>NC_069788.1:28040000-38040000 GCF_027406575.1 Nycticebus coucang
AGAGAAAAATCTTTGGTGTGGTAGAAAAACACAAAGACTATCTTAGTAGACAAGCTACAAATTGAGAAAGACTATTTGCAATGTATGTTAATATGTTAGTCACAGGCACTATGTCCATGGTATATAAAGAGCTCTTACAGGCTGGGCATGGTGGCTCACACCTGAAATCTTAGCACTCAGGAAGGCCGAGGTGGGAGGATTGCTTGAGCTCAAGAGTTTGAGACCAGCCTGAATAAGAGCCAGACCTTGTTTCTACTAAAAATAGAAGATTAGCAGGGCATTGTGGTAGGTGCCCTTAGTCCCCGGTACTCGGGAGGCTGAGGCAGCAAGATTCCTTGAGCTCAGGAGTTCTAGACCAGCCTGAGAAAGAGCGCAATCCCACCCCTCCCCCAAATAGAAAAATTAGCTGGGCGTGGTCGTGGGCACCTGTAATTCCAGCTACTCAGGAGGCTGAGGCAGGAGGTTCACTTGAGCCCAGGAGTTTGAGGTTGCTGTGAGCTATGATGATGCTACTATACTTGACGTGGGTTGACAGAGTGAGACCCTGTTTCAAAAAAATAAAAAATAAAAAAATAGGGCGGTGCCTGTGGCTCAGTGAGTAGGGCACCGGCCCCATATGCCAAGGGTGGCGGGTTCAAACCCAGCCCCGGCCAAATTGCAACAAAAAAATAGCTGGGCGTTGTGGCAGGCGCCTGTAGTCCCAGCTGCTCCGGAGGCTGAGGCAAGAGAATCGCGTAAGCCCAAGAGTTAGAGGTTGCTGTGAGCTGTGTGATGCCACCGCACTCTACCTGAGGGTGGTATGTGAGACTCTGTCTCTACAAAAAAAAAAATAAAATAAAAAAATAAATAAAAAAATAAAGAGCTTGCAGAGCTGTGGCCAGGGCCAAGAGAATAAAAACACAGGTACTAGTGAAAGCAGGAATCCATTACCATTCCTGGGTCTGGAGGCCTGAGGAGAGGGAATGGCTTATTGGAGTGTGGGGAGGGCGGGAGCTCTGGGTGAGGAGACTCCTCCCTCGCCCGGTGCCTCCTTACAAATCAGGCTCCATGGTCCAGAGCAGGGCGCAGAGGGTGAAGAATGAATCTGTGGTGGGGGCGGGGACAGCAGAATAAGCAGGGCAGTCCTAGTTTAAAAATAAGTCCCCAACCACCCGATTTATTTAAATAAGTAATAAAATGTAATTTTAGGAATAAGATCCTATTTTCCCACATTAGACTGGCAAAACGAAAACAAGTACATTGTTCAGGGTTGCTGAGGATGAGAAGTAGCAGCTCTCGTGCACTGTTGATAGCATAAATTAACAGCTTTCTGGAGAACAATTTTGCATTAACTATTCATTTTTAAAATACCTCTTGACCCAGCAATCTGGTTTCTAGAAGGAGCTTACTCCACTGAGCAATAGTAGAGGTGAATTAGCAGAACTGGCCGTGCTGGCCTCCTGGAGGCTGTAGTCTGTAAGGGAAGATAGGCACTTTCTACCCATTGACTATAATTTGTGCCCCAAAGGTGTAGGTAAGCAATATTATAGAGTAGCTACTCTGTGCCAAGGTCTTGGCCAGAAACAGAGGAAAGAAAGGGAATAAGCCTTGGCCCCTTCTCTCTGAGGGCTTGTAATCAAGAGGTAAAATGGTTATATAACAGATAATTTGACTATGGGTAATTTGACTATCCGGTGGGAAAAGGGGAGTAACAGTCACATTCACGGAATAATGTGGAGGGAAAGGGGAGAGGGGTGTTACTCAGCTTCAGGACAGAGGGGAGATGTTCTTAAAGAGCATTTAAGTTGAGTTTTGAGAGAGAAGCAGGAGTTATTCGGGCATAAAGGGGAAAAAGGAACCCCTTGTTGAGGGACTAGCATGAGCGAAGTCTGAAGGCAGGAAAGAGAGTAATATCTGGGGAGAAATAAAATTAGCACGGTAGAAACCGTCGCTTTCACTAAGATGGAATAATGGGGCCGACTTACCCTCCTGCCTGGAGAACTGAGCACAAAATATAAAATATTCACACAAAATATAAAACACAGTTTTTAAAAAACTAGACGTCAGGGAATACACAGTGGTCCTTGAGAAGCAAAACCAAATGAGACGATCCCTGACAATCCCTACGTTACGATGTTGAGACAGTTTCCAGGCTCTGCTGCAGGCAAGCGCAACCCAAGAGGAGTTTATGGGTTCCCTGAGTTGAGGAGGCAGGGCCAAGAGTCTTGGGAGACCGAGGTGGCTATATTTTAATGAAAACCACAAAACATTTCTGAGATTAAACTAAAGGAAATCAAAACATGGAGAGATAATACCTTATTCATGAGTTTAAATACTTAGCATTTTTATTATACCAGTTCTCCCTGAATTCATCTGCAGATTCAATGCAATCCCAGATAAAATCCCTGCCAATGAGAATCCATGTAGGAAATAAGTGGATTCAAAAAGTCACAAGGACCAACTTTAAAACAGAAGAACAAATCTGGACGTCTAACATTACTTAATTTCAAGACATACTACAAATTCACAATAACTAACACAGTCTGGTATTGGCATTAGATAAAAAATGAAACAGAATACAGAAGGAAGAAATAAACCTTCACTTATATGGGTAAACAGATTTTTTTTACATTAATGCATTTATGGGGTACAATGTGCTGATTTCATTTAGAATTAGGAACGTTTACATCACACTGGTTAATATATAGTTCATCTTGTTTACTTAATTATTGTGCTAAGACATTTATACTCTATATTAAAAGATCTGACATGTACAAACAGATTTTTAACAAAGGTAGAAAGGAAATTTGGTGGGGAAAGGATAGTTTTTTTTTTTTTTTTTTTTTATTGTTGGGGATTCATTGAGGGTACAATAAGCCAGGTTACACTGATTGCAATTGTTAGGTAAAGTCCCTCTTGCAATCATGTCTTGCCCCCATAAAGTGTGACACACACCAAGGCCCCGCCCACCTCCTTCCTTCCCACTTTCTGTTTCCCCCCCCATAACCATAATTGTCATTAATTGTCCTCATATCAAAATTGAGTACATAGGATTCATGCTTCTCCATTCTTGTGATGCTTTACTAAGAATAATGTCTTCCACGTCCATCCAGGTTAATACGAAGGATGTAAAGTCTCCATTTTTTTTAATGGCTGAATAGTATTCCATGGTATACATATACCACAGCTTGTTAATCCATTCCTGGGTTGGTGGGCATTTAGGCTGTTTCCACATTTTGGCTATTGTAAATTGAGCTGCAATAAACAGTCTAGTACAAGTGTCCTTATGATAAAAGGATTTCTTTCCTTCTGGGTAGATGCCCAGTAATGGGATTGCAGGATCAAATGGGAGGTCTAGCTTGAGTGCTTTGAGGTTTCTCTATACTTCCTTCCAGAAAGGTTGTACTAGTTTGCAGTCCCACCAGCAGTGTAAAAGTGTTCCCTTCTCTCCACATCCACACCAGCATCTACAGTTTTGAGATTTTGTGATGTGGGCCATTCTCACTGGGGTTAGATGATATCTCAGGATTGTTTTGATTTGCATTTCTCTAATATATAGAGATGATGAACATTTTTTCATGTGTTTGTTAGCCATTCGTCTGTCGTCTTTAGAGAAAGTTCTATTCATGTCTCTTGCCCATTGATATAAGGGATTGTTGGCTTTTTTCATGTGGATTCATTTGAGTTCTCTATAGATCCTAGTTATCAAGCTTTTGTCTGATTGAAAATATGCAAATATCCTTTCCCATTGTGTAGGTTGTCTCTTTGCTTTGGTTATTGTCTCCTTAGCTGTACAGAAGCTTTTTGGTTTAATGAAGTCCCATTTATTTATTTTTGTTGTTGTTGCAATTGCCATGGCAGTCTTCTTCATGAAGTCTTTCCCCAGGCCAATATCTTCCAGTGTTTTTCCTATGCTTTCTTTGAGGATTTTTATTGTTTCATGCCTTAAATTTAAGTCCTTTATCCATCTTGAATCAATTTTTGTGAGTGGGGAAAGGTGTGGGTCCAGTTTCAGTCTTTTACATGTAGACATCCAGTTCTCCCAACACCATTTATTGAATAGGGAGTCTTTCCCCCAAGGTATGTTCTTGTTTGGTTTATCAAAGATTAGGTGGTTGTAAAATGTTAGTTTCATTTCTTGGTTTTCAATTCGATTCCAAGTGTTTATGTCTCTGTTTTTGTGCCAGTACCATGCTGTCTTGACCACTATGGCTTTGTAGTACAGACTAAAATCTGGTATGCTGATGCCCCCAGCCTTATTTTTATTACTAAGAAGTGCCTTAGCTATACGGGGTTTTTTCCGGTTCCATACAAAACGCAGAATCATTTTTTCCAAATGTTGAAAGTATGATGTTGGTATTTTGATAGGAATGGCATTGAATAGGTAGATTGCTTTGGGAAGTATAGACATTTTAACAATGTTGATTCTTCCCATCCATGAGCATGGTATGTTCTTCCATTTGTTAATATCCTCTGCTATTTCCTTTCTGAGGATTTCATAGTTTTCTTTATAGAGGTCCTTCACCTCCTTTGTTAGGTATATTCCTAGGTATTTCATTTTCTTTGAGACTATGGTGAAGGGAGTTGTGTCCTTAATTAGCTTCTCATCTTGACTGTTATTGGTGTACACAAATGCTACTGACTTGTGGACATTGATTTTATATCCTGAAACATTACTGTATTTTTTGATGACTTCTAGGAGTCTTGTGGTTGAGTCTTTGGGGTTCTCTAAGTATAAGATCATGTCGTCAGCAAAGAGGGAGAGTTTGACCTCCTCTGCTCCCATTTGGATTCCCTTTATTTCCTTGTCTTATCTAATTGTATTGGCTAGAACTTCCAGCACTACGTTGAATAGTAAAGGCGACAGAGGACAACCTTGTCTGGTTCCAGTTCTAAGAGGAAAAGCTTTCAGTTGTACTCCATTCAGTAAAATATTGGCTATGGTTTTGTCATAGATAGCTTCAATCAGTTTTAGAAATGTGCCACCTATGCCTATACTCTTCAGTGTTCTAATTAGAAAAGGATGCTGGATTTTATCAAATGCTTTTTCTGCATCTATTGAGAGGATCATGTGATCTTTATTTTTGCCTCTGTTAATATGGTGGATAACGTTTATAGACTTGCGTATGTTAAACCAGCCTTGCATCCCTGGGATGAAGCCTACTTGATCATGATGAATGACTTTTTTGATGATAAGCTGTAATCTATTGGCTAGGATTTTGTTGAGAATTTTTGCGTCTATGTTCATGAGTGAGATTGGTCTGAAATTCTCCTTTTTGTTTGGGTCTTTTCCTGGTTTTGGTATCAGGGTGATGTTTGCTTCATAGAATGTGTTGGGGAAGATTCCTTCTTCCTCAATTTTTTGGAATAATTTCTGCAGTACAGGAATAAGCTCTTCCTTGAAGGTTTGATAGAATTCTGGTGTGAAGCCATCTGGACCAGGGCATTTTTTGGTTGGAAGATTTTTTATTGTTTCTTTGATCTCAGTGCTTGAAATTGGTCTGTTCAGGAGGTCTATTTCTTCCTGGCTGAGTCTAGGGAGAGAGTGTGACTCCAAATATTGATCCATTTCTTTCACATTGTCAAATTTCTGGGCATAGAGTTTCTGGTAGTATTCAGAGATGATCTCTTGTATCTCTGTGGGATCAGTTGTTATTTCCCCTTTATCATTTCTGATTGAGGTTACTAGAGATTTTACTTTTCTATTCCTCGTTAGTCTGGCCAATGGTTTATCTATTTTATTTATTTTTTCAAAAAACCAACTCCTTGTTTCATTAATTTTCTGAATGATTCTTTTGTTTTCAATTTCATTGATCTCTGATTTAATTTTGGATATTTCTTTTCTTCTACTGAGTTTAGGCTTAGATTGTTCTTCTTTTTCCAATTCCATAAGATCTCTTGTGAGATTGTTGATGTGCTCTCTTTCTGTTTTTTCGAATGTAGGCATCTAAAGCGATGAATTTTCCTCTCAAAACTGCTTTTGCAGTATCCCACAGGTTTTGGTAGCTTGTGTCTTCATTGTTGTTATGCTCAAGGAAGTTAATGATTTCCTGTTTTCTTTCTTCCTTCACCCATCTGTTATTCAACAGAAGATTGTTTAGTTTCCATGCCTTTGGGTGGGGTCGAGCATTTTTGTTAGAGTTGAGTTCCACCTTTAGTGCCTTATGGTCTGAGAAGATACAAGGTAAAATTTCAATTCTTTTGATTCTGTTGATATTTGTTTTGTGTCCCAGGATATGATCAATTTTGGAGAATGTTCCATGCAGTGATGAGAAGAATGTATATTCTTTATCTTTGGGATGGAGTGTTCTATATGCGTCTATCAAGCACAGTTGTTCTAGGGTCTCATTTAAGTCTCTTATATCCTTGTTTAATTTCTGTTTAGAGGATCTGTCCAGCTCTGTAAGAGGAGTGTTATTGTCCCCTGTTATTATGGTATTATCAGATATCATATTGCTCAGACTGAGTAAGGTCTGTTTCAAGAATCTGGGAGCATTTAAATTGGGTGCATAGATATTTAGAATTGAAATGACTTCTTGTTGTATTTTTCCCTTGACCAATATAAAGTGACCATCTTTGTCTTTTTTGACTTTAGTTGCTTTAAATCCACATGTATCTGAAAATAAGATTGCAACTCCTCTTTTCTTCTGAATTCCATTTGCCTGAAAAATTGTCTTCCAACCCTTGACTTGGAGCTTTAATTTGTCTTTTGAAGCCAGGTGTGTTTCTTGCAGACAGCAAATGGATGGCTTGTGTTTTTTAATCCAGTCAACCAATCTATGTCTCTTCAGTGGGGAATTCAAGCCATTAACATTTATTGAGGTAATTGATAAGTGTGGTAGTATTCTATTCGTCTAATTTTGTGAGAGTCCATTGCTTAGTTTTATCTTTTGCATCAGTGTGGAGGTTTGGTTCTGTCCTTTAATTTCTGAGTTCTTACTTTGCTGCTGATCCATCGTGGTGGTCAGTGTGCAGAACAGGTTGAAGTATTTCCTGTAGAGCTGGTCTTGTTGTGGCGAATTTCCTCAATGTTTGTATATCCGTAAATGATTTGATTTCTCCGTCAATTTTGAAGCTTAGCTGAGCTTTGCAGGGTACAGTATTCTCGGCTGGAAATTGTTCTGTTTAAGTGGATTAAAGGTAGATGACCATTGTCTTCTTGCTTGAAAAGTTTCAATAGAGAAGTCTGCGGTCACTCTGATGGATTTGCCCCTGTAGTTCAACTGGCGCTTACTCCTGGCAGCTTGCAGAATCTTTTCTTTTGTCTTGACTTTGGACAGGTTCATCACAGTGTGTCTTGGAGAAGCTCAGTTAGAGTTGAGGCGACCTGGGGTCCAATAGCCCTCTGAAAGCAGTGTGTCAGAATCTTTGGTGATATTTGGGAAATTTTCTTTTATAATATTCTCTAGTATGGCTTCCATTCCTCTGGGGCATTCTTCTTCCCCTTCTGGAATTCCTATAACTCGTATGTTGGAACGCTTCATAAAGTCCCATAATTCTGACAGTGAATGTTCTGATTTCTCTCTCTTCTTTTCTGCCTCTTTTACTGTCTGAGTTATCTCAAGAACTTTGTCTTCTACCTCTGAAATTCTTTCTTCTGCATGGTCTAACCTGTTGCTGATACTTTCCATTGCATCTTTAAGTTCCCTGATTGACTGTTTCATTTCCTTCAGCTCTGCTATATCCTTTTTATATTCTTCATATCGTTCATCTCTGATTTGATTCTGTTTTTGGATTTCCTTTTGGTTATTTTCCACTTTATTAGCAGTTTCCTTCATTGTTTCCATCATTTCTTTCATTGTTTTCAACATGTGTATTCTAAATTCCCTTTCTGTCATTCCTAACATTACTGTATAGGTGGAGTCCTCTGCAGTAGCTACCTCATGGTCCCTTGGCGGGGTTGTTCTGGACTGGTTCTTCATGTTGCCTGGAGTTTTCTGCTGATTCTTCCTCATGCGTGATTTCTTTTATCTGTTTCCTTGCCCTATTTTTCCTTTCACTTCCTCTTGCTCTTTAAGTTCGCGTGCCTGTGGAAGTTGCGGGCCGGTTTAGACGGATTGAACACACGCGACCACTTGCCAGTTTTCCACTGTTTTAGTCCTCCTCTTGGGGTCCAGAAGTCTCTCGCTGACTCCCTGTATTCTCTCAGGGGTGATGATAGGCAGATCCCACCAGCCAGAGATGCCTGGAGTCCTATATCCCCAGACTCACGGTGCCCAGATGCAAGGAAGCTGTTACTAGGCTGCCATCTTGCTCTGCCTCCCAAAAGGATAGTTTTTGATAAGTAATGCTGCAACTGTTGGATATGAGTACATAAATAGAAAGAATAGAATCTTTAATCCATAACCACATAAAGCTAACTCAAAATGCAGCAGAGATGATGGTAATACCTAAAACTATGACATTTATAGAAGAAAACATAGAAGGAAATCTCTGTGACCTGGGATCATGCAAAGATTTTTTAGGTACAGTATCTCCTATGGGCCATGACTAAGAAATTTTAGGAAGGAAACTGATAAATCAGACTTGATCGAAATTCATTACTGTTTAATTTTAAAAACCCATTTTTAAAAACTCACTGTAGAAAGAATGAAAAATAAGAAAAACTGGGAAGAATATTTGGACAAATTTGTATCTCATAAAGAACTTCTATCTAGAGTATATAAGGAACTTTCAAAATTTAATAATGAAAAATAAAAAATGTCTGTCCTCTCCCCCCCCACCAAACCCCCCAACTATAGGCAAAAGATTTGGACAGACACTTTACCAAGGACATTATAAGGATGGCAATAAGCACATGAAAAGATGTTTAATCTTATTAGTTGTTAGGGACATGAGAAGTAAAACCATATTGAGATATGTATTAGAATGGCTAAAATAAAAAGAAGTGGTCATACGGAGTATTGGTGAATACGTGCAGGGATTAGAACTCTTGTGTATTACTGGTGGGACTGTCAATTGGTGCAACTATTTTGGGAGAACAGATTGGTAGATTTTTAAAAAGTTAAACATACATTGCTATATGATCCAGTCATTCTACTCCTATGTATTAACCTAACATTAAGGAAAGCATCTATCCATACAAAGACTCACATAAGCAAATATTCACAACACCTGTATTTGTAAAAACCCAAAGCTGGAAATCATCAGTTAGCTATCGACAGGTGAATGGAAAAATTATGGCACAGACACACAATGGAATACTAAGCAGTAATAAAAATGAATCAACTCTTGGTACATGCAACAACATGGATGCATATCAAAATAAAAATTATGCCAACTAAAAGTATCCAGAGATACATAATAAATAATAGCTATGTCATTTATTTTAAAACTCTAGGAAATACGAAGTAATTCCTAGTGACAAACAGCAGATGGGGGTTGCTTGGGAAAACGGGGTTGGGGAGGACTTGGGAGAAAGGTATTATTACAAAGGGGCATGAGGAGACTTTGGGGAGTAGTAGATAGATATTTTCGTTATCTTCACAGTGGAGATAGTTTCATGATTATATATATGCCTAAACTTATCAAATGGCACATCTTAAATAAATGCAGTTTATTGGATGTCAATCATATTTCAATAAAACCCACTAAAAATTGGCTTAGTAAAATGATGGAAGTTCAGATGGGGGAGAAGTAAAAAGCCAAGTGGCAGAGCGTCTTACGTGCTGTCATCTTTCACATGAGTAGACTGGACAGTTAGAATAGTGATCAGATTATGTTTTGCATAGCCCCCTCTGGCAGTAGAGCAGGGGATGAATTTTAGGGTGGCAAGACTTAAAGTAGAGTGACCTACCATGAGGACCTTGTGAAGCAGCCTGGGAGAGGCTGGAGACATGAGTTAGGGCAAGGGTGGTAGGTGTGGAGAGAAGGGGATGCATTAGGTGCTAGAGGGGAAGGAGGAGAATAAGTGAGTCTTGATGGTTGACGGGACGTGAGTGGGAAGAGGAGAAAGGGTCTAGGATGACTCTAGGTTCTGGCCATAAAATAAGAAAGGAAGCAGAGGAGTAAGAACAGGTTTAGCAGAAAGAGTGATAGCTTTACTTTTGGACAGGTTGAATTGGATGAGCCTGTGGGTCCTTAAGCTGGATCTGTGCAAAGTTCAGGAGAAGAGTTAGGATTTGGGAGTCATCAGCACACGAGTAGAGAGAGTAGATGACATCGATTAAGGACACAATGAAGGGCTAGTGGGGGAGTAGGTGAGAGTCCTGGGAGTCCTGGGGAGTGCCAGGGTTTAAGGGCCAGGTGCTGCAGCAAGATCCTCACTGACTTAGAAATTATGGGGAGGGGAAAAGAAGGAATAAAAAGGAATGAGACCTTTGAAGAAGTAAATGATCAAACTGCTTTTTTACGAGTTTAAATATTAATAAAAGTATTGTGCTTTTATTAGTTTCTGTTCCTAACAGTGTGTGACAAACTTATTGGCTTAAAACAACACACGTTCATTATCTCAGTTTATTGCCTCACTGATCAAGTGCAGTGTAAGTGGGTCCTCCACTTGGGGTCTTATAAGGCTGCAATCAAGGTGTTTCCTGGTCTGAGTTCTCATCTGGATACTTGCCTGGGGAATAATCTGCTTCCAAGTTCATTATAACTTTTGGCAGAATTCATTTCCCTGCGTCTGTGTGAGTGGGAGTCCAGATTCTTACTGGCTATTGGCTGGAGGCCTCCGCCCATTAGGCTGCCCACAGTTCAGGTCTATATGGGCCTCACCAGAGGTGCCACAACATGGCTGTTTGCTGTATTCAAAGTCAGCAGGAGAATCACTCTTGGTGGCTAAGATGAATGCTTACATAATGCAAAGTAATCAAGAAAGCCACAGCCCACCTCTTTGGCCACATTATATTGACTGAAACAAGCCACAGGCTCTGCACATACTCAAGGGGAGGGCTCTGCACAAGTGTCTGATGCATTGGGCTCACCTTAGGGCAGGTCTGTCCCTGTTAGATGCAGAGATTAACAAGGCTTGGGGAAGTGAGGCACGTTAGGAGAGGGTGATGGTGATTCAGGGAAAAGACCTTGGGGCTTGAGAGAGGGTAATGGTTGTGGAGAAGGTGAGAGGTGGTGGGGTTTGAGAGACTGAAAGAAAGCTTCATAGGTTGAAGAGGGCCTGGGGGACCAGGTTAAGGGAGATGCCCGTTTGCAAGGGGAGTTATGAGAGCATATTATGAGTTCACTTTAAGCATATCGTGATGATATCGAGTACAGAATCACGTGTGCAAGACAGAGAGGGAGAAAAAGAGAGAGAGAGACTTGATTGAAGATGAAGATTTGAATATCAGTGGAATTTTTGCTTTACTGTGAGGCAAAGAAGTTAGTCCTCTCTTCTACTCCCATGTATCTATCATAGAATAAACAAAAGTGTGTGCCACGCCCATCTCCCTAGCTGATTTGTGGTCATGCCTGGAGCAAGCCAGAGTTGACACTCCTTGCTGTTTGGATGGTGAGGGTGGGAGAGAGAGAGAGCCATTTATTTCCCCCTGCCCCCACTCAGAACATCTGCTGCCCCTGGGATGGGGGTGGTTGGTCGCACACCTCCTAAGCCCTGGCAGATACAGGAGGGCTGCACGGGGCTGAGCTGATGGCTGAAACCAAAGAAGCCCCAAACCTGTTGTCAAAGCAGCTGCATAAACCATAAATTGCTTGTAGAATCAGACCCAGTGGCTGTCAAAGCGGAGGGAATGAAACAGGAGGAGATATAGTTGGTATAGATTTCCCTTTGGTTTCTTCATTCAGCTCAGAGCTCATAAATACAGGAATCCAGGTTCTTTCTTGGAGACAAAAATCCATGGCTGTATTTTCCTTTGAATTCCCTTAGTTAGAGTAGGGCAGGGAAGCTTTACAATGTAGGTAGGTGGTTCTACCATGGGCCGACTCTCATTCCCAAGAGAGCATTGAGCAGTGTTCACTTTGCAAAGTAAACAGCAAGGCAGCCCTTCTTGGGGCCTGCGGGGGCTTCTTATCCTGTCGATCTTTACAGAAATGTCTTTTCACAGATGAAGGAAAGTGATTCTGTGAATCTGTCTCTGCTTCATTTTTTTCCCTCACAGATTACAAATTACAAACTGGGTTGATCAAGTGGGGTCCTATGTGGGTCTCCAAGAGAGGGCTATATATCATACATAAATGGTGTGTCTTTGAGTAGTGTGTGTGTGTGTGTGTGTGTTGAGTGGCTTATTAATAAATTAAAATTTTAGCTTATGTTTTAGTTTACTTGGTGTTAACGAAGAGTTTAAAAGAAAAAGCGCAAATAGAAACTCACACTGTTCTTCAAAACCATGATAAGGATAGTAAAGTTATTTTAAAAAAAAATAAATTTTGTTGTACATATTTGAGGTTTACAATCTCATGTTATGGTATACATATAAATAGTTAAAATGGTTACTATAGTGAAGTACATTACGCATCTATCATGCTGTTACTTTTTTTTTTGACAAGAGCGGATAAAATCTACTTATTTAATAGAAGTCACTAATACAATACAGTTTTATCCCTCCCTCCCTCCGTTCCTTCCTTCCTTTCTTCCCCCAACAATCTTTTGTTGAGTAGCTCCTTTGTGGCTGATATAATAGTAGGCACTATGGATATTGAAACGGTGCCCCCTGTTCTTGAGGAGCTGTCCACCTTTGCTGCGCATTAACAGCCTTCCCCAAATTTAGAAGCAGGCTCGTTGTGAATGCCAGTCCACCACCAGCTGCTTGTTATCTTGGTGCCATTGCCGACGCGCCGTCTTCAGGGTCTGCGCTGGGGGTTCTTTCCCTGCTGTGCTAATGGGTTTCAGGTGGTCCATCCATACTCCATCGTCCAATGTCCTGGTGATGAAGGACGATCTTTTACCTAGTGACGGGCCACAGCTGGAGGCACAGTCTATGGTTCTGGAAGGCAGGGAAATCAACTGCAAGCATCTTTAGAAAGTTGGAATTAATTAGGACATTAGTCAGAGTAGCCCCTTACTGAGAATCATTTCCTCTGTCTCCTGGATATTTTCCATTGTCACACAAGCACGCTCCAAGATATCATTAAAAACAATAGCAGCAAAAAACCTGCCATGGCAAAACTTCTTGAAAAAGTCATCTATCGTCTCTGTATTCTCCTTTCCATCTCCTATTCTTTCCTCTCTTTACCGTTTGGGCTTCTGTACCTCCCTGCAATGAAATTACTCTTGCAAGGTCACTAATGACTTGCTCATTGCCAGGTTCAACTGTTGCTTTTCTGGATCCTTATTGGCATCTTGGCAGCATTCAACTCACTGCACATCTTGCCAGTTCCTTTCTCTTGGTCTTTTTCTTTTCTTTGGCCTGTAACCATTAGAGTGCCCAGTGACCCCAACTCTTTTGTAGCAGTTCTACATACATCAACTCAAAGCTTTACACGTTACCCACAGCAGGTGACTCCAGAGCCATCTCTTCTTAATCTTTCTCCTCATGTGTCCAACTTCCCACTTGACCTCTCCATGTGGAAGTCTAAGAAGAACCTGACATTTCACATGGCCAGATCATAACGCTTTATTCTGACCTCCACTTGCTATTCTTCCTCGTCTTGTAGAATGACACTCAGTAGCTCAAATCAAAGTTGGTGTCATCTTTGCTTTCTTCCTCACACTCCACATCCGAGCTTTCAGCAAGTTCTCCAAAATATAGTATTAATACATCCCTATCTCCTCCCGTCCAGCAAATCTTTTTTCCAAGCTACCAGCATTTCTTATATTGTCTGTGGTCGCTCTTGTTTCTGTTCAATCAATTGGTACCTAAGTAGCCATAGTATTTTGAAAAACATAAATTAGATTATTTTATTTAAAAGTCTTCTGGTAGTTTCATTTTCTTTAAAATAAAATCTAGGAGCTTAGCCATGACCTCCCCCATGCACTGCATGAGCCCTGCCACTAACTTCCATGCACCCTCTGTTCTCCAGCCTCCCAGCCCCACTTCCACCCTCAGAGCCTCCCACTCATGCCCATGCCAGGCCCTGCACCTGCTGCTCTTTCATGTGGGATCCTCCAGATCTCCATGTGGCATTGTCTTCTTTACATTTTGGTCTCATTACTGCCTCAGATGACCTTCCTTTGCCATCAGAAGATGGCAGGCACTTTGTCACTCCATCCTGACAAAGTATTTTACTGTTTTACTTTTTATTATTAGTGTTTCTCTCTATCCAAGATGATCTCATTCACTTACTACTTACTTGTATCACCTGTCTTCCTCCAGTCGAATGCAACCTGGGTGGGTGCACAGACCTTATCTTTCTTAATGTTCAATGCCCGGTGCCAACAACAGTGCCCCAGAGTACACAGTGGGTTCTCCTAAGTCACTCATCTGCTCGTGACCCTTCACTTCCCATCTTTGGTGAGTAACGGTCTTGTACTTCTGATGACCTACAGGACTTGCTTGCAACATCTCTCCTGCACTCACCACTCTTTGTGAGTTCATCTTTCTTTGGCCTGCTCAGTATACATTGCACATGCCCAGGAGGTTCCTTTCTCAGGGTCTTTGCATTTTCTGTCTCTCTGCCAGGAACTCTCTCACCCAGGACACACATGGGTTTGCTATTTCACCCACGAGCTTCTCTCACTTTTCTATCACCAATTTTCAGTCTCCACCCTGGCATTTCCTCTCTTCTTTATTTTTCTCCTTGGCTTTCCATGCGATCTAACCTGTTACATATTTTACTTATGCTTCTTTATTTTCTGTCTTTCCCTGTAAGCTCTCATAGTGTAGGGTTTAGGTCTGTTTCATTCAGTGCTGATTTCAGTGCGTGGGTAGCACCTGGCACCTAATAGTTCTCCGTAAACATTTATCAAGTGAATGGAAAACTAGGTGGAGCCTGGTAAGTTCAATTGTGAATTCTGGACTTAACTGGGAAGCCATCAAATGATTTGAAGGAGAAAAGTGTCAATGAGTTCTCCCTTAAAGAAAGATTGCTTTGGAGACTTGGGACAAATGGATTGGGAGAAAAGTGTGGACACTGAGTGATAATTAGGGGGATCTTGTGGGAGTTTTGGGGGGGAGATAGTAATAGCCTGGCTAGGCGTGTGGCAGTGGGGATGGGGAAGAGGGGTGGATTTGAAATAGTTAAGAGTTTGAGTCTGTATGACTCAGTGATTGATTGGAAGTGAGAAGCTCAGCTGAGTCAACAACAAATTCAAGGTTTCTAGCGTGAGTACCTGTGTGAATGACCATTCTATTCCTGGAGACAGAAAACACTGGAAGAGGAAGAGATTTCAGGCAGAGGATCAAGGGCTCAAAGTCTTTTGGCTTACTGACTTTGGGGTGTCTGAGAGATAGCCCAGTGGAAATACTATGCTGGCAGTTGGTCAGCTCAGAAGATTTGAGTCACTGGCACATAGATAGCGCATGGAGCCATGGAAGTGAACGATAAACAAAGACTGCTGTCAGGGTGCCCCTGTGAGACCAGGACTCACCACATACTTTCATGCTTCCAACGTGGCTATTCTGTCTGGGAGAGTTCATTTGCTATTTTGAGTGTCATAGTACTCACATCTCCCGCTGGAGTCTTCAAGGGTAAACCTCTTCCTCCTGCCAAGTCCTATGGTCAGCCCTCCCATCAGGGTTACTCAGACACAATTGCGACCCAGTCTTTAGACTCACTTCCATTTTGGGGGTCTCCCTTTTGCATCAACCAGGGGCTGCCTCAGCAACCAACTGGGTGGGAGGAAGCGAAGTGGTGAGGGATGGCAACAGTCACCCAACCCAGCTGCAGATGGGCCTCTCCACACACCTGTGCTCAGACCACTGCTGTTCACTGTTATGTGGGAACAGGGGGCAGATGGCTCAAGAATGACAGCCTGAGGGACTAACAGAAGTGACTTCAATGGAAAAAAGATCTTCAGTATAGTTCTATGAACATTGTAATATCTTTGTCTTATCCTGAATTATTTGTAAAAACCTACATATTTATTTTTGGCTTGTTCCCTTTTTCTGTTTAAAATACTTTTAAAAATCAGTTACATATTAACAGTAAAAAGTTGGATGTAAGTGAAAAATACAAGTCATTTTTCCTCTTCTTTATGTTTTTTTCTTTTTAAATGGATTCAATTGATTATCCTCTTAAATTTTATTTTAAATTCAAACTTGATTTGGTTCAGCAACGGTTCACTCTGATCCCATTCAGGTTTCTTAGCAACGGCTATTTGAATGAATTTCTTGCTTGGATGGGGTCTTTTATGTGGCTTCTCCAGGCAGCGTTACCAGCCACTGTTAACCTGAGCCGTTACCGTTACGGGAAACCTGAGCCGTTTCCCGTAGGGCGCTGCTGGTCAGGCCCTAACAAGGCTGGATGAGCCTACATTTTGACATTTGCAGATTATTTATTCATTTCCAAGGCTAGTGTCATAGATGAGTTGGGGAATTGGACTTCATAATACTGGTCAAGGACCGTGGGTACTCTCTGCACCCAGTGAAGTGTTGACTGACTATAAATTTAGTTTAGAATAAACGTGCTTTGAAGATATAACCACTTTAAGATAGGAGGATATTGTGTAACTTTGTAACCTATGGGGAGAAATCTATTTGACATATACTATGATGAGTAATAACATTGCTGATGTTTACTTTTATTGGGAGAATAAAATGTAAGAAAGAGAAATAGGAGGGCAGAGCAGCTCTTTGGGGAGATATCCGCGCTGCTCTCTGGAATTGCTGGCTTTCTGTAAATAAAACTGAAATTGTTGATCTCTGATCCGCATCTCCCTTGATTGACGTGGGTGACAGGCAGATAGACTCTTTGGTTCAGCAACAATTCAGTTGATTTGTTAAAATCTTGTTAAATTTTATTTCAAATTTAAACTTGGTTGGGTTCATCAACTTGGCATGGTTCACTCTGGTCCCACTCAGGTTTCTTAGCAACAGCTGTTTGAATGAATTTCTTGCTTGGATAGGGGTCTTTTATGCGGCTTCTCCAGGCAGCGTTTGACTCTGCGTCACCTGGGAGTACAGTCAGATCCTGTAATTCTTGGGCAGGAGATGGCATGCTCTGGGGACAGGCAGCTGCCTCCCCTCAGGAGGACAGGGAGCAGGTGGAGCAAGTGAGCAATGTGCCACCAAATCCCTTGCAAATTTCCTCCCCCCTTTCCTGGCAGAGGCTGCCAAACGAGCTGAATACCACAAGGAGATTTTTTCCACTGTGAACAACTGTCCCCAGGACAGTGAGCTGGGGATCACGTTTCAGGAATCTCGTGTTGCCCTTGAAAGGCTGAGCGCGGGTGGCTGTCAAGTGTGTGCAGGGAATCAGGAGGCTCCAAAGACAGGCCATGAGTCAGGAGGCACTGGGCTGGAAGAGGCCTTCTGGAAGGGTGGCGGGTGCGGGGCTCAGAAACTTTCAGCGTTCACTTCAGCTTTTCATGGGGGCTAAGTATCAAAATCAGGACAACTTGTTTTTTTAAAAATTTATTTGTTTCATTTCATCTTATTTTTTCTTTCCTTTTATGTTTTTTTCCATTTCACTTCAATGTAGTTTCCAATTCAATTTGAATACAGTGTTTTGAAACCTAACTTAAATTTAATAATTTTTTTAAATAATTGACACTTTTAATAACATTACTGTACCCATTTTCATTCTTATTGCCATTTGGCTCTGAAACATACCATTCATCATTGATTACCTTCATTTCTTTCATTACCTTCATTCTCAGCACCATCCATTTCGTGTTTTGAATCACACATGTTACACACAAATACATCCTCTTTGGTAGAATTTTCAGATAATACTAATCCCTTGCATTTGAGGGTACTTTAGAATTTGCAAAATATACCCACAATTATTCTCTCATTTAATCTTCAGAAAAAAAAAAACAAACAGATAGGGCGGTGCCTATGGCTCAAAGGAGTAGGGCGCCAGACCCATATACCAGAGGTGGTGGGTTCAAACCCAGCCTTGGCCAAAAACTGCAAAACACACACACACACACACACACACACACACACACACACACAAACAAAAAACCCATATAAATTACCTTCTTCATCTGACTAAGGAAGACTCTAGAGAGTTTGAGAGATTGCAGGAGTGAAAGCAGGACTGTCCTGGCTACAGGAGCTCTCTAACACGTGCAGAGTGGGGGAGAATCAGAGTCCTCCAAGAGGCCCACTGATGGTGAGATAGAACAAAGAGAGGTCATGCACCAGGTGTTCCCAGCTGACAGTGCATATCTGTGTGCTGTTTAAAAGACCCTGCGAGGGTTGAGGAAGAGGGGAGGATGGCTGCCTGGAGGTGGGAGGTCAGAAGGCAAACCTGGTCTAGTTCAGTGACTTCACCCCCCTGCTGGAGGCTCTGTTTGGTTCTTGACCATGGCCCAGCCCTTTCTGACAGCATCCCACTCACACAGGTGACCTTCTTAGACCCTGTACCTGGAGATAGGGAGTGGGGCTGGGATGTGGTGATGGAGCATTGATCGGTTAACCAAGGGGGTGGACAGGGACTCTTGGAGGTGGCCAGCTAGAGCTGAACAACACAATACACAAATGATAGAGCCCAGGGAATGAGGAATGTAGCCCACAGCCACCACGCTTCCTCCTTCATGCTCCCGTGCAGCCCATCACCAGGGCAAATCAACCAGGAGAGACAGCTCCTTCCAATTCCACCTATTTCCTTTGAGTGCTATTTTCTTTGAGATTCAAGTCAGCACTTGGAGCTCATTTGACCCATATTTTACCATGCATGTTGTTGGGGAGATGTTGGGATCCTCAGGGTGGAACTCAGAGAATGATCTGTTTCTGGGTTTTGCACTCTATTAAAAGGGGCCAGTCTTATGTGGACTCCATCCTTTGGAGCTTGAGCGGGAATAAAATGAGGAGCCTTTATTTTACCACCTTTTTCTCCTTTCTCTTTATATCTAAATTTCTAGAACTAGCTCATGGGAGAAGTGGGAAAAACAGCTTGTCCTTACGGCATGGATAAACTGAGGTTCAGGTTTATAAAAGGAGCTAATGGCAAAGCTGCAAGAAATATCTTATACAATGTGCTTCAGAGTTTTCATTCTTCAAGTGCTTCTGATAGGGTGGGGGGGTCTTTTAAATCAGCAGAGGCACAATGGCAACATTGTGGGGCTGGGCGCAGGGTCCACCTCTGCCCCCAGCCAGCTGTGTGATCTTGGGCAAGCCAGTTTCTTTCTCTAGGCCTCAGTTTCCTCATCATTAAAATGAGAGGAATAGACTATGTGATTGATATTGATAATATTGACATTTATAATTAACAGATTGATAATTATAATAACCTTTGATGCAAAATGCAAAGCCTCCCAGCCCAGGAGATTTGGAAAGGCTTGGAGCAGTGGGACAACACTTCTCTGCTTTTAAACACCCTTGGCACCATTTTGCTTTGCAGCCTCCTCCCGAATTCTGTTCCCTCACATTCCCTGTTAGTGTAGATCCACCCAGGTACACCCTGTTCCCCTTCCAGACCTAGCTCTTTTCATTCCGATAACCCAATGTCTTCTGGGAATGACCCTACTGGGGGGTTACTGGTGATGATGACTTTGCTAAACTGCCTCAATTTCCCTCATATGACTGATAAGGATCACCTGCAGAGACATGTTGGAGCTGGCATATTTTTATTTTATTACTTCTCTGCAGAAGGAGCTTAAACATCTCAGGTACCCCCAGCTTGGAGTCCCAAGACAGGAGTCCTATTTGTAGGAAACAGTGGTGCCATTACAAACTTCTCAAGATGCCTCTAAGATCTTTCATGGGTCCTGCATGCCAGAACTTGTAAGATCAAATCTCTCTGCCCCTAGCCCATCTTATAAGTTCCTTGGTGAAAAAGGAATACATTAGAGTTCAAAAGAATAAGGAGCATGGACCAGGTAGCCAGTTCTTCTGGACAATGATTGAACTCTACCAAACTACAGAATAATTGATTTCTGAAATCCAGCAGATGTTTGTGGAATATGTTGCTTCTCTTAGATGACATATGGGGCTTTTTGCATCCAATTCTATAAATCTCAATTTCCCAAAGAATATTCAGGAACACTAGAATGAGGGCTTTGTGATGAATTGAGTTTTGAGCAATACCTGTACAAACTTAAAAAGGATTCTCTTTTTCTTTTCTTTTTTTTTAATTTTTTAATTTAATTTATTTTTTATTGTTGGGAATTCATTGAGGGTGCAAAGAACCAGGTAAAAAGGATTCTTTTCTACAAGATTTCTCAGAGGCATTAAGTCATTATTCTTTGTAATACTCTTTAAGTATTACAGTATTCTTTAAGGAAGAGAAGAATGCAAATTGTAGCATTGTAGCATTTTCCAAACTTATTTGGCCATAGCCCTGTTTTTTTCATAGATTGTCTTTCTGTGAATTATGGAATTGCACAGAATACACTTCTGAAAACCACCCCAAATGAAAGAAGTTGCTGTAAGGCTACTTTGTGAAGTGGATTGGTGGGAAGATATTTTGGGCAAGGTTGGGCACTGAGGTGCCTGAAATTTTGCATTTTGGGTGGCTATCTTTTCCTAATTAGTATTTACTTACAGCAATCTGGTTTTGTGTTCATCTTCATGGGCTCAATACTGCCCCCAAGCGGGTCCAGTTGGATTCTGAATTTTCTATGCAATTGTCCTGAACTTGGGAAAGCAAATTTGGCAGTTTCTGCAAACTAAAATTTTTTATTTTATTTTTTTTTGAGACAGAGTTTCACTATATCACCCTCAGTAGAGTGCCATGGCGTCATAGCTCACAGAAACCTCCAACTCTTGGGCTTAAGTGATTCTCTTGCCTCAGCCTCCCAAGTAGCTGGGACTATGGGTGCCGACCACAACACCCGGCTATTTTTTGTTGCAGTTGTCATTGTTGTTTAGCAGGCTGGGCTGCTATTGTTTTGAACCCGTTAGCCTCGGTGTGTTTCGCTGGCACCATAACCACTGTCCTACTGGCGCCGTGCCCAAAATAAAAATTTTTAAAGTCACAGAAAAAGATAATATTGCTATTGTACATGATCTCACTTAAAAACCTTTATGATTCAGATACTATGTATTTGTTTTAAAATGAGAATATAAAGGGAAGCAAAATGAAGAAAATAAAAGCCTTTAATTTTACTGTTCAATGGTTAACTAACACCTTTTTGGCATGTATATACTTTAAGTTTTAAAAAATCTACCTATATGCATACAAATTCATACCCCCCTCCGAAATTAAAAAAAAATTATTTTTTTAGCCTTTTTCAGGAGGTATATTTCATTTGAAACTCAAGAAACTGCTTCTTGGCTATTTTTGGTCTCTTTGAAGAGTGTAGGAAGAGAGAGAGGGTGAAATATTGAAGGGACATCTCAGGGGCTAAGAAACCCCCTATGTTTTATGGATAACAGCACCGACGTCTTCCAGGATGAATAGATGCATTTCTAATGGCACCAAATGACAATCTTTCCTGGCTGTGCCAGTTTCCTGTGGTTGCTGTCATGAAGCACTACAAACGACATTGATTTATTGCCTTAACGTTCAGAGAGCAGAAGTCCAGAATTACCTCAGTGAGCTAAAGTCAAGGTGTCCACTGGGGCTGCCTCCTCCTTTCCTTGTCTTTTTTTTATCTTCTCAAGGCACCTGCATTCCTTGGCCTGAGGCTCCTTTTCTCACGTCACATCAACCTCTTGCTTCTTGTTACCCCATGTCGTGCTACTGACTCTGATCTTTACAGTGTGCTTTTATGAGGACCCCTGGATCCACATGGATAATCTAGAATCATCTCCCTATCCTAACACCCTTAACTTTATCATACCAGCAAAGTCTCCTTTATCATATGTAGTATAAGGTAACATATTCATAGGTTCTGGGGATAAGGAGGTGGGCATCTTTTGAAGGGCCATTATTCAGTCTTCTGGCCATGGATTAATCTGGTAAAGACGAGTTTGTTAAATGGTGACGGAAAATTAAACAAAGCCCATGTGTATCACCTGTCTGGCAGAAAACTGCACTTGTGGGATTGAAGTAAAGGGCTTTGGTCATCTACTGCACAGGGGTCATAATTGGGCATTTTCAGCGTGGTTCAGAGCCAGAGCCCAGAAGCTGCTGTGCACCGTCCTTTCCATTCTAAATCTGAGAGCCTTACACTTCAGAGAGTTCTCTCCACTTCTCTTGCTTGGCTACAAGCTCCCTTTGAAGTTCTGTACCAGTTGTTGTCTATAAATAAGTCATGCCCAGTGCCTTCAAAGCTGAGAGCAAGGGCACAGCTCACTTACAAGAACACTGAGAGTGCAGGATGGTGTTAAGGAGAGATCCTGGCTTCATCCGTGGCACTTGCTCCTCAACCTCTCCTCACTGCTCCCACTTTCAACTCGGTGTAAAAAATGCATGAAGGCCCCAGAGAGAATAATCAAAGCTCTGTCACACTCTGCAGTTTCTGCTATGCTTCCCTTTAACAAGAGGGAAGGAAAAAGAAGCGAGCTTTTGGATGAGGACCCAGTAGCCCACACGGGTTCAGACGTTCCCTGCTCAGCAGCGCCCCCTGGGCATCTCCTGGGAGGGAGCATTAAATGACTGTTCCACCCACTGGGGCTTACTCTTGGTGTATCCCACACTAGGTTACCGCATATCATCATTATGACTGCGCTCTCGACTTGGGGTATGAGAATTTCTGCTTCAAGGTGGTGCTAGGTTATCGCATCTCATCCTCATGACTGCACTCTCCAGTTGGGGTTTAAGAATTTCTGCTTCAGGGCGGCACTTGTAGCTCAGTGGGTAGGGCGCTGGCCACGTACACAGAGGCTGGCGAGTTTGAATTCAGCCTGGACCAGCTAAAACAACAATGACAACTATAACAACAACAACAACAACAAACACAGCCGCGTGTTGTGGTGGGCGCCTGTAGTCCCAGCTACTTGGGAAGCGGAGGCAAGAGAATTGCGTAAGCCCAAGAATTGGAGGTTGCTGTGACCTGTGATTCCACAGCACTCTACCCAGTGCAACAGCTTGAGACTGTGTCTCAAAAAAACAAAAAAAACCTCTGCTTCAGAGTTGGGACCTGTGTCTGCAGAGAGGTTAATCAGTGCTTCCCTTACTTTTTCACTTTTAAGCACATACAGAAAATGATAATATTTGAAATGCCCTAAGGTAAACTGAGGGAGTCCCTCAAGGCAGAGGTATCTGACCTTGTGTCCAGCCACCCCAGGTGCCACCCAGCAGGAGGTTTGAAGACGGATGGCAAGTGACCTCAGTACACCTGTGACCCATTTATACCTAGGCAACTTGCCCCAGACTACAAGATGAGTAAGATGCAGATTTGAAGCCATGTTTATCAAATTCTTGATTCCAGGTTCTCTCCTTGCCCCACCCTTTTTAAAAGACTCATCTTTCTGAAAGCATCTGAAACTAACATCATCTTCCTGCCTCTAAACCATCTTCTCTTCCCAGTATCCTGTGGTCTCTCTGGGGTGAGGTTCCCTAGAAACAGAGCCTGCCACAGGCCTTCCTGGGCAGGGTGTTTATTGAGGGAAAGGCCTCAAGAGATAATTTGTAAAGGGCCTGAGCAGGAATGGAAGCCAAGGGAAGATGCGGTTTACCTGAACATGAGCCTCAGCCTAATCCCTTGGGGAGCTGGGGACAGTGTAGGACACGAGAGAGTTGCTTCTCTTGCAGGGGCTCTGAGCGACAGTCCCCACCACACGATCCCAGTCATCACACACCGCCTGTGTGTGTTGCCCAAACCAGAAATCTCACTCATCTGTAACATGTCCTTCTATTGACACCATGCAACATCTCTTGATCCATGCTAGAAATCCTTCCAAACTTGCTGTTTCTTCTTCATGCCTTTGGCTGCTGTTGAAATTGAGGCATTCATCATTATCCTCTTAGTTTAATATATCTCCTCATTACATTAGTCCATTTTCCTTGGAGTATTCTCAAAGCCTTCTCATTTCTCTTTTTGTGTCTCTTTTCTGCTCCTGCCAATCCAGACCACCTCCAGAGTTACCCCAGATTGTCTGTTTATATCATTTGATGGCCTAAAAACACTAACAGCCTTCTAAAGCCTAAAGGATAAAATAGTCATTTCCATGGTATAATCAAAAAATACTCTTCAGGCAAGGCACAGTGGGTCACACCTGTAATCTGAACATTTTGAGGATCGCATGGGGTTTGAGACCAGCCTGAGCAAGATAGGAAGACCCTATCTCTACAAAAAAAAAAAAAAAATCAGCCTGGCATGGTGGTACACACCTATAGTGCCTGCTAGTAGGGAGGCTATTGTAAGAGGACCCCTTGAGCCCAGGAGTTTGAGGTTGCTGTGAGCTATGGCGATGCCACTGCACTCTAGCCTAGACAATAGAGACAGAAAGCAAAAACATTTTGTATTTTGCTGAAGATTCTTTTTTCCCCCAGGGTCTTAAACAGTGAAAAAACAAAACGAACTAAAACAACAAAGACAACAACATCAACAACAACAACAACAACAAAAAAAAACAAAAAAAGCAAAACAAAATAAAAAACCCCAAGAAAACTGAAACAAAACGGACAAAAACCACCGTCAATGTGGCCCGTGCCACGTGTCCACAGCATCCCTCTCATTCTCCTAGTGCTTCTCAGAGCCACACAGAGGTGTTTGTGTTTTCTCAGACACACTTGCTAAGTTTTTGTTGGATGAGTTAGTGAGAGAAAAGTGATGGTTTTGTATAGAAGTTAACATTTCAAGTTAATATGGAGAAATTGTATATTTCTCAACAATTATCTAAAAACGAGGATACTGAGAGTGTTAGCACTGGGTTTAATTTGAGGAATGAACCATGCTATCTGGTGTGGACTTCACTTTCTTTTATATTCTGTTTATTTTAACTTAAAATAATCTTCTGAGTGTCTTACCTAATTACGGTTTATTTGCTTGCTTGCTTTTTAAATGTTAGAAGGTCAGTGATTATTCTATGAGGACCAGAATCTTGCCTCTTTTGAATCTGCCCAGGCTCTGCCCCCAACCTCACACAGAACACATTTTGTTAGACTAGTGTTGGGAATGCAAATTGATGTATCAGTGTCTAAATTGAAAACATATGGAGGAATGGATTATTTCTTCCAAGATCAGACTAAATTGGGTGCCTTCAGGGTGTTAGAACGGTAGACTAATTATTTCTTAAGGTAATGCTACTGGTCTTTACAAAATAAACAGCAATTATAATTGATTTCCCTTAGCTCTGGTCAGGCATGGGTGGGGCTAGTGGAGAGACATGGGGAATGAAGTTCAGAAGGAAGTACAAGAGCTGCCCAAGGGGAAAATGGGTCCAAGGTTGCACGAGCCATCCAAACTCAGGCATGGCTACATGGATAAAAACCACATAGTTCTGAATGAAAGAGGATGTGGGAGGCAGATAGACAAAGAGAGCAGGCTTTCACAAACATTTTTCATAAACAAAGATCTTTTTTTTCTTTTGTGCTGTGCATATAGCTATAAGGGTCATGGCAGTTCAGCAATTGGCTTTAACCCCAGATCTCTGGTCACGAATGGGCTGTGGTTTGGATCTCAGGACATCGCATCTGACCTCCAGGGCTAATGTTCAGTCTTTTAAACCTTGTCCTACAATCTCTCCCCAAGGTCAGCTGACCCTATCCTAGTTTTGCAGTTTTGTTTTACTCTTTCTCAGTATGTAGCTTTTGCTTGTACTTTGGTATTTCCATTACTTCAGAGAAAAGAAATAGTCTCTTTCCTTTCTCTATTTTTAGAAATCTTACCCATCTGTCCATGTGCCATTCAGATGGCAGCCCCTCCAAAAGCCTCCTTGAGTGTCCCAGAGTGAAGTGACTGCTCCTTTCTCTGAATTTATTATTCATTCTTCCTCTGTGGCACCTACTCCTGTCTTTTGTTGCTTTGTTTGTAAATGTTTTATTTTTCCAACTGGATTGAAATCTTCTGGAGGGCAGAAGTTATCTTACGGCCCTCACTCACGGCAGCTAGTTAGCACCACAGGCTCTCAATCAATATTTGCTAATCTGATTAATTGGACCATTTTATAATCAAAAATTCTGATTTTCCCTCTGCTAATTCAGTGTGTTAAGTGATAAAGAAGTGAATGTGATGAATGGCAGCACATATTAGCTTAAGATCAGTTCTTTATGACAGTTGCTGGGCGTGTACCTTGTATCGGGGAATTCAGTGGGGCTGAAGGCAAGTGAGCCTCACTTCTCCATGTCACCCCAAGTCTCCTTCTAAGTGAGCCTCACTTCTCCATGTCACCCCAAGTCCCCCCTATGGCACTGCTGCTGATCGCTCAGAGCAGAGGACACAGATCAGTTATGGCTGAGGACACACATTTGGGTTCATGATCCAGAGATTTGATTGCTCGTCCTGACTCTATGCTAGTTAGTTGTGACTTTAGAAGAGCTGCCTAATATTTCTAGGTGCCATTCTTTTCCCATCTTTTCCATCTGTTAAATGGTACAATAACCCATAAGGCTGTAGTAAAGATTACATGAACTAATAAGAAAAAAATCTTTGAAAAGCAAAACAAACTGCAAAAACAAACCACCCCAACTATATTATCATTGGAGGCAAATATCTCAGCATAGTGTCCCCCGCATGGTCCCCCTGCAGATGTGTTGCTGTAATCTTGCTCATGATTTGTTACTTAATTAATTTATTCACCTGTGCACCCAATTATCTAATATTTTTGCCTTTGAGCACCTATAAAGTACCAGATATCATATACCAAAGTTAAAACTGTTACACAGCTGAGGGTGAGACTGGGTGTGCCACCAGGCAAGGGTGGCTGGTACTCAGATGAGTCCTGGAGGTGGTGGAACTCTCCTGGGCAGATAGTCCAAGTTTATGATGAAGCCCAGTTCAGAAACCTGATTTGCCAAGATAACAAGGGAGATAGATTGCTTAGGTACGTTCTTCACCAAATTCTAAGAGATTATAATACAGTCTTATTCTCTGATGCTCATTAGTCTGTGATCTGGTGGATTCTGAGTGGTACAGCTCCCACTTTATACCTGCATCTGAGAGCCAGATTATAATCAGATGCTTTCTCGGTGGCATGGAATCAGGAGGGGGCGTCCAGCTTATGAACTTGATGCAACCTTCTAACAAATGGGTAGTGCCCTGGAATGAAATCAGACAGATCTGGTTCCCATGCCCAGCTCTCCTTCTCACTAGTTGGGTAACCTTTTATAATATCCCTGTGCCTCATTTTCCCTATATGTAAAATGGGGATAGTGATAGAGCCCACATGTATGGTGGTTATAAGAAATGAATGAAATAGTCAATGAAAAGTTAACAGAGAGCTCAATAAAGGCTATTAATTGTTAATGATTAGTATTAGATACCTGACATGAGTACACATGATGAGTCATATTCATTCACTCACCCATTCGATAGATGGTCACTGAGTACCTCTATGCGCTACCCCTGTGAGCAGGATGGGTATTGTCCCTGCACTTCAGCTATATTGGATACATAACCCAATTTGGTGGTGGTGGTGGGTCTCTTTAGCCTGATGAGTGAGTATCTAACACTTTTTTGTCTTTAGCTTTCAGTGATAGAAGCCCAAAATAAGCTGCTGCTTTCCATTAGTTTTAATTGAGTCAGAAGGTTTACTTTTAGGAGGAGGGAGATGAAGATAATTAACAAAGAATTTGTGATCACTTTTTTTAAAACCACCATACTACCCTATCTGAATTGTTTTCTATGCTATATTAATGGCTTTGAGTCTTATTGGACAATTTGAATCATTACTTGTTTTCATGATTAAAGTGTGCAGACAATCTGACTTCTAGATTTTTTTTTGAATTGTCCCTCTTTCCTTGCTTATATCAGCCCCAGATCAGATATTGGACTGATTTGCTCTTTTTATCAGCTATGAAATATTTGCCAGAGAAGGGGCAAACATGTCTTCCATTTTTTAAATAATTTCCTTTAAGATATAAAATTTAACAATGTCATAACATTCTTCTGCTAAATAAAACATTCCACTGGGCAACAGAAGTATATGACTTCAATGTCACTCATAATTTTAAAACTAAGTGTGAAATGCACTTCAGAAATCTCAGTTGGGCTCCTGAACCTCAGACAGTAACGTAGTATTAAACTAGAAAAAATTAATTGCCTTTGTGCTGCTGCTCCCTGCTGGTATGATTTATTTTAAATTCTGCTGAACCCTGGGAGAAAGAGCTGTACTGTAATGCAGAAACTGACATATGTTTTTTTGCCCACATCTCTCACAGAAGCTTCAAATTCAAAGAAAAGAATGTTTCTGTGGTCTGGAAAAACATTGGGTATTTCAACAACTATTTTATCTGACATGGCAGGAATTGAGTTACTCCATTTATGTGAATTTTGTGATCAACTGAAGTCTATCCTCTGTGAGTGCCAGGTATTTGGAGGAAAACATTTAATTTTTCTGGAATAAGATCTGTCTTAAACATATCACAGTCATTCCCCTGTTTTCTTAGATGTCAGGTGATCAACCATTTTGGTTTTCCTAAAATGTTTCCTATTTTTGCACTAAATATTTCACACCCTGGGGAAAATCGCAGGCTTAAGCAAACTGGGATAGCTGGTCACCATATAGTTAGATGGGAACTTGATTTCATGGGTTTCTGATGACTCTGTGCTGTTCTATGAACTTGCTACATCGAGCACCCTGAGCGTGCCTGCATGCTCCCAGCCCATGTGATGCTAAAGTAGCCAATCAGCTCTGCTGGTTTGAGTGAGGAACCCCCTGTATGTCCATGTTTGGGACATGGGTTTTGAGGGGTATAACCACCTGTGCTTCCACATGGCCTTGCTGTTTTTGAGGACTCTTATCAGAAGGGTGGTTGTCACCACAGTTTTGCTTCTGGGTAAGTGAGGTCATTGTTCTCAAAACAAGTTAGTGACCTAAAAGGACTTAGGACAGAGGTAATAATGGCCGGTTACTTTTGAGTAATTTTATTTAGTAGCAAAGAAAACTTATTTAGAGAAAGTAGGAAGTAAATATTTCACCCATGACTTAGACCTTCTGGTGGAACAGATTTATTTTCCTGCCCAATGGGGTCAATGTATTCAGGATCTCAATTTAATGAGGGAGATGATATTAAAGCAGAGGGAATGTAATTGCCTTAGTTTTGCTGGAAACTTGAGGAAAAGGAAGGAGGATGAGTTGGGTCAGTCCTAGACAGGTGAGAGACAAATTGCCAAGAAGGATTCTGAAGACATGGAGAATGTGAGGTGTAGATGGGCCACATCTCCATGGCTGGTCACATAGGGGGACAAACCCAGAGGAGAGGGGCTTCAGGGTCTCTCTCGGCCAATGAAGTTCTTATCTAGATTGGAGGACCATGCCAACGTCCTGCCCTCTGGATGATCTATCTGCCTTCTGACAGAAATATGCCTATAAATTGAAGGATAGGATAGAACAAAACAAGCTTGATGAAGAGAAGTGGGAAAAAGCAAAGATGCATTGAGCATTCTCAGTTTCCATGTACAGCCTACACTTGGCGTTTGTTGCACTCACCTACTCCAGCATGCTTTTCCTCTGATGGATTCATGAGGTGTTCCTCCCTGTGGTATTAAGCATCTGTTCTATTCAAGGATCAAGGCAGAATGTTTTGGGGAATGATTCTTTTCCTTAAGAACTAGAACATCTGGCTTGGAAATACCATGTATGACTCAACCGTTCCCAGGAATTGCCAGCCTGTGCATGCGTACTCATGAAATCACATTTATAGTTGCACCCACCCAAACTGTGATAAATTTGAACTCTACATTTGCCCATGTGGGAACTTAGCTGTCCCTTAGAGTTTATATGTATATCCCAATTAGGGTTCCGCTTCACAGATGGCACATTCAGGCTAAAAAATTAATAAAAGGATTATTTCTAAGAGGTATGGCTAAGACTTAGGAAAAACAATGAGGGATAGTGCATTACTAGCAAACTAAGAAAAGGAGGAGCTGCTACCGTAGTTAGGGCTGAAGGGGCAAAGAGAAAAGCCTCACTGGGACCTGGAGTGAGAGAGAGAGAATGAGAGCGTGAACAGGGTGCTCTATGGAAAGTCTCCTGTCACAAGCTGAGATCTAGTAGGGTGGGGCTGTGGGGAAATGCGCTAATCACATCTGTCCTTTGGCACTTCCACCTGGGCTTCTGGTTACCCTCCCGGGGCACAGAGCAGGATGAGGAAGAGTAGAGAGTAGATCTGGAGGGCCAAACAGAAGATACCTAGCACGTCGCTGCTCTTTAAGAGTTCCTTAGATGATGTCCACCTTGTCCTTCCCCTTCTCTTCTGGATTCCTATGTCTCATATCCATAGCCTACAAAGCTACGTGGGTTGCTATAAAGGTTTTGAGACAGACCATGTTATGGTCCATTATTTCACTTCCAAGAAAATGCAGTTGACAGTGTCCTTTCTGACCCACCCATGCAAATTTCAACTTGTTCCGGTGTTGCTGGGAGGGCACCTGTGTGGAGTTTACATTTCTTGACTTTTTGTGTATTTCAAAACTTTCACAACGGCCCATTTATCTAAAGGATCTTCACCAATGATGCCGCCCTTGTGACCACTAATGTGAAGTCTGAAGTCCAGAACACTGGTGTTCTCATCCAGTGTTCCTGCATTATTCTGGGTCTTCTGAGAAGCAGATGAAAGGATGAAAAGGCAAGGGTTTTATTAACCTTGTAAAAGAAAATAGGATGAACCTGGAGAATGCCGCCTGAGCTGAAGGGGAGAGGGGTGGAAGCATCTCAGATTGCCTCGTACTCTACGGGAAGGTCAGTGATTTCACTGGGTCGTCTTTAAGCCAAAGTCACCCCCGAAGTAGTCCCATGTCTCCTTTGGATGGATCTGCCTCATTTTCTCTGCTACTTTCAGTCCTGGGCTGGGAGCAGCTGGTAGAAGTGTGGCCTTGTTGTAAATGTGGTGATGAATTTTGGGACAGAGCGGCTAGGCCCTTAATCAGTTATGGTTCCTATAATTGGAGATCTGCAAGCTGTGTTCTCATGACCCCACACAGTTCTCTAGGAATTCTGAATAGTGTTGAGATTCGAGAAAAAAAGAGTCTGAGATCGACCTTCTTCCTTGACTTCCCTGGGTGTCCTCCACTGGCCTAAGTACAGTTTCTGAGAGAGTTTCCCAAGTATTCGTAGGCAGAGCTTCCTGTGGGGTGCTGTCAACATCTGTGGCGGACACAGCTACTTTCCTTTCAGCCGCATGGAAGCAGGCGCAGTCTTCCTTCTGAGCAGAGTTTGTCCTCATTATTGAGTCAGAGTCTTGGGCTCAAGATATTATTTAGAATTTCTACGTGAAAGTGGCTTTGGAGTATGATTGTATGGAAAGGAGGGGCTTCTCTGGAGATTGCTTTTGCAAAGCAAATGTGGGCATATATTTGGGGGCTGTGAGTTGGATGACAGAGCTCACAGAGGGGGTGCTGAGGCTTTCCAACCTGTGTGTGACGTAGAGCGCCTGTAGAGCTCTCTAGAAGCTTCTCTCAGGCCTTGGGCACAAAGTGCTCATTGTACCTTGCTTCTTTTACAGTAGACCCTGACTGCACACTGGGAGGTTCCTAGAACACAGCAACAAAAGACTTGGGTATGATTACAATTAGTCAACAGTGAGGAGGAGACTATATTCCTGTAAGAAAATTGGTGTGATTTTTAGGATGATGTCTTGACAGCTAGGCTGCCAAAGAGAATTGTAAATATCCGTTACAAGCTATTTACCCAGGGATAGATGGGGTTAATTTATGGAAACCTCTTGCAGGAATAGAAAGGAATAGAAACATGTTTTAGTCTCAGGAACTTATCAGGAGACTCTACAACAATAGAGTCAAAATAGTCTGATTATGTGTCTGGCTCTCCCGCCAGATGACAAGCACTTTGTAGGCAGAAACTGTTATATTCTTTTAAACAAATTTGGATCACCTAAGTGATTCATGAATATAAGTTTTTTTATAAAGATAAAAGGTGGGTGGTGCCGGTGGTTCAAAGGAGTAGGGTGCCAGCCCCATATACCGGAGGTGGTGGGTACAAACCCAGCCCAAGCCAAAAACTGCAAAAAAAGAAAAGATAAAAGGTTACGATTATATTGAAATCTCCTTTGACTATTTTTGCCAAACCTGGTCTGTCCCATTACCCATGTGCCAAGCATACGAACATGGTTTGAATGATGCTTGTTGGCCTGCCATGAGGGGTCCAGAACCTATATACAGCAGGTGGGCAGGTGGCCAGGCCATGGACTCCCTACCTATACCAACCTAGCCAGGCACCCGCTCCCTATGCCCCTGGCTTCAGTGCTACAAAAATCATTTGGCTTGTCACTGATTTCCAAGCTGCTATATTATAACATTTAGTATAAACTTCTGCACTTTCTAGAGGATAGTTTTACTATTCTCATCAGAGTTGTGCTGCATTTCCGTGGATTTAATCTGGTTCTGCCAAAGATGTTTCCTCAGGTCTACTGATGGTCCTTGGAGGTGGAGACTCAGGGCTTTCAAATCCTATCACAATGACTTCTCTCCCAAAGGGAAGGGTGGGGAAAGAAGATGAGCACATCCTCTGGTCAGGTACCTTAGGGCCTGGACAGAGATGATCAGAAAGCAGGTGATGTCAATCGGAATGAGCAGTGGAACAGGGACAGAGTCAGACGTGGACCAAGTGATAAGGTGGCTGATCCTGGGCCCTCTGGTTCCTGATTCCTTATCAAGAGACAGTCAAACCAACAATTGAGACCCATGTCTGGGTCCTACTGGATGGTGACGGATGTGGGTCAAGGACTTTCTCCTGGTTAAGGAGGCAAGGCCAGAAGGGAAGAGGGAAAGTACAAAAATGAAGAGGGTTAGTCAAACTTTCTCAGCAAGACATTGATCAAGTTACTTCCTTTCTTTGCTTCTTTAGGCATAGGAACGTTAACTCAAATCCTGGTTTTTATGAGTCTCTCTTCTGGATGAAGAGCTGGATTCTGCTCTTATATGGGGACCAGCCCTTTCTCCCGGGCCTTTCTCCTGGGTCCTCTGTTTGGTCACTGACTTACTGGCCAATTCTTTCAATGTTGAATGCATCTGTCTCACTGTGTGGACTTTTACTTAAAATTCTTGTCTAGGATAAAGCAGTCAGTGGAGAAAAATGCAAGACACCCTCTCTTCGGTCATTAATAAAGGACCCAGAGGAAAAAATCTAAGTAGCTTGTGTTAATCATTAAACTTGCCCTATGGCCACCTCCGAACTTTTACTCTGGTTGGCATTTGGCTGGGACACAAACAAGTTAGGTGAGTTATAGTCCAACGTGAATGAGTTACCTGCACGGTAGCTGCAGGCCGAGCTCTAACCAGATAACGTGGCCCTCGGTTCCTGGCAGAGGGAAACAAGATCATCTAGAAAGAAAAGATAATTTCTCCCTTGAGTCACAACGAGACAGAAACAGAAAAAAGGTACTGTTTGATTCAGGCAAGTCTCTGCTCCCTGTTTCCTAAGTATTGTATCTCTCGTTAACATTGTGGAACAAAGGGACATGGGGGATCTATAGTAGCACCCCGCAGCTTCATTTCTCACTGTCCAAAGAAAGGGAAGCCCAAAGGGAAGTGGGGAAGAAAGGAAGAGGTGGACATAGCGGGAGAGAGACTGTTACTGAATACACGTAGTTCTGTTCTGTGGTTGAAAATTTTCTGATTAAAAGAAACAAACAGAGACTGTATTTATTTATCCCCAGCAAGAATTAGTGGATTGGTTAATCCACACTAAGAAAAGTCGTGTTTATTATTAACTTAATTGCTCTATTTTAGAAGACAAGATGCAAGTCTGAATGTAGGATTTTAAGGAAACCAGTGTGTGAATTTTTATTTCTATTGTTCTAAGCTTGGGTGTAGGCACTGAAATGAAACAAATGGTTAAATCGTGCGTCCAGACTGAAAAAGATTGTCCCGTGCTGAGTATATTCTTTTGGGTGTAACAAGTGAGTCAGATCCTGTGCATCTGGACTAACAGCAAATGCTCCTGGGTACCCTTTTTGGTGCAGTAGATGTAGCTCTGAAAATTGAATTATTCATAAATTGAATTTTATTCCAAATGGACATAAAGATGTAGTTAACTTTGCAATGTGTGAAAGCACTTACTGAATCCACTTGAAAATTTAAAAATTCTCTTTCTAAATGCAGGCAGCCTCTACTCCCACTCCATTGGGTGCTCTTTCCCAGCACTTAGGATAGTATGTGGCATATAATAGATGTATTATCAATGTTTGCAGTGTTGAATTCAATATAAATAATTTTATATTGTGGGCTATCTCAGTCAGCATGTACCTGTAAGATAGGCTTATGCAGATAGGTTTCTGCAGATATGCTTTTTCCGGGGGTTGATTGTGACTTTTATTCCCTGAAATGGTATAACTACTTCTCATTTCAGTCTTTTCTTAAAAATAGAGATTAAACGTATATGTAGTAATATATGTGTATGAGTTTAATTCTTTAATTTTTTAAACTTTCAGAACAGTAGAGAGCCAGTATTTGAAGAGGATTTTCTCTGGCTTTGGGTTGGGGGGCACAGCTCAGCACCTACTTAGAGCAGGTGTCGGGGTGCTTAGGCATACCGGTTTCAGCCAGGCTTCCGTGGGTCCTGGCCAACCCACACAAGCATGAAAGTCATTTCTCTCAGATTAGGTAAACCCAGATTTAGGGTATTTAAATATGTATTCGTCAATCTGAATTTACTGTGTTCTCTTTGGGACCTTTTCACTAAGAAAGTTGTGGAAATATAATACTATTCCCTGGATCTTTTTAAAAAAACGTACCATCCGTAGCATGGGTGATGAACCTGATTTTGTGAGGATTTTTTTTTTTTTTTTTTTTGCTTATCTGTGGTGTGTGATATCCCGAAAAGTATGCACAGACCTTTTTTGACTACTCAGCTTTTGTTAGTGTTTGTGTATTCAACGTGTGGCCCAAGTCAACTCTTATTCTTCCAATGTGCAGCAGAGAAAAAATAAAATATTGGACACCCTTGGTCTAGAAAGAGAGGCATGCGTGTACCATTTTGCATTTTGCCTGGTCCAGGTTCTGCAGATGTAGGCCAGAGGTCCATGGTGGAAGGTGGGTGAGAACTGGGATGGCTGATGAAGGAGTCGTGGGCGGCTCCTGAGTAGGGCTATGAAGGAGGGTCGGGATCTCTGAGGCTACCAAGTGAGTTCAGAAAATCCAGGAAGGGATGAGCAGAGGCCGAGGCTGATGTGTGGAGGGCTTGTCTGAGGGGAGCAGGGTTTAGATGGAGAGTGGCTCAGGGAAAGCTGGAACAGTAGGATAGGGCAATCCAAAAGAGCCCCTCCACCCTACCATTCACTAGTATTTAATATCTGGAATTTATTTTTAAAAATTCAGCTTTTGCTGGTGAATGATGCCCCATGATTATATCAATGTACACAGCTATGATTTAATAAAAAAAAAAAATTCAGCTTTTGTTCAATGCCGAGTTAGTGAAGGAAGTTGTCATTTATCTGACTCAAACATGCATGAAATAAGCTAGTGGGACAAGGTGGTGGGGTAGTGGTGGTGACTTTATATAAGATTGGTAGATAATCCTTTACCCCTGAGCTTGAAAGATGGTGGGTCTTTAATTCACCTAGTGGTGAAGATATTAGGGCTACATTTATATGGTATCTTATTAATTTCCCAAGTTTTAGTACATAGAGAACCAAAAATGATAATAATTTTTCACTTCACTTTTTATAAAGCACCAAAGCTATGTTGCTCCAATCAAAGCTGAAAATGCTTTTAATGTCTGAGCAATCTTAAGAGGATTGATTTAAGTGGACACCATGACTATCTGGCTGATCTCTCTGATGAGTATTGAAGTTCTACTTTGGGCAGGTAAGTAGAATGCATTTTTGAACAGAGTCTAGACAAGAACACAATTAGATTATATTGAGAACTATTACTGATATTTAAAATATTATTTTGGTTGTATACCATAAATATTCACAATTTTTACTTATCAATTGAAGAATTGAATTTAAAATATTATTTTAGGAGGTGTTGAAGTGTCTTCTTTTGGGTTTAAATTTTCTGTTTAATAATTTTTTTTTTCTGTCTAACAGCTGAAGTTATATCCTAAATTGTTGTGACCATATCCTTCAATTTTTAGGGACCAGTGGAGGCTGCTGTTATAGTTCAGAGCTTTTAATAATAACTTAGAAGCTTTCTTTTATAATTCCCTTTTGGGCTATATGATGTAATTCTTTTTAGATTTTACTGCTCTGCCTTTGCAAAGGGAGTAACTTGTCTTAGTGATTAATGACTTCTGTATTAAAATGCCCTTTTTTCAGATTGTGTCACCAATTTTCTCCATGAATTTGATTATCCTCTGTATCTTTTTATGACATTTGCTTTTGGTCTTCTTTAGCTAAAAGTTTTGAATTTTTAAGGGGTAAGGATGGTCTAGTTTGGCTAGGGCTGCATTTATGTTAATATGAACAGCGCTCCAGCACCCCTGGGTATGCTGTGCACCACGTCCATCACTGCGTATGGAAGCCCTGGGCTGGCCACAGTTTCTGATGTGGAAACTGTAAAAGTGCTCTGTAGAGAGCAATTTCCTTGCTTATTACCTCACTAAGGAGCTGACTGATGTTTGCTGGCTTCCCTGAAGTGGCTTGACTGCTATCAGGGCATATCCAGGAACATCTTCAAAGATGGAAGGCTGTAAGATCATGCCCAGCTGATGGTCTATATGGGCAAACCCGATCTAGCCTAGCATGTGAATTCTAGACCGCTTTTTTTTTTTTTTAAAGGAAATTCCAGTAATGATTCATGCCTCAGCTCCTCTCTAAGCAGACAAAGCAACAATCTAGGGAATTTGCATCTATTTGTATCTGAGGTCATTCTGACCATGAGGGGAAACTAGAGGACAGTGCACTCAGTAGGAGACTGAAATACGGACAGCTTCCAGAAGTCTCTCCTCCCCAGGAGGGGGAATAAGTGATGGTCTTTGTAGTTCAATGTGGCCACCTGATTAGAGAATGGAAAAGAGGATAGAGAAATACTAGTGTGTCCCTGAGGCTCTTTCCAAAGGAAGTAGAACTATAGGGTCCATCTGATGAACACTGGGTTTTTGAACATCCAAGATGAGAAGAATCAGTCAGAATTTTCCTTAAAATGGGGTGGGCATACCCAAAGCACTGACCTAAGCATTATACAAGTATTGATGTAACAAAAACTTGTGTATCTTTTAATATTTTCAAATAAAAACAAACATCCCTTCCCAAGAAAACAACAAAAAATAGGGATTCTGAGAATCTGTTTCCCAGACCAGCAGCTCTGTTGGCAATGTAAATTCTTGGGCCCCTCCCCAGACCTACTGCACTGAAAACTCAGAGTGGGGCCCAGCAATCTCTTCTGGTGATTTCTGATGCATGCTAAATTTTGACTTAAAATATTGGGGAAACTAGTGGATTGAAATCTGACCCTCAAAAAAGTGTTTTCCTCACTTTTCATAGTACCTTACCTGAGTTTACGTATTGAACCTGGAGAAGGCAGTCTTGCGGGGGGAACGTGGATCACAGTCATTCTTGATGGTAGGTTTGATTTTACCAAGTGAAAGTTTCTTACTTATCGACCCACAGTCGTAAAGAATATGTGTGTTTGGTTTTCTTCTTTGTCTAAGGACAGATGTGAAAGGGGGCATGTTGGGAACTAGACAGAATGTCCATCTTCTGTCTTTGCAGAGGCTCCCTTGCTAATGTCACAGAGGCAGAGCACGTCATACACTGCATGTCTGTGTCTACTTTCTTGTCCCAAGCTATGGGACAAGCTATGGATTCTGGGAACCCTAAATGAGATGACAAGGCAGTGCATAGCTTAGTATTTGGTAATGTGTCCCCTGGAATCTTCCTTGTTCTATACTTAAATACTTGGGGCTCCTAATCTGTGCTTATCATACTCAACTCTAGACCAGTACGGAGTACATTTTGGGATTAAAAGTTTCTTTTTTAGATTTAGGTGGACCTGAAGACAGAAGACTGTTTTATAAGCTTATAAATGAGAAAACTCCTTTATACAGCAATTACTAGGAAATGACTATTAATTTAATCCTTGGGTAAATTCAATGTCTCACACTGCCCCCACGTGGCCGCATTTTTGCATTACTTTGTGCGTATTACAATTCTGCCAAGCCTGAGATTTCCCCTTTCCCTTATATTTAGGTTTGGGATTGGGTGTCCTTTACCCCACCAATGGCTCTCAAATGGAGATACACCTGGTGAACATGAACGTGGCCATGTCTGCACTGCCTACTATCCCCTGTGATGTCTTTCCCGTGTTTTTGGATTTGCCCGTGGTGACATGCCGGACAAGGTACACCCGTTTAGGAATAGGAAGACCAGATAGGAAATGGGCTTTTGCTTATCTCAGTAGCTTTGGTGACTTATTAGAGCAACTCCTGCTGTGACTGCAATTAACCAGTTATAGTTTTAAAAAATGTTCTACATGAATATACTTCATAAGAGATCTCTATTTTGGGTTTAGAGCATAAGGTAAGATGGGAGTATGGGAAATAATTTTGAGATATTTAGAAGGAAGGGCTGGATTATGTTTCCATTTGTTTTTTGCAAGGAGTTTTGTGGCTATTAAGATTTTAATAAATTGTGACATTTTGCCTTTAAAATTATTGATCATTTGGGCTAAGCATAATTGTAATAATGGTGCATAAACCCAAAACCAGTTAGAAAGGAAATCTTCTTTAGGCTCAGTTCGTTTGTTGAGTTTGGTATTATCTCTATGTAGGAATTATTTTTAAAGAATTCCACATAATCTGTTATTCTACTCAAGTTTTTGTTAGCCTATGACGTTTACATCAGTTCATCCTTTCTTTACTTGTGTCTTAGACAAACTACATAAAAGTGGATCATTGATTAAGAAGAAAAAATACCATTCATTTTTTGTTCCCTCTTCAGAAAGAGTCCCCCTTTTCCATTTTTGTGTTTTAAAACTCACCAACTGTATTACAACTGCCATCTCGTCCCTGAACGTCCAACTGAGTGTAATCTTTCCCTTCTTCGAAAGAGAGAGAAGAAACACCTTTTAGTGGAGCATCCACAGGGCGTGTGTGGGCACCACACTTTGTTGTGTAATTCATCACTCTGAAAAGAGACCTTTTTGTAATTTACACAAAGACACAGCAGGTGTAGACTTGTCACACTGTTGCCTCATACTAAATTTCTTATGTCAGCTGTCCACTTGTCAGATTCATCCACAGAGGTAAGTGTTTTGAGGATGGAGGGTGTGTTAAATATCAGCTTTGTAGTCTTTATGGTGTATTATGCAATACAATATGAGTAGAAGATGTTCAACAAATGTACTGAAGTTCCTTATTGCGCTACTGTTTTTAAAACTGGGTGATATATTTTCTTTAGGTTTCATGGTATATTTGGACATAGACTTTCTGCAAGGGCTTGCCATGACATAAGTCGAAGCTTTCAAGATTTGTATGTGCTATCTCCTTAATCCTTACATACTAACAACTTCAGGATGCACCATTGATTTTATGTCATCTTTTTCAAAACAGTGGAAATGTTATCCTCTCAAATATATATGTTCAACTTCATCAATTGGAAGCTGAATATCAAATTCAATTAATATACAAGCGTAAAAAGATGTACACTTTATCATCAAAGAAATGCTGTTCATGCTCATTAGCATGAAAAGACATAATTGCTTTCTCCAAAACAGCCATTACAATATCAAAATCAGCACTGTCAAGCAAAATATAATGTGATCAAAGGTGTAATTTAAAATTGCCTAGTAGCCACATTCTTGAATCAAGAAAGAAATAAGTGGCTTGGCACATGTAGCACAGTGGTTACCATGCTGGCCACATACACCAAGACTGGCAGGTTTGAACCCAGCCCAGGCCTGCTAAACAACAATGACAACTAAAACAACTAAAAAATATCGGGGCGTTGTGGTGGGTACCTGTAGTCCCAGTTACTTGGGAGGCTGAGGCAAGAGAATCACGTAAGCCCAAGAGTTTGAGGTTTCTGTGAGCTGTGACGCCATGGCACTCTACTGAGGGTGACATAGTGAGACTCTGTCTCAAACAAAACAAAACAAAACAAAAAATAACAACAACAAAAGAAATAAGTTAAATTCAAAAGGAGCAAGTGAAATTAATTTTAAAAATATGTTTTATTTAACCCAATGTATCCAAAGTACTACTATTTTAATATGTAATCTACATAAATTATTAATGAAATACTTTGTATTCTTGTTTTTAATACCAAGTCTTCAAAGTCCACTGTGTATGTTACAATCATAGGGCATCTTATTTGGGACTGCCCACCTTTCAACAAGCACATCAGGCTAGTTACTAACACAATGGACAATTCAGATTTAAATACTCAAGGTCATGCTAAGCATTTTATTGGTAACACTTGCACAGGAAGCACTTCTTCCATCTAGCTTCTGTCTTATTCATAATATTCTCCTTTTACTAAAATCAACATGGATGACAGCCTCGAGTGGCAAAGAAGCCACTGTGATTTTCATAAAAAGATAAGACAGTGCCCAGGATTCTATGTCTTGATGGATATTTGAGATATCTATGGGCTGCTTGGATGATTATAAAGTCGAGACGTTTTATATCAATGTCTTTTATTAGAAAATTCCTAGAATTCAAGCCCACTTTTCCCTTAACTTTTGGTGCTTACACACATAAATCTCTTAATTTACCTGGAACTATCATTTTTTTAAAATGGAAACTGAGAATAGATTATGTATCAACATTCTTTAAAGGTAGGGTCTCACTCTGTCACCCAGGTCGGAATACAGTGGCATGATCATAGCTCTCTGTAATCTTGAATTCCTAGGCTCAAGCAATTCCTTCTCTTAGACTCCTGTGTAGCTGAGACTATGGGTACATACCACCACACCTAGATAATTTTTTATTTTTGAAGAGATGAGGTCTCATTATGTTGTCCAGGCTGGTCTCAAATTCCTGGCCTCAAGCAATCCTTCTACCTCACTCAGCTTTCCAAAGCGCTGGAAGGGCTAGGATTATCTGTGTGAGTAACCAAGCCTGGCCCTTTCCAATTTTTAAAGTATTATGAACTTATGATTCTGAGAAAAAGGACAGATTAAAAAAACATTTCAGGGTTTATGGAGGATAGTCCACAAAAACATATTTCAGGGACTTTTAACCACACAAAAGTCCTAACTTCTTTTGCTGAAGATCTAATCTTTATTTTTTTTTTATTGTTAAATCATAGCTGTGTACATTAGTGCAATCAAGGGGTAAAATGTGCTGGTTTCATATACAATCTGAAATAGTCTCATCAAACTGTTCAATGTAGCTTTCATGGCATTTTCTTAGTTATTGTATGCAGACATTTGTATTCTGCATTTAGTAAGTTTTGCCTGTACCCATTCTAAGAGGCATGGTAGGTGTGGCCCCACCCATTCCTCTCCCTCCATCCTAACCTCCCCACTCCCTTCCCCTTCCTTGGCCCTTTCCCCATATTCTTGTGCGATAGTTGGGTTATAGCCTTCATGTGAAAGCTATAAATTAGCTTCATAGTAGGGCTGAGTACATTAGATACTTTTTCTTCCATTCCTGAGATACTTTACTAAGAAGAATATGTTCCAGCTCCATCCATGTAAACACGAAAGAGGTAAAGTCTCCATTTTTCTTTAAGGCTGCATAATATTCCATGGTATACATGTACCACAATTTACTAGTCCATATGTGGGTTGATGGGCACTTGGGTTTCTTCCATGACTTAGCAATTATGAATTGGGCTGCAATAAACATTCTGGTACAGATGTCTTTGTTATGTTGTGAGTTTTGGTTTTCTGGGTATATACCTAGTAAAGGAGTTATAGGATTGAATGGCAGGTCTATTTTTAGGTCCCTAAGTATTCTCCAAACATCCTTGCAGAAGGAACGTGTGCATTCCCACTAGCAGTGTAGAAGTGTGCCTTTTTCTCCACATCCACACCAACATCTCTGGTTTTGGGATTTTGTTATGTGGGCTACTCTTACTGGGGTTAGGTGATATCTCAAAGTAGTTTTGATTTGCATTTCTCTGATGATTAAGGATTAAGATTGACGAGCTTTTATTCATGTGTTTCTAGATCATGCATCTGTCTTCTTTAGAGATGTTTCTCTTCAAGTCCCTTGCCCAGCCTGAGATGGGATCACTTGTTCTTTTCTTGCTAATACGTTTTGAGTTCTCTGTGGATTCTGGTTATTACACCTTTATCAGAGGTATAACCTGCAAATATTTTCTCCCATTCTGAGGGCTGTCTGCTTGCTTTACTTACTATGTTCTTGGCTCTACCGAAGCTTTTTAGTTTGATCAGGTCCCAGTAGTGTATTTTTGATACTGCTTCAATTGCCTGGGGAGTCCTCCTCATAAAATATTCACCCAGGCCAATTCCTTCAAGAGTTTTCATTGCACTTTCTTCAAGTATTTTTATAGTTTTGTGTCTTAAGTTTAAGTCTTTTATCCAGTGAGAGTCTATCTTAGTTAATGGTGAAAGGTGTGGGTCCAGTTTCAGTCTTTTACAGATCGCCAGCCAGTTCACCCAGCACCATTTGTTAAATAGGGAATCTTTTCCCCACTGAATGTTTTTAATTGGCTTGTCAAAGATCAAATAAACAGTAAGTAGCTGGATTCATCTCTTGGTTCTCTATTCTGTTTCAGACATCTACTTCTCTGTTTTTGTGCCAGTACCATGCTGTTTTGATCACTATTGATTTATAGTACAGTCTCAGGTCTGGTAGCATGATTCCTCTTGCTTTGTTTTTCTTTCTGAGTAATGTTTTGGCTATTCGAGAATTTTTCTGATTCCATATAAAACGAAGTATTATTTTTTCAAGATCTTTAAAATATGACAATGGAGCTTTGATAGGAATTGCATTAAAATTATATATTGCTTTGGGTAGTATAGACATTTTAACAATGTTGATTCTTCCCAGCCATAAGCATGGTATGTTTTTCCATTTGTTAACATCACAGGTATTTCTTTTCTTAAAGTTTCATAGTTCTCTTTGTAGAGATCTTTCATGTCCTTTGTTTGTTATACTCCCAAATATTTCATCTTCTTTGGCACTACTGTGAAAGAAATAGAGTCTTTGACTGTTTTTTGGGGCTTGGTTATTGTTGGTATATATAAAGGCTACAGATTTATGGGTGTTGATTTTGTAGCCTGAGACATTGCTGTATTCCTTGATAACTTCTAAAAGTTTTCTAGTAGAATCCCTAGTGTTTTCCAGATATACGATCATGTCCTCTGCGAAGAGTGAAAGTTTGATCTCTTATGACCCTATGTGGATACCCTTGATCGCCTTTCCTTCCCTAATTGCAATGGCTAAAACTTACATTACAATGTTAAAGAGCAATAGAGACAATGGGCAACCTTGCCTGGTTCCTAAACTAAGTGGAAATGATTTCAATTTAATTCCATTCAGTACAATATTGGCTGTGGCTTTGCTGTAGATGGCCTCTATTAGTTTAAGAAATGTCCCTTCTATACCAATTTTCTTAAGTGTTCTGATCATGAAGCGATGCTGGATATTAGCAAAAGCTTTTTCTGCATCAGTTGAGAGAATCATATGGTCTTTATTTTTTAGTTTGTTTATGTGCTGAATTACATTTATAGATTTACGTATATTGAACCAGCCTTGAGAGTCCTGGGATAAATCCCACTTGGTCATGGTGTATAATTTTTTTGATGTGTTGTTGGACTCTGTTCGTTAGGATCTTATTGAGTATTTTAGCATCAATATTCATTAGTGATATTGGTCTATAATTTTCTTTTCTTGTTGAGTCTTTCCCTGGTTTGGGGATCAAGGTGATGTTTGCTTTGTAGAATGTGTTGGGTAATATTCCTTCTTTTTCTATATTTTGGAAGAGGTTTAGTAATATAGGTACTAGTTCTTCTTTAAAGGTTTGGTAGAATTCTTATGTAAAGCCATCTGGTCCTGGACTTTTCTTTTTAGGGAGATTTTGTATAGTTGATGCTATTTCAGAACTTGATATAGGCCTGTTCAACATTTCCACTTCGTTCTGGCTAAGTCTTGGTAGGTGGCGTACTTCCAATTATTGGTTGATGTCTTTCAGATTTTCATATTTCTGAGAGTAGAGTTTCTTATAGTATTCGTTAAGGATTTTTTGAATTTCTGAGAGGTCTGTTGTTATTTCATCATTACCATTTCTGATTGATGAAATTAGAGATTTTATTCTTTTTTTCCTGGTTAGGTTGGCCAATGGTTTATCTATTGTATTGATCTTTTCAAAAAACCAACTTTTGGATTTATGGATCTGTTGTATAATTCTTTTGTTTTCAATTTCATTTAATTCTGCTCTGATTTTGGTTATTTCTTATCTTCTGCTGGGTTTGGGGTTAGAATGTTCTTCCTTCTCCAGTTGCTTGAGATGTCCCATTAAGTTATTAACTTCCTCTCTTTCCATTTTCTTGAGGAAGGCTTGCAGTGCTATAAATTTCCCTCTTAGGACTGCCTTTGCAGTATCCCAGAGGTTCTAGTAATTTGTGTCTTGATTGTTGTTTTGTTCCAAAATTTTGGTGATTTCCTTCTTAATCTCGTCTATAACCCATCTATCCTTCAGCATAAGGTTGTTTAGCTTCCATGTTTTTGTATGGATATGCAGGTTCCTGTTGTTGAGTTCAACTTTTATTCCATGATGGTCTGAGAAGATGCAAGGAATAATTTCTATTTTTTAAAATTTGCTGAGGTTAGATTTGTGGCCTAGGATGTGGTCGATTTTGGAGTATGTTCTGTGGGCTGATGAGAAGAATGTGTATGCAGTTTTGTTGGGATGAAATGTTCTGTAGATGTCTGTTAAGTCCCGATGTTGAATGGTTAAGTTTAAATCTAAGATTTCTTTGCTCAGCTTCTTTTTGGAGGATCTATCTAGCACTGCTAAAGGGGTGTTAAAATCTCCAACTACTATGGAAGTGGAGGAAATCAAGTTTGTCATGTTTGTTAGAGTTTCTCTTATAAATTGAGGTGCGTTCTGGTTGGGTGCATAAATATTAATAATTGAAATCTCATTATATCGAGTATTACCGTTAACAAATATGAAGTGTCCATCCATATCCTTCCTTATTTTGGTTGGTTTAAAGCCTATTGCATCTGCGAATAGGATTTCAACACTTGCTTTTTTCTGGAGTATAGATGACCATCTCTTCACCTTGAGTCTGTATTTGTCTTTTAATGTAAGATGCGATTCTTGTATGCAGCAGATATCTGGCTTAAGTTTTTGTATCCAGTCAGCCAACCTGTGCCTCTTTAGAGGACAATTTAAACCATTCACATTAATTGAGAATATTGATAAACCTTTGAAGAGTCCGGTGGACATTTTGGATCCTTTTGCAGCTGTGTAAGTTGGAATTTGATCAAAATTTTCTGGGTGGGTTTACTTTTGTGGTGTAGGGTTACACTGGTATTTATGGAGGATAGGTCTGAGAATATCCTGGATAGCTGGTTTAGTTATGGCAAATTTCTTCAACATGCGAATGTCGTTAAAGTATTTAATTTCTCCATCATAAACGAAACTCAGTTTAGTTGGGTACAGGATCCTGGGTTGAAAGTTATTTTGTTTTAGGAGATTAAAAGTCAATGACCATCCTCTTCTAGCTTGAAAGGTTTCAGCAGAGAGAGCTTCAGTTATTCTAATATTCTTCCCCTTGTAGGTAATGGTTTTCTTTCGTCTGGCTGCTCTCAGAATTTTCTCCCTCATATTAACTTTAGTGAAATTGATTATGATGTATCTGAAGAACGTCTTATTCAGGTTGAGTCATGCTGGAGTTCTGAATCTATCTGGTATATGAATTTCAGAATCTCTTGGCATGTCTGGAAAGTTCTCTTTCATAATCTCATGGAGAAGAGACTCTGTGCCTTGTGAAGCCACTTCATTGCTTTTGGGGATCCCTATAAGATGAATATTGGTTTTCTTCGAATTATCCCAGAGCTCTCTGAGAGAGTGATCTGTTTTTGCCCTCCATTTCTCTTCCTCTTTGAGAGTTTGGGAGCATTTGAAAGCTTTGTCTTCAATGTCAGAAATCCTTTCTTCTGCTTGCTCCATTCTGTTACTGAGGGATTCTACTGTGTTTTTCTGATCTTTGAGGGATGCAACTTCTTGTCTCAATGTGTCAAAATCTTTGGTCATTTGGTCTTTGAATTCGTTGAATTCTTTAGATATCTTTTGGGTTATTGCTTGGAATTCTAATTTGATCTTATTTGCTATCCAGATTCTGAATGCAATTTCTGACATCTCAGCTATTTGTTTGTGCATGGGATCTTGTGCTGTGTCTGCCCCATTGATCCTTGGGGGAGTTGATCTACTCTGATTATTCATATTGCCACAGTTTTTCTGTTGATTTTGCCTCATGATTGTTTTTTACCATTGCCTCTGGCTGTCCTCAGAGTTGGGGAGGTATCTCTCCAAGATTAGACCCCAGCTGTATCACTCTATTGTTGCTGTATCTTTGTAGGGAGTGACCCTGTGTAGTTCCTCTGGGGCTGCCCCAGCCAGGGAGTTCTGGTTGTGGAAGCAGCTCCGGAGTGTGACACACCCGGATCCAGCAACAGGATGGGGGGTGTTTCACATGGTTCTGGGAGTGCCGGGCGCCCAGTGACTTTGGGACAGAGAGCCCAATGCTCCTGAAGTCTCTGGCCAGGAGAAGGGGTCTGGAGGGCATGTAAGTACCACAGTTTCTGGCCAGACAAGTGGGCCTGTGTGGAGGCAGGGAGGGTACAGGAGGGAGGACGTAAGGTTGCATGCCTCCCACAGTTCCTGGTCAGGGTGTGCAGAGGCCCAGCGGGCACGGGTCATGGGTTGGGGGTCATGGCACAGCGCTTACCGAGGTCCAGATGGACATCAATGGTGGTCTGGCGCAATTCTTATGGAGATCTGGGCGGCGCAGCTCTTATGGAGGTCTGGGTGGGCGCCGGTTGCAGTTACAGTGCAGCTCTTCTAACTAATTATTTCGATTGCTTCCTTGAGAGTTGCTGAGAAGTGCCTACCTCTTCCTGGACTTTTGTTGTCCTCTGGAAGCCTCCCTCTTGGCCTCCAGATTCTAAGTCACAGTAAAGAGGAAGGAGATAAGAAGGTGATTTGACCTTGAAGATCTAATCTTTAAAGTCTAGTAATTATGAACGGATCTATGGGGTGAAAGGTAAAATACAGGACTTCTTAACTAGGCTCTGTTTCACAAGTGCAGGGAAGAAATTTGAAGGGGTCAAATTGGCTTCTAGCATGGAAATTCATGGGTTTTGATTCCTAAGAGTTTCCCCTTTATTCCCTTAGATCTCTGCCTTCTGAAGCACATGAGGCTCTGTACTCCCTAGAAGTGTACTTTGGAGGACAGGCAATAGGCAGCCCAAGTCCAGGAGCACAAGAAAGCTGTACTTTCAAGGTGGGTGCTTGGGATGGAAGAATGTGTATTTGCATAGTCTGAGGGTGGGCTGGTGTTCTCAAAAGGTGAGTTATAAGTCAATCTGAGAGTCTGACAGGGTGAGGAGAAAGGTGGATGGTAGTGATAGTTTCTTAGACTATAGTAGTGAAACACAAGTATTGAGCACATGCACGTCAGGCTCTAGCTGAATGCTTTATATAAACTGTCTAATTAAGTGTTCACAGCAGTTTTATGGGGGTAGCTGTTTATTATCCTATTTTTACTGATGGAAAACCTGAGGCTCAAGGAGATTAAGTTAATTTGTCTATGTCATCCAGGTAGTAAATGGCAGAACCACGATTTGAACCTGTATCTGCTTCTAAATTCTCATCTAAACTGAAGCCCATAGAAGAGCCACAGAGCTTATCTTTTTGCACTAGTAATTTTATTTTGCAGCTAAGCTCATGCTGTGTATCAGGGTGATGAAGGAACTCAGGGATCTAACTTCTTATAGCAGATTTTTATATCTTATAGTAGATTTCTGCTACTCTTTCCAGCACTGAACAGATGTAACATTTGCTGGTGGAATTCTCATTTGTATTCAGATCTAAAAGGGGGGTGGGGAGAGAGAGAGAGAAAAAGAGAAAGAGAGAAAGAAAGAAAGAAAGAAAGAGAGAGAGAGGATATGAAGCCAATACTTGACTTATTTTACAGCCTCAATTTCTATACTGGGGCTTCATTTTATGTTTGGTTCCATCTCCTATCCCTCTCAGATTACTTGTACACTAAAAACGATCTCTAAAAGGGATCATAAAAGGCAGAGGTTTGACGAAGTTCCCACTGATGTGATTGTACTTCACATGGGGTGCCTCTGTTGAGGAGTTGTCCCAAAGAGTACAATTTAGTTGAAAATTAATGCTCCCTTAGAATATGACTTTACCCTCTGCACCCATGTCTAGTATCATCTACCTTTCATATATGCTATTTGTTTTTGAAATTTTGAATTTGCTGTCAATTCACATTTAATAACGTGTTTCTTAGTTCAAGAGAAACTTGTTTTCTAGAATTTTGCTTCTGTACATATGCAGTCTAAAGAAAAAATAATTATATTGTCCTTTCTTATTGAAAGCTGTCCTACCACCTCTACACTGTCTCGAGGAATCTAGCAGAAGAGAGATAACTGAGCATGCTTCTTAATCACCAGGCTCCTCTCACCCCAAATAGTAGTTTTCCTACTTATTAAAAGATTGGTAAGGAGAGAGGGTGGAAAAAAGAGAAACACTTCCTAAAATTACACATTAAAAAAAACAAATCTGTCAGTGGTTTTTCTATCTTGGCCAGTTGCTTAAAAATCACCAGGGGACTTGGTTAATGAGAGGCATTCCAAGCTGAATGAAAACACAGTGTGTCTCTTTGTTTGGGTACTGAGACTAGGGAGCCACAAGTATTAAAAATTAATCCCGTCTTGCCAGTCCACTCCAAAGAGCCTGCTGTGGGCACTGACAAGCTTGAACCACTCACAGAAGGTTTATCCCGCAGCTGGTGGCTGTGGCTTTCTCGTTCTAATCCACTGTGTTCCCTCTTCCCCATCTTGCCTCTGTTGACCTTACTTGAGCTCAAGGATCAGCATGCAGGAAGCTTGATTTGGAAGCTCATTAATTTTTCACTTTGTCTTGTTTCTAGCCTGGCGAGTGACCAGGGGCCGGTTTCTCTTAGAAATGTACCATTTTATGTTGTGTTAGCTCAAGAGAGAATCAGAAGTGAAGCCCTTTTTTGAGGTTTAAGCCTGAGCCTGCCCCCCCACTCTCTGAGGAATTGCTATATTCCCCATGAAGTTCTGGTAGAAGGATTGATTACAGACCAAGGGGTAGATGTTACATTTCAAGTTGGAAATTGAGATGTATGCCTCCTCATTTGGTTTGGATATAGTCGCTCCATCTACCTCAGTTTCTAACATGTGAGATGGGGCCATAAGCTCTGCTCTGCTTGCCGGGACTCCTGTGATATAGTTCCCTGGAAATGACATCAGTGTAAAAGCGTCTCAGAGGGAGGTGGAGGCCTGGGGCAGTGATTATGGGAAGGCTGAGGGGAATGGCATGTTTGGCAGGTGTGTGTAGAACTGTGTTAATCTTTATCTATTGGTAAGAACAGAGCCAGCTCCCAATTTATGAAGTCACAGAATTCTTATTTTAGTCCCTCTGACTGTATATATTTTCTCTCAACTATTTTCTAAGTTTTCCTTTGGACAGTGAGAAAATTGACTTTGATAGTAGACTGTAAGGCCAGCCCTGCAGATTAATACTTAAAACTCACACGTGATAAGCCATCACCAGCTTTGTCTATGGGTTCCCAACAGAAAAGACTGTTGCTTCCCGATGGCTGATTATGGCTGTTGATTAACAATGGAGTTACTCTTTGGTGATAGTCTTCCTGGGAAAGTGGACTCCTGGGGTGCTGGAAGCAGACCAAATAAAACAATTTTCTCTGATTTGTTTTGCAAAAGGGAAACACTGTAGGTTGTATGGAATGTGGGCAGTCTCTGCATAAGAGTTTGGGGCTGAAGTGATGGGAGGTGGAGATAGGTGTCCTCCTGTGTGAGTCATTGTCTCGTTGGTCAAACATTGACCTGGTCAGTCAGTCCATCCTCACACTTCGCTGTCTATTCGCACTGGCCCCAGTGTGGTTTCCTGATGAAGTAATGCACTAACCTTAGACTAACCCAGATGTCTTGAGGTGAGATGGGATTCCTGGAATTATTTGTTTCCCTGTCCTCCTTCCAGTCAGCACATCAGTCATCCTGGATCAGGTGACCCCATCCATTCATAAAAATTTGAATGTCTTCTACACACCAGGCTATATAGAGGGACACAACAGCGACTGAGTCAGGCAGTCTCTGCCTTTATGGAGCTGTGGTTGGCAGATGATAGAAGATTGATGTGATTTGCAGAAAGAGAGCACTGTAAGATGATTTGGAGAGCCATGACCAGGCTTTCACAGGGCCCCCCAACTTCTCCCATAAATGCCATGTTTCACTTTCTTAAAGAACAATGTAGCTTGCCATGCCTTGAATCTTCTGAATCATTTCCCTGCCAACAAGCACGTTCCATTTCTCCAATAAGCACCTTGGACAAATGCCTATCTAACTTGCTATTTTTTGTAGCTTGCTAATCCCCACCAAGGTGCTGGCTGATAATGATTTAAGTTACAATCCTTCCAATTAAATAAATCAATTTTTTTCTAGAAAAAAATTATAAGGCCCAAAGACATCAAATTTATAGTGATGGAATTAAAAAATTGACCCAAAACTGCAAATAAATAAATAAATAAATAAAAAATTGACATTCTGAATTGTGGTCTACTTACCTTCCATCTCTTCTGGTAAAATATGGCCCTGGGTAGGGCTGGTGGGCAGAGAGAAGAAACAGGCTGGCTAAGGTTTGGATAATATGGTGACCTTGGTCAAATTCCCTTTAACTCGTCTATGGGAGGAATACAATAGAGAGAGAACTGTGTGACCTTGATCAAATTCCCTTTAACTCGTCTATGGGAGGAATACAATAACATCTGACAGATCTGCTTCACAGAAACATTATGATGATGAAAAGAAGTCGTTGTGAAGATGATTGGAAGAAATGCAACCATTTCCTGCATTAGACTAATGCTCCTTGCTTTGTGAGGAGTGGTTTGTACTTCTTGCATTTGTAGAAATTCTAATGAAATGCTCTCTTGCGATCATATTTTCAAAACAGTTTTCCAAGGCACAGACACCCATTGTTTACCAAGTTCATCCATCAAGTGGAGTTCCAGGTAAGAAATCTTTTATTAAAATAGGAATAATTGTGAATCCTTTTGCCAAAGCTTATTGCAAACTCTTCTACGTAGGTGGGTGGATTCTTTAAGTGGGAAAATTTAACTCCTTCTCTGATGCTGTTTTGAAAATGAGTGTCAACTGTTGATTCATTTTTAACCTGGTTTGGTTTCACCTCTGGGCTCTTTTGCTATATTACTTCACTGACAACAAAAAGAATCCAAAGGTGGAAAGCAAAAGAGGGCAGCAAAATCAAACCAGTTGATTCTGGAGACTGGAGGAAATAGAAATTATCATTGCTCGTAACTTTATAATCATTCCCATAATAAGAAAACATTGTTAAACTCTTACTGTGTGCTAGGCTCCATTCTAAGCTTTTCACGTGTCTTATTAGATCCTCACCCAAACCTGATAACTTCAGAGGTATTATAATTTCCATCTTAACGATGAAGAAATGAAGTAGCAAAAGGTTAAATAATTTGTCTGAAGTCATACAGCTAATGAATGGTGCAGGTGATTTTTGAACCCAGTTAGAATTCAGAATGACCCATAAATCCACTATTTTGTATTGTGTAGAGTAGTGTTGGATGCCACTTGGAAAGTCATAACCTGGCTTTCATTTCGGGGATTTGTTTATGAGTTAGAGAGCGCACAGATGTAGAAAAGACCAGGCGCATGGGGAGAAGATTATGTAAAGCTGGGGGATTTACATGAAAGGAGAAGGGATTGCAATGAAGAAATAGATTTAGGAATTTTCAAGTCTTTCTTGAAACTAAGTAGTAAACACAATTAGGATTATATGTGATTTGCTGTCAATTCTTGGCAAACTCCCACTTTTATTTCAGGGTTTTCATTTGTTCAGGGATTCCAGCATGATGTTAATTATGGGGACACAAGGTGCTAAGTTTTTATGCGTGGCTGTGTCTGCATATATAAACTGATCTAGTTCTGATTGGCTTGACTGGTGAAGAATGCCAAAATGAATATCTAAGTTATTGACTAAGTGTACATTTCTGTGTTTATGTGTATAGATACCAATTATGTGTATGTGTGTTTAAATTATATCCTAAGCATATGCATTTGGTATTATCTTCCTTAGTGGGTTTTTCATAGATGTGTTCCTTCCCATTTATCTGAATCATGATGACATGATAATGTTTTATTAAAAAGAGATGTGGTCTGTGAAAATCCTATGCAAACATTTGGGTCCCTGCTGCTCTGGTGTTAGAAAGCTCCTGTTTAAATGGCACAAGTCTTATTAGGGTGAGGGGTGAGGAAGATCCCAGCATTGGAAGTGTATTTCACCCACCCAGCTCTGCCAAGCCCATCTCTGTCCACTGAGTTAGAGTTCTGCATGCTGTCACTTCCACCGTCTGGGGGAAATACTGGTGGCTGGCCTGGTTGGAGTGGTCCCTCCAGGCAAGAGCAACACAGTTGCATCTTTGCAATGGCTTTCCAGCTTTCCAGATGACTACTCTCCTTTCATTTGGGAAGGCTGCCTAGAGTAGCAGCCAGGGAAATGGAGGAGGTGGTGGGGACAGCTGAGAGCTGTTGGTTTCTATATGTGGTTAACAGTCCTTTACCATGACACAGATTCTTCTAACACCATGGTCTGGCTTGGCCATTTGTCAGCCTCTGTTGGCTGTGTGTTTAGAAACCAAACAAAACTCACAGGAATTCCTACTTTCTATAAAACTGTGCCTACCAAAGCTTCATCAAAGCTAGGAAGTTGATTCTTTAATCCTACCGAAGTTAAAGAGAATTATTCTGCCCGTTTTTAGCAGTAACAGAGGAACTGAGACTCCAGGCTCCTGCCAACTCTATGACTTTTGTCTAAATTGTTAAGTTTCTGTTCTTTCTACCCAGCCACCTGTAAAAGTGGCTGCAATACCTCCTGAAAGCTTCTTCTTATTTTAGTACAAGTCATCCTTTGGCTGCAGAGGAAAGTCAATTCTTTGTACTACAACACAAACAACTTACTGTTAGTGCTCTTCGTGGCCATAAGTGTCTGAAAAGATTCAACTTTTCTATATCCAGCAACCTCAGAAGCCCTGTCAGCGCCCATTCCTCTCCCATTTTTTGAGGTTTTCCTTCAGTAACCAACATGTCTCTCATCTCTAAACATTGTCTGTGGTAGTAGCTGATCACAGTATTGATGAACAAATTCTTCAGTTGTTTGCAAGGCACATGCTTCCAAATAGTTGTGGGATTTGGTGGTAAATTTTAACTACATCACCTTGCTGTGTTGTGTTTGCTTGAAACTTTGCCTCATGCAGTTCCACAGGGCTGAGTCTAGGTGGTTTTCAAACATAGAAGCTACTAGCTCATGCAGCATTTGGTAGGGGCTCCCAAGTTCTGAGAGGGGGCTCCTTTAGATGCCTGTCCCAACTCCCCTGGGCAGTGGATGTGGGCGTGGCATGGAGGGTGCACCTTGCTGATAGGCAGCTGCCGAGGCCTACAATCCCATTCTTGTTAGAGTGTATTAAAGAGAAACTTTCCACCCAGTGGAAATCCCTGGAAGTCACATAGAGCCGTGGTTGCAACCTTTTGGTACCATGGAAGACAATTTTCCTATGGATTGGGTGGCAGGAGGGGGCATGGTTTCAGGATGATTCAAATGCTCTTTATTTCTATTATTATTACATTGTAATATATAATGAAATAATTGTACAATACACTGTAATGCAGAATCAGTGGGAGCCCTGGGCTTGTTTTTAACTAGACAGTCCTAGCATTAGCATTACCACCTCAGCTCCACCTCAGATCATCAGGCATTAGATTATTATAAGAAGTGTGCAAACCTAGATCCCTCACACTCAATGTTTACAGTAGGGTTTGCACTCTTATGAGAATCGAATGTTGCTCCTGATCTGATGGGAGGCGGAGCTTAGGCAGTGATGCGATCGATGGGGAGTGGGTGTAAATACAGATGAAACTTGACTGTTCATCTGCCACTTACCTCCTGCTGTGAGGTCTGGTTCCTAGCAGGCCATGGACCAGTACAGAGAGAAGACCCAGGGGTAGATGTTGTTATATATCACTGGGTAAGGCAGACACTAACTCTGTGCAGACTCCCAGTTTGTCCTATCTTTGAACACAAGGGTATTTGTTAAATGAGTAAGATGTGCCAGTTGTCCCTCCTTTGGCCTGTAACTCTCCTGCTGGGCTATGTCCTTGTTTAGTTCCTGTCCATTTGGGTCATTTGTGATTTTTATTTTTTGTACTTTGAGATGTGGAAAAAAGTTAGGATTCCTGAGGCAAGCAGATCATGCTTCATACCACATGTTCATTTCAGCAAGCTTTCAGAGGAAAGTCTGGAGTGTGGCGCAGCCCAAGGCACATTGTTCTCAAATCCCACATGGGTGAGTGGTCTACACAGAGCCAGTAGAATGGAACTGGGCAGTGTGTAGAAACTGGCCCCTCTTCCTGGAATCCTCTGGCTTTATTACACTGTGAAGAGGACCTGTTCTTCCTTCTATGCTCTGTGCATAGACAATTAAGTCCATGATTGAAACCATTTATTTTAGCCTTTTGATAGTGTAATTTCGATGACTACATCACACCGCTGACCTTGGTATTGTACAGTTTTTTTAAAAAGTGTTAATTTTCTGGGTCAGGACAAGCTTTGCCATGCTGGGAATACACAAGCAAGAAGAAACCATTTCTTTGAGTTAGGTTACATTAAATTTTAAAAATTCTTCTTAAAACAGGAGAACTAATACATGTACATGGCTGGATTATCACTGGGAAATTGGAAACCTTCGATGTTGACACTGAGTACATTGACAGGTAAGCATGTGTTTGTTTCTGGGTACCAATAGGCCAACAGGCTTCCTGGGACTAGCTTCCCTGGCAGCAATAAATTGTAAGCAGTTGGCACAGAATTACTATGTTCCTCTTCGCAGTTTATGGTCCCTGGTGAGCTGGGCTTCAGCAAACTTTGTTAATGTAATTGCAACTGGTCGATTAAGTTGGTCCATTCATTTACTGACAACTAGTCACTCTGGGCTCAGTGTGAAATGTACTGTAATCACGTCCACAGATTTTCCTTTTCAATTCTCACCCTTCCTCCTCTTATTTCTCAGGCTGAAATAAGCTCTTTATAAAATAACATGTAAACCCAAGAGCCCATTATGACTTTTTTGTTTGGTTTTTATCCATTTGTGCATTTTAGAAATTCTATTAGTGGGATCAGAGGAAAACGTGGATGCAGGTACTAAAAGCCATCGAGCTTTTAATGTTTCCTGGGAATAATTAGGATGTCAACATGGCTTTCTTCACTGGAGACTTGTTAAGTGGAAAGCATCACTAGTAAATCATCTACAGTAGGGAGAGAGGAGAATCAGATGGAAAGTGTTGAAACTGTGGAGTTTGTGGAAATCTCTAAGCTACTGTGATTATTCAACAAATGAAGCAATTATACTGAGGATCTGTAAGGTAGAGGGAACATAATCTCACTGTATGCTCAGCTGCAAAGCTTCTCCATGCTGTGGTTAATTTTTCCTTCACTCCTGGATGGGTCAGTGGTTCTCTTCTGCTTCATCTCTCTGATTCTGCCCTATTTATCAGCAAACTTTGTTAATGTAATTACACCTAGTGATTTGATTTGATTACTCTCAGGATCTACATTTCTGATCTTAAATAATGTCAATATGTCTTATAAGAAAATTACTCTTTGTGTGGAGGATAGAAACCCCAAGTATATCCTTGATAATATGCTATATTTACTACTTAGCTCCATCTCAGCATTGGTCTGGGACCTAGGCTTTGAAAAGGGGGAATAAAGGCATAAACACCCAATAACTCTGCATAGGCCAGGGGGGCCCAACCTGCGGCCTCTGGGCCTCATGGAGATTATGTGAGGACTGTTTAGCTTATCTGTGGTGTTGGATATCATGAAAATTAGGCATGGGCATTCTTTTTGCTCATCTCCTTGTGTTAGTGTTTATGTATTTAATGTGTGTCCCAAGACAACTCCTTTTTCCAATGTGTGGCAGATAAGAAGAAAGGTTGGACACCCCTAGAGTATAGATCAAATACAGCCAGTGGGGAAATGATGAAGATTTTATGGGGAAGGGGAAATGCTTCCTCTGTAGTGTGGCAATATGGGCCACGGGCACCCTTCTCTCTTGCTGAGAATTTGACCTGACATCCCTTAGGGCACAGCCTTTAGCCCCCTCTATCAGTACACGGTAAATCCAGAAAGGAACCTTCATGATGATGTTTTCTCTGAGTTTTGTCAGGGATGTGTGTTGGAAGTATTTCACTATGGTTCTATGTCTTTTCTTTTAATTTTTTTATCTAGCCCATTGATCTTGGAAGCTCAAGAAGACAAATGGATGACTCCTTGCTCTCTTGTAAACAGGCAGACAGGAAGCCGGTGAGTGTCTTTCTTTTCTTGCAAATGTCTATGAATTTAAGTTCTTCTACATGGATATAACACACACACACACACACACACACACACACACACACACACACACTTCCTCTCTCTTTCTCACATGCACACACAAGCATACACACGTCTATTTTTTAATGCAAATCAGTACTTTATGTTCAAACTTACTGAAAAAGATACAGGAATTGATTCAAAATGTGTATTGATGTGGATTCTAAAACCCTTTTTTCCCAGTTTTATTTATTTATTTATTTATTGTTAAATCATAGCTGTGTACATTTGTGCAATCAAGGGGTACAATGTGCTGGTTTCATATACAATCTGAAATATTCTCATCTAACTGTTCAATGTAGCCTTCATGGCATTTTCTTAGTGATTGTATGTAGACATTTGTGTTCTGCATTTAGTAGGTTTCACCTGTATCCATTCTAAGATGCACCATAGGTGTGGCCCTACCCATTACTCTCCCTCCACCCTGACTTTCCCCCCCTCCCTTCTCCTCCCTTGGCCCTTTCCCCATATTCTTGTGCTATAGTTGGGCTATGGCCTTCATATGAAAGCAATAAATTAGCTTCATAGTAGGGCTGAGTACATTAGATACTTTTTCTTCCATTCCTGAGATACTTTGCTAAGAAGAATGTGTTCCAGCTCCATATGTAAACATGAAAGAGGTAAAGTCTCCATCTTTCTTTAAGGCTGCATAATATTCCATGGTATACATGTACCACAATTTGCTAGTCCATTTGTGGGTTGATGGGCACTTGGGCTTCTTCCATGACTTCGCAATTATGAATTGGGCTGCAATAAACATTCTGGTACAGATGTCTTTGTTATATTGTGATTTTTGGTCTTCTGGGTATATACCTAGTAAAGGAATTATAGGATTGAATGGAAGGTCTATTTTTAGGTCCCTAAGTATTCTCCAAACATCCTTGCAGAAGGAATGTATTAGTGTGCATTCCCACCAGCAGTGTAGAAGTGTGCCTTTTTCTCCACATCCACACCAACATCTCTGGTTTTGGGATTTTGTTATGTGGGCTACTCTTACTGGGGTTAGGTGATATCTCAAAGTAGTTTTGATTTGCATTTCTCTGATGATTAAGGATGATGAGCTTTTTTTCATGTGTCTGCAGATAGTGCATCTGTCTACTTTAGGGAAATTTCTCTTCAAGTCCTTTGACCACCCTGAAATGGGATCACTTGTTCTTTTCTTGCTAATACATTTGGGTTCTCTGTGGATTCTGGTTATTAAACCTTTATCAGAGGTATAACGTGCAAATATTTTCTCCCATTCTGAGGGCTGTCTGCTTGCTTTACTTACTATGTTCTTGGCTATGCCGAAGCTTTTTAGTTTGATCAGGTCCCAGTAGTGTATTTTTGATACTGCTTCAATTGCCTGGGGAGTCCTCCTCATAAAATTTTCACCCAGGCCAATTCCTTCAAGAGTTTTCATTGTACTTTCTTCAAGTATTTTTATAGTTTCATGGCTTAAGTTTAAATCTTTTATCCAGTGAGAGTCTATCTTAGTTAATGGTGAAAGGTGTGGGTCCAGTTTCAGTCTTTTACAGATCGCCAGCCAGTTCACCCAGCACCATTTGTTAAATAGGGAATCTTTTCCCCACTGAAGTTTTTAACTGGCTTGTCAAAGATCAAATAACAGTAAGTAGCTGGATTCATCTCTTAGTTCTCTATTCTGTTCCAGACATCTACTTCTCTGTTTTTGTGCCAGTACCATGCTGTTTTGATCACTATTGATTTATAGTACAGTCTCAGGTCTGGTAGCGTGATTCCTCCTGCTTTTTTTTTTTTATTTCTGAGTAATGTTTTGGCTATTCGAGGTTTTTTCTGATTCCATATAAAATGAAGTATTATTTTTTCAAGATCTTTTAAATATGACAATGGAGCTTTGATAGGAATTGCATTAAAATTATATATTGCTTTGGATAATATAGACAGTTTAATGATGTTGATTCTTCCCAGCCATGAGCATGGTATGTTTTTCCATTTGTTAACATCTTCAGCTATTTCTTTTTTTAAAGTTTCATAGTTCTCTTTATACAGATCTTTCATGTCCTTTGTTAGATAAACTCCCAAATATTTCATCTTCTTTGGCACTACTGTGAAAGGAATACAGTCATTGACTGTTTTTTCGGCTTGGCTATTGTTGATATACATAAAGGCTACAGATTTCTGGGTGTTGATTTTGTAGCCCGAGACACTGCTGTATTCCTTGATCACTTCTAAAAGTTTTGTAGTGGAATCCCTAGTGTTTTCCAGATATATGATCATGTCCTCTGCGAAGAGTGAAAGTTTGATCTCTTCTGATCCTATGTGGATACCCTTGATAGCCTTTTCTTCCCTAATTGCAATGGCTAAAACTTCCATTACAATGTTAAAGAGCAATGGAGACAATGGGCAACCTTGCCTGGTTCCTAATCTAAGTGGAAATGATTTCAATTTAACTCCATTCAATACGATGTTGGCTGTGGGTTTGCTGTAGATGGCCTCTATTAGTTTAAGAAATGTCCCTTTTATACCAATTTTCTTAAGTTTTCTGATCATGAAGAGATGCTGGATATTATCAAAAGCTTTTTCTGCATCAATTGAGAGAATCATATGGTCTTTATTTTTTAGTTTGTTTATGTGCTGAATTACATTTATAGATTTATGTATATTGAACCAGCCTTGAGAGTCCTGGGATAAATCCCACTTGGTCATGGTGTATAATTTTTTTGATGTGGTGCTGGATTCTGTTTGTTAGGCTCTTACTGAGTATTTTTGCATCAATATTCATTAGTGATATTGGTCTATAATTTTCTTTTCTTGTTGGGTCTTTCCCTGGTTTAGGGATCAAGGTGATGTTTGCTTCATAGAATGTGTTGGGTAGTATTCCTTCTTTTTCTGTATTTTGGAAGAGGTTTAGTAATATAGGTACTAGTTCTTCTTTAAAGGTTTGGTAAAATTCTGATGTAAAGCCATCTGGTCCTGGGATTTTCTTTTTAGGGAGATTTTTGTATAGTTGATGCTATTTCAGAACTTGATATAGGCCTGTTCAACATTTTCACTTCATTCTGGCTAAGTCTTTGTAGGTGGCATAGTTCCAAGTATTGGTCGATTTCTTTCAGATTTTCATATTTCTGAGAGTAAAGTTTCTTGTAGTATTCATTAAGGATTTTTTGAATTTCTGAGGGGTCTGTTGTTATTTCATCTTTACCATTTCTGATTGATGAAATTAGAGATTTTACTCTTTTTCCTGGGTAGGTTAGTCAAAGGTTTGTCTATTTTATTGACCTTTTCAAAAAACCTAAAAACCTTTTTTGAAAACAAATAGCTAGTACTTCCTGGGCTTAACATAGGTCAAGACCTGCTTCAGTACTTTAGGTTTAAGTCATCTAATAATCTTGCAAATATGTATGGCTATTAGTCCCACATTACGTATTAGGAAACCGAGGCACAGAGACATTAAGTATCTTGCTAAAGGTCCCACAGAGAACAATTGGGAGAACTGGGATTTGAACCTTGTCTGATTAACCAGTCCTAGCCAAAGGGGTGGGGTGAAACAAGTGTTTTTGTGCTCTAGTTCAGCTAACCAACATTTTTCAGGAGTTTTTACGTCACTCAGGACTGTGTGGATTAACTTTTCCTTGAAGCCAGTATAAGAATATACTTTGTAGTTTAGCTTTTTGAGACTAGTGTGTAGTAGAGTCACACTCTACATCATGGTTTCTTGCTGGCATCTCTGGTTTATTTGCTCAGGATTGTCTTGTTTGGAGCTCACATTTGATAAGGGATGTTTTGGGGAGGTGGGTAAAGGGTTTTGCTAAGCTTGTCATTGAACAGAGTTTCGAAAGAAAAGACCCAATGGAGTTTAGGAGTAAGTTAAATTTTGTCTCTCACAAAATTTGCTGGTAGCCTATGTGTTGGTGGTAACTCCAGGATTGCCCTAAGCATTCACCCCAAGGAACTCATTGTACCTTCTGCACCTACTGTTTTCTCTGGCTAATTTGGCTTTTTTTTATTTTTTATTTTTATTTCTTACTTTCTTAATTAAAGAGTCAGAACTTCTGAGTTGTCCAGCAATTCTCACCTTGCTTTGTTCTCTCCTTAGCTATCCCATTCAGGAAGACCATGGCCTTGGGACTCTGCAGTGCCGTGTGGAAGGCAACTACATCGGTCTGTTAGAGGAGTAACGCAATTTTAAAGTCTTTCTTTGTTTTTTTTTGAGACAGAGTCTTACTTTGTTGGTCTGGGTAGAGTGCTGTGCCATCACAGCTCATAGCAACCTCAAATTCTTGGGCTCAAGAGATTCTCTTGCCTCAGCCTCCCTTGCACCTGGGACTATGGGTGCCTGTCACAACGCAAGGCCATTTTCTTTTTGTTTGTTTGTTTTTAGCAGGTGCTGATCAGGTTCAAACCCACTAGCCCCGGTGCATGTGGCCGGTGTCCTAACCATTGAGCTATGGGCACCAAGCCGATTTTAAAGTCTTATCCATGTCTTCTCTATATCCAGAAAAAATTGCAAGAATTGGTTCTCATGAGAATAATAATTATAACTACCACTTGATGAGAACTCCCTGAAATATATTATATAAAGCAGCTTATCTATAAACTAATTTAATCTTCACATCATGCCTGTGACATCACATTATGGGTGAGAAAACTAAAGCTGGGAACCGGTGGGTCAGGATTTGTATCATGTCAGTGTCACTCTAAGCCTTGGCTCTTACCTGTTATGCAATACTATATTTGTCCTTTTATTCTGGAAAGTTCACTTTGCTAATTGCACTAAGCCTGCGGGGTATTTATATTGGCCACTATCAAAAACTACAGGTTTGGGCAGTAACCTGATGATATGTACATCACTATTAAAGTTTTGAGATGGACCGTGTTAAGGTCCATCATTTCACTTCGAAGAAACACAGTGGATAGCATACTTTCTGATTCACCTGTACAAGTTTCACTTGCTTAGCTTATCGGTGTTATTGGGAAGGCTTCATTTGTTTCTGTCTGCATGGATTTTATATTTCGTGATTTTTGTGTATCTTGAAACTTTCATAATGACCCAGAGTCCTTGGATTTATGGTAGCAATGGCTCGACCCAGGAGATTCATGCAAATTCCTGCATTAATATCTGTTTCTTTATGTTACAGGCTCCCAGAATGTTAGTTTCTCAGTGTTTAACAAAGGAAAGTAAGTAACGGTGTGGGGGGGGGGGGAGAAGTAGGTAAATTTGTCTTCGTTTTACATCATTTCTCTTCCATCTTGCTTAACCTTTCCTTAACCTTTTATAATGGAAAATCTCTAACACACACACAAACAGAATCGTATAATGAAACCACATGTATCTCCTGGATTTCTTTTACTTGGGTGAATATAATTGTGTCTTATGCACACATCTGTAGGCAGTGTGTTTCAATACGATGATGGTACAGAATTCTGAGAATTGCCTGTTAAGTAATCTAAAAGTATTGTAGATCTGAAACTGTCACATGATCAGGAGCGTGGATTCAGGAATGCATTGTGGCACCCAGGAAGTACCTTTTTCAAGATTGGAAAGGGGCCAAACTTCAATGAGCTTTGGAGAGATAAATTAGGATTCTGTGTCTCTTATCTCCCACCCTGCCATTATACAATTTGCCTGGTGTTTTCCTTAAAAAGTGCATTATTAAGCTGATATTAACTTCATTGGGATGATAATGACATATTACCTGTACATATACAGCTAAAAATATGGAGATCCCTCCCACCTGCCTCATTGTGGGAGGAATAAAACTAATGTATATTCAGTAGTACTGACCATAGGCCAACTCTGGCAACTCCGTACCAGGCCCTTTCACATGCATACTTTCATTTAATGTTTCCAATGCTCTGTGAAGTAGGTGTTATTCCCATGTAATAATTTTGTGGATCAGAAAATGAACTTTGATTCGTTTGTAAGTTATCGAAGGCAGCTGGTATCTTAACTGTTTAAAGATCAATAGAGGTTAGTTCACAATCTTCCTTTTAGGCAGCTAATAAAAAAAAAAAAGAAGTAATTCCAGAGGATGTTTTCAGCCAAAACACAGCTTTGTCTTTTTTGCAGGTCCATGGTTGACAAGAACGCATGGCTGATCAGTGCCAAGCAAGAGCTTTTCCTGTACCAGACATACTCAGGTATCATTTTCCTTTACCCCAGACTTCTCATCCCTTCCTTGAGGCCTCGTTCAGTGTGGCCCCTGCCTTCCCTTTCTTTTTGCCATTTCTCTATGATCATGAACATCTTAAGCTGTCCTTTCTGTCCTTTGAAGCATGGAATCTCAGGCTAAGGCTTGGTCCTTGCTGTAGCCTGTGGATGGGAGAGACACATCTGGCTTTATTCTCTATCTTTTCAAAGTCCTATTTGGTGGGCGAGGTGGGGCACCTGGACTGCAGCCAGACCCCAGGGCCTTGCTGTACATGAAGAAGCCTGCAAGACACAATGCTACTAAGAAAGGGACACTGAGCCCAACAGAAGTCACTCTACAATACTGTTCAGCTCTTCACCCTGGTGCCCAGCACAAGCAGGCTCCTGGAGACCAGGGGACAAGAATCCTTCCATCAGTGCACCTGCTGTTTAACCTGGATCATATTGCAGCTGCTGAACACTTACTCAAGTCAGCCTTGCTGTACACCGTCAACAACTTAACTTCTCTTTCCTCTGCTGTCAAATGTGTGTGCAACCTGGTGATAAAGGAGCCGAAATCTTCTGGAAAGACTCTCCTGAGAGCTCCACAACCCTTTACTTGGCTTATGAGAACTGGATGCCACTACAGAAATGGCCAAGCTTCTGATCTTCTGTTCCATGTCTTTCTCTTCCATACTCTAGCAATGCTCAGAAGTGCAGTACAATTTCCTCTCTCCACACTCAGGCCATCTCTTGCTCCAAATGCCTTCTCTTTCTCCCCTTCACTAGGCCAGTTCTAATGCCTCCCTAGGACTCAAATTGGATGTCATCTCTAGAAACTTTGTTCTACTCTTCCACACCCCCACCCCACTCTTAAACTTCTCTGTTCTTTCATATACTCTCTCTGATTTTGCAAACCTAAGGTATTATAATTATAGCTTTTTGTACAGGCACTCCCTGGGTTATGAATGAGATAGGTTCTGTGGGTTTTTTCTTAAGTTGAATTTATATGTAAGTTGGAACAAGTAAGTACATTTACCTATTACCTGTGACAGCCCCTGTTTGTAAGTACGAGTCATATGACAGCTGGATGTTTGTAACTTGGAGACTTACTGTAATAGCCTCCATCTGTAAGTGTGAGTTGTATGTGCGTCGGATGTCTGTAACTCGGGGACTGCTCACACCTGCCAGTCTCCTTCAGGATAGAAATTATTCTGTATTCAACTCTATATCCATAATGCTATATCGAAGGTGCTCTGTGAATATTGAGAAGAATTATATAATGTCCACAACTATGTGAAAAGTTTAAGTACTTCATAAATTATTTGGTCTGTAGTCTGTGTGATTTTGAATGTGTATCAAAAGAATGTGTTAATCTCCGCATGAAGAAAATTTTGGTACAGAATTCCTATGTCAGTGTAAAGAGAAATGTAAAATAGTAGGTTAAAAGAAAGGGGCCATTATTATTAGTGGTGAATTTTGATATTTGAGTGGCAGCGATCAATCCTTGCCTACATGTCTTGCCTCTGGTTTGTCTCATGGGCAATGGCATTATAAAACATCCTCATATGATTTATATTTGAAGGCAAAACCATTCATAATCAGCCTTTTTGTACCTTTAGAGAATACAATTCCTCTTTCCCCTGGAAGGGATGCAACTTAGAACTGTCAAAATTTGATCATTAGAAAGGAAGGGATGAGATCAAGTTAAATTCCTGGGGATATGTGACATTCGACTACAGAGGGTTTCAAGCAATCAGGTGCAGCATGAAAGAGCTGGGTAAGAGCCGAGGACTGCATGGGGGAAGGAGCACTCAGCATGGGCATGAGGGAGAGGGTACTGCAGACAGTTCCTTCTTCTACTTAGAGTGAACTGTAGATTCATATGAGTGAACTGAGGCCTTCCCCAGTATATCCACATTTGCTTGCTCCATGCAGCGTAACCGACAGTTCCCTGACATGCAAATAGAGTCCTTGAAGTCAGGAGACAGATTTCCTAAGAAAACATTTTGGTAGGCAGGAGCTTTTACTGATACCACAAGTGACTGTACATTTTCCCTTGTTTCCAAATATCGATCCTGCATAATATATTTTCCAGTTCTTTTCTTATTATGTGCATTTTAAAATAGCTATTACTAGATAAAAAATTCCAACTGTTGCTGGACTTAGAGAGTTAACGTAAGAAATAAATTATTGATAGCATCTATTAGTATAGTATTATCTGGGTCATATCCTGGTCTATATTTGGAAGCTTACTTTTTATTTTTTTTTTAAACTCTTGCAGAAGTACTATCTGTGTTTCCAGAAACCGGGAGCCTCGGGGGAAGAACAGACATCACAATTATAGGAGACTTCTTTGACAACTCTGCCCAGGTTACTATTGCAGGTAACTATGTTGAAACGGCTGAAAATAGTTCATAGTGTTAAATGCTGCAAGAGTTACTGTATTTCTCATGGCACGAGGAGTGCGGGCTGGGGCAAGGGGTGGGCAATCATTGCCCTTTCTAACTTATCATGCCATCCTGCTCTGTGGTCTTCTACTTGTTTGGCTGAGAATAGGTGTAATTTCATTCTTGACCCTCTGCAAATATAATGGGAATAGGAGGTCCTGCGGACATGCTCAGAGTGCATGGGCAATTCCCTCAGTTGTCCCTATCTTGGGCGGGGGGAAGAGAAAGAAAAAGTATAGCTGCCTCTTTACAAAGGCCCATTTGTACTAAAAATGACCCTTCATGGTCTTCCTTTAGCCATCTTGTTCCTCGTAAGCAGGAGTGAGCCGTCATTTGCTATGCAGACTTTTCTGGAATGTCCCCTTGGCAAGCCCTTTTGTGGACCTATCTAGGACCTTTTGTCCAGCCATATGGGATGGTCCTTTGGTTGGTGACATAAAGGCTGCAGGAGAGTGTCCTCACTCTCAAGGCATATTGAGCTCCCAGGCTCAGCTGAGTGGTTCAGTGGGTCCCCAGGGGGTGGCCCTGCTTCATGTGGCTTTCCCTCCCATTACTCCACTTGCCCTATGCTCTGTAGCTCTGCACTCTGCCTTTCCTGGTCCCCTTCAATTGGGGTGACAACTTTTGCTATTCTATCTACCTCCAGCCCTTTGCTGTAGAATAGGAGCCTGCCTACTTCAGTCTTTCTCTGTACCTATATCACATACACAGTGTGCGTATGCTTTTTTTATTCTCCTTAGGCATTCCATGTGATATCAGACGCGTGTCTCCCAGGAAGATTGAATGCACCACTAGGGCTCCAGGAAAAGATGCCAGGCTCACTGCTCCTCAAGCTGGTAAGGGAATAACCAGGGCTAGTCAAAGAACTTTCTCATTATACTTTTAATCAGGAGGGGGCTCGTGAATAGAAATAAAAATGTTTTGATTCTGTCTCAGCTATTTGGTTAGCTCAGTAAACTCACAGGCCATGGGACCATTGTCAAGGTTTTCTTTTCCTTTCTTTCTTTTTTTTTTTGGCGGGGGGGCATGGACAGAGTCGCCCTGGGTAGAATGCCGTGGCGTCATAGCTCACAGCAACCTCCAACTCTTGGGCTTAAGCCATTCTCTTGCCTCAGCTTCCCAAGTAGCTGGGACTACAGGCACCCACAACGCCGGCTATTTTTTTGGTTGTAGGTGTCATTATTGTTTGGCAGGCCCAGGCTGGATTCAAACCTGCCAGCTCTGGTATATGTGGCTGGTGCCCTAGCCGCTTGAGCTATAGGCACAGAGCCTATAGCTCTTATCAGGAAGGCTCTTAGATTTATTCAGACCCTTAGTAACTTTGCATTCCTAACTCCAGCCAGATGTACAGCCAGTGGGGTTCAGTGGAGACTAGGATTCAACAATTGGAGGACCCCCCCGACCCCCCAGGTGCCTCCCTCCATTGGCTGGGTCAGTTGTACGCCTTGGTCTGAGAGCACAGGAGCACTGGAGCACGCTGGGCTGTGCTCATAACCACAGCTTCAGACAAGGCCGGGAATAGGGCACAATGGGGTGCATTTAAATGTTGCTTTTCCCTCACCTGTAGGCATCTGTCTACTACTATGATGTCTTATGATGTCTGGTTTATGCCTGAAGTGGGCAGAAATGGAGGAGGTAGGGGAGCGGATTCCACCTGTCCCCTATTTAGAGCTTCCACCTCAACGCAGCAAATTAAACGCACAGCACTGGAACGCTTCTCTGCCAAACATTAGAACTGAAGGCTTAAGTGTTTGTAGGGATTAAGCACGTCTGTGGAGGAGGCTCTCACTGATTCAACTGAGAACGGCGAGAGGCAGCTCCGGAGGCTCAGCACCCACGGGAAAGCGGCCCCGGAGGGGAAGAAGCCCTTTCTAAAGAAAGGCCATTCAGGTGTGAAAATCTATGCAAAGCTTTGGCTTGAGAATTCTCCAGTTCTCAGACTGCAGTTTTGGTTCAGGGATAGCTGCCATCCGAGGAAATAAAACCACTGAAACATGTAATCAAGTGAAGGTGTGTTTCCTGTCAGGAAATAGAGAGTCTGCACCCCTCTGAGCATTTCCTGCTTCAGCTACGCGGGTAGCCGCAGGGTAATTTCCGGAATGCAGCTGGTTTTGACAGTTAGCAGCGCCCTTTATGAAGAGCATTTGATGTTTCTTTCGTGGAAGCAGAGCCCTGCTCCTGCTGCCGATGACTATGGAAAGCGGTGGTCTCAACTGGGGGCGAGTTTTGTCCTTGGGTGGGGTGGCATTTGGCAATGTCTGAGAACAGTTTTGGCTGTTACACCTGTGGTGGCGGAGGTGATACTGACAGGTAGTGGGAGGATAGACCAGGAATGCTGCTAACATTGTGGGCTGCACAGGGCAGCTGCTGGCAACAGTGATCCAGCCGAAAACGCCAATAGCTGGCCGGCTGAGACATTCTGGTTGAAAGTAACATTCTTAAAACAGACTTTTATTTTTCTGCACATTCCAATACCTACCTCTCCCTTTCAGGAATTATTGAGGAACAACACTAATAGTTTAATAGAAATTATCCTAGCTTCTCTATCGAGCACTTGGTATGTTTCAGGTTGTCTGTGAAGGCTGTCTGGAAAGTATCCAGCCATGTAATATGAAAAACAGAGACACGCCTGGCTGGATAATTTCAGGACAGTCCTGGTGTATTTTCCCCGCAATTATAAAGTATTATCTGTATTTATTGTTAGTCCCATTTTGATGTACCAGAAAAGGAAGACACAAGGGGAGTTTTCTCAGAGCTACCCTTGGTTCTGAGAACTGAAGGGCACAGCTGAAACTGGAACTTACAGCTAAAAAATTACAGAGCTTTTACTTTCAACCCAAGTTGGTATCCAGCATTGATTGCATCTGTGCCTTTGGCTTCAGGGTTTGCTTAATAGGAAACACAAATTAATACAACATAGTTTAAATGTCACTTCATAGAGACAGGGAAGAGGAGGAGGGAAAGCCCAAGGCCAGGGCCATAGCCACGGGTGGGGCAGAGCGGGAAGCCTCTTTGCAAACCCTCACATCCGCACGCCTCTGTGGTGCTGGACAGGGGAAGGGCTCACGGCTGTGGGGCTCGAGCTGCTGACTGTGCAGCTGGGCTCGGGATCAGTGCGGGCACTGTGTGGCAGAGCTGGGAGAAGTCCTGCACTTGTGCTCAGCCTCCTCATGCCGTGGCTAGGGCTGCCTTCTCCCGCACTCCCTCTTGACCCCAAATATGGGGGCACCGCCTTCTTCCGCCACGCAGCTTTCTCCAGACCTCTAAGTGGGGGAGAAGAAAACAGGCTTAGAGAAGTTACATGATTTGCTCAGAGTCATATAGCTGAACCGGAGCTGCTCCAGAACCCGTGATGGACACCCTCCAGGACCTCAGGGAGAGCTGCGCCATGACCAGCCATTGGCACCTGCCCAGACCGCGGGCCTCCTTGCCTCTTCGCCTCCTCACACCCTGACCAGGAACTCCAGGAGCCGCACAACCCCACGTCCCTCCTGCACCCTCCCTGCCTCCACAACTTCCCCCTCGTCTGGCCAGGAACTGTGGTAGCCCCTTGCCCTCTGGAGCCCTCCCTGCCTCTGGGCCAAGCCCTTCTCCTGGCCAAAGACTGCTGGAGCCTTGGGATCTCTATGCCAAAGTCATTGGGCACCAGGCAGTCCAAGAACTGTGTGCACTACCTCCTGCCCTGTTGCTGGATCTGGGTGTGTCACACTCGGGAGCTGCTCCCATAACCAGAACTCCCTGGCTGGGGCAGCCCCAGAAGAGCCACACAGGGTCACTCCCTACAAAGATCCAGCAACAATAGCGTGATCTCGCTGGGGTGTAATCTTGGAGAGACACCTCCCCAACTCTGAGGACGGCCAGAGGCAATGGTAAAAAACAATCATGAGGCGAAATCAAAGGAAATAATCTGGCAATGTGAATAATTAGAGTAGATTAACTCCCCCAAGGAACAATGGGGCAGACACAGCACAAGATCCTATGCACAAATAGCTGAGATGTCAGAAATCGAATTCAGAATCTGGATAGCAAATAAGATCAAATTAGAATTCCAAGCAATAACCCAAAAGATGTCTCAAGAATTCAATGAATTCAAAGACCAAATGACCAAAGATTTTGACACATTGAGACAAGAAGTTGCAGCCCTCAAAGATCTGAGAAACACAGTAGAATCCCTCAGTAACAGAATGGAGCAAGCAGAAGAAAGGATTTCTGACATTGAAGAGAAATCTTTTGAATGCTCCAAAACTCTCAAAGAGGAAGAGAAATTGAGGGCAAAAACAGATCACACTCTCAGAGAGCTTTGGGATAATTTGAAGAAAACCAATATTTGTCTTATAGGGATCCCTGAAAGTGATGAAGTGGCTTCACAAGGCACAGAGTTTCTTCTCCATGAGATTATGAAGGAGAACTTTTCAGACATGCCAAGAGATTCTGAAATTCAGATAGCAGACAGTTTCAGAACTCCAGCAGACTCAACCCAAATAAGACATCCCCCAGACACATCATAATCAATTTCACTAAAGTTAATATGAAGGAGAAAATTCTGAGAGCAGCCAGACGAAAGAAAACCATCACCTACAAGGGGAAGAATATTAGAATAACTGAAGATCTCTCTGCTGAAACCTTTCAAGCTAGAAGAGGATGGTCACTGACTTTTATTTCTTTATTTCTTTTTTCTTTTATTAAATCATATCTGTATACATTGATATGATCATGGGGCATCATTCACTAGCTTCACAGACCGTTTACCAAGTTTCACATATACCCTTGTAAGATGCACCGCTGGTGTAATCCCACCAATCCCCTTCCCTCTACCCACCTCCCCCTTCCCTCCCCTCCCCTTCCCCCTTCCCCCTATTCTTAGGTCGTAACTGGGTTATAGCTTTCATGTGAAAACCCTAAATTAGTCTCATAGTAGGGCGGAGTACATTGGGTACATTCTCTTCCATTCTTGAGATACTTTACTAAGAAGAATATGTTCCAGCTCCATCCATGTAAACATGAAAGAGGTAAAGTCTCCATCTTTCTTTAAGGCTGCATAATATTCCATGGTGTACATATACCACAATTTATTAATCCATTCGTGGATCGATGGGCACCTGGGCTTCTTCCATGACTTAGCAATTATGAATTGGGCTGCAGTAAACATTCTGGTACAAATATCTTTGTTATGACGTGATTTTTGGTCTTCTGGGTATATGCACAGTAGAGGAATTACAGGATTGAATGGCAGATCTATTTTTAGATCTCTAAGTGTTTTCCATATCTCTTTCCAAAAGGAATGTATTAATTTGCATTCCCACCAGCAGTGCAAAAGTGTTCCCTTTTCTCCACATCCGCGCCAACATCTCTGGTCTTGGGATTTTGTGATATAGGATAGTCTCACTGGAGTTAGATGGTATCTCAAAGTAGTTTTGATTTGCATTTCTCTGATGATTAAAGATGATGAGCATTTTTTCTTATGTCTGAAGGCTGCACGCCTGTCTTCTTCAGAGAAGTTTCTCTTCAAATCCCTTGCCCAGCCTGTGATAGGATCCCTTGTTCTATTCTTGCTAATGCATTTGAGTTCTCTGTGAATCCAACCTTTGTTGGAGACATAACCTGAAAATATCTTCTCCCATTCTGAGGGCTGTTTGCTTGCTTTACTTACTGTGTTCTTGGCTGTGCAGAAGCTTTTTAGTTTGATCAAGTCCCAGTAGTGTATTTTTGAAGCTGCTTCAATTGCCCGGGGGGTCCTCCTCATAAAATACTCGCCCATCCCGATTTCTTCAAGAGTTTTCCCTGCACTCTCCTCTAGTATTTTTATAGTTTCATGTCTTAAGTTTAAATCTTTGATCCAGTGAGAGTCTATCTTAGTTAATGGTGAAAGGTGTGGGTCCACTTTCAGTCTTTTACAGGTTGCCAGCCAGTTCACCCAGCACCATTTGTTAAATAGGGAATCTTTTCCCCACTGAATGTTTTTAATTGGCTTGTCAAAGATTAAATAATGGCAATTAGCTGGATTCATCTCTTGAGTCTCTATTCCATTCCAGACATCTACCTCTCTGTTTTTGTGCCAATACCATGCTGTTTTGATCACTATCGATTTGTAGTATAGTCTGAGGTCTGGTAGCATGATTCCTCCTGCTTTGTTTTTATTTCTGAGTAATGTCTTGGCTATTCGAGGTTTTTTCTGATTCCATATAAAACGAAGTATTGTTTTTTCCAGATCTTTAAAGTGTGACAGTGGAGCTTTAATAGGGATTGCATTGAAATTATATATTGCTTTGGGTAGTATAGAATATGGGTAGTATTTAACTATGGGTAGTATAGACTTTGGGTAGTATTTAACTATGTTGATTCTTCCCAGCCATGAGCATGGTATGTTTTTCCATTTGTTAATATTTTCAGCTATTTCTTTTCTTAGAGTTTCGTAGTTCTCTTTATAGAGATCTTTCACGTCCTTTGTTAGATAAATTCCCAAATATTTCATCTTCTTTGGCACTACTGTGAATGGGATAGAGTCCTTAACTGTTTTTTCAACTTGACTGTTGTTGGTATATATAGAGACTACCGATTTATGAATGTTGATTTTGTAACCTGAGACGCTGCTGTATTCCTTGATCACTTCTAAGAGTTTTGTAGTAGAGTCCCTAGTGTTTTCCAGATATACTATCATATCATCCGCGAAGAGTGAAAGTTTGATCTCTTCTGACCCTATATGGATACCCTTGATCGCCTTTTCTTCCCTAATTGCAGTGGCTAAAACTTCCATTACAATGTTAAAAAGCAATGGAGACAATGGGCAGCCTTGTCTGGTTCCTGATCTGAGTGGAAATGATTCCAATTTAACTCCATTCAATATGATATTGGCTGTGGGTTTGCTGTAGATGGTCTCTATCAGTCTAAGAAAGTCCCTTCTATACCGATTTTCTTAAGTGTTCTGATCATGAAGGGATGCTGGATATTATCAAAAGCTTTTTCTGCATCGATTGAGAGAATCATATGGTCTTTGTTTTTTAATTTGTTTATGTGCTGGATTACATTTATAGATTTACGTATATTGAACCAGCCTTGAGATCCTGGGATAAAACCGACTTGGTCATGATGTATAATTTGTTTGATGTGTTGCTGGATTCTGTTTGTTAGGATCTTGTTGAATATTTTTGCATCTATATTCATTAGTGATATTGGTCTATAATTTTCTTTTCTTGTTGGGTCTTTCCCTGGCTTGGGGATCAGGGTGATGTTTGCTTCATAGAACGTGTTGGGTAGTCTTCCTTCTTTTTCTACCTTTTGGAACAGGTTAAGTAATATAGGTACTAATTCCTCTTTAAAGGTTTGGTAGAATTCAGACATGAAACCATCTGTTCCTGGGCTTTTCTTTTTAGGGAGGTTTTGTATGGTTGATTCTATTTCCGAACTTGATATGGGCCTGTTCAACATTTCCACTTGATTCTGGCTAAGTCTTGGAAGGTGACGTGCTTCCAAGTATTGGTCAATTTCCTTCAGATTTTCATATTTCTGAGAATAAAGTTTCTTGTAATATTCATTAAGGATTTTTTTGATTTCTGAGGAGTCTGTTGTTACTTTGTCTTTGTTGTTTCTGATTGATGAGATTAGAGATTTTACTCTTTTTTTCCTGATTAGGTTGGCCAAGGGTCGATCTATTTTATTGACCTTTTTGAAAAACCAGCTTTTTGATTTATTGATCTGTTGTATTATTCTTTTGTTTTCAATTTCATTTAATTATGCTCTAATTTTGGTTATTTCTTTTCTTCTACTGGGTTTGGGGTTGGAATATTCTTCCTTCTCCAGTTGCTTGAGATGTCCCATTAAGTTGTTAACTTCCTCTCTTTCCGTTCTCTTGAGGAAGGCTTGCAGTGCTATAAATTTCCCTCTTAGAACTGCCTTTGCAGTGTCCCAGAGGTTCTGATAGTTCATGTCTTCATTGTTGTTTTGTTCCAAAAAATTGGCGATTTCTTTCTTAATCTCATCTCTGACCCAGCTATCATTCAGCATAAGGTTATTTAACTTCCATGTTTTTGTATGAATATGCAGATTCCTGTTGTTACTCAGCTCACGTTTTATTCCATGGTGGTCCGAGAAGATGCATGGAATAATTTCTATTCCTTTAAATTTACTGAGGTTAGACTTGTGATCTAAGATGTGATCTATTTTGGAGTAAGTTCCATGACGAGAAGTATATGTATTCAGTTTTGTTGGGATGAAATATTCTGTAGATGTCTGCTAAATCCAAATGTTGGATGGTTAGGTTTAAATCTAAGATTTCTTTGCTCAGCTTCTTGTTGGAGAATCGATCCAACACTGCCAAAGGAGTGTTGAAATCTCCGACGATTATGGAGCTGGAGGAAATCAAGTTGCTCATGTCTGTTAGAGTTTCTCTTATAAATTGAGGTGCATTCTGGTTGGGTGCATGGATATTAATAATATAAATCTCATCATAATGAGTATTACCCTTAACAAATATGAAGTGACCGTTCTTGTGCTTCCTTACTTTTGTTGGTTTAAAGCCTATTGTATCTGCAAATAAAATTGCAACACCTGCTTTTTTCTGATTACCATTTGCCTGAAATATGGATGACCATCCTTTCACCCTGAGTCTGTATTTGTCTTTTAGGTTAATATGTGACTCTTGTATGCAACAGATATCTGGCCTGAGTTTTTGTATCCAGCCAGCTAACCTATGCCTCTTTAGAGGACTGTTTAAGCCGTTCACATTAATGGAGAATATTAATAAGTCTGGTGAAGTTTTCGGTACAGAGTTTTTCAAAAGTCCAGTGGCCATTTTTAATCCTTTCGCGGAAATTGGAGTTTGATCCGAAGTTTCTGAGTGAGTTTACTTTTGTGGTATAGGATTGGGTTGGTCATTATGGAGGATAGGTCTGAGAATATCCTGAAGAGCTGGTTTGGTTATGGCAAATTTCTTCAACATATGAATGTCATTAAAGTATTTAATTTTTCCATCATAAATGAAACTCAGTTTAGCTGGATACAAGATACGGGATTGAAAATTATTTTGCTTTAGGAGATTAAAAGTCGGTGACCACCCTCTTCTGGTTTGAAAAGTTTCAGCAGAGAGATCTGCAGTCATTCTAATATTCTTGCCTTTGAAGTTAATGGTTTTCTTTCTCCTGGCAGCTTTGAGGATTTTCTCCTTCATATTAACTTTAGTGAAGTTAATTATGATATGCCTTGGGGATGTCTTATTGGGGTTGAGTCGTGCTGGGGTTCTGAAGCTGTCCACTATCTGTATTTCAGAATCTCTAGGCATGTCTGGAAAATTCTCTTTCATAATTTCATGCATTAGGGCCTCTGTGCCCAGTGAGGCCACTTCATCTGTTTCTGGAACTCCTATGATTCGGATATTCGCCTTCTTCGAATTATCCCAGAGCTCTCAGAGTGAGTGATCCGTTTTTGCTCTCCATTTCTCTTCCTCTTTGAGAGTTTGGGAGCGTTCAAAGGCTTTATCTTCGATGTCAGAAATCCTTTCTTCCGCTTGCTCCATTCTGTTACTGAGGGATTCTACTGTATTTATCATATCTTTGAGGGCTGCAAATTCTTGCTTCAGTGTGTCTAAGTCTTTGATGGTTTTGTCTTTAAATTCGTTAAATTCTTGAGTCAACTTTTGAATTTCTCCTCGAATTCCTAATTCCACTTTGTTAATCTTGTCTGCAATCCAAATTCTGAATTCGATTTCTGACATCTAAGCCAGTTGTTTATGAATGGGATCTTCAATTGCATCTGCCATATCTTTCCTTGGGGGGGTTGATCTATTCTGGTTATTCATGTTACCAGAGTTTTTCCACTGATTCCACCCCATGGTTGTTTTACTCCCTCTGATTTTTTCCCCTGGGGCTCTGTCTAGGGCCCGTACAGTGTTGTGGCCTGAGAAACTGGGGCCCTGTCTGGTGTGATGGGGCTAAATGGTTCTGCCTTGTTTTCAGCTGGTTTCTGTTCCACCCTAGTGAAACAGATACTTTGGATTGAAGTCTCAGCTGTGGAGAAATATCAGCAATTAAGTCACCCCCCACCCCCACCGGCAAACAATTGGAAAAGAAAAATCAAACCTTCCTACCACCGTGCACCTAGGGCACCACCTGATTTGTCCTCAGGTGATTGGTTCAGTTCCAAAATGTCCAAATCAATTGTCTCAGTCTGCACCTGCCTCGGGTGAGAGAGTTTAAGAGGTCTGTGGGAACTGGATCACAGGGGTCTGGTGACTACTCTGGTGTGGCTTGCTCCAGTGCTGCGTGGAGTCAGGAGAAGCCACCCAGCTAATAAATCAGTCTGGGAAGGTTGCTGCCTCCTTCCCCACCTTGCACCACTTCACACCCAGTCACTGATAGCCCTGCAGTTGGCTGACCCAGTTGCCTGTAGTGAATCGGTACTCCAGGATTTTGTACCTGCCTGAATCACAAGGAAGTCTGCCAGGCCGCTGTGCTCTGCCTCTCTCCAGCAGGAGGAGGTGAGGCCTGACAACCTCGGGCGCTAGATGAAGGTTGAGGGGTTTTCACTCAGGTCCAGTCTTACCCCTGATTAATGTTACTGACAGAACAGAACAGAACAACTCTGCATTTCCCCTGCAGAAGAGAAGCTGAATTGAGTTCCAAATCAGCTTGTCTTTGCTCTTGTATTGTCTATAGGCTGACCATCCCCTGAGGGCCAGGTGAGTCTTAGGTTTAGTAAAGCAGACCTCTGGGTCAGCCCCGCCCTGGGAGTTTCCCTGGTTTGCAAGTTGGAGTTGCCTCAGGCAAACTCAGAGTCTCTGGTTGCCCAGGGAGACAGGGGGTGTGGCTTCAGAATATTCTGTAGTGAGCCGTATTGCTAGCAAAAGAGGGCTGCTGCCTTATGGCTCAGGCAACCGTTGCTCCAGTGTAGCTCTCCTCCGGCCAGTCGTTCTCTCTCTGCTCCGTACCCCAGGGTCTGCACTGATAGGCTGCAGCCCAGCACTGTCTACACCCCTCGAGCAATCGCCCAAGAGTCTGGACCCCTGGGGGACAGGCCTCCAGACCTTGGTGCGAGAGCAGAGGGGAGGGTGGGGAGTGCTGGAAGCCTGGGGTTGCGGGCAGAGAACACACACAGCTTTACACAGTTTTATGCCTGGCCGTATTATCACCAAAAGACGGCTGTCGCACTGTGCCTCAGGGAACTGCCACTCTAGTGCAGTCCCCTCTCCGCCGACTGACTGGGACTGGCCTCCAGACCCCAGTGTGAGCGAAGGAGAGCACTGGGAGCTCAGAATTCCAGGTAGAGACTATATACAGTTTATACAGTTTTATGCCTGGCAGGAGGACGCCGTGGCACCCCAGTCGGGGAGGTAGGTCCAGTTTTTAGAGGGTCTCTCCCATGGAGTGTAATGGGAGGACCTTTGAACTCTGCCCAGTTGTTTGTGGGGCACTCTGAGCCGTTCTCATGGGGGAGGGGACTCCCATCCGCTTGGTGATGGATTTTGTACCTTTTGTTTGTATCCTTGTGGTTGCAGCTCTCCTCAGCGGGGTTGATGTGCGTTCTACAACCTTCTCTCTTAGTGCAGCTCAAATCCACCAGGTTACTTGCTGAATTTTTGTCCTTTAACTCTCCTTCTGAATGGGAGCCTCTGTGGAAAGCTGGCTTCAGTCAGCCATCTTGTCTCCTCCCCTTCTGGTTCTCTGGGCAGGAGAGGGGCACAGAAAGCCCATTCAGGAGCAGAACAGTCCCATATCCCACGGAGAAGGGGCCGAGACTGGAAAGCTGCGGCTCCTCAGCCGGCGAGAGGTGGGACTGAGGGCAGCCCAGGCTCAAGTCCAGCTTGCGGGCCTAGCGTGGCCTGGCGAGCTGCCCTTCCCGCGGTGGGGTCAGGGTCCCATTTCCCCTCATTGACTTTTAATCTCCTAAAACAAAATAACTTTCAACCCAGGCTCCTGTACCCAACTAAACTGAGTTTCATTTATGATGGAGAAATTAAATACTTTAATGACATTCACATGTTGAAGAAATTTTCTATAACTAAACCAGCCCTCCAGGATATTCTTAGACCTATCCTCCATAAAGACTAGCGTAACCCTCCACCACAAAAGAAAACCCACCCAGAAAATTTCGATCAAATTCCAACTTACACAGCTGCAATAGGATCCAAAATGTCCACTGGACTCTTGAAAGGCTTATCAATATTCTCAATTAATGTGAATGGTTTAAATTGTCCTCTAAAGAGGCACAGGTTGGCTGACTGGATACAAAAACTTAAGCCAGATATCTGCTGCATACAAGAATCGCATCTTATATTAAAAGACAAATATAGACTCAAAGTGAAGAGATGGTCATCTATACTCCAGGCAAATGGAAAGCAGAAAAAAGCAGGCATTGCAATCCTATTCGCAGATGCACTAGGCTTTAAACCAACCAAAATAAGAAAGGATACAGATGGACACTTCATACTTGTTAAAGGTAATACTCAATATAATGAGGTTTCAATTATTAATATTTATGCACCCAACCAGAATGCACCTCAATTTATAAGAGAAACTCTAACAGACATGAGCAACTTGATTTCCTCCACTTCCATAGTAGTTGGAGATTTTAACACCCCTTTAGCAGTGCTAGATAAATCCTCCAAAAAGAAGCTGAGCAAAGAAATCTTACATTTAAACTTAAGCATTCAACATTGGGACTTAACAGACATCTACAGAACATTTCATCCCAGCAAAACTGCATACATATTCTTCTCATCAGCCCACGGAACATACTCCAAAATCGACCACATCCTAGTCCACAAATCTAACCTCAGCAAATTTTAAAAAATAGAAATTATTCCTTGCATCTTCTCAGACCATCATGGAATAAAAGTTGAACTCAACAACAACAGGAAACTGCACACCCATACAAAAACATGGGAGCTAAACAATCTATGCTGAAGGATAGATGGGTTATAGACAAGATTAAGAAGGAAATCACCAAATTGTTGGAACAAAACAACAATCAAGACATGAATTACCAGAACCTCTGGGATACTGCAAAAGCAGTCCTAAGAGGGAAATTTATAGCACTGCAAGCCTTCCTCAAGAAAATGGAAAGAGAGGAAGTTAATAACTTAATGGGACATCTCAAGCAACTGGAGAAGGAAGAACATTCTAACCCCAAACCCAGCAGAAGATAAGAAATAACCAAAATCAGAGCAGAATTAAATGAAATTGAAAACAAAAGAATTATATAACAGATCCATAAATCCAAAAGTTGGATTTTTGAAAAGATCAATAAAATAGATAAATGTTTGGCCAACCTAACCAGGAAAAAAAGAATAAAATCTCTAATTTCATCAATCAGAAATGGTAACGATGAAATAACAACAGACACCTCAGAAATTCAAAAAATCCTTAACGAACATTACAAGAAACTTTACTCTCAGAAATATGAAAATCTGAAAGACATCAACCAATAATTGGAAGTATGCCACCTACCAAGACTTAGCCAGAATGAAGTGGAAATGTTGAACAGGCCTATATCAAGTTCTGAAATAGCATCAACTATACAAAACCTCCCCTAAAAAGAAAAGCCCAGGACCAGATGGCTTTACATCAGAATTCTACCAAATCTTTAAAGAAGAACTAGTACCTATATTACTAAACCTCTTCCAAAATATAGAAAAAGAAGGAATACTACCCAACACATTCTACAAAGCAAACATCACCTTGATGCCCAAACCAGGGAAAGACCCAACAAGAAAAGAAAATTATAGACCAATATCACTAATGAATATAGATGCTAAAATACTCAATAAGATCCTAACAAACAGAATCCAACAACACATCAAAAAAATTATACACCATGACCAAGTCGGATTTATCCCAGGGTCTCAAGTCTGGCTCAATATATATAAATCTAAATGTAATTCAGCACATAAACAAACTAAAAAATAAAGACCATATGATTCTCTCAATTGATGCAGAAAAAGCTTTTGCTAATATCCAGCATCCCTTCATGATCAGAACAGTTAAAAAAATTGGTATAGAAGGGACATTTCTTAAACTAATAGAGGCCATCTACAGCAAACCCACAGCCAATATCATATTGAATGGAATTACATTGAAATCATTTCCAATTAGAGCAGAAACCACGCAAGGTTGCCCATTATCTCCATTGCTCTTTAACATTGTAATGGAAGTTTTAGCCTTTGCAATCAGGGAAGAAAAGGCGAACAAGGGTATTCACATAGGGTCAGAAGAGATCAAGCTTTCACTCTTCGCAGATGACATGATCGTATATCTGGAAAATACTAGGGATTCTACTACAAAACTTTTAGAAGTGATCAAGGAATACAGCAATGTCTCAGGCTACAAAATCAACACCCATAAATGTGTAGCCTTTATATACACCAACAATAACCAAGCTGAAAAAACAGTCAAGGACTATATTCCTTTCACAGTAGTGCCAAAGAAGATGAAATATTTGGGAGTATACCTAACAAAGGAGGTGAAAGATCTCTACAAAGAGAACTTTGAAACTTTAAGAAAAGAAATAGCTGAAGATGTTAACAAATGGAAAAACATACCATGCTCATGGCTGGGAAGAATCAATATTGTTAAAATGTCTGTACTACCCAAAGTAATATATAATTTTAATGCAATTCCTATCAAAGCTCCATTGTCATATTCTAAAGATCTTGAAAAAATAATACTTCATTTTATATGGAATCAGAAAAAACCTTGAATAGCCAAAACATTACTCAGAAATAAAAACAAAGCAGGAAGAATAACGCTACCAGACCTGAGACTGTACTATAAATTGATAGTGATCAAAACAGCATAGTACTGGCACAAAAAACAGAGAAGTAGATGTCTGAAACAGAATAGAGAACCAAGAGATGAATCCAGCTACTTACTGTTATTTGATCTTTGACAAGCCAATTAAAAACTTCAGTGGAGAAAAGATTCCCTATTTAACAAATGGTGCTGGGTGAACTGGCTGGCAATCTGTAAAAGACTGAAACTGGACCCACACCTTTCGCCATTAACTAAAATAGACTCTCACTGGATAACAGATTTAAACTTAAGACATAAAACTATAAAAATACTTGAAGAAAGTGCAATGAAAACTCTTGAAGGAACTGGCCTGGGTGAAAATTTATGAGGAGGACTCCCCATGCAATCGAAGCAGTATCAAAAATACACTACTGGGACCTGATCAAACTAAAAAGCTTCTGCACAGCCAAGAACATAGTAAGTAAAGCAAGCAGACAGCCCTCAGAATGGGAGAAAATATTTGCAGGTTATACTTTCTATAAAGGTTTAATAACCAGAATCCACAGAGAACTCAAATGTATTAGCAAGAAAAGAACAAGTGATCCCATCTCAGGGTGGTCAAAGGACTTGAAGAGAAACTTCTCAAAAGAAGACAGACACACTATCTACAGACACATGAAAAAAAGCTCATCATCTTTAATCATCAGAGAAATGTAAATCAAAACTACTTTGAGATGTCACCTACCCCCAGTAAGAGTAGTCCACATAACAAAATCACAAAACCAGAGATGTTGGTGTGGATGTGGAGAAAAGGGCACGCTTCTACACTGCTGGTGGGAATGCACACTAATACTAACACAAGAATATGGGGAAAGGGCCAAGGGAGGGGAAGGGAGGGGGGGAGTTAGGGTGGAGGGAGGGTATCTTAGAATGGGTACAGGCGAAACCTACAAATGCAGAATACAAATGTCTACATACGATAACTAAGAAAATGCCATGAAGGCTATGTTGAACAGTTTGATGAGAATATTTCAGATTGTATATGAAACCAGCATATTGTACCCCTTGATCGCACTAATGTATACAGCTATGATCTAACAATAAAAAAAAAATGTCATGTAATAGCACTCACAATAGTGTGCCACATAATTGGCTTTTTGTGCAGGTCCACAGATTGAGGCCATGGCACTTGAAAAATGTAAGGATTGACAATTTTGTGCATGGGGAGGAGGATTTTAGGGAATAGATTTCCCAGGTTGAACTGGACCTTCAAAAATAATGTAGACGTCTACTTCTGGCCTGGAGAATCAGAGATAAGTCACGTCACAAGCATACAACCACAATGTTCTTTCTTTTACTATGGCATTTGTTTGCTCATTCACATTTGCTCTTGGACTGGTTCTCTTCCCGAGGCATTCCCCTTAAAAAGGGCTTCCTACTCTTCTCTGGTCTTCTGAGAATATCGCTCTTTATTATTTCTCACCCAGTCTCTCTTTCCAAGAGACAACTCCTACCCCAAGGAATGCGTTCTGCTTCCCAAACCTTGGTATGGTCTATAGAATCTTTCACATGACTACTCTGTCTAGCTCTTGGTGTGACTCCCCTTTACAGATAGTCCCTGTATCATCTTTTGCTCTGTAATATGAAACCAAGTGGTTCCCTAATTTGTGGAGTGGTGTGGTCAGTTGTTCATGAGATATGTCCATCTTACAGGCAATCGAGGGCTTCTGTTTGAAGTTGGATATGCTGCCAAGGGCTTGGCACTGATGGAAGCCACCCCTGGGTACAGGTGGCAGATTGTCCCTAATGCCAGTTCTCCATCTGGATTTTGGTCAAAGGAAGGACAGCCTTTCAGGTATGTTGTAGGCAAAGTGGGAGCCCGTGTCAAAAGCCTCTTTACTGGGCTAGGTGAGGTTAGGATACAGATAACAGAGAGATTTCCGGGGGAGAAGGTATAACACCAGGTAGTTCAATAACAAGTTTTGACAGTGACTCCACCAGTATTGGTCATGCTAGTGACCTTTGTAGGTGAACAGACAAATTTTGATCAGTATACCAAGTTTATATCTTTTGCAATTCAGTTTACAAGGTGCTTTGGAGCTTTGGATTATCAATTATCAATTATCATTGAGCTGACTAGGCCAGGACACATGTTAGATGACTGAGTAGAACTTGTGGCAAGTACATGATTAAGAGGTAAAACTAGTATCTGGCTGATGCCAAACAAAGACACTAGAATTTGCCCTTAACCTCCCAGAGCTGAATGGTGTACAGCAGAGGAAGCTCTGATGGGCTCGGGGAAACACTATTTTCTGCACTGTGATTGTGATTTTTCTGCTTAGTATTGTTTTGGGTCTTTTTAACATTTCTTTCTTTCTTTTTTTTTTTTTTTTTGTAGAGACAGAGTCTCACTTTATGGCCCTCGGTAGAGTGCCGTGGCCTCACACAGCTCACAGCAACCTCCAACTCCTTGGCTTAAGCAATTCTCTTGCCTCAGCCTCCCGAGCAGCTGGGACTACAGGTGCCCACCACAACGCCCGGCTATTTTTTTTGGTTGCAATTTGGCTGGGGTTGGGTTTGAACCCACCACCCTTGGTATATGGGGCCGGCGCCTTACCGACTGAGCCACAGGTGCCGCCCTCTTTTTAACATTTCAAGGATGCAGTCATATTTCTAGTTTACTGAAGTAAGCTTAAAAATATAAAAGTTTGAAAATTATGTACATGCTGTTTTCTTAGTGTGCTCTCAGTGTGTATATTGAGGAATGGATCCTTTATTAAGTGATGGATTTCTTTTCCCTTTAGAAACCCTTCTCAGACAGGCTGGTCATGACCCCTGAGTTCGAACTTCAACCAATCTGCCATCTTCTTCAAAGATTTTACCATTTTAGATCTCAACTTAATTGTGTAATGAGAAACTTTGTTCCCTGTTTAGAAAATTTCAGATATTGAAAAAGCCAAGTAGGGATAGTAATCTGTGAACAGAAGACTGTCTCCTGAAGCCTTTCTAACTAAGCATTTAACTTCAATTTATGGTATTTTATTTTTATTATTTTTTGGAGGCTTTGTTGCCCTGGCTTGAGATGACGTAATTATAGCTCACTGCAACCTCGAACTCCTGGGTTCAAGTGATCCTCCTGCCTCAGCCTCCCAAGTAGCAGGGACTACAAGTGCCTGGCACCATGCCTGGCTAATTTTTTTTTTAACTTTTTGTAGAGACAGGGTCTCACTATGTTGCTGAGGTTGGTCTTGAACTCCTGACCTCAAGCAATCCGCTTCCCTCAGCCTCCCAAAGTGCTGGGATCATAGGCATAAGTCACTGCATCTGGCCCAATTTTTGGTTGAAAAGTGTCAGTAATTTGTGGTCTGTTGCAGCAACTAATAGTGCATTTTTGTCATAGTTTTGAGGACCATAAATAATGTTCAAAGGAAAACCTTTCAGCTATATTCAGTTGTGTTTGATATTGTTAAGAAGTGAGTCAGACTACCTCAAAAGGCAAAAGAATATTTGACTCCTACACAAGGACTTGTAGGGTAGGCCCCTTTAACTGCCATTTTGAGGAGCTACAGACCAGATAGTAATCCATTTTCCATTCCCTCTATCATATACCTCTTTAAAATCTAAAGTATTTAAATTTAAAACATGGATATTATTTATTGGTAATTATTATATTGATGGACCTTTAAATTAGTTATTTTTTGAAACTATTTTTAAATATGAAGTTCTTTCTAAAGATAAAAATAACATATATCAAAGGAACATTTCAAAAACTTCTTATATTGATGATGCAAAGATTTTTAAAAATGTTATAAGCATAAAATATTCTTGGTATTTATTCAAGTAGTTACAATCAGTTTCTTAACCATATATATAATATTAGGTCCCTGGAATTTATCTTAAACATTAAGAAAAATGTTCTTATTTCAAAAATGTTTTATGAAAAGGCCTGCAATCATCTTCAAAGATCCATTTATGGCTTTTCATTTGAAATTATTGACACATTTAAATCAACTCTTCTCTGTGGACTGTAGAAAGTATTGGAAAAATACTTTCTGGAGGTGTTGAGGTACCTGGTAGGCTCAGAGCAAATTCTGATTGGCGATCTCTCTTTATTTCTAATAATAAGAATATTTGCTATTGATGGCGTTTTGACTGTGGCGCAGAGCCTCTACTGGGCCGTGTCAGGTGATTTTCTGAGCTAGCCTCCATGTGGTCCTATCCTGTGACTACAACATTCCCAAATGTGACACAACTGCAAGGGGGTTGTGGCCCGTGTAGAGAGATGGATGGAGATATTGATACTATACCGGTGCCATAGCTTTGTCTAGGATACTCTGGACAGTCATGTGGCATATAAATGTCTTACCATAACAACGAAGTTAGTGAGGTGGTGGTTAGGTTAATCAGTTGGATGTAAGCATTCCACATTGTATATCAAATTTGCACATTGTACCGCATAAATGCATTAATGCACAGTTATGATATAAAGAAAAAAAGAATCAGGCGTATCTCCCTCATTACCATAAAGAAAAACCAAGTACAGGGGTGGCCATTTGTTGGTTCACTGATTCAGACTTTAGTTGCTCTGACTTGACTCTGTGTTCTTCTACTTTACAGAGCACGGCTCAGTGGGTTCTTTGTGGCTCCAGAGACAAATAATTACACTTTCTGGATCCAGGCAGACAGCCAAGCTTCCCTGCATTTCAGTGGGTCAGAGGAGCCCAGGACTAAGGTAGTTAACTTCCTCTCATCTTCCTCTTATTTGTCCTTAGGCCTCTGACTCTGAAGAAAGAAAGAAGCAAGATTAAAGCTCTCTTATTCTAGATAGTTGTGACATGCCATCAGTGACCAGGGACTTTAATTTTGAGAGAGAATTTGGCTGAATGTAATGACACCTACTGTTCATTTGGCATTTACTGTAAGCCAGGCATTACCCTACCCATCTTTTATTGACTTCGTCTCTAATCTTCACCATGTGTCCATTGAGATATATATATATATATGTATCTTTTCCAGATGACGAAATTTAGGCTTAAAAATTGAGATTTATAGCCAACCCAGGACTACTTGGATAGTAAGAGGCATATTCAGGATTCAAACCCAGATTTGTCTTTTCCACTACTTTTGTAGGATTCAAACCCAGATTTGTCTTTTCCACTTTTCCAATATTTTTGCCTTTTCCACTAATTTTGGAAGAGATATAGCCAGCTTTATGTAGGAATCTCTCCACCAACTTTACAGTTTTTGGCCAGGGCTGGGTTTGAACCCGCCGCCTCTGGCATATGGGGCCAGCGCTCTACTCCTTTGAGCCACAGGTGCTGCCTTCTCCACCAACTTTAAAAGATAAATATAGGTGCCTTTAACAAGTAGCCAAACAGGGTGCGGTGGCTCACGCCTATAATCCTAGCACTCTGGGAGGTCGAGGCGGAAGGATTGCTTGATGTCAGGAGTTCAAGAACAGTTTGAGCAGGAGAATCTTGCCTCATTGGAATACTATGCAACTGAGAGAGACAGAGAGAGAAACAACCACAAGGCCAGGACTACTGGATTAACTTGTTGGAAAAGACAGACCAGTTCAAAAGCCTCTTGTTGGCATTGTTGGCAGCTTCCAGACATTTAGTGTTCAGGAAAGAGATGCCTGGAAGCTTCCTACTGTTGATGTGTGCTTGATCCTGCTCTACATATTGGGGCATAGGTGAAAGTGGCCTCCATTGGGGTTGGCACTGCTGACTGGTTTGACTCCTGGGAGCAGCATGGGGGTGAAGGGATGTGGAAGCAGAAGACGCCCAAGTTGGAGCTGTTGGGCGGAGCCAAGTACTACCTGGAAGCAGAGCATCATGGGATAGCCCCCAGCACAGGGATGAGAATCGGTGTCCAGATTCATAACACCTGGCTGAGTCCTGATGTGGTCACCACTTACCTCCAGGAGAAGCACCAGATCCGAGCCCGAGCCCAGAGGCTTCCGGAAATACAGGTCTGTGCCTCTTTCAAGTTCCATAAAGCTGACGTCTGGAAAAACTAAAGTCTTGCCTAGCAGAAGACCACTGGCTGGGAGCCAGGGAACTGAGTTATAATTATAACTCTGCTGCCAAAGAGATAAGATAGCTATCTGACATTTTGAAGATTTTTTAAAAATGTACATTTTTTAAAAATGTAGTCTTATTATTGAGATTACCTTGCTCATTGAATAAGTTTTAAGAATTTAAGACCCAAGTAAGTTTTCTTTTGGAAACTTATTCCCCAGAGTAGACATAAAGTCCTTTAAACACACACACACACACACACACACACACACACACATGCATGTGAGCACATACACATGAAACGCCATAGTTTTTGACCTAGTCAGGTTTGATTTCCCTCTACGCTACATTTTCTGAATCTACTTTGTGAAGGTCATGTCCTTTGGGTCCCCCACTTTTGCCTCATATTTTTGTTGAACAATTTTGATGTACTTTTTGTGTACACTTTTTGGTGTACAAAGACAAATTAATATGGACCTTATCTTTAAAGCTTGTAGTCTAATAGTAAAGCATGCACACAAATAACCACAGGACAAAGTAGAAAATAGAAGTGATTTAGAGGATTAAAAGCTGCACAGATCTTACTCCACAGCAAAAGTGTAATGTGCTCCACACCAGATGTGCAGGAGGCAAAGCGGAGACTGGGAAGGCTATGCGTGTGGGTGACATGCTGTATGTGTCTCTGGCCACCAGGTTACCCTTGAAGAAAGCAGTTTGTGAGGGGGGCGAAAATGTGCCAATCAATGGTAACCTTTACATCCCATATTCCAAGAAAATGCGCACAAGTAAATAGGGAGATAGACATATATTATCCCAAGAAAAGTTCTCAATTAGGTGAAGATGCTGTGTTCTTCAGATCTTTCTAGATGATGGTAGTGCATTTAAGCAGGGGGAAGGGGGAGAGGGAGACGAGGGAGTGGGGAGGTGGGCGGAGGGAGGGTGATTGGTGGGATTACGCCTGCGGTGCATCTTACAAGGGTACATGTGAAACTTAGTAAATGTAGAATGTAAATGTCTTAACACAATAACTAAGAAAACGCCAGGAAGGCTATGTTAACCAGTGTGATGAAAATGTGTCAAACGGTCTGTAAAACCAGTGTATGGTGCCCCATGATTGCATTGATGTACACAGCTATGATTTAATAAAAAAAAAAAGAAGTTGTAATTATGATTAAAAAAATATCAAGCTGAGGAAGCATGTCCTGTGTGCCTAGATTCTCTAGCCTAATGAGCACCAGGATTTAGTCTTGTCTCTGTTGACTTTGTAGGTGCTGAATGTGTCAGGCAACGGAAACTTCTTTCTTATGTGGGACAATGTTTCTAGTCAGCCAATCCCTGCAAATGCCACAGCCCATCAGGTGAGAAATGTCTTCAAATAGTGAGGTGTGGGGCAAGGGAGCTTGGGGTGGTCTCTATGCCCATGATACAAATTCCTGCAATTGTTTTTTCGTTTTGATAGATTCAAACAACCATTGAGGAGTTACTTGCAGTAAAATGCAAACTGGAACCTCCTTCAGCTAATGTCCTACTGCGGCTTGGATTTGAACAAGGTGCTGTCCACCTTTTAACAAATTCTGATCTTTTTTTTTTTCCCATCATTATCTATTTTGTTTCCACAAAATGGGAACAATCTTCATTGGGAACACTGAATTTGGATCCTTGATGGGTAAGGGAGTGGCTGTGTCATTGGGAGGGAGAGGCTTGGTGTGGGTGTCAGCAGAAAGGAAAGATTTGCCTTTTGACTTTCCTTTTGAGCTGTTAGTGGGGCGAAGCATTTAGATGCATTCAAATTGCATCTAAAGGCATTCTTACAGAAGAAAGTAGTCCTAAGAAATTCTTAAAATGTGAGGGTGTGTTTTTAAACTGCTAATAAGACCAACTAAATTCTGATTGACATTCCTTGTCTTTTTCCTTCACAATAGTTTTTCGTGTCCTAGTGCACAGGGCGTGGGAATGGATTTCAAAGCTTTAGGGCAGACAGAATGGGTTTCTCATGGCTGGAGCCTTCAAGCTAGGGGTGCCAGCCACCCAAGCCTTGCCCAGCTCACCCATGGTGAACCTGCAGCCCACTTCCCGTACACATGCTGGGAAGGTCTGCCTTGTTTAATATCAACACTTGTATTTTTTTTTTTTTTTATCTGAATTGCATCCAGGTCCAGAAGTTTCCAGCTCTGATGGGGACCTCACCAGTGGGTCAGAGCCTTTCTGTGGCAGGTTCAGCCTCCATCAGCCTCGACACCTTGTTCTGATGCCCCCAGCTGCCCAGAAGGGCTATCAGTTAGATCAGCACATACATGTGAGTAGCGGCCCTCATGTTTCCAGGCCAGGTGGGCAGGAGGGATCAGTGAGTATCTGGGTTTGAGACCAAAAAGACAGAGCATAGTGAAGTGATTGCTGTGACTGGTCCATGACATTTTGGGCTGAGGTTCTAGGTCTTGTAACTGTTTCAGGTGTGAACCCTGCTGGCCCACACTTACATGTTGGTCATCTAGACCAACAGGTCATCTAGAAAGCCTTTGTAGGAGCTATACGAGTTTTTATTTGCTCCAATATTTTCTTTAATCTCTGAGTAAAAGAGTGTAGATTCTATAGTCAGGTGATCTGGTTTCAAATCCTAACTCTACACCCTGTGTGCCCTCAATGTCTTTTTAAAGTACATTATGTCTTAGTTTACTTACCTGTAAAATGGGTAATAATGTGGTCTACCTCTCAGGACGGTGGTGAAGGTTAAATGAGATCCTCTAATAAAGTGTTTGCACAGAGGTCAGGACTCAGGGAAGGCTAGCTATTACTTTAGCTATTGTTATTATGGATGGTCGAATTGACTGACACATTTCTCGAGCACCTCTTACATCCTTTGCCTCAATAGTTCTGCTGTCCTTTGGAAAAGAAGTGCAGCTTATTTGCCCCTTGAAGAATGAGTTTTGCTTGGGTGGCGGAGTACAGGGCAATAGTTTTAAGCCCTTTCCTGGTCTGGCTGCAGTGGGAACCAGGACTCGAAGGCTCAGGCCAGGGCCCCTTCCATCTTCAGCTTCTCCTCCACTGCAGGGGCACCCAGCGAGGTGATTATGTCCCTCAGGCAGAAGTTGGCCACATAGGGAAGTCTGTTCAGTTGTCACAGCTGTGAAAATGCTATTGACACCCTCTAAGTAGAGGCCAGGGATGCCGCCAAACTTCCTCTAAGGCTCAGTGAAGAATTACCAAGCTTCCAAAATGTCAGTAGTTCTGAGGTTGAAAACTCTTGCTCTAAATTCTTCTTGTGCCAGACAACTGTCCACATAACTGAGTTAGAGACCAAGGATACTGAGGATTTAGGGTTGAAGAACTAGGGTCAGAGAGGTTGAGGGACCTGCTCAAGGTTGCACAGGTCACTGAGTTAGAATAGGATTTTTTTTCATTGAGATACTACAATTATCACCGCCAAGCACAGTGCTAGGCATTTAAAAACAGTCGAATAAGATTTTTTTTGGCCCCAGAAAGAATATTTATTGCATTTTCCCCAGCTTTATTGAGGTGAATAAATAATAATTTATTCTAAGTTATTTGCCTCTCCAGGCAGACTAGTAAACTCCAGGGGGCAGTAACTGGACTATCTTTGTAGCATGTGGCAGGGTTCCAGGCATGTGGACTCATTACATATTGTTTGAGCAGCTGCTTCTTGGACTAATAGAACTGAAGTACTTATTTGGTGTCTGTAGCTGTGTCTTGCCTACAAAGGCCACACGAATATGACCGTGAAGATGACTGTGTCCTACACAACCGGCTTTCACAACATGGCGCAGAAGAATATCACCTGTGATTGGACTCTCATGAAGACCAGTCCCAAGAGGTAGCTAATGGGTAAGGAGGTGCTGTGGGAATCCTGCCAGCTGCGAGTATTGGCTTTCTTGGGGACAGTGGCTCACTGGACATACTGACAGTCTTATATGGGTCTCAGATCCTAAGCTGAGGCTTTTGATATATTTTACTTGACAAAGAAGTTTGACACAGAGAAGTTAGTGGTCAAGAATGTACTACTTCCTAGAAGGAGTCTGACATTTCTCAGAGGGATAGACTCATAGAACATCATGTTTGGGAGAGACCTTAGAGCAGTGGTTCTCAACCTGTGGGTCGAGACCCCTTTGGGGGTCGAATGGTCCTTTTACAGGGGTTGCCTAAAACCATCACATACACCCCGTACAAATATAGGTGTATGAAAATAATTTTATGGTTGGGGGTCACCACAACATGAGGAACTGTATTAAAGGGTCGCGGCACTAGGAAGGTTGAGAACCACTGCCTTAGAGAACATTCTTAAAGAAAATCAGGGCCCCAAGAATGTGTACCAAGAATGTGCATCTTGATGTCTTGATTCAGTGTTCTTCCCACAGATTTCTTACAGGTCTTATAAGTGGTTTTAAACCTAAATGAGTCTGATAATGCTAGGATTATTCATCTTGTCTGTGGTTAGAGCCTAACATATAATCTGATTGAGAGGCACAATCAAATTGTAATTTGAAAAGGCTCTGACATTGAGTCAGTCATGAATGAATGATTGACTTAGAAATGTGACTCACTGGGGTTTCATCAAAAGCTGAGCTGAGCCCATCTTGGGTGTGATGTTTGTAACCATGGCACCCAGGACTTTCTGGGTGCACAGGGTAGGGGGGACTCTCTTGGCTGCAGAGTTCTCAGGTCCCCAGGTTTGGGAGTGAGGGCCCTGTTGGCAGAGGATGGCAGGTGCTCACTGAGAGGCCCAGCTCTGCCCTGCACTGTCTTTCAGATGGCGTTTCACTTGCACTGACCTCTGGGAGACATGTGTGTGGCGTTCCGGGGATGTCCACCTGCTTCAGGCAGACTCCCCAGTGCTGGTTCATCAGATTGACCTTCTGCTTCTGGCTCAGGAGACGGGCGTGCTCTTTGTGGATGAAATTATTATTGCAGACACAAACATAACAGGTGATCATCACATCTGGTGTCTTCCAGGGGCCTGTCTGACAAATGCCTACTCAAACTTCCCTGCTGGGTGGCCACTGTTGTTTTAATGCAGAGGGAACAGGTGATTCTCCATCTCACCTGCTTTGGTTCTGGAAAGCAGATGGGGTTGGTATTATGTGCCCTTGTTTCCATACTCTCTAGTTAGTCTCTCTCCCATTTACCCCAGTGATTACTCCTGCTTCTGATGCTTGTGTTCTTACCTTAATTTTACTACTGTCTTGCTGAGACGACTTGGTTTACTCATCAGTAAAATGGGTATAATAAAATTCCCCACCCCTTCCTTGAATTAGTGAAGATTAACCAAAGTTTAATATAAAGGACTCATTACAAGTCCTGACTGGGGTAAGTGCTTAATAAATATAAGCAATTATTTTTATTGTCATTATTGTTAGGCCAACAGGATTTTTCCAACTCTCCATGAGTTAATATCTGTCATACTGAGGACTAGGAGGAATACAGCAACATCTGGCCCCATAAATGGGATATAGGTCTGATTTTCAACCTTCAAGGCAGACTCAGTGAAAGCTGGAGAGTTGTCATATACTATCATATCCCCTGTGATATGTGTCTGTGTCCCTTCTCTCTCTCCAGAGCTCAGGTGTGGCCCCTTCCTCGTGAACCATCCCTTGACCTCTCTTGGGCACAGTGGTCTCACCTGCCTCTGCTTGACACACTGGTCGTAGGGACAAAGTCCTCCTCGGGGGTCCTGTGAGGCTGGCACACATGCCATGCGTGTACAGGCAAGGCAGAAAGGTGTGGTTTGCTCTCAGGCCCTCCAGGCTTCCAACTTTTGCTCACATTTCCTTTTCTGTCAAATTCCTTGTGACTTTCAGGCACTGTTGAGCTGTTTTTGGTTGTTGTTGTTGCTGTTTTTTTTTTTTATTTATTTTTATTTATTTATTAATTTTTATTAAATCATAACTGTATACATTGATATGATCATGGGGCATCATACACTCGCTTCATAAACCATTTGACACATTTTTATCACAGTGGTTAACATAGCCTTTCTGGCGTTATCTCAGTTACTGTGCCAAAACATTTACATTCTACATTTACCAAGTTTCGCAAATACCCCTGTAAGATGCACCACAGGTGTGATCCCACCGATCCCCCTCCCTCTACCCACCACCCCCTTCCCACTTCCCCCTATTGTTAAGTTGTAGCTGGATAAAGAAAGATGGAGACTTTACCTCTTTCATGTTTACATGGATGGAGCTGGAACATATTCTTCTTAGTAAAGTATCTCAAGAATGGAAGAAAAAGTACCCAATGTACACAGCCCTACTATGAAACTAATTTGGGACTCTCACATGAAAGCTGTTTGTTTTTATAGCTTCTTTCTCTCTCCAGGGAGAGCATGGCGATACAGTTGTTTACATTTTGATTTAGAAAGTATGCAAATGTTTAACCTTGTGCCTAAAAATTGCCGAGCTGAAGGCAGGGGAACTTTGGGGTGGGCGCAAGAGGGCTCTGTACCACCCTGAAATTGCATCATCTGTGATAACCATCAAAATCCTAGCCGTTCTCTATTTCAGTGGTTTAAGTGTTTTGGGGGCATTTGGGTCATGGCTTAATCACTCCAAAGCCTGTTTGTGCTCTTGGCACATGTAGAAAAGGACACTTGAACTGGTCTGCTGCAGTGACTGCCTGAACGTGTCAGTGCCTAAGACGAGGGGCTGGTGGCCTTCGTGACCCCCAGTACTGCCACATTTCCAGAAGGCTGAGGGGATCAGCGTTTCCTACACTTGCACCCACTGGTGGGAAAATGCAGGGTTACATGATGAGTGCTGTTCACTTTCTCTTTTCTTTCTTTTTGATGTCATCCTGCCCCTCCAAACCCTTGAAGCCAAGGATCCAGAGCCCTTTCTCACCACCCCTACCTCTTTGTCACCAAATTCTGTGTATCTGGAATCATCCAGGAGAGCAGGAAGGGAGAGGGTGGAGGCAGGAGATTAGAGAGGGGGCGGCTGGGTGAAGGTGTGGCTTGAGGGTTACTTAATAACCACATCCACTATACAGTTGAACTTAATAGTTACAGTTCATTGCATGTCATTTATCTGATCAATTTTATATGTGATTACATTGTCCTACCTAATGTCCTCTAGTTCTTTTGTAGTTTCCATTTATTTCTCATTTAGTTCCCAGAAACCCATAGGAGATGGTACTATTCTTCCCATTCAATGGATGAGGAAAACAAGGCTAAAGGGGGTTGGGTATCTTACTCCAAATCACACAGCTGGGATATGGGGGAGATCAGAATCCAGTGATCATTGACACCTGAGAGAACCTTGGTGACTTCCTACCCAGAAGAGCAAGTAATAATTTACAGACTTCCTATTTTGTGACTAGTGTTATGCTAAGCACTGGACATGCAGAGATGAATAAGATAAGGGTGCTGTTCAGCATTCTTATCTAATTCATCTTTGCATGCCCAGGGCCAAGTACAATACTACTCAGCCTCAAAAAAAGATGGAGATTTTTTTTTTTGAGACAGACCCTCAAGCTGTCACCCTGGGTAGAGGGCTGTGGCGTCACAGCTCACCACAACCTCCAACTCCTGGGCTTAAGTTGGAGCCCTGCCTCCGCCTCCCAAGTAGCTGGGACTATAGGCGCCTGCAACTACACCTGGCTATTTTTTGGTTGCAACCATCATTGTTGTTTGGCAGGCCCGGGCTGGATTGGAACCCACCAGCTCAGGTGTATGTGGCTTGCACCTTAGCTGCTTGAGCCACAGGCACCGAGCCAAAGATGGAGATTTTGTGTCCCTTGTTAGAACTTGGATGGATTTGGAGAACACTCTCCTGAGTAAATTATCACAAGAATGTGAAGACAGGCATCACATCTACTCAATACGAATCTGAAACTTATAGATTAACAACATGTTCACAGGAGAGAAAAACTCCATTGAATCCAAGAGGGGGGCAGCGGGGCAGAGGAGTCAGTGGGTTCTTTCTCAGTGGGAATAATGTGCAGGTGTGTGGCACACTTCCTGTGTGAGGGACACAGCTACAACTTAGGCTTTGCCTTACAAATGCAAGCAATGTGGCCTAATTGTATGTATACTCACATTAAGGAGGAAAAAAATTAAGTGGCATTCAGAATGCAAAAAAAAAAAAATGATGTTGCCTTTAAACTCTTTACAGTCTCACTTGTAACCAGTCTTAGGGAAGAACTAGTCTTTTACTTCTTTTTTTTTTTTTTTGTGTAGAGACAGAGTCTCACTTTATGGCCCTTGGTAGAGTGCCGTGGCTTCACACAGCTCACAGCAACCTCCAGCTCCTGGGCTTAAGCGATTCTCTTGCCTCAGCCTCCCGAGTAGCTGGGACTACAGGCGCCCGCCACAGCACCCGGCTATTTTTTTGTTGCATTTTGGCCGGGGCTGGGTTTGAACCTGCCACCCTCGGCATATGGGGCCGGCGCCCTACTCACTGAGCCACAGGCGCCGCCCTAGTCTTTTACTTCTTATTAGGAGAGGAAAATAATATTAAAATATATTGTTCTGGTCATTTAAAATCTGTAGGCTCACTAAAGTTTCCTTTCCATGCAGATTGCTATCAATCAAGCATGTTATAATTTCCATTTCAGAAATAAGAAAACCGAGGCTTAGGGGGCTTATGAAGATTAGCTGAGTGGGTACCCAACAGAAGTGGAAAAATTAAGATTTAAGCAGTGGTCTCTCTTCAAACTTGCATGCTTTCTGCACATGTGCTGACTCCACATTGTGGATAACACTCAGGTACCCTGGGGATGTGCCTCATGTGTTCAGAGTTTCTAAGAAGGGTCAGTTGAACATTCCTAGAGTTGCCAGGGGGTGTGGGAAGGGAAGGAGGAAAGAATGCAGAGTACATTGCAATAGCTTGTCTGGGTATGGGTGGGCCCAAGAGCTGGGCAGGCTGGCCAGGGACTTATTGAACTTTGCTGTGGAATCAGTCTTTGTTCCCTTAAATCATGACCTTGCCTTTTCTCTCCAGTACTAAACTAAACAGCGGGTCCTCCTGCCTCCTCTCCCTGTGCTCTCTCTATTGCAGTAGGCAGGTAGGAATCTGTGCTTTACATGTGTGCTGCGATCTGAGTAACAGCCTCTCAACTGGGATTTTCCACATAGCAAGTCTCTCATCTTGAGTTACTCGCTAATAATTGGTTTATTGCCTCTAGTTTCTCAAGCTGATTCTGGAACAGCTCGTCCAGGTGGGAACCTGGTGGAATCAGTTTCTGTGGCGGGGTCCCCTCCAGTCTACAGTGTGACCTCCTGGCTGGCTGGATGTGGCACGGAGCTCCCGCTCATCTCTGCACGGTAAGGAGTGGTTTTTTCACGCCTGCCCCTCCTTGGGATTGCTGGGTGGACTTGGGGGACTCAGAGCCGGGACACTTATCAGGAAAAGCTATCTGTCTTATCACTTAAAGCAATGTTCTCACCTGAAGGGGGGGGGAGGATGGGTGGAGGAAGGGTAATTGCATCTTACAAGGGTACATGCGAAACTTACTAAATGTAGAATATAAATGTCTTAACACAATAACTAAGAAAATGCCAGGAAGGCTATGTTAACCAGTGTGATGAAAATATTTCAAATTGTATATAAAACCAGCACATGGTACCCCATGATTGCATTAATGTACACAGCTATGATTTAATAATAAATCATATTAATAATAAATCTTTAATAATAAATCATATCAATAATAAATCTTTCCAAAAAAAAAAAAAAGCCAACAAAACCCAATTGCTGGGCCCTACCTTCAGAGTCTCTAATTCAGTAGGTTTGGGACAAGGCCTGAGAATTTGCATTTTTAGTGAGTTTCCATGGTCAGGAGGACACTGTCACATCCAACTTTCTGATTCTGCTGGTCTGAGGACTACAATCTGAGAACTTATTTCCAGTGAATTTGTTTAAAAATAGTTGTATTGCTGTTAAGAGGTTCACATTACCACCGTTTTCTGTTTTTTTCCCTTCATTCCATTCCTCATGTATCACTGTTGTTGAAATCCTTTCAAGTGAGATGAAATATTCTAAGGCTGCAGGCCCCAACCCTGGGGTCCGTGGCCTGTAAGGATCGGGGCTACACAGCAGGAGTTGCACTTCGGGTGAGCATGGCTGCTCCATCTCGCTTGCATCACTACCTGAGCTCCGCCTCCTGTCCTCCCCACCCCCATCCGTGGGAAAATTATCTTCTGTGAAACCTGTCCCTGGGGCCAAAAAGGTTGGGCAACGCTGCTCTGAGGAACATAAATAGCTATTTCTAAGAAATGACCACCAGATGGCGCTGGATCCCCGTAAGCGTTGTTCTTACATTTCTAGCCATCGTTGACAAAGCGATCACTGGTCTGCTCCAAGCTCCTGGATCACATGTATGCTCTAATCTTTTCTCTTAATTTTTCACTTAAGCCCCAGTAGGATAGGAAAAATAGAGATTCTCTACCTTTCAGATACAGTATGTATGTGTATATATGTGTTTATGTGTATTTTATATTGTATACATATACAATATATTATAGAAAGTCCTGCCCCACATAACAATATTTATGTCAATAACAGACTGAATTATAACATTTGCCTGTAAGATTATCCTACCATATTTTTACTGTATCTCTTTATATTTGGACATTTTTAGATACACAAATGCTTACGATTGTGTTAGAATGGTCTATAGTATTTAGTCCTGTAATGTGCCGTATAGGCTTTTAGCCTAGGAGTAGTACTTTATACCATATAGCATATGGTATAAACCATAAACTGTTTAGGATATACTATGTTGGCAGGCTCTAAATGCCAAAGTTATTAACTCTGAAATGCTAGAAGCTAATTTAGGTTACTCAGATTCACACTTTGAGTGATTCTGACAACCTTCCTTCCTGAGTTTCCTCACATTCCTTAGCTCCTCCTAGAAGCCTCTGGCCTGAGCAAGACAGTCCAGCTTTTATACTAGCCAGGCAGTGCCACTCTATTTGTTAAATATACATAGCAGTATGTAGTACTTAAATATTGTTGATAGAAATTGACTATGTCTAGGGTGGCGCCTGTGGCTCAAGGAGTAGGGTGCCGGTCCCATATGCTGGAGGTGGCGGGTTCAAACCCAGCCCTGGCCAAAAAACCACAAAAAAAAAAAAAAAAAAAAAGAAATTGACTATGTCCATTGTTGAAAATTTGGGAAATACTGAAAAAACATACAGAAGAAGATAAATGTCACTCATAACCCCTCTGCTGAGAGACAGCTTCCATGAATATTTTGAGTCTATATTCTACCAGCCCTTTTCTCAAGCATTTTTGCACATATATATGTATATATTTACTTTTTAAACCTCAAATTGGGACCACACATTACATACCATATTGGTAGCATGCCCTTTTCATCTAATGGCATGGATTGAATATTTCCCCATTTTATTAAACATCTTTCCAAAATTATTTTAGTGGCTATCTTGGTCTACTTGGGCTGCTGTAACAAAATAGCATGCAGTGGGTAGTTTATAAATAGAAATTTTGTTTCTTACAGTTCTTGAAGGGCTGGGAAGTCCAAGATGCGAGGCACTGGCAGATTTGGTGTTTGGTGATAGTTGCTTTCTGGTTCACAGATGCCACCTTTTCACTGTGTCTTAATATGGTGGAAGGGAGGAGGGTCCCTTTGAGGCCTATTTTATAAAGGCATTAATTCCATTCACAAGGGCGGTACCTTCAAGACCTAATCTCTTCCCATAAGGCCCTACTTCCTAAGATTAGAATTTCAAATTATAAATTACAGTAGTACACAAACATTTATACTATAACACTGAATGAATAATATTCCATCTCATGGTATGTCACAATTTATCGAAACCACTTGTTATATTAAAAACAGGATTGGGCAGGCAGTGTATTTGTACACAGGAGCTAGATAAGAACTTGGCTAGCTGAAGTGATCATGTTTCAGCTAATTATACTGGGATAGAAGCTTCTGTGGACCAGGGCACTTTGACTTTTTTTTTTTTTTTTTTTGCATATACAGATGGGGACAGAGGAAATAGAAGTTCTCTCTAAACTCTGTTTCAGAACCAGAGCAGACTCTGGATCCCTGTGCTCCCAAGATCACTGTAGTGTGAAGGGTAGAACACTCTTTAAGAATCCTAGTATCGGGTGGCACCTGTGGCTCAGTGAGTAGGGCGCTGGCCCCATATACCGAGGGTGGCGGGTTCGAACCCAGCCCCGGCTGAACTGCAACCAAAAAATATCTGGGCATTGTGCTGGGCGCCTGTAATCCCAGCTGTTCGGGAGGCTGAGGCAGGAGAATCGTGGAAGCCCAAGAGCTAGAGGTTGCTGTGAGTCCTGTGACATCATGGCACTCTACTGAATGTGGTAAAGTGAGACTCTGTCTCCACAAAAAAAAAAAAAAAAAAAATTAAAAAAAAACTGAAAAAAAAAAAAAGACTCCTAGTATCCAAGGGCGGCACCTATGGCTCAAAGGAGTAAGGTGCCTGCCCGATATGCTGGAGGTGGTGGGTTCAAACCCAGCCCCGGCAAAAAAAAAAAAAAAAAAGAATCCTAGTATCTGGCTGGGAGTGGTGGCTTATACCAGTAATCCTAGAACTTTGGGAGGGTGAGCTGGGAGGATTGCTTGAGATCAGGAGTTTTCTCCTTCTTAGAAAGAAGGAGACTTGTCTCTACAAGACATAGACAAATTAGCCAGATGTCATGGTGCATTCCTGTAGTTCCACCTACTTGAGAGGCTAAGGCAGGAGGATTGCTTGAATCCAGGAGTTTGAGGTTGCAGTGAGCTATGATGATGCCACTGCACTCGAGCTAGGGTGACAGGAAGAGACCCTGTCTCAAAAAACAAATAAATGCATACATATATACATAAACAGAAAGAATCTTAATATTTTATTTTACTTCTGCTGTGACAAGAGAGGGACACTCAATATCTGGGAGCTTGAGCTCACGGCCCGGAACCATGGGGGCTGATGTGACCTTTGAAATGGAGCTCTGTTCTGTGTGGATTAGTACTTCCTGATGGTACTGTGGTTAATGCTTTGTTTCTGATGTGTCTCAGCTCTGTGCCCACTGAAGGAACAGAAGAAGGATCTGGACTGGACCGGGTGACAACACAGAGACTACAGAGGACGAGTCCACCGTTAGGAGGACACTTTTACATCCACCTTTCTAATACAGTGATTCTTGGTAAAGAGGCAACTGGGGGTACAGCCCTTCTCATTTACATATTGAGGAGCATTCCTAAGCAAAAAGCATCCTATGAGGTCGTCAGATAGGCTGACAGTCTTAAAGCTATTTGATTCTCACAGTGTCTTAAAATGATCTTCTTGAAATTAAAGACCCGAGAACAGGACTTGTTGTTATTGCTACCCCAGCATTTAACTGTGTAAATGTGGAAACTGAGAGGGATTAGCTTTCTGGGACTGTTTTAATAAATTACTACAAAGCTGATGACTTGAAACAACCAAAATTTAATTCCTCCCAGTTCTGGAGGCCGTAAGTCTAAAATCAAGTTGTGGTCAGGGGCACGCTCCCGTGGAAGGCTCTTAGGGACGGTCCCTTTCCTGTCTCTTCTAGCTGCTGGGGGCATCGTTCCAACATCTGCCTCCATAGGTAAATTGCCTCTTCCTTTTCTATCAAAAAATGGCCTTTCTCTCTTTTATAAGGATACTTATAGTTGCATTTAGATCCTACCTGGATAGTTCAGGGTAAACTTCTCTTAAGACCCTTAACCACATCTTTGTCACATAAAGAAATATTCATTCTTTTGCCATATGTGCTAACTTCATATATTCTGAGAATTGTGACATTAATTTATCTTTTTTGGGTGGGGGAGGGCGGGAACACCGTTCAGCCAACTACTCTGACACTTGCCCAAAGGTCATACAAATAACTGATGGTAGAGTCCAGATGTGAACCTAGGTATTTGATTCTTAGGTTAGTCCTTGTCTCGCTAGAATTTTTTAGTCCATGGTAGTCATGGGCCTTTAGAGTTAAAGTCAATGGACACACCATATGCTGCCCAGAATCTTAGTGTTCACAACAAATGTAGAAAGAGCTTTAGGATGCAATTAGAGTAGTGCTTATAACCTTCAAGAATACACACATTTCACAAAAAAACAATGATAAGTAATGATGACATGCTATTTGTTTGGTAGAAAAATGGGGAGTCATAGAAAGGCTCAGGAGAACTCCAGAGGGGTTGTCTAAAAGTTGGTACATCATTCAAGCAGAAAAACACTGGGCTTGCAAAAACTTCTTGGGTTGGAAGAATGGAGTGGTGGTTTTTACTATAATTGAGCAACTTGGGAAAAGTTGAAGGCCCCTAGAGTTGGAGTCTGATAAATGGGTGAATAAATGGCAACACAGCCCTACTCTAAGAAGTCCATTTCTGTGCTAAGTTCCTCTTCTCAGGAAAGATGAGGTCACCGGCAGAGAAACTTCCTGCCGCCATGCCATGTGATATTGCTGACAGTCCTCACATCACTTTCTGGAAAACAAGTGGGGAAAGTCAGACTAACCTGGCCTTTGGAAATGGGAATGGATCTGAAATGGTTTGTACATGTAGAAACATGTTTTTTTTTTTTTTAAAGGATAAGAATTTTGTTGGCCTTTTAGAAATACAGTGATATTTTATTAACCCTTTGGGGCAGTGTAGAATTCAAGAAGAAAGCTCTTGAGAGGTAGATGGCAACTTGGGTTTTAATCTAAAACTGTCTGACTGGGTTGAGAAGCTTCTGAATATCATTGGGTTTCATTTTCTTCATCTCTAAAAGTAGGCGTGAGGGTACCCAGATGACCCTCCTCACAGGGCTGTTGGGAGTAGCTAATGAAATGGAAACTTTTGGTAAGGCATGAAGCAGGGTTCAAACACAGTGTTGTTATTTCTCTGCGGGAATGTGGAATGGGGAAGCAGGTGGTTGGGCTTAAAGAAAATTCTAATAGAGAAACCAAAGTTAAATGCCAACATTCCTCAGCGGAGTTGGCTAAGTTTTTATGAGTGTCAGCTGCTGCATGCTTCCCCCACTCCCTGTGAAAAGTGGCCAACTTTTCTCTGTTCAGAGAGCCAGCTAAATTTTTCCAGGGAAAGCCCAATATTTAATTAGACTTTCAGGCATTACGAGAGTGTCTGGAGTTTACATTTTGAGTTGATAGTTGAGTTGGTTTTGTCTGACATGACTTGGCTCCCTGCTTGCTATGTGATATGATACTGATGAAAGATACTATGATGGAAAAAATGGGCATCTAGTTGTATTTGTGTTAGGAAAAGAAATGGTTTAGCTAGGGCTGTAGTTCTCTTGAAGCTCTGGTTTTTTTTATTTTTGGTAGAGACAGGGTCTCACTTTATGGCCCTCGGTAGAGTGCCGGGGCCTCACACAACTCACAGCAACCTCCAACTCCTGGGCTTAAGCGATTCTCTTGCCTCAGCCTCCCGAGTAGCTGGGACTACAGGTGCCCGCCACAGCGCCCGGGTATTTTTTGGTTGCAGTTTGGCCGGGGCTGGGTTTGAACCCGCCACCCTCGGTATATGGGGCTGGCGCCTTTCCGACTGAGCCACAGGCGCCACCCTGAAGCTCTGTTTTGACCTTGAGGGTCTCCTGCAAATTTGGTAGGCATCCTGATATTTATTTATTCTCTGTTGCCCTTGATGAGGAAACCCTGTGAGGTGGATTAAGTAGCGTCTTGTGTTTTTTGTTTCAAAACTTTCTCTCACAGATGTCCCTGTGCACATTTCTGCAAGTCGCCTTCACAAGCTTTTGCAGAACAATGCTGATGCTGTCACCTCCAGATACCTCAACGCCAGTGACTTCGCTGTGAAGGAGGATCTGAACACTTGCTATGAACATGTGTGGACCCTGTCCTGGTCCACCCAGATTGGGGATTTGCCCAATTTTATCAGGGTATGTATAGTATACCTGTTAATGGTATAGACTTGGTGCTTTGGAGAAACTTGATTAAACAAAAATCAGAATTATATGAATGAAAACTCTCATGAATTATTCATTTTGTTGGAATATTCAAGTAAAGGAATTTTGTGATCTTTACTCCTAAAAGTTTCTTAACACATATTTTGTATCTTGTATCCCTAATAAAGCATTTTAAACCCAACATGTCTTTTCATGATTTGGTGTAGGTAGAGAATTTGTTGGTCAGTGTCCACTGTACAATAATTCTACATCTGTTATTGGATAATTTAAGCAGATGTGATTGACTTAGATTACCATGGAAGCAGATGGAGTAGCAGAAGGAAGTTTAGAAAAGAATTTGCTGTCTTTGGATAATGACAAAACCAGATGCTCTTGCATATTTAGGGCTTTACAAAATAATCTAATGATCATCTAGCATTTGGTTATTATAAAATGAAGACCCAAATGAAATTTTTTCTCAGTTCTATGGTATATGGCATTGCAGGTCATCTGGTTTTCAAACACAATATTGGTGTGGAGGGGGAGGGGGAGGGTAGGAGACCTTGCCGTTATCTCACCCCTTTTTCTTTACATTTTATTTTAATATTTTTGTTTTCAAACATATAAAATAGAAATACATAGGAAAATGTATGAAGCCTTAGAGAAAAGACTGGTCTGTTGTGCCTTTTTTGGGAACTCTAATTGCAAATAAACATTTCTCCGATCTATTGAGGTTTTCATTAGCCCTTACTATTAGATGTCTAGATTTCAGCTCTCTCAGCTGTCTGATTATCTCAAACAGAATGTGAAAAGACACCTATCATGTGTTTTAGACCCACCCCCCCATCAAGATTAGATTTCTGTTCCATGACAGAGTTTGCCACAAATGTAACCATCTCAGGTCTCTGATGGAAATCTTACCGGACTGAATCCTGTTGCAACCACTCGTGTGATATATGATGGGGGAGTTTTCCTTGGACCTGTATTTGGAGACATGTTAGCTACTGCCAACCACAACACTCAGGTAAGCATGGATGGGCCTCCTGAAGTGTAAGTATTAGTTTCAAGTCTAACTCAGCCTCCAACTGATTTGTAACATGGACCAATTGATTCAGCTCCCCAGGGTCATTTTTACCATTTGTATTACGGTGTACTCTTTCTACTTCTGTAGTGTATGTAAACTACTATGCAAAACATAAATGCTTGTAGCCACAAATCCTATTATAATCAGTGATACTATTTTTAGGGTGCAAAGGAATTAGAGGAATCCTCTTGCTGAATATGATTTATGTTTCCACTCAGGGGTATTGGAAAGTAAATGAACTAAGTGATTCCTTTTGTCTTTAAAATGGGCTTTTCTCTTCTCTAGTCCCATATTCTTGTTATAGGTCATCTTCTTTTGAGAAAGTTTTAAAACATAAAAACAATAAAGAATAATAGAACCAACGTAGGGATACTCAATCTGCTACTTGTCATCCACATTCTAATATATGAATAATTTTTTATGGAAAAATAAAATAATATAGATAAAATTTAGATGTTCTTTATCAACTATACTGTTCCAATTCCTCTTCCCTTCAGAAGCAAACGCTGTCATATGGTATGAATACTCTTAAACCTTTTTTTATATGTAGAGAATCAATTGCACCATATCATGTTCATCTTTCTCATTTCCAAGTATTGTTTAAGTTCTATTAGATTAGCATTAATTCCAGACTGTTTGAAAGACAAATAGTAACCTTTTTGGCAATGTACCATTTTAGGACAAAACAGACCTTGGAGAGGTGCCCAGCCTTTTGGCTTCTCTGTGCCATACTGGAAGAAGTAGAATTGTCGTGGGCCACACATTAAATACATAACCAGTAACGAAAGCTGATGAGCAAAAAGAAAAAGGAAGGACGTGTGCATAATTTTAGTGGTATCACCCATTACAGACAAGCAAAATAGCCCTCACACGATCGGCATGTGACTTGCAGGCCGCAGCTTAGACACACCTTCAATCAATGTCCACAAACACTTTAGTCTTAAGTTATATATTCATGGAGTGTTGGTGGAAGGAAAGTTCCTACTTTGTTGGTCTTCACTAGCAAAGAAAGGGCTTTTCACATGAGGTGGGTGCCTGGTTAGAAATACTGAGCAATAAGAAGTCTTTATGCATGTTAAGTTTATAAAAAATGACAGAGAGGAAATTTACACAAGATTTACCATATTTTATTACAGAAATGGATTTCAGTAAATCCACCGCCATTTTAAGAAAGGATCATGTGTTTTGAGCTATTCGTTGCAATTTAAGATTAATTGCTGGTGAAACAGAGAAAGGAAAGACAATAAGGGGATCACGAACACATTTTAGCTGGGGAAACTTCACAAGTTAATACCCTGTGCATATGAAATGCCTAAATAATTTTTTTTTCCTTTTGTCAGGTGGTTGTGCAAGTGAATGACATACCAGCTCATTGCCCAGGCTCTTGTTCTTTCCAGTACCTCCAAGCCTCAACTCCCTGGGTCCATTCTATGTGGTATTCTCTTGGTATGATTTGTGACTTAACAATTGAGATGGACATGAACCTGAGACTCAGAGTGGTTTTGTTTAAAATTTCAGATTAATATGAGGGTACAAACAGGTCACAATGTTTGCATTTGTTAGGTAAAGTCCCTGTTGTAGTTGTGTCCCATGCTCAGGAGGTGTGCCATATAACCCGACGTTGTGCCCATTAAGGGGGAGCACACCAATCCTCTCCCTCCTCCCAACCTGAATTGAATTGAGTTTTTCTCTTGTGTAGGTGTGTATTCGTTTGTCTATTGGCTTCATTTTAGAACCGAGCACACTGGATACTTATTTTTCCGTTCTTGTGATACTTTACTAGGAAGAATGTGTTTTAACTGACTCAAAGTGATTTTGCTAGAGGCCATATCACTAGTGATGGGTAGATAGAAGAACTATCAATTCATTATTAGGTGGAGGTTGAGTGGTGCAGCAGAAAGTGCATGTTTTGGTACATCTGAGATATATCGTCATTATTTGAAATGGGAATAAGTAGATTTTTTTCTTTTCTTTTTGAGATAGAGGTTCACTTTGTCACCCTTGGTAGAGTGCTGTGGCATCATAGCTCACAGCAACCTTAAACTCTTGGGCTTAAGTGATTTTCCTGCCTCAGCCTCCCAGATAGCTGGGACCACAGGCACTGCCACAATGCTCATCTATTTTTAGAGATGGGGTCTCGCTCTTGCTCAGGCTGGTCTCGAACCCACGAGCTCGGGCAATCCACCTGCCTCAGCTTCCCAGGGTGCTAAGATTACAGGTGCAAGTAGATTTTTGATGACTTGAAATGTTTTATTCTCCTTGTGTCTTATTTTAAAATATTCTTTGATTTTTTTTTTATTAAGCAGTGATTCCTCATTACTAGTTTGAGAATTTAAGATGGGGGCTCTGTACTATAATAATAGATTCAGATGTCCAACATTTGAGTCAATTTTCAACTCCCTGAAATTTGGGAGGGTTAGGGGAAAGGGAACAAACATCGGATGTTAGAGAGAGATATCTTAAATGAAATGGTATCACTGAGAGACAATTTTTTTTTTTAATTTTTTCTCTCTTTTAAGATGCTGACACCAACCTACTGGTTTACATTGCTGGAACTGGTTTCTCTAGTGACTCCAAGTCCTTGCAGGTTACGGTGAACCAAACAAACTGCAGAGTTATTTTCTCAAACCAAACAAATGTGGTCTGTCACACGGACCTGCTACCAGTGGGAGAGCATCAGATCTTGATGTTGGTGAGAACCTCTGGTCTTGCCATCAATGCCAGTGGAGAAGGCCTCTTCCTGAAGGTGGAGCCTAGAGTGGATGCTGTGGAACCTTCCAGAGCTGCAGAGATTGGTAATCTGGGGAGGGCCTTACCATGCACCTGACCCTGTGAAGCTCATGGCCTTGCTGTTAGGCATCCAGTCCTGCCCTGTAATAAATTCCATATTCCCTGTGAGTCATAGCTTTTTGTTTTCTGACATCAGCCCTTCTAATGAGCAACAGGCATTTGAGCCCTTAAATACACTCACTCGCCACATAAAAAATTATAGTTTGGCTGTGTTGTCATATGTACTTGGGCTAGTCCCTGAGTCACCAGGTTCGTCTGGTCTCAAGGAAACAATGGTGGATTGGGCGTTAGGATATGTGCCTGGGTTTTCATCCCACCACAAGTCAGAGGTCTGAGAAGTTGAGGTGTGACCTTAGAAGTTGCAGTTACTTGTTTGGGTTCTAATTATTTTCCTAATAATGATAGTAATAGCCACACTATCATATATTTCTTCTAAGTAGTTGCACCTCCAAATGCTTACAACTGCCCAAGGAATAAAATTATTATCCATATTTTGCAGATGAGATAATGGTGTTTCTAAGAAAAGAGTGACTTCCCCAAGCTTCGCAGGGAAAGACGTGGAGCTGGTGTGAAAACCAGCCCTGTCTCACTCCTCGGTTTTACTGCAGACCAGGCATCTAAGGATGCTTGACTTGTAGGTTGCCTATATTTGTGTGGATTAAAATGAGTCAATAGATGGGAAATCTTTTTAAAAATAAAAACACTGGACAAATGTGAAGTACAGGGCTTGCCCGCCCTGTAGGAACTTTGAACATAGCTATTCCACAAACATGTGCTAGCTGATCTACAATGGGTATGTGGCTAGTACGCAGAGCCAGTTACTGTTGGAGTTGTGCGAATGCAGAGGGCAGTGGGTCATGTCAACATGACCCTGTGGATTGGGTCTTAGTTCCGTGGAAAACCAGAAATCTCTCCATGACTTGGTACTTTCACTGGGACGCAACTGGTTCATAATAACCCAGCCAGATCGCAAGAATCTCAGAATACTCATGCTTATGTTTTCTAATGTTTGCATTTTACAGCACAGATTCCCTAATAGACTTTTGTTATGGTTTATTTTGGTGGCCAGAGGACTTCAGCTTAAATCATATTTTAAGGCAGTGTTTTGGCCACAGAGTCCTTGTTCAAAGAAACAGCTTGCTTCTGTCTCTGCTTTGCCTGAAGAGTGAAGTATGAGGCCCTCCCCACCTCTTCTCTACACCTGAAACAGGGCAGGCAGCACTTGTAATTTCCCAGGGACTTCAGGAAGGAGCCAGATTTTCCTCTACAGAGAGCAAAATCATATTCTATGTTAATCCATAATTATTGGTTTGAGTTTAGGGCACAGGACAGTCTTTTCACTATATTTATAAGGGACTTCGATCTTCTTACAAAGTTACCTTTGCAGTTCAGGCCACACACTCTAGCTCCCCGCCCCCCAACTAGATTGTAGACACCTTCAAGGCAGCCAGGAGACTCATTCATCTTCATTTTCCATACACAAAGCACCTTGCACAAGTAGGATCACCAAATTTCCCCTTTGCCTAGGACTGAGGGAGTTCCAGGTCACAAGACTTTCAGTTTCAGAACTGGATGCAGAACTCTCACTACTAACACTTGGTCCCCAGAAAACTGGAATGAGTTGATCATCCTATAAGCTGTACCAATAATACATATTGAAGGGAGTGGGAGGATCATATACCACACATTTATATTTTAGCGAAAGAAAACTCAGAGAAGGGATATATTTGGTGGGTGCAAGTAATTTTAAGACTAAGGAGAAAAGGAGGGAGGGAGAGGCTCTAGCTGCTACGTTCCTTATTACTGGATTTAAACTCTCCTTATTAACCTTTCTTTGCTCTGCTAGCTATATAGAATCAACTAGTGTTGATCAATCAATCGAGCTTAATCCATCACTTAGCGCTGATTGAGCTTTCCTGTGTAGAGCCCTGTGCTAGGTGCCGAAGACCTTAGTACTTAGAGCGTGGTCCTAGACCAGCTGCAGTATCTGCATCACCATGAGCTTAATATTAACAGAAACACCGAGTCTCAGGCTCCAACCAGACCTCCTGAGTCAATGTGCAATTTAATAAGATCCTCAGGCAATTTCTATGAATAGTGCAGTTTGAGAAATACTGCTATATGGGATTTCATGAAAACCAGGCTGATGCCTACTAGTTAGAAATTTACAGAAGAGTTGAGGTGTGAGGGATACGTGTATATAATGTGGCTAATATTCTAAATCACCACTTGCCTAGATGCAGAAGCACCCTTAGAAGGATTTTTTTAAAGGAATATCTTAGATTTGCTTTATATATGGTCTTGATCCATTTTTTTTTTTTTTTTACTGAAATAGTGTTGCCTTCTCCTAAGGCACAGATTCTTGTGAGGCACTTCAATTTTCAAATGAAAACAGCCAAGTATCACCACCTCTTTAACTTTTTTTAACCATCAACAACTGTGAGAACAATTTGTATCACTGTCATTATGTGCTGGGCGCTATTAATGCTATAATACAGCAAATGAAAACAAAGACTCTGGTCTTTACGAGGTGGTGGCAAGTGTGTGGGAGAAAAATCCAGAAGGGGCAGGAGTGAACACAGGACAATGTGTCATGATCATAGCAGAAGTGGAGGCAGCCTTCCTCTTACTGATGTCTGCAGTGAAAAGGAGAAGGGGGTTTCTGTGGCTGCTCCTCGGTGGGCACCAGAGAGATTTTCATGGCAGTGGTTGGTGACACCAGTCATTTCTCTACCATCTAGGTGACTAGAACTAGTACACATGGTGTAGAATTGCAAAGCTGAGCGGGCTAATGCCATCAGTTAGAGAAGGGGAGAATGAGGACCAGTCAGCTCAGGGACCACGCTGTAGTGACCTGCTTGACGTGGCAGAGCAGCCTGTGTCCCTGGCTCTGAGCCACTGCTCTATCCTAATGCTCTCTAACACTTGGGTTTTCAGGAATAGAATATGTTTTATAGGATTGGAAGAAATGATATTGTAAAATCCAGGGGCAAAAACAGTTTTCCATCTACTGTTCTGACTCATGGCAATATTGTGCCCCTGCGTTTTACTCTTAAAGGCCTGCGGGTTGTATTTCTTCTCTCTGCTCCCGTTCACTGTTTCTCCCTCTCTATTCGATAGTTTGCATATTTAACTTCAGTCTTTTTCTGCGCTGTACCTTTTTTGAGCACTGCCTTGTGTCTTGACTAAAGAGTTTCATATTTTAATTTCATTTTAACTTTCTTCTGGATGGTTAGTTTTTGTCTGCCAACATGGCTGTGGATCCCATATGAAAATGCTGTTTTTGTCACAGGAGGGCTCTGGGCCACCATCCGAGGCTCTAGTTTGGAAGATGTTAGACTGGTGTTCTTTGGGTCTCAGTCTTGTGCCATCAATGTCACCACAAGCAGTTCACGAAGAATTCAATGCAGAGTTCCACCTATGGTAAGTGGATTCCTTCGGCCTCTCCTTCTCTAGGGTGGGAAACCATTATTAACATAAAGTTTTCAGGGATTCATTTCTTGGAATTAAATTAACCGATGTGAACCTCTTGTCATGATAGTATGCTTACATTTTTTATATCGTCTGTTTTGCTGTGAAGTGATCCCACTAATGGAGCTTGTAATTAATATCAGTGAATTCATTTTAAATTACTACAACCCGACAGTTCCTGTCCGCACTCAGTGACCATTAGTACCAAAGAATACATACCTTTATCCAGTGCACATTCTTGGTGCTGGTTTGTAAAACTTACATATATTAAGATTCTTTTCTCTCTTAAACAAACAAAAAATAACTTAGTTTTCACCAGATATTTTTTTCTGCATGAATGTGAATGGTGGAGCATAGAAACTTCTAGCAGGGGTGTCCAACCTGTGGCTTGTGGGCTGAATGCTGACTTCTTGAGGACTTTTCTTGCTTATCTGTGGTGTCAGCACGAAAAGTATGCACGGACCTCTTTTTTGCTACACAGCTTTCATGAGTGTTTGTATATTCAATGTGTGGCTCAAGACAACTCTTATTCTTCCAATGAAGAAAAAAAGGATATGAAATAACTTCCTAATTATTCCCCAGTGCATCTTTTCCCCCTTAAAAACAAGTTTCTGGGCTTTTTCATTCCTTTTAGGGAGTGTTGTCTCGTGGCTTATTAATGAATTTGAGTCAGGGCCCTTCCCTGGTGTTGTTGGTGACAAGTCACCCTCACAGCTGCGACTGAGCTTTCTAGTCAGAATTGCTCTTTGCATCATCAACATTCTTAGCACACCCCTGACCCCCAGAGATGGCTGTCTACTGAACAAATATTCTCTAGGAGATTAATTTCAGAATATTCTTTGATCATTGCTCCTATATTTTTACTTTATCAAATTTCTTAAATTTTATGAAAAGCTAGGTTTTATATGTAAACTACATAGAATTCCAATATATGCTCGTGCTGTAATTTGTTTAACTATTCTTTACTGAACAACAGAGCTTTGGTCATCCTAATAACTATATTTTGAGGCATATTTATTTTCTCAGGATAAATTGAGATAAATTAATCTCAGTTAGAGATGGAAGATAAATTAATCTAAACTTGAAACTTTTGATATGTTGTGTTCTATTGCCTGAAATTCCTTTTTAATGTATATTCCCATCATCACTGTGTAAATATCTGATTTTTGACACTTTGGCCAACACTGGGTATTATCATTTTAATATGTATTTGCCATTTTGTGGGTAAATATGTACTGTTTGGATTTTTTTAATCAGAGAGGATAAACATTAAAAAAGCAAACTTTTATTTCAATCAGAGTGATAGATATAAGGTTAAAAGCCAAATAGCAAATCATGCTCTCATCCTTCTCCTTCTCTTTCCCTTTCTTCAAATCCTCCTTTCTGAAACAAACACTTTCAGTTCTTTTGAATATAGTTATGGTACCATTTTTTTGTCAAATCAGTAAAACATGTTTATGTTATTATAACTGTGTAAGTGATGCTGGCAGAATCAGGTAATGTATATTTTGTTCATTTGTAATTCTTTGTTTTCTTCCCTAGAGATTTTTTTAAAAACATGCCTTTCTTATAATAAAAATCCACCATTTTAAAAAAAAGTTTCAACATGTTAGTTAGTGTTTTTTTTTTGAAGCTCTCTATTCTCCTGCTTCAATCTGTGTTGGTTATTTCCTAGGTGTAATCTACAGATTTCATCCTAGTATTTCCCTTGATTTGCTGTCCTACATAGATCCACAGTTTCTTAGAGTTTGTATCTTCTTTTTTAAAATTATTATTTAGTTTTTGTGAGATCATAACCTTACAAAACACCCTGTGAAAGAGAAATGTGGAAGAGAAATTATGTGTTTGAAAGTACACTCATACTTACAGGATAGTTCAGCTAGGTATAGACAGTTACTTAAAATTGCCATTTCTTGCAGAAACAATTAATGTGTTAGTTGCAAATCATTATTATTTGCAGAGTAATGGCACGGTCCTTTTGGAGCTATTTAACACTGCACTTGCCTCGTCTAAGTACTTGTCACTCTGTGTGTGTGTGTGTGTCAGAGAGAGGGAGGGAAAGAGAGAGCAGGGGAGAATGAGTGAGAGCAAGAGAGAAGTGGGGAGGAGAAAGAAAGGTTTGATCCTTTAAAAACAACTTCCTTGAAATTAACCATTTAAACCAATTCTATAAGGACTTTTCCTCTTCACTCAAGTCAGTCTTACTTTAGAATCAAACTGAGACTTGAGTTTCAAAATTGATTTTTCAGGGCAAAGATGGACACATTGTGAATGTGACTGTCGTCAGAGGGGACCATTCTGCAGTACTTCCCAGAGCATTTACGTATGTCTCCTCTTTAAATCCAGTGATTGTGACTCTCAGCAGAAACAGAAGCAACATAGCAGGTAAAATACATGCTACTGTAAGATCTTTTTACAGCATTGATCCTATAAAAAGGAAAATCAATATCCTATACATTTTATTATGTTTTGAAGTTTTCTTTAACTGAAAAAAAAAAGTTTACACAAGATTTTTTTTTCCATCTTAGCCATCATTGACTCTATCTCCTGATATCTGTTTGTTCTTGCAAAATTGAGACTATTTATTTCCATCATGAAAAATATATAGGAATTCAAAGGTAGTAATTCAACAAATATTTCTTGGGCACTTAGTATGTGCCAATAATACCATAGACATATAATAAGCTTTAAATTAATCCTTGCCACTAATTTATAGGATTATTAGCTTCAGTTTATGCATAAGGAACATAAAGAATAGAGAGAATGAGTAATTTGTCTAAGACGTTGCTTTTACTAAGAAACAGAGCCGAGATTTGAACCCACATAGTCTGTTTGCAGATCACAAGCACTTAATCACTTATAATGAACTGTAAAATGCTGTTTTTATCAGCAATTTCTATTGTAGCAGTTTTTTATTAATAGTACAATTAAAGAGTAGGATGTTTTGATTATGAATTCTTCCTTGAGACTATGTATGAAAAGAATGAATTCATTAGCACCAACTAAATGAAATAATTTAATCTTTCATTGATGATTCAGAAAATTTGACAAGATAAAATTATAACAGTTTATTATCATGTCATACCATATAGATTTGAAAAAATACCAGATAAACACCCTTTTCTGGGTGTTGGCTACTAAACAGATTTTAGTAGCCATATTTAAGGATATATTATTATAAGACCTTCACATTCTTACCTCCTGAAAGCCTGAATTCAATTTTTATGATACTATTTTAATTTTCCATAGCTCAAAAGTATATAAATAAAGTGAATGTCCTTTAGCTTGTCATTATCATTCAGCTCAGATAGTGTGGAGGAAGAATTTGCTGTCTCGGGCGACCAAAGTGTATAAAGTTCCTTGGTGGTATAGATTCTTCCCACTGAGGTAGAAAGGGAGGAGGGAGCTTCGTATTATATTCAGATTTCAGTGATTTTGCCTTTTAATGAAATTATCCTACAGAAAAGAATAAATACATTGTATCAGTGCCTCAAAGGCAACTAGGATTAGCTTGACAATTGACCAAGCCCAAGAAGTTCATGTTAATGATACCTACAGTACAATGCATTCTTTTAGAATTTGCACTTGCATTCAAATCTTTCTATAGGCAGAATAAAGAACATATTATGAAGTCCACAAAGTGTGGTAGCCCATCGGGAAAGTCTCTTTTAAGTTGGAGTGCTACACATCTCTTCAGAATTTCATATGCAGGACCATTTGTGTAGTTTTTCTACAGTCAGAAACAAGTGGAAAAACTTCCAGCATATGAAATTCATAGAGTTTATTTGAACAAAGAATGGTTTGCTAATCAGGCAGCTCTCAGAACCAGGTGAGTTTCAGAGAGCTCAGGCCTTATTCATAGACAGAAAAGGATCAGAAGAGATGAAACTTTCGCTCTTCGTAGATGATATGGTTGTATATCTGGAAAACACTAGGGACTCTACTACAAAACTCTTAGAATTGATCAAGGAATACAGCAGTGTCTCAGGTTACGAAATCAACATTCATAAATCGGTAGCCTTTATATATACCAAAAATAGTCAAATTGAAAAAACAATTAAGGACTCTATCCCATTCACAGTAGTGCCAAAGAAGATGAAATACTTGGGAGTTTATCTAACAAAGGACGTGAAAGATCTATATAAAGAGAACTATGAAACTCTAAGAAAAGAGAAAGCTGAGAATGTTAACAAATGGAAACATATACCATGCTCATGGTTGGGAAGAATCAACATTGTTAAAATGTCCATACTACCCAAAGCAATATATAATTTCAACGCAATCCCCATTAAAGCTCCACTGTCATACTTTAAAGATCTTGAAAAAACAATACTTTGTTTTATATGGAATCAGAAAAAAACCTCGAATAGCCAAGACATTACTCAGAAATAAAAACAAATCAGGAGGAATCATGCTACCAGACCTCAGACTATACTATAAATCGATAGTGATCAAAACATCATGGTACTGGCACAAAAACAGAGAAGTAGATGTCTGGAACAGAATAGAGAACCAAGAGATGAATCCAGCTAATTACCGTTATTTAATCTTTGACAAGCCAATTAAAAACATTCAGTGGGGAAAAGATTCCCTATTTAACAAATGGTGCTGGGTGAACTGGCTGGCAACCTGTAGAAGACTGAAACTGGACCCACACCTCTCACCATTAACCAAGATAGACTCTCACTGGATTAAAGATTTAAACCTAAGACATGAAACTATAAAAATACTAGAAGAGAGTGCAGGGAAAACCCTTGAAGAAATTGGGTTGGGCGAGTTTTTTATGAGAAGGACCCCCCGGGCAATTGAAGCTGCTTCAAAAATACACTATTGGGACTTGATCAAACTAAAAAGCTTCTGCACAGCCAAGAACACAGTAAGTAAAGCAAGCAAACAGCCCTCAGAATGGAAGAAGATATTCGCAGGTTATGTCTCCAACAAAGGTTTAATAACCAGAATCCACACAGAACTCAAACTCATTAGCAAGAAAAGAACAAGGGATCCCATCGCAGGTTGGGCAAGGGACTTGAAGAGAAACTTCTCTGAAGAAGACAGGTGCACGGCCTTCAGACATATGAAAAATGCTCATCATCTTTAATCATCAGAGAAATGCAAATCGAAACTACTTTGAGATATCATCTAACTCCTGTGAGACTAGCCTATATCACAAAATCCCAGGACCAGAGATGTTGGCGTGCATGTGGAGAAAAGGGAACACTTTTGCACTGCTGGTGGGAATGCAAATTAATACATTCCTTTTGGAAAGAGATATGGAGAACACTTAGAGATCTAAAAATAGATCTGCCATTCAATCCTGTAATCCCTCTACTGGGCATATACCCAGAAGACCAAAAATCACACCATAACAAAGATATTTGTATCAGAATATTTATTGAAGCCCTATTCATAATTGCTAAGTCATGGAAAAAGCCCAAGTGCCCATCGATCCACGAATGGATTAATAAATTGTGGTATATGTACACCATGGAATATTATGCAGCCTTGAAAAAAGATGGAGACTTTACCTCTTTCATGTTTACACGGATGGAGCTGGAACATATTCTTCTTAGTAAAGTGTCTCAAGAATGGAGGAAAAAGCACCCAATGTACTCACCCTTATTATGAAACTAATGTAGGACCTTCACATGAAAGCTATAACCCAGTTACAACTTAGGAATGGGGAGAAGGGGGAAAAGGAGGGGAGGGAGGGGGGAGGTGGGTAGAGGGAAGGGGATTGGTGGGATTACACCAGCAGTGCATTTTACAAGGGTATATGTGAATCCTAGTAAATGTGGAATGTAAAGGTCTTGGCAAAATAACTAAGAAGATGCTACGAAAGCTATGTTAACTAGTGTGATGAAAACGTGTCAAGTGATCTATAAACCAAGTGTATGGTGCCCCATGATCATACTAATGTACACAGCTATGATTTAATAAAAATAAATAAATAAAGAAAGAAAATGGAAGTGATGTCCAGAAACAGTTTGATTGGTTACAGTTTCCTGTTTGCCTTACTGGGCATTGTCTGATTAGTGGGTAGCCTGTGATTAGCTAAAGCTCAGCTGCTGTGATGAGCTGAAACTCAGGTAGGGCACCAGCCCCATATACTGATGGTGGCAGGTTTGAACCTGGCCCTGGCTAGCTAAAACAATAGTGGCAACTGCAACAAAAAATAGCCGAGTGTTGTGGCGGGCACGTGTAGTCCCAGCTACTCAGGAGGCTAAGGCAAGAGAATCGCTTAAGCCCAAGAGTTGGAGGTTTCTGTGAGCTGCGATGCCACAGCACTCTACCAAGGGCTCAAAAAAAAAAAAAAAGTGTGTGTGTGTATATATATACAATCCTAAATTAGGCTTCAGTTCATTTACTACAAGTTAGGTTGCAACTCATTATGTAGGGACTCAGGGTATAGAGGCCTCCTCAGGCCAAGTTTAGTTTAATTTCACATACTCCTTAGGCAAGATATTTAATTTCTTTTGTCTCTATTTTCCCTATTTGTTAGTGGGAATAATTTTTTCAAGGTAATCATGAAAATTGGAGATAAAGTGGGTGATGAAAGTACAGTCCAGAAACTGCCATGGAGTAAGTAAGCTTTGTGGAAGCGAAGGCCAGCATTGCGCCACATTCCAAGTGTTATGTTAATGAGCCAAAGATGGCCTCTGCATGTTGGCCCTATGTTGGTTACCTCTTCACAGTGTCTTGGGACCCCTTAGCTTAAAAGCCCAACAGTGCCAATTTAAGTTTTTATACATTCAATTATTTTCAATATAATCAACAGGAGCATATTTTTAGACATTTAGAGCCTGCTTGCTTTGCATACCTCTTAAAACTACACACAATTATCAGTTAGCCACAGCTAAGATAAACCCCTGGGGCTATCAAAGACCCCAAACTGTTTAGAGCTCTCTAACCCATAGCCTACTCACCAGGCTGCTTGGTGAGGTCACACAGAAGCCCCCTCTCTGAGCTTTCTTCCTCCCAGTATTCCCCCATCTTCCTTCCCTTCCAGGTGGTGGCCTTGTACCACGGGCTGGGGAAGGTGTCCCTGTCAGACTTTTTCTTTCTCTCTAAATCTGTTAAAATAACCCTTGAATACTAATATGAAGCCAGGAGATGAACTAATGCACACCTACATAAGAGAAAAACTCAGTTCAATTCAAGTTGGGGTGGAGGAAGGAAGGGGGGAGAGAGGGGATGGCTGTGCTCCCACTTAATGGGCACAATGTAAGGGTATATGGCACACCTCTTGGGTGTGGGACACAACTACAAGAGGGACTTTACCTAACAAATGCAAACATTGTAACCTAGTTGTACCCTCCCATTAATTTGAAATTAAAAAAAAAACCCAAACCAAAAAACAAACCCTTGAAGAAAGCTCATTTTGTGCTGCTGCCACCTAGTGGTTCTGCCTTTTTCCTTGAGCAGCCCTGAAGTCCCTTGAACTCACTACGTTGAAACATCAGGAGTTCCCAGTAGAGATTGGGAGGACACGAAGAAGTAAAGAGGGCACAGAAGGAGGAAGAGAACAGAGTTGAACGAGGCCTCTTTGTGTGCTTTCCCAAGAGACATGTATCTAACTTCCTACAGTAAGCCACAGAGGAGAAGCCTTATTACCATCTTAATGATGAAAACATTTCCGAGGTTTTGAGAGCCCAAGCTAGTCACCCAAAGTCACAGAGGTGATTAGATGGAGGCCAAGGATTTGAGTACAGATTCACCGTTACCATGCCACATCCCTCTCTTTTAAGCAACTTCTTTCTCTGCATCGGATTGGCTGTGGCATCCCAGACATGCAGTGATTCTCAACTGTTAGAGGCTAAAGGACCAGGGAGGCGTCATCCCAAGCTGCATCTCTGTGGGCACACCGAGATGTGGGAAAGGCAGGTGCGTTTATTTCCACTACTGCTGTTGCACAATTGATTTCTGGCCCTCGGTAAGATTCCAGTTGTCTGCAGACTGCATGCTCCCCTCCCGCATTTTCAGTTTATCTTATAAGCTGGAAGAATAGTTTCAATCGTGTCCTTTCCTTGCTTAGAAGACTTTGGAGGTCTCCACTGTCCACTGAATTAAGCAGAGACCCCTCAGGACTGTCTGTGGCCCTAGCACCATCAATTTGGCTTACCCCCATAGATTTAGAGTTCATACCTGTATCTACATGTAGCTTGTCTTCCAGAAAGTCACCTCATTCTCTTCCTTTTCTCTCTAAGCTTCTGGAGGATGAAGTAAGAACGTGCTATAAAAGACTTGGAATAAAAACGTGACATTTTTAGAATTAGTGTAAAGTCCCCGCTTCTCTATCACTTTCTCTTAGAATTTATCCTTTAAACTGTTTTTCCGGTACTGCCTTGCCCATGAGCCCTCTCCTAATATTCCTAACATTGCGCTGATTTGAGCTGTCCAGTGCTTAATTTGCACCTCTCTCTCTCCCTCTCTCTCTCTTTTTTTTTTGCAGTTTTTTGGCCGGGGCCATGTTTGAACCCACCACCTCCAGTATATGGGGCAGGGGCCCTACTCCTTTGAGCCACAAGCGCCGCCCAATTTGCACGTCTCTTCTAGTGTGCCTTCTGCTGAAGCTCTTTGGTCCCCTATTTCATTATCTTCGAGAACTCTTTGTGAGAAGGATCAATATTTAGCTTATTTTTGTGCCCCTTGCTGCATCTTTCTCATGGTCCTCAATCCATATTTGAATTAAAAGCGATGATTAAAGTGTTAATAGTACACACAATATATAAGCAGAGTTGCTAATTAAACTAAAAATATGTTAAAATATAAGACTGAAGACCAAGGACTTGAATTTTCCATTGATTAGCTGTGAGGCCTTGGGTGTTGTGCCTTAGTTTCCTGAAATGCAAAATGCCAGCATACTGGCTGCCTGTACACTATACACACCATTGGGACAGTGTGAAGATCAAATGGCATAACATATATGGAAGTGCTCTGTAAACTATAACTATTTTATGCACATATGTGTTATAATGCGGCTCAGTGCACGCTGAAGGTAGAGCATTAGACTTCTACAGTGCAAAAGTGGAGGTTAAGAAAAAAGGAGATGGATGCTCTTTGCTGGTTATGAAGACCATTCGTTCTCTAAACTACTTCTTGATTTGCCTTTGCACAGAAATAAGTTAGTGCCCCTTGTATAATGGTCCTGCCAATTTTGCTTTTATGCCTTGAGATGGATTATAGGATGTAGCTCTGTGAAAAAGAGTTGCTAGATATTTCATGGAAAAAAAAGTAGATTGGTATCGAAACTCTTAGAGTATTATGCATAGGGCTGACCACGTATTTAATCCCAAAACACACTTTTAGAATTGAATAGGCGGTTGAGCCCACACACCCACATCCCAGAGGCTAATGGACTCTTTTAACACAGGAGGCGAGACCCTGCTCATTGGAATGACGTCCCTGATGAACTCGACAGATTTAGCCGTGGAGGTCCACGTTGGTGGTGCCCGAGCTGTGGTTCGTGCACAGATGGCTTGGGGCTTGGAGGTGGTGCTTCCCGCCCTGCCAGCCGGCCTCCACGGGCTATCCGTCTCTATCAACGGAGTCAGCATTTGCTCGCAAGGGTGAGGTGTCCCTTTGCCATTAATTTTGTGTTTGTTTGATGGTCCAGCTATTCAGCCGGGGAATTCTAGTTTCGAGGTAGGTCTTCTCTGCTGAAGTCATAACATTTGAACAAATCTTAGAGACCCTACGGCCAGACTCTTCTCTGTCCCTGCCCCCCCTTCTGTCTTCCTCTTTCTTTTCTGTCTTTCTAACTCTCTGTTATTTCGTAACAATCCTCCTGTCTTCGGTAGGGTTGATCTCCACATCCGGTACATCACAGAAGTTTTCAGCATCCAGCCGAGCTGTGGGTCCCTTCTGGGTGAGTGGCTCTGTTGTGACAGTAATCAATTATCCAACAAATCTGTTCACTGGATATTCATTCCGATTTTCTTCCTGGATTAATTTGCGTGCAAGGCTAGAAACAGGGTAGCAGGAGAGAAGGTTTTCTCAGGCTTCAGGAACTGTGTGGTGTATTTTAAAGGGTGTGAAAACTCAGCGATTCCTTTGCTCAGGAAATTAGTTTTATGAAAAGGAGATGTACCTGCTTTTCTTTTTCTAATGATAAGAGGATAAAGCTTCTAATGGGTAGCATTCTAAACTGGATATCAGGAAAATGAGGGAGGAGTTTCCAGCACGAGCCTTTAGACACTGAGCACTCAAGGAGAGGAGCGGTGAGCCTGTTGTGACTTCTCTTTTCTCTAGGGATACCAGATGAAGAACTTAGAAAGAGAAATGCAAATGTCAATATGGGAGATGTGACACCAGGACAAATAACAGGGTATCCCACAAAGTTGCCCACAAAGTTGCCACATGTAGGGAAGATGGTAAATTGTAGCTAAATTTACATGTATTTAAAAAATACCTGTTATAAAAGAGGTGGCCAACACGTACAGAATATTTAAAAAATATTTTATAAAATTTTGTAATGGAGATTATGTAAATAAAGGTACATTTCACTGTAATTCCCCATTTTCACTATGTATGGTGACTTTGTAGGCAACGTTTTGGGACACCCTGGAGAGCAATCCCTAATTATTAATTTTCAGAAAGAATTGAAAGCTGCCTATTAGCAGGTGGCTAATCATTGTGATAGTGTATAAAGTAGCACATTATCCTTTTTGAGTATACTGAAATCTTTTTGTAAGCTGCTTGACTGTACCACAGATTTGATTATGATATGGGTCATTTGCTTCAACTCCTGTCCTGAAGATGGGGTTTGATCTTTGATTGTCTCTCGACTATAGAGTAAAACAAAGAATGTGAATTGAGAGGCAAATTCACCAGCAAGATTTGATGGGTTTTGACATGGTTCATATATATACATATAAATGTATATATATATATACACACACATATATATGATATTATATATGATATATGGTTCATATATATGATATATATATCATATATGATATTATAGAATATTTAAGATATATTAGATATATAATATATAATATTGGAATATTATATATAACAATAAAGAAGATAGAAGATTTCACTGAATTTGATTTTTCATTAGTGTGTATATGAATACATATATATGGATACAGAATAATATACATATATTCTACATAACACATGAAAGGTCATATAATAATAGCAGAAGACAAGAAAACTAAGGAATTTGATGTTTTATTAGTGTAGAAGTTGATTAAGGTAGTGGTTTCTAGGTTATATAAATGTGCTCGAAAAGTTTGTCTTAAATATTATAAACATCCTCCTGTGTAACAATTTGTATTATTTTTCTGTTATGTAAAATTTTAACCTCATCTGATCCCTATCCAAATAATCATAAGTTTAACATTGGTGAGAGTAGGGTAAAATAATTGAGGTTTCACTTACACACACTTATGGATATGAGCTGTTAAATTGTGTTTTCCTTATTCACACTTTAGGTGGCACCTTCCTCAGCATCTCAGGAATAGGATTTAGCAGGGACTCATCTTCTGTTTGGGTGCTCATGGGCAATCAGTCCTGTGACATTGTGAATGTTACAGAGGTGAGCATCTGTTGCAAGACCCCTCCAGCTCCCCAGATGCCTGATGCAGATGCTGTCCCAGCCCCTGTAGAGGTCTGGGTTGGCAACGTGTCCTTCACCCATGGATCTTCAGTGAGCTTGGTGGGGAAGGGCTTCACTTTCATGTATGAAGCAGCAGCAACACCAGTGGTCACTTCCCTGCAAGGAGAAATCACAAATAGCAGCCTGAGGCTGTATGTGGGAGGAAGTAACCTCTCCAATTCAGTCGTCCTTCTGGGGAGCTTCACCTGCGATCTTGAGACATGGTCTTCCCAGAGCAGCGTGAACCTGTTTGGATGTTCCTTTCCTTTTCCCAGCTTAGAGGCAGGCATCTACCCCTTCCAAGTACATCAGAAGTGGATGGGATTGGCTAATACATCTGCAGTGCCCCAGCAATTTGTGATGACACCTTGGATAATGGCTGTCTCTCCAACCCATGGCTCTGTGTGTGGGGGGACAGTACTGACTGTGAGGGGGCTGGCTCTCAACTCTAGAAGGAGATCAGTTCAGGTTGACCTTTCAGGTCCTTTCACCTGTGTGGTTTTGAGTTTGGGAGACCACACCATTCTTTGCAAGGTTAGCCCTGTGGATGACCCTTTGCCCGGAACTTCCTTCAGCCTGGATGTCACAGTCTTGGTCAATGGCGTGACCAGTGAGTGTCAGGGGAATTGCACTCTCTTCATGCAGAAGGAGACAACTCCTGTGGTGAACGCCATGACCACAAACATCAGTGGGTCTCTGACAACTGTGCTGATTAGGGGTCAGAGGTTAGGCACCACAACCAACAAGCTGATGGTGTTTGTGGATGATCAACTTCCTTGCAATGTGACTTTCTTTAATGCAAGCTACATGGCATGCCAGATAAGTGACTTGATTCCAGGACCCCACTACCTATCAGTTTTTCATGCACGAAATGGGTATGCTTGTTTTGGTAACATTTCCAGGCACTTCTACATAACACCTCAAGTGTTTCATTATTTTCCTAAGCATTTCAGCATATATGGTGGAAGTCTGTTGGCCATAGAGGGCACAGCCCTAAGGGGAAAGAACACCACATCAGTCTCCATTGGCCAGCAAGCATGCCTGACAGTGGACATCAGTGCTGAGCTCATCCAGTGTGTTATTCCTGCAGGGAATGGCTCTGTTGCCCTGGAAATCGAGGTAGATGGACTTTTATTCCATATTGGAACCATTGATTACAGCCACGACTTCACCCCAGAATTGCTCTCTTTTTCTCAGAGTGACGACATCTTAACCTTTGCAGTGGCCCAAATCTCAGGAGCTGCAAATATTGATATCTTTATTGGGATGTCACTCTGTGTGGGTGTCTCTGGTAATCACACTGTCCTCCAGTGCATGGTCCCTTGCCTTCCTGCTGGGAAGTACCGTGTCAGAGGTTATGACCACATCAGAGGGTGGGCCTCATCTCTCCTGGTGTTCACTTCAAGAGTTATTATTACAGCAGTGACCAAGAACTTTGGTAAGTCAAGCAAATCCATGTAAGAGTGCACTTCCTTTATGTAAGTGAATTAGTAGCTACTCTTGTCTTCTAGGATGGAGGAATCAACATCAATCTGCTTGATGGGAGGAATGAGAAGCCTGGTTGGCCTCTTACAGTCCCAGTTTATTCCTGAGTCTTGTCTTTGTCATGCTCTGTTTATGAGGCTTTGCATATTCTCTAAGTGTTTGATTGTATTTTAATTTGATACATTAACCAGGTTTTTGTTTTAAATTAAATAATACCATTTGTAAGAGCTTATATAGTGATCATTTAAGAATACAAATGCCTTCCTCTATTTTTAGTCCTATATACCAATTTGGATTCTTTTTTATTAAATAGGATTAATTTTTGTCATTTTATATTTCATAGGTGAACTCATATTCCACTAATAATAAGCCCATTGTATTGTACAGTTGCATTGGTTGAACTTTTTTCTCCTTTCAGATATATGGAGCTTTCCTGGCTTTATCTTCCAATGATAGTTTCAGTGTCTGTTTCCTGCACTTAAAATAGCCCAAATTTGATTGTGATTCAGGGAGTATAGAAGAAATTATGGAAACAGTATCTTGGACTGGTGAAGTAGTAACCAAGCCACTGATTAGAGTGAAGTTGGCCTCCCCTGTGTGGAATGCTCTGGGGACTGGAGTTTGTGTCTACCGTCTGTCACTAATTTAGCTAATTTGGGCTGGACTTTTCTAAACCTCAGCTTCTTGTTTGATAAGGCTTTCCACTTCCTACTCCCTAAGATCCCATGATTTTTATGGTGGGAGAGCAGGGGTACCCTAAACAGAAAGCATTATTCTTAAGTTTGTCAAATGGCTAAGTAGCATCTAGATTTACTATGATGGCAGTAGAGAGTGAAACCTTGTATCTAAGTGTAAACTAGAGATGTAGACTAGTTTTACCCATACACGTGTCCCCAAAATATGTACAAGTATTGCAGCACTATTAATAATAGAAAGAAAGGAGAAATAATGGAAGTGTCAATAGGAAAATTGTTAAATTGTAGTATGATTAGATAATGGAATTCTGAGCAGCTATTAAAATGAGTTGAGTCTATATAGGTTTTGAAAAATATGCTATCCTTTTCAGTTTAAAAAGTTACAGAGCAATATGCATAGAATGATCTATATGCCTAGAAAATTCTGGATGGATCACCAGAGACTCTATACCTGGATACCTTTGGGACGTGAGACAGGTAGTTGGGGGACCCTTTATTTTATGCTCTTTTGTATAAAATGTTTAAAAACTGTACATAAGGCATCAATTTTCTGTATAAAAATGGTTAAATTTAAAAGACCTCTTTAAGATAACATTCTGACATTGGCACCTGACAGCCCCAAGGCCAGAGTGCAGAAGAAACAGGATGTCAGGAACCCGAAGCTAGTTGTGTGGATTCTGCGGGTATAAAAAGGATAGGTAGGAAGAAAACAAAGATTTGAATTTTGAGTTAAGTAAAGAAGAAGAGCTTTGTCTCTGTGATCATGGACTTGTGATTTTATCTTTAAAGGCTACCTGGGTGGAGGTCTTGTGCATGTCTTTGGAACAGGATTTTCTCCAGGGAAGATCTCAGCTGCTGTGTGTGGTGCTCCCTGCAGAATCTTGGCTAATGCTACAGTGTCGGCCTTCAGCTGCTTGGTGCTCCCCTTGGATGGTGAGTAAAGATGCTACATGTGTGTATTTTAAGGTACAGTAGAACCTCTGTAAGTTGACCACCCAAGGGACTGTGATAAACTGGTCAACATGAGGAGTTGGTCAACATAAGGAACTAGGCTTACTGTACTGACGTGTACATGTGGTGCATGTCCAGTCTATAAAGATTAGGTCAACTTAAGGAGATGGTCATTGTAGAGAGATGGTCAACTATGGAGGTTGTACACCATATAGCTAAATGAAATTATATTCTTTGGTTAGTTCTATTTCTGTAATTAATGCTATGGGAACCACTAATTATTCTGTGTTCCTGGGAAAAGAATTTCTTTACTCCTCACCTAAAATAGTAATTAGAATCTGGAGCCACCTATCATAATAGTTCATAATAACTTTTGTCATATAGTCCAATGTTAAACAAACATCAAAAAATTTGTCACCTATGTTCTTGATTGCAGTCATGTGATGATGGGAAAGGTAATTCTGAGTATTAATTTCAATGACAGCTGTAGACATTGTGGAGGAAACATATTCTTAGACTTGTTCTGAGGAGAGGTTGCTGAATTCTCCTGCTTATTGGAGGGACCAGCATGGAGATTATCAAGCTGGACATCTCTTGAAAATTGGCTCAAGAGAGAAACAGATGAAAGAATTGGGAGAATTGTGCTCAGGTCTTGAATTCTTACAGGCAAAAGAGTCAACATTCACATTATCTTCTTGTTCTGCAACGTCCATGTAATTACCCAGTTCTTACTCAGTTAAATATAATATGCTCATTACTTTAAGCTGCCTGGCCATCATGTACATTGTGGTGTGGGATATTATCTCTTTGTTGGAATAAAGAGAAAGATATATAGCTTGGGACCTCACAACATGAAAAGGGAAGAAATTATCCTTATTATCATTGGAACTTATTGCATTTGAGACAACTCAGATTTAGCCAGGTGATTTTCTTGTTTGCATAGTCATAGATATTGTATCTGTACATTTAAGAACCATTTACACACCTGCTTTCTTGATACTGTTTTAAGATATGTTCTTAATTTATTTGTCCACAACTTAAATGAGAGCTAAGGATTTACAAGGTGATAAAAGTATCATGTCATCTGAGCTTGGGCAATAATTCTACGATAAGCGTATGTGATGGCGGTTGACACCAGTGGTTCTCAACCCGTGGGTGGCGACCCCTTTGGGGGTCAAACGACCCTTTCACAGGGATCTTCTAATATCAGATATTTACATTACGATTTATAACAGTAGCAAAAATTACAGTTATGAAGTAGCAACGAAAATAATATGATGGTTTGTGGTCATCACGACATGAGGAACTGTATTAAAGGGTCGTGGCATTAGGAAGGTTGAGAACCACTGGTTTATACTGAGTTATCTTAGAAAGAAAGAGGAGGAGGAAAAAGAGGAGGAAGGAGATGAGATGGAGAAACATTCCTTGATTAAAATACAAGATATAGAGTTTCCTATTATCACCATGTGTGTAAACACAATATTATGATAGCAAATTGATTCCACAATAGGAAATTTAAGTTACAATAGAAGATTTAAGTTTAAGGCACTGCCTGTTTCATTCACTGTTCTATCAGGTGTAGAGAAGTATTGGCTTAGGGCATGGGAAACATTGATACTTTGATGAATAGATGGAAGAAATAGAAATGAAAACAGAAACTAAGGTCCCACATTTCTAGTTTCTAATCTTAAACTAATGCTGTTACAGTTTTTACAAAGTCTTTCATATGTATGCCGCTTAAATTAGTACAATTTTTATACCATACTTTTGGGGGAGGGTAGAGGAAATGGGTGAATCATTTGGGTGTTAGTTGCAGGAATCAGGACTTTTTTTCTTAAAAACATTAATATACTTTTTAAACTCCCTTAGTGTTATTTTAAAAAAACTGAATTTCAACTAGAAGTCTGAAATAAAAATCAATGAGGTTTTAAGGTCAGGTAATTTGTGGTATTTAAAGTTTGATGAGTCCTAGGGGAGGAATAATAGAAATTATTAGAAAGATTCGATTAAGTTTTAGAAAAGAGCTCAAAATTCCTTGATTTTTAAAAGAAGAAAATATGAGTTGGGAGCTGTAACTCTCTATATTGTCACTAGGTGGCACCAAAGACTCAATGATTGTGCAAACAATACATTCTAGAGAAATACATAATTTTTTTCATAAAAACGTCTTTGAAAAGACTTTTAATCACAGTGTCTAAAGATGGAAAGGAACTTACTTCAGAGATTCCTTCCTTAAGATCCAACACCAGGTCCAGTGACACTTTTTGAGTATATAATTGTATACTGTTTTCCCCTAGGAGGTAGGTCTATAAGGGTCATCAAATGGTTAAAAAAGATGTGTCTCAGAAATTATTAAAAACTACAAATATTTCCTCTACTTTCAGACAGGATTTCAAATAACCAACTTAGTTAAGAATCTGTTAATATTTTAAGAGATTTTTCAACGGAGGACTTTTTAGCAGCAACCCTCACAAGTGTTCCACAGTACTGTTCTGAGAAATCCATCTTTCTACCTAACTGATACTCCATCACCCCATGTTTTTGAACCTGAATCAGAGGGTGGCTTTTTGGAAATCCGAATAATCTCAGTCCCCCTAAAGCAGCATTTCTCAGAATATGTTCCCTGGAGCCCCAACAACAGCAACAGGAACACCTGGGGGCTTCTTAGAAATATGCATTCTTGGGCATATTTTTGGACATCAGAAACTTCTCAAGTAAATGTTTTGGTGTCTCTCTTCTGAGCCCTGTCTGAAATTCTACATTTCATAATTTGAAGCCCTAAATTAGGTAGCTCCTCTGTGTAAGCAAGTTCTGGACGTACTGAGTAGTGTCATAAGATGGCTGTGTAATTTGGTCGCATATTTGTTTTTTAAATTATTCTGATTACACTCTTGGCCTGGTGCAGTGGCTCATACCTGTAATCATAGTACTTTTGGAGGCTAAGCTAGGAGGATTGAGGCCAGGAATCCTAGACTAGCCTGGGCAGCATAATGAGACCCCCATCTTTAAAGACTAACAAAAAAGAAATTAGCTGGTGCCAGCTACGAAGGAAGCTGAGGCAGGAGGCTTGCCTGAGTCCAGGAGTTGGAAGTTGCAGTGAGCTCTATTGCATGACTACACTCTAGCTGAGGCAACAGAGTGAGACTCTGTCTCAAGAAAAACAGAAAACAAAAAACTACATTGCTGTCTATAATCTTTCTGTTACCTACTGTTATTCCAAAGTGTGCGTGTGTGTGCGTGTGGATGTTTCTTTCTAATGTGGCTGTGTTTATATGTAAACAACTTCTCTCTTCCTTTTGTAGTTCACTACTTTATTCTTTTCATTTGTTCTTTTGCTTATTTCTGTTAACTTCTCTAACTTACCAAGTTTGCTTTGGGTTCTAATCCTTGCTTTGAGTTTTTGTCTTCGGTTTGACTTTGTACGATAGCTGATGTTTCATGTTCTGGGTTGTAGGTGTCGTCCCAGAACTCCGACTTCCCTAAGTATTGTTTTGCTTGTGCCTGTGCCACAGGACAAACGTGGTTTCTATCTGTGAGTGGTGCAGGGGAGTTAGAGCTCTCAAACAGTTCTCTTGCTACTTTTGGGGTCCCCCATTACAGAAAAGGTAAAAATTTTCTTTTGTTATATTTTACCTTTTCTGTAATGGTTGCTGAAACATCCTGTTGTTAGGTGAAACTAATCCTTTGTATCTGTTTAAAATGAGCAAGATCTTTGATCTTTGGTTTTTCTTGCATTTATACCTTGAATTATACATTCTGACTTTTTCATGGAAACTTTACCTTTTCCATGGGGCATGAAAAGCTAAAGTGATTAAGGTCACACAGTTATTTAGTGACAGAACTTTGAGTAAAACCCATGAAGTTTGATCCTCAGCCCTGGGTGATTTTCATAATCCACCTTGTCAATTTGCATCCACTTAATCACCTGTAATGAATTCATTATTTTATGGGTGCTGAGCCTGTTTTTATTTGCCTTAAGGCTTACTAACTGGAAAGTTCTTATGTTTTGTCTGTCCATACAAGAGTTCTACTGTCAGTTATTTTTACTGCTATAATTCATTCAAAATACATTCACAGAGAACCTCTGAGGTGCCAGGTGCTTTAGAACATAACAGCAACAATAATAATATTTAGGTGTGATTGCATAACTCCAATCCCTCTCACGTGTATTTGTCTCATTTCGCCCTTGCTGGGGAATTATGGTGAGGCAGGGAAGTGTAGGTGGAAGCCCACAGCCCTTGGTAACATTTGTTGCATACCTATATGGACAGGCTGGCTACAGAGGCAGCATGTTAGAGACATTGTTCTTTTTTCATCTTTATTAAGGTTTCCAGACAGAGTTGCTCCTACACCATCTCTAGTAGAGATTTATTTGTTCATCTTCTCAAGATTGCCAGTCTGCCTTATTGATGCTCTTTACATTTCTTTCTCATGATCCAGAAAGAAATGGCTCAAGGGGCAAAGGGGTTCAAATACCTTTTTTCTTTATAACATGTCAATGTTCATAATTATATGAAAATCAAGAAATCCCATTCACTCTGTTGCTACATCCTTAGCAAACACATAATCTCCAGAAGATTAGTCTCAAGAAAAAATAAAGAACACAAATCAATAAGAAAGAGAAAATCCCAGTATAAAAAATAGGAAAATGATAGGAATAGGAAGTTGACAGAAGAGAAAACGTGAGTTCTTACTAAACATAAAAAATTGTTCAACTTAAAAGTATTGTGCAAGTTAAGACCACACCGAGATACCATTTTATATACACTAGATTGACAAAAATTAAGAGTCAGATAATTTCAGGCACTGACAATCATGTTGAGTAATGGAAACTCACAAATATAGCAGATAGGAATGTAAAAATAATGCAATCGCTTTGGAAAACAATATGGCACTATCTTGTGAAGTTGAACTTGCCCCTTACCCTTTGAGTAAGCAGTTATCTCTATAGGTATCTACCCTAGAGAAAATTTTGTACATGTTTTTAGTAGAAAAAACTGAGAAATACCCAAAGTCCAGCAGTAAGAGTATAGATAAATATATCTTAGTACAGGCAGACTCTGGGTTATGAACAAGATATGTTCTGCAGGTTTGTTCTTAAGTTGAATTAGTTTGTAAGTCGTAACAGGTACATATACCTATTGCCTGTAATAACCTGCGTTTGTAAGTACAAGTCGTACAGCAGTAGTATGTTTGTAACTCGGAGACTACCTGTACGTTTGTGTGATACAATATTAAACAGCAGTGAAATGTATCAACAATGGTTATATGCAATAATTTGGATAAATCTTAGAAATATTACTATGCTGAATGAAAACAGGAGATTGAAGAATATTTTGTCACATGTAATGTTTTATGAAGTTCAAAACGAATAAAACTCAGTAGTCTCTTGTTTAGGAATACAAACCCATGTGATAAAATTATTTAAAAAAATGCTAAGTGGTTATTTCCAAGAATGCAGAGCAAGCATATTACACCTGTTTTAGATCTTATGTTGGCTGGTGGATTCACATGAGTTTTTTATGGTGCTGATTTATGAAAATGTTACTTGCATTCTTCTGTGTATACTGTACACACCTAATACATTAAAAAGAGTAAACTGATAACTTCATTTTCTTGTTGGTTAAAGGAGGACACATGAACTTCATCTATGAAATGACTTGAGGCCTTCATTTCTTTCTGTGGTTCTTTCCTAATGGTGACTGTTTCCCACAGTGTCGATGGCTTTCCTGTGTGGCCTGAAGCGCAAGGAGGACAACTGTGAGGCCACCAGTTGCACCTATGTGCAGTGTGATTTGACTGTTGCTGTGGGGACAGAGAGACTGCCTGAGTCATGGCCTTACCTCTACATTTGCGAAGAAAGTGCTCAGCGCCTCTTTGTGCCAGATCACTGGACAGAGACAGTGTTTCCATTTTCATTTTCAGGCCTCTTCATCAGGTAATCTTGTCTTCTCTCTCCCTGACCTTCCCCACAAGGACATGGCCAATGGCTGATGGAGCCATGAGACAGCCAGGTGGGCCTGGCTGAAGGTGGGGTGGCGGGCTGCAGCTCTCTTGGAGGGGCCAGTCTGTTGTGGATCCCAGCCAGCCTGCATTTCAAAACATCTCCTGTCTTTTTCAAATGTTTAAGAGAACATCTGAAAAATCTGCCCTGTAAACAGCTCGCTTTGTTCTTGCTTAGATTTTAATATTTATCTTCCCATCCAAAGCAACATCTGGTGAATGCCAATGGGGAAAAAGATTAGACATTATGAAAAACAGAAGGCTCCCCCCATTTCCTTTTTCTTTTCTTTCCAAACAGATTCACAATTATGAAAAAAAGTCATAGAGAAATCCTGCAGATTGTACAATGTTTATTCAAAAGGGGAGGGGGGATTATGTAGGTGGAATTACCATAGAGCTAGGATTCGGAAGTCTTAAGTTTATAAGGATTTTTTTGAACTTAAAAAACTCCCCAACAAATAAATACCACAACTTTCCAGGTTAACTCTCCTTTTCTAAACAAATTAAAAAAAGAAAAGTGTGACCATGTTGGTAACTCTGGATGGTCTTAATTTCAGCAAGCAGTTCTTTTCCTGTGCAGGGTGATATCTCAGGGCTGAACATTGCCCTGAATTCTTCATTATTTCTTCTCTAGATAGAGTGGCTACTTCTGGTTATTTAATGAAGGTCTATTTTCTCATTAAACTATAAAATTAAAGAAGACCAATTACCCACAGTGAAAGAGATAAGCAGCTCTTTCCATGGCAGTCTGACTTTTTGATGTCCTGACACAGTCTGTGTTTTAGAATGAATTTGCCAACACAGGTTTGGGTTTAGCTGGAGGAAAAGAGCAAGCTCCATGGCTGGTTGCTTTCTAACAGGGCCCGAAGAACCCTGCTTGTGTCACATAGGAAATGGGGTGAGACTGGATTTCAGCATTTATTAATACCAGACACTAAGAAGTACGCGTCAACAGTTTCTGGCTCTACTCAATTCACAGATTTTCTCTGGATCCCCAAACAATTGGTTGGAATTCTTCTGTGCCCTCCCTCTTTATTCTGGAAGGGGGCTGAGACAACTGCAGTTATTAAAAGTTATACCCTTATCTGGTGATTGCAGCAGGCAAATGTCGGTATATTTTCTTAAGAATTAAAATAAATGCCCTGTGATTTAAACAAAGTTTAGTGTTGATGAGGGTGGAGGGAAGCTCTGACTGCTCTCTCTTGCCAGTGGGGAGGTAAGTTGATATAATCTTTAGAGGACAATTCAATAATGCACTAATACTAACCTTATAATTCTTTATATTATGTGACCCAGCATTTTCACTTCTAGGATTTTATTCTAAGAAAGCAGATAGAAATGTGTGGTATTTATAAGCAACCATTTTCTTAAGGTTTCCAATACAATAAAATATTTAAAATGAAATAAGTTTTAGTAACAAAAAGTGCCTCCACATGACATGAGACTAAGAAACCTTTAAAAATCATGAGGTAGAATATCTAATGAACGGTAAAATGCTTGTGATATATTGAAAAGTGAGAATCACAAGTCACAAAGTAGTGTATCAACTTGATCCTCCTGTTGTCAATAGTACTTCTGTTTGTACCCACATTGGTGATTAGAGAAAAGATTGGAAGGATGTATTCTAGAATGTCAATGGTGCTTATCTTTATGTAGCTGGATTACTGATCTTATTTATTTTCTTCATTAATTTTTATGTCTTTTTTCAGTGAATATGTACTGATTTGTTATCAAGAAAACACATTATGAATTATACAGGGGGCATAAAAAATAATAGTCCAAATAACCTACTTGTTTTCTCTTAAGGTTATATTGTGAACCCAGAAGATTAATGTCCAGAATCTTTTCAGGGAACCCACTTGCTTTGAATCTTGTCTCTCTGTCAGTCACTACCTCTATGGGTCTCATGTCATGTGGCAGAGGCAGACATGTGTCTGTGGCAAAAATATCCCCTATCCATTTATCCTTCCATGCAACCAGTACTTACCAACTGTCTACTATGTTCTAGGTGTTGTGCCAGGTGTGGGTGACTCAATGGTAAATAGATTGTGACAGTCTCTGTCCTTAAGAGTAGAGGAGGATGGGCGGCGCTCATAGCTCAGTGGGTAGGGTGCTGGTCACATACCCTGAGCCTGGCGGGTTCGAACCCAGCCTGGGACAGCTAAAACAATGATGACACCTGCAACAACAAAAACAACAACAACAAAAATAGCCGGGTGTCGTGGTGGGCGCCTGTAGTCCCAGCTACTGGGGAGGCTGAGGCAAAAGAATTGCTTAAGCCCAAGAGTCTGAGGTTGCTGTGATCTATGACGCCACGGCACTCTACCCAGGGTGACAAAGTAAGACTCTGTCTCAAAAAAAAAAAAGTGTAGAGGAGGAAGTCAGGTAGTAAACAGAATGATTATACGCTGTGATAAGTGCTATGAAGTGATTAAAAAAAATAATGAGGAGCTACTTTAGATAATGTGCTCAGAGGAGGCTTCTCTGAAGAATTTCCTTTTACATTGAGGTAAGAAGGGAGAATCAGGCAGTGGAGGCAGGGAATGCAAAGGAACCATCAAGTTTTATGTAGTGCTCAGAGGCCAGTAGGGTGGAATTAGAGTGGGAAGGAAGGAAAGAGGCCGTTGAGGAGCTCAGGGGGTATGTAAGGCATACAGGGCCCTCGGAAGGGGTTTGGATTCTATTCTAAGTGAATATTAAGTAACTTTCTAAAGTCACACACTCAGGCCACAGCCCCAATGGGACTGGAACTTATGTGAGGTGCTGGGGGTGGGGGGACAAAGCCACAGTGTACTTAGCATGATGCCATGTCATCAGCGTGGTTCCAGGAGCATCGCTGAGCTGCGTGGGGTCAGTGAGACTTCATAAAACTAGGAAGCACTTTCAGGTTAAGTGAGGGATATAGAAGGCTTCCAAGTGTTTTTACTCCCTGTCCTGAAAGGTACTTGCAAGGTTACCTGCTTATGTTAGAATCTGATGAGACCAACTGAGGGAACAATAGATTGAGGGTCCAGAATCTTAGGTTCTAGAACTTTCTTTGCCACCATTTGGACCCAAAATTCTTACCATATTCCCCCCAAATCAATATTTGTGTGTGTGCATGTGTTCATCTGCAGCTATATATATTGGTATCTTCATACATACATACATATACAGTAAACCTCCATAATTGGGGGAGGTTTACCTCCCTATATTGACCATTTAAGTTGACCTAATTTTCATAAACCGGACATGCACTGTGTGTATGTGTTAGCACAGTCAGCCTAGTTCCTTATGTTCACCCCCTCCGTATGTTGACCAGTTTGTTGCAGATCCTTGGGTAGTTAACTTACAGAGGTTCTACTATATTTATATTTATATTTAAATCTGCCCAACCATATTTCTTAATTCATAGAATTATTATAGAAGAAAATGTGGAATAGTAGCTGGCTATTTGGAAACTTTGAAATCTTGTAAATGTTAATATATTTTTGATATTCTGGTGTCTCAGCAAGTTTTTGTGATGGTTTTTTAATGAAAAAAATTTCTAGCAAGGTGATCAGGAACAAATACAAAAAGAATATGAGCTAAAGCTTGAAGAAAAGTCCAAGCTAATGAAAAGGGTTTGGCTCTATTCAGAGAAGAATGTCTGGGGGAAGATAGTTTATTGCTAACAGACAAAGACAGGGCAGAACGAATTAGATCATTGTACCATACATTTTCCAGGAAAGAATCTAGAAAAGGCATACGAAGATTTATTAGGAGGGTGGAAGCCCAAGGCTGAGAAAAATTGTAAAGGAGGTCAGATACTACTTTCCTTGAGTTCAAGTCCCAGATCATTCATATATTGGATACAAAAAATTGGCTGATATGACTAAAGACCCACACTGCCAATAAACCAAGAGAAGGGCCCACATAACAGAAGAGGGATAATGGGCAAATCAAATATTCTACAAATGGCCAAAAGAAAAGAGAAAAAGGAAGAATTCTGGAAATCTGGACAACTAAGCTTGACATTATACCTGACAAAATTCTAGAATGAATTATTTATCAGATGGATTTTGAGCCTTTAGAAAGGAAAGAAGTTATCTGGAAACTGGTTCTCAAAGAATGTGGTGGTGTGGTAAACCAATTTCATTTCCTTTTGGATAAGTTTATAAGTGACTTATGACATAAATAGGGACACCTTGGTAAACTGTTTTAACAACCTCTCCACCTCTAGTAGCAAAACAACAATCTAGGTCCAAAACACAAAGTACCTTGGCACAAGCCTAAAATTGCTCTGAAGTCAGGTGTTTGCAAAGCCCATGTGAATTTTGCATGTTCTTTCACCATATTTCCACATGTATGTAAATATCGCATTACATTTTAATTTTAAAATTAAATTACTTTGCTTTTTCTTTCTGAGTCTTGGTATATGACTGACACCTTGGGAACAAATGCTATATTTATTCTGTGGCTCTGTCTACCCCACGGGTGATGGCTTAGCTAAGTGGATTTATAGCTAAATTACAGGCTACAGATTCAAAATGTTTTGAGCAATGGGCCTAAACCAGGGAAATAAAATGTAACCACAGTGAACATAAGTTCTCATGTTTACCTTTCAACCATAGTCCTATCAATGCCATTGCCACCAAAACTAACAAGAACTGCCTTTACCAGACTCCCACTGTACACTGGGTCTCATGCCAATCATTTTGTGTGCTTCATTTCAGTCAATTTCCTCTACACCTCCACAAAACAGGTACTCAATTGTTTCTATTTCATAAATGTGGAAATCAAAGCTTAGTGAAAAGTGTCTTCGGTGTCACGTAGATGGTAAATATCTGGGCTGGGATTCAAATCCAGGTGATCTTCTTCCAAGCCCAACCTTTATATGCATATATTTTTGAGAAAATGAATCGAACAAATTCAGCATGGGGAAATCCTCAGGCAGTTGCAGCTCTGAGCCTTTGAGTTGACCATCATCTCAATGTACACATAGGGGCTGTCAAATGAACACAGTGCTATGTAGGTGCCATAGGAGTGGGAGACCAGAGCCCCCTGGTCATCAGCCCAAACTATCTGCCTTCAGTTCTGGGTAATGTGATGTTAAAAAATTGACAATCTATAGGAGGTCTAGAGGACAGTAGGCCTGGGAGTCATGTCTTAGGACTTAGGTGAATCCAGAGTGGAGACAATTTTTGTATGAAGAAGAGAAGATTAAGTGGTGAGATGTAATATTTATCCTACTCATTATTTCTAGAAAATTGTGGGAGAATCCATCATGACATTGACTTGGAAAAAGATGCCATTGTTTGACATGATTTATAGTTTCTCAACAGGTGACCTTTTGCTCTTTCTTGCACCCTTCCTGATCTTCCCATGGGATCTATCATCTTTCTGGCTGACTTCGACCAGCATCTCAGAACTTGAGAGCACTGCTCTAGGAAAGAGAACACCTGGGTTCTGATTTCAGAGCTGCCAGAGTTTTGTGTTTGACTTTGTGCAAATCTCCTGATCTCTTTAGGTTACATTTTGTTTTTTATATTCCTCTACCTATTTACAGGCTGAAATGAGATCATGCATATGAATTGTTGAAAAGTATAAAACATCATGCATTATTATTAACTAATAATCTTTGAGTTAGTTGCAACAATGCCTACAGCCAGGATTATTCCTGAATAAATATCACACCTGTTGGGGACAATCCCCTTCAATATCCATGTTCTCACCTCCTCTAGACCGCATATTTTTAGACTTTCTGTAATGCTACACTGCTGTTTTTCATTTTAAATCCAGTCTGGCTTCTCTCTTTAAAGCAAAAGGACTTTTTAAAGCAAGTGGCTGCTAGTATAACTGGCACATATATCGAATCTCCTTAGTCTGGGCTGTTAAGTAAGTTTAATTAATTTACTAAGTTAATGTTCCACTGCTAGCAACAGAGCCTCATTGCCATCAGCTGGGGAGAGGGAATTGAAAGCCTAAATGAGCTCATTTTTTCACAGTTGGAATTAGGGACCAGTTAGCCAGTTGTGTGGGTTTTCCAATTTCTCCATCTGCCCTAGGGGGATTCAGGCAATTCACCCCCTCCAAGACTAAGTTTGAATAACAGCAGAAAGAAGGAAAGGAAAAAGGAAAAAAAAATACAACCCCAAACTCTCCCCAACATTTGTTTCCATTTTTGGAACTGGAACTATTGCCCATGCGTTGCTTGTTAAGTTCGGCTTGGGGAAGCTTTTGCTAATGTTCTTGATAGATTTGGAGAAGAGAAAGGCCTCAGTGAAAGATATTTACTATGTGCATTTTCATTGCAGGGTGTTCAGATAAAGGGAAAACAAATAAACAATAAAAGAATGGAAACAAAATTACAGAAATTTGCAAAATTTGACAAATGGTGGCCTGTAGTTGCCACAAGCTAATGGCTTGCAATGATTAATAAGAGTAAAAATAATTGCATTTCATTAAGATTGATGACACCCCATTTAACCTCCCCTCTCGTTTCAGCCCTAAAGTGGAAAGAGATGAAGTTCTCATCTATAATAGCTCCTGTAACATTACCATGGAAACTGAGGCAGAGATGGAGTGTGAGACGCCTAATCAGCCAATTACCGCCAAGATTACTGAGATACGGAAAAGCTGGGGCCAGAACACTCAGGTATAATCAAATCTTTTTTACAGACTGATTCAAACAGCTCAAATTAAATTTGTAATATTGTGTACATTAAAAAAACAATTTAGTCCAAATGGCAGCGATATATAATATTAAATGCTCTCAAACTTTGAGGAGCTGGTCTAATGCACAATATCTGAATTCAAAGTTAAATCTGGTTAATCATATATTTTCTCAAAAATAAATGAGTGCTGCCTGGGCTCTTTTAAAGCAAATTCTGAACAGATAATCTTCTCAGCATTTTGTCCTGATTTCTGCATGCATGTTTGGAGAGGGCTCTGAGTGGTTTATTTCCTCATGAAATAAATGGCCTGCAATTTAACCAGGTTCTCCTAGAAGGCTTCTAAGTCACTCGGCCATCCTCTGCTTAGTAGGACAGCAATGTCTGTGGGTTCATTGGTTCATCTCTGCTCCTTGGGGAACAGAGTGGAAACTTCAGTTTCTGAGGGGATGACATGGCCATTAGAACTGAGAAGGACCGCAGGGCCATTTGGTCTAACCTCTGTACCTCAATTCCCTATCCATTTTGAAATTGTCTAAACCACTCCCTCCAAGTGGCTCTTTTATGAATGTATTCTGAAGTTTCCAGTGAGGAATTCCAAAGCCTCACCAGGGAATTTGCGAGAATTGAAATCAGAGGCTCAGGGCTCTTTGGAAATGGATCAGATAATCTCTTACAGCTCCCCAGGCTTCTCACTGTACACAGATAAAAAATAATATTTATTGAGCACCTGCTCCCTTAGGTGCCTTCCTCTTTATGAAAGCCATTCTCAAATTTTCCTGTTTGTCTCTTTTATTTGGAACAAACATTTATTGAGTGCCTATTATGTGCCCCTCAGTGTCCCAGTGAGCGCTGCTCCACTGTACTTCTTGGTTTCGAAATATATGCCTTTAAAAAAAAAATCACTTTTGTACTGGGGCTGAAAATGTGTGGAGTTACAAATAACAGTTCCCCCATCTTTCTGAAAGTGTTCTCTGCCTACCCCACGCTCTGTCCTGTCCCCTCACAGGGCATTTCACTCCCCTTACCTTCCCTGCCTCTCCAGAGTGCTAGGATCACCTGATCCTGCCTCTCCTGGACCACTGTCCCCTCATCACAGCCTCCACTTCACACTGGGCCTCTTTCTCAGTTCTCAGGGATGTGTCAAGGGTTTATTGTGGTGAAGGAGAACAGCTGTGGGACAGTGAGTGAGCTGTAAGCCTCTTTGTGGCTCGGTTTCTGTGAGGTGGGTAATAACCTCATGGGGTCGTGGTGATGCTCATGTGAGCAAATGCTGGTGAGAGGGAAGGGCTGGCACAGGGGCCTCAAGCAAGTACATCACTTGCTGCCTGGCGCATTTCAGGCAAGTTACCTAACCCCTGTGTACTTGAGTTTTCTCATCTGTGAAGGGGGGATGATACTAGTATCCACCTAACAGGGTGTTTGTGTGGACCACTGAGAGCGCTAAGCTCACACCCAGCAGGTGTCCTGTGACAGCCATACTTGGCAGCGCTAGTCACAGGTAGTAGTGCTAGAAAATGGTAGGGTATCATTTCTCTGTAGTGTTTGCTGCTTTGACCAGATCATTTCACTTCTTAGGTTTCATTGAATTGTTCATCCTCTCAAAGTCTAAATCTGAATTTTTTTAGAGTCTTAAATGCCTCACATTTTTAAAAAATGTTCATGTAACATGTATTCGTTGGGTTCTAACCATGTTCAAGGTCCTCTGCTATGCTCTGAAGGACATAAAAAAATAGTATGGAAAAAGACCTTCATGTTTAAAGCTGTATATGGAAGTAGGTAAGTTTGAAGGAGGGCTGGTGTTCATAGCGGTTGGATGAAACGTTTGAGACCGTCCACACCAGCCTTCTTATTTTCGAGATGAGTTAACTGAGCTTCATGAAGAGATATGACTTGATAAAGGCCACACAGCTAGTTATGGGGCATCAATCTGTGTGGCTATGAGTGATTGTGGGGGAATATGTGTATGTATGTCTTTCAAAACCTTCTAGGCAAGTGCCAGTGTGTAGGAGACTTCAGTCCTAAGGGAACAAGGGGATATAGGTACCAAAGTTGTAGGATCCAGATGTGATGGGTGTTGCACTCAGGTGTTGGTGAAACTGTCATTTTTTGAACAGTCTGTTGGGGACAGGAACGCTTCAAGCAGCCAGGAGTGGATGGGGAAAAATGACAGGGATTTATAACAAAATTATCTGAGTTTGTGACTGGGTTTAGATCCAGTGGGCTCCTAAAGATGGAAACAAGTCTCAGGGCATGCATCCTATCACATTGACTAGGTCAGTATGATAGGAGTTCAGGAAGAATGATGATTGGCACATGGTTGCTGAAAGCCCAGAAAAACAAAATTCTTGGTAATAGGAAAGTTGTTAATTCTAGACTCTCTAATAGGGTGGTTTGGTTGCTTTAGGAACTGGATATAATGAAGTCTATATGTAGAGGATTTATTAACTAAATGGATAATTTGTCACCCAATTCAGGAAGCTTTTGAGAGCGCAAGGTCCACAATTAATAATTACGTCAGGATAACACGTCACCCATGTTGGGGTGTGTGATTACCTTACCTGGGCTTGTGAATGGAACAGCTTGTCACTCATATGTGATGCATGGTTACCCTACCCATGTTGGGGTGTACAATTTCCCTGCTTTGAATTGGGAGCAATATTCCACCTGTGTTAGGATACATGGTTACTTTATCCAGACATAGCCTCCAGAAAGGCCAGCACTGACAGGTGCTTAATCAGGTTGAGAATCCCAATTCCATGCCCAAGACTTCCCTGTGTGAGAATCTTAGAACACTTGTTTCACAGAACAAATATTTAGTGATAAAAAGGCTTTTTTTTTAAGACAGAGTCTCATTCTGTTGCCCCAGGCTAGCAGAGCGCTGTGGAGTCAGCCTAGCTCATAGCAACCTTAACTCTTGGGCTCAAGTAATTCTTCCACCTCAGCCTGCCGGAGTGTTAGGATTCTAGGTGTGAGCCACTCTGCCCGGCCCCTACCAAAGAACTTTTGAGAACATTCAATATGTGACTGTGTAATGTGATCTGTAATTTCTAAGGAGGATAGTGGTATGGAATATTATATAAACTTATTTGTCTATGGAACTCATTTCCAGAACTTCCCTCAGGGCTGACATCTGTCCAGCCGCCCTCACTTGTGGAAGTATTGTCCATGCCATGCTCTTTCTTCTGTCATACTCTGAGGCTGGGTGCCCGTAGCTCAGTGGTTACAGCCCTGGCCACATGCACCAGAGCTGGTTGGTTCCAATGAGGCCTGGGACTGCTACAAAACAAAACAAAATAAAACAAAAGTAGCTGGGTGTTGTGGCGGGCATCTATAGTCCCAGCTACTAGGGAGGCTGAGGCAAGAGAATCTCTTTAGCCCAAGAGTTTGTGGTTACTGTGAGCTGTGACGCCATGACACTCTATAGAGGTTGACAAAGTGAGACTCTGTCTCAATTAAAAAAAAAAAAAAAAAAGAACCCGCAGGAGTAGTGCAAGGAACATGATGTGTGTGAAGGAGACTGGAGCGTTGTGAGTTAGGGAAGGTGTGTGGGATGGCAGTGTGATCTATAGGTGTTTGGTCCTTTAATTCAGCAGGTGATGAGTAATTCTTGAGGTGTTACTGCTCAGTCAGAGGTGTGCTTTAGTCACCTTGACCTGGTAGTGAGGTCTGGGTGGACTCATAGGAGGTAGGAGCATCTCTACCAGGTGAGAGAGATAACTCAAGTAGGGAAATGGCAGCGGGACTGGACAAGAGAGAACACACTGAACAATCAGCACTCGATAACGTATGGTAGACAAAGTGTTCAAAGTTCTGGGAGAGTAAACGTGGTAGGGAAGAAAAATTGTGTGCTGGCTTTTCAAATTAATCTTTTCAAAATTTTGAATACAATACATGTATGGTCATGAATCCCAGATTGGAATCTCTGGCCCAGAACTCTCTCCTGAACTTGAGATTCCTGTACCTGTCTCCTGAGGTCTTCCCAATGACATCTCAAATTTAGCGGGTTCTAAAGTGAATTCCTGCTCTCCACTGCTCTCTCCCTCATAGCCTTAAACTGAGCTGATGGCAGCTCTATCTTTTTGTTGCTCAGGCCATAGAGGCATCCTGACCTTCCAAATCCCATGTCAGATCCATCAGGAAATTCTGTTGGCTCTACCTTTCATCTGACCCCTTTGTAGCAATTCTACTGCCACCACTGTCACCATCATGTCTTACTATTTATCACAAGGCCCCCCCACCTCCCTGATTCTACCTCTATCTCCCATTGGTCTGTTCTAATATGGCCACAGTGATCTTTTTAAAATGTATCTTATAATTCCATTCTCCAAAGCTTTCCAGTGGCTCCCAAATTCTCTCACAATCAAATTCAGGTTTTTCAACCATTTTTATTTCCTGGCACACTTGAACTTATAGTTAAACTTCTGTGGCACACTTTAATTATGTTGATCAAAAAAAAATGTCAAAAAAAGGAATATACTACTGTGCTTTTTGTGCTTTAAACTTCTTTTGGAAATAATTTAATTAATAATCTTAAAAAAATTTCCCAGCACACCTAAGATCCTCTCATAGCACACCAGTGTGCTACAGCATGTAGGTTGAGAAACCACTGCCTTATGCTGACCTAGAGGGCCATGGTCTGCCCTCCTCACTCCCCACCCCAAGCTCCTCTCCAGCTGTCTCTCTTACTTCTCCTGCTTTTATCTTCTGTTTTCTGACATTCTGGCTCCTTGCTGTTCTTGGAACATGCCAGGCATTCTTCTACACTGAGGCCTTTGCATTTGCTGTTCCTTTCACTTAGAATACTTTCTTCCTTCCTTTTTCAAGTTCAACCCCCTACTTCAAGATTTTGCTGAAATGTTACTTTTCTATGAAGTCTGCTCTTATCATTTAAAATTGCAGCCCACTGCTCATGCTTCCAATTTCCATTGTCCTATTCTATTTTTCCATAGTTCTTATCACCTGTTAATATATGACTTAAGTTACTAATTTATTATGTTTATTGTTTAGTATCTGACTCTTCTTTCTAAGATATGATCTTCAAGAAGGCAGAAAGGCTTGTCTACTTTTTGTTCATTGGTGTGTTCTATACACCTAAAACAGAACCTGAATCAATTGTATTAACAATTGATTAAAACAATACGTAAATAAAAATAAAAGAAGTTTAAAAAGCCTTCTCATTTGCCACTTCTCCAATTCTGTTCCATGATGATCATACCTAAAAGGAAATATAAAGGTCTAATAATTAAGTTTGCCAACACATCCTAGGAAAAGTGCTACATACCTCACTGCTGACTATCACTAAGATCACCTTTGAAGTTCTCCCTTTGGGAAGCTATGCACTGACACCAGTGCCTAGTCTACCCTTCAGAACAATTTGGGAACTCTTCTGGAATGGCCATTAGAGCTGTTGTCATAATTACCCTTGATGTCCTGAATGTTATCAAAATGTCCTACTTTCAATATTTCCTTTATCTTTAGGTAAAGAAAAAATGTCATTGGGAGCCAGAGCAAGTGAGTACAGAGGATGTTCTAATACAGTTATTTGTTGACTGGCTACAAATTCCCTCACAGACAGTGGTGTGTGAGCTGGTGCATTATTGTGACGCAAGAGCCATGAGTTGGAGAAAAGTTCAGGTCATTTTTATCTAACTTTTCCAAACAGCCTTTTCAGCACTTCTAAATAATAAACTTGGTCACTGTTTCAAGTTGGTAAAGATTCATAAGGAACAATCCCTCTGATATCAGAAAAGGTTAGCAACATTGTTTTGACTCTAGATTTGGACTGACAGAACTTTTTTGATCATGGAGAATTGGCTGACTTCCATTGTGCACTCTCACAGTTTGTTTCAGTATTTATTGGTACACCCATGTTTCATTACCAGTGATAACAAGACCCAAAACATTGTCTTGCCTCATCCAAAAGGTCTTGGCAAACTTTGACTATCCTTTGCTTTTGTTCCTTATGAGCTTCTTCAGGACCATTTTTGCACATACCTTCCTCATGTCAGGATTTTTAGTTGAGATTTTCCTGTTTGTCTGCTGTTGTTTACTTGGTCTGTTATGTTTCTCAAAGTCAGCCAACAATTTTGACAAATGATTTGATCAATTTTTGCAATGTTTTCATCAATTCTGCTTGTTACTGGATGCACTGACCTCTTGTCATCAGTGATGCATTCTCTCCCCTCAGAAAAAATATTTAATCCACCTGTACAGTGCTGTTTCCTTCCTGGAATTATCTCCATAAACTTGGACTAACATGTCCCTGATTTCACTTCCACTCTTGCCAAGTTTAACAACAAATTTAATGTTTGCTTGTTGCTGTAATTCAAGCTCTAATGGCATATGAAAATATACAACAAAAATAATGAATGCTTACTCAGCAAGACACTGCCACATGTCAACATGAACACACCTGTGAGACATTGATATACCAATGTTATGAAACCTTATCAAGTTGTTTTTACATTGCTGCCAATGTAAGTGCATGGTGGCAAGTTCACTAACTTAGTTGTCAGACCTCTCACACCTGTACAGATACATGTACATCAGAGGCATGCACTCATTTGCACATAAAGATATTATCATGCTATGTATGTTGTTCTTCAACTTGTGTTTAAAAAATATGATAACACTCTATGATGTAAGTGCCTTGCAAAAGGGAATTTTCTTTTCTCAATGCTGTTTTATCAAAGCTTAGAGCTATGCCTAGTACATAGCTGAGCTCAAAAAGAAAAAAAATGAACAAACGGATTTATAAATGGATAGCTAAAATCCAGTCATCTTTTCATTTTAGCGAATGTAAATTTTTCTTTTCTTCCATAGGCATTGTTTATATCTACTATGTGTTAGACACTATGACACACTGGAACAAGAGAATTAGAAAAAGAAAACTCAAAAGAGTAATGGATAACACAATGGCGTGACGTAACACAATCATATGTTCAGATTTCTGTTGCATAGATAGCAGGTTGGTTTGGATGGATAGAGACACTATAGCAGTATAAACATAACACAAAACAAATTTACAGACAGCTATAAAGAATACAGCTACACTTTTCAATAGTGCTCTGGGAGAAATTCCAAGGATGGGGCAGACATCATGGAAATTAATGAAAACGGCTAAGTCAATATTTCTTTTGCTTCTTTCTCTCCCTTTCTTTTCTCTGTCCCTGTGTATATGAAATGTTTGGAACTCAGGCTCTCAAGATGAAATCTTAAGAGTGGCTCATGAAACCTAGAGGGATTATTTGCCTTGGGACAGGAGATGGAGACCATGTTCCTGGTAAATGTTAAGGCCAAAGTTAATGCAAGACAACCCTAGAACTCCATGACAGAGTCAGAGAAAGGAAGAAAGGGCAGCAGAAAGAAGCTTCCTCTTCATTTTTGCCTCAAAGGAATCCCTTCACTTTCACTCCACTCATCCAGAAACATCAGTTATGGTAACTTGAAGAAGCTTCTCTGAACATCTCATCTGTCATATCAGTGGAGAAAGAAGTTTGAAACAACACTATTAAAGTTTTCTGAGAAATGATTTTGAACCTAGAATCCTTATTCTTATTTGGAATAAGAACAAAATATAGACAAAGTTCATTGCCCTGTGAACTTTCTGAAAAATAATGTGCTCTTGCAAACTGCACAGTAAAATAAACAGGATGATATGAGATATTAACAAAAAATCCACAAAACAGAGTAAAAATTGTTGATAATGTGGCTTTGAAACTTAATATAATTTTAAAGAATGGATTCTTAACTAAATGGAAGCAGGAAACTCCTGTTTCAAGGAGATATAATTAAAGGAGAATCACAGGCATAAACTTTCTTTGATAAAATAAGGAGACATTTTTAATACAAACCACATTATGTGAAGATGGAAATAAATGGGAGAATGGCAAATGACTTAGAGTGGAGGAAAGTAAAGGAAGATTTAGAGTAAAAAAGAAGACATTTGCCCATAGTATCCTAGAAAAGCTTTGGAATTAGAGAAATTTAGGTATTAGCAAATGGGCATGACACAGGATGCTAAAATGAGGGTCTTGTTTAACCTCTATATTGAATAGCTATATCCCTAGCATACCATTCCTGGCTGACCAAGAACAAGAGACATCTGTTCCTATCCCACCCTTCAGGAAACAGGTGCCTACTTTCTGCAAGTTCTTGATACTAAGTGCAGGAGGGTAGGGATAGAGAATACAGCTGAAATCTGGGGGATGAATGGAAGGTCTGTTTTTTTCTTGAAAGAGAAGTAGTCAACTCTCTCATCCCCACTACATTCTTTCCTCTCCCCAGCTCCAGAATCTTGGCATACCAAGTTCTGTTCCTTCCAGGAAGGAGATTTCATGATATTTCTCTGAAGAGATTAAACTCACAGATACTGGCATTGAGAAGGCTCAAAAAGTTTTACTTGTATCAACTGCCCACTTAGATTTTTAGTGTCTTGACCTTAAATATAGCACATCCCAGGAGTATTTGCCCTAAAGTAACCATATGTAGGGAAAAATGGGAAATTGTAGGTAAATGTAGCCTTATTACAAAATATTATCACACAATTTTACAAAGAGGTGGCCAACATGCAGAGAATATTTTATAAATATTTTAAAATTTAAATATTAAATTTAATTTAAAAAATTTTATTTAAATATTTTATAAATATTTTAAAATTTAAATATTAATTTAATTTAAAAATTAAAATATTTTATAAAATTTTGTGATGAGTATTTTATAAATAAAGGTACATTTAGCTATAATTTCTCATTTTCCCTATGTACAGTGACTTTAGAGGTGACTTTTGGGATGTCCTGTAAACATAGACAGACTTTCGGTTTGGCTATGAGAAAGTAATGCATTTTAGGCTTACCCTTATGCCATACACAACTATATAACTAGTCAAAATATATTTCAGGCATTTCATTGTAGATAGAGGCTCTCATCCTTGAGAGAAGGGAACCACATGGGGAGAGTGTTGTTCTATCTGAAAGCACTATTCAAAACATAGCATAGAGAAATTGAACCCCAAAAGAAAGAAATAGTCTCAATACATGGAGCAATAAAAGATTGGAGTTCAAGGCTGCTGGTGTTAGTGGAATTCTCAGGGCAGGGTACCAGAGAGGAGGTTGCTGTGCAGGAAAGGAGCTCTAGAAATTTGCATGGGCTCCCTTGAGTCTTTGGCCATTCAATTAACCAGTCATGTAGTGAGTGCATTTCTGTGAGGTCTGTCAGAGAATAACCACCAGGAGACTTGAAGTGAATTCCAGAAATACAGGAATTACTTTGTAATAGCACAAACCTGGGAGATTTTTGAGTGCGGACCAGTTTTACTGGAGAGAACTGAATGGCCAAAGACTCACGTGCCCAACAGTGGAGCACTGAATTGAGATCTCAGGCAGGCCATAGGAAAGAATAGGGATATTCTAGCTTCAGAGTAAAGCTACCCTAGATCCATGAAAATGGATCCTGAAAACAGGGCTTCAGAGGATTAAACTCTTCTTCTAGTCAATTAATTGGCTGCTAGAGAAAAGCCCAACAGTGTTTAAAGAAAGACAACAAATCCGTGCTTTCAAGAACATATCTTCCACAACTTCCAGCATATAATCAAAAACCTCAAACAAAAAAGCAAATAATATAATCAATTGAAACTGACCCATGGATAACAGAGATGTTGGAACTTACTAGACAGAGACTTTAAAATAGTCATTACAAACATGTTCAAGATTTTAAAGAAAAAGATTGACTCAATAAGTGAAATGATAGGGAGGGAAGTAGGAACTATTTAAAATAATCAATGAAAATTAGAGAACTGAAAGAAATAATTTCGGTAATAAAAATTTTACTAGGTAGGCTTAATGTTAGCTTGGACCTTGCAGAAGATAAAATAAGTGAACTTGAAGACAGGACAAAGCTATTCAAATGGAAGAAGGAAGAGGGGAAAAATGGGCGGATGATCAATACTCCCTGGGACAATATTTGTAGTCTGATATTTATGCGAAATGAGAGATAGGAAGGAAAAAAAAAATTAAGGAAATAATGGCAAAGACTTTCTAAATTTGGTGAAAACTAGAAACTCACAGATCTGAGAAGCTTAATGAATCCAGATTAGGAGAAACATGAAGAGAATCATTATTGGAGTTCCAAGTGATGTTAAGATGACAGTTCCCCCAAATTAATATTTAGAGTCGATGCAATTCTAATAAGACATATCACTAGTTTTTTGAGGGGTGGGTGTTTGAAAGAAACTTATGGAAATTCAATTATCTAGAATAGCCGGAAAAAACCTTGAAAAAGATGAACAAAATCAGGGGGCTTGCACTGACTTGGGGCTTACTGTACAGCTATAGTAATTAGAATTCTAGGGCAGGTGTCATATGAAAGAAGGGCTCTACTAATAGCAGTATGTTTGAAAACACTTGCTGTACTGTTGAAGTAGTCAGGTGAAGGGAGCGTTTGAAGGAACCTATGCTAAGAATTGTCAAAAAGTATTCTGATATAGCAGTACATAGTGACATTGGGGCTGCAGGGAAGTATTGACTGGGGAGAGAAGCAAGATTTTGTGGGATTAAGAAGTAAATGAGTAGCAAGAAAATGCAGACAGCTTGTATAGAGTGTAAGTAGGAAAGTAAAGAAAAAGCAGCTAAATACTGTGTTTGGTGGTACCTTGTCTATGCCCACAATTACTGTCATTGTGCTGGAGGTTGTTTTCTTACATTAAAGGTACTTTGATTAAAGTCTTTGTCATCAAGTGTGTTATTTGCTTTGACAAGACCAAGACTCTTCATCTCATCCATTTTTTCTAGTGACTACTACAAATAGCTTGCAGGCAACTCTAATGTTTAGCTGGTGAAACATTATTTTCCCCCAAATATATGTATTTTAAAATTTATTCAGGCTCTTCAATGCATATCTCCCCTGGAAATATTTTTCTTTCCTTAAAATTGAAGAGTTTTCCTCTGGGGAAATCCCATAGAACTTTATCATATTTGTCTTATGGAATTTATTTTTTTATCCAGTTAAATTAAATGTGTTTATTTAAATCTCTTATTCTCCCAACTATACATTAAACTCTCTGAGGGTGGGGTTCATGTCAGATTTCTTTTTGATGAATGGGTGGATGAAGGTGTAGACCTGTCCTGAGTTACTGTTAAAAAGCACACCACAGTGTTACTGTAATCCCTACTTTTTATTTAAGGAGACTTTCCTAGGAAATTCACACAATCTAGTCATGTGACAGATTTCACCTTTTATAATGTGTGTAGTGATTTAGAGGCTCTTTTGAAATTATTTTCTATTCCCTTTCAATTTGTTTCTCCTGTTATAGAAATCCAAAAACAGTTTTACCCTTTGTTTCCTCTCCCCCCACCCACATCGCTTCCTCTCTTCTCTAACCCTCTCTTCTCCTCTCCTTTCCTCCTTTTTTCCCATTGGGACTCATCTTCACGGTTGTGTGCCTGCAGAGAGAGATGCTATGGTAAACAAGACTGAGCCAGGTGTTAGGTCAGCGACAAAAGATAGAGGAGAGGACCTGACTCACCTGTAGGAAACTTATTGGGTCCCTTGTGTCTATATTTTCTCTGTGAAATGAGGCTTCTAAAGTATGACAGTTACCTACTTCAGGCGGAGGAGGTGGGAAGGCAGACAGTTTCATATCTGAAAGGGCTTTACCTCCTTGCGCTAATGAGGCAGAATAGGACACTTAGAGTATGGGACTCCTGGGACCTCCCTTCTAGCTCTGGCAATGTCCCGGTCTGACTATGATGGCCTGGCAACACAGTTAACGTTCCAGTTGATCTGTGCTACCTTATTTTCAGCTTTTAGAGGAAAGAAGACAGTACCCACAAAGCATAGTACTAAGAAGAACCTGAACGCTCAACAGAGGCATATGAAATTGCAGCTGTGAGCCTGGGCTCTAGAATGAAACTGGATTTCAGGCTGATCCTCTGCTTACTTGTTATATAACTTTGAGCAATTTTTTTAACTTCCCTGAGTCTGTTATTAATGATTCTTACCTCACAGGGTTGTAAGAATTAAATAATCCATGTAGAGTACTTAGCATGGTGTCTCATTGGTAGGAAACCTTCACAATGCCAGACATCATTATTTTTGGTTAAATACATAATGAGACAATACAATTAAGATGATAAATTATACTTCTCTAACTGTACAAGAACAATAAGCAATTTGTGAGTGCTCTGCAAATTGTTATACAAAGTCAAGGTGTTACAATTTATGTCATTGTTTAGTGTGTGGTTGTCAGTGTTGTATTAACCAATACTTGCTGTGTAACAAAGGCTTTGTTACTTATTTGAAGCTAAGATTTTGTGTGCTTCTTTTTCTTGCTCTTTTTTTTAAAAGAGGGAATTCAGGAAATATTTAGCCTGAATACAGATTTAAATTTATCTAAACAAATTAGTTGTTCCCCTCTTGTTTCTCTGAGACTCTTTGTTTTAAATGATTTCATGGTATCAGACTGCTATTTTCCTTTCAAGATATGTCAACAGTGAATGAGGCTGTGGTTTTGATGAGCCTTTGCCACATTTTGGTCCCCCAAAGTCCCTCTATCCAGTGATTATAATGTCACTAAGTGATTATTACATCACCATGGAGGAGTTTGAATTGTCTCAGGTAAACTGATCTTAACTTTTATCTCGAAATAATAGTTTTTGTCTTTAGTGGAAAAGAGTGAGCTTTATTATTGCTGTAAAAATAACCCTGTTAATGCTAGGCAGAGAGCGATCTCACTGGGACATGATGGTTATTTCCTTCTAAAGTACAGCTTCTTAAATTGAGCTTATTTTTGTCTAAATAAATACTGCAAGGAATTTTCTCAGTGAAACCTAATATTATGCAGGAAATATGTGGGCGTATTTTAGGTTTGATGTGGGAATATAATGATTAGATTTACTCTGAGGCTGGTGCTGTGAAATTGCTTTGGGTGATAGAATATGCCCACATTTGAGTTCTTCGGATTTTAAGGGGAGGGGAAGCTTGGTGAACGAAGAACCAGAAGTGTTTAAATTAATTTGCTTGCTGACTTGTTGGGAGGCATTGGACGACTCAGTTTTGTGATCTCATGTCTTGGTCTCCCTGTCTGTGATGTGGAAGCAGTAGAGGATGTCCTTAATAACAGACTGTGACAATTGTGATACGTGAATATGTTACATTATTAGTAGGTTTAACTCTTCACGTAAGGGAAAAGCTTACTTTTATACACATTCATTTTTTGAAGACATTGTAGTAAATCACCATCTCCCCAAAGCTTGATGAAGAATGAAGAGCACTCATTTGCAAGTGTGAGATGGGTCTTCATACCTTCCCTCCTATGAAGGACCTCAGAGAACAGGTGAACAGGTTTCAGAAATCAGATATAGTTTTACTTTGTGGTGTGTGGGATGCGTGTGGGGTTGGTGTTGGTTCTGGTCTGTCTTGTTTATTTGTGTTGGGTAAAGAGCAATATGAATTTCTCCAGTGTTTGGATGTGTGATTCCTTACTAAACATGTTGAATATTTTTCATTTTGCTAAAAGCTATGAAATGTTATCAGTTTTTAGCCTAATATATAGAGCATCTCTATTTGCAAGAGCAAATAATCATCTCAATCTGGAGATCCAGAAGGCAAATAGATATAACTGGAGAACTTGGGTTCTCTCCTCAGGAATTCCTCTCTTTAAGTCTTGTTGGGTTAGCCACAAATCTGCCTCCCTGAGGACCTTGCTCTTAGTCCCACTAAATGTGCACCTTTGTAGGAAAATCTTGACTGGAGCCTGGAGGGTGAAGAAATTTGGGTAACAGTGAAGAGGGAAGACATTTCATTTTAGATGAGAGAGAATGTGGTTATTAAGATAGTCAAAGTGTTACTGAAACTAACTTTATCCAATTGGAAATCAGCTTGGAGGTAATTTTAGAAAATCTCTCAGTGGATTATTTTAGAGGAGAAAAGAAAGGGAACCAGGGGAGAGAAGCATGGGTGTTGGCTAGCATTGAAGCGGTTTTTGGTAGAGATGATCTTTATGGCATTATTGTTTGTATGAGTGGATATTAAATTGCCATTGACTCTAAGAAATGGTTGTTTCAGGAAAAGAACTTTTTGCATTATTTTTTGACTATCTGCTTCTTTTTCTTCTTGTGTATTCCAGCTTTGATGGGACTGAACTGATCTCTTTGGGTAGATCAATAAAGGGTTTGTAGGCCTTACTCCATTAAAAGCTCATCTAGTTACTGACTTCTTGCTGTTTCTCTGCATTGCTTTGACTTCCTGGGTTGCTTTGAACACTTGTTAGGCAAGATGTCATCTGGCCCCTTGGTCATCTGTGGCTGCAGTTACCTGGTGGTAGGCTACTGGCAAGGGTGTTGATGAAGGAGTGTCTGACCCCAACAGTGCCATGAGGCATCTCTCAGATTGCCTTTCTCCATGGAGCCAGCATAAATGCAAATCAGGGGATAAATGTAGGGGTCTTTTCCATAAAATATGCAAGGAGTCATTTCAACTACACAAAAATGAAGGATGTGTGTCCTTTCTAAAGGAGGAAGGAGAGAAGTACATAGAAGCAGCATTTCATAAGAAAATACATTGCTCCCTAGAGCTTATGCATTAAAAAAAGACAACAAACAAGAAGACAAACAAGAGGGTGGGCACAGTGGCTCATGCTTGTAATCCTAGCACTTTTGGAGGCTGAGGGAGGTAGATTGCTTGAGCTCAGGAGTTCGAGACCAGACTGAGCAAGAATGAGACCCTGTCTCTACTAAAAATAAAAAAAAACTAGCTGGGTGTTGTGGTGGGTGCTTATAGTTCTTGCTACTTGGGTGGCTGAGGCAAGAGGATCCCTTGAGCCCAGGAATTTGAGGTTGCTGGGAGCTATGACACCACAGCACTCTATCCAGGGTAACAGAGTAAGACTCTGTCTCAAAACAAAGAAACAAACAACAATAAAAATAAACAAACAAGAAATAGGGAAGGTGTGTCTTGATTCTATAGGTTTTCTAAAGGAACCACTGGCCTTTCTAGGGTATGATAATCATTAAACTAGTTTCCTCCTGTTCTTCTCTGGATGGGAGATACAGAATAACACAGAAGGAATAATTTTGAAGCGTTTCCTTACTTCCAGTTAAGTATAGTAACTTCCTCAGATTAATGGATATTTTATTTATTTATTTATTTATTTATTTTTGCGTTTTGGCCAGGGCTGGGCTCGAACCTGCCACCCCCTATAGATGGGGCTGGCGCCCTACTCCATAAGCCACAGGTGGATATTTAACTGACTCTCTAGAGTCCTCCTTTTCTTTTCTACCTAGGAGAAGGCATAGGGGCTCTATAATTATTCCCTCTGTGATAGGCATCTCCAATATCCAGTCTTCCTCTATTTTGAGAATAAGGAAGCACTTCACTCCCCCAGCCTTGTCAAGTTTGATGGGGCTGTGTGACTTGTATAGAATGGTAGAAGCGTTGTATTTCTGGGCTCAGACTCTTTCTCTCTCTTTTCTTTGGCCATGTTGACTCAATAGCTCAGAGTGTGAGCTAAACACATGTCCTCAACATATGGAAGAGAGTTGTTCTGCCTCAGATAGCTGCCAATATCAGTAGGGAATGTCATGTGGACAAGAAATAAATTTTTGTTTATTTGATTTGGGATTATTGGTTATTCGTGCAGTCTGGCCAGTCTTGAATGATGGCACCATCTTTAACAAGTGGTTCTGCAGCCTTGTGGTAGATCCACAGTATTCACATAGTACCTTTAAATTTTTTCTGTGTGTCCATTTGGAATCATAACTTTTATATTTCTGATGGCAAATATGACGAGTTAGACTATAAGATGGAATTGTTAGGTAGAAATTGTGGACTGATGGGATTTAGTCGGGGGAGGGGGTATGCCTGGACATTTGATAGCATTCAGCTTCTTTCCATCATCTGGATTTTCTCTCTCTTTCCCTTTCATTGGTATTGTGTCTCTATTCTCACCCCCAGCCCCAATGCCCTGAAGATCCTCTGCAGAATTGCCCAGCACAGAGAAATTAATCACCTTCTTTTGCAGTGTTGTTGCAATCAGGGGGAGTTTGTGGGGAAACGACTATCCCTGGTATTTCTGCCTGTGCTACGTCTCTATTTCCTTCTAAGAAACACACCAAAATATTATGCTTCAAGAATGTTTGTTCAAAGCATGTATCTGTGTCTATAGCTCTATATAATCTATTGGTGTTTTCCATACACTCATATTCTCTCATTTCTCTCTTTAGTTTAAAAAAATTTTGTTATTGTTATGAAGACTTAATTCACAAGGCCAAAATGACTCAAATAGACTTAAATGATAAAAAGACTACATTGTCTTATGGAACAGGAAATCTAAGGAGTCATAGGAATGCCTGATCTAGCAGCTTAGGGCTCACTAATCATAAGAATCTTACTTTGTCTTTGCGTGAACTTCTCATATGTCAGATTCAACCTGCTTTCTCTGTGGCCACAAGATAGTTGCCAGTAACTCCCAGGGCTACTTGCTTCCTTATTCCTTTACATAGGAATAAGAGGGTCTTTTGTGTGCATGGTCTCAGAAGAAAGAGATTTCTTTCCGAGAACGCCCCATTGAATGTCTCATCATGACTCACTGGTCCAGGTTGACTTACCTGACCACTCTGTCTTGTGCTTAAGGTGTTTTTGGCCAACGAGTGTCCCATTCTAAACACCTGGCTAAGAATATGGGAGCAGTGCCTGGAGGAAAAATGTTGAGGCTGCTGATGAGTGGGAAGCTGGAGAGTGGACAGTGGGTAGTCAGCTGATGCTTGACCACAGTGACCTTGCTCTTCTCCTTACAGCTCTACTCTAAGCCTCTTCATCTGATTCTCCTCACTGCTCCTTTTGATAACTCAAGACCTTGATGCTGCATAGAATTTTGACATTGTTGAAAACAAGCCACCTTTTCTGTATAAGGGAGCCAGCTAAGTGAAAAGGAAACATAAACCTCCTATAGAATTCAGTAAGAGTGTTTGCTTTTAACAAACAAGCCAACAGGAAAGGATAATAACTACATAAAACATATATACCTTCAGTAGCCTGCAGGACCTCAGACTCCATTATGTGTTTCTTTTGTGATGTGCACCTTTCTGATTCAAAATGACAGTAGTTTTTTTCTATGATGTACCAGCTCCCAACGGGGATGGCTCCTCATTCAGTTCTATGCAAGACAACCCTCTTCTAATATGAAAGAAAAGAGTAATCTAGGGAAAGAAATGGCCTCAGTTTCTCATCATAGGTCTTCTTAAACACTGTATAAATATTAATTAAATCTCCTAGTCTCCCTGTGTAATGGATACCTATTTATATAGAGTGGAGCAGACAGAATCAACTGACCAAGTCCTCTCCATGAATTAATGTCAAAAGGAAGGATCCCAACTGTTGGGCTCACCAGTCACCTAAAAACATCGCCATTTAACTCCTTTCCCTTCCCGGGGGGAAAGTATGCACAGCCATGCAGAAGCAAATGTATTTTGTTATGTTTCTGCCTGACATTGACTAGTCTGAGTTTGAAGAACACTACCTGATGATTTTGCTAACATACAATAAATGGGACAATATGGCCAGCTGAGGGAGAAGGTACTCCTGCAGCAGGAAAATGGAATGATTAACTCTTCTCAAACATCATTTACAGATACCTCTGAGGATTCCAGTCACTGAATTAGCCTCTCTGTGTGATTTTTAGATGATTCTTTTCAGAAGAATCTGACTGAAGACTATGAAATTAGAAAGGCATAAATAACATTATGTCTTCAAAACCTAGAATGTTAAAACTAGTCCACCCCTTTGGACTTTGAAAGGGTTGCATTAACTCAAGATTCAAGTCCTACCTCCAAGAATTTGCTATTCAATAGGGGAGATATAAAAGCCTAATAGCTATGCTATCAGCAAAATGTACTAATGTGATGATAACGTATTTGTATTTTAAGGTAGAAAAGGGAAAGCAAAGAAATCATCTGGCTGGAAAACTCACATGGAAACTCCTTGAAGGGTATAGCATTTTATCAAGTCTAAAACAGAGGCCAGAATTTAGCAAAGGGAAGACAAACAGCAAAGGTACAACTGGTACAGAGACTGGTCTTTTGGAGTCCCAGATATGGGAAACATGGTTTATACGTTTTTATAAGTAATCATGTTTGGCTGGAATGTAAGGTTTGAAAAAAGTAACCAGGAAGGCAGTTAGTGGAAACAAAGGTTGAAAAACATTATGAGAGGTCTTGAGTGATAAACTAAGGAGTGCAGACTTAATCTGGGACAACCGTTATGTGTAGAGGCTTTATAAATTTTGTAGCCATTGCTGTGTCTCATAAAATGTTCCTTAGAGCCCATATCAGAGTCAGAATTCTAGTCTTGCTAAACTGTGGCCTGATGACGGGTCAGTTCTAATAGATGTTGTTCTCTTGGGCTCAGATGTACTTACACAGAGGGCAGTGCTGCCTGCAGAGGGCAGTGCTGTCCACACAGGCAAGGACATAAGGAAATGGGGCATCGGAAAGCCTCAGGTGAGGGGAGTAAAGGGGGAGTGCGCTGAGGTAATACGGAGACACACCAAGGACCTTCTGAGTGACTGGAGAGCTCAGTAAACTCTCGTAGGGTGTTTTAGATTCCCGGTAAGTTATGGAGTGAGAAACAGTGAGGTATAGTTTTCTAAGAGTGGGTGATCTGAGTCTGACCTCCCAGGCTTGGGTATCATCTACCTGTGTGATAGGTGTCTGAGAAAATCTGATCTCCTTCTGAAATGAGGAACTGGACTAAATCTGCATTTTCTACTGTGAGTTCTGCAGGGAATTAGTGATGAAGGAGATACCATTAGAAAAAAAAAGGTCAAATAATTTGGAAAATGCTATCGACTTGATTCTACACAATGTCCAGTGACAAATTAAAAGCTTGGAGAGTCCTGCAGGAAAGAAGACAGTTTTACTCTGCTGAACCTATGCTTTTCCAAACATATTTGGTCATAAGAATTTTTAAAAATTTTTTTCTCCCACACAAAACCTATTGGCTCTCTAAGAAACACTTTTGATCTGGGTCATTTTCATCTCTCTTCCCACTTTTCACTTTCTCTGATTCTGTCTTACCTCTGAAAATGTCTTCTCATCTAAGATTTTAAAAATCCAATCTAGGCTAGTTGACTACATTTTCCTACCTATAATATAGAATTGACTATCATCCTCTAATTAAATTTCTCTCAGAGTTGAAGGCAGAAGTTCTTGAAAAGTGTTTACTCAAGTGCTCTGAGAGCCTCTAAAGAGAGAGAGGTCCCTGGTGCATTTGTCATATGACTCCATTAGACACCTTGCATGCTAAGGAGCTTCAGCTTCAGCTTCCAGTTTGGAATCATCATATTTCTAACTTACTCTATTAACTAGGAAAGAGCTGAGGGCTTATTTTTCCTTCTCTTTTTTGCATCTGTATATAATGTAATTTAACCTAGCAAAAAAGACACTGATTGTCTGTCCCACAGGACTTAATTAACTCCCAGCTTCATGGTGCTCCATGGAAATAATAAGGAAAGTAAAAGTTCGAGTGTTCTGTACCTGTCCACTTCCACCTCTGGTGCATAATGAGATGTCAGGAGTGGTGACACTGATGAGATGTGTAAAAGATGCTGATTGCAGGAGGCGGTAAGCTGTCTGCTCAGCTTCTGGGAGCTCTGGCCGGGCTGGAAGAACTGCCAACCCAGCAATCAGCCTTTGCCTTCAGATTACAATTTCCAGCATTCTCCCCACTCACCTCCCTGCCACCTGAGCGGTGGTTTTGTTAACCTTTAGCTTTGCCTTCTGCACCCTGGTCAGGTGTTACAACAATTGTCACAGGGCTAGATACCATGTTTATTAAGCTGCCTGTAGCAAATCCAGACTGGTAGTGCAGGATTCTACCAGCCAGCCCTCAGGGGAGCCCATTAAGAAATTGCAAGGCTAATAAAAATCATACTGGATGAAATTGCAATCCTCTGGTGCCGTTCTGTGATGGGTTGAATCTGGTCTTACATTTTAATGGGGCCAGGGACTGAAGGTTTGAACTGAGACCCTTGTACCAGAGAACTGAAGGTTGGACCTTCTTAATCCAGAGCTGGAACAGAGCAGCAAGAGGACAGACAGCTTCTCTCTTTGTGCGAGTTTTCTGAGCAGTTGAGATAAGAATGTAGCAGTGTTTCTGATAAGCTAACAATGTCCTGCTTCTGGATAAAAGCCTCACTCTGCCAAGTGACATGGAATTTGGGGCACAGTAACCTCTCACTGAGGAGGCCTTCAGTGGCCATGCCTGCGGGGAGCCTGAGAACACAGGGGATCCAGTTCATCACTTCTTGGTGGAAATCATTCTAAAACTTTCCTATTCTGTTGGCTTCTTCACAAGGAAATTGTGTGGAAATTGGAGAGCATTCCTGCATTTACACTCATCTTCACACTGTGCCCCCTCTAATCCAGGGGCCCCTGGGTCTGGCAGTGATTCTTCCTTTCTTTGCTGTATCCTTTATGCTCAGATAATTCATTACTTCATTTGGATCAACATACAGTTTTCAAACATTAAAATGAAAAAACTAAGTATATAACTACTGATTTGGTAAGATGGAGGAAAATGAATGGAAAAACATTAGGGCATTCAGTACTAGGTGTGGCGTCATCTAGAGAAGTATATTCTGTATTTTATTGTAAAGAAATACTACCACTAATAATAATGGAAAAGGGTAACATTAATTGAATGCTTACTTCTTATCAAAAACTGTGTGAAGTCCTTTACTGGAACTGCCCATTTAATCCTCAAATCACACCTTTAAAGTGGTTACTATTACCCTTTCCACTGTACAGATTAACAACTGCTCAGAGACACTTACCAGGTTGTTTTGGGACACAGAGCTGCTAAGTGCCAGAGCAGGGACTCCAACTGAGCTAGAATGATTTCAGAGCATGCAATATTACCACTGATTTTCTTTTGGAATGAAATGCAGAAAAAGAAGAAAGAAATCTGTTTTTTTTTTTTTTGTAAACATTTCCCAAGGTAAATTTGTAAAGCTACATTATAAATTTTTGAAAGTACATCACGAGGTAGTGAAATAAAGTACAAATACATATATTAAAATTTATCTTCTGAGCTCCAATGACAGCTGTGAGCATGGTTCTAGTTTTTTACCACTCCTTCCTTCCCCGCCCCTGCACACCATTAATAGCTCCTACAACTCCACCCTCTGTGGACATTGCTCTAACTTGTGTTCTAGATGCTTCTAGTGAGGTTCTCTGTTTCCTCTGCTTTCTGCTCTGATGATTGTTTGAGTGGAAGAGTGTGTGTGTGTGTATGTGTGTGTGTGTGTGTGTGTGTATTTATGGGGTAGTGATATGCAGCATGGGGTCTGATGCTTAGATTTATATCTTCTTTACCTATTATTATAGAGGATAAAATTTGTTGAACAAATGCATTAGTGAACATAGTTAAAATGAATAGTCTCCAGATTATAATTAATTCTCAAAATCTTTTCGTGATACTTTTAGAAATTGTTGCAGAGACTGTAGATATTGAAAACACTAAACAACCATCTCTCCACCAAAGAAATGAGTTATACGAAGGGTGACTGCACTCAGAATGGCCTTCCCACCTCCAAGCATGACATCTGGACTCTAAAACCGTAATAGTTTTTCCAATTTCTACCTGAATTTTTCTGCAGGTTGCATAAATGGAAACATGCTTGTTGCAGGCAAATTTCATGGTATCTTCCTGAACTTTAAAAGTCTGAGAAATATGAGTAATGTTTATTAGAAATTCTTTATTTTGGAGTGTAGAGTAAGAGCATCCTATTTCCTTTGTTATGTTATTGTGGAATGAGGAACAGATTTCTCTTTCGGGATGTTTGGTTTACTTTTCCATTTTTTAATTTTCTGGTGAACGAGGCAATAAACCTTGTAATGTGGGGATGAGGAATACAGGTATGGGATATATAGAAGTTTATTAATTTTTAGGAGCTTGCCTGTATTACGTTGCCCCATAACCACAGCTTCTTTCTTCCTGCCACTTTGGGCTCTTCACAATACCATTTAAGTATTTTAATAAGTAAAACAAAATACCTTTTCTTCTTATTAAAAGAAATGTATGCTTAGAATAAAAAATTTAAAAAGAGATCAAAAGGGAGGAAAAGGATCCTCTATAATTTTAACATCCAGTTGTTTTGACTCTGGCTAAAAAGCGTCAGCCAATGATGCCATGAGCCATTAATGGCTTCTCTGGCACTTTGTCCTGTAATTTCCAAGCTGGAGAGTTTAGCGATGACAGCTCCTGTTTTTAGTGTCTATAGCCATTGGATGTAGAAGTGTGGTAATGTGGTGAAAAATTTAAAACACGTTCTCTGTATTTTGAGTAAATAAATTATAAGGGTCATAAGCTAGTGTTTGCAATGCTTAGAGTGATATATTTATTTCTATATCTATACTTTATAACTAGCTACAAAATCCATGATTAAGAGAAATTTTAAGATTTATTTGTTCAATCTTAAGAAATAATTTCTTTCAACATCATGGGAAATTGACTCTATTCTTTACTGGGCTATCACACACTTCCACGGTACAACTGGAAGTACATTGCAATTGGCCTATTTAAGGCAATACAGTGATTGGGGCCACTTTTTCTTTAACTTTTTTAATAGACCACTACAGATATGTGAGAGTAGAGAGAATAGTATAATTAACCCCATGTATCCAGCTCCTAGCTTCAACAGATATCAGATTATTTTAAAAAACTTTTGTAACTTCTAACTGGGGATTATTTAATACTGGCTTCCCTTTGTTATTTTATTTTATTTTATTATTATTTTTTTTTATTGTTGGGGATTCATTGAGGGTACAATAAGCCAGGTTACACTGATTGCAATTGTTAGGTAAAGTCCCTCTTGCAATCGTGTCTTGCCCCCATAAAGTGTGACACACACCAAGGCCCCACCCCCCTCCCTACATCCCTCTTTCTGCTTTCCCCCCCATAACCTTAATTGTCATTAATTGTCCTCATATCAAAATTGAGTACATAGGATTCATGCTTCTCCATTCTTGTGATGCTTTACTAAGAATAATGTCTTCCACGTCCATCCAGGTTAATACAAAGGATGTAAAGTCTCCATTTTTTTTAATGGCTGAATAGTATTCCATGGTATACATATACCACAGCTTGTTAATCCATTCCTGGGTTGGTGGGCATTTAGGCTGTTTCCACATTTTGGCGATTGTAAATTGAGCTGCAATAAACAGTCTAGTACAAGTGTCCTTATGATAAAAGGATTTTTTTTCCTTCTGGGTAGATGCCCAGTAATGGGATTGCAGGATCAAATGGGAGGTCTAGCTTGAGTGCTTTGAGGTTTCTCCATACTTCCTTCCAGAAAGGTTGTACTAGTTTGCAGTCCCACCAGCAGTGTAAAAGTGTTCCCTTCTCTCCACATCCACACCAGCATCTGCAGTTTTGAGATTTTTGTGATGTGGGCCATTCTCCCTGGGGTTAGATGATATCTCAGGGTTGTTTTGATTTGCATTTCTCTAATATATAGAGATGATGAACATTTTTTCATGTGTTTGTTAGCCATTCGTCTGTCATCTTTAGAGAAAGGTCTATTCATGTCTCTTGCCCATTGATATATGGGATTGTTGGCTTTTTTCATGTGGATTAATTTGAGTTCTCTATAGATCCTAGTTATCAAGCTTTTGTCTGATTGAAAATATGCAAATATCCTTTCCCATTGTGTAGGTTGTCTCTTTGCTTTGGTTATTGTCTCCTTAGCTGTACAGAAGCTTTTCAGTTGAATGAAGTCCCATTTGTTTATTTTTTTTGTTGTTGCAATTGCCATGGCAGTCTTCTTCATGAAGTCTTTCCCCAGGCCAATATCTTCCAGTGTTTTTCCTATGCTTTCTTGGAGGATTTTTATTGTTTCATGCCTTAAGTTTAAGTCCTTTATCCATCTTGAATCAATTTTTGTGAGTGGGGAAAGGTGTGGGTCCAGTTTCAGTCTTTTACATGTAGACATCCAGTTCTCCCAACACCATTTATTGAATAGGGAGTCTTTCCCCCAAGGTATGTTCTTGTTTGGTTTATCGAAGATTAGGTGGTTGTAAGATGTCAGTTTCATTTCTTGGTTTTCAATTCGATTCCAAGTGTCTATGTCTCTGGATGGGAAGAATCAACATTGTTAAAATGTCTATACTTCCCAAAGCAATCTACCTATTCAATGCCATTCCTATCAAAATACCAACATCGTACTTTCAAGATTGGAAAAAATGATTCTGCGTTTTTTATGGAACCGGAAAAAACCCCGTATAGCTAAGGCAGTTCTTAGTAATAAAAATAAAGCTGGGGGCATCAGCATACCAGATTTTAGTCTGTACTACAAAGCCATAGTGGTCAAGACAGCATGGTACTAGCACTGGCTTCCCTTTGAAAAGAAGAATCTGCTAATGGAAGTTTTAAAGATAAGGGAAAGTTTTGACCTGAGGATCTCTTACAGTTCAGTATAAAAAGGATGATTATATTTTACATTTATTTGAATTGATAGAAGCATGAAGCATCTAGAGTTTACATTAAAACATAGAGCAGAATATACATAATGTTTTCCCTCGACTCTCATGTCCTCTTTCTTTTGTTCTGTGTTCCATTGCACACATTTAAGATTTAAGTTCAGAAAGTCTATTAAAACTTCCGAACATATTTTCATTTTAAAATAGGTTTCTTGGAAGCCCAAATAAGTGAAGTCATAGTGGTAGAAAAATACACAGTGAAGATAACTTTTGTATGTGGGATGATCTGTTCTTGGTACTAAATTTCATTGCCCGAGAAACTAACTGTTCATTAACTTTAAGCCAATAAATAGTAATTCAAATATATTGAGCATTTATATGTTACAGGCCAATGGCATATAGGTATTTTATTCTTCATTGTTGTCATAGCACTTTGAGTGGATATTATTAGTTCCATTTTACAGATAAGGAAATGGATGCTTTGAAATATTAAGAGACTTGCTCAAGGCCTCATGGCTTTGTTGGGACTGTGAATTAGAAATATTGCCTGCCTAACATTGAACTCTCTCTTAACAATAAAAATTGCCTGCTGAGTAAGTTGCTACGAATGCTAGTGAATGGTATGTCAGAGGCAGAGAGAGGACAAGGCAGGAAAAGGTTGTCATAGGGTGGAAAATAAATTTGTGTTAATCAAAAGAAATCTTTTGATAAAATCTCATATCTAGTGAAATAAGAGCAATGCTACTTGAGTTCATTTTAACTTTAAGGACATGGCTGTATTTACTAAGGAACAAAAGTGTTTCAATTTTGTTTTGAAAATTTGGGCAAAAAGAGCAAGATTCTTTTTATAGCCCATGACTGTTTCCCTGGCCCTGAAATACAGAAGGGCTCTGAAAGGTGGGAGGGGTTTCACTCATTCCTGTCTTCATTTAGTATGAAAAGTTGTCCACTGGAATAAAACAAAGAAATATGCCAAACAAGGAATGCAAAAGGACTCCGGTAGCAGATATTATCAGGGCTGGGAGAGGCAACACTTGCACCAGGTTGTTAAGATGTAGCAAGTCTCAAGATGGCCGCTGCAGTAACCACAGGCTATGTGGAGAGATAAATGGTTGACCCCAGCCCGTGTCAGGCTACGATTGATGCCACTATCAGCCCTAGTGCCTTCCCAATGATTTTTTAAAAAAATCTTTGATAGAGTGTGTTATCTAGTTACTGGCACAAGGGCAATAGCCTGGAGGGGTGAAGGAAAAGGAAAGAATAAAAGGTCACTCCAGGAGGACAATCTCTGTCCCACTAAATGAGAAAAAAAGGATCTAGCTCAAAAGGGGAGGAAATAAATAAATAACAATAAAAGCAGCAGCTAGGTGCACGGATGGGAGAAGTCAAACTGCTGTCTCCCTTTTCCATTGCTCTCTCCCCTTCCTTTCCTTTCCCCCACCTTCCTTCACCCCTCTTCTCCTTCCCTCCCCTGTCTGTTTCCTTGCTTTATCCCTCCCTCCCCACTCCTTCCCCCTCTTCCTCCCTTCTCCCTTGCTTTTTTTTTTTTTAAATTAATATAAACCTTGAGCTATTGCGGAGGAGTTTAGCAGATACAGCTATAGAATTCTCTTTCTCTTGAGCTATGTTAATGGAGTGATTAGGCTTGCTAAGTCTTTTTAGAAACCTCTCTAAGAAAGGTGAAATTAAAGGCCTCCATTAGCTCCCTCCTTTGTAAAATGATGATAATTTAAGAGTGTAGGATAATAAAAAGTAAGCAAAGCAAAATTCTGGTAGATAATGAAGAAATATGTCTTTATATAACATCATTATTTATTTACTTGTGGTGAATAAGTGAATTCAATTCTGTGATTCAACAATACTGCTCCTGTCTCCCTTTCTGAATACACACACACATATGCATAGAGATACCCCTCAGGTGTTCCCGCACGCCCCCCCCACTTTTTTTCACATGTACACACACACACACACACACACACACACACACACACATATATACACTTGTGGAAGAGCAGGAATAAAATTGCTTTTGCCCAGTATCACTGCACCAATGAAATTATGTTTTATGATAATAGAAACTTTACCTAACAATTGCAATCAGTGTAACCTGGCTTATTGTACCCTCAATGAATCCCCAACAATAAGAAAAAAAAAAAAAAAGAAACTTTAATTGGCTCCTTTTTACCCTTGACTCAAGTTTTGCAGGGGAAAGAGAAAATAAGAGAGAACTGAAATAGGCTTTTTTTTTTTTTTGGCTTGTTTAAAAGGACACGTCTTTAGTTGGTATGAATTTTTCTTTCCATTTGACCTGGAAAAATCTAGTTAGGTTTTTCTCTCATGAATTTTTTTGTAGAAGGTAAAACGTTGGTGCTGGGGCAAAGGGCCCTGTAGGCAGGAGTGGATCCATAGCATTAATACTTTCCTCTGAAAATAATCATATTCAATGTAAAAATGTTGGTTCCCAAAAGCAACTCTGGGTAGACTAGGGGAATATTTTCTAGGTAGATTTCATCCTTTTCTAAAGCCAGAGAAAAGGATGTGAGCCCCTGGCCTTATATCATTGGTTCTCTCCAGTCAGTCTTGTGCAGAGGTCACTGTTTGTTGCCCCAGGTTGGAGGACACGCCTTGTCAAAGGTATCAGAGTAATAGAAAGAACACAGCTCTTAATCCTAGAAGATCTGGGACCCAGTCCCTGCTAATACCATCTTATTAAGAAGCCCTGAGCCCTTGACTTAATTTCTCAGACTTATCATTTCCCCTTATGTATGTGATGGTAGCAGAGCTGAACAATATCTTCCCACAATTTTTTTCAAGTTTAAATGGGTCTACAGGTGTGAAAACCCCCCTGCTGAAACTCTTGGTTCTCCTATCTGCGTAGACTCCTGTGGCATATGGTGGTGGCAGCTGTCTGTAATATGGCCAGAATGCCTGGATAGAAAACTAGAATGTGGTACTCAGAGTAGAGCAATGAAATAGTGGCTCTTGAAAATTTCCTTAGGATTATTTAAAGTGAGAAGAAGATTGGGGAATGAAATTTTAGGCCTAGATGAAAAATGCATATTTTTTATACTTTCAAAAGTTTCTAGTCGGCAGCCATGTAATTTGGTTTGCTCATAGAATATGTTTGAAATACTAAATTTATTCTGTCCATTTGTCTCTTGTACTGATGGATACATTACATGTAACAAAATGCACAAATCTTATGCACATAGTCATTAACAGATGCATGTACTGTGAAGCCCATACTCAAAGATAGGACATTTTTGCTACCTGAGAAAGTTAATTTTGTGTTTATTGTTCTTTCTTTCTTTTTTTTTGTTTTTGTCAAAATGGTGATGCAACAACTAAATCTTAAGAAATCTATGTTTTCCTCCAATCATGTTTCTTCTCCCCCCCTCTCCCCTCCCCCTTTTCTCCTCTCCCTCTAACCAGACTATACTTGTGTTTCTCTCTTGTGTGGGTGTGTAGTAGTTCACATATTGGTTTCAGGTTCTCACGAAATGTGCACAATGTGAGGGTGTTTACACGCTCCCTTGATGAAGGACTTAACTACAACTTGAACTTTACTTTAGACTTGAAAACAATGTAACCTAAACATTTGTACCTTCATATAAATCTGAAAAAAAGAATCTATTTTTTCCTTGCTTTTGTTTAAGGAAAATATGAGAAAGGTGAGAATTGAGCATTGATACTTACTAAGCACCTGTTACATGCCACTTACTCAGTTAGTCTTCACATATACTTATTAACTCATTATAAGAGCCCTTGAAAATTTTCCATTTTGTAGACAAGGGATTGAGCTTTAAGGATGTTAAGTGACTATCAAAGGTCATACAGTGAATAGGTCGTACAGTTAGGATTTGAATTTGTGTTACTGCATCCAGAGCCCATTTCTTTCAACTGGTAAATAAAATATAATCACTGAGATTTGAGGACTTGATGGTCAAAGAAATACTGAAAGTCTATAGTTTCAGAAGAAAAGGTTTGAAAAGGAAAGAACTTTCCCCTATGAGGGTAGAAAACTCGCTGGACACATCTCTTGATTCAGTCTGATTTAAACATCTTTGTGTTTGTGAGGCTATGTTTGTCTCATCATTTCAGATTTAGGAAAACTTCATCATTTTTTTATACAAATGTTTGTATTGGTCAAGAGCATAGGCTACTAATGTCTGAAAATGGAGTTCCAAAGCCCCGGATCTACCACTTGCAGTATTTTGTCTGGTAATTTGCCCATGTAAGGCTCGATTTTCTCATCTGCAAACAGGGCTAATAAGATACAGATCCTTGCTGATTTGCTGTGAAGTTTAAACAGGTTGTGGTAGGAAAAGTTTTAGTGCAGCACCAGCATTTAAGAAATTCACAGGGTTTCTCATTGTTACTATTGTTATTATCCTTCCTCCCAACCTCATCCCTTCGGTTCTAAGTATTTTAAGTGTTGATCTGATTTTCATTTTGGTACTTCTCAAATCTGGATAAATTCATTTAATGTGCTACCAAAATGGGGGGATCTGAATAAGAAGACAATCAGGAATCTGAGACTGTGCCAGGCACATGCTGTCCCCCCAACCCCGGAGGGTTTTCTGGGCTTTGTTGGCCGATGCTTTCTCTCAGCGATTGTCAGCTGGGCAGACTGGTGTGCCACGAGAGGATCTTACGTGTGCCATGAAAAATTTTTAGAGATCATCAATTATTTTTGACAAAAGTTCAAAGTGTAGTAAGCACATTCTTTTTTACTCTTTATATTGATCAACATAATTTTCTGTGGAAGTTTAATTATAGGTCCAAGTGTGCCATGAGATAAAAAAAGGTTGAGAAACACTGCTCTATCTTGATGCTCTCACATTCTCATGGCAACCACTATACCTAGCTCCTGCTCCTGCACTGGTTTTCCATGGGGCTGTGCCTGTATCTCGGGTACACCTAGTACTCTGGCACCTGGTACCGCCCTTGGCATTTGGCAGGCATAAGACCAATGTTTGTCAGGTGAGAGGCATTTCCAAATTTCATTTCTGGACCAAACTCCTCATCATGTCATATATTTTGGCAGTTTTAAAGTTTTACAACATCCTCCTCTTCTATTTTCCTGGGTAGAGGGGGATGAGAAATTTGATGGGAGTTAATTTTCTAGGCAAATGAAAAATTTCTCTCAAAATACTAAGCCATGTTTATTTTCGGTTCTATCTTCTTAGACATAGTGAAGGCTTTTTATGCCCTTTAGCTGAATACAGGCAGTATTATTTTGTTGATACTTCCAGATTATCAACATAAAATTCATTTATTTCACTTCTTGAAAATAATACCTCTCCCCCAGCTGGTGGTGCTATTGAGATGACAGGGAGGTGTGTGCCCTCACCAAATGGTCCATGACTGGATTGATGTAGTTCCCTTGTCACCAGATTGCAGATCTCCTATCGGGATGCCGTCAGAAGCACCACTTCCTTCTAATTAATCCTTCTGTTCTCTTCTTTCTTTCACCAACTGACAAGATAACAACATTTTAATAAATGTACAGCAGAACCTCTGGAAGCTGACCACCCAAGGGTCTGCAACAAACGGTCAATATATGGAGGTGGTCAAGATGAGAAACGAGGCCTGCTGTACTTATGTGCACATGTGGTGCGTGTCCAGGCTACGAAAATTAGGTCAACTTAAGGAGGTGGTCAATGTCGGGAGGTTGTCAACTATAGAGATTCTGTATGTGCAAAGAGACCTTGAAAGATACTTCTTGAAGAACAACTTGAGGTTCCGTGTGTGGAGATTGTGATATATTCCCTTCCCCTTTCTGACCTGAGACTGAGAGATATCAGACTGATGGTGGACCCATGTAGCTCTCCCCCATCAAGACCTACTATACTATTTCTGTAATAATAATGGAGCTAAAGCCTCATGTTAATTACAGTTTTTAGTTCTCTTTTTAACTTAAGTGATCATTAAGGCTATACAGATTCTCTAAACAGAGTTATTCCTATTTGTCACATTAAGTTTTTACTTTACTTTTTCACTAATGTAACTGGAAATATTGCAAGATTGTAAATAAATGGATAATGTGCCTTTTACTAATTAATAACTATCAGAAGTATATTCTGATTCACGAATGGTTACTATAAATTGTTATTTATTATTAGTTTTTGAGACAGAGTCTCACTCTGTTGCCCTGGGGTTGAGCGCTGTGGCATCACAGCTCACAGCAACCTTAAACTCTTGGGCTCAAGCAATCCTCTTGCCTCAGTTTTTCATTTTTAGTGGAGACAGGGTCTTGCTCTTGATCAGGCTGGTCTTGAACTCATGAGCTTAAGCAATCCAGTCACCTTGGCCTCCTAGAGTGGTAGGATTATAGGCATGAGCCACCGTGCCTGGCCTATAAATTATTTTTTTAAAAATATTGTCCATTGTATAACTTTTAGAAATAACTTACATAGCAAGTGAGAGTATGGTATCAGAATAGCATACATAGCCCATAAATATGTACAATTATTATGTATCAATAAAAAAGAAGCCTTTCCAGTCTAGAAGATAGTCCCACATCTTATCATCAGTGTACCATGTGATTTTTTAAATAAAATTCATGAACTTTAACTTTTTTTAATCTCCCCATTTTAGTTCCAAAATACTAGGGAGCACTCATGTTTTCTTTACATACTTTGTTTTTATACAGATTGAGTCAAAGTTACAAGTGTGCCCTTCACTCAGTGTGCACTTTACCTATAAGTGTACATTTATCTTTCTCCATATTTTGAGAAAGTATTTATATGAAACTTAGAAATAGCCTTTAATTGTATGTACATCTTTTCTTATTCTTTTTACAGATCATGCATATTGCAAATTAAAATACTTGTACCAAAAGGAACATGTAAAATGAAGATTTTATTTGGTATTTAAAACAAATGATAATCCAATAATTTTTTTAACAGAAAAAAAAAAATCTAGTAATTTCAAAATACTTTGGTCCAAGAGTTTATTTTTCCTGCTTTCTCCTTATTCCTTCTTTCATTCTTACCTCTGAATCTTCACTGATTTAGCATTGTCCTTGGGCATTTTTCCCTTTGAGTTGTAGGGGTAGCCCGACCTTGATTTGGTAAATTAAAACCTTGAAATTATGTGTTATTTCTAGTTCAGGGATTCTGAACTTCCTTTTCTTTGTAACTGAGATTTCCTTTCCATTCCTCAGAGGCATTCCAGATTAGGTTATAATTTCTGCTTTTACTTTTACTTGGTCCAGGAATGCCTCAGGCAAAGGATATTCCTATGTTCTCCAGCATAGCACTGGCTTCAGGAAAAGGGTAGTGGTTCTGAATTTCATACTGGAATTGGCATCCAGGCATGTTCAAGGTCAAGAATCTGTACAGGATCACTGAACACAGACCATTGTTTGTAGGACTGTGGCATGAGATTCAGAATGACAACCCCACCTCCTGCTTTGTTTTCATACATTGTGGAGGTGGCAGCTGACAACATGTAAATGTTGTGTGAGCAGGGTATGTGTGAGTATCCTTTTATTTTAAGCTTATTCCCTCCTTTTCATTTTACTCCTTAAAAAAGTCAGTTTGCCCGAAGCCTTCTTTGTTAAGGAGTAAAGTGAAGCACTTCTAGGCCTTTCTCTTGGGGAAACTACTTGGTTAATAATGGATTTGCTTTCATTCAGTGAACCAGGATTTTAGCCAAGAAGAGTCCATGCACTTTTCCTAGGTTTATTGATCTATTCACTGTGTTCTCTTTGGGGAACGAATAATTTTAATGGCATTACCAATAAAGCATACTTGTTTTTATCTTGTCTTTGTAATGAGTGAATGCTGGTGCTGAAGTCTCTTCGTGGACTTGTTTCTTTTGCCTTGTGGCCTGCGCCTTTGTCATAACCCAGTTTTCAAATCTGTCCTCAAAATCCAGGTTGCTGAAGAGCAAAGAACTTCATTAACATTTTCCTGCTAGACTTGAAAACAATTAGAACAGTGCCTAGAAAGAGTTAAAGAGGAGCTGCCCCCACCTCAAACCCTGAAACCAAACAGACATCACAGAGCAGGGATGGCAGATAAAGTGGTTGCTATAAACACTTTCTCTTGAAAGCTGTGTCTTTTCAATAAACACACCGTTAGGCTCTAGCAAAATATTTCCAGTTGCCTTCATGGGTGGTGCAGTGCTGGAAGCTGTTAGCTCATGCTCAGTTAAATTTCAAACGTCAAAGCTCATTAATAGTGATTTTAGCCAAAGACAGCTTGTAAGGAGCTGTGCAAACTTAACTTCCTCAAATAAAATGAGAAGAAAGATGACCATTTAACATTGCTTTTCCTCCCCCTGCTTTCTTCACCTCCGCTTCGAGTTTGTTTTTGGTTTTATTGACAGTAGGTTTCAAGTTTATATTCCACATTTCCCTTAATTTGCCTTGTCCTTTTATCCGCCCCCCCTTGGGAAATAGGCCTATTACAAAGGTGTCGTGATGTTTCTTTGAGTTTTAGGAGGAGTGTTTTGTCTGTTTGAAGCAGGCCTGGAGGAGTCTGTAAAAGTATTAAGGCAGAAGGTTTAGCTTCTGAGAGAGAGGAACACACTGTGATATGATTATGTGCTCAGATGCCATTTCCAGCCCTGTCTGAATACAAATGTAAAAGGAGACTCTGATTACACAATAACCGATGTTTCAAATTAATATAGCAACATAAGCAAATGCCCTTATTATTTGTAGTCTGGGCAGTTCTCACCACTGTAGTTACCTGGAAAATTAAGTTACAAAATTTTTGTTTTTAATCTGGTCTGAATTTACCCGTGCAGTTGTGACTGTGGGTTAGTGAGCGGGTTGTGTTAAATTCTCAGTCAAAATCATTAATGATGGAGCTACCTATTACAAATTTGACATGAACTTGGTCTTCCTCTTGATTGGGGGTTTTGCTAACAGTAGGCTTTCCTGTGCTCCCGTCCTGGGCACTGAGTGAGCACATGGCTTGGGATTTCAGCATGGGACCATACTGCAGGCTGAGGCAGCCAGGGCAAATACCCAAGATGTGGCTTGAACGGGGATATTTTTTAGCCTCTCTAAAAGAGCTTAGTAGCCACAACACCTTGGAAGAATTTGAGCTTGGACTGTAGTGAGGTTTCTGCATGACTCAAATCAGAGCAGGGGTACAGTGTAATGGGAAGAGAAGGTAGGGTGAATGTGCACCCCGGGATCCTGTTGTATCAGAAATTTCTTCTGAGGGTTTATGGAGATTTCTTCTTGGAGGCAGGAATAGGTTCCCAACAAAGGGTATAATTAACCTTGTACCTTTTTTTTTCTATATTTGACCAAATATAGAGTTTTATACCTTTGCCCCTTCTTCAACAGTTTGTATAGACTTTTGCGGAAGCTGACCGATTTAGACAACCGTTAATTGTGGATGGTCTACCATCTTGATATTAAAAGAAATTTAGTTACGTCCTTTAAATGAACTGTACTCATTTATTGTTCAGAGATTTCAATGATATTTGGCTCACAAAGGTTGTTAATAATATGGAATCATGTTGAATAGGTATACTATTTGTAGCATCAAAAGTTTGCATGATTTCTTTCACAAGCCAAGACGCTTCTGCAAGTAGGATCATAGTCTGAGAATTATGACTTAAAATTGCTACTATGTTGCTTTCATCTTTTCTAACTTTGCTTACAGACATCGATTTTGGCCTTTCTAAGAAAAGAAACAAGCTTGTCTAATTGTAATGATTAGCTTATGTGTTGGTTGCTTCTCAACAGTGAGCTTCCTGAGAGCAGGGAATTATGTTATTTATTGTTTTATCCTCAGGGTTTAGCACAGTACCTGGCTCAATAAATATTTATTGGTTGAATATTTAACTAACAACATTGTAGGTAGAATATTTAACTTAAGAGAAAAATCAATTTTATGAACTCTAGCACATTAATTATTTGCATGCAAATTATAAATAAGTGCTATCAATTTATTAAAGCAGGTGTGAAGGCATTCTGAGGGCTGACATAGTGCCAGCAGTTTGAGTTATACCTTGGTGAATATTTTCCACAATCTTCTAAATAATTTTAACAAAGGACATAGAAATTATAAAATTCCGGGTCAAAAGAAAGCTTTCTGGTGCCACTGAAATCTGCCTGTTTGTTGGCTGCCTGTTGAACATAGTTAATAAGCTGGTCTGATTCACTACTTTCATTGAATCCATTTGGTAAGTGCCCACTATATGTCAGGTACGGTGCTAGTGATTTGTGATACACAGGTGATGTCCATGTCATCCCTGTCCTTGTAGAATGTACAATCTAGCAAGGTGAAGCATTGATATGAAAGTGGAGCACAGAAGTAGTGAAAGCAGAGTGTGGGTCAGGCTCTGAGGAAGCTTCTCCAGGCTGAGAAAGTCATCCCAGGGAGATTAAAAATGGAACCAGGCCTCGGATGACGATTGTATGGGTCGGGAAAGAAGGAACACAGGCATAAGCACAGTCTCGGTGCATGAGGGGATGGTGTGGCTTTTGATATGGCTTGAGGATGGTGGATGATCCAATGAAGGCATGGGAGTAGTCTGGAATGAAGCTGGGAGACCAGTTATGGAGAGTTACATGGGCAGAGGGTTATATGATTATTTGAGTTTGATTTAATTCTCTAGGCACTAGAAATCAATTCTTTTCTGAGTGCCACAGCTCGTGTATTGAAACAAGTGTGTGTGGCCTAGTCAGGTGTGTGACTCTGATTGTGTGTGAGGGAAGGAGAGAGAAGGAATAAGAGAAAATAAATTAATGAGGTTAATTTTTCTAGGAAGAGAATATTAGCAGGAAGGAGGAGAATGGAAGGATGTGAGGAGATTGGAAGCAGAGAGCAGAGTAGCTGCTGTATTCACTGGTCATCTATTCTGCACTCACTCGTTTATTAATACACGCATGTATTTATTTAAAACCTCCTATGTTCCAAGTACTGTGCTGAACTCTAGGTGCATAAACAGATATCCTTCCTGCCCTTGTGGAACCTACAGTCAGAAAAGATCCAAAGGGAGAGATGAGCGTCCTTTCCCACACACAGAGAAAGAAAGAATGAACTAAGAGGCATTTATGAGGTAATGGGCTTACCCTGGTCTGATTCACTAATTTGGGGGTCCAGGGTTTGATGACCTGTTGGATGTCAAAGGTGGAAAATAGGAGTAGTTCTGGGTAACTGTGTTTTTGGAGTTGGGGAACTCTGTAAACTTAGTGGGCAGTGGTGCCATTAAACAATATTTCAGGTACTATGGCTGAGTAAGTTTATAGGAAGGAGAAAAATAATGTAGTTTTACATGTCTTGTGGCTGACTGCTCCACAAATGGAGATGTCCAGACATTTGGAGTTTAGGAGAAATATTTTAGTTCAAATATAGATTTGAGAGCTGTTATGAGATTGGTGATAATAGAGGCCACAGGAGGTGATGGTGTGTAGGAAGAACGTGCAGATGCGAAGGAAGAGGGTGGATGTTGGGGGACTTCTAGAGTATGTGAGGTGAGCAGGGAAGGGGGATGACCCCTGCTGCATTCTTCTAGGCCACCTCCTCTTCTTCTCAGCGGCATGGCTGTGGTAATGGCCAACGTCTTCTCTGTATTTTCTATCTCTGTCCTTCTATTAGCTATTTCCCCCAGTACATAAACTGTTTAATCTTAAATAAAGAACCTCAAACTCCCCCTAAGCCTGCCTTGACCCATGGCCCCTTTTAGCACTTTGTTGAATCTCTCTTTCCCCTGTAACCATGTTGGTGGAAAGGGCCACGGCAGTGACTCTTTCTGCTCCTCCCTCTAACCCACTCTCCTCTGATGCTTGGCTTTGATAGCCCCTCTATGCTGAAAGGCCTGTGACCAAGGTCTCCTGCAACCTCCTGCTAAATAAGGACTGCTTTGAAGTCCTCATGACCTATTTTAAATGTGTTAGTCTTGATGAGTTCTACTAATCTTCTACCTCCAATTTAATACAATTTTGAAACCTCAAAATTTATCCAGTTTTTAAAGACTCTTCTGTCCCCAGATGGCTTGATAGCCTACGTGTGGGACAGGGCGGGGGATGGCTCTTTCCCTCCACCCCATCTTCTTCTTCACTTCCCATAGGAGTTGGCCCAAGGGGAGAGAGGATTAGCCTAAAGGATATATGTATATGGCAGGTCCAGCTGCTGTCTGAGGAAAGTGTTATTTGGATGGGAGGAATACAGGTGTTTGTTAGCTCTCTTTTATGGATATTTTGTGGATTCATCAGAAATCCTCCTGCTGGGGTCCTTGGTCTGCAACATTCTTTTACTGATTGGTCCATCATTTTTTTGGAGTGGGGACCTTTGCTTATCCTTCAACAACCCAGTCTGCCTCTTGGGAAAGATCTCTTTAAATCACACCAGACCTGTTCCCTCTGGTGAGGGACTTTGTCCCTTCAGTAGTGACATGCAGCTTACTCACAAACCAATGCCCTCTGCTCCTGGGCAAGGAAGGGCAAAGCTGGTTTCTTGCTTTTAGACTTTCCAGATACTAGCGCCTTTGCCCTTAAGCTCTGCCCCTGAAGAAGCAAGAGAAACTCTCCTCTCATTTGGCTTACATGCAGTGAGAGTGGAGATAGAAAATGCCATAGCATACCAAAGTTTGTGAAGTAGTGTGAGGCAAGGTGCTACAACAGTACATACAAAGCCCAGTGGGAAGCGATGAGAGGGCAGGGATCGCCTGCTTTCAGGTGAGGGATACTAGTGAAAGCCTCACAGAGAAAGAGGATGACTTGGCTTTTGAAGAATGGGTTTGCCTGGTAGAATAGAGTTGGAAGGCTCTTCCAAATAGGAATTATAGAGGTACATAAGCTCTGTGAATAAAGGCACAGGAATGTGGAACCGCAGAGTGCGTCTGAAAACAGCAGGTGATTTCCTCCATGTTCTCCCATGAGGATTTGGGGAGTAGAGTGGAAGGGTGACTGGCACTTGTGGATACACACATGGACTCATACAGAAGCAAAATGGGGAAACCCACATTCTGCAAGGCAGCAAGACAAGCATAGATATTGAGGATTGCCTTTTCTGTTTTTTAATTCCATCATCTGGCTTTAGGACTTAGAGAAAGTTACTTAGCTTCCATGACTACAGCGTCCTCATCTGAAAAATGACGAAATTAGATGTTCTAAAATTCCTCAATTCCAAACTCGACTCTGTGAAAGCACTCAATGAACTGTGTAAATTTTATTTCTAATTTTGTTGTTTGTTCTAGAGTACTAGGGAACCCAAGAATATTGAGGATCTTATTAAATACTAAGAAACATCTTGTTTTGAGTTTTTGAAATTGTGGTAAAATACACACAGCATAAAAATTACCATTTTGTCCTGTTTTAAGTGTACAGTTCAGCAGCATTAAGTATGTTACATTGTATATAACTGTCACAACCATCTAGCTCTGCAATGTTTTCATCTTCCCAAACTGGAAGTCCACACCCATTAAACAATGACTCTCTTTCCCTTTCCTCCAGCACCTGATAACCACCAGTCTACTTTCCATCTCCATGAATTTAACTACTCTAAGCACGTCATATAAGTGGAATTATACAGTACTTGTTCTTTTGTGTCTGACTTATTTCTCTTCGCAGAATATCATTCTCGAGATTCATCCATATTGTAGCATGTATCAACATTTTCTTCTTTTTTAAGGCTGAATAATTCTGTATTATACCACATTTTGTTTGTCCATTTGTCTGTCAATGGACACTTGGGTTGCATTCACCTTTTGGCTACTGTGAATAATGCTGCTATTAACATGGGTATACAGATGTCTCTTTTAGACTTTGTTTTCAATCTTTTGGATATATATCTGGAATTGCTGGATCATAGGGTAATCTATATAATGTTTTAAATAAATGCCATACTGTTTTTTACTATGGCTGCACCATTTTATATTCCTACTACTGCTTGCCAAGAGTTCTAATTTCTCTACACATTCTTGGTAATGCCTGTTATTTTGTGGTGTGTGTGTGTTTTAATAGTTGTCCTAATGGTGCAAAATAGCATCTTGTGATTTTGAGTTGCACTTTCCTAATGAATAATGATGTTTAATATTTTTATGTGCTTATTGGCCATTTGTATACCTTTTTTGAGAAATGCCTATTCAGTTCTTTGCCTATTTTTAAAAAATTTAGTTTTTGTTGTTGAGTTGCAGGTGTTCTTTATGTATTCTGGATATTAATCTCTTATCGGATATATGATATACAAATATTTTCTTTCATTCCATGGGTAATCTTTCCACCCTTTTGATAGTTTTCTTTGAAACACAAAGTTTTGGAGAAGGGCAGAGCAAGATGTTGGACTAGAAACATTTCCTTTGCAACCACTTGTGGTGAGATCAGAGAGGGAGGGCTCCAGCTACCTCTGGCTGGAGGATCCTGCCCAGAGACATCTCTTTGGGGACACAGGGAGGGAGCAGGAGACTCTAGGAACCCATGAAGAGGTTAGGAGCAATGGAGAACTGGCACAGAGGCCCATCGGTTTGGGGGCAGTATTCAGATAGAGAAGACTTGCCCTGTAGGCTTTTTTTTTTGGACCTGGGCCCTTGGTAAAGTTACTTTGGGAGAGTCTGGGTGAGCAAGTGATCTTGAATAGCACCTGAGATTGAATCTCCAGGTGGAAAGGAGCTCTCATCATTTGGCTGCTGGCTGGGGGCAGCCACTGGGAGAACTGCCTGGGAGGAATAATCTGCAGGGTCCTAATGTAAGGCTGGTTCTGGTATACCTGCTGAGCTGGGCAGCCACCCATGGGGAGATGTGAGCAACACATGGTTTCCTGTGTGGTCAAGGGATACTGTTTGGAAAGGTTGAGGTGTGTCTCTTAAGTAGGCTGACTAAAGCTTCAGGCTGCCAAACCTGTGGGGGATGAGGTCAAAGAAGTCAGCAAGAAGGGACCATGTCTCCTTGGCTGGCTTCCAGCCCCCAGCCATATCAGCATCAGAATTTTTTCCCCTAGATTTTTCTTTTCTTTTTTTTTCTATTTATAATTTTTCATTGTTTCTTTCTTGAATAGTAAGGGCTCCATTCTTGCTACAGTTTTACCGCTCCTTTTATTCTTTTTTTTCCCCTTAAAGTTTCTTGTTTTTTTTTTTTTGTTATATATTTATTTTTTTCATGTTACTTTTTTCAATAATGAAGTTCCATTTTTTTGCTAGTTTTTCTACCCCGTTTCTTCTTTATTTCCTTTCCTTTTGTATCCTTTTCTCCCCCTTCTGTAAAGATTTTTTTACTTTTGTTATCTTTCCCACATAAATTTTTCAAATAACAACTAAGACATATCTTCCCCTGTTTTTACATCTTACATCATTTTATTTTCAGTTTTCTTTATATACTTTTATTATTACTATTTTATATTTTTTCCTGATCTGTTTTATTCTTTTGTCAATCTATTTTCCATTTATAGGGCAGAGTCTCACTCTGAGGCCTGGGCTGGAGTGCCATAGCATTGGCCCGGCTCGAGGAGACCTTGACTCCCTGGTCTATGGGATCTTTCTAGCTTTGGCCTTTGGAAGGATGCTATTGGTAGTTCTCCACTGCAACATATAGCTTTTTTATTCTCTATTTGGGGAAGGTGGGCTCTTATTTTTGCTCAGGCTTGTAAGGAGCCCCTGACCTCAAGGAACCCCCCCCCACCAACCCAGACTCCCAGAGGCCAGGAATTGTGGGTGTGGATCAAAGCACCTTGCTGAACATCACTATTACTCCTGTCTCTCTCTTTCTGTTCTTCTCTCTCTCTTTTTTAATTATTAAATCATACCTGTGTACATTAATGCGATCATGGGGCACTATACACTGGTTTTATAAATGGTTTGACACATTTTCATCACACTGGTTAACAGCCTTCCTGGCATTTTCTTAGTTATTGCATTAAGATATTTATATTCTACATTTACTAAGTTTCACATGTTCTTCTCTTTTTTTTTTGTCAGTCTTTCCTTTTATCCTCCTCTTTCTTTTTCTTTTCTCTCTCTCTCTCTTTTTCTTTTTTTTATCTTTTCTACCTTCTTGCTCTTCTCTCTTCTCTTCCTTTTGGTTGTACTTCAATACCAAGAACTAAGATAAGGTAATTTAAAGAGAAGGGTGGAAGTGAACGGAGAAAGTAGGGGAAGAAAGCAGATAAGAAGAAAACACTCATGAGGAAGAACCATTACAAAAATGCTGGCAACATGAAAAACCAGAACAGTGCAACCCACCCCCACCTCCTAAGGGATCATGAGGTAGGCAGTACAGAGGATTCCACTTATAAAGAAATGGTAGAAATAACAGGAAGGAAATTTAAAATATGGATGGTAAAAACAAGGAAATCACTGAGAAAGTGGAAAATAATCAAAAGGAAATGCAGAAACTGAATCAAATAATAGATGAAAGATATCAAGAAAATAGAAAGGTTATAGCAGAGCTTAAGGAATTGAAGGAGTCAGTCAGTAACTTAAAGATGCAGTATAAAGTATCAATAACAGATTAGAATATGGAGAATAAAGTATTTCAGAGCTAGAGGCTAAAGCTCTTGAGCTAATATAGGCAACACAGCTAGCACAGCTCTCGAGCTAAAGAGGCAGAAAGGAAGAGAGAGAAAGTAAAATGTTTGCTCAGAGAATTATGGACTTCATGAAGTGTTCAAACATAAAGATTATAGGTATCCCAGAAGAAGAATGCCCCATAAGAATGGAAGCCCTACTAGAGGATATCATAAATCAAATTTCCCAAGTATCACCAAAGATTCCACCACACTTCATTCACAGGGATTTGAACCCCAGGTCATCTCAGTTCAAACAGAGCTTCACTAAGACACATTGTCATGAACCTGTCCAAAGTCAAGATGAAAGAGAAAATTCTACAAGCACCCAGCAGTAAATACCATTGCTCTACAGGGGGAGATCTACCAGGGTGACAGTAGAATTCTCAAATGAAACTTTTCAAGCCAGAAGAGAATGATCATCTATCTTTAACTTTCTTAAACAAAACAATTTTCAGCCCAGAATTCTATATCCTACTAAGCTAAGCTTTAAAACTAATGAAGAAATCAAATCGTTATTGATATGTAAACATTGAGGTAATTTGCCACAAGACAGGAAATACTTAGACCTATTCTCCACACTTACCATCACAGTGGACCGCCAGTAAACACCCCAAAACTAAAGGACTAAACCTAACTTCCACAATGACATAAATTAAGCAATGGACTTTCACAAAATAAGATGAATAGGACTCTACCTCAGTTCTCTCAATAAATGTTAAAGGCTTGAATTCCCCACTGAAGAGGCACATGGTGGCTGATTGGATAAAAAAAGCACAAGCCATCCACATGCTGTCTCCAGGAACCACACTTAAATAAGACTTAAGGTGAAGGGATGGAAAATATTTTAGGCAAATGGAAATCAGAAGCAAGGAGGTATCGCAATCTTATTTTCAGATATAAGTGGATTTAAATCAACTAAAGTAAAAAAAAGACAAAGATGGACACTTCATATTGGTCAAGGGAACAATACAATAAGAAGACATTTCAATTCTAAATATTTATGCACTCAACTTAAATGCTGCCAGATTTATTAAATAGACCTTAATTGGTCTGAGCAACATGATATCCTATAACACCATAATAGTAGGGTTTTTAAACACTCCTTTTACAAAACTGGACAGATCCTCTAAACATAAACTTAACAAAGATGAAGGGACTTAAACTTGACCCTAGAACAACTATGCTTAATAGATTTATACAGAACACACCATCCCCAAACTAAGGAATACATGTTCTTCTCATCAGCCCATGGAACATTCTCCAAAATAGATCACATCCTAGTGAACAAATTAAACCTCAAAAAATAATCAAAACAATTGAAATTATACCTTTTATCTTCTCAGCCTATAAGGCAATAATGGTGGAACTCCAACCAAAATTTTCATTCCCACACAAAGGCATGGAAACTAAACAACCATACGCTGAATGACAGTTGGGTCAAGGAAGAAATAAAAGAAGAAATCATTAACTTCCTTGAACATAACAACAATGAAGACACAAGCTACCAAAACCTGTTGGATACTTCGAAAGCAGTCCTAAGAGGGAAATTTATTGCATTAGAAGCCTACATCCGAAAAACAGAAAGAGAGTGCATCAACAATCTGATGAATCATCTTAAAGAAATGGAAAAGGAAGAGCAAAAAGTCCAATCCCAAACCAGCAGAAGGAAAGAAATAACCAAAATTAAATCAGATATAAATGAAATTGAAAACAAAAGAACCATTCAGAAAATTAATGAAACAAAAAGTTGGTTCTTCTAAAAAATAAACAAAATTGATAAACTGTTGCCCAGATTAATTAGAAATAGAAAAGTAAACTCTTTAATAACCTCAATCAGAAATGAAAAGGGGGAAATAACATCTGATACCACAGCCATACAAGAGGTTATTTCTGACTACTACCCAAAACTGTATGACCAGAACTTTGACAATGTGGTGGAAATGGGTCAATACCAGTATCACATTATCTCCCTAGACTTAACCCAGAAGAAATATATCTCTTAAAGGACCAATATCAAGCACTGAGATTGAAGAAACAGTAAAAAGGCTTAAAACATTGTGACATTAAAAAAAAAAAAAAAAAAAGGCTTAAAACAAAAAGAGCCCTAGATCAGATGGCTTCACACTGGAATTCTGTCATTCCTTCAAAGATGAGCTTTTACCTATACTACAGAACCTACTCCAGAACATTGAGATGGAAGGAACCTTCCCCAACATGCTCTATGATGAAAATATCACCCCGATTCCATAATTAGGAAAGGGTCCACCTAAAAAGGAGGACCACAGACCAATTTCAATGCAAACATACTCAACTAAGTCTTAGCTAATAGATTTCAGCTACACATTAAAAAAATCATCATGACCAAGTAAGCTTCATCCCAGGGATACAAGTCTGGTTTATTATACACAAATCCATAAATGTAATTCACCATATTAGTCAAAGCAAAAACAGAGAACATATGATCCTCTCAATAGATGCAGAAAAAGCATTTGATAAAATTCAGCATCCTTTTCTAACAAGAACCCTTAAGAAAATAGGCATAGTTGGCACATTTCTTAAGCTAATTGAAGCCATCTATGACAAACCCACAGCTAACATCGTAGTGAACGGAGTAAAACTGAAAGCTTTTCCACATAGAACTGGAACAAGCCAAGGATGTCCACTGTTGCTGCTATTATTTAACATTGTTCTGGAAGTTCTAGTGAATGCATTCAGGAAAGAGAAGGATATAAAGGGCATCCAAATTGGATCAGAGGAGGTCAAACTCTCAGTCTTTGCTGATGATATGATCTTATACTTAGAAAACTCCAGAGACTCAACCACAAAACTTCTGGAAGTGATCAGGAAATACAATAATGTCTCAGGGTATAAAATTGATGTTCACAAATCAGTAGCCTTTGTATACTCCCATAATGGCCAAGTTGAGAAGCAAATCAAGGACATAATTCCCTTACAGTAGCTTCAAAGAAAACAAAATAGGTGAAGGATCTTTCCAAAGAGAATTATGAAACCCTAAGAAAAGAAATAGCAGAAGAAATTAACAAATGGAATTATATACTCTTGGCTAGGGAGAATCAACATTGTTAAAATATCTATTCTATACAAAGCAATCTACAGATTTAATGTAATCCCCATTAAAATACCAACATTACACTTTGAAGAACTGGAAAAAATGGTACTTTGTTTTGAATGGAACAACAACAACAACAACAACAACAAAACCTTGTATAGCCAAGGCAAATCTTAGTAATAAAAACAAAGCTGGAGGCATCACCCTACCAGACTTCAGGCTATGTTACAAGTCTACAGTAATCAAAACAGCATGATATTGGCACAAAAAGAGAGACATAGATGTATAGAACCAAGAGATGAAATCAGTTTTTAGTTGCCAAGAATAAAAAACCAAGAGATGAAATCAGTTTTTAGTTGCCATATAATCTTTGATAAACTAAACAAAAGCATACAGTAGGGAAAAGAATCCCTATTCAACAAATGGCGCTGGGAGAACTGGATAACCTCATGTAAAAGACCAAAATTGGACCCACACCTTTCACCACTTACAAAAATTGACTCAAGGTGGATAAGAGATTTAAATCTAAGACATGAAATGATAAAAAATCTTAGAAAAAAGTGTGGGAATAACCCTTGATGATGTTGGACTGGGGAAAGACTTTATGACAAAGACTTCAGCAGCAACTACAATAACAACAAAAATAAACAAATGGGACTTAATTAAGCAGAAAATTTTCTGCATAGTAAGGGTACAACAAGTAAAGCAAAAAGACAACCTTCAGAATGGCAAAAGATATTTTCAGGGTCTGAATCTGACAAAGTGTTGATAATTATAATCTACAGAGAACTCAAATTAATCAATAAAAAGAGAGCAAAGAGTCCTATCTGCCACTGGGCAAAAGAGAAGAACAGAACCTTCTCTGATGAGGACAGACAAATGGCTAACGAACATTTGAAAAAAAATGCTCATCGTTCCTGATAGTCAAAGAAATGCAAATCAAAACCACCCTGAGCTGTCCATTCTTCAGTGAGAATGCCCCATATCACAAAGTCTCAAAGCTGCAGATACTGGTGTGGATGTGGAGAGAAGAGAATACTTTTATAGTGCTGGTGGGACTGCAAAATAATACAACTTTTTTGGAAGGAAGTATGGAGACTCCTCAAAGAACTCAAATTAGACCTTCCATTTGATCCTGCAATCCCATTACTAGGCATTTACCCAGAAGAAAAAAAAATCTTTATCATGAGGACATTTGGCATGAGACTGTTTATCACAGCTCAATTTATAATTGCCAAAATGTGGAAATGACCTAAGTGCCCCCCAACCCAGTAATGGATGAACAAACTGTGGTCTATGTATACCATGGAATACTATTCAGCCATTAAAAGGCGGAGACTTTACATCTTTTATATTAACCTAGATGGAGTTGGAACACATTCTTCTTAGTAAAGTATCCCAAGAATGGAGAGGGAAAAAATCCAGTGTGCTGACTTCTAATATGAAGCCAGTAGATGATCTAATACATGCACATGTAAGAGAAAAACTCAAACCAATTCAAAGTGGGGGGTGGAGAAATGAGGGAGCAGGGAAAGGAGAGGAGGGTGGAGCATGGGTGTGTTCCCACTTAATGGGCACAACGTTACAGTATATGGCACAGGGTGGGACACAATTATAAGAGTGACTCTACCTAACAAATGCAGATATTGTTACATAATTCTTTGTACCGACAAAGTAACCTGAAACAGTAAAAAAAAAAAAAAAAAAGAAAGAAACACAAAGTTTTAAATTTTATTAAGTCTAATTAATTGTTTTCTTTTGTGGCTCTATTTTTGGTGTCATATCCAAGAAATTATTGCGAAAGACAATTTTGTGAAGATATTTCCTATGTTAAAACAAAGAAGCATCTTTTATATAAATGTTAAGTTAGCTTAAGTTCTGTCTTTGAATTTTTAAAGACTTGAATCTTTAAAATTCAGGTCTCTTGCTTAGTCTGCAGAATGTAATTAAGCTTCCTTTATCTTCCACTTTGACCTCCTATCCTCTAAACATACTTTGAGTGCCTTCTTATCCTCCTGGTTGGTTAGAGAATCAGGCAAGGTTTCAATTCTCTATGCCTATTACATTGTCTTTAAATGTTCTCAAATTGTTCCAAAGGCTTAAAATAATGTTTTAAGCTAAGCATGGTTTAGGTTTGCTTTGGTCTGTGCATATGGGAAGCTTAAAGACTTGCAGATTACTTGAGCATAATGGGAAAGAGGAGGGGTAAGAAGGAAAGGTCAATTCTTTCTGCTTGGTGCGATTGATAAAGAAAAGAAGTAGTGTTGGTTTTTTTCTCCCCCCCCCTCTCAATTTTCTAACAAAAGCAAAAATCTACTGTGGGTACATCCCAGGGAAAGGAAACTTCATCTGGGTGGGCAGGGGGGTGGATATTTAGGAGTTGTCGATTAGTAAAAAATGGGGAATGACAAAGCCGGTATTGGTCAGCTTTTCTATGGTGTCTATGATGGACGTGGCTCAGATCTGCTGGCATGCATAGTGATGGCTGCATCAAGAAAAATTTAAAAGACCAAAACCACTTTGATTTGACCTTTGTCATGACTCTACCCCTACTGAATTCATTTGGCAATCTTGTACAGTCACTTAGTTTTGCATTTAAAAAACGAGGTATTGGAACAGATATCTGACCTTTCGTTAACCCTGAAGGGATTAATGAAGGGATTTGTTGGGAGCTCCGTTTCTTTTCATTGGGAACATGGGGGAAAGCAGCAGTTTCTATTTTCTTAAAGCAAAGCAGAGGCACATGAATAATTAAACCTCAGCAAGGCAAACATCGAATTTTGGCAAGGGGGTAATTCCCTGAAATTGGGGAAATTCTGGGCCAAAGGCCTTTTGCACACGTTCCTCAGAAGTGTTGCAGCTCTGGTAACTTTCTAATAGGGTTTATTGCATTAGTTCTGCCTTGAATCCCCAGGTAAGTTGGTTGATTACTGCTGCTTTAAGGCTTGTTTCATGACGGTCTTGGTGGCTTTGGATTTCCAAAGTATGAAGAGCTTCTTGGGTGAAAACTATGCCTGTGGATTGTTTAGTATTCGCCAAAGGTTCTGAGTGTTCTGCCTTTAAGGACACATAACAAGGAAAGTTTTTCAAGTGTTTGTATAAACTTAAGTGTGTATGTTATATACCCATGTTTATACAGTATGCAAATATATACAATGAATTCCAGGTGACTATAGAACAAATGATTAAAGTGTGTTTTGCTATCTGGAAATTATATTGAGATTTATGAAGTTTTGGAAAGGCTTTGAAAAATGTTTGCTTTGTGGAGTTTTCTTTAAAGAAGAGTTTACTGTGAAGGAAAATGCATATATTCAATTAATCTTATTTATCAGCAAACAATTTTATGTACATATATTTTGAAAAACAGTTTTAAGCATAAATATACTTTGATATACTAAACATGTGACAGTTGGCTTTGGATGTTTTATTTTTTATCACTGGGGTATTTCAATTATGTCCCCACCTGACTGCTTGCTGCTTTCCCCCATATTGATAACTGGCATACAAAAATTTGAAAAATAAAACACAGTTATTTTTTTTTATCATGTCAAAATGGCATGTGGTTTTGATCCAGAGAGTGGAGGGTTTCCATCAGACTGCTCTATCTGAAATCTCTGGGTCTATTTCCTCCTTTGCCTGGACTGCTGTTACTGGTAGTTGATGTTATTCAATTATCTCTACATTTTAACCTTGGTGTTTACTTCTAATGTCACTCAAGTCAGTAAATGATTCATTGCATTTGGAACCAATAAACATGGTTTGGCAGAAAAGGGACAATGTGTGGCAGATGCATTTGGACTAAAGCGAACAATGCATTTGAAACCCAGGCTCTAAGAGCTTAGAAATTCAATTACACAGTCATGGAGCAGGGGTAGGGACCACAATGCCTGGCTTGTAGTGAGCACCCAGTGAATGTCCATAAAGGGGATGGCGATGGTTTTATTCAACACAATCTTTATATACCAGAAGGCTTCCTCACTACATGGATAGGAATGGTAGTTTCCCAAATTTTGGGTCCTTGAGATTTCATTCAGGTCTGAAACACGTCTTTCTAGGTCTCCTCATTCCTCAAGCAGGACTGATAATTTTGTGATATTACCATTAACAAAAATAACCTTGTGCATTATCAAATACTAGGCAATACACACCTGAATGCTTAATAACACATAATGCTACTTTCAGGAGACCTAAAACCCTAAAACCCTAATTTAACATCTTCTTCATCCTCCCCAAAAGTGTATTAATCTCTACTCTGAAGCTTAATGAATTAGGAGAAAGTTATTCAGTCAAGGCCAGAGAAGATACCAGGTACAGGATAGATTTCTCTGGTTTCTGAGCTTGGTTTTCCTCACTGGCAATCTCTTCCCTTCCCTTCCCCCTTCTTCTCTCCATTCTTTTCTTCCTTCTTGCCTTCCCTTCTTCTTCTTTTTTTTTTTTTTAGTGAGGATATAAAAGAGCAAAATCCTCTTCTTTCAGGAAGCAATGCTAGAGAAAGGGTAATACTATTAATACCAATTATATTCTGATATCGTTCTCAGAAACAAAGTCGGAATATGGGCCATGTTCAGAATCAAGAAGATTTTGCAATTCTTTAGCCTGCACAGAGTGGACTGTGACTACACGGAAGTCCTTGTGGCGTGCACATCTCTGGTAGTTATAACTCTTCCTGAGCAAATGAAAGGTCTACCTCAGGTCTTAATTTTTACTTGACATCATAAAAACCAAACTTCTGTGTTGCATGTCCTGTGTGTGGGGAGTTATTTGTGTAGTGAGAGAACAACCTGGCCCTCTGCCCAGCACTGGTATCCGACCTTGATCTTGTTATTTATCCTTTTGAGTAGTAACTTCCACAAAAAGGGAAAACCCCAAACATGTTCCCCCAAGAGAAAATTGGTCTCCCAAGAAGGCTATGATGGTAGCTTGTTTGTTTTTTTGCTGCTGTGTAACAAATGACCAAAATCTTAATGGCTTACAAGATTGCCTGTTTATTTTATTTTTTGTTTTCATCTTTACTTTTTTTTTTATTTTTTATTAAATCATAGCTGTGTACATCGATATAATCATGGGGCATCATTCACTAGCTTCACAGACCGTTTACCAAGTTTCACATATACCCTTGTAAGATGCACCGCTGGTGTAATCCCACCAATCCCCTTCCCTCTATCCACCTTCCCCCCACAGTTCTGTCAGTCAGAAGTCTGGGCACAGAGTAGCTGGTCCTCTGCTGAAGGACTCAGGGCTGATATCAAAGTGTCAGCCTGGCCACATTCTCTTTTGGGCTCTTTCTTCAAGCTCATTCAGGTTGTCAGTTCCTTATATAAGATGTAAGTCTTCTTTTTCTTGCTGGTTTGTGGCCAGGACCACTTCCCACTAGGAAAGGCTGCTTTTGGGCCCCATCTACATAGTCCCCTCCTAGCCACACAGCACTTTGTCCTTCAAGGTCAATGGCAAAAATCTCTCATTTAAGGACTCATCTGAGGTAAAGTTCATTTCCCTTATGAATAACTCCAAGTCAACTGATCTCTGAATTTAGTTATATTTACAGGATTCTTTCAGCACTGCCATATACTCATAACCTAATCATGGTAGTGAGACACCATCACATTTATGGGCTCTGCTTCTGCTGAAGAGGAGAGGATTCTACAGGGTATACGTATCAGGGATGGGAATTTGCAGTATGTTTGATCCTGAGGATTTGAAAGGGTCAATAGACTCAGCCTTTGTGAAAGTCAGGTCTCTCCTGCTGGGATCACAGTGATCTGTTGTTTCTTCCCTGACTTCATATATTTCAGTTAGTTGAATGTATGACAAAACTGTCTGTTCCTAGAAAGTTTAGGCTAAGTTGGCTCATGCTTCCTTAGAGGGGTTCAAACCCAGGGTGGCCCCAAAGGAGTTCACTGCATGGGATAATCTGAAATCTTAGTACAATATCCAGCCCTATATTCAGTATTTGTCAAAGCTGGGACAGAGTCTTGTCTTTGTGGTTCTGATCCAAATGTAAAGAATTGGTGTGAGGGTGGTGCCTGTGGCTCAACAGAGTAGGGTGCTGACCCCATATGCTGGAGGTGGTGGGTTCAAACCCAGCCCCAGCCAAAAACTGCAAAAAAAAAAAAAAAAAAAAGAATTGGTGTGAAATAACCTTCTATCCAGAAATGTGCCTAGTCAGCTCCTTGCCCTCTGAAGGGTGGGCACAACTTCTACAAAGATGCAGAGGGTGAGGGGGAAAGAAAGCGGAGGGACCCACTATGAGGACCCAATTTGTCTGTGTTTATGGGACACCTACCCATTCTCCTGATTGTTCACTACAAAGTAGCTTGATGCCTCTTCTCTCCTGGAAGCTACATTAAATCAACCTTTGTTTGTTTCCTAAAAAAAAAAAAAATAATATTTTTTTCCTTTGAGGACATGGTGATGTCTAGTGTATGAAGATGGTATCCCAAACATGAGAAGTAATTAGCAGATAGCAGTGAATACTGTTATTGTAAAACACACTGATATTTATAAGCTGGTTTTCATTCTCTGGACTTCTTCCTTTTTCCTCTGCCACCACATATTCATTTTGTTTCTCTTCAGCTATAAAGGGGAGGGGAAGAAAGAAAAGGAGGAAAACCAGGTTCCCATGTGTGTGTATGAAACTGAGGAGCTGTCAAAGGTTCATAGCTGGGAAAGCGCACTCCTGTGTATTCAATCACTGAAATTAAGTGTTTTCGAAGGCAGTGCAGTCACGGGTCCATTGCATGGGGAAATAACAGCGTTGTAGTCCATCACTTAAAATGTTAACCTTGTCTCTTACTAGTGACTGGGAGCAGAGACACGTGCTCCATGCTCGCTGGTTAAATGGCACTGTGTCAGCTTTGTGAAAAAGGCTAGCGTGTATCTGTCAGTCTTCTGATTTGGCTTTAAGAGTGTGTGTGTTCATGTGCACGCAGGCACGTGTGGGTGGCATGCATACCGACATGCACCTGCCCCCTCTTCCATTTGCCTTTACGTGGCCTTCTGAGATCTGGCTTATTGCTCACTGAAAAATGGGAACAACAGAACCAGTTTCTAGTACTTTAAAATATATCCTTTACTAAGATATTTTTGCTTGCCAGTCCTTGAATTCTTAGGTAGCTGTATTATAACCACTTAATCTTAATTACAGAAAGTTCCATTTTGAACATATTTCATCTTAATGGAATGAAGTGTAGCTGTGCTATATTGAGGATATCATACGTGCTCTGCTGATAGTATGAACCGGAACATACCAGGAGTCACCTGTGTACCAGGAGTCATACACGTTTTGTATAAAGAGTGAGATAGCAAATATTTTAGGCTTCATGGAGCATGTTGTTTCTGTCGTAAACTGAGAGCAGCCCAAAACAGTATGTAAATGAATTGTCACAGGCCGCGTGCCAATCTCAACATGGTGGATGGGCTGGATTTGGGGTGTGGACTGCAGTTGGCTGCCTCTGTCGCATACTATTGAATATTTGAAATGATTCTTGTTTTCATGACATGAAGAACTTGATGTTCACCTAGGTCTGTCTGTGGAGTTTCCACCCTGGTCAGCAGAAATTCTGTCTAGCTGTGCAGCATTCCTTCCTTCAGACTCACCTCTCCTTTTCACTGTGCCTGTCGCACACCAAGCGTGCTTCTTCACAGGGTCCCCCCTCCATTGCTTCTGGCTCACACTCTCCTTCTCTGATGTAATCCCTTCTCAGAGGTGCAGACCCTGATCACTCCCTATCATCACATAGCTCCTTCCAGCCTGGTGCTTTTGATCCACATCACCCTGTTGTTTGTTTGTTTATTTACTTATTTATTTATTTTCAGATTATACTACTTGATTCATGTATTTATACATTATCTTCCTAGAAGATAAGTTCCATGAGGTCAGGGATTTGTTTTGTTTTGTGCCTATACTAGTGGTTGGTGTGAGGCGGGTGCTTAACACATTAAGTGCCATGTAAGTTGTATTTAATGTATATTAGTTTTGAGCCTGGGGCCTCATGAAGTATATATAACTCACATCTCCTACACCTTGACTGCCACAATAGAAAAAATTTTTTTTCCTTAGGGCCACAGTGTTTTATTAGGTCAAGGACATTAACTGCCATGTGAGTCGTATTTCACTCATGTTAGTTTTGAGCCTGGGGTCTTATGAAGCATATATAATTCACACATCTCTTGCCTTAATAAGACACCATGACCCCAAGGAAAAAATTTTTTTCTAGTGTGGCAGTCAATGTGTTAATAAACATTTGTTGAATTCAGGGATTCATCTACTCTACAGTTCTAGGCAGAGTCTGACAAAAGTGTGTGATTATTAAGTGAGATAATACTTGTTAAGTGTACTCAGTAAGTGTTAACCATTATTATTAAATTGTCAACATTAAAGTTTAAGTGGACAGAGTATATTTTTCATTTGTGTGGATTAGTGATCCTGTAAGTAAAATGCATAGCACTATCCCTGGGACATAAGAAACATTCAGTATTAGTGATTACCATTATCATTATTTTCTCCAGCAAGTGGAATGAGCTTCAGACTTAAAATTCAGAAGAGATTTGAATATTCAAATGGAGAAAATAAAAAAAGATGCTGTAAAATTTTTTTTTTTTCAGACCATGCTAATCCTCTGAAGCTCAAAAGTGCTAATTACTTATATATGAAGCATTGAATAATCTTTGGGAAATCAGGGCAGATTGGAAGTGTATAGAATCAAGAGATAAGACAATGAATTGTATGGGTTTCTGAGGGAGACAAAAGGTACTTTTGAACTGGGGATGAATCTCTAGCCAAAAGGCATTGCTGACGTGTCTTTGAGTCATCAATGTTCTAGGCAAAGTAGAAAGACTTTCTCATATTATCTTCTAGTCATGAAGGGTTTATAAGCACCGAGAAAAGAAAGTGATCACTTAGAGCCAGCTTGAGGTCGATAAGAATAAATTATGCCAAACTAATTTAATTTCCTATTTGTTCCCTAAAGAGTTATTAGATTACAGGTCAGAAACTTTGTTGGTAAGCCTGGATTTATAGATGGTTAACTTTTCTACAATGAGTATCTTTTGTTTTATAATCAGCTGAAATAATCTCAGCTTGTGTTAATTTATCTGTAATGTTCATATTAAAAAAGCAAAAGGTGATTAATACATTGCATTTCACCTGTAAGGCAGTTTCTCCCAGGGTCAGCTATCTAATCATCTGGATTCACATGGCACCTTGGTTATACCTTTAATTATTGAATCAACCACACTTTAATTACCTAGTTATTTGTATTTTTCTAGATGATAATATAACTACCTTATAAAGAAGGATGAAGTCACATTTACTTGGGAGAGATGCCTTTACATTAGCTCATACACAAAATGTTTGGGATATTATTTGGCCAACAGGCTTATTATCATCCAAGACTATTAGTTCAGAGAACAAATGTTATTTAATAAATGATGTGAAGGCGATCAGTTAGTCATTTAGCTGGGGAAAAAAGTAAGAAAAGAAAGAAAAGAATGGAGAATCTTCTAATAATATAGATTCTAAGTTAGTTGAAAAGAAACATGCAAATATAAACCTTGCCAATAAAGAATATATGTTATATTTATGTCAGAATGAAAGAGGGTGTTCTTTCCATAAAAATGAAGAATGTCACAAAGTAAGGGTAAATAAAGTAGGTTTTAGAAAAATTAAAAACATTCTATGTAAATAAATACTGACTAAAAGTAAACTATAGATTCATATCAAATTATTTTAGTTATTAAAATATTTTCATCACAGCATAATGATAATATTAAGTCCAAGCGAGAGTTGACCATTCATTCATTTAAAGTTTTTGGGCACTCAGTACTTGTCAGGCATAGTTGTAGGTACTAAGGATACAGCAGAAAACCAAGAAACTCCTGTGAAGCTTACGTTCTAGTAGGGGTTGACTGACTATAACAGTATACAGTGGGTTAGGAGGTGATAAGTGCCTTGAAGAAAATAAAGGAAGGTGAAGGGAGGTTACAGGACGTGTCTTTTCCTATTTCTAGGATTTGCATGCTGAGGATGGAGGCATTCTGGTGAGGTGTCAGAACAGTTCTTTCTTGTCTTCCTCAGCCGGGAGACACTGATCAGAGAGATTTCCGTCCCCCACCTCCTTCACCACTGCAGCTCAGTGCATATGCTATGCTCACAAATAGGTCTTTGCTTTGCTTGGTGTTCCAACTTGCTGATCAATGACTTCTTTCAAGGTAACTCTGGTGGTGTTGCAAGTACATTTAAGGTGACATGTGAGATTTGCAGACACTGCACATTCCCTGAAGTTCAGACAAGTGCTGACATGCTGTAAGACGAAAACAAATTGCTTAAGCTTCCTAGCTGAGGGAGGAAAGTTTTTTGCTGGTTTTTTTTTTTTTTTTTTTTTTGTTGTTGTTTATTTGGGGCTACATGCAAAGATAGTGTTCTGGACAGGTTTCATATCTCTATTTCTACACCTGCTTCCATCTGACTATGAGGAAATGATTTTTTTCATCTGCAGAATGGGAATGAGTGATGTATTTATCTCAAAGAAGAAAAATAAATCTAAACACTGAGAACCTTGGGAACTATAGGGGAAAGAGCTTGTATTAGGTGGAAGTGAAACCTACAATGACCTATGGGCTAGGTTGGTGATGTAGACCATGGCCTTCACCAAAAATAGCATCTTGGTATCAACAGAGAGGTTCTCCAATATATAGACAAAAAATTCCTTTATCAATGCTGTCAGCATTCTTTTTTGCTTGACTGGATCAAAGTGACAAGGGTTGGAGGATGTGATATTGGAAGGTGAGCCATTTCGACTGTTTCATGGAGCATGACCCTGGGAATCATGCATAGGGAATGATGGCACCAGACCTGTCAACTATGAAAATATAGGAGAGCTAAAATTCTTATGGCAATGTGCATGAAATCAGGATTATGTTGACAGCTTGCAATCATAGATATAAATCACTTTTTTACTTTCCCAGGTTGCTATTAAGTAGCTGAGGCTGCATTAATTTTTAGAACTTCTAGTATTTAGTCATTGTTTCGCATGAAAGCATGAATTATCAATGAACACTTATGCATCTCAAGATACCTTTATTCTGCTGAGGAGAAATTAGGGTACAAAGTTTTGGTGTCTTGAAACTGAGTGCTTAACATTTGAATTCATTTGAACTCTGCCACAACTGAATAAATAAACTTAAGGTGAAAGAAAAAAATGGATGGAAGATTTCATAGGAAGACTGGATCTAGGTCTCAGGTTCCAATTTAGAAGCTCTCTCCATCAGGAAAGCTTGAAAACATGAAGAGGAATGGGGAAGTTTATGAGTTAAACCCAGTGGATCAGGAGACCTATGGGATAGGTAGCATTTTCGGTCTTAGATATGCATGTTCAGCCATTAAATTATGTATGTGTGTGTGTGTGCGTGTGTGTGATACCAATAAAAAACATGCATGGGATTAGTAGGTAGGAAAAAATAATTTTGGTAATTTTTATCGATAATTATGTGTTAGTTACTAGGGGTCTGGGGATAGAGCACGGATGAAAACAAAATCTCTTCTTCATTTGAATAAGCTAAATAAATGATAATCAAATATGCAAGAAGTTACATGAGCTAATGCCTGAATGAAGCAGTATTAGGGGACAGGGAGTGATTGGTGGTGCTTCTGTAAAATAATGACCCAAGGAAGGAGGTGAAATTTGAACAGAGACATGAATGAAATCAGACCATGAGCCATGCTGGTATTTGGGGGGAAAGTGTCCTAGGAGAGGCATGGTAAGTGGAAAACATAAGGTGCCAGCTTGCTTTGCATGATTACTCTGTCTCCATCATTATGGCCTTTGCCACATCATTAAAACACTGCAAAATGGAGACAACAAAATTTGACCTTCCTATTTACTGGGTTGAGGGTGAGTCTACTAATTGTTGAAGGCTTACAGACCAGGCCAAAATTTTATAAAACATGGAAGCCACTGGAAGTATACACAGGTACTTCAAAGCAGGAGAAGAAAGTCTTTAAATTTCCTTCAGAGCTGGATAACAGATACCAGTGTTAATCTTAAAATTTTTTAAAACATTCTCAAATTAATTAATGGCTGATACCATAGAGTGATTTTCCTTTGACTACATGAAGTTCCTAAATAGTGTCCAGTTGTTCTGGATCTGTTTATGATGAGTGTCAGGAGCCCTGGTTGTCTTTGTAGTTCTGTGGCTGAGCTGTGGATCTGACCACCAGGTTAATATCTCAGAAAGAGTTATGCTGCCGAATTCTTCATATTTCTTATAGTTCATTCATGTACCACCCTGCCAGGCTTGCTCATCTTTGAGTGACCCTGACCAGAGACCCTGAGCTTGGGTGTCTTTGGGTGTCAGAACTTCTTGATTCCTTTTTTTAGCTCCAATTCTATCCCTTGCCTTGAATAGATCTCAAACTTTGATGCAGAAATGTCATCTGAGGAAATCATTAAAATTACAACTCCTGGGTCCTGCCTCCTACACTGTTGATTCAATGGGCTTATGATAGCACTGAAGCAATCCGCATTTTATTAAGCTCTAGAAAACATTTTCTGAAACATCATCTTTAAAATGAAGGGATAGGATCTTGCTAGAATCCTTCCCATCTCTGACCTGGAAATTCAAACTTTTTCCAATAACCTTTTATCGTGGACTGACTCTGAGCTGGCAATAGAGTTAGCAGTTCATCTTGTTCTGAACTGACTTTATCATCTCAGGTTCTTCCACCTTTTAACCACTTTATTCCATTCCAGTTTCCTTCTGTTTGCCTCTCTTCCCTCTTTCTGCATTCTGTGGGAGTGAATTAAAGGCTTATAGCCTTACAAAAAGTGCCTTACCAACATACACTAGTCCTATAGTGGCATCAGCTGGACAGTTAAGATTCTCTCCTGCTTTTCTAGCCCACCATAGTCATCACTGGGACATGGTTTGTTCAGCCCATGGTGATGCCTGGGTACCACCTATTTTTTTCCTGTGGTGCTGGGACTGTTTATCCTATGCCCTTTGCCTTTCCATCTCTTGGATTGGGATGAGCCATGGGCTTTTATTTCTCTTTGGTAGATGTATAATATGAAAAGAACATGCTTTTCATTATCCTAAAGTCTGGTAGGTGATTGGGTTGGGTCTGCAACTCAGGACTATTGATCTAGGAGTTAAGACCCTCTTTTGGAAAGTATATTTGCTCTTTTGGTCACACAATTTTCCATTTTCTTGCTCAGAGATACACCAGAGCACTGTCCTCTGTGTAGGCATAGTTGCCCAGATGCAAACAGTCCTTCCCCTCTAACAGTCCTTCTCCCATCCGCCTCTTACATGTCACGAGAAGACCTTCCAGCAATTTATTCTGTGGGAACTTGGGCTTCACTTTTGGTTGGAATCTAGATCGAAGAAGACTGTGGAAGAGGCACATACACATTGAGGGTATTATCTTGAGGGAATCACCTTCTCTATTCTGATTTTATTATATTTATCATAATTGTAGCTTTGTAACCTCACAAGACATTTAGATGCGTTCCAGATGCTTCTGTGAGCAGAATATCTTTCTGTGATATTACATCCTTGTTTTGAAAAATGTGACACCAGAGTGACTATAAATTAATAGGAAAGATGAAAGTTCTGAGAAGGGACTGAAGGCTGGGGTCGGGAGGATGGGGGTTGTGCTTCCTTTCCTGGGCTCCTTCTCTCAGCCCTGTGCCCCGTCCCTCCCTCGGTGGTTCCAGGCTATTTGCTTGTCATCTGAAGTGGGTCAGCATTCCACCGATGCCTGCATGAGCTTTGTTCAGCATTGATGCACCAAGCACAGAGGGGAAGGCAACAACAATATCAAAAAAGGCCATGTGGGAGGATGGATCTGAGCACTTGGGAAGAGGAATGTTCCTATAAAGCAGGGGCTATTGGCAGTACAGCCAGTGAAAAATGATACCAATTACATAAAGCAAAATGCCACCCATCAAGCAGAACATTTTAATTCTCCCTATTCCAGGCTATTTATGATTTTTTGTCCAAGACTTGATACATGTCTGCAAAAACTAAAAAATGGAATCAACCCCATCTGTTAGGTAGAAGGAGGTTCATGCCAGGAGAAGAAAAGCTAAGAAAACATTATCAGCATGTTATCGGAGAATTCCAGGGGCTGAGCCCAAAGGCACCACAAGTAAAATTTCGCCTCTTCCATATTTTTTTCCTGTTTGGATTAGTCGTACAAGAAAGAGAAGGGTAACTGATCTTATTGGGGCATTCAGAAAATTTAATTTTACTTTCTTCGAAAAGTCTCAATTTTGACTGATCATCTATACCATCCTGCTTTTAAAAATCAACTAACCACTTCTGTGTTTTCCAGGGCAACTTTTCCTTTCAGTTTTGCCAGAGATGGTCCAGGGCTCACAGCTGGTTTCCCGAGAGAGTGCCACAAGATGGCGACAATGTCACAGTGCAGAAAGGCCAGCTGCTTCTGCTTGACACCAATACAAGCATCCTGAACTTGCTGCACGTTAAAGGTCTGTGGAGTTTGAAGATTCGTGACATTGCTCTATGTAATCATGCCACTCTCTGGGGCAGGAGGGAGGGTGACTTTATGATTAAGTTCCAGAATGCAGCTGACAATTTATTCTCAGACTAAATTGAGATTTTACTATGAAAAGGAAGAAGTGGTCAGAGGGTTCAAAATGAAAGGCCTTTCTTTGGACTCTTATAAGTAAAGAGCTTGATTATTTTAATCTTTCAAAAACAAGAAGGTTAACAGTGTTCTCAAAGAATATGCTCCTTTATTCAAGCACTTTTTAGTCACGCCTATCCAGGGCAGCCCCCACAATATAGCAAAATGCCCTGAAATCGCTTAATGCTGCTGCCTTTGAAATTCCTTGCCAAGAAAGCAATGTCTTCCTGCTCTTACCCTGTTGTGGTTTTGCCTTCTTGGTCCCATGGAAAGTCACATAAATAGGATTTCTTATTGTAAAACTGGTCACATAGCTCTAGGGTCTCGGAAGTTGGAATGGACTGAGAATTCAAATTTCAATTCTTCTAGTACATTTTCAAATGGCTAAGTCAGTTTTTTCACCTCCTTGTGCCTTTGTTTCCTTATCTGTTAAATGAGAATACAAATCATTGCCTACTTCAGTGGATGATAATAAGAAATGGTTATCAAAGTGCCTCTGTTCATTGGCAAATGAAAATTACTTGGGAGATGTGATTAGTTATGGATAGCTATAAAACGCTGCACTAAAACGCCTCTTTACTATAAATATATTTAATACTTATGCAAACATTTATTCTTGTTAAAGTAAGAGCATGGCTACATTAAGGGGAAAATAGAATATTTTAAAAGGGACAAACTAAGGCAATTTTAACACCTCTTTCTTGTAGACTTACAGAATCAGGTTTTTCTGATTAGATATTTTGTCATTCTGTGTTCTGGAGGTTTTTTTTTTTTCAATTTTATTTTTTCTCTAATAGGTAGAAGGTTTCAGTTAAACCAGTTAGCTAGTTGGCATTGGGGGAAATGGGCTCTTGCCCTGTCTTTGTGGGGGGGTGTGTATGTGTGTAGCCAGTGGCTGTGGGGAATGCCAATCTATTGACAACTGATCAACTACCTAAGGACTAGCAATGACAAGGGAAAATTACAAACCAAAGCCTCTTCTGGTGGGGGGTGTGTGTGGAAGACGCTCAGGGCAATCCTTTAACCAGGGCTATCCCCATGGGACCCAAATGCTCCTGGAGGTGGGGTGCCCTGCAGGTGTTCAAGGGACTTGGCTTTATATTACTACAACCATTTGGAAGAAATATCTCAGCCAGAAATGGTGGATTACCGAGGCTCTGCATGTATTACTACTTCTAGGTCAGTGTTCAATCAAAGGTCAGTGTTCAATCAAAGAACGATATTGAGAGGACCAAAGGCTAAGACGGAGAAGAGGCATCACAGGGAGAGCAAAGAGGAAGAGAAAGGCAGGGAGAGGCGTAGCACACACTTGGCTGTGCTCTCTTGAGGACTTCAGCATGGGAACAACTCAAATACTTGCCCCAACCTGTCACCTTCCAATAGTGGTCTTCCCTAATAATCCTGGTTTAGACACTATTTTTCACTTATGCAGAATAAGTGAGCTAGGTTTGGAAAAACAAAACTTCATCTTGTGGAGAGGGAGAGTTAGTTGTCTGAAGAATCTCCTATTTCTCTTGAGGAAGAAGAAGGACAGTTGGTAGGAATGTGATGTGAGTAGAGGACAGAGATTTCTGTACACACGGGGTACAGGAGTGTTGGCAGGGAGCGGGCTATCTAGAGTGAAACTCTCAGATTTTTATCCTGAAGCCATGGGTCACAGCTTTTAGAAAGAATGCAAACAAGGGAAGTGCACAGATCAAATTTTGCTCATCCAGTAATTTGTGAATGCTTATTAAGTGGCCTAGGAACTCTCAGTGAGGTACCTTAAAAAATGAAAAATAGTATTTCATGTCAGAAATGCATCATAACATTACTAAAGAAAAGTAATTAGAAAGGAAATATAAAAGAGTAGTAGCTAAATTATGGGTACACATTTGACATACAGATATGTAAAGGACATTGGAAACCAGGAAGAGGGAGGAAGGGATCAAGAAAGTGAGATAAAAATGTGCCTATTAGGAATAATGAACACTATATTGGTGATGAGGGCAGAATTAAAAACTCCGACTTCAGTGTTATACGAGGTACATTTGTACCTCCTTAGGATTTAAAAATTAAAAAATGTAAAACTTTTTGAGCAATTTGTGATTGTATTTCATTTTATTTTTAAAAACATGTTTTTCCCAAAGGTCTATTATTACAGTGGGAATGGCCTAACATAATTTCTTTATCATAAAATGTCTACGAATACATGCTTTACTACAAGAACATGCATATCTGAGATGTCACATCGAGAAAAGAGTAAAATTTCTAGTTCTAAAGTAGATAATAAAGGCAGTGAGGCAAAATGCAGACTGGAGTAGTCAGGGTGTTCAGAATGTGAGATAAGAGTTGGATAATGGAGAGGAGGTGACATTTGTGTCTGAGACTTAATCAGGTCATATAGATATTAATACATATTCACAAAATCAAAGTTTGGGGAACTTCCTCTACTTACTAGTTGGACACCGTGACACTTGTCGGCATCCTAGACTCTTTCTTTTTCTCACATCCTGTGACCAGTTCATCAGTGAGTCTGTCCTGTTGGCTGGATCTTCCACATGTGTCCCATAGATCAACCCTTCTATTGTCACCAACCTAGTCTGAACCACCATAATTTCTGACTTGGACCATTTTATGTCTTAATTGGTTCCTATGGTTCCAATTCTTTTTCTTCTTTAGTAGCAGAACCTGTATTTCATTTGTGACACCAACATAGCCAGCTAAAATGTTATATTTCCTGACCTCTTTTGTAACCATATGTGGCCTCCTGGCTAAGAGTTTGCCAATGAGATGTGAGGTTTCCTAAAGCAGATCTGACCCAGTAGGAGGCATATCCTGTATGCTTAATTGTTTTCTTTTTCTTATTTGCTGGTATGTAAATGTGACAGCTACATTTTCATCCACCATTTTGGATCATGACATGATTTGCTAAGAATGGGGAAATGGAAGAATAAGAGAAACCCAGAACCCTGATGACTTTGAAGTTGCCATGCTAGCATTGAACTCCTCACCACTGAAATTACTTTCTGTGGTAGAAAAACAAGACTTCATATGTTTAAGTCATTAGTATTTGGCTTTTATACTGCCTTCTTAAGCACACTCCTACCAGTTTGTAGTCCATTTGCTTTAATGATATGTCGCATCTTGTCACTTCTCTCCTGAAAACCTTCTAAAGGCTTCTCATCTCATTAGGAGTATCTGAATTATACTTACCATTATTTAACCTCTGATCCTTTCATCGGCCTTGTCTTCTTCATTCATTCCGGTGCAGCTCTTCTATGAATACACCTGCCTTAGGATCCTTGTCCATAATGCTCTTTGCATAGAATATTCTTCCTTCAGATTGATGTGGCTGGTCACTTATTTCATTTTGTCTTAGAAAATATGCTAACTTATCAGAGAGGCCTTTCTTGCTATCTTTTCTAGAATGAAAACTGCTCCCCATTACTCTATCCTTTGGTTTTTCTTTACTTTTCTTCATAGTATTTATCATCATGATGTGTTGTAAATTTACTTGTTTGTTTACAGTCTATTAGGATAAAATCAAAAAGGCAAAGTACTTTACCAGTGTATTGTTATTCAGGGTCTAGAATAATACTTGATACATGATGAGGGCTCACAAAGTGCCTGTTGATTATTGAATGGACAGATAAGTAAATGGTGCAAAGCTCAGATCTTAGATGAAATTTAAAAAGCGTATTATTTAAATGAATACTTGAAGGACAATAAAGAGCTATCAAATAAAAATTAAAACATTGTCATCATCATCATTATCAACAGTAAACATCTCTTCAAGTATCTGTTACTGCTTGACTTTTAAATATTCATTCATGGTGTCAAAAAAAATAGCCAAATGGAATTTTCTTCATTTTTCTGATACTGCCTACAGACTGAGATAAAGCTTGAGAACTTTCAAGCCAAAAGATAATTTATTCAAAAGATTTCAACTAACAAAATATAAAGTATTACAGAAGTGGTAGCTTCTCTGCCATTTCTATATTACAAAGAGTACATTCTACATGAAGTACGTACACTTTGAAAGGATTAGTGATAAGTAACAGTGAAACTAGATCATCTAAGAATATTTGGAAATACTTTGTAAAGATATTGTGTCCTTTATGTTATTTGCCCATTCATGGAAACCAGCATGATATCTAGAGGATTAGACTCTTCCATTAGAAAAACCAACACTTCTACATGTAGGCCCTCAAGAGTCTCGAACTTTCTGTGCCTTGCTCATATTTCCATCTATAGAATTGATTTATTTTCTTACAAGTATGACTTATACAGTAGGAAGCAGGATTATGTAAATTTTTTTGGGGGGGGAGGAAAATTGGGAAGTGGTACCAGAGACAAAGTTTTGTGCCATTATATATGATGCTATATGTACTATATATGCTATTGATTCCTGAACTTTATTGAAAAATGGCAGATATTTTTTGTGACCGTAAGAACTTCAACTATATTTATTATTTCACTTTAATTAGAAAAAGATCCAGAACTTTTGTCTACTTACCATCTTTACTTCTTCCCTCCTTCTCACCCTCCATCCTTTTTTTTTAAAAAAAAAACTTATTTTTTAGGGGTACTGTTAAACACAAAAGAGAATTAACCCAAATCAATTAATACTAATGAGTTGGGATGGAAGTAGGCATATTGCCTTGATTTAGTTAATTATATTTTTTGTTCTTTTATGTTAAGATGCCCAACGGCCATAGGCATCGCTGAATTAAAATTTATTATTTTACTCCAAGTAATTATGATGAGCCATAATAACAAAGAAGGAATGTTACCCCTTGTCAGCACATTATGCATCCCAGGCAAGGATCTTGGGCTTGTGGTGTGAAGTTGAGAAAGCATTCATATTTCCTGAATGAAGCAATGAATCTCTTTCTAATCTGATGGTCAAGTATCTTGATGTGAAAGGGCCCCCTAGAGATAAGAATTAATTAAGGGTCAATTATGGGAGGATGAACTCTTCCCTTGGTATTGAGGTTTTAGGTTTAGGTCTCTCTCTCTTCCCTCCCCTCAACAAAGGTAACCATGCATTATGATGGCTATGTCAGTCTGCTTCCCCGTAGTAATCACTTTACTCTCTCTCTGTGTATATATACAGTATATATGTAATATATAGAAATGTCATGTTGTACATCATAAATATAACAATGGATAAAGAAGACATTTTGTAGTTTTTTACTACTCACAATGCTATTGCTTTAAAATATTCAAACAGAAATTTATTTCTAGTCTCTATTGCTCTTTAATAGAGCACTGGCTCCCTTTAATGTGATTTTCTATTTCTTAGTCTACTGGCATATACCAAAAGAGTTAAATGCTTGGCATGTTCAAGCCAGAAAGAACTGACTCTGAATCCAGGCTCCACCATTTCCCAGATCTGTGACCTCATTAGGGCAATGCCTGTCCAATAATGACAGTCACAGCAAAAACGATAGCAAGAATTTATTGCTTGTTGTTTCATGGAAACATCACAATGTCTTGATCGTCTCCCATGAATGTTTTAAGTATTAATTGAAGGAATATTTTTAAGGCTCTGAGCACAGAGTCTGGCTCAGAATAACAACTCAATTAATGTTGGTTGTTGTTACTTTTGCATTAACAGAGATATCAGAATAAATGGTTGGATATCAGGCTTAAGTTATAATTTTCTTTACAGATAATGGCTACTTCTATATACAAAGCAAACTGGATTACTCAAAGAATTAGCTGGATAATAAAGACTTTGGATTGCTTTTGCCTCTGTTATCTTCAGAATGCATATTGAAATGTTTTTCTTTGTATTGCGAGAGAGGGGAGGACACAGACGTGGAAGCAGCAGAGTCTGTTTGCTCGCCTCCATTCTCCTTGTTACTTTGACTTCAAGGAAGCATGTTTTTCTTCTGTAGCTTGGAACATGGTCTCATTTCTTCCAATCTCTTTTTTAGTCTCCACTTCTAAAGAAATTCAGATCTATTTGACTCTATTATCTCTGGGGCTTCTATGGCATAGAAGTATATGTATTTTTGGCTTACTAAGATGAAGCATCTTCCCTTGACTCACTGTCAGGTTCATTGTAGAGTTTCCTCATCCTTGGCAAAAGTTTGAGATGTTAGCTGTTGAACCCAGCACAACCTTTTTTGTCCTAGGGATTATATACTTGTTTGCTTCTAATTAGTACTAAGCCAGCTTCAGATTTAGTAGATTCATGCTTCAGATAATGCTTTCTAAAGCTAGAAAATGCTATGAAACAAGAGTTTTGTGATGTGTTGCTTGTAGTCTCTGTGCATCAGGCCTGTGTGAGTCACTTGGCAGATCACCCTGTGCCTGTAATTTCAAGACTTCATGCATATCAGTTTGAGTTTAATAAAAAGCCATCTGAATGCACGCTTGATTTTTGATAAAAATGAGACATTCTCCATTAACATTTCTTTCTGTAACTGTAAGGTGTCTTGAGAAGGTTTTGTGGGCTGGGTGAAATTTGTTGCAAATTGGTAAATTCAAGATAATGTGTCTACAAGTTGGCAATAAAAGAAGATTGATGAACTGCCTTATTAGCTGAAACATAGCTACCCTTCCAGGCAGGGATGGATGACTATGTGCAGATGATAGAACAAGGTTTATTCATTGCAGTTGTGTCATTAAACTGGGGCCTGAGTTCAGATTTGAGGCAGTCAAGTCTTTGGACAAGGCTCCAGTCCTCATATCAATGCACAAAATGTGGCCTGCAAAAACTTCTACTACTATTGGGTGTGTATGTGCAATGCTGTGGAGGAAGAATAGGAGAAGAGTTTAGTAAGGCATGGTGTTCTATAAGGGGCTGGTCTGTTCCCTTTTCCAAAGGGAAAGCCCAATGAAGAAGTCAGAATCAGAAAGAATTAATTTGAGTTTTTCAAAGTCTTAACTTCTATCTTTTGTGTTTCTATGTGCCAGACTTTTCTTGGTTTGCATTACTTGTTTTATAGGAGGGGATTTTGCCTATATCTAAAGCTAAGTGGATTATTGACAAACTTTTAATTAGCTAAAAATTTTAATTACTTTTATGTTAATTTTTTACAAATATAGTATCAAAGTTTTTTTTTTTGGTCTTCATTTTGAGAAGATTGGAGAAGTTTAGGCTATAAGGAGGAGTCAGATCTAGATCTATTTTTGCTCACCTTTTTATTGCCAGCTCCATTGTGTCTCCAGGCATGTAATAGGTACTCAGATAATTGTTAAATGAATGAAATAATAAAGGAGTTTCTGACCTGAAGAGGCTGATTAATGTTTGTTGTGAATTTCTCTATAATCAGAGTCCTTCCTGGTATCCTCAAATGTTAGTGGATTAGTCCAGACAGTGACCAATTTCATTTACTATTTATATATCAGGAGATCAGAGACAAAGGCTTTTTAAGGTGGGGGACACTTGACCCTGAAACCCCTTATTTTTCCCAATCAGACAATGACTTACATTATTTACCTCCAGAGAACAGTCCCAGACACGCTTGATTAGCCTTAAATGAAAGATAAGCTATTGCTATGAGAAAGGACATGCTCTCAATAGATGGGCAGACAGACAGATAGATAGATACTAAACAATTTACAGTTTTGTGTCTTGACAACTTGGATATTATAACATGAAAAATGCTATTGAAAAGGACCAGTTGCTTCCTAGCACAGAAACTGTAATATTATCAGTAATGAAAGATAAATGTTTCAAACTTCCTTACTTAAAACCTTTCTTGGGCGTGGGGAACCAACAGCTTTAAGCCCACACATGACCTTCTAGGTCCATAAGTGTGGTCTTTTGGCTGAGTCCAAATATTACAGAACAAATCCTTTTATGAAAAGAGTGCAGCAGAGAAACATACAGGTTTTCTTGCCTACTTTGATGCTTACGAAAGAATAATCTTGAAATCAGAAGGCCATAGGTTCCCCACCCTGCAGGTGGATGGTTAACAGGATCCTTCCAGACTCGGTCTTTGTTTACTGCTCAATCTCATTTGTTCATTAACGATCCCTAGATCCTATTTATCCAGACTGATAGTGGAGCTGGAAATCTGGAATATTTTGTACTCAAAATTCACATGCAGATAAAAATACATTGGAGACTGAGCATTTCATTGCTATTATTTCTCTGTAATATTTCTTGGGTCAGGTTCACACATTGCTAACTGGTCACAAGTTACTGGTAACATGGATAGTTTTTGTGTAAAATTGCCTGTCAACAGTATGTTAAGATAGCAACTGTTCCCTGATTCATTTCTCCCGTCTCAATTCCCAGTTGTCCCAAATTAAGCTTATTTTATTCTTTCTTCCCTCCTCATCTCTCAGCTGCTTATAACATAGAATCACTTAGCACCTCTAACATCTGAACACATCGCTGACCAGCAGTTTTATACAGAAACTATCCATGTAACTTGTGAATAGTCAGCAATGTGTTAGAAGCAGGAAGTACTGTATTCTTGTTTCTTTAATTAATGGATACCATAAGAAAGCAACGAATATATTTCATTTATAATACTACTGTGCTATGGCCAAATCAGAGAATAATCATTCACATTTCAGAGAAATGTGTTAAATTGCAGGCTGGTCAAAAATGTGATTGGACTGGTGTTCATTAAACTTAGATGAAGAGAAAGAGATTATTTGCATGACTTTGGTAGGTAGCTAGGGAGATTTTTACATGCTTGGTGCAAACTTCAGGGAAGAGACAGTTTTTGTCTTTTCTGTTTCTCCTTAGAAATTGCGTTCTTTCTAAAGTAAGAGACTTTTTTAGAAAGCCATGGAACGGTGGAGGGCCCTGAGCACTTACATGCCAGAAACCTTGTTGGTAAAAGGAAGGAATGGCTTTCTGGTGGTAGAAAAGAAATCGAGGTCTAGTTACGTAGTCATTGATACCAGTACCTTTAGTAACAAACGTATTTATTTATATCTCAGTGTTTGAGTTCTTTTAAATATTTCCATACAGTTTCTTTTCCACAGATATGCTTACACTTTGTAATTAGTATAGAGTTAATTCAGTTGTAAGGGTAACTTAATGAGTTTTTTATTTTGTAGAAGAAGTAGAAGACAGAGTCAAAACCTTTATCTTCTCTCTCAGTTCTCTGCATAGTGGGCCACTTCATTGGAATGAAGGTATTTCCACTTACCTAGAGCAATTCAGCTTCACTGTGACTTTCTGGAAGTGGAGACTATTTATTCATATTTGAGAACTTAGCAGACAGGGCTAGAAAAGAACAGTAAATGTTTGTTGAATGTATAAGGGAATGCATCTGTAATTAGAGGCGTGTAGTTCATGGCTCGTTTTAGATGATAGCAAACATCATGAGCCTATGGATACTTTGAGCAATCACTTAGTTTTCCTAGAATAGTGATTCTCAAGGTGTGATCCTTGAGAAATGGCATCAACATCACCTGGGAATTTGTATGAACTGCAAATTTTTGGACCTCATAGCAAACCTACTCTGGGAGTGAGGCTCACCAGTGTGTGTTCTAAAGATTTCCTGGTGATTTGGATGCCTGCTTAAATTTGAGAGCTACTAGCCTCAACAAATAAAGAGAACCCCATACAATTGTCAGGACTGGAGGTCAATTGACCTTTCCCAGCTACTCTTTTCTCAAAGGCTATGCCACCCTTTGCAAAGAACAGTGGCAACTTGGCTGACCACATGGAACAGGCTTATCCTGAGCATAGCATTTTTAGCTGGATGTGGTTCTCTATCCTGCCGGGGGGAATCAGGTCTGATGAAAACTGTTTCTCCCAACTGCTATTGTTTGCAGCTCTGAGTCAGTGATTTTATTTCAGATTTGTTTCTTCCCCTCGACATTGCCCAGTTGACTGCAGTACCAGGCTAATTAAGGAATTAGTATGTGGCATTCATTCCTGGGAGGTGTCTGATTTTATTTTTTCCTGAATCCTGTGAACATTTTTTGCAAACACTTTCTAGTTCATATTTTCTTTTTTTAATCAGGCAGAGACATTACAATTAAAATACCGTTAAAGTGATTCCGGCAAGTATTGCAATAAGCATGTTTTTTAATTAAAGGAAGAACAGGGGGATGCATAAGCAGCATCAGCTAAAGGGGAAAATTTTGCCCGATATCTATTTTAATTGAAATTAAAGGGGGGAAAAAAGGAAAAACAGCAGCAGCAGCCTCTGCTCGGGTGTGTGTGGCTCCATCCCAGGTTGCTAGGTTTAGGTGGTACGTGCTTGATTAATTAGTAGCCAGCCAGAGAGTCCATTCCCTTTGCCCCCAATCCTTAAAGCCTGATTTATGCCTCATATCCCCTATGAATATGTGAAGGCTCAGGCATCTATTTCCTGAGCTGCTAGTGGATAGGATTATGGAGCGTGGACTAAGCTCTTGGGGGCTCTCGTTTGCCAGCCAAATTGATTTTCCGCCTCTCTGGCCGGGGACAAGCCCACCTCGAAGGCTTCCCAGGCTCTGCTCCAATGGATCAGGCACAAGTCTAATCCGGATCTTGCCAGCAAAGGAAGCTGTGTGCATCCCCAGCACAATGTGGGCTTCGGGCTGTGGCTGCCTTCTCTAAAAGCTGCTCTTCCTTGCTCACTTCCTCCCTGCTCCCACCTCCAAAGCAGCACAGTGCAGTCAGGTACAGCAATGTACCCGACTCCGTGCAGATCACTCAGCCAGCTCTCCTTATCAAGGCAGAGCAGTGTCTGTCCGTCCTGAATAGACGATCATCATCCGTCATTCTCCAGGGGAAGGGATTCTACAGACTACCTCGCCTGTCCATTTGATTGTTTAACAATAGAAAGGTAACCATACGTACACGCTGCTAGACTTTTTAAGAAATAAAACCGAATGGAGGTTATCAATTTAGGTAAATAAGTTGGATTGTTTATTTCCCAAAACTTTGGTATTTCAAGCTCTGAGTAAATGAATTATCTAGTTTGGTGATTCAGATTGATCTGATGAACTTGGGTCCTCAGATCCTTTCTTGAGTCTTGCCTCCTATCACCTCTCATATTCCCCCTGCTCGAACATAGAATCACTCTCTCTAGGTTCATTTTATCACCTGACATTCACATCCTAACAGCACATTCTGACTCTGTACCCTTTCTCCCTTGATCCTCCTAAAAACAACATTAAGGGTTTGACACACTCACCTACAACCTTCACACCTTCACAGTTCTTTTTTGAGACAGAGTCTTAAGCTGTTGCCCTGGGTAGAGTGTCCTGGCATCATAGCTCACAGCAACCACCAACTCTTGGGCTCAGGCAATCCTCTTGCTTAGTTTTTCTATTTTTAGTAGAGATGGGGGTATTACTTTTTGCTCAGGCTGGTCTCGAACCTGTGAGCTCAAACAATCCACCCTCTCCAACCTCCCAGAGTGCTAGGATTACAGGTGTGAGCTGCTGTTCCTGGCCCAACCTTCAGAGTTCTTAAAGTTCTTCTTAGAGACTGTGTCTCCTCAACCTTCTGATTCTTCTCTTAATTCACCTAATTCTTTGACTTACTCTCAAGAATGTTGCTATTTCCTGTCCTTACTCTAGCCTTTAAATATTGATGTCTGATAGTTTTTACCCCCATATTTTTTTCTGTTCTCACTCTACATGTCTTCCCTGGAAGACCTCATTTACTTCCATAATCTCAACCCCCATTTATTCAACAAATGTCAAATATTTAGTGGTCAACTACAGCCTTCCCCAGGTGCCATGCACTGTTCTAGGTATGGGGATCACAGCTGTGAACAAAATATTGTGAACAAGATTATGCTATTGGGGAGTTTACTTCTATAAGGGAAACAGTTAATAAGCGTAATAAGCAAGCAAATTATGTATATTTTTTTGTTAGATTTTCTTAGTACCATGGAGGAAAATTCAGCAGCAGGGGTGGGTAGGGATTGGGATTGGTTGGGAGATTCACACATGGTGAAGGCATAGGCTATGAGATGGGGAAGCAGGAAGGTCGGGGTGGCAGGAGCATAGTGAACAAAGGGGAGAGCAGAAGATTAGACCATAGAGAACAACCCCGTAGGGTTTGATAGGCTTTGACTGTGTGATGGGAGCCATGAGCGAATTTTGAGCAGAGAGGTGACATGATATAGTTTATATGAAGAAATGACAATAATAATAGCTCTCGGTGTTGTTTTGAGAATTGGCCCTGGGGTGGGGGATAAGGGCAGAAACAGGCAGTGAGTTAGGAGGCTGTTACAGTCATCCAGGAATGAGATGACAGTGACTTAGACCGTAGAAGTATAAGTGGATGTAGAGAGAAGTGGTTGCATCATGGGACTATTTTGAAGGTGGAATGTGTAAAATTTCTTGGAGAGTTGGTTGTGCATTGAGAGGCGGTGAAAGCTGACTCTGTGCTTTTCAGACTGAGAACGAGAAGAATGAGGGTACCATTCATGGAGATGGGAAGCACTGTGGAAATATCTGTGGGGCAAGATGAGTTCATGTCTGGGATGTACATAGTTGAGAAGCTATGAGATATCCAAGGAGAGATACTGAGTGGGCAATTGGATATGACCAGAGGGCAGAGGTTAGGCTTGGAATTCTGAAGTTGAAAGTCATAAGCAATTAGCATATGAGATGTTCAAAATCTTTCGACAAGACAGGGCAACTGATGACTGATAAGAAAAGTGGTCAGAGGACTGGGTCTTGGAACATACCAAGTGTTAGTGGTTGAGATGACCAGAAGTCAGTGGAAGAGGCTGGGAAGGGGATGCCCAAGAAGTGGGAAGTAGACTAGGAAGATACAATGATGAGCAAGTGAGGGGAAGGAGTCTTAGGAAAGGAGTGAGTAAGTGTGTAAAACGCTGCTGGTCACACAGGAAAGATGAGAAGTGGGCACTGAGCCTTGGATTCACCAGTACATTTGCTTTTGGCAAAGTGGTCAGGCATAGACCTTTCTTTCCCAGGGAGGGGAAGAATTGAAGATAGTGAGTATATCCAGCTCTCTTGAAGACAGGTATTATATAATAAAATATTTACACTCTATTTTTTTTTTCCACAGAGGAAAAATAGTTAGAACTTTATATTTGTTTTCTTAAAACAAACAAACAAACACATTATTTTGTGTTTATTACAGAGGGGGACTAATTATAAGGTTAGCCAAAAGCAGATTTTGATGTACTTTGCAAACATCAGCTAGCTGCTAAAAGTCTCTTTTACTTCCCTTTCAAAGAAATAAAAGAGATGTTTAATGGAAAGAAGTGATTACATGTAAAAAGTTTTGTTCATTTATTTATTTTAGAGGGAAGTAATAATAGTGATGGTTGATTGATTTTTATAAAATTATCCAAGGTCACTTGTGGGATGTAGTCAGCTTTCATGAAAGTCATAATAAGCAATTTAAGGGTCACAGCTAAAGGCTGATTTCAGCCCTGCTCTTTATTTAAATGTTCAGAAATGGGGCCAAGCTCTATAAAGTAGAGAATAAAGTCCTCCCACCACCCTCCCACACTCAAGTAATTATCTTTTAAGGCATCCCACTGTATATTTATTTTGAGCTACTAAAGTGTGAGGGTGAAAATTTGGACCTTGGTACAGAGATTAAGTATGAACTTGACACTCCTTCACACAAAGAAGCTTTCACCTTTGGCTGTCTAATTATTTCAGGCAAAAATAGCTGAATTCTTCATCATACTCTCTTCTTAATGTACCTACATTTCTTTATATTTCCCTGTTAATAAAACAAGCGGATTATTCTTAGCAGGGGTCAGTGGTGTCAATGTTAGTTAATTAGTCCTGTTTGTAGGACCATCAATAACACAAATAATTAATTTTCTTTGGGTTGAGTTTTTCTCCCTTTATTAGCATCATTATGAGTTCCTGTCAATAAATGATGTTTCAAAATTCCTACCAATTTGTTTCAGTGTATTTAGTATTTTGCTTAATGGTAAAAGGGACAAAGCCCTGGTTTGTTTACACACACACACACACACACACACACAGACACACACACACACTAATCCTTGTAATCTGCTTCAAATCTTTCTTGGAATGAAATGAGGTATATCTACATTAACAAAATTAAAATGAATCATATATAAACAAGCCATAGGCAAACTTGCTTAGGTTAACACATGTTTTTCCTTAAATGAAACTATGAAAACAACTGTAATTAATTCAACGCTACCAGGGAAGGTTTGTGGAAATGGATAGGGTATGAACATTTCTGTCAGGTGGTCCTGGGTTCTAATGCTTAGCTCTGCCTATTCTGGTCTGGAGGAGATATGAGCTTCTCCTCGCCACATTGCTCTCCGTGAAATACCAAACGTGATATTGACCTCATAGACTGGTTTTGAAGGTCATTTTGGACACTACATCTAGATAATTAGGCAAGGTGGGGGCTTACTAAATGTTAGTCCCCTTGTTTTCCCTGAACGGTCTAATTTTAATTATTGTCTCTGTGTATAATACCTTTCTAAAGTGAGATTTAATATTTACTGCAGCATAGCAGTATCAAGAAAATACAAATTTTGTGTCTCCGTTAGTGTCAAACACACATCTGAATGCATTCTCAGAGAGGCAAAAGAGGCACTCAGGCATCAAATGTCCTAGAATTAGAAGGAGCCTCAGTGAATGCATGACTCTTCCCTCTACTTGGTCAGGAGAATACAGACAATCTCTAGGCACTGAGTGAGACAGTTTTGGGAATTGAGTAATCTGAGGTCTGGCCATTGTATGGGACTTACTGAGGGTCCTTCAGGGACCAATAGCAGCGGGAGGATAGGAACCCCGATTTTGTTCCGTATCTTCACTACTTACTCATCGAAGGCAGTTCAGATTCCCTGACTATTTATAATGCAGGCGTCCTGCTATGCAAACCCACAGTCTACCAGATGAATGTAATTAGTTAGGCATTAATTGACATGTGGCTGTGAGTGAAAAATTTTAGTTAACATAAAATTTGACCTATAGCACAGGTCACATTTCTCCCTTCTTGTTCACAGTGAGATTCGTAACTGTTACTGCATTTGTATATGTAGTGATGATGGAAGGAAAAATTAAAGCCAGAATTGCAAGTGGGTCCTTTGGAAATCTGGTAAGCAGAGTGGTACTATTTCGGCCTTGAGCCTGTAGGTCACCCAAGGATAGTCTCTTGCTTCTTGAATAATTTTACCTTAGGGTATGATTTGTATGACACATTTTATTTTATTTTTTTTTTCTGGTTTGCATTCTTTCTTTTTCTTTTTTTTTTTTTTTTTTTTTTTTTTATTGTTGGGGATTCATTGAGGGTACAATAAGCCAGTTACACTGATTGCAATTGTTAGGTAAAGTCCCTCTTGCAATCATGTCTTGCCCCCATAAAGTGTGACACACACTAAGGCCCCACCCTCCTCCTTCCATCCCTCTTTCTGCTTCCCCCCCCATAAACTTAATTGTCATTAATTGTCCTTATATCAAGATTGAGTACATAGGATTCATGCTTCTCCATTCTTGTGATGCTTTACTAAGAATAATGTCTTCCACTTCCATCCAGGTTAATACGAAGGATGTAAAGTCTCCATTTTTTTTAATAGCTGAATAGTATTCCATGGTATACATATACCACAGCTTGTTAATCCATTCCTGGGTTGGTGGGCATTTAGGCTGTTTCCACATTTTGGCAATGGTAAATTGAGCTGCCATAAACAGTCTAGTACAAGTGTCCTTATGATAAAAGGATTTTTTTCCTTCTGGGTAGATGCCCAGTAATGGGATTGCAGGATCGAATGGGAGGTCTAGGTTGAGTGCTTTGAGGTTTCTCCATACTTCCTTCCAGAAAGGTTGTACTAGTTTGCAGTCCCACCAGCAGTGTAAAAGTGTTCCGTTCTCTCCACATCCACGCCAGCATCTGCAGTTTTGAGATTTTGTGATGTGGGCCATTCTCACTGGGGTTAGATGATATCTGAGGGTTGTTTTGATTTGCATTTCTCTAATATATAGAGATGATGAACATTTTTTCATATGTTTGTTAGCCATTCGTCTGTCATCTTTAGAGAAAGTTCTATTCATGTCTCTTGCCCATTGATATAAGGGATTGTTGGCTTTTTTCATGTGGATTAATTTGAGTTCTCTATAGATCCTGGTTATCAAGCTTTTGTCTGATTGAAAATATGCAAATATCCTTTCCCATTGTGTAGGTTGTCTCTTTGCTTTGGTTATTGTGTCCTTAGCTGTACAGAAGCTTTTCAGTTTAATGAAGTCCCATTTGTTTATTTTTGATGTTGTTGCAATTGCCATGGCAGTCTTCTTCATGAAGTCTTCCCCCAGGCCAATATCTTCCAGTGTTTTTCCTATGCTTTCTTTGAGGATTTTTATTGTTTCATGCCTTAAATTTAAGTCCTTTATCCATCTTGAATCAATTTTTGTGAGTGGGGAAAGGTGTGGGTCCAGTTTCAGTCTTTTACATGTAGACATCCAGTTCTCCCAACACCATTTATTGAATAGGGAGTGTTTCCCCCAAGGTAAGTTCTTGTTTGGTTTATCAAAGATTAGGTGGTTGTAAGATGTTAGTTTCATTTCTTGGTGTTCAATTCGATTCCAAGTGTCTATGTCTCTGTTTTTGTGCCAGTACCATGCTGTCTTGAGCACTATGGCTTTGTAGTACAGACTAAAATCTGGTATGCTGACGCCCCCAGCTTTATTTTTGTTACTAAGAACTGCCTTAGCTATACGGGGTTTTTTCCGGTTCCATACAAAACGCAGAATCATTTTTTCCAAATCTTGAAAGTACGATGTAGGTACTTTGATAGGAATGGCATTGAATAGGTAGATAGCTTTGGGAAGTATAGACATTTTAACAATGTTGATTCTTCCCATCCATGAGCATGGTATGTTCTTCCATTTGTTAATATCCTCTGCTATTTCCTTTCTGAGGATTTCATAGTTTTCTTTATAGAGGTCCTTCACCTCCTTCGTTAGGTATATTCCTAGGTATTTCATTTTCTTTGAAACTATGGTGAAGGGAGTTGTGTCCTTAATTATCTTCTCATCTTGACTGTTATTGGTGTATACAAAGGCTACTGACTTGTGGACATTGATTTTATATCCTGAAACATTACTGTATTTTTTGATGACTTCTAGGAGTCTTGTGGTTGAGTCTTTGGGGTTCTCTAAGTATAAGATCATGTCGTCAGCAAAGAGGGAGAGTTTGACCTCCTCTGCTCCCATTTGGATTCCCTTTATTTCCTTGTCTTGCCTAATTGTATTGGCTAGAACTTCCAGCACTACGTTGAATAGTAAAGGTGACAGAGGACAACCTTGTCTGGTTCCAGTTCTAAGAGGAAAAGCTTTCAGTTTTACTCCATTCAGTAAAATATTGGCTGTGGGTTTGTCATAGATAGCTTCAATCAGTTTTAGAAATGTGCCACCTATGCCTATACTCTTCAGAGTTCTAATTAGAAAAGGATGCTGGATTTTATCAAATTCTTTTTCTGCATCTATTGAGAGGATCATGTGATCTTTATTTTTGCCTCTGTTAATATGGTGGATAACGTTTATAGACTTGCGTATGTTAAACCAGCCATGCATCCCTGGGATGAAGCCTACTTGATCATGATGAATGACTTTTTTGATGATAAGCTGTAATCTATTGGCTAGGATTTTGTTGAGAATTTTTGCGTCTATGTTCATGAGTGAGATTGGTCTGAAATTCTCCTTTTTGTTTGGGTCTTTTCCTGGTTTTGGTATCAGGGTGATGTTTGCTTCATAGAATGTGTTGGGGAAGATTCCTTCTTCCTCAGTTTTTTGGAATAATTTCTGCAGTACAGGAATAAGCTCTTCCTTGAAGGTTTGATAGAATTCTGGAGTGAAGCCATCTGGACCAGGGCATTTTTTAGTTGGAAGCTTTTTTATTGTTTCTTTGATCTCAGTGCTTGAAATTGGTCTGTTCAGGAGGTCTATTTCTTCCTGGCTAAGTCTAGGGAGAGGGTGTGATTCCAAATATTGATCCATTTCCTTCACATTGTCAAATTTCTGGGCATAGAGTTTCTGGTAGTATTCAGAGATGATCTCTTGTATCTCTGTGGGATCAGTTGTTATTTCCCCTTTATCGTTTCTGATTGAGGTTATTAGAGATTTTACTTTTCTATTTCTAGTTAGTCTGGCTAATGGTTTATCTATTTTATTTATTTTTTCAAAAAACCAACTCCTTGTTTCATTAATTTTCTGAATGATTCTTTTGTTTTCAATTTCATTGATCTCTGATTTGATTTTGGAGATTTCTTTTCTTCTACTGAGTTTAGGCTTAGATTGTTCTTCTTTTTCCAATTCCATAAGATCTCTTGTGAGATTGTTGATGTGCTCTCTTTCTGTTTTTCGAATGTAGGCATCTAAAGCGATGAATTTTCCTCTCAAAACTGCTTTTGCAGTATCCCACAGGTTTTGGTAGCTTGTGTCTTCATTGTTGTTATGCTCAAGGAAGTTAATGATTTCCTGTTTTATTTCTTCCTTCACCCATCTGTTATTCAACAGAAGATTGTTTAATTTCCATGCCTTTGGGTGGGCTTGAGCATTTTTGTTAGAGTTGAGTTCCACCTTTAGTGCCTTATGGTCTGAAAAGATACAAGGTAAAATTTCAATTCTTCTGATTCTGTTGATATTTGTTTTGTGTCCCAGGATATGATCAATTTTGGAGAATGTTCCATGGGGTGATGAGAAGAATGTATATTCTTTATCTTTGGGGTGGAGTGTTCTATATGCATCTATCAAGCATAGTTGTTCTAGGGTCTCATTTAAATCTCTTACATCTTTGTTTAATTTCTGTTTAGAGGATCTGTCCAGCTCTGTAAGAGGTGTGTTAAAGTCCCCTGTTATGATGGTATTATCAGATATCATATTGCTCAGACTGAGTAAGGTCTGCTTCAGGAATCTGGGAGCATTTAAATTGGGTGCATAAATATTTAGAATTGAAATGTCTTCTTGTTGTAGTTTTCCCTTGACCAATATAAAGTGACCATCTTTGTCTGTTTTGACTTTAGTTGCTTTAAATCCACATGTATCTGAAAATAAGATTGCAACTCCTCTTTTCTTCTGAATTCCGTTTGCCTGAAAAATTGTCTTCCAACCCTTGACTCGGAGCTTTAATTTGTCTTTTGAGGCCAGGTGTGTTTCTTGCAGACAGCAAATGGATGGCTTGTGTTTTTTAATCCAGTCAGCCAATCTATGTCTCTTCAGTGGGGAATTCAAGCCATTAACATTTATTGAGATAATTGATAAGTGTGGTAGTATTCTATTCGTCTTATTTGGTGAGAGTCCATTGCTTAATTTTATCTTTTGCATCAGTGTGGAGGTTAGGTTTTGTCCTTTGATTTCTGAGTTCTTACTTTGCTGCTGATCCATTGTGGTGGTCAGTGTGCAGAACAGGTTGAAGTATTTCCTGTAGAGCTGGTCTTGTTGTGGCGAATTTCCTCAATGTTTGTATATCCGTAAATGATTTGATTTCTCCGTCAATTCTGAAGCTTAGCTTAGCAGGGTACAGAATTCTGGGCTGAAAATTGTTCTGTTTAAGTAGATTAAAGGTAGATGACCATTGTCTTCTTGCTTGGAAAGTTTCATTAGAGAAGTCTGTGGTCACTCTGATGGATTTGCCCCTGTAGGTCAACTGGCGCTTACTCCTGGCAGCTTGCAGAATCTTTTCTTTTGTCTTGACTTTGGACAGGTTCATCACAATGTGTCTTGGAGAAGCTCGGTTAGAGTTGAGGCGACCTGGGGTCCGATATCCCTCTGAAAGCAGTGTGTCAGACTCTTTGGTGATGTTTGGGAAATTTTCTTTTATAATATTCTCTAGTATGGCTTCCATTCCTCTGGGGCATTCTTCTTCCCCTTCTGGAAGTCCTATAACTCGTATGTTGGAACGCTTCATAAAGTCCCATAATTCTGACAGTGAACGTTCTGCTTTCTCTCTCTTCTTTTCTGCCTCTTTTACTGTCTGTGTTATCTCAAGAACTTTGTCTTCTACCTCTGAAATTCTTTCTTCTGCATGGTCTAACCTGTTGCTGATACTTTCCATTGTATCTTTAAGTTCCCTAATTGACTGTTTCAGTTCCTTCAGGTCTGCTATATCCTTTTTATATTCTTCATATCGTTCATCTCTTATTTGATTCTGTTTTTGGATTTCCTTTTGGTTATTTTCCACTTTATTAGCAGTTTCCTTCATTGTTTCCATCATTTCTTTCATTGTTTTCAACATGTGTATTCTAAATTCCCTTTCTGTCATTCCTAACATTTCTATACTGGTGGAATCATCTGCAGTAGCTACCTCATGGTCCCTTGGTGGGGTTGTTCTAGACTGGTTCTTCATGTTGCCTGGAGTTTTCTGCTGATTCTTCCTCATGAGTGATTTCTTTTATCTGTTTCCTTGCCCTAATTTTCCTTTCACTTCCTCTTGCTCTTTAAGTTCTTGTGCCTGTGGACTGAGGGTTATAGGACCAGAAGGGTGAGAAGGTTGAAGAGCAAAAAAAGGGGATGAAAGAAAGGAGGACCGAGTGATAAGAAAAAAAGAAAGATAGAGAAAGGAGAGGGGGTGGGTATAAGGAATATTGACAAAAAGAAGAGAGGCACAGAAAGAGGGAGACAGGGCAATATAGGTGTACAGTAGGGTACTTTGACACAACCTTAAAAAACCCCACCTTCTGGGGGTGCCCAGTTGCGTGGTTCCCTTGAGGTCAGCAGCTCTTTGCTAACCTGATCAGACACAGTACCCCACCTCCACCAAGTAGAGAGGAAAGACAAAAATGCTATCAATCAAACCAAAACAAGCAAACAGAAAACTTTACGGGGATAAAATTGGGTGAAAAACCAAATTATATCGGTAGAAACACTAGCAAAAATGAAGTTGAAGTTATTATAAAAGGCAGCAATGGGAAATTATAATTAAACTAGGAAAATTGAGAAAGAAAAAGGGATCTGTGTGGAAAAGATTGAAATTAAAAAAACAAAAGAACATCAGCAACGTCAAAATAAACAAACAAAAAAAACAACCAAACCAAAAAAAAAAAGAAGAAAAAAATACACAACCAAAAACAAAGCAGTTTGTATATGTTATTGAATATTGTCTGGGCAACACGTGGTCTTCTGGGGTATGAGATGTTAGTCACAGTTCTGATACGACTGGAGGCTGCTGATTTCTCAAACCCCAGCAGGTAGACACCCTAAATCTCTCTTCAGCCTACTTAAAAGGCACTTTGAACTTGTAAACTTGCTGAGCAGAAGCTTTCCCAGCTTTCTCGCTGGAATCGCTGCTGAAGTGGCTATGCACTTACTCAGTGTGCCAAAACCGATCTCACTCTGCCCCTGAGGGTTAGGGCTGCAAGGCGGCTCAGACCCCACCCTTAGGCTACTTGGTTGCTGGGTTACCAGCTCCCACCCGTTTCTAGCTCTGCGACCCTGAGGGCAGAGCTTGCCGGGGCAGATCACTGACAATGGATCCGTGTGACCCACCGCCAAACACTATCAGCTCCGTCTGGCTCAGCGGCTCAGACTGGGGCCCTAGACAACGGCCAAAGTTCTCCGCACTCCCGCTCAGGCCTTCCCCAAGGCAGTTCAACTCAGTGCCAAGTCCAAGGACATCAAAACAGTTCACAGGTAAGGCCTTTCTGGTTTGCAGTCTCGCTGCTACTGAACTTACAGTTGTGGGCGGGTTTAGACGGATTGAACACACGCGACCACTTGCCGGCTTTCCACGGTTTTAGTCCACCTCTTGGGGTCCAGAAGTCTCTTGCTGACTCCCTGTATCCTCATAGGAGTGATGATAGGCAGTTCCCACCAGCCAGAGATGCCTGGAGTCCTATCTCCCCAGACTCACGGTGCCCAGATGCAAGGAAGCTGTTACTCGGCTGCCATCTTGCTCCGCCTCCCTGTATGACACATTTTAAAAGGACAGTCAGGACAAGTACCAGGGAGATGTTGAGATACAGATGGTCTAGCAGTGCTCACATGACGGGGCAGCTATAAAAAATGAGTGAGTTACAGGACTCATGGAGGAAAGGAAGATTCTGAGTGTGATGATGGCAGCAGAGACCACTGCATGAAGTGCGGACCTCGGATCTGCAAGCATTAGTGCAATAAATTTCACCATAACTCTCTGAGGGAAGAGCTCTGGCCATGCCTATTTTCCAGATAGAGTTACTGGATACTTAGGGTGGGGTGTGTCATTCTACTTTAGCTGAAGGGAAAGGGTGCTTTAAGAGGTCTGGGCCAAGTAAACATCCCATGACTATTATAGGTGGTGTGTGCCCTGGGCTTTAGAATTGAAGACTAGGAGGCCTGATAGAGGATGGCAGAGAAAAGCTAAAGACAAGTTAGTTTTAGACAGTCAGGGAAGACGTGGCTTCCATATTTGAATAGTGGATCGAACATTTAATGATCACTATCTTTGAAATAAGATGGAGATAAACAGTAATGACTAAAGCCATCTTAGCATTTTTCTTCTCTCCTTCTCATTCCTGCAGAGTGTTTTTAGATATTTCCAGTTGTGATTTCTGGAGATCAACAATTCAACTCACTAATTTGGCATACTGGATTTAGGGCTACATTTAGCAGGTGAAGTCTTTGCTCTCCACTGCCCCTCGCCAAGATCCTCCTTATTCCAGTAGAGTGTGCCTTTTGAACCATTTCTGACACCTTTCTCTCTATATATCCTTTGTGTACCTCTAGCTCATTTAGGTAATGGAGGGGCTCATAAGTTAAATGTAATGGTAAGATCCTTTCTGAAAAAATGGGAATGTGTGTGTACATGCGTGTATATGTGTGTGTTTGTATATAAGGATATGCAAGTACTTAAATCAGATTATCTAAACAGATACAGCCATTTATCCATTCACTCAACAATTATATACTAAGTGCCAACTATATACCAGTTGTTGTTCTAGATACCAAGAATTTAGGAGTGGGGAGGGGGTGGAAAATAAACATGTAAATATATAATACATCTGATATCAAGTACTAGGAAGAAAAAGATATTTAGACAAGGGGCAAGGGCATGCTATTTTATACAGACTAGGAAGAGAAGAGCTAGGTGAGAAGTTAACATTTTTTTTTTAAATTCCAGATTAATACAAAGGTACCAATGATTAGATTGCATTTTTGCATTTCTTAGGGTGGGGGGAGGAGGGAGGGAGAGGAAAGAAGGGAGGGGGATTGGTGAGCTCTCCCCTAATGAGCACAAGGTAAGAAGTTAGCATTTGAATAGAAATAAGGAGGAGTGAGCCAAGTGCGTATCTGACAGAATATTCCAGGCAAAGAAAGAGCATGTGGACAAGTCCTGAGGCCTGTTAGAGAACTAACAAGCAGGCAATGTGTTTGGAGTAGATGAATGAACAGTTGATCTTTAAAAGATGATGCTGGAGAGGTATTTGGCATGGGGTAGCAATTCACAAGGGGCCTTTTATAGCTCAGTATAAGGAGTTTGACTTTTATTCTGAGTGAGATGGGAAACTATGGTGGAGTTTAGGAAAGAGTTTCCAATATAAAGTCACAACTTTCACGACTTTGTTACAGGATAGGAGAGTATAGTCTAGTGTTTTTGCAAACCATTTGCAGGAGGAAGATGGATTTAATAACTGATTGAGGTTAAAGTGTTTATTTATATGAGATACTTTCATTATTTTGACAATATTGAGACTATTTTGTATAAAGCATAAATATTCTTTTTTTTTCTTTTTTGAGTCTCACTTTGTCAAACTTGGTAGAGTGCTGTGGCATCATAGCTCACAGCAATGTCAAACTCTTGGGCTCAAACGATCCTCTTGCCTCAGCCTGGGACTATAGGTGCCTGCCACAAGGCCCGGCTATTTTTGAGAGATGGAGTCTCACTCTTGCTCAGGCTGGTCTCAAACTCCTGAGCTTAAGCGATCCACCCACCTCAGTCATTATGCCTGGCCAAAACATCCTTTAAAAGAAGGGTGTCATAAAGACAAAAGTGTTTTTTAACATTTTAATTATTTGCTCTCACAATGTCATATAATTTTATTATAAGCAAATATTCCTATGTTACAGAAAATTTGGACATCAGAGCAAAATGGTAGCTGTATCAGTTAAAGTTATTTGGTTATCACAATAACAGAAATGAACTTTAAAAATAATTATTTTTATTAAATCATAGCTGTGTACAATTATGGGTTACAATGTGCTGATGTGATATACAATGTGGAATGCTTAAATCAAACTGATTAACATAACCATCATCTCACTTGTTTGTTAAGACATTTATACTCTTAGCAAAGAGTACCATTGTATTGTGCACAATAAGTGAGGTCCTACCAAATACTGTCCCTCTTCCCTCCTTCCCTCCCCTCTCTGTCTTCTCTCCTCCTTCTTTCTGGACTATAGTTGTGTTTTATCATTCGTATGAATGTGTAGGTGATGATATATTGGTTTCATAATATATGGTGTATATTGGATACTTATTTCCCCCATTCTTGAGGTACTTAACTAAAAAGAACATGTTTCAGTTCTATCCAGGTAAACATAAAAGTTGTAAAGTCTCCATCCTTTTTTATGGCTGCAAACTTTTCTTAAAATTTTTTTTTTTTATTTCAGATTATGTGAGGGTACAAACAATTAGGTTACAATGTTTGAATTTGTTAGGTAGAGTTCCTCTTATAGTTGTGTCCCACACCCAAATGGTGTGCCATATACCCTTACATTGTGCCCATTAAGTGAGAGCACCCCAATCTCCCCTTCTCCCTCCTTCCAGTCCTCCATTTTAATTCTTGAATTGAATTGAATTTTTCTCTTATGTGGGTGTGTGTTAGTTGGTCTTTTTGCTTCATATTAGAATTGAGTACATTGGATACTTGATTTCTCATTCTTGTGATACTTTACTAAGAAGAATGTATCTCAGTGCCGGCCCCATATGCCGGAGGTGGTGGATTCAAACCCAGCCCCGGCCAAAAACTGCAAAAAAAAAAAAAAAAAAAAAAAAGAAGAAGAATGTGTTTCAACTCTATCCAGGTTAATACAAAACATGTAAAGTCTCCATCCTGAATGTATTCCATGGTATACATAGACCACAGTTTATTAATCCATTCCTGGATTGATGGGCATTTTGGTTGTTTCCACATCTTGGCAATGGTAAATTGAGTTGCGATAAACAAGCTAGTGAAATTTTTTTTAGAAAAGGAAATTTATTGGGAAGGTAGTGAGTAGCTTACTAATTCATGGGAATCATTCTGAGAAATCAGACATAGAAATAGATAGGAATCAAGACATTAGATGGAAGAGATTGGCAGGTGGGGGTCTCAGAAACAGGAACTCTTCTCATGCTCCTTAGAATGCCACCCCTGCAATTCATGAGATCTTAACATTTCCTACCTTCTTTTTCCTTTTGTTTCATACTCATTTTGAAGCCCAAGAATGTGTGATTCCAGCCATGGTAGGGCAAGCCAGGCAGGAAAAATTTTTCCAGGAAATTAGAGTCCATTATCAAAAGTTTATATAACAGATGCTGGTTATCTAAAATGCTACAAATGCCATGATGTTGGCCTGAATTGTACTTCCCCTACAATTCTTGCCGTTTTTGTCACAATTTTTCTATCTCTATTTTTTGTACACTTCTCAGTTTTTAAAAAATTAATCTTGTGAGCTAATTTTATCTGTTGCTAAATCATAAATTTAGTAGCCTTCTAGTTCCTTATGTAGCCGGTTCTAAATTGCTGGACATTGAAATCGTCATAAAAAATATTATAAATAAAGCCTCAGAGAATAGTAATAGCTAACCTAAGCTGGCTTGGTAATGACAGTGCTTCTATTCCTGCATGTCTGAGCCACCCCATTTGGCTTCTAGAAGAGAAGACAAGATAAAATAAGTCTAAATTTTTGCACAAGTGTGTAAATAAAGAGGCTTTCATCAGTCATGGGAACTGTTAGAACAGAGCGAACCTTTATCCTCTCAGGGATTAACAATTTTTTCTTTGTCCATTAGGGGGAAAGCTCATTTTCCTGGCTCCAGGACCCATTGAACTCAGGGCCCATGCCATCCTTGTTTCTGATGGTGGAGAGCTCCGAATTGGATCTGAGGACAAACCCTTCCAAGGCAAAGCTCGGATCAAACTCTATGGAAGTTCCTACTCCACCCCGTTCTTTCCTTATGGAGTCAAGTTCCTGGCTGTGAGGAATGGAACTCTTTCCCTGCATGGTGAGTGAGGCGAGTGACCAGAGGAAATGAAGTAGTGCTATGTCTAGCAAATGTGAGCAATGGAAAAATGATAAAACTATTTAAAAATCTTTGGCTGTTAGCTGCGGAGGCAACAAGGTCAACTAGATCATGGCACTATTTGCTTACATAACAAATCAAATTCTTATGATTCCTGGGGCAGTGTGTACCACAGTTCCCAATTATTCACTCCTCTTCCTGTAAGAGGAATGTGTACACCCTGCCCTGACAGTGGTGTCAGGTGACTTTCAGTGGCTGCTGTGGTTGGACCTTCCTTGCCTGACCCACTGGTGGGATCAGCTATGAACAGAAATGATGCCCTGCTTAGCCATGTGGAAGTTTTAAGAGCTGTTCTGATGCTTTAGCCATTTTTCTTTCTTCTTTCTACTCAACAATAGCATGTCCCAGATATGGGGACAGTTTCTTCAGCTTGGGAACCTGCATGGAGTTGACAGGGCCGTGATGCAGCTGGCCTGCTGCTGTCACATATGTGAGTGAGGAATGAACCTTGGTTGTCATAAGCCACTGGGATTTGCATTCACAACTGCGGTACCACCTAGTGAAAACTGGCAGATACAGGTAGTTAGCATACACTGATGCATCTCAACAAACCACACAGAGACGACTTCATTTTGTTGTTATTGTTGAACCCCTTCCTGGTGAATAAGGTGTAATTATGGTTCTACTTAGAATCCTCTTCCAGGTGGGTTGGATGTTTCAGGATTCCTAGGAGAAAACAGGGAGTAGGTTCTAATGTGTTTCTGCTCTGACTCTATTTGCCTTCTGATGATCCAATTCTCCTTTGCAATATGGACATCCTTTCCCTTTTGAGATTCAGGTTAATTTTTAGTATCAACTGGGAACTATCAGCACACAATAATGAATGTTAGGTATAGTTCGTGGCTCCTACTATACTTTTGTTTGCACAGTGCATAGGATGAGCTAAAGGCAGATGAAAGTGTGGGCTGCAGACAGTGACTCACTCTCCACAAGACATACTGCCATTGGCATTTCCATATTGGCATAACAAAGTAAAACCCACTTTGCCCAGAATACTTGTTCTGGATGTGGTCAGGAAGCTATGGCAAGGGGTCTGCCATTTTTTTCTGTCCAGGATCTGTGTATCACAGACTGTGAGCCTCAATCGTTGTCCATCAAAATGCACTGTCTTAAATCCTTTGGCTTTCTCTGAGCAGAAGCGAGATCGTTTCCTCATGCGTTTATTAAGTGTGGATTCTGGGCTAGCCAGTGTGCTGGACACCGAGGATCTAATTTTGTAAGATTTAAGAAACCCCTAACTATCTGGACAGAAATTCAAAATGCCTATTATATTGATTCTTATGATTTACTTCCAAGGAGGTCTTTTTTCTCCTATCTTCATCAGCCAGCTCCTACACTGATTTTGTAGCCCAGATCTAGTTGTACATCTGCCACAATTTTCAAATGTTTGTTTTAGTTTAATGGCCACCTAGGCCACAAACCCACTGTGCTGTTGTTTGCTAATCAAAAAACATAAGTAGAGAATGAGAGGGCCTACATCAGTGTTTCAGCCAGGTGAAGGGGTCCTCCAATTAGAGAGCCACTGTCCAGTACAATGTTGATGGCACAACTCTCATTAGAAACTGGAGTTCAAATGAGGAAAAACAAAAACTCTCCTAATTCTTTTACTCTGCCTCTTCCATTCCAAGCTCCTTCCATTCTCATGCTGTGTTGTGAAGAATCAGTGAGAGTTCAACATACTATTATGCACCTGTTTTTTTAAATGTCTCCTGTGCTTGTAAGCCTTTGTGATTGAGCAAATGTCCAAGTAAGCAAGTCCCTAGTGCCTGCCATTGGTTACAGTCATGTGGGACAATTAAAACAAAGTAGATACTTTGAATATGTTTTAAGAATTCTGGAAATTTAAATAAAAAATGTCGCCACTCTAGCCATGTGATGTTACAGGATATTGAGTGAGACCTCCTCTCCCTCCTCCTCCTCCCTCCCTCCCCTTCTCCTTCTTTCTCCTCTTTCTCCCTCTTCTTCCTCTCCTCTGCCCTTTCTTGTACTCCCACATTATTTGTCTTTAACAACAGCTTCCCTAAAGTCCTGCCAACATAGGACTGAGTTGGGTCTCACCTGAACTACAGAGCTTGCACGTTGAACAGGGACAAAGTCAAGCTTGTTCTCCTCTGATGTGATGCTACCGCATCTCATTCATTTGAAAGAAATATTATGTAGAAAAGAGCTTGGCCATTTGGGTGTGAGGAGTTCCCTTCCTAATGTTATCTGCCAGAGAATCAGGCCCACGTGCAGCTCATCAATCCTCTCCCTTTGCCTTTCCCTCATCACTCACATGAGGTCTTGAACAGATTTCCCCTCGGGCGTGGTGTTATATCATGGTTAAAATCATTATATAATTTCACTGGCCTTTTTCAAGGGCCAAAGGTGGGTCTGGTGACACTGAGCATTAGGGAAAGACTCATTTTCTTTTGCTGTCAAATATGCAAAACAGTGAGCAACTTGATTCACTGCCGTGCACCCAGATTCCCTAATGACCCAGCATCTGCTCAGCCTCCTGGGATAGTGCAGTGAGGAGAGTCACCAACTTTGGTGCCCAGAAGTCTCTTCCGGGGGGATTTTTAAAAATCTGGATTTCTGGGCCCAGAAATTGTGCATTTCATGGGAACCCCTCATGATTTGACTCACTTGGAGGTACAATGATTTTAGTGGTAAATAGTTTGGGAATCAATGACTGGTCCAGTTTTACTGCTTATCAGGTAGGATCTTGGACAAATTCTTCTCTATAAAATGGGAAAAACACAGTCCCCACCTCATAGACTTCCTGCTCGTGGAGTATTAGGCACACACCATGGGAGTAGCCTTACTTATTGCTGTCTTGATTATATTCTTTTTCTTTTTCCAGCACAAATTTTCTCACTCACTTTATTTTCTTTTAGGGGCGAGAACATGTGGGGAGTGGTTTCTGTTTCAAAATTTGGCACGAGGCCAGCTCTGCTGTGAGATTTTTTTTTTTTTTTCTCCTTATTGATTTTCTTGCCTATCTCTTTACATCAGAATAAAAAGGGAGGGTTGGTTAGCTTTGGAGATCAGGAGGTAACAATATTCCCAGGCATCTTCTGTTCTGTTCCCACCCCTCAGTGAACACCTTTAGATTTTAATCTTTCAGTGCAGCTGCTTCCCAGCAGTGGATAACCACCATTCCCTAGGCGTGGTGACAACACAGCCTTCTTGGAAACTATTTGCATGGACTCCTCTGTAGCCAGACACAGGGCACTGGCCAGCAAACAAGGCAGGCATTTGGCTCCCGATATCCGGCAGCGTGTGTGGACTAATGGATTCTGTTTTAACTCCTGCTCAGGTCTCATAGAATCACACCAGTGGGGCTGCTTGTCAGTCACGCTGCTATCCCCACCTCCTCCCTCCCATCTCCTTCATTATCCTCATTGCCCTTGAAACCCTCCTGCTCCAGCCGATTTTTGTTCTAGATTAAAATCACTAGGCAAATAGGCTTTGTTGTTTAGCTGTCACAAGGAAAGATGGAGCCGAAAGCGTGTTTGGTGTTCTTTGAATGTTGAAAAACTCTCACCTGCTCAGACACTGACATAAACACACCTGCACGTACACACACCCACACACGGCGCTGTCTTTCTTTTTCTGTCAGTCTGAGAGTAGATAGGGACAGGGCATGTTCTGAATCTCTAGTGGAGTTCAGATTGTTTGGTAAGTTGTCAGCTGCTCACGTTGATATGTTAATATGACCGAAGGGTCTCAGGATTCCTCCAGTGTGGTGGGCTGGGGTTTGGGTAATTGTAGTCAAAAAGGAAATTTCACCCTTCCCTTTTGCCTTCGCCATCCTGTCTGCCAGTCTGGCTTCATCACCCCAAACTGAGTGCCAATCACCTGTCACCCTTCAAGGGGGCTGCTGTCAGCCCGGGCAACTTGAATTTTTGACAATGTAATTACGGCTCTTGCTTCCACAGTGGGAGTCTGAGCAGGATGGTGGGGCTTTTATTGATTGTTCAGCAGGGAAATTTATCAATGTCTCTCACTTCATTTCCAGTTCCTCCCTGAGAAATTTGGCTGACAGTTTCTTAGGACAAAAAACAGTCCTGGCCTTGACTGGCTTCCGTCTTTGTCCTTTTCAAGAAATTACGAGACATGGGCATTACATATAAATGGAAATTTCTGAGAAAAACTAGTTTGTGGGGCATGATTGAAGAAAACACTGGGGCAGTTGTTGTGAACATAAGAATTTGGTAGAAAGAAATGAGAAAAAAGTGGTCTACATAAGGAAGTTTAGGTTTTCCTTCTAGAAGTACCAAGTATTTGTACTTAAATTCCATGATTTTTTACTAGTTTTGTATTATGTGTGCTATTACATAGTTGCTATAGAGTATCAGGCTGCCTTTAAGTGTGGAGCCAGCATGTGTGCAGAAGTGGTTTTCATATTGTGCTCCACAAAATCCAGATGTTTCCTGAAGGGGGTTCCACAAACAATGGAATATTTGGCGGTTCAGGAGTAAAGGCTTAAATTGATCAAGTAATTGATTCATTGCTTTTATGTCGATTACATATTTGTGTTCAAAGTAATATTTCATTAGAAGAAAGAGTTCCACTGTGAAAATCGTGCTTTAACAAACTCTACTAGGTCATTCTTTTAACTGCGGTATGTGGATCCTTTTGAGGAGTTCAGGGCCTCTCTTTGCATGATTCCTATTACCCCAAGACTGAGCTGTGGGACATTTTCTATAAAGGCTTTTCTTTGATGCAGGTTGAAACTTTCTGGAGTCCATTTTCATTTCATAACAGTTCCTCTTTATCCAGCAATGTATGTTCAGGTCTCTTCTCTTCATCATCTGATCAGTTTCCAATTCTGTCTCTTCTCCATGCATAACATCTCCTTTTGCCCTGCTCTATCTATTTCTTCTAGATGACCCTTCCCATTTGTTCTGTCTCCCATTCCCTTGGGCTGTAACACAAACCAGAACTATGACACAGCATTTTTGTATGTGGCCTTGTTATTCTGATGTTGTTTGATTTTAAGGGACAGAAGCCCAGTGCAAACAAACTTTGACCAAACCAAAAATTTATGAACTCTTATCATCAAATAGCAGATATACAAGCAAGGCAGTGACCTTGGACATAAATGTCTCCAGCAGTCTGCATTTCTCAGGACTTACCTTCTACTCCTCACTCTTGGGTCTCTTTGCAGGTATCAGCTTCACTGTCTCCTATTTCTTAATGGAGTCTTTTACACCATCACTGTCGTTTCCTGGTTTCACTTTGATTCCTACTACCAAAGAAAGAAACTTTGTGTTTTTTAAAAGAAATAATTGGCAAAGACCTCAAAAAATTCTGCTTGATTTACCTAGTAGACCAAGGACTATACATGGTGTGCAAATAGGTGTGTGCATGAACCTGTGCTTTTGGAAGCTGTTCACCAAAAGAAAGGATGGGAGCCAGTCCTGTAGAGAAGTTTTGCTGGACAGACAAAACCATAGGTATCCTCAAAGCTAGTAAATATGAAATCTTAGGCTTCTGACTTCTGGTTAAACCTGTGAAATCTCAAGGTGGCTGAAACTCATCAGAAGAAATAGTCAAATATAGTATGCTATTTACTGTTGAATAGACTCCATGTGTAAAGTTAAAATCAGTTATCATTTAGGCTGCATGTAGGCTGAATAAATAACATGTGTGAGATTAGGCAAACAGAAATGCTGTTTAAGTTTCTAGTACAGAGTTCAGAATATAGAAGATTCTCACCAAATCTTTGAGGTTAAAACTAGTATTATTGAACACTTTTGCTCTGATTGAATCCCAAATTTTAAATTTCAGTCTTACTAAAAATTCTTAAAGTTTTATTTATTCTGAGATCTTATGAAGTATAGTTTTCTAGTAGATGTTATGGTTTTTCTTCCTCCTTTCCAGAGATCTTGGATTTCCTCAGTATTGAAGAGGTTCTCTGCCTTCTCCTAGCATTTATCACCACAAAATAGTACTGGGAATTATTGGGAAACTTGAGCTAGTGTGGTATATAAATTTGCCACAGGGCTATGCACACAGAAGTACATTTTTTAGGGATGTTTGTGAGATGCAGACTTTGCAGACAGAAGTCGAACTCAGAGCAGACCTTATTTTTGTCAGGTAACTATCATCATCTATATTCTGATGGATTTTTTTTTTCCTGTTCTTTAACACTACCTTAGGCACCATAGCTTTCCAGTGATTTCAGATATTAAAAAGGTCAGTTCTCATTATCCAGTTTAAAACTTCAGTCTCTGGGTGGCATCTGTGGCTCAGTGGGTAGGGCACTGGCCCCATATACTGAGGGTGGCAGGTTAAAATCCCACCCTGGCCAAACTGCAACAACAACAAAAATAGCCGGTTGCTGTGCCCATGGTCCCAGCTACTCGGGAGGCTGAGGCAAGAGAATCGCTTAAGCCCAGGAGTTGGAGATTGCTGTGAGCTGTGTGATGCCATGGCACTCTACCGTGGGTGATAAAGTGAGACTCTGTCTCTACAAACCAAACCAAACCAAACCAAAACAAAACAAAACAAAACTTCACTCTCCTATTAATATTTTTTTCCTCCTCCTCAAAGCTTCATCTTTTGAGGCTCCTGAAAGGTAGGGTGCACCTCTTCACTCGCCTCTCCTCCTTCTTATATTTTCTCAGCATTGGGGTACATGGTAGACGTATGGCAGGAAATGTAACAAGCTTTTTATTTAACTGTGCAGTTGCAGGGGTGTCTAACCTTTTGGCTTCTCTGCATTTCATTGGAAGAAGAAGAGTTATCTTGGGTCACGCATTAGACACGCAAACTCTAACTAAAACTGATAAGAGAAAAAAGGTCTGTGAATAATTTTTGTGATATCTGCCACCATAGATAAACAAAAAAGTCCTTAGCTAATCCACATGCAGTGGACATTCCTGCAAGTCTCCTGGGTGTTGCTGCCTTTCTGAACAATACTTGCGAATTGAAGGTACTGTCCTCTAAGATGCCTGCATGAGATCACTGGAGGAGTCCTTCCTGCTGCAGTTTCCCAGTGTTGAAACCCTCCCTGGGTTTGCAGTCCCCTTAGCATCCATGTTGGGGTTGGTCTTAGGTGAGGTACCTGAAAGTTGGTTCAAACCAAGCTACCTTCTTAGGCAACCAGTTATCTAGAGGAAACGAAACTAACAACTCCATCCACATCAAAGATGTTTCCGTCGTCACCCCCTTTCTCTTCTTTGCTTTCTCTCTCTCTCTCCAGTTCTTTTCTTGCTTGGCTAAGTGTGAATAGTTTAGCAAAAAGGCTGCATGTACAGACATCTAACCTGGGGAAAAGAAGCTTGTCTCCCCATCCTATGGGAAACTCAAGATTGATACGTAGGAAATCCTTTTTCTATGCTTGAATAAAGAATATGCCCTCATACCTCCCTCTGTTGGAAGGAGAGGAAAAGGCCATGGTCAGCTCCCCCAGGCTGATGGCTCAGCCTGTCTCTGGAGATTTCTTGGGATATCCTTTTTTTTGGTTGCTCATATAGCCTGATGTGGGCTTTGCTGCAGGGACACCTAAGAGGGCAGAGCAAGATTAGCTTCCTTTCAATACGCCCCAAGGAGGTGTCTGCTCCCTGTGTATGGCTCCCTTACAACCTGGCATGCTTATTGTTGCTTTGTTCTTATTGTCCTCCTGGTAGTTTCTGGAGGAGCAGAAGTTGTGCCCAACAGCTGCTGCATGTATGGAAGGGCGCTCTAAAAGGATGCTGGGTTGGAGAGGAGAGCAAATGTCATTTGGTTGTTGAAATTGTAATGTTGCTGTGTTTTGTTCTGTTTCATTTAGGACTCATTTCAGCTTCTTATTTACATAGAAAATAAGATTAAATAGAGGGGAAGAATGGAGAATGGAAGATGGGGAAAATTTTAAACTTTTTTGTTTTGGGTAGATACATAGTAATAGGATTGCAGGACAAATGGGAGGTCTATGTTTGTTCTTTGAAGACTCTCCATCCTTCTTTCCATAAAGGCCATAGTAATCTGTACTAATCCACTAACAGTGCATGAGTGTTCCCTTCTCTTCACATACAAAAGAAAAGAAGTCATTGTACAGTAATGACATTTGCATTTGAATATTTATAGCAGCCCAATTCACAATTGCAAAGATGTGGAAACAACGCAAGTGCCCTCCAACACATGAATGGATTAATAAACTATGGTATACATACACCGTGGAATACTATTCACCCATAAAAATGGAGATTGTATATCTTTTGTAACAACCTGGATGGATTTGGAGAATATTCTCCTAAGTAAAATGTCATAAGAAAGAAAAGACAAGCATCACATGTGCTTAATACTAAATTGAAACTAGTAGCTTAGCAACTCCATGCTCACTTGAAAGAAAAACTCAATTAAATAAAAGAAGGGGGTGGAGAGAGAGGGTTTGGCAAGTTTCCACTCAAAGGGAACAATGCAGGGATATATGGCACACTTTCTAGGTGAAGGAAACAAATAGGACTCAGACTCTACTACAAATGGAAACAATGTAACCTAATTGTGTGTACCCAGATAGTAATCTGGAATTTAAAAAATTAAAAAAATAGAGCAGTGCCCGTATCTCAGTGGGTAGGGTACTGGTCACATACACTGAGGGTGGCAGGTTCAAGCCTGGCCTGGGCCTGCTAAACAACAATGACAAGTGCAACAAAAGAAAAATAGCTGAGTGTTGTGGAAGGCGCATGTAGTCCCAGCTACTTAGGAGGTTGAGGCAAGAGAATCGCTTAAGCCCAAGAGTTTGAGATGCTGTGGGTTCTGATGCCATGGCACTCTACCAAGGGCGACATAGTGAGACTCTGTCTCAAAAAAAAAAAAAATAATACTTAAAAAAATAATACCAGCAGGAAGACAAAAAAGTAAATCTTATTTGTTGCTTTCTTCAGTCTTAAATTTAAACAAGCTTTAATATATTAACAATATAGCATTCTGGGCAGCTGGTATGCGGCAAATCATAATTATACAGTCAGATTAACACCAGTGAGCATGGTTCCCATATACTTGGAACCCTCAGCATGATAGGATGGCCAATGCCTGGATGACTGGTTCTCCCTTCCAACCAGACGAAGACTAATCTTTGGCCCTATGTCCTCCTAAATATAACCAACACCACTAGTATAAAGTAAGGGGAAATTTTCTCTCTTCTGTCTGGACTGTCACAAAAGTCCAGAAGACACTGTACAACCATTCTATGCACAATGGCAGAAAATTCTGCTAAAATTGCATTGATCTGGTTAAGAGTAACCTTGCAAGGATCTATAAGAAAAGGTTCCTTAAATTAATAGTATAAACTGCACTTTAAGGAACTTGTTTAAACACATTTAAGTGAACATGCTGTTTTTAAGGCCTTTTAATTTTAGATGTTTACATGTAAATGTATACTGCTAATTAGAAATGAGTTCTAGCTATTCAATAATCCAAGTACAGCAGGAACGCCACTTAGAAACACATTGTAAGGTACTTCTAGTTTCTATATATACTTCAAAGTGTTGGCATTTGTCAGGTCTTTTTTGGTTGTAAGTGACAGAAACCCTATTCGAACAAAAAATAAGAGCATTTATTGCCTCATATAACTTAAAAAAAACTTGAGGCGCAGCTGATTCCAGGTGCTCCAATGAAATCATTAAGACTTTGTTTCTTTGTGACTCTTGATTATGTTTCCCCCTGAGTTGGCTTCATTTTTAGTCAAATTATCCATTTGTGGAGGAAGAAATGGGACCCTGTGGCTCCAGATGATAGAGAATGACCCTTTCCCAATGGCTATTTGACTCCTGGGCAAATTTCAACATTCACTTATCACCAATTCACAACTCTTCTTCTGGATTTTAGCTTCTACCTTAGCTTTTAACATTAGCTAATATATTACATATGGTTTACTTATCATATTTATTGTACATCATGAGGGCAGGGGTTTTCCTTTTTTTGTTTATAACAAATACCCATTGCCTAGAACAGTCTAGACTAATATATCATTGGGTTTCAAAAGATATTTGTTACTTGAATAACTGAATAAAAACTTTGAACAGAAGCCTCAGGATTAACTTTGGTTTCACTTGAGTCAAAAGTGATTCCATTTGGGTCACTAAACCAACTACTATGACCAGGGAAGTAGCACTCTCATTGGCCAGGTTGTGAGCAGAGCCCTGAACTACATGGTCTGAGAGTGAGGGAGTATACTTTCCTAAAATACGAGATGCATTATCCACCTGGAATGAAAGATATTCTGCATATTCTGTAGATAAGCTTGACTTTGTTCAGTCATTGAGTACTTGCTCATCTTTCTCTGGGTCAGTGTTATGTACATGGTCTCTGGAAGCAGATTGCTTGGGTCAAAATCTCATTTCTACCACTAACTAGATTATGGACCTTGAAAAACCTAACTCCTCAGTGTTTTAGTTTACAAACTGATGTAATGCAAACAGTGCCAAAACGTTTCTCATGATGTTATTATATGGTTTAAATGAAATAAAACATGTAAAGTACTCAGCACAGTGATAGCAATAGAGCAACCAATCAATAAATGTCATTTATTGCTATCATTGTATGTGCCTATAGTTCTGATTTGGTGAAGTTGCCTCATTGTCATTCTAAGAAAGATGGAAGGGTGTTTATTGTTTTATAGTGATCTGTTAGCCAGAAACCTGGTTGTCATTCTTGATACCTTCTTTATCATCTTTCACATCATGTCCATTGCTATGTCTTGTTGATTTTAATTCTTGGATAACTCATGAGCTCATATACAGCTCTCCACCTCCATTACTATGACCTTAGTTTATGATAGTTTCAACCTATGTCTGAACTATTGTGTAATTCTTCTAATTTATCTTCTGGCTTCTACTTTCGTTCCACTCTAATTCATTCTTTGCCTTGTAACCAAGATGATCTTTTTTAAAAACACAAATCTAGATTGTCCACACTATAGTCCTAGTACTCTAGAAAGCTGAGGTGGGTGGATTGCCTGAACTCAGGAGTTTGGAGACCAGCCTGAGCAAGAATGAGACTAAATCTCTACTAAAAATAGAAAAACCAGCCAGGCATTGTGGTAGATGCCTTTAATCCTAGGTACGTAGGAGGCTAAGACAGGAAGATCTCTTGAGCCCAAGAGTTTGAGGTTGCTGTGAGTTATGACATCATAGCACTCTATTCCAAGGTGACAGAGTAAGACTCTGTCTCGAGAAAGATTAAAAAAGTAATAAATAAAAACACACATCTGTTTATATCATGCTGTTGCTGAAAACTCTTCAGTGGCTTCCCATTGTTTCTCAGATAAAGTCAAATATTTATACCCAGGCCATAACGCCTTGTCTGATTTAGGTCCCTGCTTCACACCTTCTGCCTTGTTCTACAGCCCTCCCTGTTCCCCCCAACCATGCTCCAGTAGCAACTATCTTATATTTTATTAAATGATTAATGTGGTCAAGAATTTACATTTTTTACATTATTCAAGTACCACAAGAAACTCAACTTGTTAAGTAAATGGAAAGCTATATAAGCAGAAGATTGCGATTTTTCCATCAAAGAGAATTCTTCCATATGTGTCATCAAAGCCACACTATTAATAGTATTGCTTTCAGCCTGGTCATGGAGAAAGAGTATCATCGAATTGGGTATTATATTCAGTATTTATTAAAATTGGATTTTACCTAGATCCTGGCACTTTATAATTTTCAAAGCTGCTTCCCATTCTTTCTTCTCACTGAATGCTCACAACCACCCTGTGAAGTAGGAAAAACTGGGATTATTGCTTTCCTTTTAGAGATGATGAAACAGGGGCCTGAAAGGGGAGGCAGGTAAAATTTATTCCGCCCTCTTCATGGGCTTAAGATGCACATGTGCTTCCTTTTATTTTGTGCATATACAGGTGGTATTTACCTGTGGCAGAAAGATGGACAGAAGATATTTCTTCCTGGTTTCTGAAAGAGTCATCTCAATTTTTATTTTTTCAGGTTATTTTGGGATCTTAAGTAGGGCTCTATTCCTTATGGCCCCCTTTGTAATTCCCAGTAGAGGTGCAAGGAACCTGTTCAGATCCCAATTTCTTATTTACTTTTCAGTACTTTAATGGAGTTTTCTGATTTCTGTTATGTCAAATCTACAAATATTTTCCTTTATGCTTTGTGGTTTTGATTCCTTGTTTAGAAATTCTCTTCTGTACAAAGACTATGTAAAAATTTATTTATTTGTTTTTAGTACTTATATATATATATATATATTTTGTTTGTTTTTTTCTTTTCACATTTATGTCTTTAACTAAGTTCTGAAAACTGGGGCTCAAGGACCTAATCTGATCCATTGCTTGTTTTTGTAAACAAAATATTTTTTTTTTTTTTTTTATTGTTGGGGATTCATTGAGGGTACAGTAAGCCAGGTTACACTGATTGCAATTGTTAGGTAAAGTCCCTCTTGCAATCATGTCTTGCCCCCATAAAGTGTGACACACACCAAGGCCCCACCCCCCTCCCTCCTTCCCTCTTTCTGTTCCCCCCCATAACCTTAATTGTCATTAATTGTCCTCATATCAAAATTGAGTACATAGGATTCATGCTTCTCCATTCTTGTGATGCTTTACTAAGAATAATGTCTTCCACATCCATCCAGGTTAATACGAAGGATGTAAAGTCTCCATTTTTTTTAATGGCTGAATAGTATTCCATGGTATACATATACCACAGCTTGTTAATCCATTCCTGGGTTGGTGGGCATTTAGGCTGTTTCCACATTTTGGCGATTGTAAATTGAGCTGCAATAAACAGTCTAGTACAAGTGTCCTTATGATAAAAGGATTTCTTTCCTTCTGGGTAGATGCCCAGTAATGGGATTGCAGGATCAAATGGGAGGTCTAGCTTGAGTGCTTTGAGGTTTCTCCATACTTCCTTCCAGAAAGGTTGTACTAGTTTGCAGTCCCACCAGCAGTGTAAAAGTGTTCCCTTCTCTCCACATCCATGCCAGCACCTGCAGTTTTGAGATTTTGTGATGTGGGCCATTCTCCCTGGGGTTAGATGATATCTCAGGGTTGTTTTGATTTGCATTTCTCTAATATATAGAGATGAGGACCATTTTTTCATGTGTTTGTTAGCCATTTGTCTGTCATCTTTAGAGAAAGTTCTATTCATGTCTCTTGCCCATTGATATATGGGATTGTTGGCTTTTTTCATGTGGATTAATTTGAGTTCTCTATAGATCCTAGTTATCAAGCTTTTGTCTGATTGAAAATATGCAAATATCCTTTCCCATTGTGTAGGTTGTCTCTTTGCTTTGGTTATTGTCTCCTTAGCTGTACAGAAGCTTTTCAGTTGAATGAAGTCCCATTTGTTTATTTTTGTTGTTGTTGCAATTGCCATGGCAGTCTTCTTCATGAAGTCTTTCCCCAGGCCAATATCTTCCAGTGTTTTTCCTATGCTTTCTTGGAGGATTTTTATTGTTTCATGCCTTAAGTTTAAGTCCTTTATCCATCTTGAATCAATTTTTGTGAGTGGGGAAAGGTGTGGGTCCAGTTTCAGTCTTTTACATGTAGACATCCAGTTCTCCCAACACCATTTATTGAATAGGGAGTCTTTCCCCAAGGTATGTTCTTGTTTGGTTTATCAAAGATTAGGTGGTTGTAAAATGTTAGTTTCATTTCTTGGTTTTCAATTCGATTCCAAGTGTCTATGTCTCTGTTTTGTACCAGTACCATGCTGTCTTGGGCACTATGGCTTTGTAGTACAGACTAAAATCTGGTATGCTGATGCCCCCAGCTTTATTTTTGTTACAGAGAACTGCCTTAGCTATACGGGGTTTTTTCTGGTTCCATACAAAACGCAGAATCATTTTTTCCAAATCTTGAAAGTACGATGTTGGTATTTTTTTTTTCTTATGTTGATATTGTAATTACCTTTGTTTTTTTGACACTATTTTACTTTTTATTTCACAATATTAAGTGGATATTAAGTTTTTTTTTCTTTTTTTTTATTAAATCATAACTATATACATTGATATGATCATGGGGTATCATACAGTCTGATAGGAATGGCATTGAATAAGTAGATTGCTTTGGGAAGTATAGACATTTTAACAATGTTGATTCTTCCCATCCATGAGCATGGTATGTTCTTCCATTTGTTAATATCCTCTGCTATTTCCTTTCTGAGGATTTCATAGTTTTCTTTATAGAGGTCCTTCACCTCCTTCGTTAGGTATACTCCTAGGTATTTCATTTTCTTTGAAACTATGGTGAAGGGAGTTGTGTCCTTAATTATCTTCTCATCTTGACTGTTATTGGTGTACACAAAGGCTACTGACTTGTGGACATTGATTTTATATCCTGAAACATTACTGTATTTTTTGATGACTTCTACGAGTCTTGTGGTTGAGTCTTTGGGGTTCTCTAAGTATAAGATCATGTCGTCAGCAAAGAGGGAGAGTTTGACCTCCTCTGCTGCCATTTGGATTCCCTTTATTTCCTTGTCTTGCCTAATTGTATTGGCTAGAACTTCCAGCACTACGTTGAATAGTAAAGGTGACAGAGGACAACCTTGTCTGGTTCCAGTTCTAAGAGGAAAAGCTTTCAGTTTTACTCCATTCAGTAAAATATTGGCTGTGGGTTTGTCATAGATAGCTTCAAGCAGTTTTAGAAATGTGCCACCTATGCCTATACTCTTCAGAGTTCTAATTAGAAAAGGATGCTGGATTTTATCAAAAATGATTTTATCAATAGATGCAGTGCTTTTTCTGCATCTATTGAGAGGATCATGTGATCTTTATTTTTGCCTCTGCTAATATGGTGGATAACGTTTATAGACTTGCGTATGTTAAACCAGGCTTGCGTCCCTGGGATGAAGCCTACTTGATCATGATGAATGACTTTTTTGATGATAAGCTGTAATCTATTGGCTAGGATTTTGTTGAGAATTTTTGCGTCTATGTTCATGAGTAAGATTGGTCTGAAATTCTCCTTTCTGTTTGGGTCTTTTCCTGGTTTTGGTATCAGGGTGATGTTTGCTTCATAGAATGTGTTGGGGAAGATTCCTTCTTCCTCAATTTTTTGGAATCATTTCTGCAGTACAGGAATAAGCTCTTCCTTGAAGGTTTGATAGAATTCTGGAGTGAAGCCATCTGGACCAGGGCATTTTTTGGTTGGAAGATTTTTTATTGTTTCTTTGATCTCAGTGCTTGAAGTTGGTCTGTTCAGGAGCTCTATTTCTTCCTGGATGAGCCTAGGGAGAGGGTGTGATTCCAAATATTGATCCATTTCTTTCACATTGTCAAATTTCTGGGCATAGAGTTTCTGGTAGTATTCAGAGATGATCTCTTGTATCACTGTGGGATCAGTTGTTATTTCCCCTTTATCATTTCTGATTGAGGTTACTAGAGATTTTACTTTTCTATTCCTCGTTAGTCTGGCCAATGGTTTATCTATTTTATTTATTTTTTCAAAAAACCAACTCCTTGTTTCATTAATTTTCTGAATGATTCTTTTGTTGTCAATTTCATTGATCTCTGATTTGATTTTGGATATTTCTTTTCTTCTACTGAGTTTAGGCTTAGATTGTTCTTCTTTTTCCAATTCCATAAGATCTCTTGTGAGATTGTTGATGTGCTCTCTTTCTGTTTTTCGAATGTAGGCATCTAAAGCGATGAATTTTCCTCTCAAAACTGCTTTTGCAGTATCCCATAGTTTTGGTAGCTTATGTCTTCATTGTTGTTATGCTCAAGGAAGTTAATGATTTCCTGTTTTATTTCTTCCTGCACCCATCTGTTATTCAACAGAAGATTGTTTAATTTCCATGCCTTTGGGTGGGGTCGAGCATTTTTGTTAGAGTTGAGTTCCACCTTTAGTGCCTTATGGTCTGAGAAAATACAAGGTAAAATTTCAATACTTTTGATTCTGTTGATATTTGTTTTGTGTCCCAGGATATGATCAATTTTGGAGAATGTCCCATGGGGTGACGAGAAGAATGTATATTCTTTATCTTTGGGATGGAGTGTTCTATATGTGTCTATCAAGCACAGTTGTTCTAGGGTCTCATTTAAATCTCTTATATCCTTGTTTAATTTCTGTTTAGAGGATCTGTCCAGCTCTGTAAGAGGAGTGTTAAGGTCCCCTGTTATGATGGTATTATCAGATATCATATTTCTCAGACTGAGTAAGGTCCGTTTCAAGAATCTGGGAGCATTTAAATTGGGTGCATAGATATTTAGAATTGAAATGTCTTCTTGTTGTATTTTTCCCTTGACCAATATAAAGTGACCATCTTTGTCTTTTTTGACTTTAGTTGCTTTAAATCCACATGTATCTGAAAATAAGATTGCAACTCCTCTTTTCTTCTGAATTCCCTTTGCCTGAAAAATTGTCTTCCAACCCTTGACTCGGAGCTTTAATTTGTCTTTTGAAGCCAGGTGTGTTTCTTGCAGACAGCAAATGGATGGCTTGTGTTTTTTAATCCAGTCAACCAATCTATGTCTCTTCAGTGGGGAATTGAAGCCATTAACATTTATTGAGATAATTGATAAGTGTGGTAGTATTCTATTCGCCTTATTTTGTGAGAGTCCATTGCTTAGTTTTATCTTTTGCATCAGTGTGGAGGTTAGGTTCTGTCCTTTAATTTCTGAGTTCTTACTTTGCTGCTGATCCATTGTGGTGGTCAGTGTTTAGAACAGGTTGAAGTATTTCCTGTAGAGCTGGTCTTATTGTGGCGAATTTCCTCAATGTCTGTATATCCGTAAATGATTTGATTTCTCCGTCAATTTTGAAGCTTAGCTTAGCAGGGTACAGAATTCTGGGCTGGAAATTGTTCTGTTTAAGTAGATTAAAGGTAGATGACCATTGTCTTCTTGCTTGGAAAGTTTCATTAGAGAAGTCTGCGGTCACTCTGATGGATTTGCCCCTGTAGGTCAACTGGCGCTTACTCCTGGCAGCTTGCAGAATCTTTTCTTTTGTCTTGACTTTGGACAGGTTCATCACAATGTGTCTTGGAGAAGCTCGGTTAGAGTTGAGGCGACCTGGGGTCCGATATCCCTCTGAAAGCAGTGTGTCAGAATCTTTGGTGATATTTGGGAAATTTTCTTTTATAATATTCTCTAGTATGGCTTCCATTCCTCTGGGGCATTCTTCTTCCCCTTCTGGAATTCCTATAACTCGTATGTTGGAACACTTCATTAAGTCCCATAATTCTGACAGTGAACGTTCTGCTTTCTCTCTCTTCTTTTCTGCTTCTTTTACTATCTGAGTTATCTCAAAAACTTTGTCTTCTACCTCTGAAATTCTTTCTTCTGCATGGTCTAACCTGTTGCTGATACTTTCCATTGCATCTTTAAGTTCCCTGATTGACTGTTTCATTTCCTTCAGCTCTGGTATGTCCTTTTTATATTCTTCATATTGTTCATCTCTTATTTGATTCTGTTTTTGAATTTCCTTTTGGTTATTTTCCACTTTATTAGCAGTTTCCTTAATTGTTTCCATCATTTCTTTCATTGTTTGCAACATGTGTATTCTAAATTCCCTTTCTGTCATTCCTAACATTTCTGTATATGTGGAATCCTCTGCAGTAGCTACCTCATGGTCCCTTGGCGGGGTTGTTCTGGACTGGTTCTTCATGTTGCCTGGAGTTTTCTGCTGATTCTTCCTCATGAGTGATTTCTTTTATCTGTTTCCTTGCCCTAATTTTCCTTTCACTTCCTCTTGCTCTTTAAGTTCTCGTGCCTGTGGACTAAGGGTTACAGGACCAGAAGGGTGAGAAGGTTGAAGAGCAAAAAAGGGATGAAAGAAAGGAGGACCGAGTGATAAGAAAAAAAAAATAAAAATAGAGAAAGGAGAGGGGGTGGGTAAAAGGAATATTGACAAAAAGAAGAGAGGCACAGAAAGAGGGAGACAGAGCAATATAGGTGTACAGTAGGGTACTTTGATACAACCTTAAAAAAAAAACACCTTCTGGGGGTGCCCAGTTGTGTGGTTCCCTTGCGGTCAGCAGCTCTTTGCTAACCTGATCAGACACAGTACCCCACCTCCACCAAGTAGAGAGGAAAGACAAAAATGCTATCAATCAAACCAAAACAAGCAAACAGAAAACTTTACGGGATAAAATTGGGTGGAAAACCAAATAATAGCGGTAGGAACACTAACAAAAATGAAGTTCTAATTATTGAAATAGGCAGCAATGGGAAATTATAATTAAACTAGAAAAATTGAGAAAGAAAAAGGATCTGTATGGAAAAGGTTGAACCTAAAAAACAAAACAACAATCAACAACATCAAAATAAACAAAAAAAAACAACCAAACCAAAAAAAACAAACAACAACAACAAAAAAAAACACAACCAAAAACAAAGCAGTATGTATATGTTATTGAATATTGTCTGGGCAACACGTGGTCTTCTGGGGTATGAGATGTTAATTACAGTTCTGATACGACTGGAGGCTGCTAGTTTCTCAAACCCAGCAGATAGGCACCCTAAATCTCTCTTCAGCCCACCTAAAAGGCACTTTGAACTTGTTCACTTGCTGAGCAGAAGCTTTCCCAGGGGAAGTGCTTGTCACTGGAATCACTGCTGAGGTGGCTATCCACTTACCCCGTGTGCCAAAACTGGTCTCCCTCTGCCCCCGAGGGTTAGGGCTGCAAAGCGGCTCAGACCCCGCCCTTAGGCTACTTGGTGGCTGGGTTACCAGCTCCCACCCAATTCTACCTCTGCAACCCTGAGGGCGGAGCTTGCCGGGGCAGATCGCTCACAATGGCTGCCTGTGACCCAGAGCCAAACACTATTAGCTCCGTCTGGCTCAGCGGCTCAGACTGGGGCCCTAGACAACGGCCAACGTTCTCCGCACTCCCACTCAGGCTCTCCCCAAGGCAGTTCAGCTGAGTGCCAAGTCCAAAGACACCAAAACAGTTCACAGGTAAGGCCTTTCTGGTTTGCAGTCTCGCTGCTACTGAACTTACAGTTGCAGGCAGGTTTAGACGGATTGAACACACGCGACCACTTGCTGGTTTTCCACTGTTTTAGTCCTCCTCTTGGGGTCCAGAAGTCTCTTGCTGACTCCCTGTATCCTCTCAGGCATGATGATAGGCAGATCCCACCAGCCAGAGATGCCTGGAGTCCTATATCCCCAGACTCACGGTGCCCAGATGCAAGGAAGCTGTTACTCGGCTGCCATCTTGCTCTGCCTCCGTAAACAAAATTTTTTGAAGCACAGCCATGCCCCTTCGTTTAGGTATTATCTATGGCATTTCACCCTGCAATGGTAAGGTGAGTAGTTATGACAGAGAATCAATGAATAAAGAAAATGTGGTATGCAATGGAATTTGATTCAGTCTTAGAAAAGAAGGAAATCCTGTCATTCGTGACAACATGGATAAACCTGGAGGATGTATTAATGAGGAAAAACGCCAGGCATAGAAAGGCGAAATCCTGCAAGATCTCATTTACATGTTCACGTATCTACAAAGTCAAACTCAAAGCAGCAGAGAGTAGAATGGTGATTTCCAGTGACAGGTGAGGGGAAAGGATTAGGGAATGGGGAGTTCATGGTCAAAAGGTAAGCAGTTTCAATTAGCCAGGATAAATAAATCCTGGAGATCTATCATACAGCGTGGTGACCTAGTTACTGATAACCTGTGGTGACCTAGTTAGTGACCTATTGTACATGTGAAAATTACTAAGAGATTAAGTCGTAAGTGTTCTCAGCACAAAATAAGAATGGGAGGTCATGGTTATACCCTGTTTTCCCGAAAATAAGACATCCTCTGAAAATAAGACCTACTTACAGGAAAGATAAGACGTCCCCTGAAAATAAGACCTAACACATCCTAGGAAGCACACCTTAAAATAAGACACTGTCTTATTTTCAGGGAAACAGGGTAGTAACTAGCTTGATTTAATTGTTTCACAGTGTACCCATATCAGATCATCACGTTGTGTATCACAGCATCATGTTTTACGCTGTAAGTATGTATAATATTTGTCACTTTCTGAAACAGTAAAAAAATTATGCTCAAGAATGCTTACATCATTAAAAGAGCAAAAATATCTGAAACAAAGTAAATATGGAGAAATAAGAGATTAGTATACAAATATACTATTTTAAATGGGATACTGTGATGCCATTACAATGTCAATTCATAAATAATATAGATGAACAATGTTCCCTTAATATTAAAATAAGGAGAATTCACAGAAATGATGTGCACAGAATTATCACATTTTTACTTAAATATGTATTTTGGCAATATATGAACACAGGATAAAATGGTAGGAAAAACATATTTTAATCTGGTGTGTTAAGATTCTAACATTCTTAGAATTCTTAGATTCTAAGATTCTTCTCTATAGTTTTATTTAGAGAAGTAAAACTCAACACCAATCAACCTCACACTAAAAACAAACATTACACATTTGTTGATTTTCTCAAAAGAAATTATCTTGTTAAAAATTAATTCCTTTGGCTCGGCACCTGTAGCACAGTGGTTTTGGTGCCAGCAACATACACTGAGACTGGCAGGTTCAAACCTGGCCTGGGCCAGCTGAACAGCAATGACAACTGCAACAAAAAAATAGCCAGGCATTGTGGCAGGTGCCTGTAGTCCCAGCTACTGGGGAGGCTGAAGCAAGAGAATAGTTTGAGCCTCAGAGTTTGAAGTTGTTGTGAGCTGTGATGCCACAGCACTCTTCTGAGGGCGACAAAGTGAGACTTTGTCTCAAAAAAAAAAAAAAAATTCTTTCTCTTCTCTCTATCACCTCCACTCTAAACCATAACCATAACAATGATTATCAGAACGAGTATCTATCTGGTCAGGAATATATCTGGATTTTTATTTATTTTAAGGACAATGAACAGAAGTGGTTATTAAAAACATTCCTCAGAAGGCTTTAGCTCTGATCAAGTGGGTTTTGCATCTCTAACTCACATGTACCACTAAGGGCCTTATGGTCTAACTATGACATTTGTTGAAACGGCCTGATATCCTCACAGGAGTGAGAAACAGGGTCCTGGATATTCCCATTTGTCTCACAATTCTCTGTTTTCTGGGTTTTTAAAACTTTATATTTTTGATTCTTCATAGTCCCTTATTTTGAATGAAAGTAACAATACCAAAACTCAAAATGGATAGAAGTAAAAGTTAGATTTTCTTTAATACCTATAGCGAAAGGTTTCAAAGTATGGCACATAGCACCAACCATATAACCTTGGTTAACCTTGTTCTGACTCTTTGTGCCAGAAGAATGGTGGACTCATTTCTCGGCACTGGGAATAAACTTTGTGCCCAAATCCCTTTCATCACAGTGTAGAAAGTTTTGCTCATCAGCTGTGGATGCAGCCAGCAGACTGCCTATTTTCACTTGCTTTCCTAAAGTTCCTTCTTTACATAACATTCAGGGAAATCTTTAACAACATAAATTTATTCACATAACTATTTTGAATAAAAGTCAAATTCTTTAAAAAGGCTAATGAAAGCCTACGTTATTTTGCTCACTCACACCATGCCTTTTTGTTGGTGAGCTCCAGTCATCTGATTTCCACTTAGTTCCTCGAGCAACATCAGGCTTCCTCTTTCTCCTCTGGCTGGCTCATACCCCCCTTAGAACTTGACTTACTCTCCCAGTGTGCAGTAAGTATATTTTTCCCTTAAAGATTCTTTTCCCTTAGTTGATGTCGGTATTATGGGCTTAAAACTCTTTCGCAAGATGATTCTTTATTTCTCATCCTGAATATTCCATTGGTTTATAAATCTAAGTTCTTTGAGAGTGCCAGTGAGACCCTTTCTGGGTGAGTCTTGCTCACACCACTGCAGGGGAGAGGGACTCTCATCAGGTACCCACACTTACTGTGCACCTGTACTCCAGCCATGCCACGCATGTAGCAGTTATTTGAATGTCCCTTACCATCGCACACGTTGTACTTGCTTAGACTGTTTTGCCCATTTATAGCTGACCCACTTTGGCTTATCCTTCAAAACCCAGCTCAGGTACCACCTCTTCTGGGAAAAATTCCCAAAAATAAACACTCCCTTGGTGTGAGTGAGGAGCTCGACGTCTGTGTGTCCACAAACACTGGCTGTCTGTCTTAACATTTAGTAGGATACATTTTTGACTTTGTCTGTCTATTTCTTGACCTGCTCATGGCCCTTGAAGGAAAGCAACTCTGTTCCTTTTATGTTTATGTTCCTAGTGCTTGACAAAATATTCCTTTACACACAGATAGTCTTCATTGTTTTGCTATGGATCATGGTCAAACTGCCTCCAGAAATAAGGAGGAAATAATTTGTGTATATTTGAGGAACATGTTTCTAGTTCTTTGGTGAGTTCTTTTATTTTTAAAGTCTGATATGAACACTATTTTAATGAAATGATTCTTTCCCTCCCTCCCTCCCTCCCTCCCTCCCTTCCTTCCTCCCTCCCTCCCTCCCTCTCTCTCTCATAATGATTTGGAAAGGTCTTAGCAGTTATTCACTTAGCAGGGGTCCTCAAACTGTGGCCCGCGGGCCACATGAGGCAGTATGATTGTATTTGTTCCCGTTTTGTTTTTTTACTTCAAAATAAAGTAAAGTGCAGTGTGCATAGGAATTGGTTCATAGTTTGTTTTTTTTTTTAAACTATAGTCTGGCCCTCTAATGGTCTGAGGGATGATGAATTGGCCCCCTGTTTAAAAAGTTTGAGGATGCCTGACTTAGAATAAAGATTGAAGTCCTACAGAATAAACAAACAGAAGACAATTAGTGATTTTAAAGTGTGTTACCCACAAAGATTATTTTCTTTCTCTCCATGCCCATTTGGTAAGAATGGTTTTCTGGGACAGTGTAATTATGGATGAATGACATTAAAACACTCGAACAATAATTTGTAGGAAATACAATTATGAGTAGAAGTCATTAGTGGGAGTAAATGAATAGTTGGTTGGTTAACAGGTCAATGTTGAAAGCTCAAAGTAGTTATACATTGTTTTAAATTAGAAGTTAAAAGCACAGTCCTTTTTCATTTAAGCATATTCATAAATTATTGAGCTTTTTAAACTGTATTTTTGTATTTTTTTTTTCTTTTGATTCGTGGTACAGAAAGGAAGAGAGCTGCCCAACTTGGGTTTTAAGAGTTCTAGGAATAGCAATGACTCACATTCAAAATGTACGCAATACTTTCTTCATCAGAGAAGTCAGTCACTCCAACTTGTGTGACATTTAAATAACATTTATGAAGTAATGAATATAATTTTTTGAGTATCAAAGCTAATTGGGTACAGCTGATTTATAGCTATTTCCAGAGGCTAGGAATTACATTACTCATCTAGTTCTCTGGTCCTGGATTAAGAAGACCCAATTTCAGAAGTTGGTGCTGATATTTATTAATATGTGATCTTGTCCTTGAAGAATCCTAGTTTCCTATCTGAATAGATTGTTAAAATAAATAACAACCCCCCCACATCAAACAGTTCTTACTTCAGAATACAACTACTTAGCATAGATTGGGTTGATTCTAAATTCTTGGTAAGTGTTTGTATTGGTTTTTTCTCATCTTTTACATATTGAATATTACGTACTCACTTGGGTATATATCTGAAGAGAGTTTAACATGTGCTTGTCCAGAAGAAAATATTTAGAATAGTTAGTTTAAACCACTATGAGTCGATGGCTAATTGTGACTGTGTCTGAAATTGTGACATAAACAAAATGAACATAAGGTGGTGGCCCTGAGTTCGGGAGGGGAGATGAGATGTGCCCTGTGATAATTGCGAATGACTGAGTGCTGAGAGAGACGGTGCTGGCTGGGCATGGTTGTCATATAACTGAGGGCTCCCCAGGCCTCTCTGCGCCTGATCAACCTGTGGCTATTTTCATAGTGATAACAATTTTATTGCCCATGGCCCCAACTCTCTGAGAACCTCTTTCCCTTTTTAACCTTCTTGTCTGTTTGCCGGTTTTCTCACCACGTATTTCACACAAGTTCATCAACCAGTCTGCCTGCCATAATCACCACGAAGCTTTATTGGTACACTTTTCCTCCTATTTTGGCCTCTTTGGTCATTGCCATCCATTCAGGAAGGTGGTGGGAGTTGCCTCATCCCTGCCTCTGCTGCTGGAACTGCCATGAGGACAGTGACCACGTGAATCCACGGGTGTAGGCCTGCGTTGCCCTGGGCGATTGAACCCCAGAGTGTGGAAGTGCACTGTGTTCTGTATGGTGACTATCTTTCCATGCCACTCGTGGTCCCATCTGGCCACTTGGATACCAAAATGTTGGGGTGCTTGTTTCTCCATGTCTCATTCATGATTTTCACTATTCAAGGCATATTTATGGAGCACCTGGTATACCTGTGATAGGCACTGGTGCTGTGATGGTGAGCAGACATAGGTATGATTTTTACCGTTATGTTTAGAGGGAGAGACAAACATAATTATGGTAAGAGAGGTCAAATTGTAGTCATGTTAAAAACATGAGGAGGGAGAAAGACATGGTTTTACAAAAAAAACGATAGAGGCTTTGAGTCGTGAGCAAATCCTGCAGGCTTCTCCGGGAACTGTGTTCTGGTAACGCAGCAGAACGAGATGGCAAAAGAATCTCAGGCAGTGGAGCATCAGGTGCAAAAGCCATTTGGAGAGTTCTTTCATGTTCTTCCCTCAGGTTTAGCCATGGGTCCATGTGGTCAGGAGAGAGGGCTTCTATCCGAGACAGACTCCAAGTCTTCACTGTCATCGTCTTTTTCCTATCTGGTTCTTTGCCCATGCTGCCTCTCCCAGGCAAAGTGGCTCAAATAAATCCACAGACTGCCCACACATGCTTGGGTATTTATGCCTAAATTCCAGAGGTGCATCAAGATTTTGCTCAGGTAAGGACCTCACATCACTGTAAGGTCTGGAGGAGGCAAGGATAAGCACCTTCAGGAGGAGGCTGAAGTGCTCCCTGGAATTCAGCTGAAGAGGCAGGGCTTGAGCTGTGCTTTGGAGAAGAGAACAGAGGAAGAAGGCAGGGCACACGGGCTGGGGGAACAAAATTGGCAAAGGGGATACGGAGTCTTGACAATCAAGAAGGGAATTTTCAGCTTTATTTCCAAGTACTATAGGGAAATACTGTAAACTAATGGGTAAAGAAGAGATGTAATTAAAATAACTTAGCAGAATATTTTTTTTTAAAGAACGTAATGAGGAATGGTTAAAAAAAATAAAACCTATTTGTCAAAGGTCCAGCTCAGGTTATGATTGCGCACAGTTGTGTAAATTTTGACATCTTGAGTTTGAGATAAGGGCAACTCATCCAAACGCTGATGTCTTCCATGTCGCTAGAAAGACCAGCACTCATGAAGCACCCAGGCTTGATGTTCTAGTCATCACATAGAGATGTTATTTTTGTAATGATAGTGAATAAGTTATGAAATAATTTTACTGCTTCTGAGAGGCTCCACCTACACTTCAAAGGGCATAAACTTATGTAAATAGTTACAATGCACGGCAAAGATTCTCTGTGATTTTTTTCATTCATTTGGACTTGACCCTTATTTATGGTAATAATTAGCTGAGAAATGTTTTTATTGTTTCTACTCTTGGTCCTGCCACGTGGAGCTTACATATTGGCAGGTACATAGCAGGTATTTAATGCATGTTGACTGGAGTATTGCAAACAATCAATCGCAAACTTTGGTAGCGTTTTGTTTTTGATAAACATTTTTCTGTGCTTGATAGAGATTTTTCTGTGTACATTCAGTGGTAGCTCATAAAAATTCACATATATATGCATATACACTTAAATAAACTTTATTTCATTTTATTGTTCCCAAAGGTTAAGATATACAAACAAGAAATAAAATTAAAATTATTTTCTGTTGGGATGATTTATGTCTTAATTTTCACCTGCCCTATAATTAGGAATTTTGAACTCTGTAAATTTTTTTAAGATAAAATTATCGCCCAAGTAAACTTCAGAAATTACATCATTAACCCAGAGACCTTACTAAGCTTAGAACAGCATTATTGGTACAAGTACGCACACACAGAGAGACAAATAAAGAGGAAAGTTTAAAATAATTTGAAAATGATTTATTGTCGGCCACCTCTATAGCTAGAGATTCAAGTATTATTACTTTACTTTAGTGCAACAAGAGAGGACAGTAACTTGCTGTGGGCTAAAGGTAAATTATGATCTATTGCAAAGGAGGAAGGAAATATACTAAGGAAAGAGGAAGGAGTTGGGAATAAGCCATGTTTTTCTAAAGTTTTGCTTCAAATAATGTCTTGAAAATATCTTTGCTTTGACATTTGCTGGAAAAGGCCAGGGTAAACTGTGGGACAACGACTTTCTTGAATCTTTCATAATGAAAGACTAGTGTCTGGTGTGGGTATGACCAGGGTGTAATACAAACTAAGATATCCAGAGTCCCAAGATCTTCCTTCTTCAATTTTGGGTAACAGTCCTATCCTAGATAGACCTAGTTTTAGAGTTTGAAGGGATCATTTAATAGAACAAAACTTAGTAAAATTCATTGTAAGGTAATTGTGATTTTCCATTCTACATATGTTATCTGTAGAGTTGAAGTCTTTGTATTGGAAATTAGTTATGGAAACTACATTAGAGGCTTTAAAAACCTTTTGTTTTATTTGGAATAAAAAAGAGGTGGTAAAAATTCACCCTCACAACACAGCGTGATGCAGGGAAGGAAGAGAAAAGACTAACTTACCTTGAAGTTCTGTGTGTATCATGTGGCATTGGTACACATAGACATTTCATATATATTATCTCTTTTTAATCCTCCTAAAACTCCATTATGGCAGACCTTGCTATTTCTGTTTCTAACTAACTGGAGGAAGCTGAAGCCAACCAATAAGTCTATTGCCCCAATTCCTTGGTCAGAAGATGGCAAGATTGTGATTCAAATGCAAATTTAGTCTGATTACAATTTCTGTGCTTTTCACACCTTACTATTCTCTCCTGGATTACTCTTATTGACATTAATATCAAACAAAACAAAACAAATATCCAAAATTTGGTGGTTATTTATCCTGCAGCTTGCTTTCCCAGGTTCTTCTTTGACAGAATTCTTTGGCTGAGTAACATCCCATTTTAATTAACTGTTCAAATATCTGAACAAGTTTTCCTTGGGCTACTTTAGGTTCACTACCAGAAGTAATTGTCACCCATCTTCGAGCAGCTGCCCATGCCCAAGACACAGTGTTGGCTCTAGAAGATGCTGTAGACTGGCAGCCTGGGGATGAAGTTGTCATCATCAGTGGGACAGATGTCGAAGGTGTCAGACCAATGGAAGAGATTGTCATTGTGGAAACTGTGCACAACACAGACCTCTATCTTAGGTCACCCTTGAGGTACTGAGAGTCAGCTTGGCTATGTTCACATGAAAGAAGATGAAGTTTTGACTGTGTTGGGGTCAGGGCATTTATTTGTCTTTCAGTGATGCAGTTTTACATTAAATAATGCTAGACGTTTGGACAAGAAAATTATAAATCGTGAAATGTTTTGATGACTTATTAAAAACAAAATTCTATCAAAGTTTATGATCAATTGTTTGCAATACTCCAGTCAACATGCAACAAACACCTGCCACGTACCTGCCAATATGTAAGCTACACATGGCAGAGCCAAGAATAGAAGCAGTAAAAATATTTCTCAGCTAATTATTCCCATAAATAATGGTCAAGTCCCAACGAGTAAAAATGACATCTTAAATAAATTTCTCCTGCAAGACTCTACAACTTCTGTCCTATAGCAAATGGTCAGTGTCATAATCAACATAGTTCCTAATTTTCGTGTACTTCTGTCTGTAGTTTTCTATTCTGTATTTGAGATTCTAAAGACATAGACCCTTAAGAAAGAATTATGATTATCTAGTAGTTTACTATTCCTAACAAGATTTGGAGTAATTTTTTCAGATGTCTCTTCCCTATTTTCCCTCCCAGATATTCTTACAACATTACAGAGAATTCGGTGGCTGGAGAGCACCATATTTTAAAAGTCACCTTAGCTCTTCTGAGCAGGAGTATTACCATACAAGGAAATCTCACCAAGGAGAGGATGCAGCTCCTTGCTTCATGCCAGGAAGCCAGTGCTTCAGAAGGTAAAAAAGTATTTTGTTAGAAAAGTCCAATGGATCAAAAAGAATGTTCTTCCTGTGAATGATATGTGACATTGCTGTGGTCAACCGCTTTCAAAACAGAATAAGCCCTTAACCTTTGGAAGTCCGTAATATCCTGTACTTTTCAGAATGCTCTTGGTAAGTTATTATTTTATCCGCTGGCTTCTGCCCATCCTATTGCCCAACAACCTTGTGAAAATGGTAGACAAAACATAAAAGAAATAATACATTCATTATTTCTCTGGGGAATATATTTCCGCTAAAGAATTAAATCTGGAGAGTGGAATGACGTATCTGAGTTTGGTGTGATAATGAAGCTTTAACTCTGATTGTAGGCCCCTTCTAAGATTCTTAGGAAAACCATAATGCCAGAGTCCTGGGCTCAGAGAGCACATTCTCAGTGATTAGACTCGTTGGGCTCACCCACCCCCTCCCCCTTTGGGGTTTGTTTTCTGAGTGAACTATCACATATTTTAGGTAAGTGGTGGAAGAGTCAATTTATCTTCTAGTAGAATAGCAGGCACTGAATCACACTGATGTACCTATTAAACATCTATTTCAGGGATGGTTAGTTTAGTAGGTTATGTTTTGGTTTCTCAGGCTGTAGATTATGAGGCTTTCATATGTTGTGAAGACATCATTTGTCAACTTTGGTCCAGGATGGTGTGGATGTCAAGGATGACTTCCAGGCATGAGCTCTGGATGGATGAGGAGGCTGTTTACTGGGATGGGAAGAGGAGCAGGTTTTGGGGTGGGAGGGTGGTGAACATGAGTTTAAATTTGTACCTGTTGAAACTGAGATGCTAGGCCAACAACTGAGAAGAGATGTCTGTGGATTTGTGGAGCCTAAAAGATTTGTGTCATGTGTCACATATTGGCACATGTGGGCATAATGCTGCCGTGAGTTTGGGTGTGGGGAGCTGTTACTAGTGGAGAGGGACATTGACCTCCCTGCCTCCCCCTACTTGCGTCACCTACTCATAAATGTGTCCTTCTGAAAAAAATGTTTGGATAACAATGGATTAGAATACATTCACTTCCAATGTGAACAATTCTGTGAATTGGGATCTGCATTCTATTCAAACTCTCTTGGTAATTCTCATACAGGTATTCTCAGATCATACTTTAAAAACCATTGTATTTGATCATGCTGCTAGTGAGACCATGCTTCTAGGTTTAAGCCATTATAATCTGTAAGCTTCTAATGGAAAACATCCTTGATTTCATCCCATATCTTAAACATGATTACAATATTCTTAAAATAAGTCATTTACCCCTTCTTTGTGTGGAATTGATGTGTGGGAATAAGGTAGCTAAATCCAATACTGTAAGATCTGGCCATTCAAAAATGTTGTGGATCACTGGCATAAATAATCAAAATTGTGATAAAGCATACAGATATGCTTCACTTGCCTCTAATACAGGGTGGTCATATTGCACATGGACTTTATAGCCACCATGTATGTTTATTCTGTGGGTGTTACCAAATCACTGGACTCAAATTTACTGTAGAATGATGCATTTTTTTTTTTGGGGGGGGGGAGCATTTCTTTGGTTCATTAACATGAATAACAAAGAACCAATTCAGGAGATGACTTCTTCTCCATTCTGAGATTAGTTCATACAACTAAATGCCATGTGTCAACAGAAAGTGCCCTGGATCCTGAGGTGGCAACATTTTGTAGCAGCAGTAGTTGTGTGTGTCATGTTCAGGTAGTTTGCTGTCCTCACTATCAACTTAGCTGGGGGTGGAGGTATTGGTGCAGGGGCTGTTCAGCTGCTTCTCCGGAGCCCTTTGCCATTTCTGTGGTGGCATTATTGCTAGGTTCCCAAACTCTAAAATAGTATAGTAAAGGGGAAACCCCACTGCACAGCTTGAAACACTACAAAGTGCTGTGATTGTGTTCAGTGCTCACTTCTCTTTCCTACAATTATAAGCCACGAGAAGGTCATTTTATTGCACATTTCCTCCAGGGGATCTTTTGGATTGAAATAAGCATCTATTTAAGTTGGGTTTGTGGGTTAGAGTCTGCCTCTTTGTGATAGTAATTAAGGTGATTGATTTGGAGTTTCTGGAACTAATAGAGCGAAGGCAACATCATGGTCCTAGTTATCGGATCTTTTAATTAATAATGTACAGAGGAGAATCAAAGAAAAAGGGAAGTAAGATTACTGAATGAAATAATAATGGTTTGTCCTTTGTGCTGATAGTGCCTTTTAAACTGGGGGATTTGTCTAGAAGCATGTTCTACATGCCTTAGGTCTTCTGGACTTTTTTCTACATTTTAGGTAATCAGAAGCACTGTTTGTATTCCATGAGTGAGAGGATGCTGGGATCTAGAGATCTGGGGGCCAGTGTGATCATTCAGTCTTTCCCAGAAGAGCCCAGCTGGGTCCAGTTGAAGGGAGTGCAATTCCAAGACTTGGGGCAAGCCTTCCAGAAGCATCTGAGCTCACTCACTCTGGTGGGAATGCTGAGAGGTAAGGAGGTCCAGACCTAAGACCTAATTTTTCTTTATTTTCCTATTCTTAAGATACTGTTTGCTGAGGGTCATTATAGGTGGTATGCGGGATTTGAGGAATTCAGAGAATGGATAATTATTTATATTCTAAATCAGTGGTTCTCAAACTTCAGTATGCTTAAACAAATTACTTGTAGAACTTATTAAAAGTCAGAATTATAGACCTTATCCCAACACATTCTGGTCTGAGGTGGTCCTAGGGATCTGAATTTTAAATGTGTAAACCTCGAGGTTCTGGAATAAGAAGTCCCAGGAGTACATTTTGAGAAATATCACTGTAAGTATAACCCTAGAGAGTGAACCCCACAATCCTGGATTTTGAATTCTGCCTCTCACCATTCACTAGCTCTATGACATTGAGTGGTGTACATAATCAGCACTGTGGGAGTCGAGGCACAGCAGGAGGCACTTCTAGTGAAGTTGTCCTAACTCAGGAATCTTCTGTATGGGAAAATGGGTCCCACCAGGCTGGGATCTGGGTGCTTTTCCTGGGAACAAGGAACAGGCAGATGTGCAGATCTTGGTTAGAGCTAAAGATTCCAAAAAGGAGCAGGAAACGTTAAAACCAGGTGAGAACAACTAGATGGAAAATGAGATCAGAATCACCAAAAAAGAATATGACCGGATGTGCTGATTAAAGGTTCTGAAACCAAAGCTGGATGTAGGAACTTCCAGGGCAAAAGCCCGATGCCAAAGCTAGAATGTAGAGTCTGAGAACTGGGCTGCAGATGCCGGGTAATCAGGACAGCTGCTTCGTTTCTGAATGAAATGAAATCCCCATCCCTAAGATGCACGGCACCCACATGTTTAAGTTTTGCCATTGTTTAAGGAAAGGGGTGGTGCTCTGGGGGGTTCTGAGGTTTATGCTTGGCAAAGGGTATCAGGGAACTTTGTGGTGCATGTGGACCCTGAGAGATGCTAGGATTTCAATAGGTAAGTTTCTTAAGGTCTTTAAAACCAGGATCCTGGCTCCAACTGCAACATTATTCCTCATTTCAGATTATCTGCATGCCAAGGATGTATATTTATCTCTATTTTCCAGATCTTTCCTTTCCTCCCTCTTTCTTTCTTTTTCTCTTTTCTTTCTTTCTTTCTTTCTTTCTTTCTTTCTTTCTTTCTTTCTTTCTTTCTTTCTTTCTTTCTTTCTTTCTTTCTTTCTTTCTTTCTTTCTTTCTCTCTCTCTCTCTCTCTCTCTCTCTCTCTCTCTCTCTCTTTCTTTCTTTCCTTTCCCTCCCTCCCTCCCTTTTTTCTCTCTCTGTGTCTTTCTCTCTCTCTCCCTCTGTCCTTCTCTCTCTTGTTCTTGCTTCCTCTCCCCTCGCCTTGCTTTCTTTCCCTTTCTTCCTTTTCTTTCATCATTTGGATGGTTCCTACTTGGTCCCTTCCCTAGCACATTGGGTGAGTTTTTGTCCTCCTGCCTTCCTCTCTGCTTCTTTGGTCTCCTGTTGCTTACAAGGCTATAGAACGTTTGTCAATTGAACATAATCAAAACCCTCCCTTGCTCAAATTTTACCTAATCTATCTCCCTCAACCTACACGTTTGTTTATTTTTATATATGAGTTTTATTTGAAAAATGTTCAAGTGCTTAAAAAGAATTTGAAAATCACTGCATTATTACGTTAGGCCTGTAAATCCCTGTTAAAATTCAAGTATGCTTCCTGAGATGGGGGTAACACATTAATTCAGAGGTTAGAGACTTCTGGCTGGCATGCTTACCAAAAAATCTTTTGTTGTTTCATGTCCTGAAGGCCCTCAGGCCCTGTGTGGCAAATTGTCCCCAGCCACTCGAGTTAGAAGGTGTTAGGCTCTTCATACAATGTTTTGTAAAGGTTTACCAGTCCCTGAACCCCATCTGCAAGAGCTATAAGAACACATTAGAATTTACTGGTTGTTCACCTGGGCAGGCATACTCTGATTAGGTGATCTTATGATGGAGATTCTGTCCGCCATAGGCAGTCTTTTCTACAGAGTAGGTATAGATAAGTTAATTTATTGAGGTGAATTCTTTTTTTTTTTTTTTTTTCAGTGTTTTGTTGGCTGGGGCCGGGTTTGAACCCACCACCTCCAGTATGTGGGGCTGGCGTCCTACTCCTTGAGCCACAGGTGCCACCATGGACTCTTGATGAGTAATGAGTTGGCACCCAGACTAGAAGAGCTGAGATTGAGGTGAATGTGGAGGTCCAGACTCTATAGGGACATTACAGTTGAGACTTTTCTAGATAGTCCCATTTTTAAAAGTCAGATTATTCCATAACCCAAAGTAATTTTTATAATATTCCAAATATTTGGCATCCATAAATGTCTTTCTCACTACCTGATAATAACATAAAGCTCCTTCCTCCCACCAGTATTTATAATTTAATCATTCAAATAATGAATTTTGATTGTTTTAATGTCAGTTTCCTCCATCAGACTGAAGATATATAGTTTTTACTTAGTTTTGCTCAACTTTATTACTCCCAGTCCAGTACAGTGCACAATTCCTAAAACATATAATTGACACCCATAAAATATTTATTTATTGACTGATCTAGGTCATATAACCAGATTTGGGGGTCATAGAATATGCCTGTGGAGCTAGTGTAATGATTTCCTAAATGTCAGTTTCTTTTAGGATGGTAGAGGATATATCCTCTTTAGATTTATAAACCTACTACTTTCAAATGATCCTCAAGTCAACCTTTGACCATGCTGACAATTCGGAATAAGAATCTTTGGCTGTCTTGGGCCAAGAATATTATTGCCTGGGAAGTTATAAATATTAAATTATAGCTCAAGAAATAATGACTATGTTTCCTCATGCCAAATGCAGTTTTCAAAGATCAGGATCAGGCTTGGGCCAGGAGTGTAACTCTTCACATGGCCCTTAACTTCTCACCTGCCTTATTGTGATGAGAGTTGATAGCAAAGACAATCACCAGCTGGAAATCTTGCCTGCCTTGTGTTCCTCTGTGGTTTGAACTGTTTTCCATCTCTGACTGTTTTCTTTTCTAACACTGGGTCCATGGATTTTACCCTTTTCCTCTTTCTTGATTTGATTGCTACTTCTAACTTCTGATATCCTGAGTTTCATTATTGCATGAGAGAATGCTTTTAGCTGTTGCCTAGGTTGGTTTGAATATAGTCAATGGAATCTGAGGAAACTTTGAGATTCATATGTAATCTTTTCCTTATTCTTTCCTACTCAGATTCCTATGTGGAGGGCTGCACAGTGCGGAACTCCTTCAGTAGAGGCCTTGGCATATGCAGGACTGTTGGCTTGAAGGTGGAAAGTAATATTTTCTACAATATTTTAGGCCATGCCTTGCTGGTGGGTAAGTGCAATCAGCTTGTTTAATTTCTGCGTTTTTAAGTTGGACACATAGTTTTTCATGAGGAGCTCTCCTCCAATTTTGAATTTCCAATTTATAAAAACGTTGGCCTTCTGATTGTTAGAAATAGGCCATAGATAAAAATTCTAAATTTAAATTTAGCAATCACTGATTGGCTTACTCAATTTTACCAACAGGCAAACATTTTCAAAGGTTCAGTTTAGATTGATGAGCATATGATGAGAGTTTTAAAATTTACTGCCAGTAATTTCACAATAATTCTAAGTCACATAGTCATATAAATAGGTCTTTGTACAATCTCTAAGATTTTCCAACTTAGATGGCTGAGGACTTAAAAATCTTGAATTCTGTTTGTAACTGCTCCTGTGGCTTGGTAAGGAAGTCCATGTTTCAGAATCTTCTAACTGATTATATGTATCTACTTGTTTTCTAAAGTTCATTCCCTTATAAAACCCAGAAGGATCCTTGAGAATTCCATGTTGCATCATATTACTTGTCTAGTTAACACTTTATGAGTTTTTTATTTCTCTTAGAATACAACTCAAAACCCAGGTTTAAATGACCCTGACAGTGATTTTGCCTCTGTTACCCTCTATAAACATGTCTTACTCTTTTTATCTATTTACTCTAGTGACACTAACTTACTTTATTTTAATTTTTCCAAACTAAAGGACTACACTTTTTCCTGCCCCAGGGCCTTTGCACATTCCCCCTCTGTTTAGGCCACTCAATCTCCTCCTGCAAGATCTTTTCCCCCTAGATTCCCCCTAGATCCCTCTGTTTAAACTCTAAGCTGTTACTGACATTTCTTGATTAAAATTATATGCCATATTTTTTATCATTTGATTAATTTCTTTTTATGACCAGATTTCATGAACGCATTCACTTTCTCCTTAACCCCTAGCATATGTGTATTAACTAGGGCATTTTAGGTCTGTTTATTGAAAGAAATGAACACATGAACAAAGGGTCTGTGGATGTATCAGAAAAAAAGGGCAAATCAGAAGCTTTCACTGAAAGGAAGACTGTAACAGTATTTGTTAAATATTGCTTTATATTTAAATAAATTCTGTGATATCATCAGTGGGAAAATGCATGTTTCATTTAAGAACAATCTGTTGAATGAAATCCATAAAGATTCTAATCCTGAGAGGAAAATATGAATCATATCAACTTGCTTTAAAACACACACTGGCTCTAAAAGGCAAAGAACCAGGAACAGATGAGGCGGTCAGGTGCAGGAAAGTCTTTGGATTAGAAGAGGACAGCCATAGGGAAGTGTACATGACAGACACAGGACTGGTTTTGTTTGTTCCTACTTTTGTATGTGCAAGGGAAACAGTGAAACCTTGAGTGGAGGTTCTAGAAGGTGTCCTAACAATATTATTTTAACAGAAAACAATTATAGTTAACTATTAACATGGCATAGGCTATGTGGGTTCACTTTCCTGGGGATTTTTAAAAAATTAGTGACAGTTGGGTTTCTGTAGCCATGGGTTCAAACGCTGCAACCAAGGTTGGATTGAAAATACAGTGTTCTCAGGATGTGAAACTTGCTAATACGTGAGCTATCTATATGCCTCTATCTGCCTCTAGAGCAGCGGTTCTCAACCTGTGGGTCGCGACCCACAGGAACTGTATTAAACGGTCGCAGCATTTCTTTTCTTTTCTTTTTCTTTCTTTCTTTTTTTTTTTTTTGAGACAGAGTCTCAAGCTTTCACCCTGAATAGAGTGCTCTGGTGTCATAGCTCACAGCAACCTCCAACTCGGGCTCAAGCGATCCTCTTGCCTCAGTTTTTCTCTTTTTAGTAGAGACAGGGTCTTGCTTTTGCTCAGGCTGGTCTTGAACTCGTGAGCTCAAGCAATCCACCTACCTTGGCCTCCCAGAGTGCTAGGATTACGGGTATAATTGTGTCCATCCAGGGTCAACTTTTTCTATCTGTGGGTTCTGAAGGGCCCATGGAAGGACCTGAGTAAGCCAGGACTATGGTATCCATGGGGAACCTGGAAGCAATTGTCCATGTGTACCAAGGGATGACTATATGTGGAATATACATTAACTAGGCAAGGAAGAAAGACCGTAGGAGGAATTTAGCCCTTAGTGCTTAGATGTTGTGAATGTTACAGGCTCTTGGTATCTATCATGCCACAAGTTAAGGGAATTAACAAATTTATTAATGAAATCTTGTGCATAACAAGTTTGCAAACCAGACATGTGAAATGGCAGAGAATGCCTAGATTCCTAAAGAATTAATAATGAGGGGGAGAGGGGACTGTTCCTTATTGATACCTCATGAGTAACTAATCTCTCTTCATAGCCCAGCCCAGGCTTACTTGCTTTTGTATTCTTTTCTATTGCAACCTTAGTCATTTGGATATAAGGGTAAGGTACTGTCCAGCCTATTCCTCTACGACATTCCAGATCCTCTAGGGCAGTGGTTCTCAACCTTCCTAATGCCACAGCCCTTTAATACAGTTCCTGTGGGTCGCGACCCCCAGGTTGATTACCGCTGCTCTAGGGGAAGATAGAGGCATGCGGATAGCTCATGTTCAATTTGAATAGTTAGGAATGGGGCTGGAGCTAACACAGGATGTGTGGCTTCTGACTATGGAGACAGTGCTTAAGACTCCTCCCACAAAGTAAAGCAGGAGAACTATTTCTCTGTTCTTCTTTTTCTTTAAAATGAACTTCCGACTAATGCTACTCTACTAGAACTAAAAAGTCCATGTGATCCGTATCTTTGTTTCTGGTTCATAGATAAAAATATAAACACAAAATCTAAACAATCTAAATCCAAAGAAGAAAGAGCGTTGCAGTGTCCCTTATTTTGCTGAGTATCATAAAGGAGGCTGAAGTAACATGGTCTTTTCTTCTCAGGGACATTCATGGAGATAAGACATATCTCTTGGGAGGCTATTCCTGGAAGAAAAAATGGTAAATATGTAAAGCGATTTTAAATCTATTGCAATTTATTTTAAATTGTCATATATTTTGTAGATACGCCTGATGACAAAAAGTTAAATATTTTCCATTTATTTAGCATACTTTCTAAATGTCCATATATACATATATACACACGTACACGTATATGAAAGTATTATGTGAACTCTAATGTGTATTAGTAGACTCACAAGTGTTGAGTTGTATACATTTTAATTATGTTTGTGCATTCCCCTGGGTTGATTTGTCTTTTTGTAAATTAGACCTGTTAGAACTGGGAAATATAGTAAGAAACAATGTGATCATCGGTGTTTCTGGTGCCGAGGGCCTCTCCAATCCTGAGATGCTGACACCATCTGGTATCTACATCCGCAATCCCACCAACATCATAGAGGTAAGATCTTAGCTCCACCAGGAAGATCAGAGGTGAGAGGGGATGAAGTTCACTCCCAAAGTTTGCTGGAGTGGCAGCATCAGTGACATGGTATGAAATATTTACTTGGTGTATATTAGTGTCAAGAAAATAATTTGTAATTTTGTACTAAAAAAGTGCTCTCAGATAAATGTAATCATTAATTTTTCAGGATACATGAAAGCAATGGCTAATGGAGCAAAATAGATATCGATCAATTTCTGGTCATTTGGATGAATACAAACTAAAATATCTTCCTGAACTATCTGCTGTGGGTGCTGATTTTGTCTGTCTCAATTCCAGCACCAGTGACTTACTAAATATTCATAATCTTACTGTGTTAATACAGCCATGTGGCTGTCTTTTAAGAGTGCTCAAAACTGAGGCCTGAGTATATGATGAGATCACATCAGATTTCAGAAGGAGGAAGTACACTTTGATGACCTTGATTTTTAATTCTATTATTTAGTACGACTTAATATTATTTTCTTTCTCCTGGTAAATTTCTGTCTAAACATTGAAGAACTTAACTTTTCTGGGTACAGTTTAACCATAGATCTGTAAGTAAGTACTTGCATCAGAGTAATGGAAAGCCATTTAGTTTCCCTTTTTCCAATTATTTTATCCCACGAATAGTCTATAAAAAGGGATAAGGGACTCGCTCTTCTAGGACAGTCCTCTGGGCATCATACAATTATGCCAGGTTTCCAAGAAACTCAAAGGATGATCTTCTTTCTCCCTGATCATCTGTTTTTTAATTACCTTCAGCTGACTAATCCCTAATGAAGGTCCTGGTTAGCCCTTCAGTCCTCCTTAGACTCTTAATTATGTTTATTCCAAACACAGCACTTACACACCATTTTAGGTGCCTAATGGGGGTGGCTAATATGCCAATGAGGAAAGGAGGCAGAACCACATGGATTGTAGGCAGCCAAACTCTAGATCTAGGGCAGCTGGACTGCATTTAACTTGTTGGCCACTAATGGGCTATTGCACAGCTATGCCAGGAAACTTTGGGGCCTAAAGAGCCATGTTTTTGTGTACTTTCTTAAATACATCCAAATGCCCAGGGGAAAGTAAACTTTCAGGGTTGCCCAGCTCATCTTGCTCTGTGATGCTGGAGTGTCCTTGTCTCACTGGGCCGTGACCTTGTCTCTCCTGGACAGGTATGCAGCCTACTGGCTCCCTGGAAGAAGGGTTGAGCTGGCTGTAGGTGCAGAGAACTGGAGGGTCATCTGAAAAGCTGGTGGGTTGCTTGAGCCTTTGCAGACTGACTGGGAGAACAATACCTGGTCAGCGGTAGAAAAATTGAGTCCACAGTCAGCTGCTTCCTGCCCCGCAGATGCCTTCCATTTTCTTTCATTTGCTTTCTTCCTCTTATATCCACTTTATAAAATTTGGAAAAAAATATACAGTGCATGTGTTTTGAGAATGAAGTTGTAGGTTAAAGTGATAATGCACATTCATTGGGTATATTCCTGGCATATTCATCTTTGATATCATAAAATTCTGTAGTCTTCCTTTCATTACCTTTTGGGTTTGGGACCCTAGCACAGTGTCTAGAACATAGTAGTTGCTCAATAAAAATTTATTGACCGTAGTGAATGAATGAATGTAGGCATATGTCCACAACCAAAGAATGGGGAGAGGAAAGAGGAAAGTGATGAATAAATGCCAAGATTCTAAAATCATTTTGATGACTGAAAAATAAAAAGTTTAGTCAGTGGTAGCATTTAGATTTTATTGGACAATCTGTTGGTGTTAAATCTTGCAAAGTTTAGTTCACTTTTTTTAGCTGTGCCACTGGCTTTTCTATTATGCTGTATTCTGTTGTCTGAATGGTGCCATTTCTAAGACATAGGTGATAACAGGGCATATGTGGAAAAATCTGAAAGTTTCGGGCTTCTCTGGACCCTTACAGTCAATGAAGATCATTTCAATTATTGAGCAAGTGGGAAGTTAGTGTTTGTTAAGTGTGTCCTGTGTGGATGACACACTGAGTCCACTAAAAAATATATTTTAAAAATAAGCCTTTATTCTAAAGGGATATTAAGAAGGCTAAAATAATCACATGTGTGTACTGGTAATGTGTGTGTGTGTGTGAATGCTATGTGGAACAGAAAGAGATGTGATTATATTGCATGGGTATACAGCATATTTCCTGGGTGAAGGACACAACTACAACTTGCATTTTAAACTTACAAAAGCCAACTAAGTAACCTAATTATATGTACCCTAATATTACCCTGAAAAGAAAGAGATACCCTTGAAAATCCATTTGTGTTGGGTTTACTGGGAATACCGCTTTCCTCATATAAGCAGCTGATTTCAGGTTTTTCATTCTGAGTCCACTGAGATTTCAGTTTAAAGACATCCTAAAATCCTAGCACACCCCAACCACCCTGTAATAGCTAGCTTGTTTGTATAGGCAGAACGATTCATCTCTCCATTTCAGATGGCTAGATGTTTGTGGAAGATCTTAGAATTGCTTGCCTCATTTACTGGGAAAAATCAGATAGGAAGTGGCCTTTAGGGACATTTTTACTTGGAAAATTACAGCACTAGTACAACAAGTTAAGTCTTACGCATTTAACATTTGCCTGTTGAAAGCAATGACATAAAGTCAAATAAAATTAAACATGTTTTACTTTTTTCCCTCACAAGAACATAACAATTACAGAGGGGAGCTTAACAGGAAATTTTAAAAAGGTAACACAATCTTTCCTTGTAGTAGTCTTTGGGTAGTTATGACAATAGTTTCTACTCTTTTGTTTGTTTCTTTGAACAAGGATTTTGGTCCAAAGTTTTGTTTGTTTCTAGTATCTGCTTCTGCCTACCCCTCTATCAGATTAGCTTTCTCAATGGCCACTACCTCTTGGTACTCCACAACTTCAACTGCTGCAGGAATCCCCCCTTTCCATAGAAGGGGGAAAACTCTTTCTTGTCTGCCAATCTGATCACAATCACTTGAGTAGAGATCACTTTGGCTGTTGGGGTAACTGTCTCAACTTCCACCATATCCATCATGCAAGCTGCGGTAATCATTATAGCAACAGGTTCCATCATAAGATGGCAGGGGCCCTGGTGTAGGTGGAACACTGTATAAATTACCATAACTCTTATATGAATCTCTGTAGGAACCTCCACTTGGATGATCTGATTTGTCATGATCGTGACTATATCCATCTCTATCATGGTAGCCTCTTGATGCATAGTCATCCTGTGAACTGGAATGACCATAATCATGACAAGTTGGTCATGGTACATAATCTCTTGTATCTCGAGAAGTTGGGTAATCTCTGCTTAAAAGCCATGTTCAGTAGACTATCCATCATCCCTTGGAGAGAAACATCTCTATGAGAGGGCAGGGGTTCCCTTTGAAGTGAGCCTCCATAACTATTTCTTCCAAGTGATATATGAGCTCTTTCTCTCATTCTACTGCTGCTGCAAACTGGTCCTGAAAGGGCAGATCTTTTAGGAGGAAGATCCCCACTTCATGGTGGTGGTCCTCTTTTTACTGGGAGTGGTTCCCTGGAAGAACTCACGTTAAAATTCATGGAATAGCCAATATCTTCCATGTGTCCTCCCCAAAAGGAATGTGCCCTGGTTCCTCCACTTCCTTCTCTTCCACCCCTAAGACCTCTTGGAGGGTCTCTGCTTCTTGGAGGTGGAGGTGGTCCACGTCTACCACTTTCAGGTTATGGTTTGGTGGCATGTTCCACTTTGATGGCTCTTCCATCTAAAGACTTTTCACTCATGTCACTGGCTGCATCTTTTGTATCTGCTGAGCTTTCAAACATGATAAAAGCACATGGGCACAATGTAAGGGTACATGTCATGTCCTCTGGATGAAGGACACAACTGCAATAGGGACTCTTCCTAACAAATGCTAACATTGTAACCTAATTGTTTGTACTCTCACATTAATCTGAAATTTTAAAAAAGCAAATCCTCTTGATTCATTGGTTTCTTTGTCTTTTATCAAGAGCACTTCCACTATTTGTCCATATTTGCCAAATACTATACTTTAAGGCATTCCCATTGTTTCTGTATTAAGCCTACCAATGAAATATTTTCCTGGGTGATCTGCTTCAACCATTTTTTTCTCATGAGTTGGAGGCGTGATGAAGGTTTCAAACTCCTATGAACTTGCTAATGGTGCTGCCTATCAACAGCTCAGTATGAATAGCAGATGCCAGGTTGAAGGACTGACTGGACATAGAAGCCACTATTGCCACCGTGCAATGAATATGTTTAATATTTTTATATATCAACATGTAGATAAATATTTTGTAAAATTTTGTAATGAATATTTTGTAAATAAAGTTACATTTGGCTATGGTTTCTCATTTTCCCTGTGTACATCTACACATATGCCAACCTTTCTTATTTTAAATTTTAAATTTTGAAATAATTTCAGACTGAGAAGTTGCAAAAATAAAACATAGTTCCTATATGCTCTTCACCCAGCTTCTTCTAAAGAAGCTAAAGATAATATATTATATATATAATATATTATATCTAAAGATAATATAATCATAACTATGGTTATGGAGCAATATCAAAACCAGGACTTTGTCATTGATATGATAGTATTTGCTAAACAAATGCCTTTATTTAGGCTTCAAGAAGATGGTTTAGTAAGGTGCCGGCCCCATATACCAGGGTGGCGGGTTCAAACCCGGCCCCAGTCAAACTGCAACCAAAAAATAGCCAGGCGTTGTGGCGGGCGCCTCCTCTCGGGAGGCTGAGGCAAGAGAATCGCTTCAGCCCAGGAGTTGGAGGTTGCTGTGAGCTGTGTGATGCCACGGCACTCTACCGAGGGCAATAAAGTGAGACTCTGTCTCTACAAAGAAACAAAACAAACAAACAAACAAAAAGATGGTTTCATCTTCATGTTTGGGTGACCAACCCCTAAAGCTTAAATTCTCTCTTCCCCATATGTCTGACCTTAACATTTCTGATCTGGCAGGAAGGCAGGGGAAGAAATCCTTAAGTCTGTGCAGTGGTCTGTGGTTTTTATATTATTCCCAGAACCTAAGGCCAAACTCTTAGCCTCTGTATAAGGGATTCACCTGAGCTTTCAGTCGGTCACCTTTGCAGTTCACTCACCTTCCACCTAGCATGGTGCAAAGGGATTTGAAGTGTGATATTCCTTTTTAGGTTTTATAGTTGCAAGTGGTTTACCTGTCTCCCTACCTAGGCTGCACCTGAGCTAAGTCCAGGACAGTTTTGCTCTGGAAGAAAAACCTGAGCTTTCAAAGCCTTCTTGCCAGTGAGGACTCATGTGTACTATCTTGTTTGATCTCCGGGGTCCTTGTGGAATTCCTTTCTATGCTCCTCAGACAGCCTTTGCCACGCTTTCCAAAACAGATTGGTTCTTTAATGCATCACCTGTAGCTTCTTAGAGCACTCCGTGCCCGGGCTGTCTTCCCTCAACAGCCCCAGCATCTGAGTCTCTGGATCCTTTAAAGGGCTCTTTGTTACCTGTCCAGAGGCTCCATCTTTCTGGAAGACACAGCCTATGTGAACCTGTACCCACTCCCTCTGGCCAGGAAAGCAAGTCTTTGCTCTCAAATAGCAAGAGACTGTTCACTTTCACAGCTTCAGAGTAGCCCGTGTTTATGTAGGTGCTGGAAATTTCCTATGACCAGACTCCTGTTTAGGATAGTCTGTGGAAAAACCCTGAAGAAGAGCCCTTTAGAGACATGCATTTAATTTGAGGAGAATTTGTTCTGGTTTGTGAATCAATTTTGTAAGGAATTCTGTGTTTAAAGGCCCAGCCTCAGTTCTCCCGCTCTCCCCACTGAATAGGTAATGCATATTTAAGAGCTGCCTGAAGGGTTAACTCACTTTTTTTCTGGTGACTATAGATGTACACCTCAAGGAGCTGGCTTACTTGGGCAGTTAATTTCTCTCTGGAATCTCTTTTGCTTGAGTGTCCATAATACATTGACTTCCGCAAAGAATTGATTTCCACACAAAATTCCCTGCTTGCCTTAAACCCTTTCCCGCAAGCTGCCAGCTGCCTGCATAAATATGTAGTTTTTCCTTGTGAATCATTTGTGGCATACCCAATTGGAATTGAGAATAAAAAGGGCTAGGAAGCAATGTGATCTGACTGTACAAGTACTTTTTCATAAAAAAAAAGAAATGAAAAAAGAGAGAGAGAAAGAAAGCGAAACTTATCGGCTAACAGAGGACCAGAGTTGCAATCTCCTGCCCAACTATTAACTCACTGGGAAAGCATTTATATGTGATCACTGAATGATCCATAAATGCTAATGGCAGTTGGGCAGATGATTCAACAAATCCATTTATTCACTGAAAATACATGCTCTCTGAGCACCTGCTCTGGCAAAGATGATGAATAAGGATGTAGCCCCTGGAATATATTTTTGAAATGCTGGAACTTCTTCCCTCCTCATAACGTCTTGGTAACAAAATAGCATTACATTGGTAATGAAATAGAGTGGTGTGTCCAAGTAAAATGATCACTTTCAGCCTCTAATTCACATTTCTCATTGTTTGTGTTTAAGAAGCCCCCTTCTCTGACCCTCAGTTCTCACATAACAGTGAGCTTTTCTGTGGGTCATAGGTGCAGAAAGACACACTTGCGGAAAGTGAAGGTTTATATGTGCTTCTCTGGGGAAGGTTTTTAATTGCCTAATTTTAACTGAGAATAGCAGCTATGGTATTTCTTTGCATATCTGTGAGGGCTGAAGAAATAAATATTTTGGGCACTTTTATTTGCCAACTCAGAGATAGTGATTCTTCCTGAAGTCGAGATCATGTGTGCATGCATAGGGGAAGAATTGAGATAACTGATTTAATACAAATAAATGTTTTCTTGGAGAGCGCCAGATCTGATTGTTTTAAAACATCTAGGTGTCCTCCTAGTAAAGACTTTATAAAACTTTTTTTATTATTATTAAATCATAGCTGTGTACATTAATGCAATCATGGGGCACCATACACTGGTTTTATAGACCATTTGACACATTTTCATCATACTGGTTAACATAGCCTTCCTGGCGTTTTCTTAGTTATTGTGTTAAGACATTTGCATTCTACATTTATTAAGTTTCACATATACCCTTGTAAGATGCACCGCTGGTGTAATCCCACCAATCCTCTTCCCTCTACCCACCTACCCTCTCCCTCCCTTCCCTTTCCCCCTTCCCCCTATTCTTAGGTTGTAACTGGGTTATAGCTTTCATGTGAAAACCCTAAATTAGTTTCATAGTAGGGCTGAGTACATTGGGTACTTTTTCTTCCATTCTTGAGATACTTTACTAAGAAGAATATGTTCCAGCTCCACCCATGTAAACATGAAAGAGGTAAAGTCTCCATCTTTCTTTAAGGCTGCATAATATTCCATGGTGTACATGTACCACAATTTATTAATCCATTCGTGGATCGATGGGCACTTGGGCTTTTTCCATGACTTAGCAATTATGAATTGGGCTGCAATAAACATTCTGGTACAAATATCTTTGTTATAATGTGATTTTTGGTCTTCTGGGTATATATATCTAGTAGAGGAATTACAGGATTGAATGGCAGATCTATTTTTAGTCTATGTTCTTCAAACAGGAAGGTATTAATTTGCATTCCCACCAGCAGTGTAGAAGTGTTCTCTATTCTCCACCATCACGCCAACATCTCCGGTCTTGGGATTTTGTGCTATGGGCTAATCTTACTGGAGTTAGATGATATCTCAGAGTAGTTTTGATTTGCATTTCTCTGATGATTAAAGATGATGAGCAGTTTTTCATATGTCTGTAGGCCATGCGCCTGTCTTCTTCAGAGAAGTTTCTCTTCAAGTCCCTTGCCCAGCCTGCGATGGAATGACTTGTTCTTTTTTTTGCTTATACGTTTGAGTTCTCTGTGGATTCTGGTTATTAAACCTTTGTCGGAGACATAACCTGCAAATATCTTCTCCCATTCTGAGGGCTGTCTTCTTGCTTTACTTACTGTGTTCTTGGCTGTGCAGAAGCTTTTTAGTTTGATCAGGTCCCAGTAGTGTATTTTTGAAGCTGCTTCAATTGCGGGGGGTCCTCCTCATAAAATACTTGCCCAGACCAATTTCTTCAAAGGTTTTCCCTGCACTCTCTTATAGTATTTTTATAGTTTCATGTCTTAAGTTTAAATCTTTAATCCAGTGAGAGTCTATCATAGTTAATGGTGAAAGGTGTGGGTCCAGTTTCAGTCTTCTACAGGTTGCCAGCCAGTTCACCCAGCACCATTTGTTAAATAGGGAATCTTTTCCCCACTGAATGTTTTTAATTGGCTTGTCAAAGATCAAATAACGGTAAGTAGCTGGATTCATCTCTTGGTTCTCTATTCTGTTCCAGACATCTACTTCTCTGTTTTTGTGCCAGTACCATGATGTTTTGATCACTATTGATTTATAGTATAGTCTGAGGTCTGGTAGTGCGATTCTTCCTGCTTTGTTTTTATTTCTGAGTAATGTCTTGGCTATTCAAGGTTTTTCTGATTCCATATAAAACGAAGTATTATTTTTTTCAAGATCTTTAAAGTATGACAGTGGAGCTATAATAGGGATTGGATTAAAATTGTATATTGCTTCGGGTAGTATGGACATTTTAAAAATGTTGATTCTTCCCAGCCATGAGCATGGTATGTTTTTCCATTTGTTAACATTTTCAGCTATTTCTTTTCTTAGAGTTTCATAGTTCTCTTTATAAAGATATTTCACATCCTTTGTTAAACTCCCAAATATTTCATCTTCTTTGGCACTATTGTTAATAGAATAGAGTCCTTAACTGTTTTTTCAGCCTGAGTATTGTTGGTGTATATAAAGGCTACTGATTTATGAATGTTGATTTTGTAACCTGAGACACTGCTGTATTCCTTGATCACTTATAAGAGTTTTGTAGTAGAATCCCTGGTGTTTTCCAGATATACAATCATATCATCTGCAAAGAGTGAAAGTTTGATCTCTTCTGACCCTATATGGATACCCTTGATCGCCTTTTCTTCCCTAATTGCAGTGGCTAAAACTTCCAATACAATGTTAAAGAGCAGGGGAGACAATGGGCAGCCTTGTCTGGTTCCTGATCTGAGTGGAAATGATTTCAATTTAACTCCATTCAATACTATATTGGCTGTGGGTTTGCTGTAGATGGCCTCTATCAGTTTAAGAAATGTCCTTTCTATACCAGTATTCTTAACTGTTCTGATCATGAAGCGATGCTGTATATTATCAAAAGCTTTTTTCTGCATCAATTGAGAGAATCATATGGTCTTCGTTTTTTAATTTGTTTTATGTGCTGAATTATACTTATAGTTTTACGTATATTGAACCAGCCTTGAGATCCTGGGATAAAACTGACTTGGTCATGATGTATAATTTGTTTGATGTATTGCTGGATTCTGTTTGTTAGGATCTTTTTGAATATTTTTGCATTTATATTCATTAGTGATATTGGTGTATAATTTTCTTTTCTTGTTGGGTCTTTTCCTGGTTTGTGGGGATCAGGGTGATGTTTGCTTCATAGAACATGTTGGGTAGTCTTCCTTCTTTTTCTACATTTTGGAACCAGTTGAGTAATATAGGTATTAATTCCTCTTTAAAGGTTTGGTAGAATTCTGACGTGAAGCCATCTGGTCCCGGGATTTTCTTTTTAGGGAGGTTTTGTATGGTTGATGCTATTTCAGAACTTGATATGGGCCTGTTCAACATTTCCACTTGATTCTGGCTAAGTCTTGGAAGGTGATGTGCTTCCAAGTATTGGTCAGTTTCCTTCAGATTTTCATATTTCTGAGAATAAAGTTTCTTGTAATATTCATTGAGGATTTTTTTAATTTCTGAGGAGTCTGTTGTTATTTCATCTTTTTCATTTCTGATTGATGAGATTTTACTCTTTTTTTCCTGGTTTGGTTAGCCAAAGGTTTATCTATTTTATTGACCTTTTCAAAAAACCAACTTTTTGATTTATTGATCTGTTGTATAATTCTTTTGTTTTCAATTTCATTTAATTCTGCTCTAATTTTGGTTATTTCTTTTCTTCTACTGGGTTTGGGGTTGGAATGTTCTTTTTTTTCCAGTTGCTTGAGATGTCCCATTAAGTTGTTAACTTCCTCTCTTTCCATTCTCTTGAGAAAGGCTTGCAGTGCTATGAATTTCCCTCTTAGGACTGCCTTTGCGGATTCCCAGAGGTTCTGATAATTTGTGTCTTCATTGTCATTTTGTTCCAAGAATTTGGCAATTTCCTTCTTAATCTCGTCTGTGACCCAGCTATCATTCAGCATGAGGTTATTTAGTTTTCTTGTTTTTGTATGAGTATGCAGATTCCTGTTGTTACTGATTTCAACTTTTATTCCATGGTGGTCCAAGAAGTTGCAAGGTATAATTTCTATTCCTTTAAATTTACTGAGGTTAGACTTGTGACCTAAGATGTGATCGATTTTGGTGTATGTTCCATGGGCTGATGATAAGTATGTGTATTCAGTTTTGTTGGGATGAAATATTCTGTAGATGTCTGCTAAATCCAAATGTTGGATGGTTAGGTTTAAATCTAAAATTTCTTTGCTCAGCTTCTTATTGGAGGATCTATCCAGCAGTGCTAAAGGAGTGTTCAAATCTCTGACTATTATGGAGCTGGAGGAAATCAAGTTGCTCGTGTCTGTTAGAGTTTCTCTTATACATTGAGGTGCATTCTGGTTGGGTGCATAAGTATTAACAATTGAAATCTCATCATATTGAGTATTACCCTTAACAAATATGAAGTGACCATTCTTATCCTTCCTTACTTTTGTTGGTTTAAAGCCTATTGTGTCTGCAAATAGAATTGAAACACCTGCTTTTTTCTGGTTACCATTTGCCTGCAATATGGACAACCATCCTTTCACCCTGAGTCTATAGTTATCTTTTAAGGTAAGATGTGACTCTTGTATACAGCAAATATCTGGCCTGAGTTTTTGTATCCAGTCAGCTAATCTGTGCCTCTTTAGAGGACACTTTAAGCCATTCACATTAATGGAGAATATTGATAAGTCTGGTAAAATTTTGGGTATTGAGTTTTTTGAAAGTCTAGTGGACATTTTTAATTCTTTCGCCACTGTGGAACATGGAGTTTGATCAAAACTTTCTGAGTGAGTTTACTTTTGTGGTAGAGGATTGGGCTGGTCATTGTGGAGGATAGGTCTGAGAATGTCCTGAAGAGCTGTTTTGGTTATGGCAAATTTCTTCAACATATGAATGTTATTAAAGTATTTAATTTCTCTATCATAAATGAAACTCAGTTTAGCTGGATACAGGATCAGGCGTTGAAAGTTATTTTGCTTGAGGAGATTAAAAGTTGATGACCACCCTCTTCTGGCTTGAAAAGTTTCAGCAGAGAGATATGCAGTCATTTTAATATTCTTCCCTTTGTAGGTAATGGATTTCTTATGTCTGGCTGCTTTTAGAATTTTCTCCATCATATTAACTTTATTGAAGTTAATTATGATATGCCTGGGGGATGTCTTATTCCGGTTCAGTCATGCTGGTGTTCTGAAACTGTCTGCTATCTGAATTTCAGAATCTCTTGGCATGTCTGGAAAATTCTCTTTCATAATTTCATGGAGAAGGGCCTCTGTGCCTAGCGAGGCCACTTCATCACTTTCAGGGATTCCAATGAGGCAGATATTAGCCTTCTTCGAATTATCCCAGAGCTCTCTGAGAGAATGATCCAATTTTGCTCTCCATTTCTCTTCCTCTTTGAGAGTTTGGGAGCATTCAAAATCTTTCTCTTCAATGTCAGAAATCCTTTCTTCTGCTTTCTCCACTCTGTTACTGAGGGATTCTACTGTATTTTTCAGATCTTTGAGGGCTGCAAATTCTTGCTTCAGTGCGTCAAAATCTTTGGTGGTTTTGTCTTTAAATTCGTTAAATTCTTGAGACAACTTTTGAATTTCTCCTCGAATTTCTAATTCCAACTTTTGAATTGCTCCTCAAATTTCTAATTCCAAATTTTCCTCTATTCTATTAATCTTGTTTGCAATCTAAATTCTGAATTCGATTTCTGACATCTTGGCCAGCTGTTTATGAATGGGATCTTCAGTTACATCTGCCATATCTTTCCTTGGTGTTGGGGTTGATCTATTCTGGTTATTCACGTTACCAGAATTTTTCTGCTGATTGTGCCCCATGATTGTTTTACACTGTTTGATTTTTCTCCTGGTGCTTTTTTGAGGACCTGTACAGTGCTATGGCCTGAGAAATTGTGAACCTGTTTGGTATGGTGGGGCTAAGTGGTTTTGTCTTGTTTTGAGCTGTTCTCTGTTTGACTCTAGTGAAACAGTTATTCTGCGTTGAAGTCTCAGCTGTGGAGAAATACCAGCAATTAAGTCACCACACCCCCCACAGGCAACAATTGGAAAAGGAAAATCAAACCTTCCTACAACCACACACCCAGGGCACCACCTGAATAATCCTCGGGTGATTGGCTCAATTCAAAAGGTCCAAATCAATTGTCTCAGTCAGCACCTGTGTCAGGTGGGAGAGTTTAAAAGGTCTCTGGCAACTGGATCTCAGGTGTATGGTGACTACTCAGATATGGCTTGCTCCGGTGCTCCGTGGAGTCAGGAGGACCCACCCAGCAAATAGATCAGTCTGGGAATGTTGATGCCTCCTTCCCCACCTTGCACCTCTGTCACACCCAGTCACTGATTGCCCCTCAGGGCTGTGACTCAGTTGCCTGTAGTGATCAGATACTCCAGGGGTTTGCACCTGCCTGAATCACAAGGAAATCTATTTCTGCTCAGCCAGGCCACTGTGCTCTGCCTCTATTTAGCAGGGGGAGGTAAGGCCTGACAACCTCGGGTGCTTGATTGAGGCTGGGGGGTATTCACTCAGTTCCAGCCCCGCCCCTGATTGATGTTACTGACAGAACAGAACAGAACAACTTTGTGGGAATTTGTTTCTGTCCCTACTAAATTCTCCTGCAGAAGAGATGTTTTGAGTTCCCAGAGCCTGCGCCTCAGGCCCTGTCTTTGCTCCTGCAGGTTTGTATTCCGTTAGCTGTCAGTTTTAGCCACCCGTCTTCCTTTGTCTATTGGCTGACGATCCCCTGGGGGCCGGGTGCATCTTAGGCTCAGTAAAGCCATCCTCTGGGTCAGCCCCCCCGGGAACTTCCCAGCTCTGCACATGCATTTCTAGTCCCCGCTTTCCACCCAGGCCAGTACTGCCTCAGGCAAATCCTTTACTCATGGGGCCTGCATTTCCGTCCCAGATCTGTTCCGTGGTGGTTGCCACCTGAGTAGATGCCCAGCCTCCTCTGGTTGCCCAGGAAAACAGGGGGTGTGGTTTCAGAATATCTGGGAGTGAGCCCTATTGTTGCCAAAAGATGGCTGCTTCTCTGCGCCTCGGGGCACCACCAGTCTGGTGTGGTTTGCTCTCAGCCGACCGCCATCTTCTCACACCTGTGCCATAGAGTCAGAACTGACCAGCTGCAGTTTAGACCCTGTCCACACCTCTCGAGAAATCACCCAAGAATCTGGACTCCAGGGGGACAGGCCTCCACACCTCACAGTGAGAGTAGAGGGGAGTGCTGGGAGCTCAGAGGTGCAGGTAGAGAATATATACAATTTTATACAGTTTTATGCCTGGCAGGAGAATGCCGTGGCACCCTAGTAGGGGAAGTATGTCCAGTTTTTAGAGGGTCTCTCCCGTGGAGTGTAGTGGGAGGACCTTTGAACTCTGCTCATTTGTTTGTGGGGCACTCCGAGCCATTCTTATGGGGGAGGGAACTCCCGTCTGCTTGGTGATGGATTTTGTACCTTTTGTTTGTATCCTTGGGGTCGCAGTTCGCCTCAGCGGGGTTGATGTGTGTTCTTCAACCTTGTCTCTTGGTGTAGCTCTAATCCACCAGGTTGTTTGCTAAATCTCTGTCCTTTAACTCTCCTCTGGATGGGAGCCTCTGTTGAAAGCTGGCTTCAGTCAGCCATCTTGTCTCTGCCCTCATATAAAACATTTTTATTGTAGTTAACTATTTTTTTATGTTTAGGTTGGTCTTTCATCAAAATTTGGAGATGAGGTGCTGGAAAGTAGGCATGGGTCATTTTGATAATACACAACTTCAGTGTAGACTTAGATCAGGGCTTGTCAATCATGGAAATGTTGACATTTTGGTGTCAGGTAATACCTTGTTGGGGGGGCTGTCCTCTGCATAGCAGTATTGCTGGTCTATCCTCTACCCTACAAGTTATGACAATCAAAAATGTTTCCAGAGATTTTCCAAATGTTTTCTAGGGAATAAAATTATCCCTGGCTGACAACTACTATTCTGGCAGTTAGGCCACTCCAAGGTTGATGAAGTCTTAAAGATGGCCCTGACTTGTTAGCATCTATTCAATATGCTAAAAATGGTGATTCAAGTTAATAGTCAATAATATAAAAAAATAACTTTTGGGATTTGGAGCAAGATAGCAGCCGAGTAACAGCTTCTTTGCAACTGGGTATGGTGAGATTAGACAGAGAAGACTCCAGGCAGCTCTGGCTTGTGGGCTCTGCCCAGAAACATCACTCTGAGAATGTGGAAAGACAGTGAGAGACTTCTGGGCCCTAGAAGGAGGACCGAAGCAGTGGAAAAGTGGCAAGTGGTTGTGTTGTTTGGTCTGAATTCAGTCTGAGGGTGTGATGGCTGCCGTGGCTGTACGTACAATAGCCGTGAGATTACAGACAAGGAAGTCTTTTTCTGCAGTTTGTTTTGTTTTTATTTTGACTTGGGCACTTGGTTGAATTACCTTAGGAGAACTTCAGTGAGATCGTGGGTGTCTTTAAGCATTGTCCAGGATCTAGGACTGAACTGCTGGGCCTAACAGAACTATTATTGTTCAGCTGAATAACAGCTTCTCATTGTGGGAGAGCTGTGTGCCCAGGATCGCAGAGTGAGGCCTGGGCTGGGAGACCTTGGGCGAATGATCTAGTGGCTCTGAACAGTGCCAAAGGCCAGGACTGAGACTGAGGGGAAGAGGAGAGCTTTCAGTGGTTGGTATTGTGTAGCAGCTCTCCACTGCCTTGCAGTTTTGGGCCACAGGGGCATAGACTGAGGTCAGTTTTGGCACATCTGATAAGCAGGCAGCCATTTCAGGAGAGATCCCAGTAACAACTACTTTCCTGGGAAAGCCCCTGCTTAGCCAAGGTTAATGGGTTAAAGTATCTTTTAAGCGAGCTGAGGAGAGATTCAGGATCTCAACCCTTTTGGGTTTGAGGGCAAGGAAGTCAGCAGAGGCCTCCAGTCTCCATCTTATACAGCTGTATCAGCATTGTGATGAGCATTTCATACCTGAGAAGATCACCTGTTTCCCAGACAATATTCAGCAATATATATATATACTGCTTTGTTCGTGGATATTTTTTCCTTTCCCTTTTTTTATTTCAAATTATCCACCCTAGATTTTTTCTGTTTTTTTCTCTGTCTTCATTTTTCTAGTATAAATATAATTTTCCATTGTTGCCCTCTTTAATAATAAGAACTTCATTTTTGCTACTGTTTCTTCCCGTTATTTGGTTTTTCCCCCCAATTTTATCCTGCAAAGTTTTCTGTTTGTTTGTTTTGGTTTGATTTATAGTATTTTTGTTTTACCTCTGTGTTTGGTGGAGGTGGAATACTGTGTTTTCTCAGGCTGGCAAAGAGCTGCTGACCTCAAGGGAACCACCCAACCCAGCACCCTAGAGGTTGTAGGTTTTTAAGGTGTGTGTCAAAGTACCCTACTGTACACCTTTATTACTTTTGTCTTCCTCTTTCTGTGCCTCTCTTCCATTTGTCAATATTCCCTTTTAATCATCCCTTCTCCTTTCTCTTTTTTCTTTTTTAAAGTTTTTTTCCTTCTTTTTCTTCAATCTTCTCATCCTTTTAGTCCTATACCAAAAGGATTAATCAAAACCTTAGGTCAGAGGCACGGTAACTTAAAGAGAAGGAGGAAGTGAAAAGAAAATTAAGGCAAGGAAACAGATAAAAGAAAACACTCATGCAGAAGAAATAGCAGAAAAATCCTGGCAACACGAAAAACCAGTCCAGAGCAATTCCCCCAAGGGACCATGAGGTAGCTACTGCAGAGGATTCCACCTATAAAGAAATGTTAGAAATGACAGAGAGGAATTTAAAATACAGGTGATGAAAACAATGGAGGACATTGCTGAGAAAGTGGAAAATAACCAAGGGACAATCCAAAAACAGAATCAAACAAGAGATGAACGATATGAAGAATATAGGAAGGATATAGCAGAGCTGAAGGAATTGAAGCTGTCAGTTAGGGAACTTAAAGATGCATTAGAAAGTATCAACAACAGATTAAACCATGCAGAAGAAAGAATCGCAGAGGTAGAGGACAAAGCTCTTGAGATAACTCAGATAGTTGAAAAAAAAAGAGTGAGAAAACAAAACATTCACTGACAGAATTATGGTACTTCATGAAACATTCAAACATATGAGTTATAGGTATCCCAGAAGGGGAAGAAGAATTCCCCAGAGGAATGGAAGCCATACTGGAGAATATTATAAATGAAAAATTTCCAAATATCACCAAGGATTCTGACATACTCCTTTCAGAGGGATATCAGACCCCAGGTTGCCTCAACTCTAACAGAGCTTCTCCAAGGCACATTGTGATGTACCTGTCCAAAGTCAAGGCAAAAAAGATTCTGCAAATTGCCAGGAGTAAGCGCCAATTGACCAACAGAGGCAAATCCATCAGGATGACTACAGACTTCTCTAATGAAACTTTTCAAGCCAGAAAACAATGATCATCTACCTTTAATCTTCTTAAGCAAAACAATTTACAGCCCAGAATTCTATATGCTGCTAAGCTAAGCTTTAAAACTGATGGCGAAATCAAATATTTTACTGATATGCAAACACTGAGGAAACTTGCCACAACAAGACCAGCTCTACAGGAAATAGTTCAACCTGTTCTACACACTGACTATCACTATGGACCACCAGCGAAGTAAGCACCCAGCAATTAAAGGACAGAACCTAGCTTCCATAATGATGCAAAAGATAAAACTAAGCAATGGAATTTCACAAGATAAGATTAATAGAATGCCACCACACTTATCAATTATCTCAATAAATGTTAATGGCTTGAATTCCCCATTGAAGAGGCATAGACTGATTGGATTAAAAAAAAAAAAAAACATGCCATCCATTTGCTGTCTGCCAGAAACACACCTAGGCTCAAAAGACAAATTACAACTCAGAGTTAGGGGTTGGAAGACAATTTTTCAGGCAAACAGAATTCAGAAGAAAAGAGGGGCTGCAATCTTATTTGCACATACAAGTGGATTTAAAGCAACTAAAGTCAAAAAAGACAAAGATGGACACTTCATATTGGTTAAGGAAAAATACAACAAGAAGACATTTCAATTCTAAATATTTATGCATCCAACTTAAATTTTCCCAGATTCTTGAAACAGACCTTAATTAGTCTGAGCAATATGATATCCTATAACACCATAATAACAGGGGACTTTAACACTCCTCTTACAGAGCTGGACAGATTCTCTAAATAGAAACTAAACAGAGATATAAGGGACTTAAATAAGACCCTAGAACAACTGTGCTTGATAGATGTACATAGAACACTCCATCCCAAAGCTAAAGAATACACATTCTTCTTATCAGCCCATGGAATATTCTCCAAAATTGATCATATCCTAGAACACAAAACAAACCTAATGGAATCAAAAGAATTGAAAGTTTACCTTGTATCTTCTCAGACCACAGACATTAAAGGTGGAACTAAAAATGTTCAACCCCACACAAAGGCATGGAAATTAAACAAACTTACGCTGAATGACAGTTGGGTGCAGGAAGAAATAAAAGAGGAAATCATTAACTTCCTTGAGCATAACAATAATGAAGACACAAACTACCAAAACCTAAAATTTGTCACTTCAGATGCCTACATCTGAAAAACAGAAAGAGAGTGCATCAGCAAACTCACAAGCCATCTTATGGAATCAGAAAAAGTAATCTAAGCCTAAACCCAGCAGAAGAAAAGAAATATCCAAAAAAAAAAAAAATCATAAAAAAACTGAAAATTATTTGATTCTTAAATGAAAATAAAAATAGTTCTTAAATAAGATGAATTTAAGGGATGAGTGGTGAAGGGAGGTAATTACTGTCAAAGCTCCTCAAACCAGGAACTGCTATTAGATGTGCCAACCCACTTTTAAAATATTTATTGTTCTTTTTCTAATTATAAAAACAACACATTTGTATTTGGAAAAAACAAAATTTATACAGAATATAAATTGATGACAATCCCAATATTAGAGTTAATTACATTTAGGTATGTTTTTACAAAGTTGGAAAGTTACTGTACAAAATGGTTATTTTTAATATATATTTCTCCAGCATCCCCATATACTGTATTGAGAACATTTGTTCTATGGCTAATGATGTTTCATTGCTTGCATGTACCATAATTCACATAATTATTCTCATTATTCAGCATTAAGGTTTTATTATTTGTAAATAATACAATAATAAACTTGCTTGTAATTTAAAAAAAAAAGACTTTCATGGTAATTGTAACAACAACAAATATAAGCAAATGTGACTTAATTAAACTGAAAAGCTTCTGTACAGCTAAGGAGATAACAACCAAAGCAAATAGACAACCTACACAATGAGAAAGGATATTTGCATATTTTGAATCAGACCAAAGCTTGATAATTAGGATCTATATAGAATTCAAATTAATCCACATGAAAAAAGCCAACAATCCATATATCAATGGGCAAGAGAGATGAATAGAACCTTCTCTAAAGAAGACAGACGAATGGTCAACAAACATGAAAAATGCTTTTCATCCCTAATTATTAGAGAAATGCAAATCAAAACCACCCTGAGATATCATCTAACCCTAGTGAGAATGGCACACATCACAAAATCTCAAACTTGCAGATGCTGGCATGGATGTGGAGAGAAAAGAACACTTTTACACTGCTGGTGGGACTGCAAACTAATAGTCATTTTGGAAGGAAGTATGGAGAACCCTCAAAGAACTCAAACTAGACCTTCCATTTGATCCTGCAATCCCATTACTGGGCATCTACCCAGAAGGAAAATAATCCTTTTACCTCAAGGACACTTGCACTAGACTGTTTATTGCAGCTCGATTTACAATCACCAAAATGTGGAAACAGTCTAAATACCCACTGACCAAGGAATGGATTAACAAGCTGTGATATGTATACCACGGAATAATATTCAGCCATTAAAAAAGATGGAGACTTTACATCCTTTTTATTTAACCTGAATGGAAGTGGAACACATTATTCTTAGTAAAGCATCACAATAATGGAAAAGCAAGAATCCTATGTACTCAATTCTCATATGAGGACAGTTGATGACCTAGTACATGGTGAGGGGTGGGGGAAGGGAAGAACAGGGAGAGGGAAAGAGGGAGGGAGGTGGGGGAAGGGAAGAACAGAGAGAAGAAAGGAGGGAGGAGGTGGGAGGTGAGTGAGGGTGTGTGACATACATTTTGGGGGCAGGATACAATTATAAGAGGGACTTTACCTAACAAGTGCAATCAATGTAACCTGGGTCTTTGTACCTTCAATGAATCTCCAACAATAAAAAATAATTAAATAAATAAAAACATCACTTTTGCTGAGTATCATGTGGTAGGTAAGACATGTTAATAGAATTTCAAGGGATCTTAGGAAATTGGAGAATTGCTTAGTATGCAAAATAATGGAGTGCGGGAGAAAATAGACCAACTTGCCCAACAAAGGAAGAAAACATCCTGTAAGTGAGTGAAAACTGAGGAATGGCTATCTATTCCCAAACGCCCAGGGTAAGAGAACCCATGGTGAATACAAGCTGAAGCTGAGTAGACAGCACAGAGGATTGGATCAGCATGTGCTGGCTTCCCTGCCTGGGTTCTGGCTGCTGCCTGCTGGCTAGACTTCCATCCTCAGGGTGAACTGTGGCCCCAGCTCACACTTTCCCAAATGCTAAAGGCTCCAAGCTTCTTCCCACATGAGGCAGAGAATTGAGTATTATTGGTTTTAAAACAACCTATTTTAATTTTCCCTCCATATTAGCTTGGCTTGGTCGTGTATGTGTTGTGTGTGTGTGTTCTTTGTGGTACCTGTGGCACACCCAGGGAGGTATAGGGTCTTTCACTTACCCTTTTGTAGGGTATTCTGATGTATCATGACTGTCTTTGGGTCACCCAGGTGCACAGCGGCACCTTTAATAAAATCGAAAGTTGTCCTTTCATTTGGAAATTAGTCAATAAAAATATTGGGATGACTGAAGTCATAGGATGAGATGAGTTTACTCAAAGTAGAAATAAACAGGACAGCTCCAAGCAGAGTGGTATTTGTGATTGGAGTCACTGCTCTCAATACATCATTAATAAGTGGGTCAAAAATCTCCCTGAGCTATGTGTGAGAGCCTGTTCTTGGGCAAATCAGAACTTCCTCTTTAAATTCCAGCCCTCATCTGCATCCATCCTGTACCTCTTATTGTCTGTATTGTTGGTAAATAACAATTGCAGATAATCTCAGTGTTTTTATCTGCCTTTGCTTAAAATTCCTATGTTAGTAGCCAGTCCTCATTAACTTTATGTCTGCACCTCAATAATATTGTATTCCCATAATGCTGGAATTGCAGAAGCCTCATCCTCCTTAAACGCACTTTTCCCAATGCCCTGTCTTCTTCCCGCCTATTATTAAGAAATGTGCCTTAACTATGTGCCTCTCTGTGTACTCTTGCTGAGAGTACTTTATCTCCATGTGGGGAGGATGAAAAGGATTTTGTATTTTCTGGATTTTTGGTTTGAAAAGAACAATCCACTGTGGCTCAGTCGGTAAAGGCGCCGGCCCCATATACCAAGGGTGGCGGGTTCAAACCTGGCCCCGGCTGAACTGCAACCAAAAAATAGCTGGGCGTTGTGGCGGGTGCCTGTAGTCCCAGCTACTTGGGAGGCTAAGGCAAGAGAATCGCTGAAGCCCAGGAGTTGGAGGTTGCTGTGAGCTGTGTGATGCCACGGCACTCTACCAAGGGCTATAAAGTGAGACTCTGTCTCTAAAAAAAAAAAAAAGAAAAGAACAATTCTTTTAGAGAAATATACATTTATGGGGCAATACCAAACACTACCCAAAGTTACCTAGTGCCTGAAGGATTAACTTAATTTTTTCCTAGTGACTGTATGTGTACACTTGAAGGAGCTGGCTTACTTGGACAGTTAATTTTGGACCGTTAATTTCTCTCTGGAATTTCTCTTGCCTGAGTGTCCATGTTACATGGACTTCTCCAAAGAATGTTTTTCAATATTTTGTGTCCACTATGGGGGAGGCCATAGAAAACACCTGCTCTGCCCTTGAGCTGGTGACAGAACTTTGTTTTGTACTCTGCCATTTATATTTCTTCACTCACACCCATTTTTTGGGATCCTGACTCTGAGGTCTACCTTCATTCCTCTAATCTAGAGTCTCTGATGTTCCCAGGATTGTACTTGGTCGGAGATGGCTCAGGCAACTATTTGCTCTGTGACTTTGGAAAAGTTACTCAACATCTCTGAGCTTAAGTTTCTTTGCTGTTTAACTGTAGTAATAATACCCAATGTATAAACATGTAAAAATAAATGATACTCTAGAACAGGCGTCCTCAAACTTTTTAAACAGGGGGCCAATTCACTGTCCCTCAGACCGTTGGAGGGCCAGACTATAGTTAAAAAAAAAAAAAAAGCCATGAACAAATTCCCATGCACACTGCACATATCTTATTTTGAAGTAAAAAACAAAACGGGAACAAATACAATTCACACCGCTTCATGTGGCCCACGGGCCACAGTTTGAGGATGCCTGCTGTATAATTTGGCAGTTGGACTTAATTTTTATTATGAGCATTATTATTGTACTTGGTCATAACTTTAAAATAGATAAATACTTGTAAGGAAAAGAATATAATTCAAAATAAATATAACTTTGCACTGAGATTGGCGTGCTTTCTGCTAGGGATCTAAAAACAAACTCTTGTCTTGATTTTCTGGGTCTCTGTCCTCTTTCTGTTTTGAGCAACAACTTCCATTTGCAGTGGGGTCCCAAAGCAAGTCAAGGCAAAATCATCAGGAAATGAAAGCTTTCTAATATCCCTCTGGGTAAAGGGATAGTACAGTGTTAGTGTCTCAGCCACTCTGGAGAAGTAGGTCTTAAAATGGGGTCCAAACATTACCCCCAACAAACGTATATCAGAATACCTTTGGTGCTCACAAGTATTGAATACCATTCTTCATCCTTTCTCCCTCACGCAGACCACCTACTAAATCAGAATATGTAAAATCTGTACCCTCTGTACCCCCAGGTTAGGTTTGCCAGATAAAATCAGCACATTTGTTTAAATTTAAATTTTAGATAGTATTTGGGATATACTTATACTAAAAATAGTTTTTTTTTAATTCTTTTTTATTAAGTCATATATACATAGATCATGAATACATTTATGCCTTTGTGGGATTCAATGTGTTGATTATTTGTACAAATTAGAGTGTTTACTCCTATTTATTAACATAACTTTCACCTCATTTACTTAATCACAGTGTTAAGACATTTGTGTTCAATACTTGGTAGATTTGACTTGTACCCTTGCAATATGCTTCATATGTGTAGTTCCACCATTAACCCTCCCTCTATCAAACCACACCCCTCCCTTCCCATCCTTGTCCCCTTCCCTCCTTCATCCTGGGCTATAATTGTGATTCATCTCTCATATGAAAGTGTGAGTGATTATAAATTGGTTTTATGTAGTACTGAGTACATTGGATATTTTTTTTCCATTCCTGAGATAACTTTACTAAGAAGAATATTTTCCAGCTCCATCCATGTAAACATAAAAGAGGTAAAGTCTTCATCTTTTTTTAATGCTGCCTAGTATTCCATGGTATACATATACCACAATTTATTAATCCATTCATGGGTTGATGGGCACTTGGGCTTCTTCTAAGACTTGGCAATTATGAATTGAGCTGCAATGAACGATCTGGTGCAAATATCTTTGTTGCCAAGTGATTTTTGGTCTTTTGGATATACACCTAGTAGAGGAATTGTAGGATCCATCAACAGATCTACCTTTAGATCCCTGAGTGTTCAGCTTCTCTGAAGAAGACAGGTGCACGGTCTACAGACACATAAAAAAATGTTCATCATCTTTAATCATCAGAGAAATGCAAACCAAAACCACTTTGAGATATCATCTAATGCCACATCACAAAATCTCAAAACTACAGATGTTGGCGTGGATGTAAAAATAGTTTTTCATATGAAATTTAAATTTCATTGGACATTCTGTGTTTTTATTTGCTAAATGTGACAGCTCTACCCTGGGTGCACACTGAAGTTTAAGAGACTCACTAGGAAAAGCTGGGTGTTGTGGCAGGTGCTTGTAGTCCCAGCTACTTGGGAGGATAAGGCAAGAGAATCACTTAAGCCCAAGAGTTTTAGGTTGCTGTGAGCTGTGACACCACAGCACTCTACCCAGGGCAACAGCTTGAGACTCTGTCTCAGAAAAAAAAAAAAAAAAGAGAGAGAGACTTGCTAGAAGAATGCTCACAGCAATGTCCCCCCTGAGCCCTATATAGAAGCAACTGAAGTGTGTGTTGTAAAGAAAGGTATTTAATGCTGTGTTGAGTGAAGTTTGTGTTGTAAAGAAAGGTATTTAATGCTGTGTTGAGTGACCCAGGGTCACAGTCCCCTCTGCTCCCTTCTTCTCCTCTGTGGACCTGGTGCTGATACTCAGGATGAGCTCTTCATGGGTCATAGTGTGTGCTCCTGGACTTGGAGCTACTCGCAGGGAGGACACCCTGACCTTCTTTCCCTCACACCAGCCAGACCATACTGGAGATCAACCTCCAGATGATCAGGGATGAACATGTGGGAACCTCTGAGGCTCTCTTTATCCATGTAGCAAGAGGTTAGGCCTGAGGCGAGCCAAGAAGCCTGTTCCTTAACTTCTACTCCACAGGCAGATTGGGGCATTTTGGTCTTGGCCCAGGCTCAGGCTGAGAGAGGACAGATAGATACACACAGATCCCCAGCAGTAATCCTGCAGCTTGATCAGTTGGCCTTTCATTCTCCCACTGCAGTACCACCCCAGAGCAGCAGCCTGGTGGGGCCCACAATTTTTATTAGTGTTCCTTCTCTCTGATGGTAGAGAAAGGAGAGAGGGATTGGGCTCCTTAAAATGTGAGAATGGGACCCTGAGAGCATTCAGATGCAATTCAGGGAAGGATAAAGAAGAAACTTCCATATAGTAGTCAATATGTTATGTACTTCACTACTTTGAGTTGGGGTTGCAAATTCAAATTTCTATGGGGATTAGGCAGGTGTCATAAATGAATGAAACAGGAAAGGTGAAGACTATGACAAAATAACTTATAGCCTAAGATGGCAGGCCCACTTATCATCAGCTGACCCATGCCTACCCCATAGGAACTGGGCTTGGAAAAGCTTAAAAGTCTGAATTTATCTGTATTTAGTATTAGGCCCTTTAGGAAGTCAGTTTTCTACTCTGTCTTAGAGTATATTAATAGTGATGAACATATTTAGGTATTTCATTGAATTTATAATCTCATTGTGTTCAGTTTGATAAGAATTAGATCCCCAAACTTGTATGGTTCAATGGAGAAGTTAGATTTTCTATGAACATATAGAAGACATTAAATTATTTAGATATTAAATCCTTTAAAAAACTCTTAAGGTGATTTAATAATCTAATTAAGACAAGAGGGCAATGAACAGATTTGAACTATATTGGAGCTCAGCCATTATATCTTAGAGCTAAGGTATAATGAGGCCGATCATTTGCCTTCAGCGCACAGCCAAATCACTGATTTGTTCAAAGGATCAGAGAGGCTACCATGTGTAGGCTTGGCTCTAAGGTGTGCCTGTACCCGGGACCGCAGTACATACACTAAAGAGGAGAGGCTTAGTTTAGATTTCACATAGAAACCTCTCACTGGGGAACCTTAGAAGGAGTCTTGAACAAGAGATACCAGTTATTGAGATGGGCCAATTACAGTCGAGTTGAACTTCGTGGGGGAAGAGGAATGAGAGTGTTTTTGATCCTGATGGGGAAAAAAAGAATGAAGGAGACCATAAAAGTTTCAATGTACCTTGGCAGAAAGTACATATAAAAGTGGATTGAGGGGCAGTGCTTGTGGCTCAGTCGGTAGGGCGCCGGCCCCATGTACCGAGGGTGGCGGGTTCAAGCCTGGCCCCGGCCAAACTGCAACCAAAAAATAGCCGGGCGTTGTGGCGGGCGCCTGTAGTCCCAGCTACTCGGGAGGCTGAGGCAAGAGAATCGCGTAAGCTCAGGAGTTGGAGGTTGCTGTGAGCTGTGTGAGGCCACGGCACTCTACTGAGGGCCATAAAGTGAGACTCTGTCTCTACAAAAAAAAAAAAAAGTGGATTGAGTACAAACAAGAGTCTTTCATCTGGGCAGAGTGGCTCATGCTTATATTCTCAGCATAAATAAGGATCTTTCTTTATAGCAGCTTTATCATACGTGGAATATCTTAACTATTTTTTAACTATCCTTAATTTTCTCAGGGGAACAGAGTGTGTGCTTCTGGCTTTGGCTACTTTTTCCATCTTGTGACCAGAAAGACATCACAAGCTCCACTTCTCTCCTTTACTCAGAACGTTGCACATTCTTGTACAAGGTAACTTTGGGGAAATTCATCTATCTTTTGGGTATAAAGCTTATGATTTTGCATTTTTCTGTACAAAAGTCATAAAAGGGCACTTTGTCCTTTACTTGAGTGTGGCAATGCTCCTATTACTTATTTTCAGCCATTTTATTGATGTATAATTGACATAACACAACTATATGTATTTAATGTATGTATATAACTTGATAAGTTTGGAGGTAAGTAGATACCCATGAAACCAGCACCATGCTCTATGCTTCAAACACATCTATCACCTCTAAAAGTGTTCCTTTAGTCTTCTTTATTTTGTTTATTATTATTATTGTAACAACACTTGGCATAAGATATAAATTATTAGCAAATTTTTGAGTACTCAATATGGTACTGTTAACTATAGGCACTGTGATGTACAGTAGATCTCTGGGACTTATTCATCTGACATAACTGAAACTTTGTATCCTTTGACTAATGTATCCTTATTTTCCCTTTCTCCAAAGCCCTAACATCTACCATTTTATTCTCTGCTTCTTTGCATTTGAATATTTCTTACGTTTTTCATGTAAGCAATATCATGTAGTATTTTTTCTTCTTTGTCTGGCTTCCATCACCCAGCACAATGTCCCTCAGGTTCATCTACATTGTCATAAATAGCAGGATTTCCTTCTTTCAGAATGGTGACTAATTTTACATTATAAATATTCCCACGTTTATCCCATCCACGAACACCTAGGCTGTCTCCATGCCTTGGCTATGACGATTACTTGTGCAAGCATTTTGGATCATGGAAGTCTAGTAGTGAAGGGAAGGGAAAGGGGTTCACTAGAAAAACCAACAGGATAGAATGTACCTCTTGTGGCCAGAGAGGATTCAATGACAGTAATTAAACTTCCAAGACATTGAGAGCAGGTGGTAATGCAGAAGCCCTGGAAGGCTGGTGATCTTGGGCTCAGGCATTGAGAGAGATGAGCCTTGGAGAAGAGGCTCTTTGCTTGTCATTTGCTCACTGGAAGATAAGAAAATACTTGTTCAAAGTCTTTGATATATAGAGGGGTAAGCGAAAGAGGACATGGGGAGACTAGGTGGAGTAGGGGATATGAGAAGTATGGGGAAATGACAACTTCACAGTCAATTAGGTCTGATTCAAGTCCTAACTCTACTAGTCAATTCCTTCCTTCCTCCCTTCCTTCCTTTCTCCCTCCCTCCCTCCATCCATCCATCCCTCCCTCCCTTCCTCCTCTCTCTTTTCCCTCCCTCCCTCCTTTCTTCCTTCCTTCTTTCCTTCCTCCTTTCATCTTATTTGTAAAATGAAGAAAAATCTACATTGAAAATTTGGTGTGAAAATTAGAGATGATTTATATAATGTACTGAGGAGAGCACCTGGGATATAGTAAGAACTCAATGACTAATAACTATAAATAATTATGATAATAATCCAGTAATAGTGCTATGATGGAAAGTGATGAGACGAATAGAATAGGGACATGAACAATTGATAAGCAATTTTAAAGTGCTAGCTGAGGCTGGGATTAGTACATGTGTAATGAAATTATCTTCATGACTATGACTTTTTTTCTAGCAGCTCTTGGCAGCCCTGGAATGTGAGGGAAGAAAGTACAGCAGCAGTAGGGCTTTGCAGGTAGAAGAACAAAGGTAGAAGAGATTGCAGGTGCTGGTATCTACTCTCCTAAGAAGGAGTGTCTGAGTGGCTGATGGAATAACAGGGACTGTGACCTAAAGGGCTAAGTGAAGGCATCCAAACTCTTAGGAAGGGGATGAAGCAGAGGGTGGCTGATACTCTGGCAGGGGATTGTGACCATCTGCATTTTGTTGGGGTCCAGGAGAGGGGCAGGTCACAGAAAGTAACGAAGTGGAAGGGCTGATGGATGGCCATGCGACTTAAAGAGGAGGATTACATGTCTTATCTATCTCTTCTCTCCATTATTCATTTCTGTTGTTTCTGTACTTTCCAAAAAGAAATAGTAGGAAGTTAGAAATATAGAAATTGGCGTCAGATTTCATTCTTTGGTTTACTTCCTAGGTATGGTCTCTTTGTATACCCTAAGTTTCAGCCACCTTGGGATAATGGCACGAGCCCCACCCTGTTCCAGAACTTCACAGTTTGGGAAAGTGTAGGTGGTGCTCAGGTAAGTCTCTTTACTTTTTAAAGTTAAAATTGTCACTTGTATTTTCATGGCAATTTATCACGCATATCTATGTAAAGGGAAGGAGTGATTTGCCATTGATGGGAGACATTGCAATATTATCACAATTTAAAATATCTGTTAAATGAACAAATTCCAAGGTTAGGTCATCTCTCCATTGTGTCTTTTTGATAGCCATAACAGAGAACAACAGTATCGTACAGATTTAAGCCAGGAGGGATTGTAGAGGTCCTTTTTTTCCCTCCTTACTTAGAGGTAAGAAATTAAGAATCAGAAAGTAAAGGGACTTGACCAAAAAAGGTCACATGGCTGCTTAGTACCATAACCAAGTTCAGTCTTTGGGCTCCAAATGCTGTGTATTTGATATTCTAATATCCTGAATAATGTATGCTCCAGGCTTAAGAAAAAACTCTGTTCATTATTGGAAGACAAAAATTCCACCTCGAGGTACCATTCTTTCTTTAGTCAATATGCTGACTATTAATAGCAACATATAAAACTTATTCAGTGTCACTATTTGTTGCTATACAGAGAAAATTATATATACTTGGTCTCTGCCACTTATAAATCTGGAACGTAAGGTACAGAGATGAAGAAATATGTTTATAGACTATCCAGGAAATAGAATAAAAACATGTAATTAAGTCATAATAAGAAACATTTACTTTACATATTGAACATGTGGGGGACAATTATGGATGAGAAAAGCCCTAAAATATGTAAGTAGGAGAGTTAACAAGAAGAATCTCAATTGTATTTAGTTCTCATTTAATTTTCTAAAAGACATATTGTGCCATAAGCACTATAAATATAGGGGTGACAAATCCAGCAGAAACTCTGAATGCCTTTTTATGCAGAGGAGCTCACAGAGGCTTAAACTTCACCTTCTGCTCTTGAGTAACCTTATTCTAGAGGAAATAATCAAACAAAATGAAAAAATTAAAAGATGCTTATCAAAGCCCATTTTTTTCAAGTTCTGTGATCAGAAATGCTAAATTTGTGAAAGAGAAAATGGATGTCTATGGATTGAACTCTTGCCTGCTCAAATTTAATCATCCAAAAAATAAGATAATGGAAATACTTTTGGAACTTCACTTTTATGAGCATGAACAAAGGGTAAATTAAATAACATGATAGCATCAAATTTAAAATGTACCCTTCCTCAAAAAAATCCTGAAAAACAATAAAGTAAGAGAATTTACTCTTCCCTATTTCAAAACTTACTACAAAGCAAAAATATATGAGCACAAGGACAGACATATACATCAAAGGAATAAAAGTGGCAGTCTAGAAGTAAACTACATCTATAATCAAGTGATTTCATGTATATAGATACTTAAATAGAACATCTCATCAAGTAAAATCCTTTTTTTCTATTGGATTAAATAATTTGATTTCATTTTTATTTTTAATGGACAAAATGTATATATTGTGTACCACCTGATGTTTATGTTATTGTGTACCTCATAATGTTTTAAAGTGTACACATTGATGGTTAAATTGAGCTAATTTACATACACATTTATTTGACATATTTATTTTACATGCTTGAAATCTGCTTTAGTGCCTTTAAAGAATATGTTGTTATGAACTGTGGTCACCAGGTTGAACACCAGATCTCTTGAACTTGACATTTTGTATCCTTTGATCAACTTCTTCTCCACTTCCCTCCATGATGACCCTAGACCCTGGTAATTACCATTGTATTCTCTGAGTTCAACTTTTTTATATTCTGCATATTCATATGAGATCATGCAGTATTTGTCCATCTGTGTGTGGCTTATTTCAGTTAGCATTGTGTCCTTCGGGTCATCCATGTTGTTGCAGTTGATAGAATTTCCTTTATTTTAAAGGCTGAAGAGTATTCCATATGTATACCTACTACAGTTTCTTTATCCACTCATAAGTTGGTGGATACTTAGGTTGATGCCATATCTTGTCTGTTGTGAATAATGTTGCAATATATGTAGGAGTGCAGCTGTCAATATCTCTTTGACATATGAACTCATTTCCTTTAGCTATATATCCATTAAAGCAGTGGTTCTCAACCTTTCTAATGACACAACCCTTTAATACAGTTCCTGTGGGTCACAACCCACGGGTTGAGAACCTCTGCATTAAGGGATGGCTGGACCATATGGTATTTAATCTTTTGAGGAACTGACATACTATTTTCCATAAAGGTTGTACTAATTTACATTCTCACAATAGTGTGTGGGGGGACTGTTTTCTCTCTATCCTCATTAACACTTGTTATTTTTCATTTTTTATGATAGTCATTCTAATGGTATGAATATCTAGTCTGATATCTGATTGTGGTTTTAATTTGCATTTCTCTATGATTACTGCTATTGAGCAGAAAATTCCTGTTGTGAATAAACATAAATTTATATCTATTTGATGATATTGACAATGATTTTGGATTTGTTCATTTAATCATTGTAACAATCTTTGGGGAAGGTTTACCATTATTATACTCCTTTTGTGTATGAAAATATCTTAAGAGGGTTAAATACTTGCTGAAGTCAAACAACTAAGAATTGTTGGATTCCAGCTCAGGCAATCTGACTCTTCTATTTATATGTTAATAAGAGTTGAGAAAAATATCCTCTCTTCATTATGTGTCATAAATGCTGGATGATTTTTTACAAAGAAGAGGGAAAGATGACAGCATATTGTGAAAAGTGTATTCACACCACAAATAGGTGCATTCTGTTATTGTATGTTTTTGATTTTGTTTGTTTGTTTGTTTTTTAAATTAGCAGGTTAAATTAGCTAATGCTAGGTGTTAGCTGTTTTGGAATATGAGTAATTTACAAATGAGTATATTTGTTGATATCTGTAATTAGGCAATAAGTGTTGTCAAATTATCAGTTCACATCATACCTTTTTATTCAAATAAATTCCTGTGTTTTCACAGAACTATTATTTTATAAGATTTAGATGAATACAAATGGGAGATATGATCTATTCAATTCTTAAAAATTTGAACACACAGACTGATTGACAGGTAGAAGTACAACAGCAAAGTAAATCAAGAATATCTTGACATTAATTAATAGGAGATTTTGGGTGAAAAATATGAATATAAAGATGACCCTATTTAATGAATAGAGGATAGCCGTGTTAGGTTAACTTCTAGCCCTGAATTTAGAACTAGGCGAAATTAAATGTCATGCTCCAAATCCCATAGAAACTATTAGAGAAAGGTGAAAACCAAAAGCTCTGTCGCCTAGACCAGTGGTGTCTTAGTTCATTTGGTGCTGTTATAGTGGAATACCACAGACTGGACTGGGAAATTTGTAATAAATAGAGATTTATTGGCTTATGGCTCTGGAAGCCGGGAAGTCCAAGATTGAGGAGCCAGCATTGGGTTAAGGTCCTCTTGCTGTGTCATCTCATGAAGGAAGGGTGAAGTCAAGAAAGAGCAAGAGATGCAAGTGCAGCCTCAAGCCCCTTTGTAACTGGCATTAATCCATTCACAAAGGTGAACCTGTGTATCCTAAATACCTCCCATTAGGTTCCATCTCCCAACACAGTTCTGTTGAGATTAAGATTCCAACACATGGTTTTTGTGAGACACTTTCAAACCATAGCAATTGGGATCTGTTTAAATCTAATAGATGATTTTGTTACTACTTATACTCTGTCTGGGCACACTAGCCCAAGTTGACCTACGTGTATATGCACATAACATATACTGGGTCCACAAGTAGTGACCCCTATAATTACACTGAATTTCTTATTTCATATTTGCAATCTTTTGACAATACAAGTTAGTATATACTGCGCTGAGGAAAATGTCAAGCACTGGAGTTCTTGGATGCTGTGTTTTTCCCTATTAATTTTGTGTTACTTGGCCATGCAAGTTTATTTTGGATACGTGGAGAAGCATGTTGACATTTTTATGCATTAGTTATTATGAAGAGAAATGAAACTTATGGAGGGGATATTACAAAAGGCACTGGTTAATGCTGACCGCACAATGGCTTTAGGATGTCTGGCTGAATATTGATGTATAAAAGGTGCTTAAATATGGAATAGTATGCTTATTTATACTTAATCAATAATTGAAGAAGCTACAGGAATTCTGCAAGGAAAATCAAGCCCCAGACCTTTTCCATAATGTATGCTGTTATTTTATAGATTTTTAGAAGTAGCAATCTTCACCTGAAAAACTTCCAAGTTCATTCATGCCGAGATTTTGGAATTGACATCTTGGAAAGTGATGCAAATACTTCAGTTACTGACAGCTTATTACTTGGTCATTTTGCCCACAAGGTAAGTGCTTTAGGCTGTTCATCGAAACAAAATTATATGTGCAGGTCTCCCTGATAGTACAGGATATGTAATTCTAATAGCATTCTCTAGTGAATCTTGTATTTAATTGGTAAAAGAAGAGCTTTTTATTTGTAATAATGGTGATATTGGTAATAAATTCATTTTCTTATCATACACAGGGTTTCATTGTTATGAGCCCATATAACTCATGATAGCTATGAGTAACTTGCAGAATTCTTATTTGGAATATTATTCACATAAATTTAATAATACACCTAATAATTTAGCTGAATTTTCTCTAACCTCATAAGGACTATGCAATTCAGTTTACCAAGTTTCTACATCAACATTTTGTCATTGTTTTTACTCCTTTTAGGCCCCCCCTAAAGAGGTCAAATCAGGTAACATAAATATATATAGTTTATGGTATTAACTTTTTGTATGTGATTCTCTATTACTTGCTTAAGTGTGGGTTTCTACATGGTAAAAATCAGACTGTGGATGGATTCTTCACCATTGCATGATTGGGGTACCAGAATGTAGCTGAAGCAAAGAGTACTTACCACCCAGGGGAGAGGTACTAGTTCTCCTTAAGGGAGCTTCAGGGCTGCCATTGTTTTCTTAGGCTTCAGGCCTATAGTGGGTCCCCCATGTTCTTGTTCTTAAAAGAGTAACATGCATATTTATAATGATGTTATAAAAATTATAGATTAAAGAAGCTCAAAGTATTCCTGGGAGCCAAGGAAAGGACATTTTCTTCAGTTTTTTTCCTGAATTTTTTTGTCCAGTTGAATTTTTTTCTTTTTTTCTTGAGATAGGGCTGACTCTGTAGCTTGGACTATAGTACAGTGGCATCATCATACTGCAACCTCAACTTCTGGGCTCAGGCACTCCTCCTGCCTTAGGCTCCTGAGTATCTGGGACTACAGGTGCATGCCACCACACATAGCTAAACTCTTCTATTTTTTGTAGAGATAGGGTCTCGCTCTTGCTTAGGCTGGTCTCAAACTCCTGACCTCAAGTGATACTCTTTCCTTGGTCTCCCAAAGTGATAAAACTACAGGCATGAACCACCGTGACCTGCCTGTTCAATTGACATGGACATGATGATTTTTAGGGCAGCACCTGTAGCTCAGTGAGTAGGGTGCCAGCCCCATATACCAGAGGTGGCAGGTTCAAACCTGGCTCCAGCCAAAAACTGCAAAAAAAAAAAAAAAAAAAAAGAAATGATGATTTTTGACTTTTGTACTTTAATTGGGGATTATTTCACAGCTACAGATAAAAATATTAAGATTTAGGAAATCACTTTCTTATATTATCCTGTGTTTAATTCTCAACTTTTCTTAGTTACATCTATTTTGAACCACCCTTTTCAGGAGTTAAAAACTTGGCAGTTTTCCATTTCTATAAAAGGATTACTACCGTCAGAGATAATTCTTCTTTTCAGATTGCATAATTTCTAAGAGAAATTGGCACCCAGATTTAGATTCTGTGATGCCGGTAGATGAAATGTCCTTAACTTTTCTAGAAATAACCTTAGAGTAGATGCTAAAAACAAAATTCCTGTCAAACTAAGTAACTAACTGTCCTGCTAAATTAATGTTGCAGCATCTTAATTGATGTTAAATAGACATCATCATTAATGGGAGAGTGACATAAATTAAGATACAAATTATGACAAAAGGGTGCTTATCATGAAATAATCGGAAATAATCATACCCCAGGGGTGTGATTCACTTGGAATGCAATGCAGCCAAGGGCCTTTCAGTCTCTCAGCAAGTAAGGGTTTCAGTGAGACATATTAAATAATTTTCTTCTAGAAGACATCTGGATAATGGTTAGTCATCCATATCATAAAATCATACAATTTAAAAGCTAAATATTATCTGAGAGATGTCTTGTTTAAAATTCCTGAATTTGCAGGAGAAAAAATGGAGGCTTTGAATGATAATTCAAGATTCATGCCTATATATTTTGCAACTAAGACCACCCTCCTTATTATTTCTGGTCAAATACTCTTTTGATTGCTCATGGAAGGTATCTTTGATTATGAACACTTACTGGTGCCCACACCAATACTCTCTGAAGTGTTTTCTGTGAAAGGATAGCCCCGGAGACCCGGAAAGGACATTCTTAGGTTGATTACATTTGTGCTATGCTGTTTACCATACCCTCTATTTCCTGAAATATCGAACAAGTCTAGAGTATAGTATACAACATGGGGATTAGAGTTGCTAAAATTGTACATGTATTATATTAGGGATTTTTGTTAGCAAGTAAATTTAGCTTCTCTTGTCACACAAAAAACGTTAACTGTGTGGGATGATATAATGACTTGCTTCACTATAGGAACCATTTTATTAGCTAGATGTATCCCAAAATATCACTTTGTAAACCTCAAATAAACAGAATGAAATTTATTAGAAAAAGAAAAAATATTAAAGCATATTAAAGACTCTGAGAAATTCTCGGGTTAAAACAAATAAGAGAACTATCCATTACCTTTCATTAGCACAATTTTTCTCAGATTTATTTGGGAACTACTTTGTTGCCATGTGTCCATTATTAAAAGGAAAAATAAAGGAAGATACTTGACCTGGTGTGGCTTGGAACTCTGATTTTTGCTTCTGTCTTTTGTGCCTGCCACTCCTTAAGGAATTGAGATTTTCAGAGAATGTGGCCTCTTCATGTACAGACTTCCTACCTACATATAATGGGTAGCATACAATTATATGTGGCCTGTCCTAAAACAAACATTAGTTTCTGGAAGAACATTTTGTCATTAGATGGCTTTTTCTTTTTAGTTCCCTTAAGCATGCTTGTATGTACATTGGGACTCTTATACCCCATGTTAATTTTATGTTGAGATGGATAGAATAATTTTCAGCGAGGATGGCTTTCATATATATAAGAAAAAGAGATGCATTATAGCATCATTATACATCCTACTTTGGTTGGGCAGTTTGTTTATACCTGTTGTCCCAGCATTCTACCTAATTAGCATCCCTTTTTATACTCAAAAGTGTCCTAATTTGGATTTAAGTTACAGTCACTCTATTCTTTGAAGTATCTGCAGCATGGCTGTCTTTTTGTCTTATTGTAATTAATTTGAGCAGATGATACTTCTTTACAAAATATCTTATTCAGACAGATGTTGATGGAGTTTCTTCATTCTTCTTCCTATTTCTCTAGTGTTTTGTTTTTTTCTCATTTTCACTTGTGGATTTGTCTTCCTCATTTAGACCTTTCATCTTTTTGTTTCTCTGAATTCCGTGGTTGGGCCCCTTTTCTTTTCAATATACTCGCTCTCCCTGAGAGAAATCTCATTTTCTCTAGTGGTTTCAATTACCATCCACATGCTGATGGCTGCCATACATTTGCATTTATTTCTACATTCTTCTTTCATGCTTTCAGTTTGCAATCCGGTTTGGGATTCTTTTTTTCTACTTTCCTAACTTGATTTGTCTTGTATTGGATACTTATCTTTTTATATTTACTCACTTGGAAGTTATTCATTCTGTTATGATTATTCTTGTTATTTGCCTTAAACTTTGAATGTGCCTGGCCGTCTTAATGAAGTCTAAATACATCAGCACTATTAAGCTTTACCTGAGCAATTCAAGAACTCTAAACTGCTTTACCTTTCTGTACCCTCCTATCTTCTATGTTATTTTTTCTCTGGTATTTGTTCCAGTGTTTAAAGTAAATATTTCATGGAAATACATTTATAGAGAAAAGTGAACAAATAACTAGGAAAGCAAACAAGCTGTGTGCATACCACACAGATCAAGCGATAGAACATTATCAATTTCTCTAAATATATCCAAATAATAATAGTTTATTATTAAATGCCTGTCCATTTAACCCCACTTACCACTCCCTAGCCAAAGGGGAAGCAGATTTCAGACTTCCATCAGCATAGATTAATTTCTCTTGTTTTTGAACTTGATAAGACTGGAATCAGAGAGTCTGTGATCTATTGTACCAGGCTTCTTTGGCACCACACTGTGTCTGTGAGATTTATCCATGCTTTTGTGTGTGACAATAATTTATTCTTCCAGTCATTGTGGAGTGCATCATTTTGTCTTTGTACTACAGTTTTTTTTTTTTTTTTCAAGTGATGTTGCTATTGATAGACATTTGATTGTTTCAGGTTTGGGGGTATCACAAAAATGATGTGATGAACATTCTTCTGTGTGTCCCTTGATCTTCATGTGCATGCATTTTTGTTGGATATATGCCAAATCGTAAAATTGCTGGGTCATAGAGTAGTTTGAGTGGGTAATGCCCAATAAATGGTCAGAGTGTTTATAGCTGTACCAGAAATGTACAAGTAGAAGGAATGGTTGCAAAGCTACACCTTGAAGTCTTTGTTAACCAAAATCCTGGGACTGCCTTCAAGTCTTTCCAGTGTTGGAACTCTTGTTCTTGATTTCCACATACTTCCTCCTTTTTAGTTTAATTCCTCATTTTGTTAGCACATAGCTAAAAGTAACTTTCTGAGAACAAGGCGAACTATGGAAAGTAAAGGTTTTGAGCTGCATGTGAATTCTCCCTTACTGGTAGGTTCTTGGACACAGGATACCAGGTCAAGAGTTAATTCTGCTTTGAAATTTTGAAAGCAATATTCCATCGTCTTCTAGCCTCTGCTAGTCTCGAGTTTGAATAGTTTTAAAATACTTTCATTCTGGGTCTTTTATAGGTAACCTTTTATTTTTTCATCTTTAGGTCTCATTCTTTCCCTTGGTGTTTTGCCTTTCCAATGTGATGTACTTGGTGAGGCTCTTTTTCCAACTGCTGTGTTAGGTACTGAGCAGAACTTTTCAATCTGAGAAAGTATATTCTTCCTTTCTGGGAAATTTCTTCAATTATTTCTTTGATAATTAGCTCCTCTGTATTTTCCTCTTTTTCTGAAAACTATTATTGTTTGGATATTGGACCTCTTGGATTGCTTTCTTTTTTTGTAGAGACAGAGTCTCACTTTGTTGCCTTCTGTAGAGTGCTGTGCCTTCACAGCTCACAGCAATCTCCAACTCCTGGGCTTACGCGGTTCTCTTGCCTCAGCCTCCCAAGTAGCTGGGACTACAGGTGTCCGCCACAAAGCCTGGCCATTTTTTTGTTGCAGTTCGTCAGGGGCTGGGTTTGAACCTGCCACCCTTGGTATATGGGCCAGCACCCTACTCACTGAGCCACAGGCGCCACCCATGAATTGCTCTTCCAACCTGAATTTTCTCTTTGATTTTCTGTTTCTTTGTCATTTGTTTTACTTTCTAGAATATTTTCTCAATCTGTTGAATTTCTTATTTTGACTCTCCCATTTTTGTAATTTTCTGAAAAATCCCCTTTTAGGTTTCCATTAGTTTCATGGATATAATATGTTTATTTCTCTGAGGTTATTAGTGATAGCGTTTAAGTGTTGTGATTTCTATACTAGCTTTGTCTCCACTGGGTTTCTTTTCTTCTGTTTGTTTAGTTTTAGCACTGTTCCTCCTTGTGGAGGGTCTTGAGAACGTTTTGGTGATCCCCTCAAATGTACAACAATTTTAAACCATGAAACAGTAAGGCAATAACAACTTGTTTGAATTGAGTTTGTTGATGAGATTTTATGGAAAATACTGGAAGTGGTTCTTATTTCTTTCTTTCTAGATTTTCTGGTAAACTTGTTTTTTTATATGAAAATATAGCAGAACTGACTTTTCTCATGTACAGTTCCATGAATTTAACACATGTGTAAATTTGTGTCCCCACCACTGCACCATCGAGGCACAGAGCAGCTGCATTAATCCCACCTGCCTCATGCTCTTTCTTTGCAGTGACATCCTCCTCTCACTTCTCACCTCTGTCAATCACTGATCTATTCTTTGTCACTATAGTTTTGCTTTTTTCAATAGTCATGTAAATGGAATTATATAGTATGCAACCTTTTCAGACTGGCTTCTGGCTTCCTTTCTTCCCAAATGGCTTTGGAATTCATCCACCTTGTTGCATGTATTGGTTTTTTAGTCCTCAGTGCTGCCGAACAGTATTCTACTATGTGGATATAACACAGGCTATTTATCCACTCATTTGTTGAAGGACATTTGAGTTGTTTCCAGATTTGGTGATTATAAATTGGTGCTGTTCAATCATTTGTGTGAAGTTTTTGTATAAATGTAGGTCTTCATGCTCAAATGCTAGGCCCTATGATAGAGGAACATTTAAATTTATAAGAAACTGGCAAACTATTTTCCACAGTGGCTGTCCCGCTTTGCCTTCCACTTGCAAGATGTGAAGAGTTTTACTTGTTCTCAGTCCTTATCTGTACTTGGTATTGTTGGTCTTTTAATAGGTGTTTAGTGTATCTTACTGATTGTAAGTTTCATTTCCCTAATGAATAGAAATGTTGAATTTTTTTCACATGCTTATTTGATATATGGATATCCTCTTTGGTGAAGTGTCTTTTCAACATTTTTTGTTTTTCTGATTTTTACATTGAGTTGTTCAGTTTTCTTTCTGTTGAGATTTGAAACAACTTCCTTCTATATTCTGGATCAAGGTACTTTGTCCTATTATAATTGACAAATGCTTTCTCCCAGTCTGTAGCTTGTCTTTTTATCTTCTTATTTTTATTTATATTATTATAAACTGTTTATATATGTGGCCAATTCTCTTACTTTGCTTTCCCTTTTTTGTCCTCTCTAAAATCACAGGAAGGCCTGTGTATGTCAGCTGGGATTAAAACTCCCAAAAGATGGGAACTGATGGTATCTAACACTGCCTTTGTTAATTTTGATCTCATCAACTGTGTGGCCATAAGAACCTGTTCGGGCTGTTCCCAGGGACAAGGTAAGTTATTTGAATAGACAGTACAGATGGTAAATAAGGCCGATATTCAAGTGCATATGATAAACAATGGCAAAGCCTTTGTGAATTATTATTTCTTTCAGTTACAAGATTGCATCAGTATAAACTGTTTGCTTAAATCTCCTAAAAGAAATTCTAGAGGAGTTCCCAGTATAGTTCCTGCAGCTGCCCATTGTCTCACTACAGTGCCTACAACATTCTGTAATTATAGTGCTATATCTCTGCTGGACTCTGAGCCTCTTAAAGACAGGCATCACATTTCTCTTACACTGTCTTTTTTATTAGCACCTAGCAGAGAGCCAGGTTTGTAGAAGACAGTTACTTATTAAATGAGTGAATGGAGTTGAATGGGTGGACACATGGATATAAAATACCATGCACATGACCTTTTCTGAAAGAGCTTAAGTTTAGGTACTCAGTGTTTTCAGCAGCCCATGGCTTGATGTATAGACAGACAGTCCCATAGGCATTCTTGCTTACTCGTTAACCACATCTCAGAGGTGGTGAGAAATACCTTGGAGGACTCATAGGCCAAGGTGAAAAGAGGTAGAGAGCAATCTAGTTGATTTGATCATTGTAAACAGCCAAGCCAAGTAATTTAAGTAAATATGCTCTTGTGGTTTGAATCACCAATTTAGATAATTGTTTTTTTTTTTTAATTAAATGAATAATCAGCAAGTCTGCACTTCACTTTTTTTTTCTTCCTGGGTAGGCAGAGTGAAGGATTGTTTTTATTTGGATGGCATCTGAAACTAAGATTGCAGAAATAATAACAGGAATAAAAAATACCTCATGGCTTCACCTCTTTCATGTTTACATGGATGGAGCTGGAACATATTCTTCTTAGTAAAGTATCCCAAGAATGGAAGAAAAAATACCCAATGTACACAGCCCTACTATGAAACTAATTTGGGACTCTCACATGAAAGCTATAACCCAGCTACAACTTAACAATAGGGGGAAGTGGGAAAGGGGGGGGTGGGTAGAGGGAGGGGAATCGGTGGGATCACACCTGTGGTGCATATTACAGGGGTATTTGCGAAACTTGGTAAATGTAGAGTGTAAATGTTTTGGCACAGTAACTGAGATAATGCCGGAAAGGCTATGTTGACCACTGTGATGAAAATGTGTCAGATGGTTTATGAAGTGAGTGTATGATGCCCCATGATCATATCATTGTATACAGTTATGATTTAATAAAAAAATTAAAAAAAAAATACCTCATGGCAAGGACTTCTAATCACCATTGCTTAATTCTTTAATACCTTCATTGTTTCCTATCATTCATAAGACACTGAAAAAGTCACATGCTTCTTATGAGCTATAAGCTAAAGATCTCACTGGATGATCTTAGTTAAACCATCTCCTTATTTGTTTAAAAGTTGTCTATTTCTGTTTATGGAGCTGGGGAGTATAGAAATGAAAAATACATAGTTCCTGTCCTCCAGGACTCTTGGTCTAGGCATAAAGATGAATATCTAAGCCCGTCACTGTAATGCATTGAAATGAGTGCATTTCTAGAGGTGGAATAAGGTCAGTGAAGGGACCAAGGCGGGGTGTCAGGTAAAATTTCATACAAGGGGTTCTTGAGTAGGATTTTGAAGAGTGAATGAAAGTTTCCAAGAAGGAATACGTAGGAAAAAATTTCCAGGTACTAGGAAACACATATTAAAAAAATAGTGATTCTATAGAGCAAGTTGTGCTTGGAGGATCACAAAGAAGTCCAGTATGTCTAAAATGTAGAGCTGCACTACCTAACAAATGCAAGCAATGTAACCTAACCATCTGTGCCCTCCTATCAATCCGAAATTAAAAGCAAACAAAAAACTGTAGAGCTGCAGTGGTATTAGATGAAGTACCGAAGTTGTGAGAGGTGGAGTCATGGAAACTTTCACACGTTAATTCACTACGTGTGCTCTATTGGGGTGCAGAATGAAAATGTGAGCACCTCTTTGTATCTTATTCCTTGTTATTTTCCTTTGTGTGTATTCTATAATGTACATACTACACTAGCACGGTAGCCAATGTAGTGGGAGATGCACACACTCAGTTTTCCTCCTTTAATGATATGGGTGTGTGAGTTAAAAGATCACTGCCAGTTTGTTCTCTGGCAACTGGACTGGCAGTACCCACCACTCACATGGCAGTGGCATTAGGGAAAGACTGCCAAGAAGTATAGCCCTAGAGCTAATACTTAGAATATGTGTTACTAATACTATTTGCCCAAATGATTAATTGAATGTTTCTTTTGAAGGTAAATGTTTAAAGTATAAACCTCATGGTAAGAGGTATTGTTGTTGGGGTTAGACACACCAGAGAGGAATGGAAACTGAAATACTGAGACTCAACTATAGAAACCTTAGTGTTTAGTAATTAGTGAATTAATGTTTTCTGTTTCTATTTCCCACTAGACAAGAGTTTCTCATCCTTGACACTATTGGCATTTGGGGCCAGATAATTTTTTGTTATGAGGATTGCTCTATGTATTGAAGAATGTTTAGGTGTATCTCTGGTCTCTACTTACTAGCCACTAGTAGCACACGGCCAACCCCCCTAGATGTGACACACAAAACGGATTTCAAATAGTGCCACATGTCCCTGGAGGGCAAAAGTGCCCCAAAAGAAAAATCTCTGCCCTAGATTATAGGCCAGGTGATGACAGGGCCAACGTTGCTTGTTTCCCTTGGTATTTCTAGCCCATACATAAGCATTCATTTTTTTTTAATTGCATGAATGAGTGAATTATAAAACGATATAAATGTAATATTTTTTTATTTATTTCCATGATGATCTAATTGTGGTTTAAATGATGTTATTCTTAGGAACTTAAATATCCTTAGGACAGAACATCTTTCTGTTTAAATTACTGAAGTATTTAAGTTACTGAAAGCACCCCAGTGAATTGAATTGTCATTTACGTTAACAGACTTTTGTGCCATTGTGTAAGTCTGTCTTGTCTTCCAATTTATAGGTGGATTTACTGTGAAGACCAACCAATTGAAGTTTACAAACTCTCCAAACTTAGTAGCATTTCCATTTCCTCATGCAGCAATTTTGGAAGACTTGGATGGGTCTCTGTCTGGGGAAAATACAAATCACATTCTCCCTTCTATGGAAACCCTTCCAGCTTCTTGTTTGATCAATGAGAGCTTCAGTAGAATTGTGCCCGGAAGTGTCTGTGGGGGAGGTGCTCGCTTTCATCGTATGTCTATTGGTTTGTAAGTAAAATGAGCTATACTTTTCAGCTTGCTGATGAGCATGTGTATATTATTTAGGGTGTTGAGGCCTGTAGAAGGGAAATTGTTTTCTAGACTATTTTAAGTGTTTAGTTCTACAAAGGTGAAATGGGAATAATTTTGGTAGCTGTCGAATCATGAATTTATGGTAGTTTTAGGTTGACTCAAATGGCAGCTAACTTTCAATATCATTGGATCAGCTCGCAAAGCTTGTGACCTCTTATTGACATTCTGAACTAATAACTTCTTGAAAAGACTTGCAACGAATAGAGAATTTGAAATTTATTTAAATTAAAAGTATTATTAAAAAATTCTAATAATGTCCATCCTCATTTTTATACATGTACTCTCCCCAAACTCTAAGTGTTCAGTATGCTCTAGGGGAAGCAATTCTGATGCCTCCTGTTACTTACAAAGTTGCTTCCCTCCAGTTCATTTTCCTTGTTAATTTCATGAACTATTGGATTCGTACAATACATTTCCTATTAATATTGAAGCAAGGACTCCTTGGTTATGCTACTTGAACTACCATTAAGTCAGCGGCTGGGCTGTTTATAATGAATAATAGGATTGCTTCTGCCCTCTTTAATTTCCAGGTAATTATTGCTCAGTATCTAGGGTTCTGTCTTTCATCTGTTTCAAATGCATTGTACATATTTAGCTACCCTTATTTCTTTGCTTTGTTTTAAGTGTTCTAACACTATGAATGTTAAGTCAAGTAATTCAGTCAGACCACATAGACATCTTATTTGAACAGGTTAACTCCGGAGAGTGAGTCATTGTGGACAGAACTAACTCTGCATTTCAAATGCATAGGGAGCCAGTATCTTGACATTCTGTTTTGGAAGCCTTAGCAATATACTATTAACATTGAATAGTCCGAAAATATTCAATAGTCTGAATACTATTGAATTGAATAGTCTGAAAATTTTACATTTTTGCTCTTCAGACTGTTCTTTATTCTATCTAATGTTAAGGGGCCTAATTCCAATGAATAAAATAGAAAAAGGAGAAATATGCTTTTATTTCTAATCATTTTGATTGTACAGAGTATGACTTTTTCTACATTCTCAGGGTTGCAGCCTGATTTTTATTGTTACACTAGTGTTTCTGCTCAAGGTGTTTTTAATGAGTGTTTTGAGGTTTATAAAAGTTAGTGACTTATTTCTTATATGCATTTTTTCAATAGGAAAATAAAATATATTTGTGTAGTTAGAATGAACATTGTATGCATGTATGATATTTATTTCTATGTATCTCGGTACTCTTTTCATATACCTTACTTTGAAATCTATTGGTAGGCTGTCTCATGGAGAGGCAGCTGTCACTGTGGTAGTGGAAGGCTCAGCAGACCCTCAACCTTGTCTGAACATTGGCCCGTTGAATCTTCAGGATAGCATGGTTAGGTACTTGCTTTGATAGCCAGTTGTGATCCCACCACTCATCAATATATCCTGATGCTATATTCTAATGAGATTCAGAAGTGTCCAAGTAGGGCGAAAAACTCATTCCAGCTTTTTAGGAATCTTTTTGGTTTTAAAATGGAAAATCTCATGTCCAGGAAACTTCTTGAATGAACTAGGGTAATTGGCCACCCTGTCTCCTGGATGCTATTTAAAATTTTCAGGTTGACCTACATGTCTATGGACAAATACCCTATTGCCCCAAAGTAGCCATAAAGAAGTCTCAGCATATTTCCAGTCACGGTGTCTTGGCCCTAATAGTTTCACCTTTAGTTTAGCAATTGGACTAGACTATGTCTAAGGCCTTGCAATTTAAAGTATAGTCCGTGAACCAGCAGCATCAGCACCATCAGGGAACTTTTTAGAAATGCAGAGTTTCAGACTAGACTCTGCAAGTCCTGAATCTGAATGCTCAGGTGATTCCCATTGAACTTGAGAAGCATTGCTCTAAGGTCCTTTGCAGTTTTTCTTTTTATAATCCTATCCCTAGCTATTTGTGCTCAGTGGCTTGATCTTTGTCCCAGAGCATTATAACCTCATTAGGAACATGTCAGAGCTAATGAGCAATTTGAATTCAGCGTAGATACAAACTTTGCTGCATTTCATGGAGAAAGGATTAATTTGTTGTGCTATCTGCCCTGGGGCAAGCACCCTAAGAGTTGATTTAGAAAGCTCTCATGGTCATGATCTTTTGGGGGTGCATGTTGATGGAGATCTGATATGGCATAAGCACCCTGCCGTCTTCGCTTTCAAAACCCTTACTTCTGCCCTCAGCTAGAGGTCTTAGGAAGGCAGGGAATGAGGCTTCACATAGCTGCATAAACAAGTCAGCCCCTTCTCCCTTTGCTAAAACCAAGCTCTTGGAGTGTGATTTCTGTCTTGGTAAGGCCCCCTGACCCCCCTGTTCCAGTTTCACTATAGCTTCTTTGATATTGGTGATCTTCAACATATTCCTGCCACCCACTGCCTTAAGTCTGAGGGTGCACATGTTTGTGGTACCTCCTGCTTTATAGGTTTCTGTGACTCAAAGGTAGCAGAGGCATATACATATTTGAAGTGACCACATTATTTAATATCTGGGTGAAGAAAAAACTGCCACTCTCTGCTAGATAGAGTCTACTTTATGTTTTGTTACAGTGATCACATGCTTGATGTACATGAGTGCTGCTTATAATTGTTTTCTCTGTCACCAGTTCTGCAAACATGCTTTCTGCAAGAGCTGCAGGCACTCTACATAGTGTTTCTTTCCAAGCTTCTCTTTCTACTAGCTGCCCTCTGTAGACTTCGGTCTTCCTGCTGAGGCTGTGAGCTTTGCCAATGTAAGTTAGGACCTCATTTCAGAAATATAGGCCAGTCACTGTTTATCCCCAGGGTCTCCATAATAATGATACACCTCACATATCTCTTAGATTTATTGAACTCAAAATTTGGATAAATGGTTCTTCTGTATAGAGATGATTACATGGACTAAGTATAATATTATCAGTAGATTTTTGTGCTCTCTTTCTAGATCTCCTTTGTCAACTCTCCTTTCTGTCTCTTAAACACTAGTGTTCCTTAAGGTTCTGTAAGAAGCTTTCCTTTCTTCCCAAGCCATGCGCTCTTCCCAGATGATCTGGGTTATTTCCAAAACCTCAATTAACATTCACTATAATGATTCTAAATTTTGTTCCTCCAATCTATACTGCTCTCCTGTACTCTAGACTCATTTAACCAACTGCCATTAGAACTATACTGTTTAATCTTACAGCCACTAGGAACGTCTAGCTACTGAACACTTGAAACATGGCCAGTCCAAATTGAGATGCGTTGTAAGAGTGAATTAATAAGATATACACCATATTTCTAAGACTTAGGATGAAAGAAGAATGTAAACGATAGTTTATACTGATTACGTTGAAATGGTATTTTGGTTATGTTGAGATAAATATATTATTAAAATTAATTTTACCCATTTCTTTTTACTTTTTAAATGTGGTTGATACAAAATTTAGGACAAATTTTGTGGCTTGCACTTGTAGATTGCAATATATTTCTAACAAGGAGTGATTTTTTCAATAGAAATTCCACCATTACATTTAATAGCCATCTTAAACTCAAGTTACCAAAATGGAATTTGTGATCATTTTCTTCTTTTTTTCTTTCTCAAATTATTATTATTATTTATTTCAGCTTAATGTGAGGGTACAAACAACCAAATCACAATATTTGAATTTGTTACGTAGAGTCCCTCTTGTAGTTATGTCCCACACTCAAAAGGTGTGACACACAGTCCTACATTGTGCCTATTCAGTGGGTATGGTCTTTCTATATAGACCTTTTTCCTTCTGGGTGTTCAGAATTCCAGTAAGACAAATGCAGGTCAAAACACTGAGTCATCTTTTTACCTATTTTCCCACATTAATCCCTTACCAAGACCATTTTATTGCCTTAAAAAGATGCCACCACCACCACAATCCCCACCTTGGCCGGCACCTGTGGCTCAGTGAGTAGGGCGTTGGCTCCATATACCAAGGGTGGCAGGTTTGAACCTGGCCCCAGGCAAACTGCAACAAAAAAATAGCTGGGCGTTGTGGTGAGTGCCTGTAGTCCCAGCTACTCAGGAGGCTGAGGCAAGAGAATCACCTAAACCCAAGAGCTAGAGGTTGCTGTGAGCTGTGATGCCATGGCACTCTACCGAGGGTGATAAAGTGAGACTCTATCTCTAAAAAAAAAATAAAAAATAGAAATATCCCTTCCTCCCAGGAGTCCTTCTTCTCTTCTTCACCATGTACCCCTCTTGTCCATGCTGCCATTACTTTTCAACTGTAGAGCCACAATAGCTTCTTAGCTTGCTCCCTTGCTGTGCTTCCATCTTCGAGGTGTGCACATACAGCTGTGTTCTTGCCTTCCATTCCATAGCTTAGAACTTTCCAAGACTTCCTAGTGCTTGCCAAAGTTCAACATTCTTAATGTCTTATAGACCTTCCATGACCTGCTATCTTCTTATGGCTCTAGTACTATCTCTCTGCACTCTGCCCTACCTTCCCTGCACTCTGTCACTCTGTCACAATCAACTTCTTTGTGCTTTTCAATTCATAAGGTTTGACTTCCATGAACTCAGCATGGTGGCCATTTTCTCCAAAGTTCCCAGAGCTTGCTGTGCAGGTTCTGCTGTCTCTGAGTGTACTAGTGTTGGGTTTAGGACATGGGAGATGGTGCTGGGGAAATCATGAGATGTTAACACCAGACTTAAAACATAAAGCCTGGAAGCCTGGAAGTGCATATACTGTTTTAGATGCTTGGTAGAAGCATGAAAACAGTGCAGCAACTTCTGCTTCCTAAGAATCTTTTTATTGGGTACATAACAGAGTGTACTACATGTAAGAATACACAGCAGCCAGTAGTCAGCTGTCGAAGCAAAGAATGAAAGAGAAGAGATTACAGTTCCCAGGAAGGTTGAGTAAAGGGCAAGCAAGGACATAGGGTAATGGAGCATCTGAAGTGGCCAGATAATGGTGCAACCAGAACAGAGAGGGAGGAGAGCAGGTCTCATCTCAGACAGGCATCTCAGCTTCTCTCACCTAAGATACTAGTTGATGGTCTCAGCTGCCTGCACTGTTGGAAGGTCCATGAGGAATTCAGCCTATCTGCGTCCCACATACTAGCTCTTTATACTTCTCTGATTAATAATCATAACTCCTTCATAGTTTTATAAATTGTCCATCTTGGCTTGGCATAGTGGCTCATGCCTGTAATGCTAGTACTCTGGGAGGCTGAGGCAGGAGGATTCCTTAAGCTTAAGAGTTCAAGACTAGCCTGAACAAATTGAGACTATACTAAAAATAGAAAAATTAGCCAGGTGTTGTGGCAGACACCTTTAGTCCCAGCTACTTGGAAGGTTGAGGCAGGAGGATCATTTGAACCCAGGAATTCAAGGTTCTGTGAGCTAGGCTGAGGCCATGGCACTCTAGCCCAGGCAACAGAATAAGACTCTATCTCAAAAAACAAAAACAAAACTAAACCTAGAAAAAAAAAAAAAAGGAAAGAAAGAAAAGAAATTGTCCATCTCTCCCCATAGACACTAGAAGGGTGAGAATAGGATTTTTGTTTGTATTAGAATGCCCTAAACCATGTTGAACACATGATAACTCAAAGTTAGTGTTGAGTAAATAAGTATAAATTAAAAAATGTGAATTCTCCCAAATCTTTTTCTAATGTCATCATTGTCCATTTCTTCGCTTCATAAGGAGTCCATGGCATTCTGCTTTTCTTTAGAAGGTCTAAATTGAAATGCTACCCCCAGTGTTTATTTATGAAATTCCTAGTTACATCTAATACTTAAGAATGTCTTTTCATAATTTCTATTACTTTCCTGGGGCTATCACTTGACCAGAGGATGAATTTTAATTGCTGATTTCTTCTCTAATATTCCTCCACCCTGCTCCACTCAATCAGCAGTTTGCCAAACCTTGCAATTGTTTTCTTGTTCTGGCCATATTGATACACAGAATTGACATAGGGGAAAATGAGAACTCAACCTTTACAACTACTATCTGGGAATTTTCTTTTCTTTTGTGATCTAGAGCACTCTGTAACTTCTTCAATTGTCAGAGACTCATTCAGATCATTCTTCAGATATCAACAAATCAAACCCTGATTCTGTCTTCTAATTATTGATTGTATTGACTATGGGGGAAATTCTAAGAGCTTGCAAAGTGATGTGGGTTGGTCAATTAATCCTTCTGAGTTTTTAATACAATATACATAAAACACAATCAGGACATATGCAAATATTTGAAATAATTTTTCAAAGACTGAAAAATAGAGAAGTGGGCAGTGCCTGTGGCTCAGTGAGTAGGGCGCTGGCCCCATATACGGAGGGTGGTGGGTTTGAACCCAGCCCCACCCAAACTGCAACAACAACAACAAAAATAGCTGGGCATTGTGGTGGACACCTGTAGTCCCAGTTACTTGGGAGGCTGAGGCAAGAGAATCACCTAAGCCCAAGAGCTGGAGGTTGCTATGAGCTGTGATGCCACCGCACTCTACTGAGGGCAACAAAGTAAGACATTGTCTCAAACAAAACAAAAGAAAGAACAGAAAAAGAAAAATAGAGAAGTAATTAAGAATCATGTGTGAGTACAAGTCATAGTTCCCTACTTCCTAGGTAAATTCTTATGGACAGGTTATTTTTTGCTTTAGTTCTCACATCAGTAAGATGGATATAATAGTATGTATCTTGCAGGATCATAGCTTGGCATGTAGTAGGCGCTCAATAAATACAATCTTAAAAAGTCTCTATTGTACATTTATGATTTACAAACACACACACACACAGGCATACTACTAATTGAATGGATTATTATATATTTTTTTATGTTTTTGAAAAACAAATGCCTGGCAAGGGAATTAAGTTTATTCAAATGTAAGTTAATTCAATTACTAAAAAATTGAGAATAATTTCTTTTTTTTTGTGGCTGGGGCTGGGTTTGAACCTGCCACCTACGGCATATGGGACGGATGCCCTACTCCTTGAGCCACAGGCGCCGCCCGAGAATAATTTCTAATAATCACATGACATCATGTTGATTCAGAAACCCCCCAGGTAGTATAGAATCTGGAGTCATTAAGGACACAGTCTTTGATTTACTGTGCCCCAGGACCTTCTGTTTCTTCCTTCCTACTTCTCTTGGATAATAAAAGGTTAATGTTCACCTTGATTCTGAGATCTTGCTTAATATCCTCTCCTGTAGTGCTTGCGTTCAGTTTTTACCTATGGAACTGCTCTTAATGTGTCAGTGTTCAAAGTATGAAGTACCCCCTGCCTCTGTGAATGCAAAAGTAAAGAAGAGTTCAAATGGAAATTTTGGCCTAGCTTTTCCTCTAATAATCGCCTAACTCTCCTTCCTAGGGTTAAATAGGCATAGCATCACTAATGGTATCTTTTCAGCCCCTTAACAAAAACAAAGCACTATCCAAGATGTATTATCCTCTGTAAGCAGCTGAGGTTACAAAATTGAAACAGAAAAGAATAAAAAAAAAAAAATCATAACGGACCCCAAACTAAGGACTATCACCAACAATATTACATGATTATTAAGCTTCATGAATAATAAAAGGGTACAGTGGTACACTAGTAAATGTTTAACGGCTAGCTATTCAGAATAAAAGCTCTTGTTTGCTGCATTTATTTGCCTGATTCTGTGGTGAAAAATACTCTCACAATTCTCCTATTTGAAGCTACCAGTGTGGTATCACTGAACATGGAGTTGGGGAAGAGGGGCCAAGGATGCACTCTTGTGTGGCAGTGTCAATCATCCTCACTACAGCACCAGGTGTATTTATATAAAAGGGAGGCCAGGCGTCTTAGTATAACTTCCTACCTTATACATAAAATTGTTTTTTAATATTCCCAACAAGTAGTTGTTTACTTCTAGGTGTATAGTTCCAATGATGGGATTCTCATGGTCAGTGCTGTAATTCTAGCTGTACTTAGCAGATCAAAACAAGCTAAGGCATGGTGTATAAAGGATGGTCTAAAGTAGGGTGATGGGTTAGGATAGAATGAGCAGGAAGTGGTGTCCTCCTATGACAGAAGGTAAGCCTGAGGCAAAGACGTACAGATGCTACCTTAGACAAGGTATCAGGTTGATCTATGGGTTGAAAAATTATTTGTTTAGCCAATTCTGAAAAAAAGATAGAAATACACATCTGAAAAGTCATGGAGAAATGATGGTGGGGTGAGCTCACCAGAAACACGAGGTTTGCTCAATCATGTGGCTCTTCTCTGCATTCATCAGTTCTGTCTTGTACGTAAATTTAAGAAGTTTTAAAAGTTTGTGAAGAGGCTGAGTGTTGTAGTTTCTTTCCTCTGTTTAGGTTTTTACCTTACTCCAAAGGAGAAGTATTTATGGGTTTTTCAATCAATAAGGTCGTGGATAGAAAAACATGCTGATAACACATAAAATATTACTGAATGGTGGCAGTTCGGCAGATAGGAGAGTGGAGTTACGAGGTCCACGTGTTTTTGAAGGATATTCTTGCAAAGCCATGCTGCAAAAACTTCTTGGCTGTGCCCGCAATTTCAATTTTGTCCCCTTTGTGCAGTAAAAGATGACAGTGACAGCAGCAAGCACAAATATCCAGAAGATGCTTGCAGCGACATTGGAGGCTAGCTATTAGGATGTGCCTGGCTTAGGAAACGCATAATTATAAAGGCTTTATTTCACTATTGTTCTGAATTGAGAGCATTTAGAGCTCAATGCAGTATTTGTCTTAATACACGGAGATATGGACCCTCAGGAAAAGTAAGCTAATGGTAAACAAAAACAGGGAGTTAATATTTGTTCTCTCTGCTATTGCTGATTGCCTAACAAATCTTCTGTGGGCAGTATATGGTCAGTAGTTCTGCACAGTCCCTGGGCACTAAATTATGTAACTATTTAAGCAACTGGTATGGTGAGTTGATACTCTGGCCAGGAAATTTTACCAAAGTGATAGTGCTGTATTTCTAAAGGGTTGTATCCCTGAATTAAAACCAGGTTTGGTTATTAAAACCAAAATTAAGGCATTCCATAGAAAAGGAAAAATGACATGTAAGGCTTATCATCTTTCCGTGTCTTTGTAGACAAGAAGCCATTGCTGATGCAGAGGTAAGGGTTAACATTTAAAATGGACTGGTTGCCTCCTGATTTCTTGCACATAAAGCCACGAGAAGTTCAGGGAGAGACTTCTTACCCTAGTAATGAAACTCTCTGCTGCTAATGGCCCATGCAGACTCCCTTGGCTCCTCCAAATTAGAAATACTTTTGTGCTCCTTTGCTTCATTAACAGTAAGGAGAAGGAGATTGGTGGCTATTTAGGGCACGGGGAAATTGGTGGCTATTTAGGGCAAGTGAAAATTGTAGTAATTATGGTTGGTAAATTCTCTTCATGGTGTTCTTTGACTCTTGGTGTTCTTTTGGTGCTTTTCAGATGAGCCCACAACTGTCAATTCTGGCCTTTGGGCTGGTAGATAAGAATGAACTGACTTTGAATTGCTGCACCACCCCCACCTTCCCAGGGATGGTCAATGCAAGGCATCTTGTCCACTGGTTGAAGGGGCTTTTCCAATTTGTTTTGATTTTCAGAGTGCACCATATGATCCTTTCTACTACCAGTGGTGATAAAGTCATATTTTGCGACTTTCTTCCCCTGCCTTGCACTGCAGGAATTTGGTGCTGCACATGACTGCCTGTGAAACTGCATCCCAAACTGACCTTGGTTGAGATAGACAAAGAGGCCTTGACACCATCAAGGCCTTGACACCACCAAGAATGGGCAATGCATCAGGGGAACGAGGAAAGGGTAATTTAGGATCACAGTGTGCTCTGGCTGACCAAAGGGTTAGCATCAGATTATTGGATGCCAATTGAAAGGAGAGCATCAGAAGGCAAGTGCAAAGGTCATCGAGACAAATAGAACCTAATTAATGCCAGCAGGTAGTGGCGTTACTTGCAGAGGGGTTATATTTACAAGGGCTTTCAGAAAAACTGAGGAGATGGTCTGAAAAATGCTTCCTTCAAAAATTGAAATTACATCCTATAGAAATTAAGTCAGAAGAAACAGCATCCTAAAAAATGATTTTTAGATGTGATGTGAATGGAACTTTGAGAAATAGTTAAGTCCAGTTGAAGTGACCATGGTGGGTTCTTGGTACCCATTGCTGAAATTAAGAAATGTTTTGGGAACTGTCTACCCGATGGATTGTATTGTCTCATATTAAAGTAACACTTGCATTAGTGTCAAGGTGTGGTATGCGTGATAGCTGAGAAAATAATGACAGTGATTGGCTGGTAAGACAGGAGGAATTAAATGAGCACTGATGCGTGCATTTGAACAAATGGGGTTCTCCTCTCAAAGTTAAAATAAAACTATTTAAAAAAGTATTTTAACTAAGAATACTTGGCTAGGTAAGAGGAAATGGGAGCTGAGACCATTGTTACTGTGTGTGACTTGTATGTGCTGAGGGGAGCTTTTCCAACCACTAATTATAAGTGTTTTAAGTTCTCTTGGTAAATATTCTAATGATATGGGGTTATTCATATCAGGGTCTGTTAATTTATGAGCAACTGCTTATCTCTTTTGGTTAATAACTTGACAAGAAATCTTCTGATACTCATGTGGTTTTCTGGGTAGACTTCCATGATGAGGAGAAAGATCACTAAGTAACCAGTTGGAGTGTTCTGGTGCATTTGTTTATTTATTCAACAAATATTTACTGTACTCTCACTGTGTCGAAGGCAGTTTTATGTCTTACTGTAAATCATGAACTAAAACTTATGACTTATCACTTATATCTTGGATTTAGGTTTTGTGATTTATTTTTCAAAGCCCCTGTATTTCAGTGAAAGCTGAAATGATGCTTTTTCCGAAGCTGAAACACTTAGAATCATTCTCTGTATTGTGGGGTGTCCCGTTTTACCGTGTAAACGATGGTACTACTGCAGAGGCTTATCTATCTCTTTAGTGTGTCTTATTTCCAACTTACCTCTTCTTATCACAGGAGTTTTACATTTATTTCCTAGAAGCTTATTTTTATTCATTAAACATAGTTGGGCCAAATATGCTAGACAATCTCCAGGGACGAGGGGACACATGATTTCAGTTAGGGGAGCAGAGGGCCACGATGATTGGGGGCAAGAGACTGGAAAGCATGAGGGAGGAAATTTAACATTCTAAAGCTTTTCTAAAAAGTCCAAATTAAAAATAAATTCCATAAATGGAAGGGTCTTTTATTTGAGGATGTAAACACCCTGTAAATGAAAGAAAGGCAGGATGAAACATTATGGTGGGCATTCCTGCAACGCTTTGGCAGTCAGAACAGATCACCTTTGTGTCTATAGCTTCAGTCTGATTCTAAAAATTCGAGTTGAGGGTTTCTCATTAATTCAAGTTTAAATCCTGATGGAAGAAACAACAACAACAACAACAACAACAGTAACAGCAGTTCTCCTAATTATCTCAAGCCCAAAGAGGGGAAGAAATTTTCCCCTTTCCCAAGATGTCTAAAGGTTCAATTAAGGCTGTATAAGGGAACAAGTGGAAAGAGTAGTTATTTATATCCAAACGCTCTGAGCATTTTTCATCCCTTTCATTTTATTAATTTATCAATGGATGAAACAAACACATTTAATCTTCCAAGAAAAACAGAGAGTGTGCCAAAAAGGCATACCGATATTAAAAAAGGAAAAAACTGTATTAAAATTGTAATACTCTATATATACTGATGACAGAAAGATGAATACAAGTCATGTTTGAGCACCTCTTGTAATTGCTGAAATCAAATGTGACTTGAATATTACAATTATATATTGTATTTTTTTCCTTTCTTAAAATGTGTATACATTTTTTAGCACCTCTCTGTATACACCAAGTGCCTCATTGCTAGGTCAATGATCTGTACCATGAAAGGTTTGGGGAATGTTTTTAAATGACCAAATATCCTGGATAGATCTCTAGACCTTAATATAATAGTGTGAAATGGTAGATCTGGCCCATCAGAGGTTCTATCTTAAGTAAGATGTAAGTAGACGTTGAGTTTAACAGTGGCTGATAAAATAGTGCTTTATGGAGATTATCTCTCCAAGTTTCATAGTAGCTATATGAGGTATATGTTATTTTTGCCTCTATTTCAAAAAGAAAAAAATCTAAAGATTAAATGGAGTCTGTAATATGCTCAAGTTCAAACAGCTACTTGAGTGCTAATCTAAATTTCCAATTTATACCCATTCGACTCCAGTGCCCAAGCATGAAACCTCGAAAAATGTTCCTTTTATAATATGTCACTGGCTTATGAATTAGACATACTCATACTCCACCTCGTTGTGAAAACCCAACATCCTCCTTCATCTCGTTTTTTTCTACTTAGAGAATTTAACTATCTGCCTGCAGCAAAATACCACAATTCTCATGAAAACCAAACCAAAAGGAAGAGGGCAGTCATAATGTGTGTTGATTATTTTTTGTCTTTTGTTTAATTTTTTTTGATCCACTTTGACTCTCTTTTAGGGTCTTAGTATTTGCCTAAATCTATTAATGTTCTAATGAAATGTTAAAAATCACTTTTTGACATAGTATAATCACTTTTTGTATAGTATAATTTGTGGGATCTTGAGTCACACATTTCTAGTTCTAGCTTGTTATATTCATCTGTTACTTTTGCCATAATCTGTGTTAGTTTCCTCATCTGGCAAAATTTGGTTCTTCTAGAAATCCTTTATATGAATTAGGAAAATGCCATTGGCTGCTTTAGGCAGATCTCATCCGTACATTCTTCATTTATAGAACAATACAGCTTGAATTCCATTGTGCTGGGCCCTGTGCCAGGGCAGAGATTACCAAGAGGAAGGAGAAAACACCTCTAACTTAAAGATCTTACAATCTATATTTTTTAAAACACAGAGGAACTGTAATAGCAGTGAGCGCTTGGAACTGTGTCAGCCCACAGGAGAGGGGCCAGGTTAGCTCTTCATTCAGGGAAGGCCATTGCAACCACTTCTGCTGGCAGTTGGAGCAGGGCATGTCAAGTGCAAGGTCTTTATTATTGTACCCCATGGAAATAGCTAAATACCAATAATAACAAGTTTTCAGCTGTTGATACATCTAGTCTATGGCAAAATTCTTGCCCTAGACATTTCTTTGTTAAAATAATAGTACATGGTCCTGAACCATATAAACAACTTAGCGTGACATTTATTAGTGGCCTAAGATTGGAGTGTTAAAGTGTACAGGCCAGTGTAATTTTCAAATAATCCAATGGCAACTTCCCACTGGGCTCTTTTGGCCCATTCAATGACTGGTGAAACCCCCATAGACACATAGGCAAAGAAAGCCTCAGACACAGGGAGAGAATAGAAAGATGACTACAATTGAGGGAAAAAGAATGCATTAGATCTGTAATGGGCAAATAACCTTGGAACTCTTTTTTTTTCTTTTAAAATCACCCTAGAGCTCATGCTGCTGATACCCCTTATGATTTAACCATGACTGACAGCAGAAATAAGACAACCACTGTCAATTATGTCCATGATACATTGTCTAATCTTCATGGCTGGATGGCTCTGCTCTTGGACCAAGAGACTTATTCCTTGAGGTTTGAGAATCCTTCAAGCAACAGATCTCTGCAGGTAACCCCAGGAATCCATTCATCTTTATGCCCTCATACCCAGGGGTTCTTATCTTTCCTTGTGTGAAAAAAGTAGGTTGGAAGTCTTAGCATAGTCTGCTGCTGATAATTAAAACTGCAGCGACATTTTGGCCAGATGTATATAACCTAACATGAGACTTGGAGGCTTTTTTTTTTTTTTACTAGAAAATTTTAATATCTATTTAAATGTTATTTTGAATGCAGAATAGTTCTGCCTGAAATTTTAAACATATTAATAAAATAAAAAATAACTTCTAAACATCCTATAGAATTGCAATTAAAAAAAAAAAAAATACCCAAACCACAGGTTGAAAACCAATTTACCCCAAAGAGGGGTCTGTAGCCAGAGAAAAATGTCTTAATGAAGCATTTATATATTGCATACTGCCACCTTGTGGTCAATGATTAACATGCAAGTAAAGGTCTCTGAGTTCCCAGGGTTAAGTTGAAGTGGTCAAATGGTTAAGGGGGAGTGAAGATAGAAATGGCCATGCAGAAAGTAGATGCATTTTCCGCTTAAAAAAATTAATTTAGTGGATTTGACCAAGATTATTTCCTTCCATTTAACACATTTGTTTCTTCTTGTCTCATCATATACATTTCCCTTAGCAGTTATGAGAGCAGATAGTTATGAGAAATTCAGAGCATGGTACTTCTGATCTTTTCCCCACACCTCTGTTTTCTCTCCTTGAGATTCCCAGGAGAACTTTCTGGAGAATATTCATACCATGAAGGAAATAAGATGTGACTCTGAAGGTGGACACCCTTGGTTTATGTCCTGGCTCAGTGTGCTCCTGCTTTGTGATAGGGACAAATTACTGAGCCTCTGTTGGCCTCAGTTTCCTCAACTGCAAAATAGGACAATAAGAGTAACAATCACAGGGGTCTGTCAAGTATTGAATGACTCTAATGAATAGTGCCTGGTCGTGTAGTAAATGCTCCAGCAGTGCTAGCTATTAGTGTTGTAACAGCTATTACTATTATTACAGTTATAACTGTTATAACTGTCATGCTTACCTGCCTCTTTAAGTTATGGGAAACATGGGAAAGGCATTCAAGACCTGGCTCTGTCTCTTCTAGCTGTTGGAACTGACACAAGTCAATTCACTTGTCTGGGCCTTGGTTTCCTCCTCTGTCCATTGAAGTTATTAAGTAAGAAGAATCTTACAGCATCTTTCAGTCTTCATAGTCTAGGATTTTGTCACTCTTGTTATGAATTTATTACAGAGGGGATTTAAGAAGAGCTGTTTATCACAAGAAAAGTCCAGTCTGGGTCTGAATTCTGCCATGTTTAAAAATACTCCATCTGCATTCTTCATAGTAGTTTGGAGCCAGGGGCTTCCTTATTAAATGAAAATGTTTGTGTTTTCTTCTTACTTCAAGTACTCAGCAACCTTTGACAACTTTGCTCCTGGGAATTCCCTCCTGCTGGTGCACACAGACCTGCCGCCTTCCCCTGACATCCTCATAAGATGCGGGAGTCACGTGGGTCTGTCTCTTCCATTTCTTCCATCACCTGGTCAGAACCAAGGCTGTGACTGGTTCTTCAAAACCCAGTTGAGACAACTCACCTACCTGGGTAAGTATCCAATGGGATGAGTATTTTGAAGACGCATAATCAGAAGCCACCACTGTCTAGGGAATTCCAGACATTCGCGCTGGGAAGTGCTGAGGAACTATAGGAACTGTGTGTTAGGGTTAAGTGAGTGTCCTCTGCAATCAGACCGCCCAGGGTTCAGATCCCAGCTCCAACACTCAGCAGCCAGAGTGCTCCAAGCAGGTGCCCTTCCCCTCTGAGTCTCCACTTGCTCCTGTGGAGAGCAGGATAATGAGAGGACCCACCTCAAAAGATAGGAAATTTGGTAAAGGACAGCATGCAGAGTGCCTAACCCACACAAGTGTGTAGTAAACATTGGTGGCTTTTGATATCCTTAATTCATGTTGTATTTGCAGTGTGCAATTGCACGGGTAAAGACAGATGGCTTGTTATGGCCACTGATGAAAGGTAAAAAATACAGAGGGAGGCCGAATTAAGATTGAGGTTCATGTGAAAGGTGAGAAGGAAAACCTTGGAAGGGAACCTGAAGTCAGGAAAATGAGATGTTATAGACGGCGGACCTGAGGACTGTAGGGTTGGCTGTGTGTGTTTTATGTCAGGGTTAGCATCTGGACAAAGAAATTAGGAGCATCCATTTTATAGAATCAGGAACCCTTATGTCAGGGGTTCTCAACCTGTGGGTTGTGACCCACAGGAACTGTATTAAAGGGTTGGGGCATTAGGAAGGTTGAGAACCACTGCCTTATGTGATTTCAGAATAAGATAGGGCAAAAGGATTTCCTTACCTTCTTACTGTGAGTATTTTACAGGATGGCAGTGTGAGAGTCAGGACCATCCATTTCTTTTCTTTCAACTTCTTGGAGCTTATCTTGTATTCCTTTTCGACACTCTGTCAGCGGTGGTCTCTCTGAGCACCCTGGTGTCCACTGGTACCAACGCTCAGCTCCCTGTAAGGGCACTTCTTTACAGAGGTGCATAAGAAAGATAATTTGACCAAATAGGTATTTAGAATGAACATTTTGTTACAGATTAGTCTTAATAGATCGTGGTCAAATTCAGGGGACTTGACCAGCATATCAAGTCCCAGCCCTGCCACAAAGAACTGCTCTTGAGTCCCTGTTTCTTTGTCGTGTGTGCCTAGATATCTGTCCGCTCAGTCTGACCTGCAGGGGCGCCCTGGAACTGACACAGGTTAATAGCATCAGAGCGCAGAGTCTGGTGCTTCCTAGTATTTCTTACATCTTTACCAAATGGATTGTTGTATGTTTTATTTTTACTGATACCATTCAGATTTTATTATTTGATCCATCTATGAATGTAACCTAAAACTGTAAAAACCCAGGATGGGCAGAGATCCCTGAGATTGCTTTACCACTAAGGCTAAATATGGCCATAAGGAAGAGCAAGTCGTTGCCATTAACTTTATAGCTACTCACTTGGTATGTATTCTGGAACAAATTTTAGTTTGAATGGTGCTCTTGCTGTTACTTGGTATGTTTCTGAAGAGCCTATACGTCCATTCATCAGATTTTTGTTCATAAACTGCAAGCTCATTTTTTAAAATATTGGATTCATATATAGGGGTACATTTAATACTCACATAAGCCAAATGTAGTACCAAAACTTATGGCACAAAGAAAAAAAAATCAAATCACACAGCTGTAGACTGTCTTCCTCTTTTGTAGCACTAGTAATTAAATAAATAGCAAGTTACAGGATTGTACTATATGTACTATATGCTATAAAGGCACATCTCTGTAGGTAGGTATGTGTGGGCATGTGTATGTAAATGAACATCTGCGTGTGCATAGTGCATGTATATGACGTAGATGAACTTCATTATGAAACATTTGTATGAGATATATAGCCTTTATTGATTTTTACAAATTCTTTATATCAGGCTATCCTCTGTCTCTACCTTCAAATACACATATGAGTTGGGGAAAAAACAGGCAATCACAGAGGGTTTGTTGAATGTTTAATGAACTTGTAGATCCTTGCTCCTTCAAGAGGATTCCCAATAGTAGCTTTTATGGACATTGGTGCTTCCCTTACCCTCTGAGCATATGGTGCTGGAACCACTTCTGTTCCCTTCCTGGGAGGAAATGAGGGCTCTGGAGGTACAGAGGCTCTAATGCTGCTCCATGGGTGGAGATTCATGCAGCTGCACTGGGCTGTGTAGATTTAGGGATAATTTTGGATATTCCCTGTATAAAGGCTACAAGATCTCGAGGAAGCTGGCGATTAGGCTTATTTTCAGTAGGCCTGCCTGCATTGCCTAGTGCCGTGATAGCAGTGAGTTGCAGCTGGCACACCATCGAGCCAGTAGAGTTCCCATTCTGTTCCATGCACTTTACATACTGATCAATTGTTAATTTCACCTGATTTTTTTTTTTTTTTGACCTCTTGACTTCATAGGACCATGGCTGGGATAATTTACATAAAATATAAGACCTCGCAGTCTGCGTTGGCATACTCCTGGGAAGAAAAAAACATGGGAAGAGCTATATATACAGAAGTTTCATTTTCTTGCAGGGAAGCTGCTGGACCTCTTTTCAGGTCCACAGAATTCCATGTCAGGTTCTCAGGGGTGCTGCTGCTTTTCTTGGCTGGCATTTCATCTGGGGCATTGCTTCACTGACAATTGGCTGCATTCTATTCATCGCTTGACCACTTCTAAGTGGACCATCTTTTGTCTTGTTTGTTTGCAGCCTTACCACATCCCCCAGGATAGGAAGTTTTTTAGAAAATCACAATTATCTTCATTTCCTCTATTTGACTGCTTCATGTGTGATTTTAAGATACATGACTCATCGTAGGTCTGGCTGAAGACAGAAAAGACCAGAACCCAGGCATTCTAGCTCCTGGCCGTGGTTCCCTCCACTAGAGTGTGCTGCCCACTAAATAATCATAGATCACTGACCAAAAAGGATGGGGCGTGGGGTGTTAGGCAGAGTTGTGGGAGAAAACTTCTCACTGATCGCCCATGACAAAGAAAAAAATCCTGCACATAGAATAAGTTCTGACCTTTGCATTTTGCTTTTCCACCAAGGCAAGTTCTGTCTTTGTTCAGTAAATGTCCTTATGGAGTTGAATGTTTTGGGGAAAACTCTTGGAGCTTTCCCTTGGGGCGTAGGGTTTTAATCAGTGGCAGGCAGACTGTTTTACCTGGGACATGGCATTATAATTGCTCCATGCCTTAGTAGCTTCATTCATACAAGCAGGTTAATAATATTTCCTCATCTGTTGGAATTGTAGTACAAAAACCCCAAACATATTAAAGTGTGATTAGCATGCCATGTTACTTTAAAAAAAAAAAAATTCTTAGCAGACTATTTCTCTAGAATTTTTCTTTCTGTACAGAAAGTTTAATAATATCACCTGTCCTGAACTCAGTGTACATGTCACAACCTTTCTGAAAGAGTCTCCTTTTATCTCTTTTGAGATTTTCTGAGATAAGCGATATCCATAATTATATAACACATATGATAGATTGTTTCCATGGCTGAAATCCAGTATCACTAAAGCAATTGTTATCCACGGATAATACTACGCATTTGAAAATGTCTTTTAAGGAGACTGGTTCTGGTTGCCTTTCCAAAGCCAATGAGAATTTTGCCCAAGGAGCTGCTTACAAAACAGACCATAGGTGAAATACTTGTGTGCCATTTTTTGTGCTAGGTAGGACCCAAGAAGAAAGTATTTGATATGATAAACTGTTTCAAATGGCCTTCCCAGTTCCCCAAGAAGAAAGTATTTGATGTGATAAACTGTTTCAAATGGCCGTTCCCAACTGAGACTTCTATGCCGTGCTTGGGAATGAGTATGATGAGCATAGAACAAGTGTTCTTTGATATTTGCAAAGTTGGGAGAAAATTCTAGCAAGCCCATTTTTCCGTTCTTGTGATTTGATTCACTGGCTGCTCGTGTCTCTGCCTTGACAAGCCATTTCCCACTGCTTCTTTCCCGGCTGGCTGTTTTTTTTTTTCCAGGGATGTTTCAGTTCATGGTGAACTATTTTTATTTTTTAGTTACATTAACGCTATGAAATAATTAGTCAGCTAATTAATCTGGTTTACAAGCTTTGTAGGATTCTTCAGCTGTCAGTCAGGCCCAGGCCCGAGGCCTACATGGAGTTTCAGCTCTCTTGCCCATGTGATTCCCGTTGCCATAGCTACTGGCTACATCTGCTGACACCCCACTCTCTATTTATTGCTTAATTAAGAATTTCACGCTCAGCCCTTATCTGCTTCTAAGAACAAGTGACACACTGTTAAGAAATTCCGAATTTAGGCCCAGGCACAAGGAAAGCCTTTCTTATGGGCTTGGCGGGATGGAACCTCTCTCAACGATCCTCTCGGCATCCCAGCCGCCACCCTTCAATCAAAAATCATTAAATGGGGCAGAGATAATGAGCATGTAGCATATCAAAAGAAGGATGTTTTCTTGGTCCAAAGGAGGAAAAGCTGCTAGGCCCCATGCTCAGCTCCACTTCAAAGGGAGATGAGAGCCCTCAGCATTGGGGCCTGATAAAGCCTCATTTGTTCTGGGCTTGACTTATGCAGAAGGTCTGGTATGTCACAGTCCCCATCTCACAGACTGTCCTCCCCTACCTCCCGCCTCCACCAGCCCCTCCCTGGCCTTCCCCAGCTCGTGTGTCAGCACTTAGGCAGCTGGGTCCCCCAAAGTACCAGGGGGAGCGTATAATCACTGACTCTCTGCTCACAATGGCCACTTGTAGGGGGGTGGCCAGGAGGAGGTCTTCATCACAATAGGAACACAATTATTGCAGCTGCTAAGGGAGGCTATGCTTCTTCCTGTAGAAATAGAATAGGACTTGCCCAAAACAGGAGGAGAAGGTTGAGGGGAGGTGGTGGGGGCGGAGAGAGGTGGAGAGAACAATCTTGAGTTGATTATTCATATTCTGACTCTTGGAAGCCTGATTCGGGGAGCCAGTGGGGTTCCAGCAGCTGCTCGCACACAGCCTCCTCCTAATAATTGTGCATTCTGCCAGGGGTCAACTTACTTTTGACCCTGTCCTTTTATATTGGTAAAAGGCTCTTTTAGGGCAAACTGTTGGGTTGTGGCAGGGTGCATTAAACACTCACAGCCCCTTCCTCTGCTCGACCCCCCTCCCAACCAGCAGCCGGTGATAAATTCATATCAGATGCTGCGCCATTCACAGTTGCCCTCTGGAGTTCACACAGCCCCCTGTGCACACAGCAGAAACACAGCCGAGCTGGGACATTGTGTGGGGTGGCAGCTGAGAAGGTCCGCCTGCCTATGAGGCTCCGAGGCTCTTGCTGCACCACCTTCTTCTGATCTGACTAGAAAAAGCCACATCTAGCCAGGCTGGCCAGCGCATGTGTCTAAATGTCCCCCTCACCAAATAAAGGCAGTCTGTTTGATGTGCAGCCAGGGCTATAGCCATGAGGGAAAGATGGCTGTGGATAGAAAGACAGATGGACTTTATTGTGGGTGCCAAGTTGCCTTGAATAGCTCAAGTCACATTACATAGATGGGTCAGAAAAGATGCTGTTAACTTCAGGGATCCTGAAAATAAGGAACACTTTTCTGAGTCTGATCCTGGATACCCTAGGTTTCCTTTTCTTCAAGTGGGAAGGGCACTGAGCTGAAGCAGGCTGCTGCCAAACCTATATGCTTAGGTTCTTCAGCGGGTCTAGAAGACTCCAGGCAACTCCCAGAGAAAGATTGAAGGAGAGCGAACTCAGCTGGCTCCCCAGAGCTCTTGGGGAGAATTTTGTAGGCAGAGCAGAATCATAATCTTTTTGCAGCTCTGCAGCCCATTTCCATGCTGAGGCCCTCTAAGGCAATCTATAGTATTCTAGTTAATAAATTAATTTACATTCTTATAGAAAACTCATTCCCCAAAGATCCCCCAAGGATTTTTTTTACCAGAAATATAGATGATCGACTTGAGGGAAATGCACTAACCTTTATAGGTAATGGGACAGAAACTGGGAACGTGAAAAGGGATTTGCCTCTTTGGTGAGAAACAACTTCTCCAAAAGGAAAAGAAAAAAAGGGAGGGAGCAAAGGAAAGAAACAGAGATGGAGAAAAGGAAGGAAGAGAGAAAGGAGCAGGGAAAGAAAGAAGGAAGGAAAAAAGAAGGGAAGGAAACTTAGGAAGAAGTCAGAATCAAATTTTTTTTTTTTAATTTTTTTATTAAATCATAAGTGTATACAATGATATGATTATGGGGCATCATACACTCACTTCAAATTTTTTTTAAAGGAATCACAGGTTAGGGAGCGAATTCTTAGCAATGCTGAGTGACTAGTCTTAATTCTTACAGGTCATATGTGGTGTAACCAGTATTAAAACTCAGCTCTTCTGACTTTAGGATCAGTGGTTTTTTTTTTTTTTTTTTCTAGTTTACTATCCCCCCTTTAAAAAAAAAAATCTAAGCTTATATAGCTACTCTTATAAACTGACTCTTTTTTCTTCCCTTTACCAGAAAAATCTGTACTTATTATTTAACACTGTTCTTCATGAAGTTGAGATATTTTAGTGCTATTTTCATAATTTTTCCAGATCCTATGCCTCTTGAACTAGTATTTAGTGTTTGTCATAAATCTATTCCTATATGGTCTTATTTTTAAAACCTAACCTCTTGTTAAGCAATAAAATTGATAAAATCATGGGTTTAATGGGTTATTTTTTTCTGAAAATTATTATAGTTTATGGCTACTAAAGTGAAACCTTTTGTGCCGCTAAAATCATCACTGATCATTTTGTATTTGGAGAATATGATATGGTCTGTAAGCTTTTGGTATAATTGGTGAAAAGTAAGAATTGTGAACACAAGCATCTTTCCTAAACTGGGTCTTTCACTTTCTAAGAATACCTCCTCCTGAGAACAAACTACATATTTAAGAGCTATAGTACAGGAGAAGTTGTATAATTCCTTAAACCAGGTGTTTCTAAAGCTTACCTCATGGGTAAGAAGCCGGAATGCTTATTTCCAGGAGCCTCCATAGAGGTTCTGTCCCTGGAGGTCTGAACAGGGGCCCAGGATGTCACAAATACTTTCACTGAAGTATGATAAACATTGCTCTGAGTCAGAATAACAATTGTTGTTGTTCCCTGAGTTACTTAAGAAGGGTTAATTGAACTAACTCTCAGGACTATGCTTAATGCAGATATATCCATTGGCATCTTGATCATGCTCTTTTTTTTTTTTTTTGCAGTTTTTGGCTGGGGCTGGGTTTGAACTCACCACCTGTGGCATATGGGGCTGGCACCCTACTCCGCTGAGCCCATCATGCTCTTTTTATTCTTAAAAGAATCACACCCTTCCATGAATGTGAATTACTGGGATAATAGAAGAGTCCAAGGTGATCACAGGATTTTCATATAATATTTGAAGGATTTTCATATAATCTGAAGGACTTTAGAAGATCATGTGTTATAAGGATTAAGGTGGCTTCCATGGCTGTGTCTGGGACACTGGAATCAGACAGGAGTGTGGTTGGTCTTGTGAATCAGCTTTAACTGCCCAGGGACCAATTGACAAGCAAGTCTTCTCTGTGGCTACATAGGAAAGGTGACTTCTAGGGAATGAGGTCAAGTTCACTAAGCTGGACAGGAGAAACAGCAGGAGTATGCAGGTATGTGGAGAAGATGTGGGGAGTAGTGTAGGTTGAAAATGCAGAGACCCAGTCCAACAGCTGACTCAGAAGACAAAGCTGGAATCTGGGTCCAGGCATATAACACAGGAAAGGAAGCCCTAAGTCAGAGTGCAATTTGCAGCAACCAATTACAGTTACTGTTTCATGTTCTGTCATTGTGTAGTCAGCGGCTGACACACTGGATAACCTGGGCTGAGTGAGAGGTTCTTATATGTGCACAGATTGGGATGAGAAAGTGAGAATGAGAATGTGAATGGAAGGGCGAAATAGGGAAAGAGTCTGTAACCCACTAAGCTGCCATGTGACTTTTCTTTTGTTCTAAATAGTTAGGTACTTTTTTCTCCCTTCAAAATTTTAAGAGAGAATTAGACCTGTGTACGGAGAGAATTAAGTAATTTTTTTCTTCTCCAGTAAGGACGAGGTTTATCAGGCACATTACTTTGGTAGTACCAGTATCACATCTAGTTTAGTAGTTCACTTTCCTCTTACCAGGAGTCCTTTTCTTGGCACATTTTTCTCTTTCTCCTAGATGTCTGTGTTTATAGCAAGCTCAGATCATATAGCACTCATCAGAATAACTTGGCAATAATTGACCCAAAGCATTTTTTTTTCTTTTGGAGGACCAGATCTTCTTACAATCTGGGACGGATCAACCACAAAGGGGCTCCATATATAAACAAGGAAGATTAACTGTGCTCATATTACAAACACAAAATCAGAACGCACAAGCCCCGAGAAAACATATGTACAATATCACAGCTTGTATAAGGCTTGTAAACTCTTCCCAAGTCAATACCTTCATTCTCAAATGATTTTCATCCTTCTTTGTGTTTATTCGGATTGGAAATGACACTTGACATGTACAGTCGTTTATAGAGGCAAAACACGTAACAAACTTCAGCAGATCTGGTTAAGTTGCTTATAGCTCTGTCATACTACAGCTCATCACGATGAGGTGCAGCTGTAAAAAAGAGTAAAGAGAGTGAAAGCACATTTTTTTGAGCTTTGTTAACTGGAGCCTAGAATAATGAGCATGCGGTAACGACAGTATTGGGGATTGTTCGTTATGTGCTAAGCCAGTTCTGCGGATTATCCTATCTATTCTTCCCAATAACCCTATGAGATAGATAATATGATTATTCCCATTTTAGTTGAAGTGAGTGAGGTTCAGAAATGGGGAACAACTTATCAGTTGCCCATATTTAAGAACCAGAAGAGCCAGGATTCAGATCCAGACTGTGGGGCTTTAGCACCCAAATTCTTCCTGCCACTCGGTTGTCTCTCAGGACCTAGAAATGATGCTTGGGAAGAAATAGTCCTTGGACCCTTACCCACAGGCTCAGAACCAGCCCCCAGAGGGACCTGTAGAGGGGGTTATATTGGAAATAAGACTCTACTAATTTTTTCTGCTTTTTGTTCACTTTTCTCTGCCTTTTTGATACTGAAACTACTTACCTTCTCTGAGTGACATTCACACACTCAACTTTAATGAAGTGAGCAATAGGTTTTTTAACATGCTGTTTGTTTTCCAATGTCTATTTTGGGAGGGGGTTCTTCTGGAGGTGGAGGTCATTTGTACATGTGGAGAGGCTGAAGATAATCAGTGGCCACTCAGGCCAGAAGCCGTCAGCGTGCTGTCATGGAAAGAACTACAGTCACCACAGAGCAGCGAGCCAGAAAGCCCTGGTCTGCTAAAAGCAGTGCCTGGGTAAGGGATGAATTGAATGAAAAAATGAGCAGACAGCCTTGCATGAGAGAGAGAGTTGTCACAACTGTACCCATTTATACTTATGGCATAGCTTTTTGTTCAAGGGATTTTGGATACAGTGAATATTTTCCCTCTATATTATTATTATTGTTGTTGTCATTATTATTATTTTGAGATGGAGTCTCACTCTGTTATCCCAGACTAGAGTGCCTTGGCATCATAGCTCACAGCAACCTCACATTCCTGGGCTCAAGCAATTCTCATCCTTCAGCTTCTCAGGTAGTTGTGACTACAGGCACCCACTACAATGCCCAGCCGACTTTTCTGTATTGTAGTAAAGATGAGTTCTCACTCTTGCTCAGGTTGGTCTCAAAATCCTGAAGCTCAAGCAAACCACTCTTCTCAGTCTCCAAGAATGCTAGGGTCACAGGTGTGAGCAGCCATGCCCACTACTTTCCTTCTACTTTAAATTTCCTCATTTATCCAGTGGGAAAAAATAATGTTCCCATTCTTTCCTCCTCCCAATCATTCCTCCTATAGGTATAAATTACAGTTATTTTGGGTTGATCGAATCATCGTAAAATGACTGGAGTGGCTCTGAAGAAGACTCTTGACTTGTAACTATTATTACTTTCCTTACCTCTGTGGCTCTGTCTTAAAGAAGAGGGCACAGATGTGCTGAAATCTACACAGCTTGGAAACCATTAAGGATGATTTTTGTAACATCTTTAAATGAACGGATTTCCGTTTCCAAATGTTGCCTGAAATTTTATCTAATTTACCTTTGTTAGAGTTTGTTTCTATTGCAATATTTAATCCCTTTGTCTTACAGAAGGGTATTCTATTATTACAGACTTTTGCTTGGTCACAAGCTGTCTTCACTATATTTTCTTTTTCCTTTCTTTCCAGTGAAGTCTAACTTTTTAGTAAAAGGTCAAAGATTTATTTGAGCTAAAGAGAAATCAGAGTATGCCTAACTTTAAAAATTATTATGCTTTTTTGGCTCCTTGAAAGGGTTATGTCCTACTTCTAAAAAGTAGGCAGAATGTGTTAATTGTCATTTAAAATTCTAGGTACCCAGAGTAGAGCACTGGCAACTTGGTTTCTAAAATGGTCCATGAAAATGAAGTCTCTACATTTCTAGCAATGCCTAGTGTCATAAGGCATATGAGAAAAACTCCCCCTTGAAAATTTGAAGACAAAATTGTCTATTGATGCAATACTTAACAGTTGATGCTCAATAAATATTTACTAAATTGAGAACAGTTTGGGATAAATACCACAATAAGTATCTTAAGTGCTTTTCAAATTAGAGAATGCACAGACTGATGTGAACAGAAGGATGAATCACACCTTATATAAAGAAAAGAAGCAAGACTGGTGGCTTTATGATTATTAAGTCAGAAAGATGGGTGAAATAAACTACAGGATAAAAGAAGAATTTAAGCAAAGTCTTGGAATTAGTAGTAAAAGTAGACCAGGTCAAGAGCATGTTGTCATTGTACCTGGTCTCAGGATGTGATGGTATAAGGAGAAAGCCACAGACTCATGCTTTTCATAATTGGAACAATTTGGAAATGAGAAAATGACCCACATAAGAATAGAAGAATTGGAGAGCTCTCATCATGGATCTCTTTGGGGATCATTTTCTTTGTCATATTGTGAAGCTTATGTTTTCTAATTAGACAGAATTATCCTTGGTCTATTTCATCTATGATGGAGGAAAGGGTTTAGGGTCCCAGGAACACAAAATTGGAGACTTCGAATTTGGTTGAGGCCCTGAGGCTGCAGCCTTCAGCAGCATTGGTCCTCCTGTGGTGGGAGGTGCTGGTTCACATGTCATATGATAAGGCAGAAAGGTAATTAACCAATAAGAGACAAGGTGTGACCAGAAAAATGGAGTTCATGCACCTGATTACTAATTAATCAGGCGTGAGAGCACCTTGTAGATGCATTCACTATTTAATTATAGCAGCCTCTCTTGGCAAAGGAGCATATGTTCCCAGCTTAATCTACTGGTTTATACGGACATCAAATTGTCGTTATCAGAAAGAATCAGGCCTTTTGATTATTTCCACTAATTTATTGAACACTTAAAATTAATGAACCCCAGGCCTTTTAAATGTGCTCAGTTGGTTTGGAAGATGAGAAGAGAATGGGGGGTGGGGAAAAGCCTTCATTAAAAGGACAATTTGTTTGGATAAAGGTAAAGCAAATACATTTCATGGATGATCTGAACTCTATTGGTGAAAAACACATGAATTCTAAAAGCTGAGCCTACAAAATGATGGAGAGGAAATAGGATATGAGGTCTGCCTTGCTGGACACCATTGGCCCTTAAAGAACACATGGCAAAAGGTTTTCTTTTTTAATTTTTCCTAATTATTATGTGCTAATTCTCTTAGAGACCTCACTACAATTAAATTTAATCAAATAAAAACAATTAAAATCAAATGTTGGAAATCAACTGTTAGATTAACTAATAAGAACTTCATTTTTTATCTTGAAAATTTAGTTAGGTTGGGAAGAATATAGCATATTTTCATTTTTTTTCTCACATGTGAATATCTTTGTAATTAAGATTATCTTTTTCACCTCTAAGTTGTGGCTCTTTGTATTCAGTTGCAGGCGAAGGCCAAGTTCAAGTAATTGTCCAGGTGACAGAAGGTGCATCTCCGACTATTTCAGGTGAGTATTAAAACACTAAATAGAAGTGCCTAGTACAGCAGAATGTTCTCCTGTACAAATTCCTCCTTGGAATGTTGTTAATAAACAAGCAGCTATCTGTCCTAATGCTTTTATGCCTGACAACTCTCAATTGTATTACCCCCATAACTAAATATGTTATGTTATATCTGCTTGTCAAAGAAAGATACAAGGACACATTTGTTTCTCAAAACAATGGAAAGTAAGAATTAAAACATGTAAATAAGCACATTTTATAAATCATGGACCATATGTGCACACAGGACTCCAGATCTGCAGATGGGCCATTAGGCCCCCTCTAAATGGAAAGAAAAATTCAGGGTATCTCTAAAAACTTTAATTGTTCCTGGTAATTTCAGGAAATCAGGGTAAACAACCCTCACCCAAAGTCAGATGGTTCTGTGAAACCTAACTCAAAAAAGCCCAATTCTCAAAGACTAAATGTCTCATAAGCACCTTTTAATGTATTACATTGTTTGTTTTTGTTTATCCTGAGTCAATTTAACTATACTTTTGCAGGAGGGATAAATCTTTTCAAAGGCAAAGTTTTCCTTTGATTTTCCGTGGCATTTTTGTGTTATGTTGGAGCACAGCCCATGCTAATCAGAAAATGATCTAATTTCTCCATCTAAATTAATAAGTGGTAAGAGGTAAGAGACTGGACTTAAACTACAAGTTAGAGGTACTGATGGTTACTATTCCATGCTTATTGGACCATAAAGAATGTAATTCAAGATTGTTTTCATAATGGTGTTCGAGCTGCCGTAGAATTTTGTTCTTTTTCTCCCTTGTTCCAAATCTCTCTTTTCCTGTAGTTGGCTCAAAATACTTTGCCGAGGGCCTCTGATGTGAAGGGGTGGGGTACCATGATGCATAAGATGGAATAGCCTTTGACTTAATGAGGTCTCCTGGTCACTTAGGGATGTGAATCTAATGACTAAAAAATCAACAAATTTCCTTTGAAATGACAATTATGAAAGAAAATTATCATTCTGTCCTCTCTGAGAGTTCTGTCTTCAAGTTCCCCAAGAAAAGATTCAATTTGTTGGGTTAGTCTCTGTCTGGCGGAGCACATCCCTTCCAGGGAACTTCTCACCCCTACTCCTGTGAAGTTGTGAAAGCTATGAAGCTTTCTTTATTAGGGACTCTTTGGAAGAACAGTATAGTCACTGGTATCTAGTGCTTTTTTAGAAGGGGTCAGTTTAACTGAGAAATGTTTCACTTGGCCTGTGAAATGTGACATGCTGAGAAAATAATAAATAAGAAACTAATGCTTCATTAAACTATAGGATATTAACAAAGAAGGGGATCTTATAGATTGTCTTCCTTTTGCAAATGGCCATTTTACCAGTGGGGATGTGGAAGCCTATAGATTAAGCCTCTTACCAGTCACATCCGTCGTTGCATCAGTAGTCAGTGGTTGAGCCGAGATGAGAACTCAATGGTCCCAACTCAATCCATTGTTCTTTCTGCTATCCCACGTGGCCTCTGATGTGCTTAAATTACTTTCTTGGGCATGCATTAATTTATAAGTGTATTGAAATCTATAGTAGGTTTTCCTAGCTTATACATGTATAGTTTGGGTCAGAAAACTATTCTAAAACACAAGAAGTTACAGAGTTAGTACAATATCATTTGATGAGGATGAAATTTCAAACATGTTTCCAAGACATCACCTGATTCCTGTGGTATAATATGGATGGGCTAATGCCAAAATTTAAATATGGGCATACACCTTGTTTAAGGAAGAGCTATATGGAAAACAGTAAAATTATTGCAATATCAAAAAATCTTTACAGAACAATAATGGAATGATTAATGACTAATGATTAACCCACTCAAAGATTTGATGTGACAATGTAACTCAAATAAAACATTTTGATATTCTGCTGCAGGGAGCCTCTCAGTTCACTCAGATAATAGAGGGCCTATTCTACTGTAGACAGGGAACTGCAGAGGCAGCAGAAATTAGGGTAGAAGTGGGTGTGTTGGGAAGAGGAAGAGGAGGTGGTGGTATAGGTCATTGCATTAGGTTTGAGGTGAGGATTTATTCTAATTTGGGTCAAGATGGTATCCAAGTTTATGAAGACCTGGAGCAGGCTTTTTATGCTTTTACAACATTGTGACTGTATTGGTTTCCTCTCAATGTTCATGATGGTTTATGAAAGATAGGAGAAGTGAGAATAGATGAAGCAGTTCCTTTTTTACTTTGGGGAAGATAAAAATATTCCTGAACAGCCAGCACCTTAATCATGCATCATCTTTTCAGTGGGGGGTAATTGAAAATATTGTCCATATTCATGAGAATATCCAGATAGATTATCAGATATTCTGTTTCTAAAATTCCCTACAGACCTAAGCTTATGTCCTTTCCTCTGGTCTCTGAGAATCAGGCAGTCCCTCTCTTGTTTAAAGTTAACTCATCCTTTCAGGCATCTTTTGAAATTTACCCCATCATTGAACAACTCTTTATGTAGTCAACCTTTTTTTTTTTCTCTACTAGATTCTTTTGATTGATGTCTCCCAATATGAAACAAACAAACAAAAAAAAAAACCCTTGTGAATATAGACTCTTCTTTAGCTGAAATCTCTCCTGCACACTTGCCAAAAGATAAGCCTCCTCCTGATACAGAGCCAGAAAGGGCCGAGGTGGATCAACAGTAAAGATGTGGAGGGCATTATCTGGCTCAGATATCAAGCTTGAGACTACCTCAAATTTTGGCAGCTGTTGAATGGCAAATTTATGCAGGGAAGCAAATCTTGGTCTAGACCAAAATTCATGGCCTCCATTTTCAAAATTAATTCTAATTTACTTAAAGATTCAGAAGATAAATGAAAGGCTGGAAGGTCTCAAATCTAAAAAGCTGTCTATTAAGCTGTTTGGATGATCTGACCCAACAGCATTCCTTCCTCACCTGCTATGTATTCCACAATCTACTGTATGTGGTTTCCACCTCAGCCACTCTACTGGGACCACTCTCATCTTGATTACCCAGGCCCTTATTACCAAATTCAATAGTCACTTTTATTTTCCCCTCTTATTCTATTAACAAGCTCACTTCTGGCTCCTGGAAATCTCTTAGAATTCCAAGACATTCCTCTCTTCTGAATTTCCTTGTGTATCTCTAACTTCTTCTTTTCTAATTCTTGTAGGCTTCTTTTCCTCTCCCCAAATTCCAATGTTAGTAACAGTTATGGAGAAGCTTGATATTAACTATATAGAAATATTACTATGACAGGAGACTGAAACATATTTCCTTCTGCTTTAGGTGTTCTTATCTTAAGGGAGGAGGGTATATAATGATCAAATTTGTGCATAATAGAATTCCATCATTAGAGTAATAACCTTAAGGTCTAATTTGTTCAGTTAAAGATAATTTTAACTCTACTGTAAACAAGAGCTAAGGTGAGAAAAATGAAAATTGTTTGTTTCCATCACCTGTAACATAAAATTGAAGTAACTACAGGCAAGGGCTTTTAAAGAACTTAGTCATTGACTGTTTAAATATGACTGGAAATAAGGCATGTGAAAAATCCTACCTAGACTTTGTGGTACTAGTTAATGGCCACCCCAACAAATGCCCCTATGCTATGCCCACCTGGATATCTAAAGTAAAATGTTAGAAAGGAGGAAAATTGGGAGAAAACTTAGAAAGGTACTGTAGTGTTGGTGTTCATAAAATATTTATAAAGTCACTTTTTCAGCGAGGCTTATTCAAAGACGTCCTTATTCCCATGGTGTGTATTATATTTTGTGCTAATTAAATTGCCTACAATTTCTGCTTGACCACAACCTATATACTTTTAAATTATCCTGGGGCTCTAATTAAACCATGACTGCTGAGGAATTGGGTCTGGTCAAAAAAAAATAATAGCGTACTTCCCATGATTATGACATCAAGCCTTTTCTCTTTTCACCTTACAGTCTTCTGGTGCTATTATAACCATCCTTAGAGTTTCATTTTTTTGAGACAGAGTCTCACTCTGTCACCCTGGATAGAGTGCTATGGTGTCATAGCTCACAGCAACCTCAAACTCCTAGGCTCAAGAGATCTTCTCGCCTCAGTTTTTCTTTCTTCCTTTCTTTTTTTTTTTTTAAATTTTAGTATAAATGTGGTCTCACTCTTGCTCAGGCGGGCCTGGAACTCCTGAGCTCAGGCAATCTGCTGGCCTCAGCATTCCAGAGTGCTAGGATTACAGGTGTGAGCCACTGTGCCCAACCTGTCCTCAGAATTTCAAATACAACCTTTAGGTGAGTGATGCCATGTCTTCAGCTCAAATCTTTTCTTGCCCTTCAAATTTATATCCCTCCACAGCTGGGTATATCTGTCTACTGGCAGACCTCAAAGATACCCTAAATGCTATATGACTCAAACTGACTTCCTCAACTTTATTCCTCACGCGCTTTTACCTTTCACATACTGATAGTCCTCTAGCCTGTTACTTAACCATCTTCTAGCTCTGTGGTTCAGCAACGGCAAGCTCTTACTATTCTTCCACTTGATCATTCAGTTTCTGTCTCTGCTCATACTCATCCCTTGTCCTCAGTGCAAACCCCTTACCACACTGTCATCACAACTCCCTCTTTACTTGTATGACTTCTATGCATTTAGAATGCAACCCAGAGACGATCTTCTCTGGAAGCTTCTCCCAGCAAGGTCTTACTTCCTTTCTTGGTCAGGTACCATTAAAGAGAACTCCCTTCAGCACCTGGGCATGTTTTTATCCTCCCAATATTTACTGACATGACACTATTAGCTTTTTGGAGACAAGGGTGGCATTTTATTACTTTTTATATCTCTACTCTTTAAGACAGGTCTAATAAAGAAGGTGCTCACAATTTATGCTTGTAAAACGAACAAGTAATGGATAAGAGATCCCTTCCCTCCCGTAAAAGAGGAAGCCTTTTTATCCCATTTTTGAGACAATCTCCTGCACTTCTGATTCTATACCAGAGATTACATTCCAGAAAAGAACAAGTAGATACAGTTTAGTGTGGTGTTTGGCACTATGTGCTACTGGACCATCCCCACTGGAAATTATTAGATTCACATTTCAATTCTCTGATGAAGATGCCAGTAGAATGATTGAAAAGAAAAGGCCATTTGATCATCAAAGGCAGAATCAATAAAAACCAGTTGAAATGTATGTTCTGGGTGCAGGCTACTGGCCCAAGAAGTCTTAAGATTATTACCCTGCCTTTAATATGCATGAGGAGTTGTGGGAAGATCATATCTTTTGACTCAGTCATTCCATTGAGGAATCTATTTGAAGAAGATAATCAGGATAATTGGCAGATTTGAATAGCGATAGTTAACACCATATTATTCACAACTAAACAGAAAGTGGAAAGAGCCTTTACACCAGATATTAGCGATTAGGTAAATTATGGATATTTGTATGCTATGGAGCCATTAAAATGATGTTTACAAAACGTTTTGATGACATTACAAAATGTATAGGAGAAAGGGCAAGCTAAGCAAAATAAGATCTGGCTGCAAAAGTAAGAACTTAAAATGATATAATCTCAATTATGTAAAAATCCTGAGAAATTCTGGAAGGAAACACAAAAGGTTAATGGCACTTACTGTAAAGTGAAGAAATTATAGGCAATTATTATTTTTTCTTTTTTTTTTTAATTTTTTTATTAAATCATAACTGTATACAATGATATGATCATGGGGCATCATACACTCACTTCATAAACCATTTGACACATTTTTATCACAGTGGTTAACATAGCCTTTCCGGCGTTATCTCAGTTACTGTGCCAAAACCTTTACATTCTACATTTACCAAGTTTCGCAAATACCCCTGTAATATGCACCACAGGTGTGATCCCACCAATTCCCCTCCCTCTACCCACCCACCCCCCTTTCCCACTTCCCCCTATTGTTAAGTTGTAGCTGGGTTATAGCTTTCATGTGAGAGTCCCAAATTAGTTTCATAGTAGGGCTGTGTACATTGGGTATTTTTTCTTCCATTCTTGGGATACTTTACTAAGAAGAATATGTTCCAGCTCCATCCATGTAAACATGAAAGAGGTAAAGTCTCCATCTTTCTTTAAGGCTGCATAGTATTCCATGGTATACATATACCACAATTTATTAATCCATTCGTGGATCGATGGGCACTTGGGCTTTTTCCATGACTTAGCTATTATGAATTGGGCTGCAATAAACATTCTGGTACAAATATCTTTGTTTTTTCTTTATTGCATTTACCAAATATTTCATGATAAGCATACATAATATTTATAATAAGGTAAAATGTGAATGTTTACTGATGAGAGTGGAATGTATTTTTTTTCCAGAAGTGAAGGTAACCACAGGATTGACTAATTACTTGCTTTTTAGTTGATAAATGTTTTTCCAGAAGCTTTTAAGCTATTAAAAGGCAACTACTTTGGGAGGCGAAAATACCACCAGCATCCTAAAGTAAGAATGGAATTTGGAAGTTACCATAATGAATTATATTTTCACAGTTACCTTTGATATATTCTTTTATTTTTTAGCTTCTACTTCGGCACCTGAATCAGCTTTAAAATGGTCTCTCTCTGAAACATGGCAAGGTGTTGATGAGGGCTGGGGAGGACACAACCACACCATTCCAGGCCCAGGGGATGACGTCCTGATTTTACCCAGTGAGTAAAAGCCTTTATCCTTGAAATAAATCACAGACTGACTAAACTAGGCCAAATCTGATTAGGGATTATGTTTGTTTCATTTATCTTGTATAACAGTAAAGAGTATGGAAATAAGTAGGCACTTAATGTTTACAATTCTCTTTTATGTGCTACTGTAGAAGAGGCATTTCACAGCCCAATGAAATCCAGAAAGAATAACTTCGTTTACCTTCATTGAAAGTGGAATAATTAATCATCATGCTAAAATGAGTTAGAATAATTCACTAACTGAATAATTTTATTTTGTTTTAGTTTTTTGTTAAATTTTAATTAAAGTCGTAACTGTATGTGTTTATGGGGTACAATGTGATGATCTAATATATAATTTGGAATGCTTAAATCATCTCTCTTGCTTGTTTTTTGTGGTAAGACATTTAAAATTTACTCTTAGTTATTTTGAAATATACCCTTGCATCATATGTATTAGGTGAGATCCCACCGAATGCCCTCTCTCCTCCTACCAATTGCTGTACCCTTCCTCTCTCCCTCCTTTTTCTCCCCTCCCACTTGCTAGACTATATTTGTGTTTTATCTTTCATATGAGTGTGTGTTTATTTATTGTTTTCATAATAGTATTAACATTGGATACTTTTTTCTCATTTCGAGATACTTTACTAAGAAGAATGTATACCCAATCAATCCAGGGAAACATAAAAGATGTTTATTATTCAGCCATTTTTTTTATGGCCGAATAATATTCTGTGGTATACATATATCACAACTTGTTATTCCATTCATGGGTTGATAGGTGCTTGGGTTGCTTCCATGACTTGACAATTATGAATTAAGCTGCAGTGAACATTCTGGTGCAAATGTCTTTGTGGTAAAATGATTTTTGTTCTTCTGGGTAGAATTGCAGGATGAAATGGAATGTCAACTTTCAGTTCTTTGAGGATTTGCCATCCTTCTTTCCATAAAGGTTGCATTAGTTTGCAATCCCACCAGCAGCGTAGACGTGGTCCCTTCTCTCCACATCCACACCATCTGGTGTTTTGGGACTTTCTGATGTGAGCTAATCTTACTGGAGTTAGGTGATATCTCAAAGTGGTTTTGATTCACGTTTCTCTGATGATTAAAGATGATGAGATTTTTTTTCATGCGTGTGTTTGTCATTTACCTGTCATCTTCAGAGAAGTTTCCGTTTAAGTCTCTTGCCCACAAAGAAATGGGGTTGTTTGTTCTTTTCTTATTGATTAATATGAGTTCCCTGTAGATTCTAGTTATCAGACCTTTGTCAGAATCATAACATGCAAAAATTTTCTCCCATTCTGAAGGCTGTCTGTTTGCTTTACTTACAGTGCCCTTAGCTGTGTAGAAGCTTTTTAGCTTAATCAAATCCCAGTTATTTATTTCTGGTGTTGTTTCAATTGCCGGGGTGGAGGGGGATCTTCCTCATAAAATATTTTCCAAGGCTAATATCTTCAAGTGTTTTCCCTATATTCTCTTCTAGTATTTTTATAGCTTCATATCTTAAATTTAAAACTTTTATCCAGCGAGAATCAATTTTTGTTAGTAGTCAGAGGTGTGAGTCCAATTTTAGTCTTCTGCAAGTGGCTAACCAGTTCTCCTAGGACTATTTGTTAAATAGAGATTCTTTTCCCCAACGCATGTTTTGTTTGGCTTATTAAAGATCAAATGATGATATGTGGCTAAGTTTATCTTTAGATCCTCTATTGTATTCCATAGATCTATGTCTCTTTTTTTGTGTCAGTACTGTGCTGTATTAATCACTATAGATTTGTAGTATAACTTGAAGTTTGATAATGTGATACCTCCAGCTGTGTTTCTATTTCTAAGAATTGTATTGGCTATTTGTTTTTTTTCTGATTCCATGTAAAATGAAGTACTATTTTTTCAAGTTCTTTGAAGTATGACGTTAGTGCTTTGATGGGGTTTGCATTAAATCTGTAGATTGCTTTGGGTAGTATGGACATTTTTTTTTTTTTGCTGGGGCTGGGTTTGAACCCACCACCTCCGGTATATGGGGCCAGTACCCTACTCCTTTGAGCCACAGGAGCTGCCCAAGGGGTAGTATGGACATTTTAACAATGTTGATTCTTTTCAACCATGAGCATGATATGTTCTTCCATTTGTTAACATCGTTAGCTATTTCTTTTCTAAGGGTTTCATAATTCTCTTTATAGAGATCTTTCATGTCCTTTGTTAGATATATTCCTAGGTATTTCATCTTCTTTGTCACTACTGTAAAAGGAATAGAGTCTTTGATTGTATTCTTGGCTTCACTATTGTTAGGATATATAAAGGCTACTGATTTATAAGTATTGATTTTGTATCCTGAGACACTGCTATATTCCTTGATCACTTCTGAGAGCTTTGTAGTTGAGTCCTTGGGGTTGTCTAGGTATAAGATAATGTCATCCTCAAAGATCAAGAGTTTGACCTCCTCTGTCCCCATTTGAATACCCTTGATCCTCTCTTGCCTGATTCTGATGGCTAGGACTTTAGTACTATGTTGAATAATAGTGGTGACAATGAACATTCTTGTATAGTTCCAGATCTGAGTGGAAATGTTTTCAATTTTACTCCATTCAATGTAATGGCTGTGACTTTATCGTAGATAGCCTGTATCAGTTTTAGAAATGTCCCATATAAGCCTATTTTCTTAAGTGTTTTAATCACGAAAAGACCCTGAATATTATCAGAAGTCTTTTTTGCATTAACTGACAGAACCATATGGTCTTTGTCTTTATTTTATTTACGTGGGGTATCATATTTATAGATTTACGTATATTGAACCAACCTTGTAACCCTGGTATAAACCAATTTGATCATAGCCATAGTTTTTTTGATGTGTTGTTGAATTCTGTTTTCTAGGATCTCATTGAATATTTTTGCACCAATATTCATTAATGATATTGGTCTATAGTATTCTTTCTTTGTTGGGTACTTTCCTGGTTTGGGGATCAAGGTGTATTTCCTTTGTAAAATGTGTTAGGGAGGATTCCTTCCTCTCTGTATTTTGGAATAAATTAAGCAATATAGGTATTAGTTTCTCTTTGAAGATTTGGTAGAATTCTGATGTGAAACCATATGGTCCTGGGCTTTTTTTTGGGGGGGAGATTTTGTATAGTTGATGCTTTTTCAGTGCTTGATAGAGTTCTGTTCAATATCTCTAATTCTTTCTGGTTGAGTTTAGGAACATGGTGTGCTTCCAGGTATTGGTTAATTTCCTCCATATTTTCATATTTCTGAGAATAGAGGTTTTGATGGTAATTGTTGAGGATTTTTTGTATTTTGGTGGTATCTGTTATTTCCCATTTATCATTTCTTATTGAAGTTATTAGAGATTTTACTTTTCTTTTTATGGTTAGTCTAGCCAAGGGTTTATAAACTTTATCTAAAAAATGCAATCAGTATAGCTTGGTTTCTTGTACCCTCAATGAATCCCCAATAATATATATAAAAAAATCTTTTCACAGAACCAACTTTTTGTTTCCTTGATGTTTGGAATGATTCTTTTGTTTTCAATTTCATTTAATTCTATTCTAATTTTGGTTATTTCTTTTCTTCTATTGAGTTTGGTGTTGGATCATCATTGTGGAAGTTAGTTTTTGTTCTTTTAATCCTGGGTGAGTTTACCTTAGTGGTAGACCATTGTGCTGGTTATTATGATAAATGGGTCTGAGTATTTCCTGGAGAGTTGACTTAGTTATGGTAAATTTCCTTAACATATGGATGTCAGTAAAGTACTTTATTTCTCTATCACAAGTGAAAGTCAGTTTAGCTAGATACAGGATCTTGGGCTGAATGTTGTTTTATTTTAGAAGGTTGAAGGTTGATGACCCTCCTCTTTTTGCTTGAAAACTTCATCTGTAAGATCTGCAGTCATTCTGATATTTTTCCCTTTGTAGGTGATACTTTTTTTACACTTGGCTGCTTGTAGGATTTTCTCCTTCATATTAACTTTGGCAAAGTTAATTACAAAGTGTCTAGGAGATGCTTTATTTGGATTGAGTTGTGCTATTGTTCTGAATCTATCTACTATCTAATTTCTATATCTCTTGCAAAGCTTGGGAAATTCTCCCTATAATGTCTTGGAGTAGAACATCTATGTCGTTAGGACCATCTTCTTCTCCTTCAGAAATCCCTATAATTCAGATGTTTGATCTTTTGGAATGATCCCTTAACTGTCTCTTCCCTGAGAAGAGAGTTAAGGGATTTCCTTTTTTCTGCTTTTTTTGAATGTTTGGGATGTCTTCAACTTCTGTGATCCTTTCTTATGCCTTCTCAACTCTATTACTCAGGATCTCTACTGTATTTCAAAGCTCTTCAAATGCCTTTTTCAATTCCTTAACCTCTGGTATATCTTTGCTCATTATGTCCATACACTTGATGACTTTGTCTTGGAATTCATCAATTTCTTGAGACAACTTTTGAACTACTCTTTGGATTTCTATCTTTTCCTCCACTCTATTCATTTTATTTGTCACCCATATTCTGAATTCTATTTCTGACAATTTAACCAATTGTCTATGAATGGCATCTTCTGTTTTATCTCCTTTGTCATTTTTAGGGGGGAGTTGATCTACTCTGTTTATCTGTGTTGCCAGAGTTTTTCCATTGGTTCATTCCTGGGAGTATTCTCTGCCAATTGGTAATTAAAATTCACAAAGTCAGACTGGATTGGAGACCTCAGAAACTGGAGCTAACCACCCCTTCACCACTGATATGGGACTTGTCATTTTGGCTTTTCCCCTATATCCTTGCAAAGGTGACTTTCAGAGCTGTAGACAGAGACTGAGGGTTAGCTTGTGAGATAACATAAGCTGACTCTGTCTTAATGTCAGTCTGCCTCTACCCAGTCCTAACGAGTCTTGGTGTTATGCTAGAATCTCATCTTGGGAAAGATACAAACACCTGTGGTGGCCCCAGCCCCCAATGGTGACAGCTGGAGTAGAATTTGTCTCTCTCTGCTATAATATCACCACCACTCAACCTTGTAGAGTCCCCCTGTGGACATCCCAGGTTGGAAGATCCAATCAGATTGTCCCAGACAGTATAAATATTGCTCACCCAAAAGAGTTCCAAGAGTTACCAAATAACCAAAAAGCAGAAATCTGCAGGCAGATCTGTTTGCACAATCCCAAGGGACTGGAGTATGGTCCCCTCCAGTGGAAAGGGGAGTCAGGAAAGATCACCCTCAAAGTCAAAACTGGGGTATCACAGCCTCTGTGCCTGCTACTAATTCAGCCCATGCCACTAACTCAGCAGGCACCACCATCTCTACACACATCCCTCTCTCCCCGGCCCCCTGCTTCCACGTGTGCCATTGTTTCTGCACTGCTATTTGGTGGCTGACACAATGCCCAGACTTCTCAGTGAATGTGCCAAACATTCCAGGCTTTGCAGGGGGCAGATTTTCATGCAGCCAGAATAGAGGGGAAGGGTGAACTGTGTGTTCAGAATTGCAGAGAAAATATTTGTTCACTTTTGTGCCAGGAAGGATGATGCCTAAGCTCAGGGGTGGGACCTCCCTGGAGGAGGAGGACTAGAGTTTAGTGGCTCACTCCTGTGGGGTAAAATGAGAGGTCCTTTGTTCCCTACTCACTTGCAGAAGCCCTCTGTGGGCCTTCTGTTAGGGAAGGGATTTTGCATCCTCTTTACACTGGTCTTTGTTTTCTTTCTTTCTCTTTCTTGGACTTGTAGCTTGTCTCAGCAGAGATGATGTGTAACTCTCTATCTTCTTTTCATGCTCAGCTCCCCACTTTCAACTTTACTGAGTCCACTTCTGTTCAATATGTCTCCCTCTAGCAAAAGCTGCTTCTTGTCGGCCATCTTGACTCCTCTCAAATAATTTTCTTCATGTGTCAGAGAGTGGAGTTACAGGTTCTAGTATCCTTAAGTTTAAAATACACAGAGGGTTTTGAAAGAGAACAATTTACAAATGCTTCTTTATCTTTTGTCTTTGTGAATTTTTACATCTAGAACTGAGCAAAAATGTCAAGCTCCACCGTTGCCATGATTTTTCAAAACTGCAGAGAAGAAATAGATTAATAAGACAGAATCGTCTTATCTATCCATCTATCTAAATCTACTCTAGTATATGATTCCTTAGATATACAGAAACACACACCCATACTTTTAAAATTATTCCTCCTTAACAGAAAATTTCTGAAGTCCCAGAAAATCTCCCTAGCCTGAGAAGAAAATGTATTTCATTGAACAATTATATTTTCTTCAAAAGACCTAATTCCATGTGTGGTTTAATTTGAACCTACAGGGAATGAAAGAAAACCTGTGATGAAGACATTTGGTCATCCATGTGGTGATGATGATGGTGACGATGATGATGTCAAACATTTACTAAGAACTGTGTGCCAAGAACTGTTCTTTATGTACTAATGTAATTATTATAATAACCTTATGAACTGAGTAATATTATTGTCCATGTTTTTACTGACACAGAAACATAGGCTCAGGGAAGTTAAGTGCTTTGTTCAGTGTCACATAGTTTGCAATTAGGCAGAGTCGGGATTTGAACCCAAGCAGTCTGACCCCAAGACTTTGTTCCTAACCAATAAGGCATGTTGCCTTTGTAAAAGGACTAAGAGTAAAGTAAAAAAAAAAAAAAATGTAGCTATGTTGCTTGCCTTATTGACATGGCAAAATGAAGGAAAGATAAATCAAAACATGCTAGCCACCTTCTGGTCATTGGTGATATGTCCCTATAACTGTTCACAGATAGATGAGGGGCAGAATCAAGTAGGCTGACCAATACAAACTTGAATTATTATTATTATCCCACTTCCCCATCATCCACTTCTTTTCAATGGAGGATGTAACTTTTTGAATAAACAAGGGCATGAGTCATTCCTATATGGAAAGGAAAAAGCTGTTCTGTCTCAGCCATCTCTTTGATGAATCTAGCCAGCGGATTCGCCCAGGGCTATGGTTTTTCCCACTAAGCAAACCGTTTCCCCCCACCCCATGCAGGAAGCAAGAGAAGCTTTTGAAGGTTGCCAAGCTTTTTGTATCCTTTGGGGTTTTAATGCTGAGTGAGGAGCAATCTTAGCCATCTTGCTTGGCACTGCAGTTGACTGTATCCACTGTATGTCCTGGTTCCTGGGAGCCCCTGGCTTTCTTCATCAGCCTTCATTCCTTTGTTTACGGATAGCTCAGAAGATTGTAAGCTGGATCTGAATTCTTCATGAAGCTGCTCCTAAACAGAACCCATCCATGATCTGTGGGGCAGGGTAAGGGAGTGGGTATAGGCATTGGATGTATAGGCTACCTTCTAATCAGCCACTCAGTGTTGTTATAAGAATAAGGAAAGTTTAGATTTTTTAAAATGTTAACAGTTATTTTCATTATTTTTAGCTTTCACATGAAAAGATAGGTGGTAAAAAACAGAGGTGAAATATATAAAAAATTAGATTCTTGTTCTTTGCTCATTACCCTTTCCCTTTTCTAAGAATCTCTCTTCTAACTCCAACAAACGATCTGTAATTGACCAGCAGATGAATCCTTTGTGCATTCAGTTTTTAATCTCATGCAGGAAGTACTGTGGCTTCCCCCCCCCCTTTTTAATTTTTGGCAAATCTTTCTCGATAGTATGACCTCTGATTAGACTGAATCTACCTCTATTTCTGCTTATAGTTTTCCCTCCCGCTGAATTCTTCACCTATTCCTGACTTTCCTTTTTTTACAATTTTATTCCCAGCCTTCTTTGAATCAAATAAGTTTGTCCATCTGAGTCTGGCCAAAAGTGGCTACTCAGTAAGCATTGCTTGGATGAAGTGTAGGAACTAAATGCAGCCATCCATAATTTAATCAGGGAAATAAATGCACTATAACTATCAGATTTTGCAAGTCTTTCGAAAAGGATGTCTTATCTTTTGAACAGAGTCCTAAGAATTATGAAATGATTTTTATGAATATGGTAATGATGATGGTAGTAGAAACTGCTATTTGAGTATTCAGTACTCAAGCTATTATTGGAGTGTTTGTCATGGACTATGTTAAGTGTTCTGTAAGGATTTTTCTATGAGAAAAATTCTCATAGCTACTTTATAAATAAATTCTGTTATTATTCCATTTTTAAAAATAGTTGTAGAATCTGAAACACAGAGAGATTAAGAACTTGCTCAAGTTTTAGCCAGCTAGTAAGTAAATAAGCCGGGACAGGGCATCAGTTTAATTCCAGGACTCTAACTCTTTATTATACCCTTTTCTTTTGTATCATTAAAAAAAAAAAAAATTACTGTCCTACCTGCTCTGATTCATCCAAATCAGGCAATATTTTATACTTAATTTATACTTCTCTATTTACTGTTTATATTGTTCTCTTAATTTGGAATCTTAAAAAAATTACAAAATTACTGTTTATTGAGTACCTACTACATGCTAGATACTCTATTTGAAGGATTTAACCTTACCACATTTAGTTGGAAAAACTAGAGAAACTTCCCAAAGAGCTATCCAATTCAGGGCAGCATTAGCAAAAACATTTTCTTTGCATCTGGTGGCAAATACAGCTGTAATTCAAATTAACACCCTTTCCAATTTAGTTTAATAAATATTTAACATTCACGGTGTTGAAAGCATATTAGCAAGTGCTTATGATCTGTGGATACAATGGCAAGTAAGATAAAGCTGTGATCTCAAACATCTATGGAGTTAGCTGGATTAATAAAACACATGGTACATAATAAAACAAATAGCTGTAATGAATGCAGAATGTGTTTAGAATCAAAGTGTCTCAGGCAAACAAAGGAGAGGTGGCTTCATGGAGGAAGAGGCATTTGAAGTGGATTTTGAAAGATAGGGTAAGAATCGAAGGGGTAATTATGAGACACAAGGGCATCCTCGGGATCATTAAATGGATATCGGATGGGCGGTCACTAGGATAAATCCAAGACACATTTGGATTCTGATATTTGAAGCTGTGTGACATTGGACAAGTTGTAAACCTTTCTGACCCTTATCTGTAACATGAGGGCTATAATTAATATGTCATAATGTTAAGAGATTAAATGAGATAACATCAGTGTACAGGCCAACTGGGTAGAGCATTGGTATAATGGAATTACAGATGAAAGGTGCGATTTGTAATGTATCAGGTGCTCTTTCCCTTCATGTTTCCATCTGGCTGCCCCTCTTGGCCTCTGGTATTAGCGACATTTTGTATTTGCTTTCCAATGGCTTATTATTTAATTTTCACAACATCCTTGGGAGCTAAATAGGTAATAACTATTATTACAGTAAAAACCCATTTTTACATAATATGATTTTAATGGAACTGCTGATTTTACAAAATGAAAGTGACTGGTAAAGAAGATTTAAGTGATACTTTTGAACCTCTAATATAATTTTATGGTGTTTTGTATATTTTAATTCATTAATAAAGGAAACGTGTAGAACATTCCCATCATTATTCAAATAGAATAGCATAATTTTTCAATAAAATTCTTAGGGTAAATTGCCTATTTCCATTTTCTGGGAAATCAATTTTATGGAATGACCTCAGACCCATCCTATTCCATAAAAATAGGACTTTACAGTACTAATAAAAGATATCACTATCTTAAGTATGGTACCATTTTCCTTCAAGGCACCCTGTCTTTATAGACATTGGATTTTGAAAGAGCTGTAAATTCTTGTTTGTGGTATTTTATAGAGTAAGCTGATGTAATCGTGAAGAATTTTTTCTTTTAGTTTAGTTTATGATAACTTTGTTTCCTACAAACAAGAGTATCTTTGCTTTCTAAATATTGGAAGAATTGGTCTAAATGGATTCTGGACATCTTAAACAGTAGGAACAAGTTCTAGCTGACTTACTATGCAAATTTCAAATCTTCATAAAGAATAGCTGGTTGATTGCCAAATAATCTCTCTGACTTTTATTCCATGCTTTGTCTTGAGCTCCCCTGAGAGGATTTTTGTACGATGCTTCACGTGCTTTCTCTGAAGGAGTTTCAGCCTTGGCAAGATGACATCTTTTTGACACAGGACAGCCTTAACAGAAGGAAAATACATTGTAATTCCACATGATAGGATTCTGTTTTGATAGCATACATGTAGCCTCCAGAGCCTTTGTGTGTGTGTCGTAGAACTCACTGTTTCGTTCTCTGTTACTTTGAACTGCTCTTAATTTGAAGAGATGAATAGGAGTGAACCATTTTTCTTTTATAATATTTCTGTTTGTTCTGATTTTCAATATTCAGTACTTCAGATGGTAGAGAGGTTCATCAAAGCCATGTGATGTTCAATGATAGCACTATTTATGCTTTTCCTTGTTGAATTGTAAGGCATTATAATAGCTCAGTACTATGAGGCAATATGCTCATACATCAGAAAGTAATTTTTGAGGGGAGGATTTCTATAAAAAGTTGTGATCATAGAATTTTTGGGTTGATTTAACCTTTTCTTATCTGGGATGATATAGGATATACACAGAGCTTTAGGTGTTTGGTCATGTTTACATAGCTTGATTAATTCTCATATTTTGGCCTTGTAACATTTGCGTGAGATGAAAAAGCTCTACATATCACCAACTCACTTATTCTGGAGCAGTAGCAAGTGGGGGGGGGGAAGGAATTACTGTGGTCATTTCTGTGAGGTGTGCCACCAGAATGGTGACTGCTAGAGTGTGGGCAACTGGAACTCTTTTATTACCTAGCAAACAATTCAGATGACTAAAAGCTTAAAATTCACATTTTATTTTGCTCATAATTTTATGGGAAAGGGTTAAGATCAGGTGTTCTTGTTTGGGTTCTTCCATGCATTGCAGTGAGAGTTTGGCTGGGTTGTGGTCATAAGCTCAAGTTGGCTCCATGGTCTAAGTTGGCTCACTCATATGGCTGGGAGTTGATGCTGATTATTGACTGGGGTCTCAGCTGGAGCAATCAGCTAAGGGTTTTCAGTTCCTCTTCTGATAGGTTTTTCTATGGAGTTGCTTGGGCTTCCTCACAGTATGGTGCCTGGATTCTATGAAAGAGTAGCCTAAGAGAAAGTACCCCAAAATAGAGTAGTCCAAGAGTTGTGGGTGGAAACTGCATGCCTTCTGAGTCAGCCTTAGCAGCTTCAGAATATCATGGGCATCACATTGCACAGGTACAACTAGCACTAAGATTATCACAGATTCAGGGGAAGAGAATTAGGTTCCACCTCTCAATGGGAGGAACAGCAAAGAATTTTCAGCTGTCTTTAATCTACCACTGTGTGTTTCTATGTGTAAGTATGTGTGCATGTACATAATTAAGGGCAGATGTACCTGACTTAATTCAATTCAAAAGGTGGTTTTAGAGCCTGCCAAATTTGTGCTGTCTTCCTCGTCTGAGCAGACTTTATTTAGACTCTTTCAGCTTGCATGAATCGGAAATTTCAGAACACCAGGAGTTGGACTGGTTAAAGAATTTTAGTTTAGGGCAGCACCTGTGGCTCAAGGAGTAGGGCACCGGCCCCATATACTGAGGAGGGTGGGTTTGAACCCAGCCCCAGCCAAAAACTGCAAAAAAATAAAAGGAAAGGAAAGAAATTTTCGGGTGGCACCTGTGGCTCAAAGGAGTAGGGCGCTGGCCCCATATGCTGGAGGTGGTGGGTTCAAACCCAGCCCCAGCCAAAAACTGCAATAATAATAATTTTAGTTTATTATTATTATTTTTATTACCTGTAATGCTTGGTGTAAATTACCTCATCTCTTCTCTCTGCTGGAAACTGGTATTCTTCAACCCTCCAAACATAATGGGGTCCCTGGTTTAGAATTTCTCACTTTGAGATGGGGATGCCAGGAACCTGTGGTCAAATTGCTACATGAGTGACCAAAAAATTTTTTGTTAGAAAAAGGGGTATGGCAGAATGAGGAGAGAAATGGAAGAAAAATACTTTCAGCACTTGCTTTCAGGGCAGAAATTAAAGGTTCAGGGAGACATTGAACTTTTCTTTGACTTTATTTAGAATTTAAATGGGTAAGCTATTTTTTCAGGTACTCTTGATATGGAAATTTTATTGCCATTTTTTTTATCAAATAAAAGATAACATGAAACCAAAGATGGAAGGATTTTTAGGAGCTGTATAATTCTTCTTCCTTTTAGGTAATATTTTAGAGAGGAAGATAGAACTTAATGAACCTTGCTTAATGGTAAAATTTATTAAAGCCAGGTTTTTACCACGGGAAGAAAAACACAAGATTTTAGGTTCCATTGAGTAGTTGTTTCCACTGACATTCTAGGCAGTTTATTTTTGGAATGTTGAATGTAAATTGATTTTTCCTATATCAAACCATTTAAAAATATACTATAGACACTTACTATTTAAAGCAAATTAGGTACAAAATCCTTTGCAATATAGAATACTTTGATGAACGAATCACCTCGAAGTTTGCTTTATTTTGAGGTGGATTTAGTTATTATAGCTAAATATTAGTATGTATGTAAAAATATAGATACACAAAATTGTTGCTCTGCTAGAAAACTTAGTGGCTACTTGATCCAACTAAAATAAAGTAAGATAATGGGAGTATTTTACAAATGGGAAAATGCTGTGAGATGCTGATATTATTGCCCTAACTTATATGATATTTTGTACCAAAGAGTAGAATTTTAGTCTTCTTGTTTCAACAAGTATTGCACATTGCCTCCTAAAATTCATTAGCTCAAATACTATTGTTTTATTTGTTGTGTCCCTAAAATAGAATTGTATTTGACAGAACACATGGAGGCTAGGAAGTTCCTTCAAGTTGCAATGGCCATGATTCCAATGGCTTATCCCATGTGAATAGCAGTGATACCCTAACTTACTGATCAAGGTTTATGACTCGATACTTTTGCTAAGGTGGACAGTCAGGAGTTGGAATTTAAAAAAAATACAATTATATATGTTTTTCCCATCAAAATGAAACTTCACTTAAAAGGGAAGCAGCACTTTTTTCCTATAATTGACAAAAGGAACATAAAAATATTAAAATAGGTTGGCACTTTTTCTCTATTCTTAGTTTTCTATCCCTGTTTGACTCAAGCTTGGTGTTCTTTTTCTGGGATAACTAGAACTCACTTAGAGCCTTCTCATGGGATCCAATGTCATATGGGCACTGACACTTTTTATAGCTTGCTAACTAATTCGAGTTTTACTCTAATCGGGTGGTTGGACAAACTTTCTTGTCGTCACTCACCTGAGAAACACACTCAGGACCATAACCCATTAGTAACACGGATGATGACACTTTTTCTAGGAGGGGCACACTTCCCCAGGACATAAAGATCATAATGTGGTGGGGATATTGGCAAGTGTGGAGTACATAAAAGACTTTGGCACCCAGTGAATAACTGCTTTTACAAATTCATATACTCTGCCTTAGTCTCGCAGAAGTGTGATCCTGCTAGGCACCTTGGGTTACCATCTGAGAGAGGAACCTAACAGGCATCTTTGTAATAAACTGTGATGTTTTCCATTAGTTCATTAGTTGTATTAGTTGTGTGTTTTTTTTTCTGCTATAGTAACTTCTTTCTTACTTCTTTCTTGTATATAACCTCTGCAAAATTCCATATGTACTTTGCACTGTTTCTTAAAGGAACTACACATTACGCTATCTTTTAGTATGTACTTCTTACCTCAACAATACAATTACAAGCTTTATTATAGCAAATGCAACAGTAGTAGCTATGAGAAAAATGTATGTATCATAAACTTGTTAGGAAACAAAATTGACAGGACTTGGCAATTTATCAATTGTGAAAGAGAAAGGAAAATGAAGTGGAAAAGATGATCAGAACACAGGTGAGTGGCTAGGATGCCATCAATTGAAATAAAGGATGTAGGGAGAGGGAGTGGGTTTATTAGGGAGGATCATAAATTTCCATCATAGACATCTGTTACGTTTCACATGCAGATGCCTACGGCGATAGGAGGTTCAGACGAGGAGTTTGGAAGGGAAGCAGGTTGGGAAGCCAAATGGAGATGTGGTAATCCTCAGAAGAATAGACGAAGGGAGCATTGGGGACTGAACGAGGTTTAGAACCAACATGAAAACCACTGCAGGGAGATATAAGGAGGAGGCAGAAGACAACCCGTTGGAGGAAATTCTAATTTAAATCATAAGAAGAGACATTGGAGGAGTTCTCATGAAATCAGAAGGAGAACTAGGATAACAGAAGGCAAGAAAACAGTGGTAACAATGTGATGGTGGTGGGTCGTGGTGACATTCCAAGGAGGACTAGGAGAGTGGTAATTTAGAAATTGCCTGAGAAGAATATACTATATGCCGGCTCCCACAAATCAGTTGCAAGTAAGGCAACATCTCTTACTTGTCTTATAGGTTCACGCACGTGGATTGGATCACTGTCTTCAGAGATCCCCATATCTTTGTTAAAATGGAAAGAAATTACTTCCCGATGAGACAGCTGACTTCTAGGGTGGCAGACAGGTTGTCACTCTCTTGTTAGAATATTATCGAGTGTTCTAAATGAATGGGCTCATGTGATTAGTTCAGTTCAACTACACTGGCTAATTTGTACCGCTCAGTTTGACTGAGGAAACAGAATAGGCTATGCCCTGTGAGATATCACTTTCATTTCCTATTTGTGTTGCAAAACTATAAAAAACCACAGAAAAAATATATATATATATATATATTTTAATTTAGAGGATTGTGTATAAATCTTACAATGAGTTGAAATCTGGATGTAAGAATTGAATTTGATATTATTAATAATAGGCAACATTGGGCGGCGCCTGTGGCTCAAGGAGTAGGGCGCCGGTCCCATATGCCTGAGGTGGTGGGTTCAAACTCAGCCCCGGCCAAAAACCACAAAAAAAAAAAAAAAAAAAAAATAGGCAACATTAGTCTGTCAGAGACCATTGGTTAAGTAATTTCAGTGCTGGAATACTGATGGTAGCATCCAGAGATTTTGATATTTATTTTTGGGGTGGCAATATGAGAAGCCACTCTTTTTAAAACTGTTAGTGAATTGCGGGAGGCTGAGGCAAGGCAATCACCTAAGCCCAGGAGTTGGAGGTTGCTGTGAGCTGTGTGATGCCATAGTACTCTACAGAGGGCGATAAAGTGAGACTCTTTAAAACAAAAAACAAACAAACAAAAAACCCCCCAAACTGTTAGTGAATTGAATGACCTGCTACACTGGTTTGCCCAGGACTGAAGGTTTCTTGGAACATAGGGCAGTTAGTGCTAAAACCTTGGGAAGTCTGAGCAAACCAGGGAGAATGGGTCACCCTATTAAGAAATCACTTTTAAAGTTCATACCAACCTCATATTCTATGATTTTCACTGTAGCAAATTTGCCGAGGGTTAATGAAATTTTTCCCTGACTTAAATGCATAAGCTTATATTTTACCTAGTTTTATTCCCCCAGAACTTTGTCCCATGGAATTAATAATCTTTGAGGCGTCTTGCACAGGCATTTCTTACAAGAGAAGGGGACCTGAGTGATTGCATATGTATTTTACCCTCCTGGTAGGGCCTGGGAAGGCAGAAGCCATGCAAGGAACAGTTACCCACAGGGGGTTTTAATGCAGAGCAGGGCTTTTTTCATTTGCTTTAATTGAATTACTTCTTTTTTCTTACTTTATGGTCTGTTTTCCATGTAGATATTTTTTGGAATGTAGAATTAAATAATTCATGATTTCCCAATTATTGTTTTAGGTATAGTTCTGTTTCTTGAGTTGATTATACTCCCTTGAGGGAGTTTTTGGAGTCTCCTCATAGAAGAGGTTTAAAGATAAGAAGTTTGCCCAAGTGATGAGGCTGTTGTAGGTACAGTCAGGCCAGCAGAGGCAGGAACAGCACAGGTGGCTCAGTCTTAACCTTGGGGTTACCACACCTTTATACAGCCCAAAGGTTCTTAATTTTTCCTGTGTCCTCATTCCTGCTGGCAGTCTGGTGAAGCCTAGATATAGTCTCAGAATAAGGTTTTTGATATACAAGATAGGATTACAAGAGGAGCTAGTTTTATTGATAATAGCTATCAAGATAGTAAAATAAAATTTATGATACAATAACATGCTTCTTTATTAGAGGATTAAATAACAATCTCTAATTCTGGTTCTAATAACCATTGTAATTTCAATGTCACCATTGTAGATACTCTCCTAAAAGGCTGCCATAACTTTGATCTCTTCCTGTAAATGAATGCTACTTATCCCATGGAGAAGTGGGGCTCACTTCCCACCCCTTGGATTTGGGCTGGCCTTAATGACTAGCTTGACTGATAGAATGTAGGAGTAATGTTCTTGGGCTTGGTCACAAGAACCCTTGCATTAGAAGACCTTTTTGCCTGGGTGTCTCACTTGCTATTGGGATACTGCCTATTGGAACACAGCCCTCAGACTAAGGGGATCCAATTATGTGGCAGGGCCACATTTATCACACTGGTTGGCAGCTCCCACTAAACTTCAGTCAGTAGCCAACATGGATTTCTAGTCATCACAGAAAATATATGTATCATGAACTTGGTAGGAAAATATATGTATTATGAACTTGGTAGGAAAATATATGTATCATGAACTTGGTAGGAAAATATATGTATCATTTTCCGGAATGTCCAGGCTTGTTGGGCCCAGGCCTTGGTAACAATTCTGAGGTTTTCTTTACTTGATCTGTAAACATGTTAATAATTTCCTATTTTATTCTTAGGTCACTATTACTCAGGATTTCTTATGTGTATTAATGATTGGTTTAGGGATAGTTCTGTTTCTTGTTCAGTTTATTATGATTACGATTATTGGTGAAGTTTATGGTCCACGTGCTATCTAAGACAGCTAAAAGAGATTAAAAATCCTTGAATTAAAGTACTATCTCTTTTCCAAAGTTGATTTACACTTATTTTTCACTATCCTTTGCATAAGCTGCAATATTAATTCAAAGTTCACAAAACATACATTTATTGAACAACTATTTACTGGGCACATCACTTATTTGTGTTGGACACTTTACCTTATTTGAAGATAAAATGGTGAGCCATTTAGTTCCATACCTGCCTGGAACTTACTGCCCAGTAAGAGAGACAGAAATGTAATCACACATTATTAAAAACTAATAAAACAATAAATGTGCTACAGAAAACATTTAGAGAGTGATGGGTGAAAGCACAGTCAATGGGTACCTGGACTGAAATAGAAATAAATCCAAATATAATCTATATTTTAAGGCTGAAAAATCTATTTGATATTAACTGTTACTAAAAAGAAATTTACCCGGGATTTCTCAAAATATTTCCTCTGAAACTAGTTCTTTATAAGCATCACATGGAAAAAGATAAATAAGTTTTAAAAATTATGGATCAAGCACAGAAAAAAAATAGAAAGAAAAATTATGGGCCAAGCACAGATAAACATATTTTTGTACATTTCTTTTCAAAGCCTTTTATATAAAAATATGAGTGTATAACTTCCATGGGGGTTACAGTATTCAGCTCATCATGCTGGGTTTCAGGGAAATACTCTCACACCTGATCCAGTACTCACAACCATTCTGTGAAGTTAGATATCCACTTGTCTTAGGAAGAAGAATCTTATGTTGATAACAAAGGCCTGAAAAACGGAAGTTTCTATTTTTCTCACATAAACATCTGTTCCATGGTGTTGGACTCTTTCTTTTTGTCCACGGTGTTGTTTCCATGACCAAAGTCACTTTGTGGTCCAACATGTATGCTGGAGCACCAGACATTGCAACCACCTTCCATGCAGCAGGAAGGAGAAAGGATTTTTCTTATAAGTATAGCATGACACTTTTCTTCACATCTTATTGGCCTCAACTTAGCCAGTGGCCACATCTAGGTGGAAATGAGTCTAGGAAATGTAGTCTTTTTGTTGTGTGAAAATATATGTAGCTAAAAAATGGAGTTTTTATTACTAAGGAAGGAGAAAATAAATACTAGGAAGCAGCCAGTGGTCTCTGCCACAGCTCATTATTCACTTTGCAGTTGAGGAAAATGGTCCTAAGAGGCATGCCCAAGAAAGAGCTACTGGGTCCCAGAGACAGTAGGGTCAAATCAAGGCCTCCAGACTCCTTGAGTCTGTCTAATTCTTTACACTGCTTCTATTTAAACAAGTGGGAGGAATTAAAATAGATCCTTTCAAAGGCTGTGATATTAAGGGTAGTGGTAATATAGTACCATTGTAAAACATTTTAAGAGACTATTTATTTCTTAAAGATATATCCCTAGATTTAGAAATTAATGGCATTTGATTAACCAAAGAAACCCCATCAGCGCTCTGTGACCACCCTTCATTGTGAGTGCATCGCTCAGGTCAGGAGTCTCTGTATCAGACTGCTGTGCAGACCATGCATGGCCTGCTCTGTGTCTAATGGCTCGTCCTCACTTTTCTTCATTTGTAACATCAGTGATGTTCTGCAAGCCCTGAATCTTCTTCAAAACCATCTGTTTGCCTCTTTATTTACATTACAATATCACCTGATGGCAATTCAGTGTCTGGATAAAATCCTTGCTCTTACCTAGATTGTGCTGGTTTTTTGTCTGGCTTAATGGCAGTGGGCTAACCCCTCTGATCACATTTTTCATACAGCAGTAGTGTGTGGAGAGGCAGTGTCTGTGGAGCCCCAGCACAGAGGTGGTGGATGCTCTGAGCTGTGCTGGGCTGTTGGGCTGTACTCGGGAGTACAAATAGTAGGCACCTGTCTGCTGTCTTTCACGGGAGGGTCTTGTCCCCTGTGTGCTCTCATGTCCAGCATAGCTCCAGAACACCAGATGTTCGTTGTGTATTTGTTGAATGAGCGAGCAAGCGAGTGAGTGGATGAATGGTGGATGAATGGTGGATTGTATGGAAGGCCAATAAAATCCCAGCCCCTTCCTTCCTTCCATTCATATGGGTGGCATCATTGTGGAGGATCAGCAGTGCTGACTGCTGTGGGCATGGTGAGGCTGAATGTTTGAGTGGTTGCTCTGAGGGCTTGGCTGTGGTCCTGAATCAGATCTTCGGGACTGACCGAGGGGGCCCATTCCTTTTCCCCTTGGCCCTTCACAAGGTTGGAGGTGGTGTGTGGCAGCTCTTTCTTCTTGACATATCAAGAGGAATGAGTGTCTATGGCAGAGGAGCCCCTCACCTGTTCAGGTGTCAGTAATTTCAGTCCTCATCATAATGGCAATTTCTCTTACTGAAACTCCATGGAAAATGGAAGTGAGCATGATCCCACGTTGGCACAGATTTTATAAACAGGATTTAAGTTAGCAAGATCCTCTCTGGCAAGGAAATAGAGTCACATACCTTTGATGTAGAACGGTTCCCAAATTGCTGACTTCTAAATTCTCTTTATAGAAAACTGAAAAATCATCCTATCAAAAAACATATCTGTCTCTGAGATTCCAGGGTTCCAGCAACATGGGAAAGAACTTCCAGAGCAGCAGCTGTCCTGAAATGCCCGTAGCTCCCCATTGCTCCTCAGGTGAACCATCCTGCCTCTCTCCCTCTGACCTCACCTGGGGCTGCTATTCATGTCCCAGGAAGGGGATCCAGAGATTGGATCATAATTGTGATATCCTAACCTCACATTGACCCATCCAGCCCTGGTCAATAGCCTCAACTTTTTTTGTTTGTTTGTTTGTTTTGTTTTGTTTTGAGACCGAGTCTCACTATGTCACTCTTAGTAGAGTGCCATGGCATCACAGCCCACAGCAACCTTCAACTCTTGGGCTTAAGTGATTCTCTTGTCTCAGCCTCCCAAGTAACTGGGACTGTAGGCACACAGGTGCCCACTACAACAGCTGGTTCTTTTTTGTTTGCAGTTGTCATTGTTGTTTAGCTGCTCCAGGGCAGATTCGAACCTGCCATCCTTGGTGTATGTGGCTGGTGACATAACCACTGTGTTATGGGCACCAAGCCTATAGCCTCAACTTCTTATTGACTACATGGCCCCCACATGAACTTGGGTGTATTATCTCACTGCCATCTATAATGAATGCCTTTGTCTCTGTTTCTCTTTGTTTAGTTGATTTGGTTTAATGAAAGGCACACTGACTCCTCCGTGCAAATACGCAGAGTGTAGGGTAGCGGGAAACAGGTGTTCACCAGCCATCTCATGCATGTGGGGGCTTCCACAGTGGAATGTGAAAGATGACCCATTGGAGAGCAGATTGGAAACATTAGAACCTTATGCAAAACTTCTCTTTGGATATGTTTTATTATGCAGGTAACATTTGTTATTTTAGTACGTTAATATTTGTTACCTTAGCATTGTGGTACATGTATACAATTACCAATTTATGAATAAATTTGTAAGTAAGTAATATAGGGAAAATATGGTTAAAATTGGACACTGATGTGGTAGTAAAACTTATATTAGTGTTTATTGACTAAAGTAAGTCTTCTTCAAAGACACGTATTTGTAAAATGTGTTATATGTAGTATATAGCGCACATCATTATATTCCTGCATGGTTTTGCATAAGATTTCAAAACTAAATGACAAAATATAAAATAGAAATTGGACTTTAGGAACCAGAGCTGAGGCTAGACTATGAATCCAAAAGGATTTTATTTTTCTTTTATTTTAAATTGGAAATCGGTTCACCTTTACGGAAACCTTCAAAAACCTAATTGTCAAAAATAAGTTTTAATTTTTTTGAGGCCTTCATCTTGTGCTGTGATGTTGTACGATATTTGGGAGGCTTCTCAAAGCTTTTGAGGTTGATTTCAAACTTGTGTGTTTGAACTGTGGGATCTTTTGTGGTGTAGCCTTATGGTACACTATGCCCCCTGCGGGCCTGGCTGCCCCATTACACTCATCCACTAGTGTTATTGGGTGGAATCAAGTGTTCCTCCTTTCCAGTCATTTTCCTTGCTCTTCGCACTGCCTAGGCTTTTCTCATTTCTTCTTTCTTTTTCCTTCATCTTCTCTGCCCTATTCCTTTTTGTCCTTTAACACTCAACTTAGTATCACCTCTTCTAGAAAGAGTCCTTGAATCCCCATTTAATTCCCATCTCCCTGAGTTCCTACAACACCTTGAACATATTTTTTGTCATATACCCTTATTCTGTAATTGTTATTTGTGTTTGTGTCACCTCAAGAACAAACGTTCTATCTTATTTGACATTTTATATTTCGAATGCAAAGCACAGGGTTTGGCCTACGGTAAAACTCGACCAGAGCCAAAGTGAATAAATGAAACGTAAGATGCAGGCACTAACCACTGAGCCCCTGCTAAAGTTTCTGTAGGGATTTTGGAAACGGCAGGGGGAGAGGTCACTGTCACATTGACACTCTTGGAAATCAAGGGATGGCTGGATGGTGGTTAGTCCCTAAGAACCTTAGCAACTGAGTAGGAGCTGCTGATCTTGTGGGCCAGTCCTGGTGGTCTGGGGATCATTCTCCACCAGCATCTATTTAGAATCCCTGGGTCAGAAATTTACGCTGTGAGCCGCACCTGCCTGCAGGTAAGAAGCTGCACTAAGCAAGAGAGAGTGGATTCATTCCTTTCCTTAATGGAGTTCTTTGAACTCTACTATTCCCAACAGGCGCCTCTCATTTCCTTCTCCCCTAGGGAGCTGGTGGCCTTTCATTCCAGCTCCTCCACACAGCTCACTTCCTCCTTCTCTCCCCACCTTCCACCTGAACAGTTGATGGGCCTCCCGTGGCTCAGCACCTGAGGAAGGGATGGGCCCGGTGGCTTGCCAGTGAGGAGTTTAGAGCTCTCTGGGGATTTACTGCCTCCGCAGCCTGGGGGCCTCCTGCAGCTCAGCATCTAGGAGCTTCACAAACCTCCTGTGGTTTTAGCTCCTGAGCAGCTGTGGATCTTCTGTTTGCCGTGCAACATTCTCAGAGGTTGCCCTTTCTCATTTGTATAGTGTGGATGCACCTGTCTTTGTTTATTTCCTTCCCCCCCCACAAAACTGTAAAAGGAAGAGTGTAAATGAATAAATGCTGGAGCTGGCTTGGAGCGGCAACACTGGCTACTGCGAAGCAGCCCACGTTTTACTGTTTGCAGGGCTAGGCCTAAATCTTAGGAGGAAATTATCTGTGGCTGAGGGAACAGGGGAGTAACACTTGGCTTCCTGGTGTATGCACCTGGCATGCAAGTGGTGCTCTCTAGCCAGTCTGAATAAATTAAAAAGGCTTTTAATATTTCTTACATTATGGCTTTAGGCAGAGCAGGCTGGCCTCCCAGTTCAAATGGAACAGGAAGGAAATAGTTAAAGGAATTTAAACTGCTAAAGAGGGCATTTACAGTTTTCTGGAAAGGCAGCGGTTTGCACAGAAATCACAGCTTTTATATATTAAGTATGGTTATGAGCCTATTCTCCAAAGGTCTGTGAGAAATACAGACTTTTTTTTTCCCAAAAGAAAAGGACAACCAGTACCAAAGGCTCATGTAGCTTCATGCTAAGGATTTTCAGGTAACAAAGACAAGAGAGAGACTGGGCAGTTACTAGAAAATAGATGTTACTGATAACATAGGTTTTTTTTTTCTTCTCCACATCATGTTTAGCACAAGCCTTACCCAGATAGGAAAACATTAACCCTGATTTTTATAAGCTCTGCTATTCCAGTATCTTCCTTTCCTGTTCAAATTCTGCCATCTCCCAGCACAGGCAAACTCAAATCGCAATGCATTAATAAAGACCATGCCAGAAATTCAGGCCAAGTTCTGTACTTGCCTTTATCCCAGGTTACTTATGTAAAGTGATCAGAGGGGCTGGGTTAAAAACAGAAGGTCATAAAACATTATTAGCACAAAATGATGCAGAAAATAGTAGAGGTATTCAAATTTAATTTTTTGAGCCCGGAAAGGGAAAAAGTCATGTAAATATTGATATAAGGCAACACAAGGCTATGACATAGTGAGGAGATATTAGAACCTTCATGGGAACAGTAGTAATTAAGAGCATGGTGATACTAACAATATACCCATTATTACAATGAGAGTTCAGTTTTCTAATGTACCTTGCACTGTGTTAAATATTTCTCTCACTAAAGCTTCATCAAGATACTGTGACATTGGTACCAAATTTGACACACAAGGAAACCAAGGCTGAGAGCTGAGGATGTTAAAATTAACCTGCATAAGAATCAACTGAGAAGATTTAAAAATACTAGTGATCTGCATTTTCTTTTTTTATTAATGTTTAATTAAAATCATAACATATACATTTATGGGGTACAATGGGATACTTTGATATACACTGTGGAATGCATACATCAAACTGATTAACATCTCCATCACCTCACTTACATTTTGTGGTAAGACATTTAAAATTTACTCTTAGTTATTTTGAAATATATCCTTGAATTGGAATGGAAAAAAGAAGTATCCAATGTACTCCATAGATTAAGAAACCAATACATAAACACTTAGGAACTCATACGAATGATCAAATAGAAATATAATCTAGCAAGGGGAAGGGGTGAGGAGGGAGAAAGGAGGGGAAGAGAGAAGGGTGATGGGTGGCGTGAGGAAGGGGCATTTGGTGGGATCTCACCTAATGTAATCTGTATTTTGGACCAACGTTGCAAGTCACACCAAAATAGGGTATCCGTGGACTGCACTTTTGAAAATCCTTGGCTTAGTGGGTTATGTTCACTGGGCCCCACAGCTGGGAAGTGGCTGAGTAGGGTTTGAATCCAGGTGTCTATCATTCCTGCTGCTCTATCCAAACTGGCTTCCTGCTGCTTTGCCTTTATGAGATCCCAGGTTACTTGAGTAATAGGGATCAGAGGGGCTGGGTTAAAATTAGAAGGCTATAAAACATTATTAGCACAAAACGATGCAGGAAATAGTAGAGGTATTCAAATTTAATTTTTTGAGCCCCCAAAGGGAATAAGTCATGTAGATATTGACATAAGGCAACACAAGGTAGGACCTAAACGAAGGTCCAGTACTTCCCTTGTTTGTTCTATGTACCTGATTCTATATAATGATTGGACATCTTTGCAATCAGTATTAGATTTCTGCAATGGTATTTTTAAAAAAAATTTTAAAACAATACATTTTTTTCCTGTCCAAAATAATTAATGTAAAAACATACAAAGCAAGATAGTCAAGAAGTTTTAGCTCTTTCTTTTTGCCCTCCCTTGGATAACTACTATTCTTAATTTGAATTACATTGTTCTTTTTAATATGTTTATATAATTTAAAACTTTCTCAATGTGAAACTAAATTTAAAACTGAAGTTTTAAATGCTATGTGTCAGTTTCCATCCCAAGCATTGTAGATGAATTCACTGTGGAGTCTTCATAACCACCTTGTGAGGCCCTGTTCCTGTCTCTCTTATCAGGCTCCTGAAGAGGCAATCATAAAGCTGATTGGTAGAGGAACATAATTTTGACCCAATAGTTTAACACTAGGGCTCTTATATGCCATGTAAAGATGTTTCTCAGTTTAGCAATGAAAAAAGTATGTTCTAAGTATTCATTTGTGACTTAAAAAAATTACCAATATATCAGAGGTGGAGATTCTGTTAAATCAGTAGAGACAAAACTGTTCCATCCTTTTGGTGACTGTAGAGTATCCAAGAATAGGAAAGTTATATGACTTATTGAGCTACTATCTTGCTGATGAATACTTCATCTTTCCCCTCAATTTTTCACAGAAAAAATATCTGTGCCTCATTGCACAAGTGGGAGGATTTCCTAGGTCAGTTGATTTCCAAAGTGGATCCATAACCCACCTACTTCTCAGATCACACAGGATGCTTCTCAAAAAATGCAAAATATACCTTTAAGGGACACAAATCACCCTATTATGAATACTTTTACAACCCACACAAAGATTGAAAGCTTCCTAATTCATTCTTAAGGCTGTAGAATTGATTCTAAAATTAGAAAAAGATAGCATAAAGAAAGAAAATTAGCAGCTAATCTAATTGACAACTATGAGAGGTCTTAGCAAATCAAATGTACCCATGCTCTAACAGAGGTCCTCAAACTTTTTAAACAGGGGGTCAGTTCACTGTCCCTCAGACTGTTGGAGGGCCGGACTATAGTTAAAAAAAGAAAACTATGACCAAATTCCTATGCTCAATGCACATATCTTATTTTGAAGTAAAAAAACAAAACGGGAACAAATACAATCACACCGCCTCATGTGGCCCGCAGGCCATAGTTTGAGGACCTCTGCATCTAAAAGAATGGTAAATAATGATTAAATAGCATTTGATCCTAGAAATGCAAGGATGGTTCTACCTCAGGAAAAGATCTATTGACATAATTTTAAGGGAAAATTTGAAGTCTGTCTTTTTCTACCAAGATTATATTTTGATTCTTTTATAATAATGAGGCAAAACATTCAGAATATAAACAGCCAGAGAATGGCCAAAAAACCTTTGCCAAATGCAGTGCTGGTCTCTACTCACATCACTCTGTCTCTTCACCTGAGCTTCAATTTCTTAATACCCAGACCGTCCCAGGTTCCCAAGCCTACAGGGCTACAAGGGCGAACGGTGAAAGTGTATGGCCTATTTTAGGGGGCTAAGTTTGCAGGGGAAACTATATCTAGGACAGTGGAGCAGAGAGAAGGTTGGGATAGGATGGTTGAGGAAGGAGGAAATTAATTAAAAACAGAAATGATAAGTAATAAATTGTGGTATATGTACAACATGGAATATTATGCAGCCTTAAAGAAAGATGGAGACTTTACCTCTTTCATGTTTACATGGATGGAGCTGGAACATATTCTTCTTAGTAAAGTATCTCAAGAATGGAAGAAAAAGTACCCAATGTACTCAGCCCTACTATGAAACTAATTTAGGGCTTTCACATGAAAGCTATAACCCAGTTATAACCTAAGAATAGGGGGAAGGGGGAAAGGGAGGGGAGGGAGGGGGAGGTGGGTAGAGGTAGGGGGATTGGTGGGATTACACCAGTGGTGCATCTTACAAGGATATACGTGAAACTTGGTAAATGTGGAATGTAAGTGTCTTGGCACAGTAACTGAGAGAATGCCAGGAAGGCTATGTTCTTCCATTCTTCTTACCAATCTGCACCTACATAGTTATTTGGACAATTGTGCATGGATGCCTATTTTCATCCACAAAATTGTAGGTTTAATGAGGTCAGGGGCTGTGTCTTTTTGGTTCATACAAAAATGAAGTGACAGGTATATAGTGAGCTCTCAAAAATAGATGTTGGGCATATGAAAGTGATAGCTGGTAATTGAATAGTTGTCATGTGGCAGGCACTGTAGTGCTTGGGTACGTGCTATTTCACCTCATCTTTACTCTCATCCCAGCGAAGCATTATTTCTGTACATGATCACATACCAGTGAGGTGAGGAGAGCCTGGAGGGAATGGAAGCACAGCTGAGAAACGAAGGGGGCTGGAGAGCCACTTAGACCCTGGCATGTGTGGAGAAAGACTTTTTAATCCCAAACTTCAAGTTAGTTGGGATTCATTAACAATGTACAAAAGTAATGAAGTAGGTGACAGACTGTAGTTTAACACCTGACCTCAGATTTATTGTGAAAATACATATTCTTCATTTTTAGGTCTTTTGGTGATTGCAAGGTCTTTTTTTTTCTTTTTTTTAATTTTAGACTTGAACCATTTGAGCAAGCACATTACTACCATGCTCCTTATTTTAAATAGCAATGCTAAGTTATTCACTCTGGATTCTTTGAGGTCTTGGGGAAAGACCAGCAGAATAACACCATCTCTAGATTAAAAACAGCAATCAGAAAGAAAGCTGAGATGAGAGAAGGCACTGATTCTTTTCTATTTTTATGAAAACAGCAGCACCTTCTGGTATTTTCCTTTCAGAATTTGAGATGCAGAGGATTGATCTGATAGATTTGGTACTTAAAAACCTTCCTTATTAAATAGATTCAAAATATTTTTGAAGAACAGATGGTGTAGACTAGAGGAAGAAATAAACATTGTATGTTAAACATTTTATTGATCAATTAAAATATCATAATTTAAAATGTTGATTCTACTATGGGAATTATGCGTCTGTGTGTGATTGAGAAAGACACCAGTGAGAGTGTTTGTGGGGAGCGGGAGGGGAATTGATTATCCAAAGTTTAAATAGGCCTCTTCCCACCAGGTGAGAATGAGAAAAGCGATTTTCCTCTTTTCCCCTCCCTTTCTCTCCCCTCTCCTCTCCCTCCCTCCCTCTCTCACACATACACACATACACACACACACACTCCACCCCAGGCATGCAGATGGTTTTTCTTCAAGGTGTTAGGAAACTGGCATTTAGTCTTGAATCATGGGCCTCTGGGCACTTTGAAAACTGCCTTTTCTGCCTATTTTTAAGACCAGTTCAAAAAAAACAATGATAGGCAGGATAGAACAAAGAAATCACCGGTGTGGTTTGATAAAAAAGGCAGGCTGTGCAGTTGGCAGCTGTGTAAAGTGCTTGTTTATAGAGGGAAAGCATCCTTATCTTCTAGCTCTTCTTTGTTCAGCATTTTCTACAAGAGAATAAACTTGAGAAGTGAATGCCATCTCAGTAAGTTAGTCTACTTGGCACTAATTTCCAATCACATTAATCTTTCATCCCTGTGAACTGTTTATGTATGCAAGCTTCCATTCTATTTCAGGAGTACTTTGCTTGGGTATATCATCCATCTTTATAAATTATGATAGACTAGTGGAATAAGTTGTTAGATTCTCTGAAAATTAAATAAGACCACGAAGGAAAGAAAACACCACCAATCACTGCATAAAATGTATATTTAAAGTAGCTAAAGTAGTCACTTTTGAGCTAAAAATACTCTTTTAAAAATGGAAAATTAGATCATTTAATAGTGATTCAAGTGACATTAAAATTTACTTTGTCTTTGGTTCACATATTTATAGGAAAATATTAAGGCCAAGGCTGAATGGAGAAACAAATCCATTAATGATAGACGATACAGGGAAATAACAAACTCACAACCAGTCCTTGTACGTCTTGCCCTGCCTCTGCATGCCATTGCTCTCAGTCAGACGTCTGAACTGCCCAAAGTTGGTATAGGCTGGGTTCCTGACAATAGCAGGGTTGTAGTGGGAGCTGTCTTCACCACCTAAGTTATGGGGCCTAACACAGTGTGTACCATACAAGCAGTGGGTCTGCCTGACCTAAATTATGCTTCTTCATGTGACCCCATCAGTATTCCCAGGATTTGTGCCCTTTGCCCTTGATCTCATTTCTACAGGATTTAGACAAGTGTTAGACCCTTGGAATGCTCCACAATGGTGAGCATTGACCTTGATTCCCTAAGTTAGCTAGGAAAAAGAAGTGAATTTAAATCCAATGTTGCAATTATGTGGAATGCTTTGTAACTGTGGTAGTCAAATTGTTCCTGATACAAAAGAAGCTCTAGCCCTTTGTCAGAGACATCTGTCTTTCAGTTTGGGTCAGGTTTTGTGGTCTTAAGAGTCACTACTGCTTTTGTAATAAAAGACCGAATCTTCTGTGTTGTCATTTTTGCTGTTGTTGCATTTAGTGCACAGAGAAATTAAGGAGATTCACCTTAGAGTTAATTTTCCCAACAGTATTTCTAAGGCTTTTTTCTTCTAATTGTCAAAACATAATACTTTTAGAAAACAAAAAACACTGCTTGGTAAAAGATACTAGGATAAAGATGGTGGGTGTTTAGTGTTTGATGGATGAACAAGTGGTTAGAGGGTGTAATTCGGAACCAAGAGGCACCACCCCATGGCTGGTCCTGAGCCCCTATGGGGGGAAAAAGCAGTCTTTAATTACATCTGGAACTCATTAATTCTTTTTGGAGCCTCTTTCCAGATCAGCTTCCCCATCAGCCTCCCATTGAGCAACAGAAATTCCAGATGGTTCCCTCCATATGCTAGTGATCATTCTCTCAAGTAGGATAGATTGGTCATTGGCAAAATAGGATGGAATAGCTGTGGCCAAGGCAGGACAAGGTGAAAAGCACTGTGCCATGGTTAAATTAAAGATGATCCATCAGTTATGTTTATGATGTGGGTTGTACAAATACCATTTCTGAGTTATTACTTTGAGAAATCTTGAGTAATTTTATGGAAAGGTTGCTACTTCTAGAGATTGTGGCTTATGGTACCAACTTTCTATACCTGGAAAAGAGGGAAAAGCTCTGTGTCATTATGGCTGAGGGCTAGTGAGTGTGGACCTGCAGGTAAGCTACTCTGAAGGCAACTTTATGGTAAACTCTTTGTGTCACTAGCAGCTAGAGCTGAAATCTCTTTTAAGTTGATACGGGGGGAATTTATTTATAAAAATTTCCATAAGGTGTCTGGTTTTTCCATTTTATCTGAATTTTATTTTTATAGGCAGATTCATAGACTTTCCAGTTTGAAGTAGCAAGGAGTGAAGATAAAGTCAACCTTTATAATATAGTTAAGGAGTATATCATATTTATTTGTGTATCTATCTGTCTTCATCTGATGATAGGAAACATCTCTCACTCATCTTTGAATTCTCACCACCTAATAAAATTTGGTACATTGTGAGAAAGGAAAGGAAAGAAAAAGAAGAGGTGGACAGATGGATGCAGGAAGTTTATAAGTGAAAAGTGTGGCACAGAAGACATCTGAGCTGTGTTTCTACTTTTGTCTTCATCCTAATACTTGTCCTATGCTAGCTATTGAATTGTATGTGTATGCATGTGCATTTGCGTTGTTTGATGTTATTTTCTTCACCCACTATGTGCTAGACAGTGTTCTAGGTCCCAATAAAATAAGAATGAGAAAATAAGGTATAGTCTCTGTACTTGGGGATTAAAATAAATAGTCTGTGATTCATGGGAAATTTGTTGATATATTTGGAGTCAGTAGGGCAATTAAAAGGAAATATTTCTCCTAAGAGGGTATGTGGTAAAGAACAAAGGGATAAATTTTAAATTGTGTGTACATGTCATATATTAGCCACAAAGCATGTTCAAAAACAAAATCACCTGCTATCATACATTTATGTGTATATGTGAATACTCTGGATGAGAGCAAGCATTTATTGAACAAATTTTATTGTTTTATACAATCAAGTTCAACAGCTTAACACTGGAGAATGGGCCATAGATTGGAATAGTCAAAAACTATTTGTATAGAACTCTTTTTTTTTTTTTTTTAGACAGAGTCTCTCTCTGTCTCTCTGCTGGGCTGCAGTGGTGTCATCATTGCTTGCTGCAACCTCAACTCTTGGCATCAGCGATCCTTCTGTCTCAGATTCCTAGTAGCTGGGACTATAGCCAACATGCCACGAAGCCTGGGAAATTTTCTCTATTTTTAATAGAGAAGGGGATCTCACTCTTGCTCAGACTGGCCTTAAACTTCTGACCTCAAGGGATCCTCCCACTTCAGCTTTCTAGAGTGCTAGGATTACAGGCATGAGTCACCATGCCTGGTCTAAAACTCTTATTTATAAAGACTATTTAAAAACTCTTATTTTAAAGGATATTTTTAAAAAATAATTTTCATCTTAAAGTCTTGAACTCACAAAATATATGCTAAACCTAGAACATTGTCTAGGTATTTTACTCCTTTGTTTGAATGTTTTGAAAAGTGGTGCACCTTTTGGGGTTCAGACACAATTATAAGAGAGTCTTTATCTAACAAATGCAATCAGTGTAACCTGGTTTTTTGTACCCTCAGTGAATCCCTAATAATAATAATAATAATAATAAAAAGAAAAGTACCAGAAATGAGATTGATATATATATACATATATATATTTTTTTCACCTGTGTAGCCTTGTCATTCATTTTGTATTAGTCACTCACAAATTCACAAAATTAAGGTATGTAGGGAATTGAACTCAACAGATGTAGGCAACATTTATTCAGTGTTTTTATCTTCAACATTACAATAAACCCTAAGGATTTAAAAAAATGGAAAGATTGTCTTTTCCCTTGAGGAAGTAACAGTGGGAGAGAAAGACATAATTACACTGAGGATCAGCCCATTGACAGATACCTTCTTACACACACTGTGTGTATATATTTGAATAATGTGTTGTAGTGCTCAGATAGGAATGTGTGCAAAGTGTCATTGGTCATGAAAGAGGAAGGCTGTTTCCCCAGGAGGAGTGGGGGAGCCACTAAGGGGAGGGAATAGCTTACTAACAGAACTAAAGCTGGCACTGCATCCTAATGGACCTCTGCTATGCTCTGAGAACCACCAAGCCAGATCCAAATGAGAGAAGAGGGGAGGGAGAGGCGTGCAAAAACTATGGACCACCCAGAGACGTCATGCTTTAATTCTGCCTATATATTATAGGCTATAGCTCAGACACATGGCTTCATGGAAATTGTAGGCTGTGACTACGAGAGAAAAAGAGAAATGTTGGTTTACAACCTTAGAGTCTCTGCCATAGGAGAACATAGTAGGTCTGATAACTAGGGAAGCAGGCAAGGACATGATAAATTAACTTGTTTGGACAGGAGCTTAAGAACAGCTTGGTGCATTCTTTCCTAGAATGAAAGATTATGCCCACAAAAGAATTCTTTGAAAATCTCTTTGTATGTGTCAGTGATTATACTATTTGATATTAAAGCAGGAACCTTTATTATTTGATATTTTTAATTATATTGAATTACTAACACGCTTCAGAAATTAACACTTAATGCTTTCATGAAATGAAATATTTACTGTTCTAAATGGTGAGACACAACCATAAGAGGGTCTTTACCTAACAAATGCAATCAGTGTAACCTGGTTCTCTGCAACCTCAATGAATCTTCACCAATGAAAAGTAAGTAAGTAAATGAGAATATTTTATTCATATATTACTCTATAGTTAGACAAAATGTATGATGTTTTTCTTGTCAAGTTATATTGAAACAACTTTTATGGAAGGGGGGATGAAGAATAACAGTTTTCAGTTTCCCAGTGAGCTCTATTTATGCCATGCTAATGGACAGCAGTGCAGGTAATGCTAATATCCAGCATTTACTGAGTAAGCACATGGACTTTGCCTTACGCAGTGTAAGTTAGTGAATTGCAGATGGCTTACTAGTATTGAATGTGCATTTTAGATCTTTTAACTCATTTAATCCTCATAAAAATTCTGTGGATGAGGCAGATACCTTTATTATTATCCCCATTCTACAGATGAGATAACAGGCGCAGAGAGAAAAAGTTGTTGGCCTGCATGGCTACTCAGAGCAGAGCTAGGATTCATAGCCAAATATGCTGCCTTTGTTGGTCAAGGTCATAGTATATTTACTGTTCTATGTCTCCCTTAAATTAGAACCAAAAGTGAAGAACAGGGACAAAGGGCAGGGGGCTCATTTGATCTGTGTGTCTGCACTGCAGTCGGCTTAGGGCAACTGTATGGTACATAAGCAATGCATTTTGACCATAACACTTGATGTGTTAAGCAATGACAGTGTTTATTAATCATGGCTTTTGTTTCCTTTCAGTAAGGCTTAGCCTTTGGCAGAGTATTTGTTCTTTCAGTTTCTGTATCTGGGCTGGCATAGGTAGTAGTGTACGCAGCTCTTGAACTTCTAGAACACCAGGATAAGTTATGAGAAGAAAGAAAGTGGTTCTTTTACTCATTATTCTTTTACTCACTTATCTGAGCAATTTCTTTTTCTTCCGCAGACAGGACTGTCCTTGTGGATACAGACCTTCCATTCCTCAGAGGCCTCTATGTGATGGGGACTTTAGATTTCCCTGTGGACAGAAGCAATGTTCTGAGTGTGGCGTGCATGGTCATTGCAGGCGGGGAGCTGAAAGTTGGTGAGTAAAGGCACAAGTATAGAGAGTGTGTTGGGAATTACACTCTGGGAGAAAGTGCTCTGGGAAATGGGTGGTATTATCAAGTCAGTTGCTTAATAGTGAGTTTACTAGTGAAGCTCTGCCTTGGCAAGCTTCAGAGGTGGCCAGAGGTGAGTTATGTCGGTCATTCTCCATGCTCACGCACTGCCAGCAGGCTGCGTCTCTGGTCCCATGGTGCTTATGTTGCTGTCCTTTGCAGACTTGTTTATGCTCCTTCAGGTTTTAGATCAATTCTCCCTTTATAATATACCTGTAGCTCACTCTTTCAGAAGATATCATAGGATAGATTTGATATTTTCTGATCAAGTAACTCACAATAGGATTTCAATCATTGCCTTAACTTAGTTCCCTGGGAAACCAGACTTAGGGTCCTTGATCCATAACTGCCGAATAGCTTTTCAGAAAGACTTTCCTAATTTGCAGTCTACTATTTCTCAGAGTTACAAAATCCCCTCATTCTTCCTGGCATTGCCTATAAGCACAACTTTGTGTAATTTTTCTGACAGCCTGGGTGAAAATACTGTTCCCAGGTGGGATCTGACCTTTTCTGAACAGTGAGATGAGTGTAGCACTGGAAATCAGGGCTCTAAGTGAGATGGTCGGGCCCCAATCTACCTCCGTCACTTACTTGATGTTTGACCTTAAGCAAGTCAACCTCTGGGCCCCTTCATTTCTTCATTTGCAGCATACACGTGTTAAAAATAGAACCTTTCTCAGAGGGATGTTGAAATCATTAACTGTAACTGAGTGCTTGGGATATAATAGGTGTTCAATAAATGTTAGTTTATCTGTCGGGGTGCCTATAGGAAATGGACATCATATGAATCTGTCAACTCGAGGTTTACATGAAGGAACTATTTATAAAAATCCAAATGAGATGGGGCATATCTCGGGGCTAAGAAATTTGGGTTCTTACTACCCCTTGTTGTAAAGGGGAAAGAAAATGAAGTCATTACTGGAATCCAGAGGTGGACAGGGAGGTCTGCAGGGATGAAGAGGGTCCACCTGTCACTGTTTGCCAAATGCAGAGATGGGGATTTGATGCTACAAGCTTGATTGTCAGAGAGCCAGCAATCTGGACAACAGCAAGAGTTATTCTCTCAAATCTGTTCTGCCTCAGTTATAATTCTAACAGTTTTTTTTTTAATGGGATACAAGGAAATAAACCTAGAAAATTTTAACTTTAAAAGAATCATTGACGGAAACAACATAGAAGTAAACTTGCCTCTAACAACATAATGACACTTATTGTCAAAGTGTTACTACCTCTCCCAGAATTTTTTGCAATAAACATCCTTACAACCATGGAGAAAATTTAACTAGATAATCATGGAAAGTGTGTGGGGAAAGAACGTGGGCTGGGCAAAGAGAGTCAACTGTATTACTCCAGCTTAGCTTCTCAGATTCCATCTTTTTGGCCACTTTTCTGGTTTCCTGCAGATGGTTGCCAGACAGAAGCACAGCCTTTCTGTGGCTGAGACTTAGTCACTACAAGGAGGGAACCAGGGGAATAAATATCCTGACCTCACTCTCTTGCCTCCCTCCTGTCTTCTGCTCATGTTATCATTTGGCACACCCAAATGGAAGTCAGAGTAGAGGAGAACTCACTGATATGGTAGAAATACATCAGCAGCATCCTGGGGCTCTGGGCAGGGTAGACAAGGCAGAGTTTAGAAATGGAAGAGGCTGTAGAAGCTCTCCAGCATAGCAGCTTCCAGGTGCCATGCATGATACAATACTTGTATCAATACAGCCAAAGATTAATCTACCTTATTAATACTTGTATCAATACAGCCAAAGATTAATCTACCTTATTAATACTTGTATCAATACAGCCAAAGATTAATCTACCTTATTAATACTTGTATTAATACAGCCAAAGATTAATCTACCTTATTTTAGGTTGTTAGTCCTGCCAACTATATTTTCCACTCTTTCACTCTGTTGTATGTTCTGCTGTAAACACACACCTCTGCATTGTACACTTGTGCAGGACTTATTTTGTTTTGCCTTAGGCTTTAGGGGAATTTAAGCACAATATTTTTTACTTATCTCTTTATTTTATTATGTCAGTATATCTTTTCACACTGGGGAAATCCTTCTGGATTCAGAGATTTTCCACCCAGATTACTACCATTTGCCTATTTATTTTAATAGTCTATAAAATCCTCGTCTAATTAATATAACTATTAAATAAAATTGAACTTTCTTTTTATTACTAAAAAACTTATTGCAGATTAACATCTTCTATTGCTGTGGTTAGATTTCCTCATTCTGAATGTTATACATAACTTTCGGAGGCCACTTACTACTGTAATATATAGCTTGTTGCCTGAAAAAAATCTGTACCTTTGAAGAGGAGTGACACCGTGTCACTTCCCAGTTGTAGTTGATGCATTTCAAATCTCATTTCAAAATTTCTCTATTCTAACTATATTTTTTACCCATCACTAGATAATGGTGTATTCTGTTACTCCCTGCTTCATCCATGTGTTCTAGGCCAAAAGGTTGCTTATTGGAACCCATCTGCCTAGTCCTATGTGTATTATGCCTGAAGGAAGACTTTCAACCCATCTGTCCAATTTTACCACACCCTAAAGAAATCCCAACATGAAATAGATAATAAGACTAGTTAATAAACAAACTTAATAGATGTGGACACTGGCACAGAGTGCTGCCAGAATATGCCTGCTATCTGATGCCATTTGATCCAAGTCCCAACATTGTGGAATTATATTTCTTGGTGGCCCTGCTTTTAAGGCAACTGGTGCTGGCAAAGGTATCAATCGACTTTTAGTAGAACAGAATCACACATAGGATGGTAAAATTAGAAAGGAAGTTTAAGATCAAAGCTTTGCTCAGAGGGCTACAGCTGTATCACAAATGCCAAACTCAATTTTATTATTTGTTCAGTGCTTGTCTCATTAGTCTGATAATACACTTGAGATAAGCTTAAAGCATTTCACTTGTGTATTCATTCTTTCATTCATCGTGCATTTACTTAGTACCTATCATGTGCCAAATATCATGTGAGATGCTGGGTGTGCAAAAATAGAAATCATGAATGCTAGCTTTCAAGAGGTGTCTCAATAAAACAGAGGAGACAAATAAGTAAAAACACAATGGGAAGGTCATATCTTTCAAACTGGAGGGAGCTTAGAGATAAAGGAAAAGATGAGAACAAGCATGTGTTTACAGATACGCATCCTACCTTGAGGAAATTATAGGGAATGGGTATGTCTGAATTGTAGGATTTGCATAGAATGGTGGTAGCCAATGAAGCTTCTTTGCCTTATCCCCGATGTTGTGAAATTTGGATTTTATTATAAAGGCAATGGACGGTCACGGATAGTTTTAAATAGGGAAGTAATATGATTAGATGTGGTCTTAGAAAGATTATTCCTGCCTGTGTGGGGGATGTATATGAAAGGAACACAGTACACAGTAAAAAGGATATTGAAATGTTTCAGCAAAGAAATTTTAAGGCAGGGGTGTCCAATCTGTGACCTGTGGGCCACATATTGTTTTTGTGAAAAGTTTTTTGCTTACCTGCAGTGTCAAGATATCACAAAAAGTATACACAGACCTTTTTGTTTTTGTTAATTAGCTTTTATTAGTTTTTGTGTATGTACTGTGTGGCCTAAGGCATCTCTTATTCTTCCAATGTATGGAAGAAAAAGAAAAAAAGTTTGGATACTTCTGTAAGGACTGAACTAATGTACTGGAGTTAAAGAAGTAAGAATGTATTAGAGAGCTATCAAGGAGATAAAAATCACTAGAAAATAATGACCATTTTGAAGAATTGTTTAAGATACATCTAAGCTTTAATTGAAAGCTTTCAATGGGGAAATAGCCTATCCATATAATTTTAGTTGAGTGACCCTGGGCAAGTTAGAGGAACTAGCTCTGTCTATATCCTTTTCTCTAAAATGGAAAAAGAATGTGAGGGGTCCCTTTAGAGATGAATGTGCCCTGGTTCTTGGCTTCCAGTGCCAAGAATGAGCACTGGTGCCTACCTGATGATGGAGTGATCACAAATACTAAATAATCACAGTCAACATACATTTATTACAGAACAAAGCACATAAAACATAAAGAGAATATGTCTCCAAAAGGACAGGAAGATTTGTGAAAGAAAGACCCCATGAGAGAAGATCAGTGCTATATATATATATATATATAATATATATTTCATATATAGATACATGAGTGTCATGTATATGATAATACACATATATGTGTTATATGTGTATGTATTACATGTATACACACATATATGCATATATAGTATATGTATATATAAGTTTATATATATACATTATACATAATATATATTATATAAATATAATATAATATATATACATAATATATATTATAATATAAAATTTATATATATAAATATATTTATAAATAGAAAAGAGTCATCAGCCCAAATGTGAAATCAAAGGTATGAATAAAATTGACCAGAGTTTGGGAATAGAGAAGAAAAAATAACCAAAGTTGAAATTTTGAGGCAGACCAGACCATTTGAAGGATGGAAGTGGTAAATGATCTTAGGAATGAGAATGGAAGAGAAATAGCTCTTAAAATTAAAAGAAAATGAAATATATTGAAACAGAAAAAGTAATTTATAATAAAGAAGGAGAACTCAAAGAAAATTGGCCATCTCATTCTGGCTTTGTTTTCTATAATGGCTGATAAATATAGTTTTGACACAAAATGTTACTTTATATGTAGAACAAACAAAAAGGGAATATTGATGCTTGGGGTCAGTGACTTTTAATAAGCTCAATATCATTTATCTATTATTTAACAACTTTTCTTTTAGCTTTAACGTAGTCTGAGGTATTATTGAACATATCAAATCTCATGCTGAAAATGAACAGTTGTCCATATTCAAAACTCTATGGGATTTCTTTCTTGAGCAATTTGCTTTCGTTTATGGAATGAAAAAATAGATATTAAGGTGAAATTAATTCCTCTGATACGATGATTTTTCAAAGTTTCATTTATACATTTTTCCCTTCCTCCATCTCTATCTGACCTCTTCCCTTCTTCCCTTTCTCTTTCATTGAATGCCAACTCAGTGCCAGACGTTTTCCCTGGGACTTGCATATTCAGCAGTGAGCAAGACAGATAAGATTTCTGCTTATATCGTTTTGTTGAAGGAAATAGGCAATGAAATAGTAAAATAAATTCACAAGATATATTTAGATGGCAATACATACTCTGAAGAAAACTAAATAGAAAAATGAATTGAAGAGAGGTCTAGTTTGGATGTTGGGCACCAGAGATTAAGGTACTTCATAAAGACATTTCTGATGTTAGTATGACCTCAAAACATACAGACAAGAAGAAGTCAGACTTGCAAAGAGAAGTTCAGACCAGAGGAAAAGCTAGTGTCAAGTCCTACAGTAGGAAGTTGTTTTGCATACTTGTGAAGCAGAGAGGCAGCCACTGTAGTTGAAAAATAATGAATAAAATAGTATGTTTATAGGGAACATCATGTGTTTCATAATGTAAGTTACATTTTAAGACATGAAATGTTGCTTTACAGATTATTAAAGAAAAAACAAGTCCAAATTTTGCTGAAAGTTGATATTTAGTTATAATCTCTAGAGTATGGCTTTAACAAGACAGAAATTAACTGAGGACTTTTATAAATATAGCATTTTCAGTGACCTGAATTATAATATTAGTTTAGCAACTTATTGTAAAACTTCTCAAAAATTCCCCAATAGTAGATTCATAGCTATGATATTGCAGACCTCTGTGATTGTGTGCATCATGTTTGACTGTTGATAAGGAAACAGGCCCAGAGAGATTATTGATTTGTTCCAAGACCTTATATTGCAAGTGAAGAATAGGAACAGGATTGGGGGTTATTTTCATTACCTTAAATACTCATTTTTGATGCCTTTGCCCAAGGACTACCTTTACTGTGAATTCTTTCCTGTCTGCATTTAGCAGATTTCAAGTGTATCTTTTCTTCTGGTCCATTCAGCTTATTCATAATGTCATTGCTGCATTCATTTTATTGCTATGAAATGGTATGTTTCTGTGACTGTCTTCTCTCTATTAAATGATAGACTTCATCAGAACATTTTAAAGCCTAGCACCTGTTCTGTAGTAGGATTCTAATAATTACTAACTAATATATGCATAAATGAATGAGAATACCTAGGTTTGTCTTTCAGTTCAATGCCTTTTTCTTGTAACACATTTGGTCTCCTCATACTTAAATGTCTACATTTGTGTGGAAGAAATTAGAATGTTAATGTTTAAATGACTACATTATGTTTCTCCACTAATTAAAGGAGCAAAGCAAATGAAAAACTTTGAAAAAATTGGTCATCTCATAAAACTCAAAAGTATTTTCAATTTCTACAGTCTGTCTAGGACAAGAAAACTGATTTAAAGAAAAAATCCCCAATTCAAAGCCTATTCAATAAACATTTGTTGATTGTTTTAAATGTTTGTCCATAAATAGCTGTCTGAACTCAACCCTTTTTTCAGTGTGTCCTTTTAAATGATACATTGTTACTGTGCTTTAACATGTTTTTCTTTTTATTTTAGATGTCAAATGTTCAACTTAATGAAGACTGTTTCAATATTATACTTCAAAAATTGGAAACAGAAAACTCTTTTGTAATAGTTTGTAGGAAGACTTCAGAGGGGGATAACCAGTAATAATAAATGTATATAATTTGTTATAAATAATAAAATAAATATATGATTACCTATAAACAAAATGAAATAGTAATACAGTTATACAAATCTATATAATTCATTTGCATTATACATGTACATTTGCATAATAAATACTCCTGTGGATATTTAAAACTTAACAGAACATTCCTTTATCCCTAAGTCAGCAGGATATGCCCCAGCCATAGGCTTCTTTGGGGACACAGCACTTCATGTTTTTCTCTGGCCTGGCACTGCTTAGTCGTTCAGTTTATATTGGAAACTTGGACTTTATCTTAAAACTTGTCACATATTGCTTTTCAGGGCCAGTGATGGGTATTTGCCAGCTCTGTCTCACATTTGTAGCCAGGACCCTAAGGTCATCATTAGCACATGACTTTGATTGCCAGGAAATGAAGAGCGAGGTATATGGATGTTTCTTTCATTGCTTCCCTGAGTGGGACTTTCTAAATCCTAAAGAAGAAGAAAAATCCATACGCAGTTTATTGCCTTCTAAACTGACAGTTCAGTAAGGCTCATTGGATGATTAAGTAAGAAGAAGGAGAAAAACCTGAGAAAAGTGTAGATTAAAACATATCCTCCAGCCTAAAGCCACAATACCCACTAGTCAGACCCATTTAGCAGCCAGTGAGAATCTTGTAGGTGATATTTGTTTCAAAATAATGGATTAAGTAAAAATCAATCCTCTTTCAAGTTTATAATTGGAAAATAATACAAATACCTACACATTTAATACGTAAATGTAAATATGCATAGAAGATGGTTTGCTCGGTGTTTATACCAACAGTTCTTTAATGAGACTAATAGCTGATAAAATAAAAAAGTGATATGAAGGGGATATGAATTTTAAATACTGTACTTATTTAACTATACGAGCAAAAGGGACACATCTAAAAGGAACAAAAGCTTTGTCTCTTACAGGTGAGTAAACAGTGAAACATTTCTGTGCTTGAAGAGTCCTTAGGACTAGCAGCTAACAGTTAAATAATATGTATTTCAAAATCAGATTAAGCATTTTTCTGATGGATATTAGTTCTCTGAAAAAACCTTACATTATATTTAAATATACGTTTTTATGCTAAATACTGATACAAATATTTCCTATTGGGCCATCATTTGGTCTCCACTATACACATTTGCTGTACTCATTATTACTTTAATATTTTAATATTTTCTAAATCAGTGTTTCTTAAACTATAGTTTTGATTCATGAACCTCCTTAACAGCAACCTAAAATTTCTTAGAGTTTTTTAAATTTCATTTAATTATGAAAAACTTAATCTCAAAAATTATTAAATATTATTTAGTAATTCATTTTGCATAGATATAAAAACAAAATCATTTTAATAAAGAAAGAGAATAAATGAATGAGGGATTTATTTTCTTCGTTAGAATACACAAGAGTGTTTCAGTTGGAGACAAATTTTGTTTGTTTTCTCTACAGTTCCTTACTGGACATTCAAATAAGTAATCACTGAATATTTTTGCTTTGAAATGTCTAGTTTCTTATACGTTAGGAATTGGACATTACTTGTTGGGAAGAGCTTGCCTTATTTTTTAATAGTTTCCAGAATGAAAGTTTAATTTTGAAATAAATGTCATATCTCCATTGTTACAACTATTATTTTTAACTACTAAGCCACGATTTTTTAAAATGTGCATTATATGCAGACATTGTACTATAATGTGTTACATATATTATATATATTTTTATATATAACTATTGACAAGCTCTAAATCACTTAGGTCTCACAAAAAAATGGTTGCTCTTATTGGGCCTATATTATTGTTAGGGAAACTGAGGCTTATAGCAATGAAGTCATCTGTTCAATTTTGTGCTTAAAGTTGTAAGGGTTTATATATGAATTTGGTGAATTCATTCACCAGTTTTACAAGTGGTGAATGAATAGTATTTCAATATTTATTTTAATATTCCATTGTTGATAAATTGAGAGCCTTCATTGATTATAAAAATCTGTCAGCTGAATAAAATCTCTCTCCAAAGGAATAGACATTTTCATTTGATGATGCCTACTTGTTTTTATAACCAGTTCTTACTTTATTGGGCTGCAAGTCTCTTCCACCCTCCATTTATTTTCAGATGGAAACCATTCTGCTAGGGAAGGGCATTTTAGTGATAAGTGTGTCAAAAATACACCAGAAATTAAAAGCCAATTCAGAAAAATCTTATGTACTACAATTTAATTGGTTCATTGCTATCAATATTTGCTAGCTTGAGTCTCTGATAGTAAGAACACTCTGGAGTCCTTGGTCTGAAGAAAGTAGCTACAGCAACATATGAAAAAAATAGTTTGGTTCTAGATAGAAGCTAAATTTCCAATGTCCTAACCATATAACTTCTAAGGGCAGGAAAAAATGTGTAAAATTGATTTGGGGGCTAATTTCTTAAGCCTGTGTTTTCTGTACAATCATGATATTTATGTGATTTTAAGATTAACTCAGAAGTAAAACTATTTAAAAATATAAATTTATTGCTTTGAATTCACTGAACAGCACTTGAAAACAGTATCTTCAGAAAATGTGTCCAAAATTTGGCCACTTTCCATTCTTTTGTGATCAGCAAAACTTGTTGATCTTAGAATTGATTAATCACTTCATAAATTTTTATTGAATGTGAAATATGATACACATGTACATAAAAATTGTATAAGATAAAAACATACAGATCAATTAAACATTATAAACTAGTAAGTAAATTTTTATTTCTAATGCTTCTAATGTAATTGAGCATTTTTATATTTTGTTTATTTGAGAATATTTTATTTTGCCAAGTAGCTATTCTCTTATCCTTTTTAAGTAACAGCTTATCTGTTTTATATTGATGTGTTGAAGTCAGATATTTTGGAATGTATCTTTTGTTGGGTTTAAGGATTGCAAACATCTTTTATCTTTGTAGCTTCCATTTTTTTTTTTTAATGGTATCCTTTGATGATTGGAAAATCTTTATTTTAATATACTTCACTTTAAAAACGTTTTAATGCATTTTACGTTTTGATTGAACCATGATCATAAAAAATTGCCATGTAATTCCAATCCTTTAAGATTTGTTTATTTTTTTATTAAATCATAGCTGTGTACATTAGTAGATTTGTTAAGCTGATTTATTGTCATCATATGATCAATTTTTCTAAATGTCTGTGCATGCTTTAAAAAATGTGTATTCTTTATGGGTCCAGTTTTCCATCTATGCCCATGACATCAAGTTTGCTAATTTTTTAATTCAAAACTGCTGTCTCCTTATTGTATTTTTTTGTTTATTCTAGGAGCAGTTTTATTGACTTTGCTGGTGTTATTGTAGATATATCTGTTTGTCCTTGTAGTTCTGTCAGTTTATACATGTTGACGCTATAATGCTAGGTGCATGTATGTTTAAAATTGTTTTAACTTACCAGTGAAGATAGTCTTTTATTAATATGGAATATTTCTCTTTATTTCTAATTGTTTTTACCAGAGGACTGATAAAAATTACCCTAGTTAACCACTCTAGAATAAAATATTTCCAAATAAGCTTTGCTAGAAACCTATGGTTTCTTCTCTAAGCTGACTGAGAGAAGGCAGTGTCAAGTAAAGACACTTTGGATATAGTTTTAGATGTATTGACATAAAACACAGTATTCTGTGATAGACTATTCAGGTTCACTCAACCCAGACATATTTGACAAGGAAGAATTCCAGAAGAGACGGTATTTGAGCTGGGTTTGAAAGTACCGATTAACCATGAAGAAAAGGGAAGTGGTGGTGTTTCAGACAGAGGGAGGGAAGACCGGGAAGCCCATGGAATGCTTGGGAGTTTGTGTGGCTCAGCTACTGAGCATGTCAAAAAAGACCAAAGAGAGTGGAAGGGGCTCTAAATGGACAAACATGTTTCCAATTATTTGCTGTTTCAAAGAGTTTCCAAATGTTTGCTATTATAAATAAATAATGAAGAACTCTAGGCCATAATCTATGTTCATACATTATACTAGTTTATGTGTGTGTGTAAACAGGGTCTTTCTATGCTGCCCAAGCTGGTTTTGACCTCCTGTCCTCAAATGATACTCCTGCCTCAGCATCTCAAAGTGCTGACATGAGCCATATTTCTTTTTTAGAACAAGTTTCTTGAAGTAGAATTATTGCAGCAAGTGGTACAGACACTTTTATACACAAAAGGGGGCATCTAATCCAAGATCATTGAAGGGTTTTAGAATAAGTTACAGTGGAGCCAAGTTTTGGGGGATGATTAGGAGTAAATCAAGATGAAGGTAAAGAATGTATATGTAAAAGGCTGGGAAATCTCATGGGCACAGAGGAGAGAGAGTTAGGGGAAAAGTAAACGATTCAGTATGGATGAGCTTAGTTCAAGGTGTGGGGAGTTATGTCGATAGAGTGGGCTCTAGGTTTATATGTGATTCCTTCAGAAGAGATTTGCTTTATTAACCAAACCACCACAGAAATTTAGTTAATAAGTAATAAAACATCCTTTTCCCTTTTTCTTACCTTTTGAAGTTCATATTCCCCAAATCATTATAATGGTTATTTTTCATGTAACAAAACTTATTTTCTTCCATCTCCCCAGGTGTTTTTAGCATCTGGAACATATTGTTTCCCCTCCATTGCCCACCACCATGCTATGTAATATCAACTTCTTTTTACTTCTTTTCTATTTCTTCATAGTCACATCTGCTATGATGGTACTCATTAAGTCTAAGGTCCACCTTCACCACTTGATAACTATGTACTATTCCTTGTCTCAGTTTCCTCATGAGAACCTCCACAATATGCATCATATGTTGTATGAGTTAAATGAGTTCATGCATATGAAGACATCTGAAATGTCTTTACAGCACAATGACAATTATTTTCCCTCTCATTATGATTACATAATTTCAACCAGGTTTAATATGCCTCTTGCTATGGTATAGAGCAGCTTGACAAAGGTAAACCAAGGATAAACTACATTATCCTTAGCATCTTCTCTTAGACATGACTTCTCTCAGTGACAAATTCCATGCTGGAGAGAGTGCCTGATCTTTCTTTGATTGATAGATTTGAGAATAAAATGAGGATCTTAGCTTTCCAAGCTTTTCAATCGCCTGCTTCTGAAAGAAGCATTGTATTTTACTGTTAGAATAGCATGTATTTTCTTCTCTTCAGAAAGTTTTTCTACATAGTCCCTATCCTCTATCTCTGCCTTTCCTTAAGTTGCAAAAAGGAAGCCAAACCCTGGTCATTTCAGATATCAAAGATCACAGCAGGCTAACTAATTTTGCCCAGACTTTCTGTGAAATCTCCGCATGTGCTGCAGTTTTCGGTTGCATAATTGATTTAATCTTTGATTTTAGAGGAGCACTGAACTCTTTTTGTGGGACTTTGCATACATTTCTCTAGGGCAAAAACTGTCCTACTTTTTTCTTTCTGGTATCTGTTTATGCTAGGCCATTTTTTCCCTCCAAGACTCCAAACTACCCTCCATGAAATAAATGAAATCACAGTTGGAAAACAGCTTACTGGACAGACTTATAACTGCAAGATAAGAGCTACACCACTCACATTTACTTAATAGTCTCTTCCTCCCTTGTGTCCCTTCTTTCTACTCCAACATGTCTTTGTTTTGGCTAAGAGGATGCATTAGCCTCTGAGCTGGGGAGTGGCATTACCTACACAGAGCTGCAGCATACCTTAGACTCGTATTGGAGACACACAACTGACCATATGACTCTAGGAAGATTTACTTACCTCTCTGAGTCTTGCTCCCACCAACCCTTACTACAGTAACAGCTATGAAGATTGGTTTATAAAGATAGGTATATAGTAAGCTTTAAACCCACCTTGAGCCTTTTGGCTAACCAGGTTATCTATGAAATGTCATCTGGAGGGAATGATTTTATGCTACGTGAATTATCACTAACCATAATGAAAACCAAAACAGTTATTTTGTACTGATTTGCCACATCCTTTTAAATTATGTTTTAAACTGGAAAGTCTTGTTTGGTAGAATAGTTTTGTAAACCTGTTTAATCCAGTATATAATTTGAGGACTATCATCAGTTATTTCTTAAACAATTGATGCTTGGTAATATCTTCTGTACTCAGATATATTTTCCAAAGAAAATAACTTTTTTTTGGCCATACCCACTAATGCTATTTCAGCAAATTCCTTGAACAATTCCCTCTCACACAGTAAAAGTAACTATGCTCTACCATTAATATCAATAGAACGAGGTCAGAAGTAATTTCCAACTGCTATCTGTCATAACCTTGAGTGTTTATGTCTTTATGCTGCCAAAAGAATTTAGTTTTAGAAAACAACCTTTGTTTAAGAAAACAGCATAAACAGACCTTTGTTTAAATAAACTCTTTTACTAAAATTGTATACATTTAGACAAATCTTTCAACCTCTGAGCCTCTTAAATGTGAATATTTAAAATTGGGAGAGATTAAAATCATACTTGTCAGCTGTGATATGAAGATTAAATGCTAAAATGTATGGAATAAAGAAATTTGGGGATTACCTAGCCATAGACAGTGTATCAGGCAGGCTTTGCCATAGTAATGGTGTGTAACAAATAATCTCCAAATCTTAGCAGTTCATAAGAAGAAATATTTCTGTTTAGATTTAATGAGACTTGGCTTGTGTGTTCTATTAGGTTTGCTTTGTGTATTTCTACATTCATATGTCAGAGGTCATTTAAGGAATTATCCTTTCATGGTAGCAAGCATCATTGCAAGAGATTTGGTGAAAACTTGCCAAGTCTCTTACGTCATTAAGTGAGAACTGGCATTACTGTCACTCCCACCCAAAGTTCATTGGCCAAAACAAGTCACGTGACCAAGGTAAATATTAGTAGGTCAGGAAAGTTCACTCTGCCATGATAAAGAGGAGTTAATATTTGCTGAATAATCATCCACTATCACTCAAAGAAGTATACTAAGTCTTATTTTTTTTCCTACTCTAATTTTATTTATGTTACTATTGGCTCTTTTCCATAGAGTTTACTTTATGACGTCTACTTTGCATTCCTGAAATTACATCACAATTTGTTTTTCTTTCTTTTAGTTATAAATTGTTGTGAATGTTATACTTTTCATTGTAAACAGGTACTTTAGAAAATCCCTTAGAAAAAGAACAGAAGCTTCTGATTCTCCTTAGAGGTTCAGAGGGAGTCTTTTGTGACCGTCTCGATGGAATTCGTATTGATCCAGGAACAATTGGTAAGAGTATGATACAGTTTTTATTAAAGATGAAATAAGAATATGTGTGCGTGTGTGCTTGTGTGTGTGTGTGGTAGAGAAATACTATTTGTAGAACGTGCTAAATTTCAGGTACATGTCTAGGTCATTTTTAGTTATTATTTTACTTACTAGCTCACTTGTGAGCAGTGTCCATTTTAGAGATGAGAAAACTAAGACTCAGGGATGATGGACAACATGCAGAGGCCACACAGCTTTATAACGTCTAAACTAGGATTTATATCCAGATAGGTCATACACCAAAGTCTAGTCTAAGTGTCTATATTATTAACTGTAGATATTATGTAATATTTATGAAGTTTTAAATTGACATAGTCTTTTGTGCCTGTGCTGATCCCTGAATCCAGCCATATGATCTAATTTTTGTTTTTGAAATTTTCTCTAATACTAAATTGAAGTGAAGAATGAAATATTTCTTTCATTGAATGCCTAAATTTTTGTGGTATCATAAGTAAGTGGAAGATTTTAATCCTTTTAAATCCTTTGTAATCTCCTTGAAACAACTAAGAAATGGTGTCATTTTACAGTAAACCTTTGATAATTGGAAATGACCAAGAAATCTGCTTTTATGGTCAATTGAATATTCTAGATAATTCAAATTTAAGGACATGAACTGCTTTTTGTTATAAGCATTGTAGTTGGAAATCTCTTTAAGTTACTTTAGGATCCTTCTTTGCTTCGCTTACTAAGCCTGTAGTAAAAAGATAAATTTTTCTTTTCTTTTTTTTTTATCATTAAATCATAGCTGTATACATTAATGCGATCATGGGGCACCATACACTGGTTTTATAGACCGTTTGACACATTTTCATCACACTGGTTAACATAGCCTTCCTGGCATTTTCTTAGTTATTGTGTTAAGACATTTACATTCTACATTTACTAAGTTTCCCATATACCCTTGTAAGATGCACTGCAGGTGTAATCCCACCAATCACCCTCCCTCCGCCCGCCTCCCCTCCTTTTCCCCCTTCCCCCTATTCTTAGGTTATAACTGGGTTATGGCTTTCATGTGAAAGCCATAAATTAGTTTCATAGTAGGGCTGAGTACATTGGTGATGATGGTATCTGATGAAATATTTTTATGAAATGATAACTATGAAAGATTGATTTCAGGACATCTTCTGAAAGTGAGATTATTTTTACATTCATTTATCTTGATTTTTACTTTTATTCTCTTATGACTTTTTTCTGAATTATGGAATAGAAAAATTATGGATGTTTATATAAATGGTTGAGTGCTAATTAATTGCAATGTTTTAGGGGGTCCACATCGAATGAAAATTTAAGGCATATAATTTGTACCTTATTGGCTTACTTCTCTCAATTATGAACTTTCTGCTGAAAATTGTGAAATTATAAAATGTTTAGGTTGCTGGCTTGCTGTAAAATCAATGTGTCAATCCAGGGATGTGCAGAAAATACATTTGGATACAGGAAGAAAATACAGAACTTCTATATAATAACTTAATATATATGAGTATGTTCATACATATGTATATTTATTTATCTAAAGTGATAAATATTATCTAAAATTATCTAAATTAAAACAGCAGGTTAGGAACAAACACTCCAAAACTTCAAAATCCAGGCTAAGTGTGGTGGCTCACATCTATAATCCTAGTATTTTGAGAGACTGAGGAGGATCACCTGAGGCCAGGAGTTTGCAACCAGCTTGAGCATTATAGCAAGACGCTGTCTCTATAAGAACGAGATACATTTTCTGGGCATAGTGGCATATTTCTGTAGTCTCATCTAAGAATGGCTGGAAGGCTGAAGGAGGAGGATCCCTTGAGCCCTGAAGTTGGAGGATATAGTGAACTATGATCAAGCCACTGCACCCAGCCTGGAAGACAGAGCAAGACCCTGCCATAAAAAATTATATCTCATAATTTTCAAAATCCTCATATGGGATGATCCTTTCTTTTTTGCCATAAATTAAGATGCTTTATTTGAAACATCCAACATGAAATGCTTCTTGTAAAATAGAGCACTTAAATATTCTTTGTTCTCATAGGATGGACACCTTCATACATAGATTATCACACATTTTGCACAACAACCTCTGGAATTAGTTTAATTACCTGGCCTTGATTCCTCGGAAGTACTTTTCTTAGCCGCTGTTGCTTCTTTTCCTGTCAGGGGTTTATGGGAAAGTTCAGCTTAACGGTGCTTATCCTAAGAAATCGTGGACACGTCTTGGAGCTGACATTGCCTCAGGGAATGAGAGGTAAGAAATGACAGCACATTTGGACTTTTTTTGTAGTTTCATTTGCTTCTGCTGAGGTTTTGTTACTATATAAAGTTCAATTTTAGGTTCAGCCTCATAATTCAAGGAGGAAAAAGTGGAAAAATAAAGGACCTTAATAATCTCTGTAAAATAATAGGAAGAAAAACATACAAAAGGTAGGCGAGGAACATAATTTATTCCAGGAGTAAATTTGAAGTAATACTTTAATAATTGCTGTCAATAAAATTCCCCCAAAATATAAATTCTGTGAGATAAGAGATGAAGTCTGATGTGAGAAAACAGGAGTCTAAATTGAAAATGTAGCTGCTTAAGATATAGACAGAAATAAAATAGGACAGAGGTGAAGCAGATGAAGGATCGTATGAAATTTAATAATACATTGGAGGTAGTAAAGAACACAGTCGCAGCAGTTTCAAACTGAACAGGTAATATGAAGAACAAACTGATGGCAAGCTGTCATAACACCGGAGATGAGACTGGGAAATGAAAATGATGAAAGATAAGGTGTTACAAGTAGAGATCAGAAAGTGGTAATATAGATGATATGTCCTTTTTGATAAGTGCCTAGACTAACTACAGTAGAGAGAATAATGAAAACGATAACAGAAGTACCCATAACAAAGCTGGGAGTGAGTCACAGTTAATTGGAGCACATCAGTGTCAGGAATAGTGGTTGCTTCATTACATGATCCTTATAGTACAAGAAAAAACAGGGTGGAAAATAAGCAAAAGAAAGAGAAAACACGAAGAGGGGATTCTGCGGTGGATGGGACAGTGGAGAACATAGGAACAAAGTCATCTATGGTGGAGGACGTGGAGAGCAGAGGCTGAGCATGGCAGGCTTCCAAGGAGTAGTATAGGTCAGGGCCACATTCATTAGCCATACTAAGAATTTAGGTTTTGCCCTAAGGGCATCATGAAGCAGTAGGTTTATAAGGAGGTGGTGTGGATGGGAGGCAGCACTTACAATCACGCTTGGTATGTAAAAGAAATAACTGCAGGTACCAAGTGGACGATAGGAGGAAGCTAACTGGATCTAGGGATACCAAGAGATAGTATAACTCTCTATAAGGAGATGCAGGAGCTATAAAGAAAATCAGGCAGATTTAGAGGCAGAAGATAAAATCTATATGGTGCATTGGATATGAGGGGCTTTCTTGGTTTCTGGTTTGTGTAGATGGATGGCGGTGTCATTCACTAGGAGAGGAATGAATTTGGGACAATGACTATTCATTCCGATTTGATAATTTGAGTTGAAAGTGCTTTCTGATCCCCAAAAGGATCTGTGAAGCATTTCTAACAGGGATCAATGAGAAACTTTAATTATAACTAAAAGGTTAGCAAGTTGGAATTTGGCAGGAGCCATATAATGGATTTTTTCTTATAAGAATGTGTTAAAAAACCTCATTCAGAGTCTGAGCTACAGGCTATTTTGAGAGAAACTCAATTTTATTAATTAAAACTATCCATAGTCATTAGCTAGCTACCATTTATTGAGTTCTTATCATGTAGGTTTGCTCTATGTCAGGCCTCTCCCATGCATTTTACATACATTATCTTATTTAAATCTCTCAATGTTATAAGTTAGGTATTATTATCTACATTTTATGGATATGAAAACTGAGGCTGGAGAAGTTAAGTAAATTTTCTAAGTTCATAAAGCTAGAAGTTCCTGAGGCTGGATTTTTATCCTGGTTTATCTGATTCCATTGCTTGTGTTGTAAATATTATAAATATTAAAAACAAAACTTCCTAGTATCAGTCCTGAGGAGAAGTACTTTAATGAGTTTATATGAGTGGTATATAATTAAAATACATTGTGTATTCATTATATGGGTATCCCATCTTTTAAAAAAAATTAAAAATAATTTAAGATTCATAAGAAGTTGCAAAAATATTAGTTGTAGTTCACATATATCCTTGACTCAGTGCTCTCTGATGGTAGCATCTTATATCACCAAAGAACAGCGGTTTTCAACCTGTGGGTTGCGACCCCTTTTTAACAATGAAAATACATTGCAGCATTAGGAAGGTTGAGAACCACTGCCATAGAACATTAGCAAATCTGGCAAGTTGCTATTGGTACAGCATTAACTGAACCACAGTTCAAGCCATTTCTTCAAACATTGCTCTACAACCTTCCCTATGTTGAAAGTCAATTTGATAAGCCTTTCTATTATACTGTGATATGAGAATGTTTCACTTGTCCCTTTTTGTGAATTTTCACCAGTAAAATTAGAGATCTGAATTTATTTGTATATAATTGATCGATTTTATGAATAATGGTAGCATGTACACTTCAGAGGCAAAGTTTCATGCTAACTTTATAAGCTTATACTCATTCCTCACACTATCAACCGAAGTCTGCTTAGCAAGATATTTTGAAGAAAAAAAAAATGTTTTTTGTTCTGTTTTATTCATCTCTAAGTTACTCTTTAGTGTGATTTGTTTGACTTGACTTTTGGGAGACTGGTGATCAAAAATGTTAGATATTTTTGGATTGTAAATAAGTGAAAGCAAGTGAGATTTAGATACAAAGAATTTGTTTTTACCCAATACAAGCGTTATGTGTATTTTTACTTGTGGGTCTTCCAAGGGTAACCATTCATCCTCTGAAATAAAATGGTTACTTTGTCAATCAGTGTTGTGATAAAGATTTAGATCTTATCCCGGCCATTGGAGGATTTTAAACAAGCAGGGACAGGGTCTGATTTATGGTTTAGCCTGATTTATGGCTGTGTAGAGGAATGATGGTTGGTTGTGTGAAAAACATTGCAGTGTTTTCAGGTGACACATGATTATGGCTTAGAGTAGCCTGGTAGTGATGGAGGTGGAAAGATATGGTAAAACATATGCTAAAGGCAGAGGCAACATGACTTGCTGATACATTGAATATTGGGTGAAAGAGAGTCAAAGATCACTCTAAAATTTCATAAGCAATTGTGTGAGGAAAAGGATTATGGAGAACCTCTGCCAAGGTTGTTTTTTTCTTATTCCATATCTCATTCAGTTTTAAAGAAACACAGTGCGTGAGGCATTATCCTGTCCATTTTTCTTGTTTATGCTCACTTTCTCAGGTGATTTATTTATTTATTTGTTTACCTGACAAGTAACAATTATATACATTTATGGTATACAGCAGTGGTTCTCAACCTTCCTAATGCTGCGACCCTTTAATACAGTTCCTCATGTTGTGGTGACTCCCTATCATAAAATTATCTTCGTTGATACTACATAACTGTAATTTTTGCTACTGTTATGAATCGTACCATAAATATCTGATATTAGGCGACCCCTGTGAAAGGATCATTTGACCCCTAAAGGGGTCACAACCCACGGGTTGAGAACCGCTGGTGTATAGGATGATGTTTTGAAGTGTACATACACTGTGGAATGGCTACATCTAGCTAATTAACATATGTGTTATCTCACAGTGTTATTTTTGTGTTGACAATACTTTACATTCACACCCAACATTTAAAAAAATATATAATACTTTAATATGTATAGTTGCCATTTTATACAATAGGTGTTCCTCCCATCTAACTGAAATTTTGTATAGTTTGACCGATATCTCCCCTCCATTCCCCATCACCCCGGTAACCACCATCCTGGTCTCTATTTCTATGAGATCAACTTTTTAGATTCCACATATAAGTGAGATAAAGTAGTATTTGTCTGTGTCTGGCTTTTTTCACTTATTTCTTCCAAGTTCATCCATGTTGTCACAAATGATAGGATTTCCTTCATTTTAAAGCCTGAATACTATTCCATTGTGTGTGTGTGTACATTTTTTTCTTTATCCATTCATCCATTTATAGACACCTTGATTGATTCCATATCTTGGCTATTGTGAATAACACTGCAATGAACACGGGAATGCAAGTATACAAGTACACAGTGTATGCACAGACATACTGATCTTATGTCTTTTGAATATATACTCAGAGTTGAGATTGCTGGGTCATATGGTGGTTGTATTTTTTAATGTTTTGAGGAACTTCCATAGTGTTTTCCATACTGAATATACTAAATTATATTCCTATTAACAGTGTTCAAGAGTTCCCCTTTCTCTATATCCTTGCTAGCCCTTGTTATCTTTCATCATTTTGCTAATTCTGATGGGTGTGAAGTGTCTCAAGTGATTTATTAGCATAATCTGTCATTTATGAGGAAGTAACTGTGAACTGAAGAAGAAATCAAGTTATTTCATACCTCACCCTTTTCTCCAGGACCTAGACCTTTAATTTGAATGTCATAATTGCTTTTATATGTATTTAAACATCATTAATTTGATAGGAGAAGTGGATACATAGATATTCGTCTACCTCTCCTGTCAAATTAATAATGTATTCTTTGTATATATTTTGTTTGGAGTATTTCTTCTCATTTTTCCTTCTATTCCATTCTCATCTCAGCACTCACATGGCTCTCCATAACAACTTTTGAATTGGCTCTGAATAGTAAGTGAAATAAGGGTGACAGTATCTTGCATTTACTCTCTGCTTTGAAAGATTCTATCACAACCTTCACAAGGCTATTGGTCTCCCCCAGCACAAATGTCCCCACCATCTGACAATATAAAATTTGATTTTATGATTTATAATTTTAAGAAAAATATGCTTTCTAGTACATGTCACTCAGCTGCTTAAGCTTTGTATTAATATATCCTGTTCTTCCAAGTGGCTCTAAGTCATGGGAGATTTTGTTGTTGTTGAGTTGGTGTATCTCTTAGTGTCTAATACAGAATAAAATATAAGAAGATAGCTCTTAAATAGTCGCTACATTGAATTGCTGTGTATTCTCTAGAAATAAGAACTTATTGAGCTTTTTGGCTCAATAGTATATTACCTAATAAATGAGAATGTTGAATTTATTTCAAAAATATCTATACTTTATTTTGCTTATTCATCAAACCTCATTATCATAGCTTAGTTGAAGTTTTAGAATATGGAATTGATGGCCTTATCTATTTATTGGCAGGAGTTCAGGATCACTTATGTAACCTATAGAAGATGATTGATTTTTGGTTCAGTACACTAATGGTTTCTAATATCAGATTGACTACAATTTTTTTCATTGGGAAAATGAGTTTGGAAGGCAGGTTGGAAATGATATTTCACAGTGAAAAAGACCTTGAACTTTGAGGGCAGGCAGACTAACTCTAGTTGAACAATTAACTAAATGTATTACTTTAGTCAAAGACTCCCTCTGAGCCTCAGTTTTATTTTCCATAATTATGAAAGTACTAATGCTTGGCTAATGGAATAGTTATAAGAATTAATTAAGGTATGCAAAATGCTCATTCCAATTTCTGGAAACAATGTAAATCTCAGAGGGTAGCTATCATGGTAATTAGGATTCTTTTAGTTGAAAGTAAAAGTAACCCTTCTTAATCTATTTGGGAGACTGCATCAGTTCCTCCCTCCTACACCCTTGATCTCATATTTCTCTATTTCAACCTCATTTTTTTCTACCAAACATTACCTTTTTTGTATTCTGTAGTATAAAAGTGAATTCACAGCTGTCTGGCTTTTCCAAGCTTTACCACCAGAGAAGACATTACTGTCAACTCCTAGTTTCACTAAAAATTCCAGGGGAAGGATTTTGATGCACAACACAGGTTGGATCCCACACCCACCTATGGTGAAGGGTTTCTGGATCTTTAATGTGTAGTTCTCACTAGAACTCCTTAGTATGATGGGTGGAGAGAACAATTGTCAGAAGGGGCATGATGGGTTTCCTGGAATAAGGGAGGGAAAAGAGAAGTTAGGTAGATAAATAATTGGTATCTACCATAGCTATTATTATTGTCATTATTAACATCATTATAGGATTTGATTTCTTCAATACCCAGCATAGTCTAATACAGTTTTAGGATCCTCAGTAGAGTGTGGCAGTCAGTAGCCATCCCTATTGCTGGGGGAAAACACCTTGGGATCTGTATACCCTGAGCCTGTGGACATCTTATTGCCATTAAGATATCCCCAAAGTTTAATTAATGAATTTAAGTTGTAGGTGTCTAAATGTGGATATTTTATACATAGCTGTAAAAACTTTTAAATCAAAATTGGAAGCATATTTCTTGTATTATTTGTAATTAATAAGTTTTTTTTTACTAATAAGTATAATATTTTTCTTGCACAAGGGCAAATATTCATGCCAAAACAAAGGAAGCTGTGCTTTTATTTTGTTTATATTTTTGAAAAGTTATCTTTAAAGAGACTTCCACAGTGATTATTTTTAATTTCCTTTGTCTTCTCATATGTTTTCCATTTAGGTCCAATTAAGTTTCAAATATTTCTTTTTAACTTTTTGTTTATTTATTGTTTAAGGTGTGTTTTGCTCAGAACAATAAGCAAGTCTCTCCTCTTCCTTGCACCTATGAGAGTCTCATTAGGAATAATCAAAGGCCTGAAATACAACTGGGATACTGATTTCACAGTCACTAAGCTAGGGTTTCTTGAAATGGTTGAAGGGTAGCCAAAATAGTTGAAGACTAGGATTAGGAGTAGTGAATAGTGAAATTTAAGGAAAATTGACATTTGACTAGCAGAACCAACTAGGTTATTGATACTGGCACCTCAGTTTTCTCTGAAGTTACCAATGTTGCTATGTGGACAGAGAAGTGAAAGTCACCATGTTCCTTTGACATCTGTAAGTCGTTGTCATGATGTATAGAATCCCCAAACATCAGGAGCATAGAGGAAAGATAAGTTTTCATAAACCTGTAAGGTTTTGAAAGCCATAATGGGAGAAGTCCAATTAAGTCAATTCATGTTTTCAATATAAAGTTTGAACTAATAATTTTAATAATTCCTTCTATACTTTGTTTAGAACATTGCTAGATGCTAAGGAGTTTAGATAGCTAAATTTTCATGTTTTTATTAAATATTTACTACTAATGATAACACAGTTGAGTAGCTGAGAAGGGAAGAGGTCGAAGTCATCCACACAGCAATAGTATTTGTTATGTCAAATGTATGGTGTTCGTGAGTTCCATGGAGAAGGGGGAGAGTTTGGAAGTTCCATGGAGAAGAGGTTCCCATGGAAGACTTCTTAATGGTGGAGTAGAAACTCCTGTCAGCTTTTAAGGATGAGTGAACTGAATAGTGATGCAGGGGAGAGTGATTAGATTTATCTGGCTGGAGAAGAGAGTTTATATTAGGAAGTTAGGGAAGGTTTTTTTAAATTTACATTAGGCTTAATTTTTTGTGTTATACAGTTTTATAGGTGTGACAAATGTATTAAGGATGTGTATGCACCTTTATATTAACAGACATCATAGTCTCACTGTCCTAAAAATCACATGTTCCATTCAGGATGAGGTTAAATCTCTTTGCACAAGAAACTTTTCAGAGCGTTGTTATGTTTTATGAGATTTTCTCAATAATATAAATAATAATAATAAGGATTATCTAGGTAATACAGAATGAAGTGAAGGACTGATATCATGTATATTGCTAATTGACTTTGTTTTGAGTTTATATCCAGAGTCTTACTTTCTGTTTAAAGGAGTTTTTTTTTTTTTTTTTTTTTTACTAAAATATACTATCTATCATAGGGAGATAGTATATTTTAAGAGAACATCACTAACAAACCCACCACCCATAGATAGGCTAACATTTTCTTTTTATTTATTTATTTATTTATTTTTTTGGCTGGGGCTGGGTTTGAACCCGCCACCTCCGGCATATGGGACTGGCGCCCTACTCCTTGAGCTACAGGCGCCGCCCTGATAGGCTAACATTTTAACATCCCTCTTTCCTATCTTCTATTTTCTGTGCATATATTTATTAAAAAGGGGGCATATTATTTTATGTCCTTTAAAAAAAATCAATACATCATGAACACAATTCCTTATAATTCAATGCTCTTCTACAATGTACTCTTAAAAATGGCTGTATAGTATTCCATTGTATGGTACATAGACTTTTTATAACCTCATAATTATGAAATACAGGAATACTATTTTTCTATTACCATTTATTAAGTAAGAACTAAAACTCAAACAGACAAGTTGAGGTTATCTAGTGGAAATAACCCTGAGCTTGAGAAGCTGCCTTCGTTTCTCCTAATTCAATCTCTGATTCCGTTTGTTTATCTAATCTTGAGTTTTGCTATTTAATCTCCTTGGATCTTAGTTTCTCTGTCTTTAAAAGCTGGCAGTCGCGTTAGTATTTTGTAGCTGTGTTTTCTAGGAAGTCCTAGTAAATCAGGATCAGTGCTAAGACTAAATTCATTCATTAAAGTCACATCAAGTGATAGCAGGCTTTTTTCTCTCTATAATTCTGTTTTTCTTCAACCTTGTGTGTACAGGTTTAAATCAATTACAATATCTGGTTCATAATAGACTCACCTCTGGCCCATAAATGACCAACTTTAATTTTTTTACTTATTTTGTGGGAGTTAATGTTTTATACCAAACATCTGTTAATCCTCCACCCATACAGTAGACTCTCAAGGATGTCTTCTGGCAGAATTTAAGTTTTTCTTCTTTTAAATACAAATGGCATATGTTTTATTTACCCTATATCCCTAGCACTTAATATGGTGTCTAGTGCATATCATTTTCTCAGTCAGTATATGTTGCATTATTCCCCTGGTCATGAACCTTGTTGCTCAGATGAACATTTAGTGGTAGAGGAGAATCTACGAATTGTCAAAGTTTGCTAAAATTTTGGCATTAAAGAGGCAGTTTAGCACCTTTCTCCACTCACAAAAATTGATTCAAGATGGATAAAGGACTTAAATTTAAGGCATGAAACAATAAAAATCCTCAAAGAAAGAATAGAAAAAACACTGGAAGATAACAACCTGGGGAAAGACTTCATGAAGAAGACTGCCATGGCAATAGCAACAACAGCAACAATAAACAAATGGGATTTAATTAAATTGAAAAGCTTCTGTACAGCCAAGGAGACAGAAACCAAAGCAACTAGACAACCTACCCAATGGGAAAGGATATTTGAATATTTTGAATCAGACAAAAGCTTAGTAAGTAGGAACTATACAGAACTTCAATTAATCCACAAGAAAAAAACCAACAATCCCATACATCAATGGGGAAGAGAGATGAAAAGAACCTTCTCTAAAAAAGAAAGATGAATGGCCAGCAAACACATGAAAAAATGCTTATCATCCCTAATTATTAGAGAAATGCAGATTAAAAACACCCTGAGATATCATCTAACCCCAGCGAGAATGGCCTATATCACAAAATCTCAAAACTGCAGATGCTGGCGCGAATGTGGAGAGAAAAGAACACTTTTACACTTTAGTTTGGTGGGACTGCAAACTAATACAACCTTTTTGGAAGGAAGTATGGAGAAATCTCAAAGAATACAACCTAAACCTCCTGTTTGATCCCGCAATTCCATTACTGGGCACCTATCTAGAAGGAAAAAAAAAAAACCTTTTATTTATAAAGATACTTGTACTAGGCTGTTTTTTGCAGCCCAATTTACAATTGCTAAAATGTGGAAACAGCCTAAATGCCCACCAACCCAGGAATGGATTGGCAAGCTGTGGTATATGTATACCATGGAATACTATTCAGCCATTAAAAAAAATGGAGATTTTGCAGCATTTGTACTAACCTGGATGGAGGTGGAACACATTATCCTTAGTGAAGCATCACAGGAATGGAGAAGTATGCATCCTATGTATTCAACTTTGATATGAGGACAATTAATGACAATCAATGACATGGTGGGGCATGGGGGAAGGGAGGACCAAACAGAGAAAAAGGGAGGAGGTGAGAGTAAGGAAAAGGAAAAAAAAGAAGAAAGAAAATAGTGACTAATTATCATGTAAATTGGATTTGATTTTGACTAAAGTACATTACTTAAACATTAATTTTTACTTCAACTTATTAATATGTTGTTTAGGATACAGGATACTGCATCCTCATTTATAAGTGAATTATGATTGTAATTTCCCCTTTATAATAATATATTTTTTCTAATTTTAATATCAGGTGTATCCAGATTAAGTAGAATGATTTTGAAGTATTTCTTCTTTTTCTATTGTCTATAAGATTTGGCATGATCTATTTTTTGAAACCATCTTTTATCTTTATTTATAAATATTAGTTGTCTATTCTTTGATACTTTGGGAAAAAAATAATAACTAGTCAATTGATGACTCCATACTAAACCTCAAAGTCAAAGCATTCTATAATAGACATACTCCAACGGAGGCGGAGCATGATGGCGGACAGGACGGACGTGTAGCCCACCTCTCCCAAGCCACCAGTTGTTCTTATATTGCTGTTGTTGTGGCTATTGCTTGTATGTTTATGTGTTTCCATCTATCTCTGTATCTATGGGCCCATGTGCCTGGTAACCTTTGTATCTGTTTATTTGTTCATTTGGACTCAATGAGCTTGGTGTTATGACCTGTAACCCTGAGCTCCTAACACCCCCCCTCCACTCTCACTCCGTGATCTGGAGACCTGCCCCCTCAGGAGTCCAGATTCTTGGCTGAACTCTCAAGAGGTATAGACAGGACCTAGACTGCAGCTGGCCAGTGCTGACACTGTAGCAAAGGAGCGAGAAGACAACGGTCGGCTGAGAGGGAATTAGACTGGAGCGGTGGTGCCCCGAGGTGCAGAGCAACAGCCATCTTCAGCAATAAAAAGGCCCACCCCCAGATATCCCATAGCCTCTCCTCCTGTCTTCCTGGGCAACCAGATGAGGCCCAGCATCTTCTCAGATGGCAACCACCATGGAACGGACCTGGGACTGAAACACAGGCCCCGTGAGTAAAGGGTTTTCCTGAGACGGTACTGACCTGGGTGGAACACGGGGACTAGAAAACACACCCGCAGAGCCGGGAAACTCTTAGGGTGGGGCTGATCCAGAGAACTGCTCTACTGAGCCTAAGACGCACCTGGCCCTTAGGGGATCACCAGCCCATAGACAAAGGAGGCCAAGAGGCTACAGCCAACAACTGATCGTGCTGCGAATACAAACCCGCAGGACTAAAGACAGGGCCTGAGACACAGGTTCTGGGAACTCAAATCAGCCTCTCCTCTGCAGAGGAATCTGGCAAGGTCAGAAACAAACTCCCACAGGGTTGTTCCCTTCACCCAGTAACATAAACTAAGGGAGGGGCTGGAACTGAGTGAACACCTCCAGCCTCCATCAAGTGCCCGAGGTTGACAGGCCACACCACTCCCTACTGGATAAAGACAGAGAATAGTGGCCTAGTTGAGCAGACACAGACTACCCTGTGACTTAGGCAGGTGCAAACCCCTGGAGTATCTGCTTACTGCAGACAACTGACTGGGTCACAGCCCTGTGTGGCTAGCAGAGACTGGGTGTGACAGAGCTGCAAGGTGGGGAAGGAGGCATCATTCTTTCCAGACTGATCTACTTACTGGTGGCTCTTCCTGACTCCACGCAGCACTGGAGCAAGCCTTTTAGAGCAGCCACCAGACCCCTGTGACCCAGTTCCCAGGGACTTCTTGAACTCTCCCACCCGAGGCAGCTGCTGACTGAGACAATTGACTTGGACTTTTTGAACTGAGTCACTCACCTGGGGACTATCCAGGTGGTGCCCTGGGTGTGTGGTTGTAGAAAGGTTTGATTTTCCTTTTCCATTTGTTGCCTGTGGTGGGTGGGGTGACTTAATTGCTAGTATTTCTCCACAGCTGAGACTTCAACCCAGAGTAACTGTTTCACTAGGGTCACATAGAAACCAGCTGAAAACAAGTCAGAACCACTTAGCCCCTCTACACCAAACAGGGCCCCAGTTTCTCAGGCCACAGCACTGTACGGGTCCTCGACAAAACACTAGAGGAAAATCAAAGGGAGTAAAACAATCATGGGGCGGAATCAGCGGAAAAACTCTGGTAACATGAATAACCAGAATAGATCAATCCCCCCCCAAGAAAAGATACGGCAGATGTAATTGAAGATCTCATTCACAAACAACTGGCTGAGATGTCAGAAATCGAATTCAGAATTTGGATGGCAAACAAGATTAACAAAATGGAATTAGGAATTCGTGGAGAAATTCAAAAGCTGTCTCAAGAATTTAACGAATTTAAAGACAAAACCACAAAAGACTTAGACACACTGAAACAAGAATTTGCAGCCCTCAAAGATATGAAAAATACAGTGGAATCCCTTAGTAACAGAATGGATCAAGCAGAAGAAAGGATCTCCGATATCGAAGATAAAGCATTTGAACGCTCCCAAACTCTCAAAGAGGAAGAGAAATGGAGAGCAAAAATGGATCACTCACTCAGAGAGCTCTGGGATAACTCGAAGAAGGCAAATATCCGTCTCATAGGAATTCCTGAAACAGATGAAGTGGCCTCACTGGGCGCAGAGGCCCTTCTGCATGAAATTATGAAAGAGAATTTTCCAGACATGCCTAGAGAACCTGAAATTCAGATAGCAGTTAGCTTCAGAACCCCAGCACGACTCAACCCCAATAAGACATCCCCCAGGCATATAATAATTTTTTTTTTTTTTTTTTTTTTACTGATATTCTTTTTTTTTTTTTTTTTTGTGGTTTTTGGCCAGGGCTGGGTTTGAACCCGCCACCTCCGGCATATGGGACCGGTGCCCTACTCCTTGAGCCACAGGCGCCGCCCAGGCATATCATAATTAACTTCACTAAAGTTAATATGAAGGAGAAAATTCTCAAAGCTGCCAGGAGAAAGAAATCTATTACCTTCAAAGGGAAGAACATTAGAATGACTGCAGATCTCTCTGCTGAAACTTTTCAAGCCAGAAGAGGGTGGTCATCAACGTTTAATCTCCTCAAGCAAAATAACTTTCAACCCCGGATCTTGTACCCAGCTAAACTGAGTTTCATTTACGACGGAGAAATTAAATACTTTAATGACATATATATGCTAAAGAAATTTGCCATAACTAAACCAGCTCTTCAGGATATTCTCAGACCTATCCTCCATAATAACCAACCTAATCCTCTACTACAAAAGTAAACTCACTCAGAAACTTCTGATCAAACTCTAACTTCCACAATGGCAAAAGGATTAAAAATGCCCACTGGACTTTCAAAAAACTCAATACCCCAAATTTCACCAAACTTATCAATGCTCTCCATTAATGTGAATGGCTTAAACTGCCCTCTAAAGAGACATAGGTTAGCTGACTGGATACAAAAACTCAGGCCAGACATTTGTTGCATACAAGCGTCACATCTTAACTTAAAAGACAAATACAGACTCAGGGTGAAAGGATGGTCATCCATATTTCAGGCAAATGGTATCCAGAAAAAAGCAGGAGTTGCAATTTTATTTGCGGACACAATAGGCTTTAAACCAACAAAAGTAAGGAAGGACAAAAATGGTCACTTCATATTTGTTAAGGGTAAGACTCAATATGATGAGATTTCAATTATTAATATCTATGCACCCAACCAGAATGCACCTCAATTTATAAGAGAAACTCTAACAGACATGAGCAACTTGATTTCCTCCAACTCTATAATAGTCGGAGATTTTAACATTCCTTTGGCAGTGCTGGATCGATCCTCCAACAAAAAGCTGAGTAAAGAAATTCTAGATTTAAATCTAACCATCCAGCATTTAGATTTAGCTGACATCTACAGAATATTTCATCCCAACAAAACTGAATACACATACTTCTCATCAGCCCATGGAACTTACTCCAAAATCGATCACATCTTAGGTCACAAGTCTAACCTCAGCAAATTTAAAGGAATAGAAATTATTCCATGCATCTTCTCGGACCATTATGGAATAAAACTTGAGATGAGTAACAACAGGAATCTGCATACACATACAAAAACATGGAAGTTAAATAACCTTATGCTGAATGATAGCTGGGTCAGAGATGAGATCAAGAAGGAAATTGCCAAATTTCTGGAACAAAACGACAATGAAGACACGAACTATCAGAACCTCTGGGACACAGCAAAGGCAGTTCTACGAGGGAAATTTATAGCACTGCAAGCCTCCCTCAGGAGAACGGAAAAAGAGGAAGTAAGCAACTTAATGGGACATCTCAAGAGACTGGAAATGGAAGAACAATCTAACCCCAAATCCAGTAAAAGAAAAGAAATAACCAAAATCAGAGAAGAACTAAATGAAATTGAAAACAAAAGAATAATACAACAGATCAATAAATCAAAAAGCTGGTTTTTTGAAAAGGTCAACAAAATAGATAAACCTTTGGCCAACCTAATCAGGAAAAAAAGAGTAAAATCTCTAATCTCATCAATCAGAAATAACAAAGATGAAATAACAACAGACTCCTCAGAAATCAAAAAAATCCTTAATGAATATTACAAGAAACTATACTCTCAGAAATACGAAAATTTGAAGGAAATCGACCGTTACTTGGAAACACGTCACCTTCCAAGATTTAATCAAAAACAAGTGGAAATGTTGAACAGGCCCATATCAAGTTCAGAAATATCATCAACCATACAAAATCTCCCCAAAAAGAAAAGCCCGGGACCAGATGGTTTCACGTCAGAATTCTACCAAACCTTTAAAGAGGAATTAGTACCTATACTACTCAACCTGTTCCAAAGGGTAGAAAAAGAAGGAAGATTACCCAACACATTCTATGAAGCAAACATCACCCTGATCCCCAAACCAGGAAAAGACCCAACAAGAAAAGAAAATTATAGACCAATATCACTAATGAATATAGATGCAAAAATATTCAACAAGATTCTAACAAACAGAATCCAGCAACATATCAAACAAATCATACATCATGACTAAGTCGGTTTTATCCCAGGGTCTCAAGGCTGGTTCAATATACGTAAATCTATAAATGTAATCCAGCACATAAACAAATTAAAAAACAAAGATCATATAATTCTCTCAATCGATGCAGAAAAAGCTTTTGATAACATCCAACATCCATTCATGATTAGAACACTTAAGAAAATTGGTATAGAAAGGACATTTCTTAAACTGATAGAGGCCATCTACAGCAAACCCACAGCCAGTATCATATTGAATGGAGTTAAATTGGAATCATTTCCACTTAGATCTGGAACCAGACAAGGCTGCCCATTGTCTCCATTGCTCTTTAACATTGTAATGGAAGTTTTAGCCACCGCAAATAGGGAAGAAAAGGCGATCAAGGGTATCCACATAGGGTCAGAAGAGATCAAACTTTCACTCTTCGCAGATGATATGATTGTATATCTGGAAAATACTAGGGACTCTACTACAAAACTCTTAGAAGTGATTAAGGAATACAGCAGTGTCTCAGGTTACAAAATCAACATTCATAAATTGGTAGCCTTTATATATACCAATAATAGTCAAGTTGAAAAAACAATTAAGGACTCTATCCCATTCACAGTAGTGCCAAAGAAGATGAAATACTTGGGAGTTTATCTAACAAAGGACGTGAAAGATCTATATAAGGAGAACTATGAAACTCTAAGAAAAGAGATAGCTGAGAATGTTAACAAATGGAAAAATATACCATGCTCATGGTTGGGAAGAATCAACATTGTTAAAATGTCCATACTACCCAAAGCAATATATAATTTCAACGCAATCCCCATTAAAGCTCCACTGTCATACTTTAAAGATCTTGAAAAAATAATTCTTCGTTTTATATGGAATCAGAAAAAACCTCGAATAGCCAAGACATTACTCAAAAATAAAAACAAAGCAGGAGGAATCACGCTACCAGACTTCAGACTATACTACAAATTGATAGTGATCAAAACAGCATGGTACTGGCACAAAAACAGAGAAGTAGATGTCTGGAACAGAATAGAGAACCAAGAGATGAATCCAGCTACTTACCGGTATTTAATCTTTGACAAGCCAATTAAAAACATTCAGTGGGGAAAAGATTCCCTATTTAACAAATGGTGCTGGGTGAACTGGCTGGCAACCTGTAGAAGACTGAAACTGGACCCACACCTCTCACCATTAACCAAGATAGACCCCTCTCACTGGATTAAAGATTTAAACCTAAGACATGAAACTATAAAAATACTAGAAGAGAGTGTAGGGAAAACCCTTGAAGAAATTGGGTTGGGCGAGTTTTTTATGAGAAAGACCCCCCGGGCAATTGAAGCAGCTTCAAAAATACACTATTGGGACTTGATCAAACTAAAAAGCTTCTGCACAGCCAAGAACACAGTAAGTAAAGCAAGCAAACAGCCTTCAGAATGGGAGAAGATATTTGCAGGTTATGTCTCCGACAAGGGTTTAATAACCAGAATCCACAGAGAACTCAAACGCATTAGCAAGAAAAGAACAAGGGATCCCATTGCAGGCTGGGCAAGGGACTTGAAGAGAAACTTCTCTGAAGAAGAAAGGCGCATGGCCTTCAGACATATGAAAAAATGCTCATCATCTTTAATCATCAGAGAAATGCAAAACAAAACTACTTTGAGATATCATCTAACTCCAGTGAGACTAGCCTATATCACAAAATCCCAGGACCAGAGATGTTGGCGTGGATGTGGAGAAAATGGAACACTTTTGCACTGCTGGTGGGAATGCAAATTAATACATTCCTTTTGGAAAGAGATATGGAGAACACTTAAAGATCTAAAAATAGATCTGACATTCAATCCTGTAATCCCTCTACTGGGCATATACCCAGAAGACCAAAAATCACACCATAACAAAGATATTTGTATCAGAATATTTATTGCAGCCCTATTCATAATTGCTAAGTCATGGAAAAAGCCCAAGTGCCCATCGATCCATGAATGGATCAATAAATTGTGGTATATGTACACCATGGAATATTATGCAGCCTTAAAGAAAGATGGAGACTTTACCTCTTTCATGTTTACATGGATGGAGCTGGAACATATTCTTCTTAGTAAAGTGTCTCAAGAATGGAAGAAAAAGTACCCAATGTACTCACCCTTATTATGAGACTAATGTAGGACCTTCACATGAAAGCTATATCCCAGTTATAACCTAAGAATAGGGAGAAAGGGGAAAGAGAGGGGAGGGAGGGGAGAGGGAGGCGGAAGAAGGGGGACTAATGGGATTACACCTGCGGTGCATCTTACAAGGGTATATGTGAATCCTAGTAAATGTGGAATGTAAAGGTCTTAGCAAAATAACTAAGAAAATGCTACAAAAGCTATGTTAACTAATGTGATGAAAATGTGTCAAACGATATATGAACCAAGTGTATGGTGCCCCATGATCATACTAATGTACACAGCTATGGTTTAATAAAAAAAAAACAAAAAAAACATAAAAGGCTTTCAAGAAAGTCCAGCCTGAGATTCCTTATAAAAGGTTCCAACAAAGCCAACTTTTTAAAAAAGCCTAAATGGCTAATAATTATTCTTATTGCACTCTATGCAAATAATCAGACCCAGTATACTGAAAGTACAGTTTATTTTGACAACTAAGTTAATTTTGCTATATTTTGTTTTTAGTAAAGAGAAAAATTAGAGAGAAAAAAATAGTTCAAAGAGAGGTAAAAAAAAAGGCTGTGACCCACCTGTATGAAATCCCAGCCTTGTCTAAAATGTCAACTCATAAAATAAGACATAACTGTTTTTACTAAACTAATCTGTTAATTGGAGTTAAGAAACTGGTCAAAGAGTATAGAATTATATACAATAGTTATATTTACTCTGAAGCCTTAAGACTCAACAAAGATCACCTGTTAGCTTTACTAGAGAATTTGTGCAGTATCAAATGTTACTTTCCCAGTAAATGGTGTAACTGTAAAAAAAAAAAAAAAAAAAATAGACATACTCTTATTTGACAATGTGAATGTTACTTTCTTTGCATTACTATTATTATTATTGCTTAATACTTTGTGGCAGCATTCTTCTGATTTCTTTTCTGAATGTATTTGTCTTCGTTTGTTCTTCGTGAGGATTTTATTTCTGGTCCCTATCTTAAACATTGTTATTGTTGTTAAAGTTTAAGCCCTTTTAATTTTGTGAAGGCAAAAAGTGGAAGCCTAATGAACACATGTATATGTGAAAATTAAAAAAAAAGAGGCAGTTTATTAAAATAAATGACATATGCTATTGAAGTTGGTAATGACTCTGAATAGAGAATAAAGCAGTCATATTCACTAGGAAAAGCTAGGCAGCAGTGAAAAACTGAACAGAAATGTTGTTAAATGCGAGTTTAAAAATACTCTAAAATGAACAAATCCCTCGTTGTTTCATAATGCAATGAAAGCACAATGCTTGGAACTTAGCATACTGGTAAATACATACTCGTAAGTTTCCACACTAAGATGGGAGATTGGAGAGAAGGTATGAATATTGTGTTTTTCAGAGGAGGATATGAAGTGAGAGGAGTTAAGTGACTCATGAAGGTCTCACAACTTGCAAGTGATACCTTTAGGATTCACATTGGTCTCTGTCTCCTACAATGAAGGTAGGAACCTTAGTGTGTGACGATTAACTTTCCAAAACTGGCATGATAGTCTTCAGAAAATAAAATATCTCTTCTGAAATGCCTTTATTTAAATTGTTGCCCAATCCAGAAGAGAGGTTGTGATGATAGAAAACTACGTACACATGCATATACTAAATTCTAGACTTATGATTTCTTGTTTCTTTGCCTTATATTTTGTAGCCATGGAATAGCTTTGCTTTCCCTGTAACATATACATTTGTGAGCCAGAAAACTGACTCTATGAGCAGCACACCTTTCACAAAAGCCCCTTCCTTTCCGTGGCTGCCTGTTTGCTATTTCTACTGCAGTCTCCCCAGTGAGATTCATTGGTCTCAGAAGATTTCTTTCTCTCTCTAGGCTTAGTAGGTATCTGTGTTGCTCTCTCTGTATATTTGATATCTTTTTTTTTTTTTAATGCTATTACAGAATTATTGTAGAGGATGCAGTGGACTGGAGACCCCATGACAAAATTGTCCTCAGCTCTTCTTCTTATGAGCCTCATGAAGCAGAGGTCCTCACTGTGAAAGAAGCCCAGGGCCACCACATTAGGATTCATGAACGGCTCAAACACCGGCACATTGGTAAGACTTTGCTTAGTGGGTTAAGAGACATGAATGGGCCAGGAGGAACCTGCCCAGCAACCTACTTTCAGGACTTTGGATGTGATTGCCATTCAAAGGAGAAGGATAATAATACCTTTTCACTGCTCTAGACTCATCCTAGATGACTTAACTCATATCATTCATGAATTTTATTGCCTAATTTTAAAAGAATACTTAGATATATTTTTTCTTTGCTTTTTATTTATAACAGCAAGTCTAAGAATGGAAAGATCAAGGATCTTATTCAACGTCACTGGCAGTTTTGTGGCTAAGCCAGCATAAAACTCATGGGCACTGAGTTTCCAGTTCATTTCTTGGCACAATGAATTACACAATCCCTTAGAACATAGTAGTTATTGTAAAAAATTACTTCATTTTCCATGCTTGGAAAAGTGTCCTTCCTGACATGAGTACATTTTATGTGTTGAAACATATTTTATTACTATTAATGAAGAAAAAAGAAAAAAGTACCATTTTTTTAAAAAGGTATTGAATGTTTATTTGCACTTATACCAGTTAACATGTACTGGTATAATAATAACAGCAATCATCTTCTTAGTTCACTCTAATAAATAAATCTAACCCAGGAGAAATAGCCAATCAGTGGCAAACCATGGAAATAAAGGAGTTTAAAATGTGTTGCTATTTCTGACATGTGATAGCGAAGTACATGCTTTCATCAGAACTGTCTAAAGCTGTGTCCACATCACAGTAGCAAGGATGATTTCTTTTTTAAAAAGTGGCAGAGAAAAGAGAAATTTTCAGCAAGACTTGTCTGTAAGATCCAAAGTAAAATGCAAATGGCGGGCAACGAAACAAACTAGCTTCAGGTCGCACTGCTCTGAAAGCTGCTCAGATAGCTGTACGCAGAGAGGAGGCTGCTGCTGCCGCCAGGTGGCTTTACTTCTCTCTCTTTTGCTCTTACATGTTGCTTGCTTTGGCCACGTCATTTCTTCAGTTGATCTGGGATTTTCACTCTCATGAAAGAGGTCCGTTGACAATGTATAACCAAACACCAAAGTCTCACACTGACACATTTAAGGAAGGTTGGGGACTCCACTAATTGGACAGGCCTGCCATGACTACCGTGCACCAGTGGTCTGTCTGGGTACCCACAGTTATTGAATTCTTGCTCAAACACTCTCACTCTCATCCCAAAGAGAGACAAGTGAAAAGGTTTTTCATTTCTCAGCTGACATTTGTGGAGAATGCCCGAGGAAAAGTAGACCTTCATGTTGGTAGGACTTGCAAGGGAGAAGGAGTGTTTTTATTTGTCATTTTTGTCAAGTCCCCAGCTGGTGATTTCTAAAATAGGTCCTTAAAGGTTTTTGTGTTTTTTTTTTTCTTTTTTTTTTTCCTTCCCAATTCCTGTTGTCCCAGGAAGTGTCCACGTCATGGATAATGGCAGGCATATTCGTTTGGCTGCTGAGGTTGGACTGTTGACCCGCAATATACAAATTCAGCCTGACATTTCGTGTAGAGGGAGACTGCTTGTGGGGTCCTTCAGAAATTCCAACAGGGAAGAATTTTTAGGTAAATGAAATTTTAAGTTACTAAGCATTTAGTAGACTTTACCGATTTGGGGCCTATTAATCTGGGACACTCAGAAATTCCAACTGTGAGAATTTTAATATATAAAACCAAATGTTCATATTATATGGTTCCTTTGTGCTCCAAGAAGCTATGAATTTTCAGTCCTTATCTGTGCTTAATTATCAGTGTGATGTTAAAATAATATACTAGCGATCAGCACATATGCACATTTTTACCTCAAAGAAAACAACTTCAGCAGATGTGAAATTTCCTCTGCTTTGAAATTATAGATGATTTAATGACCACTTGAATTTTATCTCTTTCCTGAATTTCTATTACTCTTTCCCAGTAGCATGCTATATCTGATGACAGGCATCAGTTCATGCTATAAATTAATAGCATAAATTTAAATAAAAATGATTTCCATATTCCAGACTGCTTTAAGGATCAGTTTAATCTTTCTTGTTTCTTTCAAGCTTTAGCCCTGTTGAAGTGCTGCAAAAGTATTTGATTAGGACCTTGTATTTTAAACTCATATTCCTTAAACATGATTCCAAAGTTGTTTCCTGATCAAATAGTTTGGGAGTAGGTTCATTGTAGAAAGTCACTATGCACATGAATATAATAAAAGTTCAGAGAAGACCTGGAATAAAAGATCTGACCACTTTCCAAATATATGCAGCATGGCCCAATTATTTCACCAGTTTATAAAAGGACAGTGTTTGGACCTTAATTCAAAAGTTCAGGATTTCTAGCTCACAGAGAAAACTCTCCCTCTGTCAGTTCTATCTTCACAAGTTCTTATCAGAGGTGATTTGGGGACATTTGACCTTATCTGGTGACTTATTTATGTGTTATAACTTGGGGGAGAATTTAGTGGGTGCCAAACATCTTGTAATACAGAGGGAAACCATCCACAGGAGAGGAGTATCTAGCTTGAAATGGCAGTAGGGCTGAGGTTAAGAAACCTTGTTCTAGAATACTGAGACCAAGGTTGGGTCCTGGTCTTTTGGAATGAGACTATCCTGCAGCTGAGGAAGGTGGAGAATCAAGGAGGGGGAGCAAATGGACCCAGTAGACTGAAGCTGCAGGAGGTCAGGCTGGAGCATGGTCATAGGAACAGCACAGAAAGCCAATGATTTGTACAGTTAAGCCAGAGCTGAGCCACCAGCAAGAATGACTTGATTCTTAAATCTTTGCCATTGCTGATCTAGGGAATTCTTAAATCATCCCCTAGAGAAGTGAAAGAAATATGTACTTCATGCTTCTTATGGATCCAAAACTTTGTGGACTTTACGAAGCAAAAATTTATCTTATTTAATTCTAATATCCCCAGGAGAAACACATTTTACCTTCCTACTATAGGAACAGAGTCTATGATACAATTGCCTGTTTATTTACATAACTCTTTAATGACCTTGAGGACTCCTTGGTGGTAAGGATGAGTCTTTCGTCTGTTTTTCAAGTATGATGAATTCTGTGTATTAGGCACTCAATAAATATGAACTGATCAAATTAATGCTGAATAAGAAAAGTTAACTACTAAGAGGAATCGTGAGTGACTCTGTAGTTCTTATTTAGCAAGCTTTTAGTTTAATAATAGTTTTGGATTTACAGAAAAGTTACAAAGATAGTATAGAGAGTTCTTGTACACCTTTCACAGTTTTTTTTCTACTAATAGGAGACACATCACTGCATATCAAAACCAGGAAATTATCCCTTATAGATTGCCATTAACTAAACTCAAGATATTTTTCAGACTTTACCAGATTTTCTACTAATGTCCTTTTTCTGTTTTAGTATTCAATTTGGGTTACTACATTGCATTAAGAACCCTTGTATTTTTCTATAATATGTCCAGAACCTAGAATAAGGAAGGATATGCAGGTGTAGGTCAGGATGCCAGGCATGGGTGTTGATTGGTTATAGGGTAGAAACCCTATAGGCCAGGATTTGCAAGTCCTACTTTACTGGAGGTCTCCATAATTACCATCCCTCTGACTAATAACATCCAACAAGTTGTATTCAACTTGCTAGAAGATTTTTCAAAATTGTGATCTTTTCATAAGAAAAATAAGAAAACAGGTCTTAATGAATAATTACTTAATTTTTCATTTAAATTCTCAAGACATTGTAAGTATTTATAATTGATAAGATTTTAGCCTTTGGTTAACATGCACACAAGTGAAAAGATCTTGTATAATCTAAAACTAAATCTATGTAAGTATAAGACATTTAAAATCCACTAATTAAAATAATCTTGATATGTGGTCTTGACTGAGAGTCTAGAACTACCTTCTAAACTAGAAAATACATTACTTATGTATGAACTCATGCTTGCATTCGGTATCCTTTGTGCCAAAGTTCTACAGAGCCTTTTTGCCTATGTACTATTCGTGAGAGATATCACAAACTTTTGGATATTTTATTGTTCTGTGATTGTTTCTATACTCTCAGCCAGTGCTTCCTCCATAGTGACCATTGACAAGTTCAGATATGTTAGCATCCTGTTTTCTGGCCACAAGGAGACATTCTCCCTGGCTTTCTCACAAAGGCTCTCTTCTTCATGACAGCTGACTTACAAAGGTTCCAGTTTCTCACGGGTGCAAAGACAGTGAAGAAGTGGAGAGTGTAGGATATACCTTTGAGCCCCAATCTTGTTACTGAACCACAGTGAAATAGAAACTTCAAATGTAGCTTCCTTCTTATTTAAAGGCAGAAATAAATTTATATTGCATAGTTTGCTTTTGTCAGTACCTTAAAGCAAAACAAAACAAAAGAAGCAATGTTTTGACCCCTCTAGCAAAGAACATCTGACTGGTTATTGGCACATAGCTCTAACCCAGTGCAACGTTTCTACTTTTATATGAAGTCTTCCACTATCTCCAGTGCGCCTGCCTAGGATTAGTAGTATAGTTTCTCAGCCAAGTCCTTGTGTAGCAGTTCAGTTTCCTTGTCTATAAAATGGGGGTAAGAACTGTACCTACCTCATAAGAGTACTGTGAAAATAAGGAGTGTATATATACATGAATTAGAACAGTGTGTGGCACATAAAGAGTGTTATGTATTACATATTATATATGATAATATTTGATTAACCTCACTATTAATTCATATTGATTCACTTATAATCATGTTGCTATTGATTTTGCCAATGGGATATACACTGACATTTATACTCATTGCATTTTTGTATCAACCTACTGGCTGCATTTTATATAGTTTCTAAACAATGTCTACTTAAACAGTACAAATAAAATCCCCAATGAGACTAAATAATTCACTGTTCTCTCCTGACATAAAAGATGCAGAAAATCTTATCATGAAAATGAGATGGTGAATAACATGTGGCTAAAATAAAAATATAGAAATAATTTTATAGGGTTTTAAAAATGATTTTAAAAGAATGTTATTGCTTCTATCATGTCTTAATCAGAAGCACATATTAACTCTTGTGTTTCTGGACATCAATTGGGCTGAAATAAATTTTGCGCTTATATACTACTCGTCTTAAGAGTATAGAGTTAGCCATCGTATTCATTCACGTAATTTCCTTGTGGAGATGGTGATGGATTTGGGGGGATCCCTGAGACACAGAGAAGGAGATGTGACTTTGAAGTGAGTGTCTAGAAACCCATGCACCCTTCATCCCTACCCAGTTCCTGGATCTGGCTCTCAGAAAAATGCACAGCAAAGATGGGCCCAGTAGACCAAAGGGCTCCCTCCCTCCCTTCTTTCCTTTCTTCCTTTATTAAGACAGAGTCTCACTCTGTCACCAAGGCTAGCATGCTGTGGCATCATCCTAGCGCACAGCAACCTCAAATTCTTGAGTTCAAGTGATCCTCTTGCCTCTCAGTCTCCCAAATTACTGAGACTGCAGGCACCCACCATAACACCTAGCTATTGCGCAGACTCTTTAGCTGTATTCATCTCCAAAACTAGCTGTATTCATCTTTTCCTAATCTACTCTCTCTTTCCTCTTCCTATCACCACTCTCCAAACTGCACATAAATCTTCTCAGACAGTAATGTAGCATACACATATCTAATGATTCCTGTTTTGTTAGTGGGAATTAACAATGTGCAGTACAGTGCTGGTACTGAGGATAAACTATTACATTTTAATTAAAATATGTAAATCTTGATGCCTTAAAATGGCCAATCTTTTGGCCTTCTTTGGGGTGGGAGAAAGTACCAGATGACATGCATTTTGTTTGTAGGTGTCCTTCAACTTTTAAATGTGGAAATTCAGAACTTGGGGTCACCATCGTGCTCATCCATTGAATTCACCAGTGTGTCAGGAAAATCCTGGGTAACATCTTCTACTCTGCACCAGAGCTGTGGTGGTGGCATCCGTGCAGCTGCCAGTCATGGAATACATTTAAATGACAATGTGGTGTTTGGCACAGCTGGCCATGGCGTGGATTTGGAGGGTCAGGCCTATTCTCTCACTAACAACCTGGTGGTTCTGGTGACACAGCCAGTGTGGTCTAGTGTTTGGGTGGCAGGAATCAAAGTGAACCATGCAAAGGACATTGACCTTCATGGCAATGTTGTGGCTGGATCAGAGAGACTTGGCTTTCACATCCGAGGCCACCAGTGCCCCTCACCTGAAGTGCTTTGGTCTGACAATGTGGCCCACTCAAGCCTTCATGGCCTTCACCTCTATAAAGAAAGTGAACTTGGAAACTGCACTGGTATCTCTGGCTTCTTGGCTTTCAAGAACTTTGACTATGGTGCCATGCTACACGTGGAGGACAGGATGGAGATAGAGAACATCACTCTGGTAGACAATGTTGTCGGTCTTCTGGCAGTAGTGTATGTGTCTCCAGCGTCACAGAATGCAATGGAAAATGTGCAAATTGTGCTTAGGAATTCAGTCATTGTGGCCACCAGCTCCTCTTTTGACTGCATTCAGGACAGAGTGAAGCCTCACTCAGCCAACGTGACATCAGCGGATCGAGCTCCTTCCAATCCAAGAGGGGGCCGAGTTGGGATTCTGTGGCCTGTATTCACCTCGGAACCAAATCAGTGGCCTCAGACGCCATGGCACAAAGTGAGGAATGGCCATGCAGTTTCAGGAATCGTAAAACTTCAAGGTAAGATGCCAAGGCCTTATCCAAGCAGTATAGTTCCATGCATCCATACACAGAATTTTTTTTTTTTTTTGTAGAGACAGAGTCTCACTGTACCGCCCTCGGGTAGAGTGCCGTGGCGTCACACGGCTCACAGCAACCTCTAACTCTTGGGCTTACGCGATTCTCCTGCCTCAGCCTCCCGAGCAGCTGGGACTACAGGCGCCCGCCACAACGCCCGGCTATTTTTTTGTTGCAGTTTGGCCGGGGCTGGGTTTGAACCCGCCACCCTCGGCATATGGGGCCAGCGCCCTACTCACTGAGCCATTTTAATGGCATTCTGAAATTATGTCAATTAAAAGGTACAGTGGAGTCTAGTGCTTGTTATCCAGTTGATAACCTGTTAGTACTAGTAACCACAGTAATGGTTTAAAGTGGCAGTAAATGATTCTTTACAAAAGTTTCTGCTTTATAATGTTGAAGAACTTCCACAGCAAATCTTTGTCTTGTTTATATGACAACTCTCTCAGGTGGAATTATTTTTCTTCTTATATAGTTGAGAAAACTGAGATGCAAAAATTGTGCTTCATTTGAGGTTTCCCAGTAGTTGGTTGGGTAGCTAGGGTTTGTCTTCTCTCAATGTCTTTTGCTCTGTTGTACTCACAGGCCATTTACTTAGTCTTCCAATTGGTTTATCTTTCTGGAAAATGAATAGATTGTGATTAAGCCTTCGATGAAAGGTATTGCTTTCAAGGCTTTAATGTGTCAGAATACTCTTCTCTTTTGTCATGCAGTGTTCAAGTCTTAAAGAATTACAGATATTTTATGACAAAATTTATGAAAACTCCTATAACTATCCTGGATAGCTAAAACTAACTGTTCTGAAAATATAGTATTATAATAATATTTAGTTGTATAACTTACATTTATGGTTGGTCCTTTACATGATATGATGTTATATGTTTTTAAAATTTTTCAGATGTCACCTTTACTGGTTTTGTGAAAAGTTGCCATAGCAATGACCTGGATGTCTGCTTTCTGCCAAATATAGAAAGCACTGGAATAATGCCCCCAATAACAGCAGAGAGGACCCGGATGCTAAAGATGAAAGATAAAAACAAGTTCTACTTTCCTCTGTTACAGCCCAGGTAGCACTTTTACTTTAAAATAAGCTATTATTTATGAAGTATTTGGCAATTCTTCAAATCCCTGAACATTTTAAAAAGAAGAATAATATTATCAGAGAAATAAAAAATAAGTCGTCTAGGATGTTCTGGTACATTGCCTTAATGGCTCCAATTCTTTACCCCTCTTCTATTCATGCCCTTTGATATATGATTTTTTAAATACCTCTTACTGAAGAGGCAGAACCTATTTCTCATTCCCCATGGAGTACAATGTCAGCTGTCTTCAGAAGGAGGCCTTGGGAGTCTTTGGGAAGGGACCAGGGAAATGGCAGGAGATGTTCTACTGTTAGGAATCTCCAAACTGAATGGTAAGACAGACAGATACGGTGTAAGTACTCAGAACAGGTGTAAGTACTTTGCTTAGACATTTGATCTGAGGATCTTATTCAAGGATCAGACAACTAGATAGGTTAGATTTTTTTTTTTTTTTTTTTGCCTTAAAAGAAAGTGGGAAAGTTAGAAGCAGGGAAAAGGAGTTACTTTTTCTTTTCCACAACATTGGCAAAAAGTCCTTTGGTTGAAAGAAGGGAATTAGAAAGATTAGAAAGCTCATGTTGATCTAACATTAATCTCTTTATGATGTCCATCCAGAATGGATAGCACTTAAATACTGTTGAGTAGACAATTTGTGTTACTTTATCATTGTTCTTCCACTGTCTTATTTTTCTTATGTTCATATCAATAGGCTGAAATAATTATAAAGTTACATGTATTTGTTTGTGCTGTTGTAACAAAATATCACAGGTTGGATAATTTATAAAGAACAGAAATTCATTCTCACAATTCTGGAGGCTGCACAGTCCAAGACCAAGACACTGGCAGGGTTGATACCTAGTGAGGGCTATTTTCTGCTTCTATGATGAAGCCTCTTTGCTGGGTCCTCTGGAGGGGAGGGATTTATGTCCTCATATGGCAGAAAAACTGGAAAAGCGAGAGAGTGGTCTTTTCAACCTCAAGCCCTTTGATAAAGGTGCTAATCCCATTCATGAGGGTGGAGAACCCTCAGGATTTAATCACCTCCCAAGGGCCACACTGCTTAATATTGTTCCATTGGGGATGAAGTCTCAACATGAATTTTGAAGGGACACTATTATATAATCAAACTAAAGTATTACATAATATTATAATCTTATTTTGTGTACTATTAATACTCAATACATGGTTTACTATAATAAATACTTAATATGATTAGTAGTGGTACCTCAAAGAATTAGACCAGAGGAAATAAAATAAATTCTCTGTAATTCAGTGTTGCAATTACCTATTACTTGCTTACGTATCCCACTTAACTCTAAATTTTGGAAGTACAGAAACCATATCTATCTTTATCATCCTTGTATTCCCCAAACTGTCAGTTGTAGGTTTTTAGTAGTTATTTGTTGAATGAGGCTATTTTTACTTTGTATATAACAAAAATATAATTGATATTTATAATGATAATCTTAAAATATTAAAAAGCTTTGACATTCCATAAGAAATAATTATATTATTTTCAATAGATATTAGAGTTAGGAACATTTTATTCTATCTTGCTTCTTAGAAAATCAGTGATCTGTGTAAAGATAATATATCCAGCTATCCAGACTATTTGGTTAATAAGATCTGTCTTCCTGACTATTTAACTGGGGGAAATAACTTATTTTATATAGAGTTATCTATGTAACACATTATTAATAATAAAATCTGTTGAATTTATTTTACAAAAGATCAGCGCTGCCTATATTATATGTCTTCATTTGATGCTTATGATGGAATAAGAAAATTACTTTCTATTTTCCCAGGAAAGATTTAGAAAGAGAAGTCTGTGCTGAATCCAATTGTGAAAATCCAAGAAAATATCTCTTTAAAGATCTGGACGGGAGAGCCCTGGGTCTGCCTCCACCTGTTTCTGTATTTCCTAAAACTGAGGCAGAATGGACTGGATCCTTCTTCAACACAGGTTAGTGGTACCTGCATGCGTGGCCTGTGTGAGAGACAGTATGCGTAGTTTAGCTGTGCTGTTCAGTGAGAACAGAATGTGCTGGAGAGGAACGAAAGTCTGAAGTTGGAGCCTGTGTTAATATGCTGTCAACTCACCTGTACCACAGGAATGCTGAGTCACCGGGAAATCTAACGACTTTATTGCTGTGCTCTCTGTGAGATTGCTTGTGTCAAAGGTACAGATTCCCAACACCCAGGTCTGTGCAAGGTGGGAAAACAACCTTCTGACCAGTTCAGGCACCTGGGTGTGAAACCGTGTCATGATAGGTAATTTACAGGTTCTGCCATGGAACCAGCTTCTCTGGTTTCTTTGCTTTTCTCTTCTACCAGGAGTTAAAGGCTCTTGCTCTGGAGAGAGGATAATAGGGTAGGTCCCTTTTCTCCATGTTCCCACTGTGCCTCAAACTAGGTTGGACTCAAAGCCCCTCTTCTTCTTTTTGAATATATCACCAAAACCCTTTTCATTTCAATTTTAGAGGTTGACCCCTGGAAATACCATAGTCTTTTTTTATGTATTTCCACCAGCAATGAGGCTCTGAGTGCCCCTTTGAAATCAACTCAAACCTGGTGCAGTTGAATGTAAAGAATATTTCCTGCTTTCTCCCTACCCCCTGAGTTGGTTCATTCCAAACTTCTTTTCTGGTCTCTCTTCTCCTTTCTAAGTTCTGAATGTCTGAATTGTCCCAGGACTATGTCCTTGAGAGTCCCCCCCACCCTCATAATTCTCCCCAAGTGCAAGAGTGAAATACCATCTAAGGCTGATGACTTCTAATTTATGTCACCGGCCCAGACTTGATCCTGAAATTGGCTCCAGTACATTCAATGGAGTCTACTGGCAAGGATAATAGTTGCCTTAGACTCAGTGTGCCTGCTCCCATCTACAAGCTACGTCTTGCATGTGGTCCCTGCTTCTGTAATTGGTACCACCACCATTGATGAGGTCATCTAACTAAAGAACCTAGGAATGACCTTATTTTTCTTTTTCCTAACCCAAATCCTCACAGTTCTCATTCCCTCCACCACCACCACTCTAGCCATCACTGTCTCTCCTCAGAGGAGGGAACAGTCTCCTTATCAGTCATCTTTCTTCCACTCCAGTCGCCTACTCTTCACACTGTAGCCAGAGTGATCTTTTGACATTCCGGGGTCTTTCCATCCACTCGGAATTAAATCTAAACTACAAACCTACAAGTTTGTAGCACCTACTTCCTGCCTGCTCTCTTACCTCATCTTTTACGATACTTCTTTAACTGGCTCATCCTGGTCTTAATATTATTATTTTTAATATCATCAGCTTGTCCCTACCTCCAGGGCCTCTGCACTAGTTTATTTTCCTCTGCCTAGAATATCTTATTCTCATTTCTTTCTTCTTCTTTTCTTATTCTCATTTCTTTGAGAGCTTGTTCTCTCTGTTCAAATAATAACTCCTCAGATAAGCCATTCTCCTACCCTATATGAAAAAATCACAGAGCTGTGATTTCACCCTACTATGCCTACTTTATTTGTGTCAGAATCCTATTACTTGACATTATGTTATAAATGTAATTGATTACTTGTTGATTTGCTGCTTGTCTCTTTAGAATGCAAACTTGGTGAGGGTAGGAACTGTGTTCTACTCACATGTGCAAATTTAGGGGAATGCTCAACAAACATTGGCTGCCTGATCAAATGAGTGAATCATGGATAACCATGGAGAATTCTAATGCTATTTGTCCTAAGCATAAAAGCAGGCAGAAGCAATGGAGGCCTTACTGGCTTAAGGATTTATCTGTATTATAGAAGCCTGAAATGCAGATGGCTCTAGGTATATTTTTACTTGTTTCCAACATTTCTTTCATCTAAATTGCTAGTACAGTAGCGCATTTGGCAATTTGAGATGTTTTTACATGGAATTATTTTAATTAACATAAAATTTATGCTTGAACAACAGTTATACTTTTTAATATGGAGTTTACATTTTTTCATATTTTGAAAGCTTATCTGTGCAATAGAGTGACAAGTTGTGGGATCCTCAGTATAGTTTTAAAGTCGGTGCTGAGCACACAGAGATGATAAGTAAATATTCCTTTTAATATGTTAGTTACATTTGCTGAGTATAACCAGCAAATACATGTTTGCGGAGAAGAATGAATTTTAGGGGCACATATATATTGAGAAAATATGTGGGGAGTAGTAAAAAATAAAAATAAAAATTATCAACAGCTACCCTTTCATTTACTCCTAGAGCTACTCAAAGAGTTTTCTATAGTAAGTTTTTCTACTGGTTTTAAAAATATTTCACTATTACAGGTATTTATACTGCAAGAGAAATCTTCTTATACATTAAAATTAGGATGTGAATAATACTGTGGATTTTTGGACTTTTGGTTTTTGGTGAGGATCACACCTCTGTGAAAGCAATTATAAGGGGATGTGTGTCCCAAAGTATTTAATTAAGCGACATTTCATTCTAATAGAAAATAAAAGGACTACAGATAGTCTCCCAGAAGCAGATCCCAATACAAGGCTGAGAATCCAAATAGTCTATGTCACAGGTGGTCCCAGAAAACATCAATAGAGAAGTGAGGAAGGGAGACAGAATAAAATAAAATAAAAAAAAAGCCAGTGAAGGATGTGTCATCAAACTGGTTACCTGGAACCTGGAACTCAACTCTGATGGGGAACTCTAGGAAACTAAGGGAATGTGACCCCATATCACCCCAAGTGACCTACAAGGAAGCTAATATATTTATACACGTACTTCAATTCCTTGCTCATCGTTGGCTGAGAGATACTTCTGGGGAGATGAACTTTGGCTTTCCCTGAACACAGGCCAACTGTGCTCTTTTCTGTGGCCACCAAAAGATTTTCTTTGAAAGCAGTCATAGGTTTTTGCAGTGGCACCTTTGGTGTGTGAAAGCGAGTGTCCAAAATATATGGGTGTGGCATTGAAAGCATGTGTTAAAAATAGGAACTCTAAAATGTCAATACAATGCTCCATGTTAAATCCTAAGGGTTCTCTTGGTGGACTTTGAGGCAATTGCCTACCATGTGGTGTGATAAGTTGTTTAGGCATGGATACGTGCTCATTGGTGGTTGCAATGCTGCTGTTTGATTTTTCTCAGCTCTCTGCCAGCCATGGCTGTCAAACATGATTCAGTGGTACAGCTTGGCAGGTGACATAATATTATACACCATCTACTCTCAGTGTGTGCATAATCACGTACTTGTATGAGTGGCTGAGTATCTACATAGAAGCGTACATGACTGGCTGTCTAAACTTCTGAAGCTTTAAAGCTTTATAAGATTTTAAATGAGGTTGCTATGTGTACCGACTGCAAGGATTCCCACCGTGGAATCTGCTGTTTACCGCACTAAAAATACAATCTGTATCCTCTTGCAATGAAGGAGACAGCACATAGTAAATGGTGCCTTCCGGGTGCTGACAAGATTGTCGTGTTTTTCTTTGACTTCCAAAGTATGAGTAAATCCCTTTTTCCCTAATGCAAGTTCCTTTTTATTTTCTAAACCATTTTCTCTTCACTACTTTCTACTGCCTGTCTACAATCTAGTGGATGAGGAAAACACAGATTTAATCCTAAGAGAATTAATGTCTATTTTGTATTTTCCCTCTTCAAGGCAAGAATCTATGATCACTTTCAGTAAACTGGAGAAAACAATGTAGCTAAGATGAAAATGGAGACCACTGGAACCGAATTTTATGTTTATTCCAAATGTAATTTAATTTGATACCCCCTTTCCCTATTTTATTAATAAATCTCTCCAAGCCATTGGAGTCCATTGCCTTTGAGGTTTATTTTTAATTTGGAACATAACAGATTTTATTTGCACATATAAGTTCACATAAAAACTACTCACTTAGTCAGATATTCACGGGTCCTAGCGTATTGTCATATCAACACCGGTTTTGCTCCCGGTATCAGGAGCAAAACCTATCCATGTGGCTCAGTGGTGAGGAACACTGCCAGTGGATTTTGCTATCTGTGTAATGCAGGGTGTGTAGCCAGGGGAGAAGTGAGCTGTTAATTTTGTTTCACACTTATCTGTAAGTTTGCATTTGCAGCCAACTGTGAAAAATGCACTGCAATAGAGAGCAAGACAGCTAATCCCAAGCAGGTGATCCTATGGGAACCATTTACATTTTCTTCAGGAAAGGATTTCTTTTGGTTATGGTGGCATCCAGTGATCTGAAAATCCAAAGTCATTTAGATTATTTAGAAAAACGAAGTCTTGGAATTAAGGTTGTGTTTAGGTAGGACTAGACAGATGCCAGAGCCTTCCATTCCATCTTTGTACTCACTTCCTGTCTGCTCCAGACTACAATGGATGGTGTCTCCTCACAGTCCGGTTTACATATGGGAAGTACCAGCGCTCTTGGTAGGGGAAAGAAGGAAATCAGAGATGTAGTTTCAATAGCATTTTATAATTTCTCAGATGTGACAAAAAAAATGGAAGGGAGTAAAAGGAGAGGCAGCGTCACTTGCATGCCTTCCTGTGCTACCTGTGAAATCGCGAGTGCCAGAGCATCTCACCCACCCACCGTCTACCAGCGCTTTGCTGAGCATGGAACCTGTGGGAGTGAACAAGACAGCATCTCTGCTTCTGTGAAGCTTATGTTCCAGTGGGAAGAGATACAGGAAATAATAAAAGTATATTCCAGCAGAGAAGAGAACAGTGAAGAAAATAGTGTTTGGGGGGTAGAGCAGTAGTTTGAAATATGTGTGTTTGTATATGGTGGAGGAGTTGCTATATGAAATAGCTACACTGCAAATGAGGTCTGACTTAAGAGTGAGCAATCATTGCTCTGACTGGAGAGAGGAAACTTCCAGGGAGAGAAGGACCAGCCAGATCTGGGGCACCTAGAGATGAAGTGGCTTCAGCAGGTTGGAGGAGTGCATAGAAGGGAGACCAGTGTGTGTGTTATAAGAGGGGGAATAATTGCAGGTAGATAGGAGGCAAATCCCATAGAGGTCAGTGTAAGAGGGTGGGTTTTTATTCAACTTTATTTATTTCTATTGTATGTGTTACAGGTGTAAAATCTGGTGTTTGATAACCTGATACATAGGAAAGTGGTCACAAGAGGGAATCAAATTAACATTACTCATCATCTCCCACTGTCACCTGTCCTCCCCTGTTTTTGTGGCAAATGTACCTAAAATCTACTCCATTATCAAAAATCCTGAAAACAATCTAATATTAACATCTGGAGTACTCTTGTTGTACATTGGCTCTCTAGACCTACCTGCAACTTTGTGTCCGTTGACCTACATTCACTCGTTTCCTCTCAGCCCCCAAGTGCTGCCTCTGGTGACCACCATTTATTCTCTATTCCTGTGTACTGTGTTGGAAGGTTTAAGAAAGGTGGTGAGAGGATTGTTTTCACTCTCTGAAAAGAGCATATTAGCTGCTATGGAGTAACTGGAGTCTGGAGGCAGATGGTGAAGTTAGGAAGATGCCCAGGCTGATGAGGTTGGGGGCTTAGAGGAGCTAATTCCTGGGCAGTCCCCTGACCTATGCTGGCCCTCAAACTCTTGGCTCCAAGTCTGCACAGAGATATCTGCAGATATTTATCATTCAGAAACATTCATTTGGTGGAGTAATTTTACATCTAAAAAATAAAATATAGGGCTTATCTTTTGTATATCTAATTGGTTTGTTAATTTATATTATGTTTTAAAAAATATTGGTCTTCAATAAATGAAAATTTTAAAACAAAACAAAAATCTCTCATTTTCCTGCTAATATTTTTTCATGATGTGGTCAAGACAGTGGCTCTCAAAACTGACTTACCAGGGTGGCACCTGTGGCTCAAGGAGTAGGGCGCCGGTCCCATATGCCGGAGGTGGCGGGTTCAAACCCAGCCCCGGCCAAAAAAAAAAAAAAAACAAAAAACCGACTTACCATCAGAATTATCTAGAACTTTAAATATTCATTTGCATGTGGGGAGATTTTGAATCAATAAGTGTGTGTTAAGTCCATGTCTTTGTGTTAAAAACACACACACAAACACAAGTGATTCTTTGTGTTTTATGTTTAAAAATCACTGCTATAGAACTGTATGCTCCCTTTGAAGTAAATAGAAAAGATATTAAAAATGCAATGAATACTTTTCACTTATAAAGTGGGCAGTTTCAGTTTCTCACGAATAATCAAGAATTAGCTTTCTGTGCCAAATACCAACAGATATAAACAAACTTGCTTATATACACGTTGGATAAGTTTTTGAAATAGAAAAGAACATTAACTAAAAAGATTCAGGAGTGTTTTTGGTCTAAATTAAGCATTTGAATAAAACGAATATGTTAAAATGATCTTTTTATAGATCATTTTCTCCTAGCATTCAAGTGAATCAAATGACCTCGAAATGTCATCTTCCAACTACATCACTGGATAAAAATAGGCTCAATACTAAGTTTATTTTTTAAATTTCACATTGAATTATTATATTACAGAGAGCAATTCGTGATAAGGTTTTCTCACACTTTCCTTGACATTATTTCCAGCACAGTACTGTGGTCTGACCAGAACTTCTGACCAAATCCATCTCCAGGGCAGGTGAGTTTCCCATTCTTAAGAATGGGAGAGAATAAGGAACATTTTTCAAATTATGTTACTTCTTGGACACTTCTCAAGAAAGAAAGTTATAAACCATTGTGGGGACCTTAAAAGGGACTTGCCTCAAATCAAAAAATAAAAGATTAGGTTGATAAAAAAGAAAATAAAGCTGGCATTTGACTGTCAGCCCATAGAGTGATGAAGTGGTTTCTAACTGAATAATGGGAAAGTGCGAGCAGTGTGGAGACGTGTGCTTAGCTGCCTCACAGACACGCAGTGGTAGCATTTCCTCAACTCTGCGTGGCTTGATCTTGAAATGTGTCTTTTCTTTAAGCTTTCTAGGCTTCTCTCTCTCCCCATTTGTCCTGGCAATGACAGAAAGATGGTATTATAAAATGGGAGAATGGAGAGGGAGGGAGAAAATGAGAGGACAGAATGGAGAAAGGAAACGGGTGTTAGAAAATTTGTCTGCCAATATCTGAGTTTGCAGAGGTCTTTTTCTTCTAGCTAGAGGGGGAAATACCATTCTCTTTTCCCAAGCAATTATAGGCCCCAAAGATTGAAACTTGGTATATAGCTCTTTAATCTCAGCAGATATTTATGGTTAAACATTAGACTTTTAGGATTCCAGATGTCAGGGTATTAAAATATAAAGGCATAGTGGAGTTTCAGAAAATATTAGACTCTTTGGGATATGTGGCTGCAAGGGATTTTTATCCCAAGCAGAGGAGGGTAAGGCTTCCAGTGGTACTTTGTTAAGACCCAAAGACCACCTTTCCTTCACCTTATTTTCTCATTCCCCCCGTGACTTGCTTGGTCTCCAGGCAGTGAACGGCATAACAATATTTGACTGCATTATGAAATAGTCCATGCTGAGTTGGAATGATTTTCATGTGTCATTTGTAAAGGATGATGAGTGCAGGCATATGATCCATGGGAAAAATTTCTTTTTCCTTTTCTCAGTCTAGACATATTATTATTATCATTGCTTTGCTTTCAAATCTTCCATTAACGATAACAGCAACTAACATTTGTTATTGAGTGCCCAGCATGTTCCTGACTCTGTGCTGAGCCATCTTAGATGAGCTATTTCATTTAATCAAGAGGATCTAGCCTCTCAGAGAGGTATTCTTATTGCCTCTGATTTATACATGTGAAAACTGACGCAGAGATATCAGGTAACTTGTCTAAGTCATAAAGCTAAATTAATAGAAGGTTCAGGACTGAGTAGTGTACTTAGACTGTATTTTGCCCTCCAAGTTTTCTTTCTTTTTTTTTCTACATTTTTCAATGTTAGCTGTTGTAGGTCTATCAGCTTTGTTCACACGTAAAGCCCCGTCTGCATATAACAAAGCAGACTGAGACTGTGCAGTTATTACAGCAATTATTCACACAAACCAGCAACGATGATATTTATTTAGCATACCCTATATGCCAGGCATTATGCTCAGTGGTTTGAAGATAAATTTTTAGATTTTATAAAACAAATTTCAAATACTTTAACATTTTTGACAGGCAGAACAACTTATAACTACCAAAAATTAGCCTCATTTAGTTCCTATTCTTCACATAGAGTATATATATATACTCATGTCTCTGTATCTATAGGGGATTGGTTCTAGGACCCCCATGGATACCAATGTCTCCATGTATACTCAAGTTCCTTATATAAAATGACATAGAAACCCCTATACACATCCTCTTGTATACTTAAATTATCTGTAGATTACTTATGATACTAATTCAATGCCTCCATACCATTTCATTTGCATAGATTCAATGTAGTATTTGATGTGCAACCAATTCCAATTTTGCGTTTTGAAACTTTGTGGAGTATTTTTTATCTCCAAGTATTTTTGATCTGCTGTTGGTTCAATCAATGGTTGTTGAACTTAAAAAACAGGGGGCTTAGTGTATATTTAAATATGGCTATTTGTCTATGCACAAAATTAGTAGACTGTCACATCCAAGAAAAAATATATGGGCAGTGTTAACCACCGGGGGCTATGTGATGATAAGGGAGTAGTATAGAATAAGTAGCTTTGGTCATGAGATCAAAAAATTATTGTGACACTAAGGAAAGAAATCAGAGGTGACACAAATAAATGTAATGTATGCTAATGGATTAGAATAATCAACATTATTAAAATGTCCATATTACCCAAACTAACTTATAGATTCAGTGCAATCCCCATCAAAATACCAATGTCACATTTTAAAGATTTAGAAAATATAATTCTATACTTATTTTGGAACCAGATCATAGCCCAAATAGCCAAAGCAATCTCAAACAAAAAGAATAAATCTATAGTCATTACATTACCAGATTTCAAATGATAGTACAGGGCTATAGGAACCAAAATAGCCAAAAATAGAGATAGAAACCAATAGAACAGGACAGTAAAATATCCACATACAACCAACTGATCTTTGACAAAGTAGACCGGAATATACACTGGGGAAAAGAGCCCTACTTAATAAATTGTGGTGGGAAAACTGGATAGTCTCATGCAGAAGAATGAAATAGTATCCATATCTCTCTTTAATTCAAGATTGGTAAAGGATTTAAATGTAAGTCATGATACCTTAAGAATGCTAGGAGAAAGTATTGGAAAAAATGTCCTAGACATCAGCCTAGGCAAAGGATTTATGAAGCAGGCCCTAATAGCAATCACAGCACCAACGAAAATAAATAAATCAGACTTGATTAAATTTAAAAAGCATGACAGACAAGGAAATAAAAAACAGAGCAAATAAACAACCTTCAGAATGGAAGAAAATATGCACAATCTATACAACTGATAAAGGACTAATATCCAGAATCTACAAAGAACTATAGTGAATCAGCAATAAATAAAAAAATCAAACAACCCCACTAAAGAGTAGGAAAAAGACATGGATAGAAGCTTTTCAAAAGGAGATGGACCAAATGACTGGTAAACACATAAAAAAATACTCAAAGTCACTAATCCTCAGGAAAATGCATATTAAAACCGTAATGAGATATCCCCCAGTTAGAATGACTTTTATTAAAAAGTCCAAAACCAACAGATGCTGCCATGGATGAAGAGAGAAGGGAATGCTTATACAGTGTTGGTGTGACTACAAATTAATGCAACCTCTATGGAGAACAGTACGGAGATTCCTAAAAGGACTAAAAGTAGATCTACCATTTGATCTAGCAAAGCCACTACTGGGTGTTTACCCAACGGAAATGAATCATTTTATCATTAAGACACCTGCACTTAAATGTATATTACAGCACAATCCACAATTGCTAAGATGTGGAATCAACCCAAGTGCCCACCATTCATGGGGGATTAACAAAACGTGGTGTATGTGTATTGTGGAATACTATTCAGCCATGAATGATGACTTATGCCTTTTGCAACAATTTGGATGGAACTTGAGACCATTATCCTAATGGAAGTATTGCAAAAATATAAAAACAAACACTACCTGTATTCACTATTAACTTGAAGGTAAACAACGAGGACACAGGTGCACAGAAGAAAGTAAAACTCATTGGAAATCAAGCAGGGGACTAGATGAGAAAGGAATGGATGAAAACCTATCTAATGGGTGCAATGAACACTAGCTGGGTGACATGAACACTTGTAACCCCTATTGAGCATTACAAAGGTGATCTGTGTAACCAAAAACTTTTTTCCCTGTAGCTTCCCCTTTATTCTTAAACAGTGTAGGTGTTTTTTCTCTTTTTCTCAAATTAAACAATGTTGATCAAGCACCCAGTGAGAGCAAGGTACTATGTACTGTTGGATATCCGAGAGAGACATCAAGATAGATAAGGGACAATTCCTGCACTTACATATGGGAGGGCTAAACTATGGAGGAATGTATTTGGTATAAAATTTGCAAGAGCAGACCAGGGAGTTAAGGGACTAGACAAGAGCTTTAGAAAGTAAATGTAACTAGGTATCTATCCAAAGATCAAAAATTATTTTACCACAAAGTCATTTGCTTCAGAATGTTTATTAGGCTCAATTCATAATTGCCAAGCTGTGGAAGCAGCCCAAGTGCCCATCAACCCATGAATGGATCAATAAACTGTGGTTTCTGTGTACCATGGAGTACCATTCAACCACTAAAAAAGATGGAGACTTTACATCTTTTACATTTACCTGGATGGAGTTGAAATACATCCTTTTAGTAAAGTATTACAGAATGGAAAAATAAATATCCAATGTACTGCATACTAATATGAAACCAATATATAAACAATTACATGCTCATATGAACAATAAAACACAAATATAGTTTAGTACAGGGATAGAGGGGATGCAAGGGGGAAAGGGGAGGTCGGAGGACAATTGGCAGAAGGAAGGATCTCACCTAATGCGCACATTGTGAGGGTGGGGGCTCTTTTACAACTGGTACTTTACCCTTTAGGTTACAATGTAACCTAAAAATTTGTAGCCTCATGTTAATTTGAAATAAAAAAAGAAAGTAAATGGAATTAGTGATGTGCCTAGACCTATAGCTAAAGCCTGTGAAAGAGGTAAGCAAAAGAGTAAAGTCTAGAAGCAGCTAGGCAAGGCTGTGTCCTCCATGGCGAGGTGTAGCTCCTCCCTCCCCTCCCCTGGGAACTGCCCCTGGCTTTCACAGGCAGTGTGATCCTGCCCCTTTATGGCCTTCCTTTACCTGTGGCTCAGCTCCGTTATAGCACCTCTCCTGCTCTACTACCACCATTTCTTAAGCCAGCCATCTCATCTTCAAGTATCTTGAAGGTAGTTTGAATTTTTAGTACAATTTCTGGAACATAGTATACACTCAGTAACTGTTTGCTGAAGAAGGGAATAAATGAATAAATGAGTAAAAAAGTAAAGAAATCAAGTTTATTTGCCAGTCAACTGGGAAATGTTATAGATCTAATTAATGCATAATTTGTTTTAGCATTTTCAAAGAACGTTTCTCCATTGGCTAATCTCAGGAGATAGCTAAAAAGAAAAAATGTGGTCCATGACCAAATAAACTTCCCACTTTGGAAATCACCATGTATATTACAATATTAAAGATTCTCGTAAGTTCTGCAATTGGATTTTAAACTGCTATTTAATTTTGTGACACCCAGTAGTTCTCAAAATTTTTTACTAAAGAATACTTACTTGTTCATACTAAATATTAGGGTCCTTTGGAGTTAGTGTACTTCAGAACACATATTGGGAAATGTTGCCTTCTGTTAATCTATATATTAGTCTGAAGAAATACATGTCAGTTGGAAAGAAATTATAGGATTGAAGCGTCTTTGATCTGGTTGGTTCCTTGAGGTCAATCTGTTCCAATCCCCATTCAATGCATAGATGGCCTCTACCTTTAAATTTCCTAGAAAGTGGGAGTTCACTTCCTTATAAGACTGTCTGATATACTTTGAATAATTTTAATTGTTAAGATCTTTCTTCTGTAACTTCTACCAAGTGATCTAGTTTGTCTTTTGGTGTGACAGAATGTTGTTCCATGTTACAGCTATTTACATATTCAAAGACAGTAAGACTGTGGTTTTATAATAAGCTTCTTTCAAGGATAGAAATTTTAAATTCCTTTTGCTCACTTGTCTTATGACTTTATTTTTAGTTCTTCACTTTTTAGATTGGTTTGTTTTTTATTGTGGTAAAATATACGTAACATAAAATTCACTTGACCATTTTTAAGTGCACAGTTTGGTGGTGTTAAATACATTCATGATATTGTGTAACCATCGCTCCATACATCTTCATATGTCTTTCATCTCATAAAACTGAAACCCTAAACCCAGTATGCAGTAACTTCCCATTCTCCCTTCTCCTGAGTCTCTGGCAGCCATTTTTCTCTCTATGATTTTGACCACTCTAAGTACCTCATGTAGGTGGAATCACACAGCATCTTTTTGTGACTAGCTTATTTCACTTAGCATAATGTTCTCAAGGTTCTTCCACATGGTAGCATGTTATAGAATTTCTTCCTTTATTAAATCTGCAAATTATTCCTTTTTTTTTTTGTGATTTTTGGCCGGGGCTGGGTTTGAACCCGCCACCCTCGGCATATGGGGCCGGCGCCTTACTGACTGAGCCACAGGCGCCGCCCCAAATCTGAAAATTATTCCATTGCATGGATATACCACATTTTTCTTATTCATTCATCTGTCCATGGACCCTGGCTTGCATCCATGTTTACACTGTTATAAATAACATAAAAAACTCTGCCTTCAATTCTTTTGCATATATATCCAGATGCAGAGCCATATGGTAAGTCTATTTTGAACTTTTTTAGGTATTAATTTATTGTTTTCCACAGTAGCTGTGTCATTTTACATTCTCACTAATAGCATACAAGGGTTCCAATTTCTTCACATCCTTGCCAACACTTGTTATTTTCTGAGTTTTCTTTTCCTTTTGGTAGTAACCATTTTAGCGGGTGTGAGTGGATACATCATTGTAGTTTTGATTTTCATTTCTCCAATGATTAGAAATGTTGAGCATTTTTTTCATGTGCTTCTTGGCCATTTGTGTATCTGCTTTGGAGAAATGTCTGTTCAAGTCTCTTACCTATTTTTTTTTTTTTTTGAGACAGAGTCTCACTTTGTCACCCTGGTTAGAGTGCTGTGGCACCACAGCTCATAGCAACCTCAAACTCTTGGGCTTAAGTGATTCTCTTGCTTCAGCCTCTCAAGTAACTGGGACTATAGATGCCCACCACAATGCCCGGGATTTTTTTAGAGACAGGTTTTTTCTCTGGCTCAGGCTGGTTTTGAATTCCTGAGCTTGGGAGATCCACTCACATCAACCCCCCAGAGTGCTAGAATTAGAGATGTGAGCCACCGTGCCTGGCCTCTCTTACCTATTTTTGAAACAAGTTGTTTGGGTTTTTGTGTGTGTTGTTAAGCTTTAAAAGTTTTCTGTATGTTCTGGATATAATTCCTTATCAAACATATAATTCAGACATATTGTCCCCCATTCTTTGGATCCCTTTTTTATCCTATTGATAGTGTCTAAAAATTTTCAGAAAGCCCACTTATGTTTGATTTTCCATTGTCAATGATATTTCCAAAATGTAGAAATGAAGAACCGTACACTGCCCATCCAGAACAGCATTGTCCATTCGAAATATCATCATGCAAGCTGCAGGTGTAATTTAAAATTTTTTTGTAACTAGGTTATAAAAAGAAAAACAGTAAAAAGGAGCAGATGAAATAAAAATATAATAATGTATTTTGCTCAATATATTCAAGATATTATCATTGTAAGATGTAATCAATACAAAAACTGAGACATTTTGCATTCTATTTTCATATTGTCTTTAAAGTTTGTTGTGTTTACAGTTACAGCGTATCTCAATTCATAAAATACATTTTCATCAAAAATATTTAATCTGTAAAAACTTTACAACTGACAAGTAGAATAACATATAAAATTGTTTTAATTATACTTAAACATTTTTCAATAATGAAATTATCATTTTTATATTTTGTAATTAATTAAAACTATATATTATTTATTTATTTTGTTCTTTGAAAACTATATGTAATTTAAATTTTACTTCTTCAGCTGAGCTAGTCACATTTAATGGACTAAATAGCTACATGCAGCTGCAACCACCATATGGGAGTATCTTTCTTCATTTGTTCTGCAGATACACATATTAAAGAGAATTGATTTTTTTTTAACCTATGTTCTAAACTCTCTTCATCCCTTACATTCTATTTTTATAAATAAATGGTCATCAGTTGCAACTTGGATTTCTAGGATTTGAAACTAACCCCAGAAGTAGAAATCAGTCCAGAGAATGCCTAATTGATTCTGGGCATATAGCTGAATCAATAAAAGAAAGAAGCTTACCTAGCCCTGGATTATCTGCCATTAGCAGGAGCCACTATTTAAACATTCAGTTCTCCAAATAAAGCACCCAGGTTTTCTGAGACTGAGAATTTTACTACCCAATTATAAGAAGTCTATTCATGTTTCTTTCTATGCTTTGTTGTTGAGAAATGGTAACAGCACTATGTCAGTGTTCTGGAAGAGGAGCTGTTTCTGAATACCTATAGCAATGAAATTACTTGGCTTTTTGCCATAACAATATACTGGCTCTCTCCTTTCTCTTTTTCATTTTTGTTTCTTTGGCTTTTTTTCTAGAAATAATATAGTTAAAAAAAAAAGAAAGAAAAAAAAGAAAAGAAAGAAAGCAAAGAGAGAGAAGAGGAAGGAGTAAGACATGTTGTTAGTCTTCACATTTCAGAAAAGGAGAATCCTGGGTTGCTGCTTTCATTTTGGGGGAACAAGAATATTGAAAGGTTTAGGAAGTGAAATCCCAAACTTTAGCTTATTTTATGCCTCACGAGGATAGATGAATGTTTGTCTATTGATCTGTTTGACCATTTTAGATTTTCATCTGTCTGTATGTATACATTTAGGAAGGAAATACTTGAACAGTCCCGCCAACAAATACAAAGCTTGTGCCTTGTTAATGAGTACTTAAGGATCGATTGTGAATAGGCACTAAACAAGTTCTCATCTCAACATTAGAAGGTGAAAGATTCCTTGATCTAGTTTGCAGTTTTTTCTTCATATATTTATATACTTGCTAGATGTAAAAATTAATGCTAGTTTATGATCATTTGAAAGTAGTTATTAAACATATCCTAAAAATTAATATATTGATGGAAGAAAAACTTTTTTAAAAAGTCAGTGGTAGATCCAAATACATTTGAGAATTTAGTTCATAACTAAAATGACATCTTAAATCATAGGAAAATAGAAATTATACGATTAGTGATTTTGGAGCAGTTGACTAATCATTTAGGGAGTAAAGAAAACATTTAGGAATTCACATATTTTTCTTTACAAAAAGAAATTCCATGCGGATTAAGACTTTTATGTTAACCAGTGTGATGAAAATGTGTCAATGGGCTATAAAACCAGTGTATGGTGCCCCATGTACACAGCTGTGATTTATTAAAAAATAATAATAATAAAAAAATTAAAAAAAATATTTTTAAAACTCCATAGAATTACCAGAAAATATTGATAAGGTTATATATTTTTAAAGTTATAGGGCTATTTCTTTGCATGAATCGAAATCTAGGAAACAAATTTGTAAAATTCAACTGTTTCAGAATTACAACTCCTGGAAAATAAAGAATATTTAAAACAAAGCCAAAAAACTAAGGGGAAAAAAAAACTTGCACCTCATATGGAAAAGAATTAATTTCTTTTTTTTTTTTTTTTTATTGTTGGGGATTCATTGAGGGTACAATTAGCCAGGTTACACTGATGAATTAATTTCTTTAATATAAAAATTTCTTACTGTTACTTAAGAATAAAAAGGAACAAACCAATTAAAAAATACGCAAAGGATTCCAAAAAGCATTTCACAGAGAAAAAATACGAATTTCAGTTAACATCTAAACATCCCAATTTTTCTCATAAGTAAAGCACAGGTTAAGTTCTTTTACTTAGTAAAACTGCCGAGAGGGTGTCTACTCATTAGACGTATGAGTACAAGCAAATTGTTTATGTGCTTTAAGCCTCAACTTTCCTCATTGATTCATATTGATTATATGGCTTAAAAGAAATAAATAATAGACTTGAGTTACTTATCACTGTTAATAAAACTGTAATCACTACTGCTACTATAATAATTATTGTTTTACCAATCCAATTGGTGATGATTAAAATGTGATAATTTTAATATTAGAAAAAGTGTTGTGAAAGAATTCTCAAGTCCTTTCTCAGATATCACATCTTGTAGCAGGTTGGCATCTGGCAACTATCTAAAGGTCTGCATTTCTGACTCAGCAACTTTTAAGAAATTATCTCAAAGAATGTTGCTGGATGAGTAAATGAAGCACTAACATAAACAGTGGAAAGGAAAAGATCCCATGTCCCTGACCCCTCTGCTCGGCTGCTCTTCAGTACTGTCTTCAGAGAGAAAATGGAAAGTTGCCATTTTTAAAATATCATGTGTATGTAGTACTTATTTTAAGAAGAACAATGATAGTGAATGATGTTTCTGTGATAAAGGGCAATCTTGACGAAATGAGTTGGTTATTATGTAACATGTCGAAGAAAGGGACACCAAAGATGTAAGAGCCAATCTTTCTACTAAGGAATTGCAGACTCCCTGTAGAACCCAATTTCAATTTGCTTAGCTCCCTCACAGGAGAAATATTAATAAAAGTTGAATATAAGTTTAATTGAAAAATTGAAAATAATTGCCATGGAGGAAGGGAGTTGAAGCTATTTTTTTTTTTTTTAATGTGGCTATGGGTGATAATCTCTTCCCTTTGGGGTGATGTTGGTAGGATACAACTTTTCTTGAACTTTGCCTGTGTGGAAACCAGCCTATTCATACATCCAGGCCACATTCTGTCTTTCTGTTTGAACATGTCAGAGATGAAGGAGCAGATATTAGAGCTTTGCAGCTTTTATATACGCAATACATGTAGAAAACAGCCCCATGTCTGGAGTGGGATAACCAATAAATAACCATTAGTCACTATTATTCCATTGTCACCACTGCCACCATTTGCCATGGCTGTGGTTGTCATGATGACTTGAATATTTGAATGTCACATCTTAGTTTATTCTTATACTAGTTTTCTCTTGCTGCCATAATAAATTATTAAGAATTTAGTGGTTTGAAGCAAAAACCATGTATTATTATCTCACAGTTCCAAGGTCAGAAGTCTGGTGAACTTGGCTTGTTTCTCTCCTTTGAATCTCCAGCAGCCAAAAAGGAATACAACGGGGCTGTTTTTTTGTCCTAGAGTTTATGGGGGATGAGCCCACTTCTAGTCTTCCCCAGGTTTTGGCCAAATTCAGTTTTCTGTATTTGTAGGACTGAGATCACCATGCCCTTGCTCGTTTTAGGCCAGGGGTCATGCTCATTCAGCTTCTAGAGCCGCCTACATTCCTTAGCTTTGTGGCCCCCTTCATCTTCACAGCCAGCAACAGTGAACTGTGTCCTCTCGTGCTTTGAATCTCCCCAGCCTTCTCTTCTTCTACACACCTGATTCTATCCAGAGAAAGTTCTCTGCTTCTAAAGGTGTATAATTTAGAATAAGCTCCCTAAGTTAAAAATCTATAATCTTAATCACATCTGCAAAGTTCTCTTGATATATTCACATATTTAGGATTAAGGCATAAACAATTTTTGGTGGGGGGCTATTATTTTATTTTATTTTATTTTTGTAGAGACAGAGTTTCACTTTATGGCCCTCGGTAGAGTGCTATGGCATCACACAGCTCACAGCAACCTCCAACTCCTGGGCTTAAGCGATTCTCTTGCCTCAGCCTCCCGAGTAGCTGGGACTACAGGCGTCCGCCACAACGCCTGGCTATTTTTTTGTTGCAGTTCAGCCAGGGCCGGGTTTGAACCCGCCACCCTCGGTATGTGGGGCCGGCACCTTATTGACTGAGCCACAGGCGCCGCCCTGGCGGGGAGGGGGGCTATTACTTAACATGCCACAGTTCTTTGTGAAACCCAGCATTAGTTGTACCAGGTAAAATAATAAGAAATAAGAAATTGGCATAGTGATGCCATCTTTGCAAGATGCTTTTGTCTTTCAGGATAGAAATTAGACCTCATATTTCTTGCTTCAGTGGTACTATGGAAATGTAGAGAAGTCCGTATCCACTCTTCAAAGTGACTATAAGGATGTCATTAAAAATAATCATTGTCATTGACATGATTATTTAGCATTACCAATCCTAACAGAAATTTTATTTCATTTTTGTCCCAAGTGAAAAAAATATTTTTTGGGGGGGGGTATGTGTTTTAAATATATATTTTATTACATGTATTTTAAATATGATTGTTCAGTATAAACTGCCTTTGATGTGTTTATGATATATTTATTTGCCATGCTATGATTCCAAAATGTAGCCAGCATTTGCCTCATCTACCAATTGCCCCTGAGTTAATGGAACCAAAATTTAGGCATTAGAAACTCCTTGATGTCCAGTGTCTGATGATGCTTGGTGACACAAATGTGAAACTCTATAATAAAGGAAAGCAGCTCATTTCCCTGGATCTCTCAGACACTTCTACGGCCTACCCAAATAGCTGAGTATGAGCTTGCAAAAGCTTAGATGAGAGAGCACTGCATTGTGCAGCAATTAATTTTGCAGAGGAAGCAGTCTGTTTAAAGATGCCTGCAGCACTCAGTAAAATGGCGGTTGTTTTTCAAGGCCACCAGAACTACATTTGGATAAGGCTGGCTCATCAACAAAACAACAATGCTAAAATATGGCCTCCTGGGTTTTGCAAAAGAAGGGACTAGGGGGACGATGAATTATGCTCACCTGCTAGAACTGGGTGAAGTCTGTAATTGTTTAGCCCCCTAGCACAACCCTGCAAGGGTTAAAATGACAGTGATATTAGTTCGTGATGGCAAAAATTGTTGGTTTGAAGCTCTCGGCAATACGCAGACTGTTATTTACCGGACTTGGTCGATTTACTTCTTAATGCAATAATGACCTGTGAAATGAAACGTGAGCTAGACAATTGTTCCTCATTGTTTCCAGTAAAACATCCTTTCATACCCCATTAAACCACCATTAATTCCATATGAAAGAGAGTCACGCACAAGCACCCGGTGGTCTGTCTTTCTTTCTTGGACTTTCTTGTCCCTGTACTTCTGTTTCTTTTTCTTCTTCTTTGTATTCCCTCTTTTCTTCTTCTTTCCCTCCATTTCTTTGAATTAAATATGAACGTAATGGTACATGGTGAGAAGTTCTTTGGAAGGATGTGCTGAGACAATTCTCTTCCAACTCAGGGGCAAGTTTCCAATTTCTGAACATCTACATGGCTCTCTGTTTGCTTTGGACAGAAGAACAGCTACAGAAAGAAAAAAGTTTTTAAAAACAAACAACAATTGTTTAGTCCTGTTTTAAAAATTTCAAGATGCCCATTCTGGAGGGGTGGGTGTGGATCCTCCTGCATTGATATGCTGGGTAAATGCCACTGGAGCAGCCAAACGTGTCAGTTGGCTAAGTAGCATCACCTGTTGGGAAGGGGTCTTTCCCACAGAAGGAACACGTGTGGATTACGAGAAGCTCTGTCTGTTTCCAGCAGCTTGACAAGTCGTGAACTGCTTCTCCTTACTCCTGGCCCTACTAAAGGCCCAAACAGAGAAGATCTGAGCCACAAGGCATGAAAGGCGCATTTGTAGTTATTTCTTCTCTCTGACCCTTTTCTCCCTATAACCTCATAGCTATGGGTTGTCTTAATTTCCTTAACTGCATAAGATAATGAGATATATACAATAGAACCACCATAGTTGACCACCTCCTTAAGTTGACTTAATTTTCTTTCTTTCTTTTTTTTTTTTTTGAGGCAGTCTCAAGCTGTCACCTGGGTAGAGTGCTGTGGCATCATAGCTCACAGCAACCTCCAACTCATGGGCTCAAGCGATCCTCTTGCCTCAGTTTTTCTATTTTAGTAGAGATAGGATATCACTTTTGCTCAAGCTGGTCTCAAACTTCTGAGCTTAAGCAATCCACCCACCTTGGCCTCCCCTGAGGGCTAGGATCACAGGCGTGAGCACCAAAGTTGACCTAATTTTCATAGACCAGACATGCACCACATGTACTCAATGGAAGTTGACCAGTTTATTATAGTCCCTTGGGTTGTCCACTTTCAGAGGTTCTACTGCATGTGTGTGTGTACAGTCAGAGTAAAGAGAATTTTCCCTCCCTCTGTGAAAATTCAAGTCTGCTGAAATGAACGAACCATAGACGGAGTGACAGGGAAAAAGGCATGCACATTTATTAAGGTGAATAAACACAGGAATCAGACAAAAAATAGACTCAAGGAATGGTCAGATGGTGGAGTCTTAAATATTTTGCTGGTGAGAGAGAGGGAAATCAGGGGTGCTATAGGCAATATTAGAGGGGTATTAGATGATTTTAAGGGGGAAGAATGGGTCCAAAAACTAGACAATAATTTGTAAATGATTCTCTTTGGATGCTGAATGGGACCTAAAGACAAATAGTTTGTGGATTAATTATGGTAAGGCAAGGGGTGAAATTTCACTGTGAACAAAGATTGTCTTTCTTTTTTCATTAACTCATAACTATGTATGTTGATACATTTATGGGGTTCAGTGTACTGATTTGATATACAATGTGAAATGCTTATATTCAACTGATTAACACATCCATCACAATTAATACTCTTTTTTAAATAGTTTTGAAATGTACCATTGCATCATGCACATTAGGTGAGGTCCCCCAAATACCTTCTCTCCTCCTGCCTCCCCTCTCCTATCCTATGTCTCTCCTCTTCCCTTCTACTTTCTGGACTATAGTTTTGTTTTACCATTCATATGAATGGTAGGTGCTTATATATTGATTTCATAGTAGTATTGAGTACATTGAATACTTTTGGTTCCAATCTTGAGATACTTTGCTAAGAAGAATATGTGCCAGATCCATCCAAGTAAACATAAAAGATGTGAAGTCACCATCTTTTTTATGGCTGCATAGTATTCCATGGTATATTACCAATTTGTTACAATTGTAACCCCATTACCTATGGGTTACAATTTGTTAACCCATTCATGGGTTGATGGGTACTTGGGCTGTTTCAATGTCTTGGCAATTATGAATTGGGCTGCAATAAATATTCTGGTGCAAATGTCTTTATTGTAAAATGATTTTTGATCATCTGGGTATATACCTAGTAGAGGAATTGCAGGATCGAATGGTAGGTCTATTTTTAGTTCCTTGGGTATTCTCCAAATAAGAAAGCAAGAAAGAAAAAAGAAAGAAAGGAAAGTTGTATTATTATGTAGTTATGTTTTCTTAGGTAATCTCTCAGAGCTTGCTCAGAAGAGTAGTCTGTGTGGGTATGGTGATAATTTTCAGTCTTTTCTCTTTCCTGGTAGTTAATCTTTTTTGGTTATTCTGGTTATTTGGTGAGATTCCTAGGGAGGGGAGCTTAAGACCATAGCATTTCTTTTTGAAGAAGTTTTTCTCAGTCAGATAAGGGAATTTCCAGAGAGACCCCCTCACTATGCTTATTGGGAAGAACAAGAGAAGCTTTAGAAGGCTGTAGCCACTGTAGCAATTCCTAAGGCCATTCAATTTTCTTTTATTCAAAAATGTGTAACCTGCCAGAGCACCCTACTTTGGAGTATCATTCTCTGCATCCCAGGGATGGGGGGTAAGGGCTAGAGACAGAGAGAGAGAGAGAGAGAGAGAGAGAGAGAAGAGGGAGATGCGTATGTGTATATGTGTGGATGTATTTGGGAAGCCCAGGTTTGGTGATTTGGAGTATTTTCTTTCTTGTTTCTCCTCTTGAGGGAGATGAAGAAGAAAAGGAAAAAATATTCTAAATTACCTTTTATCACCACACACCAATTTTTATTTTAAACTCCTTTCCTATTTTCACTTCTGGTCTTGGAGGTAGGTATGTTATCACCCTTTGGAATTTTCAATAGCTGACTTTTCCACCTCTCTCAAAATTGTTTCACTTAACCTGGATTGTTCTTCAACATACAGTTTCATAGGTATAAACTCTGGAATTGACCTGCGTGATCCTACCTGATAATTAGAAAATCCAGATTCCCCACATTCTCTTCTTCAGACAGGGCCAGGTATGCTGGGGAATGAGTGGTGCAGAAGGGTCAGCAGTTTCAAAGGTTTTCTGGGTCATGACCAGGAAACAGCTCCTGAGACTGACCACATGAGCTCCCTTTGAATCTGTCCTAAAATGAGGTTCGTCACTGTTGGGGAGCCAAACACAGCCACATACAAACCCCTTTCCCCTTCCCACCCTCCTCTCTACTCCTAAGACAAAGGCACAAAGGATCCAGATGATTCTAACTTTCCAAACAAGCTGTGGAATGTGCCCATCTCCCTAGGTTCCATGTAAAAGGGGTCTCTAATTGTCCTCCCAGCAGAGGCCATCTTTGTACTGCTAGGTGAGTCACCCTCGCCTTTCAATAAACTTGGCCTGAAAATCTCCTCTGCAGCCTTGTCTGGGGGGCTGTCTATACCTTTCAGTCACCTCACTCTTTTTTAGATGTTTCTTGTAGAAAACATACCTAGTATCTTTATTTATTATTTTATAGCTTATTCAGGGGTCCTCAAACTATGGCCCGTGGGCCACATGAGGCGGTGTGATTGTATTTGTTCCCTTTTTGTTTTTTTACTTCAAAATAAGATATGTGCAGAGTGCATAGGGATTTGTTTATGGTTTTTTTTTTTTTTTTTAAACTGTAGTCCGGCCCTCCAACAGTCTGAGGGACAGTGAACTGGCCCCCTGTTTAAAGAGTTTGAGGACCCCTGGCTAGTATCATGGAGGTCCCAGCAGCAAAATTACTCCTTTAAGATCATATACTTTACCACACTGGATTTTTACACTTTATCTTAGAGGAAAAAAACAGAGATGATTCAGACCATTTTTCATTTTTCAAGACTTTTTTTTTTGAAGTAGGATGCCTTTTATTAAAAAAAGTAGTTGAAATGAGTAATTACTGAAACAAATAAATAATTAATAACTCATTTAAAACTTCTTTTTTTTACACAAAGAAGAAACAAAAGGAATGAGAATAATCCTTTATTGTTCAGAATAGTGTATTCTTGAGGTTGTTCCATGTTGAAAGAGATTTTACAGAGGCCCCGTGTGTCCTTCAGGGAAATGCTTTCCCCACTCAGGAGGAAGTGAGTCTTCCTCTTCACATAAACTTGGAAGGAGCTGGTAATGTCCTTCATTCGTGTTATGTATTACTTAGGATGGTTAATTATGTTAGCATCAGGTAGTGATGCCTTCCTCCACTAGATTATAACCTCCTGGAGGACAGGAACAATTGATTATGCTAATTTTAGTTTTAATCAATCGATTCCCTATTACCATGTAATAATAGTTACTCCTGTTATAATAGCTCCCATTTACTGGATGCCTCGTACACGCCAGACCTTGCGTTAGGTGCTGTCTGTCTCATAATTTTACAACAACTTGGAAAGTACACCTGTGTTTTGTCATATTTAGTGTGATGAAAGTGAAACTCACAGAAGTTTAGGGACTTTTTTAAAGGTGATATAGCAAGGGATAAAGGCAAGATTTGTGCCCACCCAGCTCCATATGAATTCATTTCCCATGCTTTTATTTATTGATTTTTATTGATGCCCATAACCTTTTCTATATGTAAGTTTTCTGGGGAATTTAGCTATAAGCGAGAATCATCCTTGAACCTCAAGTAGGCAACAATTTAGTGTGAGGGATAATCCAAATGATCTACTACAACATGAAGCAATCAATATAAGTCAAGCACATGCAAATACCCAAACAGTACTCTGAGAGCTCTTGACGTGGTGGGATTTTGGCAGAAGGGAAAAAAGACATTGCATATTGAGGACAGGCATGAATAAAGAGCTCAGAAATTACCAAGTGTAGGGTATTTTCATCTGGGGCAGTAAGGAAAACATGCTGAAAAGCAAGGCGGGAGTGGAGCCATATTTTTGGAGCACCTTCTATGTCAGACTAAACTACTTACATTTCCTTCAGTGACCATTGAGGAGCCTTTGAAGATTTCAAAATAGAGGAGGAGCCTGTAGGAAGCTGAACTTTAGGGAAATGAATCAGGCAGCAGGAAGCAGGGTGAAGAATGAGCTGGAGCAGGGACCAAATGGGAAGACTTGGTAGAACACTGTTTCAATTGTTTAATTCAGAGGAAACACGTTAAGGACCTGAGGAGATTGATGGCAAGGAGGATGGAGAGGATGGTACAGATCAAAGACATCTAAAAAAAGCAGACATTGAAAGGGTTTGCCTACTCCTGACTTTGGGGACTGTGGGGAGAAGTCAACAGTGACCCGTTTGTCTCTAGTAACTCAGGGAATGGAGGTTCCCAAGCAGATATGGGGCAATAAAAAACAGAGAGAGGATGGTTACTTAAGCTGTGCCTTGAGTGAGCTGTGCTGCCCTTGCTGGGGGCAGGGCATTCAGATATTCAGCGGGTGATTGGAATCTCTGGGGTGAGAACTTAGGAAGGAAATGGCAGTTGGAGATAAAATGAAAAATTATTGGGAAAATGTATAGGCAAAGCAATATGGTAAATAAGATTGGCAAAGGAGAGAGAAAGAAATAAGAACTTCAGCATGGCATTTCAAAGCAGTAGAGCCATTGTTTGAAAGTGTTTGCAAGCAGGTGAGCAAGGCATACTATTTACTATTTGTCACAGAGACAAGGGGACATGAAGGTAGGACTACCTACTGTGGGGGCAAAACTCTCACTGTATGCTTGCTTGCTAGGTTCTGAGGGGCTTTCGGAGCCATCCAGAGAGGGGAGGAGCTGGGCAGTCGGTGACTGAGGGAGGAAATAGGTGCAGATACAATGTGATCTGAGGGGTAGGTTCCCCCAGGGTCTTGCTGACACCCAAATATTCCCCTTTTCCATGCTATCGCCTTTCCAGCCTAAGTTGCTACCTTTGCTGCCAGACCTTGCTTTCAGAAATGTGTGTACACGTCTTCATTTATTAATTATTTCTTCAGTACATATTTATTAGGTATTCACTGTGTGCCAGCTATTGTGATAAAAGCCGGGTATACACAATTATATAAACCCCACCTTCATTTCTTATTAGGAAAAATAGACAAGAAGAGACAAATTGTGCAACATACACATATGCACTCACACACATACGGATATATGCATATTGTTCATATACCCTGTTTTCCCGAAAATAAGACAGTGTCTTATTTTAAGGTGTGCTCCCAAAGATGTGCTAGGTCTTACTTTCAGGGGATGTCTTATCGTGCCTGTAAGTAGGTCTTATTTTCAGAGGATGTCTTATTTTCGGGGAAATGGGGTATATGCATGAGAGATGTTACACAGGCTAGGAAGAAGAAAAATAAAAGTTCCCTAAGCACATCCTAATTTACATTGGTGCTAGGCACTGGGGGCTTGTCAATGAAAATGGCCCTTGAAAGTGATATTTAAACTTAGACCGAAATTGAGTAAGAGTTGGCCAGGTAATGTGTGGAGGCAAAAGCCTTCCAGGCAGAGAGAGCGGTTTGTGTGGAAGCCCCAGAGGCAGACAAGCCTGGGCACTGGGGGAAAGCCGGCTGGAGGGGCTGCCTCACAGAAGCCGTCTGGAGGATCAGCCTGTGAAGAGCGTGGACAAGAGCCAGATCCCAGGGAATTTTGTGGGATTTTCTCATTTTAAGAAAATGAGATTTTTATTTTACTTGCAATAGAGACTGACATAATTTACTTTGCGTCTAGAAGAGTAAATAGAGATTTCCAAGAGTGGGTGAGCGAGAGAGGAATTAGCAGTTCTGTTTTGAGTGATCTGTGATGGTGATGTGGCTTTCTCTGGAGATTTTGTTAATTTTTCGGAAAATTTTGAAAATAATTTTAGAAAGATACAAAAGCATAATGGATAATAGAATTGATGAAGGATGTTCTGTCCCTCTTGTGATTTTTCCCTCCATCCTGTACCCTGTCTCCAAGCACACACATTGAACCCCTTAAAGCTAAAGCATCCTTAAAAATATACACAGTAAAGTCTCTTTTAAGACTTTCTTTTCCATTCACAAAAGATTTATGGAGACATGCCATGTGTTTCAGGAACTGTATTAGGCACTGGGGATACAAATATGAATACAGAATGGTCTTCTCAAAGAACGGCCAGATCTTGCTTCATTTATGAATTTAACAAGAATATGGAGTTTTTGCTGTAAGAAAGCAATGGCATTTATTGTGTAATATAATATGATTTGCTTATTTATAGGATTGGAAAATTAGTTATATTGAATAAAGAAATATGATATGTATGAGGTAATTTACAACTTATAAAAACAGTAACATATCATCTCTTTTGAGTTTCACAAAACTCTACAAGTCAGTGTGTCTTGATGGGGATGGGGCAGAGTCACTCCCTCCAGGGGACATTTGACACTATTTGAAGACATTTCATTTGTCACAACTGGCATCTTGCGGACAGAGACCAGGAAGGCTATTGAATAACCTGCAATGCACAGTATAGCACTTGTCAACTGACAATTATCCAGTAGAAAACGTCAATTGTTCTCACTGTGAGAAACCCTGCTGTAAATGATTTCCTTTGACCTATACGAAAAAATTGCAGAAAACATGATCAGACTCTCAACTGGGCCTGCTAATATGCAGGATTACCTGTTTCAGAAGCTTTGATGTCTGACTGACATTCAAGTTAAATCTGTGTCCTGTATGTGTGCTTAAAAATGTCTGGTTTTTGCGTATTTCCATGAAGCTGTCACATTCATATATTAGCACCTGGTCATTCTAGTCAGCTAGAGTGTTCGCAAGCCTGTGTGAACTCTGTACTGATTTAAATAAAGCAATGTAATGTCAGAACAGCTTAAATACAAAAAAGCATAAACTCATGTCATTTTACAAGTATTGAAATGATAACTCCACAAAACATAAAGAGGAAATGAACTCCAAACACGTGATCGTTGACTTGGTATGTCCCTTGTCTTGATGCAGTGCCTGTGCGTATCATCACATCAAACTGCATTATCAACTTTGGATGTCATTTCCATGCTTTTTATTTAATTATAGCTCCATTTATAGCTGTTCCCCCTTTATGTGAAAGAGGCTGGAAATATCATAAATCACTTTTATTGAGATCATCTCTATTTATCTGTAGATCAGATAACAGATAGCAAATGTTATTTAATGATCATCGGGACACAGTAGAGCAGTATCATCTCTCCGTGCTCAATTTCAGATCTTAACAGTCACACCCCTGTTGCTTAAACTTAAAGTAGAAATATGAAAAGGAGTTTTCAATATTTCTATGTATCTTTTAGAAATTTCACCACCTCCACAACAGTGACTAGGTTCACATTTTTATAGTCTGCGAACATCAGTGATGATATTGTGATTCAAGCATAGACACATTTTCCCTCGTTTTCCCTTCCCAGGGAAAGTAGTCCTCATATGATAGATGTGCTGAAACATGGGAGAATGCAGATGTCACTGGGTGAATGCTGTCAATTGTACATCGTGAAAGAACAGTCACAGAGAGGAAGAATTGCTTGTGGGCCAATAAATAGTGGTCCGTGTGGCACCATTGGAAGGCACCTGGAAGTGGTTCCTCTTCTTCTTACAGTGTCTACTTATCCCCCTGTCCTCAGGCCTTAAGTTCCAACAGAAAAGATTGATTCATTTGGTTTATCGAAGATTTAATTTTCTTGAACAGGCCACTATTAAAATACAAATGCTTTGAGATGAAGCAAAAAAAAAAAAAAACAAACAAACAAAACCCTTTAAAAATTAGAAAAAAACTAGCAAGATTTCATTTAAACAAAGTTTTCTGTACTACAGTACCTTGCTGAGAGCACAGCCCTTTGGAAATGAGATATACATGGTCGGTTGCTATAGCAATGGTTAAGGCAGTCCGAGGTCTTCTTGGCTTGGTCTTTGCCTACATCACTGGCTTTATTTCTTAACAGACTCTTATCTCTTTGAACCCGGCTACTTTCTTCTCTAACTCTACCTCATGCCAAAGGAGTTTTTAATATTTCTATGTATCTTTTAGAAATTTCACCACCTCCACAACAGTGACTAGGTTCACATTTTTATAGTCTGCGAACATCAGTGATGATATTGTGATTCAAGCATAGACACATTTTCCCTCGTTTTCCCTTCCCAGGGAAAGTAGTCCTCATATGATAGATGTGCTGAAACATGGGAGAATGCAGATGTCACTGGGTGACATCACTGGGTGACACTGGGTGACATACCTGTGTCCATTCTCCTCTCTTCCCAGAATCTCCTTCCTCGATCTGCCTATCAAGTGGTTGCTTACTCAACATACAGTCATACATACCTTTATGATGGAGATATGCCCTAAGAAATGCATCACGAGGTGATTCCATTGCTGCACAAATGTCACAGCCTACTACACATCTAGGCTGTATGGTATAGCAATTGTTCCTAGGCTGCGAACCTGCACATCACTGTACTACCCTGTTTCCCCGAAAATAAGATAGTGTCTTATTTTAAGGTATGCTCCCAAAGATGTGCTAGGTCTTATTTTCAGGGGACATCTTATCTTTCCTTTAAGTAGGTCTTATTTTCGGAGGATGTCTTATTTTCGGGGAAACAGGGTAATACTGTAGGCAATTGTAACACAATGCTATTTGTATATCTCAGTATATTTAACATAGAAAAGGTATAGTGAAAATATGGTATAATTTTATGGGATCACCATCATATATGCGGTCTATTGTTGAATGCAACTTTATTATGCAGCTGTGACTATCTGAATCAGGGCAAGGAAGTGAGTCACAACTCTAAGAACCTTAAGCAACATGCAATTATTTGGCTTATGCCTCTAGGAAGGATACTGCAATCCCTAATGAAATCAAATAAAGAGTGAACATAAACATGGCCTTGAGGGCTACCAGGAATTGAGACCAACGAGTCAGTGCTACAGCTCTTTCTCTTTCTCTTTCTGCCTATCTCTACTTGTGTGACTCTTGGACTGATTTCCTTGGGCTGTCAAAGGGCTTTTCCTTTGTGTGGGAGTGGAGACAAGGAGGGTATTACCTCAGTAAACCCTGTTTAGTAATCTTAGGTGACCAAGAAATTTTTTCTCCTGATGTTTATGTATTAGACTCAGGGGAATGTTAATAATTCCTATTGGGCTATCAGGCCCATTTCAGGGCAATCACTGGGTTCAAAAGAATGGGGGAGTATGACTGGCCAGAACTTAGTTATAGATCTACTCTTGTGGCCAGAGGTCTGGATCCATAACCAGGAGAAAGGCGAGTAGAGACAGCCTGGACAGCCAGCCTGGTGGCTGAGTGGTATTTAGTGCTCTCCTCAGGTTGGGGACCTAACTGGGAAGGATTTTGTGATGTTCTTCCTGACCCCGAAGTGAGAATGGATACTCTTCTCTGTGCCTCTATCAATAGGCCCAGGCCATTTTATTATATTTGTGCATTTACACATAGTTACAAAATTTGGAATGCTTGCTGAACTTGAGGATGCTTTGAGAATATTTTCAGATGACTTATTTATATAGGCTTTGTGCCTCCACTTAGATCAGGAGTGCAGTGTGAAGGATGGCATCAAGCTAAATGAAAAAAAAGAAAACCATTTTAATTCTACACTTTTATTGGCACATCTAGAAAAACCATCTTTTTTCAGAGAATATCCTAGGTTTTAGCCTTCTGTTGACTTTATAGAAAAATACTTGCAAAAGTATTATATTGTTTATAAACTAGCATAATTTATAAATTATATTAATTAATTTATGATTATATTATATTTTATAAGTATTACTTATAAAAACAAGGTAAGTTAACTGTGTTTTTCAATGAACAACTTAAGACAAAAGGCCCTATAAAAATAATCTGTGTTCTAGCAAATGGCCTTTAGTAAGGCTTATTTTTAAAAATTGATTGTGAAGAATTCTAACTTTCAGTGGTATAAAAGAAAATTATAATAAACACTCACGTACCCACTCTTTCTTTCTTTCTAGAAGTAAAACTTCCCTAACTTACAAAAACAGCTGAAGCCCCAATCTGACTTCCTGATTCCAGTCGAATTCCCTTCTCTGTCTTTGCCTAGAGAGATTACTGTCTTGGATTTGGTGTTTCTCATTCCTATGCATTTTTTTCTTACTTTCCTTCTTTCAAGTCTGATTACAAAGTAATGAATGAACAGACATCCCCTCTGTTTAGGTGAGCACCTGTATCAGTGACGTTCATCACCCTCCTCTGGGTTGAAATGTCTCCGTTAGGGGTTGCGTTTCTTCCCATATCCTCCCAAGGGGCTGGCGCTGACTCTGTTCATGTTGCTGAGCAAATGACAAGAAGGTATAAAAGGTGAAGTGAAAATGCACTTAGCAAAAACAGAATCCAGCTCCCAAACTTCTTGAGGGAAATGCAAAACCTCTAATGTGTTTCTCTCACATTCTTTGGTAGATGAGTGGTTCTCAACATACTGCTAATAAAATAGCCTTTAATTTTAATTTTAGGCTTACTAGGTATCTGGAAGAACACACACGACTGAAAATATTGAAATTGTGGAGACCTTTGCCAGTGGCTCAATTCCAAATCTCTGCTTTCTTTAAGTGTGCATGAATTTGTTTTTGTGAGTGTTCCTGGATTTCAGGAAGAAGCATAATAAAGAAGAAACTAGAAGAAACTGTGACCTTTGGTAGGTCACTGATGCTCCCTTAGTCTCTCTCCTCTTCTGAAAAATGGGCATAATGGTAGCCTAACTAATTATTTTCCCTTTTTTCTATGAGTTTGCATTGTGAAAATGGCCTTATATTCATGTGCTCTGACATATCTCTACTCCAGAACCCAGATGTCATATTTTACATATTTATTATGTAAAAAACCCTGGTAAATATGATCTTTTTCTCTTGTACTGTAACTTCCACAGAGTCTCAGAAGTTTGAGAACAAAATAATAGGTGACAAAACTTTCCCCTTCTAAAGTGAGGTTATGACATTCTGTGTCTATACAGCTTTCTGCAGTGATGGAAATTTTCCATATCTGTGCTACCCAAAAAGGTAGCCATTAGCTACCTATGGGTATTGAACACTTGACTGATGAGGTTGAAGACATGAATTTATTTATCTTATTATTTTACTTTATTTTATTTTGATTAATTAAAATTTAAATTAGCATAGCCACATGTGGTTAAGTGGCTGCATGTTGGACAGCGCAGACTAAACGATCTTTGTTGATCTTGCAAAGAAAGTGGCAAAAACTTAGCATGGCCTCTGCTCATCTGGGCCATTGTGCATCTCCAGGGCATAGAAGAGAAGGTGAGACTTCATTAGGAAGTGGAAGGGTACTGTTGTGAGGATCATTTGTTTGCAATTTTCAATGTGTTGTGAATTCTCCATCTGTTCTCACAGTGGGTATAGCATAGCGTTTGCCCTCATATCGCACACCAAATGAGTCGGTCTTAAAGTAACACTAGGAGGAGTTTATAGATAGAACTGTTGTCTGGCGCATGGGACAATAGTCTACAAACGAGAGATTGGAGACGTTGATTGAGGTGACTGTGGTAAAAAGGGCTCAATTCTCAGCTTGCTGAGCAAAATTACCTGGCCAACTATAGACCAGGTATGGGCCCTGTTGAAGGAATGTGTCATGGATCATTTTCACAGACCCACACAAGAGACGAGAGGTGACTGCAAGGGGAGGGTAGACACAAAACACCAAAGGCTACCAGAGAAATCTTAAATAGCAGCAGGAACAGGCATTGTCCATGCCAGCTGAACAGCTGCAGATCCTGAGTATAAATTTCTGCATAAGTTACAGGAGGGGATGACTCCAGAGAGAGTCAGTATCAGACATATACGAGACTCACAGGGCATCAATACATGATTATTTGTGTTCTGCATCAAGGCTGATATTTTCTGTTTAATACTGGTCTTCCCCCTCTCAACTCTGGGCCCTGGAGAGCCAGAGTCTTCATGGACAAGAAGTCAAAGAAGATGTTATAAAGCCAGAGAAACTTTTTCCCCATCACAGATTTCCCAGACTGAGGCAGGCTCAGGCTGAGGGAAAGAAGAAATTTTCAAAAGGATTTGAGATAGCATTAGATTGGACTGGAATTTTTCATATTTGAAAGTAATCAAAAAATTTATGTCATCTGCTTAAAGTTTCATCCAGGATCTGAGAAAAATCATTTGACAGAATGAGTTTAAATAAGAATTGGTTAGAAAGACTAAATTTCCTTTATTGCACCTGCTGAGTCCAGCTCAGTCAGTAAACTGGTTACAATAATGATAATTGTGTGTTATTAATGATATGTTAATAATGATCATGATGGATAGCTAACATTTATCAAGTGTTTATAACCTGTTTGACATGCTTCTAAGCAGTTTATCTGTTTTAATCCTTCATCTAGAGATACTTATAGAACTGATTGTCATCTATTGGAATTAGTTTAGATAACTGGGCCATAAAACTTTTTCAGTCACACTGTAAGTTCCAATCATGTCTTTGGGAAATCATTATCATTTAATACTTATCAAACACATGTATCAAATATTTCACATCCATTATTTCATCTACTACTTTAAAAATACTATGCAATAATTACTCATTTGATCTATTTTTACATGAGTAAATTGAGGTACAGAGAAGTGATGTTCATTAACCTGATGGCAGGACTAGGTTAGGAACCTAGGGCTGTCTGGGTTCAGTGCTTTGCTCTTTATCAGTGCTCTACATCAGAGCAAAGTTTCTGTAGATCACCTGCTTTCTCTTTTTTAAAAGAAGTATGTTAATTTTAAAGAATAAGACATGTTTTTCTCAAGCAAGATCTAATGTTGGTTTATATGACTATTATAAACCACTTTGAGTATTGAATAAAGAATAACTAATAATAAAATGAGTATTTTTCTCTTAACTTATCTTGTTGATAAACCCTAACTTTGGTGTGGAGGTAAGAGTATGCAAAAGGTGGCTCAAATCCACAGTCAGCGTTTATTACTGCAAATATTATATACTAAAGCCAGGAGAACTCTTCATTTCTGACCCCCTTGAGTACTCTTGACCCTCTCAAATCTTCTTCGTCTCTGCTTTACTTCACTGTTATTCTTAAAATGAATTCCAAAACCCAAGAGAGGGATAAGGCTCTTACCAAGAAGAAAAGGAAGAAGCTATGCTGTTATGGTTCAGTGCATTCTGAACTCTTGAAATTTGGGGCCTATTTATACTTCAAGACAAACAGAGATCATGTTAACGATAGCAGATGTTGCAAGGGGAGGATAGAGTTTATTGTAGGTTGGTCTATGCGGAGTTTGAAGCAAAAGGCTCTTCCTGATGGAGGAAGTCATGTGGGCAGCTGCAGCTTGGCAGCTTGGCGCGAGAGTGCTTGCTATTGCACCACAGTCTAGGCTGAGAGGGAGTGTGGTGCCCATGTCTGTTGATTGGATGCACGTACAACTTTCGTTCCCAGCTGAGTAGGTTGTTCAAATGGAAGGAAAACATCTAGCCATTTTGAAGGGGTGCAGGGGATGCCTTGTATTTCCAAACATGATTGGAAGCATTTATCGTTCTTTTTTTTTTCTTCCCACATCTTCTAAATATTAGCATTTAATAAAATACACATTTCTTTCATTTATTTTGAACTCCCTCCAAAGCCAGCAAATACCAGAACCTCAAATGTTATGATAGGATAGGTTCTTTATTGGTTTGTTTTCTTTTCATTCTTTCTGTTTTTACTGCGTGATTCTTTTTCATTATAAATCCTTATGTTTCCAACTCAAGGAGCCTGACTAATCAGAAGGGCTTCCAGCAGAGGTAGACAAATATTCTCAACATGGTCCTGAGACCCTACAGATGCAGATATCTCTGCTATTCACAGGAAATGAAGAAGTCAGGTCCATCGGAGACAGGGGATTTCCTCTTCAGATAAAATATGTTAGCTGTTGCATATTAGTTCCATAAAGCTCATGGATAGAGACAAGATGATTTCAGATGGTGAAGGAAGTGGACTCTTCTTATCCTGAATGCCATTGAAAGCAGGGGCTGAGACAAAGGGCTTGCACATTGGTTATTTGGGGGGAAATAGTCACAGGGAATAGGAGTAGGGGACAGCCTTAGTGAAGCAAAAGAGGGGAAATGCAGGATATGCAGATCTCCTGAGACTTTCTGAGGACCCTTATGAATTGTGTCTGAAAACTGCCCATGGCAAAAGGGGAAGCCACAGGTTCATTTGTTTTCGATTGGTTAAATGTTTCCCCATGCCAAAACTTCCCAATTGCTTGTGTATAAAAGCTAATACATAGCATCAGGGAGGCCCAGAGGCAGAAGGCAAGGCACAGCCAGCTTTCTCCTTCTTGGAACTGGGAGCCACATTAGTGGCTGGGGTGAGAAATGAAATGAAGAGGATTTGAAGTTGCACATAACAGGTATCAGACACAAACTCCTAAGGAAATGGTGAGTACAGGTGGTAGTTCACAATTAACTCAGAAAGATCTGGGTTGAGGCTCCATCTGTACCACTTACAAGCTGTGTGTCCCTAACCAAGTTATTTACTCCTAGCCCCAGTTTTCTCATTTTTTAAATTGATGGTACTTACCTCTTGTGGTTATTGTAATGTGTAAAAAAGTCACATACAATTAATGCCTCTTCAATAAATACTATCATTATTATTAATAGTATTCATAATAGGTTATACCTGATGAGTTAGAATCGGGTTACAGACCAGTGATGGCAAAACACTAGAGAAATGAAAAGGAAATTAAGAGATGTAGGATTCATGCTCTGGGTGGGTAAGACTCATATACACATGAAGCACAAGATAGAATTTTACTACATGAAATCTGAGGCATGAAAATTCCAAAGTGATTTCCAAATTATTTAAAAAGAAATACCATAGAGATAAGATATTTAATTATGTTTAATATACGTTTCTTTGCATTTATGGAAAAATATTGAATCCACCTGTTGCTGGTTGAATATCAAGAGTCTCATTCACTGAAGGAATATTTGCTTTAGTTTCCTTCCTTATATAAGCATGTGTTAATATTTTCCTGAGAAAATAGAGATAGCTACTGTTCTAGTGCTCACATACCCCCGGAAGTGCTCCCATGGCCTATTTATGGACACCAGCAATACAAAAGCTGCCACTTGTCTCTCATTTTTATTTTGGATCATTCAACAAATGTTTACTGAGACTCTACCATGTATTACATACTTGAGATGTAGTATGATAAAGATGACATGGTGACTCACGTGTACAGCTTACAGTCTAGTGTGCAAAGGAGACATTAAATACCTAATTGTAATAGAAAGCATGAGTGTGGTAACTGGAGAAGTTCCAGATATCATAGTGGGGGGACCTCAGCTTATGATCTAAGACAGGGGTTAGATGACTTTCCTATAAAGGGTCAGAGAGCAAGTATTTTAGTTTTTAAAGACCATTATTTTCAGCTTGGATGCCCGTATGTGGTATCTGCTTCTCATCTCTCTTCTTCTCTTTCTCGTCCTTCTCTTTCTCTTCTTTTCTTTATTCTTCCTCTTCTTTTTCTCTTGAAATCCTTTTTAAAAATGTGAAACAATTCTTTGCTTCAGGACTGTTTTGAAAAAGCCCATGGGCAGACATGGCTCATGGACCATAGTTTGTCATTGTGTGATCTAGGATGTCCCAAAAACTTCTTGGAGCAAGTGATGGAGAAGCTGAGATTTGAAACATGAGCAACTAATCCTGGTAAAGAAAGACTTGCAGGAAAAAGTGCATGAGATGGAGGGAGAATGAGTGCAGAAGTGCAGAGATTAGGGATTGTGTTGTATCTTTAATGAATAGAAGAAATCCAGCCTGGCTGTGGAATGAACCATGATGACATGGAGGGGGGGGAAAGATCACTTCCCAGGATATCTAATTACCCAAGTTAAGGATTGTGGCCTTGATTCTAAGGGCAGTGATACATTCATGAAGAATCTTAAATGAGGGAATATCATGATCAGAACTTCATGTTTAAAAGAATATTCTGGGAGGCACCTGTGGCTCAAAGGGGTAGGGCGCCGGTCCCATATGTCGGAGGTGGTGGGTTCAAACCCAGCCCCGGCCAAAATAAAAAAAAAAAGAATATTCTGACTGCCTGGTGGAGAATAGAGTGTATGGAAGCAAGAGACAAAGCAGTCAGTCCAGTCCCGTATAATGGGGGAGGGGTAGTGAGGCAGCAGAGATGAGAGGAGGCTCTGAGAGGCTATGGATTCGCATGAGATGTGTGAGGTGAAATTAGCTGGCCTTGCTGATTAATTAGATGCAGGGGACAAGAAAAAGAAAAGAAACCAGGAAGGCATCCAGGTGTTCCTTACATAGCTAGGTGGCTGTTGGGGTTGTGTACTGAGGGTTTCCCTCGAGAAAGAGCAGGTTTGAGGAATAATTCAGGTTTAAACATACTGAGTATAAAGTATATGCCAGACACTAGGGAACTCCCAGCTCTGGAATTCACATGAGAGGTCAAAGATTTGAGGATCACCATATAGGTGGGACCAAGATCAAGGGACAGAATGAAATTACATGCCTAAAATAAGAAGAATGCTGAAGAAATGGCTAGACAAAGAGCTATAACAAAGCATGTTGAGAAGGAGAAAACAGACACACAGGAGGAATACAGGGCACCTGTGGTAGTCACAAAATTCACCGAGTAAAGGCCTTACAAGGTGAGCAGGATGGCACAGCATTAAATGGTACAACTGGGGAAAAGGAAATAAGCCTTGAGGTGAAGCTTTTGGATCTGCTAGCATAGACTTCATTAGTGATCTTGATATAAGCAGTTTCAGAGAAGTGGTAAGGTTGGACATCAGACTGGAATGGGTTGGGGCAGTAAGTGGGAGTACGTAAACTGGATGACAGTGAAACCTTTGATTAAAAAAGTCTGCCAAGTATAAAAAGTTGGAGAGAAAAGAGAGAGGCAAGATGGTAGCTGGAGCTGTATGTGATAATGGGGGAGAGAGTTATTAAGACTGAGGAGGCCTTGATCATCTTCAGTCCTCCCCCAAATAAGTCAATATACATAAAGTAAATGCACAGGAATGAGATTAGTTGAGAAATTAGGAGGATGTGGGATTCAGAGTGTAGGCGAAAGATGGCAGGTCTGCCGAGGAGGCCAACCAGGCCTGCCCATGTTCTGCTCACCAACATGTGCTTCCTGGTAGGGGCTGCATCATAAGGGAGGTCCCTTGTTCTCATTCACAGAAAACCACCATTTGTGCTAGAAGTAGCATTAGACAAGAATAGAGTCGTCTCAAATGAGGCAAACAAAAGCAGAAAAAAATGAATAAAGATGCCAATTGATATCTTTTCAGATACCATTTTCTCTTCAACATACTTCCTTAGGGCAACCCCAAAAATTTTAATTGAGAAACTGCTCTCCTTCTCACTTAATGTCAAACTTATCAGACTGTCACGAAAGCAATAATTTCTTATTTATTGGTATTAGAAATATACATGTTGACATAAAGCTACTATGTATTCAGCAATTCATTTAAGTGTACAGATTTTAGTAATCATCATGCAACTGTACGAATTTGTAAAAGAGTTGGGAATTTATGTGTCAAACTTCTATTTCTTTCAGTCTACTTAATGCTTGGTTAGGAAATAAACCCTCAAATTCTTTGCAATAATTTTGAGGGTTCAACTTACAGCAATACTGTCACAGCTCAGCTCACCAAAACGCCCTGCAGTTTGGGGACAGTAGAGGAATGTCATTTGCTGAAAGAATAGAAAGTGATTTCTGGTATTTAATGGTCCCCTTTCACCTACTCCATTTCCTCCCAGTGGTCCCCTTTCTTCTTTCTCCTCCCCTTTTTACTAGTCATGTCACCCATTTTTCTTCTTTTTTAATTTTTTTTTTTTTTGTTTGTTTGTTTTTTGAGACAGAGTCACTCTGTTGTCCAGGCTGGAGTTCTGGTGAATCAACCTCGCTCACAGCAACCTCAAACTCCTGAACTCAGGCAATCCTCCTACCTCAGCCTCCCAAGTAGCTGAGACTACAGGTGCCCACTACCACGCCCACATAGTTTATTCTGTTTCTAGTAGAGACAGGGTCTCATTCTTGCTCAGGCTAGTCTGGAACTCTTGAGCTCCAGAGGGAGCTCCCACTTCAGCCACCCAGACTGCTAGGATTATAGGCATGAGCCACAATACCTGGCCGAAATTACCCATTTTCAGCCATGAACCAATTCTGAAGTGAGGTGAGAATTAAAAGTGATGTGTATAAAGTTGTCCTTTCCAGGGATGGGAGAGGATGTTCAATTTGAAGCATGCCTTCAACTGGTTAAAAACATAATTTCCAACCTAATCACTCACATGCACTTATTATTCACAAAAGAACACGTATAAATTGAGCAGGCATCAAGTGTGAATGGCCCGCCCTCCTTCAGTATGTGAGAGAATGACCCTGCTCCTGTGGACTTGTGGCCAGAAGAAAGAGAACTAGGATGGGGGCAGCAGCAAACCCAGTGGGCACAAGCACGAGGGAGATGTTTCAGTTGTGCAAGAAACTCCAAGAGAGGAGCCATGGTCAGACTTCGATTTCCCATATCTTTTGTTCACTTTTGTGATTATAATCCCTGAGGAAAATTACAACTAATTCCCATAGGCTTGACCTCGGCCAGTCCCCATTTGTAAATGCCTTCTGTATCACCTACTAGAGTTAATTTTGATCTGTATTAGTATTGGATATATTAAATTGAACTTTTATTCTTAGAAAGTGATACTTTGTGTAGTATGCCCCTCTGTATGTAAGGCATAAAGGACAACTTCAGCTAACCAGCACAGTGGTTAATCTGAACTGCCCTTCTCTGCCCATAACTGTGAAGCAGGCGAAGATTTTTATTTGGAGGGGAGGAATTGCCTTCTCACTTCCGCTTTCTACTTCAAGCACCTATCCTGGCCTCATTTCCAGTGGTTAGTGGATATTTGCACTTTAATAGAAAATTGCTGCCAGTAAAAACCTTTAAGGCCCAGCTAAATGAATCTTTCTTAGTGGACTTTTAGATGGAAATGGGGCCCTATGGGAGCGACTTTTTCCAGAGAAGGGCAGTCGTCAATTTGTGCTGCTGGCATGGCAGGTGTTTCATAGAGTTCTGAGGAGTAGCTCTGAGACGGGGTCTCTACTTGTGCCGTCTTAACTATTTTTGAGGCTCTTTGACCCAGCTTCTCTCTGGGGCTACTGCCACATCCCTCTTCATCTCTTTATGTCAAACTTCTTTCAAGAATAGTCTGCCCTCATTGACCCTTCCTTCCTTCTTACTCAATCTCTCCCCACTGTGATGTGGCCTCTTTCCCTCTCAATTTTCTGAAATCCCACTGGCAAACATTAGCAAGTACCAAATTAACTGGATGTTTAGTCCTTATCTGTACGATCTCTAGGGAATTTGATGCTGAGTCCACTCCCTGGTTCTTAAAATGTCAGCCTCCTCTGATTACAGAGTAATACCATGTGCGCTCTCTCCTGGCTCTCTTACCTCTCCATGCTAGAGTAACTGAAAGGTGGTACTGGGCTGAGAACATCATGCCAATCAGCAGCCCCCATTCTTTGATATTGACAGTTGAGTCTTCTTAATACTTTTATCAAACCAAGTACTATGCAAATGAATCTTCAAGCCACCACCTTCTGACCTGAGTGCTGATCCAAGTCCTTTCAAAATAGCAGTTTGGGAGCTGCCAGTGCTGTTCCTTCTTCCTCATGGTCTCCGTCTGAATACTCTTCTCCCCATGCCTCCAATATTACTGTTCTCTAAGTATTACCTTCACCATCTTCTCCTTCTTTTCTTCTTCTTCTTCCTCTTTCTGATCTTATCAGTGCTGTGACCTTCCAGCACTAGGTCTGTATGGAAGGCTCCCAAATCTCTATCCCTATTGTAGATTTACCTTCCACTCTGTACCCCTAGATCTGCGTATTCAACTACCTACCCCATGTCTCCATTCTGCTGTTTTAGAATGTCTATGGTCAACACTCCAGCCCTCCACCCACCCCCCATCTTCCGAATTAGTAGTCGCCCTTGAGTGTTTCTGCCTCTCACTCAGCTCTTTCCTTACTAGAGTCCCACAAAAGCTTGCTGAGTTCATCTTCTGGCTGTTCAATGCATCCTCCCTTTCTCATTTCCTCACCATTACCTTGGTATGAGCTTTCACCTGAGCTATAGTGGTAACTACTGTTCTCCCTGTTACTAGTCTAAACCTCTGTAACTCTATAGTCCACACAAAGAAGTGCTCTTTCTAAAACACAAGACTGATCATGTCTGTGCCAGTATAACACTCTTACTGGCTTCGCTTTATTTTACAGAGTAAAATCTTGGTTCCTTAATATCACATCTGATGGGCTTCATGATCTAATTTCCATCACAAAACACTGGTACACTCCTTTGCAGTATAATAAACACGGCACGTTGTGTGAAGCCTCTGTACCATTGGACAGTATGTTATTCTGGGTCATTCTCTCAGTTTCATGAGTGTCTTTGCTTTACTACCTATTTGGAAAATAGATTTCATGCTAGAAAGGATTACAGAATAAATTATCCTTTCTACAGGTGTTGACTGACATGAACATCAGGGAAAAATGAAGAAAAGTAGAGGATGTTGGGTAGATTTCACTGGGTAAAATATAACTCAGAGGTAATGTTTGGTTATTTGAGATTAACATCTTTATGAAACTTTCCTCTTTCCCCCTTTCAGCTGTAGGGAAGCCCATATAATGTCACTTGCTAAAGAGAGTGCATTTTCAGCTGCCTGGATAAAATGGGCTGCATTGTAAATTCTGCCTAAATTTAGCTTAAATAAACCAGTCAAGAATTTAACCTCTGTTTGACAAACTAATTGGCTGAGGGTTTAAAACCATCAGTTATGTAATAAAACTGTATGCAATCAATTAGGGTGAACTGATTAAGTTCAGGCAGCTTCATTTCTAAAGAATCTTGTTAGCAGTTGAACTCTCTGAGTAACTTGCTTAACTCCTAGAAAATGACTCAGCCTTTTGTATAAGCACAAGGTTCTTAATTCCCTGCAAATTTCACAGGGCTTTCACGTAATAGGCTGCATTTTACCTATGAAAGCAAGGTTAAGTGAGCACAGATAGATTGGTTCTGGCCTATTGTCTCTTCCTTGGTGAATCATAAGTGAGGTCTTAATGTCAGATTTTCCCCTGGATGACCCAAATGAGGGGCTGGGGTGCAGTGAATTAGGACTCTGAGATGGGGACAGATGCACTCTTTCATGGGCCATTTGTTGTCTTCCACTGGGAAGGTGCAGATACGATCTCGAGTCAGTGAAACATCGATTCAGAGGAATTAGAGAATGAGAATCCTGATATAATCCTTAATAAAGAAATAGAAAACTGAGAATATGAATGGGAGAGAAAACTTTCACAGAAAGAGAGTAGAGATGACATGGAGACTGGTGATCTTCTACAGCCAGACAGGAAAATTGAGTGTTAATTGGCAATGGCATTCACATGCTCTATTTATCAAGATTCTGTTTTTTCCACTATCTTGGAATTGGAGGTTCTTGTTCAGTTATTAAAATTTGTATTATATTTTAATTACTTTCTAATTTCTCAGAAACATTTAGTAATTTCATTATTTGCTATGAAATTAGAATTACAACAGTTGGCTCAGTACCTGTAGCTTGGTGTTTAGGGCACTGGCCACATTCACTGCGGCTGGTGGGTTCGAACCCAACCAGGGCCCACTAAACAACAATGAAAACAATAACAAAAAAATAGCCAGGTGATGTAGCAGGTGCCTGTAGTCCCAACTACTTGGGAGGCTGAGGCAAGAGAATCACTTAAGCCAAAGAGTTTGAGGTTGATATGAATTGTGACACCACAGCACTCTACTGAGGGCAACATAGTGAGACTCTGTCTCAAAACAAATAAATAAATAATAAAATGAAAGAATTATAAGAGCTGATGTTTTTTATTTATGTTTCCTATATGTGAATACCTAGAACTGCTTAAACCAAGGCCAAGTGCTCCTAACACATCCCCAGCTCATATACCCTATGTATACCCTTAGAATGAAAAAACTACACATCTGATTGATTATCATGCACACATCTTCCCTGCCTAACACTCACTCATGCATATGCCTCATGAGGATGGAGGCCAGATCCGTTCTATTCACTACTTTTCCCAGTATAATAGCTCTCACCAAATAGTCATTGAATTCATGAGAGTGGTTCTTGTTTTCCGTTTTGTTCTCTATGCCGAAAAAGCATAGAGCATATTTTTATAATTATCACAGATACAAAAAGAATTAAACACTGAGTCTATAGCCATTACAACTTCCTTTGACAAAGTATTTAACACAATTTTAGAGAATCTTATGGTATTGAATATAATAGTTTATTATGGCTTTAAGGTTTGATTCCAAAGTATTTTCTACAGAACACCATACTGGAAAATAAAATAATGCTATTTCCCAATCAGATTTCCAGCTATCTTCTGCTAAGTACGTCTTACTTTGCAACGGTTAATAGAAATATGTTTTAATAATGTTCTAGCGCTCTTAGGACAAAAGTGTCAAGCCTATATAGAATACTAAGTGCTGGTGAGGACACAGAGAAACCAGAACTCTCATATGTACCTGCCAGAAGTACAGTGTACGCGACACTCTGCAAAACAGTTTGGTAGTTTCTCGTAGAGTGATACATATACTTAGTACACATACCAGCAATTCCACTTGAGGTTATTTACCCTAGAGAAATAAAAATTTACATTTACACAAAAAACTATAGATCAATTTTCATAGAAGCTTTATATGTGATTATTAAAAATCTGGAAACAACCCAGATGCCCTGCACGAGGGTTATGGATAAACAAACTGTTCCATCTGCCTGATGGACCAATACTCGAAAGTAAAAAAGGAGCAAACTGCTGATACATGCAACAAAACTTGGATGATTCTCAAGACAACACAAAGTAACAGAAGCCAGGAAGAAAGGCTATTACTGTATGATTCCAACCCTGTAGCATTGTGGGAAAGGCAAAACTACAGAGACTGTGAAAAGATGGGCGCTTGCCCAGGTATGGGTGTGGTGAGAGTGTAACTTACTGTAAGGGGTTTGGGGAGTTGAGGGAATGGTTTTGTATTCCCATTGTGGTGGCAGTTACATGAATTTATACATGTGCCAAATCCATAGAACTGTACACCAAAAGAAAAAAAATCATATAATTAAAAAAATAAACTAACAACTTCTCGTCCTATGAGATTTAAGTAATTGTTAACCAACTGAGACTTACAATCAGGTGGAATCTTCTCAGGTATACAATAACTGGATACCTTGGATTTTGAAAGCCATGATATGGTTATCTGAGGGGTGGAAATATAGCAAAGTTAGCTGTAGTATACTTTTTAAAAAAGAAATAAAATACTGATGGTCAAAAGGAAATTTGTATAAAATTATTTAAAAATCTGGGTAGTGGGATTTTATTTGAACCTATCACTTAATTGTCCATGTATGTGGATTTCCCCTTCCGGTGCTTATTGTGGCTTTAATTAATATAATAGCATTTGAAAGAAAGATCAGAAATGTGTTATGTTAGAAATAGCCTTGCTTTAAGGGACATACATATTGATACACAGGGAAAACTTGGGCAATTTTCTTACCGATGGGATTTTTTTTTTTTTTTACCCACTCTGGAGTCCAGTGGAAACTATGTATTTATTAAATGATTGATGCTTGTGTTCCTTGGGAACCTTGGAAATTACCATCCTAGATCAGATCATTAGTCTGCCTAGTCTAACATCTTGCTTCTGGCTTAGGTAATTATCTGATGCTTTTGAGGGACGTTTAACTCTTCCTTGTAAAGCATTCGACCAGTGTTTCAGATAGCATTGATCGTTATTGTTGAGGTGCAGATGAGAAAACTATACTTTTAAAATATAATTTAGGTTTTACCATTTTGACAATTCTGGTTAAATCTCAAATAATAAGGAATGTAATGATACATTTGCTCTAATTCTCATGGATTTGATTTTCTACTGTACAAAAGAAATGGCTGTTAAGAATGGCTTGCTAATAATACCATCCAGTCTAATTGGTTTTATACCTCTAGAAGTTCCACAGTTTATAAGATAAGCATATAGCCTTTTCATATTTGTAATATGGCTTTTCAGGGCTGTTTAGTGGTCTCAGAGCTAATATTTCCAAATAATCAGTATTAATAACTTTTTATACAGTTACTTTGTACCATTTACTTTCTAATCGATTACTCTGATTCCTTAAGAATAGGACAATTTAATTGGTGAACATTATGTGATCTTTTTTTGCTTTCTATCTCCTAGATATTGAATGTGTAAACATTGTTCTAGCACCAGCAGCATCTTATTTGGCATTTTCACGTTCCTAATAAGAATTTTACAAAATAAACGCCAGGCGAGAGACAAACCATTTTGCAAATGCCCAGGAGATGGGATGTAGGCACCCTACTCAATGAGAATATGTGTTGTTGGTGGTGGTTATTAGCAGAGTTCCGGTCGAGTTGTTGAACCAAACAAGGAAACAATGGTCCATGAACAGTAAGTAGCCTAAGGACAACGTATGTGAAGAATCCTTCCATACAAGAGACATGGCAGGCAGGATGGTTTTGGTTCTAAATGGATATTTGTCAATGTCTGGAGACAGTGTTGTTTGCCACAACCGGGTGGGGGTGTACTTAACACCATTGAGTGGATGCTGCTACATGTCCTACAATGCATAGAGCGGCCTCCTACAATAGCTACCCAGTTCAATATGTCAAAAGTGCCGGGTTGCAAAAATCTCTCTTCTAAAGTAAAAAGAATGTGTTTTTAGCACTGAGCACAGTGTCTTGAACACGGTAGATGCAGGATATGTATTGAAGGGAGGAGTTTCACAAGGGGCTTCTCAATACGCATTACAGGTGCTTTACAGCATGTTCGACTAGGCAGACATGCAAAGCAGCTCATTAAGGGGACTATGACTGCTATCATTTTAACCTTTGAGGTTCTCTTTTGTTTTGTTTTCCACTTTTCTTTCAGAAGTTGATTTTAAGGATTGGTTATCTGCTTGCTCTCATCTCCCACTATCAGTGACACACAAAGTTTCTGGAGTGCACGTCCCACAACAGGGTTTCTCTTGTTCCCACCTACAGTTCTCCAGGGCTACAGTTCCCTGTGTTTCACCTCTAATTTTCTGTTAATAGTTTCTTAATACACATCCTGGCTATTGATTCCTAAACGTGAAGGATTTTGGAACATGAAATCCAATAGCTTTGGCTCTCTCTTTCTGAATTATGAATTTTAAAATAAATTGTTTATAATGAGATAAGAGTTAGGAGGGTAAGAGTTCTAGACCAGGAGGTTGTGATGTAATGGGCTGTCCAGGGAGAGTGCTAAGGAGGAGAGATTGAGTATCTCAGTCTTTGATTTGGGAGTGAAGATAGTCCCTTCCTAATGATTTGGACAGAATTTTGCTTAGTTGGGTGATGTTCTTAATGGCTGTCATAAATCTTGCCCTGTTGCTTCTGATTAATAATCTAGAAACTTCAGCCCCATTTCCCTTTTCCCGAGGGATTGAGGATACATCTAAAGGCTACAAACCAGCAACCATTTTCGGTTGACTTTGTGTCTGTCCATCCCTGCCAAATCCTTAAAGCAGAACTGGCTTCAGACTAGCCTTCTAAGTGCTATAGATTTGCAAACAGAGGGAAGATCCTTTTCTAAAAGCACAGCACTGCTTGAAATTAGTACCTATAATTCTTTTCAAGTCCACAACTAAAGATTTTTTTTAAATGTTCATTTTGTAAAAGCAAACTGGGGATACTAGCTTAATAGAAAAAATTTTTTATCATGATTTAAATAAAGATAGCAGATTCTTCTTCTGAAGGAATAGAGAATAGGTTTTGAAGCCATGATGCGGGAGAGATTATTTTTCCAAGAACCAAAGAGCCATCAAAGGCAAACTTTTCCCACTTCAAAATTTTGCTCTGGGCTCCTGTCATTTTCCTTCTGCTCTTCACATCCAAACATATAACAGATAAAAGATAGTAAGGTGGGAAGGGAAAGGATTAAGATTTCTTTTTAGAATTTACTATTACATAAAGAATTTTTGTCACTATAACATTTTTGCCACTATTCTATCCACTATGAAACCTAGAAATTTATGATTAATAGGGATATTCACATTTATCCATACTGTTATTTTAAAATAATAATATAAGACAGCCATCTGTCATTACTTTTATAACCCACAATATTAAATATTCTTGGGATAGGAAAAGTATTGGTTTCTGAGAGTCAAGTAAGTGCAACACTGCTTCAAGCTGAAAAACCATAGAAATGAATCCTAAGATCTGCTGGATGGATAACAATTACATCCTGATTACTACGAATTTGATAGTCTGTAGACTTCAAGATTTCAACTTCTTTTTCCTCCTCTTCCCCCCCTCCCCCATCTTCACCCTCTATTCCCTTCTCTTCTGTTCCTCCCTCTCCTCCTCCTCTTCTTCTGGCAAAGTGGTCTTTATGTTTCAGAAATAACAGTATTAAATGCTATGGAGAAGGGTTAGAGGGTTGAGATTGAGGTTGCATTATAAAGACAAGTTAAAAGCTTTAATTTATACTTGAGAATAACAAGATATGAAAGGATTTTGAGAAAATCCTTTGTTCATTAGATAATGTTTATTTAACAAGATGAGTGTTTTCAATGAGATTAAACTGTGGATTTTATCGAAAAGACTTTAAGAAGTAAGGTCTCTGTTCTTTAAATCCTGCTGATTTAAAGAAATATTATTAAATACTTTTAAGTCCATTTTCATTCAGCTTTGTCTACTTGCCATGGGTTATAATAGACTTAGAACCTTAAATCCTATTCTTTCATTCTTTATTTTCTGTTTTAAAATTTTGGCAAGATTGTTTTCTTTGTACTTGTTGTTATTCAAAGATCCCGGCAGAATTTCCAATTCTTCTGTAGTTAGTGCTATTGGAAGAAACTATAATATCATCACCAGTGGGAGAGCTGTTAGGGAGGAAATCTTTTTGGTGACAATATGGCTGCTCAGCTGTATTTTCTTCTTGGTCAGAGGTGGTATGACCATACCACTTGATGTGCTCAGCTCAGTCCAAGGTTAAACCTGCCACCCCAGCATAACTGTAATAGTACCTAATCTCAAAAGTGTCTTGGTTTAAACTTCCAGTCTGAGGCCCCTGGGCTACATGCTGATTTTGTGAGGACTTTTTTTGCTTATCCGTGGTATCAGATATATGCTATGTATCTATAGATGTACCTGTGCTATAGACTTATCATGAGAAGTAAATGGGTTATTGCTTATAAAGCACCGCAAACAGTAGTTAATACCTTGTAAGAACTTAGTACATGTTATTGTTATTGTTGTTGCAATTATTTTTAATGAGTGAAGGAAGTAATGGCTATCCCAGTTTCATTAAATGGTACTGGTAAACCTGTTATATCCTGGAGGCAATGTTGTACACTGATCAACTCTGCAACCATATGGGCTGATAGAATTCCTGTCTCCATCACTTACTTGTTCAGCAAATTTCTGAACTTTTTAGTCTATCTCCACATCTTTAGGTGGAAATAAAAGTGGCATAGACCGAATGATTATTGTGATGATTAGATGCTAATTTTTTTTTTTTTTTTGTAGTTTTTTGGCCGGGGCTGGGTTCGAACCCACCACCTCCAGCATTTGGGGCCGGTGCCCTACTCCTTTGAGCCATAGGCGTCACCCTAGATGCTAATTTTTTTGTGAACTACTTCATATAGCCCAGGTACATGGTCAGTACTAAATAAGAATTTGTTTTAAAAGAATCTTTCTGTATGAACTTACCTGTATAATAAGCAAGCTTTTTCCTTTCTGGGTCTCTTAAATCTAGTCATTCTTACATAGTAGGTAATAAGGATATGATTCTTATTGAGGCATGAAAGGCCTGCAGGAAAGTGGTACGTTTGAGGTATATGTGAAGTGCCTTGATAGAGAAGGGTAGTTAAGAGTATGGTTCTTTCATTCAGGATAGAAGATGACTTGGGGGCCTGTTAGTACATGAATCTCTCTCTCTCTCTCTCTCTCTCTCTCTCTCTCATTAGTACATGAATCTCTCTTTCTCTCTGTTCGTGAGTGTGCATTTGCACCTGTGCACGCAACCATGTGTGCTTATTGCTTATGCAGGGGACATATGTATTGACAAAGAATTGAGCCCTGAAGGGCAATTTCCAAGAAATGATTGGAAGGGCCATCAAAATAGGTACAATCATCAACAATAGTTGAGGAGAAACAGAAGGCAGGGAAGAATAAGGAAGTAATGATGTCCTGGGAATTAAGACAAAAGAACGTTTCAAACACAATCATAATAAATGTTATAATTGAGTAAACTATGTTTTAATCAGGATAAAAAAAGACCTCAATATTACTCAGAATAATGTTGGCAGGGTAATTGGGACAAAATATAGATTTCAGGGGATTGAGACCTATCTAAGAAATGAGAAAAATTAAACAATAAATATAAAACAAAATAATAAGGAGATCTGTTTTTTCAAGGGGTTTGAGAGTAAATGGAAAGAAAGAAGGATTGTGTTTATCATACAGAAAATCTCTACATTCTTTAGGCTGATGGAAAGAACATTTAAGAAACGGATAGTAATTGATGAGGCTAACTTGTGGCACTTAAGGAGAAGGGAACTGGGACAAGGTCACAGGTGTAGAAGTTATACTTAGAGGAAGGAAAATCAGATAAGGAGGAGATAGTAAAAGTGGGCAGGTCAATTCTCAGTGTCCTCAGATTTATTTGTGAAGTCCAAGACTAGGTCATGGAGACAGAAAAATAGTGAAAGCTAAGGCTTATGAACAGAAAAGAACTTTGAAAGTGAATGGAAGAGGGAGTGAGTTGTACTGAAGGTTTAAATGAAGTTAGAAATAAAGTATTTGTGATAGTGCCAGTGACACAGTTCTCAGTGATGTGTGTCTGTGTGCGTGCATGTTTTACTTATGTGATTTTGTGCAGAATTCTCAAACTTCCCGGAATCAAAAGTGATGGAAATGGATAGATCTGCCTCATAGCTTTGTTGAGAACTGGGGATTTTCCCTGTGGACATGGGAGAAGAATTCAGGATGAGAAATTGGGAGGATTGAGAATGCTGATGCTAGGGTCAAGGGAGGGATGAGCAGAGAAGCTGAGTGAAATGGGAGGAAACCAAGAGAGGGTTAGATATCAAAAACTAAGGTCAACAAGATTTATGAAGCAGGAGATTTGGACAGAGAGACAAGTTTCCTTGCCTAAGATGTTGAAGATGGACGTATCCTAAGAATTTAAAGTACCCATCAGCTTGCTTGGTGAAATCTAAGTGATAAAATCATTTTGATCTTGAATGTTGAAAGGGAGCCCAATGATAATTTATTTAGTCTAATTCTATTTTTAAGATGGTGAGTCTGAGGTCTTGAGAGCTGTAGCTAGTTGCTTAAGAACAGTACACTTTGGCAAATCTTCTAGTAGAAACCAGGTCCACTTGTCTCCAATACGGAGCTGTGTTTAATAAATCACACTATTGTCTACCTGAAACAGTCAAGTATTGATTTGCTCAGTGAATGTGGAAATACCATATTATAAAATGGCTCTAGATTGTGCTCAGAAATTAACAAACCAATCTTTTTCTGCACACTTCATCAAATAAATTCATGCTGTCAAATCCTGGCAACCTATTGGAATCAATAACATGTACATCAGAGAGAAAATGTAATCCAGGTGACATATGACATAAAAAGGTCATATTGCCTAGCACCAGTCCTTGCTTATGTCTAGTTAATTAGTGGCAATTTTTGGTTAATTGAAGTGGATGGACCTCAAGGCAATACTATTTGTAGAATGCAGTTTGATAGTTTAGTTATGTTGTACATTCTAATTAAAAATGCTTTGAGTATTAATCCACATAGTTTGAAAATAGCAGAGTAATTTCAGGGTCACTTTGGAGATTGCAGTGTCAAACCTTAACAGGTTTATTCATTTACACATTCATTCACTATCTGAGAAATATTTGTTTTATTGCCAACCGTAAGAGCATGATGTTATGGCAAGAATGTTGGACAAAGATGTCAGCAGATCAGTATTTTTGATTAATTCATTCTATGTTTGAGCAAGTACTAAACTGTATGAAACTGAGTTTTCTTATCATACAAATGGAATTATCACTTTTCATCTCTGCCTTTCAGGTATGAGTTGTTGTGAGGGCAAATAACATCTTGTAAAATGGTGGCAAAGTATATGGAATGGTATCAATAATATGGCTGCAGATCCTGTTGTGCCATTGAATAGATGGTGCCTGTGATTACTCAACCACTACAAGCTTCAGTTTAGTCATCTGTAAAATGGAAATTAAGGCATTATCTTTCATGTAGTCAAAATCTACGTATCATGCATGCAATATATTTGTTACATAAAATGGTCTATAACAGAAAGAGTTATAATAGTAAGTAAAGATATTAAAAATTCCTACACCTACAAATATAAAGTTTTCTTTTCTCATTTTATATTCCAATTTTTGTTGAAATCTCTCTATTTTCCATTTGCATACACCCCCTTTCTTTAGGCAATCTGATTAAATCCATGTACCCACCCACCTACCTACCTACCCAACATGACCTTGCCTTATATTTCTTTCATTGCTTCTGTGAAGGGCAAGACTGGGAGCATTGTCCATTTCTTCCCTGCTCCTGTTTGCCACTTTCCTTCTTATTTACTTTTGACAATGGGATACCTTACACCCTCATTTTTGGGAGTAGGATTTCAGGAAGACAAGAAAACCAACTTTTATGCAAACTAAGGGAAAATTTAGTACCTGAGAATATGTGTGTTCATATCTGACACTTAAAAGGCATATGGAAACCTTGATATCCAGTCCTTCTTGGAAAACATCTTTATAAAGATGTACTTATAGATTTCAAACATATGCGTTCCATGTGTAAAGCAAAGTTAGCTACAAATGAGCAGAACATAGTTTCAACTTGAATGTTCAGTCTGAATGTAAGTGAATCAGAAAAACTCTAGAGTTCGTAATGGAAAGAAATAAAAGTATTACGTTTATTACATTTAACATATGTTTATTGAATACTCTCTTTATGCCTGGCACTTTTCTAGGTAGTTGAGGGTAATATTAATAAATAAGTAAATTATCTGGTAAGTTATAAAGCGGTAAGTACTATGGACAAAAGAAAAGATTCAGAACATTATAGGAGGCCATAGGAACATGTGTGTATAGGCTGACCACTGATAATGTGACAAAGAAGCAGAAGGTATGGGAATGAGCCTCACGAACATTGGGAGAAGATAGGAGAGATCTGCTGAAGCAGATGCCCTGGGTGGGATAAGTGGCCTGAAGCTTGTGAGGAATAGCAAGGAGGTCAGAATGGCCTGAGCAAAGTGACCAAGAGGGGAAGTAGCAAGTGAGGTCAGAAGTAACATACCTGGGTCCTTTGCAGAGCAGTCCAGCTTTTGATGTGGTTTTAAAGATCAAGTCTAATCCTTTTAACATATAAAGCAGAATAGCAATTATCCTTCTTTACCAGGGGACCATGAATCAGGGATTCACAAAACTCCTCACTCTGAATCACCAGTGCCTCTCTAAATTCAGGTTCAGGTGTATGTCAACCCAACCTGCCATCCATCTAGTTCAACACTATCAATTGCCAGTGGTCTACGCAGAGAGAGTACTGGAAACATCTTTTTGGAAGCTTAAAAAGTGTCAGGTGTGGACTGGTGGAATGGAGTTTGGGTGGAATTCTGGGTAAGGCAGCTCCTAAGTTGCTCATGAGTGGTGTTGAACAAGGTATTTGCCTGGGAAGAGTAGCTGTGTTTTCCTGACACTTTTGTTGAGACTCTGCCACTTATACCACCTCTCACACCAGTAGACTGCAAACCTATCACATCACTTTTCCTACTAAGTCCTGGTAATGGTACCTAAGATAATACTTCAACAGCCACTGCCACAAAAAGGTGGTAGACCTCCTTAACTGGATCAAAGAACTTCCTTTGGGAAATTGTAAAGTGAAATCCTGGAGAACAGGTGGCAAAGGGCTTTGGGTTGTAAGTTGAATCATACACCTCCAGGCTTACATAAATGTGGAGAAGCATCTCTGGTTAGTGAGATAAATGTGAACAATCCTACAAGCACTGGGATTCAAGAGTAAAAATTTCAAAGTTCATAGGAATAATCAAGCATTCTTCTTTTTTTTTCATAATATGAGAACAAGTGTGCTCTCAATGAAATTAACAGTGGGAAAATTTAAAACAAATAAGAGGAAATACTTCTGTACTTAGCGTATAATCAGCCCATAGACTTTTCTGTTGAGGAAGGTCAGAGAGTCAAGTACTGAAGAGGGAAAGAAAAGAGAGGAAAATCTGGTTAATTTTATGACCAATAATAACATTGTAATTATGTTCTAAGATAAGAATTATGAGGTTGATGCTTTGGGGTATAAAATGATCATCTCAGAGGACAGGAAAAATTCTTCCACTCTTACCCTTAACAATTTGAATGGCACCAAAGAATTGGCCAGATGCATTGTGGGATGTAATATCTTCCCAGGAGACAGCGCCTATTAACCCGGAAAACTATTCTTAAAAGACCAGTGGCTAGTTTTATCTGGAAAATCCTGTGTTTCAGGGGAAATCAGCCTTGAATTCAAAGAAAAAGAATTCCATAGTTGGTGAAATGATAAACTCCCCAATGATGGATAGGATCTAATTTTGCTTTTGACCCAGTATGTGAATTTCTCTAAACATAATATTCATATAACTAACTTAGTGTGTTATAATGAATGGAAATTGGCCTTTGACTCAGAGCAGGTCCAGTGGAAAGCATACAAGCTATCTCTTAGGAGTTATAAATATGCACTTGCCCTTTTGCCAAACTTTTTTCAAAGGTCAAAAGCTGCCTTGTAGCTCTGACTTTGTTTCTTGATGTGCAGTCTGTTGCTTCAGTGCTTGGGTTCCACATCTTAGCTCTGAACCCTTAGGAATCTCTAAGGACCCCCAGATTAGTTTTCATCTGGCCACTAAGTGGGGCATACCTAGGAGGGCAATGCTCATCTATAGTCATTCTTAGTGAACTTCCAAGAACATAGAAAGAGGACAGGAATGCCTGAGAGATCCCGGGAGTTTCCTTAAATGGTAGAAGTGTTCTAGGTTGCAAAGTCAGGATACTTTGTTTTTCCTCTTAATATTGCTTCTAAACTAACTGGGATCTTAATGGTATTTGTTATTTGCCTCTCTGCACTTACTCACTTACTTGCTTATGTAAAACATGAATATGGAATAAGGCAGAGTTATTGATTCCAGTTAGTAATCCACAGATCTCAGTTATTTACCATAAGAAAAACTTTGTTTCACTCACATCTTAGCCTGAAGAAGGTTGGGTGGGTTCCCCCAGCATCTGTTTTCCTGGTGGTGATTCAGAACTCTAGGCCACTTCTAACATCTGGTTCTGCCATCATGGAATCCTTCAAGTCCAGCTGTAAGTCCAGTTCTCTTAGTTGAAAATCGTAGTAAAGAAAAACACAATTGAATTCAAATGGGGGGCTTACAGGGAAGGGGGAAAAGAGGAAAGGAGACAGGAAGGGTGATTCGTAAGCTCTGTCTTAAGGTGCAGAATGTAAGGGTATACAGCACACACCCAGGGCTACAACTTCAACTTTACCTAAGAAATGCAAACAGTGAAACCTATTCACTTGCACCCTCAGATTAATCTGAAATAAAAAAATAAATAAAATAAAATTCTATATATTTCAAAATAACTAAAAAAGAAAATGGAAACAATAAAATATACTTCCCAGTTTGTTGTGATAATTAAATAAAATAAGATATATTGGTTGAATGATTCTCACAGTAGCTGGCACATAGTATGGGCTCAGCAAGTTTTGGTATTTCTTCCCTCTTGCTATGTGTGTGAGGGACTAGCTTGGTCTGTGGGAGAGAAGAGGGAAACGCAGAGGTGCCTGTGGCTGACACTTGGGCCAGATACTGCCTCTGAAAAGGGAGGCAAATTTGTTTCTAGAGACCTGACTCTGAGTAAGATCCACGATGGCAAGCTCTATGTCCCTCCTTTTGTGTTTAACTAGCATAATCCCCAAATCTAGTTCACTATCTAGATAATGGTAAAAAGTCAATAATAGTATTAAATCAATGCTTATAATTTTTTGATTTTACATGTGGTTGAGAATAACTAAAATTTTGCTTCATCAATTACACTTTCCCATCTTGAGCTTGTATATTGTGTTTGTGGCCTGAGCAGCACCTTTAAACACATTCTGCCATACTTATTCTTATAGCTCCAGCCACCCTGTTGTCTTACAGTATGTACGAAGGCTCTGCTATAAACAGGGCATTCTGTCCCTGAATGTACAGTGCCAATTGTGCATCTCAGTAATCTAATTATGTTCTGCTGCTCAAAATCGGATCCCAAATTCTCCTTAAAACATATTCACTTTGCTGAATTGAGCTGCTCCAATTTTCAAGCGAAGTAGTTGAATTTAAATCATGACTTGGAAGTAACTTCCTTGGGATCTCTTTGCCCGGTATCTTCTTTGTAGGAATTCTAAAAAATTAATTTGTGAAAATTCTAATTATTGATTTGTTCTGCTGACTAACTGGTTGAAGTCACCATGTTTCCCAGCCACTCTCCCTCCCTGGCTCCCATTTCTTACTCTGAGTGAGCAGATTGCTTGGGTGATTACTTCCTTTTTCAAGCCACTTCCGCTTGTCATGGGGTATGAGTGCAGTTAAGTTTTATTCAATCTCCCGGTATTAGATAAATATCCAGGTATATTTCCTTGTTGGCATGATAAAGAAACTGAGGCACATGGGAGCCTGTTTGTTGTCAAAGTCACCAGGAGTAAGAAGAAAATAAATTGGAATTGACACTTTTAACTAGTGTCTCTGTTTATCACATCACAGCACTTATGTTGGCAAGATTCCCTGTGGCTCTTCCTTCTATGGCTGATACCAGGAACATGACACTCTCACCAGGGTCTCCATCATTTCCTGTTTCCAAAGTGCGACAGCAGAAGCAAGCTATTCATTCAATTTGCCCTTTTCTGAGGTTGCAAGAGACCATTTTGTTTTTTGACAACAAATGGACCTGTTTCTTTTTCCTTCAAAGGAGAAGATTTGGGACATAACAAAATGAGCAAGCAGAGTCAGCTGTACACTTTTTTCACCCATATTAAAACAGTCAAAGCCAAAACACAAGAACTCACTCTGCCAGATTTCAGAATGCCAATTCTGGGCTTATGGAAATATTTTCCCCTAATAATTTCAATAACTTTCTGTGTACACTGTATTGAGGAAATTTTATCTTTATATCATAATGGCAAAGAAAACAAATTTGAAGAGACTCATAACATTAGTTTTTCAAAGAACTTTAACCAAGAGGATTGATGCTCAGATAAAATGAATATTGGGATAAATTATGCAAATTACGTAAAGAAAACTTGTGGTTAGAGAGGAAAAGTTGTAGTCTAAACATTGACTGTGAACTCAAACACTTCTGTCTTCATCCTCAGTCTTTGGAAGACAAAACTAGAGTTCTCTTATGTTTTTCTTCTTTCCCTAACGCAGCATATAGTACATACATTCAGAGAAAAAATGCATATAATGTAAGTATAGACGCTGTACTTAATCAGGGTAGGCCAGATCAGGATGTCCTTACTAACAACCTATAGATCTCAACAGCTTAAAATAACAACGGTCTATTTATTATTTGCATTTTCTGTCTGTATCTGGTTGACAGAGTCTCAGGCCGAGACGTCACTGTCTCAACAACTAATTTAAGAATCTTAAACAGAAATTGGTAAACATTTTCTTGTAAAGGGATAGGTTGTTGGTCATATAGCTTCTGTCACCACTTTTTAACTCTGTTGTCACAGTGCAAAGCAGCCATCGCTGATACATTAACACATGAGTATGACTGTGTTCCAATAAAAACTTTTTTATATCTATAGACAGCCTGATTTGGCTTGTGGCCTATAGTTCATCACCTCTTTTCAATTAAATAGTGTGGCCAAAAAGGGGCACTTCTTTCTTCTGCTCAGTGACTAGTTAATGATCCCTCCCATCTGTAGGGGACTGGAAAACACACAACTGTCACTGTCTGAGGTAAGGTTAGGCTTGGTTATGCTCACATGGACAAGGGAAATAATGAAAAAAAAGAACTGAGCAGTTATTTTCATAGCTCCGCAATACTTGCTTAAGGCTGCTGGTCTTTTAGAGTTCCTCTATCCCCTTCAACTTAGAAAAACAGAATTTACAAGGTGACAGTGTTTATTTGCTAGTTAAGAGGCAGTAGAAGCATCTGGTCAATCAGAGAAGACATTGCTCAGTGCTGTGTTTATTCATCGTTGGTGGCCATGTCTGGTGCGAGTGGCTGGAGTTATTCTTTGTATTAAATCTTCACCTTTGGGAATCCTAAGGTGAGTCAGGAAATACATCCTAGAAGCAGATCTTGGGAAAGGATTTGGAAGTAGTAAGGGAGGCACTTTATCAGATAACATTCCACAACAGTGAAATTGCCTAGGGGAAAAAGTCATTTTCTCACAGACCAATTTCAGAGAAGTTGCCTAGATCTGGTGGTGCAGCCTGGACATTGGGAGCAATGAGAAGATGAAGCTTTCAGTTGGATTTACTATAAATGGAGTAGCAGTTAAACCTGTTTTACCATAGAAGGATATCAGTTACATGTTTGGTTTTCTAACAATTCCCACCACTCAAGGAACTAGCAGCCCATTTTTAATTATATGTATTGATTTCCCTCCTCCCCCACTGTTCGTCATTGTTTTATAACACCACATGTTTCTTTATCCTCAGCTGGCACTCTTTCAAGTTATATTGACATTGCTTTAACAGCATAACTTTAATAGTCCATTTATTTTTGTACTGTTCAATTTGTTCATATTCTGACATTTCTCTATAGTAGTTTGCCTAGATATGGCAAAATGTATATTCAAGAGGATTTGCAGTTTGATTAAAATAGAAACACTAGGAATCTATTTCACAGGTAATAGGCTTTCTATAAATGGAAATATCTGTTCATACTGATTATAATCCATATCTTCTAAAACTTTAAGGCACTTTCTTCTATATTATCACATAAGAAAAACACTTTAGTGAGCCAATTTTCACAATTCAATTATAACAGGTGAAGATGGGGGACAGAACATATACGTAAACTGAGATCCAATAGCTCATGACTTTTTCTCTTCTCATCAGTGATACTTCTATTGAATATGAGAAAATTCTAGAGGCAGTGATTACTCTGCCACATACGACAAAGTATACCACATTAAAAAGACTCAAAGTAACCTCCACGTAAAAAAGAAATTTCACAGCTCAGGCAGTATTTTTATCTCAAGCAAGTGTTGTCTTGTACCTTGAAATTAATTGTAATGGCTCAAATAAAGCTACTGTCAGGGCTTTCCCCTGAAAGTTTTAAATTCCACTTCTGAGATTAGTTGCCAATATTAAGCTATCATAGAAAAAGACCCTGATGTTATTTAAGAGACTGTTTTCCAAATTTCTCTATTTGGTATAATAATAGCACATTCTATGTGCCAGGCACTGGGCTGAGCCTTTGAGAACTTGTTTAATTGGTACAGCTGCCTTTATGAGTTCAGTGCTGTAATACTATTCTCCCACTTTGCAGAGGAGAAAACTGAAGCACAGTAAGGTGAAGTTATTTGCTAAGATCATGCAGAGAGAGGTCACAGAGCTAGGATTTGAAGCTCGGCTGGTTCCATAAGTGTCCTGAGAATAACCACTATGCCAAACCATCCTTCACTGCCCAGACAATGGGCTTGGTGAGAAGATGCTGCAGGAAGAGTGGAAAAACTTAAAAGTCTTTCAAACAACTAATCCATATAGTGGAGGAAAATCTGTACTTTCTCCTTGCTTCTCTACATTGACCACAAGGTACTGAATGTAGACAACTTCGTTTAACGGAAACTGTGGGGAAAAAAGGGAAAATGCTAGAACCCTTCCTTTCAGCAACTGTTTTTGCAGAGATATTTTGTTCCTTAATACAAGCCATGTATTAATGATGACATTTTGTTATAGTAAAAGTATAATCTCTTGAGTTTGTTTGAATAGATTTCTATCAATACAAAAGAAAAGAGAAAAGTGGTATACTCAGAAGAGTGAGAGGCAGGGAGCGCTCCCAGTCTGCGGCCTGCTTGCAGCAGGTAATCACCGAGGTGGCTGAGCGTTGCTGCCTCTCTTCCTCCCCACTCGAAATATTCTTGCTTGTTTTTTCTGCTACAAGTTTCCTTGGAAATTCTTTGCTCTACCTGAGTTCCCATACATGACACTCTTGCCTTGCAAAGAAAATTAATATAAAATATCAGTCAAAGGTTTTGTATTCCCAGCCCAGATCTTTATCTCAGAATAAAAAGGGGAAATTTATCTCCTGTGAGTCACGGGCACAGAAGAGCTGGGAACGTTTCCCTGGCAGGGAGAGTTGGCAAAAATAGTCCTAGTGGATTTCAAGTTTATTTGACTAATTCTTTCAGCACTTGTCAAGCGAAACTACTTTTGTTTAGGTAACAAAACAAGCTGTTTCCTCTGCCATTTCTCCAGTGAGTAGTATAGGCACTTGTGGCGAACACACATTACTGCTAACTGTTATGATGTTTGCTGTCAAATTCATTTATTTATACAACTGCTGCAAAAGGCCCGAGGCCCGTCAGCAGCCATGAAAGATTTCAGAGTCATGGTGTGGGGTCATGAGAGGGGGGAAGAAAGTCTCCACTGGTTATGAGAAAGGAACCGACACAGGAAATGGTCACATATGGCGCAGATTTATTGTGTCCGGGGCTTCCCATTCAAATCTCATTATAGCCACAGCTCAGAACAGGGCATGGCACAGGCACATTCATTTTATTTTTGGCATCCAGCAGAAATTACTGCTGTGGCTTCAAACTGAGGGCTGGAGAGGTGATAAGTTTATCATTCTGGGGGAAAAGTGTGCCAGGAATTGTATCTGGAAAGAATGCTGTTGGCTGCCCCTGCCTTTAAACTAACCTATGAATATCACTTTGTTTAAAGCTAGGAGGCAGGTTTGCTGGGGCAGGGAGGGAAAAGGGAGAGAGAGAGAAGTGGTGTGGAGATGGAGAGGAATGAAAGGAAAAGTTATGAATAGATGAAACCTAAAAGCCATCTTAGATTTTGCAGGGCTTTTATTTATTTTTGGATTAGTGGGAAAAACAGACATCCTACTTATAAACACACATACGCGCGTGCACACACACGTGTGTATATTTCATTCTTGTATTTCCTAGCAAGCATAGATTCCCATATCAGCCTTTTAGCTTTTCCTTCACCTGTAACCTGTGTCTTTGAGTGCTATTTGTTATGAAAGCTTGCAACACTTGCATGTGCTATTGTAGGCTATGAGGCAAATACTAGTTTGTAATGAGCGTGGGCAAAAGGTGCAAAAAAAAAAAAGTAGTTTAAAAATACCCCCTCTTTTACTATGGCAAATGTAACAGTTTACATTTATTAGTTTGTTTTCCTAAACTCTGTGCATATATCACCTCATTTAACCCAATCAGCCTGTGAATTGGGTGCTATTCTCAATGCCTTTGACAAATGGGAAAACTAAATCAGAGAAGTGCTAAGTAACTTGTCTGCAGTTTTGTAGGTAGAAAGCCACAAAGTCTGGATGCAATGCATTTCTCTGACATTAAAAAAACAGTGTCTCACTCGCTAAGCTGTACTTCCTGAACTTGCATTTGCCTGGGCTGTTTTCAATGTGGTATTCAAAGAATAAAATCATAATTGGGACCATATTTATTGATGTCTGCAGGTGAAATCATATTATAACAAAATGACAAAAAACAAAAGCACTTTGTAAGCCACTTTTTCAGCCAAGTATTAATGATGACATTTCGTTATAGTAAAAGTATTGTCTCTTGAATTTGTTTGAATAGATTTCTATCAATTAAAAAGCAAAAAGCAAAATGGTTTACTCAGAAGAAGTCTATTGGATACATATCTGACCTCTTTCTCCATCTTCATTGTCATTCCGTCAATTACTTTAATCTCCCAACCAATTTTTTCCCTCAAAGTTAACACTTTTATTAAAAGAGAATGAATATTTTGAAATGCCCACCGAGAGAACTTAGTAAAGACAGAAAGATCTATAACAGAAGGCCTTGCAGGTATTCCTTGCTTCATGCAATGGCTGGTTTTATGTGGTTTTCCATTTTTCTCGGGTAAATTTGGAAATTTGTCCACATGGAAAATAGACCCAAGTGCAATAACTTCCATGAGCTTGCTCACATAATCGTGACAGTTCCTGTGATCCGTAGCTCCTGAAGTCTACCAGCCTGCAGGTGTACGTATACTTCATAAACAGCTTCTGTCGGGGCTGTATCTTCAGTCCTTTAGAGCTGTCTTCACCCTCAGGTATTCATGACTCCCCAGTATTTTAAGCCATTGGACTCCACCAGTAATTAGTTGTTAGAGTGCTGTTGTCATTGAACCTGGTGTCAGAGGAACTATACTGCTAAGTGCCACAGTCTAAAAACTTGTGAAAGCCCTTTGGGAAATGCATGAAGCTCCAGGACCTGAATGGGTACTTCTTCAACCTAACGAATTACTTACAATAACTACCTTGTAGTAGCAACTATTGTAATATACTTATTTACTTAAATAAGAACGATAGGCCTGGCATGGTGTCTTGCACCTATAAGCTCAGCACATTGGGAGGCTGAGGTGGGAGGATCAATTGAGGCCAGCACTTTGAGACCAGCCTGGGCAACATGGTAAAACCCTATCTCTGCAAAAAATTAAGAAAAGAAAAAATTATCTAGGCATAGTGGTGTGCACCTGTAGTTGTAGTTACTTGGAAAGCTGAGGTGGGAGGATTGCCGAAGCCCAGGAGTTCTGAGCTGTAGTAAGCTGTGATTGTGCCACTGCACTCCAGCCTGGGAGGCAGAGTGAGATCTTGTCTCTCTAAAAAATAGTGATAATAACTGGTTATTATTACAATAATATGTGTACACGAGGGTGCCAAAAATGTATACACATTTTAAGAAAGGAAAACACTATATTAAAATTGTAATACTCAATATATATCAATGACATTTGTTATCTTATATATTGTATCTTGTATCTCTTATAATTGCAGATGTCAAAAGTGACTTGAGTGTTACAACTTTAATATAGTTTTCCTTTCTTAAAATGTGTGTACATTTTTTGGTACCCTCTGCATATGAGCAAGCAATATGTATCTCTTTTATAATAACTAGAACTACTAGGATATGGTCATTCAGTAGACTTCAAAGATCTATAATAATTCTAGACCCTAAATTAGCAAGGTTGAGTTTCTTGTCACCTATATTGAATCTATTATGCAGAAGATCATTGTTCTCGCTTTGCCTTTACTTTGTAAATATAATACACACCTATTATTTCTGAAGTTTTAAAAAATAATTTTTTAGCTAGAATTGTCCATGCTAAAGAAGCATAGTGCTTTTCTCTGATTATTTCTAACATGACCAAAATATATTTTCTATTTTCTTTAATAACTCTTCTGAAATCTCAGTTACTCCTTTTGTGTATTTAGGAGCACAGCTTTGAGATTTTGGAGTTTCACTCCTCATAGCCTGAGGGCCTGTAACAAAATATATAAATGGGGATAAATTCAACCTGTCTTCACTTTATTTGATCTGTGGCCATTTATATTTGTTAAATTAGAAATAATGAGGTGTAAATGTTGCTTGACAGAAAAGAATTATAAATGATTTCTTTTCATTTCTCGAAAATAAGAGAATGATCATATGTTTTGTTTTTGTCAAAATCTCCTGTACTTTACCCTGCCCTGAATTATGAAATCTATCACAAAATGGCTAAAAATACTATTGAGGGAAATGATGGTGTTAACCTCGAGGAAAAAAAAATCATTAATGTTGATGTATTTCATTCAATTTTAAACATATAAATTTTTCTCTTTTGTTGAAAATGGGAAGATAGAAGGATTCTATGTGCCTTTGAGTCAAAACATTTATTTTAAATTTTTTTTCTTTCCTTCTGATCCATTTTTCTAAATAAAGAATTGAAGGTGTTTTTTTTTTTTTTCTTTTCTTTTTTTTTTTCCTTAGCAAAGGCAAGCCCTTTGGCATATTTTCTTTTCAAATGTGAAATGAGGTGGAAAATCCTCATTTCACGACAGGAAGGACAAATATTGACATAAAGTTAATATTTGTTAGAACCCTGGAAGCAACCTGAGCACGTGCGCACACACACACACATACATGCATACACACACATACACACATACACACACACAGACACACACAGACCCCCTACCTCCTCCTCCTCCATCAGGCAGACCTAACTCTCCTTCTTGGCTTTTAGATCTGTGGTTTCTAATCTAGGGAAAGATGAACAAAGCATATAGTATGTCCAGGATATTTTAGGAAGTTAAAGTATACACAGAGCAAGTGTTCATATGCACACTTGTGCACACATATATAACCTGCTTATTCTAATTTCCCTCACTTGGAGGAGAGCTTCTGGAGTTTATCACTATTCCTCCATCTTGAAGGCAATAGCATATGCCAAGCCAATACTCACTGGTCACTCAGCATTTATTAAGTCCTGTCCACCCCTGTTTTTTTTGAGAGGAATGCCCTGGGGTGGTTGGGCGGCTGCCCCTGACAGGCTGTGTCACTTATCCATTCACATTGATTATGAAAATCAGCTGTGGCCAGACCTTGCCTTTTTTTTCCCCCCTTTTTCTTACAGCCCCTCTTACAAGCACCCCTGCCTGGATTTTCATGAGGAAATAATCAGATTAGCCCTTTCACGGTGAGTTCATATGGAGTTCTCTTTCTCCAGTGTGCTACTAACTGAATAAACGTGTTTAGTGGTAAATTGTAAATGACATTATGATTACCAAAGCCAGCATGGGTTTCATTTAGAAGTGATCAGAATTGCAGACCACAAAAATTGTGACTGGCAGATAAGGCCATTTGGAGAAGTGGGAAAAGAAGAGTAAAAATAAAAACAAGTAAGAACGATAATCATTACTCAAAACTAAACCTTCCCCAGCTGAGAGAAGCAGGAGGGAAAGAAATTCAGAGAAAAGAAAGGTGAAATTCTATTTAGAAGCGCTGCTATTCTGTTCCCATGGGCTCCTGCCAGCTGTGGCTGGGGCATTGAGTCTCGCTGGCTGTGTGTGCGGCGCTCTCTTTGGTAGTTAATGTGTATTCTCCATCATAATTGAGAATTATATTCATTCATTGGATCTAGAACTACCATGTGTTGTTACATGTCCTTTATTAAATATTTTTGCATCATACCAAAATTGAAATACTAGGGCTCATTACCTCTAGAGATAACATAGGAAAATCAATGGTAAGATCCTGATAAGCTATCCCTTAGTCTTTTAGACATTGGTAACTTCCAAAGAAATTAAAAAAAATTTTTTTTCCTAATGAAGACCAGGATTTTAAGTTTGTCTACCAAATTTGAATAATCAGTGTTCCTTGCCTTGGTTAAATAAGTGGCTATACCTTTACATTCCTGGGATAGAATAACAAAATATTAAAAAGGACAAATGAAAATATAATAAAGCAAATGGGCTCTCATCAGATATGAGATATGCCAAATAACCAAAAATCTCTTTCCATGGATGCCTGCCAATAGATTGAGCAGAGAGAGCACCCCTCCCTCGCTGGATTAGTCATCACTCTTGTACTTTACATCTAAATACAATCCAAAAGGGAAGTTATTTAGATTATATTTCATTTTGCCAGAGGCATAGGTAGAAGTTGAGAAGTAAGGCTGTTTCTCTTCGTTCTCTTTCTCATTATTGCTGCTAAGAAATTATGCTGAGTCAAAATTGCTTTGACTCAACATTTTTATCTATGGACTAGAGATAATTAAACTTGCTATTAGAAAATTTTGGAAAAAGAAATTTGGAGAAGGAAGAAAGAAGTAAGAGAAGGGAGGGAGGGAGGGATAGACCACCAACCTTATGTCTTGAGGGCATCTTTGTAGTGAGGTCATCTTCTGTGCCCTTCTAATCCCTACCTCACCCTGTCCCTCTTTCAAGCACCACTCCCATTAGTCTATTAGCTTCTTGTCAGATATTTGTGTGCCTAAAGCTCTCCTAAGCAACCATTATATATTAGCTGAAACACCCATGGGGATGATCATTTGCCTGTCTTGTAAGACCTGCTTGAGCAGTAACCTAGAGCCCCCCATTGATAAAAACAATGTGAAATCCTCAGGTCCCCTCTGACAGTCTCTATTTTCCACACCACTGATAGTATAAGGTTGTGGTATGTTTTGCTTGATGCCCCTTCTTGCCTCAGTCGCTATCCTCAAGTCTACCACCCACTATCTACCTTCTCCAGAATACACATCTCCTTCCCAGGACACCTATGAGTTCATTCAACCTTTTACTCCCTCCCTTCAAAATATGCTCCTGATGATTTGTGGAATTCTGAGGTTGATCAGCAAACTCTTCTTTATATTCAAAGAGCATCCTTTTCACCTTTTTGCCTCAGTTGGAACTTTGCCATCTTCTAATGATGTCGCATTTTTAAAGCCTCTTTAAGTCATACCCTCAAACCTCTAGTGAATTCTACATTCCTGTGCCTTATGTGATAATCCTGGAGTGAGACCCCTGCTCCTCTGAGGCTGGCACCAGCTGATTGACTATATGCTCTCTACTTCATACATCAGGTTGACATAGTAGGCATGTCTGTTCTCTCCTTGAAGGCCATAGAAACTGGCTTGCTATTTCCTTACTATTTCTTCATGGTATTTATTAGGGTAGGTAACTGTTTCAAAATCTTTTTTTTTTTAATCAGAAATAAGTAAATTGGTTCAAAATCTTGACTGCTATGGTAATAATAAAGACCATCCAAAGAACATGTAAAGGCTATTTATTTTGAACTTGCTATAATTAGGGAGTCAGCTACCATCATTTTAATTTGGCAGACTCAAAGGCAAACAAAAGAGGTGGAAAGCTTTATAGTGAGAGAAAAAAGGAAGGCTTCAGATGTAAACCGGTTGGGGGCTATTAGTGTGAGGAAGCCGTAGGCAGGCTAAACAAAGTGGGGCATCCTATGTGATTGGTTAGTGGTACTTATTTGGCTGTCTCTGATTGGTTCTAAGTTGGAGACTGGAACAAAAATAAGGAGATTATTAGGAAAAGTTAGGAAGCTGGTAGTTATTAATCAAATATTAGATGTTTGGAGACGATTGATTCAGGAGTTATTGTTTGATATTCTTGGACTGCTTACTGTTGTCAGTGGGTCAGAGTTCTATTTTTCTATATGGTCGGGACATTGTCAGTTTGTATATTAGTCTCTCCTTGCTCAACTCGACTTCCAGTCCTTTTTGGAAGAATACCTGACACAGAGAAGGCCGTCAATAAATGCTACTTGTTATTATTTTTTAATCCTTTTTCCTACTGTAACTTCCCACTCACTGATGCATTTCTAGCGTTGAAATTGTCATCATCACCAGCCTTCAAAAGCATGAACTCAAGTATCCTAATTTCAAATCACAACTTGCGTCTTTCCAGTTTACTTGCTTGAGAGCCCTTTCCTTGTGATGTTAAGCTCACTGCCATGTGCTAAATGCTTCACCTTCAGTTCCCTTTTTTTTTTTTGCTGTTTTGAAATGAGCTTATGCTTCATTATAATTAGTTATTTGCAAATACCTTTAATATCTGTCCCTTTGTCCCCTTTTCCCTGACGCCCCCCCTTACACTTCAACTTTGACTTTTGGCTGAGCAGGGTGCTTTGCCTCATGCTTCTCAGAATATGAGAGTGCCTTCACTCACCCGCCCACCTCCACCTGCGCTTTACGCTTTCTGCCCTCTTTCCTCCTCCACAGGAAATGAAGTCTTCTAATCCATCTGATCCCACCTCATTTTAAAGGGCTGTGAACCTAGTTCTTCCTTATGCTCTCAGAGATTACTCTGTCAGTCCCCGCCTCCCTCTAACATCAGCGTCTCCCTTTTCATAGGTTCTCTCTTACCTGCAGAACGTCAGCTTGTGTCTGAACACAATAGTCTGTCCTACCTCCCACTGCCCCAGTATGTTTTAAGAAGTTCTGATTTATCATAACTATGCACTAGCTGCTTTTCACATTTTCATCTTGAATGTCAGACTGGTTTACTAAATAACCTTAAAATCTTAATAACCTTAATTATTATATTTTAAAATAACCTACTTTTTAGTTCACATAGAGGATTTTCTCTGTATGGAATAATTATTATCCAAACTCTAAGGTAGAAATTCCTACTAAAAGTAGACATTTACTACCAGAGATGACTAAATAATTGTTTGGTAGGATTCTTTAAATGGAGTTAACCAAAGAAGTACAGTTGATTTTAAACAATGTGGGGGTTAGGGATGCCAACCTTGGGTGCAGTTGAAAATCTGTGTATAACTTTTGACTCTTCAAAATCTTAACTACTAATAGCATATTGTTGACTAACAGCCTTATCAATACCATAAATAGTTAATTAACACATATTTTGTATCTGTTACTGTGTCTATATAATAAAGTAAGCTAGAGAAAAGAAAATTTATTAATAACAAGAAATATATTTGTTATTCATTACATGGAAGCAGATCATTGTAAAACTCTTCATTCTCATTGCCTTAATATTAAGCAAGCTAAGGAGCACCAGGAAAGGGAGGGGTTGGTTTTGTGTGAGATGTGGCAGAGGCAGAAGAAAATCTACCTATAAGTCAGGACTGCATAGTTCAAACCCATGCTGTTCAAGGGTCAACTATAATTTAAATATTCTTTATACTTACATTGGATCAAAATCGGTGTGTGGGAGTATGGGAAGCAAAGCATGGTGAGACTATTTTATAATAACCAATATTTGATAAAAAAATTTTACTTAAATGAGGAGATAACAATTTTAATTTTATAAAGGTTATAGCAGTACATCTCCAACCATGTGTCACAGAAATTAGAATGCATATGGCTTCCTAGTAAGGCGTTCATACACAGAGGTTTAAATCATAAAACAGGGAAAAGTGAGGAATAGAAACAATGCCTGTAATGGGCTTTGTCCTAATTCTTTTGAAATTGGGAAAGTAATTGGCTAACTTTAAACAAGCAAATAATTAACATGTATGTGCAAAGCTATATGTGTTTGACATTGAATTAATCCTTCATTACAGTGCTTATAATAAAAATAAGACAAACAGCTCCTTATTATTGAAGAGGTACCATAGTAACAAAATCTTCTTACTGTTAACAAAGGTGTCCAACCTGTGGCCTGCAGGCTGCATGCTGATTTTGGGAAGACTTTTTTTGCATATCTCTGGTGGCAGATATCACAAAAACTATGCACATGCAAGGATCTTTCTCCTTTTTTTCTTTTTTTGCTAATCATCTTTCCTTAGTTTTTGTGTATTTAATGTGTGGCCCAAGAAATCTCTTATTCTTCCAATGTGTGGCAGAGAAGATAAAAAAGTTTGTACATCCCAAATAAGCATATATTAGGTATCCTAATATATGTTTAATCAATTCCTTACTTCAGTCTAGGGTTCATGATCCAACTCACAAAATTCCAATGTGGCATGGAGATTTGTGACTTTTCATCCTCGTCAGCTTATTCTTGAGCTTACTCATGGGCATGGGGCCTGAGCTGGAGTCTTAGGGTGCAGAAATGCCCTGCAATGCACATCTTCAGCAGGGATGTGTCCTCTCGAGCTCCCCTGACCATACACAATCCAAAACCTTCTATCCTTTCTCTTATTCTGCCTTTCAAAATCCTGCCTTTTGTGTATCCAGGCTCCAGCATGGATAGTCAGTCAGTGTTCCTTATCTAGTATCCCTGCTGATAGAGGAATAGAGAGCTTGGGGTCCTGAGAGCAGAGATGGCTTGGGGGTCCAACTTTATAATGGACTGGCTTCCTGGTGGAATATGCAAATATAAATACATGAAGAGAACTCTATCCCTGGACTTTGAAGGTATACATTCTAATATAATATAGCTCCTGGTAATAATCTTATTACTCCAAAAGAAAATTTGACTCATGTTAACAATAATCCACTGTTGTTATTTTAGCTTTGGAAGGTTCCTATTATAAGGAATGGTGGTACAGAAAGAAAAACTCATGTTATCATATAAATATATATATATATATTTACTTAATGAATGAATAAATTACTCAAAAATGGCTTTATTGCAGCAACCTATTGTGGGCAAATCAACTATTTGATTCAAGGGTAGAAGAATATTTATGGAAATATAGTCAAAAATAATTTTAGTCTTAAGAGTTCATGTGAAATAGATTTCTTAGAGTCTTCAGCTAGCATATATTAAGCATCATAACAGGGGAAAGTACAATAAATTTGTGTGATATAGCCTATCATGATGATGAGTTGGCTTAAATATATTTCAATTATAGAATGATAGTCTTACATCTTCTATTTATGCAAGAATACATAAAATGCTTAATTTGAAGAATAGAAATTTTGATAAAGATATTACATATTAATTAACTAATATATATTAAAAGAATTTACTATGTTTGAGTTAGGATATTGAGACTTGTGGTAATTTAAATCTGAGATATTATTTCTGGCCCTGAGGAATGCCCCTGCAAGGACACTGATGCCTACTTTATAGGTCCTGTGACTTATCAAATGGCAGATAGTTAGTAGCAGAGAATGATTGAAAATCATATCAACTAAGAGAATGATTATTTTATTATTAATTTATTTATTTGAAGTTCTAAGAATTTAGCCATTTCAAGGGGTCATTTAAAAAGATATCATTTCTCCTAGATGAAAAACAGAAAGAACAAACTGTGTGACGAGAGGCTTAGAACTTTCAGCCCCATCTTCCGAGCTCTGTGAAAGGGAGAGGGGCTGAAGGTTGAGTCGATCACCAGTGGCCAATAATTTAACAAGTCTTGCCTACATAATGAAGCCTCCATGAAAATCAGACTGGACAGAGTTTGGAGAGCTTCCTGATGGTTGAGCATGTGGGTGCATACAGGGTAACATCGTGAGGGCACAGTGGCTCTGGACCTTCTCTCGTACTTTGCCCTGTGCATCTCTTCCCCTGGCTGTTTGCCTGTATTGTTTGTGATATCCTTTATAACAATAGGAATGCATAAACTGTTTCTCTGAGTTCTGTGAGCCTCTCTAGCAAAATAATTGAATCCAAGGAGGGGTCATGGGATCCCTGATTTATAGCTGGTTGGTCAGAAGCATGGGTCACAACCTGGGACTTGCGATTGACACCTGAAATGGGGGCAGTCTTGTGGGGTCTGACATGAACTTCAGGTAGATAAGGTCAAAACTGAGTTAAATTGTATAACACCCAGGTAGTGTCGAATGGAGAATTAGTTCTTGGTAATGAGAAACACTCACAAATTTGGTGAACAAAGATGAAGTATCATGTGTTATATTGTGTAAGACTGGTAAAAAAAACCCATGTAGTTTGTTTTCCCCTCAGAAGCCCTTAGTGATTATAGTAAAAGTTCCATAGTTGATCACCCCCCCTACATTGACACCTCCTTTATGTGACCTAATTTTAGACCTGACAGACACTACAGGTACATATCAGTACAGTGGGCCTACTTTCTTATGTTGACCACCTCTGTATGTTGGCCAGTTTATTATAGTCCCTTGGGTGGTCAGTTTCTACTGTATTCTTTTTGTCTTAATTCTTTTATTTATTCAGCTCTTTTTCTTACTTAGACATTATCGCCATTACTAACTTTAATAGCATATATTATATAACTATCCATTTAAAATACGTTAAATGCCTGTTATTGAATGCATGTATCTTTTGACCTTTTACCCAGAACTTCTTTCTACTCTCCTTGTGTAGCACAATTAGATGTTTAGTAAATATTTTATGGGGTTACAAATGATGATTAGAATCATGGATTACAAATCATCGTTTTAAAGATCGGGACTCATATGTCACTTGTTTATTCTCCTTTATTTTATAGGTACATTTAGAGAAGAACAGAAATGCACATACAGATCACTGCTACATGGCTATATCTGCAAACAGACTGACCATGTGGTCCTAGTTCTTGATAATGCTGATGACATGTGGACAATCCAGAAGTTATATCCAGTTGTTTCTGTGACTGGCGGTTTTGTCGACACCTTTAGTGGGGTAAATGCCAATACTTCCTGTTCTGCCTTCAGGTCTGTGTCAACTTTCTATTCCATTTTACCAAGTAGGGAAATCACCAAGGTCTGCTTTGCAGATCGAACTCCTCAAGTTCTGCGTTTCTTTCTATTGGGCAATGAAAGCAGTTCTAAACTTCTCGTGGCTATATTCTACCATGAGCTCCAGAGCCCCCATGTTTTCCTGAGAGAAAATTTTATTCCACCCAGTCTGGCTCAATCAACTTCCTTCTTGCTAAATGAATCTATTGGCGTCAACTATTTCAACGTCATGGACAACCTATTGTATGTTGTCCTGCAAGGAGGAGAGCCCATTGAAATACGCTCAGGGATTTCTATTCATTTAGCCCTCACTGTGACATTTTCGGTCTTGGAAAAAGACTGGGAAAGAATGATACTTGAAAGACTAACCAGCTTCTTACAGATTGGACAACACCAAATCAGATTTGTTCAGGAGATGCTTGGCAACGAAGGGACCCTAAAGGCCATTGCTGACAGTACAGCAAAAAGAAAACGGAATTGCCCATCTGTGACTTGTACCAGTCATTATAGAAGAGTTGGTCAACGTAGACCTCTCACGATGGAAATGTCCTCATATGGGGTCTCACCACCAACCACTATGGAACCTATCTCAAAAGTGATCGTGATTGAAATTGGTGATTTGCCAACAGTAAGGAGCACTGTAATGATTCCATCCTTGTCCAATAACGAATTACAGAATTTGGCTCACCAAGTCATCACTGCTCAACAGACTGGAGAACTAGAGAGTATTCTGAATGTGACTATAGGGGCCCTACTAGTGACTCAGCCGAAGGGAGTCCTTGGCTATGGGTAAGTACTAATTATAGTAACATTTAAATGAAGACTAATATTTTGAGTCCATATTGGCATATACTGCAAATGTCAATCTATTTGTACTGAATCATATTACTGTCTACTTTTAAGAGAGAATAAAAATTCAAAGAGACATTTAAAGACTTAAATTCTCAGTTCTAGATTCTTCATTAAATTCACATTCTTCATGATTATTCTTTTCTCTGGGTGGTAGAAAATATTTTATTTTGTTTCCTTAAAGTGAAAAGAATGTAGGAAGAAATTTTCCTGAATTGCTTCCTTTCAGTTTATTTATTCATTCATTTATATAATGAATTTAAGCAGTGGACTAGGTTCTGGGGTTGCTAAAGTAAAACAGATATTTTGATGTTACTCCTTTTTTATTTTATTCATGGTAGTGCTAATGAATAAGCAACTAATATTTAATGAGTAATAATTACTTCTTTGCAGCCATCTCCAATGGATGTGGGATTCACTAGAGCTGAAATACAAAGAAAAATTAAACACTTTCACATTTGGGGGCATATTCTACTATTACGTTGATTTTTTTTTTTTATATACAGAGTAATGTATCCAAATGAAAGCTTAGGTAGTGTTTTTGTATTACAATTTTCCTTTCTTTACAATGAAGATAGGTATTCCTCTCCCCTGCACTACATTAATATGTATGAAAGCTAAAAATGAACGAACAAAAACCTTAAGCAATTTTTGTTTGGTTCTTATTTACTGAAGGGTTGTGGGTATTATTAGCTTAGAATTTAAAATTACTTATGATTCACGACTGCTCACAATTGATTAAATCCTGGATATTTTTCTTGAACACCTAAACTTTCACCATGTTAATGAAATTATTATGATATGCAGGGATATATGAGAATTGGGAATCTGAAAAGAATTATGCTAATGCATCTTAGCTTATGCTTAGATTTCTTTTCTTTCCTTTTTTTAGCCCAATTTCATTTAGATACCACTGAGATCATGTAAGTATATTATATGGATGGGTACCTAGAACAAAAAGAGGGCCAATCTATTACTTAATTTTATTTAGATTTTACAATACTATGCTTACTAATAGTTATTGTTCCCAAATGACTGATTTTTATATTCTATATAAAAGAAGACACAGTGAATTTTATGCCTTTAGTTAAAAGAAGAGAAGAGTCAGTGAGTCTTAGCAGTAAAGGTGCATCGAAGGAAAAGCAGCAAAGAGGGGATTGGGTACAAGTTTAGGCACAAACATAAGTGTGTGGGGCCTGTCACTCTATCATGAGGGAGGGAGACAAGTGCAGGGAAAAGAGGATTTTTATTTATCACCTTCTATCAGTTACAATCATCATGTGTTCACTTTGGACACATTGAGAGATTTTCTAGACATAGGCAACAAGTAAATCTTTTTTTTGTGACAGAGTCTTACTATTTTGCCCTGGGTAGGGTGCCATAGTGTCACAGCTCACAGCAACCTCAAGGTCTTGAGCTTAAGCAATTCTCAGGCTTCAGCCTCCCAGGTAGCTGGGACTACAAGTGCCTGCCACAATGCCCAGCTATTTTTTGGCTGCAGTTATCATTGTTATTTGGCAGGCCCCTGGCTGGATTTGAACGCGCTAGCTCAGTGTATGTGGCAGGAGCCCTAGCAGCTGAGCTACAGGTGTCAAGCCAACAAATAAATCTTCTAAAGATGAGGAAAGTCTGTAGCTTAAACCTATCTGAATGAATCTCCATAGAATGAGAGATGCTATGTGCTATGGAATTGAACAAGAGTTAGCAAGGGTTCCCATGTTCCTAGGAGCTGCAAAGAATGGTAAACAACCCTGAAGTCCTACACAGGCCTCGTGGCCAGCCTTATTTCTTTCAACTTTGAACAGTGTTGGTTGGGACTTCCATTGAACTCACTGGAGACCTATTGACAAACTAATGAACTAAACTTGAGACAGCAGGAAATTGAGACCAGATTAGATACTTAGTTTTCCAAGATAGTACTACCTACTTTCAAGAAACTACCAGCTTCTGCTTTGTGCACAGGAATGGAGTTGCCATCTACTTTTTACTAAACAGTACATAGTGAATTGGCCTCTTGTGGTCTCTATCTTCTTTTAGAGGCATCTGGATTTAAGCTTCCCCTCCTTGGCTAGGTCAGTTGGTCAAAATTTGTTGACCTCTGTTGTCATTTCTTGCCTCTTCACCTGTCTTTATTTATACCATTTTTATTTGTTTTCATTTTTTTTGTAATTTCAGTGGAGCTTGTAGAGGGAGCAAAGATAAACCCATGTTCAATTTGCCTTTTTTAAACTGGAGGATTCCCACCAGGGTATTTTTTCTATATACTGTCTTCTATCTAGAATCCTAGCAGAGCACATTTTATATTCTTGGCCTTCCTTTTTGCAGAAATTTAACTTTTTCTCTTTTGGATGTCCTTTTTTTCCTTTCTCATCTCCCTTCTCTATTTCTTGACTCATTTATTCCCACCTAGAAAAAAACTCTAAATAATATTCTTTGTCCTAAATTAAGATTCCATATCTGTGTATTTCTCATAGATACTTTGCTATGAAAGTGCTAAACCTGTCTATAGTTGGCAGAGTTTTTAAAAGGACTTCTAAAAGATGTGCCTCCCTAATACTTGGAACCTCTGAATGAGATGAGCAATAGCTCTTATGATTACACTATGTTACATGGCACAGTTGACCCTAAAATAGGGAGAATGTTCTGGATTATCATAGGGGCCTCAATCAAACACATAAGCCCTTAAAGGAGTGTTTTCTCCTGCTGCAGCAGAAGAAGAAGGCTAAAGAGAAAGGCAGAGAGATTCCAAGTGTGAGAAAGATTTGATATGCTTTTAAGATGGAAGGGGCCACATAAAAAGGAATGCAGGTGGACTCCATGCGTCATACAGAGTGGGCATCGGCTCCCAGACAGTGAAGAAACAGCAATCCCAGTTCTATAGCCCTGGGAAAGGGATTCTTCCAACAACCTGCTTGGAAGTGAATTCTTCTAGTAAGCCTCTCCATAAGCAGTGAACCCAGCCAAGCTTGTCTGAACACATGACCCCACTCATTCCCTGGAGATTATTATGCATTTGTGTTACTTTATGCCATTAAATTTGTGATAATTTTTGAAGTAGAAGTAAAAACTGAATACTAAGTCACATAAAGCTTTTTGTTTATGAGATTGCCACGAACTTTAGACCCTGAAAAGGGTGACAGTGAGGGTGAGCCTAATGCTGTGAGAGTGTGTGTGCGTGTGTGTGCACAGGTGCGTGTGTGTGTGTGTGTGTGTGTTTATTACATTAGTGACTTTTTAAGTACCCTGGTTCTGCATAAAGAGCATCCTATCAGGCTGACTTGGAATAGAAGAAAATGAGGAAAGCCAGTAGGTGATGGATTTAACTTTTTTTTTTTTTCTGCATGGTGCCTCTCCATGTCACCCAGGGCACCTGATTTCTAGGAGACAGCCATTTGGAGTATACAAGAGTAGAATCTTTCCATCAATATGGGAAGGTGTTCTTTTCAAGACTGGCAAAATGTTTATCCTAGAAGAGATTTCTGTATTCCAGCTTGGCTTTATCCTTCCCCAAGGCAAAACCACAACTTTGCCATTAAAAAGTGTTGTTACTCCATTTCTTCTTTTCACTACAGTATAAATTCACTACTTTGTGGAGTTGGGTAGATAATGAAGTCACTGTAATAACATTTCATATATGTGGTTTTATATAGATGGGAAAAATTTTTTTCATATATATGGGAAAATTTTATATATATGGGGAAATATGTTCTGCCTAAGCAAAATTTCTGTCCCATTTAAAAATTATTCTCTTAATTACTAGCATTTTAAAATTTTTTCAACCTTTAAACTTAAAAAAAAAAAAGAAAAAGAGTTTACATAATATCCATTATTACTAAATGGGAAATACCATAGACTATTTGTAATTATTTTGATGACTCCTGGTCATCATTAAAACCATCATTTATTTCACAGCCCTAATTTTGCAGTGATGCCATTAGGTACTATTGTTCATACACTAAAACATCTCAAACTGCGTCTTTGATTCTTTGATTCTTGCTCTGCAATTTATATTTTTGCCTGTTATTTTTCCGTGAACAGGATGGTAATTGTAATCTATTGGTGCTCTTTACATATCTGCACTCTGCCCTCAGCTACGTGTAGTTCTGATTCCAAAACTGAACTACACTACCTTAAAACCAAATAATACAAGAATTATATGTCAGATGGTAAAGTCCTAGGTAAATATAGTAGACTCATAAAAGACTCCATTTCAATGGTTTTTATTCCCCAAATATTAATCTAATGGCTATTATGTTTAAGATATTATATGACTCCTATGAAAATCTAGAGATTTGAAAATTAATGGGTAGGCAAAACAACATTTACTCAACTACTTAATGAGAAGATGTTATATTAAGTCTCATACCATATCTGTTACAAAGAATAATTATTTCAATATGAACCTGCTTAACCATTAATCTCTTTTTTCATGACTTTAACTTGAGTATATTTTTATCCTTACAGTATGTATTAGGTGGTCAAAATTTCAACTGAACTGGCTTCCCAGGATTTTATTATGATTTTAGAATCATAAAAAAATGTAGCCAGAGTTTCCATGCTCCTAGATAATATATTCATGTTAGATTTACTGCAGAATATTATTTTAAATAATTTCAAATTAAAATACTTAGGTTTTTGACCCTTAAATTTTTGCTTACAATTGACATTGTTGGAAGATGTACTATGATAATTCTGCCTCTTTATATGCTTCTGACTCACTGCAACTGACACCTATCATTACTCAAATTGTAATCTGAAATGAGTAATTCCAAAGAATCCCAAGAACTTAATAAAAAATATTATAGTATATCATTAAGCACATTTCTTGAGGAACGCACTAGAACATGAAGTTGGTGGCTTTTCAGAGGCAATTAGTGACTTAAAAGCAGAGGAAGTACTTGGTAAAGTGTTGCTATAGTAGCATGTATTATGTGCGTACAGTGTGCCAGGCTTGGTACCATAAGACCAGGTGGGGAAACCTTTTCATGTTGGAAGGCCACATTATTTTAGCCATGATCAATTCATACTGCATTCAAGAAAATTTAATTAGATATAGATATACTTAAAAAATGTACATTATTTTGTAAAAATCTAACTATTATGTGCTTAATAATTTAAAGAATGAAAACTATGTGTTAATTTTAAAGTTAACCAACCTTTTAATGACTTCATTATGTCTGCTTTTTGTTGGAAAGCATTTGAATATTTGGGTGCAGCATGGAGGTCCCAGTTTCAGCTGATCCTCTAGATGGGTACCAGTTACTTGTGACCTTAAGAGCATCTTTATTTGGGTTAGGTAGGAGAATGCAGATTCACAGCAATTCATGGTTGAAAAGCAAGAAAGCATTTCTGGGGGCATGTTGCCGAAGGTGTGGGTATTCCACTGCATTTTTCCATATTTCAGTTGGATCTTTCATAGAAGAAAACAATGGCTTTGAAATGTCATATACTAAGAGATCAATCAATTTCATCTTTTATTCTGTGGTAATGATTCCAAAATTGAACTACACTACCTTGGTGATATCAACTAGGTAACGTGGAAATGCTAATTTTAGTGTGATGCTATGATGCTCAAAGTCAGTGACCCTTTTATTGTGTTGTCCAATTAATAGATTAATTCTATAACAGCTGCTTATTCTTCAAATGATTCACATATCATCCTCTTCATCAATGACCTCTGCTACCTGGGGATAATGTTCATCTGAAATTTCCTTTTGAAAAAGTGTTTTGACAAAAAAGTAGCTTTTCTTGAAATGTTTGGATATTTTTAACCACATATCACATGTAGACTTGGTTTTACCTTGCAAAGAAATATTTAAGTTATTTTGATTTGACTTGATATCACACAGAAATACTGTATTCTTATAGAAAACTTCTTTCAATGACTCACATTGTTGATTCTGTTCTTCATAAAATTTAACTATCTACTTTTATAGAGATCAAGTTTTGGCTAACACTTGTCTGTCCCATAACCAATCCACTTTAGAATGATATAGCACATCCGCACTGGATATCTCATGGTTCAACTTTAGCATGTTACTAAACTGATGATACCTTGTTGTAGTTGCAAATATAGTTAACAATACTTATAACTTGTTGCAAAGTGTCACCTAAAATAGTAGCTTTAGCACAGAGATTTTGCTGATGTGAGATACAATGGAAAGAAATGACAGCATCTGGATCTGTGAATACTTTTTTATCTGTGCCATAAACCCTTCCTGTTTTCCTATGTTTGAAATGTAGGGGTTGGAATGAATCGCAGTGATCTCTAAACTGTGAAATTTCTGTATTCTCTCACTCTCATGGAAGGTGCAGTTCAACTTCACCACATCTACCTTGAAAGTGTTTGAAGATATCTCTTCCCTTATTCTGTTTGCAAGAGTGGTCAAAGTGAATAATTTTGTAGCAAAGAAAATTTTTACTTATGACTGGATTAAAGTATAAAACCTACACAGTCGTATCAGGTCTTTCAGGTCCCAGGCAAAGTGGTGTGAGAAATTACATGAGGTTGTTCTGTTAAGTGAAGGCAAATTCATGCTGCTGATCAGTTATGGTTGTTTTTGAAGAAGCAACTTTGAAACGTTATGGGGGTCTGAGCTTTGACAATGCATTTTTTCACAATCTCTGCATCACTGAAAAGCTTCACTTTTAACTCCAAGTACAAAGTTATTTTATAAGTTGCTTCAGCGGCATTATTTCCAGTTCTTATTGCTGTTTGAAAGGATTGTTTTTTACTTTTTCTTTCCGTCTTTCAATTTCCTCAATACAACCTTCTGTGCCTCTCCCTCTAATTTAGAATATTTGTGGTCCTTACGAGTGTTGTAATGCTGACAACCATTGAATTTCTGTGGTGTTGATATTGTAGGATCACAGAGCAGGAAAAACATGCCATCTTTAGCAGAAATAAGATAATATTGCAATTCCTAATTCTTATTAAAAAGTCTTTTTTCTTCTGTCAGCATTTTCTTAGTCTTCTTTGACATGATGGGCTATTAAGCAGAGGGAATTAAAAAATACTATCAAGCCGTGCAACTATTCAGAAATTCCACTTCAAATAGAAACACAGTGCACCACTGTCAAAAGCTGGTAACAGACTGGAGTACTTGACCCCACAAACTCTCACCAACCAGCCTCATGCAGCAGTGGTACCAGTCAGGTGGGGGAAGCTAGAACTGAATCATGAGCGTAGCAGCTGTCAGTTTAGCCTTATCAGTCACAAATGTTCTAATTGTGCTGGTAAATCTGGTAGGATTATTTCATTGAAATTTATCTTATTCTTTGTTATTTTAAGTATAACAGAAAGACACAAACATCTTATATTAATAAAAATAAAAATTTTACAATTTGTTTTGTAAAATTTGGATTCAGTCAAAAGGCCACAGTTAAGGACCTAGGAGGCCACGTGTGGCCTTTTGGCTGGAGGTTCCGCATGGCTACACTAGCCCACAGTGACAGAAGGAAAGTTTCAGGTCCCAGGCATTTCTTCCCTCCTAAGAGTTGCCAGCCACTCAGGAAACCTGTCTAAATTTAACAGAGAGCAGAAGGACCATGAAATGTAAGTAAAATTATTTGTATCAACTCAGAAAGTTAACTAGAAAAGTCATTGTTGTCTTACCAATGATGTGGTAGAGTTTTCCTGGGTGGCAGGGGTCATAGTGTTTTATTTATTTTTACAAATATTAATATTATAGTCCCTTGAATGGTGCTTGTACAAAGTAGGAGAGTTGACATTATGAATTGACTGAAGAATACCTTTTTTTCTTCCAAAGTACAGAATCATCTAAACTCCTTTAGAATTCAAGTGCCCTCATGATGCTTACAGACTGTTCTACCTTATATAACCTATTTAAAGCAAGAGAGATCAAAAATGCTCAGAATAGTATGAGACATTCAATCAAAGTATGTGGCCTTTTTTATAGGACTCTGGCTTAACAGATTTGAGAAGGGGAAAGTTGAAAAGAGAGTATCTCTAATCACCCACTCCACCGGACTCTAGATGGTCTTGGGCAGAGCTGATTTTCACCAAAGATGTTTGTTTGCTGTATAAATGGAAACAGTCCAATCATCCACAGGGTAAACATTTCAGATGTGGTGGATTGAAATGTAGGGGTTGGAATGAATCGCAGTGATCTCTAAACTGTGAAATTTCTGTATTCTCTCGCTCTTTCGCCTTTAGCCTGCACTTAAGCATTAGAGGGGAAAAAGAAATTCTTTTACATACCTGCCTGGGTATTAGAAGCTGTTAAACCATGGTTAATACTGGGAGGAATGGAGGGAACTTTCCTTCCCGATTTTTTGAAGTTTGGCTGTAGGTCCTTCTGCCTGCAGGCTACAGTCACATTAGCAGTTGGAAATTGGATAAGGACAGCACAATGACAAATCCAGGTTGCTTGCAATAAGTTGCTAATCCCTTTGCTTTAATATTGGAGCAGCGTGTAATGATGTTTGGACATCACTCCAGTTTACTGACGACCCCACTGGGGCCAGCAATAGAATCTTACAACTGTCTAACAAGGCGTCAGGTGACTCCCGTCGTCACAGCAACGGACACTGGAATCTAATCTTCCCTCCATCCCTTCTAGCACCCAATAACGCCTAGATTATATAAGTGGCCCATCATTGCTTGGTAACTTGAATCAATTAACGTTAATTCGCACAATGCTATGATGTATTGTGATCACTTTCATTTCAGGGAAGGGGGAGAAATTGCTATAAGTCACCTAAAATGAGGTTGTCTGTGGTGCTGAGGTATTAATTGGGTGTCCATATTAAATGCAAAAGGAGCCCCATCGTGAAAGGAAAGTGGATGAGTGACTCTCTTGGCTGCTATTGACCTATCAGAAGAAGACAGTGCCCTTTTCCTTTGCTTTTATCTATTACAGTTTTCCCTATTGCGTGTCAAGTTGATGTATTATAAAAAATTCATTTGGTGACCTTTCACCCCCTTAGCAGATTAAACAATTTCACTCCAATGGCATCATTAACAGGACCCTGCATTTAATGATGATTTCTCTAAAAGGCCACAGAGATTCGATTTTAAGCTAACAGATTTATTGCACTATTATAACATATCGTAAAAAACTGTACCACCTACGGTCAGGTTTTAGGATAGAAACTGCTTAAGAGTTTATGTGGAGCTTAAAGTGGTATTACCTTGGGATATGCTGCAGCAGACAGTCCCTGACCTCCAGTGAGATGCTGTTTACATTTAGTAAGAGATGTTTGCTCACAATAAACTTTTAAGTGTGTCAGGAACAGCCTTTCAGCGGGTGTTCAGGCAGTTGGTCCCCATCCCTCCGTCTCTAGACAGCAGTGTGGTTATGTCAGCGTCTCTGATGGGGTCTTTCTGCTTCTTTAAGCCAGACTGCTTGCCTGTATCCTGGGCCTCGTAGGAAAGGATTGAAGGAATAGGTTAGGGGAGAAATAAGATCTGGTAACAAGATTAGAATTTTCCAATAACCTGGGACCCCTGGAAGGGTAAAATTAACAGCATAAGTTTCTTTAAATCTGGTTTTAAATTGTTGTATTTAAAAACTGAAAGGAGCCTTCCCCACTTAGGCTAAGCAAACTGGTGAATGATGGTTGGGTGTATGTCGAATTTCCAGAGAGTGATTCTAGCACAGAGGCCGGGGTCTTTACTGATAGATGACCAAAAGGGCTTCCTAAGGCCACATATTCTTACCCTGCCTGCATTTCCTGGAATTCCCAGGGGAGAAAAAAAAATTGCTTCCTGCAGAACTTTCATATTTTGTGATCCATAGTATTTATTCTTCCACTGTTTCCTTTTTAAGGACTAATCTTCACCTTTATGTGACAAATACCTCCATGACAATAAATACCTATTTATAGGTTAGGAGTAGAATAGCTGACTCATGAACATTCAATGAGAGGTGGCAGATAAGCTACTTAAAAAATAATATCCTCATTAGACCTGGCCTAGGCTGTTTTGAGGGTAACTCACCAAGGGATACCCTATTTTAGGAAAATACAAGGTGGCTATAAAGATAGTGTACAATTTAAAATAGTATGCAACTTAAAATTGTACCCAAACTTTATGGCCTCCCTGTATATATGACGTATGATATCCATACAGCTCCATTTAACTGTCAACTGTTACCCGCCTACGATGTGTAATACATAATAGACTTAATGAAACAATAGGTGTATAATGTTCTTTTGTTAATAATACAAGCTAACTCAGTCATCAAAAATACCAGATATAGCTTTGGTATTTTTGATGACTGAGTGGCAGGATCACAGCCAATGAGGTTTATCTGAGACGTGATCATTGCTAGTTGAAAAATACCACACTGGAACATATTCTTCTTAGTAAAGTGTCTCAAGAATGGAAGAAAAAGTACCCAATGTACTCACCCTTATTATGAAACTAATGTAGGACCTTCACATGAAAGCTATATCCCAGTTATAACCTAAGAATAGGGAGAAAGGGGAAAGAGAGGGGAGGGAGGGGAGAGGGAGGCGGAAGAAGGGGGACTAATGGGATTACACCTGCGGTGCATCTTACAAGGGTATATGTGAATCCTAGTAAATGTGGAATGTAAAGGTCTTAGCAAAATAACTAAGAAAATGCTACAAAATCTATGTTAACTAATGTGATGAAAATGTGTCAAACGATATATGAACCAAGTGTATGGTGCCCCATGATCATACTAATGTACACAGCTATGGTTTAATAAAAAAAAAAAAAAAGAAAGAAAAATACCAGAAATACTTACATAGATGTGTTCCCTTTTATTGTTAAGTCACATCAGCGATTAGTATGCTCTAAGGATGGGAGAAACAACATAGTTCATTGGTTAGCTCCTCTAGACCTTGGTCAGCACTTACTAATTGTAAGACCTTTGGCAAATTACTTATTTGGGCCAGTTTTTGTCATATGTAAATAAGAGTAGCTACTTCATAGTGTCATTTAAAGATGGATGAGTGTATATGTCGAAACTCTATAATAGTACTGTACACAACAAATGCTCAGCAAATCTCTGTTTTAAGTTTTCTCCCCAGGTGTTTGGTGCAATTAAAATAATCAATTAATGCCACAATTATTGAATCTGTTCAGTGCAAGCACGCCTGGAGAATATGAATACTAAGAAGTGTTGTAAGGATTGAGTGATCTACTCTTTGTAAAATGTGTGCACTGGAGTTTGCTCTTATCGTCTTCCCCCATCTCTGCCCGGCAATGTTGCCTTCATAACTTGGAATCAAGTACAGCATAGTATTTATACTATGGATGCTGGAAAACACTACAAATCAAGAGCATTTTTTGAAAGAAATGGTTTAATAACATACTATTGTACATGTTCCTGCCCTCTGAGTATTTTATGCTGATAAATTCCTTCATTGAGGTTTTTTGAGGGGAAGGGGGTGGCTGATCTTAACAACTAATAATGCAAATATGAGTTCTTAATGTGTGTTTCTCTCCAACCCCAGTCCATTTTTTATTGTGGCTCAGCAAACATATCAAATAAATGTACTCTTATTCATTGGTATAAAGTCATCTTCACTATCCACCCACTATATTACTGAGTTTCTAGAAACACAGGCAAGTGAAAATATTTTCACTGGCATGAATGTTTTATCAAAAATTGCTACTGCAGGGATATTTGTAATCCTATAGATATATTCTGTTTGTTTTAATATCTGCCAGAAATACAAGCAGCTTTACAAGTGGGAACTTGGTCTATATTCGGCCCTATGCTCTTTCCATCCTCGTCCAGCCTTCAGATGGAGAAGTGGGAAAAGAACTGCCGGTGCAACCACAGCTCATGTTTCTGGATAAGCAGGTACCCTCTTTGTTCAGAGTTGAGCATTGTACTTTATTCAGCATGTGTTTAAGATTTTGTCATCGTGCAGTTGGCTTCACCCACAACCTCTCATGACTCTTGTCATTTTCCCTCCGCTCCACAATCTGGCTTCCTTCCGCTTTCTATGAATGCTCAGAGTTTGGTGAAGGGTAAAATAAAATCCAGATATGTTTCCTCCCCCAGCAAATTCTGGAAACTAGCCTTCTCAAAGAAGTTTATCTACATCTTAAAAAGTCTTTTCATGTGCTAATGAAGGGACTTATGATGTCACACCTGCATGGCAGTTCTATGTTATTTTGAATGATCGCTCACATATGTGAGTAAATGCAGATTAGTAAATCATGCGCAAGAGGCTTCTGTGCTTATTTCTAATTTGGGACTCTATGTTCTTTTACTCGGTTTTATCTTTTCTATATTTAGGAAACTCAAGGGGTGGGGGAGTGAAGTATGGCTGTTGAATCAGCTTTCTCCTCTTTATAAATGCATCCCTGACATGTGCAGAGAGAAGTGGTTGGGACTGAAGGCCGCACTTGGAAATCTCTCAGCTTTGATCCAGCTGGCTCTTACCCAGCTCCCTCCTGCCTCTCTTAAACTTTCCATTCTTCAGCACTTAAGGCCCCTCTCCTCTTAGCTTAGCTTTCCTTTCCCATCTTCACTTCCCTGCTCCAACTTGTCCTGGAGTAATTTCTCCTCCCTCTTTTGAATAAGCTAATTTTAATATGCTTTTTTTCTAAAATATTAAGGGAGGCCAGGCATGGTGGCTCACGCCTGTAATCCTAGCACTCTGGGAGGCCAAGGCAGGTGGATTGTCTGAGCTCAAGTGGGTTTGAGACAAACCTGAGCAAGAGCGAGACCCTGAGACCCCGTCTCTAAAAATAGCCGGATGTTGTAGCAGGTGCCTCTAGTCCCAGCTACTTGGAAGGCTGAGGCAAGAGACTCACTTGAGCCTAAGGGTTTGAGGTTGCTGTGAGCTACGATGCCATAGCACTCTAATGAAAAGTGAGACTCTGTCTCAAAAAAAAAAAATATATATATATATATATAAAGGGGTACAAGTGTTTTTATTACATAGATAAAGTGCATAATGCTGAACTCAGGACTTTTAGAGTTCCATCACCAGAATAATGCACATTGTAAGCAATAGGCAAGTTTTAATCTCTGACTTCCTCCCACTCTCCCCACTTCGTAATTTCCAATGTCCTTTACACCACTTTGTGCCTGTGTGTATCCATCATTTTGCTCCCACTTGTTAGTAAGAGCATGTGGTGTTTGTTTTTCCATTCCTGGGATACTTCACTTGGGATAATGGTCTCCAATTCCATCTAAGTTGCTGTAAAAGACATTATTTCATTCCTTTGTATGGCTGAGTAGTACTCCAATGTTCTAATTTGTAGTCCCACCAATGGTTCCTTTTTCACTGCATCCATCATCAGGAAATGCAAATTAAAGTCATAATGAGATGCCACCCTACTTCTGTGAGAATGACCATTATTTAAAAATGCAAAAAATAGATGTTTGGTGGGGATGTGATGAAAAAGGAATGCTTATACGCTGATGGTGAGACCGTAAATTAGAACACCTCTCTGACAAACAATATGAAGATTCCTCAGAGGAATGAATAAACATAGACCTACCATTCAATCCAGCAATCACACTGCTGGGTATCTACACAAAAGAAAAGAAGTCATTATGTGAAAAAGGTATCTGCACCTAAATGATTATCACAGCACAATTCATAATTGCTAAGATATGGAATCGACCTAAGTGCCCATCAACTGATTAGTGGATAAAGAAACTATGTACACACACACACCATTGGGTACTACTTAGCCATATAAAGAAATGTAATAATGTCTGTTGTAGCAACTTGCATGGAACTGGAGACCATTTTCCTAAGTGAAGTATCTCAGGAATGGAAAAAGAAACACCATGTGCTCTCAATACTAAGTAGGAGATGGAGATGGATGGGTACACGTGGGTACTGGATGGTGTAAAGGACATTGGAAACTAAGGGGCGCTGGGAGGGGAGTAAAAATAAAAATTTATTTTTGGGGAACATAGAACACTATTCTGGTGACAGGCACACTTTAAAAGTCCTGACTTCAGCATGCACAATTCATCCATGTAACAAAAATGTTTGTACCCCCTTAATAGTTTGTAGTGGTGATTCATGCCTATAATACCAGCACTTTGCAGAGACTAAATTGGGAAGAATGGTTGAGACCAGGAGTTTGAGACCACCCTGGGTAACATAGTAGGACCCTATCTTTACATCCTAAAAAACAGTAAATAAATAAATAAATAAATGATTTTGATATATTCTTCATGTGGGAAAGGCATATATTTATTGTTTTATTTATTTCTTCTGAATGTGTGCCTTATAAAAGTTTATCTGGTGCGGTGCCTGTGGCTCAGTTGGTAGGGCGCCGGCCCCATATACAGATGGTGGCGGGTTCGAAGCCGGCCCTGGCCAAACTGCAACAAAAAATAGCCAGGTGTTGTGGCGGGCACCTGTAGTCCCTGCTGTTTGGGAGGCTGAGGCAAGAGAATTGCCTAGGTTCAGGAGTCGGAGGTTGCTGTGAGCTGTGACGTCACAGCACTCTACTGAGGGCAATAAAGTGAGACTCTGTCTCTAATAAATAAATAAATAAATAAAAATAAAAGTCTATCTGAATCCTTTTCTTTTTTGGATAACTTCACAAAATTCTTTTCTGAATCCAACTTTTTCTTCTTCCCTCCTCCTCCTACTCTCTCCAGAATCGAAGAGTGGAGTCCTTGGGGCCCCCCTCAGAGCCTTGGACCATTTTAGCTTCCCTGGAAGGGACATCAGATTCAGTGCTACAAGGTAGGTTACCTGTGACCTTCAGATACCTATTATTACATTATGGTAACAGAAAATGTTTGAACCTACTGGGAATTTCATACTGAAGTTGGTAACGCCCAATTTCTTCAGTAGTGTGGAAGGAATCTCCTTCACTGGAGTCCACAATGCCAGTGTCTGTGAAAAGGAAGATTATAAATACTTAAAGCATCACCTTCTCCTCCCCCTTCCCTTGCATGATGAAGGAACATTGTCATGTCCGTGTGCTCAATGTGGGATAAGGAAAGGGGCGTGGAATCTTTGGCTGGGTCTGAAATCTGTTTCTCTGCTGACTATTCAGTACCATGTGACATACCTCGTTTGGAACAGTTTCATGGACCAGCCCAAGGGGCAATTCACCAGGTACAATGTGGTTCCTATGAGGAAACAGAAACACTCGCTGTCGGTGTTATAAAGAATGCGCGATCAGAGTCTCGGAGTTAACTTTCTCCTTTCCACCTTCTGCTGTCTCTTACCTTCCTAGTCAATCCCAGCACCACTGCCAGCTCTGTTTACTTTCCTTGGAGCTTATGTGTATAAAAATTTATTTAAGATGCAGGTTTTCAAGGCTTGGCCCAAGATATTTCAGTAACATATTCTGCGGAGGAGTCCAGGAATGTACATTTTAGAGCCTGGACTGGAAAGAAAAAAGCAGGTGTAACATTGTTTCTATGTAAAAAATTTGAGTTTCTGAGTTCCAAATTCCTGACTATCTAAGCTACAAAAAAAAAAAAAAAAACGACCTACATAAAGACATAAAAGATGCTTTCAGGTGTTCCCCAGGGGACTATCACAGATTAGGGACTCAGAATCCTAAGGGTAGTTCTGGGACTGTCACTTGGTTGTCTTTGCTTTTCAGTTTGAAAAATACATGTTTGTTTATTATGAAATATATCCATCTTTATATTTTTAATAAAACAATGACTAAGCGAGATTCAGGGAGGAGGTGAAGTCAGAGAGGCTGAAGCTAGACACACAGCAGAGGACTTTGGAGAGCGTGGTGGCGCTGTGCACTGAACTCTCCCTGCCATGCAGAGCCATTGGAGGGGATAACGCTGCCTGGTGCTGAGGTCTGACTTCCACGCTTAGAAGACCAGACTGCTCTGTGGAGGGTGGACCGGAGAACAAGAACCTCTAAGGCAGCTGAGAAGTGATTGCAGAAGGCCTGGTAAACGATGATGGTGGAGATTACAGAAGCATTGATTCAAAGTGTCTTTTAGAAATAGAATCAATGGAAAGTACTGGAAATAAAGGAAGCAAAGACTTAAAAGTGAATTTTAGGTTTTAACCTTGATATGTTGGGTGGATATTGGTGTTAACTAACATGAGAAAGACTGGTGCATGAGCAAAAAGTGAGAGTTTTGGCGAGGTAAGTGTGACCTGGCTCCTGGGCCAGACTAAGTCACAAATCTTTTTTCTGAGTGATTTTCATTCTAATGCAACAGTACCAAGACATTTTGGCTTATGGGTGTTATAGATTGTGTCCCAAAGAGTCAAAAGAGCTTCCTATTCTCCTCTCGGTCTGCCTCCAACCTACCCCATGAATTATTATTCATTGTTCCTACTAGGAGCCTTTTCCTAATTGTGTGTGGTCAAGGGGGCCGTCTCCCAACAGGCAGACTTTGGCCTGAAAGCCTGATGTCTTCATGCACAGGGGGTTTCCTCTCTGCACAGTCATCAGCACACTGGGGATTCCCCCTCTAGTTATGGGTAGGGTTGTGAATTTCCTTCTCACTTGATGGACTATCAATCATGTACAATCACAGTTCAATTCTGGGGCTTTACCCTGCGGTGAAGAGAATTTCATTTTATATCAACCTGATATAATCAAGAATAGGATGGTCCAGTGGGACATTCTAAAATTATCTCCTATATTTAGATAGTGGGCTTGAGATAATCATAGTCCTGAAAAGTGGATCTAACTTTAATTCCTCTAACTAGTTTCAATGAGAAAATTTTAAAAAGTGTCTCAAGAATTCAAACGGATTAAAAGTGATTTTTAAGATAAAGCATGGAGAATACTCTCAGAAAGGGCAGCATCTATGCCCTTCCTCAAACCCTTTACCCTATACAATCCTCCTCAAAACTCTGTAGAGTCTCATTAATAAAATAGAGCCAATGGGTTAATCTTATCTGTTTCAATTCAGAGTTGTTGAATAATTCTGACCAAGAGCTAGTGCCCAAGCAAATCTCTGCACTAAACATTATATTGCTGTTTTAGATTAGAAAAACTGTCTAATGTGATTTGAAGATAATAAATGTTTTGAGAATGTGCATATTCTATAAAGAGATATGTAACAGTATTAGCAAAATTACAAAAGAGGATAAAAGCTGTCTTAAGTATAATACTCTATTATTATCATGATGTTTGCTTATCATATTGGGGAAAAACCAGGGAGTCTTTCTACCTTTTGAAAACCCTTTCTCTTAGAAATATGGTTTCGGGCACTGGCTATTTATGCAAAGTTAGTGTTATCATGGTAATGATGCGCCTTTGAGATTTGTCAGCAATGTACAGAAAGGAGGTTGCAAACCAATGAATCATTGGAAATTTTAAATTGCTGTGGTATGTATTTACATGTTTTTAATTGATAAAATATCTCCATCCTTATACAAATTTGAGGATGTATTGACAACACTTTACAAATTCAACTTTGTATTTTTTACACACTCTATGAATCGGCTAGGACATTTCTACTGGTTTTGTGTTGTCTGAATTTTTTTCTTTTTCAAACTTGGAAATGACTCGTCTACCAGAAGAAAATCAACCTCTCTAAAAAATACTGGTTTCCAAGAATAGGCCACAACTTTATAGTTATTTCTTGCAGGACTCTGGCTGTGCATCTAAGCTTATTTACATGGCTCTCATTTTATATGTAAAATGCTGAAATGGATAGTAATAAGTAAATCCTAGAAGTGCTACATCTTGCTGCTGCTTCTAATTGTACTTAATTTTTGGCCCCAAACTGTTCCTATCATGTGGTACACAACACCCACCTCTCTTGATAATTCTGTTCTTTCATTCTTTGTGATTTGTCCTAAAAGTAGAAATACAGTATATAAAATTGTAATGATAAAGTTTTTAAATTCATGAGTTCTCATTTGAAATTGGTAATGAATTGACCTCAGATCTCAGTTTTCTTTAAATCACCAATTTATTTAGCTTATGCTTTTTTTCCCTGAAAAGCTGCACCTCATCAAATCCAGAAAATAGAAGCATCTACTTCTAAAATCTCTTTTGAGGAGGAAATTGGTATCTCATAACCAAACATTTCATAGCTCCAAAGTCCTGTTTAAAGCTAATTTGTTATTTTTATTAGAGCTGTAAATTTGTCCACTCTTCTTTCAAGTTGTCTCTTATTATTATTTTTTTAAATTTTAGATTAATATGGGGCTATACATGATTAGCTTACATAGTTGGCTTTTGTAATGTGAAAGTCTGAGTTGTTGTTGTTGTGTCCTTCACAACAACAACTATGCAATGTCTCCTTTGGGTGAGAATTTACCAAGCCCCTTAATCCCCTACTTGAATATCATTGGGTTTTTCTCTCATCTAAAACCCTCATAACTGTTTTGACCTGTAAATGCCCTAACCTATCTACTTACTTAATGAAGAATCCAAATATTTTCAGCTTGTCCACAAAAATAATTTTCTCCCAAACTTGAAAGTTTTGTTGCTATCCCAGTATTATCTCCACTTTCTCTGTGTATAGCTCAATTTTAAAGGTCTATGTAATGCTACATATTTTGAGAAAAGTCCCTTATAGACTTCTAGGCTTTCCATATTCTCACTTATGTAAATCTTTTGCGCACTTACACTTTTGCACAGCTGGTGGGAATGCAAATTAATACATTCCTTTTGGAAAGAGATATGGAGAACACTCAGAGATCTAAAAATAGATCTGCCATTCAATCCTGTAATCCCTCTACTGGGCATATACTCAGAAGACCAAAAATCACATCATAACAAAGATATTTGTACCAGAATGTTTATTGCAGCCAAATTCATAATTTCTAAGTCATGGAAAAAGCCCAAGTGCCCATTGATCCACAAATGGATTAATAAATTGTGGTATATGTACACCATGGAATATTATGCAGCCTTAAAGAAAGATGGAGACTTCACCTCTTTCATGTTTACATGGATGGAGCTGGAACATATTCTTCTTAGTAAAGTATCTCAAGAGTGGAAGAAAAAGTACCCAATGTACTCAGCCCTCCTATGAAACTAATTTAGGGTTTTCACATGAAAGCTATAACCCAGTTACAACCTAAGAATAGGGGGAAGGGCGAAAGCGGGGGGAGGGGATAGGTAGGTAGAGGGAAGGGGATTGGTGGGATTATACCGGCGGTGCATCTTACAAGCGTATATGTGAAACTTGGTAAATGGTCTGTGAATGATGCCCCATGATTACATCAATGTACACAGCTATGATTTAATAAAAAAAAATTAAAAAAAAAGAAAGTAGCACCTGTGTTTCTGAATTACATTTTTGCTATTTGTCATTTCTCTACCTAAGCAGTTAAGTTTAAACATCTTAGCATTAAAATCCCTAGGAAAGGGAACAGTCCAGAATGGTTCTCATGCAAGTTTTCAGAAAGAAGGTACATCAAGAAAGTAAGAAAATTAAGCAAACGTATTTGAGGTTGATGGGTATGAAAATGAAACTACATTTTGAACAGCCACTTTTTTTGCTGTCATTCTGTTCCTGCAATGGGCATTTTAGTACAGGGAATGCTTAGGATATAACAGTAAGTCACTTTCTAATTTTGATACAATAGAATCAAAAACATTAATTTTCAACCCTTTTTATGTCCCAATAATATTTACAACAGATAGCCTCACTTGGCTACTGAAACTCAGCTCTCCCTATCTTCTACTCCGTATGTTATCCACACTGTACCTATGCTCCATTACCCGTGCTGTGTACCTTACCCCTACGTCACAGTTCACCCTGTAGCTTACCCATGCTCCATGCCTTCTCCTATACCATGCCTTACCCATACTTCATGCCTCACCTACACACCATGCCTTACCCATGTTCATGGCTTACCCATGCTCCAAGTCTTACTCAGACTCCACTCCTCCTCCTCTACTGTCCTTACCATACTCTATACCTTACCCACGCTCCATGCCCTACTCATGCACCATAACTTGCCCAAACCCCATACCTTACCCATGCTCCATGCCTTACTCATGCACCATAACTTGCCCATACCCAATACCTTACCCATGCTCCATGCCCTACTCATGCACCATAACTTGCCCATACCCCATACCTTACCCATGCTCCATGCCTTACTCATGCACCATAACTTGCCCATACTCCATACCTTACCTATGCTCCATGCCTTCTCCTATGCCACACTTTACACATACTCCATGCCTTACCCTCCTTTCGTGCCTTATTCGTACTGCAACCACCTTTCCCTTGCTTTTCACTTTCTCCTGTACCAAACCCCACTCAGATTCCATATTTTCCTTTGTCCTACTTCTGACCTTTATATCTTCTTCATTTTTCATTATAGTTCTTTCAATTATCCCAAAGATGTCATCACTGACCAGCTTAGACTCTTACTATGCAAAATGAATGAGGTATGAAGCTGTTTGCTGTTTTATTCTACTGATCCCCACTTGGATCAGTGTGATCACTGCTGTCCTCTTTGGGAGATCCAGAGGAAAGTATGAGGAATGGGCTGAGGGTGTCTTTTATACACACATTTTTTTGTATGTATAATGAAGTAGGGAAGACACCATGTGTAGTTTTCTGTTTTTAGAATGTCCACATCAATCAAAGTTTCTCTTGAATCCATTATAAAAATACTTCTCTTTTACTTCAGAAAGAAAGGTACCAAAATTATTTAGATTATCTAACTTAACTCTAAGTATTTCCTGGAGAAAAATAAGATAACAACAAAAAAGCTAAATATATCTAGTCTAAATCTTTTATTCTGCAATTTAACATCATACTCTTTTCTTAGTATACCCTCTTAGATGTGAAAAAATTACAATCTATTACCACAAAACAGAATTATACAAAGGCAATTTTTTAAAAGTCCTCTAGGTCCTTTTATATTACAAGTCAGAGTTGCACAAAGATATATTCCTAATATTTTTAAAGGTAACACCTCAACATTAATGGTGCAACAGTTTGCTAGTATATAAAGCTGGGGGTGAGTGGAAAAGTTGCAAGAAAGATTTGACTTGCAAAGGTATTTTAGAAACAATCTACCCTGCAGAAACCCATTCTCCTGATAGTCGTGTAATCAATTCCAATCTCACTGAAGCCCAACACCCTACATTTTCCCTCTAGCCAGAATGTTGTTTATACCAGTTTGATCAGAGAGCCTATCAATTGTATCTGAATATTTCATAATAGCTATTCCAAGGATATGATGAACCCTGGAGTAATGTACTGTACTTGGAAGCAACTGCCTCAGCTTTCAGGCACATATGCTTCAAATCTGAGAATATCATAGATATATATGGGAATCTTTGTAGAGCTCTCTAAGGCAAGCTGGTATTTAACGCAAAAGCAAACCCATTTGGAGCTAAAGCACTTTCCATTAGGCAATTTGGCGGCTGTTCTATGAGGCAGACTCAGTGAGCTCTACGGACACATTTCGATTAAATGCTGCTTTGTATTCTTCCAAAGATGGGAACAATAAGGACGTTTGTCAAAGGAAAAACTGCAGCAAACAGTTTCATGTTGAACATCTGTACTCGGCAGTTCATTGTCTTCAAGAGTTTATTGACCATAATTTTGATGCATACAGGTTTTAAAGAGTATAAACTGCATTTATCTTGGACGCCTATCATTTATTTGAGTCTTGGCTTATTTATTTTCATTTTTCTGGGCATTTTATTTATTTTGGAACTCTGAAGAGATGAAGGAAAAGACATTTCTTAGACAGGAAATTTTAGTTAGCTCGGCAAAATTGATAAGGAAAGATGATGTTTTCACAAAAGATTGTGCAATTGAATTGAAAAATGTTGACACTAAGCATGTCTTTATAATACCTTTCAGCCTCAGAGATCTTAAACCAATTTAGAAACTTTTAGATCAGTCTCCTATCTCTTTGTCCACCATACCAATTGTAATGACATTTCCAGAGTGAAATGTGGCAGCTGTTAATTAGCAAAGTAATTTAGGGGTGGTGGAATCAAAAAGGTAGTTAATGGAATTGGGAATGTGATTGTGATTCACCTTCCTTCACTTTAGAAATGGGCGGCCCACTGTTGGAAGATGTATGCTTTCAGGCCAGACATGGTAGCTGTGGCTCATGCCTGTAATTCTAGCACTTTGGGAGGCCAAGGCGGGTGGGTCACCTGAACTCAAGAGTTTGAGACCAGCCTGAGCAAGAGTGAGATCCCATCACTACTAAAATTAGGAAAACTAGCCAGGAATTGTGGCAGGCCCCTTTGGTTCTAGCTTCTCTGGAGGCTGAGGCAAGAGAATCACTGGAAGCCAGGAGTTTAAGCTTGCTGTGAGCTCTGACACCAACTCACTTTAGCCTGGTGAGCTATGACACCACGACACAGGAGACTCTGTCTCAGCAAAAAGGAAAAGAAGATTTAAGCTTTCTTTTTTGCATTTTCATTCAGGGAAATCAAGGCTCAGGCAATCCAAGTTACTAAATGAGGGCAGATTTATCGGTTGTGGTTTAATAAATTACTGTTTAAGTCTTGATCTATTGGCCTAACTCTGCTGCAGCATAAAATTTCAATGCCTTGAACAGAAGAGAGGCAGACTTTAGAAACTGACCACCTAGAAATTTAATAGAATTTATTTCTTGATAGACACTTAATAATCAAACAGTTAATACACAGTAGTGGTTAAGAATGCAAATGTTGAAGTATTTCTTCTTTTTCTATTGTCTATAAGATTTGGCATGATCTGTTTTTTGAAATTATCTTCTATATTTATTTATAAATATTAGTTGTTTATTTTTTGAGACTTTGGAAAAAAATAATAATTAAAAAAAAAAAGAATGCAAACTTTAATATGAGGCAGATTTGGGCTGTAACCTTGGCACCAAGTAATTTAACTTTTCCCAGCCTATTCCCTAATCTCTGGACTATAGGTAATAGCATATTTCACAAGGTTTCTTTATAGTTTAAATACAGTGATGTATATAAAGCACAGTGTCTGGCCTAGTGAGTTTTTAAAATCTGTTAGCCACTGTCCTAACTTGGATTATTTGGTTCTAAGACTTGTCTAAGAAAAAATCAGATGGATTAGGTAAACTCTTTAATTGTCCTTTATTGTCTAATACTTTTATCTGCAGAGAAGATTTGAACATATTGTTCTTGAATAGATAACTAACATCTACCTTTTGTTTTGTGACTTTTTTGTAGGGTGCACCCAAGAAGAAACTCACGATGGTTATGTAAGCTTCTCCAACTTGGCAGTCTTGATCTCTGGGTCAAAGTGGCACCTTATTTTCACCGTCACTTCCCCTCCAGGTAATTCAGCACAGTCTGAAATTTATTCTCCATTTCTTTTGAAAAAATCACCCCTTCTCTCTTATAATGGAGATGGCTCCTGTTATGGACAAGAGGTCATCATAGTTTAGGAGAGACATTCGCTTGGCTTTATGATTCTCTTCTTATGTGAGAAGAAAAAGCACTTGCAGAAATTAAGCCTCAGGAGACTCCTGCTGAGCAAGAGTCCAAATGCACATTTTCCTGTAGATGTTAAAATTCACTTTGAGTATTTGACTTTTTTTTCTTATTTATATGACATTTGGTTGAGTCTTAACAGGAAATTTTAATTTATAAGAAAGAGAGTCACGGGATATTGAATATTGTGAAATCTTATCTTTGGGTATTATGCTCCTCATCCTCCTCTCCTCAAGTGGTGACAAATACCCATTAATAATCGTATACTTTAGAATTACAAGGTAGTGTAAATTGCATATATGACTCAGTTCTTCTTGAAGTATTAAATATGACTTTCCTAAAAATATATAATGAGCACTTGTTAAGGAGTCATTCAACTCACTGATGAGGGAACCAGGTGGATGACAAAACAGGTTTTCAGAGCATTTGACAGATAATAATCATATAGCTAGGAAAGAAATGCTAAAATAAGTTTGCTAAATTGGATACAGGGCATTAAAACCGTAACCTGTGATGGTCTACCAATATCATTTGCATCTTTTCTGGACAAAAATTATTTGCAGTTTATTAATCTTTTACAGATTAACAAATATTGGTCCAAATTAGTAATAAATACTAAGTTGAACAAATGTATGTTTTAGAGAAATTGGTAAACCTTCGATGGGCCTATTGGAAAAAGTTCCAGTATGACATTGATAAGAGCTGCAATAATTTTTTCTCCTTAAGTTTTGTATCATTTTTCTTAACAAATGGCTCACTTCTGAGGCCAGGATATAGTTTAAGTATTAATTTCATAGGGTAGATATCCTTTAATACTTATGAAAATGTCCTAATGTAAGTACCATTTCATGGAAAAACAAGTTCAATGTTACTGATCAGGGGATTTCCAGGGATTTTGACTTACACTTGACTTTTTGAATAGGTTAGTTTTAAAGTGAAAGACAGGCAGGAGTGGGTCTTTTGTCTTATTTGCCTGACATTTAAAAGACTTTTGTTCTTTAAGTTTTTTGGCGGTTAACTTGTAATAATATGATACATTATCGAGGTTATTTTAAGAAATAGGTTGCAAAACCAAATGTAACTGAGTTTTGTAGATAGAAACTTCTCAGTAATACTTCTCAGTAATACTTATGATTTCAACCTGACCTTGGTGTTCATGTCTAGTAGACTATTACTTATTTTAGTTTCTACTTTTAACTCATAATGTAGACTCACTGAATAATCGTCTTGAAGGTTTTTCCCTAAATCAGTCTTCACAATTTTTAATACCATGTCTATCGGGTAAGGATTTTTCAGAATGATATTTATAAAAATTTAAATTAGAAGACAATAGATGGACAATAAAAGGAAAAGAAAACATTTAAGACCTGAAATTCTATGACTCTTCATTGACATCATGATGTTGAGTGGTACACAGCCTCATAGTCACTCCCGGTTTCTAAGTATAACATTTCAAGTTCAAAAAACCAGCACATTGTACCCCATGATTGTATTAATGTACACAGCTATGATTTAATTAAAAAAAAGAGTGTTTGAGAAGACAGCCTTTCTTCACACAGTTAGACCAATGAATGCAATGTCTTATTTGTAACAGGCATCAACATAATAGGTTTATCCAACATTGATTCATGTTGTTCTTTCATTCATTCATGAATCAAGCAGAAAAATCTCCTCAGTATCTTAAAAAGAGGAATAAATTATTATTGCTATCATAAGAAAAAAATTGACTAATGGAGAAGTTGAATAGATCTAACTAGTGTGTATGGAATCCTCATAAGTCTTAAAGAATGAATCCGGCACATTTATCACTTCTGAGCTTCCTGAGACTTAAGAAAGATAAGGTTTCTGAAGGGTTGTAGTACTGACTCCTACCTAACCTTTCCACTTTCACTATGATTTCCATGGGGTTGTGGTTTTTCTGACTATTTCTTTGGGCTGTGGGAGGCCCTCAGGGCCAACTGGGTTGAGAAGAGGTTAAGGGCACCAGATATAACCTGACACCCCTAACCCCTAACACACACAAAGAGACTTAACCAGAGAAATCCTACTTGAAATTGCCATTTCCTTACCTGGAATACTCTTACTCTAGAAATTCACAAGGCTCACTATCAACACATTCAGGTTTCTTCTCAAATGTCATCTTCTCAGAGAGGCTTCCTCTGGGTCACTCAGTCCTCATCATCCCCAATCCTGCCCCACCTCCAGTCACTCTATCATGTAACCTCACTCTAGTTTTCTTCATGCCTTATCACTCCCTGGTGTTATAGAATCGATATATTTACTTGTTTTTCTACTGCCTCTGTGCTCAGTCCTCTTAAGTTCCACAAGGGACAAGGGTTCTGCTTAGTTTTACATTATATTCTCAGGGTGTAGAAATGCCTGGTACATCATAGGCATAAATAAATATATTTTTTATGAATAAGTGAGTATGCTGAGATTATTTTAAGATTGCATTTTAAAAAATATTCTGCTGCTGAAATATTTGAAAGCCAGCAGTCTCCACCCCAGGATTTAGCTTACCACTCTAGCCTTCTAAACTGGTCTCCCTGATGTTAGCTTCTCTGCCATTGTTTGTGTTTGCACACTTTGATGGACTCATCTTCTATATCCCAGGTGCCTCATACAACTTTGTCACTTAGAATTTTCCATTCTATGACACCTCATGCCTTCAGAATGTCATCAAGAGCCTATCGCTTGATATTTAATGTCCACCACAATTTTTCTCAAATGCTTTCCTTCATTAATTCCCAGTATTTCTAAGCATGAATTTCCTAAATACCAATTGCTTTCTTTCTTTCTGTCTTTATTCACTTATTTTCTCAGGTTTCAACCCCCTTGGGGTACTCCCTCCTCTGGGATGCTTTACCTGATTACATCAATAGAAAACAACCTTCCAAAGCAATTGATTTGCATTATTTTGGTGGCATGTGTCAAGTTCTGATTTGTTTTACAAACATGTAGATTTTGTTTACTAGCTTGTACATATCTTAAGTATAAGCGGCACAGTAATTGACCCATTTAACAAAGTAAGCAATCACTGACCAATCACTGGAAAATGAATAAAAAAAAAATAATAAGGAATTTTGGCTTTACTTCTGTGAATCCTCAGTAAAATCCACTCACCCATCTCTGGGCCTGATTGAGCTTATTCAGATGCCCACAAAAAAACAATCAATTGATAACAAGTCTAATGTGGTGCAGGTATAAGTTGTACACAGAGAAGACCCATTTCTAGCTATTTTTGTTGTGGTAGCTCTGGGACTGAGTCAGCCAGAAGTCAAGAGATTGAATATCTGACTGTGACTTTCAATCAAGTTGAGGGATCCACCAAAGGAAAGTACAGCTAAAAACAAACAAACAAAACAAAAAAAAAAACCCCAAAAAACCCAACAATAAAAAATATTTCTTTGAGGATAGAAAATAAAAACTTTGCTTTTACCTTAATTATTCAGATGAAAGCAAAAGTTTGGAGTTCACTTGATTTGAAGAGCTACTTTAAAATTGCTGGCAATAACTAGTGTTCACATGTAAGGGGCTTTAAAACAATTTTTTTGTTTGTTTGTTTGTTGAGTTACAATGGACACAAAACAAATTGCATGTATTTAAAGCATATCATGGTAAATTGTGATGAATATCTACTCCCATGAAATCACATAATTAAGATAATGAATATATTAATCTCCATTTAAATTATAGATAAGTTGTAAACATTTTTATCTTTAAATTAATATGGGATAAAATATTTTTTGCAGATAGTTTTATTAATTTAAATACATGTATAGATTCATGTAACTACCAAATAATCAGGATACAGATCTTTCCAATATTCCAAAAGTCTGTCCTTATATACTTTCCTTTCTTCACCATTAATCCCTGGCAGTCATTTATCTGTTCTTTATCTTTGTAGTTTTTTCTTTACTGGAATGTGTCATATAGATGGGATCCTATTTAGGTCTAAGCTTCAGTTATTCAGCATAATGCCTTTGATATCCATCCCAGTTGTTACAGATTGTCAAAAGTTTGTTTCTTCTCTCTATATTCATTTTCTTTTTTGGCTGAGTTGTATTCTATTGTAGTTCTTTTATTCATTCTTCCGTTGAAGAACAATTTGCATTGTTCCTATGTTTTAGTAACTTTGAATAGAACTACTATCAGCATTCGTGTGAGGGGCTTTGTATAAATAGGTAAGTTTCTTTTTAGATTATTTTATGCTTTGTTTCATAAATAATATGGTATGAAAACTAAAACTGTCAGCCTATAAAAGATGGAGGGGTTCCAGATGAATTCTTAGATGTGCCCTTTCAACAAGAGGACCCCACTTTAGCCCATCATCGGTAGCCAGTTTAGTTCCATCTACCATGACCTTATTTCTAGTTTTCTAGATAAAAAAATTCCCCTGGAAATTAAAAAGTGTCTTGGTGCTATAGCAGGATCCTGTTGCCTTTGTTTTGATGTGTTATTTGGCATATCTTGAGTAGATACATGTGTCAGAGAGAATAGCTTCACACATCTAAAAACCAAGAACATTTTTGTTTTAGTTAGTGAAAGATAAGAGTTGATGAAGCTAAAATTGTGCATTGGTAAGAACTAAAGGAGAGAATTGGAAGAATACCCTATCAATAATGGACAGAATTGGGAAGACCTATTATGTATTGTTATTGGAATCTTGCAGTTCTTCAGATTTATTACTAATTCCTTTATTTAATCCTTAAATTCAGTAAATAAATGTGCCATGTACTGTAATAAGCATATCTTTTTCACAATATTTTTTATTATACTACCACATTATTAATATGTTATTGAAACATTTTTTAAACAGGAGCCAATTTTACAGCTCGATCCAGGTCATTTGCTGTCTTGCCTGTGACTAGAAGGGAGAAGTTGACCATCATCCTGGCTGTTTCTGTGAGCTCCGTGGTCTCGTGGCTGGCTCTGAGCTGTCTGGTGTGCTGTTGGTTTAAGAAAAACAAAAGCTATAGAAGTACATGATTTTTTTTTTTTGGAATGAAAATTTCTGGAAAAAAATATTATCAACATGTGTGACATATTAATGATTCTTTTTCTTCCCCCAAGGCCAAATTTTATAAGCTTTCTACAACATAAAAAACTACATGACACCAAATTGTTCAATTAATGCAGTAGAAAAAAGGATTGCTGAATCTTAAGTAATAATTTCAATACTAATAAAAACTCATATTTACAGAATGCTCACTCTGGACCAGATTCCAAATACTCTAGATAAATTAATTTATTTAATATCCACAACAATCCAATGAAGTGAATACTAAATATTGTGCCTACATTATGGTGTGGAGAATAAGACACACAAAGGTCTCACAACCACAAGGAAGCTGGGCAGTTTGGCTCCAAATCCCATTCTATGAAGTGCTATGCTTCACTGTCAGGTGACCTTCCAAAAGGTGAATTGGAGAATCAAGGGAAAATAGCCTCTTCTCTTTTAAAAGAGGGAAAAGGTACTTTGTGTTGTTTTCTCTAAAGCATAGAAGTTAAGTATATTAAAAATTTTCCCAGAAGCAAAATATAATTTTTTTTTCGGGTCTGGAGACACGGATTCACTAAGGAAAAGAAGTTTTGTGAATGAGGCGTCTTTCTTCCTTTCTACTTCGTCTTTCCTGTGCAGGAGAGAGGGAGGCAGATTAAGCATTGGGAAATTCCTTATCCATTCATACCCCTTCCCTGGGTCAGACCATCAAATGAATGGAAGAAACACTTGTGTTACTAGGATTTCCTACAAAGCCAAATTTATAAGCAAGAGTGACTATAAGAAGAGGCAAAATGAGGAGAGGCAAAGAGAAAGAGTGAAAATAAAGAAGAGAAAGAGGAAGTAGGAGGGTCCTGCTGCGGTGAATTGCCGGAAGGGATGCTGCACTAGAGACCCACTTCAAGTTAGAAGTTTAAACAAAATGTTTTTAAATGCACTTATTAATTTATTTTAAAATAACAATAATGTAACATTACATGTAAATATGGCATTTTTATTTTAAAATGTGTTTTCAAAAATATATAGTAAAAAGGGTGGCATTTTTACAAAACTCAGGCAGTTAGTTCTCTTAGCAATTTCTAGATTCAACCTGTTGAAATGTATTTTTGTTTGTTTGTTTATTTGCTTTGTCTTTGAGACAGAGTCTTACTCTGTCGCTCTGGATAGAGTGCCATGGAGTCCTAGCTCATAATAACCTCAACTTCTTGGGCTTGAGCAATCCTCTTGCCTCAGCCTCCTGATTAACTGGGACTACAGGACTACTATACCACTATACCTGGCTAGTTTTTCTATTTTTAGTAGTGATGGGATTTCTTTCTTATGCAGGCTGGTCTTTTTTTTTTTTTTATTGTTAAATCATAGCTGTGTACATTAGTGCAATCAAGGGGTACAATGTGCTGGTTTCATATACAATCTGAAATATTCTCGTCAGATTGTTCAACGTAGCCTTCATGGCATTTTCTTAGTTATTGTATGTAGACATTTGTATTCTGCATTTAGTAAGTTTTGCCTGTTCCCATTCTAACATGCACTGTAGGTGTGGCCCCACCCATTACCCTCCCTCCACCCTAACCTCCCCACTCCCTTCCCCTTCTTTGGCCCTTTCCTCATAGTCTTGTGCTATAGTTGGGTTATAGCCTTCATGTGAAAGCTATAATTTAGCTTCATAGTAGGGCTGAGTACATTGGATACTTTTTCTTTCATTCCTGAGATACTTTGCTAAGAAGAATATGTTCCAGCTCCATCCATGTAAACATGAAAGAGGTAAAGTCTCCATCTTTCTTTAAGGCTGCATGGTATTCCATGTTATACATGTACCACAATTTGCTAGTCCATTCATGGGTCGATGGGCACTTGGGCTTCTTCCATGACTTAGCGACTATGAGTTGGGCTGCAATAAACATTCTGGTACAGATGTCTTCATTATATTGTGATTTTTGGTCTTCTGGGTATAAACCTAGTAAAGGAATTATAGGCTCAAAAGGCAGGTCTATTTTTAGGTCTCTAAGTGTTCTCCAAACGTCCTTCCAGAAGGAACATATTAGTGTGCATAAGTGTGCCCTTTTCTTCACATCCATGCCAACATCTCTGGTTTGGGGATTTTGTTATGTGGGCTACTCTTACTGGGGTTAGGTGATATCTCAAAGTAGTTTTGATTTGCATTTATCTGATGATTAAGGATGATGAGCTTTTTTTTCATGTGTTTGTACATTGTGCGTCTGTCTTCTTTAGAGAAGTTTCTCTTCAAGTCCCCTGCCCACCCTGAGATGGGATCACATGTTCTTTTCTTGCTAATACGTTTGAGCTCTCTGTGGATTCTGGTTATTAGACCTTTATTGGAGGTATAACCTGCAAATATTTTCTTCCATTCTGAGGGCTGTTTGGTTGCTTTACTTACTATGTTCTTGGCTGTGCAGAAGCTTTTTAGTTTGATCAGGTCCCAGTAGTGTATTTTTGATACTGTTTCAATTCCCTGGGGAGTCCTCCTCATAAAATATTCACCCAGGCCGGTTCCTTCAAGAGTTTTCCCTGTACTTTCTTCAATATAGTTTCATGTCTTAAGTTTAAATCTTTTATCCAGTAAGAGTCTATCTTAGTTAATGGTGAAAGGTGTGCATCCAGTTTCAATCTACAGGTTGCCAGCGAGTTCACCCAGCACCATTTGTTAAATAGGGAATCTTTTAACCACTGAATGTTTTTAATTGACTTGTCAAAGATCAAATAACGTTAAGTAGCTGGATTCATCTCTTGGTTCTCTATTCTGTTCCAGACATCTACTTCTCTGTTTTTGTGCCAATACCATGCTGTTTTGATCACTATGGATTTATAGTACAGTCTCAGGTCTGGTAGCGTGATTCCTCCTGCTGTGTTTTTATTGCTGAGTAATGTTTTGGCTATTTGAGTTTTTTTCTGATTCCATATAAAATGAAGTATTATTTTTTTTCAAGATCTTTAAAGTATGACAGTGGAGCTTTCATAGGGATTGCATTAAAATTGTATATTGCTTTGGGTAGTATGGACATTTTAACAATGTTGATTCTTCCCAGCCATGAGCATGGTATGTTTTTCCATTTGTTAACATTTTCAACTATTTCTTTTCTTGAAGTTTCATAGTTCTCCATGTAGAACTTTGTTCTTTCTTTCACGTCTTTTGTTAAGTATTCTCCCAAATATTTCATCTTCTTTGGCACTATTGTGAAAGGAATAGAGTCCTTGACTGTTATTTCGGCTTGGTTATTGTTGGTATATATAAAGGCTACAGATTTATGGGTGTTGATTTTGTAGCCTGAGACACTGCTGTATTCCTTGATCACTTCTAAAAGTTTTGTAGTAGAATCCCTAGTGTTTTCCAGATATACGATCATATCATCTGTGAAGAGTGAAAGTTTGATCTCTTCTGACCCTACACGGATACCCTTGATCACCTTTTCTTCCCTAATTGCAATGGCTAAAACTTCCATTACAATGTTAAAGAGCAATGGCAACAATGGGCAACCTTGCCTGGTTCCTGATCTAAGTGGAAATGATTTCAATTTAACTCCATTTAAAACGATATTGGCTGTGGTTTTGCTGTAGATGGCCTCTATTAGTTTAAGAAATGTCCCTTCTATACCAATTTTCTTAAGTGCTCTGATCATGAAGGGATGCTGGATATTATCAAAAGCTTTTTCTGCATCAATTGAGAGAATCATATGGTCCTTATTTTTTAGTTTGTTTATGTGCTGAATTACATTTATAGATTTACATATATTGAACCAGCCTTGAGACCCTGGGATAAATCCCACTTGGTAGTGGTGTATGATTTTTTTGATGTGTTGTTGGATTCTGTTTGTTAGGATCTTATTGAGTATTTTAGCATCAATATTCTTTAGTGATATTGTTCTATAATTTTCTTTTCTTGTTGGGTCTTTCCCTGGTTTTGGGATCAAGGTGATGTTTGCTTTGTAGAGTGTGTTGGGTAATATGCCTTGTTTTTCTATTTTTTGGAAGAGGTTTAGTAATATAGGTACTAGTTCTTCTTTAAAGGTTTGGTAGAATTCTGATGTAAAGCCATCTTGTCCTGGGCTTTTCTTTTTAGGGAGATTTTGTATAGTTGATGCTATTTCAGGACTTGATATAGGCCTGTTCAACATTTCCACTTCATTCTGGCTCAGTCTTGGTAGGTGGTATACTTCCAGGTATTGGTCTATTTCTTTCAGATTTTCATATTTCTGAGAGTAGAGTTTCTTGTAGTATTCATTAAGGATTTTTTGAATTTCTGAGGTGTCTGTTGTTATTTCATTGTTACCATTTCTGATTAATGAAATTAGAGATTTTACTCTTTTTTTCCTGGTTAGGGTGTGAGTCACCATGACTGGCAAATGTATTCTTTTAAATAAAGTATATGAAGAAACTCTAGCCTCATGCAAATATATAGTAGAAGAGGAAAGGGTATTTTTTATTTTTTTTTTTAATTGTTGGGAATTCATTGAGGGTACAATAAGCCAGGTTACACTGATTGCAATTGTTAGGTAAAGTCCCTCTTGCAGTCTTGTCTTGCCCCCATAAAGTGTGCATTTTTAGATAATTGTGGATGTTCTGGTTTGATACTGCACCCAAATTTGACAAGAAGCCTTACTTATAGTTCCATCTCAATGTCCATTATGTACTTAGTTACATGAAAATCCTCTTGTCTTATATTTTGAATGAAGCTTTTCCTGATGCATGATTTTAAAACATTATACTTCTACCATTTAGAAAATGTTATTTCATTGAATTATTTAGATCGTTTAAATGTTGACATATTTCATTCTACAATGCAAAAATTAGAATTAGTTAATATCAATGCAAATCTTTAAGAATAAAAATTATGTGAAGTTCATGGTAGTTGACATATGTTTTCCAGAATTCTGTTTCCTATGAAAGCTTGAATTTTGTTAATGAAACAAATACCATAGCTTGTTTCTTTTTTAAAAGCTCACTTTATTTATTTAAAAAAGGCCAAATAACAGAGTTTGAATAGCCACAATTTATCTCTCATTTTTTCAAGAAAAAAATAAACATATTGCATGAAGAAAGCATGTAGTTCAGCTCAAAGCATGTAGTTCAGCTCAATAGCAAAATTGATTTTTCTTGAAAAAATTGTGATATAAATGTTTGATGAAATTAATTCTTTTTCCTCTCCATCAAAGACATTCTTTTTTCTTTGATTTATTTTTTTATGAAGTCTTGTGCACATAGATCATAAATACACTTATGGCAATTTCAGTGTGTTGATTATTTGTACAAATTATAGTGTTTACATTATACTAATCAATATAGCTTTCGCCTCATTTATCCTATTATAACATTAGGACATTAGTGTTCTACACATGATAGATCCAACTTGTACTTGCAATGTGCTCCATAGTTGTGGTCCCTCTGCTATCCCTCCCATCCTCTCCCCATCCCTCCCCCTCCCCTTTCTTAAGTGAAATAGGCTTTTCCATCTTCCTGTTATTGGTCTTTTGGATTTGTTTTGTTTTACTGTGATTTTATCCTGAAGGGAGGATACACTCTGAGATAAAATCACAGTAAAACAAACCAAAACAAACCATTTTTCACACCTGTGCAAAAATATCTGCTTCCTCCCCCTTAACTATTTTCTTTCATTATTTCATAGTATACATTAAATTTATTTATCATCTGCCATTTAAACTAGAACAAAAGCTGTATGAGGGCAAGGTCCAAATCTTTTTTACCACTATCTTCCCAGTGCTTAGAACAGTGTCTGACATGTAAACATATTTTTGATTAATACATACATTGAGTAAATGAATGGGAGATGAAGTAATCTCTTCCGCTAGAGGTGTGTTGAAGATAGAAAGTTTTTAATCAAAAGTACACATCTGCTTGAGTTCTGTGAATTGTACCAATCTCAACTTCAATGTTTTGATAATCATACTATTCTTACACATGTTATTCACAACAGAGGAGGCTGGAAGAAAGGGCCGTTTCTTGGTAGCTTCCTGTGAATCAATAATTATTTTAGAACAAAGGGTTAAAAAAGCATTAATTAAAGTCTGTTACTGACTAATCTTCTCTGTCCAATAAGAATATAACATGAGCCACAAATGCAGGATATATATGTAATATTCTACAGCTATATATCAAAAATATTATTTCAACATTCAATGAATATAAAAACAATAGCTATTTTACATTTTTCAAAATCAGGTGCGTATATTATACCTACAGTCCATTTCAACTGGCACTAGTCACATTTTAAGTGTTCAGTAGTCACATGTGGCTGCTGCTCTGTAGAACAATAATTTTAAACTATAAATTTGGTGGAAGGTAGATGGGATTCCATGTCATTATTTCTTAAACTTGGAATATATTATATGCATTCTACTGTATTTATATGGCAATTGTGGGGGAGGGGCATACAAGGGACACACCTTAATGCTTAGACCCCACTTACAAATGAAAAAATTTTTTTTTCTGAAAAAAAACAAAGAAACCTCTTTTGTTCTCGTTAACACAGAAACAAAACCTGAAGAGATTTCTGACTCCCAGACTAATGATCAAAAGGATCATATCCACATCACGTCCAAACGCAGAGGATCCCAAGTAGGGACTGAAAAAGAAGAGGCTGTGGTGAGAGAAGGTGAGTGGGGATGGTGAGATGATGCCCACGGAAGAGAGCCCCAGGTGCAATGGGCCTCCCTCTGCCCCTGGCTGGCAGTTTCAGAAGCAATATAGTTTCTCTCTCCTTCTTTAGTCTTTGCTATTTTTTCTCATATCAATTATACGGCAGCACAGGAACACAGGACCCTAGCTGATTCACTAAGCCATTTGCCAGTTATTTGAACTGACATTTATATATTTTTTCTTAGTGGAAAATTATTAGTTTAACATTTGAGTTTATTACATAGAGAAAGGGGGGAAACCAGAGTATAAGCATGTAATCTTTCCCTTAGCTATTGCAAAGCTGCCAATTTGGCAACATTATTGAACACGAGGAAAAAGAAGAATGTAGTTGCCAAATACCAACTATGCAAATTAGATTGAATACAGAATCCTCAAAAAATGGCTCAGCTTTATCAAGCTCTGCTTTGTTGTTTAGTTGTGCTTTTAGCAAAAAGTATTATTTACCTACGTGATGGAATAGGTCAGATGATTTTACTTATTGTATTATTAAATTGCCATTAGAACTAGAGCCAAGACGAGAAAAGATAAGCATTTGCCTGGAACCACTGCTTTGCCCTTGTGCTGCTAGGAATGCCAGAGGTAGAAAGACTGGACAGAGAACAACGTGGTTGGCCAAGTATGGAGACGATATATGAAAAATATTCATATAATTTCCATGGCTCTGAAACATGTTAAAACATATGCTCTAAAGAGAAGAATATTTCTATTTTTTTAAAGTAAGAACCAAAGATCATGTTTTCTATTTGAAAAGGAATGCCAGTTCTCCTGTTTCTGAGTGCTTGTTTAACCAGAAAATAGCAGTCAAGGTTGTTCTGCTCCTAAGCAGCAGAATGAGCTCTTGCATGTCCGTGTGTCTGTGTGTGTGTATGTGCCTATGTGAGAGTATATGTGTGTATCTGTTTGTTTGCCTATTTGTATTTTTTTCCCATGGAGGAAATACAGATTAAAAAAAAATTTTATTTCCAGTACATTAGCCAGTCATGCTCCAGCTCCTGAACCTGCACCAAAAGGTGGGGGTGGTGGGGAAATGAATGGAGACAGAGAGAAGGGTGTGGGAACTATTTCCAGGCTCCATCTAGGGCATTTTGATTCTGTTTCCAGCAGACTCTGTCCATATTATTTCATGTTGACTCAGGAAAGTTGTTTGACGACTGCCATCTGATTTTAGCACTTCGTATTCTGCTGCATTCTTCCGAGAAGACCAGGAGTGATGCTAATCTCTCCTCTAATCTAATATGGCCATCTCCATGAATCTCAGTTGCCCCACTTCAATTAACTACATTAAGCAGTCCATGATGCCTGAGTGTTTTATTAAGGGACATTTTTTATGTGGTGGCTTATTAATAAATCATCAGGAATGAGATGAGGGACAGAGTTTCGGAGAAGAGTTTAGATCGAAGAGATAGGAGTATCAAAGAGAACATTTTATTAGGACATCCATATTAAAAAAAGGAAGATGTGATATCTGGATCTTCCCCGGAGAATCATAGCAGATCTGCTTCTTTATCTCTTAAGTGTTGTCCAAATCTTAAGAACATTCTATCAAAGTCAAATAATGAAACCTCTCCTACTTTTTTTTTTAATTATCAGGTATGAAACCCCAAATTATTGCTAGATTTAACAAAATTTGGTCTTATTACATTAATTCCATGGCCCTTTAATTTCTCCTTTCCCTCTGTGTTTTCAGCTTTCAATATTTGATGATAAAGTGGCTGCCTCTTTTATCAGCACTTTAGCCTCACTGAGCACTATCATAGCACTTAAGATTATTGATCTGGTGGCAGGGAGCTTCTAGATTTAAATTGTAAATTCACCATATTCCAGCTTTCACCACGAATTGCATGGGTGCATTAACGGCGCTAGGGAGTTGCAATGAGAGACGAAGTGAATAAAGTATATATCCCATCTATTTCACTGTTGCCAGGGATTTTGACTTGCAGAGCCATCTAAACCATCTCTTAAAATTCATGTCTGCTCATATCGCTCTGCTATTTATAAGATTAGATGAATTCCCATTGTCAATTGGGGAGACAGGAGAATACAACAATTAAAAGCATGGAACCCAGGAATTAGACCGTGGTTTTAAATCTGACTCCTCAGTTAGCCAATTTTGTGGCCTCAAGCAAGGAAACTAATCTCTGTGTGCCGTTTAGTTTTCTCATCAGTAAACCTGCTATAATAATGCTGCCCATACATCTGGCTGTTATACAGATGAAGGGAATTAATATCAGTGAAAAGCACAGAAAAATTCCTCTTTGCATATTACATTATTATAGGGGTTTTAAAGTCACTATTTAAGACTTAAAGCCATCTAAGGCTTGACTCTATCCAATATTTCTAATTTTATTTTGGGTTTTCATCCTTACTTTGGGTTGTACCCCATTCATCACACTACTCACTCACCCGGGGACTTATCTAACATCTTCACGCTCATTCATTTGCACAGTTTCTGCCAACTAGATTACTCTGCGTTCACTCGCTTAAACCTGCTCAAAGGACATTATTTCATTCTTATCTACACTGGAGACTAAAAGGGAAGAGTGGAAGGAAGGTGAGGGATAAAAAGTTACTTATTGGTACCATGTATACTAATTCTTCAAGGGACAAGTAAGTAAGCAGTCCCTGAGATGCATTTTTTCTTAAGATTGTTTGCAACACAGAGAAATGATAAACATTTGAGGTGATGGATATGCTTATTACTCAGTATCGATCATTTTAGGTTATATACATGTAGTAAAACATCATTTTGCGTCTCATAAATATGTCTAATTTTTATGTGTCAAGTAAAAATTTTTTTTCAAAAACTTTCTGTAGTAGTTCCCTCCTCAATCAAAATGAGTGTTTTCCTTATTGGGATCAAAGATTATTAAAAGTGTGCCTCTATATTAGCACTTACGGTCTTTGGAATTCATTGTATAGATGATTTTCTATTCCCACAGGCCAGTGGTTCTCAAGCAGAGTGATTTTTGTCCTCCAGGTGGGTGACTAGTCTCATCCTAGTTTTCCTAGAATGGTCTCAGTTTTGAAAATGAAAGACTCACACCCCAGGAATTCCCCTAGCCCCAGTTAATCTGGGACAGTGGATCACACTACTTCCAGAAGACATTTATTTTGTAATGTCTGGAGACATTAGTATTGCCACAACTTTGGAGAGTGGGAATAGAGATCAGGGATGGTGTAAACATCTTACAATACACAAAGGCTCCCCCACACCAAAGATCAGCAGGCTCAGAGTGTCAAGAATGCCCAGGATGGGAAATCCTGGCAGAAGCTATTATTCATCTTTCTAACATTTAGGTAAGAGTCTGCTGCAATGACTTAAAGAATGCAATTAGATTTTATCTTCCAATAAATATTATATAAGTACTTATTTGTCTTCTGATGTTTATTTAGCATATCATGACCTTTCCATATACTTACAAAGAGATGATAACTTGCCCTCTGTCCTTTATGGATTTTCAATATGGTTGGGACACAAAAATAATATTTTTGGAAAATTAGAGAACAATTTCAGGCAAAAAGCAACTAAATGTAATCACAACAAACAATGTATATTTAAGAATTTAAGTATGGGAGAGAATGCTACAGGAGAGAAAAAACATCATTGCCTAAGTTACACATTAGCTGCTCTGACTTCTAAATCTTAGCATGCTGTTTCAAATCCCATTTGCTAAGGGTTTGGTTGTCCAGTTTGCACAAACTCAGGTTCATAGAAATGCCAGGAATGAAAGCTTGCTTTGCCCTGTCAAAGCTCAATTTTGTATCCCTCTTTCCCAACTACTTTTTTTCCCCTCCTAAACTGGTTAATAGCCCCCAGGCTTCCATAGACACCTCAAAGTTATCTTCGACTCTTAAAGATAACTTTGTCCACCTTGTCCTCTTGCTTGGCAACTTTTATCCATTTGCGTCTGTTTTTTCCTCCCTGCCCCTCTACACTCCATTTCACAGATATGTGTTCATTTCAGTCTTATTTAGTACACTTCTTCTTTTTTTTTTGAGCCGTGGCATCACAGGTCACAGCAACCTCAAATTCTTAGGCGTAAGTGATTCTCTTGCCTCAGCCTCCCAAATAGCTGGGACTACAAGTGCCCACCACAACGCCTGGCTATTTGTTGTTGTTGTTGTTGTTGTTGCAGTTGTCATTGTTGTTTTTTGGTTAGCCCGGGCTGGGTTCAAACCCACCAGCCTTGGTGTATGTAGTCAGCGCCCTACCCACAGAGTATGGGCGCAGCCAACTACACTTCTTGCGTACTTCTCCATTCTTTATCTCTTTTCCCTCTAGGATAGTAATCCCCATATACAATATAGACCTCCCGATATCAAAATTTCCTTATCTCATGTATCCACATATCCAGAGTCTCCCATTCATTCTGATTCAGATTAAATACTTATTCTCTTTTTCAAATTCTCTGATCTAGAGGAGTAGTTCTCTTCTCAACTTTTGTAACATTCCCCTCTTGATCACCTAACAATTTTTATATGTAATACAGTTGTTTGCCTTCATCTTATTTAGATTTTTGGTATAAATTCTGTGTCTGTTACAATCCCAGCAGCATTTGTACCATGAGGATGTGGGATAACTACTACTGAGTGAATGCGGATGATAAGAATGAAGTGGGTCCCCCTCGTTTCCACTCCCTCCTTCTAGTGATTCTTATAACTGCTGGAAAAAAGAGACCCTGTACTCCTTCTAAAAAAAGATGTAGAAAGTTTGTCCAGGTTCACAAAATTAACAACAGGATGATGACTGCAAGTCTTTTGCATCCTAACAATGGTGAGAAATGTGACTTGTTGCTTCCAGGCAATGCTTTCTGCTGGCTGCTTTAGCTTCCTTTCCAGTTTCTTTGCCACCACCTTTGTCTCTGCAGGAAAGCCACTACTCCCGACCTCAGTGCTACCTTCTCCAACCCATGCACTGATCTTTGGCTACTGTTCACTTTTTTTTTGCACCCAATGTTGGAAGTGGAAAACTGAAATTGTGAAAGAGTCTGGCTATTAGGCCTATCACACTGTGGGACTATGAACATCAACCTCAAGGATTTCTTATTTTTAGCAACCTAGATACCTATTGACTGTTTATGGTGTGTTTTGTGAAAAATAAAATAGATTATCCATTAACCATTTATAAGTACAAATCCATAAGAATTACAAGAAGAAGGGAGGAGAAGGACAGCCTTGGTTGTTTGAAAGCAGGGAAGAGCAGAATAGCTGAAGATCAGAAATTGTCTCAAGTTCCCAGGAAAGTAGAACCACGGGAAATAACATGTCCAAATTATATAAGAAATAATATCTGAACATCTCCTCCTTTAAAAGCATGAATGGCATATAGCACTTATTTCGTAAGAAAACTTTAAAAAAGTCAGGAATAAGAACATGTCTATTAAATAACATGAAGAGGTCCAATGCAATTTACAAACAAGATCCAATATCATACTCAATAATGAAATATTAGTGGAATTCCTATTCAAGTGAGGACTGAACACATGCTTATTCTTATCATAAATGTATAAAATATATTTTGGAATCCTAAGAAATGCAGCCAGATACACACATAAGATAAAATTAAGAGGAAATGTTGGATATGTTTTAAGATAATGTAATTTTTGAGCATAACTTAAAAGATTCAACCATTAACTGCTATAATTGTTAAATAACTTGAGTAACTTACTCAAATATAATAACAATCTAAATAATATTTTGTAAGTCAATGGCAAATAGTTATAAAACATGATGAAATATATGATAATAACCAAAGGATATGCTGTGTTGCAAAAAGTCTTAATAAGAGATGTATTTAAAAAATATATCAGATGTATTTAAAAAATAAACTATATTTCATTAAATAGTCTACAAAAAGACTTGAATTTATAAGGAATTATAACATGTTTTTAATTAGATTGGCTAATATTGTAAAGACTTCAGCTATTCCTGAATAAATGGATTTAATGCACTTCCAATTTTTTTATAGTTTAGAATAACATAAGATGATTCTAACATTCATCAGAAAATACAGAGCAATGACACAAAGCTAATTTTCTAAGAAAAATACATTTTGTGGTGGTAGAAATATGAAACTCTACCAGGGAATTATTTATGTTTCTCTTCTTAAGAAAATGACATTCAGTTATTAGAATAGACAGGCACATTAGTAGAAATAGTCACAGTTAGATAAACTCATAGATGTTTTATTATATATATATGTAGGTATAAATATAGATATTTTATAGACATGTAAACTGAAAAAAGTAGAAATAAAAATAAAGGAAAATAGTCTATAATAGTCTAGTAAATTTGACTATTTAGAACATTTTTTAATGTATATTCACATTTTGAAAAACACATCAAAGTAAATTACAAATAATTTAATGAGTTAAATTAGGTTTAGTAAAACATATATGTTGCTAGAGTATCACCAAAACAATAAAATGGAGATTGCCTACGATATAATATGAGACTAAAGACAATTTTCCTTCTCTGTAGCATTTTCTGATTTTTATGCCTCTTAATTTATCATATATTGCTTACTAGAAAATGGATAATTTCTTCACTTAAAGGAACACACAATCTAGACAGGACATAGGAAATAGCATTTATTAACTATTGCATATGCATTCTCCAAAATGTATAAATGCAAAACAAATGAGGAACCAAGGTGACATGTGTTCTTTCTATTGGCTGATCATGTGTACATCTCTCTACTTCAACCTAGTTTTACCTCAAAGATCCAGGCAATTATATCAGGCCTTCGGTACTCAATCCAGCTAACAACCCAATTGCTGAATGCTACATGTGGATCTGGGCTGAGAAAATATGAACAGAGTTGGGGGAGGCAGGAAGAAAGGGGTGATTCATTGCTAACATTGTCATTGCAAAAGAAGCCATTGACTAGCACCCACACAAATTTTAAAAATCACTGCCACAGCTTATATTTGTTGCTCAAGAAAGTTTTGGAAGTCAAGAAAGGTTAAGGTTAGCTAAGAAAGGTATAACTCACTATACGTGGACCTACAAAGACCCCAAACCAGGATGTCCCACTTTCTGTAGAGAAGGTACATATGTTCCCCATACTTTGCCCCACTTTCCCTAAAACTTTGTTAAATCCGTCAGTGGGACTCCATTTGGCATGGAGGGACAATTTAAAATCCCATCTTTCCATTTTAATGGGGACTCATCAACAAGGCGGAGGTGGAATGGAGGCATTCCAATTCATGTGTTTTGATACTCACTATCCCTCTTTCCCTAAAACCCAAACATTCAGCTGAATGCCTTAGGACACATATCTGCTATAAATTCATTTTTTATCTAATTTGTCTGAGATCTAAGCTTCCTGTGGAGGTCCGAGATCAAAGGATTTGATTCCTTCTGATGTCGGCGCTGACATATAATGTGTGCTGACTTAGTTCTGTCTATAACCTCTCAGTGGGAGGCAGCCAGCCTCCCTGGGCACCTTTACACAGTGAACTTTCATTTCAATGGGGAGTCTGTCAGGTATGTTGCTGATTGGAGCTGCCATGTAAATAATTCATGGGAGCTTTTTAAATGGTTTTGGGTCTGCAAAGGAAAACTAAGCTTGTGTTAGTCTTTTATGAATAGATGCAGACTTGCAGAACAAGGGGGAAATTTTTTCCAATGAAAGTCTCTCAAAAACAGGATAACAATATCTTCAGTGGATTGAGAACAGGTGACTTGCCGTGTTTGATTCCTCTTATATGAAGTGCTATTGGTTTTACCAAGGGATTAAAATTCAAAGCCTTTTTACCTTTTGAAATTTTGCTTCTACCTGACAATTTACTAGTCTTGTTCTTTAGTTATTTGCTGATCTTGATAAACTGTGTCTTTTCCTCCTGGTGGGAGCAGTAATTATGGAGATGATACCAGGCTCGGTGCGTGGCAGAGGACTGGGCATAATGAGCAGACAAGGTTGATGGCACAAAAAAGAATTCCTTCCCTGAGGGAACTCAGAGTCTTAGGAGGAAGATGAGACTGTCACACAAGGAAAGGTGACCAATAATAGAAGCTGCTGTACAGGTCAAATGAAAAACTCCAGTCAACAAGTATTGAGGCATAAATCAAAGTAGTTTGAGCTGTCAAGAAACATTTCTGGAAGGAGTTGCAGGTCCCATAGGAAAACTAAGTAACCTGAAAGTTCTCATAGCCCTAAGCCAGAGAATCATGGCAGAGCCACTCTGGGAACAATGACTGGAAAAGAAGAGAGAAGATACGAATAACTTGGGTTTATCATAATATTAATCAAAGCATCATGGAAATAGTATGAACAACATGATTACTTTATCTCATTTTACTGCTGCACAACAAAAGCATTTTACATATATTTATACTGTGTTATTACCTTCTCTCTTCCTCACCTCATTTCCATCCATTATTAGATTAAATTGAAGTAGGAAATTGATATTCTTCACCCCAGTGCTCTCTCTTAAGGGTATGATATGGACATGATTACTGTCCCTTAACACAAACCAGGGCAGCTTTTAATAAACTAAGAGAAAAGCATGTTGCATGGGTTAATAAATTAGCATCTACATTGCATATAAAAGAGCGGCTGATAAATTTGGTGATGAAATGTGAAAAAAACCAGGACAGTAAATGTAGATGACAATATTTCCACCTATGCCCTGCAGGTTTCAATCTTTTCTTTTACTGCAAGGCAGGTGAAGGATGACCTCCGCATGCATAACATACTTCCACACACATATCCAACTGAACGTGCTTCCTAGCTCCTCATCACTGTCTTTACCTACGCAGTATTGTAGGGTACCTAGATCATCTCTTTAGCTATGTTGTATTCTTTTGAGTTTATTTATTTATTTATTTATTTGAGACAGATTCTCACTCTGTCACCCTGGATAAATTGCTGTGTCATCATAGCTCACAACAATCTCATACTTTGGGCTTGAGCGATCCTCTTGCCTCAGCCTCCCAAGTAACTACAGGGGACTATAGGCACCCCTACCACAATGCCCAGCTACTTTTTTCTTTTTTTCTATTTTCTGTAGTGACAGGGTCTCACTCTTGTTCAGGCTGGTCTCCAACTCCTGAGCTCAAGCTACTCACCTCGACCTCCCAAAGTGTTAGGATTCTAAGTGTGAGCTACCACACCTGGACTTTTTGAGTTTATTTTTAATTCTGTTTACTATAAAAATAAAATGCAAGTGAAAGGTCAAGAGAAGAAAACAATTAAAACAAGATTGCCAAAATGCAATATTATACATTTTAGTAAATTGTTAAGTAGCACCTGAGCATAAAATAAAGTTGTACAGTGGAAGTCCAGAAACGGTCTGACAGGATGAAATTCACACAGTCAGTTGCCAGGAGAAAGAGAATGTGAACCCCAATTTTGCAACTTGAATCCAATGCGCCTTTTCCTTTGTACTATTATAAAATCATACGTGCACCACACATATATAGATGCTTATTCACATATTTATGTTATCTCTATATATGCTTATATTCATGTTGTTATAAAATCAAAGGTATTTACATTGTGCATTTGTCATAAAAGCTGAAGATTTAAATAAGACTTTTTTTTGTTCACATTTCTTTCTTTCTTTTTTTTTTTTTGCAGTTTTTGGCTGGGGCTAGGTTTGAACCCACCACCTCCGGCATATGGGGCCAGCACCCCACACCTTTGAGCCACAGGCACCGCCCTGATTTACATTTCTTAATCTAAGTAAGAGCTGGGCCCCCGGTGAAGCCTGATGGTGGTTTTCAGACTTTAGACTTGTGCTTATAATGAAAAATCTTTGTTGACTTATCAATATTATAAAAGTGCTTTTCTAGGAAGCATCATCAAACTTGTATTAGATTTTTTCGTATTGTATAATACAAATAAATTATATAATATTTTTATGAATTACAAATTGGGCATGGGATACTTTTTTAGTGCCTTTTGAAGGACAAATACATATCCAAAGATATTTGAAAATTGATAAGCTGATATAAATCAGTCTTTATTTGACAATATCTTGTCAGGAATACTAAATATGCCAATATGTGATTGGTTGATGGAGAGTTAAATCTATATTCTTCCCCTACTTATTTTCTTTACAGATGTGAGGATGGAGGTCATGCTGGGCAAGCCCCACCAGCTCCCCCACCAATCACGAAATGGGGTGTCCAGAAGGAAAGTCAGCCGCCACTCTGTCCCCGAAGTGGCTGCTGTCCCTGCTCCCAGTGTTACTGGCACCATGTCCCATGGGCACACCTGTGCTCCAGGCTCTCCTGCTCGGCAGACGAAGCAGCAGGAGACCAGGAACTGGAAGGAGGCCCAAGAACAGCTGCTCAGATACCAGCGGGCAGGTCACAGTCAGCTGCTGCTGCTATGCCCAGATCTCAGACAAGAGAGGCAGAAGCTGCCGGAACAGAGCCCACTGAGCAAGGAAAGTGGCAGCTCAAGGCTTTCCCAAGAGAAAAATGCCACCTGTGGGGGTGCTGAGGCCTTCTGCCTGCATTCAGTACACCCAGAAACTATCCAGGAGCAGCTGGGCTCAGGGACTAGTGTGGACATTTGGGCTGAACGGCAGAATGCTCAAACTATTTCTGGATAGGAAGTAAGGGAGGTGAGACCTGAGCTTCAGAGACAACTAATAAGGGAGAGTGTGGATTTTGCATCTCTTTTGCAACTTTAGGAAGGTGAAAACAATAATATAAATGCTTATGGACAGAAGAATATCTGAAATGTCTTTTGTTTTTACTTTTCTTTTTTTATTATTAAATCATACCTGTGTACATTAATGCGATCATGAGGCACCATACACTGTCCGATCATAGTCCAATGCCAGACGATTAACAGGTTCTCAAACACTTGTTAATTTTCTACTTACTTTTAACTTACCAGTTTATATTCTTGAATTTGCCACCTTAACAATAGTATAAGACTGATGTGTGCACCAGTAGGAGTTATTAAGTATTCTCTGGGATGATCATCCACAAGGGTATTTTTTTCTTTTCTTTTCTTTTTCTTTCTTTTTTAAGACAAGGTCTCCATCTGTCGCCCAGGCTGTAGTGCAGTGATGCATTACAGTGCACTGTTGCCTCAAAATCCCAATTCAGCCTCCTGACTAGATAGAATTACAGGTGCTCAGCTAATCTAAAAAAAAAATTGTAGAAACTACGTCTTGCTATATTGCTAAAGCTGGTCTCAAACTTCTGGCCTCCAGAAATTCTTCTGTCTAAGTCTCATAATGTGCTAGGATTATGGGCATCACCACCATGCCTGGCCAACTTTGGGCTCCTTTATAGAAGTGATTATGATAAGGTCTGGTAATAAATGGCCAACAAACATATGAAAAAATGATTATCCATAATCATCAGAGATATGCAAATCAAAACCACCCTGAGATATTACCTAACGCCAATAAGAATAGCCCACATCACAAAGTCCCAAAGCTTCAGATGCTGGTGCAGATGTGGAGAGAAGAGAAGACTTTTACACTATTGGTGGAACAGCAAACTAATACAGCCTCTATGGAAAGAAGTATGGAGCATCCTCAAAGAACTCAAAATAGACCTTCCATTTGATTCCAAAATCCCATTACTAGGTGTCTACCCAGAAGAAAAGGTCATTTTTTCATAAGGGAATTTGAACTGAATTGTTCATTTCAGCTCAATTTACAATCACCAAGATGTGGAATCAACCCAAGTGCCCATCAAACCATGAATGGATTAATAAACTGTGGTATATGTTTGTATACCATTGAATACTATTCAGCCATAAAAAGGTGGAGACTTTACATCTTTTGTATTAACCTGGATAGAGTTGGAGAACATTCTCTTTAGTAAATTATCACAAGAATGAAGAGCAAGTATCCAATGTATTCAATACTAACATGAAGCTAGTAGAACAAATATACTCCACACAAGAGAAAAACTCAATTTCATTCTTAAAGGAGAAGAGAGGGGGCTGAGAGGAAGGAGGAGGAAGAATTGGTGTACTCCCACTTAATGAACGCAATGTAAGGGTATATGGCACACCTCCTGGGTGAGGGGCACAACTACAACAGGGACCTTACCTAACAAATGCAAACATTGTAGTCTAATGGTTTGTACCCTCATAGTAATCTGAAATAAAGAAAAAAGAAAAGGTCTGATCAGCTATATTTCATTCTGCTGTGTTATAAAAAAACATTTCTTCATCTTGTAGAGACTTTTGGAGAACAGGAGAACACCCTGCTGCCTGATCTGTCAAAGCTTACTTACCTTTTAACTACAAGGCAACTTCCTGGTTTCTTTTTTTACAAGTAGATTTTATTTCATGGTTTAAATTTAGTCTGTTTGGGGAGCCCACAGTAGTGTAAGCACACCAAGTTTGCACCTCATGAGTATTCACACATGAAAATTGACATTCTCATGGGCTTTCCTGAGAGTTTAGTTAAGGCAAACTATGTAAAAATACTGAAGTTGGGAAAATAAATTGTGGACCACTGTTTTATTTTTCGGTGATTCTTTCTGTTATAAGCTGTGTCAAATTTACAACTGGGAGAGAACTGTATTGAAAGACCAGAGATAACCAAGTGGTCAACTGGATTATTAGCTAACTCATTTAGTAAAGAGCTGCTTTATGGAGAAAATAATGCATAAAGCTGCCCCACCAAAGGGAGGAGAGATTATCTCATGAGTAGCCTCTCTAAGCTGTGATAGGAGAGATATCTGTCATGGAGATCAGATCAATGGGTCAAATTATATTGATAAATTTGGTAATGGCAGTTTTATCTAATTCATAAATTTATACAGGGTTTATATCTGTTCAAACTGAATGACACTTTAAGCAGCTTGAGTGTGTCCTTTGCTCTGAGTCTAAAAGAACTTATACTCCAAGAGAATATAAAATGGCAAAAGCAAAGAGTAGAAATGAGAATTTTCAAAAAGGTTACTCTCAGATTTTCTTGAAATGTAAAGCAGGATTTTCCAGTCTCTAAAAAGGCTGTAAGAGGCTTTTCTGTGGTTGAGGTGGAACAGAGAAAGGAAATACACTTTTCTATTGCTGAATTTCAAATAATGATCCCCTGGAATTAGCCCCATGGGAGGTATAGCAGAAAACCTTTCTGTCTGCAGTCAATGAGAAAGTATTTGTCACCCTACTAAGAGTTGGCAGGAGTTAAGTGTCTTGTGACCATCTCAAATCTTATGACTGCCCCTGAAAGAAGGTTGGCAATATTCTTTGTGTCACTATATTGGGTTCTGAAGGAGATATAAGTAGACATTAAGGTTGTTGCTCTTTAAGGAATTTCAGTCCAGGATATCTATGTGTGCAGGGAGGGATTTGAAGGGCTCTGGAGGTACAGGCTTGCTGCCTGTCGGGTAAATCTTTTTGTAGATGTCTTTTACTTGCACACCAGAAGTGTTTAAAAACAAAACAAAACAAAACAAAAACACTAACTTGAATGACTTAGGCAAATATTCTTTCCCCAGTTTAATTAGTCCCTGTTACAACCAGTTGTTTATCTTATTTTTGTAGCTTCTTGGTCTATGAAATTATTTGCCTTTGCAATCTCTACATTAGTGAATACATGGGATCCTCGAAGAGGTATAATCTTTTTGCACAAAAACATTTCAGAAGTGAAGGCCCTTGAAGACTGTAAAATAGTAGCAGTCTTAATCCTGACCTTACCCCCTCAGAGCTGAGGGTTTATCTGCACCATCTCCCTTTCACTGTGGTGATTCCTTCCACCACTTTAAATTTCAGCCCAGGTATCTGCCCTCAGATCTACACTATGCATTAGCTACCTTGTGAGAATTTCCAGTAGGTTATTCCACAGACACTATCAGGTTAACACAGCACTAGAACCTGCTCCTGCTCGTGCTTTTTCTAACTCAATGAATGATATCACTGCACTCAGACCAGGAATCTAGAAGTCAACTATAATTCCTTAGTTTATTTCACTCTTTCCAGTCAGCTCTATTCTCTTATTCTTATCTCTTCTTTACTCTTCTCCCCATCTTTACTATCTCCTTATCAATTCTCCATGTGCCACATACTCATCTTTCTGGCAAGCTTTATCCTCTACCTCTGTTTAGGAATAATCTTAATTAATTTTTTAATTTCACCCCAGAAAAGCCTGTGTTCCCTGAGACCTAAATTGACTCTTTGGGTCTAAATAGCAGCTAGTAACATCTAGAGTAACTTTCAGGGCTCTGACACATGACATGGAACTTCAGAGCCTAATCAGAAAGCTCCCACCCATAGTTAATTGGTCCTTACTTTCCTCATCAAAAAAAAAAAATGGTAGAACGGGGCAAGCACTGTAGGCAAGGTGAGTGGCTCTTGGTTTGTTAGTGTCTGGAGATGAGCCAATTGGAGCACTGCTGCAGGCCAACCCTGAATTTATTCAGAGCATTCATGTGGGTAACCTAGTAAATATTTCCCAGTAGTAATAGGCTCCACCATTTATTTAAATAAATATTCAACTATGTCTAATTAGAATCACCTCTTGCCTTACATTTCTGGTTATCTATACATAACGGACTCCTTTTTCCCAAGAGATTGAACAAGGTAAAACTCCAGAGAGCCCAAAATGTGTGAGAGTAGATTGAAGGTCTCACCACACACACACAGACACACCACACACAAAAGCTTTGTGAAGCGATATATTCATTAATTAGTTCAACTGAGCCATTCCACAATGTCTACATATTTTAAAACATCATGTACATGACAAACATATATAATTTTTTTTTTTTTTTTTGGCCAGGGCTGGGTTTGAACCCGCCACCTCCGGCATATGGGACCGGCGCCCTACCCGCTGAGCCACAGGCGCCACCCACATATATAATTTTTATTCATCAAATAAACAAAAGTTTTTGTAAACACTTATGGATGTCAAAATTGAAAGAGAAGTATGTGGGGAGCTAGGGTGGCTTGGATCATCTTTCCATGCCTAGGGGGTTGGGTTCAGGGAAGGTACCACACTTTGATAGAACCTCATTTTACTCCCAGAGCAAGAGGCTGAGCCAGTCTGATGAAGGTGTGTCTCGCAGCAGACTTCCCCATGTTATTGCACAATAAGCAACCAAGAGCAAGAACCCTTGAGTTCTCTCAGGAACTACCACTTTTGAGAATAATTTAATTGAAGATTTCCCTTCCATCAAGCAGTCTAACTGCAAGTGTATGAAATTGCTATACATTGAAATGCATGCAAACTATATGCAAAAATGAGTACTGAGTTTGCAGAAATTAAATGTAAATCACATGCAAATATTATTCAACCAAGCTTCTACAAAATTGTGCATGTCAATAACAGTAAAGAATTTTAATTACCTCTGTCATTTAAAATTCACGGACTTATTTCATATTTTGCTTCCAGAATTTATAATGTATTCAATGTCAATTTTGAAAGAAGGAGTTAAACACTATTGAGTGTAGAACAGTGTAGCATTGTGACCAATTACAGATGTATTTGAGAGACAAGTCACTTTCCACAATGTAATTTTTTAAATGTGAAAAAATATTTTCATAAAGTTAAATAAGGTTTAAATGTCAGAATATAGAGATTTGGGTTTTTATAAATATTCTTATAGTGTTTTTTTTTCTTAGATTTCAAATAAGTTGCTAAAAATGCTTCGAGATTCCTTTTCTTAGAACAATTAAAGGAAAGGGTAGATTTTACCTATCAATTGATCTGTTTTGAGACAGAAAATTCATTTAATGCATTTTTGGACTTCCTGGGATTTACCAGGATTCAAAGAATCACTTGTTTCAACATTACCTCTTATTTCAGTCTCAAAATGATCTAATTTATTATTACTATATGGTTTTATTTCAAAATTAGTAGCCATAACAAGGTGAGAGTCAATTTCTTTCTTTTTTTTTATCGTTAAATCATTGCTGTGTACCTTAATGCAATCAAGGGGTACAATGTGCTGATTTCATATACAATCTGAAATATTCTCATCAAACTATTCAAAGTAGACTTCATGGCATTTTCTTAGTTATTGTATGTAGACATTTGTATTCTGCATTTAGTAGGTTTCACCTGTACCCATTCTAAGATGCACCGTAGGAGTGGCTCTACCCATTGCCTTCCCTCCACCCTAACCTCCCCCCTCCATTTCCCTCCCTTGGCCCTTTCCCCATATTCTTGTGCGCTAGTTGGGTTACAGCCTTCAAATGAAAGCTATAAATAAGCTTCATAGTAGGGCTAAGTACATTGGATACTTTTTCTTCCACTCTTGAGATACTTTGCTAAGAAGAATATGTTCCAGCTCCATCCATGTAAACATGAAAGAGGTAAAGTCTCCATTTTTCTTTAAGGCTACATAATATTCCATGGTATACATGTACCACAATTTGCTAGTCCATTCGTGGGGTTGATGGGCACTTGGGCTTCTTCCATGACTTAGCGATTATGAATGGGCTGCAATAAACATTCTGGTACAGATGTCTTTGTTATATTGTGATTTTTGGTCTTCTGGGTATATTCCTAGTAAAGGAATTATGGGATCAAATGGCAGGTCTATTTTTTAGATCTCTAAGTATTCTCCAAACATCCTTCCAAAAGGAACGTATTAGTGTGCATTCCCACCAGCAGTGTAGAAGTGTGCCCTTTTCTCCACATCCATGCCAACATCTCTGGTTTGGGGATTTTGTTATGTGGGCTACTCTTACTGGGGTTACGTGATATCTCAAAGTAGTTTTGATTTGCATTTCTCTGATGATTAAGGATGATGAGCTTTTTTTCATGTGTTTGTAGATCCTGCGTCTGTCTTCTTTAGAGAAGTTTCTCTTTAAGTCCTTTGCCCAGCCTGAGATGGGATCACTTATTCTTTTCTTGCTAATACATTTGAGTTCTCTGTGGACTCTTTAAACCTTTATAGTAAGTATAGCCTGCAAATATTTTCTCCCATTCTTAGGGCTGTCTGCTTGCTTTACTTACTATGTTCTTGGCTGTGCACAAGCTTTTTAGTTTGATCAGGTCCCAGTAGTGTATTTTTGATACCGCTTCAATTGCCTGGGGAGTCCTCCTCATAAAATATTCACCCAGGGTGATTCCTTCAAGAGTTTTCCCTGTACTTTCTTCAAGTATTTTTATAGTTTCATGTCTTAAGTTTAAATCTTTTATCCAGTGAGAGTCTATCTTAGTTAATGGTGAAAGGTGTGGGTCCAGTTTCAGTCTTTTACAGATCACCAGCCAGTTCACCCAGCACCATTTGTTAAATAGGGAATCTTTTCCCCCACCTAATGTTTTTAACTGGCTTGTCAATGATCAAATAATGGTAAGTAGCTGGATTCATCTCTTGGTTCTCTATTCTGTTCCAGACATCTACGTCTCTGTTTTTGTGCCAGTACCATGCTGTTTTGATCACTATCGATTTATAGTATAGTCTGAGGTCTGGTAGCATGATTCCTCCTGCTTTGTTTTTATTTCTGAGTAATGTCTTGGCTATTCGAGTTTTTGTCTGATTCCATATAAAACAAAGTATTATTTTTTCAAGATCTGTAAAGTATGACAGTGGAGCTTTAATAGGGATTGCATGAAAATTGTATATTGCTTTGGGTAGTATGGACATTTTAACAATGTTGATTTTTCCCAGCCATGAGCATGGTATGTTTTTCCATTTGTTAACATCTTCAGTTATTTCTTCTCTAAAGTTTCATAGTTCTCTTTATAAAGATCTTTCACATTCTTTGTTAGATAAACTCCCAAATATTTCATCTTCTTTGGGACTACTGTGAAAGGAACAGAGTCCTTGACTGTTGTTTTTGGCTTGACTATTGTTGGTATATATAAAGGCTACAGATTTATGGGTGTTGATTTTGTAGCCTGAAACATTGCTGTATTCTTTGATCACTTCTAAAAGTTTTGTAGTAGAATCCCTAGTATTATCCAGATATACGATCATGTCATCTGCGAAGAGTGAAAGTTTGATCTCTTCTGACCCTATGTGGATACCCTTGATCACCTTTTCTTCCCTAATTGCAATGGCTAAAACTTCCATTACAATGTTAAAGAGCAATGGGACAATGGGCAACCTTTCCTGTTCCTGACCTAGGTGGAAATTATTTTGACTTAACTCCATTCAAATACGATATTGGCTGTGTGTTTGCTGTAGATGGCCTCTATTAGTTTAAGAAATGCCCCTTCTATACCAATTTTCTTAAGTGTTCTGATCATGAAGGGATGCTAGATATTATCAAAAGCTTTTTCTGCATCAATTGAGAGAATCATATGGTCTTTATTTTTTAGTTTGTTTATGTGCTGAATTATATTTATAGATTTACATATATTGAACCAGCCTTGAGACCCTGGGATAAATCCCACGTGGTCATGGTGTATAATTTTTTTGATGTGTTGTTGGATTCTGTTTGTTAGGATCTTATTGAGTATTTTAGCATCAATATTCATTAGTGATATTGGTCTATAATTTTCTTTTCTTATTGGGTCTTTCCCTGGTTTAGGGGTTAAGGTGATGTTTGATTCATAGAATGTGTTGGGTAGTATTCCCTCTTTTTCTATATTTTGGAAGAGGTTTATTAATATAGGTAGTAGTTCTTCTTTAAAGGTTTGGTAGAATTCTGACGTAAAGCCTTCTGGTCCTGGGCTTTTCTTTTTAGGGAGATTTTTTATAGTTGATGCTATTTCAGAACTTGATATAGGCCTGTTCAACATTTCCACTTTGTTCTGGCTAAGTCTTGGTAGGTGGCATACTTCCAGGTATTGGTCAATTTCTTTCAGATTTTCATATTTGTGAGAGTAGAGTTTCTTGTAGTATTTGTTAAGGATTTTTTGAATTTCTGAGGGGTCTGTTGTTATTTCATCGTTACCATTTCTGATTGATGAAATTAGATATTTCACTCTTTTTTTCCTGGTTAGGTTAGCCAAAAGTTTATCTATTTTATTGATCTTTTCAAAAAATCAACTTTTGGATTTATTGATCTGTTGTATAATTCTTTTGTGCTCAATTTCATTTAATTCTGCTCTGATTTTGGTTATTTCTTTTCTTCTGCTGCGTTTGGGGTTAGAATGTTCTTCCTTCTCCGGTTGCTTGAGATGTCTCATTAAGTTATTAACTTCCTCTCTTTCCATTTTCTTGAGGAAGGCTTGCAGTGCTATAAATTTCCCTCTTAGGACTGCCTTTGCAGTATCCCAGAGGTTCTGATAATTTGTGTCTTCATTGTTGTTTTGTTCCAAAAATTTGGTGATTTCCTTCTTAATCTCATCTATAACTCATCTATTTTTCAGCATAAGGTTATTTAGCTTCCATGTTTTGGATGGGTATTCAGATTCCTGTTCTTATTGAGTTCAACTTTTATTCCACGATGATCTGAGAAGATGCAAGAAATAATTTCTATTTTTTAAAATTTGCTGAAGTTAGATTTGTGGCCTAGGATGTGGTTGATTTTGGAGTATGTTCTGTGGGCTGATGAGAAGAATGTGTATTCAGTTTTGTTGGGATGAAACATTCTGTAGATGTCTGTTAGGTCCGGATGTTGAATGTCTAAGTTTAAACCTAAAATTTCTTTGCTTAGCTTCTATCCAGCACTGCTAAAGGAGTGTTAAAGTCTCCAACTACTATGGAACTGGAGGAAATCAAGTTGCTCATGTCTGTTAGAGTTTCTGTTATAAATTATGGTGCATTCTGGTTGGGTGCATAAGTATTAATAATTGAAATCTCATCATATCAAGTATTACCTTTAACAAATATGAAGTGTCCACCCTTATCCTTCCTTATTTTGGTTGGTTTAAAGCCTATTGCATATGCAAATAGGATTGCAATGCCTGCTTTTTTCTGCTTTCCATTTGCCTGGAGTATAGATGACCATCTCTTCACCTTGAGTCTATATTTGTCTTTTAATGTAAAATGAGATTCTTGTATATAGCAGATATCTGGCTTTAGTTTTTATATCCAGTCAGCCAACCTGTGCCTCTTTAGAGGACAATTTAAACCATTCACATTAATTGAGAATATTGATAAGCCATTCTAGAGTCCAGGGGACATTTTTAATCCTGAAAATGTGAAAAATAACCATTGTGTCATAGATGAAGAAACACAATCAGTTGCCATAATGTTGTTGTGGTCCAAGGCAATTTAGAAAATTTGTTTGAACTACATCTATTTTCCTTTAATAGTATATCCATTCAGTAGAATTAATGATGTAAACTATTCAAGTTATACTGTTACAGTGAAATAACAATAAAGCAAGTTTGTTTATACATAGAACAATTATGAATAGACAACCAAGAAAATTTTGTAAGCAATAGTTTCTTCTGGGGAATGTAAAATGTAATAGGGAGTATGGGTTTATTCACACTTCAAATTTTATATCCCTTCATATTTCAATATTTTTCTAAGTATGTTACTCTTAAAATAAATTTTAAACTGTTTTCTTCAAGTCATTATTGACCAGATACTGGCAATATCTTTAGATCTCAATCAGGGGTGGGAAAGGTTTATAGGAAATGCTCTAAATCCTTGAAGTTGGAATAAAATACCAAAAAGAAGGACAAGAGTGTAGAGGCTGGAAGATGAATGGAGTGGGGAAAAAAGACCAAGGAGGAATAAAAGGAAAATTGAGGAAAGCCTATAGGTGAAGTAAAGAAGCTGCAATGGTAGATAGTGGAGAAACAAGCTAAGTACACTCTCCTATCACAGCGTCCCTGGAGTGTTAGACAAGGCATGCCATCAAGGGTCCCATTTGGATGAAGGCCCTAATAGGAAAAATTGTAGAAGGCTATGGTTTCAGCATTGCTCAATAAAATCCAGATAAAAAAGAGATGTCTTTCCCATCATTTATATGGAGGAAACATAGTGGTAGTGGATGCTCAGCCAGAGTCAAGTGAGCACCCAGCATACTACTCATACTATGAAAAGTGCCTACCTGATAGCAATCCTTCCTCATTCACATTAGTGCCACCCTGTGTGTTACCTCAAGTCCAGCTCTGCAAGAACTTATTCTAAACTTACAGAACTTACAGTCATGTGTTGCATAATATCATGTCAGTGAATGATGGACTGCATATATGATGGTGGTCCCATGACATTTTACTGGACCTGTATACATACACAAATACTTACCAATGTGTTACTTTTGACTATTGTATTTATTACGGTAACATGCTGCTCAGGTGTGTAGCCTAGGAGCTTTACCATAGAGCCTTTACCATCCTCCCCCTCCTGTCCCCAGTCCCTTCTCTCCCCTCCTTCTTTCTGGACTATATTAGTGTTTTATCATTTGTGTGAATGTGTAAGTGATTATATATTGTTTTCATAATAGTATTGAGTATATTGGGTACTTTTTTCCCCATTCTTGAGGTACTTTACTAAGAAAAACACATTTCAGTTCCATCCAGGTAAACATAAAAGATATAAAGTCTCCCTCTTTTTTATGGCTGCTTAGTATTCTATGGTATACATATACCACAATTTGTTATTCCATTCATTCAACCCATTCCATTCATGGGTTGATGAGTATTTAGGCTGCTTTCATGATTTGGAAATTATGAATTGGGCTTCCATAAACATTCTGGTGCAAATGTCTTTCTAGTAAAATGGTTTTTGTTCATCTGGTAGATACCTAGTTTTAGAATTGCAGGATCAAATGGTAGGTCAACTTTTAGTTCCTTGAGAATTCTCCATACTTCTTTCCAAAAAGGTTGTATTAGTTTGCAGTCCCACCAGCAGTATAAAAGTTTTTCCTTCTCTCCACATCCATGCCAAACATCTGTAGTTTTGGAACTTTGTGATGTGGACTAATCTCACTGGAATTAGGTGATATCTCAAAGTGGTTTTTATTTGCATTTCTCTGATGATTAAAAATGATGAGCATTTTTTTAAATTATTGTTGGTGATTCATTGAGGGTACAAGAAACCAGGTTACACTGATTAATGATGAGCATTTTTTTCATGTGTTTGTTGGTCATTCAACTGGCATCTTCAGAGAATTTTCTGTTCAAGTCACTTGCCCACAAAGACATAGATGGTTTGACTTTTTCTTATTGATTAATTAGAGCTATCTGTAGATTCTAGTCAGACATTTGTCGGAATCATAATGTGCAAAATTTTTTCCCATTCTGAAGGTTATCTGTTTGCTTTACTTGCAGTGCCCTTACCTGTGCAGAAGCTTTTTAGCTTGATCAGATCCCAGCAATATATTTTGGTATTGCTTCAATTGCCAGGGGGTGTCCTCATAAAATATTTTCCCAGGCCAATATATTCAAGCATTTTCTCTGCACCTAGTTCTAGTATTTTTATAGTTTCATGTCTTAAATTTAAATCTTTTGTCCAGTGAGAATCAATTTTTGTTAGTGGTGAAAGGTGAGAGTCCAGTTTCAATCTTCAACAGGTTGCTAGCCAGTTCTCTCAGCACCATTTGTTAAATAGGGAATCTTTTCAATGTATGTTTTTGTTAGGCTTATCAAAGATGAAATGACAATCTGTGGTTGAGATCATCTCTAGATTCTCTATTCTGTTCCAAACATCTAAATCTCTAATTTTGTGCCAGTGTCATGCTGTTTTGATCACTATAGATTTATAGTATAGCCTGAAATATGGTGGTGTGATTCCTCCTGATTTGTTTTTATTTCTGAGTAATGTATTTGCTGTTCAAGTTTTTTTCCATATAAAATGAAGCACTATTTTTTCAAGCTCTTTAAAGTATGACAATGGTGCTTTAATAGGGATTGCATTAAATTTGTATATTGCTTTGATAGTATGGACATTGTAACAATGTTGATTCTTCCCAGCCATGAGCATGGTATGCTTTCCCATTTGTTAACACCTTTAGTTATTTATTTTCTCAGAGTTTTGTAATTCTCTTTATAGAGATCTTTCATGTCCTTGTTAGGCAAATTCCCAGATATTTCATCTTCTTTGGCACTACTATAAAAGGAATAGAGTCCTTGACTATATATATATATATATTTTATTAAATCATAGCTGTGTACATTGATATGATCATGGGGCATCATTCACTAGCTTCACAGACCGTTTACCAAGTTTCACATATACTCTTGTAAGATGCACTGCTGGTGTAATCCCACCAATCCCCTTCCTTCTATCCTCCCCCCTCCCTCCCCTCCCTTTCGCCCTTCCCCCTATTCTCAGGTTGTAACTGGGTTATAGTTTTCATGTGAAAACCCTAAATTAGTCTCATAGTAGGGCTGAGTACATTGGGTACTTTCTCTTCCATTCTTGAGATACTTTACTAAGAAGAATATGTTCCAGCTCCATCCATGTAAACATGAAAGAGGTAAAGTCTCCATCTTTCTTTAAGGCTGCATAATATTCTATGGTGTACATCTACCACAATTTATTAATCCATTCGTGGATTGATGGGCACCTCGGCTTCTTCCATGACTTAGCAATTATGAATTGGGCTGCAATAAACATTCTGGTACAAATATCTTTGTTATGACATGATTTTTGGTCTTCTGGGTATATGCCCAGTAGAGGAATTACAGGATTGAATGGCAGATCTATTTTTAGATCTCTAAGTGTTCTCCATATCTCTTTCCAAAAGGAATGTATTAATTTGCATTCCCACCAGCAGTGCAAAAGTGTTCCCTTTTCTCCACATCCGTGCCAACATCTCTGGTCTTGGGATTTTGTAATATAGGCTAGTCTCACTGGAGTTAGATGGTATTTCAAAGTAGTTTTGATTTGCATTTCTCTGATGATTAAAGATGATGAGCATTTTTTCATATGTCTGAAGGCCGCACACCTGTCTTCTTCAGAGAAATTTCTCTTCAAATCCCTTGCCCAGCCTGTGATGGTATCCCTTGTTCTATTCTTGCTTATATGTTTGAGTTCTCTGTGGATTCTGGTTATTAAACCTTTGTCAGAGACATAACCTGCAAATATCTTCTCCCATTCTGAGGGCTGTCTGCTTGCTTTACTTACTGTGTTCTTAGCTGTGCAGAAGCTTTTTAGTTTGATCAAGTCCCAGTAGTGTATTTTTGAAGCTGCTTCAATTGCCCGGGGGGTCCTCCTCATAAAATACTCGCCAATCCCGATTTCTTCAAGGGTTTTCCCTGCACTCTCCTCTAGTATTTTTATAGTTTCATGTCTTAAGTTTAAATCTGTTATCCAGTGACAGTCTATCTTAGTTAATGGTGAAAGGTCCACTTTCAGTCTTTTACAGGTTGCCAGCCAGTTCACCCAGCACCATTTGTTAAATAGGGAATCTTTTCCCCACTGAATGTTTTTAATTGGCTTGTCAAAGATTAAATAACGGTAAGTAGCTGGATTCATCTCTTGATTCTCTATTCTATTCCAGACATCTACCTCTATGTTTTTGTGCCAATACCATGCTGTTTTGATCACTATTGATTTGTAGTATAGTCTGAGGTCTGGTAGCATAATTCCTCCTGCTTTGTTTTTATTTCTGAGTAATGTCTTGGCTATTCGAGGTTTTTTCTGATTCCATATAAACGAAGTATCGTTTTTTCCAGATCTTTAAAGTATGACAGTGGAGCTTTAATAGGGATTGCATTGAAATTATATATTGCTTTGGGTAGTATAGACATTTGAACTATGTTGATTCTTCCCAGCCATGAGCATGGTATGTTTTTCCATTTGTTAATATTTTCAGCTATTTCTTTTCTTAGAGTTTCATAGTTCTCTTTATAGAGATCTTTCACGTCCTTTGTTAGATAAATTCCCAAATATTTCATCTTCTTTGGCACTACTGTGAATGAGATAGAGTCCTTAACTGTTTTTTCAACTTGACTGTTGTTGGTATATATAAAGGCTACCGATTTATGAATGTTGATTTTGTAACCTGAGACGCTACTGTATTCCTTGATCGCTTCTAAGAGTTTTGTAGTAGAGTCCCTAGTGTTTTCCAGATATACTATCATATCATCCGCGAAGAGTGAAAGTTTGATCTCTTCTGACCCTATATGGATACCCTTGATCGCCTTTTCTTCCCTAATTGAAGTGGCTAAAACTTCCATTACAATGTTAAAAAGCAATGAAGACAATGGGCAGCCTTGTCTGGTTCCTGATCTGAGTGGAAATGATTCCAATTTAACTCCTTTCAATATGATATTGGCTGTGGGTTTGCTGTAGATGGTCTCTATCAGTTTAAGAAAAGTCCCTTCTAGACCAATTTTCTTGAGTGTTCTGATCATGAAGGGATGCTGGATATTATCAAAAGCTTTTTCTGCATCAATTGAGAGAATCATATGGTCTTTGTTTTTTAATTTGTTTATGTGCTGGATTACATTTATAGATTTACGTATATTGAACCAGCCTTGAGATCCTGGGATAAAACCGACTTGGTCATGATGTATAATTTGTTTGATGTGTTGCTGGATTCTGTTTGTTAGGATCTTGTTGAATATTTTTGCATCTATATTCATTAGTGATATTGGTCTATAATTTTCTTTTCTTGTTGGGTCTTTCCCTGGTTTGGGTCTTTCCCTGGTTTGGGGATCAGGGTGATGTTTGCTTCATAGAATGTGTTGGGTAGTCTTCCTTCTTTTTCTACCTTTTGGAACAGGTTAAGTAATATAGGTACTAATTCCTCTTTAAAGATTTGGTAGAATTCAGACGTGAAACCATCTGGTCCTGGGCTTTTCTTTTTAGGGAGGTTTTGTATGGTTGATTCTATTTCCGAACTTGATATGGGCCTGTTCAACATTTCCACTTGATTCTGGCTAAGTCTTGGAAGGTGACGTGCTTCCAAGTATGGGTCAATTTCCTTCAGATTTTCTTATTTCTGAGAATAAAGTTTCTTGTAATATTCATTAAGGATATTTTGGATTTCTGAGGAGTCTGTTGTTATTTCGCCTTTGTTGTTTCTGATTGATGAAATTAGAGATTTTACTCTTTTTTTCCTGATTAGGTTGGCCAAAGGTTTATCTATTTTATTGACCTTTTTGAAAAACCAGCTTTTTGATTTATTGATCTGTTGTATAATTGTTTTGTTTTCAATTTCATTTAATTCTGCTCTAATTTTGGTTCTTTCTTTTCTTCTACTAGGTTTGGGGTTGGAATGTTCTTCCTTTTCCAGTTGCTTGAGATGTCCCATTAAGTTGTTAACTTCCTCTCTTTCCGTTCCTTGAGGAAGGCTTGCAGTGCTATAAATTTCCCTCTTAGAACTGCTTTTGCGGTGTCCCAGAGGTTCTGATAGTTCGTGTCTTCATTGTTGTTTTGTTCCAAAAAATTGGCGATTTCTTTCTTAATCTCATCTCTGACCCAGCTATCATTCAGCATAAGGTTATTCAACTTCCATGTTTTTGTATGAGTATGCAGATTCCTGTTGTTACTCAGCTCAAGTTTTATTCCATGGTGGTCTGAGAAGATGCATGGAATAATTTCTATTCCTTTAAATTTACTGAGGTTAGACTTGTGACCTAAGATGTGATCGATTTTGGAGTAAATTCCATGGGCTGATGAAAAGTATGTGTATTCAGTTTTTTTTATATGAAATGTTCTGTAGATGTCTGCTAAATCCAAATGTTGGATGGTTAGGTTTAAATCTAAGATTTCTTTGCTCAGCTTCTTGTTGGAGGATCGATCCAACACTGCCAAAGGATTGTTGAAATCTCCAACGATTATGGAGCTGGAGGAAATCAAGTTGCTCATGTCTGTTAGAGTTTCTCTTATAAATTGAGGTGCATTCTGGTTGGGTGCATAGATATTAATAATTGAGATCTCATCATAATGAGTATTACCCTTAACAAATATGAAGTGACCGTTCTTGTCCTTCCTTACTTTTGTTGGTTTAAAGCCCATTGTATCTGCAAATAAAATTGCAACACCTGCTTTTTTCTGATTACCATTTGCCTGGAATATGGACAACCATCTTTTCACGCTGAGTCTGTATTTGTCTTTTAGGTTAATATGTGACTCTTGTATGCAACAGATATCTGGCCTGAGTTTTTGTATCCAATCAGCTAACCTATGCCTCTTTAGAGGACAGTTTAAGCCGTTCACATTAATGGAGAATATTGATAAGTCTGGTGAAGTTTTGGGTATCGAGTTTTTCAAAAGTCCAGTGGCCATTTTTAATCCTTTTGCCAGTGTGGAAATTGGAGTTTGATCCAAAGTTTCTGAGTGAGTTTATTTTTGTGGTATAGGATTGGGTTGGTCATTATGGAGGATAGGTCTGAGAATATCCTGAAGAGCTGGTTTGATTATGGCAAATTTCTTCAACATATGAATGTTATTAAAGTATTTAATTTCTCCATCATAAATGAAACTCAGTTTAGCTGGATACAAGATCCAAGGTTGAAAGTTATTTTGCTTTAGGAGATTAAAAGTCAGTGACCACCCTCTTCTGGCTTGAAAAGTTTCAGCAGAGAGATCTGCAGTCATTCTAATATTCTTGCCTTTGAAGGTAATGGTTTTCTTTCTCCTGGCAGTTTTGAGGATTTTCTCCTTCATATTAACTTTAGTGAAGTTAATTATGATATGCCTGGGGGATGTCTTATTGGGGCTGAGTCGTGCTAGGGTTCTGAAGCTGTCCGCTATCTGAATTTCAGAATCTCTAGGCATGTCTGGAAAATTCTCTTTCATAATTTCATGCAGAAGGGCCTCTGTGCCCAGCGAGGCCACTTCATCTGTTTCTGGAACTCCTATGATTCGGATATTTGCCTTCTTCGAATTATCCCAGACCTCTCTGAGTGAGTGATCCGTTTTTGCTCTCCACTTCTCTTCCTCTTTGAGAGTTTGGGAGTGTTCAAAGGCTTTATCTTCGATGTCAGAAATCCTTTCTTCTGCTTGCTCCATTCTGTTACTGAGGGATTCTACTGTATTTTTCATATCTTTGAGGGCTGTGAATTCTTGCTTCAGTGTGCCTAAGTCTTTGGTGGTTTTGTCTTTAAATTCATTAAATTCTTGAGACAACTTTTGAATTTCTCCTCGAATTCCTAATTCCACTTTGTTAATCTTGTCTGCAATCCAAATTCTGAATTCGATTTCTGACATCTCAGCCAGTTGTTTATGAATGGGATCTTCAATTGCATCTGCCATATCTTTCTTGGGGGTGTTGATCTATTCTGGTTATTCATGTTACCAGAGTTTTTCCGCTGATTCTGCCCCCATGGTTGTTTTACTCTCTCTGATTTTTTCCCCTGGGGCTTTGTTGAGGGCCCGTACAGTGTTGTGGCCTCAGAAATTGGGGCCCTGTCTGGTGTGGTGGGGCTAAATGGTTCTGCCTTGTTTTCAGCTGGTTTCTGTTCCACCCTAGTGAAACAGATACTTTGGATTGAAGTCTCAGCTGTGGAGAAATATCAGCAATTAAGTCACCCCGCCCCCCACCGGCAAACAATTGGAAAAGAAAAATCAAACCTTCCTACCACCATGCACCTAGGGCACCACCTGATTTGTCCTCAGGTGATTGGTTCAGTTCAAAAATATCCAAATCAATTGTCTCAGTCTGCACCTGTCTTGGGTGAGAGAGTTTAAGAGGTCTCAGGGAACTGGATCACAGGGGTCTGGTGACTACTGTGGTGTGGCTTGTTCCAGTGCTGCGTGGAGTCAGGAGAAGCCACCCAGCATATAAATCAGTCTGGGAAGGTTTCTGCCTCCTTCCCCACCTTGCACCACTTCACACCCAGTCACTGATAGCCCTGCAGTTGGCTGACCCAGTTGCCTGTAATGAATCGGTACTCCAGGAGTTTCTACCTGCCTGAATCACAAGGAAGTATGCCAGGCTGCTGCGCTCTGCCTCTCTCTAGCAGGAGGAGGTGAGGCCTGACAACCTTGGGCGCTAGATGAAGGTTGAGGGGTTTTCACTCAGGTCCAGTCTCACCCCTGATTAATGTTACTGACAGAACAGAACAGAACAACTCTGCATTTCTCCTGCAGAACAGAAGCTAAATTGAGTTCCAAATCAGCTTGTCTTTGCTCTTGTATTGTCCATAGGCTGACAATCCCCTGGGGGCCAGGTGCGTCTTAGGTTTAGTAAAGCGGACCTCTGGGTCAGCCCCACCCTGGGAGTTTCCCTGGTTTGCAAGTTGGAGTTGCCTCAGGCAAACTCAGAGTCTCTGGTTGCCCAGGGAGACAGGGGGTGTGGCTTCAGAATATTCAGTAGTGAGCCGTATTGCTAGCAAAAGAGGGCTGCTGCCTTATGGCTCAGGCAACCGTTGCTCCGGTTTAGCTCCCCTCTGGCCAATCGTCCTCTCTCCGCTCTGTACCCCAGAGTCTGCACCGAGAGGCTGCAGCCCAGCTCTGTCTATACCCCTCGAGCAATCGCCCAAGAGTCTGGACCCCTGGGGGACAGGCCTCCAGACCTTGGAGAGAGAGAGCAGAGGGGAGCGCGGGGAGCGCTGGAAGCCTGGGGTTGCGGGCAGAGAACACACACAGCTTTATACAGTTTTATGCCTGGCCGTATTATCACCAAAAGATGGCTGTGGCACTGTGCCTCAGGGAACTGCCACTCTGGTGCAGTCCCCTCTCCGCTGACCAACCGGGACTGGCCTCCAGACCCCAGTGTGAGCGAAGGGGAGCGCTGGGAGCTCAGAATTCCAGGTAGAGACCATATACGGTTTATACAGTTTTATGCCTGGCAGGAGGATGCCATGGCACCCCAGTAGGGGAGGTAGGTCCAGTTTTTAGAGGGTCTCTCCCATGGAGTGTAGTGGGAGGACCTTTGAACTCTGCCCGGTTGTTTGTGGGGCACTCTGAGCCGTTCTCATGGGGGAGGGGACTCCCGTCCGCTTGGTGATGAATTTTGTACCTTTTGTTTGTATCCTTGTGGTCGCAGCTCGCCTCAGCGGGGTTGATGTGCGTTCTACAACCTTCTCTCTTAGTGCAGCTCAAATCCACCAGGTTACTTGCTGAATTTTTGTCCTTTAACTCTCCTTCTGAATGGGAGCCTCTGTGGAAAGCTGGCTTCAGTCAGCCATCTTGTCTCCTCCCCTTGACTATATTTTTGGATTGAATATTGTTGGTATATATAAAAGCTACTGATTTGTAAGTATTGATTGTGTTTTCTAAGACAGTGCTGTTTTCCTTGATCACTTCTAAGAGCTTTATAGTTGAGTACCTGGGGTTTTCCAGGTATAAGATTATGTCATCCACAAAGAGTGAGAGTTTAATCTTCTCTGATTCCATTTGAATACTCTTGATCACCTTCTCTTCATTGATTGTGATGGCTAAGACTTTCATTACTGTGTTGAATAGCAGTGGTAACAATGGGCATTCTTGTCTAGTTCCAGATATGAGTGGAAATGCTTTCAATTTTATTCCATTCAATATGATTTTAGCTGTGGGTTTGTTTGTAGATGGCCTCTATCACTTAAAGAAATATCCCATATAAGCCCATTTTCTTAAGTGTTCAGATCATGAAAGGATCCTGGATATTACAAAAAGCTTTTTCTCCATCAATTGATAGAATCATATGGTCTTTGTTTTTTTTTTATGTAATGTACTATATTTATAGATTTACATATGTTAAACCAACTTGTAAACCTGGGATAAGACCAACTTGATTGTGGTATATAATTTTTTTGATGTATCATTGAATTCTGTTTGCTAGGATATTATTGAATATTCTTGCATCGATATTCATTAACAATTGGTCTATAGTTTTCTTTCTTTATTGACTCCTTTCCTCATTTAGGGATCAGGGTGATATTTGTTTTATAGAGTCTGTTGGGAAGTATTCCTTCTTTTTCTATGTTTTGGAAAAGGTTATGTAATATACATACTATTTCCTCTTTGAAGGTTTGGTAGAATACTGATGTGAAGTCATCTAGTCCCAGACTTTTCTTTTTTGGGAGATTTTGTATAGTTATGATATTTCAGTGCTTGATATAGGTCTATTCCAAATTTCTAATTCTTTCTGGTTGAATGTAGGAAGGTAATGTGCTTCCAGGTATTCATCCATTTCCTCCATATTTTCATATTTCTGAGAATAGAGTTTTTGGTAGTAATCATTGAGGATTTTTGTTTTTTAATTTCTGTTGTATCTTTTATTTCTCCTTTATAATTTCTGTATGACATTATTAGAGATTTTACTTTTCTGTTTCTGGTTAGGCTAGCCAAAGGTTTATCAATTTTATTAATCTTTTCAAAGAACCAACTTTTTGTTTTATGTTTTCAAAGGACCAGTTCATAGTTTTAATCCTTTCACTGTTGAAGAAGTTTGGTTTTGTTCTTTAAATTCTGGGTGAGTTTACTTTGGTGGTAGACCATTGTACTGGTCATTATGGAAAATGTGTTTGAATATTTCCTGGAGAACTGGTTTAGTTATGACAAATTTCCTGAACATGTGTATGTCAGTGAAGTATTGGATTTTTGCATCACACATGAAACTCAGTTTAGCGGGATACAGGATCCTTGGCTGAAAGTTGTTTTGTTTTAGAAGATTGAAAGTTGATGACCATCCTCTTCTGGCTTGAAAACTTTCAGCTCAAAGATTCGCAGTCATTCTAGTATTTCTCTCTTTGTAGGTAATGCTTTTCTTATGTCTGATTCCTTCCAGGATTTTCTCCTTCATATTAACTTTTTTTTTTTGGCCAAGGCTGGGTTTGAACCCGCCACCTCTGGCGTATGGGATCGGCACCCTACTCCTTGAGCCACAGGCACTGCCCCATATTAACTTTGTTAATAACAGTGTGTCTATGACATGGTTTATTTGAATTGAGTCTTGGAGGTGTTCTGAAACTGTCTACAATCTGAATTTCTGTATCTCTTGCAGTGTTTGGAAAATTCTCTTCCATAATATCTTTGAGTAAAGCATCTGTGCCTTTAGGACCATCCTCTTTTCCATCAGGAATTCTTATAAGTCTGATGTTTGATCTTTTCACATGAACCCACAGTTCTCTCAGGGAATGTTCTGTTCTTGTTTTCCATTTTTCTGCTTCTTTGAATGCTTGGGATCATTCAAAGGCCTTGTACTCAATTTCTGAGATCCTTTCTTCTGCCTGCTCAACTATATTACTGAGGTATTCTACTGTATTTCAAAGCCCCTTGAGTAAATATTTTATTTCCTTGAGCTCTGCTATATCTTTTCTCATTATGTCCATATCCCTGGTGACTTTGTCTTTGAATTCATTAATTTCTTCAGACAACTTTTGAACTACTCTTGAATTTCTATTTCCATCTTTTTCTCCATTCTATTTATCTTATTTGCCATCCATATTCTGACTTCCATTTCTGACAATTCTGCCAATTATCTATGAATGGCATCTTCTGTGGTATCTCCTTGTCATTTTTGGGAGGAGTTGATTTACTCTGATTATTCATGTTGCCAGAGTTCTTCCACTGGTTCTGTCTCAAGAGTATTTTCTACAATTTGACAATTAAAACTGGTAGGGTGAGATTGGAATTTGGGCCCTAGGAAGTGGAGTTAACCAACTTTTACTAATGAACTGGGGGTTGTGACTGTGGCTTTTCCCCTACAGTCTTACAAAGGACCCTTTCAGAGCTACAGTCAGAGACTTTGAGGACCTCTTTGGTGAGATAGAGCAAGGTGGCTTTTTCTTGAAGTCAGCCAGCCTCTACCCAATCCTAATGAATCATGGTATTAGGCTGAAATCTCAGCTGGGGAGACATCCAAGTAATTGAGGCACCCCTTCACCCCCAATTGACACGTGGTGGAAAACAATCTATCATTTGCCACTACAAAATGACCACTATTCAACCTCGGAGGGTCCTGGGTGGACAGCCCGGTTGAGAGTTCTAAACAGATTGTCCAAGGCAGTACAATCACTGCTCAATAGGGAAAGTTCAAATGGTCTCCAGTGGTCTGATAATAGAAATCTACAGTCAGTACCATCCTGGAATCCTGAGGAGATGGAGCCTGGTATCCTCTGGTGAGCCATGAAGTCAGAATACACCCACAAAAGTCAGAACAGGGGTGTCAGTGCCTCCACCCACTGTGCACTATAATGGCACATCTCTCAGTCTTACACATCCCTCTCTTCCCATGCCCCCAAACTTCCACTGCTGTTCAGTGGCCTACACAATGCCCATGCCTCTCTGGGAATTGCCAAACACTCTGGGCTTTGCAGGGGGCAGACCTTCAAACAGCCAGGAGAGGGGAGAAGGGTGGCCTCGGAGTTCAGAATTGTGGGAAAAATATTTGTTCAATTTTATGCTGGGCAGGATGATGTCTAGGATCACAACTCGAACCTTCCTAAAGAAGGAGGCCCTGTGTTTAGTGGCCCTGTCCTGTGGGGAGGTCTTTTGTTCCCTGCTCACTTGCAGAGAGCCCACAGCAAGTCTCTTGCTTGGGGGAAGGGTTTCTTGTCCTTTTGGTAATGGTCTTTGTACCTTGAATTTCTTTTCTTGAATCTTCTTTCTTGGAGTTGCAGCTTGCCTCAGCAGAGATGATGTGCACTTGTCTATCTTCTTTCTTAGCTCAGCGCCCCACCTTTGGCTTCACTGAGTCCACTTTTGTCCAGAATTTCTCCCTCTGGATAGGAGCCTCTGGTGAAAGCTGCCTCTAGTCATCCATCTTCCTTCCTCCAGTGCATTAATTTTAATAAACTTTTATACTCCTGCCTCAATCCAGTCTCACTCACTCAATTTTTTATTAGATAGTAGGATCAATAATCTCAACCACAAATTATAATAACATTTTAAGTTAATCATTTTACATTTTTTATTTCAAGATGATTTTGATATTTGCATTTTGTTTCAAAATGAAATATATAACAACTGTTTATATGTATCATTATATTAAGTTTACTTCTGGGTTCATGCATGATCATTTTTTTTATTAAATCATAGCTGTGTACATTAATATGCATTATCTTTTATATCATGGTTTCATTCATGTTATTGATTCATTATTTTTTATTGTATCTTAATATGTTGAACTATATTTCCTTATAATTCTTTCAAGAAATGTACATATGATGTATTATTTCTGAGCCCTTTTGTCATATAAAATGGTTTTCATTCATTTACAAAACATGGATAATTATAAAATATTTTAATTACAACTTTTACTTTGTAAAATTTATAAGCATTATTCCACCATTTTCTGACTTTAGTGTTTTGGAAGATATGTCAGAAATCAATGTGGATTTTGTTTCTGCTTAGAAATAATTGGAAAGTTATAGCATCTTTTTTCTATGTTATTTGAATTTAAACACTTTGGTATTTTTTTTTTATTTTCTTTCCTTTTTCTTTTTTTTAAAGAGAGAGTCTTGCTGTGTCACCTGGGCTAGAGTGCCATAGTGTTAGCCTAGCTCGCAGCAATCTCAGATTCCTGGGATCAAGCAGTTCTTCTGCCTTAGCCTCCTGAGTAACGAGATTATGCTCATGAGTCACTAAGTTGGACTAGTTTTTCTATTTTTAGTATAGATGGGGATCTCACTTTTTTGTTTTTTGAGACAGTCTCACTCTGTTGCCCTGGGAAGAGTGTCATAGCTTCATAGCTTACAGAAACCTCAAACTCTTGGGCTCAAGAAATCCTCTTGCCTCAGTTTTTCTATTTTTAGTAGTGATGGGGTTTTGCTCTTGGTCAGACTGCTCTCAAACTCCTGAGCTCAAGCATAAGCTCGAGAGTACTATAATTACAGATTTGAGCCTCAACATTCTGCCTGGTAATTTTTTTCTATAGAGCAGTTCTCTCTAGGTAATTCTCTCTGTTGCTCAGTCTTTTTGTATGCTAGGCAATAATAATTGCAAAGAGAAGATAATGATATGTGTAATAAGTAAGAAGTATTCATAAAGAAGAAAAACGTGAGACCTAAAATGGGTAAAATTTATGTAGATAGGGGAGAGGACATTTCAGGTAAGGGGAAATATTTAAGAGTGATGAGAGGAGTAACATTCCAGATCGTGGGTTCTTCAGTGATGAATTGCTGTTGAGACTACAGGAAATAAAAGGCTGAATGAATAATTAATAACCATTTTAAATGTGTGAAATTATATTAAAAAGATGGTAGAAGTGGTTTCAACTTAGATTAAGCCTGATGGAAGGATAGTCACTATAACTGAAGAGATTAAGCATCAAGAAAAAAATAGGTTTGCTTAGAAAAAATCAGTTTCCTTAGAAAAAAATAGAATTATGAATATTTAAGTATCCTATTCTCTTGATGTTTTAAGGTATAAGTAGTTAAATGCTGCTTCCCTAGTCTAATTTATATCCTGGAATGTCATGGAGTAAACGACCTCTAAATTCTCTCTCATTTCCTTATATGCTAAATGAAGCTTGGGTCAGAGAGACATGGCACCCCAGCCAATTCCACCTGAGACTTGGTCAACTGAAGTTTCTATTCCAAACACTGTGCTCTAGGGAGCTCCACTTTGGCTTTACCCCATCCCCAGATGTACTTCTCATACAGGCAGGGAGTCCACAAATTAGAGAGGATGTGTCCACTCCTGTACCATGCCCCTCTAGACTATCCACTGAGTACCCCGGGCCAAATTTTCTGCCTAAAAATCCTCAGCCTTCCACAAGAGTCTGTGGAGGCTGCTTCTCCAGATTCCTTCTTTTCTTAACACATCAAGTCAACTGAAGGATTGGTCTGAGTGAGATAGAGTGCCGAAACACATCAAACTCTTGTTGATACTGCCTTTCTGATCAATAGAAAGTAATTATTACTTTTAGGTCTCATTTTGTTTTTCTGAAGAACATAGATTAAGACACATAAATACACAACTTAAATGTATATGTAAAAATAAAAATAAATAAATAAAAATTAAAAATGTTAAAAAAAATGTCTTCTGACTGAATATGTAGTTACCTGTATAATAAGAGTTTACTCCCCTTTGGCAAATAATACTTGCTTATTATTTCTGAAGTTCAACCAAAAAAAGAACCCCAAATGGGATTCTGAAATTCATAGTGACCATATATGCCTGCCTGACTCACAGATGCTACTCTACGGTGAGCATTATTAAAGGTCTTGCTTTCTAGCATTTTGGATCTCCAGACTTCTCCAAAGTCACCAGTTACATTGGCAATAGTAATAAGTGATTATTTCTCCCCTGGGATGGCACTCATGGATCACATATAAACCCATGTGAAAGGCAATTTTTTTTTTTTTTTTTGTAGAGACAGAGTCTCGCTGTACCGCCCTCGTTAGAGTGCTGTGGTGTCACACAGCTCACAGCAACCTCCAGCTCTTGGGCTTACGTGAATCTCTTGCCTCAGCCTCCCAAGCAGCTGGGACTACAGGCGCCACCACAATGCCTGGCTATTTTTTTGTTGCAGTTTGGTTGGGGCTGGGTTTGAACTCACCACCCTCAGCATATGGGGCCGGCGCCCTACTCACTGAGCCACAGGCGCCTCCTGAAAGGCAAAATTTTAAGGTGACCCCTTGACTTCAGTTACATGATGTCACACTCATGGTTAAATCAACCTGGGAAAGGATATTGCAGATATGATTAGGCTTACTAATGAGCTGACTTTAAGCTAGGAAAATTATTTGGGTGAAACTCACCTCATCAATAAAATGCTTTAAAGGAAGAGTTTTTTTCTGGCTGATGGCAGAAGACAAAGTCAGAAGTATTCCAAATCTGGGAAGGATTCCATGTGCCATTGCCTGGTTTGAAGATGGAGGAAGCCACTGGGCAGGAGATACGGTGGCCTCTGGAAGCTAACAGTGGATCCCAGAATTCAGCCAGTATGGAAACAAAGGCCACAGTCTTATCTCCACAAGAAAATGAATTCTGACAACAGTTGTATTATCCTAGAAGCTGATTATTCCCCAGAGGCCCCAGATAAAAGCCTAACATGGGTAGCATCTTGATTTCAGCTGTGTAAGACCCTAAGAAGAAGAGCCTCTCCAGTCTTCTACCTACAAGAATGAGACTGAGCCTCTCCAGTCTTCTGTCTACAAAATCAAGATCTGATAAATAGATGTTTTTTAAGCCATTAATTTGTGGAAATTTGTTACATGGCAATAGAAAACCAATACAGATATTGTGATTTCACTGAAATAGAGGGAGATTGAGCCTCTCCTCTTGCCTTTGCTTGGATGACTTCTGATCTCCTTTTTAGCTGATATCAACCACTTCCAGATCCCTATAAACTCAAACACCTCATTCAATCTGTAATTCCCGGTCAATAGCATGGCTTCCCCTGTGCACAACTGGATCATGTCAGTTCCTGGGTGCCTTCCTCAGGTTTCCCACTGGTGCACCTGCTGCTTCCAGTGTGGAGGTGACCAAGTGTTAGGTCAACCACACTTAACGGGTTTATTTCTAACCACAATACAAAAGCAAGCTGGACTGTTCTCTCTTCTCTCTCTCTCTCTCTTTCTGTCTTCTCATTTCCCAGTCTATTTACCCAACTAGATTCTGACAAAAGTTATTTGTAGCATTCCCATCAGTTCCATGAGTGACAGGAGGCTGGTGTCAAGTGAGAAAATGAAATGTAAATTTTATTAAACACCCCCTCTCATCTCTGTGTATCAATCCAGATTCCAGCTGAACATAGCAAATCAAATCCTGTCTATGCCAGGCCTCAGGGCACACGGGAAATCATTTCTCCTTAATACCATTCCCTTCTAGTAAAGTATTTTTCTGTTTGGTAAATGAAAATTTTAAATGCAAACCCTGTTTTAATCCCAGTGAAAAGCATATCTTCAAAATGAACATTTGAAGGAGGGAGCAAAAGAGAAAAAAGAGAATATTTGGGGGCAAAGGGAAAAGAGAAGGGATTGGAAAACTGGAATCACATTTAGCTATGTCATGTGCAGTGTTGTCTGGTAGCTGTGCAGAGATGCATATCCATAGAATATGTGGCAACAGTTTTTGAAAGCTTGGACCACTAGGACATTTATCTGTGTGCTTCCCTGTCTTAGAGATAATAAAGATCTTGAATCTGATATACTGCCTTGAAAGAGCATTAGAAATATAGATGCTTTATTCTGAATATGAATATATGTACAATTGCTGGCTCATCCAGGCTTTTGACAGGTGGTATCTGTACATAGAGAAAAATCTTAATCTGGGACTTAAAAGGTGATTAACCTAAGACGGAAAAATTGCATTTTAATATTATATTGGAGTAAAAATACATTAATATTTTGACCAATAATTAACATGTAAAATACCACTATAACTTTAAATATACACTCTATTCACATTATACTTAATCAATTTCAAAGGAAAATTATAAATATTGTTCTTTATTAAAAGAAGATAATTGATCTAATCTGATTTTTAGTTTGCTTAGTTTGTGTGGGTAAAACCATTTTTGAAATGACATTTGGTTAGGGAAATATTTGTATTTGAATTACTTGTCCTGATTTTTCTGAGACTAAGGGGTTTCCCATGATAGGGACTTTCATTGCTAAAGCTAGGAAATTTCTGAAAGGCCTGGGTAAACCAGGTTGAGTTAGTTACCCTAAAATAGCACTTCTTTATATTTTAATAAATTATTAATGTCCTACACTATATACATTCTGAAAATGACCTTCAGCTAAACAAACTTTCAGCTATGTGTGAAAGTGATCACCTTGATTTGGTCAAACAAAGTAGACACACTTCAGACTTCCAAAAAATGTGAGTCATGACTCAAACATTACTGTCGATATTTCAGAAAATGGAATTCTTGTTCCCTCCTTTTCTTGACTTGGTTAAGTTTAAAAAGCATTCTTCCTGATAAGTTTCCGTATATAAGAACCTAAGTTTTGTTTTCCGATACTTAGGAATGTGCTGAAAGAACTCAGCTGATATTTCATAAACAAATACCTCTTGTTTAAAGAATGATCGTGGTTTAGATGCATTTCTGCATTTGCAGTTAATATCCAAATATGTAAATCACATGTTGTGTTAAACAGTGAATCATTTCCCATAAGAGCTATATTATTTCTCACTTAGCAGATGTCTGGCCTCTGAGATAGAAGGTGTCATTTTAGAATTAAAAAATAAAGTCATGATGCCTTGTGCACAGGAAAGAGTTTATATGGTTATAATGTAGATGTACTTGAATAACTGTATTTAGTATCCATAATCCTTGAGTACTCATTTAGATATATTTAAATTCTTTTTTCTTATCATTTTGCTATATGAGCTGGATTCCATCCATCCATTTGCCTGTCCATCCATCCATCCATCCATCCATTCATCCATCCTTCTATCCACCTATCAATTCAGTTCATTTTTTAATGAATTTTAAAGTAAATTAAAGATGCTGGTATAGGTCACTCCTATGTATTTCAACACACATTTTATTATTTAGAATTTAATGTATGTTTATGGTTTTCATTTTTCTTTCTTTTTTCAATTGACACAGCAATTGTACATATTCATGGGGTACTTGGTATTGCTTTGATACAAATAATGTCTGGTGATAAGATTAGGTAATTAGTATATCCATCATCTCAAACATGTATCATCTCTTCATATTGGGAATGTTAAAGATCCTCCTTCCAGCTATTTCAAACTATGTATCATTGTTAAATATATCATCTTACAGTGCTGGAAAGCACTACAACTTACTCCTCCATCGAGTTGTAATTTTCTAACCTTTAGCAAATCTCTTCCTATTTCTCCCTCTGCCTATAGTTACCACCTTCTAGTATGCTCTTTTCTACTTTTTACTTCTATCAGATGAACATTTTTTAGCTTTTCACATATGAGTGAGAAAATGTGGTATTCATCCCTCTGTTCCTGGCTCATTTCAATTAACATAAAGTCCTCTAGTTCCTCCTGTGTTTGCCACAAAAGACAAGATATATTTCATTCTTTTTTTATGGCAGTATTCCATTGTTTAATATACCACATTTCTTTGTTTGTCTGTTTTTGAATTCTTGGGTTGATTCTGTATATTGGTTATTGTGGAATAACACTGCAATAAACATGGTGGTATAAGTGTCTCTTCGATATACTGATTTCCTTTCCTTTTGATAAATGGTTGGTACTGAGATTGCAAGTTCTTGTGTTAGCTCTGTTTTTAGCTTTTTGAGGAGCCTCCATATTATTCTCCATAGTGGTTGTATTAGTTTACACAACTATTCTTTATTTTTCGTATTTTTTATATAGTGATTAAAAGTAGAATACTTTGCTTGAGAAATGGGTAAAAATTTTATGTGTAAAGAACATAAAAGCAGGGCTATCTCAAAGCAAAATTGCAGAAATTGTAGATAATTAACATGTATGATTTGGTTTCTCCCTGACCTTTGTCCTTTTTAGTTCTTCTAAACTTAGCATCCAAACCTCAGGTACTCCAACAGCTCATTCCAGATATATCTCAAGCTCTGGACCCTTCCCTTTTGATCCTTCCAATCAAACTTACCTACCCAGTAACCTATTTCTTTCAGAATTTCTGGGTAGTTTTATAGAATAAGTCTCAGTAATGCTGCAATATTAAATATGTCATACCTCCCAGGGGAATTTTCATTTTAACAAATTTCTTAAACCCCGTCTGAAAAGAGTTTATACACATATCTAAAAATGAAATTCCAGTTATTTTAGAGAGATACCTGGATAAATGTAGTAGTGTCCTACTGCTGCTATTAAAGGACAACAAACTTTGTTCTTTAAAATAATACAAATTTATTCTCTTAACAGGTTAGAGGTAGACTTCAGAAATCAGTTTTCCTGGCCAAAGTCAAAGTGGAGTCAAGAGCAGTCCTGTTGTTGCAGCCTCTCACTGCTGCTTGCATTCCTTGGCTTGTGGTCCCTTCCTCCTCTGTCAGAGTACATTATTCTAGAGCCAACTTCATGATTTGGGTTCTCCCTGACTTTTTCCTTTTTATGTTCATGACTGTCCCAAATCATGAACTTAATTATACCTACAAGTTCTTTTTGCTATGTAAGATAACATTCACAGGATCAGAATTGGGTTGAGGATGTCTTTGGAATGGCCATTATCAACCATACTACAAATAATTCCCTTTCTAACTGTTTAACCAATTTCCTGCTTCACATCTCCTAGTACTTTCCTGATCTTCTTCTTCTAAGGACTACTTTCAATACATTTAGGGCCCACCTAGATAACTCTGGATAATATACTCATTTCAAGATTTGTAACTTAATTATACCTACAAGTCCTTTTTGCTATGTAAGATAACATTCAAAGGTTCAGAATTGGATTGAGGATATCTTTGGAGTGGCCATTATTAACCCTACTACAAATAACTCCCTTTCTAGCTGTTTATGTTTAAGGGTAAGGTTGGTCTTGCACGAAAGAAAATCTATATTAATGGTGATTCCTAACCCTACATACAGCTCGTCATCTAATTTGAGAATCACTGGTAATCCTCAATTATGATAATGAACCACCATCATATACCCTCATGGGCCCTGTTGTGGGGAGGGCCACATGGAGACATAGAGTGAATCTCTTCTTTCCACTGTTCTCCAAAGTCCCCTCTCAGTTCTGCTGAGAGGGAGGTACAAGAATTTAAGCAATGACACCATAGACACAAAAATAAAAGCGACTGGCATGTTGGAACTCAAGGCAAATGTGCTATGTTTTAAGCTCAAAATAATAATAATAATAATAATAACAAGATAGAACATTTGTCTTATTTATAAGTACAACTTTCCCTTCTTTCCTTTCCGCAATTCATGTCCTATATATCCTTTGAGGACCAGACCATGTATATATCTGGTGTCTCATGCCCAGGTGAGCTTTTCTTTGAGAAAAGAGATTATCTATGAGATTATCTATGCTGCTTTTGTTACATGTAATCAAGGTGATGGTCAGCTGCTGACACTTTATAGAATGTTTCCTCAACTATATTGTAGACACATTGATCACATCTCCTGTATCATTGAGTTTTTTAACGTACTCCTAATATGTGACTTACTATTGGAACGAGTGTGAATGTGAGGAAAGGAAAACATTGTTTTTCTAACTCAAACTTAAGGCAAGTGCTGTGCTTTTAACGTACTTGTAAATAAATATTTCTAAATATATCTGATTAACCTAGGCCATGAGATGAGAGTAAGTTCTTAGTAAATACTTGTTGACTGATTTGCCATCTTAAGTCCCATGGAAGGAAAATCATGCTGGGTTTCACTTTTTAAGCTGGCATGAATAAGCTTTATATTTATTTTCCCACACATTCTATGCAAAATGGTTGGGGTTTTAAGTGTTAAACAAATATAGGCTCTCATATGCATAAAAAACAACAAAAGAAAATTTTCCTAATTATTGAAAAATGAGAAATAATTACATTGAAATTGTTACATCTATATAACCAGATTCAATTCATTAAGAATTATTATTGCAACTAATAATTTCATAAAAACTCAATTTTAATATTAAGTAAAAGATACAGGATGCAAATACAGTGTGATCTCACCTAAATTTGAGTGTACATTTACGTGCATACTTACATTACTATGTGTACAATTGGCAGGAGTTAACTCTGAAAGATTATTTGTATCTTTCATTTTCTTTTTTGTTTTTGTATTATTCAGAATTTCAACAATAACATGTTACCTTTTTATGAGATTTTTAAAAATCTACTAAGTTATATAATACTTCAGTGAGGGCTGGAAAGTCCAACTTTTGCACTGATAAATAAATCTCCCCACTCCTAACTTTGGAAAATGCTCCTCCTTGCATATTCATTTCAAACTCACCTGCTTCCCTCTGCCCCACTGTGGATGCATCAGGTGTAGGGGATTGAGCACAATCTCAGTCTGATGATGATTTGGCAACATGACATCCATGAGGAGGTCACAGAACCCACGGCCCCCTGGGTCTTCATCACCTTTGTCCAAAGGGAGGCTGACCATGGTCTGTTCATTAAAGTACAATGGAGGAATTTTTCTACTCACTGCAGTTGAGGAATCACTTTTCTTATTCCTGCTTCCCTGACAGTTGCCGGGCAAGGGAGGGGTGGAAGAAGTGTGCGCTGATGTGTGGCCAACAGAGGATGGAAGTGGTGATAAACAGGAGCGTTGACTAGACCCAATATTAGTGAGGTGCTGGGAAGCCATCCTGGCTTTGGGATGCCTGAAGGCAGTGGTGATCCCCTGCTTGTCCTATCTGTCAGTCTATTTGATCTCCAAATGAATTGCTTTTGATAACAGCTATATAAATGCAGAACTGATCCGCTGGGCCTTCTTAAATGAGACTCCTCGCTTTCATCTCCCAGTCATTTCAAAAAGCAGATAGACTTGTTAGAGGTTTTAATTCAATGATTTATGTTTTATCTTGCCTGGTTTGAGGCAGCATTTATTTAGCACTAAATTCTTCCTAAGCTTCTATGTGAGGGGAGAAATATTTGAATACACAACATTTGAGGTTTCTTTTTTAAAAAAAAATAAATTCAGTAATATATGTTTTTCTGATTCATTTTGTTTTTGAAAGGCAATAAACTTTATTTTAAGGGAAAGGAAAATGTCACTATATAAAACACTTCCATTATTACATCCTTGGCTAAGTTACAAGGAACCAGGAAGGAACAACATAAATTCTCAAATTCTATAAAACAAATAATTAAGGCAACCCTCCCAAATGACTACCAGAAAAAGAAATTATTATTAATTTAACTAAAACAAAGGAACACCATATTTCTTAAAGTTTTTCGCTTAGTTTGCATTCTCTATAAGAGAACAATTTGTGGAAATTTTGATTATTTTTGCTTCTCATACCTTTTTCTCTTTACACATCATTTTCTTACTTCTCTCCACTTCATCCCTTCTCCATTGCAGGAATAAAGAAAACTCTTGTATTAAAGAGAGGAGAGCATCATTCATGATACCAGGCTCTTTTGTAAGAAAATTTCATTATATACCTCTCATCTATCATAAGGTAGCGCAAGAGGACACACTTAAAGGGAAAGACATAGCCAATCGCACTGGAGAATGAAAGAGAACTTGGTTTCCTTTTCAGTAATCTCTCACTTCATGAAATAATTGCTATACGAAGCACAACATATATTGTTAAGTGTGTATAAATCAAACCATCTATATTAATTAGGACAGCTTACTACTTTAAATTGTGATTTTCAAATAAAACAAGTTAGCACCCCAAATATAAATGTTGTGCTGATTATATTTGGTTAAATTCAGATCATTTCGTCATGAAACACCATTTCAATTTATTCCAAATTAATAAGACCATAAGACAATGATATCTTCTTACAATCTATAATAGAGCAGAGAAAAAGAAACCACGAGGTGTTAAATATTTGACATCTCTATGTCTAGGAGATGAAATTCACTTTTTGAGAGGTGAGGGGCCTCATGGTTCTTAAGCGTCCAGGCTAACCAATGATGAGCTAAGAAGAGTTTTTTTTTTAATATGGTAGAAAAACATTTGTATCTTACATAGTTCTTACTCAAATTTCCTTTTAAGTCAGAAGGAAATATAAAAGAAGCTTTTAAAATACTTGAACATTTGTTTAAAGCAGGCTATATTGTAGTCCCAGCATTGAATGCAACAGGTTACAGCTGTTGGTGATAATTAGATTGCCCCTGTGAATTTGTTTTTCTTGTTACTCTTTCTAAATGTTTATATAAACACTGAAAAAACTTAAGTTTCTTGAAGTAAAATATGCAGGTTAAAGACGAGTTGACAAGTTTTCTTAAAAATGTTTTATATTGACAATTATAAAAATAAGGACAATTATTTTATTTTATGTAGTAATAAAAATATTTTCCAATGAGGAAAATACAGTAAATAAATAGTTTGATTTTTAATTTTTAGATGAGTAAGCTAATACCATTAACTAGAGGTCACACATCTTAGAAACAAAATTAAGGTGACTAAATCACCTAATGTTCACTTTGCTGCCTTTACACTAATATGTCAGATGGTTTATGGATGCAGACACTTTTTGACCAAAAATATAGTGCAGGGTGCTATGTAAATAGTCTTAGGAGAGTGTGTCTTTAAAAATCACAGCACTATTTTATATTCTATAAAGAGAAATCATCATCATAATAATTTTAAAGCATCATAAATCACAATATCTAAACTAAGTCTCTGTGAAAATCAAACTCACATAACAGAGACAGTGTCTATTATTAATCCTTTACTATACTAAGTGAGGTATTTTATAGCTATAATTACTGGCAGCATTGTTATTATTTTTTTGCTCTTGAGAATATTGAAGCTCAGTAATTTAAAGTGATTTGCCTGTTGTAATAAGATAGAGTTAGTTCTGAGTTTTGAATAAATTTGGATCTCTTGGCTTTAATACCAGGGAGTTCCCAAGAGACCAATGCTTTGGCTAAAGAGAACTCAAGTCATTTTCAAGATCAGTGCCTGGACGACACGATGATGATCCATTTTGTTCCACTATAGAAAGTCAGGGCTCAGTGTTCTCAGGGCTTGCTCAGAGCTGCAGAACCTCAGGCCTCTTAAATTATCACTCACATCCTTGTGATTTGTGTCCTCCACTCCCACATGACCCAAAATTTATTTCTGGAGGAAAATGTCATGAATTTTATTATCCAAATGTATTTTAGAAATGATATCCATTTGGGACAAGATCTTTCATCAACTAAAGAATATTTTACTCTTTCTTCAAATTGTACCAACCTCCTCCCTCTACAACATAATATACCTAGATATTTATTATCCATTTATGTAGCTGCATATCTTCTCTTTTTATGTTACTTATCTAGGCATAGAGCTCTTCTTTCATCTGGAAAGTTTTGAGGTCAGAATTGTCTCGATTTGCTCTCATAGATTCACAGCAGAAGACTAACAGACTTGCAAAATTGTAAGGCACTGAAGAATTCCTCCTCATCTAATGTCCTTGTTTTAGAGATAAGGAATAATATCTAAATAGATTAAATCATTAAAATGCATAAAGAAGAAAAGAGACAGTTTATAAATTTCTGGTCAGCAAGACTTCTACTTACATATTCCCACAGCCTTATTGGTGGCTGTTTATTGCCTCTGACTCTCTATTCTCTCTTCATTGTCTCATTTTCCATAGATCCATTCTACACAGATTCTCCACATTAAAATCTACTCACTCTTGGGTATAATTAAAAAGAACTCAGCCAGATCTCTCTTCTGTGTGGCCAATATCTGGTGCACAGGAAATACAAATGCATATCTTACCTTGGTTCTAACTGGTCACACTTTCCAGGGCTATTTTCCTAGCTCAGCGCAGAACAAAAAGGCAAAAACACCCAGCTCCTAGATGCTTGCTGGAAGAGGCTTAACTGTACACCTAATGCCTTCACTTTCCCAACTGATGCCCATGGGTCAGGCAGGTAAACCACTCTTAATTCTGTGTTTAAAAAGTTTACAAAAGCATTAAAAACAAGTATAACTAAACTATGTTCATGGATGCGTTATATAAATAGTTATAAATTGGAATACCCAAAGAATATGCTGGGGGAAAAATTGGTGAAAGTGCAGATTTTTTGTATGTAGATAAAGTTAAGTTTTTATATGTTTAGAGTAGGTGAAAGGGAAGACAATTAGTAGTCCTCTGGAATCATGGACGGGCATGTAGGTGCTCCTGCAGCTCTGCTCTCTGAATAGGTCAACAGAAAGAACAAAGCCTCAAGCTAACCAACCTACTTGTCTCTGAGAGCCTTTAGGTTTTTCATAAATTCTTTGCCTAGGCCAATGTCTGTAAGCATTGTTCCAACATTCTTTTCTAGAATTCTCATAGTTTTGTGCCTTAGGTTAAAGTGTTATCCATAGTAAATTAATTTTTGTGAGTGGTGAGAGATGTTGATCTTATTTTAATCTTCTACAAGTAGCTATCCAATTGTCTCAGCACCAATTATTAAATAGTGATCCTTTCCCCCAATGTATGTTATTGCCTACTTTGTCAAAGATCAGATGGCAATGTGAGGATGGCTTTATATTTGGGTTTTTGTTCTGATCCATTGGTCAATGTCTCTGTTTTTGTGCCAGTACCAACCTGTTTTGGTTACGATAGCCTTGTAGTATAGCTTGAAGTTAGGTAAAGTGATGCCTCCAAATTTGTCCTTTATGTCCAAAGGTTGCTTTGGCTATTAGGGTTCTTTTCTTGTTCCCTATGAAGCATAGAATTATTTGTTCTAGATCTGCAAAAAATTACATTAGTGTTTGTCTTTTTGATTTTAATGGAGGATTGCACTGAATCTGTAGATCACTTTGAATAGTACAGTCATTTGAATAGTGTTGATTCTACCCATCCATAAGCATGATATATTTTTTCTTTTGTTTATATCCTCTGAGATTTCTTTTGTCAGTGACTCATAATTCTCCCTATAGTGGTTTGTCTTTTACCTCTTCAGTTAAGTATATTCCTAGTTACTTTTCTTGTTGCTTTTGTGAAAGGTAATGAGTCTTTGATTTGATTCTCAACTTTACTGTTGGTGGTGTGTAGGAATGCTCTTGATTTATGAATGTCAATTTTATAACCTGAGCCTCTGCTGAATTTATTTTTCAGTTCCAGGAGTTTCTTGGCAGACTCTTTGGGGTTTGTTGTGTGACCGGAGACACAAATGAACAACAGCTTTGCTGAGGGTATAAACTTGTTTCTGTAATCATTAAGTCAAGAAACAGACTACATAGGATGGAATGGTGTGTAGCAAAATTCTTTATTCAGGGTTTTGATTTTATACTTTTCTAGTCATGTACACACTTAATCTATTATCTGTTAGTTTCACTATTACCTCATTTTACCTATCTGAAATTAACTTGAAAGGAAATATCCTGTTACCATATCAACACAATCGCTTTTGCAATAAACATCTTCTTCTAGACACTGACTAATCTCTGGGTAGGTATCTAAATAAAGATCACAAAGAAGAAAGTAGCCACAGGGGAACAGAGTTAATGGAAGAGAATCTTCAAGCATTTACTCAGTTTACTCAGTATGAAGTAATGGCTGTGTCTTTTCCTCAGGGCAGAGCACTTATAAACCTCTGACAATATGTTGTTAACATATGTTAACCTTCTGGCCTGTATCTGTGAGGAAGGGTGACATGCCCTTTGACTCAGGCTTCACTGGACGCACAGCTTCAGAGAATGGGCTGGTAGAATTTTTAATTCCAGGCAAGCCAACTCTGAGTGTGTCGGGGGTGGGGCTTAGGTCCCTTAAGCCTCTTGAAAAAAAGCAAGCCATTTTAAACTCACTCTGAGTTCACTTTGTGTGCCTGATATAGGATATGTTTATTTCTAAATCCTGCAGGTTTTCTAGATATAAGATCATACACGTATCAGCAAAGAGTCACAGTTTGACCTCTTCTGTAACCTCTATGGAAAGTCATATGGAAATATCTCAAAGACTAAAAGTAGACTTTCCATTTGACCCAGCAATACCACTATTGGATATTCACCCAAAGGAAAAAAGTCATTTTATCAAAAAGGCACATGCACTCCAAAGTTTATTCAGCACAATTCACAGTCACCAAGATTTGGAATCAAGCCAAGTGCCCATAATACATGAGTGGATTAAGATGTACAGGGAGTACTACTCAGCCATAAAAAGTAATGACCTGTTACCTTTTGTACCAACCTGAATGACTCTGGAAGCAATTATTCTAAGTGAAGTGTCACAAGAATGGAAAAACAAATACCACATGTACTCACTATTAAACTGGAACTAATCAGTCAACACCCAGGTGCACATTTGGTAGTAAAACTCAATGGAAAGGAAACAGGTGAGAGGTGGCAGGAAGAGAGTGGTAAATACATACCTAACAGGTATAATGCACACTAACTGAATGATGGGCACACTTATACTTAAATTTAACTCAAATTGTACAAAAACAATTATGTAACCAAAACATATGTGCCTCTATAATTTTCTGGGGAAAAGTTTTCCCTGCACTCTCTTCTAGTATTTTTATAGTTTCATGTCTTAAGTTTAAATCTTTAATCCAGTGAGAGTCTATCTTAGTTAATGGTGAAAGGTATGGGTCCAGTTTCAGTCTTCTATAGGTTGCCAGCCAGTTCGCCCAGCACCATTCGTTAAATAGAAAATCTTTCCCCCACTGAATGTTTTTAATTGGCTTGTCAAAGAGCAAATAATGGTAAGTAGCTGGGTTCATCTCTTGGTTCTCTATTCTGTTCCATACATCTGCCTCTCTGTTTTTGTGCCAGTACCATGATCACTATCGATTTATAGTATAGTCAGAGGTCTGGTAGCATGATTCCTCCTGCTTTGTTTTTATTTCTGAGTAATGGCTATTTGAGTTTTTTTCTGATTTGATATAAAACAAAGTATTATTTTTTCAAGGTCTTTAAAGTATGACAGTGGAGCTTTAATAGGATTGCATTAAAATTGTATGTGGCTCAGTGGGTAGGGTGCCAGCCCCATGCTGAGGGTGGTGGGTTCAAACCCAGCCCCAGCCAAAACAACAAAAAAATAGCCGGGCATTGTTGTGTGGCGGGTGCCTGTAATCCCAGCTACTCGGAGGCTGAAGCAAGAGAATCGCCTAAGCCCAGGAGTTGGAGGTTGCTGTGAGCTGTGTGATGCCACAGCACTTTACTGAGAGCGATAAAGTGAGACTTTGTGTCAAAAAAAAAAAAAAATGTATATTGCTTTGGGTAGTATGGACATTTTAACAATGTTGATTCTTCCCAGCCATAAGCATGGTATATTTTTCCATTTGTTAACATCTTCAGCTATTTCTTTTCTTAGAGTTTCATGGTTCTCTTTATAGAGATCTTTCACATTCTTTGTTAGATAAACTCCCAAATATTTCATCTTCTTTGGCACTACTGTGAATGAAATAGAGTCCTTAACTGTTTTTTCAGCCTGACTATTGTTGGTATACATAAAGGCTATCAATTTATGAATGTTGATTTTGTAACCTGAGACACTGCTGTATTCCTTGATCACTTCTAAGAGTTTTGTAGTAGAATCCCTTGTGTTTTCCAGATATACAATCATATCATCTGCAAAGAGTGAAAGTTTGATCTCTTCTGACCCTATGTAGATACCCTTGGTTGCCTTTTCTTCCCTAATTGTGGTGGCTAAAACTTCCATTACAATGTTAAAGAGTGGAGACAATGGGCAGCCTTGTCTTGTTCCTGATCTGAGTGGAAATGATTTCAATGTAACTCCATTCAATACGATATTGGCTGTGGGTTTGCTGTAGATGGCCTTTATCAGTTTAAGAAATGTCCCTTCGATACCAATTTTCTTAAGTGCTCTGATCATGAAGGGATGCTGGATATTATCAAAAGATTTTTCTGCATCAATTGAGAGAACCATATGGTCTTTGTTTTTTAATTTATGTGCTGAATTATATTAATAGATTTACATATATTGCACCAAACTTGAGACCCTGGGATAAAACCAACTTGGTCATGATGTATAATTTGTTTGATGTGTTGCTGGATTCTGTTTGTTAGGATCTTGTTGAATATTTTTGAGTCTATATTCATTAGTGATATTGGTCTATAATTTTCTTTTCTTGTTGGGTCTTTTCCTGGTTTGGGGATCAGGGAGACGTTTGCTTCGTAGAACATGTTGGGTAGTCTTCCTTCTTTTTCAATGTTTTGGAACAGGTTGAGTAATATAGGTACTAGTTCATCTTTAAAGGTTTGGAAGCATTCTGACATGAAGCCATCTGGTCCCGGGCTTTTCTTTTTAGGGAGATTTTGTATGGTTGATGCTATTTCAGAACTTGATATAGGCCTGTTCAACATTTCCACTTGCTTCTGGCTAAGTCTTAGAAGTTGACGTGCTTCCAAGTATTGGTCAATTTCCTTCAGATTTTCATATTTCTGAGAATAAAGTTTCTTGTAATATTCATTAAGGATTTTTTTAATCTCTGAGGAGTCTCTTGTTATTTTATTTTATGAGGAGGAGCCCCCGGGCAATTGAACCAGCTTTAAAAATACACTATTGGGACCTGATCAAACTAAAAAGCTTCTGCACAGCCAAGAACACAGTAAGTAAAGCAAGCAGACAGCCCTCAGAATGGGAGAAGATATTTGCAGGTTATGTCTCTGACAAAGGTTTATTAACCAGAATTCACAGAGAACTCAAACGTATAAGCAAGAAAAGAACAAGGGATCCCATAGCAGGCTGGGCAAGGGACTTGAAGAGAAACTTCTCTGAAGAAGACAGGTGCATGGCCTACAGACATATGAAAAAATGCTCATCATCCTTAATCATCAGAGAAATGCAAATCAAAACTACTCTGAGATATCATGTAACTTCAGTAAGATTATCCCATATCATAAAATTCCAAGACCAGAGATGTTGGCGTTGATGTGAAGAAAAGGGAACACTTCTACACTGCTGGTGGGAATGCAAATTAATACATTCCTTTTGGAAAGATGTTTGGCGAACACTTAGAGATCTAAAAATAGACCTGCCATTCAATCCTGTAATTCCTCTACTAGGTATATACCCAGAAGACCAAAAATCACATTATAACAAAGATATTTGTACCAGAATCTTTATTGCAGCCCAATTCATAATTGCTAAGTCATGGAAAAAGCCCAAGTGCCCATCGATCCACGAATGGATTAATAAACTGTGATATATGTACACCATGGAATATTATGCAGCCTTAAAGAAAGATGGAGATTTTACCTCTTTCATGTTTACATGGATGGAGCTGGAATATATTCTTCTTAGTAAAGTATCTCAAGAATGGAATAAAAATTAACCAGTGTACTCAGCTCTACTATGAAACTAATTTATGGCTTTCACATGAAAGCTATAACCCAGTTATAACCTAAGAATATGGGGAAGGGGGAGAGGGAGGGCAGGGTTGGGGGAGGATGGATGGAGGCAGGGTGATTGGTGGGATTACACCTATGGTGCATCATACAAGGGTACATGTGAAACTTAGTAAATGTAGAATATAAATATCTTCTTAGTTATCTACACAATAACTAAGAAAATGCCAGCAAGGCTATGTTAACCCGTGTGATGATTTTCAAATGGTCTATAAAACCAATGTATGGTGCCCCATGATCACATTAATGTACACAGCTATGATTTAATAATTAAAAAAATATTCTGGGGAAAAACACTATAAGAAAAATTAACAGCAATAGGAGTTGAGATTTTTTGTAATAATAAAGAAAATTGACACAGCCTTAGCTAGACTAAGAAAGCAAAAGACTCAAGTAAAAATAAATAAAATCAGACATGAAAGAGGAGATATTATAAGGAATTGTTAAGATATAAAATGATTTATAAAACATTATTTTAAACTGTTATATGAGTGCAAATTGGATAATCTAAAAAAATGGACACAGTCCTAGAAACATACAACCTGTCAAGAATGAATTAAGAAAAGTAGGAAGTCATAATAGACTGGTAATAAACAAATGAATTGAAGTAATAATCTATAACTTCTAGAAACTGTTAGAGTTAATGAAAACATTTAGTAAAGTAGCATGATGAAAAATCAACATACATAAAATGTTGTATTTCTTTACACCAGTAATGATCTATCCTATAGGAAAATCAAGAAAACAATCTCACTTACATGTATAATAGCAGCAAAAAGAATAAGATACTTTGGAATAAATATAACCAAGGGGATAAAAAAGCTATATGCCAAAAACTACAAAATGTTACTGAAAGAAGACACAAATAAATGGATATATAGACCATATGACTTGGAGTGGAGGAATAAATATTATAATGTACCTTAAAATCATATACAGATTCAACACCTTTGGCATTAAAATTCCACTGCCATTTTTTTTAGAAATAGAGAAAAATTATAAAATTTGTATGAAAACACAAAGGCCCAAAATAACCAAAGCAATCTTGAGAAAGAAGAAATTTAGAGATATCACACTTTCTGATTTTGAATTGTATTGCAATACTATAATAATCAAAACAATATGGCATTAAAATAGCTATTTTAGATCAATGGATTACAATAGAAGGCATAGAAATAAACCCAAGCATGCACAGTCACCTGATCTTTTTTTTATTAAATCATAGCTGTGTACATTGATATAATCATGGGGCATCATTCACTAGCTTCACAGACCGTTTACCAAGTTTCACATATACCCTTGTAAGATGCACCGCTGGTGTAATCCCACCAATCCCCTTCCCTCTACCCACCTCACACCTCCCTCCCCTCCCTTTCTCCCTTCCCCCTATTCTTAGGTTGTAACTGGGTTATAGCTTTCATGTGAAAACCCTAAATTAGTTTCATAGTAGGGCTGAAAAGGATGGTGAGAATATGCAATAGGGAAAGGATAGTCTCTTCAATAAGTGGTACTAAGTAATGTGAATATCTACATCCAAAAGCATGAAATTAGACATTTATAAGTGCAAAAATCAGCTCAAAACGGATGAAAGACTTAAGCATAATACCTGAAACTGTAAAATTCCTTAAGGAAAACTTAGGGAAAATCACCCTGATATTGTCCTTGGCAATGATTTTTTTTGGATACCACATCAAAAGTTAAATCCACAAAGGTAAGAATAAACAGATGGGACTGCATCAAACTAAAAATCTTTTGCACAGCAAAGGAGACAAATCAATCAAATGATAAGGTAGTCCATGTATTGGGAGATCATATTTGCAAACTATATATTTTATAAAGAGTTTATATCCAAAATACATAAAGAATTTTCACAGCTCAATAGCAATAATAATAATAATAGAATTGATTTAAAAATAGACAAAGGACCTGAATAAGCACATTTCCCAAGAAGACATAAAATAGACAAAGGGTTTATGAATGGATGCTAACAGGTATATAAAAGGTACTCAGGATCAGTAATTATCAGGGAACTGCAAATCAAAACCATGATATCACCTAACACCTGTGAGGATAACTATTACCAAAAGGCACGAGATAACTAGCGTTGGTAACAGTGTGAGGCAAAGGAAGCTCTTGTACACAGTTTTTAAAAGTGTAAATTGGTACAGTCATTACAGAAAACAATTATATGATTTTATTTTTAATTATTAAGCCCTATTCTGGTTATATATTCAAAGGAAATGAAACCAGTACCTCATGAAGATAACTGAATTTCCATGTTCATTGCAGCATAATTCACAATAGCTAAGATTCAGAAATAGTCTATATGTCTGTGAATGGATGAACGGATAAAGAAATTGTGGCTTATATACTTACTATTAAGACTATTATTCAGCCTTAAAAAAAGAGTGTATCCTGCCATTGTGGCAAAATGGATAAATCAGAAGGACATTGTGCTAACTGAAATAAGCCTGACACAGAAAGAAAAATGTTGCACAATCTCATTGTATGTAGAATCCATAATAGTCAAATAGGTAGAAACAGAGAGTAGAATGGTCGTTACCACAGAAGTGGGCAGGAATTGGGGAAAGTTGGTCAATGAGTACAAACTTGTAGTAATATAAGATGAATAAGTCTAGAAATCCAATATACATTATAATAGCCATACTGAATTAATAATATTGTTAATAATATTGTATTGTATACTAGAAATTTGACAAGAGAACAAATTGTGAGGAGATGAGGATGTTAATTTGCTAAACTCTAGTAACCATTTCACTGTATGTACATATAAAGATCTCATGTTGAATGCCTCAAATATATAGAATAAAAGTAAAGAATAGTTTCAATAAGCTATGTTTGGATAATAATAACATAATTGGGTATCCACAGATTTAAAAAGATAACTTTGACCTAAAATTCATACTCCATATACAATGTAATTCCAAATGGATCCTAGAGATAAATGTAAAATGTAAAAGTACACATAATACTTTCAGCAGAAAACTTGAGAAAATATTCATGACCTAGATTAGAGAAAAGTTTCTTAGATGTGACACTAAAAGCATAATTTATAAAATAATATATTTATGAATTGGACTTCATCAAAATTTTACAAATTTGTTCTGTGGAAGTCTTTATGAGCAGAATCAAAAGACAGGATACAGATTTAGGAAAGATATTTGCAATTCAGATATTCACCAAAGAACTGGTACGTGGAATATAATGGAGAACTCTCAAAACTTCACCATAATAAAACTAAACATCTGATTTTAAAACGGGCGAAGAACTTGAGTAAACACTTCAATAAAAAGAATAAAGGGATAGTAAATAAATACATGAAAAGATGTTTAACGTCATTAACCATCAGGAAAGTGTTAATTTAAACCACCATAAGATACCACTATGCATATTCAGATGGCTAACATAAAATAAAATTCTTGCACAAAGCCGAGTGTGGAAAAATGTTTCCACAATTCCAAATATTTGGAGGAAATGAAAAAATACTTACACAATACCAAAGATTTGGAGGAGTATACAGTGGTTCATCCATTATGGAAATGGTTTGGCGGTTTCTTATAAAACTAAGCATACATTTACCATTACATTCAGCAATCCGCTTCCTGGGCATTTACCCTGAAAAACATGATACCTTACATTTACTAAAAAATCTGTAAGTGAATGTTTATATCAAGTCCATTCACAATTGCCTCAAACTTGAAAAACAAAATAAATGTTCTTCAATAGAGGAAGAGTGGAACAAACTGCGGTACACCAAAGAACAGAATGTTACTCAGAATAAAAGGGAACCAACTATTTTTTTTTAATTTATTTATTTTTATTGTTAAGTCATAGCTGTGTACATTAGTGCAATCAAGGGGTACAATGTGCTGGTTTCATATACAATCTGAAATATTCTCATCAAACTGTTCAACGTAGCCTTCATGGCATTTTCTTAGTTACTGTATGTAGGCATTTGTATTCTGCATTTAGTAAGTTTTGCCTGTACCCATTCTAAAATGCACTGTAGATGTGGCCCCACCCATTACCCTCCCTCCACCAAAACCTCCCCCCTTCCTCCCCCTTCCTTGGCCCTTTCTCCACAGTCTTGTGCTATAGTTGGGTTATAGCCTTCATGCGAAAGCTATAATTTAGCTTCATAGTAGAGCTGAGTACATTGGATACTTTGGGAACCAACTATTAATGCATGCAATGTGGAAGAAGCATAAGAGCATTATGCTTAATGAAAGAAGCCAATCTTAGAAGGTCTCTTACTCTATGATTGCATTTATATAACATTCTGGAAAAGGCAGCACAATAGTGATGGAGAACAAATCATATTTGCCAGAAGTTAGAGGTGAAGGAAGATATTACTATAAAGAGAGGACAAAAGAATGATTTTTAGGATGGTGGAACTTTTCTGTTTCCTAATTATAATGGTGTTTACACAAATATATGTTTTAAAATTCACAGAACTGTACAAGAAAGAGTGCATTTTACTCTAACATAATTTAAAAAATAAAATAAAGTAAAAAATAAAATTTAAAAGGCAATGGAGTGGATTGCATTTAAAAACAGCATTTAATTTATAAAATGTTGAGTTTTGTTGTTGTTGTTGTTATTGTTGTTTGTTTGTTTCTGTGACAGAGTCTTATTCTGTCACTCCGTACTATGGCCTCAGTTTAGCTCACAGCAAGCAACCTCAAACTCCTGGGCTTAGGCAATCCTCCTCCCTCAAACTCCCGAGTAGCTGAACATACAGGCACCTGTTACCACATCCGGGCTAATTTTTCTATTTTTAATAGAGAAGGTCTCATGCTTGCTCAGGCTGGTCTTGAATTCCTGAACTCAAGCAATCCTCTCATTTTGGTCTCACCGACTGCTAAGATTACAGGCAGGAGATACCATGCCCTACCATAAAATATCTATTTTTAAGTCTTTTAGACAATTAGCACATAAGCCTGTCTTTATTTTCAGAGTTGAATAAAGATAATCTGTTACTTCTGCTTCACAATTGAGGGCTTAATGATGGGTAGCAACTTTTACTATAACTTTACCTCTCACACACAAATTTCTTTGTAAGAAATAACTCGATAGTCCCCACCTTCAAATAAGTCACACTTTTCATTTGAAGCCCTCCACTTAACTAAGGTAGTGAATGTAACATACTTTATAGTACTGAGAGTTTTTGAACATTCCCAGTTAATATTAAGTATATTTATCACTTAGCTTTCTTTGTCTGCATAGTGGGAGCCAGATTTTGGTCTTTAGTACCATATACTTCCAAGACTCTCTTAGTTTTAAACGACTAGTATCACTAAAGCTCTGAAAAAACACATATTTTTAAAAACCCAAAGCATCTCAAGGAATCCATCCAATTTGGAAGAATAAACCTGAATACAGAGGTAAATTTGATTTAGGACTAAGTTGGCAGTGGAATCATTTTAAAGTATGCTTATCGATTACAAAATATGGTATAATTGCAATAGTGAACTAATTTTTTGAAGAGTGAAAGAATCTCTTATATTTTGGTAACTTTCTGATAAAATTATTCAGTGATGATTATTTATGATCCAACATCCTTCACCTTTGAATTTTGCTTCATGGTGACTAAGACAATAATTTTTGCGAACATAAAAAGTCTTATAAATTTTTCCAACAGTCTCCTTAATTACTTTGAACTAAAAATTTGCCAACTTTGAATAGTCTCTGATGGCATCATCATTGCAGATTTTTTTTTCTTTCTTTTTTTTTTTTATTGTTGGGGATTCATTGAGGGTACAATAAGCCAGGTTACACTGATTGCAATTGTTAGGTAAAGTCCCTCTTGCAATCAGATTTTTTTCTTCTTTTATCTGATCCATCTCTGCCAGATCCTCGTTAGTAAAGGCATTTGATTTGAGCTGTCCTCTATCATCAGTGTCATTAACTTCATAAAATTCTGAATTGCTCCCAAGTCCAGCCCGACACCAGCAAATGCTCTTTATTCTCAAGGATCTCTAGGGATCTGGTTGACTCAACATTTAGGGACAACTTTCTGCTTCCTAAGGCTAAACGAGGCTAGACTCCGGGTTTTCTGCCCTGGTAGAGTGGGTCCTCACTCCAGCATTTCAGTTGTTCCCAGAACCATCTCGGAAATCTCAAAGCAAAAATCTTTTCCTTCACACGTCTCTACTTTTTCCCAGTCTCTCTGAGTATTTCATTCTCGACACTCAGGATGTAGGGGCTCCGTCTTGCAGAGAGAGCATCTCAACTGAGTGGGCTCTGAACTTTGACTGCCAGTGTCATTCTGACTGAAGTGTGGTGACCCGGTTTGGGTGGAACTCTCCAAGTTTCAGCACTGAAAGTCCTGTAACCCCAGAATCTCCTCAGTTGGGGGCAAATTAGGATAGTTAGTCACACTAGAAGGATCCGTAAATTTTCCCAAACTGGGTAAATGACACCTCTCCTAAGCTTTTCTGTATATTTGGTCAAGTCCTACCTCCCAAATTAAAGATGATCTTCTTGTCTGTTGCCATAAAGCTGTTCTTGTAGAAAAATGCAAATACCCAAAGGAGTTGACTTGTGAATTCATACTAAACAAAGTAGTAAAAAATTTTTTCTTAACTGTAAAGGTGAGAGAGAATGAGAAGAAATGCAGAAATTAAATATCAAATATATTAGTCTGCCTACTTTTTCAGACGTTAGGAGAAATACAAGCTGTACTAGCTGTTCATTAAAGTAGTTTAAAGCACTTAACACACTGGAGTCCAATTTAGACATTACCCCAATATTCAAGAGGTCCAAGTGAGGGGTGGGGAACATGGAAACAGGAGACCTGGGCAGCCTAAGTAGAAATATGTTACCAAGTAAGTGTGATGTCAAGATACTGGGAAATAGGGTTCAGGTCTCATCTCATCTGGAGAGGGGAGAAAGCAGGAGAACAGGATGAGAAGGACAACTATGAAGTAGTTAGGAACAAGACATTTAATTCTGGACATTTTTAGGTTGAAGTCCTAGCTTTTCTGTATACTAACATTGTGATTATGGGTAAGGCATTTTACCCTAATTGTCTTACTCAAGAAATGAGGCCGTTAATAGCACTATTTTATAGAATTACTATGAGGATTAAATTAATCCAAATGAAGCATGTAGCAGAGTTCTTGGCTTATAATAAGCACTTAAATGGAACTTAATTATTAGCTACTGTTGTATTATTTCTTTACTTCAAACCAATACTCTGATACGATTTTATTAGTCTAATTTTGGTAAAAATTTGGTGTGGTATTATTATTTATCTAAAAGTTAATAATTGCCTTTTATAGTTGCTTAGTTTTCTATGTTCCTATCACTAATCCAGCTTTAAAGTTTCTAATAAAACCAAAAAATATTTTCATTACAGCTAATCAGATATCTTGGATTTCCACATTATTTAGAACCATACTTTCTGAAGCTCTTTATCTCCTTCCAATTTGAATTAGTTGTTCCATAGACCCGCACAGCTGTAGTCCTTGATGTTGTTTTTTTTTTTCTTTCTTTCTTTCTTTCTTTATTTTTTTGTAGAGACAGAGTCTTACTTTATGGCCCTCGGTAGAGTGCCGTGGCCTCACACAGCTCACAGCAACCTCCAACTCATGGGCTTAAGCGATTCTCTTGCCTCGGCCTCCCGAGCAGCTGGGACTACAGGAGCCCGCCACAGCACCCGGCTATTTTTTTGTTGCAGTTTGGCCGGGGCCGGGTTTGAACCCGCCACCCTCGGCATATGGGGCCGGCGCCCTACTCACTGAGCCACAGGCGCTGCCCAGTCCTTGATGTTTTTATACTGTTATACTAGAAGAATGATACTTTGTTCTTCTCTTCCGTGTTTAACCTATATTTCTGGGAGGTGGAAATCTCTTCTTCTTTCTTTATTTTATTTTATCTTATTTTATATTAATGTGAGTGTACAGCACATTCTTCTTAGTAAAGTATCACAAGAATAGAAAAGCTAATATCCAGTGTACTCCATACTAATATTAAGCCAATAAATGATCTAATACATGCCCACACAAGAAAAAAACTCTTCTTCTTTCTTGACTCAATCTCTTGTTTTGATGAAGAATAATCTCTAATAACTTTCTGAGGGCGTTTAGAGAAGTCAGTTTTCTAAAAGCTCATATACCTGAAAATGTATATTTATTCTACACTCACACTTAGTGTATAATTTTAGTGGCTATAGAATAGATTGAAAATCATGTTATTTTTCAGAAATTTAATGTTTGACCATTGCCTTCTAACTTTCACTGTTAAAGATTCTACTTTGATTCTCACTTTTTTTCTTTTCAGAAAATTTTAACTGGGTTATAGCTTTCATACGAAAGCCATAAATCAGTTTCATAGCAGCGCTGAGTACATTGGATACTTTTTGTTCCATTCTTGAGATACTTTACTAAGAAGAATATGTTCCAGCTGCATCCATGTAAACATGAAAGAGGTAAAGTCTCCATCTTTTTTAAGGCTGCATAATATTCCATGGCGTACATATACCACAGTTTATTAATCCATTCGTGGATGGATGGGCACTCGGGCTTTTTCCATGACTTAGCAATTATGAATTGGGCTGCAATAAATATTCTGGTACAAATATCTTTGTTATAATGTGATTTTTGGTCTTCTGGGTATATACCTAGTAGAGGAATTATAGGATTGAATGGCAGGTCTATTTTTAGATCTCTAAGTGTTCTCCAAACATCTTTCCAAAAGGAATGTATTAATTTGCATTCCCTTAATTTGTGTAGAAGTGTTCTCTTTTCTCCACATCCATGCCAACATCTCTGGTCTTGGGATTTTATGATATGGGCTAATCTTACTGGAGTTAGATATCTCAAGGTAGTTTTGATTTGCATTTCTCTGATGATTAAAGATGATGAGCATTTTTTCATATGTCTGTAGGCCATGTGCCTGTCTTCTTCAGAGAAGTTTCTCTTCAAGTACCTTGCCCAGCCTGTGATGGGATCACTTGTTCTTTTCTTTCTTATACGTTTGAGTTCTCTGTGGATGCTGGTTATTAAACCTTTGTCAGAGACATAACCTGCAAACATCTTCTCCCATTCTGAGGGCTGTCTGCTTTCTTTACTTCCTGTGTTCTTGGCTGTGCAGAAACCTAAGAATATGGGAAAGGGGGAGAGGGAGAGGAGGGAAGGGAGGGAGGGTGATTGGTGGGATTACCATTTTATGAATCCAACATCTTGTTTTAGTTCTTCTAGGATACTAATACACTAATACTAGGATACTAATACAATGCATATTTTTCTTCAGTTCTCTTTCTTTCAAGTGTTATTTGTTTATTTTTGGCTTGTTTTGATATGTTGTAAATCTTTCTCAAAATTCTTGTAATCTCTGACTGTTATTTAGATTTTAAATGAGACATTAAAAACATTACTGGAAGCCCAGTGTACATGAGTGACCACAGAGGGGCACGCCAGAGATTGACCAATTTAGGACCTGATTATTACATTAGAGGCTTTAATATATTAGTGTCTACAGATGTTAGGGTTCAGTTTCCCTAAAAAAATACTACTGATCTTTTCCTGGGATCAGTAAGTACACCTACTATTATTTAAGACAAAATGCTAACAAATTTTTATCATCTGGATGTAGCTTTTAATTTCATCCACTTGTGTGTCTGAATCCAAACTTTTTCTGATTCAACTTCTGTGGATGTGGATGAATAAACTCCGATTAGGAAAAGGATATAAGAGTCTACATAACTGGGTATCATTGTGTCAAAAATGTATCTATACTCCTATGTTTATCAACGCAGTGTTCACCATAGAAAAGATATAGAATCAATCTAAGTGTCCATCATTGGATAATTGGATTAAAAAATGTGGTATACACACACACACACAAACACACATTGTGGAATACTATTCAGGCATAACAATGAATAATATCACATCTTTTGCAGCATCGTGGATGAAACTAGAAGCAATAATCAAGTGAAATAACTCAGACAGAAAGTCAAATACCCCATGTTCTCACTTATAAGTGGGAAGTAAATAATGTTTTCATATGAACATAAAGGGTGGGAAAATAGTCATTGGAGACTAGGAAGAGTGGGAGGTAGGTGAGGAATGATAAATTTCATAATAGGTGCAATTATACTATTAAGGTGTTTGTTACACAAAAAGCCTAGACTTCACCACTACACAACATACCAATGTAACAAAACTGAACTTGTACCCCTTACAGCTATAAAAATAAACAAAAAAATGTAAGGATGGAGATTTTTTTTTTTTTTTTTTACAAACTCTCAACCTGTCCTTTTTTCCAACCACATTTCACTTTGCACCTTTCAGAGATACTGCTGCCTCTAACTCCTAAATCTTTCCTAGGTTCTGCAACAGGTATCAAATCAGCCAGCTTCCACAGAGAACTCAGTATTTAGCTTTCTTCTCTCTGCTAATTCAGTTGCATACACATCTGTTCTTTCCATTTAAACATTTTCTTGGTATTTTTCATCTGCTGTTTTCTTTGATTATGTGGAGGCTTAGATATTCTTTTCCTTTATTGTCTTCTTAATGTTCTTTCTGGAAGAAGCAAAAATAAAATTATGTGCTCAAAATGCAATGTTAAACTAGACCTCTTCACGATAAATACCTCATCAATCCATCCTCTCCTTTACCTCTTCCCTCTGATTTTATTCTGAGTTTTATCCTTACCCTTTTGTTTAACACTAGCCTCTTCATTTCCAGTTAAAGCCTCTCTTTTCTATCTTACACACTTCTTGGAAAAATGATCTTTATAAAACCAAATTCTGAACATGTTAGTGCCCTGTGTAAAACCCTTCACATGCACTAGTTGCGGGATTTCATGATGTAACAGGCTAGCGATTCTACACAGTTGGCCAGGTATTCTGATTGTTTACAACAAATGAGTGATGTAGCAGGGTTGGGGGAGTGGCTTGGGGAAGAAGCTTAGAATAAATGAAATTAAGAAAGCCCCGGCCAAAAAAAAAAAAAAAAAAAAACCACACACAAAAAAAAAAGAATACATTAGAAAACAAGGAGAGGTTGCCAGACCAGAAATGAATAATCTCGTGGGTTCACGATTCTCTGATCTGGTAAAGAGACCTTGGTCACTACGCTTGCTGCCTCAAAACCCCCATGTTCCTGTGGGACAAATGTCTCTTCACTAAAAAACAACACTGGTTAGCTTTGTTTCTATTTTGTTGAGATTTCTAAAAGGCTGTCTTTTTTTTATGATGCGCAGAATGGACAAGTCTATTTGTCTTTGTGAATCTTTTGTTTATATTACATCCCTACATGCTCTTCAGGGAGAAGTGATACGATTGTCAGTATTGTCACTTGATTTTAGCTGATGGAAGGTTAACATCTACTTTGCTGCTATTCTTACTTGACATCTTCCTTATCTCTTTTCTCCTGTTGGGTTAAAAAATAGGTTCTTTTTTCAGTATTGGGGAGGTGAGTATTGGGGAGGGTTTGCTTTAAATAAAGAGCACAGATGAACAGGCCCTGATGCCTTCTGTGTCTCCCCATGTATCACTTATTAAACTCCTGTTGCCCTGACCATTGTTGCTTCCCACTGAAGTCTGGTTTATTTACTTGAAAATCTGATTTGTTTCATTTTATTACTGTGTTTGCGAAGTAACTGATATCAGATTCGGAGGGAAAGAACTGCCATTTACCAGCAGTCTGTGATGGCTTTGCCTCGGTCTGCAGGCCTGATTTTGAGGCCTCGTCTGCCCTGGGGCTCCCACAGAAATAAGATTACTGGCAATAACTGCTTCAACTGCTTTGAATAACAGGCACAACTCAGAGAGCATAAAATTAGCATAAACACAGCACTAGTGTGTTCCCTCAGCGGATATGAGACAGGCAGGCTATGGAAAATTGACTGAAATGGGGTCAGACAATGTAGAAATCTGAAACATAGAAAATACCGCTTAAGAGATAGGAGGTATTACCACCTCTCTCGCTTTCTTTTATCTCTTTCTATATATATTCATGCAGTTTTAATGATAAAATGTTAGAACTGATGAAAATTAAAGATGCAAAATCACTACCCCCCCTAAAATGCCTGCATTATCTTTCCAGACAAATTATTATTAATCATTTTTCAGCTTTTTAATCCTGAGGGTAGAAAAATAAACACATTTTCGCAGTCATTTGAAATTGATTTTTCTTTTTAGGGGGATATTAGTTTGAGGATAGAGAGTTTGCTTCACAAGGAAGGTGAACAGCTGAAGCAGTACAGGACTGGAGCTTGAAACAATTCCTCCCATATCTATTTACCAAATATTAAAATGGAATATGCTGCCGACAAATGCAATAAAGTCTAACATTACAGGGAAAGGAGTGATGCTGTGCATCTCAACAGGCAGATGGAAACTGTGATGTTGCTGTTTTAATAATATGTTGTCACATATGGAATACAATTTTCTATACAGCTGCATATAGATGGGTCCCCTTGCTTATTTATTTATTTATTTCTGGTGTGATGTTGGCAAAACTCCAAGTTACCATTGTAGAAAATGGAAATGTTCTTGAAACTTAGCTTTTTCTGGTCTTATACTGGTCAGAAAGAGTGTTCGAAGGCTGATAACCCAGTACTTCAAATTTAAATTAAGGAGAGAAGATATAAATGGTAAATATCCTTCCCCAAGACTACCATTCGAACCCTTTATTATTCTTTGTCTCTTTCATAGCATTTTGAGATTTGGAATTATTTAATGTTAGTTTTCTCCCTTAGTCTGCAAGTTCCATAAAGCCAGGAACTCTCATTTGGGTCATGTTTACCATCATATTCCTAGTGCTCAGCACAGTGCCTGGTATTTATTAGGCACTTAATAAGGATTTACTGAATATATGAGTAAAGTATGACTTAATTATAGGAAGATATAATAATGTGAGAAATAATTACATTTTAGACAAGGATTATCATAGTATTTTTATCAAAATTTCGATTTTAAAAAGATGATGTTGGCCAGGTACAGGGGCTCACACCTGTAATCCTAGCACTCTGGGAGGCCCAGGGCGGAGGATTCCTTAAGTTCAGGAGCTTAAGATCAGCCTGAGTAAGAGCAGGACCCAGTCTCTACTAAAAATAGAAAAACTAGCTGGGCGTTATGGCAAGTGCCTATAGTCCCAGCTACAGGGAAGTTGAGGCAAGAGGATCAGGATTGCTTCAGCCCAAGAGATGGAGGTTGCTGTGAGCTATGATGATGCCATGGCATCTACCAGGGCGATGGAGTGAGACTCTGTCTCAAAAACAGAAAATACTAATGAGCTCATTGTCTTTAGATTTTAGGAAAAAAGGTCTTTAAGATGTATAAAAATGTGGTGTAAAGTAACTACCACTATGTTTCACTAAATACCTTGTGATAAAAATTATATCTCACAGAAAAAAATCCAATTCACTTGTTATGAAGTGCAAATGACATGTGACATCATTTCATTTAACATATCTGTAGCCAGTTAGCAAGCTGAGATTGTCAGAAGTGTGCTTATATATTAAAGTGACATTAAGTAGTTTCAGAGTACCGGATGTCATTTCACGTCATGTTGCAAAGATTTTCCTGAGTTACTCCTTTTTATATCTATATGTGTTTAGATGTATCCTATCAGACACTCAGCCTTCAGATGAATGGACAATATTCACGATTTGGTTTTTCTTTGTCTAATTATAATATTTGCTTAACCTTGGGGGAAGAGCTCAATTTGTCATTTTCAAGCAAATCTTAATAACAAAGGGCTATTTTCTCTTCTTCTGATTTCATAATAACTATAATCTCAATCACATATTTGGAGTAGAAATACTAGAATCATGTATTAGTATTATCTGTCTATAGCTTGCCTCCCTATGTCAAGTATAAGTACTAGAGAACAGAAACAATGGCTCATATCACTGTATTTTGAAATCCTTGCACAGGGTCAGTACACATCTGAAAGGTATACAAAATAGATAGCATCCTGACTGAATTCAGCTCTCACTTATATATAGATCAATACACACTCACAAATATGCACAGAGAAATTCTGAAAATTGAATGCCAAACCAAGGACCCTCCTAGACACACCTTTGATCTCAGGTCATTTTCCTAAACAGTTCTTTCCACCCGGGAGTATTTCATGCTAAAGAGAACTGCAAGCATCAGGAATAGTCCTATCTGTGCAGGTACAATAAAAGTGATTAGATTCTGTTGTTGAATTCATCATGTCTTAAAGTGATAGTGGTCCACGTTGGTGTTCTGTGTTCTTTGTTCTTGATGAATGATCTTCTCGGAAGTCACTCTGAGATGGGGCCCTGTCAGCCATATTTGTATAAGTTATTCTAACCCTGCACACAGTTGATTGGACCAATTGGGTTAATCAGACTTTTACTTTAAGAAAGTTCACGTGGGGTCTGAGGAATTCTGGTTTAAGCTGGACTATTTGTATAAGAGGTGATATAAACTGCAGATATGTGGGCATCTGTCTTTTTCCAGGGACTAGAGCCTGTGAGGGAGGAAAGATCAAGTAAATGTCATTTTGGTTTGGAACTGTACAGGCTGCGTGAAAACAGGAGCTCAATAACTGTGGCTTACTTTTAAAAATATTTCCACATGACAAGAAGGGCAGAGATAGGCAGTCCTGGGCTGATAAAGCATCCACACCATTTTTGATTTTCTTTTTTTTTTGTAGAGACAGAGTCTCACTTTATGGCCCTCAGTAGAGTGCTGTGGCCTCACACAGCTCACAGCAACCTCCAACTCCTGGGCTTAAGCGATTCTCTTGCCTCAGCCTCCCGAGTAGCTGGGACTACAGGTGCCCGCCACAACGTCCAGCTATTTTTTGGTTGCAGTTCAGCCGGGCCGGGTTCGAGCCCGCCACCCTCGGTATATGGGGCCGGCGCCTTACCAACTGAGCCACAGGCGCCGCCCCATTTTTAATTTTCTATTCCACTATCCTTGCCATGTGGCTCCAATCCTTTTGGTTACAAAAAAGTTATCCCATTTCCAACTACATGACATTCTGGAAAGATAGATGCATGGCATCTATATTTAGGCAGAAAGGAAAAAGGTCCATACCATCTGAGATTACCTCCATAAGTAGCTTCCTGAGGTTACCACCCAAAACTTCCTCTTCTGGTTACATCACTTTGGCCTGAACAATGTCACTTCAATATCTAGTTATAAAAGTGTCTGCACAACTAACATCTGGAGCTAGACGTATTGTCTCTATTGATTAAAGTTCCATTAGTAATGGAGAAAGGGAGAATATACAGAGAAGAGACGTCAAGTAAGCAACCACCAGTGTAGGGTAGGTATCAGTGAACAGGAAATATAGACCAGGAATTGGGTAGCCTAGAGAAAGAGAGTGGGAGAATGCCCACTTGCCTCCAGATAGCTTTCTTATTTTTTGCCCAAGTCCCTTGTCAGCCCTGGCTACCATCCTGTCCGTGAACCATGAGTGTTGCCATAGCAAATTATCTTCTGTTTTTCTTGTTTTCTCTAGATCAAGTTGTTTTATATTATTTGCCAAAAAAGTCTTATTGAGATAGTAGTCCTAGAAGTGAATAAGAGCAAAAGATTGGTCAACCAGTTGTCTTCTTTCTTTTTTTAAAAAATAGATTTCTTAAAGCAGTTTTATGTTCATAGAAAAATTGAGCAAAGGTTCATAGGATTCCCATATACTCCCATTCCCACACATGCACGGCCCACCCACTATCAACATACTGCAGTTGGTATAACTGATGAACCTACTTGGACATGTCATAATCACCCACAGTCCATTTTTTACGTTAGGGTTCAACTTGATATTGTATATTGTACAGTTTTGGGCAGATTGGTAATGACATGTATCTATCATTGTAGTATCATACAAACTATTTTCCCCACCCTAAAAATCTTCTGTTCCACTAATTCATCCTTCCCTTCCACCTACTTTATTATAACCACTGATGTTTTTTTACTGTCTCCATAGTTTTGTCTTTCCAGAATGTCATGTAGTTGAAATTATATAGTATGGAAACTTTCCAGGCTGGCCTCTTTTACTTATACACATGCGTTTTGTTTCCCTCATGCCTTTTCATGTCTTTTTTTTTTTTTTTTTTTTTTTTTGTAGAGACAGAGTCTCACTTTATGGCCCTTGGTAGAGTGCTGTGGCCTCACACAGCTCACAGCAACCTCCAACTCCTGGGCTTAAGCGATTCTCTTGCCTCAGCCTCCCGAGTAGCTGGGACTACGGGCGCCCGCCACAATGCCCGGCTATTAGGTTTGAATAGTACCCCACTGTCTGTGTATACAAAGTTTATCCATCCATCTACTGAAGGGCATTTTTATTTTTCCATGTTTGGGCGATTATGAATAAAGCTGTAGTAAACATCCTTGTGTAGGTTTTAGTGTGTGGACATAATTTTCTATTCATTTGGGTAAATTCCAAAGAGTTCAATTGCTGGATCATAGTCTTATTTCTACATGTGAAATTTTAAACAGAAATTCAGCAAGAGCTGGAGCTGGACCTACGTGTGTTCCCATTATCCAGTTCATAATCTCGAGGGAACAGATGAACAATTGTACACGCTGGCCAAAAATAAACCAATCTAATTGATTAGATTCTACCAGTACATTGACTATTACTTGATTTAATTTTTTTTTTTTTATTGTTGCAGTTTGGCCAGGGTTGGGTTTGAACTCACCACCCTCAGCATATGGGGCCAGCACCCTACTCACTGAGCCACAGGCATCACCCTACTTGATTTAAATTAGATGTTGCATTGACTCTCCTGCACATTCACTGAACTAAATTCAAATCATTTCAACAGATGTCTACAAATGCTTGGGCCATTCAAGAGGTGGTACTGGAATAAGGACGAAGATTAGTAATGTTCCTTCCAAAGAAGCATAAGAGCAATATGTACTTAAAATAAAATACTTTTTACCTTTAGAAAATATGAGTGGAAATTGTGTTAACACGCTTTCATTCATGTTTCTGGATACCTTAATTGCGTCTCTTCCCCAATCTTGGTCATTTTGGTTGTTCATTCATCATGAACTATCCTTTCAGGTGAGGACTCAAGATCTGCTCATTGCTCTCATTGTTGTTTTTATTTGTTTGTTTGTTTACTGAGTCTGTGCATTTTCTAGTTTCTGTTAGTTTCTGTCTTAGAAACCTGTTGTTCTAGGTACAATATTCTCAAGAGTCTTAATTAATGAACCAACAAATACTCATATGTGCCTTGGTCAAAATATGTGCTTAATGGTATCTGTTGGATTGATTCATTAATTTGACAAATATTTATTGAGGACCTCTTCTCTGCTGGTTACCTTCCAGGTACTGAGGGTATAGAAGAGTTGAAGGAGGCAGACTTAGAGACTGCACAGAGTGCCAGGTGCCCCAGCAGGAAGATCCCTCCTCACCACTCAGTTAAAGTCTGTCAATTAAAGCCTTACTAGAGGTGGCAACCATATAGGGCATCTCTTTTCACTTGGTACCCATATACCAGCCAAACCACCCATAAGGCAAGATTGACTTTGTTCTCTCCCGTCAGCTAATCATAAGGGACACACCCCATTCAGCCATGGGAGTGAGCTGACAGAAGGGTCTGATGTAACTGTGATAGAGAACATGAGAATCAGGGCTGCCTCTTGTGAAGTTCACTTGTGCCGGTTGGACCTCCTGATGTTTGGTCCTAGATATATCACTCATATTGAAATAGACTTGCCATTGGGCTTGGACAACAATATGACTTTTTGATCCTGACAGACCCCAGCTCATGTTGGACCATTCTGGATGCATAAGTACTCCAAGGATCATGTGCTCCTCCTTAACTAGGGTCCAGCAGAACACCAGGAACTGATTAATGGCTGTATAATTCTCCAATGTTGATGCCATCACCTTGTCTTGGAACCCTAGGGGTCTATACTGGAATTCCCCTTAGTGTTGCTGTAAACTTGACACTGCATCTTTCCACCATAATAATCTCTAAGATTACAGAGCCCACTGGGTTATGTGATCCAAGTAGCAACCACATTTGTTCACAGCCCCACTCAAACAGGTATGAGGCTGAGAAGTATACCCACGTATGGAGAATGAAGCCTCCATAGTCCTGGTGGGTGCTCTGCTTTGCTTTTCCTGGTAGGAGGTATGAAGTATAATAATTTGTGCTTGGCATTAGATGAGACACTCTTGTGTGCTCCAGGCCATGGTATCCCTAGCATTCTGCTGATGTGATAGACCCCTGAATTTTAGGTTTATCTCACATCCTCTGAAGTACATGTGTGCACACATGCCACTTCCTGCTCAGATAGGCCAAGTAGTATGACGCCATTAATGAGTGGACTAGTGTGGTGTTGTTGAAGATGTGAAGGCAATCCAAGTCTGACTGTGACCATTGTGTCACCTGATGGCCTCTGTTGCTTCTGGTTCAGTCATCCCTGTCATTGAGCCCAGATCTAAAGTGACATGTCTCATCTTCTGCGGCAAGCCCCTCAGTGATCTTGGTGCCCCTCCTATCAACACTTTTTCTAGTATTTTGCCAAACGATATATTCCCTAGACTCTCCTGTGAGGTCATAATCATCAAATAATTTATTTGGCCTTACATAGCATATCCACATGCTTACTTCTCTGAGCCTTTTGATTCATTCTTTTGCCATCAGTCATGGAAATTATAGCATTTATACTTCACCTGATATTTTCTGTAGCTGTAGCTTTCTCCAAACTTCTAAAAATTATTTTACCAGCATATTAGCACTGTCTCCTGGAGTCTTTGTCACAATGTTGAATCCTATGTCATGAGAGAGTGTTCCCTCAGTGACAAACTCTACCCTTATCCAATTTTATGTTCTTCATGCTTAATCCAGTATTCTTAGGATCCAATCTCATATGAAGTCTCCAGGATCCTGCTGGTACTCAGTGGATATACCCTATGGTTTCTTTGCATTTTAATTCTTAATTCCTCCAGCTGTTTCAGCACTTCTCTAGCAGTTGGGTTAGGATGTGATTTAAACTTAATCATTGGTTTAGGAGCTTAATCATTGAGGGCAGGTAAGGGCATGTCCTGAATGGTGCCCTTTTTATTTTGAAGGTTTGAAGGGTAGAGATCTTTGAACTGTCTTTAAGCAAGGGTAGAACACTAGTTCACAAAAGAGAAGATTAGGCCAATCTTGCCTATGCACAGGGTTGTAGAATGTTCATTTCCAACCAGGGGAAGTTTTACCCCAGGGAACTTTAGTCAATGTCTGCAGGTTTTTTTATTGTCACAAATGAAATGGAGGGGCTACCAGTTACTGGCGTCTAGTAGGTAGAGCCAAGGGTTTCTGCTAAACTTCTTATAATGCACAGGGCAGTGTCTCTCAACAAAGAACTGTCCAGCCCCAAATAAGAATAGTACAGAGGATGAGAAATATTGGTTTAGGGGAATTCGGGGATTCACGATTTTCAAACACATCACTCTGGATGTCCTTATCACTTATGCAATATCCGATTCCTTTCCAATCAGGTCCCCAGTCTAGGGATTGGGGGTCAGCAGAACTCATTGGCGTTCTGCTGTTCCGATGATTAAATCCCGGGCTGGTCTGAAGCTCGTTCTCGCCACTGTAAGAGACAGACATGTCTTTATATGTTGTCAAAGGGGTCTTCAGGCTTTCACACCTAGATTTTAGTTTCTGATTAATCACTTTTAGCCCTTCATTATTTGTTTTCCAAAGAATAAAACAACCCCAACAAAGACTACTCAACCCCTTTGTTCCTCTAATTACTATTTTTTCTATATTTCTCAAACACCTAAACACCTGATTCATTACACTGCTACAGTATTTCCTTCCAGAAACATGCCCGTGTAATTCCCTGCAGTTGAAAGCTTTAGCAATTGCGCTGCTGCCTCATCAGATAATTCATATTTCACCTTCCACCAGTGATGGGCAACTTGATGTCTGCTGGCTGGTAGATGAGCCAGCTTCAGAATCTTATGCCAGCATCTGCTTTCTCCAACTGCTACCAGGCAAGTTCTCCCATGAGGGAAATCAGACATTGATGGAGGTGTGTATGCAGGAGGCTTGTTAGGGAATTTCCATGTGACAAACACCTGTGAAAGAAGGGAAGGAAGTGGAAGTGGCAGAGGAGAAATTGGCCTCTGGTATAGGCACAATCTTGACAGTAGGCTCGGGGGATTTATTGAGAGCTCTGAAATTCAGATGGCCCTGTGGAATTGAACAAATGGAGAAAAAGGGACTGTTCCTTTGTTGTCTTACATGAGCTCATCTTTAGAACCAGGCTGCCTCCTGGAAGGGGTAAAGCAGAAGACAATTTCCAGAAAGGAAAGAACCAAATGAGAGCAGTATTTTCTACAGGTGGGCAATGGGTCCTTCAGTCCAGAAGGGAGACCTGTGTGGCATTCATGACAGCCAATAACCCCCTTTAACAGCACTAAAAGGGGGTTCTGGGTATCCATTCTCTCTGCAACTGCAGGTGGAAGACAAAAAAGGGAGAGGGGGGCATTTGGAGATTTTCTCCTACACATCTGAGGACATGTATGGAGCCTGTTCTCTCTGGTAGCAGGACAATGTGCTAGGCCTTGGGGTCATGGTAATCTCACCTGTGACAGGAAGCTGAGAACTGATTCAGCAATGTGGCAGAGCTGAGAAGAAATAATAGTTGATGCATAATGATGAAATGGTAATTTTCATAAATAGCTATTTCTATAATTTTTCTTAGAAAGAAATTATCTTTGTTCAGAAAATTATCTTTATGATCCCCTTAGCATACAGTGTGAGACTCTTAGTCTGTGGAAATTCACAGGGGACTTTCTCAGAAGGAATGATCACTAAAAATGTTCTATTTGAGTTTCTTTTTAATAAAAAAAAACCAATTATGAATTGGGCTGCAATAAACATTCTGGTACAAATATCTTTGTTAAAATATGATTTTTAGATGGTGAAGACCTTTTTGAAAAACGGTCATTGGGGACGGTGCTCTCCCACCAGCCTGGCCTGACTGTGAGTCATGGGACACAACAGGAAGGAGGGGATAAGGAGTATGAGTTTGTTTTCTGGAAGGGGCCCAAGGAGCCCTAAGCCCATGTGAACCCCTGGCGAGTGCAGGAACAGCCCTTCAACTTTATACATGAGACAGTAAGTCAGAGAAGAACCATGTGGCCCAGGAGGACAGGGGTTAGGCCTTTAAAAATTGTAACAAAGGATAAATTTAGCGAGTAACCTGGTGGATTAGAGCTGCACCAAGAGAGAAGGTTAAAGAACGCACATCAACCCATTGAGGCAAGCTGCGACCCCAAGGATATAAAATACAAACAGAAGGTACAAAATCCATCACCAAGTGAACAGGAGTGCCCTCCCCCAAGAGAATGGTTCGGAGTGCCCCACAAACAAACAAGCAGAGTTCAAAGGTCCTCCCACTCCACTCCACAGGAAAGACCCTCTAAAAACTGGATCTACCTCCCCTACTAGGGTGCCACGGCATTCTCCTGCCAGGCATAAAACTGTATAGAACTGTATATATTTCCTATCTGCAATTCTGAGCTCCTAGCACTCCCCTCCACTCTCACTCTGAGGTCTGGAGGCCTATCCCCCTGGAGTCCAGATTCTTGGGTGATTTCTTGAGGGGTGTGGACAGGGCCTAGACTGCAGCTGGTCAGTGCTGATTCTGTGGCTTGGGAATGAGGAGAGGAGGGTTGGCTGAGAGGGAACCACACAGGAGCAGCGGTGCTTCAAGGCGCAGAGCAGCGGCCATTTTTGGCAACAATAGGGCTCACTCCCAGATATTCCAAAGCCACACCTCCTGTCTCCCTGGGCAACCAGAGGAGGCTGGGCATCTTCTCAGGTGGCAACCACAGCAGAACAGATCTGGGATGGAAACACAGGCCCCGCGAGTAAAGGGTTTGCCTGAGGGGGTACCGGCCTGGGTGGAGCATGGGGACTAGAAACACACGCGCAGAGCCAGGAAGTTCCCAGGGCGGGGCTGACCCAGAGGACCACTTTGCTGAGCCTAAGATGCACCCGGCCCACAGGGGATCATCAGCCTATAGACAAAGTAAGGCAGGAGATTAGAACTGACAGCTAACTGAATACAACCCTGCAGGAGCAAAGACAGGGCCTGAAGTGCAGGCTCTGCTAACTCAAAACAGCTTCTCTTCTGCAGGGGAATTTAGCAGGGTCAGAAACAAATTCCTGCAAAGTTGTTCTGTTCTGTTCTCTCAGTAACATCACTCAGGGGCAGGGCTAGAACTGAGTGAATACCCCACAGCTTCAATCAAGCGCCTGAGGTTGTCAGGCCTCACCTCCCCCTACCGGCTAGAGGCAGAGTGCAGCGGCCTGGTTGGGCAGAAATAGATTTCCTTGTGATTCAGTCAGGTGCAAACACCTGGAGTATCTTTCACTAGAGGCAACTGGGTCACAGCGCTGTGGGGCTATCAGTGACTGGGTGTGACAGAGGTGCAAGGTGGGGGAAAAGGCCTCAACCTTCCCAGACTAATCTATTTGCTGGGTGGGTCCTCATGATGCCACGGACCACCGGAGAAAGCCATATCTGAATTGTCACCAGACCCCTGCAATCCAGTTGCCAGAGAACTTTTAAACTCTCCCACCTAAGACAGATGCTGACTGAGACAATTGATTTGGACCTTTTGCACTGAGCCAATCACCCAAGGACTATTCAAGTGGTTTCCTGGGTGTGTGGTTGAAGGAAGGTTTGATTTTCCTTTTCCAATTGTTGCCTGTTGGGGGCAGGGTGACTTAATTGCTGGTACTTCTCTACAGCTGAGACTTCAACCTAGAGTAACTGTTTCAGAAGGGTCTGACAGAGACCAGCTAAAACAAGACAGAACCACTTAGCCCCAACACACCAAACAGGTTCCCAGTTTCACAGGCCGTGACACTGTACGGGTCCTTGACAAAGGTCCAGGGGAAAAATCAAATGGTGTAAAACAATCATGGGGCAGAATCAGTGAAAAAACTGGTAACATGAATAACCAGAATAGATCAACACCCACCCCCCCAAGGAAAGATATGGCAGATGTAATTGAAGATGCCATTCATAAACAGCTAGCAGAGATGTCAGAAATCAAATTCAGAATTTGGATCACAAATGAGATTAATAGAATGGAGGAAAACTTGGAATTAGAAATTCAAGGAGCAGTTCAAAAATCCGAATTAGAAATTCGAGGAGAAATTCAAAAGTTGTCTCAAGAATTTAACGAATTTAAAGACAAAGCCACCAATAATTTTGACGCACTGAAGCAAGAATTTGCAGCCCTCAAAGATCTAAAAAATACAGTAGAATCCCTCTGTAACAGAGTGGAGCAAGCAGAAGAAAGGATTTCTGACATTGAAGACAAAGCTTTTGAACGCTCCCAAACTCTCAAAGAGGAAGAGATATGGAGAGCAAAAACAGATCATTCTCTCAGAGAGCTCTGGAATAATTCGAAGAAGTCTAATATCTGCCTCATTGGAATCCCTAAAGGTGATGAAATGGCCTCACAAGGCACAGAGACCCTTCTGCATGAAATTATGAAAGAGAATTTTCCAGACATGCCAAAAGATTCTGAAATTCAGATAGCAGACAGTTTCAGAACCCCAGCACAACTCAATCCAAATAAGACATCCACCAGGCATGCATAATTCACTTCACTAAAGTTAATATGAAGGAGAAAATTCTGAAAGCAGCCAGACATAAGAAATCCATTACCTACAAAGGGAAGAATATTAGAATGACTGCAGATCTCTCTGCTGAAACTTTTCAAGCCAGAAGAGGGTGGTCATCGACTTTTCATCTCCTAAAACAAAATAACTTTCAACCCCAGATTCTGTATCCAGCTAAACTGAGTTTCATTTATGATGGAGAATTAAATACTTTAATGACATTCATATGTTGAAGAAATTTGCCATAACCAAACCAGCTCTTCAGGATATTCTAAGACCTATCCTCTAAAATGACCAGTGCAATCCCCTACCACAAAAGTAAACTCACTCAGAAACTTTTGATCGAACTCCAACTTCCACAGTGGCGAAAGGATTAAAAATGTCCACTGGACTTTAGAAAAACTCGATACCCAAAATTTTACCAGACTTATCAATATTCTCCAATAATGTGAATGGCTTTAACTGTCCTCTAAAGAGGCACAGTTTAGCTGACTGGATACAAAAACTCAGGCCAGATATTTGCTGCATACAAGAGTCAAATCTAACCTTAAAATATAAATACAGACTCAGGGTGAAAGGATGGTCATCCATATTTCAGGCAAAGGGTGATCTGAAAAAAGTGGGTGTTGCAATTCTATTTGCAGAAATAATAGGTTATAAACCAACAAAAGTAAGGAAGGATAAGAATGGTTACTTCATATTTGTTAAGGGTAATACTCAATATGATGAGATTTCAATTATTAATATTTATGCGCCCAACCAGAATATACCTCAATTTATAAGAGAAAATCAAACAGACATGAGCAACTTGAATTCCTTCAGCTCCATAATTGTCAGAGATTTCAACACTCCTTTGGCAGTGTTGGATAGATCTTCCAATAAGAAGCTGAGCAAAGAAATTTTAGATTTAAACCTAACCATCCACCATTTGGATTTAGCATACATCTACAAAACATTCCTTCCCAACGAAACTGAATACACGTACGTCTCATCAGCCCACGGAACATACTCCAAAATCGATCACATCTTAGGTCACAAATCTAACCTCAGTAAATTTAAAGGAATAGAAATTATTGCTTGCATCTTCTCAGACCACGATGGAATAAAAGTTGAACTCAGTAACAACAGGAATCTGAATACTCATACAAAAACATGGAAGTTAAATAACCTTATGCTGAATGATAGCTGGGTCAGAGATGAGATGAAGAAGAAAAATTGCCAAATTTTTGGAACAAAATGACAATGAAGACACGAAATATCAGAACCTCTGGGACACCGCAAAGGCAGTTCTAAGAGGGAAATTTATAGCACTGCAAGCCTTCCTCAAGAGAACAGAAAGAGAGGAAGTTAACAACTTAATGGGACATCTCAAGCAACTGGAAAAGGAAGAACATTCCAACCCCAAACCCAGTAGAAGAAAAGAAAGAACCAAAATTAGAGCAGAATTAAATAAAATTGAGAACAAAAGACTTATACAATGGATCAATGAATCAAAAAGTTGGTTTTTTGAAAAGGTCAATAAAATAGATAAACCTTTGGCTAACCTAACCAGGAAAAAAAGAGTAAAATCTCTAATCTCATCAATCAGAAATGACAAAGACGAAATAACAACAGACTCCTCAGAAATTCAAAAAATCCTTAATGAATATTACAAGAAACTTTATTCTCAGAAACTTGAAAATCTGAAGGAAATTGACCAATACTTGGAAGCACATCGCCTTCCAAGACTTAGCCAGAATCAAGTGAAAATGTTGAACAGACCTATACCATGTTCTGAAATAGCATCAACCATACAAAATCTCCCTAAAAAGAAAAGCCCACGACCAGATGGCTTCACGTCAGATTTCTACCACACCTTTAAAGAGGAACTAGTACCTATGTTACTTAACCTGTTCTAAAATGTAGAAAAAGAAGGAAGACTACCTACACGTTCTATGGAGCAAACATCACCCTGATCCTCCAAACAGGAAAAGACCCAAAAAGAAAAGAAAATTATAGACCAATATCACTAATGAATATGGATGCAAAAATATTCAACAAGATTCTAACAAACAGAATCCAGCAACACAGCCAACAAATTATACATCATGACCAAGTCAGTTTTATCCCAGGGTCTCAAGGCTGGTTCAATATACCTAAATCTATAAATATAATTCAGCACATAAACAACTTAAAAAACAAAGACCATATGATTCTCTCAATTTATGCAGAAAAAGGCTTTTGATAATATCTAGCATCCCTTCATGATCAGAACACTTAAGAAACTTGGTATAGAAGGGACATTTCTCAAACAGATAGAGGCCATCTATAGCAAACCCACAGCCAATATCGTATTGAATGCAGTTAAATTGAAATGATTTCCATTCAGACGAGGAATCAGACAAGGCTGCCCATTGTCTCCACTGCTCTTTAACATTGCAATGGAAGTTTTAGCCACCACAATTAGGGAAGAAAAGGTGATCAAGGGTATCCATATAGGGTCAGTAGAGATCAAACTTTCACTCTTTGTAGATGATATGATTGTATATCTGGAAAACACCAGGGATTCTACTACAAAACTCTCAGAAGCGATCAAGGAATACAGCAGCGTCTCAGGCTACAAAATCAACATTCATAAATTGGTAGCCTTTATATATACCAATAATAGTCAAGCTGAAAAAATAGTTAAGGACTCTATTCCATTCACAGTAGTGCCAATGAAGGTGAAATATTTGGGAGTTTATCTAACAAAGGACGTGAAAGATCTCTATAGAGAGAACCATGAAACACTAGGAAAAGAAATGGCTGAAAATGTTAAGAAATGGAAAAACATACTATGCTCATGGCTGGGAAGAATCAACATTGTTAAAATGTCCATACTACCCAAAGCAATATATAATTTTAATGCAATCCCTATTAAAGCTCCACTGTCATACTTTAAAGATCTTGAAAAAACAATACTTCGTTTTATATGGAATCAGAAAAAACCTTGAATAGCCAAGACATTACTCAGAAATAAAAACAAAGCTGGAGGAATCAAGCTACCAGACTTCAGACTATACTATACATTGATAGTGATCAAAACAGCATGGTACTGGCACAAAAACAGAGAATTAGATGTCTGGAACAGAATAGAGAATCAAGAGATGAATCCAGCTACTTACCGTTATTTGATCTTTGACAAGCCAATTAAAAACATTCAGTGGGGAAAAGATTCCCTATTTAACAAATGGTGCTGGGTGAACTGGCTGGCAACCTGTAGAAGACTGAAACTGGACCCACACCTTTCACCATTAACTAAGGTAGACTCTCACTGGATTAAAGATTTAAACTTAAGAATGAAACTATAAAAATACTAGAAAAGAGTGCAGGGAAAATCCTTGAAGAAATCGGTCTGGGCAAGTATTTTATGAGGAGCATCTCCCAGGCAATTCAAAAATACACCATTGGGACCTGATCAAACTGAAAATCTTCTGCACAGCCAAGAACACAGTAAGTAAAGCAAGCAGACAGCCCTCAGAATGGGAGAAGATATTTGCAGGTTATGTCTCCAACAAAGGTTTAATAATCAGAATCCACAGAGAAATCAAACATATAAGCAAGAAAAGAACAAGTGATCCCACTGCAGGCTGGGCAAGGGACTAGAAGAGAAACTTCTCTGAAGAAGACAGGCACACGGCCTACAGACATATGAAAAAATGCTCATCATCCTTAATCATCAGAGAGATGCAAATCAAAACTACTTTGAGATATCATCTAACTCCAGTAAGATTAGCCCATATCACAAAATCCCAGGACCAGAGATGTTGGCGTGGATGTGGAGAAAAGGGAACGCTTCTACACTGCTGGTGGGAATGCAAATTAATACATTCCTTTTGGAAAGATGTGTGGCGAACACTTAGAGATCTAAAAATAGATCTGCCATTCAATCCTGTAATTCCTCTACTAGGTATATACCCAGAAGACCAAAAATCACATTATAACAAAGATATTTGTACCAGAATGTTTACTGCAGCCCAATTCATAATTGCTAAGTCATGGAAAAAGCCCGAGTGCCCATCGATCCACGAATGGATTAATAAACTGTGGTATATGTACACCATAGAATATTATGCAGCCTTAAAGAAAGATGGAAACTTTATCTCTTTCATCTTTACATGGATGGAGCTGGAACATATTCTTCTTAGTAAAGTATCTCAAGAATGGAAGAAAAAGTATCCAATGTACTCAGCCCTACTATGAAACTAATTTATGGCTTTCACATGAAAGCTATAACCCAGTTATAACTCAAGAATAGGGGGAAGGAGGAAAGGGAGGGGAGGGAGGGGGGAGGGCGATTAGTGGGATTACACCTGCAAGTGCATCTTACAAGGGTATATGTGAAACTTAGTAAATGTAGAATGTAAACGTCTTAGCACAATAGCTAAGAAAATGCCAGGAAGGCCATGTTCACCAGTGTGATGAAAATGTGTCAAATGGACTATAAAACCAGGGTATGGTGCCCCATGATCGCATTAATGTACACAGCTATGATTTAACATTTAGAAAATATATATATATGATTTTTGGTCTTCTGGATATATACCTAGTAGGGAAACTGTAGGATCAAATGGCAGGTCTATTTTTAGTTCTCTAAGTGTTTTCCAAACATCTTTCCAAAAGGAGCTTATTCATTTGCATTCCCACCAGCAGTGCAGAAGTGTTCCCTTTTCTGCACATCCATGCCAGCATCTCTGGTTTGGGGATTTTGTGATATGGGCTAATCTTACTGGAGTTAGATCCCATCGACCCACGAATGGATTAATAAATTGTGTTATATGTACACCATGGAATATTATGCAGACTTAAAGAAAGATGGAGAATTTACCTCTTTCATGTGTACATGGATGAAGCTGAAACATATTTTCTTAGCAAAGTATCTCAAGAATGGGAGAAGAACTGTCCCATGTACTCAGCCCTACTATTAAACTAATTTATAGTTTTCATATGAAAGCTATAACCCAATTATAGCCCAAGAATATGGGAAAAGGGGAGAGGCGGGGGAGGATGGGTGGAGGGAGGATAATTGGTGGGTCCACATCTACGGTGCATCTTACAAGGGCACATGTGAAACTTACTAAATGTAGAATATAAATGTCTTAACACAATAACTAAGAAAATGCCACGAGGCTATGTTAACCAGTTTGATAAAAATATTTCAAATTTTATATAAAACCAGAACATTGTACACCATGGTTGCATTAATGTACCCAGCTATGATTTAATAAAAAAAAAATAGTTAAAAAAATCTCACTCATAAATAAGTAAAATAAAAAAACAAAAGAAACAAAGCAAATTATTTTGTTCCCGAAAGAAAAGAGAATTAAAAAAAGAAATGTAATTATCTGGGACACATCTACTTCTCAGTAACAAGAACCTGATTCAATAGGCTTAAATAGCAGTATCTTATATAACCAGAAATACAGAGGTGGTATAGCTGCCAGGGTAGATGAAGGCAGAGACTCAGTCACATCACGATGGGCCCAAATTCTTTCTGTCCATTTGTTCTGCCAGTCATAGCTGTGGCTTGATCATGGTGGGAAGTCAGCTGCCAGTAATCATTAGGGCTTGTTTCTCACAAGCAAGAGGAGGAAGAATCCTCCTTCCAACATTTTCCCTTTCAGCTTTATTGGGTCATCCGAGACCCCATGACTCACTGTGGACTCACAGGGCAGCCTGTGTGCTGGATGTAACCTGCTTTTGCTAGAGCGTGAGTGTGCCTAGGAAGGGGAGATACTTATAGATTCTGTTTATAGAAAAAAATGGGACTCTGTTTATAGAAAAAAAAGGTAAATGAATGTTAAGCAGGCAACCAAACAAATTCCCTATAAGAGCAGAGAAAGTAGGAGGAAAGGAAGACTTTTTAAGTTGAAAAGAGCTGGGAAAATAAGGGAGCAGGCCTGTGAAAATACTCAAATAGTGGGTTGACCAAAAGACACCATAACGACAATGATGCCTATGTTCTACTCATAGTTATTTATGGTTATGATGTGACCCTTACTTTATTCCCTCTATGTACTCACATCTCTTGCCTATAATGCTTACAAACACATTGTGTAAATTATTTCATTTTATCATCTAATTAAAACAGTTGATAATTGTATTCATTTGTGTAGTACAACATGGTACTTCGATATATGTATACATTTAAAAAGATTAAACAAGCTACTTAACACACATGCCACCTACTTAATTTTTATGGTGAGAGCATTTAAAATCTACCCGCTTACCACTTTTGAAATATACAATACATTAATACATTATATGTAAACTATGATTCTCATACTAGGCATTAGATCACTAACGTATTACTCTTGCCTGACTGAAACTTTGTACCTTGTGACCAACATTTCTCTTTTCCCCATCCCAGGCCCACCCCAGCCCCCAGCATACCCAGCCTCTTGTAACGACCCTTCTACTCTCTCCTTCTGTGAGTTTAACATTTTTAAATTTCACATAGATGTAAGATAAAAGATGTGTTGGAGAAAAAGGAACTCTTGCATATTGGTTATAGGAAAGTAAATTGGTACAGCCATTTTGGAAAACACTTTGGAGTTTCCTCAAAAAGTGCAAATAAGAACTACCACATGATCCAGTGGTCCAACCCCTGGATATACATCCAGAGCAATTCAAATCAATGTCAAAGAGATATCTGTACTCCCCTGTTCATTTCAACATTATTCACAATGGCCAAGATGGGGAAGCACCGATGATGAATGGCTAAAGAGAATGCGATATCTAGATATAATAGAATACTATACACTAAAAAGGGACATTTTGTCAATTGTGACAACATAGATGATCCCGGAGGAGGACATTATGCTAAATGAATGAAGCAGGTACAGAAAGAAACAGATACAGAATTACAAAACTGACAGCTGTAGCACAGTATAGCAAGTACACACACACACAGCAGAAACAAACAAAAAAGGAAAAAGGAAAAGGAAAAACAAGCAAAAGGGTGGCTCAAAGGAATAGGGCACTGGCCCCATATGCCAGAGGTGGCCGGTTCAATCCCAGCCCCAGCCAAAAAAACTGCATAAAAAAGGAAAACTGGAGTCTCCCAATAATTAAGTTCTCTAATAAGTCACAGAACACTTTCTGAAGTTTTTTTTTTTTTACTTCTATAGGGCAAGGGAATAAAGATGAGCTAAATTTATCTAGATCTCAAAAAGCAAGCAAACTCTGTGTAACACTGGGGTTGCTAACAGTAAGTGAGGAGAATTACAAATAATGAGACTATGTCAGATACTAAAACATCTTCCAGAAATTTTTAATCTAACTGGAGAAGGAATAACTGTCTATCAAAGTACCGGGTCAATGAGGTAGGCTAAGGTAACTCAAAATAGTAAGAGTGCTTTTTATCACCTGATGTTTCTTCTTATCAGCTAAAAATCTGTTACTTTATAGTTATCTAATATCTACCAAAATTTCCTTATATTGAAGACAGTTATTGTCTCCAGATTACATACAAGGAAATTGATGCCTGAGAGTCCCTAAGGACCCTGCTGGTTGTTTCTGGCTGGCTTTGTCATTCCCAAGATCTTGGAGAAAAATTCCTTACATGTCCTCTCTTTCTTTGAGTATTTTCCACATGAAGCTTACTGATACATGAGCAACTATAGATAACCTTTTGGCTGGCAAGCATTTGCTGTGAGCTAAATATGTCTCACATGAAGCTACTGTCTTTCATACATGGTAGCTGCTGTAGTTAATAGAATGTGAATTTACTTAACTCACTACCCCATTCATAGAGCTAAAATTTTCGAGACGGTTTTTGCAATTTATGCACCTAAAATATAATTACTACTGGTTAATCCACAGCAATTTTTGAAGTTAAAACTACATCTTTAACCTTTAGAAGATTAGGGAAGTGGGGAACCTATCTCACTTTGTGAGTATTGAGATTTTTAAGGGGAAATGTATTCATGTTTGTAATATTAAGGTTTTATTAAAAAACACTAGTTTTTCAAGAAGATACACCTCTTTCTTACAAATATTCATCCATACAATCATATATTCATGAACAGGACGGCTACATTGTTTCAGGTTTATGCTTGAAATAAATGTACTCATTATTTTTAAGATCTCAAATAATACATTTAGCTTATCATTCTTCAATTCCTGCAGAAAATTCTCTCTCTGTATATATAATAATAAAAAAGAAATATAAATAAAGCATATTGAAAATGTGTCAGATGAAGAGAAATCATTGACATAAAAGTATTGTCACTCTGCTTGGGATCTTTCACAGTTTTCTTTTTTTCGGTAAAATGAAAATTGGTCTTGTGTGTAAGATTAGATAAAAGAGTAATATTTTCTCTGTTTTTAATGACAATACTGAAGTCTTAATTAAGCACAGTGCGTAAGGAGATCATGAAGAGATATCAAAGTCTCTTTTCCTTTAGGCTTCAAAACACATGTATGCCATTACAATTCCCCAAGAAGGCAGCTTTTTCTCCATAATGAAATCAGCCACATCACTCTACCCTTCCTACCCACAGATAAAACACTATTTTATAAGCATTGAAATTCATCTTAAAATTTCATCATCATATTTCTACCTATATCTAGTATAGTTCCAAGGATTAAATAGATACTAATGTTTTTAATAAATTAATGACCCATTTACTTAATTTCTACATTTCTAGATAGATTCTGCTATAACGTCATAAAAATGCATTTTTCCATTTGAAATTTACCAGATTATTAATATGAGACACATTGATCAATTCATGGGGTTCCATGCATATAGTTATGAGAATAACCCCAGACTAAGATGGAAATGATTGAGCTATTAACGTTTATGCATCAGCGACCATTTTTACTTCTTCAGTTTTGCCTTCAGATTGTCAGAAGTTATTTCAACTGACCTGAAATTTTCGAGATGGAAACTGAAAGAACGAGTGGGTGAGGACTCTCTCTATCTCAGCATCTAAAAATTGCATAATCTGGTATTTCCTTTCCTTTCCGGTCTATTTCCAAGTGTATAGATGTGTTGGTGCACACATTTTCTTCGATTCTCAATGGTAATAAGCACCTGCTGCAGGTAATTTTGGTGGATTGTAGAAGCAGAGAGCCAAGGGAGACAAGCTTTTTCAGAAACTATTCCGTGAAGGTATAGGACGCAAGCACACATACTTGAAATCAAGGTCTCATTTGTCATTGTGGTGCAGCCCAGTGGTTCCCAAGGGTGGGTTTGCTACCTAGGGGACATTTGGCAATAACTGGGGGATATTTTGGCTTTCTCAACTCAGAGGTAGAGGCACTCTGCGCATACAGAGGCCCCGGGAGGCAGTTAACATCCTACAATGCACAGGAAAGGTCTCACAAAAAAGAAGCATACATCCCAAATGCCAGTGGTGAAGGAATTGAGAAATCCAGGGAAAAGTGGGAGTAATATGGGCTCTGCATGAGCCCTGGATTAGAAGGCAGATCTGCCGACCATCAAGCAAAGATGTCATCAAGTCTGTCTCCTTGTGGAAACCATGAGGAGTGCGTTTGCCCAACAGGAGAAAATTTTACCTACCTTAAAGAGTTCATAGATGAGCATTAGATGAGTGACATGTGGATGTTCTAAAACATTCTATTAACTCATTACCCTAACAGGAGCTCCAACCCTCTGTAAAAGTAAGGACTGACCTGCCTTATTGTGTTTTCTAATCTTGCCTAGTAAATAAGGGTTGTAACATAGCCTCTTTGCTTCAAGGCTATCTATATTATTTCCCAAAGAGGTCCTCAGCTTCCCCTATAAATCCATTTACCAACAATCCCCAAATTACTTTAGCCCCAATGATGGATGTATCTTACACATAATTTGAAATTCCAGTACACAGTGGAAAGTGGAAGATATATGATGCTTAAATTATCGATAACTTTTATATAGCTTAGGACATTATAATATAGACACTATAAGCCACCACTTGGTTTAAGGAATAAAAAGTTTTGGGCTCTTGTGTGTCCTGTGGTCCTCCATCACCACCCATGATCCCTCACCTGCTGCATGTCGGCATTAATCATTTACATGCTTTTAATTTATATTTTAACTATATTTGCATGTATTTTTTGACAATATATTGTTTAGTCTGCCTAGTTTTTCTTTTTCTTTTTTATTTATTTAGTTTTGAGACAGGATCTTGCTCTCTCTCTGTCACCCTGGCTGGAGTGCAGCAGCATCATCACAGCTCACTGCAACCTCTAACTCCTGGGCTCAAGTAGTCCTTCTGTGTCAGCCTCCCCAGTAGCTAGGGCTACAGATGCCCACCAGCATGCCCAGTTAATTTTTCTGTTTTTTGTTTGTTATATGTTTTCACTCTTGCTCACACTGGTCTCACTCCTGGTTTTAAGTGATCGTCCTGCTTCAGCCTCCCAAACTGCTAGTATTATAGGTGTGAGCCACAGTGCCTGGCCCCTGTTTTTGATCTTTAAACAAACACTCTGCAGGCTACATCTTTTGTGATGTGCTTTGTTCTCAAACAAATGTGTTTTTGTGATTTCTCCTTGTTAAAATGTGTAATTGATTTTATTCATTTCATTAATATTTCATTTTATGAATAAGCATTTTTATCAATATTACATTTGGGGAATAAATATTCTAAAACTAATTTACTCTTTCTACCTTGATAATTACTTGAGTTGTTTCCAGGTTTTTGTTATCATAAGTAATGCTGCCATGAACAATCTTTCTGTACTGTTCCTGACATATACTTAGGCGTGTAATTGCTAGGTGTCAGACAGTGTATGTGCCATTTATTTAACTTGGTCAATAAAGCAGAAGGTAAAAAAATTATTGTATTTATCCTTGTTAAGTCATTACCATGGTTTTTAAAATTGTTTTCTTATTAAAAGATATTTTGCTAGTTTATTTCAGTTTTAATTTGTGCCTCCCTAAAGAGGTTGAATATATTTTTATATATTTATTGTTCAATGTGTTTATTTTTCAGTGAAATGCCTGTTTCTAGCTATTACATACTTTTTTGGGTTTCTGATTTGAAGGAATTCTTTGTGTGCTCCGGATATGAATCCTTCTGTTTATGTGCAGAACCTCCATACTTGACTACCTCCCTATTGGCCACCTCCTTAAGTTGGCCTAATTTTCATAGACTGGACATGCACCACATGTACATATCAGTATAGTAAGCCTAGTTCCTTATGTTGACCAGGTTGTTACAGTGCCTTGAGTGGTCATCTTACTGAGATTCTACTGCATTTTGTCTTTTCAGGGTATTTTTTGCTAAGTGGTAGACCTTAAATTTCATGAGACAGTGTATCAGACTTTAAAAAAAAATCTTGTTTGCAAATGCCTTTTCATCCCAATTCTTAAAAGTATTTCCTATGTTATTTTAAAAAATATTTTCAGTACAATCTCTATGGAAAGTCATGTGGAGGTACTTCAAAGAATTAAATGTAGACCTACCATTTGCAATCCTGCTATTGGGTATTAAGTCAAAGGGAAAAAAGATCATTTTATCAAAAAGACACTTGCCCTCGAATGTTTTTGCAGCACAATTCACAATCACAAAGATGCGAAGTCAACCAAGTGCCTATTAATACATGGGTGGATTAATAAAATGTGGTACTATGTATACGTATACCATGGAGGACTACTCCATCATTTAAAAAAAAAATGGTGAATTACAACTTTTTATAACCTGGATGGGATGGTAGATCATTTTCCTAAGTGAAGTATTTCAAGAATAGAAAAAAAAAAACAACACCATATGTAGTCACTATTATCTTGGATTTAATCAATCAACAGATCAACACCCATGTGCACAGTTGGTAGTAAAACTTAACTAAAAGCAAACAGGTTGGAGGAAGCAGGAGAGGAAAGATAAGTCACACATAATGGGTACAACGCACATTGTCCAGCTGACGAGTACACTTGTAACTTTGACTCAAGCTATAGGAAAGCAATTCGTGTGTAAAAAAAGAAATCATACCCCTGTAATATTCTGAAATTAAAAAAGCTCTAAATCTTGCTTTTTACATTTTAGTTTTTTTACTCCCCCTTTATACCTGTTTTTAACAGTCCAAACTTTATCCACTGGTTTGCAATGTTAGCTTTGTCACTATGGCAAGATCCCATATGTGCTTGACCCGTTTTGTGACTCAACTTCTGATCTCTTGGTCCCTTTATCTTGGCTTATCTATAGTTTCATAATTAATTATCTCTCATTTTTAGTGTATGATACATACCTATCATGCCATACATTTGTTATTTTTGTTCTTCGTCACGAGCAGTTGGCTAGTTATTCTTAATGCTTTGCTCTTCCATTTAAACTTTAAAAGCATCTAGTCAATTCTCCTTTAAAACTTTTTCTTTATCCAAGTTAGTATGCAAATTGAAAAAATAATATACATATATACTTTTTAAATTCTGGCATTTTTGACTGAAATTTCTTTTTTTTTTTTTTTTTTTTTTTTTTTTTATTGTTGGGGATTCATTGAGGGTACAATAAGCCAGTTACACTGATTGCAATTGTTAGGTAAAGTCCCTCTTGCAATCATGTCTTGCCCCCATAAAATGTGACACACACCAAGGCCCCACCCTCCTCCCTCCATCCCTCTTTCTGCTTCCCCCCCCATAACCTTAATTGTCATTAATTGTCCTCATATCAAGATTGAGTACATAGGATTCATGCTTCTCCATTTTTGTGATGCTTTACTAAGAATAATGTCTTCCACTTCCATCCAGGTTAATACAAAGGATGTAAAGTCTCCATTTTTTTTAATGGCTGAATAGTATTCCATGGTATACATATACCACAGCTTGTTAATCCATTCCTGGGTTGGTGGACATTTAGGCTGTTTCCACATTTTGGCAATGGTAAATTGAGCTGCCATAAACAGTCTAGTACAAGTGTCTTTATGATAAAAGGATTTTTTTCCTTCTGGGTAGATGCCCAGTAATGGGATTGCAGGATCGAATGGGAGGTCTAGGTTGAGTGCTTTGAGGTTTCTCCATACTTCCTTCCAGAAAGGTTGTACTAGTTTGCAGTCCCACCAGCAGTGTAAAAGTGTTCCCATCTCTCCACATCCACGCCAGCATCTGCAGTTTTGAGATTTTGTGATGTGGGCCATTCTCACTGGGGTTAGATGATATCTCAGGGTTGTTTTGATTTGCATTTCTCTAATATATAGAGATGATGAACATTTTTTCATGTGTTTGTTAGCCATTCGTCTGTCGTCTTTAGAGAAAGTTCTATTCATGTCTCTTGCCCATTGATATAAGGGATTGTTGGCTTTTTTCATGTGGATTAATTTGAGTTCTCTATAGATCCTGGTTATCAAGCTTTTGTCTGATTGAAAATATGCAAATATCCTTTCCCATTGTGTAGGTTGTCTCTTTGCTTTGGTTATTGTCTCCTTAGCTGTACAGAAGCTTTTCAGTTTAATGAAGTCCCATTTGTTTATTTTTGTTGTTGTCGCCATTGCCATGGCAGTCTTCTTCATGAAGTCTTCCCCCAGGCCAATATCTTCCAGTGTTTTTCCTATGCTTTCTTTGAGGATTTTTATTGTTTCATGCCTTAAATTTAAGTCCTTTATCCATCTTGAATCAATTTTTGTGAGTGGGGAAAGGTGTGGGTCCAGTTTCAGTCTTTTACATGTAGACATCCAGTTCTCCCAACACCATTTATTGAATAGGGAGTCTTTCCCCCAAGGTAAGTTCTTGTTTGGTTTATCAAAGATTAGGTGGTTGTAAGATGTTAGTTTCATTTCTTGGTGTTCAATTCGATTCCAAGTGTCTATGTCTCTGTTTTTGTGCCAGTACCATGCTGTCTTGAGCACTATGGCTTTGTAGTACAGACTAAAATCTGGTATGCGGATGCCCCCAGCTTTATTTTTGTTACTAAGAACTGCCTTAGCTATACGGGGTTTTTTCCGGTTCCATACAAAACGCAGAATCATTTTTTCCAAATCTTGAAAGTACGATGTAGGTACTTTGATAGGAATGGCATTGAATAGGTAGATTGCTTTGGGAAGTATAGATATTTTAACAATGTTGATTCTTCCCATCCATGAGCATGGTATGTTCTTCCATTTGTTAATATCCTCTGCTGTTTCCTTTCTGAGGATTTCATAGTTTTCTTTATAGAGGTCCTTCACCTCCTTCGTTAGGTATATTCCTAGGTATTTCATTTTCTTTGAAACTATGGTGAAGGGAGTTGTGTCCTTAATTAGCTTCTCATCTTGACTGTTATTGGTGTATACAAAGGCTACTGACTTGTGGACATTGATTTTATATCCTGAAACATTACTGTATTTTCTGATGACTTCTAGGAGTCTTGTGGTTGACTCTTTGGGGTTCTCTAAGTATAAGATCATGTCGTCAGCAAAGAGGGAGAGTTTGACCTCCTCTGCTCCCATTTGGATTCCCTTTATTTCCTTGTCTTGCCTAATTGTATTGGCTAGAACTTCCAGCACTATGTTGAATAGTAAAGGTGACAGAGGACAACCTTGTCTGGTTCCAGTTCTAAGAGGAAAAGCTTTCAGTTTTACTCCATTCAGTAAAATATTGGCTGTGGGTTTGTCATAGATAGCTTCAATCAGTTTTAGAAATGTGCCACCTATGCCTATACTCTTCAGTGTTCTAATTAGAAAAGGATGCTGGATTTTATCAAATGCTTTTTCTGCATCTATTGAGAGGATCATGTGATCTTTATTTTTGCCTCTGTTAATATGGTGGATAACGTTTATGGACTTGCGTATGTTAAACCAGCCTTGCATCCCTTTTGACTGAAATTTTATTGAATTTTTATATCAATTTGTGAAAATTTGAACTTATCATATTCATGAACATAGTATATATCCCCATTTATTCAGATTTAAAATTTTTATAGTAAAGTTTATAATATCCTTCATAAATGTTTTACAGATATTTTTATAGACTTATTTCTAGACCTATGTTATTTTTAAAATACTGGCATAAGTGATATCACTTTAAATTTTCCAGCTGTTACTGACCTAGGACAATGTAATTTTAATTTTGTTTGTTTGAAAAATCAATGGATAGTGTGTGATCTCTTGGTTATACAGAATATAATTAGCTCTTACCTTGTTATAATTTTATGTATTTGTAATTTGCTTTAAAGATAATGTTGAGTTTATTAGATTCTCTCCCATTACATTGGTGGCATTTATTAGTCTGGTCATACTCCTAATAATAGGTATCATAACTTTGACTTTATTTAAAGTATATTTTCATAACTTTGACTTTATTCAGAGTATATTTCACCAATGCAAACTTCCACAGAGTACTTACTTTTCATTTTCTGGGGACAATATCATTGCTTATAATTGAATTCTTATACGGATGTCATGTATGTAGTGACAAATATGTAGGAACTAGTCCTTACATATTTAAACAATTATAGTGACTTGACTTATTGGGGTGATGTTTATACTTTTATTGTAATCAATTTGTTTAAGTCATGTCTCACCTAACACCAATAATAGCCTCTCTTTAAGAAAGAGTATTGTTCTAGAATTTCACAGGGAAGTGTAATTTTCTGGTTTTGCATTTTGTTATAGAAAATGAGTGCAGAACTAGAAGAACATAGTCATTTATTTAAAATTTCAAGTTATTTTTTAACCTAAAATTTTACTTCCTCTTTTTTTTTTTTAAAGATCCTATTAGTAAAATTTTAAGAGAATTCCAGGTGTCTTGTTTTAATTTACCACTTCCACTTTTTCTCCTAAGCTTTCGGCCATGCACTCACAAAGGGAAATAGCCTAGAATCTCTGTGATGTCTCAAGTACAATTTGGGAAGCAATATTTGAGTGAAAATTGTGACAGTTTAAAGTCAATAGATGTGCCCAACTATCTTCTATTACTTATGGGCAGGCAACAAAAATATCAAATGACCAATTACTCGTTCTCTTCCTAGAGCTTCAGGCATTTAACTTGCATTTGGATCCCAAAGCCTTTCTTTAGCTAATTCTGTTTTTATTGGCCAGTTCCTCTTTCATTATTTTTATAAAAACTAATCAATGTAAGCCCTAGTCTAGACAGCAAAATCAGCAAGAGCCCCTTCTATGCACCTCTGTCTCACATCCATGGGGCTGCCACCCTGTATTTGTACAGGATACATATTAAAAATTCCTGTTAAGTTTATTAGAAATAGGAGTAAGGACTAATGAAAGATCATACAGTTTCTGACTTTTCATACCCATTTATCTGCATCTATTATTATTATTCCTAGTTACAATTTTTACTTCATGTTTTGAGCTCCATTCATATAGCCTTTGTAGTACAGTTATAAACAAGGGGACTGATGATAGTTCCATAATGACACATAACCCATATTCTGTGACCCATCAATGGAAATTAAAAGTGCATTGATATTCTTTTCCCTTCTACCTAATTAAATCTCCATTAATACTCCCTTTGATCTCTAAACACTTAATCCGGCAAAGGTGGAAGAATGCCAATATATTTTCCTCCTTGCCACCATTCTGTGTTTTATATCCCATTTCATCAGGCAGAGTAGGAGAGAGGGGAAGTGCTACTTATGTTATTTCTCCCAGGCCAGATGAAATAAACCTGGCAGGAGCAGATGTTAAATTGAAGCCTATGAAAAGTTAACACTATCTTCCGTGATTGAAACCTTAGGGAGGAAGGCTTGAGACAATCGCCGATGGACATAGAATACCAATACACAAGTTTATTCCCAGGGTCATTTCTTCCATCCTCTCATACATGAAAGCAAAGTAACCAACTGAGGTGGGCATGCAGTGATGGGTCCTAAGGAACAGAAGACCTCAAAAGACATTCCAGCTCTAGTTCTGTGGAAACCCACAGCCAGCCTTTCTCAACGGACCTTTTCTAGGCATTTTAGGTAGAGAGACCCCTCTTAATCATACCCCCTATACCAGGTGGAGTTTTTGTCCTCATCCTCATGGAATTTCTTGAGTGTATTCTCTTTTTCAGTATTTACCTACATAAGGAACACTCAGGGCATCCATCCCGATCAAAGCTGGTGAAAATAACATGGTCTTTCACCCTTTACAGTAACTCTTTTTGTCACTGCTTTAGCACTTGGCCCTTCCAGGTTATTATCAAATCTCTCCTGATGATATATATTGGGTTAGTTTTTTATAATCTGTTTACTTGGCCTTGTAAAGAGTGCTCATTGTATACTAATTAAGGTTCAATGTGTTTGTTGTTGTCTGTTTTAGATATATAGGCATACATATTTCACTTAAGATATTTTTAAGTTAAAAAAAAGAAGTTATTAGAATTTGAGGCTGTTAGTTATTAGAATTTGAGGCTGAACTCAAAGGTTAGAATTATAGCTCCTCTTCTTCCTAGTTGTGGAATTAGGGGCAAACCACTTAATTATAATCCAGTTTTCATCTCTGTGAAATGAAAATATCCCATCTACCTCCTAGCTTTATTTTGATGATTAAAAATAATTAAAATAATTATTTAAAAATAATTAAATTAAAATAATTAATTAAAAAAATAATAATAAAATAAATAATAATTAAATTAAAATTAAATTAAAATAATTAAATTAAGAATAATCATCAAAATGATGTGTTAATTCGTTAAAAAGTACCTAGAACAGTGTCTGGTTCACAGTAAGATTTAGCAATTATTTTACTTGACTTACCTAATAATATACGCATACCATACAATAATGGTCCAGTATTTTAAGTTTCAGGATCCAGTGAATCACTATTACCTTCAGGATCTCGCATCAAGTGCAAAAGGAAGTCTCTAGTTCCCTCGAAATTATAGGTGACCAAAATAGCAGAAAGAAGTACAGGGCAAAATCTAGGGTCAGAGTTTTTCTCTGCATGCCTCGTGTTGGTGGCCAACATTTTTTAGTAGGAAGAGTGATGGTGAAAATTCTCCAGAGTGGTAGTCTGCAGAGCTTGTCCTGGGAAAGTACTCCCAAAATTCCTGGTATGTGAATGAGAATGAAGCTCAGAAGATTTGAAAATATGGGTGTATCTCAAGTCCTAAGAGCAAGCGGGAGGTGGAACTGGATCTACAGTGGGAGGTGCAGGAGAAGACCTTGGTGTGATGATGAACAAAGGAGAGAGAGAAGAGCGCAAGGAGTGGGTTCTTTATTTGCGGGTTTTGTATTTCTTTCAGGTGTGTTTTGCCCATTTCTAAAATCTCCCAGCTCCCCTCCCTTCTCTTTATCACCTCCTTACTGTTAGCAGCTCTGTTTTCTTTGGTCCTGTGGTTCCTGCACATCCTCATTGTTTACTTCTTTGACCTGTATCTTTCAATTTCAATTGATGGCCTCCAGTTTTGCGTTAAGTCTCTCTGAGTTCCATGTTCTCATGCTTCATGTTAATAGAAGAAAAAAGTTTCAAAGAAATGTCCTCAAAGGTGTAAATTGATCCCCACTCTCCTACATATATGTATTTTTCCTTTTGGATCATAAATTTTACTAGAACTTTACTATGCAAGATCTATTTTTAATGATGGTGCTATCAATTTACAAGTACAATAAGGAGTCTTCAGATTTAAATATCACATTTTGTTCTTTTAGTGTCTTGTAGTTTCCTTCTTTCTCTTTTCCCCTTTTTATTACTTACCTCTGCCCTGGAGAGAAAGGCTTCACAAATCGGTGCGGCATCGCCAACCAGGCACCAGAGCTTTCAGACAGAATGGCGGCCTTTCCCTGGATCCTACAGCCTTCCTTCTGCTCCACACACAGTTGTGAATCCCTTGTGAATCTTAACTCTCCTGCTGCCACCAGCAGGGCACCGGAAGGAATGGAGACACAGCTCATGTCAGGTTTCACCTTTGCAGATAAAAGCAGTACTAAAATTTCACCTGTGACTACATATGAAAAGCAGGAAGTGGATACAGATTTTCCAACAGTTAACTTTTTAGCTTACTTCCATTTCTCATCAACCAGTGGAATGGGAGTTTTGGCTTTCGGGGTCAGAATAGGCTCACATAACACACAAAAATAGGATAAACATTTGAGACAGTAGATACACTAGTTACCATTATTTGATTATTACACATTGTATGCGTGCATCAAAATATCACATGTACCCCACAAACATGTACAATTATTGTGTCAATTTAAAAAAGAAAGACTTGCATAGTGCTTTCTTTCCCTGTTTTTGTGAAACAGAGAAAATTCATTTGAGGTAGAAGGACTGAGAACATACATCAGCTTCTTTGATTTGTTATAACAGAAAGCAGAGAATTCATTGGCCATCTTAGAAGTTTGAGTAGCAGGAAAAATTATTTTTGTAATTCTCATGAACTCCTGGTTTCTTTGGGGCTCACATGTTACTTAGAAAAGGCAATTTTCAGATATCTCAACACCACGTATATCACGTTTTTTATTTTTATTTTATTTTATTTATTTATTTATTTTGCTGTTTTTGGCCGGGGCTGGGTTTGAACCCACCGCCTCTGGCATATGGGGCCGGCACCCTACTCCTTTAAGCCACAGGCGCCACCCATATGTTTTTTAAAGATAGGAGGAACTCAATTAAGGATATCTTTATCCCCCTAGCTCAGAAACATCTATAATCTTAAAACTAGCAATACTTTACTAGTGTAACTGCATTATTTTATAACTAAATATTTACTCAAACGTAAAAAAAAATAAATTGGAGAGTCTAGGGATGGTGGTTAGGCAAACAAGAATCTTTTTAAATAATCTTTCCACTAGTTGGGTGTTGTGGTGGGCACCTGTAGTCTCAGATACTTGGGAGGCTGAGGCAAGAACATCACTTGAGCCTAAGAGTTTGAGGTTGTTGTGAGCTATGACGCCATGGCACTCTGCCTAGGATGACAGAGTGCGACTCTGTCTCAAAAAAATTAATTAATTGGGCGGCGCCTGTGGCTCAGTCGGTAAGGCGCCAGCCCCATATACCGAGGGTGGCAGGTTCAAACCCAGCCCCGGCTGAACTGCAACCAAAAACTAGCTGGGCGTTATGGCGGGTGCCTGTAGTCCCAGCTACTCAGGAAGCTGAGGCAAGAGAATCGCTTAAGCCCAGGAGTTGGAGGTTGCTGTGAGCTGTGTGATGCCATGGCACTCTACCGAGGGCCATAAAGTGAGACTCTGTCTCTACAAAAAAAAAAAAATAATAATAATTAATTAATTAAAATAAAATAAAATAGTCTTTCCAGCTTCTTTGGCAAATCCTTCTCAATGATGGCCAACCCATTGGCTTTCTTTTCCCATCAACATGTTTTTATTTTATTTTATTTTTTTTATTAAATCATAGCTGTGTACATTAGTATGATCATGGGGCACCATACACTTGGTTCATAGACCGTTTGACACATTTTCATCACACTAGTTAACATAGCCTTCCTGGCATTTTCTTAGTTATTTTGCTAAGACCTTTATATTCCACATTTACTAAGAGTCACATATACCCTCGTAGTTACATCCTGATCTTTTGTATTTTTTTCTACTGCTTGTTGTTTAAAGACAAGTTCAATCTCATCTACTCAGTCACCTTCCCTAAGGAAAGTGACTAGCTGTAATTTCTCTCTTCTACTACTTCCTTAGAGAGCTTCTAGCTCTTAATACTTTCTTGTAGATAAGTTTGATGCAAAAATTTGCAAACTCTGAAGTGGTTGTTAAAATGCAACTCCCTGGACTCATTGTCCTAAATTTCTTATTCAGTAAATCTGGTATGGGACCTAGGCATATGCATTTTAACAAGCATACTAAATGAATCTAATGTATCTGATATGAATTGGGGATAAACTATGTTTTGCGAAGCATCAACATAATTTTGTATATATTTGCTAGCTTTATAGTGCACTTGTTCAATTATATGCTATTAAAGGGCAGATATTATATATTATATTTATTTCATAAAATGTCTTAAATTTAAGCAATATCAAAGGCATTAATTTAGGTAGCTGTCCTCAGATATATCAAAATCAATTTTATTATACTAAGTACAACATCAAGAATATGCTTCAAAAATTATTCAGAAGAGAAAAAGAAAATATAACAGCTATGTTTGTTGTTTTTATAATTGAAAGAGGGAGGACTAAACCAATGGTTATCATTAAATATTGATTCACTTGGGGCAGATACTCTGCTAATATTTTGGTAGTCCCTTTGAGGGTATACCAAAGATTCTTTATTCTCTAACATCCCTTGTGGTAAAAGTGAGTACTGACATCTGAAACCTAAAAATTATAAGAATGCCCTTGGGACATCTTTTTGAATGGAAACCAATTTTCCTGGTGAGAAACTTTGTTTGCTTTTTTATTTTATGAATGTTGGTTTAGTACTGATTATGTGTCATAGAAAATCCCCACAACATTTGCTATATCAAAGCTGTAAAAATTATCCAGCTCATATTATACCTCTAAGCACTTCACCAAAATGTACTAATTTCTTGAAACATAAAAGAAACTTCTCCCCATCTTTTGTCAAGTGAGTGTACTGGGTTTGTACTTTAATTCTTCCATTCAGAGTGAATAGGAGTGAAAGCACTTTATTTCCTATCACTGGCAGTGCAGTTGGGTGCCTGGCGGGTGAATTCTCTGTCCTTAGAATCTCTGGTTCCACTAGGTACCCATGGTGGTAAACCATGTCTGTGATGCCCAAGAAGACAGCCCAAATCACAAAGAACCAGAAAACCCTTGGTCTAGAAAGAATTTCTGTAGATACTCTGTAAAAATATCTGTAAACTCTTTTCCAGGAACAACCTCCCAGAAGCCAACAAAGCAGCCCCTTATGCCAATTCCCAGACCCAGACCCTTCCACCAGGGGTGAGACACATGCCTTGGTTTCCCTCCTTAACCTCATCACAACGTGCACAAGATGTGAGAGATGGTGGAAGGTTATAAAAATGGATCATCATCCCCTCCACAAATTAACTGACAACAAGAGGCATTTTACAAACAACATGTCTTCCCCAATCTCTGTTGCCCTTGTCTCTAGGCATTGGCTGCCTTGAATTGATTGTGTTTTGAGTTTTATTTTATTTTATTTTAAAGTGTAACTCTCTTGAGCAAAATGGGCTGCTCCTTGAGACTTCTGGCTGACGGTTACACCTGTCCTGGTTCTTGTCTCTTTCATGGCTTAGTTCACACCCTGTGCTTTATCTTATGTACTTTGGTTCAGATTGGACCTTGTACTGGCTTCCTTGGAGAGTGCTTCATTTTGCTTTTCGTTCCCCCTCTATCTTTGACACTGCACGAGAAAGCTCTAAACCTTCAAGCCACTTCCTAGCAGATTGCCTGAGGCCTTACATTCCTGGTACCACCTGTAGGTTGAAAGTATGATGACGTCTTTGTTTTATGTAGAAAGGGTTAGATACCAGTGTTTCTTTCCCCAAATTTGACTATCTGTGTAAGCGACATGTTTCTCTCTTTATTCTCACTCCTTTTCTTCATGCCATTCTCTTTTCCTTCCTCCCTCCTTCCCTTCCCTTGTTCCTTTCTTCTTTATCCCCCTCTCCCTCTTTTTCTTTCTCTTTTTGTGATATTTGGGACAAATATTATTTGTTTCATTTCACTTAGGAGACCAGAGTCATTCTCCTAAGCCTGCAATTTTCCAAATACGTGTAATTTCTATTTATTGTCTTAAATACCCTGTCCCTCTCCCCTACTCCTAAACGTTTAGCATTTATTCGATTCCTAAGAATATCATCTGGCAGTCTTCCTTTCTTTGTACTTTTCAATGTAAGCTACTATTCATTTCCCAAATTGTTGTAAGTCGGTATGAGTCAGTCCATGGTCCCTGCCATGACTACACAGAGATGGACTTGGGACCCAAGAGAGCTAAAAAGTCCACTGGGAGAGTCTGACAAAGCACAATTTGCAGAATTCTTATTTTCTCACAGCAGCAGTCTACTAAATACTTTCCACATTGTTAGTCTTCAGAATTTTTATTCATGAAAAGAAAAATATTCATGTAGGTAGAGAATTTAATTTGCTTAATTACTTAAATGTTGACAATTCCTACAGTTTATTTTTAATATTTTATTCACATAGAATATATGTTTATAGATACAATCTTTTCCTTCTCAAAAAATACATATATATTCTTTTGGCCGGGGTCAGGTTTGAACCCAGCACCTTCGGTATATGGGGCCGGCACCCCACTCCTTAAGCCACAAGCACCAACCAAAAAAATATTTTTTAAATTGAATTCTCAAAGGTAGAATTACTGGGTCAAAACCGGACAACTTTGATGTCTATTGGTTTTCACAAAGTTTGTACCAATTTCACCTGATATAAGAAGTTGAGAGATGTTCATTCTCTCTACACTTTTGACAGCATTAGGCATTTTTCATTTTTGCTAACTTGTTTGAATTTTCCTCTTTGGTTCATGATAAGTTTGAACCTTTTTCCACATGCATTTATCAATAGTTTTTCTCTTCAGACAGTTTTTCATCTTTTTTGGTCAGTTATTAATGGGGTCTTATTTTTTTTTAATAAATATTTGGGAGTTTTTTCATATAACACATTTAATGACCCTTGCTGTATTTGTTGAAGGTACTATTTGCTTTCCCATTTGGACTATCTTATTTTGATGGGAGAAGTTTGTAACTTTAATGTCATCAAATTTGTTTATTCTTCCTTCACAATTTCTTTTACTGTTTTTCAGTGTAGACAGCCCTCTCCCAAATCCCCCAAATCTAGTGCATATTAAATTCCTCATCTGGTTTCCCTAACATTTTATTGTCATATTTAATTATTTTACCCATCTGGAATTCCTTTTGACCAATATTCCAACTTACAGGTCTTGATTTATTTTTCTTTCCAAAATGCTAACCAGCCATTCAACTACCATTTACTGAATAATCCTTTGCTTCCCTGCTGCTTTGATAAAATAAATCTCACGTATAATAAAATCTGTTTCAGAGGATTCTCTTCTGCTCCATTTAGCTTGGCTTTGTAGTTCTCAAGACACTTTGACGTACATTGTTTCAGTTTATCCTTCCTACCCCACACCAATTGCCTTGTTCACCTCCTGCTGCTGCTTCTGCAGTGCAAGCCTCAAACCATCTGACTCCTCCCATTCTTACCTTATGGATGGAAAACAAAACTGGAAAGCTGGAGCCGCTCATTAACTGGCCCTTCCAGCCATTTAGTATAGGGTAGGATGGAAAATTTCAGTGTTCATTTGTCTATGCCCTAGGACATCTCAGCCCTGCACTGGGGAAAATGCTGGTTGCCATTTATTTTGGCTTCGGGGACATCTGTGAGCCTTCTTTTGGGTTCCTCCAAACTCTGAGCCATTTCAGACACACATATTCACCTTTCAGGATACTCCAGCGAATCTGCTCCTAAATAGCAGAGGGGGATCAGGCTGTGGGTGCAGAAACAGCCGTCAGTGTCTGTGCTTCGCAGCCTGTGTACATTTGGCACTGACTGAAAGCTCTGCTTTCTGTCAGTGCATTTGTGCGGTGACACGTATTCTCCAGTGATTAGATTAACGCTGGCCAAGCCAATATGAAAAACCCACACAGATTACCACTGTCACCCGCAGTAATTACATTTATTCATTTCCATTTAGCCAAGTTTTTACAAGCCGAGCAAGGGGCCAAATAAGCAATAAACACAGAGGCAAGAAATTAAAATGCTGATCTGTTTGCTGTGAAAACAATCAAACTATCATCTTTCTTTAGGCGCCTCATTCATCATCAGAGAGGGCCACACTGGTGAAATGGAGGTTGGGAGCCTAATGTTATTACATGTAAATTCACTAACATGAAATTACTGCCCCTGATGTGATTTTACTAATAAATTAGTTCATTTCTACCTTTTCGCTAGAGACTTTAGGGACCGTGGAGAATTGTACATGTGTCTCCTAATCTTGCCAGCTTTATTTCAGGCTGGCTAGCTGTTAAATTTCTGTGTCTTTTCACTCCCTCCCATCTGATTCTTTAGTTTCCTTGCTATGCCTTATTGGATAAACATGCCATACAATTTGTTGTCTTCACATGTAGTTTGAAAATAAGCAGCTTAAGGACAAATTCTCTTTCGCAGGCGATGAGAACAGAATCGGGAAGCATTATGAATGTAATGGTTCTCGCAGCTAGTTGGCAGCTATTATTAATTCATTGCTGGGTGTGGTGGTTTTTCTCATTTCTGTATAAATTTTCAATTTGAAAACAGAATGGAGCCAAACTTTGCCATGTCAAGTAGCTATTGAAGCAAGGAAATTAATCTGCCAGCAGTTCCCTCCACTGACTGGCCTCTCTGCTGTGTCTTCAGAGTAGCAGAGAGTGCACAGGGGAAGGGCACTGTCACGGAAGGCAGATGTGGGGCCTCAGATTCGCACCCTTCCTGGGACGCGCATAGTGCTTACCTTGCTTACTGTCAATGGCCCATGCCTGCACATAAAATATTTCTTTTTCTTTTTTAATATTTTTACCTGCTGTGCTTTTACCCTCAACCCAGCATCACAATCCATTTTTGCAAGGTTACCAGTAGTTTCTATGAACACGACTTCCACGCTACTGATGAAGGAGTGCGGATGATGAAAAGAACAGAACTGAAGACAAAGGAGAGACAAGTCTTCGGGAGGAAACTTCTTCCTTTCTTTCTTCCCCCAAATGGAGATTCTGTGAGATGTGGCCCAATTTTAAGCTATTACGGAAATGTAATATGTACATAATAGTATGTTCATACAGCAAAAAAGTGTTAGAATTTTCTTTGATGTTGTGATTTAGTGCAAATCAAAGGCCTACCAATGACAGGCATTATACCTTACACCCACTTCATACATGACCATTGAGTAAAATTTCCTCATCCCCTCTGTATAATTAGTTAAATTGACACATTAAGAAAATAAACCAACATAAACAGGAAATAACTAATTCCTATACTCATAATTTGAAGTTAACTTTATACCATACAAATTATAGAATGCTGCATCGAATTTCTTTTCCTTTTCCAGAAAAAAAAATAAATGAGAGGAAGTACTCTTATCTGGAATTATTGGGTATTAGAATATTCTGACAGATGGACTTTTCATTAATGAAGGAAAATAGATGGACTATCAATTTTAAAATAACTCCATTTATTAAATAATCTATTGATCAACTGCTACGAACGGAACCTTAAGCTAAATACTGTGTCAAAAGACAAAAATAAGTCCTGCTTTTCAGGGTTTATAATCAATTCAGATTCTTTTAGTTCCTGTGGTCACCATTGTGATTCACATCTAATTGTATAAAATAAAATCTCATAGAGACTTGTGCTTTTCTTTCAAAATTCTTACCACACAGTTTGTTATTATATTTAATTAATTTATTTACTGAGTACCTGTCCTCTCAATTAGACTACATGCTTCAGGAGAGTGGGACCCTTTCAGTTTTTCTCACCATTTTATATTCATTGAGTATTGTGAATAAATGGATAAAAATGGAAATGTATCATACTGTGTAAACAGAGATAGTATAAAAGTTGCTTTAAATCAGTGCTCTTCCAAGACAAATCATTTAACAAGTGTGTCAAGAACTATTCAAGGAGCATCTATTATGTGTTAGGTGCTCTGATAAATGATCAGGGTACAGCAGTGAATAAGATAAGCAAAAATATGTGCCTCACAGAGCTCACATTTCAAAGAAAGAGTGAGTAAAATAAAGAAAATGTTTCAAGTTATGGGCAATAATGCTTGTTAATTGTTTTATACATATAATCCCCTATGTCAGATGTTGATCTTATTTTTGGAAACTGAAAATTTGTTCCAATTCTGTTCATTTACACTTCCTTAGTGCAGCACTAAATATAGGAAGTCATGCACATACATATATATGTTTGCTTTACTTATGATATATTCACAGTTGACCAAAGACTTTTGCCAGTCCCTCTAGCATGGACCACTTTCCAGGCCATCCTCTGTCTAACCCTGTTTTTCCAGGATTTCCTGGAAGGGCTGTGAGAGCCTCTTCCTTTCTCTTCTAGCCAACACCATTTGCTTTAGCAGATTAATCACGTGAGATGCTCAGGTGCTCTAATAGGGAGTCTCACTGGGGTCCGAGCTGGCTAGCTGAGTGCCCTCACAGTCTGCTGGCATTCTGCACCCATCTCTTCCCCTCACCTGAGCTCACACTCTCTCCTTTCTCCATTCCTTCCTTTCTCCAAGCTCACTAACAAGTCAAGGTCTTTGTCCATCACCATCTCTACAAAGGTGTCTCCGACTGGACCATCAAATAACCCCCCACTGCTGGAGGTTTGCCACTTGTCTGACAAAAAATCATATTCTGCTTGGGACAATCCTACATTGCGATTTATATCATTAACTCAAAACATCTTTTTCTTACCTTCTTGCATATTGTGTTTGAGCTCTCCAATCAGAATATGATATCCTCAGGGAAAATATTTGTGTGTTATCTGCAGGAACTGCTGTAGTCTTGTGCTTGTGATGAGCACCCAGTAAACTTTCATTAAATCAATAAAAAGATGCAGGCATGAAGTCTTGAGGCTGAGGTCCTCCTTTGGAAGATTTCCGAAGGAAACTACTGATTGAGTTGACATTATTCTATCTATATCCAGACTCTCCCAGTCATGATTTATCTTTTCTCCTCTGCTTTACAATCAAAAACAAAAGGAGGAATCATTGTATTTGCTAAGTTTTCTGAAGTACTCAGATGGAATGAATGAATGGACCCAGAAACAATCACCTGAATTTTAAGCCCTCTGTAAATAAATGAAAATTTTTAATAAGTTTTTTGTCTGTATCAAATTCCTAATTTTAAATGTTAATATACCAAAACTATTGATGTAAAGGACTAACATTGCTTTAGAAATATTACCTTTTTATGGTGGTAAAATATATAAAGATAAAATGTACCATCGGAACCATTTTTAAGTGTGTGGTCCAGTGGCATTAGGCACATACATACTGTGGTACAACCATCCTCACTGTCCATCTCCACAACTTTTTCATCATCCCAAGCTGAACCTCTATACCCATTGAACAATCTCTCTCTATAACCTTCAGAAAGCATTACTCTCAATCATTGAAATAGTGATACCATTTTTGATGAGGGCTTATTTTTACTGAGATCTAAATCAAGAACTGAGTAATAAAGAATAACTGTGATTTAAAAAAAATTTTTTATTTTTATTATTTTATTAAATCATAGCTGTGTCACCCTTATTATGAAACTAATGTAGGACCTTCACATGAATAACTGTCATTTAGTTGAAAATGGTATACTTCTTCCCAAAGGAATGACTGCATGCTGAAAAAGAAGCGTGATTCTTATAGATTTAGAAATAACTGACTCAGGAAAAGTAGAAGCTGTTTCCTACAATTAGCAATGCTTCCTTGATCTACTTCCATCAGTTATCAGAAGAATTTAAATCAGGCGTCCTCAAACTGCAGCCCGCAGGCCACGTGAAGTGGTGTGAATTGTATTTGTTCCCATTTTTGTTTTTTTACTTCAAAATAAGATATGTGCAGTGTGCATAGGAATTTGTTCATAGTTTTTTTTTTTTTTTTAACTATAGTCCGGCCTTCCAACGGTCTGAGGGACAGTGAATTGGCCCCCTGTTTAAAAAGTTTGAGGATGCCTGATTTAAATAGTAGAAATTAGCAGCTGCAGAAATCCTCTGCATCCAGGTTTATAGGTTCTAGGAAGGAAAGACACCCACAGTCTAATACCCCCAACTTTAGTGTATTTGGGGGTGGCATCTTTGATTTCCTTCAATAGGTTCAGATTAAAGACATGAGAAAATGGAGGTCTCTGTGCACGTTTGTGCTTCTGCGATGGTTCTCAGATTCCCTCTGTTATCAAAGAACGTAGCTTAATTCCTCCATCCTTCTGAAATGTCCTTTTAAGTAAGAATTACTTCATTCCTACAATTTTCCTTCTTATCCATGGTTTTCTTGGTTAATCATGGATATCATTAAATGGATTTAGAAACCCCCCAAAATGTATAGTAAGTAAAGGTACGATTTAGTGTTGGTTTAATAACATAGTATTATCTTGCTCAACAACTGTAATTTCCATGTTCTTATTGATTGTAATTTATAACATCATTAGCTTTCTAAACTGCCATTAACTAACGATGGACTCTGTGGGCTTAACAGTTCTTTGAAATCAGTTACTGACAAGTTGGCCCCAGAAGCATTTATCAAAAGGATAATGGATCCCTATTGGAGTGACAATAAATTAGGTTATGCTCTTATCGAATTAAACAATGGATGAAGGAAAATTAGCTATCAATAAACATCTATAAAGCCTTCCTGATTATTCCCAGTCAATTATATCAATTAGAGATCAAACAGCGAACCCCTGCAGTACGTTAAATAGGACTAACCAGAGCCCAAAGAGGCCAAATTGTGTTATAAAATGCAACACCAGGGGCAGCTGCAAAAGAGGTAATCATTGTCACCATTGACAAAAGAGCTGCTTTATTAGAATATGGGGTGTTGCCTGGAGGCTTTCTTCTGGCTAAAGGACAAAGACTCCCTAATAAAGGCGGAGAGGGAGGAGAGACAGGGGAGAGAAAGAACAGGAGAGAGGAAAGGGAGAGTCGTGTGAGGTATAGCTCACAGCAGGACAAAAAAGGAAACTGAGGAATTATTGTATATGTGCAGAATTTTCCTTTCCTAGTATGATAAAATTACAATTCTTGGCTTGTAAGGATGCTTTGACTTTTGTGGTGCTATTATCATCTTTAGTAAGTCTTAAATATATATACATATACGTATATGTATTTATAAATACATGTAATATAGATAGATCTACATAGGTAGGTTGATAGGTATCTATGCTCTATCCCATTTCATGGGAGAAATGTTTTGGCAAGTTTGTGCTGATTTTCATCAGGTTTTTGTTCATTAAAAAATGGAAGATTAAGATAAATAGATCAAAACACTCTTTGACTTGAGATCATTGATGAGATGTAAGAAACTCTGAAAAACATAGTTGGTTTTCTTAATTGTCATACTTTAATTTCCATATACTTTGGACACAGACTTGATAAACAACTGTTGTTTAGATTACACAAAATGCCTCAATTTAACATAGGCATGGAAGGAAATCACAAAGGATAAAATAGTGTATTGTTCTCTGAGGCTGGGAATCCGAAGCTTTCCTGACGTATGTGCCTTCTTGGACTTGCTGACGTGTTGTATAAGGGAAGTGTATCTTTTGCTCTGTGCCTTTGAATTTTCTGGGCATTTATCATGTGTTTCAGACAGATTCCACTTTATCTCCCTCTGTGAGAAATTGCTCACCAAGAGTGGTTGCTGATTCTTTGTCTCTGCACAGTTTTCACTCTCCTAAGAACTGAACTTGGTACCATCCATGTACCTTAACTTACCTGTTCCCATTTACGATCCTTAGAATGGTGTGTTGTGATTTTGGCACCTGGTCCACAGAAACTAACAGACTACTGAGAGGGGAAGGGAAAGGGCCAGGGAAGACAGCACATCACAGCCAGGCAATGCCCCTGGGGCAGACACTTCCCAGCTTCACTACTAGTTGGTTCATTTAACTTCTCTGTCTCCTCATCACTCAAATGGAGACCACAGATCCGGTCTGTCAAAGTTGTTGTGGGGGGTGGGAGGTGACCTCTGCTTCGTGCCTGCCATCAGCACCAGCCTCATTGGTTCACTTAATGCTCAGCTTTCTTTCCCCTCATCTATGAAGTGGACAGATGATCCCTGCTATCTCACAGGACATTTGTGAGGTTCTAAAGTCATAATTAATTTGAAAAAATATTGTGCCTACTGTAAAGCACTACACAATTGTTCGCTGCTGTAAAATCTTAATTACCACTATTGCTCTCTTCTTTTGTTCCAGAGAGGAGCGTGTTGATTCTCACATGTTGATTTTAGAAACAAACCATTTTATAGATAACAGAATTCACCACTCTCCTCTACGATTCCCTGCTTAGCACCGCCCCTTAGTCACTTACACCACTGTTTATTCCCATGCTGTCAATGTCTTGCTGGTAAACATACATGCTCTTACCTTGACTTCATGTTGAGCTCTGAGGCCTTGGGGGTGTTTCTATCCTCACGAATTATAGGGCTTCTAATTAATTCATAAGTCTGAATGCTCTGTTAATGTCTAATTTGAAATGCCCCAGTACTGACACGGAAGAGACCTTGAATTTTTCCAGCAATACTGATCACGAGTTCCAATCTTCTTTTCAACACCATAATTTGTATATACAAGAATCTCAGAATTGCTCCAGAGCATCAGGAAAGCATCTTATCCAGACAGGTGCCCTGAAAATTGTTCCTGAGAGGACACAGGGGCGGGTTGCCTTTCTTTAACATAGGAAGGTCCCTAAGTGGGTCACTTCTAGAAATACAAATATCTTATTTCTTTGCTATTTTTGGAAGAAAAAATTCAGGGAAAATGCCCTTGGCTGCAAAAAAATGGACTGACAAAGGTAGGCAAATACCCATGATTCAGATGCTCCAAAACAAAATGCGCCTGATTTAATTTTGATAGCTCGGGACAATGTGGGCTTATTTTGAAATAACTGAAAAGATGACTCAATATGTAATTGCCCTTTGTAGTGGGAAGGGAGCTTAAGGGCCTGGGTTTGTGGTGGGATTAATAAATCAGGAAACATAAATCCCAATGTTGGTGTTGCAAGAGAGGACTTGGCAAATGCTTAGCTGCTACGGCCTTTCCCCAGAAAAAAGAATAGTGGTTGAGAAGGAGAGTTAAATTCCTGAGCCTTAGTTCCCCCACCTGCAAAAAAGGAGATAACATTTTAATTACAGGATTGTTGTAACAATTGGGATGGCACATAGTGCCAGGAATCCAAAATAGATGTATAGATGTATTGGGATTATTTCTGGCTCCATAATTGTAACAGGTATTTTTTGTTATTTTTAAGGAGTTACCAATTAACAATCTTCTAGTGTGCATTAAAAACTGCCTAAATATTTTTCTTTTGTAAACTCTCTGAGCCTTTGTTTCCTCATCTGTAAAATGGGTATACTAGAAAGTGGTTTAGGTCTAACTTAGCAAAGATGATGTACAGTGTGTAAACAGTAGACCTAAGATTTACACCCTTGCTGGTCTGACCAAGATCCCTGCTCTTTCCACTGCTCTGGCTGTCTTCCAGGAAAGTCTATTGTAAATAATATTTTTTAATTTATTAATTTTTCCTCTTATGTAGTCATTATGTTTACTAAAACTCGGAGCAATTGTTAAAGGTACTTTCTAGATATTAACTCAAATGAAATTTCAAGTGTGCTTTAGAGAAATGGAAGGGGGACTCTGTGTCCTTTGTGTGTTTCAAAAATGGAGAACCACATGTCCCTGTAAATAACAAGGTCACAGCTTCCCAACATTTATTCTAAGCATCTTTTGTGGCTATGGATCGTATAGTACAAGACCTTATTGCTCCTAAGCACCAACTGTATACACGCAACCTCATTATTGGGGGAAATAAATTGTGAAAAGATATAGCTCTTCCCTGAAAAAGTAGGTAGTTTAATAGTCATGGAAGTAGCTTGCGATCAACTTTTATTCCATGGTGGTCCGAGAAGATGCAAGGAATAATTTCTATTCCTTTAAATTTACTGAGGTTAGACTTTTGACCTAAGATGTGATCGATTTTGGAGTATGTTCTGTGGGCTGATGAGAAATATGTGTATTCAGTTTTGTTGGGATGAAATGCTGTGTAGATGTCTGCTAAATCCAAACGTTGGATGGTTAGGTTTAAATCTAAAATTTCTTTGCTCAGCTTCTTATTGGAGGATCTATCCAACACTGCCAAAGGAGTGTTGAAATCTCCGACTATTATGGAGCTGGAGGAAATCAAGTTGCTCATGTCTGTTAGAGTTTCTCTTATAAATTGAGGCGCGTTCTGGTTGGGTGCATAAATATTAATAATTGAAATCTCATCATATTGAGTATTACCCTTAACAAATATAAAGTGACCATTCTTATCTTTCCTTATTTTGTTGGTTTAAAGCCTATTGTGTCTGCAAATAGAATTGCAACACCTGCTTTTTTCTGATTACCATCTGCCTGAAATATGGATGACCATCCTTTCACCCTGAGTCTATATTTATCTTTTAAGGTAAGATGTGACTCTTGTGTGCAGCAAATATCTGGCCTGAGTGTTTGTATCCAGTCAGCTAACCTGTGCCTCTTTAGAGGACAGTTTAAGCCGTTCACATTAATGGAGAATGTTGATAAGTCTGGTAAAATTTTGGGTATCGAGTTTTTTGAAAGTCCAGTGGACATTTTTAATCTTTTCGCCACTGTGGAAGTTGGAGTTTGATCAAAAGTTTCTGAGTGAGTTTACTTTTTTGGTAGAGGATTGGGCTGGTCATTATGGAGGATAGGTCTGAGAATATCCTGAAGAGCTGGTTTGGTTATGGCAAATTTCTTCAACATATGATGTCATTAAAGTATTTAATTTCTCCATCATAAACAAAACTCAGTTTAGCTGCTTACAGGATCTGGGATTGAAAGTTATTTTGCTTTAGGAGATTAAAAGTCGATGACCACCCTCTTCTGGCTTGAAAAGTTTCGGCAGAGAGATCTGCAGTCATTCTAATATTCTTCCATTTGTAGGTAATGGAATTCTTACGTCTGGCTGCTTTCAGAATTTTCTCCTTCATATTAACTTTCGCGAAATTAATTATGATATGCCTGGGAGATGTCTTATTTGGATTGAGTCATGCTGGGGTTCTGAAACTGTCTGATATATGAATTTCAGAATCTCTTGGCATGTCTGGAATATTCTCTTTCATAATTTCATGGAGAAGGGCCTCTGTGCCTTGTGAGGCCACTTCATCACTTTCAGGGATTCAAATGAGGCAGATATTAGCCTTATACGAATTATTCCAGAGCTCTCTGAGAGAATGATCTGTTTTTGCTCTCCATATCTCTCCCTCTTTGAGAGTTTGGGAGCGTTCTAAAGCTTTGTCTTCAATGTCAGAAATCCTTTCTTCTGCTTGCTCCACTCTGTTACTGAGGGATTCTACTGTATTTTTTTTTATATCTTTGAGGTGCTCAAATTCTTGCTTTAGTGCGTCAAAATTATTGGTGGCTTTGTCTTTAAATTCGTTAAATTCTTGAGACAACTTTTGAATTTCTCCTCGAATTTCTAATTCGGACTTTTGAACTGCTCCTTGAATTTCTAATTCCAAAATTTCCTCCATTCTATTAATCTTGTTTGCAATCTAAATTCTGAATTCAATTTCTGACATCTCAGCCAGTTGTTTACAGTTACAGTTACATCTGCCATATTTTTCCTGAGGGGGGGTTTGATATATTCTAGTTATTCATGTTACCAGAGTTTTTCTGCTGATTCCGCCCTATGATCATTTGACACTCTTTGACTTTTTGACTTTTCCCCTAGAGCTTTGTTGAGGACCCATACAGTGCTATGGCCTGAGAAACTGGGGACCTATTTGGTGTGGTGGGGCTAAGTAGTTCTGTCTTGTTTTCAGCTGGTCTCTGTCTGACCCTAGTGAAACAGTTACTCTGGGTTGAAGTCTCAGCTGTGGAGAAATACCAGCAATTAAGTCACTCTGCCCCCACAGGCAACAATGGAAAATGAAAATCAAACCTTCCTACAACCACCCACCCAGGGCACCACCTGAATAGTTCTCGGGCGATTGGCTCAGTTCAAAAGGTCCAAATCATTTGTCTCAGTCAGCACCTATCTCAGGTGGGATAGTTTATAAGGTCTCTGGCAACTGGATCACAGGGGTCTGGTGACAACTTGAATATGACTTACTTGGGTGCTCCATGAATTCAGGAGGACCTACCCAGCAAATAGATTAGTCTGGGAAGTTTGATGCCTCCTTCCCCACCTTGTACCTCTGTCATACCCAGTCACTGATAGGTCCACAGGGCTGTGACCCAGTTGCCTCCAGTGAGCAGATACTCCAGGGGTTTGCACCTGCATGAATCACAAGGAAATCTATATCAACTCAGCCAAGCTGCTGTTCTCTGCCTCTATCCAGCAGGAGGAGGTAAGACCTGTCAACATCATGCACTTGATTGTTCACACAGTTCCAGCCCTGCCACCGTTTGATGTTACTGACAGAACAGAACAACTTTGCGGAAATTTGTTTCTGTCCCTGCTAAATTCCCCTGCAGAAGAGAAGCTGTTTTGAGTTCCCAGAACCTATACCTCAGGCTCTATCTTTGCTCCTTCAGGTTTGTAGTCTCCAGCCTTCCTTTGTCTATAGGCTGATGATCCCCTGAGGGCCGGGTGCATCTTAGGCTCAGTAAAGTTGTCCTCTGGGTCAGCCCCTCCCTGGGAATTTCCTAGGCCTGCGTGTACATTTTCTAATCCCTGCGCTCCACCCAGGCTGGTACTGCCTCAGGCAAACCCTTTACTCATGGGGCCTGCGTTTCAGTCCCAGATCTGTTCTGCAGTGGTTGCCACCTGAAAAGATGCCCAGCCTCCTCTGGTTGCCCAGGGAGACAGGGGGTGTGGCTTCAGAATATATAGGAGTGAGCCCTATTGTTGCCAAAAATGGCTGCTTCTCTTTGCCTCGGGGCACCACTGCTCCGGTGTGGTTCCCTCTCAGCTGACCATCCTCTCCTCACTCCTGGGCCACAGAATCAGCATTGACCAGCTGCAGTCTAGGCCCTGTCCACACCCCTTGAGAAATCATCCAAGAATCTGGACTCCTGGGGGACAGGCCTCTAGATCTCAGAGTGCTGGCAGCTCAGAATTGCAGGTAGAGAATATATACAGTTTTATACAGTTTTATGCCTGGCAGGAGAACACCATGGCACCCTAACAGCGGAGGTAGGTCCAGTTTTTAGAGGGTCTCTCCCATGGAATGTAGTAGGAGGACCCTTGAACTCTGCTCGTTTGTTTGTAGGGCACTCTGAGCCATTCTCATGGGGGAGGGACTCCCGTCCACTTGGTGATGGATTTTGTACCTTTTGTTTGTATTCTTGGGGTGGCAGCTCACCTCAGCGGGGTTGATGTGCATTCTTCAACCTTCTCTCTTGGTGTAGGTCTAATCCACCAGGTTACTTGCTAAATTTCTGTCCTTTAACTCTCCTTCTGGACAGGAGCCTCTGTGGAAAGCTGGCTTGAGTCAACCATCTTTGCTTTGGTTCCAATATTTCAAACACTAAATTCACTTGTCCCAGACAAAGCTCCTCATGAGCAAGGATGGCGTGTTCTCTCCCACCATCTGGATGACAGCTCACGTCATAGGCACATCCTCTCTCCCCATTCATGGTGTCTTTTTCTGATCAGTTTCCTTGCTGACTCTCATTTTCTCACTTTTCTACCTTCTATCTCTTCCAAATTTTCTCTCAAGATGAACTCTGTGGCTCAAAGGAGTAGGTGCCAGCCCCATATGCTGGAGGTGGCAGGTTCAAACCCAGCCCCAGCCAAAACTAGTTTAGAAAGTGCCTTTCCCAGAAAGCTGCTTTTCCCAGAATGATGCTTTTTTAAAGCCGACTTGCTTTCTCATTGGGTGGTCCCAGGTTCTTTAAAGGACAGAAGAAAAGAAAACACAAACTTTGAAGAAATTATATACGAGAAAAGTAACCAGGGTGGCTGTTCAGTCCTTCCACCTAATAATTTTGCTGTATTTTCAACATGGATACCCAGGCTCCCGGGGCCAGCTTAGTTCCTCTCTCTCTTATCTCTCAGTCTTGGAGTGGGTTGAAAACTCAGACCACACTCCTTTCTTTTTCTTTTCTTTTCTTTTTTTTTTTAATTTATTTAAGAATGAGGAGCAGCACTGGGCAGGGTGTGCGATGGAGAGGTAAGCGACTGGGCAGAGAAAGGGCTTTCTTATGATCATTGGCCCATCTGAGAAGGAAGTGGAGGACCCTGATTTGAAATGAGAAAGCAAACATATTTGTTGGGTGATGGTGAAGCCTGGAATTGTGTGTGGGTAGTGGGGATGCTGGACCATCAGGGAAGGAACAGCAATAGGACTCAGGCCCAAAGTGGGTAGGTGCAGGGGTGGGGTGGAGAGAAACCAGGCAGGATGAAGCACTGCTGGCCAGGACCTGTTTCTATGGTGACACAGTGGGAGAACAAACTGTACAGTCACATATGCACAAGTTTAAGTCTCTTAATTCATGCCATAAACATACAAAATTAAACGCCCTGTTTCCTTGAGGTGTAGCTACAGAAGCAAATTTCGGCCAAAGTTCAGGTCTTGCTGGGTCCCAGTGAGGCGTCCAAGCTGGATCTGGGTGCCCCAACAGGGAGGTCATCCCCAAATGCTCCTGAGAGGCCTTGGGGACAGAACAGGGCACAGGGTTGAGGAAGAGGGAAGAGAAATAGAAAGCAGTCCACTGAGTCAGGCTTCAGATTCATAGTCTGGAGGGCAGCAGCAGCTCTGAATGGGCTGCCTGAGGGCAGTGAAATCTCAGGGTGCCTATTCTGGCACCATTATACAGGTTCCAGAAACAATGACCCGGTGACAAGACTGGAAAACTAACAGAACCACGATACTTCTATCCTTGCTGGGTGGTGTCAGAGGAAAGGTACCAGTGCACCTGAGCATGAAGGGCGGCAGCAGCAGCAGAGGCAGCTGGGCAGGTAAATGCCGCATGGGAGATGGCTGGGGTCAGCTCTGTAGTATACAGAGGGTAGGGGCCCAGGCCTCTGGGGACACAGGGATCAGAGCAGCACCCATCAGGTCACAGGGGTCCCGTGCCATGAAGTGTGCTCCTAGGGCAGGGTGCACATTGCTGGGATTTGGAGTTGCTATCAGCTTGCTCTTGGTGATATTGGTGTTGGCTTTGGCAAACTCTAGCCTCAGGGTCTGTGGGTTCTCAGGATCAAAGCGAATGCCATTCAATGCATTCTTGGCTGCTTCTGCTCCTGCAGGGCTGTCAAAGATCACAAAACTAACAGGCTGTCTGGCGGTGAGCTTGATTAGGGACCCTTCATGCCCCTTGAATGGCTGGAAGAGCAAGTAGAGTTCTCTGGGTTTAATGTCCACAGGGAGACCACTGACAAACAGCATCCAGACCTCCTCCTCCAGGGTGCCTGTGCCCGTGCTGGTACTGTGCTCACCATCCGGACTCAAGTTGCTCATGGTGTGGGGGGAGGGGGTGGCAGTGGAAGGCAACGCAAAGGACAAGTGCGGCGCCAGCCAGGAGGTGAAGAGTGAAGGGACACAGTGAGTGGTCTGCTCTGGGGGTGCAGGGCTGGGTGGCAGTGGGGGCCCATGGGGCGGTGAGAGGGGCAGCCACCACTTTGGGCTGGGGTCACACCAAGTTTGGCGAGTGCAGGAGGCAGAAAGGGTGTGTGGCAGGGGAGGCACTAGGAACTAGAGCCAGTAACAATAGGAATCTGCATACTCATACAAAAACATGGAAGTTAAATAACCTTATGCTGAATGATAGCTGGGTCAGAGATGAGATTAAGAAGGAAATTGCCAAATTTTTGGAACAAAACGACAATGAAGACACGAATTATCAGAACCTCTGGGATACCGCAAAGGCAGTCCTAAGAGGGAAATTTATAGCACTGCAAACCTTCCTCAAGAGAATGGAAAGAGACGAAGTTAACAACTTAATGGGACATCTCAAGCAACTGGAAAAGGAAGAACATTCCAACCCCAAACCCAGTAGAAGAAAAGAAAGAACCAAAATTAGAGCAGAATTAAATGAAATTGAAAACAAAAGAATTATACAACAGATCAATAAATCAAAAAGTTGGTTTTTTGAAAAGGTCAATAAAGTAGATAACCCTTTGCCTAACCTAACCAGGATAAAAAAGAGTAAAACTCTAATCTCATCAATTAGAAACGACAAACACGAAATAACAACAGACTTCTCAGAAATTAAAAAAATCCTTAATGAATATTACAAGAAACTTTATTCTCAGAAATATGAAAATCTGAAGGAAATTGACCAATACTTGGAAGCATGTCACCTTCCAAGACGTAGCCAGAATCTGGTGGAAATAAGATTTCTGCTGAAATAGCATCAACCATACAAAATCTCCCTAAAAAGAAAAGCCTGGGACCAGATGGCTTCATGTCAGCATGCTACCAAACCATTAAAGATAAACTAGTACCTATACTACTCAACCTGCTCCAAAATGTAGAAAAAGAAGGAAGACTACCCAACATGTTCTATGAAGCAAACATCATCCTGATCCCCAAACCAGGAAAAGACCCGACAAGAAAAGAAAATTATAGACGGATATCACTAATGAATATAGATGCAAAAATAATCAACAAGATCCTAACAAACAGAATCCAGCAACACATCAAAGAAATTATACATCATGACCAAGTTGGTTTTATCCCAGGGTTTCAAGGCTGGTTCAATACACGTAAATCTATAAGTATAATTCAGCACATAAACTAATCAAAAAACAAAGACCATATGATTCTCTCAATTGATGCAGAAAAAGCTTTTGATAATATCCAGCATCCCTTCATGATAAGAACACTTAAGAAAATTGGTATAGAAGGGACATTTCTTAAACTGATAGAGGCCATCTACAGCAAACCCACAGCCAATATCGTATTGAATGGAGTTACATTGAAATCATTTTCACTCATATCAGGAACCAGACAAGGCTGCCCATTGTCCCCACTGCTCTTTAAAATTGTAATGGAAGTTTTAGCCACCACAATTAGGGAAGAAAAGGCGATCAAGGGTATCCATATAGGGCCAAAAGAGATTAAACTTTCACTCTTCGTAGATGATATGATTGTATATCTGGAAAACACCAGGGATTCTACTACAAAACTCTCAGAAGCAATCAATGAATACAGCAGCGTCTCAGGTTACAAAATCAACATTCATAAATCAGTAGCCTTTATATATACCAATAATAGTCAAGCTGAAAAAACAGTTAAGGACTCTATTCCATTCACAGTAGTGCCAAAGAAGACGAAATATTTGGGAGTTTATCTAACAAAGGATGTGAAATATCTCTATAAAGAGAACCATGAAACGCTAAGAAAAGAAATTGCTGAAAATGTTAACAAATGGAAAAACATACCATGCTCATATCTGGGAAGAATCAACATTGTTAAAATGTCCATACTACCCAAAGCAATATATAATTTTAATGCAATCCCTATTAAAGCTCCACTGTCATACTTTAAAGATCTTGAAAAAACAATACTTCGTTTTATATGGAATCAGAAAAAACCTTGAATAGCCAAGACATTACTCAGAAATAAAAACAAATCAGGAGGAATCAAGCTACCGGATCTCAGACTATACTATTAATTGATAGTGATAAAAACAGCATTATACTGGCACAAAAACAGAAAAATAGATGTCTGGAACAGAATAGAGAACCAAGAGATGAATCCAGCTACTTACCGTTATTTGATCTTTGACAAGCCAATTAAAAACATCCAGTGGGGAAAAGATTCCCTATTTAACAAATGGTGCTGGGTGAACTGGCTGGCAACCTGTAGAAGACTGAAACTGGACCCACACCTTTCACCGTCAACACTCTCAAGAGATACACAAGATACACTCTCACTGGATTAAAGATTTAAACTTAAGACATGAAACTATAAAAATACTACAAGCGAGTGCAGGGAAAACCCTTGAAGAAATCGGTTTGGGTGAGTATTTTATGAGGAGGACCCCCCGGGCAATTGAAGCAGCTTCAAAAATACACTACTGGGACCTGATCAAACTAAAAAGCTTCTGCACAGCCAAGAACACAGTAAGTAAAGCAAGCAAACAGCCCTCAGAATGGGAGAAGATATTTGCAGGTTATGTCTCTGACAAAGGTTTAATAACCAGAATCCACAGAGAACTCAAACGTATTAGAAGAAAAGAACAAGTGATCCCATCGCAGGCTGGGCAAGGGATTTGAAGAGAAACTTCTCTGAAGAAGACAGGCACATGGCCTACAGACATATGAAAAAATGCTCATCATCTTTAATCATCAGAGAAATGCAAATCAAAATTACTTTGAGATATCATCTAACTCCAGTAAGATTAGCCCATATCACAAAATCTCAAGACGAGAGATGTTGGCGTGGATGTGGAGAAAAGGGAACACTTCTACACTGCTGGTGGGAATGCAAATTAATACATTCCTTTTGGAAAGATGTTTGGAGAACACTTAGAGATCTAAAAATAGATCTGCCATTCAATCCTATAATTCCTCTACTAAGTATATACCCAGAAGACCAAAAATCACATTATAACGAAGATATTTGTACCAGAATGTTTATTGCAGCCCAATTCATAATTGCTAAGTCATGGAAAAAGCCCAAGTGCCCATCGATTCATGAATGGATTAATAAAGTGTGGTATATGTATACCATAGAATATTATACAGCCTTAAAGAAAGATGGAGACTTTACCTCTTTCATGTTTATATGGATGGAGCTGGAAGATATTCTTCTTAGTAAAGTATCTCAAGAAGGGAAGAAAACGTATCCAATGTACTCAGCCCTACTATGAAACTAATTTATGGCTTTCATATGAAAGCTATAACCCAGTTATAACCTAAGAATATGTGGAAAGGGGAGAGGGAGGGGAGGGAGGGGGGAGCATGGGCAGAGAGAGGGTGATTGGTGGGATTACACTTGTGGTGCATCTTACAAGGGTACATGTGAAACTTATTAAATCTAGAATATAAATGTCTTAACGCAATAACTAAGAAAATGCCAGGAAGGCTATTTTAACCAGTGTGATGAAAATGTGTCAAACGGTCTATAAAACCAGTGTATGGTACCCCATGATTGCATTGATGTACACAGCTATGATTTAATAACAAAAAAAAAGAGGAAAAAAATGAAGTAGCTTGAGAGCTAACAGTTCTGCACTAGGAATGTGGTAATGTGGTGATGTAAGTATATCCATGTCTCCATATGCTTGAGTAGGTGTACTATAACACACACACATGGCTTGGCACCTATAGCACAGTGGTTATAGCGCCAGCCACATGTACTGAGGCTGGCATGTTCAATCCCCGCCTCGGCCAGCTAAACAACAATGACAACTGCAACAACAAAATAGCCAGACATTGTGGCAGGTGCCTGTAGTCCCAGCTACTTGGGAAGGTGAGGCAAGAGAATCATTTAAGCCCAAGAGTTTGAGGTTGCTGTAAGCTGTGACATGACAGCAGTCTACTACGGTGACAAAGGGAGATTTTGTCTCCAAAAAAAAAAAAAAAAAGAACACATGCACATTAATCCAAAATATATGTATAGACTTATTGGGATTATTTCTATATAGATCACAATATATATATTTTTGCACCAAAGGATACAAAATGGAAAGGGCGGATGCATTTGGGCAGGGGAGGAGATAAAAATCATGGACAAATTTCTGATTTTGAGAAGCAAGTTTCTTCATTTGAAAGAGTGAAGAAACCTTGAACAGAGGTAGAAAATTTAAAGCCTATTATCAATATTGATAGGGTTATCAGATAGTAATAACATTGGACTGGGGTTAGAGAAAAGAATAATAAAACATATTCAGTCTTCAGAGATGCTTGCAGACAGCTAAGTTACAACTGAGTGAGTCCATTTGCCAATGACGCCTTTTATTTTTTTATTTATTTTTTGTTTTTGGTAACAGCTTCTTTAATGCTCTCTATCCCATTCATGCAAGGGATCATGTAGACATCAATGGACAATGTTTTCAGCAAACCTCCTTAAATCACATTGTTTTGCCACTTCAATAAAGACAGAGAAATGAAGGAAAGAATTTACTGAACCTTATTAAGCCTCAAGTATAGTATCCTTCCTGGCTTAAGTCCAGTCTAGTATCTCCAAAGAGGCCTTCACATGTGAAACCCTGCCTGATGCATGTATGACTTTATAGAACAGCTTTTAAAATGTACAAAAGGAAAAACAAACTAGTCTACACCAATGCCTCTGAAAGCACAGATACGTATTTAAAACATTCAGAGTTCCACAGTACAAAATACAAAAAGCGATAGGCAAAATGATGTACACCAAAATGCAGATTTTAACTCAATACAATATCTAAAACTAGAGACTTAAATTACCTACAGTAGCTACTGAAGCTACACAAGATTTCTGAAAGAAACATTAGCAGTTGAACACGCATTTATCACTCTGAAATAGACACACTCTGCCACATTGCTTTTGAAGTCATCTGGAGGCCTTGAATGAACTTGTGGCAATTTCATTAAAAGCTCGATGGCATAATTTGGTCTGTGATTTTAATTTATTCAACCAGTCACTTTAGAGAAAGTTAACTCCTCCCTGTGCTTAAACTTACCACCCACTGCTCCAACATTAATGTATCAGGTCTCTATGAACAATTTCTGCCTTTGATCCTCTGAACTTTTTCCAAGATTCATTCAACACATATTTATTGAACACCTAGTCAGTTCCAGTACTATTCTAAGTCTTAAGGATACGGCAGTGAACAAAGCAACAACTCTTTTTTTTTAATTTTTAATTTTTTTTAAAGCAACAACTCTTGACCTTATTTACTTTTATTCTACTTGGGGGATACCAATGGCAAGATAAAGAAATAAAATATAAATACTATCAGGTTTATAAAAGTGCCAAGGAGAAAAATAAAGCAGAGCTGAGAGGTAGGAAACATGCAGCCTTTGGGTCTCTTTGCCTACAAAACCAGCGAATTGCAGTTAAAGCCAAGCAGCAAACGGTCCTTCTACAGTTCCATTCAGATTGCACTAAATTTAAATGTTTTACTGAAAATAAACTTTTACGAAAGAACACAGAATCTGAAATGACCCTCTAAGGCTGAAAGTCCTAAAAATAAAAAACTTTTTGCAAATCCTTTGATTTTCAGAATTCACACGTTCTTTGCTCTCACCAGCTCCTGTGCAAATGGAACCGTGGACCGAGTGCACACCACGGTTTTAACTCTCCAGCGTGCTCTTCACCGAGAAGACACATAACCATAAAAAAGGGGAGGGAAATACGTATTCGTTACTATTCACCTCATATAAATTGTTGCCATTTTAGGCACATGGCTGCATATCTGTTTGTAGGAAAAGCTAGTTCACTACACAGAAAACTTGGAGGTAAATTCTTCTCTTAAATCATGAAACATATAAATTGCAATACCCACAAACCCAACCAGGTACTGAAATGAAAAGAAACTTCACACTATATGCATCAACATGTGATTCCTTGGCTTTTCCCACTACTTGATTGAATGAAGCAATCAAGCTTTTTGAAGGGAGTAATTTTCAAAATTTCTTTTTTATACCATGATTTGAAACTCTAAAACATTTTCCCTGAGAAAGCAGATTCTATATGGCGTTTGGCCTGCTTGGTGAGCTCTTGAAGGCTCCTTCAGCCAGAGTGGAGTTGAATTCTAGCAAGGATATGATATCTGGGTGCAGCAGACCCAGCCAGGGGCAGGAGTGGGGGAAAGGAGGAGAAGGAAGTGGAAGGAAGGAAGGAATTTCTTCTTTCCTCCAGAGTCAACTGAGATAGACTGTAACATTTTGGAATTGATGGTTTCATCTGGTGCCTTCCCTACCTCTTCCTGTGTTCTATGTCTTTGTTATCTTCCCAAGTCTCCGGGGGTCTCGAGCTCAGCGTTTTATGACATTGGGGCCTGGTTCATCCCAAAGAGATGCGTAATTCGAAGTGACTCACCTCACCTCCACCCCAGACAAAATCCCTTCTGTCTCCAGAACATCTGGTCTAAACTGATCAAAGTCTTTCGTTCTGATGAATGAATGACTAAAAGGATGAACACACATGAACTATACAAAGGAATACATTTTGTGCAAATAAATCTCCATGGGTAGACTTTCTGTCGGGATGGCTGACTGTGGGAAGTGAAACAAACAGACAAAGGCAACATTAGCAGAGAGCTGAGAAGGGATCTGGCTAGGAGTGTGCCCCCGGAGTCAGCTCTCTTAATTAGCCCTGCTTTTCTTCTTCCTCTCATTTTAAGCATGAGTCCCAGGTTTAATTTTCAACACAGGTGCAAGGGAGGTTGGTGGTGACAGTGTTTTTTTGTTTTTTTTGCAGTTTTTGGCCAGGGCTGGGTTTGAACCTGCCACCTTTGGCACATGGGGCCGGCGACCTACTCCTTTGAGCCACAGGCACCGCCCATGATGGTGACAGTGTTTATAGAGACAGACTTGGTTTTTCATGGGACTCGAAAAGTGGGGAAAGAGTAAGAGTGGGCAGGAAGGTGGGGGCAAGGTGGTAATTTTTATTTCGGTGTCAGGCCCAGAAGACAAGCCACCTCCCAATCTTATACTCACTTATACTTGCGTGACTCTTGTTCCATTTTCGGAATTCAAAGAGTAGGAAAGTTTTGAACACAATAAGTTGTTCTAAAGGCAACTTATTGTTATCCTCATAAAAACACAGCATTACAATAACTTATAGGAAGAGTAGAAAGCCCTCCTCCAGTCTTTTATCATGCCTTGGTGTCTGCAAGCTAGCGATTTTATGACACTTTTCTTTTAAAGCAGAATATTACCTTTCAGTTTAGAAATAAATAGAAAGCCCCAGAAGTTTTAGCTCCATGAAAATAAATAAGAACCATGCCTAAAATAAGAACCTAGAAAAGTTACTGCTTAAAAAAGAAATAAAAGTATCTGAGTCACTATCATAAAACAAGACTAGAAGAAATTCCAAAAGACAGTCAATTTATATAGCTATACTCAGTGGCATAGCTGGAATTCCACAGCCTTCAAGCACATCTTTGCCTAGACACTCGGCTGTAGTTTCTCCTCCCCTCCTTTTCTGCGTACCCTTCCCTGCCATAAACACCCCAAATTCCTTCATCACAAATCTAAGAACTGTCTTCCCATCTGTCACAGGCGCTAATGACGACTGAGAATGTCCAGGCTTTAGAAACACCAAGGGAGGGAGCCTTGGGGAGGGAATGGCAAAAGATGACTTGGGAATTTTACTGATAACTCTCTCCCTCCGATTTCCTACCTGACTTTGCAGAAGTTGCTAACCAAATTAGTTAATGTTCAGGCCCTCAGAACTTGGGCAAGTAATCATTCCTTTCTAAAGAGCACAGTAGGGGTAATTTTTACTTTTATTTGTTTTCTTTTACATTCATTGTTATCTCTTTTTTTTCCTTCCTTAATTCATGCTCCTATGGTTTTCCCCTCTGTGCCTCAGCTATATATTGCTTTGAAAAATCAATAAATCCTTTGCACATAATAATGCTTACCTACTCTACCTCACAGGGGTGCTGTGATGCGAAATTAATTAATGTGTGTAAAGAGCTGAGGGATCCAGCGATGCCAGGTGCCCTGTAAATGGGAAGAATCATTATTAATAAGTGTTATTACCCAAATGCCTCTAGATGTCAGCAAAACATCTTTTTAAAATATAATTGGGCAGCCTGTATTGAATAGCTACGTTCATTCTTTCTCCCACGTAGGGCAGACATGGGGAGCACGGCATCAGTGACAATGTCAGGGGGGCCTATTTTTTTGGCTCAGGGAGGCCCTTTGAATCTTAGAGTATGAACTTTTGAACAGATGTAAGCATCAGTAAAAGCAGCACTTGGATGCCTGGAATTCTGAATGGGTGGCAGGCTGAGTCTTTCTGGACAATCCGTATGAAAGATCAAAAATAGCATTTCATTTCATCATCTCTGAATCAATCAATGTTGGAAGTGAATAGATGGGGGTAAGAATATTTATATGTATATATACACCTGTGTGTGTATGCTTTCAAATATATATTTAAATGTATGCATATTTTGTTTTTCCATGTTTGAATATATGTATGAAGAGTTCATAACAGAATTAGGTGTGAGCAGTTCTAAACCTGCTGAATCCAGTGATGGCTCCTGTACTGTCACTTCCCTGACAGCAACGTGAACATGAGAATGATGGCGATTTTCTACCAAGCACAGGTGATGGCATCCTAGCCTGACTTCCAGCAAAGATGACATAGTAACCTAGATGATCAGTCATTGATGCTTATCTCCCTAGCCAGCTATTTCCTCCCCGCTTTCTCCTTGTACATGATTTGGCTCGCAGAGTGTGAGAGGTGGATCCAGGAAAAGAGAGCCACAGCCAGGGAAACATGGTAGGAGGCTTCTCAGGCACATGAGTGACAGGTGGTGGTCAAGCAGGAGGGAGGAGAACTCAGCTGGGAAAGAGCATTTCATTAAGTTTATTTGAACTCAGTTCAGCACACCTTGAGTTTGTGGTTGCATGCTAGTTAAGATGATTTAGCTACCACGTACTTCTCAGGGAGGTAAAAGTTGTATTTCAAAAGTTCTCATGATGAAAAAAAGATAGTCTCTATGTGTTATACGGAGAAGACATAGAGTATAGTAAGGGGCAAATTATGATTGTTTTCATTAATATCATATAGACTTTCTCAAACAAGCTGCAAAAAGAGATTGAAATGTTTAATCTGTTTTTGTCTGGGTTGATTGGGGGTGTCCGTTAAAGAGCCCTGTTTTCCAGGGCAGAGCAGACACCAGCCTGTGGCCACGCTGTGTACCCAGTGGGACATGCACATCCTACCCAAGAACACAACAGCCTTGATGACTCTGGGATAGCTTTTCCTCCAGGCCAGACCTTGAGGCTTCAGACCACAGGGAGGTGATGACCTACGAGCTGGCTTTGGCCTGGACGATGAATGTGGTCATCTGCTTTCCTTGCTTGCGCCTCAGTCTTGTGGCTGACAAATCTGAGCCCCCCCTCCATGGGGGCTATGGAGAGAGAGGGAAGGCAGCAAAAGAGAGAGGAAAGGCAAACATTGTTTAACAAGCATTTTCTTTAGTAAATTTAAAATCACATTTAGATCCTTGAATTACATAGAACATTGGTGTTGTTTTGAAGTAACAAACATCAAATTCCACGGGAGCACTTCAGAAAGATTCAGATGTGGGAATTTCCTCCAGCTGTGGGGTTGGTGAGACAGGTTTAAATGCACAGCTGCCATCAACCCCCCTTTTCTACTTAGCCTCCCAGGCTGTCTGCTCCTACACTTTGGAGCTATTCCTCCCGACCTGTCTCCTTACCTTTGCAGAGATTAAGCCAATCTCTCAGTTTCCCAATTCCCTTCACAAGACTGTCATAAGACTTAATTAAATAATGTTCATAAAGCATTCTGCTGTTCAGGTGTCCCTGGATAAAATGCAGAGCACAATAATATTGTGATTATTATTAATTAGGATGATCTTGTCTGAGGCCAGGGATGTTTCCTGTCAGCTTTAGAGAGTTCTATTCTGACCTTTAGCTCTGCAGAAAGGATTTGCAATGGAAATAGCTCAACTGTAATCCTTGATCTTAGAGACATCTTGAGAAAGCAAGAGAGATGCCAGAAGAACTTAAGATCTGGAGTTTCGAAGCTGATTTTTTAAGAAGAAAGGAAGATTTTGCAAACAACTCACCAAGGCTCTTAATTCTAATACCTCTCTTCCTAAACTAATCTTTTTTTTTTTTTTTTTAAGGTCTGGCTTCATAATCCCTGGAGAATGTAACAGTAACCATTATGAATCAACCTGGGGGTCACCCAAAACAAGCAATTTCTTTCATCTTCAGTTTTTCCTTTGATAGATCCTTAGACCAATAAATAGGAAAATATAATTGACATGGAAGTGAGATTTCAGAAAACATTACAAAAAGGGTCTCATGAACCACTGACTATATTGTGAGTAAATATGGCAGGGATCCACCCTAGACTCTGCTTTGTCCAGCGTTTTTATTTTATGACTTAAATGTTTTTTCATTTGAAATGAAAATCAGTATTAAATATTGTTAACATGTTGTTAGGGATTGATAGACTAAATATTAGAAGATAAAATTCTTCTAACAACTGCAGGAACAGTTATAAAGCTCTACAGACCAAGCTGCAGACGTCTAGGCAGGGAGAGATATGGCGAGGCACGGGCTGTGTGAGTTTTGGCACTTGGCAAGCTTGGCAGTGTGCTGTAGCAACTGAGAAAGCTAGACACAATTCAGATTTCATCAGCCAGTTATGTTGTTTTGTCCTAAGCAGAATAGAAAGGGGATGTCAACAAGTTGGGACATAGAATACCCAGGATTTCAGGCTGGAGTTTGTGCTTTATTCATGTGGGTGTCACCACCTGACACAGTGTAGGGACCCAATAAATGTTTGTTGAATGAATAAACTGAGAATTTGGAAACATGCCATAGAAAGCAGGATTGGAGAAAGTTGTGATGTTTAATTTGGAAAAAAAGAAGACTTAGAAAAATATGATCACTATCTCCAAGTATCTGAAGGAGGATTTCTATGTGACAGAGGTGGGTCCTAATGGCACAAGGGATTGTGTGGGGACTAATATATTCAGGACTGCCCAGTTTCACAATGCTGGGGACAACAGTCCCCTGGGGAACGGCTTGGAGACACTGGAGGTATGCAGCATACGCTCTGCACAGCTGTACAGAGCAGCTCTGGGAGTAGATAAGCTAGAAAGAAATCAAGACTTTTTCTTTATGTTGAGCCAAAATTAAATCAAGCTTTCCAAAATTATACAAGCTGCCTTCAAATCTGGAGATACTATTGGTCTGCTTTTCCAAATCATGGAGTTTGAAATACGTTTCAGGAAGTTTCTCTCCTATAGGGTAGTAATGATGCCAGTTTCAATTGCAACTAAAAAATAATTATCCAAATATTTTCTTTTAAAGTAGGAAGAGCTTGAACATGTGCAGATAACGACAGAATTTTCAGTCACTGGTAGTCCACCATTGAGCAGAAAAAATATTGTCATTTTAATTATTACACATTTTAAAATCACTTTTACCCTTAGAGATCAGGGTATAATTATACAAGTAAAGAACATAAAAAAACTAATGTTTTAATTTTAATACAAGCTAATGAGGAGAATATAAGTGATTATTTAATATCTCTATAATATGCACTATATGGTAGGCACTATTCTAATTGCTTTAAAAATATTCCGTTCAATCTGGCTAACCAAATCATGGAATGGGCACCACTATTATTCCCATTTTGCAGATAAAGGAGCTGAGGCACAGAAAGATTATAACACTTGCTCAAGATGACAGAGCTAGAAAGCTGCGTGGTGAGAAAGCTGGAAAGAGTGGGGAAGTAGGGAAGGTGGGTTTAACTTCAGGTACCTGGCTACAGGTCCCCCTTGTAGCCATCACCCTGTACTAGCTCTCTACAAAGGCTCCTCAGAACCCACCTGGTGAAACTCATCTGATAAAGGCTCTTAGTCCTTTAAAACAAAGACAGGAAATATAGCGATGGTTATGGTCAATTTGGCTGTTCATTGGAAATAAAAAATACCCATACCTAAGATAAATTATTCACAGAGACACAATGGAAATAGCAGTCTCAAACCTTCTCTCTTATTTTGTCCTTAGAAACTTTCCCCTCAAAAGAAAAACATATGTCTTAAAAGATAAACTATTTTGGTGACAGGTACACAAAAAGCTGTCAGTTCAGCATTACATGATTCATTCCTGTAACAAAAAACACTTGTTGAAATCTACTGAAATTTAAAAAAAAATACAATGAGAAAAAATAATTAACATAAAGTGCAAGAATTGCAAACAAGAGGTTAATATAGTAGTTTTTAAGACTCGGATGCTGCAACACATAGTTAATTCTCAATCCATATTTTTAATACAAATGGTCCCTCCAAAATGCAAAATCAACACATTAAAAAAAATTCATCTGCACGTGAATAACACATTTTCCTATGTAATTAAATAGTAAGTCAAACTATATACACTTACTAAATAACAAAGTGAACATTCCCTTATATACGTCATAAATATTCAATGTTATATTAGAATGTACTTCACCATATAATTTAGAATTATATTTTGTCCTAAAATAAAATACATTTTAAATTTAAAAATCTTTATACCATGCCAAGTCACACTAATTATTCGTGGTTACATGTTTCTCAAGATTCTATGTTCTATGAAAGAGCAGTTTTAAAATGTTGCAATGTCTCATCACAGACAAATCAAGTAAGGAGCCTGAAGTCAGCGCCTTGAAGGTCTGGTCTTCCTCCTGTTTGTTCTACCTCAAGACATCTTCACATTTTCACTGTTTTTGCTCAGAGGGTGAATTTAGAATATTTATTGGAGTTCATTAGGTTAATCTAAATAAGAAAAAAGCTAGGACTCGGGGCGTTTTCTAGCAGATGAAGCCAAGTTGAGCTCATAAGTTTGTGGTTATGAAGGGAGGGAAGGAGGAAGAAATGTTAAAACGTATTCTATCTGCAGCACTTATGGAAATCCTACCCATTTTTCACTTGCAATTATATCACCACACCCAGCTCATCTCTGACCACCTCACCTCCTTGATCTCATTTTAGGAATTAATGTGGGCTCTTCGTCACCTGGTGATATCGTTATTAAAGTCTCCTACCTTTCTTTTGTAATCTCTGTAAGGGGATCCTCTTAGTTATGTTTTTAAATTCAGGTACTTGGCTCCAGGATCTCCCTCCATTTTTAAAAATGAATTTTTTATTCTTTATTTTTCCTTTGGGGTGGGGTAATATACACGTCAGGGTTATGCACAAAGAAAGTGTTAAGGTGGTCTTGGCCTTAGGTTCCTCCTAAGACCAGGGGATAGCCTCAACCTCACCTGTCCCCACCTTGCTTTTTGTGCTCTTAAAAAACAAAGCAAAAAACATTTACAGGCTCTTTGCCTTGGCTATCTGTTATATGGACTAAAAGGAAATAAAAAGGCAGCTGAGATGCCTGACAGAGACAAGATTAGAGGGCAGAAACCCTCTCCTAAGGACCCAGATTCTTCAGAAACTCCTAACAATTTGCAGTGTTAATTTATCGCCTTAAGTATTACCAGAGCCATCTAATCTGTTTAATTTCACGAAGTTTCACTTCCTTTTCCTCCATAAATCTCCTCCTTCCTAGTTTTATGTCTAGAGATGATGCTGTGTGGCTGCATTAACTCAAAGAGTAATGGAAAGTTAGAAAGTAACTAAAGTTTCCTGGGAGAACTTTTAAAAAATAGCTCCCAGGAGTCTTACACTCTCAGTCTATTGTGAAATGTCCTCTAGAAATGTTTTCTCTACTTTAACGTCTATTATAATTTAATTCAAAAGTTATTCTGATTATTGAAAATTGTAAAAAATCAGAATATCCTTAAAGGAGAGGATAGAAGCTGGTAATGGGAAGAAAGGTGTAAAGAAAAATGGAATTGAACATCTTCAAAAATAGTACATAAACAACCTAGACAAACTTGTTCCTTGATCTTTCTTAGCGTTTTTTAGTCTCTCATTCTCACTTTCACTGTCTCAGCAAAGGCCTAAACAGTTAAAAATGGAGACACACTATACACTTAATAGGGTCTCTGTTGATCTTTCTCCAGTAGGTGTAAGTATTGAGAGCAACAGCACCTCTTGTCACCAGCTGTGGATGGGGAGTGGCTGCCTCAGGGGGATCTCAGCCTAAAAAATCCACCACTGAGAAAAGGCAATAACAGAAGTCTGTTGCTGTCTAACCTGCCATATAAATGAAACAATCAAACAAGACAACAAAGGAAACTCCGGTAACCACCAGAGGCAAAAGCAGTTGGTGTAATATATCCCGGCTTCAGTGACTATTTTTAGTTTCTTCCCATCCCCCCTTTAAAAAAACAAACAAACAAACAAACTCTAATTTAGATTAACTGGGGAAAAACATTAAATAATTCAAGAGAGTCAGAGACAGAGAGGTGAGTAGCAGAGAGACAGTGAGGGCACACTCTTGAATGAAACTAAAAAAAGAAAATGATACCTTGAAATGGATGGGTGACTGTACTTGTAATTAGTAGTTAATGGGGATTATTGAAGACCCAAAGGAGAGACCACTCATCAGAATTTCATTCTCTGTTTTTTCCTTTTGGCTAATGAATCCATATTCCAAATACACAGAGTCTGCTCAGAGAAAAGATTTCCATGAATGGAAGAGAAATAATCATTTATTCCAATCATGATGGTCAGCTGACGTTTTAGGCTCTTTCTAGGCAAGGTACTGTAGGCGCTATGCACAGGGGACCAAGTGGCTCCAAAATTGCTTTCCAGAACTTCTGAGGGAAAAGCACCTGCAAATGTTACTAAATTACTCTTTACTAAATCACATGTTTTTATTAACACTGGACCCAGTGCCCTAATGTCAGTGGACAAGGCTGATAACTGAATTCTCAAAGGAATTGTGGAATCCTTGGGTTCAAGAAAGATTTAACTGGGGAAAGCACAAATCCATGGAGTGTCATGTGTCTAATTATTTTGGAGAACTTTAGAAATGATCCTCCTAGTGTGATTAACACATAGGAATAACTAAGGCAGGACTGAGCTCTTAGAATCTTCTCTCCTTCTGACTCATTTATTGCAAAATGCAGCCTCATAAGGATCCCACAAGTGACTGGATAGCCCATTTACTCTCTCTCATGACTAGATGAAAACTGTTCCAATAGAAATGTCCTCACACTACAGTTATATTCCAGCCAATCCAATCTTAAACTTTTAAGGTGGTAGATCTTTCCCTGACCTCACCCATGTGTTCACTAAAGGCTTAACTACTAGGACTCCCCTGAGAAGCATTTACATTAAGAAATGGATTTATAATGGTGGGATTTCTAGACACTAAGGCAGACTAGTGGTGAGTAAAGTGTCAAGGTGGGGTATTGTGCTCCACATAAACCAGAACAATAACATTGGTGGAAAGTGAGAGAAATTGTGAAGAGAAGGGTTCTAGGGTAGAAGAGATAAGAACAAAGTTTAACTTTCACTTGGTTGATAATTTTCCTAAGACTAACCTTAATTATCTTCATCATTGTCACTTTCTATCAATCTTGGGATGTTTGTGAAGCAGCAGAATTCTATTGATACCTTATCAGAGACTATCTTTGAAGACCATGGTCTTTAACCTGATGACAAGAGCACAAGGAAAATGCATAAGGAACTTGGAAGAGGCTATCTAGACCCCCAAAACTGAGATTCCTAGAGCTGGATGAGGCTGTCATACAAGTTCATGTAACACAGAAAGTTAGAAAGCAGAGATAAAATGAGTTGTCTGAAAAATCATGATCCAGGCAGACATCAAACTCTTCCTCAAAGCAGACTATACAGAAGGAGATCCTAGCAAAGAGGACCAGGGGTGTGAGCAAAGGCTGTGTGAGAGATGGGCCTGGAGCAAGGGCCAGAAGGGGGATTCTTGGGACTTCAGCAAAGGGGCCACAGCAGGATTGTACAGAATGCCTATGGTCGTCTCTTTGGCTAGGAAGGCAACTGTTAAGATCAGGTCTCTGGCTTGTTGACTACAAACATCCTTGCAAAAGGAAGAGCAATGGCCTTGAATGCAGCTCACAGGAGCTTTCTGAAGATCCAGGGTAAGTGTATTTCATTGTATAGTCAACCACTTACCCTGTTACATAGAAGTATGTTCTTATCAACATGGTTTTGTTTGAGGGCATGGCATGATGGCCGATTCATTAAACTTGTAGACATAGCCCTCATGTGAAATGAAACCAATTCCATCTGGGCAGTGATCAAGCACCTGACTTGGGGCTGTAGTTCATGTTGGCATTCACTTGTGATGATTAATCATTTTCTTGTGGTAATAGCCCCTCAATGCTTATTTTTCTTGAGTAATGTAAAGTTTTCCCTTTTGTCTTTTCAGCTCAGCTTCTTGCTAAGCCTGGCACCAATTTTACATCTTTGTATCTCTGGATCTCTCTCTGTCTCTCTCTCTCTTTTTTTCACCTTCAGATCTCCTCTGAGTTTGTTCTCTATTCGTTTACTCCATTTCTCTTGTGTTTCCCTTGCAAATAACTGTAAAGTGCTCAGATGTAAATTTACCTGCACTTTGTAGTAATCATAGTGGTATTTATGGATATTATAGACATGTATAAACAAGTAATAATCACAGCTGATGTCATAAGATGTGGTGTGTCCATGTGTAGCATGTACATGGACTCTTTCACTCCTCATGAGAGCTCTATCATGGTAGCGGGTAGGAACTATTACAAATGTGTATTTAGTCAAATATACTCACCAGTAAATGGTAGAGTGGGATATGAATTCTGGTGATCCTCTCTGAGTCCATGCTCTTAACCTTTATGTAATACTGCCCCTACAGCACATGTTCAAAAATAGCCTCTTGGAGAACAAGACCTTAGACATACCTTCAATATTTTATAGTTCGTAAAGTTTTTTACCTACATTATTTCATTTTATCTCTGCATTCTGGAAAAGTGGGTGTTATTAAGGAAATGAAAAGATTTACATTCAGGATTCAGCAGAAGTGTGGCTCATATTCAGTTTTAGTGATGTAAGTTGATGCTTTTCACATTTCAGCTGCTTTAACTGCAGAGTGGGTCTTCTGGCAGGAACCAAATGGCCACAGAGCAGAATGCATGAGTTGGGAGGATAAAAGGAAGGAGAAATGAGTAAAGGAAGAAAGAAGTGAAAGGGGATCTAGGCAAAATGTGAGGAGAGATTTAGAGGAGGGCTAGCCCAGAGTCCAAGAAAGAACTTTGAGTCTAGAAATTCATTAGGAAACAAAAGGAGGGAAGGAAGGAAGGAAGGAGAAGGGAAGGGAAGGGAAGGGAAGGGAAGGGAAGGGAAGGGAAGGGAAGGGAAGGGAAGGGAAGGGAAGGGAAGGGAAGGGAAGGGAAGGAAAAAATAAGGGAAACTGTCTTTTCTTGGAAAACACACTTAATATCTTCAAGGGTATAGACCAGACAAATGCTTTTTAAGCATTAATGTGCATCAAGATCATGTGGGGGATCTTATTAAAATGAATATTCTGATTCAGAAGGTCTGGGACATTTCTGAAGAGTCTGCATTTCTAACAAAGCTTCCCTGGGATGCTCGTGCTGCTAGCGCATGGACAGCGCTTGGAGTAGCAGGAGTCTAGGCAACGCCGAAAGAGACTCTCCTGCCTTAGTTCTCTGAGTTTCATGACTGCTTTCTGCCCACCTCCTTCTGACAAAAGGCTGCTGATGTGTAGACGCCTCATTCTGAAACTCCAATTAGAGAAAAACTTCCACTTTTACTCAGGGTGTGTCTGGATTGGGTCGTGTGGCCACTACTGTCAGAGCCTCAGAAAGAACTTAGATCTTTCTGGAGGTGAAGGAAGTAAAGGCATTCCCTCACTAGACGCTTATCCCCTCCCACCCTCAAAAGTTTCCCAAAGTTTTTTAGATGCCCCAAGACACAGCCTGCACTGAGTGACCTACATTTAGGGAACAAGGTAGGTCAGAGATGCCTGACCCCAGCCTCAGCCCTTCCTCTCTGTTGGGAGCCCAGAGCTTCCACTTACAGATCACACAGGGCTGAGGGAAGTGCTCCCAGGGTGCCCTCCCCGTTTTGACACCAGCCCTTTGAAATGATATTAGTGCTGGCTAATGGTCTGTAAATGTGTCAGAATGATGCCACCTAGTGCCACAAATGCCATTTCCCCTTGTGAAGTCACACTGTCTGCACCACAGCAAGCCAGAATATAATTAGTGTTAATTTGGTTTTTCACTGAATGACTTTTGCACAGCATTCAAGGTCTCTACTCTGTGCTTATCTGGGAGACTTTTTAAAAACATGCTGTGGATGGGGGCAGGAATATTAGTGTTAATGTTAATGTTAGGGTGGGAGGACCGCACGTTCGGCTTCTTTTTTGACTGATGTCTTGACGGACTAATGTGCCGTCTGGTATTTTTAGTTTGCTCTCATTTTCAAGTAAATGGCTTCATATAAGTCCTGGAAAAAAATCTCAGGATGACTGATATTGCTTTTTTTAAAAAAAAATTCATTTGTATAATTTTAAGGAGTTCAAGTGAAATTCTGTTACATGGATCTATTGCATGGTGGTGAACTCGGGGATTTTAGTGTCGCCATCACCTGAAGAATGCACATTGAGCCTATTAAGTGGTTTCGCTTCCCTCTCCTCACTCCCACCTTCCCACTCTTCTGAGTCCCCAATGTCTGTTAGTCCACTCTCTATGACCATGTGTGCACATCATTTAGCAAATGAGAACAGGTGGTATCTGGCTTTCTGAGTTGTTTCACTTCTGGTTCATCCAGATTGCAGCAAAAGACATGGTTTCATTCTTTTTTATGGTTGAATAGTATTCCATTGTGTGTATGTGTGTGTGTGTATCACGTGTATATAAAATGCCTATGCATATATGTATACACACATCACATTTTCTTTATCCTTTTATCCGTAGGTACTTAAGGTTGACTTCAATGTTTTGCTGTTGTGAATGGCGCCACAATAAACATGAATGCAGCCGTCTTCTTGGTATGGTTTCTTTTGGGTAGATACCTACTGGTGGGGTTACTGAATTGAATGGCAGTTCCACTTCTAGTTCTTTGAGAAATCTCTGTACTGTTTTCCACAGAGGTGCTGCTAATTTACACTCCCAGCAACAGCGTATAAGTCTTCCTTTTTCTCTGCATCTTTGCCAGCATCTGAAATTGCTTGACTTTTTAATAATAGCCATTCTATAAGTCCTTTGCACCATCCCCTTGGGCAGAATAGCACTCAAAATTTTCCAGCTAGACCAGTCGTCCCCATTAGCTTTATACACTAGTTCAAATAGCCTTTGAGGCAGTAAGTATGCTTAGCACTCACAGACTCTGGTGCATTTTACAGTACCACTGACTTGAAATACAATGTCTATAAACTAGGCTCATGGGTTATCTTTTCAAAATGATATTGTTCTGCTACCTGGTTTCCTTTACTTTCTTTCAGGTTCAAATAACTTTGTGAATAGTCTAACTTAAGAATAAGAAGTTCTTACACAGCCCTCTGAGTTACCTGACCCCAGTGAGCAAGCTGATCCGTAAGCTAAGTTAACGGCCTGCTTAGCCCTTTTTTTCATGTTTAGGCCACAGGAGAAATAGAGACGTCTGGCCCACCACTCTGATTTCTCTGAGCTGGTGGTAATGCTACCTGGTAATGGGCTAGCCCTACCCTGGCCTTCCACAGGTTAGCATGTGATATTTGTGAAAATATGCCAAGTAGTACATGTCTACATATTTAAAGACTTGCAGAGGGGAACAGATGCTTTGGCACATTTGGTTGGATGCTGATCGCTGGAGACCATTGATCCTCCCAGACAGCAGACGACAGACCAGTCCCTTGAATATGATCCTTCACGGTCGAGTACTAGGTACTTTGAAATATGGCATTGAGATTCCCAAGTATTTTGCCTATGACTTTTAATGACTAATGGAATAAAACTATGTGGGAAAACTTGACTTTTTAAAATATGGTTTAATATGAAAGGGACATTTTATATGTCCCCCAAGATCCTACTCGGGGGATCTTGGAACAATGCTAGTAGTAGATTGGGTCAGACATAGTTTACCCTTTCTGAGGAAGGTCATTTAACAGCACTTTAAGTTTAAGATGGTGACTTGAACTCCAGCTAGAAGGAGTGTATGTGAAGGTACAAATCACTTTCTTTTGGGCCTAGGTCACGTACTGTGAAAACACAGAATTATTTCACAAGGAAGAACCCAAGTCATACTTCAGCTATTGTATCCTTTCCAGTGGACTATTTCACTGGCAATGGGGAAGGCAGGTCCCAGGCATGCTGATCTTTCTTGGCCACTAAAGGTGTCATTGTCCAGAAGTTCTAAGCTTCACTGACCAGCAGAAAATTTAGATGGTGAAGAAAGCTGTAGGCCATAGACCTGAACAGAACTTTAGTTAGGAGGAATGTTTGACAGTCTTAGTTCCTGAAGAGGAATTACCATTCCAACATCTCCAAATGAGAGAGTGTTCAAGGACTGTGGAAAGAAGAAAGCCCACTTCCCTACCAATGTGTTTGGTGGCCCTCCATGATATTTCCCAATATGTAACCTCTTAAATAGTACTTCTCATGAAGTATTATAATTATTTGTCTATTATTCCACTGGACTGGTAGGTTCTGAAAAGTAGGAAGTGCACCTTCTATCTCCACATTTCCTGTATCTAGTCTGGCACAAAGTTGCTCCATATATGCTATGGAGTTGGCGTGTGCTCCCTTGGAGAGAATGGAATTTTTCCTCCAGGACTGCCCAAGTGGCTCCTGGCTACTTCTTCCAGGCTCACATTATCAACATGTCCTCTCAGGGTCTATGTGCATGAGGGCCTCAGGCCTAGGCCACCCAAGAAAAGGAGGAGGTTTGGTGCTAGTGGCTCAAGTATTAGTTATACATATTTTTAAATCTACACCAAAAAAATCATTTTTGTTTAGTTTAGTTTTGCTTGTTTTTTCTCCAGCTTGTACAGGCTGGATCTTCCACCCAAAGCGATATATCATCACGGCAGCCAGGAAGGCTGTAGCCAATTAGAAACCTGGAACTTGTTTATCAGTCAGTCAACAACAGTTAGTGGAACCCACTGGGTTGCAGGACGCTGTGCGCGGCATGCAGCAGCCGTTATATTGGAGTTAGGCTGAATTAGTTTCATTTTCACAAACATATAAAGTCCCTAAGAATCCTCACAAACTGTTAATTCTACTCTTGTTTTACGAGTGGACTCATGGGGCAAACAGATGTAAACTACACTGGACTCTAAAGGAAAAAAAAAGTGATTGTGAATTTAGCACAAATACTTCTGCAGAGGGTGCCTGGGGTGCTCTTGGAAACTCACTCTCAGAAGGCAGCATCCAAACCCAGCCACCCGCCAATTATTAACCAGGCTAGTAAAAAAACATAGATCTCAGTTAAAATTTTAACTCATGTAATATTGGGGATTCCCACTTGCCCAAGGCTGTGAAAAGAACCTAGAATCCCAGAGGAACAATAGCAAACATTAAAAAAATATAGTGCCTCTTGTTGTTACCCTGAGCACAACTTACGGGGCTGTTTGTAGCCCCCCCACTCAATATCATCCCTGTGCAATTGTGGCTGATCTGCCCGGTGAGTTAGCTTGCCTAGGGATTGTGGGACAGCCATGAGGATCAAGCCCTACGTTCAGATGTCAGGATGTTTAGTTTCTGTTATAACTGATCATTGCCCACATAAAAGGAGATGAAATGTCATCCTATGAAAAAAGCATTGCGTACAGATGTCTAGTACTCAAATCTTTCTCCAAAGTTGCTAGCTTTTGGTTTTGTTGTCAACTGGTCTTTTCTCATTCTCTCTTTTTTCTTTGACATAACCATTCTGTATAATATTATGCCTTTCTTTATTTTTAGCCTCACCCATTTAGTTTATCTTGGGTAAAAAAAATTGGGGGGGATTTTAGACTCATATATACAGAGGGCAGTTCTTTCATTTCATTTTCCTCTGAAATGCTATTAGCTCCTATGGTGCCATGAATGAAATGCTCCAAGATGGTAACCTAAGTTCTAAATACCGCAAACACTAGCATGAGGCATTGGAAAGTCAGTTGCCAAACACTAGCATGAGGCATTGGAAAGTCAGTTGCCAAATTATGAAAAGGTGACCCCATGCATCACTATAAAAATCAAGAGGAATATTATTGGAAGTGAGGTGTACGATGTCGATTACTGGCAAGTGATGCAAGCTTCAGAGCAAGTGTCTTAGGAAAGTTCTTGCACTTCAAGTTTGCTCAGTATTTCTTCACTGTGAGAAGGTACTGTATCCTAGGTGCACAGACATACATGAGCCCTGCCTTTGAGGAGTTCATGTCTACTGTTATAGAGACAAATAGTACATACCTAGTAAATGCTGACTTTCAGGATTCTGAATCTGCTCTAATATTGGTGTTTTCCATGACCCTTAGCTTCCCAGAAAACACATGTAATTATTTGTTAATGACAAACTAAAGAACTTCAAGGTGTGCAATATTGGTAACAACCAGATCCATTCTTTAGAAATCTCTCAACCTCTGGAGGCCATGATTTCAGGAATAAGGGCCATATTCAGATCTCCATTACTAGGTTGAGTTGCAAGTTGTTGTCGAAGCTGCACCTGGAATGGAGTCTCAGGAGGCAGTGTGGCTGTGAGGGTAGATGAGGGCAGTTGTGGGGAGGCTTCGCAGAGGGGGGATCTTTTGCAACCACAGGAGATTGAAAGTTCTGGAAGATGCTTCGATTAATAAGGGTGAGCTATCTCAATACACCTTTCAGACACAGAAGAGCTGGTATTTTCACCATATCAAATCCATATGGTAACTAGAGAGATGAAATTACTATTGCTTCACTTTTATTCTTGGCTGCCATGTTCTGGGGAATAGACGGGGCCTTCAATGAAGTTCAGTGGATGAACGCCCAAGCCTGTTTAAGTCTAAAAATTCAATTCTCTTCCTAAATTTAATCAAGCTTCTCTCATGCAACTGCCTGCCTGTCTTTAGGGCAACACTTATCCTTTGAATTTGGACTGGGAAGAGAATTCAGATGTGATGCTATATCTAGATAAATGCACTTTGTATGCAGTGAGTCAAAAAAAAATACCGATGTTCTGCAACCCATTCTCTTAGAAGTGCTCTATAACAATCACAGTTTGTGGATTTGGGGTCATGGTCATTATTTCCTTCTCCAGTGGCTCTTCCCAATAGTTATTACAAAGAGTCTATTTCAGAAATACTAGAATGAAGAGAGGGACTATAGGTTAGTGAAAGAAAAATGGGCTTCTGGAGCCAGCCTGCCCACCCTTCCTCACCTCTGTGAACTTGGACCTGCCATCTTAATTTCTTGAGTGTTCACTTCATTATTTGTAAATAATAAGAAATAATAAGGAAAAACTTATATAGATTTTATGATATTGAAGTAAGGATCAGATAAGGGACATATCATGATGTCCAACCCATGTTAGTTTTTACAATGATTGTAAGTTCCTTTTTCTCCAATTACAAATAAGTTTAAGGTGCAAGTTTTCTATTAACTTCTGCAAAAGAGAAGATTATGAGGCTTTTCTTTGTCAATTCCCACAAATCAGTGCTATTAGTATCTCGTGTTAACTAACACAGTTTCCAGGACATGGTGTATTCTCAGTACCAGTTGTGTGAAAGAGTAGATAAATAAGATAGAATATGTGTTACCATATTAAAAACTGAAAGTTAGAGACAGTAAAACCAGCAGGTCATGGCATGAACTTACTTTCCTATTAGACTATTTTAAGAAGTTACCCCAAAAAAAGTATTAAGGGTAAGCTCTCTTGCTGAGGAATTAGTATCTCACCACATAAACCCTGGGAAGCCAGGAGGGCAGGAGGCTCTCAGAGCTACCTGGGATGGGCAGGTGTAGGGGCTTCTGGCCTGCTTGCTGAACATTTAGGGCATAGGAGCAATAATGCCCCCATTGCACTAATTGAATGAAAGAACCATTCAGCTTCCACAAGCATCTGGCTTATTCCCAGGGAGGAGCTTATGAGGCCAGCTAACCTGATTCACTATGTCATTATTTTGCCTGTGAGGGACTGCTTCTTTCTGTGACCATTTTACAGAGCAAGATACTGAGACCTGTGGTGACAACGATATTTGAAATTATACTGTAAGTTAGCAATGGTCTGGCTATTGGACACTGTAGGAGTTTCCTACAAATTTCCAAAATTTATATTCAAGCACTTACATATGGGTCATCATGGTGAATATACAGTGCACAGCCAGCAGTCAGGAAATATTAAATAGAGGCCATATGGTGCAATAATTAAGAATGTGATCTATACAGTCAGCCGTCATGGGTCTGCAGCCATGTATTACAAAGCACAGCCAAGCTGTGTGACCTTGCACAACACTAAAATTCCCTATGCCTCAGTTTCTTCACATGTAAAATCAATGTAATGAAAGTCCTAACCTCAGAATTGCTGTGAGAATTAAAAAGGGTAAAGTTTCAGGGGCAGGGGGCTCATAGAGAACATTTATTACTCTATTTACCAAAGCACGCTTTTTTTTTCCTCTCTATTCTCCACTAGTTCCATAGAAAAGTTGTGGAAAAAACATTTAAGACTCAAAATAAATTTGATCAACAATATTGTAAATAAATATTAATAAATTATACATAGAAGAATATTGGTAGTTTTACTACTACAAATTTCGAGTACAGTTTCTAAACTCCTTGTCTTTAATTTATACTTGTCAGACAAGATTCTCAAAACAGTTTGGGGGATCTATAGTTATCACACTTGCAAACTGAGAGCTTTATGAAGAGAAGCCCCTTACTGGACCTAGACGAAGTAACTTCAGGAGATAGCATCACCCTCATAAAAATGAATTCTCCAATTGTCTTATAACAGATGGAAACTGCCTTTTTATTTTCTTTCTTTCCTTCCTTCCTTCCTTCCTTCCTTCCTTCCTTCCTTCCTTCCTTCCTTCCTTCCTTCCTTCCTTCTCTCTCTCTCCTTCCTTCCTTCCTTCCTTCCTTCTTTCTTTCCTTTCTTTTTCTTTCTTTCTCTCTCTCTCTTTTTTTGACAAGGTCTTGCTCTGCCACCAAAGCTAGAATGCAGTAGCATCATCATAACTCACTGTAGCCTCAACTCCTAGACTCAAGCAATCCTCCTTCCTCAGACTCCTGGGTAACTGGGGCTACAGGCATGCACTACTATGCCCAATGAATTTTTCTGTTTTTTTGGTAGTGATGGCTGGGGGCTGGGTGGCGTCTCAGTTTTGTTCAGGCTGGTCTTGAACTCCTGACCTCATGCAATCCTCCTGCCTCAGTCTCCCAAAGTGGTAGAATTATAGGCATGAGCCAATGCACCTGGTACAGTAAAACTGCTTTTACAGCTGAGTCAGAAAGCAGAAGAAAAGAGATGGGCCCATCAAACTCTTGGGGTATTATATTCAACTTTGTTGAGTGAAAGAAGTGGACTGTTCAGCTGAAGTCAATGTCTTGACCTACAGGGATTCTTGCAAATGGACTCACCTTGTGAGTAAATGGACTTTCATTGTATAAAACAACTTACTATGTAATGAATACCAACTTTATCAGCAGCATGTGTGATATTTTCAATTAGTTTCCCACTTGTTACAGATCTAATAAAGGCATTTCTTAATTTAAAAGAGTTTCCCTAGATAGATGAGAAAATGAATTAAAGATTTTCTTGAAAATTTTGCTAGGAATATTAGATTGATTTTATTTATTATTATTATTATATTATTATTATTATTTTGCAGTTTTTGGCCAGGGTTGGGTTTGAACTGGTCACCTCTGACATATGGGGCTGGCGCCCTACCCTTTGGAGCCACAGGTGCCACCCCTATTAGATTGCTTTTAAAAATGATTGTATCCGAATGCTCCAGCAAAATTCATTAGGTAGAAAACTTAAATCTGTAAGCAACTTTCCACCAATTGTCTGTAAAATCATCATTTCCGTACAATGCTCACATCCTCATGATTTAATCTATGCTAGACGTAGTGGACCTGTGACTTAGTGAAATAAAATGCAAGTCAACCATGTCACTGATTTGTTGAGTGTCTGTACATTTACCTTATCAGATGGCCTAATTTTATGTGACGATTCCCTTTTAGATCACATTTTAAAACCTGTCTATATCACAGGCCCTTTATGAAAATCAAATCAAATAATTGATAGGCAGGTATTTCCGACAAACATGAAGACTTTTCATCTTTAAAGCCAGTCTCTTACCTCATGCGGTTTCAGGCATACCAGGCAGACTTTCCACCAACCAACCCTCCTCCTCTTCAAAATAATCTTCCCAGTTTAAAAGCCTCCTTAATCCTATGTTCCTCTAGGTCAGTGTTTTTCAACCTTTTTTATGTCATGGCACACTTGAACCTATAGTTAAACTTCTGTGGCACTGTTAAATTACGTTGATTAAAAAAAGAAAGCATAAAGGGCGGCGCCTGTGGCTCAAAGGAGTAGGGTGCCAGCCCCATATGCCAGAGGTGGTGGGTTCAAATCCAGCCCCGGCCAAAAACTGCAAAAAAAAAAAGAGAGAGAGAGAGTAAAAACGAGAATATCCTTACTGTGCTTTGAACTTCTTTCAAGAATAATTTGATTAATGATCATTAAAGATTTTCAAGGCACACTTGAGACCCTCTCAGCTCATCAGTGTGCCATGGCATAGGTTGAAAATCACTGCTCTATGTTTTGAAGCTATTTAGCATGATGCACTGGTCAGCAGCAGACTTAGAGTAGGCCCAGGAAATATCTGAATGCAGATGTGGTGTCCGTAATGAATTGGAAGAGTGGTGTGGTGATGGTTGGGCACTAGGCTGGGGTAGAAGTGTGAAGTGGGAGTTGATCATTGAAGGGACTACTGAAATAGAAACATATTAATAGGCCTGGTTAGTTTTAAGTAAAAGAAACTTACTTCACTTTCCTTAAAAAATAGACAAAAGAAGTTCTTGCATTGTATAGTTTGAAAATTCAAGGGCCATCTTGACCAGACCATCACCATTCTCTCCACCAGCTGGTAAGTCTTCTCACCACCTGTGAGCTTTGTTCTTAGGAAATAGCAGGAGAGATAGCTTTGGCAACATTAGGACCTCATGGCCCACAAGGAAGAGCCAACTACTATCTCCAATACTAATTTAGAAAATTCTGGGCATGCACTCCCTTTCGCTAAGCTTAGGCTCCATTCCTATCCTTCAGAACAGGATGAGGATTGAAATGGAAAATAAAGTACTGGGATTACTTCAGCATTGGCCAATTGCTGGGATAGAGGCCAGGGAGACGGGATGATGATGATGGTGATCATAAATATACCAGGTCCACATGGAGAAAAGGGGTTTCCCAAAGCAAAGTGTGCTAGATGAGAAGCCTATCTTCTCATTGAAAACCTATTTGTGATTTCTGAGGCCCAGGCAGTGGTAGTGATAAAGAACTTACCTGACGGCGGCTGTCTCACACCAGATCTAGTATGTGGCAGTCTCAGAAGGCAGGTCTCGGCCGTGGACTCAAATGCTCCCACCTGGCCATGCTGTCAGGCACAGCTGCACCCCTCGCTCAGGTGGTCTCTTCCTTCAGAGGTCTCTTTTGGGGCTTCTGGCCAAGGCCTCCCCCAAGCATTTCTGACAAGATGTCTTTATCTAGGGGGCGGGGGGTGAACCTTAACGATATTTTTCTTTACTCCAACTGAGGGCTCAAAACTGTTTCTTACACTCTTAGCCCCATCCCTCTTACTCTCTCTGCCTCTCACCTACCCTGACCCAGATCTATGAAACTGCAGGATCCTTTTGTTTGGGATTTCCTAGGCAGTGAAAATTACACCCAGGGATGTGCTGATCCACCTGACCTTTGAGAAGGGCTATGCTAGGGGGGAACAAGAATAGAAGAGTGCTGACGTTTTCTCTGGTCTAGCTTCTTGCTTACACCATTGCAGTAGGTGATTAAAGGCTTCCCTGTTACTTTTCATTTTGACTTTTGTTTTAATCAGCTACTCTAACACCTGGCAGCTCCACTCTCTCCAGCTCTGCTGAGCTCCTGACAAATTGATGCAGTAGGCAAGGTAGTCGATTAAGTGCAATGCGATTCTGGAGGAATAAAAAGACCGAAGAGCCCACAGGGCACTTTCAGAAGGTGCAGCACGTTTGGGGAGTGCATTCCACAGGGGTGCAGTGGGTCATTTCCCAGAGCTGGAAAGTCCCTCAGGGCACTTCACCAATGCATCTGTGATAATGCTAGTGGATCCCATGGGACCCCTCACCAGCCATAGCAATGGACCTCAGGAAGTGTTAGAGGAAGCTGCAGGATATTCTTGGAGAAGCTGATGGATTACATATATTTGCTTTTTAGTTATGAGCATGATCCTTGATCTTTCCTTTTAGCTGCCTACCCCTATTGAGCTTGCCTGGTGGGTTAGATTAGAGATCCCACAGAGGGGTTTGGAGAAAGTAGAGAAGCACTTTTCTAGCCAATGCTCAGGGCCAGAAAATATTGGGGGTGAGGATCCTGCAAGATGAGCAACTAACTCTAAGCAGGTCCAAGGCACAAGAGAAAGAAAGAAAAAAGAAGGAAAATAACCCTATGGGATTACTATACCCAGTAGTCCCAAAGAGCCCTGAGAGACCTTATGGTTAGACCCCTCCGGCCATAATCGTGCTGAAGTTAGTGAAGGAGGGAGAGGAGCCACATTTGAATTAAATGCTCTAGAGTAGCTTTTCCTGACCTCAGACTCCACGGGTATGTTTTAGGGCTGACTGTATATTTGAAGATAGCTGACATAGGTGGTGGAATATACTGTGATGAATGAAACATTGTTAGCTTAGGACAAAGACATTATCTATCCAAAGATATTCTAAGAGATTCAACTGAGAGAAGGGCCTACTGTCTTCTTAGAAAGCCTTCTCCACAGGCTGATTGCTGGGTTCTCCAAACTTGGGGTTCACATCAGTTAGTGAAAGCTGTTCAGGGGTCCGATAATGTCCAAGAACCAGATATCCTATTTAAGCAAGCTCCACTATGTACATTTTATAGCTCATGGAGACATTCATCAGAGTAAATATTAACAAATACTTTAATCCCAAATAGTTGAGAGCAGTTCTATAGACCCAATGCTAGTACTTCCAAGGTTTCTACTATTTTAATTAATTAAACTAAGTTTCTTGAAATATATATATGAAGTCTGAAAATATAATTTAAAGGTCTTGCTGTTCTACTTGAGATATCTAGCATATAATCATTTAATTCATATCAAATGGATTATGAGCTCTTCATGGATCAGTTATTCAAATTTCTTAATTTCATAACTTGGGCCAGGCACTTGAAGGGGATAAAGGAACTATAAAATGTTATTTCTCCTTTCTCGAGGAGCTCAATTTATTTTTTGGGGGATAACAAAATGATAAAATGTGTAGAGAATTTAGGCGTTTAAATTACCTGCTAATTTTACTCTTTACATTTCCTGTGAGTGATTAAAAATGTAAAGGTTGTAGGAGTCCAAAGCGGGGCGGTAGAGAGATGGAGGAATGATTGAGGAGGGTTCCTCTTGCTGCCTCTGACACCTTGTTTTGTCCATATTCTCTTAACTTCAGCCACACCTCAATTAGTACTGTCCGGTTAACTTTTAGTATAGTTATCCAACTTCATTTTTCTGTTCTGTATTTGCCTCTAACTACTGCCCTCTGTAACAGGAGTTGTTTTCAATCAATCTTCATTTGTATACCTCCTACTAGGTGAATACTCCTATTAAATGAAACATGATTATTTTCATATCGAAGGATTACACTTAGCCATCAATTTGTCTGTTCAGCTTTGTTTCTGCTGTTGGAGAAGTGGCTAAACATGTGTCTCCTAGAGCCATTCCGCTGAGGTTCAAACCTCAGGTCTGCTAGGTAACCGCAGAAAATTGCATATTTTTCTCATGAATCAGTTTTCTTAATTGTAAAATGAAGCTAATCATAGTATCTATTTAATTGGATTGTTTTAGGGATTAATCAAGCTAATAATTTAATTACTCAGAACTTTGCCTAGCAGAGAGTAAATAACACAGCAATTATTAGCTGTTATTGTTATTACCCTTTGCTTTCCACCAGAATTCTACTTTTCTTTTTCTCTTGCTTAAGAACACCATCTAATGGTGCTTTCAGTGAGTTTTGGGTAAATTCCTAGTTTTGTATGTTTTAAAAAGTTTTATTTTTTCCTCAAAGTTAATAAACCTGAATATAGAATACTAAGTTGGTAATTATTTTTTCTCTGTGGTATGAAGGCATTAATTACTCCCTTGGCTTTATTACTTATAGGAAGTCTATAGTCAGTCTAATTTTCATTCCTTTAAAGATAATCTATGTTTTCTCCTGATAGCTTTGAGCATTTTATGAACAATACTTTCACTATGATGTTTCTAGGTGGAGCTTTATTGTTATTTATCCTATTTCGCAATGAGAGTGCACTTTTGATTTATCTCTAATTTTGGAAAATTCTATGATATTTATTACTTCTCTGTCATTTCCAATATTTTATTCTACAGGAAGGCTTTTTTTTTTTTAATTAAATCATAGCTGTGTACATTAATGCAATCATGGGGCACCATACACTGGTTTTATAGACCGTTTGACACATTTTCATCACACTGGTTAACATAGCCTTCCTGGCATTTTCTTAGTTATTGTGTTAAGACATTTGTATTCTAGATTTAATAAGTTTCACATGTACCCTTGTAAGATGCACCGCAGGTGTAATCCCACCAATCACACTCCCTCCGCCCATGCTCCCCCCTCCCTCCTCTCCCTCTCCCCCTTCCACATATTCTTAGGTTATAACTGGGTTATAGCTTTCATATGAAAGCCATAAATTAGTTTCATAGTAGGGCTGAGTACATTGGATACTTTTTCTTCCCTTCTTGAGATACTTTACTAAGAAGACTATCTTCCAGCTCCATCCATGTAAACATGAAAGAGGTAAATTCTCCATCTTTCTTTAAGGCTGCATAATATTCCATGGTGTACATATACCACAATTTATTAATCCATTCGTGGATCGATGGGCACTTGGGCTTTTTCCATGACTTAGCAATTTTGAATTGGGCCGCAATAAACATTCTACCCTATTTCCCTGAAAATAAGACCTAGTGCTTCTTTGGGAGCACACCTTAAAATAAGACACTGTCTTATTTTTGGGGAAACAGTGTAGTACAAATATCTTTGTTGTGATGTGATTTTTGGTCTTCTGGGTATATACTTAGTAGAGGAATTATAGGATTGAATGGCAGATCTATTTTTAGATCTCTTTTAGATCTCTAAGTGTTCTCCAAACATCTTTCCAAAAGGAATGTATTAATTTGCATTCCCACCAGCAGTGTAGAAGTGTTCCCTTTTCTCCACAGCCACGCCAACATCTCTGGTCTTGGGATTTTGTGATATGGACTAATCTTACTGGAGTTAGATGATATCTCAAAGTAGTTTTGATTTGCATTTCTCTGATGATTAAAGATGATGAGCATTTTTTCATATGTCTGTAGGCCATGCGCCTGTCTTCTTCAGAGAAGTTTCTCTTCAAGTCCCTTGCACAGACTGCGATGAAATCACTTGTTCTTTTCTTGCTTATACGTTTGAGTTCTCTGTGGATTCTGGTTATTAAACCTTTGTCAGAGACATAGCCTGCAAATATCTTCTCCCATTCTGAGGGCTGTTTGCTTGCTTTACTTACTATGTTCTTGGCTGTTCAGAAGCTTTTTAGTTTGATCAGGTAGTGTATTTTTGAAGCTGCTTCAATTGCCCGGGGGGTCCTCCTCATAAAATACTTGCCCAGACTGATTTCTTCAAGGGTTTTCCCTACACTCGCTTGTAGTATTTTTATAGTTTCATGTCTTAAGTTTAAATCTTTAATCCAGTGAGAGTCTATCTTAGTTAATGGTGAAAGATGTGGGTCCAGTTTCAGTCTTCTACAGGTTGCCAGCCAGTTCACCCAGCACCATTTGTTAAATAGGGAATCTTTTCCCCACTGAATGTTTTTAATCGGCTTGTCAAAGATCAAATAACGGTAAGTAGCTGGATTCATCTCTTGGTTCTCTATTCTATTCCAGACATCTACTTTTCTGTTTTTGTGCCAGTACCATGCTGTTTTGATCACTATCGATTTATAGTATAGTCTGAGGTCTGGTAGTGTGATTCCTCCTGCTTTGTTTTTATTTCTGAGTAATGTCTTGGCTATTTGAGTTTTTTTCTGATTCCCTATAAAATGAAGTATTATTTTTTTTATATCTTTAAAGTATGACAGTGGAGCTTTAATAGGGATTGCATTAAAATTGTATATTGCTTTGGGTAGTATGACATTTTAACAATGTTGATTCTTCCCAGCCACGAGCATGGTATGTTTTTCCATTTGTTAACATTTTCAGCTATTTTTTTTCTTAGAGTTTCATAGTTCTCTTTATAGAGAACTTTCATGTCCTTTGTTAGATAAACTCCCAAATATTTAATCTTCTTTCATACTACTGTGAATGGAATAGAGTTGCTAACTGTTTTTTTCAGCTTGACTATTGTTGGTATATATAAAGGCTACCGATTTATGAATGTTGATTTTGTAACCTGAGAGGCTGCTGTATTCCTTGATCACTTCTAAGAGTTTTGTAGCAGAATCCCTGGTGTGTTCCAGATATACAATCTTCAACAAGATCCTAACAAACAGAATCCAGCAACCCATCAAACAAATTATACACCATGACCCAGTCGGTTTTATCCCAGGGTCTCAAGGCTGGTTCAATATACGTAAATTTATAAGTATAATTCAGCACATAAACAAATTAAAAAAGAAAGACCTTATGATTCTCTCAATTGATGCAGAAAAAGCTTTTGATAATATCCCACATCCCTTCATGATCAGAACACTTAAGAAAATTGGTATAGAAGAGACATTTCATTTCTTAAACTGATAGAGGCCATCTACAGCAAACCCACAGCCAATATTGTATTGAATGGAGTTAAATTGAAATCATTTCCACTCAGATCAGGAACCAGACAAGGCTGCCCATTGTCTCCACTGCTCTTTAACATTGTAATGGATGTTTTAGCCACCACAATTAGGGAAGAAAAGACGATCAAGGATAACCTATCCATGTAGGGTCAGAAGAGATCAAACTTTCGGTCTACAGGAAGTCTTATTAGATACTCCTTGAACCCATTCAATCCATCCTCAGTAAATATTCAGTGCTTTTTCATATTTTTATCTCCTTGTCCCTTGGTGCTGGGTTTGGATTATTAATTCAGTACATTTATGCCTTCTTCAGTGATTCTAATCCAGAACTTACTGAATTTTATTGACTTTATTTTTCTTTGTTAGATTTCCAACTTCCCCCTTTTCATATCTTTTTTTCATTTTTACCTATTTTTGATTTATTATTATCTTTTTTAAATAGAAAAATAATTCCATCGATCTCTTTAAAATTCTAAGCAGACATATTTTGAAGCCTTCATTAGAATGCTCTATCAAATAAGTTTATCTGGATTTAATTTCTCTGTAAGTACTTTATTTTTTATATGCTTTGTAAGTTTGGTTTGTAGGCTTATTTTGACTGGTGGATTTTCTATTCATTTCTTCTCTCCTCCCTCTAAATTTATTTCCTCTGCTAACATTGTTTTTTTCAGAATCCTCCTCTTGGTACCTTATTTTAATTAGCTCTTATAAATGTGTTTCAGAGCTCCCCATGCTCTTAGTTCTTTCATCCTCATTACCTGGATTGCTATTCAAATTGGTTTAACATCCCAATTGTCTTCTCACTGTTTCCACCAGCATCTCTTCCTCCAAGTCTGACCTTTCTGGCATTCTCCACACTTCTATCAAAAGACATTTTCTAAAAAATGGAAATCTGATCCCAATACTCACCTCCTTAAAATCTTTCAGTAGCTCCTCAAATGCTTTCATGTTTTCAGAATAATATTTTTCATATGACTTACACATGCTTTGTGTTTGAGTTTCTTGCCACCCTCACCAGCTTCATCACTCACTATTTTCCTCCTTAATCCTGTAACTACATATTGAACTTCCTTGAATATGCTGTGTTTTTAGAACCCTCCCTAGCTCCTTTTTTGTATTTTAATCTTTTTGATTATAGCAGTGTTCCAAAATATCCCCTTACTCTACCCTTATTCTCTCTCAAGTTGATACCAACTCATGAGTCAAAGTACTACTAAGTTGACTTTCTCCAGAAAACTTTATAGGCTTATGTCCCACCTACTTCCTGTCCCTTAGAATTGCCTTTATAGAAAATTGTGAATGATCATGTGACCCATCTTATCTTCCATCATCACGTTTATTGGCTTTCCATCATCCTAATCTTTTTTTTAAGTTTTTGCTTTTTTTTTTTTTTTTTTGGCTGGGGCTGGGTTTGAACCCACCACCTCTGGTATATGGGACTGGAGCCCTACTCCTTTGAGCCACAGGTGCCGCCCTTAAGTTTTTACTTAAAAAAAAAATCAGATTGATATGAGGGTACAGATAATTAGGTTAGGTTACATTGTTTGCATTTGTTAGGTGCAGTCCAAGCTGTAGTTGTGCCCCTCCCTCAGGATTTGTGTCATATATTTGTGTCATATATTTGTGCCTATTAGGTGAGAGCAATGTAATGATATGTATCCCTTCTTCCTCTTTGTCCCCCCTCCACCTTTCCCTTTCACTTGAGTTTAGTTGTTTTTCTCTTATGTGGGTATGTATTTGTTTGTCTACTTGTTTCATATAAGTATTGAGTACATTAGACACTTGCTTTTCTATTCTTGTGATACTTTAGTAAGGAGAAGTTTCTACACATCCTTCCAGGTTAATATAAAAGATGTAAAGTCCCCATCCTTTCATGGCTAAATAGTATTCCATGGTATATACATATTATAAACATTCATATGTTGATGGGCAGTTGTGTTGTTTTCACATCTTGGAGATTGCATATGATTGTATACTGAGCTACTATCAGTATATTCAAAAGACATTTGAGTGAAAATGTCCTTGTAGCAAAAAACATTCTAAGCATCTTTTTGAGCACATGGTGCTCAAAGATCTCCTGAGAGCTGGCATTTCCAGGTCCATAGTAAATGTTGGAACACAAGCATGAATGGGACAAGCCCTCTCCCTCTAAAGAATTGGCCCAGAGAGAGAATTCGATGAGTAAAATGATAACGTCCCTGCAATGTGGTAACTGCTAAAACAAAGGCCAGAGAGAACACAGAGGGGAAAATGAGTGACTGCATATGGGAGTCACAAAAGGCTTCACGGAGGACATGACATTTCATCTGAGTTTTCAAGAAATGAGTAGGAGTTTGGACACAGAACTGAATGAAGACATTGAAGATGACGGCTGTGTGGAGGACCATATATGATGATTACTGTGCTGAATTGTGTGGTTCTGTCTATAAAGGAAAGGGAAATTTTAAAAATTATGATATGTAGGGTGGTATAGCCAAGAGTCCTCATCTTAGTTTTTGAAAATGTGGCTTCAGATCCTAGCTTCCTCCTTGACCAGCTTTGTTGCCCCATGATGGTCTGTGGAGCATGGTGTAACTTAGGCAGGGCTCCTAACTATATCTGAGTTCCAGCTTCCTCATCTGCAAAATAAGAATAGCTATAAACTACCTGCTGGCATGGCAGAGAACATCAGATTAGTTAATAGCTGTAAGAACGTTTTATAAACTGTGAAATTTTGTTTATTTGGATTAGGATAATGTGAATATTTAAGTATATCTAAATAAATAATGGGACCTTTAGCCAGGATGCTCGATGATTAACTAGGCCACATATATTTTAATGTACTGCAACTGAGAACCAAAATAAAAACAAAAATGGTCCAAAAGCAAAATTCTTCAGACATGTTTTTCCCCTAGAGCTAAGAAATCATCTACTTTTCTCCCTTGTTGTGATCTTTAACAGGACTGTCAAGACTTTAAGGTGTAATTCAGGTGTGTATGAGTTCAAAAGTCTCAACGGTTCTAAAAAAGGACGAAATTTCCATTTTACAAGTGCCATTGTGCCACAAGGGGGTAGGGGTGCTCTGTGTAAGTCTTTGCCATGTACTCTTCCTAACCAAACCACATAACTATAAAATAGTATTTAAAAATAATGAATTTTAGGTAGATACTTAATGTAATAGGTATTTTTTATACCACCTGCTTTTCTACTATTGTTTTCCTTATGATTCACATTTGTTTAGAGACTTCAGCAAAGATAACAAAGATCAACATATTGTAAGCTCTGTCTTTCTGTCTAATGTTTGTCAGGACAGTTGTAGTGGGCCAGAGAGGGTGACCCTAAGGTTGGAAGATTTGGTTACAAAGGCCACCTTTCATTAATCTGAACAGATAGCCACAGGGCAATGTGAATCTCCCACAACTGGATTTTATCAGGGCAAGTTCCCTTCAATGTACACCCATTAGAAAGAATTCAGTAAAAAGAAAAAAAAAAACTTGGTTGTTTTTAATCTTCTGTTCATTACGTACTTCTTGAACGAAGAAGAAAACAAAATCACTAGATGAAAGAGAAACTGACTAATCCCTGCAAGTATGCATTAAAAAAAAATTGTGCGAGCCTCTTAAGCAACATGCCTTTAAAAAAATAACGAGTTGAAGCATGCAGGAGCAAGGCTGTAACATCATTTCTGGATAAGGTGTCTTTCCTCAGTGCTGGGGTTGTCCAAGGCATAAATCCATGGAAGTATTCCTGTTGGACACAAAAAATCACAGCTGGGACACCAGGGAATTCCTTCCAGGGTCCACAGAGCAAGTCCGATTATTTACCTACCTATGGTGTTACAGAGCTAATAGATTCCACCTGCAGCGTGCTGACTGCCAACACCCGCTTTTCTTCTGTGCTCCTGAAAAGCCCAACTCCCAGTGCCCACCCTTCTGTAGTTTCTTAGGTTTTAGCTCAGGATATTAACCCATCTGCACCCTGGGTTCACATGGGTTCATTTGTTTGGTGGACTTCAACGTGATGTCATTAGGGTTGTACATGATTTTTTTTTTTTTTTAACTGATTAGAGAAGAAAAACAAAGCTGTGTGTTCATGATGGCTTGGGTAGAGATTCACGCAGTCACAGTATTTCCCCCCATCCCCTCGGTGGCACACAGCCTTTCTGGGCTCATGAGCAATCTGTCTGTAATAAGTGACAGATTCTGACTTGTATAAAGGAAAGGGCTGGAGGACAGCAGCCCGGCCCAGTACAATAGCGAGGCAGGTGCTCCGGGCGGACTCCGCTCTACCAGGAAACGCTTCTGGAATGCATGACCAATTTGGTTTCAGAACAGAATACTCCTTTTAATGGACAGAAAACACTAACCTTTTCTTTTTCCTTTTTCCTTCCCTCATCCCCCACCCTAGGGACTCCCCAGTTTCAACAAGCCCCCTTTTCACTTTAACCCTTTCAAAGGATAAAGGGCCAGCCTTCAGTCTGCACACACCCATCCATCTACATGTTACCAACGACCCAGGAAGAGGAGTAAAAATTCATTAGAGCCAGGAAAACAAATAGCCTCTTGGCTAAGCAGCACAGTAGAATGATGGGTCACTTTTTTGTTTAGATTCTCATTTTTAAACAACTTCAGGAAGCATACTTTTATGAAAAGAGCTAAAGTTGAAAATTTCTGGAAATAAGAAAGGCTCTTAAAAAAAAAAACTGTTAAATCTGAAAGAGTCAAAATCACACTGAAATCACATATATCCCATCTGAAATCATGTAGCATTTGGGTGATTGAGTAAGATGGTAAATAATACTGTGATCGCCCTCACTGGAGGTGTTGAGCACACTTTTGATTAGGAGACAACAGTGGATTGTGTGCCATTGAACACACTTGTTTTGCTACACACAAAGAAAATAACTATGACTTGAAGATAATAATTATCCAATATCCCAATTAAAGTTCTGTATGCAAACCCTGACTATGGACAAAGCAAGACTGAACCGATTTTGTGGTTTCTTTTCCATGGCACAGTATTTAAAATACAGTGATAGAGAGTAACGTACATTAACAGTAATAAGGGTTTCCCCTCTGAGAGTTGCTGCAACTTATCTTTGAAGTTCAGCCCATTTGTCATGAGGAGAATAGACCCCAAAAAGTACAGCAGCCGCAGCATCCTGCCCGAGGCAGAGTTAGAGATTTCCAATAGCTGCTGTAAAGGAACATTTTGAAAATGCGTTCACTACCGCACCGATAAATCTTAAGACAGAAGAGTTTTAATTACAGAGGATGGCAAAGCCAAGATTTTTCAAATGAACTCAAAAGTATGACATGAGAGAGCTTTCCCTCCCCATTCCCATGCTACCCCATCCTTGATAAATTTGTATGTCTTCCTCATCTGGGAACAATAGTCTGCTTTGTAAGCAGCACTCCTGGAGGACATCTTCATTTGTGGCATAGTATCAGGAGACATGATGGAAGTGAAATATAGTAAGTCAATCTATATTCATGTATGAGGAGCAAAGAATGTGGTAGGTGCACGTGAATTCTTTGGGGGCATATTGCAGACTGTACGTATAGGAAAACGTGTTATGCATGTGTACACAGCTTCCTCACACGTATATGTGGACACATGCCTCAATATGGCTTGATCTTCAAAAGCATGCTTCTTTAAAGGAAAGAAAAAATATTAGTGTCATTTACATCCTAGGACCAAAAATGAACTCTTTTTCTTTTGGGAAGAAAAAAAATTAAGACTAATGAAATTAGAGGTCCTTTAAATCAGAGCAATTAAAATGCACACATTTCTTTCCCTAGAATCTGCAATTGTATTCAACGTTCACAGTACAACGCCTGCCTGTAGGATAAATAATTTAATGGGTTTTGTGATTTGGTACTAAAAGCATAACAAAATCCTACAGCTGTAGCCTCATTTTTCTCCACACTCAAACTGTTCCCTTCTTAAATTGCATATTTTGTACAGTTTTTTTTAAGAGCAGAAAGTAGGTTCTACATCTTTGAGAACCAATTTCTGACATAATAGGTAATTGCACATAATTACGGGAGTTTCAGAAACTGAAACAAGACGACAAAACAAAACAAAATCTCTCTCCACCCTAGTGCCTCTTTCTTTTTAAAGACTGGGATTAAATCACCATATGATTCCGTTCAATTTTGCCCTTTATTACAACAAATGATATACACTGAGAATAACAGAAAGTGAAAACCACCCTAAATGCTCCTGTTTTCTAGTCAGTCAATATTAACTTAGCATTTTTATTACACTAATATGAGGACATGTTTTTATAAATTTCCTTCATTTTTATACATCACATGTACCACATTATAAGGGAATGTGGTCAGCTTAAAGTTTTGAAATAAATGTGGGCTACATTTTGAATTACTTCACCATCTTCTGAATCCACACTTTGAAGAATATCCTGATAGTCATTAACTCTCACACACTTGGAGATTAAGGACCAAAACAACATCCAGCCTTCATGGTTCAAGAGGATATCAAACTTTCAAACAAGGAAAAGAAAGACAATTCTAATAGTGAGTGGACACTGTCTTCCCACATCTTTTTCTCTTTCTGCTGCATTAAGATTGGAGTGAGAAGACTTTGGGCAAAGGTAAAGTCTTGCTCCAAGGCCTTTGTGGGAGTGAGTCTCACAGTTGGAAATCAGAGTCTTGGGTTTCCTGCCTGTTTAGGGTAAGCTGGTTGCTATTTTTTTCCTATCCATTCTCTCTCCCTGAGAGGAGATTGTAGGTCAGAGGTTGAAAGAGATTTTAGAACTTCCTACCATTCTTCCTTAGCTCTCCAGCTACAAAATAAACACATTCAGTGGGAAGGTAATATTAGCTGGATTGTCTTTTAGCTTGTGTGGTAGCTGGGAGGACTGCCAAGAAGCTTATGAACTGGCCATTTCTTAGGTTCCAAGAGGAGGAAGTTGGGAAGAGGTTTAATCTTAGAACCCAGAGAATGGGCTGATTGTTATTTATAAGGCATGTCCTTTATGCCTAACTCTAACTTATTTTTTTCTCAGTTATACTAAATTGTCCCTCAATAACAGTAAAAACAAAGACAGTACAACTCAGAGGTGTGCAGATGAATTTTTCCTAAACGACATGCTTAAAAATTAAAGTAAGTGTCTGAATCAAATGTACATGAAGGAAAATGTGTCAAAAAGTTCAGGTTACTCTTTCTTCCAAAAATCCAGGCAGCGTTATGGATTACCAGTCATTCAACACTCAGCAATTTGTGTGGGATAAGGGTACAAGTTGTTAGCGTGGATCATGATGACAAAGTGCAGGGATTCTTGTACTCCTCAATATGGAAATTATTTCACAATAAAAATAACAAAGATTCTGAATAATAAAAGAGTTAGCACTTCTAGGACAAACAGCTTTTGATTTCAAATGTGTAACAGAAAAAGACTTAACGTCATTATTCCCTTTCTGAAAATCTGAAGGACGATAGCACATGTTAAAGCAGGTCAGAGATGAGGTAGGAAGATAATGCTGGAAAGAGGTAAGAGAAGGACAGCTGCCCTACTGCGATGAGTCCACATAACTTTCTGAAATAAGTGAGTTTGAAAATGTTTCTGAACCTCACTTTCTTTAACTGAAAAATGGGACTATTTCTACTAATGATGTCCATATGAAGGCAGGGAAACATAATGCCTTTAGAATGTGTCACGTCATGATTTGGTCACTGATACATCTATATTCTGCTATCCTGTGAGGTTTTTATTTATATCTCCTTAATTCTTCTTTTTTTTTTTTTTTTTTTTGTGGTTTTTGGCCGGGTCTGAGTTTGAACCCGCCACCTACGGCATGTGGGACCGCGCCCTACTCCTTGAGCCACAGGCACCGCCCCTCCTTAATTCTTCTAAAGTGCCTGGTACACAGACCTTCCACAATATTTGATAAATGAAAATAATGAATGGAGGAGTGACTCTCTTGAGGTTGCCAACCATCTTTTAGATCTATGATCGTAACACAAGTGAACTAAGAAACCCATAAATAAGATAAATTCTTGTTTCTGATACGCTCTTATACTTGCTTGTAAAACCTTACCCCAAAATATTATACCCCACAAGTTGTAAGATTATTAATTACGATGAGGTTGTTCTACTTTTTTCCCCTAATATTCTATACATGCCTTACACAATTTAGGAACTTATCAAATGCATGTTGTAACGAAACAAATAGTGAACCTGTGACTTAAGGCAAGGTTAGCAAACTAGCCCAAGATGGTCTACCACCTATTTTTGTAAACAAAGTTCTGTTGGAGCACAGCCACACCCATTATTTACACATCATTTATTATTGTCTACGTGCTATCATGGGGGAGTTGAGTAATTGCAGCACAGATCTCATGGTCTGCAAATACTAAAATATTTACTATCTGGCTCATGACAGGAAACATTTTCCAACTCCTAACTTAGGGAATTACTTCTGTTCACTCCTCCAATTAACTCAGAGACTGTGAGTTCCGATCTTCAACCTCTGATCAAAGAATTAAGATCAGCTGAATTAATGGTCATATTATTAATAGGAGATATTCATAGATCCTTAACTAAAAGCGAGGTAGTATATGTTATGTCCTGGTCACTCAAGGTAATAGACACTCTCTTTACCCACTCTCTTAAGAATGCTTTCAGGAAAACGCTAATTGTCTCATATTTAACTCTGTGACAAAAATTGTGTTGTGAGATGCCAATATATAAACTATTATAAGATCTAATAACAAATATTTGTCTGTCTGACATCTTAGCCTGGATATGAGTGACTCTGGAAGATGTGAAGAAAGGTTAGTTTGGGGAACACAGATGAGAGAATTAATGGTATTGTATGCGTATATAGCGTATTTTAAATGAATGAAGTTGCCTTTCATCATACTGAAAGCATCTTTTTTTCTTCCAGATAATGTTTATTGTTTTCAGACTTTTGAAAAAGGATATGTGGACATTTAAAATGGAGAGTTAAACCGCATGTGATTGTGTTTATTGCTCTACAAGGGCACTGATGGGATAATTCGAGACTTTGTAGATGGTGGTTTATGTGGCACAGGTAAAGGATGTATACATCTTTGGTGTAAACACATAAGCTGTGTTTATACTATGTGCATTACAGTGAAGTATTAAGAAGAACGTTTTAGCTGGTATCATACAAAAGCCCCTATATCTGTCATATGCTATTGTGAATCCTTTCTTTTTTTTTTTTTTATTGTTGGGGATTCATTGAGGGTACAATAAGCCAGGTTACACTGATTGCAATTGTTAGGTAAAGTCCCTCTTGCAATCATGTCTTGCCCCCATAAAGGGGACACACACCAAGGCCCCACCCACCTCCTTCCTTCCCTCTTTCTGTTCCCCCCCCATAACCATAATTGTCATTAATTGTCCCCATATCAAAATTGAGTACATAGGATTCATGCTTCTCCATTCTTGTGATGCTTTACTAAGAATAATGTATTCCACGTCCATCCAGGTTAATACGAAGGATGTAAAGTCTCCATTTTTTTTAATGGCTGAATAGTATTCCATGGTATACATATACCACAGCTTGTTAATCCATTCCTGGGTTGATGGGCATTTAGGCTGTTTCCACAATTTGGCGATTGTAAATTGAGCTGCAATAAACAGTCTAGTACAAGTGTCCTCATGATAAAAGGATTTCTTTCCTTCTGGGTAGATGCCCAGTAATGGGATTGCAGGATCAAATGGGAGGTCTAGCTTGGGTGCTTTGAGGTTTCTCCATACTTCCTTCCAGAAAGGTTGTACTAGTTTGCAGTCCCACCAGCAGTGTAAAAGTGTTCCCTTCTCTCCACATCCACGCCAGCATCTGCAGTTTTGAGGTTTTGTGATGTGGGCCATTCTCACTGGGGTTAGATGATATCTCAGGGTTGTTTTGATTTGCATTTCTCTAATATATAGAGATGATGAACATTTTTTCATGTGTTTGTTAGCCATTTGTCTGTCGTCTTTAGAGAAAGTTCTATTCATGTCTCTTGCCCATTGATATAAGGGATTGTTGGCTTTTTTCATGTGGATTAATTTGAGTTCTCTATAGATCCTAGTTGTCAAGCTTTTGTCTGATTGAAAATATGCAAATATCCTTTCCCATTGTGTAGGTTGTCTCTTTGCTTTGGTTATTGTCTCCTTAGCTGTACAGAAGCTTTTCAGTTTAATGAAGTCCCATTTGTTTATTTTTGTTGTTGTTGCAATTGCCATGGCAGTCTTCTTCATGAAGTCTTTCCCTAGGCCAATATCTTGCAGTGTTTGTCCTATGCTTTCTTGGAGGATTTTTATTGTTTCATGCCTTAAGTTTAAGTCCTTTATCCATCCTGAATCAATTTTTGTGAGTGGGGAAAGGTGTGGGTCCAGTTTCAGTCTTTTACATGTAGACATCCAGTTCTCCCAAAACCATTTATTGAATAGGGAGTCTTTCCCCCAAGGTATGTTCTTGTTTGGTTTATCAAAGATTAGGTGGTTGTAAAATGTTAGTTTCATTTCTTGGTTTTCAATTCGATTCCAAGTGTCTATGTCTCCGTTTTTGTGCCAGTACCATGCTGTCTTGACCACTATGGCTTTGTAGTACAGACTAAAATCTGGTATGCTGATGCCCCCAGCTTTATTTTTGTTACAGAGAACTGCCTTAGCTATACGGGGTTTTTTCTGGTTCCATACAAAATGCAGAATGATTTTTTCCAAATCTTGAAAGTACAATGTTGGTATTTCGATAGGAATGGCATTGAATAGGTAGATTGCTTTAGGAAGTATAGACATTTTAACAATGTTGATTCTCCCATCCATGAGCATGGTATGTTCTTCCATTTGTTAATATCCTCTGCTATTTCCTTTCTGAGGATTTCATAGTTTTCTTAATAGAGGTCCTTCACCTCCTTCGTTAGGTATACTCCTAGGTATTTCATTTTCTTTGAAACTATGGTGAAGGGAGTTGTGTCCTTAATTAGCTTCTCATCTTGACTGTTATTGATGTTCACAAAGGCTACTGACTTGTGGACATTGATTTTATATCCTGAAACATTACTGTATTTTTTGATGACTTCTAGGAGTCTTGTGGTTGAGTCTTTGGGGTTCTCTAAGTATAAGAACATGTCATCAGCAAAGAGGGAGAGTTTGACCTCCTCTGCTCCCATTTGGATTCCCTTTATTTCCTTGTCTTGCCTAATTCTATTGGCTAGAACTTCCAGCACTACGTTGAATAGTAAAGGTGACAGAGGACAACCTTGTCTGGTTCCAGTTCCAAGAGGAAAAGCTTTCAGTTTTACTCCATTCAGTAAAATATTGGCTGTGGGTTTGTCATAGATAGCTTCAATCAGTTTTAGAAATGTGCCACCTATGCCTATACTCTTCAGTGTTCTAATTAGAAAAGGATGCTGGATTTTATCAAATGCTTTTTCTGCATCTATTGAGAGGATCATGTGATCTTTATTTTTGCCTCTGTTAATATGGTGGATAACATTTATAGACTTGCGTATGTTAAACCAGCCTTGCATTCCTGGGATGAAGCCTACTTGATCATGATGAATGACTTTTTGGATGATAAGCTGTAATCTATTGGCTAGGATTTTGTTGAGAATTTTTGCGTCTATGTTCATGAGTGAGATTGGTCTGAAATTTTCCTTTCTGTTTGGGTCTTTTCCTGGTTTTGGTATCAGGGTGATGTTTGCTTCATAGAATGTGTTGGGGAAGATTCCTTCTTCCTCAATTTTTTGGAATAATTTCTGCAGTACAGGAATAAGCTCTTCCTTGAAGGTTTGATAGAATTCTGGAGTGAAGCCATCTGGACCAGGGCATTTTTTGGTTGGAAGATTTTTTATTGTTTCTTTGATCTCAGTGCTTGAAATTGGTCTGTTCAGGAGGTCTATTTCATCCTGGCTGAGTCTAGGGAGAGGGTGTGATTCCAAATATTGATCCATTTCTTTCACATTGTCAAATTTCTGGGCATAGAGTTTCTGGTAGTATTCAGAGATGATCTCTTGTATCTCTGTGGGATCAGTTGTTATTTCCCCTTTATCATTTCTGATTGAGGTTACTAGAGATTTTACTTTTCTATTTCTTGTTAGTCTGGCCAATGGTTTATCTATTTTATTTATTTTTTCCAAAAACCAATTCCTTGTTTCATTAATTTTCTGAATGATTCTTTTGTTTTCAATTTCATTGATCTCTGATTTGATTTTGGATATTTCTTTTCTTCTACTGAGTTTAGGCTTAGATTGTTCTTCTTTTTCCAATTCCATAAGATCTCTTGTGAGATTGTTGATGTGCTCTCTTTCTGTTTTTCGAATGTAGGCGTCTAAAGCGCTGAATTTTCCTCTCAAAACTGCTTTTGCAGTATCCCACAGGTTTTGGTAGCTTGTGTCTTCATTGTTGTTATGCTCAAGGAAGTTAATGATTTCCTGTTTTGTTTCTTCCTTCACCCATCTGTTACTCAACAGAAGATTGTTTAGTTTCCATGCCTTTGGGTGGGGTTGAGCATTTTTGTTAGAGTTGAGTTCCACCTTTAGTGCCTTATGGTCTGAGAAGATACAAGGTCAAACTTCAATTCTTTTGATTCTATTGATATTTGTTTTGTGTCCCAGGATATGATCAATTTTGGAGAATGTTCCATGGGGTGATGAGAAGAATGTATATTCTTTACCTTTGGGATGGAGTGTTCTATATGCGTCTATCAAGCACAGTTGTTCTAGGGTCTCATTTAAGTCTCTTATATCCTTGTTTAATTTCTGTTTAGAGGATCTGTCCAGCTCTGTAAGAGGAGTGTTAAGGTCCCCTGTTATTATGGTATTATCAGATATCATATTGCTCAGACTGAGTAAGACTCTGGGAGCATTTAAATTGGGTGCATAGATATTTAGAATTGAAATGTCTTCTTGTTGTATTTTTCCCTTGACATGTATAAAGTGACCATCTTTGTCTTTTTTGACTTTAGTTGCTTTAAATCCACATGTATCTGAAAATAAGATTGCAACTCCTCTTTTCTTCTGAATTCCATTTGCCTGAAAAATTGTCTTCCAACCCTTGACTCGGAGCTTTAATTTGTCTTTTGAAGCCAGGTGTGTTTCTTGCAGACAGCAAATGGATGGCTTGTGTTTTTTAATCCAGTCAACCAATCTATGTCTCTTCAGTGGGGAATTCAAGCCATTAACATTTATTGAGATAATTGATAAGTGTGATAGTATTCTATTCGTCTTATTTTGTGAGAGTCCATTGCTTAGTTTTATCTTTTGCATCAGTGTGGAGGTCAGGTTCTGTCCTTTAATTTCTGAGTTCTTACTTTGCTGCTGATCCATTGTGGTGGTCAGTGTGCAGAACAGGTTGAAGTATTTCCTGTAGAGCTGGTCTTATTGTGGTGAATTTCCTCAATGTCTGTATATCCGTAAATGATTTGATTTCTCCGTCAATTTTGATGCTTAGCTTAGCAGGGTACAGAATTCTGGGCTGGAAATTGTTCTGTTTAAGTAGATTAAAGGTAGATGACCATTGTCTTCTTGCTTGGAAAGTTTCATTAGAGAAGTCTGCGGTCACTCTGATGGATTTTCCCCTGTAGGTCAACTGGCGCTTACTCCTGGCAGCTTGCAGAATCTTTTCTTTTGTCTTGACTTTGGACAGGTTCATTACAATGTGTCTTGGAGAAGCTTGGTTAGAGTTGAGGTGACCTGGGGTCCAATAGCCCTCTGAAAGCAGTGTGTCAGAATCTTTGGTGATATTTGGGAAATTTTCTTTTATAATATTCTCTAGTATGGCTTCCATTCCTCTGGGGCATTCTTCTTCCCCTTCTGGAATTCCTATAACTCGTATGTTGGAGCGCTTCATAAAATCCCATAATTCTGACAGTGAACGTTCTGCTTTCTCTCTCTTCTTTTCTGCCTCTTTTACTGTCTGAGTTATCTCAAAAACTTTGTCTTCTACCTCTGAAATTCTTTCTTCTGCATGGTCTAACCTGTTGCTGATACTTTCCATTGCATCTTTAAGTTCCCTGATTGACCGTTTCATTTCCTTCAGGTCTGCTATATCCTTTTTATATTCTTCATATCGTTCATCTCTGATTTGATTCTGTTTTTGGATTTCCTTTTGGTTATTTTCCACTTTATTAGCAGTTTCCTTCATTGTTTCCATCATTTCTTTCATTGTTTTCAACATGTGTATTCTAAATTCCCTTTCTGTCATTCCTAATATTTCTGTATAGGTGGAATCCTCTGCAGTAGCTACCTCATGGTCCCTTGGTGGGGTTGTTCTGGACTGGTTCTTCATGTTGCCTGGAGTTTTCTGCTGATTCTTCCTCATGGGTGATTTCTTTTATCTGTTTCCTTGCCCCAATTTTCCTTTCACTTCCTGTTGCTCTTTAAGTTCTTGTGCCTGTGGACTAAGGGTTACAGACCAGAAGGGTGAGAAGGTTTAAGAGCAAAAAAGGGATGAAAGAAAGGAGGACCGAGTGATAAGAAAAAAAAAAGAAAAATAGAGAAAGGAGAGGGGGTGGGTAAAAAGAATATTGACAAAAAGAAGAGAGGCACAGAAAGAGGGAGACAGAGCAATATTGGTGTACAGTAGGGTACTCTGATACAACCTTAAAAAAAAAAAACCACCTTCTGGGGGTGCCCAGTTGGGTGGTTCCCTTGAGGTCAGCAGCTCTTTGCTAACCTGATCAGACACAGTACCCCACCTCCACCAAGTAGAGAGGAAAGACAAAAATGCTATAAATCAAACCAAAACAAGCAAACAGAAAACTTTACGGGATAAAATTGGCTGGAAAAACCAAATAATAGCGGTAGAAACACTAAAATGAAGTTCTAATTATTGAAATAGGCAGCAATGGGAAATTATAATTAAACTAGAAAAACTGAGAAAGAAAAAGGATCTGTATGGAAAAGGTTGAACTTAAAAAACAAAACAACAATCAACAACATCAAAATAAACAAAAAAACAACCAAACCAAAAAAAAAACACAACCAAAAGCAAAGCAGTATGTATATGTTATTGAATATTGTCTGGGCAACACGTGGTCTTCTGGGGTATGAGATGTTAATCACAGTTCTGATACGACTGGAGGCTGCTAGTTTCTCAAACCCCAGCAGGTAGACACCCTAAATCTCTCTTCAGCCCACTTAAAAGGCACTTTTAACTTGTTCACTTACTGAGCAGAAGCTTTCTCAGGGAAGTGCTTGTTGCTAGAATCACTGCTGAAGTGGCTATCCACTTACCCTGTGTGTCAAAACTGGTCTCCCTCTGCCCCCGAGGGTTAGGGCTGCAAGGCGGCTCAGACCCTGCCCTTAGGCTACTTGGTTGCTGGGTTACCGGCTCCCACCCAATTCCAGCTCTGCGACCTTGAGGGCGGAGCTTGCCGGGGCAGATTGCTCACAATGTCTGCCTGTGACCCAGAGCCAAACACTATTAGCTCCGTCTGGCTCAGCGGCTCAGACTGGGGCCCTAGACAAAGGCCAAGATTCTCCGCACTCCCGCTCAGGCTCTCCCCAAAGCAGTTCAGCTGAGTGCCAAGTCCAAAGACACCAAAACAGTTCACAGGTAAGGCCTTTCTGGTTTGCAGTCTCGCTGCTACTGAACTTACAGTTGCGGGCGGGTTTGGACTAATTGAACACATGCGACCACTTGCTGGTTTTACACTGTTTTAGTTCTCCTCTTGCGGTCCAGAAGTCTCTCGCTGACTCCCTGTATCCTCTCAGGGGTGTTGATAGGTAGATCCCACCAGCCAGAGATGCCTGTTGTCCTATATCCCCAGACTCATGGTGCCCAGATGCAAGGAAGCTGTTACTCGGCTGCCATCTTGCTCCGCCTCCTCTGTGAATCCTTTCAATACAGCACTGGGTCAGGAAAGAAGGAGGGGGACAGGATTCCAGAATCCACCTCAAGATTAAGCACAGTCAATATCTGGAAATTAATACAGTAAAACAAAATACCATTTTAGCATGATTGTGAATGGAGAGCTTATTTTCTTGAGATTATTAAGACATTCAAATCCTGTTCTTCAATCCTGGCTCCCTTTAGATCATGCATAACTTTCTAAAAGTTCCTTAACTCTCTTGTTCCTTAGTTTCCACATCTGTAAAGTGAGGATGCTAATAGGGCCTCATGAAAATGCTGTCTGAACTGGATGAAGTCATACAGACAAGCTCTCAGAAGAGTCACTGGTTCAATAAGCTCTAGGAAGTTCTTTCTGAGCCTCATTTATATTTTGGAAAATGGAGTTTGGATGAGAATAATCCATCTAAAATCTCTTACAGCTTTAATTTTTTGTTATGGTTTTGTGGGTGATATAGAAAGAAGCATAAAGAATATGAGAGGATAGTAGATAAAATATAATAGTTTTGTCAAAACCAGAGATTATAAAGATAGTAAATATTTTCATAGGTCTGCAAAGGCACCTGAGTGTTAACACATACCCATACATACACTCACGACACTTATACACACACCTTCACACATGAACTGCATGGTTAGCATTAACATTTTCCAACTACTGAGGAAACTCTAATGTTATGATCATCCAAGGAGCCGCTGCTCATAACAAATAGAAGTTTGTTTTACTTTCTTATGTTCCTTAACAAATATTTTCTTAACTATAACAACCACAATCTTCTGTGCAAGTAACTTTTTGTAAAATACTTCAGTGGAGAGATTAGATGAAAGAAGTGGATTCTAGCTTATTTAACCTTTCATCATACTGAAAGTGATATCTGGATATACAATGTAGATTACAGTGAGGTTGAACACACAGAGTACTGAAATCTCTTTTTCTTGGCCATATGTGAAATTAGGCCATACAGAAGAGCCTCAAGCATTACCAGAAAAAGAGCCAACATTTTAGGTTGGGTTTTTGAGCTTAAAAATATTAACTAAAAGACAAGACTGTAGAAAACATTCTGCAGTAAGCTGCATTTATCATCAATGAGATTCATCCACCAGAGGTCATTGGATGATTAGATGACATATTTTCTACCACCTTTTGCAAAGACAGATTACCACACCTTTGGTCTTTGTAAAGAAATTGCAATTTAGTCCCCCAAAATGGGTTTAATGGAGATGAAGAGTTTGGGGGTCCATAAAGCTTAGCACTAATGACAGCTTATCTTAAAATGAATTGCTTCAAACCTCTTGGGGCACTGGGATCATAACATGCCATACAATTATACAAAATCAGGAAAAAAATTGCAAAAAATGTATAATTTATAACCATGCTACCTATTCCTGCTCATCTTACCATATGGCACTGTGTGAGACAGTAACGTCCCATTTTTATGTTAGTATCTGAGTTCTACCACTTATTTTAACACTTGTATATCTCATTTTTCTCACTAAAGTAGACACATTGTCACTTACCATGTAGGGTTGTTATAAGATTAAAATATGTGTACTCCATGTGTACTCTTTATTGCTGTGTAATAAATTACACCCCCCAAATTAGTAACTTATAAACGTTTATTGTGTCACCATTTCTGTAGCGCAGGTATGGAGGTAAAGCTTAGCTGTGTTCCCTCACTCAGACTCTCCCACAACACAGCAATTGAGATATTAGCTGGGTCAATGGCCACCTTCAGGCTGAACTGGAAAAGAACCTACTTCTAAGCTCATTCACACGGCTGTTGTGGGATTGTCAGGCTGATGGTCTCAGTTACTCACCAGCTATTGATCAGAAGCCACCCTCAGCTCTGTGACACATGGGCCTCTCCACAGTGCTGTCTATGACACAGCAAGAAAGGGAGAAGGCAACTTAGACAGAAGTCACAGTCTTTTTATAACCTAACCTCAGAAATGCCATTCTATGACTCTTGCCATATTGAATTTGTTATAGTCATTCCCGAGGTCCAGCGCACTCTCAGTGGGAAGGATTTAAACATGGACTTTAATCCCAGGAGGTAAAGCTCACCAAGCCATTTTAAAAGCTGCCTGTTATACCATGTCAAGTAGTTAGCACAGAAATTAGCACAGACTAAGTGCTCAATATTGTTTCTCTGAGTTATTATACATTTCTAAGAATTTTGCTCTAATGGTAGGTGCAGAAGCAAAGAGGGATGGGACCAAGTTTAAAGCTTGGTTTGGGGTTCTTGTAAAGGGATGCAGCTTCTCTGTGCTTGCCTATATTTTTCTATTTGTGTCTGAGTTACTCCATTTATTTCTGGAAACTTTAAAATGATCATGTGAGTTTGTATGGTAGAATAAATTATTCAGAATTTAATGGTGACTGACAAGGTAGTGATTGGTACTATTATTATTCTCCATTCTCACAATCCCATTTTAGGTACATGAGCTGAAAACCAGCAAAAGGAGAATTTCATATGTCCCATTTGCTTCCAAAATATACCCTGGTACCTGCTTCAAGCAAAAATAGGAGACTTCCTAGCTAGTTCATACAAAAGTAATGGTTAATCTACATCCCTAAATAGCTGCTGTAGTATCTCATTACCTATCACTTTCACTGCCTAGACATAAATTCCTAGACTCCAACTCATTAACCTGGCCTCTACTCTGCTTCAGCAGATGCCTGCCTGAACAACCAATGTGTCAGATACCATTACTGTATGCTCGTTCCATCTACATGATCTCAAACTCTGAAATCACTGTCTCTCTCTTTCCCACTCTCTCTCCTATTATACTTGCTCTTCACCCTCATGGAAAGTTCCATACACAGGACACACTCAATTTTGTCATTTCACTTTTTCTTGCAACAAGGGTCTTAATTGTTCTTAATCGTTCTTAATTTTGCAACACAGGGTCAGCCATTTCAATCAGTTCTACTGCTAGATGTCTCACTCTCTGAATTTATATCATTTCCTAATCCTGAGTAAACCCCCTCATTAGTTTCTCTGCTTTAGCAACCAGGCTACTAAGAATTATCGGAGAAGGTTAAAAAAATACTGATTTGGTCCCTAGCTTGATCCTAGTGTTACTTAAAAGTTCAAGATTATAATCAATCAGGTTTAAAGTCTAGATTTGTTATTTTCTGGCAAAATGATCATAAATATGCTTATAAAATTATTCTCAGCTTCCTCAGGTATAAAAGAGGAATGGAGTCCAACTCAAATAATCCCCCCCCCTTTTTTTCTATTTTCCTTCACTTTAAACTTTCCCCTTTGATCAAACCCTCTTCTCTTAAATTCTTTTCTTAATTTTTGTGATTATGCCCTATTCTGGTTCTTTTCCCACCTATGCTTTGAGCCTCTTCTATTTGTTTCTCCACCTCCCAAATGTGGGAATTCCCTAGTATCTTCTCTTACTCTCTTCTTCCTCTGTGGTCCTATCTTGACTATTTCACTCATTCCTATGGCTTCAACTCTCACATCTATAGATACAGCTCTGACATCTTGAACAAGAATGTTATCATAACCCTATATTACCTATTCAGTTACATGGGTCGGAGAAGACCAAAAGGTGGGACATGGAATTAGTGTTGATTTTGTGAAAAGGGAACTACTTACAATGGCTGAGAGGAAATTTAGTTCAAAAGATATATCATCCATAGTTGGGAAGAATCTGCCAATAGATACTAAATTAGCAGTAAGAATCTATGTGTATTTTGGTGGTAGTTGTGTGTGTGTGTTGAGGGAAAGAAAAGTCTAACATGAAATAACCAGGGTGTCTGAACAGGTGAATAGCGTGTGGTGTTGGGAAACCACGTGGCTAGTGACTTCTGGGAAACTAAGCATCCTAGCCACCAAAGGGATGTTAAGAGACCACAGAGCTAGAGGAAATGGGCACAAGACAAAACACTTAGATGAAGTCAAAATGGAAGAAAGCATGAGAGATGTAAGAGTTAGGAAGTTGGTGTTTAGCACAGAGCCAAGATCCTATAACTAGATCCAATTTCCCTTGGGCAGCAGCAATAGACAGCAGACTTGATTGGATGACCAGTCGCAGAGTTGGAACTGGAACTCTAAGCACCCTCCTGGCCCAATTCAGAACAGACCCCTAATGGGCATGTGGATTGGTGTTTAGCCTGACTTTCTCTTTCAAATCTTTTTCATTTGCTTACTGAATGTTTCCATCTAAATATTTCAGCAAAACTTTCATCTGCATATGTCCAAATAGAAAATCATTCTTGAATCACTTCTTCCATTGGCTTCTCCTAATGATTGTGTTTCAGTAGTAGCAGCAGCATTCAATCCATGTTGAAATAGGTCATTTTTAAATCTTTTCTGTTTTGTTTATCTAACATGTTCATGTGCTTAAGATTCTATCTTCCTTTCTCTAATCCTTACCTCTTTTCTTGTCACTGCTCTAACACAAGTTTAAACTCTATTCCTTGGACCACTGCTCTACCATCCTGTCCCTGACTCCTCTTCAGGACATACTAAACATTTATGTCAAATAATCATCTGAGACATACTTGCCTATCAACCCAGGTATAACCTCTTCATGCTCATTCCAGGTTCTTCCCAATGTGATTCCAAACCATATTGATGATGCCTTCTGTTCCCCAACATCCCCTGCCCACTGTAGTCCAGCTGTCTTACTCAGTGTTTGACCCCCCGAACTTTATTTTCATATGCCTTTGCTGATGATCTCCCCTCAGAAGGATGCACATGCATCTCTGCTTATCAACTCCTGCTACTCTCTTACCCTATTTTAAATTACCCATCATCTGTGGTCTTCCCTGGTTCCTCCAATAAGACAGAAGCTACACACATGCACGCACACATACATGCACACACCACTATCATGCCCTGGAAATTTTTTACATCATTTCTTATACTTTTGAAAATGAAAAGTGGTTGTTATATTTTAATTACTTGGTCTCTACTGATCTTAAGTGCCTTAAGAATGCAATTATATTGACCCCCCCCCTTTGCTTGTATTATAGTCAGAATAATGCCTTGTATGATAGACACTTAATAAATGGTGTTGAATATAGATGGATTTAATATTTAAGATGTTTGAAACCATGTTCTTTAGGATGCATCCATTTTGTGCATAAACCTGAAAATCATTTCTCGAGTTTACTGAATTCTTTTCTCCAGCCTGAAAAGTCTTATTTTGATACTTGGGTCATTACAAAAGTTTATAGATATGCAGAAATGTAAAATGTGTGCAGATGGAAATAAATAAGGCACTCCCACCAATGATTGATAAGCCAAGTAAGTTGAAATTTGCACAGGTGAATTGGAAAGGACGCTGTCATCTGTGCCTCTTGGAAGTGAAATAATGGATTGTAACACAGTCTGTCTCAAAACTTTCATAGTGACCCACATATACATCCCTTGTTGGTAGCTGCTGGTCTACATGTAAATAATCCATCAAATACCAGAGTATAATAAGCCGAATATCGAGGTGCTGTTTCTTCTGACTGGAATGCTTTTTGATAATTTCAGGGTACAAGAGCATAAAATAAAAAAAGATGATTTAAAAAGGAAATTTAAAAATACATCATTTGGGGCCCCCTAATAAGCTTAAAGTAGTCTTCACTTAAAAATGACACAAAAGTAAAAACAGAAAAATTCATATGTTATCTAATATCAAGATAATCTCACATTTGCAGATACCCCAGCAAGCGAACTAGATAATGGTTTCTGAGATCTTACATTGCTGAAATTCCTCACAGCCAGAGTTTAAAAAAAACTAATATTTGATCATTTTAATTTTCAAATGCTCTGATACCTCTTCACACCTTTGGAATCAGCTGTAAACTAATGAATCTGGAAATGATCAATTCATATTTCTTTCCTCAGTAACTTTTTATCAGAGCTTGCCTGAATCAATGTATCTGCCTCAGTGCATGTCCAGGGAGTTTTAAGCATCTTCTCCTTTGTGATCCAGATTCTCTGATCTGTGTGTCTGTACCCACCTTCCAATTAGGTAGAACATCCCCTTGTACATGCTGGGTAGCCCTGATTAGTAACTTAGAAAAACAAATAGCTAAAGTATGATAGGTTGTACTCTCCAAAGGACAGTGCATGTGAAGGAAACATGATTTATGGTATGTTTTCTGACACTTAATACTCCTATGATCTGAATGTTTATGTTATCTCAAAACTCACCTGTTGAAATCCTAATCTCTAAGGCTATGGTATTAGGAAGTGGGGCCTTTGCGAGGTGATTCGGGCAGGGGGCCAGAGTCCTCACAAATGGAATTAGGTCCTTGTCAAAGAGGACCTGGAGAGAGCCTTCATCCCCTTTGCCAGTTGAGAATACAGTGAGAAGGCCCCATCTACGAGCAGAAAGAAAACCTCCCCAGATGCAAAATCTGTCAGAGCCTTGATCTCGGATTCTTCAGCCTCCAAAACTGTGAGCAGTAAGTTTCTGTTATCTAGAAGTCATCCCATCTATGATATTTTGTTGTAGGAGCCAAACAAACTAAGATGAATATCTGTATAAATAGTAGGAGTAGCCAATATTTCTCTGGTCATTTCTCTCACCATTCTATAAGAACACCAGATTATTCTAAAGTGCTGGTTTTAAAGGGAACATGGAAGTCTTAAGAGAGTGTTTCACATGTACTGGAACATTCAATCTGTTATCACCCATTGTTCTTGTCACTTCTAGGCACCCTTGTCTACTAGGTGGCATTGTCTCCTGCTAGACAGAGCAGCTCTGAGTTTGCTATCACTACTGAAGCATGGACATTGTCTTGGCGTCAAAGCCACATGAGCATCGGAGGGAAAGTGGGGGAAAACACCTCTTACCCTTTCTGTGGCATACCCTGCTAAAAGGATGCCAGGGCACTGCTGCTTTGCCCCAAGTTTTCATTAAAATAACATTTTTTAGTTGTTATTTTTTCTACTTTTCCCCATATCCTTTTTCCCTTCTGGCTGCAAAGGATTCAAACATGACTTAATTGTAAAAGGCAAAGCTGAATGACAATAAAGCCATTCACACATGAGCAAAGCTTTATTCCTGGGTCAAGTTTGTCTTGGAAAAACTCTTGCTTTACTGGAGCTGAGTTCTTCCCAGATCTTTTTTCAGCCCCTTGTACAAATAAACGTCCAGTGAGTTAGCCCTGCCGCCTACCTCTCTTGAGTGTGCCAGCGCACCTCGGAGCTCAGGTGGCTGGGCTTAAGCTACAGCCCCTGCCATGGACTGAAATGAAGTGACCCGATATGTGTAAAAATGCTTAGCCCAGAGTGGGGGCTGAGGCTGTGCTCCAGCCTAATGGAAATGCTTTTATCACAAGAGATATCAAGCAACATTATTCAATGTGGTTTGTTTTGTTTCCACTTTCAGAATCTTAGTAGAAGTGAGATTACTTGATTTTGGCATGAGTCAGTATTGATGAAATGTATGTAATTATGGGTGGTGTCTGTGGCTCAAGGAGCAGGATGCCAGCCCCATACACCAGGGGTGGCAGGTTCAAACCCAGCACCGGCCAAAAACTGCAAAAAAAAAAAAAAAAAAGAAAAGAAATGTATGGGGTCAAATAGTTTAGGCATCAATCTTAAGGGTATTAGGGTACCATTTGTTGAATGAATGTGAAAAGAGTAGAAAATTATATCCTGAACTGGAGATTATTTATAAGCTGTGATTCCCTGGACACATTTGATTTACTCCAGAGAAGTGACTTCAAACATTTTTGTACAAGACTTTCAATGGTAAACAGCTTTTGACAGAATGACCCATTATAAACGTACATATTCATATTTGTGTGTTTGCATGTGTGTATAAGTAAAACAGATGTCATTAAAAGATGTCAGCCTCTTTACATACAATGTACTCTGACTTTTTTCTGTATTATACTATTTTTCTCTATTTTTACTGTATTATATCTATTTTTCTCTTCTCTCTCTTTTTTGTTGCACTACTGATCAGAACGCTCTGGTGGGTTGCCCCTGCCATTTCCAAAGCATTGCCCAAGAAGGAGAAAGGAGATTTTGAAACACTTCAGAACAGGATAAGCCTGTTTAGGATTTCTGGGAAAATAATAATGACTTGCACAAGTTTTTCTTCAAAAACCCAGATAAGTTATTCTTAGAAGCGTCACCTTCAATCTAACTCCAGCCTAATCTCAGAAGCTTGAGCACCAGGTCAGATGTAACTGTGGCTTTTCTAAAAAGTAAAGCACTGTTGAGGGAAAGCACAGGAACTGGGCATTGGAAAGTGAGATCAAATCAGACCCAAGCACCTCATCTCATTTGATGATTTTACTAGGCCTCACCTCTGTAAGCACTGGACGGTATCAATGGTGAGGCCTTTCTCTGCCTGAAAAAATTAGCAAAAAGCCTTGTAACCAGAATACTCCGCTCACTAGTGCTGTGAGTTGGTGGGGGAAAAGAATGGGGAAAGACAGAAGACCATTACCTAAGTCCCCTAATAACTGTTCTGTGCATGGATTTCTGTACCTTGTGGTTCTCTTTGTTATCCGAGTTAAGGAGATGCCATCTGTTTTGAAGTCTGTACAACATAATTCTCACCATCTTACATCTATCTGTCCTCAGTAACCTTAACCAAAATTTTACCCATTCTAAATTCAGTGAATGTTAAGCTAGGGGTTAACATTCATCATCTCACTAGTCTGTGAGTTGGTGGGGGAAAAGAATGGGGAAAGACAGAAGACCAATACCTACTGATTCTCACAGGCCACGTGGGGAAAATCCCTGTGGCCTGTCCTGAAAAGAATGAGCATTTCTTTTGCTTAGAAGGCATGAATGTCCTATGTCTGCTCCTCCTGGATCACTGGGGAGAAGTCAGTACCATCACTTGCAATTGCCTGCTGCCTTTATTTGAAACATTCTCTGCAGCTCTCTGCAGACCTTTTATTAATTCTTTCAAATTTTCCTATAGAGAACTCCTAAGTAAATTCATATTTCTCAGATCTAAAGTAAAAGAAAAGAGACTATTACTCTTTGTACATGCACTGATAACGTAGACTTGCAGGAAAGCTGTTAAGACAGCATACGCACGTCCATTAAACAAGAATGGAAATGGTCCCCAGGTGTACTAAAAACCGAACTTCATTCCCATTGAAACTATTAACAACACTGTGGTAATTCTTGGAATAGAGTAAGGCAGCAGTGTTGAGGGAAGGACCTCATGAAATACTTTTAAGGAGTGTTTTGTTTCTTTTTAAAAGATTATGCAATGGCTTTCCTTCAGCTCCAGTGCGCCAATGAGACTAGGCACATATTCAATGCACAGCCAGGCGGATGTCATACATATATCCATTCATCTTAGTAAATAGCACCTGCACTCCTCTCTTCCCACTGCCCAGTGAGCTAGAGTATGAGACTTCCCACTGGAAAAGTGGCACAAGGTGGGGGTCGAATCAAGACCCATGTTTGGTAGCTGAAGTAGTGAGGATATGGTATGCTGGCTCCATGTCAACAGGGGTCCCTATGCCAGAAAGAGCACCAGCAGCGATATCTGGGTTCCTAGCAGTGTGCTCCTATTCACACTTACTTTTGATTTTACAGAATGTAATAGGCTGCCTTGAGTTGTGCTCCATTCAGCAACTCTCACATTACGTGCACTTGACAATAACTGTCGATGCAGCCCTTTCCCTGGGAGTCAAATGGACACATCTTGGAGCACAGGAGAATGACACCCTGTCAGGACACTGGGGGACCATTCCAGAAGTCATTGCTTCAGTGTGCTAAATGATAGCCTAGGGCCCAGCAGAGATTTCAAGCTGCTTCCTAAACTGCCTGGTGAACACCCAGGGAGCAGCTTAGGTGAGAAGCTGCTTCATTAAACAGAGAAGGCTCAGTTTGGAATAATAAAGGCAATATCTTTTTTTGTTTTGAATGGGATGCCTGTTTCTGAGTGCTTTACAAACAGCTTCTCAGTCCCCCACACATCAACATGAGGGACTGGAGGGAAGTGTTACATTAGGGAGAGCTGGCAAATGATTCTTCATTCAACTGCAGCCACAGAAGAAATAAAGGTCCCTTAAATGCCTACCCCTGTTCAGCCTCCCAGATTTGCCACCAACTCATCCTCTGCACCACCCTTTTCCCCGTCACCCCAGGATAGCTCCTGTCCAGTGTATCACACCCTGTGATCTTATACTTATTCAGACTATTCTCCCTCTCACCAATCTGTCTGTGCAAATCTTGCCAATCCATTAAAGCTCAAATCAAATTTTACTTCCTCATTCAAGACAGTTGTGAGCATTCCAACTCGGGAAGTCACCTTCCCTCTGATGCTGTTGAAATTCATAATGTACTTCCTCTTCATGTGGTCATGGTTTATCTTCCCAGCTAGAAAGGCATCTTCCCTTCCTCCCTCCCCTCAATTTACCTATTTATATTTCAGTTCATATGAGGGTACAAACAATTAGGTTATAATTTTTGAGTTTATTAGGTAAGGTCCCGGTTGTAGTTGTGTCAGAAAGGAAGCTTCTTAAAGGCAAACACTAATTCTGAGATTACATCTATCTGTTTATTTATTTATTCATTTATTTTTGCAGTTTTGGGCTGGGGCTGGGCTTGAACCCGCCACCTCTGGCATATGGAGCCGGCACCCTACCCCTTTGAGCCACAGGTGCCGCCCTGTTTATCTATTTTTTTTTAACTACCGTTGTAGAGATGGGGTCTCACTATGTTGCCCAGGCTGATCTTGAACTCCCATCCTGAGGTAATCCTCCTACCTTGGCCTCCCAAAACGTTAGGATTACAGGTGTGAGCCATGGGAGCTATCTCCACGTAGAGATAGCTCTTTAAGGGCAATTTCTTAAAGCCAACGATGAACTGTAAAATGTACAAAACGCCTCTTTTTTATCATCTATCAATAGATTTTGCCTTTTGGAGACTCCCAGTGGATACATGTCAACTGTCCTCCAAAGTTAATACTTCATGGCAATTAGCATACTCCAGATCCAGATAGGAGCTTGTGTTTAGGAAGTTCAGATATACCTAACACTCAGCTGCTGTAAAGCACCCTGCCTTTGTAAATTGTACTTACTGCTCACAAGGAGTGGTCCTCCTCTTAGCATTATCTCCTGGGCGGTTGTCCAAACCAGCCAAAAGGCAGAGGAATGTCTGCACGAGCAGATTAATGGGCAATCAGAGAGAGGGTGTGAATCCCCATTCAGGTTTTTGGAAAGTGTCTGTCTATAATGTGATGAAAAGAACTGGATTTGGGGCCAGAGGGTGAGAGTGGCTCCACATGTCCCTGCCTCCTGCTGCTGGAGGCCCGAACAACAATGCGAAGTCGGAGAGGCAGCGGCACGTGGGAGACAGCTGACTCCAGCTGATTGAAAATAGGCCATTTGTCCTGTTCAATGCTAATGTGTCCGGGGGCCTGCACAGTTGGGGCTGCAAAGCGGGGCGGGAGGCGGTTGTGCTTCTGTATGCATATGCGTGTGAGATGAAGCCTTCTTTCTTTGCTATTTTAATCGGCTTTCTCTACTCGATAAATTACCAATAAGAATAGTTTATGATCTCACCAGTTTTTCTAGCTGACAAAGACGTAAGTGCTCTGGCCGTGCCAGCCTGGAGAAAATAATTGGATTCAATCAAATTCTAGAGCTAGGTGGGGCCTTTCTAGATATTTCTCAGCCCAAGGAAAAAGGGGAATCAGAAGAGTTAACAGATCAAATGCCAGTATAGTAAATTACAGGGGCACAGCTGACTACTCTAATTTGCGGGATTTTTTTAAATCAAAAAAATTGCTTTATTAGGTATGTATTCACAGGATTCAGATATCTCTGAGCTATACCAAGATTCGTACTGAGGTAGTATTTGCAGCCATGCTAACGTGATAGAGTATCAGCCTTCAGGGGTTACTGGCTCCAAGTCTGCATCACTGAGCATACTGGGAGATGTAGCGTACAGTTAGGCCACTCGAGGAACATTCAGTACACTTGTTCGTTTCCATGTATAAATGATACCAGGATAAGTGCAAACATGTTTGCATGTGTTTACATGCTTATACTGAGAAGGGTAACGAGTCAGGTACTAACACCTTACCTTTTGTCTCTCCCACAGATATTACGAAGGGTTTTACTAGAGGGTTTACCTCAAGAGTCCTCCAGCTGAAAAGGAATGTGGTCTAGCCCCTCATCTCTCATTATAGAGAACTGAGACCCAGAACTGAAATGGCTTGTCCAGAGCCAGTCGGGGTATTTGTCCCTTTAGTACATGCCAGACCCTCTGCTAGGTCAAAGACAGAGCTTAGATCTCAGCTTCCAGACTGAAATTGTGTTCCGTGGCACCACAATCAGTGCTGATATATCCCATCTGAGCTAGGCAGGTGAGCATTGGCCCAAGAGAATGGGACTCTTTTCAGGTAGGTGTTTCGGTGTTTCTTTCTTTTTTTTTTTTTTAAATTTTGCTTTCAATTGGCTTTCAATAATCTTAGTTTGAAGGGTTTTTTTGTTTGTTTTCTTTTTTTCTATTTATTTATTTATTTTTATTGAGACAAGACTCTCACTTTGTGGCCCTCAGTGGAGTGCCCTGGTGTCATATCTCACAGCAACCTCCAACTCTTGGGCTTAAGTGATTCTCTTGCCTTAGCCTCCCAAGTAGCTGGGACTACAGGTGCCTGCCACAATGCCGGCTTTTTTTTTTTTTGGTGGAGACCACTCTGGCTCATGCTGGTCTCAAACCTCTGAGCTCAGGGCAATCCATCTGCCTTGGCCTCCCAGGGTGCTAGGATTATAGGTGCGAGCCACCATGCCCAGCCCGGGCAGGTGTTTCTATCTCTGAAAAAAGGCTGGGGATTCTGACCCCAATGGCCAATTATCTGTCAGCTGTACTTACACGAATCATTGATCCCTGTCATTGGCTTGGATGGAAGTTGAGAGTTGACTTGTGGGTTTTTGGCTGTGAAGTGTCAAAGTATGTGCTACAGAGTTAGAATGGGATGACATTAAATTGCTTCCCAGGGCTTTGAAGCAGCTGATGATGCTACTCCTAGAATCCCTGTAGCAGTGGCTCTTCAGCTTTTCTTTCTCTCTCTCTCTCTTTCTTTCTTTGTCTGCAGTTTTTGGCCGCGGCCAGGTTTGAACCCGCCACCTCTGGTATATGGTACCGATGTCCTACTTCTTGAGCCACAGGCACTTCCCTGACTCTTTAGCTTTTCCTTGGGTTTTACCTTTTTATTAACTTCATAGAGAGTTTGAAAATATCCCTATTTTCTACTTTAAAACTTCCCCACCCCCAATAATTTTTTTAAAGACAGATATTTTTCTTACAGAGTTGCCTCTGCTACTTAATACTAGATGCCATTCATGTCTGATGTTAGGGGGCAGAAGAAATTTCCAGTCTGTTTCATTTTCCATTGTTTTTTATGTTTTCCACTCAAGGTGACTAATAGGAGAGAGTTTGAGATGCAAAAATGAGTAATATGATGTGGACTCAGACTACAAGAAGGTTGTATATTGAGATAGTAGATAATAAAAGCATATGTGTATAACTGCAATTCAAGATACAAAAACATGAACCATATAAACAGCCCTGAGAAGAAACTCACATTTCCTCATGGAGCCTTCAGCTTTGGGGAAGAGGTAACATTTGAGCTTGGCTTCGAAGAATTAATAAGACATGAACATTCAGCCATCCTAGAGCAACATTTCAGGCATAGACATTATTGAAGCTTCTTGATAGTTTTCACCAGTATAAAATTCATTTTTAGAAGTCTGAAGCTCCCTCCTATTCAAAATTTTTCCACCAAATATCCTTGACTCTATCCCTTTAAACCAGTCTAAATCATTCTCAGTAAAGAACACAGTCATGTATGATTCCAGTTAATCTCTACAAAATACTCACGTGAGTTATGGGAAGAACATATTCTTCACTGTTGATGAAATAATGATACTAGAATAACATCTGGCATATAGAAATACTCAATACAGGATGATATTACTGACTTCTTACTATGGCCAGCTCTGCTCTGAGGGCTTGGAATTCATGAGCTCCTTTAACCTCCAAAATAACAGAGCAGATAAGTTCAAGGTATGTTTCTATTCTTAGTCTCATTTTACAAATAAGAGAAATAAGACAGAGGGGTTAAGTAACCTGGCCAAAATCAGTCATTAAGTATTGATAATTGAGCCAGGATTTAACCCCAGGAAAACTTACTAGACAGTTTATGAACATGAACACTATTTCAGACAGATTCTTCTTAGCAAAAACAATTGCTTATTGATGAAATTATTTTGTTTTATAAAATTTTTATTGTGTAGCTATTACCTTCTAGGCACTATGTTATGAGTTCGGAATATAAACAAAACTGTCTAAAACCTTGAAAAGGGAGGCCATTATTTAAAATGAATCAATTGCTAGTAAAAGGGAAGGACTAAAACTAAAGTCTTTGACTCTTTATCTTAAGTCATGAATTGGAAAGGAATAATGCAAGGTACCACAGAAGAGGCATCTACAAATCTCCAGGGTTCAGCATAATAAAAGCCATTTCTCACTTAACAATCCATATAATTGTTTGGGTAGCTCTCCAAGTAGGGACTCAAGGACACGGGCTCTTTCCATCCATGTGTCTGCCATCTCCTAAGCTCAAATCAGGAAGCTTATCCTTTCTAGTCAGCTAGTAGACATAAGGTCTGGAGAATCAGGCATGGAATGATTTTACAGGCCAGCTTAGAAAGTGGCATATATTACATAAGCTCAAATTACCTTGACTAGAACCCAGTCATGGGGGGCCACACCTGGATGCAAGAATGACCCAGAAGTGTAGACTTACTGAGGGCCCAGGAAGAAGAAGAGATGGGTCTGATGATTAACTGGAGGCCTATGTGACATGTCCCTACATGATCAGTTTCATAATTCATTGAATTTCCAAATTATACCATTATGTTGTTTAAAAGTAGATATCATTTTTAAATCCAGGAGCATTATATAAATAGTCAATTACATATTGAGATAGAATAACACAAGTGGAAGGAGAATCCTGCTTCTGTCTGCCTTTCTTTCTGTCCCTTATGTACTGGAGGTACAGAAAAAACATTGAACTGATAGAGCTCCGATTCTTCATTCTTTTCAACCTAGTGTCTTGATATTGACTATTGTGCAGAAAAGATGAATAGAAATTTAATTGTTTTTATATAATTTCATATACTTTCACATACTTTATACTAAATATTAATATACATTATCAAAGATATGGAGGAGGATATAGAAAGTTTTTTAACATTTATTTATTGTTTACTATGTCAATATCTCAGTTCCGTTCCATGTTATTTTTAATTTCTTTAAGGTTTTATGATTATGCCCCTTTTAACAGCTAGCTCTTACAGTATTTAAATAAGGTGCCTAATGTCACATACTTTTAAATGTCAAAGCTAAGATTCAAACCTATTACATCTAACCCCCAAACTTTTATCTGCCCTTCAAGTGATTGAATTTACTCAGTTTAAGCAGGCAATAAAGATAATTCAATGGAGGAAAACAACTCAAAACTTGTTAGTTTATAAAACTGAAATATCCAGGTAATGCCTACCACTCTCTGATCAATTCTATCTAGAAAGACAACATGTGTTTATGATGAAAAGTCATCTGGAAATAAAGAGTTCACAGTAACTGTCTCAGGAGGCATTTCACTGCAGAATGTTCTCATTAATTCTATCAACATTCACTGAGCATATATAATATGCTAATTATTCCAAGGCTATAAAATGGTGGATAAATCATGATTTCAGCCTCAAACAGATCCTTTTCACAAAGTCAGGCTTAGGTGTTTCTCCCAAAAGCGTATCTATATTTACCCAATTGCCATCTCATGTGCTTTTCTAATTATCATTTCATTTGACTGTATCCTACTTTCTACGAGTTCATGGATGATATGCTTTGCACATGACCATGCCAGAATCTAACCTTATTCACTTTAGGATAAATGAATAAATGGATTGGAAGATGTATTTATTTAAGGAGAAAAGAATCATGAAGATGAAGACATTAAACCATAAACTACCATAGTGAAGTTAAGGAACTAGCAGAACTTTAGTGAGATCTGAGGTAAAGTTGGGGAAAATTAGGTAGGACAAGAGAGGAGTCATTTCAGCACTAAGAATTGAGGCTGAGTTCAGATAAACACACTACTGGAATAAGAATTTTTATGTGCCTGATTCAATTGAGATAATTGTTGAAGTACCAACTTGCTCAAAGAATATGACCAGTTAAGAAGAGATGGTTTTTCCCCAATTATTTAAGCTTAAACCCAGGCTAATTTCCATTAGAGGTTGTGGTTAAAGGTGAGGAGACAGCTTTATTTTATAGACCCTACATAAAGGAGAATTATTTGAAAATTTAAAATCCTTCCAGTAAAGAAGTTCTGTGAATTTGCTAAACATTTGGGAGAAGGCTAGGACTGTGTCAGAAGGTAAATACTCACAGGCAATAATAAATATAACATATGACTGTTTAGATCTTCATTACTGGTATTGCCTGGAGCACTTCTGAGTAAACACTTGAGGAATATATTTTGAGTGTTTCCTGGTAAGATATGAATCAGAGTTTACATATGATGGGGAGTGAGAGAGGAGGCGGGAGGAAAATCAAGTTAATGGCGGTAGGTTAGGAGAATAAGTACTAGGATGGAATTTCAAGATTAAAGAAATCGGGCTATCCTCAGAATTCTGTGGAAAACAAACAGCAGGTTTTCTGTTTGATCACTTCACTTTCAGGATCAAATTCAGGTTAAATAAAGGTCAGACAGGTCCACTGCACCCAGAATCAAGAAAACTCATTCTCGATTTGTCTCTGCTTCTAAATAGAGGTGAGATCTTTGTCAGGCCATTTAACCTTTCTGAGCTTCAGTTTCTCCGTTTTCTTATCTGAATGATAAGGATCGGAATTGAGACTATCACACCAGACAATCTAGGAGACCCTTTATGGACTTAACAGTGTGATTTCATTTTTATTTCACTGGATTCACAATAATACTTAAGATGATATAGCAATAAATGACTATGAATCCTATAATTAGTGTCCACTTGTCCAACATTAGAGGCCCAGAACTAGAAGCTAGCAGGCCCTAGGACTTCCAAGCTAGAGTCCTCAGTTTTGTCCTTTGGAGTAACTCAAGAGAGATGGTCTTCAGTGTCCTGCCAACTCCAAGGCCCAGGGGCTGATGCTAGTTGGAAGCCAGATTAGAAGATGAGACTGCTGGTTGTATGCAAAGCCATCAGAGATGAACAAAGGAAAGGTGCGATGTATACCAGCAGGACAGTTTTCTACGCTGCTGTAACAAGTTCCCATAAACAGTGGCATAAACAATGCAAATTCATTATCTTACAGTACTGGAAGATAAACCAGGTCTCATTGGGCTAAAATCAAAATGTTTGCAGGGCACATTCCTCTTCTGGAGCTCTGGGAGAGAATCCATTACCTGCCACTTACACTCCCTGGCTCATTGCCCACTTCCTATATCTCCACAACCAGCCCTAGCCAGTTGCATCTCTCTCTTTTATTTTTAAGAACACTTGTGATTACATTGAACACAATCAAATAATCCAGAAAAATCTATATTTTATCAGCTGTCAAGCAAACTTAATTCCACCGGCAACCTTAACTCACCATAGTCACAAAACCAAATATATCCAGAGGTTCTAGGGGATGAGGACATGCATGTCTTTGGGGGATTTTATTGCCTACTATATTGGTTCAAGATAAATCTAGGGCAGTGGTTCTTAAGCTTCCTAATGCCGCAACCCTTTAATACGGTTAAAAGGGGTTGTGACTCACAGGTTGAGAATCGCTGTTAGGGAAACATAAATATTAGATTGTTGGATAGCTGGTTGGTGTGCTCCAGAGTCATAGGTTTTTTTTCGTTGTTGTTTTTTTGAGACAGAGTCTCTACCCTTGGTAGAGTGCTGTGGCCTCATAGCTCACAGCAACCTCAAACTCCTGGGCTCAAGAGATCCTCTTGCTTCAGCCTCCCAAGCAGCTAGGACTACAGGCACCCGCCACGTCGTCTGGCTAGTTTTTAGAGATGAGGTCTCATTCTTGCTCAGGCTGGTGTTGAACTGGTGAGCTGAGGCGATCCACCCACCTCAGCCTCCCAGAGTGCTAGTATTACAGGTATAAGTCACCGCACACGGGCACTGGCCATGAAATATTTGTGTAGAAAAAAAAAACAAACATAACATAAAAGCAAGGGGATCAGAACTTATTAGTTTGAATTCTTAGGCAAATTATTTAACATTTTATATCTGAAAATGAGGTTAATAGTTCCAAGTCATACAGGGTTGTCATGAGGATTAAGATGATTCATAAATTAAATCTAGTTCCCTTGTTTTTTTCTATCTGTAACAATTATTAAAATATAAATAGCTATTATTGAGTTTTTTTCTGTTTTGTTCTTATTTTGTTGATTTGTTTTTGTCATCCAATGCTAACACTAGTAAAACATACTTCAAGTCTTCATAATTCATATAGTGATTATTAGGAATCCACATATAGGTTTTTTTAAACATATACATGGGGGAAAAAACAAAACAAGAAGTTTTTAATTGTCCTGAGGATGAGCCTGTACTCCAAGCATACAATCCCAAATCTAAGCTGACTTCCCTGACTGACACTAATGCTAGACCAGGAATAGGGATGGTAATTATCTTGGTAGCTTTTGATTATTCAGCATGGCCATCCAGAAGATCCAGGAATTTTTGTGGTACTGGTCATCTATCTTATGATGAAAAGAATCATTATTTATGGAACTTAACACAATGGACAAGTAAATGTCAATAACTTTTGAAACTCCCACCCTGAGCCTTCTGAACACTGTTAGAGCATGAACTGCTCTTGTTTGGTGAGTCAGGCAGTTAATTTTGTCTTTTTTTTAAAAGCAGTCAATTTTCTTCTTTCCTTCCATGACCAAACTGGTTGATATTTTGTTATAAATACCAGTGCAGAATGTCTTACATTGGCAGTGGTACAGTGTCCCATTGCAACTGTCAAGTCACCATTACTGAGTCCAAAGAAACCAGGATAGCATCAGGTTAATGTCTAGAACAGTAGTATGGTGACTGGGAACATGAAGCAGAATGCACATCTCCCAAAGACATTTTGGCTGTGGCTGCCTGTGTTGAATCTTCTACGCCTCACTCCTTTGGCTACCTTGAAGCTATCTTGTTGGCAAGTTGCTGTCTGTTAGTTATGGCGTTATGTTGACACATCCTTTTGCACCTTCAATAGGTAATTAAAACTAATCATTCATTTCCTTGCTAATGCTTGACTTAGTGCCCTTCATCTATTTCACTGGGTGACATTAAGTAACTTGAAGAAGAATGAGATTGCTTCAGTTAGAACCACAAAGTTTTTTGTTCTACCTAAATAATAGATTATTGTTGTTGTTGTTATCTTACCTGCTTGTATTACATCTGCAAATAAGTAAATGTATTTAAAAGCCTACTATGTGCAATGCTTTGTAAAAGGGACCATATAAAATTATAGAGATCAAAGACAAGAACTTTACCTGGAGGGAAATTACAAAACCCTTTTAGGCTGAGTGGTGACTCATGCCTATAATTTCAGCATTTTGGAGGGCCAAGATGCTTGAACCCAAGAGTTCAAGACCACCCTGGGAAACACTATGAGATCTGTCTCAACGAAAGAAAACTTAGCTGAGTGTTGTGGTGGGCACCTGTAGTCATAGCTACTTGGAAGCCTGAGGCAGATCACTTGAACCTAGGAGTTTGAGGTTGCAGTGAGCTATGATGATGTCACTGCACTCTAGCCTGAGCAACAGAGGAAGACTCTTTCTCTCTCTCTCAAACAAAAACACGTCTTTTTAAACATTTTGTTAATATGGAATACAATTTTAGAAACTAGTGGCGGGCTTTAGATTTGTGAGTAAGATCAAGCTGGTCCAAAATGAATGTTATTCCAGTTTGATGAAAGAAAAAGATTTATCTTCATACTTAATTCTAAATGTCTCACATACTTTAGGTAGAGCATATTTGGATGGAACACTATCAACATACATATAACTGAGTCCCAAAGGATATTGCTTTAAAGAACCCATTTGGATGTATGTTTGAGGGTTGGTTTATGGCTTCTCTAAAAGGAAAGATAGAGTAACCTTCATCTGTTTGTCAAAGTGATCCAGACAGTGGGAGAGTTGCCATAAAGGAAATCTTTTATTCATTGCTCAAAGAAAATGGGTTACACATATGAAAATATTTTCAAGTAAATCAGGTGTCCTAATCATCCGATGGGGAGACTATACCCAAATCCTTCTTGACAACCAAAGGACTTGGCAGTGACCTGTATGTTATTAGACTTTGTTATTGCTGCTCCTCTCCTTCATCTTTTGACTTTAACCAATTTAAGGATGAATTCCCACAAAACCAGTGATTTTATCCTAATCTTGCCTAACTTTCAAGGCAAGGATGAACAAATTGTCTAACTTGGAAGATGAACAACTCTTTCAAACAGTACTAAGAAAAGAGAATTTAGAAAATGTTCTTAGAAATCCTTTTACCAGAATTATCCCAGAGAGGAGTCATGAGCTTGGGGTACCCAACACACTTGAAAAAGATGTTTCAGTGCAGAAGCTCCTTTCGGCATCCCACAATAAAGACCGTTCTCTTTTTACACACTTGCTTGGCTGGACTGAGGCCCTGGAACATCAGTTTAAGAGGTTCATTTGGTAGCCAATATACCACACTAGAATCAAATTACCTTCTTCTATATGATATTCTGGAATAACAGCCTTTACTATTAGAAAAAGATGTGTTGTTGGTTGTTCTGATGATAATCAAATCATATCTTACTATGTAAAAGAATGAAGAGTCCCATTAGTTGTTCACTAAATACTGCTAGGGGGCTGCAGTTTCCTGTTTTTCACTTTGGCTAAATCTTTAGGTATGCAGTTAAGTTGTAGACCCTCATGGTGAGTTAAAGCTCAGTGTGGAGTATTTTTTTTTAAATGTGCCTCTCTAAAAATTATTTCAATAATAACTTAGAAGACATTGTCAAGGGCATCTTCTTCAAATCAAAACCACTCTGAGATATTACCTAACCCCACCAAGAATAATCCACATCACAAAGTCCCAATGGTGCAAATGCTGACATGGGTGTGGATAGAAGGGAACACCTATACACTGTTGGTGGGATTGCAAACTAATGCAGACTTTGTGGAAAGAAGTATGGAGAATCCTCAAAGGGCTAAAAATAGACCTTCCATTTGATCTCACTATCCCTTTACTAGTTATCTACCCAGAAGGAAAAAAAAAATTATCTTACCATAAGGACCTTCGCACTCAAATGTTTATAGCAGCTCAATTTGCAATTGCAAAGTTGTGGAAACAACCCAAGTTCCCATCAACCCATGAATGGATTGATAAACCATGGTGTATATATACCATGGAATATTAAAGAAAGATGGAGACTTCACATATTTTGTATTTACTTCACATATTTTGTATTTACCTGGAAGGATTTAGAGAACATCCTCCTAAGTAAAGTATCACAAGAATGGAAATGTACTCAATATTAATATGAAACTTGTAAATGAACAACTGTGTGCCCACATGAAAGAAAAACACATTTAAATTCAGGAAGTGGGGAAGGGTATGGTAAGCTCTCACCTATCAGGTACAATGGAGGGGGATATGGTACACCTCCTGGATATAGTGCTCAACTGCAACTTGAACTTCACTTAACACATGCAAACAATGTGACCTGGTTGTATGTAATGTACCATTATATTAATCGGAAATTTTAAAAAGAGCAAACATAGTACATACTGTATAAACTGGTTTATACTATTGATGGTTTCAGGCATCCATTAATAACATCTCAAAACATATTTCCTGTGAATAGGGAGTGATTACTGTATTGCCTTTGCATTGCTACTAAAAATTGTTAGTAAAAAAGTAATAACTTAGAATGTCTTCAAATGATGATTGATTTTCAGGTCATTTCATTTAGTTTTAAGGGCCATAAGCATATGTAAATATTTTCTTCCTCATGTTCCCTTTTTTTAAAGATTTGATTTGACTATATTAAATCCAAATCCTTTGATTGTCTCAAACATGGAAAAAAGAAAAAAAGGGAAAAAAGAAAAGAAAAATTCCAAATCAGAATTTCAATAGATATTAGATGTTATTTCTTATTCTTTAGTGATTCAGATATTGCTAATGTGTATGCCTAGGACATGAACCTTGTCTCAGCAGACCTTGTGTTGTTATTTCAATGAAATATGCCACTTTTGTTTGTTTTGATTTGATTAATTTATTTACCTTCCAGGACTGTCCTGTATAAGGATATGTCCTTATGCACGTATCTGGAATCACGTTCCAATATGGCAATAAAAGCCTATATTCAAGCCAGGCTGGGTTTCTCAATCTATGGTTTTATATATGCTAGACCTTGAGCTCACACTGATGTGAGTGGGTAAATCACTCACCACTGCAGAGAAAATTAGGAAATGTTATACCTATAGTGTACTTTTACTCACCTCCTACATTCACCCATCCTTGGAAATTTGGGAAGCTTTAGCTTATTCTCTCATAGTTTACCAGATGATGTAAATAGTAATTAAGTCATGGCAAGAACAGATGGAAATATGCGAGGACTGTATGCTGAGAAATGGTAATCATATTTTTCTCCTTACATTATGAGCTTGAATAATCCTTTCACCCTACACTTCCACAATTTTCTAATAAGATACTCTTAGTTTAATTCACTGCTGGGAATATGGTGGGAGAAAATGGAAATTGAAAGGAAACTCTTCTCTGTGTCTGCACCCTCCAAACTTTTTAATTATGGGAGTTCCAAACTGCCCAGTATTTTCAGTATAAGTATCTTGATAGATGCAATCTCATACCTGTTCCAAAACTTACTTGTGCCCATGCAAGGCAGTATGGCTGGCCCCAATGTAGTTGGGGTAAAGTCAAATGCTCTCTTCATTTTTATCAGTTTGCAGAGAGTGGATATTTTCCATTGCTTAGCTTTATTGTTCCACGTTTCTCTCCACGAGAAACCGGTCGTGATACCAGAGGCTCTGTTTGCTAATGACTTGCAAAATATTCTAAACCAAACTTTTACCTCCTGCAAGACTTAGTAGACTTCCTTTTTAAGTGTGGAGTCTTTGCTTTGTGTGTTGCCAATACCAATTTGTATTTCTTTTTCTTTCTTTCTTTTTTTTCTCTGCCAAACAATAAAGGGAACAGTTAGAGCTTTAACAACCACGACATAAATAAGAAAAACAGCTCAAAAGCAGAACACTGTGTGGCTGTTATACGATCAGCTCCTTTCAGACCCTCCATAAGGATTAAGAACTAAATGAATCTTTTCACATATTGTTACTCGGACACAAGGCACAGAATCAACTTCATTCTTCTCCTTTGAACCAAAAACGACAATCATACTGAGAAGCCCTCCATCCTCACCATCCCCTGAGTCAATTAAATATCCTGTTACTGGAGTTATTTTAAATGGGTGTGTATAAAGTGCTAGGGGACAGATTGTAGGATATAATCCTCAACTGACAGAGGGGAATGTACTAAAAGTCCCCCAGGAGATCACCCATCTTGATTTTTTGTGAGACACATGGTAGCAGAGATGGACAAACCAATTTGAATGAGATAAGAAAAGCCAAGCTTTTTCTACCCTTCCCCCAAATCCTCAGCAACCTCACAAGCTGAACCTTTCAAATACACTTAGTGCTGAGGCAATTTGACATGGATGGTAGATTAACACACCCACACAATGCAAACAGGGGTAGCACCTCCCTCACTGATGCTGATTTCCCCAGAATCAGCTGCTGCACGGTAGGCCAAAAGCCAGCTTGGAAAGACCGAGTTATACCCTTGACTGTCCTATTTTAGTGTTCAACTAAGATTCTAGGGGAAGAAAGTTCCATAGCTTTGCAAACGTTCATGCATGTGCATGTGTTCTGTGGAGTTCTGTTGTTCTTAAAGAAGTGGGGAAAATCATCTTCAAAGTATGATTGGTTTTTGATTGGGTAAATTGTGGTAGCATTTAGGGGTCATTGGTAGGAATTGGGAAAAAGAGAGATGGTAAGAAATTGGGATTCACCCAAATCCAGATATAAAACCAGGAACCTTGCAGGTTTTTCTAATTTTTACATACTCTCTTTATATTATTATTTATACCTTTCTTCATTCATTACCCTTACTCTGCTAGTTTTACCATAAGACAGGAAGAAACAAAGAGAAACTGGTCTCCGCAGGCACACAATCATGATTTTTAGGTTCAGCTTGTGTGGTACCACTCTTGTGCATCCAGATGGAAACATTTTTGCTGCCAGGGAGACAACATGGACAAGGGTGGAGGATGAAGCATCCATATAACCGAGCGAGGCTTTCTTGGTCATATATTAACCCCTGATTAAGAACAATGGTTTTAGAAAATATTTTAAAGTTTACTTACTTAGAGACTAAGTTTCTCTTAGGCTAATAGATGAACATGTACATTTGTTTTCAAAGGTTTCAAATACTCTTATGTCCAAACCCAAGCCCAACTGCCCACTCTGAAACTGACCTGCCCAACAAGGCTTTGTCTTCTTTACCTGATAGCCCTTATTTCCTCCATCTCTCCCTTTCTAGTGCCATACCAAAATCAGTCAAGGGAAAAAATCTCAATAACATCCATTTGGGCCATCACTGTAGGATGTGGAAAATGAGAAGTAAGGATATCTTGTCTGTTTTTCTTTTCCTCTACCCTGGTTTTATTATTTACTTGGGTTAATTTTAGCCCTATGCATTTTTTTTTGAAACCATGGTGTTAAACTTGTGTTGCATGACATAAATTTGCTCAGATTTTTTTTTCATGATATTATCACATTATTCACTAAGAAAGCGAATATTTGTGAACCACTGAGATAAAAGATAAAATGTAGTTGAGGGGAATAAAAAATATGAAGTTGTCAAAATATGATAGTACATGTGGAATGTGAATATTCAGTGTCTTGTTTCAAGTACAGTTAGAAAAAGAAAATTAAAAGTAGCCTCTGAAGCCAGGAAGTATCCTCTGAAGCCACAGAGATTAAGTTTTAGTCAAGGTATTTGGTATATCCACTTTATACAAAATCTCATGCAAGATTTCATGAGGGCAGGGATTTTCCCAGGAATGTATGAGCCTTTGTAGAGATGACAAAACTCATATCTAGAAGCTGCTAATCCAGAATCTATGCACAAAGTCATATAAGTTTTTGCAAAACATAGTGTAAAGCTGCCATAAACATGTTTTTAGCTTTTGGTGTATGTGTGTTGAGGAGGGGATGGCTTAAGTAATTCTTTTGTGGGACTTTTTTGTTCTTATCTGCATTAAATTCATGGTGTTGGAGCTTAAGTCTCAAAGTTCCCAAGTACTGCCTAATACCTCCTCCTACCCTTTATTACTTTCTTGGAAGAACTTTCAATGTCTCATGACCCCTTTTTTCAACACATTCTCTACATTTCTCTTTCTCTTTTTTTGTATTCCTTATAACAAACACAAATAAGAACATTTTTTGACAATAATTATGGCAATTTTCCCACGGCTTCTAGCCAAATAACTTTTGAGATATGGAAAAGAGGGATAAAAAGATCAGTATTTTGAAACATACTTATAAGCTATATTTTAGCTTTTGAACTGTTTAATAGCAGTAACATTAAGGTTCTCAGTGTAAAATATATTCAGAGATGCTTTTGACCATCTATTTGTCTCTGAATGCATACTTGTGTACTCATTTGCCAAAATGATAACTCTAAACATATAGTCCAACTATTCGTAGTCTCTTTTATATAGTTCTGTAGAAGAATCTTCTTGTATATTTAAGGTATTTATTGTATTAGTCTTAAATATTGAATTAAACATGGCTCACAAAAAGTAAAATTTCCTGTAAACCACTTGTCATTCCTTTCCTATTCTTTCTATGTGTATTAATTTATGATTATAATCTCTCCTAGCAGATTTATAAGATATTGAGATTTTTTTACACCTCATATGATGAAACTACTTGATTTACATAATTTGCCAATGTGCCTAGTTCAGTGCCTTGAACAGAATTGTTGTTAAATTAAGTTTGTTTAATTATGCCTCATTTTCTCCACTTCTTGGTTTATTCTTAAAATTTGATGGGAAATTGAGGATGCTGAAGATTCACCCTCTATCTGCACTCAAGAGTTCTCCTTTCCTTGTTTGAAAGCTTTAGGTAAATGAATCTGTTAGCCCACAGTACACGGTGTGATAGCACACCTTCCTGATCTGGGTGTTCATCTTGTACCTATTATCAAAAGGTACTGAAAACAGCAGTCAAGTTTTTGAAATTACTTCCTGCTTGGTGAATGGAATAATACTTCAAACTTTTTTTTTTAACTCAAGAAACAAAACAAAGCATAAAAACCAAATCATAAAGTTCTGCTTGTTTTATGTTTTCTTCGATTTCTAATTCCATTGACTTAACTTCAGTGCACAGAACGACCCTCCCACCTTGGGCAGTCAATCATGCCACATGGAGCAGGAGCCCTCAAGCTGGGGATATTGGATACAGTGAAGAAAATACTATAAACTATAAACCAAAGATGATGTCTAGTTTATGAGAGTTGCCTGAAGATACATTTTTATTCCCTAAAGCCTCTTTGTTAAAGCATTTATTATGGATCCTAATTCCTCCTGCAAACTTAGTTAATACTCATGGATATTTTTTGTACACAGAGCAGGGCACCTGCCATCAAAACTGATGTGTCTGTCTGGCAAGTGCACAGTGGAGTGAAGTTGATTTCAGAAAGGAAGGTGGACAGCTGAACGTGGGATGTGTTGCCTAGTCAAAGTGAAATAAAATCATCCATTCTGTGAGCCTCTGTTGAGGCCCAGTGTCTTAGGATATTAGAACCATCCCCTTATTATCACTAGCTGGAAACTTTACACTTCACCACAAAGTATTCTTCCATGTTCTCTACAAGGCGACTTCACGAGTTTTGAAATAGTTGGAACACATTTGCTCTCTTCATATCAAGTTCTTCAAGCCAGTGTTTGTTTGATTTCTATTTCTGAAGTTTTCTGGCTTGGTTTCACTTGAAAGTCAACATTGCTGGCTTCCTCCTCTTGTCTCGGCATGTTTAAGTTGAAATGGTGCGCTTTGAGTTGCTTCCTTAAAAGTTCTTGCCAAGTCCATGGGCATGTGTCTTTTGTTTATCTTCTGGAAGTCCCCAATAAATACCTGTCCTGATCCTCCCAATTAGTTAAAAACAAAAAAGCTCACTTTCTTTAGATGTCAACTGCATTATTTTAATTTATAAAGGTATCTTATCTAAGTACCTTTCCAAGGATCAGAAAAATCAAGTTACTCTAAATATATCTAGGTACTCCTAAATATATCTTAATTTTTTTTTTATCCCCACATCCATATGAAAACATGCCTAACTAATCTTTAATCCACTGGCCTGGTTCTCCCACCTCTATGTGATTACCTGTTGTATTCTGTTACATAAGAATTCTGTATACGGGTATTTCAACATTCTAGATTTTGGTCCCCTAATTTTAAGCAGAATCTTATGTGAATTTTGAGTCATATGGATAGTTAGCTCCTTGAGAATTTGTTGAAGTAAATTTTAACCTGGGTGAAAAAAAGTGTTCTTCTTTGAAATGTGCAATATTTTCCTAATACTCAGAAATGTGTATTTTTATTCAAATGAACCCATCAAGAAAACAATTCTGGAAAGCAAGCTACCTAGTCTCACCTCCACTCACCACCTCTCACCATACTTAACATATGTTTTGTTCATTTGGTAGTTACCATATGCTGCCATTTCATTGTTAATTTGTTTCTTTTCCTGGTTTGGATCATATCATCAAATCCAAGTCCTTTGAGAGTGCCAGGAATTGCCTCTATTATATTAGCTCTTTGGATTCCCATTGCAAATTTGATACCCCAAACCTACTTGGCATTTGGTATCACCTATCTGGATATGATTGTGTGGCTGATACACAGACCTGACCTGACGTGAGGCTCTGGCCTAAGGTAATGGAAATCAGTGAGAAAAAGCTGCCATTGACTTGCAAACAGTTCTGTAGGAGTTTTATCCTGGGGGTGATTCATCCAGGAGGGAAAACCATTCACAGTTGTAGGCATGTGTTATGCTACCTTTCTTCAGCCTGAACTTCTTAAATTGAGGTACTAGGAGGGGCCCAGGACTCTGTGTTCAGAGGAACACTCGAAAATAGACAGAAAAAGCTACTACATGCTTGGACTATTTTAATGTAGTAAAAGGAAAACTCAAAGTCGTAGACTGAGTTTGGAGAGTAGATTTAGACATGTGTCTTAACCAGGTGTTGTTAGTTAAGAACTAACATGTCTTTCTCTTTTACTCCACTGTAGGGAAAACCTTGGGTTTCAGAGTTCTGACTTTTCTTTCTTTCTTTTCTTTTTTTTTGAGACAGAGTCTCAAGCTGTCACCCTGGGTAGAGTGTCGTGGCATCACAGCTCACAGCAACCGCCTCCAATTCCTGGGCTCAAGTGATTCTCCTGCCTCTGCCTCCCAAGTAGCTGGGACAACAGACACCCGCCACAATACCAGGCTATATTTTTGGTCGCAGCTGTCATTGTTGTTTGGTGGCCCGGGCTGGATTCTAACCTGCCAGCTCAGGTGTATGTGGCTGGCGCCTTAGCCACTTGAGCCACAGGCGTCAAGCCAGTTCTGACTTTACACTTCTCCATTCTGCACTTTTCCTCCTTTCAGTGGTAATCCTCTCAGATTTCCTGTATCCATATGATTTATCTCATCCTTTCACTTTTTTATTTTCTTCTTCCAAGTCCAAAACTTTTTTATTTTTAAGTAATAGTTATTAATTAATACTAAAAAAGTGAGTGGCTGATAATAGCTGTGTGTGAAGAATGCAAATTGTATATGTGATATTTTAAAGTATAAAAAAGATTGAAACTGTTAACTGTGAATTCCAGGAATTAGCAGAGAAGAATATTGTTAGAGACAAAGAAGACTTTTACCAAGGACTCTAACATGGGACGTTAGGCAATAATCTTCCCAGGTATACAGTCTCTATATGAGATGCCGGAACGTTATGGCACTGCTCAATGAAGACTACCTTCTCCCAAGCCCTAACTTTAAAAGCATGACAAATTTGGAAAAACATACAATTAACTGTCTGAGAATCAGAGATAATCCAACAGAATGGTGTAATTCAAACAACCATTTTATATTTCAATGATTCTATTAATGTCAGACCAGTGGTATCATCCTCCAAATTCCCTCATTTTAACACAGAATTCATATTTGGTGATTTACTAACTACCTAAGATCTACATCTTGCCTGTAATAAGCACTCTTTGATCAATTTTATGAAGAAAGTGAAGGCTTTCTACTTAATAGGCACTCTAAGAGGCAAGGAGAAAGTGTTTATCAATCATGATGTCCTACTACCCTGCAGTGTTTATTCAAATATTCACCCTCCCTGAATTAGTTAAATGCTCCATTAACCTGTTCCCACATCTCCATAATGCCACTCCTACTCTTGATACTGCCACCAGAGGGTTCATCCCAGAGTGGAGAGCCAGTCATGTCATTGCACTGAGGAACTTTTTAATAATATCTTTCCATCACAGTAACACAGTCAAGCCCCTGCTACACTGGGCCATGCCTGCCTGTCTGGTTTCATCTTGTGTCATTTCCTTTGCAATCACCCTAACTCATTGTGCAGTAATTGGTCTCTCACTTTTCTGAATTTTCACCTGCTCCTTCTACAAGAAATGTCTTTCCCCACTTCTTGAATTGGCTAGATCCTCTTTCACCCATAAGGATGTGCTTAGGAAAACTCTCTTGGTAAATTTACCTGTCTCCAGCCTGGGTAGAGACTCCCACCTGTATGTTCCCACAGTGCTCTGAGTTCACCTGGGTTGCAGATTTTCCTACTTTGTGCCATACACAACCAACTCCTTGTTTGTGCCCCAAATGAAATTGTGATGAAGGCAAAAAATAAGTATCTTTCATCTTTGTATGTTTAGGTTTATGAAGAGTAACTGGTACTTAGTAGATTCTCAATACATATTTATTAGATAATCATGTAGATAAATGGTTTGGTCATATAGGATAGAATAGATCTAGCACTATATTCCAGAAAAAAATCTATAATAGTAAATATAATCCAAAAGACATTGATAAAGAGAATTTGATTCAAAACTAGTGTTTAGTATGTGAAATGTTTATGCCAGTTACTTTTTTTCTCTTTTTTTGCAGTTTTTGGCCTGAGCTGGGTTTGAACCCGCCACCTCTGGCATATGGGACCAGTCCCCTACTCCTTTGAGCCACAGGCACCACCCTTGCCATTTATTTTTAATGAAACCATGTAGACCTTAGAATTAACAACCCAAATCCCATTTAATTTCTCATGCTAAATTCAGACAACGGAACTTTGGAATGATAGCAACCCTCATTAACACAGACTCAAAATGATTTTTGGTACTAGGTTTGATTCATCACCAGCCCACCTCACTGACTTCCATTTTGACATCAGAAGCAGCTTAAAATTTTGAGTGTATGTACCAGTATCCAATGACCTAAAGTGTGTCTAACCCTAGGAAAATTATTATCCTTATCATCACTGTTATATTCCACTCTCAAGGAACATACTGCTGTCCTCTCCTTGGAATTCCTTTCCTACAGATGACTACAGAGTTCATTCCCTTCTTAGGCTTAAGTCTTTTCTGAAATGTCACCTTCTCAGTGAAAAAGTCACCTCTGGTCCTTCCTAACATACTCCCTTAATTTCTTTATTCATCCCAATGCGTATCTTGTTCTAACATATAAAATATTTGCTTTTATTTCTGTTTTATCATTCATGTCCAGACTGCACACTCCAGGAGGAGAGAGTTTTTCATTTCGTTGCCTCCTGTATCCACAGTTCTTAGGATAATTATCAGCATCTGATAGGAGCTCAAAAATTATTTCTTGAATGACTGAGTGAATTATTCAGAATCTGACCTGAGATTTATCTAAATCTTGTGTGCCAGGTTTTGTTTGACCTTAGTTGAGAAAGAAAGGGTGAATGACTGTGTTATTGTAATTTCTTCTTTCATTTCCTAATGCATGTTACTTTTTCTCCCTGTCTTTAGCATATTCCTTCCATCCCATGTCTGTAATCATTTGATCCCTCTTTGATGAAAGTTGATCACTAAATTCTAGAAATTTGGTAATCATCCTGGCAGACTCAGAAATATGGAATTACAGTATTTGAAAAAAAAATTAGAACTAATAATCTTATCGGCTTTGGCTAGATCTCATTTACCTGTCAGGATCTTCCTTTCCAAAACTAATGTCTTCTATCTAATTTACCTAACGTAGGCCCTGCCAGGTGCTAAGTGACAGGCCTAGACAGTGATATAATTTCCTTGAGTGCCTTTCATCCAACATCCTCCTTCCTTCCTGAGCAGCTTTTTTCTTCCTGGGTCTCTTACCTTTCCTCTTACTTTTCTGTTTATATTGCCTCAGTGAAGTCTGTCTCCAATGTGTGCCAAAACAATTGCTTGATTCCATCAGGAAACATTTCAAAAATATGTTAGTTAAAGGCATTTGGTAAACATGGACAAAAGAGCCAGCTAATATAATTTTAAAAATTTCAACCAGCAGTGCAGGTTTTTATATTAACATAGAGGTAAAAATTGTATGTTAAGAATTGCATGCCCAGGAGTAGCAGGCAAGAGGGTCTCACCCCAAAACACTTATTTTTCATTTTAAGAATCTCACACAATTGCATTTTTGTTGTACTTTAGGAAAAAATTACCGTGAGTCTAAGTTATGGGAAGAGAAGGAAAGAGAATGGGAAATGCTTAACAGACAAATGCTTCCGCCTTGCTTGGGAAGTTATTCAACAATGGCTAATTAGGGGCCATATTTTATTAGACACAGAAGTGGAAATCAACAGAGCAAGGGCATTTTTTGCCAGTGTCTTTCCACTCAGAAGCCCACTGCTCAGTTACTATCTACCGTACTGCACTGATAACTTTGAAGACTTCAGCAAAGCAAGTAGGATTAAAATAAGAAAAGTGAGACCTGGAACAATGCCAGACATTTAATATAATATCTGTGGGTATCTTTGTGAAAGACTAAAAAAAATAATAGCAAGTTTCTCGGTATTTTCAGGAACTAAATACCATCTTCAGTATAAATTATGAAAACTTAGTATAGCAGAAACAAAGGAAATACAATGCATTTTAAAAGAGCATACACTGTTTGAAATTATCAGGTTTAAAAGCAGTGAAATTGATTTGCCTTTCTTAAGAAACTTATTCCCGTTTAACCACATCCTATAATTTTTCACTTGTTATATCCTCAATTGCAGTACAAAGAATCCCATATGATTTCTCCCATGCTTGTAAACTGCATGTCATAGTTAGCTGTGTTTATGTCTCATTTCCTTTATTACGTTAGGAACGAAGCAGCAACATGTTCCCTCCTCACCCTGTGCCTCTCATCCCATGGAGAGCTGTGCTGTGCATGGTGTGCAGTCAGAAATGCCCAGTGAATGAACTTCTTGTCTATGTTGATCCTATTAACCAGATAATTGCCTGATCTCCACTTGGCTTTGTGTTCTATAGGCACAACACAACAGGTGAAGTGAATAAAAGCTCTCTTCAAGCAAATACTCTCATGAATGGGGTCTTTTTCTGTGAGGGCATAGTCGCCTGTACCTCTGAAAGACAATGTTCATCTCACACCAATGAGCAGATTAGACCCAGAGCAAAGTTGACTGAAAAGATCAGATTTAGTATCTATACAAACAAACTTTTAGAGGGGAAGTCAGGGGAAGGCTGCATAGCCAACAGGACTTTCTCTTTCCATCACCACTTTTCTGCAAGCAAACATCCAAACCACAGACATTCCAATCACCATTAACACTGTTTATTTAGGCTGAGGCAAAACTCAATAAGATCGATTCCAAGTTACAGAGCCAGATGCACGGAGAAGAACTGTGGTATAATGCAAACAAAGCAAAACAAAACAAAAAAGGGTAGAGGAAAAGGAAAGAAAAAAAGAACTTAAGGTAGCCCATACACAGAAAATATACAAGTTGCTATACGATTGGGCAAAGTCATGAGTTTGTGGGAAGTAATCTACTTCCCAACAGATAGATCTTTGGCATTTATGGTTCTGAGTTAATCAGATACAGTTAACCAGCATTTTCACCAGATGTTCTGCTATTCCTGAGGGTCAAGAATGTTCCCTTGAAGAAAGTTATTTCAAACAACTACCTGTCTGCCTGATATCCCAAGCCTTGATAAATAAAAATATAAATATATGACAAATCATAATATTTTCATATTGGGTAACTACAGAGAATATTTTGGCAAGGGTGCTTAATCTAAAATGTTCAATTTTAATCAGTTTGAACTATGGTCTGTCTTTCTGTGAACTGAAAGCCACCAATCAATTTTCCTTTATCTTTTTTTCTGTTTTTCTTACCCAAGGCAATGCCTTTTGTAAAAGGGTATTTATTTTTAATGGATTTTTTAATGAATTTTTCAGTCAAGCTATTAATAATGCCATTAATTATAGGCAGCTTGTATTAAAGTGCACACTGGCCTCTTAATCCTGACCCCCAGCTATTGGCTTGCAGCTAATCCAGCCTGGTGCTTGGCAGAGAAGGGCAGGCCTCAGCCAGCGGCTGCTAGGAAACAGGATGGGAAAGGCAGAACCAAGGGATAAGAGGGAGGAGGGGACGGATAGAATGTTCCGTCTCTTCTTTGCCAGAGGGCCTAAAGTTTAAAGCCAGATGATGTGTGAGTGGGGTGGGATAATCCCACGGATGCCAGGCAAGCACTTAGGAAGAACTTCCCACTGGAAGGGCTTTGCTCTGCCTTCAAGGCCTGGCCTGTTTGATAACCCCACAGGAACACTGCGCTCTTACCTGAGGCGGTTATGTGCGACTGCCTCGGCTTCAATCTGCTTAAATCGACCAGACAGAAGCGGTTGCCACATAATGGATTTCAATCCCTAGCTTTCTTTCCTTCACCACCCCAGCTTCCTAGTGCTAGGAAAAGTGTTTAATTACCGTTCCAGGATTTCATCCTTCAGTGAAAATACTGCTGCGGGTTTATGGGGATGAGTGTGGTGTGTATTTTAGCAGGTAGCACAAGTGAACTATTAGGTGTCTGTGAGTAACACACAAGCTTTTGAATGTCCTTTGTTGATTGTTATGTATGACATGGTGACTTCCATTTGAAAGAAGAAAGCCAGTTGCATCTGAAGTCAATGAGATAAAAGGGCTTCCAGGGCCAGCGATGAAAGCAAACTGGAGAAAGGAAATATAAACAATAACAACTAGAAAATACTGAAATTGGACATACAAAGCTGGATATATTTTTAATCATGATCATTGGCAAAAAGTCAGGAAAATAGGAACTTGTGGGTCATCTTGACTGCAACTTAATTTGTCTCACAAAAGGAAGTGATTGCTTGTGATTTGTATGAGGGAAAATATTGTTTCTAATAACAAATCCTTTCTAATCAAAATAAATAATAATCCCAGTGACACTGGTCTATGAAGGACAGGCAATGTTCTAGCTATTTTCTTGTGTATGATTTTGACATAAACCAAGGTGAAACTCACCTTTAATGATGCTCAAAGTAAGTCTGGGTTCAATTCTCCAAAGGAATGAAGAAATTTTAAGGGATTTATCTCATATGGGATGATAAATATTTACTTTAGATATAGAAATAGAAGGATATCAGACAGAGTGGATTTCAAAACCAATTAACTTATTATTGACACTTCAATTTTTTTTAACTTTATAAACATGATCAATTTCTCACCTGCCTTAAAGAGTTTCCACCATTAAAAATAGAATGTATAGGCACATTTCTAAAACTGATTGAAGCTATCTATGACAAACCCACAGCCAATATTTTACTGAATGGAGTAAAACTGAAAGCTTTTCCTCTTAGAACTGGAACCAGACAAGGTTGTCCTCTGTCACCTTTACTATTCAACATAGTGCTGGAAGTTCTAGCCAATACAATTAGGCAAGACAAGGAAATAAAGGGAATCCAAATGGGAGCAGAGGAGGTCAAACTCTCCCTCTTTGCTGACGACATGATCTTATACTTAGAGAACCCCAAAGAGTCAACCACAAGACTCCTAGAAGTCATCAGAAAATACAGTAATGTTTCAGGATATAAAATCAATGTCCACAAGTCAGTAGCCTTTGTATACACCAATAACAGTCAAGATGAGAAGCTAATTAAGGACACAACTCCCTTCACCATAGTTTCAAAGAAAATGAAATACCTAGGAATATACCTAACGAAGGAGGTGAAGGACCTCTATAAAGAAAACTATGAAATCCTCAGAAAGGAAATAGCAGAGGATATTAACAAATGGAAGAACATACCATGCTCATGGATGGCAAGAATCAACATTGTTAAAATGTCTATACTTCCCAAAGCAATCTACCTATTCAATGCCATTCCTATCAAAGTACCTACATCGTACTTTCAAGATTTGGAAAAAATGATTCTGCGTTTTGTATGGAACCGGAAAAAACCCCGTATAGCTAAGGCAGTTCTTAGTAACAAAAATAAAGCTGGGGGCATCAGCATACCAGATTTTAGTCTGTACTACAAAGCCATAGTGCTCAAGACAGCATGGTACTGGCACAAAAACAGAGACATAGACACTTGGAATCGAATTGAACACCAAGAAATGAAACTAACATCTTACAACCACCTAATCTTTGATAAACCAAACAAGAACTTACCTTGGGGGAAAGACTCCCTATTCAATAAATGGTGTTGGGAGAACTGGATGTCTACATGTAAAAGACTGAAACTGGACCCACACCTTTCCCCACTCACAAAAATTGATTCAAGATGGATAAAGGACTTAAATTTAAGGCATGAAACAATAAAAATCCTCCAAGAAAGCATAGGAAAAACACTGGAAGATATTGGCCTGGGGGAAGACTTCATGAAGAAGACTGCCATGACAATGGCAACAACAACAAAAATAAACAAATGGGACTTCATTAAACTGAAAAGGTTCTGTACAGCTAAGGAGACAATAACCAAAGCAAAGAGACAACCTACACAATGGGAAAGGATATTTGCATATTTTCAATCAGACAAAAGCTTGATAACCAGGATCTATAGAGAACTCAAATTAATCCACATGAAAAAAGCCAACAATCCCTTATATCAATGGGCAAGAGACATGAATAGAACTTTCTCTAAAGACGACAGACGAATGGCTAACAAACACATGAAAAAATGTTCATCATCTCTATATATTAGAGAAATGCAAATCAAAACAACCCTGAGATATCATCTAACCCCAGTGAGAATGGCCCACATCACAAAATCTCAAAACTGCAGATGCTGGCGTGGATGTGGAGAGAAGGGAACACTTTTACACTGCTGGTGGGACTGCAAACTAGTACAACCTTTCTGGAAGGAAGTATGGAGAAACCTCAAAGCACTCAACCTAGACCTCCCATTCGATCCTGCAATCCCATTACTGGGCATCTACCCAGAAGGAAAAAAATCCTTTTATCATAAGGACACTTGTACTAGACTGTTTATTGCAGCTCAATTTACCATTGCCAAAATGTGGAAACAGCCTAAATGTCCACCAACCCAGGAATGGATTAACAAGCTGTGGTATATGTATACCATGGAATACTATTCAGCCATTAAAAAAAATGGAGACTTTACATCCTTCGTATTAACCTGGATGGAAGTGGAAGACATTATTCTTAGTAAAGCATCACAAAAATGGAGAAGCATGAATCCTATGTACTCAATCTTGATATGAGGACAATTAATGACAATTAAGGTTATGGGGGGGGAAGCAGAAAGAGGGATGGAGGGAGGAGGGTGGGGCCTTAGTGTGTGTCACATTTTATGGGGGCAAGACATGATTGCAAGAGGGACTTTACCTAACAATTGCAATCAGTGTAACTGGCTTATTGTACCCTCAATGAATCCCCAACAATAAAAAAAAAAAAAAAACAAAAAAAAAAAAACAAGGGATTCTAAAAGTACTGATATGGAATTCCAAAATTATGTAGTTAAGGTATAAATCAACCCTAAGCTGAAGAATGGCGCTTGTATCATTTTTGATTTTTAAAAAATACAGTGGAAGGCGGCGCCTGTGGCTCAGTGAGTAGGGTGCCGGCCCCTATACTGAGGGTGGTGGGTTCAAACTCAGCCCCAGCCAAACTGCAACAAAAAAATAGCCGGGCGTTGTGGCAGGCGCCTGTAGTCCCAACTACTTGGGAGGCTGAGGCAAGAGAATCGCCTAAGCCCCAGAGCTGGAGGTTGCTGTGAGCTGTGTGATGCCACAGCACTCTACCGAGGGTGAGAAAGTGAAACTCTGTCTCTACCAAAAAAAAAAAAAAATACGGTACAAAAACAAAATAAAACACAAATACATGTAAATACACAAGAAACTGGAGACAAGGGTAACCACAGCTGGGAAAACCAGAGGACTAAGCAATAGGGGTAGAAGAGAGATTTAATTATTATTTCTGCCTTATTTTCTCCCTCCACATTCTTGTACAATATCATCTATTTAAATAAATGAATAAATTAAAAAAGATTTTTAAAACTCAAAAAAAAAAAAAAATAGAATGTATATTAATAGGTTGCTTTTATTAGTATAAATTGGGAAGGACTCATCACCTTTGACGAAAACACTTCTTAATTTAACTAAAATATCTTACATGTCTGGCAAAGGTCTGGGACTGTGCCAAATTTTGAGAATAGAGTGCTGAAAAAAAGCAGTATAGTGTTACTTTTACGGAGCTTAAAGTTAACCAAGGTGACCTTGGGAATATATGCATCTATCCATTCTTCTCCCAAATAGTCTGCCTCATGTGTATGGAAGACAACAAGGGCTCGATGGTGTGCATGCTGAAGACAACCACCAAGACAATTATCAACATGTTCCTAAAGACATAGTGAAGAGTCTAATATTAAAGATATGAAAACGTTACTTCAACCTTTGATTAATCTGGAATATTTTTGATGTGGCTATGGGTATGCATCTTTATTCATCTAAAATAATCCTCTTGGACAATGTCGATATGGAGTTATCACATGGAAGAGGTTGACAGGAAGTTTACAGCCACCTGCAGCTGGGCTCTAAGAGCTATCAGTAGCACTGGTTTTAGAGGTCACCCTTGCTGGGGAATGTGAAAACATTCCTTCTCCATTTCATCATTGTTTTGCCTTTGACATGCTCCTTTCAGCTTTTAATGGCCAAATCATACCCTGGTCAGAGTAAGGAAAAATGTCCTTCATATGCCTCAAATAGTGTCTCAATTTTTCTTATTTTCTTAGTATATGGGAGAATTTTGCTTTTAATTTCAGAAGACAAGTAGGATTCTTGTGTTCATTACCAACAGTTCGTATGTTTGACTTCCCCCCCCAAATCCTTAAATTCTTGGGAGCAAAAACTAAGTCATTTTTCTCAGTCCAGGACAGTCACAGACAGAATTGGCATTCAGGGCATTTGTTGAGTGAATAAAGAATGAAGGGTGGAAGAAAATGAATGAATCAAATGTAAAGTAATATGTAAATTAATCTTATTTTTATTCTTAAGAAAGCTAATTCCATTGAATTGTAGTTATACATTTGATCCTTTTATTCCTTATTTTGACCCCAAATTTAATGATCCACAAACTAGATAAACTTGAATGCAGTATTTAACTTCACTAAATTTTTGTTTCTTCTTATTTAAAATGGTAATAAAAATCCCTATTTTTTTCTTAGGGTGATGAAACTTAATTAGTGCAAAGACTTCCTTTCTTGGGAGTTCAGCATATAGCAATAAGTTTATTATTGTACTTGTTGCTTCCTGACACTGAATGAATTAAACCATATCACAATGGCATTCTTTTTTGAGGTGTCCTTTCCAGGAAAATCATTATACCCATTCCTTGATTAACTCTTACTGTTGCATGTGCTTGGTTTAGCTTGTGATTAGATCTCATTGGCCACTGCATTACTATAATAGATTATACAATTCAGAGAAGCGAAGGCAAGTAGAATCCCCATCTGAACATTACCCGATGCTTTCTGAATTCCTTTGTGAATTTCCATACACTTAAAAAATGTTGGACTTTATTTCAAATTTAAGGGGAATAATGTTATATATAGCTTATCAGGGTTTGGATGCAGAAACAACCCCATAATTGGAAAATATAGGAAGAATCTATGTAATTTTAATTTCATGAGTGCCTGACCTGAAAGTCACTAATGGAGTAATCGCTACTCATATTTGATACGAAGGAATTCTTCCCACTAGATTTATGAATTTGTAAATCATATCATAAAATAAGTGTGAGAATGGAAAGTGACATTAGACTGGTGATAATAGACCTAAGATGTTTTAGTGACCCAGAATGTGTGGATGTGGCAGTCATCACTGTTTAGAAGGCCTTGCAACTGGAATGTTATTAATGTTGTTGTTCCAATGTGTTTGTTTGCTCTGTGTGTGTTTTCTGTATTGACTACAAATTTCAAAAATGTCCAGGACAAATAAAATAAAAAAAAAAAATTATGTTGCACAATTCCTCTAGCTGGTTTCAAGTTTTTTGGTGTATTTTTCATGTCTCTAAATCATTCTACCTGTTTTTCTCTTAGATTTTTCCTGGAAAGCTGAGTTTGCCGTTGCAATCATGGGGACAACTTCACAGTTGCCTGGCAGTTCAAAATTTGATGTAGCTTCATTATCAATCCAGACTCATTCAGAGCCCTGGAATGTTATTCATCCATTAGTCATATGCAGCACAGATTAGGACTATGAAAAAGAAGGAGAGAGTGGGTCTCTCATTCAGCATTTATTTTGAAATAAATAGAAAACTCAGAAGTCCAATCTTTCTGATTACAAAAGCTACTTTTAGTTAATTGGTCAGTGTGTCTCAATGAGTATACAATCAGCCCTCCCTATCCATGTGTTCCCCATTCATAGATTCAGATAACCACAGATCAAAATACATAAAAAATAATACAAAATAATAATACAGTAAGAAAACAATAACTCAAATAAAAAATACAGGATAACAACTATATAGATTTTGTTAGGCATTATAAATAATATAAATTTGATTTAAAGTTTATTGGAAGTTGTGTGTGGATTACTATGTTTTTTTACATAAGAGACTTGAGCATCTGTGGGTTTTGAATCCAAGAATGTACTGGGACCAATACTCTCCAGATACAGAGGAACAAAGTATGTTTTTTGTCTATTTATCCTAGACCTTCAATGTTCTTTCAAATTTATCTACAGGCTTTATACTTTTTTAATATTTTTATGTATTACATATAAAGCCAATTCCAACTTCTTGGAATTGACTTTAAATTTCTAAAGAAATGTTTTGTGAACAATGTAGCCAAATTGTAACCTCATATTAATCTGAAATAAAAAAAATAAAAAAGAAATGTTTTGTAAAAACAGTGGCATAATCTGTAAATTCATCTTAGATTTATATGCCTGTGTCACTGACTACATTCATAGGCCTTCTCCCAGGTTAGAGATACTGTAACTGTATTCACTGCCTATGCAATTGCAGAATACACACTCTACATTTAAATATATTTGTGTCAGGTATGAGATAAGATAAATTATTCTAATATAAGATTGAGATATATGTAATTAGGAGACTAATTTCATAACTCTTCTGATACTCATCCCCTTCTATCACTATCTTCTAGTTAATATCACAAAAAAGTCTTAGTTTCCACCTGAAGAAGAAAGCTGCCTATATTTATAGACAGTATCCAGTATGAAAGTAACAGCACCACTTATAGCCATGACTCTATCCCTACTTCTGTACTCGGTATGCCATATACCACTTTATAAGGTGGAATAGAGTAATTCTTGCTTTCATACAGCACCTCACCTACATCTTTCTAAGTCTTTAGTTTGCAAAGTGCCATTATATTTATTTCTTTGCACTATCAACATAATAACCTACACAGTAGAGAGGAAAAGGACTGTTATCCCCCTTTTGTAGATTATAAAATTGAGACTTAGAAAAATCAAGGGATGCCCACCATCCTACAACTCAACCGGGAGAGTTTGAATTTGATCTCAGATCTTTAAGGCTGCGTAATATTCCATGGTGTACATATACCACAATTTATTAATCCATTTGTGGATCATCTGCATTCCTACCAGTGCCTCTTTCCATCACGCCAAGCTACGCCGGGGTTATTTAGTGTTGATGGAAGTGATCTTGACTTCCCACAGCACAGGAACTAAGCTATTAGAGAAAATGGGGAGAAAAATGGAATTCTTCAATGGCAAAGTGTCCTTTCAACACAGCATTCTAATTGTGGAACACTTTGGAATTTTTAATCTATGCTGGGATGGAAGTGAAGATCCCAGCTAGAACAATCTTCGTCCCCTCTCATAAACCCCAGGGGTATTTCTGACAGGGCTTCTGGTTCCACGTCAGCTAAGAGAGGAAGGAGACATGTGACATCTGCATTGGAAGTTTGTAGAAAGGTCAAGGAACTCTTTCAGCAGAAATAGCTCATTAACATCATAAATTAGTCAATCAAGGAAAGATAGGAAATTTCCCTATAATGTCTTGGAAAAACAATTAGCTACCTAAGGATACTGAAGGAAAGCTGACAGGCTAAAATGAGTACTTAACCCAGCTGGAGAATTATTGTGTTCTTTAAATCCTTGAATTTAGCTGTTTTCAACTCAGTCTCTCACCCAACTGGTGGTGGATGGTGAAGGGGAGAGGAAGAATAGAGGAAGAGGCAAGCTATTGTACAGTCTCCAGTCCTATGTAACAAAAACATTGGTATCCCCCTAATATTTTCAAGTGAAATAAATAAATTTTTAAAAGCCTTCCCCATAAAAGAACAAAGAAAGAAAAGAAAAGAAACACACAATCAGGGAAAGGGAATTAGACATTCTGGACCTCCTCTTCCTCCCGTCTTTCAATTAATTTATTGGCAGGGAAAACTATTGTGTTGCCAACCTGTTTGTACATTGGTCAATCATATCTCTCTCTCTCTCTCTCTCCCTCTTTCTCTCTGTCTCTGTGCTTTTCAGTTCTTCAAAGAAAATGTACATGACAGTAGGGTAGGATTGCCAAAATTAGAATTCAATTTTTAAATCTATAACTATGTCAAGTCCTTGATTTCTTTGCTTGTTTTTCTTGCCCTTTCTATCCCACCCTAATGGCTGACTTTAAAAAAATTTTTTTTCCAGATGTCTCTGAAAAATAATTTGATATCATTCTAAACCCCACTACTTTGCTTTTCTTGGGGAAGGAATTTCATATGGCTGATGCTCTATTGTTTAACAACACTTGTTAATTATTTGACTTTGACAGAGCTGGGTTATGGATTCAAGGGAAGGAAAGAGTAAAAGAACAAAAGGAGTCTAATTCATGCTTGGGATTCTCTGTCTTCCCTGTGGGACTCTGTTTTTGTTTGTTCTTCACAGAAATGATGAATGCTGATCACACTCAATTTAAGACCCACAGGGAAGGTGTGTGCACTACAAAATTCTTTGGGTTCTGACTAGGGTAGCATACTTCATGATTTCAAAAAGTACTGATGAATCTCAGTAAAGACCAGGGGAATTTTTTTTAAAAAGAAAAGTAAATAGAAAGCCCCAGGGACTGGAATTCTCTCTCAAGTCTCACTCTCTGTTCTCTCTTAACTCTGTGTAGTCCCTACCGTTGCAACATTTCTCTAGGGAGATACGCAATCCCCGAGGTAATAGCAAAAACAAAAATGACACTCAATGAGTGTTCTAAGTAAACAAAGGCTGTGCTTGTGTACAGAACTTCTTTTATTGGCCTAATTTAACAAACTCTTTTCACGTAGCCCTGTGAATAGCGGGAATCAGAATGTGGCTTCTGGAGCCCCAGACTGTCTAACGAAGTCCTGGCAAGAAAATCAATAAAAACTTTCATGTCTGTTGGATTTTACCAAGTGTATGGAGACATGTGGTAACATAAAATTATAGAATAGCAGGTATAAATGAACATAGATGTAAACACATACATAAGGTGATTTGTGGATTCCAAGAAATCATGTTATGCCTGTTCCTTATAAAGAAAATTAGAATGTCTATCAATAACTTTGAATGCTTATCTGAACATAGAGATTTTATTTAATAGCCACCTTTAAAGAACAAATTGATGAGTATTAATCTTAACGAGAATAGGCCACAGGAAAATAAAAAGCTGAAGCATGAATTCTTCACTTTTGTTTTATACAGTCTTTTCATCTTTGGCACCAAGGACCTCTAGTCTACTCTAGTCTAGTATAGAGTCTATATGAGGGGTTAGCAAAGTATTTGAGTAAAAACATTTTAGGCTTTGCAAGCCCTATGATCTCTACCTGACTATTCAACTCTGCCATTATAATGTCAAAGAAATCATAGACAATACATAAGTAAGTGTATGTGGCTATGTTTCAACAAAATTATTTATAAAGAACAGAAGCACATCCACACATGGGCCATAACTTGGCAACACCTATCTACCTGTGGTCTATGGTCTGTAACATGGAGAAAAATTTCCTCATCAGTTTTTGGTTACTAATGCAAAAGTCTATGTAGTATTGTAGATGATAAAATATGAAATGGAACCATTTATTTAATTCTTCATCTGTAATATTACTACCTAAAAGGACTAGTAGCTTGAATTTGTTTCCTTTCATTGGCCAGTTAATTGAATAAAGCATTTTGCTTTATTCTATGTTAAAACAAAAGTACAGCAGATGAAATTCTAGGTCCTTCAAAAATTTACAGACTGGTCGGAATATTAAGGAACTAACCTCTAAATGCAACACAGGATAAGACTATGAAAAGTGTCATGCGTGAAAGCATTGATAATGCATTATCTACACATTCAGAGAAAGCAGTAGTGATTGCTAAGGCAGGAAGGAAACTCAAGTATTCCTAGGTGCCTGTCAGTGTGCCAAGAAATTATAGCCTGATGGAAATTGTCACAGGACGATACTTCTGGAAACCCGCTGCAAGGCAGAATGAATCTCTGCGAAGCCGTGAGGGATAATTATAACAATTATTTGCCAGTCTTTAGATCTTAAAGCCATTGTAAATGTCATTAGCTCATTATTTGACAAGTCACAGCAACTTCTGGCCCCCAGTTTTCTCATCTGGCAAAAATAAAAAGCTGCATCAATATTGATCACTAAAGTAATGTTCAGCGTGCAGAAACCATGTGTCTCTGTGCTGCTCTGTCCGTTATCTAATCTATGAGTTATGTATATGTGGCCTTCAGATGTTCACCTACCCATCAGAGTTAGGAACTGAGCTCTAGACCAGGAAATAAGTGGCCTAACACACGTGCTAATGTGGCCTAACACACGTGCTAATGACTACTAATGAATTTTTGAATGTAAACTGCTGTCCCTCCATTATTCCTTTTGATTTATTAAATTACAGATGCATTTTAGTATTACATGGCTTTGACATTTTTATAAATGCTCCTAAGTCAGAGTCATGAGGGTGTTGGATCTTATAACAAGGCTTTGAGTGGAGAAAGTTCAGGTGTCTTCTGAGTACCGCTGAGTAAGTCCAAGACCCGACAGCCGTCTCTCTGGGTTAGATAATCAGGGGCCCGTGTTTCCCATCTTAGATGGGATTAAGGAAATGTCCAGATTATCCTGCATTTCTTTTTAAAAATTCATTGTATTACTGATATTATTTATGACAGGGGAATCCTGTCTCCACTGACCAGACACATTACTGGGCATTTCTGTACTTAGCACGGGAAGTATGATCAATTAGTCCATTTAACACGAGGTCCTCAGCCAGCCTCCCTCCGGAAAATAGCTGAGAAATTCTTATATTCCTCTCAATATGTTAATCAGACAACTGGTATCACAGTTCTCTAACTGTGTAATACCAGTCCCCCTTGGCAGATATATTTTATTTGGATAATGATGTGAAATTTAAGATCTACGTTTCAATTGTGCAGAGCCATAGGCAGTTGTCAATTTTAGTGACAGACATAGACCTCGAGCTAAATTCCTGTGCACAAGCAAAAATTCCAACAAGCATAGCACAATTCTGGTCCCTTAATGAAAATACATTTTCTCCCATTGAGGGGCAGTAGTTTTAAACTGTTCATCGCATCTCTTGGTACCAGCAAATCATCAATGCTCTCGAATATTGCCTTGAACATGGGCATTGGTGACTTGAGCCATCGACCAGGCTGACAGGAAATCAGATGGTTATAACCTGATATCCTACTTCTTCTCCAGGAGAGCAGTGCCGAATATACACAATCCTTTATTCCTCTGCAGTTTCTCCAGCAATGTTTCTAGTTAATAGGTCCAAACTCTAAGGCAAAAAGAGGAGTTTTCAACTACTAAATTTCCAAGACTTTAGGCTGCACATACTGGGGAGAATTCCCACTGCTGATCTTGCTGTTGGCAATTACATTAAAGAAGCAGCCAGCAAGCAAACCCCGTGGCCAGGGGTATCTGTGATGTGTGGCCTGTCACCTCGAGGTCACTGGTTCAAATCCAACCATGACTAATGGGGCCCGAACAGTGCCTGGTATTCTAGGTAAAATTATTTGTTAGATTTGTGAAAACATACTTCAAATCCTGAGGCAAATGTACCAAAATAAACACCACAATTAATCCTCATCCATTGGTATTATGATTTAGCACTTAGTGAGTTTTAAGTAGCAAAGTTGAGAATAAGGAAGAAAAAAAAAAGCGTCTGCAGAGTGTGTGCTCCTAACAAGAAACTGACTGCTTTGTACTGTGGTGCCTAAAGGTAAATAAACTGGGGCTTTGTCTGAGCAGAGAGCAAGGGAATTCCAGAAAAAAAGGCTCCACTTCCCCGAAATGCAAATAAGGGACATCGGCAAAAGGAGCTGGCTGAGTTCTTCCTGCTCCAGTGGTGGACAGGGAGGAACATCTTGGCACTGATATGTTTACACGCTTCCAGGCACTAATAGGTGGTATAATAATCAGTGGTACACGTGGGAAGACAAAGGATCTCAGCGTGGAGTGTAATACCTAACACACATCCTCTTTCCTTTTGTGCAATATAAAGGGATTGGGGGAAAAATATCTCTAAGGCCCTTACTAGCTCTGTGAATCTGTGATTTTTAAACTGCACACTCTGAACTCAACCAGATAAATAGATTTTCACTGACCTAATTGGATGACCATTACCACTTCTCTTGCCCAAGCATATTCTCTTGCAAGACCCACACAGAGGTTCAGGAGTCACGGGGATCATATCTGAAATCTTGACTCCACTCCTCACGACTGTGTGTCCTTCTGCAGGGAATTTCACCTTTCTGAGTCCCAGGGTCCTCACCCATAATGGGAAGAAATAGCATTTACCTCAAATGTGCAGTACAGATTAAAGAAGATATGTAAAGGACCTTGCTTGTACTAGTGCCTGGGACTTAGTGCACAGGCAATGGTTGGTAGACTCTTCATTAGTAATTGCCTCTTAACAGCCCCATCTTCCCCAAGCCAGCGTAGGATTGATTATTGCTTATTCACTACCCAAAGGGAATTTGGATGTGTCTTATTTTTCACATTTATATAATCAGTGTGAACTGTTAATTGTCCAAATTTCACTTCTGAATGTAGTGAGGACACTTATTCTCCTTAATTTGAGGGACTACAAAGACTGATAGAGCAAAGCAAAGTGCTTTGGCTATGCAAATGTGCTTGAGCAAAACTTTAGTTAGGAGAAAGAAAGAAATCAAAGGTATTTCCAAAACTGGATTTTATTTTATTTTATTTTTTAAATAAGAGATTACTTGGTGGAAAAATCAACTTGGAGTGGGTGATTGGAGTGTCTTTACAGCTCACTTTCAGGACATCTCTGGACTCAGTCTGTTTGTCTAATTCCAGCCCATCTTCTCGTATTTCCCTGGCTTATATATGCATAAAGAGATGACTACAATGCCTTAACTGATAATTCATGGATAAAAGAGAAAATCCCATGAAAAACAAAGAGAACCTTATCTTTATGATTTATGTTATTATTTTCTTTCTAAAGTTTCTCAATGTCAGCACTATTGACATTTTGTGATGGCTAATTTTTGTTTGGGGGCTGTTCTATGCATTGTAGGGTGTTTAGTAGAGTTTCTGGTCTCTACATACCAGATGCCTGTGAAGCAGAATCCTAGTAGTAACCATCAAAATGTCTCTGGATGTTGTGACATGTCCCCTGGGGTAGCAAAATCAGCTCAGTTAAGAACTATTGACCTAAAGGCTCCAGCGCCCTCCTCATGCCATCTGGGAAAATAATAACAATGAAAGGTAAACAATTGGCATTTTTCTAGAGAACAAAGGCACTGCAGTGTGTGTTGTCTGTTCAACTTTTAAGTTACTTGCAGCCCTTTCTTGCCTCTCTGCCCTCTTCCAATCCTGTGTAGAGCCATTTATAGATATATATGCTGGCCTTCAGCAAAACCTTCGGGTTGGAAAAGAAGCTGGAGGGCTGATGTTGGTTTTTATTTGACAGTTTTGGAGGTTCTGTGTCTATTGATCCTTGATATCTTTCAGGTGGAACACACAATAACATCCAGCCCAGTGGTTGATCATGTTTATATATTTATATGTATATATACACACACATAAACATATATCTACACACAGCAGTTATTAAGATAAATCTGAAAAACAATGATGTAGCAGTGGTAACTAGCAACTAGTCAGAGATGTAGCAAAACAGAGCTAAAGTTTTTGAGGAGGAAATCAGAGACATAAAAGATGTCGGCCTCACAACCAAAGCTGTGTTCCTTTCAGCACTCTACGACAATAAATAGATTCAGTGTTCTAAGATTGACTGGCGCTTAAACTTTATTATGAGTGAGTATGTCAAGTTAATAACAGAAAAGTACTTTGAATGTGCAAAGCAAATTATTACACAACAACCTCCATAATTCAGGGGGTTAAAAAATTAAAAAAGATGACAGGTGGCCTAGCCACACAATCTGTGAGAGTGTATGAAACTGGTTAAACTGGACTCCAGAGCTGCCTGGCACTCTCTACTTTCCAAATGCCGGCGCTGTTCCGGGCCATATGTGAGGATGTAAATGTAACCGATGTCTTGCAAAGATCCTTGATTGCCAGGTAACTCTGTCAGATACATTGGCAGTCTGCCCAACCTCTTCAGGTGTGTGTTCTTACATGTTAGCTTACAGAAATACGCTACTGACTCTTTTTTTTGCTTATATGCTATGCAACGAAATGGTATACTTATCCTTGTCCTTACCATCTCACATGTTTCTTAAGAATCAAACTCAGAAGAGACCGAGGGAGAATATTTTCAGGAAAGTACAATATATCTTCAGATTCCCACACTTTGCCTGTGCAAGTGCTGGGAAAAAACAGGTAGAATTAGGATGAAGGAGATGAGAGAGATGGGCTAGATTTAAATATTTCCTACTTATTTGTTCAGTGTAAACGTCCCTTCTTCCTCCTCACTAGCCAGTGACTTACTTCTTAAAAAAAAAAATAAGGATGCTAACCATTTAGGCATTAACTAAGGAGCAGCTGCTGGCTCCCACAGTAAGTCTCTACTTGTGTAGGAAATTTTCTTAGATTTAGAACTGATTGATTGGCTGTTCCTTCCCAATGCCATTTCCTTGCTCTCCATAAGGAATCTAGAAATACCCAGTTTTTCATCCTCCTCCCCACTCTAAACACCACTAGTGGTAGCATATCAACTTGGCTGCTCACTAATGAAAAATAATACAAGCTTCTTGTCTGAAGCAAAGGTAACCATGATGAGTCTAAAAGGCACCTTCAAAGGATGGTTGGAGCTCTGCTTATGCCATGAGGAGAAGGCCCGTACTGACTTCAGTCACACACAGGATGTAGTCATAGCCAGATTTATCTCCTTCAAAACTAAACAAGCAGCAAAACATCTATTATAAACACCTCAAGGGCTCAGTGACTAGGGCGCTGGCCACATATACCCAGGATGGTGGGTTCAAGCCCAGCCTGGGCCTGCTAAACAACAATGACCACTGCAGCCGAAAATAGCCTGGTGTTGCGGCGGGCACCTATAGTCCCAGCTACTCGGGAGGCTGAGGCAAGAGAACTGCTTAAGCCAATGAGTTTGAAGTTGCTGTAAGCTGTAATGCCATGGCACTCTACCGAGGGCGACATTGTGATACTCTGTCTCAAAAAAAAAAAAAAAATCCTCAAGGATTTTTGAAATGCTTTTCACCTTCAATGCTAGTTTTTTTTGTTTTTTTTTTTTTGTTGTTGTTTGTTTGTTTTCAGTTTTGGCCAGGACTGGGTTTGAACCCACCATCTCTGGTATATGGCCGGTGCCCTACTCCTTTGAGCCACAGGTACTGCCCCTTTAACGCTAGTTTTTACAACCACTATAAGAGCAGATTGCACATGGGATTTAAACCAGGCAATATATTTAATATACTTAGTCGCGAGCTTCCTTTTGGTAGGTGTGAGTAGATGGAGATGAGCCGTGTGCCCTCAGCTGATACAGCACAGTAGAGAAACTATGTAGGTTATATTTGAGTGATCAGAAAATTGGAGGAGTATCAATTACCTTAGAGTTATTTTGGGAATTTGATGAAATGTTCTATGGAAGCATTTTGAAAATGTAAAGTGGGGTTTAAGTGTAAGTCATCATTGTATCAATGGTTATTTGTTTAAGCAGCAGCTGAGTGTGTCAAGTGCATTATTTTGGCACATCGTAGATGTGGAATGAGGGCAAGTTGGGTGAAGGTCTATCTGCTAGTCCTTGTCAACCTTGTTAAACTATGTGGTGATAAGCTATTTACATTCTGCATTTTAGGCATCTTCTCCACCATTCTTACCATCAAACATCTGAGGCTACTGTGGCCCTAGGCTTGTTTTTATCATGTGAGCAAGGGAAACCACCAAAGAGTGTGTGGACTGATCACAAACACTGCCTGCATTCACGTCTTTCTTACAGCTTTCACTGGCTTTGTGACATTTTCCAGCTGACATGTTTTTATGAACACCTTCCCAATCCATAAATAACTTTAAATATTAAAGATGGATAATAATTACATGGATGTGAACACTCCAAGAGAAAACGATGAAGAAACAGATAAAGGTTAATTTTCTGACAGTCAGGTCCCTTGCTTAAAATAGTAGGGATGAGAGCAAGAAGAGTGTGTGGAATAAAAGGAGCGATTGCTCTTGATTTAACTTCCTAGAGATTGCTCTTTAAAAACCTTCTCAATTTGCAACATTTCTTTCTTTGGTGGTAAGGATAAACTCTACATTTCTTTGACAAATGTCTCCTTGAAGAGAACATTTTCAACTTTCAGACATGCATAATTTTCATATTTTACTTATGTGAGGGAAAAAATAAGTCCTTTCCTATTATTCTACTTTATGTTATTACTCTAGGCAGTAAGATTTATATAGAGAATAAATATCTCAACCACTTACTTACCTAATTAGTATATGTGAGTTAATACTTTTCTCAGGCATGATTATTGATGTGGTTGAATTTCTTCCTTTTTAATAGCTGTTTATATACAAAAGATTACTAAAATTTTTGAATACACATCCTGAAAAACAGGGAGGATATTGTGTTGCACATGAAATCCACAATAGATGACACGAGGCAATCCCCATTCAGAGGGGGTTCTTGCATATTTTAATAATGGGGGGAACCAAAAAGCTAAAAAGATTGGAGGGTTTTTTTTGATACCAATTACCTTGTCTTCAATTCTGTTTCATTTATTTTATAGCACAATGGTGCTTTTCTTAAGTCTCTATGAGTAATAATTTATAAAAAGGAAACAAAATGCTTTACAAATTGAAAAAGAATAACCAATACTAAATTATCATTAATAAATATAAATTCTACATAATAGCAGGGAGGAAATCTGCTAATTTATAGCCAATACATGAAGATGTTAAATATTAATACGTTTCACTTCTGCCTCCACTTAGAGCTGGTTGAATTGTGAGCGTCATCAAGGAACCATTAAGTGCCTGAGTTGGGTCCCATAGAAAGAGAATGACACAGACCTGTTTCCTGCTCCCTAGGGCCTCAGAAACCAATTTATAAAATAATAATGTGTGCAATAACTTTACAGACAAAAGAATAATCATATGTGCTCATTTCCCGGTAGAGGTTTTTAAGGAGAGGGAAGAAGTACCCTTCATAGAGTAGGCTTTTAGTGAATGTTTTTAGATAATAATTCAAATTTATTTATGAATTTATGGCCAAAAGCTATAATCCTGAAGATCTAAAACAGACTTACTACTTGCTAAAAAACTTTACAAGGAATTTGCAAGTGGTCAAGAGCCAAAGACCCCTTTCTATTCCTTAAAAAGATTTCATACACTAGCAGGGAAAGTTGTGCACCTACGATTGCTCCCCTCATAGAAATGCAGAGAACAGCACCAATGCTCTACAAGAAAAAGGCAAATGACAATAAGATTAAAAGCAGGGGGTGTGGATCATTACAGCCTGAGAAAAACTTTACTTCTCCCCCAAACAACTACCCCTCCCTGCAAACCCAACAAATATCAGAAACCGATGGTTTTTTGCTATTTGTTCTTGGATGCAGAATTCTTCATTAAAGTTGAGGGATTAAATATAGCACTCAGGCTAATTAATTATAGTTTGATCGTTTTGACACCTCCAAATGACTCAGCCACATACCTTGAAGCTTTGTCAACTCAACTGCATCTTTATTTTTGTTGCCTTTAACCAACAATGAAGACTAATGCCACTCTTTCTAGTTTTCAATCACCTCTACAGAAGTGCTCCCCTGGCAATGTGCAAGGACAGACCTAATTAATCCCTCATCTGCCCTCTGTGGTGTCTATACATCACACTGGCAGTTGGAACTGCTGCTTGTTTTAAGGCTATTGCAGGAATGAAAAGCTCATCTGTTTCTCAATAATTTTCCCACAGGTGGTGATTTGTAATTAGAAAGGGCAGAATCCAAATTTTGGTGGGTGTGTGTGTGTGTGTGTGCGTGCATGCACACATGTGCATGTGCATATGTGCACGTGCTTTGGAATTTGCAAAGAGTGCTTGCTGTAAGAGAGAGGGAAGGAATCATGAGCAGCAGCACCACAGGAGAAACAAACGCAGTCACTTTTGTCATGAAGCCACGCAATGGGATTTTTAAAAAAGTAATAGTTTTTCGCTTTGATTTTTGTTTACTTCTTTCTGTTTTAGTTGATAGAGTCAGATACAGAATAGATAGCAAGCACCTGGTGACAGTGAAAAGGCTTTAAGATCCAGGGAACCTTGGAACTCACTGGTGTTCCCTGGACAGGCGTGTAGGCTTGTGGTGAGTGTGTGCGAGCAGGCCAAGGGAAGTCAAGGTGAAAACCTCCTCTTCTGACTTTGGTCTCTCTGGGCCATCTGCTCTTACCCTGAAGAGAGGCATTTACATTCTTGTCTTCATCCAAGATGGAACTTTCTATAACTGGGAGACTTTAAGTTTAGCTTAAAGGAAGCAGTCTATCTGACTTTAGCAAAACGGGAGATGAGACTTGTTTTCAGGAGGGTGGAAATGCTGTGATAAAGGCCACTTATACTAGACCCTGTATCACCACCCCTGACTCTCACCCTGGTCATGCTTTCTGCTCCTTTTGGCCTAAGCAGATTTGACTCTCTACTCAAGATGCTGTTCTTCCATAAAGCCTTCCCCCAACCAGTCCAGCCAGACAGGTATCTGCAACTGGTGTAAGGTCTTCTCTCTGGCCTAAAAGGAGCTGTCAATTCTCTGCCTGGGCATAAATATCTTGCCTTGCCAGCTAGACTGCAAGTCTGTGAAGGGCAGGAGAGCTCTTAGAGGCTTCCTCTTGCTCCCAGAACTATGATGTTCTAGAGCTGGTTTGTTGAAACATATATTTTGAATTGAATTGGTCTTTATGATTGCCAAAGTGAATTGTAAGATAGACTGAGCCAGTAGCTTTACTTACCTGCTGGAAGAAAAAAGGTCAGATGTATTAGTTCATCAAATACAAAATGTCTGATTTCAAATCAAAAGTTTAGTTTATCATATCTCAAACAAGAAGCAGTACAATTAAAAAAAAATATGCACTAAAAGTATTGACACCATTTTGCTGGCAGGGAAGAAGCCTGGAGAGTGAGTGGTAATGAAATTGTGAGAGGCATTTTCCACAGCTTGTTGAGAATTGAATATTTTTTCTTGCAAGTGGTCTAAAGCCTGGAAGAAGTGGTAGTCAGTTGATATAAGGTCTGGTAAATATGGCAGATGACAGAGAGTTTCCAAGTTCAGCTTCTGTAATTTGATCAGTGTTGTTTGTGCAGCATGTGGATGAATATTTTCTTGCAAGAGTAATGGGCTATTTCTATTGACCAATATCAGCTGCTTAATCACAAGCATCCTCATCATTTTGTCCAAGTGGTTGTAAGAGACATCCATTGTAATCAACTGACCAGGTTTCATAAAAGTAATGGATAATACCATTGCTGGACCACCAAACAGACACCATTAGCTTTTGTTATGAATATTCAGTTTGGGGCAGTTTTGGTACTTCACCTTGATCTATTTATTATTCTGAGTGCTTGCAATTGTCAAAAAGAATCCGTTTTTCATCACATTTATCAATATAGTGAAGAAATGGTTTGCCAATATGTTGTGACAGCAAAGAAAGGCAAGCTTCAAGGCAATTTATTGTCTGATACTAGTTTTATTGATATGAAACCCATCTATACAGCTTTTTCACTTTACTCATTTGTTGCAAATGGGACAATATTGTTGGAATAGTAATATCAAACCTTACTGCTAATTCAAGTGTAGGTTGAGATGGATTTACTTTCAGCTCATCAATATCCACATTGGTTTCAGGTTACCCATGTGGCTCATTTTTAAGTTTAAAATCACCAGAATGGAACTTTTCAAACTACTGACATACTGTGCATTCATTAGCCACATCCTTCCCACTTTGTTGACATTTTGAGCTATCTATACTACATTGGTTCTGTGATAGAACTCATAATCAAAAATAACTTGAATTTTTAATTTATTCATGGTTTCACAAAAATTTTGAAATATAATCACAAGTGAAAATGTGCCTTTGAAAGAATGAGGATGTACCTTCACAATAAAAAATATGACAAGAAGTGTCAAGGCGAAATGTCAGAGATATCAACTATCGAGTTTAATATTTTAGAAAGAAGTATGGAGAATCCTCAAAGTGCTAAAACTAGACCTTCCATTTGTATCTTCAATCTCATTACCAGGAATCAACCCAGAAGGAAAAAAGTCATTTTATCATAAGAATGTTTGCACTAGAATGTTTATCACAACTTAATTCATAATCTCCAAGATGTGGAAACAACCCAAGTGCTCATCAACTTATGAATGGATAAATTGTGGTATATGTATACTTTGGAATACTATTCATCCATAAAGAACAACAGAGACTTTACATCCTTTGTATTTAGCTGGGTGGATTTGGAAAACATCCTCTAAAGTATCATAAGAATGGACAAGAAAGCATCCAGAGAGCTCAAAACTAATATGAAACCAGTAGATGAACAACTACACATCCATAAGAAAGAAAAACACAAATTTAAACAAGGGACAAGGCAAGAGAAGGGATGAGGGAGAGAGGTTTGGGAAGTTCTCACCTAAGGGGCACAATGTAAGGATCTATGGCACACCTTCTGGGTGAAGGGCTCGACTACAACTTGGACTTTACCTAACAAATGCAATTGTTTGTATCCTTATATTAATTTGAAATTAAAAAAAATAAAATATTCTTCTTAGCAAAGTATCTCAGGAATGGAAGAAAAAGTATCCAATGTACTCAGCCCTACTATGAAGCTAAATTATAGCTTTCACATGAAGGCTATAACCCAACTATAGCACAAGACTATGGGGAAAGGGCCAAGGAAGGGGAAGGGAGGGGGGAGGTTTTGGTGGAGGGAGGGTAATGGGTGGGGCCACATCTATGGTGCATCTTAGAATGGGTACAGGCGATTGCACTAATGTACACAGCTATGATTTAACAATAATAAAAAAAAAATAATAAAATAAAATAAGACAAAAAAAAAAAAAGATTTGAAAGCCAGAAGGCTGGTACTCTGAGCATCAGTCTTACCCACTGTCTCAATTCCCCCACAGAGAGGCCTGGCAATTCTGTCTTCTAAATGCCTCTCATTGCACTCCCTCCTTATGTAGATAGACTGTGCCCCAGTCGATGTTACTCTTGTCTCTTGCCACACCATATCCATTTTCTACCTGATCTTGGTAGCTCTACTCTGTCCACCCGCCTCAGTCTGTCCTTCTATACAATAACAGGACAACCGTTTAAAAGTATATAAATTTGATCATTTCACCAACCTACAAAAACCTTGCAGTGATTTTCTATTTCTCTAAGCATTAAGACTAAAATCTTTAATCAGTTTTAGAACAGTGTTTCTCAAATTTTAATGAGCATATCAGTTATCTAGAGATATTTTCAAAAATGCAGATTCTAAAATGGTGGGTGAGCCTAGGACCTAAGATCTACCTTGATGACAAGCTCCCTGGTGATGCCAATGCTGATGGCCTGCATATGACACTGTGAGTAGCCAGGGCCAAGCATATTCTTTTTTTTTTGTAGAGACAGAGTCTCACTTTATGGCCCTCGGTAGAGTGCCGTGGCCTCACACAGCTCACAGCAACCTCCAACGCCTGGGCTTAAGTGATTCTCTTGCCTCAGCCTCCCAAGTAGTTGGGACTACAGGCGCCCGCCACAACGCCCGGCTATTTTTGGTTGCAGTTTGGCCAGGGCCGGGTTTGAACCCACCACCCTCAGTATATGGGGCTGGCGCCTTACCGACTGAGCCACAGGCGCTGCCCAGCACATTCTTTTTTATATTATTTTTTTTTTATTAAATCATAGCTGTGTACATTAATGCAATCATGGGGTACCATGCACTGGTTTTATATACACTTTGATTCTTAATAGTCTGGTTTATCACCTTCAGGCGCTTCTCTGCTCATGTTCCCTGTACTCCAGCCACACTGGCCTCCTTTCCATTCTTTGGAGTTGTTATGTTCCCTTTCAACTCAAGCCTTTGAATATATTTTTTCCTCCACCCAGAGTTTTTCTTATCTATCTTCATTTCTCCCTCACTCCGACTTCCGTGTACCTGATTTACTCACAGTCATCTCTTATACAGGGTGCCCAACATTTTTATTATCTGCTGCACATTGGAAGAATAAGATTGTCTTGGTCCACACATTGAATACACAAACACTAAAGAAAGCTGATGAACCAATAAAAGCTCTGAGCCTGCTTTTCATGATATCTGGCCCCACAGATAAGCAAAAGAAGTCCTTACAAAGTCATCATGCAACCCATAGGCCAGAGGTTGGACACCCCTGCTAGAGCTTATCTTCCGACCAGATGCCTGGCTATACTTTCTCTTCATAGCACTTAGCAGTTTGTACTCACATGTTTACATGATGTATTTATGTGGTTAATGTTACTTCTATCACTAGTGTGTTTTGCTTACTGTTTGATACAGATCTTGGCTAACACCCGGTACAAAATAAAATTTTAATAAGTATTCATTAAACAATTAAACACATATCAATAACTAAAATGCACATGTCCTACTCTTTTGTCCTCTGCAATCCAGCACTATGTAATGGAAGTACAATGTGAGTCACAAATGTGAGCAACATCATAATTTAAAATTTCGTATATAATTTAAATTTCATTCAAGCCACATTAAAAAATATAAAAAGAAAACAATATAAAAAGAAAGAGTGATGACTATACATTGGCAGAAGAGTAAGTCCCCTAGTAGATCCCCCCACAGATATCTATGGACAAAAGTGCCTTTGAGGGAGCCTTGGGATTTAGGTAGGAGTTAGTGAAATTCCAAAGGAGCCCAAGAAGTAGGAGGGTCACTTTGAAAGGACAGATTCATGCCTAGGAGGCAGAATCACAGGTCATAGTCCTCTCCGTAGACTCAAAAACAATCCTTTCCCCAAGGGCTTTCTACACCCTTTTTGGCCTTTATTCCGCTACCAAAACCATCTACCTAGAGGCCCAGGAGGAGTCACACACACTAGTCCCTTAGGAGACAAGTCTGCTGACATTGGTCCCAGTTGTGATACTGAAACTATCTTGTAACTTGCTTCCAACTCCCCTAGCTGTGGTTTGAGATGAGCCCAACTCACATAAAGAGCCAGAGGGACACATAAATTACTGAGTCCTGGCACAGATTCACCAGGATTGGTCCCACCAAAAATCCTAAAGGGCCCTTAAATCTTGGCTCAGCCCCATTTGGCTATGTTCTGGGAGCAGTTTCTCCCAGCCAGGGACTTGCCAAGAGACACACACATCTGAGTCTCCGGCATATGCTTGCCAATTTTGTTTCATAACAGCTCCTGAAACAGCCGTGGATCTTGGTCCCAGCTGCTGTCAGCTGTGCTCTGGGAGCAGTTCTTCCTGCCCTGGAAACTAGAGAGGGGCATGCCTGTCACTGGCTCTGTAGGCTGACCTGTTGAAGTAAGTTCCATTTTTGGTTAGAAAATGGCCCTCTACAGCAATTCTATCCCCCTTTACTTTGGACTAAAAACAGGCTTGAAAACCTAGGAACCTACCCAGAGTCATGCCTATTGTGATTCCAGAGACATATCTGATGATGTAAGCTTTGGTTCTGAGCCCAGAAGCAGCCTGTGACTTGGTTCTAGCCCCTCTAAGTCATAGACTAATACTCCCTGTCTAAAGACTCAACTAGAATAAGGAAGATCCAGAAGGTGTCTTCCAGGAGAACTAAAGAAATTCATGTCTATCCACCTGGTAATAGACCCACTAGTACTTGGCTCACTGTCTGTAGACTCTCATCTTATTGTCAGCCCAATGGACCAAGATCCTGAAGATAGAATAGTCTACTCTGGGACCAGACAGAATCCATGCCTACAGGGGCTCCTAAAAACAGGTCTACCATTGCAGGCTCCACTGTTGACATAGAAGCACCCCCACTCAACCATTATCCCAGAGACAATCTCATTATCTGGGCCCCTAACAGAATTTGCCAAAGCTCGTTTGTAAAGACTATAAAAGGTATTTGTTCCTTCAAATGCACAGAGAAATGCAAGACTACACAAATAAAAAAGAATCAGGCAAACTCACTACCATAAAGAAAACTACTGAAGCTCCAGTAACCAACCTGGAGAGAGAGAAATTTATGAATTGCCTGGAAAATAATTCAAAACAATAATCTTAAGGAAACACTATGAGATGAAGAAAAGCAACCAAATAAAGTTAGGAAAAAAATACATAAACAAAATTAGAAGTTTAATGAAGAAATAAAAGTATATAAAGGAGCCAAACAGAAATATTAGAGCAGAAGAATGCTATGAGAGAATGGAAAAACTAAGTAGAGAGGTTTAACAGTTGACCAAATTGTTAAGAAAACATAACTATCAAACTTGAAGACAGATCATTTAAAGTTAGTCAATTAAAGGAAAAAACAGAAAAAAAATTGGGAGAAATGAAGAAAAGTAAGGAACCTACGAAACACCATCAAACATACAAATATACAAATTCTAAGAGAAGCAAGCGAGAAGGAGGAGCAGAAAGCTTCTTTAAGGAAATAATGGTTGAAAACTTTACAAATCTTGGAAGAGATTTGAACATCCACATTCATGGAGCTCAAAGGACTTGAGGGAAAACCAATCCAAGGAAGAATAAGACAAATTACAATCAACTTCTCAAAAGTCAAAGACAAAAAGGCAATCTTGAAAGCAGCAAGAGATAAGAGATTTCTCACATATAAGGAAACTCCTGTGAGGCTACCATCAAACTTCTCAACAAAAACTTCTTGAGCCAGAAGGAAATGAGATGAAATAGTCAATGTGCTGAAAGAAAACAGCCATCGCCAACCAAGAATACAATACTCAGAAAATCTGACCTTCAGTAATGAAAGAGAGATAAAGACATTCCCAAAGAAATAAAAGCTGACAGTTCACCAGCATGAGAACCACCTTCCTGTCTTATGTAAAATGCTAAAGAGAGATGCAAACTGGAGCGAAATGATGTTAAATAACAACATGAAAACTTATTAAAGCATAAAATTCACTAACAAAGGTAAATATATGGTTAAATTTAGAATACTGTATACTGTAAGAGTGGTGTGTAAATTACTTTTAACTTCAGTTTAAATATTGAAAAAATATTATCAACAGAACTATAGCTGCAGCAATTTGTTAATGGATACACAATGCAGAAAGATGCAAAATGTGACATAAATAGAATAAAGTATGAAAGAGGTAGAATAAAAGTATAGAGTTTTTATTTGCAGTTGCATTTGGGTTGTTATCAGCTTAAATTAGAATATTATAACTACAAGACATTCTACTAAGCTCCATGATACACACCCACACTCACACACACCCTTCAGTAGATATACACAAGGTAAAGAGAAAGGAATCAAAGTATACCACTACAAAAATTCAACAAATCATAAAGGAAGACAGGAAAATTGAAAGGAAAAAAAAGCGACAACTACCACAGTCAGTAAATACTTAAAAAATGACAATAGTAAATTGATAAAAAATAATAATTACTTTAAGTCTAAATAAATTCTCTAATATATGACAGAGTAGCTGAGTGAATAAAAAATGAAATAAAACAATATATTGCCTGTAAGAGAATCAATTTAGCTTTAAGCACACATATAGACTAAAAGTAAAGAAATGAAAAAAACAAAATTCCATGCAAATGGTAACCAAAAGATGAAATAAATTAAAGACACAAATAAATAAAAGGATAGCTAGTGTCCATGAGTGGTAAGAATGTTGTAAGAAGGTTCATACTACCCAAAGCACTCTACATATTCAACACACTCTCTATCAAAATTCCAGTGGGATTATTTCACACAAATAATCATCAAATTCACATAGAACTATAAAAGACCCTGGTAGCCAAAGCAACCTTGAGGAAAAAGAGCAAAGCTAGAGATATCGCATTATATGATCTAAAAATCTACCACAAAGCTATACTAATTAAAACAGCATAGTACTGACATTAAAAAACACATAGACCAGTAGAACAGAATAGAGAACCCAGCAATAAATGCATACATTTATAATCAACTGATCTTTGGTAAGATTACCAAGATCACACAATGGAAATGACAGTTCTCTTCCATAAATGATTTGGGGATAATTGGTGTGAGGTGGGGGTTCTATTTGAAGCTTTCACATTTGAATGGCAGTTGGTAAGACATCCTTTAGGACCCTTCCACAGATAGGCGGGTCAGCAGAGTTGGGTCTGGGCAACACTGGAATCAGGTTCAAGAAAACCGAGGTGACTATGGCAGGCGGCAGTGAGATACAACTAAGCCACCAGCCAGCTAATGCACCATCATGGAGTCATGGAGCATATGAAATGTATAAACTGTGGCACCCAGAGATGAAGCCACAGAGGAGATACTCAGGCCAGGTTTATTGAAGGGGGTGGTGGTGACCCACCTGGGCAGTGCAAAGATGGTGTCTGCACATGGGGGGCAGTTAGATACTGGGGTGGTGGTCATGGAAGGTGGCATATTTCACAGGTCTTTTGGTAGGAACTTCTGGGGATTGGGGCAGGCCAGATCTGCTAAGCCTCCCAACATATAGTAAATAATAATGTACCATATACTTGAAAATTACTAAGATGTTAGATTTCTTTTTAATTTCAGGTTAATATGAAGTGATAAAACCCCCAGAGGAAAGTATGAGAAAACTCTTAATGATATCCACCTTGGAAAGACTTCATGAAGAAGACTCCATTAGCAACTGCCGCAAGAACAAAAATAGGTAAATGGGACCTGATCAAGTTTAAAAGGTTCTGTCTAGCTAAGGGTACAGTCAACAAAGAAACAGACAACCTTCAGAATGGGAGAAGATAGTCACATGCTACGATTAGACAAAGGGATAGTGGTCAGAATATACAAAGAACTCGTGCAAATCAATAAGAAAAGAGAAAAACAACCCCATTAATCAATTAGCAAGAGACATGAACAGAACTTTTTCTCAAGAGGACAGAAGCCAACATAAACATGAAAAAATGACTTATCACCCTAGTCATCAGAGAAATGCAAATCAAAACTACTTTGAGATATAGCATAATAACAGTGAGAGTAGTCCACATTACAATGTCCAAAAGCTGCAGATGTTGGCATGGGTGCAGAGAGAGGGGTACACTTATGCACTGTTGATGGGATTACAAACTGATATAGCCCTTTTGCAAAGACATATGGAGAATCCTCAAAGAACTAAAAGTAGATGTCCTACTTGATTCCAGTCTCATTACTAGATATCTACCCAGGTGCTAGATTTAAATGTTCTCATCACAAAGTATGTGAGGCGATGCGATATGTTAATTAGTTGCTTCTACAATTTCACAATGTATACATATATCAAAGCATTACATTGCACACTATAAATTCACAAATTTTTTTTGGTCAATTAAAAAAGTATTTAAAAACTAAAAAGAAACATGAACTTAATTATTATATATATAATTTTTTTTTTAGAGACAGAGTCTCACTTTATTGTCCCCAGTAGAGCGCTATGGCATCACAGCTCACAGCAATCTCCAACTCCTGGGCTTAGGTGATTCTCTTGTCTCAGCCTCCCAAGTACCTGGGACCACACAGGTGCCCGCCTCAACACCTGGCTATTTTTGTTGCAGTTTGGCCAAGGCCAGGCTCGAACCCACCACCCTCAGTATATGGGGCTGGTGCCCTACTCACTGAGCCACAGGCACTGCCCAATTATAATATATTTTAATAATGTTAATAATTTAAATATATTTTATTTAAACAAAAATGCCATTTCAGCATATAATCAATGGTTTGCCTTCTTTCTTTTTCAAACTAAGTCTTTGAATTCCATTGTGTGTTTTATGCCTACAGCACATCATAGTTTGAATTGTCCACATTTCCAGTATTCAGTAGCCACACATGGTTAATGCCTATCATATTAGACAATATAGCTCTAACCTCTTTCTACGCTTCTCCACTGACTATATGACCTGTACATAAGGTGAAATGAACATCTAGAAAATAGTAGAACCTCAAACTACAAACCTGCTTCATCTCTCAATCCAGACTCCTATAACAATGTCATCTTTTACCACTGATACGTAGTGTATGCACAGCCTTCTACTACTTGACAGCCTATGTTTTGTGAACAACTTTCACTATTGAGAATAGTAAACAGAACAATGCTTTCATTTCTATAGCAATATTCTTGAAGGGTAGGAACAGTTTTTAAAACATCTTGTGTTGGATTTAAAATCTTGAAGACTTTCTGGTTTAGTATCATTTGCACAGTTTTAAAGAAGCACTGACCGTTTCAGTGAACAAATGCAGCCTATATGTATTTACACGAATTAGAATTGGCTGGTGATGAGGAACAGCTCATTACTAAAGCATTCAGGACAAATTCTTTTTGTGTACTGAAAAAGCCATTCCTACACAAGCATGTCATTTAGAAGTTAATTGAATGCACTCCTTAATCTGTGCCGCATGTGATAAATATTGTAAACAGGCTAAATATTATATATTTTTTCATTTGTAACTATAGAGCTTTTAAGTTTGTATACAAGCTGATAGACTAAGCTTGTTTTTCATTCATTTATTAAATTATTCACCCTTTCCGCAAACACTTCCTGAGCATGTTTGTGTGCATGCCACCAGGCCTGTGACTGAGGACACAGTGACCGCAAGGCATGCTCCCAGCACTTTGTAGTTTACATGCTCTGATCTGGGGACATAACTCTTGGATGTTATTGATTCTGAGAAGTTTTACAAGTATTTTAGAGACACTGAAAAAAAAACAAACCTGCTAATCAAACCTAACAAAAGTTTTTGTCAGGGCTGTAGAAGGTTCCTATGTCATATTAAACCTAATGTTCCCTAAACCCTACCTGCTAAATTCCAGGAGAAGGTCACTTTCATGGTGTACTGATCAACATTTCCATTAACCATGTGGTAAAACCTCAGCAGTTTCCCCCAACACCCTACCCTCAATCTCTAAGCTACTAACAGGGAGAGGAGCGGGAAGCGAGAGATGTCTCACCTGTCAGAGCTCCACTAAAGTTCCATGGCAGGCCTTCATCAAAGCCATCTTGCTATGGATTCTGAGGTTTAAATGCCCACTTTTCTGCTCACCCAATGAGACAGGCTCAGACGACAATCCTGAAGCTCCAGAATCTGCTTGCCAGTAGTGTCCCTTTCTCTCCTTTGCTCTTTCTCTTTTTTTTTTTTTGTAGAGACAGAGTCTCACTTTATGGCCCTCAGTAGAGTGCCGTGGCGTCACACAGCTCACAGCAACCTCCAACTCCTGGGCTTAAGCGATTCTCTTGCCTCAGCCTCCCGAGCAGCTGGGACTACAGGCGCCCGCCACAACGCCCAGCTATTTTTTGGTTGCAGTTTGGCCGGGGCCGGGCTTGAACCCACCACCCTCGGTATATGGGGCCGGCGCCCTACCAACTGAGCCACAGGCGCCGCCCTGCTCTTTCTCTTACTCTCTCTGCTGGCTGTCACCATAGGTAGTTCCTCCACATTATCTTCAAAGCTCACCCTCTTTTTGATCAAAAGGAAAACATACTTTCTTATGTCACTTAGCTCTTTCAGAAGAGAGACCACAGTAGAAGTGCTGAGAACCCTAGAAATCATTTTTTTCAGTCTTTTTCAATACACAAGTCTTCCCCTGAGAAGAGTGCATATTTCCTAGTGAAAGGGCTGGCTATGGGAGGGTCAGAAGTAGTTTCTTGCCATATCCTGAATCTCTTCTATGTCCCTACTTTTTTGTTTCTGCCACTGAATCTATTCCCCACTCCCAGACACATGTTACATAAGAATGAATATCTTTCTCTCAATTTATCTATCACCCAACTGCACTCTGGTTTCAGTCAAGTTCTGCTTTCTCCCCTACATGCATATCTAGACTCCAGAAGTGGACAGACTCAATTATTTACTGGCGGAGCTCTTTGGCCTTTGATTAGAAACTCGTTTAAGTACCTCTGCACATTGTGTGATTGGTGAAGAGATTGTGACTGCCAGCAGGTACCAGTTCTCTCTCTCTCTGTGCTGAGAAACCCTGTTGTTCTAGTATATCATTCATGTATCCTCTAAGAATGTTAGGCATTGGTATTCATAAGGTTTAAATAATCCACCTCTAAGTTTCCCACTTTTTAGTATTATGAATAGCTTAAAGAAGGAGGAAATAGAATTTGTGTATATATCACAATAAGAGTAGTAATTTAAGTAAATGTTTCTTCGAACAGTGCATTAGAATGAGCAGATTCTACCATGCCTTCCCAAGTGGTTGTCTCTCTGAGAAAGAAGTGAGCCTTAGAAAAACAGGGATTCTAATGTATGTGATCATTAAGCTAAGTAATAATTACATTGACCCATTCTTTGAAAACTACTTCTTTAGCAGATAATATACATTTCTTTGCACCTACCAGGCAGGCTTGTCTTAGGTTAACCTCTTTCTGATGGTGTATACATTTTTATAGAGATCATGACATTCAGAGTATTTTCTTTCTTAAAAAAAACCTTTGGCCAACCTAACCAGGATAAAAAAGAATAAAATCTCTAATTTCATCAATCAGAAATGGTAATGATGAAATAACAACAGACCCCTCAGAAATTCAAAAAATCCTTAACGAGCATTACAAAAAACTTTATTCTTAGAAATATGAAAATCAGAAAGAAATTGACCAATACTTGGAAGTACGCCACCTACCAAGACTTAGCCAGAACGAAGTGGAAATGTTGAACAGGCCTATATCAAGTTCTGAAATAGCATCAACTATACAAAATCTCCCTAAAAAGAAAAGCCCAGGACCCCATGGCTTTACATCAGAATTCTACCAAACCTTTAAAGAAGAACTTGTACCTATATGACTAAACCTCTTCCAAAATATAGAAAAAGAAGGAATACCACCCAACACATTCTATGAAGCAAACATCACCTTGATCCCTAAACCAGGGAAAGACCCAACAAGAAAAGAAAATTATAGACCAATATCACTAATGAATATTGATGAAAAATACTCAATAAGATCCTAACAAACAGAATAGGTGTGGCCCCACCCATTACCCTCCCTACACCCTAGCATCCCCCCTCCCTTCCCTTCCTTTAGCCCTTTCCTCATATTCTTGTGCTATATTAGGGTTATAGCCTTCATATAAAAGCTATAAATTAGCTTCATAGTAGGGCTGAGTACATTGGATACTTTTTCTTCCATTCTTGAGATACTTTGCTATCAAAAAAATTATACACCATGACCAAGTGGGATTTATCCCAGGACTCTCAAGGCTGGTTCAATTAATGTAATTAATGTAAATCTATTAATGTAATTCAGCACATAAACAAACTAAAAATAAAGACCATATGATTCTCTCTATTGATGCAGAAAAAGCTTTTAACAATATCCAGCATCCCTTCATGATCAGAACACTTAAGAAAATTGGTATAGAAGGGACATTTCTTAAACTAATAGGGGCCATCTACAGCAAACACACAGCCAATATCATATTGAATGGAGTTAAATCGAAATCATTTCCACTCAGATCAGGAACTAGACAAGGTTGCCCATTGTCTCCATTGCTCTATAACATTGTAATGGAAGTTTTAGCCATTGCAATTAGGGAAGAAAAGATGATCAAGGGTATCCACGTAGGGTCAGAAGAGATCAAACTTTCACTCTTCGCAGATGACATGATCGTATATCTGGAAAACACTAGAGATTCTACTAAAAAACTTTTAGAAGTGATCAAGGAATACAGCAATGTCTCAGGCTACAAAATCAACACCCATAAATCTGTAGCCTTTATATATACCAATTATAGTCAAGTTGAAAAACAGTTAAGGACTCTATCCCATTCACAGTAGTGCCAAAGAAGATGAAATATTTGGGAGTTTATCTAACAAATGACACGAAAGATTCCTATAAATTGAACTATGAAACTTTAAGAAAAGAAATAGCTAAAGATATTAACAAATGGAAAAACATACCATGCTCATGGCTGAGAAGAATCAACACTTAAAATGTCTATACTACCCAAAGCAATATATAATTTTAATGCAATTCCTATTAAAAATCCATTGTCATATTCTAAAGATCTTGAAAAAATAATACTTCATTTTATATGGAATCAGAAAAAAACTCGAATAGCCAAAACATTACTCAGCAATAAAAACACAGCAGGAGGAATCATGCTACCAGACTTGAGACTGTACTATAAATTGATAGTGATCAAAACAGCATGGTATTGGCACAAAAACAGAGAAGTAGATGTCTGGAACAGAATAGTTAACCAAGAGAAGAATCCATCTACTTACCATTATTTGATCTTTGACAAGCCAATTAAAAACATTCAGTGGGGAAAAGATTTCCTATTTAACAAATGGTGCTGGGTGAACTGGCTGGTGATCTGTAAAAGACTGAAACTGGACCCACACCTTTCACCATTAACTAAGATAGACTCTCGCTGGATAACAGATTTAAACTTAAGACATGAAACTATAAAATATTTGAAGAAAGTGTAGGGAAAACTCTTGAAGGAATCAGCCTGGGTGAATATTTTATGAGGAGGACCCCCCAGGTAATTGAAGCAGTATCAAAAATACATTACTGGGAACTGATCAAACTAAAAAGCTTCTGCACAGCCAAGAACATAGTAAGTAAAGCAAGCAGACAGCTCTCAGAATGGGAGAAAATATTTGCAGGTTATACCTCCGATAAAGGTTTAATAACCAGAATCCATAGAGAACTCAAACGTATTAGCAAGAAAAGAACAAGTGATCCCATCTCAGGGTGGGCAAAGGACTTGAAGAGAAACTTCTCCAAAGAAGACAGAAGCACGATCTACAGACACATGAAAAAAAGCTCATCTCGGGCGGCGCCTGTGGCTCAGTCGGTAAGGCGCCGGCCCCATATACCGAGGGTGGCAGGTTCAAACCCGGCCCCGGCCAAACTGCAACCAAAAAATAGCCGGGCGTTGTGGCGGGCGCCTGTAGTCCCAGCTACTTGGGAGGCTGAGGCAAGAGAATCGCTTAAGCCCAGGAGTTGGAGGTTGCTGTGAGCTGTGTGAGGCCACGGCACTCTACCGAGGGCCATAAAGTAAGACTCTGTCTCTACAAAAACAAAAAAAAAAAAAGAAAAAAAGCTCATCTCCTTAATCATCAGAGAAATGCAAATCAAAACTACTTTGAAATATCACCTAAACCCAGTACGAGTAGCCCACATAACAATATCCCAAAACCAGAGATGTTGGCGTGGATATGGAGAAAAGGGCACACTTCTACACTGCTTGTAGGAATGCACACTAATACGTTCCTTTTGGAAGGATGTTTGGAGAATACTTAGAGATCTAAAAATAGACCTGCCATTTGATCCTATAATTCCTTTACTAGGTATATACTGAGAAGACCAAAAATCACAATATAACAAAGACATCTGTACCAGAATGTTTATTGCAGCCCAATTCATAATCACTAAGTCATGGAAGAAGCCCAAGTGCCCATCGACTCATGAATGGACTAGCAAATAGTGGTACATGTATACCATGGAATATTATGCAGCCTTAAAGAAAGATGGAGACTTTACCTCTTTCATGTTTACATGGATGAAGCTGGAACATATTCTTCTTAGCAAAGTATCTCAGGAATGAAAGAAAAAGTATCCAATGTACTCAGCCCTACTATGAAGCTAATTTATAGCTTTCATATGAAGGCTATACCCCAAGTATAGCACAAGAATATGGGGAAAGGGCCAAGGGAGGGGAAGGGAGGGGGAATGTTAGGGTGAAGGGAGGGTAATGGGTGGGGCCACACCTACGGTGCATCTTAGAATGTGTACAGGCGAAACCTACTAAATGCAGAATACAAATGTCTACATACAATAACTAAGAAAATGCCATGAAGGCTACGTTGAACAGTTTGATGAGAATATTTCAGATTGTATATGAAACCAGCACATTGTACCCCTTGATTGCACTAATGTACAAAGCTATGATTTAACAATAAAATAAAATAAAATAAGCAATGGCGGTTGGCGCCTGTGGCTCAAAGGAGTAGGGCACTGGCTCCATATGCTGGAGGTGGCAGGTTCAAACCCAGCCCCAGCCAAAAAATGAAAAAAAAAAAAAAAGCAACACAGTCACTGCCTACCTTATTCCACACCTTCCACTCCTCTACCCTGAGTGGAGGGAGAAAAGATGGAGACCAGGATGCCAGCGTGGCCTCCTCTAGTCACAATTTTTCTTCCAACCCTTGGATTCATTCCCAAATTCCTGTTTTACTACCTACCAGAGAGACTAAACAGCCAAATCACTTTTCTGAACAGTCCTGCAAAACTGCCTTGAAGATTCCCTATCAGCCTTTGTGTTTTTATGCTTTATGCCTTGGAGGGGATTTGGCAGAGCCAAGACTTATAAATCACCTCTTGGGTGACTTTGCAAAAAATCTAAGTCGCTCCCATTCCCCCAAGTGATTTACTTTGCACTGATTTTTGGTGCTAGTGTTGGATGGTGTGGTTGATAAGGTGAAATCCTATCAACTGACTTGGGCTGAGGTGGCAGCTGACTGACGCTGTGTGTGCTGGGCCTGGTGACAGCCGCTATGTGACAGACCTTGTCAGAAGTACAGGCAGCGCCTCCGGTTTTATTTATAGGCCTGACCCTTCCAGATGAATGGGAAGTGACAGGAGTGATCTCTGCAACATGGGATGGGGTGATGACATGAAAAGAGTGACATGTTTGGAATTAAAACACCAGGCGCAGATATGTCACTTGTAATGGACAGAGAAATGACAGGGGACTGGCACTAACTTTACTTGACTTCAGTTTAAAAATGTCCTTTGTGCTAAGAGATCCAGAGTTAACTAGCAGAGTCAGTCATGTAGTAAGTCAGAGTTAGTCATGTACTAATTGTTGAGGAAAAACCACTCCCTCCTCAACCATTGCCACCCCAATTAAATCTGAGCTACAAAGCTACTGGCCTCCTGTTCCATTAGAACAGTGATTCTTCACCCCAGCTTCACACTGAATCTGGAACGTTCAGGGCCTGGCCCCAGGAGGTTCTGATGTAACTGGCCTGGAGCGGGGCACATGCATTGGTGGTCCTTATTCCACACCCCCTCACAAACCTGATCTGCGTCAATAGTTGAGGAGCACTGAACTAGGAGATTGAAAAGGAAAAATCAAAGCCCTGGAAAAGTGGGCATCTTTCTTTTTCTGAGGTTTTCATATTTTATTTATTTATTTTATATTTTAAAATTTTAATGGACATAATTTCCTAATTCTAATAACATAATGAATCTACATTGCCCAAGGAGCTCAAACCCCTTCTTATTTTATTACCTCATTATTTTATTTTTAAACCTTGTTGGCACTTGAAGCTTAAGCAAAGTTAAAAGAATCAGCCCGGCTCACCCACCAAGTCATTTGGTTCTGGGAACACGTTTCACCACCTTTCTTGCCAATGTCCTCTCTCTGAGCTAAAGGTTAATGTTCGCTGGGAATCCCATACAAACAACTGTTACCTTGCCTAAGTCCGCATTAAATTTGGAGTCTTAAAGTGTCTGAACTGTTCGTTTAACGGTACAAATGTGCTGCCCTTTTTGTGTGAAAGTGATGCAGTTCCACAAATAGTAGAAAAGGCAGGCACCTTCTCACATTTGTTTTAGCTGAGGTAGTAGTTTCCACAACTGTTTGCATTCTAACCCAGGTATAGGGATGGGTGGAGGAGGGGTGCGCCAACAAAGACCAGCCTGAGTTGATCCTCTCTCTTACTCCCTGCTTCCCCCTGAGTCTGAATCTCTACACTGAAAACTAGATCCCCCAAATGATCCAAGAACTGTCATTTTCTTAGCCTAACTTTGTCACCATGTATGTGTTCCTAGGATAATTTACATTTCAAACATTATCTGTAACGTAAACTAAAAATAATGCAGAGAACAAGTTATATATATAACTTTGTTTTATATATATATATAATAACTTGCCAGATGATAGATTGATAGATGAAATACAATAGATAACGTTTTCATTGTTGGAGGTGCCCACGGAATTACACAATATACATAACTACTCAAGTAGCTCTGAACATAGTAGAATGTGAATATGAAAACTAATTCATCTTTCTATGTAGCTTTAGAGGCTAGGAGAGAAAATGTAGGTAAAGGTGGGTTAAAGAACTTCCGATTACATCATTATAACTGTCTCCTTAAGTAATTTGCCTCTTTAAGTAACTTATCCAATAGTAATTGCTACAAAGGCATGAAGCAAAAATTAGGTGTTAATGCATTAGAAATTGAAAGAAAACTTATAACTAACAAAATATTTTTTACTAATTCATTCAATATCAACTCAACAAACCATAATTTCTACTTTGTACTTTTCAATTAAAAAAGAAAGAAAACCACAAATAGTCAAACAGGCTCTTTATTTTAGAAAGAATGGTCTTGCCATTTTTGGTTGTGGGGACTAACAATTGGATTGAAAAGTATAATTGTCAGGCTGGGCAAGTTGGCTCACACCTGTAATCCTAGCACTCAAGGAGGCTGAGGTAGGTGAATTGCTTGGGCTCAGGAATGGGGCAAGAGTGAGACTCCATCTGAAAATAGTGAAATAGAAAATAGAAAAACTAGCCCAGTGTTGTGGCAGGTGCCTGTAGTCCCAGCTACTCAGAGGCTGAGGAAGAGGATCACTTGAGCCCAAGAGACTGAGGTTGCTATGAGCTATGATGCCACAGTACTCTACCCAGGGCTACAAAGTGAGACTCTGTTTCAAAAAAAAAAAAATTAAAATTATCATAGAGATGCTATATGTATTATCCAAACATATGTGTCTTTATTTAAAATACATATAGTGGATGATAGGAATGAGAAGTAAGCACCTGATTTGTTTTCATCTATACCTTGTAGAAAAATATATAATGTCGGGCAGCGCCTGTGGCTCTATGGAGTAGGGCACCAGCTACTACTCCATAGAGTAGTTGTATGCCAGAGGTGGCAGGTTCAAACCCAGCAGCCAAAAACTGCAAAAAAAAAAAGGAAAAGAAAAATATATAATGTCTAAACAGACCTGAAAACTAAAGCTATTGATAAACAAATTGTTAATTTCATGGAAGAATTATTATCAACTATTTCTTGGGTACAATGAATCCAGAAGTCCTAGTCTTGTCAAAAACCTATAAAACACAGCATTCATCTTAACCAGTAAGAAACAGTAATTCAAAAAAAAAAAAAAAAACCCACTAAAGAAATTCTCAATCACTCACTTCTTTACTCCCCCACATTTTTAATTTTTTCATATCTAAGAACTGGGCTATCCCATCAATAACTTAGCCTGGGGTTGATCCTACTGGTTCAGACTCTCAGATGTTTCTGCTTACTCCTGGAGTTCTGTTTTCAATCCCATCAGGAGTCTGTTCTGGTTCCCTTTTGAAAGATGATGGCATCTATTATGCAGTGACCAGGAGTGAAAAGTGGTTCATACTCACATCCAGCATCCTAGAATGTGCATTCCAAATTAGATGGGCACAAGCAGGAAGGACAACCTGCCTTTCTAGCAAAAGGAGAACCACAGGCTGTATTTTAAACATCTATGAATAGATTAACTTCCCCGAGTTGTAATCTTCACAGTGAAATCATTGGACATGTTCAAGAATAGCAATAAGCAACAAGCAAAAGAAACCGGTACCTGGGTATATTAAATACTTTAGGGAAATTTTGACCTTTTTGGCATGAATTTTTAAAAATCCAAGTATCATGTTGGGGGAAAAGAAAGGTAATGTCAAAGAAATAAATTTAGGCTGATCTCAAATTTTTCTTCTAGAATGGAAAAGTTGTCAATTTGAAAACATTCTATGTTAATAATAAATAGAGTTATAAAATTTACACTGAGTTATATTGCCAAAAGTTTTTTTTTTTAAATAAAACCTCAGGCTATTATTTTGAGGTGTTAGTGAGAAAGGTACTTAATATTGTTTGAGGGGATGTAAATGGGTAGAATTATTGCAGAAAATGATTTGGTTATATGTGTCAAGACTCTTAAAATTTTATATTCTTTGAATGTAATAATTTAGCTTAAAGAGCATCTATCCTGAGGGTAGAAGCAGACATGAAGACAAAGATTTGGATATAAAGGTAATTTAGCTCATCATTATTGTTTAAAAGAATAAAAGTATAATAACTTAAATAATCGATAATAAATAGATATGATAAATTAACTACAATACTCCTTCATAAGTACAGTTAAAACTATTTTCTAAATTGTTTCATAAAATTGTGAAATACATATATAAAATATATATACCTAACAGAATCTTAAATTTTCAACAATTGACACAGATATAATGTATATAAATAATCTGAGACTAATCTATTTTGTTTTTCAAATATAGGAAAATCTTGGAAGGAAATTAACCAATATCTCTTTCTGTAATGGGATCATAGATAATCTTTCTATAGTGTTCTATTATAAACCTATAACCCTATAATTTTTTTTTATTTTTCTTTTTTGCAGCTTTGGCCAGGGCTGGGTTTGAACCTGTCACCTCTGGCTTATGGGGCCAGCGCCCTACTCTTTTGAGCCACAGGAGCCACCCTAAGCCTATAATATTTTATAATAAAATAATTTTAAGTAAGAAAAAAAAGTTTATCAGCTAAATTCAGTAGCTATTTTTCTTGCTCTGAGAAGTAAGGCATCAAAAGACTTAAACACAGCCACAAACAAATAATACAGGGATTGAGTCCTCTGGAAATTCAAAAGAGAGAGAGCTAGTTGCTCAGAAAAAAAATGAACTATCTCATTAAACCCAGTTGAAGTCAGATTCAGAAAGCCTTGAGTGCCACACTAAGAAAGATTTCCTTTATTCTGATGCAAAGGAAAGTACTCGGAGAGATTTTTGTAGGTCTAATTAATGAACATCCTTTGTTCTTCTCCATGAAAGCTGGTACATTGAAAGTATATATGCATATGTGTATTCACATCTGAACTTATGTACACTGAATGTATTTACCCCCAGGCAGGAAATAATGTGTCTGTAGAGAAGAAACAGGAAGACTGATTAAGGCACTCATTAATTAGGGTCCATTTACATTTCCAGAGTCAGCTAAAATCATCCACTTATTTAAACGGAAATCTCCCCAATTTATTACAGCCATTAATACGTGGCAATAAGAGATAACTAGTTTGAATTTCGCAAGCAGAGTAAATTGCAGTCTGTTACTTCTCTCAGGGGTTACTATTAGTCAACTTTTGAGTAAAACTTATAATTCTTAGGAAAAAAATTAATATTTACTGAATACCTCCTCTGTGTGGAACACTTGGATAAACTCCTGGATAATCCCGTTCACTCTACACACCAGCCCCGCAAGACTGATACTCATAATCAGCACTTTACAGTAAGAGAATCTGACACAAGTGTTAGGAGAGACAAGCCACTGGCCCATGTGGGGCTAGATTGATACCCAGAGCAGTTTCAGTTCCATCATTCAGTGTAAGCCAATGGATGACAACTTATTACATTAAAGCCCACCCATTAACCCACTCATTTTCTAGCATTATTGTTAAAGTCTATAATACTCTTTTTTGAGAATGAGTATTTATATAAACAATATCTGTGTCTATGTGGGTATAGTATACATATGTAGGTATTATATACCTATCGTTGTAGCAACTTATTGAGTTCTTATTGTGCTGTGCTTTTGATATGCCTGTGTTATACTATAAACCTAGATATTAAATGATAGATAATTATATATTTATATATGCATATATAATTCATACCTAAAATTGCATATGAAATATATTTTAAAATATATACGAACATAGAAATAAATCATTATTGATTTTTTAATTTATTTATTATTAAACCATAGCTGTGTACATTAATGCAATCATGGGGCACCATCCACTGGTTTTATGTACCATTTGACATATTTTTATCACACTGGTTAACATAGCCTTTCATCATAATTGATTTATACACATGCATGTATAAAATTATTTTCCTACTATCCTTGCCTAGAAAAGAAAACTGCCGTGCAATTGAAGAACTTATTTTGCAGTTGAGACAACATTACCCTCACTGTAGAATGAGTACTTATTCTACCTCCATGCTTGCAGCTCTAAAGAAACAAGCTGATGCCTGCCCCTCCAATCTAGAGGCTGTGCACCCCTGAGAGTGACCTAGAGTTGTCAGATGTAAGCATACAGGCACCTCCTTCTGCTGTTCTCCCATCCCCTGACCCTCACTCTTCCAACACCCACCTCCCTCAACACATGCACCATGCAAATCCATAGTTAGAGGAAGGGTGGCAGGGCCCCTTCAGGCCTGACTCTAATTCTTTTCTATATAGTCAAAAGATCTGCTCTAAATCTGGTCCCTGCAGTGAAAGGACAATCACCTACTCATTAAATTCATTCAGCTCTTTAGTCAACAAAACGATGTAGCATTTTCATCAATGAACCAACTGAATCACCAACCCTACAAAAAATAAAGCATCAGCCAGGGCAGAAAAGAGGCCTTGGTGAGGGCTTGTGCCTCCACACAAAGGCTAGGGAGGCCGAGCTGTCACTGCTTTTCTTCATCCTTAGTACCCCATGCATAGCACCAGCTCTAGCGTGAAGGGAGATTTAAAAGCAACTAAGTACGTATAAACATTTCTCATTCATTATCTCGGGTTTTCTGCTACTGGGTGACATATCATTAGTCCTAGTGTAAGGCAAGCTTTAAAAACGTAATTACTTAATCATGCAGTTAGCTTCCCATCAATCCTAGCAGCATTTGTTCTTAACTAGCTTTTAAGAACAAAATTAGGAGTAATTCGTAAACAAAAGTAATTGAAGAAAGGCAGATATTGCCAAGGTGTTGACAGCATTAACAGACATTATTGTTTCCCTTAATACCACCACTGCACTGCTGTTAACAATAGGTAGCTGCCAAAAGGCTGCACTAGGGAATTAGTAGGTGGCCACCTGAGGAAGTGCAGTGTAGGCAAAGTGGCCCTACAGGCATCTACTCCAACAAGTTGATTGACCCTCTGCTACTAAGCTGATTTGCATTATAATTTAATAATTTGTAAGTTGCCACGATGTAACGTTTTTAGCATGACCGTCAAAATAGCATGATGATATTTTTCATACCCTCTTCTTATATATTGAACCCATGAATTTTTCCCAGAAAGGTGCTGGTCATATTCACATGAGCCACAGATGTACAGATTCTAGCCAGCAAGGACCACTCAGGCACATGTAGGTGGAGACAAAGGAGCTCTGCCTGTCCTTCCTGGTTACTTGTCACAGGTTCAGTGAACTCACAGTGGAAGTCACCTCTGTGCCAAATATGATCCTGGGCCCTTGAGAAATGGCAGCGAGCAAGAACTAGACCCTATTTATAAGCAGTTCATGATTTTGTAGAGAGAGAGAAATGGAATCAAAACATACTCAGAAAGACTCACACCAAGTGTGTAATAACCCCAATAGTGATGTTCTAACTTTGCCTATTCATTTAGGAGGCTTTGCAGAACCTCTAATAGAAATCATGAAGAAATAAGTCTTGCAGTACACACTGGGCTATGTCAGGTCTGGAATGAGAGTATTACTCTTCTCATTTTATAGATGAAATAACTGAGTCTGAAATGAATCAATTAACTGAAAATCACGCACATAAAAAAATGGCAAAGTTGGGATTCAGACCCAAATTTTATTAACTCTGTTCTGTTATGATGACATTAAGTCCAAAAAACTTGTTATGATGATAACAAGTCCAAATATTTTTCCAGGATTCACTAGAATTCAACACCAGTCCTGAATCTGAAATCGAACACCCACTTTCAATTCTGCTTCTGGAGTCTGGTGCTGTGTGACTTTAAGAAAGTCATGAAAACTTTCTGAGCTTCAGTACACCCATTTGGTACCTTTATTTTAATTTGTTGCTATAAGAATCTAGTGGACAATGAAAGCAAAAGTGCTTTGTAAGTTTATGTCCAGAAGTAATGTTTTAATACCATATAATTCCATTTATATAAAGTTTAAGAATAGGCAAATGAATTGTGATAGCAAAAAGTAAAATGCAGTTGCCTCAGAAAGGTTAAGAATTGATTGGGAGAAGGCATGGGGAACTTTCTAGACTAATGGAAATGTTTTATATAGATCATCAATATTCACCAAGTTAAACAGCTAAATCTATACATTTTATTATATGTAAATGATGCCTTAAGTTGTATTGAAAAATAAGATACAATTATTAAAATTATTATCATTGTTCTTCAGAACCTGACTATAACTCTTCATGTCTCTTACATGAGGTTAGCAGGGAATTATAGTTTAATTTTCAGAGATTCACCTCATATACCATTTGACCTCTGGAGAAAGAACACGTCTTTACATCTATAATTTAATTTCAGAGAGATATCACTTCTTTACATCTTCACAAAAAAAAATCTTAAGAAATCATCAAGAATGAATTTCCAGATTACTGATGCTGGCATATACGCAAAATAGGAAAACTCACTGCTTTCTGTCTTTTCCAATGGAGGGGAAAATGTCAAAATTTAAACTTATCAGAGAATGGCAGTATTAATTGTCATTTGGAGTTAGACATAAGAGAGAATTCTTGATCCATCAACTTACAGGACAACAGAAATTGTTATCAAAGGAAGTATCATGGCTTTTCCTATCATTTTGGGCCAGGCAAATACTACCTTTTATTTTTCTTATGACTAGAGCAAATTTTACTCTCAGAAGAGTTTTATGATTCTAACATAAGTAGCTTTCAATAAATAAATTTTTCTTAAGTGATCAAGGTATTTGGTCTTCTGAATTATTGGATAAAGTCTTCATAGTCAAAATCAGATGAATAAACACATTTTTATTGAGCATATACTCTAAGCCTAGAACAACAGAATTAGAAGGTTTGAGATAATTATCTGGATAATTATCCAGGCCCCAAAGTGACTTTTATTGGTATACATAGATTATTTGGGTAGAAAGAGACTTTTCTCTTTTAATTATATGTAAAACTAAATCACTATATTACCATACTTATTAAAACAATTAAATAAAAGTTACATGCAATAAATATAAGCACTCTGGCAGGGAAATTCTTTTTATAAGCCTTCAAATTTGAAAAAATTGTCATCAGCTTAGGTTTTAATGTCAGCCAGGTAGATGATGCTTGAAGAACTCTCCAATAATGAAGACTATTCAACATTTACAAAAAAATATATAGTTAATTTTCTTATCTTTAGGAGAAAAAAATAATTTGACCTGTGGCAAAAGCATAACTATGCATAACCATGCATACCTGTGGACCAAATAGAGTTTGGAGTTACCCCAACATTTATGGGTCACCTGTACACTTCCCATGTGTTATGAGAAGCTCAGGGCAGCACCTTGTCAAAAATAAAAACTTTTCTTTATCTATGTAACATAGTCAAAAACCTCCTCCTCCTCCTCCATCATCATCTCCATCATCATCATTATCATCATTTAGTCCTGTGATGCTTAGTGTTTTCTGTACAAGTGTAATATTACTAACATGATTGGACGGGGTGACCAACTGAGTTTACACTGAGGTCTTGGCCTCTTGCTCTCCTCTGTGACAGGAAGCTTATGAAACTGACAGAGGCCAGTGTCTAGAGTAAGAAGATGCCCCAGGAAAGCAGACAAACATGGTGACAACATGAGCCAGCAGTGAGACCTGCTGGGGGATCTGCCTCCCCAGTCACTTTTCTCCACGTTTTTTGCTGTACCTTTTCACCTGTACCTCAGAATCAGAGCCTGGTAGAGAGTAAAGCAACTAGTAGCAGCTGGCACCACCTGTGCACTGCTCCACGGCAAGGAAAAGAACACAGGGTTTGGAGCCAGGGAGACCTGGATATAATTCAGAACTCTACCTCTGGGAATGTAAAGTAATCAAAATAATAACAAGGTCTTTGCATATATTATTTAATCGATCCTATGCTCGGACCTAAACCCTCTTTCCTGGGATATTTTCATTACTGGCTTCTCAGCTTTGCCAACTCCTCAAAGAAGACTTCTTCCAAGTTACTTTTCATTTAAGTTTTCTTTGTATTACTTTTCACTTTCTAAAATTCTTTCAGACCTGTTTATGTATTTGTTGGCTGCCTTCTTCACTAAATGAAAACTTAAGAGTGTGAAAGTCTCATCTGTCTTGTGGTTCCTGGAACAGTGCCACTGTTCAATAATTATTTCACAAATAAATGCAAGAATATCCTTATATGGATTAGAGAACCATTATTACTATTTTTATGGGTGAGGGAAGTAAGACTAAAGGAAGATTCAAAACTTGCCAAAGGTCAGTCACATAGCAAGTAAGGTGTTACTGGGACTCCTATAAAAACAGTCCACTTCCACAGCCCACTGCTGTGTCACCTATGTCTACGTCCTCCAACCATGTTTTGTCACCTTAGAAGATATAAATACTATGAGGGATAAAGATAATGCATGAAAAGCTCCTGACACGTGCTATTCAGTCAATAAACAGCAACAGTTATCTCCCTTGAGGCCTCATAAATGCAGGGTAAAACTGCATTTTGCTAGGGTGGTGTCTTCAATTATTGCTCATGCTTTCCAAAGGTGGAATATTCACCTATTTTTATAGTTTAGGCCTGACTTAACCTGAAATCAAGAAGGAAGAGAAAGAATTGTGCATTATTATCTATCTGTGTATTTGTCAGGCACACATTCATATTCTTAATTTTCAAAATAGTTGTATGAAATAATAACATTTCAAGGAAACTCAGGTTCAGAGGACTAAAGTGATACACAAATGGAAATATAGAAAATAATATAAATTGATGGATGTGGAGAGAAGGGAACACTTTTACACTGCTGGTGGGACTGCAAACTAGTACAACCTTTCTGGAAGGAAGTATGGAGAAACCTCAAAGCACTCAACCTAGACCTCCCATTCGATCCTGCAATCCCATTACTGGGCATCTACCCAGAAGGAAAAAAATCCTTTTATCATAAGGACACTTGTACTAGACTGTTTATTGCAGCTCAATTTACCATTGCCAAAATGTGGAAACAGCCTAAATGCCCACCAACCCAGGAATGGATTAACAAGCTGTGGTATATGTATACCATGGAATACTATTCAGCCATTAAAAAAAATGGAGACTTTACATCCTTCGTATTAACCTGGATGGAAGTGGAAGACATTATTCTTAGTAAAGCATCACAAAAATGAAGAAGCATGAATCCTATGTACTCAATCTTGACATGAGGACAATTAATGACAATTAAGGTTATGGGGGGGGAGCAGAAAGAGGGATGGAGGGAGGAGGGTGGGGCCTTAGTGTGTGTCACATTTTATGGGGGCAAGACATGATTGCAAGAGGGACTTTACCTAACAATTGCAATCAGTGTAACTGGCTTATTGTACCCTCAATGAATCCCCAACAATAAAAAAAAAAAAAAAAAAAAAAGAAAATAATATAAATTGGCCTCTGGAGTCCAATCAGAGACACACAGAGAATATATACCTCTCTGTGTCTATCTATCATTAGTAAACTTTGGTCAAATGAATGAAAAAGTAATGAAGATCAGTGCTCTTCTTAATACACCCTGAAACCTACCTGAGCTCTAGGACAAAGTCTCATATTACGTGTTTGAGACACAATGAAAAATCTGGGGACAGAATGGAGAGATCTGCATCAAGATTAATGATGGATGTACATCTTGTGTATTTCCAAGGAATACAGCTCTTTGAGTTGGAATTTATTCTCCTTATGTTACAGCAGAATATACTAATGTTAAAAAGTTGTTTAGCCCTCACTGGATTACATCGTTGGTTGATTAGAATCAGGACTGGACTTGAACTTCTTTTTCAATTCCAGACTGATATCCAGTTATCATCATAACTAAGAAAAGAGATTTAAGATTCGGTGCAGGACACAACAAGAAGGACTCTACCTAACAAATGCAAACATTGTAACTTAGTTGTTTGTACCCTCACTTTAACTTGATATAAAGAGTCCCTGAATTCTAAGAGTTGGGTCATAGTCCTCAGGACATTGCAATGCTTAAAAAACAGAGACTAGGGTACATGTGAAATTTATTAAATGTGGAGTATAAATGTCTTAACACAATAACTAAGAAAATGCCATGAAGGCTATGTTAACCTGTTTGATGAAAATATATCAAATTGTATATAAAACCAGCACATTGTACCCCATTGCATTAATGTACACAGCTATGATTTAATAATAATAAAAATTCAGGTTAGGCAAGAAAAGATGACATGTTACTCATATGTTTTAAGACAGATTTTGCTTAGTTTAGTGTTAAAATATACTAATGTTAAAAAAAAAAAGAACAGATGGGCGGCGCCTGTGGCTCAGTGAGTAGGGCGCCGGCCCCATATGCCGAGGGTGGTGGCTTCAAACCCAGCCCCGGCCAAACTGCAACAAAAAAAAATGGCCAGGCGTGTGGCGGGCGCCTGTAGTCCCAGCTGCTCAGGAGGCTGAGGCAAGAGAATTACATAAGCCCAAGAGCTGGAGGTTGCTGTGAGTCGTGTGATGCCATGGCACTCTACAGAGGGCAGTAAAGTGAGACTCTGTCTCTACAAAAAAAAAAAAAGAACAGAGACTACATGGTAAAGAATAATGAATGCATTACCAAAGGAGGCAGATTGAAGACATTGAAGACATTGAGAGATAAGTACAGTCTTCTAGAAAGAATATGCTTAGGTGGTGTTATTTGCCCCAGAAACTGGGAGGATTGTGAATCCAAACCTTTTTTTTATGTGTCTTTGGTAATTATTAATACAGAGAATACTCCTAATAAAAAGCAAATACTTCTATGGTGCTTGTTGTTACAGAGTATAATAATTTCCTTTAGTCAAGAACAAAAGCTGGTTTCAGCTAAAATAATAAACTTAGATTTGAATGGATTGAGTTTAAGTCAACGTTAGACCATCTGAGGAAAATGGTCTGTTGCACCTCAACTTTGGGTGAGAAATCAGAGCTTCTAATTTGTAGCTACAACACTGTGATGTTTTTCAAGGGCAGAAACATTTTTTTAATATTCATCTTCTTCTCTGCTATACATCTTTTATCCTGGATTCTATCTGCCTGACACATATTGGGACTAAATAAGTATGTGTAAATTGTTTGAATGAATAAATAATTGATTAAATGTTCAGATCTGTTAGACCTACCTGCGATAGCAACGACAAAGGTAATTGGAGCCAAGATAGATGATTCCAAACACTAAAAAGAAATAATGTATAACCCACCATGGTTCACCCATTCTCTTCTTGTTCTGTTTACATGAGAAACTGTGTATTCAGGAAAACTACTTTTTGCATGTCAGATCTCCTGATCTTTTGTGAGACCATGAGTGAAGCAGAAAGAAGCACTAATATTCTTCAATGCATCTAAGGACAATGTAAGCAAGATAACAGTTCTATCTTGTGCAATCTTTTGGTTTGTTTGTTGTGTTTGTTTCTAGAAAAATATCTGCAAGATCTTTCCCTTCATTTAGGACTCCCAAATGCCTTGCAACTTGCAGATCCCCCTAATTTTGGAGGATGGCTCTTGTTTAAAAACTGCACAATGTAAATGGTATCTGGTATTTAATGAAAAGCATTGAAATTGCTATATTGTGCCACAGATTCACTGCTGAACATGTCATGAGGCAACATTTTATAGGCATTGTAAAATCTTTTTACCACATGCAGCTGCATTACCCAAAATTACTCAAATCTGCAGGGCATCTAAAACTCACTCTGTAACAGTAATAGGCTTTGCTACTTAAAAAGTGATTATGACTAATGCACAAAAACAATTATCACTAGACTAAATTGCAAGAATTAAGATACATGTACATATATTCATTCTCACTGAAATTTGAGCGATCACCAGAAGAAAACTAAGTGATTTTCAAAACTTATAGGATCACGAAGCACAACTAGGAAAAAAAAATATTTTAATCTGTCAGTCTATAAAATCAGGAAGATTTTATTGTCAGTATTTTTAGAATCTCTAAAACTTTATTTCTTTTAATACATACTTCAGGTTTATTGGAGAAATTCTTGAAACTATTAATGAATAAAATTGCCTTATAGAAAAAAAAGAAAAAAAATTGCCTTATAGGGTTGGCCCTACACCAAGAAGAGACAACATTCCTCTTTCTTATTGGAAAGAGACTAGGAGTGTAATCCAATAGACTTGGTTTCTGATTATGGTTCAACTGAGGCAACTCCTTTATCACTCTGGGCCTTACCTTCCTCTTCCAATCAAAAATAAAAGCAAAACAGAAACTTTGAGCTTCTTGTTGGGGCTTCTGCCTATCCTAACCTGTTGGGATTTGTTCTTAAATGGTCTAAGGTAGAAAAAGTTTGCTGTCCGCTTTTGTCCTCCTCCTTCTGCAGCATAGTGCTTTGCCTTCGGGAATTTTATGTGAAAGAAATTAAGTTGGGTCACTTAATATAAAATATAAAATCTGATAAAAAATGGTGGAAAAGCATGCTTCAAGAAAGGGCTGGAAAGGTACACTGAGACTTGATACTGAAGAAATGTAAAGTTAATAATAATTTTGAACTTTTCCCATAAGGTTGGCAGAGTTTCCAGGTGCTCATAAAACTCTACATTCTCCTTGCTGATCTGGCCTCACAACTAGTCTATATGCTCTGATAATGGAATTGTGAGTGGAGGGAATGTGTGTCACTTTGGTGTCTGGTCCATTGAGCCTTCCCTGACACTCCTCCATATTCTTTTCTCTTGACTCATCAAATGACGACATCCCCAAGTGAAGGCCCCAAGTGATGAATGACTGCACCATCAGCTTGGTTTCTAAATGATTATGTAGAACAAAGTCACCCTTCCAACCCAAACTCCTCAGCACTGAAAAATGAGTGAGACAGTGCTCATTTAGTGCTCAGCTTGAGCACTGCAAAATTAGTAGAGTAGTTGATGATATAGGAACTGTCAGCTTAGTCAACTATCATTGCTCACCATATATAGAGAGAGTGTGGTGGTGGAAGAAGGCAGAGTCCACTGAAGCAGAATCAAAGAATGGCTTACCATGAAAAGCAATGAGGATAGCCTACATTTTCATAGGTTTGATCAGTGAAAGAACAGAGATGGAAGGGGTATGTTGTTAAGAAAGAGAGATATCTAAGCAAGTTTAGCACGTTGTTAGGAAGCTAAGGTCTGTGAATTTAAGCTCTAGGATCAGAAGAACTGAATTTGTTTCCTGGACCCAGCTGTTTTAGACATGTGATCTTGCACGGGAATGCTTAATACAAATTGTGTCATTTAATCCTTATAATAACCCTATGGGTTAATACTCTTACTAATTCTACTTTACAGATGAGAAAACCATGACTTAGAGAGCTCATGCATATTATCCAAATTTGCTTATAATAAATGGTAAAGCTGCAGTTTAAAGCCACATCTATCTGGACCCAAAGCATAGAGCAAGTGCTTGGTTAGGAATGAAATCAGTCAGTTACTAGAACAACTTCCATGATCAGGTATGTGCAGAAAGTTCAGAAGATTAAATTATTCTAAAGTTGAGCTGCGCTGTACTATCTGGCAACAGTGGCAGGGAGTAATGATAGTCAGAGGCCTCTGAGCACAAAGTATCATTGTCACTTTGATCACCGGGCCCATCACTATCCCGTATCACATGAGGTGAAACTAATGTTCTTTGCCACAAAGAAATCCAGAAATAGCTACAGGACACCAAAAGAACAAGCCATCCCTAACTCACATCTATGCTCTAGAAGTCAATTCAAATGTGTCACTGTTTCATGTTATGTCATTTTACTAATATTTAGCTTAATGAGGAAATGAAAAGTCTCTCTGTAACCTCTACAGGCTATGACTGGGTGGTCTTTATGGGCTCGGGTTGGACTGTTGAATTAGGTCTATTTTATCACTTCTACTGATCTTGCAATTCTGGCTAAGGTCAAAGTCATATGATTTTATTAAAGGATTTATCTATTCACATGTTAATTGAATATTTACTGTGGACTAGGCAATTTGCTGGGAAATTGGAATCCAGGGAAACCTAAGACTTGGCTGCTGTAGTTAAGGAATTCTTAATCTAGTGCAAAAGGCACACAAATGAAAGAACATTTAGTTACAGTGTAAACTAAAGGTTTAGACTGGGGCAAGAAACAAACTCTATCAGTTTTAGTCCTAACTCTGCCTGTTACCAGTTGTGTAGACTTGGGCAAGTTACTGCAACCTCTCAGTATATGGAAAATCTCTAAAATGGAAAAATGCCATACTGAGGGTGGTGGGTTCAAACCCAGCCCCAGCTGAACTGCAACCAAAAAATAACCAGGCGTTGTGGCGGGCACCTGTGGTCCCAGCTGCTCGGGAGGCTGAGGCAGGAGAACTGTGGAAGCCCAAGAGCTGGAGGTTGCTGTGAGTCCTGTGACATCATGGCACTCTACCGAAGGCAGTAAAGTGAGATTCTGTCTCTACAAAAAAAAAAAAAATCATTAAATGAGCTAATGTAGTTAAGGTTAGCTAGCGTTCACTTTTTTTTTTTAATGAGAGCTGGGTGAACATATAAAACTTGAGGAATTAAACACATCAGAATAATTGCCTTGTCACTGTCAGCTTCCCATTGGGAGTGATAACAGAATTGAGCATTAAAGACTGGGTCACAACCAAGAAGTCAAAGTCACAAAACAGCCTTGTAGTAGGAGGTGTTGTATACAAGAACACTATGAAAGAGCTATCACAATATTAGAAGTCCCAAATGGCTGGAGAAAGGTGTATCAAAGGCTGATAAAGTAAATGACATTGGAAAGGAAGGCGGAGCCACTCACAGGAAGCTTATCAGTCATGATCAGGTTGAGACCTGTTCCTGAGAGAGCCACTCACAGCTTCAAGAAGGACAGTGATCGATGGATGCCCAGTAGATTGATATTGGACCAATACTCCTCGTGCTATGTGAAGCAGGGATATTTTATGAAGATGGCCACAAATGTGTGTTGATTCATAATTACTTTCATGTGCTTTTTTAGAACATGCAAATACTAAAAACCAGAAATATTCACAAGACCAGAGAAAAGTGAAGCCTTCTGTGTCTTGTTAGCTTACCTCAGATTCCACCCTTTCTCCCAGGCTCATATAAACTAAGGGCAGAAATGAACTTCCATCAGCTTCCTGATGGTACCATGAGGGCAGAGCATGAGATTTAGTGTAACAGCATTAATAAGAAAATAAAAGGCCTTCTCTTTGTCCTGGTGGTATTATATTGTAAGGCAAGAAGAAAAAGGAAATCATACAGATGTACAAAGAAACAAACATTAAAAATGATCTCTAAGCAAGTGAGTTTTCTTTTACAGAAGAATATCTTTGAAGTATAGTCTGCTGGCACCATTATCAGACTTACCTTGAATGCTTGTTTAAAATGCAGGTGCCAGCTCAGTGCTATAGCTCAACGGCTGGGGCGCCAGCCACATACACCAGAGCTGGAAGGTTGAATCCAGCCCAGGCCTGCCAAACAACAATGAGAACTAGAATCAAAACATAGCCAGGCATTGTGGTGGGTGCCTGTAGTCCCAGCAACTTGGGAGGCTGAGGCAAGAGAATCGCTTAATCCCAAGAATTTGAGGTTGCTGTAAGCTGTGATGCCACAGCACTCTATTGAGGGTGTCATAGTGAGACTCTGTCTCAAAAATAAATAAATATATAAGTAAATAATAAAATAAAATAAAATGCAGGTGCTTGAGCCCCAACTAAGACTCGATAAGTCTGCATTTTAACAAGCATTTTGGCCAACCTGCACCACACTATAGTTAAAACACAACCTATCTGACACAATTGCTTACTATAAATAACCATGCATAGTTTGCATATGTCAATAATCAATAAACTACAATTAGTATATATCTGTTTGGAAATGGATGACACTTAGAAAAAGCTCATATGCCTTTTATAGGGCATTTAAACCTCTTAACCTTATAGACCAAGGTTAACCACCACAGATAAGAGAATCATACCAACTGTTGGTTTGAGTGTTAAAAAACTTCAGCATTTTCCCAGTATAACCATGTTTGTAAGAAGATCCTGCTTCTTCTGAAATAGCTTCCCTGTAGGGATCACCCCACAGCTGAAGGATCTACACATGCCAGGTGCTAATGCTAAATCCAGGGAATATGAAGAGGGAAAAGGGAAAGAAGATATGATCTCTACCTTGGAGAGCCACAGTTGTATTTTATTTTCCCTTCTTTTTTGGTCAGAGGAAGGAGTCAGGATGTCATTGCAGAAAAGATATGTAAATACTATGAGATGAGCCTGATGTTAGAGGTACTCTACAGGGATTCCAGGAGCTTGGTCTTAGAAAACCTCAACATATTAGGAAGGTCTCATAGAGGAAATTACTTCTGGGCAGATGCTGACAGAGGTAAGATGCTCTTCCCTGAGGTGTCAAATGGAATGGAGGAAGGGAATTACAAACAGGACTCCCATGGGTTAAGACAGAGAGGCCTGCCTTGGGGAAATACTAATCTCTGCATTTCCTTTGAGGGTTCCCACAATCCAGCCTTCTTCATAAAACTTAGATGGTCTGACCAAAACAGTCTTCCAGATAAAAGATTTGCACCACTTATGTGCGAATAGGATTACTTCAAAAATGGAAAAAAAAAAAAAATGAAATTAACTCAAATAGTTTCATTTGAAATCAGTTAGCATTCTCATTTGCTTTGTTCTGATAAAGAAAAAGCCTACATTTTCTTTATAAAAACATATTTCAAGACATCCTTTATAAATTACTAAAAAAGAAAAAGAATCCAAAATATTAGATTGCAATTAGGTTAACTCAATTTCTTCACTCTTCCCTCTGGCCATTTCCTTCCCAAATAGATCAGTATGTAAAAAGTGGCAGTTATTCAAAACAAAATATGTTGGTGTATCTTACAGCCAAATAAAATGAATTGACAAGGCATGGTGATATGAATCAACCTCAGATTGATAAATCTATTCAGGAAAATGTGTAGCTTGAGTAGCTTTGTTAATCATTTTCAATGTTAATGGTAGTATACTTCTTTGTTATTGAGATAGTTATGACTAATAGTTTATGCTATTTAAATTCACAACATTCATTAATTTAATCTTTTTTATCATTAAGAAAAATATTTCAAAAGGAACATATGAAACAACATCAGAGTACTACCAAGCACAAACAGCCTCTTCCTTAGCTTGGTTCTGCCAAAACCAAGCCCTCCCAAAGAAGACTTCCTCTGGATAATGTCTGGTCTACATCCAGATTTCTAAAGACTTAAAATAAAAAGAGCCCTTCTAATTCCTCAATTTTACTTGGTATCAGAATATGATTAGTCCTATTGTGGTTATGATTAGCAATATATAAAGGCTACATTTATGCCCCATGTAAAGGGGGTCATATGACTAACGTGATTTTTTTCCCTTCATTCCGTGGGTGACCCAAGACTATTGTAATGTTCACATTTTATAACGGGAAATAGAAAGTTAATTGATAGCTATTTAGAGCCATCTTGATTCTTTCTTTAAAAAAAAAGACTAAAAAAAAAAAAAAACAAGTCAGGCAATGAAGAATTACTTTGTGCAAGCTCAGAAAGATCATAGAAAATAATTTATTGGGACTGATTTCCATGCTGGTTGCTGAGCCAACAGACGACTGGCGCTAACTGTTTACTTACACTCAGTCACTGCAACTCCAAGTCAAAATGTTTTATATGGTTTGAGATTGGCTTGAGCCTTTTACTTCACAGAAATGATGGGCATGAAGGTTCTGTGGGATATCTGCTCTATTTTACCCCCTTTCTCTAAAAAGATCTTAATGTTGTATGAAGTCATGGGTTTTATTTTTTTTTCTTTTCTACACAAGTCTGTCTTTATTAATGTTTATGGATGTGGAAAGAGTTACATTTATAGCCCATTTATCTGTAAGTTCATTGACTTGTTCATTCAGAATAAGATTAAAGAACCATGCTAATACTAATCATGTACCATTGCCAAATTAATATGTGATAGCAAATGACATAATTAGACTTGGATCTCTTGGTGTGTTAAGCGAGATCTCTGTCTGCTACGATCAGTTAATTAACGACCTTTCCTATGTTTTACAGTCATGAGTAGTTAACTAAGGTAGTTATAATATATAGATTTACAGAATAATGGTGACGAAAAAAGTAGTCACCATATACATGCTAATAACAAGTCTCTCATTGGCCTGATTAATAATAACAAGAAAATACTTAAATGAAGATGCCTGAAACTGTAAGAAGAAAGACAGGGGAAGCATTGGTAGAGTGAGCTATGGAAGAGGACACGTGATCAAATATTCTTCGTGGCTCTTATGAGAGATCACTGAGCTCAGCTCTGAAACGTTAATAACTGGATGGCTGACTTATTCTTGAGTATAAGCCAAGTGTATTGGAGGAAACTGCACCTGCTTCTATTTTACAAGAAAAGCTCTAAAATTTAGGAAAAAGCAATGAAAGAAATACAGGGAGTGGGGAACCAGTGATGCCTGGAGTTCCAGATTTGTCATCAGGAGAGTGGGTGGAATAGATTGTGAACTTTTTGGGTTGATAAAACCATTCTGGTCAACTACCGCTACGTTGTAAATCACTCCAAGATTAAAACAACTATTTGGTAATATACCTCATGTTTCTCAAGTTGGAGGGCTCACTTGGAAGATTCTTGCTTGAGGACTCCTGTGAAGTTGCAATGAGATGTTGGCTGGAACTACAGTCATCTCAATTCTTGACTGGACTCAACATCCAGCCCAGTCATGGCTGGCAGTTGATGTTCTCTCAGCTGAGAGCTCAGCTAGAGCTTTCAACCAAGGTGCACTACACTTTCACATTGTGTGGTGGCCATAATTTTAGAGGGAGCATTTCATAAAGGAGCTTTCCAAGAGATTCAGCTGAAACCTCGGAAATCCTATAACCTAGTATCTGAAGATCTACTAGGGGTCCTCAAACTGCGGCCTGCAGGCCACTTGAGGCGGTGTGATTGTATTTCTTTCTGTTTTGTTTTTTTACTTCAAAATAAGATATGTGCAGTGTGCATAGGAATTTGTTCAGAGTTGTTTTTTTTTTTTTTTAAACTATAGTCCGGCCCTCCGATGGTCTGAGGGACAGTGAACTGGCCCCCTGTTTAAAAAGTTTGAGGATCCCTGATTCTGCCACAAAGTCACTAAATCCAGGCTCCCTTTAAGTAGAAGGAAGCAGGGCTCTATGTCTTGACACATCAATCTATCTTAGAAGCAGAAAGTGCATATATAAGGGAAAGGAATTGATTGTAGTCATCTTTAGAGACTTTCATGGAAGTATTTCTTCTGTCTGAAATATGCTAAATACAGTCTGTAGATCCTTGTAACCACTTGATGTGTCTACAAATATTTTAAAAAAGCAAAGGTAAAATACAAATAAGATCATTTGACCCCCTCCAATTAAAAATAACTAATTTACATTATACTGAGAATAAAATTCAAATTTCTCACCATAGCCTACAGAGTCCCATGCAATTTGCTTCATGTCGATTTCTCTGACCTCATTTCCTCCCGCTCTTTCCTGTGCTTACTTTGCTCTAGCAATGCTGACTTTCTTGTATTCCTTCCAAAAATTCAAGCTCATTCCTGGTCAATTTGTGTCGTATCCTTTGGAAAATTCTGCTCCCAGATCTTCACACATCTCATTCCTTCACTTCTTCATGGACAGCATTCCTTGACCACCTTCTCCAATGATCACTCACATTGCTCCACATACTTGTCATCCTGTCTTCACTATCTGAAACTTCCTTCTTCCTTGGTCTGGTCAGCTTTAATGTCGATCTCCTCTCAACAGACTATAAGTCCCACTGGAGTAGGGATCTTAACTCATCTACCTCACTCCACAGCCCCAGGACCAGGAACGGTATTGGAACATGGTGATACTCAGTGCATACTTGTTGAATAGATGAATGGTCATATCTGAGTTTTATTTTTAATTGATTATTATTAGAAATGACCTAAATATCCCCCCAAATTATGTAAGCCTTAATGTGTAATTCCTTCAACATTTACTTCTACCTATATCCAGTCCTTTGAAAATTAATTATTTGTATTTATTTTCAGAATTTCATGCCCTTTTTTCTTGCTCATCATTTGAAGTATGTTACATTAAAATCTACATTATAGACTCATTGGACTATTTATATAGCCTATAGAAACTGAGATTCTTTGTCTATTTTATACCTCTCTAGAATGCTGTTTCCTCCTTTATTCCTATAGCTAAGTACTTTCTATCCCTGAACAATTATTTTATATATCCATTTATTTGGAAAGACTTGCCCTAACAGTTGTCTTTCCTTTCCATTTCCCTGTGCTTTCTGTGTTAGGTCTTTTGATGTAAACTCTAGAACAGTGAAGTAAGTGCTGTTCCCCTGGCCTAGCTATGCGTTCTTTGGAAGCACTTCTAGAATCCTCTGTGCCAAGTCCAGTGCCTGGCATGTAACGCATACTCTTTCAGTACTTGTTAAATTGGATAAAATTAAATTGATATAAAGAGAAAGGAAGAAAACAGAAAGGAATTGAGCAGTTGGCAGATAATATCAAGAGACCAAGAATGCATTGGTATCTTGATATTATACACATTAATTTTTTTAAATTCTCTCCCAATTATATATAATTCTAATATATTAAGAAAAGAAATCAAAATTTGAGATTAGTTTAGAGGGCAGGCATGAAATCAAGTATTTCCTATATTTCTCTGCCATAGTCAAGTCTCTTGTGCATTTACATTTTTCTTGTTCAGTCTATGGGGTGCAGGTGCAGGAAGTAGGCATTGGGTATTTTCTATAGAATTCTATGCTAGTCTGACAAAAAAGGCTTTCTGTTATGTATTTTTATAATTGAAAGTTTCCCTCCTTTTTATATTTATGTGGGTACATATACATTTATGAAATTATATCATTTTATGATTTGGGGGTGTCTTTCATAGGCACATAGAAAATGGATACGCTATGCCTCCCCAGTATATAGAGCTAAGTTATTGGCAAGATATTTTTTAATTTAAAGGGGAAGAGAGTGCTGATATATTCAATAAATTAAGTTTATAAATAAACACCATTGCTAATTTGGTTCTTTTCTACCTTTTTAAAGGAGAATACAAATTAAAATAGTTCCAGCAAGCTAGTTAAGTATTTTGTTCACTGCATATAAAAGAGCAATTTAAAGTTGCACCTGAACAACCTTCAGTTCAGCACAGTCCAGTTCTCTGTTACCTGCCCTGTCACTCCACCCCTCTGAAATGCTCCTGTAATTGAAACTTCCCAGGCAGGAAAGACAGTGCAAATCAAAATGGCCGGTTTAACTCTGACGCAGCACCTGCCGTATTTGCAAGGATTCTCAGATATCATACAATGTGGATTGTCAATAATTGTAGAACAAATTTTTCTGCAAAGTCTGAAAGTGTGGGGCCAAATTGATAGTGGGGGGATGGTAGATGATTTCAGTTAATAGCAAGAAAAACAAAAATAATTAAAAGCAGAAATTAAGACTTCGTGGTAGCTTGGAAAATCATTGTGCTTTCTGCTCCAAGATTTCCTACAAAATGTAAGTGGCACTTGAAGAGATACACTTCAATTCTTTAATGTTTCTTTCTTTTCATGTTTGTTTCCTCATAGTGTCAACTTTTAAAAATAACACAGTGGTAGAATTTTATTTATTTATTTATTTATTTTTTTGTAGAGACAGAGTCTCACTTTATGGCCCTCGGTAGAGTGCCGTGGCCTCACACAGCTCACAGCAACCTCCAGCTCCTGGGCTTAAGCGATTCTCCTGCCTCAGCCTCCCGAGTAGCTGGGACTACAGGCGCCCGCCACAACGCCCAGCTATTTTTTGGTTGCAGTTTGGCCGGGGCCGGGTTTGAACCCGCCACCCTCGGTATATGGAGCCGGCGCCTTACCGACTGAGCCACAGGCTGCAGAAGGGTCAGACTGAAGCTGGCACTAATCCTTTCATTTCCGGAAAGAGCAAGAATCCTCCTCTCCAAATGCCCAGCACTTCCATCATGCATGTCTATCAGAGGCCCAGATAGATGTACCACATTTAACTGCTCCTCAGCTGTACGCCTTAGTCCGTAATCTAATGCTAACTCCCATAAAATTCAAGCTGCAGCAAGTAACCTTGCACAATAGGTCATTCACATAGACTTGTCCCTTTGAATTTATGGGAAACAACAGGAATGTCAGCAGAACATTTCCAGGTTTGGTGTAGACTATCAAATCGTTGTACTTGCATTATGGGGAAAGCCAATTCTTAGTTCTTACATCAGCTGGACAAAAAAGAGCTTCTAATAGATTTCCTCATGTTTAATTCACACACACACACACACATTTATCATCAGTAATAAATATTTTCTTTTATCCTAAACTTCCAAACATAATAGATTTCCTCATTTTATATACTATGTGTGTGTATTTAACACCAATGAGAAATATTTTTGTTTATCCTAAACATCCAAACATTTCATCTGTGTGCTTCAATGTTGTCTTTTATTGCATCCTGCCTCATATTTTAAGTACTCATACATCTTCCCTTACTTTCCCATTAGACTGAAAGCTCCCAGGTGGCAAGCTCTTTGTCTAATTGTGCTTTTTATTTACCTAGGACCTGAGAGGATACCATACATAGCAGAGGGACCCTGTATGCATTCATTTCATTCAATGGATGTATAAATGAACAGATAATTTTTTTTTTTTTGTAGAGACAGAGTTTCACTTTATTGCCCTCGGTAGAGTGCCGTGGCATCACACAGCTCACAGAAACCTCCAACTCCTGGGCTTAGGCGATTCTCCTGCCTCAGCCTCCCGAGCAGATGGGACTACAGGCGCCTGCCACAATGCCCGACTATTTTTTTGTTGTTGCAGTTTGGCCGGGGCTGGGTTTGAACCTGCCACCCTCAGTATATGGGGCCGGCGCCCTGCTCACTGAGCCACAGATAATTTTAAGAGGCTGCATGGCATAGTTTCACTTTTGAATCTAAGAAACCAAAATATAATCAACTTATAACTAAATTTTCAAATTTCAGTTGTCTGATTTTGTTACTGGAGGCTATTTTGAAATATGTAAGAAGCCAGAAGTTGGAACTTAGTGCTTTAACATGCTCATTGAAGAGAAACTCAGAAATTATGTGAGAGATGCCAGATATTACTAGTTGCCATAGTACATTTCAAAGGATTTTCAGACTAGATCTGTACTCAGCACAAAGAATAGTAAACTGTTGAAGAGTAGAGGCATGCCTTTGAAATTTATGATCAGGTTCAGATACTTTATTTTGAAAATAATGAGGTGGAAAGCACAGAGGCAGAGTGAATTTTCTAAAGTCATGTAACTGTTGCCAGTTGTTAGCAAGTTTCTAATCAACAGCACAGTTCTCAAGACTCTAGAAAGGGTCCTAGTGAGGAAGAATCTAATAATAATAATAATAATAATAATAATAATAATAATAGATACTGCTAAAATAAGCAAAAAAATCCTCATTCAACTTAGAAGTTACCAAACTCCCAACCTTAAGCCCCAGCCTTCTCAAAGGATCTAAGACTGTCATCCCCCATAGTTACCAAAGAAAAGCATAATCATACAACATGTTGGAAAGTTTAGAGATTAGTAAGTCCAACTTCCAACTTTACAATGGAAAAGCTGAGAACCAGGGAACAGTAATTACTTGTCCAAAGTCACCATCTAATTACAGGTGGTGGCAATACTAGAACCCAGGTCTCTCAGTGTCTATGCATGTGGTTTCCCCTGCAGTGTCACTCTCACTGCTAAGAAGCAGTGTGAGGACCCCACTCCCACTTCCTAGTACTACCCCTCAATTCCATTTTACTCCTTTGGAAAGAGTTGTGCATTCATGGGCAGTGCCATGTGAATGGTATGAATGGTATGGTGAGTATTTTATCCAAAATGCTGGCTCGATTGCATATTAGGCCAGTAAATAACAAGAAGGGTGAGACAAAAGTGCTGGAGTGGAGGAGGAGGACACACCTAATGAGCGTGACCCCCTAGCACTGATGAAGACTGCATTCAAAGGCACAGACGTCAACAGGAGAGGCTCAGCAGCTCCTCCAGATACCTGCATGACTCCAAGGGCAGCCTCTAGAGAAGGCCCAACAGCTGTTGGGAGCTCTCCCTGGTGCTGCTGTAGCACAGACTCAGCCCCCAAATTCAATACGTGCTGCTGTTCTAGCTCTAACTTCCACTTGTAGGCCTAGTTGCTCAGAAGCAAAACAAAACTTCTTAAATATGTTTTTTTATAGGAAACTTCACATAGGCGTCAGGTATATTCTATAGAATTCTAAGCTTATGTGTGACAAAAAAAGGTTTTCTATATGGTTTTATAATTGCAAATTACCCTCCTTTTTATATTTATGTACACATTTATGTATATATATACATTTGTGAAATTATATCTTTTTTGTGGTTTGGGGGTGTCTTTCATAGGCATGTGCATCGAAAGTAAGTTGAGTAGTACGATGGAATCTCTCGTACCCATCTTCAGTAAAAGACCTTTCTTAATGCCTACAGTGACCATGCTTCATGCACCCCAGCCCATCTTCACCCTTTGCCATGTGTGACCAATCCCCCTGCCTCTGCCCAGCCTAGCCACCAGTACAGTCTGATCCCCACCTCTGATTTACCTTCTCAAGACCTGTATCTCACCCAAGCCCCACAGGCTATAGCTTCTGAATCTACCCATTCATTCATTCTTTTCTTTTTCCATTCATCAAACATTAATTTAGCACTTATTAGAGACTGTGCATATTGTTAGAGAAATAATAATGGATAACTGTCAGTGGCCATCTTGATGGAGATTATGTGAGATCTAACAGAGCTATGCTCAAAGTACCACAGGTCCAAAGAAAGAACTAACTCTAAATTCCAAAGTTTTGTATTTAGTGATATCAGTTATCTACTGGGAAGCACGTGATAACTTTTCATAAATAAGGGACAACTTATTTACTAGGCTAATATGCAATTGAGCCAGTATTTTGGATAAAATACTCACAATGCCATTCATATCATTCACATGACACTGAACATGAATGTACAACTCCTTTTATAGGAGTCAGATGGAATTGAGGGGTAGTTCTAGGACGTGGGGTCTTCACACTACTTCTAAGAAGTAAGAGTGATACTTCAGGGGAAACCACATGCATAGCTGCTGAGAGACCTGAGTTCTAGTGTTGCCACTGCCTGTAATTAGATGGTGATGTTTGGCAAGAATGACTATTCCTTGGTTCTCAGCTTTTCCATTGTAAATATGTTTTGGACAAATCTCTAAGTTTTCCAATATGTCCTATGACTGTGGTTTCCTCTGGCTTGATTCTTACACAGAGTAAATGTCTGCCATTGCCTTATGGCTAGGATTGCCTCTAGACTGTGCTTTCTGATAGCCGACACTATAGCATATTACAGAGGTTTTCCGCAAAGCATGGCCATGTAATTCCTCATAACTTTATCCTGCATTGTGGAGGTCAAACTGCTCTCTCCTATGTTGTCTCCTTCCACTCACAAAGCCGGGTAAATTGGACATTTTCTTTCTCATGTTTTTAGAAGAAAAAACTGAGGCTGAGGATGTGACACCCACCCGGTGTTATTTAAAAGGCAACTGTCTTTTATACTTCTCAAATGTCTGTGAGTAAACTACTTTTCTGAAATAAGTAGATGCTCCCACCACTATTTCTTTCTTTTCTTTTTCTTTTTTTTAAAACTATTTTTTAGATCTCATGTCAGAACAGGGTTAGTCAGAAGTACGGACAAATGTAGATACATGTTATGCTCTACCATAGACACAATTTTGTGAAAATAACTATTTTCTAAAATAAAAAATCTATCGTCTTAAAAAAAAAAGAATAATGATTTAAATCAAATTTCAATATGCGTAGGGTTTAGAAAATGGATAAAACTTTTATACGGTTAATGATTATACCTCATAGCACCCAAACTACAGTGATTTGTTGGAAACTTACATTTTTTGTGATAATATGTCCTGAGATAGAAGCATAGATGTAATTCTAATGGGGTTCCCACTGGTTTCCTCATGAGAACACCTTTTCTTCAACAACATCCTGTTGAATTTAGGGGCTGTGTTTAACGCATCCTTTCTGCCGTAGCACCTATTTGAAGGCTCCATACTTCTTGGCAGCTGTGCTATTCTTACATAGTGTTAAGTCAATTAAAATTATTAGTGTAGTTATAATAGCTGGTGCTCCCCGAGGCCAAGTAAGAAATGGTGCAATTTGAAGAAAATTGAATAAATAAAATAAGAAGGTGACAAATGAAACAATAGTCTAGGAAAAGAATGAGAAAAAATTAGTCGGTTAGCAAAACTGCCTATATTAAAATAATAATAATATTTGAAAAGTTAGGCAGGACAGAATCAGACTGAGAATTAGACAAAAGAGGTTATGGCTGGTGATGCTTTGATATCAAGAACACCTAGTGACTCCCAGAACTCAGCCCCATCTTCACCAGGCTTGCTGGTATTTAAGAGGACATGATTGATTCCTTTGTCTTCCCTACATGTGCTCTTGGGAGGGGCAATGAATTATGCTTTAGTTTTGACTTATACTATGTGAGTTTTTATTTCCAAGTTTACCATTTCCATCTTTCTTGTAAATAAGCAGTTGAACCAACCTATTTGTACAGATTCGGCAGGCCATAATATCATGATCTCTGCTTCCAGAAAGGAGTCAGCATAAATATGAGAAGGTATACATTTTTAGGCCATGAAAATTGTAATTAAAAAACAGGGATAATAAATAAATGCATATTTAAACAGAATTCAATACTGGGAATACAGTGGGAGTCCTAGATACAGAGGTTTCAAAATGCCACCTGAGCTACTTGCTGGATTTTGGATCTTAGATAAGTTGCTTAGCTTCTAGGAGCACCAAGCTATTCATCTAAAAATTAGGGTTCATAAAAGAACCTGTTTCAGAAAGCTGTTGGGGTGATCAAATAATATCATGTATGTGAAGTATTTAATGAAGAGTGTGACATGATAAAAAAAAAATAAAAGTCTGTGAATAGTATCATCATCAGTTTTTTTAAATTGAACAATGGAATGAATTTGGGAGATTAAAGAAAAAATGCACAGTAAAGTGAGGCTGGAAATCCTACAGGCCACACCAGTTATTTTCTATTTTTGTTAAGGTCTAGGTTACTTTAACACTCTGCTGTTTATAAACAGTGACAGCCAGCATTTAATGAGAGCTTTCTTTGTGGTGGGCACTGTTCTACATCCTTTCATGAATTTTGTCACTTAATCCCCACAGTGACCTCTGAGTTAGATTCTGTTATTGCAGAATCATTTCAGAGATAAGGAAACTAAGACACAGAAGATGTAAATAACTTGCCCAAGACAAGTTATTTACACAGTTAACAAATGGTAAACCCAAGATTCAACCCCAGACACAGTCTGGCATGGTTTCCATACACCCTACCCTTCACCACCTTGCTACTAATGTCAGCTGAAGCTCACATGGCTAGTGGAAACACCACCATATTCTAGTCACCCAAGCTGCTGTATGTGGTCCATATTTGTGCAAAGTGAGTGTGGGGTCAAAGGGCTGTGTCCACTGAGAGGAGACAACTTTTCCTAACCTTCTGGCCCAGAGGGGACACAGTTTCCAAATTCTCACGAAGGCTCTGGCTGGGCTGGGTCTAAGCTCCTTTTTCTTCCCATGTGTAGGGTACGTTCTACCTCTGGAGCCAGGCTTGGCCTCTTCCTGCACAGCCAGCGCCCTGTCCTCAGTATGGGTGTGCCTGGGAAAAGGCTAATCATCTGAAAATGTTGCCCATGAGAACGGATGCCCTGGTGTCACTTGATCAAAGAAGACAGAGCTGTTAATGTACTGGAGCACTCTTGCTGCGGAAATGAGTCACACCACAGAGGCTGGCTGCTGTGGCATCATATGGAAACTGTAACAAAACTCAAGGGCCCTTCTCAAGTGAAGGAGACAGCTTGGAAGGTGGCCAGGAGAAGGTGCGGAGGGTGCCAGACTCCTAATAAAAGAGGCTTCACACTCAGGCCTCTTGCTATAACTGTCTCTCTTGCTTTCTCTTTTTAAAGCTATTTTTCCTATTGTAAATAATCCCATTAAATGAGGACTATTGTCTTTCTTTACACACAAGAGGCTCATTCAGAGCCTTCAGCAGTAATGAAAGGGAAAAAGCACACACCATCAGAAAGACAAGGGGCGTGGTGTGTTCCGCCCAGAAGGAAGCGGGAGGTGGAGGAGGGAAGGGCTGGGCTGCAGAAGGACTTAGGGGCCGACTCATCCTTGCCAGCCACGTGGAAAATCTCATGTAGAATCTTCCTGTGAACAATGCTGGCTAGGAGGGCAGGACAGACATGAATAGGGAAGATAGGTACAAGGGGCTGGGTGTGTGGTGTCTAACACCTTTGGCAGCCAGAAAAATAGAGGTAATCTTAAAACAATAACTATGGCTACCACTGCTGCTACTACTACTGTTTTTTTTTTTTTTTTTTTTTTTTTTTAAGGCTGTTGAGAAAGTTTAAAGTTTTGTAGGGATATATTCTTTCTTTCTCTCTTATTTTTAGAAACAGCAAAATCTTTATGTAGGGATAGATTCTTGACAATGCTTATAGTTATCTTTTCACTATTAGGCATCAAGACAAGATTGGCCAATCACCAAATTTTTCTTGTTAATTCTTAAAACACAGATGATACATTTATTTTGCAGGAGAGCAAACAATGAGTCAGAAAGACAGCAGGACATATTGGTCAAAACAGAAGTCTCTGGTGTAGGGATTCAAATCACCTGTATTATTTACCAATATGTAACCTTGGACAAGTTACTAAATGTCCCCATACCTCAATAGGGAGAAAACTGTTGTGAGGATTAAATGGGCTAGTATCAGGGAAGTACTTAAAAGATTGCCTGGCCAATTACAAATGCCCAATAAATGTTCACTGTTATTATTAAAGAACCACTGACAAATTAGAAAGAAGACAACATCCCCCAATACATTGTCACACAAGACTAATCCATGAGCAGATAAAACACACAATGGTTTTTACTGTGAGTTTACTCCCTTCAATGTATGAAATGTGAATGGTTAAGATTTTGCTCAGATAAAAAGAATGCCGATCATACTTGTGTTTTCTCTATGACCCTGAAACATTCAAGTGGAGTTTGTCACCTTGGTTGGATACAGGAATTCCAGCCACAAAAATCTCTATTCACTCATTTTGTTGTTTAGAGAGAGTTATAGGGAAACTTTGAATCAGGGTGGTCATCCCAAACCCTGTATGTTGGAGGTTTTGGTAATGTTTGGGCAATGACAAAGAGAGCGCAAATGAGAAAGAGTCTTTGGATTATATTCATGTTTTTATTTTCTGTTGCTCTAAAATTACCAAGCAAAGCTTAAAAATGGTTCCTTCCTGATACGTCTGAGATTATGAATTATGCTTTGGTGAATTTTCCCTTGAAAATTATTCCTTTGTATATTTTCATGTAATTTTCCTACATACAACATTTCAGTAGGCTACATGCAAAGCTCATCAGTACGGAGACTGAGTAGTATAAGCAAGTTAATTATGAAGGCTGCTCTTTACGAGGGAAGACCTACAGACAGCGCCAAGGCGGGGTACTCATTGCTCAAGCTAGCTCATGTGTGGTGGAACTAGTGTGTTGTGCCATCATAAATCTTCAGACTATCCTGAGTGCACCTAATGTACCAAGTGTCTCAGACCTACCTTCATCATTACATGTATGAGATGACAACTAGGAGTCCCAGCCTGTAGAAACATTGTAAAATTCCTTTTGGACGGGAAAGAATTATGAACATCACAGAAACCAATTTTGTTTTCTTTTCTTTTATTTATTTATTTTTTTTTAGAGACAGAGTCTCACTTTGTTGCCTTTGGTAGAGTGCTGTGGTGTCACAGCTCACAGCAACCTCCAGCTCTTGGGCTTAGGCAATTGTCTTGCTGGGACTACAGGTGTCCACCACAACACCCGGCTATTTTTTTGTTGCAGTTTCGCCGGGGCTGGATTTGAACCCTCCACCCTCGGTATATGGGACAAGAGCCCTAGTCACTGAACCACAGGTGCTGCCAAAAACTGATTTTAAATTGTACAATACTGCCATTCAGATTCATAAACTGAAGATCTGGATAGAAGCAGTATCTAGTATGCTTCCCACAACTGTGGCTCTCGGCAAGAGAGATCGTTCCCCTAAGTGTGCTCTGGAAATTTGCAAGGATAATTGTGATTATCCCAATGATTGGGTGTGCTGTTAGAATTTACTACATGAGATCCTGCAACATGTGGACAGTGTGCTATGATGAGTTGTCCTACATCACTCATGACTATTTTTGTAGTCATTTTGTAGTCATTTCAATTTAGAATAGAAAGGGTAACGTATTTATAACATATTATATATGTATAAATGTTTTCTATATTATAACATATGCCCATGTGTTACATGTACATATTCTGAAATATATCTTATGTTACATACAGAGAGTATATGTATATGAAACATGGTATATGTGTGTATATATATATATTAGGCACGTGTTCTTTAGGGTGTCCGTAAAGCTTGTGTGCAATTGATTGTACATATATATACCATATTGTATACTGAAAATTTTATTCATGTGATATATTTTTTATGCTTACCTACTCACAAAAATTTGGTATGCATATGTGTACCATGCACATATGACTTATAGTACATTAATATACATGCATTACATGCATATATGTTACATTACACATGTACTATACAATTTTGCATGTGTGCATGGGTTTGTGGCTATCTATGTAGGATCCATGCTACACAGTTCTGTGATAATGTCACATATATTTGAAAAACACATACATGTGTCTTATATATATCGTGTTATATGAAATATGTTTGTTTATGTATAACCATGTTACATATTATGCATATGATATATTCATGTTACATATTATATAATAGAAAAATACATATCTATAACATGTATCGTTATAAGGAGATGCTTCTTCAGTGGGTAGGGCACTGGCCCCATATACTAAGGGTAATGGGTTCGAACCCAACCTCGGCCAGCTAAAACAGCAGTGGCAACTGCAAAAAAAAAAAAAAATAGCTAGGCATTGTGTCGGGCTGTAGTCCCAGCTACTCAGGAGACTGAGGCAAGAGAATCGCTTAAGTCCAAGAGTTGGAGGTTGCTGTAAGCTGTGATGCCACAGCACTCTACCAAGGATGACAGGGTGAGACGCTGTCTCAAAAAAAGAAAAAAAAAAGAAAATGCTTCTATAGAGAACTTGCTGTGTTGAATATTTAGTCTGACATCTCTCCTCAAATTGGAAGTTATAGTTTTAGCATTCAAATTACATTTTCAGGGTATATTTCGAATGAGATTCAACAAGCCTAGGAATATTTGAGAAGGCAGTAGGCACATGAATGAGGTAATACAGCTCCTACTCTCCGATTCGACAACACTGACATGACCAAAGCTTCACTGGAAACTCGGACCTCATGGCCAGCTTGTTTACACCCCTCACTTCTTCCATTTGTAGGTATGAGACAGAGATAAAATGCCCATAGAAATATTCTGCAACTCTCATTTGCATTTTCAGATTTGCACATAATCTAATTTTCTATATCCAGCCCAGGCTGGTATCAAAAATGCCCAAAGACACAGAAAAAGAGCAAGAGTTTGAGAAATTAGATATACAAATTTACTGAAATACACCGGAGGTGGAGCAGGCCCAGAAGCCCTCTTGAGAGCTCTAACTCACACTGAGTCTGGTCCCCAATCTCCTCAGAATTCCCTCCAGTTTACAGATACCGTGTGACTCTGCTGCTTCATTATGTGGCACGTGAGTCACTGAATATTGTGTGCAAGGACAAGGCTCAATGCTAAGTATGACTCAGATAGTAGACCATCCAGTGGACAGTTCAATTCTCTTCTTTATTGATAATACATTGTCTTCTCAGGTTTCACCTGGTAACTGTTGGAAAATAGGATTTCTTAGCAGATCACCGAGCTGTCAAAGTGTTTGACTGAGTCTAGCTGTAGCATAGCCAAAGCTGTAAGATAACATTCAGACCAGTTTATCCCCTGCTAACTGAATTCAGCCAATGAGACAGGGGATAAATTGGGATGGCACTGGCAGGAGATTGAAGGAGGATGGGAAGAAAATGGTGTTTGGGCATTGATTTGCCAAATTCTCTTCCTATTGAGTCAGCCCAGTTTGACTATCCCCATACACCAAAAACCCCAGTGTCTCTCAGGCAGCCCTCTCTATGCCTCTGTCCACTGTCCATGTGCATCCCAACTGCCCGTTCAACTGAGGGTTGATAATGGCTCCCCTTCTGTCACCAGCAGGTGCTGAGGTGCTCACCATCCCTTCCTCTCACCTTTGTAAGTGGTGTTTATTAAATTATCCTTCCTTTTCCAGCTTGTGTGTGCCACTTATTTTTGTCTCAACCCTAAGAATATAGTATTCATACTTCTGATATCCTAAATCTTTTTAAAACAATATCTTCTTTCTGAAACATTTTATCAGTATAATGAGAATGGAAGATAGGACAATGGCCCCCAAAGATGTATTTTCCCTGGAACCTATGAACATGTTACTTTACATGGCACAAGGGACTTACTTGGTAGATGTAGTTAAGGGAACAGACCTTGAGACGAAGAGATGTGCAAGGTTATCTGGGTCAGCCCAACATCATTATAAGTTCGATAGTCCTTAAATAGCAGAAAATACTCCTGGATGTATCGGAAAGAGATGTGACTATAGAGAAAGGTCATAGACATACAGCATTACTACCTTTGAAAATGAAAGAAGGTTGGGGAGAGGCTATGAGCCAAAGAATGTGGGTGGCCTCTAGAAGCTGGACAAGTCAAGGAAATGGATTTTTTTTCTAGAGCTTTCTAGAAGGAATGCAGCCCTACCAACACCCTGATTTTGTATTTTCACTAAGTGACAATTATGCTGATTTTCTGACCTGCAGAACTATAAGACAATGAATTTATGTTGTAAGCTACTAAGTTTCTGGCAATTATCACAACAATAGGAAACTAGTATCATAATAAAAATCCTCTTTGAGATCCAGTCCAGAGATTTTCTATTCACTCAGAAAATGATGATCTAACTATACAAATACTTGTAAAATGCTAAATACTGCTAATGAAGGAAGCTCTCTGCCAAAAAATATCAAAAACTATTTCCCCTAGTTTGAAGCAGCACTATTATGTAATTAATTTTCATAAAGATAATATTTCCAAATTAAAGGCAAATACCTCTGAGAAAGATATCTTATCACTTATTTGATACTATCACTTATTCACTATAAGATGAATGCATAAATGGAAACTATTAATAATAATAATAATAAGATTTGTTACAAGAATAGTAAAAATCTATTCAGTGCTGCACTGTTCAGCAGGTTTGATGTGACCCATTTATTCAATAACAAACATTTGTTGTGAATATGTTTGACAACATGTTGAATGTGGACATTGTAGAAATAAAATAAGACCCAAACTCTCCTGTCCAGACTGTCTCACTCCAGCACAGCGATGAGAGTGTGTTTTCTGTGGGAGGGAGACAAAAAGAAGTGAAGAGGGGTGTGGGAGGTAATTGAAGTAAGTAGAAGATTCAGCCCCCTTCATATCTATTCAAGAGGGAAAGTCTTAACCATGGGCTCTGACTCCCATGTACCCTCTGATTACAGCTCCATGAATCAGGAGACACAGTGTGCAGAATATTCAGCCTGGAGAGTAGCAAGATGAAAGTGATTTAAAGTTCAGATAGTGACCAATCTGAAGGCCAAACCTAAGATCTTTCACAGGATTGAAACCTGCTTCCAAATCAAGAATTCTGAGCCACGCTAGGTTTATATTTCTACGTTGTTATTTCCATTTTCTTAGTCTGCAAATAGGATTCAAAACACTGATTTTCTCATAGCACTTGGTCAAATTCTCATGGATGAATGATGGGTACAAGCATAGATAGGGTATCAGTCACTGGTTTTGAGAAGTATAGATGGTGTCTCTAAACATTCACTTCATGTTTTCAACCCTTTGCATGAAAAACTAAATTTACTAACCTCTTGATTTGATTTCATAGAAAACAATAATTCAGTGGGCTTACCAGATATTACCACAAGGTTGGGAAGTTAATGATGGACTCAGAAGCCCAGGAAGCTTTCAAGAGATCACCTCCTCTGGAGATTCCTGACCCACAGGCTGCAGACCAGTACTAGGCAGTGGCCTGTTAGGAATGAGGCCCCACAGCAGCATGGGAGGGGAGCATAAGCTAGGGAAGCTTCATCTGTATGTACAGCTGCGCCCCAGCACTGGCATCACCTCCTGAGCGCCACCTGTGGCCATGTCAGCTGTGGCATTAGATTCTCACAGGGGTGTGAACCCCGTGTAAATTGCACCTGCCAGGGATGTAGGTCGCATACCCCTTATGAGAATCTAATACCCCCTCCCAACCCTCCAAGGAAAAATTGTCTTCCATGAAACTGGTCCCTGGTGCTAAAATGGTTGAAGACTCCTCACCTATTCCCTTCTTTTTACAAAACCAGAACTAATGGACAATTATATATCTTTAAGAATGGGAGTGACCTGGGCGGCTCCTGTGGCTCAAAGGAGTAGGACGCTGACCCCATATGCCGGAGGTGGTGGGTTCAAACCCAGCCCTAGCCAAAACTGGAAAAAAGAAAAAAGAATGTGAGTGACCATAGATTATAACATGAAACATTTTTCTCTTGATATTAATATGGCTTGAATTTGCTACAAGATCTTTGTCCTTTTGAAAGGGACCAAATTTGAGGAGCAAATCTCATCTGGTGAAACTAGAAAAAAATAGTGAAAAAAAAAAAGAAAACCAAAATGGACAGTGTGGACACAGTTGTGACAAGCCTTCAAATACTTAAAATCTTTCACTAATTTTCAGAGCTTCAAACCTTAACATCACACATGAAATTGAATATCTTCTCATTGTGTGTTATGGGGGGGGAGCATACGTTTCTTTTCATTGAACTTCAGACTTTATTAATTATTCTGGTGCAATGTTATTATAAACTGTTGTTGATTATCTGAATCTTCTGGGCATGTGAGCCATGCCAGAATCTCAGTTTTACATTAAAAGGATGTCGTTTGTGAAAACTAAATACAGAAATAAAGTGTGTGTTTAATTTAGGCTTTAATCTTCCCTGAGTCATTTCTTAGAAAGGGAGGGAGTGGAGGATTCCTGGATGCCTATCGGGTTAATAATATTTTCCTAAAATGATTCTTATTTTATAAGTATTAGTAAACATCCGTTTGTGTTCGTAATTTACTATAATGGCTTGATATTATTTTACCTCTCTTGATTATATGTTCCAGTCCAGATACTTATAAACTAAGAGTGCCACCTATGTATAATCTGCCCACTTAGCAGACGGCTTCAAGAAAAATAACCAGGCAGAAAACTGATGGGGGTGTTCAGGAGAAAGGGAGCGGAAAAGAGGGCATCTGAGGACCTGAGAAGAGAAAGGAGAGGATTTTACAAGACAGGAATAAACAGAACAAAACAAAACAAAAACTCCAGCAAAGCTGGGGAGCTAGAAAAGAAGGGAACAAGACACGTGGCGTTGAACTAAGGTCAGGATCAGTTCACCCCACTCCCCCAGGAGTGCAAAGGGAGTTCCAGTCTCCAGGGACTGACAGCCATAGCAGAGTGGTTGGGACACTAAAGCTGCTAATGCTCGCAACTCCTTCTTCATCTGCAGAGGGTGAAGGTAGAAGGAAATGTCAGAAAATTAAGCCGACCGCTGGAGGGTATTTTCTTTTACAGGTTTCCAGGGAAAGTTTTGTTTCCATTTAACAGGCCCCATTAGTAATGAAAATGTACTCAGTATTTCCTTTCTGGCCTTCAACGGCTCTGTTCTGGAATGGCTTTCTTTTCAGCCTTCCTGCCATCCCTCTCCTGGGTGAAATGTAACCTAGGAAGAGCAGGCCAGAGCGGCCGGCTCCTGAACCCTGAGAAGTACATCACTGCTGTTGGGTGGGGATCCATATCCCCTCCTGTTTGTAGAAGAAGGCGAAAGAGAATGGGGGAAAAAATGGATGACTTAGAAGGGTTGATGGTGGCTAGATTCACGAAAACAAGCTCTTTCACTTTTTGTGAAAAAAAAAAAAAACAAAAAAACAGCAGGTTAAAAAAAGTCATCTCATTCAAAATAGGTCAAATGTTGCAACAGTATTAAAAAATTCTATTTTTTCATTTGTTTTGTTGCATCCATGGCCCTGGCACGCTTGCTGATAGAGTCCCACTTCGGTTTCAGCTTCCTGAGAGTGCCCTTGAGTTCTAACGATAACTGTAATGATATTTTGTAGGTCCCCCACTGCTTAAACAAAGACAGAATTTATAATGTGCCTCAGAGCATCAAACATGGATGTTTGAAAACATTAATATTACTATTTTTATCACCATTTAGTGAGCAGCACTGGAAGATATTAATATTACCATGATCATTATTATGGTGAGATAACGAAGAAGCGGAACTCCATGTGGCAAAGAGATTTGTAGAGGGGGGGAAATGGATGAGCTGTTTTTCCTGAAGTTCTTTAAATCAGGCTTAACTGGAAAAATAATCGCAGTGGCTGTGAGAGTCAGGAGTCAGGGTAATTAAGTGGGTAAATGAGGCCAGTGTCATTTGAATTTATGCATTTTCCTTCATCCCTTTGTTTGCTCTGCCTTCCTCTTTCGCTGGGTCTCCACCGCAATGTTGTTTATTCATGGAGGGCATGCCACAGTTTTTAATACTGGGGGGAAAATCTGAAACCCTTCATCCGACTGGCCAATGTGTAGACTGGAGAGAACACAGGGGGATCAAAGTGATATGAAGACAACAGGGGTTTCATTAAAATGTTCCTTTCTCTGCCTGAGGACAGAGCAGTGAGAAAAGGGTGAAAAAAAAAATCATCTAGCCCAAACAAGTTTAACTTAAAAAAAAAAGCAACGAACCACCTGTGGTCTCCTTGGAAACAGGCAAGCACACCCTCCAGCCACCTTTTAATGAAACCCCAGAGCCCCTTTATTAATTTATTAAAGAATCTATTTTCTGAAGATTCATAAACCTCATATAACTCATATTCCAACACATCTCTGCTATGCTAATGGCATGCACTTCTATGAATAATTAATTATTTAATTAGTAATAATTAGAGGTTGTTGTATAGGTCAAACCATTGGACTGACAGCATGCTATTGTCAAAATGTCACTTGAATTAATGGAACAGCATTTAAACCGAGAGTGATTCATCGTTGAGGGTAGTTACCTAACTAACTACGCTCTCCCTCACTCCCAACTATCTTTCGCAGCGTTTGACAGTTTAAGATTTGCATAACGTGTAGAATGAAACATTTATATTGAGCATTCTACAGAAAGTATGTAGCCTCCAATTCTTTGTTAGACATACAGGACAGGGTGGATTAAGTAACTAAATTCAGACCTACAGCAAGAGTACATGAGTGTGTACCATTGACATATAATTTCTGCAATCAAACCTAAGTGCTCATAGAGAATAAATATACTTAACATGAATAATTGCCTAAATGCATTGGTTGGGTATCTCTGGTGAAGTAATTACCTTAAAGTTGGTTATTCTAAAACAATCGAGTGTTATTGTGTGGCTTCTGTGCATTTGGCCAGACCTTTATACCAGGTTTCTTATTCAGCCCCTGCCCCAATCCTGCCTGGAGAGATACTTGAGCCTCACCCTGTAGATAAGGGACCTTTGGACAGATCTTCCTGGATGGCGGAACCAAGTTCTGCCAGCGCTGCCACTGCCACTCTAATAACATCAGTTATGCTCTAGAGGTCCCAGTTTCTTTATTTGACATGTGGAACCGACGATTGTAGTTCCCTTGTCTGTGTGAGGATTCAATGACTGGCTCCTCACAAAGAGCTTAGCAAAATACCTGACTCACAATGAGTTGTCAATAAGCGACAGCTATTGGTATTTTGTTTGTTAAAATACAACTTTTATATACCCCCCAAAATATCAATTTAAAAAGGTAAACATTTACGTTCTTATTATTTTCAGGTGACTAACCCAGGCACAATATCTCTGATCCTCTAAACTAGGGGTCCCAAATATTTTCTGTAATGGCTAGAGAGTAAATATCTTCATCTTTGAATGAGACCCATATGGTCTCTAGAGTAAAAGCAATCAGAGACAGTGTCTGAACAACACAACAGGGCATTACTGTGTTCCAGTAAAACTTTATTTAGAAAAATAGGCAGGGAATCAGATTTGGCCCGTAGGATACCAGTTGCCAAACCCTGTTCTAAGCCACGTTGACTGCAGATGGTACATAGTAAATGCTCAATAAATATTAGTTGGATTAATACAGTGATGAATGAGTGAATACCTACGGACAAGACTCCTGGTTTTAATTGTAATGCTGTATTGGGCCCGGATAGTATCCCTTTGATCAAATGTACAGTACCTAAACAAAATGGAATACACTTTTTGCTTTGTATATGCAAAAGTCAAATTTGCTTGCTTACTGTGCTAATGGACATACTCTTTAAGGGAATCCTATAATGGAAACTTTTAACAAATACTTTGAAAAATAAACTTATTTTAAATGTCTACAGATTAAAAAAAAAAATACAGCATCAGTCCTGGCTTTAGCTTGGAGTTGATTGGTGGCAGAAAATATAATCATCTACCTTCTGCCTTACAAGAGTATAATTTATTTTCTTTATCCTTCCCTCAGCCTCATGGTAGTAGCAAAATATCCAGAGGGAGCTGGAAGCAGAGAGCTGCGGGTCCCAGTTGTGCCTCTTTTCCTCCGATCTTGAAGCCCCAAAGGCCTCCCTCCTACTTTAGGGTGCCTCTTCCTCCCCTCCACATCCTCCCTTCCTGGTGGTTTCTTTGCAGCCATTAAGATGAATAGGCAGTGCAGGACCTCTTATGCAGGAAGAGCTGATGAAGATGCGACTGAAGCCCTTACACTTCAGTTATTCAGCAAAATTGGACCCTGCAAAGGCTTTAGAATTATAACAGAGCACACAACCAATGATCCATAATATTTTAGGAAACTTTGTAAGTACAAAGATGTAGGCTTTAATAAATTGTTATAAATAGGAAAACATTTCTGATAAAGGAGGTTAAAGTAAACTGGACAACAGCATCAAGGGGTCAGTAAAAAAAGATACTGTCAGTCACCTCCATATGGTTTCTTTTTTCTTTTCTCTTTTGGGGGGCAATTTGAGTCAAGAAATTGTGATAAAAGGTATCAAGTCATTCTTTGCTCCATTGATAAAATATCAAATATTGGCTAAATAAATATATGGCAACTAAAAAATTCAATGGTCATATTTTGTATTCTTTAAAATGCAATTGAATATATAGGAGATCAGTGATGAAATAATTGTCAGATGAAAGCTAAGCAGGCCACGCAGAAGCTATGTGTGCCTAAAAGTACACACCTAAAAATCTACACAAAAGCAGTTGGAACCTGAAAGTCATGAACTCAAACAGCTTCCAAACATCATCTCACAGTTTCCGTGGTCTGGGAGTCTGGGTGTAGCTTAGCTATGTCCTCCTCTTAGACTAACAAGGCTGTAGGTGAGAGGTCAGCCTGAGATGGTTTCTCATCAGAGGTGCAGGAATTTACCTACGAGCTCACTGAGGTGGTTGGCAAAATCCATTTTCCTGCACTGAGGGATTCGTGTCATCTTCCCAAAGCTAGCAATGCAAAGAGACAGACTCGCCAGCTAACCTACCAGCAAGACAGAGTCCCTGTAACAGGAGGTAATCATAGGAGTGACATCGCATAACCTTTACCATATTCTCTAGGCTAAAAGTAAGTCACAAGTCTTGCACATAGACTTTTCAAGGAGAGAAGTTTATATGTAGGTCATTAAGAAAGTTTTTAAATATACCAAAATCAAGAAATGTAAAATCTGTGCAGGAAGCCCTCCCAGCAACAATGATAACCCAAACAAGTTGACTCTTGTACTGGGAAATCAGAAAGAACACGGTTGAATGTGTTTCTTCGAAATGAAATAATGGACCACAATATAGTCTGTCCCAAAACTTTCATAGTGACCTACATATAAGGGTGTATATACCAAGAGGAAGGGAAGATAGAGGCCATCTCCAGGTTTTCCATCCCAACCATGTCACATTTTGCAATAAAGATCTATGTTGATAATGAAAGCCTCAGATCTACAGGCTTGGTGAACCCAGAGCAGTTTCTTGACCTCTCTAGGACACATTTCCTTCTTATGAAAATTATAGACAGTAACACTGAGTTAATAAAGTTATTACATCTACAAGGTAATAAACGTAACTTTTTTAAAATCCCTATCGATTGCTTACCGAAGCCCCCTCTTTTCCTTACATTTTCCTCTCCTCTAAATATTCTCTCTCTATACTTTCATTGTATATGATTCTCTATGATAATTAGCATCTGAATCTGATATCTGAGAAGACTTAAAAACCACTGGATAGTGTCTGCAGTTCATACTAAAATGTAAAGAAATAATTGGAAGGTACAGGGCTTTGTCTCCAGAGTGACTCTTGGGAGGTGGGATAAGTCTCACCTTCCTCTCATGTGGTCATTTTGGAACCTGTGGTGTAGAAAAGGTCTAGGACTAGATACTAAAAATGTATCCTTCCTTGCTTGGGGTAGAGTTATTGCTGGGCAGCAGCTCCCCAGACTGTGGTTAGATTCCCTGGGCCTCCCTTACATCCAGGCAGAACTGTGTGGCTGAGTTCTGATCAGCAGAATGTGGGGAAACATTATATACATGTTGCCAGCTCAGGACCAAGAAAACCTCTCAAGGGATACTCTACTCTTTCTTACTCCTTTTTCCATCGAATGCCGATTTTCAAGGTCACTTTGAAGGCTACTGTTGAAAATAAAAGTCTCTGTCATCCCCAATGCACGACTGTAGCCCCCTTACCAATTAGACTTTTATCTTGAACTATAAATAAGTTTTCCTGGTGTTAAACCACAAATATCTGAACTTTTATAACATCCAGTGTTGCCTTACTTCATATATCTTGAAAGCAATGAATGAAATTTTTAAAAAAATACACATATTTCTAACACAGTGCTTCTCAAATTTCACCATGCATAGAAATGATCAAGTGTCTTGTTAAAATGGTGATTTTCATTCACTAAATCTAATGTAGTCCCTGATTTTCTGCATTTCTATATTTTATTCTTCAGACTTCTTTATGATGCTGAGATTAGAACAAACATTAGTGGACCTTAGAATCCCCTGAAGGGTTTGTTAAAATATGGATTGTTGGGCCCCATTTCCAGAGTTCTGTGGACAGAACTTGTATTTTTAACAAATTTCCAGATAATGCTGATGCTGTTGGTCCAGGAACCACATTTTGAGAACCGGTGGTCTAAACAATAAATCCTTTCTAAGCTTCTTCTCATTGGTTCTCAGGTTGGTGTATCACTTATCACAGGTGTGTTGTCTAAGGAGAAACACACACACACACAAATATGGACCAATGCCTTAAAGCAATTACAATCATCTGAAGTATTTTTTTATTCTTGATTTTTAAAATATTGATTTTCATGTCACAGTTCATACTAATTGAATCTGAATCTTGGGATTTGGGGAAGCACTGGGCTTTAAAGCTCCTCATGTGATTCTATTAAGCAACTAGATTTTAGAATCACTGCTTTAAATAAATACCAAGCATTAGCAGTCTGCAAGAGAAGACTATTGCTATTCCTTAAAGTATTTAACAATTCTCATGAAGACCAGCCCAATCCAAATCTCTCTGTAACCGGTGGGAGAAAATGCAACTTCTCTGACATATGGTTTGCATCAATGTATTAAATAATTCTCCCTTGGCCTTTGACAGGGGATTGTGAGCCTGAATGAATGCAAAAGAAACTTAAGGAGGTTCCACAATTAAAAAAATGCAGGTGAAATGAAATCTAATAACAGCAGAAAAGAAAAAAAGAGAGAAAACAGAAAGCTACAGCATTTTGTCCTGGGGAAATGGATGTTATTTTGCTCTGAATCAAAATATAATTCCTTGATTCCATAATAAATCATTTAGCAATTGTACACAATGGTGGCTAGATTTGGGCCTCACACAGTTTTGCTATTAGAAATAGAACCAGGTCAAGAAATATTTAGCAGTGGATTCCTTTGGTGAGGGATGTTTTCACCAAAGAAAACTTCCTAGGGTGATTAATGTACATTAGCATTTCTTCAATATCATTTGCAGGAACCATTCATTTATTTGGCTTATACTAGATACCAAAATTATTCAGTATTATAAAGAAATATTATATTAATAATAAATTTCCCTTACTAAGAGGTTGAGTAATGGATGTGATTTTTTTCCATCACATACTTGGGATCACTAACTGTGCACCTTTTTGGGTTAAGTCAGATGCCTTAGTCTAATACCCATTTCAACCCTTCACCCCTGACCTGACCCTTAACCCAGAAGAAGACCTCATCTTCCCAGGAATGCCCATTTAACCAGTATATGTAGCCAATGACAAGCCATATGTGGCCCTTCCCAGTATAATTTTATATAATGAAACTGATGAGGGAAGACAAAGGCACAGCCAAGAGCTTGGGGACCTTACTCTGACCAGGTTTGAATTTCAAATCTTTGACTTATCATCCATGAGATCTTAAGGTCAGTTCTTTGAATTCTGTGTGTCTTCTTCCCTTGAACTTCTCATGAGGATAACCAAGATGTTCAGAGAATATAGTGTATTGTCAAACACACCAGTGCCAAGTTAGCTGAATGTGAGTGGCAACCATGCAGAAAGTTGCATAAAAGCAAAGACCTATGGCTAGTCTTAGCCTCGCAGCCCCCTGCTCCACTTTAAGGCTAGCAACATAAGACTTTCAACCTCTTCTCTTGCCAGTGGTCTCCAGTAGACAGATATTAGGCTACAAATTATTTGAATAGAAATGAAAAGAGATGATTCATGGTCTGAGAATAAATGGATTATACCTAAAGGACTTTTACCTGAATAATGGTATTGGGAAATAGTTCTTATGTGATTGAACTATAACATACACCTTAATAGTGGTGTAAACAAAACACCAGAGAAGCACAAATGAGAAAGATCTGAGAAGACAGAAGGGAAAACAAGGTTTTCTTTACAGAGTAGGGATTCCCAGGGTTTGTTAAAATGGGACACCAAGACCAGCAGGGCTGGTAAGATCTGGGAACTTGTTAATGATGCACTTTCTCCTGCCCCACCCCAAATTGCCTAAATCAGGCACTCTGGAATGCAGCCTACCAATCTGTTTTACCCATCCTTCTATGGGATTATGATGTATCTTCAACTACTGATCTAAACCAATGGGAAGGAGGAAAGACTGTGCAGCAGAAAAAAAATGGATACTCAAAAAGGTTCAGAGGTTATAATTGAGCCTTGTAGGTGGTGATGACCACTCAGGAGTAGAAATACAACAAATGGGAATGGAGCAAGATTAGATTTAGAGGAGGAGGGCTGGAGCAAGTGAGGGTAGGCCCAAAGGGCAGGTAACTGGGGGTGAGGAGAGAGAAACTGGGGGTGCTGGGGATGCAAATGTACTAAGTCAGGAGTCAGGTGTGGGCAAGTGAATGGCCCACACCCAAAACGTAATGACCCAAGACCCAGGTGCCAAAGGTGACCAGAGGTTCACACTGAGGGAGTGATGAGGAGCCCAGATGGGATATGCAATATTGGAAGAACCCTTTTTTGTTTGTTTGTTTTGTTAGCCACCCACAGGTCTTATGGGTCCAAGCCCCAAAGCAGACAATGTGACATGAGTTCCTTCCCCATTCTAGGCCAGCTCACAAAAAAGGAAGGAACTTAGAAGCCTGAGCATTAAGACCTCCAGCGAAGGAATGTTATAATGTTTATTGTATATCTAGACTTAAACATGAAACTTTTAAAATGAAAACATACTCCTGAAAATGTAATGACTGTGCCCTCCCTCCCCTCGTGCTGCTCAAACCCCCTCCTCTGTGAGGTGGAGGCCCCCGCCCACCCTGTTGTCCGACACCCAGCATCTCTTCTCTCTACCAGCCCGACATCCCAAGCAGGACCACAGTCTGGCTCACCACCTTCCTCACAGACAGTGTTTGCTCGGATTTGCCAACAGCTGCCAGTTCCCTACTCACTTTGGCTCCTTGCATCCCACTCTTCTTTCTGGGTAGAATTTCCTTCTTACCTACTTTAAAATGTCTCATTCAGCAACTTTCTTTGTCTGGAAAGCTTGCCGTCTTCGTCTAAATGGATCGCTTAAGTTTTTTTTGTTTTATTTCAGTTTTATATCAGTTCTTCTTCTCTTCTCCCCCTCATTTTGCTGATGAGAGATCCTCTTTCCACATACCTGCTTGTCCTTTTAGGGCCCTTCCTCCTTCATCTTGGGTGGTTTGCTTTTCTCCCAGGATGGATCTTGTGTGGATTTATTTTTCTTTATTCTGCTTGGTGCTCATTGTGCTTCTTGAGTCTGAAGGTTCATTTTGTCATTTAGTTTAGTAAATTTTCAACCATTGTTGATGTAATTAAATGCCCTCCGATTGCTACTACAGTTCTTCCTTATGTCTGAGTGAGTCTTCTCATCTTAGTTTTTGGATGTCGGCGTTTGAATTATTTGTTACATCTTTTTTTTCTCAAGCTGCATTTTGAGCAATTACCTCAAGTATGTCTTTTTTTGTTTTCATCTAATACATCATCTTCATTTCTGTTTATGTTGTTAATACATAATACTTTTGGAATCCACATATAATTTTTTTTCTTTTTCTTATTGATTGGGATTCATTGATGGTATAAAGAATTAGGTTACACTGATTACATTTGTTAGGTGAAGTCTCTCTTATAAGTGTGTCAAGTATGCTTTTATGCTCACTAATGCTTTATTAAGTCTAATTGGGGTGCTTATCACATCAAATTAAGTTTTATGAAATTTCAGTGACTATGGGTTTTTTTATTCTAGAAGTTCTATTAAGATCTTTTTCAAATAGGCCTTTTCTGCTTTATAGTGGGTTCTTTCCCCTCCTGGATTCCAGGCTATTTTAGTTATTTAAAACATATTTATTTAAAGTCTCTTTTGGATTTTCCTAACTCAATATCTTAAGAGCCATTATTCCCTCATGTGGTTTACTTTAATGTACTTAATTTTTATTGTGAGCTCACCTTGCAGAAATATATTTTTTTCTCCCAGGAAGATGTAACTTATAAGAGCCTTACTCCCAAGAGCTCTTGCATTTGCTTCTTGCTGGCACTCTAGGAATGTCACTGGTCCAGGATCAGTCCTGCATTAATTCATACCCTGGAGGTAAGTCCTGTAGTGTGCATGGAGAGAAAATTATAGCCCCTACCCACAGCTTGTGCAGGCAAGCCTGGCTTTTCAATTTTTCATAGGAGACTTTTTGTCCATCCATAGCCCAGGGCAGAAAAAGACATCTAGGTCACTTCCCTGTGTTGGTGGGAAGAAGTTTTTACTTTTATCTTTCAAGGGTCTATCTTATGTAAGTTCTAATTTCCTACCTAGCACAGGCCTAAGGCTACATCTCTTTACTTTGTTTGGAAAGTCAAGCCCAGTTCCTTAAAATCTACAGCCTATATTCGATCATATTTTTTGAGGCATTGATGGTATCAGTTCATGAGATTTATCTGGCTTTAATTTCCTTTGTGTTTCTGGCATCAGGAAGATTTTCTCCTTCTTCCCTCCCCCCACGTCCTACTGTCTTCCTTCCGTCTTCCTTGCTTTCCTTTCCTCTTCTCTCTCTCCCTCCCTTCCTTTCTTCCTTCTTCCTTTCTTTCCCTCTCCTTCCCTCCCTTCCTTCTGTCCTCCTTTTCTTCTTTTTCTTTTCTTTTAAGCTCAGCTATATTTAAAGGTTTGGCTTTAGCTATGTCTAACAACACTGGAGAAAATGGAAGGTAATAGACATTCAGTGGTGTCCCTTAAATAACTTTGGTTCTTCTGACATTCTCAGGTGTTCTAAAGGACTACATAAGGTTGACCTCTTGGTGATATGTACTGGTTCTACTCTCTCTCTCTGTTGGTGTGACCAGACTATAATAGTGTCACATTTTTCATTGCTATGTCATCATCATATGCCTTTTGTTTTTCCATATGAATTACTGTGCTATTAACAGAAGGATAAAAATATTAAGAAAGTGGGTGGTTTCTATAAGAGCACCCAGTTGTGTATTAAAAGCAAATGCTTATTAAAGGACAGGCACCTGATCTCAAACCTGGGTGGCCACTAAAAACCTGGGTGAAGTAGATTCTTTGATTTGCTATCTTCTCTCTCCTCTTTTCTCAGTTCCATAACTAACTCCCCAACCGGAATTGGCAGAACTATTTTATTCTAATATTACAAAACTTCCAAATGCATCTCATCAAATCACATATTTCCCACTTGAACCAGGATAGGTTAGGTTACCCCGTTGTAACAAACCCCCAAAAGCAAGCGGCCTGAAACAAGATTTCTTTCTTTCTCATCTACAGGACCTTCATGGGTTGTGGCACATACCACTTTTCACAGTCCAAAGCAAGTTGCATGGCTACATATGACCTCAAGGGTGTAGATACTAATCATAGTGCATGCTAGAAATGAGGACTAGCAATATTTGGTGAACAGAATGACTACCATATCATCCCACCCCATTCCACCTTTCTTTGCTGGGAGATGGAAGTCCTTTTGTCTACTTTTATGATCACTGCTGGGAAGCTACTAGGCAGCCTTGCCTCTGTGGAAGAAAATGCTGCCAAAGAGGAATACTGTGGCAGTTCAATTGTACACTGACCTTCTCTGATCAAGGGGGGTCACAAAGGGCATTGTATGCACCGTCAATAAGTAGGGATGTTTGGTTTCTTTGAAGCAGAGACATTTCAGAAAGCTAGACTAGCTTGTGATATGAAAGTGGTATTTCCCTCTCAGAAGTATAAAGTCATATGGTTTTAGAGTTTATAAGTCATTTTCCTTAGATGCTCTGAGAAAAAGCATCCGTACCCCTGTCTTCACTTTATGTATGCTCAAATTAAGATGAGGTGAAGGTAGGATTTTCTCAGTTTTTCTCATCTCTCAAATGGAACTCATACCCACCTTGCAAGCTTATTGTGAGAAATAGATAACAATATATATGAAATGTCAAGCATGTCATGAATACTCAGCAAATGGTTGTTCTTTTTCCATTTCAGAGATATGAAAGATCAGTGAGGGATGCATTGTCCTGACACTTGTTCACAAATGAGAGACTTATGCTAAAAGCATTTCTCGTAGTGTAAGAGTCTTGTTCAAACAACAGAAATCATTTATACCTGGCTCTTAAGATACCATTACTCATTCCAAAATACAAAATTAAAAAATTTATAGAGGGAAAAAAAATTTCCCTCTATTCTAAGCTCCTTACAAATAAGAACTCATTTTCTCCACATGATTACTCATATGAAATCGATGCCATTACTACCGTGATTTTATAGACAGTAAAACTGGGGGATAAGGAAGTCAAGCTATTGGCTCAAGGTCATACAGGGATAGTAGTGGGATTTGAACCCAGTTACTCTGTCTCCTGGATCCATGCTCTCAACGAATAAAGTGAGATTTTGTTTCCTGATGAATCAAATATAGTTTGTTTGGAACTATAACTGTGCTTGAGGAATACTGTTATTTGTATTCCCTAGGAGCAGTGGCTCCCCTAACAAAGCTGAGTTATGCAAGCTTTTCCTCCTCACCATTCACCTCCTGACATAGGGGAAGACATGGTTTGGGCACAGGGTGTTCCTTGTGACTGGTGAACTAGAAAGCAGCAATATTATTTTAAGACCCATATGTCTTAAACATCTGAGTTTAACACATTTTTAACATCTGAGTTTCCACAAGTTCTTATCTACAGATGGCTATGAAATTTACAGATTTTTAAAATACCTGTTAAGTATTTCATGCAATCTTTAATACCTTGCATCACAATTGGATCAAGCATACTGCAATCCTACTTCTTGGTTTAGCAGACTGAGTGCATTGAACCACTGTGCCAGAATCCCAATTGTGTTTTTACCATATAGATATGGCTTCAGTCTCCTTTTTAACTCTGTAAATGCTACAGAGACATCTGTAGAAATTATTTCAATTAACTCCACACTCACGTAAATGTGATATTAATTAATACTTATCTGGACATAGACAGCTCAGGAACCTACTCTCTGGTCTTTGTCAAAGTCACAGAACACTTGGTCCAATTCTGTTGATTTTGTGCCTGAGATCATTTCTTAATGATTCTATGTAAGTGTTTTGTGGGGTGAAAGGGGAAGTAAAAATCTAAACAACTTCAAATAATCCCATATAAACCAACTGGTGTTGGGTGAGATGAATGGGTCAGGTATAGGGGCCTTCCAGGGAGGATTTCTGCCTAAAGAGAGAGCTAAATCAGTGGTCTATGTCAGTCCTTCATTTGTATAAGAATTTAACACTTGATACCAGTGACTATTCCAAAACAAATCAAATGTGAAAGAGATATATGGAAAGAGAGCTAGAGGATATTTGCACACCCTAAAAAGGAAATAGAAAATAAATGAAACACAACTACCCCCTCCAAATCAAACAAAACCCCAAAGATCCTCCTCCCTTGTCATGCAACCAATTAATTTTAATGAGATCACAAGTCCCTATCATTTCTCACCCAGTGGTTGAGGGGTTAATGGAATTAGGGAGGGCTACCAGAATACCTGAGGAGTGATTTTTTGCATGAATAATAATTCCTGAGTGGGAGTGAGATGTGCCACCTCCCTCCCCATCTCAAGGTACTTCAGGCTCAACTGGATATAAAAATTAGACAGTGTTCTTTCTGCTTCATACATCACCCAGAAGAACACAGCTGGCTGTTTGGCTCTGGGGCAAACACATTTGAATAGACAAAAAATACAGGCTCTGTTAGGGTAGCTTGACTGAATTGCCCTTCAACCTGGAGTGTTTTTTTTTTTTTTTGTATTTATTTATTTATTCATTCATTTATTTATTTGACAAGCTGGGAGGCCTTTGAAAATATCCCCAATTCCCAGAACATACCTTCTTTTAATAAGGAGCATTTCCCTGCTAAAATCTTGTATTGTCAGCTCCATCACCATCACATCATCTCCACCTACCACTAGAATTCTCAAAGTGGTAAAGGAGCTGCCAAGATTGTACCTGAGGTTGAAAGTCAATGTGGTAACAATGGAAGCTTATTGAAGGCAACTCCTTCTAACATTTAGGAGTCAACATCACTTACATGGCTAGTGACCATCTATAAGTTTATAATCTCCTGCAAAGCCTATGAAAATGTCACCTGAAATGGATGTGGGGAGCTGCCATTTTGCCACCATGTTGAGGATTTTACTGCTTGATCATTTCTCATAAACAATGGGGTTTTCAAAGGGAAGAATATGAAGGCTGGAAAACAAGAAATCAGGTTAAGCAGAGAAGCATATAAAAGAAAAAAAGAAAATGTGAGTTCTTGAAATTTCAGGACTCCTGCCTTTTCTTTTTTTATAGCCAGGATGAGTAATGGAACAAATTTCACATTTTATCAAATCACAATAGCACATCCCTTGGAAACAGTAAATGGTTTACCAACCCTGCTCCCAGGACTTTTTGGGAGACCACACTAATAGATGGGCCCTGTGAAGTTAACTGGAGCCATATTAAGGAAATGAAAGAAATAACAAGAGACAGACCCTACCAAAGTAACAACAAAACACTTTTCTCCAACTATATTCAAGTTGACTCCAGTCTTATGCGAAAATGTATTTGATAAAGACATTTGACACTTCAGAGTATGTAAACAGTTATTGAAATACATTGAAGAAATAAAAAGATATGGGTTCCTCCCACAAAGAGAATGCTGTAAGAATTAAATAGTTAGATATAGATATATATTAAGATTATAATTTTTAATTTTAAAAACACCAAAATTTGTAAAAATAATTTATGTTTAGTTTGAATAGCCCAACAGATGCTCTATGCTTTGACTGTTGCCTATTATTAGAAGAGACTATTTGCTTTTTTGCTTTGGAGTGTGCATGGATGTGTTCTGACACAAAAGTCACATTATCTTTGCATAAAAGAACATATGGTTGGAGGAGGAGCAAGATGGCAGCCGAGTAACAGCTTCCTTGCATCTGGGCACCGTGAGTCTGGGGATATAGGACTCCAGGCATCTCTGGCTGGTGGGATCTGCCTATCATCACCCCTGAGAGGATACAGGGAGTCAGCGAGAGACTTCTGGACCCCAAGAGGAGGACTAAAACAGTGGAAAACCGGCAAGTGGTTGCGTGTGTTCAATCCGTCTAAACCCGCCCGCAACTGTAAGTTCAGTAGCAGCGAGACTGCAAACCAAAAAGGCCTTACCTGTGAACTGTTTTGGTGTCTTTGGACTTGGCACTCAGCTGAACTGCCTTGGGGAGAGCCTGAGCGGGAGTGCGGAGAACTTTGGCCTTTGTCTAGGGCCCCAGTCTGAGCCGCTGAGCCAGACGGAGCTAATAGTGTTTGGCTCTGGGTCACAGGCAGACATTGTGAGCGATCTGCCCCAGCAAGCTCCGCCCTCAGGTCCCAGAGCTGGAATTGGGTGGGAGCTGGTAACCCAGCAACAAAGTAGCCTAAGGGCGGGGTCTGAGCCGCCTTACAGCCCTAACCCTCGGGGGCAGAGGGAGACCAGTTTTGACACACAGGGTAAGTGGATAGCCACTTCAGCAGTGATTCCAGAGACAAGCACTTCCCTGAGAAAGCTTCTGCTCAGTAAGTGAACAAGTTCAAAGTGCCTTTTAAGTGGGCCGAAGAGAGATTTAAGGTGTCTACCTGCTGGGGTTTGAGAAACTAGCAGCCTCCAGTCGTATCAGAATTGTGATTAACATCTCGTACCCCAGAAGACCACGTGTTGCCCAGACAATATTCAATAACATACATACTGCTTTGTTTTTGGTTGTGTTTTTTTTTTTTTTTTGGTTTGGTTGTTTTTTTTTGTTTATTTTGATGTTGTTGATTGTTGTTTTGTTTTTTAAGTTCAACCTTCTCCATACAGATCCTTTTTCTTTCTCAGTTTTTCTAGTTTAATTATAATTTCCCATTGCTGCCTATTTCAATAATTAGAACTTCATTTTTGTTAGTGTTTCTACTGCTATTATTTGGTTTTTCCAGCCAATTTTATCCCGTAAAGTTTTCTGTTTGCTTTTTTTGGTTTGATTTATAGCATTTTTGTCTTTCCTCTCTACTTGGTGGAGGTGGGGTACTGTGTCTGATGAGGCTAGCAAAGAGCAGCTGACCTCAAGGGAACCACCGAACTGGGCACCCCCAGAAGGTGTTTTTTTTTTTAAGGTTGTATCAAAGTACCCTACTGTACACCTATATTGCTCTGTCTCCCTCTTTCTGTGCTCTCTTCTTTTTGTCAATATTCCTTTTACCCACCCCCTCTCCTTTCTCTATTTTTCTTTTTTCTTTCTTATCACTCGGCCCTCCTTTCTTTCATCCCCTTTTTGCTCTTAAACCTTCTCACCCATTTGGTCCTGTAACCCTTAGTCAACAGGGACGAGAACTTAAAGAGCAAGAGGAAGTGAAAGGAAAATTAGGGCAAGGAAACAGATAAAAGAAATCACCCATGAGGAAGAATCAGCAGAAAACTCCAGGCAACATGAAGAACCAGTCCAGAACAACCCTGCCAAGGGACCAGGAGGTAGCTACTGCAGAGCATTCCACCTATAAAGAAATGTTAGGAATGACAGAAAGGGAATTTAGAATACACAGGTTGAAAACAATGAAAGAAATGATGGAAACAATGAAGGAAACTGCTAATAAAGTGGAAAATAACCAAAAGGAAATTCAAAAACAGAATCAAATAAGAGATGAAAGATATGAAGAATATAAAAAGGATATAGCAGAGCTGAAGGAAATGAAACAGTCAATCAGGGAACTTAAAGATGCAATGGAAAGTATCAGCAACAGGTTAGACCATGCAGAAGAAAGAATTTCAGAGGTAGAAGACAAAGTTTTTGAGATAACTCAGATAGTAAAAGAGGCAGAAAAGAAGAGAGAGAAAGCAGAACGTTCACTGTCAGAATTATGGGACTTTATGAAGCGTTCCAACATATGAGTTATAGGAATTCCAGAAGGGGAAGAAGAATGCCCCAGAGGAATGGAAGCCATACTAGAGAATATTATAAAAGAAAATTTCCCAAATATCACCAAAGATTCTGACACACTGCTTTCAGAGGGCTATCGGACCCCAGGTCGCCACAACTCTAACCGAGCTTCTCCAAGACACATTGTGATGAACCTGTCCAAAGTCAAGACAAAAGAAAAGATTCTGCAAGCTGCCAGGAGTAAGCGCCAGTTGACCTACAGGGGCAAATCCATCACAGTGACCGCAGACTTCTCTAATGAAACTTTCCAAGCAAGAAGACAATGGTCATCTACCTTTAATCTACTTAAACAGAACAATTTCCATCCCAGAATTCTGTACCCTGCTAAGCTAAGCTTCAAAATTGACGGAGAAATCAAATCATTTACGGATATACAAACATTGAGGAAATACGCCACAATAAGACCAGCTCTACAGGAAATACTTCAACCTGTTCTGCACACTGACCACCACAATGGATCAGCAGCAAAGTAAGAACTCAGAAATTAAAGGACAGAACCTAACGTCCACACTGTTGCAAAAGATAAAACTAAGCAATGGATTCTCACAAAATAAGACGAATAGAATACTACCACACTTATCAATTATCTCAATAAATGTTAATGGCTTGAATTCCCCACTGAAGAGACATAGATTGGTTGACTGGATTAAAAAACACAAGCCATCCATTTGCTGTCTGCAAGAAACACACCTGGTTTCAAAAGACAAATTAAAGCTCCGAGTCAAGGGTTGGAAGACAATTTTTCAGGCAAATGGAATTCAGAAGAAAAGAGGAGTTGCAATCTTATTTTCAGATACATGTGGATTTAAAGCAACTAAAGTCAAAAAAGACAAAGATGGTCACTTTATATTGGTCAAGGGAAAAATACAACAAGAAGACATTTCAATTCTAAATATCTATGCACCCAATTTAAATGCTCCCAGATTCTTGAAACAGACCTTACTCAGTCTGAGCAATATGATATCTGATAATACCATAATAACAGGGGACCTTAACACTCCTCTTACAGAGCTGGACAGATCCTCTAAACAGAAATTAAACAAGGATATAAGAGACTTAAATGAGACCCTAGAACAACTGTGCTTGATAGACACATATAGAACACTCCATCCCAAAGATAAAGAATATACATTCTTCTCATCACCCCATGGAACATTCTCCAAAATTGATCATATCCTGGGACACAAAACAAATATCAACAGAATCAAAAGAATTGAAATTTTACCTTGTATCTTCTCAGACCATAAGGTACTAAAGGTGGAACTCAACTCTAACAAAAATGCTCGACCCCACCCAAAGGCATGGAAACTAAACAATCTTCTGTTGAATAACAGATGGGTGAAGGAAGAAATACAACAGAAAATCATTAACTTCCTTGAGCATAACAACAATGAAGACACAAGCTACTAAAACCTGTGGGATACTGCAAAAGCAGTTTTGAGAGGAAAATTCATCGCTTTAGATGCCTACATTAGAAAAACAGAAAGAGAGCACATCAACAATCTCACAAGAGATCTTATGGAATTGGAAAAAGAAGAACAATCTAAGCCTAAACTCAGTAGAAGAAAAGAAATATCCAAAATCAAATCAGAGATCAATGAAATTGAAAACAAAAGAATCATTCAGAAAATTAATGAAACAAGGAGTTGGTTTCTTGAAAAAAAAATAAAATAGATAAACCATTGGCCAGACTAACGAGAAATAGAAAAGTAAAATCTCTAGTAACCTCAATCAGAAATGATAAAGGGGAAATAACAACTGATCCCACAGAGATACAAGAGATCATCTCTGAATACTACCAGAAACTCTATGCCCAGAAATTTGACAATGTGAAAGAAATGGATCAATATTTGGAATCACACCCTCTCCCTAGACTCAGCCAGGAAGAAATAGAGCTCCTGAACAGACCAAATTCAAGCACTGAGATCAAAGAAACAATAAAAAATCTTCCAACCAAAAAATGCCCTGGTCCAGATGGCTTCACTCCAGAATTCTATCAAACCTTCAAGGAAGAGCTTATTCCTGTACTGCAGAAATTATTCCAAAAAATTGAGGAAGAAGGAATCTTCCCCAGCACATTGTATGAAGCAAACATCACCCTGATACCAAAACCAGGAAAGACCCAAACAGAAAGGAGAATTTCAGACCAATCTTACTCATGAACATAGACGCAAAAATTCTCAACAAAATCCTAGCCAATAGATTACAGCTTATCATCAAAAAAGTCATTCATCATGATCAAGTAGGCTTCATCCCAGGGATGCAAGGCTGGTTTAACATACGCAAGTCTATAAACGTTATCCACCATATTAACAGAGGCAAAAATAAAGATCACATGATCCTCTCAATAGATGCAGAAAAAGCATTTGATAAAATCCAGCATCCTTTTCTAATTAGAACACTGAAGAGTATAGGCATAGGTGGCACATTTCTAAAACTGATTGAAGCTATCTATGACAAACCCACAGCCAATATTTTACTGAATGGAGTAAAACTGAAAGCTTTTCCTCTTGGAACTGGAACCAGACAAGGTTGTCCTCTGTCACCTTTTAGTGCTGGAAATTCTAGCCAATACAATTAGGCAAGACAAGGAAATAAAGGGAATCCAAATGGGAGCAGAGGAGGTCAAACTCTCCCTCTTTGCTGACGACATGATCTTATACTTAGAGAACCCCAAAGACTCAACCACAAGACTCCTAGAAGTCATCAAAAAATACAGTAATGTTTCAGGATATAAAATCAATGTCCACAAGTCAGTAGCCTTTGTGTACACCAATAACAGTCAAGATGAGAAGCTAATTAAGGACACAACTCCCTTCACCATAGTCTCAAAGAAAATGAAATACCTAGGAATATCCCTAACGAGGAGGTGAAGGACCTCTATTAAGAAAACTATGAAATCCTCAGAAAGGAAATAGCAGAGGATATTAACAAATGGAAGAACATACCATGCTCATGGATGGGAAGAATCAACATTGTTAAAATGTCTATACTTCCCAAAGCAATCTACCTATTCAATGCCATTCCTATCAAAATACCAACATCGTACTTTCAAGATTTGGAAAAAATGATTCTGCGTTTTGTATGGAACCGGAAAAAACCCCGTATAGCTAAGGCAGTTCTCTGTAACAAAAATAAAGCTGGGGGCATCAGCATACCAGATTTTAGTCTGTACTATAAAGCCATAGTGCTCAAGACAGCATGGTACTGGCACAAAAACAGAGACATAGACACTTGGAATCGAATTGAAAACCAAGAAATGAAACTAACATTTTACAACCACCTAATCTTTGATAAACCAAACAAGAACATACCTTGGGGGAAAGACTCCCTATTCAATAAATGGTGTTGGGAGAACTGGATGTCTACATGTAAAAGACTGAAACTGGACCCACACCTTTCCCCACTCACAAAAATTGATTCAAGATGGATAAAGGACTTAAATTTAAGGCATGAAACAATAAAAATCCTCCAAGAAAGCATAGGAAAAACACTGGAAGATATTGGCCTGGGGGAAGACTTCATGAAGAAGACTGCCATGGCAATTGCAACAACAACAAAAATAAACAAATGGGACTTCATTAAACTGAAAAGCTTCTGTACAGCTAAGGAGACAATAACCAAAGCAAAGAGACAACCTACACAATGGGAAAGGATATTTGCATATTTTCAATCAGACAAAAGCTTGATAACTAGGATCTATAGAGAACTCAAATTAATCCACATGAAAAAAGCCAGCAATCCCTTATATCAATGGGCAAGAGACATGAATAGAACTTTCTCTAAAAACAACAGACAAATGGCTAACAAACACATGAAAAAATGTTCATCATCTCTATATATTAGAGAAATGCAAATCAAAACAACCCTGAGATATCATCTAACCCCAGTGAGAATGGCCCACATCACAAAATCTCAAAACTGCAGATGCTGGCGTGGATGTGGAGAGATGGGAACACTTTTACACTGCTGGTGGGACTGCAAACTAGTACAACCTTTCTGGAAGGAAGTATGGAGAAACCTCAAAGCACTCAAGCTAGACCTCCCATTTGATCCTGCAATCCCATTACTGGGCATCTACCCAGAAGGAAAGAAATCCTTTTATCATAAGGACACTTGTACTAGACTGTTTATTGCAGCTCAATTTACAATCGCCAAAATGTGGAAACAGCCTAAATGCCCACCAACCCAGGAATGGATTAACAAACTGTGGTATATGTATTACCATGGAATACTATTCAGCCATTAAAAAAAATGGAGACTTTACATCCTTCGTATTAACCTGGATGGACGTGGAAGACATTATTCTTAGTAAAGCATCACAAGAATGGAGAAGCATGAATCCTATGTACGGAATTTTGATATGAGGACAATTAATGACAATTATGGTTATGGGGGGGAAACAGAAAGAGGGAAGGAGGGAGGTGGGTGGGGCCTTGGTGTTTGTCACACTTTATGGGGGCAAGGCATGATTGCAAGAGGGACTTTACCTAACAATTGCAATCAGTGTAACCTGGCTTATTGTACCCTCAATGAATCCCCAACAATAAAAAAAAAAAAAGAAGTGTTAATCACAAAAAAAAGAACATATTGTTTTGATAAAATTACGAGTATAATAAAATCCATTTTTTTTTCTCCCTTCTCCCTCCCTCCAAGTTTTTAACCTGTAGTCTTAAATATTCCAACCTTGACACCTCAAAGTAAGAGGGAAAAGGAGGTTTTATAGATAATGAGTATTCTAATTGCACATTTACTTTGCTTCTTCTGGTCCTGGCAGTTGATCTAAAACCTTATGAGATATTATTGTGACCATGAGTGAGTCTTCCTATGACATGGGAGTATAGGGAACTCAGAGAATATGTAGCAAATGATAATAAGAATGTTACAAACCAATTTCATTTATGAACAATGTTGTAAAAATTCTAAATAAAATATGAGAAACTCAAAAACAATAATGTATAAATATAAAAATAATGATTCATGACCAAGTAGGTTTATCATAGGGATGCAAAGAACATATCAGGTAATCTATTAATATAATACCACAATAACTGAATTATTTTTAATTGAAATCAGAACTGCATACATTTATGGGGTACAACGTGATGATCTGATGTAGTATGTGGATTGTAATTTTCTTTCCCCAGGTTATCCTTGTCCTGCTTTGGTATGAATGTTATACTAGTCTCATATAATGAGCTGGGAATTAAAAAATATATATATTGCCTATTTCTTAGGCACAAGACTTTACATTAAATATTTGATCTCGTTTGTTACTTGTGTTTTACAAATGTCTAAATTCTATATTTGACCTCTATATTCTACACGTTTATTTTTATATTCCCACTATTTTTTGGTTTTTATACTCTATCAATATAAATTGAACATAACTCATAGTTTTGTTAAATTCTTACAGTATAAATATGGATTGTAAGTTTCTCCTTTTAATTCTGTCTGAAACTCTGCTATTAGTTAAATAAAAGTTCATGAAAATTGAAAAAAAAAAAAAAGAATGTAAGTGCACATACATTGAAAGGTAAGTTCTGAATAGCAAAACTTTTTAACGAAGTGGGGACACTACATGGTGCCACCAGAGTAGAAGGTGTTAACAACTGTCAAGTAGCCAGGACAAACAGATCTAAGGAAAGGAGCCGGTATAAAGAGGACAAGGTCGGTAGAACTAGGAGATACTGTTCTAGTATCTTGAGCAATTTACTTTGAAGACAGAGGGGGATGCGTCCTTGAAAACTAAGTCTATGGGAAAAATTCCTGTTGGGCAGAATAACGAAAGGATGCTTTCAGGCTTACACACGTCTCTACCCACTCCAGACCTTCTAATTTTCTCCCTTTAGGGCTACATGTCCCCAAATAACAAAACTCCTAGAAACTTAGATAACATCAGAATCGCTAACTCTTCTGGTTAAGAAAGAGTCAAGAACCCATGGGTTCCAGGTCTTTGGGGTAGTCAGTGCCAAGAAGTTCCAAGTGTTTTTATTTATGTTTAAATCAATATTCACAAGCACTCAACAGACCTATCAATCACTGCTGCCCTTTGCTTTCACTATTCCTTTGCCATCAATGCCAACTCTGTCTTTGTCCTCTTCTTCACAATTCCAGTCTCTCCCCTCCGCCCTGCTCACTTCATCTCCCTAAATCTAACCCTCCTTTAAGACTAAGCTCACAGATTAGCCCTTCCCTAATTTCTCCAAGTCCCTGGGTTTCTCTTTATCTTAGCATCTTCTGTAATCTATTTACGTCTTTGCTTATACTTTGCTTCATACCCTTGAGTTTTACAAAATCAGGGAGTGTGTTTTATTTCCCTTTGAAAACCCCCTTGTAATAAAATACACTAAGTATTTGTTGAAATAAACTAAACTTAAATTCAAAAATGATTTTTCAAGATGTATTCAAAATGACAATTTTATGAGTAAAAGGAACAGAGAAGAAGAAAAGGGAAAGGCAAAATGTCTTTGCCTCATTATAATCTTGTTAAATAATGGTATACAGGGAGTATTATAACATAACTATTAGATACAAATTATTGTCATAGCTATACTTGAAAATGGAACAGAATTGACTACCAAACAGAGAATGTTCAGATGAACATTAAAAGAGGTTTGAATAGAAACTGCTGAATTGGAAATTTTGCCTTTGGACACATTTAATTTGGCATGAAATACATTCCTCAGACAGGCACCCTTCTTGCTATTAGCCACTAAAATCTAAGACTTGGGCAGATCTCTGGACTATGTGTGACCTTCTGTCTTTCCATACTCCTCCTGGTCATGTCAAGCCTGAATGGCATGGCTTACCCAGCTCTGTGTATTTTGTTGGAGAAGGCATACTTGGTGAGTTTAGAAGACCAGAAAAAGAAGGAAAAAAAAAAAAAGAGAGAGAGAGAGAGCTGATATTGACTGAGTTTCTGTCACGTGCCAGAAATTTTCAAAGAGTTCTATGTACATCAGCAAATCTAATCCTTACAATCATTGTTCAAGATCAACATTGTATCAACCTGATGAGAAATCTCACTGTGGTGAAATCACTTGTCTAAAACGCATAGCAGGTGACAGGCAGAGACACAGTAGGATCTAGGCCTGCCTGACGCCATATCCAGATGTTATCCTGCATCCCACAGCCCCAGTCCTGCTGTGGGCTGGTTTGTGGAGAGTAAGTTCCACTGCAAATGACTGACACAGGGCCTCCCTGCTCTTGAGATAACACACAATAGAAATATTTTTGTGTGGGGGGTTGTATGTCATATATTGTTTAATCTGAGAAGGTAAGCTCAGGAGATTACACACATAAATTTATTCACTAAACATAATATTTCTTTGTTTTCATGCTTGTTGCTCAATATCAATGCTATCTGACCATTCCTTTCTCTCCTGTGTGGGGTAGGAAGATTTTATCCCATTCCCGGTGACTAGAATAACTAAATGAGTGACTTAATTCCTTCTAGGATGTATTTAGTATATATTGTGGTTTGTTATTAATTCTTCTTTTTCTCTTTCCTATATTTTCCAGCTTAATTGACTTTCTATTAATTCCCTTTGCCTCCCTTAATAATCTGGAATTTCAACTATACTTTTTAATGGGACTAATAAATACTTTTTCATTCCTATTATAATTAATCTTTTATATTATTATATTTGAATGTGAAACGCAGGATTCTTATTCTTTCTCATTTCACGACAGCTTAGCAAGATGAAATATGACTTCGGAAGTCATTTTCCTATGTCCCATCTTTACGCCCAACTCTTAGATATTGTTGAGATAACTTTAGTTCCAGGCTATTAGTTTCATTTTCTCCCATAACATAATGTTTCTTCTGTTTCAAAAATCATTACCTAACAAATCATATTACAAATTTGTTTTGACATTTCTCAACCATTTATGTTACCTTACATATTACGTGATTTCTTCTTTGTCAATATTTTCCCTTTTCATTATTTTTGCCTTGCTGTTATGAATCAGTTGTTGATTATTTCAAATGCTTTCTTGATTTTTTTCTTCAGATAAAGGGCACCATGTCTGCATTGTTCTCTTTTTGTCCTAAGAAGTGATTATTATTTCTTGATCTTCAGGCATCAGAATTATAGATGAGGAATCTGATGCTAGTCTAATCCCCTCTTCTTTCTAGAACAAGCCGCTTACAAAGTGGAAACTTATAACACATTCTCTTTATCTTTCACTTAGTGATATTCTGAATATGTGTTGTTTTTATTAATTCTGCCTGAGACTAAGTCAATTCAGTCAATCGGTTCATTCACGTGACTCTTGAGATCCAGGAAATTGTCTGCGATCATCTGTGTAAGTACTACTCTTCCTGTCTGCTCTCTACCTCTCTCTGGAACTCTGACTATGTGAACAGGAGTCCTGATTGTGGCTGAGGTCCCTCTCAGCCTCTCACCTTCCCTCATGGATGTTCCACCTTTCCCTGCTTTGTGGTGTGAGCTGTTTCTTCCACTGGTCTTCCAGCACACCACTCCTGTTTTCAACAGGATCTGTCTTCTTTTTTCAACCATCGTTGAATTTTTAAAGTCATGGACCATGTTTCCTAAATCCAAAACTAAAGCATTTTATTTGTGCCCCGGTTTCACTCATTTGAGAGGTCTAGAGTGTTTCATGAAATTTTTCTATTGTCATTTTCACTGTTTCTACTTCAGTGGCTACCATTCCAGACAATCAGATTGGTCTTCTCCACTCGAATTGCTAATGCTTTTGAGTTGTAATTTGTCTTTTTTTTTGAGAGAGAGAGAGACAGAAAATCTTGCTCTATCTACTAGTCTAAAGGGCAATGGCATCAGTTAGCCTAGCTCACAGCAACCTCAAACTCCTGTGTATACTCAAGTGATCCTGCTGCCACAGCCTATCGAGTAGCTGTGACTATAGGCACTGGCCACAAGGCCTGGCTAATTGTTCTATTTTTAGTATAGACAAGATCTCACTCTTGCTCAGGTTAGTCTCAAATTCCTGTCCTGAAGCATTTCTCTTCCATCAGCCTCATAAATTCTGGGATTATAGGCGTGAGCCACCATTCCCTGACACAGTGTGGCCTCTATCTTTATGAACCATCAGAGAAGAAAGAAATTGGTAACTAGTTAACCCTTTGCTGAAGCTTTCTGCTCCTGGACTTCCTAGAAACATGTGGCAGCCTTCTCCTAATCTTAGAGAGGGGCAGTTACTCAGCCCACTCACAAAGCTTCTCCTTATTCCCTCCAGGGACAACCAGACGAAGCCAGCCTTCCCATGATGATGGACAACTGGTTGATACAACATATCAACTGAGAACTCTGGAAGGTACAAAATTTTAGACCAAGAAACTTCCTTGGTCTTTAGGGACAAACAAAGCCTCTTTTATACAACTGGCATCCTGGCTCTTTAAGGTAGAACAAAAACCTTGACCTGCCATTTCCTCACACTCTGAATCCTCAGACCTAGCCTCCAGGGTCTACCAGCCTGCCTTCGTTAGTGATGCTTCCTGCTACAGAGAGAGATTGGAAGGGGTGAGTGTCAGGGACACATGATCTAGTCTCCCTCTTCCCAGAATTTCTTCATAACATATTTAGTGAGCATCTATTATGTACAGCCACTGGGGCATCTTGAGGGTGAACCATCAGAGACATTCATTATTGCTTAACCATGGAAGGCAATATTTCAATATTTATCTTTTAAAAGGTTGCTAAAATGACTATTTAAAAAATTGAATGGTTCTAGATAACCTCTGAAGATAATAACACAAAGAAGCAAATCTATGAAATTTTTAGTTTGTGATGTATACAAATATCTACAATATCTACCTGGCCCTAAGTTCCCCACTAACCGAGGTATATTAACTATTGCATAGTTTCTATTTTTATTTAACTTCTAACTTCCTTGCTCCATCAGTCTCATCATCAGATACCTGCTTTCTTATTTGAATGCTTCACCTCTAGAAGCATTTTATTATGTTCACAACCCCAGATACAAAATTTCTAGAAAACTATGAATTTTAAGTAAATTATTCTTAGAAATCCATACTCATGTTTTTATCATTACTTTTAAAAGAAAAAACTTCATACACACCTCGTGCTTTACCTGAGTCTCTTACTTCTGAGGAAACCTCTCTAAAAGGTTCATCAAACACCAGTATAGAATCCCTAAGAGCTTATAACAGATTGAAAATAAGATGAGCTGAGTTAAACCATTGCCAGTCTAATCACATATAAGGGAACTGTTGATTCCACATTTGATTATACACTGACCCTGCAGTGATGAATAGATTACAATAGAGAAATTGGAAGTGATTACTCATATTTTGTTGGTGAGGCAGTTTTTCTATCATTTAACTAAAAGGCCTAAAACTTACGGAGAAAGGATTTCATGCTTTGGTCAAATTATTTCCTAGGTAGACCCAATATAAGGTGTTAAGTCTGAAAAAGTCACTTTTCTGAATTGTCCATGTTAAAACTACAAAAATAAATAACCTTGTAAGTACTTTAGATTTCAGTTCTTTATAAAAAATCTTTTCACTATCTAGTTTATTTTTATATATTACCTTGATAATCTCCCCTTATATTATTATTTAATCCTGTTATATATTTCCTATATCTTGTTATAAAATGCCTCTTTTTTCCTTCAATTGGTAACAGTGATTTACAAAATAACAAGGAAGAAGAAACTAATACATGTGTGTGTTTATGTTCATACATATGTACATACACAGATAACATGTTCATCTCTATGGAAATATAAATTAGATATAGTGATCAAATATTCTTAAGTAAATAATCTTAAGAGAATCTGAAGGATAACTTTTTCATCATACCTATTTTTACACCCATCTAATACACATACTTTATAGTGTACACATACTTCAAAGTTACTTCACATTTTTGACTTTGCAATAGTGAGGTAGAGCCCATGTTAATCTTAATTTTAAAAGATGCAAACTGAGGGAGTTTTCGCATGTAGAGTCCAAAGTGAGATACAGAAATAGAAATAGCACTCATAGCACTTATGTTCCTGGGTCTTAATGCTCAACCTACTTCTACTGAAAACAAATTAAAGAAACATACTTGCTATGAACTTCTAGAGAGGCCATACTGCCATTTACAAAAGTAAAACTGGAAAACAGGAAAAGGCTAAGTTGTTCTGTGGGAGCTTTGTTCCCCCTGGTTACATCCTGGCTGTTTTATTAACCTTTCTATTTCCTAACTCTACAATGGCAAACCATGACTCCCACTCTTTTTCTACAAGAAGAGAGAAAGACTACTGCCCTCATTCCCTTGCTGAAAGCTAAGTGCTATCCTACTCTCAGCGCCCTCAGCAGTCTCTTCCTACCTCCATCAGAACAGTCTGAGCTCCCAGGCATGAGGCTCTGGCATCAGCCTGCAAATCAGCTCGTATTTACTTACAAACTCCGGATTCATCTTTCTCTCCCAGGTAACATGATGTGCACTTTAGTAAAGGTTATTATGAAATTTATGTCTCTGCTTTTGCAAATTCTTGAAGGTGAGAATTGAGTGGAATATTAAGGCAACGCTAAAGCAGACCAGGAGGCCCAAAGTCAGGGCTAAATGGTCCCCTCAAGTTCCAGACTGCTTCACATTCTCCATACGGGCATAAGGGCTTTGCCTTAGTACATGTAACTGGGAAGATGCTAGATCATAACCTACAAGAAAAGGGAGAGAGAAAACACTCTCTTACTCTCTCACAGCTTTCCTAGTGAGGGTAGATCCTATTACTTGTAGGTCATCCATCCATTTACTCCTCTGATATATATCAAAGTAAGGGGAAGAAAAGCACAGCCTTGTGTATTATTATATTGATACAGAAATTCTTTCTATGTTAATAAGTATATACTTTATATAAATATAAAAACTAAATTGGGAGCTGATCAAGATCAATTAGCTGTGAATGTATGAATTGGGTGAACATGGAAACATTTGCTTCATGCCATTGATACCTCAATAACTATTCATATCTGCGGGCATTTTAGATGCCCACGACTTATTTACCTAACCCCAGAAGAATGGATATATAGGGTTCCTCCTGTTAGACAAGATGAATAAATGTAAATACACTAACCTCAAGAGATGGTTTAGTTTAAAAATTTAAATCATTTTTTTACCTATGTTAATTGATTATCCAAAATCTAATATGTTTAACACATATTTCCACCTGTACTTGTTGATTAATCATCATTTTTAGGAATAGTCATGCCAAGACTAACATGCTAACAATGTTTTTTCTTTACAGTACAAATGCAGGTTTCACTGCACAAGCTCCTGAGGCACCTTCCTCTAAAACACTGCCGAGGTCAAGATCATCCTTGGGCTAATCATGGCTGCTCATCTATCCCACATAAAAAAATTCTGTTCTTTTTGGCCTAGCTGTGGTTACCCTAAGAGCCGTACAGTGGTTCTGTTCTCTACTCAAGAAATACATACAGCTTAGAAACAAAATGGAGAAACACATTGTTGAGGTGATAATGTCATCATCTATCTTTTCAAGTTTGCTGGAAATCCTAATCAATTCAAAGCTTTGGAGATCGGTATTGCCTATTGTAGTCTTACCCAGCTATTCATTTTCCTTTTCTTAACACCAAATGTTCTGGCATATAGAGTCAAAAAGAACTGAGTTCATGGTTCAACAAGGTCATTTATGGAAAATAGAATCCTGGAAAAGTTACTTGATCTCCATAAATCTCAGGATTTGGGGTATGCAAATTGAAGCTAATAATAAAACGTACCTTATAGACAGAGTATTAAATAAGCATGCTTGTTACAGTGTCTGGGCACAAACAAATGTTAGCTATTATAATTATTATTCAGTAGTTCATTTATGCAAACCCTGCTCAGCCTGTGCACAGGGGTAGGTCTTCCATCTTCTTTGGTGGTAGCACTATAACCCTCTTGTTAGATTATTTGCAAAAGTGAACATTAATAGGGAAGTTCATATTATTTACAGATTTCAACTCAATTATTCTTCCTTCCTTTTTGCCCAGTCCACTTTTTTTACTTGCATATTGTATACCAAAATTTTGTCCTTTGGGGTTGAATTTTTCCATGCATGATCTCAGCCAAAGGTGATTTTTTTAATACTATTGAATCAAATTCACCGTCTACTTTTGAATTAAAAGCAGATGAAAGTAACTTATTTTATTTTTCTGCCTGAAAGAAACATAGGGCTGTTTCTGTGCCCAGATAATTCACTAATAGCTGCAAGTATTCATATATCTCATCTTTACTCAGGAAGTCTCCTGGCTCATTATGAAAATATTAATTAAGTTAGGGGCAATTGGAAAAGGTTGCTTTTGAACCCTCTCAATGTGAGCTCGTATTAAGTTACTACTGTATTTGTGTGGAGTCAGATTTCAGAAACATCTGGGAATAGATTCCCATCAAATATAAATAACTAGGATTTCATGATCTTCTTTCTCCAGGGAAAGATGTAGGTATTCTATTGTCAGTCAGTGCACTTGACCTGTGGATATAATTCAAAAATGAAGTTTGTCCAAAACCATTCGAAAATACGCTAAAACTCTTTCATAAGGCATTGTTTTTGTGTCCTGGGGATTATCTATTTGCCTTTCCAGATGCACTGTCCACTATTCTCTCCTTGCTCTGCACCCAGGGAGGCTGGCCCTTATGGACAGCATTCATGAATTCATTGCCCTCAAGTTTCTGGCTGGTTTCAGCCAAAGGCAGCATAGGTGTAAGCTTAGAGTGGGAGGGGGAGAGAGTAACTTGGGGGTATTTTCCTTCTTCCCCATGCAAGGTTGCTGTGTGTGGCTGCAGTCCCCTACCGAAGACTCCGGACCACTCTTCTGTAGTCCTGGATAACAATTCCCTCCTTACTCTTTCACCCTTTTGGCCTTGAGATGGCAATGACTCCCTGCTCTTACTAGCTCCAGGGAGCTATTGGACTACCCCTCTTCACCTCCTTAAATCCCACCTTTTCTGTTGAATCAATCCCTATATTATAGTACCCATCTGCATGTGTCAGAACACACTAGTGTTGTGTCTTTCAAGCCTATTCAAATTCAGTTCCCTCTGCCTTGCATACCATTGTCTTCCTTATCCACCTAGAGAACATGCATTTGTCTTTTGAGACACACCATTAAGGGCAGATCTTCCCGATCTGTGAAGCCTTCCACTCTGGTCCTCTAGATAACCAGTCATGCCTGTTTCTAGGATAAAGTCTTGAACCAGGTTGCTTGGTTTCAAATGCAGCCTTTACCATTAATTGGTTACATGACCTAACACCAAATGAGTTTCTTAACTTTCATTGGCTTCAGTTCCTCAATTGTCAAACAGAAACAATAATGACAACTCCCTCATAGGATTATTGTGAGAGTTAAATTAGTTGATATTTTTGATGTGCTCAGAACACTACCTGGAACTTTTGAGTCAATAAATATTATTATTAGAGTCATTGTTGTTACTATCACTTTTAATCTATTTCACTAGCCTGCCCATGCTACTCATCATGGTCTCCCTGCCATGGCCTAGCACTAGGGATTTTCTTTTTACTTTTATTTTTTTGGCCAGGGTCGGGTTTGAACCTGCCACCTCCAGTAGGTATATAGGACCAGCGCCCTACTCCTTTGAGCCACAGGTGCCACCCCACTAGGGATTTTCAATTAATTGTTTATTGAATCTTGACAATAATGGATCTTAATAATGAACAGTCTCTTTACTGGGCTGCTTTCCATTTCTGAGAAGACACTGAAGGCTGGGAATTCTATTCTGCCTTTTTTTATAGAGCTGCATCTGAAGAGGCGATGGAGAGCCAGACACCAGTGCTACATTCACTTTGGATCTCTGGAGAACTAATTCAGCTTAATAATTTACAACAAGTGGAACATCGTTGACAACAAAAAAACAAACAAAAATGCTTCCAAGATTTCTGATACATGATATTGTGTTTTAGAAACCCACATAGAATTGAAGAGTTAGGTAAGAGAACCCAGGGTTTATAACATTTCATAGTGACAAGTAACAAGAATAGATGAGAATTTGGGGGGATACCTACCTAAAACCACTGGTTCTACAAAAGCTAAATTTTCAGAATATTTATCTGGTAATTTGCTTAGTCTGAATTTTTTTTCAGAAAAAAATGAAAAGCTATTTGAAGTGACAAAATCTGAGACTTATATCTGTTTCTTGGAGATTACTGCTAGCCATGAACCATTCTGTAAGAGATAAAACCTATTTGTAGGAAATTTTATTTGCCAGACATCATGGAAAACTACATTTTCAAGTAAAAAGTAAATGTTCAGGCAAGGGAACTATGTATGTTAGTTGCACCCAACTTAAATTCCCCAATATGCTCTACAGAGTAAATTTCATTTCTAGAACAGTTACATCCTCAAGCCCACTTTGAGGCCCCTTGTTTCATGCTTAGATGCATCCATCACAACAGCCCTGTATGCCCAGCAATCAACTCTGGCCTTTCCTATAAAAAGAAAATTTTAAACTGGGAAGAGAAAGAGCCAATAGAAGTTGATCAATTTTATCCTATTTGCCTACTATTTATGAGGTAATTTGCTAGGAATTTTATCTGAATCATTACATTAATTGTAATCACATTAACAATAATCTTATGAGATTCCTTATTATTATCCTCATTATGCAAATGAAGAAACTGAGGCCCAGGAATGAGTAATTTGCTCTGGGCCACCTACTGAATAATAAGCTCTATTTTATTTTTTTGCTCTTTATATTTTTATCTGATCAGAAGTTTTCATCCAGAGTCTGTACCTCCTCTTCTGCCCTCAAAGTGTATTTGGAAATGTGTGACAAAATTTTGTTTCTCACACTTGCTTGAATTTTTTCTGTTTTTTAGTGTGTGGCCAGAAATAGGATGCCACATATATTACAAAGCAAAGGATAGCGCTACACAGAGAAGCAAGTCTTTAAGTGCCCACTCACCCTGTTTTTCTTTTTTTTTTTCTTTGAGAAACAGTGTGCTTAAACTGTAGATACTGGATGATTTCTTTTTTTTTTTTTTTTTTTTTTTGTGGTTTTTGGCCGGGGCTAGGTTTGAACCCACTACCTCCGGCATATGGGACCGGCGCCCTACTCCTTGAGCCACAGGCACTGCCCGATACTGGATGATTTCTAATGAGTAAGCTATTTTTTTTTTTTTTTTTGAGACAGTCTTACTTTGTCACTCTGGGTAGAGTGCCATGGCATATAGCTCAAAGCAACCTCAAACTCTTGGGCTCAAGCGAGCCTCTTGCTTCAGCCTCCTGAGTAGCTGGGACTACAGGTGTTCAACTCAATGCCTGCCTATGTTTTATGTAAATATGGGGGGTCTCACTCTTGCTCAGGCTGGTCTTAAACTTGTGAGCTCAAATGATTCATCTTCCTCAGCCTCCCAGAGTGGCGGGATTATAGGCATGAGCCACCATGCCTGGCCTTATAAGCTATTTATAATATTCCTTTACTAGGTATTTACACAAAGGGAAATGTGTTCTATCATAAAGATACTTTCACTCTAATGTTCACAGCAGCACAATTCATAACCTAAACATGTGGAAACAACCCAAGAGCCCTTCAACATAGAAAGGAATTGATAAATTGTGGTATATGTATACCATGGAATACTATTCAGCCATAAAAGTATGGAGATTATGTGTCTTATGTACTAGCCTGGATGGAATTGTGGACTATCCTCCTAAGCGAAGTAACACAAGGATGAAAAAACAAACATTATATCTACCCAGTATTAAATTCAAACTAGTAGATTAATACTTACATGCTCACATGAGAGAAAAACTCAATGAAATTCAAGAGGGGCTGGTAGGGAAGAGGATGGGTTAGCTCTCACCCAACAGGTACATTATGCAGGTATGTAACAAATTGGACCTTAACCTTGCACATGCAAACCATGGAATATAACTGTTTGTAGCTCCATATTAATCTGAAAATTTTAAGAAAGAAATAGTTAATTTACTGAGTGTTATTTTAATCAAATGCATCTTAGCCATTAAGAATATCTGAATCCAGACACAATGATTGAATATAATTCCATTCAAAAGTGCAAATATTTGACCAATTACAGTGTCCATGGTTCCTGATCTAAGATTAAAGACCAATTATGATTGTATTTTTTTTTCTTTTTTTTAATTTTTTTATTAAATCATAACTGTATACAATGATATGATTATGGGGCATCATACACTCACTACATAAACCATTTGACACATTTTTATCACAGTGGTTAACATAGCCTTTCCGGCGTTATCTCAGTTACTGTGCCAAAACATTTACATTCTACATTTACCAAGTTTCGCAAATACCCCTGTAATATGCACCACAGGTGTGATCCCACCTATTCCCCTCCCTCTACCCACCCCCCCCTTTCCCACTTCCCCCTATTGTTAAGTTGTAGCTGGGTTATAGCTTTCATGTGAGAGTCCCAAATTAGTTTCATAGTAGGGCTGTGTACATTGGGTATTTTTTCTTCCATTCTTGGGATACTTTACTAAGAAGAATATGTTCCAGCTCCATCCATGTAAACATGAAAGAGGTAAAGTCTCCATCTTTCTTTAAGGCTGCATAGTATTCCATGGTATACATATACCACAATTTATTAATCCATTCGTGAATCGATGGGCATTTGGGCTTTTTCCATGACTTAGCTATTATGAATTGGGCTGCAATAAACATTCTGGTACAAATATCTTTGTTATGTTGTGATTTTTGGTCTTCTGGGTATATGCCCAGCAGAGGAATTATAGGATTGAATGGCAGATCTATTTTTAGATCTCTGAGTGTTCTCCATATATCTTTCCAAAAGGAATGTATTAATTTGCATTCCCACCAGCAGTGCAGAAGTGTTCCCTTTTCTCCACATCCACGCCAACATCTCTGGTCTTGAGATTTTGTGATATAGGCTAGTCTCATTGGAGTTAGATGATATCTCAAAGTAGTTTTGATTTGCATTTCTCTGATGATTAAAGATGATGAGCATTTTTTCATATGTCTGAAGGCCGTGCGCCTGTCTTCTTCAGAGAAGTTTCTCTTCAAATCCCTTGCCCAGCCTGCGATGGGATCCCTTGTTTTTTTCTTGCTGATGCGTTTGAGTTCTCTGTGGATTCTGGTTATTTATGATTGTATTTTTTACAGAACAAGTGAAAAAGAGGCTCTTATAAACTTTCATTTATATTCACTGCTAGAATTGTCATAGTGAACCTGACGAAAAGTTAGCTTTTTTTTTTTTTGAGACAGAGTCTCACTATGTTGCCCTTGGTAGAGTGCCACAGCATCATAGCTCACAGCAAAGTCAAACTCCTGGGCTTAAGCAATTCTTTTGCCTCAGCCTCCCAAGTAGCTGGGACTACAGGTGCCTGCCACAACGCCCGCCTATTTTTTGGTTGTAGTTATCATTGTTGTTTAGCTGGCCTGGGCCAGGTTCGAACCCCAGCTTTGGTGTATGTGGCTTGTGCCCTAATCACTGACATATGGGCACAGAGCCAAGTTAGCATGTTTTTTAAGTCAGTTGATAAACTTGTCATATTCCAACATGAACTGAAAACTGTCTTGAATAGCAAATACAGTTTGAGGTTTCGACAAATGTGCAAAACCTTCACATCAAAAAAGTTACCTTTCAAAGCCATCACTCTAAAGTTGATACATTCCAAAAATGCTTTCCAGTTATTTCAAATACATTTGTAATTCCTCTTTGCTAACACTTTCAGACCCTGCATTCTTTTCAGTATTTTCAAATATACCTTCTGTGAAACCATTTAACTTTGAGTAATAGTGAGGAGTTGTCTTGTATCAATTCTTCATCTATTACATTCTATTTGGTTGAATTAAACAAAAATATATTGTTCACAGCATGCGACAGGATAGAGATGAGCAAGGAATAAATCTGCAAAGAGATGGATGCTCCTTCTTGGTAATAATTTTCTTTGTTTAAATTTAGATGTGATTATAATTCCCAAACTGATAGCCCTTATGCCTCCAGAAACTAAAATTGATGGTGCCTTCTAAAGTAGAACCCAAACACTGCACAAAAATATTTGGACTAGATACACGGGATAATATTTATTCAAACATCTACCTTCTGTTATATGTCTTTTAGAAATCAATTTTATCACGTTACAATCACAATTTGCATCTTTTCACACAACTTGCTTCATGGCCTTTATGTGCTTCCTCTTTGGGATATGCATTTTATTTCCTAATAACTCTGAAGATCAAACAGGTCCCCTCACTCTGAGCTCTAGGAAAGTAATGTGAACATCAGCAGAGACACCAAGGACTCTGCAGACTGGAGACTCAGAACACTGCCAGGGCCCCCCGCCTAGGACAGAAAACCTGGGAGACAGAGGGTGTTATTTTTTCTTTAGTATGCCAGGGTGTCATGATTACTTGAATAAGCTTAGATTGCAAAACAGTGAGGGGAAAAGCATCTCTTAAATATAACAGACAAGACTAGAAGAGAGGAGCAGTGAAAAGGCATGGAACAAAAGCAAGGAGCCTGTATTCTGCACCTCTGCAAATTCCCGGTTGTAGAGCTCTGAGTAAACCATTTCATATCTCTAAGCATAAGTACCCTCAACTTTAAATGAAGGCATAGCGTAGTAAAAATCCATCATTTTTTTCACTTAAATATTAAGAAAACAGGAAAAATAAATGATCTCATGTAAGTGATATAAAAGCTACGAAATTTGGTAGCCTCACTGAAAGAAGTTGCATTAGAGAAATGCCTCTTTCAGCTTCAAGTCTAGACAAACACATAAATACATTCATGACATCATAACCTTTACAAATGTGGCCACTCTTTCCTCTTCCGATGAGTATCTTATCCTTCACTTCTCTGCTTACCTTCCAATCAGACTTTTATGATTCATTACAATGTAGGTCAGCATTATTCTTAAATGAACCTAGTTTTTTTTTTTATACATTCCTTTCAACGTTTCCACTTAAGAAAATTCTTTAGCATATATCAGGAATAAATGCCAAGATTTCCTAACCATAAAATAAGCAATCCTTCCCTGTGTCTAATTGAGCCCTGATTTTAAGCACTTTTTCACTTGTGTTCCCCTACTATTTTAACAGAAACACCTCCAATGTCTCAGCCATCCTCTGAGAGAGACTTTTAGAATACATTCTATAGACAAGATGTCCTTGGGAGGAAACCAGAGGTCATCTTGCTGTCAAACCAAATCGTTGTCAATATTGAAATGAGAGCTAATTTGACTTAATCTAAGTTGACAGAAATAAAAAGAACTTGGTACTGTAATAAATTCACCAATTATATTAAACAAAATACATCCACAATCTGAGAGTAGTTTTAAAGCATTTGGCAACTATATTAAGTATCATAAAAGAAGTAACATAAATAAGAATTCTATCAAGTTGTTTTCTATTTATGACTTCAGAGAGTACCGTGTATTCAAGTGACTACATTTTATAGTCAATTTTTGTTCTGGGTGAATGACACTTTCTGTTTTGGAATTAACAAAAGAGCACTTAAAGGACCTAACAATTTAAACACACACACAAATTATCACATCAGTTTATAAATAATTCTCTAGAGTTTATTTTATGTGGTCCTTTTCCAGAACAAAGGCAACATCTACTCACTCCTTCGTGGGTGGTTTATTATATTGTTGGCTTGGATCCCACACTGTAAGTAAGGAAATGCTATTTAATGATAATTGACATTGTTATGGCAAATGTTTTGATTAGTATCATAATCAAGATCTTGGTTACACAATTATCATTATTATTTCTGTTTCATCTTGATAACAAGATGGGTCACTCAGTGATCTCAGAGACCTGTTGACTTAACTATTGATTGCCTGGCAGTAAAATCAGAATTGGAACAGTGTGTGTCAGAACATAGGCAATGTGGTAGTAGGGTAACCAGCTTGTAACAGTTTACCTGGGAATTTCACACAGCAATCACTGAACATTTTGTATCCTGAGAAATCTGTCAGTCTCAACAAACTGGGTCAGTGAGTCACCCTACATGGTGGAGTGTAACTAAAGTTTAGGAGTCAGAAAACTCATATCTGATTCAACCTGTCTAATGCCATATATCTGTGCTTCAGTTTTATACCTATAATAATTTTCTCATCTTGAGTCTTTAAAAAACTCTAGATTATAATACCCTAAATGTTATTTGAAAACTATGCAGCTATGTGTATTACTAAATCTTTTCATTTTTTATCTTACAAACCAGCAGTCTGAATAGCTATGTCCATTTTCTTGAGAGGCATGGTCACTGTAGGTTTGATACAACATCATTAAAGACTATGGTTCTTTGAGGTGCTGCTCAGCATGAAGTTTGGCCCCACAGTTGTTAAACTTACTTTATGACAATAGACGAGTTATCTGCTCTATTCAAATCTAAGCTGTTATGTGGCATGGAGGAAAAAGTACTGGATTAAATTCTATTTCTATCAATTATTAACAGTCTGACTTGGGGTGAATCACCTGTCTTGGCTTTAGAGTCTCCACTTGAAAAATAGACAATGGGGTGGCACCTGTGTTCAGGGGGTTGGGCACCGGCCCCATACACTGAGGGTGGCAGGTTTGAACCTGGCCCTGACCAACTGCAACAAAAAAAATAGCCAGGCATTGTGGCAGGTGCCTGTAATCCCAGCTACTTGGGAGGCTGAGGCAAGAGAATCACCTAAACCCAGGAGCTGGAGGTTGCTGTGAGTTGCAACACCACGGCACTCTACTGAAAGTGACGAAGTGAGATTCTGTCTCAAAAAAAAAAAAGGAAATAAAAAGAAAAATAGACAATAATTCCTATATAACATTATATAACATGTTACAAAAAGTTGTTTTGATTATAAAATAATGTACGTGAAAATGTAAAAACTATAAATTAATATGTGAATACCACACAAAAAGCATATTATTCATTATAATAGACAATGTTTATTATTGTTAAATAAGCAGATCATTAGTCTGAGGCTGTTTCTATATTTTAAGTTCCTACCTAACAAATTGCAGTCTAATTTAGGAAGTAAACAAACTGAAATCTAATTTAGGAACTTTTGGGGTTTTTTGGTAACATGTAGCCTAGTGTTCAGACAGTAACAAATAGCCAAATTTCAGCAAATTACAGGCAGCCAACTCAACACACCATACCCAAATAAGCAGACGCCCAGCTATAGCCAATCAGCTGATTCCTCTACTCTGCTTTCATGTTCTGTAAAAGCTTGCTGCTCATACTGCTGGGCAGAACACTCTGAACCTCTTCTGGTTCTGGGTGTTGCCTGACTGATGAATTATTCTTTGATTAAATAAACTGTTAAATCCACTTTTCTAAAGGTTTTTCCTTTTAACATTATAATTAATACTAAATAACTACATATATTCTAATATATATATATTCTATCAGATATTAATTCCGGGATCAAGAGCTTGTCTTTTAATCACACCTCCATGATATTCATAGCTCAGTGTGTTGTAGGGGAGACTTATACACTTATATATGAACATAGAATGATAAAGCTGGAAAGACCCTCTGGTTCAACCCCTTAAGTATAAACCCTGAAGCTTTGAGATGCAAAGTAAATTAGATCTAATTTCCATAGCTAATTAGAAATGGAGCCACACTTGAACCCTCATCTCTTAAGCCTGAATTCAGATTTCCTTTGCTGCAACTCTTGGCTTCTCCTCCTAAGACCTCAAATTAAAAGTTAGCATCTTTGATTTTGTACCTATAGTGAGTTTTTCTGCATATCATTATCTCATATTCCTAAAAAGATTAAAACCTTTCAGTTTCGAAACCACAAAGACAGTTGTGAGATACATATATGAAAGGATTAGGACATAATCTTTAATTCTTTAGCCAATAAGGGGTCCCTAAGACATAAAAAGTGAAGTACAAGACTATTGTGATTGGCACCTACCCAGCCTTTGTACATATGTAGCCATATCTTTACCCTTCTGAGGGTAAAACTATGAGAGCGAGCAAGATAGAAATAGAAATAGAAATATAGAATAGAAAAATAGAATATATATACATATATATGGAGGGAGAGAGAGGGAGATGGAGATTAGAAGTAGATACAGCTTAAGCTAAATTCAAGGTGCATTAAAAAGAGACACAATGCAGAATATCTACTGCATGGAAGTTTAAAGTCTCACCGAGAGTGATCCATAGTTGAGGGTGGGAAGGTGCTCAAGGGAAACTATATGAAATAAGAAATGAATCTGGTAGGAAGGCGTAGTGAAGGGCTATAAAGGGAAAGTAACTCCAGAGCTTTGGGGAATCCTCTTGTAAACAAAGAGTTCTCAGCAGACTGAAGCCAAGTCAATGTAAGGGATTTTTATACTCTATATGCATACAAATTGCCATAGGGGCTTATAAAATATAGATTCTAGAGCCTTATCAGAGATTCTGATTAAGTAGGTAGAGCAGGTTAGACTATAAATCTAATTTTTCACATGTGTTCATGGTGATTCTGATATGGGGCCCATGGCCCACATTTAGAATCAGCATGGTCTGTGAAATCCTGTGTTTCTCTCAGTGTCACCTTACACTGGCACTATCTGCTTCCAGCAAAGACTTCAGAAGAATATGCAAGAGCCCAAGGCTCCAGACATGTTTCACTAGGAACCATGAGAGGGAAAAGACAATTTGATGCTACTCCAAAGACTGGGTGAAGCCAGAACTTGTAACACTGCCCAGATAATTAAAATGATGATGGTTGTAAAGATGATGGTGGTTATCTCATACATTTTTACAATGTGCCAGGCACTATGCTAGAGGTTTTATATACTGTCTCAGTCAATTCCTGTTTCTATAACAAAAAGACTGCATAGTTGATAAATAACAGAAAGCAATTTCTCACAGTTCTTGAGGCGGGGAAGTCCAACATCAAGGTGCCACCAGGTTCAGTGTTTGGTGACGGTGCCTTGTTGCCTCCTCACACAGCACAAGAGTGAGAGAGGCCCCAAGACACTTCTTCAGACCTCTTTTATAACAGTGAAACCCTCACGATCTGTCACTTTCCAAAAGACCCTACCTCTTCATATTGTCATGTTAAGTATAGTTTTCAACATATGAATTTTGGAGGGACACATACATTAAAGCCATGCCACATATAAAATATAACAGGTGAACCTCACAACAACGTTGGGAATTTGGCATCATTATCTTCATTTTATTCCAGAGGAAGTCTTGCTTTTAACAAGTAAAATAATTTACCCACAGTTACATGTCTATAACATGGTAGGAATATGAGTCAAATCTAGCTCTAATTGGGCCCGTGTTCTTTTTTTTTTTTTTACTTTTTTTTTCCTCTCTCTCTCTTTTTTTTTTTTTTTTTTGGTAGAGACAGAGTTTCACTTTATGGCCCTCGGTAGAGTGCCATGGCCTCACACAGCTCACAGCAACCTCCAACTCCTGGGCTTAAGCGATTCTCTTGCCTCAGCCTCCCGAGTAGCTGGGACTACAGGCGCCCGGCTATTTTTTGGTTGCAGTTTGGCCGGGGCTGGGTTTGAACCCGCCACCCTTGGCATATGGGGCCGGCGCCTTACCGACTGAGCCACAGGCGCTGCCCCGGGCCCGTGTTCTTAACCCTTGTACTTATTGTTTTTCACCATTACCATTATCTTTTAGATGACTCTTTCTTTCCTTTTAATACTCAAGTGTCTTCTCAGATCTGAAACTTCCACTGATACCAGTCTCTCAGGAGCAATTTCTTCTCCACTGTGCTGCCATCCATAACATTTTACATAACTCAGTCGTGTTTGTGTTACACTTGTCAGTTTATACTCTGTCTCTCTGGCTCCATGAAGAGATCCTGAAAGACAGGAGCTGTATTTTATTCTATCTTGCATCCCCTTACCTGCCTGCCAGTATCAACTCTGTAAGTGATGGCTAAATTGAGCATTTCAATGCAATTCTTCTTTAAGGAAAAATTTAAATAAAATGTTGCTAATGATGTTTTCAGTGCCTAGAAGACTTTATGCAGCTACAATTTGAAAGTAATGGAAATTCAGAGGGAATAATGATGAGAGACACTGAGTCTTTTCCTATCCTGTAATAGCAAATCTAGAGAAGCATTCCTGAAATTTGAAAGAAAGTTTTTAACTGCAAATAAGGTAACATGTGGAATTTATTATGTCAATTATTTATATAAGCTGAAAGTAAAAATAGGCTCAGGAAGGGTTTAGATAAATTCAAAGATGAGAGATGCAGAACAAATTGGCAATAGCAAATTAGAGGGGTTCAGAGCATGTCCATCATTTCTTGCTGAGGAGAACGGTCCTCTTTCCTCGAAAATAAAAGCCATTTGGTCCCACTATAAAGAGCAGAGTGGGGGTTGAGAGAATTAGATTTAATTTGATGATTCCTATATGTGTATACACACATATATATACATATGTTTAAATATATGAATATATTTAATTTTGTATTTTCATTTTGATCCCCTTTTATGCTAAGCAAGAATTAGCTAATTCTTTGAGATTAATAATACTTCATCAAGCTTTACCAAGCACAAAATACTCATTAATATTACTAAACAATAAATGAGATGACAGAAAGCTTTGTTTATTTTCCTATGGGCTACAGAGAACACTTTCAAAAAGTTGGGGGGGGAGACAAGATGGTGGACTGAAGCCAGCTTTCAACAGAGGCTCCCGTCCAGAAGGAGAGTTAAGGGACAGGAATTTAGTAAGTATCCTGATGGACTTGAGCCACACCAAGAGAGAAGGTTGAAGAACGCACATCAACACCGCTGAGGCAAGCTGTGATCACAAGGATGCAAACAAAAGGTACAAAATCCACCACCAAGCAGACGGGAGTCCCCCTCCCCCATGAGACCGGCTCAAGAGCCCCACAATTAAACAAATGGGCAGAAATTAAAGGCCCTCCCACTACACTCCATGGGAGAGACCTTCTAAAAACTGGACCTACCTCCCCTACTGGGGTGCCGTGGCGTTCTCCTGCCGGGCATAAAACTGAATAAAACTCTAGCTTCCCTGCTGAGCGTCCAGCACTCCCCACCACTCTCACTCAGGGTCTGGAGGCCCGTCCCCCAGAAGTTCGGATCCTTGGGTGATTTCTTGAGGGGAGTGCACAGTGCCTGAGCTGCGTCAGGTCAGTGCTGACTCTGAGACACGTAAGCGAGGGGAGGGCACTCTGCTGAGGGGGAATCAAGCTTTGGCGGCACTTCCCTGCGGTGTGGTGCAGCAGCCCTCCCCGGGCAACAATACGGCTGGGCATAAAACTGAATGAAACTCTAGCTTCTCCCACACTTCCACTCGGGGTCTGGGGGCCTGTCCCCCAAGAGTTCGGATTCTTGGGAGATCTCCGAGGGGTGTGGACCCAGCATAAACTGCGGCCGCTCAGTGCTGACTCTGGGGCACGAGACAGAGGTGAAAAGGGTCGGCTGAGTGCCCACACCAGAGCGGCAGTTCCCTGGAGGCAGATCAACAGCCATTTTTTCTTTAACGGCAGAACGGCTCACCTCTGGATATTCTGAGGCCACACCCCCTGTCTCCCTGGGCAACCAGAGGAGGCCACCGGTGAGCGGGGGATTTCCTGACACTGCTCACAAACCCGGGAAGCTTCCAGGGCGGGCCGACCCAGAGAGGTGATCAGACGCAAACCTCCAGCAGCAAAGAAGACACAAACCTCCAGCAGCAAAGACGTTTGAACTCAGAACAGCCCGTCTTCTGTAGGCGATTTTGTCAGGAACAGAGACAGAACCCCGCAAAGTTGTCTGTTCTGTTCTGTTCTGTTAGCAGCATCAATCAGGGACGGGGCTAAGCCTGAGTGAACACCTCCTTCCCATCACCTGCATCAAGCACTCAAAGATGTCAGGCCCCATCTCCTCCTGCTAGATAGCGGTAGACTGCGGGGGCCTGGCAGACTTCCTTGCGATTCAGGCAGGTGCAAACACCTGGAGTGTCTGTTGACTGAGGGCAACTGGGTTAGCCATCTGCAGAGATACCAGTGACTGGGTACGACGGAGGGGCAAAGTGGGGAAGGAGATGTCAACCTTCCCAGACTGCTCTGTTTGCTGGGTGGCTCCTCCTGACTCCACGCTGCACTGGGGTGAGCCATGTCAGAGGAGTCACCAGGCCCCTGTGATCCAGTTCCCAGAGACCTCTTGAACTCTCCCACCCAAGACAGGTGCCGATTGAGACAGTTGATTTGGACCTTTTGAACTGGGCTAATAGACTGAGGACTTTTCAGGCGGTGCCCTGGGTGTGCGGTTGTAGGAAGGTTTGATTCTCCTTTTCCATCTGGTGCCAGAGGTGGGCGGGCGGGGTGACTTAATTGCTGATTTTTCCACACAGCCAAGACTTCAAGCCAGAGTAGATGTTGCAATAGGATCCAACAGAAACCAGCTAAAAACAAGACAGAACCACTTAGCCCCACCACACAAGACAGGGCCCCAGTTCCTCAGGCCACAACACTGTACGGGCCCTTGATAAAGCCCCAGGGGAAAAATCAAAGGGAGTAAAATAACCATGGGGCGGAATCAGCGGAAAAACTCTGGTAACATGAATAACCAGAATAGATCAACCCCCCCAAGGAAAGATACGGCAGATGTGATTGAAGATCCCACTCATAAACAACTGGCTGAGATGTCAGAAATCTAATTCAGAATTTGGATTGCAGACAAGATTAATAAAATGGAATTAGGAATTCGAGGAGAAATTCAAAAGTTGTCTCAAGAACTTAACGAATTTAAAGACAAAACCACCAAAGACTTAGACACACTGAAGCAAGAATTTACAGCCCTCAAAGATATGAAAAATACAGTAGAATCCCTCAGCAACAGAATGGAGCAAGCAGAAGAAAGGATTTCTGACATTGAAGATAAAGTCTTCGAACGCTCCCAATCTCTCAAAGAGGAAGAGAAATGGAGAGCAAAAACGGATCACTCATTCAGAGAGCTCTCAGATAATTTGGAAAAAAGCAATATACGAATTATTGGGATTTCTGAGAATGATGAAGTGGCCTCGAAGGGCACAGAGGTCCTTCTGCATGAAATTATGAAAGAAAATTTTCCAGCCATGCCTAGAGAATCTGAAATTCAGATAGCAGAGCTTCAGAACCCCAGCACGATTCAACCCCAATAAGTCATCCCCCAGACATATCATAATTAGCTTCACTAAAGTTAACATGAAAGAGAAGATTCTCAAAGCAGCCCGGCGAAAGAAAACTATTACGTACAAAGGAAGGAATAATAGAATAACTGAAGATCTCTCTGCTGAAACGTTTTAAGCCAGAAGAGGGTGGTCATCAACTTTTAATCTCCTAAAGCAAAATAACTTTCAACCCAGGATCTTGTATCCAGCTAAACTGAGTTTCATCTATGATGGAGAAATTAAATACTTCAATGACATTCATATGTTGAAAAAATTTGCCATAAGTAAACCAGCTCTTCAGGATATTCTCAGACCTATCCTCCACAATGACCAACCCAATCCTATACCACAAAAGTAAACTCAATCAGAAACTTCGGATCAAACTCCAACTTCCACACTGGCGAAAGGATTAAAAATGTCCACTGGACCTTTGAAAAACTCGATACCCAAAATTCCACCAGACTTATCAATACTCTCCATCAATGTGAATGGCTTAAACTGTCCTCTAAAGAGGCATAGGTTAGCTGACTGGATACAAAAACTCAAGCCAGATATTTGTTGCATACAAGAGTCACATCTTAACTTAAAAGACAAATACAGACTCAGGGTGAAAGGATGGTCATCCATATTTCAGGCAAATGGTAATCAGAAAAAAGCAGGTGTTGCAATTTTATTTGCAGATACAATAGGCTTTAAACCAACAAAAGTAAGGAAGGACAAGAATGGTCACTTCATATTTGTTAAGGGTAATACTCAATATGATGAGATCTCAATTATTAATATCTATGCACCCAACCAGAATGCACCTCAATTTATAAGAGAAACTCTAACAGACATGAGCAACTTGATTTCCTCCAGCTCTATAATTGTTGGAGATTTCAACACTCCTTTGGCAGTGTTGGATGGATCCTCCAGCAAGAAGCTGAGCAAAGAAATCTTAGATTTAAACCTAACTATCCAATATTTAGATTTAGCAGACATCTACAGAACATTTCATCCCAACAAAACTGAATACATGTACTTCTCATCAGCCCACGGAACTTACTCCAAAATTGACCACATTCTAGGTCACAAGTCTAACCTCAGTAAATTTAAAGGAATAGAAATTATTCCATGCATCTTCTCGGACCATCATGGAATAAAACTTGAATTGAGTAACAACAGGAATCTGCCTACTCATACAAAAACATAGAAGTTAAATAACCTTATGCTGAATGATAGCTGGGTCAGAGATGAGATTAAGAAAGAAATCGCCAATTTTTTGGAACAAAACGACAATGAAGACACAAACTATCAGAACCTCTGGGACACCGCAAAGGTAGTTCTAAGAGGGAAATTTATAGCACTGCAAGCCTTCCTCCAGAGAACGGAAAGAGAGGAAGTTAACAACTTAATGGGACATCTCACGCAACTGGAAAAGGAAGAACATTCCAACCCCAAACCCAGTAGAAGAAAAGAAATAACCAAAATTAGAGCAGAATTAAATGAAATTGAAAACAAAAGAATTATACAACAGATCAATAAATCAAAAAGCTGGTTTTTTGAAAAGGTCAAAAAAATAGATAAACCTCTGGCCAACCTAATCAGGAAAAAAAGAGTAAAATCTCTAATATCATCAATCAGAAACAACAAAGACGAAATAACCACAGACTCATCAGAAATCCAAAAAATCCTTAATGAATATTACAAGAAACTTTATTCTCAGAAATATGAAAATCTGAAGGAAATTGACCGATACTTGGAAGCACGCCACCTTCCAAGACTTAACCAGAATCAAGTGGAAATGTTGAATAGACCCATATCAAGTTCAGAAATAGCATCAACTATACAAAACCTCCCTAAAAGGAAAAGCCCAGGACCAGATGGTTTCACATCAGAATTCTACCAAACCTTTTTTTTTTTTTTTTTGTAGAGACAGAGTCTCACTTTATGGCCCTTGGTAGAGTGCCCTGGCCTCACACAGCTCACAGCAACCTCCAACTCCTGGGCTTAAGCGATTCTCTTGCCTCAGCCTCCCGAGCAGCTGGGACTACAGGCGCCTGCCACAACGCCCGTCTTTTTATTGGTTGCAGTTTGGCCAGGGCCGGGTTTGAACCCGCCACCCTCGGTATATGGGGCTGGTGCCTTACCGAATGAGCCACAGGCGCCGCCCTCTACCAAACCTTTAAAGAGGAATTAGTACCTATATTACTTAACCTGTTCCAAAATGTAGAAAAAGAAGGAAGACTACCCAACATGTTCTATGAAGCAAACATCACCCTGATCCCCAAACCAGGAAAAGACCCAACAAGAAAAGCAAATTACAGACCAATATCACTAATGAATATAGATGCAAAAATATTCAACAAGATCCTAACAAACAGAATCCAGCAACACATCAAACAAATTATACATCATGACCAAGTTGGTTTTATCCCAGGGTCTCAAGGCTGGTTCAATATACGTAAATCTATAAATGTAATTCAGCACATAAACACATTAAAAAACAAAGACTATATGATTCTCTCAATTGATGCAGAAAAACCTTTTGATAATATCCAGCATCCCTTCATGATCAGAACACTCAAGAAAATTGGTCTAGAAGGGACTTTCCTTAAACTGATAGAGGCCATCTACAGCAAACCCACAGCCAATATCATATTGAATGGAGTTAAATTGGAATCATTTCCTCTCAGATCAGGAACCAGACAAGGCTGCCCATTGTCTCCATTGCTTTTCAATATTGTAATGGAAGTTTTAGCCACCGCAATTAGGGAAGAAAAGGCGATCAAGGGTATCCATATAGGGTCAGAAGAGATCAAACTTTCGCTCTTCGCAGATGATATGATTGTGTATCTGGAAAACACTAGGGACTCTACTACAAAACTCCTAGAAGTGATCAAGGAATACAGCAGCATCTCAGGTTACAAAATCAACATCCATAAATCGGTAGCCTTTATATACACCAACAACAGTCAAGTTGAAAAAGCAGTTAAGGACTCTATCCCATTCACAGTAGTGCCAAAGAAGATGAAATATTTGGGAAATTACCTAACAAAAGACGTGAAAGATCTCTATAAAGAGAACTATGAAACTCTAAGAAAAGAAATAGCTGAAAATGTTAACAAATGGAAAAACATACCATGCTCATGGCTGGGAAGAATCAACATTATCAAAATGTCCATACTACCCAAAGCAATATATAATTTCAACGCACTCCCTATTAAAGTTCCACTGTCATATTTTAAAGATCTTGAAAAAACAATACTTCATTTTATATGGAATCAGAAAAAACCTCGAATAGCCAAGACATCACTCAGAAATAAAAACAAAACAGGAGGAATCACACTACCAGACCTCAGACTTTACTACAAATCGATAGTAATCAAAACAGCATGGTATTGGCACAAAAACAGAGAAGTAGATGTCTGGAACAGAATAGAGAACCAAGAGATGAATCCAGCTACTTACCGCTATTTGATTTTTGACAAGCCAATTAAAAACATTCAGTGGGGAAAAGATTCCCTATTTAACAAATGGTGCTGGGTGAACTGGCTGGCAACCTGCAGAAGACTGAAATTGGACCCACACCTTTCACCATTAACTAAGATAGACTCTCATTGGATTAAAGATTTAAACTTAAGACATGAAACTATAAAAATACTAGAGGAGAATGCAGGGAAAACCCTTGAAGAAATTGGTCTGGGTGAGTATTTCATGAGGAGAACCCCCCGGGCAATTGAAGCAGCTTCAAAAATACACTACTGGGACTTGATCAAACTAAAAAGCTTCTGCACAGCTAAGAGCACTGTAAGTAAAGCAAACAGACAGCCCTCAGAATGGGAGAAGATATTTGCAGGGTATATCTCTGACAAAGGTTTAATAACCAGAATCCACAGAGAACTCAAACACATCAGCAAGAAAAAAACAAGGGATCCCATCGCAGGCTGGGCAAGGGATTTGAAGAGAAACTTCTCTGAAGAAGACAGGTGCACGGCCTTCAGACATATGAAAAAATGCTCATCATCTTTAATCATCAGAGAAATGCAAATCAAAACTACTTTGAAATATCATCTAACTCCAGTGAGACTAGCCTATATCACAAAATCTCAAGACCAGAGATTTTGGCGTGGATGTGGAGAAAAGGGAACACTTCTGCACTGATGGTGGGAATGCAAATTAATACATTCCTTTTGGAAAGATATATGGAGAACACTCAGAGATCTAAAAATAGATCTGCCATTCAATCCTGTAATTCCTCTGCTGGGCATATACCCAGAAGACCAAAAATCCCGTCATAACAAAGATATTTGTACCAGAATGTTTATTGCAGCCCAATTCATAATTGCTAAGTCATGGAAAAAGCCCAAGTGCCCATCGATCCACGAATGGATTAATAAATTGTGGTATATGTACACCATGGAATACTATGCAGCCTTAAAGAAAGATGGAGACTTTACTTCTTTCATGTTTACATGGATGGAGCTGGAACATATTCTTCTTAGTAAAGTATCTCAAGAATGGAAGAAAAAGTACCCAATGTACTCAGCCCTACTATGAAACTAATTTGAGGCTCTCACATGAAAGCTATAACCCAGTTACAACCTAACAATAGGGGGAAGTGGGAAAGGGAGGGGAGGGGGGGTGGCGGGTAGAGGGAGGGGGATGGGTGGGATCATACCTGTGGTGCATCTTACAGGGGTATTTGCGAAACTTGGTAAATGTAGAATGTAAATGTTTTGGCACAGTAACTGAGACAACGCCGGAAAGGCTATGTTAACCATTGTGATAAAAATGTGTCAAATGGTCTATGAAGCGAGTGTATGATGCCCCATGATCATATCGATGTATACAGTTATGATTCAATAAAATAAAATAAAATAAAATAAAACAAAAAGTTGGGGGGACTTGACATGATTCAACAACAGTGTTATAAATCACTGGAATTGTTTTTTTCAAAAAATAGAAGTATCCAAGTAAGTAAAAATAAAAATACTGATCTTACTAATGATGTTAAGTTTACCAATATCATGGAACTCGTTCTCTGAGTACTGATAGAGCTAGATTCGGGTCACTATGAAGACCTGAAGACTGAAAGGGTCCCAAAAGTATTTTGAGTTTCCTTTATCCCTTCCTAACCCAGTCTCTCTGAACGCTTCCACAAAAGATATATTATAGAAAAGATACCATTTAAATTGGGAAAGAACTGAGAACACAGCATACACTCTTCAGATGGTCCTTCCTGGTGGCTTTGTCATTTAATAATACTATTGAACAAGTGATCCTTAATAAAAAAATATTTATTAGATTTCCATGTATGTACGTATTATTAGGTTTTTCACCAAGGAAGCCTCTTGTATTATGTATTATATCCATTTCTTCAAAAATCTTATCATCGCATGTAATTTCACTTTCATCCAGAACTAGCAGTAAAGCTGGTTAAGTTACAATTATCAATACAACTGCAATATAAAATTAGATGTGTATTTCCACAGGCCCTTCTCATTTTGCTCAACTCTCTGTGGGCATGGATAGTGCAATGTTAAAACACTTAAGATCAAGTTAATCAGATCACACTAAGTAAGTAAAATGTAGTTGCCTATATAAGGTAATACTGTCTTCACCTGTGAAGAATGACGACCCTGTAAGCAGTGCTCCTGCCTGCCGTGCCTGTTGAGTTATTAGTAGCAAAAGAAAGAGCCCTTGCCCTTGGCACACAAGCTATCGCACTTGAAATAGATTTTTCTAAAAGTGCAATCTGATCATCCTTGCCGAGTGTCTGTAAACTCAGAATTATCACTGGAGTTCCAAGGTGGACTGAGATTTCTAGAAATATAAGGCCCATGAGAAGGTGTTCACGCACACACACTTTTCAATGCACCATGAGAAAAGGGCAGATGGCTTCTTTTCATCAGTGACTAATAATCAAGTATTTATAGAGGCTTTAGGATATAATCTGTTCTGTGCACTTGAGAGAAAGGTGATACCAGAAAAATGAATGATAACATCTCTCAGTTCAAAAGATACATAGACTTTGTAAGGAAGAAGAGAAAAAGAGCAATTACTATAAATTGATTTATTATAAATTTAATAGGGTGATTGGCTATAAAGCATAACAAATGCGACGTTATTAGTCACACTCATATAATTCAATTTGGCAAATCTTTATTGACCACTCCCTAAATACGAGGCCTTGTGCGATGTGTCCCAAGGGATAAAAGGAGTAACATTCAGGTCTTGTCCTTCAGAAGGGACAGAGATAAGGGTCATCATCTCATGGTGGGCCTGAGCTGAGGCCCTTCACTCCTTGCTTTCAGTCCACTAAATGACCAGACCCCCATAGTATTAACAGTTCCTGGCAGACAGCACCATCTCCATTTTGCAAACTGAAGTTCAGAATAAACTCCCCACGATTTCACCTGCTGCTGGAGTCAGGTGTCTGTCGAGGAAGCCCGTGTGCTCTTCTTCTCCCTTCTTTTTTTTTTTTTTTTGGCCGGGGCTGGGTTTGAACCCACCACCTCCGGCATATGGGACCAGCGCCCTACTCCTTGAGCCACAGGCGCCACCCTTCTTCTCCCTTCTAGATTCCTCTCCTACTCGATCGCTGGGACAGGAGTTACTACAGGTTGGTCAGTGCGTGACCAACCTGGACATGTCACCAGTTTGTTGCATGATGAAGAACACAATGTTTTAAGTTTTTCATAAAATGTACATTGATTACATTGAAGGAATTGTTCATTTTCTGAGTTGTTTCCCTTTTGTGATTTTAAACATCATTTAGGAAATAATAGTGTTAGTTGACGGTAGCTATTGCCATTTTCTGAACTCTTTTTTTTTCTTGAAAAGTTAACGTCACCTTGGTACCTGATATCAGTTCCTCAGATATTGTTTTGATATTTTTTTCTTTTAAATGCTGTTTGAAATCCAAAATATGAGAAGGGCTAATTGAGTAGACAATTTTATTGGTTGTAGATTTTGGTGATCTGAAAAGTTCTGGAAACTTTCAGTGGATTTTTAAAGGACAAAAAAACTGTGGACACATTGGATTTAGCTCTGTACCATTTTCAAACTCCCCCTCATCCACACTTTTTTGACAAATTGCTCAAAGTATAAAAAAATGCCCCATGGAAACTCCCTGGAAACTTAGTATTCTCACACATCATGCAGGAAAAAAAGCCAACATGCGGGATGAGGGGCACTTACATGCAAATGAGGCAAAACTGTTGGCAAAGAAACACCAAAAGTAAAGGACTGTTACTTGAATTCATTTATCTTTCTGCTTTAAAGGACAAACACAGCCTCACCCACTTCAGTCTGGTTTTCCTGATGACATAAAGCTCCAATGCACATGTTAACTGCCTCTCACCTCAATGTCCGCAGCTCCCTGGGTCCTCACCTTGGTGGGATAGGGAGAGGAAGTTTCACATTTCATTTCAATAGTTGAAAAAGAAACTGGGCTTTAGCAGCATTGTCCACTAATGGCTGTTATAATGGTGTTGATAACAGAAGGGTGAGTTTCAGGTGAGAGAAGTTGATAGCTCAGCCTATAAGGCAAATGCCGAGACCACTCTGCTTGGAGACAGATCCTAACAAGGAGAACAAAGAAACACAAAAATCATGCCATTTGTGGTTGTGTGTTGTCTCAGGAACACCAACAAAGTGGTGAAACTGGTGTTCCCAGGTCCCAGCCTCCCTAAGATGAGGTAACAGCAGTGCAAAAATCCAACACTTATGACTCACCCCACAGGTGCGGCACACCTTCAGACAAAGGTTCTGGGTTGGGCAGAAGAGATGTCCTTTACTTACCTTTGCATTCCTCATTCCTAGCACCCTTCCTGGGACCTGGTAGGTCCTTATTCGATTCTTAATGACTACATAAGTGTGAAGGTGAAATAGGTATTCAGTAAACTGCATGGAATGGAGAACCGAACATACTGTCTTGGTCCACACTATTGTTTGACTCAAGATTGGGTCAACAGAGTGGTCCTTTCAGAAAAGTCATAGTGATGTCATGATTACTCAAAGTTCATTTGTTTTTCCTGTGTGTTCGTCCCTGTTCACAGCTTTTCTCCCACCTCCATTTCTTGGTTTCTCTCTCTTTCTCCTGTATTTCTTTCTTAGTGGATCAAAGGAGTCACAACAGAAAATCTTCAGAAAAAAACACGTTTCCAAACCATTGTTCCTTTTCTTTGTCAAAGCGTTAGACCCAATCTTGTAACTTGACATAGGTTTTCTGCTCCTTCTTTTTCTTTTCTAATCCCCCACTCCAGGACCCTGGCCTTGGGAGCTCTGAGAGAGAGCTGTGGTCCCTGTCATTGATTCTGTCACCAAGAAATTCTGAGGCTGTCAGAAACAGAACACATGGAAGGTGGTAAAGGTTTACTTTGGAGGGCTCTCAGAATTGTGGAGCATAAAGGGAAAACTGTAGGCAAAAATCACGTACATACTCTACTAAAGGAGGCTTATCATCATGTTTAAAGGACAAAGAGAGCTCTGCTTTTTCGCTACAGTGTCTTCAATTTTATTTTTTATTTTTCTACATGTGGCTGTTGGTCCAGACTGTTAAAGGAGAGAGGAGGTGCCACAGTTCAGTAATCCCTAATGTGAAAGTGAGTGATTTTCAGACTTTTGCTTGTTATGTGGCACTCCTTACTGACTCTCAGGAGCACAGGCCACCATAATTTGCTCACATGTCACACACCAGCCTCCCACTGACCTGTGACCATATTCATAAGCAACAGCAACCAGGCCTCATAACTGGCATCCTTCTTCACAAACAGGCCAGTACCACCGCCTCCGGCCAGCACAGGGGCCAAAGCCCAGGTGCTTGCTCAAGGGCCTGTCCTCACTGCAGGGAGCACATCTGGACCAGCCCTGGCTTTACTGCTGGTTCCTGAGACTTCCTTGGGATACATCTTCTGTAGCAAGCATAATTCCTTTCTTGTAGCCTAAGCTCCCCACTCTGTCTGCAGGACCTCTTATCCCTTAACTGAGTCTGACATTTGCTAATCTCATGAGCAGAGCTTTGCTCTGACATTTGCCTTATTATGCCCATCTTTTAAGCCCTAGCTCAAACACCACCACCTTTATGAAGTCTTTCTTGAGTTGTATTAGTAGCAGATTCCTTATCATCTCATTTCCCATAGAATTTTTCTCCGTGGGAATAAGACAAGTGACTCACAAGCACCCAATGCCAGTTTTACATACACATGATAAATGCCAAAACAGTTGTCTTGAGGATAAAATAACATACAGGATGGTCATAAAGTTTGTGTACAATTTAAAATAGTGCTCCTGGTGCAATCAACAAATCTTGGTTTTATTTATTCTTATTCCTCAATTTTATTTTCGTGATGGCTATTTGTGTATGTATCTTATCTGTAATACATTGTGAGTTCCAAGAGAGGAGACATCACCTTATTCACTTTTGTAACTTGCCTAGCATAGTTCTTTACATACAGCTTCTTGAAAGTACATATATTGAGTGAATAAACTTACCTCTGCCTTAATTTTTTATCTGTAAAATGGAAATAAACATAGCTAAGTTATTTACAGTATTTTTAAAAGGGTACATTTTAATGCTAAATGTAAAAACACTTTGAAAAATAAAAAAGTGCTGCTAGCCAAGTATGAGCTATTATTTAATATACAGTAGAACCTCTATAAGTTGACCACTGAAAGGACTGTAACAAACTGATCCACATAAGGAACTAGGCCTACTGTATTGATATGTACATGCAGTGCATGTCCAGTCTACGAAAATTAGGTCGACTTAAGGAGGTTGTCAATGTAAGGAGGTGGTCAACTACGGAGGTTCTACTGTGTTATCATAATGTATGGACAACTAGTGAAACCTTATTCAATTTATCCAGTAGAGGGCAATGACACACACATGGATATTCATATTCGTTGGAAGATTCCACAACCACAAATTTAAAAGTGAAAAACACTTTGTCATTATGTAAACAAAATAAAACAATTTTTCTGGATTCCGCTTTTTTTTCCATTTCTCTTACTGTTTTATTAACACAATGTACATGTTTTGAAAGAATCGTAAGACCCCATTGAGTATTTTCAGTGTATAGAATGGATATTCTAATTCTCTACTCAAATTTCCATTTTCCCATTTGCCCTGGGTGAAGAATTATTTCAGCTTAGCCAATGGGAAAAGCACACTGGTTTTGATGGGTTTTATAACCCTGGTCCCGCACAAAAGCATTTCTACAGTACTAGTGAGGTTACTCTTGATCTGGAGCAGTCTGGGAGGGTTTCCATGCTGGGGGAGGGAACGGAGAAAAGACTTGGAAAAATAACACAGACCATTGTTTCCTTTGCCTGCCTTGGCTCCCCTTAATCTGCTCTGCTAAGTCACTGAATCCATTGACTAAGTCACTGACATTTTCTTAGCCTGGGTAAGTCTCCCAGAGATTGGGTAAGAGAAGGTGGATGGACGAGCACAGGCAGCAGAGTGCACCATTGTGCACGTGTTTGCTCTCCACTTGGTGCTGAACTTACTAAGTTTCAAACAGAAAAATGGCGAGAAGATGTGCATAACTGCGGGGTATTTGCCTCCAAGGAATTAAAAATGTAATATGAGGCAGTTAAATAAAACACAGATTAATAAAGTTTGAATGATACATGGAACACTTCTTGTGTGTCAGGGACAAATGCTAGAAAGAGGATCTAAAGTTAAGATGTGATTCTTACCTTCAGAGAATTCACAGTCTAGAATTTTCCTTCTAGGAAAAGAAGGACCCCTGTGAAAGCAGCCCAAAATAAATAGATGCAAAATTATGATCATAACAAAAATAACTGCAGTCAGTTATGTTATAATGCTTGTATTTAAAAACACAGATTTGTCCTAAGGATTGTTAGTTAGGGAACAATATGAGCACAACATGAATTTTGCATCTGTAAAGGACACTAAGTAAACACAGAAAACTGCATCTGAGCAGCATAAGAATGCACAAGGGATACACAAAAACAACACAGGCACACAGCTGAATACGCATCAGCTCCTCCAGCTCACCTAGTGGGTTGGGAGCCGCGCCATCCGCTGATTTTAGATAACCTTCCTTCCATCATAAATCTGCAGCTGAACTCTTCAGATGCCCACTTCCACAAGCAAATTTTCTAGTCTTTTTCAAGGTCAAGTGCCATACTTATTATAATATACATAAGCATTACTTAACCATTTTGTATGTGTAAAACTCTGCTGCTGTTTTCATTCTCTTTCTATCTTTTTTATGCTAAGTGATGCTCAAGCATCCAACTTGGGCGTTTTAAAATATTATAACCCTTGCCTCATTTCCCCCAGAAGTCCTATGGGTTTTGTTGCTTGATTTTTCGTAGCACAGTGATTGCTAGCAACACATATGGCTATTACAGCAGAATGGGCTATGAGGTAAGTCTCTCCATTGAGTGCATAGAGCAGGCAGCTGCTTGCCCTGGTAGAGGAGAGAAAGGGTCCAGAAATGGCTTCCCCAAGAGGTGAACATGAAGAATAATGGAGAGATGGAAGAGCATGAATATCTTCTTTTACTTTCTTTCTTTTAACTTGCCTTATTATGTACAAGACCAGACAATAAACCAAAAAGGACTTAAATGGCTTGTAAAAAATGCATTTAATATAGCAAAACAAAACATATGAAAATAACTTAAAAATTAGGCAGAAGGAAAATAAAAAGAGCGAAACAGATAAATCCTGGTGTTAGGTAAGTTTATGAAAGGTCTGTTTTAAGTGCTATACAAAAATCTTTGTATAGCACATATTTGTTCAAAATTGTCTTTTATTGATTCAATTTGACTCACAGAAGATTTTGTAAAATCTACGCTGCACCATACAGTAAGTAACTCACCACATGAGCTGCATAATTCTTATACGTATGCCTGTATGTCAATCTGTGCCCATGTGAATGAGTGTCTGTGCATGTATTTGTGTCAAGCGATGTGATTATTCCAAATTGTGATATCCTAAGTGTAAAACACAAACTAAATTTCAAGACCAGCATACACATACACAAATGATGTAAAGTATTGCAATAATTTTATAATGATTACCTGTTGAAATATTTATAATTAAATAAAATATATTATTAAAATTTAGTTCACCTGTTTTCCTTTTTTTCTCAATGTGTTTACTAGAAAATTTTAAATTACATGTGTATCATCCATCTGTAAGTCTTGTTATATTTCTTTTGGACACACATGCTCTAAAACAATGTACAGGCTGCAAATGAATGTGTGATACTCTGAAAGGCCTATTTCTTAACAACGATGAGTTCCAGTGATGCTCCCTGAAATATGCCTGTGCTGTAGACCTCCAGGTGCCTGATGCTAGGTGAGCTAGATGCTTTAGCAATCAGCTAAAATGAGAGTAGCATTAATGTGCTCTCAGGAAGAACAGTAAGGCCAATTAGTTCATGAACTAAATAAAAGGCTATATTGCCTTTCTAGGAGTGAGATCAAGGAAGGGACAAGCATTAATCTGCATGAAATGGAGTGTGGAATGGGTGTCTTTGGATGCTTTTTCCACATCTGCATACGTGTATGTGTGCGTGTCCCCATGTGTGTCCTTCCATGTAGCTGCGTGAGTGTTTGTGCACATATAAACTTATTTGTAGTCTTATATGTATGCCAGTGTGGCAATATGTGCCCGTGTGTATGACTATGCAAATATTTGTGTTTTAATGTGTGTCTGTGTACACCATGTGCATTCCTGTGTATGCACACCCTTGTGTGTGTGTGCCTATATGCACACTTCTGTGCAGTCCTTTCATATGTACCTATATATCTTATATATCTACCTGTGTGTATATGTTTTCCACTTGTATATGTGTGTCCCTATATATGTATGTTTGCTGTATGTGTGCTAACGATGTGTGCACTTGTGTGAGATGTGTGGCCATGCACATGTGTTTGTGTGTGTGTGCCCTCATCCGTGTGTGTATTTCTCATGTATACTGAAGATGACAAAACTGGGGAGGAAGAAAGTAAACGTGTAAAGATAAAGAACCCAGAGGGTAAAGGGTTTTGTTCTTTAGGGTTTGAACTTATCATACAAATATTTACAGGTTTCAAACCAGAAACTGCTATAGATTTGCATTTTTTGGCAGGTCATCATTGGCTTGAGTAATGAACTGACAACTGAACAGACACGCTACTAGTGTGGAAAGGGATATCTGAACATTTTGATAACTTCATAAAAAATTAGAAAATACAGTATTTAACGCTGCCTTTTTTTTTTTTTTTTTTTTTAGACGGAGTCTCATTATGTTGCCCTTGGTAGAGTGCAGTAGCATCACAGCTCACAGCAACTTCAAACTCCTAGGCTTAAGCGATTCTCTTGCCCCAGCCTCTCAAGTAGCTGGGACTGTAGGTGTTCCCCACAAGGCCAGGGTATTGTTGTTGTTATTGTTGTAGTTGTTATTGTTGTTTAGTAGGTCCGGGCCGGGTTTGAACCCGCCAGCCCTGGTGTATGTGGCTGGCGCCATTCTTATATACTCTATAGAATGCATATTATTTTGCTTTAGGTATCTAAAAACCTGAAATGAATGCTGGACTATTCATTAGCATGTCAGTCCCAGAAAGGGGTGGTTCAATATGTTGTGCACTTAATCATTAAGTTTCGGTAGGCACATGCTTTTACTTCACTATCTGCAAAGACATTTCAGTAGGTTGTATCATCATGTGAGAGCACCTAATGGTTCTTCATTTTTTTATTGAAAAGCAAACAATAGCTCCATGCAGAAATGAGCCTTGTCCTTCATTTGTTAGAGCCAGAGCTAAAAATTGAACTCAGAGCCCTGAGCAGGGGTCGTGATTCAAAAATTACCTGCTACTCTGCTTTCAAGTACATGTAAAGACATGAGTGAAGCCTGTTTTCTCAAGATGGGAGAAACTTGCTGTCCCACCCCCTCCACTGCCTCTCAACCACATTTACCTCTGACCCACTCCTTTCTTAATCTCCTTAATCTAGCCCATTCACACAAACACAAAGGGCTGATGTCACCATACATGTAGTTAGGGTATCTGAGCCTTTTAGGATGGTTAACATCAAAGGACGTGCTTTTCCTACACACAGTCTCAGGGAGTGACTAATTTTGACTACTCAGGCTCTGCTACATCAGAGTGGAAAAAAAATCTAGATGAAGACCAAGTAACTACTTGGGAATTATGATCAATTTTCTAATTGTCACGTCCTTACTTGGCTCTACCCTGAAATGTTATGCAGGGTTTACAGACTATAAAGGCTAAACAGACCTAATCTTCACAAATGTAGATTTAAGTGAAAACCATTTAACTATTAAATTTCTTGCCAGATATTTTAACTGTGAAGGTGAAAATAATCAATCTAAACCATGTAACAAAAGTATGCATGAAGGAAAGACTGCAGCCCACAGAACGGGCCCCAGACTGAGGAATGTGGGTTAGACAGAGCTGTGGGAGACACTATGACATTTACTCTCATGTGCTCACAGGTCAACACAGAGAGCCTCCCATCAGATGAGTCCCAGGTCACTCATGAACGTCCCAAGTTTTAGTTTCTGAGTAGTGGAAATGTTCCATGGGACATATCACGGGAACTGTCTAGGCTTTGAAGTGAAGGAGAGACTCAGTCAATCTCATCTCAGTTAGGACAGCCTACTCCAGCGGCTGTGATCTGTGGATGGCACAAGAGGTAAAAGAGGAAGCTGTTAAGACCTTCCATACAGAAGGCAGTCAACACTTCCAAATCAATAGCAGTGATCGCAAGCAAAAAGAGAAAAAAGTGCTAAAGAAGGAAAATCTTCATAAAAGATTGAATGTGGACAGAAAGGAATTGACTCACAGTGTTCCAGCTCAGCTAACTGGGGAGATGGTAAGACTCCCCCAAATAGAAAACCTAGAAGTGGGACCAAAGTCCACAGAATGAGGAAGAGCTCAGTTTTGAACATTTTGCACTCGCGTGTTTTGGGGCCCCCGGGGACATATGTAACAAGCCATCGAATACATGGGTTTGATGTCTGAGACACAGGTTTGAACCAGAAACACAGATTAGAGAATCATCAGCAAACTGAAGGAAAGGAAACCACAGAGGTGGCTGAGATTCACCTGTGGGGCTCAGCAGTTAACAAGAGGCATGGCTGAGGCACAGCCCACACTTGGGAATTTCTACGTTCTAGGCAGAAAAGAGAGAAAAGAGAAGAACATTGAAGAAGAACCAGAAAAATGCAGCGTCATGGGAGCCAATAGAGTAGAAGGGCCTCAGAGGACTTAGAAATGCCCCTGAAGAAGATGCTTCTGAGCTGAGTGCTGAGCTCGGCAGAGGAGAAGAGATGGGGAAAGGCATATCTGAAAGGAACACCAGCACTGTGAGATGTGAGCTGTGGCAGATGCTCCTATGACTCTGCACATTTCTTTCTATAGCATCAGTGCATAGCATGATGCTTTGTGCAGAGCAAGGGCTTAAACACAGCAACTTCCATAACAAAACAAATTGAGCGCTCCTCCCCAGTTGAAAATTATGATACTCTTAGATGATGTTTATATTCAACTTTTCATCCAGCGCTTTTATAAACATCATCTCATTTAAACCTCACAGCTTAGTTAGTGTTAAAGTCCTCACTTTACACGTGAAGAACCGTGCCTTCACATGTGGCTTGACTAAGGTCACACTGGTAGTAAATGGCGGATGTGGGATTCAAACTCGGTCTTCCGAATCTGAGCCCATGCTTTCTCAGTTGCTTCATACTAAGTCCAGTCCTTTGTATCTGACACAGCACACAACAGAAACCTGGGGCCATATAATACACAGGCTTTACCCCAGCATGAAGTGATGTTGCTAAGGTGACAACACTGACTTATAGGTGGAGAAACGGGAGCTTCAGCTGAATTGCCTTGAGGCTGTTTCCCTCTGTAAAGTGTGGCTGCTCCTATAGTCATCTGCTCTGGAACTATCCTCCCCTTCTTCACTGACACAGCTTCACTTATGTTTGCAGTGCCAATGTGCTCAGGACCAACCCTCCCCTCCCTGGTCCCCCTTATGGCTAGAAGTGGTCATGTGACTGGCACAGGGACAGGCCTAGCTGGCACACTCCTTCTTCTGTATTTACTCTTTTCCCTTCCTTCTTGGAACATGAACACAATGGCCAGAGGTGCAGCCGCTATTCTATGGAAATGATGACAGAATAGACTACGAATGGTGACACAGGAAGACAGAAGGATGTTGGCCCTTGATGTCACATTTGAGCCACCACAGCAGCTGTAGATTGCCCACCTACAGCCTTGTTGAGTGTGGAAATCACAGTCCTTTCTTATTTAAGATACAGTCTTTCATGTATTCTGTTAGTTATTAAACTATGATCCATCCTAAGGGATACGAGGAGCATAACGTGCAGTGTTTCACAACATACATGAGAAGCTGCACTCACGTATGTCTCCCACCTTCTGATATCGGGGTTGGTAACTCACAGTTTAGAGAAACAGAAGAAGGATTCATCTCTTCAGTCATGGGAACATGCAGGCAGCTAGTGTTTAAAGATGATCCTCTCAAACCAAACAGTTGTACTTCTTTCAAAATATACTGAAGATAAGAAAACTGTAGGATACTTTACAATCTGATAGAAATAACTTGTTACCACAGGACAAGGGTTAAGAGTTTGAACTTTGAAACCGTACAGACTGTGGCATGCATCTCTACTCTGTTGAGTACTTAACCACTATGAGTCCTGATTCACTTGCCTGAAAACTGATCATTATACCAATTGTATAGGGTTGCTATAGGGATTGAAGGGAAAAATGTCTATAAAGTGCCTAGAATAGTGTTTGGCAACATCAAGAAAACATTTACTAATGATAGATATTCATTTCAAAGAAGATTTTTGAATCTGCGAAGATTTTTGAATGCTGCGTTCAAGACCCTTTATGTAAAATAGACCCTTCCTCACTCCCTGTTTCCAGGGTGGGAGTGGGTTAAAGCCAGTCACTAACTCCATCCTCCTTGGGACCAATGCCTGGGGAGAAACACAAAACTTTAAACTCTTCAGCAACTAATTTGAGAGGAGTCTGATAGACATGGAAGTGATTCCGAGAACCCAGATCACCTTTAGGCTAAAATTATGGCTATTCTTATATGAATTTTCTGGAGCCTAGGACAGAGCTGAGTAGGTCCTATGCTCAGTCAACAGAAGAAAAGCAAATTGAACTCTTCAGTGGAGGCCAAAGGCCCACAACCTAGGCCACTTCCCACTCCCGCAGTTCCTGTTGGCTTTCAAGAAAGTGAGGATCAACATCGCTCTTGCTGTGATGCCAAGTATTATACAGTATCTTTGGAACTTTCTTGGGCAACGTAAAGATGAAAAAGATAACCGTCCTTTTTTATAAACATAAGTATATATTGTTCTCTAATCTAAAGTTCTTAACCCTTTTAAAGTCTCACACCTATCTCAACACCAGATAAAAGTTATAAACCCTTATTACAAAACTGCATGTATGTACTCAGTAAAGCTTGCTTATAATTTCAGAAAGGGGTAGGGAGCCTGTGGCCTTCTGAATCCTTGAGTGCAGCCTTTTGACTGAAATCAAATGCTACAAAACAAATCCTTCTAATAAAGGGATTTATTCTGTGAAGTTTGGATTCCATTGAGGGGCCCCACTTGAGGATCTGGAGAGCCACACGTGTCCTTAGGGCTGTAGGTTCCCCATCCCCTTAACATTTTATTACTAAAAGGTTTGCAAGATAAAATAATAGTGACTTATCTTTTCATTGACTTCCATGAGAGTCTGGCTTTTTAGACTTCCGGGCCAGGGTGAAATAAATCCTGTTTTAGGTTTATTTTTCAAAGAATAGGTTTATTTTCATTTTTTTTTCTTTCTTTGTGGAATTCTTGTCCTGAATTGTAGAAGTTGGCAGTAGAATCTTACAGCAGTCTAAGGCAGAGTTATCTAGATCCATTTTCTTAAAATGATGAGTGGCCAGAGAAGAAACTTAGAGGCTGGGGCAGCTTTCCAATAGGAAAAGGCAACAGTACCTCTGCCTGTCACCAGCCCTGGCACAAGAGTCAGGCAGAGGTACTGGTAGGAAGCTTCTCATTCGTGGCTAATTTTCACACTATGCTCTGTTGTTAAAGGTAATCTTAAGACCAAGTTCCCAAGCTTAAAGATAAGTTTGAAAATGGATATAGAGAAAAATCTAGGTTCTCAAGGCCGGTGCCTACCAGAACACAGTATATAGACATAATCAAATAGCTACAATGTCAACTCTTGATAAAAGATTGTTTACTGAGTGTTGTTACTACATGCCGTGCACATTCCTACGCAATTAAAATGGATGACTTCATCCATCTTCACAACACCCCTATAAAGCGGGTACTCTTGCTATCTCCATGTTATGGCCGAGGAATAGAGTGTGATGATATATAATTTACAAGAATAAGGAGAAGGAGAAAAGGAAGAAAAGAGAGAGACATCCTTACTGCTTTCTTTACATTATTACATTTAGTCCTCACAATAAATGTATGTATTATGAAGACATTTAAAATCTCTAGATAGACTGACCTAGATAGTATATTTGTATGGTCATAATATAGTGTCAGTAACAGAGTGGGGACTTACTCTATTTAAGGGACCATAGGTCATAAGTACTAAAGTAGGATGGGAACTCAGGTAAGTGACACCATCTAGTACGCCACTCCTGACTCGCTAATACAACCATCCCCCCCAGCACATTATGTAACATTTTCATCAGTGTTGACTGTAGTGAACGTAAAGTATAAAAAAGTCAAAAGATTGTATTATTCCCAATTCTGTGTCATTTTAGACCTCCCCTTCTCAGTATTCTTATGCAGTATCTTTGCTTTCTTTCCCCTCTTCTACCTTTTTGTTACCAGAACTCCTGGTTCAACCTTCCCCAAATTATCAGATCTTTTGCATGTAAGTGAAAAAACGCAGTCAAGACCAGAAATATATCTTTAGATCTCTAGGTTATAACTTCCCTTGTATTGTTCATCTCTTTATACTACTCAGTATCAACACGTATACTTAGGACACAGTCAAGCAGATGCCCTTTACACCTCGGGGGAGCGGGGATTTTGAAGCACAGTGATCCTTCTTAGGGGCGCTGACATTGAAAGTTTAGCTCTACTACCAGCATGGAATGGGTGTCTTCTTGTGAAAGGCATTTGAGATACCAACACTTCTGTTTGTTAGGGTGAGTGTTTGAGGACAGTCACCCTTCTTCCCAATGCTTTTGAAATGAAAGTGTAGGACTCCAGCTGCTCCACTTTCAGGTAAAAACTTTCTGCAGGGAGCTTTGGCAGAGTCTCCAATTCTCATGAAAATGTGCTTGTCACTTTCCCTCCGGAAACACTGAATTCTTTTAGGGCACACTGAAATTTTCTGCCCAGAAGAAGCGGTGAAATGGATTCGCTCACCAAGGGTTACGCTTAAGAAGAGAATCTGGCAGTGACAGGTACTTCTAAAAACTATTTGGAAATTGTGTCTGCCTGGATTTATTTTCATTTATCAAATATTATTTTGCTACTGTACCTAAGGAGGTGTAACTAATGTCTCCAATTGCACTTCCCCACACCCTGGCCCCGCGCCCGCCAGCCCTGTGGGAGAAGGGCGTCAAATGACTTCAGCAAGACTGCTCTTTAATAGCTGGCATTATTTTATTAAGGAAAATTTGTATTGCCCTTTTTCCCTCTGAAATATGCCAAATGGACAGATTTTGATTTTTCTTGGCCGAGGGAATTAAAGACCAGGGAAGTGGCTTTGCTCCCCCCTCTGGCGCTTCCACTGCAGGCTCAGAGGGCGCCTGCTGAATCCAATCACTCTGAGCAGCTAAAATTTCAGGTTTGAATTTCATCTCAGAAGTGCACAAAGCCTGAGAGTTGGTGACAGTATCAGAGAGGGGGGTTACTGTCAGTTACCTGTTGGTCTGTGGCCACTCACAGCCAGCCCAGGTGTGTTGGCCCCAGGTGAGGCGGGAGGCCCTGCTGAACGCAGCTCCTGTGGGCTGCACATTATCTTGTTAGTTAAGCTGTCAAGAAAGTTGCCAGTAAGGAGCTTGGAGGGGTGGAGGGACACACAGAGTTTAATCCAATTAAAACTTCACTGGCTTTTCCACATTCCTGATATCCTGGCTCAAACTAGGAAGAATCTTTTCAATGAGGAGGTGTCAAGGGGGTAGAAAACTAATCTTAAATGTTTGCATTGTAACAAAGCATAATATTAAGCAGAAGTCAGAAAAGAAAGGATTTGTGGAGTGGGAGGAAAAAACAGCTCACTTGTAACTGTGTTTTCAGTGGCTGCTTTGGGAGTAGAGACTCACTGAGCAAGGCGGGGCGGGAGAGCGTGGGTAGCGCCTGCCTAAAAGAAATCTTTTTCAGCAAGGTTTTCACCTGACTTCTAAGGAGTTTGGTGATCCCCGGTAGATGGTTCTGAGGGTTAGAAGAATGTAGCACTGGATGGCTGAGAATTAAAACTAACGAAGGTGCTCAGGTTTAAATCTGCTCCATCACATATTGACACAGTTTGACACAGATGGTACATTTCAGTGCTAAATCTATTTTTCTTTGCTCACAGTGAAAAACACATAGTGCAAGCTCACTTGACAGAAAGGTTGCAGAATACATTTCTGTATTAGAAGCAAATCTAGGTATGCAGCAGCCCTAGAGCCTTGCACAGGTCTTCTGAAAGGACTGCATAGATTGAGGAAGGCCACGGCTCTGTCCTCTCCTGGGTAAAGGGAGGAAAGAAAGCAGAGGGGTAAGAACCATGGGGTTTGTGCAGGTGAAGGAGACAGGAGAGAATAGAATGGCTGCTTTGATGACAGCAGCTGACTTTGATATTCAAAGACATTCCATTTCCATTTTATAGAAAGCAAGCTCATTATAAGAGATTTTCTGGTACGTTCAGAAAATAACACTGTATACTCTTTTGAAAGCCGTTGTGTCCTGGAAAAATATCCGAGACATGTTGTCAAGTGAGAAGAGCCAATTATGTGGTTGCATTTTTGTTTTAAAAATAACACATTCAAACACACACACACACAATGTGTATTTGTCCTTGCCTGATAGATATGACACTGTTCGTACTGGCCATCTCCAGATGGTGGGGGAGAGACAGTGGTGAGAATAACTACAGTTAAATTATTTTACTAGCACTGTTTTATAATTTTAAAAACTTGAGATTCTGATAAAACAATGAAGCAGTTATGGCTACATTGCAGTAACCATCAAGAAAGCTGACTTTCAAAAAAAAAAAAAAAAAGAGTTGTTTTTCTTATAGTACCAAACATTTCCCAAAGAGTGAAATGTTAGTCTTCCCAGGATTATAGGAGAGTGTGAGGCTAAGGTTCAGTATCATAGCATTTAATGGCTGAACTGAAGTAATTTTTCCAAAAAAGTAGATTTCAAGTTTCATCCAGCTAAAAAGTCTTGTTAGAGAGTCTTACTGATAACGCCTCAAATATACATAAGAATTGTGTTATATATTTTTATGAGAAAAAATTATCTTCTGGTGAGAGTTTATATTTCCAGTATATTGAAACAATTCTTAAATAAGAGAGAGATTATAGGCCCACTTAATAATCAGAGAAATGTTTACATGAACTATTTCTGGGTACAAACAAAAGTCCCACACATACAGCACTGCTCAGCATTTGTGGGTGAGGATGATCTATGGAAATCTGGAAACCTATCTAGGGGCCAACCTATCAATGGATGATAAAACTAGATATGTTTGTCAGAATTACCTGAGCCTGAAGCAATAGATATTAGGTTGGAGGAAGACAGACGGGGGTTGGGGGGAGGGGGGTTAAAAATCTTTACAGGTGCGCTTTGCTCACTCCGAGTGATTATGTCTGCCCATTAGGGTTCCTGAATCTTTGACTGAAAACCTAACCATGGTTTCTACTGTTTTTGTTTGGTTGTTTGTCCTGATGAGGATGTAGAAATAAGAAGCTGTGAGGGAGAGCAGTTGAAATCTGTGGGGAGTGATTTCAGCGGAAACCTATAAAGGAGAGAGTAGGCCCAGGAGTGATTCACCGTGATTAGCTGAGAAGTGCTCAGGGAAGGCCCGGTGAGTAGCCCAAGGGTATTATGGTGTAGTACAATGGAGAATAATCACCAAACCTTCCCAGAAGATATGGCAGTTCGTTCTTCTATATAAGTCCTTCCCTGACGCTAATTCAAGTCCTTCAAAATCTATGAGTTGGGACAAAGACTAAGAAAACTCTAAGTCGGGACTAAGGCTGAGGAGTTGTGTAGGCTGGATCGTTCCTGTACCTGCCCCTCTTCATTTTGGCTGCACGATGGAATCCCTCGGAGGAGATGTTCTACATCCCGCTGCCCTGGCCATACCCAGACTAACCGAATCAGCAGTTTTATAAAGTTCCTCGGTGGCTCCATGTGTGGCCGCTGCTCTGCAACCCTCTCGGTGTCTGCATTTTCAGCGTTGTGTATAAGCTGTTAAGTGAGGCTGTGAACCAGGAGAGTCAATACTTCAAAACTCTGAAGGAAACCTTATGAGAATGTTACCTCCTTTCATTCTGCTGCAATCTCTCTCAGTTCAGTCCCACGCCAGTCCTATGTCAGCGCAGAGAGAGCAATCCCTGCCACCAGACAGATCCAGCAAGGCTTTGCGGTGGTCAGTTATCAGTGAAAGAATGACCTCATATTTTAGCTCTTCGTTAGCAATTAATGACAAGTTAATTCTGCTATTCTAAACAGTTGAGCAAAAGGTAAAGAAACAAAGAAATTTAGCCATTTTAGTTTCTTCAGTTTTAATAAAGAAAAATATCACTAGAAAATAGTTCTGGTAGAAAATAGTTCTGGTGCTTTATTATTCTCTTACATATTTTGCAACTTTTAAAAGGCCATAAAATGTAAATTATATCTAATTAATTATAAAGAATAATTACAAAACAACTGTTCATATAAATATCATTAGCACCACTCAGGTTATAAGTATTACACACATCATTCCTCCGGGTCTCCCAAGTACGCCCACCATAACAGCGTACCCCTTCACTTTGTTTTTTATGTATTTTTAGTAGATTCAAGGCCTTTAGTATTGCTATCTTATAACATATCCAAACCTAGAAATGATTTCATCTCAACTAAAAACAACATCCTTTGTTGTAGTTAAGGCAAGTTGTAAAACCTCATTTTTTGACAATAGAATTGCCTAAGAAATCATTTATTATTGCTGGTGAACCCCAGATACGATAAACAGTCTAGTCTCTAAATTTTATTGACTGCTTGTTACCATCACACTAATACACAATCTCCATTTTCCAAAGAATAAATCTGTACTGACTATAGGTCATTTTCCTAATGACTATAGGCCAGTTCAATTTCTCTGTCTGGAGTTTTGGGATATTCATAGGACAACAGAATGTCAGACAGAGGAACTCTGAGAAGATGTGACAGCATCCCTTCACCTTTGAAATTGTCTTGGAGTCTGGTGTCTGTTTCTGTAGCATTTTCAGATCTAGTCAATTAGGGCATCTTATTCTCAGTGTTAACAGTTGGTTTATGAGCAAAAATGGTTATTGCATTTCGAGTTCCTCATATTCAGGTAAACCATCTAAAAGGCAGAGCAACAGGTACCTAGCAATAAACTCGTCCTTTGGGCTGTCCTTTTCTGGATCCTGATGCCCACCAGCCTTTTCCTCCATTCATTTCAAAGCCTTTTCAGTGATCAAACTCAAGTTCATACCTGTTCAGGGCTTCAGCTGACGGATCTTGGTGATAACGAGTCACCATGTGGTCTGTGCTGCTTTGTCTTTTTCAGTCAGGGGGTTTCTTGTGCAGGATAAAGCATGCTTTGTAACTTGTCTAGCCCATTGATAAATGTGACATCTAATTATCATTTATTGCAAGGTACTTCGAGGATGAGAACATTTGATGTTTTGCATCCAATTCCAGCATCTGGAAACTGTATGGATGAAAATCTGATGACTAATCTGGGAAATTATGGTATCAGAAATAGCTGATTTTCATCAGTTGATTAGAAGAAAAGTCTAACAACTCGACAGCCTGTAGAACATCAGTTGGCTTTCTGAAATGACAATATCTTTAGACTCAAGGTGTAGGTCCTCAAGACCCGGGCACCCAGAGGCACTCTGGAGCACCTTAGCCTGGGTTATTCCTGTTCAGCTGAGGGCTAAAACCTTCGGTGCTGAAAACATTCCAGTTAGAGAAGCTGAACCGGAGGGATATGTTAGTTTCTTTTTATGGAGATTAAGAACTTCAGGCATCGGAGCTCATCAGCAATATGTATATCACTTCATCCGTGATGACAACAGGCTTTGTGACAAATGTACCTTTCCAATAGTAGGACGTGCTTTGTCAATTCCTCCCTTGTCACCAGCACAGCTTATTGCACAGTTCCTCAGAAATGTCTTGCCCAGCTGACTGTGCTGTTTTTATAAGAGTCAAAACCAACAGTTTCCACAGATTTACTTCCAATTATAACAGTTTGCTCTTGTCCATCTTCCTTGAGTTATGTCAGTCTTCTAATACATAGTGGTTCTTAACTGCAGTAAGAAGTCTATTCCACAATTGACCTTGTTAGGACAGATAACAGGGTGGATGTCCTCGTGGGTGTCCGCATGTAAAACATGAAGTCCCTTCGTGGTTCCCATTATGCTTTTCTATTTCAGGAGTGTCCCACGCTTCTCCTAACCAGCATTCTTCCATAGGAGGGACAATGTCAGAAAAATGCACTGCTGCACATTCCCCGTTAACTTCAACTTTTCAACCAGTGGCACCTGGTTGAAAAGTGTCATTCGTTATAGCCAGAATCCAAAATATGAGATCTGCCTTCTGACATCTCAGGAGGTCTGGGCAGCAGCCTCTCCAGCAAGCGCACAGTCCAGTGGCAAAGCTCCTGGCTCTGGCCAGGCACCCCTTGACTTAAAATAGAGGTAATACTTATTCTGACTTTATGGTTAGCCATTTTCCTTTCTTCACCATTTTACCACTGATACAGGCCTCTAAAAATGTTAACTGGTTTTTTTTCATATAGATGGATCATATTCATATGCTTTTACACTTTGTTTCATATAGTCAATATTCAAAAGATTCATCTATAGTGTTATAGGTAACTGCCGCTTATTTTCATCGCTGTGTAGATTATTGTGTAAATAATCATAATTTATCTAACCAACTGTTAGATGTTTGGAATTTATCCATTTGGGGCTTTCATGAACAGTGGCATTATGAGTATTCCTATACATATATCCTGATACATTTGACTTGCATCAGGATTACTAAATGAAGGCTCATTAAAACACAAATTGCTGGGCCATATCCCAGCAGGGGTCCTCAAACTACGGGCCCCCGTGGGCCACATGAGGTGGTGTGATTGTATTTGTTCCTGTTTTTTTTTTTTTTTTTTTTACTTCAAAACAAGATATGTGCAGTGTGCATAGAAATTTGTTCATAGTTTTGTTTTTTTTTTAAACTATAGTCCGGCCCTCCAACGATCTGAGGGACAGTGAACTGGCCCCCTGTTTAAAAAGTTTGAGTATCCCTGCATGGGAGTGAGACCTATGAATTTACATTTCTAACAAGTTCCCAGGTGAGGTTAATGGTGCTGGTATGAAAAACACACTTTAAGAACCACTGCTCTGGAGACCAGCATGGTAGTTACCATTTTAGGAGATTACCAGAAATTTAGAATTTCAGATTTTATCCTAGATCTATTGAATTAGAATTTTAGTTTTAACAATCCCCAAGTGGTTTGAATGAACATTAAAATAATATGGATATTTTTAATACTTCTGGATAATGTGAATCTACTTTTCATAGTAGATCTATACATCTACCCCCAGACATGTGTGTATTTTCTGATATTCTTCACATTGACAAAAGGACATATTAGCTTAGCTTACTTTTTATTTGGTAAACCTTCCAAAAAGTTTCTAAATTACCATCTATATAACCTTCATCCATTATCTTAAGAGATTAAAAATGTTAAAGAGCATAAGCCCCTTAGTTATTTCATATATTCTCCCTTTCTCTCTCTTTTTTTTTTTTTTTTTGTAGTTTTTGGCCGGGGCTGGGTTTGAACCCACCACCTCTGGCATATGGGACCGGCGCCCTACTCCTTGAGCCACAGGCGCCGCCCTATTCTCCCTTTCAACTTAGAAAAAAACTGTGAGCTCTTAAAAAAGTTTTTGAAAAACATTATGAAGTTATAGAGGATGAAAACAATTTTCAAATGTAATAAACAGTCTCTCTTGGACAAACAATATTAATCAAAGTGACCATCATGTAATTTTTTAAATATTTAAAATAATTAACAGCAAGTAAAATAAACACACACCCACAACTGGTTTCTTGCTTTCTCTTTCAGGTTGTTTACTGTTAGCACATAGAGATGCTATAGGTCTTTGTATGTTGATTTAGTATCCTGTAACTTTACTGAACGTTTTAAAAATCAATTCTAATAGTGTTTTTTTGTTTGTTTGTGTGTGGAGAATTTAGGATAATTTGATGTCTTCCTTTCCAATGTGGATGCCCTCTATTTCTTTCTTTTGTCTGATTTCTCTAACTAGAACATGTTGAAAAACAGTGGTGAAAATGGGCATCCTTGTCTCCATCCAGGCCTTAGAAGAAAGGCTTTCAGTTTTTCCCCGTTCAGTATGATGTTACCTGCAGGTCTGTCTTAAATGGCTTTTACTGTGCTCATATAAGTTCCTTCTATATCAAGTTTTTGAGAATTTTTTTTTCATAAAGGGATGTTGAATTTTATTGAATGCTTTTTGTCATCATCAAGGGATCTCATTTATAATAGCTACAAATAAAATATCCAGGATTAAACTTAACCAAAGGAGTAAAACATCTCTATAATGAAAACTATAGAAGTAGGGATGGCATTGAGGTGCAAAAATATACACAGTTAGAATGAACAATATCTGATAGCACAACGAAGTGACTATAATCAACGATAATCATACTAAACTAAACAAAAATAACTAAAAGAAATGATTAATGCCCAACAGATACCCCAATTACCTTGATTTGACTAATTCACATTGTATGTCTGCATCAAAACATCATATGTACCCCGAAATATATACTACTATTATGTACCCATAATAAATAAAAATAATTAAATTTTTAAAAAAAATAAAAATCCTGGGAAATAATAAAAATACTTTTAATTTTTGTATAAGGAAATGTCAAACAGAAGTGATATGATCTTAACTTTTTTATTTTCATAAACTTTGGTGAGGATTTATTGGCTTACAAGTATACTGGTGTTCAACATCTATCTTATTGAACATTTGGGTCTGTTTAAAATTTTCTTAATAAGAGTATTGTTTTTTCTTTTATGGTATTAAAAATTTGATGGAGCAATCTCATTTTTGTTTTCCTCTTTTTTTAGATATATAATTCATATCTGTAAAAATGTTAGTTGTATAACATGCACTGGACGGGAAAAACCACCATTACAAAGAAAATGTGAGCAGTAAGAGAATATAAATATGAAGTACACCTAATAACTCCTCTACATAATCTTAGGTGTTCCCAAAAATATACTTTGGGAAAAAAAGAGAACAGGAAAACCATCCAAAATATTTTATGTATTTAAATACAAACATCTAAAACATGTCACTTAATGTCTTTTTAATTGTGCTAATAATATTATAGTGGAATTCAGCCTAGTTAAGGGATAATAACCATAGGACAATATCTAAAACAAGGATAGCTCCTTTTTAATAATGTAACAATTTATGGCAAATGCACTATAAACTGAAATAGCAATAACATTGGAGCAATAATAAGCTTGCAAAAAAACCTCTAATAGCTTAACATAATACCATTTCACATTACATAGATATAAATGAAAAACTTTGCTAATAAGACCGTTCTGAGCCAGATGTGGTGGCTTATACATATAATCCTAGCTCTTTGGGACGGTGGGGCAGGAAGATCACTTGAGGCCAGGAGTTCGTGACAAGCCTGGGCAATAGTAAGACTCTGTCTCTACAAAAAGTAACAAATTAAAATTAGAAAAAGACCATCTTGGACACTTTCATTTATTTGCTCAAATAAATATTAGAACTTCGGCACCACCACTACCTTACTACAGCAAAAATCTAATCCATAAAGGTAGTTCTCTGTTGGCTGGGCTCAGTGGCTCATGCCTGTCATCCTAGCACTTTGGGGAGGCCGAGGTGGGTGGATGGCCTGAGGTCACAGGTTTGAGACCAGCCTGATCCAGAGAGAGACCTCACCTCTAAAAATAGCTGGGAGTTGTAATGGGTGCCTGTAGTCCCAGCTACTTGGGTAGCTGGTGAAAGAGAAGTGCTCGAGTCCAAGAGCTAGAGGTTGCTGTGAGCTATAATGCCAAGGCACTCTACCGGGGGCAAAAAAGTGACATTCTGTCTCAAAAAAAAAAAAAAAGTTCACTGTTGTCCATTAAGTTGATGGATTTTTATTTTATTTTATTTTTTTTATGTTTTTTTGACTTCTCTTAGATCACAAGGTCTCAAGGTGACCAAGGTCAGTGCAGTAATTACTTACTTGATCATAATCACAGCAATTGTGCACCAACTCCGGCTATTCCCAAAAGTATGCTGTGGCTCCATGGTAGGACCAGATTGACAGCACAGACTCACATTTTCACAATTGCATGTTCCAAAGGACAAGTCACATCATTGCCTTTCCATGATATTCCAGCTTGACCTAAACTCAAGACACTCAACTGTATAGGCGGTGCCTGTGGCTCAAGGAGTGGGGAACCGGCCCCATATACCAGACGTGGTGGGTTCAAATCTGGCCCCAGCCAAAAACTACAGCAACAACAACAACAACAACTAAAGACACTCAACTGGCCTTTGCTCGTGACTTTAACTGCCCAAATTACCAGCAATGATCGTGACCCATTTGACTTCTAAGTTTTTTTCAACCTTTTTTTTTTTTTAATCTCATGGCACACCTATGGCACACTTAAATTATGCTAATAAAGAAGTGTAAAAAAAAAAAGAATATACTTACTGTGATTAGAACTTCTTATAAAAATAATTAATAATCTTTAAAATTTTTCTTGGCACAGCTAAGAGCTTCTCATGGCACACCAGTGTGCCCTGGCACACTGGTTGAAAATCATTGCTGTAAGTTCTTGTCAAACCTCCTGTGTCCTACTGATTAATATTATGAGCGACAATTCTAACTTCACTACACGCAATCCCCTCTATCTGCAAGAATGTGCCTATAAGTCCTGTCCATTGTAAATGGACTCATCTGGGACAGAGTAGTGACTTCCCCAAACCCATTACCACACAGATGTCTCATTCCTACATAGTATGAGGCGAGGGGTAGCATTAGACCCCATCCTGTCAAATATATCTCTTTTACCAACCTCCTATGTTCACAAAAGTTCTACCATGAAAGTTATTTATCATAGTTAAGGCATTGCCTCCAGGAATTTCTTAAATAAATTACCAGGGAGCAGAAGCTGATGTAGGACTCTCATGTTTCTTTGGATGTATATATGAATTTATGATAAGATACAAGGAAATACAGAAGCTGTAATGGTAATAAGAAAATATAAATGAAGGGACAATTATCACTATGATTTCTTTTTACCATGACTTGCCTTGATTAAATTTCTAACAACAAACACCCTTAATCCACCCACCTCAATTTTTGCCAAACCTCACCTAAGATCATGCCATTTTTGTCTTCTATTTTGAGTGCAGCAACAGCTACAGCCCACTTAGCTTTAGTTACTTAAAATTCCCAGGATCTATTCCATCTGTGACACACCTGTGCACTCTTTCTGTATATTCTCTTTGTTCCCAGTGACATTCATTCAAAACAGAAAGTGGCTTTTCTCAGGCCAACTTGTCAATTGGGATGTCTGATTTCCACAGGGTGTGCTCTGAGAACTATCACGAGGCTGGGCTGATCAGATAGGTTCCTCACACCCCCAGCTATCATGTTACATGAATCTTCCTACCATTGCCTCTGTGAGACCCTTATTGAAGTATACATTATCAGGAGGAGGAGGAGAAGCATCACTGCACAGAACTTCTTAAGACCTGCTTGCAATTATGAATTTTGTTAATAGCAAGTAGAAATTGTTATAGGAATGAGAAATAGAAAATCTAGAGCAAATTGCATTGCTCATCTTTGCTTTCTCTCTAGGGAGGCTCTGACAACATTGGAAAAAAGCATAGGTGCATATGAGATCACTAAGAAGGGTGATCTCATAGGTAGGGTGGATAGGAGCCCCCTGAAGGTGGTATAGAATACTATGTACCCAATCTCACTACACATTTATTTATTTATTTTTTTTAATTTTTTTTTGTAGAGACAGAGTCTCACATACCGCCCTCAGGTAGAGTGCCGTGGCATCACACAGCTCACAGCAACCTCTAACTCTTGGGCTTACATGATTCTCTTGCCTCAGCCTCCCGAGCAGCTGGGACTACAGGCGCCTGCCACAACGCCCGGCTATTTTTTTTGTTGCAATTTGGCCGGGGCTGGTTTGAACCCGCCACCCTCGGCATATGGGGCCGGCGCCCTACTCACTGAGCCACAGGCGCCGCCCCTCACTACACATTTATAACCTTAAATGGAAAAGCCCAGTTACTTTACAAGGTTGAGATATCCCAGGACCTAGGAAGCAAAGTTTTAACTGGGTTGCCAGTTCCTAGGAGGTTTAGCTGAAGACCAGAAACACTTCCAAATCTGGCTTCACCAGGCTAGTGCCTTTGCTAAGAGGATTAAAAACAAAAAGCAAAAGCAAAGCTTACAAAGCAAAAGCATAAAACTGTTGGTTGTGTTCCTCACATTTTCTCACCTGGAATCCCACCAACCCCTAATCCTGAGGATCTAACTATCTAACATGACTACACTTGAGCAGCTTTTGCAGCATTGAAGTCTTTAGTTATATTCCCATTACATGTGTGTGAGTGTATGTATGTGTGGAGAGGAGGAAGTTTGATCTAATAAAATGTCTGAATCATGTTGTACTTTATTGCATTCAAATATGCATATAAAATATCTTAAACTGAATATTATTTACCTCCCAAGAAGTAGCATTCCCAGGCCCATGTAACCAATAACCAATACACAGACACATTACAATTAACAATATTCATTCATCTGCGATCTTAATTTATACCTATTTTGATAAGAAAACAAAAGGTAGGAAGTATAGAGAAAATGCAAACTTCAGAATAAGAAATATTGAATTATAAGAGATACCAAATCCATGAAACAATTCACAAAGTCTTAAACATTTCTATTTGCAAAAAAAATGACAGTCTAAATAGAATTCACTCATTTGTTCCTCAGAATGCAAGGCATGGGAAATTTAATGCTAATGTTAATAAAGTCTAAAAGTTAAATATTGAGTAACATTCCTAGAAATATGTGTATATGAGGAATAGCAACCAGCTAAAAAATATTGAATGGCCATATTTGACTGCCAAATAAAGTTTTAATTAATATCTTCAAATATTCCTTAAGTAAAAAAAGTAAAGAGGGATCTATACTGACCTCATGCAGATTAGGCAATAACAAATCATTTTACAAAAATAAAACATACAGGAAAATTTCAAGAAATAAATAATCTTATATTATTCCTGATAAGATTTATTTGAAAAGAGATAACACTATTGGTCCATAATAGAGTGGCTATATCTGAAGTTTTCATGCTTCTCATAAAAAATATTGACCTCTTTTGAAGTTTACAAAGGAAGACCACTTCAGGTATTTTAGATGGAAAGTCCAGTAAACTTGTGGATATGTGTATATAGCTGAGTTTGATTCATATCATGTCTGTGCTCCAGGAGCATCCAGGTAGGACTATTACTGTGGAATTCCTGGCCACAGTCCCAGCTCAGTTATTAGATACTAACCAATATGTCTCTAGTGCGAGACATCATCAGTGGTGTTTTATGTTTTAATTAATTAGAATATACAAGGATGAATGCTAGAAACTCTGGAGAGGCTGTGGACATAAAACGTTTGGTACAGCTATTTAGAGGTATAAATATGAGAAAATTAGTTTATCTTATGCAATTAACACCCAGGAGCACCCATAGTATGGTCTGAGTTTATGGAGGTATCAGTAACGCCTGGCACTCAATGAAAATGGTAATTGTCCATCTTTACCTGGTGCCTCGATCTTATGGATATGTTAGGCAAATTCAGACCAGACAGTACAAGAATATGTACTATCTCAATGTACACCCAACCTTTGTATCATGTGGCCACAGGCTGTAAGTACTTTTGTTAGAATATCATTGCCTAAAGTATCTTTTGATAGTCAGTGTATGTTATCAGCCTATAATTGTAGGAATTTGAAATCCTCTATGCTTCACTACCTAGGCATAGTGAGGTGGATTTAAGGGTTGGACACCTGACTACTTACAAAGGCCCTTAAATGGATTAGGACATGTTATTTTCCTGTGCAAATGGCTTAGGCCACTTTAAACACATTGTAGACATAATGTCATGGACTTACCACATCTTTCACTCCTGACCTCAAGTCACGCTTCAAACAAAATTCTTTCTCCATTTTGTAAAGATGGAAAAGGCATTTTGTAAAGATGGAAAAGGTGGAGTACAATATAGTACAATGGAAGATAGAATTTACAGTTCTTTTAGAGGTATCACAGAATTGTTGCTTGTATAATTCAAGTTACCACCAAAAAGAAAAAAAGAAAAAGGCTATGCTAAGGGAAATAAGTTTAAAAACCGAGTGTTATACACCTCTTGGGTATAAGACCCAACTACACCAAGGACTCTACATAGCAAATACAGACATTGTAACCTAGTTGTTTGTAATTGTCCATCTTTAACTGGTGCCTTGATCTTATGGATATGTTAGGTAAATTCAGACCAGACAGTACAAGAATATGTACTATCTCAGTGTACATCCAACATTTGTACCCTCACATTAACTTGAAATAAAAGAAAAAAAAAAAAAGAAACTGAGTGTCACATGCATATTTGTTGTCTAGTGGAAGCAAATTCACATGGCACTTGCTTAACCCACCATTGTTTTCTTCTATGAAAGCATGGGGCAGTAGTTCATTAAGTTTATTTTATTCTAAGTACATAAAGTAATATAAAGCCAACCGATGAGTCGTCCTCTCCAAGCAACAATTATTAGACTCCAGCATGTGTGGAAGACATAAGTAGACAAAAATCCAGAGACATTCCAAAAATGGATGTATGGAGTAAAAGAGAGGAAAGAGAGGAACATTACTCTCATCACTTTTTCTAAGATGTGTACTGTATTTATTAACTTTACAAATACATGTCGAGGTATATTTTGTGCCCAGTACTGTTTTAGAGAACATCTTGAGGATACGATAGTGAAAGAAATGACAAGATTCCTGGATAATCTGGAAAAATGAAGGCCAGGTCACAACCTGGAGTATGTCAATACTTAGAAGGGAAGGCTATGAGGAGAAAGCAGCAAAGGAGTTGGAAAAAGAATAGCCAAGGATGTAAGAGCAAAACAAGAAAACTGCTGTATTACAGAATCAAAAGGAAAAAAGGCATTAAAAAGGAGGGAATATTAGTTGCTTAGAAAGTTGTGGGAAAGAGTAAAATATAAAGGGAAGAAGCTGTTGGATTTGCCAAGATAGACATCATCTGTGACTATGATTAATCCAGCCTCAGTGAAGATGTAGAAAAAGAAACCCAGTTTGAATGGACTGGGAAGAAAATATGGTGTAAGGAAGTGAGTGTATTAACTACAGACAATTTTTTCAGTAAGTTTTATAGTGAAGGAAGAAAGTAGTTGGAGGGAAATATAGATATCTAGATACTTTTTTTTTTTTAAGTCGGAGACAAAGTATGAAGCTTGGACATTGCTGATGATCTCTAGAAGAAAGGCTCTGAGACCGTAAGATGGGTTGGAAACCTAAACACAGGAATGGGATTAGTTGGCCTTTAATGGATTCAAGACATATCTTATTGGTAGTAAACAAGAGGTAGCGTTTGAGTACAGACAGACAGCTTGGTAATTTCAAAGGTAGTAAGATATGAAATCCGGTGCTTTCTTTTTTCTTAAATAAACTTTGAAAAATGTTTTCAACTAAAAATTGTAGCATAGAGTTTAAGGGACTTGAGGAAAGAAATATATAAAAAGGTTAAGTGCAATTTTGTGGCCTTCTGCTATCCTGCAGCTATAAACAGCTGCCTGAGTACAACATGTGGAGTGCTGGGATTCATCGTGATTTCAGCTTTGCTAGGCAAAAGGCGCTGTAAGGGAGTGATTTTAGAGGTGAATATGAGATCCCACTTGAATAAGGAAGTAAGTCTAAGATGATAGAAGAAGAATTGATAAGAAGAAATTTGCAGTGTCGATAGATTGAATGTCTAGATGCAGACAAAGAATGTTTGTGCTTATAGAGCAGGATGCTGAAGACAAGACCTTGCAGGCTACACATTTATCATTCTCACCAAGAGTAAGGGAGTGACTAAGAGAAAGGTCATTTAAGGTGCAGTGAGAAGAATGATGGCATCAAGGAAGCAAAGGAAGGGATGGCCAATGTGTTGAGTGGAATCTGCAAATGGAGTTTATAGACTTAAGGACACTTATTACATACAATTTAAGCTGCCATAATAAAGAGGCCACAAAATGCAGTGTATTCAGTAAGGTACAAGTGTATTTATCCTCATTACAACAGCCCAGATGTAGGCTAGAAGTGCAAGGAAGTAGGTTGCTGTGCTCCATGAGGTCATTCAAAGATTCAGGGACTCTGCCTTTTTGTTCCAGCACCTGGATATAGTCCTCATCCACATGTTCAAAGCTCACTCATCATTATCACAACCAGGGGCAAACTGCTTTCTTTTAAGGAAGTTGAATGTATTACTTCTACTCACAAATCATTGACCATATATTAGTGATATGGTCATCCCTGCTACTCACTAGCATCTGTAGTTGATTGGACTCATGCCTTGGACCAAACCTTAAAGATTTCCAGTACTAAAGGGAAGAAGGGGAGACAGGACACTTGGGGACAATTAGCATCTCTCCCACAAATATATAGTCACCAACAACAATGCCAAAGTAGTCATATATTTTTATTTTATAGAGATCAGATAATTATTTCTATATTTATTCATACTTTCTATATGTCAAACTATGAAGAACACTGATATGAGTCAAACATGGTTCTTAATCTTAAGGAGCTCAAACTCCTTATCAGGGGAGGCAGAGAGTAAAAAGAGACAAACAAAGCAACCTAGTGCCATAAATGGCCACAGAAACAATGTCAAAATAACATATGTAGTAAAGTGGGGGACAAAAAGGAAGACCTTAACATTTTTCTTCTCATACAAAATTTCAGTCATTTGGGGGGGGGGTTGTAAGCCTGGTATAATAAAATATATTTTTACTGATAAGTAAATTGAGGCTCAGACACTTGCCCAAAAGCTCACAGGTAACAAATGGCAAAGCTAGTTCTAGAGTCCACCCTCAAGACTTATAAGAAGAACAAGACTCTTACATTTCATAGTGGGAATTATGAAGAGCAGACTTAGATGAATAAGACCTGTTATTAAAAAAACAATTTGAAAAGCAATTCATTTATTAACAGTGTAGAAATAGGTCAATACACCACAGACCACACAAGATGGAATTCTGAAGAAGAGAAGAAGCAGGCCAGCTGTTGCATTAATATTTTCATTATTTTCCCAGAGGCAATTCACAATTATATAAGGCACCATTCTCCTGAGGCACAGTATACCAATAAAACCAGAAATGACATTGCACAACTTAAGTATTCACTTCTTCTGCTAATCTTGGCTCCCAAAAAGTTTTGGCTATTTTCAGAAATCTAAGTCAACCTCAGAAACAAAGATTTGCCACGTGGAGGATATTCAAAAAAGACTGGAAAAGCAATTTTGCAAAGAAGTTCCACAACTGTTGTTTTGAGCAATGGTAACAACTTCATGCCAACTGTTTCGTTTTCCAAGATGATTGCTTGGAAGCAGATGATGTTCATTTGGGCAAACATCCTGCCATACATAGTTTAACATGCAACCTCATTAATTTATTGTCAGGTCTTGATATTGTTTACCCCTCTACCTTGAGAAGGATATGTTACTTTTATGTATTAAGACAAGGAGAAAGAAAAAACACAGTGTCTAGATAATAATATTCTCTGGATATCTAATACATGCAAGTGCAGGCCCATTTCTACTTACTTTATTTAATAATCTGTATTATCTCCAATGTATTAGGGACTGCAGCTCTCAGTAGAGAAAATGGGGCTTAGAAAGACATGGTTGCTGACATCATCAAGTATGTTAAGCTTGTCAATGGACTGAGGCATTAAACATAAACAAATGGGGCTGAAAAGCCATTGACAACTCTATGCTATTTGCACGTAGAGAGTGTAATAGGGTCCACATGGGGAATTGTGCAACATATCCTTGGAATAAATGAAGAGATGATGCTTCAGAAGAAACATGAAAAAGAATGCTTTTCATCAAACACGTGAGAAATTAGAGGGGGCGGGGGAGGACAGTGAGAAGGGAGGGAAGTAAGCAAAGAAGGAGAAGATGGGAGCCAGGCTCAGTGTAGGTAAAGATGCCTGAAACAACAGACTAAGTTTGCTGATTATCAACTAAAGGCATTTTTAATACTCACCCTCTCACATTCAGAGGCCAAGTGACAGAGTGCCCAAACACTTTAATATTCACGTGAAGGCCTAAAAATGTTTGTGAATTATATCAAACTTCTATTGTATCTGTGATACTCATAAACTGGAAATAGTCATATATTGACCCAGTTTTCATAGAGAAGAGCAACTTTATTTTGGAAGGTGAAATCAGTCAATTTGCCTCAATCCTTGACAAAATTTTGGAGCAACTGACTAAGGCAATGTGAGTAAGCAGAGTCCTGCAGCATGTACATGCCACCCAACTGCTAGGTTAGCATGGTTAAACCAGAACAGCATGGGAGATACTTTCAAACATCTTGCTAAAATAAAAATCCACTACTTTTTTCTTCTTATTTTTTGAAGAGAGGGTAGAAAAGACTTGAAGCACATGCTTAAAGAAGGTACAGTGAGAGTAAACATTTTTTTTAGTGAGTAATAGTAATATGTGGAGCCTTTATTTTTTATATATCTATCCTTTCGTCTATCTATCTATCTATCTATCTATCTATCTATATCTATCTATCTATCTATGTATTATTTATTTATTTTGAGACAGGTTCTCACTCTGTGCCTCAGCTAGAGAGCAATTGCACAATCATAGATCACTGCAAACTCAAATTCCTCCTCAAGTGATCCTCCTGGCTCAGCCTTCAAGTATCTAGACTCTAGGCATGACCCACCTCCTGGATAATTTTTATTTATTTACATTTTTGTAGAGATGAGGGTCTCCCTATGCTGTTAAGATGGTCTTAAACTCTTGGCCTCAAGTTAATTCCACTGAAAAGCCTTTAGATAGTAAAACAATCTAATTTATGTGTAGTGTGGGGAGTTGATGAAATGAAGGTTATTTAGTACAGGCAAACTTCCTTTGTTCTAAGTAATCTACCAAACATTTGTTGCTCTAAGTAAAGGAAAAAAAAGAAAAGACAGACAATTCTCAGGGAGGAAAAAAATGCCCTCCCCTTGGTGCTGCTAACTTTCTTTACCCAGCTTCAGTTACCTACAGCATGACGCCAATGTTTCACCAGGTTGTGACTGTTACAGAGATAATTGAGCATGTGTGTCAAAAATATGATTCCCCACACAGTTTAGTGACATCAGTATTGTCATGCTTTCAAAAACTCTAAATGGACATCACTAAATGTTGATTCATAGCTAATAAAAATTTGTAAAACATAGAACCCTAACAATAACTCAATAGTATCTCATCAGGAAATTGTAAAGAGTAATACACTTGAATTAACATGTTCCTTTTGGATTTGGTAAGTTCCACTTGTCTTACTTACATCAGAAATGTCCTCTGAGATTCTGAGTCAGCTTCACTCTAGGATCTGAGCCTCATTCTAGGATTTGATTGCATTTTGCACCACATGGTTCTAGAGGTATTTTACTATGCGCACTGTATATTGGCTATGATGGTTAATTTTATGTGTCAACTTGACTGAGGTAAGTCAAGTTGGGCCAGTTGGTAAAGCATTATTTCTGGGTGTGTCTGTGAGGGTGTTTCCAGAAAATATTGGCATTTGTATCAGCAGACTGAATAAAGAAGATTTGCCCTCACCTATGTAGGGGCATTATCCAATATGTAGAGGGGCTGAATGGAACAAAAGGCAGAGGAAGATCAAATTTCCTCTTTTCTGGAGCTGGAACATTCATTTTCTCCTGCCCTTGGACATCAGAACTCCAGGTTTCAGGCTGCTGTATGGACTCTGGGACTTACAACTGTGGCCTCCTTGGTTCTCGGGGCTTTGTACTTGGACTAATTACACTATCAGATTTCCTGTATCTTCAGCTTGCAGATGACATATAGTGAGATTTCTCAGCCTCCCAGATTACATGAGCCAATCTTCATGAAGCCCCTCATTGATCTATATATAGTAGAACCTCCAGAGTTGACCACCTCCTTAACTTGATCTAATTTTCATATGCACCATATGAATGTATCAGTAGAGGCCTAGTTCCTTATGCTGAACACATCTGTACATTGACCAACTTGTTACAGTCTCTCGGGTGGTCAACTTACAGAGGTTCTACTATATATCCTATTTGTTCTGTTTCACTGGAGAATCCTTACTAATAAATTGGCAGATTATTAGAATGCTATGATGTCTTAGAGCTCTTATAGCTCAAGTTAAAACCTTGAGGTCAGGAGATCTTATCCAAGGTCATACAACTAATAACCGGTGGTGTTGAAATGGTTTTCCCTCCTCAGATGAAGCCTCTTTTAAACAAACAAATTAGTTCTCTTTTCTTAGGAACAAATCAAAATACTTGGCCCATAGTGTTTAGAAAGTTCCAATCCCAGCATTGACTCTCTTAACCACCTCTCTGTTCAGACCCCCTTCCATAGTACTATTTTGTAGACCTTCAGTGCATTCCCCCAACACTACTGACACATTGTGAGTCCTCAGAGGCAAATACCACATCTTAATTTGTATCCTTCCAGCACCAACTGCATTGTAGGTACTGAACAAAAACATAAACAAACACCAAATGGTCCGTACCCTGTGTAAACTCCATGCACATTATGTGTCTTGCCCAATGTGTGCTAATAATTACATGAAAATTATTTCACAGCATTGGTAAAACCAAAGGATTACTATGTTTTGCATTGAACTGTGGACCTCTTGAGGGCAGGGGCCACATCTTTATCTTTCTTTATGTCTTCCCCAGTTCCTAGTACCATTCTCAATGAGTAAATTAAGTTACTTCTCAAGTAACTTCCAAGCACCCAGATGGCCTTAGATTGTCCCTTCCTTTAGATATGCATTAGGCGTGCCTGTGGTAAGACTGCCTCACTTTGGTTCTAGATTGTATTCTTGGCAAGCTAACATTTTTTAGGAAGCTACACATTCTATTCTTATAGAACTTCCCATCCTTATATGCTGAAGGGCTTGGGACTCACCTGTTAATGCGTATAAAAGGGAGCCTTGCTTAGTGATATTACTTTTGCTATAACTCTTTGGAGTAGATGTTATTAAACAGGAAAAGATGCCACCTATGAACACATCTGCTCCTGTACTCCTGAAAGCCCAAAGGGAAGGTCAAGCCATTCAAATTTACTTTATCCTGTCACACATTTATTGAGCACACATTATGTATCAGGTGAGGTCTGAAGGCCAAAAAATTAACAATAAATGGATTCTGCTGGAAAGGAGCTCATTGTGATGGGGAAGACAGGCATATAAACAAATAATTTAGTGTATGCCATAAGCACTTGTTTATACTTATGAACAAAATACTTTTTATCAATTGTACCTTTTCCCAAAGCACCTACATCCTTTCCTGAAAAGAGAATGACTCTATAAGCTGAGTTTTTAAATATTATGAACACTAATTGGACTTCAGCAATTTAAAGTTAATAAGTATTATGATGATACACACAAAACAAACTTCTTCAAATTGATCTGTGTATTTAAAAGTGAGGAAAAGAAAAACAACAACAGTAACTGTTTCCCAGAAACATACATCTCCTCTGAGGGCGAATAAAGAAAGCAAACACATAAATCCCTTTAAAACAAATGTGTCAGAAGCAGGGCTCAGTAAAGCCTGGATGTAACATGAAACAAGTCACATAACAGAGCTGATTGTGTTGCTGGGCACAGGTTCTGAAATCCTTCTTCCAGCTCACGCTGTGGCCCCAGGTTACAAATCTGCAATCCGTTAAGCATTAGTAACCTTTAAGGTAAGAGGGTCGTCTTACTCAATATGGTTTTACTCTGGGGCAGAAACTGGGACTAACCAAAAGCCAAGTACCGGCCACCAAAACACAAACTGCACCTTCATACATGAATAACAGACACATCTCTATTCTCTTGAGCCTCCCACCAATTTCAATGTGTATTCCCATTAACCTAAAAAGTCCTGCCAGTTTCCCACTTTTGGCGTATATAAATGTGTGTAGGCAGGATGGTTGTTAGTACCTTCATAACATTATGTTCTCTCTACTCCAGAATTTCTAAGCATTCAAGCGCATTCACTAAATTTCTCAACCCATCTCAAAATTAGGTGTGCTCAACATCATTTTTCTATCAGGTATACTTATCCATATAGAATGCACACAGCAGGAAGTAAGGTCACTCCAATTGCCTTCCAAAACTTGAAATAATTTGCTATGATGAGAATACCAGAAGGTTTATTTACTCATTATAGCATCATGATATTTAGGGTCCCTTTTTTATAGGGTACAATAGTGAAATTTATGTCAATTTTAAAATATTTGAACGCACTGTTATCAGGAAAACAACGATTAAAAGCAACAATCTGGTTTTTTTTTTTTTAATTATTCCACTTGGATCTTTGTTAAATTTTTATTTTTTAATGAGGAAGTAGACTGAATAAGCTTGCATTTAATTATAAGATATAACCAAGGTCTTTTCAATTGATGGCAACTCATTTTTGCAGTTTTGCTCCCTGCATGTGGGGCATATGAGTCAAGGGAACCTTGTATTTGAATGCCTTGGCCCTTTCCCCAATTGCCACACAAGTTTGCTTCTTTTATTTTATTGTGTGTTATGTCTTGCATCTTAAACAAAAGATCAATCAAAAGAAATCGGTTCCCATAGATATGAGATTCCCCAAGATATTTCACACCCATTCAGCAAATGAAGTGTGGGGACTGAAACTGTCATGTTCCTTATTATTTCTTTAGTCTTCCTTTTCCTCTCTCTCTGATTAATCTGTGCATTTCCTCTATTTTGTTTTAAAGGTATCATGTTAAACTTCTCAGAGAAAAAAATGACAAGAGCTGAAAGTAATGATCTTGCAAATTAGTTGACAAGTCACATCACAGGAGATGGGCCAAACTGTCAGGCTGGGGTATATGGCAGAAAATGTTGAATTCTTATTTTACCCTAAGTCTGTAGGAGCAGAGGAAGTATAGTCAAGTATATAAGTTGTAAATTCATGCAGTACTCTAGCCTGAAAAGAAAAGGGCTGGATCTTGGAGAAAGCACAGAGGGCTGCACACAGGAGACATTATAATGGCAGGATTGTAATAATAGAGATGGATGCATAAATAGATAGAAGAGAGAGAGAAAGCAGGCCAGCTTACAGTAGGTCAGGGACTGTTCTGAACCTTTACATGTATTTTCTCTTTAATAATTACAAGTTTATGGGGAAAATTACATATAAGATCTAAAGACTTGGTTATAGAGATTAACTATAGAGGAGAAAGGAGAAATCAAAGATCAAATTAAGGCTTCAAGTTTCTATGAAAAAGAGATTGAGGCTGTCAGGGGCTAAAATAATTGTCAAATTGTTTGGGGGAAAAGATCACTAAATTAAAAGTCTGTAGACATTTGACTGGGCATGGTGGATCACACCTGCTATTCCAGTACTCTGGGAGGCCACGGCAGGTGGATTGCTTAAGCTCACGACCTCAAGACCAGCATGAGCAAGAGTGAAAACCCATCTCTACCAAAAAAATGGAGAAACTAGCCAGGTGTCATGGCCAGCGCTTGTAGTCCCAACTACTCAGGAGGCTGAGGCAAGAGGTTCGCTTGAGTTCAAAAGTTTAAGGTTGCTGGGTGCTATTATGACGCCCCACAACACTTTACACAGGGTGATAGAGTGAGAGGCTAAATAAATAAATTTCTACAGACTTTATGTGCCATCTCCATTTTTTTTAGTGTATCACATAATAAAACAACATTAATTTGCCATATTTAAGGAAATTAGTGCATGGTGAGGTCATTTTGAATTAATGAAAAGTCTCCAAAGAGAAGAACATGTTGAAGAAAGTGTAATTTTATTAATCTAAGTTCATACAGTAAAACAGCTGCCAGGTACTAGGAACTTTGTAGAGGAAATATTGCCTGTATTAAAAATGTTTATAAAAGTATTAATAAATGTATATGTTAAAATTAGTAAACCAACTGTTAAAATAGAAATGTGGTTACTAAATAGTTTCACTACTAAATAAATTTTTTTGGAGGAGGGCATTCTTTATTCTGTTTTCTTGACAAAAATTTTGCTGACACATCCATAAAATCCTTACCAAATTTCCTCAGAAAAAAGTAATATCCAGTTCATCAGAAGAAAGCTCATAGAAAATTATATCTTGATTTGATTATATCATATACTTTATTATTAATATTCCTATAAATTGACTAAGAGTTTTTATTAGCCACTTTGCCACATGAGAATTGTTTTCTAAAATGAACTCTTGATTTTATGTTATGCCCAGTGCAGGTAAAATGAATGAACAAAGTTGCAATATATTGAAGCTGTTCTCAGTTGCTTTTAATATATGTTTTTAAAGCACAAAATTTTATTTAAACTACTTTCATTACTTCCTAACTCAGATATGCCCCAGCACTGCCTCTCTCACCACCTGGGTCACCTTCCTATTCTCATCATGTGCCGGCTACCATGTAAGAAATGGATAATCATTTGCATGGAGCCGGAGATGGTCTTTTATTATGTTCATTTTAGAGAAAGAAAATTGAGGCATAGAGAAGATACTGCAAAATTGCATAAGTAATAGAGTCAGATTTTAAAATTTGGCATTCAATTTTTAAATCCTATTATCTTAATCACTTTGCTATAGAATCTCTTGTTATAATTACCTGTGTACCTATGGCAGCCCCACTGGTGCATTGGAGTTGACAAGTGTTTGCTCTCAACACTTGGGATACAGAGAGCAGATCATGCACATTTCTTCCCAACTTTGCATTAAGTGACATCACGTTGATTGCTTGAAACTGGCCATGGTGAGAATATTTATAGCATGGAAATTGGCAAATACTACAAATCAGGCTTTTATTTTTCCCCTAGGGAACTGATTGTTAAGTGCTGATAAGTATTTATCAGCATATCACTTGGCATCCTCTCTCTACTTGGGGGGTCCATGGAACCTATAAAACTGAGGAATTCCAGTCCCACAGCTGGCTGACAAGACCATCCCAATAGACTGGTTTATAAAACTGAATTAATCACTTGGTGGTTACTTTTGTTGAATAGAGATGCAGGATAACTCAATGTGTGCCATACACATTGAGAACTAGCTTACTCCCAGGCCATATATGGTCTGGTTTCTACACCAACATGATGCTTGACTAGAAAAAAAGACTGACTATTATCATCGGGCAAGTTCTTAAGCCCTGCCCCACGTTCTCTCAGTCCCGGTTCTGTACAAACTTCTACCAGGCGCACACTGACAGTGCTTATCTCTAGCACTTACCTCTACCTCACCCCCATCCCAGTGCTCCTTGTATTCCACAATGTGGATGCCTCTTGGCACCCACTTGGCATTTCACATGCACAATTCTAAACTACAGAGCACTAAAACTTAAGGCACAGAAAAATGTGAAATGTGTTCTATAGTCCTTGGAAGGTCCCAGAGGCGGTGAAGGTCCCAATACAGCCCAGTAATGAAGCCCTGTATTGTCTTTCCTTCCTCTCTCCAGTCTCCTCTTCTCCCATTTTGTGGTGCCAATTTTTAAATAAACCACCTGCACATGACCTTTATTTCGGGTTCCCCTTTGGGGGGCAATGTGGACCCTCATATGAGAGCCTCTCCTAGCCAACAAAAGGATTCTGAAATTTGAACCAAGTGTGGTATATGGATTTTTTTCTTTCTCCAAGTATCTGGACACCTGGCATTCTTAGTCCTTTTAAGAAGTTACAATTCTAGCATGAAAGATAAACATAACACAAATAATTGTATAAATATTTAATTTTCTCTAACAAGTATATTATGAAATATGAAATGTCCAATTTTGAGTCAAAAGTTTAGTTTATTATATCTCAAACAAGAAACAGTTCAGTTAGTCAAAGTATACACTGAAACTATCAACGCAGTTCATTTTTGCCATCTTAGCAGTAGCTTGTGTGTACCAGCAGCAAATAAGCCTGGAGAGCAAGTGGTGCTAAAGTCGTGACAGGTGTTTTCAACAGAATTTAGTATTTTTCCTTTCAAGAAGTAGTTCAAAGCCTATAAGAAATGATAATCAGTGCGTGCAAGGTCTGGTGAATATGGTGGATGGCAGTTTCCAAGTCCAGCTTCTGCAGTTTGAGCAGTGTTGTTTGTACAACATGTGGTTAAGCATTGTCTGGCGAGAGGAATGGCCTGTCTCTGCTGACCAATCTTGGCTGCTTAATTGCAAGCATCTCATCATTTTGTTCAATTGGTTGCAGTAGATATCTGCTACAATCCACTGACCAGCTCTCATGAAGTTAATGGTGAATAATATCAGCACAGAACCACCATTAGCTTTTTTTGATGAACACTGTTTGGGGCTGTGTTTCAACACTTCATCTTTATCCAGCCCTTGTGCTGAATGCTTGCAACTGTCACAAGGAATCAATTTTTCATCACACATAATAAGATACTATAGAAATGGTTGGCCTTTATGTTGTAACAGCAAATAAAGGCAAGCTTCAAGATGATTTCTCTTCTGATGCTCGTTTAATTCATGCAGAACCCATCTGTCCAACTTCTTTACCCTACCAATTTGTTTAAAATAGTCCAACATTATTGGAATGGTATTGGCAAATCTTGCTGCTAATTCCTGTATAGGTTAAAATGGATTCGCTTTCATTACAGATTTCAGCTCACCATTATCCACCATGGTCTCATGTCACCCATGTGGCTCATTTCAAGATTAAAATCACCAGAATGGAACTTGTCAAACCATGCATGTACATTCATTAGTAACATCCTCCCCAAATACTTCATTGATATTTCAAGGTGCTTATGCTGCACTGGCTCCACAAAATTTTTTGAAAGATAATTACAAGCCAAAATGTTTGAAAGAATGAGGGTGTACCTCGGCAATAAAAATAAAAGAAGAAAGTCAAAGTGAAATGTCAAAGATATCGACTGCCAAACTCAGTACTTAAGGAAATCGGACGTTTTGTGCTTAATAACCTATATTACAGAGATGATCAGTCAATTTATTTCAGGTTGGGTGTACTATGTAAAAGCCGGCACTTAACTTTCTTGGTGGCCCCCAAATGCTTCTCTCTACAAAGTGGGGCCCTGGGCATCCCCTGCCCATTAGGAATCATAATGACCATACTAGTAAGACACAGGTCATCCCTTAAAGAAACCAGTCTGAGATAACAACAGCCGAGCCAGGATTTAAAAAAAAAAAAGCTCTCATAAAAAAGAAACAAACCTCACTACTCAGATGAATTTCCCCATGGAAAATACAAATCCCCAATTACTACACAACATGTGCAAAATATAAATCTTCACTCAGGGCTGACGATCCACACAATATTTAACAAATTACCAGCATCACAGCGTGTTAGATGGAGATTTAGAACCAGACCAGGCAGAGAAAAAAGAAGAAAAAGCCCCAGGCGGCGCCTGTGGCTCAGTTGGTAGGGCGCCGGTCCCATATACCGAGGGTGGCAGGTTCAAACCCGGCCCCGGCCAAACTGCAGCCAAAAAATAGCCGGGCGTTGTGGCAGGCGCCTGTAGTCCCAGCTACTCAGGAGGCTGAGGCAAGAGAATCACTTCAGCCCAGGACTTGGAGGTTGCTGTGAGCTGTGTGAGGCCACAGCACTCTACCGAGGGCCATAAAGTGAGACTCAGTCTCTACAAAAAAAAAAAAAAAAAGAAGAAGAAGAAAAAGCCCCAAAGTGGGTGTTTTTAAATTCGTACATGAAGTGAAGTAACTTTGGAAAAAAAAAAAAATCTCTATTTTCTTTCTAGATTCTGTCTGTTGACAGGCTCCAAGGACTCAGCTGAGGATGGAGTTGCTGTGGAATAAATCTAATTATCTTAGACATCTGGTTTTATGTGTTACCTTTCCTTGATTTTTTTTTTCCTGTGAACTTTTCAATGATAAAGGCATTTAGAAGATCAGAATAAGAAAAAAATGAAAAATATCGATCTTCTAAACTCTCATATTGGTTTTAGTCGCCACTATTTGGGATAAGGGTGAACTTATGTTTTAATACTGTGTTGTTCCAAAGAGTCTTCATTCCACACATAAATTTAGTCCCCACCTGCAATATTTTAACAAACATTATTGAGAACCCAAAATACCAGGCACAGAGCTGGCCTTTGTGAGTATATTGTGTAAACACACATTCATTTTCATCATTTACCATGTTCACATCATAATGAATGGTCCAGTGATAGTGATTATAAATTTATATAAAATAATCTTGAGTCTGACCTATTTTTCACAGGATTGTGAGCCCAACCACGTATCTGTGTCTAACGTCTCAGGAAGGATTTTCAGCGGAAGAAATCACAGACCTATGGGATATTAGAATTGCTTCTGGCCTCAGAAATAATTGAGTCCACTTGTATCATAAGAGAAAACAGATGTCCAGAGAGAGGAAGAGACTTATTCAAAGATGCACAGCAATTAAACAACTCTAACTGGTAAATTAACTGTACACACATTCTAATTCATCTATTATAGCCCATGTCCAATTCCCTTCTTCCATTTAATTTATTCAACTGAATGCTCAGGCTATCAAAAGATGAACAAAACAAGCAAGGGTGTCTGCATGGCTTTGGGAGTTGGAAACTTAGTACTTGATACTAACAGAAATCATGTATTCTTCAAGATAGACGTAAATAAATAACTACACTGCATACCCCTCTGCAATTTTGCTCCTTTTACTGTATGAAGCCTAAACTTTAAGTCAGCATCTAAAAAGGTTTCTCTGAGGAAATGAACAGAGAAATGAGGGACAAGAAGACTTTGGAGACAGTGTAAATTTCTGGTGGCCAGAGTAAAAGAAAAGGATGAATGAAAAAAATGACTGCAAACTTGGAGGCTTAAAACAATACAAATTTATTCCTATTTTTTATTTTTTAGGAAAAATAGTTTCTATTTTTTACTTTTAGTAGGGACAAGACAAGCCAGGTGTTGTGGCAGGCTCCTGTAGTCCCAGCTGCCTGGGAGGCTAAGGAAAGAGGATCTCTTGAGTCCAAGAGAAGTTGATTTTAGCTAGAGGTTACTTTGAGGTTGCTGTGAGCTAGGACGCCATGGTACTCTACCCAGGGCGAGAGAGTGAGAGGAAGAAAGGAAGGAAGGGAGGGAGGAGAAATTTATTCTCTTATAGTTCTGGGGGCCAAAACTCTGAAATCAAAATGTCAGCAACAGTGGGATGACTGCTGGGATGGAGAGGAAGAATTTTTCCACCCCGCTCTCCTAGCTTCCATGGTTGCAGACACTCATTAGCATTCTTTGGTCTTTGGCAAACTCCAATCTCTGTCTCCATCTTCATGTGAGACTCTACCTGCGTGTGTCTCTGTGTCCAAATATTTCTCTTCCCATGAGGACAACAGTCACTGAATTTGGGATATGACCCCTTGTTCACTTGATTACATCTGCAAAAACCGTATTTTCAAATAAGGTCACATGCACAGGTTCCAGGTACATATCAGTTTGGGGAGCCACTATTTAACCAAGTGAGGAAATAAGAGGAATTCTTGGAATTAGCGTGCACAAAGCTCCTGAAACAGAAAGGAAATGAGGCAAGTCTGTGTGCAGAGGGATGGGGTTGGCCAGGTAGGCAGGCCTTGTGGGACATGGTCAGACTTGGTCTACATCCTGAGAGAAATGAGCTATCTCTGAAGGGTTTAATGAAGAAAATGACCTGGTTGAATTGGTATGTTAAAAAAGCATTCAGGCTGCAAGGTGGAGGCCAAAGGATCTCTAAGAAGTTTTGAAAGCAAATGCCATGAGCTTGATTAATGAGCACGGTGGGTGAAGAGCATGATGGGGTGGAGAACACAGGTAATGCAGGGACAGACAGATGCCTGGGGGACTGAACTGACCTCCTGGTCCAGAGGAGAGAGGAATGCATTAGCAAGAAGCCTTGAACCCGCAGCTCATAGGAATGAATTTTCTTCATTGCACTTTTTGTTTGTTTGGGTTTCTTTTGTCCCACACAATAATTAAAACCCAAGGAAATGTTGATGCTCCTCCAGATTTCTAGTTTTTCTTAAATCAACAGAAGGCAGAAAAATATTGTGCCAAATTCTTTCACAGCAAAATTGATAAGAGCTTCATAGCAGCTGCTTTTTCTTGAGAAGTCACATATTTATTTTATTTCAACTCAGTACCCTTCCCTCCTTATTATCTTATACTTATCCTCTTTATATATGTGAATTGGTAACTTCTGAATTAGAGAAATAATTTCTGCTGACATCAAAAGTCCTAAGTGATGAATTAAAAGAGGCTACAGATGGCTCTGGCTTGAACAATCTATTTCATCTGAGAAATCTAATTTGATTACATCTGCAAAAACCCTATTTTCAAATAAGGTCACATTCACAGGTTCTTTTAAGGTATGCCAGCTTCTTTTAACAAACCTCATCTTAGGTCCGAATATTCATTCATTAAAAAATATTCATCAAAGTTCTCAGATACACATATTCCAGGCAAAATACATGGTGCAAGAATAATGGTTAACCTGCCCCAGGTAAAAATTATCCTGCATAGCTGGGCATTGTGGCATGTGCCTATAGTCCCAGCTACTTGGGAGGCTGAGGCAAGAGAATCCCTGGAGTCCAACAGTTAAAGGTCGATGTGAGCTATGATGCCACAGCACTCTATCAAAGGTGACAAAGTGAGACTCTGTCTCAACCCAAACAAACAAACTATCCTGCAATGTGTTTGTAGAAATATTATTAAAATGTCTTATGAATTTTTTAAAATTTGCTAACATTTTGTTTTAAGGTAATAATAATATTAACAAAAGCCCTTTATATATAGAGAGTATTTTTTATTTCATCCAAATTTCAAAGCAACCTTAAGAAGTAGTTTCTATTGCTATCCCCATTTGACAAATGAGAAAATCGAAATACAGAATGATTAAGTGACTTACCCTAAGTCACACAGCTAAGAAGAGGAGCCAGGATATTAATCTAGGGTGCTTGACTACAGAAATCATGATGTAGCCAATGCAGGTATATTGGCAAGGTGAACTGACATAAAAGCAGGAAGAATTTTTGACATTGCAAGTAACAAGTAGAATAAAAATTTTGCCAAAATTCAATCCATTTAAAAATTATCATAAAATGAGAAGAAACATATACATTTCAAAGATAGAGGGATTAAATTTAAATACAGATTGCTTTTTTAGTCCTTGATGTGAAAATTCAGGTTCATTAAATTACTCATGAAACACAGAATGCTTCCTACGATTAATGCTAGGCTCCTACTGATTTCCATGGAAACTTTATTTAGTTTACCTCAAGGTAGTATGGACTAACAAAGAGTTAGGGATACACTGTTTTTTGAAAAGACAGATTTTTCCAGAGGACATGGTCATAGAACCTAGTAATTAATACTCAGGACATGGGCTATATTTCTATAGCAGTTTAAAATAACTATCTAAATGATCTATTTGATTCCTTATTATCTTTTTTAATTTCACCAATAGCCAATCAATGAGTTACTTCATTAGACATTTCTTTGATCTATTAACATGGTTGAATAAAGTGAATTAGAAATGTCTAAACTAGTTATTTTGATTATTAACAGCATTTTCTATACTCTGTAAAAAAAAAATTGTTCAGCCTCACTATGGCTTATAGTTGATGGCCAGATAAACACCTCAGATATGTTTAATATTCAATAATACATTATAGCATGCCAGAAACACAAATATTCACTTTAAAATCTTTCATTTATTCTTATTTCTCTCCTTTTCCAATTTCAATTAGGTAGAAAGGGAAAATTCTATAAATGTGGACTAGAAAGGGGAAAAATCTATTAAATAAAAGAAGGACATAAGTTAATGGTAATGTATTGGACATGCAATTTAAATCAGAAAACCAACTTAAATGCAAAGCAATTACTGACACTTTTAATATTAGCTAGACTAATAAAGCAGCAATTAGATCTCATTATATAGCTATAAAATTGTTTTGTAATAGATTGATTGCACCAAATGTTCCTACTGGTTTTTGATGGCCTTATGGACAAGAGCCGTATTCTTTTGTTTTGAGGAAAAAACAGTTATAATCCATTTTCGTTCTTCCTTTTAAGTTGACATCACAGAAGAGACAAATAAGCAGGAAGGAGAGGAGGAGGATGAGGAGGAGGAGGAGAAAAGGAAACGGACCAACACCCCCATATACCTAAGTATATTTATTTTTCCCAAAGGATCATCAGTAGTTTCAGAATCTTCTTGCCAGAAGCCTTTCTAGAACTCTTACAGAGGAGTGTTCAGTTGTTCCTAGCTGAGGCATCTGTGTGGAGGTGCTGTCTAAATAGATCATTCTTGGGATTGTACAGGGGATCTATAAAGTTCATGTGCAATGGAAATAACCACAATATATCCTCTCAAATTTCTATCAGGCACTATAATTTTAAAGAAAAAAAGAGCAAAAGAACCCATCCTCCACAACATACACCTCACCCCTCCTAATCTTCCCACCTCCCCTCCCTTACAGTATACCAAATGTGGGAAAGCTAATTAATTTCTTATTAATGAAAAAGAGAGAGGGAAAAAAAAAGCACTGGTTCATGACCACTGAATGTCTGAAGTAGGAGTCTGTCTTTGTCAGAGGTGGGATAGATTTTGTGATGAATTCCTGCCCAGAGAAATCCCTATGTGATCCGGCTGCAGGGGAAGCACATTTTCTGTGGCACCTTCCCGCTTCCCTGTGTGTTCACTTCATGTCTCACCTGAGAGCATTCCCAGTAATGACCACATGCTCACAGACAACTGTCTGCAGCTCTGCTTCTAAGGAGTGTGATCTGCTTTGCTTCTCTGAACCACTGGTGTCAACCCACTTATTTCTACCCCCTTTTCCTCCATAATGGGAGACTTGTTGCTTGCACTGGGCCACCTAGAGCACAAGGTTACATTCCTCAGTCTCTCTTGCCTCTCGATGAGACCATGGGGCTAAGTTTTATCTATGAGAAAATACACAGAGGTATCCATTTAACACTGATGTTGATTAATTAACAGGAGAATTGTCATTCCTACATATGCAATGAGTATCTGTCATTCTAGCTGCTTAAGTTTAAGGAGTGCGCTGTATGTTCCCGTTCTTCATTCCTTTGCTCATCTTGCTGCCTAGAATGAGAACGCCACCATCCTGGGCTGTAAGAATGTAGACCCTACAGTAGCAATGACAGGGGGGTGAGATGAATGTAGTCAGGTGCTTTGTAGAACAGCACCATCTCAGCCTTGAACTGAACCCCTGCAGAATCTTACATGAAAGTAAACAAAATTCTCTCTTGTTTAAACCACTGTAATTTGGAGTTCCCTAATACTGTAATTTGGAGTTCCCTAATACTGTAGAATCTAACTCTGACCTGTATAATGTAGGTCCAGAACTGTCACAGGCAAAATTTGGTCAGTTCTTATGGGTCCAAAACATATAAACAACTGATTAAAAAAAGAGAGAGAGAGGCAGCCACACCAAAGAGTAAACAATACCTATTACAGATCATTCAGAACTCAACATGGTAAGATCTAGAATTCATGAAAGAGGTAACATGGATCTTGATCTGAGAATTGTGTGTCTAACAGGTCAACAACTTTCTTTGAGTTGGCTTATACTCACAGCTTGGAAGATTGATTGAATATAAAGTACTGAGTGTGTGTACTTACAAATCATATAAGTGATTTTAAAAATATCTTAAGTGAAATGCTTATATATGCTAATATTAACATAAAGATATTTTGTGATTATTTTTCCTACTTTTTATTATTTATTTCTTGTTAATCTAATTGGTAAAACCAACACTCAGGTCTTAACATTCTCAATTCTAAATAATTAAAATAGAAAATAATATTTTGGGGCAGATGTCTTCTCTAAAATGAAATTAGTTTATATACAATGATAGTAAATTCACTCCACTACAAAGTGATAATTTTGTGTTTAATTCATCTTGCAGATTCAACAGGAAGCTATGTTGCTCAGAGCTAGCATTATAAGGAGAGATTATTAAGATATCTCTCTGGCCCTAGAGGGCAACAGCTAGCTTCCTCCAATAAATATTGACCCAGTCAAACCATGGACTCCTGTTCCTTTCATTTCCAGGGGTGTAATAAATGATCTGTTCATGTATGGGAAAAATAAAAAGACATAACCAGAAGAGAAGGATCAGGGAAGGCAAGTGGATATAACTCAAGTAATATATATGCATTTTTAATTCAGTAGACATCTTTAAAATTTTAGTGATATTTTATGTCTCAAATATAGTCTAATAGATATTTTGTTGAACTACATTTTCCTAAAGTCAATTAAAACATAATATTGAGATTCCATGCATCCTTTTATGTAGAAAAATTTCAGTTTATATCATTTAACATTTCTCAAATGTGTGTTAATATTTATTAAAGTCAATGTAAATTTAATCAGATATATTAAGTGAATACATTTATTACATTTATTTGTTAAGTGCATTTTTCTTCTAATTTTTAAAATTCCTATTATCTTGTTTCCTTTAAATTGAAAACTTATTATAACCTATTGGAAGCTTTATAAACGGATAGATCCCAAACATACTATCAAAAGCCGATTTTTTCCTTTCCTTTGGGCTGCTTTCTATAGGAGGATTTTTATCTCTTCAAAAGTCAATAAAATGATCTATGACTTGTATAGTTTTTGTGATATTGCATAGATATTTTGTTCAAATAACAAGTATTTACTCATAACATTTATTAAGCTGGTATCATAATTCTCTTTCCTATGATTTATTTTTCTCATCTTCCTAAGTTATCTTTCTAAATTACACTCAATTTATGAGAAATTGAAGGCTAATTTTATTCTCACATCCTAAACAAAAACAAAGAAATATAAACATGTTTGAAGGAAAGCAGGATTCTTAAAAGGGTCATCAAAAAACAAATCACGGTACCTGAGAAACAAAGGAAGAGCTGAGATCTGAAAGCCACAGGTCATCATCAATCACCAAATCAAAACATGTGTCAGAATCAGGTGTTGTTTTTTTCTTAACCAGCTTAGAGAATATTAAATAGAGAGAGAGAGAAAATAACAAGTATAACAAGTCTGTATCACTGACAATATACTTTAATGTTGGTAAAATCTGTGTATTGATAAACTAGTAACAATTTAGCAATCTCTACATATGTAAGAGGCAAAACAGCAACAATGAGGTCCTGTTTTGCACTTTCTACATCCATCTATCTGCCTGTAAATCTTCATATTGGTAAATATACTGTGACAATTTAAAAATAAAGAATTAGCAATAAAAAAAAATCACAATTGTAAATAGCCACTTCAATTCAGTTAAAAAAAAAAGCACATCTTTATGGGTTTAAAGAATAATAAAACTAAAATTGTTTTATTCATATTTCATTAAAAAAATGAACTCAGTTATGTGGGGAAATGCTGAGAAAAAAACTAAAAGGAAAGACATCAAAATTACGATAGTTATATAAAGGCATATTCTGTAGAATATATTTGAATTTTCTTCCTTAGTTTGCTGTACCATTCAATTTTCCTACCCTATGTATAGAAATTGTGCCTCTTCATTCCCTGATTACAAAAGAGCAGAGACAGAGAAGGCTAGAAATTAAGACAGAAAGGACGTGTTGAAGTGATGGGATGGGAGCTTTTCATGAAATCAAGCTCAAGTCTTGAAGAAAAGCAGTTCAGTGCTTAAAGAAGAGATAATCAGGGATTTGTGCATTATACATAGGGAGGTAAGGCATTCTGTTTTTTTTTTTTAAGCCCTTTAATAGAAAGTTATTTAAGGGTCTTCTACTATAGAAAGTATTCCAGATTGCAGAATGTTTCCTGCAGAGAGAGACCCTCAGGCAGATCCTACTCTTCCCATGAACAAGTTTAGCCCTGAAGGTACTAAGTGTGGTGACCACAAAAACTTAAAAGGATATGAAGAGCTCTCCAGCAGATACTTTGCCCACCTGATACTAATGTGCTCCTGGCTGCTATCACCTCCTCTTCCCTCATCACCTGCAGAGCCTTGGCTTTGGAGAGGAAAGATTCTTATTACAACTCTTCAAAAGGCAGAAAACGCCTGGAACAAAGTAACTGTAACTGTAAAATGTCCTGAAAGGCCAATTAGAAATTGCAATACTGGGAGTTTTATTACAACTAACTCCTCCTTAATTATCAATCAATGGATTCTCTTGGAAAAGAAAAAAGCTTCATATTCTCTGCTGGGGAAATGATGCTAATTATTTTCTGTTAATTAAGGCTGTTCTGGGATTCAGACATGCCATCCTTCAACTAAAAGATTGACACATCAATGCTAACATAATGTTCAGTGCACCCTTCCAAAGTCTTTATAACCAGTGGTAATAAATTAGTGCTTGTTATTTTAAACCTCTTAAATAATCATGGCTTTGTCTGGGAATGAAAAACGTATACATATGCACTAATGCATGTACTTTAATATGTTACTTAATACAGCCTTGCAAATATTTAAAGAGGACTTCTCTGAGATACTGTGGCTCACTTGCACAATTTTATTAAGCAAAAATTAAATACAGTATTCATAAAGTTATCTATCTACTCACTGCACAGACAGCAGAAGGATGGGTTTAAGATAATTCATTAGGTTCTCTGATCTCAAAAGTAGAATATTTCAAGAAATAATGCACGTCAAAGCAACTATTTGCCAATTATTTAATCACTTTACAGTCTATTATAGAATATTGCACATATGCATGTTAAACTTTAAATATGATAAATACAGTAGAACTTTTCAGTTGACCACCAAAGGAACTGTAAATTGGTTAACATCCAGAGGCCTACTGTGCTGATGGTACATGTCCAAATTAAGTCAACTAAAGGACACGGTCAAGTAGGGAGGTCAACTACGGAGGTTCTACTGTATGAATTTCTGAGTCTAAGGCTTTCTCTTGGTCTTCCCCAGAGTGCATAAGCTTGAACCAAAAGACTTTCATGAGGCATCAACCAGTTTGGCTTCAACCTGCATGGCCCCAAATGTACTTCCCACAGTAATAAGTAAAGTTTTTGTTGTAAAGAGCATAGAGCCTGCTAATTTCCTGTATGTGCTTTGGCTACTGGCAGTTACACAGAACGTGCACACACACATACACACACACACAGACACACACATACATACACGTGAGACAGGCATACTTCCCTCTTGCTTTTCCATCAGGAATATGGAGATTACAGCTAAAATCCTATCAGAAATTTTATAGAATTTGGTTAATGAAATGAGATGCCTCTCTTGTCAGCCTTGGTATTACCTATGCTTTTCTATATGAAAAGAAAAAAATCAGAAACGTCCAGTGATGAATGGTGGTGATTGTTTACCACTATTACCATGTTTCTACCTTTAGTGGATCTTGAAATTATAAATTGAATACAGAATTTTGTTGAGCAAATTACTAGTGAATAAGTTGAGGCACAGTGACAAATGTCTATTGTGAATAGTGAATCTGAACACATTCTATTCCATTACATTATGCATCCTGAACTAAGTGTCACCAAACTGTTAAATGACCTAAAACATTAAGAAGGGAATCACCACATTCACAATTCCAACCATCTATATTTTCATCATATTTCAACATGTAATTTCTCCTATGAACCATCAACAAACTGATATTAAGATGCAAAAAAAAAATACAACAAATTTTGAGCATAAAATTTGCTTAATTGAGACTTGTCTGATCGCCCAAACAGAAACTGCGAGATAGGTATCATCATTGTATAGGCAAGGAAACTAATTTTAAAAAGGTTTAACAATGGTTTCACAAGGAATTCAAAGTCACAAGCATGTCACTAGCAACAATGGTGTTTATTTCCTGTAATTTAACTTGAAGTCATATCCCCCATTGCTGTAGGCTGAATGTATCCCCCCTAGAAATATTCACATGTTGAAATTTTAACCCCCAATGATATAGTAGTGGGAGGTACGGTTTTTGTAGGTAATTAGGCAATGAGAATAGAATGCTCATGAATGGGATAAGTGTTCTTGTGAAAGAGGCTCCCTTCCTGCATGTGAGGACTCGGTGACAAGAGAGTCTATTATAAACCAAGAATCTAGTGCTCCCAGACACTGAATCTGCTTGTACCTCAATCTTGAACTTCCCAGCCTCCAGAAGTATGAATAACAAATTGTTTATAAGTCACCCAGTCTACGGTATTCTTCTATAGCAGCCCAAAGAACTAAGCTATTTGTCTGCTGTCATCATAGGGTCCCATTCAGTAACTATGCAGATGTAACAAACTCTGTGCTAGTTATCACATGGAATTAACATGTAGAAGATACAGCTGATGATTATTTGGGGTGACAGAACATATAAATAAATCTATAACTAAAACCAAGCCCCATATTACAAGCATCTGTAAGTAATAAGCCCAAATGCTGAACTAATCACTCGTTTCTCAACATTCTCTCTGGTCTGGGCCGCTCTTTACAGCCTTTGTCAGACACATGATTATTCACTTAGTTCTGCCCTCTACTGCAAGGGGAGCCCATGAGAGGTGGGAGCATCATTCGCTTATACCAAAATGACGAAATCAATGCTTGGACATGGGATCAGTCACAATGTTGTTTGTGCAGTGAATGGATATATGCAATGTTTTAACCCAAAGGCCACTCTTTTATTTAACTAACTTATTTACAGAGTATCAGCCATGTGCCAGGAAGTATGCTAGGCTTCCAAGGAACAGCTCCAAATAGGACAGATACAGTTTCTGTCTTCATGAAGATTACCTTCTAAAGGAAGAGTAAATTCAGTTAACAAGTAGTAGGAGTAAAATAACTCTCATTGGTGTGCTTTGGGAGTTAGACTTTTATGGCACATCTAAGCCAGACAGGGGACTCTATAACTCACGTGACCCAATACCCCCATGTTTGTTCAAGGCACTTACAGAGAAAGAGAAGTAAAAGCAAACTTCCTGTACCTACAGGTGAATAGCCCCTGGGGGAAGGCACCTGAAAAGCTATTGCTGGTTATTCTCCGCCAGGAAGGAGTGAATAAATATGGCAATCAAAATACCAGCCAGGGCATGTCCCTGAATGTGCAGGCTGAGCAGAGCTGGGTTAGTGAATGCTCGTCCCTATCTCCATGGCTCCCCTGGCCACAGTATTATCAGTAGGTACCCAGACACTCTTATCCTTCAGGGAACATAAGTTATCACTCTAATGTCCACTGGAAATATATTTATATGAAAGAAAGGTCAAGGATAAAAAAATGGGCTTCTATGTGCATGTGGTAGTTCATGGAGAGGATTGCCCAATGTTCAGCACCTCCAGTCTTGTTGGTCAAACCCCAAACTGGCAGAAATGCCCTGGATTGGATTTTGCCACATTTCTCCTTACAAATAAACAGAATTTTTCTTTTTCTTTTTTCTTTTCTTTTTTTTTTTTTTAATCTATGATAGGTAATTATGTGGCTTTCACTCAGCTCTTATAATTCATTCATACCTCCCGGCATTCATGAGTCATGGGTCTTTTACACTTGTCACAAAAACCTAATCCCTACCCTTCATGGGCCAGCTATCCTAAAGATGGCTGAACATGTAATTGCCTTGAAGTGTAAAATATTTCCCACATTATTTATTACAGCAGTGCCTGCTAGCACCTCTATGGCTGAGGTTGTGTCAGCATTTTCATTATAACCCCCTATTTCTAGCAGTAAAAATGTGCTTCAGGCTTAAATTCAGCACATGGAAAGTAAGTCCAGAACGGAATTTTTTACTACTTTAAAAAAAAATAATAAATAAGTTTGTTGGGGCATTTTTAAAGTTATATGACTGAGAAGAGAGAAATGGCATAAAAAGAACTTTTGAAAGTTTCCCTTATGTGCTCCTGATTTCCAAGACTAAGAAGTGGGTGTGGCGATAAAGGGCCTGACCACCAGCCTAGGAGGCCAAATTCATTTCTCTAACACCGTTCTTGAGAAGCCAAAGGAAAGAAATGGAGCTATGCCCAATTCAAATTTAAAAATCCACTAAAAAATGATGAAATAGATTTGAAGTCAGAAACAGTGAAACAAACCTAAGTTTAGGAGCAGGGTCATCCTCTATCATGGAGACAAACATGACCAGGTTTGGAACATAATTAACCATGTCCTCTGAGCTGATGCTAGATTAGAAGTAGTTGTTGAAAAATGGGAAAATAATGGAATTTGGCATTAAAACAGCCATGTCCTAGTTCTGCCACTTATTGCATATTATTTTAGGAAATCCTTTGAAGACACCCCACTGTCATGAGCCTCTGAAGCCCCATTTCAATAGTAAAGCACCACTACTCCAAGTTGGCTGCATTCTAAGCCAGTGGTACGTGGAAGCTTGGTTCATGAGGTTGACTAGTTGGTCAATGAGAGGTTCTTAAAGATTCAATTATCAAATTAGCTAGTTGAGATCTAAGAAGTCAATCATCATATTAGGGAAGTTTCACTGGTGGGGGCAATCTTAGTGACAGCTCAGGGTAGACAGTCCATTTGAGTGGGAAGAAAGGTTTATCCTTGGAGTGAGAGGCAGCAGCTGTGGATCTTGGGAGAGCAACATGACTAAAATGAGGACAACTTGGCTTGATGAGCAAGATTTTAGAAACCCTCTATATCACTTTAGGCTTGGTGAAGAATCTATTCTGGCAACTTGTTTTTGAACTTGTGGTCATACACAGTAATTTTTTTTCTCCAGGAAGTTCATTTTTCTATATGTTATCTAAGGTTATTTTACATATGTTAATGGTTTACTAAGAATGGATTATCTCCTCCTTATGGGCTAAGTACTATACAAGGCACTGTGAAGAGACTGAAAAATGTATTACTCCTCATCATCTAGAAGCTCACATTCTTATACAAAATACAGATTCTTACCCACATAAAAGAGTGTCAACTCCTCATGACAGGTATAGTACACAAAAAAATTACCCCCCAAAAGATACCCACGTCAAATCTCTGGAACCTCTGAATGTTACCTGACTGAGAGAAAGGCATTTTCAAAAAATAAATAAATAAAAGATGTGATTAAATTAGAGATATTGAAATGAGATAATTATGGCTTTTCTTTAGGTGGGTTCTACATATTATTAGAAGTATTATGAAGAAGAGATATAGACAAATATACTTAGGGGGAAACACAGACGAGAAAAAGTAAGTGACAATGGAAGCAAAGATCCGAATGATGTGGCCTTAAGCCAAGGGCTGCCAGCAACCACCTGAAGCTAGAAGCAGCAAGGCATGGAGTCTCTCTGAGAACCTCCAGAGGGTGTGTGGGCTTTGGAGGCCTTGATTTCACCTTGATTTCAGATTCTTGGCCTCTATTACTATAAGGGAATAAATTTCCGCTGTTTTAATCCATCAAGTCTGTGGTAATTTGTTATGGCAACTTCAGAAAGCTAATGTAGGGGGTGAAGAGGGGTTCTTCTCTTGAGTGCATAAGGAAATGGAATCCAGAGGATGGATGAGTGAATGGAGGGGGGAGGAGGGCACTGAAGACCACACGGACCAATTCAAAAGTTAATTTTGTTTTCCAATTATGGTTAATGTGATGCAAGTCATAAGAAGTGTGCCTTAGGGCAGCAGCCAATTTTAATATTTACTTTTAGGATTAACATTGTCCTGTACCTATAAATTATTCCCAAACCTTTATAAACCTACATATTTTGTAATGGTAAGTCTTTCAAATAACCTTTAGGTTAAGTCAGGTAAAATTATACTTTAATAAGAAATAAAAGTCCTTCTCAACTGGCTGCATTTTTTTTCTGGAAAGAAATAACATTTTGCTATAAAGGAAGGGATGATACTCCAATAACACTCCAGATGAATCTTTCCTGGTCCTTTTAGAGGCTAACTGACAGAGTTATAAGTCTGATAGGCAAAGAACTTATAAAACCTTTCAGCTTCTTTATATGAAGTACAGCTCTCCCGAAATTTATTACTAAATTTTTAAATTAACTTCTTTGATACTAGCAACACTTTTCTGGTTTAACCCTTGTTGTCAGCAATTTTTTTGAGTTTTTTTATTATTATTAAATCATAGCTGTGTACAATAATGCAATCATGAGGTACAATGTGCTGGTTCCATATACAGTCTGAAATATTTTCACTGAACTGGTTAACATAGCCTTCATGGCATTTTCTTAATCATTGTGTTCAAACCCTTATACTCTACACTTAGTAAACTTCACCTGCACCCTTCCAAGATGCAATAAATGTAGACATTTAGGAAAAGGGCTCATTAATCAGTTGCAATGTGGAGGTTGGTCCTCAAAGAAAGTGGCAACTTTTCAAGTGGCCCTGTGTAGAGACGGAGGGCCTACGGATTTACTCTTACTTCTAATGGCATCTGTGCAAGCAAGCAGTTTCCTCTTCCAGGGATCAGTTTATGAATATGTTCCTAAGACTGAGGTATGAAATCAGGACAAATATTTATTTACATTTATAAATTACCTCTGATGGGCACTAGGATTGTTAAGTTGTTGTGACCAGAGCGTTCTCTTCACTTTGGCAAACCTCATTAATATTCCATACTTCTCTAAAGCATTTACCAAACTCATAATTAAATAGCTCATTGCAAAATGTCTTTTTCCTTTAATAGGAATGTATGTACCACAAGGGCAGGACCCCTGTCTATGTTGCTGAGTACTCTATCTCCAGCTAATTTGCAGCTTTTAACACATACAAACACACCCAAGCACAATATATGTATACATAAGGTACACGGTTGACTCTTACTGAAAGTATTACGAGTGGTTAGATAACTAATGTATGAACCCCACCACATGCTATTTAGTCAAAGAACTAGCCATAGAAGAAGGGGTTATGCATATAAGATGAAGGATTTCCCAGTGCTATCTTAAATATCTGGGAGATTTCACAAGACTGAGAATCCTTTCTCTCTGTGCATATTGAATTCCTAGGTTATCATCCCAGTACCCAGCATCCCAGAACCATGAGAAATCTGTTTTCTTGCTCCAAATTTATATATTCTGTTAGAGGCTGGACTGTCAACTGATGGCCAACTGGCCAAATAGGTTTTTTAGATCTGTTTCATGCTCAGTCCTTGATAGAGGTCATGCCTGTGTGAGAGAGTCACTACCATGGAGCAAAAGGTCAAGTTAATGATTGAGCAGAGGAAGTTAAAATGGTGCTAAGGTATGGCTAGCTGGTTGGTACAAGGTACTACCTTTCTTCAAATAACTGGGGGTCAAATGGTTTATGTGCTATTCCAAATCATAATAGCATAGTATTTTAGCTTATATTTCTTGGAAAAGATCTGAAGGATTTTAAGGGATCGCTTTCATAATTTTTCTGCATATAATCAGCTCAACTAACTTCCCTCCCTCCCTTTCTTCCCCCTTTCTTTTCCTTCCTTTTCTCTCTCTCTCTTTATTTATTCTTTCTTTTCTCCCCAGCATTCCCACTCTCGACTGTCCTCCAACAAAGAAACACTCAATTTTATTCTGTCTCTGTGATTTCACATATTTTTTCCTTTATGTGACAATCCCTTTCCTCACCCAAATTATGCCTATCTGTCATTTCCATCTCTGACCATTCCATTCTCTATTTATGTCTCTTCCTCTGCACTCCTTCAATACCTGTATCTACTAATTTAGCAAAAAGTCCATATGTGACTAGTAATATTTTTATTGAGTCTGCATGAGAATTTTTTTTCTGAAACATAATAAGACATACTTATAAGCACCTTAAGGGCAGGATCAATATCTCTTATATTTTCTCTAGCCTTCAACTCCCTTCCAAATGGGGTCAAATATATAGTAGATAGTCTATAAATACCTACCAATATATAGTAGATAGTCTAGACTATCTATAAATACCTACCAGTAGATTTATATCTATTAAATTTAAATGCAGCCCCCAATATCCCCTGTGATGAGGAAAGTCACAACTCAAAGAGAGAAAAACTACTACATTAAACATTTTAATTTAAATTAAATTAATTATAATTACTAACTTAAAAGAAACATGCCTCCAGGAAATCAGACTGAAATATTTTAATCCATCTATTCACCTATTTCTCAAAATTAAAGAAGTATTTACTTTTTTATTTTGTTGTGCTCTTTTTCCATTTTATGAAGGAACAACCATAGTGTATGTCACTTGTGACTGAATCTTACTCCAAAATTTAAAAAATCTTTCTGTTTCTAATGTGCAATCAAAGATAAAAAACCCCTGCCTTGGAAAAACACTTGAGAATCTGGGATGCTTCCGGAAAGGAACTCAGCCTTTTATGAATGTGTGGGCCTAGGGATGGTTGCCACAGAGATATAAAGGTGAACAGATTTCCTGGTAGAAAGAACTCAGAATTCAGGAGAAAGGTGTTTTAGTTATCTGTGGCTGCATCACAAACCACCTTGTCTTAGTGCATTTGTACTGTTATTAAAAAATACCTGAGACTGGGTAATTTATAAAAAACAAATTTATTCTTTACAGTTCTGGAGGCTGGGCAGTCCACAATCACAGTGCTAACAGGTTTGGTGCCTAAGGAAAGCCCATTTCTTGTAGATGGCACCGACTATCTTTGCAGAAGGGATGGAAGGATGAAGAAAAGAAAATGAAAATGAACTTTGTGTCCTCATGTGTCAGAAGAAAGTGAGCACACTCCCCCAAGCCATTTGATAAGGGCCCTAATGCCATCTATGAAACCTCTGGTCTCAGGACTTAATACTTCTTGAAGGCACCAACTCTTAAAACTGTCATATTGGTGACTAAGTTTCAACATATGAATTTGGACGAACATATCCAGACCATAGCATGCCCCAAAACAGTGGTTAAAAAAAGAACCATTTTCTTATGTCTCATAATTTCCCCAGTGAATCTTTCAGATGCGTCTCAGTTGGTGATTCTTTGTTCTGAATGGTATGAACGAAGGTCCCTCAGTGGTATTCACATGGTAGATGAGCTGTTATGTCTACTTAGCTAGAATACTGTCAATAGGAGTGCCTATATGTCCTCTCCAGCATGGCGGTCACAGAATAGGACTTTTTACATGGTGGCTGGCTTTCTCAGAGGAAACATTCAAGAGATAGGAAGTCAAACAATCAGTTTCATAAGGCCTGCATGCAACAACTAGCTCATCATATGCAGGTCAATTAACTACTGAACCTGTCTTCTTTCATAGACAGAGATTACAAACCCCACCTCTGAATTGGAAGACTACTTAGAATTTAGGGCCATCTTTCATATGAGAGAAGGTTATAATATGAACTTGACCACAATGTAAGATAGGAAACAATCACTTCCACAAAATAGATGCAGATGAGTATTGGTAAAGTTTTTAAAAAGAAGAGAGCACTTCCATGTAAGACAGTCAAAAATGTTTTACAAAAAAAGTTGCTATTTGAGTTGAGTCTTGAATGATGAATAAAAAATATTTTGAGATGCTGAGTTGAGCAGCAGAAGTCAAGTTGAAGTGCAGGCCTTCTCGTAGCATGTAGAAGAAAGAGCAAGTGGCTCCATTTTCCCACAGATGGGCTATGTGAACAAAAGTGGTTAGAAACAAGGTTGGGAAGTTTAAGCAAGACTGGATTCCAAAGGCCTTTAAATGTGTGGCTGAGAAATTTGGGATTTATTCTCTAGGTAATGGTGCTCCTCCTTTTTCTAACTAATTGCTTGCAACCAGAAAAGAAAAGGGTCTTTCAAATGATGGAGTTGTATAGAATTTGAAAAAAGTATGCAAGAACCATGTATTTACAAAATTAGAAGTCTATCACTTTATATGAGAAAATAAAGCTCTTAGAAATTTATAATAACACTTACATTTATTACGTTTACTGTTTGTTAATCTCAATCTTAAGGCTTTACATGTATTAACTAGTTCATTCTTACAACACCCCTATGAGATTAACAGGGCTTTATAATAATAATTGCCATTTTACAGATGAGGAAATTAAGGCACAGAAAGATAAAGCAACTTGTCTATGATCATACCTAAATGATTTGTCTAAGGCAGGGGTGTCCAACCTGTAGCCTGTAGGCCACATGCTGATTTTGTCAAGACTTGTATTTAGTATCTGTGGTGTTGGATATCATGAAAAGTATGCACCGACCCTTTTTTGTTAACCAGCTTTCCTTAGTGTTTGTGCATTATTGTGTGATCCAAGACAACTCTTACTCTTCTAATGTTCAGCAGAGAAAAAAAAAGTTGTTGGATACCACAGGAGGTTAAATGGTGATTAGGAAAAATATTGGAACCAGAAGCCAATCTCTCAATTCTCATTCCCTTCTTTTTCCCACCATATGATACTAAGAGCAGAGAAATGTTCCTCTCTTATTCTTTCTTCTATTCTCAGACTCTTTTTGATTCTTTCCTTTCAAATTCTTTCCTCTTCCTCCTGGGTTTCATGTGTCACGGAAGAATGCCTTTGTTACCACCTTTGTCTTCCAGCCCACGTTAGCTAATCCACTACCCCCAGCAATGTTTCCATATTTTCATTCCAGGGAGTGGATTCTAGTTGTCTTCAGAGAAAAAGTATGAGACATTCAAGATTCTCCTTAAATAACAATAAGAAACACACACACACCCCTTCCACACATACACGTGGTAAATTCCATTTTCTTCCTGAAAATATGAACTGTGAGAACCTTATGGGATTAGAGACAGGGTCTTTGCAGGTGTCTGTACATGCTTCTCTAACAACTATCCTCTACACTGACAGGACCAGACAGACAAGGGAGCATGGATCAGCCTCAAAAGAAATCAAAGGAATAGCTGTAGGTGAAGCCCGCATGCCTGGTTGACCATAATAACCCCCTTTCAGAAATAATGTGCTGAAGCTATGTGTCTTTCAGGCTAAATCAATGCATAAATTCTGTCTATAGAGTCTGTAGGTCATGGACCCTAGATCAATAATCAAATGGAAAATAAGTGGGGAGATACACAAGGAAAATGAAAGAAAAATAACATTTCTGCTGCCCAAAACTCCATCTTAGGACACATCACGAAACTCCGATTTCCTTGATCTTCTTCCTCAGTCCTTCCCAGTAAAGGTGAAGATTGAGAAGGGGAATAAAATTCTGCAAGCAACATCTAGATGCCTTATTCCTTTATGTCCATTACATATATTTCCTTTCGATAAGCAAAGTGTAGGGTGGGGAAGGGAGGATAAATAAAACAAAATTTGTTTGGAGGCGAGTAGAATAAGCAAGAGTGGAGTGATGAGTGGTGGGTTTAAGCTGCAGTATCAGGGGCTGTGTAAATATAGTTGTACCATTCATTATAAGTCAATGAACTTCTCTGTCACCTCATCTTTAAAATAGGAATAACAGTAGCACACACTGTAATTGCAAGTATTACATAAGTTGAAGTCTATAAAATGTTTCAAATAATACCTAGAATACAGTAATTTCCATGGAAATGTTATCTATTATTTATTATTTTACAATCCTTAATATTGCCTTCCCACTACATTATCTTCCTGGCATCGCCCCCTCTTCCTACACCTGCTCCTGTCACTCCAGGACTAGCACCCTCTCAGCACAAAGCCTTTGTACTCCCAACCACTCTGCAGGGAGGGACACTCCTTCCCCAGGGCTTCTCAGCACTCCCCAGCTTTACTCGCTCACAGTCCGCTTGCAGTGGTCTTTCCTGCCTCATTTAAAATAAGCCCCACGTTCACTCTGCTTCCTTGCCTTACTTTTTGTTCCTTAGATGAATTGGCTTGTACTAATTTGGTTATTTACTCTCTGTCTCTCCCACTAGAATGTGAGTTCCACGAGATGCTTTGTTTCTTTTTGTTCCTTGCTGTATCTCTAGTGCCAAATATTAATAATAATATGCCTGGAACATAACAATTGCTCAAAAAACATGTACTGTGCTGAAGGAATAAAAAAAATGAACATTCACAAAGAATTGAAAATTTGCCCCAGGGTAACAGGTGCTAATAATAATTATCTCTACCTGAACAAACAGATAAAAACACCACAGGAAGGTTCATGCACAATTGAAAAATCACCTAAGGTAATTTGGTCAATATAGTTAGTGTACCAGGATAATATGGAATAAACACATTTCTTGTACTGTTTTTTCCTCCCAGAAGCAGAGTCAAGGATTGACTTGTTAGCAAAATGGTTTCAGCCCCTTTCTTTGAAAGCATTCCTCAGCTAGTTTATTCTGAGGATCTTTCCACATAATTTATATGAAGATGTTTGCATAGAGTATATAAAGCCACCAGGAAGCAAAATAGTTCTTATGACATGATTTCTTATAAGAAACCATTGATATAGCCATGCCCAAAAATCTCCATCATGAACTACTATGAGGAATGACATCACTACTAAAATATAAAACTTAACTAGTAAATGTGATGTTTTTATACACTTCCACTTTAACATGACATTATCATTGTTCTATGGAATACAAAAGAAGTATAAGGCACAATCTATATGAACAAAGAATATTTAATTCTTGTTATATATTCAAATCCTCAAATGTAAATCAATTAACAGAAAAGGCAACTTTGTGATATGACTTTGTAGGAAAACAGAATACACTACTCTAAAATCTGCCTCCTTGGCATAAGGATTATTTTGAGAAATAACAAGCACTAAAGAAGCTCTGAAAACAGAGTGGAATTACTGCTTTGCAAGGGAAGTTCACATTTATAACAAAAATCTCCATCGGTGGGGGTGTGTGTACCAGACACAGAAGGATGACCGAATCATGAGACTCTTATCAATGGAGACAGCTTAGACTTAAATCTGTGTAACAGACTTGTTTACCTTACTTTTCCTGGTCGACTTTCCACAACTTACCTTCCCACACCCTTCTTTCTTCATTTTAGTTGAAGACTCTATACAAAATGAAGTTCTAGGCCATATCTTTGAGAGTTACACTCTCCCTAGGAGTTTTCTCTCATGTATATATGGAAGAATACAGGTTAATCAACATTTTTTGGCTTTTAATCCATTTTTTATTATAGGTGTCCCAGCTAAGAACTGAAAAGAGAAAAAAACATAGTATGCTAATACAATGTTTCCCAAACTTATCACAAAATGATCTAGGTTTCTATTAAAAAATATATATATACATTTCCAGGTCCAGTGGCTGGAGGTTCTTATTTACTACATTAAAGTGTAGCCTGTGAATCTCTATTTTTATTAAGTACCCAGTAACTCTTATGATCAGGCAAACTTGGAAATGGTTTTCTAAAGTAATAAAGCACATCTTCATTAAGTGAAAAAGGATTTAGAGAAAGTCAAGTTCAATGTGAGGGGACAGCATCAATAAAGACTTAATATATGTCATTCTCTTATCCGACACTGCTAAGCTTTTCTAATGAATGCAATCGTCTGCCCTCTGACCATCTCTTCTTCTCTTAACCTCCAGCAATCTGGATTTTACCTTCCCTATCCCACACCTTCACTTCTCACTCCTTACCACCTCACATCTCAGAACGGTCTTTTCTCATTGTTTTTAGCTTTTCAGAGGATCTGATGAGAAATTTTTCTACTCCTTTGTCCTTCCTCTGACTCTATTTTTTCTAGCCTCTCCTCTTTTCCAATATATTTCCTAAATCTCTCATGCTCCTCTTTAGAAACATTTTTTCAAAGATACTAATTTACTTAGCTCTAATTTCTAATTCATGAAATTAATCAGTTCTTCACAAATGTTAATGACATACTTTTTATTAATCATAGAACATGCTATGTTACAGGAATTTTTTTAAAAAGATTTATTTTCTAGCTGGATTATGCATATATAGAAAGAACATCTACCTTGAATTAAATAACGTACTTAAAGACTTGCATAAAGGGCAGCGCCTATGGCTCAAAGGAGTAGGGCACTGGCCCCATATGCTGGAGGTGGCGGCAAAAACTGCAAAAAAAAAAAAAAAGATTTGCATAAAAAAGTATAAATAAGATGCATGTTCGAGTACCCCTTGTTCTTTCCTGTTGTAGACATATTGCTGCAGTAAGTCTATAGTCTTGAAATACGTATATACTGCACTGAAATAAAACATAGACACAATAAACATATCTTATTAAGCAAAACATGCTAATGTTAGTATGTCATGGTCCATATTATTGAGTGTGATATATGGCTCAGTAGGGGATTACTGAAGCTCTCCATCAGGGGTCCTCAAACTGTGGCCTGCCCGCCACATGAGGCGGTGTGATTGCATTTGTTCCCGTTTTGTTTTTTTACTTCAAAATAAGATATGTGCAGTGAGTTGTTTTTTTTTTTTTAAACTATAGTCCGGCCCTCCAATGGTCTGAGGGACAATGAACTGGCCCCCTGTTTAAAAAGTTTGAGGGCTCCTGCATCAGTATCTGATTCTTAAAACTGGAATACTTCAATAATTTTTGCTGACAATTCCATTTCATAGGTTTTAATGTTTACGTACAGTTAAAGGCTAATTACTAGTTAACTTACTAATTGCCATTAAAATTTGCTCTTTAAAAATTTGAATTAGCCTGTGATTAGAGTTTACTAACTCCCTTAATTCGGCGTTCTGCTAAAACATCCAACTACCAACCACTGCTTAGCTGTTCTCCATAAGACAAGGGTACAAGTCTGGGCAGAATAGCACTTTGTTACCAGCACGTCATCAATGAAATCTTAAGCAGACCTAGTTCAATTGCAGCTTTTCAAGGACTATTAGGTTTCACCTTTATCATTTTTTTCTATTTAGTAGATAATTGCCCTGTTGTTATAGTCATCCCCCCGCCCCCCCCCCCCCTTTATTTTTAGTTTTGTTTTTCTCCAGGTCTGTTAATCTTTGGCAAATATCACATTCATGGGCAAATGCTTTTAGGGTCTCACACCTGAGAGGGCAGTGCAGAGACACAGAGTCAGAGAATAATGCCTGCAACTTTCAGGACTGAGTCGGTCATTGTAAACCAATCCTCTGTCCCTGGACAGTTTTAATAAGTCTCGCACAAACAGCCACATCTGCACCTCTACCACCTCTGAGAAAAGCACTGGAATTCATGCTGAAGATTTGAGGCTACAACTCTTCTCGGAACCACACTACACAACGTGCTCACAGTTCCATGAAGCACATCTCTCTGCAGAAAGCAACCCTTGGGAAAATAAAAACACTGTTTCTTGTTCAGTGTTTGTTTGGACTGTTTTCTTTGTTTCTTTCTTGTTTTTTATTCTTTTTAACTTCTTTCAACTTTGAAGATAAATGATAAGAAAGAATTTTAAAATAAAGTATTTGTGAGTCTTCTTAAGACCGCCTCTTGTATCAGCTTGAAGCAATTCCTCATATGAACTAAAGGGCTCTGATGCCAAGCAGAAGTGTCATGCGCTCAGGTTTCAGCTTTTAAAGACCCTTCTGGGGAACACTTCCCTGCCCAATAAGAAGTTTCCAAAAGAAGGAATACCAAAACTTAAATTTTGGGAAGGGAGAGGTGATCAGTAGCTACCAAAGAATGAGTAAAACTATGTAAAAAGTACATTAATTCTTTAACCACTTTTTTTGTTTAAATTTCAGAATATTAGGGGTGACACACATCTAGTTTACATACTTTGTTTTTGTACAGATTGAGTGAAAGTTATACAGTTAAGTGTGTCCTTCACCCAGAGAGCGTGCACTCTAACCAACAGGGACGGATTTACCCATCCCATCCTTTCCCTCCTCCCAGCTTGATATTCATTAAAATTTACTTCCATATGTTCACTAAAGTGGCGACTTATTAGTTCCAATTTGGTATTGAGCACATGTGCTTATTTCTCCATTCTTGTGATGTTGGTTTTCAGTTCCCTCCAGATTTTCCAAAAAGATACCAGCTTACTATTTTTCATGGTTGAGCAGTACTCCATCATATGCATGTACCACATTTTAATAATCCATTCATGTATTGGGCACTTGAGTTGTTTCCATGTCTTTCAATTGTGAATTGTGCTGCTATAAACGTTAGAGTGCAAGTGCCTTTTTTTGTAAAATGATGTTTTTTTTTTCCCTTTGGGTATATAGCCAGCAGTGGGATTGCTGGATCAAATTGTAGGACTGCTTTAAGTTCTTTAAGGTATCTTCGTAAAATTTTCCATAGAGGTTGAACTAATTTGCATTCCTATTGACAGAGTATAAGAGTTCTTTTCTCTCTGTATCCACTTCAGTATCTGTTGTTTGGGGACTTTTAGTATGAGTCATTCTCATTGGAGATAGATGATATCTCATTGTAGATTTGATTTGTATTTCCCCGATGATTACAAACACTGAGCATTTTTTCTTATGAGTTTGTTGTTTACTTCTCTTACCAAAATGGCAAGCCTTCATTGGGAGTTAGGAAATAACCTTTTCTTGATTGAATACCCTATTGTCTATGAATGAAAAATTCTTAGTTTAACATCTCTCTAGTTGCCTGCTTAAAAGCTGAAGTGTCCTAAAGAATAATCAGCTCTACCCCTGCTAGGGGATAATGGATAAACAAGAGAACTAGCATTTATTGACCACCTGCTATATTACCTGACAGTTTGCTTTCCTCATCTCATTTTATTCTTACAATAATCCTATATGATAGGGATTTTTTATTCCAGATGTACAAGTGAAAAAAATTATTCCATAAATCCAGGAAACTTAAATAAATTATCCAAAGTCCCAAATTACGAAGTGATTGAGCCTGAGTTGAAACACAAAATTCATGATTTTCCAACTTTTTCATCTGCTCCTAAGGATATAACATTATGAATGCTTGTTAATTTACATGTTCTTTTTAAGGACAAAAGGAATTTATGTCTGTGAAAATATTTTCATACATTAAAAGGATTTTGGAAATGTGGATTTGTTTGTTATTTGCAGCAAATTTCCTCCCTCCCATCTCTCTCTCTTCCTTTTTTCTTCTCTTCCTTCTTTCTTTCTCAAATTTATGCATACTGATGGCATAGAAAACAAGACGTACTTTCAATAACAGCATGATTGTAGTCTATTTCATAGGCCATATTCTTAGTCTACATTGACTTTATATTTTTTTCCAAGTTAGTCATCCATATTTTTCTATACAACATCCAGGAAAAGTGAAAAAGTGTCACAGCAACAGCATTAGAGATGATCGTTTGGAAAATCAATCCAAGAAAATGTGATGGTTGTAAGCGTAAGTCAACAGATTTGCCTCCTTGAATGAATATTGCCAACCTTTCCCAATATTCCTAAGACCCACAATACACATACCCACAAAAAAGGTTAATATTTGTCTAATTGATTTGATCAATAAACAGGCCTGGTGGACAATGCCATAGTATTGTTCTTTCAGTGTTACTGCAGGTGAGTTGAAGGTGTCCAGAGTGCTATGGGTGCGGTTGAAAGCAGAACTACCAGCTCTACATGGGCAAAGAACAAGAAATATACTTTCTACGATTCTAAAGAATGATCAAGGAAATCACGGCGAATTATAGGACTGAAAATTCCTCCAGTGGTACATGAAGCCGTGGAAATATATTCCCAGAGGAGGCACATCATGAATTGGAGTTCCAACCCTGACTCTTACAGTTATGTGACCTTGGGAAGTTAGTTAATTTTAAGGGAAATCATGTATTAAAGCACTTAACACAGCAGCTATTATTATTGTCACTATGTTTTTAATTCCTAAAGCTTTTAACAATGCATTGAAGATGATAAGCTTCTTCATAAATATTTGTTGGCTGATTTTTATTTATGACTAAAACTGGCCAAATCCTCCAGTCATACTAGTATTTGGCCCTAGTACTCAGGAAGTAACTCAGTCTGCAATTTTGTTTTTTTGGAAAGAAGTTTAGTTACAGCATATCATCCACTGCTTCCAAGTATTCCCAGTGTATTGGACCTAATTTTCAAAGTGTTCTCATCATGGTTATCTAGTTTCCCTATGTTTGCTCCAGCACAAATTTCTGTATTTTGAGAGTTAGCGTAAATGTTTCATAAAGCTGGACAAATCATACATGGTAAAACTCCAAAGAGGAGCCAGGAATCAGTGTGCCAGAAATACAATACCGACACAATTCCTTTTATGTTTACTTCAGATTGTTTGTTTTGAGATCTTATTGGAAAAGATTTTCTGAAGGGAGTTATAATTTGAAAGACTATTTCAATGCCTATAATACAAGCCTCAAATGCTAACTAAGAGATTAGATAAGGCTTCTTTTTAGCGTGTTTTCTGTAGTTATAATTGAGATTCAAAAATGTACCAACAGCCAAGCACAAGTGTAAAGATTTTAGCAGGATTAGATTACCTTAACATAGTTTATGCGACAAGGGAAACTGACACTAGTATCCTGTAAGATATTGGTTATTTCTCCTTAAAGTGGATTAGAATTGCCTGATCAATACCTAGTAAACTGTGGGAGATTTTAGGAAGTTAAAGGGAATACTCGTCTCTAGAGGGTTTTATGGTTATACAACAAAACATGCTATATCATGTATTTTATATTTTTCTCCTTTCCTACTATCTTCTTAATGACTTGGCATTTTTGTGTTTCTTGTGCCTAGAACCACCCACTAAGAAAAGTGATGTCACCTGTAGGGGTGGTGGTACATGGTTAGCAAGAAGAAAGAACAGGGTCCTTTCTCCACCTGGTCCATGCTAACACCCCTCACTGTGAAACACGCTTGACACATGACCCCTCAGAGGCAGTGTGGCGTGAAGCAGGTAGACAGGCAAGTCTGCACGGAGTCCTGGGCTCCAACATTCTTATTTATGAATTAATGATGAGCACTGAATCACAAAGATGAAAAAATCAAGAAGTAAGAGGCAGGAGGCAGGGAAGAGTGGGGGAAGAAGTGTAAAAAACGAGATCTCACTTGGAGCTTGAAATAAATAAATCAGAAAAAAAAATCCATAACAAAAATAAAATTTAGTTTGTTGAATTCCTGAGCCTTTAGGAGATCAATGAAGCAAGGGTGAAATCTCACAACTCCGTGAGCTGGGGAAGATCAATAGCATGGGTTACTCGGGATCCTTCTGAAGTGTGTACCTTTTCTTCTCTCTTCCTTCTTTCCTTCATCTTTTTTGCCTGTGACATTTCGCTCCTCACCAAGAAAGGTAATGTGGTTTCTTTAAGAAAATACTTATAGTAATAAAAAATGACTTTAACAGCAAAAACTAATAATTGCTAAGGAGCCAATTAAATTCTGAAAGCGAGATGAAACTGTTCTTATTTCCCCTGGTGATTTTGTGCTTTAAACTCGCTTCCGTGTTAGAGGAGGAAAAAAAAAGAGAAAATATAATTTCAGAAGCTGACAGAACTCATTGTTCGAGAAATTTTAAATTCAAAAAAGTTAATAAAGCCCAACTATAAGATGAACGGAATTTGCATTTCACAGATTAACAACATGTACAGCAAGAAAGGCGATCCGCCTTGCCCCAGGTGATAATTTAAGAAACCTTTGCATATTTTATTTAAAACTGGGCCCAGTTTGGCTGGGTAATAAAACAGACAGATAATGATTAGAAGGTCGCCCCTCCAGGGCACACAGCTTGGGCCCCTGCAAATACCAAACAATGAACCCACAAGCCTGGCTGGCTGAAGATTAGTCTAATTGCCTGCTGAGGTTTTTTCCTCCCCCCCCCCCCCCGAAGTTTTTCTCCTCCCTCCCCCACCCCTACCTCCCAACCCTTTTCCCCCACCTCCTTCATCCCTCCCTTTCCCTCTCTCTCTCTTTCTTCTGAACCATTCAAATAGGGAGGTAGTTTCCCTTTTTTGTTCCAGAAAAAGCAATACAATCTTGCTGACAAGCTTGTCTCCTCCCTCCAGCTCACTCCACTGTCCCTAAAACTTGCACTCTGCCCCACTCTATTGGTCAATCATAGTAGTCAATGGGTCTGCTTCCAAACTGTAATCTGTTCATCAGCCAACTTTTCAGATAATGTTAAAACTTCTAGGTTCAAAGGGTAATGCCATTTTACATGTTCAATGAATTTTTATATTACACTTCACATAGTTTAATAAAATAACACAAGTTATAGAACTAAATTCATATGCTTTTGAATTCCCAGAATGAATGAATAGTGGAATATATAATCATAAATATTTATAAGTATCTATATGTATCTGTGCAAGAACATATTCATGAACTACATATGTGAACATATCCAACCCAACATAATAAATATGACCATAAATAACATACATATGCTACTATACAGATATACTAGAACTACCTTGTATAGGAGTTGTGATTATCTATATGCATTTACATGCAAATCCATTGTAAATCATCCTTATGGTCAAAAGATACTACACAGTCACTTGTAAGTCAATAAACACTAGTGAAAAAAATCAAGAAAGTGCTATAACAGAACTGTCCTTTACCCATTTATCTTTACAGGTATAATACTTGTACTTATTTATGATGATACTTTGAAGAAAACTAAAAATGACTCATCTCATCTTTTAAAAGGAAATAAGGCTTTTTAATAACAAGAAAGAATTTCTCATTTTTCTGCCAGTAAATCTGGACCAACAGAATGGGGTTTTTCCAATTGTCGAAGGTGATGGTGAGAATGAGTGATGGAACTGAGGTATAAGGCTTGTGATTTAAGAAATATGAACTGTGCGGTTTCAGAACTGTGGGAACAGACAACATATGCACATTATTGTATTTCAGCATACACACACAGAGGCTCACATGGGTTTGGAAATAAAAGTTCTAATGTTATTCAAATATTCAACTATTTTTAAAAGGTCATAGTCAATTAAATAATTAACCAAATTAAATTGAGCTTGGGGAAAAAGTTATTTAATTGAATATAAGTCTCACTTACTGAGACTCCTAATTTGATCTACTGGAGTCCTAACTCCCGATAGTTCAAATCCAATAAATCAGTGATTCTCAACCTTCCTAATGCCTCCTAATGCTGTGACCCTTTAAAACAGTTCCTCATGTCCTGGTGACTCCCAACCATAAAATTATTTTCGTTGCTACTTCGTAACTGTAATTTTGCTACTGTTATGAATCATAATGTAACTATCTGATATGTAGGATGCATTTTCATTGCTACAAACGGATGGCGACCCATAGGTTGAGAACTGCTGCAATAAATGATAGATGACTGATGGACAAATAGGAAGAATTTTGGAACATAATATCATTATTCATTGCTTACTTTTTACTGTTACATTTTACATATGAGTGCCCTGTAGTAAAAACTTAACAATAATGCATGCATGAATGAATATGCAAATATACCTACCAGTATCCCTGATCTGTGATACTTGGTCCATCTCTTTGTAATTGTCATAGAATATAAGACTTATTAAAAGTTTCATGACTTTTCAAAAGGAGAAACATTTTTACATGAATTTCCACTTAATTGGGATATCAAATAAATAATAAATTAAGAGTAAAGGTATTATAAGTCCATTGAAACCTTGAGAGGGAATCTACCAGACCCTAATATTTGCTATTTAATATTGACTCTACAACAACAGTGTAATAAATTTTAAATGGAAAATAAATGAGAAGAGAATAATAATAGAAGATGGAGTAATATTAACATAACTACTGTCTTTCCCCTTCCCTGAAAATACCCCACAGCAGATAAGACCTGGTTTCAGAAGGAAAAAAAAAATTTTAGGAAATAACATTGTTGGCAATGGCATCTTGAAGTGGAAGGGATTACTATGCAAACACTGAAGTATACTTTAAATTGTCTATAATCTGAAGAAAATACTCTAGGTTTTTATTTTGTAAACAAACAACTAAGATGTACGGCCCAAGCAAAAAAAAAAGAACTTGAGACTGTTTTTATAAAAGTAGATAATCGAATATAATTTTCTTAATTTTATTGTCGATTAAAAAAACATTTTGAACTTTTTTTGATTAGTCACAAGTTCTTGTCACCAAAATCAATGTACAAGTAAGCAAACTAAAAAGGAGCTTCAAGATGAGTTGCCATTATTTCCTCAATTTACAGATTGTCAAAAAAAATGTTCATAATGTATAATGATATATAACCGATTGCAAAACTTGTGTCCAGTTTTCTGACTTTCAGGCAAAACTTTCATGTTACCTTACCTAGAAGACTTTCATCCTCCTTTGAAAGTAATGCATCTTGCATTGAATCTCAGGAACCCAGGTACAGTCATTGCTAATATTCTGACCCATAATCAAAGTAGGAAGGCTGAAGTCATAAGTAATTACTCTTTGGTGCCAAAGTATAAATAGATTTTGATTCATTAATTTTCCATAAATAAATTAAGTTATGTAAACCAGTCTTATTTACCTTTTAAATGTAGCTAGCATGTAATTAATCATGCAACAATGGAGAGCAAGTGGGACCTAGACCCATTGGTGAATCATTTATATGACCTCGGACAGGTCTCTTGACACTTTGGTCTGGTTTCCAGTAAAAATTAAATAGTAGTAGCACACCTGTTAGAATGGCTAAAGTGAAATATACTGAGCCAAGTGCCAACAAGGAGGGTAAGCAACTGGCTACCACACATATCTCTAATAGGAATATAAAAGTGTACAACCACTCTGGTAAAAACAGCTTGGCAGTTTTTTATAAAATTAAATAGACTATATACTCACCACATGATCTAGCACTTACACGCCTTAGTATTTACCCTAGAGAAAGAAAAACACAAAAATCTGTATACAATTGTTTGTATTTTAGAACTTATATAATATATATGTACATAATATATTATACAGAGACACTACTATATTCATAATTACCAAAAACTAGGAAAAAACACAGTAAGTACACATATACGTACACAATTACTATGTTAGATATGTGACATCAATGCAATTAATAGTGCATAGAAATAGCCCCTGAGGATTTTGCATTTAAGATAGTGATGTCCATAGGACGAAAGAGGGAAGCAGAGATTTGATTAGGCAGAATTTGTACTCATTTTGAAAATTTAAGTCTTAATTCTAAAAAGCAATAGAAAGTTACTTCAAGTACAGGTAACTTCAAATATAAACTTAAATATAAGCTTCAGTTTAGTATTTTCAGAAGGTCATTCTGGTTGCAATAAAGGGGGTTGACTGGAGGTTACAGAAGCTACTAAGTGGGTTACAGCAGAACACGAAGGTAGAGATGGCAGTAACTTGAACAGTGTCTAGTATGCTCTGCAGACACAAAATATATTCTGGTGGAATAATGGATTAGATTTGCTGGTAGATAAGATAATTTAGAAAAGGAGAATATATCATGTATAACGTCTAGGTTTTTGATTGGGGCAATTAGGTTGATACAGTGATGCTACTTACTGAGTTATTTTGTTTTTATTATCTTGTAATGAGTGAGCAGTAGATAGACATAAGTAATCTATCGGAAAAATTAAGAAATACAGTCCACATGATCATTCAGAAAACATGAGGAAGTCAATCATGTTTCATATTTTGAAATTCTCATAACAGCTTGCAAAATATTGACTATGATGTGCCAGCTTAATCATGAAGGTAGAATTCATACTTTTCCACCAATTCTCCTTCAGTTAAGAAAGCAAGTCTTGGATTTTATTTTTCTGCCCATAACGTCACAACTACTGTTCTTATAACACCATCAATAATTAAAACTGGGAACAGATAAAAATAGACACACCTAGCTAAAAGTCATTCCACGTTGATGATTCTCTCTGATTTGAGTTGGTAATTGTTTCGTTTTGGGGTCTTTGAACACCTGGAGCATAGTGTTATTTATGACCATTTGAGTAAAGACAAAGGACTTCTCCCAGGACTCCTGCAGTGAAGGTGGATAACTCCTCCCACTTCTCTGTCCGCCCTCATTACCACTGAGTGCTGATTGCTCTTTTCAATGGGCAAGGACAGCGTCTGTGACTGGGAGTAGCCTGTCGCAGAGGGAGTAGGAAGGGAAAAATATATCCACAAAAGCATTCAATTCCTAGTTTAAAGCTAAAGCAGGACTGCTGCACTCCCCCCTTCCCTCCTCGGCACCTCCTCCTTTCCCTTCTCATCTCCACTTCCTTCCTTTTTTCCTCTCTTAGTCCTTTCTTCTCAAGCCCTGCCACTCCCTTAATTCTACACTTCATTTCCCCTTGTTTTCACTTTTCTTTTTTTTTACTCTCCTAAACTAAGCTGTAAGCCTAACAGTTTAAAAACAAACAAAACTACAGTTAATGAGAAATAATAAAAATAGCTAACTCTTATGACACTATTCATAATAGTTTTTGTATATTTTCTTTTCATAAGCAAAGATGGTTGATCCTTGGAATATGTGGTAATCTCAAGATGTCAAATAGCTGGTCTTTCAGAAAATGCAAGATCTTTTTTCCCTAAATCAATTCATTAAAATTTTTTAAGAAGACTGAATGATTCTCTTTCAAAATGATTATTTAGGTTTCACAGAGATATACTCTTATATTGTTTTTAGATAAGTGTGTGGCCCTGTTTTATTATTTGAAGGTAACATGGGTAAAATGTACTGTTACTGACTGGATTGCTCTCACTTCTCTGATGGAGAGAGTCTGAATAATTTACTGGGATTTATGGGTCACACCTGGTTTTTGGTTTGGGCAGTCCTAATAGGAATTGCCAAGGGGAATTTGTAACTTGCATGAGTTGCATTATTGGATCATACCCAGGAGATAAATGAAACCACTTGGTGCTTTGAGAAGGGGCGATTTTAACACTTAGAAAACATTTTTACCATCAGTGTCTCTTCAAATCCAAGAAGAGGATATGAACCCATACAGGTAGTCTGGAATTGAAGACAGTGGCAGATTTTTGTTTTCAAATACTCCTGAAGTAAAGTGTAATCATTATAGATTGATGGGACTACCTAGATTGGTAGTAAATCATCGGTCACCTTAGATGGTTTCCTACTTTGGATACACTTAGATAGCTGGTGTGATTTGTAGTGGGAGAGACTTACGTAGTTTACAATCTCTATTAAGCTCTATCTCAGCTCTGAGTATGTAATTCTAAAAAGCCAGTGTTCTAGATAAAGTCTGATACATACCATGAGGAATTGAATTGAAAGAATGAACTTCAGATAGTTTTCAGCTCCTCTTATTAGAGATCCAAAGTGCATCCCCAAATGTTCAGTCAAGGGCCTTTACTTTGTTTTGGATTGCACCACCTGTGGCTCAGTGGTAGGGCACCAGCTCCTTATACTGAGGGTGGCAGGTTCAAAGCTGGCCCAGGCCAGCTAAAACAGCAGTGGCAACTGCAACAAGAAATAGCCGTGCGTTGTGGCAGGTGCCTGTAGTCCCAGCTACTTGGGAGGCTGAGGCAAGAGAATTGCTTGAGTCCAAGAGTTGGAGGTTGCTGTGAGCTGTGACACCATGGCACTCTACTGAGGGTAACAGAGTGAGACTCTGTCTCAAAAAAAAAAAAAAATACCACCTAATCTAGATAGCCTTCTTTTTAAAGGTACAAACCATCAAAAGTTTTGTCTGACACAGTAACAAATATGCATAATTAATATCAACACATTTATTGGTTTTCCACAATCCAAAATTTCTATGCAATGAGCAATCATTTTCAAGTAGATAAATAGTGTATGTGTGTGTGTGTGTGTGTGTGTGTGTGTGTTAGTATTAATGCTGAGGTTGGGGATTGCCTCACTCAGGTCAGACTACTGTAATACTGAGTGGCTTAAACAACAAACATTTATTTCTCACAGTTCCAGAAGCTGGGAAGACCCTGTGACTATGATAACCAGCTTCTCACTTGCAGATGGCTGTCTTCTTGCTCTGTACACATGGCAAAAGCAGAGTGAGGGCTGGCTCTCCTGTCTTTTCTTACAAGGCCACAAATTCCTTTCATGAGGGATCCACCCTGATAACCCAATTAATTACCACTCAAAAGCCCATCTCACAATAACACCACAGTGCGGGTAGAATTTCAACATAATATGCAGTTAGTGAGAGTGGGGAAACTAAAATTCTCATAATCTGCTAGCAAAATGAAAGTATTATGACACAAGTCTGGAAGGTAATGCAGCAATATATGTCAAGGGTCTTAAAAATAGGCTGTTGACCCAGTAATCTCTCATTTTACAGAAATAAAGATACAAAACTAAATGCACAGATCTATTTATTCAAGCAACATTTGAGCTTCTGTGTGCACACACTCACACACATGGAAACAAACTAAATCCCTAATAAGAGGACATTGGGTAAATATAATAAGCACATCTATGGGAAACATATGGAATAGCCTAGAAAAATGTCCACAATATAATATCGAACATTTATTGAACTCTCATCATGCAAAAGCAGAATCTAATCCTTTACATGCATTTCCTCATTTCATCCTTGCAATAATTGTCAGATGAATAAATAGAAACAGAGGCAAAGTAACTTGTCCAAGTGGTAAGTGGTGAGTTAGTCATAATAACCAGAGAGTTTGATTCCCAAGCCTTGTTCTTAATCATAATACAAGCATATGAAAAAATGAGACTGCAAAACAATACTGAGACTATAAGCTCAATTTTGTTTTTCTGAAAAGGATACAAGGAGGTGTTCATATGCACAATGCTAACAAAAGAATTGATGGGTAACACAACAAAATATTGATGGTGTTTTTCCTCTGTATAATAAAAAGCCAGGAGATTTGAAATTTGACCTTTGTCGTTTCCCTAATGTGTAAAATTTCTACTTCATGCATACTATCTCATAATCAAAAAATTTCATTTACTAATTTAAGTTTTGAGAATACTTTAAAAAATAAATAGTACCCAACAATTGCCCTTTACCCCTGGAAGTATCACTGTAATCTATACAAGATACTTCAGCCACATATCCTATAATTTCCTTTCATACACTATCTTCAATTAACTAACGAGTCCTCCCCATTTTCCACATGAATCTTTCATATTCATTATTCTGTTTTCTTTTTTTTTTTTTTTTTTTGTAGAGACATAGTCTCACTGTACCGCCCAAGGGTAGAGTGCTATGGCGTCACACGGCTCACAGCAACCTCCAGCTATTGGGCTTACGCGATTCTCTCACCTCAGCCTCCCGAGCAGCTGGGACTACAGGCGCCCGCCACAACGCCCGGCTATTTTTTTTGTTGCAGTTTGGCCGGGGCTGGGCTTGAACCCATCACCCTCGGTATATGGGGCCGGCACCCTACTCACTGAGCCACAGGCGCCACCCCATTATTCTGTTTTCTTAAAAGGCCTATCCAGCATTTCTGTGACAAACACACCTCCTATTCCCTGTGATCATTTATCCATGTTATCTTCTATTTTCTTGACATATTACTAGAAAACATGTCCAGGACCCTTGTGTGGGGATGTGGGTGTATAACTCACTCTCACCAATGCAATATGAGCAGAAGTAAGAAATATGGTAAACACATGATCAGAAATGGTATGTGAGGCAGTTTTGCATGGGTATTATATGTACACTTTCTCTTTCTTACACTCAACAGAATTTAGTGGAGGCCTCCTAAGACCATGTGAGATGCTGGGCCACTAGGTGAAAGAAGCCTGCTTGTCTGATGAGTGTAGAAGCAGAACCTTTCTGATGACCTGGGATGAATGGCAATGTAATGAAGAATTACTACTTCACTGTGTTAAGTCTCCTAAATCACGGCATTATCATGATTTTAGCAGACTCTGACCTACCTGTTTTTCAAACTCATGTCAATTGACTCCTCAACCCCAACTGTTTCTTCAAACTGGTCCTCACACCTTCCTTACATAAAGCACAGGACTTTTTTTTTTTTTTGCAGTTTTTGGCCAGGGCTGGGTTTGAACCCACCACCTCTGGCATATGGAGCTGGCGCCCTACTCCTCTGAGCCACAGTTGCCACCCCAAGCACAGGACTTTTTTTCTGAAAGATGTTTTTAAGTCTTATGAAAGAGCTAGTCCACAAACCCTTTTATTAAAAGTCTGCGATAAAATAAAAAAGCCTGTACCCGAATGCAAATCTAAGTGATGCCTCCTTCATTAATAAAACCTTTTTATAAAAAGAGAAAAAATCAGCTGTCAAATAGTTTCCTCCGTGATACAATTGATTTATATTCTTCTCATCAGTCATTACCAGAAAGCTTATGGACTTTATAGAAGCCACATTTGTTCAGTGGCTGTGTTTTAGATTATGAATGGGTTTCTACTAGCCTATATTTGACTCATGCCTTATCTTTGCTGCTAGATGGTACATCTTTTGTATCTGGAATTATATTTCATTCATCATGAATTCCTCTACAGTGCCTGGAAAACAGAAGATGTTTAGTTAGTGTCTGGAGAATGAATGAATGTATATGAGTAAATTTGATGTGCTTTGAAGAAATACATGAAATATCATGGCATAATAAATCTTTCAGGAATCAGTAAGGGATCACCAAATGATAAATGTTTTATGGATAGTCTTCTTGTGTTTTCCTCTAGGTCAGTGCTTCCCACCTGGGGGAAGTTGAGTCCCCCAGGGGATATTTGACAATATCTGGAGGCATTTTTGCTTACCACAATTTGAGGACAGGCTTTTGGCATCCATCAGGTAAAGGCCACAGGTGCAAAACCCCACAGAAGAGACTTATTGCAAATATCCCAAATTATACCAAACTTTCAGTAATGCTAACATTGACAAACCCTGCTCTAGGCCTGTGCAAACGAAGTGCTGTTTCAATACATCCCAATGATACAAATCCAATGACACTGACGCTGCTTTTTTAGTATTAATTGGTGTTCAAAAGTAAATTGTCTCAAAGGAAATGTGAAGATCTTTTGTAAATCAGGATATACGTGGAAAGCTACTTAATGAAATGGAATTGAAGCCACTTGATGGTTTAATTGAATGATGCCTTCTATGTGCCTAGGAAGGGTGTAGATCCCATGGAATCTATAAAGGAAATCGACAAGATAACCCTGGACTTTTAAGAGTAACTTGTCTACTTGGGACAGTAAATGGACATTTAACTGCTAAACCCATGTGATAACATTTAGACTTTCCGTATAACTGACGTTCTGAAAAGAGGTCACATATACCTCAGTAAGAAAATAAGTAACTCTGAATACACATTCTATTATTGATCGTAGTCCAGAATTGAACTTATCTACGATGCCTTATCCTTTCCTACTTAGAAATATCTTCAGGGGTGAAGTGGAGATCATTTTGTCCTTAAAATGAGAGAAGAAAAATCTGATGGATTAACAGGCAGACACTCTTACCCTAAAGGATATATCCTCTCAGATACCCGTACCTTTCTTCTTTCACCACCCCTTTCCATCCCTTCCAGTGCCCTAATGCTAAAGCCAGGCCTACAAACAGAAGTGGTATCTTCTCCTTCAGGAAGCTAGTTTACAATTAGTCCCTTGGACACATCTCCTCTTCACCCCAAAAGGGGAGCAGAATGGTGACGAAGTCATCGAGTTTGCTTTCTAACTCTTGAGTGTGAGAAGAAAAGACATGAGGTCTAGTGGGTATTAGGAGTTATCAAGAAAAAAAAAAAAAAACAGAAGACAGAAAGAAAAGAAAAAGCTTCTCATTTGCCCAAAAAGTTAGAAGAGAATAAAACAATGATTTATTCAATGACTTAATTATTTAGCATCTGAAGAAACAGAAGCCTGGAGTGGGGAAATTATTTTTTAAAGCCACTCAGTATGTGACTGGCAAAGATAAGAACACAGGGCTTCAAAACTTTTGTTTTTTCCTATAGTGCTCATGGCTTCAAAGCCTAATGATGCTACTTGCCGTGGTTCTTTTTGAAGATGGGGGAAAAAACTAAGAAGGAAGATTGAAATGGTGAAGAGGTCCCTGGCTCTCCAAGCAGTGCAGAATTCCATGCACTGGAAAAGAACCCAAACTCCTCCCATTTCCCAGCCTTTTGGTTCATACTAATAAGTAGCTGTCTTAGTAAACACAGTTGGCAGGTACCTCCAATAGGGAAATAAATAAAGAAGATGACCCCACCCCCACCAACAGAAGGAAAATAGTTGGCCTTGGGCAGAAGAGGGTGGTGGAGGCTGGCAAGAGAGAAAGCACCAGCCTTAGCTTTCTTGCCAGCCTCCAACCACCCCCTTCTGCCCAAGGCCAACTATTTTCCTTCTGTTGGTGAGAGTGAGGTCATCATTTTTATGTATTTCCCTATTGGAGGTACCTGACAACTGTGAGAACCAGCCTTAGTTCCATGCCTTTCTACTTTCAATGTGTTTAAATCGTGCCTGCCTTATACTTTTTGCCATGACAAGATGCCCGCCGTCATCTAACAAGACTCCCAGCTTCCTAAGAATGGGTTACCACCATGGTACTACTGTTTGGTGCTGCACAACTCTTTGCAAGGTCTACCCTATGCATTGTAGGAGGTTTAGCAGCCTCTCTGATCTATATGCATTAAACGTCAGTAGTACGCTCCACACCGAGTTGTAAAAGCCAAAACTGTCTCCATACGTTGCCATATATCTCCTGGGAAGAGAAGTAAAAGATCTTCCCCAGTTGAGAACAGCTAGTATGAAGATGATGTCTTAATCATCTTTGAATTCCCAGCACATGGTTCAGTGGATAGCATACAACTGGTGCTCAGCAAGTATTGCACCAGTGAATTCAGCAATTAAAAGTACAGGAGCTCAACTCCCAGAAGTGATGCATTACTTAGATTTAGTAGATCATACACGAAGGAGCACTTGCTCTCTACCTTCCCAAGACCTCCTAGTATTGTCTGCAAAATGGGTGTTTAATTCTGTAGGTCCTCAGCAACGATTCTCAATGACCCTGTGCAAAAGAATCATCTGTCTTAACACTATAATTAAGAAAGTGCGGTGAAGGTTATGTTAACTAGTTTGATGAATGTATTTCGAATTGTATATAAAACCAGCACATTGTATTACTCCATAAATACATTAATGTACACAGCTATGATCTAATAAAAAATAATAATAATCACCTGGAGCAGGAGCACTGGTAACAACACTTTGCTACAACGGCCACTAACGCTTTTCAAAATACAAATAAAATCTTAGCCTGTTGTTACTGGGGGCAGTCCTATTCTGGGGCCTCCTCCCAGTGCATCTGGGATGTGAAATTCCAGGTAGTGGGTGGTGATTGTCACAATAGTCAGTTAGCTGTTAGGAGGAAAAGAACAAACAAACAAACAAACAAAACGACAAAGACATTCAAGGGTTGCGTGAGGGTGAGGGGAAATGAACTGCGGAATTTATCTGCAGCCATTCTCCCAGCTCCGATAACCCTGACGCCCTTAATGAGAAAGAAATACCAAGGCACAGCTGGGGATTAAAGGCGAGCCTCCCAGGCCCCTGTATGTTTATACCTGCAATCCTCCCAAGCACAACCTTACAGACCCATGCGGAATCCAAGCCCTCGGGGGCCTGGCCTTGGCAGTGGGACTGGATTAGAAGAGAATGCAAATCTGACTCCACCAGAAAGAAAACATAAGGACTCAGGGTAGCAGGCACCTTTTTTCTGCATTGTTGGGAACAATCTGCAGTTTGGAGAACACTTGGAGCACCCCTTGTGAAATTCGTTCTCCACTTGCTGAGGTCCAGTTCAAATTGGAAATTCCGTGTGTTGCTGTGCCTCTCGGAAGCCAGAGGTAGAGCTAACGGGAGATTAATGTCAGTGAACGTGGAATTGGGAAAATCGGGATGATTATTGCATGGAGAGTAAATAAGCGGACTGCTGGAGGAAAGTAACCCCAGAAAGAGTTGTATCTGAGGAACAGCTTCTTCCTCTTTCCCCTGCCTCCTGCTAAGTGCCCTTTTTAAGGAAGTCTAGAAGTGTTGTGGTGTTTTCCTGTAGAGTAGAGCGGGAGGAAACTTGATAACAACTTCATTAGAGGCCAAAGAGCAAGATGATAGCCTTGGGCCCTGTGCCTACAGACTGCTGTAGCCCTGGGGCTGGCAGTCAGCTACCCCTCCTCACAGCAGAGCTCCCTTGTAACACACAGAAACCAAAGATTAGGGGTCTCTCACATTTCCTTAAGCCCTGCCTTCCGTCCCTACTCCCTATGACCTTGGGCAAGTTATTTAACCTCTCTGAGCCTCAGTTTTCTCTTTGGTTAAACAGAATAAAACTAATGCACAGCCCTGCTAACCTCATAGGACCATGTGAGGCTGAAGTGGGGTCAATGGGATTAGGTAATATTTCACATTTAGATTTTTATGGAAAAGTGAGGACTCCAATGAGCTCACGTGCACCTTCCTGTGAATTTCTCAGTGTGGCCCAGAGTGAGTCCCCTTCATCTGTGAAGCTTCAGCATTTCACCCCTTATAAGAGCTGTCCTTCCTTGAATGCTCTCCTGTGTATCATGCTTCATTCTTAGAGCCTTATGAACTACTATTCATATCAGGCTGGACAAAACCATATGAAGGAGGTACTATTATTACTCCCACTTGAGAAAACTGCGGAAGTTTTCAACATAGGTACAAGAGATGGAGTCTAGGTCTCCTACCCTCAAATCTAAGAGGACCTTGTCACTTCTTTGGCCAATAGAGCATATTACAAGGCAGGGTCATGATCCTGAGGATGTCATAAAAAGCAATGTAGCTTCAGTTTGTTTTCTTTAGTACTTACACTCAGAGGCTGAGCAACTATGTAAGCAATGTGACCACTCTGAGGCCACCATGATGGGACAGTGCCAAGCCCCACAAAGAGGCCATGTGTAGGCACTCTAGCTGGCAGTCTTAGTCTTCCTGTCAGCCCAGCCCAGAGCAGGTAATTCCTAACTTTTAGAGAATTCTGAAAGTCTCCTGCCATCGTATCACCTTCAAGTCTTCCCCTCTGAGGTTCCAGACATCACAGAACTCAGACTTCCATTCCTGCTTGCCTTACTTGAATTCCTGACCCTCAGAATTCATGAACAGAATAAAGAAATTGTTTTAATTTGTTAAGCTATGGGGTAATTTTTTGTATAGGACTAGTAACAGGGACAGAAACACAAGAGCTTTTGTAGTTTGCCCAAAGCCAGAAGACTCAGAGATGGGGAAGCCAGGATTCCCAGGCCATCCTCCTAATCACCAACTTCTTCTGCTTCAGAAAAGTGTCAAAGATATCCAGTAATGGATGAAAAATAGCTTGAAATACTATTACAATTAATGACATCAACTATTTTCACTGGTTTTTGTGAACATACAAATGTTTAAATTGCAAATTATGCAACTATGCCTATGTTTCTGTAAATCAACCACTTTCCCAGAACACTGGGATCTGTGGTTTTTTTAACTTCCCACTAACAAGGGAGAGAATCATATCACAGTTGGTGCTTGTTTTCCTGAACCTCAGGGAAAAAACTGAATGTATGTGTTCTTGCAAGTTAAAGAACAGGAAGTCCTACCACAATGCTATCTCCAAAGTCCAGTAAAACTTTCTTTTCTTTTTGTAAGATGGGGTCTTGCTATGTTGCCCTGACTAGAATGCAATGGTTATTCACAGGTGCAGTCACAGTGCAATATAGCCTTCCACTCCTGGGTTCAAGTGATCCTCCTGCCTCAGACTTCCATGAGTAGCTGCCCACTACCATGCCCAGATGCTAATGAATTCTTAAAAGGCTTATACCCAAGATGTTCCAACCTATGAATGCAAAAATCTCCAGCTTTTCTAGTGCAAAGGTCTGCTGCAGTGAATCTAAGTTGATCACATTCATTTGGATGCCCTTATTTGGTCCTTTGCTGTCTGAGCCACATAATATGGGGACATCAATTAACTCAAGTCTCACTTTGTAAATATCTGCTCCTGAACTCGTCGCTTTCACTATTCCCTTTGCATAGAAGGTCTCCTGCAACCAAACCACTCCACTGTTTTTTCCTGTGCTTTTTGTAAGGCTTTATTCAGGTTTAATCACCAAATGCCTTTGTCTTTTGAATTCCAGAAACATTTTCTTTAGGCGTTATCTACATTTGTCATTTTTTGATATGCCATGCATTACAGTCAATTGCCATCTTAGACATCCTTCTTCCCAAACAAATAACAATCATGTGAAAAACAGAGCCCCATCTGAGAATTTATACTGTCACTGAGGATTGTAGGGCTGTTCATGTCCATTATTTAGATAAACAGAAAACATATGAGAAGGTCATTGTGGTAAAGTAGGATTAAGATCAGATAGAGAGACAAAAAGGGGGGGCTCTAACCCTGTCTCAGCCATAAATAATGATAGACTATGGCCAAGACATTTTCTGTGTATAGAACTCAGTTTCCTTTCCTTTTTTTCTTTCTTTTTTTTTTTTTTTTCTTTTGCAGTTTTTGGCTGTGTCTGGGTTTGAACCCAGCACCTCTGGCATATGGGGCCAGTGCCCTACTCCTTTGAGCCACAGGCGCTGCACCCAGTTTCCTTTTCTATAAACACCTTGGCGTGGACAATTTGGCCTCTGAGTCCTTTTGTACCCTACTCTAAGGTCCACCAGTAAGTGTATGAGATGAAAAAGAAACTTCCTCTTTTTTTAAATGGTATACTTAGTAGTTAATGTATGCTAGAAGAGATAAGTACTGAAATCTCAGTGACAACACATTTCTTGTTTGCATAAAATCTAATCTGTGGGAGGAGCTTGACTGCTCAACACCATCAGTCAAGGCTCCAAACAGGTGGAGGCTCTTCCAGATTCAACAGGGTTTCCAAAAGGCGTCCAACCAACATCAGGAGAGGAGAAAGAAGGTCTTGCATAGAAAGTAGAGTTACCAGATGAAATACAGGATGGGCACTTAAATCTGATTTTTGAATAAAGCAAATGCTTACTAATTTCTAGTGTAAGTATGTGGTATGTAATTATCTGAAATTCGTGTTACCTGGGCAGCCCATAGTTTTATTTGCTAAATCTGACAACTATACTGGGAAGTTTTTTATGTATCGAGCCTTAAAGTGGTGCTTATCACTGCCACTAACCTTTTATTCACTAAGAGGTTGCAGTCCCAAGACCCTTCACTCAGATGCAAGGGATGCTGGGAAATGGAACCTTCCTGGGTGACTGCATCCCTGAAACAAGCCGACTGTTTCATGTCGCCCTAGAGGACAGTGAGCCACCTGTGCTGCTGCCCAGTATCACTACCAACCTGGCTGACTGGGAAAGAGCTCACGGAAAAATAAATTGCATATTTCTGTCCTTTTTTCTAATGATCCAAAAGACTCGGTGTTCTTAAACATGAATGGGCTGAGGCTGAATTCAGAAAAAAAAAAGGATTTTATCACATTCTGAGGTCAAGAAAATTGAGCTTAAATACATGAAGGCAGTTTACTTACTGTAAATAGAGAAAAAAATCAGGGTTTATATTTGGGTCTTCTTTAGTCACTTACTTTAATCATCAGATCATATACATTGCCTCTGTTTACACACTATATCCTCATTCTGAAGACTCTAGGATGTCATTCTGATTCAATGAGACCAATTGTTCTCTGTAATAATTCTGGGTCCCATCTTTCCTTTTTTTTTCATATTTTTAGATTAACTATTGGGTGTTATGCTAAGAAATAAGCTTATCCTTTATTTTGCTATTCAGATGTCAAAATTAACTGCTTTTGTATAAACTGACCAGCTTTCTTTTTGGCTCTGAAGGCTGTACCAGGAATAAACCATTACGATGTGAAAACATCTGAGCTACTGTGGCTAGCCTCCGAGAAGCAGGAAAGGCTGAACTGTCTGAAAGCTAATAGGGAGTTGGGGATGGATGGGCCAGAGTACAAGACGAATGGAAACCAGTGTGGTCTGTAGAGTGTTCATTTTTTTTTTTTTTTTTCAAAAGGAATTTTTTACCCCAGGCCAGAAGCCTTTGTGTCAGGGAGACTGTCTCGTTTCTCTGCTCAAAGGCTGTCAGAGATGACTGAGATTTGAGAGCAGTTTCTGATGTTGATGAGGTCAAGGCAGGCAGCACTGTGAACCATCAGTCACCGTGTCAACCAGGAGCCCCACAGTGAAACCTGGAAGGCTATTTCATCTGGAGGAACAGGGGAGAAGGGAGAGATGCCAAAGAGAGAAAGGAAGAAAAGGCGTAGGTCAAATGGTCACCCCAAAGTTTACCACATTAGTATTCAGCTAGAATCATAGAAACTTTCTCAATCCCACCTGGGAATATTCTGAAAAAAGAAGATGACTAGAGGCAAAAATCATATTAATATTACTGTGCTTAATCAATAAATGGAATCTTCCGATGTGCTTTGAAAGGCTGCTCTATAAAGTTAGGACCTGGAGTGATTCTCATTCCATCTGACTGTGTCTGCAAAAAGGGTAGGTGAGAGGCATCCAGATTCAGATGATGGCAGTGCAGTCGTGCCAATGTGTTCCTGGCCTTAGAGATTTTCTGGCTTTGCATAAAGTTGGTCAGGGTTCAGCCCAGCCACCTTGCTTTGCAAAATCAATGGTTCAGTGCAAGCAAGTCTCAAGGGACAGGGCAACACTATGCTCTGAGAAGGAAGGACCAACTGAAGCCAGTAGGTGTCATTTCTGTAGGTCAACCCTCAAAGATGGGACATCCCAAGGCTGGAAGATTAGAAGTCTTAAAGCCGTGAGTGGATTCTGAAGTCTTAAACGGCAGTGCGAGAGGCTCCCAAATTTCAGTACCTGCCTGGGATCAAATGAAAGAAATATCTCAAACTCAGTGATTTGGGAAAATATCTGAACATCCTTTCTGAAACTTCAAAAGCTATACAAGCCAATAGGGCATATGAAATCTATCTGGAAATATAGAAAAACGTGTCATCTTTCTGTTAGAAATCTATAGAAACATTTCCAATTTGGAGGATGTTTCTCCTCCTAAATTTCATCTATGGAATTCAGTAGTTCTCTCAGTGGTAGGGCTGCAGGGGGGTGGTTTCCCGCAGGGGATATTTGGCAGTGTTGAGATTTGGGGATGCCAGGACTAAGGGTGGGGTCAGTTATTGGCATCCCCTAGGTAGAAGTTTGGGTTGCTGCTAAACATTCTACAGTGCACAGGCCATACACACCCCATTCCAAAACACAGAATCACATGCCTCAAAATGCCAGGAGTGTCAAAGCTAAGAAACTTCCACTAATTAAAATCAGGGTACCCTGGCAAGAGATGAAAAATGTCTCTCTAATCATCTCATTCACTATCCAAAAATCAAGATCCAGGGCTTATAGACTTTAATTCCTCTGTATCCCTTCTTTCTTTTATTTTATCTTTTCTCCTGTTCCCTTTTTTACTTCTGCCCAAGCATAAAGCTTAATTTAGGTTTTTTTTTTTTCAGTCATAAGAGTGGAAAGTTCCACGCTCCTTTTTTAATGATAATAAAGAGATCTATTTCTTTTTACCCCCATAAAAATCATATTAGACAACTCTGGGTTAGGGCAATTGAGTTGATCGATGTGTCCATTTACTGAATGTGACTTTGTCGAACCCTCTGGAGTAGTGCTAGCTTAATATCAAAGAAAACTAACCAGTTGGTGTCTTCTGGGACTCTAATATTTAGAAAAAGCCAGGTGACGTCTCCCTACTGTCTGCTTTCGGTTGGAGAGAGATGCAGAAAGTTTCCCATGTCTGTCCACTGTCTTACATTTTGGGATCCCACATCCTGTGGTATGTGGGATTGATTTTTAGAGCCCTGTTAGCCCATGTTCGTCTTTTTAGAGGTTTACATGAAATTTCTGTCCTCATTCTTAGACTTTCTTTGCAGCATTACTGCTTCCTATGATTCATCTATGTTTCTTATCCTAGAACTTCTATATGGAAATTCATTTTCTCTCTGCTAACTCTCATTTCACTGTCCTCCCTTTGATTTGTGGTGTCTCTGTATTTGGTAACATTTGTAAGTTTATGGCTTGTAATTGTAACTCCCTCAACAGAATCATAAAAAAAAAAATGTTAAACACCTGTTATCCCAGTAATCACCAGGGTGAGGTGAGAAGATTGCTTGAAGCCAGGAGTTCAAGACTCTTCTGGGTAACAGAGCAAAACCCTCTACCCACCCCCACACCCTCCAAAAATAGCCAGGGCATAGTGGAGTGCACTTATAGTCCCAGCTATTCAGGAGGCCGAGGCTGGAGGATTACTTGAGCCCGAGAGTTGGAGGCTGCAGTGAGCTATGATCATACTACTGCATGCTAGCCTGGGTAACAGAGCAAGACTCTGCCTTAAAAAAAAAAAAAAAATATATATATATATATATATATTTCAACTAGCACTAAATCTAGCTTTGCCTGTTTCCTGTGTATTCTATCAGGCACCTTGCCCAATTGGGTACATTACCATTTATCTTGACTTGACCTCCAGCGCCTTGGATAAAGTCCTTAATTACTTAAAGGTTAATAGGGTTTCTGGGAGCAGTTGTCAGCATCTTTAAAATTAACTGTATTTCTAAATGATTTCATTGTCTTTTCTTCATGGCTAGAACATTAGCAGTTGCTCAATCTATGTAATATTCTCCAACATCCCAAGTAAGTGTCAGTGGTCTCTAGGGTGAGTCTTAAAATACCATACTATTTTAAAACTTAAATCAGTGGTGGTTAAACTTTCAATGCATTTTGTTGATTTTTTGAACATCACAGAAAGTGCCTTTGTGGCTTCTGGTATCACTAGTCCTACATCCTTCTTTTCCCCATGTTGTCAAACACCAACTCCAAATCTTCTCTACTCCCTTTTCCTCAGAAGATCACTCAGCCTTACGTAAAGCAAATATAGTGCAGTCACCCAGGGTTCTGTGGGACTGCCACAGAGGTACCTTGGGGTGCTTTGCCAGGAGCTTTTCCATACAGTCTCGCCCTAGATGCAGTCTTGTCAGAGATTTCCCCTTTTGGTTTTGAAAATTGGTTGTTCCAGACCCAGTTTTAGAGCCTGGGGTAACTTTAAGATAACTATTGCAGTGAAGTTCTTAGATCTTTGACAATGTAAGCCTTGAGATGTGGCCCACTGATACATTTCCTACAAAGTAGAATGATGCCCATGTAAATTTTTGCCCATTTTTCTAGATTTCAGATAAAATCATTTAGTCAACAAATATGAATGGCATGCCTACTATGGTCCCAAATCTGTTCTAGATGTTAAAGATAGAGTGAGAACAAGAGAAAAGTGTCCTGCTTCCATGGAACCTAAAGTGATAGTAGGAAGAAATAAACTGACAAACAAAGAAATGCTGGTATATTGACAGGAAGTGATGAGTACTACCTTAAGAAAAACAAAGCAGTGTGAGGGAGTGATAATGTGAGGGCATAAAGTGGTTGTTTTAAGTGGGATGAGGAGGAATACTCCCTGACAGCCAGTATCATCAAACAGGGTGAAAATCAGGGGGTAGTGCATTCTAAATGTGAAGATCAGAGGCTGGAAGTGACAACGCACCCAGCATGGCCAAGTGACACAAGATCAGAGGAAGTGAGAAAACAAGGACCAACAGATAGACCCACACACATCACGAGGACCTCTGTGGAAAGAATCGTAAAGGGGTATTAGTTAGTACAAACTGAGTGGCTTAAAAGAACATAAATTTATTCTGTCAGTTCTGGAGCCCAGAATTCTAGAATGAAGTCATTAGCAAGGGTGGTTTCCTCTGTGTCTCTAAAAGAGAGTCTATCCCATGCCTCCCTCCAAGCTTCCAGTGGCTGCTGACAACCTTGTACCTGTGTCCCTGGGCTTACACACTCATCACTTCAGTCTCTGCCTTTTTCTTTACACTGCCTTCTCTGTATCTTCCAAGTTCTTTGACTTTCTCTTTTATGTATGTATGAACACCTGTTATTGAATTCAGAGCTTACTCTAAATCCAGAATGATCTCATCTTGAAATACGAACTTAATTCTACCCACAAAGACATTTTTTTCCAAATAAGGTCTTGTTCACATGTTTCGGGAATCATATATAGACATACTTTGAGAAGCGGACTCAACCTACTACGGGAAGCCAGAGGAAGAACTAAATAGAGATTCAACATAATCGGATATGTTTTAAAGGATCACTGTATCCACTGTGTAAGCTGGAAGTGACCAGGGTAAAAGCGTGGATACCTAATAAGATGCAGGTGACACACACTTTTGCCTGGACTCCACTGCTTTCCATTTGCCCTTTGGTTTTAGGTAGCAAGGTGTTGAGACAGTCTTATTGTAGAACTGAGATAGAAGAGTGAAAAACATGTCTTTTTGCCCACACACATAAGGGTGATTACTAATGTACTAATATGACTGGCAAAATAGTAAATCCACTAAAGTTTAGAAAAGCTCAGGGTTGGCCATCTATATGGCAAACGTTCGTGCAGTCACCTTGCAGACCACTGTGCTCATACTTATCAATAATAATGACTACTTTTAAAGTGCTAAGTGCCAAGCACTGATCCATTGATAGAATTGCTTTACTCACGTTATTTCTCATTGAATTTTTGCAATATTCAGTGTCTTAGTCCAATTCATACTATTGTAACAGAATACCTTATACTGGGTGTCTCATAACCAACAGAACTTTATTTCTCACGGTTTTGGAGGCTGAGAAGCCCAAGATCAAGGAAGATTTGGTGTCTGATGAGGGCTCATTTTCTTGCTGATTAATGGCATCTTCTCACTGTGTCCTCTTATGGTGGAAGGGGGTATCTGCCCTCACAACCTAATCACTACACAAAGAGCCTGCCTTCTAACACCACCACCTTGGGGGGAGGGGTAGGATTTTAATGTGTGTATTTTCAGCAGACACATTCAGACCATGGTAGCCGGTGACATGGGTGTCATTAGTTCTTTGCTTCTAAGGTCCTACTGTTTAAAGCAGCTAGAGCTACTATAAGCTACAGCTTGGACTCTAACCACTAACCTATATCATCATAATTAACAATTCTTTTAAAGGGATCTAATTTAATATCAGTACTGAATTGAATAATTCAAATATGGGATACTCGAGTCTGGATTCAGCTCACAATCCAATCTGCACACTTGGTAATCATGTAGATGCTATTGTTTACACCTAGTGCATTAGGAGGACTAAAGTAAATGTATTGCCCACTCTGCCTTCCAGCGGTCAGTTGTACTTCAGAGGGAAGTGGTCCTCTCCAACCAACATGGGAGGTGCCAGGTGTGCCACACACATCCGTTGTCATAAAGCAACTAATTTAAAAATGTTAGGTTCTAGGTAATACCTTAGAGAAGAACCCACTCATTTTACAAATGAGGGAAAGAAAGCCCAGGACTGACCCTAGAACCCCTCCCTCTAGGGTGGCCCTCTTTTAACATTACTTCTCCTTTGATTGAAATGAGCTAATGGGGATTTCCTGTTAAGCTGCTATTTTTATAAATATTTAGAATGTTAAATTTAGTAACACTCGGTAAATTGATGATCATTGGTGACTGATCATATTTCCACCAAAGGAACCAGAATAAGTATCTCCTGATAGAAATATACCCATGAAGTATTGTTGTTCCCTCACTGCACATGTACCCTCAAAAAAAAAATGTTTCAAATGCTCAAACTTTTATATCTAACTGTCAATTTACAGGAAACAAAAGGCATGTTCAACAATCCTGTGGGGATACAATCAGCCAACTATAGTGAGAAATTTTAAGGACAATTGAAAAAAATTTAAAGAACATACATATTTAAAGATATATATTATTTCAAATTAAAGATACATATATATGTATGTGTATATATATGTCTAAAGAAGGAACTTTAACAAAAAGACTAAAGAGATAAACCAACCAATGAAAATGTAAATAGATGATTAATGAGATGTATTATATAATTACAAATTTATAGAAAGTATAAGGGACAGAGAATATATTCTCAATATTGAATACATTCAATATATATGTATTAAATGCATTAAATATATGTACATATATTCAATATGGCATTAATGTCATATTTTAGTACCTTTTAGAAATATACAGAGTGACAAAAAATATATACAAATTTTAAGAGATGTTATCTATATGTTACTGTTACTAGATATGCTAGGCATGTTATCTATATGTTACTATATCTAGATATGCTAGGCACATCCATCTTACTATAATTCATATACTTTGGGGGAATTATAGATTTTACTTTGAACAAGATCACTTAAAAGTGTATACAGTTGAGGGCACCCTGGTATAACTGTGTATATAGGGTGTCTTGGTTTTTCTTCAAAATAATCTGAGGAGTAGGGTGTTCCTGATGCAAGACCAGACGTGAGTTGATGACTACTGAAGTGGGTAACAGATGCATCATAATCATAACACTGTTCTATTTTTATGTATATGAAAAATTTCAAACATTAAAGTTAAGAAACCAACTTAAGACATTTAACAAATACACAAAAGATAACACAAAAGCTTTTCTTTCTCATTGTAGAGATTTGTAAAACATAGAAAATAATTTTATAAAACTACCCACAATGCTGCCTGGCTCAGATTTCCTGTTAGATCAAAACCCAAGGTCACTGGAGGCTGCTCGCCTGTTTTTGGGGACTGTGTTCTAATCCGATGGCAAATTTGTCTTACCAAATGCAACCAACAAATTCTGGAAGATTGCAGAAGTTGGGCTTTAAAAACTTTTTTCTTTCCTTTAAGTCTCTGTATGTTCCCATAAACTCTCTGGGTTAAAACCAGAAGTGCTGTTCAAGAAATAAATCTCCTTATGTGTATTCAATGAGTAGCTGCAGAGGATCACATCTGGGTCCAGGTTTGCAAACCAAATGTTTCAGTGCAGTATGAGCTCCCACATAAACACCTGGATTGACTCTCACTTAACTGCGATCTTGTTCCCTCCTCCCGTTCATCACTCTTCCACTCAATACACTAATACTGTAATTAAGTAGTAATTATAAATCTCTTTTGGTAACTTGGAATCTACCCTCCTTTGGAGAAGAGCCTGTCCAAATCACAAATTGACTTTCCATTTAGGATTGCTATCCCAAAGGGGCTGGGAGCGTCCGCTGCAGGGCTAGCCAAGCTGGGCCATGCTCCTACACTGAGCGTGCGGTATCCTTCCCCACTTAAATGCTGCCATAACAAGCTCATAAATGCAGCCTGGCTTCCTTCCTGTGGCGAGCATCTTTCTGGCTGCTGCCTTTGCATCAACAGCCCTGGTACTGTTAAGACAATTTCCCCAATCTAATAAGATTTTACTCTTGAGTAAAATTATTTTTCTCAGTATGGCTTTAGATTTTTTCTGTATCAGCAGTTTTCAATGAAAGGTGGATTTTTCCTCCAACATTCAGAAGTGATTTATATTAGGCATTTAAAGACAAAAATGGACATTTTTATTATTACTATTATTATTTTTATTTCCTTAAGCAAGCAAGCAAGAGAAATCCAACAAGTTGGAGTAGATTTATAGTTAGTTCTTCCACCCTTCCTCTCGCCTGGAGCCTGATGGGACTTGAGTGTCCTTGGAGGAATGGCAGAGGGAAATGCTAGGGGCCAATTGCTGATTTTATCATTCAAACACAAAATTTGTTACACCACTTTATCGGTCACAGGGAAAGCAATTATATTGTGGTTCAATTTTCCACTCAATGGCTGTACTGGGGATCAAAGTCAGTTTTTATGATGGGAAAAAATGTTTTGCTGTTTTATTTGTTACTTAAAATAAAGAAGTACTGTTACTATAATGCTTTCAGAGGTTTTCCTGCACCCACCCCTACTCCTTCATGAGATACAGTGGATTATTTTGGCTTTCTCCCTCACTTTGATTAAATAATCAGCTTTCTTCCTGTCCTCTAAAGCATATTTCACTGTAGAAATGAAATTGGCACGGTTAAAGGCAACATAGCATTAAGACTCTAATCACAGCCACAAAGGGCAAAACCTACTCTACGCTATTTATTCTTTGTCAGACTGGTACTTTTTAAAAAGAAGCAGGCACCGTCATGGTTTCTGTAAGTATGAACGTTGTTGTGTGCTATGCACACCTCTTTCCTACCCATCTTCCATGTGAAACAATTAGCACATCTTCCAGTTGTATTTATAATTCCTTTTTGCTATGGAAAATAACAATTAAGTAGGATTGGGTGTAGAGGGAGATTAATATGCAATCACAAGTAAAAATCATATATTTTAGTTAAAAAAATAGGATAGTTTGTTAGTTTTTGATTATAATCATTTTTTGCCCTTATTGTCTTCTTTTCATGGAGAAAATTAAAGTAAAATTTAAAATCTACAAATCAAGAGAAAATGTCATTATTTTAGAGACGAAACTTTAGGAGTGCTTGATTCCTAGCAGTTTTATTTAAAATTTACTGTTTTTATGCACAAAAATCTATTAATGAGATCTTTTTAAAAAACAGTGCTATGGGGCTATAGTCTGCAATAGGACTAAATAGATAAGTGAAAACCAATACTTTTTATTGCACATATATTTGTAATTGTTGAAAAAAGAGAGACAAGTGACAGATATTTCTCTTTCAAAATATATCAGCTTTGACCTCATGCTTCTAGTTGGTTTCAGCTTTTACAGTTTGATTGCCATCATCTTCACCGGTGTCTGGTCTCCTGCTAATTGCCTCCAGGCTCAAAGAGTCTTACTACATAGCCTCTGAATTCAGAAGCAGAGAATTCTGGAGTCTGCTGTAGGTGACTAATTATGGCAGTAGTTGAGTGATGGTCTAGCTACCATGGGACACTTCTGTCCTCACAGTGGAGCTTCAGGCGATGGCGGGAGAGATTCGTGTGAGGCCCCGAAAAGCCTCTGTGGGAGCCAGGAAGTGCACCCCGGCGGGGAGGAGCAGAACATGCTGGCTAATGTCTGGCTCCTGCACTCCGTTTTCTGCCCATCCTTGGTACTTGTGTCTGGGTTTTCCCCTTGGATTAAAGTGACTGCTAATGCTGAGAATGGGAGAGGCTTCCTCCTAGCAGTTTCCCTATAGGCTTTGCTCTCTCCTGTGAGCTAAAAGAGGCTTGTGCCTGTCAGAAAGAAAGTGGGCTACAGAAAAAGGCAAATATGCCAAGGTGAAAATACCCAAGAAAGGTATTTCTGATAATTACAGTTGCTGTTTATTGAGAGGTCATTATATGCCAGCTCTGGAGTATGTTATACTTTATATCCCTGGAGCAGTCTTGGAAGCCACAAATTGTTATCCTTGTTTTTTTAAGATAAAGCTTAAACCCTAAAACTTAAACTATTCTTGAAACTATTCCCCAAATGGCTCTTAGAACACTTTCTTATTATATTCTAAAAAGTCAGTCTACATATGACAGTCTCATCTAATGTTAAATACCATCTTCAAAGCTTTAACTTCACTTTTTTACCTTTAAATGCTCCAAATGTTCTGTATTACAAAGACATTTAATTAGTTTGAAAATGTTATTTATTTTTGGCAGAGGAGACTAATGTGACTCTAACTTTCCACAGAGGTGTTACTACTTTGCACTCTTAAGTCTGTGACAGTATAATCCACTTACAGGTGAATGAACATATTGGGAGCTGGCACCTAGTCTGCTATTATTTTGGACTAGACTGGGCTGAAGTTACAATTTTATTATACCAACCAAAATGCCTTTTTGATTTTATGATTGACACAGTGACTAAATATTACGCACTAAGTGATTTATATTTGTAGATGTCCAAATGCATAGAACAACTATTTTTCCTTCCTATTATAAACTCAATACTGAGTCCTATTCATATGGTGATAATCCAGTCAATCAATTAATAATTTACCTACAAAGGGTCAGCTCAAGCCAGAGGCCGAACAACCTGATTTGGGCCAGGACATTAAAAAAAAAAGAATGGCCAGGACATTAAAAAAAAAAGAATGGCCAGGACATTAAAAAAAAAAGAATTAGAGTGAGAATAAGTGTCTTAACTATCTACCCTTTAAAAACAGGATGAATTAAATGGAGTATGGTGAACTATTATGATGAATAATCCTAAATATTCCCCCATGCTCCCAATAGGTTGTTGCTACATATAGGTTACTTGGTTATGACACCAAACTCTTAATTGATACAATATGAGATTGCAAATGAGACTTGTTCTCTTGTTCTCAAATTTAAAATAACATTTTAAAACTTTCTTTGAATTTGGGAACAAAAATTTAAGTGAACTATTTAAAATATTACTTCTCATTTTAAATAATTTAACACTGACTCTGAGGTATAAAATTCCAGTTCTAACAAAAGCACAAAACTAAACACCTCTAAACAATTTAATTACCCTCCCCCTTTAAGAAACTCTAACATTTAACTATCCAAATTAAGAAAATAGACAGAAAGGGACTGGTAATAATTCTATTTCTTTGGAATTTTGTTTACTTTATGTATACAATAATGAAATTTTTTAATTCCAAATTGTCCATGTGCATTTATTTTTGTTTCCCTGTTTTCATTCTTTTCTAGGTAATATCCTCTTGAAGGATAGGATCTCTTACTTTTATATTTTCATCCTTCAATGTTTAGCACACGCAAAGAACTTATGTTAGAGTAATAGTCTGGTAATTATAAATTACAACTGATTTGAAACTTTTTCCAGATTATATTTGTCTTTAAGTATAAACAAATATATGCACATATATAGCTATTTCTTCTTTCTTCCTTAACTCCTACACATCTAAGGTGCATTAAGATTTGTTTATAAATTAGTTGTAACATTCTCTGAAGAGTATTTTCGTTATTATTATAAACACATAGAATCACTATTCCATAAAGAAATACTATGGGACTATATTCCTTCCGCAGAATTACAGAAAGAATGAACTGAGACAAACACTTCTGTTTTCAGAGCAAATACTTTTTTCTGTCCTTTTTTTCCTTTGGCAGCACAAATAAGTAAGTGAAACAAATAAATAAACGAAAGCTTTCCCCCGCAATGCTTTAGCAGTCCTACAATCATAAACTTCTATTTACAAGCTCTGGATTTCAAATGGCATCATCTGTAAATAAGGCTGCCATTTCAAGCTTAAAAGCATAGCTGATGAGAGACATGATGATTGCTTAAAATATCCTAAGGACATGAAAACTAAAGTGGAGGAAGAATTATTTAGGCATAACTAAAGCATAACTAAAGGGAGATATAACTGGATGGAGAAATACTGTTAAGTAAAAAAAAAAAAGAAGAAGAATTTCAGGGAAAGAATCAGTGCATTAAAAATCCCTCAAACTTTCTTAACAGTCTATTGGGCTGTGGAATTGGCTGTCATGGAAAGTGTTAGAAAAAGCCACGAGTGCTTGAAACTAGATCAAAAACCACCAAGGACAAAACAAAGATGAGGACAACTTCATATGGGCAAGAAGAGGTATGTAACAGTGAGGAAATTAAGTCCCTTTTATATTTAAGACCTCTAATTTAAAAATAATAAAAAACTATTGTTTTTCCTAATTTATTTTATAAAAAAATATGTTAAGCAAAACACTTGTGAATATTTTATAAAACATCTTTTAAGTAAAATCCTACTGTTCATTCATAATGTTAATGATTGCTTACACATACATGCCATCTAAAGTTGATTTGATATTTTAAAGTATTCTGTATTCTGTTCTAAATAACCAAACAGGTAAAACCCATGCTCTTTAGATTTCCCCTCCCCCAAATCTATTTTCCTCCATATAGAAGCCTACTTAAAGTAGCAGAAAAATAGAGATCCATTGCTTTTCCTCCCTAGCTATAAAAACCCTAAGATTTTTTAGCCTGACCAATTTAAACGACTTGAAGTCATCTCCCACATGGGAATCCACAGCGCCGGCTCATAGTCAGAGATAAATTTTCCAGTAAACCTGCACCTAGGGTGAGAAAGGGAAACCTCCCTGACTTACTCACTCCCTTGAGCTCTTTCTTCATCTGCAGAATGGATAAGCAATAACTATTTCTCTGTTCCTCTAAATTTCCAAAAAGACAAAGACTTTACGTGACAGCCCACAAGATTCTGTATGTTCCATAAATTTCTAAACATAGGCAAATGATTGTTATTTGGTCACATGCCAACTGGGTTTGCTCCCGGATTTTAATAACACCCAGTTGTGACTGAAGGTTGAGAAGGCTGATCTGAAATTGTGAGGCCAATTGCAGGGGGCCACCCTCCTCTCAAGGTTCATTCTTCCTCTTGGCTTGGACGCCGACATGGCTCAGGACCATGTACATATCTCCCTGCCCTTGACACTCTTCGGTTTTCTGCTATTTGGGTTGTTACTGCTTTTAATTTCTTCTTAGTTCTGTTGCATATTTACCTTTGCTCTGTTCCTTGCTGAATAATAATGGGGTTCAAATGCAGTCAATAATTAGATATAAATGTTGGAGTTGTGTCTTGAGGCAAAATCAGCTTTTTTGTTTAGACTGAACTGGCAAATCCAGAAATTTAGGGATAGTGTTAGATACTAAGTGAATTACTATTCAGTTGGAGCTGTGACATGACATTTGCAGATCCAAACCCCAAGATCCTTGGGATACCTTCCCAAGTATTTGAGACATTTTCTTAAGTCAATCTTAAGCTTGAATTCAAACTAAATTTAAAACATTGAGACTGCCTGTTCAACTCAATTTTACTTCAGGCAAATTATTGTACCCCACAAATCCTCAGTTTCTTCATCCGTAAAATGGCTAGTATGAATGTATTTTCAGAGGGGAAAGGCAACTTAATATAATTCCTAAGAACTTTGTGAGCACAGGATGAAATGTGAGGCTACATACAGCATTTCACCAGAAAGTGATGCCATGTTTTATGGATATTAAATGGATATTGTCAATTTGCTGTATTAAATACATATTTGTGAAACATTTACAATTTGCTAACCCATGATTCTCAAAGAGTGATCCAGAGACTTCTAGATATCCCAAAGACCCTTTTAGACTATTGGCATATTTAAATTTATTTTTATAATAATAGGCAGCTGCTCTCTGCATATATACATATATAAATACAAATATGTTTTTTACTGTTATTTTCTCAAGAGTGTAGAGTTTTCCAGAGGCTATACAACATGTGATATCTAACAATTCAATGCAGAAGCAGACATTAAAAGAAATTTGCAAATACATATATTAAAAAAAACACATTTCTCACTGCACTTTTGAGATTTTAAAATACTTAATTTTCATTAAGATATAATCTATTAATGCTAATATATTAATACATAGTAATATTCTTGATTATAGAGTTAAAGCTAGCATTTCACATACTCTTTGATAGTGTATTACCCATGAGCCAGTCAGAAGATGCTATTATTGAGTGCATAATGAGATGAAAATCATCATAAAATCAAACCCTGTGAAATACAACTCTCTTTTTCATTCCAGAACTGCAGATTTCGTTCCGTGTTCTGACAAATCTATTCAGAAATATCTACCTTTGATAGAAAAGGGAGACCAGGTAACAGAGGCTGAACTCATTCCAGGAATATTTTTTGATTGCAATTATATGCCTGGAATAGTGTTGGAATTTAAGGATAAAGGGAAAAATAAACTACTCCCAAAGAGAAACATGTAAACACATACATGATATAAAATACTGCAAGCCCTATAATAGAATTCTGGATGGGGAAGACTGAAAGTATAAAGGATGAACAATCCTCTAAAAAGAGAAGCTGCAGGAAAGGCTTCTTTAAAAAGGCAACAACTGAGTCTTTAAAGATGAGTGAGCAGTGCGCAACTCATGGGAAGGCCGCGGTTCTCATGGGGGAGCAGGTTGGGAGCGCCATGGGGGTCATTATGCCAGAGGCTATCCTGTTAAGAAAACCCTCAGGAATCTTTAGAGCTAAAGCTTCAGGGAAGAGGAGAGATAACAACAGGATAGTCTTGTTCATGAAGCAAAAGGTCTTGGGTTTGTACAGAAAACAAAGAAGAACCCTTTGAGTTTGGGGCTGCAGAATGACATAGATCATGTCTAGGCTTGAAAAATATTTTGACTGGCCAGGCAAGGTAGCTCAGACCTGTAATCTCAGCACCTTGGAAGGCTGAGGTGAGGGGATTGAATAAGGCCTGGAGTTCAAGACCAGCCTGGCAGCATAGTCCTACCCGCATCTCTAAAATATATATTTTTAATTATTTGAGTATGAATGTAGTCATAGCCTCAGCTACTTAGAAGGCTCAGACTAGAAGGCTTCTTGAGCTCAAGAGGTCAAGGCCACAGTGAGTTATGATTATACCACTGCACTCCAGTATGGGTTGACAGTAAGATGGTGTCAATTAAAATATATACAACATACATATTTTGGTTGTAAGCATGAAAGATGGATTCTGTGGCGCTAAAGTGGAGGTGAGGGGGTTAATTGAGAGATCATTAAAGTATTTAAAGTGAGAACTTATGGGATTTAAAGTCTAAGATAGTATAATTTGCCTTCTGTATCTGCAAGTTCCACATATTCAGATGCAACTTACTGAGGATTGAAAATATTCAGAAAAAAAAATAATAAAAACAGCATAAAGCAATAAAGGTAATACAAATTACAAACAATATAACAACTATTTACATAATATTTGCATCATAGTATAAGTAATCTAGAGATTATTTAAAGAGCACAAGAAAGGATGTCATAGGTTATACCAAAATCAGAGACTTGAACATCTGCAGATTTGGGGATGGAGGTCCTGGACCTGATCCCCAAAGGATATCAAGGAATGAAGGTAGTATAAATGGAGAGGTGAGCATTTTATAAGAAGTGTCTGTGTATTGTGTTTATGTTGAAGTGAAAAAAGAGTTTAAAGCTGAAAAGGACATTATAAATCATTTAATCCTCCCCACCCTCCCACCATCAACTTAATAGAGTGAAAAATTAGAAGTGAAATACTTTCCAAAAGCCTAAAAGAGGCTCAAAGAGTGAGAAGAAGAAAGAAGCTTAGTCATATGACCTGGTCTCTAATCCTATCTCTGTGCTTCACCTCTTTAAGATTCAGTTATTTATTTTTTTGAAATGTAATTGAAACTATCTGCTTTGACCATCTCCCGGAATTGTGAAAGCATTTTAGCTACAGAGTTAATGTATTTGTAAGGACGTGTTAACCAGTAACACATGCTGCACGTACAAACTATTGTAAAGTCCAGGTCCTCAGTGCATTTTCTACTCTTCTTGTTCTGGGAAGAGGAAATGCCCCCAAGTGATGCCCAGAGAGAGGACAACTCCTGGAATTGTCACGTGCAGAAATGGAGCAGAGCTGGTCTCCATGCCCTGAGAGACGCTAGGCCGCAGTGGGCTGCCATATTCAGGTATGTTTGTGCTTCCCTTTCTTTTGCTGATCACGTGCCAAGGGTGAAGGGTACAAATCTCACCTCGGCTAAAAATGAGTGAGTGTCAGGACATTGAGTGGCCTCCCAGATATGGACAAAACTTGCTAACAAATAACTGAAAGCATTGATATATGTCACACAGAGAAGCAATTAACCTCAAAAACGGTATGTTGGGGCAGCGCCCGTGGCTCAGTGGATAGGGTGCTGGCCACACACATCAAGGCTGGTGGGTTCAAACCCAGCCAGGGCCAGCTAAAATCAACAATGACAGCTGTAATAAAAAAATAGCCGGGCATTGTGCTGGGCACCTGTAGTCCCAGCTACTCGGGGGGCTGAGGCAAGAGAATCGCTTAAGCCCAAGAGTTTGAGGTTGCTGTGAGCTGTGATGCCACAGCACTCTACTGAGGAAGACATGGTGAGACTCTGTTAAAATCAACAACAATAAAAAAAAATGGTACGTTGCCTTAGTCTGCTAGAAGATCAATAGTGAAGAATTTTTTTTTTTTTTTTTTTTTTTTGTAGAGACAGAGTCTCACTTTATGGCCCTCGGTAGAGTGCCGTGGCCTCACACAGCTCACAGCAACCTCCAACTCCTGGGCTTAAGCGATTCTCTTGCCTCAGCCTCCTGAGTAGCTGGGACTACAGGCACCCTCCACAACGCCCAGCTATTTTTTGGTTACAGTTTGGCCGGGGCCGGGTTTGAACCCGCCACCCTCGGTATATGGGGCCGACGCCTTACTGACTGAGCCATAGGCGCCGCCCAATAGTGAAGAATTTTTTATGTTACATCATATTTTAAACACCCTTGCTTCTCTTACTCTCTTTCTCATTGTGTGAAATATCACCTGGAAAACATGACCATTTTATTTAATGCTGGGTCCTGGATTAATGTCAGGAATATAATGAAAATAACCTGTTTTAAAAGGTTATAAACTAAAATCTCTGGGTGCTCATAATCTGGAAAAATGAAATCTTTGGCAAGCGGAAAGTAAAATTAGTGTTCATATGTACTGTATATGCTGCATATTTATGACTTGAAAGTTAAGACTGTACCTCTGTGCCCCATAAAATTTCCCTGAATCAACTACAAGCTCCTATGGGGAAAACAAGGCATTCTGCAAAAGCATTTATTAAAAATACAGAGGACTCAGAAAAAAAATGGGATTGGGCAGACCATTCAAATCTCTAGACCTTTGTAATAGAGCCCCAATAAAAGCATCAAATAACAATTCAAATAAAAATATTGCCAGAAGAAGAAATTCATATAATAGTATGCTTAGATACTGAGAAAGCTTTTGAAAAATTCAATTCTCATTCTTAATAAAAAGCAGAAAAACTACAAATGCATATATGACATAGCTCATTCCTAACACCAGCATCTAACTTATATAGGGAAATGTGAGAGGCATGTCCATCAAAATTACAATGAAGTTAAGGATACTTCCATCTCCAGGACTGTCTAATTAGGGAGCATTTGTCAATACATTTAAACAAAACAGCTAAATTAAACAGATATGAATGGGGGGTGGGGTAAGGAAAAAAAAAGAATGTCACTTTTTAAGGAGGATATGACAGTAAGTGGAAAAGTTCCCACAGGGGTCCTCAAACTTTTTAAACAGGGGGCCAGTTCACCGTTCCTCAGACCGCTGGAGGGCCGGACTACAGTTTAAAAAAAAACTATGAACAAATCCCTATGCCCACTGCACATATCTTATTTTGAAGTAAAAAAACAAAATGGGAACAAATAACAATCACGCCACCTCATGTGGCCCACAGGAGGTAGTTTGAGGACCCCTGGCCAAATGACAAAAATTAATCAGTGAAAGAATTAAGGTAGCAGTTTAAAAAAATAAATATACAAATACAGTCTGCACATACAAAAATAATACAACAGAGGACAAAAGGGGGTAGAAATCACATTTTAAATAACGTAGAAATATACTTAACAAGAAATCTGCAAAACTTATATACTGAAAACTTTAAAATACTCCTGAAAGTCATAAAAGTAAACCTAAAGAATTAGAAAGACATTCCTTTATATTACAGGACACTTCTATAGCATAAAGATATTGCTTCTCCCTAAGTTTACTTATAAATGTAATAAAAATAATTTTAGTATAAAATATTAATAATCTTTATTATGAAGCTTGATTTATTGATATAAAATTTATATAGAAAAATAAACATTCAAGTACAGGTAGGAAAACATTGTGCAAGGAAAGCTGCAAAGGAGACGAACTGGACCTGCTATTAAATATATGTAAAGTGTCTCTGATTGAAACAATGCGGCATTAACACACAAGGATTCAGACAGAACAGTAAAGAGGACAGGAAGGCCAGAGACAGGCATGTATTTATGGGAACGGTGGATATAATTCCAGTGACGTGCAAAGATCATGCAGCAACAACGTGATAACCACTTACAAATAAAAGTAAATTCGATCTATAAATCACACCATATACGAGAATACATCCCAAGTGGATCAGAAATCTGAAGGTAAAATACACATATGAAACCATGTACACACCAGAGGAAAGCACAGGTGAATTCCTATATGTATATATATATGTATTTGTGTGTGTGTATGTGTGTGTGTGTAAATAAGTCTTAGGAAAGACTTATTGATTCAAAATCCAGAGATAATGAAAGAAAAGAGGGATGAATTTGATTAAATCAACATTAGAAAAAAACAATTTGGCATGACAGAAAATGCCATAAATGCAATCACCATTTGTTATTTCCAAAAAAAGGAATATCACCTAAATGATAGATTGTGAGTCCCAGTATACAGCAGAACCTCCCTAGTTGACCACTTTCTTTCATTGAACTACATGTTCGTGTCATAGAGTCGGCCCAGTTCCTTACGGGGACCACCTCTGTATGTTGACCAGTTTGTTATAGTCCTATGGGTGGTAAATTATGGAGATTCTACTATATATGCTAAGTTAAAATTAAAAAAAATAAATACAAAGGAGTATCTGTCATATGCTATCTTTTATTCAAGATAGTTTAACTTAGTAAAAATGAAGTTCTTCTTGAAACCATCTAGGAGGACACTTCTTTCACCAAGGGATGGCATGTTTGCATGATTTTAAAAATATTTTCCCAATAATCTAACATGGCAAAAATGCTTTCTCTTTAATTGTGAGAAAGCTTGCCCCTAATTGCTACAAGCCATTAACATATTCAGTACATATATACCTATATGAATAGTTAGGAAAGACTTTTTATTGATTCAAAATTCAAAGATATGAAACAAAAAGTGATAAATTTCATTGAATAAACATTAATATACTCAGTATATTCATATTAGTTCCTTTTACCAGTAGCATCTGAATCAAAAAGAAAAAAAATTAAAAAGCACTGTTATAGAATAAAGTAAGCTAATAATTAGCACTGTTTTGAGAAAAATGGGTTCCCCTAAGGTCAGTAAAGTGAATTAAAAGCCCAGCTTTCTCACTTGTTAGTTGTGTGACCATAGGCTCCTTACTTAATTTCTCTGAGCTTCAGTATTGTTCATCTCTAAAACTATTAGCAATACGTACTTCATGCAGTTGCTGTAGGATTAAATGAGTTACTGTGTGAATGCCCAGCACACACCCAGTGAAAATACCTGTTATTACCACCTGCATTAGCACCTTACGATTTCTTCGGAGAAGCCAAGCATTGAACTCTGTGTCTGTTACACAGACACACAAGCACACACTTATGAACATAGACACAAGTGAATGTGCCAACTGTCACCGGGACTTATAGTTCACAGCTCCCTCTCTTTCGCCCAAGCTTGGTAACCTTAATGTATTTTATAGAACCATTCTGATCGTGGGGAGTTTGCTCATAAAATTCCTCCCACCTTGAATGTTGTTCTCCTATTTTTAAAAGCCTTTCTCAATTTCCTTACACTTCCCTTCAGCCTTTAACATACTACTTAGAACCCACGGTGCTTTCAGAGTTCACGGGTCTATAGCAGGCCAGAATCTATTGACTTGTAATGTTCTTCAGCTGTTTTCTGTGTTTACAATCATGTTACAGCAACAAGCCTTTAAGTTCTCTGCAAATAGGAGCCATTTTTTATTTCTCTAATATACCCAACACAACCCCCTGGCATGGTATATCACCTGTTGTTGATTACCTCCAAACCCTTATGCAGTTGAGTTTATTTTTGCATTTTTGTAAATATGTTCCACTCCTAAGGGACCAAGTATTGTGCATCAGTGCAGTAAAACTGGACTATTATAAAACTTCTCCCCCCTCTCAGACTCTATGACATAGAATTTAGGAATTATATTACAACAAATTATGCCATCATGTAATTTTATCTATTAACCTCAAGGGAATGTTATCAGTTGTGGAAATTTTTTGACAGGTTGTCATATTTAAATCCAAGTTATAACAGATTCTGACACTCTCAAAGTCTTGATTTAATATGCCAGAAATAGACAGTGACTGTCACTGCTGGTCTTGCCTGTTTTGAACTAGATTCATTCCTCAGGGTCATAGCATCACATTTTAGGAATAAGAATTCAACACCAGTCCTAATCCAGGTCAATGAATAAGATCTCATGCACACAGAACTTACATAGAAATAATAAATGAATTGGAGTTTTCTCCTCTGGCTATCAGGGTCTTTTTTCACTCCCACTTTCCAATAGTTTATGGAGAAAAACAATTGCAAAGTCCTGGACAGATTTGAGAAGGAATAATTTCTTAGTTAAAATCTAATTCTCCTTGTAAGTCAGGCATAAATAAGCCTAGGGTGCAAAATGAAATGACAAGAGAAAAGTCATGAGACGTGGCATATGGTTTGGACTATATTAATACAAACTGAAGAGCAAGTAGTCATTCCGAGCATTTCAACTCAAACTAACATGTACTTCACATGGAAGGCAAAATAACAGATCCCAGAGAAGCGCATGCCCGTATCCCCAGAACCTGTGAATATGTTCCCTTATATGGGAAAAGGGACTTTGCAGGTATAATTAATTTATGGACCCTAAAAAAGAAAAATTACTGTGATTTATCTAGGTAGGCCCAATGTAATCGCAAAAAGTAGAAGAAGCAGGCAAAGCTGGTCATAGAGATGTAATATTATGAGCTTTGAAGATGGATCAAAACTCCATGAGCCAGGGAATGGGGTAGCCTCTTAGAAACTAGAAAGAGCAAGGAAATGGATGCCCACCCACAGCAGGAGAGCAGTCTTGCTGACTCTTTGATTTTAGCCAAGTAAGACTAATGTTGGACTTGTAACAGGCAGAACTGTAAATGATAAATTTATATTGTTTTAAGCAATTAAATAAGTTTGTGGTAATTTGTCATAATAGCAACAGAAAACTAATATACTTTGCCTGTAGGACAGTAGAATCTCTATTAGAGACACGTGACCTTTAATTCATTTACTGCTGTATTTCCAAAGCCTAGACTAGTGCTTGGCCCAGAACATATCCTTGGTACATGGACTTTAAATGAAATACCTGTACTAATAGAACTGTTCATACTTGACCAAACAGTCCTGGAATAGCATCTACTTTCATGCTCATGACGCTACTTTTCCTTCTATTTATGCATCATCAGAATCACCTAAAATTTACAGATAGAGAAATTTTTAGTGACTTTGAGGTTGTCTAGCTATTTACAAAGTCAAGGTTGAGGCCAGGCCCTTGACTTTATTTAGATCCAGTAACCTTTTCACAGCATGACTGCTCAATTGCAGTTTTTAAAAGAGAGTAAATGGTTAACCAGGAGAATCTTCAACCTGCTTCCATAGAAAGGAATCTTAGTTCAATCTGCTGTAAGAAACACAGGAATCTCTAACAGGATAACCCTCTCTAATTCCATTTGACTTTGAAGATAATTCAAAGTAGGAAGGAAATGACAAGATCACACCTTAAAAGAAATGTCTTGCCATTCTACTTGGAAATCTCACTATCTGGAGGAGAAGGTGTCCCCAGGTTCTTTCTCCAGTATAAAGAGCATAAGCAGTAACTATGGTGGTCTCTCCTGGAGCCAGGCAATATAACGAAGGGCAAAGTAGCCACAGCTCTGGCGAAGAACAAGCACAGAAGCCTGAAGTCCACACCAGAGGCAGACAGGCAGCTGTCCTTGGGTCAGCCTCCAGACACTTTGTGCTCAGAAATCCTACTGTGGGTCTTCTTTGCTTTCACCGTGTACTTCACTGATAACTGAATTAGTCTACTTCAGTGTACCAAATGGCCCTGAAACTTGGTTATTTAAAAGAACAATATCCAGTTATTATTTCTCCTGAATTCTGCAGGTCATGAATTCAGAAAAGGCACAGTGAAGATGACTTGTCTCTGCTCTACAAGATCATGGGGCTCAGCTGGACAACTCAAGAGGCTGGGAGTTAGAAGGCTTGGCTGGGGCTGGAGGATCCTCTTCCAAAGTGGCTCACTAGTGTGGCCAGCAAGTTGGTGCTTGATATTGGAAGAAGAGTCTCACTTTATTTTCACATGGGCTTTTCCATGGGATTTCTTAAGTGTATTTGTGCAGTTGGGGGTGGTACTACTTAGCTTCTCCTAGGGTGAATAATTTAGGGGAGCAAAGTAGAAGCCACAATGCATTTTATTGTCTGAAGTCACATACCATCATTTCCACAATGTTCCCAGATCAGCCTTGATTCATTGTGAGAGACCACACAATGGCAATAATATCAAAAAGCAAGGTTACTGAAGGCCATCTTGGAGGCTAGCTGTTATACTCACAGAATATATACTCACTTTCCTCTTAGTGAACATCTTAAGTAGTCCTAAAACCCAAAATCCTGCCTACCTGCAAAAATAGAATGGTACAGAACTCCAAAGGAGATAGTTTCCTCTCAGTCCCCAACTCCATCACCTAGGTGCTCTTCCCAGGATGTACATTCCCTCCTATGGGAAGAATACAGAATAGTCATTAGGCAGGGACAGGCTAGAAATGAAAAGGATTGCCACAATAAATAAATCCTTAGGTTTTATTGTCTTAATAGATAATTTTGTTTTATTTGCTTGTTTCAATTGATATTGCAAAGAGCAGTGAATTTTGGTGATTGTGCTGGGACCTTCTACTCAGTGATGACCCAGAGATCCATCTATTATACCCGACCACCACTGTCTTTGAGAAAAGGAATCAGGAGGGTGGAGGAGGGTCTAGGGTGATGTATGGTCAGATCTAGAAGTAATGTCCGTCATTTTTAGTAGATCTCAGTCACATGGACTCCACTTATCTATAAGGGAAGCTGGGGAATTTAGTGTTCTCTAGTGCCCAAAGGAAGAAATGTGGTTGGTGGGAACCAAGACAACCTCTGCCACATTTCTGTGCCGCACTGAGCTACTTAAGTCAACCCACTACCTTGATGTCGGAAAAGACTTTTTAAAGTGTCTTATTAGATCATATTAGTTCCCTTTTCTGAAACCATGACTTAAGACAAAGACTTAAGTTCCATAGCAAGACACTGAATGCCCTTGATCACTGACCCCAACTACTCTTTGTCCCATTTCCCAGGCTTCTAGTTATCTCTCCTTCTTTAGGTCTCAGCTGTTATGTTCCCTATGCCTCCCACCCCCCCCACCCCCATGAGCTTTCATTTCTAATCTTCTAATTTCTAATCTAAAGATGTGTAATGACATGAAGAAAGTGCTTTAAACCACTGTGAACCTCAGTTTCATCATTTGCAAATTTCAAGATAACAATCAATGTCCACCTCAGTGTTGTGGAGATTGCAAAAATACACAGAAGTAACTCAATAAATTCTGGCTGTTAAATTCTTTTCCTTCCCTTTTGTTATATGATCAAACCACTATGCTAGAATGATAATGATATACCACATTCTTTATTATTATTATTTTTATTCTTGCTATTACAAATTGTCTATTAATTGGGGAGGAAATTTAACAGAATCTTTGAAAGCATAAATTCAAGCTCAGTCATCCTTCTTGGATCTAGTCCCAGGCTTTACTACTTATTTGCTTTATGAACTTGGAAAAGTTAGTTAACCTTTTTGGAATCTCAGTTTCCAGACCTGTTAAATCTGCTAAATAAAGGTGGTAGTTGTGCTGATTTCATAGTGATCATGTGCGAATTAATTGAGGCAACTGTAAAATAGATTTTGGTATCTGTTTCATAGTAATGGCTTAATGAAAATGATTACTGTTACTTTCACTACTATCTTTAATGAATTCCTACCATGGGCCACATACCCTGTCAGGAATGTAATCTTTACAACAGTTCTCTTTTTTGAATAAAATGTGAGGCTATTGAAAGCTGAGCAACTGTCCCAGGATAGCATTGCCCTTACACTGACATTGAAGTATAAAGACAGGACTGTCTGGCCCCAGCACCTGTGCTCCTCCCACTGCATCCGTCTATTTTCCAGTTTCAATGCACCTTGCTCCAAAAGTGTGTCTTCTCAATAAGGCACTTGAGCATAATACAGGAACATATCCCTGCAGTGACTAGCAAAACTGGCAGTTTTCTTTCTACAATTAGAGTGAAGATAAAGTCTAGAATACAAACACGTTCCACCTTAGCTTGTCTTCCAAGCCCTGAAGACACTGTCCACAGATCCTGGACCCACTTTCCAGCCCTCCCATAAAGAAGCTAAAGGGTATCAAAGGCCTGTCCCAGTTTGGTTGGTATTCCAAGGGCTGTAAGAAGTAGTCCAAGTTCCCTCTAAACTTGTTATTCAAAGAACTACACTTGCCCCTGCCATGGGCTTTGTTTTGTCAGGGCCTGTTCCCTAAAACCTTTTAAGTACAGACTACTGTGTTGCCAGGATCCTTACATGAGAGCTTAGCCCTCAGCAGCTCCATCCAGTGAATAATTCAAGTATTTAAGACATCATCTATTCCTAATTGTTCATTTTATTTTGTTTTGTTCCCTTGAGTGCTTAGAACTTAGACAAAAATGCTAAGATGTAGAACTGTTCAAAAGGGTAGTCTATGATATGCCGGAAAATATCTTATCCCAATAATGCCCTTCAACTTCAGGATATTGATTTGTTATTAGAGATCAATTGGTAGGCAAAGGTTACTTACTGATCCTTCCCATCCAATTGTAAGTATGACTCCTCCCTTGAGTTTTTCTACAGCAATTTCCAGTGTACAGTGACTGCCTATGAGTTAGTACCACTCATTCCACTCATTCCACATTTCTTACATAGTTCCTTTTGATATTATTCATTCAATTGATATTTATTAAACACTTACTGTATGCCAGACATGGTTCTAGATGCTGATATGCAACAATAACTAAGAAAAAATCTTTACTCTCCTAGAACATTCAGTCTAATGGAAGAGGTAGGTAATAAATATTTGTAAATGTTTATAAATACCACATGATGCTAGGGAGAAAAATAGAACTAGGTAAGGGGACAAAGATTTGTAGAAAGAGAATGCCGTTTTAGTAGAAGGGTCAAGAAAATGCTCTATGAAGAAATACGATTTGAGCCAAGACCTAAATAAAGTTAAGTCATGTGAATGCATGGGAGAAGGGTACTCAAAGCTGAGAGAAGAGCCCTGAGATGTTTACATGCAGAGTGTGTTTGTGTATATTTTTTGTTTTGCCTATATGTCACCATACGAATGTACCATAATTTAGTTTCTTTTTTTTCTATTTAAAATCAATCAAGTCTTGGTCAGAATGTTTTCCCTTTCTCTAGACTGGACATGCAATCTTCTAGAATTTTATGTAAAAATATTTATTTCATTTTAAAAAAATACTTAAAGGTAGTAATTTGTGTCAATGTTAATTTTGGATATCCAAATTGGTAGCCATTTGTAGCACCATCATTTATTAAGTAATCTTTTTTACTATGAATTAATTACAGATTAAATTTTCATATACTAATATAATTTTTTATATTTTTTTTCTCTTCTACAGACCTATTTGTCTAGTATCACACTGTTACCATGTTTGTATGACTGCTGTGATTATAGAGTATGTGACAGCATTGGCTAAGCCAAGGCTGCCTTCGTTATTCTGATTTATGCTATTCTATGCCATTGTCATGCATTTATTATTCCTTCGGACAATATCATACAATTTTTCCCCAAGGCTTGGTTTCTAATTATAATTACATTAAGTATACATGCATGAGAACTTTTCCATGATACTACCATCTCATTCAAAACTACGGAATGATTTCCCATTTGTTCTAATTATGTCCTTTGATGGGATTGTAGACATTCATTTGTATATTTGGGAGAGCTTTCCTTCTTTATGTTATCCTGGTGTGTTTTATGGTTTCATCTCTGAGATTTTGGCTTAAAGCTGCGCTTGCATAAGACATGTGCTCTTTTTCTTACATTTTGGGTGGCTTAGGGGAATTTCTGATGGAGCTCATACAGGTGGGGATAAATTCTTCCAAAATATCTCTTGCCTGAATCCCTCTCAAGTTTCTCAGCACAAGAGGGCAAATTGAGTAGAGTTCTTTGTGTTGAGTATCTGGTCTGTTTGAGTTTGCTTATGGTCATTTTAACTTTCTGATTTTTGTCATTTCAAGTTCATGTACTATGCATGCTTGGTGTTTTTGTTTTCACTCAGGTGGTTCTCTGTTATATCAATGAAGATTTTAGGGGCATTTTTTCTTTAAAGAGCTATTGTGGCACAGAGTTGTGGTGGGAACACACATACCAGCATTAATATTTCCATTTTTAAGGACATTAATATAGTTACCGTAAGAATTTCCTATATATTTAGTTTAACTTTAATGGCAAAAATAAAAATTAAGTCATTAGCTATGACTCTAAATTCCTATGCATAAATATGTTTTGTTTTTTATTCATCAGACACCTGTGCTAATAAAATCCTTGGATTCTGAGTTTGATAGCAGGCTTAATAAAACTAAGATTATAGAAGCAGCAATAAAACCTATCATGCATGATTAAGGATGGAGGGACAAATTAATTTGGCCCTGCTTTGACAGGAAATTTCCCTTTGTTGTGCTCATATGCCTGTATTCTCTACCAAAGGCTTTTGTGATTTCCTAGTTTAATCATGCCTTTAAGGTGATGAGCTACATGCTGATGATAGAATATCAAACTCTAGATGTTTATTGATGAAATACACAGAGGTCATAGCAGGTACCATACACGTGCTGCCTGTGCCAATGGCATTTACACAAAAAGGAAGTGCTCATATTTTGCAAAACGTGCATCACTCTACACTTGAGATACCTTTTAAGGAAAATTTCTAATTTTAGTACATTAGTGGTAGAAAATGATACATTTCTACATCTTAATACTGAGGTTGAGAAAGTAAGATTTATTTGGGACTAAGGAAAATCAATTATACATAATAGAATATAACCCAAATGTTCACCTTCTATTTCATGAATAGATTTTGAGGCGCATATCATGTTAAGAGACAAAGAGATCACAGCTTTCTATGAAAAATAGTAGAAAGTTGAGAACAAGGATCGATTTAACATCCCACTTTTTCTTTTCTTTGTTTTTATCTTTTTTTATTGTTAAATCATAGCTGTGTACATTAGTGCAATTGCCTGTACCCATTCTAAGATTGCATCTGTGTTCATTAGAAGCATGCTGTTAAATCATTTTTGGAATATGATAATTTTCTCAGTTTCTATGCATTATGATATAATTATGACAAAATGTAATTAAGAGGAGAGCAGAAATGCATGATGTATAAGTCAGTATCTAAAGATAAATATGTAACTATTAGTTACCGCTGTCAATGCTTTGGCAGTTATGATATATTTTACTGTAAAATAAACAACGTTTATATACTCTTTTGTTTTATCTAAATATGTTTTTGAAAATCACTTTCTTACACACACTGCTCAAAAGAATCTTAGCCAATTTCAGTTCTCAGGAAATACAAGATACTATCTAATTTAATTAATATATGGACAGTTCCCATTTATTTGTGGAAAGGTAATAAATCTCATTTGTTTTTGTTTACATCTGCAATAGTACTGTAAGCTCACTCTGACTTACTTTCATTTGAATTCCATCAATGATACAGGTGTTTCCTAGATTTCACGAAAGACTTCACTGTTGTTAATGGACTGTACCCATAAAAACTGTTTCATAATTGAGAGAATGATAAATATCTAGGAATAGGAAACCATTCCCAATTTAATAGATCTAACTGATTTGAAGTTCCTATCCAACCCAATTTTAATTCTAATGAATTACTTCTTCTGAGTCTGGGGTCTCTACATTTTAATTTTATAGAAAAAAGTCAAGGAATGTATGTTTAAAGGTAGAATTGCAGTTATTTGAGAAAATAACATTTTCTATATGGCCATAATTCCACCTAAAAACAAAACAAAACACTAACTTCCATGTAGCTGTCCAGAGTTGACATCAAGCAGTCCGGACCTAAAATGTCTTTTAAAAAAAAGAAGCAGTCTTAGAAAATCTCCTGACTTGAACTTCATCAGAACAAGAGTTAGAGTTATTGATATCATACAATTTATTATTCCAATCAGAACCCTTTTGAGAGTGTAAAAGGGAGTATTTACAATTACACTGGAACATAAGGCAAAACTAGGACTGCCCTAAGCAAATCAACTTTATCAACAATGTTAGTATTGTCATTAGTAAAATTTTCCTCTGAGTGAAAATGTTCTTACAAATTTTCTCTGAATCTTACCTTGATGCCAGAAAGCCTTCTTTTATCTTTTTTTTAGATTTTAATGTTATTTTCCTAGCCAGGTGACACCTATAATCCCAACACTCTGAGAGGCTAGGAGGATTGCTTAAGGCCAAGAGTTTGAGACTAGGCTGGGCAATATAACAAGAGCCTGACTCTATTAAATTAATTAATTAGTAAAAATCAATTATTTTCCTATTTTTAGTTATTATTTTTTAGTTTTTTTGAGTTATAACTGACAAAACTGCATAAATTTATGGTATACAATGTGATGTTTTGATATACACACTTATGGTTATCATAACCAAGCTAATAAATACATCCCTTACTTCACATAGTTCTCATTTGTATGTGTGTGTGGGGGGGGCGGATATTATATGTGTGTGTGGTGAGAATATTTCAGATCTCTCCTAGCAAAGTTCAAGGATACAGTAAGGTATTAATTAACATAGTCACCATGCCGGACATTAGATCTCCTGCCAAACTAATACTTTGTACCCTTGGACCAATATCTTTCCATCTCTCCCACCCACTAGCAACCACCATCTATTCTTTGCTTCCATGAGTTCAGCTGTGTGAGATTCCACAGGTATCGAAGATCATGCAGTCTTTGTCTGTCTGCGCCTGCCTTATCTCACCTAGCACGGTCTCCACATTCACCCATATTGTTGTAAATGGAAGGATTTCTTTCTTTTAAAAGGTTGAATAGTATTCCATTATATATGTATATATATGTATTTGTGTATATATATGTATATCATATTTTCTTTATTCACTCATTAATGAATAGGTCATTTCCATATCTTGGCTGTTATGAATAATGTTGCAATGAACATAGGAGTGCACATATCCCTTTGAGATGCTGATTTTATTTCCTTTATATATATACCCAGAATTTGGGTTGCTAGGTCATATGATAGATTTATTTTTAATTTTTTAAGAAACTTCCATACTATTTTCTGTAATAGTGTACTTTTGTGATTCCAAATGAATTTTGTAATTCCATATAAATGTTAAAGTCTTTGTAAGTCCTTATGAATTTTAGTATTGTTTATTCTATTTCTGTAAAAAATGGCACTGGAATTTTTAATGAGATTGCACTGAATCTGTAGTTTCCGTTGGATGGCATGTCCATTTTAGCACTATTAATCCTTCCAATTAATAATCATTGGATGTATTTCCATTTGTTTGTGGAATTCTTTCATCAGTGAATTGCCTAGGCCTGCTGGGATAGAGCTGGACCTTGGATCTACATGAGCAGACCTGGTTTCTTCATCTGTGGTAGTTGGCCTGGAGCCTGGACCCCTTTAGAGGAAGGGCACTGGATTGTGTCTATGGGCACGGATCTAAAGCCTGGGCTCACGGGGACTGAACTGGGGCAGGCCTTGACCCTCAGTCCAAGATAGCAGACCTAATGCCTGAGACCAGAGGGACTTGTTTAAGTTCTGGGTCCACAGGGGCCAACCTGGACCTTGGGTCTGCAGGGGTGGTCCTTGAGCCTGAACCCTTGGTGGCTATACTGGCACTGGGGCCTACTGGAACAAGCCTAGATCCCAGGCTCATGGGCACCAGCCTGGTGTCAAGGTTTAACGGGTGGGCCCTGGTGCAGGTATTTGTGGCAAAGTCAGGTGCTTACTTCACTTTCCTTTCTCCACACTGCACTGTGTGAGCTTGGAGGAGGGTTACATGGGTAATATGGAAGTGTCTTTCTTATCCTCTCCAAAGCAACTTTTTTATTCCTTTGCATCACCTAGGTGCTGTAATCTCTCATCTGGATTCCTTAGCATTTGTGAAAATATTTTCACACGTGCATAGTTATTCAAATCTATGGTTCTGTCAGGGGATGAACACCAGAATGTTCCAGCCATATTCTGCCATCTTGCTGCTATAACTCTTCCTCCATTCAAGAAATCTTTCCTTCAAATCATCAAAATAGTGGTTGCTGTGCCTTTAAATAATAGTAGATTACATTTACGAAGTGTTTGCTCTCTGCTCTTAGTACACATATGTATTAACCGTGGGCCTCAAATTGTTACATTCATCATCTCATTTGATCTTCACTTACTATTTTTATCCTTATTTTACAGTTGAGAAAATTGAAGCACAGAAAAATTAAGGAAAATGCCAAGACCACACCTTAACTGAGTGGCAGGGCCCAGATCTGAAGACAGTATGACTCTGTAATCTGCACTTTTAAATAATACATTTTATTTTTTTATCATAGTCTCTACAGATTAAAATCATAATTGTGAATAATTTCTTTTTCCCATGCCCACAACAGACATTGCCATTCTATCCCTGTAGTCCTTCCTGCTGAGTCTAATTATGGCCACAGAATCCTTCTCAATACAATGTTCTAAGAAGAAATGTTGATATTCAGATCTTTCCACACACCTTGAATTAGTCCAGATCCTAGTGTTACAAATGGAAAAACTACAACCATGTTGTTCTTGCTCTTGCAGATATTGTAATTGCCCACCCAGTATCATTACCTATACCTTTCTTCCACCCAAACCCCAGTTTTGTTCAATTCACAGGTAGTCAGATGTAACAGAAGAAGCTGGACTGTCTTCAGGCCCAGGGGATAAATGTGGATTAGTCCAAGATGATCATGATATTGGCTTTTCCATCAGCAGTATCCAATTTAAGAATATGTATGAAAATTCTGGACAATGAGATGGGAAGTCAAAATTACTAGACAAGAAAAAAGAGTTTTGGAAAATGTTTTATTTATTATTAAAGAAGAGACATATGAGAGGATACCATCTTTCTTTTTCTTCCTGTCTTGAAACACTGTAATCCTTGGGGAAGGGTAGCCTTGACAATGTTGTCAGCTGCAGAACACAAGCATGAAGATACCATTCCTATATCATGTGGATGACCAAAAGTGCTATATTTGTGTAATTATTTCCCTAAAACCCAGCAGCTAAAAACAATAAATATTTATCACCTATTTCCATGGCAAAGATCCCGGGTATTGCTTAACTGGGTCTTTTGTTCAAGGTCTCATAACTTTGTAATCAAAATATGAGTCATGATGCATTTTCATTTGGAGGCTCACCTAGGGAAGAATTTACTCCCGTGCTCATTCAGGATGTTGACAGAATTCAGTTGTATGACTGAAAGTGTTGAAATTTTTGAGGGGGGGAGCTGTTGGCCAGGGACCACCCACAAGTTTTATAGATTGGCCACAGTTCTTAGTGCTCATCTACAGTTCTTTGCCATACAGGCTTCTCCAACATGACCACTTATTTCAGTGAAGCCTCTAGAAGAGTCTCTCTCTGTGTGCCCTGGAACCATTTGTAGGAAAAAGAAGACGTACAATGACTTTCTACAAGTAAAAACAAGCTCATGAGCGTGGCTTCAAAAGTGGCTGGATACTTTTTTGGTGACTATAAGCCACCTTGGACACACTGGTAATGGGTGGAAATAGATATTCTTTCTCTGCTGTGCTCGCCAATAAAGGGTAAAGAGCACTGACTCCAAGGAAGTACAGCACAGACATTCACATATTCGTTCATTTGCGCATTCATTCATTTATACATTTATCCGGGAGACATTAAATAAGCATGGAATTTAGGCTAGGAAGCTCTGGCAGATGCAAAGATGAATCATACACAAACACAAAATATAATGGGAGCAGAGAGAAGCAAAAAGATAATTAAGTATGCAATAACACAGAAACTATTAAGAACCTTAAAAGATAAACATGTCTTGGCAAGAACCAATGCCTGCTATTACTACCACTAAGCTTGCCTAAAGGTGAAAGAGAGTATTCCTAGCAAGAACCCAAAGGTAGATCAGAAGATTCAAAAATTAGGGGGAGAGAGCATCTTAGGTAGAGGAACAGAAAACAAAGGAAAAGAGGAAGAAAAATTTAAGTGTATGAGCCTATGAGCTGAGAAGAATGATAGTATAATATTACAGGAGAACACCACAAAAAGATTCCAGGATCAAAATGAGGAAGAATTTCAAATGAAGTGGCTAGAAAAAGAATATACCAGATCCCTTAACTTTCACATTAGATATTTTTCAGGAGCCCTCAACTCACTTACACTGAAGATGATTTATAGCAGCTAGTGCAACCAGGTGATGGAGAAGTTTCTGAATTCAGTATGAGTTTAGATAAAATTAATAAATTATTGGAATTTGCATTATCATAATGACAAAGAGTAAAAGAAATAATAAAATCCTTCACAAGAAACTATCTTAAATGTAGACAGGTGATACACACACACACACACACACACACACACACACATAAAATATTTGTTTATGGGAAGGCAAACCTACCCTAGAAACTGAATCCCTTTCTCTTCCCTCTCCCTACATCTTTCACTTAAACTTTAGTCACCTGATGGCCTCATGAACACCTTTAAAGAATTCTCTTAGAAGCATCTCATTTCTCTAAGACAAGTGTCTCATGGTAATTTTTCATTTAAAAGGATTAAAATCTTAAGACATAAGCAAAACAACAACTGAGGTGGTTTGGGACATGAACCAGGAGCCAAAGCTTTGCTCCATTAGGGCATAAGCTTGGCTCACAATGTGTCCGAAACCCCTTGGGAGGTATCCAGTAAAGCCTCAGGGCCCCATATACATAGCTTACTTAACAGGTAGAGGGCTTCACACACTCTCTATATCCCCTGCCTCCCAGGTTACTCAATATCCACTAACTCAGATCCAGTGGCCTTTTGAAAATTTAAAACAAAAGAGCTCTGAGGGTGTGTGTGTGTGTATATGTGTGTGTGTGTGTGTGTGATCTTGTGCAATATCACAGTCAAATAAATGATGAGAGGTTTTGAGTCAATAGACTTTCAGCAAATAATTGGATTTGTGAGAGTACAAAAGGATGCCTGGTACGGTTTTTCAGTTGTGTGCTTTCTGGATTTATTTTTTATTCCTAGCTTTTCATGTCTTCCTGAAAACTACCAGCACAATCAAAAATCTGATTTTCCCTTAACACACCTCTAGGGATATAGATCTCAAATGTGTTAGAGAAGTTTGGTCTGTTCTTCATAAAAGAATCTGTGAATTCATGAGGACTCTGAATAGATAAAAGAAATTTTCAAAGTTATCTTTTTAATTGGTCCCTCTGTTCCTTGCAAAGAAACGCAGAGATTCTATGGAATGTATTTTTTTATCCATTTGTCTATCTAACCATCTCTATTTACCAATCTATCCAAACATTCATCCATTAATTTCATAAAAATGTATTAGGCACCTATAATGGATTTAGGATAGAGGCGGACACTAGCAAGACTCACTTGGCTTTGCTTTCAGGGAATTATAATGGTAAAACAAGGCAAAAAGTGAAAACTGAAATGTCACATGTCATTTGGCCTGAATAGTTCAGATCATTAATAGTCATGTGTTCTGAGTGGAAATATTATTAAACCAAGGTGGCAGAAAAATTCATGACAAAAATATGACCTAGATTGGCTCAGTATTAGCTTTCTTACTGTCATGGATTTTGCTTATAATAATCTTCTTTCCAAGTTAACACCCCCATTTTGATTTTGTTTTCAGTTTGGCCAGGGCTGGATTTAAACTTGCTACCCTCTGTATATGGGGCCGGCGCCCTGCCCACTGAGCCACAGGCGACGCCCAACACCCCTGTTTTGAAACCCTTGCTTTAGCTTGATCAAGTTCATAGTAGATGTGCTCAATCTCCACCTTATTCTCTCTCCCATTGGAGGTGGGGGCAAGGCAATCACAATGTCACCTGTGGATCAAGCCCAGTATAAATTCTGGAGCCAATTCCCACATAAACGACATCAAGTCACTTTCTAGACTGGCTCTGACTACCCGTGACATTTTTACCAACTAGCCTGTTCCTTCTTCCAACAGCTCTTGCAGGAAGTAGAGGAAATCTAGAAAGTATAGGATCAGCCTCCTCCATGTAATTTCTGGGGGCCCAGTGGTCTGTGGAAATATAGGAATACCTGCTGTTTCACCAACTTTATTCTTCGCACCCTGTGATGATTCCATAAGCTAACTATCACTCTTTTAGTGCATTGATTTTTCACTTAAATTATGAGTTAATTTCTGTTACTTCTAAAAGAACTAATGAATACATCTCCCACCTCCAATCTTAGTCTTGAGCAAGTTTCAAGTCCTTTGCAATTCCTAAGGGGATAACAAGATATTATTTATTACCCTCTGCACATCTCCAAAAGGACTGCCCGGAAAATAGCTGACTTTTTCCAACTGATCCCTCCTGCTATCTCTGACACTCCGTATTCCCATCCTTGTCTACCATTAATTCTCTCTGATATGGTTAGAGTATCCTTAGAATAATATCATGGACTTTCTTCCTAGATGCATCCCCTTCCGATTCTGACAGCTAGACCAGGATCTCTCTTTCCCCTTATCCTTATGGCATCAGTTATATTGTGTCTATCAATGTTACATGTCATATTTCCTCTTCTCCCTTATGCCCCAGCTGTGTTTCCAGATTGCATCTGCATCTGATATTCTCATTCTTTCAACCTTAACCCAAAATTACACCTCCAAATCATTTGGGAGAAAACTCATGTACATCTGTGAAATCTGAATCTTTGGCAGTGGGACCCAGTGGAGTAGATTTTTGTAAATTCCCTAAACCATCTTATTTATAGCCCTTTAGCACACATCATCTCAGATCATAGACTTTTCCCTCAATAGACTCGCATATCTCTTTTAATTTAGAGTTCTGAATACTCAGCTTTGATCGCCAATTTTCAGGGTCACTAGAGCCAAGAGATTTGGACTTTCATTCCCTTCAAGGAAGAAATGAATTCTAGTCTCTTTTATGACACCACTGACTAGTTTAGACCCTGCAGACTGGGACTGCATAGAGCAAGCAGAATTGTGTGTGGTCTTTTCTTATAGCTGAGGAGTGGCTTCTAACTTCTTTTTGGACACATATTCTTTGTTCTAGACCCACAAATACAATTGTTTTCTATGTATCGGGTTGCCTCCAATACCCTTTCATATCACCATACTTCTTAACACCCACCCAGACATGGCACTATGCCTATTTATATAATTATTAATGACACGTCCGTCTTTTCATTTAGAGGTGTCAGGAAAACATATGGTGCATTTTGTAGAATGAGTAGAACAGTGTCTGGTACATAGCAGATATTTGCTACAAAGTACCACTATGGGAAAGACTCTTAATCATTTGGTTCCTATTTTTTTTTTTTTTGATAGAAAACTAATTGCAAGGATCCTATAAATTTTTTGACAAATGATAAAAGCATTGAACTTACCAGTTTTAAGAAAAAGACTTGAGGGCGGCACCTGTGGCTCAAAGGAGTAGGGCACCAGCTCCATACACTGGAGGTGGTAGGTTCAAAATCGGCACTAGCCAAAAAAAAGAAAGAAAGAAAAAGACTTGAGACATCAAGTATAATACACCAAGTACATGCTCTTTCATGGCATTTTGTCATGGAAAGGAGAAAAATAATGGTAAATGGAAGTGAAATAGGGTTATTAGGGGGCATTTTTGTTGTTAATGTGAGAGAAATAACAGTACATTTGTATACCAATAAGGATATTCCATAGTAGGAAAAAATTGCATAAATTATCTGTCTGTGTAGGTAGGGAGAATACTAGTCTGTGCAGAGTGGGCAGCCTAAACTGTGTACAAAGAGTTTTCTCTCTTTTTCCTACTTTCGTAAACGTGTTTTTCTTTTTGAGACAGGGTCTTGTTCTGTTGCCCAGGCTAGCATGCAGTGGTGTCATCATAGCTCACTGCACGTCAAAGTCCTGGGTTCAAATGATCTTCCTGCCTTGGCCTCCCAAGTAGTTGGAATTACACCCAGATAATTTCTCCATGTTTTGTAGGGATGAGGTCCTGCTCTGTTGCTCAGTCTGGTCTTGAACTCCTGGCCTCAAGTGATCCCCCTCCTTCAGCCTCTCAGAGTGCTAGGATTATAGCATCTCTAGGATTATAGCAAGGTATTATAGCCATCATACCTTGCCTGAAACAATTTTTTTTAAAACTACAGAAATTCTATATTAAAACTTTACCTTGCCTAGAAGGAGAATTAGGGATAATTAATCACATTAGAAAAGAACTTTCTGAATAGCAAACTCCCCCAAAGCATTTAAAAGACTTTTAATACAGAATTTGCACTCTATTTTTTAAGAAACAAGTCTATTGCACAACACTGGGTACATCTGTGTACAATTACACAGTACAGAAGTAAAGAAACATGTGGCCACACAGTTCTGCCTTACAGTTTAGTAATTTAAGGTATAATATGGGACATTCCCCTAAAGACTTAGACTTTAATAATTTGGGGAGATTGTTTTGTTTAATTTTGTCCTGGCAAAATTATGAGGTTAAGGTTGCTAACATGTTAACATATTTTTCACTTGAGTTGATATTGCAGCTGTCTGAGAATATTTTGGGTTTTTTTTCATAAATTAATAAGAGTAAATGTAATTTTAGTTCCTTTCACTGCCTCTATGCTTTTTTATATTCTGCACAGTGCCTCAATGTTCCATTCTATTTTAACTATAAAATATAATAATGCATTAAAGGGAGGTGGTAATGTTTATCACAAAATTATAGTTTTTCCACTTTGCTTTCCAAGTCCATTTAGGTTAGCAGCACAAAGCATAGTTCCTTTATAATGCTTATGTTCATAGCAAAAGCATATAAATATTACATCCACAAAACTGGTTCATAAAGAGAATGTTATAAAAAGGGATATTTTAGGTAACATCAGTGTGTATGTATGAACCCTACATAACTTAGGCCATTAATCCACAGAATCTCAAACCCTTTGTATTGAGGTTTCATACAAACTTCTTAATGAGATCAGAAGAGAGGCACCTGTGGCGACTTCTACCCTGTGATTATTATATTGGGTGACAGTCTACTTTACATATACAAAAGTGGAGTTTAATTAAATTATAACTCCATATGATAACAAAGAAAAAATAAATATTAAAAATTTAGCCAGTCACCTGGATCTTTACTAACCAAAATGGTAGCCATAATCCACAAGTGACTATTGAGCACTTTGACTGCAGATACTCTTAATAGAGATGTGATTAAAGTATTAAATAAACATAAGATTCCTAAAACTTAATATAAAGATGCAAAACATTTCATTAATAATTTGTACATTGATTATAGGTTGCAATAATATTTTTTATGTTGTATTTAATAATAGATAATATTAAAGTTAATTTTATCTGTTTCTTTTTACTTTTTAAAAAGGCTCCAAGATAATTTAAAATTATATATATGGTTGACTTTCATATCTACAAAATAATGTTGCTGTGGATGTTTTCGAATGTTACATGATTTTTAATCTATAAAGGAAAATACTTGATTGCTAATCTTGCATATATAATTTTCATGTTATTATGATTAAGATCAGAGATTATGAAACTAGATTGCCTGTCTCCACATTCTGATGCTACTTCTTAATAGTAACTAACTTAATTTCTTTGAATGTCAGTTTTCTCAGGGGGAAAGTGGATATGATAGAAGCACCTACTTCATACAATTTATTATAAGGAAGTAATGAGATAATATATTGATCTCAGCAGAGTGTCAGACTTGTATGGCTTTCAAGAGCTGACAGACAATTTTATTTTGCTAGTGCAATATTTTTTTAATTCTGAATTTTATATTCTCCATTTTAACCACAGGTCCTATTATTCCCCATAGGCACAGTCTGAATTATTCTTGTCCTGAGGACATTTGAGTTTGAGACAATGCCACACTATTGCTATCAGAATCCCAGGTCTTCTATGTAGGAATTTATTAACTGATTCTAAAATTAATCTGGAATTTCAAGGGACCGAGAATAGCTAAAACAATGTTGAGAAAGAAGAAAAAAGTAGGAGGACTTACTCACAGTTCCTCATTTTAAAACCTACTGCAGAATAGCAGTAATCAAGACTGTGGTATTGGCATAGGGAGAGACATACGTAATTGGTGAAACAGAATTGAGAGTCAAGAAGAAAACTCTCGTATATATAACCAACCAATTTCAACAAGGGTGCCAAGATCATATAATGAGGAAACAATAGCCTTTCAACAGATGATGATAGGACAATTGAATAACCATATGCAGAATAATGAAGATAGACCCTTACCTCACCCATACAAAATTATACAAAAATTAATTAAAATTAATGAAAGTTCTAACCATAAGAGTTAAAGTGAATTCAAGAATATATCAAAAACTATACACCATGATCAAGTTGGTTTTATTCCAGGGTTACAGGGTTGATGCAACATACGCAAATCTATAAATATAATTCATCACATCAATAAAATAAAAAACAGAGTCCATATGATTCTCTCGATGCAGAAAAAGCTTTTGATAATATCCAGCATCTTTCATGATTAGAACACTTAAGAAAATAGCCATAGAAGGGACATTTATTAAATTGATAGAGGCCATCTATAGCAAACCTACAGCCAATATGATATTGAATGGTGTAAATTTAAAAACATTTCCACTCAGATCAGGAACAAGGCAAGGATACCCATTGTCTCCACTGCTATTTAACATTATAATGGAAGCCTTAGCCATCTCAATCAAGCAAGAGAAAGTGATCAAGGTTATTCAAATGGGGTCAGAGATCAAACTCTCACTCTTAGCGGATGATATGATCTTATACCTGGAAATCCCAGGGACTCAACTACGAAACTCTTAGAAGTGACCAAGGAATATAGTAGCATCTCAGGATACAAAATCAATACTTCCAAATCAGTAGCTTTTATATATACTAACAATAGTCAAACTGAAAATATAGTCAAGGACTCTATTCCTTTTACAGTAGTGCCAAAGAAGATGAAATATCTGGGAATTTACCTAACAAAGCAAGTGAAAGATCTCTATAAAGATAACTATGAAACTCTGAGAAAATAAATAACTGAAGATGTTAACAAATGGAAAAACATAGCATGCTCATGACTGGGAAGAATCAACATTGTTAAAATGTCCGTACTACCCACAGCAATATACAAATTTAATGCAATCCCTATTAAAGTATTGTTATACTTTAAAGTGCTTGAAAAAATAGTGCTTCATTTTATATGGAATCATAAAAAACATCAAATAGGCAATACATTAGTCACAAATAAAAACAAATCAGGAGGAATCATGCTACCAGACTTCAGACTACAGTATAAATCTATAGTGATCAAAACAGCATGGTACTGGCACAAAAACAGAGTGGTAGATTTATGGAATAGAATAGAGAACCAAGAGATGAACCCAGACACTTATCGTCATTTATCTTTGACAAGCCTATCAAAAATATTTAGTGGGGGAAAGACTCCCTATTTAACAAAAGATGCCAGATGAACTGGCTGGTGATCTCTAGAAGACTGAAACTGGACCCCCACCTTTCACCATTAACGAATATTGATTCTCACTGGGTAAAAGATTTCAACTTAAGACATGAAACTATAAAAATACTAGAAGAGAGTGTAGGGAAAACACTTGAAGAAATCGGCCTGTGAGAATATTTTATGAGGAGCCCCCCCCCCCCAGGGAATTGAAGCAACACCAAAAATACATTACTGGGATCTGATCAAACTAAAAAGCTTTTGCACAGCCAAGAACACAGTAAGTAAAGCAGACAGACAACCTTTAGAATGGGAGAAGATTTTTGTAGGTTATGCTTCCAACAAAGGTCTGATAGAATCTATAGAGAACTAGAATCTATAGAGAACTCAAACTAATCAATAAGAAAAGAACAACATTATACCCCATGATTGCATTAATGTACACAGCCATGATTTAATAAAAAAAAAAAAAGAAAGAAAGAAAGAAAGAAAGAAAGAAAGAAAGAAAGAAAGAAAGAAAGAAAGAAAGAAAGAAAGAAAGAAAGAAAGAAAGAAAGAAAGAAGAGAATAAATAACCTAATTTCTATGTGGGCAAGAGACTTGCACAGAAATTTCTCTGATGAAAACAGGCGCATGGCCTACAAACACATGAAAAAATGCTCATCATCCTTAATCATCAGAGAAATGCAAATCAAAACCACTTTGAGCTATCATCTAACTCCAGTAAGATTAGCCCAGATCATAAAATCCCAAAACTACAGATGTTGGCGTGGATGTGGAGAGAAGGGAACACTTTTACACTGCTGGTGGAAATGCAAGCTAATACGACCCTTTTGGAAATAAGTTTGGAAAATACTCAAAGAACTAAAAGTAGACTTACCTTTGATCCTACAATTCCTCTACTAGGTATATACCCAGATGATCAAAAATTATTTTACAACAAAGACATTTGCACCAGAATTTTTATTGCAGCTCAATTCATAATTGCCAAGATGTGGAAACAGCCCAAGGGCCCATGGACCCATGAATGGATTAACAAATTGTGGTATATGTACACCATGGAATACTATGCAGGCATAAAAAAGATGGAGACTTCATATCTTTTATATTTACCTGGATGGAGCTAGAACATATTCTTCTTAGTAAAGTATCTCAAGAATGGAAAAACAAAGTATCCAGTGTACTCAACACTACGGTGAAATCAATATATAATCATCTACACATTCATATGAATGTAAAACATAACTATAGTCCAAAAAGTAGAAGGGAAGAGAAGAGAGAGGGGAGGGGAAGCAGGAGGTGGGAGGAAGGAAGGCATTTGGGGAGACCTCATCTAATCTGCATGATGCAATGGTACATTTCAAAACTATTAAGACAAGAATATAATTGTGATGAGGGTGTTATTTAGTTCAATGCAAGCATTTCACATTGTATGTCAAATCAGTACACCAAACCCCCTAAATGCATCAATGTACTAAGTTATGATTTAATAAAAACAAAGAAAGAGTTAAAGGTATAAAATCTCAGAATAAATCTTCATGTTCTTAGATTTGGTAGAGGATTTTTAGATATAATAACTAAAGCATAAGCAAAAAAAAAGAAAGAAATACATATTTTAGGCTCATCAAAATTAATAACTTTCATGCCTAAAAGTACACTATCAATAAAGTGAAATGACAATCCATAGAACAGGAGAGAACATTTTCCTGTTGTATATCTGATAGAGGACTTGTACCCAGAATATATAAAGAACTTTTACAACTTAATAATGAAGTGAAAAAATAACCCAGTTACAAAAGGGGAGAAGGAGGTGAAAATGATTTTTTTCCAAGAAAGGTCTACAAAAGGCCGTGAGCACAACAAATGATACTCGACATTATCAGCTATAGGGGAAAAACAAAAACGGCAATGACATACTAATTCATACCCACCAGGTTGGCGAGAATACAAAATAAATCAGATAGCAACGGTTATAGGGAGTGTGAAGTTGGAACTTTCATACACTGCTAATGGGAATGTTAAATAGTGAATCCACTTTGGAAAACATTCTGGCAGTTTCTTAATAGATTAAACATAAAGTTACTATATGGCCTGTCAGTCCCATTTATACATATATGAAATTAATTCGTATGCTCATATAGGAACTTACACACGAATGTTTATAGCAAATATCTAACAGCTGATAAAAGGATAAACTAAATATGGTAGGTACATACTGTGGAATATTATGTGGCCATGAAAAGGAATGAAGTATAGACATAAACTACAACATAGATGAACTTTGAAAACATCAGTCTAAGTGAAAGGAGCTAGTCACAAAAGAACACATATTCTATGATTCCATTCATATGAAATGTCCAGAATAAGGAAATCTATACAAACAGAAAGTAGGTTAATGATTGCGTAGGGTTAGGGATGAGAGTTGAGAGTGTTATGATAGATAGCTAAAGTGTAAGGGTTTCTTCTGAGAGTGATAGAACTGTTCTAAAATTGCCTGTCATGATGTCATGATGGATGTACATAACTGTGAATATACTAAAAAACACTGAATTATATACTCTAAATGGGTGAAGTGTATGTATGTAAGCTTTATATCAATAAAGTTGCTTTTAAAAGCATATCACAAATTGGCCCATCAAAAACACTTGATATAATAAAGTATTTCTATGATAAAGAGCAATATTCAACCTAACTTCATGTTTTAAGTCTGTAGCATGATTATATGAACATGATTTCAATTTCTACTTTATATTCCTTGGTTCCTTTTTTAGCTCTTTTTAACATAATATTTCATGATGGTAAGCAGCTAAAACCCTATACTATGCCCTGCCAAAGTTCTCTGAGTGCTAGAATTCAGGATTTTAGATTTCTTGGCAAGGGGCAGGTTTATCATGTTTAATAAATCTGTGTTAATTCCTTTTTTTTTTTTTATCAGTGGTGCTATGCATAGAAGAGTGAATGCTTATATCCAGAAAAATCAAGCCCAGAATCTGGAAACTAAATGGCAGAATGCTTAGTATCAAAATTATTCCCTTAAAATAATGAAAAGATGTTTCTGGGGTAAAAAAAAATTATAAACATAGCCAACATTGATCATTGATTAATGATCTTCCTTGGAACAGGAATATAGAGGTTTCCACAAAGATGAACTTCCAAGGTACATTTGTTGCGTGAAATGTGCAAAGGAAGTTTTGTTTAGTATAAATATTCAGTTAGAATGAAATAGCCGATTGAGCAATATGTTAACCAGAAAGCTAGTTTTAAAAGGCAATGCTGGCATGTCCCTCCTTTGAGGACCTCTTTTTTTTTAATATAATCATAGCTCTGTACATTAATACAATCATGGGGTACAATGTGCTGGTTTTATATACAATTTGAAATATTTTCATCGAACTGATTAACATAGCCTTCATGGCATTTTCTTAGTTATTGTGTTCAGACATTTATATTCTACATTTAGTAAGTTTCACATGTATCCTTCTTTTGATGTCTCTGCCTGCAGATACCATTGTTAATCATATGTAGTATTTGGATTTTCCTCTGTAATTCCAAATGAGGTACTACGTTAGTACTGAAAGACTCAGTCTCGTATTTTTTTTTGGGGGGGGGGTTAATAATAGCCACTATTTACTTAGCACTTTTTATATGCAATGTCATGACAGTCAAGGCAAGCAGAATTCATGCCCATTTTATCCCCCCCAAAAAAAAACTGGAGCTCAGAGAATCAGAGCATTGCTGAAGCTGGAATTAGAATTCCAGGCTATCAACTCCAAAGTCTGCTCTGAACCATCCTACATGGATTATACTATCCTTCAAACATATCTTTTAAAATCCTAGTTTCCCAAAACAGAAAACCTAAATGGTCACATCTTTTGTAGATAAAGACCTGTTATTTACATAATACATTTAACCACTTTCTATAAAGTGTCTTGTCTGAAGGAGACTGGCAGCATTACTACTTACAGTCATACTGCTAATCAACCTTCAACTATTTGTATAACAATTTTTGATCTTGCCTATGCCTACCCTTACTGTTGGCCAGTTCTAGGTCATCATTAGGTTTCTGCTTAACTGATGGTATAAACTCAGTTTTAAAGATAAGTCTAGAAGGATTGGCATGCAAATTTATCTTGGTATAATAAAAGAGAAGATTTTTCATTGTATTTATGCCACTGTATAAGAACAAGAAACATTGTTCAATAAACCTAGGTTAGACTTAGAAGCTTAGATTTCTACCCATATGATTTTGAGAAAATATATGTTTTGCAAGCATTCTTCCAGGATTTGGGGTTTAGGAAAGGATGATTATGGTATCTGAGACTTGGTATCATAGATGGCAACAGTTGAATCTTTTCTAGAAAAATACAGTATCTTTCATTGATTCTGCCTTCATTACCGTTAGCACAGGGGCTGGAATCCTGGAATTTTAACTTTATAGCCATTCACCTGTGGCTCAAGGAGTAGGGGGCCAGTCCCATATGCCAGAGGTGGCAGGTTCAAACCCAGCCCTGGCCAAAAACCACACACACGCACACAAAAAAATGACTCAGCTTTCCTGAGTCTCAGGTTGCTCCCCTGTAGAACAGGAACGGTAGATGTGCCAAATTCTTTGTGATGCTATGGGGGTTACATAGATTAACTAATAGAAAGCAACTCAGGAGTTAATTCACACAAATACTGCTCATAAACAACTTAAATTCAAATAGGGCAGAAAGAAAGCCAAATCTGAACTCAAATCTGAATCCGATGAATCCACAGACCTTAACTGCAACTCACTGAAACTTTCCCCTAAAAGATAAATCATCAAACTCACAAAAGAAAAGATAAAGTAATTCACTTATATGAAAATAAATATGTCTGTGTATGGTGAAATCTTCCACAAATAAAGCCAAAAGAAAAATTTATTTTATTTATTTACTTATTATTATTATTTTTTTTGAGACAGAGTCTTTCTTTGTCACCCTCAGTAGAGTGCTGTGGTGTCCCAGCTGACAGCAACCTCAAACTCTTGGGCTCAAGTGATTCTCTAGCCTCAGCCTCCCAGGTAGCTGGGACAACAGGTGCCCACCACAACACCAGGATATTTTTTAGAGACAAAGTCTTGCTCTGGTTCAGGGTGGACTTGAACTTGTGAGCACAGGCAATCCACTGGCCTCAGCCTCCCAGAGTGCTAGGATTATAGGCGTGAGCCACCGCACCCAGCCAAAAGAAAAAATTTCTAACAAAGAAAAATATTTGTAACACATCCTTTCCTACAACCTAAAAAACTTACATAAATAAATGAGAAATATACCAACAACTTAATAGAAAATATGGGCAAAATGCATTAACAGAGCATTCACTATAAAAAAATTAGAAATGTCTGAGGCATATGAAAGTGTGTTCAAATTCAGTGCTATTCAGAGAAATGCAAATTTAAACTACACAGACACTGTTTTCCATTTATCAAGGAGGGTATAAGTTTGTGGGAAACGACACGTTCACACACTTCTGGAGCAAGTATAACTTGGTACAACTTCTATAAAGACAAGTTTGCAAATACCAGAAAAAAAAAAATAGCTCTAAATGCAGCTGCTTGGTAATCAAGCATTTCCATTTTGAGGAGTTTATGCTGCACAGATACTTGGCTTGTCTAGAATGATTGACATGGAAAGTTATTCATTATAGCATTCCTTGAAATAATAAATATTGGAGACCAAGGTATGGTTAAATACATTTTAAAGAATAGCCATACACTGGAATATTACATAGGTTTAAAAAATGAGGGGCCTCTTCACAAACTAACGTGAGAATGACCTACAATATCAAAAAATAATGAGAGCAATAATAACAACAACTTTAACAATAGCTCCCCACTCAGGCTGCCTTTGATGTGGCAGAAACAGTGCCAAGTGCTTTCCATGCATACTGATGTCCTTTGACCACAACCTGATAAAATACGTCCAGTTACATTTTCTACTTAAATTAAGAACCTGAGGTGCGGAGAGGATTACTGACTTGTTACCAGAATTGGGACTCACGCAGTCCAGCTCCAATCTCTAGTTTTCAGAAAAGCTTAACCCCTCCCCCCCAGGATAAAGGGCTCAACTACAACTTGAACTTTACCTTAGAAATACAAACAATGTAACTTAATCATTTGCACCCTTATATTAACCTGAGTAAAAATAAAAGAAAGTTTGCACACAGCCTTTCCAACTGAAAAAGCAAGGTGAAAAGCAAGCCTATATAATAATTTGCTACCATTTATATATTTTAAAATAAGTGGAAATGACAACATATACACACATGCATACTACATATATACACACATATATATCATATACATAGCATCTACATTTTTTTTATATATGCATAAACTCTTTTTTTTTTTGTTATTTTGGCAGTTTTTTGGCCAGGGCTGGGTTTGAACCCGCCACCTCCAGCCTATGGGGCCGGCGCCCTACTCCTTTGAGCCATAGGTGCCACCCTGTATAAACTCTTTCTAGAAGGCTGTATGAGAAACTAGTATCTGTTACTGATAGCCTAGGGAGGGAGACCAGGAAACCAATCTAGAGGACAGAAACTAGAAAAAGATTTTTCACTGTATAACCTTTTATAGCATTTGAATTTTGAAGCTTTTTAAGAAAATAATACAATTAAAAATGGAGAGTTTTTTTAAACTCTGATATGACATAATTTACATCTCAAAGATATCACCTCTTTAGTCTACATTTAACTTTAATACACTTTAATAGACAGCTATGGACTTGACCTTTTCTTGACCCTTTAGCAAAAAAAACCTGTGTTACATACTAAGCAGAAAATATCCATAATGGGCAGATGAGAGCACTGCCTTCCCGAGCTATTATCCAGAACTGGGGAAACAGTGGCATCTGAAAGAATTCTTACCTGAGACAAAACCTCAACCAGCTCCTCCTAACTGAGCAAGTCCCCAGTGGAATCTGAGACAGATATGTATCTAGGGACAGCAGGGAGCTCAGAGCACTTAACGGTGTGTCCTTCTATCTTAAAATTCCTTTTAATTTCAAACACACACACACACCTCAGTTATAAACAGACATTTCTCTCTAACTCTTTCCTAGAACCCATCATCCAGAAGTACAAGACCACAAAAGTCCATAAGTTAAATTCACTACATGTAGGAACAACAGAAGCCTTTCAGATTCAGTAATAGAAATTTCATGCTCAAGATTTCACAATCACTATTCAAGTATTAGCTGAAATCATTAAAATATGATTCAAATCATCTAAGACTCTCAAATAGCAGATATCTTAGTTGGCATTCATTATTTTGTCTCACACTGTAGGAATGATAATATTATTCAAAGTAAATCAGATCACAAAACTTGATACTTTTGGTTTTTCTAACTAATTCAAAGTATTTATCTGAAAAGGCCTCTTACAAAAGTATAAAATTCAATTCCATTCTTTCACTTATTTAAGTTACTGATTGCCCAATAATTTCCAGGTGTTGTTCTGGTGCAGCCAAGCCAGTCTCTACCCCCCTGGAATTCATATGTTAGTAGAATAGATGATCCATAAACAAGCCGATTAATAAATAAGCAATAAGCATCACATAGGGATTAGCGCTCGGAGGAAAAATAAAGCAGTCTGAGAGGACAGGCAGTGAAGGGAAGGTGGGGTGGAGGAAACACATCTCTGGGTGGACAGGTCAGAGAAAGGCTCTCTAAGGAGAAGACTTGAGCAGACTCCTGGATGCAGGGGAGGAGGGAGGCCTTCCAGGCAGCAGTACCATTGAGGTGGGAATCAATTTGAGGAACTCAATTAGCAGCAGAAAGCTGTGTGTAGGTAGAACACAAGGCAGAGATAAGGTGGGAGGGGAAAGCAGGGAGAGAGATTTCAAAGGGCAGATTTCAAAGCATGCTGCTTTTTCTCTAAGTTTAGTGAGGATTAGATAGAATGCTTTCACTGCACTGACACATAACTCATGCCTCGTGAATATGAGTTTTTTTGGTTGTAGTTACTTTTATGGACAAAACATAAGAAATATCTGGCCTTTATGTTGAGAATTAGCAACACATGGAAATACTTTTGATTTAGTAAGACAATGAACATGCAAAATGTAAAAATACTCAATAATTAGAGATATATAAGTTGAAAAAAATGAAATACATTTGTGCTTCTTGTTGGAAGCAGTCTCTGTGGAGGGAGGAAAGAATCACTTTCCTCCACCAGGAATCAATATATGCATTGGTGCAAACTTTCTGCAGGGCAATGGAGATATTTATATTTAAATATATAACTGGTGTATGATTTGAAATATGCATTCTTTTTGATAGATTAATTGCACTTCTAAGTCTATTTCCTTGAGAAATAATTGAACTATATTGTTAGGATAACTATGGGAGACCACACAGCCCATATATTAGAAGGTCTGTGCTGGAAAAATCATGTCTGTTCTCTCCACAGGTTGATTCCAGTGCCTACCTTTGCGGCTGGTTCAGAGCAGGCCCTGAATATCATTTACTTAATTAATGAATGAAGAAATAAAATATGCAAATGTCTGCATACAATGTTCATATCAATATTTTTTATCATTGTGAACAATAGAAATCCTCAGTGTTTATCTGCAAAAGATTAATTGAAGCTGTCTTTCCCTCTTTGACTAGAATCCAAACTCCTTCTCATCATCTGTAAAGTTGACATGACCTTCTCCCAAGCCCAGCCCCAGAACTCATCACCCACCCTTCTCTTGCTTACTCTGTTCCAAACACACTGTTCTTACTATTTCTCAAACAAGTCATGCATGCTATCATTTCAAAACCTTTGAACTTACAGTTCCTTCCACCCGAATATGCTTTCCCTCCCTGTGCTCTCAGGCTCTCTCCTTTACTCCTTGTCTGCACTCAAACATCAGCTGCTCCAGAGGCTTGGCTACCCCATCTAAAACAGCAATCCACTCCCTCACCCTTCTGGATTTTTTTTTTCTTTACTCCTGGAGCAGTATCTGGTAAGAACCATTGAAACTGTTGAAAGATTAACACAATGTTTCTTAAAAATCAGGCTTTACTACTCCAAATATAATTATACCCCCAAATTCCAGAGAAGACTCTTACCTCTGTAAGGGACTCTTACATCTGTACCTTATTTTTCGATATAAACTCACCTGGGAATAAAGCCAGGCTCTTAGGTTGGAAAAAAAAAAAAAATCTAAGACTTACTGATGCATTGGTAATAGGCCTTCAGAAACACTCTGTTTGCTTCACTGTTTTTGTTTTTAGTTACAGACATAGGAAGATAAAGGATAATAAGAATCTTTCTTCTGTAGATAAACACACAGAATTCCACATATAAATAAATTGTATATTCTTAAGAAAAATAAAAAATACATATTAACTGGAGAAGCCCAACTCCTCGGTGGCTGCGAAGTTCTTCTCTGAAAGAACATTGGAAATCAGAAAGGAGCTGATACCATTGAGCAAAAGGAAAATAACAACTACCGGAGAGGCGGAGCAAAATGGCAGCCAAGTAACAGCTTCCTCGCATCTGGGCACCGTGAGTCTGGGGAGATAGGACTCCAGGCATCTCTGGCTGGTGGGATCTGCCTATCATCACCCCTGAGAGGATACAGGGAATCAGCGAGAGACTTCTGGACCCCAAGAGGAGGACTAAAACAGTGGAAAACCGGCAAGTGGTTGCGTGTATTCAATCTGTCTAAACCCACCAGCAACTGCACGAGAACTCAAAGAGCAAGAGGAAGTGAAAGGAAAATTAGGGCAAGGAAACAGATAAAAGAAATCACCCATGAGGAAGAATCAGCAGAAAACTCCAGGCAACATGAAGAACCAGTCCAGAACAACCGCGCCAAGGGACCATGAGGTAGCTACTGCAGAGGATTCCACCTATACAGAAATGTTAGGAATGACAGAAAGAGAATTTAGAATACACATGTTGAAAACAATGAAAGAAATGATGGAAACAATGAAGGAAACTGCTAATAAAGTGGAAAATAACCAAAAGGAAATTCAAAAACAGAATCAAATATGAGATGAAAGATATGAAGAATATAAAAAGGATATAGCAGAGCTGAAGGAAATGAAACAGTCAATCAGGGAACTTAAAGATGCAATGGAAAGTATCAGCAACAGGTTAGACCATGCAGAAGAAAGAATTTCAGAGGTAGAAGACAAAGTTTTTGAGATAACTCAGATAGTAAAAGAGGCAGAAAAAAAGAGAGAGAAAGCAGAACGTTCACTGTCAGAATTATGGGACTTTATGAAGTGTTCCAACATACGAGTTATAGGAATTCCAGAAGGGGAAGAAGAATGCCCCAGAAGAATGGAAGCCATACTAGAGAATATTATAAAAGAAAATTTCCCAAATATCACCAAAGATTCTGACACACTGCTTTCAGAGGGCTATCGGACCCCAGGTCACCTCAACTCTAACCGAGCTTCTCCAAGACACATTGTGATGAACCTGTCCAAAGTCAAGACAAAAGAAAAGATTCTGCAAGCTGCCAGGAGTAAGCGCCAGTTGACCTACAGGGGCAAATCCATCACAGTGACCGCAGACTTCTCTAATGAAACTTTCCAAGCAAGAAGACAATGGTCATCTACCTTTAATCTACTTAAACAGAACAATTTCCAGCCCAGAATTCTGTACCCTGCTAAGCTAAGCTTCAAAATTGACGGAGAAATCAAATCATTTACGGATATACAAACATTGAGGAAATTCGTCACAACAAGACCAGCTCTACAGGAAATACTTCAACCTGTTCTGCACACTGACCACCACAATGGATCAGCAGCAAAGAAAGAACTCAGAAAATAAAGGACAGAACCTAACCTCCACACTGATGCAAAAGATAAAACTAAGCAATGGACTCTCACAAAATAAGACGAATAGAATACTACCACATTTATCAATTATCTCAATAAATGTTAATGGCTTGAATTCCCCACTGAAGAGACATAGATTGGTTGACTGGATTAAAAAACACAAGCCATCCATTTGCTGTCTGCAAGAAACACACCTGGCTTCAAAAGACAAATTAAAGCTCCGAGTCAAGGGTTGGAAGACAATTTTTCAGGCAAATGGCATTCAGAAGAAAAGAGGAGTTGCAATCTTATTTTCAGATATATGTGGATTTAAAGCAACTAAAGTCAAAAAAGACAAAGATGGTCACTTTATATTGGTCAAGGGAAAAATACAACAAGAAGACATTTCAATTCTAAATATTTATGCACCCAATTTAAATGCTCCCAGATTCTTGAAACAGACCTTACTCAGTCTGAGCAATATGATAGCTGATAATTCCATAATAACAGGGGCCCTTAACACTCCTCTTACAGAGCTGGACAGATCCTCTAAACAGAAATTAAACAAGGATATAAGAGATTTAAATGAGACCCTAGAACAACGGTGCTGGATAGACGCATATAGAACACTCCACCCCAAAGATAAAGAATATACATTCTTCTCATCACCCCATGGAACATTCTCCAAAATTGATCATATCCTGGGACACAAAACAAATATCAACAGAATCAAAAGAATTGAAATTTTACCTTGTATCTTCTCAGACCATAAGGCACTAAAGGTGGAACTCAACTCTAACAAAAATGCTCGACCCCACCCAAAGGCATGGAAATTAAACAATCTTCTGTTGAATAACAGATGGATGAAGGAAGAAATAAAACAGGAAATCATTAACTTCCTTGAGCATAACAACAATGAAGACACAAGCTACCAAAACCTGTGGGATACTGAAAAAGCAGTTTTGAGAGGAAAATTCGTCGCTTTAGATGCCTACATTCGAAAAACAGAAAGAGAACACATCAACAATCTCACAAGAGATCTTATGGAATTGGAAAAAGAAGAACAGTCGAAGCCTAAACTCAGTAGAAGAAAAGAAATATCCAAAATCAAATCAGAGATGAATGAAATTGAAAACAAAAGAATCATTCAGAAAATTAATGAAACAAGGAGTTGGTTTTTTGAAAAAATAAATAAAATAGATAAACCATTGGCCAGACTAACGAGGAATAGAAAAGTAAAATCTCTAGTAACCTCAATCAGAAATGATAAAGGGGAAATAACAACTGATCCCACAGAAATACAAGAGATCATCTCTAAATACTACTAGAAACTCTATGCCCAGAAATTTGACAATGTGAAAGAAATGGATCAATATTTGGAATCACACCCTCTCCTTAGACTCAGCCAGGAAGAAATAGAGCTCCTGAACAGACCAATTTCAAGCACTGAGATCAAAGAAACAATAAAAATTCTTCCAACCAAAAAATGCCCTGGTCCAGATGGCTTCACTCCAGAATTCTATCAAACCTTCAAGGAAGAGCTTATTCCTGTACTGCAGAAATTATTCCAAAAAATTGAGGAAGAAGGAATCTTCCCCAACACATTCTATGAAGCAAACATCACCCTGATACCAAAACCAGGAAAAGACCCAAACAAAAAGGAGAATTTCAGACCAATCTCACTCATGAATATAGACACAAAAATTCTCAACAAAATCCTAGCCAATAGATTACAGCTTATCATCAAAAAAGTCATTCATCATGATCAAGTAGGCTTCATCCCAGGGATGCAAGGCTGGTTTAACATACGCAAGTCTATAAACGTTATCCACCATATTAACAGAGGCAAAAATAAAGATCACATGATCCTCTCAATAGATGCAGAAAAAGCATTTGATAAAATCCAGCATCCTTTTCTAATTAGAACACTGAAGAGTATAGGCATAGGTGGCACATTTCTAAAACTGATTGAAGCTATCTATGACAAACCCACAGCCAATATTTTACTGAATGGAGTAAAACTGAAAGCTTTTCCTCTTGGAACTGGAACCGGACAAGGTTGTCCTCTGTCACCTTTACTATTCAACGTAGTGCTGGAAGTTCTAGCCAATACAATTAGGCAAGACAAAGAAATAAAGGGAATCCAAATGGGAGCAGAGGAGGTCAAACTCTCCCTCTTTGCTGACGACATGATCTTATACTTAGAGAACCCCAAAGACTCAACCACAAGACTCCTAGAAGTCATCAAAAAATACAGTAATGTTTCAGGATATAAAATCAATGTCCACAAGTCAGTAGCCTTTGTGTACACCAATAACAGTCAAGATGAGAAGCTAATTAAGGACACAACTCCCTTCACCATAGTTTCAAAGAAAATGAAATACCTAGGAGTATACCTAACGAAGGAGGTGAAGGACCTCTATAAAGAAAACTATGAAATCCTCAGAAAGGAAATAGCAGAGGATATTAACAAATGGAAGAACCATACCATGCTCATGGATGGGAAGAATCAACATTGTTAAAATGTCTATACTTCCCAAAGCAATCTACCTATTCAATGCCATTCCTATCAAAATACCAACATTGTACTTTCAAGATTTGGAAAAAATGATTCTGCCTTTTGTATGGAACCGGAAAAAACCCCGTATAGCTAAGGCAGTTCTCTGTAACAAAAATAAAGCTAGGGGCATCAGCATACCAGATTTTAGTCTGTACTACAAAGCCATAGTGGTCAAGACAGCATGGTACTGGCACAAAAACAGAGACATAGACACTTGGAATCGAATTGAAAACCAAGAAATGAACCTAACATTTTACAACCACCTAATCTTTGATAAACCAAACAAGAACATACCTTGGGGGAAAGACTCCCTATTCAATAAATGGTGTTGGGAGAACTGGATGTCTACATGTAAAAGACTGAAACTGGACCCACACCTTTCCCCACTCACAAAAATTGATTCAAGATGGATAAAGGACTTAAACTTAAGGCATGAAACAATAAAAATCCTCCAAGAAAGCATAGGAAAAACACTGGAAGATATTGGCCTGGGGAAAGACTTCATGAAGAAGACTGCCATGGCAATTGCAACAACAACAAAAATAAACAAATGGGACTTCATTAAACTGAAAAGCTTCTGTACAGCTAAGGAGACAATAACCAAAGCAAAGAGACAACCTACACAATGGGAAAGGATATTTGCATATTTTCAATCAGACAAAAGCTTGATAACTAGGATCTATAGAGAACTCAAATTAATCCACTTGAAAAAAGCCAACAATCCCTTATATCAATGGGCAAGAGACATGAATAGAACTTTCTCTAAAGACGACAGACGAATGGCTAACAAACACATGAAAAAATGTTCATCATCTCTATATATTAGAGAAATGCAAATCAAAACAACCCTGAGATTTCGTCTAACCCCAGTGAGAATGGCCCACATCACAAAATCTCAAAACTGTAGATGCTTGCGTGGATGTGGAGAGAAGGGACCACTTTTACACTGCTGGTGGGACTGCAAACTAGTACAACCTTTCTGGAAGGAAGTATGGAGAAACCTCAAAGCACTCAAGCTAGACCTCCCATTTGATCCTGCAATCCCATTACTGGGCATCTACCCAGAAGGAAAGAAATCCTTTTATCATAAGGACACTTGTACTAGACTGTTTATTGCAGCTCAATTTACAATCGCCAAAATGTGGAAACAGCCTAAATGCCCACCAACCCAGGAATGGATTAACAAGCTGTGGTATATGTATACCATGGAATACTATTCAGCCATTAAAAAAAATGGAGACTTTACATCCTTTGTATTAACCTGGATGGACGTGGAAGACATTATTCTTAGTAAAGCATCACAAGAATGGAGAAGCATGAATCCTATGTACTCAATTTTGATATGAGGACAATTAATGACAATTATGGTTATGGGGGGGAACAGAAAGAGGGAAGGAGGGAGGTGGGTGGGGCCTTGGTGTGTGTCACACTTTATGGGGGCAAGACATGATTGCAAGAGGGACTTTACCTAACAATTGCAATCAGTGTAACCTGGCTTATTGTACCCTCAATGAATCCCCAACAATAAAAAAAAAAAAAAGAAAAGAAAATAACAACTACCATAAAAAAAAATACATATTAACTAAATACAGCAGAAATAATGAAAACTGTGAAAAAATTAATACTTTTTGAGAAATAGGATACGTGTATGAGCAAACCACCCTTGAGTTCATGTTTTCTAGATAAGTACTAGAAAGACCTCAGCCAATTGGGCTTTATTTACACTATTCACCTTTTTCTTCAATTAAGGGAGAAGTGGTTTAAAATAGAAACCTTTAGGAATCTTTTCTCATAAATATTAAAATTTTAGCAATATTGGAATAATCAAAGCTGAACTGAAATACAAGTGATTTGGGGGATGCAGGAGTTAGCAAATTCTAAGATGGTCCCTTGGTGGGTAATATGCCCAATCCTCAGAGAATCCTTCCAGGAACTGGGATTCAGTAACAATGATGTCCCCAGCACCAAGGGAAAATCATATCTATACTAGAGCTCAGTGGTCACCCTCTTAAAGAAAAATAAAATGTTCCTGAGAGCCCTGAACACACAAGGACTCATACTGCATTTTCTCTAAATTTCTCTAAACGATTGCAAAATAAACCTGTCTTCAAGGTAGCAATCACATGGGTAAACTTTTTAATCCCTGACTTTTTTCTTTTAATTTTAATTTTTTTATTTTTATTTTTAATTAAATAAATATACTACTTGAGAGCTCTAGTCCAAAGCTTTTACCTTGAAACCTTTAAAAAATATATATACAAAGCACAAAAGAGACCCTAAGTGATAGCCCCGTGGCCCACCTGGACAAGCCCCGCCCCCCGCCCCCGTGGGTGGGGGGAGGTGAACTGCAGTTACCCCCTGTCCTGCCCCAGCTCTCCTAGGCCTCTTGCTGAGCACCACACACACGGGGCACACACTGAGACTTCCAGAGGGCCCCGGGATGAACCTTGCCCTCTTCTTTTTACGCATACACTAATTTAGGTTTTGCAGAGAGGACCACATCCTCGTGAGTATACGGAAGAGAAGGTACTGGCAAGCTTGGAAGATGAGAGAAAGAGACCTTTGGATCCAAGCCCTGGCTAAAGGAACAGGAGAAAGACTGGGATGAATTGGCATTGGAGCGGCTCCCTTACTAATACATACATTGCTTTCATTACAGTAATAAACCATTCCAGGAAGTAAGTTGTGAGCGAGAGAAAAGGAGCAACTCTCTCTCTCTCCCTCTCTCTGTCTTCTGAAGGAAGCAGCCGCATCTCCTTGCAGAACGACAACCCCGAGGATACAGCAGTTGTCTTCAAATCTGTGACCATAAAAAATCATTATCTCTGTGAAATACAGCAATTTGGGAGATAATCAAACGGTGACCAGGGGGCAGAGCTGCCAATCTGAAGGATTACGCTCGGCGCGCCCGCCTGCGCCTGACCTTCCTGGGAGCCAGCTGTCGGCGCCAACGCGCCCCTTCCACTCCGGGCACATTCATTAGGCTGCCTCGGCTGCCGGGGCCATTTGCATAACACCTCGGCTTTCTTAATTAGTACTTCATTTCTCCCTTGACTTATTTTGTGCTAAGTTCGCTGTCTCCACCCCCACCCCTCCTTGATTCGCTCTTCCCTTGCTGAAATATATGAAGGGTTCGAGGAGGTGGGCGGGGAGGATGAGACGCGAGAACGCACAGGATTTGCAAATTCAGGCGCCCCTAATTAGCCTGTTCGTATTTCCAGAGTTGGGTGACTTTTCTCCGTGAGACTGTTTTGGGAGAAAATTATGCTCGAAACTTTTAATTCCACTATATGCGGATGAAAGTACTTTTGCCTCCTCGTTTGTCGTCTTCTGAGAACAATATACCCTCAAAGTGATCCATGAGTCTTGGGCTTTAGATTTTCAGAATTGTAACTCCACGGGAAGTGGGATCATGTCTATCTGCTTACTGGTTTGAGCAGGTCTCAAATTTTAATGGAGGGTTGGGCAAATCTTTTCCTGGCGGGTCCAAACATTTCCAGTTAATTATTCCAACCTCTCTCTTGCTGCATTATTCTACACAAGTGAATGAAAATTCGAGCAAATGCATTCAACATGTGATTATTATAGTTCCTCCGGATGGATAATTAACAAACAAAACCAAGCTTCTCTTTTCTTATAGAGTGTGTTGATTTTACCTGGTCTAAGAAATAGAAATGCCTTAACTCCCCCACTTGATAGGCACAGGCTGATTGAATCTTGATTTCTGCTCATGAAGAGAGGACAGATTCTGCTATGCAGGCCCAAGAGACATTTGATGACCTCTTTGAAGAAAATAGGAGGTAACCATTATTAAAAGGCACAATCTGTGATGCTTAATTTAGTCCTCAGATGTATGAATCACATCAATACAAATCAACAATTATTTCCAAAAAGTCTCAATTATTTCAGAAATATTTAAAGAAACCTACTGTGTTTCTTTAAATATTTCAACTCTGTACAGTGAATCATTCAGTTTGTGTTCTGACACAAAACTGCACATGCCTCCATGTGTCTTTTTCACATAGAAGGCAAGCTGCGTGAGGATTTATAGATGGTCATCTGTTTGACTCTGTCCATTACCACTTTTGATAAGGGTGGGTTTATTAGACATTTGGATGCAAAAAAGTTCTTTTCAGAGTACAGTTCTGTGTGGTAGTGCAAATGGAATGATTTACTGTACAGAGTCGAAACATTTAAAGAAATGAAAGAAATGCAGTAGGTGCTGAAATAATTGAGGCTTTTTATCAATAACTCTTGATTTTACTGATGTGATTTATATATCTCAGGACTAAATTAAATATGGAATACTTTTTGTTTTAGCATTTTATATAAGGTGGAACAATTAAGTTCCTGAACTCATCCTCAACAAAGTGCTACATCTCTTATTGCTGAATGTCACTACGGTCATCTTTGAAGTACTCCCTTGGCCATCTGGCGACCAGAGTAATATTCAGCAATGAGGTATGTAGCACTTTTTCAAGGATGAGTTCAAGAACTTAATTGTCCAACCTCCTGTGTGTCTGTGTGTTTGTGTGTGTGTATAATAGCCAACTACATTCTACTGCATATATGCAAACATGTTATTTTAAGTCATTATCACTTCAAAAATTCTTGAGCAATTTTCTTTGAATTTGGCTTGATCTTCCTCCTTCAGTGACTCTGGATTAAACCAAACATAAAAGTTTATAGGTTCAGGGGTGGCTGGAATAGGGTGCTGGCCCCATATGCTAGAGATGGCGGGTTCAAACCCAGCCCTAGCTCTGTCTGAAAGCTGCAAATATGAATAGATAAATAAATAAATAAATGTTTATAGGTTCAATACAAACAACATCTTGGCCATTTGGTGGGGTTGGGGTTGTTGTGGTGCAAATTTTTTAGTCTCTTGTAATCCCAAACCAGCTTTATCTATTTTGCTGTAACTATTAACACACACACAAACATATGTACAAATAAAAATAAATAAAAAGAGACTGTGATTATTGGTTCAAGAAAGGAAACATTTGACCATAAACCATTGCTGAAGAAAACTATCTTTAAGAAGGCACCTGTACCTTTAAAAAAAAAAAAAACTCAGAATTTTTCTTCAGAAAGCATATTTTTAAACATAAAATTTACAAACTACATTATGTGGAAAATATATTTGTTTTTTAATACACCTATGCATACTTGTATTTAGAATAAACACATTTATATGTGGTACAATAGGCAAATGGTTATTCTTTTATTACTCACAAATTCTCTTAAAATATATACACATAATTTATAAAGAATATATGCCTATTAGGCGGCGCCTGTGGCTCAGTGAGTAGGGCCCCGGCCCCATGTGCCGAGGGTGGCGGGTTCAGACCCAGCCCCGGCCAAACTGCAACAAAAATATAGCCGGGCGTTGTGGCTGGCGCCTGTAGTCCCAGCTGCTCAGGAGGCTGAGGCAAGAGAATCACGTAAGCCCAAGAGCTGGAGGTTGCTGTGAGCCGTGTGACGCCACGGCACTCTACCGAGGGCAAAAAAGTGAGACTCTGTCTCTACAAAAAAAAAAAAGAATATATGCCTATTTACATTTTCAAATATATCCCTTGTTTTTATTACTATTTTCTTTTATTCATTCTTTATTTTCAGCTGGAATCTAACCTTTTTTTTTTTTTTTTAACCAGGGACTGTTTCCTCTCTATATAAACAGTGAATGCTGTTCATTATTATTTTTTTTAATTTCCACAATTAAAGCACTGTAAGAATTTCATGAGAAGTCAAAAAACACACAGGGCAAAGGATAGGCCAAGAAGTTATGTTGGCAGCAGTATATATTACTTAGGAGCAATAAGAGGAGGTAAAAGAGTACAGGAAGCGATAGTTTGAAATGTTAAGCTTTGAAACATTTGCCCATAATGTTATTTTAACATAGTTGGTTGCACTGAATGGATGTGGGTCTCTGTCCCAAGTGATACTTCTGTGAACATAAAGTGTCTGCAGGTGTTTGCCTCCAGGTAGGTCACTGAAAGACAATGCAAATGAGGACAATTTCCCTATAGCGGCAGCAACCATAGGAATTAACAAGCAGAAACCTGGTGGAGGTTGGCATCATCCTCCATAGCAAGAGAAGTTTGGGGGCATTTTACAATTTGCCTTCCATTAACTCCTAGATTGCCCTGTCCCTCAGATGTGTGCCACCAGGTCATAAGCACAGGAACTTACTGTAAGAAATTCTCAATTATCCATTTATAGAATGTGTGCTCTCTTTTTATTCAAAGCTTATTTGATATCCCACACTGGCTACCATAATCCACCTGCTTGCTTCTGCAACGCCGCTCCTCCATATCAACTGGCCAATATTAGGTAAATAATTTTAATACAAGCTTAAAGTAGGCCACCTCTGTCTGCCCCATAAAAGGCACATAATACAAGTTAAAAAATCATCTTTTGTAGAAAGTCTTATTTTAGATTACAGTCAACCCTCCATATCCTTGGATTCTGCACCTCCAGATTCAACCAAGTAGAGATTGGAAATATTTGGAAAAAACTAAAACAATAAAAAGACAAACTTTAAAAATAGGGTCTAACAACTACTTACATAGTATTTGCATTGTATCAGGTGTTATAAGCAATCTAGAGGTAATTTAAAGTATGTGAGGGAATATGTGCAGGTTACGTGCACATACTGTGTCATCTTATATAAGGGACTGAGCATCCCTGAAATTTGGTATGAGCAGAGAACAAATACCCTGGGGGTACTGAGGGATGACTATATTACAACAATACACTAGTTCATTCTGATGATTTTTGTCAGTATGGGTAATTGAGAAGAGACAAAAATATATATAGGGAGAAAGAAAATGTTATGTGTTAAGTAAGGCTTTTTTATTTCTATGTCTCATTTAATTCTCTCAAGATTCCATGAGAAAGGTATCAATATCCCCATTTCACAGATGAGAAAGTAAGGCATGCAGAGATTGAATAATTTTCTGAATATCATGTAGCTAGAAAATGATGGAGCAAATACTTGATGCCAGGACTGACAATAAGCCATTGTCTCGGCCTTGTATGCACACACAAAGGTGGAAAATGGTTGGGTAACTGCAAAGTGAAAGGTACTGACAAAAATGAAGCATTCCTAATGTGCAAAACTCAGTAAAACAGCTCACAGATGTATATAATACAACGCATATAATAAAATCACTGAAACTTAGCAGCTACTTAGAAAGATAATCCATATTCACTTAGAGGGTGCCACGCATAGTTAGGTCCCCACAGGCAGATGGAAAAGGGGAGATTCCCCCTAATACATTCTTTTCCATGCATTTCTTTTATAACATATACTATCACTTGTAATAAAACGGGAACTTGAATTCTACAACACTGAGGCAATAAAATGTCCTGCTACAAGACTGCATAGCAACCAGATGTCCACAGTGGAAGGTCTGGGAAAGACAATTAAATACAGTACTTTCCCTCCAGGGCAGTATTGATCAAAGGAGTAACACATATACATGTTTCATCATTCAAATGCTAATGAATCTATAAACCTCATTATTTCTTATCTATCTCTGAGTTTCCACAGCAGTTTTTGGTGACATACCATATTTATGCCAGTAATGTTTTCACTTTTTATATGCATTTTCTGAGCCCAATAATGGACAGAAAAATATTAATAAAGAAGAAAACATCATATAAATATAATCCCAGACCAGGCATTATTTGCAGATTGACAATGGATACAAAGTTTTCACTCTCTGCTTGAAGTATAGCATAGATCAAACAAGGACTGTTACTGGATAGAACAATAAAAAATATTTGCTAACTGAGGCTCCAAAAAAGCTTTACTATATTTACTATGTAAGTTTGAAATTCTCAGAAGATAGATATAGTGCAAATATTATTACGTGTTTTCACACATATGACATATATTTAAAATCCACAATCAGAAGTAGGAATAAAACATTTCTTCTCTTTCCTACTGGATACCTTTCTCTTTCGTCATAATACCTTTTAATTATTTTTGTGTTGTCACTGTTTTTATTCATTTGTTTTTGAGAAGCAGGGCCATGGTGTTAGACAGACTAGGGCATTTGATATTAGAAAGTCTAATTCAAATCTATTCTGCTACTTATACTCAAGACAACTTTGAGCAGGTAATTTTCCTCTTTGAGCCTCAATTTTTTCACTTGAAAACTGGGGGTTGTAATTATTATTAGCTTTGTGGCCTAAGGTAATTTACTCCACGTTTTGAGATGTGGGCTGATTCTGTGTAAAATGAAATTAATATATAATTTAGGTTGTGCCTAAGGATTAAATGTAATAGCTGCAGAACCTAGCACACAGTAGGTGCTGAGTAAATTGCTTGTCCATAATCTATGCTAGAAATACATACTTACAGTAGAATATTTGTAAAATAATAATTCTAATATAAATAATCTTTCATATTTCAGTGTACTATCATCTACATATATATATAACTTTCTCTCTCTCTCCATATATATATATAACTTTGGTATGTAGTTAAGATTATATTATCCATAGTTTTGTAGTTGCTATAATAACCTATTACTTAATAATCATTTTCCTCCATATTATTACAAATTCTTTATGATCATTGTGATGGATTCTACGTGTCAATTTGACCAAGGTAAGGAATTCCTACATAGCTGGTGAAATGTGATTTCTGGGAAAGTCTGTGAGCATTTGAGTAAGTAGACTGAGTAAGGATCTACTCTCACCAAAAAGAGCAGGCATCGTCCACTCCACTCAGGGCCTAAACAGAACAACAAAGGCAGAAAAGGGCCCCTTCTTGAGCTGGGACATCCATCTTCTACCCTCAGACATCAGCGCTTGTGTTTGTTAGGTCTTCAGACTCTGGAACTTTCAAGGTAGGACAATTAAGTTGGCAAACTTATCCTAGAAAAAGTGCTACATACCTCATTGCTGAATGTCACTACAGCGCCTTTGAAGTACTCCCCTTGGCCATCTGTGACTGTAATAAGGTATGTAGCACGTTTTCTAAGATGAGTTTGAGAACTTAATTGTCAGACCTCATATGACAAGAGGTCTGATGACCACTTCAGAAAAAGAGTTCCAAAATGGCTTTGTAGTGTGGACTAGGAGCTGGCATCGGTGCACAGCTTCCCAAGGGGAGCCCTATCACAGGAGGACGTAGTGATATTCAGCCATGGGTATGTAGCACTTTGTCTAGGATGAGTTTGAGAGCTTAACTTCTCAATCTTCTATGTCCACCCACAACCCTGTCCTGTTCTTAAGCTTTTGGACTCAGACTAAATTACACCCCAGCTTTCCTGGGACTCCAGTTTGCAGAAAAGCAGATCATAGGACTTCTCAGCCTCCACACAAGCAAATTCTCATAATAAATCTCTTATCTATCTATATATATCCTGTTGGTACTATTTCTCTGGGGAACTCCTACTAATACAATCATTATTTCAATAGCAGTATAATATCAAATTTGGAGGCATAATACAATGTGTTTAATTAAATTGTGACTTTGTAATTATAAACCCGTATCAGCCACATTTCTGAATATTTTCATTTAGCTGTTTTCTAAAGTGCTTATCTATAGCCCTGTGCCAAGAGATATTTTGAGTTGGGGGAGATTTGGAAAAGAAATACAAAGAAGGATTAATTTCCCAGGAGCAACAAGAAAATCAGAGGAAAACACATTATTCTTACAGTGCATAATAAAAAGGGAAATGGGAAACTTTAGGAAAAGGCAACAAGTAGAACTCCTTTGCAAAGGCCTTATGCTTTGATAAGTTTATAATAAAAAAAATGTACTGACTAGAAAATTTGTGCTATCATGTGGAACCTGAACATAGAAATTCCTTAAGTCAGATCATTCTATCAGTAGGTCAATGGATACATTTTTGTACACATTCAAGGATGGTCTAGAGAACATTAGACATTTACAAAACTGAAAATTAGGCATGGCCTTGAAGTCTCCAAAAGGACAGGACAGGCTTTCAATGATGTCACCAGTGCCTTGTTTTTTTAATTCTATCCTAAAACTACTAATAAGCTTTTCTGGAAGAATTAACAGTTTAATAAATCTCACAGAGTATTTTTTTTCTAATACTGAAGTAGATTAGCTAAATTCCCACATAAATATATGGCAGGGGTGAGGGGTGGACAGGATGGCTCATGCCTGTAATCTCAGCACTCTGGGAGGCTGGGGTAGGAGGATTGCATGATGTCAGAAGTCCGAGACCAGCCTGAACAAAGTGAGACCCCACTGCTGCTGAAAATAGAAAGTATTTAGCCAGGTGGTGAGGCAGGTACCTATAGTCCCAGTTACTTGGGAGTCTGAAGCAGGATTGCTTTGCTTGAGCCCAGGAATTTGAGGTTGCTGTAAGCAAGGCTGAAGCCATGTCACTTTAGCCTGGGCAAAAAAGCAAGACTCTGTCTCAAAATAAAATTAAAGGTGACTTGATTATACATATTACAATTTAATAATGTTTTCCTTTCTTAAAATGTGTATACATATTCTGGCACCTTCTTTGTGTATGCGTGTATATATATGGATGGATTTATTAAAATGAAAAAACAAAAAGGCATTGGAATTACATGTAGATAGCACATGTGAATGAGAATATCCAATCACCATACCTCTGTTCCCCTTTATAAAAAGGGGGCTCTGGTTTCTAAACACCAATTGAACTAAACAGGCAAAGAAAATGCAGTGGGAATAGAGACCACGCAGCTTGGATCACAAGTTCTGAACTTTTTATTTAAATGAACCTCTGAATAGAAATGCATTTCTAATGATTCAGACTTGGTGAAGGGGTATGCATAGACCATGGTCAGGGTTAGACCGTGCGTGGCATCTATTCCCTGAGACAGTGGGGGAGGAAAGAAGTTTGACAAACCTGCAAATGGCTACACAGGTGCTCATCTGATTTCTCTTTTGTTTTTAAAGTTCTCTTGTATTTTAAGAGAAATTTAATCTAGCTCTTTCTTATTCCTTCCTATTTGGTCCACAAAAGAAACTTAGGAGAGCTTTTCCACGTTAGTTTGTTTTGCCATTAAAAGAAAACAAGTAAATTTTCCTTCTTCAGCCATTTGCTCTCCTATATCCCTCTTTACTGGCCCTGGGGTTTCGTCAAAACAGAATTACCATGCAGCCTGGGGTAGGACTTGATTTTTTATTCTATTGATCTTTATATCTGGATCTGGTAGTTACAGCTGTAGCACTAAATTTCTATTTATTGGAATTCTCCTGGGCTTGTGGCTTGATACTAGACACCGAGAAGGGGAAGGAAAAGGTACCTTGCACTCAGACCAAGTGCAGCCCAAGCAGTTCCTTGGATACAGACAGCCGTACATACAACAGGATGCCCAAAGGAAAGAACAGAACGAAGAAATGGAAATGTTTAATTTATATGCTTATCTGCGGAGATATCATTGGGTTTAAAGATATGATTATAAAATGGATAGCATATGTGTTACATTAGGACTGACAGATTGTGATCCAAGTCTAATAAATCAGTGTCAAAAATTATGTTATAAAAGAATTTTCTATACATAGACAGCTTACTTCTAGCGCTCCAAGACATTAAACTTACAGGATACACAATCTGATCAAATGATACATGATCAGAGAGTGATTACAAATCCTGCTTCAAGTAGGTAATTTTCTGGCAAGGCCTGGACTTGGGCCATATTTTCTAAGACTCTTGATTCCTCAATTCTGGATATCTTGTCAATTGTGCCTTCCCAGACACCATAGGAAATCACAACCCTGTTCCGTGGCCAAATTTGAAAGGTTTGTTGATGTAGAAAAATTAATTTACATTTGAGCATGTTTTTGATACTAGTCTTCATGTATTCAACTTCCCTACAATTAAGCATTGATTGTGCCTGGACGGAAGAGCATCCTTTCTTTTTCTTTTTTCTACACACCTCTGCCATGGTGTCATTTCAGGGTTTTCCTGTCACATCTACTCATTACAATCCTTCTGTCCTGCTTACTAATGTTAACTCATGAACCATTTTTATTATACATTACCGTTAAAGCTAACTGACATTATTTTTAGCAAAAGATTTCAGGTTGGAAAAGGACTGAGGCCCCATAAGTGAAGTAACAGGATTTTATTTACTTCAGTCTCCGGTCTATTCATTGGTTTTTATTGGCATTAAAAAAATGTTTGAGCAAGGTTTTATTGCAGATCTTTTCATTTTTAGTATGTCTGCTTAAAGGCTCACAATTAAATAGCTACAAATAATGCCTTCGGTGCAAATGAACACTGGATAATACGACTGATTTTAACAATTAAGAGAAAAATTGAGGTAAAAAAAACCTTTTTATAAAAGACAGAAGATGAAAACTCTCAGACTATATGAAACTCTAATATAACAGCCAAAGAATTAATTAAAATATGTTCTGTTCAATGTATATATAAATAAACAGCAAAGAGGACAAAGGAGAGAGGGGGAGAGGAAGGGAAAAAAGGAAAGATGGAGCCTAAGAAAAAAGTTTTTGCTTTTTCCAAACTAGGGAACTTTTTATTATGTGAAATTTGGCAATGAAATTTGTCAATCAAATATAGTGGGCAATTTCAAGACTAACACACTTGGAGAATATCTATAATTTAATAAATTTATGTAGAATAGGTTTTACACTGTTTTCTAATTCAGGCCCTTCCATTAGCTGGGCATTTAGAATTCTGGTACCGTTTGGCCTACGGGAAGATAATATTGAGATCACTTGCTCACTCAATGACCTTCATTTCAACAAACCACTCATTCACTTGGTTTCTCTCTACATTCATATTATGTTATAGATTTACTCTGAGAACATCTAAAATAAATAGATTAAATCATTTTGAAGTTACTGGGTTTTATAAAATACAGTTGTTTCTGTCCAAGAATTTGCAACCTTTATTCATCTAAAAAAAAAATTGCTGATTATCAAGCCAAACCAGAACAGAAATCACAAAGCAAAGATTAAACAACCCTGGGCATTCACCAATAATTTCCTGAATACAAATGATCATGCTAGATATACTTTATTATACTAAGCAACTTTTATCCAAATTTATCAAGTGTGTTCCTTTTAATAACTTCCATTGCCTTACTTCTACGATTTACATTTAAATGCAAATCTTATTTTGTGATTCTACTAAAGATCTTATATAAAACCAAGGAAAATTACTATCCAAATACCATTACCTAGAAGTTTGAAATTCTGAGACTACAAACGGGTTAATTAATTACATTATCTGTAGCATTACCCTGGCTACATTCTGCCTGGAAGGCATATGGATCCACTCAGCTGCTGAATTTGAAAGTGCTGTGTCCTTTTCATGCAGAAGAAAAATCACCCACATAACCCTCTTCCACCCCCACTGCAAACACTGGAAGACTTTATGTTTCTTTTCACCTGATTGTGTCCCTGGTGAAATAATCCATAGGAACAACATTAAATAAATAACAAAATATTTCATACCATCATGAAAATCTGAGTACTATTAAATAGATTTCATCAGTACCTACTAACTAAAATTCTACTATGTTCTAGCTAACATGTTAGACCAGCATCAAATGTAAATAAGACATGGTGCCCACCCATCAGGAACTCTTATCAGAGTTAAGTTTACAAAAGGCTAAGTAAAAAATGACATTGAAAAGCCTTTCCAAGATTTGATTTGCTAAAGAAATATCAGTGATATGTAAACCATTTATCTGCTTAGCTATTTATGTAGATTAATTTAATCATATAATTTTTCATGTCATTTTAGATATTTCTTCTCTCCTTTTTTACCTTCCACTTTTCCTAATTCCTCTGCTTCTTTAGTTCCCTTGGTTCTTTCATCTTTTTCTCTGTTTTCCTTAGCTAAAAACAAATGAGGTAGCTAAAAAGTGCATAGTGTCATAATACTATGTGTCAATACAATGCCAAAATACAAAGACAAATTAGAGTATACAAGTAAATTAAAATGGGATAAATTTGTTCACCAATGTGTACACCAGGAAGTCCTGTATATAATTGTTAAACATAGATGGCAAACAGGCTCTGAGTTCCCCAGTGGCCCACGGTAAAGAAGGCATATTTCACCTTCTAAACTACAGACAGCATTTCAGCAGCTGCTAACTAGCACAAATTTTCCCACTGTGATGTTGGAAAGAACATTATTCTTGACTTCACTCATGGAGGGAATGTTTGTGCCACAGCAGACACTATCCTTAACAATTTCCAATTGCCTGGTAGAGTGCAGTTTTTGAATATGAAATGCCAGAGATTGGGTTGAGTAATACAATTACAGAGGAATTTAAAAACTCTGAATTCTAAATCATGTACATTATGAGCTCTCTCTATCTCTCTATATGTGAATAGATACCTGTGTGCGTATACTATATATATGTGAAACATATATTAGTTTAATCCTAATGTAGTTATAACTAATGTAGAGTGAGAAAAACTGCTCCTACAACTGAAGAAATTTCTCTAAAATTCATTTGATCATATCGGTAACAGAGTTTATTTTTTAGGACTATAATATTTAATTAAAATATTAAATATAGTCCTAATTAAATTAGGACTATTAAATATAGTCCTAATATAATAAGGACTATAATAAGATCAGTATTTTCATTTTCAAGAATATATAGTCTTTTTAGTTTATTATTTTGTAGTAATCTTTCCTTAATTTTAGAAACCAATATTTTTATCAAAATGATTATACATTTAACATGTAAGTTTTTATAAATTTGTATTTTTACTTAAACATGTTTATATATTTTTAAAGTTTGTTTGTATTGGGAATTTTATATCACTGAGTCTTTTATGAATCCTGAACATTTTTAAAAGAAAATTTTGTATTATTTACATTAAAATGTTGTTCCTATCCTTTTGTACAGTGTTGCAATTACTGCACAGCCCAAAAGATGCTCAGTTTATCCCACTTTTAACCTTAACTCTGTCTCAACAATGCTGGACAATTTAGCAAATATTTTAGCAGATGTTACCTATACAAAAATACAAGAATAAAACCCAAATTTTACCTTATAGGTTTACTACTACCTGTTCTGCCCTGTTTACTACAACCTGTTCTGGCCACATGTCCTATTAAGATTCAAGACTGAGAGGAATGAATACTTACATGGTCAAAGATTCGGAGTTCTATGAACATTTAGCACAAATAGAAGGATAATATTTAATGATAACTCAACACATCTGTTGAAAAACATAGAATTCAACTTAAAAAAAACAACTCACTTAATTCTTTGTTCACTTGCAAATTTAGATGTGACCTTAGGTAAGTCACCAAAATTCTTTGACTTAATGTCCTCATTTTTCATGTGGATCCATTGGACATATTCTGGCTTACAGGGATGTTTTATGGAATAACATATTAATGATTATTAAATGACTATGAAATATAACTGACAAACATTTCTTGGGTCCAGATATCTTTTTAACTCTTAATTTGCTTCTGGTAGCTCAACAAAAGGACCTAGTTCCTTGTTTAAATAAATTAAAGGTTAAAATAATATTGACTAAGCAGCTGGTTGCACAGTGTTAAAGTAGGTCATTTACCAGATATTGAGTCTACATTGAGTTTCATGTAGACTCAATATCTGGTTGCATTGCATATTTTATTACATTGATGAGATCTTATATAATGAAACTTTTGTCTACATTTCCATAGCAGGAACTCAGGATTCTGAAAGTACCAAAATCCTCCACAAACAGTCAGTTCAAAACTGAAAAGTATCAGCCAGTTTGGTGGTCAATTCGATCAATTACCTTGATGCTTATACACTATATAATTTGCCATAGAAATAAATTTCTCCTTCCTATTTCAGGGATCTCTTTTAGCTCCCTACAGAAAATCAAAGAGAAAGGAAGCTTGGAGAGATGTATGTTTGGGGTCTAATCCAATCAATCAGAAAGAATACATTTTCTGTGACAACAGGTCATTTTCTATACTCTTGAGTGTGACCTGGAGATGAATTGCTTTATCGCCTCTAAGGAAAACTCTTCAGGTCTGCTATTTCCTAATTTATAAAATGGGAAGACTGCTTGGAGGCCTGTCCTCCAGAAAGCATTCTGAGCTTCTCACTAGGCAGCATTTATTGAGCACCACTGTGTGCTTAGCACTGTATAAATACAAGGTGTCAGGTTAACAAATCACAACCCTTCTGGCTGCAAAATAATTTTTTAAAACCCTCAGCTCTATTAATATTCCATGCCATATGGTAGAAAAAGGTCTAAATTCTATTGCTTTTGCTTTTACAGATAATTTATGAAAAAAATGAAATATTAACTAGGAATGTGGTAGAATGGCTTTCTGTTTCGCTCGGAGATGACAAATGAAGCCGCATAGGCACACATTTGAATAAGGAATTATCAATCAACCTCAAACTTGACCCACAGCTGTCATCCCTATAAATTAATGTTTACCATTTTTAAGTATGTACAGGACATCTGGAAACACACAGGCTGTGGCTGGTGAGAAATTTCTAAGAAATAGTATATCAAAAGCTAATTATAGCAGCAGTAAGCCCAAGTGTCATTTTGTTATGGTGAATTATAGACAGGGAGCTCTGTCACCGCAAACTGTTATTCATAACTAAATCATAATGCTTTTAAGTTTTAATTAATCTGCTTAGCTTTAGTTGCAAGGGAGAAGCTTGCTTAACTGTTAGGCCACCAAGGCACTCTCAGGCTACCCTGAAACTGCATCTGAGCACCTGAGGGAGCAAGACCATATTATCAGACTGACATCTCCTCTATTAAAGAGAATTTCTTTTAATATGCCAGAGTCTGAATATTTCTTTCTATTTCATTATCAAAAAACCAATTAATTTTCCATAAGAGCACCAAATTAATTACAAAATACTATGGAAATCAGAGATGTCACTTCTTTCCTACCATTATGGAAATGCCAAGCCCCTTGGCAGCAAAATCCTTCGAAGGTACCGGTTTTACTCTTTAGTTAATATTTTATTTGTGATGTTGGAAAGACCCAAAAGAGCTAACACTTTTATTTCTCCTTCACATGACTTATTTCCCCCAATTCTGTTACCCAGTCCATACTTTTCATATTTAATCATGTTTACATTGTGAAGATTATCTGGAGAAAGAAAATTTTTCCAAAATGAAACTCCAGCTTATTCATTGTGATTTCTTGAGTCTTTATCTTGTTTACCCGCTTGGACTATAAACTTCTCATGGACAGAGGATTGTTTTCAACTGATTTTATAGTCACATCCTCCTATCTGTCCTTGGAATTCAGGTATTTCTACCTGAATTCATACTGAAGATTTAGTAAATTTTCATCAGTTGCAAACAAAAAATATCTAATTTTAATTGGCAATGAGAAATTTAAATTTATTGAACTTGTAATCCAAAATGAATCCACAAGGACAGACAGTAACAGAGTATATGGTCTCATCATAAGGCAAGCTGCTGGAAAAACAATGACCACAACTCATGGCTATTTCAAATTCTATTAAGCAAACACATTTTTTTTCCTTCTTGGAAATTTATGATGACCTTACATAAAGGCGGAAGAGAGAAACGAAAGCAAAGAAAATGTACGTAGGTGCATAGATTTGGTTACAAATTTTCTCTTTTATGAAATGATGGCATTACCTGATTTTTAAACTTGTATTTAAAGCAGTAGAAACCTTATTTAAATCAAATAGTAGAAAGACCACTCCTTACCCCTCTCTATAAGAATCCTGGCCCCCTTGGACTTCCCTTTGCCCAGAGAAGCCTTGGTCTTTGCAAAACACTGTCTAAATATGACTGGGAATGTCTTCCTAGGGACAAAGCATACGCCACCCCTATGCCTTGACCAACAGACATTAATACATATTTTGTTGATTTAGCACCAAGGCCAGTGTCTTTCATAGCTTTCTATCTTTAATTGCTGACTTATTTCTTATTTGCCTTTATCTAGATTAACTGAAATTTAAAATACAATAAATATTTTCTCTGTAGTTTTTATCACTATTTACCTAATTCAGTTTAGATAAATACACATAAATGTGTTTATGGTTAACTTAGGCAGCAGTAAATGGCCATTTCAATAGGATTCTTTTCAAACATATTTTAAAATAACAACTGGATCTAAAAGTTGTGAAAGATGCAAACAAGGCCACCCTGGACTTTTCCCAGTACCATGGATCAATTTTCACTTTATTTAAATGTAGGGCCCCATAAGTGGACTTCATGTCTTCCAAAGTTTCTTCCAACTCTCAGAGGTTACCATTCTCTAGCAAGAGAAAAGGTAGATTCTCCTGTTCCATATATTAAATAACACAGTCACTTCTCTTAAATTTGCTTCTCAGAGAGTGATGGAATTAAAAATAGAAGAAGGTGTGTACATATTTAATCCTCAGTTCAAACACAGATTTAATTTGCCTATGTTCAGTGAGTAATTTTGTCTGGTACTTTAAAACATTGTTTTGGATTAGTGCAGCTCCATCAAAGTGCCAATCATACTTTGAAGCCTCAAAACACGGTCACTTAAGTCAAATTAAGTGGATTACATAAGGTGCAAGAGGATTTTGTACTAATAAAGAAACTGAGGCATCTTCTTTGAGGCAGGAGTTCAAGTTTTATGGCCCACTGAGGCTTGCTTTCTTCCAAAACAGGTTTGCCTCTGAAGGCCATGTTCTGAGCATGAGTACACATTCATATCCGTATATGTATACACAAACAACCTTTTTTTTCCCTAGAAGTCTGATGACGGAGATTCTTATGACCTTCTGAGCTATTTTAGGCTTTTATTTTCCCTCATTTAATGTTAATTTTTTCATCTCCATCATGAAACAAAAATAAATTAAAACAGTCTTTTGGTTTAATTTCTAATACAGAAGCAAAGCTAATACTGGCATAATAATTGCTAAAATGCTACTTAAATCTGCATCTGACTCGTGGCCAACATCAGAGAACAAGTTGGAACAGTGGTGGATAAATAATTAAAACACTTGGAGACATTAGGTTCATATTTTCTCTCAATAAAATTACATTTTTGAGCCTCCCCATGATAAGCCTTCAAGTGTACCTTAGCCCAGGGTTCTCTGAGTTAGCCACTCCCTTTGAAAATGTGGTCCTTGAATTTAAAAACAAATGCTGATGAGAGCAGTTTAGCTCAATTCTCGCTTTTGTGTCAGTTCAGACCTAAGAGAAAGGAATTTTTTTTCATGAGTCTAGCAGATGCTCTCACAGGTGGAAACAGAGTACGACCACAAAAGATCCCACCTGGAGGACTCCCCCAAGCTTAGTACTAACTATGTGAAGTAAGGAAGGACGCTTGGCCAAAACTCAAATTTCAAATGGCCACCTCATTCTAGATTATTTTGAATTTAGCAAACAAGACCACAGATTTGAAACAGGCACTTTCTCTGAAAGAAACAGTCTTAAGTCAAACACACCCAGGAATTATATGACCATGGGCATGTTAGCCACTATAGTGGCTCATATTGAATGCTTCCTATAGACCAGGCACTATCCTAACGACTTTCACTAAGTGAACTCATTTTATCCTTGCAATAATTTGTGTACTGATTATTAGATCCATTAAATAAATAAAGAAATTAGATCAAGGGAAGTTAAGTAACTCACTTAAAGTCATACAGCTAGAAAGTGAGGAGCTGAGATAATGCTATATTTTCTCAGTAAGTTATGATTAATAAAAACTGGATTGACAGATCAAGTTTATCTTCCACATAAATGAGCTCTGAGAATTAAATGCAATAACCAATGAGAAGATCTAGTACATTTTCTGTTATCCAGAAGGAAAACTGACAAGTTTTAGCATCCCCGCTTGCCTTTCTCCCTCCTTTCTTACTCTCCTTTTTACTCTGCATTTCTCCCTCCAATCCACTGAGCAGGTGTTCTTTGGACTTTCCCTGACTTCAACATGCCTCTCCAGAGGTTCTGACACCTGACCGATGAACAGAAGAACACTGCAGAAGATAATCCTTCCTATTTTGATATAACTGCCCCTTGGTTGCCAACCTTTAGACTGGCTCTCTTTGGTTTAGAAAGACATGTATGGTGAGACTGAAATTTTTCTTTGAATTGTAACTGGTATCACAGAATCACCAATTTAAACATCATCGAGCCTTTTGCCCTTCCTTCCACGTCTTGCCTGTATGCTCAGCTGCATACATTTGTAGCTGAGGGGTCTGACCCCACAGTCAGCCATGTGAATACTGAGCAAAGTTGTCAAACACAGAGATTGCCTTCTGCAATTCACTCTAGGAAGTGAATACTTCAGTGGGTCATACATTGTTGTTACTGCTTTAATCCCCAAATTTCTATTCTATTTCTTCTCAACACTATTTAAACACTTAGAAGTACCAACAACAATTAGATTGGCTAAGAAGGAAAGACCCTTTTAGTAAAGATTCTTTTTAATTGGTTTAATGCAATAGTCAAAAGAGGGTTTTGTTGGCTTGTTTTTTGTTTGTTTTTTTTTTCCCCTTTTTTGCTTGTGAACTGTCTGTTCCAGGGGACAATCACTTGTCCCTTGTGAAAATTCACTTCCAACTCTTATCATATTCATTCCCTCTAACTTTGCATAATTAAAGGCAACCATTATTTCTTGACCTAATATACCGCTTCCCCAGACATTTAAAAATCCCTTTTCTCAGATCATCAGTCTTTCACGCAAACTTCTTGCAAATTATTTAGTAAAATGCATAAAAATCTCTTTTACTTCTTTATGCTTCTATTTTCTCAGTTTATTCTTATATTTAAAATAACCACTTCTGTTAAAAGAACAGTACTTATTCACTGTTAAAACATGAGAAAGCATAAATGTGAAAACCAAAATTTTTAAGCCAGATCACTCCCTGCCCAAGCCTATTTGGTATCCACCTACAGAAACATATACTCTTTATGGAAAAATATATGTGTAAACCATACATCTGATGAGAGCTTAAAATATATAAAGAATTCATATAAGTCAATAGTAAAAACCAAATACATTTTAGTATCACTAATCCTAAATGCTTATGAGCAGAAGAGTTTGTTTGTATTTTTGTTTGTTTGTTGAGACAGAGTCTCACATTGTCATCCTCAGTAAAGTGCTATACTGTTATAGCTCACAGCAGTCTCAAACCCTGGGTCTCAAGTGATTCTCTTGTCTCAGTCTCCCAAGTTTCTGGGACTACAGGCACCTGCCACAATACCTGGCTATTTTTTAGAGACAGAGACTTGCTGTGACTCAGGCTGGTCTCCAACCTATGATCTCAGGCAATCCACCTGCCTCAGCCTCCCCAGAGTGCTAGGATTATAGGCGTGAGCCACTGCACCCAGCCCTAGAAGTTTCAGATTTGGGGGGAGATTTTGAAGCCTTTCAAAGTTTGGATTTTCAAATATGAAATTCTCAACCTCTGATGTAATTCAAAGATGAAGCAAAGTATGTGAACAGACATTTTTCTAAAATGCCAATAGGTATTTGAAAAGGTGCTCAACATCACTAATCACTTGGGAAATGTATATCAAAATCACAATAATATCATTTCATACCTGTTAGGATGGCTATTATCAAAAAGAAAGGAGATGACAAATGCTGGCAAGCATATGGAGAGAAAAAGAACCCTGTACACTGTTAGCAGGATATAAATTGGTATAACCAATATGGAAAACAGCAGGGGATTCCTCAGAAACAAAAATAGAACTATCATGTGATCCAGCAATCTCACCACTGGGGATAAATATGAGAGAACAGAAAACAGCATCTTGGAGAGATCCCTGCATCCCCATGTTCACTGCAGCATAATTCACAATAGGCAGAGAAGAAAGCAAGCTAAGTGTTCATGGATGGGTGATGGATAAATAAAAATGTGATATATGCGTGTATATATATAGAAAATAAATGTGTGTGTGTATATGTGTATATGTATGTGTGTATGTGTACATATACACACATGAGGTATTATTCAGCTATGAAAAAGAAGGAAATCCTGTTATTTGTTGTGTTAAGATGGATGAACCAGGAGGACATTATACTAAGTGAAATAGTTCATACAGAGCAAATATAGTCAGGTCTCACTTCGTGACAGAGACACCTTCTGAGAAATGGATTGGTATGTGATTTTGACATTGTTGGAACATCACAGAGTATATAATAAATCCTCACTTAACTTTGTCAATATGTTCTTAGAAGTATGAGTTTAAATGAAACCAGGTACAGGAAACAAATTTTATCACAGGCTAATTGATATAAGCAAGAGTCAAGGTCCGACAGTATATTTCTGGTCACAAAAACATCATCGAACTTTTAATAAAGACTAGAAAACTTCTAATATTAAATGGTGAAATGAATATGTGCTATATATATATATTTAAGAAATATTAATAAGGATTAATAAAGAGAATTTTTTACTCAGTTTTTCATATTCAGGGTCACGGTGGCCTGTCCAAGCAGCTGTGTGTGCAAAGCAGGAACCCACCCCGGATAGGACGCCGTCCACTGCAGGACATACTTGCACACACAGGCACCCTCACTCAGACTGGGACCAGGTAGACATGCCAATATCCCAAACGTGTACATCTTTGAGATGAGGAAGGAAACCTGAGTACCTAGAGAAAACCATGCAGATGTGGGGAGAACACGCAGACTCCACACAGACAGCGACACCTCCAGGGATCTATTTTTTTCCTCAGTGTTATAAAGAAACAAATTTGAAGGAAATGGCACTAATTGAGAACCTGCTGTACTTAAACAAACCTGTATGGAATGTGTACTTTTATTTATATGTATTTTTTCATATGGAAAACCAAACGTCTCAAAACCAATATAGAAAATGTGCCATTGTCACCCTAGTCGATACGCAAGGTCAGTAGTATCAGTGCACTATATCTGATTTCTGTACATGCTCTGTTATGTTCTTATACAACCACCATGGCATGTGCAATTCATCAATGACCAAACTATCATTATGTGATACGTGTCTACACTGTATGATATCACTTACATAGAGAATCTTAAAAAAAGAAGTCAAACTCATAGGAACAGACAGTAGAACAGTGGTTTCCAGGAGCTAGGGGGTAAGGATAAGGGGGCAATATTCAATAGGTAAACAAATCCAGTTATAAAATTAATAAATCCTGAGGGTCTAATGTATGCCCCAATGACTGTGGTAATAATACCATATTGCATATATGGTATTTGCTAAGAGATTAGATCCTATGTATTTATACACACACACACAAATAAAAAAACAAAGGTAACTGTGTGAGATGGTGTATGTGTTAAGTAACTTGACTGTGGTGATCATTTCACAATACATACTTAAATCAAATTAGCACATTATATACTTTAAAATATACAATTTTATTTATACCTTGATAAAGCCGAAGAAAATACATACTTTCTTTCTTCATTTAATATAATTTTGTGGGCATGGCATATTTTCATGTCATTAACTATATCTGGTATAATTTTAATAATAACATAATATTCTGTTATGCAGATATGCCACAATATATTTAATTAACCTCCCGTTGTTAAATACTTAGGTTGCTCCCCACATATATTATTAGAAAAGGGTAGTGATAAGAATATCTTATTGCTGAATATTTTTTCTCTAAATTTAATGATCACTTTAAGACAATTCCATTTCTCAAAAACCTAAAAATAGAACTATCTAAAATACATCTATTTTTATATCCTAAAAATAGAACTATCACATGATCCAGCAATCCCTCTCTGAGTATGTATCCAAAAGAAAAGTAAGAAGTATATTAAAATCAGTATATCAAAGGGAGACCTGTACTCCCATGTTTATCACAACACTCTTCACAAGAGTAAAGAAAGAGAATCAACCTAAGTGTCCATCAACAGATGAATGGATAAAGGCAACGTGTCATGTATACACAATGGAATACTATTCAGCCATTAAAAAGTATGAAATGTTGCCATTTGTGGGAACAAAAAAGTTGATTTCATGGAAATGGAGAGTAGAATGATAAACCCCAAACGCTTGGAAAAAGGAGAAAAAAAAAGGCTGGGAAGAGTGTGGAGTTGGGGTGACAAAAAGAGGTTGATTAATGGGTGCAACATACAGTTTTAAAGAATGAAAGGATTTTAATATTTGAGAGTATAGCAGGGTGACTAAAATTAACAGCAATGTATCGTGTATTTCAAAATAGCTTGAAATGTTCCCAACATAATGAAACGATGAGTACTTAAGACGATGAACATAACAAATGCCCTACTTGGTCATTACACAGTGTTAGGACGTAACAACGTATCTCATTTTTATAAATGTATATAAACATAGTGGATAAGTAAAAAGACAATCTCAGAGAATTAGGTTACCAGGTTGTGCATTTTTAGGGTTTTTTGTACCTCCTTTCTAACTTCCTTTTAAGACAGCTATTTCAATTTGCACTGTCATATCTACTACATAAATGCATATTTATCCACATTATAGGAAAATTCAGGTATTATTTTCACTTTTGCCAATTTCAGGTCATTTCAAATTATATTTCCTTAATTGCGAATCAACAAATTTCTCATATTTTAAACCTCTCGCAGCTTAGCAAATGATTTATAATAAAGGTAACTTATTTTGCTGCCATCTCACTCTCCTCATGCCTAGTGACCTTTCAGTCTTGCATCACCATTTCCCAATCATTTTACTGGATTTTCTGCCCAGTCTATTTTTCCCTATACACTGTAACAGCCAAGACAAAGCCGTCCTTTTGAATAATATCCTCCCGAGGCTCAGATTCTTCTACACTTGTAGTAAAGATTGAATAATTTACTGACACCCCACCTTTTAGTACCTATCTTTGTGTTTCAGTAAAGTTTGTCCCCAGGATATTGTAGTCAAATCAGAAATTCTCAATCTTGTCTCTGTTAACATTTGAAGTCAGATAATTATTTGTTGTTGGGGGGTGTCATGTGTCACAGGGATGTTGATCAGAGTCCTAAGTCTTTACCTACTGTATGCCACTACTACCCTGCCAGGTTTGACTAAAAAAAAGTCTCCAGACTTTGCCAAATGCGCCCTGGGGGCAAATCCTCCAGTTACAAACTCGTCTAGAGCAAATAAAGTGCTAAGAAGTTAACATTGTCCTTCGCTTAACAAAGGCAAAGGTCTTCCTGAGCTCCTGTCAGAGCACGTTTGTAACTTCTGCGTCTAATTCTGACACACTGACAAAACATAGAGCTCCCAAAGTAGAGTAGCTCAGAAGACAAAAGACCTGGAGGTTGCCAATATACAGTCAGGCCAAGTGAACTGAGTGGAGTTTGGTTTATAGAAAAACCAAAAAGAACCATTGAATTTCTGCTGCTTTATAAAAAAAGAAAAAACAGGTAGAAGATCTTACTGAAAGACACATTCCAACTTGATACAAAGAATGGGATACCTCAAAAGTTGGAGAGCTGTTCACTACTAAAGTTCAAGCAGAAACTAAGTGCCGCTGGAAAGAATCCCATACTGGAAGTGCCTTATCTCTACTAATTTTATAAAATGTTCTTCTATATATATATATATATATATATATATATATATTTTTTTTTTTTTTTTTACATTTTTTTAAATTTTTACAACTGGTTCTGCCAATATTTATTCATGGGTGGCTTTCACCACATCATTTGAACAATATTCCCAAGCAACTGAATGCTGGTGGGGACAGAGCCAAGTCACATTCTGACCCATTGTGCATATTAATCACCTGCTAACTACTCTGCCTCCAACAGTTTTTGTGTCTTAATGTGTCAGTCACAGGGCTGGGCCTCAGTATTCGCTCAAAAAATACTGAGGATTCGCTTTTGATTCTTCCTCACTCTGAAATTTTCTAAACTCAGCAATATTATTAATGAATTCCTTTTAAAGGATCAAATGTTGCTTGTTAGATGAAATAATCAGGTGGATGATCTTTTACTCAACCACCACATCCTGAAATCAAGAAAACCCCATTAACTTTTGTATACCATTTGTTCCATGTCTTGGCTTCCTTGTAGACTATAAGATTCTTAAGTTCAAAAACTGCTTGGTTTAATTGCGCACAGTAGCTAGCGAAGCATGATGTACACACAGGCTTTTGGTGAGTGCCACCCTGCACATCTAAGTATGTCAGTTCCACGAAGGAGAATGGCTTTCTCTGCCCAGCCACCTGAGAAGACTGGCTCTTAGATACCATTTCCAGAGATCCACACTCTTAGCCAGCCCCCGAGGGGGAATCTGCAGCAAGGCAATAAGACACTGGGCTTTTCTTCCAGCTTTAATACTTCAGACAATAAGGGAGTGAGTGTCCCTCAGCCCTTGGTCTCTCCCTGTGTCTTACATGTACTCTACCTCCCTCTCATGACCACTCACTCTGGTGCCAGCTGGTGTCTAGGCTCAAGTCCTAGCTCAGCATTGTCTCTTAAGCAAGTTCCTCAATTTTATTTTCTCATTGCTGCAGAATCCTTATTTTAAAATAATTACACATGAAGTAATGCACATGTTAGTGTGATGTAGTCATTCTATCATGTGTATATATATCAAGGCATCATGTTGTCCACCAGAAGATATGCAATTTTTATTTGTCATTTTGGAAAATAAATTTAAATAATCACAATAACAACATGAAATTGTTAAAAGGCTTAAATGTCAGCACTTAGAACATTGCTTCTCATATAATAACATAATAAGCTCTTAACAATGGTAACTGCAGCTACCTTTGATAATGTACTATAAAGAATTAAAACTGCCCTGCAATGTAAGATTTTATGATTAGATCCTCTCTTATGCCATAGTTCTAATAACGAAAAGATGCAGAAATAGCTTCTCTGTCTTCAGTGTGATTGCCATAGTGATCAGGATTTTTGTACAGTGGCATTATAGGACTGGCTAGCTCAGTTTTCTGTCTTCCCTAGAAGGAAATACTGAGATTATCCACCATTTCAGGGAGGGAGGGAGCTAATAATCTGGGATTCAAACGAATAAATACAGCACTAACCAGCAGCAAGTGAAGTTCCCAGCACAATTTGTGATGAAATGCAGCCACATAATAGGCTTCCATGCTCAGTGTTGAATCCTATGTTCAGAACCCTAGACAATGGCTCTTTGGGTATTGCTGACCCACCTGATCTGTTCTTTTAAGGAATGATAAGGTAATGACACTGGTCTCCCTGCCTCCCATCTCTGTCTGACCCCTTTTATTTGGGGGGAGGAAGTTCGTAATAAGATGCTTGTTATTTTTCCTTTAAGGTTAAGTTCTTGTCTTCACTCTTTAATGGTTGAGGGCAAAGTTCTTTCCTAAGCCAATGGGGGTCCTCGGAGCCAACAGGAGCGGGAGGAGAACAGGAATAAGAACTGCAAAAAGCTACCCTTAAAAGTGAATAGAATTTCAATTGAATGACCTGAAATAGCAGTTTTAAGAAGCAAATGATGAGGTTCTGTATGGAGGTTGAGAAATGCAATTATCATTGAAGGATTAAAATAAATAGTGCAATGAACCTTCTTACTCTTTCTCCCATGCCTCAATGACCCCTCCCCTTGATAAATACACAAATCTACATGGGTGCACACCATTTCAGAGGGTAATTATCCAAACGGTCTAGAACAAACAAAACAAGTGCAAATGTTATGTCCATGTTTAATGAAGACTTTGGAGTCGCTCAGTGAAGTGAAACCCATTCTGCTCCGGTCACGCTTTCCCATCCCCTGACCCCTCACACATGCAGCCAATAAGGGGCCTCATTTGAAATTCAGAGTCTCTGAGGCTGAGGTTTAATAACAAAACTGGCACCTGTCACTTTTTCTATATATCGGCTGCACTCTACTGCTTTAACCGTTAAAAACAACTCATCTGAGGGAAAATACAAAGCAATTGCTGACAAATATTTGTTCTCCAAACCTACAGTGACCCCTCATGAAGTCATGAGGTGTGTGCTGCTAATTGTAGGGAAAAAACAACTTCCAAGGAATTATTCGTGTGACTTAATTTCCATTGCTCCTTTCTGTTCTCTTTTCCTTTTTTTTTTTTGCATGCCTTATTCTCATGGCATTGCACATCCACACAGCTGTCTTTCTACAATGAATTAAAACTGTCAAATGTGTACACGGGAGTATGTATATGCATGGATCTGTGTGTACTTGTATCTCTGAATTTAGAGTACTATAAAGGACAGTTCATTCAAAACAAAATACTGCGCTTTTTGAGATCACAAAAATTCTTTGAAAATTTCCAAATTTCATAAAGAATTTCTTCCTGCATAAACCTCTTTTTTTTACAATATTATGGGACAAAGAAGAGTGACCCTAGCATTTTCACCTTTAAAAATTACCTGTTTTCAAGATTTTTTGCTTTGTCCTAATTTGAGGTCCTTCTCCTAAGATATAATGGTGGGCCAACCCCACTAAACTTAGTTAAACATGAGTAGATCAGTTTCTGAGGCATCATCACCTACACAAACTCATATTTTTCTTTTTCTTATTTCATTCTAAATTTCAACCTCTGGCTCCCTTAGAGCTTGAATGAATTTGGCAACACTAGACATTTATGAGTTTTTATAAAACCCCTAGCATCCACAACCAGCAGTAGCTATGGTAGTTCCTCATTCAGGATGGAGATTACTGCTTCTAAGGATCTCTAAATTATTCAATGAGAAAAACAACTCGGTAGACTCTTTCATAGCAGAATCTAATACGAGTTAAAATCTCTCTATAAAATAAGTAGGGATCATTTCACTATCACCTCTAATGAGAGTTATAATCACTGCCTATGCTTCATCTCCTTTCTTGGTATGAACATTTAGACCATATTAAAAGTATTCACTTCTTCTTGAGTCCGGTCTGAAAATATTTGCACTTGATATTTTATATAAGCATTAGAATTAGGAAAATAAGAAAACTAATTTAGAGTAAAATCTACATTGATTCACTTATGATCTGAACATTTTACAACATCCTATACCTTTCTTTGTCTTAGAAGACCTGTTAATAATCAGGTATAGATTCTTATATTATAGCCATAGAGAAGTGTGCCTTTCCATACATTGTGAATGAGAAATGTGTCTTTTCAAGTGAATATTTGTCTGCTCTCCATGTCAGTGTCAGCTTCTTGTTTCGAGAAGAAAGGAAGATTCAGGTGAACTTCCATATAGATAAAGCATAGCTTCCCATGTGAGTAAGGATAAGAATTATGCTCTTACATTTTTATATTAGAATGTTAACTCCTGCTTGCACATCTGGCATCTCAAGCATATGGATCTTTGTTTAATCAATGACCCAGAATAAAAACACTTTGGCAATTTCCAGGAAATTCAGTCTTTAGTTTCTTTGATCCTGTACTTGCTATAACCTTGTTTGGAGATATCCAACACATAGGACAGATAGTGTAACATGTGCATACTTTCTTCCTCTAGGATCTCTGAGCTCCATACCTACATCATATCAAACATCAGAAACAGCGTTATTCAGCTCTATTACCTTAGATGTTTATAGAAAGGACTTTACTAACTTCATCAGTAATGTTTTGTTTTCTGTTGTTAATAGAAACCATAGAATATAGTTCAATAGTCTACAAAAGACTATTTCTGGAAATTAAAACAAGAAAACAGAAGTAAACTCTGGTGCCCACCTCCTTGATCATGACAAATCCCAAGATATGGCCCAAAAGTCATAGAACTATACAAATAGTAAACAGGGATTTATTTATGGAAATAAGGGCAGCACCTGTGGCTCAAGGAGTAGGGCGCCGGTCCCATATGCCGGAGGTGGCGAGTTCAAACTCAGCCCTGGCCAAAAACCAAAAAAAAAGGAAATAGTTATGAGTATTGATGTCATAGAAGAGATAGAGTCAGCTGGAGAGATCTATTCATTTACCATAATGAGGGAAATAGGGAGAAATGCCATAGGTAGAGAAGTAATTTTAAAGAGTTGTAAAAAGATCGGATGGAATTGAAGCATTAGGAGAGAAAAAAAGATTCACAAAATATTCATCTTTAAGAAAAAAGAAGCATGGAACAGAAGAACTTTTGGCAACCTTCAGAGCCATTATTTAAGAAAATCCATTTAGAGCACTGGACAACCTGGCTTCTGTCCCTCCACAGCTTGTCATAAGTAGGTTGCAGCACAGCACTTACTCCCAAGCTAAAACATCAAGTCTAAGTGCTCAGGACAAGGAAGAACAGAGGTATCACATGGAGTCAGTAACATCTAGAAGGTGGGGGGAACTAGAAGATAAGCTACTGGCACATTTGTCCCAATGATATTCCATCTTGCACTTCCCCCCAAATCATCCAAAAGAGTTTGAATAAGCATTAATATCCATGAGTAGACAAAGAAGGTTCGACAAACACAATACAAATGCAAAATTGACAGCAGACAATGAAGAATCACCAGATACTTAAGTTCAACTAACACCAAGAAAGAGAAACACTAAACTAAATCAACTAAAGAACACTTGAGAGAAGAGATAATGGCAAAAATTAAGAAAAAGATATGAACATGTCTTACTGATTCCCACAAGAGATAGAAAATATATTTACTATTTGCAAACACACACACACACTTTGGTATTTTAAATATTAAATAAATAATCCTCAAAATTTTAATACATACTAAATGTAATAAATGGAATAAACAAAAGAATAAACACAATGGAAGGACAGAGGGAGAATAACTATCAGAGAGCCTAATACTCTCTCAGAATAATTACTAAAAGGCAAAAATGAAAATCATTAAATAAAAATTGAAGAAAATTAAGACTATGATCCAAAGACCTACATCTACTTAATGGAGTCCTGGAGAGACCTGAAGGATGTATGAGGATAAGTAACAGAAGAAATCTCTTGAGAGCCAGAAACGCCATATTGAGGGAGACTCCATATTAAGGGAGACTCATTCCCCAAGTGAATGAGAAATAACCATCCTAAGCACTCTTTGGTAAAATTACAAAACGATAATGAGCATATCACAAAATCTTTTCAAGAAAATAATATTGCCCACATAGCCATTAGATTGGCATCAGACTTCTCAGGTTCAGCACTAGTACTAAATGCCAGTAAAACAATATCCTCCAAGTTCAGAAATAAAAGTATTTTAACCATAGAATCTTATGCCTAACCAAATTTGCATTGAAAGGTAAGAGCAAAAGAAATTTACTATTTACAGAAACTTTTTTTCTTAAAAGTTATAGAAAGTTACATTCTAACAAAACAAAAAATACACAAAAGGAAGATATTTCAGATATAAAAGTTTATAGTTAAGTCTGAGTATTAGTTATGCATAATGTAAAAAAAATAATCAGGAATAAATCTCAAATGATTTAACATAGGAGATAGGAGAGAAATCAAAATGTGCCAAGCTTTCTGTTATCTTCAGAAGAACGAAACACAGTGATGAATTCTAAGCAACACAATAAAGTTTATATAAAGTTAAAAATATAGTGAGGATTCTAGAGATAGAAGAAAAACTAAAAATAATTCAATTGACCCCATAGAAGACACTCAGGAAAGGAGAAGAAAAAAAGGAAGAGAAAAATAGATGGGAAGGAAAATCACACAACAAATTAATATTTAGTACAAGAAAGATGGCAGAGTGAGGTCCAAGCACAGCAATAATTACACACATTTGAGCTTATTACATTCTCTATTAAAAGCAAAACTCAGACCTTAAGTGTTCTCCAAACATCTGGAGAACACTTTTTTAGAGATCCATTTTTAGAGGTCTAAAAATAGACCTGCCATTCGATCCTGATCCTACAATTCCTCTACTAGGTATATATTCAGAAGACCAAAAATCACATTATAACAATGATATATGTACTAGAATGTTTATTGCAGTCCAATTCATAATTGCTAAGTCATGGAAGAAGCCCAAGTGTCCATCGACCCATGAATGGATGAATAAATTGTGGTATAGGTACACCATGGAATATTATGTAGCCTTAAAGAAAGATGGAGACTTTACCTCTTACAAGTTTACATGGATGGTGCTGGAACATATTCTTCTTAGCAAAGTATCTCAAGAATGGAAGAAAAAGTATCCAATGTACTCAGTCTTTCTATGACACCAATTTATAGCTTTCTTATGAAAGCTATAATCCAATTATAGCCCCCAAAGGGGAAAGGAAAGTAGGAGGGGAGGGGGAAGTATGGGTGGAGGGAGAGTCATTGGTGGGAATCACACCTACGGTGCATCTGACAAGGGTATGTGTGAAATTTACTAGGTGTAGTATATAAATGTCTTAAAACAAAACAAAACAAAACAAAAAAGCAAAACTCAGATTCGGTAGGACCAGAACACTAAACATGGTTTACAAAAGGCAGGCGTAAAACAAACAGATATGAAAACTTTTAATATAAAAGAATAAGGAAAAAAATCCTTTTATCATAAGGACACTTGTACTAGACTATTTATTGCAGCTCAATTTACAATCACCAAAATGTGGAAACAGCCTAAATGACCACCAACCCAGGAATGAATTAACAAGCTGTGGTATATGTATGCCATGGAGTACTATTCAGCTATTAAAAAAAATGGAGACTTTACATCCTTCGTATTAACCTGGATGGAAGTGGAAGACATTATTCTTAGTAAAGCATCACAAGAATGGAGAAGCATGAATCCTATGTACTCAATTTTGATATGAGGACAATTAATGACAATTAAGGTTATGGGGGGGAAGCAGAAAGAGGGACGGAGGGAGGGGGGTGGGGCCTTGGTGTGTGTCCCCTTTATGGGGGCAAGACACGATTACAAGAGGGACTTTACCTAACAATTGCAATCAGTGTAACCTGGCTTATTGTACCCTCAATGAATCCCCAACAATAAAAAAAAAAAAAAAGAATAACAATTAACTCAGTATTGTAACTAGAACATGAGTAAGATAAAATATCTGTAGCCTGGTAAACAAAAGATTTAAAATCTTCAGACCATGTTAATTAGAATTAAAAAAGGGAAAGAGAAAAGAAAAAGAGAAACTACCTAATAGAAAATGGGCAAAGTGTTTGAACAATTTAATAATGCCTGAAATAAGGCACAAATAAAGATAATTAGCCTCAAAGACCATATGATCCTCTGTACAGATGCAGAAAAAGCATTCGATAAAATTCAGCATCCTTTGCTAATTAGAACACTGAAAAGTATAGGCATAGGTGGCACATTTCTGAAACTGACAGAAGCTATCTATGACAAACCCACAGCTAATATTTTACTGAATGCAGTAAAACTGAAAGATTTTCCTCTTAGAACTGGAACGAGACAAGGTTGTCCTCTGTCACCTTTACTATTCAACATTGTGCTGGAAGTTCTAGCCAATACGATTAGGCAAGACAAGAAAATAAAGGGAATCCAAATAGGAGCAGAGGAGGTCAAACTCTCCCTCTTTGATGACGACATGATTTTATACTTAAAGAATCCCAAAGATTCAGCCACAAATCTCCTGGAAGTCATCAAAAAATGTGGTAATGTCTGGGGACATAAAATCAATGTCCACAAGTCAGTTGCCTTTGTATATACCAATAACAGTCAAGATGAGAGGCTAATTAAGGACACAACTAACTTCACCATAGTTTCAAAGAAAATGAAATACCTAACGAAGGAGGTGAAGGACCTCTATAAAGAAAATTATGAAATCCTAAGAAAGGAAATAGCAGAGGATATTCCCATGCTCATGGCTGGGAAGAATCAACATTGTTAAAATGTCTATACTTCCCAAAGCAATCTACGTATTCAATGCCATTTCTATTAAAATACCAACATCGTACTTTCAAGATTTGGAAAAAATGATTCTGCGTTTTGTATGGAACGAGAAAAAACCCTGTATAATAGCTAAGGCAGTTCTTAGTAATAAAAATAAAGCTGGGGGCATCACCATACCAGATTTTAGGCTATACTACAAAGCCATAGTGGTCAAGACAGCACGGTACTGGCACAAAAATTGAGACATAGACACTTGGAATCAAATAGAAAACCAGGAAATGAAACTAATATCTTACAACCACCTAATTTTCAATAAACCAAACAAGAACATACACTGGGGGAAAGACTCCCTAATGAATAAATGGTGCTGGGAGAACTGGATATCCAGATGTAAAAGACTAAAACTGGACCCACACCTTTCTCCACTCACAAAAATTGATTCAAGATGGATAAAGGACTTAAATTTCAGGCATGAAACAATAAAAATCCTCAAAGAAAGCATAGGAAAAACATTGGAAGATATTGGCCTGGGGAAAGACTTCATGAAGAAGACTGCCATGGCAATTCCAACAACAACAAAAATAAACAAATGGGACTTAATTTAACTGAAAAGCTTCTGTACAGCTAAGGAGACAACAACCAAAGCAAAGAGACAACCTACACAATGGGAAAGGATATTTGCATATTTTGAATCAGACAAAAGCTTGATAACTAGAATCTATAGAGAACTCAAATTAATCCACATGAAAAAAGCGAACCATCCCATATATCAGTGGGCAAGCAACAGGAATAGAACCTTCTCTAAAGAAGACAGATGAATGACTAACAAACATAATGAAAAAATGCTCATCATCCCTATTTATTAGAGAAATGCAAATCAAAACCACCCTGAGATACTGTCTAACCCCAGCAAGAATGGCCCATATCACAAAATCTCAAAACTGCAGATGCTGGCCTGGATGTGGAGAGAAGGGAACACTTTTATACTGCTGGTGGGACTGCAAACTAATACAACCTTTTTGGAAGGAAGTATGGAGAGACCTCAAAGCACTCAAGCTAGACCTCCCATTTGATCCTGCAATCCCATTACTGAGCATCTATCTACCCAGAAGGAAAAAAATCCTTTTATCATAAGGACACTTGCACTAGACTGTTTATTACAGCTCAATTTACAATTGCCAAAACGTGGAAACAGCCTAAATACCCACCAACCTAAGAATGTATAAACAAGCTGTGGTATATGTACACCATGGAATACTATTCAGCCATTAAAATAAATGGAGACTTTAAAGCCTTTGTATGAACCTGTATGGAAGTGGAACACATTATTCTTAGTAAAGCATCACAAAAATGAAGAAGCATGAATCCTATGTACTCAATTTTGATATGAGGATAATTAATGACAATTAAGGATAGGGTGGGGTGGGGGAGAGCAGACAGAGAAAGAAGGAGGGAGGGGTGGGGAAAGGAAGAGCAGAGAGAGAGAAGGAGGGAGGGGGTGGGGCCTTGGTGTGTGCCACACCTTTTGAGGGCAAGACAGGATTGTAAGAGGGACTTTACCTAACAAATGCAATCAGTGTAACCTGGTTTCTTGTACCCTCAATGAATCCCCAACAATAAAAAATAAATTAATTAATTTCAAAAAAAGATAACTAGCCTCACTGATAATCAAGACTATGCAAAGTTGGACGTGGGATTACTTACACCATCAAATTGTTAAAGTAAAAAAGTTTGCAAAAAAGTAAATACCTAAATGTTCATCAAATAAGGATATATTAAATAAATTATAGTGCATTATGAAATGTTCTGCAATCATAAAAAGAATGGTATACATCCCTAAGTATTAACTCTGTAAAACTCTAAAAAAATCCTCAGCCAAAAATCGAATTTTTATTGTAAAATTTTGTTTTTTAATTCCAAGTTATTTTGTAACATTTTATTGGTTTCAAAAGCTTCAACAATAATTAACTTTAACTGTATGTTTTATTATTCTATTAGTTTTATTGAGTTCACTTTTTCCATACCCTATTCTTACTTTTCTAGAGTCTTTATTTTGAGCAACACTTTTTATTTATTTTTACATATACAAGTAACATTTTTCAAAAATCAAGTTTTAAAAAGTACTATGATCCCATTTACATTATAAACAAAGCAGCTCTCTGAATGTTCGACAGAGACATATGACACACCCAGACCTATGTATGTGTCTAAACAGAAAAATAACTACAAAGAAACTTGCTAACTGATAACAATAGTTACATATGAGGAAAGAAGGAGAATAGAGTGGCTGGGATGAGGCTAGGAAAATAGAAACCTCGTTATACTTTTTATTCTATACTTCAGTATTATTTGAATCTTTTCTATTAAGAATGCATCTATGAATAAACAAACTTACATGGTCATACAAGGATATTTATCTAATGTGAAACTATAGGTGGAGGTGTCTATACTTTTTCCATTATTCATTTAACAAACATTTGCTAAGCACCTATTATATATATTCAGACTCTGTAGTAGCTGGTACATCAGGAATATTCTCCAAAAGAAGGAACATTTAGGGGCTAGCTGTGTTAGAGCAGGTTTGTTAGGGTAGGGAGTGATGAAAGCTGATGGGAGAATCAGCCACAGACAGATGGAAATACAAGAATGATATTATGAGGTTATGAGTGAAGCAGGTGGTGGTATTATCCCAATGCAAATTTTGAGTAAAAATAGTATTTCTTCTTCTAGCAGACTCGGTCTCATGTACATATGTAGGCACTCAACGATGTAGTGATGAAATCCTTTATTTGGATATTTCTTTGTTCGTTTACTCAAATGATTACTCAAAAGATCTGGAAAACAGGATAATGCCTTCTACTTCGGATTTTAACAAAACATTGTCCAAACATAATGAAGGTTTATTTTTTTTCTTCGCTGAAACATGTGGGGTTTGGGTAACTTTCCACAACTTAGTTTCCCCATCTACAAACCCACATACATACACACTGTTTGTTCCTTGTTGTCAGTTGGAGGAAAGTAATAATGGAAGCATGAGTATAATCCAACAGTTTATCCCTGGTTCTTAGGGATGCAGTTAATTAGGTCTGGAGAAGGTATAATGTTACATTGGTAAGGCTACCGAGTACTTAATTTATGGCAGCAGGGACAGCTAAATCCATAGAGAATATAAGTGAAAATCAGAAAATAATGCAATAGAATGCACACCCTGGTTTAGTTCCTAAGGCTCTAATGCTGTGTTGAAGTTACATGATCCTGTATTTATACACTATTTGGGTTTAAAGTTGATATATTATAATGAATAATTTAACAAAGCTACAGCCTAAATACAAAGGGGGGAAAAAAGCAAACATAATTACAACCTTGTGAAATGCCTTCCACAACAGCAAGAAGTCTTAAGGGCAAGTGGATTTAATAGATTCAATGACTAGCATATCATAATAATTCAAATTTGATTTTCTTTCTTCTGCCTTTCAACCTCCAAAATATTGCTTATTGTTGTATTAGCCATCACAATTCTGCATTTAAATAGTAGATAATATTGTTTAGCATTCATTCCTCAGTCTTAGTCTTTGTATATCAACTCATAGTTTTTTTCCAAATTAAGACCTTCCATTATCTGGAGCTGACTATGGGAAAGGAGCCACTAAAACCCAAAAATTATAAATTTAATAAAACTATCCCAATAAAACTATACCTGGCATGGTCCAGCAACTGAGGTGCATTAATTTTTTTAAATTAAGAATTAAATCCTGTTTGTTTCAACCTAGTTTGAAAATCTGTTAAAAGTATACCCATCCAACCTCCTTTTAAAATATATAGAATTCAATTTCTTGCCAATTGAGAGTAATATTTCTTAAATGTGTCATGGCTGAAAACAACCACAGTTGGTATGATCAGGGCTCATTAAAAATAAAAGGAAGAAATAGAAGGTTAGGATTAAAACTTTAAGGTTAACATAGAATTCATGTGAAAGAAATTCTTGAAAGCAAATGTATATCAAAAACTGTCAGATAATTCTTCTCACACATTACTTTCTTAGGTAATTCAAGAAATATTTCTAAAAAGTCAGTTCTTTGTTTCTTACTAAAACTATCCTTCTTTTAAGATATTTCGAACCAGCACCCACTGACTTGAAATTTGAGGTCTTTTGCACTTTGCAGTCTGTCTTGTTTCAGTGTGTCAAGTCTCAGCAACATGGTTGGTACCCACTTAACCTTTTCACAGATTATCAAATTACCCAAGGATACATGATCAAACATGCTTTTCAGTAAATGTATGTTTGCATTTGACATTTACTTCTATTTAAAGCCCACACCAGTAGGAAATTTGCACTTCTATTTTAAGCCTACACTGAAAGAAAAAACTTGAGTCAATTAAAGATTCCACTTTTTACTTGTCTTGGAGTCATACAAAAGTTCAAGAGGTCTCAAAGGGACAACTGGTCTCTGGGTGGAATTTCCACTCTAACACAGTCACCTCTCCATTCACAAAGAGGCTGTGGGTCTCTACAGGTCTCCCCTACGTTCATTCTTGTTACAAACCTGCAGCCTCTTCAGGTGTCACTCTGAGGTACTTGGAAAATCTTCACTTTGAAATGTAGGGATATGGGAATCTGCTTCTTGATGCTTCCAGGCACCCGGAAATATCCTGTTACTCCAGTGCTTGGCACACGACAGGAAACTCCGTGGGGCTAACCATGGGTTGTCTGCCTATAAAGACAGCCACATATGCCTTCTGCTCTGGCACCAGGTTGGGAATGGGAAAAATCTATTTCTTCCTGCTACCTTCGGCAGACTCCGTTCTGGGATTAGATACAAATTTTCACAGGCTCTCAAATCTATGTGGATATTCTCCGACCCCTCCTATCCAGACTTGCTCTAGATGGTGTGAGGTCCTCTTAGAAATTCACTGCCATCTCAGCCCTCTTCTCCTCTGCAAGAATCTTCTCTAGTCTCGATCATAGGTAGCCTGGACCTCTGAAATGAGAAATTCTTTGGTTTCATCTCCACTGAGCAGGCAAAATAGTCTGCTTTGTCCCTACCGCATAGAAAATTTGTGGCGTACTTCTAGGATTTTGTTTCTAAAAGCCACATCACACTGAGGAAAACAGATTTGAAGGAGGAAGGAAATTCCTTGGGGATTCTGAAAAGGAGGATACAGTGATATGCCAGGGGCACCCTGAGGAATGGAGATCTAAATCCCTCAGAGTCCTGTAGTAGAGAGATACACCATGGAAATGAATAGGTTAGACCCAGCGCTCTCACACACCAAAGTTTCCAGTGGCCCATAATAATTTAAATTATTACGATATGGAAGCGTCTGACGGTGGACCAGGTATGACATGTAAGACCCAGAATAATCTTTCCCCAACCACTATCTTCATCCCAGCATGAAGATATTCTTTGTTATTCTCATCCTCTAAACTTCAGTGACAATGATGAGTTTAGTTGTAAATGAGTTATGTTCAGATGTCTATGGGAAATGCATGTGTGCAGCAGGAAGTAGCAATGCGTAAGTCTGAAGCTCAGGGGAGTGATCTGGGCTGGAGAAGATTTCATATTTGTCAGCCTGCTGTTAAACCATGCAGGTGGATGAGCTTCTCTAGGATTGGAGAAGAGGTGAAAAGCAAAAAGTGAACGTTGATATTTTCTGTTAAGAGAAGAGGAAATCTGGAAAGAGAAAAAGAGCATTAAGAGAGGAGAAAGAGGAACCCAGAAGACAGCCAACATGGAGAGGCTTTTGTGGTAGAATTATTGCTCTTTTAGAATACAGGAGCATTTTCAGTAGAGTGAAATAGTATAATCCAAAACAAACCATAATAAATCGTGGTGCAATTATGTCATCTCAAGTGTGTGTTTGGAGATACGTTTCTGAAGCTACGGTGGATCTGGATAAGAGGGGGAGTAAGCCATTTAGAAATGACTTTGCTCAATTTCTCCTTCTGCTCCTTCTCCTCAATTTTTTTTCTTCATTTAAGGAACATGCCTTCTCTGGTCCTTGTAGGCTAACAGTAATTATTTTCCATCTTCCATTTTCCTCATTCATTTGTTCGTTCATTCAATCACTCATTAGGTCAAACATTCATAAATCTTTCATGTTTCTTTGAGGTGGGTATATGTTCTAAAGGTGCTTAGCACTAGAACTGAAAAAAATGTACAGTACTTCCCTTTAAAAACAGAATAGAAAGAAATAAATATGAAAATGAAAAATATAATACAGCAATAAAAAATATAATACTTGGAATTCGTACACAATGTTAAGAGAGTGTTCCAGAAAGAAAGACTCCATTTGGAAGAGTTATTAACGTTTGAATAATCTGTCACCTAGGATCATATCCTTTATTCAGTAACCATTTCATTCCTCTTCATCTGATATGTAATGAGTGGTATCAAGCTTAAGTTTCACTGGAACTGGGGATAGAGCAAGGAAAAAGATAGAGCCCAGTCTTCGCAGCTTAAGGGCTAAACAGACTCATGCTCTAAAGTTGGCCCTCACTTGCCCTAGGGCAAAGAGGTATCACTTTAATTTGAAGGTTTGTTTCTTCACAGTGCATATATATTAAATAAGAATGAATGAAATGAACACTTGAAAGTCTTGTTTAGTAACAATGTACAGAGCCTTCAACAAACAGATCTTCCATTTATTTTGCTTGTTCAGGGGCCTCTATCATTCAGTCCCACACTCTTGGCTAGCATCTGGATAGAGAGGATATAACTGGACACTCACATAAGAATCTCTACTCCATACACCAGTCTAATTTCCCCATTGCCAGAGAGACAGGAATGGTGATTTCATCCATCTCTATCTCACAGAAGAAGAACAACTGCAAATCTAAGGGGAAGATACTAATTTCACCAAATTATCAGGGACAAGAAGGAAGAGAAAAATGTAAAATAAAGATATATTTAAAATTGCTAGTTACATCTTCTTAGAATTTTGAAGGTATTATTCACTGTTCTCTGGCTTCCATTTACTGCCATTAATAAATTAACTCTCAAATTAGTTGTTAATTTGTGTATGAAGGATAGTCTGGCTGTTAGTTCTCTGCTGTTTGTTCGTCAGAATTATTATTTGTTTGTTTGGAATTTTAACCTAGGATTCATTAGACTTCTCGAATTGGAGGATGGTTATTTATTAATTCTTGAAAAAAATCAGCAATTATCTCTTGAAATATTTACCATTCTCTTCTATTTCCTAGATGCTAATTTGACTTATTACCTTATTGTCTATCCTCTTAATTACTTATTATATTTTATATAATTTTTTTCTTTAGTATCTGAATTCAATATAATTTCCTTAGTTCTACCTCTGGATAACTAATTATCTTTTTTAGCATTTTTGAATCCAGAGATAGCAAATTATGGCCTAAAGAACAAAGGTGGCCCACAACCAATATTCGTATACCCTAAAAGCTAAGAATGGTTCTCATTCTTAAAAGGTTGTAAAAATTAGAAATCAGACCAAAAGGAAGAATGTAAGACAAAAAAAGAAAAGTCTGGCCCTTTACAAAAAAAGTGTGCTAGCCCTTGATCTAATATGCTATTGAATCTTTCCACAGACTATGTATTTCAAAGAATATTTAATTTTACTTTTTTTTTCTGTTTAATTCTTTTAAAAATTAACCTTGTTATTTTCTTTATCCCTGGCTTCTGATTCATGTATTTGGTTCACAATTTCATGTGTTTAATAAACACTTTAAAAAAAATATTCTGCCTAAAATTCTAGTAGCTGAAGGTCTTATAGTCTGATCTTGCTGCTTATTATTTCTGCCAACTCCCTCTAATGGTGTCCTGTTTCCTCGTGGCTTTCTGGTACTCTATCACAGGCAAGTCTTGCAGGACTAGAATGAAGCTGTTTTCCTCCACAGAAGATAGTGTTTGTTTCTGTAGACACTTAGAAGTACTATCTACCTGGGGATACATTAAATCAGAATTCTCAACAGTTTTTGTTTCAAGTAAATGGCATAAATTCAGGCTCAAAATTCATGTAAATGCTGGCTTTGACACACACATTTTTCAGGAAAGTTTTTTTTCTTCTTTATCTATCTCAGTTAAAACTGAGATAATCAATTTCCTTACATTCTGAGACCATGGGCTACATATTTTCTTGTTCCCTACTTCCCAGAGGGAATAGATTTGGCTGGCTCACAGAATAGGCAGAAAAAGGAATGGGAGATTTTCATTCTACTTTCTCACTTATTGTTTGTCTCGGGGCTTTAGCTTTGGCATACTTTCCCTACTGCCCCAGTCCGGCATTAAAACATAAGCTGTAGGCTACCCACTATCCACAGATGACTCTCATCAGGAGATGCTGCAGGTACCTGTACCTCTATGCTTACTCACTGCACTGGACTCCTGTTCTTGCTTCTTTAAGAAGTCATCTATTTAAAAGAGGGCTTAAAACTATTTTGTCTGTCATTTTTGAGAGTTTCAGGATTCTAGCCTGCCATCATATTTGATAATAACAATAAATTGGTTAAGTTATTTAACAAAGTTTCTATGGTTTAAGATTTATATAACTATATTATACATATATAGTTTTGTTTGATTTTGTTTTTGCCAGTTTAGTCAATTGTGCTGATTTTGAAGCTATTATTTCTCAGCTGTAAACAATAATTCTATATATATTATTGATAACACCAGGACTAGCCACTAAATGTACTTTTCCTTTATCAGGTGACTTCCTGTGTATTCCACCAAAAGGAGGTGCTATCAGGGAGTCTAGAAGGTTGGAAGATAAAAACAAAATTTGCTTTCCATTCATGTCAGTCTTGCCCCAGAACAGGCACTTCAGTTAATAGCAGAGCGATTTTCTCTAGCTTTTTGTGGGCCTCTCAAGAACAGCCAAATCATCCTCCCTCAGTAGTATCGCACCATTTGTCAAGAGTTTTTATCATGAAGGGATATTTAATTTTACCACATGCCTTTTCTGTGTTTATTGAGGTGATCATATGGTTTTGTTCTTTCATTCTACATGTATTAACATGATGTATCATATTTATTAATCTGCACATTTTAAACCGTCCTTGCATTCATCCTGGGATGATGGGATGAATCCCACTTGGTCATGGTGAATAGAAAACACTACAGAATTCACACGCACACACACACATGCACACACATATTCACATACACGCACACACGTGCACAAACACACATACATGCACACACATGCGTGCAAACGCACGCATGCACACACGCACACATGCACACACACACATTTACACATACACACATGCACACACACACACAAACTGTTAGGACTAATAAAGTCAATAAAGTTGCATGTTACAACTAGCCAACAACAAACTTTCTGAAAAAGAAGTCAAAAAAGCAATTCTATTTAACGGTCATGAGAAACGAAGTAAAATACCTACAAATAAATTTCATCAAGGAGGTAAAAGAGCTCCACAGTGAAAACTACAAAGCACTGATAAGACAAATTGAAGAGAGCACAAATACATGAAAAGATATCTCATGTTCATAAGTTGGAAGAATTAATATTATTAAAATATACAAACTATCCAAAGCCATCTACAGATTCAACTCAATCACTATCAAACTACCAATGACATTCTTCCCAGAAATAGGAAAACAAATCTAAAATTTAGAAATGGAACCACAAAAGATCTCAATTAGCCCAAGTAATCTTGAGTCAAAAGAACAAAGCTGGAGATATCACACTGACTTCAAAATACACTACAAAGCAATTATAACTAAAATATCATAGTTCTGATACTGAGTATAAAAACAGACACACGAAAAATGGAAAAGGATAGAGAAACCAGAAACAAATGCAAATATTTACATCCAACTGATCTTTAACAAAGGCACCAAGGGGTGGTGCCGATGCCTCAGTGGGCAGGGTGCCAGCCCCATATACTAAGGGTAGCGGGTTCAAACCCAGCCCCAGCCAAACTGCAACAAAAAAAATAGCTGGGCATTGTTGCGGGTGCCTGTAGTCCCAGCTACTCAGGAGGCTGAGGCAAGGGAATTCTAAGCCCAGGAGTTGGAGGTTGCTCTCAGCTGTGTGACACCACAAAACTCTACTGTGGGTGATAAAGTGAAACTCTGTCTCTACAAAAAAAAAAAAAAAAAAAGGCACCAAGAACATAGATTAGGCAAAAGATAAATTCTTTAATAAGTGTTTTTGTTTTATTGACCACAACATCTCCATGAAAAAGTGGTTATTTGGTAATTCTAAAGATGGTATAATATTCAAGTGGTACTTGCCAGGAGAACTGTACCAATTGGCTTCCACCAACATCTGTTTTCTGATTACTCCATTACTAAAGCCATAATGGTGATTAAATATTTTTATTATCTACCATTCCTATCACACATATACTGACATAATTTCAATTATGTGCAAGATTTAATTTGTATATACTTCATTTGTGTGTGAATCTTATGGTTGACATAAACCTATTAAAGAGCAACCAAAAAAAAAAAACAAGAATTCTGGCCTGAATTTCCTTAATTTGATACTACACAACAGCCCAAAAGAAAATCTTATTCATCCAGTCATTGCACTGTTTGGAAACAACCAAAATGTCCTTCAACCCAGGAATGGATCAGTAAGCTGTGGTATATGTGTAAGATGGAATATTATTCAGCCATTAAAAAATGGAGATTTTTCAGCATTTGTACTAACCTGGATGGAGTGGAACACATTATTCTTAGTGAAGCATCACAAGAGTGGAGAAGTATGAATCCTATGTACTTAATTTTGATTTGAAGACAATTAATGATAATTAATGACATGGTGGGTCATGGGGGAAGGGGAGAGCAGGCAGAGAAGGAGGGAAGGGCTGAGGGAAAGGAAAAGAAGGGGAAAAAAAGAACAAGAAAAAAGAAAATAGTGACTAATTTTCACATAAATTGGTTTCGATTTTGACCAAAGTATATTACTTAAACATTAATTTTTAACTCAACATGTTGATATGTTGTTTAGGATATTGTATCCTCATTTATAAGTGACATATGTTTGTAATTGCTCCGTAATAATAATAAATTTTCTCCAACTTTAATATCAGGTGTACCCAGATCAAGTAGAATGATTTTGATGTATTTCTTCTTTTTCTATTGTCTATAAGGTTTAGCATGATCTGTTTTTTGAAATTATCTATTATTTTTTATAAATATTAGTTGTCTATTTTTGATACTTAAAAAAATAGTTAACTGATGACTCCATACTGAATCTCAGATTCAAAGCATTCTGTAATAGACATACTCTTATCTGACAATCTGAATGTTACTGCATTATTATTTCTATTGCTGCTTATATTTCGATGTAGCAATTGTCTGATTCCTTTTCTGAATGTATTTATGTTCGTTCATTCTTTACAAGGTTTTTGTTTCTAATCCTTATCTTAAACATTGTTATGGTTATTAAATTTTAAGTCTTTTTAATTTTGTGAAGGCAAAAAAATGGAAACCTAATTAACACATGTATATGTAAAAATTAAAATTAAAAAAAGAAAAACATATCTGATATTTAACTATGCCAAGAAACTTTGAAAAATGTTTTGAATTGTTCTGAATAATAAAATAAATTTAATCTCTCATCCTATGGCAAAGGTATTTGCCCCAAAAGAAGCAGAGAGAATGCCAAACTACTGTGGTAACACAAGGATGATTTATAAATAATCAAAGTGGTACAAAGTACATAGCATAGATAGAATCTCAGACTAGACAGGATTAAGAGTGAAATTTTTTATAATCAATTTTTTATTGCCTTAATAGAAAACTATATCAAATAGAAAAATCATATATCAAACATAAGGTGAAAATATTGTAACTCAGTTATTTGGTATCCATCATCCGAATATACGTCAACAATACATAGTAAATAATGACTTTGCAGGCTGGGCAGGATAGCTCACTCCTATAATCCTAGCTTTCTGAGAGGCCAGGGTGAGTGGATCGCTTGAGCTCAGGAGTTAGCTATCAGCCTGAGTGAGAGAGAGATCCTGTTTCTAAAAATAGCCAGGCATCGTGGCTAGCGCCTGTAGTCCCCGCTACCTGGAGGCTGAAGCAAGAGGATTGCTTGAGCCCAAGAGTTTGAGGGTGCTGTGAGCTATGACTCCACATCAATCTACCACTGACGGCAACAAAGTGAGACTGTGTCTTAAATGATAGTAATGATTTTTAAAATTATTTTGTTATTTCAGATTCTTATGAAGGTACTAATGATTAGGTTACATTGTTTGAATTTCTTAGGTAAAGTTTAACTTCTAAGCTAACTCACCTCCTGGGTGAAGGACCCAACTACAAGAGTGATATTTCTTTTTTTTAATGATAGATTTGATGCGATTTGTCTCAGCATGTTTAATGTATTTTAATGGGGGGAAACAAATATTGTGAGATAATTTATTTGTCAACTAGTTCATGTCATTTAACAGCAAATGATTAAAGAGGTTTTTATTGGCTTTGTCATTTAAAATTAAATGCTATGTTTTTATTACACATTGTTGTTGGTTTCTATGATTATGTAAGTTATCGAAACTTATCAGCTGAGTTTTACAAAATGATAATCTCTTTTGCTTGGAAAGTATTAACATGAAGGAGATAAACTTCGTTAAGAATAAACTGACTTTGGGGGTGGCGCCTGTGGCTCAAGGAGTAGGGCGCCAGTCCCATATGCTGGAGGTGGTGGGTTCAAACCCAGCCCTGGCCAAAAAAAAAAAAGAATAAACTGATTTTGGGGTTGCATGTGGTGGCTCATGCCTATAATCCCAGCACTCTGGGAGGCTGAGGTTGGTGGATTGCCTGAGCTTATAAATTCGAGATCAGCCTGAGCTAGAATAAGACTCTTCCTCTAAAAGTAGCCAGGCGGTTGTGGGGGGCACCTGTAATCCCGGCTACTCGGGAGGCTGAGGCCAGAGAATCTGCTTGAGTCCAGTAGTCTGGGGTTGCTGTGAACTATGACGCCACAGCACTCTACCGGGGGTGACAAAGTGAGATTCTGTCTTAAAAAAAAGAATAAACTGACTTTTCTGGTGACCCATGAAGGGAAGAGATTATTTAACAGTCTTTCAATGGTAAGATTTCATAATAAGAAGTAAATAAACATACACTTAAGGTGAAGTAGAGATTATAAGTGTCATCAGAGGCCTTGGAACCTGGTAGCTAAGAGCATATGGCATGGATTCAGCTAGAAATGTATTTGAATCCCGAATTCACTACTTTGAGATTCTTCGAGAGTCTATAAGCACCTTACAGTAGAGACTGTGTCTATTAATGTGTGCAGATAGTAGATACTCAATAGAAGAGCTCAAAAGTTGAGTTGCGTGACTTTCATTCTACACTGTGAATTTGCTGAACTGATTTCTAATTCTGGATTCCTATTTCTCACCTCCTATACATCTAAAGAATGTCTACTCTTTCTTCTTTACACAAGTCTTCTCTGACCATACTCCAACCCTTCTTTCTCTATTCTCAGTTTAATCCTTTTCTTCTTGATCCTCTAAAGAACACCTTGAATCAGAAATCACCCAGATTTTACTTGTGTTTATTAATGGAACTAGCACAAACAGGAAAGAGTAATAAATTCTTTCTGGATAATCAGATAGTACAGAGACTTAAAGAAATTTTCCCAGTCTTCATTCAAGCTTTTTTTTTTTATTGATATAGAATTCACCCATCGCAGAATTCACCATTTTAAAATGTAAAATTTAGTAGGTGTTGGTATATTCATGAGGTCACAAAGTTGTACCACTATCACATCACCAGTGTCCAACTTCATACTATTTAAAAAGAAACCCCATTTGTTTGTAATCATCAGAGAAGTGCAAATGAAAACCACCCTGAGATATAACCTAATCCCAGTGAGAATAGCTTACATCACAAGCTTAAGGAGTTGGCATGGTGCGGAGAGAAGGGAACACTTATACACCATTGGTGGGATTGCTAGCAGAGCCTTTTTTGAAAGAAGTATGGAGAATTTTCAAAGAATAACAACAACAACAAAAGATATCCCATTTGATCTTGTAATCTCATTACTTCCCAGAAGGAAAAAAAAATCTGACCATTAGGACATTTGCACTTGAAAGTTTATAGCAGCTCAACTCACAATCACCAAGACATGAAATCAAGCCAAGTACCCATCAACCCATGAATGAATGAAGAAACAAACTGTGGTATATGCTACCATGAAATACTACTCGGCCAAAAGAAAAGATGGAGTCTTTACATCTTTTGTATTAACCTGGAAGGATTTAGAGAACATCCTCCTAGCTAAAGTATCATAACAGTGGTAAAGCAAGTATCCAATATGAAACCAGTAGGTTAACAACTGCACGCCCACATTGGAGAAAAAACATATTTAAATTCAAGAAGGAGGAAAGGGTGCAGATGTGGTAAGTTCTAACCTATTGGGTATAATGTAGAGGTATGTGGCACACCTCCTGGATGAAGGGCTCAACAGCAACTTGGACTTTACCTAACAAATGCAAACAATGTAACCTAATCACATGTACCCCTTTATTAACATGAAATTTAAAAAGGAGAAAACATAGTACATACTGTATATACTAGTTTATGCTATCCATGGTTTCAGGTATCCATTAATAATATCTCAAAAAATATTTCTTACAGATAGGGAGTTATTGCGGTTATTCCATGTATCCTTTTCTCACTAAAAGTGTCTCTCTGATGTCAAGAATCACCTGGATCTGACACCAACAAGCTCAGTGGGACAACCATCTTCTGTCAGACTCAGTTTCTCATCTGTTGAAAGAGGAGGCATAAAAAAAAGAAAAAAAAAAAAAGAAAGAGGAGGCAGGATTTAGATTACTTTATAAGGCCCCTTCCAGGTCGACTATTATATGGGGGTATAAGACTTCTCCATTACAACTGGGGAAAGAAAGCACTTTTCTACTCTTTTTAACTAGGAATGCAACCCCATAGCAAAAGGGAATTTAGGTTGATCTGCTACCTCTTTCCTCCCCCCTATAACCAGTAATTACATAGTATTGCCTTAATAATTACTATACAAGGGCTGTCTGGAAAGTGTCCAGACAGTATCCAGCCATGTATATTTCTATTTTCCATATCAGGTGCCTGGATGCCTTCTGGATAGCCCTTACATAAGGAAAAAATAAGAACAATTATCCCCTAGTATATTGTACTTCTTTTTGTAATTGCTTGAAAGAAGTGTTACCATATGATAGACTATAATTTGGTGTAAATTAGAACCCTTTTGTGAATCTCTTCAAATAAACTTAAGAGGTGAGTGAAGCCTGGGTTCCAAGCTTCTCCAACAGCTACTTCTTCCATTTCACTGGTATCCTCCTTTGATTGCCAATGTCCAATTTAAGCCTATTCTAAGGAGAGTACCTGGGCATCCTTTATATAATGAAATGTGTTATTCTTGCTAAGAGCATTTTAACTTTACTACTAAATTAAGTTAAAATTTAATGGCTTCAATGACATGTGGGGGAAGGCTGAAGCTTTTCAGAGTCCTTCAAAATCTCAAAAATAGATATATTTCTACTCAATTACTTGAAAGCTGGTTCCTCTCACTCTCACTGAAGGGGAAACTTCAAATGTCAATAAGTCAAGTCACTGCCTTCATATCTCACAAACAACTGGGATTAAAATCTGAATTCATGACTTTTGAACTCAAAGTCTTGCTTCAGTAAGATACTCCGGACAACTTTCTAAAAACTGTCTTCCATTTGCCTCGCATATCTCTATAAAATCCCCTCTTCACCTTAACCCTCTTGTTATCATTAATTGATTCTTGATGTTTTGCTGTCCTTATCTCCACTGCCCTGACAGCTCTAACTGATGTGGCACTTCCTGGACAGTTTTGTCACCCACACCAAATTTACACAAAGCCTCAGTGACAGTTTATTAGTTTCTTTCTCACCTTTCTCTTTCTGAGGAATTTTGAGAAAGTTGCAATTATGATTATCCCCAAGACTGCTTTGGCCCTCACCACCTTTTTGAGTTTCAATATTTTCTCTTGTACTAACTCGATTCCTTAATAATGCTTCCTCAGAGTTTAATTCTCTGTTACTGTTGTATTCAGTTTTTTCATTTTTACTCTACTATGTATACATCATCACACGGGCAATAGTATTAAACCTGCCTCTTGTTTTCATACTTTCAATAAAATCTTACCTGTCCATAAGCAGGAGCTCTAACACAATTTCTCCTTCAATTACATTAGCTACGGTTGATAACAGAAAGTCATAGTTCTCCAATTCACTGACTCCTTTGATCCTTCATGGGTCTTTAACCCAGCAGATGTCTGGGGAATCCAAGTCCCCTTGGAGTTCAACATTATGAGAGTTCAACTGACCTCAGCAGCTGGTTTTTCCTCACCTACCGTTTTGATGGCCTATAGCAGATGCCCCATAACACTGTCTTTGTTTTGTGATTATTTTTCACTCTCTCGATCTCCTAAACTGAGAGTACTCTTGCCTCTTCACCTTCTATATGTTTAGGCTACTTTGTAGAGCTTGTGAAAATTTAGAGAAATTATGAGTATTTTCTGTGGAGGGAGAGAGTATTTACAATGTTCAGAGAAAATAAGCAAATATTACCATTATTGATATGTTCTTTCTTTCTTCCACATTATCCAATTTCCATTCAGGACTATTGTTCTCTGAGCCCAGGGTTAAATACTTTTTTTTTTTTAAAGCATCCTAAACCCTCTAGGCAGAAGAGAAAGGTTTTACCCTGCTAAGAGTTGTTGGCGATTCCACAATGCTGGATTGTTAGGGAGCACCCCAACTCTCCAGTTTTCCTCAAGGAACAGAATAGAATATGGTAGAATGTTCTATTTTTCTACCCATTTCTCAGGAACTATATTCTACTTTTGCCTGTGCCAATTTCTACTTATGAGCTAAAAATATACTTGAGAGGATAAATTCCAGAGATTTTCAGTCAAGGATACTTTAGTAACAGATAATAGAAAAACTATACATGTTTGTCCAGAATGAAATTCCTCTGTAATTAGACTCCAAGCAATGTAAAGGAATGATTAAGGGCTAAGATTCTGGCATCAGAAATATTAATTTTTTTATTAACTCATAGCTGTGTACATTAATGTAATCACGGAGCACCAAACACTGGTTTTATATACAATTTTGAAATATTTTCATCAAACTGGTTAACATAGCCTTAAATTTTGAATGATGTCTATACTATAAGTGTTTTAAAAAGTCACATGGCTACTGGAGTTCTCAGTTTACTTGTCTGTAAATTGGTTATAATAATAGCCACTTACCTCATAAGATTATTTTAAGTATTAAAAGATATAATCTGTTTAGAATGCTTAGCACAGACCCTAGGATAGAATAGGCCCTTGATCAATATTATCTATCATTATTCCATACTTTGAAATGTAAACTGATTTAAGTATTAAAGCTCTGCAATGTAAGCTGATATAAGTATTAAAAATGCCTTATCTGTCATTCAATTACAAGAGGTTTTTGAATCTCATCTTTTTGAGATGACATCCATTTACTATTTATAAGGAAAATCAAGAACTTAGTATATTTTGTAAAATAAAACAAAAAATATACAACATCACTTTCTCAGAATCAAATTCTGCCTTCGGATATTCTACTGCCAACTGAATGTTTATCAATTGTGATCATTCCCTGTTTGGCAGCATAAAATCAGAGAAAGTTAGAACTAGAAAGTATCAACCTCAAATTTATTGTAGTACTAAGGAGTTACATAAAAGTGTTCCTGTGTATTTTATGAATGATTCTTTCTATATACCCATGAGGGAGTCTACCATTACTATCTGTATTTTCAAAGAAGGGCAAACTACGAGTCAGAATATTTGAAATGATACAAAGCCGAATTAGTACTATCTCAATGAGAGATTTGCTGTATTTTCTGAATGCCACTCCCAACAAGGAGACCAACACATCAAATTCCTGGAGAGAATTCATACTATATGTCACATGACCAGCAAATTACTAACCTCCACCATTCTAAGAAAAAGGTAGCCAAGTTTCATGTAACCTTCCTTGAACTAGGCTAAAAACTCCACACTGTACCTCTGTGACTCATTTGGGTTACTGAAGATCTTATATGGTCAAAGATCCCTAATTTCTTAGGAAATGTGAGGATGGAGGATTGTAGAAACCTAAGCTCTTTGTAGCTAAACACTTAGTGACAGAAAATAATTTACAATAAACTCTAATTCTTCTTCTTGGAACCCAGAATGATGGGTAGAAACTTCACGGGCAGGTCCATAGAACAAGAACCTGAAAACAAAATATGTCTCTAAGGTGTTATATTCTGTAGAGAAATGACTTGCTCGGTAAGTCCGTATTTTAGAAAAAATACTAGTCCAGAAAATATTTTGATATTTTCCAGGTGACTCATATGGTTATAAAACATTTGCAGTTTTTCTGGGATCAAGGAAGGACAAGGACATGGGCCAATGCCATAATGATGGTTGTTACTCTAAGACCCTCCCTTCATGGTACTACATTACTCCCCTTTTCTGGGCTACTGTTTTCCTTTCACAACTTCAATTTATTTATCTGTAAATGAGAACCATAATCCTGTGAAAATGGGAAAAGAACAACTGTGGAATTAGTAATTTATAGTTAAGTAACACATCAGCAAATGTCAAAAGTTCTTCATTCTCATAGCAATGGAGAGTAAAGGTAACATAAGTAGGGTGGAATAAAAATAGGGTAGAGGTAATATGATTAACAAGCCCACAGATTGTTTCAAAGACATTCCCTTTTTATATCTTAGCCCTTCAAAGGTTTTCTCATAGCTTCCAACCAGTAGAAAAGTGAAGGAGGTTGAATTATACCTCATTAGATTTGTTATGCACCAAATTAGATGAAAGAAAGTGAGAGGCTTAGTCAATTCATGGTACTAATCATCACCCCTGATCTGTTTTCTTTGCAAAATCCGAGATAGATAGGTGCCAAACAGCCACCGTGTCTTCATGCTTTCTCAGCTTTGAGATCAGTTAAGAGTCAAGAAAAGAAATAATCAAGTTTTCTGGAATTTTTCCCTTCTTTTTATTTCTAAGTATGACATGGGTACAAATATTTTTGGTTGCATGGATTGCTTTCATAAGGCTTGAGTCATGGTTGTAAACGTGCTTGCTTGTCACTCAAATTGTGTTCACTGCACCCATTAGGCAGGTTTTTGCCTGTTCCCTCCTTCCCTCTCCCCACAGCTTGACTTCTGTTGAGTTTTCCTGTCCTCCATGCACGTTTGCTCTTATTTTTGTCTTTCAAAGGTGTACACAGGATTTCTCAACCATGACACGGTTGGAAATTTTCTGTTGTCCCAGCAGGCTTTCTGTAGGATGTTTAGCCTTATTCTTGGCCTCCACTTGCCTATTTGCTAAATACCAGTAGCATGCCTCTGCCCTCTCAACTGTGATCACCAAAAACATCTCCAGACATTGCCAAACGTCTCTGCATACACCTATATGAGAACCACTGCTCTGTGTGTGTGTGTGTGTGTTTGTGTGTATGTGTGTCTTAACCTCATTCCAAATGTAAGTGACTCTTCTATAATTCTTTTTGCTATGGGAAAAATTCCAACAAAGTTGACACAGCTTTCCTTGAGTGCTGCTCTCTTCATTTTGCTTTGTGTCTTTGTCCTGCTCTGTCACTGTCACCATGCATGAGCACGCGCACACACACACACACACACTCAAACTCTGGAATCTTTTATCTTCCAAGCCTGCATGCTAAAGATGAAAAGGAGCCCATGGGTTTGTGCTGCCACGTCACCTCTTAAGCTCTTTCAAACTTATAATTCAGTAGATAAAGAATGGTACAGCAATGTGGTTTGCCAATTCACTGTTCAACCTGATAGTAGTGCTGCATGGTAATTTCAGCAAAAATAAATTTTTTAAAGAAAAAACAAAACAAAAAAAAACCCAAATGACTCCCTCATATAGTTATCACTTTACAGTGCAATGTGGAACATTCTTTTCTTTATGAGCTGTGGGCCATAAAGAAAGTGTATAGAAGGATGTTTAATGTGTCCTCAAGAGTAAAATTATTAGTGTATTATATACGATGCAGTCATATAGCAAAAGAGCTGAAGCTTATGTTTGCCCTTAAAGGAGATGCAGTCACATAATAGAGAGCCTTAGAGCTAGGGTTTACTGTACTTTGGGAATTAATCACATAAACTATAAATTGGGTTCAACAGGCTGGCTGGGTAAATAGGCGCAGCTAATGAGGACACTATGAGATCTTATAAGAGAGCTGACTGCCCCAGGACAAATAGTCCGTGGCGCACCTGATGGAAAACTAGAAGACATCAAAGCATAAAGGATTAGTGCTCTCACAGTGTTGAGAAATGGCCGGGGGGAGATTCACCAACTTATTACCCACATCCAAGCTAATCCTGTTATCTGCAAAATATAACTGTGTTCAGGAACTGCCACCACCTCAACTTGCAGAAGGATAATTTTGCGTTTACATGGACAAAAGTAAAGGAAATTTTCATCTGATTAAAAAAAAAACAGAAGATGATTACTCTTTTTAAAGGTTTTTCTCCCCCCTATATTTGGCTTTGCCCCTATATTTGGCTGCATGCATGAAAACATAGAGAATATAAAAGCTTCCACGTGCATAAAATGGTACTGTGGAAATGGGGGTTGGGAGATGAGAAGGGAGGTATCTGCAAAGAAGCTACTGTGACTTTCCAAAACTCCTGCTTGTCCGTGAAATGAGTATCAAGGGAAGAGTGAGCACATGGTGTATATAATTAAATCTGAACTAATTTCAAACAGACTGAATTTACCTTTTCAAAGCAGGTGGGCAAAGACTGTATTTGAAAGGTAAAAGAACTAACCAAAGAAAAAGAAATCAACAGTGACCCAGCCATTTGCTGCTCTTCCCTGCACCAGCAGCTCTCCTAGGATATTGATTGCTGGGGAGACACCCACCTGATCCCAACAGATGATCTCTGCAGGGGAAAGGGGCAAAGCCCGTGAGCTCCCTGCCAATCTGCCTTGGGGAAAATGCCTTCCTGAGCTACAGTCGGCATTCAGTTTCAGCTTGTTTATGCAATTGAGGGTCACACTGTTTGGAAATAAATTGCAATTTATCCTCAGCCTCTACTGATTATGAAAGCAGAGCTGGAGACTGAAGCTGGTTGGGCCACTGTCTGGCCTCCACGTCCCAGGGCACCCTTTTCCCTCCGCTGCTCCCTTTGTTTAGCTAAGCTAATGATAATATATATGGCTTGTGGTGGATAGAAAAGGGAGGCTCCACCTGCTTGTCTGCAAAGCCAGGGCCTAGCGCAGGGCCCAGCTCACAAGAAGAACTTAAATAGCAATGGAATGAATGCTTGTGGGCTCCAAAGATGTAAACAACCATTTCAGCAATTAATGCTCAAAGGAAATTTAAGAAACTGTATTATTCTCAGGCATAAAGCTATATCACAGCAAGTTCTGCAATACAGCTCTTCTCTTGCAGAAAACTTGAGGATCATAACTATATTATTTGCCTGAAGAAATAATAGAAAGAAAAAGATCTTTGGGCAGCTCCTGTGGCTCAGTGAGTAGGGTGCTGGCCCAATATACTGAGGGTGGTGGGTTCAAATTCAGCCCTGGCCAGCTAAAGCAGCAGTGGCAATTGTAACAAAAAATAGCTGGGCATTGTGTTGGGCATCTGTAGTCCCAGCTACTTGGGAGGCTGAGGCAAGAGAATCGCCTAAGCCCAAGAGTTGGAGGTTGCTGTGAGCTGTGATGAGACTGTCACTAAAAAAAAAAAAAAAAAAAAAGAAAGAAAGAAAAAGATCTTTGGAATAATGCCCCCCCCCAAAAAAAAAAATTGTGTGCATTTTTCTATCTTCTTTTGAATAGATTTCTCTGTTGTAATTAGAATTTCTGAGGATTAATAAGCGTCTCACAGTTTTTCTTCCTCATTCCATCCCACTTTCATGGGTTGGTTTCCCTCAGTTTCTGGCTTTTCTGCTCTCCAGTCCTTGTTCTCCTGGAGAACTCACTTTGTCTCTGGTGTAGACCTCTCTTGTTCTTCCCTTCCACCGCCTGGGAGTCTTCTTTCTTTCTTATCTTTATTACAGAGTTTCCTCTTTTTTGAGATTTCTGTGATCTCTCTCTGATAATAATTCCCAGAGCTCTCTCTTTCACTCTGTTTTTATGTCATGGTTTCTGCATCTACTATACCAGTGTCCTTCTGGCCATGGCCAATTGAGGAAATCAGTTTAACCTCCCACTCTACATGTACAAGATAAGTCACCTTCATCTCCAAATCAGCTTGTTTATATCAGTAGAAGCAAGGATCTATGACTTTTCCTATTCCAAACATTGTAGCCATCTTTTATTCATCCATTTCTATTATATAGCCAGTCCGTCATTTTCCAAAGTATAACTTTAGAATATCTCCTTCCTCTCTTGTTTTACTACCTTTAACCTACATCACCTCACCACTTTTCTAGCTTTCTTAATGTTATGTAATTCTCACTCCACTTTTTCATAACATTTCTATAACACATGTTATTTCACATGCTGGTTCATCCAGAAATCTCAGTCAATTTATTTACAAGGTGACTGGAAGAAAATTGCATAATCTTGAAACAGAACAAAAGGAAGTATATATACATAGTAGAACCTCTGTAAGTTGACCACTCAAGAGACTGTGTAGCAAACTGGTCAACATACAGAGGTGATCAACATATGGAACTAGGACTACTGTACTGATATGTATGTGTGGTGCATGTCTAGTCTATGAAAATTAGGTCAACTTAAGGAGGTGGTCAACTGGGGAGGTTCAACTGTATGTGTATGAGTATGTGTGTGCATATATGTATACATACATATAAAGAAATTTGTTATAGGGAATTGAACTTGCAGGATTATGAAGGCTGAGAAGTCCCATGATCTGCTGAGTACAAGTCAGAGAACCTAGAAAACTAGTGGTATGGCAACTTAAGCTAAGAGGTCTAACAACCAGAGGATACAATTAAGTCCTAGCTCAAGACTGAAGACTTGATGACCAAGAGCACTTATGTCTGAGAGGAGAAGATGGACGGTTCAGCTCATGAAGAGGCTGAATTTGCCCACCTTTTTATTTTATTTTATTGGTGTCCTCAGTAGATTGTGTAATGCCCACCCACACTGGGAGGGCAATCATCTTTACTCAATCCACCAATTCAAATGCTAATCTTTGCTAAAAACACCCTCATAGACATACCCAGAAATAATGTTTTCCCAGCTACATGGGCATCCCTTATCCCAATCAAGTTAACACTTAAAATTAGCCATCATAGTGGCAAAACTCATCCTTACCTTCTGAGGGGTTGTGAGGGTTACATATTTAAATCACAGTCTAGGGCCTGTGATATTGAAGATGCTCTATTTACGTACTTATTTTCTCTCTGCTTTTCTCAAGACCGGTTTATTGTTGTTTTTATTGATATGCCAATTCTAATCCCAACACTTCAAATCTAAATAGAATTTTAGGTGATTTGGCCTCCATTTCCCTTTCAATCTATGCCTTTAGCTGGCCCTCACTGGCTGTTCAGTAAGAAATAGTCATTCCCATTTCATGCTATTTTCCTGGACTATTTTCTCTTTCTCTAGGCCAAGTCTACACATTCTTCAGGAACCAATTAAAGTTGCTCCTCCTCCCGACATCTTAACAAATCAGTCCCTCTAGGATCACTCCTGAGCTCTTATTATCCTTATAGTCTCCACTACTATATTATATTAGAATCTGTGTTCCTTGGGCTGCTAAGCAAACATGAGGACAAGGTTATCCAAACCCTCACATTACAGAAAGAGCAGCTGGAAATCAGAGTGGTCTAATGACTTATACAAAGTCATATGGCTAATTGCTGGCAGAACCAACAGCAGAATACTGGCTCTTAGCATATAATTGGTTTAAAGTATTTTTACTGGGTTTTAATTATTGCAATTGTATTACTTCTGTTGATCCGAGAGTATTGTAAGAAACCTAAAGGCTCTTCTCTATCTTTGACTCTAAAACATAACACACACACACAAGCACATACATTTGCATAGGGCATAACGTAAGAACTCAATAAGTGCTTGGAAATTAATTTGGATTTATCATCACAAAAATATTAATCACCATGAGACCTGTGAGCTCCCATCACAGGAACCTTTGAATGATTTGGAAATTCTTCCTTTTAAGATCTTTAAACAAAGGGAGAAAATCGTCTACTTTAAATGAATCACTGCCTGAAGGCAGGGGGATAGATTGGATGGCTTTAGGAGTTTCATTTCATCACTATAATCCTATGATTATCTCACTTATATCCCTGGAAGGGAGATAGAAGGAAGGTTGAAAAGGAACCATAAATCATCTTCTCTGGGCACATGAATCTCAGCCTGCCACCCCCCTTCTCTCTTTGCCCAACAACTTTTCAGTGGGCAATATTTAAGTTGCCTGTCCAGCCCTGTAACATAGAGCACCTCCATCTGCACCCTGAACTCTGGGGTTCCCAAGGCAAATCCAGGGTTCAGAGCAAAACCAGCGACCATACACTGGTTAAGAGAACAACACTTTGGTCTTAGCCAAACCCAGCTTCTATCTGTGCAATCTTTAGAAATTCACTTAATCTGGCCAGGTGCCTGTGGCCCAAGTGGCTAAGGCGCCAGCCACATACACCTGACCTGGTGGGTTGGAATCCAGCCCGGGCCCACCAAACAAAAATGACGGCTGCAACCAAAAAAAAAAAAAAAATAGCCAGGCATTGTGGCAGGTGTCTGTAATCCCAGCTACTTGGGAGGCGGAGGCAGGAGAATTGCTTGAGCCCAGGAGTTGGAGGTTGCTGTGAGCTGTGATGCTACAGCACTCTACCCAGGGTGACAGCTTGAGTCACTGTCTCAAAAAAAAGAAAAAGAAAGAAAGAAAGAAAAAGAAAAAGAAATTCACTTAATCTCCTTGAGCCTCAGTTTTCTACTCTGAGGGGTTTGAGGAAGGCTAAGTGACATAATACAACTGAAGATCTTACCCTAATAAAAAAAAAGCTCTGGATGTTATCAGACACAAATTTACGCACATGTTGCAGAGCTGGTTCAATTTGCAACCAGTTATATCAGTCTCACCAACTCTGGAAAGGCTCTGAGGGTAAATGAGTGGATATTTCTGGTAGGAAAGTCACACCCCTATTGGTCTAAATCCCCAGCACCACCTACTCACCAAATGCCTTGGACTATAGACAAAGAATGTCTCAATTTCACCCAAAAGCTTAGAAGAATTCAGATCAGAAGCCAAATCTTCTGAACCAGAAACCCTACTGTTTTCCATTTCTTAAGAGTTATAGGCTCTTTCAAGGATTTTTCCTTTTAGGTGAACTTAAAAAAATACATAACAGTGAGGAAGTTATACTAATTTCCCCCCTTTTCCTTTTCTCCAGCAGAGCCACAACAAAGGGATGTGCATTAAAGAAAGAATCCAAATGTTCTGCCTACTGGAACCCTCCAGACATAGTCTGAATAAATTTAGGGTAGTCTGCAAAGGAGTGGAGAATGGAAAAATCAGATTGGAGGGTGCAGTTCCTTCATCTTTTTTAGAGAGGTTTTCATCACAGGTACATTTGTTTCTCTCATTTAAAAGACTCCTTATAATCAATACCTTCAATGAGATGCATTTCTACTTTGAATTCTTTATTTGATTTCTGGATGATTAACAAAAAAAAAACAAGCTAACTTTTCCTTTTTACAGGACACACGCACTCTTTCCTGTGATGTGAAGAACTTTGTACATCTCCTGCCACTCCAATCTGCCCTCGGGCTCAATATTCTAAGACAAAGACAAAAATGAGCTTTCCCCTTCCCTGAACCATGCATCTGCCTGGGTTTAGGGCAGTTGATAGGATAAGATCCTGCAGAAACAGGATGCCCCAAATGGTACTCTAGAGATTTGTGGGGTGGCCACATCCCAGTCTCTCACCCTCTCATCTTATCTGCCCACCTCAGGTATAGCCACAGTCTACTCAGGCTGTTCCCACAGAAAAGCTACTCTGCGTGGGACTCACACCTCAGAGCTCTCCCAGACGGAGTTCTGCACATCCCTGAGACATTCACATCCCTAGTCCTCATCGAACACTCTACAACCTGGAAAGCTCTGGCACCTAAAAGTTATTTCTTAAGTTTGAACTCATCTGAAGGTGAGTTCTAACTAGAGCTAATGGGGAGGGGGCTATTTTTTATCTTTATTTATTCCATTCTTTTCAGTATCCTAGTCTGTGGGTGTGTGTGTGCATGTGTAAGAGATGGGGACTCTCTCTGTTGCCGAGGCTGGAGGGCAGTTATTATTCACAGGCATAATCACATCTCATTATGTGGTACAACCTCAAACTCCTGGACTTAAGTGATTCTTCTCCTGCCTCAGCCCCTGGAGCAGCTAGGACAGGCAGGCACCACTGTGCTCTCATGGTCACTGCCTTCTATTTCAGTGAATCACCACACACCCCACTAGGGTGTTAAATAATACAGGGTTTACCTTTTTAGAATACAAAAAAAATCCAAATTGGTCCCCAGGATAAGGGACTGGTGACCTGATTTGCCTTTTTAAAGCAGGAAAAAACTAGAGAAGGAGCAGAGTGAAGAAGAAATAAAAGAGAGAGGAGCAGCTCCTCTATCTGGACTGGGCTTTACAGTTACGAAACGTTCACAGGGATTCACATGCTTTAATTTGCAGACAAATCCCCTGAAGGCTCTTGTTAAAATGCGGATTCCATTTCAGTAGATCTGAAGTTGGGCCTGAAATTCTTCGTTTCCAGACAGCAACCAGTGATGCCCATGCTGCTGGTCTGTTGGACCACAGTTTAAGTAGCAAAGATGCAGAGATCTAGAAAGCGTCATTCTTGAGAAAGCCCATGATAAAAAGCCAGTGTTTATTACCAAGGTATGGAAGAGCAAACAGAGGGTCCCAGAGCGGAGTTTCATCTAGTCTAACACCTAGAAAATATCAATCAGGATTCAAAACCTGTGTTCTTAGCCATCTCCCTACTCTTGGTAAAGAGCCACCCCTCCTTTACCAAAAAGGAGGCATGGGGAGTAATGAAACAGCATTCAGAAAAAGAAGCAGCAGAAAAGGAGATAAAGGAAGAATTTCATGGAGACATTTCCCAGTCAAACACATTCTAACTGGTCATGAATGGTGTGAGGCATAAGGTGCTGTCCAAGGAGGGAAGCCCAGGTTTGGAGCCCGGGGTCACTCAACAACTGACTGCAAGTTGTCCCCAGGCCCAAGTGATCTCCAAATGCACTTTGCACTCTGACTTTCTGTACTTCTACCCTAGCCGATATGTGAGAAGGGGGAAAGACTCAGTGAATTCTCACTTATCACTGCCCCTCAGAAATATTCACCACCATACGGTGCTTTGGGTTTCACACACAGGGCACCATTCCTCTGTGCCTCAGTTTTTTGGCCTCTAAAATGGTGATAATTGTAATACTTACCTCATAAGAATTTTATGGAGGTCTGAATTAATTAAGACAAGTAAAGCATTTGGAATCATGCTAAAAGGTGCATTTTAACTGGATCTCTTAAGATGTCATTGTTTTTTCAGTAGCTGGAGTAAGGCTTAGTTGAAGACGTGAATTTCATCATTTTGAAATGCATGTGAAACATTTAATGATTATGTGATTATGTTTCTCCCAGTAAAGAATATTCTAGGAGAAACTTTTTGAATTATTCTGGTAATCAAGAAAGCCAAGAGTGAATTTTTATTCATCGTGAGTCTGGTTCAACCTTTAAAAAAAAGAAGAAAAAAAAATAGATTTGCTACTGAGTTTCGTGATGTTGGTGACCTCAGGATGGGAGGAGGAAGAGGGACAGCTGCATAGAGTTTGAGGTGGATGAGGATATGAACATTTTGGGAGCCCACCTCATCCCTAATCTAATGTGTTTGCATCTGGCTATCCCAGGTGTTGACAGGTTGTTATTAACATGCTCACTTCCCTTGGCTTCATCTGATCACTTACCTTCCCTCCTTAAAATCACTTTTGTGGGAGGATGAAAGGGAAAGTAAAATGATTGAGGTGACAGGTCCCGTGGCTCACTGAAGAACTGTGTCAGAAAACACTGCCAAAAGCTATTTTCAACTGGAAAGGAAACACCCTTTTGAGCTTTGTAATTCATGGGTGGACCACAAGAAAGTGAAAATAGCTAATGTCTGTGGAACACTGCCACTCACACATAGCAACGGCCTTATTTACAGATACAAAAATCATTACTTCTTTCAGTTCCCTGAAGCACAAAATTAATGCTGGGGAAATTTCTTAGGATCACAAACACACAAGGCCAAATCTTCAAGGTGGCTTCACTCCAACCTCCAGTGTTGGAACAACAACCTGCTCACGCGATTTCAACTGCTTTCCCCCCACCCACCCTGCAATCTGCTCTGTCCCTTCTGCTTCCACCCAGAATGGATTTGATCTGATATCAGAGGAATGGTTTGAAATTCAGTCACTGGCCTTGATTTGTAGGCACAAATGCCATCTGGGTTTTTTTAAGCTCATTTCTATACCCACTATATTTTGCCCTCGTGAAAATATAGTATTTTGCAGAAAGATAAATTTAATATTTTAATATTTAGGAGAAAGAATTAACTTTCCTGTGTCCCCTATGCATTAACTTTCTTCAAGTGGAGAATGTTTATACCGCTTCTACTCATAATCTTGCTAGTAATTATAATGCATAACGCCTAACTGAAATCATATTATATACTCATCACAGTTCTAAATGCTTTACATATATTAACTCCTTAATATTTACAACAACCTTATGGAGTAAATGATAATTACCCTCATTTTGCATAGAGAGATTAAGTAACTTTTTCTAGGTCACACAGCTACCAAGTGCAGAACTGGACTTCATAATCCATTTGGCTCAAGAGTCCCGGTTCTTAACCACTGCACTACTCCACTACTCCACTCTCTTTCTCTGTCTATCTCTGCAAAGGGGCACATAGGCAGAGAGTGTAGCAAGACTTTCAGCCAAAGCTTTTTTGCCTCTGTTGTTGTCTTATACTCTGCTGCCACACCACAGTTTCCTAAAATACTATTATAAATAGAGAAGAAACATAACATGGTCAGTCATTCTGTTACCAATTGTAATAGAATAGTATTTCTGCAAAGTAAACAGGAAATTGTTTCATAACTTGAGAAAGGATAGAGGGGAGAGGTGTTTTTCCAAATATCTAAATTCAATTTGCATTGATTACCAACAACCAGTATTTTGAGCCTTCTGTATGGTGAATTACCAAAAACAAGTCCAGTATATGAGAGGCCTCAGTTTGAGTGTTCACTTTTACCTGAGTAAGTTGTTACTTTGGAGTACCCACGTAACTGAAATTTGATTTGCCAATAAGCAAGTTGGGTATTCATTTATTTTTCCCCTTAACTCTTATTTGAGGGGACTTATATCTATGATGTATTCAAATACAGAACATACAACTAAGAATAAAAAGAAAACTGTCAATGAGAGTAGAAAGTTACAGTGAAGACCCAGCGTTGCAGGAGTAGACACAACTGTGCATGTAGAATGAAGCCTAAAATGGATTTTGGCATTTAAATAGAATTGATTTGACACCTTTTATCAGACAAAAAAAAAAAAAAAAATTGTCAGATTCTTGGAAGAAATGAAATCTTTCCTAAAGCTCCTCTCTGAAAGAATTTTCTCAAGTGGATAATTTTAAGGAAGTTTTTAAAAAACATGATGAAAGCTATCTTCAGTGACTTTCCAAACATAAATGCGGTTGAAGGTTTCACAAATCTATTTCTTGAAAGCTCTACAAAACTTTGCTTTCAAAATTGAAATCTACTTCAGCTAGACTTATTTTTAGGCAAGAAGAAGGTAACCAAGTGAGCCCAGGGCAGGGCAGGGTGGGGCTAACGATAATATAATCAAATATACACATTCTGATAGTCTTGTTGGAACCAAAGAAAGACTCTATATTTTTTCTTTAATAGACAAATCACTTTAAGAAGATTTTGAAAGTTACATACCTTCTCCTTAGGAAATCACACATATTTATATATAGGAACATTGTTTTTTGACCATTACACAGAACTGGCAGGTCTTCTAAATTCTATCCATCAGCTATTGACTGCAGGTTTGGAGATTCTGACTATTTGGAGGAATAGATGAATTACAGGTCTCTCCTACAATACTCCCTAAATGCTGCAAATATTGTTTCCATCATCAGAGCCTCTGCTAAGCACTGAGAAACATACGATTGTCCATCATTATAGAAAACACATGTGCAGTTGATTTGCTATTATAGACGTCAGTGAAGAAGCCCAAACAAAACTCTTTTCAACCATAACTTTCCTTATTTCCACATATTGACCTATAGACATATTACTTAGCAAAATGAGATTTATTCTCCAAAAACAATTCTGAGACTACTCCAGTATACGAATAAGTGATTAATTAAACAGCCATTATTCGTTACCCTTAGTGTTTCTAAGTTAACTTTGACCCTCACAATATTCGAACTAGATTGCTGTTCTGAGAAATTTTGTTGGCTAATGAATCTACTATGTTGAGTTAGTTCCTAAACGTGCAAAATTTAAGACTCCTGTAGACGTTTCTTATTTAGGTTTCCTATGCCTTTTTCATATGAAGCACATTACATTAAATCCATATTCCATTTTACATTATTATTATGCTGTAAATTGTCTTAAAGGATTTTGTACATTTTAAAATCTTGAGTTTTATTAAGAATAACTAATTCATGTTTGTTCTTTTGTTTTAAGGTTATTATATTGACATCAACCTGTAGAAGAGAGACATTAAATACGTTAACATAATGTTAACTTTGGGAGACACAGGATTCAACAGTTACCCATTTTAATTTGGTAGTTTTCTTTTTGTATTTTGAGGTCAATACATTTTCTTTTAGAACTCAAACATTTTTAGTAAGCCCTTGCAAAGCTAGCTTATCATCCTTAGGCTCTGAGTCCAAAGAAGCTAGTTCTAAAACAGCCCGGCTTAACTGACTATGTGAATCAATCTGAACTAAGGGCTTATAAGGTATAAAACAATTAAATTTGAGAAAAGATAGCACTTCTGATTTTAGCATCACTGACAAGAGTTCATTTTCTGACGAAAATGAGAATGGCATAATTCATTGTTGTGGACATTCCTCATTTACAGAAATAAAACTATAAAATCAACATATAAAAAGAGAAGATGGAGAGGCATGCATTCAGATCTTCCAAAATATATTGCAAATTTTTAAGATTTAAATCATAGACTTCTTGAAATTGCCGATTGTCCCCTCAGGGGATTATTTTAATGCCACTGAGAGTGGAAGTCCTGTTAAAATACGGGTTTTGTATTTGTAGCAATAATTGAGCATCAGTACTGAGGTCACAGAGCTTCTTCCATAAACTGATTTATGGAAATCTATACACAAAATTTACAAGGCAAGGAGACATCATGAAGGTACAACCACATTTACTAATTTTGGTATATTTCACCATAACATTGCAGAGTTTAAAAAAACAGGCAGGATAGAAAAGACATTGCCAAAGCCCGTTTGATCTCTTGATTGTTACATAAAGTATTGACGTGGGAAACCAAGATTCATAATTTTTTAAAAGAAGAAGTATAATACCTTTTAAAAAGATTTCCCATCGAGGGACATTGCCTAACAATTGCAATCAATGTAACCCGGCTTATTGTACCCTTAATGAATCCCCAACAATAAAAAAAAAAGATTTCCCATTAATAGAATGGATGTATAATGTTGGTGAAGGATAGAGCTTCCTTTAAAAAAGTAAATCATGGTTTTCAAACAATGCTATTTAAGTCTAACCCCCTCCCCCTCATATACACACAACTTCTGTGTGGATTTGAAAACCAGAAAAACCTCAGTTTTTGCCTGTTTTATGTAGTAGACTTCCGTGTGCATTATCTTTGAGGGAAAGATCCCACCACTTTAAAAAATAAAAAAAGAATATAAAACTAATGGGGTAGATTTTCTTAGAGTTCATGTAGCTGGAATGACACTGGTGAAGTTAATTAAAGTTAACTTGTTGGTCGAGACAAGTCAAGACAGGCTTAAGAAGTTTTGGAGGCAAAAACTCTTCATTCAATATCATCTTTAATTTAAATGTTTTAACCAATTAACAATCTGAGGAAGTTTTATGAAGTCCTAGACTGAGATGGGACTTAGGGACTTTAAGTTTTAGGGGAGAAGAACATATTGCTAAGAAAAGGAAGCCATCCCTGACAGAAACATAAACATCTAATTTTCCTAATCTTGTTTGCAGAAGAAATACCACCCAATATGGCTGGAAACAGGAAGACGAGAGAAGTGGAGAGATGTAATTTATGATCTTTTACAACACATATTGCTGGAGAATGCAAAAGTTTAGCACCTGCCTGGTAAGGGTGTGGTGAGAAGGAGACAAATAACACCTGGTCTTATTTCTGAACGTGTTATTGTGACTCATTTCTGTAGTCAGCTGGCTCCTTCCCTTGTAGTAAACAATGAGTAGACAAACTGAAATGACTAAAAGTTTATAGATTACATTGAAAGGGAAAAGAGAAAGAACAAAGATGCAAAATCTTCCTTGAGCAGAAGCTTCTCTGAGGGAGCAGAAACACAAAAGCAAACAAGTCTGTGAAAGTCAGGTAAGGAAAGAAAGAGAACATGAAAATATGATTATAAAAATAGTGAAAAGGAAAAGAATTAAAGTTCTACTTTATTATGATATAAGGAATAAATTCTTAAGATGATTCTTCATTTGTCTGATGATGGAAATACCATAAATAAATAAAATTTGAAAGTGGTATGTTGATAAGTGTTTAACAACCTGTTCTTGGGGCTAATGTAAGGATGGGGAACCCTATTAGCAGGGGTTGCTGATTTCTGTGGTGGGCACATTCCCACTAAGAGCATGTGCAATGTCCATGAACTCAAAGACAGAACGAGATGTCCACAATTGGCTCCCAAAAGCCAGTTCAATCATGCTCCAGTGCACTACTGAATCCAGCATCCACTGCGTTCCTATAAAGCAAGCTTTCTGCTTTAACACGGATCATTTAATCCTTATCTTCCTAATAGGCAAGCATTGTTTAACAAATATAGGGCATTTAATGCTGCACTGTGTAATACAGTAGCCAGGAGCCACATATAGCTGTTAAAATTTGAATTTTAATTAATAAAAATTAAATAAAACTAAAAATTAAACTCTTCCATCACACTAGCCATATTTCAAATGCTCAATAGCCACATGGGGTTCAGAGCTACCATGTTGGAGAACGCAAACATGGAATATTTCCATCATCACAAGAAATCTTACTGATTGGTGCTTGTTAAATGAAACAGCTTTCAAACACGCTGTTTTATTACATGGCTTCTGAGGTGGTTTTACCAATTCTCCAGTGATGCAATTCTCCCTACGTGTTTGGCTCAGTGATTTGCATTCTTGCAGTTGGAAGGAAAGACTTTGTATATAAAAGGGACAGAGGGAATTGCAAAAGTTTCTCCTTTGAAGAGATGTAAGAAAAACTAGTGTCATTGCCCAGTATTCCCTTTTGTCCTCTACACTAAGTCCTCACACAGCAACCAAAGTCATCTTGGAATATCAATCTGAGCACTTGCATCCCCTGCTAAGCTTATATTGGGGCTGTCTAGTAAATTTCAGATTAAATACAAAACTCTTTATCTGGCTTTGCCTATAAGGCAAACTTTATCTCGTATCAGTCCATCTCCCTCGTTATGTTCCCATTATGTATGATATTCTTCAATTCCAAGAAATTTTCAAGGAATGATTAGACTTTGCAATTTTACTCACATTCCAAAAGAGTGAGAGCTTTAAAAAAAGTCATTAGAATAGGGCTGGGAACGTAGTAGGTATTCAATGATTCTTATTATTGAAAGAGCTGCAACACAGAAAATATAGAGCTGCTAGAAATATAAAATTATATAACTAAGTCTTCCTAGAAATGGAAATGCATGAATTGTCTTTTTTTTCCTACTTCAGGAGTAAATATAAGATGGAGCAATTAAAATTGTTAGTTATGATCTTTCTACTCAAAGATGAAGACTTTATCTCCTTCATGTTTACATGGATGGAGCTGGAACATATTCTTCTTAGTAAAGTATCTCAAGAATGGAAGAAAAGGTATCCAATGTACTCAGCCCTACTATGAAACTAATTTATAGCTTTCATAGGAAAGCTATAACCCAGTTATAACCTAAGAGTATGGGGAAGAGGGAGAGGGAGAGGAGGGAGGGAGGAGGTTGGGCAGAGGGAGGGTGATTGGTGGGATTACACCTGCAGTGCATCTTACAAGAGTACATGTGAAACTTAGTGAATGCAGAATATGATTGTCTTAACACAATAACTAAAAAAATGCCCAGAATGCTATGTTAACCAGTGTGATGAAAATGTGTCAAACTGCTTATAAAACCAGTGCATGGTGCCCCAGGATCGCATTAATGTACACAGCTATGATCTAATACTAATAAAAAAAAAAAATCCCACTTATGACACAAAGGCATGAGGTTGAATCTCCTGAAGGCCAAGTATAAGGTTGGAACTCAAACACAATGAAAACACAACCAGCTTTTGTCAGAGGAGCCTTGATTTGTAGTACTTTCTGATTTCCATGAGGTTAAACCTCCTACCACTGTCAACTTGAAGATACCATGTCATCGTGTCACAGAATTTAAAGATAGAAAAAGATGTGTTTGGTAAGCTCTTGAAAGCTGTTATGAGCCAATCCAGCACACGACAGAATCCACTCCCAACACACACACACACACACACAGTCCCTTAATAAGGATTTCAAAATCTGGTCCATAATTCATTTTTGACATGCACCACAGGTAAGTCTAATACACAAAATGTATGAGAACCATTTCATAGAAGTAGCAATGTTGGCTGCCACTGGTAAGCCTAGAGTGTCCCTCAGAAATGGGAGCAGTAAGATCACCCAGGATCCCTGAGGTAAGCAAAAAGGGCCAGAAATCAGGAAGTAACAGCACAGCATGTAGGAACAAGGAACTATAAAGACACCCCCATACTAGGTCATCCTTTTCTATGAAGGCCACCCCGATAGGAAAGTAGACCCCTCTTTGACTATTAACCATTCTAGTCTCGGCCCAGGGCTCCTTCCTTTCAATACCACTGTTCTCAAGGCCACAACAGCACCTGTTCAAGTTCTAGGCTGTCACTCACTCAGTGTGTGCCCAGAACCACTTCATCTCTCTGGATCTATCCTTCCTTCTCAAAGTAGAGTAAGAATGAATCTTTCCTGTGTTGTGTTAAGATATGTTATGTGAAAATCCTCTAAAAAGAATATAATGCTATAGAAATTTCAGGTGGCATTATCTGCTAAAAGGTGCTGAGATATAAATCCTATCAAATTTCAACCTCAGGGTCTCTGGGCTCTGCAGAAGAACTACCTCTCAGGCCTGTTGGCCTTTAGGGCTCATGCTGACTCACCAGTAGCTCTGAATCCTGGCTTTCTGCCTGTCAATATATTTATACATCAATAGTCATATATTCCCTGTACCCGAGTGCTCATCTCCAGAGGATGCTGGTTTACTTTGAATGCCAAAGTTAAAGTCTCAGGGTGGTCTCTAGTCTCCTGGAATAACCTGAGTGATCAGAAGATAAACTACAGACAAAGTTTTGATTCTTGACCAAATACAGACATTTCAGCTTTGGAAATTTGCCCATCTACCCAAAGTGTGTCAAAACAAAGGAATGAAAAATAGAAATGAGAAGGATGTTCAAAGGAGAATCTCACACCTGCAATTTGATGGGAACTAGAGAGATAGTTTATTTTACCCACTAATTAAAATCCATAAACTGAGAGTATGAATACAGGTTTTTTTTTCCCATTGCTATACCAGAAAATCTTCAGGCATGGACCAAGGGCTGTGTTAAAGGCTTTTGCTTGCATTTTCATATTTATTCTCTGTAACAATGCTGTGGGTGGTCCTCCTGGGTGGTAAATATATTATAACACTAATTAACGTTTATTGATCATTTAGTTGGTATTGACAGCTGGGAGGTGTGCTTTGTGTGTAATTATTTAATTCTCATAAATGCTCTATGAAATAATTACTCTCTTGGTCGGCATTTGAAATATCAGACAAGTGAAGCATAGAGAGAGTAAGCAACTTCTCTAAGGTTACCCAAGTATCAAGTGATGGAACTGGTGCTGAATCTGAAGTCTCTGTGACTGCAAAGCCAGCACTCCTCACCTCTCTCCCCAGGAAAATGTGGACTTGTGGAGTGTCCTGCATCAATTTTCTTTTCCTCTTGTTTCAGAAATGGGAGCACAAATAGGGAAGTTGGAAAGTTACGTCGCCAGTTCAGTCCTGGGTAACACAAGGTCAGGCAGAAGCAGACTCTATACAGATCATTAGGCAGTGTGTTTACATTTTTGCTTAGCTCCTACACTGGACTTCTCTTTTTCCCTATAAATCTGGCAATGGAACCAAAGGGGAATAGGAGTGGCCTGCAGAACTAGCTATATCTCTGTGCCCATGGGCCATGTGCACACTCTTACACAAATGTGTCAAAGGCAGGGTCTGTTGAAATTCTGGGCAAATATATACACACTGAAGCACAGACAAATACATAAGGAAGCCGTTTATGGAAACTTAACTGACACAAGTGATTTAGGTTTTCAAATCAATTTCTGATGTTTATCTTTATGAGGCTGTTAGTACACTGTAAACATTACTTTTGATATAATCTCCCCTATACAGCAACTGCGGCGATGGCTGTGTTCTGAGTCACAAGGAAAGTATTGTGCCGCGTGGCATGGGATCCAGGATAATAGCAATGTTAACCACTGCGTTCAGGTGGAGTGGAATTAATAAGTCAGGTGGAAAATGGATCACAGGTTTTTTTCTCAGTGAAAGGCACTGCAGAACTTTTCTCAAACCAACCATGAACAAATGAACTAAGTCAGTATACGTCAAAAAAAAAAAATCACTCAACATTAGCATGTTTGACTACCAGCTTGAGAAAGTAAATTGGTTTCCTTCTTCCATATTTGATCTGAGCAACAGCACACTGTTTGTTTGTTTTTTATTTTGTTTATTTATTTAGTCATTTATTTATTTATTTTTATTATTAAATCATAGCTGTGTACATTAACTTAGTAAAGTATCTCAAGAATGGAAGAAAAAGTATCCAATGTACTCAGCCCTGCTATGAAACTGATTTATGGCTTTCGTATGAAAGCTATAACCGGAGGCGCCGAGTGACATGGGGGACCGGGAGCAGCTCCTGCAACGGGTGCTGCTGGCAGAGCAGGCTGAGCGCTACGACGACATGGCCTCCGCCATGAAGGCGGTGACAGAGTTGAATGAATCTCTTTCCAAAGATCGAAATCTCCCCTCTGTGGTCTACAAGAATGTGGTTGGTGCCAGGTGATCTTTCTGGAGGGTCATTAGCAGCATTGAGCAGAAAACCATGGCTGATGGAAATGAAAAGAAATTGGAGAAAGTTAAAGCTTATTGGGAGAAGATTGAGAAGGAGCTGGAGACACTTTGCAATGATGTCCTGGCTCTGCTGACAAATTCCTCATCAAGAACTGCAGTGATTTTCAGTACGAAAGCAAGGTGTTTTACCTGAAAATGAAAGGTGATTACTACCGCTACTTGGCAGAGGTGGCTTCTGGGGAGAAGAAAAACAGTGTGGTGGAAGCTTCTGAAGCTGCCTACCAGGAAGCCTTTGAAATCAGCAAAGAGCAAATGGAGCCAACACATCCCATCCGGCTGGGCCTGGCCCTCAACTTCTCTGTGTTCTACTATGAGATCCAGAATGCACCTGAGCAAGCCTGCCTCTTAGCCAAACAAGCCTTCGATGATGCCATAGCTGAGCTGGATACACTAAACAAGGATTCCCATAAGGACTCCACACTCATCATGCAGTTGCTGCGAGACAACCTCACCCTCTGGACAAGCGGCCAGCAGGATGGAGAAGCAGGAGAAGGCAACTGAAGAGCCTTTGCGTCCCTCGCCCTTCCTTCACTCACCACCCCATCATCACCAATTCTTCCTTGCCACAATCACTCAATATCTAATGCCAAACCTATCTGTATTGGCAGCACAACTACTCAGATCTGCTCTCCTGTCCCTTGGAAAGCATTTTCAGATAACTCTTCATGGGCATTACTGGGCTGATGGTTGCTTTGAGCCCACAGGAGCTCCCTTTTTGAATTGTGCAGAGAAGTGAATGAGGCATTTTACTATGCCTGTTGATTAGGAAAATCCAGGTGAAAGTAACAGGGGAAGATTAGGAGAATTAGCCAACACAGGCTACAGTTGATATTTAAAAGATCCATTTAAAACAAGCTGATAGTGTTTTGTTAAGCAGTATATCTTGTGCATGTAAAAATGAATTCACCCTTCCCACCTCTTTCTTCAGCTAGTGGAAAACTGTTAAGGGAAGCTGATACAGAGAGACAGCTTGCTCCTTTCCATGAGCTTTATAATAAACTGTTAACGTGAGATTTCAGTAGTGCCTTGTTTTGCGTCTTTAAATTATGATATGCACACACCTTCTTTTCAATGCAATGCATCTAAAGTTTTGATGCTTGCAACTTTTTTTTTGGTTGTGATTGTTTAAGAATCATGGATTTATTTTTATAACTCTTTGCCTATTGTCCTTGTGTATCTGATAGCACCATGTGTGTCAGCCCATGTCAATTGAGATGGGTGATTATGAAATGCTAGACTTCAAAAATAAATGTTTTGGAATTCAATGGGTAAATAAAAGCTGCTTTAGGGATATTAAAAAAATTATTATTATTAAAAAAAATTCAGCCAGGTGCAGTGGCTATTTCCTATAATCCTACACTTTGAGAGGCCAAGGTGGGAGCATGGCTTGAGGCTAGGAGTTAGAAACCAGCCTGAGCCCCAGTTTCTGCAAAAAGTAGAAAAATTAGCTAGGTGTGGTGGCACACAGTCCTCCTGCCTCAGTCTCCCAGCTACTCAGGAGGCTGAGGCCAGAGGATCACTTGAGCCCAAGAGTTTGAGGTTACTGTGAGCTACGATGATACCACAGCATTCTAGCCCAGGCAGCAGGGCAAGACCTGCCCTACCCTTATCACCCCCCCACACACACACACCCCCCAAAATCAGGTGGCGGTAACTGACAAAATGCCAATAAAACACTAATACCTGAAGTTGGTTACCTAGGCAGATTATGAGGATGCTGGTTTTTTTCTGTCATTGGGAATACTTACTTGGTTTTGATTCTTTTTTTTTTTTAAGGAAATTTAAATTTTAAAGTCTTTTCATCATTTCATTTCCATTTGAGGTAGTATAGTCATTATTTTAGATGTTATTACTTCTTTTTCTTAACTTCGGGGTTTTTTTATACTACTTAACCTTAGGAAATGAAGTACTATTTCTATAACCAAATGATACTTTTGAGGTCATTCCTCAAAAAGAAACTTTAGGGGCTCAGTGCCCGTAGCTCAGTGAGTAAGGCACTGGCCACATACACCAAGACTGGGGGGTTCAAGCCTGGTCCAGGCCGGCTAAACAGCAATGACAATTGCAACAAAAAAATAGTGGGGCGTTGTGGCGAGCACCTGTAGTCCCAGCTATGTGGGAGGCTGTGGCAAGAGAATCACTTAATCCCAAGAGTTTGAGGTTGCTGTGAGCTGTGATGCCTTGGCACTCTACCAAAGGTGACATAATGAGACTCTTTCTCAAGAAAAAAAAAAAATTAAGAAGTTCTTAGGAAAGAATTTAAAAAGAAATAATAGTCCTGTTCATTATCTTACTTAGTGATGAAAGTCCTTTGTATTAGGTAAGCTAACCACCCTCAAGACTATTATCTTTAGATATGTGTTTATATTACATGTAAAATATATGCTATATATATTTTATATATAGTGTGTGTATACATTTTTAGAATACACTAAAATATCCTGTTATGTATGTGAGTCTGTTGGGTAATCAATTACTACTGTTTGTGATCTTTATTTTCCATTGCCAATCATAAAAGCATTCAATTGTAAGACATTTTTTGTGAATGTCATATAATAATATTGTATCAGTAAAGTTACTAAGACAGAAAAAAAAAAAAAGAAAGCTATAACCCAGTTATAACCTAAGAATATGGGGAAGGGGGAGAGGGAGGGGTGTGAGGGTGGATGATGGGCGGAGGGAGAGTGATTGGTGGGATTACACCTGTGGTGCATCTTACAAGGACGTGAAACTCAGTAAATGTAGAATATAATTGTCTTAACACAATAACTAAGAAAATGCCAGGAAGGCTTTGTCAACTAGTGTGATGAAAATGTGTCAAATTGTGTTTGTTTCTTTTTAAACAGCTACTTTTATCGTTTCAATAACCTCACTCGCTAGTACTTGAGGTCAGGTTCAGATCCTGCAGAGAACTGGAAGACAATAAGCTCATCAATCTCAAAATTCCTCCCCCTCCACCCCCCCACCCCCGTGCATGGGTAAACACAGGCGCCAAGTACCCCTGTTGTGTGGATAATAAGGCCACTCAGCCCTGAAAGAGGGTCAAAGGATTACCCTGAATTCTGAGATACAAAGATGGTTCTGCACCCCATCAGGCCCCAGGGTGTCTTGTCCTGAGACACACCATGCCCATACTTCAACTTTTCAAGGTGGAAGGAGTATTGCGATGAGGAAAAGAAGGTCATGGTCTTGCCTTCCCTTCACCTCAGGTCTATGAACTGATCCGCAAGGAAGGAGGAGCTTGGTGATTCTGTGCCTGCTGGGCACGTTTGCTGTCTTTAATCCAACCTCTGGCATGGAATGGCTCTGTGACCCTAGGCAATCTGCTTACCCACTATGTCTCAAGAGAGCCCTCCATGAAGGGTCTAGCAACACCTGCACTCAAGAGAGCCCTCCATGAAGGGTCTAGCAACACCTGCACTAGCCGCACACTTATAGGCTGTGTAAATACTAAGCAAGAGCTGGGTAGGGGAGGGCTCTGAAACTACAGGGGCCCTGAAGTGCAAATGTCCATGATCCCTGCCCCTAATACAAATTCCACTCCATTCATTCATCACATCTCAAGTCAGCAACTGTGGGAAGAGGGGAGAAATAAACCAGGGCTCCCCATCTGCCATGTTCTCACTCAGCATCCCCAGATATTTCTGTGGACAGACTAATTCCCTCTCTGCGTAAATTGCAGGAAAACTTCACAGACTTGAATTTATATTTTTATTTCATGATTTTTTTATAACACCCCTGGGGCTCACTCCTTCCTGAATCTTGAATGATTAAAAGCAAACTAGGTTTAGAATGAGATTATGTCTAATTCCACCTCAATCTTAAACTTCATCATCTATAACCTGTTCAGCCAACACCCTCCAGTCTCCTGGACTGTAAGAGCTGGAGAGCTTCAACTTGGGAATGGGAAAAAAGTTTCAGTAAACTAATTTGCTGAAGTGTGAGGGGGAGGAGCCTTAGAGATCTACCCCCACTCTCTGCAAGTGGCTTTAGTGTCGTCAAATCCCTCTACCGCTGCTGAAACCTCCCTGCCTTTGTAATTATATATCTGTTGCTTACCACATGGCGTTCCAAGAATCTCTTTGAGGGAAGACCTATCACCCAAATAAACTTGCTTTCTGGGATTCTAGGGAATGGAATCCCAAGTGCTGGAATGTGTCAGTGGCTGGCTTAGAAATAAGAATAAAACATTTGGCATAGGAGGGTTGAGCTGAACTTTTTAAGCTGAGGGGTAAGGAGAAAGGGCCCGGGGTCCATCCTGTCTGGTGAATAGTCAATGCACTGCAGGCCCACTTGCAGGCCAAGTGGGGTTGGAAAGCTCTAATTAGATTAGTGATGTTTTGCTAGAAGGCAGAAAGCTTAAAACATTAACTTTTTAAACAAGTACATCAGTTCTGAGTAAACATTATTCTTTTATTTAGTCGTATGGTCTGAGTCAGCCTATTTCCAGGACAGTGGTAATGCATGCGTTTGATTCCTGAATGCAAATATGCTTTCAATTTTACTATGCAAATTCCCTCATTTTGGTATGCTTCTCCAGGGCTTGCAACTGGCTATCTGCTGCTTTCTTCTCTCCTGTTTGCCAGGCTCTGTTCCTGCCAGGCGCCATCAGACAGCCCGTGGAAGCCCAGTAGTCCTGTCGGAGTTCCCAGGCTCCTTGTCCCCATGGGTTGAATGACATTTCATTGTGTGGAAGATAAAACCCATGTATTTCACCAAGTCCATAAAATTAATCCAATTTTTATATTCCTATATAAGAGGGTCATGAATCTTTTTTGAAAGTAGCCATCAGAAACAACAGAAACTAGAAAGATTATTTAAATCCACACAGACCTGAGTGGAATTCTAAGATGATCATGCTAAGTGGGTGGCTTTGATCAGAACCTAGTTTCCATATTTCCCAAATGGAAACATTTGGAATTGTTTCCTATCTCTAGTTTGTTGTGAGGATTAACTAAGACCACATACAAAGGGTGGAGCTCAGGGACTGACCTGTGTTAGTGCCCTGGTGAGTTCCTGCCTTCCTCTTTCCTCCTCCTCTGTGATTCAAGTGAGAAACAGGAAATAGAGGGGCACTCAGCATCCCAAGGCACCATCTCTCCTTTGTAGGGATGAGAACCTGTGAAACTCTGTGGGTCTTAAATTTCTCCTTTCCAGCATCATCTCCTACTAACCCAAGTAAATCCACATCCAACAGTGTAGCCACACTCACCTATTCACAGTTACCAAAGGGGACTTTACTTCCAGACATCCACACATGTGGTTCCCTCTGTCCTTGGTTTCCTTCCCATCTTTGTATAAACACAATGTCCTATAATGATTTACAACCCAATCCCACTGTCACCTGCTTGGTGAATCCACCCTGCTTTACTAGGCCTCAACCCCAGCAGAGTCACTTATCACAAACACACCCACCAAAGCTTGCAGCGGAGTGTAGGAGTCTTGCTCACTCTTTACTGGCTGTGGTGCCTTTGGTGTTCATTTCTCTCAGGTCTCACTAGACTATGGGTTCCTTAAGGGCAGGAGTTTGTATTGAATCCCTAGTCTAGCATTATACACAGTGCACATTAGATACTAAATAAAAATGTATTGAATGAATAAATGGACAAATGTCATGATTGGGCAGCTTTCTAAAGGAAGGATGCAAAAGGTCGAGAAGGAAAATCAGCCCGGTAAAATATTCCCTAACAATGGCATAGACTTTTCTCTGAAAGATTTCAAACGCTTTCTGAACACCCAACCCTAAGCTACTGTGCAGTGGGGTAATGTTCCAGGCGTTGTTTGTGAGTCCTTCAATAGTGGTGATCATGGCTGCAGCCTCCTGGGCTTCAACGCACCACCTGCTGCTCAGTACCATGCTCTACCCCCTCACAGGCTCCTGAATGGAAAGGAAACCTCAGAACCTCCAGAAGCCACTGGTTTCAGCTGAGCACTTCTAAGTAAGCTGCAGCCAGTGAAGCAGAGAAGACAAAAAGTGGGTGGGGAGTTTTCATCCTGGCACCCTCAGAGACATGCATAGCCCATCTCTTTATTAGGACAACAGAGAGAACTGGGGAAAAGTGAATTGTCTTTGCTAGACAGCCCTGCCCCATCCGGAATGTGGCTGTCCCACAAAAAGCTTCCTTCATGACACATCTCAGCTGTCACTGAGCCATGTGCAATGGCTCAAGTTTGTCACAGCCAAGTGACAAACTAAGGACATTTTGGAACTAGAAATAAAATGCCTGGGCTAGTATTTCAAGCAAGGGTACTTATAGACATCCCAGAAGTTAAAATGATGTCTTTCTTCTTTCCTGACTTAAAACTTTACTTCATTCTTACCTTTTCTTTATCTTCTTCTGAACCAGTAGCTGGAGTGAGGGGTGGGATAGGGTGAGAAATGAAAAATAAAGGAAGAATATTTAGAGAAACTTAAGCATTTTCCTCCAGGGTCCAATAGCAAATGGTTTCAACAGGAATTTGACTTTCTGAGGAACTGATAGAAAAGTCTCTTAAGTACAGGTGACTTTTATAACATCAAGTACCAAAAGTAAGCTGTGTTCTCTCTCACTTTCCCTGAAATTTGCTCGCCTTAAGCATACGTGAGGGGTTCTTAATATACCAATTTAATCTTTCTTAAATCTATGTATACATTCAACCTATATTATATTGTTATGATTAATATGGTTCCATTTGTTTAAAAAATAGATTTATAAATGTGTAGAATGTTATTATGAGATTTTTGCTCAGTGCTCGTAACAGATTTTCACAGACTAATAATAGTTTTGTTTCATTTCAGTTGAGGAACTGACATGGGGTTGCCAATGTATTTTTTTGTATAATAAGGGCACTTTAAAAACCATGTATTATCATCATTTCATCAAAAAAGGCTATTTTAGCACCAAGAATTATGATGGCTATGATCTCAGAAAGGAAAGAGACTCACCATCCTACTGTCAGATGATCAAAAACACTAGAATGACCTTGTTTTTATTAGTCCTTGTTCCCTAGGGAATTGTTCATGGAGGGCGAATTCTTTGCATTGCAAATGAGAAAACTGAGGCTTGGAAAGTCTTGAGTAACACATTCAGTTGGAATTTACTAAATTGCAACTACACATATGGTATAAAGTGCCACTTGAGGGTAGTTTAATAACTGTAAAAACTTCTAAGATAGGGATCTCTTCCACACTGAGTTTACAGTGACCTTGAGGAGATGACATATGTGAAAATAATTTCAAAACAAGGCTCTCCACTCATCTGAAACTCAGTTTTTAGCAATCTCAGCTACCTAGAATACAGTGAGAGGATAGCACATAGGATTGGAAAAAAGCCTGTATGAACTTAATGTGCTTATGACTTAAAGCACATTATGAATGGAAAACCCTTCCTCGAAGCTTCATTATAGACAGAAATACAAAAGGGTTGGTGGCTTGGTGTCCCAGCTTACAACAGATGAAAGGAATGAATCAAAAGAGGCAGAGAAAGCCCTAGGAAGACTTGTGGAGTCAAATACACATCAGCTATGCTGACAGCAGATAGCGTCAAGGACAGTGATTGTAATCCACAAAAGGGATATAAAAACTACTACAATGATGAGGTGTTAGATAAAAAAGAAAGAGTCTGGGGTACTTAGAATAGAGGCAAATAACTATACAGGTAAAGTAACTGGGAAGGCAACTCCTGGTGATCAACTCTACATCATGACCAAAGAATGGATTTATTGTGTGGGCACCTTCCTAAACACCCATTTCCAGAAACAGTTGTTCATGTACAACAGTGACTTTCATTACCCTGGGTAGTAAGAGAGGCGGCCTTGAGTTAAGTGTTTCAATTGCAGGTACAGTAAGAATTCAAAGGAGTGATGAGATGTACCTCTCTAAGCTATTCAATATTCTCCTCATCCAAGTATAGAAAACCACTCTTCTCATTCAGCGCCCTTTTTGTCAGGATTATTTGTATGGATATGTGTATGTATGTTTGCCCTCTATTTCTTTTCCTGCCCTCCAATCCTAAAAAAGAACTCCACACTGAAATTTTCTTTTTTTCGTTAATTTTCTTTTGTTAATGCTTTGGAAATGAAGGACATATTTTTCCTCTCAGGTGAAAATACTTCTATGTTTTTCTGCCCTATTTTCATTTCTGCTCTATTTTCATTAGTCGTATAATTAAAAAAAAAACAATGATAATCTGTCTACTGTTATTAGAAAACAATTACAGGTATGTCTACACTTGTCTCCCATATCTGCATTATGGCAATAAACCTGCATTAGTCATTGAACATTGACATTTGCATTATATATATTTTTTTTATTAAATCATAGCTGTGTACATTGATATAATCATGGGGCATGATTCACTAGCTTCACAGACCATTTACCAAGTTTCACTTATACCCTTGTAAGATGCACCGCTGGTGTAATCCCACCAATCCCCTTCCATCTACCCACCACCCCCATCCCTCCCCTCCCTTTCCCCCTTCCCCCCATTCTTAGGTTATAACTGGGTTATAGCTTTCATGTGAAAACCCTAAATAAGTTTCATAGTAGGGCTGAGTACATTGGGTACTTTTTCTTCCATTCTTGAGATACTTTACTAAGAAGAATATGTTCCAGCTCCATCCATGTAAACACGAAAGAGGTAAAGTCTCCATCTTTCTTTAAGGCTGCATAGTATTCCATGGTGTACATATACCACAATTTATTAATCCATTCGTGGATCGATGGGCACTTGGGCTTCTTCCATGACTTAGCAATAATGAATTGGGCTGCAATAAACATTCTGGTACAAATATCTTTGTTATGATGTGACTTTTGGTCTTCTGGGTATATGCCCAGTAGAGGGATTACAGCATTGAATGGCAGATCTATTTTTAGATCTCTAAGTGTTCTCCAAATCTCTTTCCAAAAGGAATATATTAATTTGCATTCCCACCAGCAGTGCAAAAGTGTTCCCTTTTCTCCACATCCGTGCCAACATCTCTGGTCTTGGGATTTTGTGATATAGGCTAGTCTCACTGGAGTTAGATGGTATCTCAAAGTAGTTTTGATTTGCATTTCTCTGATGATTAAAGATGATGAGCATTTTTTCATATTTCTGAAGGCCACGCACCTGTCTTCTTCAGAGAAGTTTCTCTTCAAATCCCTTGCCCAGCCTACAATGGGATCCCTTGTTCTATTCTTGCTAATGCATTTGAGTTCTCTGTGGATTCTGGTTATTAAACCTTTGTCGGAGACATAACCTTCAAATATCTTTTCCCATTCTGAGGGCTGTCTGCTTGCTTTACTTACTGTGTTCTTGGCTGTGCAGAAGCTTTTTAGTTTGATCAAGTCCCAGTAGTGTATTTTTGAAGCTGCTTCAATTGCCCGGGGGGTCCTCCTCATAACATACTCGCCCAGACCGATTTCTTCAAGGGTTTTCCCTGCACTCTCTTCTAGCATTTTTATAGTTTCATGTCTTAAGTTTAAATCTTTGATCCAGTGAGAGTCTATCTTAGTTAATGGTGAAAGGTGTGGGTCCACTTTCAGTCTTCTACAGGTTGCCAGCCAGTTCACCCAGCACCATTTGTTAAATAGGGAATCTTTTCCCCACTGAATGTTTTTAATTGGCTTGTCAAAGATTGAATAATGGTAAGTAGCTGGATTCACCTCTTGGTTCTCTATTCTGTTCCAGACATCTACTTCTCTGTTTTTGTGCCAATACCATGCTGTTTTGATCACTATTGATTTGTAGTATAGTCTGAGGTCTGGTAGCGTAATTCCTCCTGCTTTGTTTTTACTTCTGGGTAATGTCTTGGCTATTCGAGGTTTTTTTCTGATTCCATATAAAATGAAGTATTGTTTTTTCAAGATCTTTAAAGTATGACAGTGGAGCTTTAATAGGGATTGCATTGAAATTATATATTGCTTTGGGTAGTATGGACATTTTAACAATGTTGATTCTTCCCAGCCATGAGCATGGTATGTTTTTCCATTTGTTAATATTTTCAGCTATTTCTTTTCTTAGAGTTTCATAGTTCTCTTTATAGAGATCTTTCATGTCGTTTGTTAGATAAATTCCCAAATATTTCATCTTCTTTGGCACTACTGTGAATGGGATAGAGCCCTTAACTGTTTTTTCAACTTGACTATTGTTGGTATATATAAAGGCTACGGATTTATGAATGTTGATTTTGTAACCTGAGACGCTCCTGCATTCCTTGATCACTTCTAAGAGTTTTGTAGTACAGTCCCTAGTGTTTTCCAGATATACTATCATATCATCTGCGAAGAGGGAAAGTTTGATCTCTTCTGACCCTATCTGGATACCCTTGATCACCTTTTCTTCCCTAATTGCGGTGGGTAAAACTTCCATTACAATGTTAAAGAGCAATGGAGACAATGGGCAGCCTTGTCTGGTTCCTGATCTCAGTGGAAATGATTCCAATTTAACTCCATTCAATATGATATTGGCTGTGGGTTTGCTGTAGATGGTCTCTATCAGTTTAAGAAATGTACCTTCTATACCAATTTTCTTAAGTGTTCTGATCATGAAGGGATGCTGGATATTATCAAAAGCTTTTTCTGCATCAATTGAGAGAATCATCTGGTCTTTGTTTTTTAATTTGTTTATGTGCTGGATTACATTTATAGATTTACGTATATTGAACCACCCTTGAGACCCTGGGATAAAACTGACTTGGTCATGATGTATAATTTGTTTGATGTGTTGCTGGATTCTGTTTGTTAGGATCTTGTTGAATATTTTTGCATCTATATTCATTAGTGATATCAGTCTATAATTTTCTTTTCTTTGTTGGGTCTTTTCCTGGTTTGGGGACAAGGGTGATGTTTGCTTCATAGAACGTGTTAGGTAGTCTTCCTTCTTTTTCTACCTTTTGGAACAGGTTGAGTAATATAGGTACTAATTCCTCTTTGAATGTTTGGTAGAATTCTGACGTTAAACCATCTGGTCCCGGGCTTTTCTTTTAAGGGAGGTTTTGTATGGCTGATGCTATTTCTGAACTTGATATGGGCCTGTTCAACATTTCCACTTGATTCTGGCTAAGTCTTGGAAGGTGACGTGCTTCCAAGTATGGGTCAATTTCCTTCAGATTTTCATATTTCTGAGAATACAGTTTCTTGTAATATTCATTAAGGATTTTTTGGATTTCTGAGGAGTCTGTTGTTATTTCGTCTTTGTTGTTTCTGATTGATGAGATTAGAGATTTTACTCTTTTTTTCCTGATTAGGTTGGCCAAAGGTTTATCTATTTTATTGACCTTTTTGAAAAACCAGCTTTTTGATTTATTGATCTGTTGTATAATTGTTTTGTTTTCAATTTCATTTAATTCTGCTCTAATTTTGGTTCTTTCTTTTCTTCTACTAGGTTTGGGGTTGGAATGTTCTTCCTTTTCCAGTTGCTTGAGATGTCCCATTAAGTTGTTAACTTCCTCTCTTTCTGTTCTCTTGTGGAAGGCTTGCAGTGCTATAAATTTCCCTCTTAGAACTGCCTTTGCAGTGCCCCAGAGGTTCTGATAGTTTGTGTCTTCATTGTTGTTTTGTTCCAAAAATTTGGCAATTTCTTTCTTAATCTCATTCTGATCCAGCTATCATTCACCATAAGGTTATTTAACTTCCATGTTTTTGTATGAGTATGCAGATTCCTGTTGTTACTCAGCTCAAGTTTTATTCCATGGTGGTCCGAGAAGATGCATGGAATAATTTCTATTCCTTTAAATCTACTGAGGTTAGACTTGTGACCTAAGATGTGATCGATTTTGGAGTAAGTTCCATAGTCTGATGAGAAGTATGTATATTCAGTTTTTGGGGGATGAAATGTTCTGTAGATGTCTGCTAAATCCAAATGTTGGATGGTTAGGTTTAAATCTAAGATTTCTTTGCTCAGCTTCTTGTTGGAGGATCGATCCAACACTGCCAAAGGAGTGTTGAAATCTCCGATAACTATGGAGCTGGAGGAAATCAAGTTGCTCATGTCTGTTAGAATTTCTCTTATAAATTGAGGTGCATTCTGGTTGGGTGTATAGATATTAATAATTGAGATCTCATCATATTGAGTATTACCCTTAACAAGTATGAAGTGACCATTCTCGTCCTTCCTTACTTTTGTTGGTTTAAAGCCTATTGTATCTGCAAATAAAATTGCAACACCTGCTTTTTTCTGATTACCATTTGCCTGAAATATGGATTACCATCCTTTCACCCTGAGTCTGTATTTGTCTTTTAAGTTAAGATGTGACTCTCATATGCAACAAATATCTGGAATGAGTTTTTGTATCCAGTCAGCTAACCTATGCCTCTTTAGAGGACAGTTTAAGCCGTTCACATTAATGCAGAATATTGATAAGTCTGGTGAAGTTTTGGGTATCGAGGTTTTCAAAAGTCCAGTGAGCATTTTTAATCCTTTCGCCAGTGTGGAAATTGGAGTTCGATCTGAAGTTTCTGAGTGAGTTTACTTTTGTGGTATAGGATTGGGTTGGTCATTATGGAGGACAGGTCTGAGAATATCCTGAAGAGCTGGTTTGCTTATGGCAAATTTCTTCAACACATGAATGTCATTAAAGTATTTAATTTCTCCATCATAAATGAAACTCAGTTTAGCTGGATACAAGATCCAGGTGTGAAAGTTATTTTGCTTTAGGAGATTAAAAGTCGGTGACCACCCTCTTCTGGCTTGAAAAGTTTCAGCACAGAGATCTGCAGTCATTCTAATATTCTTCCCTTTGAAGGTAATGGTTTTCTTTCTCCTGGCAGCTTTGAGGATTTTCTCCTTCATATTAACTTCAGTGAAGTTAATTATGATATGCCTGGGGGATGTCTTATTGGGGATGATTGGTGCTGGAGTTCTGAAGCTGTCCGCTATCTGAATTTCAGAATCTCTAGGCATGTCTGGAAAATTCTCTTTCATAATTTCATGCAGGAGGGCCTCTGTGCCCAGTGAGCCCACTTCATCTGTTTCTGGAACTCCAATGATTCGGATATTTGCCTTCTTCGAATTATCCCAGAGCTCTCTGAGAGAATGATCCGTTTTTGCTCTCCATTTCTCTTCCTCTTTGAGAGTTTGGGAGCATTCAAAGGCTTTATCTTCAATGTCAGAAATCCTTTCTTCTGCTTGCTCCATTCTGTTGCTGAGGTATTCTACTGTCTTTTTCATATCTTTGAGGGCTGCAAATTCATGCTTCAGTGTGTCTAAGTCTTTGGTGGTTTTGTCTTTAAATTCGTTAAATCTTGAGACAACTTTTGAATTTCTCCTCAAATTCCTAATTGCACTTTGTTAATCTTGTCTGCAATCCAAATTCTGAATTCGATTTCTGACATCTCAGCCAGTTGTTTATGAATGGGATCTTCAATTACATCTGCCATATTTTTCCTTGGGGGGGTTGATCTATTCTGGTTATTCATGTTACCAGAGTTTTTCCACTGATTCCGCCCCATGGTTGTTGTACTCCCTTTGATTTTTTTCCCCTGGGGCTTTGTCGAGGGCCTGTACAGTGTTGTGGCCTGAGAAGCTGGGACCCTGTCTGGTGTGGTGGGGCTAAGTGGTTCTGTCTTGTTTTCAGCTGGTTTCTGTTCCACCCTAGTGAAACAGATACTTTGGATTGAAGTCTCAGCTGTGGAGAAATATCAGCAATTAAGTCACCCCACCCCCCATCGGCAAACAATTGGAAAAGAAAAATCAAACCTTCCTACCACTGTGCACCCAGGGCACCACCTGATTTGTCCTCAGGCGATTGGTTCAGTTCAAAAAGTCCAAATAAATTGTCTCTGGCTGCACCTGTCTTGGGTGAGAGAGTTTAAGAGGTCTCTGATGGAACTGGATCACAGGGGTCTTGTGACTACTCTGGTGTGGCTTGCTCCAGTGCTGCGTGGAGTCAGAAGAAGCCACCCAACCAATAGATCAGTCTGGAAAGGTTGATACCTCCTTCCCCACCTTGCACCGCTGTCATACCCAGTCACTGATAGCCCTGCAGTTGGCTGACCCAGTTGCCTGTAATGAATCGGTACTCCAGGAGTTTGCACCTGCCTGAATCACAAGGAAGTCTGCCAGGCCGCTGCGCTCTGCCTCTCTCTAGCAGGAGGAGGTAAGGCCTGACAACCTCGGGCACTTGAGGAAGGTTGGGGGGTTTTCACTCAGGTCCAGTCTCGCCCCTGATTAATGTTACTGACAGAACAGAACAGAACAACTCTGCATTTCCCCTGCAGAAGAGAAGCTGAATTGAGTTCCAAATCAGCTTGTCTTTGCTCTTGTATTGTCTATAGGCTGACGATCCCCTGAGGGCCAGGTGAGTCTTAGGTTTAGTAAAGAGGACCTCTGGGTCAGCCCTGCCCTGGGAGTTTCCCCAGTTTGCAAGTTGGAGTTGCCTCAGGCAAATCCTATACTCAGAGTCTCTGGTTGCCCAGGGAGACAGGGGTTGTGGCTTCAGAATATTCAGTAGTGAGCTGTATTGCTAGCAAAAGAGGGCTGCTGTTTTATGGCTCAGGCAACCGCTGCTACAGTGTAGCTCCCTTCCAGCCAACCGTCCTCTCTCCACTCCCGTACCCCAGAGTCTGCACTGACCGGCTGCAGCTGAGCACTGTCTATACCCCTTGAGCAATCACCCAGGAGTCTGGATCCCTGGGGGACAAGCCTCCAGACCTTGGAGAGAGAGCAGAGGGGAGGGCAGGGAGTGCTGGAAGCCTGGGGTTGCTGGCAGAGAACACACAGAGCTTTACACAGTTTTATGCCTGGCCGTATTTTCACCAAAAGACGGCTGTCGCACTGTGCCTCAGGGAACTGCCACTCCAGTGCGGTCCCCTCTCCGCCGACCGGGACTGGCCTCCAGACCTCAGTGTGAGTGAAGGGGAGTGCTGGGAGTTCAGAATTCCAGGTAGAGACTATATACAGTTTATGCAGTTTTATGCCTGGCAGGAGGACGCTGTGGCACCCTAGTAGGGGAGGTAGGTCCAGTTTTTAGAGGGTCTCTCCCGTGGAGTGTAGTGGGAGGACCTCTGAACTCTGCCTGGTTGTTTGTAGGGCACTCTGAGACGTTCTCATGGGGGAGGGGACTCCCGTCCACTTGGTGATGGATTTTGTACCTTTTGTTTGTATCCTTGTGGTCACAGCTCGCCTCAGCAGGGTTGACGTGCATTCTTCAACCTTCTCTCTTAGTGCAGCTCAAATCCACCAGCTTACTTGCTGAATTTTTGTCCTTTAACTCTCCTACTGGACGGGAGCCTGTGTGGATAGCTAGCTTCAGTCAGCCATCTTGTCTACTCCCCCTCACATTATATTTTGTTCATTTTGATGCCTGAGCTTGATGAAGTGGCTTTTGAGTTCTCAGAGGTGGAGAAAGTGGGTGGGCATCAGTGGCCTTGTAGATGAAAGCCCTTTCAAACAAAAGAATGCTGACTGGTGAAGAAGAGATACAGCAGCCAGCTTTAGAGTTTTTTTAAAACATATTTTGTAGAGGGGCTAGTGAGATGCAAACGGCATGCCTGAGCATAAACAGTGTTCACTTTTCCAGAGAAGTTTACTTCAAATACTCCCCACAGGTGTTCTCTAATAAAGAACATTCAGCCAGCCCCTGCTGGTGAGTGCACTACTTCCTTTTGGAACAGAAAGGTTCCTTGTAAGGCAGGCCCCAAATCATAAACATCTGAAAGAACCTGCCACCTGGGGAGCTGCTGCCACCCGCTTTAAGATGACCCTCCTAATGCCACCAATCTCTTCCTTTTAGGTACTGTTTCTGAAGCACCAACCACAGTATGCATTCGCAAAGACCTTCACTCACTCACCAGCATCTCTTCCACCTGATCCCCAGAACCACTAACAAAGTCAGGACAGACAACACATTTTCCCTCAAGGTACAAATTATGGGAAACGACCATAAGTAACTGAAATAATATGCATTCTTATAAGTATTACAGGACATACTGGTAGAGGGGAAAACACTCCAAGAAAGAAATAAGTTAGAAAATAAAATCTGAAACAAAATGAGGTAGGTTTGCTAAACCCTGAAGAAACAGGGTGAACAGAATTTCTCTTCCAGTCTACTCAGGGATTTGATTTTTCTTCTTTAACATGAGAGAAGAAGCTGTGGGTGCAAAGCCAAGATTAGGGTGAGGTGAGTGAGGCAATGCCATACCAGTAAATGTCTGTATACTGTCTTTATTTAAGGTGTTGATATTTGGGCGGCACATGTGGCTCAGTGAGTAGGACACCGGCCGCATATACCCAGGGTGGCAGTTTCCAAGTCGGCCCCAGCCAAACTGCAGCAACAACAAAAAAATAAATAAAAATAAAAAATAAAAAAATAAATGAAGTGTTGATATTTTGGTAATCGTTGATTTTTGCACGTGTTTTCAAATACTACATTAAAATACTATTTCTCTTAATGACCGAGCCTCCGGATGACTCCTTGAATTCTGCACCAAGGTAAGTGCTTTACTCTTGTCCCATCTCCTCCTAAGTGGACTTTCCCCAAAGAGAATTTCCCTTTATTATAAAATCCTACCATGTACTAATAAAGGAGTAATAGGCTTTGAGTTATAGGCACAGGTTTGTGTCCTTAGGCCAAGTCACCACTATCTGATCCCCCAGCAACCCCTGTGCAAAATGGATATGGAACACTGCAAAGATTAAACAAGGCCATTTGAGATAGTCCCCCTGAAAATGTATGTAGTTAATGTGATATCATGGTGCTCTAATTCCTATGATATTATGATAAATGAGGCTATGTCAACAAAACACAAGAACTTCAATAAAAGCAGTGAAAAAAATTAGCCAATTATATAAGGTGGTAAAAATATTTGCGCTTTGTTTACACTATGTAGAGTTTATCTCTCCTATGTTTGGTCCAAAGGGCTTAAAAGTTGCCTGTGCCCTTCCAAGCCCAGGTAACCCTGCACCAAGAATTCAGATATTAAAGAGAGATACAAGACTATTTGTGCTTACAGAATACAGTTACACATGACTAACTCCCTGGATTTGCCTATTAATCCTAAAACTGGGAAATCACAAGCAAATTAGAAGGTAAGCCAGTCACTCTGAGGAGCGTGATGTAGACAGAGGAAAGAACACTGGACTGGGAGTCAAGGGCCCCACACAGTCCCCTTAGCTGTGGCACCTGCTGCAGGGACCTTGAGCAAGTCTCTTAATCTTTGATCCTTGGTCTCTTATATACAAAATTTCAAGGTTGGACCTGATACCTAGCTAAACAGCATTTGCTAAGCAGGTATTTTCTCTTCAGACCTGTGTGAAATGCTCCATGGACCTCACCTCATTGAATCCTCACAACACCACTGTGAAGCAAGCGCTATTATTATTTTGCACTGACAGATGAGGACACAGGGGAGGAGGAGAAGCCTGGGATTCAGGTCATACCATGTGAGGCAGTGTGTCGCAGCTCTTAGGAGGCCAGGGCTCGACTTCCAGCCTAGCCCATGCTGGTAGCTGGGTTACTGTGCACAGGTTCCTTAACCTCTGTGCTAAGTAATTTGGGAACTTCTGATGTGGTCATTTGAGAGTGCTCCAAACAATGCCTGGCACAAGGGAAAGGCTTGCAAGTGTTTGTTAAATAAATAAAAATTGGCACTCATGCTCTTAAACACTACACAGATGGTTTCTCTTCTCCAAGAACTCTTCCGGCTCCTAATAGTCTATAATTTTATGAACAGCCTCATCCCCTTATTTGCTCCCCTCTGTACAAAGGTTGAAAACAGAGAATGCTAAATGCAGAGCACTTCTGCAATAATGAAGGGCTAAATGACTGCCTTCATCCCTAAGCTACTCTCCCAAAGAAAACACTGCTGATTCTCATAGACTGTCTATGTGATTGAGAATCTGTGAATTCACTCCTGGGCATCTTTAAAAAGAAAAGAAATCAGCACAACATTTGTGTAGTGCCTTGACATTAAATCCGCAGGCCTTTGCCAGTTTGTAAGTCATTTGGAACCTTTAACATCACTTAAGTTTAGAGTTTCTTTGTTGTAATTATCTGAGAAAAACAGTGATTTTAGCTCTTCAATCATCATAAAAAAGTTATTTTGCAGTTTTTCATGCTTCATTTTTTATTACGTTTCTGGCCATTGTTTAAGGGTTATGTTCAAGATAAAGGGTGTGATTTTGCTTTTGGATATTCTGGCAGAAAGTCCCAGATATCTTGTGAAATTAGGTGCTATGGTAGCACATATATGTTTGTTAGGTCTTATATGTCATATGCCAATATCTCACAATTAATTCAATCGATTTTTACTGGTTATATACCACGTGCTGGGTATTTTTATTTAACAACTTCTTTGGAACACTGAAAGCAGTTTCCAGGATGTGCATACTAAGTCTCCTAATTTGCCATTTATAGAAAAAGCAAAAAATCATATAAGCCTAATTTTACAGCAAACAATCTACAAGAATTCCAGGAAGCTGATATCAGGATCCATAAGAAAATGTCAAGTTGGCGAAGCCCAGTCCATTATCATCATCACGTCACAAGACTTCTTGCCGGCTACAGAAGTGGGGTAAAACGTTGATTTCTTCATTTTGCTTAGGAGAAGTTTCTACTGTAGTCTTTAATTGGCAAACCAACCTGGATTGCAGTTTGCCCAATTCTGTTTGCACTTTTAAAGACTGTCGCTGTTAGAAGGCTTTCTTCTTACATGTGTCTTGGCTGTACCTTTCCATTACTAGAGGAAGAATGGTGGTGAGTCCCATGATTCCTCCAGCCCCTTTGCCCATCCTAGTTTAGCGATAGTAGCTGACAATGTAATACTCACTCAGCAGCTGATTATAATTAAAAATATCAGAATAATTAAAGTCCTCAGCTTGACAAGCAGAGCCATAACTTTGCCTTCAGACATTCCTCTCTAATTAGTTAATTAATCCTAATGCAAATTATAAGCAATAATTAGTCAGCCAAGCTTGACATAAAAGTCTGCTGACTTACAGCTAAAAGGCTTTCTGCTTGCTGGTTCGTAGTTTCTAAAGGTGTCTTTTGTCCACTCATGGTTTCTGTAGCTATTCCACTTCGAACTTTCTGCCAACACACAGATACTCAAAGCAATTTGAGCTGGAGAAAACCACAGCTATAAAAACCTGTATCACCACAGGCATTTTTCAGTTTGACATAATAAATTGCATACTCGGTATCAGTATTGAATATCAATATAGGGTATATCCTATTCAGGAGAAAAAAACAGAGTGAAAAGGTAGAAGGGAGGGAGGTGGGGATATTTTGACCCAAAGCATGGTCTGTGATACATTCTGCATTCATTTGTGCTAGATCACCAGGGTGCTTTTTAGCATGTGCCAAGAAATTGAGTCATTACAAAGCATATCCGAAATTTGATATCTCTGTAATAGAAAAGCTAATATTTGATCCAGATTTTCAGTAAATTTAAACAGATCCGGAATCTGTTAAGTAAGATAATTTGAATTATCTTCTGATAAATCTAAGCTTGAATATTGTATTTTCTACATATCTCTGCTAATGAGCTAAATTCCCTCCTTCTAAAATGAGAGTGTACAAAAGCCTGATCTTACAGAACATTGGGTCAATAGTTTCTGTATACCTCAGACATCCAAATACTCTCCCAACATTCACCTTGTATCTTCTCTGTTCAGTGGCCAAAAGAATCTGTCCTATGGACTAGAAATCACCCCATAAAAACCTGATGTCAGGGTAACAGAAAGTTAGTACTAAATCAACATGTAACACATCCTTCAAATACTATCTTTGGCCATAACGCTCAAAAAGAATATATTTTGGCTGGGTGCAATGGCTCACTCACTCTGGGAGGCCGAGGTGTGTGGATTGCTTAAGGTCAGGAGTTCAAGACCAGCCTGAGCAAGAGCAAGACCTCATCTCTAAAAATAGCTGGGTGTTGTGGAGGGGGACTGTAGTCTCAAATATGGGAGGCTGTGGCAAGAGAATCTCTTGAGCCTAGGAATTTGAGGTTGCTTGTGAGCTATAACACCATGGCATGCTACCAATGTCGGTAAAGTGAGACTCTGTCTCAAATAAATAAATAAATAAATAAAAATAAAAAGAATATATTTCATTATATAGATTGCAAACTGGTATGGATTATTCCTTTCCTTGTATCCATGCTTCTTGCAATGTGACTTTGTACCTGTTCCCATTAAGTAGTGGGATTTATTTTGTCACTGTTTAATTTGGGTTTGTCTTATGACTTATTTTGGCTGAAAGGATGATATGGAAGTGTCAGTGTTCCAGTCACAACTGTAGGCCTTTGGCTGGCTTTTGCATACTTCTGCTTACTCCATTGGAACCCTCCCTTTATCATGAGGTAAGATGAGGCTAGCCTACTGAAGTGGAAAGGACAGCAATCATCCTGTCTGGGGCCATCTTAGATCAGCTAATTCTGCCAAATACAGACAATTGAGAAACCCTAGCAAAAATCCACCAAGCCAACCAAGACTAGAAAACCCACCCAACTGATCTATAAACACGGGAGCCAAATAAATTATTTTTGTTGTAAGCCCCTAAGTTTGGGAGCATGTTGTTATGCACAATAGTTAACTGAGACAAATATTAACAAGATAGCTCGCTCTGGTACCTCCCACCCTAACAGAGCAGATAAAAGAACTTTCAACTCCTCTCTATATAAACTCTCCATGTATTTATTTATGTGTTTATAAATATTCAATTTTCTTCTTGCTAACCAGCAGGAAAGAAAATATGGATTATTTCCATCTCTTATTGATGCGTTCTCTCCTATAACTTTGCTAGTATCTTCCTCTCAGTTTCAGAAGTTGCTTAAGACTTTCTCAATATAAATATAAGTCTTTCCTTAATTCTACCCCGGTGTATCCCACCCCAATCCCAACTCAACCATAACTTTCTGCTCTCATAACTGACAAGCTTTGAAGGAAGTGTCAGAACCCATTCTTCTACTCTGTCAGCTTTATTTTTTTCAAGGTGCTATAATATGGCTCTACCACCACTTCTCTACTAAAACTACTTTCAACAGGGTTAAAAATAACTTCCGAATTATGAAATCCTGACTTTGGACCCAGACTACAGACAAATCCTCTAATGTTAAGATGCTTAAATTAATTTTATCTGCAAAATCATTTTGTAAGGATGTAAAAGAACATATTAACAGATATAAAGGATTAGAATACCCTTCGGAGGCTATTAATGTAACCACCATAACATGTAACCATTATCCAAATCTCAAACATTACCAGAACCTCAAAGGACCCTTCATGTCCCCTTGAAGTCACACCTGCCCCCATGACTAAACACTACCCTGATTTCTAATACCAAAAATTGGATTCCACTATTTTAAGTTCTATATAAATGAAATTATGCAGTATGCACCTTTTTTGTCTGATTTCTTTTGGTCAATATTAATTACAAGACTTATCCACAATGTTTATTTTGTTACAATATAATATTCAGTAGATGAATATTCCACAACTTATTTAGCCATTCTACTATTGGTGAACATTTGAGACATTTCCAGTTCTTGGTTGGCTATTTACAAATATTGTTGCTATTAACATTCAAACCTATCTTTAGGATCACATATAAATATGTTTCTTTTCCACCCTTAGTAAATACAGTTTTCCAACACATGTGTGAATCAAAATTCTAGCTGCCCGAACTTTCACCATGTTTTCTGCCCTTTAAGTTTCTTATCATTCAGATCACTCTGTAGCACTAGACACTTTAGATTTTGGAAAACTCTCCTGCCTTGCCTTTTAGTTATTACTCTTTCATAAGTCTTTTCAGTGTTTCTCTGAATACTCTTTCTCGGTTTTCACTATTACCTTCTCTTGCCTTGTATATCACCACACACTCTTCTTTTTCCTTTCTTTAGACCACTTCTCTTAAATTCTTTTTCAAAGTTATATTTCAATTTCCATAGCAGGATAACATAAGAACCTCTATAATCAGCATCTTAATTATTTTCTGCAGCCCACGCGAGTCAAAGAATGGCTGCCCACCAATACTCTCTTCCTACTCTTCATCCTGAACTTACACTAAATTGTATTTCCAAGCCTTCACTACACATGAATTGAAGCAGATGACTGAGTCACAGACAATGGAATGTAGCCAAAAGTAATAGCTGGCATTTCAAACTTAGTACTCCCCTCCCAAATCTCCAATGCTCCATCCTCTATTTTCTTTCTCCTTAGAAAATCTTAGAAGGTGTATGTCAAAGGTCATAGTGCCAAAATATAGGAGAGACTGCATATGAGAATCAGTGTTTGGAAGAAAGATAGCTGACATATGCAGGATGTGATCTGAATGAGAAAGATGTTTTAGGGTACTGGAAATTGAGGGCTGAGTGTTAAGTGGTTCGCCCACTACAACAAATCTAGGTATAAGTCCCTTGAAGTTGGATGCTGCAACAACCAGTATCTCAATTATATAAAATATGTATGTGTCAAAGAAACAAATGTAGACTGTTGTTCTATATTATGCTGTGGAAAAATATTTGGTAAAACTGTAACCTAAAATAATATAAGAATGTGACCATAGGCTTACTGAGCTGACAACTTTGAGAAAGGTAGTTTGGCTCAAGTGTATGTTGGCTAATGTTGGCTGCATTTGGCAAGGTATTTCAAGCAAGAGATGAGCTCATAAGAAATGTGTCTAGTTAGTAAGCAGCAATGAAATGGAACAGAGATTAAAATTCAAGGTCTTAAAGCTTTATAAAAATTGTTTTTTTTTCCTAGACCCCCAAAAGTAAAAATGTAAGACTGATAAAAATTTTGACAAACAAAACCGCATAATATCCAGCCTTGGGCAAAGTGTTAGCCTTTCCACTAAAACCAGATGTCTTCAAGATAGCCACCAACATATTTTTAAAAAAAGAGAGAGATGGGACCAAAGAAGTAAATAAAGCATATTGGAAGATAAAATCTGGAAAAGAAATTTGGATGATTTCTGCCACGTGGAATTGATTGGCAACAAATAGACCATTATTTTATTAAGTTTTTAAGGAAACTGCATTGTCAAAGAACCCTTTAAACATCTCTCACTATTCAAGGTTTACAGCAACCCCTTTAGCCTCCCAACTTTCCAGGGACAGGCATATGTCTTCCAAACATGCACAGTCCAAGGAGAGTAGGCTCTCCACTGCTCCCTTTGGACCTATACCTGGAGGACAATAAACAAGGCAAACTTCCCCAGAAGTTGAAACCATGGAGAAAAATGGATTCCTATCAATCACAACTCATAGATCACATGAAGTAGCTTCTCCTTCTACAGGGAGAAGAAACTTTCAAGGCCTACACACAGGATTCCCATTCTTTTATTGACCAATAACTGTTGTGTTTTTCCCTTCCCTGAATACAGGCAGTTTATAGTAGTTGCTTGAGGCACTTCCCAGATCCTGATAAAGGACAAAGGGATTTAATCCCCTAGCTGTTGGGAGTGCTGAATACACCCTTCAGAATAGCATTTTTTGATAAATTGTCTCAAGCTAACGAGATTTTGCCTCACACCTTGTCCAAAGTTATGCCTCTTTCTATAGGCATCCAAATTTAGAAACTGGTCAATCTAGGGTCTAAAGGTCCAGCCTCCTCACTCCGCTTTGAGGGAAATTCTGAAGGACCACCCCAACTCTTCACAAGATTGGCTGAAGACTGTGTTGAGACTGCTCCCTTCTACATGTGTGGCTCTCAAGAGTCTTCCCTTAAAGAACCTGAATGCAATGACTGGCAAGAGTGTGGGTGGGAGGGAGCAAATGATACCTGGTCAGGAAGTGGCAGGGATCGCCAGCATTCACCCACACCTGTACTTCCATTGAGAGGGTAGTAAGCATCCCCAAACAAATCCCAAAATTCCAAATGCTCTAGAGAAATGATGCTATTATAATATATACTTTAAAACTAGCTTTTCTTTTCTTTTTTAATTTTAAAAACCCCACCCATGCCCATTAATTAAAGCTAGCTTTTCTTTTGTGAGGCCATCTATCACTGCTTTCTTACTCTCCACAAGTCTTCATTGTTGCTTGTGAGAGGGAATTGCAAGGACTTGGTCTCTTTTAGGGAAAAGTAAGAAATGAGGAAAGGGAAGTCCAGGTCTTCTAATTAACAAAGAGTGCATCTGACTGTAAAAGTGATGATCCCTTCTTCCCCAAATGGAAAACATACCCCACATATCCACATGGCTATAATAACCACCTAAGCTCAGATTCTGACTGAGAGATGACTTCTTAATGGATTCTTAGTCCATTAGGAATATCCATCTTCAGGTCATATGACATTTCTACAAGTACAAACTCAGTTGGCAAAAAAAAAAAAAGACAGAAAGAAAAAAGCTAATAACCTTCCCTTAAAAGGTCCCTGCTTCCTAATTTTCCCTCCAGCATACATTATTCTTATCATCCTCCTGATCCGATAGTATGTATTAAGCGGCCACATTTGCATGGCACGGTACCTACGCTTTCCCATTTCTCTCCAAGGAAGATTCCCTGGTTTAGAAGTTTTAATGGCTGCTCCTTTGAAAATGTCTTAAGAGGGTTTCGACTATAATTCCTTTTCTCCTAGCTCTTATTTAATAGGTACCAATGCCTATCTTTTGCCTGGGGTATTGGGCGAGGGAGAGGAAGATTCATTAACCATGGTGAGTTATGGATTTCAATGCCCTGGCTACTTCATTTCTCATATCCAAGTAGATCATTTTTTCCCTAGTCCCTCTGAGCCCAAGGAGGCATATATTGTAAGTAGCCTTAATCTGCTTCATTAAAACCTTTATTTAACTTTACAAGAATGACACTACCAATATTACCATATTACTTCTGGTGATGTGCATGGCAATATAATCATACATTTATACTAGCTGGAACTAACAATGATTTCAGTTGTTGTAGTAAAAGTAAAAAAAAAAAAATACAAGTTTAGAATTTGGAGACATTAAAATTAATCTTATTTTCAGACACAGAAACCTAGAAAAGGGAGGTAAAGTGCTATGCCTAAATTTACATACTAGTGACTAATGCCTGATTCCAGTGATTCCAAATTACGACCTAATATGCTCCCCTTTTCCCCCTTTGAATATTGAAATGGAGTGATATTGACAGCAAGGCAGGTTCTGTGTTTTTAAAGCCAGAAACAGATGGGGGGTGGCCCAAGTTTATTATATGTCGTGCTATAGAAGAGCAACTGTGTGCTGACTGTACCCTGGATACATTTCAGCTGGACAATTCTCCCTTATTCTCCTTCTTTCGGTTTCCCAGAATAGTCCTATTTGGGCTTATGCCCTGAAATAACAGCTGATGATTCCCTCCCCCTGCCCCTGAGAACAGCTGTGTCTTCCTCTGTAGGGGAAATGTCTCTCTCACCTTTTAGCATTCTATAGCTTTCAGCACCAGGTGAACTTTTCCTAAGAAGCAAGGTAGGACTTCTATCTGTTAAAAAAGAGTAACTGATTTGTTTCGGGGACTGTGACATCTCCTGACATCTATCTAGGTCAAAAACCATAAAATAGATACAGTTTTATAGTTTATTTTAATCCCTTGTGTAGAGCACTATCCCAACCAAGACAATTTTGCTACCCTCACCCTGAACTCCCAAAGTGAATTTGGAAATACCTGAATCATTTTCCATTGCCCCAAGGAAGTGATTTTGTCACCTGGTGAGTAAAGGTTGAGAATGTTGAAAAATGCTCTGCAGTGCACAGGACAACCCCCACAAGGAAGAGTGTCCAGTCAGACGGGCAGTGTGCTAAGCTTGACGAATTCTGCCTTAAAGCGTTCTCTCTCTTCCCCAGAACCCCTGACATCATGAAGCCACTTCCCAACCACTCACTGGAGACTTGACGGTCAGTAACCATGTTCAGAACTTACATCTTTTTTCTCTACATCTCTCCTATTAGTAGAGAACTTCTAACGCCCCTGGGAGAAAGAGCTCTGGATTTAAAGTTTCCTGGTTTAATAAATTTGATTCTCATATAGAGAATCAAAAAATAGGGATAATTTCTTCTTATTTCATTGGGGTGCTTTAAAAATAATAAAAGAAAGTAGAAGAGTGGTCACCAAGGGCAGAGGGCAGGTGGGAAATGGGAAGATGTAGGTCAAAGGATACTAAGTTGCAGTTACATAGGACGAATGAGTCAAGAGTTCTAATGTACAACTTGAGAACGATTGTCAATATTAATTTTCTTGCCTATAATAATCAACTTGAGAACTATTGTCAATACATATTAATTTTCTTGCCTATAACAATCATCTCACTAAATATGTATACCAAAACATCATGTTGTACTCCTTTAATATATAGAATAAAAAATAAAAATAATAGTAAAATAAGATCATGACTATTTAAGTGTAAAGTGAGACATAAATGCATGGTGTCACCAGAGTAAGTAGTAATTAGCAATAAGGGGATGGATTTCTTAAGGTAGAATTTCAGGCTCCATGACAACAGGCACTACTGATTCAGAAGCTTGTCCAGCATCTCTCTACGTCCATATCAGAAGTAGCAAATTCTTCACCAATGTTCAATGCCAGTTCTGTTTTTACTACTTACAAATCTCTCAGAGCACATGAAAAAGTGTTCCCAGTGCCAATCACATAGTAGATACTTAATAAACTATGGACACACAAGTTAAACTACATAGTTTCATTCCTACCTACAAGAACAAAGACTTTTCTACCTCTCCTAACTCATAAAAAATACACATTAATTAGCCTTTCCATGATTTTATCAAGAATATTTTTTCTGTAATCACAAAAAAAATTGGTTAATGAGCCCAATAGATTTCATTTACTGAAATCAATTTGATTTAGCATTTATTACATACCAGACATAGTGTGAGGAACCAAAGATGCAAATAGTGACAGAGGCTACTCTCAAGCCCTGCATCAGTCGCTGTGGTCAGCACCTCATCACCTTTTCTATAACATTCCTGGAAGCATGTGAAATTGGCATTTACCATGTATGATAAATGAGGCAATGGAGATTCAGAGAGTTTATGTGAGCTACCTAAGACATTCAACTAATCCGTGTAAGTACTAGGATTGAGAACTGAACTCATGTCCATCTGGTGGCAGATACCCTGTCCTTCCTCATTGCTCCTGACAGTCTTTTTAGTTCTAGATGTGTGCTGGGAATATATATCTTAACAACATACATAGTTACCATGATAAGAGCTAAATAATGTCTGCATTACACAATGGGGTGAAAATGGCCTCAATATGCAACACCAATGGGGGTGTTGGCATCTCTTAGGTAATTCTAGCCAGTGCACACTGTGTGAATAAATAACAAAAATCCCTGAGTCCTTCTCTTTTCTGAACTGCTTAAAATTTGTTCACAAAATAGAAATGGTTTGAGCTGCTCATGTTGCCCCAAACAGTAAGGTGATAAGGACTAGATTAGTAACTCTGAAGATTTGTGTTTCAATTACAAATAAATGAAGCCTGACTCAAACAAGTCTTTGTTATTTCCTACCCATCTAATTCAATTCCATTACATTTGGTGAGAACTTGCTGAGCCATGACTGTGTGCCTAGTGCCGTGGGAAACAACAATGAAGTGACATGACAACTGCCCTCAAGGAGTTTACTTTACTCTGAGGGAGACAAGATTTAATTAGAGTATAATAGAAGCCAGCTGATACCCACATACTGAACTTTACATGATCTTGTTTATTCATCAGTGCACATGCTCCCTCTCTGGCAGGCTCACATGAGTGAACATGGAGTTCTGTGGGGTGCCAAGCAACCCATTCCTCGTTCCCAAAGTATCCTTAATATAATGGGTACTGGTATACAATATGAACAAGAAACACACTAGAAGATATTGGTGATGGAAGACATAACAGGGAGGCTTCAAGGAGGTGCCAAAGTTGACTCACTATAGAATTTGATTATGGAGAAGATTTCTGTTGTCTTCTAGGAATGTGTTTTGGGACAGATTCTGATGAGGTTTTATCCAATAATCAATACAGTTACTATTTTGCTATGAACCACAGATATTTATGAAGACATCATTACATACCTTCTCTGAAATAATAATCTAAAATAGCTACCCAGTGACACAGTTTTACCCCAAAGTGCAGAGAAAAAACTAACAGCAGAAAAGTAACCTCATATCCTCTTGATGCACCAAAGTTTCTCCCTCTACTATACTGAGGTGAGACTATATCCCTTAAGAATCCAAAAACACATACATCAAGAGAAATAATCCTATTGGAGACAGAAAACTCTCATATAGAAAAAAAAAAACACAAGAAGTTGTTTTTCACTTTCCCTTATTTTATAAAATACTCCCTTTTTATCTTTTAATCTATGTCTTCATTAAAAAATAGTTCTGTAAGTATTTTTAATTCCAAAAAATAAATGAAAAACAGGACAGGAATATACACCAAGAAAAAAATAAACATTTCCCCCAAATACAAGAATTAGGATGTAATTATGTCATATATAAACTAAAATGTTTGCGTTTTATGCACAGTTTATATAATTTTGGTTTAGATAGTGAACTGGTGAAATTTGCAGCTTTTGAGTACACCAGGACCATCAAATATCATTTTTATCTATATGCTAACAAGAATATGGCTGCACTTTTATTGGTCAGTTTTCAAAGATCTATAATTAAATAATTAAAAATTATATGACTCATGGAGAGACAGCAGAGGTCAGTTTAACATATGTATTAATCAACTTTGCTACTGTAAGAAACAACTTGACATCTCAGTGACTTAAAGTATTAATTTCTGGATTTTGTTATATTTCAGAGCTTGAAGATTACCCACGGTGGCCAAACTAATCATTTGCTCATTCTGGCTAAAGAACTACCCTTACCTGGCAAGCTCCTTCTCATGTTAGAGAAAGAATGTAAGAGACAGCAGAAACATGTGATGTCACTTAAAAGTTCTGCTTGGCGGGTGGCGCCTGTGGCTCAAGGAGTAGGGCGCCAGTCCCATATGCTGTAGGTGGTGGGTTCAAACCCAGCCCCAGCCAAAAAAAAAAAAAAAAAAAAAAAACCACAAAGAAAAAAACAAAGAGAGACTCTGTCTCAAAAAATAAATAAATAAATTTAAATATGAAATTTAAAAATAAAAAATATAAAAAAAAAAATTAAAAAAAAAAAAAAAAGTTCTGCTTGGGATCAGTATTTCGCCACATCTTCTTATATTCCCCACTGGCCCTGAAAATTATTTGACCAGTTGACGATGAGGTAGGGAAATAAACTTTCCTACAAGGAGATATTTTATGACAATGTATGAAAACTCCAATGGTGTTTTTCAGAGACATAGAAAAAAAAATGTGAAATTTATATGGAACCACAAAAGACTCCAAATATCCAACGCAATCTTGAAAAAGAACAAAGTTAGAGGCTTCATACTCCCTGATTTCGAACTAAATTGCAAAGCTATACTAATTAAAACAGTATAGTATAACAGACACATAGACAGAGGAAACACAATACAGAGTTCAGAAATACTGTATTTTGCTGTGTGTAACGTTTTCCCCCAAATTTTTGAGGAAAAATAAGGGTGAACATTATTATTCACAGGTAGTACTAATTCTGTACCTATACATATTTTTTTTTAATTTCAGAATATTGTGGGGGTACATACATTTCGGTTACATAGTTTACTTTCGTGTATTTTAAATCAAAGTAATAAACATGTCCTTCACCCAGAAAGTGTGTGATATACCTGTTAGGTATAAATTTACCCATCCTCTCTGCTCCTTCCCAACTACTTGAATTATGTTGTGTCTGTAAGTGTTGACCAACAGTTACAATTTAATATCAAGTACATGTGATATTTGTTTTTCCATTTTTGTGATACATCACTTAGGAGAATGGTTTCCGTCCAATACTTTCCAGATTGTTACAAAAAATACTTCATCACATGTTTTATGGCTGAGTAATATTCTGTGGTATACATATACCACATTTTATTAATTCATTCATGCCTTTATGGGTACTTGGGTTGTTTCTATATCTTTGTAGTTGTGAACTGTGTTGCTGGAAACATTCTAGTGCAAGTGTCTTTATGACAAAAAGTCTTTTTTTCCTTTGGGTAAATACTAGTAGTGAGATTGCAGGACCAAATGATAGGTCTACTTTTAGTGCTTTGAAGTATCACCATGGAGTTTTCCATAGAGGTTGTACTACTTTGTATTTCCACCAGCTACAAACTGTAAGAGTGTTAGAGTTTGTAATTGTAACAACCACAACTACAACTACAACCACACCTACTGTAACAGTGTCCCTTGCTTTCTGCATCTTTGCCAGTATCTGTTGCTTTGCAGGTTTTGATATGTGCCATTTTCACTGGGCTTAGGTGATATTTCAAGAGGTTTTGATTTGCATTTCCCTGATGATTAGTGACATTGAGCTTTTTTTCATGTGCTTGTTGGCAATTAGTCTATCTTCATTTGAAAATTTTCTGTTCATGTCCTTTGGCCACTTTACAACCAGGTTGTTTGATCCTTTCCTCCTGATTTGCTTGAATTCTTTGTTGATTCTGGTTGTCAGCCTTTTATCTGATATATGGCATGCAAATATTTTCTCTCATTTGGTAGGTTGTCTATTTGCTCTATTGATGTGTCCATGGCTGTGCAGAAACTTTTTAGTTTTATCAGGTCCCATTTGTTTATTTTTGTTTTTACTGTGATTACTTTGGGGGTCTTCTTCATACGTTCTTTGCCTAGCCTGAAATCTGTAAGAGATTTTTCAACATTTCTTCTAGAATTTGTATAGTTTCACGTCTTATGTTTAAATCTGTTATCCACTGTGAATTACATTTTGTGAGTGGTGGGAGCTGTGGGTCCTGTTTCAGTCTTTTACATATGGCTATTCAGTTTTCCCAGCACCATTTATTGAATAGGGATTATTTTCCCCACTGTAGGTTTTTAATGCTTTGTCAAAGCTAAGATATAAGGATGGTTCATATCTGGGTTTTCCATCCTGATCCATACCTCTGCTATGTCTCTGTTTTTATGCCAGTACCATGCTGTTTTGATTACCATAGCCTTGGAGTATAGCTTAAAGTCTGCTAAAGTGATGCCTCCAGATTTATTTGTATTAAGTAAGGTTTTATTGGCTTTTCAGGGTCTTTTCTGATTCCATAAGAAATGTAAAACTATTTTTTCTAGATCTGTGAACAAGAACTTTGGCATTTTAATATGGATTGTGCTGAATATGTAAATCACTTTGGGTAGTATAGACATCTTAACAATGTTGATTCTGCCAATCCACGAGCATTATTTTTCCATCTGTTTAAGTTCTCTAAGATTTCTTTCCTCAGTGTTTTGTAATTCTCCCTATAGAGGTTTTTCACCTCCCTGGTCAAAATATTGTCCTAGATATTTTAATTTCTTTGATGCTACTGTGAAAGTTATTGTGCCTTTAATTTGATTCTCAGCTTGACTGTTATTGCATATATGAAAGCTACTAATTTGTATACATTTATTTTGTAATCTGAGATGTTACTGAATTTCTTTATCAGTTCCAGGAGTATCGTGGTTGAATTTTTGTGACTTTTTACATATAAAATCATCTTTTGCAAAAAGCAAAAGGTTGATCTCTTCTTTCCCCATTTGGATACTTCTCCCATCTGATTGCTCTAGCTAGAACTTCCAGCACTATGTAGAATAGAAATGGCAACAGTGGTCAACTTTGGGTCCAGTTCAAAGTGGGAATGCTTTCAGTTTTTCACCTATATAAATGTTTTTAATTATTTTATTTATGTTTATTCATTAAAAGTATAACTCTGGAAAGAAATAACAATATATGTATGAAAAATAATACCTTAGAATACAGTAGTTGGTTTTGTTGAACTTATGATGAACTTGAATGAAAGCAGGATCTCCCATAGCTACCAGCAAGGGCAGCTCATGGCCCTCCTGCTGCAGGTGACCCCGGTCTGAGCCTGTGCCCCTGGCAGACCAGCAGCTGTGACGTGGTGGTGCAGGCAGCTCCATGCAGGGATGCCTCAGTGTAGTGCTGGCTAGGGTGATGCATATTGCAGTGAAAAACTCATTACACTTGCCCCTAGGCCAGCCCTGGAGCCCAGGGGTTGGCAAACGATAGCTTAGCATCTCAGCAGCTGTCCACCAAGTGGCACCCCATGGCATGTGCAGTGCTATACACCATTGCCCCACCTGTGGCTTTCTTCTGTACCTTCCGGAGGGCACTGAGGCTGCAGCAGGCAAGTAGAGGTCTGGGGTATCTGAAGCCCCCAAAATGATAATACTTCTGCTATTGACAGTGATGAAGCACTCTTGGCCTTCTATGATGCATAAATATTATAACTACTTTATATGTATTCTTATGTTTTGTAATTACCTTTTACATAAAATTTCCTGTACCATGTGTTACAAAGTAAATGCTAAAATTACTTTATAATATAAAGAAGTAATTATAGATTTTTTTTCCTGAATGTTTAGGCCAAAAATATGGGTGCAGGGTGCATATTATACACAGGAGTACATCATACAAGGCAAAATATGGTAAATCTGTGTATATATGATCAAATAATTTTTGACAAGTTTTCCAACAATACAAAATGAACTAATATTCATATTCAATAAAATGTTTTGAGAAAATTGGATAGCCCCATGCAAAAGAATGAAACTGGACCTATATCTCACACCATACACAACAGTCAACTGAAAATGGATTAAAGGTCTAAATGTGAGAGTTAAAATCATAAAACTCATAGAAGAAAAGATAGGTAAATATTGCCTGACATTGGTCTTGGCAGTGATTTTTTTTTTTTGATATAACATGAAAAGCAAAAATGAACAAGTGAGATTACATCAATGTAAAAACAGCTTTTTCACAGCAAAGGAATCAGTCACAAAATGAAAAGGCAATCTGTGGAATAGGAGACAATATTTAGAAAGTCTTATATGCAAAGGGAGTCATATCAAAAAATACATCTGGAATTCACACAACTCAATAGTAAAATAAATACCCCAATTTAAAATGGACAAATATCTGAGTAGGCATTTCTACAAAAAGGATATATACATTTTTAATAAGTATATTTAAAGGTGTTCATTATCACTAATCATCAGTAAAATGAAAATCAAAACACAGTAATATCACCTCATACATGATAGGATGATTATTATAAAGAAAAAAACACAAGTGTTGATAAGTATGTGGACAAAAGAAAATCCTAGTATACTGTTGGTGGGAATGTAAGTTGGTACAGCCATTATGGAAAACACAATGGAATTTTCTCAAAAATTAAAAATATAACTATCTTTGGATCCAGAAATCCCACCTCTGGATATTTACCCAATGAAATTGAAATCAGAATCTCAGAGAGATATTGGCACTCCCATGCTCACTGCAGAATTATTCACAATAGCTAAGATATGGGAAGAACCTAAATGCCCATCAACAAACCAATGGATAAAGATAAAGCATATTGAGAAAATTTAATACAATTTAGCCTTTAAGAAGAGGAAATCTTGACTTTTGCAAAAACTTAGATAAACTTAGAGAATATTATGCTAAGTGAAAATAAGCCAAATACAGAAAGACAAATACTATACGATTTCACTAATATGTGAAGCCTCAAATAGTCTAAACCCATAGAAGCAGAGAGTGGAATTGTTATTGTCAGGGGACGGAGGAAGGAGACATGTGGAAGTGATGGTCAAAGGACATAAAGTTTCAGTTATGTAAGATAAATAAGTTCCAGAGATCTACGTACTATATAGTGTAGTGCCTATAGTTAACAAACTATATTCTAAATTTAAAATATCCTGGTAGGGTAGGTCTTAGATTAAATATTTTTTCCATTAAAAAATAGTGATGATAATAAAAATAGGGGTAGGAGAAAATTTGAGAAAGTAATGGCTATGCATATTGCCTTGATTGAGGTAATGGTTTCATGGTTATACATTTATTCTCAAACTCAAGTAGCTGTATTCATTAAATACATTAAATATGTATAGCTTCATACATACCTCAGTAAAGGAGTTACACATGCATGTGCACGCACACACACACACACACACATCCATTCACCTAACTTACTTTTAATGAGAGGCATTAATAATTGGATTATTTTTATTTTCGTCACCTGAAATAAGAGAAATATTCTTCACAGTAGAATATAAGTTTTTCAAACTTGCAAGTATCCTAATCACACTATCCAAAAAATATACATGTAAATATGGTCTTTAAGAATGCTTAGGTTTGTATTAGCAAATACAAGGTGTCCATAAAGTTTGTGTGCAATTTATAATAGTCAACTATTGTACACCAACTTTATGGGCATCCTGTATTAATACATACAAACCTCCCAATCTTTATCTTCAAGGGCTTTTTCCTCTTGTGGTTATTCACGGACAATTTAGATCTGCGAGTTTTAACCATTTAACTTCCTGAGAAAGGAAATTGAAACAGCAAAAGCAAATGTGTCCTTAACTCACGTATGGAAGTAGTTATTTCAGGTTAATTATTATCAAGAACTGTGCAAGACTAAGAATGTGATTAAACATTAGCCTGTGAGATATTTAACAGTGGGGTTTTACAATAAAAACAGAATATTGTTCTTTCTAGGTTTTTTTTCTAAATACAAACTACATATGCGAATGAAGCTAATGTCTAAATAATTAAATGATAATGTCATTATTATTCAATGTAGGAATACACTTGAGAATCAAATTGAATCACTTTCTTCCCCCTTGTGGCACAATAACAATTCATGTTCAACCTTACTTAATATATTCCTTGCTTAAAAGAAAAATCAGCCTGTATACTCATTGGTTTCTAGAAAAGGGAACTAAGAATATGTAACTGAGGGATAGAACAGTTAATAATAATTAAAATCAAGCAATAGCCCCAAGCTAAGTGTAAATTGGACTAAGAGCAGCACCTCTACACCTTTGTCCTAAACTCCTTTCTCATCACCATCCCTTAGGCATAATCCTAAACCTAAACTTCCATCCTTGTTGCACTTCATTCCCTAAAACTGGTCTGCTCATGGGAACACAGACAACGTGTTAGCTTCCCCAAGAGTATTTATTTTTTCATACAGCTTCTTTTGTGCACCAAATAGCTCTGTTCCTCATGAACATTCACATAGTATTCATTCACCACCTGTCAGGCTTAGTTCTAAACACATCCCATATACTAACTCATTTAATGTTCATAACTCTAAGATACAATACTCTTATTATTCTAATTGTTTTAGGAGACAGTCTTGCTATTTTGCCCAGGTTGCAGGGTAGTGGCTATTCAGAGGTGAAATCATAGTGCACTGTGGCTTTGAACTCTTGGCCTCAGGTAATCTTCCTGCCTCAAGCTCCCCGGTAGGTGGGACTATAAGTGTGCATCACCACATCCAGCTTTGTTCCTATTTTAAAAGTCATGAAAATGACTCATTGATTAGATGGGTAATTCTCCTAAGGTGAACCCAGAACCTGTGTTCCTATCCCTAGAGCTCCACGAGAGTGAGATTCTGATACCCTCCATCATTGCTTCTAAATACTTTCCAATATTACTTGGTTGTACCATTTCTAAATGTCATACTGCAGCATTAAAACCCACAGAAAAACATACAAATTTAAGGAAACACTAGCTGGAAAAATGCTGCCCTGACAAAAGATAGGAAAATGGTCCTGTCCAACAACCCGTGAGTCTCTCTGATCTTTTATTCCATGACTAGCACTACATAGATTATTTAGCTAAGTTTTCCAATAATTATTCATTTGTTCATTTTATTTTCTTGGATACCAAATTTCCATCTATGACTATAAGGCAAATCCTGAAAGGATCTGTTACCTCTCCCACTGATGATTCTCCTCTGTGCTACCAAGACTGCTTATGAGGAAAATAACATAGGTATATAGGTTTAAGACATAATTTTGCAATAAAAAAGTCCAGAAAAATTATACTAAAATATTGAGTAACCTTAGAAAAATCTTAAAAAACAAATGTAAGCCTGTTAAACATATAAATAAAATGCACATAAACCAAGTAAAACTTACCTTATATTCATTTAAGATAGTTCATATACAAATAAAACATATCAATTGGAAAAATATCAGTTTCTGTAATACAATAGACTAAAGGTATTAAGACCACCATGGGCCCCTCCTCTCAGGAAACAACTAAATATGATGTAAAAGAATAATATATTTTTAAATTTTCTTAAAGGGATCAAAGCATGAGCAAGTTAATATATATTAGCAAGCAAAAGCTAAGTAAAACTTCTAAGCCACAGAGTTAAGTGAAGTCACTTTTGCCTTGAGGCATTTGCTGAATTTGGCAAACTCTGGCAGTCCAGTCTGTCTGGGTCCACAGCATGGTCAAAAACCAAGACCTACCCAAGGTAGGAGGAGCCTCTTCTACTCTCAGTGCTGGTGCTTCAGGGAGGAACATCTCAGAGCAAGGAAAAGCAAAAAAAAGAAGTAAAAAAATCTCATGTCATCTTGTACCGAAGTTGGCTTTGTTTCTATTTGAAGGCAATTATGGCTGTGAAAAACTGTAAACCTACCTTCAGTAGGAATTGTAACACAAAATATCACCTCCACCCCTCAAAAAAGAAAAGCCTCATGCTATGAAATGAAATTAGCTTAAAGTGGCCCTAAATTGATAGTGCTGTCAGACTCCTCACAGAAGACTCACAAACCCTCTCTGATGAAATAAATATGACTCTTCATTTTGTACTGGGAAAAATTCTTACAAGTAATATTATCAGAAAATGAGTGATACATAGTAAAAACAAGTAAGCGCAGCAATGAGCCAGCATGAGCAAGACATAGCAGTGAAGAAAATTGAAACAAGCTCACCAAAACATTAGACTTTGGAATTATCACAACAAGACACTGGGATTATTAGACAAAGATGTAAACCATTGTGCAAAACTGTCTACTGTATTTAAAGAAATATGAGACAAACTTAAAATTTCTGCTAGGAACCAATAGCTACTTCAAATAAACACAGTAGATGTTGAAAATAGTGAAATCAAGAAGTGAAAAATAAATTAGCTAAAATTAAAAAATGAAATTTACTATGGATTAGACGTAACTAAAGAGAGAATTTGTTAATTGGTGAATAGATCATATCTAGGAAAGAGAAAATTGGAAAAGAAGTTAAGTGATATGAAAAATGTATTATAGAGTGAAAAGATCTGACATACATTTAATTGGAATCCCAAAAGGAGATAAGAAAGAGTAGGGCGCTGGCCCCATATGCTGGAGGTGGTGGGTTCAAACCCAGCCCTGGCCAGAAAACTGCAAAAAAAAATAAATAAATAAATAAAGAACATGTGACAGAGGTAATATTTGAACGGGCAATGGCAGAGAATTTTATAGATACAATGACAGAGAATAATCTGCATATTCAGATACACAGAGTATCCAATAAATCCACACTTAGGCACATTGTGAAACTTCATAACAAACCAACAAATAAAAAGAGATGAAGAATGACTTTTAAAAGCAATCTATAACAATCAATGGGGGATAAAAGATAGATTGCCTGAGAAGGTGTAGTTATTGACCACTGCCTTTCAGATAACAAAGTAGTCGCCAGAAGGCAGTGAAATGACATCCTCACTGTGCTTAAAGAAATAACTGACAACCCAGAATCTTGTTTCACCAAAAATATTTTTTAACACTGAGAGAAAAGTAAAGACATTTTCAGATACCCCGTCCTTTCCCTCATCGAATGACAGAGACTTTGGCACCAGCAGTCACACTAGAGGACAGGCTAATGGACATATTTCAGGCACAAGAAAAGTGATGTTAGATAGAAGGAAGGGCTAGGATGACAAACAAATAGCCAAAATAGGGAGATATGTGATGATAATTTTAAATCAATATTTACTAAATAAAACAATAATATTTTGAAGTTTAAAAACACAAACAGAGAAGTAAAATACATACTAATAACAACCTGAGGTAGAAGACGCATAAATGAAGTTCAATATTCTAAGGACCTTGTATTGTCAGGATAGAAGGTGAAGGTAATGATTAACTTGACATTGACAAGTTAAAAACGCAAGTTGTAATTTCCACAATAAGCACTAAAAGAAGTATAACCTACAAACCAGAAAAGAGAAAACTTGAATTAGCCCAAATGAAGTTGAAAACAGAAAGAAAAACAGAACAAGACAAATAACACAGATAAATTACAGTTATAAACCCAATTGGTAATAAATAAAATTACATATAAGTTAAAGACAAAAATTACAAGGCTCAGACAAAGTGAACAAATGTGAGCTATGGACATACATAAAATACTACAGTCAAACCTGGAGAAATCATGTTCTTTTCTAATATATATAAAATATTTGCAAATATTAGCGTTATCTTAGGTCATTAAGCAAAACACAAAAAATTTCAAAGTGTTGGAGTAATACAGTACATGATCTTCAACTGCAGCCCAATTTAATCACAAATTAATAATAAAAACAATGAAGAATCAATGTATGCTTGAAAATTAATAAATGTACTTCCAATTAACCTACAGATAAAAGAAAAAAAATCATAATATCAATTATAATTTATTTTGAAATTAATATTAATAAAATTTTAACATATCCAAACTTACGAGATGCAAAGAGAAAATTATAGTACTTAATTACATATCAGAAAAGAAAGTCTGAAAATTAATGAGCTAATAATGTCCTCAAGATATTAACAAAGAACAGGGAAGAAAGACGATAGAAGAAATAACAAAGATAAAAACATAAATTAATGACATAAGGATAAAAAATATTCAATAAAGGGGTGGCGCCTGTAGCTCAAGAAGTAGTGCTCCGGTCCCATATGCCAGAGGTGGTAGGTTCAAACCTGGCCCTGGACAAAAACTGCAAAAAAAAAAAAAAAAAAAAACTAATAATAATAATATTCAATAAAGATTATCAATAAAGCCAAAAACTCCTTCTTTCATTCTACATTTACTAAGTTTCACATATACCCTTGTAAGATGCATTGCAGGTGTAATCCCACCAATCACCCTCCCTCTGCCCACCTCCTCTTTCCCTCCCTTCCCTTTCCCCCTTCCCCCTATTCTTAGGTTATAACTGGATTATAGAAAACTCCTTCTTTCAAAAGTCTAATAAAAATTTCCAAATCTCCAGTAACAAAGACTCACTAAGGAAAAACAGAAAGAAGACACAAATAACCAGTGTTAAGAATTAAAAGTGGGATACATTAAGAAACTACAGACATTATTAAAAGAATAAGATAAACACTTCAAGGCAGTAATTTGGAAAATTTAGACTCAATGAACAAATTCCTAGGAATATATTTTAATAAAAGTGACTTTAAAAAAAATCAAAACTTTAAGTAGTCCAATAATGATTAAAATAATTAAAGCAGTATGTATGAGCTATGGACATACATGAAATGCTATAGCCAAACTTTTTTTATATTTTACTTTTATGTACTGTTTATATCTCATTTTTAAACAAGTACTTGATGGGTGGTGCCTGTGGCTCAGTGGGTAAGTCACTGACCCCATATACCGAGGGTGGTGGGTTCAAGCCCGGCCCTGGCCAAACTGCAACAAAAAAATAGCCGGGCATTGTGGTAGGTGCCTGTAGTCTCAGCTACTTGGGAGGTTGAGGCAAGAGAATCTCCTAAGCCCAGGAGTTGGAGATTGGAGTTTGCTGTGAGCTGTGATGCTACAGCACTCTACTGAGGCCAATAAAGTGAGACTCTGTCTCTATTAAAAAAAAAAAAAACACAAGTACTTGATGACATTGTATATGAAACACAGTGTCAAGATTACACTAAAGTCACATGGTCTATACTTTGGCATTGTCAGTCACATGTTACCACATTTGGAAATGGCTTCTTCCTAAACCAAAATTAATTTTTGTTGTAAAACATTATTTTCTGTATTATTTACTAAAATAGGCCTTTTGTCTGTGACTTATGTTTTGCGAAATATCTTTCACATAATTCTTTCTCTCTGCCCAGGAGTAAGTTACATCTCTGAAAGTTACATAATAGAAATTGGCAGTGCCTCTGGCTCAGAGGGGTAAGACACCGGCCATATGCTGGAGGTGGCAGGTTCAAACCCAGCCCTGGCCAAAAACTGCAAAAAAAAAAAATGGTAAGATTAATGCACTTTCCTTTCCCATCCTCTCAATAAGAAATTATCTCTTACCTTAGAACTCTTACATAGTACTCTTTTCATCTCTTATTATTTATAAATAGTTTGGCAACCTTTCACATAAAGTTCCAGATAGTAAATACTTTTACCTTTCAGGTCATATGGAAAGTTTTAGACTTTCCATATCACGTGGTCGCTGTTGCAATTATTCAACTCTGTCAATTTTAGTGCAGTAGCTGCCATAGATAAGGTTACAGCTATAAGAAAATTGGTGTGGCTGTGTTCCAATAAAACTTTATTTAAAAAAAAAACAGACAGAAAAGAATTGGCCCCTGTGCTTGCATACCCCTGATTTATATTAATGCCTTGACCTATAATTACTTGAACATTTGCTTGAGTCAGGCACAATACTGAATGTTTTATATGCATTAGTTCATTTAATTCTCAGAATCACCTTGAGAAATAGATGCTCTATTATCCTAATATACAGTACCCCAGATAATAAGACTGAGGCACAAAAAAGTTAAGCAAATAATTAAATGAAATAGTAATGCCAGATCAAGCCCAATTTTGTTTAGCACTATAATCCTATTCCTATCTACTGTGTTATACTACTTTCTACATAGTATAATCTTTATATTTTCCAAAGCATATTTGTAAATAATAAATGAGTTTATAAAATAACTTTGATAAGAGATAATAGTAATTATCTCTTAATAACCCTATACATTGATATAGGACCTCTGTATATAATCTGATATTCAATTATATATTATCCTATAATTAGAATACATCACAACTTGAAACCAGGCCTGATCTGGAGTAGTCCTTTTAAGCAGCTATTTTTGGCTTGGAAATAAATTGGAATAATGACCCAGCAATTTCTGAGAAGGAAGGTTTTTGTAGATAGAAAAGGGTCTGCCTATCCCTAATAATTATTTATTATGGGATAGGGTCTGCCTAGTTCATAATAAATAATAGTACCCAAAGTTTATAGAATCTACAAGTGTCTACCTAGGCCAGCAGTTAAAGCTCTGAGATGACAGTGGTTGGCCAAAGAAATGGAGACTAAACACCAGGTAGTAGATTCTTAGTCACAGATGTAGATTCAAGATCAGGCCTCCATCCTCCAGAAGAACTTGAAAAAGGTTAAAGTAGATTCTCTCATTCTCTCCTTTAGGAGAGATATTCTTTGGTTTATTGGATTAGAAATTTTAAGAAAGCAACTAAAACAGAAACCTATGCATCACAACTGGGGCCATATGAACAGATCTAGGTCTACCAGCAAGTTTGTAAGATGCTGAACCCCAGCAAGTGGAGCTAAGGCAGCTTAAGCATTTCTTTTCTCCAGAGAAGGCAGTTCAGGGAGCAGGGCAAGAAGGAACATATAGGTAGGGAATCACATAGAACCAGAAATAGATAAGAGAATGATGCAGGAGCCAAGAGAGATAACCAGGTTTGGCAGAAATATTAACTCCAACAAGTTTGTAGTCTCCCCAGGAGTAAGAAGAGATGACTTCCTTTGCATGGACTTAAGGTCTACATGGCATAATTTCAGGCTCTAAATACACATTCAATAATATTTATTGATTGGTCTATCGAAAAATCTCTAAGAAAATACACAACAAATGCCTGAGACTTCTATCTCCCATATCTTTCCTGCTTTGTTAATTTGCCACCACATAATTGTTATGATTCAGGTTGACTTCAATGTCCAAATTTGCATTGCAGAGAACATCACGCTTCTGAATGTCCTGTGCATACAGGAATAATGTACATACTTTCTTAATCTATTTGGACTACTATAACAAAATATTATCAATGGGACAACTTAAACAAATATTTCCAACAGTTCTGGAGGCTCAGAACCATGAGGGTCCATCTCCTGGTTCCTTCTCTCTGTATCCTCTCTTGGCAGAAGGAGCAAGGTAGGTCTCTGGGGTCGGTTTTATAACGTGCTAATCTCATTCATTAGGGCTCTGGTTCACAATCTAATCACTTCTCAAATGCCATAGTGTCAAATGCCATCGTATTGGTGATCAGCTTTCAAAATATGAATTTGGAGGGGAAGACAAACATTCAAATCATAGCAACGGTAATCTTGTCAAAAGCAATGGCTTTTGTGTTGTCCAGACTTTCACCCTGCCGCCCACATATTTTTGGCTTATTTTTAAAACACTGAAATAGAAGAGGGTTTGGGAGAAAGTGTGTGCACAGAAATCATTCAAATGCATAAAAATTCATTTTTTGAAATATATAGAAGAATTTAAGTTCCTGAAGACTGAAGACTGACTCAAAATACTAATTAGTTCGCTGAAGCATCATCTTACTAAAATAAATCTATCTCCAGCCTCAGGACAACATTTTTTCCTTTGAAAGGTAATTCCTAAGGTCGTATTTAGGATAATATGGAACAAGATTCCTTTTTTTTTCTTTTTAAAGGCTTATGCAAGGTAATATAAGGGCTTTGTGAGTAGAGCTGCCCTCATGAGCGCACCAGTATTTTTGGTTTTCTTAGGTTCTCCCATATGTCTTCTCGGTGAAGACCACAGCTGAAGCAAATTGGGGAAGAGCAAAGTTGTTCTTTCTTTCTAACAAAATCTTCTATTTCTTCTTTTTATTATATCCCTTGATGGAATATCTCTTTTTATTTTCCATTTTTCTTAAAGAAAGTTTTATAAATTTGATCCGTTAATATTAACTAATTGTTTAAATTATTTCTAAGAGAAAAGTTATCTTTCAAGTATGAGAGCATGGAAATGCCCAGTCCAAACACTGTAATACCAGGAATATATTACTCCCAAAAGCCAGAGTTTTAAGGAAGGGAGTTGGCAATAATGCTATCTGTGTGGCTATAGGAAGCAGAGAGCTATAGAACCAGAAGTAATAAGACCCGAAGGGGAACTAAGTTTAATACTTACAGTTCCAGGAACCTAGACAAAACGTGTCATAGGAATAACAACACTTGATCCCTTTATACAAGAATTGTAGTAAAAATCAATAGAGCTAATGTGTGCATCTGATTTGTCAAGGGCATAGGACTAGACAAGCATAGCTATTTTAAACATAGTGTTGATAACTAACTATTGGCCATCTACATCTTTCTGAATATTTTCCATGTGTATGTTACACAAAATTAGCTTTCTGACTGTAAAAGCTACAGTTTGGTACCCAGTATTTCTTTCTTTCAAGCAACGCTCCCTTCCTGACAAAACAATAATACAAATTAAGGAGACCATCTGGATTTCTTGCTCAACTAGTAGCACTCTCCTGGACACAGAAAAAAAAATAGCTCATTATGAGCTAATAGAGTTAGTTCATAAGCCACTGAGATAATGACTCTGGGACCACCCTTGAGATCAGGAAAAGATCAGCTGCCTGCCTGGGACTGTCAGTGTAAAGGTAGGTTATGACAAGCTGTGGTTTGAAGAATTAGAGCCACTGGTGGAAGTGGAGGAAAACACAAGTTTTGACTCATAGACAGGGATGAGCCTCGGGAATCACTCTCTTTCTAAGACCAACAAAACTCAAAATGGTAAAAGAAGGTCTCCATAGCAGTCTTCAGGTACTTCCCTGAGAGGGGAAAATGGTTTCTGTTGTTCAAGAAGTCACACATCTGGCCAGTGCCAAGATGAGGCTGAAAATATGTCCATAAACATATCTAGGGAGAGTGGGTATAAAAAATAGGAAAAGAAATTTTGTTGGCTGTTAAGGATCTTTATGTAACACCAACTTGATCACAATGTTTTTATTTAAGAAAAATATAATCTAAACGGAATTGGAAAAAAATCCCACAAGTATCCTGATGCTTGAAGTTATGCTCTGATTCTCCCATCTTTATATTCTGAAGGATTCCATGACTCCAATTAACTCTTCATACATATATACATGGTAAGCGTATTAATACACCATTCTGAAAAATCACTAAGAAGAACCATTTTGCCATATGTTGCCCAGAAGATTACTGCAGTGTTTAGGTATGACTGGGACGAAGATGACAGTGGGTACAATGAGTGTGTACAATAAGTGTACAATAAGATCACAGAACGGGAATATACCAGACATAGACCCTTAGAAGATTAGTTTCAAAAGGGTTCTAAGGAAGATGGAAAATAAAAGGGAGTGGGGAATAAGGAGAAAATAAGGAAGAGTGGGGTTTAAAATGTTTACACTCATATTCAGCTCAATAACAATAACTAACATTTATGTCATTCCCTGCTTATGCACAGTCACTGCTTTGCGCATTACAAAGGATACTTTCATTTTATTGTATAACATTTTATTGTATTGTATAAAAAGGAATTATAAGAAATGTATTGACTATGAATGTATTTATTATAATTCCTTTTTGTATGGAACAGAATAGAGACATTAAGAAATAGACTGATATTTACAACTAGGCTGGCTGGCCCTTAACTCTTCTTCTTAAGACAACAGGAGTGAGGGTTGAAAGCAACTAAGGAAGAACTGAAGAGCCTTTCATAAATTGATGAAAGGCATTCAGATTGCAGTGTGAACCTCCAAGAGGGCAAGTGTATTGAGTAATTAAACTGCTTGCAAGAGCTATCTCATCCTGAGGTATTTCTATCAAGGTGACAAAGAACATTCTTTGGGTAAATCACCTACCACCTGCTTCATATATAGATACTTTCAAGTATCTAATAAGATGATAGTGATAGAATTCCTAATCCACGTCTTCTGGGCCCCTTTCAAAATGAGTAGAATTCCCATCGACTTGGTTTGGTGTTGGCAGTTGGCTAGAAAGAGGCATGAGCAGGAGAGGAAGCTCAGTGATCACAGAGGCTTGCCAATAAAAATACAGAAAGAGAAGGCCAAATCTCTCACATCTGCCCTTCACAAGCAACTCAGAATCCCACAGTGCTCCTGGAGAGTCACAGCATGTTTGGGTCTTGCATTTTTAGTCCTCAGTAAAACAGGGTGATTTAATCCTAACTAAACCTTTTCCTTGATAAATATAACTAGTTATTCTATAAAATCATCTATATCCTTTCTGAATTTGTCTTCTACCTGTGGGCAGTATTGTAAAAATCTCCTCAAAACCCTAAGAAATAGAAATGTCTAGGAAGCTGATTGCATTCAACTTACATTATTATTATTATATCACAGAATTAAATTCCCATCAGCTATCTTAGGGAGGTTTCAACACAAACTCATCTGCATAAAAGTATCCAAATAATCTAGCATTTAAATTGTTGTTCATAGGATATAACTTACGAAATGCCATGGTGCCCTGGAAGACCATTTGTAAGACCATGTATATTTAATTTGTATTCAGCATGGGTGCTTTCTCAAAGTTCCAGAAAAGAAAATACCATTCCCAGAAGTGCAAAAAAGGAGGGTTTTCAGTGTACTCATCGCAGGGTGCTATGTCCCCCTTTAGGAGAAGAAAACCTCCCTTTGACTCCCTCTTTTTAGAGATCCCATTACTCCCACTATCCTCACTACATGCCAAATAGTATTATATGCATACAAATGGGCCTGTGAGCATTCTGTGCTTCCTGCCACAGGTCAATAGCAATCTACAGGCCAATATGAAAAAGTAGATAGCTAGGCTCCTTGTTTTATAAAATGCTTGACTTTTGGGAAAACAAATAGAGCTTTAATATTGTGGGGCAAACAGACCCTTAACAATACTTGGATCAATTCCAAAACATAGCCTTTAACTAAACATGGAGCATGATGCAGCAGTCAAGTGTTTTAAATTCCCAAGTCCAAGGGGTTTCCTCTCCAAGCAGTGAACAGTCCCATTTTGCAGAGAGGGTAGGTTAGCTCACGTTGTAATTAAATGAGACGTCCAAAGTCAAATAGGTCATAGAAGTAGCGCTGGAAAGCCTATCATTGTTAATAAACCCCACAGCATGGACTCTACTATTTATGAATTCAAAACTCAAAGAATTTGAATTTGGATTAGAAACTACACATAAAATTAAAATCCCCATACATAGTAAATATCAAGAGGCAAGCACTATTTTCACACTATACACAATTCTTTCTAAAATGAGAGCAGTATACCTTATTTATTTCTAAAAATAAGCATACTGTTTTTGAAACAAAAGTCAGAACCCATACTTTGTCAAGAAGGCACACATGAAGTTTGGATACTATAACTGAAATTCCTAGAAATAAATTATGAAGACAGTAAAAAAATTGAAATAAAAATTATCTCAGAACATTCAAGATGCATTACAAAGTAAGGTACTATATAAGTATTGTATTTAAGTTTGACTCTCTACCAGAGGCATTGCCAAGCTTTTTCTTAAAGGCCAGATATGTATTTTAGGCTTTGCAGACTATAAATTCTCCAGCACAACTACTGACCATAAGTTCTCTGGCATAACTATTATGGAGCTAAAGCCACAGGCAATAATTAAATGAATGAGTATGGCTATGTTCAAATAAAACTGTATTTATAAAAATAGGCAATTGGCTACAATTGGCCCATGGACTATAATTGTACCCTAATATATAATACATTTTTGATGTAACCAGCCAAAATTATTATTCCTATGATTATTGAAATACTGAAATGAGTTATTGCCCAAGACAACTTGGTTGTACGAGCTCACATGCACTGAATGCATCAGGGATTAGAACCTAGAAAAGAATCTTCCAGTCTTACCATGTTAGTGCTACTTAGACCCTTATACTATTTAATGTCACACTTTATAGGTTTCATTAGCATATAAAAAACCATCACGTGGAAAAAAATCCATTAAATGACTCAATGTGGAAAAATCAACCATTGTAGTTTATCTCCTGAAAGATAACACTAAACCTCATCTATTTATATTTAGCCAGGAACATATAGTTTTATTGCTTATAGGACAAAGGCATAGAGTCCAACTGACAATGAAGCTGTTTAAGTTTTCCTTTGAATGGGTTTATAGTCGGATTACACGAAGTTCACAGCAATAGAAATGACATAACAACCTGAAAGAGAGGAGAAGAGATGCAAAAAAAAGTGACAGCTGCTTTCTCTATAAATTAAGCCACCCAATTGTGATAAAAGAAGATGGGCTTTCATAGGTAACATTGTCAGTACCAAGGGCAGTGTCACAAAAATACAATGAATTCATTTTACTCTTATGAATCCTATCTAAACATGATAGTACTATGACCCTATGGCCAAGTGCACATCTTAGTATAGACAGACATTTTCTGGTGAGATAAATAAAAATTGGAAAGGATATATTCTTTTGAATAGTTTTTAAACAATATTAGTGTTTTATTCTGTGAATATTCAAAAAATGAAATACGTCATATTTGCTAATACTATTATGCTACAGGCTTGATCCATATATTTCAGGTTCTTGCTATGACCTTTTTACCAATCACACACTTGACTATGTATGTGTCTGTGCATTTGTGAGTATAGATTTCTTGTGATATTTCGTTGAACTTGAACAGATATATTATGATGTTTTATTACTTTATTTTTATCAAGGAGCACATTTCAGCTTGGTTAGTTGGGTTTTTCTCATTTCTATTGCAATACAGATTGAACTGCTTCCCTAAAATTTTACCAAAGTGTGTACAGGGCAGCCATAAAGTTTGCGTGCAATTTAAAATAGTCGCCTATGTAAAAAATTGCACACAAACTTTATGGACACTCTGTACTTTTAATACTGTGTTAACAACTGTATCAATGCCTATTTGGGAATTTCAGGAATGATTTCTGGCACAGCTATTAAGCCTATTGGAAAAATCCACAATGTTCTGAAAAGATATTATCTCCTATTTCTTTATCTGTTTGCTTTTTAATCCAACATTTGTTGGTTGCACAAGCTAACATAAAGATTTCCTGTGGATTTACAGCTTCATTGCTAGTCATCTTTACATTATTACTAGTGGCAGCAGTATTGGGATGTTTTTTAAACTCAGGTAAATTTATTAATTTATAAGCTATTTACCCAATGACTTCAATTGAAATTGAAATCTGCTGCTCCCGTACTGAGCTTTCCAACCTCTGGAGCCTTTATTTTTTTCCTATCAGTCCCAGTACATCTCTACTTCTACCCTACAAGCTGAGGCATGGACTATCACTTCAACTATTCCTTTCCACCTATTCCCTACACTTTCACTTCTTTCTCTTCTTCCCATCTCTCTGCCAAAACCGCACCCTTGAATCAAGCCTGTATTAGTTTCCTGTTGCTGCTATAACAAACGACCATGCTTAAAATAACAAAAATTTATTCTTTATAATTCTGGGGGTCTTAAATCTAAAATTAGTTTCACTGTGCTAAGGTAAGGTGTCAGTTGGGTTAGCTCATTCTAGAAGTTCTGAGTGGAAAATTAATTTCCTTGCTTTTTCAACTTCTAGTAGCTGTCTTTGCTCCTTGGTTCATGGCCCTTTCCTCCGCCTTCAAAGCACATCTCTCTACCTCTGTTTCCAGTCATTATATAACCTTACATTTTTTGTTAAATATTCCTCTAACAAGGTCATTTGTGATTAAATTTAAGGACTACTAGAGTATCAGGAGAATCTCCCAATCTCAAGATTCTTAACTTAATTTCACCTATAAAATCCTTTTTTTTTTTTCCATATAAGGTAACATTCACAGGTTTCAAGTATTAGGACTTGGATATCTTAGGGAGGCATTATTCTGCCTACTACTATATGCCACCTGGAACCCCCTAAATTCATGTACATTCTATATGAAAAGTATATTCACCCCATCCCCTACATCCACACAAATGCAACCTATTACAAAGTCAAATGCCCACTTTCTCTTCACTTTTATAGGCACTGCTGCAGGCATCACATGCATACAGAATAGAAGCACTAGAAAATCAGAATTTTCTGAATGAATCTTAGGCTGCCTTCATTTCTCTGCCAGCTCTCTATGTAGTTTTTCACAACCATTTTATACCTTCTCTGTTTTCTTCAAATTGCTCATGCTGACATCACTTCCCTCATCTTCCATCCCAGAAGTCATTACCCTAGTTAAGACACACTTCATCTGTTGAGCCTAAAGTATTGCAAAAAGTTTTAGTTGATTTCCATGCTTCTAGTAGTAATAATCAGCATCAGTTAGGAGGCTGTTGAAGTGGTCCTGTTAACACTGATAAAAGCCAGAACTGAAGTACTAGTGATCAGATAAAAATGAAGAGACAGATTTAAATTTTTTAAGACAGGGCTGCATGTGGTGCCTCATACCTACAATCCTAGCACTCTGGGAGGCCAAGGCAGGTGGATTGTCTAAGGTCACAGGTTCGAGACATGCCTGAGTCAGAGTGAGACCTTGTCTCTAAAAATAGCTGGGTGTTGTGGTGGGCTCCTGGGGAGGCTGGGAGGCAAGAGAATCTCTTGACCCCAAGAGTTGAGGTTACTATGAGCTATGACATCATGGCCCTCTACCATGGGTGTCTAGAAAAAAAAAATGGCACTTATTACAATACATCATACAGAAGAAACTTTGTGCTTTTCCAAAAAAAAAAAAAAAAGGTAAGTTTTCTAAAACAGTAGGTTTTAAGTATTCTCACCATTAAAAAAAAATGAGGTGATGGACAGGTTAATTAGCTTTACTATGGTATTCATTTTATAATGTATATCAAAACATAATATTTTATACTTTGGAGCCATAAAATTTTCATTAATTATACCTCGATAAAACTGAAAAAAAAAAGAAATTTTTAGGGAGAAGAGTTGATAACATATTGCATGGGGCAAGGAAGGCAGTTAGCAGAATACAGAAAGATGCCTAAGTTTCTGGCTTGGGAATCTAGATGAATGATTATGTTCTTACTGAGGATCAAAAATAAAATGTATAGTAAATGTATAATAATGTGTGTTCAGGGAGATGATGAAAGGATGCATGATGAGTTTGGGGATCCCATAGTACATCCAAGTGGTAATATCATCAAACAAGTGGTTATGTTGTTCTAGAAATCAGAATGGATATTTGAGATAAATTGTACATCATTGGAATGAAGGTGTTGAAGTAACTGGCCTAGATAAAGTCTCCTGAGGACAGAGTGTAAGTTGGAAAAAGATAACTGAGAATAGAACCCATCCCATATTTAAAGATCAAGCAAAGAAATAGAAGCCTGTGTTATTGACTAGAAAGACTCCAGGAATCAAAAGGAAAGACAGAAGAAAAATTTCAAGGAAGAAAAGACAAAACTAACCAATTACACAGACATGCACAATGACATCAGGAGTGAACATTCTCCAGGGGCAGAGCTGTTCAGAAGGCATTAGCCTTCATGTATTGGAGTAGATAGATGTTAGGTTTTCAGGGAGTGAAGAGTCAGCAGGCAGTGACAAAGTGAATGCAACTCTGGGAGTAAACATCAACAAACTGGCAAGAAAAATAAAGAGAGGAAACAGTAGAGAGGAGAGGCAAGATTGAGAGAAGCCTGGCCATTTTGAAAAATTATTATTTGAGTTTTTAAAACAGGAGAAACCAGATCATTTTTATAAGAAAGAGGAGAGAATCAGTGGAAAAAATATATAAAAGTTTCAGAAGAGAGGATGAAAAAATGATGACTGAATCAACATAGTGAAGTTAAGAGGTTCCAGATTAAAGATGAAATGACTGTCTCTGAACAAAAGCACAGACATTTTCTTTTTCTAAAAAAGATAGAAAATGGGAAAAGGAGAGGCATCATTTTCAGAGCTACTTGAATCCCAAAGAAAGTATAACGCCGGAAAGGCTATGTTAACCACTGTGATAAAAATGTGTCAAATGGTTTATGAAGTGAGTGTATGATGCCCCATAATCATATCATTGTATACAGTTATGATTTAATAAAAAAATTAAAAAAATTAAAAAAAAAAAGAAAGTATAGTATTCTCACCTGAGAAGTTTGATTTTCTCTATGAACTAAGGTGAGGATATTATCAGAGAGGTGATTAAGTCCTGAAGAATGTGATAAAAAATGTGGAATAGCTACTATTAAAAATGGGAGACACTAAACATTGGAAAGAATCATTGAGTGGAACTGAGGGTTCATTGGACTTTGAAAATACAAAGTTGTAGCATTGGATCACCAAACCCACAGTCACGGAATCTTCCATGGGGGTTTTGCTTGTTCTACAATTCAGAGTTATATATTTTTCTGGGAAGATGAAGCAAAAGAACAATGGGGGAATATAATCAAAGGTACAAAATTCACACTTAGGGTGCATCTTGGAAGGGTTCAGGTGAAGTTTACTAAGTGTAGAGTATAAGTGTTTGAACACAATAATTAAGAAAATGCCATGAAGGCTATGTTAACCAGTTCGGCGAAAATATTTCAGACTGTATATGGAACCAGCACATTGTACCTCATGATTGCATTATTGTACACAGCTATGATTTAATTAAAAAAAAAGTACCAAATCCTCCCCCAAATAATCACTTTTAGTGACAAAATCAAGAAAATTTGATACCTGAAGGGATTTCCCAGTGTCTTCCTACATATTTGATAATGTCCAAGATTGCCCTTACCATTATTTTCATGCAATGTTAGAAATTAAAAACTTAAAATCACTTACTTGAGTAAACACAATTTCTAAAGAGTAGTCATTGAAATAACCATGAAGGGCAAACTATGGACACATATCCTCTTCTTGAATGGAAGGTACACAAACTTTGATGTCACACAGATTGTAGGTATACTGCCTGAAGGTGATAGGTAAATTCTGTAAGACATGATAAATATGTCTTAACCTCTCTCAGCATGAATTATTACATGGGGGTTAAAAGCATATATTCCTCAGTTTGTATGAACAATATAGGTAATGATAGATGGATATATATTCAATAAACAATTCCATTAGCTCTTACTCTTTCTTATTTTGACAGAGGGAATAACATAAAGAGCAAAGATGCACACTTAAAACATGAGGCTATCAAGAAAGTGATATGATACAAGTGGAAGATAGACTTGACCAAGCCGTAAGTTTAGCCCAGACCTGAACCTGTTTGCTGTCTGCTGTTCAAGATGAAAGAAAAATGCTCAAAGCTGTATTGATGCGTATTTCAACCATAAGCATGACAACCGAAAAGGGCCATTTTGCTGACACACAGCAACACTGGTTCATCTGATTCTTACCTATTTCTCATATTAGCATAGCCAATGTCATTAAAAAGCCATTGCATTCTCAGACATTTCTTCATTACATCAGTGGTGACGTCTAAAACAACAAACAAACAAACAAAAAACAGCACTCGGAATCACTTCATGGTTGGACAATGCATTTTAATTACTGGGGCTTTTGAGACAATAGGAATGTCTCCTAAATTCACAAAATGCTTTCTTCCCTAAGTGTCCTTGAAAGGTTCTGAAATCCACACCTCAACAAGAATTTTTCATGGAGTGGAAAGAACCTGCTATTTTTTTTTTTAAGAGAAAAACCAAAGCATGACCTTGAGACCACCCTCTCAAGTAAGAAATAGAAAACGTCAAGGATGGCTAAGCACCCAGCAAATTTCCACAGTGGATCCACAGCAAGAAATTATTTAGCACAGTTGTTTAATTATGATGCATTAGGGAAATAGGTATTGCTCAATGGGCCTCAGCACAAACCTCCACCTGTGCAGAGGTCTAACATTGGTTCTTGGAGTGATAATATCAAGGAAAGCAGTTGTGCACCAATCCCGCTCAAGGGCCTTTCTTTTCTTGGTTGGCGCAACCAAGTTCATTGCCAGAAACCACGGGTTTCCCCACATGAGCAGGTCCATTGTGCAATTTTATAATCTGCATCTGGGTTATCTCTCCTAGCATTAGCTCATTCTGAAAGCAAGAAAAAATTCAGAATAATTCAAGATGCCCTGCAGAAAAAGTCTCTCGAGGAACCTTTCAAAAACTATGATTTCATAATAAGCAAAGGAATTCAATGCAGTGGCCAAATGGCCAGCAAAGGTCATTATAATTCATCCCCAAACAATAGGCTGCTCTCTTCAGCCAGTCTGGGTACCATTCCATACTCAGCCCTGCCAGGAGGCCCATTTATTGAACACTGTCCCAAGCCATTTATAAGCATTATCTCAATTAAATGTTATGAAGCAGATAATATTGTAATTATTATTTTAGAGATGAGAGATGAGAAAACTGATGAGAAAACTGATGTTAGGGATTGTTACATTGTCACCTGCCAGAGTCAATACTAATATTTTTACTTGGGTTCTCTGGATTCCCAAGACCCTACACTGCTATGCAGGAGACTTGAGGGCTCAGAAAGAGTGTGGGTAAACAGCAGCATAGGCAAAGTTCATCTCCCGCATTCTCAAGTTCAACACACACCAGTGCCACCTCAGAATTTATTTATCTTTCAAACAGCTCCTTCTCTCCTTCCCTTTTCCTCTTTCCCACAGTACACAGTTCTCTAGGGATAGGGAAGCAGATCTAATAAGGAAGCCTCAAGCAAATCTATTCGTACTTAGCATGAAGCTATTCGTACCTTCCATTCTAAGGACTGGCAGATGAGGGATTGTGTATGTGAACTGGTGAAATTAAACAATCAGTAATATGACAGAACAGAGATATTAACAGTCTTATTACCAACAAACTTGAGTTCTCCTAAACCAGAACCAGGGTTCTGAATATTAACTTGTTCAGTCAGCTCAGGTCACTTGCATAACAGAAACCGTGTTTGCTGAACTGGACAGAGCTAGACTGGGTTTTCCCTCTCAGTTCACACACCACTCTATATGCCTTAGATTTTTACCAAAATTATGGGAGAATTAGACAAGATCAACTGTTTTCAGATTTCTTTTCCTGGGAACACTTTATTCAAATAAAATATTAATCATGATCATAAGCAAACTAAACACACAAAAGTAGATCACTTTGGTGACTTCTTCAGGTGTCTCCTTTTTCTCTTCCCTAAGCAGTAACAGATTTTAAAACATTAGAATGGGTTATAACTAACTTTTATGGTGCTAAATGTTTATCACCTATGAGTTTTTAGCACCCCAAATGAAACTTGTTTCATATTCTTATCTCGACTGAATTAAAAATTAAATAATTTAATTTCCAAGACAGTTGTGGCAACAAATTCTCCTAGGACATTCACCACTTAATAGATAGATGATTTTAGCAAGTGGTTAATTTTTCTATGCCTCAGATGTTTCATCCTTAAAATGAGCATAGTTTGATAAAGAGAATACAAGGAGATACCTTCCACAGAGTAACATATTTAATGTTATTTTTTGTTTTTCTGCTTTTGTTTGTTTTTTTAAAGACAAGAGTTTTATTTTGTCACCCTTGGTAGAGTGCCATTGTGTCATACCTCACAGGACCTTCAAACACTTGGGCTAAAGTAATTCTCTTATCTCAGCCTCCTAAGTAGATGGGACTACAGCCTTCTGCCACAAAGCCCGGCTGTTTTGAAAGACAGGGTCTTACTCTTGCTCAGGCTGGTCTCAAACTCATAAGCGGAGGCAATCCACCTGCCTCAGCCTCCCAGAGTACTAGGATTACAGGTGTGAGCCACTGCACCCAGCAAATATTTAATGTTCTTATTGGAGGGAAGCACCTTTAAAGCAGGGTATAAAATTCCAGCACTGTACACTCAGGTAGACAGATGAGCAGAGCTTCTAACCCAATAACAAACCTGAGGGTAGTTACAGGAGACAGGTCCACTCAGGCAGTGCTGAGAGAATGGAGTTTTGTGGCAATGGTTACTAGATGTATGATAGCAGTCAGTTTCCTAGTAAGGGGGTGCAGGTCCCTTTTACATAGTAGTTGTGAAAACAATCAAACACAAATTTACTACTTTCTTTAGAATTCATTTTTCTCAATTGTAATAAAATTGAATTTCTTTGAAATTAATCAGTCAAGTCTCTCAGGTTTCTACGTTAAGATTTTTAAAACCTATAAAAACCAAACATTTATAGTCAATAGTTAGAGTTCTTCTTCCCCTGGAAATAGATGTAACTTTAAGAAAGTTTATTTTTACATACTATTTTAAGTATGGCCATGAACTATTTGGATTACTACTTAGACCAGTACTCACCATTCATTTCATACCACTACTAATCAGCAGTGAGACACCTGAAATATTTGAAAGTTTTGATCCAATTTAAGAATATCATAAATATCCCTGAATAGCAATTACATTGTCCAAATTCATCAAAGTGAATATTTAAGATCTATGCATTTGATTACATGTTAATTGCATCTCAGTTTTAAAAGAAATATTACAAATATTCAAAATGGCTACACACCAGAAATTCTTATGACTTGGAGGAGTTAAGCGGGATAAATTCTGTATATAGTTAATATCTACTACCTAAATTCATTAGACCTTAATGGAGTGAAGCACCTATGTCTTCTTTATCTTTAGAGATTCAAAAAATGTAAGATTCAAAAGTAAGATTCACTGGGGTCAGTGACATGCTGAAACATTTGAATTCTGCTATTTGATGAAGCACCAGTTATTTCCCCCCTTAAATTCTTTTATGTGACTGACAGTTTCATCCATTTTTTCCTGAGGCTACTATTGAAATTCCTTTGTACTTGTAGAAGCAAGTTTGCTGGTTCAAGAATTTTGTTTTACCTCTGCCTCTAAGACTTGTCAACGGCAAATTAGGACAAGGAATTCTAATTTATGTTTCAAAGGCCTCAATAGTAGTGAGAAGTATTTTTATTTACATTCCCCCCCAAAAAATGTCAAGTTAAGATGATAAACCACAACCCATTACTGTACAATTATTAGAAAATTCCAGGAGTTGTAAAATAAGAGAAGCAAGGGCAAGTGGGGATAATGCCAGGTAATTCTCATAAGGTTCCTAAAATGATCAGCACAGCAGCTGGATCAGTCTGGAAGGAAGCAGAATGTGCATTTGATCATTACTTGTTCACATTCACATTTATACATACGTAATCTCCAACTAAATACACATACACACACACACTTCTGTATATATATGCAGGGCAGCTATCCGTAACGATTCTATTATTGCAGTGGTTCTCAATCTTCTTAATGCCAATGTTCATTGTTACAAAGGGGTCACAACCCACAGGTTGAGAACCACTGTACTATTGCATAACAAATCTAATTCACCCCTAGTACTAGTCAAAGTTCTAGTGCCAACAGTGGCTTAATCTTTGTTGTTTTGTTGACATGTTATGATTAATATTTTAAAATATATACTAAAGTTGAAGAAACTGTACAGTGAATGCCCATAGAATCTACATTAACATTTTGCTGTGTTTGCTTTATCACACACCTATCCATTTATCCAGACTGCGATCCATTCATCCATTTTATTTTCTGAACCAAAGTGGCCTACTGTCCTCAATACCTCTAAATCTCAGAGCAGTTGTTATTTTCTTTTATTCTAATGGTACTCCAGTTACTAATTGGCAACATTGGAGGTTTTAGTCCATATTTTAATAATATATTTTTCAATATTGAGTCCTTTTACTTGAATGAAGGTGTTTTGCTTATTAGACCATTCTACTGGCAATATTACAGAGAACATGTAAGACAGAGATGAAGAGGAATAGACTTCTCAGCTCTATTCAACACAATGCAGAAAATATAATCACATTAAAGTAAATTCAGTTGTTTCCACGATTAAAATTTTTCTTAGACATTTTGGGTTTAAATTCAGTGACATTCAAACAGTGACACAAAGAAACTCTCACACCTCATCTAATCCTCTTGCTATCTTTCAAAAATCCTAGTCTGTTACTTCCAGCCCAAAAGGTTTTATATTCCCTCCCTGTGAATATAAAACAGGATAGTTTTATATCCTGCCAAATAAAACAGGATAGTTAAGTATTTGTCTACATTTATTGTTTGATCTAGGATCTAGTCCTTAGGAGATCAGAAGCTGAGCATTACCTTATATATATTTTTTCTTTTTGCCTTTCAGCTGTGACCTCCACTCCCTTGTAGCCTGGGGGCCAAAGTATAGTTTGAACAGAGGAAATGTCATGGATATTATATTTTATAAAAAGCCAATAAGAAACATCACTTAATACTATTAATATTACTTAGCTCATCTCTTTGGATCTTTACTATGTAGAGAAGTCTGTTGACTAGAACAGTGATTCTCAACTGGGGAAGGTTTTTCATTGATTAGAATCACTGACTCAGTACAATATTTTCCTAATTTTTTTACAGATCATAATTTTGAGGGAGCTTAAACTTGTATTTTGTGAATTAATGACATTAATAACACTGTAAAGATTTTCATTCATTTTTTACCATTATCTATTATTGTTTCATAAAAGAAATAATCTCTCAGTAAAAAGTAAAAAAATTATAATTTCATAACAAAAGAATGTGAATTGATGTATTTTAATTTTGTGAAAAACGTATGTTATCCGTACTTTGTTTATTTGCAGCAACCCACTAACAACTTACAGACCAGTGTCTTTGGACAGATGGATGAGGAATGGACCCTTTTGACTCAGAGATTCAGTAAAATCCATTAGTCTTTCTGGTTTTTCCTAAAAGTACTATCTCCTTAGTTCAGTGACCCTTAAAGACGTTTCTGCTGGAAACAACAGTAAAGAGGACCATATTGACTAAGATTTCTCACAGCAGTCAGAGTCCTAAAAGTGGGGCCTTGCTCAATTAATCTTTGGTTTTACAAATTCTATTACAGGGTAAGAGACAAATGCATTGTAATAAATTAAGTCAATTTTTGTCCATTATTGCATAGTTGCCTGTACATAGTTCTCCCTCTCTTCATCTTCAGTCCAAATATGTAGGAATTAGCACCACAATTGCCGGTCAGGGCTAGACACAGTAACCCAAGGTGTAAGAAAGACTGCTGGTCAAGGTTGGTGAAAGAGCAAACAAGAGCAGAGGTAGATAGCATTGCATTTGAATTTATGAATGCTAACCAAATGATTTGAGTGAAAACTTACCACTGTACATTCACAAGCCATGAAACAATAAACATAATTATCTGCAAGCCTTATTTTCTTCCAGTACGAGGAGCACAACAAATTCCTATCAATAATAATGATTGCCAATGGCTTAGAACTTGTGCATAGTTAGATCCCCACATCATTCTGTTCCATGAACACTCCGAGTAAGAAGACAGGTGAGAAGCATTAGCTTTGACTTTTTAAAGTTGTATTAACCGGTGGAGGCGAAGCAAGATGGCAGCCAAGTAACAGCTTCCTTGCATCTGGGCACCGTGAGTCTGGGGATATAGGACTCCAGGCATCTCTGGCTGGTGGGATCTGCCTATCATCACCCCTGAGAGGATACAGGGAGTCAGCGAGAGACTTCTGGACCCCAAGAGGAGGACTAAAACAGTGGAAAACCGGCAAGTGGTCGCGTGTGTTCAAGCCATCTAAAACCGCACGCAACTTCCACAGGCACAAGAACATAAAGAGCAAGAGGAAGTGAAAGGAAAATTAGGGCAAGAAAACAGATAAAAGAAATCACCCATGAGGAAGAATCAGCAGAAAACTCCAGGCAACATGAAGAACCAGTCCAGAACAACCCCGCCAAGGGACCATGAGGTAGCTACTGCAGAGGATTCCACCTATACAGAAATGTTAGGAATGACAGAAAGGGAATTTAGAATACACATGTTGAAAACAATGAAAGAAATGATGGAAACAATGAAGGAAACTGCTAATAAAGTGGAAAATAACCAAAAGGAAATCCAAAAACAGAATCAAATCAGAGATGAACGATACGAAGAATATAAAAAGGATATAGCAGAGCTGAAGGAAATGAAACAGTCAATCAGGGAACTTAAAGATGCAATGGAAAGTATCAGCAACAGGTTAGACCATGCAGAAGAAAGAATTTCAGAGGTAGAAGACAAAGTTTTTGAGATAACTCAGATAGCAAAAGAGGCAGAAAAGAAGAGAGAGAAAGCAGAACGTTCACTGTCAGAATTATGGGACTTTATGAAGCGTTCCAACATACAAGTTATAGGAATTCCAGAAGGGGAAGAAGAATGCCCCAGAGGAATGGAAGCCATACTAGAGAATATTATAAAAGAAAATTTCCCAAATATCACCAAAGATTCTGACACACTGCTTTCAGAGGGCTATCGGACCCCAGGTCGCCTCAACTCTAACCGAGCTTCTACAAGACACATTGTGAGGAACCTCTCCAAAGTCAAGACAAAAGAAAAGATTCTGCAAGCTGCCAGGAGTAAGCGCCAATTGACCTACAGGGGCAAATCCATCAGAGTGACCGCAGACTTCTCTAATGAAACTTTGCAAGCAAGAAGACAATGGTCATCTACCTTTAATCTACTTAAACAGAACAATTTCCAGCCCAGAATTCTGTACCCTGCTAAGCTAAGCTTCAAAATTGATGGAGAAATCAAATCATTTACGGATATACAAACATTGAGGAAATTCGCCACAACAAGAAAAGCTCTACAGGAAATACTTCAACCTGTTCTGCACACTGACCACCACAATGGATCAGCAGCAAGTAAGAACTCAGAAATTAAAGGACAGAACCAAACCTCCACACTGATGCAAAAGATAAAACTAAGCAATGGACTCTCACAAAATAAGACGAATGGAATACTACCACACTTATCAATTATCTTAATAAATGTTAATGGCTTGAATTCCCCACTGAAGAGACATAGATTGGTTGACTGGATTAAAAAACACAAGCCATCCATTTGCTGTCTGCAAGAAACACACCTGGCTTCAAAACACAAATTAAAGCTCCGAGTCAAGGGTTGGAAGACAATTTTTCAGGCAAATGGAATTCAGAAGAAAAGAGGAGTTGCAATCTTATTTTCAGATACATGTGGATTTAAAGCAACTAAAGTCAAAAAAGACAAAGATGGTCACTTTATATTGGTCAAGGGAAAAATACAACAAGAAGACATTTCAATTCTAAATATCTATGCACCCAATTTAAATGCTCCCAGATTCTTGAAACAGACCTTACTCAGTCTGAGCAATATGATATCTGATAATACCATAATAACAGGGGACCTTAACACTCCTCTTACAGAGCTGGACAGATCTTCTAAACAGAAATTAAACAAGGATATAAGAGACTTAAATGAGACCCTAGAACAACTGTGCTTGATAGACACATATAGAACACTCCATCCCAAAGATAAAGAATATACATTCTTCTCATCACCCCATGGAACATTCTCCAAAATTGATCATATCCTGGGACACAAAACAAATATCAACAGAATCAAAAGAATTGAAATTTTACCTTGTATCTTCTCAGACCATAAGGCACTAAAGGTGGAACTCAACTCTAACAAAAATGCTCGACCCCACCCAAGGGCATGGAAACTAAACAATCTTCTGTTGAATAAAAGATGGGTGAAAGAAGAAATAAAACAGGAAATCATTAACTTCCTTGAGCATAACAACAATGAAGACACAAGCTACAAAAACCTGTGGAATGCTGCAAAAGCAGTTTTGAGAGGAAAATTCATCACTTTAGATGCCTACATTCGAAAAACAGAAAGAGAGCACATCAACAATCTCACAAGAGATCTTATGGAATTGAAAAAAGAAGAACAATCTAAGCCTAAACTCAGTAGAAGAAAAGAAATATCCAAAATCAAATCAGAGATGAATGAAATTGAAAACAAAAGAATCATTCAGAAAATTAATGAAACAAGGAGTTGGTTTTTTGAAAAAATAAATAAAATAGATAAACAATTGGCCAGACTAACGAGGAATAGAAAAGTAAAATCTCTAGTAACCTCAATCAGAAATGATAAAGGGGAAATAACAATTGATCCCACAGAGATACAAGAGATATCTCTGAATACTACCAGAAACTCTATGCCCAGAAATTTGACAATGTGAAAGAAATGGATCAATATTTGGAATCACACCCTCTCCCTAGACTCAGCCAGGAAGAAATAGAGCTCTTGAACAGACCAATTTCAAGCACTGAGATCAAAGAAACAATAAAAAATCTTCCAACCAAAAAATGCCCTGGTCCAGATGGCTTCACTCCAGAATTCTATCAAACCTTCAAGGAAGAGCTTATTCCTGTACTGCAGAAATTATTCCAAAAAATTGAGGAAGAAGGAATCTTCCCCAACACATTCTATGAAGCAAACATCACCCTGATACCAAAACCAGGAGAAGACCCAAACAAAAAGGAGAATTTCAGACCAATCTCACTCATGAACATAGACGCAAAAATTCTCAACAAAATCCTAGCCAATAGATTACAGCTTATCATCCAAAAAGTCATTCATCATGATCAAGTAGGCTTCATCCCAGGGATGCAAAGCTGGTTTAACATACGCAAGTCTATAAACGTTATCCACCATATTAACAGAGGCAAAAATAAAGATCACATGATCCTCTCAATAGATGCAGAAAAAGCATTTGATAAAATCCAGCATCCTTTTCTAATTAGAACACTGAACAGTATAGGCATAGGTGGCACATTTCTAAAACTGATTGAAGCTATCTATGACAAACCCACAGCCAATATTTTACTGAATGGAGTAAAACTGAAAGCTTTTCCTCTTAGAACTGGAACCAGACAAGGTTGTCCTCTGTCACCTTTACTATTCAACGTAGTGCTGGAAGTTCTAGCCAATACAATTAGGCAAGACAAGGAAATAAAGGGAATCCAAATGGGAGCAGAGGAGGTCAAACTCTCCCTCTTTGCTGACGACATGATCTTATACTTAGAGAACCCCAAAGACTCAACCACAAGACTCCTAGAAGTCATCAAAAAATACAGTAATGTTTCAGGATATAAAATCAATGTCCACAAGTCAGTAGCCTTTGTGTACACCAATAACAGTCAAGATGAGAAGCTAATTAAGGACACAACTCCCTTCACCATAGTCTCAAAGAAAATGAAATACCTAGGAGTATACCTAACGAAGGAGGTGAAGGACCTCTATAAAGAAAACTATGAAATCCTCAGAAAGGAAATAGCAGAGGATATTAACAAATGGAAGAACATACCATGCTCATGGATGGGAAGAATCGACATTGTTAAAATGTCTATACTTCCCAAAGCAATCTACCTATTCAATGCCATTCCTATCAAAATTCCAAAATCGTACTTTCAAGATTTGGAAAAAATGATTCTGCGTTTTGTATGGGACCGGAAAAAAACCCGTATAGCTAAGGCAGTTCTCTGTAACAAAAATAAAGCAGGGGGCATCAGCATACCAGATTTTAGTCTGTACTACAAAGCCATAGTGCTCAAGACAGAATAGTACTGGCACAAAAACAGAGACATAGACACTTGGAATCGAATTGAAAACCAAGAAATGAAACTAACATCTTACAACCACCTAATCTTTGATAAACCAAACAAGAACATACTTTGGGGGAAAGACTCCCTATTCAATAAATGGTGTTGGGAGAACTGGATGTCTACATGTAAAAGACTGAAACTGGACCCACACCTTTCCCCACTCACAAAAATTGATTCAAGATGGATAAAGGACTTAAACTTAAGGCATGAAACAATAAAAATCCTCAAAGAAAGCATAGGAAAAACACTGGAAGATATTGGCCTGGGGAAAGACTTCATGAAGAAGACTGCCATGGCAATTGCAACAACAACAAAAATAAACAAATGGGACTTCATTAAACTGAAAAGCTTCTGTACAGCTAAGGAGACAATAACCAAAGCAAAGAGACAACCTACACAATGGGAAAGGATATTTGCATATTTTCAATCAGACAAAAGCTTGATAACTAGGATCTATAGAGAACTCAAATTAATCCACATGAAAAAAGCCAACAATCCCTTATATCAATGGGCAAGAGACATGAATAGAAATTTCTCTAAAGACAACAGACGAATGGCTAACAAACACATGAAAAAATGTTCATCATCTCTATATATTAGAGAAATGCAAATCAAAACAACCCTGAGATATCATCTAACCCCAGGGAGAATGGCCCACATCACAAAACCTCAAAACTGCAGATGCTGGCGTGGATGTGGAGAGAAGGGAACACTTTTACACTGCTGGTGGGACTGCAAACTAGTACAACCTTTCTGGAAGGAAGTATGGAGAAACCTCAAAGCACTCAAGCTAGACCTCCCATTTGATCCTGCAATCCCATTACTGGGCATCTACCCAGAAGGAAAGAAATCCTTTTATCATAAGGACACTTGTACTAGACTGTTTATTGCAGCTCAATTTACAACCACCAAAATGTGGAAACAGCCTAAATGCCCACCAACCCAGGAATGGATTAACAAGCTGTGGAATATGTATACCATGGAATACTATTCAACCATTAAAAAAAATGGAGACTTTACATCCTTCGTATTAACCTGGATGGATGTGGAAGACATTATTCTTAGTAAAGCATCACAAGAATGGAGAAGCATGAATCCTATGTACTGAATTTTGATATGAGGACAATTAATGACAATTATGGTTATGGGGGGGGACAGAAAGAGGGAAGGAGGGAGGTGGGTGGGGCCTTGGTGTGTGTCACATTTTATGGGGGCAAGACATGATTGCAAGAGGGACTTTACCTAACAATTGCAATCAGTGTAACCTGGCTTATTGTACCCTCAATGAATCCCCAACAATAATAAAAAAAAAAATCACGTTGTACAACTGAAATATATACAATTTTTTAACAATAAAGAATATTTGTAAGATTGAAAAAAATAATAAAGTTGTATTAACCAATCAAATTTACTTATCTAAAGAAATCTTATTTGTAGATACTTAAGACTATTTGATTTCCCCCTACTAACCCTCAGCCCCAACCATGCCCCTAACCTGTACCATCCACATTATGAAATTAATGTGATCAATGGACAGCTCTTAGAAGAGATAGATTAAATGATGAAACCAATACAATTTCTCCTACATGGACTTGTTATGTCATCATATTTTACACTGCTAAAGGAACTGACATCATTATTGGCCAATCAATATTAATGAATCATCTTTAAACAAATGACAATGCAGACTATAAAATTATCACCAAATAAAGATATGCTTTTAATTTCCAAGGGGTTAAAGTCTAAGAAAAAAATTAATATAATCATGCATAACATAACCAGATTTCATCTGGCCAACAGAAATCAAATGATGAATCATACAACCACATACAAAGAGTTCTCCAGTTACAGTATGGGGTTCAGTGTACTATTGTTACTTCATTTTATTGTTTTGTCTTGGATGAATATAATAATAGAGAAAAGCTTACTAAAAATGGAAGTGAAGTAAAAAATAAGGAAGAAAACAGAACTACAATGTATTGAACTTATATTCTGGGTCACACATTATGCTTGACTGTTTCTATTTATTCTCAAATAGTTCTCACAACAGTCCTTTGAGGTTAGAAAAATATGTATGAAATTGAGTCTTCAAGAGATTAAGGAATGATGTCTTTTCAAGTCCATAGCTTTAAACCCAGATGAGTCTGCCCTCAAAGTCTCATATCTTTTATTTTTCTTCTGTGCTGAAAAGAAGATGCATTAGACAGGCTTTTATAGTGTGTCCATTGTAAACCAGCCAGATGCTTAACTGTGGAGTCATGGAACAGGAACTTGGAACAAGAACTTTTTTCAAAATTTATTCATTCCACAAATATTTATTGGATGTTTAACCTGAGCCAGACCAACAAGAGGGATGCTCCTACCTGGAAATGTTGACGGGAAATAAAAGATAAATATTAGTTAATTGTTGACAATTATTGAATATCACCAGTTTTGTTGGCTGCTTTCCCGAATGTCATCTGCAGTGGGTCAGTAACATCACATTACTGGGGGCTTGTGATTTCTAGGGCTATATCCTTTTACTTTTAACAATAGTAAAATTTCTGGGATAAGTCTGATTTCTCTGACTTTTTCCTATTACAGCTTACATATGTTCTGCAAATTACTAATTTTTTTAAGTTCAAATAATTTAGCTCCTCTTTAAAAATTTATAAGCAATTTTTTTGTATCTTTTGTAAAAGTTATGCAGTGCTAACTTCATAGCAGACATACACAGAGGATTTTCTTCTCCTTCCTTGGAAGAAACTTAGAGAACATTAGCCCAATGCACTCATTTTACTGAAAAAGACACTAAAAACAAAGACAAGGCTTGAAGTTCCACACTTACATGACCAGTTCATAGCAACACTAGGACAAAAACCTCAAGTCTCCCAACTTCTGGGCTAGTATTTTTTATTTGCAATTCTATGTTTCCCCACCACTTCAGGAATTTAGTCAAGTCCTGAAATGTATCCAATTTATAACTCTAATTATGAGTATGCAAGTCACAAAATTTTTCTGCCTGTTCCCATGCTCATTCTCTAATTAAACAAGTGATAAAAGATGTGACTGATGTAATGAACATCAAAAAAGGAGAAATAAAGAAATAAACATTATGAGGTTATAAGTTGGCTTGAGATCATTTGCTGGTCTTCATCATACTTATTCGTACAAGCTTGAATTTGATCCAAATAAGCTCCAACTCTACATTCTAATTCAGCGGAGTGGCAATTTTCAGAGGTTGTATGCATTTAAAAAATAGTACTACATCAAAATCAATCAAAAATGTTTAAGTTCCTGTATGCAAAAGACATAAGATGTTATCACAGATAATACAGAAAATAAAATTGCTTCTAAGACTTAGTCCCTGGTCTAAAAAAGGAGATAATCTTTTCATAAAAATAAAATTTCTTGGGTGGCACCTGTGGCTCAGTGGGTAAAGTGCCGGCCACGTACACTGAGGGTGGCGGGTTCAAACCCGCCCCGGCCAAACTGCAACAAAAAAATAGCTGGGCGTTCTGGTGGGTGCCTGTAGTCCCAGCTACTCGGGAGGCTGAGACAAGAGAATTACTTAAGCCCTAGAGTTGGAGGTTGCTGTGAGCTGTGACACCACAGCACTCTACTGAGGGTGATAAAGTGAAACTCTGTCTCTAAAAAAAAAATTCTTTCAGGAAAGAAATCATATTATTCATTCACTAGTTACTGAGCATCTATTCTATGCAAGCACTGTGTTAAGTGGATCATTAGCAAAAAAAAAAAGAAGCTAACCTGGCATTTTGCTTGTTTGAGTGGGTAAATAGATGAGTGAATTACATAGTATTGAATGGCTGAATGAATAAATAAGAAATGTAGGCGTAATATTTGATGTTGTTCATGAAGATGCTTCGTGTATATAGCCTAATAATCTGAAGGAGTTTCCCCCCACCCACCCATAGGTCTTGGTAGGCTAAAAAAATAATGTACTTGTGATAAGTTTTGTCCATCATGCAACACCACCAAGTTTTCATTCATCACACCTGTGTTACTTTTTTTGCCATCTTTTTATTTCAGGTTAATGTGAGGGCATAACTAGGTTACAATATTTGCATTTGTTAGGCCAGGTCCCTCTTGTAGTTATGTCCCACACCCAAAAGGTGTGCCATATACCCTTACATTGTACCCATTAAGTGGGAGCACACCAATCCCCTCCTCCCCTCTCTGCCATCTATTCCCTCTACCCCCAACTTGAATTGAATTGAGTTTTTCTCTTATGTGGCTGTGTTTTGTGTTACTTTTATTTGCCTCTCTGCCAAGGCTGTGGTTCATGAATGGTGATAGTCTCACAGCCACCATATAATTCCTGATATATTCAGTCGCTCCAACCCAACTAACCATCTCTTTTTTCATGAAATGCCCCCACATCACCTTTTAAGGTCTACCACTGAATTATTTCTCTTCAGTGTTTTTTTTTTTTTTTTCAAAAGACTCAATTTTCTTTCCACAAAAATATTGGCTTTTCTAAATACTTTATCTCTTCCTCTTTTTTTCCCCCGATTTCTTCTCTCTCTTCTTTTGGCATCATCTATCATCCATCATCCACGGGCATCCCTGTGTCTGTTGCCCTGCTCTCTCTTTTATGATACAAGTCTACGGTTCCAATTGCCTTCTCCACGTTCCAACTTTCTGCCAGCTCCTCAAACTAAATATTTCTTCAGCTGAACCAGTTCCAAAGGTTGGTTTCTTCTCACTTTTCCCAGTTCTGTTGAGGGAACTTCTCTCGGGCCCCCCCAGGATCAAAGTCTTGCCTTTACCCTTAATTCCTGTGTTTTTATCCCTCCTTTAACTAGTGGGAGAGTCCTGTAGATCCTATTCTCTAACTTATGTTTGTGTAATTTGATCTCTCCATTTCATGAAATGACAACCATTTTATTTCCAGTTTTTTCACATCTCTCAAGCATATGCAGAGTTGACAGCAATTCTTCCCACTTTTTAACCTGTAACTTGGGTTTTTCAGATTTTTGCCATAGTCTGGTATCCCAGAATGTACAGCCCTTAGATAAAATTTAATCTTTGTTTTCTGCCAGGTCTCTATATTCTCCTACTGATGGAGACATTCTAAATTATATTCTATTATTTCCAATTTTTTAATGCACTTCCATGTCTTTGCATGCTATTAATTTTGATTGGAATGCCCATTCTAATGCATTTGCCTCACAAACTTGCATTCATTTTTCAAGACTTAGTTGAAGTATCACTCTAAAAAAACAAATCACCTTTATAACTCTCTGGGGGAAGTTGTAACCATATTAATTATTAGAGTGTTAAGAAGAAAAGTCTAACTTTATCTCTTCTGTCTCCCATAGAGTTATAAATAAATGACTATAATATAACTTAATAGGTGTGTTTAAATAGTGGCTTATCTGTCTGTACTCCATTTAACTCTGAGTGTCAGAAGGTAGAAGATTGCTTTATTTCTCTTTGTCTAACTAATTATTCATATGGCTCATACTCAGTACTTTATAAACACTTGCTAAATGCACCTTGAAAATTTAGCTTCAGTTATTATTAAATATGTGGGAGATCTTAATTGTTTTTTTTCCTCTGAATTCTATCCAATTTAGAAATAGATACAACGAAGCAGCATATACATCTGTTTTTTGGTTGGCAAACCCACATAAGAGACCTTGGCTGAGCCATCTAATTGAGGCTGTAATCTGAGCCTCTTTGAACTACTAAAAACAGGTGAATGGGCTTGAACTGAGAGAACAGAAGCCTGCTTCCAGAGTGGACAGTGGGAATATGAGTTGAGGCCCCACCCCCTCGTGGATAAGCATAAGTGGCCCATGATGATGAGAGAGAGCTTATTAGCTTTTGAGGCATTCACTGGGAGTGTGAACTAATCATATTGGTCATTCTTCATTATAAAAGGAGAAATGGATTATGGGATTAGAGTAGAATGGCCAGCTTGTCCCAGGTTGCCCAAGACTTTCTTCATTTTATCACCAAAATTTCCACGTCCATATCTGGATAAACTGGAACAGTTAGTTATCCTAAAGTAGAAACCAGGATGAAGCCTCTCACTTGTGAGGGAACCAAATTGGTGGGAGGAGACAAAATTACAGTGACAGAAACTCTCTCCATTGTATGCTCTTCAGTACTCTAACTGTGAGTCATTCTACCTAGCCCACCAAATGAAGTATGAACTATTCCACCAGGCCCTCTAGGGCCTCTTCAGTTTAGCCTCAGTCCACCCTTTTATTTACAACTGATTACTCTGCAAATATCTATCAGAACTTCCCATTGGCCAGGTGATTTTTAAAGTTATGGGACAATATAGTAGAAGAAAAAAATTAACATAAAAAGTCCGTAAGTTTCCTGTGGGAAAGGTTTGTTGTGCTGTGCAGGCTGTAATATGGCTGTGACTTCTCCCCACAGCTTGAGTTTCCCTCCCCTTGAATGTGGGTAGACCTACTGACTTGCTTCTAATAAACGGAATAGTGCAGAGGTGATGGGATGGTGGCATGTCACTTCTGAGATGAGATTAGGTTATAAAAAGATGGTAGCTTCTATTCTGGATATTCTCTCTTAGGTCGTCTCCCTGAGGGAAGTCAGTTGTCATGTCATTAAGGCAGCCTGTGGAGAAGCCCACATGGCAAGGGGCCAAGGCATGCTGGTGCCATGCTCAGTGAGCTCAGGTGGTGATCCTGTTCCACCCCACTTCCCGTGCAGCTGAGCTTTCAGATAAACGGCAGCTCAGCCTACAGTATAACTTAACTCATGAGAGATTTTGAGCCAGAGGTAACTAGATTCCAAACCCATAGAAACTATGGGATAATACAATTTTGCTATTTTAAGCCCCTAAGTTTTGGAGTGATCTTTTATGGAACAATATGTAATTGATACCTGTGCTTCTTCTGTTAGCTTAGTGCTGATATTACCATTTATATGAAGTCTAATGAAGAAAATAACTAACCCCATACTCTAATAAGGATGCTATAAACTTCCTAAATATGTTTAATAGAATGTAAGAACAAGTTCTAATGGCAGTTTCCGGTGCCTTTAGACTAGGAACAGGTGATACCCAGGTGTAGTCCTCCTGTTCCCCTCCTGTGTGTGTTCCCCATAACCACATCTATGCAACAGGATGTCCACTCCTTGTTGCAGGCTCTTTGACACAGGCTTCAGAATGAGTCACCTGTGTTTTACCTTCAGAAAGGCATTCTAATCTGAGCACAATTTGACAACTGAAGCGTCTCTGGAAACTAATGTCTTTCAGTGTTAAGGTTATAGGAAGGCCTTTTTAGCAAGCAGACCAGGAACAGATAGGAACCAGCACTGGTTTAGTGGGCTGGCCCCAATGCAAGACAGCTTGGGTTTGTAATACCAGCTCTGCTAGTTGCTAACTGGACCTTTTGCTCCCTTCTTTTCTGTCAAAAGCAATCTTGTAGAGATGTTGTAAGGATTAAATGAAATTAAAGAGAGAACAATGTTTTGAAAACAATCTGAGCTCTCAAAATGTAAGCAATGTATTCCTCTTAAAATTAAAAAAGAAAAATCTGTTCTTGTATGTACCTTATGATAAAATTTCCTACGTCAACATCTCACAGACAGGGCTCCCTTAGGCACTACAGCTTAATCATTACATACTTGATACTGTGAGTGCTGCCGATAATTACTCAGCCAGTTGGGAATACAGTACATAGTACCTTTCTTTACTAGGTATTTTTAGGGAATGGTATTCCTACAACTCACTCTCAGTTTTGCAAGATGTAGATTCCACTGTTCTCTTGCAAAGGGGTAAAAATTTACATCCATGATCATAATTCCAGATTTCTCTTTCTTCTGACTCATAAATACTACATAAATTAGGCAGAGCATAGATTGTAGCTTTCTTGTTTACTATGACGAGGAGAAAGACCAATATTCCATTTCTATTTTGAAGTCAACTACCACTTAATTGTGACATAAATTGGTGATTTTGACCTTTTTTATAAATGGGCCCCACAACTTTTTGACAATGAGCATGTTTTAAAAATTGTTTAAGTAAGTGAGAGAGAGAGAACCTAAGTGTATTACCTAAAAGTCATAATGGGCAAGTGGTTGTGAAAATGAGTTCATCAACCCTGTCCTTAGATCTAGAGAATACTGAGCATGCTCCATAATGCACTAAACTCATGAGTAAAGGGGATAATAAAATAAGTCAAGACAATATGACAGTGCCTGTCATCTACCAAAGGACACCGCCAGGTCAGAAACTGCATCCAAAAGGAATATCAAGTCTCTAGCCATTTATTTGTCCTTTGGTTTACACAAAGGACAACATTTAAGTATTCCACCAACTTGCACCAAGTTCTATCAATTTTAGTTCAAGCATTTGAGGGATAATTGTTGGACAATATCCATTTAGTTACACTATTCATTAAATAAAAGCAAAATTATTACAACATTCAACATTTATGTAGTCAAAACCAACTTAGCTCAGTTCACTATAAGCCAACATCTTTTATTTGTTATTGCTATTTTATTTCATTCCAATGGCTTTAAAATGCATAAAATCATCTTTCAGATTTTAACGTGCCAAAAATTTATATCCTATTAATACTAAGAAATGGGAAATGTATTTGAGCATTAATCTATTGTTTTATACAAGTTATATGAATTATGTTCACTTATACAAATACATATATATACTTTCATTCCCTTAAATCACACACAGAAACATGTTTTTACAGAACAGCTAAAACATAGCAGCTTGATTACACCAGAAAAGATTCATCATTGAAAAAATTAGAGGGCCTTTTTTTTTTTTTCTTTTTCTAACCTCTTTTCTGGATTTAATATATTCATTTCTATACTCCATAGGTTTAGCCCCCATCCTGTGGCCACAATTCTCTTATAAATTCAGAACTTCTTTGCATCTGCCTTGCAAACTGAAAAAAATATTCTAAAAGCTGAAAAGTAACCTCGAGGGATTTCAGACAGATGAAGTTGGACTCAGTAGTACAGATCAGCACTTCCCGCATCCCCATCAGTGGTACAAGCCTTGACTTAGGAATGGTGATCTTACAATTAATAAACTCTGGTCCTGTTGTGTTCTCTCTCTGTCTCTTTCTTACCCTACCCCCCACCAGCCAACACACACTACTCCTCCTTCCCTTTCTTTTTCTTTGTATCAAATCATATGAGAAAACAAGAAACTTCTGATATAATCAAGAACATTTAAGAAGAAACATTTGCGGGCTGTACATAACGATAGATCTTAGCCCCATTGCTTGGTGATTAGTCACTTTGGCATTAGCAAAGTAAGAGCAGGAAAAAAGAAAAGACTACAATTGTGAACAGAGACACAAAAATAAATCCGGGTTTTCCTTTTACCGTTTTCCTCTTTAATGACTCCACTATTTTGTGTTAAAATATACATAACACAAAATTTAACATTTTACCCATTTCAAGTGTACATTTTAGTATTAAGGGCATTCACACTGTTGTGTAATTCACCATCATCCATCTCCATAACTATGTTATTTTGGAAAACTTCGCACCCATTAAATAACAACTCCATCCTTTATTTTCATTTTCTTAATGGCTAACATGTGTCAGGCAGCCAAGCTTTTTAGCATTCGCTGTCTACTTATAAAGAAGGAAATTGTCTGCCTCCAGGGAGTTGACATGTTAAGACAGAAAAATGGACAAAGACACATCTCACAAGGCCAACACTGAGCACTCACCTGACACTTAGGCAGGTGTTACACTTAAGAGAGTTTCAAAGTAGAATAGCTGATAGGTTTAGTTTCAGATTTCTCACTAACAGTGCAAAATCCATGCCTCTAATTCAGGGGAATTTGCTATTTTAAAAAATGATGAATCCTTTCGATGAGCAGTAATGGTGCCGCTATTTTAACCGCACCTCTCAGAATGTATTTCTGATGATTCCTTTGTCTTTATTTTACAAATTCCCTGGGGTAGTTTTAGGTCACCTGCCTATACCTGAAAACCCCAATGCTTCCCAACACATCCCATGAACTACTGTCGGCTGCTATGCACAGAGATGGGGCTGGCTGAAATCCCAGTGTCCCTTGAGTCTATGTGTGAGCCACAAGCCATTCTGCTTTCCAACTCTGTCACGTCAGAATGCAACAAATTACATTACAAAATTTCCAAGCCCAGCCTAACAAGAGATTAAAGGTCCCTATTTTTTCTAAATTATCTTTATTAATGCATGTAATATTATTGAAAAATTATATCACAGAGAAAATGTTCCATTGAGCTACAAGCCTCTGCCTGCAGGAATGTTCTGTGAATATACAGGGGTGAACATGTTGCTATCTTTACAACCCATTTTTCACTTATTACAGCTTTCTAAAAACAAACAAGTAGTGAAAAGCTGGGAGTATTCTTTTCTTTATTTTAAAAAGTTTGGGGGGTACACGTTGAATTTCATTATATGTATCTTTTGTATAGTCATGGAGGCTGAGATTGTGATGAACCCATCACCCCAGTAGTGTCCATATTACCCCAAAGGGAATTTTTCATCCCTCTCCCTTCCCCCTTTTGAGTCTCCCATGTCTATTGATAAACATTGTATTTCTCTAAAAAATTGGTTGCATCACTCACAAACAAACAAATACCTCTTATTCACCTCCCTGTCTCAGGAGGTCAGCATTGAAAATCTACAGTTCAATTTCTCTTTTTTAAATTGAAACCGGGTATTGTGCTTTTTTTTTTTAATTGTTGTTCTTGTTCCATGGCATCAAACAGAAAGAGACATGCTGATATATTCCAAGTTGACTATTTGTGTTCTTTTTTGCCAGTGATCATTAATTTCAGTTGGACAGTTATTCATGTGAGCAATTTTCCACCATGATGACTGAGAAAAAAAATTGAAGGGCTAGGCTTTTAAAATGGTAATATGTGGAAAGAGATATAATTCTATTGCAAAACATATTCCTCAAATTTTATATTTGGTCTCCTGTGATATAAACCATAAAATGGTGCTAGCTAGTTCAAACTGTTTTTATTGAAATCTTGGTCTGGAAAAACAAGGATTGAATCTTTTAAAAGCTCATTTGGAGTACAAATATTTGAGCTCTAGCTATAGTACATCTATAAAGATATCTAGAATTTAGGTAGATAACACCAATGGAAAAGCGTATTTCTTCATTTCGATTTTCTCATAGAAAATGACATACATGCTGCTTTAAATAGCTGCTGCTGCTTCATGAAATTCTTCAAGAAATGATCTTTTTGAAAGGATTTTGCTCAGCACACACTGCTTCTGCTGGTGCTTAAGCTTGTTACTGAATTTATATGGAAATGAAAGATGGAGACAGAGATGCAAACTGAGCATTTCACAAACTCACCTTTGCCTGGCCTCACATAAAGAAATTGACCTCATTAGCTCCATCACTAACTGGTTTATTTTCCAGCCTCTCTTTCTAGCAAAAATAACGTCAGAATTACCCAGGACTGTGTCCCTAGATGCCATCTTTATAGCACATATATCAATCACCAAACACTTCAAAGGAGTGATGGTCATCCCATGGGACCAAAGGGACATCTTCTGATTAGGCTGAACTTCCTCAAATGTTGCCACCTGTGAGCTTTATCTTGTCCAGTTATCAGGTCTTTTGTTAACTGTAGTTAATTCAGGCTTTAAAGGAATCATTTGTCTCTGTTAGACAAGAAACATACAATATAGAATCTTAACACTAAGAAATAACTTGGAAAAAAGATCTAGTCCAACATCTGATATTACAGATGAAGAAACTGAGCTTAAAATGTTTAGTTATAGATACGAGCCAGAACTCATCTGGTATACTGGTTATGTGTCTATTGTTTTATCTTATAAGTAATTTTCAGAGTTATGTCATTTATTTGATGTCTCCATGGAAAGTGAAGTCTTTTAAAATATGACAGGGACTACAAAAATATCTTTTCATATGTAAAGGTATCAACTATATTCTCAAAAGAGTTCTTATTTTCTTTAATCCTTTTAAATTATCTTTTACCATCTGTACAACATTAATTTATCCTCTATAAGAAAATCTAGAAAAAAAATTTCTATAATTTTATTACATTCTGTCAAATTGAAACACACATTAATTGAAACCTTAAAGAATTATTGTAATCACTTACTATTTTCCTATAATGATTTTCAAATTTTGAGATGGAGCAAAATACCTTTCTGAGCATAAAATTCTAACAATGCACAGAGGTGATAGATATTTGGCAAGATTTGCAGATAAAATGGATTTTTTAAATGTGTTTGAGGAGCTTCTCTTATGGGATGTACTTAAAGACATCACACTTAAAAGAAAGCTTGAAGCAATATCATGTTCATAAAAATTAACTGCTCTCTTACCTAATGTACAAGGCCTGAATTCATGTTTTAAAATGCTTCTACCATAGCTACTGATATCAGAGTTGGGTTAAACTTGACAATAAATTTTTGCAATAATAAGACTTAAGAAGTCCTCACAAGGCCTAATGTTTATTTATTTACATAATTTCTGTACTCCAAAGGTGGTTATCCAGTTAAGAGATAGTTCTATTTGTAAAGGCAAGCTATGGCTCTAGCATGGTTCAGTCTTCTCATTTGTCCAGTCATTTTCGAGTCAGGGTAGGTGATTAATACACTAGGTGGGGGTAATGAAGTGACTACTTGCAATGATGCAGAGTTAAGGGCAACTAACAAGGAATGGTGCCTTCCATTGACCAACCTAAGCAGAATAAAGAGGGTCAGAGAAGCCTGCCATGAAGACCATATAAATTCACTTTAACTTCCAAGTGCACAGAGCAAACAGGGTGAGAGATGAAGAGTGGATCTAACAGGGGCAAAGAGCAAGTATTCAGCACTTCTCCTCACATGGAGCCCCTACTTTATGTGCACTCCCTTAGCATTTTATACAGTTCTGCACAGCATTTCTCATCTTATACTTTGTTACTTTCTCTCAATAGTCTATGAGCATTACTCTCTGAAACTAATGACTAAGTTATATGTGATTTTAACTATTTCAAATCTGCGAATAGGGCAAGAAAGGCAAAATACAGCCTACCAAATTCCGGTTGCCAAGGTCAAAGGAAAAAAGCAGGGGGAAGGAGATGGGATTGCTTTTCTCCCTTTCCAGGGATAAGGGGATGGTTTTCTAGGTGAAAAGCCCACTATAAGGACACCAAAGTAACAGGGGATAAGGTATGGACATGGAGAGGCAAGCTTAACTCCTTAGGAAAGAGCATAGATAAAGGTTTCCCACCTTGCAGCCACTTTCCTGGGAGGCTCATTTAAGTGGGGCTGTGGGGTCACAACTACAGTAGCAGAGGTTCATTCTCATTTTTGTTGGCCTACAACTATGTTTCACACAGATTTCTCTTCTTTTCATAAACTTATTCATTCACAAATTTATTCCCAGAGCCTCCCATACAGTAGGAAAAATAGCAACCTGAGAAATGAGTGTGGATGCTGTACCGAAAACTTGAACCACTTTAAAATCACTTCATCCCCTTAATTGTTATATACATGCAGAGATCTGTCATATGTCAGATATATTGGAGATGAGGCCTTCAATCTACCCTTGAAAAAGTACCATTTGTCCTGCAGAGCAGAACACCAGGGACACCATAATGTCGTATTTATTCATTAACACTTGTTCAAGTCCCCCCAACTAGGCTGTATTAGATGAGCCTCTCGTCAGGTAAGCTGGCCGTATCTTCCACCTGAACATGTCCAGATGGCTGAACAGTAAGCAAAGATTTCTAAAAACATTAAGCAAATTTAATTTTATAAAACATGCCATTTGCTGTCATAAAATATCCACTTAATTGAAAAATAAAAGGCAGGCATTAGTATATGCTAATTTGTGTATTTTTTTCTTCCCTCATAAATATTACCCAACTCTGTTTAAACTGTTGTTTCAGATTACATTTTGGCATCTCTCTTGGATCTTTTCTTTTTCCCTTTTAGGATACTTTCTCTCACTGTGCTCCAAATCCTAAAGCAAATGAGTAGAAATGCTAATTTGATGTTTTGTATTATTTGTTTTATAGCTACAGAAATATCACAGTTATCTGGAAGACTAGCATTTGAAATCTCATTCAAATGTAAAAAATGAACAAGAAGAAGAACACTAATCAAACCTTTCCATATGTCTGTGCAATAACCTACTATAAAACCAATAAACAAGAAAAAAAAAAAAACCTTTCTGAACTTCTCTGTAGTAAGCTTTCGTACTTACGTCCATAAAAGAAGGCTTCAAAGAAGGCTATTCACAATATTTTTGTATTTCTATAGCACAAAGGTTATCTGGTTTCCTAGTACATAATGTATTTGTGATAATGGTATGATGTGACCAAGAGCTGAGAACCTGGAGTTAAACTTACCTTCCACATGGTTCACCCACAATTTCTTCCCTCTCTTCAGTTTTCTCACTGTAGGGGGGGAACCTCTATGATGCTTTCCAATGATTCCTGTTTCAATATGGCCTGTGGAGTCCCCATCCCCTTGAATATGGACTAAATATACATACTCACTTCTAACAAGTAGAATACATCAGAAGCAGTAAGTTGTCACCTCTGAGATTAGGTCATAAGCTCCATTTTGTAGGCTCTCTGTCACCTTTATTCTCTATCAGAATCCTTATTCAGGGGTCAGTAAGATGCACAGGTTATAAGCCATCTCGTGGAGAAGCCAACATGACAAGGAACTGACATCTCCAGCCAATAGAGGGCAAGGATGTGAGTCCTGTTAACACCCATGTGAGTGAGTTTGGAAGTGGATCTTCTGAGTCCTACCAAGAGTTGTGTGAGTGAACGCGAAAGTGGATTGTCCTAAATGGAACCTTAAGATGACTGCACTGCTTCACTGTAGTCTTGTGAGAGAACCTGAGCCCAAACCACACAGCTAAGCTATTCCTGGATTCCTGACAATCAGAAACTGTGAGACAAATATGTGCTGTTTTTCAACCACTAAACCATGGGGTAATTTGTTACCTGGCAATAGTTAGCCAACACAGATGTTGGTGATGAAAGTTGGTGCTGTTTTAACAGAAATCTCAAATGTGGAAGTGGCTTTGGAACCAGTGAGTAGGTTTTGAATAAAGTATTAATTAACATTTAATGTGCCTTGAGCACACTGTACAACTTGGGATTCTGAGGACACAGCAGGTGTGGCCTTGGCTTAAGTAAGAAAGATCTTGCTAGAAAATGGTTGCAAGACAATAAATGACTAATATAGCCATCTATCACACAGAAATATTCTGAAGATTGAGTTAATGCATGAAATATTTAGCATAGTGTCTAGGACACAATGATCTACTTAAATAATATAAAAAAACTAATTCATTGGCAAAAGTTGGCAAAAGGAGCAACAATTGAGAACAGTGAATAGTTGCAATAAAATTATAAAACTAGAAACTAAAATGAAAAACAGGGCACATTTGGTTAGAAGAAAACACCCCAGCAACCCATAGATGAATATAGCCATCCCTTGGTATCCGCAGAGGACTGGTTCCAGGAATCCTGCAGATACCAAAATCCATGAATAATCAACTCTTACAGTCAGCCATGCAGACCTCATGAATGTGAAAAGTTAACTCTCTGTATCCACAGGTTTTGCATTGTATGAATAATATATTTTCAGTCTGCATTTGGTTGAATTTGTGGACCTAGACTCCATAGATACAGAGCACAGACTATATTTCTGCCCTATACAATAATCAGTTTTTGTAAATACTCTTATCTAATATACATAAAAAACAAATAATCAACATTTTCTCAAAATCAGTAACTTACAATTTCTCTGTTTCTGTTGGCAGATTTTGACTTCTCTAGTTTCACCATCTAGAATCTGTAGTCTTCTCTCTTCCTTGCTTTCCAACCCCTACCCTAATTAATTGCCAAATCCTGTTAGTTCTTCTAAATGCCTTCTCTGCACATCACTTCCTATATTTAATATTTTAAGCATCTCTTTCCTAATACTACACTTAGCCTTCTTTAACAGTTGCACAATATATGCTCTGCATATGACTAAAATTCTTTCTGTCTGTGACAGCCAGCCTTGGCCCCTGTATAATCAGACACTGGAACTGAAACTCAGGCACCATACTTGATTTCTTCTCTTCACTTCTCATATTTAACGGGTAATTACGTTCTAGTCAGGACAGCAAGTTGGGGTGAAAAAAGACAAGTATCAGAAATACACTTTATGAGAACACTAACATTTAGGAAATTGACTATGAGTCAACAAGGAGTTATAGAAGTGTTTGTTTGTTTTGGTAGCCACTCATATATTGATTAAAAGAATCATTGAAAGAATAAGTATTTGTTTTCAAAAATAGCATGAATAATTATAATTTGTTCAATGAATGTGAAGGTGGTTGTAAGAAAGTCTATCAAAGTCATGCTTTAGATGAAGGCAACAAGGGAGGAAATATGTGATCATATCAAGGATACTGAAAAGTCATTTAATAAATTCAATAATCATACTTATATCACTCTAGGTAAGGGGTGGAAGTCCCAGAAGGGTTAAGCAAGCAAATGCTTTCCCCAAAAAGCAATGAGAAAACTGTACAAAATTATCAAAAACAATTATTTCAAACTCCAGAAATTAACCAAAGCATGCAACAAATTAAAAAGCATTATTTACTCCTGGTTATATTTCTTGTTGTGAACTCTCTTTTGTCTGAGATTAATATAGTCACTTCTTCATTCTTTAGATGAATATATACTTTTAACATATTTGTATCTTTATATACATGGACAGTTTATTACTTAAAAATTTTATAATTTAAAACTTCTAAAGGAAACATGTTGCTCCAAAAGGTAAGAAAATAGTTTCAAGGAGACAATACTAAACACTACAAAAATAAGCAAGTTTAGACAGACAAGCGCTAGCATAAATGAGCACTTCTGTATGTTACAAGATAGGCAAGATCATTCTTTCATTTATTCAACAGATACTTACCGAGGACCAACTTTGTTCATAGTACTACATGGCTGTCGGCTGTGTTTCTTGGAAGTGAGATAATGGACCATAACATGGTCTGCTTCAAAACTTTCATAGGGAACTATGTATGTAAAGGACATACAACAGTGAAAAATTAAGACGCTGTCCTACTTAATTTAATAACTTAATCTAAAATTTGTCCTAGAGATGATCCTTACATTGAAGATCTCCTTGTAAGTGGCTAATAACAGAGGCTTCCATCCAGAAGGAGATTTAAAGGACAGAAATTTAGCAAGTAACCTGATGGATTAGAGCTGCACCAAGAGAGAAGGTTGAAGAATGCACATCAACCCCGCTGAGGTGAGCTGCGACCCCAAGGATACAAACAAAAGGTAAAAAAATCCATCACCAAGCATAGGGTAGTCCCCTCCCCCATGAGAATGGCTCAGAGTGCCCCACAAACAAATGAGCAGAGTTCAAAGGTCTTCCCACTACACTCCACAGGATAGACCCTCTAAAAACTGGACCTACCTCCCCTACTAGGGTGCCACGGCATTCTCCTGCCAGGCATAAAACTGTATAAAACAGTATATATTCTCTACCTGCAATTCTGAGCTCCCAGCACTCCCCTCCACTCTCACTCTGAGGTATGGAGGCCTGTCCCACAGGAGTCCAGATTATTGGGTGATTTCTTGAGGGGTGTAGACAGGGCCTAGACTGCAGCTGGTCAGTGCTGATTCTGTGGCATGGGAGTGAGGAGAGTACGGTCGGCTGAGAGGGAACCACACTGGAGCGGCGGTGCACCGAGGTGCAGAGCAGCAGCCATTTTTGGCAACAATAAGGCTCACTCCCAAATATTCTGAAGCCAGATCCCCTGTCTCCCTGGGCAACCAGAGGAGGCTGGGCATCTTCTCAGGTGGCAACCACCACGGAACAGATCTGTGAATAAAGGGTTTACCTGAGGCGGTACTGGCCTGGGTGGAGCATGGGGACTAGAAAACGAATGCACAGAGGCAGGAAATTCCCAGGGTGGGGCTGACCCAGAGGACTGCTTTACTGAGCCTAAGACACACCCAGGCCTCAGGGGATCTTCAGCCTGTAGACAAAGGAAGGCAGGAGGCTAGAACTGACACATAACCATAACGCAAATACAAACCTGCAGGAGCTAAGACAGGGCCTGAAGTGCAGGCTGGGAACTCAAAACAGCTTCTCTTCTGCATGGGAATTTAGCAGGGACAGAAACAAATCCCCACAAAGTTGTTCTGTTCTGTCAGTAACATCAATCTGGGGTGGGGCTGGAACTGAGGGAACAGACCCCAGCCTTCATCAAGCGCCTGAGGTTGTCAGACCTCACCTTTCCCTGCTGGATAGAGACAGCAGCCTGGCTGAGCAGATACAGATTTCCTTGTGATTCAGGCAGGTGCAAAACCCTGGAGTATCTGCTCACTGGAGGCAACTGGATCACAGCCCTGCGGGGCTATCAGTGACTGGGTATAACAGAGGTACAAGGTGGGGAAGGAGGCACCAACCTTCCCAGACTAATCTATTTGCTGGGTGGGTCCTGGGAAGTCCTCCTGACTTCACGGAGCACTGGAGCAAGTCATATTTGAGTTGTCACCAGATCCCTGCAATCCAGTTGCCAGAGACCTTTTAAACTCTCCCACCTGAGACAGGTGCTGACTGAGACAATTGATTTGGACCTTTTGAACTGAGCCAATCGCCCGAGGACTATTCAAGTGGTGCCCTGGGTGTGTGGTTGTAGAAAGGTTTGATTTCCTTTTCCATATGTTTCCTGTAGGGGCAGGGTAACTTAATTGCTGGTATTTCTCCACAGTTGAGACTTCAACCCAGGGTACTGTTTCACTAGGGTCGGACAGAGACAGCTGAAAACAAGACAGAACCACTTAGCCTGGGGGGAGGTAGGTGGAGGGAGGGGGATTAATGGGATTACACCTGCGGTGCATCTTACAAGGGTATTATGTGAATCCTAGTAAATGTGGAATGTATAAAAAAAAAAAAAAAAAGAACCACTTAGCCCCACCACACCAAACAAGTCCCCAGTTTCTCAGGTCGTAGCACTGCACAAGTCCTCGACAAAGCTTCAGGAAAAAAGTCAAACAGTGTAAAATAATCATGGGGTGGAATTAGCAGAAAAACTCTGCTAACATAAATAACAAGAATAGAGCAACACCCCCAACGAAAGATATGGTAGATGTAATTGAAGATCCCATTCATAAACAGCTGGCCGAGATGTCAGAAACCGAATTCAGAATTTGGATTGCAAACAAGATTAATAGAATGGAGAAAAATTTGGAATTAGAAATTCGAGGAGGAATTCAACGGTCAGAATTATAAATTCGAGGAGAAATTCAAAAGTTGTATCAAGAATTTAATGAATTTAAAGACAAAACCACCAAAGATTTTGATGCACTAAAGCAAAATTTTGCAGCCCTCAAAGATCTGAAAAATACAGTACAATCCCTCAGTAACAGAGTGGAGCAAGCAGAAGAAAGGATTTCTGACATTGAAGACAAAGCTTTTGAATCCTCCCAAACTCTCAAAGAGGAAGAGCAATGGAGAGTAAAAATGGATCATTCTCTCAGAGAGCTCTGGAATAATTCAAAGAAGGCTAATATCCACCTCATTGGAATCCCGGTAAGTGATGAAGTGGCCTAGCAAGGCACACAGATCCTTCTCCATGAAATTATGAAAGAGAATTTTCCAGACATGCCAAGAGATTCTGAAATTCAGATAGCAGACAGTTTTAGAACCCCAGCATGACTCAACTCAAATAAGACATCCCCCAGGCATATCATAATAACTTCACTAAAGTTAATATGAAGGAGAAAATTCTGAAAGCAGCCACATGTAAGAAATCCATTACCTACAAAGGAAAGAATATTAGAATGACTGCAGATCTCTCTGCTGAAAATTTTCAAGCCAGAACAGGGTGGTCATTGACTTTTAATCTCCTAAAACAAAATAAATTTCAACCCTGGATCCTGTATCCAGCTAAACTGAGTTTCATTTATGATGGAGCAATTAAATACTTTAATGACATTCATATGTTGAAGAAATTTGCCATAACCAAACCAGCTCTTCAGGATATTCTCAGACCTATCCTCCATAATGACCAGCCCAATCCTCTACCAAAAAAGTAAACTCACTCAGAAACTTTTGATCAAACTCCAACTTCCACAGTGGTGAAAGGATTAAAAATGTCCACTGGACTTTTGAAAAACTCGATACCCAAAATTTTACAAGACTTATCAATATTCTCCATTAATGTGAACAGCTTAAACTGTCCTCTAAAGAGGTACAGGTTAGCTGACTGGATATAAAAACTCAGGCCAGATATTTGCTGCATACAAGTGTCACATCTTAACTTAAAAGATAAATGTAGTCTTAGGGTGAAAGGATGGTCATACATATTTCAGACAAATGGTAATCAGAAAAAAGCAGGTGTTGCAATTCTATTTGCAGAAACAATAGGCTTTAAACCAATAAAAGTAAGAAAGGATAAGAATGGTCACTTCATATTTGTTAAGGGTAATACTCAATATGATGAGATTTCAATTATAAATATCTATGCACCCAACCAGAATGTGCCTCAATTTATAAGAGAAACTCCAACAGACATGAGCAACTTGATTTCCTCCAGCTCCATAATAGTCAGAGATTTCAACACTCCTTTGGCAGTGTTGGATAGATCCTACGATAAGAAGCTAAGCAAAGAAATTTGAGATTTAAACCTAACCATCCAACATTTGGATTTAGCGTACATCTACAGAACATTTCATCCCAACAAAACTGAGTACACGTACTTATCATCAGCCCATGGAACATACTCCAAAATCGATCACATCTTAGGTCACAAATCTAACCTCAGTAAACGTAAAGGAATAGAAATTATTCCTTGCATCTTCTTGGACCACCATGGAATAAAAGTTGAACTCAGTAACAACATGAATCTGCATACTCATACAAAAACATGGAAGTTAAATAACCTTATGCTGAATGATAGCTGGGTCAGAGATGAGATTAAGAAGGAAATTGCCAAATTTTTGGAACAAAACGATAATGAAGACACAAATTATCAGAACCTCTGGGATACCACAAAGGCAGTCCTAAGTGGGAAATTTATAGCACATGCGAGCCTTCCTCAAGAGAATGGAAAGAGAGGAAGTTAACAACTTAATGGGACATCTCAAGCAACTGGGAAAGGAAGAACATTCCAACCCCAAACCTAGTAGAAGACAAGAAATAACCAAAATTAGAGCAGAATTAAATGAAATTGAAAACAAAAGAATTATACAACAGATCAATAAATCAAAAAGTTGGTTTCTTGAAAAGGTCAATAAAATAGATAAACCTTTGTCTAACCTACCAGGAAAAAAGAGTAAAATCTCTAATCTCATCAATCAGAAACGACAAAGATGAAATAACAACAGACTCCTCAGAAATTCAAAAAATCCTTAATGAATATTACAAGAAACTTTATTCTCAGAAATATGAAAATCTGAAGGAAATTGACCAATACTTGGAAGCACGGCACCTTCCAAGACTTAGCCAGAATCAAGTGGAAATATTGAACAGGACTATATCAAGTTCTGAAATAGCACCAACCATGCAAAATCTCCCTAAAATAAAAGTCCAGGACAAGATGGTTTCATGTCAGAATTCTACCAAACCTTTAAAGAAGAATTAGTACCTATATTACTCAACGTGTTCCAAAATGTGGAAAAAGAAGGAAGACTACCCAACACATTCTATGAAGCAAACGTCACCCTGATCCCCAAACCAGGAAAAGACCCAACAAGAAAAGAAAATTATAGACCAATATCACTAATGAATATAGACTCAAAAATATTCAACATGATCCTAACAAACAGAATCCAGTGACACATCAAACAAATTATACATCATGACCAAGTCAATTTTATCCCAGGGTCTCAAGGCTGGGTTCAATATACATAAATCTATAAATATAATTCAGCACATAAACAAATTAAAAAACAAAGACCATATGATTCTCTCAATTGATGCAGAAAAAGCTATTGATGACATCCAGCATCCCTTCATGATCAGAACACTTAAGAAAATTGGTATAGAAGGGACATTTCTTAAACCGATAGAGGCCATCTACAGCAAACCCACAGCCAATACCGTATTGAATGGAGTTAAACTGAAATCATTTCCACTCAGATCAGGAACCAGATTGTCTGGTCCCATTGTCTCCACTGCTCTTTAACATTGTAACAGAAGTTTTAGCCACCGCAATTAGGGAAGAAAAGGCGATCAAGGGTATCTACATAGGGTCAGAAGAACTCAAACTTTCACTCTTTGCAGATGATATGATTGTGTATCTGGAAAACACCAGGGATTCTACTACGAAACTCTTAGAAGTGATCAAGGAATACAGCGTCTCAGGTTACAACATTCATAAATCAGTAGCCTTTATATATACCAACAATAGTCAAACTGAAAAAACAGTTAAGGACTCTATTCCATTCAGAGCAGTGCCAAAGAAGATGAACTATCTCTGAGTTTATCTAACAAAGGATGTGAAAGATCTCTATAAAGAGAACTACGAAACTCTAAGAAAAGAAAGAGCGGAAAACGTTAACAAATGGAAAAACATACCATGCTCATGGCTGAGAAGAATCAAGATTGTTAAAATGCTCATACTACCCAAAGCAATATACAATCTTAATGCCATCCCTATTAAAGCCCCACTGTCATACTTTAAAGATCTTGAAAAAATAATATTTCGTTTTATATGGAATCAGAAAAAAACTTGAATAACCAAGACATTACTCAGAAGTAAAAACAAAGCAGTAGGAATCACGCTACCAGACCTCAGACTATACTATAAATTGATAGTGATCAAAACAGCATGGTACTGGGACCAAAACAGAAAAGTAGGATGTCTAGAACAGAATAGAGAACCAAGAGATGAATCCAGCTACTTACTGTTTTTGACCTTTGATAAGCCAATTGAAAACATTCAGTGGGGAATGTTCATTCCACCCTATTTCATTTCACCCTATTTAACAAATGGTGCTGGGTGAACTGGAACTGGGTGAACTGGAACTGGTTGGCAACCTGTAGAAGACTGAAACTGGACCCACACCTTTCACCATTAACTAAGATAGACTCTCACTAGATTAAAGTTTTAAACTTAAGACATGAAATTATAAAAATACTAGAAGAGAGTGCAGGGAAAACCCTTGAAGAAATTGGTCTGGGTGAGTATTTTATGAGGAGGACCCCCCAGGCAATTGAAGCAGCTTCAAAAATACACTACTGGGACCTGATCAAACTAAAAAGCTTCTGCACAGCCAGGAACACAGTAAGTAAAGCAAGCAAACAGCCCTCAGAATGGGAGAAGATATTTGAAGGTTATGTCTCCGACAAAGGTTTAATAACCAGAATCCACAGAGAACTCAAACATATAAGCAAGAAAAGAACAAGTGATCCCATCACAGGCTGGGCAAGGGACTTGAAGAGAAACTTCTCTGAAGAAGACAGGCGCGTGGCGTACAGACATATGAAAAAATGCTTGTCATCTTTAATCATCAGAGAAATGCAAATCAAAACTACTTTGAGATATCATCTAACTCCAGTAAGATTAGCCCATATCACAAAATCCCAAGACCAGAGTTGTTGGTGTGGAAGTGGAGAAAAGGGAACACTTCTACACTGCTGGTGGGAATGCAAATTAATACATTCCTTTTGGAAAGATGTTTGGAGAACACTTAGAGATCTAAAAATAGATATGCATTTCAATCCTATAATTCCTCTACTAGGTATATACCCAGAAGACCAAAAATCACATTATAACAAAGATATTTGTACCAGAATGTATATTGCAGCCCAATTCATAATTGCTAAGTCATGGGAAAAGCCCAAGTGCCCATCGATCCACAAATGGATTAATAAATTGTGGCATATGTACACCATGGAATATTATGCAGCCTTAAAGAAAGATGGAGATTTTACCTCGTTCATGTTTACATGGATAGAGCTGGAACATATTCTTCTTAGTAAAGTATCACAAGAATGGAAGGAAAAGTATCCAATGTACTCAGCCCTACTTTGAAACCTATTTATGGCTTTCATATGAAAGCTATAACCCAATTATAACCTAAGAATTTGGGGAGGGGGAGACGGAGGGGAGGAAGGGGAGAGGATGGGTGGAGGGAGGGTGATTGGTGGGATTACACCTGTGGTGCATCTTACAAGGGTACATGTGAAACTTAGTAAATGTAGAATATAAATGTCTTAACACAATAACTAAGAAAATGCCAGGAAGGCTATGTTAACCAGTGTGATGAAAATGTGTCAAACAGTCTATAAAACCAGTGTGTGGTGCCCCATGATCGCATTAATGTACACAGCTATGATTTAATAATAATAAATAAATAAATAAATAAATAAATAAAAATGAATAAAATAAAATAAAATTTGTCCTATCTGATCTTCATAAAAGCACCAAGGTTGATTTGATATCCTTATTTTTCAGATGAAGAAACTGAGGTTACGACATGTAATTCGTCAAAGATGACATGGCTATAAAATTATGGGATGTGTATTAAAGTCCATGTCAGATGAACTCTGTGGTCATGTTCTTTCTATAATATGGCCCAACCTTAATAAAACGAATATTAAAATTTGCTCATTGAAATTGGCACCCACACATAAAGAAGTTCTATATTTTTCGGATGGGAGAAGCAGAATACTCTACTTTACTCCACTATAAGCCCTGATGATTCAGACACTGGAAAAAGTCTCAAACATAAGGGCCAAAATTATTCCCCAGGTTTGAAAAAAAGGTAAACTATTATAGTCTGTTTTAATAAAGAATTTAAGCTCTGGCATCAGGTCTGATTTGAATTCCAGCTCTGTCACCAAGTAACTGTTCATCCCTGAGTGAGTTACTTAATGTCTTTAGGGCTTAATTTTCTCATCAGTAAAATGGAGATCATAATAGTACCTATGATATTTCAAGGAGGTGAAAGCATTAAATGATATAAAGCATGTAAAATCCTACTCCTGCCACATGGGATACATCCTCTGAGTGTTAAATTATAAGAAGTCTCATGGGATAAAATACTAAGCAAGACTTTGCTACTTAGTAAAATCTTTCATTCTAAAACAGAGTTAGGCATGCAAAAATAGAACCCTACATATAATGAGGGAGCATGAAATAATGAATGTGTAAGTAAAATGCATTTGGAGAACAAGAAAGGAGCAATAATTCTGTCATGGGTAAACTTACTTCAGTGATTATTATATGATTTTGGAAAGATGTTTCATATTTCAGTTGTCTTGTTAATACAATGGGTAATTGTAGAAAACATATTTTAGAATAAATGTCAGTCATGGGATTATTATTAAAAAAAATTCCAAGAAGATCCCTGGTAGGAGAATTTTTTATTTTTACTTTTATTTATTTATTTATTTATTTTTTTATTGCAGCTTTTGGCCAGGGCTAGGTTTGAACTCGCCACCTCTAGTATATGGGGCCGGCGCCTTACTCCATTGAGCCACAGGCACCACCCAAGGAGAATTTTTTAAAAGGACAATCCAAAGCTATTCCTTCCTTTCTTAATTCTCCTCCCCTGCTTTCCCACAGTCAACAAAAAGGTGAGAATTACCTTCTAGCTCCCTCCAACAAATGAACTCGCAGCTTTCCGGAAGAAAAGCACCACGTGTCTTAGTGAAATGAGGCTCAGCTGCTTACATGAAATTTTCAGTCTTGCTGGCCCTGCCTTCAAAGTGGGCTACCCTGCTTACGCATTCTAATTTGGTCCTGAAAATGTGATTATGCATAAAGGAGGATGAGATTCCATTATATAATCTTTAAGTGGGGTTAGAACTCCCGTAATTGCTAACTAAGGTAAAAAGATGATAAACAAATGATGCTAAATAAAGTTGTCTGCAATGTTCACATGTTCTACCTGTTAGTACAAAATGTGCCTATTGCTTTGTCCTGGTCTTACGGAACCAAAAAGAAATTGCTGCTTAACTTTGAACGGACTTCTTTAAAGGGACAAAGCATGTATGCTTTCCTGGGTAACAACTGAATCAACATATGAATTCACAAGTCTACTATAAATGCTTTTGTTTTAATTAAATGTAGGTTTATTTTCCTTTTATTTTGGAATGTATATTGATTGAAAATTCTTATTTGTGCTAATAATTAAAGAAGTACAGTTTTGTTTTTTTTTTTAAGCTGTAGCAGTTTGTTTTTTTTCCCTTAGATGAGGAAAATGGTATGTGATGCCCAACGCTCCGTGATGATGAGGTAAAGCTGAATTTGGAATTCTCATTGTCTATTGGTGGCATAGTGGAAAAGAGAATAGCCAAATATATCAAATGATATGAATCATCTCTGGGTAATTTAAACTCAGGAAACATTTCAATGCAATCAAAATATTTTAAGAGTTACCATTAAAGAATAGCAAAAAAAAAAAAAAAAAAAAAAAGAAAGAAATTGGTAAATAATTGGTAATAATCAATAAATAAAAGTTCACAAGAAGATAATTATATGACAAATTTGGATATTCAAACTAAATGGAAAGAATATTAAGTGAAAAACTAGACAATAAAATGATATGCATACTTTAGCTGTAATATCATAAAATACACATATATAGAGTCCGGGGATAATCAGTTATATTTAAAAATGATAATAAATTTTATGGTTGAGCTCACAGACATTTTTCATTTTAAACTATTTTTTAGTTGCATATCATTTCTTCCCCAAAATCCATGTGCAAAACAAGAAGAAAAAAATCTAAAATTCCCTCTTAAATATCTGCTAACATATTCTTGTGTGAACTTCAATCTAATCCATTTACCAATTTTTTATTTTTATTACATTTATTTTTTATTTCCCATATTTCAGATATTGGAGAAAATGATAGCTATATTAACATGTCTCTTTTAGCCTGAGTCCTTGGAGTAGCAAACTCCAAGAATTTTATTAAGGGAAATAACTGTGTGAAAGAAAACAGGAAGGGCATCAGAAAAGGTCTGGGAAGCCATCCGACAATGAGGGAAGAGAGCCGAAGATCTCTGCATGGAGGCACCTAGACTGCTCCACAGTCTCCCCAGGGCAACAAAACCCAGAGCAAGTACTTCAGGCAAAATGCAGAGACAAAAAGTGCCAGTGTCTTCCTGAAACCTAAGTGCCCCACAGCACTCAGTCTCTAGCAGAGAGCAGCCCTCTGGAGGTGTGGCCTCAAGGCAAACATGGCCCTGGAACTTAAAATCCAGCTTCTGTAGCCATTGGACAATTACCTTCTCCTAATAGGAGGCCTGGCAGGCATGTTTTCTGGGCTGCCATGGTGCCCAACCATGATAATAAAATCACCTGTACAGGAATGCTTGACTATCAGTCTGTGTGTCCTGAACATTTCATAAGAACAAAAAGGTAAGAATGAGTGCTAAAGGAAAACTTTCAAAGATATTTAAAATTAAGAGATGAGAATCCAAATAAAACTTTAATTGAAACCAGTTAAATAAGGTTGGTGCAGCCACTCATGCCTGTAATCCCAGCACCGTGGGAGGCCAAGGTGGGTGGATTGCTTGAACTCAGGAGTGTGAGACCAGCCTGAGCAAGAGGGATATCCTGTCTCTACTAAAAATAGAAAAACTAGCCAGACTATAGGCACATGCCTATAGTCTTAGCTACTGGGGAAGCTAAGGCAAGAGGATTTCCTGAGCTGAAGACTGTGAGGTTGATGTGAGCTATGACATCATAGCACTCTACTGAGGGCAACAAAATGAGACTCTGTCTCAATAAATAAATAAATATTTTAAAAATAAATAAACAAACTAAAAAAAAAAAAAAACATTTAAATAGCCACACTTCTTTTTCTTGCCCTTAATTGGCCATAGCTAAGAAAGAATTGAGAGGTGCCAAATGGTCCATCCTAGGTTGTGTGCTCAATCAAATAGCTGCCCCTATGTTCTCACTAGTATGTTGTACAAATTAGTAAGCCATAATATTCAAACAATGAGTCGCACATTCTCTTCACCAGTTCTCCCCCAATGACTTGGATGCTGGTGCTGAGTAGTCCAAGACTCAACTACTGTCTCTATAACTTACTTGCTGAATGGCTCAAGAGAAGAAATGAATTTGTTTTCAGCCCCAACATTCATTGAAAAAACTGGAAAAATTGCATCCACTTTCAGTCATCATATTCATTTCATCCTTGTTATTATGATGAATAATAAGCTAATATATTAAAAATCCTACTTTACCAGACTTACATATTGGCAATCAGCAAATATTAATGCCCTTTTCCTGCATGCAAGTGTACACACATGAGCTTTCATCAGGGCCAGTGGCTCTTTTGTTCGTTGTGATTTCCAGAAATACAGCCTCCTCCGAGCCTCCTCTGCAGTCCTCCATCCTGGCCAGCCAAAACTTCCTCTTCTCTCAAGCTGGTCCCCTCCAGGTCTTCAAAATATACCAGGTTTAGTTTCAACAGCAAATATTGAATCTGCTGCCCACCACCCATCTTCTCCCTTCTTTTATGCTTTCCCAAACTGTACTCCCATCTTACATGTTTAAAGACCCATTCATCTCTCACTATGCTGAGTTTCTACTGTACTTTTGACATACACGCTGTTCAATTTGGAAATAAACAGTACATGCTTACCTTACCACTATCTGCTATCTTTTATACTCCTTGGCACCTAGGATGGTAAATTAAACCTATAGTAGATTCTGCATTAATTTTGCATTAATAAATTGATGCTCTCCACACACCGGCTGACCCTATTTGTACTCCATAGCTTTATGCTATGATATATTTGTAAATCTCTACTCATGCCAATAACTTAAATGCATAAAAAGATTTAATATGCACTTACATAATCAGTTTACCTGGTTTAGAAGCATGTGTGTGAACAAAAGCAATTAGAAGGGATCTCTGAAATAAAACTCTATAGTATTATTGTGATGTTGTAAATTTAGAAAAAAATTAATAGAACACTTCTAGAATAAATGTGTTCTTCCATGTGCTCAGTAGGACATAAGAACGTAGATGTGACAACAGATTTACTATGACTATCTCATGCTAGAGTTATCATCCTATAACCAAATAAAGAATCCGTTCGACTTTTAGAAACTTAAATTTATATGTGAAAATCATCAAATATTATTTTAGCACACTCTTATATCCAATTAGGACTCCAAGATTCCCACATAAAAACAATTCTCTAGACCCAGAACCAGTTTATATGCTTCTAAGTTTAAATGGCCCCTATCTATAGGTCCTATACATTTTGAAGAAAATGTTGCTCTGGATAAACTATACTAATGTACAGAGAAGAAATAATAAGAGCAAAGGAAAAAGTCCACTGGTAAAATTTCTAACACTCACATGGGATATGATGAGACATGATATGGCATCCCATGATGTAATGTTTAGTTTCAGGTGTCCTTTGCAAGAATCCCAGAGTCCAGGGAGCATACAGAATAAGAGGCAAACCCAGAAGAAAAAGACTTTTTTTTCTTGTAGAGACAGAGTCTCACTTTATGGCCCTCGGTAGAGTGCCGTGGCATCACACAGCTCACAGCAACCTCCAACTCCTGGGCTTAAGCGATTCTCTTGCCTCAGCCTCCTGAGTAGCTGGGACTACAGGCGCCCGCCATAATGCCCGGCTAGTTTTTGGTTGCAGTTTGGCCGGGGCCGGGTTTGAACCCGTCACTCTCGGTATATGGGGCCGGCACCTTACCAACTGAGCCACAGGCGCCGCCCAAGACTTTGTTTTTTAATTTAGGATTTACTGTGTGTGGAATGATAAAAAAAACTTTGAAGCTATGAAATTAGAAATGGAGTACATTTGCCTAAAACAAGTACCTTTGGGGGAAGGGATGATAATAGATCTGAGGAAAGAGCTGGACAAAAGAGCCTGCAGCTACATTTTGGGAAATCTTCAAACTGCTGGTATAAAGAATGTTACATTTACTGAGGGGGCTTTTAAAAAGATGAAAAGTAATGTTTGTATAATGATAACGCCTTAAATTCCTTAAGGGAAGGTGTAATGTAGATACAAAGAGGCAAACAGTGAAATCGGAATCCAACATTTCCAGAGGAGTTGTCTTTGTCTAAGCAGCAATACCTTCCCTGCCCTACCAGTTTTCCTTCAGAATCAGTTTCACTGGCCCTAAAATTTCAAAAAGAGAACAGCCCACAGTATTGAACACCCCTGCAGGTCAGCTGTCTTTTTTCCAACAGTCGTATCACATGTCTGGCAAAGTGAAGGAGAAGTCGAAAGCTCAGGAGTTGTTTTGTAAGAATGGGTGCTTAGGAGGAGAGCATGGAGGATCAGTAAAGAAACAGTCTTTCCTTTGGCTATTTTGTTTCACTTTCCACAGAGGGACTGTTTTCTTCATCCTTTATCCCAACTGACAAGTACAAGCACTTTGGGCCCTAACTGAATGTGAACATTGTCAGAAGGAATTGGGCTAACGGGAGGTATCTGCAGCTCCATTCCCATTGCATTCCGGCGGGGGCCATGTCTACTGGTGTGGCATGGAGGCTGGTGGGCAGACGCCCCCGCAGATGGATCCTCACATACTGTATGCATCATGACCAACCATAAAAACAGTCAGAATGAATCAGCTGTGCTGCAGAGAGGCTCCTTGGAACCTTCACATTCGATTTCCATCTGCGTGACATCTGCAGGTTGTAGTTAGTGGCTGGATTAAGCGGAGGTTCAGAACTCACCCACAAGTCCCTGACTGCCGGTGACTCACTCGCCAGCTGAGCCACTGATATGAGAGGCTGAGCTCATGGTAGACTGGACAGCATTTGCAAATGAGTAAGGGTTTCATTTTTAAAGAATATCTGTGTACCAGTAAATACTTCCTGACTTCTAGAACAAACCGTTGCTAGAAGGTGTCTGAGTGCTTCAAGAGGAGGAAAATCCAAACAGTTGAGAATTCCAATACAAATTCCAATTTAGAAAATGAGCTAATTCACCTTGACAACATGTTGTCACTGAAGAGTTGCAAAAAGGAATTATGCATAAATACGACTTTCGAAATTAGAGCCCCCACAATTTAAGCAGCTTAAGTTTGCTTCAAAGGACTGCAGGGAGTAGTAGGTTTCAGGTGACAGTTTGGAATTCACTGGTTCCCCACTCTGTTCAGGTACAGGGCTGACAGTAACAGGAGCTTTCCAACTTGTTTCAAACTGAAGTATTATGAAAAGGTAAATTATGTTTTCTATTCATGACTGAAAGCATTTTACTTTAAAGCCAGCGCAGCTGACGCTGTCAAGGTAGAGATTCAAGTTTTATGTGCAATGCCTCCAGCCCAGTCGATGTGACTGAGGCAACATGACAGCTTGTAATAAGTAATTTTTATACAGTTACATTTATCACTCAAGTAGGCTTGGCAATATTAAACACAAACCTTAAAATACTACTGAAGAGGAGGACAGGGGCTGGAGGCCATGGAGGCGTTTCCCTGTTCTCGGTGCAAGTACAGGTTTGTGCAGATTTTTTTTTTTTCTGCTGTGTATTTCTGTTAATAAGGCACTTTTTAAGATATGCATCCAAATGCTTTCCTACTGTTAATATATCACTAAGAGGTTAAGAATGGAATGACCCCATTTGGCCCAAAGGATGTTATTTCAGGCTTTAATGAATTAGATATTGCTACCATTTTCAGGTGAAAATCAATTGCCTCAATTAACAAATTTCTACCAATCCAAATATTTACAAAATGGAAGGCCCCAAGTCTGCAATTTCTGCTGCATTATACCTTTGTTTCCCCTAAAGCTGTTCCCTTTGCGTTCTCATTAGCATCTCATTTTGCTAAAGCCACGAGGCCAGCTATGTCCCTGTAATGGAGTGAGGCTTTCCTGCCTTCAAAAGCTGATGATATGGATATTCTTTCTCTAAGAGTTTCTAAAGAGTAAAGTTTTGCTTTTTATTACTTCAAATAAATAAAGTTTAAAATAAAGTTGAGAAAGTATAGGAACTAATCAAATTTTAATGAAATGAATATACAAATAAATACATATATATATCCTGATCTGAAAGAATGTACTAAAACAATATACCTGTTAAGAGATTTAAGAAACTTTATTAATTTTTACACATTTAATCCTCCTAATATGTTTATGAGGTAGATACCATTTTTAATCTTCTGTATCTAATAAAAATTAATACATTAGAAAATTAAGTACAACAAGGTTAAGCAATTCTTGAAAGGTCACATATCTAATAAATCTTGCAGCCAGGATATGAACTTGGATAGTCTGTGATTATATAAACTGCTCTTAACCACTATGCTCAACTGTCTTTAAAAGTAAAATGTAACAACCATTCCTTTCAGCTGAATTAAACATAGGAAACTTGGTTCATCAGGAGAATTTGTCACACTAATTTGCAGGTATCTGTTAGAGAATGTGCGATGCTTTTGTGAGCATTGAAATGGGCTTCCCACATCTTTCTTTTGGGTTTCCTATAAATGAAGCAAATAAAAAAAGTAGACAAAGTACTTTCCCCAAACCCTAGCTAAAACAAGTTAAATTGAGTTAGTTGGGAGTCATTTGAACTATGAAGTCAAAATTCATTTAACCTATGCATCCATAATTTAACCACAATCCTTCAGTTTGGCTCCCTATTATTTGTTCTACAAACATTTATTGAATGCCTATTATGTGCAAGGCACATGCTAGGTCCTATGGAAATGATGATGAACGAAACTAAATTTTAGCTTCTTTTCATGGAACATGTAATCTAGTGATGTTGGCCCAGTGTGTTTCAATAGCTGCACTTGATAATGAAGGCAGATAAAATAGACATGTTCCTGCCATTAAGAAACTGACATCTACAAGTGGGAGGCAGATATACAAACAAGTAAGGTGCATTAATGTTAAGATTACTCTGTTTAAATGTCTATATGGTAGACCAAGTAATTAAAGAAACTTACAAATATGATATTGGATCAATGTTTCTTATCTCCTAAGCAAGCACATGTTTAAAATAAGTAATAACATTTTTCTTTGAACTCATTCAAACTCGACAATGGGAACTGCAATAGTCTGAATGTTTGTGTCCCCCCAAAAACGTATATATTGAAATTCTAATCCCTAAGCTGATAGTATTAGGAGGTGGGGCTATTTGGGAAGTGATTACATCATGGAGGTAGTAAGGTATATGTAATGAACCAGGAAATGGGCCCACACCAGACAACAAATCTGCTGATGCCTTGATCTTGGACTCCCCAGCCTCCAGAATTGTAAGTAATTAATTTCTATTGTTTACAAGCTACCCAATCTATGCTATTTTTTATAGCAATTAAAATAGACTAAACCTTTGTCAGAGACATAACCTCCAAATATCTTCTCCCATTCTGAGGGCTGTTTGCTTGCTTTACTTACTGTGTTCTTGGCTGTGCAGAAGCTTTTTAGTTTGATCAAGTCCCAGTAGTGTATTTTTGAAGCTGCTTCAATTGCCCAGGGGGTCCTCCTCATAAAATACTCACCCAGACCTATTTCTTCAAGGGTTTTCCCTGCACTCTCTTCTAGTATTTTTATAGTCTCATATCTTAAGTTTAAATCTTTAATCCAGTGAGAGTCTATCTTAGTTAATGGTGAAAGGTGTGGGTCCAGTTTCAATCTTCTACAGGTTGCCAACCAGTTCACCCAGCACCATTTGTTAAATACGGAATCTTTTCCCCCACTGAACATTTTTGATTGGCTTGTCAAAGATCAGATAATGGTAAGTAACTGAATTTATCTCTTGGTTCTCTATTCTGTTCCAGACATCTACTTCTCTGTTTTTGTCCCAGTACCATGCTGTTTTGATCACTATCGATTTATAGTATAGTCTAAGTTCTGGTAGCATAATTCCTCCTGCTGTGTTTTTATTTCTGAGTAATGTCTTGGCAATTTGAGGGTTTTTTTAATTCCATATAAAACTAAGTATTATTTTTTCAACATCTTTAAAGTATGACAGTGGGGCTTTAATAGGGATTGCATTAAGATTGTATATTGCTTTGGGTAGTATGTGTATAAGCAAGAGAAGAACAAGTGATCCCATCGCAGGCTGGGCAAGGGACTTGAAGAGAAACTGCTCTGAAGAAGACAGGCGCATGGCCTACAGACATATGAAAAAATTCTCATCATCTTTAATCATCAGAGAAATGCAAATCAAAACTACCTTGAGATACCATCTAACTCCAGTAAGATTAGCCCATATCACAAAATCCCAAGACCAGAGATGTTGGTGTGGATGTGGAGAAAAGGGAACACTTCTATACTGCTGGTGGGAATGCAAATTAATACATTTCTTTTGGAAAGATGTTTGGAGAACACTTAGAGATCTAAAAATAGACCTGCCATTCAATCCTATAATTCCTCTACTAGGCATATACCCAGAAGACCAAAAATCTCATTATAATAAAGATATTTGCACCAGAATGTTTATTGCAGCCAAATTCACAATTGCTAAGTCATGGAAAAAGCCCAAGTGTCCATTGATGCGTGAATGGATTAATAAACTGTGGCATATGTACACCATGGAATATTATGAAGCCTTAAAGAAAGATGGAGACTTTACCTCGTTCATGTTTACATGGATGGAGCTGGAACATACTCTTCTTAGTAAAGTATCTCAAGAATGGAAGAAAAAGTATCCAATGTACTCAGCCCTATGAAACTAATTTTTGGCTTTCATATGAAAGCTATAACCTAATTATAACCTAAGAATATGGATAATGGGGAGTGGGAGGGGAGGTAGGGGGGAGGATGGGTGGAGGGAGGGTGATAGGTGGGATTACACCTGCGGTGCATCTTACAAGGGTACATGTGAAACTTAGTAAATGTGGAATATAATTGTCTTAACACAATAACTAAGAAAATGCCAGGAAGGCTATGTTGACCAGTGTGATGAAAATATGTCAAACTGTTTATAAAACCAATGTATGGTGCCTCATGATTGCATTAATGTACACAGCTATGATTTAATATTAATAAAAAAATAGACTAAAACAGAAGCTAAGAAATACATTAATTATAGTTCTTACCAACATCAAATATAAATCTAACTTGCCATCCCTGAAAATGACACCTACTATCTTTAGGTCACCAGTTTCATGTATTAGAAAGAAAACCTGACCCAAACTCTGGAATCTTCTGAGTGAAAGCTAGAACTACCACTCTACCAGCAGGAAAACCAGAATAGAGAAGTCATGCTCTGTTCTGATTCCACTCAACCAAGAAAGAAATTTTAGAAAAAAAAAAAAAAAAAAAGCTAATGTGTGAATCAGTTTTTTTTGGTTTTGTTTTTGTTTTTGTTTTCTGATATTTGTATACAGACAAGAAAAAACATTTATCTAAATGATTGCACTTTAATATTGCCAGTAACTCACCTCCATTTGGATACTTAATATGATTCCAATTTCTCTACATTAATGGTTCTCAAACAGGGGTGATTTTATACCCTAGAGAACCCTCAGGAACATCTGGAGACATGTTTGCTTGTCAAAACACTATTGGCATCTAGTGGGTAGAGACCAGGGCAACTGCTAAACATTCTATAATGCACAGGATAGCTCCCACAACAAAGACTTTTCTGATCCAAATTATCAGTAGTGCCAAGATTGAAAAATCTTGCTCTATAGACAGTAAAAATCTGGAAATCATTTGGATTCTTACTATCTCCAAACACAGCATGTAGACAAGTCCTACTGACCACCAAGGGTTTCAGCTCAAATGCAGTCACATGGCAACTCTTAGACCTCCAGGGAATACTGCTAGAAAGTGGTCAGAGAGCAGGAAATGACTTCTAATTAGTAGTGTCCTCACAGGATACAACTGCAGAAGACAATTTCCTGTCCCCTTATTTGATGGGAAGATTAATTTGTTACTAAATTCCAGATGAGGAAGATTTTCAAAAGTTTCAAATAGCAAGAGTATAGCCGTAGAGAAGGCAATTATGTGCAATTTATACAGTGTTTGACAATCAAAATGTAAATATGATGAGTTTACTGCAGTAAATGCATACAGCATGTTTACCTTAAAGAACATCAGGCTGCAGAAATTCTAATGGGATCTGACAGTTGGAAATAATTATCTTTTCATATTGCAATTTTTATCTGAGATGAAAAGGAAAAATAAGATGAGATATTCACTCCTAGGGAACTATTATCTGTGTTTTTTTTTTTTTTCCTGATAAGGAACAATATAGGTATGGGGTTTTGAAGAGGTAGAGATTTGATAACTTCAGTGTTCTAGGAAGATTTATCTGCACAGAGACAATTAATTTTGTTGCATCCACATCTAAAACACGATCAGCTCCTCAATAAACGCTCCCTCCCTGCCATACAATAATGTATACACCTAGTGAAGCCTTCAGCGTTCATCTTCATTTCCTGGGTCTGAAAGGCTAATCAGAACTTTGGTAGCAAAAAGAGTTTTCTAATTTCTACTGGGAAGTGAAAACCTACCTTCCATCTCTGCATGTAAAGCAGCCAGAAAGTAGGCATTCAACAAATAGTACTGTCTTTCCATCTTGTCCTTTTTCTCATGTGCCACACAAGGTATTCCTTCTCTAGTGCTAAAACTTACAGAGCCAGAATAAAAAGACTGGAATGGTTATATAGTGAGGCAGCCTGCAATAAATATATTTTAATTCAAATACCACCTCCTGGAAGTATGTTTGGGGGTTATGTTGTTGCAATAAGATGGCAAAATAGAAAACTCAGATTATAAGATATACTGGCCTTTCCACTGTTTTCTTCTCTAAAACCATAATGCATATTCACCCAGACTTGCAACCATAATACACAGCAAGATTCAGTCTATTCCTAATATGATTAACCTTCCTCCTGCATTTGTCAACTATATGCCTTTCACCATCCTTATTGGAGAGCCTCCCCACAGTGCATGGGAGACAGACGGGTTCTTTATGGCTGGCTGACAGTGCCTGCCCATCAAAACAGTGTGCCGGGAGCACCTGACATGGATCGCATCACTGTCACGTAGCTATTTACCTGATGAAGTAGTCCAGCTGCTAACCGTGCCATAAAGCTTCCAGTTCACACTACAGCTACGGTGAAATGTGATGCTTGTAAGCTGTTCAAACCACCCGGTAGCTGATTCTACTGTAGGTAGCACCGAAGTTTCACTCCATTTCAGTAAAATGACAAACAGTAGTTATTAGTCTTAGGAAACTCGTTCTGAGTGAAACAGCTGTTCAGAGATTGTGCTTTGAATTTGGATAGTGGAAAAGATCACAGAGTTGGAGTAGAGTTAAAAATGAAATACACAGTGTTGACAATTGTAGGAAGTATAAAATCATACTATTTTGAAAAGCTTTTGGAAAAGGAAACCTTATAAATTATCGTATCTTACTCCCTCTCATGGATTAGAAAAATGAGGCCCAAAGTGGTACAGAAACTTAGTACATTTCCTTGGTTTTAAATACTTTGTGTTTTCTAACATTCCATCTCCTCTTATAAAAACTGGCAAACATTTATAAATAGAAAACCAAGATTTATCATAGAATTTATTATATTGACATAATTGCTGTGGAGGATAATTTGTCAATGTCTATCAAAATTGTAAATATAAATACCCTTTATTGAACAACCTCATTTTCAGTCATGTATTACACAGCAACACTTGTTCATGTACAAAATAAAATTTGTAGAAGGTTATTTCCTGCCGATAGAGAACTGATGGATTAAACTATAGAGTACCACACAGTGTAATGAGATAGTATGCAGCTATACAAAAGACAAAGGAATATATTTTCTATATCCCTGTTGATGTAGAAAGACAAAGGATATCTTTCTATATCCCTGTTGATATAGAAAGAAAGCCAGAAATACACATATATGACTTTGTGTAAGAAAAGAATTCATAAGAGTGTCTATTTATATTTACTTTTATGTACCAGAAGTGTATACAAGAGTCTAACTCAGTGACTATCGAGGAAGCAGTGGGGATGAGAACAGTTCCTTGAGCAAACCTTCCCCAGGAACACTTGATTATTACACTCTTCCTTCTTAGATCATATGACTGTCCTACTCAGATAAAAATAAATAAAATATTTTGAAGAATAAGATACATATAAATAAATTCCATGAAGCAAATAGGCTTACCATTGTTTTTGAAAAGCTTTTTGCTGTTCTTATAAAAATCATTCACCCTAATGTTCAGAGATAGTACTCTCAGTTTGTATTTACAGTTTAAAAGGAAATTTCTGCCTTAATCTTCTCCTTTATTTTTCTGTTCCCTAGACCTGCACACACTCATACACACTTACACACACAAACACAACGGACATATCATCATCCCTAATAATACAATTTCACCCACATTGATAAGTCACTTCTGGGTTTGTTAGATGGCTAATCTACTCTCTCTCTCCATCAACTTAGCTCTCATACACAGCCCAGGAAAATAATGAAGAAACAATTTGGAAAACATTGAACTTACAGAGAGTGAGATTATCTACAAACCTCAGATCTGGGTCAGAAATCTATAAATTCACTTTCATACTATTCTCTTGTATACTCATTCTTTGCTTTACTTTGACATATACAGAAACTATTAAGCAGAAAGTATAACTAGGTTTAAAAGCACCCATTGTGTGACTTTCAGGTTAGATATGAACCTGACTCTATCTGTGGTTTGAGAGCAGAAGAGCAGATTCCTAAGAGGGAATAGTAACTTCACATGACCATTACAAGGACTGAATGTGATATTGCAGGTAAGTATTAGTCCAGTACCTGGCACATCCCAAGGACTGGATCAATGTTCAATTGGCCTGCACCATCCCTTTTCATTTCTTCTGTCATGAATGCTTAACTAGTAATAAAATATTCAGAATTAGGACCTATTAAAACATATTGCTGCTTTTTTATTTCTAAGCAAATAGCCATTGCATAGGAAGTCCCACATGGCCAGGGCTCTGCTTGTTTTTCTCCAAACCAGATCACATTTGTTTTCAATTGTTTCACTGTCCAGCACTGTTAAGCATATCTGTGTATCTCACCTGCCTTGAAACTCTGAACTTCTATGACATCCCCAGGAAATCCACTTGGGAATAAACTTAAAAGAAAGTTCGGTGTTAACTAAGGGAGGTCCGCTTTAATTAAAAAAAAAAAAAAAGAAATTCACAAGTGATGTGTCTGTTATAGGCTTCCACAGAGCTAGGTATGATGTCCAAGATGGTCCTAGTTAAGGCCAGAGGCTCTCAAAGTCTACCAGCATAGCTCATAATCCTCTATAGAAAGGAAGACTAAAGGTGAGTTGCACCATGTTTAAATGGAGGAGATATAATTATGCAATGTTTCAGGTTTTCTATGTCACCCCAACTCTATTTTAAACCTTCTTAGGCAAATGATTTTCAGGGCTGCCTCACTTCTCCCACATTCCTATACCTATCCCAGCTCTTCTGAATGTCCCGGGATCTCTTAAAGTCATTCTGGACCTCAGGAAGCAGGTTAAGTTATGTAATTATGAAGTGGCCACTAAGTGCTCAAGCCAGTAAGAAAGAATTTGAGGACATTTTCTTTAGTCAGACAAGGCAGTAAGCAGGCAACTAAGTTTCTCCTAAATTAAAACAATTCAATCAGAACATAGCCGTAGTAACTGCATCTCCCATGTTAATCCAGTTACTTCGGTCAATCAAACTACTTCAGTTGTGATGAAATCTAATTGCTGTTTTGACAATTAAGCTGTGAACACCCCTCTCAATCAGTCATAGAAACTTGGAGTTGGTATTCCCCTCAGTGGTTAAACTTTTAAAACCTGATTGTTTTCTATAAACCATGCTAGAATAAAAGACCAGTGATAAATTGTATTTTATTTCTGTTTCAGCACCAACTACATGCCTAACTAAGTAAATTGCTTGGCATCAGTCTTCCTAACTTAAAAAAATATTGTTAAAACATTAAGGACAGAGTAATTATGATAAATGAGATAATAACAATGAACCTTATTCCCCCTCTGCTTTGAGGAACAAGGATACAACACCTTGCTTTCCCACCCCTGTAAACAATGGCTCACATATAAACCGAGCACACCAGCTTCAGTTATCAGACCTCAATTTCTGCTTTAAGAATAGACAAAAATCAGGTCCAATAATATGGACAAGTGTTATGGAACAAATCAATGTTTGCTAATGCTTTCAGATCTTGATTGAAAACTGCCCGGGGGAGAACATTTTTTAATAATTATGTTTGCATTCTGTTCACATAAATTCACTTAGTTTTCAGTGTGGTTGAGACACAGCTCACCCTTGAGATTTACCTATTAAGTTTTACATGAGAAAAAAAAATTTTTTTTTTTTTTTTGCAGTTTTGGCCAGGCTGGATTTGAACTCGCCACCTCTGGCATATGGGACCAGTGCCTTACTCCTTTGAGCCACAGGAGCTGCCCCAAGGGGAATTTTTTTGTTTTTTTGTTTTCTTTTTTGTAGAGACAGTCTCACTTTATTGCCCTTGGTAAAGTGCCATGGTATCACACTGCTCACAGCAACCTCCAACTCCTGGACTTAGGTGATTCTCTTGCCTCAGCCTCCCGAGTAGCTGGAACTATAGGCGCCTGCCATAATGCTCGGCTATTTTTTTTTGTTGCAGTTCCCCGGGGCTGGGTTTGAACCTCCCACCCTCGGTATATGGGGCAGGCGCCCTACCCACTGAGCTATAGGTGCTGCCCTTACTTGAGAAAAATGTTTTGTGAAAGTATGTGTCAAGTGTTGTTTTATTATTATTATTCTTTTTTTATGGAAAAGTCGGTTTTGAAAAATATCTTTTTCTTAGATAAAAGAAAGATAAAAGATAAAAATGTGTATCTAACAGTAGTTGACAACATCCTGTCCAAAATATATTCTTTGTCTCTAGACAAGGTGGATTTAGGCAACTGCAGTTGACATTCCTGAAAACAGAGATAGACAACATAATAAAAGCAAAAACAGATAAGGGTAGAAACTGTTAAAGTAAGCTCAGCCAACTTTCTAATTAAAAGTTTTTTAAACTCTTACTAAATATCCATGAAGCTTTTATTTAAAATCATTTTATTTTATATGCAAGTGATTGAAATACATGGATTTCCAAACTATTGAAACATTTTGGAGCCATGTTGTTTGAAGTGCCTGTAGTTCACAAACATTTCTTTTCAATTAGCTCTGAAACCTCTTTCAACAGCCTTTCATAAATAGGCCAACATCAATGGCATATTCAGATCCAGTGCAGATCTCTAATGGAAATGCACAATGGGCCCCACGCCATGCCTGCAGGGGCAAACATCTTCTATTTCAGACAGATCCAATGAGAAGTTTTACCAGCTATTCTGGGTCTTTCACTTTTGGGTCTCAGGTTTAGCTCATCGCTAATCAATGCTTGTGTTTTTTAATTACATTGTACAGTCAGTAATGATTTGTCACTCATTGAACCTGGGCTGTCTTCTGAGCCATCACCAATGTAAAAAACTGCAAAAGCAAGGTAACTTCAACTGCCAGGTCTCTGCAATGAAAAAGAGAAACTTTTCCCTTATAATGGGAAATGCCAAATTTGTAAGAAAGGAAATAAAGATAATATTCTTATATTTAAGTTGCATCAAATATTAGAGGCCTCTCTTTTCTAGGATTGGAAACTCCTGTCCACCAAAGCATTTATGATGTTCGTATCTCCTGCAGCATTAATCAACAACCTGAGTGATACAGAATACTCAGTAGGTACTGATTGTTATGCTGACTAATGACAAGTTTTAGCATATATATATTATACACATACGTATATATACGTATATGTATATACATATATGTGTGTATATACATATATATATAGAGAGAGAGAGACAGAGAGAGAGAGAGATCTCCCTCTGATACATAGAAGAGAAAAACTAGGCTGGGTGCAGAGGCTTATGCCTATAATCCTAACACCTTGGGAGGCCAGGTGGGTAGAATGCTTGAGCTCAGGAGTTCAAGGCCAGCCTGAGCAATAGCGAGACCCTGTCTCTACTAAAAAATAGAATAGCTAGCTAGGCATCATTGAGGGTGCCTGTAGTCCCAGCTACTCAGAAGCTTGAGGCAAGAGGATCACTGGAGCTATGATTCCATGGCACTCTACCCAGGGTGACAAAGTGAGATTCTGTCTAAGAAAAAAAGAGAGAGAGATACAGAGAAATTCTGAATTAACTTCATGTTCCAATGACTAGTAATTGATGTTGCATGGCACTTGAGAATGGTAATCTTGTTTTCCAAGAAAGGAATAACTATATTACAATAGTTGAAATATTTGTGGTGTTATAAATAAGTTATTACTTGTATAGAATAGGCAGTAATCAATAAGAACAAATATTTAACCAATCAGGATGGACATAAACTATCTATGCCATTATATCAACCTAGTCAGAAAGCAGGTCATTGATACTAAGCAAAAACAAACATATAAACAAAACAAGAAACATTTTTTAGACTACAAAGTAATAAGAAGCCAAGTTCTAAAATTTCTGACTGTAGTCTCATTTTTTTCTCTTTCTCTTAATGTCCTTCTGAATCACAAGTCAGTGAACTTTTCCTATAGTAGGACAAACAGTAAATATGTTAGGCTTTGAAGGGATATGGTAGATGTTATAACTATGATGTTCTGTTGCTGCCACAGAAAAACAGTTAAAAAAACAATATATAAATGAGAAATATGGCAATAATCCAATAAAACTTTACTTACAAAATAAAAAAGTGGGCCACAATTTGCTCAAAATCTGAATTATCTGAAGACAGCTGAATAGGAACTTTCAGAAATTGTCCCTCAGTACAAACACCTAAATCAATGACTACCCACCCAAGCAAATAACTTCAGAAGAATAAAAAAATCAGGAAAACGATCATACTACTTATTTTTAATGATATATCAAGAAAAGAGGCACCGAAGAAAGCAGAAAATACAATCTTACATTGCCTACACCACCCCTCTCCTATCTTCTGGCAGTGCCACACCAGCAGACCAAGTGCAGAGTTAATCCGTGTGCCCAAGGGAGGGAGAGTAAAGTGATTGTGGGGCTCTGCATTGAAACTCAGGGCTGCCCTGGTACAGGGGAACACAGCACATGGCAAAATTCTGCCAGAGCCCACAGAGGGAGGGTTTGCTTCATACCCAAGTTTCAGATAGCTCCACCACTAACTGACAGAAAGCAGCTTGGGTCCTAAACCAAATTGCTAATGCAATTGAGCCATAAAGCCTGAAATCCCCGTGCAATTTCTATGACTGTGCTGACTTGGAGCCAGTGAACTTGGGGTACATGTGACACAGTGAGACACCAGCAGTAACACAAAAGACAGTGCCTATGTCACCTCTGCCAACTACAGGCAGCGTGGCTCAGGGAGTATCTTCTTCCTCTTGGGGAAACAAAAGGGATGAATTCAGAGGACTGTTTTGCAACTAGGGTACCAGCTTACTCAAAGTAAAATAAAGAGCCAAGCAGACTGCTGGAGCCCATGAGTATAATACCTTAGTTGCTAGAAGGCATTTCTGGTCCCACCCTGGGCCAGAAGAAAACATGCTGCCTGGAAGGGAAGCACCCAGTCCTGACAGAATTCACTACCTGCTGATTAAAGAGCCCTTGAGGTTTGAATAAACATTGTATGCAGCCAGGAAACAGCCACCAGTGCTTTTCATGATACTGGGCTGGCTTCAAGTGTGACTAGGATCTGGTAGACATGAGGGAGTACCCATGTCACTCCTTTTTCAACTCCAGCACAGAGAGTAAGGAAAGAGAATGAAAGACTTTGCTTGGTAATCCAAGGAATGCTCCTATATCTTACTCAAGTCCATCAAGGTGGAACTACCAGGAGTCTACAAGAATTACAGCATTACTGGGCCTGGGGTAATACCAGTGCTGACACAGCTATAATGACCAAAGACTTAGACCACAACTCAATTCCCTTTAAATATCTGGAAAGTCTTCTCAAGAAGAATGGATTCAAACAAGCCCAGATTAAAATAAATACCTAACTCTTCAAAGTCCAGACATTGACTAACACCCATAAATATCAAACACATCCAGAAAGACATGACCTCACCAAACGAATTAAATAGGGTACCAGTGGCCAATCCTGGAGTGATGAAGATAAGTCACCTTTCAGACAAAGAATTCACAATAGTGTCCTTGAGAAGCTCAATGAACTTCAAGACAACACAGAGAAGTTTACCGAAGAAATTTAACAAAGAGATTAAAATTTTTAAAACATCAAGCAGAAATTCTAGAGCTAAAGAATTCAGTAGACAAACTGAGAAAGGTATCAGAGTCTCTCAATAGCAGAACTGACCTAGCAGAATAAAAAAATTAGTGAGTTTCAAGACAGGCTATTTGACAATATATAGTCAGAAAAGAAAAAAAAAAGAAAGAATAAGAATGATGTAAAATAGTTTTAAAAGATCAAATCTAATAATTATTGGCTTTAAAGAGGAGGTAGAGTAAGAAATTGGAGTAGAAAGTTTATTCAAAGAAATAATAAAAGAGAACTTTCCAAACTTATAGAAAAAAGATCAAAATTCAGTCACAAGAATGTCACAGAACACCGGGCAGATTTAATCCAAGTAAGACTATCTCAAGACATTTAATAATCAAGCTCCCTAAGGTCATGGAAAAAGAAAAGGTCCTGAGGGAAGCAAGAAAAAAGGGGGGAGGGGGAACAGCATATAAAAGAGCTTCAATTCATCTGGTAGCAGACTTCTCAGTGTAAGTGTAGCATGACACATTGAAAGTGCTCAGGGAACAAAAAAGTCCTTAACCCTAGATATTATATCCTATAAAAATGTTCTTCAAACATGAAAGAGAAATAAAGACTTTCCCAGCCAAACAAAAGCTGAGGGATTGCATCAACACCAATCCTATCCTATAAGAAATACTAAAAGGCGTTGTAGTTGAAAGAAAAGGATATTAATGAACAACAGAAGTTATCTGAATGTATACAACTCACTGGTAGCAGTAAAGACACAAACACTGAATATGCTACTGCTGTAATTGCAGAGTATAAACCACTTACATCATGAGTAGGAAGACTAAAAGACAAGCAATAAATATAACAACAATAATTTTTTGAGAGATAGATAGCATAAAAAGATATCAATGGAAACAAGAAAAAGTTAAAAAGTCGTGGGAGTATGAAACTAAATTTCTGTTAGATTTACCTTTCCTTGCTTATTTGTTTGTTTGTTTTTTGTCTGTAAGAGAGTTGTCGTATGTTTAAAATAACTGGTCACAAAATGTTATTTGCAAATCTCATGGTAACCTCAAAACAAAAAACCTACAATAGATACATAAAAAATAAAAGACATTAAAACATCTGATAACTAGAATCTACAAAGAACTTCTTTGTGGGCAAGAGACTTGAACAGAAACTTCTCTGAAAATGACAGATGAATGACCAACAAACACATGAAAAAATGCTGATTGTCTTTAATCATCAGAGAGCTGCAACTCAAAACCACTTTGAGATATCACCTAACTCCAGTAGGATTAGCCCACATCACAAAGTCCCAAATTGCAGATACTGGTATGGATGTGGAGAGAACCAAAAACTTCTGCACTGCTGGTGGAATTGCAAAATAATACAAGCTTTATGGAAAGTGGTATGGAGAAGCCACAAGGAACTAAAAGTTAACCTTCCACTTTATCTTGCAATTCCATTACTAGGTATCTACCAGAAGAACAAAATCCTTTTACCACAAAGACATTTGCACCAGAATGCTTACTGCAGCCTAATTCATAATTACCATGTCATGGAAGCAATACAAATGCCCAACAACTCATGAATGGATTAACAAATTATGGTATATGTATACTATGGAATACTATTTAGCCATAAAAAAGATGGAGACTTTATATCTTTCATGTTTACCTGGATGGAGTTGGAACCCATTCTTCTTAGTAAAGTATCTCAACATTGAGAAAAAGTATCCAATGTACTCAATACTATTATGAAACCAATATATAAACACTTACACACTCATATAATTATAAAACAGAAATATAGTCTAGCAAAGGGGAGGGGAGAGGAGGGAGAAAAAGAGAGAGAGGAGGGCGATTGGTAGGAGGAGGGAGGACATTTGGTGGGATCTTGCCTAATGTGCACAATGCAAAGGTATATGTCAAAATAAGTAAGAGTAAATTATAAATGCCTTACCACCAAAAATAAGTAAGTGAGGTGATGGTTATGTTCATCAGTTTGATTTAAGCATTCCATATTGCATATCAAATCATCACATTGTACCCCATCTATGTATGAAATTACGATTTTAATTAAAAATTAAATTTAAAAGTAAAAAAAGACATTAAAACAAACTACTGTAAAAAATCACTTTTAAAAAAGGAATACAGGAAGTAATAAAGAAAGAGAGAACCACAAAACAAGCATAAATCAAATAACTGCATGGTACTAGTAAGTACTTAACCTATCCATAATAATATTGAATGCAAATTGACTAAACATTCCAATCAAAAGACATAGAGGGCTGAAGGGATAAAAAAAAATATGCCAACTACAAGTTGCCTGCAAGAAATGTCCTTTACCTATAAGACAAAAATAGACTGAAAATAAAAAGATGAAAAAGGATATTCTATGCAAATGGAAACCAAGAAAGAACAGAGGCAGCTATGAAGGGGAACCTATTTAGGGCAGTCAAGAATGAAGGACTGGAAAAAGGCACCTGGTGAGAAAGAGAATAAAAGGAGAGCCACAGCTCTCAGCCTTCACAACCTGTGCAATCATCACGCCACAACCCTTGGAAAGGGAAATGGAACCTTGCATCTTAAATTTTATGACACCATAGAAATGGGTTTGAGGTCAACTGAAAAGTAGTGACACCATGGAAATGGGTGAAGGATCACCTGGAAACTATGCATTCTTATATCATGTATGTCAGGAGCAATTACAGTGATGGCGTGATTGGTGCAATGTAGAATCATCAATTTGGTACAATACAGAATCCTTACTTTGCATTTAGAAAGACTCAATCAAGAAAGGAGAAAGTATGGTAAAATATATAACCTCTTAGACAAAGGAGTTTTGGCAGCAACCCATTTGGAACCCCTTCCATTGCACTGGAAACTTTCTTGTCTGCTTTCTTTTATCTATAATAAAATCTTCCACTTTTGCTTATTTGTAGTCCGTGATTTTATTCTTCACTTCCCAGGAACAAAGACCCAGCAGGAAAATTCTGGTATCAGCTATACTTCTATAAGATAAAATAGATTTCAAGACAAAAATTAAAAAAGAAGTCAAAGAAAAAAGAGGTCAATTCAGCAAGAAGACATAACAATTCTGAATACATATGCACTGAACACTATAGCAACCAAATATATAAAGCAATTATCAAAGCTAAAGAGAGAGAGAGAAACCCCAATACAATAATCATTGAAGACTTCAACCTCCACTTTCAGCCTGGGACAGATCATTCTGACAGAAAATCCACAATGAGACATTGGACTCGATCTGCACTATAGATCAAATGGATCTAATGGATATTTGCAGAATATTTTATCCAACACTTTCTTCTCCTACCTGATAAATCATTCCTAAGGATAGACCATACGTTAAGTCATAAAATAAGACTCAAAAATTTTTAAAAAAAAATTGAAATCATACCAAGTATTTTTGCTGACCACAATAGAATAAAACTAGAAATTGATAACATGAGGAATGTTAGAAAATAAACAAATACATGGAAAGTAAGTAATACATTCCCAAATAACAAGCAGGACAATGAATAAACTAAGAAGAAATTAAAAAAAAATTAAAACAAATGAAAAAATAACAGCACAACCTGTGGGATACAGCAAAAGCAGTAATAAGATGAAAGTTTATAGCACTAAGCTTCTACATCAAAAAAGTAGAAAAACTTCAACTAAACAACCTAATAATGCATCTTAAGGAACTAGAAAAACAAGAGCAAGCCAAACTAAAATTAGTAGAAGAAAAGAAATAATAAACATTAGAGCAGAAATAAATGAAATTAAAAGCAAAAATATTTGAAAGATTAACAAAATGAAAAGTTCCTTTTTTGAAAAGATAAAATATACACACCTTTATCCAGACTAAGAAAAAAAAGGGAGAGAAAAGATCCAGATAAATAAAATTAGAGATGAAAAAGGGAAACATTATGACTGTTGTTGCAACAATCCAAAGGATCGTTACAGATTATTAGAACTACATGCCAATAAATTAGAAACCTAGAAGAAACAGATAAATTCCCAGACATATACAACCTGCCAAAACTGAAATAGGAAGAAATTCAAAGCCTGAATGAATCTGTAACAAGTAATGAGATAGAAGCAGTGATAAAAAGTCTCCCATCAAAGAAAGCCCAGGACCTGATGATTTCACTGCTGAATTCTACCAACCTTTAAAAGTAGAACTAGCACCAATCCTCCTTAAACTATTCCAAAAACTCAAAGAGGAGGGGATACTCTCAAACTCATTCTGCAAGGTCTGTATCACCCTGATAACAAAACCAGACAAAGACACCATTAAAAAAAAAAAAAAAAAACTACAGGTCAGTCTCTTTGGTGAATATAGGTGCAGAAATCCTCAACAAAAATACTAGCAAACCAAATTCAACAATACATTAAAAACAATTATTCATTATAATCAAGTGGGATTCATCTCAGTGATTCAAGGATGGTATATAATATAAAAATCAATCAATGTAATACATCATATCAACATAATAATAAAAACAATATTTGATGCTGAAGAAGTGTTCAATAAAACTCAACACCCATTCGTGATAAAAACTCAAAGAAAACTGGGTATAGAAGGAACTTACCTCAACATAATAAATGTCATATATGACAGACACACAGCTAGTATCATACTGAATAGGGGAAAAAACTGAAAACCTGTCCTTTAAGATATGGAATGAGACACCACGTTCACCACTGCTATTCAACATAGTACTGGAATTCTAACTAGAGCAATCAAACAAGGGAAAGAAATAAAGGACATCTAAATTAGAAAGGCAGAAGTCATATTATCCTTGTTTACAGACGATACAATCTTTTGTCTAGAGAAACCTAAAGACTACTCAAAAACCATTAGAATTGATAAATTAATTCAAGGAAGTTGTAGGATACAAAATCAACATACAAAAATAAATAGCATTTCTATATGTCAATAGAAAACAGTATGAAAACAAAACAAAGTAATCCTTAATTTCCAATGATCCTTTGAATTATTTATAGCTATTTACAATAGTGCTAAATAAAACAAAATACATAGGAATAAACTTAATCAAATAAGTGAAAAATCTATATAATAAAAACAATAAAACTTTGATGGAAGAAATTGAAAAGTACACAAAAAATGGAAAGATATTCCATGTTCATGGATTAGAAGAATCAATATTATTCAAATGTCCATACTACCCAAAGCAATCTATAGTTTCAATAAAATACCTATGAAAATACCAATAACACAGAAATAGAAAAATTAACCTTAAAATTTATATGGAAGCACAAAATACCCAGAATAACCAAAACCATCCTGAATAAAAAGAATAAAATTGAAAAAAATCGTATGCTGTGACCTCAAGTAACCTCATAGCAACCAAAACAGCTTACTACTGGCATAAAAACAGGCACATAGAGCAATCGAATAAAATTGAGAAATAAATCTACCATTTATAGTGAACTTATCTTCAACAAATGTGCCAAGAACACACAGTGGAGAAAAGACAGTCACTTCAAAACATGGTGCTGGGAAAACTAGGTATCCATATCCAGAAGAATGAATCTAGACCTTTATCTCTTTCCATATACAAAATCAATTCAAAATGGATTTAGGACTTAAATCTAAGACTTAAAACTATAAAACTTCTAAAAGAAAACATTAGCAAAATACTTGAGGACATTTGTCTGGGCAAGGATTTCTTGGGTAAAACACTCAAAGCACAGGTAATCAAAATAAAGTTGGACAAATGAAATCACATTAAGCTGAAAAGTCTCTGCACAGCAGAGGAAACAACAGCAAAGGAAACAACAAAGTGAAGAAACAAGCCACAGAATGGAAAAAAATATTTTCAAATTACCCATTTGACAAGGGATTAATAACTAGAATATATAAGGAGCTCCAACGACTTGGTAAGAAAAAAAATCAAATAATCTGATTGAAAAATGGGCAAAGGATCAAAGCAGATATTTATCAAAAGAAAACATACAAATAGCCAAGAAGTATATAAAAAAAATGCTCAGCATCATTAGTCATCACACAAATACACCATCAAAACTATACCTCACCCCAGTTGAAATGGCTTTTATGAAAAAGTCAATAATGAATACTGGCAAAGATGTAAAGAAAGGGAACTCTCATACACTGTTGGTGGGAAATGTAAATTAGTGTAAATACTATGGAGAACAGTATGGGGTCCCTCAAAAAACAAAAAATAGAACAACCATATTATCCAGCAATCCCATGGCTAGGTATATAGCCAAAGGAGGGGAATTCAGTATAAAGGATATCTATACTCCCATGTTTATTGCACCACTATTCATAATAGCAAAGATATGGATTCAACCTAAGTATCCATAAAAAGATGAATGGATAAAGAAATCATGGTACATATACAGAATGAACAATTATATAGCCACAAAAAAAAGAATAGAATCCTGCCATTTGAAGCAACATGAATGGAACTGGAGAACACTATGTTAAGTAAAATAAGCCAAACAAATATTACACATTCTCACTCATATATGGGAGCTAAACATTAAAAACAATTTATCTCATGGAGATGGGAACTAAAACAATGATTACTAGAGCCTGGGAAGTGTGGTAAAGAGCAGGAGATATGGTTAACGGGTGTAAAAATATACTTAGGTGATTAGATAGAATGAATAAGTGGCAGTACACCGAGGTGACTAAAAACAACATTAAGTTAAGGTATACTTTAAAATAACTAAAAGCGAGGAGGGACAGAGCAAGATGGCAGGCCAGAAGGATTGTTCAGCTGAGCTCTCCTAGAACAATTGGGGAAAAAGAGAGAAGCCAGCCATATCTGACATGGGGACCTTACCCAGAGTCATAACTCTGGGAGCACAGCGAGGAGGTGGTGAGCTGGATACAGCATATGATCTGGAGCAGTGAAAATCTGATGAATTAGGAAAGTGATTGCCACCAGCTGGGATTGGCTGGCCCCCTATGGAGGCCCAGGATGGGAGGAAGCCTTTCCGGAACTTTCGATTGTTGGGGGAAGCTATGTGTTGAGTATAAAGCTTAGAATCAAGATTGGCAATCAGATTTGAATGATGTTGGAGTAGATTTGCCATAGGTTTGGTGGCTGGTGAGGCAGACATAATGAGGTCTCAGAGGCCAGGGGGCCACCACTGTGGGAAGGTACAACAAGGTCTTAGCAGGAACCTAAAGCACAGCCATCTCAATTCTGCCTGCTGGGATCAGAACTTCACTCTTGGGACAGGCTGAGGGACTCCCACACCCCATGGGAACTGGAATCAGGGGGCACTATAAAACCTGCCCCTGAAGGATTCTTATGAGATTTTTGATCCCAACCCAGCAGGGTCTAAATGCTGAGGAAACAATCAGGTGATAAACAAAGACAACTAAGTTTGGAATAAGGACCATAGAGGTTGCTGGCTGTTCTCTTTGTCTCCTAAAAAAAAAAAAAACAGTGCCACCTGGATCCCAGCAACACATTGCAACCTGTTGTCATCAAAAGCAATGACTTCTGTTTCATTGACCACAAGGAAGAGTTTGGCTTTGCTCAGGCTGAAGCCACTTCAAGACTGAAGCTCTGAGACAAGGTAATCTGAAACAAAGGAGGCAGTGAGAAGGAAAAAGGAGGACAAGGAGGTGAACAAGGAAAAAGTACATGAGTGAGCAACAGAAAAATTGGGCAACATGAAAAACCAAAGCAGAGCAACTCCCCCAAGAGACCATGAGGCAGCTATTTCAGAAGACTCCACCTACAAAGATTAATGGATTTGACAGAAAATGGATTTAAAATATGAATAATAAAGACAACAAAAGGAATGGATGAGAAAATGGAAAGACAGAATCAAAAGTCAGACAAGAAACATGTAGAATATAAAAAGGATATGGTGGAACTTAAGAAAATGAAGGAGACAATCAGGGAATGCAAAGATGCTGTAGAAAGTATCAAAAATAGGTTAGACAATGGAGAAGAAAGAACCTCAGAGTTAGAGGGTAAAGTTTTACAGTTAACCCAGGTAGTTACAGAGGCAGAAAAGAAGACAGAGAAAGCAGATTAGGCACTTAGAGAACTACAAGACTCCATGAAGCATTTAAACATATAAATAATATGGATTCATAAAGGGGAAGAAGATTGTCCCAAAGGAATTAAAGCTCTACTAGAGACTATCATAAATGAAAAATTCCCAAGTTTTACTAAAGACCCTGACACACTCCTTTCAGATGGATATTGAACCTCAGGTAATCTCAACTCAAACAGAGCTTCTCCAAGGCACATTGCAATGAACCTGTCCAAAGTTAAGATGAAAGAAAATTCTGCAAGGAGCCAGGAATAAGGGCCAACTGACATACAGAGGCAGAGCCATTAGGATAACAGCAGACTTTTCAACAGAAACTTTTCAAGCCAGAAGAACATGGTGATCCACCTTCAACATTCATAAACAAAACAATTTTTAGCCCAGAATTCTGTATCCTGCTAAACCAAGCTTCAAAATTGATGGAGAAATCAAATCTTTTGCTGATACAAGCACTGAGGAAATTTGTCACAGCAAGACCAGGTCTATATGAAATATTTAGGCCTATTCTCAATACTGATCATCACAATAGATCACTAGCAAAGTAAATATCCAGAAGCTAATGGTCAAAACTTAGCTTCCAAAATCGTGCAAATGATAAAACTATAAAACAGACTTTCACAAAATAAGATGACTTGAACTCCACCACACTTATCAATTCTCTCACTAAATGTCAATGGATTGAATTCACCAAGGAAGAGGCCTAGACCGGCTGATTGGATAAAAAAGTACAAGCCGTCCATATGCTGTATCCAGGAGACACACCTAGCCTTGAAAGGCAAATCAAGAGTCAGAGTTACAGGATGGAAAACAGTATTTCAAGAAAATGGAAATCAGAAGAAAGGAGGGGTTTCAATCTTATTTTAAGATGCAAATGGATTTAAGGCAACTAAAGTTAAGAAAGACAAAGATGGACATTTTATAGTGGTCAAAGGAACGATACAACAAGAACACATTCCAGTTTTAATATGTATGTGCCCAATTTAAATGCTCCAAGATTTATGAAACAGACCTTGATGGGTCTGAGGAATATGATATCCCATAACACTATAAAAGCCAGGGACCTTAACATCCCTCTGACAGAACTGGACAGATCTTCTAAACAGAAACTAAACAAAGATACAAAGGACTTAAGTGTGACCCTAGAACAAATGAGATTAATAGGCATATACAGATCACACCATCCCAAAGCTAAAGAATATAAAGTTTTCTCATCAGCCCATGATACATGCTCCAAAATCAACCACATCCTGGGATACAAATCAAACCTATGCAAAATTAAAAGAATAGAAAATATATCTTGTATCTTTTCAGATCACAAGGCAATAAAGGTAAAACTCAATTCCAACAAAAACATTCACCCACACACAAAGACTTGGAAATTAAACAACCGTAAGCTGAATGATAGTCGAGTTCAGGAAGAGATAAATGAGGAAATCATTAAATTCCTCAAACATAACAACAGTGTAGAAAGAAATTACCAAAACCTGTTGGATACAGCAAAAGCAGTCTTAAAAGGGAAATTTATCACATTAGATGCCTGCATTCAAAAAACAGAAAGAGAGCACATCAACATATCATGAATCATCTTACGGAGTTGGAAAATGAACAATCTAATCCCAAACCAAGCAGAAGAAAACAAGCAAAAAATTCAAAAAATTAGCAAAACAAAAAGTTGATTTTTTCACACACACACAAAAAAACAAATAAAACTGAACATCCTTTGGCCAGATTAACTAGAAACAGAAAAGTAAAATCTATAATAACCTCAATCAGTAACAATAAAGGGAAAATAACAACATATGCCACAGAGAGGCATCTCTAAGTACTACAAGAAACTCTATGCCCAGAAATTTGACAATGTGGAGGAAATGGATCAATACCTGGAATCACACCCTCTCCCTAGGCTTATCAAGAAGAAATACATCTCTTGAACAGACTGATTTCAAGAACTAAGAAGGAAGATATAATGAAAAAAGTCTCTCAACAAAAAATTTCCCTGGTTCCTTTGCACCCCCTCCTTTCTTCTGATTTCCATTTGCTTGAAATACTGTTTTCCATCCCTTAACTCTGAGCCTTGATTTGCCTTTCAAGGGTAGGTGTGTATCCTGGAGACAGCATATGGATGGCTTATGTGTTTTTAACCAATAAGCCCACCTGGTCCTCTTCAGTGGTGAATTCAATCCACCAGAATTATATCAAACCTTCAAAGATTTTTATGCCCATACTGCAGAAATTATTCCAAAAACTTGAGAAGGAAGGAATCTTCCTCCAACATGTTCTATGAAGCAAACATCACCCTGATACCAAACCCAGGAAAAGACCCAACTAAAAAGGAAAACTTCAGACCAATTTCACTAATGAATATGATGCAAAAATTCTGAATAAAATCCTAGAGAATAGATTATAGATACACATTAAAAAAAAAAATCATTCATCACTTTCAAGTAGGTTTCATCCCAGGGATGAAGGGCTGGTTTAACATACACAAGTCCATAATGTAATTCACCATATCAACAGAAGCAAAAATAAAGACAATATGATCCTCTCAATAGATGCAGAAAACCATTAAATAAAATTCAGCATCCTTTTCTAATTAGAACACTTAAGAATATAGGCATAGGTGGCACATTACTTAAACTTTTCAAAGCAATCTATAACAAACCCATAGTTAATATTGTATTGAATGGAGTAAAACTGAAAACTTTTCCACTTAAAACTGGAACCAGACAAGGTTGTCCTCTATCGTCACTAATATTCAACTTAGTGCTGGAAATTCTAGCCAATACAGTCAGGCAAGAGAAGGAAATAAAGGTTATCCAAATGTGAGCAGAGAAGGGCAAATTCTTGTTCTTTGCCAACAATTTGATCTTAGAGAATCCCAAAGACTCAACCACAAGACTCCTGGAAGTGGTCAAAATCTAAAACTCAATCTACACCTTCATCAAAATATCACATTTACCCTATAAAGATATACAACTATTATGCACCCATAATAATTAAAAATAAAATATATATGAAGGTCTGACAATTAAGTTTGCAAACTCATCCTAGAAAAGGTACCATATACCTCTCACTCCTGCATATTTCTACCACTGTGGTTACCTTTGAAGCTCTCCCCTTTGAGTTGCTATGTGCTGACAGCAGTGCCTATTCAACCCTTCAAAGCAATTTTGAAACTCTTTTTTCTGGAATGGCCATCAAAGCTGTTGTCATATTACACTTGATGTCCTGAATGCCATCAAAATTACTTCCTTTCAATATTTTCCTTATCTTCAGGTAAAGAAAAAATCATTGAGGGCCAGTCACATGAGTTGTGTAAGGAGGTTTTCCAATACAATTATTTGTTTACTGGCTAAAAACTCCCTCACAGACAGTGTCATGTGAGCTGTTTGCTTTTGTTCATCAGTGAGCTCTTTCAGGACCATTTTCACACACACCCTGCCAATGCTGAGATTTTCAGTTAAGATTTTCCTGATCCTCTATTGATGTTTACTTGGTCTGTTATGCTTCTCACAGTCAGCCAATGACAATTCAACACATTTTTGCAATGTTTTCAGCAATTCTGCTCATTATTGGCTGCCCTGACCTCTCTATATCAGTAATACTTTCTCTCCCTTCAGAAAAATGACCTTTAGTTAATAACGATGTATCAATATTGGTTTATTGGTTGTGACAAATTCACTGTACTAAGATGTTATTAAAAGGTGAAACTAAGTATGGAGTACTGGGAAATCTTTTTACTATCATTGCAAATTTTTCTGTAAAATTATTCTAAAATTAAAAGTTTATTTTTATAAAAATGAAAGAATAGTTTTCTTATCTCTAAATAGAGAAGGTCTAAGTATAATGCCAAAATGTGGAACCTCGGTAAGTGAAATATTAGCAGAGTTGACCTCATAAAAACTAATAATTCATAACACAATGTAAAGGCAAATTAATCAAGAAGAAATTTTTCATAACATATTACTTAGCAAAAAAAAAAGTTAATATCTTTAAGCTGTCAAGAATGATTTTAAAACAATAATATCAATTCTTTTTAGAAAGATACTGAGTCTCATACTTTTGCCCAGGATTGACTTGAACTCCTGGGTTCAAATGATCCTCTTGCCTCAACTTTCTGAGTAGCTAGGACTATATGATCAAATTTTAATAACAACCTCATGAACTTCCAATTCTCAAAACAAATGTCAAAGTCTAGTAAGTAAAGATATTCGACCTTACCAAATAAAGATGTAAGTAAAATCAAAATGTACTGATTTTAAATCATAATATTCCATGCAGGGCAAAAGAAACAGGTATATAAGAAGGTACAATTCTAGGTGAGAGTAAAATTTAGTTTGTTTTTAGAAATAAACTTTATCCAAACACACAGACATGTACACATGCCCATACCTGCACACACATTTATAGGAATTCATCATAAGGAGGTAATAGGGATACCAAAAATGTTTCATCAATAAAGACTGCTAATAGTAAGGATTTATTATAATAAATGAAAAATAAAACTGGGCAACTCATGAAAATCACATACAGATGATTCTTTAAAGTAATGTGACAATATTTATAATGTTTAAGAAATAAAAGCAGTTAACTTTTATTTTTTTAAATATAATCTGTGGAATATAACCACAAGACAAACTCTACTTAACAAAATCAAATGTTTTGACCTGGGTAACCTCACATTAACCTGAAATAAATTTACTTAAAATTTAAATAAAAATATACATTTATAGGGAACAAACTGAAAACAGATGCAAACAAAATGGGTTTTCTTGGTGAGAGGGGTAAGAGTCAACATGGGATAGGATAGAAAAATACTTATTTTTCTAATTTAAAACATGCATTGTTTGTGTTTCTGCAGCATCCATGTATTACTTTGTTTTTAATTTTTAATTATTATGGATACAAAATAGCTATACATATTTATGGAGTACATGTGATATATTGATCCAAGAATACAATGTATAATGATCAAATCATAAATCAGAGTAATTAAGTGATCCTTAAGTATTTATCATTTTTTCACGTGCTACATTATAATTTCAAGTCTAATAAGGATGTTATTTTCAGAAGTCCAGTCCCAATAAATTAGTGCCTCAGAAATTCTAGTTTATATCTTAAGAATATTGTTGTCCAAAAAAAAAAAAAAATAGCTGGGAAAATATGCACCAAAATGTTAAAAATATTTATTGCTGATCACAAAATTACTGGAGGGTTTTTTTGCTGCTTTGCCAAGCTGTCTTATTTTTAAAAAATTAAAGAGATTGTAATAAAAATAGTTACTTGTAAATAAAAAAAAAAAAGAAATTAGAAGACCAGAAAATATAGGGTAATTTAAAAACCTTTTAATAAAATCTAAAAACAATCTGTACATATAGTTATTTTAATATAAGGTTTAGAGTACTAGAGTTATCCTTAGAAAATTAAATCTCATTTTATTGTGTTCCATTTATTTAATCATTCAAATGTTTATTGTGCAAATTCTAAATGAAAGACACTGTAAAAGAACAGAAAAGACATCTAAGACTAAAGGGGTTTAGAAACCTTTGAAAAGCCCACAGTAAGGAAACATTTTACAAAGTACACAGATATATTTTTTGATTTAAAAAGCTTTAAATTTTTTGAATTGAACTTTGACCACATCTATATAAGTGTGACATAACCGATTATCATAGTGAAACTAATATTTCTAAGTTGTTCTGTTTTTCATAGAACAAAACAGATAAGGTGGAGTGAATTGAAGTGACTAAATTTAAAGTCATGAAAATAAAACTCTCAGAGAATCCCTAATTCAGTGGACAGTAACAGAATCTCCAGTAAACCTTTTTATAAACAAATAGCTCAGTCCCATCCCAGTGCTGGTGATCTGAGCCTCAATGTTGGGGCCCAGGCATGTGCATTTTTAAAGGCTTCATAGGTCAGTCTGATATTCCCTCTATCATTGTGTATTGGGCTCTAAATAATGGATTTGATGTGCTTGATCCTAAATTATTCATTGTGAGAACTATAGAAAAATAGGTTTTTAAATAGTTATTCACCTAGTTCCTGATGTCTTTTAGTCACCAATATTCATTTTTCATAGTGAAACTAATATTTCTAAGTTGTTCTGTTTTTCATAGAACAAAACAGATAAGGTGGAGTGAATTGAAGTGACTAAATCTAAAGTCATGAAAATAAAACTCTCAGAGAATCCCTAATTCAGTGGACAGTAACAGAATCTCCAGTAAACCTTTTTATAAACAAATAGCTCAGTCCCATCCCAGTGCTGGTGATCTGAGCCTCAATGTTGGGGCCCAGGCATGTGCATTTTTAAAGGCTTCATAGGTCAGTCTGATATTCCCTCTATCATTGTGTATTGGGCTCTAAATAATGGATTTGATGTGCTTGATCCTAAATTATTCATTGTGAGAACTATAGAAAAATAGGTTTTTAAATAGTTATTCACCTAGTTCCTGATGTCTTTTAGTCACCAATATTCATTTTTCAGTGGTTGTTTCCTTTATACTCTGTACTGTTTATCAAAAAAAATCACCATTTTCCAAGAAGAACTGTATGATATAATAAATTTATCTTTATTGAAAAAGGAAAAAGATATACTAGTCAAAATATTACATGCTAGATTTGAATTACTATACTTATAAAACTTATAGAAGTTCCAAGGCAACTAAATATGATAGTGGGCCAAAATTCCCAGTGGACTAAAATGGCTGGGGAAGGAGGTTATAGGTAGAGACACTTAAAGACAGAAGCCCCTGGAAGTTGCAACCTTATAATGTCTTGATATAATAGCTTAAGATTTTTGAGATATGACAAAATTTATAATGTAAAGGGATTTCTGAGGACAGTGGCTTCTCCCAAATTAGAAAATCCAGCAATATGTAAAAACCCTTAACTATGATATTGCCTTAAAAAGTCTAATGTGACTATTTTTAAAGACAATGCATAGATTTATAAAACAGATAGCAGTGGAAATGATTTGGAATTAATAGCTTTAACCATGTTTAACATAAAGAACTTTTCTAATTGAATGTCACCTGTTCCTTTAATCAAATCAAAATTAGGTCCTGGGAGTCAGCTAAGATCAAAAATAACACTGTGTCTAATGGGCATATCAATGTTAGCTACTATTATGACTCTGAATAATGGTAGCTAATATGTGCATAGGGCAGTTTCCTCCCAAAGGATATTAAAAAATACATCCTGCCATTGTTACCTTTTATTGAGCTTCTTGCTATCTGCATATTTCAAGGAAATTTATAAAATGAGTTGATTTCCACACACAATTTGGTCTCCTTATTATCACATTTTCCCATTTTGGGCCTTTGAGGCATTGCTTCAGGAGCTATAGACTTCAGTCCTCTCTCTAAAATGAATTAGTTATATGAGTTTGGACATACCTGGACATCAATTTCCTTATCTGAAAAGGGAAAGTTGCAAACTGAATGATCTTTAATATTCCATCCAGTTTTATAATTTTATGTCCTTTTAGTCCCAAAATGAGATAGTGTTCAGCATACTTAACTGACGGAAATTAGTTTTTAAAATAACCTCATTAAGTGAGGCACATAACTTCCCATAGGTGGAGTATGGTGTAGAAAGGTGTATTAGTCATCTATCGCTTTTCAAATGCTGCATAACAAGCCAACCCCAGAATCAGTGGCTGAAACCATTATTCCATCTCTCACAGGTCCAGGGTTGTCTAGGATGGGTCTACTGTAGCCTGCAGAACATGGGATGGCTAGGGCAACTCTGTTCAATGTGTCTCATCCAATACCTGCTACACTTCCATACCTAGAGGATGTTTTATTAATGATAAAGTCTGGGAGCTCCCTAAGGGACAAGTGGAAAAATCAAAGTCTCTTAAGACCTCAGGTCACAGCTGTCATTTCCATACACCCATGGTCAAAAGCAGTCTTATGACTAAGCCTAACGTGAACAGGACACTTCCACTGAAGTAGAATGGGGATGGGACAAGCAGGTACTTCTGAAGAGAATTCTAATCTATCACAGTGACAGATGACCCAAGAGGGCAACTCATACATGCAACTTTCTAAAATGACTTAATTCAGGGGATAACAAACTTATTCAATGTAAATGTTGAAGGACCTTCTATTCCAGGTGGTGTTCTAGGAACTGAGGGCTTGTTGGCAGACAAGATATGGATGGGAAATGAAAAGGAAAAAAAAAAAAGCAAGATGACTTCTAGGTTTTAGGCTTGTATTAGCTGGATAAAATGGTACCATTTATTGAAACAGGGAAAACTCCAGGAGAAGCCAGTTTGATGTGAATTTTACCATGTCTTTACACTTTACAATGTCCTTTCACACAAACCATGTTCTATTAATCTTGACAAGTGGAGTGTATAATAGCCAGTTTTATTAATAGTTTTCTAATACTCTCGTTAAAAATTGCACAAATTTAGCAGTGCAAATAATACAAATTTATTATCTCACAGGATTGCGGGGTAGGCAACATCTTTAGAATTCTGCCTCCCACACAAATCTACTTTGTAGATGAGACAACTGAACTCTGGTTGAACCAATCACCAACAGCGAGCCAATCTAGTGGTGAAGCTTAGAGCTGACCTTAGTCTTGTGATCAGTCTAGAGCTCCTTCCATCATGCCACACCACTCTCTTTAGCCAGAAACACTTCCTACTATGCAGTGACCACTTCCTTCCTGTGATCCCCTAAACTATACACAATGTTGCACCCTACAAAATTAAAATTGCAGTATTATTTGCACCACGTGTCAAATCCCACATAGCTCTTAATAAACACTGCAGTAATTAACCAAAATGGGAAGTTTTGATTAGTAAGTTTAGAGAATCACAGCCATGCACAAATTTGATGTTAGCATTTACTTTGTAAAGTTTTTCATTTTACTATGTAAAATGGCCATAAAAGAGACCATTATGCTATTAGGATAGCATATTAAAGTGGTGCTAATATTACCTTGAAAAGAAAAGTACCATTATCAAATACTTCTGAAAACAATGTTAAACAAAAAATTGATCTGGCAATGTAGGATGTCTTAAGGCTTTTACTATGTTAATATTTATTGTGGGGCAACAAGAGGGAGATACGATAAATTAAACTTGATGTGGAGTCTTTTTTCTATCAAGCATCTAGAGGTGCTAACAAAACACTATAGTTTTAGGGAAGACTAAACCCCCTACACTTCTCATAGTCAAGAAGGGTGCCTTACATCTTTAGCTTTTGTGGACATATGTAGAGGTAGGATGGGTAAGGCCATTCTACCCTAAGAAACTCTGTGTCCTCAAGATGACCAGTGGCCAGGTACTGTGGTCAGTCCAATGTTATTCAGTAACAAGTGTATCTAAAAGCATTCAAGTAAAAATGTATTAAACCTGAGACATTTTGTGGGGAGGGTCCTTATAGAATATATTCTGAAAATTAACCTGGAAAAAATATAAGGTCTAAAATTTTTCGTTAACTTGAATAAGGAAATAATATATTGAGGGCTGGGTACAAGGGGAAAAAAAGCCTTTAGCACAGATATAAATTTTCAGCTCAGGAGACTTAAAATGGATATTAAAATCAACGTTAAATTGACCTAGATAACTAACCTAAAAGACCTAAAACAAATCTTATATAAACCACAAACCTTGGTGATAAATGTATAACGATATAAAAAAGATGGCATGCCTAAATTATGCCATCGTGTCAGTTGCCAAAGCATTTAAAGAAAACCTGGGAATGTAACATATGTGACCTCAATTGTACACAAAATTTGGGGCAGTCCTTCATTTGGATTTTTCATTTAAGAGAAATATTTATGACATTAGATTTTCCTGAACCAAACAGATGAAACGAACATGGGGGAAAAAACAGACATTTCATTCTTTCAAGGAGTACTAGTTCTCCAAGCATCTGCATCTTTCTCCCATGTTCTTTCATCTTCTCTTTCTTATCATCAGGCAATATTATTGATGGCCTAATGCTAAGCTCTGAAGAGAAGAAACCCAGCATACCTTCAGAAGGCTTTCTGGAGCTCATGGCAAGAACTCAACTAAAAAATCATTGGGAAATGATCACTAAACAGCCAACTCGCTGCTGCTGCCAGTGGACAAGGCAGCATGTTCTATTGTTTACACTCCCATTCTGATAGTGTCGATAAGAAAAACACAGAGATTGTAATCTTCTTAATTACTTACATCTAGCAATTATAAACCTGAAAACAAGACTGGGGTACTGAGATTTTTTTTGTACACCGCATTTCTTTTTCCACATGTTCCTTTTCCACTCTTCAGTACCTACTCACAGGGCCATCATCTTCCTCCTGGGGTGTCTCCTCAGGGGAGATGACAACAAGACTTTAATGAACACCCTTTGTGTTCTTGACACTCTTTTTACCAAACCACTCTGATTAACCTAGAAATTATTTCTTGAAAAATATCAGCTCCAGTAGTGGGCACCAAAAAACTGTTTCCCCATATTTTCTAAGAATGATTAAGGAAGTAATAAATTAATGTTTGGGAAGGTCACCATGTTCTTTAATAATTTACAAAATATTCTCTATGTGTGGGCCACCTCTTTGTAAAATTTTGCAATGAATATTTTTTACATAACATTTTGTAATATTTTATACATAAAGGTACATTTAACTATAATTTCCCATTTTCCTGTGTATGGTGACTTTATGAACAACTTTCGGGACACCCAGTATTTATTTATCGTTAAGTATTTCAGAAAACTTTCAAAGATATGTCCAATATCAAAAGGTACCAGAAATACAAAATAAGTTTATTTTGTTTGTTTGTTTTTTAAGTAGGGTGTGAAGAGTAAAAGGGAAAAGAGTGGAAAAACCACTGAACCAAGATGTGAAATTAAAAGTTGGCTGTTAAATGTCTGTGTTGTGAGACAAAACCCACAGATTTGGTTCCAAGCCTTGCAGCAGCCAACTGAAAAGAGAAAAATTATAGATTAGTCATCAAACAGAAGGTTGAAATAAAAGTAAGAGTCAACATTTATCTGGTTAACCATTTGCAAAACAGAGATATGGAGGGACTTAAGTAATTTCTGGGTATTTGAAGCTTAAAAGTGTAGACAGGTGAGAACTTGGAATGGATGAAGTGACAGCGATAAGGGGATGCTCTACTATGAAGATGCTTTTACACCACATTAAATGGAGCTATTAAATGGAGGCTTCTAAGAGGGATTGACATAGTCAATATTTTAATTTTAGGACACTCAGTGGAGTAGTAACTCAGGTGGGAGCTGACATTAAACTTAGGGAAGCAGAGGAGCCATAAAAAGTAGAGTGAACTCAAACAATATTAAGGAGTTAGAATTTATAGGAGTATAGATGGAGAGACGAGGAGTGGCACACAGGTGTATAATACTTCTAAACCCTTGAATTTCATGTTTTCCATCTACATGACAGAATTAGATCTAGCTTGACCATGTACATTACATAAAGATAGATATATAAGTAAACTCTATCTAATGTGAGGTAATTGATTTCATTACTTTTTTTCTAATAGGAGAAGAAAGGAGAGATATTTTTAGAACAAACTGCATTGCTTGGGTGATTTGGGGAGGAATTCACAGCTGTGAGCAGCTAGGAAGGCAAGATAAATATCCCTCTACTAGAGTTGGTCAAAGAAATGGGGGAGAAGATGCCAAAAAAAGAGAGTAGGATGAGTTTGAAGACATATTTTACATGGTTCAAAATATTGCCTAACACTTGACCCATGGAAATGAAAATCACATAGAATTCAGTAACATATATTTTGGTCAAAACCAATTTTGTTGATACAATGATTGGCTTGGAAATAATATCTCTAATAACTGGTTTGCTTTCGGATTTTTCATTGGTTTTTTAAATTTTTATATCAACATATTAAAAGGCTACAGATGTTTTTGGTTACATGTATTGCTTTTATCATGATGGAGACCCAGCTATAGGTATGTCCATCACCCAAATAGTTTTCACAGTGCCCGTTATGTAGGCATTTTTCCTCCATTTTATCCTGCTTCTCTCGGTTGATTTCCCTCTGATTTTTATTTCCCTCTGTGCATATGTGTGCTCATCGGTTAGTTTCATTTTACCCTGTTTCCCCAAAAATAAGACATCCTACGAAAATAAGACCTACTTACAGGAAAGATAATACTTCCCCTGAAAATAAGACCTAGCGCATCTTTGGGAGCACACCTTAAAATAAGACAGTGTCTTATTTTTTGGGAAACAGGGTAGTAGTGAGTACATGTGGTGTTTGTTTTTCCATTCTCGAGATATTTCAATTGGAAAAATGGTCTCCAGTTCAACCCAGATTGCTGCAAAGGTATTAATTCAATTTTTTTTATGGTTGTATTTTTCATATTTATTGGCTGTATGCATTTCTTCTTTTTTTTTTATTATTGGGGATTCATTGAGGGTACAATAAGCCGGGTTACACTGATTGCATTTGTTAGGTAAAGTCCCTCCTGCAATCATGTCTTGCCCCCAGAAGGTGTGGCACACACCAAGGCCCCCACCCCTCTCCCTCCTTCCCTCTCTCTGCTTTTCCTTCCCCCTCCATGACCTTAATTGTCATTAACTGTCCTCATACCAAATTGAGTACATAGGATTCATGCTTCTCCATTATTGTGATGCTTTACTAGGAAAAATGTCTTCCACTTCCAACCAGGTTAATACAAAGGATGTAAAGTCTCCATTTTTTTTAATAGCTGAATAGTATTCCATGGTATACATATACCACAGCTTGTTAATCCATTCCTGGGGTGGTGGGCATTTAGGCTGTTTTCACATAAAAATCCTCAAAGAAAGCATAGGAAAAACACTGGAAGATATTGGCCTGGGGAAAGACTTCATGAAGAAGACTGCCATGGCAATTGCAACAACAACAAAAATAAACAAATGGGACTTCATTAAACTGAAAAGCTTCTGTACAGCCAAGGAGACAACAACCAAAGCAAAGAGACAACCTACACAATGGAAAGGATATTTGCATATTTTAAATCTGACAAAAGCTTGATATCTAGGATCTATAGAGAACTCAAATTAATCCACATGAAAAAAGCCAACAATCCCATATATCAATGGGCAAGAGACATGAATAGAACCTTCTCCAAAGAAGACAGACAAATGGCTAACAAACATATGAAAAAATGTTCATCATCCCTATATATTAGAGAAATGCAAATCAAAACCACTCTGAGATACCATCTAACCCCAGTGAGGATGGCCCACATCACAAAATCTCAAAACTGCAGATGCTGGCATGGATGTGGAGAGAAGGGAACACTTTTACAGTGCTGGTGGGACTGCAAACTAGTACAACCTTTCTGGAAGGAAGTATGGAGAAACCTCAAAGCACTCAAGCTAGACCTCCCATTTGATCCTGCAATCCCATTACTGGGCATCTACCCAGAAGGAAAAAAATCCTTTTACCATAAGGACACTTAGACTGTTTATTGCAGCTCAATTTGCATTTCTTCTTTTGAGAAGATTTTTTTCATGTCTTTTGCCCACATTTTAATAGGATTGCTCTGTTTTTCTTCATGATCTCCTTGGGTTCTTTGTAAACTGGCTCTTAGACCTTTATCAGATGTGTAACTTGCTAATCTTTTTTCCTAATCTGTAGGTTATCTATTTGCTCTGTGCAGAAGCTTTTTCATAATCTGTAGGTTATCTATTTGTATTTACCTATGCAGAAGTTTTTTTTTTTTTTTCTTGAGACAGAGTTTCACTCGGTAGAGTGCCATAGCATCATAGCTCACGGCAACCTCAAACTCTTGAGCTTAAGCTATTCTCTTGCCTCAGCCCCCAACCAGCTTGGATCACAGGTACCCGCCACAACACCTGGCCTTTTTTTTATCACAGTTGGGCCAGGTTTGAACCCACTAGCCTTGGTGCATGTGGCTGACAGCGTAACCACTGTGCTATGGATGTTGTGCCTGTGCAGAAGCTCAGCTTGATTTTTTTTTTTAAGTTTTTTGAAGTTTTTTAATTTCTTTTTTCATTCAAAATATCTCTTTTTGGTCTAGTGATATCATCTCTGGAAGACTGAGACATAAGAAAGAGTGAATCCAGAGCTGGAACATATTCTTCTTAGTAAAGTATCTCAAGAATGGAAGAAAAAGTATCCAATGTACTCAGCCCTACTATGAAACTAATTTTTGGCTTTCATATGAAAGCTATAACCCTGGTATAACCTAAGAATATGGGGAATGGGGAGAGGGAGGGTGGAGGATGGGCGGAGGGAGGGTGATTGGTGGGATTACACCTGCGGTGCATCTTACAAGGGTACGTGTGAAACTTAGTAAATGTAGAATATAGTCTTAACACAATAACTAAGAAAATGCCAGGAAGGCTATGTTAACTAGTCTAATGAAAATGTGTCAAACTGTTTATAAAACCAATGTATGGTGCCCCATGATCACATTAATGTACACAGCTATTATTTAATATTAATTAAAAAAAAGAAAGAGTGAATCATGTATCGCCTTCGAATCTCTTCTAGAATCTCTGACATCAGTCAGAGCCCTCGGGTGCAGTGGGGATGAAAGCCAAAAAGCAGAGGAGAAGGAGGAAGGGAGGGCCTGGGGCAGGCTGGAGGTAGAGCTGGTTCTTTTTTTTTTTTTTTTTATTGTTGGGGATTCATTGAGGGTACAAGAAACCAGATTATACTGATTGCATTTGTTAGGCAAAGTGCAATCATGTCTTGCCCCCCAAAGGTGTGGCACACACCAAGGCCCCACTCCCCTCCCTCCTTCTCTCTCTCTGCTCTTCCTTTCTTCACCCCTCCCTCGTTCTTTTTTTCTCTGCTGTCCCCTTCTCCCACCCCCACCGTGACCTTAATTGTCATTAATTGTCCTCATATCAAAATTGTGTACGTAGGATTCATGCTTCTCCATTCTTGTGATGCTTTACTAAGAATAATGTCTTCCACTTCCATCCAAGTTAATACAAAGGATGTAAAGTCTCCATTTTTTTAATAGCTGAATAGCATTCCATGGTGTACATATACCACAGTTTGTTAATCCATTCCTAGGTTGATGGGCATTTAGGCTGTTTCCACATTTTGGTGATTGTAAATTGAGCTGCAATAAACAGTCTAGTGCAAGTGTCTTTATGATAAAAGGATTTTTTCCTTATGGGTAGATGCCCAGTAATGGGATTGCAGGATCAAATAGGAGGTCTAGCTTGAGTGCTTTGAGGTTTCTCCATACTTCCTTCCAAAAAAGGTTGTGCTAGTTTGCAGTCCCAGCTCAGCTTGATTTTTGATTAAAAAATCAAATCCTATTTATTTATTTTTATTGTTGCCAGGATTGCCATTGGGATCTTGGTTATAAATTATTTGCCTGGGCTGATAACTACTAGAATTTTTCCTACATTTTCCTCCAGAATGTTTATGTTTTCATGTTTTATATCTAAGTTTTATATCCACCTTGAGTTGATTTTTGTGAGTAGTAAAAGGTCTTGTTTCATTCTTCTGTTGTTCTGTTTTCCGACTTAATGATTTTGGTTTATTGTTCAGCACTTTCTTTTTACTATTAAAGATCAAACACATTATTATTAAAATCCAAACCACAAGAGAAGAATGTAATGATTCTACATTTATACTGTATTTTTATGATGAAAATTATGTTTCTATTATAAGTGATGCTACTGCTGCCATATATGTCTCAGAATAGAGGCAGGGGCATTTTCCATGAAAGGAAATCTGGCAATACGTATGAAAATCATAATACTCATACCCACTGATCCACCAATGACAAATCTGGGGTTTGTTCATAAACATACACTCTCACATGGATGTTAAGTTGTTTAGCTACTGACATCCATTGTAGCACTGCTATAAATAGAAAAATGTTGGAAGTAATCTGATAATAGAGTATTGGTTAAATTAATTATAATACATTTAAACAATTTAATACTATGCAGTAACCTTGCCCCATCCACAGTTTCACTTTTGGTGGTTTTAGTTACCGTCAATCAACCACAGCCTGAAAATACTACATACAATGAGACATTTTGAGAGAGATTGAGATCATATTTACATAACTTTGATTATAGTATTTTACTATAATTTTCTATTTTAGTAGTTATTGTTAAGCTCTTACTATGTCTGATTTGTAAATTTAACTTTATCATAGGGGTGGGGGAAGAAATATAGTTACTATCTATCTATAGCAGCAGTTCTCAGCCTGGTGGTTCATGACCCATAGGAACTGTATTAAAGGGCCACAGCATTACAAAGGTTGAGAACCACTGATCTATATGGTTTTGGTACTATTTGCAGTTTCAGGCATCTGCAAGAGTCTTGGATCATATCCATGAGAGTCATGGATAAGGGGGGGACTACTGTAAAAATTTTTTTTTAACAAAAAGAATAAGGTAATTCCACATAACTGATAAACTAAGAGTTCCCCCAAGGTATGTTCAGTAGGACTATTTGTTTTGTATGCTATCAGTTTTGTTAAGACAGTGAAAGAGGAAGAGATAAAGAAATGTATACAAGAGGAAAAAGGAAAGGAAAGAGAAGAAGAAATATATGCAGTGCCTATATCTGAATGAAAAACTCTGGAAGGATATATAATCACAGGCATTGCCATGAAGGAAGAATATTGAGTGGCTAAGAGGCAGGAGTTGGAGGGAGACTTACTTATATTACATATTCATATCTATTGGATCCTCCAGAAAGAAATTGCCAAAATAAAATTTGAAGTCCAACAGATTTATTTTGGAAAATATTTGTGAGATAAAAGGGAGAGAGATTAGGAGTAAGGTAGAAGTGCCTTTGGAATGCATTGCAGGGTTGACACCTGACAAAGGAGAGAGAAAGGAAGTCTAGGGTAGGGGGAACCTGAGTGCAGTCCAGCTCTAGGAAAATTCCAGAGAGGCCAGGAGACCTGAGAGTGAAAGAGTGCTCTTAGAGGAGCTTCTGATCAGGCAAAAAACCCAAAACCCCCTCTATGTGCAGTGCCATCACTGTGTGGCCTCAGTAAAAATAGTGTAGCAAACTCTGGAGTGTGGCAGCAGGAGTCTGTTAGCTAACTATACACTGCTATATATAGAATAACTTTATAGGAATGCTACTAAATAATGTTTCATGACTTAATGAATAATAATAATTAATTATACATGCAATATTGTTACATTGAAAAAAACATTTTAAAAATAATTTGTATGGTATAATCCAGTCTTAAAAAAATACATTAGATTGGCACCAAGTGAGCCAGGTCCCTGCATCACCCAGCTCCCACTAACCCCCGCTGGTCGCTGGGGTGGAGACAAGATGGCTGACTGAAGCCAGCTTTCCACAGAGGCTCCCATACAGAAGGAGAGTTAAAGGACAAAAAATTAGCAAGTAACCTGGTGGATTAGAGCTGTACCAAGAGAGAAGGTTGAAGAACGCACATCAACCCCCCTGAGGTGAGCTGCAACCTCAAAGATACAAACAAAAGGTACCAAATCCATCATCAAGTGGATGGGAGCCCCCTCACCCATGAGAATGGCACAGAGTGCCCCACAAACAAACGAACAGAGTTCCAAGGTCTTCCCACTATACTTCACGGGAGAGACCCTCTAAAAACTGCACCTACCTCCCCTACTAGGGTGCCACAGCATTCTCCTGCCAGGCATAAAACTGTATAAAGCTGTATATATTCTCTACTTGCAATTCTGAGCTCCCAGCTCGCCCCTCCACTCTCACTCTGATGTCTGGAGGCCTGTCCCCCAGGAGTCCAGATTCTTGGGTGATTTCTCGAGGGGTATAGACAGGGCCTAGACTGCAGCTGGTCAGTGCTGATTCTGTGGCACTGTGGGAGTGAGGAGAGGATGGTCAGCTGAGAGGGAACCATGCCAGAGCGACGGTGCCCCGAGGCGCAGAGCAACAGCCATTTTTGGCAACAATAGGGCTCACTCCCAAATATTCCGTTGCCACATCCCCTGTCTCCCTGGGCAAACAGAGGAGGCCGGGCATCTTCTCAGGTGGCAACCACCGCGGAATAGATCTGTGATGCAAATGCAGGCTCCATGAGTAAAGGGTTTTCCTGAGGTGCTACCGGCCTGGGTAGAGTGCAGGGGACTAGAAAACGCATGCACAGAGCCAGGAAATTCCCAGGGCATCACTGACCCAGAAGACCGCTTTACTGAGCCTAAGATGCACCTGGCCCTCAGGGGATTGTCAGCCTATAAACAAAGGAAGGCAGGAGGGTAGAATTGACAGCTGACCAAGCTGCAAATACAAACCTGCAGGAGCAAAGACAGGGCCTGAGGCACAGGTTCTGGGAACTCAAAACAGCTTCTCTTCTGCAGGGGAATTTAGCAGGGACAGAAAAAAGTCCCTGCAAAGTTATTCTGTTCTGTCAGTATAACATCAATCAGGGATGAGGCTGGAACTGAGGGTACAGACCCCAGCCTCCATCAAGCGCCTGAGGTTGTCAGACCTCACCTTCCCCTGCTGGATAGACACAGAGAGCAGCATCCTGACTGAGCAGAAATAGATTTCCTTGTGATTCAGGCAGGTGCAAACTCCAGGAGTATCTGCTCACTGGAGGCAACTAGGTCACAGCCCTGTGAGTCTATCAGTGACTGGGTGTGACAGAAGTACAAGGTGGAGAAGGAGGCGTCAACCTTCCCAGACTAATCTATTTGCTGGGTGGGTCCTCCTGACTTCACAGAGCACCAGAGCAAGTCATATCTGAGTTGTCACCAGACCCCTGCAATCCAGTTGCCAGAGACCTTTTAAACTCTCCCAACTGAGACAGGTGCTGACTGAGACAACTGATTTGGACCTTTTGAACTGAGCCAATCACCCGAGGACTATTCAAGTGGTGCCCTGGGTGTGTGGTTGTAGTAAGGTTTGATTTTGTTGCCTGTGGGGGCGGGGTGACTTAATTGCTAGTATTTCTCCACACCTGAGACTTCAACCCAGAGTAACTGTTTCTGTTTCACTAGGGTCAAACAGAGACCAGCTGAAAATAAGACAGAACCACTTAGCCCCACCACACCAAACAGGTCCCCAGTTTCTCAGGCCATAGCACTGTATGGGTCCTCGACAAAGCTCCAGGGGAAAAGTAAAACGGTGTAAAATAATCAAGGGGTGGAATCAGTGGAAAAAATCTGGTAATATGAATAACCAGAATAGATTAAACCCCCCCCCAAGGAAAGATATGGCAGATGTAACTGAAGATCCCATTCATAAACAGCTGGCTGAGATGTCAGAAATTGAATTCAGAATTTGGATTGCAAACAAGATTAATAGAATGGAGGAAAATTGGAATTAGATATTCAAGGAGCAATGCAAAAGTCAAAATTAGAAATTCGAGGAGAAATTCAAAAGTTGTCTCAAGAATTTAACGAATTTGAAGATAAAACCACCAAAGATTTTGACACACTGAAGCAAGAATTTGCAGCTCTCAAAGATCTGAAAAAAAAAACAGTAGAATCCCTCAGTAACAGAGTGGAGCAAGCAGAAGAAAGGATTTCTGAAATTGAAGACAAAGCCTTTGAACGCTCCCAAACTCTCAAAGAGGAAGAGAAATGGAGAACAAAAATGGATCATTTTCTCCGAGAGCTCTGGGACAGTTCGAAGAAGGCTAATATCTGCCTCAGTGAAATCCCTGAAAGTGATGAAGTGGCCTTGCAAGGCACAGAGGCCCTTCTCCATGAAATTATGAAAGAGAATTTTCCAGACATGCCAAGAGATTCTGAAATTCAGATAGCAGACAGTTTCAGAAACACAGCCCGACTCAATCTAAATAAGACATTCCCCAGAAATATCATAATTAACTTCACTAAAGTTAATATGAAGGAGAAAATTCTGAAAGCAGCCAGATGCAAGAAATCCATTACTTACAAAGGAAAGAATATTAGAATGACTGCAGATCTCTCTGCTGAACCTTTTCAAGCCAGAAGAGGGTGGTCATCAACTTTTAATCTCCTAAAGCAACATAACTTTCAACCCCGGATCCTTTATCCAGCTAAACTGAGGATAAATTAAATACTTTGATGACATTCATATGTTGAAGAAATTTGCCATAAGCAAACGACCTCTTCAGGATATTCTCAGACCTATCCTCCATAATGACCAGCCCAATCCTCTACCAAAAAAGTAAACTCACTCAGAAACTTTTTATCAAACTCCAACTTCCACAGTGGTGAAAGGATTAAAAATGTCCACTGGACTTTAGAAAAACTCGATACCCAAAATTTTACCAGACTTACCAATATTTTCCATTAATGTGAATGGCTTAAACTGTTCTCTAAAGAGGCACAGGTTAGCTGACTGGATACAAAAACTCAGGCCAGATATTTGTTGCATACAAGAGTCACATCTTACCTTAAAACATACATATAGACTCAGGGTGAAAGGATGGTCATCCATTATTTCAGGCAAATGGTAATCAGAAAAAAGCAGGTGTTGAAATTCTATTTGCAGACACAATAGGCTTTAAACCAAGAAAAGTAAGGTGAATAAGAATGGTCACTTCAGATTTGTTAAGGGTAATAATATAACTAGATTTCAATTATTAATATTTATGCACCCAACCACAATGCACCTCAGTTTATAAGAGAAACTCTAACAGACATGAGCAACTTGATTTCCTCCAGCTCCATAATATTTGGAGATTTCAACACTTCTTTGGCAGTGTTGGATAGATCTTCCAATAAGAAGCTGAGTAAGAAAGTTTAGATTTAAGCCTAACCATCCAACATTTGGATTTAGCAGACATCTACAGAACATTTCATCCCAGCAAAACTAAATACACATACTTCTCATCAGCCCATGGAACATACTCCAAAATTGATCACATCTTAGGTCACAAGTCTAACATCAGTAAATTTAAAGGAATAGAAATTATTCCTTGCATCTTCTCGGACCACCATAGAATAAAAGTTGAACTCAGTAACAACATGAATCTGCATACTCATACAAAAGCATGTAATTTAAATAACCTTATGCTGAATAATAGCTGGGTCAGAGATGACATTAAGAAGGAAATTGCCAAATTTTTGGAACAAAATGACAATGAAGACACAAATTATCAGAACCTCTGGGATACTGCAAAAACAGTCTTAAGAGGGAAATTTATGGCACTGCAAGCCTTCCTCAAGAGAATGGAAAGAGAGGAAATTAACCACTTAATGGGACATCTCAAGCAACTGGAAAAGGAAGAACATTCCAACCCCAAACCCAGTGGAAGAAAAGAAATAACCAAAATTAGATGAAATTGAAAACAAAAGAATTATATAATAGATCAATAAATCAAAAAGTTGGTTTTTTGAAAAGGTCAATAAAATAGATAAACCTTTGCCTAACCTCACCAGAAAAAAAGAGTAAAATCTCTAATCTCATCAATCAGAAATGACAAAGACAAAATAACAACAGACTCCTCAGAAATTCAAAAAAATCCTTAATGAATATTACAAGAAACTGTATTCTCAGAAATATGAAAATCTGAAGGAAATTGACCAATACTTGGAAGCACATCACCTTCCAAGACTTAGCCAGAATCAAGTGGAAATGTTGAACAGGCCAATATTAAGTTCTGAAATAGCATCAACCATACAAAATCTCCCTAAACAGAAAAGCACGGGACCAGAGGGCTTCACGTCAGAATTCTACCAAACCTTTAAAGAAGAATTAGTACCTACATTACTCAATGTGTTCCAAAATGTAGAAAAAGAAGGAAGACTACCCAACACGTTCTATGAAGCAAACATCACCCTGATCCCCAAACCAGGAAAAGACCGAACAAGAAAAGAAAATTATAGACCAATATCACTAATGAATATAGATGCAAAAATATTCAACAAGATCCTAACAAACAGAATCCAGCAACACATCAAACAAATTATACATCATGACCAAGTTGGTTTTATCCCAAGGTCTCAAGGCTGGTTCAATATACATAAATCTATAAGTATAATTCAGCACATAAACAAATTAAAAAACAAAGACCATACGATTCTCTCAATTGATGCAGAAAAAGCTTTTGATAATATCCAGCATCCCTTCATGATCAGAACACTTGAGAAAATTGGTATAGAAGGGATATTTCTTAAACTGATAGAGGCCATCTACAGCAAACCCACAGCTAATATTGTACTGAATGGAGTTAAATTGAAATCATTTTCACTCATATCAGGAACCAGACAAGGCTGCTCTACTTCTCTTTAACATTGTAATGGAAGTTTTAGCCACCGTAATTAGGGAAGAAAAGCGATCCAGGGTATCCATATAGTGTCAGAAGAGATCAAACTTTTGCTCTTCGCAGATGATATGATTGTATATCTAGAAAACACCAGGCATTCTACTACAAAACTCTTAGAAGTGATCAAGGAATACAGCAGCGTCTCAGGTTACAAAATCAACATTCATTAATCGGTAGCATTTATAGATACCAACAATAGTCAAGTTGAAAAAACAGTTAAGGACTCTATTCCATTCACAGTAGTGCCAAAGAAGATGAAATATTTGGGAGTTTATCTAACAAAGGATATGAAAAATCTCTATAAAGAGAACTATGAAACTCTAAGAAAAGAAATAGCTGAAAATGTTAATAAATGGAAAAACATACCATGCTCATATGGCTGGGAAGAATCAACATCGTTAAAATGTCCATACTACCCAAAGCAATATACAATTTTAATGCAATCCCTATTAAAGCTCCACTGTCATACTTTAAAGATCTTGAAAAATTAGTATTTAATTTTATATGGAATCAGAAAAAAACTCGAATAGCCAAGACATTATTCAGAAATCAAAACAAAGCAGGAGGAATCACACTACCAGACCTCAGACTATACTATAAATCGATAGTGGTCAAAACAGCACGGTACTAGCACAAAAACAGAGAAGTAGATGTCTGGAACAGAATAGAGAGCTAAGAGATGAATCCAGCTACTTACCATTATTTGATCTTTGACAAGCCAATTAAAAACATTCAGTGGGGAAAAGATTCCCTATTTAACAAATGGTGCTGGGTGAACTGGCTGGCAATCTGTAAAAGATTGAAACTGGACCTACACCTTTCACCATTAACTAAGATAGACTCTCACTGGATTAAAGATTTAAACTTAAGATGTGAAACTATAAAAATACTAGAAAGAGAGTGCAGGGAAACCCCTTAAAGAAATCGGTCTGGGCGAGTATTTTATGAGGAGGACCCTTCGGGCAATTGAAGCAGCTTCAAAAATACACTACTGGGACCTGATCAAACTAAAAAGCTTCCGTACAGCCAAGAACACAGTAGGTAAATCAAGCAAACAGCCCTCAGGATGGGAGAAGATATTTGCAGGTTATGTCTCAACAAAGGTTTAATAACCAGAATCCACAGAGAACTCAAACGTATAAGCTAGAAAAGAACAAGTGATCCCATCGCAGGCTGGGAAAGGGATTTGAAGAGAAACTTCTCCGAAGAAGACAGGTGTATGGCCTACAGACATATGAAAAAATGCACATCATCTTTAATCATCAGAGAAATGCAAATCAAAATTACTTTGAGATATCATCTAACTCCAGTAAGATTAGCCCATATCAGAAAATCCCAAGACCAGAGATGTTGGCGTGGATGTAGAGAAAAGGGAACACTTCTACACTGCTGGTGGGAATGCAAATTAATACATTCCTTTTGGAAAGATGTTTGGAGAACACTTAGAGATCTAAAAATAGATCTGCCATTCAATCCTATGATTCCTCTACTAGGCATATACCCAGAAGACCAAAAATCACATCATAACAAAGATATTTGTACCAGAATGTATATTGCAGCCCAATTCATAATTGCTAAGTCATGGAAAAAGCCCAAGTGCCCATCGATCCACGAATGGATTAATAAATTGTGGTATATGTATACCATGGAATATTATGCAGCCTTAAAGAAAGATGGAGACTTTACCTCTTTCATGTTTACATGGATGGAGCTGGAAGATATTCTTCTTAGTAAAGTATCTCAAGGAGGGAAGAAAAAGTATCCAATGTACTCAGCCCTACTATGAAACTAATTTATGGCTTTCACATGAAAGCTATAACTCAGTTATAACCTAAGAATAGGCGGAATGGGGAAAGGGAGGGGAAGGAAGAGGGAGGGGGACTGGTGGGATTACACCTGCGGTGCATCTTACAAGGGTACATGTGAAACTTAGTAAATGTAGAATGTAAATGTCTTAACACAATAACTAAGAAAATGCCAGGAAGGCTATGTCAACCAGTGTGATGAAAATGTGTCAAACGGTCTATAAGACCAGTGTATGGTGCCACATGATCGCATTAATGTACACAGCTATGATTTAATAATAAAAAATACATCATATATCAATGTATATATCATGATTCATAACAATGCACAATCCCCAAAAGACTGGGAGTACATGCAAAAATGTTGACAATGATTATGGCTGAATATTGAGAATAAAAGTTAATTTTATCTTTTTCACTGTGCTTTCCAATTTGCTTTTAATTTGCACTAAAGATGTGGAACTTCTTTTTCAAGGAAGCTCTACCAAAGAGGATGATAATCATCTAATCAATTCAAAATTATTTCCCACTCCCCCACCCTCACTTTTTTTCAGGGCCTTGCGGATCTCCAGAAGTATGAAACAAATATATCCTAAATACAGGCCCTGTGTTCATTCCCTTGATAGTTCACAATAAACTAGACCTGTGAGTCAGTTAAACAACATTGTAGTGTCCAGGACTACAGACCCTACTCAAGTTGTTGTGTGTCTACAGAAGAATCTTTTATAACTGGTGAGCCTCATAATACAAGATCAACATGCATGTTTCCACAGAAAGATCAGAGAATTATAGGAATGCAAAGCAAGATTACAGACCTGCCTCCCCAGCGCCAAGAGAAGAGCCGCTAACACCATCCATTGTCAATATCTACAGATGTAGTGTTTGTGTAATATTAGCTCCAATCACACTTACATTCTGTCATAAAAGAATTGTTTGCATGCATGTCTTATTCTGCTGTTCAGTCTTTTAGGGGCCTAGCTTCATGTGGTCAATCTCTGCAGTACATAGTAACTTATAATAGTATAAATGTCTATAATAACCAGGAACTGTACTGTGCTAGGATCCTACATATATTTCATTTAATCTTCACAACAAACCATAAAACATAAAATATATTTATCCCATTTACAGATAAGGCACCAGAGGCCCAGAGAGGCTAAGATGACAAGGGTAGGAAGTGGTGAAGACAGGATTCCAAGCCCATGTTCTAAACTACGTTAGTCAAGCATAGATCAAGGGTTGGCAGACTACGGCCCATGGGACAAATATAACTCACTTTCTATACTTATATGGCCCATAAGTTAAGAATAGTTTTTACATGTTTAAATGATTGGGGGGACATTTGCATTAGAATGTTTGACACCACTCAATTCATGATAGCCAAAATGTGGAAACAACCCAAGTGCCCATCAACTCATGAATAGATAAATAAATTATGGAATATGTATACCATGGAATACTATATTCAGCCACAGAAAGGAATAAGATGGGAACTTTATATCTTTTGTATTTACCTGGATGGATTTGGAGAATATTCTCTTTTGTAAAGCATCACAAAAATGGAAAAGCAAGCATCAAAAGTACTCAATACTAGCACAAAACTAGTAGATGAAAAACTACACACGCACACAAGAAAAAAGCACAACTATATTTAAAGAAGTGGGGAGGAAGAGGGAGGAGGGAAAGCAGAGGAGGGAGGGGGTTTGTTCTGTATTCCTCTAATGGGCACAATGTAGGGATATATGGCATAACTCCTTGGTAAAGGGCTTAACTACAACTTGGACTTTGCCTAACTAATGCAAACAATGTAACCTAGTCATGTGTACCCTTATATCAAACAGAGAAAAAAAAAAAAAGAACTGCACTTCTCCTACTCAAAAGTAAATATTAAATAAACAATTGGGGAGAAGAAAAATAATCTTTTGTGACACATGAGAATTATATGAAAATTGAATTTCACTGTATTGTATGAAAACTCAGACTTACTCATTCATTTACACATCATCTCTGACTGTTTTCACACTGTGATGGTAGAGTAGTTGCAATGAAAACAGTGTGGCCTAGAAGGCCTAACATATTTACCAGAAGGCTCTTTACAGAAAAACCTTGCAGACTGCTATTAGAGACAAAAGCTTTATCCAAGTAGTTCTTTAGAATCATCCTGAATGCCTTTCTATAAACTGGCCTCATGGGGCTCCAGACCTACTAATTAGACTTCCCAAAAGTGAAGTTCAAATCTGTGTTTAAAAAAATTCCCCCGGGCGGTGCCTGTGGCTCAAGGAGTAGGGCGCCGGTCCCATATGCTGGAGGTGGTGGGTTCAGGCCCAGCCCCGGCCAAAGAAAAAAAAAAAAAAAAAATTCCCCCAAGTAATTCAGAGGATCAGCCAAGTTTGGGAACCACCACCAGAAGTAATGGCCTTGGGTAGTGATTCTTCAGAGCCCTTTAACTCTTGCTAAGTAAACAAGGGGTAGGTAGGTGATGTGGCTAAGACCACTTCATGCTCCAGAATAAAGCGCTCTCCAATCCCTGACATGACAGAAATCGGGGAGATGAAAGCATCAGGAATCAGGAGGATTAAGGAGAAATACGTTTTTTTATCTCTGTTTGCTCATAATTCATTAGAAACCACACTTTTGAAGAGCCAGACATGACTCAGTGAACTTAATCAAGTTCAAGGGTGACATCAGCAACTGATTTGTCTCTTTCTATAGAAGAGCTGCTTTCCATATAGCACGGGGCAGCTGACAGATGACGGTGACACACAATCCTCTCCCACTGATAATAATACAATGCTGAAAAAGCACATGAACCTGCTTCCAGCCATGCATCTTGAATGGACATATCAGTTTGAGGCTCCAATGTCCATTCCTCAGATTTTGCTCACTGGCTCTCCCTTCCACCTCCACACTGAAATCCATCACATGAAGTTCATGAAATCTGATGCCACCATCTTACATCCTAAGCAGGGGATTATTTAAACACAGAACTCTGAGGATGGAATGAATGAATAACCCAACTTAAACTTCTCTTCCTGGGAGTTGGGACATTGCCCAGAAAGGAAAAGAAGCATCCAAAAATGATAAACTATATTCATTATGCAGTTTTGCTTAGAGCCTTTAAGGGGGAAATCATCTGTGGGCCTATGAGCATGAGACTGGTCCAGGAAGCAGGGAAGGAGAAGACTGGAATCCAATCTTACAGGTGACCCTGTGCAGCTCCGAACCTGTCTGGGAACTGTACTAAGTATGCTGCTTCTGTGTGCTTCCCTCCCATATCCATCATCCATACAAGATTTGCTCTGACTTGTTTTTTCAACAGAGATGATGATTAATTTTGCTAATTGGTTGCCCACCTTCTCTTGCCTAGGCCTCTAAGGACATAAGAGAGAACTTTGTTTCAGGTACTGCACACTTGGATATATGCATTTTCTGGCCTGGTTAATGCTGCCTGTGGCTTTCTAGTAAAAGGAAACCTATAAGCAGCTTCAGAAACTCTTCCCAAACAGAAACTAATCAAATTCAGCCACCTTGGAAAATTGCCCTGGGTATCACTCCCACCCACCCTCCTTCCTTCTCCACCCCCAGGTTTAATCTTCTGCCGCTGTGGCCCCACAAATAAATAACTTGAGACTTACATTTAAGCACCTGTGGTGACTGGGTGAACTGTTAATTATGAAATTTGGATATACCATCTGGGTTAACATTTGGCTGAGGACAGCTGAAGCTCTCAGTGCTTCTGAGAAAAACTAGGAATATTTTTTCTATTAATTTTTATACTATTTCCCCCAGCTGGCATTTCCTTCTTTCTTCTCTCCACCTATTCAAATCCTAGCACTCCTCCAAGGTTCCGCCAAGTCCCTCCTTCCTCAGTATGCTAGCTTGCTCTGACTTCCCAGCCCACGTTATGCAGCCCAGTTGCACTTATAGTGAGTATCCAAAAGATTATTCTTTAATTGTTCTCTAATTTTCTCATGTGTATTAATTCAGGCACATGCATGTAGAAACCGTGCAGTATCTCATACTCTTTCGCATCTCTCATTGTGCACAGCATACTGAAGACTAAATTGCACACGTTTCAGGATGTTAATATTGACTTTTGAATTACTTAACGGGCAGCAGCCAGGACACATCGCTCTTTGCAGGTGTCCCACAACCAACCAAATTGTCTGAACCTCTCCTAAGCACTCAACCATTTGAAGAATAAGAAAGTCCTACACAAATACTCCAAAGACTTGGAATATGTTTTCCAGCTGAGCTGTATAATGTTCTAACTAGAAGGATCCTTAAAATAATCCAACCAAAGCCATTCTTCTTACAGAAAAGAAAACTGAAGTCCAAGGAAGCCAGGTACTTTTCCAAGAACAAGCAGCCAGTGAGTGGCAAAAACAAGACCTTGCTTTTCTCTGTTGTGTGCTTTGCTCACACAGCACCCAAACCTTAGTTCTATTGCTCTACTTGGACAAGCTGTTCTTGGCTTTCTGATCCTCAAATACTCTCTCTTGATTGACTAATCACAGTTATACACACAGACCTAACCACAGGTCATCAGATTCTGTAGAGTGCCCTCTCATGATTGTGATTCTCCTCTAGAATCTATAGCCAGAATGTTTCCCCAAGACCCAAGGGCATCCTTTCAAAAATTACCCAAGATGGGCTTGGTTGTATATTTCTTTCTACCAAACTGTAATTGTTCCTTTGGTCTTTGATTTTCTCAGACATCATTATGCAGTTACCATTACACTTCTAGCCTGAAGAACTGGCCGCAAAACTCTCCTCAGAACAGCTGCCAAGTTTGCCAGTGGTGCTATTTCCTAGGCTGAAGCAAGCAGGGTAACATTTCTCTCTTTTAGGAACTAGAATTTCTCTCTTTTTCTTTTTTTCAGCTTGAGGTAAAAGGCTTTCCTCTCATTTAAATGAGTACTACAATCAGACCCCTTCAGCCAGAATGCCATCACATTTGTGGGAACTGCCATTTCTCCAGGAGCTCCATTTATCAAAATCAGGGAGGTTATACAGAAGCTATCTGATATGCAGGACATTGGGTAGGATCACAATTTAACCTCTTGTTTTTTGATGCTTTGCTTTCAGATGTCGGGTGCTTTCAAGTTTTGGACTACAAATTGTGCCTAAGCTATTCTAAAAGAGTATTGTTTGTCTGTCTTTGAGTCTTTCATCACCACTGAGTGAAACACAGATAGGAATGATTGGAGGGGAAAGAGGCAACAATGGCAAATGCCTTTGCAAACATTTTAATGATCTGTGACTTTGACAAGACAGGTACTGGGCAAATTGCCATGTTCATCTTCCTGTGATAAGCATGCCCCAACTTTGAGGGATCCCTCCACCCAGGCACCAAGCCCAGTGACCCCATGGGTGCCCATGGTGTTTTCCACTAAGAAGCATCCTGAACATGAAACTTGTTTGTCCCTTCTTCATTCTCTAAATCAAATTTCATCTGTGTCAGCCCCTGATTTCTGACAAAACTAACCACACAAATTATGTAAATTTGAGAGGTTCCTTCAGTTTCTCTCTATCAAGTTTCATCATTTTTAAAAAGAGGGTGAGCTAAATGCTCCCTAAGATGCTTTGTGCTACCTCAATAAAGTCAATGAGTAAACTATGGTAAGGGGCTGATTGTGGGGGTGGGTTATTGTAGAATTAACATGGCTTTCACACTATACTCGCTCTGGATTGCATAATTACATTTTAATAGGCAGCTTCTAGAAATGACTTTCAGTGATTTCACTGAGGGCAATTTTGAAACTAGTGGCAAATCAGTGACAAATATTTCTGACCAGGCAGACTTTTCAGCATCATTTTCAAAGACACCATGGGATGATAGGAAGAGCTCCTATTTGCTGCCACAAAAATCCGAGTTTGAATACAACTCAACCACTTACCAGCTAAGAGACTTTGGGCAAATCACTTCATTGCAAGTCAATTTCCTTAACTATAAAATATTTAATAATACTTTACTCAAAGTGTTATTGTTGTTTTTGTAATGAGGAATAAAATAGGAAAAACTATTAATGCACCTAAACAATACCTGGCACACAAAACATGTTCTGTAAATGTTAGTCCCTTTTTCAATCTTAGAATCCAAATTTACCATGAATATGCAAAAACTCCCAATTATTTCTTTTGACAAATCTAAAATAGGAATCTCTCCATTTTCTAGATATGAGATATAAATTATTAATGTAGTTAAAAATAGTATCACCCCATAGATGAGGGAAATGAGGGAAATGACCTGAAAGTGCCTTATAAGAGATATATAACTGAATTTTTTCATAGCTATCTATTATTGTATATTATGACAGTGGTCTGGCTGGACATTCTTACAGTTTCAGAAGACCAAATTTGCTAGCATGACCCAAGAATGTGCTCAATTTGCAACTATCTAAACACATGAAACTCAAGAATATCCTCTTCTTTAATAATAAGGGGGGGGGGGAAGCAAGTTTTCTTGAATAAGGATACAGAGTCTAGCTCTCCCAGCTAGCATCAACTGAAGCCGAGAAAATAAATACTGCCTCAGATTTTCAGGAAAAAGTCCAAAAATCACCTCTATCCTTTCCCTGTAGGCATTTCCTTTTCTCATTAACTTTCTTACAGGGAAATTGGAACACACAGTCCAGTGAGTCATCACTTGATCAAATATGGCTCCAGCTGTGAGGAAGCTGTGGAGAGAATTCTCAGCATGGACACGGTTGGACTGCATTGGCTTATAAAACTGAGATATCTCAGGAATTAGGGTTCCAGGCCCTGAAACAAGACAAGTAAACTTTGGGGAAAATGAGTATTTTGTTCTTTTATTACAACAGAGATAGAGGCATCCAGAAAGTGTTATAGGGACAGTATCGTTCAGTAGCCCTCAGAGGTCAAGTTGCTTGCATACTGGGACATGGCCTTGGGAGGAAACCATGTTGTCTTAGGCACCCTCTCTCTGAGTCTCACATACCTCTTTCCTGTCCCTGCATGCCCCAGAGCCTCCTTTCTCATCTCCTTTCTTTCTCTCTAACCATCTTCAAACCTCATTTATTTAGCACTCCTAAGATAAATGGAAGGGAAAAACTTAGACAATTATGTCAACTGAAATATAACTAATCCTATTAATCCAACTACTTGTATTTAAGACAATGGGATAAATTGAAGATTTGATGATAGGCAAGTTATCCAGATCAAACAGTCTCTTGGTCCTTTCCTTAGTGGCTTTGGGTCACCTGTATCAAAAGCCAGGTTCACCTACCCTACATATTGTCAGAGCCAAAATTCCCTGAAATGCTTTGGGTATGAAAGAAGATGAGGGGTAGATAAGGGGTAGCTAGAAGAACTCTAGTCTCAAATCGTAGTCTGGTCAGCCAGAATAGCTACATAATAAAACCAATTTTATAGGGGTTATTTCCTCAGGACATTATGGAATTTGTTAAAAACAAAACAAAACAAAACAAATCTAAGTGGCCACAATTTTGTCAGAAAAAGTTTGATCATTCTAACAATTAAAGGATTAAGAAAGACTGGTTGTCTCAAAGGTCACATGAGCATTTTCCTTAATTTTTCCATGAATGGCAATCTCTAAAACTAACATTAGCAGAATACCCAGACAGTCTATTATGAAATTTAGAAAACAGGATGTATGTCTGAAGTAAAACCAGTAAAGAGTCAAACTTTAATAAATATATGCATATACGTGTGCATAAATATGTATGTGTGTACATATTAATGGATGGGGCATATATGGTATATAAAAGGTCTTACAATTGAGAACACCATGCACTTACAATGGCAGCACTATACAAACAACTTGATAATATCTCATAACCTTGGTACATCAGCATCTCACAGTTGTATTCATGTCAATGTGTGGTGGTGTCTTGCTGAATGGTATTGTCTTGCTGAACGTGCCATTGTGAGAAAGTCAAAGCTTGAATTAGTGCAATGAACATTCATAAATTTCTTGTTAAACTTGGCAAGAGTGGAAATGGCATCAGGTACATGTTAGTTTAAGTTTATTTGGATAATGCCATGAGGAAAATGGCAGTATGAAAATGGATTAAATGTTTTTTCTGAGGGGAAAGAAAGCATTACTGATGGATAGTTTAAGGAAGGCAGTAACAAGCAGAATTGTGGAAACATTGCAAAAATTCATCAAATTGTGTGTCAAAATCATTGGCTGACTATGAGAAGCATAGCAGACTAAATAAACATTGATAGAGAAAGAGGAAAATCTTAACTGAAAATCTCGGCCAACAACTCATGGCTCTTGCATCATGACAGTGCACCAGCTTACACAGCACTGTCTGTGAAGGGGTCTTTAGCCAGTAAACAAATAACTGTATTGGGACACCCTCCCTACTCACCTGATATGATTCCCATTGACTTTCTTCTTTATCTGAAGATAAAAGAAATATTGAAAGGAAGACATTTTGATGACATTTAGAAAATCGGGGGTAATATGGCAACAGCTTTGATGGCCACTCCAGATAAAGAGTTCCAAAATTGCTTTGAAGGGTGGATTAGGTGCTGGCAATTGGTGCATAGCTTCCCAAGGGGAATACCTTAACGATGACCATAGTGATATTCAGCAATAAGGTATATAGCACTTCTTCTGGGACAAACTCATGGATTTAGTTGCATATACATTGTATATCTGTATGTATAATGCTATATACATATATATGATCCTACTGGCAAACAGGATTTCCAGCACTGAAGTAATTCTCCCTGAGCTAATTCCTATCACTGTCAGTTGTTCAGTTCCAAAGAAACTGTTTCCACTTAGTAAGTGGCATAAAGAGATATTCCTAAAGCCTTGTGTATATTTCATGTACAGCTCTAATTCTCTGTTCTTTCAAGCTGTTCAGAATTATTTGATTTATTAGAATTCAAGTGATAAAGTTAGCTGCTTCTTTCACCCTTAAAGGCCAAGATTTTTTATCGATAAATAGTTGTACATATTTATTAAGTACATGTGATATTTTGATACATATATAATTTATAATGATCAAATCAGGTTAATTTTGATATATATCACCTCAACAATTATCATTTCTTTGTGTTGGGAATATACCAAAGCTTCTCTTCTATTTTGAAATATATATAATGTTTTATTAACTATAGTCACCATAGTGTGATACTGAATACTAGAACTTTTTTATTCTATCTAATTGTATTTTGGGGCTCATTAACCAACCCCTCTTCATCTCTCCAACCTCCACCCACTACCTTTCCACCCTCTAGCAACCACCATTCTACCCTCTCCTACCATGAGAGAAATTTTTTTAGTTCCATATATGACTGAGAATATGTGCTATTTGCCTCTCAGTGCCTTGCTTATTTCAATTTCTTTCTTCTTTATGGCTAAATAGACCAAAATGTGCACACATGTGCATACACGCACATGCACAGTGTATATTCTTAATACACTGATTAACACATAAGTTGATTCTATATCTTAGTCATTATTAATAATGTTGTAATAAATGTGAGATTGCAGATATCAGTTTGATATGCTGACTTCCTTTCTCGTGGAGTTAGACCCAGTGGTAGGACTGCTGGGTCATATGGGAGTTCTAGCTTTAGGTTTTTGAGGAACCTCCGTAGTGCCTGTACTAGTTCACATTCCCACCAGCAGTGTTTCCCTTTCTTCACATCCTCACCGGCATTTGTTTTTCCTGTCTTTTTGATAATAGCCATTTTAATGAAGGTGAGGTGATATCACAGTGGCTCTGTGACTAACTTTTCAAGCAGGAGAAAAGAAGTGATCTCATTCAAAAGCAATCTGGGCAGTTACTTAAACTTTGTAATCCTCATCTTCCTCCTTTATAAAACAGAGATAATCACATCCATACTTCAAGGGGCAAGAATACAAAATCCCTGGTACTTTTAAAGCCTGTCATGTACCGTAGTTCCTTTTCTTCTCTACAAATGCTTCACGAATTACACTTTTTCCTCAAAACCCGCTGTGAAGAAACAAGTTATTCATAAATCCTCTGCCAGTTCAACCGAGGAATAATTTAGGGAGTACCAGGACAGTTAGTTCTTCTTTCCTTTCATCATTTACCTCATATTTTTCTACTAATTAAAGAAAAGAAAAGAGAAGAAAAAGCATATCTTGCCTTTCTCAGGATCTTGTGAAAGTGCTTGAGATAATTGGGTACATTGTGCTGAGTACTGTGTGGACAAGCAAGGCATCCACAGGGTAAAAATCCAGCAGGTGCCCTTGGCTTGAGTCAGCTTAGCTTTTCCACCATTTTGCTCATTGCCACCCTCCCCTAGAACTGATTGTAGCAGGGGTTACATTTTGTCAATTTCTATCAACGGTTAGAGTCACCAGGCCTTTCAGATACTGACTTCTCCGTGGACTGGGAAACTCCACCTTTAAAGGTTTTATAAAGGTTTCCCATATAGTGTGTTTTGTTATGATCAGATTGAAAGGAAAAGAATGTTTAGCCAGTTAGTTTCTTCCTTTGTGCATATACTTTTTTGATAAAAAATTCCAAATTGTTTTCCCTTTCCTAAAGATCTCTTAAAAATCATCATTTTATGATTTTTCCCTTTTTCTTTAAATGTCACAGACAAGAATTATTTCCTGGTGGTTTATCATGGATAACTCAGATCACCAGTCATTTAATGTCACTTCACTTTACTATTTGTGTCAGTTAACAAGGTTCAGTAAAAATGTACTATGGCAGCGACTACCAGGCCAGTTGGCTGCATGGTCTTTACAGCCAGACAGAAAAGATTTTGCCCCATGATCATATCTACGTACACAGCTATGATTTAAAAAATAAATAAATAAACAAAAATAAAAAAATAAATTTAAAATATACAGTGAATTTAAAAAATGGTATGAAAGTGAATACTGTATAAAATATCTCAGCAGTCATCTTATACAGATTATTTGTTAAAATACTGTTTAGAATGTACTGCATTAAATAAACTGTCACATTAATACACACACACACACAAAAGAAAAGATTTAACAAAGCAGCAGTGCTACTCTTCCCCTCAGTAAGGAAGAAGTTTTTAAACTAACCTCCATAAAGAGCAAACAGGTCTCAACTATAAAGCTGAGGTCTGAAAATAAACTGTATGTTTCTAGATCGATTATCCAAAAGACTCCAGGGCACTACACCTGGGGTAAAGAATGGGCTACATTAACACATGAAGTTTTTCAGAATGTCCAAAAACATAGCCAGTTGCTCCATTATTCTTTAATATTAACTCCCTACCCTGATATCTAAGGAAGCTCCTAGCAGTTTCCCACAGTACTAAGAGTTCCTCAGTCTAGCACTCTAACTTAGGCCATTGAGCTTTTTGAGGTCACTATCTATACCTGACCATCACTTGGAGCCAGCCCATTGCATGCCTTATCATAGCTGCTCTATTTCAGGCCAGAGATGCTCCACTGGGATGCTGTTCTCCCTACTACGCCACTTCTTGGCAGGGGAACCAAGTGTAGCCAGGAAGGCTGTACAGGCATACTACAGTCCGATATGAAAGACAACCAGTGAAAGTATGCAGTGTACAACTTAACCAGCCATGTCCAGCCCTGGTGCTTGTCCAGACTTTCAGTGCTCACCTCTTAGTACTTCAAAAGAAAAGGCTTTCTACTTACCAACTCCCACTTCATAACTACATTCAGGCAGGCATAGTTTGTAGACCCCTGGTTATGAAAACTAGTTTTTATATAAATAGCCTTAAACAAAGAGGACATTCATGCTCTCAGAGTGACTAGGTCAAGGCACATTAAGATAATAGTCATACATTGTACTAATATCAGCTCCTTTCATCTCACTGCCTTCATACCCTATACTAAGTCGAGCTTGGCATGCTATGTTTTCCTTTCCATTGCATCCTCTTCAAGGCTTTCTAGATGTAGCAGGTTCCCAGACTGCAATCATTAGTCCTGTCTGTGACTTTTTTCAGAATGTTTCTCAGCCCCATTGGTCTGATAGCACAAAAGAAGCCTATTTTACATTTAGAACTAGATAAGACAGACTGCTACATTCACATAAAATTTTTTAAGAGATATAGAAGTTTTCTTTTACGCCAAGGCTGGACACATGACTGAGTCAAGCCAATTAGATACCACAGTCATAAAATAGGACTTTGATCTTATGCAGCATAAGGCAAGAAGATAGAAAAATGGCCCATGTTCATCTTGCCTGTTTCAGTTCCCAGATAAGATTGCCCAGGGCTGCCTTCTAGGACTGCCCTGATTTTTGTCTTTTATCTAAGTTTAGTCATCCAATCTTTTAGCAACTTTTTGAGCTACCAATGTTCTTTGAACTATAAAAATTGTTTCTCTATTAAATTGGCCAGACTTGGTTTCTATTGCTAACAAGTGACAAATTCAAGATATTAGAATAAATAAAGATTTAGAGGCCGAGTGCCATGGCTCACGCCTATAATCCTAGCACTCTCGAAGGCCAAGGCAGCTGGATTGCTTCAGTCGAGACCAGCCTGAGGAAGAGTGAGACCTCATCTCTACTAAAAATAGAAAAACTGAGGCAAGAGGATTGCTTGAGCACAAGTTGGAGGTTGCTGTGAGCTATGAAATACAGCACTCTACTCAAGGTGATAGCTTGAGACTCTCTCTGTCTCAAAAAAAAAAAATTATAAATAAAAACAAGCACACATAAGGATTTAATACATTGTGAATGAGAACTAGAGATCATTCAATAAGTAATGTTTAAAAAATAATTAGCATTTATATTTAATAAAACATATATTGGGAGTCCACCTCCCTCCTTACTCCAAAATCAACTCCTAATGTTTCATATAATATATGGGTGAAATTTTATAATGAGCCATAAAATTATTAACGATTCCATCTATCACTGGGCAAGAGACATAAACAGAACCGTCTCTGAGGAAGACAGATGAATGGCTAACAAACATATGAAAAAATGCTCATTATCACTAATCATTAGAGAAATGCAAATCAAAACTATCCTAAGATATCACCTAACCACAATGAGAATGGTCTACATCACAAACTCTCAAAGCTGCAGATGCTGGTGCAAATATGGAGGGAGAGACTACAAACTAAAGCATCCTCTTTGGAGAGAAGTATCTAGAGTTCTCAAAGATCTCAAATTAGACCTCCCATTTGATCCTGAAATCCCATTACTAGTCATCTACTCAGAAAAAAAAAAATCTTTTTATCATAAGGACATTTGTCAAAGATTATTTATCACAGCTCAATTTACAATTGCCAAGATGTGGAAACAACCTAAATGTCCATCAATCCAGGAATGGATTAACAAACTCTGGGCTTGGAGCCTGTAGCTCAGTGGTTAGGGTGCTAGCCACATACACTGGTGCTGTCAGGTTTGAACCTAGCCCCAGCCTCCTAAACAACAATCACAACTACAGCAACAACAACAACAACAAAAAAAAAAAATAGCGAGGCGTTGTGGTGGGTACCTGTAGTCCCAGCTACTTGGGAGGCTGAGGTGAGAAAATTGCTTCAGCCCAAGGGTTGGAGGTCGCTGTGCACTGTGACGCCACAGCACTCTACCCAGGGAAACACAGTGAGACTCTGTCTCAAAAAACAAAACAAAACAAACAAACAAACAAAAAACTCTGGTATATGTATACCATGGAATACTATTAAGCAATTAAAAAGGATGGAGACTTCACATCTTTTGTATTAACCCAGATGGAAATGAAACACATTATTCTTAGGAAAGTATAAAAAAAATGGAAAAGCAAATATCCAATGTACTCAATACTAATATGAAGCCAGCAGAAGATCTAATACACACCCACATAAGAAAAAAACACAATTCAAGTTGGTAGGAGGGAAGAACGAAGGGAGTAGGGAGGAGCATTGATGTGCTCACGTAATGGGCATGATGTAAGAGTATATGGCACAACTTTTGGGTGCAAGTCACAATTACAAAAGGGACTCTACAAATATAAATATTGTAATCTAGTTGTTTGTACCCTCACATTAACCTGAAACTTTTTTTTAAAAGATTAACATATAATGAATGGTTAGGAAATGAAAAAGTGCTAGTATAAATTGTAAGTGAATACAAAATATAAAAATGAAGGAAAAATTAAAGTATTATTAAACAAAATGTAAATACTTTTATAATCTTGGAGTAGGAAAAGTCTATCTAGAAAAGACATCTCTGTAATAGGAATGTCTACTAAATATTTAGTTAACTATATTATGGCATCTCCACTCAATAGAATACCACATAGCCCTTAAAAATGATGACATAATCTACACAACATCCATGATTAAGGTCTATTTAAAGCCAGGTCTTCCCAGTTGTTCACTACCAAGCTCTGGAAAAGTTAAGGATGAGAGCCCTCTAGGAGTACTGGCATTTGGAGGGAAGGGAATGTAATAAATGGATCTGGATAAGGACAAATGATCATTTTCATTCTCTTTTCCATGACTCCATTAACACTATGAGGGTAAGGACAGAGGGCCAAGGAGCAGGGGCCCCCGTGACTAAGAATCTGGGCCTCAGGCCGTAAGGATAAATGGAGTTAGCCTTACAGGTAAGAGAACAGACAGGCAATGGGGCCAAAGCCCTGAGTAGTAGTGAAGTATTAACTCGAATGTGCTCTGGGTGGCATTCCCCTCTGGAATCAAGCCTGATGGTCAGCACGATGACGGCACTCAGATCCCAAGTCCTACTCTTGTTTCCTTTCCCGGAGGCCTGACAAAAATGGCAGAGGGCCTTGAATGATTTAGCTGCTCTCCTATGAGCTGCACTTAATAGTAGCCAGCAAAGGTACAATCACAAAAAATAATATCTTTAAGTTCTACCAGATTACTAATAGTCTTGAGGCAAAGCTTCTTTATATATCTATTCAGGAACATCATATCTACTGAAAATCTCAAACATCTAAACTGGCCTTCAAGTTTTGTGAAACCAAATTCTAATCATTCCATGAGAGGTGGCCTCTCCCTTCTCTCTGTCCTCCCGTCACTCTCCCTTCTCTTCCTCTTCTACCCACTCTGCTGCTTTGCACATAAATTTTTCAAGGCATTTGACATATTTTATCCGGAATTATAAGTGAAATTTAATTTCCTTAATACAACTTATTAATAGAAATAATCATTTTATCCATCAATTACTGATCTAGAGGAAAGAGTACATCTCTCAAGTCTGCTCAAATGGCAGTTACTCAAAGAGGTTTCCTAGAGTCCCCAATTCAAAATCACAACCCCTCACCTGACATGTTCCTGTGGCCTGCTTTAAGTTATTTGTATGTTTATTGCTCCTCTCTCTCTGTCTGACACACACACACACACACACACACACACACTAAAGCAAATGTAAGAAAGGTAAAAATAAGAGGTTTTATCTGCTTTATTCATTACTGTTTCCCTGGAACCCAAAATAGCATCTGCCACATGGTAGGTGCTCAATTTTGGAATATATGAGGTTAACTTTATTTATTTTTTATTTTTTTATTGGCCGGGGCTAGGTTTGAACCCGCCACCTCCGGCATATGGGACCAGCACCCTACTCCTTGAGCCACAGGCACCACCAGGTTAACTTTAAAACTAAATTTGAGATAGCATAAAAAATCCCTTATCCTTATCAGTTCATGCTACTTCCCTGAAGGAATGACGTGCAACAGCTCTTATAGCATCCTTCCTTCATGCGTAATTCAAGTCACTTATCTCTCTGGTTCTCTAGCAGGATCACAAAAATTGTAGAAGATGGGCCATGGGCAACCCTATCATAGTCAAAAGGTATGTATAGCAAGCCGGGCATGGTGGCTCACACCTTCAATCCCAACACCCTGGGAGGCAGAGACTGGTAGATTGCTTAAGCTCAGGAGTTAAGACACCAGCCTGAGCAAGAGCAAGACCCCCATCCCTACTAAAAACAGGTAGTGCATGCTTATAGTCCCAGCCACTTAGGGAGGCTGAGGCAAGAGGATTGCTCAAGCCCAAGAGTCTGAGGTTGCTTGTGAGCCATGATGCCGTGTATTCTGCCCAGGGCAGCAGAGTGAGACTGTCTCAAAAAAAAAAGTATGTATGGTAAAAGGATACTTTCAGTAGAATCCTCACTATCTCACTAGCAACTGCTGGAAAGGAGCAAGAATATTTGCTTACGAATACAGGAAGTACAGGAACACCTTACCAGTGGCAACAGTCAGTAGAAATGGACCTTCCATCCTTTGACAAAATCACAGTGTGAGCAAGAAGGGACTACTTTTGCATGCATTATTTGGCATGGTATTTATCTTTAAATATATGAGAAAGTCATTGGCTTGTCAGCTCTGCAAAGACTAAATGTATGTGAAATTTAGATAGCCTTTTCATTTGTGACCATACTTTGAACTTTTTTTTTAAGTTTTCACATTCATTCCTATCTTACACCCTGACATATAATTTAAGAAAATTAGTCAACATCAATTAGTGTTCAACAAAAGTTTTAGCAACATTGGTAGCTTCCCTGGAAATTGATAAGTTTACCTATATTTTTGAAAAGCTTTCAAGATCTAAAATAACAAAATGAAGCTCCAGATTTGTCCATCAGTTGCCAATTTTGGTGTGATGATATGTTACTAAACATAGCAGAGCTTCACAGAAGGCAAAAAGAGGCCCACCTGTGTAGAAAATTCACTGTATAAAGAGTCAGGACAAGGCGAGGCATGAGAACCATAGTGATGCTGTTTTCTGTAACACAGATATTTAATCAGGGCTGTTTCTCAAAAAACTGGCTTTTTAGATTTTACCTGGAAATTTTTAGGTCCTTGCAAAAAGTCACAAGGGGAGAAATGTCCTAATTCTCTCTCTCATTTAGCATGCACCACCTAGGTGAGACAAGAAGCTCTGTAAATTACTCACTGTTTTTATTTTACCCCTGCTGGGCTCCTTGTGAGCCTTCCTGGGTTTGTTATACTCTGAAATATGGAGCATTAATGACCTTTTAGAAAGTGCCAACACATGTCGGGAGGTGGCTACTTGCTCTGCTCGGCCATAAAAAAGGGGGTGTTAATAGGCTCCAAAGGGGGCCCTCACTTAGGAAAACAGTACTTCAAGCCTTTATTAACTGACTGCTATCTTGTAGGGGGATCCAAAGTGGTAAGCCCTCAATTTGGAGAAAGGCTACATTGAAGAACAAGGGAAAGAAGGCACTAATGGGGTCCTTTTACAATTTGAATTAGATGTGTGACCTTGTAAAACCTGATTAACTATTGTGTTTTCATCTCCCCCTGTTGACAATTGGTTTGTTAAGTGGCTTCTCTTAATAGCAAAATGAGCGTCACAGAGAGGGTGCTGCTGGAAGCCAGCCTTTGCGATTTCCAGTATGTGGCAGATCCTTTCCAGCTGATTTTAGTTGATAGATAAAAATGATTTGAAAATAGAAAACAAAAACAGAGGCATTTAGGGTTCATATAATAACTGTGTCCTTTTCCTGCTATTATCCAAGAATTTTTAGAGCATTTTGATAACAAGAATAATAGGATATTGGCTTTCTTTCTTTTTTTTTTTCTCTTTACCTCTCAGAATAGTATTCAGATAATGTCTGGCTTGATTAACAATTAACTCCAAATGACTGAGCTCCCACATTCGTATAGCAACAATACAGCTGAGCTGACTGTACCTCTGCTCATAACTGCTTGGGAAGTGGCAGATCAGATATTCAGCAGGTCCATCTGGGACTCCAACATGTGCCTTCACTCATGAATAATTTGGAGAAGAATATACATGTTCTTCCCACTCATTCATATCATCCATCCCCCTCCCCAGCTTCACCCATTGATACATTTAATATTGAACCAAGTGTTTTCACTAACATTCTAAATGCTTACTTAGAAATTGTTTCACAGCTCAATTCCAGTTAGGACCAGAACCCAAAGCATTAAAATACCCTGGGAAAAGCTAGTCTCCTGCTATGTCTGGTTGAGACTGGAAGTAGTAGCATTAGATACCTTGCCAAAGAGGCTGTTCTCATGTCATTTATTACCCAACCTTGCAATACCAAGAGTCCAGAGGAGTTCTGGACCCAATTATATAATACAAAGGGAACTCAATACTCCCCTGATTGTCCCTGGGAAGAATTCTGACAAGTTTAAGTTGCACAGGCATGTAGCTGCTCCCCCAGATGCACACCTTCACACAGGTGAAGTGAGGATAAAAAGGACTTTCAGGCAGCCCTCAAGGGGAAAAGAAGTCACAAAGGTCCTCATGAAGGTCTGAAGGGAAGGACAGGCAGTGTTCTTTAAGCTGACTTGGTGATGAGAACAGGGAAGCCTGTTCTGTCATGCTGCTCTAGGTAGAATGCACATACAGTTTCTTTACCTGGGCACTGGTTTCGGAAAGGAGGAGTGAGGGAAAGCAGGTAGAGAACAGTACAGGTTACTCAGTTACAGTAGGTTACTCAGTATCCCTGAACCTTAGTTTCCTGAAAAGTAAAATTAAGACAAAAATTAAATAAAGTATAAGAAATACCGAGCAAAATGTCTGACACATAGTACAACTTCAATAAATAGCTATTGTTTTCAGCAATAATAATGTTGATATAGTAAGCAGAATGGTGGCAGCTTTTTCAGAAGATAGTCATGCTTGGGAATCTGTGAATGTCACCTTTTATGGCCAATAAAAAAGGACTCTGAAGATGTGATAAAGTTAAGGGTCTTAAGATTTTCCTGGGTTATCTAGATGGTCCTAAAAGGCTTAATGAGTAGGACACAGAGAGAAATTTTATACAGACAGAAGACATGAAGCCATGTGATGACAGAAACGGAAAGTGGAATGATGTGACCATAAGTCAAGAAGTGCCAGCAGCTACTGGAGGCTGGAAAAGGCAAGGGACAAATTCTTCCCTCCAGCCTCCCGGGAAGGCAGCGCTGAAGACACCTTGATTTTGGCTCAGTGATACTGATTTCAGACTTCTAGCTTTCAAAACTGTTTGGAGTCACTAAGTTTGTGGTAATTTGTTACAGGAATCACAGAAAACAAAAACCATTACCCTGTACAACTGTCAATGTGTCACCGATGAGACCACCCAAGTAACAGAGGTGAGTGGGTGTGTGAAATGGTTGTCTCAATCACATACCTAAGAGTAGGGGGAATGCAGGTTATTAACAAAGAGTAATTTTGTTCTTGTCCACAATTATCAACCCCCAAGCCAGATATACTTGACTATTTTAATTCTCTGAAAATTTCATGTATCATAAGTTACCTAACAATATGCCAATAATTCAGAGAAAAGTCTAGGACTTGTGCACTTAGCACTCTACTTGTATGTATTAAAATATTCTTCAATCAGATTCTACTATTCGTACTAAATATTGCAGATGGAAAGCAAAAATAGATCAAATGTCTGTATCAAGAAATACTTAACCCAGTTAGAAAACACTGCTTAAACATTAAAAAACACATTAGTGCTTAGCTATTGTAGCAGAAATTACAAGTTGTTCTCCAGTTTTTGTTGTCCTGTTTTTATATGATGTTAAAATTTTCAGCTAGACCCACGGCTATCCACATAAAAACTATATTCCTCACCACCATGTAGCTCCTGTATCAAAGCCGACCAGTAATCTGGGAGCATAAGCAAGGTGTTAAACTTCTACTTCATGCCCAAGAGAAGAAGAAGAACTGATCTTCTTCTCTTTCCTCTGCCTCTCTGACTTTAATATGATTATACTGGTGAATGACATTAGAAAACAAGCAAGGGTAACAACCTCGTGTAGTTGGAAAAATCTAGCTCTCTGACACTTGGGAGCCACCATAGAATCCCCAGATTATTTATGTTTGGATTTACATGAAAGAGGGGAAAATACAAACAACTGTTACCTTGTTTAAAACCTTATCATTTTGGTCTTTTTACAATGACCAATAATAGAACCACATTAATAAAGCTACCAAGTCTCAATGATCCAAATTTATGTCCAAACATACAGTGTATTACAAAAGAGAGATGGACTTTCCTATGAATTAGTAACACCAACTGGAAACAACTTCATTTTAATTACAATTACAGCATTGTATTACACACTTGCTTGGACCAGATTGGTTGGAAAATGGGGAGAAGCAGCAGTTAGAAAGCGATAGACTGTCCTAAAAAGAATAGAAACGTAATGTGTGAAGTAACAAAATGTAAGTGGTTTGTGAGTTACCTTCTGCTCCAAAAGACAGGTAGTAAAATAACCAGAATGGTGCCCTGAAATGTATGTAGGATGTAAGGTTAAAAACTTAGATCGGTCCTAATTCCATTATGCACCAGTGTTGTGACCTTAAGCGATTCTCCAAGCCTCAGTAACCTTATCTATCAAATGAGCACAATACTATTTATTCTACCCAGAACTTATAAAGAAGGGATGCAATAATAAAGTGATCCCATAGGACAAATGGTCAAACAATACATATGCTGTTACCAACATGGAGGTTTCATACTAGAGTTTATGAGCCGCACTTTCCCTGGATATGTTTCTCTTTGACCTTTCCAGTGTTTTAACATTTTTAATTTGTTGCCAACCTTTGAAACAAATATGATTCACAGAAAAGTATGGGCTTTCTTAGAATTCTTTTAGATTTCTTGAGAAATTTTGGGGTTGGAAAACATTGGGTTTTCATCCCTGCCAAGCAACAGTCTATACTGAACATTTATTTATTCATTCATTCAGCCAATATTCATTCTTAATGGACTATGTGGAAGGCGATGGTCTAGGTGCTAAGCAGACTGAGTGAAAAACAGAACAGGCCACTGAATTAGCATGCTTGCTCTCTGAGAGGACTTGTCATCCATTGTTACTCAAGCCCACTTCACTGAACTGTGCTCTGTGTAGCCCCTGTGGGCTTGGAAATATGTGGCCCCAGGCTGCTTTCTAGGAAATTCTTTATGAAGTAGAGAAGCTGCAAAATGTAGTGCTTGGTTTAGCGTTTCAACACCTGGTTGGAATGAGGTAAATGGGGAAAGTGAAGGGAAAAATAAAGATACTGCAATTTGCACTGAAATGATATGGTCTGAACCAGGTATCCCTCATAATTAGACAAGTGGCTTGTCTATCCATTCAACTACTCATTCAATGCTAAGACTCACCAAATACCCTGTTTCCCCGAAAATAAGACAGTGTCTTATTTTAAGGCATGCTCCCAAAGATGCGCTAGGTCTTATTTTCAGGGGATGTCTTATCTTTCCTGTAAGTAGGTCTTATTTTTTTTTCGGGGAAACAGGGTACTAAGTCTGTGCCAAACACTGTACCAAGAGCTAAAATATAAAGATAAATAAATGCCTCAAGGAGCTAACAGGACACTAAACAGTCACCCTTGAAATCTTTTCTTCTTATTTTTTTTATTAAATCATAGCTGTGTACATCAATGCAATCATGGGTTACAATGTGCTGGTTTTATATACAATTTGAAATATTTTCATCAAACTGGTTAACATAGCCATCACGGCATTTTATTAGTTATTGTGTTAAGATATTTATACTCTACATTTAGTAAATTTCACATGTACTCTTGTAAGATGCACTGTAGGTGTGGCCCCACCAATCACCCTCCCTTCCCCCTATTCTCTCTCCCCTTTCCCCATATTCTTGGGCTATAATTGGGTTATAGCTTTCATATGACTTCATATAGCTTTCATAGCTTTTCATATGAAAGCTATAACCCTTGAAATCTTGAGAAATATTATCAGACTTGCCATATTTCAACCCCAAGAGACTTCACCCACATCACTGGTATGCTATCAGGACTAAAAATCCAAGTCCTTTTATCCAGTGATGACAGTAGATAATTTTGTGGTTTTTTTCATACTTTTTTTAGTGTTTTATACAGATTAAATAATTTTATTGTCATAACAATCCAATGCAAAGCATTGGGGTTGCCTAGAAATACTGGGGTTGCCTAGAAATACTAAAGTGTGCAATCCTGTCTTGTTTTTTACATTTGTAAGATCTAGCATTTCTTCTCCATAATGTAGTGGCTTGTTCTGAATATACATAAGTTTTTGTTGTCTGTTTGCTTAAATTTCACATATTTTATAAGTAAGACATGTTGAAAAGTTACTTTAATTTCCTCTACGGTTATTATTCTCTGTCTTGAGAGGTTTTATGACCAGGAGCACTAAAACTACTTCCATCAAACAATAGCAATATTATAAGAATAACTGTTTTTTTGCAGGAATATTATGCTAGGTACTTCATAGATTTTTCTCATCACTGCCTCTCTACTCAGACAAACAAGGAACCAGAGGTCAGAGAGATGTATAATTTTCCCAACTCACACAGCTGATAATTGCCAGGGCTCAAATAGAAACCAAGACTTGAAGCTCAATGCTTTTTATATGTTCCACATGACATATCCTGAAGGGACTATAAAGGAAAAATAGTGTAAAAACTTAAAATATTGAAGCAAAGATCTCTAAACTTTTGGTGAGTCCAAAGAATAGCAGGAAGAGGATGAGGCTGGTCTCAGGGTAGGGGTTCAGTTTTGGAAGGGAAATGGGCTTTCTGGGCAGGGCCACTCTCCTTGTAATAATCAGAGAAATTCCCAAACAAGGGAGTAGCAACAGCTACCAGCTTGTGTCCTATCTGCTGGTAGCAGCAGATAGTGGAGCACTCAATATAAAGATGAAACTTTTTAAATGCCTTTGGTTTTAAGGGTAGTTTCTCTCATATGGTTATTTTCACCTAATTAAATCATATTCAGTTCAAAACTATATGGAATCAACTAAAAAGACCTTAGGGGAAACAGGTTCTTCTGGATGAAAAATCAAATTTAGCTACCAATAAATTCAATTCAATGAAAAATGGAAACCAGAAACCAGACTCCCTAGTTACATTGCATGTATGCTAATGTGCCATGCATATCTGATGCATTAGTACAAAATGTTCAGTATTTTTCAGATGTGGAACCATGTCTTAGAAACAAAGGAACAGAACCAAATAATAAATGGCAAATGGCCACTGTTAATCTTTGAATCTTATTCTTAAAGCATGACACTGCTTGTAATATCAAATATGCATATAACATTAGGAAAACGAAGTCATTGATTTATAGACGTCCTCATTTAGAGAGTTCTGGCTATTGCAATGTGTGCCTCTTTTGCCACAATCCCCTAAAAGAGAGAGGAAAAGACAGAAGGACAGATATAAAAAGAGAGAACGATAAGGAGTCTAAAGAGAGAGACTGGGAAAGGGAACAGGACATGGGGATATTTTTGCTCCCAGCTACGGGCAAGTGCTGCACTTTCTCCTGATAACCTTGACCTGCTTTTCCTGGCTCAGCGGTAGCAGCTGTGTCACATCGGCTTAGCATCTGCTTGTCAATCTAACTGTGCAAACCTGATGCCCGCTTCCCGTGTCCTTAGCACTCAGGATATCACAGTGACCCAGCTGACTAAGCTGCCTGCAGAACAGAGGAAACAATCAGTTCTTAGGAGAAGGAGGTCAGGATGAGGCTTGGAGGGATGATCAGAACATGGTCTCTTTATTGTCCAATGATCACAAGTAGAAAGAATCTTCCTTGGGCAGCACACGGGGCAGGGTGTTCTAAAGTTGCAGAATTAATGGATTGTTGAATCTTAAAAAGAAAAAATGTCATTTCACCACATACTTCAGTAAATATGTAATGGTCTGTCAATCCTCTGAGGGATTGCTGCATGTTCTACCATGATATTTGTATCTTCTCAGCTGAAAACTGGGACACAAGGAGTACGATGACACGTGAAGAACTGTGGTGACTGAAAATGTGGCTTTCATTTCTCTCATTTCTCTCAAGCTTCTGGGTTTCAAGTTCTGGCTTCATCGCTGACCAGCCATGTGTGAGCTACTCAAGTTCAATAATACACGGGTTCTTGTGAAAATGAAATGAGGCAATAAACAGTATGATATAGAATCTGCTTTCTGGTATGCACTGAATAAATAGGTAGTTAGAAAAATATGAATGTACTTAGGGCAACAAAATAACATTAATAGCTAAGATAAACCAAGCCCCGTTGAAACTGAGCCTATCCCAAAACAGTGTGTGTTATATGGTGTATATAGTATGCATTCAACCACAGTGAGGCTCAATAATGGATGGGTCCTGGTCAGAGGATTTCTGTGAGCTGGGACCTTCTAAATGGCATAGCCTAAAGTATCCTCCGCTAATCACTGTCAAAGAATATTTACTGAGTTTGGCTTAACCTGTTCTTAGAACTTAAAAAACTGTTCTAGACACTAGGGATCCAACAGTGAATAAGAACAGTTAAAAACCCTCCCTAGAGATTACATTCTAGAAGGTAAATGCAATCTCCCTAGAGACTACATTCCAGAAGGTAAAACAAAAAATAAATACATGAATATAGTAACATACAGAGAGATGTGTAAAGACAGGGAGTGATGACTGCCCTGAAGTGAAAGAAAGCGAGAAAGAGGACAGTGGGAAATAAGGCTGCAGTTTCTAGTGAATACAGCCAATTATTTCTGAGGAAATGGTACCTGAACACAGACCTGAGGAAGTGAAGGAGGGAGAGATGGAAACATCCTGGGATATTTCCAGGCAGAGCAATCAGCAAGAGCAAAGCCTGAAGCCAAGTGTGTTTAGCAGCCCAGGGGAAAGCAGGTCAGTATGACTAGAGCAGAGTGAGAAAAAGGAGGTGATACGATCAGGAAGTTGGCTGTGGCCCATCATGTAGGTCATCACATACCATCCCAACCAGTTTGGAATTCCTAAAAATATGCTGAGAAGCCATATTTGAGCAGGAGAATGACACAATATGACTATGTCATACAAAGACCTCTGTGACAGCTGCGTGAAAAATAGATTATAGCAAGTAAGAGTCAGGGAAACCAATTTGGAGTCTTTTCTAACAGACCAGATAAGAGGGGTGAGTGCCTTGTTACAAGACGGTAATGGTAAGAAGTGACCAGATTTGGGACATATTTTGAAAGTGAGGAAGACATGATCAGCTGATGGCTTCAATAAGGGTGTAAAAGAATCAATATGGACTCCAAGACTTTTAGCGAAATCCAGCTGTTATGAATGATATTGTCATATTGAGAAAGTGGGAGAAGAATCAAGAGTTCAGACTAGCAAAGTTGGAGATGCCTATTAAACATCCTGATGGACATCAACCAAGTAAGATAAATGACACTGGAGTTCAGGAAATAGGTCACATCAAGAGATGCCCACTTATGAGTTGTTAGCATATAGATGGTAATTAAAATGGAACTGAGTGAGATTAGAAGACAAGAAAGATTAGAGACAAGTGAGATTAGAGATAAGAAAGTGAGTACAGCTGCAGAAAACATCTTACTATTTAGGGTCGAGTTCAGCAGGATCCAAAAAAGACTGAAAATATTTCTTCATAAGACACAAAGTACAATAGAAAGAGGCTGAAGTTAGGCAGCCAGAGGTCCAGACCACAGTCACAACTGTATCACGGGCTGACATGAAGGCTTCCTTATTTCCACTATATAACCTATAAACTAGGAGCACCACCCAAGCCTACTGCTACTGCACCCTTACCATTGTTGGGAGGCACCAAGCATTTCATCTGTAAGAAAGATGAGGAAGTAAGTAGAATGGCACACACGCTGTCATGTTATAACACTGCTCACAGGCAAGAAGGGCAAAAGTTGAGCCCAAGACATACCGCACACCACTGGTAAGGAAAGGCCAGTAACAGGATGAGGAGTCATATTGAAATAATTCCAAAATGTACTACAGTCTATATCTCCATCCTGAAAGCCCCGAACTCTTGCCCTTCCCCACCTGCTAAGTAATATCAACTCTATGCTGCAAATGAATACCCACAGAGGAGAATTAAAATGAAGCATTGAAGAAGAAAGAAAAGGGAAAAAAGTACTGGGCAAATTAGAGAGCAAAAGAAACACCAGGTATTCTTTTAACTTTTCTGCTTACTGGCTAAGAACTGATGAACAAAAGGAGAACATGGTCCTGGTTACCTGCCATTTCCATAAAGGCAGGGAAGCATGCAGGGATCTTCAAAGAAGATCAACAGTCAGGATCCTACCAGATGGCAGAGGAATCCCTGATCAGTAATTCACATAAGATCGGTTCAAAGGGTTGATTTGCAGGCATTCAACCCTAGGAAGGAAGGAGTTTGATGTCTGCTCCAAATTGGCAGTGAAAGATTAATTAATTTTGGAGATTGTTTCTGAGCAGAGAAAAAAGATAAAATAATTGAAAAAAATAAATGATGGGTAACAGCCAGAGTTCTAGCTTCCCTTTAGTTTCTTTAGGAATAAAATAATGAGCAAAAGAACAGGTATGGGCTCGGCACCCTTAGATCAGTGGTTAGGACACCAGACACATACACTGAGGCAGCTCAGGCCTGATAAACAATGACAACTGCAACAAAAAATAGCCAGGTATCGTGGTGCATGCATGTAGTCCTAGGTATTTGGGAGGCTGAGGCAAGAGAATCGCTTAAGCCCAAGAGTTAGAGGTTGCTGCGAGCTGTGATGCCACAGCACTCTACTAAGGGCAATAGTGAAACTTTGTCTAAAAAAACAAACAAACAAAAAAAAAAAACAGGTATGTATAAACTATTTTAAATACACAGCATTGTATGATCCATGCAGTCAGAACACAACCATTAGCTAGCTATCTTCTTTTCCCTTAAACTTTTCATTTAAGAAAAAAAATAGAGTTTTAGGGTTTGGCAAAGAGAAGATATAAATGTTGATTAATGGGCAGCGCCTGTGGCTCAGTGAGTAGGGCGCCGGCCCCATATGCCGAGGGTGGCGGGTTCAAACCCAGCCCCAGCCAAACTGCAACAAAAAAATAGCCGGGTGTTGTGGCGGGCGCCTGTAGTCCCAGCTGCTTGGGAGGCTGAGGCAAGAGAATTGCGTAAGCCCAAGAGTTAGAGGTTGCTGTGAGCCGTGTGACACCATGGCACTCTACCAAGGGCGGTACAGTGAGACTCTGTCTCCACAAAAAAAAAAAAAAAAAAAAAGAAATCACTTAATGAAATGCCAAGAACATGTTTAAATGGTATTTCACAGACTTGGGAGGAGGAGAAAACCTCAAAAATAAATAAGAAGTATGATATAACACAACAAGTACAATTATTATTAACATTTTACTAAATTTCTCCTGTTATAAAAAAGGCATTACATATCAGTCTTAAGTTCATTTTGTCCTAATGTGCAAGGTTAATCCTCTAGCAATAACCAGTGTTTTTCTGTATGTATTTTAAATGAATACAAATGTCATCACATTGTATCTACCAATCTGAGATGTGCTGTTGTAAGGAGACGTTATTTTTTGAGATGCATACATGTTGACATACAAAGATTTCATTCATATTTTTGTTTCTCAGTTATTCATGCACTTTTACACTATCTCGTGATCCTCCCAAGTGAGCTGGATAGTTTATAACAATCTTCATTTAGCAGGTGGAACTCAGCATCATCTCACACACTGAATCATCATCTGCATTTTAAAGCACTTTCTTTACTTGGCTTCTGGAACAATATTTTATGTTGACTTTATTTCTACTTAATTGATTATTCTTTCTCAGTGTCTTTAACTAGTTTTTCCTTATATTTCCAATCTCCAGATTGAATGTTTGGGGTCTCAAGATCTCACTCCTATGACCCTTTCTATATGTATGCCAAGATGATCAACACAATTGCATAGTCTTAAGGATCAGTAATATACTGAGTATTCTCCAATCTTTATACCTATGCTCAACTTCCACTGTACTCATATTCATATATCAAACATTCTATTCATTATTGCCAACTGAACATTTCATAGGTATCTCAAAATTAACTTGTAAAAACCTAAACTCCAAGAAAGTAACAGGATAAAATCCAGATAACCGTAAGTGGGGCTTTTAGACTTTTAGGTATAACACCAAAGACATGATCCATGAAAGAAATAATCTACAAGCTGAGCTTCCTTAACAATAAGAGCTCTGCTCTGCAGAAGAACATGTCAAGAGAACACAAAGACCAGCCACCGAGGGGGCAAGACACAACTATGGAGCACATTGCAAGTACAAGTTGGTTCTATCATGTGTAGAACACAAATGTCCTAATGCTATAACTGGGTAAATGAGGTGAAAGCTATGTTGATTAGTATGATGTAAGCACTCCAATTTGTACAAATAATCAACACACTGAAATGGGCATAAATGTATTTATTATCTATGTACAAAAGACTTAATAAATTAAAAAAAGAGAGAGAGAAAGAGACACATCTGATAAAGGACTATTATCTCAAATACACAAAGAACTCTTAAAACTCACAAGTAAGGAAACAACCTAACTATAAAATTAACCTAAAGACACCTCATCAAGGAAGATATACATATGGAAGCAATCATATTAAAAGATATCAGGCAGTGCCTGTGGCTCAAGGAGTAGGGCGCTGGCCCCATATACCAGAGGTGGCGGGTTCAAACCCAGCCCTGGCCAAAAACTGCAAAAAAGAAAAAAGAAACCTAAAAGATATCATCATATATCATCAGGAAATTGCAAATTAGCAATAAGATACACGGCCTTCAGAATGGGAGAGGATATTTGCATGTTACAAAACTAACAAAAGGCCGATAACTAGAATCTATAGGGAAGTCAAACTTACCAACAAGAAAAGAGAAAACATTCATTACAACTTGAACTTCACTTAACAAACCCAAGTAACCTAATCATATGTACCCTCATATTAATCTGAATTTTTTTAAAAAGATACCACTGTATACCTATGAATGAGAATGAATAAAATCCAGAACTGTAGTCCCCAACCCCTGGGATCCAGACCTTTCTAGTTAGTGGCCTTTTAGGAACCAGGTGGCACAGCAGACAGTGAGCTGTGAGCAAGTGAGTGAAGTTTCATCAGTATATACATCTGGCATCACCACTAGAGCTCTGCCATGTGTCAGATCAATGAGCCATTAGATTCTCATAGCACAGCCCTATCATAAACTGTACATGTGAGGGATCTAGGTTGTGTGTCCTCCTTATGAGAATCTAATGCCTGATGATGGGGACTGGAGCTGAGGCAGTGATGCTAGCTCTGGGGAGCAACTGCAATTACAGATTATCATTAGCAGAGGGGCTTTGACTACACAGAAACCATAATAAATCAATTGCTTGCAGACTCATAGCAAAAGCATCCTCCCTCACCCCCGGTCCATGGAAAATTTATCTTCCATGAAACTGGTTCCTGGTGCTAGAAAGGCTGGAGACTATTGATCTAGAACACTGACCACACCAAATCCTGGAGATTTTGTGCAGCAACAGGAATTCCCATTCATTGCTGGTAGGCATACAAAATGGTACAGCCACTTTGGAAGAAAGTATCTTACAAAACAGACTCTTACCACATGACTCAGAGATTGCATTCACACTCTTGGGTATTTACCAAAATAAGTAGAAAACCTTTATCCACCCAAAAACCTGCATAAAGGTGTTCATGGCAGCTTTGTATATAATTTCCAGAATTTAGAAGCAATCAAGTCCTTCCCTACCTTTTCAGTAAATAGATAAACAGTGCTTCAATAAGACAATGGAATATTATTCAGTGCTAAAAAGAAATGAGCTATCAAGGCTTTATAAGACATGGAGGACATTTAAATGCATATGGAAGGAGCCAATCTAAAACGGGTAGATACAGTGTGATTCCAACTACATAACATTCTGGAAAAGGCAAAACTATGGAGATAAGTAAAACAATCAGTTGTTGCCAGAGGCGGGGGGCATGGAGGCAGAGCACAGAGGAGTTTTAAAGTAGTAAAATCTTTCTATATGATATAACAATGATGGACACAGCCATTAGACATTGTTGAAATCCACAGAAAGTACAACACCAAGGGGAAACCTAAATGGGAACAATGGACTTTGGGTGATAATGATGTGTCCGTATAGGTTTATCGATTGTAACACGTGCATCACTAAGATGTGAAATGCCAATTGTGGGGGTGAAATTGTTTCTGTGTGGAGACAGGTCGTTTATTAAAACCATACCTTCTGCTTAATTTTGCCATGAACCTAAAACCATTCTAAAAAGTCAAATTTATTCATTTAAGAACATCTAGTAGCAGAATTTCTTCTGTAATTAAACGTTTATTATATCCTCTAAAACATCTCCTACAACAAATTCTACTGGCTTCACCTCCTAAATATTTCCTGAACCTGACTAATCCTTACTGGTATGGGAGTCTCCACAGCATCATCATCTCTTACTTAAACTATTGCAATACCCTCCTAACAGATCTCCCTGCTACTATGTTATTCTCAATAATCTGTAATTGACATAACATCAGTGATATTTTTTAAACAATTCAGATTATTCTCTCATTTGCTAAAAATGTTCAAAGCTCGCTTACTATAAAATCCAAAGCCTTCATCATTGTTCACAGGCCTTGGAAATCCATCCTCCTGCTTCCTCTCTGGCTTCTTCTCCTGTCTTTCTTTCCCTTGCTCAGTCCTTACCTGTCATACCAGCTTCCCTGCTCCTTGTAGGACCTTCTCAGTTCTCTCAAGCCATGGGGCTTTTGCACCTGCTCCCCCTTCTGCCTGAAAAATCATACCTCCCATAGCTACATGGCCTGGTTTCTTCCTCATATTCTCTACCTCTCTGCTCTATCGCCATGAGCGAAGGATCCCTTCACTACTTCATAAAAAGAAGGCACCCCTGTTAGTTCCTATCAACTTTACCCTACTTTTCAGTCTCCATAGCTCTTATCATCACCTCTCCTTTCTTTGTTCATTATATCATTCACCTGAAAGTGTAAGCTTCACAAAACCTGGTATTCCATCCGTTTTCTTCACTACTATATCCACAGCTCCACGGCAGTGCCTGACCCAGTGTTGCTACTTATGTTTGTGGATTCAGCCTCATAAAAAGGAAGAAATTCAAAATTCTTATTGCCCCCAATCATCAGGGAAATTCAAATCAAAACCACCCCAAGATATCACCTAACCCTGGTAAGAATGGCCCACATCACAAAGTCCCAAAGCTGCAGATGCTGGCACGAATATGGAGAGATGGGAACAATTTTACACCGTTGGTGAGACTGCAAACTAATGCAGTCCCCTTGGAAAGAAGGATGGAGAATTTTCAAAGAACTCAAACTAGACCTCCCATTTGATCCTGCAATCCCTGGGTACTAGGCATCTACCCAGAAGAAAAAAATCTTTTTATCATAAGAATATTTGCACTAGATTATTTACCACAGTTCAATTTATAATTGCCAAGAGGTGGAAACAATGTAAATGCCCATCAACCCAGTTTGTTAATGGATTAACAAACCAAGGTACATTTATACCATGGAATGTTATTCAGCCATAAAAAATGATGACTTTACATCTTTTGTCTTAATCTGGATGGAGATGAAACACTCTTCCTAGTAAAGTATCACAAAAATGGAAAAGCAAATATCCAATGTACTCAATATTAATACAAAGCCAGTAAAAGATCTAATACATGTCCACATAAGAGAAAAACTCTAATCAAGTTGGAGGGATGGGAAAGTCAACGTGGGAAGAGAGGAGGAGTGGGGAGATTGGTGTGCTCTCAGTGGGTGCAACGTAAAGGTATACAGTACACCTTTTTCGTAAGAAATACTTCAGAGTCTCTACAAAAGTGTGATATGAAGTTGATTACCATTTTGTGCCTCTAATACTATGAATATGATGCATTTTCCAGAGATTTATGTTGAAAAGTCCTACATAGTGGCATTCTTTTTTAAATGTTATTTTTGATATTAATATAATTGTACACATTTTGGATGTCGTCACATTCTTAAACAAAATTTTGTTCCAATCTTCAAACTTCCCTTTAAATGTGTTTGCTGGCTATTTAAATTTGGCATCTACCATCTGCCAACAGTGAAAAGTTAAGAAGAAAGCAATAATTTCCAGGGAGAAATTTGGGGTGGGGACTAGCACAATTGTGAAGCTAAATTTTTTTTTTTAATGTTTTTTTTTTTTTTTATTGTTGGAGATTCATTGAGGGTACAATAAGCCAGGTTACACTGATTGCAATTGTTAGGTAAAGTCCCTCTTGCAATCATGTCTTGCCCCCATAAAGTGTGACACACACCAAGGCCCCACCCCCCTCCCTCCTTCCCTCTTTCTGTTCCCCCCCCATAACCATAATTGTCATTAATTGTCCAGAATGGCCCACATCACAAAATCTCAAAACTGCAGATGCTGGCGTGGATGTGGAGAGAAGGGAACACTTTTACACTGCTGGTGGGACTGCAAACTAGTACAACCTTTCTGGAAGGAAGTATGGAGAAACCTCAAAGCACTCAAGCTAGACCTCCCATTTGATCCTGCAATCCCATTACTGGGCATCTACCCAGAAGGAAGCTAAATTTTTGACCAAACTAACGCAGCCAATGAACATTAGTCATGAAATAAATCAGAAAAATATTTATAAGCAGCAAAAACCACGAAACTGACAAAAATTTATTTTTAAAGGACAATGAATTGGGGGGAAAGTATTTCAACTGTGGCTTTGCGTGTGAATCAAAACCATTCCTGGTTCCTCTCTTCCTAATTCATATGGTGAGACAGAGCAAAGGCTGGGTGCATTTTGTTGTCACCACAACTTGAGTGTGAAACTAGCAGCTGAAGGGGAGTATCTTGCTTCTGGAATCCCTCTCTACGTGCTGGCTAGAAACAGAGAACAAGCCTTAGGTACACACATGATTTTCCACAAGACATCAACAGGCAAAGAACTAATTCTCTCTTGTGTGTGAGTATTTAACTTTTGATGTTTTGCAAAATCCTAGCCGTATCTAAGTATATACACAGCAGAACTAAATTAACCAAGTGTTTGACTCTTTCTTCTCTTACGCATATCTTTACAGTTTTATAAACACCTAGAAATTCCAGTTGTGGGTTATCAAATCCATTAACGTGTCCATCTGGATCTAGGAATTATTTGTAAAGAGTACTGCATAAATATGTTTTCATTTTCCAAGAGAACAATAAAATTTCATCCCATCCCTTTAGTCTTTCAAAGATACATATATTTTTTCATATATGGAATACCTTATTAGGAAGGTAGAAAGGACAAGGAAAAGAGAAAGAATTCAAATCAGTTTATTAGATTTTCTACTCACAAATTGGCCTCCCATGAGTTTGAGAGAACAAGTGATAAGAGTAGGGACAAGATATGGCTTTCAGTTATCCACACTACTCCTACTCCTTGCTATGGACAGTGTTTGGTGATTTATTGAATAACCTAGGAGATACAAGAAAAGCAGTTTATTCAATGTTATTTCTGAGAATTCTCATCCCTTTATGTAGTGACTTATCCATTTGCTAAAATAAACATAGCAAATCCCTTCCCAACTGATTCAATATCAAAGTGGGAGCAAGACCCCGTTGCCAAGATAACTTCATGCCAAACATAGTATCTGTGTGCTGCTTCCCCAGAACTTCCTGAAAACAGGACAGACCAAATCCCCCTGAGACAGATAATCTGTAGCCAGAAGACATTCCCTTAAGAGATGAATTTGGCATACCTCTCACACTGAAATCCTCCAAAGAATTCAAAATCTGATAGAACACAGCTCAGAGAGCATAAGTGGCAAGAAAAATAGCGTGGCGTTACTATGATGAAAATAAACTTTTGGTGGATGAAGCCTTCACATTCCATTGCTCTGATCACACATTAGCAGGACCTGTGTTAGCCATTTAGGGCTGGCTTGACCATCACCTCAGAAAAGTTGTTCAATTTAAGAGATGTCCTCTGCTTCAGACTCTACTGGATCCCATAGTAACTAACACCTGTCTCAGTGTAGTTTTTATCAGTTGTCAGATGGAGACTTTTCTGTACAAAACCAAATATGGAGAAAGGACAGTGGTATAGTTGCCAATCCAATCTCCAGAGTCACATGGAACACTTGTTAAAAATACAGATTCCTGGCACCCAGGCTTATTCAATCTTTGAGGAATAGAAAAGCCTTGGAATCCATGCCCCTAGGTAATGTTGATAATTACCCAAGGTTGGAGAAGTTAAGTCAAAGGAAAAGCATGTGGAATGTTCATCAGTGGAGAAAACCTTCATTTCATCTTTCCTTCTGGAAGAATGGCCTCCTCTCTAGGTCTCTATTCTCTAGCCTATGAAATGGTGCTAAGGCTCACTGCCTTCTTTCTTCCTCACTTCCCCAGGATATTGCAAAGGCTGAAAAAAAAAATACTGCCCATAATTTTCTGATCTGTGGATCAGAGAGGACTGAGGCATGCCCTTCTCATATTTAGGCAGTGCTGGGGGTATGCCTCATTTGACCGTATTTCATGCAATCCCTGGCTTGTGTGCTGCCACACTGTTCCCACGTTTCTGGGTGGCATAGCCCAGGGCATAGATAGAACAAGGTTGATTAAATCTGGCAAATCTGTAGACAAGCCGATGAGACAGTCTTGTTGGGCCTGAACACTCTACACCAATCTTCTCCACTAAGTCATCCCTCCTGAGAAAATATTAATCTTTATGAATTCAGGAATACAGTGTTGTCAGTTGCCTGGAGTGGTCAGGGAGAAGGGTTGCCTCTTCAGAAAATATTATAAAAGAAGAGACAGTGAAGGAAGTTTTTTTTTTTTTCTGTCTGAATTTTGGAGATATGATTTAGATTTTATGAAGCTAGACTCGGTCAAATGAAAATAAATGGAATTTTGCTTCAAAAATCTCTGTGGAAGGTGAATGTGCTCTCTTAGGATGAAAAAGGCCTTCGCCTAGTTTATGTCCAGTTGACGCTTCAGGGAGCTGAAGTGAAAATATTTAAATATTCAATAACTGTGAGTTGTATTTTGATGCTTACTTATTTTTAACATGGTGCCTACACAGGACTGGGCACGTACAAGTTGCCTAACTGATTCTTACACCCGTCCACAGAGTTACTGAAATTTCTTCTAAGGAAGAAATAAGCCAAATGGACCTTGTTAATAATACCACTATACTCTGGAAATTGGAGAGGCTTTTTAAATACAAAGAAAACAAATGGAGCCAGATTCTTGAATTTCCGTGGTCTCTAAGGCAAGATCAGAAGGCCATGTTCCTGCCATGGATATATTCTCTAATGGAGTATTTATACTCAGAGACTCCAACCAGCTGGAAGAATATTTATGTGGCAGTAAAATACTTTAACAGAAAGCTGTTTGGCTCTAATAGTTTCAGGTATTTCTACACATCTCTGCTCACCATGTGTCATGTTGAATTACATGGTGTCCGGAGTGTGACAGCAGAGGCCCATAATGGAACTTACATAATGGAATGGCCTGGGAGAGGAGATGGACAGGGTGGCAAGAGAATGGGGAAGAAGGGAGAAGATGGGTAAGAAAGGGACCTTAAAGAGAAATTTTTCTTTTGCATTTGGTTTTGATTTCTAGATTTAGAATAAAATACAGACTATAAAGAGACATATATGTGGTTTTACCTGCCTTTTTCAGGTGAGATAATCCAAATTGGGTCCCTAATGCTCAAAGTTAGGACAGTATAGTGTATCAGAGCACAAAATCAGGAGTCATACTTCCTGAAAGCAAATCCCAGCTTGGTTATGTACTAGTTCTGTGACTCTGAATTTACTTAAACCATCTATGTCTCACTCTGCTTATTTGTAACATGGGGGCAACAATAGTATTACTTCATGGAAGTTAATATGAAAATTGAATGAGTCATTATTTTAAGTACTTAGCACAGTTCCTGACACACAGTATTACATAAGTGAGATATAAGTGTGTATCTGGGCATACATAGAGTCATATATTTATATGTACACTGATAAATAAGTGTATGAAAATATTTTGTTCATTTGTTTGTTTGGCTTTTTTTTTTTTTAGACAGAGTCCCATTCTGTCACCCTGGGTAGAGTGATATCGAGTCATAGCTCACAGCCACCTCAAACTCTTAGACTCAAGCAATCCTCTTGCCTCAACATCCCAAGTAGCTATAGGCACCCACAACAATGCCTGGTTATTTTTTCTATTTTTAGTAGATATGGAGGTCTCGCTCTTGCTCAAGCTGATCTCAAACTCGTGAGCTCAAGTAATCCACCCTCCTTAGCCTCCCAAAGTGCTAGGATTATAGGTACAAGCCACCGTGCCCAGCTATATGTATAGTTTTTAAAACAAGCACCCATTGTGTGCTCAGAGTTGAATTGTTGTAGCAGGAGGCACCAGTGTACAGTCTGAGTTTGGTAGGTATCATTCAAACCATAAATGAATATTCTTCAGGGAAACACTCCTCTTTAGTTTGGCCATGTAATTTCCCTTAGGGAAAAAATGACAATACTATGCAACAATTACTAATAGATACTGAAGAATATATAATGAGCTGGTCACTATAATGGATACTCTTTAATGATTATCTAAGTTTCAGCCTCACAACAACTCTATGAGGTCCATCAATAAGAACCTGAAGACAGGAGATGTTAAGTGACTTGCCCGAAGCCACACAGCAAGTGAGTGATGAAGCTGGGATTTTAATCAAGTCTGTCGGATTCAAAACTCAGGAACCTTTCATCTCTCCTTACAAACCTTAAGATACATGTATAAAAATTAATATAGTTGGTATTCTAGTCTAGCTCAAAGACTACTAGTAGTGTGTAGTTTAGATCTTACCTCCTACAGTGCCTGCATCATGCCAGGCACAAAACTGTACTCAACAAACCAAATGAAAAAGCTCAAGAAAAAGTTCTTCCTCCCTGTTAAGTGACAAATATTTCTCCCAGAAGCCAAGCCTATTACGAATGAAATGCTGAAATGACACAGTGTATAGCCAACATTTCTAAGCACTTTGTTTACAACAAGATACTTTATTATATCTACTGTATGGGACACTGTGAAAAGCACTTAGAAGAATTATCTAATTTCAGCCTCACAACAATTTTATGAGGTTGGAACTAGTATCCCCAGTCCAATAATAGGTAACAGGTTGCACAAGGGGAAACTGAGACACATAGCTATTTAGAAATGTGTCCAAATAATAGTGGGGCCAGTGTTCAAATCCAGAAGTTTAGCCCCACAGTTTATCCTATGAACAATCTGCTAGTCTGCAAGATTTGGCCAAACACCAAAGCCAGCACTCTAGAAAGTACCACAGGATTCATGGCTTGAAATAAACAAGGGACTGGTCAAAAAATAGAGTCAGAGATTCAAGAAGGAAGAATCCTGTGGTAAGTCATTCAGGGAATCATCGGTTCCTTGCTCCCATATTTCTATTTCTGGCTCAGGCAGCAAGGAGGAAAATAAAAAGCTTTCATTGAATGCAAGAGGAAAGTCTGTGTTTTTCTTGCTGGTGTTCATAAACGCTGGACTTATCATTCAATATGAGTCTGAGAAGCAGCCAGAAAAGAATGAAAGTAGCATTGCTGTTGAAATGGTAGCGCTTCTAGACGGATTAAACGCTTAACTGTCCACATGATCTAAGGTGAAGCCAGTGTTATTGAAGGAGCTTCCATCATAAAAGCTTCCATCTGGCTAAGTCTCTGGTTCATACATTGAGCTCTGCAGCCTCCTGACTGAGTCCTCCTTTCCCTGCTCCATAGAAAATCATTTTAATTTTTTAAGATGATTTGCATTTCATCAGACATGAAAGCTTAAATTTCAGGTTTCCAAGTAAAGTTTGCAAAGGAACTTTCCCCTTCCACCCAACTGCCCCAGAAACAAATATCACCCCCATAATTCACAAGGAATTTTTTTTTTTTTGGTGGGCCTGAACAAAGGCAGGGGTAGCTCAGGCAGTAACATAAGGGTGTTTAGGAAAACAGCTCAACTAACGAGAGAACATCTTGTTTAGTACTTAACGCTACGTGATGAAGACAAACTTCATCCTGGAGTTTGCTGGGTCTACTTTCTCCCACCATTTCCATCTGTTATTTGGCTGTGATACTGACAGCAACTCAGATGGCTAAGTGCTCATCCAGGACTCCTAGATTAGAGTTCGTCTGTTAACCCGTGAGATTTGATCAGTCACTCACAGGCTTCATTTCTTTGAGGGCAACAAAAAAGTTTCATAGGTTGGACATAGTTAACAAAACAAAGTCTTTCTTTTTCCAATGAAAAAGGAAAAATGTTACCCCACTTCCCCTCTCCCAGTGGTGTCTGGGGGTACAATGTTCACTAATACTAGGTCACTATAAGCCTTTCCAAAAGTATTCTATCTACATAAAATATGCTTTTATGTAATATTTATTTATAAATTGACAGATGTGTGAGTTTATTTATAGATCATTATGATACACACGCAGAATTAAAAGGCTATGCACTACAGTGTTCACTGCGTATTCACTTTAGTTGGTTTTAGATGGTGAGATTATGAGCAATTTTTTCTTTATTTTATACAATAATTGTTTTTGATGTTTATAATAATTATATATTTCATATGAAATACACTGAAAGGCATTTAAAACTGTAAGTTAAATACCTAATCTTACTGTATTTCTAAGAAAGGTAAAATAATGAATAAATAATTTAAGACACTTCCTTAGGTCAATCTACAACCCTGACAAATTAGAAAGCCAGGACAAAAGTAGTCTAACATTCGTTGAATCCAACCTTGATTTCTGTGAATGCACATATCTTTGAATGGTTCATCTGGCCATGCTGCTCAATATGGTAGCCACTAGCCATATGTAGTATTTAACTTTAACTTTTATCAGATTAAATACAATAAAATTCAAAATTTAGTTCCTCAGTCTCACTAGCTATATTTTAAATTTTCAATAGCTACCTGTAACTAATGGCTACCAACTGGACACCCCAGAAACAGAAAATCCCATCATTGCAACAAGAATATATATGGACAGCTCCAGTTGGTCTACCAATTTGCTAACTGAGTACAATGTTACAATTAGCCAAGGGAAGCCAACTATACATTTATATGAAATAGGGAACATGATTCTTACACCAGTTTTCCTTCTTACACCAAGGTAGAGAGAGTCACTAAAAGTGTCCTCAGGAGACTATGCAGGTAGAAAAGAGTTGCTCCAAAATCCTAATCCAAAGAGTCTCTGGGAAACTATAAAACCTCAATAAAAAATACAAGAGTCACAGAGGATCCAGTGGGGATCTAGACCATCAGCCAATGCCACATACTAAGTGGCTTTCCACACAGGTTAGATACCTATTATCTGGAACAACGTCCATTACTGTGGAGGCCCATTCTTTCCTCTACATAGCAGGGAAGTTTCCATGCATGAAGAATTGCAAGCCCCACTGGTAACATGTATAAGCACAGGGCACTAAACACCCTCAGTGATTGCTACACCACAGAGATGAGAAGAGGTTAACTCTAAGCTCAGTAATAACTAAGATAACTTTGAATTTAGTGATTAGAGCTCAGCTTATCTTCTATCATGTATCCTTGACCTGTCATTTAGATTCTTGCCACACAAAGTGTGGTTCTTGTACCATCAACATCAACATCACCTGGAAACTTAGAAATGGAGAATCTCAAGCCTTACCCAAGGCCCACTGAATAAGAAACTCATTTGAATGATATCCTGGATGATTTATGTGCACATCAAAAGTCAAGAGTCACTGATTCTCACTCTACTTTCAATTTCTAGAATGCAAAGGAGACCCAGATCTTTCAACCAAATCTTGTACAATATACTGGACCTGGAAAAATGGCATGAAGCTTAGTAAACATTTACAGATTAATTGAAAATATGAGACCCAGCTTTCAATATAAAGAAGCCAATATAGGGCTGTGCCTGTGGCTCAAAAGAGTAGGGCACCGGCCCCATATACTGGAGGTGGTGGGTTCAATCCTGTCCCTGGCCAAAAACTGCAAAAAAAACAAACAAACAAAAAAAAAAGAAGCCAAAATACTTTAAATGAGTTGTCAAAAATATCCTTAACAACTCATATGAGCATTTTAGTGTTTCATTTTGGTTCAAAAATGCAAAAAACCAAAAAAGTAATACTAATAAGCAAATAATAAACCATGCATGATTCCTTTGTTCTTTACATTGCTGTCTGTAAGGGCAATCATTTTTAAAAGCTTTTATTGGATAGCTTGAGCAGAATCATGCCCTAATTATAGTCTTCCTTTTTATTTGCCATTGAGAGGAAATGCACCAGATGAAGCTGTTTGAGACTCTGTGGTTTGTTCAGCTGTATTAAATGCTTCTAACTGCTGACTTTTATCGTTCTTAACAAGTCAAGACCAGACTGAATGTCTTTGAGGGTAATTGTTTTTATTCATTTCCCTTCTGTATTACTAAAATGGAGGCACTATGTAAATTAAGGAAGGAAACTTGGATTCAACACTGCCCAGACCTTTGCTAGTTCTCAGAAAGAGGCAAAACACAATCTCCTCTCTATAGATTGCTTCATGTGTTTGTGATCAGTGGATTCTGCTTCAAAATATACATAATTTCTTGATTCTTCAAGGTAGTCACCATGCCACTAAGTTGTATAACTGACTTGTGCATAGAATCTAGTATCAAAAAAAAAAACCCAAAACAAAACTGTGCCAATGAAGAGCACTTGTTCCTAATATATTATTTATATCAATGTAGTCAACAATGCAATAAGTAGGGTTATATCATGAAAATTACTAGAGACCAGAACTCAGACACTCAGGGTCTTATTTTCAATTTAACCATTTAGTTGCAGTATGACCTTGGGACAAAGAAATAAAGCCATGGTGCTCAACTAAGATTGCTTTTGCCCCCAAGGAAACATTGGGCAACGTCTGAAGATATTTTTGATTGTCGTGAGTTAGGGGATGCTCCTGGCACATGGCGCCTAGAAGGCAGGGATGCACTAAGCATCCTACATGCAGTGAATGGCAGGATAGCACTCCATGACAAACAATCATCTGGCCCCAATTTTCAACAGTGGTGAGAAAGAGGAACCCTGGACTAGAAGAGCTTATCGTAATCACCATCTCAGAGCGCTGACATGCTCAAACAAAAATTATAGTCTACTAAAATATCATGCACTGAACTATGTACTCCTCAAATCAATAAACAAGGATTCACTACAGCCTTACTTCATGTTCACCACTGTTTTAAGTACTATGGCAAACATAAAAGTGTAAGGCATTGTCTTTTACTTACTCTTCCAGAAACTAGAAATTAGAATAAACACTTCAGGCCTAATAGGACAATTCCTCATTGATCCATTCCAGTAATTTTTTGCTGCCTTTCTCGACGTGGTGCCCCGTCTAATTATGGGATGACTCCCTATTCCCCTGGGATGCCACTTTTCATTCTCATTCACTTCCTTGTTCTAAAGGAACGGCAATTTGCCACTGAATGGTTATTAGCCTTTTTCCCTTTAAGAGACTAAGAAGAGAAAAAAAGCCCACAGGATAATTTTAAAAGTTGTTGCTCCAGTTTTTCTCCAACTTTAGAAATCTCTGTTGGCTTTTAATTAAGAACTTGCATTTAGACTGTGAGATGAACCAGATTTGAAGGACTGTGGGTTTTTTTTTTTTCTTTTAATGAAATGGCATTCATTTCCCTAGGAGGGGTTTTCCCCAGATTCTCATTGTTCTACTAAAGATGATTTATATGGGCATCTGTGGAAGTAGCTGAATCTTTGATTGAAGTGGGAGGCCATGGTAGGCACATCGTGCTTTCCCTCTGAGAAACTAGGAAATAAACACCCTGGGGAAACAGGACTAAGATCCTCACAAACTTCAATGTGGAATGGCCTGGGGGTGGGGTAAGTTACAGTCCCTAAAAGTGGCAGTGGGGGGCTGTATGACATAAGGCCCCCAAAATACACTATGAATGTGACTGAGTGAGTCAGCTGTTTCAGAAAACTACAATGCATGTTTCAATCCATTCCCTCTCCTCACTTGGCCTTAAAAATCTTATGCATATTTAGAAGGACTCAGTGCTAAAGTATACACATACACCAAATTCCTGGGCACTCATATTTTGAAACCCATAAATGCTAACTTCTCTTCTGAGCCATTTTATTCTGAGTGAAGTATCAGCGTAAGTAGATGATTCTCTTTATAAGAATTAGTAAGACAAAGTATAATGGGGGCAAGATATTTGCAAGTCCTATCTCCTCCAAAGATACTAATTAACTACAAAATGAAAAATGAGTAACTTTATAAGAAATAAAGCTGGCAGATAGTACCTGAACCAGGTGATCAAAGTCAACATCCTCGGTGATAAGACATATCAACATCTTGTATCACTCCTAGGATGAAACAAGGAGGACAAGATATTCCTTTCCCACAATATATAACCTCAATTTAAGCATGAATAAGACATCAGACAAACTCCAACTGAGGGCCATTATGCCAAAGAGCTAAATAATACTTCAAAAGTGTCAAAATCACAAAAGACAGGGAAGATTAGAAAACTGCCACAGATTAGCGAAGACCAAGGACACACAAGTAAATGTAACATAGGATCCTAGACAGCGTCCTGGATCAAAAAAAGAGGACATTAGTGGGAAAGCAGTAAAAGGTAAATAAGGTCTATACATAACTTAATAGTACTGTATCATATCAGTGTTAATTTCTTGGTTTTGTTAATTCTTTTGATTATATCACAAAAATGTTAGGGGCAGCAGCACAAAGATTATCAGGCAATTCTTTGTACTACGTTGCAAGTTTTTTCTAACTGAAGGCATACCTCAAATACATCACAGGCTCCATTCCAGACCAATTCAAGAAAGCAAATTATCACAATAAAGTTAGTCACACAAAGTTTTGGATTTCCCAGTGAATATGGAAGTTATGTTTACACCATAGTCTATTAAATGTGCAATAGTATTGTTTCTAAAAAGGTGGTGCACATACCCTTAATGCTAAATAATGCTAACAATCATCTGAGCCTTCAGTAAGTTGTCAATTTTTTGCTGGTAGAGGACCTTACCTCAACGTTTATGGCTGCTTACCAATCAGGTCTGTGGTTGCTGAAGGTTGGGATGGCTGTGACAATTTCTTATAATAAGACAATGATGAAGTTTGCTGTATCAATTGAATCTTCTTTCATGAAAAATTTCTCTGTAGTATGTAATAGGGTTTGATAGCAGTCTAGCCACAGTAGAAATTCTTTAAAAATTGCACTTACTCCTCTCAAACCTCACTACTTTCTCAACTAACTTTATGTAATGTTCTAAATCCTTTGTCAATTCAATAGTGTTCATAGCATCTTTATGAGGAGAAAATTCCATCTCAAAAGACCACTTTCTTTGCTCATCCATGAGAAGCAACTCCTCATTCATTCAAATTTCACCAGGAGATTGAAGCAATTCAGTCACAGCTTCAGGCTTATTTCTAATTCTAGTCCTCTCACTATTTCCACCAAGTCTGCTGTTACTTCCTCCACTGAAGTCTTGAATCCCTCAAAGTCATCCACAAAGGCTGGAATCAGCTTCCTCCAAACTCCTGTTAAGGTTGATATTTTGACCATTTCCCATGAACCATGAATGTTCTTAATGGCATCTAAAATACTGAATATTTTCTAGAAGGTTTTCAATCTACTCTTCACATATCCATTAAAAGAATCACTATTTACCATGTACAGCAGCTATAGCCTTCTAAAATGTACTTTTTTTTTTTGTAGAGACAGAGTCTCACTTTATGGCCCTCGGTAGAGTGCCGTGGCCTCACACAGCTCACAGCAACCTCCAACTCCTGGGCTTAAGCGATTCTCTTGCCTCAGCCTCCCGAGTAGCTGGGACTACAGGCGCCCACCACAACGCCCAGCTATTTTTTGGTTGCAGTTCAGCCGGGGCCGGGTTTGAACCCGCCACCCTCAGTATATGGGGCCGGCGCCTTACCGACTGAGCCACAGGCGCTGCCCTCTAAAATGTACTTTTCAAATAAGACTTGAAAGTTAAAATGACTCCTTGATCCATGGGTTGCAGAACAGATGTTATGCTAGCCGGCATGAAAACAAAAGTAATCTCCTTGTACATCTCCCCCAGAGCTCTGGGATGACCAGGTACATTGTTGGTGAGCAGTAATATTTTGAAAGAATCTCTTTGTTATGAGTAGTACATCTCAACATTGACTTTAAAATATTCAGTAAACCAATTTGTAAATAGTTGTGTTGTCTTCTAGGTTTTGTAGTTCTATTTCTAGAGTGCAAATAGAGTAGATTTAGCGTAAGTTGGGCCCTAGGACTTTTGAAATCATCAATGAACATTGGCTTCAACTTAAACTAACCAGCTGCATTAGCCCCTAGTAAGAGAATCAGTCTGTCCTTGGACTCTTTGAAGCCAGGCATTGAATTTTTCTCTCTAGCTATGAAAGTCCTAGATCATGTTTCATCATCATTGAAAATCTGTTGTTTAGTATAGCCACCCTTATCAATGACCTTAGCTAGATCTCCTGGGTTACTCACTGCAGGTTGCTACAGGTTGTATACTAGCTCTTGTGCTTCACCTTCCACTTTTATGTTATTAAGATGACCTCTTTCCTTAAGCCTCATGAACCAGCATCTATTAGTTTTAAACTTTTCTTCTACATTTCTGTCACCTCTCTCATCCTTCATGGATTTGAAGGTCTTACTCAGAATTAAGCTTTGGCTTAACAGAATATAGCAGCTGGTTAAATTCTCGATCCAGCCACTGAAACTTTCTCCATATCAGCAATAAGGCTGTTTCACTTTTGTATCATTCATGTATTCACTGGAGTAGCACATTGAATTTCTTTCAAGAACTTTTCCTTTACATTCACAACTGGGCCAACTGACACAAGAGATCTAGCTTTTGGTTTATCTCAGCTTTGGACATGCCTTCCTCATGCCTTAATCATTTTTAGCTTTTGAATTAAAGCAAGAGACATGTGACTGTTCCTTTAACTTGAACATTTTGAAGCCATGGTAGGATTATTTATCAACTGGCCTACTTACAATGTTTCTGTGTCTCAAGGAATAGGGTGGTCTAAAGAGATGGAGAAAAGCAGGGAACAGCAGATGGTGGAGCAGTCAGAACACACAACATTTATTGATTAAATTCACTGTCTTATATGAGCATGGTCTCTCCCACCTCAAGACAATTACAACAGTAACATCAAAAATCAGCAATCAAACATCCACATAACATGTGATAATAAAGGCAATTGAAAATATTTTAAAAATTACTAAAACGTAACACAAAGCCAGAAAGTAAGCACCTGCTGTTGGAAAAATGTTGCTGACAGGGTTGCTTAATGTAGAGTTGACACAAAACTTTGGTTGGTAATAAAGGTATATCTGCAAAGCACAATGAAGAGATGCTTAAATAAAATAAGATATGCCTCTATAAAATTGTTTCAAAGCAAATTTTAAGATAAATAGAAAAATGCCTACAAATAATTTTGGAATAGCATAAACAATGGAAAGATATAAAATGATGATTTGCTTTATTAAAAAAGACATACAAAGGAATCAGTTGGCACTTCTAGAAGACATAAAGTCAGAAGAGAGCATACAGGAAAAGTAGGGTGTAGAATGGGACTTAGCCAGAGCACACTGAAATAAGAAATAAGAGACCCAAGACTGATGCAAAGATTTACTTTTGAAGCAGAAGGAACTAGTATTTTTATGTGTTGTTTTAAACAGTGAAACACAACCTACTTAGAAATTATTCTTCCAAGTAGATCTTTGCTATACCTCCAAAACCAAAAACTAATGCAGAAAAAACCAAGCCATGAGCCTGGGTGACATAGCTTGACAAGGCAAAGCCCAGATAATTAGATGTCCAGTACCCTGCAGGCTTTAGGTAAGTGCAGACTCCCACATTGTGCCTACCCACAACCTCACAACTACCAAGACACATACAAATACCTACCTTAAATCACAGGTTTTAGATATAGTTACAAACTTAAATTTTGTTGGCAGCAAATTCATTTTGTCCAAATGAAATCTTATGGAGAACTATAGTGTCTTCAATAAATCTTTAGTAAGTAAAACAAATTAAAGAAATGAAAGCCATGAGCCTGGGTGACATAGCTAGACTTCATCTCTACCAAAAGAAAAGAAAAAAATTGGCCAGGCATAGTGGTACACACCTACATTCCCAGCTATTGGGGAGGCTGAGGCAGAAGCATCATTTGAACCAGGAGTTTAAGGCTGTAGAAAGCTATGATTGTGCCACTGCAGTCCAGCCTAGATGACAGAGACCCTGTCTCAAAAGGAAGGAAGAAAGGAAGGAAAGAAAATAGAAAGGGAAGAAGGGAGGGAAGGAGAGAGGGAAGGAGGAAAGAAATGCTGTGAATAATAATAATCAATATTAAAAATAATTAAAATGTCAAACACATACTTCTTACTCAGTATGCGATATACTGTTCTAACTCCTCTACATGTATTATCTCAATTCTCAAAATAACCCTATATGATAGATTTTATTACTATTATCAGATACATATTACAGATGAGGAAGCTGAAGCTGAGAGATATAATTTCCCTTCCCACTGTCCCTAGTATATTTTTAAGTTTAGTTTACTGAATACAATTATATGCAATAAAATCTATTCCTTTTCAGTGTATAGTTGAATGAATTTTGACACATATACATGTATTCAGTCCTATAACTACTATCACAAAGATATAGACTTCCACTCCATCCCCTCAAAAAATTCCTTTAGGTTCTTTGTAGTCAATTTTCCCACCCTAGACCCTGAAAACTACTAATCTAAATTCTGTTTATATACTCTTGCCTTTTCTAGAATGTTCCATGAATGCTATCACACAGTGTGTAGCTCTTTGTGTCTGACTTCTTTCACTTAGCATAACACTTTTGAGATTTATCAAGGCTGATGCATATATTGGTTGCTCATTCTTTTGTACTGCTGAGTAGTATTCCGTGATATGGATTTATCACAATTTATTTACCTGTTTAACAACTGATGTACAATCATGTTGTTTCCAGTCTGAAGTTACTAATAATTATGCTTCTAACAACATTCACATATGTATCTTTTTATAAACTTATGTTTTAATTTTTCTTGCCTGAATACCTAACCTCAGAGTGGAATTTCTGGATCTTTTGGCAAGTGTATATTGAAGTACATAAGAAACTTAAGGAAAAAGAACAAATTAGGAGGCACCCATTACCTGACTTCAAATTATACTACAAAGATACAGTAACCAAAACAGCTTGGCACTGTTACAAAGATAGAGATACAGACCAATGGAACAGAATAGAGAATCCAGAAATAAAACTGTATAGCTACAACCAGCTGATTTTCAACAAAGCAGACAAAAACATACACTGGGGAAAGGATGCCCTATTCAATAAATGCTGATGGAAAAATCAGACAGCCACATGCAGAAGAATGAAAAAGGATCCCTATCTCTTCCTATAAACAAAACTTAACTCCAGGTAGATTGAAGACTTGAAACTATAAAAATTCTAGACAATAACATAAGAAAACCTCTTCTGGACATTGACCTAGGCAAAGAATTTACAACTATGACTCCAATAACAACTAGAAAACGTATATACTTTAGGCGGGAATGAAAACCAGCACATTGTACCCCATAAATGCATTAATGTACACAGCTATGATTTAACAATAAAAAAATGGCTTGATCACTCTGGAAAATAAAAAAGGCAAATACAGCAATGACAAAAATAAATAAATGGGAATTAATTAAATTAAAATGTTTCTGCACAGTGAGAGAAATAATTAATAGAGTAAATAGAAAACCTACAGAATGGAAGAAAATATTTGCAAACTGACAAACTGTTTTTCAGTCACCACCCTGATTCAGCATTGCCACCCGCCACCAACATATCAGCTTTCCAGTTGATTTACATCCTTGTTAGCGCTTGGGACTCCAGGTCTTTCTAATTTTAGTTTTTCTAGTGGATGTGCATACATATCCCAATTTTAGACACAGAGTGTATGCTTTTCCTTGAAGGCCAGTAATGTTATACGTATTTTTTGTGTTTATTTATCACTCATCTATCTTCTCTGGTGGATTATCTGTCAATTTTTTATCAAGAAGTTTTTCTTCTCACTATTAAGTTTAAGTATCTTTAAATATTCTGCATATAAGTTCTTGCTCAGATGTGTGTTTTGCAAATATTTTCTCCCATTGTAAGCCTTATCTTCTTATGTTCTTAATATTATGTCTCCAGGAGTAGACTTTTCATAATTTTGATGAACTCAAACATCAATCTTTTCTTTGATATTTTTTGTGTCCCAAGAAACCTTTGTCTAACTCAAAGTCACATAGATTTTCTCCATTTTCTTTTAAGTATTTGAAAATATTGGCTCTTACATTCAAGACTATGTTCCATTTCAAGTTAATATTTATATGTGGTGTGATGTAATGGTTGAGGTTCATTTTTTTGTATACATATATCCAATTGTTCCATGCCATTTGTTGAAAAGAATGTCCTTTCCCTCATGTTTTTTTCCTAGGAATTATATTTTTTTGCTACTGTGAGTTGTCAATTTCAATATGCAAGTAAAACTGCAGTTTGGAAAATAGATGGAGCTTACTGTAAAAAAAAAAAGCAATTAAAACTAAAAAGTAATTTTAGCAAAGGTCAGTTTCTTTTCCAAACTCAACCAATTCTTTTAAAACTTTATTAAAATTTTTAATTATAAATGTATGCTAGTTGAATAGATAAGAAACCACAAAAGTGCATAAAGAAAATGTTAATTTTTCTCCATCTCACACTTAATCCTTCCTCCTTGAAGTAACCCTAAATGTAATCAGTAGTAACATACACTTCTCTATCTCCATCTTTACTGTATCTCTATCTCTATTATATCTCTATCTCTATCTCTATTATATCTCTATCTCTGTCTCATCTCTATTATATCTCTATCTTTATCTCATCTCTATTATATCTCTATCTCATCTCTATTATATCTCTATCTCTGTCTCATCTCTATTATATCTCTATCTCTATTATATCTCCATCTCATCTCTATTATATCTCTATCTCTGTCTCATCTCTATTATATCTCTATCTCTATTATATCTCCATCTCATCTCTATTATATCTCTATCTCTGTCTCATCTCTATTATATCTCTATCTCTATCTCTATTATATCTCCATCTCATCTCTATTATATCTCTATCTCTGTCTCATCTCTATTATATCTCTATCTCTATCTCTATTATATCTCTATCTCATCTCTATTATATCTCTATCTCTATTATACCTCTATCTCTATCTCATCTCTATTATATCTCTATCTCTATCTCTATCTCTACTATATCGCTATCTCTATCTCTGTCTCCATCTCTATCTCTCTCTCTTACATGCCTACTTAATGAGTTGAAATAAGAATCTTAGTCCTACTCCATTTCTCTGGCAATAGATCAGATTTTTGAATTACCAAGAAAAATTACATTTAAGATATACTCTATATCATAAACAAGAGTCATCTATTTTAGAATGAGAAGCCTTCAATTTTGTTAAAATTTTTTTGTTTTTATTTATTTTTTATTATTAACTCTTTTGTACATAGATTATAAATACATTTATGCCAATTTCAGTGTGTTGATTACTTGTACAAATTGGAGTGCTTATATCATACTAATCAATATAGCTTTCACCTCATTTACCCAAGTATAGCATTAGGACCTTTGTGTTCTACACATGATAGATCCAACTTATACCTGCAATGTGCTCCATAGTTGTGGTCCCCCTAAAATTTTAAATAGCTTCTGTATGTCCAAAAGAACACATTGTTATAAACATTCTAGTGCAAGTATCTTTCAGTGGCAAAGATGGGGAAACAACTCAAGTGCCCATCAATACATGAATGAATTAATAAAAAGCCATATATGTATACCCCGTAATACTACTCAGCTTTAAAAGAAATGGTAATATAGCACCTTTTTGTAACAACCTGGATGGAACTGGAGGCCATTCTCCTAAGTGAAGTATTGCAAGAATGGAAGAACCACCACCACCCGTACTCAATACTAAATTGGAACTAGTCAATCAACACTTCTGAGCACATATGGAAGCAAAACTCAATGCAATTCAAGTAGGTGGGAAGGGGAGAGAGAATGGATAAATTCACACCTAATAGGTGCATCACACACTTATAACTTTGACTTAAAATAATAAATTATGTAACCAAAACATGTGTACCCCAAGGATAATGTGAAATTTTAAAGAAAGAACAAGTTGCTGAACATCTCATTTCCCAATAGTGTTAAACTACAAATGACAGTATCTGTGTATCTGTGCAAATGTACATGTTTCTGTGTTTGTTTACATATGTGTTAGGAAGCACCCAATGATGTGCTGAAGTCAACTTATATAAACTCTCAAAAGCCATTTTGGGTATCTTTGCCCAACTTTACATTAACGACATCTCACAGGTAGCATGAAATCAACACAGCAAAAAATATTTATATACTACAAAAGTCAGCAACAGCTATAAGTTAAGACTTTTTTTTCAGATCTGGTTTTCAAACATTTACGAGCATACCACTTGATGTACACGCACACGTGTACCTTCATAAATACATTCAAGTTATTGAATGCACACAGGATAAACATATGTCCAATTTTGTACTGTTGGTACTTTAAGAGTTTTATTTGCTTTTATAGACATTGGAATTGGGAATTTTTTTCTTTCTTTAAATAGGAGGAGAAATGAAAGAAGGTCTGCTTCCATTACTGACAGTTTGTTATAAGAGAGGGAGAGAGAAAAAATACATGTTTGTCTGTTCAAGTTTCCCAAGCAGTACAGTAATATGATGCGAGCATTAAGAGCAAGTTTTCAGTTCTATGATTTGCTGTGTGATGAAATGAGATGCAGAGAATATGGTCAACTACATCCCATGTTCTTTATGCAGTCCTAACAGCTAAAGCCTTATTTTTAAATGTCTCTTTATAAATGTGAGAGAGCTCTGTAAGAACAGAGTATAAATGAACTACCACATGACAAAATCCCAGAAGTTTCGGACCTAATTCATGAAGTATATATAATATTTACAAGTCCCATATATATTATTGCCAATTACTTTTGCTTTTACAAATCCTTCTGAAATAAATGTGGTTCTCTTGTGATTGACTTCAGTGAGATTTTTCATGGTAAAAAGGGGGTTCTTTTATTATATATAGTGACCAAGCATTGCTAACAGATTATATGTGATAATCAGATAGTTCCCCTACCTCATATACTCACCTTATAAAAAAGTCATACTAAATCTTTATTAAAAGAGGCTAAAGGTCAGTTAGCAAAATACAAGTGAGAGTTTTAAAATTGATAATATAAAGTGGTTTGCTTTTATATACTGGTACCATGAATTCGGGCAACATTCTTTTAAAAAAAGATTTATTGATACATAATTTGCATACCATATATTTCTTTCATTTAAAACATGCAATTCAATGCTTTTAGTGAATTCATAATATTGTGTACCCACCACCCCAATCAATTTTAAAACATTTTAATTATTCCCCCAAATCCTTGTTCCCCTCAGCTATCACCCTCCAATATCCCAATTCCCACACCCCTCTACCAGCCCTAGGCAGACACTATTCTAATTTCTGACTCCATATAAAAATTTTCCTATTCTAGGGATACTACATAAATTGAATCATGTAATCTGTGGTCCCTTGTGACTGGCTTCTTTCACTTTGCATGAAGTTTACAAGATTTATCTGTGTTGCTGTATGTGTCAATGTTACATATCAAGATATAGTTAAATAATATTCTATTATATTGATATACCATACTTTGGTTATCTATACATCAGTCAGTGGACATTTGCATTGTATCTGCTTTTTGGCTATTATGGATAATACTTCTATGACCATTCATGTACAAGTTTTTGTGTGGACATCTGTTTTCATTTCTCTTGGATATATACCTAAAGAGTAGAGTTGCTGGGTCATATGGTAGCTCTAGGTTTAGCCACTGGGGTACACTGCCAGACTGCTTTCTAAAGTAGCAACCCCATTTCCTATTCCCACTGCAGGCAACATTTTTACTCAGCCTAAAGACCCAGAGAAACTATGGAATTTCACTTAAGCCCAAACAATTCAGTCAATTAACTCTTTCCTTTATTCTGTCCATTTGTATTACTTCATAATGTTCTCATATATATCAAGCTCTTGGCTCAAGCTCTTGGGCTCAAGCAATCCTTTTGCCTCAGTTTTTCAATTTTTAGTAGAGATGGAGTCTCACTCTTGCTCAGGCTGGTCTCAAACTCCTGAGCTGAAGCAATCCACCTGCTTTGGCTTCCCAGAGTGATAAGATTACAGGCATGAGCCACTGCACTCAGCCTTATTTTAATGCTTTTAGTTTTCTATGTTTTCAAGTACTTCATATTTTAAAAACGGTTTAAATTTCAATGAAGAAGAACTTTGTGGTGGCAACTAAGATAAGATTTGGTGTTATTAAGACAACCTCATACACAGTGACCATAGCCAGTTCAAGGGACCGCGTTCTGTCGGTTTCTTCTTCAGTATCTGTCCTTGGACACAAAATTGTGGTTTTAATTGTTTACAGGACCGCAGCTGACTAACCCTGCACAAAAGAGTCCTGTCAGGCTCTTTTGGATCTATTTTCGGTGAATAATTTGAAAAGGCCAACAAACCTAAACTCACATTAAACAGAAGAATGACTTTGATACACCAGTATCCTCCACTTCTGCTTGGGAAGAAATCACAGCTGCAGTAAAGATTATGCTTTTCAATGAGGCAGTAGCATCTTACATTATCTTGACAATTTGCCCCTTTATTCATTTTCCACATATCTATGTGACACTACCACTAATTACTCATGGGCAGAATTTATGGGCAAATTACAAAAAAGTAAAATAAAATTCTGAAGGAGTATTCAGAAACAGAGAATGAGCTTTTATTTTCTTTGGGGAAAGCCATGTTTGTTTATTAATATTTGCTTTTGTCAAGTGTCTTATAGCCAAAGTGAATGACTGCTGTAAAGAACAGTAAAGTTACCAAAATATCATAACCTTATGCAGCCAAAGAACATTATTAAGGCAACTTTATAGCTGCACTTCTCTTCACCTGCCCTAACTTCCCTGCCAGATTGAAGCTCTGAATATAGCACTTTCTTTTTTTTCTTTCTTTTTTTTTGAGATAGAATCTTACTATGTTGCCCTCAGTAGAGTGCTGTGGCATCACAGCTCACCACAAAGTCAAACGTCAAACTCTTGGGCTTAAGTGATTCTCTTGCCTCAGCCTCCCAAGAAGCCAGGGCTACAGGTGCCCACCACAACACCCAGCTCTTTTTTTGTCGCAGTTGTCATTGTTTAGCTGGCCCAGGCCGGGTTTGAACTCACCAGCCTTGGTGTATGTGGCCGGCACCATAACCACTGTGCTACAGGTGCTGAGCCTGTTTTCCTTTCTTGAAACCTCCTCGTAATGACTTGCATCCAGTGAGAAAGCTTTATAAATGTTTTATAAATAAAAAAGTATAAATATGAAGAAGAGTATGACAATACTCAAAATACAAGTCCTTTGTAATTTTCACTAGGGACAACAATGCTGTCCAATTGGTAAAGAGAATCAGTAAAGTACATTAATCCTGCTTCTGTGAGAGTCTACCTCACTTCTCCAAAATGAAGTCACATTCAGAGAACACCACACCAGCCCCACATGCCATTGCCTTGGTATGGTGGGTAAACAGGAAATAAGAAATATTTGGTGCTACAGAATTAATAAAAGATAAATTTGGGTGGTAGCATTTGTTCAATTTCTTGACACCAACATCATTAATGTCAAAATTTGTGGGAATGTTTCAGTGACCAAGAAGGAAAAAAAAAAAAAGCTTTTCTCACCAACAACCCTATTTCTTAGAAAAGTTCCATAAAAAGAAGCCAAAGAAGTACTTTTCATAAAGTTGTAGCTTATTGTAAGGTGCCACTTTAAGTAGATTCTCCCTAATACATCAAAGTCCTTGTATAATACAGAGGAGTAAGGGATCAAACCCAATCTTGTCATCTCCCCAGTTATTCAGAAGCATTCTTTACATGTCTTCAATATTTTTTAACATGAATGTCATCCCACAAAGGTAAGACCAGGCATGTGAAGTTCTAAATTCAAGGACGTGTTGTTCACTAGAATGCCTCCTGAGTTACTTATTATTCAGTTTGTTTTCAGATTTTTGCCTCAATTGATTTTACCTAATATCCAGCTCGCATAGTTATTGTTAAGATACATAAATTAATGTTTGTTACATTAACCTGCTACCTATAGGGTAAAGCACTTCATAAATACATTTTAGTGCAATCACCATCCCGTGTTCACTAATCAAAGATATTATCTTTACTTTTATGAGGGAGATAAATTTTCTATTTAAGTAGTTGATACCTGGAAGGTATGTCCTTTTGAATTGCCATTGGATTGCAATGACTTTCAAATTCCATAAGAAATATAACAGACATATAAATGATAGAAAGAACATTGAAAGAACATTGTCTCTGGAGCCAGGGAGACTGTATTTAACAAGTTACATGGCCTTAATTTTAACTTATCTGAGCTGCAGTAACCTTATCACTCTATTTTGGGAATGGTATTGAGAATTAAATAAGATATATCAAAAATGACCCGTTATATAACAATACCAGAGTAAACATACTTTCTCAGACCTTCCCTTTCTCCAGTTATAACACAAAAGGCCAAAGATCATAAAATCAATGTCCGAATTAAGAGAATTATACCTGGGACTGAGATTCTCCACAAAATCACTTATATAAACAGATTCCATTCCTTCATGTGCCTTAAAGAGGAACTGAAGTAAAAATTGTAAAATCATCCAAACCCACCACACCTTCCAAACACGCCATTTTTCTCTAATCGCTTTTTGTAGCAAAAGAAAAGGAAAAAAAATCAATTTTCACTTATGCTGTTGATGCTCTGTGGCTCCTTTGCTGCTCTGTGATTTTCAGCCAATCACAGAGCAGCAAAATTTAAACTGCAGATGGCATTCCCTTGTAAATCTTGCTCTGAAAATTGAATAACTGAATTGATAGGCCTTTTCTATTTGGAGAGAGCAGAATTTTAGAGACTGGCTATCATATTCATGTCCAGTCCCAAAATCTGAGTTCGACTTGAAAAGTGGTGTCTGCTCACCAAACTTTCTTTCAGTTCCCATCTCTTTTTCTCTTTTATTCTCCCCGCTGCCCCATCTCTTTCTCTGGTCCAAGAAAAATAGGATCTGGAGTTCCAAGGCCCACATTTTAATCACTGTCTTTGCCATAGCATCACCAAGTATTCCAACATGACATTCCCAGAATGTCAATGTTATTATCGTTTTCCAAACAGTCCCCCCAAGGCCTTAAATCCAGAGTTTTGCTTTTTGAGACCTCTGGAAACCAGGACACTTAAGAGCATAGGTATGGACTAGCTAGCTCAATCTACTATTCAAAGACTTCCTGGGGTATTGGGTAAAACACTCTTTGAGGTCTGGGAAGAGGTACTGGAGAGAGAGGCATTATTAGGATTCAGGATGTATAAATATCAAGGAGGATATATGATTCTGTGATGTACACTATATATGATATCAGAGAGAACTTCTAGTTTTGAGACTGATTGAAGAGTTCAGAAAATGAACAAAATGAGAGAAGAAAAAACGCAAAATTATATTCTTCTTTATAAAGACTAATTGCATGTACTTTTCTCATTACTTATACCTAATACCACTGATGTTGAAAATTAATATATAACTTGTTAAATGTTTCAAAATAATTTATTTAAATATTACAGACTAGAATAATTCTATCAACCTTCTTAGACTCTTGCTTCTATAACATGTTCATCTGTCATATACTTGTCTGCTCCTAACTATAAAAAGCATAAAGGAAGATTATATATAACTAGGTATATGTTTTATGAGCCATTAATAATTAAGTTAACCAATTGCTTGATTATGTTAATCAAGTTAATTAGCTAATCTCTCAATATTCATTTCAGTTTATCTATTAGAATTATGCATGTATTGATTTTCTTTACATATGTCCTTGTAATACGAAACAGAAATATAAATGAAACAAATAGAGATAAATGCAACTGTCTTTAAATGTACTAAATCCTAAAAAAGTATATCAAAAATGTATCTAGTTCTTACCGCAGTTTTATTTTAATACATGCAGGGGCACTGAAATTTGGCACTGAAATGTTCTTCCATCATGGTTTTCATGAAGGAGAAGAAAAATAATCTTAAACAAAACCTTCAGCAACCTTGAAGAAATCATGCACAGGGTTACAAGTACTCTACTTACAATTACTTAATCTATATTTTATCAGCTATTTCCATCACTCCTCTCCTTCTTCCAAGTCAATTTCTTAAATAACTGGAACACCAGGCACCATGATTATATATACAAAAAGAAAAATTTCTTTTAGGTGGGGGCAAAGTGAATTTTGATTCTTTAAGCAATGGGTAAAAAAGAGGGGGAAAAAACAAAAATCTAAAAACAAATCTTGCTTGTATTACTATCACACATAAAGTAAAGCAAGGTGACATTTTAGCCCTACTACTTTGTTCTTCTTCCTCTCTTTCTTTTTAAATGTCTTTCCTTGTCCCTCCTCCCATCCCACATTAATTCTTCAGAAGCTCATATATATGGTTAAGTCAGAGCCTTCATTTCCAATAATTTTCCAACCAAAAGACATGCTTTATTTTTTAACTGGAGCATAGCTAATAATGTGGATGAAATCTGGGCCTGGTAACATTCGATCCGGCCTCAGATGAGAGGAGAAAGGTGGCATCAGCCTCCTCTGATACTATCTGCAGCCAAGGAGCGGCTCCAGTATACAAGTGACATGCCTATCACATGTATCAAAGTGGAAGCTCAATCTGTAAGGCAATAAGACTCTCTCACATCCCAGCATGGGTGCTGGCCCTGAGCTGCAGTTCCAGTAATTGACATAGTTGCCCAATGCTACAAAACAAACTCAGAAACTATTCTCATTAGACATCCCCCTGCTTTGTGACTTTGTTATTGTAAAACCCAAACGCTGAGCCCCATACCAGAGTGGCTCTGGTTTTAATTAGTTCTGATGGCACTGGGCTGTAAGCCAAAGAAAAAATGAACTTCCTGTGACTGAGGCTTGCTGCTCAGTGTGTTGCTTCCTTCTTAGAGAGACTGTTTTCACAACATTTTATGAAAAGAACTACTGACAGAAATAATATAAGTTTTTACTGCTTTTGATATTTTTTTCAGGCCTATAAAAAGCAGCCAAAAGTCAGATTTGTACAGTTACAATGCCATTATTTAGTCTTTTGTGTGACCCAGTTGATTTGTCTTTTGATTAAAGACATCCTACCCGATTAATTTTTTTAATGGAGAAAACACAGGCTTCTGTTAAAATTTTAAGACCATGAATGTTTTAGTGTTTCCACTAAATTAATTCGGTGATATATTTTTTACTGCCTGGGTCATTGCCGGCATAATGTTAGAATTGAGATGCTGGTGAGGTCACCTTCAGAGAACAAGAAAGAAGTAAAGTGCAGACAGATAAAGAAAAAATTAGGTAAATGGTAGAATCCTGTATAAGATGAGCCTTCACTGGCTCCTAATTTTTACCTGTTGAGGATCCTATGAAAATCCTTTCATATAGGAAAGTTCTCAATTTATGAGTCTCTCCTCCCTGATTTAAAAGCTGGGCATTTGCTTTCCCAGATTCTCTTGTAATTTGTCATGACATGTGACGTAGACTCTGCTAGTTAGACATACCCACTCACAACTTCAGTTGGGATGAAAGTGAAATGAGAAAGGAGATACCAAGTGGAACTGATTTTGGCAAGAGAAACAGAGAGACATCCAATATCCGAGAGCAGTGGCTTGGGTCTTGGCTGACCCCTGACTGGGTGTCAGTAGCACCCTGAGCAAATCTTGTATGGAGGTGGCAGTTGTGGGGCCCCTACTGAGTCAGTGCACCAGTGGGATTGGGTACCCTACCCGGTTGCATAGCCTTCAGATTTAGCCCCCTGGCTCTCCTGGAGAGTGAATTGGCCAATCTCCTTCAACAAATTACCTCTCATCTTACATCGGTTAGAATGGATTTTATTGTTGGCAAATAGGAATGCCAGTACAAACATTTTGGCTCTTCACTACACTTACAGTAAAAATGTAACAAGATGGTTATAAAGTGGTAAATAAAACAATCTTTGGAGCCCATAAGACCTGGTTTGGAGTCCTAATTCTTCCACTTCACAGCTGTATAGATTTGAGACAATTGCTTAGTTCTTCTGACCACTTCTACACTTAAAAAATGAAGATTATAATCTGTAACTCGTGAGGTTCTTGGGAAAATTTAGTAAAATTTGGTTGTAATTATTTTTCTTATCACCACTGAGAGAGGTATTTATAAGATTTTTTCATTCCTTTTAGGAATTGGTATAAATTTTATTTTGAGTGAGCAAGAGTTCTCCCTCCTTGGGTCACACTTAGAGGGTCACTAGATCATAGAGCTACAAGAGATCTAGGAATTGCCTGAGTCATCCTCATGCCTCTAAAGGGAAATTGTCTATAGTTTTCTATAAAAGATGAGAAAAGCAGATGCCACTGATTGACTTTTATTTAAAGATTATTCATAACACAAGTATTTTTTGACCAAATCAAAATACTTTCTAAAATACTTATGCATTTGTTCCTTTTGAATTCATTTAGTAGCCTGTCAAAGTTCTATGCATCCTTTAAAGCCCACTATAAATTCCCACCTCCTCTGAAGCCTTTTCCTATTCTCCTTGGTCAAATAGGAACTTGCCTTCTTTGAAAGTACTGATACCATGGACTCTTGTGGCAGTTAATAAACAATTGCTTATGTGAAGGTTATTTGTATATAAGCCTTAGCTCCTCACATTGGCATAAACTAAGCTCCTTAAGATGAGGACTCACCTCTGAATCTCCTGCAACACTTAGCAAAGTGCTCTGTTTACATCATTCATGTACAATTCATTATAACTTATACCTCTGGAACACTTGATATCAGCTCTATAATTATACATGTATTAGAAACTCCCTGAAGACACAGATAGTTCTTATTCTTTATTATATCCTCCTTTGGTTTTTAACACATATTTGCTGAATTGAAATGCTAACATTAAAACTTTCTATATATGTCTCCTTTTATTTTTTTACTTCTTTTTCTTTCCACCCAGTTCTTCTTTGATGCTTTAAAAATCTGTAGTCTTTACCACATAATCTGCTCCAGGAAGTTCTTATAAAAGTAAATTATTTCTTTGTAGATATTACTGGCCACACTTATTTTTGCTTTTACATAATTTTTGCAAACTAGTCATAAAATATTTTCATTATAGCATACGGTTTAAACCAACTTCTACTTTTTCCTCTCCAACACCTACATCTGGGCCGCTATCATGTAAAATGTGCTACACATTGCTAAAATTCCTCCAACCTACTAAGAATATTAATCAGTGTTCTACTGTTCTACAGCCTTTCCAGCCCTGCTAGCCAAGTATTCTCCTAGATCCTGAGTCAGTAAACTGGTAGTAAGTTCAAGACATGTCAATAAGTGAAAAGAGAAAGTTGTAAAACATAATTCATGGTTCGATTTGTCATTTTATATGTGTGAATGTACAGATTTGTGTAAGTTAATGTATAACAGGGCTCTAAAAAGACACATACCAAACTTATTAGTGAGTGTTTCTGGAAAATGGAGTGGTATTATAAGAAAAGATGATAAAAAATTTTACTGCTATAACTCTGTATTATCTGATTGCATTAAAGTTAAAATACTGTAATATATTTCTAAATAAAAATAATTTAAATAAATAGTCAACTTCTGAGGAAGTAGGAAAAAGGATTAAATTATGGTAACATTGATTATTCTGTGCTATGGATCCAGATATATAAGCATACTTAAAAACTATAGAAAAGAAATATCAAACAGTGAATTTTCTTAGAACAAAACTATAAGGATGCTGTTTGTTACCAGGAAAATTGAATACCATATTAAATAACAAAAGCTGTTTGATGCTACCTGTCTATATACACGTATAACGTTATTACTAAAAATGTAATCCCTTGCTCCAAAAACCATTCTTCTCAATTTTGAGACTGTCATCCAATTATCTGGCTTATTCATTATTTCAAGCTGAAAAATAGTTAAGTGTTAGATATGTATCAAAACATGCAAGCAAAAAAAGTAACAGCGTTTTTTCATAAAAGCAAAACCTTCTTACAAACATTTTTGTACTGGCAAATTCATTATCAGCTGTCCTTGCTCAACAGCCAAGTGACGGCCTTTTGAAGACAAGGTTAAATACTCTCTAATAAACCATCATGATGAAGAGCACAGCCCACCTTGGTTATGCTTCTCCATAAAGACACATGCTATTCATTCACTTTCTGTCTTTTTCTAAACATCTGTCAGCATATCCTTGTACAGAAACACCGGTATATGGAATCATTTTATGGATATGAAACATTTCTTTATGAATTTTCTCTGGCAGCCAATACTTCACATTTGCCACATTATTCCAACTGGGTTGATAGACCCAAACATATCAACTAAGTCCACAAAAATAACAATTAGCCCATCTCAGGCCTAAATCTAAGAACGTATCCACTCCTCGGACCTAATTTCCTAATGGTCTCTTCCGTGTACATTCCAGTCCTTGCTGTGCCCTCAATATGCCAGGAATGCTCCTGGAATCGGCTTATTTATGAGTTCCCTGCCTAGGATTTCTTTCACTCCTTACTTCCTTCCAGACTTTGTTCAAATGTCACCTTCTCAAGGAGCCCCTCTATGCTTTATTTTTCTCACTGAAAGCTATCAATCAACTAATATACAAAACATTTTATTTATTATTTCATGTTCACCACAGCTTCATTTGTAGTAGCTAAACAACTAAAAATGACCTAGACACTCAAAAATAGGAGAATTAATAAGTCGGCTGAAACACTGACACAATGTAATACTACTAGACAATAACATTTTTAAAAACGTCTGATACCCATGTGTATTCATTTTCTATCAGTGCTATAACAAATTGTCACAGATGTATCATCTTATAACAATACAAATTTATTATCATGTAGTTCTTTTATTTCATATGTTTTACTTATTTTTTAGATTTTAGTTTATCATCTGTTCCACTCCACCCTCAATAGAATGTAAGCTCTATATAAACACATATTTTTCCTGTGTTTTTCACTGCTTTACCCTCCAAGTTAGAACAGTACCTAACACATTTGGTGCTCAACAATACCTTCACAATTATAAAACATCTCATACCAATAATATTTTCTTGAATGATACAGATGGAAACTAAGATAATCTCCCAGTTTGAAGTATGAAGGAATTAAAGCCACTTCTATGATACACTGATTTTCTGAGCCAGAAAAGTTATAGAAATGAATTAGATTAGTAGATTAACTGACATAAGTGATGGATTTTCAACTCCCTGTGGGAATAATCTGGATTATCATCTGCTCAAGGTGCCAATGCTCACAGAGCAGGTAGGAGGATTTCATCCATATCAATGCTCAGGTACCACTCTCCCACTCACAACAGAGTTATAAATTACTCAAGGACTCTGACACAGTTGATATAGGCCAATAGCTGAAACTGAAAACAAGGTTCTACCAATACGAAAACTTCCAAAAAGAAATGGAAGGGACTCCAACACCACTAATATGTCTGATATCACCTTGGTAATAGAGTAGATAAGGCCTTGCACTGAGATACACGTACACATAGCTGTGCAATTTCCAGGCCATTGTAGTCCCTGGGGGACTGAAGAATTGAATCATGTTTGGCCCATAGTAAAAGATGCAACTACAAGAGCAGATGTCTCCATGTCTGATAAACTCTCAAAAGTGTTCAGCAGCAGCAACAGCAATAACAGCAGAGTTGGAGCAGAAATTTTAGGGATAAAAACACATAGCCATCTAAATCAGGCCAAAAAACACTCAGTGAAAGAGGGAGAAGCATCTGCAGTGTCCCACTACAGATATCATGGCTTCTCTACTCAAGTTCAAAGTCACTGGAAGAATCCTGAGCATGTCATGGACCATTGCAACCTCAGAACCCAAAGTGTACCTGATAACTCATTCCTTGTCAGAACCAAACACTCGGATTTCCTGTGAGGAAGGAAGAGAGGTGAGGTTGAACTATCCAACCACAGCACAGCCAATTTTAGAACTTTGTCTTGCTAACAAATTAGTCTCCATTGATCAATATGAATCCACTGATGATGTAGAGTCAGGACTCATGACTAAACTGCCATGCACCACCTCTTCTACTTGTTATAGGGCACAGGAATGATCATAAGTGGATACCATGACTGTCTGCATGCATTCATTTCCACAATTAGAGAAGTGTGTCCAGGGGGTCCAAGAAAAAAGACATCAGATTTCAATGTCATTTCATCACAGAAGAAATATGATCTCCAGTCTAGGGATCCTGAAGCAACTTCCAGTCTGTCTTGGTTCCACATTATGTTTTCCAGATCTGTGCCAAGTACTTAGTAGGACTCATCCAAGTAAATTACTAGCTCTGATTATGACTAAATAGATCTAAAGTACTGATGAAGGTCCCTTTCTAAAGAGAAGCTTGCCTGCCAAGCCTCTTGCTGATTTTCCTTGGTTGATATTCTTCGTTACCTTTCATGACATGGCTCCTTCCTAATTGAGCATCATTTAGATTTAGTAATGATGCTTCATATAATGGTGGCAATATTTTCTCAAGTAACATAAACAGAAATATTCTACTAGAAAGAAAGGAAGAGAGAGCACTCATTTGTTGAAACCCAAGTGTAATCTATATTCTGCAGTCCTGGGTCCAGTAGATCAGGTGATGTCCATAAAAATCAAGGAGTAGCCTCCTTTGATGATATATTTTATTGTTTACTGCACTATCTCATTTTCTTCAGCAAATGATCTGTACCTGCCATTCTGTAGACGCAGCTAAAGTTAGCCATTACATCTCTTCCAGTGAATTCAGCTAAATCATTATAACAAGCATAGTTACTGTGCTAAAAGACATTAACAGTAACCATTTTTCATTTCCATGAGGGGGTGAAAACTATTCTATCTTTACTTCTAATAGATGAAAATTGAACTAAAACTGGGAAGTAATTGCTCTAAATGATAATGCTAATAGTAAACATGACATCTAAATAATTATTCTAAAATAAATAAGTGAGGAGAGATATAAAGGATTCTCTTTTTCATTTTTTTCCTTGAACAAAAAAGAAGTCATAAACCATTTTATAGCTCTTAAAATAAATTCAGGTAAAGACTCAAAACAATAATTAGGCTGGTTCTTCAGACTCTACTATGAGTTCAAATCAACTCTGTTCCTAGTATCAGACCCTTTAGCTAAATGTGGTCCTCTGTTTCTGCTTCAATTCAAGAAGAACTTAATTTCTCAGTTATCTGTGAGAGCAAAAGGCACCAATCATTGGACACATACACAGATATGTATAAATATGTACATCAGCAGTATATAACAATATCAAGCAAAACTGTGATTTATACTATTGATTATTATTTCAGTAAGTTGTGCTAGTTGGTCATAAAAACCTTCTAAGTTCACCAGAATCCACTTAAAAGCTAAAAGCAGATCTTGAGTCAATAATATTCTATCTGTCATATGGTACCTTTCCTCAGAAATCACTATCTTGCTATGATATCGTACACTTACTGCAATAAGGAGTTATTTTTTGTTTGGGGGGGGTTTATTTTGTTTCATTTGGTTAGAGTTTTTTGGTCTGGAATGGTCTGAATGCAAGAAGGCTTTTTTTTTTCTTTTCTCTTGTTTTGGAGTCAGCTTCCTTTGATTCTAGACACTAAGACTATTAATGCATTCAGAAAATCTGCCTGAAGATATTTATATGTATTCCAGACTGTATATATTGATATATATACACATATATACATGTATACATAGTAAATACTATACTATGTACATATTTCACATTAAGAATTGGTATGTCTAGCAAAGTCTACACAAACCAAACCGAAGCATATAGAAATCAATTGATAATCCTGGACTGTACAGTAAGAATGAATCAAACTCAGTCAAGAGACTAAAAGAATTGACTTTGACTCTTCCATCCAAATTCTATACATATTTGCCTGACTTTGTGACAAAACCTAAATGATTGATACATGTCAAATACTTAGCCCAAATATGCTACTGGGCTGCACAGCCACAGTAAAACAAAGAAGACTTGCAGTTAGTGGAATAATTTTATATACCAAAGAAAGCAAGATGATTAAACAAAAGGTGAGGGCCGGGCACAGTGGCTCATGCCTGTAATTCCAGCACTTTACAAGGCCAAGGTGGGTGGATTGCCTGAGTTCAGAAGTTTGCAACAAGCCTGTAGTCCCAGCTACTTGGGAGGCTGCGGCAAGAGGATCACTTGAGTCCAAGAGTTTGAGGTTGTTATGAGGTATGATACCATGGCACTCTACCAAAGGCAACAAAGTGAGACTCTGTCTCAAAAAAAAAAAAAAAAAAGTGGGGTTTTTGCCTTAATTATCTGCATGCTTACCTCACACTTTAATTTCTGTACACAGACATAGCTCTGGCAGGGAACAAATTAATTGTTAAAAAATAAGTGGCAGTAAAGTTGATTCATATCTGAGGGCTGCCTTAAGGTACAATTTGCTGAGTCAAACATCAGTCAATCAACAAATATGGATCCACACTGTATACTTACTCATTCCATTTCTGGAAGATAAGAATTACTCAGAAGTATGTATGGGACAAGATTTCATCCTTCCAGCACTTAAAAAAGTAGCCAGGTAGTTAGACTAGCAGCAAAGAGAGATGGCATCACCTAATTATTAAATGTACAAGACCCAAAGCCTAACTATAGGGGTTTGAATCCCAGCTCTGCCATTTAGCCTCTAATGTCTTGAATCAGTCCCCATCTGTCAAATGGGTATGATAATACATGTATATATTAGGGTGGTTGTGTAAATTAAAAGATTAGATCAAAGAAGGTGCATAAGCTATATTTATTGAATAAATGAAATTTTGAACATAGTTTTTAAAGTACAGTGGCCCAAGATACAAAAATCCTGAATTCTAGTTCAGTCTCCACTACTAGTATTTTGTGTGAGCTTGAACCAGTTACAAACTTCCTGATTTATTGTAATTTCCCCTACTTAAAAATAAGGGTTGACTAGTACAGGGGTTCACACCTAAAATCCCAGCACTCTGGAAACTCACTTGAGGTCAGGAATTCAAAACCATCTTGAGTAATAACAAGACCCCAACTCCACCAAAAATAGAAAAAATATATATCCAAGGGTTGTGGTGTATACTTGTAGTCCCCACTACTTGGGAGGCTGAGGCAGAAGGGTCACTAGAGTCCAGGAGCTTGAGATTACAGTGAGCTGTGATCAATCACTGTACTCTAGCCAGGTTGACACAGCAAGACTCTATCTCCAAAAAATAAATAAAAGAAAATAATAATTAAAAAATGTTAAATAAAGGTTTAGGCCAGATAATCTCAACAGAATATTACAGCTTTGGTTATATTAATAATTCTATAATTTCACATTCTTAGAGGAATAGAGAAAAAAGCTATCAGTGAGGGCTAGAATCATACAAGGTTTCATCAAAGAAATGAAGATAATGTGCTGAGGGAAAAAGGAGGAATATTGACAGGGTGGTAACAGAAAGCAAGCATATGAGAAGGAAAGGAGGAGAACAGATTAGAGGAACCAAAAAGAGAAAATTTTGCTCTATCTGGAGGCTTCAACCAAGGAAGTAGGAGGAAGTGGAGTTTTCCATGAAGGATGAGACCTATGTGTGAAGAAACTTGACAGAAAGGTGAACAGATTTCCTTTTAAGCCCATAAGAAATCAGATCTTCTAAACTATTTCTCAGAGGGAAATGAAAGCAGTGATTAAGAAAGACTAATTTGATAAAGTCATGCAAAATGAATTGGAAAAGTGAAGATAACAGAGTCAATTATTCTTTCTATAATTGATTATTAATACTGCTCAGGAAAAAAAAGTACAGTAACTATAATAGCTACTGCAGAACAAGTTTCATTAGTCTGTGCCTAAACACAAATTTTAAGGAATGTAAGGAATTCAGGAAATCATGTAACATAATTAAAAATTAAATACACTATATGTGTATGTGTCTGTATGTATGTATTTAGATCAAGCACCATGTGCAGACACAAACAATATATTTAAATACTATTCTTCTGTCTACACATTTCTCTTCTGAGATAAATGTAGTGTGAATCAAGTGAAACCTTAAAGATTAATTAGAACCTGAGATTTCTAAATAATACCAATTCTGCCACATGATATTCAAAACATATATAATTAAATAAATTTTAAGCACTTAAAAAGAAAGTAGTTAAAAGAAAATAATAATTTAACACAGGAGAAAGGAGAGATGTTAAGAGATCAAAAACTATACTGTTGTTAAATGAGCCCCACTTATGTTTCTCTACTGTTAAATTTAACAGAGTAAGAGTATGTAATTCCGAAGAAAAGTTAAACAAATCTTAGCAACAGAACCAGATGATTCATTTGGAAACTCAGAAGGAAAAGATGTTTGGGAAGTTTTCAATGATGTGGATATTCTTTAAATTTTCATATTTTGAGAACAGGGTGAATTGAATTTGAAATCACAGGATGAATTTAATACAAGTTGATAAATATTTTTACACAATAGCATGAATAAAGAAAAGAGAAGGAAGATGAAAAATATACATTAAATGCTAACTACATACCTAACACCATGCTGGGCAAAACTTAAATATTATCTAATTTATTACTAGTAAGATAATTCATTTCACTGATTTAAAAAAAAATAAGTTTAAGGAGATAAATACATTTACCTAAGGTCTCACAGCAACTAGGTGACTGAGCCATTTTATAAAATAAAAATACTCAAATTGAACTTTCAGAGATAAGAAGCACAACATGTAAGAAGAAAAACACACTAATTGGGATTAATGACACATTGGATGTTGCAGAAGGAAAGATTATTGAACTCAAAGACACAGGCAACAAGCCCTATCAAAAATGAGTCACAGAGTAAACAGAGAACCAAAATGTTACAAAAGAGGAAAGAAAGCAAAGAATTAATACTGTTAGAATGTCCATTCTACACAAAGCAATTTACAAATTCAATGCAATCCCTATGAAAATCTCAGTGACAGAAATAGGAAAAAAAAAGTCCTAAAATTTATATGGTACCACAAAAGACCCCATTTGTCAAAGTGATACTCAGAAAGAAAAACAAACAAAAAACAAAATTGGAAGAATCATACTTTCTGATTTTAAATTATATTACAAAGCTAGAGTAATCAATAAAGCATGGTACTGGCATAAAAACACACACATGGTGGAATAGAATAGGGAGCCCAGAAATAAATTCAAACATATAGGCTCAACTGACTTTTGACAAGAGCATCAAGCAGAAACAAGTCAGAAAGAATAGTCTTTTCAATAAATCATTCCAGGAAAACTGGATTTCTACCTTCAGAAGAATAAAATTGGATTCATACCTTACACAATAAACAATAAACAAAAATCAGACCTACGTGTAAAACCATCAGACCCCTTGAAGAAAACACAGGGGGAAAAGATTTTTGACATTGGTGTTGGCAATGATTTTTGATTTCACACCAAAATCTCAAGCTACTAAAGAAAAAGATAAATAAATGGGACTACACTAAACTTAAAAGCTCTGCGTGTAAAGCAAACAATCTTCAAAATGAAAAGGCAACCTATGGATTAGAAAAAAAATTGCAAACCATATATCTGATGAAGAGTTAATATCCAAAATTTATAAAGAACTAATACAACTCAACAGCATAAAAATAAATAACTCAATTAAAAATGAACAAAGGACCTGAAGAGACATTCTCCAAAGAAGACATAAAACTGGGCAACAGGTTTATGACAATTGCCCAATATGACTAACCAGCAGGGAATAGTAAATAAAACCACTATGAGATACTAACTCACACCCGTTAAAATGCCTACTATAAAAAGCATAAGCAGGGACTACCCGGAAAGATGGTAAACTTAGAAGCAGCCCACAAGAACTGCTCTGAAGGAAAGAATTGAAAGTTGCAGGTGGATGCCCACCTACAGATGAGCCTTCCTGGGGAGAGCATTGTGTTTCATCAGAGAAGCAGCTGGGGACACTCAGAGTGAGGAAGAAGGTGACAGGGTGATCTACTCAGCAAGAGTGAACGGTATCTGAGGGAGATGTCCATACGTGGGGAAGGACAGGAGGCGATAACCCTGGGATTGCACATTCCTCCCACAGAGACTGTGGACCAAGCTATGAGTGGGGGGCCCCACCACTGCAGACCTTTGAACTCACTGAGGAGCTGCTTGGTATCTGTGCAATGACCATTTCACTGGAGAGCAGGTCTAATAGGAACCCAATGGCCTCCATTCTTGAGTCACTGGAGCTGATGCCATTCTGAGCTCTCAAATCCAGCTTCACTGCAGTAACCTCCCCATCACCCTAGCCAGGCTGGAAAAGGAGTAGGGAATGTGAATACTCTCATGTGTCCATGATTGGGAGCCAAGAACCCCACCCCTCACAGAGAAGTCAAGCAGGATGGGCATCACAGATGCTACCTGAGAAGTCCTGGGATAACTCAGTGGGTCCTGGACAGAGGAAGAGCTCCAATTGGCTGGCAGCCCAGCCCTGAATCCCCAACACTGAGGCTCCCCCACCACTGGGCCCTGCAGCCATATCCCTGAGGTTCTCATACACCATTTAGCAAGAATAAGCCGCATGATCCAATGTTCCACCAAGTACTTACCAGCCACAAGCCACCATTGCATCTGGACTAAGACAGAGCAAATGCCTACAGCTCTGACACTGACAACCACTATCTGCATAGCCTCACTCAGCTTCCACTTCCACCACTGCAGGGAGACCCAGGCAAAGCAATCTCCCACAATTTCAGTCTCCAGGAAAAAGAATCACCTAGACTGGTTACCTGAGTATCCAACAAATGACTGGGGAACAACCCACTACTCCACACGGAGATCATCTAGCACCAGCATGTACTGTGACAATCACAAGGAAACAGGACAACCCATAACTGCTGCATTGCAGACTCTTAGTGCATCCATCCCTCTCTTGCCAGGTCAATCTTCCATAACAGATTACAAAGGCATGATGTAGGATCTCTCCATCTTCTCATTAAGTAGATTTCCCAGCAAAAGAGAAGAGGTGCACCACAAACCTATCTGCCCTAAACTGAGGAAAGAGGTTTCAAGTGAAAAGAAACACCCCTACCCTGGATGGACACATGAAAAACAAGCTAGTTTGACACCCCCCAAGGAATCGCAGTAGATCTATAGAACCCAACCAAAAGAAAATTGTCAAAATGTCAGAAATGGAATTCTAAATATGGATGGCAAATGAGATGAAATGAAGATGAAAATGGATGGCGAAGGTGGAAAATCAACACAAAGAAGGCAAAAAATATTTTAGGACATCAATGAAAAAAAATTAATCTAGTGTCTAAATTGCTAGAAAACATGAGACAGGATATAACAGAACTCGAAGAAACGAGAAGCAATTTAGGGAACTTCAAAATACAGCAGAATGTTTCAATAACAGGTTAGAACAAGCAGAAGAAAGAATTATAGAACTTGAAGACAAGGCTTTTGAGCTAGTGTAGTCAGAAATGTAGAAAGAACAGAAAAGAGTGAACAATCACTCAGAAATATGGCACTATATGAAATGAGCCAATATTCAAATTATAGGCATCCCTTCCAGAGGAGAAGAAAAAGCAAAACACACAGAAAACCTATTCATGGGAACTATTGAATAAAACATCCCTGGTATTACCAGAAATTCAGATATCCAGATACAAGACGGTCATCAAACACCTGAAAGATTCACAGCAAATAGGACATCTTCAAAAACACATAGTTATTAACCTGGCCTAAATTGAAATGAAAGAGAAAATTCTACTAACTGCAAGACAAAGGCATCAAATAATCTATGAAGGCTAACAGTAGAATTTTCAGCTGAGATCTTACAAGCCAGAAGGGGTCGGAACCTCATTTTTAGACTTCTTAAACAGAACAATTGCCAGTCAAGAGTTTTAAGTAAAGGCTTATAAAGACTTCTCCAGAAAAGAAAACAAAGAGGAATTTGTCGATACTAGGCCTGCCCTACAGAAAATACTCCAAAGTGTGTTATACATAGAACAGTACAATAGATATCCACCAGGGTTATCCAGGTTATCCTGGATATCCAATAGATATCCACCCTGGTTATCCAAGGTTAACCCAAAGGTTAACCCTTTCCTGCCACCTGCATATTCCCCTGCTGTTACTTATTTTAGGTAGGAAAGAGGTTGGTGGATTACTTGTAATTATCCTATAGTTTTAAAAGAGAAAAATATAAACATGATCTTACCTGAAGATTTTTATCTATTTTAGATTAGATAAATCTAATTTTGTTTATTTTTATTTATAATTTTTTTAAGTGTGATATTTCTCTTTTTTTTATTAAAACATAGCTGTGTACATTAATGCAATCATGGGGCACCATACCCTGGTTTTATAGACCGTTTGACATATTTTTATCACACTGGTTAACATAGCCTTCCTGGCATTTTCTTAGTTATTGTGTTAAGACATTTACATTCTACATCTACTAAGTTTCACATATACCCTTGTAAGATGCACCGCAGGAGTAATCCCACCAATCACCCTCCCTCTGCCCACCTCCCCCCCTCTCTCCTCCCTTTCCCCCTAAGAATAAAGTGTGATATTTCTTTAAATTAATTTTCAGAATGAAGTCCAGGCTCCCTCTTGCATGCCTCACAGTAGAAAATGGTTTCTCTCCTTCCACATTTCTCATTTGTTCTGCTGTAAACCTTGCAATCCCTTGTTGATTTTTTTTCATTTTGCATTATAAAATGCATTTTATCTTCTCCTCTAAACTTTCATCATTGTCAAAAGATGTTGGTCTTCCCCTCTTTCTTGAGATTCTGTTCCTTACATTTCTCACAAGCCGAGTGATGAGATTTCTCCTTTAAGAAAGGCATGTCTCCAGTTCGGTGCCTGTGGCTCCAGCAGCTAAGGCGCCAGCCACATACACCTGAGTTGGTGGGTTCGAATCCAACCCAGGCCCGCCAAACAATAATGATGGCTGCAACTAAACAATAGCTGGCATTGTGGTGGGTGCCTGTAGTCCCAGCTACTTGGGAGGCAGAGGCAGGAGAATCGCTTGAGCCCAGAATTTGGAGGTTGCTGTGAGCTCTGATGCCATGGCACTCTTCCCAGGGTGACAGCTTGAGCCTCCATCTCAAAAAAAAAAGAAAGGCATGTCTGCACTTTTTCTCCACTCTCCTTCTCATCTAATGAGTAGAAGATGTAGCTTTTCACAATTGCAACTTCCACAAGACAGAAGAATAACATTTTCAACCATTTGTAGGACCTCCTTGTAAATCCATAATATCCACAGTAGTGATTAACTCTGTCCACTCTTCCCACAAACTTCGTGTATTCTAAAATAACTGTCAGTTTTTCACATTGAATAGGATGTTTCTTCTTATAATCAGTATTCAACTGTGTTTGAGGGCCAAAGAATGGACTCAGCATCATCACTACCCCTTGTTATGGAATGAGAAGCACATCATTTTCATATCACATTGACAGGCACATAATTCACATTCCTGAAGTTTCTTCATTTTGAGATCACTTGAAAAATCCTTCCTAAAAGTGATAACTAGTCCTGTAATATGTATTTTTAATTTTATGCAATTTCTGAGCAAGTTGAGGGCTCGTGTAGAAGCTGTCAGTGTAAATGTGATAGCCTGAACCACTTGTATTTCAAACTTTGTGCCAAATGAATCAATATTTGAGATGTAAATGTCAAATCAAGATAAATAAGACTTTATGTTGTTTTCTTGCCATAATAGGCAATGTGAGGAAACATATAACCATTTTATGAATCACACAGGCAAAAATTCTTATGCTTTACTTTGTTGGCTTCTTCAGATTGCAGCACTTGAATCAAATCCTTCCTTTGAAATCTACTGCCTCTCATCCATAGCCACATTTCTTCCTTGTACATAAAGTTCTTTGCATCTATTGTCAATATACTCACTAATATTCTTCACCTTGGTCACTCCGGTACATACACTCCCTTGAGCTATGATATCCAGACTATTCGGGAAAGATGGAGATGAATGAAAACATCCTTGAAGAATGGGGTTTGGTCTGGCCAATTTTTAGTAAAATAGTCAACTAATTGTGACTTCAAATTGAGAACAATGTTCAGAATTACATAAAGGATTTATTTCTTCTGATGAAACATCTTTCCATGAGTGCCACATGGAGTATTTTGTTAGTGGAGTTCACTATCTGTATTTTTTCTGATGCATACATATTTGTCACAGTCACAATTTCACCAACAAAGTCATCTGAGAAAAAGAGGTGAAAATCTTTGAGTTCAGTTTTTGACTGAGCACTTTGAGGAAGAGTCAGTATCTGTTGTGTGACAGAGTACAATAACTTCATAAGATCACTATCACCATCACAATAAACCATCCAGCTACTCATTACAGATTGCATGTTATCATCACTTTCTTCTTCATCACTAGCTTCAGTTTCACTGGAAATAATATCACTGCATACAGGAAGACTTTCTTCATGTTTACTTTCATCACTAAATTATCCTTCAATCTCCCTGTCCTTAAATATCCACATTGTAATAACAAAGTCACTTCCACAAGTTCTCCCTGTCATTTTCCTACAAGTGCAAATACAATGCATGATTACCTGTTCGCATTAAAACACATGGCCTGAGGAGAGCAAGATGGCAGCCAAGTAACAGCTTCCTTGCATCTGGGCACTGTGAGTCCAGGGAGATAGGACTCCAGGCATCTCTGGCTGGTGGGATCTGCCTATCATCACCCCTGTGAGGATACAGAGTCAGCGAGAGACTTCTGGACCCCAAGAGGAGGACTAAAACAGTGGAAAACCGGCAAGTGGTCGCGTGTGTTCAATCAGTCTAAACCCGCCCGCAACTGTAAGTTCAGTAGCAGCGAGACTACAAACTGGAAAGGCCTTACTTGTGAACTTTTTTGGTATCTTTGGACTTGGCACTCAGTTGAATTGCCTTGGGGAGAGCCTGAGCGGGAATGTAGAGAACTTTGGCCGTTGTCTAGGACCCTATTCTGAGCCGCTGAGCCAGATGGAGCTAATAGTGTTTGGCTGTGGGTCACAGGGAGCCATTGTGAGCAATCTGCCCAGGCAAGCTCTGCCCTCAGGGTCGCAGAGCTAGAATCGGGTGGGAGCTGGTAACCCAGCAACTGAGTAGCCTAAGGGTGGGGTCTGAACCGTCTTGCAGCACTAACCCTCAGGGGCAGAGTAAGACTGGTTTTGGCACACTGGGTAAGTGGATAGCCACTTCAGCAGTGATTCCAGCAACACGCACTTTCCTGGGAAAGCTTCTGCTCAGCAAGTTTACAAGTTCAAAGTGCCTTTTAAGTGGGCTGAAGAGAGATTTAGGGTGTCTACCTGCTGGGGGTTGAGAACTCAGCAGCCTCCAGTCGTATCAGAACTGTGATTAACATCTCATACCCCAGAAGACCACGTTGCCCAGACAATATTCAACAACATATACATACTACTTTGGTTTTGGTTGTGTTTTGTTTTTTCTGTTTTTTTTTTTTTTTTTTTCCCTTTGGTTTGGTTGTTTTTTTGTTCATTTCGATGCTGTTGATGTTGTTTTTTAATTTCAACCTTTTCCATACAGATCTTTTTTCTTTCTCAATTTTTCTAGTTTAATTATAATTTCCCATTGCTGCCTTTTTTAATAACTAGAACTTCATTTTTGCTAGTGTTTCTACCACTATTATTTGGTTTTTCACCCAATTTTATCCTGTAAAGTTTTCTGTTTGCTTGTTTTGATTTCATTTATAGCATTTTTGTCTTTCCTCTCTACTTGGTGGAGGTGGGGTACTATGTCTGATCAGGTTAGCAAAGAGCTGCTGACCTCAAGGGACCCACCCAACTGGGCACCCCCAGAAGGTGGTTTTTTTTAAAGGCTGTGTCAAAGTACCCTACTGTACACCTATATTGCTCTGTCTCCCTCTTTCTGTACCTCTCTTCTTTTTGTTAACATTCCTTTTACCCACCCCTCTCCTTTCTCTATTTTTTTTTTTCTTTTCACTCGGTCCTCCTTTCTTTCATCCCTTTCTTGCTCTTCAACCTTCTCACCCTTCTGGTCCTGTACCAAAAGGACTCATCTAACCCTTAGTTCACAGGCACGAGAACTTAAAGAGCAAAAGGAAGTGAAAGGAAAATTAGGGCAAGGAAACAGATAAAAGAAATCACTCATAAGGAAGAATCAGCAGAAACTCCAGGCAACATGAAGAACCAGTCCAGAACAACCCCGTCAAGGGATCATGAGGTAGCTACTGCAGAGGATTCCACCTATAAAGAAATGTTAGGAATGACAGAAAGGGAATTTAGAACACACATGATGAAAACAATGAAAGAAATAATGGAAATAATCAAGGAAACTGCTAATAAAGTGGAAAATAACCAAAAGGAAATACAAAAACAGAATCAAATAAGAGATGAATGATATGAAGAACATAAAAAGGATACAGAAGAGCTGAAGGAACTGAAACAGTCAATCAGGGAACTTAAAGATGCAATGGAAAGTATCAGCAACAGGTTAGACCATGCAGAAGAAAGAATTTCAGAGGTAGAAGACAAAGTTCTTGAGATAACTCAAGATAGTAAAAGAGGCAGAAAAGAAGAGAGAGAAAGCAGAACGTTCACTGTCAGAATTATGGGACTTTATGAAGCATTCCAACATACGAGTTATAAGAATTCCAGAAGGGGAAGAAGAATGCTCCAGAGGAATGGAAGCCATACTAGAGAATATTATGAAAGAAGATTTCCCAAATATCACCAAAGATTCTGACACACTGCTTTCAGAGGGATATTAGACCCCAGGTCGCCTCAACTCTAACCGAGCTTCTCCAAAACACATTGTGATGAACCTGTCCAAAGTCAAGACAAAAGAAAAGATTCTGCAAGCTGCCAGGAGTAAGCACCAGTTGACCTACAGAGGCAAATCCATCAGAGTGACCGCAGACTTCTCTAATGAAACTTTCCAAGCAAGAAGACAATGGTCATCTACCTTTAATCTACTTAAACAGAACAATTTCCAGCCCAGAATTCTGTACCCTGCTAAGCTAAGCTACAAAATTGACGGAGAAATCAAATCATTTCCGCATATACAAACATTGAGGAAATTCACCACAACAAGACAAGCTCTACAGGAAATACTTCAACCTGTTCTGCACACTGACCACCACGATGGATCAGCATCAAAGTAAGAACTCAGAAATTAAAGGACAGAACCTAACCTCCACACTGATACAAAAGATAAAACTAAGCATTGGACTCTCACAAAATAAGATGAATAGAATACTACCACATTTATCAATTATCTCAATAAATGTTAATGGCTTGAATTCCCCACTGAAGAGACATAGATTGGTTGACTGGATTAAAAAACACAAGCCATCCATTTGCTGTCTGCAAGAAACACACCTGGCTTCAAAAGACAAATTAAAGCTCCGAGTCAAGGGTTGGAAGACAATTTTTCAGGCAAATGGCATTCAGAAGAAAAGAGGAGTTGCAATCTTATTTTCAGATTCATGTGGATTTAAAGCAACTAAAGTCAAAAAAGACAAAGATGGTCACTTTATATCAGTCAAGGGAAAAATACAACAAGAAGATGTTTCAATTCTAAATATTTATGCACCCAATTTAAATGCTCCCAGATTCTTGAAACAGACCCTACTCAGTCTGAGCAATATGATATCTGATAATACCATAATAACAGGGGACTTTAACACTCCCCTTACAGAGCTGGACAGATCCTCTAAACAGAAATTAAACAAAGATATAAGAGATTTAAATGAGACCCTAGAACAACTGTGCTTCATAGACGTATATAGAACACTCCATCCAAAAGATAAAGAATATACATTCTTGATGGCACCTGTGGCTCAGTGAGCAGGGCGCCGGCCCCATATGCTGAGGGTAGCGAGTTCAAACCCAGCCCTGGCCAAACTGCAAAAAATAGTCGGGCATTGTGGCGGGCGCCTGTAGTCCCAGGTACTCGGGAGGCTGAGGCAGGAGAATTGCCTAAGCCCAGGAGTTGGAGGTTGCTGTGAGCTGTGTGACACCACGGCACTCTACCGAGGGCAATAAAGTGAAACTCTGATCTCTACAAAAAAAAAAAAAAAAAAAAAGAATATACATTCTTTTTATCACCCCATGGAACATTCTCCAAAATTGATCATATCCTGGGACACAAAACAAATATCAACAGAATCAAAAGAATTGAAAATTTACCTTCTATCTTCTCAGACCATAAGGCACTAAAGGTGGAACTCAACTCTAACAAAAACGCTTGACCCCACACAAAGACAAGGAAATTAAACAATCTTCTGTTGAATGACAGATGGGTGCAGGAAGAAATAAAACAGGAAATCATTAACTTCCTTGAGCATAACAACAATGAAGACACAAGCTACCAAAACCTGTGGGATACTGCAAAAGCAGTTTTGAGAGGAAAATTCATCACTTTAGATGCCTACATTCGAAAAACAGAAAGAGAACGCATCAACAATCTCACAAGCCACCTTATGGAATGGGAAAAAGAAGAACAATCTAAGCCTAAACTCAGTAGAAGAAAAGAAATATCCAAAATCAAATCAGAGATCAATGAAATTGAAAACAAAAGAATCATACAGAAAATTAATGAAACAAGGAGTTGGTTTTTTGAAAAAATAAATAAAATAGATAAACCATTGGCCAGACTAACGAGAAATAGAAAAGTAAAATCTCTAGTAACCTCAATCAGAAATGATAAAGGGGAAATAACAACTGATCCCACAGAGATACAAGAGATCATCTCTGAATACTACCAGAAACTCTATGCCCAGACATTTGACAATGTGAAGGAAATGGATCAATATTTGGAATCACACCCTCTCCCTAGACTTACCCAGGAAGAAATAGAGCTCCTGAACAGACCAATTTCAAGCACTGAGATCAAAGAAACAATAAAAAATCCCCCAACCAAAAAATGCCCTGGTCCAGATGGCTTCACACCAGAATTCTATCAAACCTTCAAGGAAGAGCTTATTCCTGTACTGCAGAAATTATTGCAAAAAATTGAGGAAGAAGGAATCTTCCCCAACACATTCTATGAAGCAAACATCACCCTGATACCAAAACCAGGAAAAGACCCAAACAAAAAGGAGAATTTTAGACCAATCTCACTCATGAATATAGATGCAAAAATTCTCAACAAAATCCTAGCCAACAGATTACAGCTTATCATCAAAAAAGTCATCCATCATGATCAAGTAGGCTTCATCCCAGGGATGCAAGGCTGGTTTAACATACGCAAGTCCATAAACATTATCCACCATATTAACAGAGGCAAAAATAAAGATCACATGATCCTCTCAATAGATGCAGAAAAAGCATTTAATAAAATCCAGCATCCTTTTCTAATTAGAACACTGAAGAGTATAGGCATAGGTGGCACATTTCTAAAACTGATTGAAGCTATCTATGACAAACCCACAGCTAATATTTTACTGAATGCAGTAAAACTGAAAGCTTTTCCTCTTAGAACTGGAACCAGACAAGGTTGTCCTCTGTCACCTTTACTATTCAACACAGTGCTGGAAGTTCTAGCCAATACAATTAGGCAAGACAAGAAAATAAAAGGAATCCAAATGGGAGCAGAGGAGGTCAAAATGTCCCTCTTTGCTGACGACAAGATCTTATACTTAGAGAACCCCAGAGACTCAACCACAAGACTCCTAGAAGTCATCAAAAAATACAGTAATATTTCAGGATATAAAAATCAATGTCCACAAGTCAGTAGCCTTTGTATACACAAATAACAGTCAAGATGAGAAGCTAATTAAGAACACAACTCCCTTCACCATAGTTTCAAAGAAAATGAAATACCTAGGAATATACCTAACGAAGGAGGTGAAGGACCTCTATAAAGAAAATTATGAAATCCTCAGAAAGGAAACAGCAGAGGATATTAACAAATGGAAGAACATACCATGCCCATGGATTGGAAGAATCAACATTGTTAAAATGTGTATACTTCCCAAGGCAATCTACCTATTCAATGCCATTCCTATCAAAATACCAATATCGTACTTTCAAGATTTGGAGAAAATGATTCTGCGTTTTGTATGGAACCGGAAAAAAACCCGTGTAGCTAAGGCAGTTCTTAGTAATAAAAATAAAGCTGGGGGCATCAGCATACCAGATTTTAGTCTGTACTACAAAGCCACAGTGCTCAAGACAGCATGGTACTGGCACAAAAACAGAGACATAGACACTTGGAATCGAATTGAAAACCAAGAAATGAAACTAACATCTTACAACCACCTAATCTTTGATAAACCAAACAAGAACATACCTTGGGGGAAAGACTCCCTATTCAATAAATGATGTTGGGAGAACTGGATGTCTACATGTAAAAGACTGAAACTGGACCCACACCTTTCCCCACTCGCAAAAATTGATTCAGGATGGATAAAGGACTTAAATTTAAGGCATGAAACAATAAAAATCCTCAAAGAAAGCATAGGAAAAACACTGGAAAGCATAGGAAAGCATAAGAAAATATTGGCCTGGGGAAAGACTTCATGAAGTAGATTGCCATGGCAATTGCAACAACAACAAAAATAAACAAATGGGACTTCATTAAACTGAAAAGCTTCTGTACAGCTAAGGAGACAATAACCAAAGCAAAGAGACAACCTACACAATGGGAAAGGATATTTGCATATTTTCAATCAGACAAAAGCTTGATAACTAGGATCTATAGAGAACTCAAATTAATCCACATGAAAAAAGCCAACAATCCCATATACCAATGGGCAAGAGACATGAATAGAACGTTCTCTAAAGATGACAGACGAATGGCTAACAAACACGTGAAAAAATGTTCATCATCTCTTTATATTAGAGAAATGCAAATCAAAACATCCCTGAGATATCATCTAACCCCAGGGAGAATGGCCCACATCACAAAATCTCAAAACTGTAGATGCTGGCGTGGATATGGAGAGAAGGGAACACTTTTACACTGCTTGGGCGACTGCAAACTAGTACAACCTTTCTGGAAGGAAGTGTGGAGAAACCTCAAAGCACTCAAGCTAGACCTCCCATTTGATCCTGCAATCCCATTACTGGGCATCTACCCAGAAGGAAAGAAATCCTTTTATCATAAGGACACTTGTACTAGACTGTTTATTGCAGCTCAATTTACAATCGCCAAAATGTGGAAACAGCCTAAATGCCCACCAACCCAGGAATGGATTAACAAGCTGTGGTATATGTACACCATGGAATACTATTCAGCTATTAAAAAAAATGGAGACTTTACATCCTTATATTAACCTGGACGGAAGTGGAAGACATTATTCTTAGTAAAGCATCACAAGAATGGAGAAGCATAAATCCTATGTACTCAATTTTGATATGAGGACAATTAATGACAATTAAGGTTATGGGGGGGAGGAAAAGCAGAAAGAGGGATGGAGGGAGGGGGGTGGGGCCTTGGTGTATGTCACACTTTATGGGGGCAAGACATGATTGCAATAGGGACTTTACCTAACAATTGCAATCAGTGTAACCTGGCTTATTGTACCCTCAATGAATCCCCAACAATAAAAAATTAAAAAATAAAAAAAATAAAAAATAAATAAAAATTGGGAAAGATACATGGAATTACTATTCTTGACACCAATACGCTTACACAAGAGTTATTTCCTGGATGCTTGTGTGCTGAGCACCATATTACAGGCTGATGATATAACAGTGAGAAAACCAAAGTCTAGCCCTTAGATTTTGCAGTCTGTTGGGGATATTTCTCCCAATCAAATTCAAAGATCCTCTGGAAATAATAACCACTCTTTCAAATTTGATGCAGGAGGAAATCTTAAATTCTAAATCCACAAAATTGCATAAGATTATTATCAAAAAAGAGGTCTTTCTTAAAACTCTTCTCTAAAATGTATTTTTAAAATTAGCCAATTGTATTATTTTATAGACTACTTGCTTTGCAAAGAGCTGGAACTCTTAAAAAACATTAAATAGCTTCCTATTAAAGTTTCTATGAAAATAAAAAAAAAAAAAAACACATGGCCTGCTGAGAATTGAAAGGGCACAACCTATGCTATGTATTGGTTGGAGACTGTACTGAATGAGGAAACATATCAGACAGGCTCCAACAGTGAACAGGCAAACAAAGGCAACAACAAAAACAACAACAAAAAGACATTGACATCTTTCAACATTGGAGCAGAACAGGTAAATCATTATGTCAGATGAGATCCAACATAAAACTGGAAAGGTTTAAAGCTTGCAGCTCTATAAACCAATAGCATAAGAGAGAAAACAAAAAGATACCTCCAACATGGTGAACACAACAGTATTGCACATATCAATACTACCACTGAACACAAACAGTCATAATGTCCCAAATAAAAGACATACTGGCTGAATGGATGAAAAACTGTAAACCAATTATATGCTGTCTCCAAGAAACACAACTAACTCACAAGGACTCATACAGACTCAAGGTAAAGGGGTGGAAAAAAATATTCCATGCAAATAGAAACCAAAAGAAAGTAGGTTAGCCATTTTCATACGAGATAAAATATACTTAAAATTAACAATGGTAAAAGAAAAAGACAAAGATGTCATTATATAACAGTAAAAGGAGCAACTCAACAACAGTTCTAAATACATATGCATCTAGATTCATTAAGCAAATTCTACTAGACCTAAGCAAAGAAACAATAACATTGTAATTACTGGAGATGTTAACACCTCACTGACAGAACTAGACAGATCACTGAATCAGAAGATAAGTAAAGAAACACTGGTGTTAAACAGGACTCTAGAACAAATGGAACTAACAGACATTTACAAAATCTTCCACCCCAAAACTGCTGAATAAACATTCTTCTCATCAGCACATGGGACATTTTCCAAGACTGATCATATCATATGCTACAAAATAAGTATCATCAAATTTTTAAAAATCAAAATCATACCCATACATCTTAGACCACAGTGGAATAATGCTAGAAATGAAATCCAAGGGAAACACTCAGATCTTCACAAAATCATGGAAATTAAACAAACTGCTGATGAACTATCCTTAAGTCAACAGTTAAATTAAGATAGAAATTGAAAGATTCCTCAAACTGATTTCAAAAACATGTGGGATAAAGTAAAAGCAATCCTAAATAGAAAGTTATAGCCTTTAATTCCTACATCAAAAATACAAAAAGAGAGGTCAGGCACTCTTACAGTAGCTCACACCTGTAATTCTAGCACTCTAAGAAGCCGAAGATGATGACTCCCCTGAAATCAGGGTTTGAGTCCAGCCTGAGCAAGAGTAAGACCCTGAATCTGCTAAAAAAAAAAATAATAATAATAATACAGAAAAATTAGCTGGGTACTATGGCAGGCACCTGTAGTCACAGCTACGTGGGAGGCTGAGGCAAGAGGAGGAACTCTTAAGCCCAAGAGTTGCAGGTTGCTGTGAGCTATGATGATGTCACAGCATTCTATTTAGAGTGACTAAGCCTCTGTCTCAAAAAAAAAAAAAAAAAAAACAAAAGAAGAAAGGAAAAGAAAATAAAGAAAGAAAGAGGCCAGTCAAATGCCTCACACCTATAATCCTAGTACTTTTGGAGGCAAAGACAGGAGGATCACTTGAGGCCTGGAGTTCAAGACCAGTATAGACAACATAGCAAAATCCTGTCTCTACAGAAAACTGGAAAAATCATCCAGGCTTGGTGGTACACACCTGTTGCCCCAGCTACTTGGGAGACTAACACAGAAGGATCATTTGTCCCATGAGTTTGAGGTTATAGAGAGCTATGCTGACGCCATTGTACTCTAGCCTAGGGAGCAGAGCAAACAAAACAAAACAAATAAACAAACAAAAAAGACCAAAAGATCACAAATTAACAACCTAAGGTCACATCTCCAGGAACTAGAAAAAGAAGAAACCAAACCAAATGCCAGCAGAAGAAAAAAAATAGCTAAGCTCAAAGCAGAACTAAATGAAATTGAAACCAAAAAACCAACCAACAAACAAAAACAAAAGAAAGTATCAATAAAACAAAAAGTAACGGATGAATTCTTTGAAATACACAATGTTCTAAAGGCTTTTTTTATTTTATTTTATTTTTTTTTATTAAATCATAACTGTATACAATGATATGATTATGGGGCATCATACACTCACTTCATAAACCATTTGACACATTTTTATCACAGTGGTTAACATTGCCTTTCCGGCGTTATCTCAGTTACTGTGCCAAAACATTTACATTCTACATTTACCAAGTTTCGCAAATACCCCTGTAATATGCACCACAGGTGTGATCCCACTGATTCCCCTCCCTCTACCCACCCACCCCCTTTCCCACGTCCCCCTATTGTTAAGTTGTAGCTGGGTTATAGCTTTCATGTGAGAGTCCCAAATTAGTTTCATAGTAGGGCTGTGTACATTGGGTATTTTTTCTTCCATTCTTGGGATACTTTACTAAGAAGAATATGTTCCAGCTCCATCCATGTAAACATGAAAGAGGTAAAGTCTCCATCTTTCTTTAAGGCTGCATAGTATTCCATGGTATACATATACCACAATTTATTAATCCATTCGTGGATCGATGGGCACTTGGGCTTTTTCCATGATTTAGCTATTATGAATTGGGCAGCAATAAACATTCTGATACAAATATCTTTGTTATGTTGTGATTTTTGGTCTTCTGGGTATATGCTCAGCAGAGGAATTACAGGATAGAATGGCAGATCTATTTTTAGATCTCTGAGTGTTCTCCATATATCTTTCCAAAAGGAATGTATTAATTTGCATTCCCACCAGCAGTGCAGAAGTGTTCCCTTTTCTCCGCATCCACGCCAACATCTCTGGTCTTGAGATTTTGTGATATAGGCTAGTCTCATTGGAGTTAGATGATATCTCAAAGTAGTTTTGATTTGCATTTCTCTGATGATTAAAGATGATGAGCATTTTTTCATATGTCTGAAGGCCGTGCACCTGTCTTCTTCAGAGAAGTTTCTCTTCAAATCCCTTGCCCAGCCTGCGATGGGATCCCTTGTTTTTTTCTTGCTGATGTGTTTGAGTTCTCTGTGGATTCTGGTTATTAAACCTTTGTCAGAGATATACCCTGCAAATATCTTCTCCCATTCTGAGGGCTGTCTGCTTGCTCTGCTTACTGTGTTCTTAGCTGTGCAGAAGCTTTTTAGTTTGATCAAGTCCCAGTAGTGTATTTTTGAAGCTGCTTCAATTGCCCGGGGGGTTCTCCTCATGAAATACTCACCCAGACCAATTTCTTCAAGGGTTTTCCCTGCATTCTCCTCTAGTATTTTTATAGTTTCATGTCTTAAGTTTAAATCTTTAATCCAATGAGAGTCTATCTTAGTTAATGGTGAAAGGTGTGGGTCCAATTTCAGTCTTCTGCAGGTTGCCAGCCAGTTCACCCAGCACCATTTCTTAAATAGGGAATCTTTTCCCCACTGAATGTTTTTAATTGGCTTGTCAAAAATCAAATAGCGGTAAGTAGCTGGATTCATCTCTTGGTTCTCTATTCTGTTCCAGATATCTACTTCTCTGTTTTTGTGCCAATACCATGCTGTTTTGATCACTATCGATTTGTAGTAAAGTCTGATGTCTGGTAGTGTGATTCCTCCTGTTTTGTTTTTATTTCTGAGTAATGTCTTGGCTATTCGAGGTTTTTTCTGATTCCATATAAAACGAAGTAATGTTTTTTCAAGATCTTTAAAATATGACAGTGGAGCTTTAATAGGGAGTGCGTTGAAATTATATATTGCTTTGGGTTGTATGGACATTTTGATAATGTTGATTCTTCCTAGCCATGAGCATGGTATGTTTTTCCATTTGTTAACATTTTCAGCTATTTCTTTTCTTAGAGTTTCAAAGTTCTCTTTATAGAGATCTTTCACGTCTTTTGTTAGGTAAATTCCCAAATATTTCATCTTCTTTGGCACTACTGTGAATGGGATAGAGTCCTTAACTGCTTTTTCAATTTGACTGTTGTTGGTGTATATAAAGGCTACTGATTTATGAATGTTGATTTTGTAACCTGAGACGCTGCTGTATTCCTTGATCACTTCTAGGAGTTTTGTAGTAGAGTCCCTAGTGTTTTCCAGATACACAATCATATCATCTGTGAAGAGCGAGAGTTTGATCTCTTCTGACCCTATATGGATACCCTTGATCGCCTTTTCTTCCCTAATTGCGGTGGCTAAAACTTCCATTACAATGTTGAAAAGCAATGGAGACAATGGGCAGCCTTGTCTGGTTCCTGATCTGAGTGGAAATGATTCCAATTTAACTCCATTCAATATGATATTGGCTGTGGGTTTGCTGTAGATAGCCTCTATCAGTTTAAGAAAAGTCCCTTCTAGACCAATTTTCTTGAGTGTTCTGATCATGAAGGGATGCTGGATATTATCAAAAGCTTTTTCTGCATCAATTGAGAGAATCATATGGTCTTTGTTTTTTAATTTGTTTATGTGCTGAATTACATTTATAGATTTACGTATATTGAACCAGTCTTGAGACCCTGGGATAAAACCAACTTGGTCATGATGTATAATTTGTTTGATGTGTTGCTGGATTCTGTTTGTTAGGATCTTGTTGAATATTTTTGCATCTATATTCATTAGTGATATTGGTCTATAATTTTCTTTTCTTGTTGGGTCTTTTCCTGGTTTGGGGATCAGGGTGATGTTTGCTTCATAGAACGTGTTGGGTAGTCTTCCTTCTTTTTCTACATTTTGGAACAGGTTGAGTAATATAGGTACTAATTCCTCTTTAAAGGTTTGGTAGAATTCTGACATGAAACCATCTGGTCCCGGGCTTTTCTTTTTAGGGAGGTTTTGTATAGTTGATGCTATTTCTGAACTTGATATGGGTCTGTTCAACATTTCCACTTGATTCTGGTTAAGTCTTGGAAGGTGGCATGCTTCCAAGTATCGGTCTATTTCCTTCAGATTTTCATATTTCTGAGAATAAAGTTTCTTGTAATATTCATTAAGGATTTTTTGGATTTCTGATGAGTCTGTGGTTATTTCGTCTTTGTTGTTTCTGATTGATGATATTAGAGATTTTACTCTTTTTTTCCTGATTAGGTTGGCCAGAGGTTTATCTATTTTATTGACCTTTTCAAAAAACCAGCTTTTTGATTTATTGATCTGTTGTATTATTCTTTTGTTTTCAATTTCATTTAATTCTGCTCTAATTTTGGTTATTTCTTTTCTTCTACTGGGTTTGGGGTTGGAATGTTCTTCCTTTTCCAGTTGCGTGAGATGTCCCATTAACTTGTTAACTTCCTCTCTTTCCGTTCTCTTGAGGAAGGCTTGCAGTGCTATAAATTTCCCTCTTAGAACTGCCTTTGCAGTGTCCCAGAGGTTCTGATAGTTTGTGTCTTCATTGTTGTTTTGTTCCAAAAAATTGGTGATTTCTTTCTTAATCTCATCTCTGACCCAGCTATCATTCAGCATAAGGTTATTTAACTTCCATGTTTTTGTATGGGTATGCAGATTCCTGTTGTTACTCAATTCAAGTTTTATTCCATGATGGTCCGAGAAGATGCATGGAATAATTTCTATTCCTTTAAATTTACTGAGGTTAGACTTGTGACCTAAAATGTGGTCAATTTTGGAGTAAGTTCCGTGGGCTAATGAGAAGTATGTGTATTCAGTTTTGTTGGGATGAAATGTTCTGTAGCTGTCTGCTAAATCTAAATATTGGATGGTTAGGTTTAAATCTAAGATTTCTTTGCTCAGCTTCTTTCTGGAGGATCCATCCAACACTGCCAAGGGAGTGTTGAAATCTCCAACGATTATGGAGCTGGAGGAAATCAAGTTACTCATGTCTGTTAGAGTTTCTCTTATAAATTGAGGTGTATTCTGGTTGGGTGCATAGATATTAATAATTGAGATCTCGTCATATTGAGTATTACCCTTAACAAATATGAAGTGACCATTCTTGTCCTTCCTTACTTTTGATGGTTTAAAGCCTACTGTATCTGCAAATAAAATTGCAACACCTGCTTTTTTCTGATTACCATTTGCCTGAAATATGGATGACCATCCTTTCACCCTGAGTCTGTATTTGTCTTTTAAGTTGAGATGTGACTCTTGTATGCAACAAATATCTGGCTTGAGTTTTTGTATCCAGTCAGCTAACCTATGCCTCTTTAGAGGACAGTTTAAACCATTCACATTGATGGAGAGTATTGATAAGTCTGGTGGAATTTTGGGTATCGAGTTTTTCAAAGGTCCAGTGGACATTTTTAATCCTTTTGCCAGTGTGGAAGTTGGAGTTTGATCCGAAGTTTCTGAGTGAGTTTACTTTTGTGGTATAGGATTGGGTTGGTCATTGTGGAGGATAGGTCTGAGAACATCCTGAAGAGCTGGTTTACTTATGGCAAATTTTTTCAACATATGAATGTCATTGAAGTATTTAATTTCTCCATCATAGATGAAACTCAGTTTAGCTGGATACAAGATCCTGGGTTGAAAGTTTTTTTGCTTTAGGAGATTAAAAGTTGATGACCAGCCTCTTCTTGCTTGAAAAGTTTCAGCAGAGAGATCTGCAGTTATTCTAATATTCTTACCTTTGTACGTTATAGTTTTCTTTCGCCGGGCTGCTTTGAGAATCTTCTCTTTCATGTTAACTTTAGTGAAGCTAATTATGATATGTCTGGGAGATGGCTTATTGGGGTTGAATCGTGCTGGGGTTCTGAAGCTGTCTGCTATCTGAATTTCAGATTCTCTAGGCATGTCTGGAAAATTTTCTTTCATAATTTCACGTAGAAGGGCCTCTGTGCCCTTGGCAGCCACTTCATCGTTCTCCGAAATTCCTATAACCCTTATGTTGTTTTTTTTTCGAATTATCTGAGAGTTCTCTGAGTGAGTGATCCGTTTTTGCTCTCCATTTCTCTTCCTCTTTGAGAGATTGGGAGCGTTCGAAGACTTTATCTTCAATGTCAGAAATCCTTTCTTCTGCTTGCTCCATTTTGTTACTGAGGGATTCTACTGTATTTTTCATATCTTTGAGGGCTGTAAGTTCTTGTTTCAGTGTGTCTAAGTCTTTGGTGGTTTTGTCTTTAAATTCGTTAAATTCTTGAGACAATTTTTGAATTTCTCCTCGAATTCCTAATTCCATTTTATTAATCTTGTCTGCAAACCAAATTCTGAATTCGACTTCTGACATCTCAGCCAGTTGTTTATGAATGGGATCTTCAATCACATCTGCCGTATCTTTTCTTGGGGGGGTTGATCTATTCTGGTTATTCATGTTACCAGAGTTTTTCCGCTGATTCCGCCCCATGGTTTACTCCCTTTGGTTTTTCCCCTGGGGTTTTATCGAGGGCCCGTACAGTGTTGTGGCCTGAGAAACTGGGGCCCTGTCTGGTGTGGTGGAGCAAAGTGGTTCTGTCTTGTTTTCAGCTGGTTTCTGTTTGATCCTATTGCAACTTCTACTCTGGCTTGAAGTCTCAGCTGTGTGGAAAAATCAGCAATTAAGTCACCCCGCCTGCCCACCTCTGGCCCCAGTTGGAAAAGGAGAATCAAACCTTCCTACAATCGCACACCCAGGGCACCACCTGAAAAGTCCTCAGTCTATTAGCCCAGTTCAAAAGGTCCGAATCAACTGTCTCAATCGGCACTTGTCTCGGGTGGAAGGGTTCAAGAGGTCTCTGGGAACTGGATCACAGGGGCCTGGTGACTCCTCTGACACAGCTCACCCCAGTGCAGCGTGGAGTCAGGAGGAGCCACCCAGCAAACAGAGCAGTCTGGGAAGTTTGACGTCTCCTTCCCCACTTTGCCCCTCCGTCGGACCCAGTCACTGGTATCTCTGCAGATGGCTAACCCAGTTGCCTGCAGTGAACAGACACTCCAGGGGTTTGCACCTGCCTGAATCGCAAGGAAGTCTGCCAGGCCCCCGCAGACTGCCGCTATCTAGCAGGAGGAGATGGGGCCTGACATCTTTGAGTGTTTGATGCAGGTGATGGGAAGGAGGTGTTCACTCAGGCTTAGCCCCGTCCCTGATGGATGCTGCTAACAGAACAGAACAGAACAGACAACTTTGTGAGGTTCTGTCTCTGTTCCTGTCGTCGCCTACAGAAGACGGGCTGTTTTGAGTTCAAACGTCTTTGCTGTTGGAGAATTGCGTCTGAACACCTCTCTGGGTCAGCCCCGCCCTGGAAGCTTCCCGGGTTTGTGAGCCTTGTCGCAGGTGGCCTCCTCTGGTTGCCCAGGGAGACAGGGGGTGTGGCCTCAGAATATCCAGAAGTGAGCGTTCTGCCGTTAAAGAAAAAACGGCTGTTGATCTACCTCCAGGGAACTGCTGCTCTGGTGTGGGCACTCAGGCGACCCTTTTCTCCTCTGTCCCGCGCCCCAGAGTCAGCACTGAGCGGCCGCAGTTTGTGCTGGGTCCACACCCCTTAAGAGATCCCCCAAGAATCAGAACTCTTGGGGGATGGGCCCCCAGACCCCGATTGGGAGTGGGGGGGAAGCTAGAGTTTCTTTCAGTTTTACGCAATACTACGGTCCGGGGAGGGCTCCTGCACTGCACCGCAGGGAAGTGCCGCCAAGGCTTGATTTCCCCTCAGCAGAGTGCCCTCTCCTTGCTCACGTATCCCAGAGTCAGCGCTGACCTGACGCAGCTCAGGCACTGTGCACTCCCCTCGAGAAATCACTCAAGGAGCCGAACTCCTGGGGGATAGGCCCTCAGACCCCGAGTGAGAGTAGGGGTTCTCAGCTCTCAGCGGGGAGGCCAGAGTCTTATTCAGTCTTTGGCCCCGTATGCCCGGGGAGGGTTGGTGCACTGCACCGCAGGGAAGTGCCGCGAGGCGTGACTCCCCCTCAGCCCGGTGCCCTCTCCTCACTTGCGCGCCTCAGAGTCAATGCTGACCAGTCGCAACTCGGGGACTGTCCACTCCCCTTGAGAAATCACCCAAGGATCCGAAGTCCTGGGGGACAGGCCTCCAGACCTCAGTGGGCGGGAGGGGAGCGCCGGGGATTCAGGGTTGCCGGCAAAGGATTCCGAAAGTTTTATTCAGCCCTATGTCCGGCAGGAGAACGCCACGGCACCCCAGTAGGGGAGGTAGGTCCAGTTTTTAGAAGGTCTCTCCCGTGGAGTGTAGTGGGAGGGCCTTTAATTTCTGCCCGCTTGTTCAATTGTGGGGCTCTTGAGCCGATCTCATGGGGGAGGGGGACTCCCGTCCGCTTGGTGGTGGATTTTGTACCTTTTGTTTGCGTCCTTGTGATCACAACTTGCCTCAGCGGTGTTGATGTGCGTTCTTCAGCCTTCTCTCTTGGAGAGGCTCAAGTCCACCAGGATACTTACTAAATTCCTGTCCCTTAACTCTCCTTCTGGATGGGAGCCTTTGTTGAAAGCTGGCTTCAGTCCGCCATCTTGTCTCCCCTCGTTCTAAAGGCTTAATCGGGAAGAAATAGAAATTCTGACCAATAACAAGTAATGACATTGAAGCAGAAATAAAAATATCTCCAAATAAAAAAGGTCTAAACCAGATGGATTCACAGCTAAATTCTACCAGACCTACAAAGAAGAGCTGGTTCTTATCCTACAGAAATTATTCCATAACATCAAGGAGGAATCCTCCTTAACTCATTCTATGACACTAGTGCCTCCTTCCAAAGCCAAGAAAAGACACACAGGACGGATGGATGTAAGGAAGGAAGGAAGGAAGGAGAAAAACAATGACAGACAAATATGCCTTATGAGCACAGATTGAAAAACCCTCAAAAAAATTTTCATAAACTGATTTCAACAACACATCAAAAATATAGTTCACCATGATCAAGTTGGTTTCACCCCAGTGATTGGAGGATGGTTCAACATATGCAATTCAATAAACATGACTCACCACATAAATAGAAGCAAAAAAATTATAAAAACATATTTTCATCTCAAGAGAGGCAAAAAAAATCAGTAAAATCCAGCAACAATTCATGATAAAAATCCTCAACAAACTAGACATAGAGGGGAAATACCTCAAAATAATAGAAGCCGTATATGACAAATACACAGCCAACATCATACTGAAAATGGGAAAGTTGAAAGCATTCCTCTTAAGAGCTAGAACAAGACAAAGGTGCCCATGGTCACCACCAAATACTTTATACCAGTGTTGAGAAAAAAATCTCAAAAGCAGCAAGAAAAAAGACATGTTTTATATCTGTACAAAGAATCAAAATTAGTATTACAGTAGACTTCTCATCACAAACAATGTGAGCAAAACAGAAGCAACCTCTTTAAAGTACTTGGGAAAAAACTTTCAAACTAGAGCAAGTCCCACTGAAAATAGCTTTTAAAAATGAAAGTGAAATCAATACTTTTTTAGCAATATTAAAACTGAAAGAGTTTATTACCAGCAGACTCACACTGTAAGAACTTCAGCAGGCAGTCTATCAGGCAGAAGGAAAATTAGAAATACATATCTACACAAAAGATTTAAAAATATAATAAATGGTAACTACATTAGTAAATACATTGCTTTTTAACTTGTTATTCAAAGGTTTTAAGAGACTTTTAAATAAAAATAATATCAATGTGGTGTAAGGTTTATAATGTAGAAATAAAATATATGACAAAAATAGCAGAAAGTTGGAAGGAGAGAAATGGAAATACACTACTGGGTGTTTACCCAAAGGAAAAGAAGTTATTTTATCAAAAAAAGACACCAAAGAGTCTTTTCTTGGCTCTCAAATGTTTATTTCAGCACAACTCAAAGTTTCAAAGACGGAGAATCAACTTACATGCTCTTCAATTCATGAGTGGAGAAAGAAAATGTGGTATATTTATATCATGGGGCACTACTCAGCCATAAAAGAAATGAAATAATGGCATTTGCCACAACATGGATGGAACGGGAGACTATTATCCAAAGTGAAGTATCTTAGGAATGGAAAAACAGACACAGTATGTTCTCACTAATGATTGGGAGCTAAAAGATAGTTATATACAAAGAGCTATAAAGAGAAGAGGATCCAAGAAGCAGAGAGGTGAGAAAGGGAGTGTTTGATTCTGACAGAACAAATGTCAGTTTACAGAAAAGAGAGGACTTCAGTTGGGTACTTGAAGAATATACTGATTTTCAACGGGCAGAGGTAGAACAGTCTGAGCACAGACAAAGTGATAAGCAAAGGAGCGAATGTAAGAAAGGTCAGCATATATTCTTGAGCTGAAGAATCATCTTGAAATAGAAATCAATACTCAACGCTAGCTGCATGATTATTTGGGGAGTTATTTAACCTCTCCAAGTTCCAGTGTCCTAACTATGAAGTAGGATTCATTGAACTATTATATATACCTAAAAAGTTCCTAAATGGACTAAAAGAAAAAAGTAATGAACATAAAGCATTCAGCATTGTACCTGGTACATACCAAACAGTTATTATTGGCATAAGGCTAAAATCCAAGTGAGCAAAGAAGAAAAGAAAAAAATTATCTCATTCATATGTCTACAGTGACAAGTTGTGCCCTAGTAGCTTCACGAATACATACATTCACTTATACAATAACATCATTCTTTTTAAAACAAATTTCTGACTTCACCTGGTTTGCTTTTAGAAAAAAGTATTGAAAATGTGAGGAGTGGGAAGCGGAAGCACAGATGGCCATTTCATGCTTGAAAATTCAGTCCTTCTCCTTTGAGTTGGAAAGATAAAAAAGACCTTATGGATCTCTCCCTCTACCCTGTGTCTTTGGCTACATGTCTATATGTAAATATATTCTCATTATGACAAAGTTTTATAATTCTAAAAAATTCACTTTTTAAGTTTCATAGAATCATGTTTCTCAAAAGGATCATCTTGTTCAAACATCACAATTTTAGGTCAATAATAAACAAAAATACTTTTAATGAATCCAACAAACAAAAAATCATTTTAAAATTAATGCATACTACATTGTGATTGCACTTATAAGAGTCTCAAAGATAATCACTGAAAATTAAACAAAAGTTGAGAATGAATCCCAACAGTCTGGGAGGCAAAGGCAGGTGGATTGCTTGAGCTCAGGAGTTCGAGACCAGTTTGAGAAGAGCCAGAGACCTCATCTCTAAAACATAGCTGGGCATTGCAGTGGGTGCCTGCAGTACCAGCTACTTGGGAGGCTGCGGCAAAAGGATCGCTTGAGCCCAAGAGTTTGAGGTTGCTGTGAGCTCTGATGCCACAGCACCCTACCTAATGTGACAGAGTAAGATTCTGTCTCAAAAAAAAAAAAAAATGTTGAGAATAACCACAACAAAAAACTGAATTCATGTGTTTGGTCTGATAAGGTACAATCCAGACTGAAGTCAAGGAGACTGAATAGATCAGAGAAAGTAATGGGATTTATTTATTCTTAGAAGGCCAACTATGTGCCTAATAAGACATTGGTATGTTGTAAAATATTTACACATTTGTAAAACCAGAAGTTATTATAATCATATTAACATATATTTTCTTCCATTTTTCTCTCCTAGTTCCATCACTGACAAAAGAAGATAAATCATTCTATCAAAAACATGCCTACTCTCAAATGTTTATCACAGTACACAGTAGGAGAGGTAGGCACTCAACTAAGCACCCATCAAATGAGGATTAGACAAAGACAATGTGGTGTACATATATCCACGGAACAAGAATGAAATTGTGTTTTTGCAGCAATATGGCTGGAATGGGGAATCAACCATGTTGCGTTATAACTTGTAAGTGGCAGCTAAATAATGAGTACACATGGACATAGAGACAGGGATATTAGACACTACAGACTCAGAAGAGTAGGAAGGTGAGAGAGTGGGAAAGGAGAGGGGTGTGGGAAGAGTAATTACCTAATGGGTACCATTTATACTAATTGGGTGAGAGTTACACAAAAAGCCAAGACTTCACCACTATGCAATATACTCTATTGCAAATTATACTCTATTGTAATAAATCTGCACATGTACTCCCTAAATCCACAAATATAAAAAAGGGAAAAAATAAAAATTAAAAAAGAACAATGACATCATTCCTTTTACATATGAAAAAGGCATTAATTTTAAATATGGGAAATTTTATAGATAGATCTGAAAAATTATTAAGAAGGAGCAAACATGTAAAAAGAAAAGTATGTTAATAACCCAGGAAACTGATTATCGTGAAAAGGTTTCAGATACTCAGAATAGTCCACAAGAAAATAAGAAAAGAGGTCTAAACCTCAGTAAAGGCCTTATTTCCACCAACATTTCTTTTTCAAAGTGGAATGTGTATGTAGATAGATATATAGATATGGATGTAGAATTTTTTTTTCTCTCTAGGAAGTTTATGAAATCACTCTAGAACTTCCCATATTGACGGACAAGCTGAGAGCTTGAAACACTGAGTGAGGTAAAGAAAATTTCTTTTAACCAGAACACAGTAGGACCTCCATAGTTGACCACCACCCCACACTGACACCATCCTTCAGTTGACCTAATTTTCATAGACTGGATAGGCACCATATGTACTAAGACCTAGTTCCATATGTTGATCACCTCTGTGTATTGACTAGTTTGTTACAGTCCCCTGGGAGGCCAACTTACAGAAGTTCCAGTGCATCCCACTGCGTTAGGAGAAGTAGGATAACCAGGACAAAAATATATGCATTTCTTTTATTAAACAATATATATTAATATGTACCCAATATAGTTACAAGCCTTTTACAAATACTATCATTTGAATGAACCTTCAAGACAACACTAAAATGAAGATTCCATTATTATCTCTGATTAACAGATGAGAAAACTGAGACTCGGGCAGATTTAAAATTTTGTCCACACTCACGTGGCTACTAAATAGTAGAAATGAGCTATGAAGCTAGTCCATCTGGCTCCAAAATCTACATCTGCAATCACTTCACTATGTTGCATACTTTCCCTGAGAAGAGTTTCTCTTTGCTATGTAATGATGAAAGCAAGAATGGATTAAACTTATTTGGGGATAAGTTTGACCTTTCAACATTTTTGTCTTTCCTACAGAGCCCCAGGAGAAATTTTACATGCATTGTATGATAGACCTGGACCATTCTTTATAGACAAAAATCAATATTTTTATGGGAGAATTTCCCTAGAATACAGTTTAAAATGCTTTTTTAATTATTGATCACTTTAGAGGAGCCAATAATGCCAAACCTCCCTTTTATAGATACAGGTGACAAACTTCAGGGATATGGTGTCACTGATGTCATAAACATTTCTGGGAGCCAAGGCAGGTAGCATGACTACTTTACAGATGAAAACAGAGACAAGAAACCATTCAGTGTCATCTCCATAGCACACAGATGCCTTTACAAACATATCTTGAAAGGACCATATGAACACAGCATAACCACATGGGCAGCTTCTGTGTCCTCATTTCTTCAGCCTGTTCCAGATAAAGAAAGTCTGGAGTCTATGAATCCTCACAATGAGACTCCTACAGTAGAGGAATCATTATGACAATGTCTGAGAGCAACAAGAAATAAGAAAAATAAGATTTTTCTGAGCACAGTGACTGATTGTGGACTAGGTAATGTGAACGTAATTGGCTCCTTAACCATCTTTAAAATGACTGCCCTACTCATGCTTTTCATAATAGATTGAAAAACGTGACTCAGACAAACATCCAGGGAAATGTGGATCCTTATTTTTCAGGTTTTTAAAATGGATAGTCTTTAAACTTCTAAGAAAGAATTCTAGCATTTCCCAAAGCGTTTCCCCCACCCCCACCCCTTTCAACACAAGAGAATATAAACTTGAGAAACTGTGTGTTGTGTGGGTAGGTCTGTAGATTTATACAGTCATCCCAACTTTACAGACATCGAAAATAAACTGACCACTAAAAACAGAAGCTAACCCAAATTGGGCACATGAGGTTCCATTCAAGTTCTCTTGCACTCTGAGGTCAAGGTGAAAGTGAGCAATGCCTTCTAATGGTTCATCTTTGTCTTCATAGACCCGATTGAATAGGTATCCAGAGGATGGTGCTTACTCAGGATTCTACTTCAGATTTTATCACTGAGGTGATCTGTATAAAGCATGAGTAGTTGTTGTTGCCCTAGGCTTACTATTCCTAATTATATTGCTTTGTTGCTTTGCTTGGTTCTGTAAACTGATGCATTAATTGTGCAACAGCATAGAAAATGAAGTATAAAACCATGTTTGTTTTAGTGGCATCTTGGCTGTCTTCTTTGAATATTTCCAAGGCTAGCAGTCATTTGAAATGTATGGCAAATGAAAGCTGATTTCCAGCAAGGTGAGGTCGACTTCCTCCTAGTTTGATATATTCTGCTTTCATCATTACACAGCAAATCCTAAAATGCTGTCATGCTTTTCAGGCTTTTGGTCCCCTTAGAGTGTCTGTTTCACTTTGACCTTAGAAGATTTACTAAACTGAAATTGCCAAAATTCATACAAGGCTCTTGATAACACAGCTACTCCCTAGCTGTCCAGCCTCAACATTAACCACATCACCCTCTCCCTCAACTCAACTCAACCCAAGATAAATACATCATTATTCCAACTGTAATAAATTATCTGATCTTGATTCCCAGTGCTTTCTATAGCCACAGTACTATTTGCATATGCTGTTTGTATTAGTTGTGGTAAGATTACTGATGCAATAAATAACCCTAACACATTAAGGTTTATTTCTCACTTAAGTCACAATCCCATTCAAGTCAGCAATGGTTCTCTGCTACACTCAGTCATTAAGGAATCCAAGTCCCTTCTATCCAGAAGCTCCAATATCCTCTAGCACAGTCTTTCATAATTGAGGTTCCATCAGAGTCTTCAGCAGTAATGTCCACAAGCATTCACTCTAAATGAGGAATGAACCATCTCCAATGCATCTATAATGATGTTAGCCATGGACTACCTTTGCATAAAGTGAGAGAATGGTCACCAGAAACATTTTTATAAGCCTTAATTCTCTATGAATCTTTTGAGGAAGTCTGCTCCAGGGCATGGTCTTCAAGTTTGGCTACATGCTAGAATTACCCAGAAGCTAAGGCTAAGAGCTGCTGATCCAAGCCCTCAGCAATTTTAGTTAGATTATCTGCATCCACCCCATGGAGGAAGAGAAAGGGGGTAAAAGGGAATGTATGGGAAATCAAGTTCTGGGTCTTCTTTTGGGTTAAACCTGGAAATGGCATCAATCACTCTGTCCATAGTCCATTGGCCAGAATACAGTCACAAGGCCCCACGTAACTGCAACCAGGCAGGAAATATACTTTCCTCCCATGTGCCAGAAGGAAAAGTAAGTGAGACTTACCTTAGCAGTATCTGCCACACTCTTCCCTTACCTGAGGAGATATCTCCTTTCCCTTCCCCAACTCTACCCAATCCTTCCACTTGGTTAAGTCCTCTTATCCTCTGAAACATTAATTATCTGCTCTAGAAAAGCTTCTCCCACCATCCTCCAATTGGGGCTGTGAACCTAAGGCCTCAAGGGCACATGTGGCCCTCCAGATTCCCAAGTGCAGCCCTCTTACTAAATCCAAACTTCAGGGTGTAGGTGCCATAGGAGGAGTGAGAGTTATAAGAAACACCTGTATAGCTCAGTAATGCAACACCCTGGTGAAAAGGGCATGGAGAGGGATTTGGCTCTCCTAACAAACATGAGAGCTTCTGAGAGGAGAGCATCAGTGATTAGCAATCTCTACACCTGTGGTTTTAAGAGCCAAGGGAATGTGTCTATAAGAGGTTGCAGGATAAGACAGTTGGGAGTGTGCATTCTATCACAGACCCGCTCACTCTGACTATTGCTTCTCCTGCCTGCAGAACGCTTGCAGGGCATCTCTCTTTGAAAGACTGCTAAGATGTATTCTTCTTACTAAGACTGCTTTACTCCCTCAAATACTGTCTTTCTCTCTTATTGCTAAAGCAAATAGCCCTCAGGCACCTAAGAGCAATTGTTTCCAAGCAAGGTAGTCTGGCCTCCGTGTCCGGAACCTAGATAAACTGGGGGCGGAGACCTGGGCCAGTCCCAGCCCCAATAAGTGGCGACCATCAAGGAACAAATCTCTTTACTAAAATAATTTGTTTTGTAAAATTTTGATTCAGTCAAAAAGGCATACTTTTATCGGTGCACTTTTCAAGGAGAACTATTCTGGTTAGTTTTTCTGTCTCCTCCAGCTACCACTATGTCTTTCTAGTAACTGTTGCTGATAAAGATAAACGATAAGTATTCACTATGTTTCAAGAATGAATGGATAAAAGTGTCAAAATGTACTTCACGTATGCATGCATCATAATTAATCCTAAAGATTTCATGTTATCCTCTGACTTAGATTTAAGAAGTGTTTTTGCCTTGGATGTGGAGAGAAAGGAACACTTTTACACTACTGGTGGGACTGCAAACTAATACAACCTTTTTGGAAGGAAGTATGGAGAAACTTCAAAGAACTCGACCTAGACCTCCCGTTTGATCCTGCAATCCCATTACTGGGCATCTATCCAGAAGGAAAAAAAAAACCTTTTATTATAAAGACACTTGTACTAGGCTGCTTACCACAGCCCAATTTACAATTGCCAAAATGTGGAAACAACCTAAATGTCCTTCAACCCAGGAATGGATCGGTAAGCTGTGGTATATGTATACCATGGAATATTATTCAGCCATAAAAAATGGAGATTTTGCAGCATTTGTACTAACCTGGATGGAGGTGGAACACATTATTCTTAGTGAAGCAACACAGGAATGAAGAAGTATGAATCCTATGTACTCAATTTTGATATAAAGACAATTAATGACAATTAATGACATGGTGGGGCATAGGGGAAGGGGAGAGCAGACAGAGAAGGAGGGAAGGGGTGAGGGAAAGGAAAAGAAGGAAAAAAAAGAACAAGTAAAGAACAGAAAATAGTGACTAGTTTTCACATAAATTGGTTTTAATTTTGACCAAAATATATTACATTAATTTTTAACTCAACATGTTAATATGTTGTTTAGAATATTGTATCCTCATTTATAAGTGACATATGTTTGTAATTTCTCCTTTATAATAATATATTTTCTCCAATTTTAATATCAGGTGTACCCAGATCAAGTAGAATAATTTTGAAGTATTTCTTCTTTTTCTATTGTCTATAAGATTTAGCATGATCTGTATTTTTGAAATTATCTTTTACTTTTATTTATAAATATTAGTTGTCTTTTTTGATACTTAAAAAATAATAAGAAGAAGTTAATTGATGACTCCATACTGAATCTCAGAGTCAAAGCATTCTATAATAGACCCTCAGGCACCTAAGAGCAATTGACAATGTGAATGTTACTTTCTTTGCATTATTATTATTATTATTGCTTAATATTTCGATGTAGCAATTGTCTGCTTCCTTTTCTGAATGTATTTATGTTCGTTCATTCTTTACAAGGTTTTTGTTTCTAGTCCTTATCTTAAACATTGTTATTGTTATTAAATTTTTAGTCTTTTTAATTTTGTGAAGGCAAAAAAAGAGAAACCTAATTAACTCATGTATATGTAAAATAAAAATTTTAAAAAAAAAAGTGTTTTGGCCTCAGAAATAAAAGACTTGTTCAAAGTAGCAGAATTGCAGAGATAAACAGGAATGGTCTATATAATCCATAACCTAACAGTATAATCTATTGTTTAATTGTTCTGTTTCTTTTGTCTTTTCTCTTCAACTTTAAAAAATAAAATGATAGATTTATAAGGGAAGACACTAAACTCCCTTTTAGGCATCAAAAATCTCTTCTTGCAGAAAATAGCATAAAAACCATCTTCATTTTTCAAAGCCAGATGAAACACTAGAAAAGCTAAGGAGAAGAAAGTGCTCAGTATCTATTCTCTCCTAAAAGTGCAAGTGTAATACTTAAACAGAAATATAGCAGCCCTAGTTTTATCAAAACTACCTATCATTCCTAAAAGAATGTTAGTTTCTTACCTCTTTCAGATATAACCAAAATAGTCAAGTTTAATCATGTTTTATATGAAATTTTGCATAGTGATTCCTCCTTTCTTTCTTTCCTTTCTTCCTTCCTTCTTCCCTCCCTTAAAGTATGATTGCCCACTATTCTGTGACAGCTGTAATAAAGTGCTACATAACAAAGCAAATCACCTAAAGAAGGTGGCTAACACTGTTATCTATTTCGCAGTCTCCAAACTATGAAATCTTTTGGAATTTCCATTTTAAGTGAAAAAAATTACTAAAATAAATTAATTTAAATAAACATTAATTTAAAACCAGAAACATATCTTCTAAAGGGAAGGAAAAGAGGGCAAAATATTTTTTAAAATTCATTATTCATATGTCTCTTGATATAGACTTTCCTATAATCAAGACTTGTTTTGAAATTTATAAGGATGGGTAACTAAAAACAAAAAAAAACTTTTTACTAAATTCAATATGAGGTGATAATATTCCCAAAATCAATAAGAATCCTTTTTATATTCAAAGTGTCAAATTTGAAACCAGACTTTGAACATGAAAAGATAAATTAATTCGTTTAGAATGTCCTGATCCTAAGAAAAAAAATTTTCAGAGGCTTACAGACTCTTAAATGGTGATTTCCAAGTATTCTGATAGTTAAAGTAAGTATAGGTAAATGTGTCACCAATTAAATATGATATAATATGCACTGATTTAGAGTTCCCAGGGAACAAAAAAGATTATGTGCTTTATATAAAATATAAATAAGTATTTTATATCATAAAATAGGCTTCAACATTTTCAACATGTGGCATCTAAGAAACAGAAGCCCGTGAATACAAAGAGATTAAAGTGCTTCTTAATGTTTGGTGGTGAATGTGTACCACTGACTATGCTATTATAAAACCTAAACTAGGGATATTTCAGGGATCAAAATCAAAAAAGCAGTGGGAAGTCATGTCTTGGCCTGTGGAGTAGAGAAGTAAAGTGAAGCCAAGGTGTGGAAATAAAGTCAGAATTAAAAAGCTAAAAAACAAACAGAAAGCTTGAGGAAAAAAGGATTCCAGAATTGAAAATTAAGAAAAAGGAGTAACAGAAAAAAAGCTCAGAGATATTCAAAGGTGAATAAGTTGGCAAATGATGATAACATGAGGAAGAACTAAATAGCTATAGAATAACAGCACCAGACCAAATCTTACCCCATTGGAAATATGGTGAAACACACCCACAGCACCTCCCTGGTAGAATAATGCAGTGTTTTTAAAAATCAGGAACTTTAGATTCTGATGGCAACAGGCCAATTCTTTCATGACTTTCTCATGGGTCACAAAATGAGGTAAAATTAAAATCATGATAATTGACTGAGTATTTTGAAGATAACCTGCTACCTCATTTAACTAAGTTTTATATAAAACTAATCACAAAATTGGGCAATCACACTTCTACAGTTTTACCCAAATTAACTAGGAATATGTCTATAAGAAAACTTGTAAATCAATGCTTATAGCAGCTTTATTCATAATTGTCAAACCTTGGAATCAACCAAGAAGTTTTTCAACAACCTATGGTACATCCATATAATAGATATTATTCAGTGATATAAATTTCAGCTATTATGCAAAAACAAGGATACTTAAATACAAGTTGTTAAGCAAAAAAAGTCAGTCTGAAAAGGCTACATACTACATGATTTCAAATACATGACATTATAAAAAAAGCAAAACTAAAGAGACAAAACATCAGTAGGTGGGAGGATTGTAAGATGGGATTTTTAGGGCAGTGATTCATCAATTGTAACAAATATACAACACTAATTAATACAAGATGTTAATAAAGTAAATTATGAGGGAAAATACATAGAAATTCTCTGGACTTTTTGCTTACTTTTTCTGAAAACCTAAAACTGCTGTGAAAACTAAAAGCTATTAATTTAAAACAAAAAATAAATTATATGAAAGGGCATCCATGAATATCTACATCTATAGTCATACTAATGGAGAAAAAAAAATGAATGAATTTCCCCTAACATCAGGAGCAAGACAAAGATGTCTTACCTTATCGCTTCTATTCAATATTGTATTAGAGGACAGTCAGGACAGTTAGTTAAGAACATGAAATACAAGGCACCTGGATTGGAAGGGAACTGGTACAATTATCTCTACTTACAAATGAATAATCTTGTGCCTACAAAGGCACCAACATATATTAGATCTAATAAATAAGTTTAGAATAATTTCAGAAAAAAAGGTAAATATACAACACTAAATTGTATTTCTATACACTACTAATGAACAATCCAAAAGTTACAATTAGGAAAACAATTCTATTTATGAAAGTAACAAAATAAAATACTTCATAATAAAATTTGATAAAAAGAGTACAAGAATTATACACTAAAAAATAAAAAAATTCATAAAAGAAATTTTAAATTATGAAAGTTAATAGAAAGTCACATCATGTTAATGAATTATAAGATTTAGTATTAAGCTGGCAACTCTCAAGCTGGTCTTTATATTTTAACATAATCCCTGTCAAAATCTCATTTACAAATTTTTCCATCAATTGACAACCTTATCCTAAAATTCATGGAAACGCAGGGGACCCTAAATAGCCAAACTGATCTTGAAAGAGAAGTACAAAGTCTTTAAATTCGTACTTCCCAATTTCAAAACTTACTACACAGATATAGAAATCAAATCAGTGTGGTACTATCCTAAGATTAAACGTATAGATCGTTGAAATAGAATTGATAGTTCAAAAATATACTCTCATCTTTATGGTTAATTGATTTTCAATATGGTTGTCAAGACAATCCAATGGGAAAATAACTTTCTTTTCAACAATTGGTTTTGGAACCCTGGATATCCATTCTTTTCTTACACAATATACAAAAATTAACTAAAAGTAGATGATAGTCCTAAATGTAAGAGCTAAAACTATGAAACTCACATTGATTTCCAATGGTTGCTGTAACTAACCATCATAAACTTGATGGCTTATACCAATGGAAATCTATAATTCTAGAGGCCAGAGGCCCAAATCTGGAAATCCACATAGGTCTGCTCAAGTCATTGGCTGAGTACTGATCTGCATATGTATAAGAAGCCAGGAATAAAATCACCAGAAAATAGAATGCTTACAAATGTTTAGAGCCCATATAGGCCTGAGATAAGTTTATATTTTAACCATAGGAGAACATTTCCTAAATCAAGAAGCATTGATTAAAGTCTTTAGATTGCTATCATCTTAGATGATAATTTGCCAAATTTTAGTAGTAGTGTAAAATTCACCTTATAGTAAAAGCTCCTCTGAACCTACCCTAACAAAACTGAAAAGTCAACCTCAAACCAAACAAACCATTTCCAAGTTATGCAACAGTGTGCCAGAAAAGAAAAAAAAAGAAAAGAAATGCAACAAATTATAGCACACAGAATCAAAATTAATTATCTGAAGACATTTTCATAAAATGAATAATGCCCAATATCCAATCAAAAATTATCAGACAAAGAAGCAGAAAATTATGAGCCATAAATCAAAGAATAATCAATCAAAAGAAACAAACTTAGAGATTACAGAGAAAACAGAATTATCATTAAAAGATGTTATAACAGGGCAGTGCCTGTGGCTCAAAGGAGTAGGGCACTGGCCCCATATGCCAGAGGTAGTGGGTTCAAACCCAGCCCCAGCCAAAAACTGCAGGAAAAAAAAAAAAAGACGTTACAACAAATATATATAGCGTGTATATTATATTATTAATATATGTGTGTATATGTATTCTAATATATATGTTTTAAATATAGATATATTTCTAAACGGTAGTAGAAACTATTAATATGATGAAAAGTAATACAAAATATTTTTTAAATGCAAATAACATTCCTAAAAGTGAAAAATATAAAACCTGAAGAGAAAAATGCACTGTACACAATTAAACACTGGAGAAGCATAATATAAATCAATGAACTTGAACACACAGAATTAGAATCTGTCAAAAACCACAGCCGGAAACAAAGTGAGTAAAAATAAGTAAATAAAAGACTGGAAAAAAATAGGAAAACATTAACAGTGCATCAATGGGATAATAAAAACGTCTCTAACATACATGTAATTAGGGTCTCAGAAGAAAAGGAAAGTCAAGTGTCATAAGAAAATTAAATAAAGATCACCAAATTTGCCAAAACTAAACCCACAGATTTAAGAACTTCAACAAATCCCAAAGGGAATAAATACAAAGGAAGCCACACCTCACCTCTTCATAATCAATTTGCTGAATACCAGTGACAAAGAGAAAACTTAAGAATCAGAGAAAAAAGGCCTGTGGGCTTCAAATGAATTATTTGAGACTGTTTTGCTTATCTGTGGTGTCGGATTGCAAAAATTCTTCACGAACTTTTCTTTTGCTCATCAACTTTCATTAGTGTTTGTGTACTTAATGTGTGGCCCAAGGCAACTATTCTTCTTCCAATGTACAGCAGAAAAAAAATGGGTTGACACCTGAAAGAAGAGATTATTCCAAAGAAGAAATCACCATGTGAATGAGAAAATGATTCAAAGCAAACGAAATAAGAATGTCATCTAAAATTTTGTAGTTTGCAGCTAACAAAGAATTTAGAGGCAACTTGATAGTTTTATAATGATTATAGTGGAAAAAAGCCTTCTCAAAAAATTATCTAAATTAATTATCAAAATTAATCATCTAAAGGCATTTTCAGAAGAGAAATTTAAATCCAAAATAACTGAAAAAAGAAAATAAAGATGAGAAGGAAGACAAAAATAATTTTAAAAATTGATGTACCCAAATCTGTTTCTTTGAAAAATTAATACATTTTACTAACTTCTAGCCAGATTTGTAATTAAAACATAAACTAATATCAGAAACAAAAGTAGTGGTATCACTACATGTTTTATAGATATTAAAAGACTAAGGTATTATTATGAACAATTTATGCCAAACAATGAATAATTCTGACGCAATGAAAAGTTCCTTTTGGTACAAAGTACCAAAACTTACTTAAGAAGAAATAGATAATAGGAATAGCCCTATTTCTGAAAAGCACTGACGACTGTGTGCAGTGAGCAAAACTTCGGAATCTGATCTCATATATTTTATTTTGCGACTCTAAATCAAGTAACTAGCACTGATTCTGAATATTAGCTACAAAAGTTAATAAGAATTGAACTGACCAGCCTGAGCAAAAGTAAGACCTTATCTTTACTAAAAAATAGAAAAACTAGCCAGGCATCATGGTGGATACCTGTAGTCCCAGCTACTCAGGAGGCTAAGTCAAGATCACCTGAGCCCAAGAAATTGAGATTGCTGTGAGCTACAATGATGCCATGGCACTGTACCCAGGGCAACAAAGTAAGACTCTGTCTCAAAAAAAAAAAGGAACTGAACCAAAAGCAATCATGGCCATTTAAATTCAGACTAAGCTGATCACATCTGTATAACCACATAGACCTATAAATCCTCAAATGGCAAACCACTCAGCATATTTCCCAAACTCTCCAACTTCCCTTACCCTATCTCTCAAGCAACATTCAAATTAGGCTCATAAACCTTTTAGGTAGTACCATATTAGTATGATTCTCATGGGTCTGCCTATATACCTAAGACCTTTAATATGAGGCAAAACATTCTAAGGCCACTGTTAGAAAAGAGGCTTAAAATGCAAATATCTCTAGAGGTATTAATAAGTTTCCAGCAAGACTAAAATGAGTACTTTGAAATACGTATGTATTACTTTCCAAAGAACATTTTTCTGTAAAGGGTGAGAGCTAAATGACTGAAGCAGCAAAAAGATGGCAAAGAAAGGAGCAACTAGTGCAGTTATGAGAAACTGATACTGAAACAAGTTTCATTGATTCAGTTTGACAGAAGTTAATGTCATCATTGTGCAGGTGCCTGGCTAAGTACTATGACCCTGAAACTCTGCCTAGAGCCCAGGAATTACCTTATGGACTAGTCTTCAGGATAACACTTCACACATACCTCCTCCTCTTATTCACTTCAATATTGCAGAACCCCACTTTCAGTGCTGGCTGTACTATTTACTAAAATGAGCCATTTCATTCTTATTTCAAAATGTGGGGTTTTTAAAAAATTCTTTTTAAATGAATGAATTCATGAAATGAACCTAATCCAATCTAAAATAATCCTTTTCTTTCTTTTTTTCAGGACTAAGCACATGATATTATTTTGAAAAATAATATTGAAAAAATTGAAATAAAATTAAAATTCATGTATTCTTTTTCTTAAAAGCAACAAGACATCTATTTTCACCATACTATGTATCTGCCTATGAAAACACAACTACTTCATTAGTAACAATATTCCCCTGAATTAATTTTGGCAGTTCATGTAGAGTCGAAGACATATCTGGCATTTTTTAAAATGTAGAACAATGTATACAGAATGCTACCAAAATGGTTTAAATGATTTAATTAGAGGTGATATAAATCTCCCTTAAGGAATTCTCTATCTACATCATTTATAAAGACAGACTTTGCTTATACTCTTTTTATAGGAGTCTAATAGAAGGCCATTATCCTTTTGGAGTGAAGAGATTTACAGACATACCTTCCATTAGCATTAATACGTGTCCATGTAAATCACCAGGCACCAATAGCTGAAGAGAGCTCACTCATCTATTGGGTAATTGGCTATTATAGTTAAAAAATAATTTTGGGACAAGGAGAAAAAGTAACACCCTTAATGTAATTATCTGAGGTTAAGACTACATGAAAAAGATGGGAAGGAAAAATGGGTGACTTGACACTTCATTTGCCTTTTATTTTCTCTTTTTCGTAAGTTAATCATGAAGATAACAAAAAGCAAGCAAGCATAAAGGTGGATTAGAGTGACTGCTTTTGAAAAAACAGAAAAGTGCATTACTTGGTATAGAAGCATGTTGACATAGATCATTAAATTAACAGAATGCGGTCATAATAAAAGCATATTGTTTCCTTCACATGGCAAATGTTTGCTACACTTTTACCTTAGACTAACATAGGATTTGCTTGACATTTTAATTATATTATTTTAAGAAGTACAATGTCTTCCCAATGTTCTATGACTCTGCATGTATATATGTTTTTTAGTTCTGTATTGCTGATCATACATATGGGCTTTTCAGGGTCCCTGGCACAATTTTATGTGCCTCAAAATATTATGTACAGATGGTTACATTTTAGTTTGTCATTCCACACATAGAAGAACTTTCATGTGCTTAATGTAAAGCCAGGCTTAGCTTGTCAAGTTGTCTCATGTGACAAATAGTTGTATATAAATAAATTCACCAGATACACTTTAAAACAAAACAGGGGTATTTAACTTTGCAGAAACAGGGTATCGGAAATCCAGGATTCTTTCTATATTTAGCAGATGATTTTGTAAAAGTAGGGTTCACTGTTGGCAAAGTAGGTTATATCTTCATGGTTTAGACAGACAAATACCACGTAATCTCTGCTCAAATTTAAAATGCATGCTTGTGTAATATACATTTGCAAATCTGTTCTAGAAATATTCTGCCACAGATCAGATGCCTTGTTATTGAGAAATCAAACAGTTCTTTAAATAGAGGTTGAAAATGCAGCAGAAGCTAATTTTTGCAGTACAAAACTGTGTGTTTTATTTTCATTTAACAGATTAAATATAGCTCTACTCTCTGCTTTGATTTTTCTGCCGTTTCTTACAAATGTGACAGTGTCAGAGTACACACAGGATTCCACTTAATTAAAAAAAAAAAACAGAGTCACAGAAAAAAAGAGAGAAAAGAAAAGAAACAACAATAAAAACAAACAATTTATAGAGTTCTAGTTACTGGCATTTAACAAAAGGCATTTCCAAGGAATTTTAGGGAGCTCTTTTACAGTTCTCATGGAGGATGCCACATATGCCTTTATTTATTTTTATATTGCATTTATTGTAAAATTAAACAAACAGAAGAAAGCTTGTAAAAGAAGAAATCAGAAAAGAGGAGAAATGAATGAGTGACTCTTTGTGGCATATTTTCTCCCTCAGCCTTGCATATTTGCATTAAAGTGATTGTGAATAATGTACATTTGACCAGTGCTGTCTGCAGAACTAATGCCTGTAAAAGGGATGGGAAGTAGCATATGTTGTGCCTAGGGCAGAGAAAGTCCAATCACCCCCACTGTGAGAGTCTCCAACTAAAATGCAGGACAGCCTGGGATTTAGCCTAAATGAACCCAGCAGGGAGAAACAGGACACAGTCCCTCGGTCCACATTTAAGCTTCTGAACTAATATTTTTAGGGTTTGCTTCCCAAAAAAAGAACCCATAGTCATTTATTTTATTTTACTAACACAGAAAATTTAATTTTTTTTTCTCCTTTGTCTTATCTACCTATTCTACAAAATTTCCAGGGAAACCTTACAGCAAGAAATCGAACAAGCAATTGGTTGCTACAGAATCAAGATGTATGCTCTTTACTGCCTTTTTTGCAACTCTCTCCTTTGCTTGAACTATTCCCCAGTTATTATCTGATGAGGCACAATTTTGACAGTAACTACATGTTTTGGGCTTGTGGTTTCACTTTTATGCTCTTACACTGTATTACAAAATACTCTGCTATAAACACTTTTCAAAGCTTCTCAGTCGTGTTACATAATCTTCCTGTGACCTCCAGCATCAGGTTCAGATTCAAGCTAGCTTTCCTTTTACCTGTGTTAACTTGATAACTGAAAAGTATATTTTTCAGTTATCAACACAGTTATAAAACAATTATAAAAATGTATGAGAATAACAAAATAAGTTGAACTAGGGAAATAACAGTTGACAAATTGCTGAGTTTAGATCAGTAGGATTGCCTCTTGCCTCATTAGCTGCAGTATTAAGGAGAAAAAGAAACTAGGGCTGGAAAATATATATTCTGATTATCCATTTGGTATTTATGTAACTCAAGGGTAGGGAAAAGGCAGTAAAAAATATATAACTGAAAAATTTGTAACTGTTTCATAGCATGATAAGAAAAAGTCCATGTAATGATGAAAACAGAGTTGATAGGATACAATTTATCTTTTCTACGATGATCATAGTGTTTAATTCCTATTCAAATTACTGTAAGGACACTGCAATGTTTTAGAATGGAGGAAGGCTCCAAACCCCTGATTTTAGTTTATTGGGCTATTCCTTGGATAGGTATAGGAAGGCAGCAAGGATTTTCCTGTTTTGGTAGCATAGATGGATTTCATTTTTTGCATGGTTAGCCATTATAGAGCATTACATATACTCATGTGAATTAAGTTTGTGTTGCTTAATTTTATTTCTTTTGAATCATAGCCTAAATTTTGTAGATGAAAGATCTCGACCCCACTTCTCCTCCCCACCCCTCACTTTCCTTTCCTAATTTGCTGTAACCCCAGAGGATCTGTTTTGTTAAACTGGGCATCCTTCATGGTTTTCCCATGATTTCAGTCTTCTCTGTTGTCAGCCAATGATGGGACCTCACAGTGTAATCATGATAGTTCCTGAGATCAACCAAACCCACCTTGCAGAGATTTCATTTGAGAACATGATTCAGTGTGTTAGATTAAGAGACATCAATTTCCTGTTAAGATCTTAGTGCAGTTTCTATCTCCTCTATAGTATTATAAGCACCTGTAAGTTTTGGAGAGGGGAGTTCATGAAGAGGAATCCTCCAAAACATGCTAACAGAAAAAGTAACATGAATTGCTTAACATTAGTTTATCAGAGGCTCAAAAATACTGGCTGTTTGGAAAGATGTTTGGAGAACACTTAGAGATCTAAAAATAGACCTGCCATTTCAATCCTATAATTCCTCTACTAGGTATATACCCAGAAGACCAAAAATCACATTATAACAAAGATATTTGTACCAGAATGTTTATTGCAGTCCAATTCATAATTGCTAAGTCATGGAAAAAGCCCAAGTGCCCATCGATCCACGAATGGATTAATAAATTGTGGTATATGTACACCATGGAATATTATGCAGCCTTAAAGAAAGATGGAGACTTTACCCCTTCCATGTTTACATGGATGGAGCTGGAACATATTCTTCTTAATAAAGTATCTCAAGAATGGAAGAAAAAGTATCCCTAGTATGAAACTAATTTATGGCTTTCATATGAAAGCTACAACCCAGTTGTAACTTAAGAATATGGGGAAAGGGGAGAAGGAGGGGAGGGAGGCGAGGATGGGCAGAGGGAGGATGATTGGTGGGATTACACCTACAGTGCATCTTACAAGGGTACATGTGAAACTTAGCAAATGTAGAATATAAATGTCTTAGCACAATAACTAAGAAAATGCCAGGAAGGCTATGTTAACCAGTGTGATGAAAATATGTCAAATGGTCTATAAAACCAGTGTATGGTGCCCCATGATTGCATTAATGCACACAGCTATGATTTAATAACAATAATAATAATAAAAATCTTTTTTAATTCTTTTATGATATCAAAAAAAATACTGGCTGTTTGATTAATAAATTGAAGCAGATAATTCTTCAATTTATGTGCATCACCATGTCAGTATTTTCTATCTTAATCTTACCCTTGGTGCCATTATTAAACTACTGACTGAAGGGCAGGAAGTGTCAATCATTCGAACATTTTCAGGAAATTTTTAGCAGGCACCTGTTATGTGCTGGTACCAGATGAAATTAGGGGCCTCTGTTTCCCTGAACTTATAGTGCTAGAAATAGAGACGCAAACAAGCAACTTATAACACATTGGGATTACACCAGTGGTTCTCAAGCTTCCTAATGCCTCCTAAGGCTGCAATCCGTCAATATAGTTCCTCATTTTGGGGTGACCCCCAACCATAAAATTATTTTTGTTGCTACCTAAAAACTGTAATTTTGCTACTGTTATGAATTGTAATGTAAATATCTGACATGCAGGATGTATTTTCATTGCTACAAAGGGGTCGCAACCCACAGGTTGAGAACTGCTGGATTACACTATGATAAACTGAGTAACATGAGGTTCTATAAACTGTGAGGTAGAAAATGTAAAAACTAAAAGTATAATATGTAAATATTTTCTTAAAAGACCTTTTAAATTTGTTACCAAACATGCAAATTGCTTTACCATCCTTCTCACTTGAAGGCTGCCCTTGTTATTGCTATTTTACCGGTAATAATACATTATCATTTATTCCTTTCTAATCCACTAAGGGTTAATATTGCAAATAAACTGGGAACTGGTGAGAGCCAGACCGTTCTGGAGGAAGTTTCATAGCAGACACTTTCCCTCTTATGCTTAATTTCACAGGCTTTGGTCATTTCACATATTGCTGCCGGGGCTGGGAGAAGTTTGTGTTGTGATGTATTACATTTGTCATCACGTGCCCCCCAAACCCCTGCTTCTTCTCACATTGCTTTATTGCAGCAAAAGGTCTAAAACCCATGCATCTTGCTGTCTTTCGATAGCCCCCTTCCATAACATGGTGACCTGTGCAGAATTAGAGCTAATAATTCAAACCAAAAAGGATAAAAACCATAAAGCAACTGGCTTGCTTCCAGATTCCACCATGACATTTTTAAAGCCCAATTCAAATATTTTACACAGTGCCCTTTCAGAGGCAGAATTTTAAGTTGTGCCCTTTCTGAGGCCATCCGTGGCTTGGTCAGGAGGCCTGGGTTCTAGTTTTGCTTCTGCTAGGTATACAAGGCAAGAATGAGTTCCCTTGTGTTTAAATGGAAGATCCTTAACATTGATGTCAACTTCAGTTTTCTAAAAATGAATTTTAAAATAAACTAGACACATATTTTCTTCTTTTAATGTTCAAACCTTTCATCTTCCCAAAGTCCTTAAAAAAATGTTTTCAGATAAGACTACCTCTATTATTCTAATGTATGAAAATGGCCAAGAAATGGCATACTTTTCACTTTTCTAAAATAAAAATTCTAAATCTTAGAGATATTCAGTGATTTTCATAAGAATATATAATGATTTGTCATAGGAATACAGAACCTGATCCCTATCTTAAAATGTGTGTGTGTGTCTAATATGTTCCATAGGAAAAAGACTGTTTCACAATTTTCTCTGATTCAGTTAATAATCTGAACTCAAAGTAACTTAGTAAAACACTAATTATATTTGGCTCTCTGACAGATAAAGTAGTTTAATTGGCCAAAATTCATAGTTAAAGGTATTAGGTGTTCATGAGAGTACCAAATGGACCACACAGGAAGCAGAGATCGATGTTCCAACCTCTCTACAGCTGACAGTGGTAGGCATCACAGACAGGCAGCAAAACGAGGCCAGAGGTGTCTCAATATTAGCCCCTCTCTCTTCTCCTCTGAATGCTGAACATCCAGACATCACCATTTGGTCTGTATACTTGGAAGTTTTCCTGAACTGGGTGGCAAAGCAAGGACATCCATTCCTAACGATGAACATATGTGCTCTTCACTTGGAGTGTCCTTAGCCCTAAACAGAACACTGAGAAAAGTTAGATTATTTCAAATGGCATGCCTTGATGACCATGGAATCTAGAACTATAGACTCCAAAGAGATAACACAGGTGATTAATCAGGCACAATTTCCATGTCTTTTGCCTGTATCCTGTTTGTCATCTATAATATTTGCTAAAATGTTTATGAATATAATCAATTAAAACCTGCACAAGGAAGAGAGACTAGACAAATGTTATATTATACTGTGTGTAGGAGAAGAGGACTGGAAATAAGAATTATTCCCTATTTTGCTCAGATATCAACTCAGTCCTTTCACTTGGAGGTATGAATTCAACTCAATTCCACAGTTGGATTTCAGCCACCTAGAAATCCTGACTACCTATTACATAGAAGTTTGACTTTTTAAACATATCATCAGTGGCAATTATCATGTCATCTATGTCAAATGTAACTATTTTGTAACTAGTTTCAACTTCGGAGAGTATTTTATCTTTGCGATTCAATGCTGTCCAGGGCTTTTGATCTTGCCAGATCCCCACCTCCTAATCCACACTTACGAAGATTAAAGCTTGGTGCTGGTCACTATGATGCTTTTCTGCAAGTAGAGACAGTCAAGCAAAAAACAAACTCAAAAGAATAAACTCTCCACCCCAATTTTTCTCAGGCAAATGAAACAATAACATAGACAACCCAATATTGTAATTCCTTTATGTTGAAAGCACATGGGTCTTTATTTGAAATATGATTCTATTTTCATTCCAAGAATAGAAAACAAATGGAATTTTGAGATTGGTTTGTATTAAAGGAGTTTTTTAAAATAAGGTCTTATTTTTAGAAACAGATAATTTTACACAAATTATTTAACACACATTATTGGTATAGAGCATCTGTGTGACATACTATTCTAAGTGCTTCATAAAATATAACTTGTTTAATCCTCATAATAATTATGTGATTCTATGATTATCCACATCTCTCAGATAAGAAGACAGAGAAACAGAGGTTACGTTAACTTTCTGAAAGTCACGAGCTGAAAAGTGGAGGAGCTGGGATTCAAACCCCAGCAGTTTGGCTCCAGAGTTTATATGGTGAAATCTCAATAAGATGCTTTAAATACCAACAAGAAAATGTCAAAAGTGGAAGCATTTCATTGATAGTGAAAGTTGCAATCATGCTTCCTCATGACTCTTTTTCTAATATTTGAGAGAACATTCTGAGAAAGTGCTATTGTTTCTCAAACATAGTTTTCATAGTCTTTCTCTAAATCTATGATAAGAACGTCTGGAAGTTTCGTAATATTGATTTTTGAAAACTGGAAAATTATGACAGAAGAGGAAATGAAGGAGCAAGTCTTAGTGTTTATCATCTTAACTCACGTGATTGCAATCAAGAAAAACACAGAACTTGGCATTAAGTGAAACAGCTTTCCACAGCATACAAACCAAACAATGATGCTGCTGCCCCACCTTGTAGTCTAGTAGTTAATATTCTGCACTTTCATTGCTGTGGCCGGGATTTGATTCCTGGTCAGGTAACCAGTCCTTTGGAAACATGAGTCCTTTTAACTCTAGAAAATCCTAATTCAACCTGTCTGGGACTTTGTGCTATAATGTTTAGCTGTAACTTTTACATACCTCACAATGCACACAATACATACCTCACAATGTAAAAACTAATTGAAATAATATAAAGTTAAAAAAAATAATATAAAGTTATTAGCAAAGTTCTGGGCACAAGTAAGCCCTTCAAATAGATACTCAAATCCTTTCCTCTCATTCTAGGAACAAGGGCTTTCTCGTTTGTAAATAAAGGGGGAGAATTTTTTAGCTTTAAAAACCACAGTTGGAGAAAACAAACATTCGATCATTTAACAAATATTTATTAAGTGCTTACTATGTTCCAGGCATTATTATTATTTCTAATACAACAGACCAGAATTCCAGACAACTGAAAAGTCCCAAGGGTACTTGTTTCAATGTGCAATGAGCACAGATGAGTAATTCCACCACTTCTGCCTGTTGTTTCTTTGGAAGAACACACTATTTAGTTTGACAAGTACAGAGCATTCTGTGATTATTTTGTCTATTTCTTGACTTTATTAGAAAATTATTTATGGATAAACACAGCGGGAAAGACAACATTTATAGTTGCTTATAAAGTCACTCATATCATAAAGCATTCAGAAACGACAGGCTCCATGAGAACCAATACCACTCAATTCTTGGTCAAGCTGGACAGGCTATCCCTGGAGATTAACAACAGCCAACACTCTTTGCAATGCACAAAGTCTAATTTGATCACTGGCATTAAGGCAAGCCCTTTTAGGTTTAGTCTACCTTGCTAGAAATTCAAGAACATTTATCTTCTCTTTAAAAATTATCCAGGTTTGTTAACTTGAATTTTTGATACAACTATTATATTAGTTAACTTTCAGCTCCATAAAGAAGAGCAAAGCAAATAACGTCAGCCTTGCACTATTTCTTGTAGCTCTCTGACTTTCCCTTAGGTGGGAGGCAGCTGCTGCCGACGTCAGCTGTCTGTAGGGCACAGGAACACACTGATTCTTTTCAGGCTGGCTCTTCACTAACACAATTCCTTCGTTCTCAGCCACTGTGCCTAGGATACACAGAGCCTAACACTAATCACTCAGCCCTTTCCCTAACTGTCTTTCCATCTACCTCTTATTTGTAATTGCTGCAGGTCAAAAGATACAGGACCTGTTGTTGATTCCCAGTAGTCACTCATATCACTATACAAACAGCTACTGGACACGGAGTGCATTCTCAGTGCCGAGTACCATGACAGTACCTCAAACAAAAGCCGTTATTCCTAGTTGGAATATAAAACTTAGATTAAGCATCTCCCAACAATGCAAGAGGATACATAATAAAGGAACATTGCACACCTCTGCTACCTGGTTCATACTTCCACACTGGCTCCCTTCAAAGTCCCTCTCAGAGACCTCAAGAAGCACCCCCCAGTAAAACACTCAGTGCTGAATACTGTTCACCACATCCTCAATAACAGTTCCTCTGCACAGAAGATGCTGCTTTGCAGTATTTTATATTCTATCCAAATTCCTTTAATAATATAATCTCTTTCAGAGTTGCCCCAGGGTTTCCAATGTCTTCATCTGAACTCCAAGATGAACCCCTAGAATTTATCCCTGCTGCTAAATCTGTCAGTATTTCCACATATTCCTTGGAGGGTTATGCTTTGGCTGTACAATCTCACTTTAGGATAAAAAGATCTTAACAGGAAGACACCAGAACACACACACAAATAAATGAATAAATGATCTTCAATTGTCTATTTGATGAAGAAAACATTAAAGTATCAGAAAATCCAAGATTTTAGAGTCAAAATGTATCTCAAGAAAGGACCCAGAATAAGCTGTTAAAAAAGTATTAGTCCTATTTTAAAGAAGAAATTCTAAGGCTCAAAGAGGATGAGTTTTGTCCCAGTTTATAGATCTCTGGGGTGCCTATAAATAAGCATATTTATATTCTTTTATTTACTCTACGAATATACTAATACTCTAAAAAATGTTTCACTGTTCATACTTTATCTGTATATATTTATAAAGTTAAAATGGTTCAGGCAAAAATTCTGTCAACCCACTTTTTCTTCTGTGTTTCATGACTACTTTACTGCTGCTTCTTTCCAAAAGTGTCTCACGCCATTTCTAAAATCCAAGCACTTTCAATTTAGACAATATTTGATGAATAACTTTGCTAAATCCTGAAAATTTTAAATCCATGTATTTTAAAACCATGGGTTTAAAAGATTCTACCAAATAAAGAAGTCAGCCAATTTTCAAGTAAATGTGATGATGAAAATAGTCATTGTGAATGACACAGTGTCTATACTTAGTGTCTGGTCTAGGAGTCTATAATGATCAATACATTAAGAATATTTATGAAGAAAAAAGTATGGACATTCTCTGGAATGGATTAAAGGATTAAAAGTAGAACTTTCTTATAATATAGCAATCCCACCTCTGGGTATATATCCAAAGGACATGAGAGCAGGGTCTTGAAACGTCATCTGCACTCCCATGTTTATTGCCGCATTATTGACCACAATATATTGTGTTTGTGGTTAAGTCCAGGCGTGGTGGCTCACACCTATAATCCTAGCACTTTGGGAAGCTGAGAGGGGTATGAGATTATTTTAAATTGCACATGATCTTTATGGATATATATATAACTAATAATGAAAAATTACATGTTCCATACCCTTTTAAAGCAGTTTCATGTACTTTTGTTTTTACTCTATTGGTACTACTATCATTACTAGTTTAAAAATGAGAAAACTAGGGCACTGAGAAATTAAATAATTTAGCCAAGGTCACACAGCTGGTGAGAAGCATTCTCTATGTAGGTGTCTCTTGTTGATGCCACCAGTATGCTTGTTTGGCTCAAATAGTTCTTTTTGTCCACTTGTTCTAATTCGGTAACTTTAAGATGTGCACAAATGCTCCAGATCAGCCTTGTTCTCGCTACTATTAATTGCCTTACCTATCTTCCCACTTCATTAATTTACAGTACCTGCCTGGCCTATAAAGAAATTTGAGTTTATAACTCCAGCCAACCAGCCTAAATCTCAAACCTGCCCTTGCCCTTGTCCTTTACGCATCTGCCTATGCTTACACCTCCGTCTTGATTGGAATATTCTCCATGCCCTCTTTTCCAGATTCAACTATCATATTCAAATCTAGCTGAAGACATCACTTGAATCCTTCTCAGATTAACCTTAGCACATTAATGACCTTTCTTTTTTTTTTTTTTTTGTAGAGACAGAGTCTCGCTGTACCGCCCTCACAGCAACCTCTAACTCTTGGGCTTACGCGATTCTCTTGCCTCAGCCTCCCGAGCAGCTGGGACTACAGGCGCCCGCCACAACACCCGGCTATTTTATTTTTGTTGCAGTTTGGCTGGGGCTGGGTTTGAACCCGCCACCCTCGGCATATGGGGCCGGCGCCCTACTCACTGAGCCACAGGCGCCGCCCACATTAATGACCTTTCAAATCACTTGAATTCCAATAGCACTGCATAGTTTTGGATTTTCCCTTTACTCAGGTGGTTTATTAATGCACACCTTATCTCCTCCCTGATCTCCCCCCAGCAGACTGTACGTGTAGTGTGAAGACATGTATGACGTGTCAAGTTCACCAGGCCACAGTCCTATTCAAATAAACTCTGTTCTGTTGTTATAAAAGGATTTTGCAGATGTACGGGGGGGTGGGGGGGCTAATTAGTTGAGCTTAATAAAAAGAAAGTATCTTGGATAATCTGGTTGGATGCATTTAATAAGCTGGGGGCCTTAAGAGTAGGACTAAGGCTTCAGAGAGAGAAAGAGGGAGACAAAGAGAATTAAGAGAAATTCCACCTATGAACAACAGCTTTAGATAATGACCATGGAGTTTCATCCTACTCAAAATTCCCCCTTCCCGACTGCCTGATTATAGATTTTGAACTTGTTTTGCCATCCCTCACAATCATGCAAGCCAGTTCTTCATTTTTAACACACACACATACACACATCCATCCTATACACACATCCATCGTACACATTTTCTGGTTGAACCCTGACTAATACGCATACTGCATGAAATATCTCACTGTGTGTTCTTTTTGAAACCTCTAACATACTAACATACGTACATAAACTTACATTTGGGTACCTTTACCAAAAAAACCCTAAGATATTAAAATTGTGACAAACTATTATCTACATAGGAAAACATGAAGGATAAATTGGATAAATAAATTCTAAGTAAAAGAAAATAAAGAAATTATTAGAGTGAGCCAATATAAATCATGGAAGCCTTCTGAAAAAAAAAAATTATATGAAGTCACTGAGCAAGTTTTGAATGTGGACTAGTACAGATAAGAGTGAAGAACCAAATGAAAAAAAATATTTCTGAAGCAGTAGCAGTACAAATACACAGTGAACCATATGCGGATTTGCGTACTTATTTGAATAGTTCTTTCAACATATAAAATTCCAAATAATTAAAATGCAACAAAATAGGTATTTTAACTGTCCCATTTTTTTAGTTCATTCTACCAAGCTGTCATAGTGATAGCAATAAATGATGTTTACCATTTTAATATTAAAGTTTTTTCACTAATGGCATTAGATATAAATGACTTTGATTTGTGATTTTCCCCCAACACTGTGCTTTTATGCATGACATGATTATGTATGAAATGGGAATTGAAAATTCCCTTAATATCCATGAGCATGTATTTATGCAGTCTTTAAAATTTAGAATTATGTAGGTTGCCTAACCACTAGATTCAAATGTTCAAATATAAACGATTACATATATATGGTAATTGTCCCATATACGTGCATATGAAGGAATTGCAAGGAGCAGGGAAAGGAGCAGTGAGTACAGCAGTTCAAGGTTACAACTTTCTGGACATCCCACCATCTATACAACATACATATTTTTTAAATGTTCTGAAGCTTCTAGTTAGCTATGCAAGGACTCAGAATTGGCACACAATGTCACTTAAACCAAAGGATATGCTATTGGTTTCTTGTGTCAGTTAAAATTCAGAAACACATTTTCTACTCCATGCCAACCTCATTCACCCCTCCCCACTACTATGAAAATTATTTTAATCAAATGAAACCATCTAGATGAAGCTTAACTTTTCACCAGCTTATAAACCCTGGATGCAAGATGTCATAATATGGAAATATTGAAATTCCACCAGGGCAAGTGGAAGCATCAACCTTTTTATTATGTTATTTTAGGAGCTGGAGGAAAAACTTCTGCCCCCAAATTATTAAATTCAGTTCAAATTCAATTTAGCAGACATATACAAAGTGCCTACTCTTTAGCAGGTGCTAAGTTGACAGATGTGAATAAAACACGGTTGTTATCCTCAAGATGGTCGCCATGTGATGAAAACCACAGCTATGAAACAATGTGATAAGTATAATGGAACATTATAAGACCAGAAAGGAGGGTCCCCTAACCTCTAGAAAAGAGGAGTGTCACAAGTGACTTTTTGAAGTTGTTACCCCTGACTTGAGCTTCAAATATGAGCAGGAGACAACCTGGCAAAGTGGAAGGAGGGCCTTACAAGTAATACACATGACTAGAGCAAAGATCAGAGCCATGCTGGGTTTAGGCTACTACAGATAATTCAGGGCTGTCACAGCATAAGAAGTGAGCAAAGGAGGAATAAAGGGTGATAAATACCGAAACAATGATTTAAGTCTGTATCAAGCTACCTTTCTTTCTTGATATAATAAATATACTTGCCATCTGAGAGTGTGGGGGAAGGGAAAACTGGTCCAGAAAGAAAGTTACAACATTAAAGATAAACATTGTTCCTTTGTAATTTTGGTTAGGCAAGTCATAAGCAGTTATAGAGACAGATAAACAACTTCCCCATAACATCAAAAAACACCCTCCATAGATTAGGCTTGTCTACAACATAAATAATGCAGCCACAAACACTCTTAGACAATTTCAAAAAATATCATCAATATTATGATTAATCAAGATATTATTTGAAATTAATAAAAATATAATTTTGACAGCTCCATTCATTCTCATCACAGAAAAATTGTCGAAGGTGTATAAGATTCCATACATCCTTAAATCATTAGAGTAACACAGACCTCCGTAAGTATCAGATACCCTCATTATTTTCCATATAAGTAAACAAACAAATGAAAACAATGCAGTTAAGGGACCTTGACTGTCACATTTGATGTTTACTAATCTGGAAATTACCAGTGGCAGGCAAATCTATTTGTTATTGTCACAAATTCTGGTGACAGTCTAATGATAGACATAGAATTAAATGATATAATATGACAATCTTTACAAGAGTCTACTGGAGATAAAATTATGTCTAATAACTAAGAATATGTTATAATTTTGCTCTTACCTTACTTCTAGCATCTACACTGGTAGATTTTAATTAGACATTAAATTACCATAAGAAAAATGTGCAATAGAAGCCTCATAACCTGTTACTTCAACCAAAGTTCTTGACAGATCTGGATTAAAAACCTGTCCTCTGCCACCTCTTATCCCTGTGACCTAAGGAGATGTACTTAACTTCCTTATGCCGGGGAGATGATGAAAAAGACACATTTCATAAGGCTCCACAAAAATTCAGGCAGGATCATGCCCCAGTCACCCCTGGGGGACCTAATCAATAATGCATAGTATTGCATCCTTGAATTCTATTCCTATTATCAACCCTTTCTCCTGAACTCTGGCTCCCTGGGATGGAAATGCCTAAATAAACTCCCGTCAGCCAAATCTTTGTCACAGGCTCCACTTTCAGGGGTGCCCAGCCAAAACAACATGCTCAAGTAGTTGAAGCCCCTAAACTTTAATCATAGAATCCAAATTTCTGGTTTTTTTCACTCTACCACATAGGGCCCCAAAAGAATTGAGTATTTTTTTGACTGGTTGGAAGGGAAGGAACATTTCTGTATTAAATACTTATGCCTTTCATAATATTTTGTTTTCTCTAGATCAGGCGTCCTCAAACTTTTTAAACAGGGGGCCAATTCACTGTCCCTCAGACCGTTGGAGGGCCGGACTACAGTTTTAAAAAAATTAAAACACTATGACAAATTCCTATGCACACTGCACATATCTTATTTTGAAGTGAAAAAAACAAAACAGGAACAAATACAATCACACCGCCTCATGTGGCCCGTGGGCCGCAGTTTGAGGACCCCTGCTCTAGATGGTCCAAAGCCTGCTGGGAAGAGTTCCTTCCAGCTTGACTGAGTTCCATTTGCTTTCTCCACTCTGTCTCCACACTAGATGTCACAGGAGCCTGCAGTCATATGGATGTGTGAGCACACCTGTAAGTATATAAGGCAATAAACAAATGCCCCACAACCAATTCCAGTTGGGATCCCACCTCCAGTAAGGTTGGGAGCTGGAGGATACACCCTCCTTTCCTTTGTGCTAGTCCAGATTCTGCACTCTCTTTCCTGATTGGTTCTATAACATACCTTTTTACTGGATTTTCCTTCTTCTTGATTTCGTTTTTTCCAGGCCTTCACTCTTGTTCCTTGGACACCCTTACCAAAATAAGCAACCTGCATCAAGGTCTTGTCTCAACCTCCTATATTAGCAAGACATAGGCTAAGAAAATTTCTTTCAGCAGATTACATAGTGTGACAAATCAACCCTGGGAGCATGTCATGGCCTTGGGCTGTCCCAAAGAGCTGGCCTGTTAGGCATCACAAGTGGCTAAGTCTTCCAGGCCTGACTTGGCCAGGCTCACACAATGACACTACACCTTTAAAATACATAGCAAAAAGCCATCATACTTATATTCTAAACATAGTATTGGCTTCAAATTCAAACTTCTGCTTTATAATAGAGTTACATAAGACAGATTTAAAGGTCTCCAGTCTTCAGCTATTTCTTTTGTGAGACAGAATCTCACACTGTCACCCTAGGTAGAGTGCCATGGTGTGAACATAGCTCACAGCAACCTAAATCTTTTGGGCTCAAGAGATCCTCTTGCCTCAGGCTCCAAGTAGCTATAGGTACATGCCACCACACTCAGTAAGTTTTTCTGTGCTTAGTGGAGATATTCACTCTTGCTCAGGCTGCTCTCGAAATCCTGAGTTCAAGCAATCCACCTGCCTCAGCCTCTCAGAGTGGTAGGATTAAAGGGGTGAGCCACTGCGCCCAGCCCAATCTTCAGCTATTCTAGGGACAATCTGTTAAGCAGAGTAAGTCTCATCATGAATGGCACCAGTTTGGAAGACTATCCCAGCTTCAGAGAGGTGATGTCCCTCCCACCTATTAACCAAATCAAATCCTAACCCCGGGGCCCATGTTTAAATACATAACTATGAAAAAGATTGGTACAAATGTAATTCCATAGATATTAGAGTTGGTATATGTGTTTATAAGTATTGAAAGTATGTAAGAGACTAATCAGGGCGGCGCTTGTGGCTCAGTGAGTAGGGTGCCGGTCCCATATGCCGGAGGTGGCGGGTTCAAACCCAGCCCCGGCCAAAAACCACAGAAAAAAAAAAAAAAAAAAGAGAGACTAATCAAATCTTTAAGCTATTTTGACAGTAGAGAATAGGATGATAAGATGGAAGTATAAGAACAGAAAAAGGACAAAAAGACAGAGAAAGGGTATGGTTTAGAGGGCTTCAAGTTACCTTTCTGAATCACTAACTGAAGGCCATCTGGAAAGAATAGTTCATGGTTATTTATAAGCCACAAACAAATGGAGTGAAATTAGTTCACTACTCCTTGGAACAGAGAACTACAGTCTTAAGGCAAGAGGATTGAAAGAGTCAGGTGTTCAAGACATGATTGCAAGAGGAACTTCGCCTAACAATTGCAATCAATGTAACCTGGCATATTGTACCCTCAAATGAATCCCCAACAATAAAAAAAAAAAAGAAAGAAAATGCCAGGAAAAAAAAAAAAAAGCATTTACTTAGTAAATGTGGAATGTAAAGGTCTTAGCAAAATAACTAAGAAAATGCCAGGAAAGCTATGTTAACTAGTGTGATGAAAATGTGTCAAACGGTCTATGAACCAAGTGTATGGTGCCCCATGAGCATACTAATGTACACAGCTATGATTTAATAAAAATAAAATAAAAAAAAATAAAGAGTCAGGTGTTAATAAGAAACAAAAAGGTGAGGTATAGCTGCCCATAGCTCAGTGGTTAGGGCGCTGGTCACCTGCACTGCGGCTAGTGGGTTCAAAGCTGGCCAGGGCCAACAATGACAACAATAACAAAAAAGTAGTCAGGTATTGTGGCGGGCACCTATAATCCCAGCTACTTGGGAGGCTGAGACAAGAGAATCTCTTGAGTTAGAAATTGCTATGAGCTATGACACCATGGCACTCTATCAAAGGCAACTAATTGAGACTCTGTCTCAAAAAAAAAGAAACAAACAAAAAGGTGGGAGATGTTAGGAGTCCTGCCCGCCTAAATGGGAATACCACAGTTCAGTGCTCAATACAGCTGCACTGCTAATAAACTATATGATTCAACAAGTGCTTAGGGACATAACTCCAAAGAACAGTGGTTCTCAACCTTCCTGGTGCCCAGCCCTTTAATACAGTTCCTGTGGGTTGCAACCCACAGGTTGACAACTGCTATCCTGGAATAAATTTCCTTTAATGTGAGTGCATTTTTTTATTGAAGGAAGGGGGAATTAGAGCAGGGAGGATTTTCTAAACTAATACTAATTGGAATTCTGTAATTTGCCATGCTTTGTGCTAAGTGACGTACACTCCATACTCCTTTATCCATTTGGAACATTTTATAAAATAAATATTATAAAAACATTTTGCAGATGAGAAAACTGAAGCTTAGATTTTAAGCAACACTCCCCAAATAAAACAATTCTTAAGTGATAAAGTCAGACAGGCCTGTCTGACTCCAAAGTTGCTGTACTTTTTTAACTACATGCCATGCTGCTCATCTTTCTTTTTATTTGAGTCATGGAAAATTATTGCCAAACTATTAATTTATATCACAGCTTTAATCCATGTAAAAGTAAAGTGTTTTTTCTACAAGGATGCTTGAATTGTTAGAAGCATCTAGCGGGCAGTGCCTGTAGCTCAGTGAGTAGGGTACTGGCCCCATATAACAGGGGTGGTGGGTTCGAGCCCAGCCCTGGCCAAACTACAACAAAAAATAGCCAGGTGTTGAGGCAGGCATCTGTAGTCCCAGCTGCTCAGGAGGCTGAGGCAAGAGAATGGCCTATGCCCAGGAGTTGGGGGTTGCTGTGAGCTGTGATGCCACAGCCCTCTACTAAGGGCAACAAGGTGAGACTCTGTCTCTAAAAAAAGAAGAAGAAGAAAAAGCATCTAGCTATCTTAAGAACAATTCTCATATGGTCTGGTATTGACACCTGCATTTAGAAACATAGACTTTATTTCTGAATAGATTTGATTACACATAAATTGACTTAAATAGATCTTACATGGGGATAGTTGAATACAAATAATTTTGGTGAACATTATAAAGAAAATCTGATAAGGAATAACTAATATATTTCTTTAAAAACAGAGAAAGTAAACACAGAAAGAGAAGAGGCATTTCCACATGGAGACCGAACAGGGAACAAAATTTAAGCTCCAGATCTTCAATAATTCTAACTCTAAGACCATTCTCCAGAGAATGATCTGGAGGGCTCTCTGCTCGGAGCAAATCTCTTTGCAGACAGCTTTACATCTTCCTCCCTGCTCAGATTCTTTCCTTTCTAAAAATGTCTCAACTTGTCTTTGAAATATTTTTGACATTAAAATGCAATTCTGTCTTTCCTCTTGACTTTTCTCTGAGCAGTGGTCTATAATTACCCCCTCTACTACCACCCATACACTCCCAGAATGTCTGCATGTATAATGGATCATGCATGTGCTCAACAGATTATGTTTTTTCTGCATAGAGAAAGCCTTGGACATCTGACAAAGTCTTCGAATTTCTGTAACAGAATTTTAAGCACAGTATATTCTTTTCTACATTTAATATTGACCTCAGGCATCTGCTGTGGCTTTAAAGTCTACAAAAATTATTATTCAATTTACATTCTTAGAGTTACATGAATGCCAGTTCCTCAGAGGCATTGTGGTTGGCTTGTCCAGGGATACTTGACTTATCTTATCCCCATTTTTCTTGCAAACTTAGTCAAAACTTTTAAAATTCATGATTTTTATTAGCCCTGTGAATGTCATGTTTCATAGAGTTCCTCATCTATGGTCTGGAGTTTCAAAGAATGTGCACGGTTACCTGCACCATGGTGTTACATCACTTGGGAAAGCTCCAGAGGAGAGTTTATCACAATAATAGTATAGTATAAAGTTATTCGCAAAGAATTATAATACCAGATAAACACGTGGAGTGGATATCAGGGAGGATCAACCTTATTCATGCTATTTAAAGGAAGAAAACTAATTTGTACAGAAAGGTTATTTTTATATCTCTCATTTCACCTACCACATTTCCCTTTCATTCTGCTGATAATTTCGTACACTTTTATAAAGAGCAATTCCACATTCCATTATTATTCTAAGCTCCGACAGTCTCATAGAAAATGAAACAGTTCCATAACCTTCCCTCTTACTCATAAAGTCCTAGAAGAGGTAGATTAGACCAGAGAATCTTCTAAATTAGGGTAAATTTTTTTATTCTTTTACTACATAAATCCCCCAGGCAGGAATAAGAAAAAAATATTTCAAACCCAATTCCAAATATTTCACTTGGAATTGCTCCCTGAGAAGAATGGAGCAGCTGCCAATTAGCATATCTGTAGATCGTCTGAACAAACTCAATAATATTTTCACTAACTGACCAGAGCCCCCAGCTGTCACCTGGATACATATCCTTACAGGAAAGTTTTTTTTTTTTTTTAATAAATAAGGCTAGATGGTTATGTCTTAAAACGCCTTCATGAGGCATGGAGTTACACAGATGAAAGAATCTAGAAAGTCCAACTATCCACCCTAGCTTTCTCATGTTTCAGGTAAAGAAACTAAAGCCCAAGGAGGTTAGGAAAACTAAGTAAATGTCCCATAAACAACACTCCTCAAGCGACAGAAGCTGGACTTGGAAACTGCCTGTCATCCACTGTATTCACCAGACCTTTCTTCCTTGTTTTGGGCCACTTCTTGCAAGGAAAAATGTTCAATTCCCAACAAGCTGTGGAAAACAACTTTTGTGATTTCATTGCCATATCCTCCCCAAGGCTTCTTTGCTGCTAATCAAGCTACCATTAAGATGGCAAATCTGTGTCAATAGATTTTTAGACACATGCTTTGATTAATTGTACTATTTCTTATTTGAGATATAACAAATTAAACTTTTGATTCAAAATCGGCCATCTCATATTTAATTACTTCTACAAAGTTAGTGGATACTTAGAGGTAGTGCCAGCTCTGAAACCCAAGTATCTTGACCACAGATCTAGAGTTCTCACACTGATAAAAATGATTTATAATATGTTATTTCATTATTTTCATAGCTTGTAGATTCAATAGAGTGCTTTGTTTTATTTTTCTCAAGAGTTTGATTATACATAGTAATTACATATTATTCTTTCAGAGATACATCTGTAAAGTCTTTAAAATACAAATTTTATGGTCCTATCTTTTCTTTCCTCATTTGAGGAAATTTTGACATCATAATCATAAGATTGAGTCTATAGTACTCTCTAAAAATCTACATATTGGACTATAATAGTATCTAGTTTTCATTTCTTTGAATTTTTCTCTAATTTTCTTATGGGATAGAACAAACCCATCCCCCTTTTATCATATCCTCACCTTCATGCATAGTTCTTGACCTGTAACAGGCAAATTGAAATAAATTGAATTAATGAATAAAATTGAAATAAAAATTGAATTCTTATATAAGACTTACCCAGTGGGCAACAAAAATACAGCCTTATATTCAATAAGGTTTTAACGTACTTAAAAGTTTGAACATCAGAATAGGAGAAAGGGGCAAACACAGGGCCATAGAAGTTATCAGAGTATCCAAGAGTTTGGTAGCCCTTACATCAAACTTCAGAGAAGCCCAATTTTGGGAGATGATTTCAGATGAACTAAGAGCAAAACCAAAATGAAGATGGCTGAATAAAAAAAGAAAAGCTACTAGTTAAGACAAGCTGCACTTCTTTGCACTACCATTGAAGCCTTGTAAAAGGGCTGAAAGCCAAATGAATGTAGGATGCACCAAAACTTAAGTAAAAAATAGTCCATTACCCTGGATGGTCATAAAATGGTCCATTATCCAGAGCTGCCCTGTGCACACTGAGTGACCACGGCTCTTCACCTACAGAATGCCTGCAGCAAGAGGAGAAAGCCAGACCATCGCAGTGCTGACCTGACTCTCTACAACCCTCAAAAATGGCTTTAGTTCTAATTACAGTGTTTCTAGGACATCTGAAACTTTAATTGAGACAAAAATGGGTCAACAGATACAGCCTTTCTGAACTCCTAAAAGAAACAGGGGCTTTAGGGTCAGACAGGTGAGACACAACGTTCTAGAGCACATTTGCACATATGAGAAGGAAACAACTATTTGGGTTCCAGGTTTAAGAGAAAGAGGGGCCATCCCAAAGAGTGTTCATTGAATTATGCCTATAAAATAAGGACTGTACAAATACTTCAGATGGACTTAATCTTATTACTTCTTTGAATTCTCCAGGGGAAGGAGTAATCTTAGGTTAGGAATTATCACTCTTCAGAAAGAGAATGTACTATTTAGTACCTCTTTGTATTTCATTTAATTTATGTTTATGCTCCACACTTGAGCTTTAAAGCATGGCCAAATATACTCTAACCACTTCAGACACTGCCTGTCATCTGCTTCAATTTTAAATGCTCGTATTTTTACCTCTCAGTGTAGTCAGAACTCTTTATTAGTAGAAGTTTTTCCTTTTTTAACTCTATTTTTACCTAGGTATTAGGACAGAATACCTAAAGTAGTCTACTTTAGAAACATAATAAAATTAAAATATGATATGGTAAACATTATAATACCAAAACCTAGAGAAAGAAAATGTGCTGTACAAAATTTCAACCATTTTACCCTGATACATATTTTTAGATTAAGAAATTATATCTGCAAATTCTAATAGTTTCTGAATTACCCTTTGATGACAGACTTCAGAGACTGACTCAATTGGATTTTAGCAGCAGTAGGTACTGAGATGCTGTGTTAATAGGAACAGTAAAGTGGTCCCTTCTTTTAACAACATCCTCTCCTTTTAACTTAGTGCCAAATAAACACAACTCCTGGGATGAAGATTTAATAGGAAAAAGAGGAAAAATTTCCCAACAAATAATAACAGCAACATATAAAATCCATCAGGAATTAAGATACATCTCTGCCACCAGATTAATAATGAATAAATAGGGCCTACTAATTTTTACTGTGCTTGCAGTAAAACAGACCACACATGTCTTCTCTTCTGGAAACTGTAAGTAGTGCTTTAAAATCTATATATAGCTCTAGCACCTGTAATGACTTAGGATGTTCAGGGTTGTCTAGAAGAAAAGGAATTTGGCATTTTCTTACACACACAGTTAAAAATAATTTCTTGACTGTTAGCTACTGTGACCCAGAGGACAGCTGCAGGCCCAAACACCAGGAGTATTATTCTCTACTCATCTATGATTTACATTAGCTTTTTGAACGTGGCTCATCAATTACCCCTATATAAATTCATCCTCTAGCCCTAATGATTGATATAAATGTTCTTCATCTGTGATAACATAATTTACAGAACTAACTTCTTTCATCTACAATTCTGCATAGGTTTCTGACTCGTACTAAGATCCCACATCACTTTAATTTTTTATATTGAATTCATTTCAGGAGCTGCACCCCGGGATCCCCCTCACGTGACATCTCATTTCCAAGACAATCTGTAAACACCATGGCAGAGTCTGTAAGCCAACCTGATAGGAGGCTATGTTCATAGAGACCCCGAGGAACTGCCATTGCTGAAGGGAGAATCTCTCTTACCGTGTTTGTTGTTGTCCCACATTTGTGACAGTTCCTGCTAATGGGAGAGTTCTGATTGGTGCTGGTACAAAGCTAACTCAGACACAGCAGAAATCACTCTTTGGTGGAGGCTTGAGCAGCTGTACAATTTTATTTGTCAGGGAACAAGGCAGAGATCAGAATGCTTGCATAAAGGTAGAAAAACCCTATGCCTCCTCTTCTCAATCGTCAAATTTCCCACTGCCATTGCACTATCCTGTGTGTCCTATATTATGGTGGAAGTCTTGACAGTAATGAATTTCAAGATAGCCCCACAAATTCTGTGCATTTGACTTTTTTTCCCTGTAGCCCACTTCTAAACCCACTAGTTTTAAAAACAGGGCTTGTCTTTCAAGACTGTAATTTAGATCTAGGACCTTTGCCATGGGAAAACCCAAAGAAATCATTAAGAGGTATATGTATATGATGTATTTAAGTGGGCCTGAAATAGTTAAACAGGTATCTGTATGAATATGCTAGTTTTTCCATATGCAATTGCTTTATATAACCAAATACAATTTGTAATATTAGTAAAATATCTCTTTAGAGTTTCCAGTGACTTTTTTCCCATTCATTTTAACTTTAGTAGTAACTCCACACTAATATACAAGGCACAAAGAATATCTTATTATGAATATCTCCCCTTTAACCAAATAGAAAATGAGCTGAAATCATCCTTTATATTTTGCTAAAATCATTCATACTAATGTACTATTTGTTGTATATTTGCACTTAAAAATCTTTAATTTATAAAATAAAATTGAAAAATTTTGCCTCATGTCAAGAAAATGTTTGGCATCAAAAATCAGATAGAGGCCAGGTTTGGTGGTTCCTACCTATAATCCTAGCACTTCAGGAAACTGTGACAGGAGGATTACTTTAAGTCAGAAGCTCAATACCCACCTGAGCAACACAGAAAAACACTGTCTCTACAAAAAAAAAAAAAAAAAAGTGTAAAATTTAGCAATTAGCCAGGCATGATGGTGCATATCTGTAGTCCCAACTACTAGGGAGGCTGAGGCAGGAGGATCACTTGAGCCCAGGAGTCTGAAGATGCTACTGTACTGTAGCCTCAGTAATAGAGTGAGACCTTGTCTTAAAAGAAAAAAAAATCATGTAGATAAGTGCCTATCAATTCAAGGGTAGATAAAGAAATATGGTATATTTATACCACAGAGTACTACTCAGCCATAAAAAGGAATGAAATAATGGCATGTGCAGCAACTTGAGGAAGTAAATGAAAAAGCTACTAACACAGTACACACCACAAGTGATCTCAAGCAACCAGCCTGCAACCCAGCCAAAAACTCCCTAAAAATCAGAGTTTAAACTTGGTATTTTGCCATCTTGTCAGTAAGCTGACAATTAAGGTGTGACTCCCCCAGCTTCCATGGAACTAGAGGCCATTATCATAAGTGAAGTGTTTCAGGAATGGAAAATCAAATATAACATATTCTCATTTACAATTGGAGCTAAATGAGGGAGATATATGGTTATAAAGTGGTGTAAAAAGACATCGAAAACTAAGAAGGAGGATAGGAGCAGGATGAGGACTAAAAATATACCTATTGGGTACAAAGTATACCATTTTGGTGACAGGTACACTTAAAGCCTTGAACTTGGGATTATATAATGCACCCATATAACAAATACCACTTTTACCTCATAAATACATTGAAATTAAAAAATATATATAAGGTAGAAAAGATATTTAGGGATAAGGAGGCCTTTTCTTGTTTCAAAATCTTACTAGACACCTGGCTGACTCAATTTAAACACAATATTTTCGGGTCCCAAATATCAGGCCTTTAGTCAGAAAGAACAGTCAGACAGTAATCTCCCCGTTATTCACCCACGGGAATTGGTAGATTCTGAATAAGTATGATTTTAGTTTGCTTGAAAGTTTCTACTATAAATAGACCTAATTCTATGCCCTATACTATACCATACCATAAACTTGGTATTGACTTAATATTAATATTGAAATACACTAATTAAAAGCAAATTAAGACAAAGATAAACTTCGCTTACCATAACAGAGTTTTACTGTATTATAAAACAGCTTTGTAAATGCAGAATACGATTTTAGTTAAAAGTCGTCAATACACTTTTCAACTTCACTACCTTATTTTTTTTAACTTCAAGTAATACATATTAACACATGGGAGCTGGGGAAGTCACGCGTTAAGTGTCAGCTTACTGACAATATGGCAAAACGCCAAGTTTAAACTCTAATTTTTGGGAGTTTTTGGCTGGGTTGCAGGCTGGCTGCTTGACAGCACTGGTTGTGTGCACTGTATTAGTAGCTTTTTCATTTACTTCCTCAGTTATTAATCTATTCTTTCTTTCATTGCTTCATTATGTTCTTCTCCTTTGCTTTCTTTCCCATCCTTACATTGTCCTCATTCACTCCTTCCTTGGGCAGTCATTTAACATATTCTTCATCTTTCTGTTTCTAGATCCTGATGATTAAGTGCCAGAAAGCAGAAGATCCTTCCAAAAACTCAGTACCCTCTCCTTCTGTACTACCATGCTTGACTTGAATATCCAGCATACACCCTCCCAGGTACATGTACCAGAAGACTGGAAACAAACACACACTGTACACCTCCCTTTAGCAATAAGCTAATTCATTCTTTCATTATCCACATAAATTATTGTAGTCAAATTGGTAAGTGTTTCCCGTTATAATTTAGAGGACTCTCTGGTGTGGCAGGATGTCCACTGACAATTAGAAGACTTCCAAAGAGTCAGCTTAAACTTTCTTTTTAAATTTTGTCATTAAACAAGTCTCTTGCTTTTTTTCTGACTTGGGCCTGACAGAATGGCTCCCACAAAGAAGGGTGGCAAGAAGAAGGGCCAGTCTGCCATCAACAAGGTGGTGACTTGAGAATACACCAGCAACATTCACAAATGCATCTATGGAGTGGGCTTCAAGAAGCGTGCCTCCTGGGCACTGAAAAAGATCCCGGAAACTTGCCACGAAAGAGATGGAGTCTCCAGAGGTGAGCGGTGATACCAGGCTCAACAAAGCCATGTGGGCCAAAGGCATAAGGAAAGTCCTTCGCTGTGTCCCTGTGCAGTTGTCCAGAAAATGTAATGAAATGAAGATTCACCAAACAAGCTCTATACTTTGGTTACCTATGTACGTGTTACCATTTTCAAAAATTTACAGTCAACATGGATGAGAACTAACTGGTGATTGTCAGACACATCAAATAAAGTTATAAAATAAATAAATAAACAAGCCTCTTAAATTTCCTCAACTTTGCTGGACTGACAGTCCACAATATTCCAGAGAAATTGTTGTGGGAATTAAATAAAACGAAATATGTGAAAGCCCACTATAAATCATAAAAAAGCTAGACAAATATAAACTATTGTTTTCATTATACTTTTCAACAAATTCAAATGAACTTCCTTCAAGAAGTTCATAAGAACCAAATCAAATTTGCATGTTAAGCACCAGTTCTGAAAATATCAGTTAGAAGGAAAAGACAAGGTCTTGATAAAATGATAAAATTTCAAGATACTGAAAGTATATTAGCTATCCTCTCTCTATATATATATCCTGGGAGCCCCACATCTGAAAATGAAGATTTGGTTGGCTCCGTGATCTATTTAAAGAAGAAGAGAAAAGAGATGGCGATGATAGATATACTCATGTATATATATTACATATAATATATATAATTGAGAGGGGGCAGAGGTGGGGAGAGGAAGGTGAAGAAAGAGAGAATGTGCTTTCACTTCATTTGTTACATCTCTCTCAAAAAAAGAACAAAAAATAAGAAGAATATAAAACAGAATGTTGTTGGGTCTGGCAGTTCTGACTAAACACTCTGAGGATTTCTTATAAAAAGGACCCAACTCTAATGCTACTTCTACAGTATTCTGATGACCCAGTGTCTTTTTTTTTCTCTTATGTATGTTTTTTTTTTTATTAAGTCATATATACATAGATCATGAATATATTTATGCCTTTGTGGGAGTCAATGTGTTGATTATTTGTACAAATTGGAGTGCTTACATCTCAAATGTCTTAACACTGTGATTAAGTAAACGACCCAGCGTCTTTTGAAGAATGTTAAGTGTTAAGTTGCTTGTTTTGTTTTGTTTTTTTGTTTTCTTTTTTTTTTTTTGCCCTAAACAAAGAGCCCAAATGCAATGCCTGTGCTCCGCTTTCTTTAATGCCACTATTGTGCAGAGATTCACTCAGCAAGCTAGGGGAATGGGGTGTGGGTTTTGAATACAAAGAGGCAGCAGCAGGTTCTAAATGCAGCCTCCAAAAGAGGAGAGTGTCTCCACACTCCACATGGGATAGAATAAAACTGCTTTGTCCAAAATGAAAAAGCCTGACCTGCGGGTCCTTTGAGGAGAAAAAGATTTCCTACCAAGGTGACATCTGGATTCTCTCCTTGCTTCTGTTACCACTGCTGTTTTTACCACCCATTCCTTTACTGCAAATGTCAAAATTTAAGACTGAAAATATTTTATTCTTCTCTCTTACAAGAAATAGTTGGGGGAGGGAAAAGCTTACGATTTTTCAAATGGATATAGTCATCTTATTTTAAGAGGGTTTAAAGGCCACATCGTTTCTTCCAGAAATTTTAATAAGCATATAGAAATAGCCAGCTGGCTAATCCTGGGAATATCCCTCCTCGCTGTTCATTTTATAGAAAGATCCTGTGGTCAGGAAATATAAAGCTTTCAACACATTGACCACAGCTAGGATTATAGCCTCATATGGTAGAGGTTTCTCCCACTGTCTTTCTCAGATGCTGTCAATATCCACCATCCTCTCTCACGGGTGTTGAAGTCACCTTCACCCTTCTCACTGGGGAGAACTTCAAGACTGACTGCACTAATGAGGGAGACTGGAATTGAGACATTACATGTAAATCCATCACTGTGATTAAACTTAGCATGCACACTGTGTGTGCTTGGTAGTTTCAAAGAGCCTAGCTATTAAATGGCTTCATATTTTTATACCTTTTGGCACCCTCATAAAAGGACTTAAGGAAACAGAATTTTTCCTCCACAGCTACAGATGGACTAAGGCAAATCTATGCTAAGAAGCTATAAAATAATTTAAAACGTCTTAGGTTCATTGATAAGTCAGTAGCTCTGCAGAATACTTTTAAATGTATAAAATATATGTTATTAAGGTTATACATGTATGTAAAGGCAAATATATGGTGCAAAACCTATTAAGTTGCAAATAAAGTAAAACCTTGTTAATTCAGACTCACTTAAATAAGAATTTCTGATCTACCCAAGGTCTGGCTAAGCAGAATTTTGCCTTTACCAGATCAATGGAGAAAAGACTCACTGAACAAATCACCAGTGTAAATAAAGATTACAGGGAGAGTTATAAACTGTTACAGAGAATACACTGTTTTCAGTATCCTCAAGTATTTGAGGAACACCCATTTCCACACAAATAATTGAGAATATGATTACAAAGCATTATTATGTATTAATCAAAGGAAGGACTCTAAGGAACTCTAAAAGGAATCTTTAATCATTGCAGGTCCACTTATTTTTATATACTTGTAAGAGGTAAAGGGGCATGCTTTTTTTAAGTATTCTATACTTCAAACTTACAAATGCAAGCACATTTTCCCTAGCTAATATAAATTAACAAGCTGCTAAAATATATTTTATAATATAACACATTAATATGCTAGATTTATTTTTGCTTCTCAAGTACTTTCACAAAACCTGGTATTTGTGTGAGATGTATGGATGTGTTCTTAGGCAATATGGCATGATAGAAGGAACATTGAACTTACCAGCTCTGCTACCATTATATTGCAAGGTGAGCTTGGGTCTCAACTTGTGCCTAGCTTTCCTCACCTGCAAAATCAAGAGAATTGTTTTTATACCTCATACATACCCTCGTACATCTCAGACTTGTCATTAAAGTAACATGCAAATATGTTATGATTATTTCTGTATATAATGAATACTTATTTTTGATTTGGTAGAAAATGTGGATGAGGCATTCCATACTAAAATAGCCAGATTCATTTTATTTACCATCTAGAATGCAGAGTTAGTAATTGAAACCGTAAGATATTTCAGCAATTTGTGGAAATCTTTGTGATTAGTTGTGTCAGTAAATGGAATTTAAATGAAAATCTCAGGCCGGCCGAGTGTAGTTGCTCATGCCTGGGAAGCCAAGGTGCATGGACTATTTAAGCCCAGGAGCTGGAAACCAGCCTGAGCAAGACCAAGACCCTATCTGTACTAAACACAGAAAAACTTGGGGCAGCACCTGTGGGTCAAGGAGTAGAGCACCGGCCCCGTATACCGGGGGTGGTGGGTTCAAGCCCGGCCCCAACCAAAACTGCAAAAAAAAAAAAAAAAAGAAAGAAAGAAAAACTGGTCAAACATGGTGGCAGGAGCCTGTAGTGCCAGCTACTTCGGAGACTGGAGCAAAGAAAAAGAGTGCTGTGGCATCATAGCTCACAGCAGCCTCCAACTCCTTGGGCTCAAGTGATCCTCTTCCCTCTGTTTTTCTATTTTTAGTAGACATGGGTCTTACTTTTGCTTAGGCTGGTCTTGAACTTGTGAGCTTAAGAAATCCACCTGCCAGGGTGCTAAGATTACAGGTATGAGCTACCATGCCTGGCAGCAAAGAGGAACTCTTGAACCCAAGAGTTGGAGGTTGCTTTTGAGCTATGATGACACCATGGCACTCTACCCAGGGCAACACCTTGAGAATCCATCTCAAAAAAAGTAAAAAATTAATTATAATAAATAAAAATCTCACAAATGTACAAGGTTTAGGAAACATAGGATGGGCCAGTCCTAAAGGCAGATAAAATAGTATGTCCAAAGAGAAACACTTACAACCTGGTTCACCTGCTCTGATGTAGCCAGGTCCCAGCAGTGGCTAGCACACAGGAGGCACTCAACTGTTATTTTTTGTACCCAGATACCTTTTGGTGAGTTATCAACCTAGATAAATCTTCAAATGTAGGGACAACATATTTGCCCTCATGGGCAAAATATTGTAAATTTCACAAAGTGAAAGACCAAATCTGTCTTGCTGACTAATGTATCCTCAGATTTTAAAATTTAGTGACTGCTCAGTAAGAATATGTTGAAACAAGGAAGAACCTGTTAAATAAGCAAGCAACTACTATATGCCATGTTTTATGAAAGTTGATTAGGACATGGTCTTCACACTCAAAGTTTATAATATAAAGTGGACAGAAAAACAGACTTTTATAGAATTATGGAACAACGGGTTAAATGCCACATTATGAAATAAAATGCTCTGAGAAGCAATACTGGTGTCTCAGATCAAATAAATCTAAAGATGGGATGTGGACATCAGTATTTTTTTAAACTTTTCCTAGGTTATTCTACAGCTAGTGTCAAGACCTGTGGACAAAGAAGTTAAAAATGAATAATTATAGCAGGAGGTGAAGGAGTTAGGGAAGAAAGTTTTCTCAGATTAGGTGGTATGTATATTGGGCCTTTTAATCTCTATGATTCACCAAATGCAAAAAATGCTAAAATTTTTCTCCTTCCAAATTTCCAACAGTGTCTTCTCTTCAGGGACCAAGAAGATCTACTACTCTCACGCATAGCTCTTCCTGAACCTTTGAAGTTCTAAATTCTGAAGACTTAAAGGATGTGTGAGCATCTTAAAAGTCCTAGAGCACACCTCACTTTAAAGAAGCCTTCAGTGTCAGAACCTGGAGGAAAACTGGAAGAAAACAGAGAACAGAGACTTCGTGGTACCCAAGTGGATGGATTGCCTGATAGTCTCTAATTTTCTTCATTTGGGAGGTCTTCCCATGTGTGAAAGGTGTAGGGTCTTATGACTTACAAGGTTTAAGAAGTCAAAGCATTATCTTTGTTATAAATTTCAGTCATGTTCACAGTTATGTTATATTCACTTTGATTTATAATAGTGAACAACCTTGTCTACCATATTGGAAAGGTAAGCAATGAGGTTTTTTATCTTATTATCCTGAATTTCCAATCTCAATCAAGTTGAAGCAACAACTTTTGCCGTCTTCCTGCAAACAATGCCAAAAATTATGATTCCAAAAGTATCTACTGTAAAGTATCTGTTTTTAAAATACTATATTTCAGTCCTATGGGATCAAATGTTTAAGCTCTCTTCTTTCAAAATCATGGAAACATATACTTGGGAAAAAATGACACTAATATCTAAAATAAAACCCAAGCTCTAATATCTACTGTAGAGGAAAGAGCACTAACCAATGTTTCAAGTGCAGTTCTGCCAAGCAGTTACATGCATGAGGTTAGACAAGCCATTCTCTGAGCATCTGTAATATGAAGTGGGCAGACTAATGATGTTAAAAAAAAAAAAAACCTCTTCTGTGCAAAAGTTTTATCCTACTTTCAATTCAACATATTAACAGCAGTTTCCAAATGTATACAAGGCATGCAAGAGAGTATCCTGAGGTAAGAAAATGTTAAACATTCCCCTTGTGCTTTTAACCTTTCTTTATAGATTATAACATTAAAAACAACTTGAAGAAAAAATAACTTGGGAGCTTGATTTCACCATCACCAACTTTGGATGGGGACTTTTATGTGTTACTCTCAGTATCTTATCATTGAGCCAGTTCTACCAGGACAAGTTATGAAAAATCCCGATAGATAACATATATAACTTTTGATGAATATAGGTGCTGTATGGACTTTCTCTCTCTGGAAACTTTTTCCTACACATACTGCTCATCTAAATGAAAGAGTTATAGGTCATGTGCTTTATTTATCTGCCTACGTAAGGCTATGTATGAATAAAATAGGGAGGTTGCTAGGCAGTAGGAGGGAACATACAAAAGACACTATTATCATCACTGTTTTAGGTCCCATAACTCTTATTCAAGGACTATATAATCAATGGAATAAAAAGATACTTGAATAGAATGAATGTCAGGCTTACCACCAATGGATCTAACAAGTGTATTCAACTGTATGGTTATGGACCTAACCAGTGCCTAAGATGGGCATGGACACTAATGCCTATGTAAACACAGAAAAGGTACTCTTGAGGTGCGTAAAACTATTTTCTCCATCCTATATATAGGCCCTTCTCTCATATTAATGAGATTTTAAATACTGCCTACAGGGTCTATAAACCCCTTGCTATATGCCCTGCATGGACAAGTGCTTATCCATGACTTCCAAAGACTTGTCAAGGAATCTACCGGATAGAAAGGAATATACATGCATTTGATTGGCATCATGAATTATACTACTAGAGCAATACAGAGTATGGATGATGGCAGTTACAAAGGAGAATTAAAATCACACAAATCTTCCCCAAAGCTGAGAAGGCCCACAAAGGACCTAACTGATTATGAGGTTAGAAATTACATTTTCAAGTTCCCATCTGGAGGCATGTTTGTTTCTTGCTGTGTAAGTTTGTTCCTAAGTTCTTCAATGGCCTGTTTTGAAAGGGTGCAACTGAAACAAATGCCTCTGTCTTAAGGACTTAAAAAAAAAAAAAATCACTGAAAACAATGTAGGGATATAAATGTCTGTGCCCACAGCCAAGATAAAAAATGCAAAGTCTGGGCCACCTTGCCTTTAATTTTCTAACTGCTGTTTTGTAAGGCTGTGTCATGCTTCTCAGTTCAAACACGCTTTGGCTCTTTATTATTCATGGACCTTTTTCTCAGTCAGTGGTGTTGAATAATAAAACAGCCCAAGATCAAATGGGCCAATTCTCCACGCCTGACACCAACTGCTACTGTTCGCTGGGCTCTGCCAAGCGTTGCCTCTGATAATGAGTGGGATTTGGTTAAACAGTAAATTAATGAATAATGAAATATCCAGGTTGATCAGTTAGAGAGCACGCTTGCTTTGCCCTGGGCTAAATGCTTGGGGCAGAAATTACTCTCAAACGGCACTTGCCTGGCTGCTGGTCTGGATAACTATTTTACAGCCTATTGCTTGACAGAATGCTGGGGAAGGGGGAGTCAGTGGGGAAGAGGAAAGGAAAGACAGAGTTATTAACAGCAAAAAAAAAAAAAAAGGTGGGAGAGAGGAAAAATAACCTACTTATCACCTTGTAGGTTTCTAAACTGCATGAGTAAGAACAAAGTCACAAATATGATCTGGAGAAGTCAGAGTTCCAAAATTCCCAACACATGTTTAACATCAAGGAGAAAGGAAGAGTGAAAATGGTCTTCTGTGTGTGCTTGAGCACATTTCTGATTAAATCTAGAATGATTCAACTGAAAACTCATGTTTCTGTGCCCACATTGGAGTGATGACATGCAGGGAAGCCATCCGGTATCCGATTGACAGGAAAACAGGAAAATTCTACCCTCATTTTAAGGTTTCATGCTCTGGTTATTAGACACACCCCCTTCTACAAATTTTAGAACATAAAAATAAAATGGCTTTTCCAAATGACCTCCATTAGGAAAAATTTTAACTGCAATTGTGATTCCAGGTGATATATAGAGAGATATAGAAAGTTAGATATTAAGATATTTCGTCACTTTTCAATCTTAACCCAAGAGTTTTAAATTATTACGGAGTATCATGCATGCATATATAACAGTTTGCACATTCAAAATCAGAGGTATATCCTTTCCAAGAAACAAATTTTGGTTCATCAAAAACCCACAGCAGAATGTTGTAAGAATAGTTTGTGCTGAGAAAATTTGTTATTTCACTCTTGATATTTGTTTTGGAGATAAATTTCTCTAATTGGTTAACTCTGGAATATCTTATTCTTTCAGGTCTTTGTCCCTTTCAAATGGACTTGAGATTACTGGACTTTGCAGCTTTACACACTGAAGGGGAAACACTTTTCAACAAATTGATTAACATGTAGTGAGTGTTTGCATTTGTTAAGTTTGGGTTTGGTTTGATTGTAGCTTGTTTTTCGGCCCAAGAAACAGAAGCACCTTCACAAAATTGGTGTGAAAGTAAGAATGCATTCAGGAAGCTAATTTAATAGTCCTTGCAGCTGGAAATAAACCCAGAACAAGGCTGGAGAGAGGTATATATAATCTTCTTTTCCCAGTATAAATGAGACAAATGGTAGAATTGTAAGAAACAAACAAACTTGACCACAAACTAACAAATATGGGGAATAAAGGAACAATATGAATTACCTATAGCTTCAGTTTACCTAATTATTACACCCCATTTCTCAGAACCTGCTAAGCAGCAAGGCTTAATAGATGTTATTCCCCTAGTTTCATTCTGCAAAGCGGCACTATAGACTAAAATTTAACCTCTCAGAACGAGCACCCAACCTTCCCTCCCCTAAAAAAAAAAATAAAATGCCCTAATTATCTTTATTACTTTCAGACATTGGCCACCACACACAGATGTTCAAAACTGAGCATTAAAGGAAGGGTAAAAGGTCACAGGGACCGGGATCAGTTCAATCCTTCTTTGGATTATTTGCTTGCTCCCATTGTCCTGAATGGTACTTATCTTTGAAGAACAACAGAATATTTAGATTGAACCTTAAGAAGTGAATGAAAATTACTTAATGGGCTCATTTTGTTGGTAAGACTTTTACCTATACCTCTCTAAAAATAACATAGGCAAAGTGTGTGAAAAAACCTATAAAAAGGCTTGCTTTGTCTCAAATGTTGACAGTTCCCTATCTTTAGGAATCCCTAGCCAAAAAAGTTCTATCTTGAAAGGAAGAGGCTTAAAATCCAAGACATTAAAAAAAACAAAATCTTTCCTTCTTAACAGTTGAGACTCTCATGGCAAAGAAAATTCCTACTGGTAAACATTGCTTTGTTGTAACTGTTTTTGTTTAGTCCAGATGTTAGTGAATTCCCATATAATGATATTTTGTGCATGTGTGAGTAAACAGCCCTAACTACAGTCTCCCAAAATGGTCTGTCATGTAGTCACTTAGTAAATCATTTGTCAAGGAGGGTAAAATTTAGACAAAATCCATCCTGGTCCAAGACTGATGCTGTGATCCCAAAAGTTGGAACCGGCATTTTTGGCATGTGTTTTTTGTTTGAAGAAGGTTAGCTAAGGGAGCTAAGGTTTGTTCTGGTTTTACTTGTCTTCTTTGCATTTACTGGGATTTTCCTTTTATTTTTTCAGACAGACTCTTACTCTGTTGCCCTGAGTAGGGTGCAGTGGCCATCACAGCTCACAGCAACCTCAAACTTGAGCTCAAGCATCCTCTTGCCTCAGCTTCCCCAGTGGCTAGGACTACAGGCACCTACCGCAACATCTGGCTAATTTTTCTATTTTTTTAGTAGGGACGGGGGGGGGGGTCTCCTCTTGCTCAGGCGGGTCTCAAATACCCCAGCTGAAGCAATCCACCGGCCTCAGCCTTCAAAGGGCTAGGATTACAGGAGTGAGCCACCGTGCCCAGCTGGATTTTCCCAGTTTGTACACCTACCTGTGCCTTTCCAAAGCTAGAACAAGAGGCAGACAGTTCAGAAATAAAATCTACCGTCGTACAGAAATTGCCTAAAAATCCTATTTCCTCAGAAATTCCTATTACAGGTCTCACTCTCTTGCCCACAGTAACTGCCACCAGCCCGTCAGAGCAGTAAGGCGCTTCCAAGCTGAGCTGCCAGTCGTCTAATTGAGCTGTATTCTAGCGTTCGAGACCCTATGGTTCTCATGGCGAGAACTAGGACTCATTGACTTCACTCAATCTTCCACCCCAGCCTATGTTGTAAACCCGTCAGATTTGGGAAGTTTCCGTCCCAGATAAGACTCGCATAACCAGTTCTATAGAAGCTCCCCGTCTCTGTGTCCGCTGCTCATGTGCCAGCTTCTTTTCCCCAAACATTGGGTAAATGACGGTACAGCTCGGAACATTTGGCGGTTACAGGGGGAAAGCTCTGACCTTCCCCCCTTCCCCCCAATTCTACGCATATATGCTGTGGCCATGCCTTCCTCACAGTTAAGCAAATGGCTGGGTAAGCAAGCGTTGGCTAATGACATCTGACAGCCACATCCTTGAAACGCTTGCTAGTATCTTTGCGAACAAGCACGTCCCGGACGTTAACTGGTCCAGTTACACATGATTGCCAGAGCTACCCTCCGTGCAGCCTGGGCAAGTCACGCTTTGTTAAGTCCATTGACCATTATGCTGATTTTTTAAAAATTTAAAGAGCATTTTTATGCAGCGGCCTCTCCTGCCAGCAGGTGTGACCCCTAGTTGGGCCTGGACGCCTCTCGCCTGAATCAGCTCCTGAAGGCTGCAGCCATTCGGATAGAAGAGAAAAACTACGCGCAGGGCAGGAACAAATGTTTCGAACTACTGGGCGAAAAAATCACTGCCTGACCTTGCTAGCTTGTGACCAGCGTAGAAGTGTTGAACTTGGGTAACAATACTGCAACTGCTCCTTCCACAAGAGCACACACAGTTTACTAAAAAAAAAAAAAAAATGCTTCCCACGCCGCTGCCATTCGCAAACGCGGCGCTTTGATCCGGAGAGTGTGGAAAAGAAACCCTCACAGAGCGGCCGCGCCCTGGGAAGCCGCGGTGGCGGGGGTGACGCTCCGGGACGCTACCGCACGTGCGTGCGTGCGTGCGCCTGCGTGGGCTTTCGCGCGTGCGCCCTGTTGACGCACTCTTCGGCAACCCGGAGAACGTGGCTAGAAGCGGGCATCTGGCGCCGTGTGCATGGGCTGGATGCCGAGTGAGGCGGCGCCCACGGAAGCTGTGTCTTTACACCCCTATCTACTTTCCAAATTGCTATGGCGGATTTTGATCTGGAAACCCAGCGAAAGAGCAGGGAGAGGGCACCAACATGGGACCTGGGAGGAGGGGCACGGATGGACCCAAGCCAGGAAAGTGGGCCCAGGTAGCCGTTTACTGACCTCGTGGTGAGGAAACCCCTGGGGTTCTTTATGAGGCCTGATATTTAAGAGTGTGGCTGCCAGGTTAGTGAGAAAAGACATCCACCCTAAGCCATGAGAGGAACTACAGTCCCAAGAATGCTGTTTATGACGAAGTAAATCAACGTGGAGCTTGTGATGGGAAATACAGAGATTGGAAGTTTGAGATAGAAACAAGGAAACAAAGTCAAGAAAGAAAAATGACTTTTCGCTCTCCCTTTTCTGTCCCACCCCCTCCGCCTTCCCGCAATGACTAGGACCACGATTCCAGCCTGGAGGAGGAAGAGGAGGGAGCTCACCCCGTTGCGGGGCGGGTCTGTCCTAGTCTTTGCCCCAAGTTTACTCCAGGATTGTTGGAGGGCCAGGGAATACACGTAAATAAACAACTTGGAAGATTTATGGGAAAGAGTTCAATTTTATAGGACTGTATTTAAGAGCCAGCTCTGGCTCACTTATAAATACATTAATGGGAAGCTGAAATTAATGGACTTGTGAGCTGCACATTTAATTTCTGAGGCTTCAACATGACAACCGCCCTCCACCCTGGAAGTCCAAGCGTGGAAGGCAGCTTGCGCTGGGGAGCTGTAAGCGCCCTCAGGAAAGGGCAAGTCCCTCCAGGCCGAGGACTCTAGGGGCTACTAGTTCTGGCGTCTGGGGTCCTTGGAGAGATCGCTACGGAACTGTTACTTGCAAATGAAGAAAAAGAAAGTTGCTTCGTAAAAGGATCTTCCTTCTAGCACTATTTTTAATCAAGCCCTTAACCTGCTAATAAGGGCAGGCCAGCTGATGGTTCTGGGGCACCGTAAGCCTCACACCTGAACTGACGGTCTTCTGGCGGGCAGAGCAGCAGTGACAGCTCCTACAAGATCTCCTGGGGTCCCCGCGCTGTTCTGGTTAAAGTCCTAGCGGTTCTAGCTACTGCTCTTCCCTTAGTCAACAGTCTCATAAGACTATCAAAAGGCTAGGGAGCTGTGACAAGCAGCCCAAGGCTATTTTGTTAGGCAAGTCTGTATCTAAGTTTCTAACCCCCTGTGTTTCCCTTTGCGGTCTTGCTTCCAGGTCTTTCCTGCAATTCTTTTTTCACAGTTTGGGCTCCTAAAGACCTTTCCCTGATAAAGGTGATTGTCTCAGACCCTCTCCTTGCCAAAAGGTGAGGAGGGGTGGGGTGTTCTTTAGCTTACCTGTAGGATAACAGATTGCAGGTCAGCTTAGCCAAGGCTGGCCTTAACATTCTGTAGGAAAATTTCCCATAGGATATGGAAATTACCCACCACCCTCTTTGTATAATCCCAGTGGCACTCAATTCTACACCGTCTGCAAAGTAAATGAAGGGAAAACTCAATATAACAATTGAATTAGGACATCCATTTTCTTTCTAGATAAATGGGTTGAATACCATCATAATTACACTTCCCTTGGTTTCCTTTTGCTTCTATTTCCCTTATTTTTTGCATTTATTTGATTCCATTGTTTATAGTTCTAGCATGATACTTCCCTTTAATAAGACAGAAAGGGGAAATCTCACATAAAACAGACTTCATTATTCCTCTTGCTTGTCCTTATATGTAAGTCCAACTGAAAAAGATTCACCTTAAAAACAGAAAATTGGCATAAGAGGTATATTAATTGAGCACTAACTATATGCTAAGTGCTCATATAATCTGAGATTGTCAAGACTTAACATTTCCAGTTTTCCTTGAGTGTATACACACATGTTGGTGCCTTTTATAATTTAACTAGGCAATGTTGATAATAGGAAAGGACCTTAGGAGGTCCACATTTGCCAGATAAAGACCTGGAGGGCCCCAAAGAAGCAATGACTCATCCATACTGTATAACATTTTGGAAGACTTTACTTTCTTGGCCTCAGGGCAAATACCCAAGCCTTAGAATAATATATATATTGAGATATGTTTGATCACTGCAGCCCATAGGGTGAACTGTAGCCTACTAAACCAAGTGAGAAAAGCTCTGGCTTTTGGAGGCAGCCTCTCCGTTTAAGATAAGAGCCATCCTCCTAAAACAGCTGAACCTCCTGCTGCTTCTTGGTCAGTGGAGCTTGCTCTGCTAATGAGGTTGGGGTGGTCCGGGGTTCAATTCTGAAATGAGTTAACTCCTTCAGTTCCCAAATCATGGGATGTAGGGGCCCACAACCAGCCCTGCAGATTTCTTTCCTGCACCATCTCCTAAGTACACCACACCAGACCACCACTCTACTAGCAGTGGGAGGGAAGTGTCTTCTTTGATGATTTGTACCCAGAGTCCTTTAGCTACCTGGGACTTACACTGTATTCTACATTCTTTAAAGGGCAGAATAAACCAAAAGATGCAGTTAACATGAGCTTTTATTGCAAATCTGGTGAGAAATAGGAGTGAAGAGTGTCAATTTGGAATTTAAAAAATCAAAAACACCTCCTAGTGAAAACAAAAGTGTTCATTTTTCTGAGAAGCGAAATTTATTGTTATTCTGTTGTAGTGAAAAACACTGTGGGTACTTTGATAAGGGCAGGACAAAGAAAAAAAACCTTGTTGCTATGCATTTTTTCCATCTATAGAATTAAACAATATCCATATTTAAGAAACTGAAGATGAAAACGCAACAAAAACACAACAATCCTTTTATTTATGTAAATCAGATCAACACTGGACAATAAACCAATTTCTACCCATTACCATAACAGCTTGTTTATAAAGAACAGAAAAATTCAGATAGGATTCTACCTAGGGTCAAGCGGTTTTTTTTTTTAACCACCCATTCACAGAGGTATAGATTCACAGATAAATAATCCCAAACTACTTGCTCGCCGTATTTACACATTCCCTTTAAATTAAGCATAAATAAATATATACAAACTTAACATGAATACCCTCCAGAGCTCTTCTGGTGAAGAGTCAATAAATTGATATTTCTTAACTGTGTGGCAAAAACAATGTTAGTGAATAGAAACCAACTCAAAAGAAGAGTTGATTTGGGCCTTTAAAGGATAGTGTTCCATTTTTTAAAAGAAGACAAAATAAATTTTGATTTTTTTCACCAATAATTTAACATACATAGGCAAAGGAGGGGAAATGCTGTTGGGCTTTTGAGGCAACATCAGATGGTTTAAGGTTATTTCCTTTCCACATAATGTATTACATATCCAAGATATCAGATGTGATGACAAATTCTCTATAAACACTCTTAACTAGGAACGCATTGCACCAGAGGAACAGTGTGTAGATAAGTTTGGGGATTTCCATTTGATCACAGTTTTCATAGGATGTGAAATAATTGCTTTAGAGAAAGTGGGTTCCTTGGCCAAAGAAAATAGAACAGCCAGGTCTTTGAAAGCTTCTTCAGTTCTTTATGTGAGGATGGAGATGGCTAAGCCAGAAGGCAAGAAAAGCAAGACAATTGGGGGTGGAGAATAGGAGAAGGGAAAGTTACCTTTCCAGTTTGGGGGAGAAGTTAAAGGTCCTTTCGATGATGGAATCCTCACCAAGAACAGCACATTTCTTGCTCCCCTGAGACCCACAATGCATGTAGGAGGAGAAAGGGTTGGACAGAGAATGGTCTGAAGATCTTTAAAACCTTTAAAGGAACTGGCAAAGTGGAGAATGTGAAGGCAGCACTGCCACATCCTGATTACCACTTTCTATCTTTAGCTATTTTGGTTTGGAACTGAGCACTTAGGAGTGGGCATAAGGCCTGGATAACATTTCCATAAAGAGTGCATGGGTAGGGGGAGATCTGTAACTCACCTGTTTGGTTTGAAAACAAAGCTCAAAGGGACTTGCCTCAAACGTTTCCCTTGACTTAAAAGGCAAACTATTGCGTTAATCCTACTGTTTATTGATTTATAGGCCCAAGGAAACCAAATCTTTTAATAACTCAATTATCAGATAAACATAGTGGGCCTGACTAACGAAAGCAAGGGGTGGGGGTCCGACATGAAGTGAGAAGTGGGGAACGGGGCAGTGGGCTCACTCCTCGCAGCAAGGGAAGCAGGGAGGCGAGGAAAGGGTTCTATCTGGCTGGGACACAGGGAGCGAACGAATGAGGGCAAAGGACAGTGAAGGGAGCCTCCGTAAAACGATTCCCGTCCCCTTTTCCCCCTTTATGAGCGCGAAGATGGGGCGAGTTCCTGTCCTGGGAAGGGTGGAGGAGGCCGGAAGTTCGGATTCCTCGGCCATTTCTAAGCTCCTCTCCCTCACGGAGCAGAATCCTGGGTGGCCTCTGGCAGAGCTGTGACCCCTCCCCGACTGCAGCCCGCGGGGCACCGTCCCATTACCTACTGGAGAAAGGGGCTTTCTCTGTCGCCTTAGCCCTTAGGGTGAGACCGAGAGCGGGAAGGGCCCAAGGCCGGCAGCCCCTGCAGCGGCTGATTCTATGTCCTCAAAACGACTGGGCGCGTGTGGCTCACACGCTCTCAGGACCTGCACAGTAAGAGCAAGGCGCATCCATCGCGTCTCTCGCACGTCACACGCGTGGGGCGCGTTGCCCTGCAAGGAAAGGAGACGATGGTTTTCAGTGTGGTCTCTCTCGGCCTTGTCAATTAGAATATATCTAATACATGCGGCCAGGCCCTCGGACACAGGCAAGGGCTTTTGAACCGAGGAGAAATAGGGTCTACACTCTTCGTAATGTCTAGTTCCTGGGGGCCTTTCCACTCCTCTCAAAGGGTGGGGTGGGGTAGAAGTTGAGCCAGAAAGATCCAGAGACCCCACAAAGTCTAGGAGTAGCAGATGGGCTGCTATGTGACCTTAACTGTCGCCTAGGCCCTAGCTGGTTCTCACTGGAACCAGTTCCCTAACTCCCCAAGCCCGCATAAAAATAGGCAAAACGCTCAGCAGCAGGTTCCTAAGACTCCAGCCCTATACCCCTTGTCCCAAGGCCAAGAAGGAAGGGAGCAAAATTGAGAGTCGGAGAAATCTGAGTAGGTCCTATAACTAAACCCTGCAGAACAACATCTGGATTTTTATCTTCAAGGGATGTTGAAAAGGCCCTCCCTACTTTGTTTTAATAGGTGCGTGTATCTACACTAAATTTAGAGACCTATCTCACCCAAATAGAGCTATTTCTCACTGTTTAGGGGAAGATGTGGACATTGGGATCCAGGTCTTATTTCATGGTAATGCTAGCATACACACAGAGCCCGAGAAAGAAGCTAGGCTGCCCTAAGTGAGAAAAACTAAATGCATGAAACTTTATCCACTGAGAATAGTCCTAGTGTATCCAGACGGTTAAACTCACAGCTGAAATACATCTCCTTTCACTTTGCATTATTTTACCATTATATGCGGAAACAAGTGCACGTCTGGGAGGAAAAAATGCCTCATTCATAAAGCATCTTGTAAGAAAGCAATTGCAGAAACACGGGAGCTTGCGCCACCCTCCTCCCAACGTCCACTCGCAAAGTTGCTTTTTTTCCCTTCTTTCCCGGTTAAAACATCAACTGCCAAAGAGGTCAGGAACATCCAACCCATTTTAAATGCAGGGCAATACTATTAGAAAATAGGGATCCAACAACCCTTACAATTTTCCGTTAAAATTCATTTGCAGACCCCCACCCGCACCGGAACTCCGGTATTGAGGTATGTTAGCCTGTAGATTCACAGACGCTGTTATCACATTGGCCACTTTCTAAATTATTCCCTTTGAGCTTCTTTAAAGAAGTGCACCTGCAAAATTCTGACACACAGGCTTTGATTAAAAAGGGATAGGATTTTTTTTTTCTCTGTACCTTATAGATTGTGTAGGAAGCCCAAGTCCTCTTTGAAGAAGCTCATAAACCATGTGGGCAAAGCTTTGGAAAACAGAAGAGAATGAAATGGTACATACCCCTCCGAAGGAATTACATACTAATCAACGTATTCATATTGTTTTTTTTTTACTATAGTTCTTAAAATTGGTAGATGACACAAATATTATAATAAATGCAAGATTCTCGGTATGCAGATGCTGTCAAGGCTGGGAACTGGTATCATTTTTGAAAGGAACTGATGAGTCTGAGTCAACCTATTGGTCCGGATTTGCTCAGCCGGGAGAGGGTGCTTGACGGGCCCACACCAAAAGCTGCAGCCTCCACCTGCATCCCGGCAGGCCTCCCGCCCCGCCCTCCCTAATTATGCAGGGGCAGAGGAGCTGGATCCGAGAGAGTTAAGACGCAGGGCTGGGCGGGGGTACCAGGGGGACTGAAAGAACGCAAAAGAGCTGACCACACTCATTTTCATCCCAGAAGATTCCCTTGTCAGTGTGAGGGAGGGCGCCGTAGAAAAGGATGGCTGGGACAGGGGTGAGGTGAAGTGGAGGGATGGGACTGCGAGAGAGTTTCCTAAACAAAAATATTTAAAAATTAAAAAGTTTGTGAGTCTCAGTCAACCAGCTCTCAAAGCACTGACACCAACGTTTCTCCGATTCTCTTCCAATAAGTTAGCGTTTTCTCACGTTTAGTCTTACGTTTATTTTCCAAAGGGGAAGGGGAAATCATGGTTTTCTTTTATTATCAGTATTACTAAGCTTGAAAGAACCGAAGTGGAAAATCCGGACGGTTGTCTCCAAGTGTATCTTGAAATAGACACCGAAAACCGATATTGTTGCTCCGTTGTACGCCTCAGGTTTTTTTTTTTAAGTTATTTAGCTCTTTTTTAAAATTTTGATTGTATGTGTATTCTAACTAATATAATTCTTCCAAAGCCAATCCGTATTTTAAAGCTAAAATTAAATTTTTGTCTGTTTTTCTTTTGTATTTAAAACATTTTTCCTTTTTTTAATTTTTTTTTTTTTTCATTTCCTGTGTTTCTCCTCCTTGTCTCCAGTTTTACTACCTGGGCCTTCCCCAGACGTGTGCCTGTTAGTGGTGGTGTTGTTCAAGAACATCTTGTCCATGCCTTTGAGCGCCTCGGTGAGATAGTTCTGGAGGGCTGTGAGCGCGGCGCAAATGGCCGGGGCGCCGAAGCCGTGTGTGATGAGGCTGAAGTGCGTGAGGCAGCTCTGGATCCCCGGCTCCAGAATGGGGCTGGGCCGGCTGTTCCCGATAGGCGTCCGGTCCTGCGCCAGCAGATCTGTAAATTCTTTACAAAGTTGCCTAAAAGAATGGGGGAGGAACAGAAAGTCTCTCAGTTTCGTTGTCATTGGCATTAGAAAGGAGACGTTCACACACAAGCCCAGAGGCGCCTGGTCAGCGAAGAGCGAGGCTAATGTGGGCGATTCCGCTCTGTTTCCTTTCCCAGCGCTCTCCCTTCTCGAGCAGCTGGGACTGAAAGAAAGCGGGGGTGGGGAGATAATAACCCCCTTCCAGCCCAAAGCCTTACCTTTTTACCCCTTTCAGGCTTTTGCCCTTCATTCCATGACTGCGCAGACTCTTTTTTTTTTTTTTTGGAAATTCTCTAGGCTTTAGCGTTTGATTTTGAATATCCAAAAATTTTGATCTCTTACCTCGCATTTCTTTTGAGCTATTTCCCCTCTCCCTCTCTTCTGCCTCTCCAACCTCTTGTTGATCAGGCACAAAAAGCCCTGAAAGATTTAGGCCCCTAGGCCACAAACCTGTCCCTGGCACAAAGCAGATTGCAAGATCCTTCCATGGCCCAGGGCAAGAAACTGTTTATTCTAGGAGAGAATGCTGATTTCGTTCAAAGCAAAAGCCTTTTTACCTTCAGTATTTGGGGAGGGAGATAATTTTCCTCCTTTTTTTCCCTCCCCTCTCTCTCTTGCAAGCCTAAGCTACAATCCTTTTTATAACAGGATTGTTCTCAATATAAAAGGATTCCCACATAGTTTAAATAAAACCTAAAGGTAGACTATTAAAACACTAGAGAGGATAGATTTTTATTTGTTGAAGGCTTTTTATTTCCTCAAGGCACCTACAATTTAGAGGAATCTCCCAGCCCCAGAAATCCTGCCTGCCTAACTATGGATTGAGCTTATTTGAGAATTTTTTAATATAGGAACTGCAGGAGAACGTTTTAGCCCTGAAGGTCAAAAGGCTTGGCCCAGTTGGTGGGCCGAGGCACAATGTCCCGAAGGCCACAGCTTTTCACAAATTGGCAGATTTTCTCCAGTCTGCCTGCCTCCACTCAGCCTGTGGGTGTGTAGGGTTTTGAGAAAGGAAAACCTACAGCTCTCTAGTCCCAGACCCCCAATAGGATGGGGTAGCTGAAAGATGCTTGGCAACACTTGCCAACAGGTAAGCAGGGCAGGTGACTGGATTCAAAGGACCCTGGGGTGTTGCCACTTTGGGGGTAGTGGCTAAACCAGATAGGAAATACAACCCGCTCACAGTAGCTGAAGGATTGTTATTTTTAAGGCTAGGTGGATAGAGAGCACTAGTAGGCTCCCTTTTTCTATCCTCACATTTATCCATTGAAATATATGCTTACATCCTCACAAATTTCCTCACAAATAGCTCAAAAGAAATTTGGTTTTGGTCAGAACCAAAATACAGCAGTTCTTAAGCTGCTTAAGAGTTACCTTGGACTCCCCCGTGGGGTTCAGATACATTCTCCTAGGCCCCCACCTCCACTGGTCCCAATTCAGAAGATTTCTAGATAGGTCTATTACTGATTCTGATACCCCAGATTAAGAAGTGCTGGACCAAGAGAAGCCACAATACTGGGGAAGGGGACAGTTATAAGCATCCCTTATATGAGTTGTTTGTGGAATCCTGTTATCTGATTTATACAGCTTGGTTTTATTTTCCCCCTAAAGTACCCTTCCTCTTTTAAAAAGCACAACACATCCCCATTCACCAGACACCAGGGCACAAAGATCTATTATATTGCTAGTTGGTACAACAGATGAAAACCCTCTAACAAGAGAGTAGGTGCCAGGTTTTGATCATTGGGAGAGATGGTTAAAGTCTTTCCTTAAGTTTGTACTCATTACCAAAGTGCCAAAAAGGAAATTCTGAACTGGGGAGAACAAATGCTTAGAGTCAAACATGTTAAATCTTCAAAGCCCAAACCAGGGTCTGTAAGCAATTAAAGTTCTGGGACATTAATATTTTTTGACCCTGCGGAAAGGGGCAATCAAATTCCAATCACGTCTCAAAAACATCTGGACAAATTTGAGCAAATGATTTTTCAGCCTTCCATATATTTCTTTAAATTACGCTGTCAACGGGACAAACCGCGTCCTGGAGCACTAAATAAATGAGCGTCGCTGTTTGGGCCACGTCTTCAAGAGAAACGTGCGGGTGCACGCAGTGCCGCCCACTGCAGGCCTGAGTTGGCCATAAAACACCAACAATATGACACCGAAGCCAAAGACAGGAGTAAATCAAATAAATAGAAAACCCACTGTAAAAGTTCAAATGAGCTCTAGACCTAAATTTAGCCAGAGATTTATTATTTTCCCCTCTGGAGTTGTAGTAAATTTTACAAGTCTGTGGAAGATGACAAACAGCAACATTGGAAACGGAGTAATTAGAGCTGTGGGTAGAGATGGGTACACGTGGGTGACATATAGACACCCTGAGCGAGCACACATGACTGTGTAGCTATGACAGGGAGCTAGATGTGTAATCCAGTAGAAATATGCTCCTAGGGATTCAGAGAAGAGCCAGAACCAGGAAAAGGTCTGCCTGCCATCCTCAAGGTTGTGGAAGGGAGTGGTAAGACTTTTGGATTCAGATTAACAGAGCCACTTCCCAGACTTGGAAAGACAGAGGAAAGCTGAGTTAAGTCTATAGACCATTAACTCTGCTCACCCCTGGAGAGTTGGGGTGTTACCTAGCCCACTTGCTGTAGGCTACAGATGCTACTTGCAGACAACCTATTAAGTTCCTTTTCCACCCCTCTGCTCCATCGCCTCAAAAGCTGGGGCTGGCCCAGAAAGGAGTAAGTCAGTCCAGGCACAAGGCAAAGAGTTCAGGACACTCACTTGGTGGCCAGCAGCATATTCTTTCGGGAGTGCAGGTCACTTGGGTCCGTGTGCTGCCGGTTCAAATACTCAGAAACAGCTTTGGCGGGAAACTCTGTTTCACAAATGTACCCAAAGTCCCGAGCTAAGTGAACAGCTTCTCCTGAAAAGACAGCAGTGGAGGTAATGATCAGCATCCAGTTCCCAAACATCCCAGAGCAGGACCTGCTCCGGGGCAATTCCACTAGTATTCCCAGAGGAGGCCAGCTGTTGGAGTCAAAAGAAAAGGTGAGATGGATGCCCAAAGTAAAAATGACTGTCAAGCTATAAAGTGGATGGGATCAACTTTTTGCCTACCTCTCTTTCTAGCCTCTCCCTGAGGCAAGTCCTAGCTAGACCATCCCCTGAATAGTTACAGGATCTCCCATGTCCCACTTAGTTTGTCTTAAAGAACATGTGGGCCCATATATTCAAGAGCCACCTTGCAGTTGAACCTAGATATTCAAGCCAGATTGCCACCTTTTTTTTTTTTAAAGCATCTGTTACACCTGCTTCAAATAAAATTTAACAGTCATCACCATCTTCCTATAGTTGTACTAGGGGAAAGTCTTACTATTAACTCATATACAAACAAATTCATGTGTGCATATGTCCACATATATTAAACAATATATGTAAAATATACATGTGAAGAGTATTTCTATCCAGCAATGAAATAATTGTTTTCCTTGTAATTTTTCCTGATAGTCAGATTTGGGGTTTCTCACTTTCAGAGGTTTCTGTCATCCTCCTTCTACTTAAGGTCTTTTCACTGCACAAAGATGACAGGGAAACTATTGAAAACTGGAGTGTCTAAGGTATTCCATAGCTTATGTTTAAGCCCCTTTCAAATAAAACATTATTGCCCTTAACAGCACAGCCCTACAGTTCAAGGGAATTCCCCACATGAAAAAGATGTATGTTGAATTATCCTTTAGTTACATTGTTTTAAGGATTATAACTTTCTTTTAATCGTGATTATCATTATAACAAAAGGCTTTAGGCATATGCTTATAAGTTTTCATAAAACTGAAAAGTGCCAACCAAATATTGGAATTTCACTGGGTTTTCCACCTTCTTTCCTTCTCCACTAAAATTCTTGTCTTGGGTCAAGAGTACCTTGACCGCTTTTCAAAATGAGGATTGTGATATTAGTAATTCCCTGAAGGGCGAAATGTGAAACCCCCAGGCTGACAGTCAACCTATAAGAAGTATGGTCTGAAAATTCAGTACCTGTTGCCTCTAGAGGGTGTTTGGACCAAGCAACTCTGCTTTAAAACTGGAAAATTACAAGGCCTATAACTGTGATGACTTATGGTTGCAGCCAAAATATCCTAAGATTCCCTCCTCTAAAGATCCAATATCACATCCACAAAAATGGAAGAAGAAACAAGACCTATAAACCAGACTATAGAGAAAATTCTACATCTTCCTCCTCCATTAAGACCATTTGGCTGTATATCCTATCCTTTGCCACAAATTCAACTACAGACCCTCTTGTTCTAGACTGTGCAATCTTGCTTATTACACATCATAAATATCTTCCCCCAAAGCCAAACTGATGAACAAATAGAAGGTACTTATCACAGTTATAGCCCTTTAATTCACAACCAAGAGTATCACAAGAGGTGAATCTACAACCAAGATTATCACCTCTCCTCCCCAGTTTTCTCTTAAGCATCATTGGCCTCATTAAGCTATCAATATTTGAATAAGAGTAAGTCTTTTGTAATCCTCAGGAGGTTGGGCCACGGGAGTGATAAAAATAACTATAGGGATCATGAATGTGATCTAATTGTCATTTTTCTAATACTGACAATTCAGAGGTAAAAATCTGGGAAGGAGAGGGCATAGAATGGATTATGGCTTACAGAATTACTCTTGCAAGAGTTCATACAGAGAGTGTCCCCCAACTGATAGCAGAGGCGACCTCTGCTTGGATTAGGAGGCTGGACAGAGTATAGGGACTCTCATATACTTCGCTTGGCCTCTCCACAACTGCTGGCTCTAAGTAAAAAGACCTTTGAACCTCTCTCAAGCAGCCGCTTGACATCCAAACATAAGGGCACAACAATCGCAATGATTTCCAGTTAATCATGAAACATGTAAAATGTCAGCCTCCAGCCGACAGTTAAGCTCAGCCACTTCGTGCAATGGCCACACGTCTTGCTTACCTTCCACCAGGGAGGTGAGTAACGTGACATTTGCTGCTTTGCGCCTGCCCGCGGGTAAATTCAAACCGATTTTTTCTAGCCTTTCTCGCAAAGATCTCCCCCCATTTTTCGATTTGGCTCTGAAATTGCAAGAATTAACATTCTGATTAACCTCAAAGTGTTCCTGAAACAAAGTTTAGACTTAGCAATCTAAAGCCCAGTGGAGCTTGAAGAGGTTTTAACTTGAGGTTAGCACATTTCCCCCCTTCCTTTTGGTCATTTGCTGATAGTATGCTGAGGTTTGCTTAATTTCTGCAACACATAGAATTTTTTTTTTTACATTGGGTAGTTTTCTTTTTTTAATCTCGTGGACAAATAGCAGTGATACCAGATGGGAATAGTTTGAATGTAGGTTGTGGGTCCAGAAAAGGTAGAAGTTGCACAAGTGCTCACACACATATTCCTTCCTTGTCTTGGAGCCAGTGAGGTGAGCAGAAACTGGGCAAACACAACCTTGTCAAAAAAAAAGAAAAGTGCCAGGTGGCTCAGAGTGTCAAAGCTACTTGTGGAAATAATGCCAAGGAAAGAGGTCAAGAACTGCTGTGCAACAAAACTATGTTAAAAGTGGAGAAGACTGAAATATGAAACTAATGACGGTAAGTGTGAGTAAAACTCACACTTTAGGAAATTTAGTTATGTGATAAGTTCTTTACATTGATTATCTCAATTCATCTCATGCAAGTTTTCTACAAGTTTGCTCAATGCTTAAGGGGTAAACTGAAGACTTTCACACTCTGAGGACCAAAGGACTCACTTGAAAATTGAATTAAAGCAGGACAGAGCAAGAGGATTCAAAATGAGAAAGTTCCCTGGTCATACCCTTAATTTCTCCCAAGGCTCTTCCTGTATGTGCTAAGGTCTGGGCAAAAAGACAACAAAAATCCCAGCTACTGTAACTTCTCCTGCTGTACCACTTTTACACTGTCAACCTCCAAAATGGGTTCACTTGAAACATGTCATGTCATGCAAAGTTACCTTCATCTCACAACACCGCTAAAAGGGTTTAGGTGCTTTGGGGGGAAAGTTACGACTTCAGATAAAAGTCACTTTCTTCCCACATTTCCATGAGAAGGAGTCAGTCTATGGTTGGAATATTGGGAAGCACATGCATGGCCCAAGGAATAACTATTAATATTTGTAAATTGGTATTACTGTCATTATAGCTGGTGGTGTTATTTAAGTAAGGACATCACAAATCTAGAAGAGTTTTTCCAGTAGTGGGGCACAGTGCATTAATGGATGAAAGACCAACTTTGCTGGTTGCCAACTGCATTGTAAAATATACAATAAAATAGAGAAAAAAATTTCGGAGGAAATTGAAGGTATGAAGGGAACTGCTTCCTGAAACTTCTGTATTAGGGGTGTGTGTGTGTCTGCCTGTCTGTGTCGGTCTGAGTCATACTCTTAGCCTAAAAACTGCCCTCGAGGTGTTCTGGGAGTAGGAAGGAAAAAGGCGCCAGAAGCTGATCCAAGAAAGAGAAAGGTTCCCAGGGCCACAGACCTGCGGGAGAGCGCGGTTGCGCGTGCGCGGCGCGCCCACGAGGCACAGGTCCGAGGGCGGTTGCGCGCGCGACCCCGAGCACGTGGCAGCCTTGGATTTCCGCACACACGGCGGCGCGGGAGCTATGCTCAGGCCGCCCGGTTGCTAGGCAACCGCGTCGGACTTGCAGTGGAGTTCAGCGCCGGCCTTCTACCCGCTCCCTTTCTGGCCCAATAAAAACTATTGTGTGAGGGGTGGGTGGGTGGGAGACCGGTTACCTTCTAAGGACGCCGCCGAGGAGAGACGCATTGAGGCATTCAGGGGGCGAGAGCCGTCTCTGAACTTCTCCCACAGTTACTTTGTACTTTGAAGTTGAACTGAGCAGAGACAGACGGCCGGGGACCGAGCAGAACACCTCGCCGGTGTTGACGGACATGCCTCCCAGGAAGCCATCTTTATTCATCATTAAAGAAGTCACAGATTTAGGAGGAACCGGAACTAGAAAGAGAGAAAAAACTGCCATGAAGGTGACCAGGTTTCGATCCTGTTGATCAGCTGATAGAATGAGTCACTGCGTGAGACCACAGGACAGACGCCAGTGGAAAGCTGAGAGAGGAAGTGTTTGTTCCATTCGGGCTTCTGTGCGTTCAGAGCGCTGTGAACAGAATCATCATCACTGTGGAAACTTATTCCATGTATGTCTACATAGAAGTGTCGCTTGCCAGAGCCCTGCTCACTACAAAAATAAAGAAGACGTGCAGACCAGAGCTTGGATTGTGCGGCGGACCTAGGCAAATCCTATTCCATCACATGGGAGCTCTGTGACCTTAGACACATCACTAAACCTCATTGAATCTGACTCCTCAGATAAAATAGGAACACCAGTTGGAAACTCTGCCTCCTCTGCAGTTAGACCCAAATATATGTATGGTTATCACCAGAGAGGATCAGGTGGAGAAGCTCCATCAGACAGATGCTCTGCCTAAGAACTGACACATACTACTAGTGAGATGAGGAGTTGGGCCCAAAATAGCTGTTCTAAAAGAGCTGCTGCTCATTTCATAAAAGTGAGCCCCATTCTTTCCGACATAACAACAACAGATTCATTTAGACATGAACCCAAATGCTCATCTCCAGTGAAAACAATTCTGCAGTGACATGAATTTTGTTTACAAATTAAAGCACCTGCTGGTGATCGTTTGGAGCAGTTATGATTTACAACAGGTGCCCTGATCAATCAACCAATCACTCTAATTCATATGAGCATCGGTCTTGCCTTGCCCCAATTGTTTCATTTCGCCAAGTAATTGATAACAAAGCGCACTCAAGGTATGTTTTATGCAGAAGTTAATAAGAGCTGACAGCTGGTTGCCACTGCTACCCTGGCGCATTCAGTCTCTCCAGCCTGTATTTCTATTTAATTGTGTTTCAGAGTCATCTGCACATCAGAAAGAGGCTGGGCTCAATGGAACCAGAAGGCTGAGAAGGAGGAATATGTAACCTTCCAATTCCCTCACAATCTTGCCCTTTAGACTTGTACACTGCTTAAGTCTCTCTTCTTCCTCAGGCTCTAGAGACCCCTGGATAGGTGACTTGACTCCTGACTTGTCTTATAAATTTGCTTCTTCCATTGAGATATGAAGCCCCCAAATATTCATAGCACCCCAGTCCAGGGAATTTATTAAAATATACATCTGATCTGAAAAAAGTTTTCTACCCCTACCTATTTCATAGACTATCTCACGTTATAATGTTGATAAGGGAAATACTACGTATATGCCCTTTCCACTATCTGGGCCCTAGAACCTCAAATAAAATGCATAACCTCCCCTGTATGGGACAGACTAAACACACTTAGTATTTCTGTAACAGTTTATTCTCTACCACAGATTCCAGTCTGCAAAATTCCTAAGAGACTCCTAAAAGCCAGGAGGTCCCAAAATTTGGTAGGTCCCAAATGTTTTATTTATGATGAATTGCATTTGGCTTTTTACAAACATCTTGTGGAGAAGAGCTTTTCTGAGGACTGGATGGAGGACTAAAGCACTTCCTTTTGCCACTTCTTGGTAGGCATTTTAGGATCTCTACGTGTGTCCACAGAGCCCAAGACTTTGTTCCATCCATGGGGATGTGGTTGAATGATGCTAGGCAACAGGGTGGATTTTCTGCACTGTCATTGGGTTGGGGTGTTACAGGGAGGAGTCTTCTTTCTGGTTCCCCTCATATTCTTATCAGTGAATTTGCTTCCCATTTGAAAGTAAGCCAATGAAAAGTTTGTGTATTCATGATTGGGGTGGGAACACACACTCGTTTAATTCTCTTATGCAATATTCACATCTACTTTAACCTATCTTATTCTTCACAACAGTCCTGATTTCCTATTTTAGACTCACATTGAAGGCACTGTAAATGAATAATTTATGAACCAGACATGTATTAGAAAAACTTGGAAAAACTTTTTCCCAAAATATAGGTGGCCCTTTGTAGTTTTAACATGATATGTTCTATAGAAATAAATTAGATAGAAATCTCATCTTTGATACTCAGCAAAATTGTTGTCCTTTAATACTGTTTGGAAAGAATATTTTAACAATCACCACCACAAAACCCTAGTAAGCTGAGAGTAGTAAGTTCAGTTCCTGCTTACTACAATAGATAACTGAATATCTCCTGAAGATTGGAATTTTACCTGCTTCTCCCAGTCACAGACACCAAATCTCTTGAAAAGCCAGGCCTTTAGAGACATATTATAACCTGCCTTCTAATTTCACTATTGATAATTGCCTGATTAATCAGACAAGAGCTGTTTCCCATGGGAAGTTTATAATGCTCCCTCCCATGAGCTGTACCTTCCTGCATAGACATTATCACCTAAATACCACCTTCTAGTCAGCTTTTCTCAGCATACTGCTGTGGATGCAAGTTGTTCTGTTTTATTTTTCCCAAAATTTATGTATCACAATTGTGTTCCTACCTTCTATTATCTTATTCTCAGGTTCTAAATTTCTCTCCTATCCCAGCTTAGTATTGGTCCCCTAGACTAGATCCTGGACATTTCTTGTCTCAGCTTTCCTTTAGGTCCATAGCTCTGATACCATTTGCCTTCCCCTTCCACTCTCATACCTGCTTAGCTCAGCTGATAAACCTCATATTTTATTTCCTTTGTCTTTTCCCTTCTGCCTTCCTCTAGTTTACTGATAAGCCCAGAAAGCAACAGGGCCCAGTTGATTTGTTAGTAATTATGAGCACACTGTTCCTGCTCATGGAACCCAGAGATGACTGAGATAGGTTTAAAGCAGCAGCAGGAAATGGTAAGGAAATGGGGCATAGCAAAACTCAGCATGAAGCTTTCAGTTCTTTATACGTTTACAATTTTCTGTACATACATTATAAGTAGGATTTTTTCTTCTTCAGTTTTCAGTTGTGTGGCATAACCAATTTATGGATGTAAACACCTATGAAAGTCATTCCCTTCCCTTTTTCCCTGCATTACATTTGGGAGAAGGAAAAAAAAAAGTTTAAGAATAGATCAATATTTCATCACAGTGACTGGAGTTTTACTTAAGAGAGAGGAAGGAAAATGATTAGAAAAAATATTATTCATTAGTGGACTAAACATAGAGCTAAAGGGTTAATAGGCTAGCCCTTAATCTCTGCTTTTTAAACTTAAGTGTGAAATAATAGTTTTGAGATCTTTGTGTTTCACTGGATCTGCTGGTAAAGAGACAGGAAGAAAAGAACTTGTAGATTCAAGGGATAAGTCCCTCTGAAAGGCATTCCTGATATGTAAACTACACAGAGAAACACCATGGGGTTGTGTATTGATATAGAGAGTCCCTGAAAGTGAAATACTATGGCTCACAAGCAGAGTACCCTTTACTCACATTTGTATTCCACATATGTAGCACCTATATACATGTAAGCACTGAAATCATTGGGAAAATATAAAAGAATCCCCACAAAGAAAGCTGGACTATAAAATACTACAATTAGCATCCTTTAGGGACAGAGTCTCAGAAGCTGGTAAGTGAGTTGGGCCTTATCACTTACCTGGTGTGTGAGATCTTGAGAAAGTCATTTATCCCTTCTCTGTCTCAGTTTCTGCACTTGGGAGACTGAAGAAAGGTGTCTAGCCTTTCTACCTTTAAATTCTGTGAACTTTGATAACTCATTGGGTGGCTGAAATGTATCTCAGCTATTGGAATTCAGGTCAGCTCTGGAAATGCTAACCCTTTCCTTTGAGAGGGAAACTCATACCTTTCAGAAGCTCTGACAGACTAGACTCAGTGCTTTTTACCTCCTAGGTCAGAAGGAATGATCCGGACAGAGCTGATTGTAATTGAAATTTGGCAATTTCTTTATTTCCCCTGAAAGAAAATCCACACTAATAAAAGTGTTTATATGGGGAAGGGGCCAGAACTAACGGGAAAAAAACGTGAGAGAGAACGGAGGTTGAACTGTAACTAACCAAAGAGGATATCCCTAAGACCAGTGAAAACGCCCCGCAGTCATAACGTTTGAACCTTGGACTCCAGCCACACTAGCCCTTCCAAGAAATCCTAGTATATACTCTATAACACCATAACTCTAAGGTGTTAAACAGTTTGCATATTGTCCTCTGAATGCACCAAAAACTTTTTCTTAAAGCCTAGGTGAGCCTTATTTTAGTAAGGTAATTGAAGGTGGCAGTGATCATTTACATTATCTGAGCATACCCTCTCCGCCCGCCACCTCACACCTCACCCAAATTCCTAATCTTAATAGAACCGAGAGTTAAGAATGATTTTTTAATGTCTCATTGGATTTTTAGACTGTTAATGTACCGAATCCTTCTCATTATTACTTTATTGATTGCTCATTGACCAGCCCCTTTCAAATCGTATTAACCACCCTCTGCTGGTTTAGATCAGGAGAGTTTAAAAAGCACCTTTCATTACACTCCCCCCCCCCCACCACACACACACACTCCTGCCATGGAGTTGAGACTAGGCAGCTTAATGGGAGCTCTAATGGGGCAGCTAAGAGGAGAGGGGCCACGGTCCCTGCCGATTGCATTAATAGCTCAAAGGGGGCCAATACAGAAAATTAGCCGTAAACGAGCTCTGGAGATCTTCAAATGAAAGAGCCATTTATCACGCTGGCTACCTTCACTCCACTCGTTTGCTCTCTCTACTGGGAACAACTCATTTCCTCTTAACTAAATTACTTCAGAAATGTCAGCTAAGCCCAGATAGCAAACATAACAAGAAAGGGAGCCCATAATCTATGGGGTGATAGCAACATGGGTGAAAAATTAGATGGGTTAAGTTTTAGGAGGGGGCTTTGCCATAATTGGAGATATGGCATGGAGATACAGACATATATTCCTTATGTCCAAGTCATCTAGCTCCACAAACACAGGGGCAGAGACCACCAAATGCTAACCAGTTCCCAATCTTTTACTAAAAATTAGAATTTTAAAAAAATCTGTCTAAAAGCTCATTAGGAAATATTTTAAATGACTGAGTCTCCTGCCAGTTGTTGAAATTTAGGATATTTAGTTTAGAAAACTTTCTCACCTCTTTGACAAAATTAATTTCTTGTAAACATCCCTTATAAGGGACCAGGTGGGCAAGATGGCAGACTAGAGTGCAGGGAAAGGGCTAATGAGCCAATAACTTTAAGTGGTTCATAGTGAGTTAGAAAAATAAATCAGCCACTTATTTCTATTTTGCCTATGGCTCTCTAAAGATAAAAATATCATATTATGATCTTTTATTCATGTAATAAAGAAATAGCTCAAATATTAAATAATGGAATTGACCTAACACTTCATATTCATACCACACCCCCTGAATCAATTAAAGTGAATAAGTAGGGTGCTACTTAGATGTTTTAAGCTGTATGATTTTTACAAAAGCATTTGGGGACATAAAGTTACTCCAATGTTTCCTAAAACAGAAGTAGCTACTTTAGTCAATATTCTCCTTTTCTTATTCCTAGATATATATTTTTTTCCTTCACATTTCACTGAAAAACATACACAAGGTCTGAAACCAAAGCATCTCACATCTAAGAATATTTTCAGCTCCATTTTGCTATGCAAGCTAAGTTCCAAATATTTTTATTGGTCTAACTATTAATAACATTTCTGATTGGTCATCTGTTGGGCATGTCCCACTGCCAGCCCACATGATGTTGCTAGGATACAGAACCCTGAGCTAAGTGGTTCTAGCTTTCCATGAGAAGAGAGTGGAAACTAAAAAAAAAAAAAAAAAAAAAAAAAAAACAATGGAGAAGCTCCTCCTCCTCTCACTCCAATCAACCTGCAATTAACCAAAAGAGAAGACCCAAGAGAAAATGGTGAAAGTGTGCTGTCAGTCAGCACAGTGGCAAGTCTAACCGCCCAGCCCCGGTATCCTAGCAAACCCCAAAGCTGGCATTGCAAAACCAAAATGATAATTATCTGAAGAAGTAAGGGAGAGATGTTTGCAGCAACACTTAAAATAAATAGTTTTGCCCCAAACCTTACTATTCTTCAGGATATTCATTTCAAAGCCAAATGGCATCATTTCAAGTGCCGCTTACCCCATCCACCTCTCAAAGCTACTCTTCATACCTTTGTAAAAGAAGAAAATTTAGAATCCCTCGCCCAGTTTAGAATGCTTGCTTCACATGCCTCCTACTATTCCAATTTGACTCTGGATGGATTATTTCCGAAGCATCTTTTCTTTTAATTGTTTCTGTGAATGTCAAGTGGCTCAAGTGAATCATAAATGACTGAAGCTGGGGATTATTGACACCAAACATAAGGACAAGCTTTCTTCAGCATCAATAAGAAAGGGTTACAGTAGCTAAAATTGTATCTGCAAATACCAGGCCCTGTGATAATTAAAGATTGCACTGTTTACACATTTAAGCTCCTAAATTTGTGGCATGTGAGTGACATTCAGGCCTTTCAGCAGCCACACTAATCTCTAGGCATTCTCTCAGTGACTGTCAGAGAAGAGGAGAAAAAAATTAAGCAGCTGCAATACGCCCGAAATGAGTTATTGTAATTACATTTAATTAGTTTAATTAGTTAATTATTTTGCTTACAGCTGTACAAGAGACTGCAAACATTTGTTAATATCACATGCCCTTTAACAGTATGGGGTGATTCCACAGTCACACTAAATCATGAATGCATATGTAGGGAGATTTAGAAATGTGCATAGGCTGTCTCAGTTCTCAGGATACGCATATTTAGCAACACATTTGGCACAATTAAAAAAAATAATAAAAGAAACAACTCATAAAACACAGGGAACTGGGAATAAAATTACCACCAAAAAATCAAGTACAAAAACAAGAGTCGCAGTGACATAGGGTTTAGATCAGCAAACTCCAGTTATCAATGAAATAATTATAGCACATTTTTGAAGACAGTGTTTCCCAGCCGGTTCCAACATGATGATAGCTCAATTATTTAAGATGTGTCTAGATATGGCTACCAAATATCTCCTGAGAAACACAGCTGAATAGTCTCTGTCCCTGACTCTCTCTCATCCAAATTTCTGTCTGCAGTTTTCTCTCTGGCTTGTCCCATTACCTTCTTCCCCGACATGCCCTTTTACCATAGTCTGACAACCATTGTCCTATGACTGTGAACAAACATTCCTGTCTTATAAAATAACGAATCCCCCACAGTAAAAACTCATTATAAAGACATTAATGCACAAGAAAACTTTGCTTACTTTTGGGGGGAATAAGCCATACCTTTTTTAATGACAGACTGGTCCAATAGATTCATGCCGCTGTTATTGGCATCTTCAACTGACTGTGAATATAAAAATATCACTATTCAAATTGACTGGATATTAAAGAATTGCACACATAAATCATGTCATTCCAAACTGGAGTTTCTGTTATTTCCATTTATATTAATTCACAAAGGGAGGTTTTATTGTTATCATTATTACCTCCAAATAGACATAGAAATGAAATTCACCCCAATTATAAATTCTTCCAAGGGAAGAAGAGGAAAAAGGAAACTGCGAGAGACATTTGGGATGTGATACTGGCTTAGTTACTGTGCAAAACATAGGTATTACACAGTCAGATAAATCTTTATATTGTTTTCTCTATGAATTGTAAAAATTTGGCAACAGGCAAAAGATTTTCACCAATATTAGAGCAATTTCTGTTTTCCTTTCTATCCCAGTGCATCTTAACCCCAGAGCCATTTTACAAATACATAATAGTTTACATTACGGGCTTTTAATTAAAGTCTGAGCAATTTGGAATGGAATGCAAACAGCAACACATAGGAACATGTTTGCAAGCAGGATCGCACACCCACTGCAGTCCATACATGTCCTGTGAGCTCTGAGCTTCTTGCTGCACAATGGCAATCCCACCGAGGAACCTGCCCTATTCACCCTTCCTCCCAATTCGGGTGATGCTGCCTCTCAGCGAGGGACACACCTGTTAAGAAGATGGTAACTACAGACACACACACACACACACACACACACACGAATGAGGCTTGGATCCTCCCAGCCAGCACCTAGGTAATCTGTCTGCATGTAATGTTCATTTTCTATGCCAAAGTTTCATCCCAGAGAAAGTTTCAACCTTGAGCGTTGGCAGCACTTCTAAGGGGAAATAGCTGTTGAAGCGAGTTTCTTTACTGTCCGGATGCACATGAACAGAGTTCTGGCTGTGCATTCCGGGGTGTCCAAAAGAGTGGATTCCTCCCTCCCTATCCTCCCTGAAAAGAAATGTCAGGTCCTTCTGAAAAGTACAGTGATTTTTCTTGACCCTTAGAAACACAAATTTGGATCAATTTGTCACCCACTCTATAGAGAAGTAAAAAGGAAAGAACTCAAGAGTGAGGGGGTATTTTCATAGCACCTCCCACTCACGCTTGGTGCATCTCCAGACAGGGTGTGAGTTCATCACATGAGCTGTCTACCCTAAACTAGCAGCACTTTAGAAATGAAATGATCTCATCAGACGGGGGCATGTTATTTTGTTTCATTTTTAAAAGTCACTTTTCTGTCTTCATTTGAAAGGTGAAGAAAATTGTTACTCTCCATAGGAATTGTTTTCCTTGTTGCAGCAGGCCTTGCTCTTCTTAAGAAATAGTAAAAAATACTTCATGTAACTTGTTCATAACTTCTCAGGGGACCCCCCACGCCCAAATGCACTGGCTCTTGCGCATCCACAGGATCCGCGTCTGTCTACACTCGTATGTCTACAGTAGCAGTGTGTCTACGCAGGACAGAAATATTCACCTATGTCTGTGGGCAGGCAGACCCTCACACTGGCCTGGACGCATAAGCCCCCACACCGCACCCTCATGTTGGTACGTGAGTATGTATAAACGCCTCATCAGCGACGTGGGGTAGTTGTGGTAGTTAATGAGAAGAATCTTGTCTGATTTTCTATCTAATTACGGCCGCCTGCTGGGTTTTTGTACAGGATATTCACGCAGCATGCTGGCGCTTAATCGTCACAGGGAGGATCGTAAAGATTTAATTAGGACTGCATGCGGAAGCGCAGAAAAACAACTCAGACTCGTAATTACTAGACTTCTTTAGTTAAAAGTGATACCAGGGGTTGCTTTAAGACACTCGGGTGTGTTTGAATGTGGGTGTGTGTTTGGGGGGGCTTGATTTAACATCCTTATATATGTATACTCACGGGTGGTAGAGGTGACGAAGGTTAGAGAGCAAGGAAGGAAAAAGAAAAGAGCTGTACCTCTGCACCTGACACTAAACAAATCCCAAACTAGGTTGTCATCTCCCTCTCTGTCACTGTTTTTCTTAGTTTTTAACACTTGTAGTCCCCCCCCAACACAAAATGGGTGAAATGTAGCATACCCAGAACCCAAACAGCGATTTGCTAGTTTAATAGCCCCTGTGAGTAAATTGAAATAGAGATTGACAGGGTTTTATCGTTTCATTTAAAAAAATATTAGAAGCATTTGGTTAATTAGCTCTCCTCCTTCTCTCCTCTCGGGGTCTGGGCGGTGGCTTTGCAAGTGCGTCTGAGTCACACAACATCTCAGCAACCTCCTAGATCCAAAGGCCAGGCAGTGCCCTCAGGGTCTGTCTGGTCCATGGTTGGGGGGACATTTGGAACACACATCCGGCCCTTGAGATTGAGCAAGAGACTTCAAGGTCTGGTCAACCCATTCCATACGGTCTGGGAACATTGAACCCCAACTGGCTTGTGTAACTTTAACCCCCAGCTCCAGATGCCTAACTCGGAAGTAAATTCTTCCAAATGGAGCAGCTGCTGGATTTTGGGCTCTGGTCTTGGGGACATCTCCCTCTGTCTTTGTTACCTGCCCTGAGTAACTTCAACTTCACCCTGTCCTCAGGAGGTCTATCAATGTCTTAGAGATGGTGGGAGGCTGTTTCTGCCCCAGTTTCTCTCCAGGACAGATGCAGGGTATATTCCTTGAGACCCCTTCACTGAGGATCACCCAGAGGAGGTCCCCCATGGGCCTCCCACCTCCTCAGGTGACAAGCTGGGATAAAGCTAGAGCAAGAAGAGAGAGGAGTGTCCGGGAGCAGGGAGGGTGTGAGGGCTCCGGCCAGTTCCTTCTCTTTTTGGCTATCTCTGCAGTCTATATTATCATCAGCAACACCTCGGCCAGGGTTGATGCTTTGACTAGAGTATTCCCCCAGATGTACACTGACCCAGCTGTATTTTTCTCATCCTTTGTGAATTTCTCCACTCAACACCCCTCACAATTCAGTCTTTAAGAAAACATCTAAAACCAAAGAAATCTGCTCTCCCTTTTTTTTGGAGGGGGGGAAGGATTTCCGAGTTCTGTCACCTGAGCCACTTGGCCTGAAGGATGGTAGTGACAAGGCATTAGCATCACCAACAGCAATGGTGATGATTTGATCCCACTTTCATTATCCAGCACTTTGAACCATACTCAGAAAGGTTAATTTAAAAACTTTTTCTCCCCCAAGACACATATTACCCCCAATGCATTAAAAAACTATTAAATATTTCCTTTCTGATATTCCAAAATGAGCAGTGTCCTCCAGACAGGAACAGTTAAGCTCCGTTAAATCAACAAAATCATCACTCTTATCACTATGGGTAATTTCAACCACAAAGCAGGTGATTTCATCTTTTTTTTGGAAATAATAAATAACTGAATTTCTTTTAAAACAATAAACCATCATAGACCTCACACAGGCAGCATCTGATACGGTCACCACATTTTAACTGTTTTAAAATATATTTTTCTTCAGCAAAGTAAAAAAAAATGACTCATGTATCCTTTTCTCTTTATCATTTTATTTTTTTCCTTTGCTTCAGAGGTATGTCTAAAAAGATGCATAATATATACAACTACACCAATGAGGCCAAAGTGTCAATTAAATGGCTTTCAACCATATTTATTTTTTCTAGAGACTACTTAAATTAGGGTGAAAAAGGAAACCTGCTCAGGATCACTCCGACAGTTTTTAGGAATCATTTCTTTGATGTTTCTTTGTTTAGTTTAACCAACTATTCTCAACCAAATCAGGCTCTATTGTGTAGGCTGCAGATGGGATAGTGGGTGGATAGGGGGAGTGTTTTGAGCCTTTTGTTTTAAAAATAAACACGTGACACCTCTTCTACTGGGATGGTAGCAGCCAGGAAAGAAGGGTGTTAATAGAGAGGGAGGGCTGGAGAGAGAGGTTCAGAACATTGTTTCAGTCATTTAATGGACCCAAAAATGAAAAGAATGTCCATGAACTACCAAATCAAATTGTGGCTTTGGGGTTTCTTCCCAACAGATACTCTATCTTTTGGATGAGGCCTAGAACTCTATCTTGCAAAAGGTCTCTGCAGCTCATGGGACATTCAAAGCAAGACCTGGCTAGTGGAAGGCAGGGCAGGGCTGTCTTCCAATGTGCGTTGTCATGCTTAACAAAATCTTTACAAATCCAGCAGACATTTCTGAAGTATATACAGAGACCCCCGCCTAGTTTCTAGGCAGACAGTCTTCCCCAGCCAAGACAGTGGGACAGGCCCACCTTGGGGTGCGCACCTTGGTGAAGGGATGGTACTAAGCCTGTTCCACGAAGCACCAGAGAATATGCGGGAGTTGGTAGCTGGGGCAAGACAAAAGTATTAGCCTCATTTCAAATTATCTCAAACTATCAAAACACATGCACTTGTTCCTCCTTCAACATTTAATTTATAGTGGCCCTGACTTTTCACAATTAGACCTCTATAAATCGCCACTTAGAGCTACACAGACACATACACATCAACAGTTATAAATATGTTCTGTCCAACTAATCCTGTTCTAAAAATTAGAACTACCTCCCGCCAAAGACACAGAGCTGCCCCTCCCCCCAGCCCCGCATTCGTTATGGTCCGTCTTGTTATTTCGTTTGTGGTTACCTGGACGTCTTCCATGCCGGGATGGCCGAGGCCGTGCAGCGAGAGGCTGTCACCCATGCCGGCGTCCAGGCCGTGGTGCGCCGAGTGCAGCAGCACGTCCGGCCGGCGGACCGAGTGATAGTCCCTCCGGGGGTCAAGGCCCGAGAGCTGGGGCAAGGCGGCCCGAGGCTGGGGCAGGAGAGAGCCGGCTTCCGAACCCACTTCTTGCCGCTGTCGTTGTCCCCAGGGGTGCTGCTGGGGCTGGTGCAGTGGGTTCAGGGAGTAAGGGTCGTTGACGTGGGAGTAGGGGTCCTGGCTCTGGTGGTAGGGGAGCGGTTGGTAGGGGGGCGGGAAGTAGGGCGGCTGGAAGTCCGACGACGGAGTGTGGGACAGCGGCGGAGCGCTCGAGTAGGGTCCTTGGGACACCGAGCCCAGCTGCGAGAGCCGGGAGCTGTGGCTCGGGACGCCATCATGCCGGTCCTGGGAGCGGAGAGACGAAAAGAGAGAGAGGGAGGGAGAGATGGAGCCAGAGAGAGAGAGAAAGAGAGAGTGACAGAGAAGAAGAAAAAAAATACAAGCGACAAATGGAGAAGCCGGGCTTCAGTATGCTCTTCCCAGGACAGGGGAATTAGGGGACTGAAACTTAGACCCCTAAGTTGACTCAGAGGGCCACATGATTTCAGCAATTTCATACTCGAGGCTTTGTCGAGAAAAGGGGTGAAGGGATTACCCACTTAACTAACATTTGAGCCGCCTTTTGGGAGTGGAAAGCAGACGCAAAGGGCAGGGAGAAGGAACTGTGAGTGGAGGGAGATTCTAAATGACTTAATTAAAAATGTAAGAGCCTTACATATGGTGTTTGCTCCTCTGGGTGTTTTTAACTATTTTTTCTAACTCTTCTAGAGGTTCAAAGAACAACAAATAAAACTTCATGGTATTTGCTGTACTGCTTCTCCAAGTAAAAACCAACTTTTGCCTTCACCGTGCAGCTGGCTGATCCGGAGCTTCCCACACAACCTGATAATTCAGGGAGTTCCCAAGAATCTGCCAGATCTGAGTTCCCAGTCACCCCTCCCTCCCCAGGAGAAATTAAATAACTTAAATAGCATTGGATTGAAATGGATTTCATTTGAAATCATATCCTACGTCCATGTTAAATCCAATTGTGGTTCACAGGAGTTATTTCCAATGTTTTTCTCTACCTAATGCTACTATCCTCCAGAGTGTAAAAATGAAGGACCTCAAGTTGGGATGGGGGAAAAGCCCAGGCAACTTATTCTTGGTCCTATCTCAATTGTAAACTAAATGAAAGAAGGGGGAGGGTATGTGTGTTAAGTTTCTCCCTCTCCTTTGTGGAAATGCCATGGTAAAGTCCCTACGGTTCTTTTTACAGAATAATAGTCACCTAAATTTCCAAACTGCAATGGCAAATAAAAAGTTTTTCTCTTTGGCCTCCCTCCTCCCAGCTGACTCGTGGAGCTCAGACGGAGAACACACAATGCAGAGAGAAGCAGCTGCAGCCTCGTCCAATTATGGTGCTAAATTACCAAGCCAAAGGCGCTCAAAGGAAGACAGAGAGAGACGGAGTGTGAGACACGCGCGCACACACACATATACACACAGAGACGCAGAGACAGAGAGACAGTGAGAGGAGGGAGCATGCAATTCTGGTAACACGTGAATCCAAACTCACCATGGATGAATAGGTGTGGACTAACATCTGGAAAAAAAAGCCTGGTTACTGCTCAAAATCAGACAATGTTTTTTTAAAAAATCAAGGAGTCCAGCAGAGAAGGGAGCTGGACACAGGAGCTGAGCTTGAGGTGCTTCCAGGACAAGCCATCAAAAAAAAAAAAATACCCTCCCCAACAAGATTGGTGATGCCTGTCACACACAGACAGAACTGTTCATCTGTCTCTTGCTGTCTTTTTGGCCTCTTTTCTTCTGCCGTTCTTCGGGGCTCCAGATGCAGTCCTCTTCCACCCGAAGCTGGGCTCAGACTGCTCGGGCGCCCCTTCCTCCCTCCGCTTGCCTACACCGCCTCATAATAATTGATATTCATGACTATTAATATTACACGAGTACTTTAAAGGGAGAATGGAGGACAAATGGAGCGTGAAGCAGCAGCCAGCGCAGAGCTCCCCTACTATTGTAAATGACGTTCATTCAGTGGAGAATTACTAGATGTAATCAGACGAGGGGGCTGGCAAAGGCAGACTGGGGAAAAACTTTAGCAGGAAAGAGGCAGAACTTCAATTAACTGAGCCGGGGACACGCGTAAAGCAGCCACTACTCCTTTGGACAAGGCAGTGAGGGAGAGCAGCTCTGGGGCCTCGTATAGAATGTAGGTGTTCTGGTACCTGAAGAGAGACTTTCCTAATGGGAAGAACTGATTGCCTTAGGTGCTTTGTGTGCAGATTAAAAAACAAAATAAAAAGGTGTTGCTTCATCATTTGGAGGGGAGAGAAAAGTAAACCTGTGGGCCCAGTTGTTTACAATAACATTTGCAAACTTTTACTGAATGTGGAAGATTATGGTCATTTATTAAAGGACAGAGGCAAGACGGGGGCTTTTCATCTCTTGTGCAGCCTTTAGTGCTGACATAGTCTGTGATTTTTACCTCTGTTTAAAACGTATGCAATCAATCTTCAAGTACACTAAACGTATCCTTTCCAGGCAAAGCCAGGGGCAACAGAAAACCTTTTTGGATGTTTCAGGAACCCGTTCAACTGGCCTGACTGCCATTTCTGTTAAAGTTCAACCTTAGTCCAGACTTAAATAGGCTCCTTCCACTGTAATACGGGTTATCCTGTTGTTGTTCCTTTCTTTTTTAGCAGGAATTTTAGGCAGATGGGAATGCCTTTAATATTCTCTCTCTCCAATCTCATCTTTTTCTCTCCATTGTCCTCTTTTCTCTTTCCCCTTCCACTTCACCTCTCCCTCTTCCTCTCTCCCTCCTTTCTCATTTATTTAACCAGTTTACTGTAAGACAAGTATTACCCTGATTGTTTTCTAGAACCCACTCAAATCCCTCTACCTCGAGCTATTCCACCATAGCCCCGTTCCCGGAAATGTCGTGCCCACTTTGGGGACTCATATTGTTTAGGACAGTCCTAGTGCGTTTGACTTTACCATTATCCCGCCTTTTAAGGAAAGAAAAGGAGGCAGAACGAAGCAAACCGCCCCACCAGGCGTGAGGGCGCGGCTCCTCGTTACAGTCTTTACAGAACCCCGGAGAGCAAAGGAAAGCCCCAAGCATCCTTCAGCCAAAAAACCCGAATCTCCCTCTCTTCCTCTTTTTATTCTCTTCCTCCCTTGCTCTGTCTGTCTCTCTTCCTCCCTTTTCCCACAGCCATACACGTACCCCCCAAAATTAGGGTTCTAGGCTGCCCAGAGCTGGGCACCGAGCTCTGTCTGCGGGACGCTGGTCGGAGCCCCTGTTGCAGGACTGGGCGAGCGTCTTAGAGGAGCTTGCAGGCGGCTTTGGTGAATCGCTCCTTCTTACTACGCGGTAGGCGCTTCCCGGCAGGGCTTTCGGGAGTCACCCGGGAGCGGCGAGGTCGCGCGGCGGTCTCGGCTCTACGAGGAGCCTCGGTGTTTCCGCCACCAGCGCAGCTCCAGCCCCGCCTGGGGAGCGCGCTTCTCGTTCCCTCTCTTCGCTCCAACTTTTCAAATCTTTGCTTTCTCCTTCGCCCCGCTCCGACTCCCCCCTTTTCTCAACTCCTTTTCTCCTATTTTGAAGCTTTTTTGCCTTTCTCCCCTCCCTCGACGTCTTCTCAGAGCCCGCGCTTTCTCCCGTCCCCTTGCACTAAACTGAGGCTCGCTCAGGCCATTCCGCTGCAGAGCGCGGTTCCTCGGCGTCCAGCCGGCTGTTTCCACCCTGTCCAGCCTCTGCGCCCGCGCCCCCCGGCCGGCCGCCCGCCAAGCCCGGGAGCCCTGGAGCCGCGCGGCCGCTGTCGGCCCTAGCCCGAGACCGAAGGGGCTCTGGCGAGCGCGGTCCCGGCTCCTCCGAGGCGGCAGGCGGCCGCCGACCGGGCGCAACTTCTCGCGCCCTGAGGAGCGGAGCTACCAGCCTCAGCGCTAGGGAGCCGCGCGTGCCGAACACGGGCAGAACGTTCGTTAACAGAGCCCGAAGATGAGGGGCTTCCATCTCTCTCTGCACGCACTCACCCTCAAAGAAGCAAAACATAAGAAGACAAAATAAAAAATTTGCTCTGACTTCTGGATTCTGCCCTGTTCATCCACGTTATCTGTCCATCTACCCCTCTCCCTCTAATTTTCTGTCCTCTACTTGGATCCCTTTGTTATCGATTTCGGAAATTTCATTGAAAATAAAAATTCAAAACTCGAGTTCTTTTACGAATGAGATTTGAAAACCCAATTCTCTTCCACACGGAAAACGAGGCGAGCCTCTGCCTTTGTCAGAATGTTTTCTCTGACAGTCTGCCCTACATTCAAGAGCACCACATCCCCATCAGATCTGGGGGGTGGGGGGGGGGCGAGCAAGAGAGAAAAATAAAAGAAAAAAATTTCCTAAAGGTCGCCAGATTTGAACCTTAAAGTCCCTTTTCAGAAATAGCGAAGTTTCCCTAAGCCAGCTTTTCTAAAAGTTAAAGAAAGCTGTGAAAACCGACAGGAAATGTATGAGTAAATAGCTTAAAAATATATATCAGTTGGGGTGTCAAGAAGCTCAAATTCTCTATCTGCAAAGCTCTAAGATGCATCTGGGGGTGTCTGCTCACCTCATAGATATCTTCGTACTTGACATTCTCCACGAGCTTCCAGAGCATGATGGCAGCCTGGTCTCTAGGAGGTGAGTGCATTCATGTGAGGAGCAGATGTCTGGCTTCTCAGGACTCCGCTGTCTGTAATGATCCATCTATAATTGGAAATGGGGGATACACACCAAATCCGACGCTCCTCTCCCATCGCAACTTATATCTGTTGTCTCAAACAATAGGCTGGACAAGCAAGCTTCAGCAGAGAGAAAAAACATTACTGCACATGCATGAGTTAGATGTAACCCACAGACATATATATTATAAAAATCATAAACACGTATTTACACCCAGACACCCACATATACTTATATAAGCACCCCTGGATCACAGAGAGTCTACAGACTCTCAATGTGCATTTAGAAGAGAGTTGTTCAGTGATTAATATAAATACATACATTTAAAAAACCTCTATGTTGGAAATGATAAATCATTATAGCCACAAACTAAAGTCTTTACCATTCGTAATGAGAAACCAGGCAGCAACAGTCTTCTATTTTCTATGTAGATTTTAAGGGGGGGGGCATTACTAAGACATTTTTAAACGCAAAAGCTTCCTATTCATGTGTGTTCAGGAGGAGGGTATTTTGAAAACTGGATGTGGGGATTTTAAGGGTGATCTCTCTGTGTCGGTGGCTACACAACTTTTTTTTTTTTTTTAACTTTACTTCTGTCGCTGTAGAACAATAAAGCTAGCCACCAAGGTGACCATTTCTAATATTTTCCAGTCGTTTTGCCCAACACATTTGGAAACTTAAACACACCCCAGTCTGTGCTAGTTGTTGTTTTAGAGGTTGTTTATGTGCATTTTCAATGGATTCCATGCACCATTCTTCTTGGCTTGAGTGTCCATTTTAGCAAGTTTTTTTCAGACGTTGCAAGCAACATACAGATTCACACAATGTTAATTTTGAGCTTTCGTTGCAGAGGCACAGGGTGTTTTATATCCGCATCTGTTGTCTTTTATAATCGTAAAGAGTCTAGAGATGGTCACCTGAATCTTAGAGAAGGACTTTAAGCAGCATGTTCTTTAAAGAGACAGTGAAAAATATTTTAGGGTGTGCGTGTTTTTCTAAAGTATATTTCCCCTAATAAGGTGATTTTTATAGTTTTCTTTAAAAGGAAAACATAACCAAAACAAAGTTAACGAAACCTTGAAAATGGGTGCCCTTTAAGGCACAGGGTTTCTGAGTTTCATCACTGGTTGCTCACTTGTTCCCCTTTCCCCATCCTCTGTTTTTCTACTCCTTTCAGGATGCACAGGGCTCCTCACAGCCAGAAGAGAAGCCCAGAAGAGAATCTTTGCCCCTGGGGCTGAAAATAAATGGCAGGAGGGAATGAGGAGGTACCTGGACAATTCGGGGGTGAAAGTTACGAAACCAGATAAGAGTGCGTCTGTAAAAGGCGATTGTCTTTAAATCCATAACGGCTTTGAGGGGCTGTGTGAGAACAGGGTCCGACGCTTTTCGGGCAGAGGGCTCCGGACAACCGCGGCGGATACCAAATTCTACAAAAACCAAGGAGACAGTTCAAGAAGTGCGGAATGCACAATTCTGCAGATTTTCAACTTATTTCTTTTTAATGATAAATCAAATGAACACAAAGAAGGTGCTTTAGAAGGAATTTCAGAAATAAACCCTTTCATCTTTTCTAGTCCTTTTTTTTTTGTTTTGCCTTTCCCTTCCTCCTTCCCCATCCTCCTTCAGTCTCTCCCTTCTACTCCCTTTTTTTCCTCCCTACCACCCACCCACCCAACCTCCCACCCTTCCTTCCTTCCTTCCTTCTTCCCTTTCCTCTCTTCCTCCCTTCCCTTTCCTCCCTTCATTTTTTTTCTTTCCTCTCCTTTAAATATTAACTCCAGGTCATACAGAATCTGTATAGATTTTCACCAGAAGCATGAGCAAAGATTTTCCTGTTTGCCCCCCAGAGAAGGTTAGGAGGTGGGAGGCATTCTTCCTGACCTTATCGTGTGTGGGACTTAAAACGGGTTTCATACCCCCCACCCTTCTAGAACTAAAATCAGTCCAAGATCAATACTTTGAAAGATAAATATTACAGACTCGGAAATCCAGATTCTCCAGACACAAATTTATTAATGGGAATAATTATCTCCTGCCCTTCAGATCAATAACTCTATTATCTTTATTACCTAAAGATCATGTCAACCTAAATAAAGTGCATTTGGACAAATCTGATTCTTTTTTCTCTAAATACCTGTACTTTTAACACTTTAAATCTCTTTTTGGTAATCATCGATTAATCTAAAACAAATAAACTCTAAGTTTTAACAAAACAAAAAACCTGAGAGGTATAATTCTATGTATATGACTGTTTTTTAAAATTCTATTGTGTTAGTATGACTCTTGTAGCCTTATATATGCATAATTTCATTTTTAATAAGCAATTTTATTTTATGCTAATGGTATGTATTTCTAAAAGTAGCAGCGTCTTGAAATATTTAGTTAACATATAGTATTATAAATTCTTAAATGAAATTGAATAAATCTGGTTTTATTAAGAGTGAAGCATAAACCTAAAAATATATACACTTATATACATACAGATACATACATAATAGTCCAAAATGCATAGGATAATTTAAAAACCCTAGTTAATTTTTTAACGAGCATATTACTCGAAAAATTCTAGAAATTGCAAGGTAAACCTTTCTTGAATGTTTCTTGAGTCATTGAACGGACAACAGCGCCCTCTGTCGGGATTTTGTAAAAGCAAAACCTGCGTGGTCTCTCGATTTCTTTTTTGCAGATTTCTTTCGGTTCTTCTAAACCTGCTATTATGAAGAGGATAAAAAAGTTCATTTCTTAGTTTAATCTACTAAATTTAGAAGCTTTTGTTTTAGCATCCAAAAAGTCCAAACGCTCCCCACCCCCAAATGTACAAATAAACTTGAGCAGGCCTCTCTCGCTCTTACTTTCTATTGCATTTCCTGGTAACACCCAATCACGTGACACAGACAGATTTCCGCAAGAAGTCAATAAATGCAAACGCAAAAATAAAACAAACTCTGGATTTTGGAGAGAATTCGATGGTGAAAATTGCATTTTCATTATCATTTTGTTTCGCCTTATGCCCGTATTTCTCATTCAGGACTCGCACGCGCTGGCTAGGTGGGACCGCTCTTGAGACATCCTAGATCATTATAGTTGCATTTTCCCTTTACGTTTATATTCATTTTAGTTTATCACAGCAAAGGAGAGAGTTATTAGGACTCTTCTCTTTTTCTGCCTCAGATCGAAGGAATATTGTTCAATAAGTGTAAGAGCCAACAATCAAAAGCAAATACACCCAGCTTGAAGCCCTCTGCTGGCGGTTTTCAGAGTAAGTTTATGACTTTTTATTTTATTTTTTAATACTACCGAAAAAATATCGTTACATTAAGTCAAGGTCAGCTATTAGCACTCTCATATCTTCTTTCTCCTTTCTTTTAAAAATCTAATGAAGATCTAAATTTCTTCGACTTTCTTCCTTGTTTCTCACCTTGGCACCTGTGGGTTAAAGCATCATGAGCTAGCTCCCTTTGTAGACGCCTGAGGACCACCCTTTCCTTTTTCATTTCACAATCTCCTTGGATTTCCTTTTCTATCTATTCAAAACACAAAAACAATCAAGTGGAAAAAGCCAACACTTAGAATTATGGTGTTAATTTTGAGGCCTGGCTCTTCTCAGTCTAGGTGGCTGGGCAAGCTACTTAGTGGCCTGAAACTCAGAGTATTGAGTTATGAAATGGAAATAATTGTGAAACTTTACTAAAATGACACCTGTGGAAGAATAGATGTGACACTAGTGCTTGTAAACAATTTAATTTTTCATTATTCTCTCAAAACATTGAGCTAAGTGGCAAGAAAGTGGAGGCTTCTATCAGCTAGGGACTTGCATAAGCTCCTGAGTAGAAAGTGGTAGTAGAAACACCAATTTAAGTCTTCTGACTATCTACTTAGCAGTTTTCCATGATGCTGTCTTATTTCCTTCCTTCTGAAATTAAGGGGAAGATACTTTTGGATTATCAAAATTTTCAGGGGTATTTCCCCCTGGATTAGGGGATATGAAATAGGAAAAGCAAGAGAGAAAGAGAGAGAGAAGGAAACACAGCTATCTTCAACTTACTCCGGTACTGCTCCACCTCTTATGTATCAGAAGCATTATTGTCCACCAAGTTGGTTAATAAGACAAGACAGCTTTGCTTTTTATTGTGGCATTTGACTCCTTTTTTTTTTTTTTTTTAACCATGTTTCTGTCCTGAAGCGTTACCATGATTATATCTTTTGGGAAACGTTGTTATGCCTTTTAAACATCAGTTTAGAAAAATTACTGTTGAACGTGTGAAATTACAATTCAAACACCTGCTCTCAGATTTATAGGGTTTCGATATCACATGGGTTTCAGTGATTTGGTATGAGGAAACAAAATAGGAGGGACTAATGTTTGCACAAGAGTGTTTTAAAAATTAAACGTGGGTAGAATTATCTCTGAATTGACTCTTCATATTTATACAGGTTGAGGCAAGCACTGAAAAGGAAACAGCAATTTTAAATTTTTATTTGAGACAGAGTCCCAGTTTGTTGCCCTCGATAGAGTGCCGTGGCGTCACAGCTCATAGCAACCTCAAAATCTTGGGCTTAAGCAATTCTCTTGCCTCAGCCTTCCAAGTAGCTGGGACTACAGGCACCCACAACGATGCTGGGCTATTTTTAGAGATGAGGTCTTGCTCTGGATCAGGCTGGTCTTGAACTCACGAGCTCAGGCAATCTACCCACCTCAACCTCCCAGAATACTGAGATTACAAGGGTGAGCCACCGTGCCTGGACAGCATTCCTTACTTTAACCATAACACGGAGTTAATGGTACATCTGTGAATTTGTAAAGTGATGTTGAATTGAACTCATTTGTGAGAATAAAAATAACTGTAACAGTGAAAACTCTTCCTTTCTCCTCATACTTTTGAGGAGCAATAGTAATTTTATTCTCAAGTATGAAGGATTTTCTATTGAATTGTGGGGGTGTGAAGTGGTCAAGGGGGCAGGGTTGAAATTTCTATCTGTTGTAGATAATGTGATTAAGGAATGGAAGATGAGAGGCGGAAGTAAATGATGCAAACAGCCATACAAAAATTGTTTTTAATACCAGCAGGTATTTCACACACAGAATGTGAGAGATGTGTGTCTCCTCTGCCATGGCTGATGAGGGAGGACAGGTACTTTCATCAGTGTGGACGGTTTCCCTATTATTGCTTTAAGAAGGAGCAATCTCGAAGGGTGAGAACACTAAACAATTTGGTTTCAAAATGCCACCTAGACCAATACATATCTGTGATGAAAAAAAAATTTGCAAATAAAGACTTGGAAAGATGTAGAGCAGAAATATAACCTTTAAAGCATGAATAAACACACACAATGTCTAACATCAGTGCTGAAGTATCTCAGCACTGATACAAAGGACAAGGGACATTTGGGAGAAATTAGCATTACATTGGAACTACCTCCTAAAATTCACAATTTTGCATTTTGATAAAAATAGAGAAGGATATTCATTTTATGGATTTTTATTTCTTTAACGTAGAACAGGTTCCTCCCCAACCCCCACTTACTAGCAATGTACCCTTGGGCAAGTCCTCTGACCTTTTTAGGTGTCAATTCTCTCATGTATAATCTCAGGAGAATTTAATGGATGGTATTCAAGACTCTTCTTTAGAAATGGACTTTATGGCATTTATGAAAGCATCAAATAGTAATTAAAAATTTAAATGAAAGTATTTTTTCTGAACATGTCACAGCAAAATCTTAGCTCTCTGGACTCTCTGGGGGAGAGTTTAAGGGAATCAGCCCCAATCTTTTGATACATGCTCATCACAAAAAGGTTCTTAGGAATATAATCTTAGAAGAAAGTAAACAAAAAAAGGGTAAGAATATAGTTTGTTAACCAATCTAAAGCAAAAGGAACAAATCTGGAGGCAATCACTTTATCTGACTTCAAATTTACTATAAGTCTCTAGTGAGCAACACAGCTTGGACTGATATAAAAGTAGAGAGATTGAGCAAGGGAATAGAATAGAGTACTGAAATAAAACCATCTACTACAACTACCTGATCTTTGACAAAACAAACAACAACATACACTGGGGAAAGGAAGCCCCATTCAATAAAGGGTGCTAGAAAAACTGGAGAACCATGTGCAGAAGAATGAAACAGGAGCCCTGTCTCTGACCACTCACAAAAATTAATTCAAGATGGATAAAATACTTAAATGTAAGAGATGAAACTATAAAAATTCTAGAAGAGTGCGGCACCTGTGGCTCAGCGGAGTAGGGTGCCAGCCCCACATGCTAGAGGTGGTGGGTTCGAACCCAGCCCTGGCCAAAAACTGCAAAAAAAAAAAAAAAAAAAAAAAAAAAAACCCAGAAGAAAATGTAGGAAAAAACTCTTCTAGACATCAGCCTAGGCAAAGAATTCATGACTATGGTCCCAAAGGCAAATATAGGCAAATAAATAAATAAATAGGACTTAGTTAAATTAAAAAATTTCTGCACAGCAAGGGAAATGGATAAGTAGAGTGAACTGACAGCCTACAGAATGGGGGAAAATATTTGCAAAATACACCAGGGATATCTGAGAATCATCTATCCAGCAATGTCTCTATTTTTCATAGTACATGGCTAGATACCTTCTGGACAGCCCTTGTAAATATGGCAAAGGACAAATATCCGGAATTCACAAAAAACCCAAACAAACCAGCAAGAAAAAAAAGAACATTAAAAGGTGGAAAAACATATAAACGGAAGTTTTTCAAAAGAAGATAAATGAATGGCAAATAAACATCTGAAAAAATGTTCACCATCACTAATCAGCAGGGAAATGGTAATTAAAACCACAATGCGATACTACCATACCCCTATCAGAATGGGCATTATTAAAAAGTGGTTGATGCTGGCTAGATGCTGGTTAGATGCACAGAGAAAAACCACCTCTTTTTTGTTTGTTTGTTTGTTTTTTAGATAGTGTCTTACTCTGTTATACTGGGTAGAGTGCCATGGTGTCATAGGTTGCAGTAACCTCAAACTCTTGGGCTTGAGTGATCCTCTTGCCTCAGCTTCCTGAGTAGGTGAGACTCAGGGTGTGGGGGCATGCACCACCACACCCAACTAGTTTTTCTGTTTTTAGTAGAGATAGGGTCTCGGTATTTTTCAGGCTGGTTCTGAATTCCTAAATTCAGGAGATATACCCTCCTTAGTCTCCCAGAGTGCTAGGATTACAGGCATAAGCCACTGTGCCTGGCCCAGAAAGGAACACTTATACACTGTTGGGGGGACTGCAAATTAGGACAACCTTTATGAAAAATAGGAGATTCCTCAGACAAATGTACTTATCATGCAATCCAGCAATCTTGCTTCTACTTATTCAAAGGAAAATAAGACATTTTATCAAAAAGTCATCTGTACTCAAAACTATATTGCCGCACAGTTCATAATCACAAGGATCTTGAATCAGCCTAAATGCCCATAAAATTCATGAGTGGATAAAGAAATGTCGTATAGATATACCATGGAGTACTACTCAACTATAAAAAGGACTGAAATAATGTCTTTTGCAGCAACTTGCATGGAACTGAAGACCATTATCCTAAGAGAAGTATCTCAAGAATGGAAAAACAACACATGTACACTCTAACAATTGGGAGCTAAACAATGGGCCTACGTGTGCACAAGGCCATGTAAAGGATATTGGAAACCAAGAAACAGGAAGCATGGGAGGGCGTAAGGAAGAAAACCTACCTGTCAGGTATAAGGAACACTGTTCTGGTGATGGGCACCCTAAAAGGCCTGGATTAAGTGGTATACAAGGTATCCACGTACCACAAATATTTACTCTTTTAATACTTTAAAATAAAAAAAGAATATAGTGTGTTGGGGTTTCTATAACACTATGCCTTATAGATCTGCAAAAGCACCTTTAGGCTACGGCAGGCAGCAAGACAGCCATTTGTTCCTATCTATTATGCTGCCAGTAGGGCAGAATGTAAGCTGCTTTAACGTTTACAACTTAAATTCCTCCTTATTTTGTTTGTTTGCAGTAAATATAAGCTCGTATGTACAGCTAAGAAAGTCCCTTAGACGGAGTAATTTATAAACAGCAGGATTTTGTTGCTTACAGTTCTGGAGGCTGAGAAGTCCCAGTTCAAGCTGCCAGTAGATTCAATGTCGAGTGAGGATATTTTTCTGATAGGTGTTGTCCTCACATGGTGGAAGGGCAAAAGGGTCAAACATGTTTCCCCAGGCCTCTTTTATATTTTATTTTATTTATTTATTTATTTTTTTGATATAGAGTCTCAAGCTGTGGCCCTGGGTAGAGTGCCATGGTGTCACAGCTCATAGGAACCTCAAACTCTTGGGCTTAAGTGATTCTCTTGCCTCAGCTTCCCAAGTAGCTGGGACTATAGGCTCCTGCCACAATGCCCAGCTATTTTTTGTTGCAGTTGTCATTATTGTTTCAGTAGGCCCAGCCGGGTCTGAACCCTCCAGCTTTGGTATATATGGCTGGTGCCCTACCCTCTGAGCAACAGGCTCTGCCTATTTTATTTATTTATTTATTTGAGATAGAGCCTCAAGCTGTTGCCCTGGATAGAGTGCTGTGGCATCACAGCTCACAGCAACCTCCAACTCCTAGGCTCAAGCAATTCTCCTGCCTCCGCCTCCCAAGCAGCTGGGACTACAGGCGCCCGCCACAATGCCTGGCTATTTTTTTGGTTGCAGCCATCATTGTCTGGTGGGCCCAGGCTGGATTTGAACCCGCCAGCTCAAGTGTATGTGGCTGGTGCCTTAGCTGCTTGAGCCACAGGTGCCAAGCCTATTTTATTTTATTTTTATTGTTGGGGACTCATGTGGATACAAAGAACCTGGTTAAACTGATTGCATTTGTTAGCTAAATTCCCTTATAATTGTGTCCTGTCCTCAAGAGGTATGTCACACCCTGTGAAGCCCACCCCTGTGCCTTCTTCCCTCTCCCTGCACTGCTCTTCCCCTACCCTCCACCGTGTACTAGGTCATCAATTATCCTCATACCAATTGAGTACATAGGATTCTTGCTTCTCCATTCTTGTGATGTTTTACTTCAAATAATGTGTTCCACTTCCATCCAGTTTAATACAAAAGATGTAAATTCTCCGTCTTTTTACTGGCTGAATAGTATTCCATAGTATACATATACCACAGTTTGTTAATCCATTCCTAGGTTGATCCTTTGACCTTTTTAGGTGTCATTTGGCTATTTCCACATTTTGGAGTTTGTAAATTGAGCTGCGATAAACAGTCTAGTGCAAGTGTCCTTATGGTAGAAGGACTTTTTTTTCTTCTGGGTAGATTCCCCAGTAATGGGATTGCAGTATCAAATGGGAGGTCTGGTTTGAATTTGTTGAGGGTTCTCCATACTTCCTTTCAAAAAGGTTGTATTGGTTTGCAGTCCCACCAGCAATGTAGAAATGTTCTCTTCTCTCCACATCCACACCAGCATCTGGAGTTTTGAGCATTTTTTCATATGCTTGTTAGGCATTCATCTATCTTCTTTAGAGAATGTTCTATTCATTTCTCTTGCTCAGTGATACATGGGATTGTTGGGTCTTTTTATGTTGATTAATTTGAGTTCTCTGTAGATCCTAATTATCAAGCTTTTGTCCAATTCATAATAAGCAAATATTGTTTCCCATTGTGTAGGTTGTCTATTTGCTTTAGTTGTTGTCTACTTAGCTGTACAAAAGCTATTCAGTTTAATTAAGTCCCATTTGTTTATTTTTGTTGCTGCAATTGCCATGGAAGTCTTCTTCATAATGTCTTTCTTCAGGTCGATATCGTCATGTGTTTTCCCCATACTTTTCTTGAGGATTTTTATTGTTTTGTGCCTTAGATTTAGATTTCGTATCCATCTTGAATCAATTTTTGTGAGTGGAAAAAAGTGCAGGTCCAATTTCAGTCTTTTACATATCTATATTTCCCAAAGCAATCTACAGATTCAGTGCCATTCCCATTAAAATATCAACATCATACCTTCAGGACTTGGAAAAAACAATTCTTTATTTTGTACAGAACCAGAAAAAACACTGTACAGCTAAGGCAACTCTTAGTAATAAAAATAAATCTGGGGCCATTAGCCTACCTGATTTTAGGGTGTACCACAAGTCCATAGAAATCAAAACAGCATGGCACTGGTACAAAAATAGAGACATAGACATCTGGAACCGAATAGAAAACCAGGAGATGAAACTAACGTCTTACAGCCACCTAATCTTTGATAAACCAAGCAAGAACATACACTGGGGAAAAGAATTCCTATTCAATGAATGGTGCTGGGAGAACAGGCTTCTTTTATAAAGAAATGAATCCCATTCACCAGGAACCTACCCTCATGACCTAGTCACTTCCCAAAGGCCCCACCTCTTAATACAAAGACATTGGCAGTTAGATTTCAACATATGAGTTTTGGAAGGACACAAATACTCACCTGGGCATGTAGTTTGAAGAAAGACGATATAATTTTAATAGCTAGTGCTTAATAGACACTTTGAGAGATTCAAGCATCTAAGTATAGAGGAATTACATCTTAATATGCCAAGTGTTTGCAGTTGTAATCTTGAAATTATGGTTAGTAACCTTTGATAAAGTGTACAGAATGGAAGCAGTGTCCAAGAGCAAAGGCTAGATAGCATTCCATTTCAGTAAGGGGAGGGAAAGAAGGACATGAGAAACTACATATGGGGAATAACGCTACTGTTTCTCCAGAAAAAAAATGATAGTTTAGGTTGTCCAAGTGCAGTTTCTCAAAAACTCTGGAAGAGAAAGAAGAGATCTCTGGGAACCAACATGGATTCAGAAGAACAGATCATTTTTTGTGTTCTCATGTCCTTTTGTTATAGACTCACTAGACTGAAGATTGGAAACACAACATGTCTGTAGCTCATGAAGACATTTCAAAGGTTTCACATTGTTTCCCCTGTCTGGGTTGAGTGACATGTTGGTATTTGGAAGATATGTCTGATTTACTTTCTTGGACATTGGGAAAATTGCCTAACCTCTCTGAGCCTCAATTTCTTTATATTAAATGTATTTCCTTACATGAAGTATATTCCTGACATAACGTATACACATCATAATACCTATTGCATAGAAGTGGCCATGCTTATCATGACCTCCCACACAGGAAAACCACTCAGTATGTTAGAGCTACTGTCTCCATCTCAGATTTGCAGCTATTTAAATAATTCCCTTTCAAAGATGTTGATTGATTAATGAAAACTAATTTAAGTCAGTAACTTAAGTCAATAGCTGGTTTCCCACAGGACTTTGCCCTTGGTCTTACTATTTTTAGTGTTAAAAAATGTTGACTTGGAAGAGTTAGAAGACATGTTCATTTAGACAGGTGCTGAATGTTGGGGAGAATAATCAGCAGAGTGGACTATAGTCTACGGAATCAAAAATATTCTGACAGGCTAATACTCTAGGACAAATTGCAAAATCTATAAGTTTTTTTAGATATATAATCTAAATTATAGATAAAAATCTATAATTTAACAAAGATAAAAATAAAAAAAATACGGTCTTAACACAATAACTAAGAAAATGCTGTGAAGGCTATGTTAACCAGTTTGATGAAAATATTTCAAATTGTGTATAAAACCAGCACATTGTACCCTATGATTGCATTAATGTACACAGCTATGATTTAATTAAAAAAACATGGAAATAGGAAAAAAAATACGAATGTTAAGGTGACTCGTAGACTTACAGAGGAAGACAAGAAAATACTCATAGTTTTGGGCAGTGCCTGTGGCTCAGTGGGTAGGACGCCAGCTCCATATACCAAAGGTGGCAGGTTCAAACCTGGCCCTGGCCAAATTGCAACGAAAAAATAGCTGGATGTTGTGGTGGGCACCTGTAGTCCCAGCTACTCCCGAGGCTGAGGCAGGAGAATTGCCTAAGCCCAGGAGTTGGAGGTTGCCGTGAGCTGTGTGATGCCATGGCACTCTACCGAGGACTATAAAGTGAGACTTTGTCACTACAAAAAAAAAAAAAAAAAAGAAAGAAAAAGAAAATACTCATAGTTTCCAAATAGGGTCCTTGTAGCTTCCTGAACATAGTAACCATATCAGCATCATCCCCAGCAACTTTATGAGACCATACAGTGAGTGAAATTTCAAGTTGCATTCCTGGTTCAAGTGCAGAGAAGTTACAATCCCACAATTCTTCATGCGGACCAAACTGAATTTCAGGAATTGTGTCCAACTGGAGTGGCTTACTTTAAGACTATAATTGGTAAACTAAAATGTCTTTAAAAGAATGCAGTCAGATTAAAGAAAGTCCTGAAAGTCGTACCATGGAAGAAAGAGTTAGGAAAACTGAGGTGGTCACACAGCAGAGAAAACTTGGGGACATGAATACTGTCTTCCAATATTAGATGATAGTCTTGGGGAAAGAGGCATAGACTGAGGAACAAGTTGGCATTTGTTTTGTTCACTGCTATATTGCTAGTATATAGCAAAATGGCTGGCTCAAATGCGTTCAAAGCATTTTATTTGACATAGCTCTCTTGTTCAAAAGATACGGGGTAAGATCAATGAAGAGATGTTACCAGGAGGCAGATTTAACTCAGTGTGAGAAAGATATTTCTAAAAACTTGAAGTACTGGAGCAGCTTTGTTGGGGTGAACTGCCAGACCCTGCAGGACGCGAACAGAGCCTGGATGGCCCAAGTCTAGGGTGCGACAATGCTAAGGCAGGAGGTCTGCCTGTATAACACCAGATAGGAAGTCCTTTGCAACACCAAGATGTTGGGACTCTACTACAGGGGCTCAGCTTGATATTGCATTGTGAGTTTAGTGGATTAATCATTTTTAAAGGACTGGCATTGAGAGATATATATGGAAGATTCCATTATTTCTGCATCTGTGTAAGTATTATCTGATTGGGGAATTGTATTCTTTTATTGAGTCCATGTTTCCATGTAACGCATATGTTATCTGATTCTATTACTAGGAACAACATCACAGTAATTATACTCAATAGCTTTATTGGTCTGTTAGTCTCTGATTGTTTTGCTTCTGTCATTGTCACCTTTTTCCCCATATTTAATAGGATTTTTGTGGGTGGTTTTATAGAATGAAGAAAAGGAAATTTATTATTTTAGGATATGGATGAAGGGCCTTTTAGGCTTTTATTTACAATCATTTTTTGGGAGGGGACATTTGTTTGCTCCCTAAAAGAAATAAATCCTTTACAGATTTATCCAATGATCATAGTCAAAAACATACTCCCTTTGAGGGGGTTTCAAAAATCTTTAAATGATTTAAATACGTATACAACTAAAGAGAAGCAATCCTTTCCAAGTCTCTCCTTAATTGCAGAGGAATGTGAAGATTCTTTATAAAACTCCCACTAGCATTTATAAAGAAATTATAAAGAATGTTTTCCTACTGTATTATAAAATATTTTTATTAACTTCACTATCACTAACTAAAAAAAAAAAATTTAAGATCCAACTAAGGATGGACAGTGAGATTTTTATCTTATTACTTTTTTTTTTTTTGAGAATTTTGGCCATTGCATGAAATATGACAGTTTCAGCATGAAAACTATTTGAAAGCTTCCAGGGAATTGAAATCGGAACTCAAGTTAGGCCATCTTTGCCACTTCTGATATCTTTGCAGGGCCCATTCTTTCAATCTCTATCAAGTGCCTAATTTTTTATAGTGCATTAGGCATATGTAAAGATAATCAGAGAAAGAATTGCTCACAAATAATAGTGTTAGTAAAGAAAATGAAAAAAGTTTTCATCTTGACTATAAAACTACAGTTAGTGTTATTTTAGCTTCAAAGTTAAAGCCTTAAGTAACTTTAATAAGCTCTATAATATCTGGTGTTCAGATGCCAAGGTTTTAAAAAAATAATTCTTTTTTTTTATTAGAAGTTATTTTTTGACAAAAATTTTGATTAGTTATTAGTAAATTCAATGCACATATATATGTGTGTGGAAGTTCTATTTGTTCTATCTCAAGCTTTGAGACTCCAGATTCTGCATTCTTCAGAAGAAACTCTTCCATATTCTGCTAGTAGTGACTTTCTCCCATAAAGTCTCTTTGTGGTTTTTGGCTGGGGCTGGGGCTGGGTTTGAACCCACCACCTCTGGCATATGTGACTGGAGCCCTACTCCTTGAGCCACAGGTGCCGCCCTTCTCCCATAAAGTCTCACTATGAAGATTTCCAAATCTTGATTTATGCAATAGAAGCCTGTATCCAAGTTCTCATCTCTACTACCATCTTAGCTTTTGGCCCTTGGCCCAAGCAAGGCAAAGGGCATTGGACTGTGAACCTAAGAGGCTAGCCTTGGATGATCTTTTTATCTCCTGGGTCTCAGAATTCAGGAACTGGATTTTGTGACTGAATAGCATGTTGAATGACAAGTTTTCTAAGCCCTTATTCTGTGAAAATACAGCTCAGGGAGAGAGCAGGGTCAGAAAGTAAGTAGTCGACTACTTGGAAATATTGGAAAGACTCTCTCTCAGAACTTACATGCACACATACATGCAGACATCACACACACAGACATACACATACGAGGTCTTAAAATTAAGTTCATGTACTTACCACCATGCATTTATGTTGGCAGCACTGTAAAAAAGCTCAGTAAGGTTTTATAACCTTGGTGTATCAGTGTCTCACAGCTGTGTTTGTGTTGATGTGTGGTGGTTTCTACTGAGTGGTGTTCAATATTGTTGCATGTTTTTGTGTGCCAATGTGAGAATGTCAGAAGTTAAATTAGAGTAATGAACAAACATTAAATTTTTTGTTAAACTTGTCAGAGTAAAAGTGAAATCAGGGACATGTTAGTCCAGTTTATGGGGATAATGCCATGAACAAAATGTCAGTGTACATGTTTCTGAAGGGAGAGAAAGCATCACTGAAGAACAGAGCTAATGGCAACCAGTAATGAGCAGAACTGATGAAAGGATTGCAAAAATTCATCAAATTGTGCACCAAAATCATTGGCTGACTATGAAAAGCATAGCAGACCAAGTAAACATAGACAGAGAAACAGGAAAATCTTAACTGAAAATTTTGACCTCAAATAGGTGTGTGCAAAAATGTTCCCAAAGGAGCTCACGAATAAACAAAAGCAAAGGAGAGTTGAAGTTTGCCCAGACCTTTTGGAGAGGCAAGACAATGTTTTGGCCATGTGACCACTGGTGATGAAACATGGGTGTACCAATCCGACCCTGAAACAAAGGGTCAAAATGCACAATGGAAGTCAGCCAATTCTCCACAACCATAAAAATTCCATCAGTCCAAATCAAGAGTCAAAATGATGTTGCTAATCTTTTTTTGATATCAGGAGGATTGTTCATTATGAATTTTACCAAATGGACAAGCAGTTATCCAAGTTTAACTTTATTTGGAAGTGCTGAAAACACTGTGTGTAAAAGTTAGACAAAAGTGACTTGAACTTTTCACCAACTCATGGCTCTCGCATCACAACAATGCACCAGCTCACATGGCACTGTGTGCAAGGGATTTTTTAGCCAGTAAACAAATAACTGTATTGGAAGAATCTCCCGACTTACCTTATCTGGCCTCCAATGGTGTTTTTCTTTGCTCAAAGATAAAGGAAATATTAAAAGGAAGACATTGGAAGACATTCAGGACATTAAGGGTAATATGATGGCAGCTCTGATGGCCACTCCAGCAAAAGATTTCCAAAGTTGCTTTGAAGCATGGACTAGACACTGGGTTCAGTGCATAGCTTCCCAAGGGGAGTACCTTGAAGGTGACCATAGTGATATTCAGGAATGTGGTGTGTAGCACTTTCTCTAAGATGAGTTTGTGAGCTCAATTGTCAAACATTGTCCCCAACCAACATTTATATTTTTCTTTAACAGAAGAACAGCATTTCTTTTTGAATGATTGTTGTATTAATATACTCTATTACTATCAACTTATATCTGAGAATAAATACAGTTGCTCCAATGTGAAATGGTGACATTTCAGACACTTCAACTAAATTAGAAATTTGTGGCTTTAACTGGGCAAAAAGGCACAAAGGATCATCATCATTAACTCTGCCCTTTGCTCTGCATTTATTTTTGACACCAACAAAAACACTTTAATTTCTATTATAAGCTCTTCTACTCTTAAATTCTCTTTACTGTGATTGGAATACAGCTTCCTTCTCCCTGGTAGCCTAATATTATTAAATACTGCCATGTAGTAAGACCATATCTCATGCCCAGCACATTACGTCCTTTAGCTCCCTTCATTTCATTTTCACAAGGTCTATGGAAAAGGCATTATTACTCCAGTTTTTCAGGTGACAGAACCAATGCTCAAAAAAATTAAGCAACTTTCACCAATTGTCATAAAATTAGGATTTGGCATAAATAGGATTTGAGCCTAAATTTGACTTCAATTGTGACTTCTCAGCCTCATCTCCATTCTTTGGGGGCTCAGAGTCAACTTTTCTTTTCCTTCCACAGGTCAGTGGTTTGGACAATGGCAAACTAAATCACATGTAATTACAACAGGAAAAAAAGTAGAATAAATGAAAGAGGAAAATGAAATTAAATGGAGAGGAAAGAAAAGAAAGGTGAATAGAGAGAGTGTGGAAATTGAAAGAAAGAGAAAATAGACTATGTGGTTGATTTTTCATGTAGGCAGTGGTCCTCGACATAGAGGTGGGTGATCTTGATCCCCACAGGATATTTGGAAATGTCTGCATTTTTTTTTTTTAGTTGTCACCATTAGAGTGGGGTGGTGGGGGTGGTATTACCAGCATCTGGTGGGATGAGGCCAGAAATGTGCTGAACAATGCTTACAGGATGGCTCCCCCAGCAAAGAACTGCCATCGTGTCAGCATTGTTGAGGCTGAGAAACCCTAGTCAAGCATTTGCTTATCTAAACTTCACAAGCTACCACTAACCATTCAGAAACTATTAAGAAAGAGTATTTTTGGAGTAGCTTTGTGATTTTCTGTGGCTCAACAGAGTAGGGCGCCAGCCCCATATGCTGGAGGTGGCAGGTTCAAACCCAGCCCCTGCCAAAAAAAAAAAAAAAAGTAATTTTCTAAGAGATCTTAAATTATAATCTTCAATAAAGCCTAGGGTACACAAGAACATGAAAATACTGCCTTCACTTTACTGTTAACTCTCTTTTTGCCTGCAACATCTGAGAAAAAAATAATTCTATAAGGTAGTTTTAAAGTGATTTATTTTATATTTTTGTGTATGTTAAATATTTTGTTAAATACCATTCAGTTAAATTCAGTCAACTCCAAGGAAGCAAAACTGAGTTGAGCAATTAGTTCTAACTTGTGTGTGAAGACTTTAGGAGCCCAGAGTAAGAACTGGGAGGAGGCCCATTATTTTACATAAGAGAGAGTTATGGCTCAGGAAAGGTAAGTGACTTGGTAAGGTCATAAGTGGCTGGATTGGGACAAAACTCCAGTTCTTCTACTTTCTAACTCTTAGTTTTTTTCCTCTATAAAACTTGCTTCTGCAATCTACTGCTAATCTTCACCGTTAGAAATGACTTAAATATCTTTCTCTTTAATTTCTCAGGTCTCTTGGGTGAAAGGATACGTGAACACGCTGATGGGCACACATTAAAATTTACGGTTTCTCTTAAAAGTTTTGTGATGATTGATATATCTCCTCTTTCTACTGAGGACAGAAATGTCCTGATAATGAAGTATGGTATTTGATTGAATTAAATTATAACTTTGCCATGATGGTAGTTCATGAACTTTTATAACTCGCCATAGCAACAACACTACAAATTCACTGTTTCTTCATCTCATGCAGTTTTCAAATATGTCTAAATTCTTATCAGTATAATTGTAACTTAAACATAGGAGAATAAAATTCAACAATTAAAATCAAATATATGAATCAACTGTGTATTAATCACACACATTTCCTAGATATCTGTTGCTTGCATTGTGCACCGGAGGTAGTGACATTGACATCTAAGGCTTATCAAGTGCTTTCCTGAGCCAGGTAATGGTGTAAGCAGACGTGTTAATTGTATTAATTCAAGCGCTGCACTAGTAGGATCTGGATATGATTAGAAGTTTAAGTCCAATTCTTTTGTCCTTTGGGAATCTGTATTTAATCAGGGAAGCAATGCATAATAATAGGCCGAAACCCACTTATGTAGAGAAATGTCTGATCCAGACTAAAAGGGAAATGGATCCGAGAGAAAGCCAGCACTTGTAAGAGCATGATTTTAATCAGAGGAAGTTTCTAGGAGAAGGTAAATATCCAGCTAAAGCTGAAAGGAAACAGAGAGGAGAAAACACAAAGGGAGGTGCAGGAAGAGGGGGGCAAGGCACTGTGAAAGCATAAAGAATCCTGTCCCAACTACAATTGAGAAACCCTATCAGTGTTACTGTAATATGTGTTTGGTTGATAGTTTCCATCCTTATACACAGTATTCTAACGCTTTAAAACTAATGAAACTGCTCAAGGTGAATCGAATTCACCTTAACCCACCTGAACATGGGACCTGCAGCTGCTATGCACAAGCCAGCGGGGAAGCAACCTGAGACAGGAGGGGCTCTGAGCAGAGGAGCTGCAGATCTTCCTGTGTGTGGAAACGTGCGTTCTCCTCCCTCTCAGGCTGGTTCTGAGGAGTCAGCGCACCTCCAAAGAGCATCTATCAGTTTGTTTCTTCAGTCAGAAATAGTTTCCTTTGATGGGAGAGTTAAAAAAACCAATAAAAACAACAAACCATTGCTTACTATATTTTCCTGGATAACCAGAAATGTGCGCAGGATAATGAGTTAATTGACCCACTAATTTAATCAAATATTCTTTGTTAGGAGGTATAACTCTATCAAATGTTACATATAGAGTGAAGTGATGAAAAAAAGCAGCAAAATACCACCTTCCCTTTACTATTAACTTATTACTTAAAAATAATATTTTGGAGCCTATTAATCTTAATATTAAAATATTTATTTAAATATTGTTAAAATATTAATTTTGTATTGTTATTAAAATAACAATAATATTTTGTAACAAAATCCTAAAGCCTAGATATAAAATTTCACATGTGGTTCATTACAGCTATCTTACAAATATATTCTGGTTTATCATAACAAGTTTGTGGGGAGCTACATCTAGTGGAATTAATACAGGAGACAATGAGAAGAATGGCAGGGCTAAAGAACCATCTCAGGTCCATTCCATGAAAGGCATCATTTTTTCATTAGGGAGTATACTTTGCTTTCTTTTTCAAAAGAAAGTCTGGCTAACTTTACTTTTACTTATTGCTTTATTTTTGGCTTTTACCTCTTTGAATTTTTTCTCAATGCATTTCACTTGCCCCATCACTGGATCCTTACTCATATAATCTTTAAAAGGACATTATTAGAAACTGTTGACATTCCCTGTTCACAGGATTTGAAGTTAGGAATAAATTATATTAAAAATCATATTTTAAAGTTATGTATAAAGGAAATATATAATTAAAATCAGACATTACAGATTAATCTGTGAAACAAAATAAAACAAATGAGTAAAATATGGTGCAGGAAGATAAACAATAAATGTTAGTAAAGAAAACATGTTTCTTTTCCTTGCTTTGTAGCTTGGGTTTCATGTGGCTCTGAACATTTGAATTTACCCTGTTAGACAATGAGAAAAATTTTGCATTCATTCTCTGCGCAAATAATAGCAATGTATAAATGAATACATACAGGCATTCATGAATAAAAAGGCAATTTATTTTAACAAATACTTTAAAATCTGTTTTTCGTCTTTTGATCAGAATGATGAAGCACAAACCAATTTTAGAGACTGGTTAAAAAATAACACAATGGTGGGCGGCGCCTGTGGCTCAAGGAGTAGGGCTCCGGTCCCATATGCCAGAGGTGGCGGGTTCAAACCCAGCCCCGGCCAAAAAATCACAAAAAAAAAAAAAAAAAGGATTGCTTTAGGGCAGTGCCTGTGGCTCAGTCGGTGGGGCGCCGGCCCCATATACCGAGGGTGACGGGTTCAAACCCAGCCCCGGCCAAACTGCAACCAAAAAATAGCCGGGCATTGTGGCGGGCGCCTGTAGTCCCAGCTACTCGGGAGGCTGAGGCAAGAGAATCACTCAAGCCCAGGAGTTGGAGGTTGCTGTGAGCTGTGTGAGGCCACGGCACTCTACCGAGGGCCATAAAATGAAACTCTGTCTCTACAAAAAAAAAAATAAAAAAATAACACAATGAGTAATAGTCTCTTTTTCAAATTCTGGAACATTAGATGGGAACTCAATTTCCCTTTCATCTTTCCAGGTTTTGGATGTATATTTTTATATACAAAGAAATGGTAAGAACAACAGCTGCTTAAATACAACAGCTCTTAGTGGAGAAAATTATGGAAGCCTAGAAACCCAGATGTGGTTACGAGTGAAACATATACTCAGCATCATTTTTCCATAGCACAGCATTCAGCCTTCGCTTGCAAACAATCTAGATCTTGAAGTAAATTAAGTTGGTTGAACTCAGTACTCCTGATAGAATCACACACGGTTCATCATTCACTTACAATGATGTAAGCAAGAGTAGTGTTAAAGAGAAGTCTTTTTTCCTTAAATGGTTTTAGCATATTATAATAAATAAACATGAAATTAGGTTAATTTATGTGTTTTTTCAGGACCAGGAGAGGAATTACGTGATCTTATTGCATCGTTTCAGAAGGCAAATGAAGTCAATTCGTGCCATCACTGGTGATATTAATGTTGATTGCTTGGTTAAATGGTGTCTGTTATGTGTCTACACTGTAAAGTCATTCTCTTCCCCTTGTGGGGAGGGAATACAGAATGAATACTATTTGAGAAATATGCTACAGAATACCTGTCAATATCACAGAAATGAGAAGGAGAAACTATTTAATGTTGAAGGAGATCAAAGAGATAAGACAACTGAACACAAAGCATGATTTGATATTTTCTTTTACTATAAAAGATTTTTGGTATAATTGGAGAAATCTAAATAAGATTGTAGATTCTAAATGGTATTTATAAATACTAAGTTTCTGATTTAAAAAATTGTGTTGTGGCTATATAAGAGTATGTGTTTGCATTTAAGAAACACGCAAAGAGGCATTTTGGGGTAAAGAAGCATTATGCCCACGAATTATTGTCAGATGGATATATGAAGCAAATGAATGTTAATATTTGGAGACTCTGAGTGAAGTGTATGTTAACACACACTTCGGCAGTGTATAAGGCAAAAACAGAGGCCTGCTTCTGACAGCTGGTTCTTATTTTGATTTCTCGTCTAATTCTGGGGAAAATACTTAGATCCTACTCTTCAACTGTCACTCTCACCATTTTTCACTTTGTTCTCTTTCCATTTGTAAAGACTGTATGTTCAGACTTCGAAAGTCATTTGCTTCACAGCCTTTGTGATTTCAGTTTTACTAGGAATAAACCTTGCGGAAAGGCTACTTTTCCCAGTCTCTGATGGTCATATAGTCATATAATCAGTGAACTGTGAGTACATCACAGCCTGAGACTTCAGGAAGTGAGCAGATTGAGCTAAGAAGAGGACATTTACTCTTCTCTCCCTTTCTCATTCCTTTGTATGCAATGTGGGTCTGCTGCAGCCATCATGGGGCAGGCATTGAACCTTAAAGACGGGAGCTGGTTCTCAGATGGTGGACCTGAAGAATAGAAAGAGCCAGACCACTGATGACTCCAGTCACCACACCAACCCTGGATTGCCTACCTCTGGACTTCTTTTATATAAAAGAGAAATAATTTTTTTCTCATGTGGATCATTTATATTTTGAATTTTCTGTTAAACCTATCCCAAACTGACTGACAACATTATTCTGAGTCTAAATATGGGTAAGATAGTTTCTATAGGCACCTACTATATTAAGGCATCAAATATATATTAATTATATTTTCCCCAGTTTTTAAAGTTTGGCATGCCTCATTGAATGACTATATGAATGAAGACCACGGTATTCTTTAACCTGAAAGAGGAAAGTTGAATTGAAAGTTTTGAAATAGCTGGGCATTGTGGTGGGCACCTATAGTCCCACTTGGGAAGCTGAGGCAAGAGGATCACTTGAGCCCAAGAGTTTGAGATTGCTGTGAGTTATGATGCCACTGCACTCTACTGAGAATGACAAATGAGACTGTCTCAAAAAAAAAAAAAATTTTTTTTTTTGCTTCCCTGGACATGGTGGCTGATGCCTATAATTTTACTATTCTGGAGGCTGAGGCAGGAGGATCCCTTGAGTCTAGGATTTGGAGACCAGTCTGTGGAACATAGCAAGAGCAGATCTCTCTAAAAAAAAAAAAAAAAAGGGTGGCGCCTGCGGCTCAGTCAGTAGGGCACCAGCCCCATATACCAAGGGTGGAAGGTTCGAACCCAGCCCCAGCCAAACTGCAACAACAACAACACCAACACCACCACCACCAACAGCAAAAATAGCCAGGTGTTGTGGCAGGCGCCTGTAGTCCCAGCTACTTGGGAGGCTGAGGCAAGAGAATTGCCTAAGCCCAAAAGCTGGAGGTTGCTGTGAGCTGTGATGCTATAGCACTCTACTGAGGGTAGTCATACTGTAGTCATACATGGTTGTAGTATCAGCTGCTGAGGGGGCTTAGGTAGGAAGATGGAGTAAGCAGTGGAGCCAGGAGTTTGAAGTTGCAGTGAGCTATGATTGAGCCACTGCACTCCAGCCTAAGGTGATAGAGTGAGATCCCCTCCCCCCCCAAAAGTTTTACTTTACTTTTTGGATCTTCCCAAACAGGTTTAGGTAGAGAAAACTAGTACACAGGTTCTCCCCTTCTTCCAAATCTTTAGTTTACCAAGCCTGGAAAGGGAAGGCTCCTGACCATTGTAAAAAGCTGACAATGTCAGGACATGCTTATCCTTATGAGAAATTTATTGCAGAAAATCAGCATCTGGGACAAAGCCTCTTAAGACAACACTGCCAGCATCCCTCCTTCATGCTTGAGATCTCCACTAGCTCTCCGTTACATAAACCCTGTGTTTGGACTTTAAGGCCTCCCAGATGTTTTTCCATGCTCTTTCCTTGGCTGCTTATTTCTTCCATTTCTTATTAAGCAATCCTCATCATTGTACACTAGCTACATCCTTTCAATTCCCATCTCTAAACTTTTCTTACTTGCCTAATCTTAATATTACTTGGGAACCAGCCCACATTTTACTTTTTTCTTGAATCATCCCTCAAGCAAGTTCTCATTGATTTCTCTTTTGTTATTAGTGTCAAGAGCACACAGTTGAGCAATTAATTATCATTATATGTTTAATAGCACACCCATCTCCTCGGGCAAGATTAAGTCCTCCTTAAGGCTTGTCTCTCAGTATACCCCACAGATTACTCTTATATGTTTTCATGGACATGATTTTCTGCATCCTTACTGTTTTATTAAATTTCAAAACATCTAAATGAGGTAGGTTAAAAAATATCATTTAATAAGAAGGAAACTGTGAGACCAACACAACTGAAAAGAATAATATGGAATAAGTTGGAAAATAAAGATTGGGACTCACATCTTATTTCATAGACCTTCCTCTTGTTGTTGGGTAACGTAAGTTAGAATGTAAGCTCAATGAAGGCAGGGTCATTAGTTTGTTTTATTTACTGATATGTCCCCAGTACCTAGAAGAGTGTATGGTCCTCAGTGAATACTTTTTGAATAACTGAATGAGGATTTTTAAGCTCACACAATAAAGTTAGCTCTTTGTTAAAAAAGACCGTGGACATATAAGCTGATTTCTCTATATCTTCAAGAAAGTATCTTATAGTTAAATAGGAGAAATAAGTTCTAGTGTTCCATTGCACAATTGGGTGACTATAGTTAATAATATACTGTCTACTTCAAAATAGCTAGAAGCAAGGATTATGAATGCTCTACCACAAACAAATGATCAATGCTTGAGGTTATGGGTATGCTTATTACTTTGAATTCATCATTGTACAATGTATACATGTATTAAAACATCACATTATATCTTATAAATTGTACAATTATTATGTATCATTAAAAATAAAATAACCTTTAAAAAAGGTATTCTATTTGTGGGAAATAAATACAAATTTAAGGATATTTATTACACAGAAATGTATTCATAAAAATATATAAAGCACCTATTTATTTCATGTTCCTTTTTGTTTGTTTGTTTGTTTTTGAGACAGAGTCTCACTTTGTCACCCCCAGCAACCTCAGACTCTTGGGCTCTACTGATTCTCTTTCCTCAGCCTCCCAAGTAGTTGGGACTACAGGTGCCTGCTACAATGCCCAGCTATTTTTAGAGACGGAGTCTCCATCTAGTTCAGGCTGGTCTCCAACTCGTGAGCTCGTATGATCCGCCTTCCTCGTCCTCCCAGAGTGCTAGGATTACAGGTGTGAGCCACTGCGCCTGACTTATTTCATATTCTTTAAAAAAAAAAATTCTTAATTAGGAGGTAAAATGATCCTTTAGTAAACAGGTTAGTAAATTTGCTTTTGTGTGTGTGTGTTTGTTAAATGAAACACATTTTTTAAATATTAAAAGAGTTAATTCTTAAAAAAAAATAGTTTATTTTGAGAATCTTGAGAATAAATAAAATAAATAAATTTGTGTCTTCACATGACACATTTGCTTAGAGTACAGCCACCTGATAATCAAGGAATGAAGACTTGATTCTTTTACCTATCAACTTCCCCAAAACATTTTGTCTCTATTAATAATTCATCATTCTTGACAGATGATGGCACTCACAGATGGAAATATTTACTGGGAAAGGAATTCAGTGTATTTCTTTTTTAATTGTGATATCCTATGCACCTGGAAAGTACTAACAAGTACCATGGAAAATGACCTGAAGTTAACTGGAAATCCCCTCAGATTTTCCAACTTAAAGTTCATAAAAATCTCTTTTAGCAGAGCATTTATGAATGAACCTTATAATTTTGTGGCTTGCAAATAATGACACCTTCCCATCTGTTATTTATTTACTTATACAAGTTGAAGCAGCAGACACATGAAGAAAGATCTGAATAATAACATTTTGATCCTTTGGAGGAACCACATCAAATAGTTGAGGCAACCAGGGGTGCAAACATTATGGAATGGTAGAGGTTGAAGACATATTGGAAAAAAACAAAATGACATTTCTCCTAATACGATTGAAACTGAAGGGAGGGCAATTTGTGATGCCCAAGAAACCTCTATGAGTCAGGAAGGACAACTCTAAGATCTTACATTGCTTCTAAATAATTATCCATGAGAACAAATTGATTTTCATCTACTCTATGTAAGAGTTGGGACATATAATAATAGATTCCTATATTAAATAATAAGTTCAAACAGGGTAATCTGGGCCCAGATCTAGGTAAATTGTGAGATTGCCCCAAAAGTTAAACCATGAGTATGGAGAAAACTTCATCTTAATACCTACTCTAATGGTATACACAGTTTCAGTTAGATAGAAAAAGAAGATGCCATGTTAGGGCTCCAGGTACCCCCTCCGGTCATGGATAGGTGAGAAAAAGGAAGAGCTAGGAAAGATATGGGACATATGAAGAAAGGATATTTTTCTCTTCTTTCCAATGTTCCAATGGGATTCCATTTTCTCCCAGTTGGTCACATTTTCACAGGTCTCCTTCATCCTTTCAATTAGCCTTCCCATCTCCTTCCCCTAAGCAGTTTTTCCTTTCTTCTGAATTCTCATAGTTCTTTTTTGTTGTTGTTGTTGAGACAGAGTCTCACTTTGCCACCGTTGGTAGAGTGCGGTGGCATCATAGCTCACAGCAACCTCAAACTCTTAGGTCAACTGATTCCCCTGCCTCAGCCTCCCTAGTAGCTGGGACTATAGGAGCCCACCACAATGCCTGGCTATTTTTAGAGATGGGGGTCTCAGTTTTGCTCTGGCTGGTCTTGAACTTGTGAGCTCAGCAATCCACCCACCTCGGCCTCCCCTAGTGCTGGGATTACAGGTGTAAGCCACTGCACCTGGTCTTTCTGGTAGCTCGTAAGCTACCCCAAAGAGATGGATGTGCTTTTCCAAGCTCCTTTCTCTCCTCCCACTCATTTTTGCAGCCAACTGACTAGAGAAGAGTTCATGAAACCCACTTACTCTACAAGGTCCTGAGGTGACTTTTCTCTGTGTCATTAGCTCTTCTCAGATGAGTTGTTCTTCAGGGATAAACTACCTTAGGATTCCATGGAGATTTTGCCAGTGTCAGAAAGTAATTTTGATATTGAATCTAAAGATGCTGCAATAATGTAAGAAATGTGATTAAAACCAATAATCTGCCTGGGAGTGTTGGCTCACACCCATAATACTAGCACTCTGGCAGGCTGAGGTGGGAGAATCGCTTGAGGTCAGGAGTGTGAGACCAGTGTAAGTAAGAGTGAGACCTGGTTTCTATTAAAAATAGAAAAATTAGCTAGGTGTGGTGGCACATGTCTGTAGTCCTCACAATTCAGAAGCTGAGGCAGGAGGATCCATCGCTTGAACCCAGGAGTTTGAGGTTACAGTGAGCTATGATGATGCTATTGTACCCTAGCCAGGTGACAGAGCAAGACTCTGTCTCAAAAACAAACAGTAACCACAAAAAACCCCTCAATAATCCTTAGCACAAACTTATACCTATCCATAAATGCTGATCGAAAATTCATAAGCATTTTCTAACCTATACAGATTTCATTTTTACCAAGAAGGGAAAAGGAAAAGAGAAAGAGAGAGATGAAGAGAGCGAGGGGGAGAGACAGACGCTATGGGCAGGAGGGAAGGGATGGGAGCAGAAAAGAGAAAGAATCAAAATAAACTGAATCCTGGTAATACAGGCCCTAGCAGCAATTTTATTCAGCACCTACTAGGTATCAGTATGCATACTTTATGCTTTATATATATTTTCCCAAACTCCCCCAGACTCAGCCATCTACATTTCTCTATTACATTTAATAAAGTTTGAAAATATGACTCTGGGGAAATAAAGTGGCATAACATGGAGATTCAGATCAGGAACTCTAGAGCTTTTAGTCCTAGGCTTGAATCCTGACTTCATCACTTAATATGTGTAACTCTGTGACTAAGTATATAAAAGATATTTAACATTCTCTATGACTTAGTTTCCTCATTTGTAACATGAGGATTATAATAATAATCCCCTCAGGGGATGCTATGCATGGTAGTATTATGCAGTTGTTTGTTCTAACGTTTCTTAGATGCTTTGTTAGAGAATGAGATTCAAACTCAAGTCTGTTTAATCTGAAACCCAGGCTAATTCCTAGCTCAATGATTAAAATAGAAGTGTGAAATCAGTGTTTGAGTCCAAACTTCGACCCAGTGTGTGAAGACGTATCATTCACACTAAAAAATAAATATCAAAAATAATTGGCAAGGGAGCATAAGACTGTTCCCAAACTAGGGCTAATTACGTTTTTAAGCCATTGTATTTCACATACAATTTGTGGAAACTTTGAGTTAAAACCATGATTCAAATAAAATTATGCTATGTTAAAACACAGAGTCCATATTATAAGAAAATTCACACATACACAAAATCACACACTGTTTTCACCATCAGTATATTTGTAAAGTTGGAGTTAAAACTTTTACTTTAAAGATAAGTGAACTAACGCACAGAGTGGTGAAATTATTTACTGAATGTTGTGTTAAGTGTTCTCATGAACTTTAAAATCCAGAAAAGCTCACAAGTGGATAACATCACACAGATTATAATGTTGCAATAAGGTCTTTAGTTACGCAGTCATTTGTTCTTTATTTACCTGACACCAATTTTTCTGTATTCTAACCTAGATTTCATCCCTTTATCGAGCAGCTTCATTTTATTATCTTCATATAAATGCTTATCATTTTAAAAGTGTTATCCTACTTTTATTTGTAGATTTTCAGAAATCCAACTTAGTCCCCTAAATAGAGCTGATATAGTTGTAGAGTATAGATATCCCGTCTCACCTCTGATTAATATTCTTCTATCTATCTATCTATCTATCTATCTATCTATCTATCTATCTATCTATCTATCTATCTATCTATCTATCTATCACTACCTACCCATCAATCATCTGGAACATTGGCTGGCAGGTGATAAATAACAAGTTGCTGAATGAAATTGCAGAGGGAGCCCCCATTCCCTCCACTTGCCCCAGCCATCTGTTTGATGAACGCTAACTCACTCCATCTTCCAGCAGAGGGCAGTAGAATACACTGTGTCGCCTAGTAAGGTTTTGGGAACTACTGCAGTTATTTTGAAAGGAAGTAAGCATATTTCAAACATGTTTGGCAGCAAAGTAATGTGAGAGTTTTGGGTAAAAAGAAATTGTAGAATAAGGGAGGGTTACATTAGTTCTTGTTATAAGTCAGAATTAAAAAAACATTTCTCTTTTGTTAACATTTTTTTCTTCAGGGAATTGGTAATTGGAGTGTGACTGAAAAGTGCTCATCAACCTATACTTTGTACTGATTTTTGTTAATTATCTTCTATATTTAAATAAAATTATACTAATACTGTATTTCCTTGTAGAATGGGGTATAGAGAGTATGAATCAGACCGTATGTTTGCTTGTTTAAGAAGGTGAATTTTAAAGTTACTAAAATATGTAGTACTTATATAAATCTGTCTTCTATAATTGTTAATTTGTTAGGTAGATATTCAACAAAAAAACTAAAAATAATTTTAAAGAAACATTTTTAGGACAGAGATTATTTTGTAGAGGTTCATCTATAAAAATAACTTTCCCCCCAAACTTGTTTGCCCTGCCTGTAAACATGTTGGGATATATAGATGCAGAAAGTTTTCCCAGTGCTTACACTTTGATCTTACCATCTGTTTGATCAATTACACATCCGGACACATGTAAAATCTTCACCATACACAAAATCCAAACCTCCCTTGTTCTTCCCTCCACGATGGTTATCACTGTGTTTGCCAATTTTCAATTTCAAAGATAGAAAGTAAAGGAAGTAAGGAAACCCAAATGCTTGCCCAGATTAGAACTCCTGGAGGCATCCCAGCTGGAGACTAGCAGACACTGCCAGGTATTTGTCACTCAGCTACTTCTTAGCTTCGATGAAGGAGAAACTGGAATTTGGGGAAACAGTGGGTAGAAAGCAAGAATGGGCCACAATAGAAGAGACAGGAAGAGATTCCTGAGCAAAGCCACGTGTACAGACATTTTTAATAGCTGTCCAGGATAAGATCCTATGACCCTATCATCTCAAAGACTGTTATTTTTTATGAAACTAAGGCTAGGTTGTATTATATCAAAGGTCCTTTCCAACTTAAAATTCTCTAAATATGTCACACTCACACTTATGTGAGTGTTTGTTTAACTGGTTCGATGTAACAGTCTATGTCATTACATCAAAAACAAGAGAAATAAGGTCCCTGCTCTCATGTACTTCACTGTCCAGTAGTGCTCATAAACGCATAGGGTATTATAATAGAGAGAACTATAATGTTGCCCCTCTATTCTTTATTTATTTGGCTAATACTTATTGATGATGTTCCCTGTGTTAGGTACCCCAATCTCATGGAGACAAGAAATGAATCACTAAATAAATAGATAATTTCAGATAGTGGTAAGTGCTATGAAAAAAGTAAATTTTGATAGGTGTGGAGGGATATCAAAGAATACTCACCAAAGATCTAGTGTGACTTACCCTTATAGGTTGTTGAAAATATTCCAGATCTGCCCAGGACCTTTGAATAAATGTGGTGAGTGGTGAGGCAGAAAGGCTGGCAAGACCAAAAAACAAACAAACAAACAAAAAAAAAACTGGATCTCTCTAAGCTTTGTTAAAGTTTTAAAACTTTGCCCCAGTATCATTAAAATGGAATTGCTTTAAGTTCTAAACAATGTTTTTCAAACATGCTTTGGTATAAGTCACCATTTTTTTATTTTGTAAATGGTGAAAAACGTTTTTAAAATAAAAATCCTGTATTAAGCATGTATTTTCCAAAGATTATTTTAATTTCATTTATTTATCCACCAGGAGTCTTTTACTGTCTCCTCAGTTTTTCTAATAGCCGACTTGGTCCAATATAGCAGTTTTTAATTGTCAACTCAGTCAGTTACATATTGCTGGGTAACAAATATTCTAGCACATAATGAATGTAAAACAGCAACCATTTATTATTTCTTGTGAGTCTAATTAGCTTGGCCATTTGGCTGATCTGGATTGAGTGTCCTTGTACTTGGTGGGTCTTGTTCATGCATCTGTCATCTCTTGGCGGGTTGGCTGGGAGCTCATGTTTTTCTCACAAAATCCCTTTTTTCTGCAACAGGCTAGCCTGGACTTGTCCTCTAGGTGGAGGCCGGAACCTAAGTGAGGAGAAGGCAAAAGGAAGGGATAGGGAGAGGTGAGTAAGGGAGAGAGGGAGAGAGAGGCAATGAGCAAGTATTCCTTCAAGTCCTTGCTTGCATTGTCTGTTATTATCTTCATTGGCTTAGGATGCCATGTGGCTAAGTCCAGAGTTGGTGTGGAAGAGCAAGAAAGTGTGTGGTTAAAGGAATGTGGGAAAATTAGGGCTGTTAGAACAATACAAAAAAAATGCAACATGGAACAGTATTTACTAGAAGGACAATCTCGAAATCACTGCAACTCAATATCTGTGAGAGGTTCAGATGAGAGGAGGAGCCTTCTTGAATTCCTGACTGGTGGATATCGAGTTAATTATTCCACATATAACCATGGATTAAACCTAGCTAGTAGAAGGCTAAATAACTGGGCTATTGTTCTGACCAAAAAAGGCTCTTGTTTGAATTGTGTTTTGACATAATGCCATTTGTCTAAAAAACATTCTTTCTCCTTGTTGGACCTACTGCAGTGGTTCTTAATAGGTAAGGTAGGGGGGTGGGGATTGGAGTAGGGAGCATAGAATTTTGGCCTCTGACAGACATTTGGCAATGTCTGAGGATGACGTTTGTTGTAACAGCTGGAGGAAGGATGCTACAATCATCTAGTGGATAGAGGCCAGGGATGCTGAACATCCTGTAATACACAGGATAGCTTTCCCCTGCAAAATGTCACCCAATGGGCCAGGCTTGCTGGTGTGCTCTTGTAGGACCAGCTACTTGGGAGCCTGAAGAAGTAGAATCACTTCAGCCTCAGCGTTCAAGGTTGCAGTAAGCCATGATCAGGCCTGAGTGACAGCGAGACCCTGTCTCTAAAAAAATAAATAAATAACACAAAATGTCAGTGGTGCCAAGGTTGAGAAACTCTAATCCATTGAAAAGATGTTCTTTCCAAGGAGTCTTTTGAAAAACTTTCTTTTTCCCAATTATATGTCAGAAATTATTGCACTTCTGAGCAAATGTTTTGATTTAATCTTAGTCATAAATATTGTGAATTGAACACATGATCAACTTTTCCAGTTCTGAGTCTCTGAGTCAAATTTGTTACAGATCTATAGCAAATACCCATGTTTCTGTTTTGTTTTTTTTTTAACTTTTTAAATAGACAAGTTCTTGCTATGGTTCCCAGGTTGAAGTGCGGTCACAGCACACTGTAGCCTCAAACTTGTGGACTCAAGTGATTCTCCTGCCTCAGCTTCCCAAGTAGATGGGACTATAGCTACGTAGCATCATGGCTACCTTCTCTATTTTATTATCTTTATTTCTAGCTCCATTTTATAGCCTTACCATTAATTTTCCTCTGTCTTTCCAAGCTGTTTCTAATTTATAGTATTTCATTATTTTTTAAGTTTCTGGATGCTGTTTTAAATCTCACTTTCAAAGAATCTAGAGGCATAAATGAATACATGCATAAAATAAAAAATTTCTGGTCTGTAATCAAGGACTTTCTCAAAAATAAGTACGGAATGGGAATTGCTATTTGTAGTCACTGGAAGTAAGCATGAGCTCTTAGATCTAGAACTTGAAATTGATTTGATTCTTAAAGAAACAAGACCAATGAAACAAAAAAGTGAATAAAATTTAAAGTCTGAGTGCCGAACTTTGTCAGCACATTCTGTTACGTATCTAGCATAGTGACTGGCATATACTCAGCTCTCAAAACATATTTATTGAATGAATAAATGAATGCATTTAACTATTCTCCCTTCTAGGAGATACTTTTCAATGCTTTTAAGTTCAAGAAATTGTTGACTAAATATACTTTGTTGCTTATAGTGAAAATTTCAGCTTACCCACATTATGAAGAAATCTGGATTTTCCTCATTAGTGTTTTGATTTGCATTTCTCTGATGATTAGTGATGTTGAGCACCTCTTCATATGTTTGTTGTCCATTTGTCTATTTTCTTTAGAAAAACTGTTCATGTCTTTTGCCTACTTTTCAATGGAATTATCTGTTTTCTTCTTGCTGCTTTGTTTGAGTTCTCTGTAGATTTTGGATATTAGCCTAGTATCAGATGTGTAGGTTTTCTAATATTTTATCCCATTCTGTAGGTTGTCCATTTACTGTGTTGATTATTTCCTTTGATGAGCAGAAGCCTTAGTGTTTATTCAAGTCCCATTTATTTATTTTTATTGTTTCCATATTTGCCTTTGTAATTTCCTAAGTTACTATTATATGTTCTATGAGATTTACGTGTCCATGACAATTAAATATACACTTTTATCCTAAATTTAACTACACGATGAGAAGAAAACTTATTTGCAGTGTATGCTCAGCATCCTATTGCTTTTCCTCATGCCCTAAGGAAGTCACAAGCAAGCTTCTCCAAAACCCTTTCCAATAATACCACACCAGCAGTCTTTTGTTTCATTACATGGTGGCTTACACCTGTAATCCTAGAAATCTCGGAGGCCAACGTGGGTGGATCACCTGAGCTTAGGAGTTCAAGATCAGCCTGAGCAAGAGTGACACCCTATCTTTACTAAAAACAGAAAAAACTAGCTGTGCATGGTGGCTCATGACTGTAGTTCCAGCTATGTTAGAGGCAGAGGCAAGAGGATAATTGAACCCAGGAGTTTCAGGTTGCTGTGAGGTATGATGATGCCATAGCACTCTACCCAGGGCAACAGGGTGAGACGATTTCAAAAACACACAAGCAAACCTTGAATTAATTATAATAGCTTTATAATATCTAGGATAAAAGACTAATTTCCAGTGGAAGTCTGTCATTCATTAAGAAAACAAAACCTTATTCACTGTAAAATGCAAGGTAACTAATTAGGAAAAAAACATTTATGAGTCTTCTCTGCTGCTCCTAAAAAAAAAAAAAGTCTTTTCTATGCTAGTAAATAGGCTTTAAGTAGATAATGAAACAATAAGCATGTTGATATGTGTTTCAGTATTGTTTGAGGATATCCTAATTTGTACAAAGAACGTTTTGCTATAGATGAGACAATAAGCTGTCAGCTTTGTTGACCATTACTGTTTATCTAAATATTTTTTTTAAAACAAATTTTTGAGGACTTATACATAAGACTAAGCTTGATACTGACTTTCTGTGTTAGTGCATGAGATATTTTGCATCTATCACTCTGTCACTAAATGTGAAAACACTCCTAGGGCTTCCAATAATTATGTTTGTTTCTATTTCTTTCAGAGAATCTTAATATTTTCTCTACAGATCTTGGAATAGTTCTTGAATGACATATTCATTCATTTGCCTATTATTTACAACAAATGAATGAACTCTTGTCAACCATGTGGCAGGTAGGAAGTGGGCTGGTAGCTGAGGATGCGATCATAGGCAAGATCTATGGATTTTCTCTTCAAAACCTAATGCTATTTAATATTAACAATTCTAATATTTGCAATAATATTAACAGCTAATATTGATTAGGCTCTAACTATGTATCAGGCACTATTATTGTTTTATGTAGGTCACTCAGAATGTTTTGAGACAGACGGTTAAGGTCCATTATTTCACTTCCAAGAAACACAGTTGACAGCCTCCTTTCTGATTCACCTGTGCAAGTTTCAACTTGCTTGTATTATTGGTGATGTTGGGAGGGCTTCATTTGTTTCTGTCCTTGTGGATTTTGTGTTCCTTGATTCTTGCAGATCTTATAACCTTCGTGATGATCCGTGTACATAAAATATGTAATTGAACACTTATAAAAACCCTATGATGTAAATTCTATAATTATCCTCATTTTACCACTGTGGAAACTTAGAGCAATCTTTCTAATAGAAATAATTAAGCAAATGATTATTAAAAATGTCTTTAATAAGTGACACAACAGGTGTAAATGGTGGTATTGGATCACCCTGGTTTGTGGAATTGGAGACAGTTGTCTGCAATAGGCAGAATGTTAAACACGAACTCTCAAGATTTGGCCCTCTAATCTGTGGAGCTGTATGTATAATGTGATATGACACTGCGATTATGTTACCTTAGATGGTAAAAAAAAAAAATGAATGCTACTAATCAATTGCCTTTGAGTTGATGAAAAGGGAAATTACCTGAGTGGCAATAAGCTACTCATGTGAGACCTTTAGGAGCAGTGATTTCTTTCCCCAGTGGTAGCAGAAAGAGAGATCCATGTTGCTGACCTTGAATATGGAGGGGGCCGTGTGACGAAGACCTGGAAGTGAAACTGCTATGAACCCTACTGACGGCCAGCAAGGAAATGGAGACCTTAGTCCTACAACCACAAGGAAATAAAATATTGCCAGCCATCTAAATGAACTTGAAGTGGATTTTTTTCTAGAGCCTCTAGGAAAGGGCCCAGCCTGACTGATGCCTTGAGAGCCTGAAGCAGAGGACCCAGTTGAGCCCAGCTGAACTTGTGTGCTGTAGAAATATGCACTAATAAGTGGATCCTCTAGGCCACTAAGCTTGTAGAAATATGGTGTGTAGTGATAAAAAAACTGATACAGCTGCAGGGACTTAGTAACTTTTAAACTGACTGAATGATAAGTAGGAGCTGGATGCTGATAGAGGTTAGTAGAACAAGAGGTTCCCATTTAAGATAACTATAACAAACTCTTAGATCATGGTGAGTTTCAGGAATTAAAAGAAGTTTGATGTGGCTGGACCATGGCACATGTATGGTGGTGGGGAGGAGATGATATGGGGGAAGCAGAGACACAAGATAAAGCCAGGGGAAGCTGGAGAAGATGGCAATGGCCATGTCAGAATCACACTGTGAATCATGTAGAAGAGTTTGACTTTATCATGAGGGTAATAGCTGGCCATGAGGAAGATTATTTGGGATATGCAAACCAGATTTACATTTTAAAATCATTTTCGGCCGCATGCTGGAGAATAGTATATAGAACAAGACTGGAGGCAGAAAGTCCAGTTAGGAGGCTGTAGCAGTAATGTGATCCTAAATTGCTGGTGCCTTGAATTAGAGGATTGGCTGATCCATACTGTCAATCAAGAGGCCCTGACAAATTAACTTATTGTACTTTTATGTATGATAGTAGGAGAGGATAGAAAGAGAGGGAAACTGTTAAGATAACTCACACGTTTCTGTTTTAGACAATTATATGGAATCATCTTTAGAGAGAGAGAAAATTTAGGAGAAGAAATTGATTGAGGGAGGAAGTAGATTAGGACTCCATAGTTTGATATATGTTGAGTTTGAAGATGCTTTTTTTTCATGAAATGATCGTTAAAAACTGGCTTCATGGACTGGGTGTCCATAGCTCAGTGGTTATGGCACCAGCCACATGTTCTGGGGCTGGTGGGTTTGAACTGGCCCAGGCCTGCTAAACAAACAAACAAACAAACAAAAAATAGCTGGGCATTGTGGCAGGTGCCTATCGTCCCAGCTACTAGGGAGGCTGAGGCAAGAGAATTACTTGAGCCCAAGAGTTTGAGGTTGTTGTGAACTATGACACCACAACGCTCTACTGAGTGTAACAAAGTGAGACTCTGTCCAAAAAAAAAAAAAAAGGCTCCATCTGGAGTGCAGAATAGTATGGGTTTAGAATTCATTAGCATTGTACTAAGCTAGGGTGATAGTAAGAAATAGTATCTCCTGACCTCCCCACCCCAATTTCAGAGGTTAAACATAATAGAAGTTTAGGTCAAAGTCACAGGTGCTTCTCCTCCATGTGATCATTCAGGCATCCGGGTACTTTCTAACTTGTGTTTCTGACATCTGTAAGATGGTGGTTCTCAACCCAGAGTGATTTAACAATGTTTGGGATTAATTTGGGTTGTCAGAATGGGAGGAATACTATGACATCCTCTAGATAGGGGCCAAGGATCTAAATATCTCACGACACACAAGACAGGTCCCCCCAAGAAAGAATTATCTGGCACAAAATCTCAATAGTGCCGAGGCCGAGCATCCTCGCTGCGGGTCCTTCCCATATACCCCAGGTAGAAGAGGGCAGAACCGCAGAGAAGTGCAGGGCTGAGGTTACCAGTAGTAGCAAATATCACTTCTATTCTTCAACAGGAGAGAACTTTATTACATGGCTACAAATAGCAAAAAGCTTAATCTAGGTCAGGATGGGAAAACTCTGCCTCTCAGGGCTAATCCAACCCACTATTTTTGAGTATGACGATTTGCTGGATCACAGTCACAGTCACTGTATGTATGGTCTGTGTAGCCACTTTCAGGCTATACTGGCAGAGGTGGGCAGTTGCTGTAGAGGCCATATGGCCTGCATAGCTTAAAATATTTACTATCAGGCCCTTGCTAAAAAATATTTGCCAACTCCTGGTATGGGATAAACCCAGGACAAAGGTAAAATGTACTTTGTTATATGATAATTGGCCTCTGCCACAAGAAAAAAATGATAATTAAAATTATGGTAGAAGATAATACGGCCCAGGGAGAATGTTCATGGTGAGAAGATAAATGATCCTAACATTCACACCCACAGTTGGCTTTTACAGACAGCAAGAACATTATAACTAGACTTGGAACGATGTCTAAACACAACTTAAATATCACACTTCAGTATCCAAATAGCTTTTGACATAAAGAAAATAATTAAGGAAGTGAAATGTTAAAGAATAGCTTTGAAAACTTACACTAGACTCTAACTGGAAATAACTAATACATCCATATTTAAAAAAATTCTCTTCTGCTTCTTATGGAAGATTATTGAGTTATTTTAAGTTTTCAAAGTGCCTGTGTCTTTTTGAATTATCTATGACGCAGATGAGAAGTAGCTAAAATAGAGTTTTTAAGTGTAGTAGGTCTGAACATCTGTCTGCCAATTTGGATGTATGAGAAATGTCACTTTATTTTCTATAACGTGACAATTTTGATTTTTGAGCTCCCATGTTGAATGAAATGTGGCAGAAAGTTGATCTTGGTCTGCCGAGAGTCCACTTTGTTTGCGTCTGTGTCCCAGGGTTGGGTAGAGAGGACTTATGCAGCACCAAGCGTACCAAGTGTACAGAGAAACATCTGGCCTGGGTCTCTATCTGTTGATGCTGCATCTGCAGAGACACCCTTCCTTCTCTATTGTGTGAAGCCAGGCTTGGAAATCTATTGACTATATTTCTCATAATTCCTTGCCCGCTGGCTCTAATAGATTCTGCCAATGGGAGACACTGGTGGGAACCGGAAGGAAGAAGGAGGGGAAATGACGCCGCAGCATATTTCTGGCTTCTCCAGCCTCCGGCACGCCCAGAACTAGGTGCTCACCCCCACAGCAGGACAAGTGCAACCAGCCCCCGTGTAGAGGAGGCTCTCTCGGAGCTCAAACAACCATGAGTAGAAATGTTCTCACCTCCCAGTTCCTAGATTCAGGTGACTACACCTCTTTCCTTTTGTTCCTCCATTTCTGGGGATGGTAGCTGCTTTTTTAATTGCTAATATTTGGTGTCTCATTTTTGCTCTTTTAGCCTTCCTATCTGGTCTTTGACACATCTTGGGTTCTTCCTGTGTGTCCAGACTCCAAGGCCCACTCTGCATTCTTGCCATGGGTTAATCCTGGGTGAGCCCGAAATATACCATTGCTGCTTCTTGGTTTCTGCTTGCACTGTGTCATCCTGGTTTGTTACAACTCTTTGGGGGAAACTCAAGGAGACTATCTGAGAGCCACCTGCTGGACACAGTACAGTTCTTTTGCTTCTTCACCAGGCTGGGCGTTCTTCCTCCTTGGGCTTTTCTCTGGGATGAGGAGAAAATCCTCTGTCAAGGATTTTCCATTCCACCTCGGGCCATGTCCTTAGATGAGAGATGAAAAGACAGCTAAGATTTTAAAAATTCCACATTTCTCTCTCTTTCCCCAACCTGTGAACTATTTTCTGGTTCTGGTCTCGTGTGTGTGTGTGTGTGTGTGTGTGTGTGTGTGTGTGTAGAAAGAAAATGAAAAGATCCTGATGATATGCTTTTAAAACTCAAGTGCCCCTTAGAGCCTAAGATTTTAAAACTAAAAACTTCTATAAAAATTCACTTTTTTGTTGTCTGCATTCTTCTGGGTCACATTCTTTCCCTGAGACAATGCAGGCGAAATGTCAGCCACCCCCAAATGCAGGAGGAAGGTAGGAATAACCAGATATACAAGGTGCATCTGTTAGTTTTCAAAATAGCATCCTGCCCTACAGTTTTTAATTCTCCCAAAATTATAAGGTCCTCTTTTCCTGATCTCCACCTTTTTCTTTCTGTAGTCACAACTCTCTTGATTTCCCACGCTTCTCTCTCCCACCTTCTGTTTCCTAGACTCTGGTCTGCTTTGTGCTGGGCATCCTATGCAAATTTTCTTCATGGCACACACCATATTCTAATGGCTACCTTTACAGGAGACTGTGAAAATCTGAACAGAAAAAAATAATGTCCTAGTACACTCTTGTATCCTCTAGGACAGAGCTTGGCGTGAAGAGGTGCAAGAAACTGAGAAGAGACTGATGTCTAGATACAAAATGACTTGTCTAAACCAGATGTCCTCAAACTTTTTAAACAGGGGGACAATTCACTGGCCCTGAGACCACTGGAGGGCCGGACTATAGTTTAAAAAAAAACAAAACTATGAACAAATTCCTATGCACACAGCACATATCTTATTTTGAAGTAAAAAACAAAACGGGAACAAATACAATTCACACCGCTTCATGTGGCCCGCGGACTGCAGTTTGAGGACACCTGGTCTAAACTCTAAGAATTAATGGCAATAACCAACACGTAGCACTAACATGACCCTTTTCTGCTGTAAGCAGTTTAGATACACTACTTCTATGATTCTGACAGCAATTTTGTGAGTAGGTGTCCATTTATCTTCATTTTACAGATGGGAAAGTTGAGACACAGAGAGGTTCAGCAATCTGCCCAAGGTCACACAGTAGAAAATGAAAGGACAATAACTTAGAGCCAGGTATTTGGCTTTAGAGTCCATACTCTTAGTCACCCGGTCATGCCACCTCTCACACATTGACTTGGCCTCTGTAAAGAGTTGGCATACTCATTGTACAGAGGAGACTGACACACATTTTAAAAATCTTGCTGGTCCAAAATGCTTCCAAAGAGGCATTGGGAGAAGAAAATATGGGAAAAGAGATTTTATTATTTTACTCATTATTAATACAGGTGATTTATTGGTACATTTACCTCAAAAGAGCTTTGTGGCAGAAGGTCAAATTCTTATCACTGTCACACTTGGGTCTCTCTGGCTCAGGCTGGTCTGGAAACTGTGAGCTCAGGCAATCCACCTGCCTTGGCCTCCCAGAATGCTAGGATTACAGGCGTGAGCCACCATTTGAAGAAAACATACTCCCAAAAAGGGAAGGGAAAAAGGGACTGGAAAGTCAAGAAAAATTATCCTATTTTTAAGGCTTCTAAAAAGTAGGCAGGAGGAGAACAGAGACATTTTTCTAGTACTCTGATTTTTTCAGGGAAAAAAAATGGAGTAATTCATAGTTTTCATTAATTTTTCTAGAGCCAAAAAGTCAAATAAAGTCAAATGGTGACTTTATTGACCTAGCCTGGTGGTGGCATTATTGTGGCAGGTGCCTGTAGTCCCAGCTACTTGGGAGACTGAGGCAAGAGAATTGCTTGGGCCCAAGAGTCTAAGGTTGCTGTGAGCTATGATGCCACAGTACTCTACTAAGAGCGACAAAGTGGACTCTGTCTCAAAAAAAAAAAAAATTTTTTTTTTCTGTTGTCATTAATTTTGACTAAGTATGAGAGATTTGGACATTTTTTCTGGGCCAGTAGTAGTTTATCTGAAAAGCTTTCCCATTACTTTGTTATGTATTGTAGACCTGAATATCAGACAGATTTTTGGGAGCTATCTTCCTTTGCTACAAACTACGATAATGATAATAATTTCAACTTTGGTAGTGGGGGAGAGGGAAGAAGGGGGGATTGGTGTGCTCCCACATAATAGGCACAGTGTAAGGTTGTATGGCACACCTCTCGGCTGTAGGACACAACTACATTTAACAAATGCGAACATGGTAATCTAATTGTTTGTAACTTCACATTAACTTGAAATAAAATAAAATAATTTCATTTTTGTTGAAATCTTGATATCTAGTTTTCTTTGTTGTTGCAACTAATGTGCCATCTTGAAAATATTTCCTTATTCAAATAAAAATAATTATTGATAAATTACCATGGAGGAAGAAAGCCAGATTGAAGCACCATGTACTGAAAAAAAATAAAAATTAATAAGGTCCTTTGGCCCATTTTGGACAAAGAACACACACACATTCATTTATTCATTTATTTAAAAAGTGTTGAGTACCTATTATATACAAGGCAAAAGTTGGTATGTTAACAATGTCTATTAGAATATGATAATAAATAGTGTTTCTAAACATGACCAGTCCATCAATTCCTTTATGTCCTAATGGCTGGTTAAGTTAAATGATGGGTGCTATCCATTTAAGGCTCTTAAGGCACCCCAAATCCTGGTAAATAATATGCATTGTAGTTATTGTTATACTTTTTTTTCAAGGCTAATAAATAATACCCCATTGAGGTGTTTATAACCCCAACTAGTTACAACTAAAGGTGAAGAAGTAAGCTGGTAATATAAGCCAGATCTAACTCTTTGTCAGATTATTGGTGAACATTTGACGTGGTGTATAACTACATTAAGTACCTAGCAGATATGCATATCAAAATATCATATTAATACATATGCATTGTTAATAACAAATGAAATAAAAGAAAGTTAATGTGGAAATTTCATTAAGGAAATAGTAGCCCACATTATTTGTATATAACTTTCCTACTACTTATTAAACTGAAATTTTTATCATCTTTATACTTTTATTTCATATTTTACAATATGGTAAATTTTATGTAAGATGGAATCATGTATTTTGTGATGAAATTTGGAACTGTAGCAGAATTTCAGCTTTGTTCTGCTTTATTTAAAAATTTTAAACCATGAATAATGGTAAAACTTTAAAAATGGAATTAAACACATGAAATCACAATTCATTACTTTTATGTTTCTTTATTTTAAGCTCTTCTACTGTGTAACTATAAAACCCCTTTTTATGGAATTCCTTAGTCATGTTTTCTGTTCATTGAATTTAGAAAATTTTGATTTTCATCCATATAGTTCTTTTTGTACAAAACTGAAGATAATAGTCAAGTGCCTTTAAAAATTATTGTTAAGTAAAAATAATTTTTTGACCTTTCCATTAAAATTCTTGAGCTATTTTCCCTCAATTAAAAATAATACTAATATTTCCCATGGGGTTATAATATGGCAAAGACTTTTTCAAATTAAATATGTTAATGAGAGGAGAATAGTTTCATGCTTAACTAAGTGTCGGAAATCCACAAATTATTCAAATGATACTTGTGTTTTTACATAGATGATGACCTACATTTTTATTTGCCTAGAAGTTTATCAATGGTTAACAGTAGAAAGATTAGTTCAATGTGTTACCAGATTTCTCAACACATTCAGGTTGAGAAATCAAACTCTTGTTCAATTAATCCTGGCCTTTGCAGCTAGGAACCTCTGGTTTTTAGTGTCTTAACTAAAGGATAACGAAGTTATATAGAACAAGCTATGAGAAAAGGAAGCATCTTAAAGGCAAAATCTTCTCTGATCATTGTGTTTTGCTTTCTTTATTGAACACAGACCTGAATGCTTTTATGCCTCAATCTTTTAGAACACAGCTATCAGGTAGGTAGAAGCAGCACAAAAGTAAAAAAGAACAGCTCTCATTTTAACCATACAATCATTGGCCAGCAGCACTGCACGCGGCCTCTCCTAAGTCCCTGTTCTGCCCTCCTGTCTCTGAGGGGAAGGACTTTCCAGAAAGATCAGTTCTTATTCCCATGGTTTTGTGAGCAAAACAATGCCACTGCTTTTCCCTGGCAGCCCAACAACGGCAAAGCTACCCTCCTTTCCTGTACCCATCCTGCCTCAACCCAATAACCACAAATGTGTCCTTGAACTGTTACGCTGGTGATGTGAGGAGAATGGCTAGAAGAGCTTATCACATACACTGACAGTATTTTGCTTTCTGAGTATCTTCTCCAAGGGGGAATGAATCTGGGATGAGGTGAGAATGTCATGGATAGAAGGAAGAGAATTTTCTGGAATTTGTACATACCACCAAGGCACTGGTAGTTAAGTGGGCTAGGGGTGACCAAAATTTTAGAACTGCTGCTATCAATTTTTAGGACAAAGATTCATAACTGCCCTTTGAGTTTCCCAGACATTTAATTAATGGATTAATTTCCACATTGATCTATTTAATGAAAAGAGGCACTCTTTAGTTACAGGGAGTTAAGTCAAGAAAGACTGGAGCTGTAAGCACTGGTGGTGGATTCCAGTTTGGTCATGCTTTCTGATCCGTAACTATTGAGTTGGATAAGAAAGTGCATCAGCTAGATGTGTAAAAGCATGTGCTGCCTCTCCAAAGTCCAGAAGTGCTTAAAAACTGTGATGTATATAATTCAGAACAATAAGTTACGTGCACAAAAGGAGTTTATCATAACATAAAATTAAAAAGTGACAATTTCATCACATGGTAACACTGCTGTTTTCTTTCTTTTTTTTTTTTTTGGTTTTGTCCTTTTTTGTTTCATTTTTCATTTCCATTTTTTTTTTTAAGGAGTGTTGGGAGAGGGTAGCGACTTGGTCCACTGAAGATTAGTCACCCTCAATGATATATATATTAGAAAAAATATCAGCAGCAAGACTCTCTGGAAATAGACTCTGTTTGATGTAGCTAGTCTGTCTTTTCTGTTTTGCCCTCTTTCACAGCAGCCTCTGAAGTTTTCCGCAGGGGGGCTTTCTCCGAGTTGGCATGTCCTTGGCCAGAATCTGCCGCTCCGCTGTTTTTGTGAGTAGTGTGCTTTTCCAAGTAGTTCAGCATTTCACTGAGGACTGTTTGGAAAGTGCTTAGCGCTGCACATATTGCTGGAGTCCCAAAGCCATGAGTGATCAAACTGGAAATGGAAAAAAAGAGATGAATGAGTTACAGAACAATATGCAATGGAAAATCTCATCATTTAATGCACAGCCTTCAGTTAAGCAGGTGTTTATTTTGTTCTTAAGGGTGCTGAACATTATGGAAGATGCAACACAATTCAATGTATTTCTCTTGACTATAAGAAATTTAGGACAAATTTAGAAAGACTCCTTATTGATAGACTTGATATGCACTAATTACTGTCAAGTCTGACTATTTAACACATAACTTGATTTTTTACCTCATTAGGAAGTAGGTAGAAAATGTAATTTTTTATGTATGAGAATCATCTTGCTTTCAAGAATGGCCCACGGGCTTATAAGGACACACATTATTGGCTGAGTGTGCCTCATGGCTCTTCCTCTAACTTAAGTCCTCTCCTTTTCCAGAGGAATGCAGTTTTATCTGGGCAAATGGCAGCTGGAAACTACATTTCTAAGCTTCTCTTGCAGCTAGGTTTGGACATGGGACTAACCCACCCACAATACAACACCAGGGGAATGATACATGTAATTCTTATTTGCTTAAAAGGAAATTGAGTGCCCTTTATTTCCTCTCAAAATAGCTATGCATTATATAAATAAAGATAAGTCATTGATTAAGGGACAAAATAAGCTAGGATGAACCTCTTCCCCTCTGGACTCCTAAGTGAGAGAAATAAAATTCTATTTTATGTAAGATACTCTACATTTTGGGTATCAGAAGCTAAGTAATTAACTAATAACCATAACTAATAAGCACATTTAAGGAACGTTATGGTAACCTCAGGATAGGTAACCCTTCCAACTATGACACATGTCATCTCTGGTTGTACAATTATATAACTGTAGATTCAATTTTCTTGTGAACAGAACCTACTCAGATCATTCATTTGTGTCAATTTTTCTGAAGTGACACTTTACTTATTTGATCCCTATAACTTAGTCTTTTAATAATACAGAAAAATTTCCTTGCCATGTATTATGCCCATGTTATAACACAACAATTGTACATTAAAAAAATAAAGCCATTAACTGCTTACAAGTCCTAGGTTGTAATAGTAGTTATGACAGTAGCAATTTTAAAATTAGATAGTACCATCCTTCGTAATATGTCACTTCTCTTGTGGTATGTAATCTTTAACAACAAAAATAGTGGGATTTTAAAACAATGCAAATGAGGAATTTAGGGTCCAAGGCGGTCTACTGATATACCTTAATGGAAGCAATAGTAGGATTTACCATATAGAGTTATGATTTGTATTAATCCATGCAAAGTCTCAGAATAATGCCAGACCTAAACCAACTGCTTGACAAATAATAGAGATTGTTGACGCAATATATTCATGGTAAGGCCAAAGTTTTCTGCATGTTCCTTATTATATTCCACAGGCTGTTACCACCTTTCCCATGGATATATTACAAAGCTTTCCCCATGCTGCAGTCATAATTGAAACATATTTTTAAAAAAGGACATCAGTCTGTGATTATTTAGTAAATAAGAAAATATAATGCTTGGACAATTGTGTGCACCAAGTACTACATGTATATGCAATATTTGCTGCAATGTCTTGAATTGTCAAGCAGGAAAACTGATTTCATTTCTATTTCTACAATGAGAAAACTAGAGGAGAATTCATATGATTTGGGATCTATCAGGGAGCCTTGGACAACAGTTAGACTTCTTGGAATAGTAAAATAATTAATCATGGTGCCACTCACAAGAAGAACTGAGAGAAACCAAGCACTAATGTCTACATGGTTGGCCCCAGGCACAAACTGCCCTTTTTCTTACGTTTTTCTCCTGTTTATAATTATTTGCATGATTATATGTATTTTATTTTCCCTCTACTGGCATGTCCTTTTTGTTGTGACTCACATTTTCATCTACAGCTTAGTATACAGAATTTGGTTTCACTGGAGCAAGTATTAAAGTGAATGAATGTTAGGTCCTGTCCTAATTTGTTAGATCACTTCATATTATACAATAAGAAGTATTCATATTTCCATGTTTCATATGAAAAATTAAGACTCACAGAAGTTAAATAATTTGCCTGCGAAATCGGATATTCTGTATTATCTCTATGCTTATGTTCCTCTCAGACTCTTCTTTACCCCTTTTCATTGAGAAATCACATTTCTATTAGCAGGTTTAGCTCAACTTCTCTACTTAACTTTATTCTGGGGCAGCCTTGTAGGTCTGGAAGATAAGACTCTTCTTATTCACCTTCCTGTCTAAAGGTTTTTAAATATCAAGCCTAAAATGGGTAGTTCTACATAAGAGGTTCAAGCTTTAATTATCCATGTCAAGAAAAGAGTTGTCACCACAATAAAAGATTTCTCTTAAGCTGGTATTGTTCTTGACCGGTGGGATTTCTAACTTCCTAAATATACATCTGATCATTAGCAGGTTGCATTGCCATCTGTGCTGTGGATTAAGAACCAGGTGTAGCAGGTCCTCACATTGGTTCTGACCTTAGGCACTTCGTGATTTGGGGGAAGTTATTTAGTCTTTTAAAATGGCAGGATCTGACAAGACCATCTGCTTTCAGGTTCTTCCTAACTCTAAGCTTCACATTAGGAGCAGTAATGTTTATAGTGTTCTTTTTAATCCTAAGGATATGGACAGAGGTTATGGAAGTTGAAAAACTACTTAGATGAACAGAGAAGTCTAAAACTGTGGGATATTCAACTTAGAAAAGTAACTACCTGAAGTGTTATCTTTTAACATGAAATAGACCATACAAATTTTGTTAATGACCTGAACGTTAAAAAATGTTCATGGAGCACTGTACAGGATGATAATAAATATAAAACATAGCTTCTTTTCTAGTAGTTTTCTATTTATAAATCCAAATAATCTAATCTTACACTAGAATTAATGCAAAAAACAGTGTATAAAATCAGAAGATGATTAAAAAGAATTTCTGGGAATAGCATGCTATTCATTTAGCCATAAATTGTAGAAAAACAGGTGTGTAGCTCTTTCATAGTGACATACAAAAAGGAGATAAAAAATAATGTAGAATCTACAGTAAAACTAAAGAAAAACAGAAATGGTTAAGGTTGACTTTCAATCCTAGACAGAAAATAAACTAGAATAAACTAAGGTCATCTGCAAGGTAACAAACTATAGCAAAATCTTCACGATCTCTGATCAAGATTACTTTTGTCTTTAGGAAATCTTATTTTTCAGGCACAGATTTTATATTTAAGATGAGCACACTTGGAATTTGCATATATATGCATTAGATTACTATCAGAGAACATTTCATCTGCAAATATCACCAGGTTATGTAGTAGCCATAATGCTTTGAAAAAAAAGTGGTCAAAATACAAGTCTTTTAGGGCGGCACCTGTGGCTCAGTGAGTAGGGCGTTGGCCCCATATACTGAGGGTGGCGGGTTCAAACCTGGCCCTGGCCGAACTGCAACCAAAAAATAGCTGGTCGTGTGGTGGATGCCTGTGGTTCCAGCTACTCCGAAGGCTGAGGCAAGAGAATCACCTAAGCCCAGGAGTTGGAGGTTGCTTTGAGCTGTGTGACACCACGGCACTCTACCGAGGGCAATGAAGTGAGACTCTGTCTCTATCAAAAAGTAAATAAATAAAAAAATTAAATATGTCTTTTAAATTCAAATTCATCTAAAACTTTATCCTCAGTGAAATGACTGAAAGAAAATACTGGTATAATTCTAGACCCTCTTACATCATGTCCATGACATATTTGTAAAATTTCTGCTGAACCATGATTGCACAGGGTTTAAATGCTGTATCAGACTTCTTCATGTTTCCCAACTCTCTTTCCTTCACCCTATGTAATCATGTTTTCTATTGCCTTATTTTTGTGAAGCTTATCTCAGGCTTATTCTTCTTAATCCCCAAACCTTTGTTTCTCTTCTCTCTTTTTAGTCAATTCAAATTTTGCTCAACCTTCAAAGCTTCTTTGATGATACTGATAAAAAAAGAGTTAAGTTTCTGGTCCCTTGCTTAAGATACTGAAAAAGATGTACTCCTTCCAAAGGTTAGAAACCTGCCAAAGTGATCAGAAGAGTTAAACAGAATTTGGGGGAGAAAGTAGTAACATTCCTCCCAAAAATGTAAAACTAGAGCCCACAGAGGACCATGGGAAGGAAACAGACAGATGAGGCTAAGCTCCTAGTCCACAAAGTGAGTAGTGGGAACAATATTGGTGGTATCAGAGCGTAAATGATAATCAAAGTACACCAGATACTTACTACAAGTGGCAAATAAGATGTCATGTATATCTCCAGAAGTTCATGATTTGGGTTTCCTACCACATATTAGTAATCATTAGTAGGTAATCTTTTCTCAAGATTATAGTCTAATCTCGAAAAAAGTATAGGAAGTGTTAAACAACATCAAAACCAACTATAAATCAACAGTGGAAACAATAATACACTGGGATGAAGATAAAGCATTTGACAATACTTAAGATCTTTTCATGATAAAAATTATCAACAATTTAGGAATAGAAGGAATGTACTTCATAATAAAGACTGAAAATTAAAAGCCTACAGCTAACATCAGTGCTAAGATTACAGGCATGAGCCATTGTGCTGGCTGAAAACTTTTTATTTAAGATCAGGAACAGTACAAAGGTGCCTACCCTTACCACTTCTATTTAACATAGCACTGGAAGTCCTAAGCAGGGTAGTTAGGCAAGAGAAAGAAATCAAAGTCATCCAAATCAGAAAAGAAGAAGTTTGTATGTTTTAATCTGCTGATGACATGATTTTATATATAAAAAATCCTAGAGGTTCCACTTAAAAACTGTTAGAACTAATAAAGAAGTTCAGTAAAGTTGCAGGAGACAGATATTGGTTGCATTTTTAATACACTACCAATGAACGATCTGAAAAAAGGAATTAAGAAAGCAATCACATTTACAATAGTATTAAAAAGAATAAAATACTTAGGACTAAATTTCACCATGAAGGCAAAATGCATGTAATGTGAAAATTATGAGACATTGATAAAAGAAATTGAAGATGACAAAAATAAATGAAAAGATATGCTGGTTGCTTGGTAAGTACAATTATGCATAGCTTCAGTGATGCACTGAAGGCCCTGACTTCACCACAATGCAATATTTATAAATATTTATATATTTATAAATATATAAATATATTAATGTAGCAAATTGTGCTTGTACCCATTAATATATACAAATTGAAAATGTATGAATAAAAAGAAAGATATACTATGTTAATCAGAAGAGTTAATACTTATAAAATGTTCATATTGTCCAAAGCCATCTATAGATCCAATACAATCCCTCTTAAGTGGAAATTTTAAAGGAAATAGGAAAAGCAATCCTAAAATTTCTATGGAACAATAAAATACTCCAAAGAACCAAAACAGTCTTGAGAAATAAGAATAAATATGGAAGCATCATGCTTCCTGATTTCAAATTATATTACAAAGCTATGGTAATTGAAAAAGTATGGTACTGGCATAAAAACAGACACCTAGATCAATAGAACAGAGTGAGTCCAGAAATAAACTCACACAGATATGGTTAGCCAATCTTTGACTAGCACACAAAGAAGAAACAATAGAAAAAGGACCATATCTTCCATAAATGATGCTGGGAAAACTGCATATACATGTGCAAAAGAATGAAATTGGATCCTTATCTTACACCACACAAATAAATTAATTTGAAATGGTTCAAAAATTTAAATGTAGGATCTGAAACTGTAAACTCCTGGAAAAAAAAGTAGGGAAGGATCTCTTTGACACTAATCTTGGCAATGATCCTTTGAATATGACACCAAAAGTTCAGGCAACAAAACCAAAAATAAGCAAATGGGATATGTCAAACTAAAAAATCCTTCTGCACAGCAAAGGAAATAATCACAAAATTAAAAAGCAACCTATAGACTTGGAGAAAATTTTAGTATACCATATATCCCATATGGGATTAATATCCAGAATATATAAGGGACTCATACAATTTACTATCAAAAAACAAAAAACAAATAAACTGATTTTTAAGAAATGCTCACAATAACTGAGAAAATGCTGTGAAGGCTATGTTAACCAGTTTGATGAAAACATTTCACATTGTATATAAAACCAGCATATTGTACCCCATGATTGCATTAATGTATACAGCTATGATTTAATAAAAAAAAAAAAAAAGAAAGAAAGAAATGGGCAAAGACAAACCATGGGCAAAACAGACATTTTTCTAAAAACAATATACAAATAGCCCACAGGTATAGGAAAAGATGCTCAACACCACTAACCTTCAGGAACATGCAAGTTAAATCACAATCAGACATCACCTCACACCTGTTAGGGTAGCTATTATCAAAAAGATCAAAAAGACAAGTTGTAAGTGCTGGTGACAGTGTGGAGAAAAGGGAGCCCTTCTTGGTGAGAATGCAAATTGTTCCAGCCATTATAAGAAACACTATGGAGGTTCCTTAAAAATTTAGAACTACCACCAGTAGTTCCAATAAAATTACTTCTGGGTATATAGCCAAAGGAAAAGAAATCAACATCTTGAAGAGATATATACACACCCCTGTTCACCGTGATGTTATTCATAATAGCCAAGATTGGAAAGAGCTGAAGTTCCTTCACTTAACGAGTATATGAGCACTATGTACATAAAATGGAATTCTATTTGGCCATAAGAAAGAAGAGAACCCTACCAGTTGTAACAACACGAATGAAGCTGGAAAACATTATGCCAATGTGAGGTGATGAATGTGGCAGTCATTTTTCAATGTATATATCAAATCATCAATTTATTAAATATTTAAATATTAAGGCAGCTTACCTCAATAAAGCCAGAAAAAAATAAAGAAGTAGGAGATGGGGAACTATTACCATCAATCTATACTCTACCTGATGTTATCTTCTGGCAGTAGTAACCTCTCTCCAGGAGGCCTGAGATTAGGAGAACAGGAGTGGGGACTCTAGTGTATAGAATAATTGAATTAACAAGAAGCGAAATGTCCCTTTCATTTGGGAGTCTTAATGTGTAGACTAGTAGGATTTAGTTATAAAATTTTGTTCCAAGAATAAGGAAGAGGAACAGCGCATTTAGGCCCAATGTTTAGGGAAAGAGTGAGATGTTAGCACATGAAAGATTAGATAGTAATTAGATACTTTGCTTTCTTTTGAAAGAATTTAATCTTTAAAACTGGCAGTCATATAATTAATGAAGCTGAGACTTTTTTTTTTTAAGCCTGGAAAACTCCTATTTCTCGATAAAGATACTATACTTGATCTCAGCCTAAAGGCCGAGAAGCAATACTATTTCTGGGTAAAGGCACATGCTCCAGAAACAATGAAGCTGTTAGGTAATCTCTGAAAAATCATGGAAGATAAGAAACAAAGTAGCAAAATTAAACAGAGAAGTGTGCCTTAATAGTTAAAGGAGGGGGAAAAGAGACAGATTTTACAAACTCTGGGTTATTAAATTATTTTTAACTAGTCCTCCAACAAATTTCTGTAGTGGGATATTTTTAAAAACTGAGTTTATCAAGTTTGAATTTGCATATGGTAATATTTCCTCTTTTTAGGTGTACAGTTGGTTGAATTTTGACAAGCCCACACATTTGTGTAACTACCAACGTTTCTCAAAAAGCTTTCTTATGCCCCTTTTCAGTCAGTTCACTCTCCCCAACCCCAGCTCCTGGCAATCACTGCTGTACTTTCTGTCCATACAATTTTTACTTTCCTTTGGAAGATCATATAAACTGAATCATAAAGTCTGTGGACTTTTGTGATTGGTTTCTTTCACTTAGTATAACAATTTTGAGATTTATCTATGTTATTGTACTTATCAATACATTGTTTCTTTTTATTGCTGCTAAGTATTCTACTTACAGTATTTATCACAATCTGTTCCTGTAATGGGTTTTTATTTTTACTTTTTTGAGATAAAGTCTTACTATGCCACCCTCGGTAGAGTGCCATGGTGCCACAGCTCACAGAAACCTCAAACTCTTCTCTTGCCTCAGCTTCCTGAGTAGCTGGGACTACAGGCATCCACCACAACGCCTGGCTATTTTTTTGTTGCAGTTGTCATTGTTGTTTAGCTGGCCCGGGCTGGGTTCGAACCCACCAGCCTTAGTGTATGTGGCTGACTCTGTAATCACTGTGCTACGGGTGCCGAGCTCTGTCATGGGTTTTTAAAAAGTTGAAATGTGAAAGTAGACGTGATCAGTGAAAGGCTGCATAGATTTGGTAAGTAGTGCAATAAGGGAACCGTATTTTCTTTTAGAAAATGGTTATTAGAGACGTGGCAATGAAATGTATTGTAGATTTTAGTAATGCATCTGACAAAATCTCTTCAAATAGTATATGATAGTTGGGGGCGTGGGGAAAAGCTAGATGACAGCAGAGTAAGGCAAATTCACAGCTGGTTGTGCAATGACACCCAAAGTGTAGATGTAAGGGCAGTTGTCAGCCGTGAAGGATGTCTCTAGTAGAGTGCTGCAAGGCTCTCATTAATCCCACTCTGCTCGACATGTTAATTAACAATGTGATTGACAGCATCATGGATTTTTAACTTAATGGCTTGCGTTAAAATAGGGAGGAAAATTCCTGCATTGCATAACAGAACCAAAGTTCTGAAATACCTTAATGTGGTAGGCAGCTTAATTGGTGGGCCAAAATCAATGATATGAAATTTAGGAGAGATTAAGGAAAGCATGTCTGCCTGGGTAAAAAGCAAATTAGTGTTGCAGTACACTAAGTGAGAGGTCTGATTCAAGAGCAAATCGTAGGGGAAAGACTTACAAAATCAGGAAGTCTAAACTGAAAAAAGGAAGAGCCAAAATTTGAGGCCTGGATCATAGGTAGGCAGCTTACAAGGCACATTTACCTCGGACTATATGCACTTCCATTTGTCTTTCTATCTTGCTCTAACTAGATTCCAGCTCATTGATTTCATTTTCCTATTACTAACTTCACACTGAGGAGCAGAAAGTCTGACAGCCGACTGTGAGCAATGCGATCACCTGTGGAGAAAATCCAGCCTGCTGTAGTTTACGGCACCTGAAGTTAGAGAAAATGTAACTTACATTTAACAGTCATCTTCCCTATTTTATTCATGGTTTTAAAAACTCCGATTTTGCCAGACCTCCCAATTAACATTCTTGAAAGCATCTTTCTGCAACATAAACCATCTCTTCAAATTGGCTCAATTCAGGAAGGTGGTGACTGTTTGCAGGATTCAGAGGTGATGCTCTAGTATTCCATCCATCCCCTATTAGGTTACCCTCTGAAGGGTTCACAATTCAGCCGAGTGAGAGGGAGAGAGACAGTGTGTTGTGTGTGTGTGTGCCTGTGCACTTGTACTGTGTTTGCCTTTTCATACAGAGTTAGAATGTATGAAAAAGAAAATGAAAGTTTAATTGTATATAAAACCAGCACATTGTACCCCATGATTGCATTGAGGTACACAGCTATGATTTAATAAAAAAAAAAAAAAAAGAAAGAAAATGAAAGTTTCTTTAGTGTTTGCCACTCAAGACTTGGTCACTTATTTGTGTCTGTCAACCATGGATGATTTTTTTCTAGGTATGAAAACTGTAAGTAATAGATACTATTATGTTATAAACTAGAAGACTGAAAATCAAAAGAAAATATTGTCATCATCATTTGAGTAATTCAACTAAAAGATAATTTCATTTTGTAAAATTTCAGTGTACTACTCGAAAAAGAAAACTTCTCTTTTCCCCCACTTCTTTTGGTATGTGTGAAGGCTGAAATAGAGTTTTGGTTATTATTCCTATTATTTGTTATGTTCTATCATCCCAGTATGTACAGTCATGTACTGTCATGAATCTGTTAGAGTCTAGAATTGCATACAGACACTACTCAGTTCTGCGTTTTGGTCTCTGGGAAACATGAAAATCAGATTTAAAGGGAAGACAGATCTCCCTTTCCTTTCCTAGGGGATTATTCAACTGCTGCAGGTTTAAAGCCAAATGTGGTCCAGGACGCTCAGTCTGTGCTCCCTACCACAGTAATAGATGGCCAGTGGAAAAGGGCCTTCTTCTACTCATGGGAACAACCTTTGGGGAAGGTGTCTATGGCCTAGACCCTGGAGAACAACAAGAAAGGGGTTGCATGTCTGTTCTGCCAAACTTTACTTCCTTTCACAGCTCTGAGTATGAGGCAGCACAACTTCTAAATATAGGCAGGCCATGGAGAGAGACCCCTGCCCTAGGCAAAGTAGGTGGGGCTTAATCTTTGCAAAACTGATGGCATCTATTTTGTGTATTCTAATTTATTAAGGAATCAGGAAAGGGGAATCTAGCTGATGATGCTTATTTTCTACATAGATTATTTTACCTCATAGCCCCAAGGGCTTAATTTAAAATTGAATTTAATTTGTTAAGGTGTATAATTAAGACATCTAGTTCCCTGGTAGTGGGGAATCATTGAAATATATTCATTAACAAGGCTTTGACCACACTCTGAATGTTCCATTCTTTCTTCAGTTGGTGGTTCTCAACCCCAGATGCATACAAGAAATCACCCTGGAAGTTTGTTTCAACAATATCAAGGTATAGTTCTTACTCCAGAGATCCTAATTTAATTGGTTTGTGATGGGTCCAAAGCATCAGTATGTTTTAAACAATCCCCATTCAGTGTAAATGCAGTCAGGGAGTTAGACATGTCTCCTTGAGGCCAAGAAAGAATGTCTGCTTTCCTCCAGACAGAGAGAGAGAGGATGATGTACTTCTTCAGTGTTTCTCTAAGAACTTCTACAGAACGTTAGTTCCATAGAATGTTAGTAGGTATTCAGAGATTTGAAAATAGTTTCTGTGATCAAATTTTGAAAACATGGGCCTAAGAATCCCTTTTTTTGTTAAAGGGCCCTGGGAGCCTTTAATATGCTGGTGTACATTGTCATATTTGAAGGTGGGTAAAATACTCAGGGTTTCTTAAACAAAAAATCACTTGACCATGAAATAGTTGTAAGAAGCATCTCATGGGACTAGTGTTGTATGAAGCTCCATTTGAGGAACTGTGTTCCTAACTATCATAAATCTTTGTTAGATTGGCAGGTGGGTGCCCATCCACTGCCCTAAGGTCACATTTCTTTTGTTCTTCTTAGCCACTCACTTCGAGATCCCAAAGGGGAATTAATTGGTCCGTATGACTCCATTTTACATCAATTCACCCATTAGCAAGGCAGGCTCAGGATACAGCCATTGCAGGTACATTAGAAGAGACCAAAGTCAATCGCATTCAAGTCGACTTTAAAAGTGGTGATACTTGAATCGGCACTACATTTTTTACATATGGGAATGGAGTTTTTAGGAATAAGTTAATCATTTTCTTACATTTCTCCCCATCAGACACATTAACAGGTGAAGAAAACAAAAAGAAGATATGAGATCATATAGAAACACAGTGTGACTAATGATTTAAAACAGGGTGGCAAATTGTGAATGGGGTAAAATATCACTGGTCTTGAAGGAGATTTAAAGATCATCCAGCTTTACTGCACCAACTTACAGATGGACATGCCAAGGTCAGACAGGTGCAGTGTCTACTCTAAATCAACACAGTTAGTTGGTAACCAAGAAGAAATTGAATTAAGTTCCCTGACCATCCGTCCTGAGTACTTCCCACCATGCTCTGCTGTCTCCCTCCCAATCCAAAGCTCCGCAAAGACAGAAATTAGTTAAATAAAAATTCACCAGATTTCTTTCCCAATGTATGCATTCCCTGAAATCAATTATTCACACATGAAGATATTACAGGTCATGTTTCCAAGCTATAATTAGAAGCAATTGATTCTGGTTTCTACTGTTCAAATTAACAGTCTCTTATATGTCGAACAAAAACAAAAATCCATAAAAATTTAATCAAATGAACTGCAATGCATGATTTAAGGCTTCTATCTCCTGACAAAGATTCTTTGCTGGGTCAAACTTTAGTGAGGCCCTTGGACCCTTCTACAGCCCCTGTTTTAGCAAGGATCTTGCTAAGTCAGTGTAGCAAGAACCCTACAACCTCAGCTTCTGATCTCCCTGGATATCTGCTCAAGTCCTTCACTTTTTACCATTCACTAGGTGATGTCTCATCACCATGGTCTATTCCATTGGGTGAGTTTAGCAAGAATCACTTTTACCTCCAAAGTTTCCTCTTGGCAATTTTTCATCCCACATTGTTTCTTTACTATAAATTCCAACTTGACCATGTTGTATTTAGAGCTGAGCACAATCTTTCTCCTTCATTGGCAAAATCTCATTGCAACAGTCCCCATATTGATCACATTGGTCTTGAATAATGTCATTCTCACCATGCTTTAATAAGAATCATTGAGTATTTTTTCTTTTCTTTTTTTTTTTTTTATTGTTGGGGAATCATTGAGGGGAGTATTTTTTTCTTTAACGTACTTACAGCATTTACTTTGGTATCATGCAACTTGTGAAGTATAATACATATAGAAAATCGATTTAATTCTTTAATTTTCTGCTTAATGTTAAATGAACATAAGTAATTTAAGAAGAGCACCATAGTTACTTTTGTCTGCAAACAAAGTGAAAACTAGTGCTCGCTTTATTTTCAGTACACGTTTTTGCTAGTGAATGTTTTACTTCAAGAAAGTCTGTTTTTTACTCTTACATAGATACAGGCTATCCTTTCTTAACCAGTGAATAAGACCCAAAAACTTACAGGTATGTTTATCTTTGCATGTGATGTGGTACTTGCTTCTGGGGTTTAAGCTTTTTTTCTTTCTTTTTTTTTTTTAGAGACAGAGTCCCACTTTATCACCCTTGGTAGAGTGCTATGGCATCACAGGTCACAGCAACCTCCAACTCCTGGGCTTAGGCCATTCTCTTGCCTCAGCCTCCCAAGTAGCTGGGACTCGGGTGCCTACCACAACACCTGGCTATTTTTTTTTGTTGTTGTTGTTGCAGTTTGGCCAAGGCCAGGTTTGAACCCACTACCCTTGGTATATGGGGCCTGCACTCTACCCACTGAGCCATAGGTGCACCTTGAGTTTAAGTTTTAAAGGTTAATTTCTACCTTACATAAAAAAGCTTGCTTGGGAAACACAGGATTATTTTTTTCATAATTCAGGCCTACTATTTCCAATATTCTTAAATTATAAAATGGTCTTAAAAGGGTGCCACCCATAGCTCAGTGGGTAGGGTGCCAGCCACATACACTGAAGCTGGCTGTTAGAACCCGACCCGGGCCAGCTAAAACAAAGGCAACTGCAACAACAACAAAAATAGCTGGACATTGTGGTGGGCACCATAGTCCTAGCTACTTGGGAACCTGGGACCTCCCAAGGTAGGTCCTTGGAGACTTCCCACTTTTTTTGATAGGTAGGCCTATCAAAAGAGAATAGCCCAAGAGTTTGAGGTTTCTGTGAACTGTGAGGTCACGGCATTCAACCCAGGGTGACAGCTTGAGACTTTGTCTCAAAAATAAAATAAATAAAATAAAATAAAATGGTCTTAAAAGTATCATTGAACTGAGAGAACATCCTGAAGAGGCTTGATAATTTTACTTTTTAAAGGCTATTTATTTTATGATCTTTCTTTTTGAGATTGGAGATTAAATTGAAATTTCTAAATTTCTCTCTGACACTAAAGAATGTTTTCACAAAACTAAGAAAATTCCCCATTGCCAATGACCTTCCCAGCCGCTTTCCAACCCAAGCTAAAAACAAACCAAAACAAAAAAACCCTGAAAACTATCTACATATTAGGCTCCGCGGGGAAGACCAAGCATGCTCATATTTGAGTAGAGACAAACATCTTCTTTTCAGCATGCTGACAAGAACATAGCACCCTGAAAATACTAGTTGAGTTGTCTGGAATGCCCCACATGTGTGGGACACTAAAGAGAATGGGAATGTATAACCCAAGAAGAGAAAATTCAGGGAGACATGAGGACTACCTTTAGAAATGGGGCAGAAGACAGAATTAAAGTGACTCTGTATGGCCCCCATAGAGTGGGACGTTAGAGAGATGGTGGTCGAAGGAAGGCATTTCTGATAGAGTTGTCAGAGATAGCAGACTAACGTGTCATCAAAAGTTTTCAAGTTTGGAATGGATGACAACTGATGGGGATGTGGGAGAGAAGATCTCCATGCAGAAGGAACGCGAGCTTTCTAGTCCTGAGAATCAATGGTGAAAATTTAATCACCAGCAAACACCCAGGGACCGCCTTACATTGCTTCTTTTTCAAGGGCTATGGGAGTGGTAGGAGGATCTATCTCTAAGGTGTGAGGTCAGTGTGATTTTCAACCTAAGAGAACTGAAGCACATTGCTCATTTTATATTTCTAGTCCATGGCCCTGGGAATGAACCAGTGGAGAATACATTCAAGACCAATTGAAGTATTATAATCCGTATTTATTAACATATATTCATTAGACTCATACTATGTGCTGGATACTATGGATAGAGAGATGAAAGACTTTCCTAATTACCTGAGGTAAATTATAGTACGTTTAATCCTCTATTCTAGATGCACTCTTACATATTAGGAGTCTTTCTATGTAATTATTTTCCACTTCAGCAGTTCTTAAATTCTAAAGATGATCTGTTGTCATCTTTTCATTATCTGCCATTAGCATAATGAAATACCAGAGACAATAAAATTTTAGCCTCCCAAGGTAGATGCTGAGCAAAAAATAGTCTTCCTAATTTTTTGATAGGTAGGCCTCTCTAAACTGAGCAATAAAGATAGTCTAACTCATCAAATATTCTTTTGCTCATTTCACATTCAAGAAGATTATGAGAACATAAGAGACAAAGAAGGGACAAATTATTAAAAATTCCTAAAATATCAAAAAAGGACAATTTTATCATTTCAGAAAATTAGGGCTCTGGGTTTCTATCTGAGCTGCGTCTGTTCTGTCTGTGAAGCCCCATGCCCCCTTGGTCTAATTGCCATCACCATCCTGGGAATTGTGAGTCTACGAGGTCTTCTGCAGATTTTCAATCATATTTCCCCCCCCGTCCTGGTTGGTGTTGTGATGTCTGCTGTGTTCTCTACAACAATACACACTGTTGATGGTACTCAGTAAATTGTAAATAATAAATAAGCTTGCCTTCTGTCATTTTGATGGAAACAAGAAGCTTTCCAGGCTGTGAATCATGCAAAGGGTCACAGCCATGCACATGTCTTCCGGGAACACACTGATATGTCACTGAAAACTGGAAGTAGTTATCTGTGCTTTATCTGGACATATTCAATGTGCTGAAAGTAAGCCCAGTGTCCAAGGTACCAAGTTTGGCACCCTATAAGGTATAGTTTCAAGTGGTACACATTTTGGGAAGGAGATTTTGAGTAAATAAAATAGTAACACAAGTTGATGTTGCTAATTAGAGTTTCCCCTATGTCTATCTGATCACACTGCATCTTCACTTCTATCCCAGCCAGCACTCAGCAAAAACAGTATAAAATCAGACTCTGCCCATTGCCTGCTTTCAAAGTCAGATGCGATATGCTTCCATTCTAGTTCATCTTTCTTTTGAGCTTACAGCTCTCTCAAAATTATGCTTACTGCTGTCAGTGTAAATTATGAAAGAGACACACTCTATGCTACCACATGTTTACTCGGACTATTAGCAGAATCATAGATGTAGAATCTTCTTTTTAATATGTTAGTATACATGACAGAAGTTTACATAATTCTCAGTGCCACTTTAAAAATGAATTAGAATTGTTTTTCTTTCAAGGGGGGGAGCTAATACATGTAGATAAGGAATATCTTAGAACCATGGTTCTTAATCACAATAAGGTTCAGAGTTTTGAAATTGACATAGACACATGAGTCTTAACCTGGAACTATTGAATCACATCATTAAAAATGTGCTCTAGTCCTTGAGATTGTTATAGTTCCAAGAGTGATTCTGCTGCGAAGCCAAGTTTAAGGAGTATACTTGCAGAGGCTATTTCAAGGCTGGGCAACAAGCCGACTTCTGCTATCCTATTGTTAAGCTACTCTATTGATGCCTCTTTTAATAAATGCACAGTAAAAATCATTACACACATTTAAACGCAATCTAAATCAGGAGCCTACATCTGGGTTTTAATTAGAAATGTCAACCATGTATCTTTTGTTTGAAAATATATAACTTAAAACATGGAAAAGAATTAAATTGGACTCTTACCTTATACCATATACAAAAATTAACTTAAAATGGATCAGCTACCCAAAAGACCTAAAATTCTAAAACTCAGAAGAACAAATGGAGGAACAAGTAGAGGAAAACATTAAGACATTGGATTTAGCAAGGATTTCCTGGTTATGCTACCAAAAGCACAGGTGGCAAACACAAAAATAGACAAATTGGATGACGTCAATTAAAGACACAGTCAACAGAATGAAAAGAGAATTTACAGCATAGGAGAAAACATTTGCAAATCATATATCTGATAAGAAGTTAATATCCAGAATACCATTTATAAAGAACTCCTGAAACTCAGAAACAACAAAACAATAATAACTCTCTTTTAATATCTCTATTAAAAAATGGTCAAAAAATTTGAGTGGACATTTCTCCAAAGACAATATAGGAATGTCCAGCCAGCATATGAAAAAATACTTAAAATCACCAATCATTAGAGACATTCAAATTGAAACCACAATGGAGGCTCGCACCCATAATTCAGTGGTTAGGATGCTGGCCACATACACCGAGGCTGGCGGGTTCGAAACGGCCCGGGCCTGCCAAACAACCATGACAACTTCAACAAAAAAAAGCAGGGCCTTGTGGTGGGTGCCTGTAGTCCCAGCTACTTGGGAGGCTGAGGCAAGAGAATCACTTAAGTCCAAGAGTTTGATGTTGCTGTGAGCAACATTACAGCACGTACAGAGGATGACATAGTAAGACTCTGAATCAAAAAAATAAAACACAACGGAATATTACTTCACACCAATTAAGGTAGCTACTATTTTATTTATTTAGTTTTTTGGCAAGCATAAAACAATGTTTACTGAGGAAGAGAAAGATAGACTGACAGAGCAAGGAAGCTTATAAAGCAGGATACATTTGCCAGAGACAGCAAATGGGCCTCCATTGCCAGGCCAAGCAGGCAAAGAGGCAAAAGACTACTATTTAAAAAGGTAAGTAAGTATTGGCAGGAATGTAGAGAAATGGTGCACTCTGTGTAGGGAGGTAAAAACTGCTATAGAAAACAATAAGGCAAGTCCTCAACAAAAAGAACTAAAATTTCAGTATGCTCCAGCAATTCCACTTCTGGGAATATATTCAAAAGAACTAAAAGTAGGATCTCAAAGAAATCTTTACACAATCATAGCACATATCCACGATAGTCAAAAAGTGGAAGCAACCCAAGTGTCTATCCATGGATGAATGGATAGACAAATGTGATATATGTATTTATGTACAACAAAATATAGGGTGTCCTAAAGGTTGCCCATTAAAGTCTCCATACAGAAGGAAAATGGAAAATTGTAGACAGATGTACTTCTATTTAAAAAATATTTATTATAAAATTTTATAAAATATTCTCTACGTGTTGGCCACCTCTTTGTAAAAGTTTGTAATGAATATGGTAGAGGTACATTTAGCTACATTTTCACATTTCCCCTATGTATGGTAACTTTATAGGCAATCTTTGGGACATGCTGTACTTTGCAGCCTGAAGGAAAAAGAGATTTGTACACATGCTACAACATGAATGAAGCTTGAGGATATAAGTGTGGAGCCATTCATACTTTTTAAACTTGTATCAGTGAAACAGGCAAAGGACAGATCATTTATTGAATGCTTATTTTATTTCAACACACTATGACTGTACAATGAAGGGGTTCTTATCCCATTTTAAGCTAGGGGAATAAAAGTTTGGAAATAGTTTATAGTTACCCCAAACAGCTCAGCTCACATTCATAACAGCCTGGATTTACGAATGATCCTATTGACTTTAAAACCTTTTTCTCTTAACTTCTGAGCATCATGCTTTCTCCTGACCTATTGCACTCCCCCTTACTAACTCAATGGAATGATCTGAAAAAGGTTTTGTGAAATATATCCTATATTGGTGCCATTTTGAAAGATAAATTCTAAGTTTATCTTTAAGAATAAACATTCTTAAATAAGAATTTAAGAATCTCCAGATATATGTCTACTACCTCTTAAGGAATCTTGTGACATACTGCAAAATAAAATATTCTGTTTATAAGTCGCCAATTTTGTACACTAAATTCCAACTTATTTAAACACCATCCTTATTATGTTATTTCATATAATTGAATATCCTCTTAAACAGCTTTATAATCTTTGACAGGTATTAAAAGTATTTTTAAATTTAATGTACATTAGTATTTACTGGCATTTTTTTTATCCAAATGGTAAAAATTAAATGAAGATAAAATATTTTATAATGATGAGAAATATCACATAGGAATTTAAATTCTACAGTTTTAAAACTACTAGGCACCTAAGTAATTACGAGGTCCTTTCTCTCCTTGCATTTAGGCCATGAATTACCCAGAAAAAACATTCTATTTGTTTCCAAAATATCTCAGAGAATGAAATTTAAATATATGCTTTCAATAATTCATTCCATGCTCTTGTGTGGTCTACTTAAGAACCATTTATGGTTTCTATTTGTGTAAACATTATGATAGACCCTCTGTAAGTTGACCACCCAAGGGACCACCCAGGAGCAGACTGGTCAACATATGAAGGTGGTCAGTTAGGCCGACTGTACTGATACATACATGTGGTGCACGTCCAGTCTATGAAAATTAGGTCAACTTAAGGAAGTGGTCAATGTAGGGAGAAGGTCAACTATAGAGGTTCTACTGTATTAACACTGAAAAATTGGTGATAGCCTGCTCATGTCTGTCAAGTCATCTGTCCATTCAGCAATTTATGTAACCGAGATGTAGAACTGTTAAGAGATTTCAGAACCCCCTTCCTAAAGTGCTAAGTATCATTTGAAATAATACTGTTTACTTTCATAAAGTCAGAATTTCTTGCTAAGTGCATAAAGATATTAAATTTTCCATCTAAAATGATTCACATATTGTTCTTCTCTCAATTTGATCTTACAAGCTAAGTATTTAAAAAATTTCAGTCACTGCTATGGTTTGAATACTTCTGTCCCCCTCAATTTCCTATCCTGACACTTGACCCCCAGTGTGATAGTATTAACAGGTAGGGTCCTTAGGAGGTAGCTAACTCATGGGGAAAGATCCTGCAGGGACGGGATTAGCAGCCTTATAGAAGAGCCCTGGGAATCTTATTTTATCTCATGAGGATAAATCGAAAAGGCCCCAGCTGTGAAACACAGGGTGAGCCTTCATCAGACACTTTTTTTTTTTCTTTTTTGTAGAGACAGAGTCTCACTTTATGGCCCTCGGTAGAGTGCCATGGCATCACACAGCTCACAACAACCTCCAACTCCTGGGCTTAAGCGATTCTCTTGCCTCAGCCTCCTGAGTAGCTGGGACTACAGATGCCCGCCACAATGCCCAGCTATTTTTTTTTTTTTTTGGTTGCAGTTCAGCCGGGGCTGGGTTTGGTTTGAACCCGCCACCCTCGATATATGGGGCCGGCACCCCACTGACTGAGCCACAGGCTCCGCCCCTTCATCAGACACTTAATCTGCTACTTTGATCTTGGACTTCCCCCCAGCCTCTAGAAACATGAGCAATAAATCTCCATTGTTTATAAATTATTCAGTCTAAGGTATATTTTTTAAATACATAGCAGCCTCCACAGAATAGAACAGTCACTATACGAATATACAAGTCATATTTCTAAATGGAACTGTGATAGGAATACAAAAAGGTCTGGATTAGTAAAGATGGTTTGACAGTTCAAAATAAGTGTGCGAACAAATTGGAAAACTAGTCTTACCTGAAATGTGTTAAGTGTCTCTGGATGTCAAGGTCTAGAATTGGAGTGGGCCTCGAGGATCCCAGTGGTGATCTATCTTGGCTCAAAAGGTCTTGGAATTCTTTACAAATTTGTCTAAAATAAAAGATTGAAAATTGAAATTTTAACTACATTTCTGATGACAAGGAATGCTGCAAAAATACTCTAGTTCAACAAAGAGTATCACAAAATAATTTTTATCCATTTTACAGTGTTTCAGAATTACCAGTTGATTTTTAAACACAAAGTAGATATTATGGCAAACTATTGTTCATGCAACTCTTGTGCTCAACAGGAAGGCATAGGATTTCCTACAATGAGCCACAGTATAAAGAGTTATTTTTGTACAAATTAATGCATGTCACATTTAACTTAGTGTGCATGACCTCAAAACTGAGGTGTTATTCCAATTTATAAAAAACTACTGGCATAACTTTTATGCAAGTTTTTTTTTTTTTTTTGAGACAAGTCTCACTATGTCACCCTCGGTAGAGTGCTGTGGTGTCACAGCTCATGGCAACCTCAAACTCTTGGGCTTAAGAGATTCTCTTGCCTCAGCCTCCCAACTAGCTGGGACTCAGCACCCAACTAGCTATTTTTTTGTTGTTGTTGTTGCAGTTGTCATTGTTGTTTAGCAGGCCTAGGCTGGGCTCAAACCTGCCAGCTTTGGTGTACATGATCGACACCCTAACTATTGAGCTATGGGCACCAAGCTGCTTTACGAAGTTTTTAAAAATAAAAAGTTTTCTCTCTAAAGTGGCTCAAAATAGATTGTTAATGGCTGCCTTACGATAAAATGATTCTAAAACAATTGAACAGATTAGGCATATTATTAAAGGTGTTCAGACCATTACTTGATTTGCACATCTACTCAAACCTCTTTATGGGTCTTTATTCAGCAGTGCATATGCACCAAATTCTTGAAATGGGGTTTCAATTTCATAGCTATGATATTTTACCAAAGGTTTATTCCCTGCTTTAAAAGACGACCAGATAAAATTGTAAAGCAACCGCCAAAGTTTCATTTATAGCATATAGAGTGTATCACGCTGGTGATTTTGCTCTCAAGGACTATAGGATAATCACAAAACAGTTCCCATTTCAGCCAATGATAGTCTATGGACACTGAGAGAAGCAATGATTTTTTTTTTTTTTTTTTTGAGACAGAGCCTTAAGCTGTCACCCTGGGTAGAATGCCATGGTGTCACAGCTGGGACACAGCTGTAGTCCCAGGGAGCTGGGACTACAGGCACCCACCACAATGCCTGGCTATTTCTTGGTTGTAGTTGTCATTGTTGTTTGGCAGGACTGGGCCGGATTTGAACCTGCCAGCTCTGGTGTATGTGGCTGGCACCCACTTGAGCTATAGGTGCTGAGCCAGCATTGATTATTTTTAAGGTGACTATTCATAGATTAATCTCAGGGTGACAGAAAGTTCACATAAAAAATAACAATTCGTAATTGTTTTTTAAAAAATTAAAATATGACTTTTGGAACATCATATCTGTAAACAAGATTTTTTTGTTTGTTTTTAGAGACAGGGTTTCGTTCTGTCATCCAGGCTAGAATGCAGTGGCCCGATCATAATTCACATGTTAAAAAAGTTTAGTTAAAGTTATACACTTACATCAGAGCCACGATTCAAGCAGACTTTAGAAAATCCCTTTGCCCAATATTGCATTACATTTCAGACTCTTGTGGACTAATTTTGTATTTTAATATTCGAAGTAATCACTTACCCATAATTTAGTTCACTAGCTTTACAAAAGTGGTTACGTTATGTGCCATGTAAACTGATTTCTTTCTCTCTCTCTTTTACTATTTCTTTCTCTGTCTCTCTTCTTTCTCTTTTCGCTCCTCCCGCCCTTCTTCCCTTCCTTCCTTCCTTCCTTCCTTCCTTCCTTCCTTCCTTCCTTCCTTCCTTCCTTCCTTCCTTCCTTCCTTCCTTCCTTCCTTCCTTCCTTCCTTCCTTCCTTCCTTCCTTCTTTCCTTCCTTTCTTCCTTTTTTCTTTGAGGCATGATTATAGCTCACTGCAGCTTCAAATTCCTGGGCTCAAGCCATCATCCTGCCTCAGCCTCCCTAGTACCAGGATGTCAGGTGCAACACCATACTGGGTTTCCAAGTAAGCTGATTTTTTGCAAAAAGTATCCTCAAGGTCATATTTCTGCTACTTTTTTTTTTTTTTTTTACTTTATATGATTATTTCTGATCACTGGTTTCAGTTTAAATAAAGCATTGCCATGTATGTTGGATAGTAATAAATTCCTTGTGACACACAGTCCAAATGATATAATTCCAAAGAAGCAGAATACTGTATATAGAGAAAACAGGCTTTTTTAAAAAACAAAAAACTACAAAATTAATTCCATAGCTCAAAATTGAAGTATTACCAAGAAATTGCTTAAAAGCATCCAGAATCTAAAGTGGGGATCATTTGACAGGGATTCAGCTTTTTTGTTTGTTTTATAATGAACAGTTACAAAATGTAATAATGTAGCCTGGACTATAACTAGCATGAAGACAGGTCAAAGGGTCAAAGTATCTCACAAGTGAATATGGGTCCAGCCATTATTCTGCTCCAAAACATTTGTGTGATTAACAAATGACTACCACAGAATATTATGCAGCCTTAAAGAAACATGGAGACTTCACCTCTTTCATGTTTACATGGATGGAGCTGGAACATATTCTTCTTAGCAAAGTATCTCAGGAATGGAATAAAAAGTGTCCAATGTACTCAGCCCTACTATGAAACCAATTTATAGCTTTCATATAAAAGCTATAACCCTGTTATAAACTAAGAATATGGGGAAAGGGAAGGGAAGGGGAGGGCAGTGGGGAGGACGAGTGGAGGGAGGGTAATCCATGGGACCAGACCTACGGTGCATCTTACAAGGGTACAAGTGAAATTTACTAAACGTAGAATATAAATGTCTTAACACAATAACTAAGAAAATGCCATGAAGGCTATGTTAACCAGTGTGATGAAAATATTTCAAATTGTATATAAAACCAGCACATTGTACCCCATGATTGCATTGATGTACACAGCTATGATTTAATTTAAAAAAAGGGACAAAATATCCTGAAGTACAAATAATTTCTCACTGAGTTATAATCAGTGGAGACTTATCTATTATTAGGTGTCTAAAATGTGTCAAATTCTGCCAAAAATCACTTATTTTTTTATGGACAACGAAGCTCTGGTTTATTGCCAATGTTCAAATATTGTTTCATTTCACAGAATTGTCTTATTCATTTTCAAAGAACACAGGGGAAAGTAGGGTGGTAGGAAAAACAAAGTCCTTTTCTATTTAAATAATACAGGATCCTCTCTGCCCTTTTTCTAATGTTTTGGTTGTATCTTTGAGATATACCATTTAAATGCATGCTTTTAGCAAGTGTGTGTCTACTTTTATTGAGAATATTTGCATCAAACTCTGCACTTTTTCAGTTTTAGAAAGACTTAGCTCACTTACAGTTGTATTCTCTGTACAGTATTTTAGTCACTTCAAACACTTTAAGTATTTGAGAAAAGATTGCAGTTGTTTTTAGACTAGTATTTTAATTTTATATTACATTAAAATAAATTTTAAAAAATTGAAATAAAGATTGAAGCATTGTTTTAGTTATTGTGATATGATATTGAAATTATTTGGAAAATTGAATAATTTATAAGTTGACAAATCAACTTTATTCTTGTATAAACAATACATCAAGTTATAATAAAATGCATGAAGAAATCAGAAAAAGGCAAAGGGTGGAAAAATTGAACCCATGCTAAATGATCCATCTACACTCCACATGGTGCTCTATCAGAAGAGTATTAGAATTACCCACTTCTTACATTTAATTCTGCTGCTTAACACATTCACTTTAGGATTCTAGACTTAGAAACAGATGACAGTCCCATAAAGTCCCCTTAGGCAATTATCATCATCATCTCTTTATGACAGCTACAGAATTATTATTCTTATGACTAGTCACATTCTTATTTAAATTTTTATTTATGAAGCTGAAAATACTTTTATATATCAAACCAAAATGTCATATTATGAATTATGTAACACAAGATGATTGTCGATGAATCATACGTTCTAACTTTATCACTTACATCATTGTCCTTAAGGACGTAAGTTTTAGCTCATGTTTGAACCTAAAGTTCACTTTTGATGATTAATATTTTCATTACGATAACATTAAAAATTGTTAACTATTTTGCTTTACCTCATGCAGATCAAGTGTTAAGTATTTGTAGTTCCAAATTCAACGAAGAGGTTTACATGTGTTTTCTACTTATCAAATAAACAAATGTTTTGTCTGGTACATTTTTACAATTCAAAAATTGTATCTCTTTCCATCCTTCTACCTTAATAATTGTCTCAATTACACCAAAATATTTGGTTCATCAATAAAACGCTAAGCAATAATGAGGAATTAGGAAGCTAATCGCACTTAATTAACGGGCCCTTCACACAACTGTGTACTTGGCAATATATTAAATGCAACCAAATATGTTATTCATGAAGTAAGAAAAAAATATGCAGGTCAATGTGACAATGTTGATCAGCCATTGAATCACCCATCTAATGAATTTTAGATTTTGCATATATGCATATATTTTTTGTAAAGTAGTCAAAGTCTTATGAACAAATGTGAGCTAATTAGAATGTTATAAATATCCGTATAAGCTACTTAAGGCCAACTTTTAGCATTTTGATTGATGAAAATATCCAGTGTTTTGCTGTTGGTAAACTCAGAACACATTTTGAATTTTTGCATTTGACGGAGAATAAGCTTGGTATTCCTATATTTCCCTTAATGTATCTAGTTACAGTGACTACTGGGTGTCTCGTATACGTCTGCTGTGACTGCGTAGTCCCTGCTTCTTTGATTCCTGGTTCACACTGTATAATAAGACGATGGGATGCATGTCAATAATAAGAAGGGAAAAAGTTATAAAAACTATTTTAATTTCCAGATGTACACCCTATTTATTCTTCTCAAAACAAGTTAATTGGGACTAATGCACTCAATTCTTACTGAAAATTTCCAGCCATGGTCAGACAGAGTAAAGAAAATTACACGTTCTCACAATGTTTTATGAAATCAAAGTTCAAAAATATTCCTACTTGCTTAAATACATATTACTCAAATACAGATAGTTCAGCATAACTTTGACAAATATGCAAGTATTTCTCTTACTTCCCTCAAATTCTTCTAGCATTTCCTTTTGTGATAACAAAATCTCAGTATCAATTTGAATGTACTCAGAGATTCCCAAACATGTAAACAGTGATAGGAACCTCCAGGAACTTGTGTTTATAACCTTGATGGGGGTAATAGCGAATCATTATAGAAACATACTTCGTGGGGGGAAGAGAATAAGAAATTTCTTTAGGTTAGTAGTAAAAGTCTTAGAATACACATGATGAAACCAATGAGATAGAAAATGTGAAGTTGTTTTCCGTTGGGTAATGTGTATTCTGGGATAATACCATCTTTTAAACGTTATCCCATGGATGTGCATGTTGGGAAATCTGCATGATCTTGTCAGCTAGAATGATGCACGTTGGGAACCCCGGAAAGGTACAACCTAACACTAGTATTGCATAATTCTCTTGATCTGTAACAAGTCTTTATCTTTCTCCTCAAATTATATCAAGGATTCAAGCTAACTATATGTACTTCCAGCTCCTTCAGGAGAAACTGAAACATGACCCATAAAAGCCCCTTTGGGTCAAGAAACTATTTGGAGGAGGAAAAGAGTACAAAAAAAGGAAAAGTAAAGACCTCCAAAAGATAAACCATACAAGTTTAAGATTGTCCAGAGTCTTTCCAATGGTAAGTCTTTAAGAGCTTTCACGATACACTGTTTTTCTTCAAATTTTAAGTCTAATTTTTAACCTGCCCTAATTTTCATTCCCTACCTCTTGGTCTCCATCCTCTCTTTCTACTATTCCTTTCCCTGCAATCTTATTTGACCTTTTCTCTTCTCTTTTTACCATCATTTTTTTTTTCTTTTTATCTTTGGGACAAGATGAGACAATCATCTGGTATTTTTAAACACTAGATGTCACACCAAAGAGTTGACAGCCACAAGCAGTGCACCAACCCCAATTAAGGGATCAAGCGTCTCGGGCAGCCTGTCAAATAGTAGACGTCCCATATAACTCCTTAAATTTGTAAAAAGAACTATGTTACATTAGAAGCTGGTAGAAGAGTGACTATTTGGTTTTGGTTGTGTGCATTTTGAGACAATTTAAATTTTAGCCAGCAAGTTGTAAAGTCATACTAATTTTCTCCTCAGTTTCTAAGAAGCAATATTTCTCATGCTATCTACCTTAAATTTTCTCAAAATGTTTTCCCAGATAAAATACTAACTTTTTCCCCTAACTTATAGATGATAATTTAAGTACCTGAAATTATCATTATAAAATCTAGAGTTACAAAATTATTAGAGATTATTAATTATTATGTTGCAATAACTTACTTCAACACATACCACTTGAAATATTTTTTTCTAAAACTTTCAATTATGACTTGCAATGATACTTATGATTCGGACTGGTTTTCACACAAGAAACAATAGTATTTCCAGAATTTATCAAAGAACTTTCATGTTTGAGGATATTTATAAGTGAGCTCATGCAAATTTCTTCTTCTCTATTATATTGATACATTTGCTTGTATTATTTTGCTGATTATTTTAGTTTGCAATTTAATTGGGCTTTTTATAATTTCCAGAAGCTTTCAAATATATTACACCTTTAAAAAAATAATATTACCATGGGAAGGATGAAGCAGTACAGGGAACAATTGCTTTAATACATAAGAGAAGATGTTGGCATTGATGGAGATCCATGGTACCTGAGGTCTTCCTATTACCCTGTACACATGTGTGCCCTCAATTTTTTTTTTTTTTTTGTGACAGAGTGTAATTTTGTCACCCTAGGTAGAGTGCTATGGCATCATAGCTCACGGCAACCTTGAACTCTTGCCTCAGCCTCCCAAGTAGTTGGGACTATAGGTGCCTGCCATAATCCCTGGCTAAGTTTTAGAGACAGGGTCTTACTTTGGCTCAAGCTGGTCTCAAACTCCTGAGCTCAAGCAATCCACCTGCTGTGGCCTCCCAGAGTGCTAAATTTACAGGCATGAGCCACTGTGCCAGGCCTTAAGCCACTGCGCCTGGCCTTTGTGCCCTCCTCTTTTGCCATATCCTCCAAACACTCTTAGTGTTTTGAGATATTTAACCTCATCTATGAAGCATAATGAGTGCCTTAGACAAAAAAAATCACATGGTAATCAAAGGCATATTTGCCTAGAGTCTACATTTCCTAAACCTATTTTTCTCCTAGAAATTTCTGCAAATGCTGGAGAGGTTTCCTAAGAAATTCCATAGTTTCAGTGATAGCCCTATCACAAGTCAAAGGCAGTTTGTCAACCTTGTCATGGGTGCGGGAAGGTGAAGAGTCCTTGTTTAGTACAGTTAGCTGCTTCAAGGTCAGGACCCCCTATTTTAGAGAGCTGGTGCTATCGAGACTATTCCCCTCATTCAAAGAAAAAGTTAGAAACTGAAGATGGAAGCACACAGAGTCTTCCCATTCTGCTTACTTGGTTGCTAGGATCATCTTTCTTCTTGCTGTCTGTTCTTTCTGTTCCATATGTTGTCTGGCAAGATGTTCTCCCACTGCTTTGGCTGGAAACTCTGTTTCACAAGTGTAGCCAAAATCCCGGGCCAAGTGCAACGCCTCTCCTGTTGGCAGACCACACAAGTCAGTTTCTTACCAATATCCAACCTCAATAATAGTAGTAGCTTGTATTTTCTTCAAGCTTCACTTCTCATTGTGGCCAGATGTATCTTATTTATTTTATACAATCCAAGAAAAAGGACTTTTTCGGGGGGGGGGGTGCAATGAGAAAGGATAAGGAGAAACTGAGGAACAGAGAAGCCACTTACCAGGCAGGGGTAATGGAAAATTGGGGGGGAAAACAAGAAAGACTATCCAGAAGTTTTGATTCCTCTCATTGCTCTGATCACCAGATTGACTTCTAAGTAGTACATTTGATTCCCAAGGGAAAAAATCTAAGTGGAAAGGTCATATTCTTGTTGTTCAACCTACAGACTATTCTGGGTATCTAAACTATTCCGAAGATGTCTTTTCCATGAGACCCATTAAAGAATATGACAAAAGGTCCGAATAACTTCCAAAGAAGTTGGAGAACTTTGGAAACCAAAATTAGTTACATCAATTTCATAAAATTATGTTGCTAAAGGCAGTATTATGTGATTATAGCATTATCAAGCCTTAGGTAAGCCTTCAGTACATTAAAGCAATCTTTACAACACTTCCTAAGTACATTGTAGCATCATACAATGCTCAAGTACAATAAAATATAAATAACTGTTGTTCTTTCACAAAATATTAAACCCAACTACATTTTCAAGAAATGGAATAAAAATGGCTTAGCAGCAGAGTAAAATTTTGGAATGGAAATCAATCTGGGAAATGATGGTATTTTAAAACTCAATTCAGCCATTAAATCTTTTTAAAAACCAAGTTTCACTGCATATATATACTAAACATCTATTTGGCCATTAAATCTTTTTAAAAATCAAGTTTCACTGCATATATATACTAAACATCTATTTGGCCATTAAATCTTTTTAAAAATCAAGTTTCACTGCATATATATACTAAACATCTATTTGGCCATTAAATCTTTTTAAAAATCAAGTTTCACGGCATATATATACTAAACATCTATTTTGTTCAAGGCACAGTGAAAGGTAAGAGTAACGGAGAATATAAAAGAGCACCAAAAATCGCCCAGTCTCAAGGAAAATGACAATTATAACAACAGTAACAGCAATGACAATGAGAACAACAAACTGAATACCTTAGTACCATTTTACTATTTTTATTGCAACTAGACAAACATTATCTGTACAGAAAAGAGAGAAAAGGATGAAGAACTCCAGCATTAGCCCTCTTAATAAGGCATTTTTTAATAATCATTTTTTTATAATCATAAAACATTATCTGTAATCTATACATATTTATTAACATTGTGGTGACATTAAATATAATACAAGATATTGTATTACAAGTATCAAAGGAGTGTTAAAGATGAAGTGTTTTGTTTCGTTCAAAGGAGAAGGTGGTAATTATGAAAAGGTGATCCTGCAGCCTTATGGTTAATCAAATATTGCCATGAAAAAAGAAAAATTAGGCTTGATAACTAAATCATGGAAAGTTGTTTGGTGATTGGACAAAATGACAGACTAAGAAGTGATGGATTTGATGCTGCTTTATACTCACAGATAACAGAGTATTTAATGAATTCATACCAGGAAGAAATGAAAGTAATTAATAAAAGAAGAGGAAAAACTTATATGTATACAAAATGGGTTAGTTAATGTCAAATAAAATATCCTTAGTAAATATGCCATTTCTTTTTCTTGGAAAAATAAATATTAGTTTTTCAGATTATACAATTTACATTTACAAAAATGGCAAAGATAATTAACAAAAATAGAAAACAGGAAGATATTTTAGGATGATGTAGAACTGAAAAAAATATAATCCTGAGAGTAATTTCCCCCATAAATTATTCTTGCCTTTATAAAGTTAAAAATGCTCTGAAAAAATGTAAATCAATTCCCAAGAATTTTGTTCAAATATATTATGACAAATTTCAAACATATAGCAAAGTTGAAAGCTCTGCCAGTGGACAACCATATGCCCATCCTTAATGGTCAGCCAAACTAGCCTTATCACTCTATCTACCATCAATTCATATTTTTATGCATTTCAAAGTAAATTTGAAACCTCAGTACAAAGCTCCCTCAAATTTTCAGCATGAGTATCAGTAACTGGTGCTCAATAATTGTTTATAGTTTTTCCCTATAAAAGCTTTATCTCTAGAGTTTTCCCTCACATATAAGAAAAAGAAAAACAAGACTAAGAATTCTTTAAGGATCATTTATTTGTATCACTTATACCTAATGACTGTATAAGTGTGACTTTTGCCCTTATTTGAGAGATAAGCACATTTAGACAATGGAAAGGTCCATTGTGACTAATAAGCAGATACTAGTTAACGTCCAAATCAGTTTATTAATATAATAATATATTTTATATAATTATTATAAATATATAATATAATCAATAGAATAATATATAATATAATTAATATAATATTACAACATTGATATTTGGAATAACATCCAAATATTAATTAAACATCACAATTAGACTCTTTCATTTATGTATGTTCAATTTTAATTTGTCATCCACTGATAATAATCTTTTCATTAATTTTTTCATAGATTCATTCATGCTGTAACCATTTCTTTCATTCCCACAATATGAGATCTCCTGTTCTAGGCCCTGGTAAGAGTCTAATTTAATATAAAAACTATTGCAATGAAGTAAACATATTATGCATTTATGCATGTAATGTTTTGTGAACTGGCCAATCATGCCCCTTCCCACCCACATTTCAAATGAGCAATGCCAGGTTTAAATTGATATTTTTATGTTTGTATGGTAGAAAACATCATCGCTTTCCCCTCAATTTTAAAGAAAGAGATGACATAGCTAAATAGAAAAGGTCTCTATATCAATTAGCCTGAGTAGTGTTAGCTTAACAGAGGATCACAGCTTTGCATAAAGCTGTAATGCACAAGTCCTATTTATAAAGTGTTCATTACCACTACTTTAGTGTCCTAACCCATTAGGAAAGAAAATGTATGCCTATGTAGCAGAAGAAAATGACACAAAGGATTTGTTTTATGTTTTAGAGGATGTTGTAATACTATATGGGATGGTGACTCTTCCAGAAATTTCAAAATTAAGGTTAAAATATCTTACGGCTCAACTCATCAAGTAATGCTATACTACCTGACCAGTGGATAAATTCACGTGGATCTTAGGATTCAAAGGTATCTTGTCTTGAAACTAATATAATAACACCATCTATAATAATACATAGTGTCATCTTTGTACAGCAGGTTTTATGTATATATGCATATTAATATAGCTGTACATTGCTATTGTTTATACAGAAATAGTTGTTTAAATAGCACTTTAACAGAGACTATATATACATATAAGATCCATGTATATAATATGGATACATTTCCCTCTACTGTTTGTACAATAGTGAGAACTAAAACAGGAGGCTGGCAGCATGCTTCTTGAATTTTGTGCTAAAACCTGATTCTTGAGATCTGTCCTATTTTACGGAAAGCTCTCACCGTGTGATAGCTTTAAAACCAGTTTGAGCAGCACAGTTGCTATTTACACTTACACTGACAGCCAGACCCTTCCTTCCCTTAGTTCTGTTTATGCTTTCTTCCTGCTTGCAATATAACGTTGTTACAGGAGGTACAGCAACGCGACATCAGAAGAAGTGGCGGGTGAAGACTTAGTTAAAATGTGTGCATCATGCCACAAAACCTTTGTGTGTGAGGACACAAGAATGAAGGAATGCATGGATCCGTGGGTTCAAAGTCACATGGTGCTCAGACACAATGACAAATCTACAGTTAAGTCCTTTACAACAGATGTCTTTAGTCAACAGGTTTAAGAAAAATAGAAATTTTAGGATCAGAGAGTACAGGAATAAAACTGTGAGGAATTTGACTGATTTTGAAAATCAGACCTATGAGCTCCTGTTTCTATGGCAGGACAAAAGGCTTATGTGAACAATGAGCCTGTAGTAGAAAGAGAGAGAACATTTTTCTCTCTAATTCCGTAGCAGCAAAGAGGGCTGCTGTGGCCTCACTCTCTGAGGAAGGTAGGATGTCTTATTCTTTTGTTCAGAGTGGGTTTAAGTATTCCTTTAATGTACTGCAGCAGTTGGCCATCATCTTTTTTTAAAAAAAAAATACTACTGAAGCAACATGTTAACTCTTATGAACAACTCCATTTTATTTCATGTCATTTCAAGAACTCTATATTTAAGATACAGGCCAGGCATGAAGAGTGGGATGAGCTGACTGGTTAGAGAGGAGTATTCCGGCTGCACGGTTTAAGGCTCTATCTGCCAGTTATCATTCACCTCCCCCCCCAAAAAGTGGAAACCACTGAAAGATATTCAGTTTTTCAGCAGTCACAACAATAAGCGTTGACTTTATAAATAACTTCTTTAAAAGCACACAGAAGTAAAATTCAGAACACGGGAAAAATGAAAAGGGAGAATTTTCTCCTCGGTTTCGTGGCAGTCATCTTTTTCACAATCCAAAGTTAAAAAACAATAGGAAGAAATATTAGGAAAAATTTAAATGACAATTATTGATTTTGCTCTGATATAGAAAGTTAATGGAAAAATATTTTCCGAGGAAAAGTTGATGGCACATGGTACCGAGGTCCTGGGTACCCACATTATTTCACAAGAGATTTAAATGCTCTGCTAAAGATAGTAACTATTTAAATGCTCTGCTAAAGATAGTAACTATCTACCTGGTTGATAGTAACTATTTAACCTTGCATACAGTCACAAAGAATTTTTCCTTTCTTAAAATTATTATATTTTAGGAAAAAATGTGCTCTAGACAACTAAAACTCAAGATCTAACACTAATTTGTGTTACTTCTGCATTGGTATCCACTAGGTAAGTCCTAATTACTGTCACTGTAACATCATTGCCTTAAAAGTAATTTAGGTTTAATTTAGTCTTACAAGGCTTGATGTTGTTAAAGTAACAATTCATATGTATAAATTCCACTCACATATCTATGATTTCAATCTTATTTTCATGTAGAGGGAAATAGCAGATTCAACTCTAAGGGACAATCCCAAGAAGTACCTATTAGAAAGTAAAGTTGAGAATATTTTTAAAGTTGGATGAAATAGTGCATTAAAGAAAATATCTTTTTCTTTTTCTTAGAGACAGAGTCTCACTCTGTTGCCCCAGGTGAGAGTGCTGTGGTGTCAACCTTGCTCACAGCAACCTCAAACTCCTGGGCTCAAGCAGTCCTCCTGCCTTATCCTTGTAAGTAGCTGGGACTACATACAGACACGCACCACAGTGCCTGGCTTATTTTTCTAATTTTAGTAGAGCTTGGGTCTTGCTCTTGCTCAGGCTGGTCTTGAACTTCTGGGCTCAAGTCATCTATCGCCTCAGCCTCCCAGAGTGTGAGGATTACAGGCCAGAGTGATACCACCCGGCCTAAATAAGTTATCTTATAATGCCAAGCTTTAGTAAACATTAGAGCTAAAAGACCAAGTAAATGTATCTGTTATAGGTTTTCCAATCTATTCTTAGAAAAATTAGCTCTCTATCACTAAACGTTATCCAATCTATGGCATAGATAGGTGCCTTATAGTGGGTAGTTTCACTAGTTCAGTGATGATTTTGTTTAAACACCAACACTTTGTTTTTCAAAGTGATAGTCTGGTTTCCCATTCAGTATCCTGCATTTAGCATAGCCCCTGATTCACAATATACTCAGTAAACATTTGTCATATGAAAAAGCTTTCAAATACCTTATTGGTTAATTATGACAATAGTCTTGTGAGGCACCTCTTTCAAAGAAACTCATGAAAAACTAAAGCAAAAGAGACTTGCTAGAAAAAATTAAATATGTATACACCTACATAGAAACTTATAGAAAAAAGAGAAATAGAATATGTCACCATATCAATGGAGCCATTTAATAAAATAGACTATACTTGAAGTCAAGGTTTCTCAACGCTTGCTATTCCCTTACTCTGGGGAATTGCTTTTTTTAAAAAGTCTGTCTTTTATCCATTTATCAATTAATTTCTGGTGCTAGGGCATCTGCATTTCTTGAAATTTCCTAAAGTAATTCACTCAAAGACTGAGTAATTCATTCAGTCTTAAGGTAAACAGAAAACATTAGGTAGAGATTAACTATGCATCCTCCCAAAACATAGATTCTGTAATTTATTCAAAGGAAAGGCAGTCACTATCATGTTAATATTAAATGGTAAGAGCCTTTGTCTAGTGGCTACTTACTTGATGATTTCTGCCTTATTTGGCTGATATGTTATAAATTCTAGAAAGAAAAAAGGAAATGTGGCAGTAGAGATAGTATTGTTAGGGAAACAGTAAAGACACCAGTCTCTCTATGTATTTCTAAGGGGAGTTTAGCAGAAGATGAAGCTTACTTTCCAAGTTAGTAGAGAAGAGATGGATTATCAATAAAAAGTGTTGGGACAACTGGGTGGCCAACTGGCAAAAAAACCAACAACAAAATCACACCTGTAAACCTAGCACTCTGGGAGCCCGAGATACGTGGATTGCTTGAGCTCAAGAGTTTGAGGCCAACTTGAGCAAGAGCAAGACCCCCATCTCTACTAAAAATAGAAAAAGTAGCCAGATGTCATGGCTGGAACCTATAATCCCAGCTACTTGGGAGGCTGAGACAAAAGGATCACTTAAGCCCAGGAGTTTGAAGTTATTGAGACACCAGTGGGTATGATTACACCACGACATTCTACCTAGGGCAATGGAGTAAGACTCTAGCTTAAACAAAACACAAACAAAAAACAATCACAACAAAAAAAAAACAAACTTAGACTTACACTCTACATCTAGCAACAAAACGAAGTCCAGATGGATCACAGAGTTAAGCATAATAAAACCCACAATGTAGTTAGAAGATAACACAGAATGATTCTTTTATAATCTTGGAATCAAAAAAATCTTTTAAATGATTATAATAGAAACTAAAAGCTGTGAAATAAGAGAAACCTGATTGTATCAATACCAAAAGCTCTGCATGACAAAGAGCTAAACAAACGAGCAGGCAGCACCCGTAGTCCAGTGGTTAGGGCGCTGGCCACATGCACCGGGGCTGGCGGGTTCGAACCCAGCCCAGGCCTACTAAACAACAACAACAACTGCAACAAAAAAATAGCCAGGCGTTGTGGCAGGCGCCTGTAGTCCCAGCTACTTGGGAGGCTGAGGCAAGAAGATCGCTTAAGTCAGAGAGTTTAAGGTTGCTATGAGCTATGACACCACAGCACTCTACCCAGGGCGATAGCTTCAGACTCTGTCTCAAAAAATAAAATAAACAAAATAAACAAACAAGCAAACAGAAACCTGAAACAGCAGAAAGACATGAATGCTGGCAGTGTCAAGGTCTGCCACTCATATCAAAGACATACTAATATATACTAATATATATTAATGTATAATGAGCCAATTTTCCTGACATACACTGAGAACTGAAAAATGTTCCTAACATACACTGAGCACTTAAAAATCCATAGGAAAGGTAATAAAAATTACCCCATAGATACAAAGTAAATCAATAGACAAAAAAGCTCACAAAAGTCTAACAATGTGCTAAACCTCCTTCATAATAGAAGGAACTTTTCTTTAATACCCAATCAAATTATCAAAGATCAAAAATCAATAGCATCTTACTTAAGCTAGAGTAGCAGAATGTACTATCACCTCAATGTTTTTTACCCCATTGCTGATAAACTGTAAATTTCCAACCACTACAGGCAGCCCTGAGTTACAAACATCTGACTGACGTTTGACTTGCACTTACAGACAGGGGCTATTACAGGTAATTGGTAAATGTGCCTGTTTCTACTTACATACAAATTCAACTGAAAAACAAACTTACAGAAGCTGTCTTGTTCATAACCAGAGAGCTGCCTGTACTGAGAACAACCAGACAACAATATGTCAAAATTACAAATGCAAATACCCTTTAAGCAACATCACTCCTAGGAATTTATTGAATAGATGTACTTGCTTGTCTAAAGAATTATTTACGTAAGTATAAGGTTACTCATTGCAGCACTGTCTGTAATAGCCAATGTCTAAAAACTCCTATATGATTTTCAGAAGGATTGGTTAAATAAAGTATGATATATTCATGTAGTAGAATAATATGTTCAGGGGAATGAATAACTTGCAAACACTGAAAAAAGAGTGAACACTAAGATAAAGTGTGAAAAAAATAAAGTGCAAAAAAGAATGTTATTTCTTTTGGAAAAAAAAATGCATATGCACATGTACCCTTAGAAGGAAACAGAGAAATTAAGAACAGCTTTCTTCTGAAAGGGGAACCGAATGGGGAACAGAGTGAAAAGGACATATTTTACTGTATACTTTTGTATAACTGTTGACTTTTGTGCCATTCTTTGCATTATCTATCTGAAATTACATCAATTAAAAAGAAAAATTACTCCCTGTCCTGTTCTTAGATGTAATTCTGAACTCAAATATTTGTTGTAAATTAAACAGTCGCCATTCCAAGACTTCCATTGTCATTCAGTAGGAGTGAAACATCCCTCGGAATGATTCCAGCCTATTTGATTAGAATACCTATGAATTTTGATAAATGTGAACAGGGGCACAAAGTGTAAACTGAGTGTCTGAAAAGTACATTTGCTGAGCCACAGACTTGGAAAGGGAAGAATCATAGAAAATAGAAAAGAAAGTCAGTAGGAAAAGAATGCAGATACCTGCTTGTAAGTGAGGGTCCCTTTTTATTTGCAGAGTGAACAATGAGCCCGGAGTGGGCAAGGGAAGGACTGAGGCAAATGGGTTTGGATCAATTGCCTTTTTGTGCCACAGTCACCATGAGTAGGGACCTGAATTGAAGGGACCCCTGAGCACAAGCTCAGACACGAGGGCATGTCTGTGGCATCCTATTTCTCCTGCTTCTTCATGCAAACACCTTTTCTCTTAAAAAAATGAATGAAGTAATATAATGCAGGTCAGGGGAGTGGTATTAGGATGGAAGCCAATAATTTCAGATATACTCTAACACCGTGTCTATCGGCCCGTCATATTATATGATACAATCTCCATTTCATTTAGAGTTTAGACCAAATTATTGGATATGGATAAATACGTTTTTATATATTAGATAACAATACCTAGGTATTGTTATCTAATTACCAATTATCAATGCAGAATCTCCTAGATAGAAAATATTCTGTGCCTAGAATAAGAAATTTACATATAATACAATACCTACTGGTCTTTTAAAAAAGCCCCTTTCCATAAAAGACCCTAAGATGACCAACTAACACAGGTTCTAAACAGCATTTAGTTTGAGTATAAATTTCACTGGCAGCTCTGAAATGTAAAACTGTACCCAAGAAATCTTTGTCAATACTAGAGTGTTTGTATGGAAGGGGAATGTCAGGGCTCTTTTGAGTAATTCTCTGACTAAAGCAAACATCAGTTAGAACTATTATGGAGAAGGGTTAGTACATTATTCTTTTCATATCACATACAGTTTATCCCCAAGCTGGGACTAATGTAGGAAAGGAATGTCTAGAGAGGGCCAGAGAAGGAACTCTTTGGAGATGGTGGTTCTTTCAGACATTCAAGCATGCCCATAAGTCCCTCAAGGCTAGCCTTTTAGCTCCATGTGTCCAAAGCTGTACCTGTGTGAGGACAATGAGAATAGTTTATTCCAAACTTGATATAAAGAATGATTTATGATGAGTGTGCCCTAAACAAACATTGTGACTAATACTTGGCAAGATGATTCTGTGTTTGAAGTCTACGAGCCTCATGCAGTGAGCATTACTTCTTCCTAAGGTCACACACTAGTGGCATCAAGAAAACTTGACTGATAGATCTCTCCTATGGGAAAGTGTTCATTGATAAATCGTTGTTTTTTTTTTTTTTCCCTAGTTTAGTAGAAATGCAATTATTTAGGCTCAGGATGAAAGACAGACTGTGACACAAAGTGACAGAATTTCTTTCTACTACCATTTGCTGTTTGGCTGGAGTGGAAGAAAGAGGTTTTGTTGGGTAATCTTGTAACGAACTGACCTGGGATCCTTTTTAAAGCAAGGTGAAATACTGATAATTATTCCCGAAAAGAAACACAAACTAAAATTTAATGTCCCTCTAACTTTGAGGGATTGAGTAGCAGCAGAAGGTTCACCAGGATTTAAAAATCTTGCACTAGTGAACAAGGATTTTGGAGCTTGGATGCAGGAAAGTCCGAGAAACATGTGCAGGATTCCTAGTGGCAGTGTGTGGGGGGGTCCAATCCAATGCAAATGACAGGGTCAAGGATTGATACTTTTCTCTATACCTCAGTTTTGCCTTCATTAAGCTCAGAAGCAGCTCGGAAAAGCAATTATTCGTAGTCCATGCTACAAAAGACAATCCAAATGGAAAATACACTGTGGTGTTGCAAACCAGAACGTAGTTCTCATCCTTACTATAACCGATTGCGTAATCCTGTGTAGAACATTCAATCTCATTATGCTTTAGTTTTCTCATTTGAGAATATCTATAATTTATTGAGCATTAACTTGATGCTAGGCACCATTCTGAGGGCTTTGCAAACATTCCGATTTAACCCTCACACCCACCTTATGAGGAAGGAATTATTATCACTGCTTTAATAAGGAGACTGATGCTCAGACAGGTCATGTGTCTTCCTCTATAATGGGTAGTAGAAGTGAGTGCAAACAAGCTATTTGACTCCAAAATCCACACTCTTCCATACTGTGCTCTGATCTTACACTACTCCATCTTATTTCCTTCCAGCACTAAAGTTTTATGAACCTGAGTAAATTTTACTATTAAGCAGCAATTTTGTTTAGGGAGAAGGAATCTAGAGGACAGGTACTAATCTTTATTAAGTGCCTCTGCGACACCCTGGTGGCCAGTATTTCATTTATGGGAATGTAGTTAATGCTACACAAGACACACAGGGCAGATATTGTTGTAAATGTGGATGCTAAACCATCACAAACTTGTTTGTTTGTTTTTTTACATACTATAAAGTTATTTCTGAGAAGACTCTGCCTGGCTAGAGTCCATATTTGCAGCATATCCCACCCTCGTCTCTGTAGTTGTGTATGGCTCTGTGACTAGTCCTTATGGAATGTCCACAGTAGGTAAGTGGATCACTTCCTGGCCAAAGCAGGTAAGGAGTGATGTACTTTCACAATCATTCTCATCTGTGTGCTAAATGAATAGAGTATCAGGACCTACAGGACGGCACAGCCATAGACAGGAGAACTCTAGTTCCTGAACAAGACAGTGATAAGAAGGAAAGCCCCTTCTGAGGAACAACCATATCAGACTGCGATGAGGGAAAAATAACTTGCTGTTGCGTTAAGCCACTGCAAATGTGAGAATTAATTTGTAATGGCCCATATTATTGTCATCGTTATAGATAGTATAGTTTTCACTTATAAGTTCGGAAAATGAGCTCAGACAAAAGGAACCGGTCCAAAGTCAGGCACTATTTCAAAAATGATATTATTCTAAGGGGAGAGGGTACAGGGTAGAGGCCAAAAGATGGCTAATAGATAATGCAAGTGCCACAACTAATCACAGAAGGTAAAATATGCAGGACCGGGTTTGGGAACCTGTATATTTTGAAGCCAAAGAAAAAAGCAACTGTGACAAAAGTTAAAGTACAAAAGAGTGAGTAGAAATCAGATGCAATACCTGGGGATGGTTTCCTTTCTCTTGCTGATATATATTTACACTCTCCATTGTCTCATTCTGTTTAAACACACACACACAGAATTTGACCTCCTATCACAACAGAATGTAAGCCAAGGTATTTATTTGTAAGCTGTGCTTTCACAAACCCAGGCATTGCCAACATACCGAGGAAACATTGCACTCAGCTAAGCAGAAGTTCCTTCTATCAATACTCTACAATGTCAGCTATCCTGAAAAAATCACAGGTGAGGACAGAGTGATGGATGGGAATGACTAGGTCATTGACTCCTTATTTTTGCAAATATTGTTCTGAAATCAAATACAAAGGAGGCAGCTAGAGAAGCCACCAATTGAAAAATAACAAACATATAGCAAGGGTGTTAGAACTGAACAATAATATTGGCTAAGTTTTTTTTTAATGTTTCCAGAGACAGAATTATTTCCACTTCTAGAAGAGTCTGGAATTATCCCCATGTCTCCTCAAGATTAGTGCATTGGACTAAGCAAATTTAAGCCATCACATTTTTTTTTTTTTTATTATTGTTGTGGATTCATTGAGGGTACAATAAGCCAGGTTACACTGATTGCATTTGTTAGGTAAAGTCCCTCTTGCAATCATGTCTTGCCCCCAGAAGGTGTGGCATGCACCAAGGCCCTGCCCCCTGATCTCTCTCTGATATAGAACCTACAATGGACAAAGGAGAAACCACAGTAATATAATTAACAAGGAGAAATGAAAAAAAGGGGCTCATATTGAAGTGAGGTACAGAATTGGACCTAATCTTAGCCATACATTTAAACCTTAGATGAAGACATGGGAGTAAAAAGGGAGTAAGATTTGCTTTCATGGGACTCAATTAAAATATTTCTATCTCATTCTAGGTTAAATATATGTATGTTATATACACTCCAAAAAAGCCCTACTTCAAATACGTATATATATTCCTTACTATAATTTTATTTTTCAAACAACATTATCAGTTGTTTATTTTTCAAACAACTTTATCAGTCTTAAGTTCTTCATCCTATTGGTTACTAGGTACAATAATACTTGTAACAGAAAAGTTGTGATCTCTTGAAATATATTTTAAATTTACATTAAAAATTTCCGTTAACACAATAATTAAGAAAATGCCGTGAAGGCTATGTTAACCAATTTGATGAAAACATTTTAAATTATATATGAAACCAGCACATTGTACCCCACTCCTTATTTTTGCAAATATTGTTCTGAAATCAAATACAAAGGAGGCAGCTAGAGAAGCCACCAATTGAAAAATAACAAACATATAGCAAGGGTGTTAGAACTGAACAATAATATTGGCTAAGTTTTTTTTTAATGTTTCCAGAGACAGAATTATTTCCACTTCTAGAAGAGTCTGGAATTATCCCCATGTCTCCTCAAGATTAGTGCATTGGACTAAGCAAATTTAAGCCATCACATTTTTTTTTTTTTTATTATTGTTGTGGATTCATTGAGGGTACAATAAGCCAGGTTACACTGATTGCATTTGTTAGGTAAAGTCCCTCTTGCAATCATGTCTTGCCCCCAGAAGGTGTGGCATGCACCAAGGCCCTGCCCCCTGATCTCTCTCTGATATAGAACCTACAATGGACAAAGGAGAAACCACAGTAATATAATTAACAAGGAGAAATGAAAAAAAGGGGCTCATATTGAAGTGAGGTACAGAATTGGACCTAATCTTAGCCATACATTTAAACCTTAGATGAAGACATGGGAGTAAAAAGGGAGTAAGATTTGCTTTCATGGGACTCAATTAAAATATTTCTATCTCATTCTAGGTTAAATATATGTATGTTATATACACTCCAAAAAAGCCCTACTTCAAATACGTATATATATTCCTTACTATAATTTTATTTTTCAAACAACATTATCAGTTGTTTATTTTTCAAACAACTTTATCAGTCTTAAGTTCTTCATCCTATTGGTTACTAGGTACAATAATACTTGTAACAGAAAAGTTGTGATCTCTTGAAATATATTTTAAATTTACATTAAAAATTTCCGTTAACACAATAATTAAGAAAATGCCGTGAAGGCTATGTTAACCAATTTGATGAAAACATTTTAAATTATATATGAAACCAGCACATTGTACCCCACGATTGCATTAATGTACACAGCTATGATTTAATAAAAAAAAATTTCTGTTTTATAAATCCCTCAAATACTCTCTAAAAATAATGACTCTGATATAGGGACTTGAAAATGACGCTAGAAGCTATTAGTAAAGTGACTTTGTTTAAAAGGAATATAGTAAAATGAGTTTTAAAATTATTTTTAAAAAATTTTTGAGAATCCAAAGCAAACATAGAAAACTAAGAATATCATGACGAAACCTGTCATATCAGTGACAAGAGTTGTTTTTGAAAAACAAATAATTGCTACTTTGAATTGACACCATAAGGCATTTTACTTGCTGTTCATTGATTGGACCTTTACAAAGATTATGTCGTCTCTGCATGGAAATCCCCTTAGGGTCCCCCCACACAATTCCTTCATTGGTATTTGTATAAAAATGTCGATGATGGCAAGTCTGTATTCAAATCTTCCCCCAGAAAGAGGTAGAGGCAAGTTTGTAAAGTCATACAAGTTTGACCTTCACGAGATTTATCTTTAAGTCAAGTCTATGAAGAATAAAGTCAACTGGATGTTTTCTCTCTTGTACTCAATACAATACCAAAATAAACACCAGTAATATACAGGCCTTCACAATGTCTAAGAAACTACAAAGATAGTCATGGCTGGTGACTATGTTTCAGGAAGCAGTTTCCAGAGAGAATAAAGAGGAACTAAATTACTAGCTCTTGGTGATTTAAATGAATGCATGCGTTAATACAGAAAATCCAGGAGATAAAGAGGAGATGTCAGTAAAGAAAAAAAAAAATCATGAAAAATAGTAGCATTCTTTCCAAGAAAACTATAGATTTATACAAAAACTGATAGACAATTTTAGATGACTAGGAATCTAGTTTTAGAATTTCTGGAAAAATAATCTAAAATGTTGCTGATTTTTGCAAAAATATTTGATTGAGGGGGGAAAAATATTACCAAAAGATATGATCAATTCAAGAGTCTATGAACACCAAACAGTAAATATGGTGAAGTTTATACAGAGCAAAACTGTATAAAAAGAACAAACATCAGACACATATTTGCTCAAAAAGAATCAAGGTTCCAGATACAGTGTCGTGAAGCATAATCTGTTTACTTTGGGGTCATGTGCTCAGTGTAGAACATGGCATCTTGCGACCCAGAAAGGAGTCATCAGCTGTTGCCAGCAACCCAACTGAAATGTGGTACTAAAAATAGAAAGGAGAGTCAGTCATCATGATGAGGTCACTTTTATTGTCAGCTCAGGATTATAATGAAGCCTCTTTCAATTTAGATGGAATGTCCTGCTTCATCAAATATGAGGTTCTCCTCACATCCCAGGACAACATGTAGTTTTTTAAAACCATGAATCATGACTCATGACTCAGCAGTGAGTTTTGAAATAAATTTGGTGGGCTTATAATGAGTACTTTAAAAGAACACAAAAATATCGAACATTGCACATGGTAAAAAAACTTTAAAAATTATGTGTGTGAGAGTGAGTTTGAGGGTCAAAATAGGTAGGGAGTTGAGGGATGCAGAAAGTTCCTTTGTCCCCCAACATTTATGCTACAGTTGCATCAAAGTGCCTAAAATTCAACAGTAAAAGATTTATTTCTCTATATTAAGAAGATTTGGGGGATTTCAAAAGCATCCAGTTAAGACAAGATGTAGCTGGGGAGAATAAAATCTTTAAGTTTCATCAGCCAAGGCTAATAGTTACCTGCAAGCAGAGGCCGAATGAACAGAACAAGGAAAGGTGTGCTGAAGAGCAGATGGAAGGGCTTCAGAGGTCGCCTTAGCATTTCATGTATTTTCCCTGTCCCCTTTCTGTTAGTACAGATTAGTGACTTCCACACATGATACCCTAGTGCAGCGGTTCTCAACCTGTGGGTTGCGACCCACAGGACCTGTGTTAAAGTGTCGCGGCATCAGGAAGGTTGAGAACCACTGCCCTAGTGCTCTTGGCTACCATGAAAATCAATAAGAGGGATTATGAACATACACTTTAATAGCTTTTCCATTTCTATTGGCCAGTATTTTCATAAACACTATGGAGAAAAAAATCTTTCTGGAGGTCTTTAATTTTCATAACAGTTACCAATTTTGTGAGAATTTATAGTCAATCTATTCTGGGTAGTAGAAAGGACCTGAGGGAAATTTATACCAATGATACTTAAAATCCTTACACATCAGAATCACCTGAGCAGTTTGCAAGACTCTAGATGTGTGGGCCATACTCCCATATTGGATTTCAATCGGTCCAGAGCTGGGGCCCAAGCACTTTCTAAAAAACCTTCTCCATCGATTCTACTGTGCAGTTAGGTTTGAGAACCATGCAAGTCCATACATATGATTCTTGAATTCCCTCTATTATAACATGAACAAGTGTTTTATTATGTTTTTAGACAACTACAACTTCACCAGCGTTTTTATTCAACATGAGCAGGAATTGGTCTCCCTTTAGAATCAATTAGTCAATTTTTCTACCTTGCTCTACCCCCTAGAATACCCCATGGGGCTATCATAGGTCAAATTCCTCTACCATATGCCAGCCTTCCGTATCAGCACACATAGGCAAACATAGCATAAAACCTATAAGACAGTAACAATAACACTTATTAAATGTTGTTTGCCAGTAATATTATTGTGGTTGTTATTATCTTTACACATTAGAGAACAAAGATTACTGTTAAGAGAAAAATCATCAAAGCAGTTTTGCCAAGGTGAATGTCAAAAGCATACACCTTCTCAATGTTATGCAGTAAATGCTATATAGTGATAACATAGAAAAATGCTAGTAGATGCTTTATTTTATGCTTCACTCACCACTTCTAACAGTGCCATATAGACAAGTAATGGATGGAAGAAAAGTGTCATAGGTGTGTTCATGTGACGTTTGGCCAAAAAGGCCCCTGCCTTTCATTTTTAAAAAAATAGCATTCTGAATTATGGAAGAAATTTCCTTTGGCATTCAAAATCTTCCCCATATTTTTTTTTTTTTGTAGAGACAGAGTGTCACTTTATGGCCCTCAGTAGAGTGCTGTGCCACAGCTCACAGCAACCTCCAACTCCTGGGCTTAGGCGATTTTCTTGCCTCAGCCTCCCGAGTAGCTGGGACTACAGGCACACACCACAACACCTGGCTATTTTGTTATTGCAGTTTGTCCGGGGCCGGATTTGAACCCGCCACCCTCGGTATATCGGGCCAGCGGCCTACCCACTGAGCCACAGGCACCACCCACCCACAAAGTTTTTTTTTTTAAGTCTCCAATAATACCTCTCTTTAAAAGATTGAACAAAAACGTGTAAAGTTCTCCTTATAGAAGAAACAAAGTGGAAAAGGAAAGTTGGAAAAAAAAAATCACTTCTGGGAATATACATCTACTTCTCTTCTACTGATTAATCTTAATGTCTTTCTGACTCAGCTCAATCACCCAGAAAGCCAAGGAACTTCAATGTGCTTTAAGAGATGTTTACCAAGATTAATACAACGTGATTTCAGACTCAGTGTCATGCTTAGGCTTCTGTGAACTCTTCATAAAGGATCATTGATCTTGCAGATCATATTTTACTGACTATAATGAGTTAAGCCAGATTTACCTAAACTTTAAAATAAACAATAATAAAAATGACAATAGCACAGCTAGTTTTTCCTGTGACTGTTATCGAGGTAATACTGGAAGAAGTACTTAAATGTGCCATTGTCTTCTCCCCTATCGTGCCAAGATTAGCAAATTTAATATTAAATATTAAATATTAAATATTTTATGAATTATTTAAGTGTTAGCCTAAATCTAATTTAATCATCGTTGTCAAGATTAACCAGGAATGTTAACTGTGTTGTTTTACACACAGTGTAAAACAGAATTTACAGTATGGAAAAAAAAATGAAATAGTATAATGCGACAGACCTGAATTTCAAAGAATTTCCAACCTTCCAGAATTACTTTACTGAATTGAAAAGCCATACCTTCAACTAAGGAAGTGAGCAGGGTGACATTGGCCGCTTTCCGTCTTCCTGCTGGCAAGTTTAAGCCAAGCCTATCCAATTTCTCTCTCAGGCAGCGGCCCCCATTCTTGGATTTTGCTCTGTCCAAAAACAAATAAAAACTAGGTTTTGAAATTTCACATTCTGATAAAAATTACGAGAAGACTCAACCATGTGGAGAATGCAACATCAGACGGAGGACATAAGGGCTGAGGGTCGAGGGTGTGGTGTCAGGACAGTTAACATACACACAGTGCCAGAAAACACCTCTGTCTTACCTTCTCAAAATGCCTCCCAAGAGTGAAGCATTGAGGCACTCAGGGGGTGAGAGTCGCCTCTTTACCTCAGCAATGGTCACCTTGTATTTGGAAGTAGAACTGAGAAGGGACAAGCGGCCGGGAACAGAGCAAAACAAGTCTGTGGGGTTAACCACACAGGTACCACCTTGGGGGATAAAAGCATATACCATGTTAGTGACAGGAAGAGAAGGTAACCACATGAGAGGCTGTCAACATCACGAGACTATTCTGGATCCAGGAATACATGATAAGCATTGTACTTATACGTCACCCAGATCATCTCAGAGAGCTGCTCTGAATATGTCCTTTCAAATACTACTCATGGTTGTACCTTCTCAGTATCACATATAAAATGTTGGGGGTATAATTGTGATTTTAGAGAAAATTGGCATCCTACACTGGCTTACCAGTGTTTGACATCTTCCACAGCAAGAAATTAATTAAAAACCTGAATTCCAATGCCACAAAGGGTAGGTATTATTTATTCATGGTTGTGTGTCTATATATACACACAGATACACATAAACACACACACACAATAGATAGAAATGTTTTATCCACCACTGTCTTTTCCAAAATATTGATAAAAACTTCTATCTCCTTTCCTTCATTCATCTACCATCTTAAGGTACCACAGTCACTCAATCCCACATACCACAAAAGGCATTTGCCCATTTCCAGAAATTTCCAACATATACAGGTGTCAATAGGTCGTGTACTATAAGCCAGCCCTGAGTATCAGCACACATGAACAAACACAGCACAGGAACTAGAACACAGTAACAGAAACACTTAATAAATGTTAGTTGTCCATAATATTGTTGTAATTATTATTATTAGGGAGTAAAGAAAGATAGCTAACTGTTAATACCAAAATCACCAATGCAATTTGCCATGCTAGGATTCCTGGAACAGAAGCTTTCTGTCTCCAAGGTCCAGCAAGCCCCTGGAGCTTCAGTCATTTCCAGGAACCACAATGCACATTTTCTGTCCTCACACAACCGAATGAGAACTGAAGCAGTCTTGAAGACACAAGTGTGACAATCTCCAGGGAAAGTTTCCTGCTGCCCAATTCCTCATCCACTGAAAAAAGTCCTGAGCTGATGTCCACCCTGGTAACATGATGACTGTGATCTTGGGATCAAAGGCTGCCTCCTCATGCATTGAGCAATCTGAAGGCAGAATTTTTAGGGTTCAGTGACAAATTCAAATTCAAAGCTGGCTTTTCTGAGCATGCATTTGATTTCTTCTGTTAGCAGCAATCTTAAGACCCATCTCTATAAAAGGGTCAAGAGGGGAAAGCACGGATAAGAGAAGACATATGGGCAGATGAATGTTGACCAAAGTATTTTTTACTCTAAGTATGGGGAACATCTGTATGTCCTATGAACTTAACAGAAGTGTAAAATCTCAGGCTCAGCCCTAGACATTCCGAGCTAGAATATGCATTTTAACATGATTTCTAGATGATTCATGTCCTCATTAAAGTTTGGGAAGAACTGGAGTAGGACTCACCACTTGCACCTCAAGTGGCTCTTACTCTCCTTGACTAAGCAGCACGAGTGAAATGTTGCATGGGTGTGGAGTTTTTGGTGTTCGGATTTTGGTGTGCTTCCTGGGGATCTTGGTGGAAAAAAACCTGGGAGAACATTTAAAAAGGCAAAGGAACCCCAGATCTGGGGAGGAGAGGCAAGGGGAGAACAAGCTAACCTCACTCCGCTCTTAACAATGTCTTTAACCCCTGTACTCTCTGAAATTCCCACTGCTTATTTATGTGGGTCACTGCAAAAGTTTTGAGACAGACTGTGTTAGGTCCATCATTTCACTTCCAAGAAACACAGTTGACAGAATCCTTTCTGATTCATCCATGCAAGTTTCAACCTGCTTGGCTTATTGCTGTTAGTGGGAGGGCTTCATTTATTTCCATTAACACAGATTTAACATTTCTTGATTATTCATGAATATCAAAACTTTTGTACTGACTCATATCGTCAACCCAAGTTTCCCCTAAAAATACTAGAGACCAAAGTCTTTCTCTGTAAGCATTCACAGGCTAAATGCTTCAAAGCCCTCTCAGAATAGGACAGAAGAGAGTGGGAGTGTCAGGGCAGCCAACTGTCTCCAGCCTCAAACTTGGTTCCTATACAATTGGCCACAATCCCCATGGCAGTGCCTGGAAACCTGCCCTGAAATCCAAGAGATCATAATCTCAATTGTCAAATTAAAATCTATTTCTTGGATTCAAACTTACAGCCAATACCATGAAAACTTGGAAAACTATGCAAACATTTGATTAAGGAGCTAGAAACACAAATTCTCCTGTATTTTCCCGCTATGCATTTCCAGAGAGTTTTAAATCAAAACATAATAACAATAACAAAAATATTTTCCCAAATTCTTGGACCTGAGGCTACCATTTCACTTTTGTTCATGCTTTCACTTTGTATTGATTGATGCAAAATACATTTTAAAAATAGGCTCTTAAATGAATTCTCAAAAGTTGTGATGAACATGAAAGCAAGATACGTATGAATGAGTCTTGGTTTCAGAGTAACTGATTACTTTAGGATATATGTCAATCTGAAACAAAAATGTTAAACAAACGAATGTCTATATCCAATAGCTCTCTTCCAAAAACAGGCCTCTACTCACAAGTCACTATGAATCATAAGCAAATTTATATTCTTACATAAACCACCCTCTCTTGCACACCAGCAAGAATGCGATTGAGGACATGGGAATCTTACCCAATTGGTTCCAAGTTTACTATGAGTAAGAGAAGAGAATGTTTGCGTATACTGTATTTGGGGGTGTTTTTAGCAGGGGCTGCTAAGGGAAGGGAATGACATAATTTTAGACTTCTCCTATCTTCACTAATCTTCAATGTGTTCGAAACATAATTCAGAGAGATTCAGAAGATTATTGTTTTTGTTTTATAAAAGAAGGAGTTAAATCATGCTCTCTCCCATTAGGAAAACGGCCCCTCTTAGGCAAAGCAAACCCCCAGTATCGAAAATGAGCTGCTCCCAGGGAAGCCACTAAATCCATGTGCTAACTTCCTGGGCCCCTGGGTCTCTCCTACGCCCAGGTTGGGTTTTGGCTTATGCTCAAATAGGCATTTATTAGGTAAGTTATACTGGCAGCATATTAAGAGTAAGCCTTATGCACACACAAATCACACAAATTGCCTGAAGGATTTATTTTGTATTCAAGATTAGCCATCAACTCTAGGGTTTTTTATTTTTTATGTCACAGCATCTTTAAAGGGAATTTCTGTTGCTTTGATAGTTGGCATTGTTGCAGCCTTGGGGAACTCTCTCATTCTGGCTAAAGATTTGGCAACTTGTGGAGTTTACAGCAACATGGGGAACCTGCTATCTTTCTTCTCAATGGTTTTTTTGGGGGATGTAGAAAAAATTAACAGGTCAGTATACCTAGAATTCTGCATTTGGAATGAAGGTACCAAAGAGACGGGACTTCTTTAAGGGACTAGACTACAGATGGTAATAATGAAATCACAAGGAAGGAAAGTCATGAAACAGAGGACCACATCAAGCAATGTCCAGTAGCCATCCCAGTGTTACCAGTCGAAGTTGCTCATGGTGCTTGTGCTGCGTGTCAGCTCTTATTGAAATTGTGAGATATTCATTCTAGATCTGGCTCCCCAATTCAGAATGGCTTTGATGCCACAGCCGGGGTAATCTTGCAGAACTTCTCCAAGAGTTCATCTTTTTCCATGCATAGTTCATAGAAGCAATACCTCCATGAAGGTATTTTCAAAGTTGGAGTTAGGATTTTTTTAGTTCCAGTGATGCTGCAAATTCTGATGGGTAGCTATGGTAACAGTGTTAGAAACCAGGATTTACTCAAGCCTCTTGTCTAGGACAGGATTTCATAAAAGGAACAACTTTATAATAGCTACAAGAAGAAGTCAACTGGAGACTTCCTATGAGTGTGACAAAACCAGGCACACAGATGCACACAGATGCAGGTCCTTAGTGGCCATACACACAGCCTCAACCATGGCTGGGGCTGCATTCTTCTTGGTGGAGCCGGGGACTTCTGGCCTGTGCCTGTAGGCACAGTGTTGGGTCGTGGAAAGAGTACGGGGCTACAGGTAAGAACTTGGCAAGCTGGAGACCCATGCAACCTTGGGTGAGGAATTCTCTAAGCCTCAGTCTGTCCATCCGAAAAATGAAATTGCTCACACCTGCTCTACTTATCTCCCCAAGTTGTGAGGAGGTGCAAGGGGAAATGGCTGCACAGCGCGCTCATCAACCTGAGTAAAAGCCAGCAGACCACGTCTGGGGTGAAAGCTGCGAAGCGGGACAAGACAGTTATCCCCAGTTTATACTGCAAATGGCTGGGAAAGACAAGCACTGAGGCCTGGGCAAGCTCTTCCTCTTCTTACCCCACGCTATTAGGTCAGAGGAAACAGCCGAGGCTGTTTCTAAGGAGCTGAGGCTCCCAGGGCTTCCCTAAATCTGCCTCTGCGCCGCCCTCCCTCTAGAACACACCTGGCTGCGGCTCGATGCCCTGCGCGCGCTGCAGGTGCGATCAATACTTCCTGGCGGGCTTCCCGCGCGGCCGCTGCGCGCAGCCTCTCCAAAGCCAGCGCCGCCCCACTCGTCGCCGCGTCGGTGTTGACATAATTAGACCAAATCTTGAGAGCAAAATAAATGTTCTGTTCGCCTTACAGCCAAACAGATGTTTACAATTCAAATGAAAGAAATACAAACGGCAGGGATTTTTCTTCTCCCCTTCTTCATCTCCAGTGATCGCTCGTTTTTTCTGACACATTAAAAATGTGTAAGCGATTACAAGAGTTTCCTGTCCCTGTTTGTTCTAAGGTTGCATTTCTGCGAGGTGCGGGTGTAAACTGGGTGGGTAGAATTACTCTCCGCTGCTTCCCCTCTAGCCTCTCGCCCTTCCTAATCCTTCTCCCCCATGTCATCCGCCACCCGCGGCTGCAGATACTAAGCGTAATCAAATAGCAAAGGCGTGCGCGCTTAATTGCAATCCAGTAGGCCTTTGATGATTTGTCAGCAGCGGACGGTGCTGTTTGGGGGAAGGGTACACACCATCACAGGTATAACTGGATCACCAGGGCTGAAGGAGCTCCTCCCGGAGCAGATTCCAGGCAGAACAAAAGAAAGGGAGGTCTGTTCCAGGAGACCCGCTAGTTTAACGCAGTGGTGGGTGGGTAACAGTGTGTATGGGGGGAATTAATCCCCATTTCTCAATGCAAGAGAGGTTTGACTTTTGATGATTTTCAAAGCCCTAAGAAATCAGAGAGAAGGCAGTGGGCTACGGGAAGCAGTCTCCCCTTCTCTGACCGTCCCCCCACGCCCCGAAGATTCCAAACAGACCAAGCCTCTAGATTAAGGAGCATGGATTTCAAATCTGCGTGATCTGTATTTGGGAACCAAGGCAGGTGAGGACCCAGGTGTACTTTTAGCTCCATTTTCACTACAATGGATAAGCCATAGCCATGAGTTTTGGCCAGTTCCGGTAGAGAGAGATTCCCGGGTAGCCACTCTCGACTGCAGGGGCGGCGACAAAGGAAGAGAAACAAGGCTTCCCATCCTCCTCCAATCTAACTTCTTCCAGGAGCAGCTGAAGAGCGAACCGGGTCCAAGGCTCAGGGCCTGGTAACACCCGCAGCAGAAACAAAAAAAAAAAGTGCATCCTGGTTGCACAAGCAGCCTGAGGGCCGCCGTCAGGGCAGCAAAAGGGAAGGCGGTCAAGTCCACCTACATGTTCTTAACAGAACGGGCAATTGAAGCTAAGGGTCCTTCTCAAGGAATTTTTTTTTTTTAAAGAAATTAAATCAGATCTGACAGTATTTTTAGCGAACATAAAAGCCTCCACCTTGGTGTGCTAGTCACCTCTAAGCGATCTGATAAACTCTAGCTCTCTTAAAACGTGCAAAGTTCAGGTCATATTAATTCCCCCAAAATGTTTTGATTCAAAGTAGTTTGTATTTTTTGTAGCCACGGGCAATCGGGAAAGAGCTCCTGCCTGCCGGTGGCCGGGTCGCTCCCTCTCCCCGTGGCCCAGAGGCTATAGCTGTATTTAAGCTTCTGAAATTAGCCTGGGGCTGCAAGGCAGAATGATCACAAAGAGAAACAAGGGCGCTTCCTCTCTTCACTTTTTCATTTTTTCCTCTCCCCCCTCACCTTTTTTTTTTTTTTTTCAGTTTTCCATCCGATTTCATAAAAGAGACCAGGGCCAAAATGTCACTTTTTCACCCGCATTTGGAAAAGCTAGGTCTTCTCATCCCACTTCCATTCTCCTCTGAAGGCTACACCCTCCTCCCCAATTCTGCCCCTACCCTTGAACTCAGTCTGGATCTGTTCATGGTTATCTTCATCATCATCATCGCCGTCGTCACCAACATTGTTCCCGTGGTATTAAATACCCAGAGAAAGAAATGAAAGGGGCTGTTCCCTGACAGAGGGGAGGGGGCAGGAGGGAGCCTCAGAAGATTCACGGGGAAAAGAAGAGTGGGTTTTCCTTCCTTTTCTTTTCTTTCTTTTTTTTTTTTTAATGATTAAAAACACAGACGACTCCTGTAAATAGAAGCCTCATTTCTTCAAGAGACGTCTTTTGAAACCCAGTATCTGAATATTCAACGAAGGCAAAGCTCCACTCTGTACGTACAACATTAATATGATCTCTGCAGAATTTGCTACTCAGTAATATTAACATATCAAAGCCGACGCCCCAGGCGAAAGAAGCTATCGATACGCAAGCACAGGGTAAAGTAAAGATTATTGGTTCTGATGGTTGGAGTGGCGGAGCTGCGGGCAAAATCGCGCACACCATTAACGGAGAGTGAGCGCGAGGGGACCTGCGCCTCCAAGGCAGTGGCAAATATTTTATTTAGGTGGTAATTACCTCGCTGCTGTTCCCTCCACCATGCATTCTTTGGCTATCAGGCCTTCATTACAGGCAAAAACAAGTAATTGCACCTTAATAGAGTGAGTCGAGACTGTGATATCTTGCTCTTTACAAGTGAAAAGCGGCCAAAGGGAAAAAAAATACCTGAGACCCCCACCCCACCCGTTCACACCATTGCAAACCAAGACAGGCTCCCTAAGAAGGCATAGAGGTGTGTGTCTTTCTTCAAGAAGGACGTTTTGGAGGGAAGGGGGCCTTTGGAAGGGAAATCTATTTATTTCCTCCCACAGTAAATTTTGGAAATTTATCCAAGAATTTATCAGAAGAGAGAAAATGGTGAAAATATATGCTTTTCAAGAAATGATGTTTTATGTGGAGACTGGAATAGAAACATTCTTATCCAAGCTGTTAGACAATATTGGTTTACATGAGGTATGGCTGTATAGCAGTGTGTTTGAGTTAAGGTCCTCCGGATTTTTGATAAACAAAGTTGATCTGAGTTATTGGTATCAGGGGTCCTGTGCACTGCCCTGACTGTAGAGAAAAGAGGCTTCCCTTAGCATTTCTTTGAAAACAGGAAGGCTGGGATGGGAACTAGGCAGCTCTGCAGAACATACCCCTCCTTTTAAGACAACACTTCCTTGCTATCTACTTGTAAATTGTCAAGAACATTGATTGTTTCAGACACACTCCCTTCTCTCCAGGGCTCAACTAGGTTAACTGATTTTGTTTTCTTTCTCTGATAGGTGAAACAGAATAAACTCAGCTGCTAAATTCTGAATTCCTTCCAAGTGGGGGGATTGGAGTTTAGTCAAAGGATGCAAGCATAAACCCCAAGTTACTATTCCCTTTCTCTTTAAAGCTAAGCTATTCTCCTATGAGATCCATATTTGGTTTAAAATAGCACATTCAGTGATGATTTGTTGGTGAAACGAATGGGCCCCGAATTCTATAAGAACAATAAAGCACCTCTTAAGGGAGGCTATTTTTGTAGCCCCAAGAAAGTAAAACCACCTCTTGCACCTTGTAGACACCTAAGAGTTTTGGTTTTTCTTGAAGGGATAGGATGACAAGATGGAAGGGTGTCCCCTCACTCTTCACCCAGAAATTCAACGATCCCATCGCTGCCTCCTCTCCAGCTTCTGTCCTTGGCCTCAAATAATTTCCACCCTCTGGCAGCTACTGTATGCTCAAGTGCAATTTCAAAGCATTTGAGAATGTGATTTTGGTTCGAAAGTGAATGCAAAAACCACAGTGGCTGGAGCCGGGCTTTGGGAGGAGCCGGCTCCGGTCCCTAATCAGTGGCGCTGTCCTTCAGCACCACAGACGTCTCTGTGCGCCTGGCTGGCTCTGCCTCCCCTTTTGGTTTTACAAGCCCCATACAAACCCTGATCCGCGTCTCTCACCTGGTCCGCTTTCCTCTGTGTATTTTTGTTATTGTTGTTGTTTACCTCCTCCAACTGTGTGTGTATTTTATTTCAATATTCACCAGTCTTGGGCCTATTTTGTTATTTCAATATGGCTGAGCATTAGCTGGGCTGGCAAACTTAATATTGCTCATTTGAAAAATCTTTCTGAAGCAATACCCGTGGTTGTTTACTTCTTTTTCTTTTAAAAAAAAAAAACTACACTTTAAATCTCCGCCAGGTAAATAACAGAGTTGAACAGCTCTTTTATGTTTTGACCTATTTTAAATGTAATGTAAACTCCAAAACCACAATGACAATAGCCAAATTCCAAAAGGAAAGCATCCTTTGTTTTCCTTCCTCCTCAACTTACATGGAGTTTCACTTTGGACATCAGGTTAAGAAATCTCCAGTTTAGACACGGAGTAATTCACTGCTTTCTACCAGTATATGACTCTCTCCAGTAAAGCAAAATTTTTGAGAAACTTTGAAAGGGATGGGGAGGAAATGCAGGACATTTTTTTATATCATCAGAAGTGACTCAGTTTTTAGTGGTTAGGTTACTAAAGACAACTGCGGCCCTGGAGCAGGAATTAGTCTTGGTGAATAGGCCACGTCCTATTAATTCATATAAAGTTGGGATAACAGCTGGTCCCTCTTGCTTGCATGCTCCTTGGGTTACTCAGCTTGCTAGGAAAATAAACTTCAGAGGCTCTGGATACAGTTAAGTGGGGAAGCCAACAAAATCTGCCCTGCCTTGAGGCCCTGAGAATGTCATAGTTCAAAACCTTTTGTCAAAATGAAGCATATGAGATGCAGCCCCCTTTAGCCCCTGAACTAAACAGCTCTCTTCTTTCCTCTTGCCTTCCCTCCCCTTCCAATTCCATGGGTAACTCTGGATTCAGATGTTTTCCTCAACAGATGGGAACAAGAAAGCTTTATCCAGTACAGTTAACACCACCTCCTCCTCCCACCCTCTCTTGAAGAAAGAAATGTTCTGGACATTTAGAAAAATTAGGGCAGCTACAATATTGGTGTTTCATTAGCCTTTCCTAAAGCCTCAATGATCTAGCCTTTCACAGAATCTCTCAAAGCCTCAAGCAGCTAACACCATCACCTCAAACACCCAGACTGTGGCTGGCACATTTAGGGCTAAAAGAGACCCAAAATTGTGCTTGAGGATGTAGTATTGATGTTGGGGGAAAGGGGTGTGAGAAGCTTCCCCCCTCCCCTTTTCCTTTCCTTTTTTCTTTTTTGTCTTTAACTTTGATTCTGTCGCTGTTCTGTGAGGAGCAGCAAATGTCTCCCATCACAAGTCTTTGGGGGCATAGCCTGGGTTCAAGCCTCAATGGAAGAAGGGAGACTTTTTAATGTAAGTATGCTTGTGTGGGACTAGAATAATTCACTAAGAATAATTGTTTTCTTAATCATCAGAGGGATCTGATGTTTAAAAGCACCACTAGATCTTCAAAACAATGTAACAGATAAAAGAAGAATGTTTAGGATCGACGCGTTGTTACTTACCTCTTCTTATCACTCCACCTTGGCCATTGAGAACAAGCCCACACTGGGCTTCCACAGAGCCCTTAATAAAAAATAAAATAAATACAATCACTCAAATAGATACTGATAGGTATGACCACATGGGTGAAGTCTTTTAAATTGGCCCATCCCTGAGCCTCATCTCAGTAGACATTTTAAAGCAAACATTGAGCTGAAGAAAGCTTGTCACCAAACACAATTTCAAGAAAAAAAAAATCTCAAGAAAAACCACAATCTAAAAGTTGCATAGATCTTAAGGTATGCATTTTACATCACCACACAATATTATACTTCAAAGTGCCTGAGAGTCTTTCATCTTGGCATAAGAGAATGAGAAGGCCTTTGAGTCCCCATCAAGGCACACAGCATATATACAGAGGGTGTATACTCAACACTTTCTGAGTGGAGCAAATTACACCTAGAGTGTCTTAGTCTGGGAGTGTGGGTTTCTTGGGGGCTCAGAGGAGCTATTTCATATGCAGGATTGAAGATATCTTCTGGAGGTTCTCTTATACCCCAAATGTAGGAACATCCTATATGCTACCTCAAATGGGCCTTATGAAGGAAATATCTTTGGGTTCACTCACTGGAGATCTTCAAGCTCCTAATAGATTGAGGAATCATTTGAACTGGAAAGGTAGAAAGGATTGACTGATTTTTGGTTAAGAAAAATCAAAATTTCTCTCTGTGTCTGTCCTTTTTTTTTTTTTTTTGAATCGAAATGTGTTAAAAGCTCATTTTCCTTGACAAACAAACGAGGTATTGGACATGAAAGAGGCCTTGAAGGGTGTTAACCTACCCAACAGCCCGTGAAGAGTTAAGTAAATGCGGAGAGAGTCGGTGCATAATAAAAACCCACTTTACAAAACAACCTTTACAACCCTGGCTCCCTTTCGCCTCCCCATTTTCACCATATTGAGGCAGGCCTGCAAGACCCCCCTTTTCAACCTACTCACGAGCTCTTTCTTATTTTAAATGTTCTGCCTTAAAGTGATTATCAAATCAATATGAAAAAAAAAAACTTGGAGACTGAGCATAAATTAAAGCGGTGATGGGAAAAGGTGTGACAGTTTCCTTTGTTGGCCATAGCAAATCTTTTTAGGGGACTCAAAGATGGAACTGAAGCCACAAGACTGTTTGCATCTGTTAGGCAGACTTAGACCGCCCTCCAAACCATTGGACTTTCACTTAAAATTCTGTGCAGGGAAAAGTATATTTACATTTGTTGCATTTGAAATGAGGCATATGCTGATGAATGTTTTAAAAAGAAAGAAATAAAAGGAGAGAGACGGGTTTCTCCCACACCCTCCCTCCCCATTTCTCGTTTTAAAAGTAGCTATGACTCTTTCTTTTTCATTTTGTCAACTTGATCCAAGAAGAGTAGAGGAAAATAACTTGCTAGATTTATGAACTTGCTACATAACATTCATAGATAGGTAGTTAAACATATAAATATGGATACAGATTATGACATAAGCACGTATGTGTATATCTATGGAAAGATAAATGCAGATATCATACACCAACTCTGCTTCCTCTAGTATCTTGAAGCGTTTCCCTCAGTACAAGTGATATTGCCTCCGAATGAGTAATAAAAAGGGAAAAGGGAGAACAAGTATGTAAAAAAAGAGATGAAGAAAAGGTTTCAAAATATCTGAAATGTAGATGGTAAAGGGCCTCAAACCTCTCCAAGGGATTGAACCACTTTCCCTCCCGCTCTCTGGCGCACCATTAATGTGTTTATTTTCTTAGAAAAAACAAATCTTGGTCCTTTCACTTAACAAACTTTTCCCCTCATAAGTAAAACATGTTGTTTGGTCGGATGACATTGCATAAATGACCAGTTGAATGGCACTAAGTTGAAAATTGGATAAACTACGGTGTCCTTTTGCATGGGATTCGCTCTTTGTCTGGTGCTTGCAAATGTTCTAATCCCCTCTTTTGAAAAATGCCCGGCTTTGTGCCTAGCACAGAAAAAAAATTTGTTCAGATACAAAAAAATCAGCAGCAGACGCGGCTATTAAAAGGAGTAAATAGGTTTTAGTTGAGCTAAGCATTGAATAGCAGATTTTTTTCCCCCTTGAGACATAAGGGGATCCTTGTGAAAAATGTAAAAATGCCCTGAGCATATAAAATTATTTTGTGAATATAAATTTAGAAAGTCAAGGTTTATGGATCCAAATCTTTTTTCTTCTTCACTGATCTTGCAGCTATGGCTCTTTGTGGGAACTGTAAGGGCTTTCACTTTAATTTAAAAATAATCCCTTGCTCAGAGGTAAATGAGGGGGAAAGATTTTCTGTGCGCAACAAGGGATCTCTCACGTCTCCAACTTGTGCTCTTGGGATATCTCTCCATTTCTTGCGGAGAGTGTTCAGAAGGTGGCCAGCTTTGTGCAGACTGAAAAAGTAGGGAGTGTCAGCTAGAGCTGAACTTTCAGCTAAAAAGAAATACAAACTTGGGTCTTTTGAATGATTTAACTGGACATTTGTGGGTTCATTTGTTTGAAATGTACCTATGACAATACAATTGCATAATTATAAATTCTATTGTTGGCAAACAATGTGCAAAAATGTACTAAGAAAAAGCAAAAGAGAGATCATTTGACTGAGCGACGTCCTCTTCACGGTCTGAATCCCTTTCTTCTTTCTATCCTTAGTTCTTTCCTTCCCTCCCTTACTCCTTTTCTCTCTTATTTCCTTCTTCCTTCTTTCTTTCCTTCCTTCCTTCCCTCCCATCTTTCACTTTCCTTTTCTCTTTCTTTTTTCTCCCTCTTTGGCTTCCTTTATGTCCTCATTTCTATCTTTTTAAGAGTTGCATCTTATGTAAAATGTAATGATCTTAAGATAAAAATATAAAGTTGTGAATCCTTCAGCTGGGTTGGGGTTTGCATGCACATCCTGCAGAGAGAATTAAACTCAATTCTAACCCTGGCGAAACGCGTTGTGCAGATTCTTTCATTGGGGTGGATTTTTGAGGCTTCCAAATGCTATTCTTTATTTTCCATAGCAATCAAATATATCTGGTGAAGCTTTTACTCAAGCTCAGGGTTACACAATTTTCTAATAAGAAACCAGGCCCCCCAATTATTAAGTAAGATGCCCACAAGTTCAATTTGGGAAAAACGCCTGGGAGGCGTGGGTAGATCCTGTAAAGTACAGAGACCGAGGGTGCGATTGGCCATCAACTTATCGAGTCTAACTCTGAGTCCAGTTGGCTCAAGGGCAGCCTCCCGGACCTCCCCCACCGCATCCCCTCAGGGTCAAATAAAGTCCTTTCACAAAAGACTTCCTAGAAGACAAACCTACGGTGGGGGTCGCAGCTGGCCGGTCGCCAGCACGTCCAGGTGAAGTGCCTGGATCCAAAGAGAGGGACAGCACGGAAATACTCCTCCCTAATTGTTTTGATAACTTTTCATAAGTGGTGTGCGTGCGTGCGTGTGTGTGTGTGTGTGTGTGTGTGTGTGTGTGTGTGTGGTGGGGAAAAGGGAGGGGGAGGAGGGAGAGAAAGAGAGAGAGAGAGAAGATGGCTTACAGTCAGAGCATTAAAGCATTAATGGAGCGGGAGGGGGTGGGCACAGAAGGGAGGGAGCAGACAAATTCTCTGCTTGCTTATTTACCTGCAAGTCGTCTGCTCCCGCGGCGGCCAGCCCCAGGCTGGGCCCTGGCAGGAGCCTTTGATCTGGGTGCATTCCATACTGAGAGCCATGGCTCATGAGGGACAGGTCGTGCCGACGGTAGGCATCGAGGCAGCCCAGCTCCCGCCTCTGCTCGTCCAGGCAGGACGACTTGAGCGCCCGCGCATTGTGCAGGTTAATAAAGTCGGTGGGCTCCCCGTGGTGGATCTGCTGGTAGTACTGCTGCGAGTGGTGGAGCGAGTTCAGAGAGTAGGCGTCGGGGGTGACGGCCGGGTGGCTGTGCTGAAACTCGTAATGGAAGGACTGGTGGTGGAGCGGGGTGTACTGGTGGTTAGTGGAGAAGTAGGGGGACGCAAACTCGGTGCCGGTGGTGGAGTAAGTTAAAGGGGAGGAGGAGGAATAGGCGACAGTGGAATTGGCTACGGACTCCAGGCAGCCAAGCTGCATCAAACGGTAGCTGTTTGATCCGTCGTGACGTATCTGGAAGGAAGAGGGGGAAAAGGGAGAACAGAAAAACTTGAGGTTTGTCATTTTGCAACCAAGGCGCCTCTCTCCGAGAGCCAGAAGCGTTCTCTGGCAATCCAAGGAGAGCGAGCGCGCAAGGCTCCGGCGGCGCCGAAGCCAAAGCCGGGACTCAGCGCCTTCGCCAGGGAGCCTTTGCGAACAGGCGAACTGGGGGTGGGCGGCCTCGTCCTCACAGTCGAGAGAGCGGAAAAAAATCCCCCACCCTATATAGGTGCGGGTGACACCACGCACACACGCACACACACGCGCGCACACACACACGGAGCCCCTGCCCAACTTATGCAAGGAGCTGGGCTTTGGGAGCCAGGTTTGCAACTGACTCCGGGGCCGCGGGAGCAGAGGCGCGGGTCCACTCGCAGAGAGCGCCGGCCCGCGCCTTCCCTCGGCATCCAGACTTAGCCCTGAAATTCCGCTCCTGGCCATGCCGAGATCGGCCCGGCCTGCTCAAAATCATTACCCACATATTAAAAAAAAAAATCCAGTCTGTGCAAATCTTTCAATTTGTTCATCCTTAGCCATTTGGGGGAGGGAATACAACCCCCCCTTGCTGCTTCCCTTGCCTTGAATAAGCCCATTCCAAAAGGAGTGCGTTGTTCCCCACCCCCTTGTCCACCTACTACCCCCCCCACCAGTCCCTTTTCTTTGCCTTTCAGAGAATCTTTTTCCCCATCTCTATCTCTTTCTCCTCACCCCCCCCTTTATTATTAGGATTATGTTTTCCCGCTCATTATGGCAAATGTTTCTTAACGTGGCAGAGAGTTGCTCTCCCTGGCGACAGATGTCATAACGAACTTTCTCCCCTTTCCTTCCTTAACTTCCCCCAAAAGCCAGATTATAATTAAACATAACGGTCCAATATAGATTAGAGACAGGGGAAGCTGCCACCGCCGCCGCCACCGCTGCCGCCGCCACACACACGCGCGCTCAAAAAAAAAAAAAAGTAATAATACCTCGGCATCGTGGACCAGTCCCGGAAAGGTAGTTGACATGTTGGGTTTCTCCGAAAGCTTACGATGCAATTTCCCCCTCCAAAAAAAGAATCGGGAAAAAAATCCAAACTTCTTGTATTTTCCAATTTTTTTTTTAAGGAAAAAAAATGTTCTATAGATAGAGCTCTAAATTGTAATGGTTTTGCCCGGATCAGATAGCTCCTTGCCTCGTACCCACTTAAAAACCTGTAGGAACAAAATTTTCCCTCTGCACAAAAGCAGCTCCCTGGAACAGATTTTGTACTTGCTGAGTATTTCTTTGGCTGATGTCGTAGGTCCCTTGGTAATATAGAAGTTTTGAAAATTAAGCATCAGCACTGGGAACTGGGAGGACAATAGGCAGAAGAGATTTATCCCAGGAGACAAGGAATAAATATTGTATCTTCGCCTAATAAGGAACTGGAGGTTCTTTCAACATTTTTATCCATTTTTTCCAACCTTTATCATGCTTTTCTATACCGACTGAGGTGGGGACTCATCTCTGTGGAGAGCAATTGCACACATTTTATTGTGAATAGAGAGATGGAGCCCCCATGTACGTATATTAGGGATAGAACTATATATTAATTAAAGCTTCCTTTTATATGGGTAAGTGTTCATTCCTATTGGTTCCACTCCCTGGGTGCTGAAAGCTGCTTTTTCCAACAACCATCCGAATCAATTTTGCCCAGACTGGGGGGGTGTCTGCCTTTGCCTAAGTGGAAACAATGCTGCTCTTTCCATATTTACATCGAATTTAGGTTCTTTCTCCCTTCTGGAAAGGCAAAACCAGGTGGTGGCTTACACTTTTCAGCAGCTTTTAAAATAAATAACGTGGTGATGGACAGTCTGGAGTTGCTCTCCTAAAGCAACTGTCTAACTGGCAGTGTATTTAGAAAAAAGGCAATAAAGATGTGTGACAAGATTCTACATTTAGGTAAAATGTTGTCTTTCCCTCCCCAGCCCGGCCCGTTTCCCCCCTCTTTTGTGTTTTTCTTCTTCCCTTTTGGAAACAGTGCTTGTAAGGGTGTGTATGTGTGTGTGTGGGGGGTTTGCAGTGGAGGCATAGCCCATTTAGCAATGACACTAGGTATTTGAACACCCTTACCCCAAAATAACCCTTAAATGCTTGGAAGTTGAATTTTACAAAGAGAGGGCAGGAAGGAGGCAGTGCACACCTATCTCCGTCTCTGCGGTGGATTTCTTGACTTTCAAACAGTTTTTGAGCTTTACTTCGTTCAAAATTCAGCTTCCCCCACTAAGTCATCTAGTGCCCGGAGGGGGTGGCGGTGGCTACAAACCCGCAACACTGAGGCTTTGCAACATCTACTGTATCTCATAGGAAGGAACTGGCTGGCCCCACAGACTCATCTCCGAGGTAGAAGGGGTAATTCAGTCTTAATTGCCATTTCATTTGGTTAGCTTTTAAGTGTTTAAGCTGAGAAGGTGTCTTAATAATAAGCCGCAGGCAAACAGGCATGTGGCTTTTTTTTTAGGTCGGGGTTTGGGAGGGTTTATTAGGATCTGCTCATGCAGGCTAACTGGGGCTGTCACTCAGCGCTCTTTGCTTTACACAAATGGACAAAGGCACACGACAAGAATTGAAATGCATTGTCTGCAGTGGAGATCCTCGAGGTTTCAGCCCCACACAGGGTCAGTAGCCAGCACTTGCTCTCTGTTTCAAGGTGCGCCAGCGCCCTCCTCCACTTCTTCAAACCCCATATTTTGGTCTAATGAAGTCAAGAGGCTGATATCCCAATGAAGACAAAAAGGAAGAATGTCCAGCTTGATCTTTAATGAAAGTGGTAAAAGGAGTGCCAGTGGCACTGAGGGGCTGACTCCCCAAATGCTTGCAGTGAGTCTTTGTTTGCCAAGTCTGAGGCAGGGCCTGCATAGCTTACCTATTTATTTCCACAGAGGAAATAAACAACCTAACTCCCTATAGGATCTAGGGCCTGCCCCCAGGAACACCTGTCCCTGAAAAAGTACAAATCTCCCCCCTCCCCGAGAAGAACAGGCAAGGCTCATAGTTTATCTTGGAAATGGCCAGATGAGCTTTTCCTGGCAAGTGATAGTTGGTTTCCTGGGTTAGTCCCAGTAAAATGGAAAAGGATAGGCCCTTCTCAGACAAGCTGTAACCTCCCTGCAACCCCCTACTGTCAGATACATCTTCATTGAAGGTGAAGGGACTTCTCTTTGCGGCTTAAGTCCAGGCAGCAGACGCAAAACCCACTCCCCTGGGAACAAACAGGAGGCTCCAGAAGAAGTGGCTGGCTGCTCTGCCGGCTGTCCCAGTGTGTTTGGTCCACATGTTTCTCCCTGTCTGGGAGAAGAGCCACACGCAGCTCCCTGCACTAGGAAGACGTAACCTTATGTTTCTGAGTAATGAGCTCAGCCTCAAGCTGAGTGCAACCCTCAGAATAATCTCCGGTTGCCTGCCCCTGTGCACAGATCAGAACATCACCCCGTAACTGGAAATTCTATCCTATCCCATCCACTATCCCCACCCTATTTCCTCAGTGACTTTAGGTACCTAAACAAAGATCAACTAGAGTTTCATTCACTATGTTTCTTTGAATTCCTGTGGAGTTGGAGGAAACTAAAGATTGCGAAGAAAGAGGGGGAAAAAAACACCTTTTATTTGTACTCATGTGAAGATGAAGGAGGAAGGATAAAATGCACCTCTTTTAGTTTGGAGATCTCCTTTGCTAGGGCCCTCAATTCCTTTGGAAAACCTTCCTTTTACCCCATGTCCTGGTTTCGCCCACTAGCCTCTGAACTGTACAGAAACACTACTTGACCAACTGCTCCCTCCTGCCTCATCCCAACTTAAAATTAAATTAAAAAGCTGTTTCTTCCTAAAAGAAAAGTGGGGGAAATCGTCTGTGCCATATGCACATACTGGTCAGCGCTCCCTTCCATCTGCTCTGGGGTTGCTCAGCGCCACTTTTCTAAAGAAACTCATTGAGGCAGGTGTGTGGTGTGGTGTGTGTGTGTGTGTGTGTGTGTGTGTGTGTGTGTGTGTGTGTGTGATGTGCACGTGGAATTTGTTTCTGTCAGGCAGACACCCCCCCACCCCAGCTTCCACCTTCCATCCAATTAATAGTCCTGAGCAATTAATAAGTATCTTCCTGTTTTACCCAAAGACTGGCCTTTTCAGGAAAGTTAATTCCTCTTTTTCTGGTTTTCTTCTTTCCTGGAGAGGGATTTGCTACACATTCTCCAGTGGATGGCATAGTTGAATTAACTGGACATAATGCTTTGGAGATAAGGTAGACTACTGTCTAGGGTCCCTTCCATCAGGAAACCCACAATACATTTTCCAGCCTTAGCCAGAGGCCAATCAGGTACATGCCCAGTTAAAAATAGCCCTTAAAAGCATGGAAATGTGCCCAGTTGGGACCCTGGAACCTGGGGAGGTTCTCCCTCAGCACCCATCACTTCCATTCTTCCTTCTGGTTCTATGCTTCACACTCCAGAAGGGATTGTCCTACCATAATTGCTTTAGGAATCTGCAAAGAAATATTTATACATACCATTATTATCTTGGCAAGGATCCGTACCTGGAAGAGAATTTTGGGGAGTTGCAGGTCCATTTATGAGCTTCTGTACTAGTACCATACAAGTCATTCCAGCTTTTACTCAATCTCAAACATCTCCATTAAGTCTGCCACCCACTGTGTGAACAATTACAAACCAATTTGTGACTATCAATAGCTTTTACAAACATGTATTTCTTCAGGTTTTTTTCTACTTAGAGTTTCCTTTCTTGTTGTGAATTGATTTTATGTATTTACTTTTTGCCTGAAACGACTTATCCCACAAAATTGCCTGTATAATACTAAGTGAAGTAAAGTAAGGATTGTAGTAATTTGAGCATTTTGGACCAAAAATCTTTCCTTTGATATATGTAAACACATGAATCAACACTCCCTATCTCTCTTCCTCCTTTTCTCTCTTTCTCTCTCTCTCTCCTTCCTTCCTTCCTTCCTTCCTTCCTTCCTTCCTTCCTTCCTTCCTTCCTTCCTTCCTTCCTTCCTTCCTTCCTTCCTTCCTTCCTTCCTTCCTTCCTTTTTAGGGGAAGGTAGAGAGGACATTGACTCCATTCAACTTATTGCTTTAAGCAAGAGTTTGTGTACATTGTCTAACAATGAAATTTAGTTTGTTTTACTCCAGTGGGGCATGCAGCTCCATAACCAAACATAAATTTGCACAATAGAAAACAATTTCTATGGTCACAAAGACCTTGGTCTTGAAAGAATAGTGGAGCACTGGAGGACCCAATATGGTAGGCAATATTCATTCCATTAAGCAAAAGGAGAGATATAGATCTGAAAATCAGCACCTGTCTTTACTGATTCCAGCCTCTTTCCTTTCACTCATTATTTTGTACTAATATGAAGAGCAGAGGTACATTTAGAGAATCCAGTTTAGCCAAAGGACTTCTGTGTCCTCATTAGGAGTGTTCTGGTTCTGCCTGTTGTCATGCACCTTTCCACCCCTTTCAGAATCTACAGACCTCTGAATCCTGGAAAGGCTTCCAAGAGGTGATGAGCTTAAGGTCTTCTAGAGCTAACTACAGAAGGAGCTGTCAGGGCCCTCTTGGGGGGAGGCCCTGAGTTTCAGAAGTCACTCAGGATGTTACTGACCGAGAAATGACATCTTCTGGTCCAGGAACCTACTGTGGTGTGATTCTTCTCATCTCCCAACCTTTCTCCGTCCCAGCTGCGGTTAGTGGGTGGGGGCAATATTTCAGGTGGTCCAAAGAAAAATAGTATTCCAATCCCCTAGATCGTTCATTTTTCTTCATTAGACAAGATGAGGACAAGAGTGTTCCAAACACTGAAGCAGTTCTGGGCAGGAGCCAAAAATCTAAAACTTGATCTAGTTACGTGGGTCACAATATTTGGGGAGAAAGGGCCTGACCACGCAGGCGCACCAGGTTCCTTCTCCCTCCTAACGAATTGCTCGCTTGCCTTTCTTTCTGACTCGGAGTCTCTTTTCAAAAGGTCCTTTTCCTTTTTCTAGTTATCATATATGATAAGTCTTAACAAATTATCAAGTAACCAAATCTGATACCTCTTCTCCTTTGTCTTGCTATTCCTCTCCTAGTCCACTGACCCCCATCACACCACTTCCCGTGATACAAGGACACGCGGAGTAAAACGTTCCCTGATTGCAAAGGAGAAAAAGCAGACCATTTAAGAGGAAAAAAATAACCTCTAGAATATTTAGGGAAAATTAAAATTTCTGACAGATTCTTCAGTTTAAGGGCTGTCATTGATTTTTTAAAACTCCTCTTTCTGTCTGTCTGTCTCTCTGTCTTTTTAACCTCCTCCATCACGACCCTACCCGCCCCCTAGACTGTTTGTCAAAGGCCTGAAGCAGATCTGCATTCCGCCTTAGCCTTGCAGCCAACGGGCAACACGGATTCCGTAATAGCACAGAGAAAATGCATTTGCAAGCAATTAAAAAACCTAGTCGAATATTAATGGAAGAACTCTCTCGTCTGAAGTCTTCTCTTTGATAACAGGGAAACTTGAAGCTCAGGTCCTCGTTTGAGACAGCGGACTTCTAGTCCTTCCTCAACAGCTGCCAAGCTGGGCTCAGGAAGGGCGCAGGCTGGCCGACCCCTGGCCTGCAGCCCGGGCGGACACGGAGCCCTCCTCGCCAGCCCTGACGCGTCAGGGGACCTTCGCTCCCCGGCAGCAAAGCCGGAGACCCGGGAGGCACGATGCCTCACAGGCCTCCTGGCAGGCTGCGCTCCCTTAGTCAGGAAGCCAGCTTTTCAGGATAAGACCTTGTTCTCCCATGGGAAACCTGTCCCCTTCTGCCAAGAAATGCTAGCGTTCCCAAGGAGGCTGTCCTCCATCTCTTTCCCTCATTTAATCTTGTAGCGCTAGAGGGGGTTTTGAAAGTCATCTCCTGTTGACCAACCGCTTTAAAAAGTATTGACTCATTTGATCCTGAGAGCACTCTCTTTCTCACCACTTGTATAATTATTACCCTGTTTATACAGAGGAAAAAAATAACAAAGTAGCAGAAACAGCTAACATTTACTGAACACACCTTAAGTTCCAGGCCCACTTCCGAGCCCTTCAGAAGCTTTGTACGTTTATCATTTCATCCTTTCAACCCTAGGGGGTGGGTGTCAGTCCAAATGTGTTCCCTCTGGAAAAAGGAGAGACTGGAAACACTCGGAGGTGTCACCAGATCCCACTCTTATACTCCATTCATTGGTAGGTGAGCTGGGAAATGTGAGACTTAAAAGGTGGGAGTAATAACCAAGTTCACACAGGGCTTTGGCCTCAAACCCAGAGTTGTATTTTTTCCTACATCGGATCTTTGCTGTTGAATCTAAACTTTTCCAGGCTTTGTATTTCTACCATTCATCCCCTAACTCATTCCTTTCCAAAATGATAAAAGAAAACGTCCCTATGGAGGCCTGATTCACTTTCCTTTGCAGGAGGAAATTAGTCATCTTGACATCTTTGTGGGGAAGTCATCTGCCCTTAGCAAATTCAGGCACCTCTACCTTCCCTGGTGACCAGCAGAGGTATGGGGCTCCCAGAGCTGTGTCCTGCCCTGACTAGCCCACTGCAGGCCTGTCCTGAGGGTCGGTGGGCCCCTTGTTGCCCGCACCTGGGAACCAGGCCTTACTTGCCTTACTTTCCAGTCTTCTGCCCCATCTTCGTGTTCCCACAGCAGCTGTGGCTTTGTGAATCCCGTGCTGGCCCCCAGGACTCACTAGTAACTGAGGTTGTCAGTGGAGTCAGAACAGAAGTGCTGGCTGTGGAATCACATGGCCTTGACATTGGCATCAACTCCAGATGGGCTTCCTACATGGGCATCATTTCTACTTGAACAAGTTATTTAATTTTTCACCTATAAAATGGGAAAAATAATACTGATATTACATTCATTCAGCTGGTGTGAGGGTTAAGTGAATATAATATAGCTTAGATTTGCATGTACTGGGAAGTCCTTGACAAATGTTCCCTATTATTATCTGGAAGGAGGGAGACTGTTACTACAGAGATGCTATTAGTAGGGACCCTTCCTTCTCTACGGTTTATTTTGTATACCTGGGACAGATGGCACCAAATAAAAGCAGGCTATAGGAGACTTCCGAGGCCATTAGATCCCACCCTTTACTGAGTGTAAGGTCACACAGCCACACAGCGGATCACGCCATAGGGCCAAGGCTACAGCTAGAACTCAGTTGCTTGCATCCCCTCGGCCCAAAGCCACAAATTCAGGAGCCCAAGAGTGGACCTTACAATCTCCAGCCCAGCTGCATCCTTCTCTTTTATGGCTAGCTGTCATTTCCTCTCAGCTTAATTAAAATTTTGACCTTACGAATTTTTTTTTTTTTTTTGAGACAGAGTTTCACTTTATCACTCTCAGTGGAGTGCTGTAGCATCACAGCTCACAGAAGCCTCCAACTCCTGGGCTTAGGCGATTCTCTTGCCTCAGCCTCCCGAGTAGCTGGGACTACAGGTGCCCACCACAACACCCGGCTATTTTTTTTTGCAGTTTGGCGGGGGCTGGATTCGAACCAGCCACCTGCAGTATATGGGGCCAGCACCATACCTGCTGAGCCACAGGTCATGACCCTGCCCCCCCCATTTTTTTTTTTTTGAAATAGAGTCTCTAGCTGTCACCCTGGGTAGAGTGCCATGGTGTCACAGCTCACAGCAACCTCAGACTCTTGGGCTTAAGCGATTCTCTTGCACATTCTCTTCTAGTCCCAAGTAGCTGGGACTCCAGGCACCCGCCACAACACCCAGCTATTTTCTTTTATTGTATTTGTCATTGTTGTTTGGTGGCCCAGGCTGGGTTCAAACCCACCAGCTCCAGTATATGTGGCTGGTGCTCTAGCCGCTTGAGCTACAGGTGCAATTTTATCTTCTCTCTCTCTTTCCTCTCTCCTGCTCTTCTTCTCCACCCAATCCTCCCTTCTTTTCTCTCCCAACATTTGCCCTTAACCTCTCCTTCAATCCCATCCTCCCTTAATGCACATCAGGGTGCCCATTTGCTTTCTGAGGATTCTGCTCTGATTGAACTCCCTCCTTTCTAATCTCCAAAGGTTTCTGCTTCACTTTTGTCTCAATATCCTGGGTATATTCCTAGTGAAGCGAGGGTGTGGAGGTGTTTCTACATTTGAAATACTTCGTGTTCTGGTCACCCCCGGTACCTCGCTCCTCTCTTACCTTCTAGCCAAATCTCCGTGGACCTGTCTGGTCTCTGACCCCAAGTCTCTGCCTCTTTTCCCTCCTAGCCTTGAGAGCTTTGAGGCAACCGAGGCCTCCAGTTATTTTTTTCCCCCTAAAAGAACTTTGTCTGCTTCTTTTGTCAATTACCCCAGTAGCCTCTCAGAGGTCGCGTTTATTTTTCCATTGACCTTTCCTTCCTTATGTACTGGAACAATGCCTTATTATTTTATTTATCTTAATCTCTGGTGCAATCGTCCTTTTATTCTTCAGCTTGGCTGTGCTAGCGTTTGCCTTTACACTTTCTTAACTTCATTATGTAATCTTGCCGAATCTCCACACTCTGTGCATGCTGTTTAGACCTCACGTCTGTCTTTTACTTGCCCTTGAATAGTTTTGTTTTGAAACTCCTGGCCCATTCATATTTGCCTTATTCCTTTGTTTCTTACTATTTGTTTCCTGCTCATAATTCCCAAGGACATTGTGAGGAAATTTGCACCAGTTCTGCTCTACCTCACATTTTATCCAACAGGACATTCCATTACAAAAATATTTTCCGATGTTGCCTCTGCCGTTTTTGGTGGTCTGTGATAATACCTCTTCCTTTCAAGACAGTTCTGCGTGTAGGTATCATATGGGGATTAGGCAAGTGCTAGGATGAATTTCTCCCCTTGCATTTTCTTTTGAGCAAGTGGACAATGGTGATGTAGTCAGTGAGTCTGCTGCTGATTGGCTCTGCCACTTTAGACACATCACTTGACCATTCAACTCTCCCTCACAGCCAGGTTATAACTGCAGGAAAAAAAAAAAATATATATATATATCTAAGCCAACTTTGAAATTTATATTGTGCTTTAAAGTTATTTGGTATGTTTTATTTCTGTAACCAGCCTGCCTTCTTGGAATAGTTCAAGTCCCCTTATTGGGTTAATATTAACCCTAACAGTGATACAGTCTCTTGTTTACTGTCTATGACTTATCCTTTCCAACACTGAGTTATGGTCTGTCTTTATCCTAGACAAATATTTCTACTGACTTTCATGTGAAAAGTATAGAATGTGACACCTTTTGCTCAGGCCTTCTTTCTTTCTATTGTCATGAAAAGCCTTGAAAGAACCAATGGCCTCCCTACCAAATTCTCTCTGTCTCTCAATGAATGTTCTCTGCAAAGGATAGAGGTTGTAATACCAGAAACAGACTACACTACTCTTACCCTTTGGTAATCCTTTCTTGATCAATTTTCCCTCTTACCCTCAGCCACCCATCCCTTTCCCTCTCTTTATCTTCAGATACAGAGCACTTACTGAAGAAATTACTGCAAAAAAAAAAAGAAAGAAAGAAAGAAAAAGAAAGTCCCCTGTAGGGATTCTAGGTTTCTCTTCCCCTCCAGGGCATCTTGGCAATCTGGCTCAGAGTAAATCATATCATGGAAGGTCTGTTTTAAGAAGTTCAGTGAAGTGGGGCAGTATAGGTTCATGCTTTCCTGTCTTCAGATGCGAAAATGTCACTCCTTGCACTCTTCCTTTTGGAGAAATTGCAGATTAAATTTAGCATTGGAACTTCTGTCTAGTACAAGACATTGGAAACACATATAGATAACTGTGATGTATTAAATATGTACCATATATTAGAAATGTCTGTAATGAATGCAGACGTTCTGATAAATAATACAGTGTAAGGTTCTTTCTGTGATTGAACACTACCACTACCTACTTCTCATATATTTATATGCTAGCAGTTAAAGTGAACAGATTTCTTTCCCTAGTTAAATTCATTGAAACAGCATTAGTCATTTAAAAGTGTGTTCCCACCTGAATGCTAACATTTAGATGGTGACAAAACTAAGCACATGTAGGAGCTCTGCCCTGGAACATTCAATTTGTACTTAGAGCAGAAAGTTTTCCCATTCATTATCTAGATTCTGGTGTTGGGGAGGGGGGATAGCACAGAATACTAGAAAGGCATCATTTTAATGTGTTTTTCATTGGCAAGGCCAACTGTGACTCAGATGCAGCTGACAGCAAAATTCAAAATTCTTGAAATATAGAAATTGTATACCTTGACAACATATTTGTTTCCCATCATGATAAAGATTATGATAACCAAAATCACCCAAGCTTTACAGAGGAGTGGGGATTTCAAATTGTTCACTCGAATGATTTCTTCTTTTTCAAAGCCAACAAACCAAAGGTCAACTTCAAGATAGTGATTTTCCAGAGAACATGGAAATATCCATAGTTCCACAGACAAATAAGACTACTAATTTACTGGAAAATTAATAATAGGAAGTTCATCTTGTCTTTCTCTAAGAAGGCATAACCGACATGAAGAAAGTGTTATTATGACTCTTATTAGGTTGGAAAGAATACCAGTTGGGTGGCTTGGAATAACTGAGTAAAGGATCTTACAACACAATAAAACCTATTCTCTTTCTTTCTTTCTTTCTTTCTTTCTTTCTTTGTGTTTTTTTTTTTTTTTTTGAGACAGAGTTTTACTTTATCACTCTCAGTAGAGTATCATGGCGTCATAGCTCACAGCAACTTCAAATTCTTGAACTCAGGTGATCCTTTCTCCTTAGCCTCCTCAGTAGCTGGGACTACAGGCGCTCACCACAATGCTCAGCTATATTTGAAGAGGGGGTCTCTCTTGCTCAGGCTGGTCTTGAACTTCTGAGCTCAAGCAATCCACCTGCCTCAGCATCCCAGAGTGCTGGGGTTACAGGCGTGAGCCACCTCGCCTGGCCAAGAAAGCCTATTTTTAAGAAGTGATTGATTGAGGCAAGAGAATCGCTTAAGCCCAGGAGTTGGAGGTTGCTGTGAGCTGTGTGATGCCACGGCAGTGTACCGAGGGCCATAAAGTGAGACTCTGTCTCTACAAAAAAAACAAAAAAAGAAGTGATTGATTGACTGGAGATTAATAAATGCTGACAAGTAGGGGGATGTTTCACCTACTTTATTTAACTTTCATTCAACTTCACCCTAATGCAGAATATAGAGCCATCTCAACACCTGATTACAGAATTCTTTACCATGACTTCAGTATATTACATTACAGTGAAAGAAGATAATGAAAAGAGAAACAAATGAAAATCCAAGCTCTTTTACCAGCAGTAAATGTAGCAAAATCTTTTTTATCCTATTGAGGAATTTCTCCAGCCAGTGTGTCTTGAGAAAATAGGCAAGATGACTATCAGAGTTTCTACAGCTGTGCTGTCATATGCAGTAATGATAGCCACATGTGGATATTGAGTACTGTTATGGACTCAATAGTGTCCGCGCACATTTCTATGCTAAAACCCAAACTCCCAATGTGACTATACCCCCTTAAAGGAGGTAATTAGAGTTGACTGAAGTAATAACGTTAGACCCTAATCCAATAAGACTAAAGTTCTTATAAGAAGAGGAGGAGACACCCGAGGAAGGTCATGTGAGGACACAGTTTGAAGACAGCTAAGGAAAGAAACCTCTGGAGAAAGCATATCTGCTAACACCTTGATTTTGGACATTCAGCCTCTGGAACTGTGAGAAAAATAAATTTCTTTTGCTTAAGCCTTCTAGTCTGTGTTATTTTGTCATGGTGGCATCGGCCAACTGATGTAAACATTTCGTGAAAAACAACAACAGCTCCTGACATTTAGGAGCTGGCCTGGTACTATCAGCTGGGGCATGTTGTTGCCACATGCTGGTCTGGCACTCACAGTATGGTGCTGGTATTCTCTGTTGAACTCAAACTGTCAACATCAGGCAAGGCCACTCTGTGATCATGATGAATCAAGATGAAAAAAAGACCACTCTCGTTACATCTGAATACAGACAAAACGTGAACATTGTCTGAGCCATAAAATACCAAGTATACTCCACTCCTGGCTAACATGTGTGACTACTGCTTCCTTACCAATTATAGCTTTATCTTCACTCTAGTCTTTGGTTCTTATAAACAATTTGTAGAGATGCCCAGTTAGAGTTTTCCCCACTTTTTAAGAGCACTCATTACAGTCTGAACCTCTGCTTCCATGGACCATACCTGAAATCAGCCCACCAAAGTCCCAAGTCCCAGAATAAGTCCTTTCTAACACTCTCTGACTGAGACAGTCCATGCTTCCTCGTGATGTGTGTCCTCTTCCTGCAACCAGTTATAAGCCGAATGTCAACGACCAGTGTGTGCTTGGTATTCTTTGGTTAGAAAGCATTGGCAATTTGAAATGAAGCTAGTTTAAGTTAAGATGTACTGTAAGTGTGAAATACCTGATTTTCAAAAGCTATAAGAGTATAAAAATATGTCATGATTTTATATTGATTAAATGTTAATATTTTGGATATGACGAAAAAGACAATATATTATTAAAAGTTAACTTACTTGTTTTTTTTTTAAATGTAGCTACTAGAAAATTAAAAATTACCCATCTGTCTTACATTTTATTTCTCATGAACAGCGTTGGTTTATAATGTCCCAAGGAAAGTCGGTCATTGACTATTTTGACCATGTACACACAGCCTTATTATTATAAAGCTTTTTATTAATTATATAATGAGACACTACACTCTGGGTAAAACACAACTCCCAAATCTCTGTGACTTAATAATGCAAAAGTTTATTTCTTTTCTTTTTTTTTTTGCAGTTTTTGGCTGGGGCTGGGTTTGAACCTGCCACCTCTGACATATGGGGCCGAGGCCCTACCCCTTTGAGCTACAGGCCCCCACCGAAAGTTTGTTTCTCTTAAACACACAATCCTTTGAGAGTTAGAACATCTCACCAGGTAGCTATTCTCCATTTGGGAGCTCAGAGATCTAGTTTTTATTTCTACATTATCATAAAATAGAAGTGGGAAGAGGCTGTTGGAGGGTTTTCTCCTAGAAACCCATTGGCCAAATCTAGTCATGTGGGTCAGCTTAACCAGAAGGCAGCAGGAGAGTATAATTTCCACTTTTACCCAGAAGAAGGAAAGACCTGAAAATGAGTAGCAATAGTATCGTCTGCCACAGTGAAAGAAATGCAAAGAGAAGTGCGTGTTAGAAGCCAGGTGTGGCCATCTGTAATCCTCGCACTCTCAGAGGCTGCCGTGGGAGGATTACTCGAGCTCTGGAGTTTGAGAACAGCCTGAGCAAAAGCAGGACCTCATCTCTACTAAAAATAGAAAAATTAGCCAGGCACGGTGGCTGGAGCCTGTAGTCCCAGCCATTGAGGAGGTTGAGGCTGGAGGTTCGTTTCAACCCAGGAGTTTGAGGTTGCTGTGAGCTAGCCTGATGCCACAGCACTCTAGCCTGGGGCAACAGAGTGAGACTCTGTCTCCAGAAAACAAAAAATACATGTTGTAGGTTTCTAGCTTAACACAAATGTGGGACATATTTGATCTATGCCCAAATTATTTTGTCTAGGAGACCTGGACTCAGAGGACATTGGCACTTTTAAAATGCATTGTAATAGTTCATTAGATTTTCTAGCTCATATTTTTGATGGCATTTTAATGTTTCCAGCTAATTAGATGCAATGTGTAAGTTACCAACAGCTCACGGTTCCTGACGTATTTTTCTAATATGAGAGAAACTGTAAAATAAAGTTAAAATTTTGTTTAAAAGCAGGGTGTAATTTGATTTAGTAGAAAGAAGACATTTTTCAGGATCATTGGTTTTTTTTTTTTAAGTTGGTTGATCAGGCTCACCCTGCTTCCATATACATTACTTCATTCAACAAGATTTCATAATAAAAAAATAAAAATAAAGTGTGATCTTGGAGATTTGATTAGTCAGAAACCACCCATCTGCAGGAAGATTCCTAAAATGCAGGCAGCTTTGCTTTTCTCCTCTTCAAAGGTCTCCTCCTGGCATCAGAAAAGTTGTTTGTAGTAAACCCAGGGGAGGGAGGAGGGTCTGACAAGCTTTCTCCTCCCCTTTTGTGGCTGAACTAAGAAGGCTTCTAGTATGACTAATTCTACCAATATGAATCAGTAGGTTAATTTCTGGAGGAGGTAAGCCTATGGCTGTGTGGGGTAGAAGAAAGAGGGGATTCAGCACTTGATCTTATTCTCCCGCCCCTGTCTTCTCTCCTTCCCTGTCTCCAGGGTCTGCCGTGGCCCTCCTAGACTGCCAGCCTCCAGCACGCAGCCTTAGAGAAAGGAGCTGTCCGTTCAGTACCAGAGCCACGTGCAATCTGCCCGCCAAAACACAAAGAACTGAAATATTAATTAAAAAAAGCCAATCTGCTCAATCCTCCGCCCGCAGGCAGGCTCTAACAGAAAACCGCATATGCTTTCCCTTTCTCCTCAATAAATCTTCAAGTGGGCATTAAAATACCTAAAAGGATTAGTCATTAAATGCTTGTACATTTGGCTTAATTCGCAAGAAACTGTATGTCACAGGGTTACATCAGAACTGCAGTTTAATCTCATTTGCAGTATTTGCGTAAGTGCTTTATTTCTTCTAATGATTGTTACAGAGGATAATATTAATATCCCAAGTGTCCAGAGGGAGAAGGTTAACACACCAACAAGGAAATGAGCTGGATGCTGACTGATGTATAAAACTATCAAAGCTTCTTTTAAGGTGAAACACACAAAAAAGAATAAATGTGGGGATGTGGCTTTCCCTCCTCTAGCCGCATTTATTATTATTATTTATTATTTGATCCTAAGGTAATAAGGAAAATGCTTTATTTGAAAAGGATTTTTGCACTTCAGTTGAATATGCTGTCCTGCGTATTGCATTCAAAAGCTGTCTATGTGGTGACAGTAGAACAACCCTTCAAAGGATTTAATTGCAGAATCATTCTTACTTCCTTCTGAGGAAGTTCTTTGTAGCAACAGCACTCAGTCCAGTAACAGGAGCCAAACCCCGTGCCTCCCCCTCCACACCCATCCACCTCCAAGGATTCCTCCTTCCACCTACCTGCTGGAGCGTATATTGTCTGTATTATGCACCTGCATCTGGCCCTGATAATTTAATTTTTGGTCCATCAACTTATTTTTGTACAAGGTTTAATAACTCACTGGACAGTAAGTCTCCAAACAAAAAGGGATCAAAGGTCCAACACTATTTAGAAAAGGGGTTTATTTGTTAAATATATACTCATTGATTACCTACTCTGTGCAAGCAGTCTGCTATCCTTTACTCATAGTATGTTTCCTGAAATTATTTATTACATGTTTTGGATACATCTTAAATTAATTAAAAAAGGCTGTCATTAATTTTTCTCTGCCCAGAACATCAGGGAGGAGAAGCCAATGGATTCACTGAAAAAAAAAATGCATTTAAAAAATTCAAAGTTTGCCCTAATTTTAGTGAGATTCGTTGTTAAAAAAACAATGAAACACTTTGGGAGACTGAGGCAGGTGGATTTCTTGAGCTCTATCAAGAGTTTGAGGCCAGCCTGAGCCAGAGCGAGACCCCATCTCTAAAATAATAGCTGGACATTGTGGTGGGTGCTTGTAGGCTCAGCTACTTGGGAGGCTGAGGCAAGAGGATCCCTTGAGCCCAAGAGTTTGAGGTTGCTGTGACCTATGATGACACCATAGCACTCTATTGAGGGTGACCAAGCGAGACTCTGTCTCAAAAAAAAAAAAAATACAATGAGATATTTGAATGTAAAATCAATACTTGACTGTCCAGACTTTATGTCTGTTGAAGGCTAAGCGGTAACCTGATAAAGAGTTCACACCAATCCAGGTTTTTCCTTTGTCCATGAGATAACTTCATGATATAGAGAATTAGGTTTCTTCTATCAATCGGGCAGGTTAACAGTTATTGTATTGACATGTTATGCAGGAGGTTAAAAAAGATATAAAATGGGCACCTTCAAACATTCTTTTGAGAAGAATTATTTAGGGCATTCAAAATATCAGCATTTTATAAATAAGCCAATACACTTTACTATTCATTAGAGGTGGCTGAATGTCTGTATATTGTAGTTTTGGCTGGGGCAGGGCTTAAACCCACCACCCCTGCTATATGGGGCCAGCACCCTATTCCTTGAGCCACAGGTGCTGCCCAGAATGTATATCATGATTAAAGGGGCACTGGAAGAGAGATTTGTTTTTTCCTAGTCCTTGTTTACTCATTAGTTTTCATATAGTACATTGCAAATCTCAGAAGACCTTTTGGTCTCAGATGCCTCATCTCTTACGTTAGGTAGGAATACTAGGCATCTTTAAGATTTCTTGGGTGGTGTCTGTGGCTCAAGGCGTAGGGCGCAGTCCCATATACCAGAGGTGGCGGGTTCAAACCTGGACCTGGCCAAAAACTGCAACAACAACAACAACAAAAATTTCTTTATTCTCTGACCATCTATGATACTAAGTGAACATTTTCAACACTTAAAGTTTTTAACTCCAAGTCCTATCATGCCATTCTTACCTGAGTTGAATTCTTGGAGTCACTGTTTTTAGTTTGTTAGTATGTAGAGATTAAAAAAAAATGGTGAAATTTTAGTCAATAAGTGAAGCCGAAGTCATCAGAATTATTTCAGCTTTTATCCATTTTCTCAGAAAATGTAGTTTATTTGTTATGTTTATTCATACCAACAGAATAGTTTATGCTTTCTTCATGTTATATTATTGGTGAATAAATCAACATCTAACTTTTCCTATACATTTTTTCCCTTCTACTTTTATATTAGAACATGCCTTCTTCATGTTATATTATTGCTGAATAATTCTTGTTTATGTATACATGATCATTTATTATGTGATTACATATATGATTATTTTTGTTTATTTTAATAGTTAGTAAGGGTATAACAATTTATTATTACAAAAGTTTTGTTTTAACTTGAAGAAATTAGTTATGCAAAATTAAACTGACTCTGATATTCAATACTAGTTTTTTATCCTCCTTTAGAACTAAGTTACATATTAATTTTTAGTAGTTCAATTAAATTTAAATAATAAAAAGTAAGTAATTATTAAGCACCTATTTCATTTAGAAAAACTGAGATAGTAAGGAAGGCATCAAAACTATAAAAAACATCATTTTCAATATAAACTTACAATCTACTTACAATCTAGTTGTGGGAACAGTATTTGTATATAAGGAAAAATTAAACATGCAAAACAAATCATAATGAATGGCAAATGGGATAACAAAATGTGACTTCATGACGTAGAACAGAGGTGATAGGTTAGATTTTTGAGGGGACATGATGAAGAGGGGCATTTTAAATCACATGATCATAACCTAGGCATTGATATGTGACATTTAAAGTCAAAGTTATAGAATCATACTATGTAATCATTTATTCACATTTTCAACATCTAACTTTGCCTGCACAGATTTTTTTCCTTCTACTTTTCCTTCTACATGTTTTATATTAGAACATGCCTATGCTTTATATAAAAGCTTTTTCTTTCTGGGAACCTCTATCTAAGGAAAGTAATGATACATTCAAAGCATAAACCTGAACTACCCATGGGACTACGTGGATGATAACTACATAAGAGAGTTACATTAGGGCAGAAGTGGAGGTCATGGCATATCAAACCAAAAGCATGAAGCTAGAGTCAAGTTTGGTGGATTTTGTTTGTACCTGATCATTTTCAGGCTAGTTGTACAATTTAAAGTTTTCCCTTTATAAGACTAATAGACTTGCCACTGAACGACAAATTGAGCTTCTTTTAAAGCAGCACTCTAGAAAATAGAGTACTGCAGATTCAGAAATTAGATTTGATCCAGAATAAATTGGGATGGATGAATCCAAATTAAAATAATAGCAATTAAAATATGTGAGCCATAGAATTGGTTATATAAGCTTTTAGGCTAAGGATGCTGCTTTGTAACCAGTACATTCTTACTAATACAAAGGTAATTGTAGAGGACAAAAGTTTTTCAGAAGACATATGTACAAGAGTATTTAATATCATCTGTTTTCTATAAAATTACATAGCACTTACAGCTAATTTGTATTCTTAACAATTATTTTGGGAAAGTTTCTGTTATGACAAACATGGTTTTGCTAATATTTTATTCATTTTGCTAATATGTTATGTTTGTTACATGAAGGCGTCTGTAGTCCCAGCTACTTGGGAGGCTGAGGCAAGAGAATTGCTTAAGCCCACGGCACTCTACTCAGGGTGATACAGTGAAACTCTGTCTCAAAAAAAAAAAAATTACACACTTTGAAAAACAATTTAGGGTATCTAAAAATATATATATACTATATGTTATGCAATAGCTTTGCTTAAATAATTTTTGAGCTGTAGTCTTAGATCTTATAATATGGGATGTGTTCAGTATCCTAGTACCCAGAATATAAAACTTAGGACTTTTTTTTTTTTTTGAGGCAGAGTCTGTGTCACCCTTGATAGAGTGCTGTGGCATCACAGCTCACAGCAACCTCAAACTCTTGGGCTTACACAATTCTCTTGCTTCAGCCTTCTATGTAGCTGGGACTACAGGTGCCCACCACAACGCTTGGCTATTTTTTGGTTGCAGTTGTCATTGTTGTTCAGAAGGCCCAGGCTGGGCTCGAACCTGCCAGCCTTGGTGTATGTGGCTGGCACTGTACTCACTGAGCCACAGGCACTGCCAAAACTTAGGACCTAAAAATATAATAACATGTTAAGTAAAGGTTTGTAAACTTGTTTACAGAATCTTTTACACTTTTTCCATCACAAAGCATGCGTGTGATTTTGACTTTTTAATAATGGACACTCTGACAGGGTAAGGTAGTTTCTCACTGTGGTCTTAATTTTAATTTTCCTGATGATTAGGGATGATGAGCATTTTTTCATATGTTTTGTTGGCCATTTGTCTATCTTCCTTTGGAAAATTTCTGTTCATGTTTCAAGTTAAAAAGCAATAGATACTGGGGTGGATGCGGATAGAAAGAATGCTTATTCTCTGCTGCTGAGATGGTGAATCAGTACAACCTCTATGGAAAGAGGCATGGAGATTCCTCAAAGAAATAAATGTAGACTTGCCATTTGCTCCAGCAATCTTGTTACTCGGTATCTAACCAAAGGAAAAGAAATCATTATATCAAAAAGACACTTGTACTCAAATTTTACTGCACATTCACAATTGCAAAAATGTGGAATCAGCCTAAATACTCATCATTTCACTAGTGGGTAAAGAAAATGTTTTTTCAGCTCAGCGCCTGTGGCTCAAGCGTGTAAGCGCCAGCCACATATACCTGAGCTGGCAGGTTCGAGCCCAGTCCAGGCCCGCCAAACAACAATGATGGCTACAACCAGAAAATAGCCGGGCGTTGTGGCAGGCGCCTGTAGTCCCAGCTACTTGGGAGGTGGAGGCAGGAAAATCGCTTGAGCCCAGGAGTTGGAGGTTGCTGTGAGCTGTGATGCCACAGCACTCTCCCAGGGTGACAGCTTGAGGCTCTGCCTCAAAAAAAACAGAAAATGTTTTCTCTTAAAAAAAATGTTGTATATATAAGTACCATGCAGCACTACTGAACCATAAAGAGGAGTGAACAAAGGTCTTTTGCAGCCATTTGGATGGAACTGAAAGCATTATAAATATCTTAGGAATGAAAAAACAAACTACGTTTTCACTAAAAATTGGTAGCTAAACATTGTTACACATGAGGACAGATAGATATAAAGGATATTGTAACACAATCGGGGGGAGTCAGAAACTGGCGAGAGGTAAAAACTTACCTGTGGGGTACGATAGATGCTACTCTGAGGATGGGCATCCTCAACGCCATGACTTAACCATTATCCATGTAACAAAAACAATTGGACAGACACCTTAATATATATATATGTATATTTTGAGACAGAGTCTCACTATGTTGCTCTTGGTAGAGTGCTGTGGCGTCACAGCTCACAACAACCTCAAATGCCTGGGCTTTAGTGATTCTCTTGCCTCAACCTCCCAAGTAGCTGGAATTACAGGTGCCTGCCACAACGCCTGGCTATTTTTGTTGTTGTTGTTGTTGTCGTCATCATTGTTGTTTAGCAGGCCCAGGCCAGGTTCAAGCCCACCAGCCCCGGTGCATGTGGCCAGCACCCTAACCACTGAGCATAGGCACGGAGCTCACCCTTAACGTTTTGAAATTTATGAAAAAGAAGGGTGGGGTGTGTGTGTGTGTATGTGTGTGTGTGTGTGTGTATTCCTTAGCCTTGAAGATAGGATGACCTTAACGATTTTTTTTCAACTAACAGAATGCAGTGGAAATGATACTGAATGTTTTTCGAAACTGAAAATGTATCTATATTGAGGGTTGGAACACTGGATTTTGGAATGTCTAATATATATTGCAAAAAGAGGAGAATGGCTATTAGAGGAATATCTGGAACAGGGCACGGTGCCATAGACAGACTTACTGGCTTAGCTTGGTGACTTCCAAAACGCAAGCGTGAAAATTATAGTAAAATAGAGATTTGTCGATACCTCTGAAATTAAGGTGTGGCAGTATTGGTCTGTTGAGTTCCAGAGAAACTTTCTCAGAGGAGGTGATTTCTCAATTAGGTATTTAAAGATTCCAAGGAATACATCAATTAGAAAAGGGATGAGTTATGCCCTAGGCTAAGAAAAACACAGGGAAAATCTCAGAAGACATAGAACAGTATAGCAAATTCAGTTAAATGAAGTAGTTTCAGAAATATTTTTGCATAAGTGAAGTACAGATGATTGTAGAAGTTTGATTGAGAATACGTCAGGTAAAGAAATGCAGAGTTAATCTTAGAGACAATGAGGTCAATCAGATATTTTAAACAGAGGATTGACAAATCAGACTTGCTATTCAAATTAAGTCAATATTCATAGAAAGTTCTTTCCCCCAAATTTCAATTATTGGAGTATCATCATCCCGAATTTTGCTTTACCTATTGAAGAGTCCAGCTCAGGCCAAAATGCTACATGTGATCTTTCAGGCCCCACTCCACAGGCAATCGCAAAGGCTTTGCCTCTCGGGCCTGTATGAGGCCCTCCCCACACCAGTCCATGGTAGTTTTCTGGAGGGAATTGCGGTCAAAAACTCAGGTGCCCTCTTCTGTTTGTTTGGTGTTCTTCTGCAATGAGACAGCTCCTCCCACTTGTGGGCATTGTCTTCTGCTGGTTGTGTTGTGGCATTCCATGGGTTAAGATAGTACATTAGGGAACTAGTGTCTATTTTGTCTCTTGCTGACATCATCACAATAATAAAGGCTTGATTATTACTTTTGGCTTGTGCTAATAGACCATCTTAACACTTGGGACCGTGACACCTTTCCATTACTTAGTTACTGTTTGTTAAAGGTTCACTTTTAAAAAGTTTTCCAAGTTAGCCTTATCCTGAACATCAATATACAGACAATCATGATTTTGGACTGCTAGTTATATTATATTTTAATATATCTCAATAAGCACATAATTATTAACATAATAAAAATATGAGAAATGAAGTTTTAGGGAAGGTAAATGATTTGTCCAAGGACTGAATCAAAATTGTAAGTGGAAGAGCCAACATTCAGACCTTGACAGCCTGACTATAGAACCAAGTCAGGACCATTTTACTATCTGTCCACATACCACTTATCATCATTACCAGTATTACCTTTTGAGAAATACAGTGATAGATCACAAACACAAGTTTGTTCTTCCAGACATCTGACATGAGGTTAATATCCAAAATGTATAAGAAATTCAGACAATTCAACAGCAAGAAATCAAATGACTCAATTAAACAATGGGAGTTAAATTTCTGAAAAGAAGATATACAAATGGCTAACAGGTATATAAAAAGAAAGCTTACCATCAAGAATCATCATGGAAGTGCAAATTAAAACCACAGTGAGATGTCACCTTACACCTGTTAGAATAGCTATTAGCGAAAAAGCAAAAAGATAAATGTTGGTAAGGATGTGGAGAAAAGGGAACCCTTATAAACTGTATAGGACTGCTATTATGGAAAACAGTAGACATTGCCTCAAAAATTAAAAACATAGCTTCCATATGACCCTGAAATTTCACTACTGGATATATGTGTAAGGGAAATGAAATCAGAATACCAAAGAGACAGCTACATTTGCATGCTCATTACAGTATTAGTCACAGTAGCCAAGATATGGAAGACGCCTGAGTGTCCATCAATATTTAAATAGATAAAGGTATTTGTCTTTCTGTGCCTGGTTTATTTCACTTAATAGAATGTCACCCAGGTTCATCCCTGCGATTGTAATGATTGGTTTTACTTCTTTTTAAAGGCTAAATAGCATTAGAATACAAAAAATTGTAATGCTATTTAGCCTTTAAAAAGAAGTAAAGCTTATCATTATCAATTTTTTGTATTGTAATGCTATTTAGCCTTTAAAAAGAAGTAAAGCTTATCATTACAATCGCATGGATGAACCTGGGGGACATTATATTAAGTGAAATAAACCAGGCACAGAAAGACAAATACCTCATGTTCTCAATTATATGTGGAATTTAAAATAGTCAAATTCATAGACGAAGGAAGTACAATGGTGATTTCCAGGGTCTGGGAGATGAGTGAGGCTGGGTGCTGTTTATCAAAGCTTGCAATATTTCAGTTAGGAAAAATTGAGTTCAGCACATCTACCATACACTAATAACAATTAATTATATATTTAAAAATTGCTAAGAAAGTAGATTTTTAACTCTTCTCACTACAAATAAATGATCAATATGTAAGGCATATGACAATTGGCTTAATTTAGACATTCCACAGTGTAAACGTTATTTCAAAACATCATAAATACATAGAACTTTTGTCAATTAAAATATTAAGAAATAATAAAAAACTTTAGATATTAAAAAATGCACATTGTCAATTGACAGAAGTCAGTCTGAAAAGGCTACATATTGTACGATTCCAGATGCATAATGTTCTCAAAAAGAAAAACTATAGAGACTGGTAAGCCTGATGTAATAGGGGCAAATTCTGAGGGATGTAATAAGATCTATGGTTGCTAGGGATTCAGAGGGAAGGGAGAAGGATGGATAGTGGAGAATAGGGCCTTTTTAGGACAGGGGAACTATTCTATATGATACAATCATGCTGGGTACATGACATTATGCATCTGTTAAAACTCGTAGGACTATACCACAGAAAAAGTTAACCTTAATGTAAACTTCGGATTTCCATTACTAACAATGAGGTATCAGTGCAGGTTCAGCAATTGTAGTGAATGCACCACACTATTCATTGCAAGATATTGCATAATAGGACAAACTGGGTTGGGGAGCAGTAAGTGGGAATGAGGATATAGCAACCCTACTTTATGGCCCACTTTTCTAGAAACCTAAAGCTGTTCTAAAGCATAAAATCTATATTAAAAAGAATTTGCTTTCCCTATAAATTCCAACTTAGGGCCACGTTAGTAGAATGAATCTTATAATTTGTGTGTGAATGTGCTGTTTTTCATTTTTCTACTAAGTTACTGAAAATTAGTTCTAAACATAATAAAGGTAAGAAATTAACTCTAGTCTCTGGGTCCTGACACATGGAGTTTGGGTAAACATAAAAGGGGGTGATGGAGCAGATGGCTCTCAGTGATTTGGTGGCAAACATTAAACACAACTAGGAAGCAAGAATGGGAGTTTTGTGCATATAGAAAGAATTGTGTGTAATAATTTTCCATGGCAGGAAATGTCCTCTGAGCTTATTTGGTAGAAAGATTCGGAAAGACAGTAAGTAAACCAAGACCTGTATGCTGTTTTCCAAGAGCAAGGCACACTTCACGCATTGTCTTTTTAAATTCTCATGACAGCTCCCGTGTCAGATGAGTAGTTACTCCTTCATCTGCGTTCTCCCTTATCCCATAGTTGCACTGACCTTGCACTTGGCTATCCAGCTGGAGACCTCATTTCTCCGCCTCTCGAGAAGCTAGGTGTGGCCAGACAATTAAGTTCTTCCCCGCTGAATGCGAGCAGATGTGTGCAACTTCTACAGTCTTCACTTACAATGAAATGACCCACTTGCCTTGTATTTCCCTCCTCATTCCTATGGTGTTTCATCACCCAGCTTCATCTTCATCAAACAGATGAAGATAATTCTCAGACAATATTTAGCACTTCAGGTTCTTGCCATCTGCTACTCCTTCATACCCTGCGGGAATTACACATATTCAGCAGGTGCTGTGGTCAAGGCAAGCATAAGTCCTGCCAAAGACAATGTGCCATCATTGCCATGCATGGACAAATCCAAATGGGTTCATAGGTGGCCAGGGGACACACATGCTGCAGGATACCAGTAAGCCTACTGGGACACAGAAAAGGGCATGGGGTGGTGTGGAATGATTTTTCCAGAAGAAGCTAATGAGAATAATTAGCACAGGATGTTTCTAGTCTGTCTGGGAGGTGGGAGTGGTGTAGAGACCATATGTGTGGGTAGACAGAATGTAACTTTAGGAACGTATTTCAAGTCTGCTCACTGTACCTAAAATCTACACTAACAAATAAATAGATGAGATGGGCAAGCTCCAAGTTGCCCACTGAGCTATCAGTCAATCATGACGGAAGAAGCATGGGTGTGTCAAGGGCAAGCCATTCACTATCTATTTAATTTAATTTTAAGGTACCAGCTAGTACTATTTTATTCAGGTAATTCTGACTAGAAGATTACATCACATGGTTCCCTCAAAGATTGCCAGATACAACAGTTAGCATATTTCATACCTACTATCTTTCCTGCAAAGCCCTAGGTTTCCATTATTCGCAGAATAGTGTACTTAGTCAAGATTCCTTGTTACAATAACCCAAACTGATGTTAGCTTATTATACAGAAAGGGAAGTTATTAAAAAGATCATTGAGTGGCTATTAAGTTGCCAGAAAATTGGAGAAACTGGCCTGTAAAGCGCTAAGGAAGTGTGACTCTCAGCCATAAATTATGCCTTAGAATTATTGTGGTCAGGACAAGATGACCTTTGCTTGTTGAATACTGAATACTGTGCAGGAACACTCTTACTGCCTCGAACACACTTTTTTTACTAGTTCCTGAAATCAAACTTGGGAAACTATATCTCATTGGCCAAAGGCCTAGTTCATGCATCATGTTTAGTTGTAAGAGAGACCAAAATGTTAGCATTGGCTGTGCCCAGTGGCTCACACCTGTAATCTCAGCATTTTGGGAGACTGAGACAGGAGGATCACTTGAGGCCAGGGGTTCAAGACCAACCTGAACAACATAGTGAAACCCCATCTCTACCAAAAAAATTAGCTGGGCTCAGTAGTGTGCACCTGAAGTCCCAGCTCCTCAGGAGACTTGGGCAGGAGGATTGATTTCTTCAGCCTGGGAATTTGAGGTTGCAGTGAGCTGTGATGATATCACTGCACTACACCCCCGGTAACAGAGCAGGACTCTGTCTCAAAAAAAAAAAAAAAAAGCCTTTTTGGCTTTTCTTCCCATGGAACACATGTTCTTCCTCCTACCAAGACATACAAAGTAAATAATTCCTAAAAACAGAAGTGGGACCAAGAAGTGGGACTGAGAGTTACACTCGTTAATCTTAGCTAAGTACTCCCACCTTGCATCTACGTTCTGAGTATATAGATGTGTCTGTGTGTATATATATATATTTTGTCCAAATGATATTAAAAAACTGTATCTTAGGGGCAGCACCTGTGGCTCAAAGGAGTAGGGCACCAGCCCCATATGCTGGAGGTGGTGGGTTTAAACCCAGCCCTGGCCAAAAATTGTAAAAAAAAAAAAAAAGAAACAAAACAAAACCGTATCTTAGAAGGAAAAGATGGTGACATTTAATGACTGATACGATTGGTGTTCTTTTAGCTATAATGATAATATTAATCTGTCACTGGTACGACAACTTCTTGAAAAAAACAAGTATGGCTGGCACAAAGTAAATGGATTCATTTAACACACGTGTACGTGTCTACATTTATGCTAAGAATGAAACAGAACTCACGCATCCTAAGACTTTCTCAGAGGAACACACATGGTTAATAAAGCTTCCTAAAATTTCATTTTAAATCTCCACACTGTGCATTAAACCAATGGTATAAATTCAGTTTGTCACATTACATATTTCATACATACCATATATTTCATACTCTGTAAAGGCACAATTTAATAGCAATTAGGTTAAGATGACCTAATTATCAGTACACCAAGCAAAATTTTGTTTGTTTTCCAACTCAAAATAATTTATGATAATGTAGCTTTTTCCTCATATTTTTCTATAAATTTGGGTTGGGACTAGACCAGAATTTGAGCTCCATCTCACTATTTATTTTTCTTTTGAGTTGTTTGAGGCGTAGTACTATTTTTCTCTATCTGAAGAAGGTGAAACTTGAATTATATTTATCAATACCTTGAAAACTTGGTTATAATTACTTAATAAGAAAATTAATTGAGTTTCTTTTGAATATGGTAGTAGACAATGAGAAAGTTTTTAAATTTTATTTTGAGCCGACACTGAATTATATAGAGAACAGCTTACCTGTGGACATAATATGTCAAAAAAATTTTGTGTCTGTTTTTTATGTGAAGTAGCTTGGATCTTTTGCTTTGAATCGTGATTCATAAATGATTTGCTAGCTGGAGAGACATTATGCTTCACACATATGTTATTCAAGGTTGGAACAATTTTCAGAGCCCAGTCTTAAATTATTTCTGAGAATGTCCTGTGGAAGGAAAGTGAATTAGAAAGAATTTGATAAGGAATATTCATTTGTATCCCATGTACAGCAGAGAACCTGTTGGATAACATCTAAAAGAGGATTAAAGCTGATTTCTTACAAGCTGTAGGATAATCAGATTTCTAAGCTAACGCAGAATTAGGACTTCTAATTCATTTACTATGTAACCGATGCCATTGGCCAAGGCCCTCACGATGCATTTGATTCTGGACATATGATCCCTGCATCTTTTTATCTCCTTTAAGACCTCACTTTTACTTAGTATTTTTCAATGAGAGGGGACTAAGGATGTGTGGCTCTTGACATACAAACTCTAGAATGATTTTTTTGTACTTAATGCAATTTAGGTCATGCCATAATTTCATAGGCTGTATTACATTTATTTGAGCAGCATAAATCCTCTCTTTAATACATATTAAGGACATAATCACACTATTAAATGAAGCATGTTCCTTCTGTAGAGTAATACTATGACCATTTCTGTATTGTCAGCGTAATGTGTACTTTTCAGATCATGCCACTGTCCTTTTGGAAGCTCTAAATTCTGGCATCTTTTGGATGTCTTTGGAGACAGTCTGATGTTTCCATTACATTCTCCTCTCTGTATTTATCAAATTGTGCGGTGTTCATTTTAAAGTTAGAAATAGATCATGAGTAGAATATCTGTCTATCTTCTTTACAGTGGGAGTCCTTCCCCATACTCTTTCTTATTTTAAAATTCTGAATCAGGCCTGGTATGGTGGCTCATATCTATAATCCTGGCACTCTGGGAGGCCGAGGTGGGTGAATTGCTCAAGTTCAAGAGTTCGAGACCAACCTGAGCAAGAGTGAGACCCTGTCTGTACTAAAAATAGAAAAGAAGTTGGGCATTTTGGCAGGCAGGTTACTTGTAGTCCTAGCTACTCAGGAGGCTGAGACAAGAGGATCACTTGAACCCAAGAGTATGAGGTTGCTGTGAGCTATGATGATGCCATAGCACTCTACCCAGGGTGGCAGAGTGAGACTCTGTCTCAATAAATAAAATAAAATAAAATAAAATAAAATAAAATTCTGAATCAATTGGAGTGAAATTTAGGATTATTGTTCACACACATTCACTCCTCCTCCCCTCTCTCTCCACTGAAGATGGGGTATATTTTTCTACCCCAATGTTTACCTTGGCCATGTGACTTACTTTGACTCATGGAATGTTAAACGGGCCTGAATTATGCTTTCACAGCTGTGCTTTGCCTTTGCATCTCTGCCATCACCATGAGAATATAATCCTGGGGGTTGCTGGACCTTAAGCCTAAGCTGGAGACACAGAAAACAGGTCTGAATGAGCCCTTGCTCTAGAACTAAGCCCTGCTGAGTCTGGCTGAGACCAGCAAAATTCCAAGTCTTAGGAGTGAGAAAAATAAATGTTTGTTGATGTAAATCACCAAAAGTATGAGGTTATTTGTGATGTAGCATTATTGTCGCAACAGCCAATTATACAATTGTGTAAAGTCATTGATCTAACATTTCATGATAAACACAAGACAAGAAAAAATAATTTTCAAAGTCTAATTCAATTGTTAAGAGGATGCTGGCCCAATCACTCTACTTAATTTGACAGCAATTGCCTATTTTACATTATTATGTATGATACTTAAAAATCAGTTGAGCAATTATTATACAGAGTGTCTCCAAAGTCATCATACATAGAGGAATTGGGAAGCAATACATAAATGTATCTTTATTTAAAAAGTATTCATTACAGAATTTAAAAAATATTTATGAAATATTCTCTACATATTGGCTATCTCCACACACACATGCACACACAGAGTCTTCTTTCCCACTCAGGGAGAACATGTTCCAATATCTGTTGTTACCTTCTTTCCCATGTATGAAGACTTTTGAAACACACTGTGTATCCTGCAATGTGCTAAATATTTTATTTGGAGTATCTCATTTAATTTTCACAATAACAGAGAGGCAGGCCATGTTTTCCCCATTTTACTTTTATTATTATTATTTTTTTTGCAAGGTAATTATTGACTTACTTTACTTATTTATTTTTTAGTTTTCTTTTTGTTTGTTTTAGTTTTTAATTTTTATTTTTTTATCCCCATTTTTGGAACTAAGAAAACAAAGGCATGAAAGGTCATGAAACCCGACCAGTCAAGTAGCTGGTAAGTTGCGGATCCAAAATTCAAACATAGGTGAATAGACTTAGGAGTCCATGCTCTTGACAATAATGGCAACAAAGAAACATCTCTGTGGGTGAGACAAGTGCTGGATCATACCTATTGTTAAAATGCTGATAGGAACACAAATAGTATTGTGTGTGAAAGCATCACTTTCTTTATTTACTTGTACTTGAAAAAAATCTCATGATCAGATTCTTGTTACCCAGCTATGGGTTTATCATTTTGTTCTCTTCTAAATATATATTTCTATGTGTCTACTGTATGTTACTTCTTGGTTTAATATGTATCATAAATTAACTACTTATAGGTGTGATTTATTTATCCTAAAAATATCTCCTTCAAATTCTAGGGTTCATATGTTCATTGTGAAATTTTAGGATTTGATGATAAATTCTAATTGACCTTATTCATAGCTTTTATATAAAGTACAAACCTTGATACCTTCTCAAATTTTATTTTCTTAATACTCCCTAATCTTTCTAGTTAACTTTACTTCTCATCTATTGCATTTCTTCTAAATGCTTTCCTCAGAGAATAGTCCACATTTTGCACCAGAGTGAAGTATTATTTTCATTTTTGTTTCAAACTATTTTTCTAGAAGCTCTACGAAACTATTTTGAACCTGTAAATCTTGACCCTACCATCTTCAGGTATGTGGAGTTCCAGACAAGCCTGTGCAGGAGTGAAAGCCTGTCTCTATTAAAAATAGAAAACTCGCCAAGTGTTGTGGTGGGCACCTATAGTCCCAGCCACTTGAGAGGTGGACATAAGAGGATCTCTTCCCAAGACTTTGAGGTTGCTGTGAGTGAACTCTGTCTCAGAAAACAAAAACAAAAATCTTTGCAAAAGTCAATTAACATCCACTGTAATGGCAAATACAACTTTTTCATTTAACATCTTAAGTTTTTTTTTTTAGAGGGACGGGGACTGTATTGTCCAGGCAGGTCTTAAACTTCTGGCCTTAAGCAATCTTCCCACTTCAGCCTCCCAAACTGCTGGGATTACAGCCTCTCCAAGCCACTGTACCCAGCTATGTTTTATGATTTTAAGAAAAATTTAAAACCTTATATAAAAATATAGAGGATATGATTGCTGTTATGTAACAGATTTGTGATATGATGGAGGCTGGTGTACCAGATCAAGATTTTTACCACATTTGACCAAGGCAAATGCACAAGTATATAACCCAGAGAAAGAGGGGAAGTTACATTTTTTTTTTTTCTATTCCAGAAGTGGGAACACTGTAGAGGTTGGAGAAATGATTCTTAGCATGCTTCATTGTATAGTGACTTTAATTAAGACTTGGTTTAGGTAGAGCTAGAGGTTACACATATATAATGATGTTTTTTTTGTGTGAGGTTATGTAAAAGCATTCTTATACTGATTTATTTTTCTGGATCATCTTTTTTTGTGTCACTCAGGTTTATGACTAACTAGAGAGGAAAACTCTTTAGGAGCTTGAGGGACATTTTTCTCCCTTTTCCTTTTCTCCAGAGAGTTTTTCAAAGAGTAAAAGTCAAAACCCCTGGATATCTATAACTTATTTTTCTAACTGTCGTTAATTTCTGCTCATGACCATCGACCTTGTTTCCTTTTTATCTATCTGTATGCACCCTGGATAATACTCTGCAAAGACAAAGGGAGGGTGCTTTGATGGGTAAGCAGAAAATGGTCTAAACAATAGATTCAACAGCATCTTTGAAAGAAAATAATAGAACATCTGGAGCACAGATGAGTCACTAAAACAACAGAAGTAACAAGTCAGTTTCTATTTCCCCAAATTTTGATCAGGAATCCCCATTTTGAGAACCATAAGTGTAATTCAAGAACTCATTTAAAACCAGGGGAGTTGACCCTCTGGATTAGGAACTAATTTCATAGTTATTTTTTTTTTTAAACACTCTTTCTTTGTTTTCTAAATCCCACCAGACTTTGCTGAATTTAAGTTCTTCACTGTCCTGCCAGCAGCTAGTAGTCAGAAGCTTCCTTCCAGGCCTAGAAATCATCAGAGGGTGGCCAAACATCTCCCTTCAACAAAACAATGATTGCATTTCCTTTCATTTGACAGTGACTTGTATTCTTTTATGTGAAGCTACTAAATACATTTACCAACATCTCGCTCTTTAAAAATCTGTTTTTCGGTTTAAAATTTAAATGCAACTCCTATTTAGTTCCTGACTTTTACTATTTTGGACTCCTCATCTTTAAAATGTTAAACACATGCAATAGGAATTACATAGGGCAACTCCTAAAGGCACTGCCTACATAGCAAATCTTCTTCCCTGAGAAACAGTAAGATGAATAAAGAGCAGTTTTAAGTTTTATTCTACTTTGTGACCAAATTCCTTTCTGCAAAAAAGTTATATAATTGAGAAACATTTTATTGCTTAGGAAAATACTGTGATTATGAGATCAGGAGTTTAGACAATCAATTATAAAAATACTACATAAAATAATAATAAAATACTGTTAAAAATAATAAACCAGAAGATAGGAATTTCCATCTACTTAGCCTCTACTGGGCATGTACTATGTGGGTATTTTATGTTTTGGCGTGTTATGTAATTTTCTTATCTTTAATTGGTGAAGATCACATTCAAATTTACTTTAAAAGTTTCTCTTTTCCTAGGTCTTCATGGAGAAAAAACTGAATTCCAGTTTAAATCTGTAGCAAAGATAAACAATCACTGATTCCGTGAAATTTCATCTGTTAGTATTTCTCATTCTCAAGGACAATTTGTTTAAAGTTATTTAAAATATGCTTTAGTATCCCATTATTTCCAAAAGAGTTATATGCTAATTACAGATAACTTTCTATTAATTAAAGACAGACTTCATTCTTTGACAATGCTTCACGAATTTCTTTGAGACACTTAAAAATAAGTTTTATTTTGAAAACATTATCAAAGTATAGATTTTGTGTTATTGTAACTTTTTTAAAAAGTTGATTCATTAAACAAATATTTGTCAAGATCTCACTATGTTCTGAAATTTAGCAAACAAGGAGTTAGAAACTGCTAGGAGTTGTCAAGGAGCAGTTCCTCGACACTTTATATAGGGAGGACAGAGATTTCATTGAGTTGAAATTTCAGTAAAGACCTAAAAGAAGTGAGGGAACAAGCCACCGGGAGAGGAATATTGTAGGCAGAGGAAATAGCAAGGGCAAAGATCTGATTTAGAGTGAACCCAGAGTGTTTCAGTGACAGCAAGGGGGCCATTGTGGCTGCAAGGAAAACATCAGGGAAGGGGATGTAGTAGGTGAGGCATGTTATATGGGGCCTGATGATCTTGATGAGCCTTTTTTGGGTATATGTACACGTCTGCTTTTACTTTGTGTGAGCTGAGAAAAGATTGCAAAGTTTTGACCTAACTTGACATTATAGGATTCTTCTAGTTGCTATACTGAGTAAAAAGAAGTTGGGAGTTTTATTTCCCTCTGTGTGCTCATTGGTTTGTTCCAATTTAATAGTGAGAACACATGGCGTTTGTTTTTCCACTCTTTTTTTTTTTGAGACAGTCTCACTTTGTCGCCCCTCAGTAGGGCATGTATCATAGCTTACAGCAACCTCAAACTCTTGGGCTCAAGTGATCCTCTTGCCTCAGCCTCCTGAGTAGCTGAGACTTACAGGTGCCTGCCACACTACAGGTGCCTGGCTATTTTTAGAGACGGGTCTCACTCTTGCTCAGGCTGGTCTTGAACTCCTGAGCTCAGGCAATCCATGCTCCTCAGAATCCCAAAGGGCTAAAATTATAGGCATGAGCCACCACTCCCAGCTCAATGTTTTTTCATCCTTGAGATAATTTACTTAGAAGGATGGTCTCCAGTTTCATCTGGATTATTGCAAAATATATGAATTAATCTTCCTGAACAGCTTAGTAGTACTCCATAGTATACACATACTGGTGGAAATCAACTAGGGGGGAGGAGGGGCAAAAATCTACCTAATAGATACAATGAACGGTATTTTCAGTGGTGGCAACACCTATGTCAGGCATTACAAAAGTGAGCCATGTAACCTAGAACATTTGTACTCTCTTAATATTTTGAAATTAAAATAAGAAATTGAATACAGGAAAAAGTTAGGAGGCTTTTGCAATTATTCAGGAAGAAATAATAATGTCTTGGGGTGGAAAGGTGAGAGTGAAGGTGACACACAGTGGTTGGGACTCTGGATATACAGAATTTTAAAGATTTATCTGATAGGATACAGATAGATCTGTCTGCTAGGATGAAAGATCAGAATATGAGAGAGAGAGAAATCAAGAATAACTGTAGTGTTTTTGTTCTGAGCAACTGGAGTTTTAGAGATACAATTATTCACAATGGAAAAGCTTGGGAGAAAAACATTACAAAATTTTTGACTTTGATTTGGGATATGTAAGTTTAAGAAGCTTGACTTTCAACTGTAGGCGTTAAAGAGGCAATTAAATCTACAAGTTTGAATATTAGATGGCAAGTTGGTCCTCAAGGTATAAATTTAGTGTAATTTTGGAAATACTAGCATTTTCGTGTTTTATAAAACATGAACCTGGCTCAGGTAATACGGAAAGATAGAAGTAGAGTCCAAAGCCTGAGCCCTGGAGGCCACCGCCGGTTAGAGGTTGAGAAGATGAAGAGGGATCAGCAAAGGAGGAATTCAAGGAATGAAGTGAGTCAGGACGACACCTCCACAGTGTGGTGTCTTGGAAGACAAGTGAAGAAAACATTTTAAAGAAGACCTGGTCAACTGCGTTGCATGTCACGGATAGGTCAGGTAGGATGAGGGCTGAGAACTGACAGCTGTAATTTAGCAGATAGAGGTTATTGGTCACATTGACAAAAGCAGATTTGGCAGGAAAGTGGTAGGTGTGATTGGAGTGGATTTTAAAAGTGAAATAGAGAGAAGTTGCAACAAGCAGGAGTTGAGTCAGGGAGAGTTTCCTTTTTTAAGAGGAGAGAAATAATCACATCGTTGCATATTGTTGGAAAAGAAGGAGCGAGAACACGATGGTTTCATGGAAAGCAAAGAGAATTGCTGAATGAGTGTTGTGTGAAAGGCTGGGATCTGCTGTACAAGTGAAGGGTTTGATGTGCTCAGCCAGCTCATCCTTGACGGAAGGAAGGACGTATCTTATCCTGGTGGGAATGTATGTGAGAGCTGGTATATATTCTCTTTTGATGGGAAAATGGAGTAGGAGGCATTGGAGGACTGAGGATAGAAAATAAAGTCTGAAATATACATTTATGAATGTGAATAAACCAGGGAAATAGAATTTGACTGCCAGACAGCTCTGAAGACTCTTGCGGCCATGCCTCTGAAGCGAGGTCAGTCAGCGCACTTTTCCTCCACTTGCGGTTTAAGTTAATTATAAAAAATATTTAGTTTTTTATGTTAAATATTATAAACTGGAGATATAAAAAGGACTAAGATGTCATTCTTGCCCTACAGGAGTTCATACTTTACTGATTTTGAAGGACTTGTAAACCAACAGTATAAATATTTTGTGATAATTTCTATGGTAGTGGTATAAAGTTTATTTATGGCTTAATTTCCCTTGAGTGTAACTTATCCTTTTACACACCAATTGGTCATAACAAAATTAGATAAAAAGAGATCATTAGGGAGGAATCATGGTTCATTTTGACATTTGGCATGTCAATGTGAAAGGTACTGATTGTATTTATAAATGATTCTGAAGTATGTGTTTTGTGCAAGTTTTTAGACTTATGAAAAATTAGGAATGGAATGCAACAAATGGTTCAGTCCCTTAATTTTACACAAGAAACTTGGTCTCAGAAAAGAAAGGCAAATTGTTTAAAAGAAGGTGACTAGTTACTCTCAATCTGAGGCTTTTTCTGGTTCACTACTTCACTGCCTCTGGATCAAGACTTTGGCTTTACGCAGGGGCAGCATAATATCCAATGAGGTTTATCCAAGGTGTGATTATTGCTAACTAAAAACTATCCCGGACTAAGACTTCACTCATCCTAAAGCTCTGAAGTAATGCTTGTTACTCTAACTGTACCTAGCCCTGGACTTTTCTATTTTTCAAGACTGCCCACCCTTAATTTGAGAGCAGAAATTGCTGTGGTTTGTTTTCAGAGATTAAATTCCCAAAGAACCAAAAGCGAACTAGAATTGAAAAAGAGAGAAAAGAATGAAAGTAGAGGACCCCTCAACATAGAATCACTGCAGCGCATTTAACTTTTCTAAGATTTCTGGTTTCTCTTAATAGAACAAGTAGTTGTTAAAAGTTTCTTATTTATTACCAGGTATTGGGAGTATATAGGAGCACACTGAAGGAAGAAGGGCCTCACTTTTGAGAAGACTAAAATCCACGGGCTAAGAGAACCCACTTGCTCGCTCACTCTGTTTACCTTCCTTTTGCAGAGTCCAGACTTAGAGAAACTCCTTAAGTGAAAGGAAATATTAGGGCTAATAAACCCAGCTGGTAACTTTTTCTTTGCATTGCTGAAAATATCAAATATCAAATAAGTTTGAGTAAATAGCACATATGAAAAATAGGAAAGGCATTTTTTCCTTGAAGGGCATAATAAAAATACACAGTCCAACCAATCTCATTAATCAAATAGTTAACTAACTAGTGAATCAACATTTGATTGTGATACAGCCTGAATTGGTTTAGCAGTGAAACTGTATGTGGTGAATAACCCATGTATAATATATAATCCACAAAACATGAATATTTATGGCCAGTAATGAGTTTAAGTTGATAAAGAATAGTTCTTAAACAAAATTTTGTTTGTATAGTTGAATAAAGATCTTTGATTTTTGTGTTTTGGGTCACATAATGAAGTGAATACAAGTTGGAAATATATGTGTGTGTCCGTATGTACATATGTGTAAGTGTATGTACATAAACATACATATTGAAACAGGATAGAGGGGAACTGACAATGTTGTTGTTTATTTAGTTTGGGGTTAGGAGTGGGGGAATATGGGGAATTAGAGAGGACAGGGCCAAAAAAGAAGTGGAAAAAAAAAAACTTTAATGATCATAAACAGATAACTGGATGAGATATTTATTATTATTTATTTTTAGCTTGTATTTCCCTATTTACAGACAACACAAGGAAATTGGAAAGCCACATCCATCTAGTGCCATTCTTCTTGCTTTTTCTTAGTGGTGAACAATCTTTCCTAGTTCTCCATTCCTTTAATTGGTCCTTGGAGAGTCCTCTCAAACCTTTACAATGACATTCAGTGAACATTTCTCAGTGGTGCCAAGCCAGACTCTCTGTGATAGCTCACAAATTACAGATTGAACTAAAGCTGTATTATTTTCTTTAGCAATGTTTAATGCATGAGTTTTCTTAGTTGGTATGGCTAAGCCGATGACACACATTTTTTTCTCTTCTTAAAGCTTCTTGAGTTACTGTAAATATAGTTTAAAATGTATTCCTTAAAAATGATTACATGGCAAACCTTTCCATCTAGGGTTTCTTCTGCACATGGTTTGAAGCAAATGATTACACATGAATGATATATTTCTGAAGACATAGACTGGTCTGCAGAGATGGATTAAAAACGGAAAAATACTTAAAGAATCACTGATCCTGCTTTGACAGTTCCACACAAAGAAAAGTGGATTTTGAAACATTTGTGGATCTTTCAATATCTTAAATGAAATAAAAGGCATATTTTGGTGCTTCTGTTAAATCAAATCAAAAATACTGTATTTTAAATATTTTCTAGATCTAGGTTTAGGTGTAGGAGAAAACTTTTTTTTGATAAAAAGTAAGAAAACACATTTTAAAAAGTTACTCAGAAGTGATTTCTATTTTCTGTTTCTTAGTATTTCAATTTTTTTGAGCATTTTATACATTACAATTCAGTAACTAATATTGAAAACATCTATTGGGTCATTAATAGTGCACTTCCATTTATTTTTTTTTAGCATTTATCATTTTGGGGCATACTTTATATGTATTTTTTTTTCTTTTTATAGCCTTTCTTTTAATGACTAGAAGGGAAACTTCAAGAACATAGGGACCAGGTCTACTTTGTTCAGTGTTGTATTCCCAGTACCCAGAAACAAGACCAGCAAGTGGGTGAGGTCAGCACTAGCTGAACAAAGCATGATGGATTCTTTACTAGAAAAGAAACTTTTGCAGAAGGATAAGAGCTGATAGGCAAATATAATAACAGTCTGCCATGTTTGATATGGTGGTTTCCTAAGGACTTTGCTGCAGGGACAACATGCAGATTTGCACATGTGGGCTTGGTCTGATTTATGACTTTCGGAGCCATCTTAGTTGCAACATAAATGCGTTCACTTCTCCCCAGTGTCACTTCTAGTTACTGCATGGATCCTCATTTCCAGATGATACATTTTCCGCCAGGTCCAAATGTGACTCCACAGGATTGGACAATGTATAAATTACAAATTTAATTGTCTCTAATATTCTCTTGGGCAGAAAGAACAATCAATTTTGCCTTGGCAGGGTTGTTTCTCAGTGAGGCCAGCAGAAAATTTTGCCTTGTTCATTGACTTTTATGACCACAATTGAAAGAGATGGAGAACTATTTCTTTTAGATGATCATATTGATGTACACAGCTATGATTTAATAAAAAATAAAAAAAAGAAGAAGAAGAAGTAGCCTCTCATTCTCTGTAGGTATGTTCTGTTCTAGGAGGGGCAAAAGGTAGAGAATGAATTGCCAGGGCCTAAGAGAAGAATAGGGACAAGCTTCTGTTTGCCAGATACGACTTTTTCTTTCCTTTTCTTTCCTTTCTTTATCTTGTCCTTTTCTTTTCTCTTTTCTTTTCTTCTCTTCTTCTCTTCTTGTCTCTTTTCTCATCATCTTCTCTTTTTCTTTCCCTTCCTTTTTTTTGAGACAGACTCTAGCTATGTTGCCTAAACTAGTGTAGTGGCATCATCATAATCACTGCAATCCGCAATGTCAAACTCTTGGGCTTGAGCAATCTTCCTGCCTCAGCATCCCAAGTAGCTAGGGCTGCAGGTGCGTGTCATGATGCCTACCTGATTTTTCCATTTTTAGTACAGATAGGGCTCTCATTGGTTTAGGTTCATTTCAAACTCTGGAGTTCAAGCAATCCTCCTGCCTCAGCCTCCCTGAGGGCTAGTATTCCAGGTGTGAGCCACCGCACCTAGGCTGGACTTTCTGTTTCCTTTTTCTTGGAAATACATGACCCTTAACATTCTAATCTATTGCTTACTTGGTTGAATTTCTTTCCCCTTCTCTCTGGTATCCACCACACTTCTCTTACCGAGTTATGGTTCTTGAATACAGAGCATCATCGAAACCTTCACCCTTGCCTCCCCTTGCAGTTTCTGTTCCTTAGCCACCAGCTTCAGAACACTGCCCATTTCTCTAATCCTCTTAACATTGGCATTAGTCTTGGCCTATTCTTTGGGTCAACAAGAACGAACAGGGCTATAACTCTTGCCCCTAGGCTTCTTCTCAGTAGATCATATTTGTAATATAGACAGTTGTTACTTTTTTGAGCTAGATCCATTGCAAGTGGAGTTTTGGATAGGACTATCAAATTATGCTTTCCCATTTTCCCGGCTCTTTCCACATCACAACTTAATTTTCCCCACATCCTCTCCCTCCACACCCAATTTTTGTTTCTCCTGCATTTGGCTTGAAATTGTCTATTAGGCATTTGCAATTTCCCCCAAATGTGTGATTAACCTGATCCTTAATGCTCTTGAATTTCTTGCTCCAAACAAAAATAAACTTTTGTAACAAATATTCTTGCATTTCAAGAGGTAGATCAGTCTGAAGAGTTTTCCTTTTGGTATCACCGTACTAAAGTATCTAGAGTATCTGACTTTGTATTTTTTCTCTTTATCTCTCACATTTCAGTATAAGTATCAGTATGTATCAGTATGCATTTTAATATATAAAATCCCATGAAATATGTAATATGTAATTACATTAAATATGTAATTCCAAAGGTAATTACACCTTTTATGGAAGCATGAACTTCCTATTTTGAGTGGCGCCTGTGGCTCAGTTGGTAGGGCTCTGGCCCCATATACCGAGGGTGGCGGGTTCAAGCCTGGCCTTGGCTGAACTGCAACCAAAAAATAGCTGGGCGTTGTGGCGGGTGTCTGTGGTCCCAGCTACTTGGGAGTTTGAGGCAAGAGAATCGCTTAAGCCCAGGAGTTGGAGGTTGCTGTGAGCTGGGTGAGGCCACGGCACTCTACAAGGGCCATAAAGTGAGACTCTGTCTCTACAAAAAAAAAAAAAAAAAAGTATAAAATTGATATCAAAATTGGACGTAGATTACACCAAATAGAAAAGTACTGAGTGTTGCTGTCAGATTTATAAATTAAGTATTAGCAAAAAGATTCCAAGAGTATAGTTAAAATCCATCATGACTGAATGTTGTCCTCAGAACTAGACACTCAGAGACTCAGAGATCAGCACTGCGCACAGAATTATTATTATGAGAGGGAGACCAAGGCTCACTCAGGCCTGTGGTGACTTCTTACATTTATTGGGTGCTTTTATACACAGTACTAGTAAAAAGAAAAAAAAAAGTATAGACATAGAAAAAGCAACATAAATGGTGAAATCATAAAGACTGCTGAGAAATTCTGTGTTCAGCACACATGCTGCTGGACACACACATAGTTGTAAATCGAGACCCTTTGCTCAACACTTTGCTGAAGGCTTAACCACAACGGCTTCTAGCTGTCTTGTACTTGATTGATTAGTTCCCTAAAACTTTAAGAAAGAATAGTTTGCTAAAAGGAGAATAGAGCAGAGCACTCTTCCCGTAACCTCCTCAGGTGCCCAGCCCCCAGCTGCAACCGTGCGAAGCCCTCTGGTAACTTTCCTTTCTGTGAACATCTAACTGATTGTTCTTACTAACCCAGGCATGTCCACAAAGAAAGAAGTTTTTCCATTTTAGGGCGACGCTCCTCGGGGAGCACATGAGGCTATGTCACTTGCTTTGGTTGGGGGCCAGTACCTCTTCAACTGAAGGGAGTTTATTTCAGGAACGCAAGCGTAGTTCAATAATTGTAACACTTCATATAATTAAATATGCTAATAGAGCTAAAGAGAAAAAATTACCATTTGGCAATAAGGCATTTTATGAACCCATCAATTATTCATACTAAAGGTACACAATTAGAAATTGATAGTTATTTCTTTAACCTGATAATATATCTAAATGTGTATTCATTTATATATACATACAGAAGTCTTGGGTAAGCACCAAATGCTTTTTTATTTTTTAATATTTTTGCTAAAGTCAAGAAAAAGACAAGCGTGCTCACTATCTACTATTCAACAGGATATAGTCAATAAAATTAGATTTAAAATAGGAAATGGAAACATCGGAATGTGAAAGAAAGAAATAAAACGATCTCATTTATTTTTCTGCAGATGAGTATTATCAGTCTAGAAAACGAAAAAGAATAAACGAAAATTTAATAAAATACAATTTAAAATATCATTCAGAAATCAATAACACCCATATATACACACTATAACCAGTTATCAGAAATAGTGGGAAGATGTACTTCATTTACAATGTCAAAGAAAAAATATCAATGCCTAAACTTAAAAAAATAGGTAAAAGCTATTATGGAAAACTATACAATAATCCTAAAAGTCCTAAAAAGAAGACTCGAGGGAGTGGAAAAATACCCCCACTTACTGGATCAAAAGACTCAATATTTTTCTTTTCTTTTTTTTTTGAGACAGACTCTCACTATGTCTCCCTCGGTAGAGGGTAGAGTGCCGTAGCATCACAGCTCATAGCAACCTCCAACTCTTGGGCTTAAGCAGTTCTCTTGCCTCAGCCTCCCAAGTAGCTGGGACTACAGGCGCCCACCGCAAGGCTGGCTATTTTTTGTTGCAGTTGTCATTGTTGGTTAGCTGGCCCAGGCCAGGTTTGAACTCACCAACGTTCATGTATGTCACTGGCACCATAACCACTGTGCTATGGGCACCAAACCTTAACTTTTTTTCTTCTTAATAAACAACTATTCTTAACTAAAATGAAGTAAAATTTATCAGTCTTTTATGAATAGTGCTTTTGTGTCTTTTAAAAAAAATCTTTGCCTATGTCTAGGTTCCAAATGGATTCTCTTACATTTTCAAAAATTGTTTTTTTTTATTTTTACATATACATGTATTTATTAGGTTTATATTTATTTGCCTTCACAAAATTAAAAAGGCTTAAAATTTAATAACAGTAACAATGTTTCAGATAAGGTCTAGAAACAAAAACCTTGTAAAGAACTAATGAACATAAATACAATCAGAAAAGGAATCAGATAATTGCTACATTGATATTTAAGCAATAACAATAATAATGATAATAATAATGATGCAAAGAAAGTAACATTCACATTGTCAAGTAAGAGTGTGTCTATTATAGAATGCTTTGACTTTGAGATTCAGTATGGAGTCATCAGTTAACTTATTATTTTTTTTTTAAGTCTCAAAAATAGACAGCTAATATTTATAAATAAAAGGAAAATATAATTTCAAGAAACAGATCCTGCCAAATCTTATAGACAATAGAAAAAGAAGAAATACTTCAAAATCATTCTACTTGATCTGGGTACACTTGATATTAAAATTGGAGAAAGTATATTATTATAAAGGGGAAATTACAAACATATGTCACTTATAAACGAGGATGCAATATCCTAAACAGAATATTAACAAGTTGAATTAAAAAATAATGTTTAAGTGATGTACTTTGGTCAAAATTAAATCCAATTTATGTGAGAATTAGTCACTATTTTCTTTTCTTGTTTTTTTTTTTCTTCTTTTCCTTTCCCTCACTCCTTCCCTCCTTCTCTGGCTGGTCTCCCCTTCCCCCATGCCTCACCATGTCATTAATTCTCATTAATTGTCTTCATATCAAAATTGAATACATAGGATTCATACTTCTCCATTCCTGTGATGCTTCACTAAGAATAATGTGTTCCACCTCCATCCAGGTTAGTACAAATGCTGCAAAATCTCCATTTTTTTAATGGCTGAATAATATACATATACCACAGCTTACCAATTCATTCCTGGGTTGAAGGACATTTAGGTTGTTTCCAAATTTTGGCAATTGTAAATTGGGCTGCGATAAACAGCTTAGTACAAGTGTCTTTATAATAGAAGGTTTTCTTTTTTCCTTCTGTATAGATGACCAGTAATGGGATTGCAGGATCAAATGGGAGGTCTAGGTTGAGCTCTTTGAGGTTTCTCCATACTTCCTTCCAAAAAGGTTGTATTAGTTTGCAGTCCCACCAGCAGTGTAAAAGTGTTCCTTTCTCTCCACATCCACGCCAGCATCTGCAGTTTTGAGATTTTGTGATACAGGCCATTCTTGTTGGGGTTAGGTGATATCTGAGGGTGGTTTTAATTTTCATTTCTCTAATAATTAGGGATGATGAGCATTTTTTCATATGTTGCTGGCCATTTGTCTGTTGTCTTTAGAGAAGATCTATTCATCTCTCTTCACCATTGATGTATGGGATTGTTGGTTTTTTTCTTGTGGATTAATTGAAGTTCTGTATATATTCTGGTTATTAAGTGTTTGTCTGATTCAAAATATGCAAATATCCTTTCCCATTGGGTAGGTTGTCTATTTGCTTTGGTTTTTGTCTCCTTGGCTGTACAGAAGCTTTTCAGTTTAATTAAATCCCATTTGTTTATTATTGCTGTTGTTTCTATTGCCGTGGCAGTCTTCCTCATAAAGTCTTTCCCCAAGCCGATATCTTCCAGTGTTTTTCCTATGGTTTCTTTGAGGATTTTTATTGTTTAATGCCTTAAATTTAAGTCCTTTATCCATCTTGAATCAATTTTTGTGAGTGGAGAAAGGTATGGGTCAGTTTCAGTCTTTTACATGTGGATATCCAATTCTCCCAGCACCATTTACTGAATAGGGAGTCGTTCCTCCAGTGGATGCTCTTGTTTGGTTTATCTAAGACTAGGTGGCTGTAAGTTTTCTATTTGATTCCAAATGTCTATGTCTCTATTTTTGTGTCAGTACCATGCTGTCTTGACTGATATGGCCTTGTAATACAGCCTAAAATCTGGTATGGTAATGCACCCAGCTTTGTTTTTATTACTAAGAACTACCTTAGCTAAATGGGTTTTTTTTTAGTTCTATACAAATTGCAGAATCATTTTTTCCAATACTTGAAAGTAGGATGTTGGTATTTTAATAGGGATGGTGTTGAATTGGTAAATTGCTCTGGAAAGTACAGACATTTTAACAATGTTGATTCTTCCCAGCCATGAGCATACTATGTTCTTCCATTTGTTAAAGTCCTCTGCTATTTCCTTTCTTAGGGTTTCATAATTTTCTTTATAGAGGTCCTTCACCTCTTTTGTTAGGTGTATTCCTAAGTATTTCATTTTCTTTGGGGATATGGTGAAGGGAGTTGAGTCTTTAATTAACCTCTCATATTGGCTATTGTTGGTGTATACAAAGGCAACTGACTTGTGAACATTGATTTTATATCCTGAGACATTACTGTATTTTTTGATGACTTCCAAGAGTCTTGTGGTTGAGTCTTTAGGGTTCTCTAAGTATAAGACCATATCGTCAGCAAAAAGGGAGAGTTTGACCTCCTCTGCTCCCATTGGGATGCCCATTATTTTCTTGTCTTGTCTAATTGTATTGGCTAGGACTTCCAGGACTATGTTGAATAGTAATGGTGACGGAGGACAACCTTGTCTGGTTCCAGTTCTAAGAGGAAAAGCTTTCAGTTTTACTCCATTCAGTAAAATATTAGCTGTGGGTTTGTAATAGATAGCTTCGATCAATTTAAGAAATGTGCCACCTATGGCTATACTCCTCAGTGTTCTAATTAGAAAAGGATGCTGGATTTTATCGAATGCTTTTTCTGCATCTATTGAGAGGATCATATAGGTTTTGGTTTTGCTTCTGTTGATATGGTGAATAATGTTTATAGACTTGTGTATGTTAAACCAGAATGCTTTTTCTGCATCTATTGAGAGGATCATATAGGTTTTGGTTTTGCTTCTGTTGATATGGTGAATAATGTTTATAGACTTGTGTATGTTAAACCAGCCTTGCATCCCTGGGATACTACTTGATCATGATGTATGACTTTTTTGATGATAAGCTGTAATCTATTGGCTAAGATTTTGTTGAGAATTTTTGCATCTATATTCATTAGTGAAATTGGTCTGAAATTCTTATAGTGGGTCTTTTCCTGGTTTTAGTATCAGGGTGATGTTTGCTTCATAGAAAGTATTAGGGAAGATTCCTTCCTCCTCAATTTTTTTGAAATAATTTCTGTAGTATAGGAATAAGCTCTTCTTCAAAGGTTTGATAAAATTCCAGTGTGAAGCCATCTGGACCAGGGCATTTTTTTGTTAGAAGATTTGATTCTCTTACATTTTCTTCTATGGGTTTATATTTTAGCTTTCACATTTAGGGTTATGAGCCTTCTCCAAATATTTTTTTTGTGAATTATGTGAATTAGAGGTCAAGGATCACTTTTTTCCCATATAGATACACATGATTCACAGCTATCAATTAAAAAGGTCATCTTTTCTCTACTGAAGCAAAGATTCCTAAATGGTCTCCTTGGATTTAGTTTTGCCTCTTTTAGAGTTTAATCATCCTCTAGCAACCAGGGAAATTACTATCACATTGTGTAATATTATTTCCATCTTCAAAACTCTTTGGTAACTTCCCATTGCACTTACCAAAATCAAAGACTCCCTTGACCAATAAGAACCTACACTATCTGGTTCACACATCACCTAATTTCCTCTGACACTCTTTCCATCTCTTCTTCCATTGCGCTCTCTCTCTCTCTCACACACACACACACACACACACACACACACACACTGGCCCCGTGTTGTTCCTTGAATTCTCCAAGTATGTTTGGCCTTAGGGTCTTTAAACTAGGATTTCCCTCTACCCAGAGTGTCTTGCCAATCTCCAGGTATTCGTATGACTCACTATACTATAGCACCTGCAGTGTCATTTCCCTAGAGAAGACTCCACCGAGACCATCTAAATAGTACCATTTTCTATCCTTACTTTGCTTCACTACCTGACATCATATTTTTATTTGTTGCCTTTCTGATTCCCACATCAAAATGTAAGCTCCAAGAAGGTAGGAACTTTACTTATCTCTGCCTCTCAACCCTAGACAAGCACCAGTAGGCAGTACTATACCATATGGAGTATAATATAGTATAGCCCACACACAGTATGATATGTATAGAACATAATACGTAATATATAGTACAGTGTACAACAATCTGATAGAATATAATAATATAGTCACATACTCAAAATTTGTTACATGGATTTGTTAAATAAAGGTTGATGTCAGTGATAGATAGCAAGGCAAGGGTGCTGAAAGAGAATGGTTGAAATACATTTCTCTCCTTTGAAGGCCTAAATATTTTGTCTCATGTTGCTTCTGCTTTCTGTGTGTGCTTTTGCAGTTACTAATACAGACAACTGCAAGAAAATTGAGGTTCAAATCATGATTCTGTTATGTAACAACTCTGTGATCTTTGAGACTCTCTGACCTTCAATTTTCTATGTAATGGGAATTACAAGTATCTGCCTTGCTGTGGCACAGTTGTTAGCATTACAGTTAATTCGGTTTAAATACCTACCAAAATGCCTGATATCTAGTAGCACTGCAAAAACTTTATTTGTATTATTATATCATTTCCCAGTTCTACATTAAATGAAGACAGAATTGATCTAAAAAATATTTTGTATCCAGCACAATTGCAGGTAGGATTTTTTACACACATTAAGAGTACAAAAAATGCTTGTTGTGTGAATAAATAGGTACTGACAGACTCTTCAGAAATGAAATTACAGCAAGAGCCTGTTTCCTTCTTTCTCTCTGTGTTCTGATTAATAACAGAGTTTATCTGTCCCTGTTCTAATTAGAAAATTCACTGGAGTAAAAATCCCTATTTTGTGTAGTCTTTTAGTCCCACCAAATATTTTTGACTTCTTATATCTTCTGTACCTTTAGAGGTAGACATTTTTGATTCATCACTATGCACAATTGTATATTTCCATGATTTTTTTTCAATAGGCAAAATACTTCTCTCCCTTCCCTTTTCACTTCTACAACCTCACAAGCTGTTAAAATGTCCATCCCTTCTGCTCCATTTCCTCACCAAAATCCTATCACATACCATATGAATTTTTAACCCTAACACCTGTCTACCCACATGGTTCCAGAGGGGTGGATTAAAAAATATATTAAAAAACAATAAAGCCCCCATGAATCCCTATGCAACGAGCTCACAGATTCTATGAAATTCAGTTTGTCAACACTGTCTATTGTGTACATGACTCCAGTGATCAGAAGAACACAAATGAAAAGTGTAAAGATCATCCCTTTTCCATGTCTCTTAGTTCCTGATCAATGATTTTGTTATTCTTCAACTTGTATAGTTTCAAAAGCCTTGCATTTTATGTTTTTGCCTCATTATCCAGGTGTCAAGCAATCCTCTATGCTGCAAAGAAAGCCGATTTCTGAGATCTGCTTCCGCCTTAGGGTGTGGTTTCGTGACAGAAAAGAACAAGAAGGAAGTATGTTATTGCCAATTTTAATTTGACTCATTAACTGTACAAATGCTTGACATTATAATTTGCTCATTCTTGTATTGGGTGTGGGAAGGTAGGGAAACCTTTAAAGAAAGCCTCTGTATGAAGCCATAGCTCTGTGGATATTTGAAGTTCTATATCGGAGAAGTAGCTACTGCCCCTCTAGGGCACCTGGAATAATTGACATGCTCCCCTCCTTTGAGCCTCCTTTATTCTCACTTACTTCCTCACACTAACCTCACTTTTTGCACCTGATCCAGGTGGCAGCCAAGGGGAAGAGCAAGTGTGTAAGTAGCCCATCATGGAGGAAAGACATATTTTATCAGACATTGTTCAAAATCACTGGCACATGGTGATAAAGGATATAAGTAGCTCAACTTTCACTTGGGTTTTAGTTGCTGATTTAGGATTTTCTATAGATGACCACCACGTCTCTTATTGCTGGTGCCTAGGCACATCACTCTCACCCCACCCCCACCCTCAGGGGGCTGACCACATGCCAGAGTTTCTCTCTCAAGAGACATGGAGGTGCATCATTTGGAGGCCAATTCAGTAACGAGAAGATGACTACTTTGATGCAGAAATGAGAAAGACCTAGCTTCATTTCATTCTATGATAGATATTCTATTTAGGAAATTGTGTTTAGCTGTTCTTTTTCCCCCTTGACTCATTTGTTTTTTTCCTTCTTGTTTTGGAAGTTTTATGCTTAAGGGACTTGCTGGTGAGGGCAAAGGAGTCAGTTTATCAATTATTGAAGTACTCAGGTCTACATTCTTCTCCCTGCTTTAAAGGTCACCAAGAAAGACTAAAATAAAAACAATAAATCTGATAGAACACCATTTTTATGGGAGAAGTAATGATTTTTTTATCACTGATTAATAAAATACTATTAAGGCCACATTTGAGGATCATAATTAAGCTATTTCTTTTGCTATGCTTTATAAGCTCAGAGCAAAATCCAATCCTAATCTTGATTGTTTATCTTGATAAAAGTATGTCTTCTTTCATAATAAGTTCAGGGGCCATAATATTCACAGATACTACTGATGCTACTAAAATTTTGGAAAATCAGCCCAAAAGGCATAGCTTGTTCGGTGACATACCATATTTCACTTCATCTGAAGAGGCTCAATACTACTTTCCTTCATTTTGTGTACTGCCAGGAAAGAAAAACAATGTCAATTACGTTATTTTTTATAACTTAAATGTTTATTTTATATGCATTGTATTACAAGTAGTTTTGGGGATCTACTTAGACAAATTTTCTAGTTTATTGTACACATGCATATAAAGAAAATACATACATAAAATTAATTATTTGAGACTCTTCTTAAAATTTTCACACTGAGCCTGCCATGGATCATTTGTACATGGAGAGTTGCCTATGTTTTATTTTCCTCCCCCAAAGAATATTTCCTCTGTGTCATCAATCGTTTTGTGATACAGTATTTTCTTAAAGAAATTTCCCACTAAGGTTACCAGGCTCTTTTTCTACAATAGTGCCTTTTTTGACTTTACTGGAAGGGTGGGCCAGCAGAGGCAATCATAGTCATCTTGAATTTATGACCTCAGTTTCCCCCTTGAGAAACTAGAAAAAGAGAGGGAAAAAATCTAAAGAAAGTTGAAAATAATAAAGATCAGAACTTCAGGGAGTGATAGTCATGACTCTTGTTTGTGCTGGTGTCCAGGTATATAAACGAGTGAGCTTAACACTGTTATAGGAGCAGCTTATTGTTACATCACTTATACCTCCATAAAGTTGTAAAAAATTCGAAACAGTGTAATAGCCTTTCATTTTATCTTCTGCATAGACTTGTCCAAACCCTAGGTCTACTCTCCCATATTTCTGCCTCTCTTTCTTCCAGATACAACATAGAATTGTATTTGTACACTTCCTTGAAGTGAGGTGTGGTCATGTGCTTTACTTTGATCAATGATATATGGGCACAAGTGTCCTGTGTCCCTTTTCGTGGGAGCACTGACTAGTTGGGGTGTGATTTCCTGTGCTATTTCACAAGCCAGGTGCTAGGTCTCCATCAGCTCAGGCGTCTCAGCGGAGCTGCCTGGTGACATGTGATTGAGATACAAGTATAGTGAGAAACTAAGCTTGGTTGTTTTTTTTGTCATCAGCAAACTTTTTGTCTAATGTTCTGGATAGTAAATAATTTAGGCTTTGCAGGGTCTGTTACAGCTGCTCAACTTTGCCATTGTGTGGAAGCAGACATAAATATAATACAAAAAATGGGTATGGCTGTGTTCCACTGAAATTTTATTTATCAAAATAAAAATTGTCCAGATTTGGATGTTACTACTTTTGTTGTAAGACATTGAAGTTTGGGGTTATACCACAGTTTTACCTAACCTACTCTAACTAATAGAAGAGTTGAGACAAAGGCCCACAGCAGGCTTGATGCAGGGTCATAAACCGGGAAGCAATGCCCCTTTCTTCTTCTAAGGCCATAATGGACAGGTAAACTTATTCAAATTGTTTTCCAAACAATTTCAGTAGATTTATAAAACATAATTTGTTACTAGAGGCCATCATCCTTAGGTTAGCTCCTAGTATATGTGAAAATCCAAATGTGTTAGTTCACGTCTCAAAGACTACTTCTGTACAAGGTATTGGAGACCATCTTAGCAAGAGTGAGACCGTATGTATACAAAAAATGGAAGAATAGCCAAGCATATAGCACCTCTGTAGGCCCGGCTACTCGGGAGGCTGAAGCAGGAGAATCACTTGAGCCTAGGAGTTTGAGGAAGCAGTGAGCTTTGATGATACTGCTGCACTCTGGCTGGCCTGGGCATCAGAGCAAGACTCTGTCTTAAAAGAAAAAAGAAAGAAAGAAAAAGAAAAAGAGAAAGAGAAAAGAAAAAATATCACTCCATCACATTTTTAAGGAGGAGTAAATGTGAATAAACTTGATGAAGAACAGGTGCACCTTAACTGCTATCTCTTCTTTCGTCTCCCCCTGCCGATTCTTTTCTTCATGTCTTATTATCTTTTGCCAAAGCCACTGTAATTGTCTTCAAACTGACTTTCTTGTTTGAAGTCACTCTAGCTTTAATCCATGTTAAACAGTTCCAGTATGCTATGCTACAGAGGATGAAAACATAAATAATATTTACTTACTGAGTAATAAAGTGGTATTATGAGATGTATTTTAAGGAAAATTAAAGTTCAAATACACTCGTCTATCAGTTAAGATGATCTCAATATGGTTTCAACAAGATTTCTAGCATAATCTCATTAATACTTCTACATAGACTTGCCCTTTGATGGGTTAATTTGTTATCAATTAAAATTCTACATGCAGATGACTTTTATTTTGTTTGATTCATTTCTGGAATGTCTTGTTTATTCCTCTTTGTTTTAGTTTTTCTTATTTTAAATTTTACATCCCGTCATGAAGTCACCCAGGGAGACTCCAGCCCCCAGAAATCTTTTCTCCTCTCCAAATCCTGTAGCGCAATGATTTGACGGTTGAAGTAACTCAAAGTATAGTGTCATACACATGTGTTTATGTGTAAGAGTGGGTTACGTAGGATAAGCTAACTGTTGTAGTCCGTGTAATAATCAACTTTAAAGTCTCAGTAGACTTACCAAAAAGAAGTTGGTTTTGCTCATATACTAGTTGAAGCAGAGCATTTTGGGAATGGACTTCCACAGAGTAATTCTGAGATCCAGGCACTTTCCATGTTGGGACTCCACCATCCCTCCGAGCTATGTTGTCTAATGTGGTATTCCCTAGCCTAAATGTGGCTATTGTGCACTTGAAATGTAGCTAGTCCTTAATGAGATGTACCGGATATGTGAAATACACACCAATTTTAAGACCAAGTAGAAAATATGTAAAATATTGAATTAATAATTTTCATATTGATCACACTGGAAATGACAATATTTTGTTAATTATTTATGTTGGTTTAAATAAAATGTATTATTAAATTAATTTGCCTTTTTAGTTTTGGCTGTTAGAAAATTTCAAAGTCTGTGTGTATTATTTCTATTAGACAGGGCTGTCCTAGAGGCTTAGACTTCTCTTGCTTCTGCTGTGGCTGGTAGGAGACAAAAGAAAAGAGAGAGTGCAGGTGAGTGTAAGCTACAGATGAGCCAGGCCTGAAGGAGACACGTATTATTTGTCTCCACCATTCCTTGGCCAGAATTTAGATATATGGCCACTGGGAGATGGATATAAGTCTGTGTCCAGGAGAAATAGGAAACTGATTTTGGTAGCCATATATGCAGTCCTTCCTGCAATATGTACACATGTTTGTGTTTCTGCATGCATGCACGCGTGTGTGTCTGTGTAAGTGAATAAAATATCTTTCCACCCAGTTAGACACCAGCTCCATGAATCTTCACATTTTTGGAATTTTTCCCTTTTGAGTTTTGCACAATCACTTAAGCACCCAGAGTGTCACAAAATACCTTTGACTGGTTTGAATCTCAGGGAAAATAATGGAGGCAGGAATGAATCTTCCTGAATTGGAAGACCTGAAGATACTGAATTTGCTATGTTGAGTGAATGTGCATGTGTGCAGAGGTCCGGGAGTTGTGAAGTATAAACCAGGAAACTGCTAGAGAAAAATGTTCATGGACGGTGACGATAGTAGGTAGGAGAATATATTCTTGATTCTACAGAATATAAAGTGGATTTAATGACTAGAGTGCAGTGGGAGATGGTGAGATCATTATTTAGAAAAAACTGATGCTGTACACATTGTTACATTCGAGTGGGGAAAAGTCTTGCATCAGCAAGGCCTGAGAGAAGGCCATTGATGATGTATTGAGGTCAAGTCAGTTATTTAAGCTAAGTGTTAGGAGAGCAGAAAGGGAAAGAGGCTGCTTACTATCTTGCTATCTCCTCTCTTAAACTTCCTTGCTCTTCTTTTTCTTTTTTTTTTTTTTTGATCCAAAAGTAAAACTTCTTCATTTTTTTTTATTATTAAATCATAGCTGTGTACATTAATGCAATCATGGGGCACCATACACTGGTTTTATATACAGTTTGACACATTTTCATCACACTGGTTGACAAAGCCTTCCTGGCATTTTCTTAGTTATTGTGTTAAGACAATTATATTCTACATTTACTAAGTTTCACATGTACCCTTGTAAGATGCACCACAGGTGTAATCCCACCAATCACCCTCCCTCCACCCCCCTCCCCCCTCTCTCCCCTCCCTTTCTGTCATACCAATTGTATTGGAGTTTGTTCCACTGGGGAGGGGAGTGGAAATTCATAATCCTGGGAAAGGAATCACTCTAAGATACTGCAAGGTCCATGAGGTTGGTGGGAGTGTCTGTGATAGTTGTAGGTGCTTGGTATTAACCCATCTGCATTGTGTTGGAAAGAGATGTGATCTTCTATCTTTTGGTGATGTCTAGTGTGGAGACTGGAAAATCTGTTGCTAACTTAGTATTTGCAACTGTGTATGTAAAAGTTGGTTTAATGCATGTGTTCACACATGAATAAAGAATATTCTACACCACATAATGGTTATAAATGAGGGCTTAGTAGGTCAAAGCATCTGTGGACTGTAGACAGAACATGCATTCTTTATCATATTGTGATCAGATAACACTAACTCAAAGCATTTAAATCTGACTTGAGTTTTAAAACTTTTATTATCAACATATATACTTTTATACTCTTTTTAGCCAGCACTTTCTGCTGATGTAAACATTGCAGCACCTATAATGTCATCTGTTCTTTATATCAATCCTTTGTCTAAAGCAAAATACAATTCCCACTTAAAAGGATAAGAAAACTAGTCTTCAAATGGGAAAATGAGTTACTCTGGTGATTGGAAGTGGAAATGAGACTGTCAATATGCAGAACAGAAAAAAACAGGCATAGTCCAATCCTAAATGGAATGTGATCCAATTAATTGGAATATAGATGACATGCTTCATAATCATCCAGGATGCCTGTTAAAAATTCACATTTCTGAGTTTAAGGAAGATCTGTAGAGTCAAAATTTCTAGAAGTAGTGCCTTATAATCTGCATGGGTAGTAACTGTGTTAGATGCTGTTATGCATACTTAAGTTTGAAAAACAAAGGGAAGTCAAATTCAATTATAATGGCCTTAGAGTTTGAAAGTCTTAGAATTAAATTGCAGCTATTTGACACTGTCCATTATTTTGTACTTAAAATACGGATAATAACACCTACAACTATGAAAAACTTTTCTTTGTGTTCAAGAGAAAATGCAGTGAAAAATAGATTTCTGAAAAAAATGGTGAGTGGGATTATTGAGAAACATACACAAATTTAAACCATTTATATTAATCACATGAGAAAGAAAAAAATTAGTAAAAAAGAGAAATACATAAAAAGAAAATAAACTTGTTCTATAGATCATGTCAGCTTATTTGGTTAAGAACTTATCTGAATAATATGGGCTTCAAACAGAAGGAAACATAAAACTCCTGAACTTCAGAGTTTAGACTTCCTCTAGCACAACATAACTCTGATTGCCTGCTTGGCGAAATTTTTTTAAAATTTAATTCCCCTGGCAATCATAGAAGCAGAACTTGAATAACTTTCAAAAGAAAAAAAAAATCTTTGTTGTTTGCATAGCACAACTTTCTATTCAGTTAGAAAAAATTACTAAAATTTCCCTTGAAAAGCAATGATGGAAATGTTCTAAAAAAATTCAAAGAACTTTTTGAAAATATCAGCTTCAGAACAAAATTACTCAAGATTTTTATAAAACCAAAATACCAAAACCTTGATGGATGCTCTCTTATCTCTGGCCCATAAATTGTTAGCTAATCTGATGCTCTAAATATTTTGGGGAAAAGAATCATAGAGCCAGATTTTCTAGTGCCTCAACTTCTTGCTGGGATCCAGTTAAACAGTAATGGAAAGTTACTTATTTTTGTCAGGCAGATGAGTTAAGTAGAATAATACACTATTTTTAGATTCATATTTTGGGACACATACTCTGCTAAGAGCTTAGAAAAGAAGAGATGGTAAAACAAGATTTGTAGTATGTAAATATTGACAGTTTCATATTTATAAACTATAGAAAATAATTTTAGATGTTGAGAAATCTGTATCAGTTTACATCTTTTTTTTTTTTTTTTTTAGTATCTTTAGTGCTCAAAGGACGGAATTTCCAACATTACTAGGGTCTTTAGGAATGAAAATTTTCCTGTAATATTCCTTACACAAAAAGATGCTTGGTAAGTGGCTTACATTTCAACATCTGTGGAATCAAGAATAGATGATATTTGTTAGTTCTGACCTTGACAACCTGTGAGGAAGGACCAGGCTTTTTGAAATTTCACTCAAACTTTAGAAAGAGAAATTATTGAGAAAATATCTAAATCATGTTGGGATTCATTTTTGTTGAACTATCTGGCTCAATATTTAAGAGGTAGGCCACTGAGAGGAATTGGTTTGATTGATAATGTGTAAGGGATGAGGGTTGAGAGGATTGATTTAGAAAATAGAGTACATGTAAGTGGGAGAAATTATTTATTCAACAGATATTTGCACAACTGCTTTATTCTTGGAAGCATGCTAAACACTGGAGATCTAAGAGACAATAAGATATGGTTTCTGCCCTGAAGGCCTGTGGATGTGGTGCTGAACAAGAATAATGCTTTCTTTGCTTTCAAGGAGCTTCTCATCTGCTTTTAGGATTCTGATCCATCTGCTTGGCTTCCATCCCACTGTAAGCACTGAACATTGATATTTTATCCAGACCTTAACTATGGCTTACATAATTAATTTCTAACTCTCAACCTCTTCATGCCTGATGACTGACAATCCCTTGGCATTGACAATTTCTCAGAATTTCTATCTATGACTCAGGGTTCGATTAGGCAGGCCTGTTGGGGTCCCTGTCTTGCCTTCTAGGCTTTTGATTTGTCCTGGCTGCACAAACACCACAAGTGGAACAACACAATGTTTCATCAAACAAGGCTTGGAAATCTACTTTCCTGATCTTGTCAAACACGATGATTGTTTAAGTTGATTTAGGAGTGCCAATGTGAGATTTTTATTGTGATTTTAAAGCTGTTTTAATGAGTTGGTGTTTTCTTAGTCTTTTAAATTAATACTAAATTCTTAGTATTAATACTAAAGTCTCAGTCTTCTAAATTAATACTAAATTTATTAAAGTATTAAACTCAAAATGTTATTTTTATTCAGCTTTATGACATTCATATGTTGTGAATTTTAGCAGTCAGTTTCGAGGGGGCTTTTGATCAATGTTCAATCAACTTTAGAATAGAATAAATGCCTTTAATAATCAGTTGCTATTTAAAGATCATTAGTTTCCTAAAACATTTAATACTGTATTTGTAAATTAAAAATAGTCACTTTTAATTAGTAATGCTTTATATATTTTATGTGACAAGTAAAACCTTCCTAAGTACTGAACTCCAGTAAATCTCACAACTAAAATTTGAAATGTGCTTCATTATCTTAATCTTTTTTTTTTTTTTTGAGACAGAGCCTCACTCTGTCACCCTGGTAAGAGTGTTGTGGCGTCACAGCTCACAGCAACCTCCAACACTTGGGCTTAAGCGATTCTCTTGCCTCAGCCTTCCGAGTGGCTGGGACTACAGGCGCCCGCCACAACGCGCAGCTATTTTTGTTGCAGTTGCCGCTGCTGTTTTAGCTGGTGGGGGCCAGCCACCACCCTCCGTACCTGGGGCCAGCGCCCTACCCGCTGAGCTACAGGTGCCGCCCATTATCTTAATCGTTTGAAGAAGTTTTACAAACATAATTATATGATCTTGTATCTTTTAACTTAGAATCAGAAAGATGAGAAAAAAAGTTTTTTTTTTTTTTTAATAAGAGACGGGGCCTCACTGTGTTGCCCAGGCTGGAGTGCAGTGGCTATTCACAGGCGTGATCCCACTACTGATCAGCACCGGAGCTTTGACCTGCTCCGTTTCTGACCTGGGCCAGTTCACCCCTTCTTAGGCAACCTAGTGGCCCTGCGCACCCGGGAGGTCATCATACTGATGCCGAACTTGGTGCGGACACCCGATCGGCATATCGCAGTACAGCCCGGAACTGGACTCAAACGATCCTCCTGCCTCAGCCTCCTGAGTAGCTGGGACTATAGGCACACACTACCATGCCCAGCTATTTTGCATATCTAATTAAGAGTTAACATTTATCATTTAATCACAAGCTTGAATCTTGAAGATATTTATTTACTTTTACAAGCATATAAATACCAGATCTGCAGATTAATCTTTGCACAAAATTATTAGCATGGTTTTGATTTAAGTACAAAACCTACTTAATTAAAAAATATTTCTTAAAGTTAAGGGACACTTATCTACTGGTAAACAATTTTCATCCCAAGAAACTCATGGTTACCAACCCTAGGAAATTAAGAACCAGAGAATTTTGGCTCAAGATTGCTAATATAGCCCATAATTCTAGGTACAAATTATACCATTAGTCAATTTTATTTTATTTTTTTTTTGGTTTGGATTGAGTAAATCAAAAAGTCTATAACTTCCTCTACTTCTGGTTTGAACTTAGCCCTCGTAAAACAAATCTGGCTCCAAAGATACCTTATTAGGGGTGCCCAACCTGTGGCCTGTGGGCTGCATGATGATTATATGAGGACTGTTTTGCTTCTCACTGGTGTCAGATATTTCAAAAATTATGCAAAGATCTTTCTTTTGCACATTGGCTTTCATTATGTTTGTGTATTTAATATGTGGCCAAGACAATTCTTCTTCCAATATGTGGCACAGAAGTTAAAAGGGTAGACACCCCTGCTAGATGGTAGTCCATACCCTTGTATAAAACTTCTTTACTTTTAAAAAGTATTTAGTTATGGTAAAATACACATAACATGAAATACACCACCATAAACATTTCTAAGGTATGGTTTGATGTCATTAACTACACATGAAGTTCACATCCTTGTGCTGCCATTACCTCAATTATCCACAGAACTCTCATGTTACAAAACTAAAAATCTCTACCTATGAAGCAATAACTCTCCCCGGTCCCAATCACCCCCACTCTGCTTTCTCTCTGAGTTTGGCAACTCTAGGTATATTTTATAAATGGAATCATAAATTATTTGGGTTTTTTGTGATTGGATTATTTCACTTTACACAACGTCCTCCAGGTTGATATATGTTTAATATGTGCAAGAATTTCCTTTCTTAAGGCTAATGTTGCATTTAGGTGTATCCACATTTTCTTTATCGGTTTATCTTTCGATAGACACTGAGTTGTTTCCACCTTTTGGCTGTTGAGAATGAACATGGATGCACAGATATTTCTTCAGGATTCTGCTTTCAATTATTCTGCTATCTATCCAGAAGTGGAATTGCTGAATCATGTGGTAATTCTAGTTTTAATTTTTTGACAAACTCCCAAACTATTTTAATCTCCTTTAATTTTATGTCCTGATAAGACAGAGAGAACTCTGGTCATCCAATATTTTATTTTAATAAAATTAAAATAGTTTTATTTTATACCGTCACCAAAGCTTCTGCTGTCATTTTCTTTTTTAAAAACTAATTCTTCTACTGGCTTACTGAATTAATTTAATCATGTTTTCTGAGTATGCGGCCCTATTGACTAGATCCTAATATCTCTCATGGTAGTGCTTTCATTTAAAAGTAGAAAAAACACTTTGGGCATTGCTGCTTAAAGTGTGGTCTGTGTACTAGCGGCACTGATGTCGGCAGAAAATTGTTAGAAAGTCTGAACCAGAATCTGTATTTAAGCAGATCCTAAAAATGCACATTAAAGTACATGAGAAGCACTGACTTAGGTGATTTTGCATAACCCTTTTTATTTTTGGAAAATCTGTAACTTTAGAGTGAGCTCAGATTTTATCATCTAATATTTGTCAACTATTTTTATTCCTTCTGTTGGGTGGGTGCAAGATGTCAATGGATTAAAACTGTAAGATAAATCTTTGGTTACAGGTCATATCAACAGTGAGCACTGGAACATTATAGGATGCAGGATGTCTGGAAAGTAAATTATTTAGATGGCATTAGGCTAAGGGTCAGGAACCTAGAAAAACACAGAACCAAGGACAAAATATCTGCTAAAGAAATTAACAATATATAGAAAACTTCCTAAGGGCAGGGACCATATCTTATTTAACTTTGCATCTTGGAGCCTAGTACTGTAGGTGGCACACATTCAGTGTTGAGTAAATGTTTGCCCAAATGAGTATTAGCAGAGCTAATGAAAGCCATCTGGAATCTAGGCATAGGGGTCTGTAGTCACAACAGTTGAATATAAATGTTATGGAATTTGTCATAGTGGGCTGTTAACCCTTCTGAAGAATGACACCCTTTTGAGGAATGACACCCTTTTGAGGTACACCCTGGGCAGTTGTATGTGGCTATACTTTGACCTAAAGCAGCTCAGCCAGGAGACTCTGGGGAATTTTAAGTCCTGACAGCGTGAAGCTGGACTCTAACTAGAGTAGGGTAGCCTTTGGTCTTTAGGAAATCACTTTTTAAAACAGACTGAATAGTTGCAGAGAAAGGTGACCTAGCTTTGAGAAAACCCAATACATAAATATCAGAACTGCCAAAGGAGATAAATGTTACTGTCATGAAACTGCTTTAAATTTCCATCCCTGAACTTCATTTTAAAATAGTTTTATTTTAAAATGTTCTTTTCTTTAGGAAGAACATAAACTCTTTCAGGAAACTGCTCTGGGAACTGTGCTAGGACAGACTGGGAACTCAATTTACAAGTACAGTGTTTCGGAAAGAAGATCTGTTGGACGTACAGTTCAAGGTCACCTAGCTACTAATTCCAATGAAAGAAAAGCACAAGTACTTGTAATGTTTTCTTTTAATAATAATAAAAAACAGTAATGCTTTTCTTAAAGGTTGTAGTGTTAGATGTTAAAAGTAAGCTTAGCTAGTCAGAAGAGAGACTCGTGGGCACAGATGGACCTAGGACTGAAAAAGAAGAGTGTCTTTAATTGACTCTGATAGTAAACAGGACAAAGGAGACTCTGTCTTCTGATTACCCTGGAAAGGGGCTGAAGATTTGCCCCAAGACTAAGAAATGTTGGGATCAGCCCACTCAAATTTTAAAGAAATTTAACATTTCAATCTTTTAAACTAAGAGGTAGGGAATTTGACTTCAAATTAGAATTCAGGATAAAATGAGAAAGAAAAAGTTAACCAATAAAAATACAATAGTTATAGTGTAGAAATTTCCTTTTAAAAAATCTTTAAAATGTGATATTATAATGCATCCATTCAACTAGTAATCATTGAATATCAAAAACTGTGCTAAGAGCTATGGGAGATTAAGATAGGGAATGACGTTCACACGCTGTCATTTGAGGTAGTGCATGAGAGCTGCACTTGTGCTAACAACATGATACTCTCCGGGCATGGATGGAAGGAGGGATCCCGCTTCTTGCTGGGGCAGTGATGAAAGAAAAGTTGACATCCAAGTTGAGCTTTCAATAGAGGATTTTTATGGATAGATTAGAGAAGGTGATAAAGCATTTTATTTTTTTTCTTTTCTTATAACTCCCCAAAATTCAACTTAATAAAGCATTTTAGCTAAAGGGAATGAATGAGCAAGAACTTAAAATAAGCATTTATTTAGCCCCATTATGCTCCAGCATTAATAAAAAAAAGACACAAAAGTATAATAAGACAAATATATGTGAGAAATAGTAGGCACATTAGATTCATGGATTTGCTTTTCTATACAAACTGGGAATTGATAGGTGATAGATGAAGGTGATGTTAAATGACTTGCCTAATACCTCAGTTGGGGTGTGATAATAGAGCTGATAATAGAGCTCCTTAAATTCCAGGCTAAATCTGATTATTGAAATAGTTAAATATAAACTGCATGGAAAGTTATAGTCCAGTGAGTTGAGTGGAAAATCAATTCCAGATTTAAGTTGAATTTCAAAGCACGTATTGGAGGGACCACCACCTGGTGGCAGGGCACGTACATTGCATTCTACATTATTGAGAGATGACACAAACATTCTGAAGTTTCAAATGGACAACTTTAATTTGTAAAGTGATAAATAACATGATCACAAAATAAGAGGTGATTATTCACTGTAAAACAGTCTTCCATATTAGACTTCTTTTTATATAGAAAAATCCTTGAGTACGTCTAAAATACATTTTTTCCCCTACAAATGCTGATTTATACTTAAAGGAAAAATTATGAAAATTCTATTTGTTTGTCTGAATTATTCTGACAATTAACTACTAAAATTCCCCAGCTTCCTAAGAACAACTCAGCATTTGATGCTCCATTATACCCCCTTTCCTGCAAATGTCAGCTGGATGTTGATTCCCAGGGCAACCATGGAAGCCACATGTTGAAGACGGGGCAAACCCCATGAGCCTGCATTCCTGAAGGACGCCGCGGAGCAGATCCCTCCCCAGCCTCAGCCCCATTCCACACCAACCATTGGCTTTTGCCTGAATAAAAAAATCAACTTTCTCACCCATTTATAGGTTTTCCTGTTAACACTAGTTAGCTTTAATATATCATGTGCATTTTGATTTTTTAATTTTAGCACTTTTGACAATGTATTAGTCAATAAAATACAACCTGTAAACTCTGAATCAGCTGAAAATATCCACTCTACAGTTGGGTTTTCTGGGGTGGGGGATGTATTTATGATCATTAACAGATTCCAATAAATTCAGAGTTGAAGATTGTGGGTGAAAAACTTTTGTTTTACTGATGTGGATACAAGGGAGAGAGAAGGTGATATTAAAGGACTTGCCTAATATCTCAGTTGGGGTGTGTGGGGTATCTGTGCATGTGCAGGAGAGTGTGTGTGAATCCTGGTGGATCAGACCATTATTCTTTCCATTATTTCGAACAATTGTTAAATCTGGCATAATTCTCTTTTGTTTTAATGTATCTGTGGTAAAAATGAAAAAGTAGATTGGCTATCATATTTCTGTAGAAAATGATTTTTAATCCTTAAAACAATAGTCATCTCTACTTTATCTTCCCTGGGTGTAATAATCTCAGTTCCATGAAATTCCTTGACCCAGTTTGTCAAATAAAGCTTATCAAATGTCTATCAGTTTTCTTTTGTGTGAGCCCAGCTCCTTGATTGACTTTGTAGGTGTCATATGGTCACGTGAATGGTTTTATGCACATCACAGCTCAGGACACGGCTGAATAAACAGCAGATGGTCATAGTGTAGATTCATGTGCAGACGACCTCGCAGGCACTAAGTTACCATAACTGGGCAAGTTTTCACTCATGGGACATCTGGGCACAGATGAAAACAATCTAGGGTCAGAAATTTAAATTAGGATTCTTTACACTGTCAGAGCCTAATAGCAATCTGACTCTTAAGCTTCAGAAGAGACTGAGCCTGTAGGTTGGAGAGAACAGTTAGAATTTTTGAAGACAGAAATGTGGGGCAGGGAAGAGGCAAAGTTTCCATGTGGAGCTGGTTCAGCCCATCTTATACGATTGACTACAGTTGCTCTTTTAATCTGCAGCTCCTTCTTTATTTAGTCATAACTTCAGTGTCTTCTGGTGTAAGATGACTCAGGCAGTGATTCTACTACCTCTTAAGTCCTTGCCACTATCCTTAGGAACAGCTGAGAAGTCTCTGTAATAAGGAAACTACCACGGAGGAGACTTTGTGGAGGTTATTTGCAAGCATAGAACCCGACTAAGAAGGTTTGGTTTGGAGTTCTGATGGGAGCACAGTGGAAAGTCATATGGCTTTAGGCTATGGAAGCATTTGGTTTTTGGATGTCAGGTGAGACCTAAGACAGAGTTTCAGGTCTTGCTGTCTTTCAGTGTGTCACCCAGAGAGTTGAAAGACAGACAGATGCATCGTATTCCTCTTGTTTTTATTCTGAGAAAAAGTACTGCCCAAACCACATCCTCTGTGACACTGCATCTAAGAGGCTGCCTGGCACTGCAGCCTTAATCAGGAAGTACCCCTCCAGTGACCCGGCCACTCTTGCTGTGATCACGCTTTCCAATCCATGCCAAGGATCCAGCTCTGCCAGGTGGACCATAAAAGGAAAGATGCCCTTTACTTTTTCACCCATGTGGAGAAAAATGCCTTTGTTGAGCTCTTCCATGTTATAAATTCACTCTTACATATCTTATGTTTCTCAGTGACACCTCCAAGGATTTCATTTCTTTAGACCGTAAGAGATGGTTGGGGAAATCGAGTGCAGATTATCAGGCAGTCGGTGGACGAAAGCAGAGGCCTCAGAACACACATCAGTGCCTATGAATATCAATGCCTTATTAAGACACCAGATCATGGTCATTTTCAAACGTAATCTGGCCAATTGGACCTTGAAATAGCTAACGAAGTTCACATTAAAAAATAGAACTTATGCACAGAGGCCAATTTCTCTTTTTTGTACTTTCTCTTCTCTGATGTTGCGTGTGTGTGTTTAATGCTCTACCCTTCGTTTTCCTGGTCCTATAGAAAGAGTGCTACTGTCTGCTGGTTTCTTATGAGAGCTTTGCTCACTGAGCAGAGCAGGCCCTAGAACCATTCAATACTTCTGCCTGGCAGCTATCCTTATGTGTCATCAAAAAACCCAGAGAAAGTATTTCCTCCTCCTTATTTTTAAGATATGGCTGGAATTAATAATAAAACAAAAACTTTTACCTATTCAAACTTTATAATCAAAATGGTAACTTTTTTAAACCGCTATTTTTATTGCTTTTAAATAAAATTAAGCAAATTATGAATATGTGCTATAGTTTCAAGGCAAATAAAAAGGCAATATTAATTTAATCTCAAGTTGTAAAATACATCAAAGTATTATATGTCTAATGTTGGCAATGTGGTGAGTGATCCTGCTCTAGTTAGTCTGACCTCCATAATTTATTTAATGATGAGAAAATGTCATATGCAGTGATCAACCAAAGATACTCTAAAATTATTCACCACTCTTCTGTAGTATCAACACGTGAAATCCTGTATGTACCTGATCCGTAAAACATTGATGATTACTCAGCTTGCTATTTTTGGGTATGAATAAAATTGAAAAAGGTTTAGCAAATGTAAGGAGTAATAAATGACCCACATTACCGTTAGAGTTAGTGCCCACTTTTTGAAAGGACAATTGATGCAAAATATCCCAAACCTTTTATGTTTATTTATAATAATCACCTCTGAATATGTAAGACCTCTGAGTTTCTTGTTACCACACTATTATTACTATTATTGCCACAAAGCTCTGAACTTCCTTATTCCTTCTCTCTCTCCTCTCCCATCCTCAATCTGACTACTGTAGCCATCTTAACGTTCTTAGCCTCATCTCCTGAAGCTTCTTCTCTCTCCTTGCTTCACCTGAGCTCCCCCAGGAGGTCCCACATCCTCTGCAGTCGTTCTAAACACAACTTTTTATTTGGAGCTGATGTGCTTCAAATAAATAAAAAATAAAAAAAATAATAAATAAATAAATAAATAAATAAATGTGTCCATTGATTTCACTGTCTCTTTCAGACATTCCTTCTCCACCATCTCACACAACCCTGGACTTTTGGGGTAACTTTCACTATCACACACCCTCTCCCCTCCTTAATGCAATTATTCTACTTCATTTATGGAAGACCCTATAATCCAATAGAGTTTTACGTATGGATCTATAATTTGTAGAGTACTCTCAAAAAGTATCCTGCTATCCTGAAGATTCACTGCCTTGTGGATGGTGTATCCAATTCCATAGCCTCTTAACTCCTCAATCTCTTCATCTCTGATGACATTCATATCTTCACTAGATCATAATATGATCAACAGATATAAATTCTCCTTTTTCAAAATCACTATTTCACTTTGGTGACCATAATACTTTCTCCTTCCTGTCTGCTTGTTCAATTGTTCTCATTATTCTATACCTGTACTTCATCAGGACCGATATTTTATTTTTTTATTTGAAAATATTAAGTGGGTACAAATATTTTTATTACATGGATCCCTCTTATACAGCTTAATTCAGGGATGTCAGTGTTACCAACACCCCAATAGTGGTTATTGTACCCAATAGATAGGTTTTCACTCCTCCTCTCCCCACCTTTCCCCCTTCTTGATTTTCAGTGAAATCCTCTTTCTGTGCTATAATCTATTGATTATTCTATTTTCTCAACCACTGACCTTCTTCTTTTGTTACTTCCCTCAGGTTTCTGTTTATATTCCCATGATTTATCATCTCAAAAACTCTTCAGGTGATGCTATGTAACTACTTGATTCTTTTTCTCTTTTTGTTTTGTTTTTCTGACAAAATGCCAGCCTTATTCTTCTGTGAAAATTCATTTTGCCTATATCCAGAAGCTGAGGCTATTAAAGAAAATCCCACAATAGGGGTTAATCAGTTTTGCTTAGATGCACAATCTCAAATGAATTGTCAGTACTGAATAAAATTCTACTACTTCGACTCACTGTCCTTACCATCATGCCTATTTCAAGCAGTTTGTTTGTTTGTTTTTGTGTGGATTCCTTAAGGTTCTGACCCTGGCCTGTATCCTTTTCTCTTGGTTCATCTCTGATTTTACAGAGAAAATAGCTACCATCTGCTGAGAATTCAGCAGAGGCACCAAAAAGCCATTGGCATCGGCCTTTAATCTATCCTCTTCCCTTCTGTTACCTGTGCAGACTGTCTCTCATGTTGTTAATCTGTTCCTCTGAATCTACTCTGCTCATTCTTTTCTTGCTTATGTATCAACTCTTCTCTTTCCAGTGACTCTCCATATTGCCGTTTAAAACACTCATATTCCCTGTAAAAGATGAGCCGCTAAAAACTTTCTTAAAGACTTTCTTCATTTCTTTCCTTTAGTGGCAGACCTAATTTTCTCTTTAAGCATAAAGTTCCCCAAAGTATTGCCTGTATTGTCTCCTTTTTACTGAATCTATTCATCCAATGAACTTTTCTTTAATAGTTCATGTATGCCGTATACTATTCTAAAACACATTTGAGAATTATCATCATCAAGGCAGTGTGAATAATTCAACATGACTGTTTTGGGATTAGATTTAATTCAAATTTCTTCATCAGAACTATGATGTGCTGAAATATAACTGTAATAGCTGTTAATTATACCGTTGTTTCTGACCTTATAGTATTTGATATTTTTCTGTTTTGTTCTGTTTTTTAGCCCTTGTTTACTCTGATGGCCAACTCAATCTATGAGTGTGTATGTACCATACTTGATTGTTGATCATTCATGCTACATGGTCTGTTTAGGTCCTTTGAACAATACGATAGGTATTGAGATATCTTACTCTCTCAGGGAAGTTGATTTGCACAGCATCAATGAAGGGTGTATCTTCCTTATTTTTTCAGGGAGGTTCTCTGTGAGGCTTTTAGATGTCTGTCTTTGAAGAGTTACAGAGAACATTGTACATGCATGTGGGTGAGAAACACAACTTCTTACTCTATCTCCCATGAGTCCTTTGTCCCCCTAGTGGTACTGTTGGCATGGTACAGTAGAAATATGGACAGACAGTAATTTCATACTGAAGCCCAGAATAAGCCAAAATACAGGTTCTCTCTTTTTATATACTCAGGAGTACAAGAATTCTTCAGATTCTAGGGAGCTTATAAGGAATGTCCAATACCAGCTTAACTTGCAATGGTTACTCCTGGCAAATGCTAGAGCTCTACAGTACCTTGTTTTACAATCTTGATGCTTTAATGAAATTCTAAGTCAGTGTAGAGCCTAGTTCTATGTACTCTTCAAAGGGAAGACTTTCTCCATGATTCTGACCTCATTCCTTATGTATGACTAGCACATCGTGGGTTTTTTTCCTTCGAGACAGCCTTGTTTCATGGCTCAGGACAATCGTAGGTTAATAATGTATTTCAACCTTTCTAAAACCTTGATTTCTTTAACCAAGATGGCATTATAAGGCCCTGATGGTAAGGTATCAGAGATTAAAAAAAAAAAAGCCAATATAAGAGAGGTTTTTTTTAAATTTCAAATTATTATGAAGGTACAAATTTTTAGGGAACATTGTTCTCACTTCCAAGGTTAAGTCCAATTTGTAGTTGAGCTCTTCACCTAGGGGGTATGCTGAACAGCTTTACATTGTGCACATTAGGTGCATTGCTGCCAATTGCCTTCCCTCTTCCACCAAGCTCCCTTCCCCTCCCCCCTCCTCTCCCTTGCTGGATTATATTTGTGTTTCATTATTCATGTGTGTGTAATTGTTTATGTGTTGGTTTCATAATACTATTGAGTACATTGGATTGTTTTTCTATTCTTGAGGTATTTTGCTAAAAAGAAATAGGAGATATTGTTGATATTATAAAGAACATTTAGTGCCTTTGAGATTATAACTCATAAGTCAAGTATTAAATGCTGACCTTGGTAGAACATCGAGTAATTACAAAAACACAAAGCAACAAACACAATCCCTAACCTAAGTCTGATAATAATATGTTAAAAATATATGGGTTTTTTGGAGCCATATATCTGTGCATTCTGTTAAAGACATATTATGACAGGCACTGGGAAATAACTTACAATCCTCAGTGTGTGGAACCTATGAAAAGTATTCATTCTGTAGAACAACAGGAAAACAAAACAAAACAAAACAAAACCCACCCCTATTTTAAACTGAGTCAGATGATCTGAGATCAAGGCCATGTAGATGGAGCAGAGTGCAGAGACTTCTGAAACTTTTTGCTAGGCAATTACTGATGATTTCTTGATTGGTTCAGCCTTTTCAAGGTTTTTGATCATCTGTAGTCAAAAGGATGGGGTCCTATAGAACTTCTGTACCCAGCCAAGTCACACAGCAGGGGGTGAGTGAGCCATCAAGGCTTCATCTGTATTTACAGTCGCTTCACATCACTCCATCACCTGAGCTTCACCTACTATCAAATCAGCGGCTAAGATTCTCATAGGAGCCGGGACTCTACTGGAAACTGTGCACACAGGTGTCTTGGTTGTGCACTCCTTATGAGAATCTGTTGCCTCATGATCTGAGGTGGAGCTGATGCTAATGCTCGGACTGACTAGCCGCAGGAGAGCAAGGTCAGGGCTCCCACTGAGTCTGCATTATGGTGAGTTGTATAATTATTTCATTATGTATTACAATGTAATAATAATAGAAAGAAAGTGCACCTTAGCAGCCCATATAGCGTATGGTAAGGAGGAGTGGGTTATAAGAAACCCCTGTATAGCTCGGTAATGTAATACCCTGGTGATAAGGGCATGGGGAGGGATTTGGCTCTCCTAACAAACATGACAGCTCACAAGACCAAAGCATCAGTGGCTGGCAGTCTCTACGCCTGTGGTGTTAAGAGCCACGGGAGTGTGTCTATAAGAGGCTAGAGGAGAAGGCAGTGGGGACTGCACATTCTATCACGGACGTGCTCCCTCTGACTCCGTGGCTTCTCCTGCCAGCAGAATGTCTGCACGGCGTCTCTCTTTACAAAAGACTCCTAAGATGTATTCTTCTTACTAGGACTGTTTTACTCCCTCAAATACTGTCTTTCTCTCTCTCTCCCTTCTGCTAAAGCAAATAGCCCTCAGGCACCTAAGAGCGGTTGTTCCCAGGCAAGGTAGCCTAGTGGTCTGCATCCAGAACATAAATAAGCCAGGGCTGGAGACCTGGCCAGTCCTGGGCCCCAGTAAGTGGAGACCACGAAGGGAACCTGATAGTGCACAGTAAGTGTGATGGACTTCGGTCATCCTGAAACCAACCTTGTCCAGCCCCTGCCCCCAGCCATCCACCCCAGTCCACAGAAAAACTTTCTTCCATGAAACCAGTTCCTGGTGCCAAAAATGTTAGGGACCACTGCCGAAGGACGAATGACTATTGTGTCCACTGCTGTGGATGGGCGGGTGTGGCTGGTGAAGAAGTCTTATAAACTGGCCCAATAACCCAAAGGAATCCATAACAGAGGATCAGATATGGTATTGAAAGCTCTTGAAGCTTTCAGCACAATGTCTGGAACCTGCTAAGCACTTGATAAATATGTACAGTTTAGATTTTAAAATGCTTTTACAGCAGGCAGCTTATGAACTAGGATTTGCAGGACGGCAACATTTCCACGCTTACCCTGCTACATCTGCATGTAACAGGCTTCTCCACAAGGTTCTTACAGAAATCTGTGTCAGAGTCCCACTAGTGTCTGTAACAAACCCAGTTCAGGCTTTCAGAGAGTTTGCCCGTTAGAAGCTTATTGTCATAATACTGCAGGGCAGGTACTGTGGATTGGTGGGCGGGTTTCCTCCATGTGGTGGTCAGTGACCCAGCATCCTCCTATCCTGTGACCGTGCTATTGCCTGGGACCTCAGGGTCTTCTTTCACGGGACAGATGAGCAGAGTAAAGGAAAAGAAAAAGATACATGCACTCTCAACCATCAGGAGGAGGCATGCAACATTCTGCTAATAGGACATTGTCAGGGACTAGTTATGTGGCTCCTTCAGATACAAGAAATCTGAGAAAAATTCTCCTTGGCTGAGCAACTGATTCTGATGACTACCAATACTACTGAAAAGGGCTCAGATATTTGTGGTAAACTGCATTTCTTCTGTAGGTTTACCAATTACAGAAAGTTCTCAGAATATAATCAAATATAAATAAATGGAGAAATGTGTTTATTCTCTCTTGCACATTTGAGTCTCATTTAAGGGTTGTGCAACTACCAGTTGAGTATCATCTATTCTGGTTTGACCTGTCACTAAGGTACTGTAAGGATCTATGTTATTCTTTGATGTTTCACTGAATTCTTTTTCTTTTTTTTTCCAAAACATTAAAAATTCGTTTATTTTACAATTACTCAAATACACATGCATTAAATGAAAATATTGCACAAAATTAACATTTCAGATTGTGAAATTTATATTGTTCTTAATTTTCTTAAAAAATTGGTACACTTTGTTTTCACTAGATCTTACTTACAAAGTGAGGCCTATTAACAGAATAAAGCTTTCCTTTAAAGCTTTATAATAATAATCATATTTATTAATAATGCTGCTGTGCATACTTACAGTTTGCACATATTCAGCATGTGTTGAATGTCTTCAGAATTAAATAAATGAAATCCCTTTCATTGCAACTTGCAAGTGAGAAAAGATGAGGCTCTGGTGGAAGAAATAGTATTTCTTCTCAGCGTGTCTCTGTGACCAAGCCCCTTCCTGAGCCCCAGGCTTTAAAATTAAGGATGTGTGAAACATGTCTGTAGGAAGCATCACCACGACTGTAAGTGCAATGATATATACCTCTGCCCCGTTCAAGTATATTTTTTGACAAGAATTAGAATATACAGAAGATTTCATGTAAGAACCTCATGTGTATGTACATCAACCAGGGAAAGAAACGTCAGGTAAGGTTGCAAATTCAAATTTTCAAAACAGAGCCCTGCCGGATAACTTGCAATCATACCAAAAATTATTTGAGTAATTTTTGTTTAAAAGAATGTATATTTCTTTTTCATGTTTTAAAGCCTGCTGGTAAGTTCATGGCTACTAAACATGTAGGCTAGGGGTTCGACTGGGAAAAGGCAACGAATAATTTATTTCTGTTAAAGTTCGCCTTTGGTCATCTCTGTCATTAGATCAGACTCCCAGAAACTCATCTCTACCCCGCTTCCTCTAGGCTAGATTACTGAAAATCCTTGTTTGCTGGCCTTTGAATAAGTTGCTCTCTGAACTTGATTTTTTTCTTCACATTCATTTGCTATTCTATCTTATCATGTAAAGGGGTCACATTTTCTTACATCATTCCATGTCATTGTTATTGTTCTATGCTAAGTTCTGAATGAATATCAACATTTGAAGTGTCTGTTATCAGAATAGATGAACTGCCTTGAAGAAATAAAATGGTCATTTGAAGAAATAAAATATTTTAACAAAATGGTATTAAAATAAATTTCAGACCTCATATTTCTTTTCTCTTTCAATGAACAACTATAAAGATCTTTCCTGGGTTTAATAGTCATACTTATTTGAGATCTTTCTTAATTTCCTTACATAGATGCTCTGCCAAACACAATATATTCTAACTCTTGAGAAATTCAAGTCTACGGTGTGACCATAATGGATTTTATTTTTATTTATTTATAAATAAAATAAATATTGATACAGAATCTCACTTTGTTGTCCATGCTAGACTGCTGTGGCCTCAGCTTAGCTCACAGCAACCTCAAACTCCTGGGTTCAAGCAATCCTCCTGACTCAGCCTCCTGAGTTGTTGAGACTAGAGCTGCCTGCCACCACACCCAGCTAGTTTTTTCTGTTTTGGTGGAGAGGGGGTCTCATTCTTGGTCAGGTTTGTCTTGAACTCCTCAGTGCAAGGGATCCTCCCAAAGTTCTAGGATTACAGGGATTAGCCGCTGCAGACATTATTCTTAGTAAAGCATTACAAGAATGGAGAAGCATGAATCCTATGTACTCAATATTGATATGAGGACAATTAATGACAATTAAGGTTATGGGGGGGAAGCAGAAAGAGGGACGGAAGGAGGGGGGTGGGGCCTTGGTGTGTGTCACACTTTATGGGGGCAAGACATGATTGCAAGAGGGACTTTACCTAACAATTGCAATCAGTGTAACCTGGCTTATTGTACCCTCAATGAATCCCCAACAATAAAAAAAAAAAAGAAAAAAATCTATTTTAATTTCTATGCAACATGGAATTGCTGCCTTTATTAAGTCATAACCTGCACTCATTTTCAAATTATTATTTTAATGCATTTTTCCTGCTTCTCAATTTTGAGAATTTTTTTTCTCATTGTATCCTTTGCCCTACACAGAAAAGCAGAGGCTGTGATGACTTTGAAATAGTTCAATGGTTTTATGGATGACTCCTGTGCTAAAAGCTAAAAGATGAGTGTTTACAGAACTCTAAGAATTGAATGAATGTGGGAATTGCAGCTAGGCATGGGGAAAGGTACTGGGTCTAGTGCTCCTTCTGGTCAGTCTTATCACAAGTGCACTAGGGGAAATTTGACTTATTTTATATCCACTTCTTTTCTACTTAAATAGTGGGAAATAATTATTTAAAAGAGGCAAAATCAAAACTAGTAGGGCACTTAGTTCCCAATGTTTTACCGGGACTGTAATTCCAGCTAAGGAATGTGAATGCCACACTTGGTGTCTCTGACCCTCTGGTGTCACCTACTGCTAGATCTTGTCTCACTGGCTGATAGGAGGACACAACAAATCCCGGGCCCAGGAAGTAATATTTTCTCCAGTCCAGGCAATGGCAGCTTTAGTATCTTCACTTATCCTATCTTCTTTCAGAGAATACTATCAGCCTTACTGACAGGACCACCTTTGTGAAGCTGCCTGACTTCAAATTGAAATATATAAACATCTATTACGTTTGCTTTTCTTTTCTAAGTCTTCTATCTTGGTCTTTTTCAACTACTTCTAAAAACTCATGAACCAAAACAGGAAGCCTCTGAGCCCAGAAATAATGTAGAGATAGTAAGAATATTATATGATAGGATAGGGATATTATATGGTGAAATTTTTATAGAGTCATGGTAAAATTAGCAATGAGAAGGAATTAATAAAGCAAATGACATATTCCCAGGAAAGAGCAAAGGTTTTTTTTTTTTTTTTTTTTGGTTTTGTTTTTGCTTAAGCAGTCATCTGTCATAAATTATACAGAATTACAGAGATTATAATTGTAGTCTATTTTGGATTATTACTGATAGTTAATGCTCTTGAAAGGCTTTTCTTCATTAAAAAGTGGTTTTTATGGGGCAGACTGTTAGTGCTACTATTTAAAGTTGCAATATAGTACAAACAAGTGCTGTAAATAGAGACAAAACACTATAAATCAGTCACGAATACATCCCTTCATTAATCTAAGGCTGTGCAACCCTGCTTGACTGTACTATGCCAACTTTTTTATAAATAAAATGTAATAAGTGTAGTCCTCAGAGAGTCAATAAATAATTTATATTAGGAACCACTAAGTGAATTATTGCAATCATATGTTCTTTTAGAGAATTTTCAGAGAATATTTAACTGACTAATATAAAATTACTCAGTAGAAATTAATTTTATTAGTTGCTCCTTTCAGTATCAAAATGTCAGGTGTGCATTTTACAGTAGGTGATGGTGGCAGGAATTATAATGTAATCCCTAGAAAATAATGGGTTTTGAGCTCTGTTCCTTCTTGCAAATGTATGGCTGCATCCTACCCTCTCTCCCTCTGTTAAGGAAGTATGAACTCTTGTCAGCCTTCCTTAGTTCCTCACTTTATCTTGTGCTAGCCCCACACGCTAGAGCAGGTTACCAGGCAACCACTAGCTATCTCTAAGAGTGTCTGTGGCAACAGTACCTCCTGACACCTCCTGTCACAATGTCTCCTGTTAAGTTGTCAGGATCAGGGCACCAAGGTGGTTGCCATAGTCACTCTTAGCCTATGGTTGCTGGACTGAGAGCAGAGTGCTAAGTTCCTCTGGAGGCTGCTAGCGCTGTCATTCTTAAAAGCTAAACAAAGTTTTGATGAAAATTAAGAGATTTGCATCATTAAAATATTTGTGATAATTAGGGTAATATTAACTTAAGTATGTGAATTCAGCAAAATGTCATTCTGTCTATGATGTAACATCTGCAAATGTGACATTTAAGGTTTAGATACCAATCAGTGTGTGTCTCAATGTAAGTCACATTGGGAAATCATTATTACTGTTTTACATGTATTAGAAAGCAACTCTTTACATTGTCTTTATGTGGTGAATAACAATATCTTATTCTAGTAAGGAGTATAAATATGTGCGTATATATAGTTACTAGTTAATCGGAGTGAATATTCCTAACAGCAATAATGGCAGGAGGAGTTCTTACTTATCACTTGTTTCTGATGTGTCGGTCGTAAGCCCTTTACTTACATTGGCTCATGTAATCTTCACAGTCTTCTTGAGGTACATATAATTCCCTCTTTCCTTTAAATCTAAGGAAACCAAAACAAAGAGAAGAAAAGTAGTTTAGATAAATAAAGCTAAGAAGAGCAAGGTTGAGCTTTCTGAAAATTATTTTTATTTGACACATGTTAATAATTGTACATATTCATGGGTTACATTGTGATATTTTGACATATAAATACAGTATGTAATGTTCAAATTGCTATAATTAGCACATCTATCGCCCCAAACATTTAGCATTTTTTTGTGTTCAGACATTCAAAATCCTCCTTTCTAGCTATTTGAAAATATACAGTATGTATCATTCTTAACGGTAGATACCCTGAAGCAACACTATTCAAAATAGCCAAAGTATAGAATCAAATTATGTGTCTCTCAATGGATAAATGGGTAAAGAAAATGAGGTCTATTTACACAATGGAATGGCATTTGGTCATAAAAAGAATAAAATCCTGTTATTTGAGACTACATAGATGAGTCAGGAGGACATTACCTTAAGTGAAATAAACAAACAGTAATGATGTCATTCATATGTGAAAGTTAAAAAGGTAAAAGGGATTTTCAACCCAAATCTGCCTGAGATCAGAGGACATAAGCAGATATAATTCTGAAGAAAAGAACTGTATAAAAGAGAAATCTGGGTTGAATAAAAGGGGTTACAAGAGAGAAATTACTTGCTGTAGAATCTCCTCTTTACACTGGTTCTGGAAGTTGATACAGAATTAGTTTAATGAAGAGTTGACTGCATGCATAGTATAATTTTAGGAGTTCAGGAAAAGAACTCTTTAAGTTTGCAAAATCCTCTTCTCGGACCTCGGACTGATTTGAGAGCCAATTTATTTTGATTCATGGTATTGTTAGGTCAGGAAAAGAATAAACAGGTGGCAACAAGTGACTAAGGGCAAAAATGGGGAGCCAAATTGTAGACAGGAACCAAATTGCAGCTAGCTGGAAACTGTTTCCTAGTGGGAACATACATAGTGAAGAGCACCTAGGGACCTTTAACTGACTCAGGGCTCATTACCATCTAATTAGCATACCATGGGTGGAGTTTTCATGAAGGCGTCGAGGAGGAAACACGTCATTAGGAAACTGTTATATAACCTACCCTGGAAAGTAATATGTTATATAAGGCCTTCTCAATCACCCCAAAGGTGAGAGATGGCAACCAATCCTGCCAGAAGAAATGTGAGACCAACCAGTGAGCCTAAGAAAGTGTGTGCTCAGACTTTGGGGTCTTTCTCCTTGCACAGAGAATGACCTCTTTCTCTCTGAGATATACTTTTGCTTGCCAATAAATGTTACACAGAGTGCTCTGTGATCACTCTGTCATCTGCTCAACTTGGTCCCAGTACTCATTCTTGACACTGGGAACCAGGGGACTAGGGAACACTCAGGCAGACCTAAAGTATTGTGATTCTAGGAATTAACTGTACCCATAGGGATCAGGAAAAGTTCTTTAAGGTTATACATAGGAGGAAGAAATGTTTCCAAGTTTGGTTTACCAGGAGGTTGAGGCTGGAAGAAGTGTTACATAGGAGTATGGATGGGGGAATAGGGTGGATTTTAAATAGCTGGAAAAGATTAATCTTAAAGGAAGGTGTGGGATGTTAAATATAAATTATTTACTTCATTATGTGGCAAAAGAGTTGGTTCTCAATCGATGTTTATAGAAGGATAAATTTCTTTTTATTCTTACTAAGGTTTTATTGACATGCAGTGTAATTCACTTATTTTAATGTATAATTTTGCTAAATGCATAAAGTTGTGCCATTATCTCAAATAATGATTCTTTCTTTCCTTTTCCTTCTTTTCCCTTCCTCCCTCCTTCCTTCCTTCTCTTTCTCTCCTTCCTTCCTTTCCTCTCTGTCCCTTCCACTACCCTCCATCTCTTTCTTTCTCCCTCCCTCTCCTCCTTCCTTTCCTGTCTCTCTCTTTCTCTCCCTCCCCTCTCTTCCCCTCCCTCCTTCCCTTCCCTCACTTTCTTTGTGGTAAGAACACTAAGATCTACCCTCTGAGCAAAGTTCAAATGTTCAATACAGTATTGTTAACCATTGTCAGATTTTTTTGCATTAGACTTCCAGAACTTACTCATTTTGCATAACAAACTTTTTTCAATTTTGTTCTTAGTTTCTGAAAGTGTTTGGCTCTTCTAATCTTTTACCTAGACATATAAATTTTACAATCAGCTGATTGATTTTGACAAAAAGTCCCACTGAGATTTTGGAATGAAGTTTTATTTTACCAATAGATCATTTTGGGGAGAAAGGACATCGTTACAACATTGAGTTGTTCATTCCAAGACACGCTATATTTCTTTATTATTTTGGTTTTCTTAGATTTCTTTTGTTAATGTTCTTTCAGTTTTATCATAATAGTAGAGCCCTTCTGTTGCAAGATTTATATCTATTTCATATTATTGAAGTTTTGGAAGTGTTTTCAGTTCTTCATTTTTAATGACCAGAAATAGGATTTTTTATTCATTTATTTTAAATGACAAGTAAAAATTGTATATGTTAATGATGTACATTGTAACATTTTGATGTATATATATGAGAAAGCTAAAGCAAGCTAATTTATGTATGAATTATACTTATATATCATTTTTTGTTGTGAGATACTTAAAGCATATGTTCACCAGTTTTCAAGTATGAAACACTATAGTTGTTTTTTTAAATTAGTGTTGTATCTTGTGACTTAGTTAAACTCATTTATTAATTGTAATAGATTTGTGGATTTATTATGATTTTCTATGCATACAAACGTACTGTATAAAAATAAAGACGGTTTTATTTCTTTCTTTCCAATCTGTATGCCTTTTGTTTCTTTTCCTTGCCTTGTTGCATCAGCTGCAACATTCAGTATGATGATGAATATGGATGGTGAGAACGGATGTTCTTCCCTTGTTCATCATCTTAGGGGAAGAGAATTCAGTCTTTGCCATTAAGTATAATGTTAAATGTAGATACTTTGCAGATGATGTTTATTAGGGTAAATAAATTCTGTTCTTAATTTCCTGAGAAGTTTTTAATCAGGAACTGATGTATTTTGTCAGTTTTTTTCTGCATTTATTGAGATAATCATGATATATATATATGTATATATATATATATTTGCATTTTTTTGGTGGGGGCTGGGTTCGAACCCGCCACCTGTGGCATATGGGGCCGGCGCCCTACTCCTTTGAGCCACAGGCACCATCCCAATCATGATATTTTTTAATCATTTGTCTGGTATTAGATGAATTACATTGATTGATTTTTTTTTTTTTTAATGCTGATTCAGTTTTCAATTCTCAGGATAACACCCACTTGTAGGGAACATATTATACTTTTACTATGTTGCTGGATTTAGTTTGCCAATATTTATTCAAGATTTTTGTGTTTATAATCACGAAAAATTTTGGTCTGGAGAATTTTTTTTTTGTTTTGTTTTTTTTAATGATTTTATCCAGTACAGCATAGGGTAGAAACAGTGTCATAAAATGATTTGTAAAATTTGCTTCCCCATTTCTACTCTGAAAAATCTTTGTGAAACTGATTTTATTTCTTCCTCAAATATTTGGTAAAATATGTCAATAGAACTATCTAGACCTGGAGTTTTCTCTTTGGAAAGTTTAAAACTACAAATGGTGTTTCTTCAGTAGATGCAAGAATATTCGGGTTATCTGTTTAATCATCAGTGATCTTTAGTACTTTATATCTTTTAAGGAATTTGTTCAATTCATCTATGTTATCAAGTATATGGGATTATAATTGTCCCTAATACTCACTTTGTGATAGGCAGAATTTTTTTTTTTTTTTTTTTTTGTAGAGACAGAGTCTCACTTTATGGCCCTCGGTGGAGTGCCATGGCCTCACACAGCTCACAGCAACCTCCAACTCTTGGGCTTAAGCGATTCTCTTGCCTCAGCCTCCCGAGTAGCTGGGACTACAGGCGCCCGCCACAACGCCCGGCTATTTTTTTTGATTGCAGGTTGGCCGAGGCCGGGTTTGAACCCGCCACCCTCGGTATATGGGGCCGGCACCTTACCGACTGAGCCACAGGCGCCGCCCCTGTGATAGGCAGAATTTTATGATAGTCTTCTCCCCAGTGACACTTGCCTTTATATCATTTTCCCCCTGTTAATATGAGGGTCATTATTTCTGTTATTGTGTTATATTATATGGAAAAAGGAATGTACTTAAGGCTACTGATCAGCTGATCTTAAAGGAGGAAGATTACCTGGGTGGGATAGTGCTAGGTAGGTGCACCTTGCAAAGCAGGATGTTTCTCACCAGCTACAGGTAGAAAATGAAGTCAGAGATAGTTGTCGCCTCAGAAGGCTTCTATACACCATTGATAGTTTAGAGTGGGAGAGCTCCCATGGGCAGAAATGTGGGTGATCTCCGGAAAAAGAGAAAACCCCCCTTGACAGCAAGCAAGCAAATAGGGAGTCCTACGGTATCAAGGAACTGAATTCTACCAATAACCTGAATGACCTTGAAGCAAATTTTTCCCCAGAACCTCCGGAAAAGATACTAGCCTAGCCAATGCCTTGATTTTAGCCTCATGAAACTCTTAAAGAGAAACCCAGTTGAGCCCACGTGGACTTCTCACCTACAGAACTATAAAATAATAAATGCATCTTGTTTTAAGTCATTAAATTTGTGGTGATTTGCTATACTGGTATTGAAAACTAAAACAGTCTATTATCCCAGTCAATGCCTATAAGGTCTTGACTTATAGACAAGTCCTTGCAGATGTACTTAAGGCTACTGATCAACTGATCTTAAAGGAGGAAGATTACCTGGGTGGGGTAGTGCTAGGTAGGTGTCTTCATTCCTGATATTGGCAATTTCTGTCTTCCTCACATTGTTCTTAGGCTGGAAGTTTATTCATTCTATGTTTCTTTTCAAATATCCAGCTTTTGGTTTCATTGATTTTCTCTATTGTTTCTCAGTTTTCAACTTAAAATTTTTGCTGTTTATTATTTCCTTGTTGTGTTTGCTTTGGATTTAATTTAATCATGTTCTAGCTTATTAAAATAAAAGCTTAGATCATTGATTTGAGAGCTCATTTTTAATAGAAGCATGCTGTAAATTTCTTTCTAAGCACTGCTTTAATGCATCTTGCATGTTTTGATAATGCTGTGCTTTTGTTTTAATTCAATTCAAAATAGTTTATCTTGTGGTTCTCTCTCTCTGACTTATAAAATATTTGGACTGTGTTGTGTAATTTCCAAACATGAAATTTGATGAGGTGTATTTGTATTCTTCATGATGAATTTAATTCTGGCATGGCTAAAAATATATACTTTGTATTATTTCAATATTTCTTAATTTGTTACCATGCCCGACCAGTATTATATTTTTAATCTTTGTGTTCATATGTTTGCTGGTAGTACATAGAAACATCATTGTTTCAACATTTTTTTTTTTTTATGTCCTGTGATCTTGGTGAACTCACTTTTTAGTTCTAAGAGTAATTTTATAAATTTCTTCAGATGTTCTATGTAGGTAATCATGTCACTTCCAAATAGAGACATTTGTATTTCTTCATTTTAAATATGTATTTCTTTTTTTACTTTCTCTTAATTTATTGCATTAGTTAGAACTTCCAATATTATGTGAAAAAGAATGATGAGAGTTGACATCCTTGCCATATTTATAATCTTAGAGGAATAACATTTGGTCTTTTCCATTAAGCATAATGGTACACACACATTTTATCAAGTTGTGAAATTCCCCTCAATTCCTATTTTTCTGAGAGCATTTATCATAAGTGGGCGTTTAATTTTGTCAAATGTTTTTGTTCTGCACCAATTACATTTTCATGTAATTTTTCATGTGATCTACTATAAGAAATTATATTAATTTTTGAATATCAGTAGAGCCTCCCATACTTGAATAAACTTCATTTGGCCATGATGTATAATTTTTAAAATGTATTGTTGAATTATATTCATTACTATTTTGTTAAAAAGCTTTATGTCTGGCAAAGACAAGATGGCTGATTGAAGCCAGCTTTCCACAGAGGCTCCCATCCAGAAGGAGAGTTAAAGGACAGAAATTTACTAAGTAACCTGGTGGATTAGAGCTGCACCGAGAGAGAAGGTTGAAGAATGCACATCAACCCCGCTGAGGTGAGGTACAACTCCAAGGATACAAACAAAAGGTACAAAATCCATCACCAAGTGGACGGGAGTCCCCTCCCCCATGAGAACAGCTCGGAGTGCCCCACAAACAAATGAACAGAGTTCAAAGGTCCTCCCACTACACTCCACAGGAGAGACCCTCTAAAAACTGGACCTACCTCCCCTACTAGGGTGCCACGGCATTCTCCTGACAGGCATAAAACTGTATAAAACAGTATATATCTCTACCTGCAACTCTGAGCTCCCAGCATGTGCCTCCACTCTCACTCTGAGGTCTGGAGGCCTGTCCCCCAGGAGTCCAGATCCTTGGGTGATATTTTGAGGGGTGTGGACAGGGCCTAAACGGCAGCTGGTCAGTGCTGACTCGATGACACGGGAGTGAGGAGAGGACAGTCTGCTGAGAGGGAACCACACCAGACTGGCGGTGCCCCGAGGTGCAGAGCAGCAGCTGTCTTTTGGCAACAATAGGGCTCACTCCCAGATATTCTGAAGCCACACCCCCTGTCTCCCTGGGCAACCAGAGGAGGTTGGCATCTACTCAGGTGGCAACCACCACAGAACAGATCTAGGATGGAAATGCAGGCCCTGTGAGTAAAGGGTTTGCCTGAGACGGTACCAGCCTGGGTGGAGCGCGGGGACTAGAAATGCATGCGCAGAGCCGGGAAGTTCCGAGGGCAGAGCTGACCCAGAAGACCCTTTACTGAGCCTAAGACGACCGGTCCTCAGGGGATTGTCAGCCTATAGACAAAGGAAGACAGGTGGCTAGATCTGACAGCTAACTGAATACAAACTTGCAGGAGCAAAGAAAGGGCCTGAGGCGCAGGCTCTGGGAAGTCAAAACAACTTCTCTTCTGCAGGGGAATTTAGCAGGGGCAGAAACAAATTCCCACAGAGTTGTTCTGTTCTGTCAGTAACATCAATCAGGGGCGGGGCTGGAACTGAGTGAACACACCCCAGCCTCCATCAAGCTCCCGAGGTTGTCAGGCCTCACCTACCCCTGCTAGACATAGGCAGAGTGCAACAGCCTGGCTGAGCAGATATATATTTCCTTGTGATTCAGGCAGGTGCAAACCCCTGGAGTATCTATTAACTACAGGCAAATGAGTCACAAGCCTGTGGGGCAATCAGTGACTAGGTGTGACAGAGGTGATACCTCCTGCGAAGGAGGTATCAACCTTCCCAGACTGATCTATTTGCTGGGTGGGTCCTCCTGACTCGACGGAGCACCGGAGCAAGCCATATTTGAAGAGCCACCAGATCCCTGCGATCCAATTGCCAGAGATCTTTTAAACTCTCCCACTTTGACAGGTGTTGACTAAGACAATTGATTTGGACTTTTTGAACTGAGCCAATCGCCTGAAGACTATTCAGGTGGTGCCTGGGTGTGTAGTTGGAGGAAGGTTTGAATTTCTTTTTCAAACTGTTGCCTGTGGGGGGTGGGGTGACTTAATTGCTGGTATTTCTACACAGCTGAAACTTCAACCCAGAGTAACTGTTTCACTAGGATCAAACAGAGATCAGTTGAAAACAAGACAGAACCACTTAGCCCCACCACACCAAATAGGTCCCCAGTTTCTCAGGCCATAGCACTATACGGGTCCTCGACAAAGCTCCAGGGGAAAAATCAAAGGGTGCAAAACAATCATGGGGTGGAATCAGTGGAAAAACTCTGGTAACATGATTAACCAGAATAGATCAACTCCCCCACCCCCCAAGGAAAGATATGGCAGATGTAACTGAAGATCCCATTCATAACAGCTGGCCAAGATGTCAGAAATCAAATTCAGAATTTGGATTGCAAACAAGATTAATAGAATGGAGGAAAATTTGGAATTAGAAATTCGGGGAGCAATTCAAAAGTCAGAATTAGAAATTCGAGGAGAAATTCAAAAGTTGTCTCAAGAATTTAACAAATTTGAAGACAAAACCACCAAAGATTTTGATGCACTGAAGCAAGATTTTGCAGCCCTCAAAGATCTGAAAAATACAGTAGAAGCCCTCAGTAACAGAGTGGAGCAAGCAGAAGAAAGGATTTCTGACATTGAAAACAAAGCCTTTGAATGCTCCCAAACTCTCAAAGAGGAAGAGAAATGGAGAGCAAAAATGGATCATTCTCTCAGAGAGCTCTGGCATAATTTGAAGAAATCTAGTATCTGCCTCATTGGAATCCATGAAAGTGTTGAAGTGGCCTCGCAAAACACAGAGGCCCTTCTCCATGAAATTATGAAAGAGAATTTTCCAGACATGCAAAAGATTCTGAAATTCAGATAGCAGAGAGTTTCAGAACCCCAGCACGACTCAATCCAAATAAGACATCCCCCAGGCATCACTAAAGTTAATATGAAGGAGAAAATTCTCAAAGCAGCCACACGTAAGAAAGCCATTACCTACAAAAGGGAGAATATTAGAATGACTGCAGATCTCTCTGCTGAAACTTTTCAAGCCAGAAGAGGGTGGTCATCGACTTTTCATCTCCCAAAGCAAAATAACTTTCAACCCAGGATCCTGTATCCAGCTAAACTGAGTTTCAATTATGATGGAGAAATTAAATACTTTAATGACATTCATATGTTGAAGAAATTTGCATAACCTAACCAGCTCTTCAGGATATTCTCAGACCTATCCTCCATAATGACCAGCCCAATCCTCTACCACAAAAGTAAACTCACTCAGAAACTTTTCAAAAAACTCCAACTTCCACAGTGGAGAAAGGATTAAAAATGTCCACTGGACTTCTGAAAAACTCAATACCCAAAATTTTACCAGACTTATCAATATTCTCCATTAATGTGAACAGCTTAAACTGTCCTCTAAAGAGGCATAGGTTAGCTGACTGGATACAAAAACTCAAGCCAGATATTTGCTGCATACAAGAGTCACATCTTACCTTAAAACATAAATACAGACTCAGGGTGAAAGGATGGTCATCCATATTTCAGGCAAATGGTAACCAGAAAAAAGCAGGTGTTGCAATTCTATTTGCTGATACAATAGGCTTTAAATCAACAAAAGTAAGGAAGGATAATAATGATCACTTCATATTGTTAATACTCAATATGATGAGATTTCAATTATTAATATTTATGCACCCAACCAGAATGTGCCTCAATTTGTAAGAGAAACTCTAACAGACATGAGCAACTTGATTTCCTCCAGCTCCATTATAGTTGGAGATTTCAACACTCCTTTGGCAGTGTTGGATAGATCCTCCAATAAGAAGCTGAACAAAGAAATTTTAGATTGAAACCTAACCATCCAACATTTGGATTTAACAGACATCTACAGAACATTTCATCCCAATAAAACTGAATACACACACTTCACATCAGCCCACGGAACATACTCTAAAATTGATCACATCTTAGGTCACAAGTCTAACCTCAATAAATTTAAAGGAATAGAAATTATTCCTTGCATCTTCTTGGACTACCATGGAATAAAATTTGAACTCAGTAACAACAGGAATCTGCATACACATACAAAAACATGGAAGTTAAATAACCTTATGCTGAATGATAGCTGGGTCAGAGATGAGATTAAGAAGGAAATTGCCAAATTTTTGGAACAAAATGACAAAGAGGACAATAATTATCAGAACGTCTGGGATACTGCAAAGGCAGTCCTAAGAGGGCAATTTATAGCACTGCAAGCCTTCCTCAAGAGAACGGAAAGAGAGGAAGTTAACAACTTAATGGGACATCTCAAGCAACTGGCAAAGGAAGAATATTCCAACCCCAAACCCAGTAGAAGAAAAGAAATAACCAAAATTAGAGCAGAATTAAATGAAATTGAAAACAAAAGAATTATACAACAGATCAATAAATCAAAAAATTGGTTTTTTGAAAAGGTTAATAAAATAAATAAAACTTTGGCTAACCTAACCAGGAAAAAAAGAGTAAAATCTCTAATATCATCAATCAGAAATGACAAGACAAAATAACAACAGACTCCTCAGAAATTCAAAAAATTCTTAGTGAATATTACAAGAAATTTTATTCTCAGAAATATGAAAATCTGAAGAAAATTGACCAATACTTGGAAGCACGCCACCATTCAAGACTTAGCCAGAATGAAGTGGAAATGTTCAACAGGCCCATATCAAGTTCTGAAATAGCATCAACCATACAAAATCTCCCAAAAAGAAAAGCCCGGGACCAGATGGCTTCATGTCAGAATTCTACCAAATCTTTAAAGAGGAATTAGTACCTATATTACTCAACCTGTTCGAAAATGTAGAAAAAGAAGGAAGACTACCCAACACGTTCTATGAAGCAAACATCACCCTGTTTGTTTGGGGAAACCAGGAAAAGACCCAAAAAGAAAATAAAATTATAGACCAATATCACTAATGAATATAGATGCAAAAATATTAAAAAAGATGCTAACAAAGAGAATACAGCAACACATCAAACAAATTATACATCATGACCAAGTCGGTTTTATCCCAGGGTCTCAAGCCTGGTTCAATACACGTAAATCTATAAATATAATTCAGCACATAAACAAATTAAAAAACAAAGACCATATGATTCTCTCAATTGATGCAGAAAAAGCTTTTGATAATATCCAGCATCCCTTTATGATCAGAACACTTAAGAATATTGGTATAGAAGGGACATTTCTTAAACTGATAGAGGCCCTCTACAGCAAACCCACAGCCAATATCGTATTGAATGGAGTTAAACTGAAATCATTTCCACTCATATCAGGAACCAGACAAGGCTGCCCATTGTCCTCACTGCTCTTTAACATTGTAATGGAAGTTTGAGCCATTGCAATTAGGGAAGAAAAGGTGATCAAGGGTATCCATATAGGGTCAGAAGAGATCAAACTTTCGCTCTTTGCAGATGATATGATTGTATATCTGGAAAACACCAGGTATTCTACCACAAACTCTTAGAAGCGATCAAGGAATACAGCAGCGTCTCAAGTTACGAAATCAACATTCATAAATTGGTAGCCTTTATATATACCAACAATAGTCAAGCTGAAAAAACAGTTAAGGACTCTATTCCATTCACAGTAGTGCCAAAAAAGATGAAATATTTGGGAGTTTATCTAACAAAGGATGTGAAAGATCTCTATAAAGAGAACTATGAAATTCTAATAAAGAAATAGCTGAAAATGTTAACAAATGGAAAAACATACCATGCTCATGCCTGGGAAGAATCAACATTGTTAAAATGTCAATGCTACCCAAACCAATATACAATTTTAATGCAATCCCTATTAAAGTCATACTTTAAAGATCTTGAAAAAATAATACTTCATTTTATATGGAATCAGAAAAAACCTTGAATAGCCGAGACATTACTCAGAAATAAAAACAAAGCAGGAGGAATCACACTACCAGACCTCAGACTATACTATAAATTGATAGTGATCAAAACAGTATGGTGCTGGCACAAAAACGGAGAAGTAGATGTCTGGAAAAGAATAGGGAACCAAGAGATGAATCCGGCTACTTACCGTTATCTCATTTTTAACAAGCCAATTAAAAACATTCAGCTGGGAAAAGATACCCTATTTAACAAATGTTTCTGTGTGAACCGGCTGGCAACCTGTAGAAGACTGAAACTGGACCCACACCTTTCACCATTAACTAAGATAGACTGTCACTGGATTGAAGATTTAAACTTAAGATATGAAACTATAAAAATACTAGAAGAGAGTGCAGGGAAACACCTTGAAGAAATAGGTCTGGGCGACTATTTTATGAGGAGGACCCTTCAGGCAATTGAAGCAGCTTCAAAAATACACTACTGGGACCTGATCAAACTAAAAAGCTTCTGCACAGCCAAGAACACAGTAAGTAAAGCAAGCAGACAGCCCTCAGAATGGGAGAAGATATTTGCAGGTTATGTCTCCGACAAAGGTTTAATAACTAGAATCCACAGAGAACTCAAACGCATCAGCAAGAAAAGAACAAGTGATCCCATCGCAGGCTGGGCAAGGGACTTGAAGAGAAACTTCTCTGAAGAAGACAGGTGCACGGCCTACAGACATATGAATAAATGCTCATCATCTTTAATCTTCGGAGAAATGCAAATCAAAACTACTTTGAGATATCATCTAACTCCAGTAAGATTAGCCCATATCACAATATCCCAAGACCAGAGATGTTGGTGTGGATGTGGAGAAAAGGGAACACTTCTACATTGCTGGTGGGAATGAAAATTAATACATTTCTTTTGAAAAGATGTTTGGAGAACACTTAGAGATCTAAAAATAGATCTGCCATTCAATCCTATAATTCTTCTACTAGGCATATACCCAGAAGACCAAAATTCACATTATAACAAAGATATTTGTACCAGAATGTTTATTGCAGCCCAATTCAAAATTGCTAAGTCATGGAAAAAGCCCAAGTGCCCATCGATCCACGAATGGATTAATAAATTGTGGTATATGTACACCATGGAATATTATGCAGCCTTAAAGAAAGATGGAGACTTTACCTCTTTCATGTTTACATGGATGGAGCTGGAGCATATTCTTCTTAGTAAAGTATCTCAAGAATGAAAGAAAAAGTATCCAATGTACTCAGCCCTACTATGAAACTAATTTATGGCTTTCAGTGAAAGCTATAACCCAGTTGTAACCTAAGAATAGGGGGAAGGGGGAAAGGGACGGGAGGGAGGGAGGGAGGAGGGAGGCAGAGGGAGGGTGATTGGTGGGATTACACCTGCAGTGCATCTTACAAGGGTATATGTGAAACTTAGTAAATGTCTTAACACAATAACTAAGAAAATGCCAGGAAGGCTATGTTAACCAGTGTGATGAAAATGTGTCAAACGATCTATAAAACCAGTGTATGGTGCCCCACAATTGCATTAATGTATACAGCTATGATTTAATAATTAAACAAAGGAATTAACTTTATTATTTTTTGCTCTGTCTTTTATATTTTTTGACCTTGTATATTTGTACTATTCTTCATTTAACTTTTAAACCTGCTGTAGTTGGGGCGGCGCCTGTGGCTCAAAGGAGTAGGACGCCAGCCTCATATGCTGGAGGTGATGGGTTCAAACCCAGCCCTGGCCAAAAAAACCACAAAAAAAAAAAATGCTGTAGTTGAATATTAAAATCGATATCAAGTAGTGAGTATGTTATAACTATAGTAAAGTCCTTTACTCATTCACTACTACACATTAAATGCCAACAGTGAATGTTGTTCATTTGCCCCATTGAAAGGTTTGGCAGTGAAAAATGGGATGATATTCTTCATCTTCATAAATTACTCTGTTGTAATGGTGATTTTCTTGATTTGGCCCAAAGTCCACTAGTTCTTTTGATTCATTTTATCAGTCTCTTCTACTTCCTTCCGCTTTGGTAGAAGCTTTTTTTAGCAAAGAGAGTTTATCAGGGGAGAGAAAGCCCTTCTCAGGAACATTTACCTAAATCAAGTGCAGACTTGATTTCTCTGTGCTGGATAATCTGACCTGGATGACAGGTGATGCCTGGTTTGGTTGGGTTTTGGAAGCCACACTATGCTTCAACCAACTGTATGTCTGTACATGTGAAAAAGTCTTCTCCTTGTGGAGTAAAAAGAGTATGGTCCTTCCTATCTAACACAACAATAATATCTCCTGACTCCAATCCAGTTTTGGTTTCCTTTACTGCAGAATGTTGTCTTCTGGCCATCTTTCTTTTTTTTTTTTTTTTTTATTGTCGGGGATTCATTGAGGGTACAATAAGCCAGGTTACACTGACTGCAATTGTTAGGTAAAGTCCCTCTTGCAATTATGTCTTGCCCCCATAAAGTGTGACACACACCAAGGCCCCACCCACCTCCCTCCTTCCCTCTTTCTGTTCCCCCCCCCATAACCATAATTGTCATTAATTGTCCTCATATCAAAATTGAGTACATAGGATTCATGCTTCTCCGTTCTTGTGATGCTTTAAAATAAACAAATGGGACTTCATTAAACTGAAAAGCTTCTGTACAGCTAAGGAGACAATAACCAAAGCAAAGAGACAACCTACACAATGGGAAAGGATATTTGCACATTTTCAATCAGACAAAAGCTTGATAACTAGGATCTATAGAGAACTCAAATTAATCCACATGAAAAAAGCCAACAATCCCTTATATCCATAGGCAAGAGACATGAATAGAACTTTCTCTAAAGACGACAGATGAATGGCTAACAAACACATGAAAAAATGTTCATCATCTCTATATATTAGAGAAATGCAAATCAAAACAACCCTGAGATATCATCTAACCCCAGGGAGAATGGCCCACATCACAAAATCTCAAAACTGCAGATGCTGGCGTGGATGTGGAGAGAAGGGAACACTTTTACACTGCTGGTGGGACTGCAAACTAGTACAGCCTTTCTGGAAGGAAGTATGGAGAAACCTCAAAGCACTCAAGCTAGACCTCCCATTTGATCCTGCAATCCCATTACTGGGCATCTACCCAGAAGGAAAGAAATCCTTTTATCATAAGGACACTTGTACTAGACTGTTTATTGCAGCTCAAATTACAATCGCCAAAATGTGGAAACAGCCTAAATGCCCACCAACCCAGGAATGGATTCTGGCCATCTTTCATGTCTCATGTCAATATCAACTTCTGGAACCTTCTCTCTCTCTCTTTTTTTTTTTTTGTAGAGACAGAGTCTGACTTTATGGCCCTCGGTAGAGTGCCATGGCATCGCAAAGCTCACAGCAACCTCCAGTCCAGGGCTTAAGCGATTCTCTTGCCTCAGCCTCCCTAGTAGCTGGGACTACAGGCGCCTGCCACAACGCCCAGCTATGGAACCTTCTCTTGAACTATCTTCATTCTACTGTAGCTTTTACATCCATCTTTAGGACTGAGCCATTCTCCATGGGCCTGGCACTCCACGCACACGGACAGAATTTACTAAGCCATTCCAGCAAATTCTTATCTGCATCTGACAAATCCTTATTTGCATTTCTGTGCCTCAGAGACTGGGACAGTTCTCTACTAGCCCTTTCTCACCATCTTGGCCTTCACATTTGGCACAAATTACATTCTTATGCAGGGCCCATTTTCTGGCCCATTTTGCACCATTATATAAAACTTCTAAGGCTACTGAGAGCTGATGCACATTTTTGCCTCTCCTTTCTCTCTGCACCCTTTTTCCTCTTTCAGAAAACATATTAAAGATGTCCATGGGAGAGCCAAAACCAGCACCAGCTCCATATTGCCTGTTTTCTTCCTTTATCAAATATTCCCTTTCCTTTGCATTAGAGAGAATTTTGTAAGCTTGAGAAATCTATTTTAATTCCTCTCCTTCATTTGGGTTCTTATCAGGATGGTATTTCAAGGATAGTTTCCTCTAAAACTTTTTCAATTCTTCTTGAGTGGCATTGGATTTGACTTCCAAAACATCATAGTAAGTGGTTTCTTTTACCCTTTTCTATAGCAAGTGAGTAGGCTGAGTCCTCCTGATGTGAGGGAATAGGAATAGGGCCCACCTAGCTGTATGTGGCTGCCCCTCCTCTGCCTCTCACCGAACTTTTTTTTTTTTTTTTTTTTGCTTTCTTGAAGGCTACACAAACAGGTTTAAGAATTTAATTTTGATTTATTTATATTGTTTTTGAGTACCTCTTTGTATAACTTAATTAGTGGTTACTCCTGGTATATTACATCCTGGGGTCATCATTTCATGTTTGAGTGAAGTGTAGAAAGCTTGTTTCCCTTTATGTTTCTTTTCTCTCTTAGAGTTGCCTGATATATTTTATTTACATACGCTTAGAACAATATTGGTGTTATAATTATCTTCAATCCTCAAACATAATTTAGAAATCTCAATATAATAAAAATTTATTGCATTTGCCCCGATTTTTTCTTACTGTGTTTTTTTATTCCTCTCCGATGCTCCAATATTCTTAATTTTATCATTTCCTTTCAGTTAGAGAACATTATTTAGCCATTCTTTGATGGTAGATGTAGATTGTCTGCTGTAGATGCATTTTCTTAGTTTCCCCACATTTGAAATGTTTTGATTTCTTCTACATTTCTAATGGACAGTCTCACTCAGTATAGGATTCTGCATTCACAGTTTTTTTTTTCTTTCAGAGCCTGGAAATATTCTACTTGCTTCTGCTCTTCAGGTTTCTAAACAAAAAAAAATCTTCTGCCATTCAAATTATTATACCTGCATAGTTAAGGTGTTATTTCTCTCTGGCTGCTTTCAAGATTTTTTTCTTTGTGTTTACTTTACCAAAGTTGTACTATGATATGTCTTAGAGTGAATAGCACTGAGTTTATCCTATTTAGATATCCTTATTTGGATTTGTAGTTTTAAAATTTCTTTTGTCACATTTAAAAGTTGTATTTCCTTGAGCACTTTTTAGTTCTGCCTTTCTTCTACCGTCCTCACAAGACTCTAAGGGCATAAATGGTAGAGTTTTTTAGGTCTTTTATTATAGTCCCACTGGTCCTCGAGGCTTTGTTCATCTTTTTCTGGTCTATTTTCTTTCTGTTGTTCAGACTGAGTAATTTCTATTGTACTTTATTCTAGTTCACTGATTCTTTTCTATGTCTTTTTCATTCTATTATTGAGGTTATCTTTTTGAGTTTTTTTTAGTGTATTTCTTCCAGTTATAGAATATCCATTTGATTCTTTTATGTCATCTATTTCTTTGCTGATTCTTTCTATCTCTTTCATGAGCATTTCTATTTTATTCATCTGTGTCAGAGATGTTTATAATCATTTGTTGAATGATTTTCATGATGGGTGCTATTTGTCAAAAATTTTGACCTTGACATCTTTGGCATCTTGTTATGGTATACATAATTGTCTTTTAAAACTTTAATTTAGGATATTCCCAGTTTTTTGTATGATATGTGATTTTCTTTTGAAATCTACACAATATGGGCCTCATGAGTCTAGTCTCGTTTAACACTTCTGCTGTAACTGTCTTCCTCTGACACCACTCTGGTATGGGACCATCCCCTCATTACTTGCTGGAGGGAGTAGATTTCATGTTTCCTACTTAGCCTCTGTTGACACCTGCAAGATGGGGCTCTGTTGTTACTGGTGAGTGAGGGATGTGAACTCTGCTCCACAGGAGGCCTCCACCAATGCCTCACTGGCTAACACAGGGTCTGTTCCTCCACTTTACCTCTGCTGACACCATGGATGAAAGATGTCATCACTGGGTGTGGTTAGAGTCCAGATTTACAACTAGGGCTCCTCTGACACAATCCCATCAGAGAGGGGCAGATGTACTTCATCTCTGGTCTGTGTGACTGGAAGTTTGGGTTCCCTAAATGATTTCCACCAACACTGCAGATGTGGGGGCATGTAAGGGAGGGTATTCATTGAAAACAAAATTTCCTGGCCCCCTACTTGGCCTTCTCTGATGTCACTTTGGAAGTGAGGGTGGAAGGTGGTAGAGTGAGAGTTTGGAGTTCCTTGCCACTGCCCAGGAAGGGTGGAAGTCTAGGCTCCTAGTTTGGCCCTTGCTGGTCTGAGTGGAGAGGAGGCTACCATTTTCTATTCTGTGATACATATGTATTTGGCTAGATCATAGTAATTTTTATCTTAGAGATGTTCTCTAATTCTAGGTGGTTCCTTTCTAGGTCCTTTAGGTAGAGAACAGATGACTTCTTAGTTTATTTTGTCTGTGTCTGTTGTAACTTCTGGGTATCTGGCTTGTTTGGCTCCAAGTCTGAGATATGAGGCAAAAGAAAACTTAGAGAGGTGATCATTGTGTTATTCCTTGAGTTTTGAGGTTCCTAACTCATCTATTTCCTTCTTCCCGCCTTTCACAGTCTTCTTAGGTTTGCTTTATATATAATGCTAAGGATTTTAGTTATGCTCAGCAGAAGAAATAGTTGTACTAGTGGGAAAAGTACATTTACTTTATCTTCTCTTTAAGATAGGTTTTCAAAATATATTTTCTGGGATATGGCCCACCTCCTGGGTGAGGGACAAAATTACAACTGGGAACTTACCTAACAAATGTAAACACTGTAAGCTAATCATTTGCACCCTCAGATTCATCTGAAATATATATATATATATATATATATATATTTCAAATTGCCCTATGGCAAAGCAAAAATTACATTGGGCACAAGTAAACAATGGAAGGAGACTTTATTTAAGGCTATCACAGCAGGAGAGAAAGGCCAGGACTCAGTCTGAATTCAGTTTTACTGAAACAAAGGGCTGGAGAGTTTTTAAGTGTTGAAGTGGTACGAGATGACAGGAATCCATGTTTGCTAATTGTTTTACACTTTGGATCAAAGTGGTACCTGCTGAAGTTAGTCTCTTGCCCTCCCATACAATGTGGGTGATAGCACTGCCTTCCTTGATGAATACCTTATGAACAGATGGCTCCAAGGTTTTTGAGAAAGACATTTCTGGGTGGTAAAACTGGCAAGAAACTTTTAAAAGATTTATATATCTATGGGTGAAGGAAGAATTTATAATGACAAGTTTTTTTTAAATGAACGATCTAAGAAAAAGGAGGTCAGAGGCCTAGAGTCAGGAAGAAGCTGTTGAACCCCAGCCAAGTTGATGATGATCTTAAGGTTGTCTCTTGGTCACCTGGAGGTGATAAGTGGGAACATCGTCCAGTTATAGTCATGGCTGCCCTTCCTCTTTGGGCTCCACTATGCAGACTTCATGGACAGCATGCATAAACACCGTTATCATCAATTGTCATTTTAAAAATTCTATTCTTTCGAAACTAAGTGATGTCTTTAATATGTACTGAGGAGAAACGTGCTATATGTAATAGGCCATAGAAACCTGCAGGAGGCAATTTAACGGGGCCATCTAATTGTTTGTCTCTGTATTTCTTGCTATTTCTGACTTGCCTTTAACCCTTGACCTCAAGAGCTTTCTAACTGATATATTCAGAAGTGTCTCTGCATTTTCCTGAATGACCTTCTGTTTCTGAATCGCTGCCTGACTTGATCCTGCCTATTAGTTAATACAGAGAGTTCCAGATACACATCTCCATTAATGAGGAATAATCTTAAATTTGATATTCAACAAAATCTCTGTTATAGGCTGATATACCAACAGGATTATATATTCCACCATCCCCTTGTATGCTAAAGATTAGGAGAAGAGTATGAGAGCAGCTGCCGGACACTACTGAGATCCTGTAATTTGCTTTTTAAAGTTTCAGACAGACTCTAAATATGAACACTTTAATTTCTTTTAAATTGGAGGACAGAGTTAAGTATAGACCTTGTACTGTAAAATTTTGCAGACCTGTTTTTTCTTACAAAGAAAAGGAGCAAAGAACCTAAATATGTGTATTTACCTCTTGTTGAACTTACTATTCAATATAGGTATCAGCATCCTTAAAAAACAAACATTACACATATCTCAGAGGCCACATTCATCTTTTAGAAGCCAAAAAGATTGAATTGTTCTTAAATAGAGAACTTGCGTGTTGTCAAACATTGCTTTAGATCTCTCCCTTTCTTGGACTTGCTTAAGAAGTGAATGGTGCACGGAGGGGCTTCTTCTTGCACAAAGGTACGTTTTCATTAACTTATGAGCTCAGAACCCAACGATGCAAAGCAACTCATTTTTCTGATTCAAATACCTCTCATTTAGCAATTATTATAAGGATAGGGGAGTCATTCTATATTTCTTGTGGAAGTTATAACAATATTTAAAAGCAGCCTGATAACTGGCATTGCTTTATTCTCTTCTTCCAAAGCCCCCCCAACCCCCCACCAGGAACATGTAACTTAAAGGTGATAACTTAAAAGGCCATAGTGTATTCTTGAAGAAATTGTGCAAAAAAGAAAGAGAAGGGATCCTGTTCTTAGCCTAGGTTTTGTTATAATCTTATGCAAAAACTTGGAAAAATCCTTTATTTTCCAAAAAAAGAAAAAAAACCAACCTGATTTACTATATGTGGAAAATAATAATGTATAGAACATTTTATTATGCTAGTATTGGAGAAATAGGATACATTTATTTTGTGCTTTAATAATGCTAAGGGGGCCTTTTCTACATGTGATTATCTGGAATCATGATTTGATCCCTGCTATATTGAAATCTGTATAGAATAGAAACTAATCTTAGAATAGAATTTGGTAATATAACGTTACATTATTTCACTAGAGGGCAGTATGACAAATTAGACCATATCTGTTAAATGTTCTGCATGTAACAGAGTTGGGAAAAGTCAACATATACATTTAAGGTGCTGTTTTTACAACACTATATTCTTTTCTAATCTTAGGACATGTATCACTAGAGAGTATCCAGCAAACATTTTGCTATTATTTTCCCAGAGGTCACAGGATTGCCCTTGGAGCCTCATATAATATGTGCTCAGTTAGGGTGTGGATTTTGATTGGAATGAGTCCAAGGATATCATAGACATCTACTGAGGGCTGTGGTAATAGTCAGGCAAAAATATACACTAAGAAAATAGGCCATAGTCTAAGATGACTCTTACCTGCTTATCAGGTGTGTGGTTTGTGATTTACAATTATGTAGCTGAACATTAAAAAGAACTGCCTTTGTGTTATGCATTCAATAATTTTCGACATGTATCATCAATCCTATTTCTCCTAAGCAGACTTAGGGAGTTAAGCAGTGCTAGTGCTTGACATATTCTCCTGACCTTCGTATTGTTATCTCTACATTGAAGATGTGGAGATAAGTGGATATAATTAGGTAAGTGGATATAAAAAGTCATCGTTAGTTCTTTCTATGTGTGATAATCTTGATTCTGTTTAAAGAATAGGAAATTCAGTATTTCTAGAGACTGAAATCCAACTGCTGGAAGCAGTTACTACCTCTCTGTTATGAGTGATAAAGAGAAAAGAAGAGTTGCCACTGTCTTTTCTTTCACGTTCAGGGTTGAGAGGCGTGTGCATATCCTTACTGTAATTAAACTTAGGACTTGTCATAAAAAGAGACATGCCCAGGTAACTTGCACTCATGGTGTGTCATAAGGATTTTGCTTTGTTTTCCTCTCACTCTTTCTCTCTCCACCTCTCCTTTTCTCAAGGCGAGGATCTGAAAGATTTAACAATTGCCGTTCATTACAGCCAATGTTCTGCAAGATAATTCTGTACTGGTCCATGATCCAATTAGATATAGCTGAGAAAGGGAATTTTTGATATAAGCCATTGTCAACTGTGTTTGAAGTACCTATCAAAACGGGGGCACGGGTGCAGCAGGCATAGGATGTATAGCTTGCTCTACAATATTCCCATATCGTGAGATCCTTGGGAAAATGTTCAAATGGAATTTGAGAGTCTGGTACCTTCGTATAACAATTTTCTTCTCTGTGGAACAGATGGGACTAGTAGATTATGGCCGCTGTTCTTTAGCAGTGAATGTCACATCACCACTCTTTCTTAAAAGAAAGGCTGTATTTATATGAAGGGAGCATGAATAACATTTTCCCAAATATCCTGCTTAGACACAATTTCTTTAGAGTTTCTGCCTGCTTTCTCTTTTTATACAGGCTGTCCACAAAGTTTGTGTGCAATTAACACAGACTTTAAGGACAACTTGTACAGTTATACATTGCTTCATGACAGGGATAAATGTCTGAGAAATATATCAGGCAAATTCATCATTGTTGTGAGTATTATAAAGTGCACCTACAAAATATAGGTGGTATAGCCTATGTTTTGAGTCTATAGAGTCTATAGCTAGACTCTATGGTGTAGCCTATGATATAGGTTTGCACAGCTTGTTACTGAACTGAATACTATAGGCCACTGTAACACAATGGTCAGTACTAGTATACTGGTGTATCTAAACCTATCTAAGCATAGAAAAGGTATAATAAAAACACAGTGTTATAATCTATGGGAAACCATTTTGTAAATGATGCATCCTCGACTGAAGTGTTGTACATGCAATGAACAGATTTAGGGAACAAATTATATATTAATAGCTGGATAGGAGAACAAAGATCCCTTTGTATCCCAAATAAGGCAAAAAGAAGTTATTGGAGCCCATAAATTCTGCACTTAAAAAAATATTAAAACTCCCTCATATGTTAGAACCTCTTTTGCTAAGGTCTGGATTAGAAGTTGGGGCCAGACGCATCAATCTAATCAGTGGAAACAATGGGATTATTAAGTTTTAGAATGGGCCCTAATCTGGGTGGGGAGCCAAAGGCTGTGCTGAATATCCTCACATTTGGATGCTTTGATACTGAATGCTTTTAGTACATACCACAGGACTTGTGGCTTCTTTGACTAGCTAGCCTCCAATTCGCGAGGGCCTCAGTTTTTCCTTCAATGTCATCAAAACATTTGAAGGCTGGACAGACCCAGGGAAAGGAGGCATTTCTATTTTTCACAGGTCTATATTTAACTCTAGGCACTGAGAATAGTTGTCTGCCTCTCCTGACTAACGTTCTAATATTCCAGTCATTTTTACGCCCTCCTCTTTCATCCTGGAATGTACTTCATTTTTTTCTTTTTTGCTTAGTAATTTCCTACTACTGACTAACTGAGAGTTAGTATGTTTCTTTCTTTCTTTTTCTTTTTAGACAGAATTTCACTCTGTTGCCTAGGCTAGAGTGCCATGGTATCAGCTCAGCTTAGCTCACTATAACCTCAAACTTCTGAGTGCAAGCACTCCTCCTGCCTCGGCCTACCAAGGACCTGGGATTATAGGCACTTGCCACCATGCCTGGCTATTTATTATTATTATTATTTGTAGATAAAGGATCTTGCTCTTGCTCAGACTGGTCTTGAACACCTGAGCTCAACTAATCCTCCCTCCTTGGCCTCCCAGTGTGCTAGGATTACAGGCATGAGCCACTGTGCCCAGCCAGTATGTTTCTTAATATCTCTATTTTTCCATTTGGAAATCAAAGACGGTAGTATCTGACTTCCCCACCTCAAAGGGTAGATATGAATAGCAAATATATATATATATATATGTATGCATATATGTATTTATACATACACACACACACACACACATATATATATATCAGTGTTTTTAGTACAGAAGTAATCATTATACGAATAGCAGCAGTTGTAACAGTAATATCTGAGGAATGGCAGCAGTAATATTCGCCCTTCTTGTTAAACATAGGTGACATAGCTCACTCCACAGCTAGACTATATGGCTAAATATGGGCTTCTTGTTAAACATGGGCTAGTAGGAGGCTATGAAAGAGGTGCCATGTAGAAAATAGTGTGTCTGTATCTGTAGACATGTAGTATTTCATATTTCTTTAGTCCTTTAGTGTAGTCTTTTAATGCCAGATTCTCCAGAATTCCCAAACACTACTATGTTTTGGCTTAAAGTTTTGCCAGGAAAAATATTTCTATTCCTGGAAGCCAAATTGAGAAATTCTCTGTCATATTTCACATAATAATGTCCTGTTGATCTACTAAACATTACTGGAAATTTCTCCCAAAGTTTAACCTCTGTCATAAAAATTGTACAATTCATCTACTTTTGGAACTTAAGAATATAATTTAAATATGATTTATTCCTCCATGTCCAATTGGTTCAAACTCACTGAAGCTCTTTCCTTGTTGATGTTGATTTAACACCCTTTTATCTCAGGTCCATTCAGTTCCTTTATTGTATTGAACTGGGAGCTTTCTACGCTTAATGTTCTCATGTCTTCTTGCTTGGAGAGGGCTTGGTTTTACTGTTCATTCCAAGTGATTTGGAGACAGAATTAACACACTTTTAATTTCTACACCTGTCAAGTAGTTATTGAAGTTGTAAACTGAATATTTTTAAACCTGAGATGATATTGAGAGGATAACCTTGGTTGCACTTAGGTCCCATCAAGTACACTTCAGACAGGTTTTGGATTTGTGTTTTCTAACCTAGACCATTTGCTTCACAAATGCAGGGAGTAATTTGGTTCTAAAACCTCCTGAGTCAGAATCTGCAAATTTTAACAAATTTTCCTTGTACTTCCTGAGTGCAAACTAAAATTTTGTAAACCATGTAGGTGAAGAAATGATCAGTTTTGTGCTTATTTCTCAGACAGGGATAATACTTTTGTAAATAATATATTACATTAATATACTAAACTGTGAGCTCTTTCAGAATAGGAGTTAAAGCTTATCTACTTGTGTGAAGTAGTTTTCAATAAGTATTTTAGACTTAAATGTTAAACTAAACCTCGTAGGGTATACCTCAGGAGGCCCAGTGGAGCCAGATTTGCCACATGGGAGACAGAATGGTTAAAATGCACATGATTTGGCTTAATAGTTTTATTTGTTACAATGATAATGGAGCTAAGAAAGTGGTGATGAAATATTGGAGAAGTATTAGAGACTGGAAAACAACTGGAAAAAACTTACAGAAGAGAAAACTTAGACCTATCATTGTGGAGACTTAGCCAGGGTTTTGGATGTGGTTTGCAGTACATCCGGGAGTGGAATTCGTGCCTTCAACACCTAGATTATTCCTTCCCCAACCTCTTAGATATCTTTCCGTTTTTATTCTTAATGAAAAAAAAAAAAAGTTCCAGGATGAGTGTTCATTATCTGGTTAAATTGAGTCTCGTGGATGAAAAATAAATCATTTCAATTTCCGGAACTGTTTTCCAGTATTTCTAAGAGAGGTAGTATCAAAGATATTGAAGAGGAAACACAAGGTGGAAGCAAATAAGTGAAGAACTGTTTCTATGGCCCTTCAGTAAGTCCTCAAAGCCTTTCCTTGCCAGTTGTGGGACCAACCGCTTATTCGCTGAAGTTTCTCTTCCTGCCAGCCCTGACTTTCCCACGTTACATGAGTTTTTCAGGGATACCAGTGTAGAGATGGTGAAGCAAGCCTGCCCTCTGGACAGGGATACTTGTCTGTCCTGTCTTCGCCACTTCCTAATTCTGTGCTTTTTACCTCTTTCTGCCTCAATTTTTGCAATGATAAAATGGAGGTAACATTAGTCCTGCCTCATAGTGTTGTTAGAAAGAATAAATAAGGGAGTAATTTGAACACTTCAAACAGAACCAGGAAGGTCCCAGGCACTGAATAAATACTGACTTTCATTTTCTGCCATCACAGTTCCTCTGCCATTGTTGCTCTCTGGCATAAATTGAAATAATAGAAAGTTAAAATTAAAAAGCCCTGTGCCTCTTCTAAAAGAAACTTTTATGCACAGAGAAATTAAAGGTTACAGATGTTGTTTAAGTTACCTGAGGTTGAAACTATAAGTGGCATCTGAAGCTGATTCTCTGGTAGATCATGTGGGATTTCCATGGGTGGGTGGTGAGGCCAAGATCCTTAATTTCTTCTGCCTTCCTTTTCCCCTGCTCTGCAGAATGCAGCAACTCACAGCATGGGGGTACCTGGTATTTGTGTTTTAGGACTGTCGTTCATCTTTGCAGAGGGTATTAATGCCCCTGATAATATTATTAACTGCTTTAAAAAAGGAATTACCTACTATATGATCTAAGAAATGCTCTCGTTCGTGCACTGTGTGAAATAAATATTTGCTTACTTGGTGCCATCTTCAAGCACAGGTGGGGTATTTCTTTTCAATTTCACATACAAAATAGGAAAAGAATTGAGAGATAAACTGAAATTTAGGTTTAAAGAATGAAGCCAATCTTTGCAGTGCCAAATTTTCTGAAGAACTTGATTCCAGCAGCTAAACATTCATGATTTCTCAATTGGTGTCTGGAGTCTTTAAAAAGACTAGAGCGTCTTAGAAATAAACAGGTGCTACAATAGAGCACTAACCCATGTAGCTGCTTTGTCACAGTGTGTGCTAATGAAAAAACATCATCTTCCTTTGTGATTCTTACCTAACATTTCATGGACTGTGAAGGCTCTGCATACTCGTAAAATCCCCTTTGGTCTTTTAAAATTTAGTTTCTCTGTCTAAATACCAGAGAAGTTTATTACAGTTTTATTTAATAAGATGGTAAATTAATCATTTGATGAAGCCGTATCTCATAATATCACCTAAAAATGATGTTATGACATGACATTCTAAATTTAATACTGCCTGGGTGAGACAGAGAGGCGGTGCCTGCAAAAATGCATATTTAATTGGCAATTGACAATAAATGTGGAGGTTGCAGCTTGAGAAATGGGCTTGTGGAAAAAAATAAAGCAAGTCAGGCTGCTATGTGAGAATAATTACATTATGTAATTTGCATGCAAATATATTTAAACAAAAGAAATAATTCTAAATTATTCATAGCGTAAAGTTGACTTTGTATTGCCATTTTTCCCTACATAAAATATGTGCTATAAATCATGCTTTTAATGTAGAAGAGAATAGCTGAGGTGAAAATACAGTTTTCTCCCAGAAGTACAAAATGCAATTGAATATTCCACGTTGGGAGAGGTAATTCTCAATTACAGCATATTGGAATTACTTGATAATCCATTATATGTAAGTAGTTTAAGCAAAATGTGCCTCTTTACAACAAATTAACTTTTCTTCAAAGGATGTATTTCTACTCTTTGTGTAAGGTAATAACTATTTATTTATAAACTATAAAACATATAGCACTGTTATGCCTACAGCACTCAGAAATTACTAGGTTATATATTCATTAAAGAGAAGTAATTACTTTCTAGATATCTTGCCTACAATCTTTTATTGACCTCATAATGCAATTGCTGTGCTTAATAGATTGATGCAGCTGTTTATGCAATTCTTTTCACAACATATGAGTTTGCTACAAGTTCAATAATAATTCAGACAGGCACACCCGCTTAATAAGCTTAACAGGCAAGAACACAGAGCCTGTCCTACATAGGAAAGTATCAGTTGATAGCCCCAAGGATATGAAAAAGAAGGGCAAAAATGATAAAATGTCTTTATCGTAATTGATATGTAATTGTTACTGCTCACATTTGGTCTTGTTGGAAAATAACATTTTTTGAGTGTAGTCAATAAAATTATTTAAATTCTGATGGAGAGCATGCATTCAGAGCTTGAATTCATTTTCTTTAAGATCCCACAAAAATATTCATAGATCACTGTGGGCATGAAAATGCGGGAGCAGTTACAGCAGTGATAAAGCAACAATACTTCTCACTCTTGGGGGGATAATTTTTTTGTGTGTGTTCTATATTGTGTCACTAGTTTTTTAATTCAGTATTTTTCTTAAAAGAAAAAGAAGATATTGGTATGAAATGAAAGCATGAATTTAAACTTCACTGGAAGAGCAAGTGAGATTGAAGATGAAGTTTATTGTGTGAATTTAAATGATAGGAGTTTAGGAATGGTGACTGCTTCTTATTAACATAGCAAATTGCCGGATTTATTAAAAATGACAACCACGTGAGCACCTATCTGAATGTCTACAAATACACACATACATGATTTTATTGTGTTCATTGTATAAGCACTTCAGGATGAAAAATTACAAGGAAATACTTAAAATTCATTTGAAATTTAAATTATATATAAATCCTCACTTTATTATATAATGAATCAAAATCAACTATTTGTTTAGCAATATTCCATATGCCATCGTTTTAGTTTATTTTTGCTTATTATTTTAGTCAAGATGAAGAATACATTCTGAGAGAGAAAAATGTACAGTTCTGATATATAACCTTCTTTAATTATAAATTACCCTTATTTTCAGGAATTCTTAAAGAAAACAAAAAGGTAGGTAACCATCTTGTTTTAGATTTCCTGGCTGACAAAAGACAAACAATTTAAGTAACATTTTAAAAATGTATTTATCAAGATGATGTGATGGAGTGATTAAATCTAAAACTTTGGTCTTCAACCCCTTTAAAATTGGACTGTAGCTTTGGCTGGGAAAATATTAATCAGTGTCCTCTGCTTAGTATTCGTATCATATGGTAGTATCATTTTTTATTAACATAATACAAATATCCTGTTCCGTGCTACCACTTTCATTGCTTGCGGCTTCAGAATCAAAATGTCACAGCAAATTTTACTTTCACTAATAGATTGAGACTTGTACGTTACATTAGCAAAAGCGAACAGTAGTGTGATATCACCCCAAAATGGCAAAAGCAGGCATGTACAACAATACGCTAAATTATGGCTTCGCTCTGTCCCCAAACAGTAACAAAGGGGGAGAGGTTTGGGTGGATAGTTTAAGTTTATTACGTTTGTCGAGAAAAGTTCGCCTTTCTGTAACTTCTCTATATGCATTGTCAAAATATCACATTATACAATTCACTGGAAGTGAACTTATTGCTAAATACCCATTAGGTTCCCCAGAGATGCCTTACATTAATTGTTTAGTGAAAGCACCCTTAGGCTATCACCAGGGAAGCACATTAAATGCATAAAAAGGGAAGTTGACAGAGATCCCTGTAGAACAAGATGCATCTACCAAGCTCCAGACTTCTCCAGGAAGAGTCCTGTGAGGCAGTGGTGAAGACGATTATTTGGGGGTTGGGGATAGTCTTTCTTTTTTTCCCTGTTGGTACAAACATATGATTTGTATAGGAGAAAGAAATGATAATACTAGAAAATGATTAGAAATAATCTGTAACTGTGAGCAGAATTAGCTTATATGTCTTGGTTCTGAGGCATCAATGTACTTTACAGACAGAAAAAGAATTTCAAACATAAGGACAAAGGGTGTTATCCACTTAATAATATTATAAAAGAAGAATGATGGTGAACTCTGTGTGTGTGTGTGTGGGTGTGTTGGGGGTGGGCGAGGGCAAGCTTTAAAGTAAAATGAGAAGAAAGTTACTGGTAGCAAAGTTTTAGGCTGATGGCCAGATAGGCTGATACAGGGAAAAAAGGCAAGTCACAAAATGAATGACAGAGAACTCTGGCAAAATATGTTTTCATGTCTGTCTACCACATTGCTTCTGAAAACGTTCCCGTTCTGAATATAGCACAGATTTTTATCACTCCCTTGTTTAATTACAATTGCTGGTGAAACTATTGTACATCTATTATGCACTATTATGTTTGTTTATTTCACATTATTTTGTTCAGAATGTTTCTAAAAAGAAAATGTAAAAAAGCAAACAAAATATGTGCTTGCTGCGGTAAATTCCCCCACCTCCTTTTTCTTTATGCATTACTACAAAAAGTCCACTAGAGGGGGCACTAGTAAAACAAGAAGCGAGATTTTTAACTTTTATTCTTTTCTTTTAGAGGTGAAAATGACTCACCCTTCTCCTTCTCTCATACCTGGACTGGAATGTTTGGAGGAAGTTATAGGAAATCAGTGAAAATACCATAAGATTAGATGCCTAATCCTTAGGTCTTTAGAATACGTCTATTAACATTACTCTTTTAAAAATTATAATGTTAATATGCTACAGTTAAATAACAGCCAAAAGAGCAAAAATTCCTAGTTAGAGAGTTTTATTATAGTCAGTATCACGACAGCTGAAAGCTGACGTCATAAAAACAGATGTTGACCCATGTGACTTTTCTGTGGTGATTCTAATCATCAGAATGATGGGCATTATTCTTTAGTCGTCTAATTGAACTTACCCGAGGCATAGGCATGGTTTTAATTGTAATGAATTGTTTCTATCACAGACAAAAATATTTAAGCCAAAAGAAAAATGTGTCATCTGTTTGCAATTAATGTTCATTAAATACTAAGCATTTAACGATTGGTTTGAAGCTGCATTTTATTACTATTATTTCTCTGATTAGGTTACATTCACTGTGAAAATTCCTTAGCGAACTTCTTTAGTTAGCCAGCATCAGTGCTAACAAGACAGAGCTACTACCTGCTGTGAGAAGGCATGGAATCTTCACAATCGAGGGCACATCTCTACCGATTGGTTCACGTGAACTTTGGCATCAGCCCGGCAAGGGCCTGCCCAGGAAGAGCGCAAACCAGTCTCTCTTCCTAAACTTCCACACTTCTTAATTTATAGCATTGACAAAAAGTTTGTCAAATGTTTTAAAATGTCATGTTGCATCTGATGAAACAAAATCATCTGCCCTAAATCTTTTCATAATGCCTAGCAGAAAATGTGTGCTCAAGAAATGATAGCAAAAATTATTATTAATTCAAACTTTTCATTTCTTACCCTCTGGAATATACTGTTTAGCTACATTTTCATGTTATGCTACCTTTCTGAGTATTTCTATCCAATCTTTTTTTTTTTTTTTTTTTTGACTCTACCTAACATAGCTTTGGGAAACAGACTGCTCCTTACCTAAACATCCTCTCTGCCCTAACACACTAAAATGTTGTGGGTTGGTATTTCTTACTCCTTGCTGTTGGTAGACTGCCAGTATTTCCTACAAATGTCAAAAGAATCTCTTAGAAAATTAGTGTCTAAGTTCCCTAGCCAGCTGAATTTCTCTGTCACTTAAAAATAGCACTGAGGAGAATCACCATCCTGTTACATATCAGAGTCATTAGAACATTCAATCTGGAATTTGTTACTAGAAATTATTTAGTACAAATGCCCCAAGCAAATACAACTTGAGGTCTAGAAGGGTTAAGTGACTGTCCAAGGTCAGACAGCCAGCTGGGCGCTGAGCCATAACTGAAACTCACGTTTCTTTCCCCCTTTCCTCCAAACTTTGTAAAAGGTCAAATGGTAGAATCGATCATTTTTTGTTTGATTTGGAAAATAGAAAAAAAGATTTTGTGAGTAGATAGAAGGTGGTGAAATGCTCTAGTCTTGATGAACATTGGCATAGCACTTCAGAGTTTATGAAATTCATTTCCAAATATAACCACATTTAGTGGCACACTGGTATGTGATGGAAATTTTTATGTTCACTTACATGGCAAGGAAACCTTTCTCATATCTTTTAGCAACTTCTTCATTCTGTTTTTATTAACCATAATACTCAGTGGAGTAAGGGCTAATGCTCCTTTTATGCAAACCTGTCGGCTTACTGGGCAGATCCCAACTGCTTGGTAAAGCGTTATTTCGGGTGCTCAGCTCCCGGGGCTGAATTACAGGTTTTTTCCCTCCTCTGTTTTGCTGTTTTCTGGCCTCAGGTTTGTAATGGACAGGAAGAGTTGTGATGGTGTTTGGTGCCTGGGGCAGTGCCACCAACATGGAGAGCTGTCACGATATCTCCACTCCTTTGATCCGTTTCCTCCAGCCTAGAGAAGGGAGGGCAAGCTGAAGGGGCAGAAACACCACTTTGATCTCTAATTCTCTGTGGCCAACCACTTTTCTCTCTCTCTATTTCAGAACATACCTACTGATTCCCTTGGGACTAGTTTGAGGAATTATAGAATTTCAGCGTAAGAAGAAAACTGTAGAGACTTCATCATGGTCAACTGCCTTATTTTATAGATTCACAACAATTAAAATGACTAGCCCAGGGCCACTCACTACCTTATGTATGTATTTGCTAAACATAATATTAAAAAAAAAAAATTCTACTGTATTCCAAGGGTTATACAACCAGTTAGTAAAGAGATAGGAATAAAACTTAGTTTTCTTTAGTCAAAGTCCAGTGTCTTATCTATCAAGCTGCCCATAAAGCTATTGACTATGTTGTTGCCAATATTAAACCAATAATTCAATCCGGAGTCTTATAACTTAATTTTTTTTTACAATTTTTAAAGTAGGCTGAAATGTGCAGTTTCATAAGCAGTTCTTTAATGATCAGGTGAAATACCTGATTAACAGTAATAAAACTTGTTCAAAGGAATTCTAATTTGTTTGGGTGCTATGATTTGTTTCTGAATAACAGAAGTGGTTTTTCCTTATTATAAATTCATCATAAAATCATTTTCCTAAGGTATATTTTACTCCTATTTCCCCTCCTTTATATCTTGTTATGATTATTTTACATTTTGGCTAATTAGTAGAGACTATATTATTTCAAAAATAATGTGTGTTCAATTTCTTGAGCCTGATAAATATAGCCAGCCCTATACAACTACAATGGCAACCCATACCTGATGCAATTTTAATAGCACTTCCAGATACCTGCTCTGTCCAACTAGTCTCCAACCAGTTTATCTGGGGGAATTTCCATTGTTTCACAATTCCTTAGCTGAGAGGGATATGGAGACAGGTTAGGGATAACCTAATTGTTAGATAATGCGTTTAAAAATATTTAGTTATCCAATTACATGATTAGGACTCATTGTCACAGGACATTGAAAGATTGGCTGGAATAGTACATTTGATAGAGGAAAACAGGTATGAGGTTGAAAATCATACCTAAGGACAAGTAGAATATTGCACTGGGGCCAGCCAGGGGGCATTGGAAGGATAGCGGGCACCAGGGGATGGAGGAAATGTGTGCGTCAAAAGGGATTAGAAAAACCGTAAGACAGAGAAGTGGAGGGCCATAGATTAAAATGAACAAAACAAACGTGGGCCCACATGGTCTTTTTCCCTTCTTTAGCCATTTTTAGTGCCTACTATGTACAAGACATTATGCTAGTCCTTTAAAATAGTGGTGAGTTTGTATTTTCATTCAATCTACCATAGCAAATAAGTTGGCTTCAAAATAGAACTTCTGAAAAGTAGGTGTACATTCTAACCCTGCAGGCAAAATTCTCACTGTCTATTTGCACCTTTGCCTCATCTGTCCTTCATCGCTTCCCTGGCTGCTTTTTCAGGGGACACCATTAGGATGAAAGAGCAGAAGTGCAGAGATGGGACCGGGGAGCTGTTTTCACCCACAGAATTGTCAACAGGTATGCACACAGCATCTGTGACTCCGGCAGCGCTGACAGGCGAGGAGCCAGCTGTGGCTTACACTTGAAAATAATAATAATATCCACTTAGGGGTGTGGAATTATTTATCACTACTGGTGGAATTTTTTGCCAAAGGCAAAAAATGAAAACATCCGATGAAAAACGTCCTCAGTCCACACCTCGTCACACTCACGTACCATAGGAATTGATTAACTCTGTGACCAAGAATAAACAGTGCTATAGTTATGACTATCATGATCTTGGTTTTTGAAGACATTGGGAATTATAGAAAACAGAGCAAACACAACAATAGGCAGAGTTTGTCTGGGTAGTATTTATGACAGAGCGTGAAGGCATAACTGATGTCTCTGATGGGCCTGGCTGCTTCCTACTTTATCCATTTTTCTCTTCCTTTCCTTCTTCCTTCCTCCCTATAGTCGTTATGGAGCCAAGACACGGATAGGCAGGGGGCGACCGGGCAAGGCAGAGAACTACTGGAGGCATTCCTATAAAATCTACCAGTGGATGCTCTATGTTTATACGCTGAGTGTGTATCAATACGTATGTTATGCTGCTTAACTCAGCTGGTCTCAGCAATTTATTGTTATGCTAATGTACTGTTTATGTGCTGTAAACCACTGTCAGTCACATGTATGTATGTGACTGTACTTGGTGTGAGTTCTTGTCAGCCACCTGCCTCTTCGTGTGGCTTTGTAAGAGGGTAAGGGCAAAGCAACCTGCTGCCCAGGACAGGCATCTCTGTGAGGCTGGGGGGCTGCTAGATTTCTCCCTATGTGAGAAAAGCGCCTATCTGAGTAATAGTCAGTCTGTACTCTTGCTTGAGAGCCTGGAAGCACCCACCTGCTTTTCAGTCTATTTTTCTCCTTGCTTTGTGTCTTGGCATTCGGTCTGCTTTTATTTGTGATTTTTTTTTCATTTTTTTAATAAATGTCTTCTCTGGGTCTCCTTTCACTTTTCATACTAGGAATCATTTCAATCCTAAATTTTTAGAGCTCATTTCTGAGATTTTCCTGTTTTTCACAAACCAGTGAGCCCACAGGAGACCTGGGTTCTTTGTTTCCTTTTCTTGACCTCTGAAGAGTTACAGTTAAGTTGCTGAAGCTCCACTCTCTCAGAAGGAGAAAGGGTTGTCTTTTCTTCTTTCATTTTCTCTCCTTTCTTTTTCTGCTTTCCTTTATCTCTTCTTCCCTACCTCCTCCTCTTCCTGAATTTCCTTCTTTTTCTCATTTATTTTTCACTTCTCTCTCTCTTCAGTTTATATGGGTATGTTAAGACGTCCAGAGTGCACTACTTGGTCTTGCCTAATTACCAGAGTATATGTGGCATCATGGATGGGGATTCTTATTTTATAACTTAAATTTAACCAGTACAAGGCCCCATATTGCTATTTTATCCCTGAGTAAAATATAATTGTTACAGAAATGAATCTTTGAAAACCTAAAGTTACTCTAACATGCAAAGCCCCAATATTAGGGAAATTCTAGACTAAGAACTGAAAATTGCTACTTTCAGGAAAAAACACAGTCTGTATAAAACTGAATGAATTAATAGAAATGCTGTTTCTAAAACTTAATATTTAACGTACATTTAGCTTCATATTTTATTCTATGGAAAAACAGTTAAAAATGTATATGAAGTTTCACATTGTATGTAAATCCAAAAATAATGTTATAGAAATATAGAAAATATTTATTTATAATGTAGTGCACAGAGATATGATAAGACAAGTCTTCAAACAGGATATCTCATAAAACATTTTAAAAAGCATTAAGCAAGATTTTACTGAGAAACACTTGCAGAATTTTAGAATTCTTTCTTTTCACTTTTATAAGAAATAACTCTTAAAATAAATTTCCAAATATATGTTCACATTTTAATTCTGAAATGCAGAAACTCCTGGGAGCTCTAGTTCCAACAAAATTAATTTGGCTTCAAAATTGACCTGAATTGACGAGAGGGTATTTATGTTCTTTATTTATCCCAATTATTATGAATATTCATATATTTTACTAAAGACATGTTAATATGTTCAATGATGTTCCAGCCCTAGCCCCCACTGAGCATTCTATGTAGCATATAGTATATTTATTATATTTTAAATTTTGCAAAATTCTGAATTACAAAATACATTTGGCTCTATATTTGAGATAAAGAATTATGAACCAGTTTGTAGATTACATTTCTGTGATGGATTGAAAATCGCATTTGGAATCTAAAGAGAACAAATCACATTCAGAAAAGAAAATTTTGCATTGATTGCTGAGAAATATATGCATGTATGTGTTAGAAATGGAGCTTATTTTTCAGACACACACACTAAGTAAAACAATTTGAAATTAAAGTGCACTGTCGTATCTACGCAGCATTGCTATAACCAACTTGAAAATTAGTTGAATCACCTTCAGTAAACATCCCAGTGACTCTTCTTAAAAGAGAAGAAAAAGCAAATCAAAACATCAGAGGAAACTTTGATTCCTGGTTTATTTTAAAAATTCCATTATTTGTACTATATATTTACTTCTGTTCAAAGGTAAAAATGGTTATTAAAACCATTTTCTTTTAATTCAAGGAGTTTCTATTAAGCATGTCTTTGAAATTCCCTGGGAAGTTGCCATTTCTCTGATCATCCTGGCTTATTTCTTCAGCCAGTTGCTAAGGCTATAGGCACCTTCACATGATTAATCAAGGGCCTCTTCACAAAATCCGATGATGAAAACATTTGACTGCTGCTCATCTGGGCAAACAAGAGGAGTTTGATCTCTGTGTGCTCTGCTGAGCTTAATACTTCAGTGTAGATACATATCAATACTTAATCTATACTTCCCTTCATATATGTCTAAACAAACCTAGGGAGCAAGAGTTTTCATGCTTCGAAAAATCATTGTTCTTAACTTTGGGCTCTTCAAGGAACACCACGTATTTAAGCATATGAGTTGCCATTGCATGTGGAAATACAACTTTTCAAAGTAACATTTTAAATTTAAAAGAACATCGTTGCTAATCATTAAAGTTCCGTATTCTATTTATGTTCAAGAATCTGATTGATATCATATGGATATTTTGAGATATTTCACAGACTAATATACATTTAATGCTTTGGAACATTACAATCGTTTTGAAAACTCTCCAAAGCAAAATGTGAACCAAATTCTTAATTTTGTTCAAAGGTTTTTATTAGCATGAAAAATGTTTTTTTGTGTGTGATATGACTTAACTATATATGAATACTTATGTAAATATGATAAATAGTAGTATAAGTATATATATAGATATAAGAAGGTACTTCTACATGTATGAGGTATGAGTGTGCATACTTATGTAGCCATGCTGTTTAAAAAATTACTGTCAGAGTGCAAATTTTGTAAATTACATTTTTATTCTCTTTGCTCCTATTTCCAAAATTCCTTCTGATACATTTCTGGTTAAAAAAATTCTAGATACACAGATTTTTTGTGGACAAAGCAAACCGGAAAGCAAGGTGCTTTTCATAAATGACATAGAGGATCTAGTAGTTTCTTATAGTTTCATTTTGCCTCCTCTCTCCTCAATATACATTGTAATCTCTCAAATTTTAGCTTTCCTGATCATGGCTTTTCCACTGCAGACAAGGTGCCCCTCCTGCTTCTCTCCTCCAGTCTGTGTGTTCCCCTCTCTTTGCCTTTAAAACACCACATGAAACATGTGGACCTCCCACCTGCCTTTTCTCTCTCTTCTAGTGCACATGCAGCTAAGGACACCTCCGTTTATATGGAAAGGTAGTCACTAAAGTGGAGAATTTGTTGAGGCTTTCCATCAATATCACCATCCAAATTTAGGAACTAAGACACAACACTTTTTATTTAAATAAGAGGAATTTGTTGTAATGTGATTTTTGGTCTTCTGGGTATATACCTAGTAGAGGAATTATAGGATTGAATGGCAGATCTATTTTTAGATCTCTAAGTGTTCTCCAAACATCTTTCCAAAAGGAATGTATTAATTTGCATTCCCACTAGCAGTGGAGAAGTGTTCCCTTTTCTCCACATCCATGCCAACATCTCTGGTCTTGCGATTTTGTGATATGGGCTAATCTTACTGGAGTTAGATGATATCTCAAAGTAGTTTTGATTTGCATTTCTCTGATGATTAAAGATGATGAGCATCTTTTCATATGTCTGTAGGCCGTGCACCTGTCTTCTTCAGAGAAGTTTCTCTTCAAGTCCCTTGCCCAGCCTACGATGGGATCACTTGTTCTTCTCTTGCTTATACGTTTGAGTTCTCTGTGGATTCTGGGAGAGGGAGGCGAGGTAGGGGGGAGGATGGGTGGAGGGAGGATGATAGGTGGGATTACACCTGTGGTGCATCTTACAAGGGTACATGTGAAACTTAGTAAATGTAGAATATAACTGTCTTAACACAATAACTAAGAAAATGCCAGGAAGGCCATATTAACCAGTGTCATGAAAATGTGTCAAACTGTTTATAAAACCAATGTGTGATGCCCCATGATCGCAATAATGTACACAGCTATGATTTAAAATTAATAAAAAAAAAATAAGAGGAATTTGTTTCAAAAGGTAAAAATATCTTTTCCCTGTTGTTTAATAGTTTGACTCTTAAAGTCAGAAAACTCTCAAATTCAGAAAATCAATATGGTTTTATGTCGACCATAATTGTTTTTCCTGGAGTAGAACAGCATATTGTTGGGGACCTACTACTGGAAGAATAGTGAAGTCAAATTCTATTAATGACAGCATCAGTTTTATTTTTCTGGGATAATACTAAGTCTTTTTCTAGCAGTTGGGAAATTATGCCATGATATCAAAAAAAAAAAAAAATGAAAGAAAAGAAAAGCATTCTGTTTCTAGTATGAGGTTCCATCCAGTATTTCCAATCTGACTATGATTACAGGAAAAGCTATAAATGGTTTCGAGCCCATGGTGCATTTACTCCTCTGTGCAACTCTGTTCTCTGTTCAAACTTTGGTATTACTATCCTTAGAACAAACCATATTGTAAGCCTGATTTATCAGAAGTAGGTTGGGTTGGCCCATAAAAGTCCTCTTTAGGAGTAAGGCAGAGAAATGTGTGTCCTTACCGTGAGGCTGTTCTATCTAGGAGCGTGGTTAATGGACGGAGATTCAGTGAAAGATGGGTCAGGCCAAGTGTGTGTCCTCCATGCCTTGGTTTACAGGATGGCTGGGCCATATGGTGTTTTAGTGTATCTCTGCATGTAACTACACCACCAGCAGAACTCCAGGGCTCCAGACCAAGCTAAGACAAATAAGGAGAGGTGGATACAGGAAATATGCAACTTGGGAAACTTCTAAGGATCTATGTATGATCACCCCAAAAGAACCCTTTTAAAATTTTAGTTGGGAGTTTGATTTTGTCACCAAATAACTTACCTCTCATAAACCTTGAGTAGAAGTGGGTCAGAAGGAAGTTCTTTCCTTTTAACAAGATGATGTATTACTGATTCTTTTCAAGTGAGGAAGAGAAAATGCAGCAAGAAAACTCATTAAGCCAAGCATTCAATCACTGGAGAGATGAGGGGTTTGCTCAAGATGCTCAGTGTGCCAGGGAGACACTGGCATCCCAGCCCCGTATATTTTGGTACTTATAGTTGTTTATCTTTCAAGCCACCAAGATACCAGATTTCTGCAGCCTTGCAAAGCTAAGACAGGTCTTCTACCCTGTTTAATCTAAGTAACACAACAAATCCATGGTTCAAATTATCCCTATTTATAGGTGTCATAATTAACATGTTTGTACATTTATGACCATGATGATGCTGGGCATTCAGCAAATGATCTTTGCTTTTATTTATTTTTTTAAAGATGGGGTCTTGCTATGTTACCCAGGCTGACCTTGAACTCCTGAGTTCAGGCTAACTCCTAACTCAGCCTCCTTAGTAGTTGGCATGTGCCACTGTGCTTGGCTTAGTAAATCATCGCCGAATAATCATTCACTGTAATGATGATGTCACAGAATATCCAAAATTACAAATATGAAGTGAAGATTAAATAAAACCTTTTTAGATGAACAAAAGAGAGAATTTTAAATCAGCAAAATATTCTGGAAAATTCAGAATTTCTATACTTTTGGTTTAGTTTATTTAATAGTGCTATAAAGCATTTAATTTCTGTTTTCTCATCATCTCTCTCTGAAGACATCCTCACGCTTGTTTTTCAACATGAAAACACAAAAAAAGAGAGGTTAAGTGACATTTTCAGTATCATACACTGAGATATAGAGAAGTTTCATATATGTTCTAGAAGTGAATGTATTTACATTTTATAATTTTCCTCCAACAAGATGTTTTCTTGAGAGTAAACATCGTGTCTTAAATTCTACAGTGCCTGGAATTTATCGAGTGGCTTCAGTGAACAACTCCTATCTCCGTGCTAATTTCACTGCATAGAGGTACTTAATTAAAGATTTTCAAGAAATATAATGAGTCGCTATAACCCCATTCATTTCCATTTTAGAACTTATATGTTCTATGTAAAAGTGAAAATACTGACTGAACCATGAAATTCTTTTATCTCAAACGTTCTTTCAGAGATTAACTGTTTGGGGCAGGATGGTTGCATACCCAAATAACTTCCCAGAAAAACCCGAGCTTGTTTCTCCTTGGTTATATATGTCAAGTGGGCCCTTAGGAAAGAAATCTCAAACTGCATCCAACCTAAAAGTTCTGGAAAGCTTAGGAAAGAAGTAAAACATTCCACACTTTCAGATCAGACCTTGCAAAATATCTTGACTTCTAGAGAATTCCTTGGAGGTTCTCATATATTATAAAATATATTTCAGTGCATCACTCTCTTGAGAAGGGTGAGCCACAGTGAATCTCAAATCCTGAAAATAGGACATTCTCCTGGCACTCTTTCCCAAAAAAAGAGCTACTTGTTGGAGGGGAAAAAATAACCCTGCAATTATCCAAACCAGACAACTTCCAGCTCACCTAAGCTACTTTTTTTCCTGCTCTGAGAGCAAAATGAATGCTGTAGTCAGAGTACTAATGGTCTCCCCCCTACCACACACATTGTTTCCCTTCCTCCCCCCTGAATCCTGAAGCAAGGGACTGGAGAGACTTCAGGAACCTCTTTACGGTATCACTTCACAGCCTAGAAGGTGACAGCTTCGCCAGGGACTAATGCAGTCCGACATAATTGAATGTGGCCTGGAGCAAAGCAGCTGCCTGCAGCCACTCTTGATTGTAGCTGTCAACAGGCAGAGGCTGCTGCAGGAAAATACATTCCAGTGGAGCGCCAGCCCACCACTCAGCTCCATGGTGATAGCTTATTTACTCTTACGCGTGACCACAGTTTTGTAGTTAATAATTGTTAGTATCACACTGCTGAGTGAGTGCAGATGCTGGGTCTTTGAATTATCAATAATCTTTTTAGTGATCTCTCTCTCTCTCTCTATCTCTCTTCTCTTTTTCTCTCTTGCTCTCTTTCTTCAGGAATTAAATTGTACCCCAGAATTCTGTTTACCCACCAGAATTTGATCTTATTCAAAAGTACCACTCCATCTGTTTTCTACTTTGTTCATTTAACATGTTCGACATTTCTTTACAAACCGAAGAGCAGAAACAGAATTGTCCCTACTTTTTCTGTTTATTACAACATGTCACAAAATGATGGGCCAAATTAAGTTTTATGAGTAGAATTAAAAGTGTCTGACATTTTTTGGTTTCTCTTTAAGTGATTACAAAAGCTTGCTAAATGCAAATGAATGATTCAAAGTATGGTATTTTCTTCCACATAGATTGACCCAGATTATTTTACAGGGACAGGCTAAATTCTATACAAGTATTTGAACCAAAGAGTAAAACCTTCTGTAGACAAGTAAAATAATACCTAAAAAAAAAAATCATAGCTATGTTTAGTATTTGTATATTTTTATATAAAGATGCAAGCTTTCATTCTGTAAAATGAGATAAAAGTGAAATGAAATTGGAAAAAAGTCATTATGACTTAGATTTTACAAATCATTTTATTAATTTTGTGTTTATTCTTGATTTAATAAGTTAATGTTTTAAAATCATGTCAATACTTCTGACTTATTCCCATTCGACTTTGAGATAGGAATTAAATTCTTCACGTAACATTTGCTGCAATTACTCCTTAGTTCTAACTAAATTCTGATGCCAGATTGTGGTATGTGAGGTTTATTTGACAGGTAGGTAAATGGAGATGCTGAACGTTTCTAAGACTGATGCAAGCATACAGGTGTCAGATGTCAATGCTAAAAAAAAGCATACATGTGTCAGATGTCAATGCTAAAAAAAAAGCATGCTGGATTCTTGAAACCAGTTTAAAAATCATACAATCTTCTTTTTTCTTAGAAGGTTCAATTGCTTCTTCCCTAGTCTCACCCAATTGCCTAGTAAAATCAAATATTGTCTCCACTATATCTATCCCCATGACACCAGTCCCTACCACTATCCCCAGACAAAAATTTGATTCCATCTGGCACTTAAAATATTGATAAAATATTAAAATAATGATAAAATATTTCAAATTAGTGCTAAAGCAATACCTGCAAGCCTGGGCTGCCATCCAGCATGCAGACTATCATTTTGTGATTTTGGCTTAAAACAATACAAATAATACAAGACAATACAAATATTCTTGAGGCTAGCAGTCAGAAATCAAGGGTTTGGTTGGCAAGACCATCCTGTCTTTGAAAGTTCTAGGGAAGAATCCTTAATCACCTCTTTTGGCTTCTAGAGTTTGCCAACAATGCTTCTCATACCTTGCCTTGTAGGTAACCTCACTCTAGTCACATGGCTGTCTTCTTTCCCGTGTGAATTCACGTTGTTCTCCCTCCATGGACGTCTATGTCAGTAAGATTGTCATTTCATTGGGACAATAAGACTAATATTTTTATGCTTTGCTATAAAGCTAAGCCATGACTAAACCAGCTACCATTTACTATTCAGCCCCATATACCTGTACCCTTAAACTTAACAAAAGAGAGGCAGAAAAATAGAAGTATTATTTGCTAAATTCTATCAGCAGTATAGACAATAATAAGTCTGCATTTTTAAATTCTAAAGTACACCCAGATATACTACTTATATTTCTTAAATTTCTTGAGATAGTCACTCAACTTTGTAATATGTGAAAGAGAATTTTAGTAGAACTTGATTATTTTTTTCTCTATTCAAAGTAAAAGAGGAAGGGAAAGTAATATTTATTAGTTCACTCTGTGTGTCTTAGGGATTTTCACATATTTTATTTTCTTTGATGTGCTCGACAGCCTTTCAACATACTTGACAGTATTAAATTAGAAGGTTGGTAATGTCAAGTCCTCAGTTACTAATTCAAGACTTTCCATTGTTAATAGCAAAGCAGTAATATCTGTGAGGTGACCCATTTAAAAAACAGGTTCTACATCATTATAGAATTTTACCATAGAAGTAAATTGCTACAAATGTGTTTTAATAATTTGCATAATATTCTTTTCCTGGAATGAATTTCCTGCTTGCTTTTTTTTTTTGTAGATATTAAGCTTTAGATATTTCTATCAGCAAAGATTCAAGGCAATTACTTTAGCAATTTAATTCTATTACAGGAAAAATATAATTAACCCCAGTGACACTGAGATGAACATATGAGCAGAGACTGAAGTTTAAGTGCTGAGGCATAAGTTTGCATAAAGGTCACTTCTGAAGTGAGTAGTGAAATTTGATGGGTGTGTCACCATATTGAAGGCTAGCATCTTGAGAGTTAAAATCCACCTCTGATTCATAAATGGTAAATCAAAGAGCACCTTCTCCTAGTCACTTCTAAAACAAATAAAAAGATAATGTTATGCCCCCCCCCCAATGCTTTTATTAACCCGATCATTTAGAACCAATGGAGAATGTTAACGCCAAAATTCATTCATCTGTAGAGGCTGAATTTCATGAATTCCTGTTCACAAGCCTACTTTATTTTGTCTGAAAAAGTATAACACAAATGCATGACAAACTTCTAGATATTAATGTGCACTTATCTACATGTGTATAAATAAACAATAATATATACATACAGAGTAGAACCTCTACAGTTGGTCACCTCCCTACCACCTCCTTAAATTGACCTCGTTTTTATAGACTGGACAAATGTATCACATGGACATATCCGTATAGTAGGCCTAGCTTCTTATGCTGACTACCTCTTATGTTGACCAGTTTGTTGTAGTCCCTTGGGTGGTCAGCTCTACTGCAGTTATATTACAATTTCTCAGTGAAAGGATAGGAAATGAAATTAGTAAAGTGACCCAAAGGGTATTAAGAACAGCTATCAGCGGTTAGCAGTTGATTTGGAGGCATTCTGACACCAAGAAAAATCTCTTCATGTGGCTCTATGCTGGAGTGGAGGAAGTGGTCTCTATACTTTTGGGTCTTCTTTTCATTCAAGAAATTTGGATATGATGCATCAGTACTGCAGTGTAATGTCAAAACCATTGTTTTGCAGATGCTTTCCTTGTCAGCATGTTTTCATTTCAAGTTACAGTCAAAATCATTTGGTGATGTTTCTGCTATTTTCATTTTATGTCTGAATCTATATTTTATTCTATTAAACATGCTGATCAACAGTACTCTATTATTTTGTGCATATAAATGAAGGCTTGTATTTTACCTCATCCGCTGTGCAGGAAATCAATATTGCTCTCCTTTGCTTTAAAAAAGAATTAATTGCATTTCATTCTCATGTTTACTGCAGCATCATTCACAAAAAAACCAAAGTATGGAAATGACCGAAGTGTGCATTCACACATGAATAGGTAAAGAAATGGTTAAAGTATATTATTTGGCCTCAAAAAAAAAAAAAAAAAAAGAAGAAGGAAATCCTGCCACTTGCAGCAACATGGATAAATCTGGAGGACCTTGTGCTAAGTGAAATAACTCAGACACAGAAAGACAGATACTGCATGGTGTTACTTATATGTGAAATGTCAAAGGACTGAACTCACAGGAGCAGAGAGTAGAAAGATGGTTACCAGAGACTAGAAAGTGGGGCAAATGAGAAGTTGGCGAAAGGGTACAAAATTTCAGTCAAACAAATAAGTTTTGAAGTTCTATTGCATGGTATGATGACCATAGTTAATAATAACATGCTGTAGATTTGAAATTTGCCATGAGAGTAGATTTTAAGTGTTCTCAACACACACACACACACACGCACACAGTAACTAGTTGTTCTTTGGTAAGGTGATGAATATGGTAATTGGCTCTTGATTTTAATAATCATCTTCCAGCATCTATATATATCAAAACTTCACATTGTATACCTCAAATGTATGCAACTTTTGTCAATCATACTTCAGTAATGGTGAAAAGAAATTAATTGCATTTCACTTGTGAGTAATCAATTATTTCACTATTAACTAACATAGCAGGGTCTGGCAGAGGCTGTACTTTTTTTCTTATCTCACATTGTTAGTCATCTTACACATATTCGGCCATGGAGATCTATAGAAGTCTTTACAGGTGGTTAACTTAGAGATACCACATTAAAAGAGCAAAATAGTTATAGCAATAGACAGGACTGCTCCCCATCATATGCTCTTTGATATAGACTTCAGGAATAATGTCAGTACTCTGGAAAACAGGGGTGCAGGTGAGCGGAAAGGCATCAAAGTCATCTTTGCATCTTTTAACAATATGACTTCCATGAGGGGCTAGCTGTCTGGGTGAGCAAAGGCAGCAAGAGGAGAGAAGGGCTTTTGCTGGTGGCTGCTGTGTGGCTGAGGACAATGTTCTCAGAGGAGAACTCTGAGGTCCATCACTGCAAGTGAGACACAAGTTTGCTGTATTTTCATGAACAAGAAAAAAGTGTATTTTTAGGAGTCAGCCAACTATGACTAGTCAGCTGTCGGATTGTATTTAGATTTGGAGGATGCTGTGAGAGGACTGAAACCACTTGTTTCTCTCTCTCTCTTTTTCTCTACTTGTCACTGAAATAAAGTTGGCTCTGGCTCCAGGGAGCCCTTGGTAAAGTACAATGCCCAGGGCTATGGGAGATGGAGGCCTCAATAACTGATATGAAAGGTCCTTAATTAAGCACTTAGCATTTCAAGGCAGTCATCACTGCTCGTCTGCAGCCCGAGCTGGCAGTCCGTCACCGCCAATGGGCCACCTAGAAGACTAACGTGAGTTGAGTCGAGTCTTTTGTACTTGAGGCGAGCCGCCCGAGGCACAGGCTGATCCAGTGACCCTCCCATATACACTTTCTCTGCCGGAAGGAACAGGATATCGGATGTGACAACACTGTAGCCTGGAAAGGATTTCCCCCCACACCCTGAGAAAGAGCAGATTTGAGGAGAAAGTTAGAATGACAGTGGAACTTCCTTTGGCTCAGCAGATCAGTATGAATATAACTAAACTGATGAATGAATAATACTGAATGTATTATGAAGCAAAAGGGACCCCCCCAATTGTAAAATGTCAATTATTTTGCAATTACCCAGGGCCTGGAAAAAGTTAACTAGGAAAGAAACATTTCCTTTCTTCCCTCTCCGCTCCTCCTCCCCTGCCCCCAGAGCACATAATTCTCTGGGCATGAGAAACCCGAGTAAACATAAATGTTTGGGGAAGTTTATCTTTATATTAAGGAGCAGGGAGACTTGGCAGCATTAAAATGGAAAGGGTTAATGGAATGAACTATAGATTAAATTGTAAAGCAATCAAAGAAAACCAAACAGTTTATAGCAGACAACCATCTTCTGGTGTTTGGGTCTGTGTCAAGCCATGGATGTGGAAAATTAAAGCCATACTGAGAAGGGAAATGAACCATGTCTAATACATCCCTAGCAATAAAATGTTTTCACTAGGACTGTAAAACTGTGGCTTACATTAGGAAAAAGAAAATCAAACTATATGTCAATTCCACATCATGGGACATGAAGTGTCCACAAAAATTTATATTACTATTTAGAAGTGTTTCATTCTGGTGTTTTATTGTGATTGGATGCGCCCTCCTCAGTATCTTTTGACTGGTATGAAAATGATTTGAACTACTTTTTTAGCATTTATTTTACATCTATTACCTGTTCTATTACTTTTTATTATTTTATTGTGCTTGTGTAGAGGATTTTGCACAGTTTTCATTATAATGTAACATTAAGTCAATTTATTTGTGTATTACATGCTGTATAATTGCACCTTTTTCTAGAACAATTTGGATTTCATTATCTAACAAATCAGCACTGTTACATTTCTAAAAGCTCTTGTTAGAAATCAAGTGCATTTTCAAAGTAGGACAACAGAGGTCAAGTTTGCACCAAAAAGATTTCTCACTAAAGCTGGGACTATTCGAACATCAGGTGAAGGTCATATTGAAAAGAGAGAAGTACTTGTTTCTTTGAGAAAATAATTATTCACTACTGTACTAGGTTAAAATCAATAAGGATCAATACTGCAAGAAAAGGAATCTTGTAGAACAAAGGGTTCTGACATGGAACAGATGAGAGTGAGATATAGATTATGGAATGAACAAATTAATCCAGGAAAAATATCAATGGTAACTCTGTTTGGTTTATTATGATAAAGGATATCAGGAAACCATTTGGATGCTTAGTTTATAAGGACCGTAAATTAGAAAACTACCAGGCACTCTGAAGTGTCCATATGTTTTCATGTAGCTATTTCATATTCTGATCTATGCCTAACACAGACGTGGTATAGTTTATTGCCACAGTCACATAGGTAAAATGTGAAACACTAGAAAACACCTGCAATCACTTAGAAATTAAGTTGTTAAATCTTTAAAGAATGTGGCTTGATGTTTTACAGGCATAATTATATTTTACATTTTATATGAACTAAGAGAGATGATAGATGCTTTGAGACCACATTTTCTAGACTGCATAGTTAGATATTTATCCCATACTTTGAGATATTTAACCCATATGTTGGGTTGTTTGTTTACTTCTTAGGAGTGTTTGCTTTTTTCATTCTAATTATACTTTCAGTGGGCTCAGGGTAATGGTCATCTCATACTTGTCCACAGCCCTGCAACCCAAGAAATGTTAATAGTGATATTAATTTTCTGCTATGAACAGTTGTAAACATCAAGAATTATTATTGTTAAGGGAATTGTTAATTTATTTACATACCAAGAGCTGGGTTGCCACTGCCAATTTTTTTCTTCTTTCAGATATGTGGTATATGAGAATAACTACAGGAAATTTAACTGTCATTTGTCAAGGTAAATGTCAAGTTTTCTTCTGATGCATTTGGAGATGTACCCATTCAACTTTGTCAAATAAAGATTTTTTTTTTTTTAGGACAAGATCTTTTTCAGTAGCTCAAGTGCAGTGCAGTGAGTGGCATGATCAAAATGTGCTTTCACTGCAGCCTTGAACTCCAACTTCTGGGTTCATGGAATCATCCTGCCTGAGCTTCCTGAGTAATTCAGAATAAAAGCATGTACCACCATGGCCAGATAGGATATTTTGAATTAAAATATAAAAAAATTATATACAGTAGAACATCCATAGTTGACCACCTCCCTACATCAACCACCCCTTAAATTGACCTAGTTTTCAAAGACTGGGCATGCACTCAATATACACTGGCCCAGATCCTTGACTACCTCCTTATGTTGACCAGTTTGTTGCAGTCCCTTGGGTGGTCAGCTTACAGAGGTTCTACTATAGAAAATTATTAAAAATTAGAATATTTCCTTTGATTTGAAATCTAAAGTGAGCAGGAGTAGCTACTATTCTTTTATCAGATAAAATAGACTTTAAATCAACAATGGTTAACAAAAGACATAGATGGTCATGTCAATATATGTCAATAACAGAAGATAAATACAAGTCACGTTGAACACCTCTTATAATTGCAGAAGGAATTTAATGCAGTTTTTTCCTTTATTGAAATGTGTATATACTTTTTTGGCCCCATCTGTACATACACTTAACATAGGAGCTCCCATATTCATAAATAAAGTACTACTAGATCTAAGCAAAGAAATAAACAGCAACACCATTATTGATGGGAATTAAACATTCCACTGACAGAACTGGACAAGTAGTCCAGAGAAAGAAACACTGGATTTAAGCAGGACTCTAGAACAAATGGACCTAATGGACAGCTACAGGGCACTGCACCCCCTAATCTATAGAACATACATTTTTGTCAACACATGGCACATTTTCCGAGGCAGAGCACATCTTAGGCCATAAAAGAAGTCTCAACAAATTCAGAAAATCTGAAATCATTCTGTATATCTTCTCAGATTACAGTGAAATAAAATCAGAAATCAACTCCCAGAGGAACTCTCAAATCTGCACAAAGTCATGGAAATTAAACAACCTGCTGTTGAACAATCCTTGGGTCAATGATGAAATTAAGATGGAAGTCAACAGATTCCTTAAACCAAATGATGAAGGGGATGTAAGATATCAAAATCTATGGGATCCATAAAAAGCAGTCCCAAGGGGAAGTTCATGTCCTTACGTGTCTACATGAAAATGAGAGGACACAAGTTAACAACTAAAGTCTCAAGAAACTAGAAAAGGAAGAGGAAAGCGAACACGAAGCCAGCACAGGGTGAAGGTCACCCCTATAATGTTAACTTAAAATATACAAAAGCAAATTCTGTAACCAAAATATATGTACCCCCATAATATTCTGATATTGAATATTGTGAATATTATGGGGCACATACAAAACCAAAATGTATGTATTCTGATTTTTTTTTAAGGAATAAGGTGCAAAATATTTGTATCTAATCCAACTATGATATTAAAACCCTACAATAGCACCTGTATTTTCTTAATCATAATATTCAAATGATGCAGAAAGGAGTCTCAGAACATCCTCTTAAGTAGTCTTCTCCCCTTCCATGCACTTTTTTCTCATGCTGAACGTCTTGTCCCTCCCAAGTGTCAAGCTCTGTCAAGTTTCTGATCTGCTTACATGTTCTTTTCTTGGCACTCTATTATCTCCTTCTTTAGTTTCTCATTTCAAGTAAAGTTGGCTATTATATATTTCAAGAAGCCTTTCCTGAAGTCACAAACTCCTGTTTTTAAGAGATAATCCAAAATGCTCCACTAACTTTTTGTATTAAATATTTACTTTCGTCTTACTTTTCCCTATTACGGGCAAGTCCCTCAAAGACAGTGTGTCTCTGACCACCGTGTTTGTCATATTAATATGAGTCTTGTCCCTTTAGTCAAGATTCTTTGGGGGTGAGAACCAGAAATTTACTCAGGATTATTCAATTGAGGTGGAATTTATTGGAAAGATACAAGAAGGTAATTCACAGATATTGGGTATACACCAATACACCAGACATCACAGCAAATGGAGTTAGTAATGAAACTTTTTTCTCTTTGACTCTCAAGCTGAATTACTTTTCATCTCCCACTGATTCCCATGTTACAGATGAACATGATTTTCTCCTCTTTGTGCTCAATTTCTCTCTCTCTGATGACAAAGTATAGAGGAAACTGTTATTTTTTGCCCAAAGCTTCTTCACCTTAAAAAGAGAGCCCCACTTTTTCTTTTAGGCATTTCTTTTCCTCCTGAAAACAGCCAATAGGCCCCAGTTCCAGTAAAGCATTGTATGTGACTCCAACTAGCCTTTAATATTCCCTTTCCCCCATGAACTTTAATTTTGAGTGAAGTGACACACAAAATGTGATTAAAGCCAAAAAACTCTTCTAATAGTAACATTAGAGAAACTTGAGTCCTTAATTATAGAGAGTGCGTGATCCTTGTACTGAGATGCCAGAGTTGTCTCAGTTCTTTTTATATGAATTACCCAGTCTCTCTCTCTTTAAAATTTTTTTTTTTATTTCTAAGTATTAAGGGGGTACAAGTGTTTTTGTTACATGGATATCTTGTACAGTGCTTAAGTCAAGGCTTGCTGTGTGCCTGTCACCAGGTATGTTTTTGCCCCTCACCTTTCCATGCTCCCCATTTCTTGGTTTCCAGTGGCCTTTACATCTTTGTGCCCACGTGTGCCCATTGTTTAGTTCCCAGTTATTAGTGAGTACATGTGGTGTTTGTTTTTTCATTCCTGAGACATTTCACTGAGGAGAATAGTGACCAGCTCCACCTAAGTTGCTGCAAAAGGCATTATTTGATTTGTTTTTATGGGTGAGTAGTACTCCTTGGTATACACCACATTTTCTTTATCCACTCATGAATTGATGGGCACTTAGATTGATTCTACATGTTTGCAATTGTGAATTGTGTTGCCATAAACATTCAAGTACAGGTCTTTTTGATGAAAAGATTTGTTTTCCTTTGGGTAGATACCCAATAGTGGGATTGCACTCTCCTTATAATAAATTTTCTTTTGTACATTTACATTGGTCAGTTTCTGTTGCTAGTCAGTTCAATTCCTTTTTTCTCTACTTACACACGGCCCACAGCTTGAGAGCAGAACCTTGCATGTTGTTTACGAATAGTTGCCTGAGTATGGTCTCCATCCTCCTTTGTTTGAATTCTAAAAAGAGCATTTGGTTGCTGGTCATCTTTGTACTGGCTGTCTTTGATTTAGATAAGCATACTAGTTCCCATCAGCGGTGTCCAGGTGTGGCAAGCTCCCATTATAAAAATGTTGCTTCCTAGATCAACCCGTGAAAGTAGTCCCATGCTTAAGAGAAAATTCTTGGAATAATAAAAATCCTGAGACATACGCACTACTTTGGCACAGAGATCTTGTGAATCCCTGTTTTGTACCTGGTCTCTATGGCCTTTTTGCACAAATTGAAGCCCACCAATATAATGGTAATGGGTGTGGACATATAGTTAATTTATTTCTGGGTTCAGTTTATGTACTTTTCTTCTGGAGCCACAATTCCTGAATTTGAATCCTACCCATCTCTGCCACTCATTAGCTTTGTGACCTTTGGGAAATTGCTGAGCTTTTCTGAGTCTCATTTCTTCTCTAAAATGAGGATAATAAAACTATCTCATTGAGTGGTGAGGATCAAATGAGTTAATCAATATAAAATGCTTAGAACAGTGCTGGAAGATAGTAATTTCAAAATGGGTGTTAATTAGTAGTATAATTTTTATTTTTGTTATTGTTATTAAGGTTAGGATGACACAGTTGGAGAAACATCAAGAGTAACTATAAGTGGTCTTGCTTTCCTCATATTGGGGGATGGAGAGGAATTTGGAAGGATTTTAGTTCTGTTCTTAACTTGCATTCGGTTTTTGGCATTGTAATACCAGTGTCTAGAAACAGAATTTCTCTAATTGGGACACCAGAAGCACTATTTTCTCAAGCTCTATTTAGTTATATTTCTCCTCTGCTAAGTCAGATTTCATCTCATCTTTGCCCTACTCCATTGTTGTCATCTCAAGAATGTAGAATTTTTTGTTTCTTTCTTCCTTATTTTAATTTTGTCTTTATGTAACTCATAATATATGTTTATATTAAATGATAATTTTCTAAAATCATAACCATATATTTTTATCTTTACCATCTTTGAACTCGTGTATTTTACTTATTAACTCCACTCTTGTTTTTCCTCCTCTAATATCATGGATTTCCTTTTTTTATTGTGAAATTTAACTGATGCTTATAGAATGAATTATTTCTGTATTTCCCATCATGCTTTCCGCTCCTTGCATTAGCTACAGTGAATTTCTTGCATCTCTCAAATCATTATGTTTCCTCCATACCTTGCAGATTCTGTTTCCCCCTTCTGTAATGCCACATTTCTATTGCTTTCTGTCTGACTATCTACTGTTTATTATTTAAGACTGGAATCCAATGCCATTCTCTTTGGGAATATTAAGTCATTCTGAACAGGCAACATTTTCACTTTTGTAGAAAAGTTAGTGATTTTCTATCATAGTAAATAAGAAAAGTCATTTGTAAATTATGTTGCTGCAAATACTGTGCTAAAATATTTAAGTCTGTACACCATATGTCTTAGCTTATTGGGACTACTATAATAAAGTACCATAAATCAGTGAGTAGGGCTCTGGTGGTGGGTTCAAACCCAGCCCCAGCCAAAATACAACAACAAAAAATAGCCAGGCATTGTGGTGGGTGCCTATAGTCCTAGCTACTTGGGAGGCTGAGGCAAGAGAATTGCCTAAATCCAAGAGCTGGAGGTTGCTGTGAGCTGTGACGCCATAGCACTCTACCGAGGGTGACAAAGTGAGACTCTGTCTCTAAAACAAAACAAATAAAGTACCATAAATTGGGTGGCTTATAAACCACAGAAGTTTATTTCTCATAGTTTTAGAGGATGGGAAGGCCAAGACCAAGGCGCTAGCACATTCTATGTCTGGGAAGGCCCTGTCTCCCGGTTCATAGATGATGCCTTCTTATTAAGTCCTTCTATGGTGAATGGAGCAAGGTAGCTCTCCAGGTCCTTCTTTATATGGGCACTAATGTCATTCATGAGGGCTCTGCCCGAATACCTCACCTCCTTATACCATCACATTGGTTATTACACTTTCAGCATACAAATTTTGGAGGGGAGGGGTACAAAAACATTCTTATATGTTCTAAAAAACATTTAACGAACATATAAGAATAAAGTTGACATTTTCATCATCATTTTACTGGTTAATCAATTATGTTATTATATGTTGTCTTGAATGTGTGAGAAAGGGTTAAAACCATTCATATATTTACTGTGGCCATAGTGCAGATATTATCAAATATCTCCTTAATAGTTTTATAATGTGGGCACTTATGAACTATTTTAGTGTCAGATCTTATCAGAAAATGGTTTACTTGAAATCTGTTGTAATTATGGGAGATATGTTACCAATATCAACAAACTCTAACATGTGTGTCATGGTGGAACTGAGGCTGAGAACCTCTGATCTAACTCAATAATGATGAAGGAAGCTATACCTCTAGACAGAATGGGAGGCCCGGGGGTGGGCAGATTAGATGAAATTACTTGAAGAGTCACATCTTTAACCTTTACAGAACCAATTTGTCTTTCTTTGTGCCAAATCCAGTATTAAAGGATATACACTGTTGTCAGGATTGGTACTAGAGGGAAATCTCTTCCACTTCCATTCCAGTTTGTATAAATCACAAAGGGTTAAAGTAAATCAGATATCTGCTCTAGGAAATTATCATCTTCTTGCATGGAGAAGGTAGGCTTAACATTATTTGTAAGTGAGGGGGCTTACTTTATTCCAGTTGGGTTAACAGGTGTTGTCACCCAGGCTTGTGGTGGGATAAGATTTACTGTTCTCTTATTAGTGAATAATCTACCAATTTTATTCTTGTACAGTGCTACATACAATATCTTAAAATTTATTTTTTATTACTTTTCTGATTGTGAAGTAATATATAGTTACTGTAGAAAATACATAAAAACACTACATAAAAAGAAGAAAGCAAAAATTTCTGTAACTCCACAACCAGTAATTTATTATTTTTAAATGTGTCCATTTATTTCTTTCCAGTATTTTTTCTATATCTGCATGGATTTCTTTTTTATTTGTATAACTTGGATTTACATTGCAGTGAGAAGGTACAAGTTGTCCTGCTAACAAACACAGAAAGCAAAGACTGTGGTAAAAATCAAGTGATATTTTTCCAAAAGAATTTTGATGTTTTGTGCAAGATATACATGTTAATTTAAATGATGCTCACCTAAAGAATGACAGACATTCCCGTTTTGAGTGCCTGTGGCCTCCTTGGCAGTGACAGTGATAAAGCTAGGCCAATTTTAACCTTCCTTTAATATATTTTGATAACACAGTAATCGTTTAAATCACCCCCAGTTGCCCATGCTACTTGACTGCATCCTCCAGAAATGGCTTCTACAAACAGACTCTATCAAGTCCCACTGTGGATATGCTCCTGCTTGTTTTCCTCAGTGTGTTTTCCCATGGAAGGCAAAACAAACCCGACTTTGTGTATTCTTAGTGGATTTTGGTTGTTAAGTTCCAATAGTGCCTAGGGTTTTATAAAAGGAACCCTTCTGCTTATCATTAGAAATTCTTGGAAACCATCATCTTTAATGCCTATGTACTATTCTAATTTTTTTCTATCACAAATAGGGGCACAACTACAACTTGGACTCCACCTAACAAATGCAAACAATGTAAGCTTATTCTCTGTGCCCTCATATTCATCTGAAATTAAAAAAAAAGAAAAACACCCAAATAATATTTGAAAATAAGCATTTTCTTAAATTCCTACTAATTCATGTAGGATAGATACATTGATGTGTATTTATTACATAAAGGGGGTAGAGACATTATTAAAGTATTTTATGCATAATATGAGCTTGATTCTGCAAAGAATAATATATTTTAGATATCAACTAGTCATGTATGGGTACTTACTTCAGTGTACTTTATCAATTTGACAGGTAATAACAAACATCTTACTGGTTTTCAAATTCTTCTGATTATTTTCACCAGTGGGTCCAAGGTTTCATGGCCTTATATTACAAAAGTGTCACATTTATAGCACTATGCCAAATATTAATACTCACTTGGTTGGCTTATAGGAAATGAAGTCATTTTCCTAGACTTATGCCCCTGGTTTTATCCCCAAAGGTCTTAGTAACAATGATAATAAGAGCTTAACTACACTGTGACCTCCTTACTGTATGTCAGCCACGTTCAAAGCATTTCACACGTAAGTGCTCATTTAATCCCCACAATTCTAATTTATTAATTAGGTGCTATTATCACCCCCACTTTTTTGATATGGGGAAATTCGGCACAGAGAGGATTAGTAACTTGCCTAAAATCCTGCAATTAGAAATTGGTAGAGGTGGAGTGTGACCCCAGGCTGTTTGGGAGGGATGGTTCTAATAAAAACCAGAGCTGCTATCTTCAGAAGTGCAATTCCTGTGCTGGGTTTGAGCTCCTGTTCCAGAAGCTGCTTCCACTCTCCTAACCCAGTGCTCTTCCTCTTCTTCTTGTCTGGGCTATTGCCAATTCTCTCTGGCCTGCTCACAGTGCACCTTCTCTCTGGATAGCAGAAAAGCTGCAGTTGCTTCTCTCTTGGCTCTCCTGGGACTCAGTATCTTTCTTTGTATGATAGCCTTTTTTACCAGGGTGCATAAGTACTCTGGGTGTTGGGGGTGGTTCAGTGGTTTGCTCCTGCAAACAGTTCCCTCTAACTTCCATTCCCTGCAACTATCTCCTTTCATCTTTAGCAATCCCTTTCAGGTACCATTGCCGCATTATACATCATCCCCAAACAGTTACCATAAGTCAAGAAATCAGAAAGGGCTTCGTTAGGCATTTGTGACTCTGGGTCTCTCGTGAGGTTGCAGTGGCTGAGGAAGTAGGACATTCATATCAAAGACATTTTTTACTCAACAATTTTGATGCCTCGCATGGAAACACTAAAGCTGATGGGGGACTAAACAGCCGGGACTCCCTGGCATCTCCTTAGCATATTCTTTCCAGCATGGTAAGCTGTAAGATAGTCAGACTTTTTTGTATATCTCTGGGCTCCTCAGTTAGGCAAAGATAGAGGGAGAGAAGGAAAGAGAGGGGAGGGGAGAGGGAGAGAGAAATACAGTCAAACATGTTTTAAAACCACCCCCTCAGGCTCTTTTATTGTTTTCCAATTCTACCTCCTTTTTTTTTTTCCGAAGGTTTTTTTTTTTTTAATTCTTTTTTTTTTTTTTAATTAAATCATGGGGCACTATACACCAGTTCTATAGACGGTTTGACACATTTTCATCACACTGGTTAACATTAGCCTTCCTGGCATTTTCTTAGTTATTGTGTTAAGACATTTATATTCTACATTTACTAAGTTTCACATGTACCCTTGTAAGATGCACCGCAGGTGTAATCCCACCAATCTCCCTCCCTCCACCCCCTCCCCCCTTCTACCCTCCCTCTTCCCCTTCCCCTATTCTTAGGTTATAACTGGGTTATAGCTTTCATGTGAAAGCCATAAATTAGTTTCATAGTAGGGCTGAGTACATTGGATACTTTTTCTTCCATTCTTGAGATACTTTACTAAGAAGAATATGTTCCAGCTCCATCCACGTACACATAAAAAGAGGTAAAGTCTCCATCTTTCTTTAAGGCTGCATAATATTGCATAGTGTACATATACCACAATTTATTAATACATTCATGGATCAATGGGCACTTGGGCTTTTTCCATGACTTAGCAATTTTGAATTGGGCTGCAATAAACATTCTGGTACAAATATCTTTGTTATAATGTCATTTTTGGTCTTCTGAGTATATGCCTAGTAGAGGAATTATAGGATTGAATGGCAGGTCTATTTTTAGATTTCTAAGTGTTCTCTAAACATCTTTCCAAAAGGAATGTATTAATTTGCATTCCCACCAGCAGTGTAGAAGTGTTCCCTTTTCTCCACATCCACGCCAGCATCTCTGGTCTTGGGATTTTGTGATATGGGCTGATCTTACTGGAGTTAGATGATATCTCAAAGTAGTTTTGATTTGCATTTCTCTGATGATTAAAGATGATGAGCATTTTTTCATGTGTCTGTAGGCCGTGCACCTGTCTTCTTCAGAGAAGTTTCTCTTCAAGTCCCTTGCCCAGCCTGCGATGGGATCACTTGTTCTTTTCTTGCTAATGCGTTTGAGTTCTCGTGGATTCTGGTTATTAAACCTTTGTCGGAGACGTAACCTGCAAATATCTTCTCCCATTCTGAGGGCTGTTTGCTTGCTTTACTTACTGTGTTCTTGGCTGTGCAGAACTTTTTAGTTTGATCAGGTCCCAGTAGTGTATTTTTGAAGCTGCTTCAATTGCCCGGGGGGTCCTCCTCATAAAATACTCGCCCAGACCGATTTCTTCAAGGGTTTTCCCTACACTCTTTTCTAGTATTTTTATAGTTTCATGCCTTAAGTTTAAATCTTTAATCCAGTGAGAGTCTATCTTAGTTAATGCTGAAAAGTTTGGGTCCAGTTTCAGTCTTCTACAGGTTGCCAGCCAGTTCACCCAGCACCATTTGTTAAATAGGGAATCTTTTCCCTACTGAATATTTTTAATTGTCTTGTCAAATATCAAATAACAGTAAGTAGCTGGATTCATCTCTTGGTTCTCTATTCTGTTCCAGACATCTACTTCTCTGTTTTTGTGCCAGTACCAGGCTGTTTTGATCACAATTGATTTATAGTACAGTCTGATGTCTGGTAGTGTGATTCCTCCTGTTTTGTTTTTATTTCTGAGTAATGTCTTAGCTATGAGGTTTTTTCTGATTCCATATAAAATGAAGTATTATTTTTTCAAGACCTTTAAAGTATGACAGTGGAGCTTTAATAGGGATTGCATTAAAATTGTATATTGCTTTGGGTAGTATGGACATTTTAACAATGTTGATTCTTCCCAGCCATGAGCATGGTATGTTTTTCCATTTGTTAACATTTTCAGCTATTTCTTTTCTTAGAGTTTCATAGTTCTCTTTATAGAGATCTTTCACATCCTTTGTTAGATAAACTCCCAAATATTTCATCTTCTTTGGCACTACTATGAATGGAATAGAGTCCTTAACTGTTTTTTTCAGCTTGACTATTGTTGGTATATATAAAGGCTACCAATTTATGAGTGTTGATTTTGTAACCTGAGACGCTGCTGTATTCCTTGATCACTTCTAAGAGTTTTGTAGTAGAATCCCTGGTGTTTTCCAGATATACAATCATATCATCTGCGAAGAGTGAAAATTTGATCTCTTCTGACCTTATACGGATACCCTTGATCACCTTTTCTTCCCTAATTGTGATAGCTAAATCTTCCATTACAATGTTAAAGAGCAGTGAACTGCCACCCATTATCCTTTTGTGTACAGTAGGAACCTCAGAGGTGGGTTTAGTCTGCTCCACAGAAATCCTGGCATGCACATACATGTAACTCAGGCTTGGAAGTGGGCTTTCCTTTTGATGAATCTGACCTTTCCTGAGAGTTATGAGTTCCCTAAACTTTGTATAGACATCCCTCAGTATCCATGACGGACTTCTTGTGGACACCAAAATCCACAGATGCTCAAGGCCCTTATATAAAGTGGTATAGTATTTGCACGTAACCTACTTACATCTTGCATACTTTAAATCATCTCTAGGTTAATTATAGTACCTAATACAATGTAAATGCTATGGCAATAGTTGCTATATTGCATAATTTAGGGAATAATGACAAGAAAAAAGTATGTACATATTCAGTATAGACTTAATTATTTTTAGAATACTTTTCATCAGTGGTTGGTTAAATCTGTGGCTATGGAACCCACATATACCAGGGGCTCACTGTGTTTTTCCTGATCATCTGCCAGAGCACCAAGGAAATCGCGATGTCTCATTTCCTATATGATTCTCACACTGCCTCACTTCTTATTCTGCTAAAATAATGTTTTGTGTTTTATTACAATGTTTGGATACGTTCTAAATTCTATATATTGCTCATTTCAATACAGTCTCAATACTGTCCTTTTATGTCCTTTACTATTCTTTAACTTTATGTCTCAACATTTTTTTTATCAATTTGTAAGACCTTAGATATCTTAGAGATAAGACATTACGTTGATTTCCTTTGATTTGCCACATCTGTAAACATGTTTCTCTTTTTATTTGGTATTTTATTTTGTTTATTTCTTTACTAAAATTTATTTAAAATATTTTTTTAAAAGGGATATATGACAGCCTTACAGTAAAGTTCACAGAATTCAAAATCAAAACACTTCTATCCCCTGCTGCCTCTCCTGACTTCCAAACAGTAGTCCCTAAAGTTTTACTCTATTTGCTTCTATCATCATGAATTTGTAGCACCTGCTTTTGAACTGCGTGTCAATGCAATTACACACTGCATGCTTCTTCTTCTCTTGCTCGATTTTAAATCTGAGAGATTTGTTTATACTATTGTGTATAGTGGTAGTTCATTTTTAATTGCTGTATAATATTCCACTATATGACTAGCTAGTATATTTAGCTATTCTCTTGTTAAGTATTTGTGTTGTTTACAGATTTTGGCTATGAGCATTCTGTGTATGTGCAAAATATTCTATTAGGTATATTCCCATGAATGGAAACACTGAGTTACAGAGTAAGTGACTATTTAGGTTTGATATAGCATATTATTAAAATTTTATTCAAAGGGATTGTACCAATTTATATTATTTCTAACAATATATGAGAGCTGTAGTTCCTACACATCCAGGACAAAAATTGGTATCAGTCTTTACAATGTTGGTCAGTTGGTTAGTTTTTACAATGTTCACCAATCAGGTATATGTACAGTTTTAATTTGTATTTTGCTAATAACAAAAGATGTTGATTACCTTTTAATATGCTTATCGGCCCTTTGGTTATTACCTATTGGGAAATGTCTTTTCAATAAGCTATTTTTTTCTAAAAGACTTTATAGAAAATTTATATTTTTATTAATATAATTTTATTATATTATTAAATTTATAAAATAAAATATTATTTTTATTTATAAGAGAAAAATTGCCCAGATACCAGTTACTCCCATTATTAACATATTTCTTTCTTTTTTTGGATAGAGTCTTACTTTGTTGCCCTTGATAGAGTGCCTTGGCATCATAGCTCACAGCAACCACAAACTCCTGGACTCAAGTGATTCTCTGGCCTCAGCCTCCTGAGTAGCTGTGATTATAGGTGCTCACCAAGGCCCTGCTATTTTTGAAGATGGGGTCTTGCTCTTGCTCAGGCTGGTCTGGAACTCCTGAGGTCAAGGAATCCACCTGTCTCAGCCTCCCAGAGTGCTAGGATTACAGGGGTGAGCCACCGCACCCAGCAACATCTGTCATTAGTATTGTGTATTTGTTACAATTAATGGAACAACATTGATATGGTATTAAATAACCTTCATAGTTAATTTGGATTTTATTAGTTATTACCTAATCTTTTTCTTCTATTCCAGGATGCTGCATTACATTCAGTTATCATGTTTCTTTAGGTTTCTCTTGATTGTGAGAGTTTCTTAGACTTTCTTTTTTTTTTAATTTTTTTATTAAATCATAACTGTATACAATGATATGATTATGGGGCATCATACACTCACTTCATAAACCATTTGACACATTTTTATCACAGTGGTTAACATAGCCTTTCCGGCGTTATCTCAGTTACTTTGTTGTTGATGACCTTGACAATTTTGAGTAGTACTGGTAAGATACCTCGTATAATGTTCCTCAACTAGAATTTGTCTATTTTTATCATGATTAAAGTGAGGCTATGGGTTTAGGAAAGAAAGACCACAGAGTTAAAGTGTCATTTTTATCTCATCATATCAAAGGTGCCTGTGTGTATTACTACCAACAGAAGTTATCACTGTTGATGTTGTCTGTGGTCACCTGGATAAGGGGGTTTATCAAATTTTTCTGCTTTAAATTTACTCTCTCTCCCTTCCTTCTTATGCTCATTAAAAGAAAGGGCTCTTGTATTCTAAACTGGTTTGTCTGACATGTTTATAGCTATGTGACTGAAAATTTATTTCAGATATCATTTCTGGGTTCCATATATATATTATATGTATTACAAAAATGTCTGTTATTTCTTTAATAGATAATATTTTTATGTGACTTAAAAGTCAAAATGATGTTAAATATTATATATTAAGAAATCCTGCTCCCATACCTGCTTCTGTTCTTCCTGTTCTCCCATTACAGGTAACTGCTTTATTAGTCCAATATTTTTTATGAGACTATTTTATTTTATTATGCCCTTTTCCTTTATAACACAAATAAACCAGTTTGTAGGTTGGTATTTCTTTATTGAACATACAAACAACAATTTTAAAATGTTATTATGTAAAATTAGAATACACTCAAATGTGGAAAGTAATGAACTCCCCAGTGCCCATTGTTTAACCATAACAGTCATCAATTTATGGCTACTTCTGTTTCATTTTTTTCTACCTAATACCATCCATCTCCCAACATTGTTGGCTTATTATGAAGATAACCTCAGATATTAAATAATTTAATCCATAACTACTTCATTATGCATTTCTAAATATAAGGGGCTCTTTTAAAACACATAAAACATAATTAGCAGCAGCTACAAACATTTGTAAATTATACAAATTTGTTAATTTGACTTTTTAATAATGACTTCCATGTATCTCATTTTCTTTTTTCTCAGATGTCCTTTTCTATTACCATTAATTATTTACAACCTCCATGGCACTATGATATTTTAGAAAAATGAGGGTTTAGGAAATTCTGTAATTTAACTCTATTATTGTACAGATAGGGAAACTGAGGGGTAGTGAGATTAAAATGATTTGCTTAAAGTCTCATGACTAGTTGTTGACTTAAGCTCAGAGGAAAGCACATGTCATCTAATAAATCAAGTGTTCATTTCACTACTGCTCTACCTCTTCTTCAATAAAATCCACTGTCTACTTCTCATTGTGGATAATGGACGTGCCAAGGGAGTTCAACCTTTGTATTTTCTGCTGTATTTTGGAAGACTAAGAGTTGTCTTCAGCCTCCCAGTAAACACAAACACTAATGAAAGCTGATTTACAATAAAAAGGTCCGTGTATACTTTTTGTGATTTCCGACACCACCAATAAACAAAAATAGTCCTCACAAAATCAGCAGTCACGTGATCAATAGAGTCCTTGGGATATGGGTTGGACACCCTTACTGTATTCTGGCAATAGATAGACTCTTTCTATAAATTAGACACTAAGCAACATGAGCAGAGAAGTATGTAAGAATGTCAAACCACATGGCCTAAAGTAGATCCTGTCTATGGGTAGGGGAATGTGATCTCCTTTTCTGGGACTGAATGCAACATTGCTCTTTAGCCTATTATAGGACATGCCCACTTTTAACCTCATTTTTTAGAATTTAGTATTGCTCACGTTTTGAAGATTATTATACAACCCAAGCTGTTTCCACAAATTCATGGTTTTACTTCTGTTGTCCTCTCAATGACCTTCTCACTCTTTCTCTCTAGTTCATCTCAGATATCATCTGCAAAACAAAGCCAGCTCCAACATCCCAGGTTTGACCACATGGTATCCTTTGGTGCTTTTTGAGCACTGTGATGTATCTTCATTATTAAGATTATCAACATACAGGGTGGCGCCTGTGGCTCAGTGAGTAGGGTGCTGGCCCCATATGCCGAGGGTGGCGGGTTCAACCTGGCCCCGGCCAAATTGCAACAGAAAAATCGTCGGGCGTTGTGGCAGGCGCCTGTAGTCCCAGCTGCTCGGGAGGCTGAGGCAAGAGAATCGCGTAAGCCCAAGAGTTAGAGGTTGCTGTGAGCCGTGTGACGCCACGGCACTCTACCCGAGGGCAGTACAGTGAGACTCTGTCTCTACAAAAAAAAAAAAAAAAAAAAAAGATTATCAACATACAAATATAAAAAATTATATTTATTTTCTTTTAGTTGTAGCCTCTTCCACTATCATTAACTTCAAGCCCCACTGAAGGAAAAGGATGGCGCAAAAAGTAAGAGAAGGAAATCCAAAAGAAATAAATGACAGAAACACAGATGCATGATCCTGGAGAGAAATATACATGTGTGTGTGAGTGTGCAGGTGCTTCTTGATGAGGGTGAGACTCGAGAATCCACACTTGCACCTACATGCTTTCCCTCCAGTGAGAAAAATGGAAGCTGACATCTCAGGGCAATTCTTTGTCAGAAATATACATCTGCATGAAGAGAAGAGAGTTAAAAATTTAATCTGCAAAGCTATTTAGAGAGTGGATAGGCCTTGACAGGCCTCCCAAATGTATTACAAGAACAAGAAGAGTGAAGTTATGGAAAGAAAAAAAAAAGCTGTTGCAGCAAATAGAATGAAACTAAGCCTTCTTGACAGAATCAGTTTGCCAAATGACTTTAAAATTGCACTGTCTTGTCCTTTAAAAAAAAATATATATATAGTCTAATTTAAATGTAGAAGAAAAACTTTGAAGATTTATATGACACCTTAACGAATTCTAAGGTAAAGGTACAATAGTAATATACATAGTGTTATTTGGTAAAAGTGTATGAAGCAATATTAAAACCTATGAAAATACTAAGGAGTAGTGGAAAGTAACAAGGATTCCAGAGGCATCTATGATAATCTGAATAATAATTTTCATACTATTGCTCTATACGTAAAATATTGCTTGACATGAATGAAACACTGGAAATCAATTTGCAAAAAAATACAACAGTTGGATGTCACTTTGTACTCAAAGTTTATTTGTTTTCAATCTGACTTTAGAGAGTTTACCCTCTTATTTCAGCTCCAATTCCCAATGTTACAAGGAAAATTGCTATTTTATATTTTTTCTTATTCTTGACAGTAGATTTTTGTCTTTTAAATTGATATTTATCCTTTTAAATGCTAAAATAAACATGGATACATATAAAAAATGAGTTGTATTTGGGATAGATAGATCACTATTATTAATCATCAAAAAAATTAAGTACAAAATCATATGGACTATTTGAGAGATGTAGAAACAAGTATGAAATAAAATTCAGCATAAATGGAATGATTTTTAATGTTTCAACAAAGTTCTGAATTTGAGTGCTATTTCTACAGCTTTAATTTTTATGTCTGACCAGTCCTTACTCTGGACAAAAGCATGTTACTTACTCTAGCAGTATCCTTCCCATTAATATTGTAGAAATTTTTTCCATTAAAGTCTTAACAACTACAGAAGCATAACTTTTAAGTCCTAAGATGTAAGTCTATCTTAAAATGCTGCTTTAAATCTTTAATATCTAGAGCCTATGCATGTTTTTCAGATTTTCTTTTAAAGTATCAGCTAGTTAAATGTAAATTCTGATCCTTCAACTTCTCAACCCATCATATTTACTTTTCTTAAGCTATCATGTTGTTAGTAAGTTCTGGGCTCTCTTGCACTCGGGTCAGGTTATCTAACAAAATAGAAGAATTTAAGCTTACCATGCTGTAGTCAGTATAAGGGCTGTTTAAAAATATTTTCCTTCCATCTGCATATATGGAAGCAATATATACATATACTGCAGTTTTTCAGTGTGTTTTGAAATTAGCTATGGCCACATGCTTCACTTTGGCCAATGAGATGTAAAAGAAGCTGTAAGAGCCAGAGTATGATTTTCCATGTTTCCTTCCCTTTCTTTAACCTCAGAAACAGGTAAGAGGGACTTTACCTAACAAATGCAATCAGTGTAACCTGACTTATTGTACCCTCAGTGAATCCCCAACAATAAAAAAAAAAAAAAGTACCTTCTCTCAGATTTCACTTTTCAGCACTATGAGTGTAGACCTCCATTTCTCCCAAGCTCTGCTAGTGACACTTGGTGTCTACTTAGTGTGGGAGAGAAATGAACTTTTGTTGTAGTGAGTCACTTAGATTTTGTGGCTGTCTGTTACTAGAGCATAGCCCATTATATCTTAATTAACATTCTAAGTTTTCATTTGCCTGGAATGTGGTACGTAGTGAGAAAAATTTAAAAATCACTCATTAGATGTTAAATTTTATCATCTATTTTTTCTTAATCTATTGATTTTTCTCTTATTTTTCTAACTGTAGTACCCTACATCGATTGCCTTTTAACAGGTTTATTGGTATATTATTTATACATTGCATAATTTGCTCGATTTAAGTATACAATTCAAAGGTTTCAAAATATATAGATTTTTTACAACCATTACCACAGTCTAAATTTAGAAACCTTTCATTTCCCCGAAAAAACTCAAATGCTTATTTGCTGTCATTCCTGATTCCTACCTCCAGCCCTAGGCCATCATCCATCTATATTCTATGTCGCAGATTTGTCTTTTCTGTATATTTCATATAGGAATCAGGTCATATGTGGTATTTTTGTGGTCTTTTTTTTTTTCACTTAGTATCATGCTTTCAAGCTTTATCCATATAGAGCATGTACCAACATTTCATTCCTTTTTTATTGCTGAATAATATTACATTATGTGGATATGCCTCATTCTGTGTATCTGCTCCCTAGTCAGTGACCCTCTAGGTTGTTTCTAGCTTTTGGTGTCATAAACACTGTAGGTTAGCCATTTGAATATAAATACTTATTTGGGTATATGTGCTCATTTCTCTTGCCTAGATAGCTGGGAATTGAATTGTTTGGTTGTATGGTAAATGTAATATATATATATCCAATATCCCTTATGAACATAGATGCAAAAATCCTCAACAAAATTTTAGCAAACTGAATTTAACAGCACGTTAAAAAAATAATTTACTATGAACAAGTGGGTTTCATCCCAGGGATACCAGCATGATTCCAACTATGCAAATCAATGACTGTGATTTACCACATACCCAGGAGTAAAAACAAAAATCACCTCCCATAGATGCAGAAACAACATTTGAAAAAATTCAGCACCCCTCCATGATAAAAATCCTCAAAAAACTAGGAAATTAGGAATACAAGCAGCATAGTCAAAATAATAAACACTATATATGACAAATTCACATCCAACATCACGCCAATGGGCAAAAGTTGAAAGCATTCCCCCTACAAAGCAGAACAAGCAAGGATGTTCACTGTCACCACTTCTATTCAACATAGTACCAGAAATCCTAGCCAGAGTAATCAGACAAGAGAAAAATAAAAAGGGCATCCAAATAAGAAAAGAGAAGGTCAAATTATTCCTGCCAATGATATGATCTTAGATTTAAAGTACCCCAAAGGAGCCATTAAAATACTCACAGATTAATAAATAAATTCAGCAAGGTCTCAGGCAATACTAATGCATATAAATCTGTAGCATTTATATATTCCAATAATAGTCATGCTGAGAATGACATGAAGACTTCAATACCTTTCAAAGTAGGTGCAAAGAAAATAGAATATCTAGAAATATACTTCCCCAAGGACATGGAAGACTCTACAAGGATAACTGTAGAACACTGACGAAACAAATCATAAATGGCACAAAACATGGGAGAACATCCATGCTCATGTATTAGAAGAATCAACGTTGTTAAAATGCCCATCTTGCACAAAGTGATTTACAGATTCAACACAATCGCAATCAAAATACCTATGTTATTTTACACAAACCTAGAGAAATTAATCCTAAACTGCACATGGAACTGAAAAAAGAGCCTGAATAGCCAAAGCAATCTTAAGCACCAAGAACATCACTGCAGGCATCCCGTTACCTTACTTCAAATTAAAGTACAAGTCTAAAGCAACCAAAACAGCATGAAACTGATATAAAGTTAGAGACATAGATCTATGGAATAGAATAGAGAACCCTGAAATAAAGTCATCTGTCCACAACCAACTGATCTTTGACACAGCAGGTAAAAACATACACTAGTGAAAGACACCTATGCAAGTAATGGTGCTGGGAAATTGGATAGGAACATACAGAAGAATGAAAAAGGATGCGTCTCTCTCACACATGCACATAAATTAACGATATAGATTAAAGGCTTAAATATAAGACACACAATCATAGGCATTCTAGAAGAAAATGTAGGACAATCTTTTCTAGAAATTGGCTGAGGCAAAGAATTTATAAATAAGACTTTAATAGCAAATACAATAAGAAATAAACAAACTTAATTAAATTAAAAGTTTTTGGCACAGCAAGAGAAATAATCAACAGAGCAAATAGACAACCTACAGAGTGGGAGAAAATATTTAAAAACTACATATTTTACAAAGGACTATTATCAAAACACACAAAGAAGTCAAACAAATCATCAAGAAAATAAATAGCCTCATCCAAAAGCAGACAAAAGACATGAACATAATTTGTTCAAAAGATAGACAAATAGCTATGTATAAAAATGTCCAAAATTATTAGTCATCAGGGAAATGCAAATTAAAACCACAATGAGATATTACTTTACCCCTGTCAGAATGGCCAGTATTAAAAAATAAATAAAACAATAGATGTTGGCATGGATGCAGTGAAAAAGGATCACTTATGTACTATTGGTGGGAATAGAAATTAGTGCAACCTTTATGGAAGACATTGTGGAGATTCTTTAATGAACCAAATCTACCATTCAATCCAGCAATCCCATTATGGGGTATCTACTCAAAGAAAAGAAGTCATTATATCAAAAAGACACCTGCACTTATCAAAGCACAATTCACAAATGCAAATTTAATTGAACCAACCTAAGTGCCTATCATTGATGAATGGATATAAATTGTGTATGTGCACGCACACACATATACACACACAGTATCACACACCCCACCATGGAGTACTACTCAGTCATGAAAAGGAATGAAATACTGTTCTTTGCAGCAGCATGGTTATAATTGGAGAACATCATCCTATGCTAAGTATCCAAGGAATGGAAAAGTAAACACTACATGTTCTCACTAATAAGTGGGAAGTAAACAATAGGTAAGTGGGGTCATTCAGCAGTATAAAGCAGTGGTCCTCAAATGTTTTGGCACCAGGGGCTTATTTCATAGAAGACAATTTTTCCAAATTCATGGAGGGGTGATGTTTTCAGAATGATTCTAGTGCACATTGTATCTGCTGTACACTTTATTATTATTATGACATTGCAATATATAGTAAAATAATTACACAACAACATGATACAGAATCAGTGGGAGCTTTGAGCTTGTTTTCCTGAGATGGTCCCAGCCCTAACATCACCACCTCAGATGCATTAGATTTTCATAAAAAGCGCACAAGCTACATCCCTTGGCTACGTAGTTTACAGTAGAGTTCATACTTCTATGAGAATCTAATGCTGCTGCTGAATTGATAGGAGGCGGAGCTCAAGGGGTGATGGGAACAATGGCAGCCCTTGTAAATACAGATGAAGCTTCTCTCAATTGCTGGCCACTCACCTCCCCTATGGGACCTGGTTCCTACTAGTAATAGTCTACAGACTAGTAATTGTCCATACCCTGGGGGGTTGGGACTGCAGGTATAAAGGACATTAGAAACTAAAAAGGGGGTTGTGGGGGGCATGATAAAAATGTACCTGTTGGATGCAATATACACTACTCTAGTGACAGGCATAGTAAAAGCCCTGCCTTCAGCATTATAGAATTCATCCAGGTAACAAAAGCACTTGTGCCCCTTAATAATTAGAAATAAAATATACCCCTGCTAAACTTTTCTGCATAGTGAAGAACACACATTCTCAGTTGAATGGCACTAGTAGACCCATAACTTAAAAGCCATTATATGATTTTCACATGGAAAAAATTCAGAAAATTATTCACAATATCCTTTCTCTTTCTTTCTTTCCAACATATACATACACATACATAAAATTTTCATGGGGCATGAAAATTGTGTGTAAGTGGCATGGTCTATCTAGCTAACAATTCCTGGGTGGCAAATTGGACATTAAAATCTGTCTTAGTCCATTTTCTGTTGCTAACAACAGACTGTCCAAAGCTGAGTAATTTGTAAGAATTAAAAATTATTTCTTCCAGTTCTGGATACTGGGAAGGGCAAGATAGAGGGACGGCCTCTGGTGAGGGCATTCTTGCTGGTGGGGGTTCCCTGCAGAGTTCCAAGGTGCTGCAGGTCATCATATGGTAAGGTACTAAGTGTTATCACTCAAAACACTTTTCCTTCTCTTTAAAGTCATCAGTCCCACTTCCATGATGACACTTTACTCCATTAACCTATCAATCTCTTAATACATCAATGGGAAAAGTCTTGATGACACAATCACCTCTTAAAGGCCCCACGCTCCAAGACTGTCATACTGGGGATTAAATTACAGCATGAATTTTGGAGGGGACAAATATTCAAACCACAACAGGCTTCCTCTGTTACCTAAACATCTCATTTATTGAATTTCTGTAGGGGAAATAATTCCATAATTGACGGAGGTCTCTGTTGGGATAAAGTCTGTCATGTAGACTAAGGTGATATTGCTCCTCAGATTCCTATTTACACATTCTGAATTACCAGTAATGCTTTAACTGTTTAAAAACCATCTTTCCTGCTTTATTTTGTTTTTATCATGTGCATACATTACTGTTCCCAAAACAACACAAAGCCAGATTTTAATAGTATATAAATCTAAGTGGCTTAATTTTTCCCAAGTCATTAAAGGAACAGTCTTTCCTATTATGTCTTCTTATTTTACCATTTGTGTTATTATTAATTTTCATTTCAACTGACCAAAAGAATTTACTTACTTTTATCTGTAACAAATAAATATTCTAAATATTTTTAATACTGAAATGTGTATATATTCCTTACACAAGGACCAAGCCTCGCTGTGAGACCTGAATTGTAATACTTTCCATATAATGCTAACAGGCAGATAGGAGAAGAGTAAATGAAAGGAAGATCAAACAAGGAAAGGATAATGGAGAAGCTGGCAATAAAATGATGCTGACAGAGGGCCACGTGAGCAGAGAAGCCAGTGCAAGAGCTCAGTTTGGGTTTAGAATTCATTTGCAGCTTTAAGTTCTCTTTAACCTGCAGAGACAAGTTACAGTTTCCCTGCACTTGCTGCTAAAATGCAGGCTGCAAACTAAGGCAAAGGTCTGTGGATCACAGGGTCAATTACAAGGTTGCCTCTAGGTAAGCAGATACATCTAAGGCTCATCTTTGGAGTTACTCATCACCAAATGGTCTATATCCAATGCCATTTTTTACTCATTTCCTTATCACAGTTTTCTGCTAATCAATCAACCAACCAACTAAGCAACCAGTCAGCCAAATAAACACATCATTACACCCTTAATAATATTAAGTTTTACATAAAAACTGTGCTGGAAATTGGAATTCATATTTTAATGAACATTCAAGGTCAATTTGACAAGTTGCAAAACTAGGCGCTGGCATAGTACCACCAAGAAAATAATAAACAAACCCTGGTGCACCTGTTAATGCTGTGGGAGGAAGTACCCAATACCACATTCTTGTCTGAATTCATCCTCTGGAGGACATACCTTTGACAGCACAACAAAAATGTCATAGCTATTAAAGAACAAACAACTGAGAAAAAGATTGAGAGAGGAAAATGATGCTATCTGAGATGAATACACAGGAGGGTTTCTTCAAGAATACTTGACTTGAGTGGAAGCTTGACCTCAAATGGTTGCCTAGGTCAACAAGACCTCAGGCAATCCCTGGGGTAAGGTCTGGTCAGGTAAGTTAAAGCCGCCTTCAGGGCACTTTCAATTCAGGCACCAATTTTCTGAAGACTAAGGATAAGAAAACAAGGCTGATTGAGTTCAACTTTCTCCTTTGCTTTTTACTTGTTTCCTTTGTTTTTACGAGTATAATACGTTTAACAGTGACTTCAGATGACTAGGAAAGTTCCTTATAAGGATGCTGCCTTCTGGTCTGACTGTGGTGGACTAAACCTTTGCAATGCATTTCCATCTCCTGGGTTCCAGGCATGAGGATGTAGGAATTTTTAAAAGACATTTTATTTACAATCCCGTAAGTTCTAGGTTTCCTTTCACCATGAATTCTGCAAACATTTTCTCTTTGCCAGTTTAAATGTAGGGGGAGTTGCTGTTTCTCCCTACATTTTCATTTTTTAGTTATCAATTGGTTCTATTTCCATTTCTTCTCAAATATCCCTGAAACCTCTGTGTCTTTGGGCTATCTGAGAAATACATAATATAATATTTTCTCCAAACAGAACATATGCTATGTTCATTAACAGGAATATATAAAGTGATCGCGTTTCTTTTGTATTAGTCTTCTGTTTCTATCAATGAAAAAAATTCTCAACTCTGTCATTTTACTTATGCTTCTGTTGACAAGGCTAATCAGAACTTTGCTTTGAGTGAGACTTACTGGTCTTAATATACGCCATGGGTTTTCTTCTTTTGAAACTCAGTAACTTTTATTTCTTCCTGGAAAATCTCTACAGTTTTGGGTTTCATGATATTTGATGAAATATGATATTTGCAGATTTGCTTATTCTCTGTAGAATTTTCTATTTCTTTTTAATATGATGGCTCCTCTTTCCCAACCCATTTCACAGTTTTCTCCATGTGACACTGGTTTCTTAATCTATGCCATGTAGTAACATTCTCTGCAGTATTCAGGGAAAATCTGATTATTAGTCAGAGTGTTCCAAGAAAATCTTCTGAGGTGCCACATGGAAGACCCATATAGCATGGTTTAATAGATTTACCATGTACAGTCTCTTTATTATTGAAACCAATTTCTACTGAGGTCTAGATGAAGTACCTACTTGGTCTTAAAGGCCAAGTTATATAAAAGTGAATAACTTTGAAGATGAGAAACATACATAACAAAGAAATCTATCATAGAAGAGGAATATGGATATTAAAGACTGAAGGAAGGCATACTTCCCTTGGAATATCTTTCTTTCTTTTTTTAAAATTTGAGACAGAGTCTCACTATGGAGCCCTTGTTAGAGTGCCATGGCATCACAGTTCACAGCAACCTCAAACTCTTGGGCTTAAGCAATTCTCTTGCCTCAACCTCCCAAGTAACTGGGACTACAGGCGCCCGCCATAACACCCAGCTATCTTTTTTTGTAGTTGTCATTGTTGTTTAGCAACTCCCGGGCCAGGTTCAAACCCACCTGCCTTGGTGTTTGTGGCCACTGCCCTAACCACTGAGCTATGGGCACCAAGCCTGGGATGTCTTATTATGTCACTGCACTTAATAAGTTGTGATATCTCCTATTTCTCACTTAAAAAACATGTGAAGTTGAATTTCTTTTTTTCGAAAAAAATTTCTTTCTTTGGTTGAATTTCTAATAGTAAAGTGTATGTATGTTCAAGCATTGTTACTCTCCTGGGTGATCCTGTTCTTGCTAATTATTTTACAAACCATTGCTAGGTATATGTGTATATATGTGCAGAAGCTGTTAATCTTAATATTAGTATTAATTTGGGGAGAGGGGAGGTTTGATAGAGGGAGGGTAAATGGTGGGACCACACCTATGGAGCATATTGTAAGGGTACAAGTCAAATCTACCAAGTATAGAACATAAATGTCTTAACACAATAATTAAGTAAATAAGGTGGTGAAAGCTATATCAATTAGTTTGATGTAACCATTCCAAATTGTATTTTAAAAAATCAACACATTGTACCTCATGAAAGCATAAATGTAAAAAAAAAAAATTGAGTTTTGACTTCCTGACGGTGGGTTCAAAACGAACAAAACACACAAGAAGCAGTTATAGCTAATTAGTTCTTGTACCTTGTAATTATTTCATCCATTCAGTCCTACTATATGGCAGCTCTCTATTAGATGTTAGATATAGGACAAACTAAACCAAAGGAAAAAAAGCATTTTAGCACAGCTTATTACCTTATAGAGAGTGGTAAGTGCATTTATTCATTCTCCTAAAAACAGCTAGTAAGCATTTTCTATGTATTATGTACCATGTAGAACCCTAACAATATATATAAAATAGATGTTTTCTGATTTTTAAAGGCTCTCCATTTAGGGTCTAGTATAGGAGGGGAACAGAATGGACACATATATTGTTCATGACGATGCAGAGGATATATGCAACAGAAACATTCAGAGAGTCATGTGGTACTAGAGAAAACAGACCTTATTATTGCAGTAGACTAACCTACATTAGGGAAGAGAAAGAATATCTTGACATAAGATCTCTATTACTAGTATAAGTTAATTATTGATATCATTGATTTGTTCTGGTGGGACTGGTTACTTATTGAAGAAAGCCACTACAGAGAATTTGGTGGTTAAGGATGAAGTAGTATTTGAATTAGAACTTGGATACAGTTATTATTTTAATTATGGGGACTATTAATGGTTAGGGACAGTGGGAACTTCATACTAGAATACAATTGTAAGCCAAAACACAAAACATAAACTATAAGCCATAAAATAATGGGAAATGAGAATTGTAGCTTTCTTACCAAACACAGGTTGTATGATAAGGAGAGGCAAAAACCAAAAATACACGGTTCAGTTGGGAATAGTTTGTGAAGTGATTTCAAAGATAGGCAGAAGAATTTGTGCTTGATGTGATAAGTATTTACCTACCAATTTCAGGAACTTTCATTAAATATTTACATTGACGTTATTGTTCTATGTTCTGGGGATACATTAAAAAAGAAGAAGAAAAAAAACCCACAGGCATTACCTTCAAGTTTATAGTTTAATGAGAAAACAGACAAGAAAATAAGAAATACAACACAATTGCTTAACTGGTATAAAATGAAATATACAAAAAAGAAAATCTGGAATCTACTTGGTGGAGTCAAGGAGGCTAGTATAATCTGAATGTATTTCTTCCAAAATTTAGATAGAACATTTGAAAGGTCAGTAGACCGGGGGGAGCTCCTCTCTCATGATAGGATCAGGTGTTGTTATAAAATGGCTTGATAAAAGGAGTTCCTTCATTTTTGGCCTCTGCCTTGTGCCCTGTGTGGACACACATACAAGGTACCATCTTAGATACCAAGAGATGAGGCCCTCACCAACTGGTGCCTTGATCAATTTCTCAGCCTCTAGAACTATGAGAAAAATAAATTGCTGTTCTTTATAAATTACCCAGTCCCTGGTATTCTGTTTCAGCAGCAAAAATAGAGTAACACAACAGCTATATCCAGTTAGATACTCTGAACTAAATACTAAAGGGGGAGGGAAAGACAATAAGTTGAGGGTATTACAGGCATAAGAAACAACAAAGACAAAAAGGCACAACAGATCATAGCTCTTTGGAGAAACTTTTTGTAACTCTAAAATTCTACAAATTAAAATGCTTTTCTCCTTGGAAAGGAAAGGGTAGCAGTACTGGTGAGAGATGGGAAGGAATAGGGGCTTTTGAGTTTTATCCTCAGCTTTAGCATGCTCTAGAAGTGTTTAATATGATTTATTACTATACTCAAATGTGTGTTTTATAGATTTAGATCTAGACAAAATGTGGAAGATACCTTGTAGAGTTAAGGCTGAGACCAAACCTAGCTGGAGGAAGGCTAAGAGGATATTGAGTCAAGGTTTGGTAGCAGAAATGGAGATGTAAGAGGCACAAAGTAAACTACAAGATTAAGAGGGTGAGGGAGTGGAGGGTATGTAGGAAAATCACATAGTTTCTGTCTTTGGTGTCTGAGTTGAAAGTGATACCAATATGGTGACTTAGCTGTGCAGGGACTCCAAAGCTACCAAATCCTGGCATACCTTTTCCCAACAAACATATTTGGTGTGTGTTGATGGACATTAGGTAATTCCTCTAGATAGAAGGAGGTTTTCTAAACAGGGAGTAAGAAGCTAAGGACAGTGGAGGACATGGGCATGAAGCTAAGATAATAGAAGAAACATCTAGTGTTTATGACTATATTATCCATTCCTATTGTAAATGAACTAGAAGAGAGAAGAGATTCAATCACATATTTTGAAAGCCTACCCTTCTTATATAAAAAGACAAGCAACATGTCCTTATGTATTTTATAAGTATAATTTTTTCAAAGAATTGGTTGATATTAAAGTAAATAAGTTTTTAATTATTTCATTTTTTAATTTTTTAATTTTTTTATTAAGTCATATACACATAGATAATGAATATATTTATACATACATGGGGTACAATATGATGATCTTTTTATACAAACTGATGTGCTTACATCAAACCAATCAACAAAGCTTTCGCCTCATTTACTTGATTATTGTGTTAAGATAATTATGCTCTACACTTGACAGATTTGACTTGTACCCTTGAAATATGCTCCAAAGTTGTGGTCCCACCTTTTACCCTCCCTCTATCAAATCTCTTTTCTTCCCTCCCTTCCCACTCCATTTCTCTCCTTCATCCTGGGCTATAGTTGTGTATCTCAAGTTAAAGTATTTCACTTGTGAAAGTGAGTAAATATAAATTGGTTTCATAGAAGTACTTTTTATCTTATCTTAAAAGAATACCTTTTCTTCTATTCCTGAGATACTTTGAAACTGCATTTTTGCAAATATAGCCTTAGAATGAGAGTTTCCATATAAGTTCTAAAGAAGAGAGACTCTAAAATTTTCTTTTCTTTTTTTTAAATGGTTCTAAGTACAAAGTTTATTATGCATATTTTTAAATTTTTTTTTCACCATACACTGGTTTTATATACCATTTGACAAATTTTCATCACACTGGTTAACATAGCCTGCCTGACATTTTCTTAGTTATTGTGTTGAGACATTCACATTCTACATTTACTAAGTTTCACATGTACCCTTGTAAGATGCACCCTAGTTGAGGTCCCACCCATCACCCTCCCTCCACCCATCTACCCCCCTCCCCTCCCTTTCCCCATATTCTTAGGTTATAACTGGGTTATAGCTTTCATATGAAAGCTATAAATTAGTTTCATAGTAGGGCTGAGTACATTGGATACTTTTTCTTCCATTACTGAGATACTTTACTAAGAAGAATATGTTCCAGCTCCATCCATGTAAACATAAAAAGAGGTAAAGTCTCCATCTTCCTTTAATTCTGCATAATATTTCATAGTGTACATATACCACAATTTATTAATCCATTCATGGATGGATGAGCACTTGTGCTTTTTCCATGACTTAGCAATTAAGAATTGGGCTGCAATAAACATTCTGATACAAATATCTTGGTTATGATGTGATTTTTGGTCTTCTGGGTATATACCTAGTAGAGGAATTGTAGGATCGAATGGCAGGTCTATTTTTAGATCTCTAAGTGTTCTCCAAACATCTTTCCAAAAAGAACGTATTAGTTTGCACTCATACCAGCAGTGTAAAAGTGTTCCCTTTTCTCCACATCCACGCCAGCATCTCTGGTGTCGGGATTTTGTGATATGGGCTGATCTTACTAGAGTTAGATAATATCTCAAAATAGTTTGATTTGCATTTTTCTGATGATTAAGTATGATGAGCATTTTTTCATGTCTATAGGCCGTGCGCCTGTCTTCTTCAGAGAAGTTTCTCTTCAAGTCCTTTGCCCAGCCTGAGATGGGATCACTTGTTCTTTTCTTGCTAATATGTTTCAGTTCTCTGTGGATTCTGGTTATTAAACCTTTGTCGGAGATATAACCTGCAAATATCTTCTCCCATTCTGAGGGCTGTCTGCTTGCTTTACTTACTGTGCTCTTGGCTGTTCAGAAGCCTTTTAGTTTGTTCATATCCCAGTAGTGTATTTTTGAAGCTACTTCAATTGCCCAGGGGGGTCCTCCTCATAAAATATTCACCAAATCCAATTTCTTTAAGAGTTTTCTCTGGACTTTCTTTAAGTATTTTATAGTTTCATGTCTTAAGTTTAAATCTTTAATCCAGTGAAAGTCTATCTTAGTTAATGGTGAAAGGTATGGGTCCAGTTTCAGTCTTCTGCAGGTTGCCAACCAGTTCACCCAGCACCATTTGTTAAATAGGGAATCTTTCCCCCACTGAATGTTTTTAATTGGCTTGTCAAAGATCAAATAACAGTAAGTAGCTGGGTTCATCTCTTGGTTCTCTATTCGGTTCCATACATCTACTTCCCTTTTTTTGTGCCAGTACCATGCTGTTTTGATCACTATCGATTTATAGTATAGTCTGAGGTCCGAGCCATGAGCATGGTATGTTTTTCCATTTATTAACATTTTCAGCTATTTCTTTTCTTAGAGTTTCACAGTTCTCTTTATAGAGATCTTTCACGTTCTTTATTAGATAAACTCCCAAATATTTCATCTTCTTTGGCACTACTGTGAATGGAATAGAGTCCTTAACTGTTTTTTCAGCTTGACTATTGTTGGTATATATAAAGGCTACAGATTTATGAGTGTTGATTTTGTAACCTGAGATGCTGCTGTATTCCTTGATCACTTCTAAGAGTTTTATAGTAGAATGCCTGGTGTTTTTCAGATATACAATCATATCATCTGTGAAGAGTGAAAGTTTGATCTCTTCTGACCTTATATGGATACCCTTGATCGCCTTTTCTTCCCTAATTGCGATAGCTAAATCTTCCATTACAATGTTAAAAAGCAGTGGAGACAATGGGCAACCTTGCCTGGTTCCTGATCTGAGTGGAAATGATTTCAATTTAACTCCATTGAATACAATATTGGCTGTGGGTTTGCTGTAGATGACCTCTATCAGTTTAAGAAATGTCCCTTCTATACCAATTTTCTTAAGTGTTCTGATCATGAAAGGATGGGAAATATTACCAAAAGCTTTTTATGCATCAATCGAGAGAATCATGTAGTCCTTGTTTTTTAATTTGTTTATGTGCTGAATTATATTTATAGATTTACGTATATTGAACCAGCCTAGAGACCCTGGGATAAAACCTGCTTGGTCATGATGTATAATTTGTTTGATGTGTTGCTGGGTTCTGTTTGTTAGGATCTTATTGAATATTTTTGCATCAATATTCATTAGTGATACTGGTCTATAATTTTCTTTTCTTGTTGGATCTTTTCCTGGTTTGGAGATCAGGGTGATGTTTGCTTCATAGACTATTTTGGGTATTATTCCTTCTTTTTGTATATTTTGGAAAAGGTTCTGTAATATAGGTACTAGTTCCTCTTTAAAGATTTGGTAGAATTCTGATACGAAGCCACCTGGTCTAGGGATTTTCTTTTTAGGTATATTTTGTATGTTGACGCTATTTCGGAACTTGATATAGGCCTGTTTAACATTTTCACTTGATTCTGGCTAAATCTTGCAAGGTGACATGCTTCCAAGTATTGGTCAATTTTCTTCAGATTTTCATATTTCTGAGAACAAAGTTTCTTGTAACATTCATTAAGGATTTTTTTAATTTCTGAGAGTCTGTTGTTATTTCGTCTTTGTCATTTCTGATTAATGAGATTAGAGATTTTACTCTTTTTTTTCCTGGTTAAGTTAGCCAAAGGTTTATTTATTTTATTGACCTTTTCAAAAAACCAACTTTTTGATTTATTGATCATAGTAGGGGAAGTACATCCAGTTTTTAGAGGCATGTAATGAGAGGAATTTTGGAATCTTCTTGCTTATTTGTATGGAGTACTCACTCACCCTGTAAGCCGTTCTCATCGGGGAGGGGACTTCTGTCCGCTTGGCGATGGATTTTGTACCTTTTGTTTGCATCCTTGGGGTCGCAGTTCACCTCAGCAGGGTTGATGCACATTCTTCAACCTTCACTCTAGGCGCAGCTCTAATCCACCAAGTTACTTGCTAAATTTTGGTCCTTTAACACTCCTTCTTGATGGGAGCCTCTGTGGAAAGCTGGCTTAGGTCAGCCATCTTGTCTCTGCCTATTATGCATATTTTTAAGCTTATAGAATTAATAAGAAATTATTCACTCCAGGACGAGAATTAAGGTAAGAAGAATATTAAATGTTCCTTACTATAACCTCCAACTCCTGGGCTCAAATAATCCTCCTGCCTGAGTTTCCTGAGTAGTTAGGATTACCGACTCGAAAATTTTCAATGTGATTTGATTTTGTAGAGAAATTTTAAAAACGGACAAAAGGTGTGGGATATGTTTTTTTCAAAATGATTCATGTCAGTGTATAGAAAGAAAAAGAATCCATAGATCATCATTATCTTTTACTAATAAAAAATCAAGAGTGAAGAAATCCTTTCAATTTTCTATGCATCGAAATTGCAAAGGAGTGGAAGTTTCTTTTCATTTGAAACATAGAAAGGTGCTTTTGGAGAATGAATTATGTAGTCCCTTGATTTTTTTTCAAGGATTTATTGAAACATGAAACAACAACAATCATCAATCCAATTAGAGGAAAGTCATTGCAATGAACATCTGTTGGTTGTGCCAGTCGGCATTTGTAAATCTTCTTTGGTAAAAATTTCCTTTGGGAAACCACCCGTTTTCCTATTCTCAGCCCTGTGACTAGCTGGGTGTAATTCATACCTCATTCTAGGAATGTGCCCCAATTGTAAGGAGGCAATCAGAACAGCCTATCTCCCTGTGCAGTGATCAGTTCAGGCTTATGCACATAATCCAAACTACAAAAAAGTTAGGTTAGCGTTTTTGGAAAGAAAGCCCTTCTCTCTTTCCTAAGGGTGCTAGATGAAGCAATTGCAAGTCTTCCTCTAGTTGACGGTGTCTTGAAGAAATGAAGACTAGAGCTGGTGCATCCACTTGCCTTTCATGAGGGATCCAGCCTGGTGGTTCTTGGGGGAATCACCATGTAGAAACAATCACAAGCCTTATGTTGCATGAAGCAGGGCAGAGATGCTGGGTATTTGTGACAAAGTTTGAGTCGAGTTTGCCCTGTATTTTCAAACATATTAGCAGTTAAATGTAAACTAATCTTTTATTGGTACTTATTAAGTGTGTCATGGGGCATAAGTAAACTTTTATCTTTCATAACTTGAGATTGATTCTCGACTAATATAAATCCATGTAAGTTTTAGATCATCTGAGATTCTGAATAGGACAGGAGAATTATTAGAGAACCCATTTTAAAACTAAAATCTAGGCTTTGATAAGAGAGTTAATAAAATTAAATAAGTTTATATGATAAAGTGAGAGTCAGGATGTGTCTTCCAGTATATAACCAACAATCAACCAACAATTGAATGCTGATAAAATCTGCTTTAGAAAATTTCACCTGCCTAAATCTTTCATTTTGTAACTTTCCCAACTGATAAGATACAGGAAATGGAACAAAAAGAATAACAAAAGAAATGCCATGACTTTCTGTAAGATCTCTTTCTTTCTTAAAAGAACAAAGTAAAAAATTAATTATATAGAATACTATGATGGGATAACTCAGAGACAGTTAAGAGTAATTGATCTTTATACCACTTAAAATGTGTATTTCATTTCATTGGCCATTGCAAGGTTTACAAAATGAGCATGAGGTTCACCCCAAGTTGGAAGAGTGACTCATTTGTGGGATATCAAAGGCTTTTTTAAAATTCAGAGTCTTCTGTGTCTGGGTCTACTGGACAATGTGTTTGGGTCACAGACCAACAGTAGAATATGTGGCAATGTCAAGATAAGTAAGGAATAGAGTTTTAAAAAACAAATCATTGATTATCACATGCCAGGTTTCAAAGGTACCAGGCTAATCACCCTAGAATCAACTTTCTCTTTTCATAATACATGTTTTATAACTTATACTTTAATATCATTGAAAGAGAATCATAGGTAATAATTAACTATGCACATAATTTGAAAATATAGTAGTCTAATAATATATTATTATATATTATTATATTATATTATAATTACAGTATTATAATATTATAATACTGTATATTATATTACAGTATTAGTCTAATACTGTAATATCTAAGAAAAATGATATAAAAATTACCTATATATTTCAATATGTAAAGACTTAGGCTCACCCACACTAGATGATATAGTGAGTTGGTCAGATGTGCACAGCCATAAATAAAATCGTGAATGCAGAAGGTATAAGTACAGACAGATAATGGTATGATTTGTTGATAAACTAAAATAGCAGAACAGTATTGTCATCAGTGATGCAATTTTCAAACTGGTAAATAACGTTTCAATTATCTCAAACCAAACAAGTATTCTTGGAATTTTTAGAATATTTAATTTCAATATAGCAACATTGCAAAAATATTTCATACTCATATGTTCAATGGAGTTAAATCTTAGATATAGATATTTATAAAATGATTTTCAACCTGGTTCCTTATTTGTGATAGATGTTGGACAAATTTTCATTGTGTGGACACGTTATACTTAGCACTGCCAGCAGCACTACTTAATCGTTGTCAGGATCCCCTTTTAATGCTACCCCACAGGTAGCTGTACTGTTTTCATTGATAAAAAACATTATAGATGTTCCTAGTTACCCAAACCATAAATCACAATGTAGTGTAAAACTCTATAACTGCGACACGCACAAACCAAATGGAAATTCAGAATAGAGGTTTTGCTTGGATACTTTACAAACATACTATAATTTATATACACATATGTACCTTTTACATTATTACCAAGTAAAAATACGTATGTGTTTTGCATAAAAGAAGATTTTTTTTTTATCCTTCTCTGAATTAAAAGAATCAAAAGAGAAGTATGAGGTATTCAGGGTCATACTTGGCATTTCAAAGAAAAATTTTATTTTAAAAATACAGTATCTTCTTTCCCTTCACATGTTCTAATATTTGGTGTACAACCTGGCATATGCTTGGATTCAAACCTGCAATTCCAGGAATGGCTTTTATTTTGGAATTGGGTTGTGCAGATAGCCCTTCCTGCATGTGTGGTATGCCAGTCTGATCAATAGCCTGATGAGGCATGTGTGGCCTGCACTGCCCAGCCCTACCATTTTCAACCTAATTAGCAGCTGCTCAAAGATGGGAAACAGGTGCAGATCCAGGGCCAGACCAGGGAAGTCTGCCTGTAATTAACAAGGAAAAAAGGGTCAGATATTGGGAAGAATATCAAATCAGCCCACTGGGGTTAGCATGCTGGCCTCAAAGGCATAGTCACCTGAGATCTTAAGCATGCTAATGTAAATTATGCAAGCTTTCAAACAACGTGGCTGCATAATCAGTTGGCAGAGTCAAAAATGATTTTTTTTTTTTTTTGGTAATAGACTAGGAAAAAGGGCATCTACAAAATTAATATGGATTTCAGTTAAGGGGAAGATAATAGAAGAAATAGTGACAATTTCTGGGAGGCAGTTACAAGTTACTTAGAAGTAGTTGTTGAACAATTACAACTCTTCAACAAATAGGTGAAGTCTGGAGGAAAAATGTAACAATCAGGCTCTTTAGAGAATTATGTACTTAAAGATATCTGGAAGTAGACTCATTATGCACACGTGGTTATGCATAATATATTGGCTTTGGTCATGGGCAACTTTTTGAATTACTCCATGCAGTGTACTCTGTTTATGACCAACAGGGATTTGCTAAGGGCCAGGCTGAGCTTAGAGAAGGGGAAACCCCCAAATTCCTGAATAAACAATGAGGGACAAGGCTGTGTGCCAGATTCAGATTCTGGCTTTAATCATCAAGTTTTCAGTACCAGTGCATTCTTTCCATTCCAATTAATAGAGTCAAAATCTACCTTAGACGCTGAGAACACTTTACACTCAGTCCTTTTTAGCACTTCACATTGAGGTTCCCTGTAAACTGTCCCCTCCTTGGCACCAAGTTTCCTGAGATAAAAGGGAGCTTCATATTCCTAGTCTAACAATTGGTAGAGGTATCTGTTGACATAGTCAAATTCATGTGAGGACAAAAACAATCCATAAACCTCAGATGCTTACAGCAACCAAGGTTTATTTCTCACTCACAGTGCATGGCTTATGGGTTGGCTGGTGGGCTGACTCCATGTTGCCTTTATTAGAAGCCTTCAGTTGACGGAACAGTCCCTCGCAGGGACATTTCCTATCTACAACAGAGGAGACAACATGGCAGGGTTTGGGAATAGTCTTTATCTCTTCCACTCATACACCTCTTGATGTGCCATGACACCTCTGAGGCAGGATGTATAATCCTCCCTTGATGGGGGGGGGGCAGTGAATACTTTGAACAAAAATAAAATCACCAACAATGACTTAGACTAAATCTCTATGTATTTTTAGAGAGTCAATCCTTACTGTGATGTCAATACAGATACTACTTTGTCTAGAACAGTGATTCTCAACCTTCCTAATGCCATGACCATTTAATACAGTTCCTCATGGTGTGGTGACCCTCGACCATAAAATTATTTTCATTGCTACTTCATAACTATAATTTTTACTACTGTTATGAATCGTAATGTAAATATCTGATATTAGGCGACCCCTGTGAAAGGGTCCTTTGGGTTGCGACCCCGAACCTTTGGTCTAAAAGAATGTGTTTTACTATCAGAAATAATTAGCTGACACTTTTTCTTGAATATGTGCTGTGTGACATTGTAAAGATTTTTTACCCTCATAGCAACCTGAAGGCTTGGGGTTATCATTCTCACTTTATGACAATTACATCTCAGAGACTTTGATTTAACTGGAGCTCGAGGCTCCACGGGTAAATAAGTACAGCTCTGTGGTTCCAAGCCAGCTTTATGGTGGAGCACACTCGTCTCATACAGATGTGGGAGGCCTGCCAGGTATCTTATCGCATGAGCTCTTGAAATCTGTAGCATATGTCACATTCTGATTCTGGGATGATAAGGGGGTCTGAAAGGATGCCTCTCTCAGGCTGGATGCAGGGGGCTTGTGTAGTACACAGGACAGACAATTTTAGGATTGAGTCAAGATGATTAATGTCTTCCAAGGGTCTCTCTACAGCCATACTCGTAGGTCAGAGTTTCTCAATACTGCCACCGTTGACATTTTGCATGGGAGAGTTCTTTGCTGTGGCCACGTACCAGGGGATTGTTTAAAGGATGTGTAGGGTACAACTCTGTCCTCTACTTATTAAAGGGCAATAGCAACCTTCTCCCCAACTTTGAAAAGCAAAAATGTCTCAAGAGTTTACCAAACGTCCTTAGGTTCCATCTTTGTGTATAAAAACAGTACAAGTTAATAATCAATGCTTTACAGTCAAATGATAAATTTGGTACAGAATTAAAAATACCACTTCACATATAAAATCCAATTTAATCATCTTAGTGTGTGTTGTACAATAATTTATTCTTAAAACAATATAAACTGATCAATTTTATATTCTGGGCACATCCCTAGCTTGTCTTGGGAAAGGGTGACGTGAAGATGAGAGAGGCCAGGTGGGGGGTTCAATGAAAGCAGTTTCTAATTCTGTAGCAATAATGGTACTAAAAAATAGAGAACCATTAGAAATTCTAAGTTTTTTGTATGGGCAAAAAAAGGTTAAAGGGTGTGGGTGTGGTTAATGTAACCAAATACAGAAACGATTTTGAGCAGGATTTGATACTGGGGGAAAAAATGAAGGCAGTTAACTATTTATTCCTGTCTCTCTATGAGATCAACTTCTATCACCTTTATCCAGAGACATGTTAAAGCCTAAAATGGTTTCAACTAAACCTCCTGGTCTTACAGATGCAGAATCAATGATGATAAATCTAGGGGAAAAAATTAGCTCTCTGAAAACCTTGGGACTGAGATCTGTCAGAAAAATGGTAACATAAATCCAAAAAATCTCTTTTAATCTTAGGAAGATGATGAGGAAGATAAGAGAGAAGAGAGTGAGCAGGGAAAGAATGCTGGAAGAGGAAACAGAAGAGGGACTTGGGGCCACGGACAATGTTACATAACAGCAAGATTGGCAACTTTGGGGTCACAAATGTTGGGTTCAATCCATGAGAACTCAGGCCAGTTGTGCGTCAGATATTGCATCGTCTGTAGAATGGGAGGAATAATCATTGCCTTCAACATGGGTTATGATAAGAATTTAAACAATACATCATATTTACTCTTATGACATTTTAACAGTTTTAAATGAAGCATGTACATTTAATGTAATTTTTTAATCTCCTTCAAATCTCCTCTCTCTATATTTTCAACAGAGAGCCAGAAAGAAAGTAGACTTTCTGCTTCAAAGATTCCAATTTACCTAAATTTTACACACATATTTGATGGTGAAGTTAGGGAGATCAAGTGGGTTTCTGCTAGAGGGTCACACATTGAATAAAGAATCGAAGGAACAGCAAAGAGCAATTGAGGAGGAATATTTTGAACCAATCAATTAATTGGGTTTAAAAAAGGCAGAAAAAAAAGAAGAAATGGCATTATGCAAAATTGGGGCCTTTTAGCCTTACGTTACTGGTTGTGACAAAAGACAAACAAAAAAGTAAAAAACCCAGAGCAAAAACAAAACAGGGAGTGGAGGAGGTTTCTATTTGAGTTCCCTCTAATTCTCTCAATAAGCTTTGTGTGGTTGAGATTAGAACTTTCTCCTTTACTATATATCTTTTTTCTTGTAAAATTCCATTGGAAATTTTATCGCTATTGACCTAGATAACTTAGTAGGACTTGGGTCACTTACCTAATTTTTCTTCATTAGCTTGTGATGCTAATTGTGTTTTAAACAGGAGAGCTCTGCAACTTTGTTTTAGAGACTAAGGACCACAGAATGTTAAAGTACTACACTTTATTACAGTACTTTCATTAGGAATAGCTTAGTGGATACGTGTCGATTGATCCTGCATTATATTACTCGAAGTCCCATATATGGTTAAGACTGCTGTTTTATGTCTGAATTTCCTGCAGTGCTGACATTTTAATGGCATTATTTTTACTATAAGATGTTCAAATTTAATAACTGGGTGATCAAGTAAATAATTCATTTCATCTCTACTTAACAGATGAAAGTGCTCAAGTCTAGGCAGGACATAGGAAGTAAATTTAAGTGGGAACTCTTGTTTATAGCTGATCTTGAATTACTCAACTGCAACAACTTTCTTACCCTTATGTCCAATAAAGAGTTGGCTAACGTGTATACTTTATAGGGCTGGCATGATCCCACAGGTGCCCTACATCACACTGCATATTTTTAATGGGGGAGGGAATGGTTCTGTATCTGATAAATTAAAAGTAAATAGAGTAGCATCATTAAACATTTCAGTCAAGTTCAACAGCTGCCCTCAATCCTTCTTTTAAAATTCAGAGGCTCAAAATAGACAGGCTAAGATTTATAAAAATAGATTTGTCTGTCACTTCTAATTTTACATTTTGCAAACAAGTTGTGCTTCAATGAAAATTCGCAGATAGATTGAGCATCTGGCAATAGGAAGATTGTCATGATTTCCATGGTTTGTAGTCAGACTACAAAGGATAATTGGTAAAGATAATCTTTTGTTTGAATAGCCTAAATGATTTTACCTCGCGAACCCTGATGACAGATGGTGAGTATAGTTATTATCAACTCATTTTTTATGAGAGGAAGGACATGGAAGAACCGAAACATTGACTCACTCATTGCTGAAGAAATGTGTCCTCGTAGAATGATCTAGGGTTGGAAGCCTGGTTTTGCAACTAACCACGTTTTTAGTCATTGACCCATTTCTGGATTTGTGGAACTTTACCTACTCTGCTAGGATCCAGCAGAGTGGATTAGACAGTCCCCGCCCAAAGTGTGCTCTGTGGACCAGCAGTACTGGCATCACCTAGAAGCTTGTTTAAACTATAGACTCTTAGACCTCATTCCAGAGCTACTAAAACCAGAAAGTGCATTTGAAAAAGATCTCAGGTAATTCCCATGAGTGTTGCAGTTCAAGAAGGTCTACATTTGAGGATCTTGATGATTCCTCCCGGTGGTAACACTCTATCCATTTAAACACAGGGAGAGGGTCTGGCGTGGAACACATTATGGAATGAACAAACAAATGACAAGAAAGTTATTCTCACCCAGCCAAACTTCAGAGCCAAGTTGTCCTGACCAGTAAGACCTTGAAATTGCAAGAAATCTTTTTTATAAGTCATACCAGGGTTCAGTTGCTTCCTTCACATGAAAGCACGAGAGTTCTGCATTCTCATATTCATTCCCTCCTTTTAAACAAAAGTATTATTTCATTTTTACATTAAAAAAATAGTTATTCCTAACCTCTTTCTGCTGCTGCTAATTCTGTATGGTACAAACACGACACCAATCTGTCCTTTTCCTTGAAGCGGCTTCTCTTCCCCTTTTTCAGCCCACCCGCTCAGGCATCGTATTACTGCCAGGCCATTTGCACCATCTGCTCATTAAGTGTCAGTTGATGGGAGGATGGAGGACACCTGGTGATCGTGAAGTCAGGCCAGTACACCAAGGGAAATAAGCAAAGTGGTGGAAAAGCACAAAATAAAACAGACTCTGGGAATCCAGAGAGTTGAGTTTCAGAGAAAGTCAAGACAGTGCAGCCGGTTGAACTTCTGAGGCCCAGAGCAGTCTTTCAATTTTCTGACCTTCTGCTCTGGGAGCACTGCCCTGCAAAGGGAGAGAGATTCCTTAGGAAGCAGGGAACATATATTTTCTGCTGACCAGATTCTTCCTGCAATGCTAATGGTACACAGCGAGCCTGGTCTGGGTACCTGTCGGAGTAAAGATTGTTAAATTTTTGAAAGGTTACCTGGATGTCCAAGTTGCTAGGTAGGTCACTGCTTCTAATTCTACAAAGTATTTGTAGTCAACTGTTTATCATTTCTGAAAGCAAATTCAGACAGAAAGATCTAGCTATAACTTGCAGAAATATAGCCAGAGGGTTACTCTCTGGAAAATTGGGCCTCAGAGAATCACATAAAGAGCCCCAGGCCAAAGTTAGGACAGACAGTTGTAGCCACATTCCAAGGAGCCACAGTGGTAAGTCAGGTGTCTTCACAGCTCTCAGTTTCTTAAAACTGACAGTCACGTGAGTGGGTGATGCTTTCAATTCTTAACAGAAAGCAAGACTGTTCTGCACTCAGCTTACAACATTCAATTTGATTGGAAGAATCCATTGGTAAGGGTGGGGCATGATATCTTTGTCTATGAATCTTAACTGAATCACTTCAGACTTCATCAGTAAATGGTTGTTAGAGCCATTTTGGCAGAAAATTTGTAGTGAGCAAGAGAATAGTCTCTGGGCCAGAATCCTGTCTTCATAACTTACTTCTGTGACCACGTGCAAATTACTTAATATTTTTCTGCCTCAGTTTCCTTATCCATAAAATGGAATAATGACAGAAGTACCTTATAGTGTTGTTGTAAATACTGAATGCATTAATACGTGTACAGTATAAAGACACAGAATCTAGCATACAGTTAACTACTACTCAAGTGTTTTCTATTATTATTGGAGACTTAAGAAGTTTCCTTCTGAAACTTGTTTTCTTTCATTTTCACCCACAGGGGGTTAGTGAAGCTAATTAAAGAAACGATTATGATCAGCATTCTATATGGATCCCAGGACGAAGGGAAAGGTGATAAAACCCTTCCATCTTCCCATTTCCTGCCAAGTCTTCTTTCCCACTATCTTATTATTTGACCCCCAGCTTCTGTCAGAGAAAATGAGAAAGAAAGAAATCTATCTAATGATTCTTCCCTATCGTGTCTCCTTGTGAACATCTGCTCCATTACCGGTGGATATTGATGGACTGAAGTTTCCCTCAAGCTTGTTCAAACAGGGAATTAATTGTAATTCTCAGTGATGAGAGGGGGCTCAGTTTCAGCCAGTATCTTGCTGCTCTTACTACAAAGTCCGGGCTTTCACAGTAGGTTAAGTCAAAGGTCTCAAGCTCTGTAAGGGCCAGCCAGGTAACAGGAATGAGCGCAGCAAAGTGGAACAAGAAATGCTATTAGCCTCTTTTCAGTTACTCACTAGAGAAAGATGCAGCTACAGACACATATTGTTCTACTTGGAGAAAAATGAATGATTGTGCAAAGTGATTAACAGCCATTCACAGCAGATCTCAGCTGGGGAGAAAAATAACGAATGGTGGAGCCTGTGCAGAACCGGCATCCACATGTGACCTAAAGCTGGAGCTGCTTCCCAGCTGTGGCAAATTCCTGCCACGTGACCCCCATACTGCTTGATTTTCTGATTTTTTTTTTTTAAAAGAGAAGGCCAAAAGCTAGATTTAAAAAGAAGGTGAATCTAATTGTTTGAGCTGTCATATTAATCCAAAATTAAAAAGAAAAGAGAAAGAGATACAGTGCAAAAAAGAAAAAGAATGTGAAAATTCCAGATTTTTAAATATTCTCTGAAAATATTAGATATCAATACAGAGAGGGGCAAACAAAACATGTTTACCCATTGAATCTGACCCAGTAACTCCAATTTTGGGTTAGATTGTGGGTACTTCGATAAATCTCTGTCCCAGTGGTCTAGTATAGGAGGCTAGGTACCCAGGGGAAAGGAGAGCTTTTGAGTTTTGTTTGGGAGATGGGAGTCTCCCATATGAGGAACTTAAATTGTCTTTTTCCTTTAACTTTTTATTTTGAAATAATTTCAGACCTACAGAAAGATTACAAAAGTATTGCAAAGATTTCACATATACCATTCAACCAGTTTTCCAAATTCGTTGAATATTTGCTCTATTTCCTTTCTCATTATCTTTGTCTTGTTCTTTCTATATTTCTTTTCCTCCTGTTTCTTTTTCTATCAATCTATTTATCTATCTATTGTTTTCCTGAAACAGTTGATGAATCAGTGTCTTCCTATTTCCAAATGGTTTAGTATATTTTCTAAAAACAAAAATTCCCTCTTAGACAACACAGGGCAAATCAGAAAATGAACAGTAACAGGATATTATTAACTGACTATTACGTTTATTTAAACTTCACTCTCCACATTCTTCGTAGCAAAAGAAAAACATATGTGGTCTAACCAACAAAATAGCATCACTGCATTTTGTGGCCGTGACTCATTAGCGTCCTTTTTACTTTAGTACACACACACACATATATATATGTTTTTATCTTTCTTTTTGCTAAAAGGAACAAGTTATTCTTTATATTCTTTTTCTTCATCAGAAAAGACAAATCTATTTAGTCTTTCATAACATTAATATTTCAGAATACAGGCTATTCCTCAATATTTTAGAAGAGAACAGATCGTCCTTCAGTTTGGTTTAATTTAGTTATTTGTCCATGGTAGTTTCAGACTGCGAACATAAACCATGAATGAATCTTAGCAGGAGGAGCAACAGGTGATTGTGTCTTTCTCGGTACAAGAAAGACTCAATGACAGTATTTGTGACAGAGTGATCGTTTGCTTTGGGGAGAGAGGCATTTACTGCACACGTCCTTGTTCTCCAAGCCAGCATTTTGCTATTGTGGTTTGTTTAGCCTGTTATTCAACGCTGCTGTCCAAGTTATCCCCTAGCTCCTCTTTACCATTTCTTCTTCTAATGGTGAAATACTCAGACCCTTTGGATCCATTTGGTGTTGAATTATAGGACTCACTATTACCACAGTACTCAGAAACTTTAAATATGAAGGAAACACAGGCCAAAGATTGTATAGAATGTGGAGATGCCTAATCACACCATCCTTACTTCTAATAAGTATAAAAGAAATAACTCCTTGCATTTACAAAATTGTGAAAAAATTCTAAAGCTGTATCCTATTTATTATCTACTTTTTGTAAGAGAGATAGATTATAAGAAAGATTTCAAAAATGTTAGCACAGAATAGTCCTGGGTTGAAATTCTAGCTTTATTCTATGGATATACTTTATGAACCCTAGAAATCTGAGCAGCTTCAGAGAGCAGTAGCAGGGCACAGGTTATTAAATTCTCAGGCCTTAGTCGGAGCCCCAGATTTGCCCCACAATATTTATGGAATCTTGGAAAATCTGCTTTCTGGAGCTCAGTTTCTTCAGTTGTAAAACAGAGGATTATCTTGCCAGACTCTCAGGATTGACAAGGTAAAAGAAAAGGATTTAGCTCAGTGTACCTGGTAGAGAGTAAGTGTCCCATCAAGGTGGATTTTCTTCAGTATTCCTTTTTCTCTAGGCACTCTCTAGAGTTGAGATACTACTTCTTACAAAGTCCATTGAGAAGAATTTCATTATGCAGGTATACTTAAAGAGATTTGGAAAAACGTATCACAGGGAGTTTTCAATAATTTTAACATTTTGATATGCACACTGTCCTTCCCATCCTAAAATTATGAAAACATGGAACAGTGACTGGGAAGTTTACACTTGAATATTCCTCATTAAAACAAAATAGGCACAGAATCAAATCTGTAGTCACAAGCCTCTGGATCTTGAGTCTATGCAGAAATTCCCTCTTTGTAATTTAACAGTTTGTTGCAATTTGAACTCAAGTATTACTCTAATGGGGAGGTGAAAAAAGTCTTTCATATACTGAATGGAAAAGATGATCAGGAACTGTGGACCATGGTCCTGTGAAGAGGAGATTGTTACTCTTCCTTTGTTGTGATTCTGGGGAGAAGGCTGGCTCCAAGCCCAGTGGCATAACCATTGGCTTTGTCCGTTCCATATTCTTGCAGGTGTATGACACCATAGCCCAGGTAAAGTTGAAATGACCTTGGATTCTTACTTTCCAACCTCTAATGACAGTTACCTTATATAAGTATATATTTATGGATTTTTTTTCCCATTCATAAAATAATAGTTTATCCAAAACAGGACGGGATGAGGAAAATTATAGATTGGATGACTAGGTACTTCTTTATTTACCATTTTTTTTTTTTTTTTGTCTTTTAAAATTTTGCTCATGAAAAGCATCACTTATCATCCTAAACCTAAGCCCTTCCAAGAGAGAAAGGGGGTGCTGTTGGGAGTTTCACTGAGACAAAATGAGCAGACTGGACCAGGTATGTGGTCATGCTGTCTTTGAGAACTTCTGTCAGACGTTAAAATTACTGTTATGGTTAGACCTGAACAAATCGGTGAAGATGGTAAAACCGTCAACGGGCAGCACTTCCCCTGCTGCGGTCCCTGATCCCCTCCATGCCCTTCTCTTCTAGGTTGCCCAGGGCTCTTCATGGCAGGTACCTTTTCAGGATTCAGACTTCAACTGACTTTTCCGTAAGGACACGTGGGGTCCAGGCCTTCTTCTCTGATGTCTCTATCCAGAGAATTGAAAATTCGTTTTTATAAACTCCTTATGATAAGGTGTCTGTTTCTAGTGGTCTTAGTTTGGTGACCTTCTTCAGCAAAGGAAGACAGGGTTATGAGCAACAGAGGAAATCTGGTCTTATAAATTGATCTGGCGATTATAAATTGATCTGCAATGAGCAGTCTAGTGCAAGTGTCCTTGTGGTAAAAGGACAATATTTGAGGAGTAGCTATTTTTGTTTTAGGGAGGAGTTGTAAAAGGCTCACCATGTAGATAGAGGGCTTTTCTCCTCCCTTGTTAAGCACCAACCAGCATCTGCTGTTCTCTGTGTGTCTTAACTCAACTCTCTCTCCTCACAGAAAGAGCAGGTGGTCTCTGCACATGGCTTACTCATGTAGCACAGGCTTCCCATTTTTTTTTTAAAGATAGGTAAAACTAAGATCTGCAGAAGCAAAGTGAGATGCTCAATGTTATGGGAAAAAATAGATATAAAATAGAATTTGAGACTCTTGAATCTTGGTCTAGTGCACTTTCTCCTGTGCAGCTTTTCAGAGCTATAATAAATTTGGGTCCAACTGATGAAGTAATCACAGGCATTTTTGAATTAATAATAATAATAATGTGATAATTTTATTTATTTATTTATTTATTTTTTTTATTGTTGGGGATTCATTGAGGGTACAATAAGCCAGGTTACACTGATTGCAATTGTTAGGTAAAGTCCCTCTTGCAATCATGTCTTGCCCCCATAAAGTGTGACATACACCAAGGCCCCACCCACCTCCCTCCTTCCCTCTTTCTGTTTCCCCCCCCATAACCATAATTGTCATTAATTGTCCTCATATCAAAATTGAGTACATAGGATTCATGCTTCTCCATTCTTGTGATGCTTTACTAAGAATAATATCTTCCACGTCCATCCAGGTTAATACGAAGGATGTAAAGTCTCCATTTTTTTTAATGGCTGAATAGTATTCCATGGTATACATATACCACAGCTTGTTAATCCATTCCTGGGTTGGTGGGCATTTAGGCTGTTTCCACATTTTGGCGACTGTAAATTGAGCTGCAATAAACAGTCTAGTACAAGTGTCCTTATGATAAAAGGATTTCTTTCCTTCTGGGTAGATGCCCAGTAATGGGATTGCAGGATCAAATGGGAGGTCTAGCTTGAGTGCTTTGAGGTTTCTCCATACTTCCTTCCAGAAAGGTTGTACTAGCTTGCAGTCCCACCAGCAGTGTAAAAGTGTTCCCTTCTCTCCACATCCACGCCAGCATCTGCAGTTTTGAGATTTTGTGATGTGGGCCATTCTCACTGGGGTTAGATGATATCTCAGGGTTGTTTTGATTTGCATTTCTCTAATATATAGAGATGATGAACATTTTTTCATGTGTTTGTTAGCCATTCGTCTGTCGTCTTTAGAGAAAGTTCTATTCATGTCTCTTGCCCATTGATATAAGGGATTGTTGGCTTTTTTCATGTGGATTAATTTGAGTTCTCTATAGATCCTAGTTATCAAGCTTTTGTCTGATTGAAAATATGCAAATATCCTTTCCCATTGTGTAGGTTGTCTCTTTGCTTTGGTTATTGTCTCCTTAGCTGTACAGAAGCTTTTCAGTTTAATGAAGTCCCATTTGTTTATTTTTGTTGTTGTTGCAATTGCCATGGCAGTCTTCTTCATGAAGTCTTTCCCCAGGCCAATATCTTCCAGTGTTTTTCCTATGCTTTCTTGGAGGGTTTTTATTGTTTCATGCCTTAAGTTTAAGTCCTTTATCCATCTTGAATCAATTTTTGTGAGTGGGGAAAGGTGTGGGTCCAGTTTCAGTCTTTTACATGTAGACATCCAGTTCTCCCAACACCATTTATTGAATAGGGAGTCTTTTCCCCAAGGTATGTTCTTGTTTGGTTTATCAAAGATTAGGTGGTTGTAAGATGTTAGTTTCATTTCTTGGTTTTCCATTCGATTCCAAGTGTCTATGTCTCTGTTTTTGTGCCAGTACCATGCTGTCTTGAGCACTATGGCTTTGTAGTACAGACTAGAATCTGGTATGCTGATGCCCCCAGCTTTATTTTTATTACAGAGAACTGCCTTAGCTATACGGGGTTTTTTCCAGTTCCATACAAAACGCAGAATCATTTTTTCCAAATCTTGAAAGTATGATGTTGATATTTTGATAGGAATGGCATTGAATAGGTAGATTGCTTTGGGAAGTATGGACATTTTAACAATGTTGATTCTTCCCATCCATGAGCATGGTATGTTCTTCCATTTGTTAATATCCTCTGCTATTTCCTTTCTGAGGATTTCATAGTTTTCTTTATACAGGTCCTTCACCTCCTTCGTTAGGTATATTCCTAGGTATTTCATTTTCTTTGAGACTATGGTGAAGGGAGTTGTGTCCTTAATTAGCTTCTCATCTTGACTGTTATTGGTGTACACAAAGGCTACTGACTTGTGGACATTGATTTTATATCCTGAAACATTACTGTATTTTTTGATGACTTCTAGGAGTCTTGTGGTTGAGTCTTTGGGGTTCTCTAAGTATAAGATCATGTCGTCAGCAAAGAGGGAGAGTTTGACCTCCTCTGCTCCCATTTGGATTCCCTTTATTTCCTTGTCTTGCCTAATTGTAGTGGCTAGAACTTCCAGCACTATGTTGAATAGTAAAGGTGACAGAGGACAACCTTGTCTGGTTCCAGTTCTAAGAGGAAAAGCTTTCAGTTTTACTCCATTCAGTAAAATATTGGCTGTGGGTTTGTCATAGATAGCTTCAATCAGTTTTAGAAATGTGCCACCTATGCCTATACTCTTCAGAGTTCTAATTAGAAAAGGATGCTGGATTTTATCAAATGCTTTTTCTGCATCTATTGAGAGGATCATGTGATCTTTATTTTTGCCTCTGTTAATATGGTGGATAACGTTTATAGACTTGCGTATGTTAAACCAGCCTTGCATCCCTGGGATGAAGCCTACTTGATCATGATGAATGACTTTTTTGATGATAAGCTGTAATCTATTGGCTAGGATTTTGTTGAGAATGTTTGCGTCTATGTTCATGAGTGAGATTGGTCTGAAATTCTCCTTTTTGTTTGGGTCTTTTCCTGGTTTTGGTATCAGGGTGATGTTTGCTTCATAGAATGTGTTGGGGAAGATTCCTTCTTCCTCAATTTTCTGGAATAATTTCTGCAGTACAGGAATAAGCTCTTCCTTGAAGGTTTGATAGAATTCTGGAGTGAAGCCATCTGGACCAGGGCATTTTTTGGTTGGAAGCTTTTTTATTGTTTCTTTGATCTCAGTGCTTGAAATTGGTCTGTTCAGGAGCTCTATTTCTTCCTGGCTGAGTCTAGGGAGAGGGTGTGATTCCAAATATTGATCCATTTCTTTCACATTGTCAAATTTCTGGGCATAGAGTTTCTGGTAGTATTCAGAGATGATCTCTTGTATCTCTGTGGGATCAGTTGTTATTTCCCCTTTATCATTTCTGATTGAGGTTACTAGAGATTTTACTTTTCTATTCCTCGTTAGTCTGGCCAATGGTTTGTCTATTTTATTTATTTTTTCAAAAAACCAACTCCTTGTTTCATTAATTTTCTGAATGATTCTTTTGTTTTCAATTTCATTGATCTCTGATTTGATTTTGGATATTTCTTTTCTTCTACTGAGTTTAGGCTTAGATTGTTCTTCTTTTTCCAATTCCATAAGATCTCTTGTGAGATTGTTGATGTGCTCTCTTTCAGTTTTTTGAATGTAGGCATCTAAAGCAATGAATTTTCCTCTCAAAACTGCTTTTGCTGTATCCCACAGGTTTTGGTAGCTTGTGTCTTCATTGTTGTTATGCTCAAGGAAGTTAATGATTTCCTGTTTTATTTCTTCCTGCACCCATCTGTTATTCAACAGAAGATTGTTTAGTTTCCATGCCTTTGGGTGGGGTCGAGCATTTTTGTTAGAGTTGAGTTCCACCTTTAGTGCCTTATGGTCTGAGAAGATACAAGGTAAAATTTCAATTCTTTTGATTCTGTTGATATTTATTTTGTGTCCCAGGATATGATCAATTTTGGAGAATGTTCCATGGGGTGATGAGAAGAATGTATATTCTTTATCTTTGGGGTGGAGTGTTCTATATGCGTCTATCAAACACAGTTGTTCTAGAGTCTCATTTAAGTCTCTTATATCCTTGTTTAATTTCTGTTTAGAGGATCTGTCCAGCTCTGTAAGAGGAGTGTTAAAGTCCCCTGTTATGATGGTATTATCAGATATCATATTGCTCAGACTGAGTAAGGTCTGCTTCAAGAATCTGGGAGCATTTAAATTGGGTGCATAAATATTTAGAATTGAAATGTCTTCTTGTTGTATTTTTCCCTTGACCAATATAAAGTGACCATCTTTGTCTTTTTTGACTTTAGTTGCTTTAAATCCACATGTGTCTGAAAATAAGATTGCAACTCCTCTTTTCTTCTGAATTCCATTTGCCTGAAAAATTGTCTTCCAACCCTTGACTCGGAGCTTTAATTTGTCTTTTGAAGCCAGGTGTGTTTCTTGCAGACAGCAAATGGATGGCTTGTGTTTTTTAATCCAGTCAACCAATCTATGTCTCTTCAGTGGGGAATTCAAGCCATTAACATTTATTGAGATAATTGACAAGTGTGGTAGTATTCTATTCGTCTTATTTTGTGAGAGTCCATTGCTTGGTTTTATCTTTTGCATCAGTGTGGAGGTTAGGTTCTGTCCTTTAATTTCTGAGTTCTTACTTTGCTGCTGATACATTGTGGTGGTCAGTGTGCAGAACAGGTTGAAGTATTTCCTGTAGAGCTGGTCTTGTTGTGGCGAATTTCCTCAATGTTTGTATATCCGTAAATGATTTGATTTCTCCGTCAATTTTGAAGCTTAGCTTAGCAGGGTACAGAATTCTGGGCTGAAAATTGTTCTGTTTAAGTAGATTAAAGGTAGATGACCATTGTCTTCTTGCTTGGAAAGTTTCATTAGAGAAGTCTGCGGTCAATCTGATGGATTTGCCCCTGTAGGTCAACTGGCGCTTACTCCTGGCAGCTTGCAGAATCTTTTCTTTTGTCTTGACTTTGGACAGGTTCATCACAATGTGTCTTGGAGAAGCTCGGCTAGAGTTGAGGCGACCTGGGGTCCGATATCCCTCTGAAAGCAGTGTGTCAGAATCTTTGGTGATATTTGGGAAATTTTCTTTTATAATATTCTCTAGTATGGCTTCCATTCCTCTGGGGCATTCTTCTTCCCCTTCTGGAATTCCTATAACTCGTATGTTGGAACGCTTCATAAAGTCCCATAATTCTGACAGTGAACGTTCTGCTTTCTCTCTCTTCTTTTCTGCCTCTTTTACTATCTGAGTTATCTCAAAAACTTTGTCTTCTACCTCTGAAATTCTTTCTTCTGCATGGTCTAACCTGTTGCTGATACTTTCCATTGCATCTTTAAGTTCCCTGATTGACTGTTTCATTTCCTTCAGCTCTGCTATATCCTTTTTATATTCTTCATATCGTTCATCTCTGATTTGATTCTGTTTTTGAATTTCCTTTTGGTTATTTTCCACTTTATTAGCAGTTTCCTTCATTGTTTCCATCATTTCCTTCATTGTTTTCAACATGTGTATTCTAAATTCCCTTTCTGTCATTCCTAACATTTCTGTATAGGTGGAATCCTCTGCAGTAGCTACCTCATGGTCCCTTGGCGGGGTAGTTCTGGACTGGTTCTTCATGTTGCCTGGAGTTTTCTGCTGATTCTTCCTCATGGGTGATTTCTTTTATCTGTTTACTTGCCCTAGTTTTCCTTTCAATTCCTCTTGCTCTTTAAGTTCTTGTGCCTGTGGACTAAGGGTTACAGGACCAGAAGGGTGAGAAGGTTTAAGAGCAAAAAAGCGATGAAAGAAATGAGGACCGAGTGATAAGAAAAAAAAAAAAAAATGAAAAAAAAGAAAAATAGAGAAAGGAGAGTGGTTGGGTGAAAGGAATATTGACAAAAAGAAGAGAGGCACAGAAAGAGGGAGACAGAGCAATATAGGTATACAGTAGGGTACTTTGATACAACCTTAAAAAAAAAAAAAAAAAAACCCCTTCTGGGGGTGCCAAGTGGGGTGGTTCCCTTGAGGTCAGCAGCTCTTTGCTAACCTGATCAGACACAGTACCCCACCTCCACCAAGTAGAGAGGAAAGACAAAAATGCTATAAATCAAACCAAAACAAGCAAACAGAAAACCTTACGGGATAAAATTGGCTGGAAAAACCAAATAATAGTGGTAGAAACACTAACAAAAATGAAGTTCTGATTATTGAAATAGGCAGCAATGGGAAATTATAATTAAACTAGAAAAATTGAGAAAGAAAAAGGATCTGTATGGAAAAGGTTGAACTTAAAAAACAAAACAACAATCTAGAACGTCAAAATAAACAAAAAAAACAACCAAACCAAAAAAAAAAAAACAAACAAACAAACAAAAAAAAACACACACGCAACCAAAAACAAAGCAGTATGTATATGGAATTGAATATCGTCTGGGCAACACGTGGTCTTCTGGGGTATGAGATGTTAATCACAGTTCTGATACGACTGAGGCTGCTAGTTTCTCGAACCCCAGCAGGTAGACACCCTAAATCTCTCTTCAGCCCACTTAAAAGGCACTTTGAACTTGTTCACTTACTGAGCAGAAGCTTTCTCAGGGAAGTGCTTGTTGCTGGAATCACTGCTGAAGTGGCTATCCACTTACCCTGTGTGTCAAAACTGGTCTCCCTCTGCCCCCGAGGGTTAGGGCTGCAAGGCGGCTCAGACCCCGCCCTTAGGCTACTTGGTCGCTGGGTTACCAGCTCCCACCCAATTCCAGCTCTGCGACCCTGAGGGCGGAGCTTGCCAGGGCAGATCGCTCACAATGTCTGCCTGTGACCCAGAGCCAAACTCTATTAGCTCCGTCTGGCTCAGCGGCTCAGACTGGGGCCCTAGACAAAGGCCAAAGTTCTCCGCACTCCCGCTCAGGCTCTCCCCAAGGCAGTTCAGCTGAGTGCCAAGTCCAAGGACACCAAAACAGTTCACAGGTAAGGCCTTTCTGGTTTGCAGTCTCGCTGCTACTGAACTTACAGTTGCGGGCGGGTTTAGGCGGATTGAACACACGCGACCACTTGCCGGTTTTCCACTGTTTTAGTCCTCCTCTTGGGGTCCAGAAGTCTCTCGCTGACTCCCTGTATCCTCTCAGGGGTGATGATAGGCAGATCCCACCAGCCAGAGATGCCTGGAGTCCTATATCCCCAGACTCACGGTGCCCAGATGCAAGGAAGCTGTTACTCGGCTGCCATCTTCGATAATTTTATTTATTTATTTATTTATTTTTATTGCTGGGGATTCATTGAGGGTACAAAGAACCAGGTTACATTGATTTCATTTGTAGGGTAAAGTCCCTCTTATAATTGTGTCCTGCCCCCTAAAGGTGTGTCACACACCGTGACCTCCCACCATCCTCCCCGCCCCCTGTCCCTCTTTCTGCTCTCCCCTTCCCTTACTCCCCAGCGTATACTAAGTCATTCATTGTCCTCATATCAGAATTGAGTACATAGGATTCTTGCTTCTCCATTCTTGTGATGCTTTACTAAGAAGAATGTCTTCCAATTCCATCCAGGTTGATACAAAAGATGTAAAATCTCTATCTTTTTTAATGACTGAAATGTATTGCATGGTGTATATATACCACAGCTTTTTAATTCATTCTTGGGTTGATGGATATTTAGGCTGTTTCCACATTTTGGCGATTATAAATTGATCTGCAATAAGCAGTCTAGTGCAAGTGTCCTTATGGTAAACGATCTGTTTCTTCTGTGTAGATGCCTAGTAGAGGGATTACAGGAGCAAATGGGAGGTCTAGTTTGAGTTTTTGGAGATTTCTCCATACTTACTTCCAAAAAGGTTGTATTAATTTGCAGTCTCACCAGCAGTGTAAAAGGGTTCCCTTCTTTCCACATGCACACCAGCATCTGCAGTTTTGAGATTTTGTGATGTGGGAATGTGATAATTTTAATAGCTAAATCATATAGTGCTTACCATGTAAGAGGTATTATTCTAAATGCCTAACAGATACTAATGCATCTAACGCTTAAATCAATATTAAAAATTGAATCAGCATTTAAAAATTTTCCTTAATGATAAATAGAAAATTTAGATTTTTTTATTGATGGGAAAAGGAATTGTTTGTAGCACATTAGCTCTGTTTGGTTTTGTTTGCTTAAAAAGTTCTGGATAAATAGTTTCCTCATATAACCTAGTGCTCTTAGCGTCTTCATTGTATATTAGGAGAGCATTTTTAGGATGCATCTGACTGCTTTGGAGTCAAGGCTGAATGTAGCTTTTTCTTGCAATGTTTACATTTGTGCTGAAGTGGTGTGGACTCATATGATTAGGTAAAGTTTGTTGCTGGAGGCGACATTATGCAATTGCTTAAAATCTTACTCAGTTCAGATGGTTAATGGTCTTCAGTGGCATTTAACTCCTGTTTTGTGTTCATTTGTATTCAAGTACTAGAAGACAGGAGTTTAGCTAGCTTCCTAGGGTGACTTTCTGCTTGATATTATTGTTTAAATCACATTTCAAATAAAGAGGGAAAAAAGGAAAAAAGGAAAAGGAAAAAAGTGTATAGGAGACAGTGTCATTTGAATGTTTAGGAAGTCTTTTTTTTCCTGACGTGAACCTGAGCTAAGAGTCCCCTGAAAGGTGTGACTTTTTATGTGAGTTCAATGTGGAACCTCCCTGTGAGTGTTTGACATTGAGTATGGTTGGCTGAAGGGTCTCGCTGTTGGATTCATATTGTGATTTTTTTTTTAAGTCCAAGCACCATGCTTGACACTTAGTCAATGCTATAAGTACAATGGATCAAATAGATCAGTACTTAAGGAAAGAACTCAAATATGGAAGAGTTTTAGGAAGGGGTTGTTTTGAGAGAGAGGATATGGGTCATGTTGGGAGATGCAAAGCTAGGCTCTGCTAAACATAAAAAAAAAAGAAAAGATATACAATTATTTAGAGTAGGGAAGGAGCAGAGGAAAAGATCAAACTAGAAATGTCCACTATATAAATGAGAATTTAATATTATTTGCCCTCCACTCCTTAATTTTGAATGGTAAGAATTATCAATCGATTGGAGTTTTTCCAAATGAATTGAATACAGGGTCAGATGCTTTTTCTTATGTCTCCTAGAATCCTTTACGAATCATGTCATGTGGCCACTGCCAACTAAATAAAATTAACATATGATTTGATATCCATTTGCCATTACAGTACAAGACTAAAAATATTATGAAATTAAAGACATGCCACCTCTGTGGTAAGAGAGTGAAAATTCCATATATATATATGGAAGATGTTCTGTGAAATGCAGTTACCAGAGGAAGAGGAAATCTCAGAGGGAAAAAATGGATCTTACAAACTCAACTGGGGTAGGCATGGCTGAATGAATGAATGAACAGATAATGAGAGGTACATCTGAGGTAGTCAGAATGTCTGTCTGGCATTTCTTTCATTTTTAAACAACCGTAGGCAAGCCCCATATGTCAGATATTTACTAGCAAAGCAAAGATTGGAAAGTGGCAATATCCTGATAAATCAGGCAAAACCTCTACTTCTGTTTAGGGTACAGAAAGTACCACTGGGAAAGAGAATTATACATAAAAACGTGTTTTTCTTTTATAACAGCATGCTATTATCATCTTTATGAATTTTACTTAGGAAAGTCTTTGACTTAGGAAAGTAAGTGGAATTCCATTGATGTTTACAAATTATTGCTGAAAGTATGATGCAATATCAATTAGCATTAAAATCCAAAACCCATGTTAGGAGCTCTGAGCTCCTATTTCTAAGTTATTAGAATAAGCTTCATGTCAGTCACAGTTGGACTAAAACGTTGTTTAACAAAGAATGAAGAATTTGTCCTAAATTTTATGTTAAAGAACAAAATATTCAACCTTTATTTATTATTATTATTATTTTTATTTCAAAAAATTGGGGGAAACCAGGTGTATTTTGTTACGTGGATAAACTGTATCATTCTGAAGTCAGGGCTTTCGAAGTACCTGTCACTGGAATAGTGTACCTTGTATTTAACAGGTAGATTTTTGTCTATCACTCTTCCGTGGCCCTCCCCTTCTTGGTTCCCAGGGGCCTTCGCTCCTCTTTTGACCATGCATGTGTGTTCTTTATCTTGCTCCCGTTTCTAAGTGAGAACATGTTGTGTCTGTTCTTCTACTCCTGAGCTACTTCACTTAGGATAATGGTCTCCATCATTTTATATTTTTCTAAAGTTACTTAGAGTTATGTTGACATAGTTTTTGCCAAATATCCTTCTGAGCCTCACTTCGTGGGGCCCACAGTTTTACGTCTCTTGTCCTTACTTGAGCTTATCTGTAGAGATCTCTGCTTCCTTTGACCTATTTTCTGTAAATTAAAAATATATAGTACTACATGTGTTTTCTTTTATTCTTTGTCTTTTTTATCTCTTCTTAAAAATTTCAAGTGATAAGGGAGCACAGAGTTTTTGTGAGGTGGATACGCTACGTGCTGCTGGAGTCGGGGAAGGCAGTGTGCCTGCCTTCAGGACTGTGCTCATCATACCCACCCGGGAAGTGTTCACCCCTCACCCCTTCTTGGTTTGCGACGTCCTTCGGGTCTTTTTATGACCATGTGTACCCGTGTTTTAGCTCTCACTTATGAGCAAGAAGATGTGGTGTTTGTTTTTCCATTTCTGAGATGCTTCACTTAGGATAAGGGTCTCCAGCTCTATCCAAGTCACTGCAAAGGACATTATTTTTTTCCTTTTTGTAGCTGCATTTTCTTTATCCACCCATGAATCGATGAGTGCTTAGGTTGGTATCTTCACAACTGCAAAGTGTGCTTCAATAAACATTCTAGTGCAGGTGTCTTTTTGATAAAAAATTTCTTTTCCTTTGGGTATATTACATTCATTTTAGTTGTTAAAAATTAAAAATACGTGAAATTTTTCTACTCAAAGTAACCGCTGTTAACTTTTTGGTTACATATACCCTTTAAAAAACACAGAAGATAATATTTATATGTACTTTTTTGCAAAACGACTATTTTTTCACCCCCTATGTTGTAATATGCGTTGTATAGCAATACATTTGTTTTTGCATAAAATGACAGATTTATCATTTTCATAGGTATATAGTGTTCCATCACATGGATTTGACACAAGTTATTTAATTCTTACTTATGGATAAAACATTTGTTTTCAAGTTTTGCAATAATATAAATAAATGAGGTAATATCCTTGAAGCTTAATCTTTGCATTTGTTTGAGATTTGTCCCAGATTTACTTGGAATTAACCTTGAAAATACCATTGCAGGGAAAAACGGTAAAATTTCAGCAGGTAAAATTTCAGCTGTAGCTTACTGAATTGCCTTTAAGAAAGGTTGTAGGTGATATTACTCTAAATAATTGTGTGTGGCAGGCAGTCCAAGGACCCTTTGCCATCACTTGGTATTATTCTTTTTCTTCTTCTTTTATTTTTCATCTTTATCAGTTTGTTAAATGTACTAGTGCACGTGATTTCAATTTGTTATTGTACATGTTAGTGGTGAGTTTGAACATAATGTATTTCGGCCATTTGCATTTCTTGGCTTGTGCATTATTCTGATTTTTTATCATCTCTCCTATTAGTATTATCTATTTCTCATTGATTAAAAATTAACTCTGTTTATTAAACATAGAAATTCTCTGGACTGTATCAATTTCAAAACTTTAGTAGATTATTATATTAAAATTTTGAAAGAGAATGAAAATTGTAATTCTCACTAATCACTAATTACCACTAATTACTGCTTTCTTAATTTGTTCTCAGGTCAATGACCACTAGCAAAAATATTGAACATGGAAAATATTACTGTGAACCACACTGGTGTAGTCTTTCTTTATTGGTAATGAACTGAACTGTGTACCTGAGAAGAGAATAAAACTTTATCCAAAAATAAAATGGAAAAGTGAATCAATTGCCTGTATCCTGTAGCTAACAACATGGTCATTTTTACTTCATTATCTAAATATTTTAGACTAAAGTATGTTTATTTCCTAAGCTTTTTTCCCCTATTTTTTGATTAGCTATATAATTTTTTCAAGTCTGCATGGCCTTATAATGTTTGTATGAATGCAGCCATACAATTGATGATCTGAGGACTTCACCTTTGGATGAAACAAATATCAGAGATCAAAGTTGTTTTGTCTTATGGGCTCACTTCCAGGGTCAAGTGCAGGATTCCAGGAGGTCTTCCTGAAGAATGGTCTGGAGAGGAGGTGGGAGTGCAGCCTTTCACCAGCTCTGCAGTAAAGTGCCATCTGAGCCTGACCCTGTGCTTAAGAATCAGCACGCTACATCGTGATTCTGCACCAAGCTCAAATCTCGGCACTTGGTCTTTGATTCTGTTAGTACAGTGGGGTGGATATTTCTATCTTTATAGGCATGTTGCCTTCCCACCCCTAATTTTTTTCCTCGTGGTGTTTGGTGTTAGAGTGAAGGACGAAGGCCACATTTGAACATAAGTCAGGTTTTTTTATTTTATGTGGGGGAAAGCCGGGGGCATTTGCAGAACTTAAAACAGAAATCAAACCTTTAAAGGTCGACTGTATGTGTCCTGCCACTCATATTCTCTCTGGCTTCTAACTTTCCTTAGGCTTAAAATATATCTGGAGCTGCTAGTTCCTTTGTTCTTTGGAGAGTTCATTTCTTATTCTTTCAAAAATACTGATTTTTTTTTTTTTTTTTTTTTAAGGAAGGGCAACAAACAAAATAAAGTTTTTGTTGATCATGGTTTCAGAGGCTTGTTGCTTACAGCTCTGTGAAACAAAACAGGGCCTGCTGTTATTTCAGTAAGTGTCACTCTGCACCCTAACTTCGGGGTTCTCAGGGGTAGAAGTTCCTGCACCCAGTTGTTTGCTGGCTATGAATTTAGGAGGAATTGGGATAGCAGAGGGGGTGGCTGGTTCATTTTGAAATGAAGCTAGATAAGAAAATATATCTGGAAAAAATTGCTAATTTAATATTTTCTAGTATCTTCTTTTATAAAACCATCTACAAAGTTTGGTATAAAACTTTTACCTAGTCTAGTAACTCTCAGTGGTTGTCGTATCAGTATAACTCTTAATAGCCTGGAAGTTTAAAGTACATTAAAATAATTTGTTGAGTGTCAGAAATGCTATTTAGAGAACTCTGCCTTATTCAGGAGATATCATTTAAAAAAGTTAATTCTTAACTTTTCTAATTCTACACTGTATGTTGGGACTTACTATTTATATAATTATTTCACTTCAATATGTGAATGAGACATCTCAGACTACTATAAGGGAAAAATACTACAACAAAGTAACTACATTTTCTGCATGAAATAGATTTTATGCTTTTATTTTAGATAACAAATTCTGATTCATAGTTTTGCTATATTCAATTGCTAAGTTAAATACATTATTTCTCACTCCTGCACATTAATAAGTTTTCCTTATTTGCCCATAGATTTCCCTCTCTCTTTCTATCTCTTTATCCCTCATTCTTAGTCTTGCTCATTGTCAAGTGTCCACCTTTCTCTCAAATCCATCGTCTGTGTCTAGGAAGAGGCTATGAGCCCAGACAACACCCTTATCATCCTGAGCTTGGAGTCTAAGAAAAGACTTTCCTTGATTCTCTCTCAGTGCAACCGCTAGTGCCTCAATTAGAAATAACTGCTTCTCTTTTTATTTTTCTCACAAACATTTTGAAACTTAAATAATTATCCTGGTTATTTCTCTACTTTATTGGCGTTTGAGCAATGATCAATTCAATAGTAGTACCCTTCTTGCTACCTGTGTTCTGAACCAATTGTGATCAAACAGTAGGATGAATAGGGTATAAAATATCGTAATTATTTTGTCAAAGCTGATTCTGTGGGTTCCTGGGTAAGTAGGGTTCCTAAGATAGAATTCCAGAACCAGACAGTGACCCAGTAAAAATCACCCTTAAATAGACAAACACCATTATGGGCCAACTCTGCCAGGGGCAGAGTGACATGACAATGAACTTACATAAAGCTCTAAAATATACAAGGAAGAGGAGCTGAGTACCCACATAAAAGGACAAGAAAGGAAGTGGGCTATATGACCAGTTTGTTCTTTCAAACGGACCAGATGTGGGGCTTACAGCACATCTGGAGAAGGAAGAGGTATTTTTATCCCAACAAACTCTATTTCCCTACCAGTGTTTCCCTTTTAAATTTAATCCTTCAGAGTAGCTAAAACACATGAGACATTTGCTAAATATTTATTAAATATATTTATTCAGAAATAAACTCATTTTGGGGAATTGATTCAAAACGAAGAAAAAGGGAACAAGCGAACATTCTTGGGCTAAATAAATTCCATTATCTACTACCTCATAAGTAGTAGATTGTACATATTTTTATGATATTTATAATGTCAAGATGAAACCTTCAATTATTAGATTCAGACAGTTTCAGAATTTTTAGTTACTGAGGCAAAGCAATGAATGTGTCTGCAATGGTTCTCAGCGTGGCTGGGTGTGGTGGCACGTGCTACTCAGGAGGCCGGGATGGGAGGATCACTTGAGCCAGGGAATTTGAGGTTGCAGGGAGCTATGATTGCACCACTGCACTGCAGCTGGGCAATAGAGCAAGATGTCTCAGAAAGAAAGAAAAAGTTCTCAGTGAATATGATAGCAATAAAAATTTCAAGACCCTGTAGGCTAAATCACTTGAGGAAGGTCTGCAAAGACCTCAGAGTGACTCACAGAGCTTTCTGGAAACTCTGAAACTTTTTATGACATTGTGAATTGAAACATACGTATGGTAGAGGAAAAGAAACTTAGGACGAAAAATTTAGAAAATAGAGAAACTTTGGCAATTTAGCCTGAGAAAGTCTGATGCAGTTTTAGTCATATATTTTAAATATTCTTAATTAACCTATATCTCCATCCACCAAGCATATGATTGTCAATCTTTGCTGATAATAGGATATCTGCTAACTCGGTTAGGGAAGCAGCCCTTCATTTAATAGGGGATATAGTCTGATTTTTTCTAATAGCAAAGTTTGCCTTAGGGTTTAGTGTTAATTAATTGCATCTAAATATTAACTGACATCCATTTTAGGGTGTGAGCAAAACTTCTCTCCAGGGCACATCCTCTGTGGAAAACTTAATATTTCCATTATGAAAGCAAAAAGGATGAAATGCTTTTAGAAATGTGGCTGTTGAGTGCATAGGAGGGGGTAAACCTTTCCCACCAATCAGGGAAGAAGAGAGAGACTAAGATAATCAGCTCCAGGAACAGGGTGAGTTAGAAAGCTGATTCACACCAGATTTCAAAGAAGGAAGGAGAGATGGTAGGTTTGCTGAGGAGTCTTCTTGATTTAGAGCTGTAGGGTCCAGATAGTGCAGGGAATTGTGATACAGAAGGGAATTCTTTTTTTTTTTTTTGAGACAAAGTATCACTTTATCCTTCGTAGCAGAGAGCTATGGCATCATAGCTCACAGCAACCTCAAATTACAGGAGAATTCTTAAAAGAACTTTACCTGGAAATGCTTCTGTTTATGGGGAAATGATTGTCAGTAAGAATAACTAACAGCTGATAGTCTTGGTCAATAGAACAAAAGTATATCAAATCTGTTTTTCTTTTATTTCTAGAGAACAGACTTTGGGAGATCAAATTACAAAGTAATGTAAACCATTTGCCTCCTGTTTAAGAACCAAATAATATGTTTGATTCGATGCTACAATTTCTTATTTTTCAGAAGGAGTGGTTTCTGTCATGGGGAAACCATTCAAGATGGATTTTTTTTTCTCTTTCTGGCCAACTTTGTGAAAATTCAGACTGTCTTTGTCCATATAACTTAACTATTTGCTCTGAAAAATTTGTAGCCAGGATGATAAAACTGTAAACCTTTACTATTTGGTTCAGGAAACTGTACACTCATTTAACTAGGCAAAAATTGTGTTTATCAGGGTAAATAGCTGTCCACACAGGATAGGAGTTTGCTCACCTGGACGAGGAACATATTACCAGGGTAACAGTTAGCTGATTTGCGTCAAAACCCTTGCCCACTAGATCACAAACTTTGCCCAGTCCTAACTAGTGACCTCTTGAAAGACCCGTTTTAAATTACTTGAGGCTAGACTCCTCAAATTTTACAAAACCCCTTAAATTTCTTTCCTCTTTTGGGGTGCTAATAGGACTCCATGTATGGAGTGTTCTCTTGTGCTGCAATAAGGTTTAATAAATTCAGCTTCTTCTGACCAACAAGACTTGGTGATCTTTCTGAAGAATAAAAAGCTCAAATAAATGAGATTCTATATGTAGGTTGGAGTATCCACGTGGATACGAAGCGCTTTCTGGACGCCACACAGATTATGGATTTTAATTTATAGGAAATTAGACCCTCAAGCCATAAATGAAGTTGAACAGTAGGGCAACCAGAGTGAAGAGACTACAGAACTGCTGCAGTTGAATGACAAGGGCCTCGGAAAAGCAGATTTCGCGACATTAGAAGAAAACAAACGGTCTGGGTGTAGGACTAGAAATCAACAAGGAATCTCCTTTTTTGACCTTGAGGTCTAGGTATTATAAGGAAATCAGATTCCCCTCAAGTTTCCTAAGAGGAATCCAGGTTCTGGTCAATGTATAAGAATAGATACAATATGATAAATATTTATCTTATTTTATATTCTATAAGGGGATCAGATAGGATAGGAGAAAGGTTTAAGAACAGTCACATAGTGGGTTTTTCTAAAAAAGTGAAGAACAGAATAGGGTTTGTCAATAACTCAGTACCTGGACCTTGGGGCTTGGAACTCTTCTATTTCTGAAACTTTAACATAGATTTCAAGTTTTCTAACAACATGCTATTTATTTCTCATGGCCTCAGGTCTTTAGTCTCGTCATATTTGTTATTTTATGTGATTAATATCTTAATTTTTCTTTGTTTTATTAGCTTTTGGCAGTCTTGAATTTTTCTTTAACCTAGGATACATTGCTTTTAAACTTCTCCCTAATTTTTCAACTTCTTTTCTCTGTTATTTTTGTATCTTAGTGAAATCTGGTTTGAGGGGACTCCTACTAACTGCCTCTTCAGCTTCTATATCTGGGTACCAATTCCTCTGATTCCCCTAGAGAATAATCACCACACACAAATCCATAATCTTCAATATCCATCAGGCTGTTAACACTGCCTGGGAAGTTTTCTATTGGTTCTTATAAGCACTGCCTCACCAATTGAAAACATGCTCAATTATTTTCATTTAAAAAAATACACACTTTCTTAACTTATGCTATTCTCTTCCTTCTGTTCATCACAATGTTCTTGGGCTACACGTATCTTTAATTTCTAGATTTTTGCTTACTTCTCATTCTCTCCCTTCAAGCTATTCCCTCTGAAATGCTACAGAAATGGGTCTGGCAAAGGCCACCTAAGGGCTTGCATGGCTAACTCCATCAGACATTGTTCATCTTGATTCATTTGTTTTATCTATGGTATTTATTATTATTGAACAAGGAAAGCTTCAGAGAAAGGTAAGATGGACACGTTAGGCAAGGAAACACCCCACAAATGAGAAAGGGCTTCATGGAGTTTCAGGGTGTTCTGGATACTGTGAAAACATATTTTAATCAGCACACAACTTTTCCATAGAATCCTAGAAAGAATTGAGAAAAAGGAATATGTTTTATGTAAGTATGTTGGCATTAGATTGTTGGAAAAGCCCCTGAGTTTTGAGATAAGGAATTCAGATTTTATGCCACAGTTATCAGGGCCCACTGAGCCTACTCAAAACAAGAATAATACATGGTAAAAAGTGTTTGTTATCCTTCCTCTGCCACGGAGAGTAGGCTTAAACCTGTGCTTGCAGTATCAGTATTAGAATCAAAGTCTTGGTGGTTAAGGAGAGTAGCATAAAATATACTTTTGTTTTGAGCTTGAGGCCTGCTAGACATTTCAGTGGAAACCTGGGAAAGCATTTAAAAATTCAAGACTAGCCTTGGAAAGAGGGCAGTGTAGACAAGCAGATTAGAGATTTGTTTCTGAAGAAGTGAAAGTCGAAGTTTTTCATCATGATCTCAGTCTGGATAGGCAAGTATCCTCTAGATAGTGCCTTCCTTCCTTTCAATTTACTTTCTGGCACTCAGAGAATTCCTTGTAGTACATCTGTGCAAAGTTCCATTTTATCTTACATTTAAAACTGTTGTCATTCGTAGTTGATACTGTTTTGTTACACTGATAGGTTCTTTGTGACTCATGGGGAAGGCACATTTTTCCTTTTGACAGTTGGCTTGCAATTTTTTCTGTATATGCTGAATTGCTTTCTTGCTCTTGCAAATATATTCAACATCACAGTTCTTCCACATGACAGGCTGAGAAGGCTTTGGCAGATTCCAACCTCAGGAAGAAATAATGTCTGTCTCTATAGTACTATCAAGAGATTCATGTATATATGCCAGGAGACACCTTTGCAGTCACAGTGAACTTCCATGAAGTGAGGGGCATATGATGTGATATTCCATGATGTCATTTTACTCTAATGAATAATTGAGCATTAACTGATTGTTAAAGAGTTTAAAATCAGATCCTTTACCTATTTTACATGATTCCATAGACACAAAGTTAAATGAGGGGGTGGTGACATAGATTTGACTGTCATCTGCAAAGTTTGGTGTGTATAGATAAGTACTGGTATTCAAATGTTAATGACCAAATACCAAGTTTCTGATGTAGATAAGCAAGTAGATAAAATCTCTGGACTGATTGAAAAAGCATATGAAGTCTATGATGGTTTGAACTATTTTTGTTACCTTTTAAACTATTTTTGTTCCCTTTTACTGAGAAATATTGGCCTTCCTTTGGTACCCTTCGACATCTTCATTAGAAATTCATCATGATTACTCTACATAACACCATATTCGCCTCTGTCGTGTTGTCTCTTTCGTTGAATGTTTTATTTATTAAAAGCTTTCTCAGTGTTCATTCTGAGAAACTTGTTTAAATTTGCCTAATGTATGAGTATACTATAATATATGTACTATATTTTTCTATTTAATATCCTCCAGATTGTCTATTATTTCAAGCTTCTTAGACACAGGGCCAGAACTTCCTTAGTATCCTTCCCATTTGCGTACCTCACGCGCAATGATTCATATGCAGTAGCTCCACAATAAATGTGCTTTTGTATTGTAATACTAGAATATTCCAACGGAGATCAGGTGATCCTATTAACTTCCTCATTTCTTTTATCTACTGATGACATTTTCTGTGTTTGTGTATATTTCTCTGTCCAGTTTCATACCTGGACTTTGGACAATCAATTTTGCCATTTATAGTGTTATAGTATCATACTGAATTACTTCAGTTTCTGGGGAAAAATCAGATACATTGTATCACCTTTATTTGCATTTATAGAAATTCCAATAATACTCTGTCCTGTAAGTTCTCACACTGGGCTGAGAAGCAGATTATCTACAGATCTTAGTATCGTTTCCGAGTAGCCATGTCAGGTATGTCTAGCCAAGGGCACTTTGGTTTCTGAGTGTACAGTAGAATTGCTCTAGCTATGTGCTTCTAGGCCCATACGGTCATGATATCTCAGATCATATCTTTTTTTTCTTTTTTTGTAGTGTTGTGCCTAGGCCTTTTGAGGCAGGGTTCTTTTTTTCCCTCATTGAAATTCGTTAGAATAGAATGACTATTATGCTGGAAAGTCTAGAATAGTCATTTTCAGACTGTGCTTCCCAGACCAGTAGTACCAGCATCAACAGGTACTGTTGAAAAATACAAATACTCTGGCCCTACCCCAGATCTACGGAATGAGAAAGTTTAGGAATAGACCAGCAATCTATGTTTTAATAAGCCCCCTGGGTAATTCTGATGAAATGAAAAGTTTGAGAAGTGCTGGTCTGGAGAGAGGGTGATCTCATAAAGAGATATCCAGCTTTGAGACTGTATGCATCAGAGCAGCAGTCCCCAATGTTTTGGGCACCAGGGACCAGTTTCACGGAAGACAATTTTTCCATGGACGGGGGTCGAGGGGTGGGGTGGGACCGGAGGTGGAGCTCAGGTGGTGATGCTATGTATCTGGTTCCTAACAGGCCGTAGACTGGTACCAGTCTGTGGCAGGAGGTTGGGAACCCCAGATTTAGAGGACTTGGTTCCTATTTTCATCTCTAAACTGAGACAATGTACAGAATTGACACTCATTTTTCTCACCTATTAAATGAGAAGTTTGCACAAGGTTATAGTTAATATACCTTACTAACTCTAAACTCTGACAGTAAGGATGCTTCCCCAAACCTAGCTATTGAGGAGAAGGTTTTCTGTAGTTATACTGTGGTTATGGTGTAGTACTTTTCTGGTTTCTCTGCCCTTACCTGATTTTGTAACCTCATTGAAACAAAATGACTTTATATATTGACACTTAATCTACTCTTACACTTCAGTGGTCTTTTGAAGTGGGAGGTTTACTATAGCTGTTCGCTGCACATCAACATACCTGCCATCTGATGCTATGCACCAATTCCTGGCTGCAACCTGTCAATCCAAGACCTTCTGGCAAGGAAGATGCCTGGGTACAAATGATTCTTATGAAATTGATCTCTTACTTTTTTTCTGGTATCAATATTTTGTCAGTGGACATAGCAGAAGTCAGTAGGACAAGACAGGCATTGGATATCTTGTGGAGTTAGCATATCACACATGAGAGTTTAGAAACTGTAGGCACAAATGCCTAAAATGAGTTGTCATGATTAAACTCAAAATTTTATATTTTATAGTTCTAAAATAAATGCATGTATTCTTCCAGTCATATAGGCACAATTTTTTTGAATGTTCAAAGAATTCACATCTCTTCTTTATCCCAGTGATTGTTGAATACTATCAATACAATGAATCTTATAAATTATTTCTCCTTTATTTTCTCTACATAATCTATGGTGTTGCCCTTGACTTTAAAGTCTGTGTATGCAACTCTTGTAACTCATATCGCTACTGTAACAAAGACTTCATAATATCTCATGGCTGCCTTCTCCTCAGGTCCTAATGGGAGACCCTAAAAAAGACTTGACTGTAGAGAAGAGACATTTTGTATAAACCACTTTTCCCCCAGAAAAATTTAGTGTTTGAATCTCTTTTCAAAAAGGCTACCTTAGTTTGTCATCCCACCAACAGTGTATAAGAATTCCTTTCCCTTCACATCCATGCCAGCATCTGCAACTTTGGGATTTCATGGTGTGGGCTATTCTTTCTGGGAAATAGGGAAAATCCTCAAAGAGCTAAAAGTAGACCTCCCGTTTGATCCTGCAATCCCATTATTAGGTAGATACCCTGAAAAAAAAATCATTTTATCATAAGGACATTTGCAATGAAAGTTTTTTTATACCTCAATTCACAATCAGTAAGATGTGGAAATGACCCAAGTGTCCATCCGCTCATGAAAGGATCACTAAACCATTGTGTATGTATACCATGGAACACTATTCAGGCATAAAGAAAAATGGAGACTTCACATTTTTGTATTTACCTCGATGGATTTGGAGAATATCCTTCTAAGTATTATAAGCATGGAAAACCAAGCATCCAATGTTCTCAAAACTAATAAGAAACTAATAGATGAATGACCACATGACCACATGAGAGAAAAACACAATTAAATTCATGGGGAGGGGAGAAGGGAGGAAGGAGGACGAAAGGGGAGGAATGAGGGGGAATAAGAAGGAGATTTGGTGAGCTCTCACCTAATGGGCATCATGTAGAGGTATAGGGCACACCTCCTGGGTGAAGGGCTCAACTACAACTTGGACTTTAAGCTAACAAGTGAAAACAACATACCTAATCATAGGTACTCTTATATTAATCTGAAATAAAAAAGTGGAATTAATAAATAAATGCCACTAAATTTTATTGAACAAACAACAGAAAACAGTTTACTCTTCCTTGGAGGTTATATAAATTGAATCTAATTCCAGAGGTCACTTTCCTGGAGATTTTAATTGACTCTGTCCATATTGGAACACATGACTTCAGTGTCCCAGACAGTCTATTTGTCAGTCTGGCACTTTTTCCAAACAAAATTTTATATTCTGGAAAAAATTCAAGGCCCAATATACAACAGTACAGTGAAATTGTGTTCCAGTTTGTGTAAATGATCTAACCTCCTTTTAGTAACCTGGGTCAAGAATGGCTACTTTAGCGAATTCCTTACTCCATCATCTTGTTAAAAATACAGACAGTGGTATAACTTTGTGTAAGCTCATGCATTATTGAGCTGATAAATCACAGTGGCTTTGAAAGAGCCAATATGCTCCAGCTGCCTCTCATGCAAATTAACTGCATGTGCTAAAACTCCTTATGGAAATTTCAATGGCTAAAAATATAACGCACCATCAAAATCCAATGTTATTTCTGTTTTCCTCCTACAGTGTTTTGCCAGTAGTAGACTTTTAAGAGATTTTCAAGTTTGATAACTTCTGGATTTTGTTTTATTTCAAATGCAGAACCTACGTGCACACACATCCACGCACATCCACACCCAGGCATATATGAACATACATGATCACTTCTCATTAGTGGCTGTAGTTACGCTCCCCAAAGTCACAATGAACACAGGTAGCTAAGGTGGAACCATTGCTGATAGGAGAAGCGGAGGGTTAGGTTCCTGCGAGGCCCACTCACCTCTTTTTTACATCCTTGTCAGTAGATTAATATGTAACCTTGTATTTGTGTTTCTGCCTAAAACACCTTATGTAGTATGGTGTTGATTCATTAGCATAGAATTGTGGAATTTATGGCCACCGTACTATATAACATACACCAGAATGAAGTTTATCTAGCAAACATATATTCTCCCTGGGGCTATCTCCCAACAGTGCTTAGGAACATTAGCCAACTCTTCAGCACTGAAATTGGCACCATTATAAACAGTGAAATCCCAGCAAAATTCACTAAAATGTAAAAACTGTGGCACCAAATAGACTACAAAGTGGACGCTTGTTTAAAATATGAGAGCTAAAACAAGAAGACAGGATGTGACTTTGTTCAAATTAAGCTGAGAAAATATGAGTGGGGAGGTTCCAAATTTTTCTTACCACTATGTATATGTCTTTGAATTACCTTGAGAATGGCATTGAGTCTTGATCAGTCCGAGGGTTAAATAAGTAGATAGATACATATGGTATAGGATAAAAATTTATATACCTAAATCCAAAATACAATACCTAAATCCAGTCTACAAGGGTGCTCTTAAAAGTTTCAAAGCACTACAATTTATTTTAAAGTACAGTTTACACTTTTATTTTCACATATGTATTAATAGATAAATGCTATCAAATTAATTGAAAATACAACAATATAGCCAGGCATTGTGGCGGGCGCCTGTAGTCCCTGCTGCTCGGGAGGCTGAGGCAAGAGAATCACGTAAGCCCAAGAGCTGGAGGTTGCTGTGAGCCGTGTGACGCCACGGCACTCTACCAAGGGCAGTAAAGTGAGACTCTGTCTCTAAAAAAAAGAAAATATAACAATGACATTGCATTTTATTAAATTTAAATTTGTTTTAGTGCTTTGGCATATGTACGCAGCATATGCAGCATTTGGCTAGACATTTGTAATAGTATTATTATTTTACAGCCTCTTCACACTTGAGATGTATTAAAGGACTGAGTCATGACTCCATAAGCAGAAGAGTCTCAAAGATACTGTATGCTGAGTTTTTAATGGAATATTTTCCTTTCCAATGCAAACTATCCATCTATCTATAGAGCCTTAACTCTCAAACATTCAAACAAACAAACAAACAAAAAAAAAAACAAACCCTGGGTACAGTGCCATGGCATCATGACTCACAGCAACCTCAAAGCAACCCTCTTGCCTCAGCCTCCCAAGTAGCTGGGACTACATGCACCCACCACAATGCCTGGCTAGTTTTTCTATTTTTAATAGAGATGGGGTCTCACTGTGGCTCAGGTTTATCTCAAGCTCCTGAGCTCATGCAATCCACCTGCCTCAGCCTCCCACAGTGCTAGGATTACAAGCATGAGCCATCACACCAGCTAAACCTTCTTTTTTTTGAAGTAATATATAAGTATTTAATTTCTTTTTTTTTAATTTCAAAAGATTATGAGGCACAAATATTTGTGATATATAGATTGATTTCATTACGCCTGAATCAGCATTTACTGATAGTGTTCACTTGTAACTGTTAGGGAGGGTTTTTTTGTTGTTTGTTTTTTTGCAATTTTGGCCGGGGCTGGGTTTGAGCCCACCACCTCCGGCATATGGGGCCAGCACCCTACTCCTTTGAGCCACAGGAGCCGCCCAGGGAGGTTTTACCCATCACATTCTTCTCCCACCACACTGCTTGATTTCCACTGAGTTTTACTTCCTTCTCTGCACATGTGTACTTATTTTAAGTGAGTTACCAATTTACTAGCAAGTACATTGGCATTTGTTTTGTCATTCTTGGGATACTTTCCTTAGGATAATGGTCTCCAGTTCTATCCAAATTGCTGCAAAGGCCTTGATTTATCCTTTTTCATGGCTGAGTAGTCTTCCATGGTATACATATGGGCACTTGGATTGATTCCACATTTTTGCAATTGTGAATTATGCTGCAAAAAACATTTAAGTGCAGGTGTCCTTTTGCGAAAATGACGTTTTTTTCTTTTGAAGAAATACCCAGTAGTGGGAATGGGTCAAATGGTAGGTCTACTTTTAGTTCTTTGAGAAATTTCCATACTGTTTTCTATAGAGCTTGTATTAATTTGCAGTCCACCAATAGTGTCTGAGGGTTCCTTTCTCTCTCCATCCCTGCCAGCATCTATTGCTTTTGGACTTTTCAGTAAAAGCCATTCTAACAAGGGTAAAGTGATACCTCATTGTGGTTTTAATTTGCATTTCCCCAATGATTAGTGACATTGAGCATGTTTTAATTTATTTATTGGCTATCTGTCGATATTCTTTTGAAACGCTTCTGTTCATATCCATTGTCTATTTTTTAATGGGGTTTTTTTTTCTTGATGATTTGTTCGATTTCTTTGAGATGCTGGTTTGAGAAGCCCTTTATTGGATGGGGCTTGTGAATATATTCTCTCATCCTGTCTCCTTGCTCTGTTGATTTCCTTAGCTATGCAGAAGCTTTTTAATTTAAGCAAGCCCAATTTATTTATTTTTATTGTTACTGTGATTGCCATTGTGGTTTTCTTCATAAATTCTTTGCCCAAGCTGCTATCTAGAAGAGATTTTCCAACATTTTCCACTAGCATTATTAGGGTTTCATGCCTTATGAATAAGTCTGTTATCCACCATGAATTAATTTTTTTGGGTGGTGACAGACACGGATCCGGTTTCATTCTTCTGCATGTGGCTATCCAATTCTCACACCACCATTTATTAAGCAGGGTTTCTTTTCCCCAGTGTGTACTGTTATCCGCCTTGTCAAAGACCAGTTGGCTCTATGGGGATGGTTTTAAGTCTTAGTTTTCTATTCTGTTCCATTGGTCTCTTTTTGTGCCTATACCATGCTGTTTTGGTAACCTTAGGCCTGCAGTGTTGTTTGAAGTCTGGTAAGGTGATGCCTTTGGATTTGTTCTTTTTGCTTAAGATTGCTTTGGCTATTTGAACATTGTTCTGGTTCCAAAGTGTAGAGTTATTTTTTCTAGATCTATGAAATATGATTCTGGTATTTTGATGGAGATTTCATTGAATCTGTAAATCACTTTGGGTAGCATGAACATTTTAACAATGTTGATTCTACTGATCTGTGAGCCTGGTATGTTTTTCCGTTTGTTTATGCCATCTGAGATTTCTTTTCTCAATATTTCATTGTTCTCTTTGTAGAGATTTTGAACTTTTTGGTTAAGTATATTCCAAGGTATTTATTTTCTTTGTGGTTATTGTGAATGATGTTGAGTCTTTGATTTGACTCTCACCTTGACTATTATTGGTATATGGGAATGCTATTGATTTGTGTATATCGATTTTGTAACTTAGAACTTTGCTAATTTTTTTTTTTTTAAGAGACAGATTTTCACTTTATCAGCCTTGGTAGAGTGCTGTGGCATCACAGCTCACAGTAACCTCCAAATCCAGGGTTTAGGAGATTCTCTTGCCTCAGTCTCCCGAGTAGCTGGGACTACAAGTGCCCACCACAATGCCTGGCTGTTTTTTGTTGCAGTTTGGCCGGGGCCAGGTTTGAACACACAATCCTCAGTATATGGGGCCAGCACTGAGCCACAGGCACTGCCAAACTTTACTAATTTTTTTTTTTTAAATCAATTCCAGGAGTCTCTTGGTGGACTCTTTGGGATTTTCTAGATATAAGATCAGAACTATTATTTGGACAAAGCAATAGTTTGACCTCCTTTTTCTCAACTTGGGTACCATGATTTTTTTCTTTGCCTATTGCTCTGACTAGGACCTCCAGCACTATGTTGAATAGAAGTGGTGACTGTGGGCACCCTTGCCTTACTCTACTTCTCACTGGGAATGTTTTTGGTGTTTGTAGTTGCTTTTGTAAAATTATGATTTTGACTTATATTAATTGAGTTTTTAGAAAACTGAGAACAATATAAATTTATGATTAAGTTGTAATGCACTAAGAAGTTTTTAAATTCTGATAAATTGTTTGAATTGTACTTTGATGAAAAATAATACCTGTAGCAGTATAGATAATTAGATGCATATGGAATGTGTAAAATATTTGGAAAACTAAAACAAAAATAATACAATAGATACAGAAGGATCTTCTTAAAATTTTTAATTACTTCATTTTGTAAATTCTTATTCAGTGAACTTTAGTGTTTTCCAAATATTTTTCCTGATACATTCTGACCATATTTTGTTTCTGCTATTTTTTTCTTCCATATATATTGCTCATTATTTTGTTTACCAAGAATGCCCACTTTTCTTTGGTTATTTGTTTCTTTGCTATTGATATGAATGATTAGTCATTCCTTTTCTTTTTCTTTCTTTCCTTCTTTTTAATAGAAGTTTATTTTTAAATGTATAATAGGCTTTAAGACAGCACTCCATTTTAGCTATACATGGCAAAAGATGTTATGGCAGGGAAATAGATGTTTAAATAGGAATCAAAGGTCACCATCATTCTGGCACAAGGAACAGCTTACTTTTTGCCTGATTTCCTAATTCCACCTGTGCACAGGAGGCCCTTCCCTTCAGCCTTCACTTTGTCTCCTCAAGGTTCTTTTGCTCCTCTTTTTGTTTCTGTTTGCATGGTTTATCTTCCTCATCCATCTCCTTGGCCTACTTTTGGGGCTGTTTCAGGGTCTTCTTGCCACCTTTGCAGCCAGACAGGGCACTGCCTCTCCTTCCCCAGACCTCGAATTGTCATTTCTTATTAGACAAATAACACTGCATGATCTTAAGATACAGTTTTATAAGATTTTTAAGTTATAGTTTTATATTATACATATGTATATGTCTATGACTTTTGCATGAACCAAATCTTTATATTTTATAAATAGACTTACGTTTTATCTCTTCAGTTCATCAACCAATGTGTTAGTGAAACAAGTTACCTCTTTGCTCTGAGCTTCTCTTCTTTGACTCTTTATAAACACTTTAAAGAAATATAAATTAGAAAACTAAAGTAATTTTCTAATTTCTCTTATTCTTTGGATGGACATTATGACTATAGCTCTTTTTTATTAAAGGTGTTATCTCTTGTTTTGAAGATCTAGAAGTTCACTATAGAAGGATTAAATCTTCCTATACCTATATGATACTACTATAATACACATATGTATAAGCAGTTTCAATGTTAATGTTATATCTCTCAACAGAAACAAAACTAACTGTGACCATCACCAAATTGTTTAGGTCCTGTGTATCATTATGTTCCTTTTTCTCTGACTTAATGTTCACCAAATGGGTGAAATGTTCAGATATAGTAGGAAATTACCAACATTTCATATCAAAATATATTTGAATATTGGTCAAAACTAATTTTTGTTATCTTGGAAGGATGATTTTGCTGTTTCCTTCAGAAGAAGGGGAGTTTTGGTACAGATAACATATTTTTCATTGAACAATTCAGTAGTTAGAACATATCCTATTTAAGAATGTTCTATATGAATTTGAGAAGGGCATTTTCTGAGCTCCATAGACCAACCTAAATACTAACAATGCAGTACTCATGATATCATGTTTATTAATAACTCAGTAGGAGGGACAGACATGAAACAAGTGTAGATATAATTCACTTTTCATACTGTCTGCACTATCATGAACCAAAAGGATGAAAATATTTGCACAACATGTACACTTCTTCTGATATGAACTTTAAAAACAGTGTTAGAAATCTCTAGCATCTAAAAAAATAGCATTTGTTACAGTTTAAATGAATTAAATACCTTTTCCGTGTTTATGTGATAAACTTGCTCTGTTTGCCTAGACCTAGATCCAAAGATCAGTATGAAAAGCAAAGTGATGGTGTTTATGAATTACATAAATTTCTCAAGGACAAGATAAGCACCAGGAATTTATAATAATTATGCCACAAATGGAAGGGCATTTGGGGACATTTTGCCTAACTTATTTATTTCTCAAATGAAGAAACAGAAGTAAATTTTAGCTAGAAATAAGAAAGAATAGGTACATCAACAAACAAAAAAATTTCCTCTTTTCAGTTTTTGTTTATAGTAAAACTGAATTTTTCACATCCACATAGAGCAACATCATAAGGAAATGTGGGAAATCTCAATGGTGGTACCTCTATCCCTTCTGAGCAGTCATTCCATAGGTGGGAAAGAATAGTATTTATTTTTGGATGAGACACGTCAGGAAGTGACCCTCCCGGGGTTGCTCACTCCCAACACAAACAGATTTAACATGCCAGAGAAGAAAGTGGCCGTTTGGCTCACACAGCAAGAACATTACATTTGGCTCTATCTGGGGCAATAACCAGAGATCCAGCAAGCCAGACCAAGAAAGAGACACGCACAATAAGAATAACAATACATTTTAGGAATAATGACACAGTTTTTGCAAATATGTTCATTTAGTTCATGTGAAATGACTTACACAGTATTTTAAACTTATTTTTTACTCCTTGCTATGTACCACTTAAGTTAATGATAAAATTTTGGATACATTTGATTTTTCTCGTGGTTAATGGACTATATTTATTTTAAGGATTTGAATTTAGAAAGACATATATATATATCTTGCCCCCAGCCCTATGAAATAAGATCATCTATCAGCTCTGCTTTATTTGCAAAAGAAGGTTTAGTTGCCCTTTATATTACTGTTAGAGCTCAAGACAATGTTTCTTTACTTATGAGCAGATGTTTGAAATCTTCCAGGAGGTTTCTCTAAGACTATGGAAATGAACTTGGCATGGATACTGGGCTCCCAGGTGGAGCGGTGCACATGAGCCTCCTTAGAAGTGTTAGATCAAGGCTAGTCAGGGAGAGTAACAGAGCCTAGCCACCAAAAGCCGACCGCTTTGGTGAGTGACAGGTACAGGCTCCTTCTGAAGCATGAAAAGGAATGCTAAATGATCTCGCTGACAGAATAAATCTTCTGTTTGTTTGGTCTGGACCAGATGTGCTACAGGCTGATGTGGAAATGTCTGCTCATGCCAATTTCACTTTAAATCACAATTTGGCAGACTGGTTAGTTTTGAAAGTTGCAGCCCATTTAGCACTTTAAACAGAAATGTTTTCCAATGGTCTTTTCATTTAATTTGCAAATCCACACCAGGGCCTAAATAAGGCTGTAAGAAGCTGTTCTCTGGAGATGTGGGTCACTTGATAAAAAATTCTGTCTTGAGATTGAATGGGAAATATGGCTTTATTTCCTGTGTGAATCATCTGACTGTACAGCTAATGTAGCCTGTGTATCTAGCACTGTGCCGAGTGCAATCCCACAGAATTATTTCTACTTTACATGCAAGTTGCTTTAAGGTTTTAAATACAGTAGTATAAGTTTCGATTGTATTATGTAATTTTCAAGGTTTTGAATTAAGAAAGATCTAAAGAGACCCACTTTTCTCAACATATATTATAGATTTCATATCTTTAGGAACACTTCATGATTCATTATAGGTATGAGTGCTAAAGTAATCTTTGGGAAATCTAAAGTTTTAGGAATATAAAAGAGTCTCCTTTAAGAAGGGAGAAGAATTCCGGTTTTTTAATTACTTAAAAATATAATGCATATATTTATTTTTCTTTATAGAAGTGATTTTTGTAGTGCTTGTGAGCAAATAGAAATATCAATACACTTATTCCTGATTTTATGAGGACAGGAATCTTGGTCAATTTCATTCATATCTATAATACAGGTTAGTAGAAAGAAGCTTGGTACATAGGACTTGCTCAATAAAACTTTGTTAACTTAGTTAATTCAGGTACCTAAATATATTTTTATTATTTAATTGGAGTTTAGAAGAAGAGTTGGTTACTAAGACTCCAGAAAGAATATTGATTTCTATGCATTTAGATGTAAAACTTTAACATTTACCTGTAGTTATGGACTAAAAGACTTCCAAAGGCTTTCTATTAAATAAAGATGTTGACTTTACATCTTTTGTATTAACCTGGATGGAGTTGAAGAACATTACAAAGTATCACAAGAATGGAAAGGCAAATATCTAATGCACTCAATACTAATATGAAGCCAGTAGAAAAACAGCTACTCATCCATAAGAAAAAAAAAAAAAAAAAACAACTAACTTCGTTGGAGAGAGGATGGAGGATAGAGAGAGAAGTGGGGAGGAGAGAGAAGGGATTGGTTAGCTCTCACCTAATGGGCACAATGTAAGGGGATACAGCCCTGAGTGAAGGGTTCAACTACAACTTGAACTTTGCCTGACAAATGCAAACAATGTAACTTAATGGTTTGTACCCTATATTAATTTGAAATTTAAAAATAAATAAAGATGAATGGGAAATGAACATAAAACTTGTCAGTGAGCCTGGGACAATGGATCTAATGTTTTATTATAAAATATTAACTTGGACCCATTTAGTCCTGTGAAGAATTATATTAAAAAGTTATCATTTGATTTTATCTCAGCTGCATTTACTCTATAAAGAGGAAATATTAAAGTAAATTAAATATTCTTACCTTTCAGAATCAAACATAGCCGAGGCTTTTTATTTTTGGTTTTGGTTTTAATATTCTTCTCAAGTGAAAATACTTTTGTAAGTAGGACCAAAAGCCCAGATGCCATATTAAAAAAGATTTTAAATTTAAATACAGAAATCATAATTTCTGCCAGGCAATCTCACACACACATGAATGGACTAGCACACACACACACATACAAACACATATACATAAACCAAGTCACAATACTAATTGCAAAGTAGAAAAAATTGCAATATATTTGAAAGTCAGGGACCAGCTTCTTTAAAATAAATGCTCTCCCAAATTAATTTTAAAATGAAAGCAAAAGCAACTTCATATTTAATGAAAGAAAGGCTAATTAAATATCTGAGAAAATGCTACTTTTTTCCCATGCAGACTGAGAAATACCAAAAATGTTTTGATAATATGCCAAATATTAAGCACGGAGAAGTGAGAGCTCTTGCACATTATTTCTAGGTTTAAATTGCTGCGTCCTGTCTCAAAGGCAATTTGAGAACAGTTCTTAAATCAAAATTACAGTGTCCTGTGCTTTTATCTAACAATTTCACATCTAAAAATTTACCTTATGGATGTGGTTGTACCTGTGTATAAAATTGCATGCTTAAGAATAATCAAAACTCATGTAATGTTGCCTGCAGGAACCAGATTGAATAGCCTAATGTATTTGCAAGTTCTGCATTTTTTTTTTTGAGACAGAGTCTCACTATGTTGCCCCTCAGTAGGGTGCTGTGGCATCATAGCTCACAGCAACTTCAAACTTCAAACTCTGGGGCTTAAGTGATTCTCTTGCCTCAGACTCCCAAGTAGCTGGGACTACAGGTGCTGGCCACAACACCTGGCTATTTTTTGGTTGCAGTTGTTATTGTTGTTTTGGCAGGGTGGGGCTGGTTTCTAACTCGTCAGCCCAGGTATATGTGGCCAGTGCTCTAGCCGCTGAGCTACAGGTGCTGAGCCAAGTTCTGCATATCTGTATTCAACTAACCTCAAGTAAATAGTATTTAAAAACTCAACAAAAACAATACAAATTAAAAACAAATTGGCATAACAAGTATTTGCATAGCATTTACTTGTATAGGTGTTGTAAGTAATTTGGAAATGCTATTAATGTACACAGAAGGATGTATGTAGGTTATACACAAATACTACACAATCTTATAATGAGGACTTGATCATCTAAGAATTTTAGTATCTGGGGGCGGTGGTGTCTTGGAACCAATCCCCCACAGAACCTAAGGGACAGCTATTTTTGAAATAATCTAATAGTCAATCAGTTGGAAAAGGCTGATTAAATAAGTTATAGTACCCTCATATTATGGGATTCTATGAAGAAGTCATTAAAAATAAAGCTGTTGTATAAGTTCTAAAATGAAGTAGTTCATTTTAAAATGAAATGCATGAACATTTAAAATAAATTCCAGTTTCTATTATTTCTTTGCTCTCTTCATTAAAAAATACACTTTACAGTATTCAGAAATGTTTGAGAATATGTATGAGAGAGTGTGTGTGTATTTGTTTGTATGAGGTTAGTGTATATCACGGTGAAGTTAGTGATGTCTAATTAAACGTCATTTAATTGTCTCATAAAGAATTCTGTAATATAATCCTAATTTATAGTCATTGGAACTTATCTAGGGCTTTTCACTGATAATAGTATTTTATTTTCAGACACCACATATAAACATTTTTCCCATGTGCAGAACTTTTGGGACCATTAAATGCCATTTTGTAAAATAACTGTTCCAGAATAAGTTGCCCTCGAACTTGAAAATGTTTAGGAACATTTCTCTTAAAAAAGGAATATTTTAGTTTTCAGTTACTGCAGGAATCAACTTCCTAAACTGGATGAGTTGAATGGGCTCACACTGAGCTTGAACGTGGTATTGGTGTTTTCAGTGCCTATTGCAGCCACACTGGAGGTACAGCCTTCACGCAACTCTTCTCAATGCTCAGCTCCACTGAGAGCTTGTCCTCTGCAATTAGCTGCAGTCACAGAGGACTCTGACATACCTGAACATTTGTGTTACTAAGGTGAAAAGAATATGTAAGCACAAATATTGAAAGTGAAATTGTAAAGTGATTTTTGGTCTTCTGGATATATACCTAGTAGAGGAATTGCAGGATCGAATGGCAGGTCTATTTTTAGATCCCTAAGTGTTCTCTAAACTTCTTTCTAAAAGAAACGTATTAGCTTACATTCTGTCTCTCCACATCCATGCCAAAATCTGTAGTTTGGGGATTCTGTGATGTGGGCTACCCTTACTGAGTTAGATGGTATCTCAAAGTGGTTTTGATTTGCATTTCTCTGATAATTAAAAATGATGAGCATTTTTTCATGTAGACCATGAGCCTGTCTTCTTCAGAGAAGCTTCTGTTCAAGTTCCTTGCCCACAATGAAATAGGATCACTTGTTCTTTTCTTATTAATAAGTTTGAGTTCTCTGTGGATTCTGATTATCAAACCTTTGTCAGAAACATAACTTGCAAATATCTTCTCTCATTCTGAGGGCTATCTGCTTGATTTACTTGCTGTATTCTTGGCTGTGCAGAAGTTTTTTAGTTTGATCAGATCCCAGTAATGTATATTTTGTATTGCTCCAATTGCCTGGGGGGGGCTCCTCCTCATAAAGTATTCTCCCAGGCCATTTTCTTCAAGTGTTTCCCCTGCACTCTCTCCAAGAATCTTTATAGTTTCATGTCTTAAGTTTAAATCTTTTATCCAGTGAGAGTCAATTTTTGTTAATGGTGAAAGGTGTGAGTCCAGTTTCAGTCTTCTACAAGTTGCCAGCCAATTCACCCAGCACCATTTGTTAAATAGGGAATCTTTGCCCCTATCAGAATGTTTACTGAAGCCCAATTTATAATTGCCAAGTCCCGGAAGAAGCCCAAATGCCCACCGACCTGTGAATGGATTAATAAATTGTGGTATATGTATACCATGGAATATTATACAGCCTTAAAAAAGATGGAGACTTTACCTCTTGTTTGTTCATATGGATGGAGCTGGAACATATTGATAACTTTATGAGTAATTCCTGTCTTCCTGAAATGTGAAAAACCAAACTGTAACCCAACCACGGAAAGACCACTTGCTTAAGGCTTCTTGAGTTTGACTCTCCGCGCCATAGTCACACATATTCATCTCAGAATAAAGCTCTTTAAATTGTTAAGGGAAAAAAAGGGAAAACAAAGTACACACATACTTTTAATTTCCCCTTTCTCGTGTCCCAGGTTTCTAGCTCCGTGGGATACACATTGTGAACACTCTGCCAGAGTTTATGAATGAATAAATAAACAATTGCTTGATCGCATAGACTGCCACAAAGTCAGTCAGGTTTCAGGAAAATCGGGCATTTAAATACTTTCACATACATAAAATAGCAAGTATTCCGTTCTCACAGCAGCTTTTCGAACTAGATGCACTTAGAGCAATTGTAATCATCCAAAGTAAAGAGATACAATTACTGAATTCCTTTATAGAAAATAACACAAATCTGGAAGGCTAGCAAGAGGCAAGAGGCATTAGTTAGGGGTTTGTCTGAGCTTCTATAAAGGAGATACAAAAATACTGGCTTAGGCAGTTTAGAAATGTATTTTTCTCTCACATAACAGAATAGAGATAGAAAAAGTCTGTTAGAGTCTTGCCATCCTCAAAACACAGCTTTTATTTCTGTATCTAATTCTTGCAATAGGAAAATAAAGAAGGCAAAAGATGTTCATTCCCATTGCATTTAAGGGTGTAGCCTGGAAATAACAAATATCAACTGTGTTCATGTCTCCTTATGTCACAGGCCACATCTAGTTTCAAGGTGCCAGGAAACAAAATCTGCAGATAAGTGGCATGTGCCCATCTAGAACTCAAAAGCACTATTCTTTTCTAATTTCAGTTTAGTATGAGGGTATAAGTGATTAGGTTACATTGTCTGTGTTTGTTAGATCAAGTCCAAGTTCCAGTTGTGCCACTCACACAGAAGGGTGCCACGTACCCTTATATGGTCCCCTTTAGGCAAGAGCACACCAATCCCTCTCCCTCCTACACCTCCACCAGAACGTTTACTGAAGCTTAATTCACAATCACCAAGATGTGGAATCAACTCAAGTGTCCATCAGTTCATGAATGGATTAATAAATTGTGGTATATTCAGGCATAAAAAGAGGGAGACTTTACATCTTTTGTATTAACCTAAATGGAATTCTTAGTAAAGTATCACAAGAATGGAAAATCAAGTATCCAATGTCCTCAATACTAAAAGCACTATTCTTAAAAGATATGAAGAATGTGTTTTTTGTGACAATAGTGGCCTCTAACCCAGCAGGAGTCACAGTTTTGGGAAGAACAGTGCAGCTGTAGATCCTAACTTTTGATTTCTCTGTTCACCTACTCTTAGAGGAAATTTTCCTGATTACATCTGTGGTTTTGAAACTGGCCATAGTCAATTCTGCTTTCTCTTTAATGCTATGGCCTCAGCTTGGACCCAGGCGTGACTAGATTGGAATATGTGCGTCTTTATTTTAATAATTAAGAAACCCAAAGTAATAGAACATAGTTCCACTACATGGTTAACAAATATCATAGAGGACAGGTGTACTTATAAAGAAAAGCCTTATTCTCATTGCTCCAGTGTGCCATTCTGTACAGGGTAGTAGGGGATGCCTTTTTAATTTCTGTAACTATGTCTTCAGGCAATTATATCCCTATCTCAAAACAGCATGTCTATTCAAGTCTGTGAACTTTAGGTTTATTAATTTGAGACATCACCTATTCAGTCTTAGCTCACTGACCAATAATAGTGATTTTTATTCACTTTTTCAAAAGGGGAACTAGAATTGTCAAGGTGTTTTCTGAAATTAAGTGAGTCAATTCATTGTTCTGTGACTTATTTTCTCAGCTAAAATTGGAAATTGGATAACTCATGAAGCTTCTTTTTAGTTTTGTAAATAATGATAATAAATACTCTCTTTTCAGAGATTTTTTTACCTATTTATATTGCCCCAATTTAATAGGTATACGAATGGTAGGGCCATTATTTTTATTCATATTGTATTTTGAGAAATTAAAGCCAAAATTTGTTTAAAAAAAAGCTTTATTTGGTTTATTTATTTGGTTTAAAATGTAATAATATTAAAATTTAACATTAGTTTGAAAGATGTTTAAAATGAAGTGTCCGATATTAGTATTTCACCAAAAGCATTCTTTTAAGAACATAACCCTCTAAAGCAGTGGTTCTCAACCTGTGGGTTGCAACCCACAGGAACTGTATTAAAGGGCCGTGGCTTTAGGAAGGTTAAGAATCACTGCTCTAAAGAGTTTTCTCTCATATCATAAAGTAATGATCCTTCTTTCTATCCATTGAACAAGTTTTTATAATTTTAAGTTAGCCACTGGTGGATTTACAGGGATGAAACGTGATTAAAATACACATACAAGCCAACAATGGTAGTGTAATATAGTAAAGGTTCATAGTGTAGTGAACAGACCTTTTGACGGGATTTTACTGAGCAGTACAGAAAAAGGAAAGGTCAACATTTTATACCTTGATATGTGGTGATAGACTTTACTATCATACTTAAATCAGATTTCTGTCATAATGATTTCACATCCTTGAATATTGATATCAAAGGGACGTTTGTTTGCATTTACAGTCTTAGTGATACAGGTAGCTAACAAAGATTAGTTACTTGTGCATAACAAAGAAAAAAGCAAAGCTTTTGCTTTTTTAAAAGAGATAACAGTTAGACTCCAACATGAAGCAGCTATTGAGGAAAGCACAGAGTTAGATTTATTCCCTGAATGTGGGATTGTAGGAATAAGTAAAGAATCCTTTAGAGAAAGAAAGTAAGAATTATCTCCTCTTTCTTTAATAATGTATGGTAATTTTTTGGTAATTAATATATGCTATAGAAAATCTGAGAATACAAAAAGATACAAAGAAGAAAAAATACTATATTGCCCAAGAGATAAATATTCGTTATTTCATTTTCAGGTACATAATTCCACTCCCTAAAATTGAACTCATATTTTATATTTAGTTTGCTTTTTGAATATAATATACAGTGACTATTTTCCAGTGTTACTAACATCACAAAGTATGTGGATTGCATATAATTTTATTATTTAATTTAAAATTTTCTCCATTGTTAAATAGATATTTTTTCTAAATTTTTGTTATTACAACTAATGCTATAACAAATACTTTCACATCAAATAAAGCTTGGTTCTTATTTCAGGTTATCTTTTTAGATAAATTTATCTGGAAGTCAAATTACTGGAGTGAAAATACTGACATTTATAACCATTTATATGGACAGATGGTTTTTCAGGAAAGGTTCTAACATGGTATGACTGGCTTCATGCCATGGTACCAACACTGGCATCAAACAATGTTACTGAGATAAGAATTTGTTAACTTTGACAAACATAAATTGTTTACATTTGTTTTTCTAGTTATTGATTGAGCTTGCATTTTTTATTTGTATTGACTGATTTACTTCTATCTGTGAATTTTTATTTTTTATTTTCTCCCCTTTTTCAATTGGGGTGATTTATGTGAATAAATTTTATAAATTCAGGAAGCTGCCAGTTATTCGTATTTGTGATAAGAAGTTTTCCGGAATGTCATTTGTCTCCTAATAGTTTCTGCTATCTTTTCACATACAGAAGTTTGAAAATGTTAGGTAATTACACCCATTGACCTTTTCCCATTGTGATTTTTCCCTCTGGTTTTGCATTTAGTGATCTTTCTCTTTCCTCAAAGCCAGCATTGCTGAACTGTAGAGAAATAGATGTCCCACCTGAAGTACGGTGTCCTTGGTGTGCTGGGTGCATTTTCAATCTTGTGAGTAGAAGGATCTTTAAAATGCAAAACCGAGCATTTACCCTAATTAGAAACCATGAATGAATTCCTTAAAGTTATGAACATTTCCCCTTCATTCTCTGTGGTCCGATAGTGAATGATTCCATTTCATGATGCGCGACACGTGGTCTCCTTGGTCGCTATTGTAGTATCACAGGTGAAAATCGATTTTTGTTTGCAGTGGGTATTGCAAGAGTTGCTTCTCATAGGCTTTCACAGTATTTCATGTACCTCACATGCACCAGAAAGAAGGTCTTTTGGCTTGCTATTACCAAGTATTTGGACACATATCATAGAACGGGGTCCATTCTACTCTAAGACACATCAGAAATAGTATATATTGCCTACACCTTACTTTACCTCAGCAGCTGCTGCAGGTTCAGGGTTCCCAGTTTGTTCTTAAAATATTGAAATAAATACAGTATTTATCTACTTTGAATTTAGATATCTGAGTTTTAGAGTCCCTGAATGTCCCACCCTACTATAGACACTCCCTCTTTGTGTTATTCTATTCAGGGGTGTTCAGCCTAGGCCCATGTGCTGATTTTGTAAAGACTTTTTTTGCTTATCTGTGGTGTCAGATATTGTAAAAAGTACGCATGGAACTTTTTTTGGCTAATTGGCTTTTGTTCGTGTTTGTATGGTTTAATGTCTGGCCCAGGACAACTCCTATTTGTTCAATGAACAGCAGAGAAAATAAAAAGGTTGGACACCTCACCACCCCACCATCCGAAGACTGATGCTTCACACCTATAAGAGCAACATTGTTAAGTATTTTTAATATGATACTCAACCCCTATGTACACATTCTGGAGTGGTTAAATCTAGCTAATTAACAAATGCATTACCTTGCATGGTTATTTTTTTTTTAATAACTTTATTTGAGGTATCTGACAATCACCAGTTCGTTCTCATCCCATTGACTATAGATTTTTGAAAGTGGTGACAGGTATATGGGTAACCAACATATAGAGCTTGTTTGGTGAATCTTTATCTTCATTATGTTTCCTGGACAACAGCACATGTTACGGTATGGGATGTTCCTTATGCCTTTGGCCCGACACCTTTGTTGAGCCTGTTATCAATGCACACATCTTGAGGCCCCATCTCCTTCATGGCAAATTTCCAGATCTCTTTGAGTACCAGAGGGTCACGTTTCTTGAAAACCACTCCGTGGATGCGCTTGTGAATGTTGGTAGTGTGTTCCCAGTCACCTCCTCGCTGATGGCAGACCGGCTGTTCTTCTACTTCTTCTCGCTAGCCTTCTTTGCTGGTCCCAAATTGGAAAGGAAGCAGTTATCATTTTTAAACAGAAAAAATGTTGTTTTTATTTGATTAAATCCTGGTCTTTTCTAGGCATATTATATTGAAGCATATGAAACATCCATACATTCAGATTTTTAACTTTTAACTAAAACGCATCATTAATAGTGATTAATGATTAGCATGTACTGAAGTGGCACTAAGAATTTAACATGAGTGTCCTGCTTGAGTCTGTGGAAGGCACTGTTTTTATTCATGATTACACAGTAAGGAATCAGAGGCCTAGAGATGGTAACACCCATGGTCTCTGCGCAGGTGAGAAACTGCTGAGGACTGAACCCAGCCAGTGCCCTTTCAGACCTCTGCATCAGAATTGCTGTGTCATCCTGCAGAGGTTGTTTTGTGATTAGTAGCTACTCACTAGGGCAATGTTTCCCAGACTCACCTATAAAAGACGTCACCTAAGAAATTTGTTCAAAATGTCCTTTCTTAGGTCCTTTCCCTTGGAGTTGATACCATAAATCTGAGTTCAAGAAGCTTCACAGGTGATTGTTATCAGGAATGATTAAAAAACATGCTTTAAGAGATATTTAGAAAATATCTGGCCTCACTTAGAAGCCACTTAGCTTAGAAATTAACAGAAATGTTCTTTCTCTTTGTTTTTCATAATTTAACAAAGGGAGAAAGCTCAGGAGACCCACTAGGAAGAGCTTCCTGTTAGTTTGGGAAGCAAGCATATCTAACTAAAAATAATTTTTACATATTTAAAATAAAATAGTAGAGATGATTTGATGATAGATAGGAGCCTAAGAGACAGCAATGTTACTTGTCCTGTCCTTCCATTTTATATCTACCAAGACTTTTTCCATCTCATCATAGCCAGATAAAGGGTGTCTTTTACAAGGACATTCACAGTTTTAAATTTTGCCTAAAAAAGTCAGACATAATATTATTTTTTTATGACACTCCTTAAATTAATTCATTATATATACATTAAAATTTACAGATTGTAGAACACTCTGCACTTTATAAAGAGACAGAATAATACTATATCAGTAAGCTACAATATTCCTATAATTCAAGTACGCTTTATTCATAGAGAAAATCAATATTGCTCCAGGAAAGGTTTTAGATATCTGGCTAACCTCACTAGTTCAAGGTGAGAAATTTTTGGAGAGTCAATATTTGAAAGAAATGGAAGATCATGATGAAACCGTCCAAAATTCCATAAGGTGGAATATTCCACAGAACAGTAATTGTGGGCACCTGAAAGAATCAGCAGCATGAAGATAGAATCAATACTGTTCTAGATTATTAGGGAACAAATAGCCAACTGCAGTGTGCAAATTTAGACTGGGTCCTGTTCAAAATAAAAACGGTTATAAATGACAAACTTGGGGGAATTGGAGCTATCTGAAATTGAATGAAATATTATGCGATTTTATAGAATAATCATTCATTTTCTTTGGTCATAATGGTGCTGAGTTTTTTGTTCTTATTTTTAGAAAAATGTGCGCTGGAATATTTAAGGATAAAGGGTCGTGATGTTGCCAAATGGTACGGTTATATGCATAGATATTTATACACAGCACATGTAGATACACAAACAGGGGGAGGGAGATAAAGTACCGGAAAAACTTCTATCGATTATACTGTTTCCTACTGAAATAAATGACACCTCCTTGAAGATAAGGCTGATTCTACATCTGGGGCAGAAATGTGTAAGATGAGCCTCAACATTTTATTATGGCCTGTGTCAAAGAAGCTATCAAAGTCTACTACCTTTGTGTAAAAAGACTCAAATGATAACTTTTGAAGTTTTCTCTTAAAGGAGCAATTTGATCAATAAGGATAGTAACTATTAAATCTATGAATTCTTAGTGACATATTAAAATATAGTTGGTCCTTCTTAGAGGATTGAATATTTTGAAAATTGATAAACAAGGGTTGAAATCAAACATTCATTTTATCTTTTTTATATAATTATACTGTTGGGTTAGTAAATAGTAGATGAAGGAACATTTCTTTTTATAGCCACACATTAGTTAACAAATGAAGAAATGATAAAATCAAGTATCAACATTTTGAAACCTGTAATAAATTAATGGCTCTAGGTACTATACAACAGTGCTTGTGAACATCATCTAAGGGGAAATGACCAGGGGCAAAAATGATAACCATGTGCGGTAATGCATTCATTAACTAGATTTAAACATTCCCGAACGTAATATACTTCAACACGTCATGTTGCACACAGCAGAAACTTACAATATTATCTGTCAACTTAAAAAAAATTAAGAAATGAGAGACAAGCAAATAATACCTGCCCCTCTAATGGAAGGATGTATCACCTTCTGGGAAAATATCCTTCCTATAATAAATCTAATCAAACCTTTACATCCAACTACAAGTTTGTAAGAAATGTAAAAGTTAGGGGAACATATTTAAGAAAACAAAATAAAATAAAATTTAACAGGATGAAATCACAAAAATCTGGACTGTGAGAAAATATACAGTGTCCACAAGTAAAATGTAAATGAGAGAGGGAAAAAGCTATTGACAAAAAGATTCTTAAGAGACATATTGTCTAGCTTTCATCTGTACATCTTGTCTGGATCCTGATTCCCACAAACAACTACAACATACCATAATGTGATGGGACATTTGATCATTTGCTAGGTATTTGAAAATGTTAAGGCATTTTTTTTTACATTATAGTGTTATTGTGATTATGTGACACTTTAAAACGTCTTCTAGAGATACATATTGAAATAACGACAGAAAAAGTGATACCATGTCTGGGATGTGCTCCACCATAATATGAAAAGGGAGGGAAAAGAGAATAAGGTTAGACTTGGCAAAACTTCATATTTGAATTTAGGCAATGAACAACTTTTTTTTTTTTAGTATAAATTTTATTGATAGTCTCTCTACTTTCATGTCAAGTAATTAAAATATGGCTTGGAATGAGAAAGCAAAAATCTTCTCAGCCATTCCTTTGTCTGGGATAACAGGCACAGGTAATGCTAGATTGAAAGTTGGCAAGAAACAGGATTTTGGTCAAGGACATGCTGCAGTTCTTGTTAAAAAAAAAAAAAAAAAGAACCCTATGAAGTTGTCACTCTTATTATTTGTGTTTTGCAGGTGAGAAAACCTAAGCAGAAGAAGGTAAAGTGAATTGCACAAGGTCACATACTATGGTTTGTGGTGGAGCCAGGTTCCAAATCCAGGCTTTTTGGATCCAAGGCCTTTATGCTTAACCACAATGGTGGGTATCCCTGGGTTGAGATTTTCACTGGGATATTTATCTATCTTCACATGGAACATATAAGTAAATTAATAGGTTACTTAGAGGATGCAGATTAAAAATTAGGTCTAGGCCATGAAACAAGGCCGTAGGATGGAGATGCTAAGGGTTTGTGCCTCTAAATTCCCACCATGTGTGAGTTGAATCTGGGCACATGTCAGAATGATGCCAGCTCTGCCTGATGGATGGAAGGGCATACATTTTGGGAATATAAGGATGGGTAAGCATGGTATTGTTCCTTTCATTCTTATGCAAAATAGGGAATGAAAATGCCTCCTTTCCTGATTGCTCTCTGCTTCTAAGAAGCAAGAATCTATAAAATGTTTTTTAATTGTATTGTTGTTTATAATATTGTTTGATATCTTCAAGCAAGATAACTGTATCATAAGAATGAATATAAAGAGAACCCCAGCATGTTAAAAAATTTCTTATGCTAATGTGTTCAGATACCAATTGATTACATCTGTAAAATAGAAATGAAAATGATACCCTCCAGGAGGCAACAGGGAGAGTTTAATAAGATGCCTTAAATCACTCAACCTACAATGCACCTAAAATGTTAATTAAGCAAATTTTTTTTTTTTTTTATCCTCACCTCTGCTCTGCTGGCTTTAGTAAAAGCCTGTCTGCCAGACTAACTCTCTACAGGTACCTCCAATTCTGTTTGAAGTTAGCGATCTGGGCTTGGCTCATAACATTCACAGTAGATTTACCTGAAAGATCAATAAAAGCATGTTCAAAGCTAGATTGGCTTCATAGAGCCTAGGATTTTTATTAATTCATATAAACTTCCTAAAACTTTCACTAGAAAGAAAAAAAGAAGGAAACTTGAGAATATTCACATTGTAGGAAATTGAATTGGCATCATGGAGTTTCGGAATTGGTTTGGAGCCTGTGAATCCCTTTACATGTCAGAATTTGTGGAAGCTCCAAATGCTGAGTCTTTCTTAAGTTTTCTAGAAGGTCTCAGAATCATCAATCATATACAAAAAAGAGTTTGATAAGTGTCAGCTTCTTTGTCCTGGACACTGTGCAAGTTTAGTAACAGATTTTGCTCTTTGTGAACATATGTTGCTGGCCTCAGCAGCATACGTATATTTTGGTGTTAATTATCTGTATATTTTTATAGAAGAGTTTTGAAGGCAGTACAGCAAAGAAAAAAATTAGTTAGTTAAAGAAGCTATTCAAATTCTGTGTTCAAAGAAGTAGGGTCCTTGGATTTGGGAGAAGGATGAAGTAACATTTCAGAAGACGTGTAGTAACAGAGAAAAATAAAGAATGCATTTTGAGGGCAAATACAGTTGTGGCTGGAATATTCCTGAATGATTGAATAACCACCTTTATTCTCAGTCTCTGTACTTGTGAGTCAGGAAAAAAAAATAAAGGAAATGATTTAAAGGAAATGATCTGTTTTCTTATTTGTAGAGTTAAGGATTTAGAAAGGCTATTTTGAAATAATCTTTCCTGAGCTACGATTTTTATATTTAAAAGATAGGGTAGTAGAAGGGGAGGTATTTATGACATATTCTGGGATTTGGAGAGTCTTCCATAAAACAGTGACATTGTCACAAGCTAACTGTCCAACATGAAGGTTCTTGGAAAGTTGAGAAAATCAGGGCGTTCTAGCCACAGGGCATAGAGCAGGAAAATTAATGTGTAATTTGATTAGTATTTATAATTTACTGGAAATGTTATCTCATTTAAGGGCAATTGTTAATTTGTTTTTGTTGGAAGGGCGATATTGCTGTTTTTGTTTTAAATTTAGATTTTTTTTTAAGGACAATATGATTTGACTAAGAGTGTAAAATTAGGAACTAGAAGCTAATCAACTAGCAGAGAAGCTTTGATCTTTAAAATGCTGGAATTATCTTTAATCAGAGGAGATTTATATTGGCTAAACAGTGGGATTAAGGTGAAATTACCATCATTTTGTGCACTAAAATGTTGATCCTTTCTCTTCTAATGGAAATAATTCAGTTCTATTAGTATTCCAAAACTGAATAAAAACTCAGTTTTCTCTTTGAACTAAATGACCCATTGCTTTTCAATTGCTTCAGTTTTAAACGTGAATTGCTGACCTAAGATTTTATTATACTCACCAATGTTTTAACTTTTTTCTTTTATAGAGTAGTTTATGGGAAGAAGTTTTTACTCATCAATATTTTAACTTTTTTCTCCTATAGAGTAATTTATAGGAAGAAGTTTTTACTAGAACAATGTTTTAATTTTTTTTTCCTATAGAGAAATTTATGGGAAGAAGTTTTTACTAGAACTTTTTTCCCTTTCAAGAAAAAAAATAATATCAGAGCATAAATTTCTCCTTTTATTCTATGGAAAGCCTGTCCCTTGCTTTCAAAAGTTGTTTTAAAATTTTGCAATATTTTTACATATATTTAAAAAAACTGTAACAGCAATAATATGTATACTCAACAGTGTTATATAACATGTTTTACTACCCAATATTTAACATGGGGTACTAGGCTGACTGCTTTTTGTGCTGATCATGGAAAATAGCACCCTAATAATTACATATATTTGGATATTTTGTCAATCTGTCATTGATCATTTATTCATATAATAAATGTTCACTGATTGGCTTTCATCCAGATTTTACAATAGCTTTCTTTATGTATTGGTATGCCAAATTTCATATAACAAATTTTTATTTTATGGGATATTTACTTGTGTGTTGAATTTATGCTTTTAAATTCACAATACTGACCATCGTAGGTAGCAAACACCTCATTCATTCATTCATTTTCTTCGTTCAACACTTATTGAGAGTCTTCTTTAGGCCAGATTCTGGAATTAAAATTGTGTACAGAACAGTCTTCTTACTCTCATAGAATTTGAAGCTAGTGGGACAGACATATAGTCACACAAATAATTATATATTGAGGATAACTTGTTATAAAGAAAAATTTTAGAGTGTTAGGAAATTGTAATGGGAAACTTAGTTTAGAAGGCAGTGTCAGAAAAGATCCTCTTTATACGGAGGAGTTTAAACTGCAACCTGGTGGCAACAAGTTGCATGGAACTACAGACCATTCTCCTAAGTGAATTATCTAAAGATTGGAAAAACAAACGCCACAAGTACTCGCTATTAAATTGGAAGTAATTGATGATCACATGTGCCCACAGAGGGAAGTAAAACTCATTGGAGATTCATGTCTCGTTTTTAAGGAAACTGCCAAACTGGTTGTACCCTATACATTTTCACCAGCAAAATATTCTATTCCAGTGGTGACAACTCTGAGTAGAGATTCTGTGAGAGTGGTATTCTTGTGCAAATTTGTTCATTAACTAATTATAATAAATTATCTTGATGACACAAATTTTTCCAACCTTGGATTTCCTCATTTACACAATGGACATGAAGAGAACTGCTGACATTTGTTATAAAAATACAATGAAATGATGTATCTGGAATACTAAACAGTTGGGAAAGATTGACATGTTTAAATAGGATTCTATCATTCAAAAAATTGTGGAGTTTATTATACCATTTAACTGAAGTAAAAGAGTCCATAGATGAAAAGTATATACGTATTTCTATAAATTTCAGCACACAAATCATTGGGAAATGACATAAATTTAACAGAAACATGAAATTATGATTAATTTGTTTTATATATTTTAACAAAATTTTAGAGCTAGTGCACATACATTTGCATGCAGTTGTAAGAAATAATACAGAGATACTTGTATTCCATGTGCCCTTCAAAACTATAGTACAATATCATAACCAGGATGTTGACACTGGTGCAATTGGTATATGGAGCATTTACGTTACACAAGAATTTATGTTGCCCTTTTATACCCACTCCTACATTCTTCCCCCCGATTGACCTCTCTGTATTCTTAACTCATAGAAACCACTGCTCTATCTCTGTGTCTATAATTTTTAATGTCAAGAATAGTGTATGTAAATTCAATCATACAATATGCCTTTGTCTTCACTTAGCATAATTCTCTAGATATTCATCAAAGGTGTTTTATTTTTCAGTAGTTCACTCTTTTATATTTCAGGGTAGAATCCCAGGTTTAGCTATTCAAACATTTGTTTCCAATATTTAGCTATTAGGAATAAAGCTTCTATGAAGATTTGTAAACAGCTTTTAGTGTGAACCTAAGTTTTCTTTATCTGGAATAAATGCCCAGTGAGCACAAGGTTGTGTGGTAGTTTTTGTTTGTTTGGTTGGTTGGTTTGGTTTTTTAAAAATTGCCTGCTTCTAGGTAATTGTACCGTTTTAATTTTTACCAGCAATTTATAAATGACCTGTTGTTCTTTTTGGCAACCTTACCAGTATTTGGCGTTGTCACTCGTTTTACATTTTAGTCATTCCAATGGGTGTGTAGTGACATTCTTTGTGTTTTAAATTTGCATTTTATTAATATATAATGAAAATAATATCTGTATGTCTTCATCAGTGAAATTTCTGTTCATATCTTTTTTTCTGTTTTGTAATTGGATTGTCTTTTGATCGTTGAGTTTGAGAGTTCTTTATATACTTGTGTGTACATGCATTTGTATACTGCATATATAAAGACACTAGTCTTTTGTTGGATATATGACCTGAAATACTTTTATGCCTGTCTACAGCTTATTTTTTAATCCTGTCAACATAGTCTTTCATAGGGAAAAAATGTGTTTTGATAAAGTCTAATTTATTGATCTTTTTATTTTATGGATCATGGTTTTGTTGTAATTTTTTAGTGACTATACACTGCATATTTTTAGTTTAAGTTCTACATGTTTATTACTACCACATAGAAATATATTTGATTTATATATGTTTATCTTACAAGATCTGGAAATTAAGTTTGTGAACTCATCTGAGAAGACATGCAACACACCTCAGTGCTGAAAATCACTATAGTCACCTTAAAATGCCGCCCTTGGGAGGCTGTTTGCTGACGTCAACACCTCCTCTACCTTTCAAAGCAATTTTGGAACTCTTTTTTTGGAATGGCCATGAAAGCTATTGTCATATGACCCTTGCTATCATGAATGTCACCAAATGTCTTCTTTTCAATATTTCCTTTATCTTGGGGGAAGAAAAACATCATTGGGGGCCAGATCAGGAGAGTAGGGAGGGTGTACCAAATAGTTTCTTGTTTACTGGTTGTTTACTGGCTAAAAACTCCCACACAGGCAGTGCCATGTGAGCTGGTGCATTGTTGTGATCCAAGAGCCACACCTTTCCCATGTCAAGATTTTCAGTTACGGTTTTCATAACTCTTTCTCTATTGATGTTTGCTTGGTCTGCTATGTTTCTCACAATCACCCAATGATTTTGATGGTCCATTCAATAAATTTTTTCAGTATTTTCATTAATTCTGCTTTTTACTGGCCATCCTGACCTCTCTTCACCAGTGATGCTTTTCCTACCACCAAATATTTAACAATTTGTACACTGCCATTTTTTTCATGGGATTATCTACATAAACTTGGACTAACTTGTCCCTGATTTCATTTCCACTCTTGCCAAGTATAACAAGAATTTTATTAGTGTTTGTTTGTTGCTCTAATGTAAACTCTAACATTGTCTTGACAGCACACAAAAATACACAACTGCTATAATGAATGCTACTTAACAAGACATCACTACACGTGAATGTGAACACAACTGTGACACGCTGACATACCAAGGTTATGGAACCGTAACGAGTTGTTTGTGCGGTGCTGCTAACCTAAGCACATAGTGGCAAGATCACAAACCTAATTGTCAGATCTGATATATCCCGTGTTTTTGTTGAATTGATTTATTAGTTCTGGAGTATTTTTATAGATACTTTGGGATTTTGTACATAGACAATTATGCCATCTACAAATAGGGACAATTTTATTTTTTCCTTTTCCAATCTATTTACCTTTTATTTCTTTTTCTTGTTTTATTGTGCTAGCTAGAACTTCTCGTGTTACCATGGATAGTAACACTCTCTGGTGAGAGTGAGCATCTTTGAGTTATTACCAGTGTTAGGCGGAAATAATTCAGTCTTTCATAACTAAGTATGATGTTAATTATAGATTTATTTTAGATGTTCTTTATCAAGTTAAGGTATTTTTCTTTTGTTCTAATTTTCTGAAATTTTTAAATCATAAATTGGTATTGAATTATGTCAAATAATTTTTCTGCATCAGTTGATATGATCCGAGATTTTTCCTTTACAACCTGTTACTATGGTGAATTACATTAATAGGTTTTTGAACATTAAACCATCCTGGAATTCTTGGAATAAAGTGTACTTGGTCATAATGTGTGATTTTTGAAACATCTTTTGCTACACTCTGGTAATATTTTGCTAACTATTTTTTACGTTTCTACACATATATTTATGAACCCTGTTGGTCTGTAGCCTTCCTATCTCTCCTTCTTCCTTCCCTTCTCCCTTCCTTCCTCCCTTCTCTGTTCCTTACCTCCTTTTCCATCATCTTCTTTCTTCTGTCTTCACCTGAGTTTGGAATCCAGATATGGTAGCTTGATAAATTAATTAGGAAATGTTCCCTCTTAGTCTTTTTTCTAGAAGAGATTGTGTACGATTTGTATTAAGGCTTTAAATATTCCATAGAATTCTTCAGTGAAATCATCTGTGCATGGAGATCTCTTTTGTAAGTTTTAAATTACAAATTTAAATTTTATAATGGGTCTTAGGCCACAAAACTATTTTATTCATATTTAGAGAGTGGTAGTAATTTTTGCTTTTTCAGGAGGTGGTAAATTTCATCTAAGATAACAAATTTATGTGTATAGAGTTGTCTGTCACGCTCTATTACTGTCTTTTTGATGGTTACAGAGACTGTTTCATTCCTAATATTGATTTTTTTGATTCTCTCTTTTCTTCTTTATTTTGCTAGATGTTTGTTAGCTTTATTGATCCTTCCAAAGAATTAGGTCTTCATTTCATTGACTTTCTCTATTGCTTTTATTTTTTTCAATACTTTATTTTCTGCTCTTACCTTCTTATTTCTTCTTTTCTTCTTTCTTCAGGTTTTTGTTTTCTTTGTTTAGGTTTTTGAGATGACAGGTTAGATTGTTGATTTCAGACTTTTTCTTTTTTCTCAAATAAGCATTTAGGGCCATAGAATTTTCCTGCCAGGCTGCTTTAACTGTATCCCACTCATTCTAATATTTTTCATTTTTATTTTCATTCAGCTCAATATATTTTTTGATCTTCTGTTAAACTTTGTCTTTGACTTATGGGTACATGTTTAGTGTCCAAGTGTTTGAAGGTATTTCCTGTTACCTTTTTGTTATTGATTTTTGTTTGATTATCCTAGAATAATGGAACACATACTGCATAATTTTAATTACTTCAAATTTACAGACATTGGCTTCATGGTCCAGGACATTAAATGTTATAGTACATCATCAGTAAGAATTTGAAAAGAATGTGTAGTCTGCTGTTGTTGGGAAGACTATTCTATAAATGTTTATTAAACCTTCTGGTGGAAGGCTGTTTGCCCTTGTATGTCCTTGCTGATTTTCCATTTAACTGCTGTTATCAGAGAGGGGTGTTAAAGTCTGGAAATAAATCTGTGGATATTTTTGCTTTTCATTTTAACTTTATCTGTTTTTCCTCATATTTGCCACAGTTCTGATATCTGGTGTATACATATTAGAATAGCTGTGTCTTATTGGATGGATGACTCTTATATCATTGTGTAATGCCTCTCTCCGTATCTGATACTATCTTTGCTTTGAATCTTAATTTTCCTGATATCTATATAGCCATTCTCATTTTTTTCTTTTAATGTTGTTTTGATATAATATAAAATTGCAAGAAAAAAAATTCTGCATACCCTTGCTGAGATGCACAAATTGTTATGATTTTGGCCCATTACTTTATCATTCATTCTTCCTCTTTAGAGAAAAATGTATTATACATTTATATTTATTATATATTTATTATATATACATATATAAAAATAATACATGTATTATTTTTTCTCAACCATTGGTGGGTAAGTTGAGATATGCTCCTTTTTTCATAAATACTTTGGTTAGTATTTTCCAGAAACCAGGGCATTTTTTTAAGAAGTCATAGGAAATTATCAAATTCAGGCAATTTAACATTAAAAGAATACAGTCCAATTGTTCTAGGTTTTTCAGTCTTGTCACAGAGATGTTATGAACCCAATAATTCTTTGTAGGGAAGAAACTTGTAGTATTTTATTTTTATTGTTATTTAAAAAAATTTTTTAATCTTTTTTGATCCTTTTCATTTTACACAAGAGGTGTCTATTTAAAAGGAGAAAACATATAAGATTTCCCCTTCCAGTGAGCTGTGAGATTCATTCAGCCCTCTTCTATTGAAGGATAGATTTGTCCTCCATGGAACAGTTCCTTGGAAAAAGAAGTTATGAAATCATCCCTAGTTTTACAATGATATATTTGAAAACTTAAAGTCTCCCAATTGGACAAGGTACATAGGATTATTATGTTGTTGCTACTGCAGCCATAGTAGTAACAACAGGCAAAGCAAAATAAAGTCCTGGACATAAATCCTACTGTTTTATTTTGATTAATGTTTGTGAGATATATGTTCTTTTATTTTAAAATTACCTATATCGTGTTACTTCAATGTGTTTTTTATATGCAATATATAATTGGATCATATTTTTTAATTCACTCTGCCAATCTCTTGTATTTTAGTTAATATTTTTATTTATTTTTATTTTTTTTATTTTTTTTTATTAAATCATAACTGTATACAATGATATGATTATGGGGCATCATACACTCACTTCATAAACCATTTGACACATTTTTATCACAGTGGTTAACATAGCCTTTCCGGCGTTATCTCAGTTACTGTGCCAAAACATTTACATTCTACATTTACCAAGTTTCGCAAATACCCCTGTAATATGCACCACAGGTGTGATCCCACCGATTCCCCTCCCTCTACCCACCCCCCCCTTCCCACTTCCCCCTATTGTTAAGTTGTACCTGGGTTATAGCTTTCATGTGAGAGTCCCAAATTAGTTTCATAGTAGGGCTGTGTACATTGGGTATTTTTTCTTCCATTCTTGGGATACTTTACTAAGAAGAATATGTTCCAGCTCCATCCATGTAAACATGAAAGAGGTAAAGTCTCCATCTTTCTTTAAGGCTGCATAGTATTCCATGGTATACATATACCACAATTTATTAATCCATTCGTGGATCGATGGGTACTTGGGCTTTTTCCATGACTTAGCTATTATGAATTGGGCTGCAATAAACATTCTGGTACAAATATCTTTGTTATGTTGTGATTTTTGGTCTTCTGGGTATATGCCCAGCAGAGGAATTACAGGATTGAATGGCAGATCTATTTTTAGATCTCTGAGTGTTCTCCATATATCTTTCCAAAAGGAATGTATTAATTTGCATTCCCACCAGCAGTGCAGAAGTGTTCCCTTTTCTCCGCATCCACGCCAACATCTCTGGTCTTGAGATTTTGTGATATAGGCTAGTCTCATTGGAGTTAGATGATATCTCAAAGTAGTTTTGATTTGCATCATCTTTGCAAATCATCTCTGATGATTAAAGATGATGAGCATTTTTTCATATGTCTGAAGGCCGTGCGCCTGTCTTCTTCAGAGAAGTTTCTCTTCAAATCCCTCGCCCAGCCTGCGATGGGATCCCTTGTTTTTTTCTTGCTGATGCGTTTGAGTTCTCTGTGGATTCTGGTTATTAAACCTTTGTCAGAGATATACCCTGCAAATATCTTCTCCCATTCTGAGGGCTGTCTGCTTGCTCTGCTTACTGTGTTCTTAGCTGTGCAGTAGCTTTTTAGTTTGATCAAGTCCCAGTAGTGTATTTTTGAAGCTGCTTCAATTGCCCAGGGGGTTCTCCTCATGAAATACTCACCCAGACCATTTTCTTCAAGGGTTTTCCCTGCATTCTCCTCTAGTATTTTTATAGTTTCATGTCTTAAGTTTAAATCTTTAATCCAATGAGAGTCTATCTTAGTTAATGGTGAAAGGTGTGGGTCCAATTTCAGTCTTCTGCAGGTTGCCAGCCAGTTCACCCAGCACCATTTGTTAAATAGGGAATCTTTTCCCCACTGAATGTTTTTAATTGGCTTGTCAAAAATCAAATAGTGGTAAGTAGCTGGATTCATCTCTTGGTTCTCTATTCTGTTCCAGATATCTACTTCTCTGTTTTTGTGCCAATACCATGCTGTTTTGATCACTATCGATTTGTAGTAAAGTCTGGTAGTGTGATTCCTCCTGTTTTGTTTTTATTTCTGAGTAATGTCTTGGCTATTCGAGGTTTTTTCTGATTCCATATAAAACGAAGTAATGTTTTTTCAAGATCTTTAAAATATGACAGTGGAGCTTTAATAGGGAGTGCGTTGAAATTATATATTGCTTTGGGTAGTATGGACATTTTGATAATGTTGATTCTTCCTAGCCAAGAGCATGGTATGTTTTTCCATTTGTTAACATTTTCAGCTATTTCTTTTCTTAGAGTTTCATAGTTCTCTTTATAGAGATCTTTCACGTCTTTTGTTAGGTAAATTCCCAAATATTTCATCTTCTTTGGCACTACTGTGAATGGGATAGAGTCCTTAACTGCTTTTTCAATTTGACTGTTGTTGGTGTATATAAAGGCTACCGATTTATGAATGTTGATTTTGTAACCTGAGACGCTGCTGTATTCCTTGATCACTTCTAGGAGTTTTGTAGTAGAGTCCCTACTGTTTTCCAGATACACAATCATATCATCTGCGAAGAGTGAGAGTTTGATCTCTTCTGACCCTATATGGATACCCTTGATCGCCTTTTCTTCCCTAATTGCGGTGGCTAAAACTTCCATTACAATGTTGAAAAGCAATGGAGACAATGGGCAGCCTTGTCTGGTTCCTGATCTGAGTGGAAATGATTCCAATTCAACCCATTCAATATGATATTGGCTGTGGGTTTGCTGTAGATAGCCTCTATCAGTTTAAGAAAAGTCCCTTCTAGACCAATTTTCTTGAGTGTTCTGATCATGAAGGGATGCTGGATATTATCAAAAGCTTTTTCTGCATCAATTGAGAGAATCATATGGTCTTTGTTTTTTAATTTGTTTATGTGCTGAATTACATTTATAGATTTACGTATATTGAACCAGCCTTGAGACCCTGGGATAAAACCAACTTGGTCATGATGTATAATTTGTTTGATGTGTTGCTGGATTCTGTTTGTTAGGATCTTGTTGAATATTTTTGCATCTATATTCATTAGTGATATTGGTTTATAATTTTCTTTTCTTGTTGGGTCTTTTCCTGGTTTGGGGATCAGGGTGATGTTTGCTTCATAGAACGTGTTGGGTAGTCTTCCTTCTTTTTCTACATTTTGGAACAGGTTGAGTAATATAGGTACTAATTCCTCTTTAAAGGTTTGGTAGAATTCTGACGTGAAACCATCTGGTCCCGGGCTTTTCTTTTTAGGGAGGTTTTGTATAGTTGATGCTATTTCTGAACTTGATATGGGTCTGTTCAACATTTCCACTTGATTCTGGTTAAGTCTTGGAAGGTGGCGTGCTTCCAAGTATCGGTCTATTTCCTTCAGATTTTCATATTTCTGAGAATAAAGTTTCTTGTAATATTCATTAAGGATTTTTTGGATTTCTGATGAGTCTGTGGTTATTTCGTCTTTGTTGTTTCTGATTGATGATATTAGAGATTTTACTCTTTTTTTCTGATTAGGTTGGCCAGAGGTTTATCTATTTTTTTGACCTTTTCAAAAAACCAGCTTTTTGATTTATTGATCTGTTGTATTATTCTTTTGTTTTCAATTTCATTTAATTCTGCTCTAATTTTGGTTATTTCTTTTCTTCTACTGGGTTTGGGGTTGGAATGTTCTTCCTTTTCCAGTTGCGTGAGATGTCCCATTAAGTTGTTAACTTCCTCTCTTTCCGTTCTCTTGAGGAAGGCTTGCAGTGCTATAAATTTCCCTCTTAGAACTGCCTTTGCGGTGTCCCAGAAGTTCTGATAGTTTGTGTCTTCATTGTCGTTTTGTTCCAAAAAATTGGTGATTTCTTTCTTAATCTCATCTCTGACCCAGCTATCATTCAGCATAAGGTTATTTAACTTCCATGTTTTTGTATGGGTATGCAGATTCCTGTTGTTACTCAATTCAAGTTTTATTCCATGATGGTCCGAGAAGATGCATGGAATAATTTCTATTCCTTTAAATTTACTGAGGTTAGACTTGTGACCTAAAATGTGATCAATTTTGGAGTAAGGTCCGTGGGCTGATGAGAAGTATGTGTATTCAGTTTTGTTGGGATGAAATGTTCTGTAGATGTCTGCTAAATCTAAATATTGGATGGTTAGGTTTAAATCTAAGATTTCTTTGCTCAGCTTCTTTCTGGAGGATCGATCCAACACTGCCAAGGGAGTGTTGAAATCTCCAACGATTATGGAGCTGGAGGAAATCAAGTTACTCATGTCTGTTAGAGTTTCTCTTATAAATTGAGGTGCATTCTGGTTGGGTGCATAGATATTAATAATTGAGATCTCGTCATATTGAGTATTACCCTTAACAAATATGAAGTGACCATTCTTGTCCTTCCTTACTTTTGATGGTTTAAAGCCTACTGTATCTGCAAATAAAATTGCAACACCTGCTTTTTTCTGATTACCATTTGCCTGAAATATGGATGACCATCCTTTCACCCTGAGTCTGTATTTGTCTTTTGAGATGTGACTCTTGTATGCAACAAATATCTGGCTTGAGTTTTTGTATCCAGTCAGCTAACCTATGCCTCTTTAGAGGACCGTTTAAGCCATTCACATTGATGGAGAGTATTGATAAGTCTGGTGGAATTTTGGGTATCGAGTTTTTCAAAGGCCCAGTGGACATTTTTAATCCTTTCGCCAGTGTGGAAGTTGGAGTTTGATCCGAAGTTTCTGAGTGAGTTTACTTTTGTGGTATAGGATTGGGTTGGTCATTGTAGAGGATAGGTCTGAGAACATCCTGAAGAGCTGGTTTACTTATGGCAAATTTTTTCAACATATGAATGTCATTGAAGTATTTAATTTCTCCATCATAGATGAAACTCAGTTTAGCTGGATACAAGATCCTAGGTTGAAAGTTTTTTTGCTTTAGGAGATTAAAAGTTGATGACCAGCCTCTTCCGGCTTGAAAAGTTTCAGCAGAGAGATCTGCAGTTATTCTAATATTCTTACCTTTGTACGTTATAGTTTTCTTTCGCCGGGCTGCTTTGAGAATCTTCTCTTTCATGTTAACTTTAGTGAAGCTAATTATGATATGTCTGGGAGATGGCTTATTGGGGTTGAATCGTGTTGGGGTTCTGAAGCTGTCTGCTATCTGAATTTCAGATTCTCTGGGCATGTCTGGAAAATTTTCTTTCATAATTTCATGTAGAAGGGCCTCTGTGCCCTTGGCAGCCACTTCATCGTTCTCCGAAATTCCTATAACCCTTATGTTGTTTTTTTTTTCGAATTATCTGAGAGTTCTCTGAGTGAGTGATCCGTTTTTGCTCTCCATTTCTCTTCCTCTTTGAGAGATTGGGAGCGTTCGAAGACTTTATCTTCAATGTCAGAAATCCTTTCTTCTGCTTGCTCCATTCTGTTACTGAGGGATTCTAGTGTATTTTTCATATCTTTGAGGGCTGTAAGTTCTTGTTTCAGTGTGTCTAAGTCTTTGGTGGTTTTGTCTTTAAATTCGTTAAATTCTTGAGACAATTTTTGAATTTCTCCTCGAATTCCTAATTCCATTTTATTAATCTTGTCTGCAAACCAAATTCTGAATTCGACTTCTGACATCTCAGCCAGTTGTTTATGAATGGGATCTTCAATCACATCTGCCGTATCTTTTCTTGGGGGGGTTGATCTATTCTGGTTATTCATGTTACCAGAGTTTTTCCGCTGATTCCGCCCCATGGTTTACTCCCTTTGGTTTTTCCTCTGGGGTTTTATCGAGGGCCCGTACAGTGTTGTGGCCTGAGAAACTGGGGCCCTGTCTGGTGTGGTGGAGCAAAGTGGTTCTGTCTTGTTTTCAGCTGGTTTCTGTTCGATCCTATTGCAACTTCTACTCTGGCTTGAAGTCTCAGCTGTGTGGAAAAATCAGCAATTAAGTCACCCCGCCTGCCCACCTCTGGCCCCAGTTGGAAAAGGAGAATCAAACCTTCCTACTATCGCACACCCAGGGCACCACCTGAAAAGTCCTCAGTCTATTAGCCCAGTTCAAAAGGTCCGAATCAACTGTCTCAATCGGCATTTGTCTCGGGTGGAAGGGTTCAAGAGGTCTCTGGGAACTGGATCACAGGGGCCTGGTGACTCCTCTGACACAGCTCACCCCAGTGCAGCGTGGAGTCAGGAGGAGCCACCCAGCAAACAGAGCAGTCTGGGAAGGTTGACGTCTCCTTCCCCACTTTGCCCCTCCGTCGGACCCAGTCACTGGTATCTCTGCAGATGGCTAACCCAGTTGCCTGCAGTGAACAGACACTCCAGGGGTTTGCACCTGCCTGAATCGCAAGGAAGTCTGCCAGGCCCCCGCAGACTGCCGCTATCTAGCAGGAGGAGATGGGGCCTGACATCTTTGAGTGTTTGATGCAGGTGATGGGAAGGAGGTGTTCACTCAGGCTTAGCCCCGTCCCTGATGGATGCTGCTAACAGAACAGAACAGAACAGACAACTTTGTGAGGTTCTGTCTCTGTTCCTGTCGTCGCCTACAGAAGACAGACTGTTTTGAGTTCAAAGGTCTTTGCTGTTGGAGAAGTGTGTCTGAACACCTCTCTGGGTTGGCCCCGCCCTGGAAGCTTCCCGGGTTTGTGAGCGTGTCGCCGGCGGCCTCCTCTGGTTGCCCAGGGAGACAGGGGGTGTGGCCTCAGAATATCCAGAAGTGAGCGTTCTGCCGTTAAAGAAAAAACGGCTGTTGATCTACCTCCAGGGAACTGCTGCTCTGGTGTGGGCACTCAGGCGACCCTTTTCTCCTCTGTCCCACGTCCCAGAGTCAGCACTGAGCGGCCGCAGTTTGTGCTGGGTCCACACCCCTTAAGATATCCCCCAAGAATCAGAACTCTTGGGGGATGGGCCCCCAGACCCCGATTGGGAGTGGGGGGGGAAGCTAGAGTTTCATTCAGTTTCACACAATACTACGGTCCGGGGAGGGCTCTTGCACTGCACCGCAGGGAAGTGCCGCCAAGGCTTGATTTCCCCTCAGCAGAGTGCCCTCTTCTCGCTCACGTATCCCAGAGTCAGCGCTGACCTGACGCAGCTCAGGCACTGTGCACTCCCCTCGAGAAATCACCCAAGGAGCCGAACTCCTGGGGGATAGGCCCTCAGACCCTGAGTGAGAGTAGGGGTTCTCAGCTCTCAGCGGGGAGGCCAGAGTCTGATTCAGTCTTGGGCCCCGTATGCCCAGGGAGGGTTGGTGCACTGCACCGCAGGGAAGTGCCGTGAGGCGTGACTCCCCCTCAGCCCGGTGCCCTCTCCTCACTTGCGCGCCTCAGAGTCAATGCTGACCAGTCGCAACTCGGGGACTGTCCACTCCCCTTGAGAAATCACCCAAGGATCTGAAGTCCTGGGGGACAGGCCTCCAGACCTCAGTGGGCGGGAGGGGAGCGCCGGGGATTCAGGGTTGCCGGCAAAGGATTCCCAAAGTTTTATTCAGCCCTATGTCCGGCAGGAGAACGCCACGGCACCCCAGTAGGGGAGGTAGGTCCAGTTTTTAGAAGGTCTCTCCCGTGGAGTGTAGTGGGAAGGCCTTTAATTTCTGCCCGCTTGTTCAATTGTGGGGCTCTTGAGCCGGTCTCATGGGGGAGGGGGACTCCCGTCCGCTTGGTAGTGGATTTTGTACCTTTTGTTTGCGTCCTTGTGATCACAACTTGCCTCAGTGGTGTTGATGTGCGTTCTTCAGCCTTCTCTCTTGGTGAGGCTCAAGTCCACCAGGATACTTACTAAATTCCTGTCCCTTAACTCTCCTTCTGGACGGGAGCCTTTGTTGAAAGCTGGCTTCAGTCCGCCATCTTGTCTCCCCTCCCTCTAGTTAATATTTTTAGATATTTTACATTTAATATAGTTGTCAGTATGTTGGAACTTAAGTCTGCATTTTATTTTTGTTTTCTGTTTGTTCTGGCTTTTTCTTTTCTGCATTTTCCTATGCTGTTTCCACATTTTAGTGATTGTAAATTGAGCTGCAATGAACATTCTAGTGCAAGTGTCCTTATGGTAAAAGGACTTTCTTTCCCTCTGGGTAGATGCCCAGTAATGGGATTGCAGTATTAAATGGGAGGGCTAGTCTGAGTTCTTTGAGGCTTCTTCATACTTCCTTCTAAAAGGTTGTATTAGTTTGCAATCCCACCAGCAGTGCAAAAGTGTTCCCTTCTCTCCACATCCACGCCAGTATCCACAGTTTTGAGAAATTTTGTGATGTGGGCCATTCTCACTGGGGTTAGATGATATCTCAGGGTGGTTTTGATTTGCATTTCTCTAATAATTAGGGACGATGAGCATTTTTTGATATGTTTGTTAGCCATTCATCTGTCGTCTTTAGAGAAGGTTCTATTCATCTGTCTTGCTTACTGATATAAGGGATTGTTGCCTTTTTCATACAGATTAATTTGAAGATCTTCATTATCAGGCTTTTGTCTGATTCAAAATATGCAAATATCCTTTTCCATTGTGTAGGTTGTCTATTATTTGCTTTGGTTGTTGTCTCCTTAGCTGTACAGAAGCTTTTCAGTTTAATTAAGTCCCATTTGTTTATTTTTGTTGTTGCAATGCCACAGAAGTCTTCTTCATAAAGTCTTTCCCCAGGCCAATATCTTCAAGTGTTTTTTCCCATGCTTCCTTTGTGGATTTTTATCGTTTCATCTCTTAAAGTTAGGTCTTTTATCCATGTTCAATCAATTTCTGTAAGTGGAGAAAGGTTCAGGTCCAGTTTAAGTCTTTTACATGTGGATATCCAGTTCTCCCGGCACTATTTATTGAATAGGGATTCTTTCCCCCAGTGTATGTTCTTGTTTGTTTTATTGAAGATTAGGTGGCTGTAAGATGTTAGTTTCATGTCCTGGTTTTCTGTTCGATTCCAGATGTCTATGTCTCTATTTTTGTGCCAATACCATGCTGTTTTGACCACTATAGCCTTGTAGTACAGACTAAAGTCTGTTATGCTGATGCCCCCCGCTTCATTTTTATTACTAAGAACTGATTAAGCTATACAGGGTTTTATTCGGGCTCCACACAAAACCAATAATTATTTTTTTCAAGTCTTGAAAGTACAATGTTGGTATTTAAATGGAATGGCCTTGAATTGGTAGATTGCTTTGGGAACCATAGACATTTTAACAATGTTGATTCTTCCCTGCCATGACCATGGTATGTTCTTCCATTTGTTAATATCTTCTGCTATTTATTTTCTTAGGGGTTCATAGTTTTCTTTATAAAAGTCCTTTACTTCTTTTGTGAGGTGTATTCCTGGGTGTTGCATTTCCTTTGGAACTACTGAGAAGAATATTGTATCCTTGATTTCCTTCTCATCTTGGCTATTATTGATTTTATATTGTGAGATGTTACTGTATTTTTTGATCAGTTTCAGAAGGCCTGTGGTTGAGTGGGGTTCTCTAAGTATAAAGTCATATCATCAGCAAAGAGGGAGAGTTTCACTTCCTCTGCCCCCATTTGGATCCCTTTAATTTCCTTCTCTTGCTTGATTTTATTGGCTAGAACTTCCAGCACTATGTTGAATAGTAGTGGTGATAGAGGACACCCTTGTCTTATTCCAGTCCTGCGTGGAAAGCTTTCAGCTTTACTCTGATCAGTGTAATATTAACTGTGGGTTTGTCATAGATGGCTTTGATCAGTTTAAGTAATGTGCTGCCAATGGCTATATTCTTCAGCGTTCTAATTAAGAAAGGATGCTGAATTTTATCAAATGCTTTTTCTGCATCTATTGAGGGGATCATGTGGTCTTTGTTTTTGCTTCTGTTGATATGGTGAATTATGTGTATGCGTATGTTATTTTTTATTGGATTTTTATTTTTTTTGTTAAATTATCATAGTGTACATTAATGTATTTATGGGGTACAATGTGCTGATTTTATATAGAATTTGTAATGTTTACATCAAACTGGTTAACATAGCCTTCACCTCATTTACTTATTATAATTAAATGTAAATTATAAATGTCTTAATACTCTACTCTTAATAGATTTGATATGTACCATATGCACCATACGTAAGATCCCACCAATTACCTTCCCTCCATCCAACCTCTCTTTCCCCTCCCATTCCTCTTCCCTCCTTCATCCTGGACTATAATTGTGTTTTGTCTTTCATATAAAAGTGTGGGTGATTATATATTGGTTTCATAATAGTACTGAGTACATTGGACTCTTCCATTCTTGAGATACTTTACTAACAAGAATATGTTCTAGCTCCATCCATGTAAACAAAAAAAGAGGTAAAGTCTCCGTGTTTTTTAAGGCTGCGTAATATTCCATGGTATATATATACCACAATTTGTTAATCCATTCATGGGATGATGGGCACTTGGGCTGCTTCCATGACTTGGCAATTACCCTCAAAAACATTTTGGTGCAAATATCTTTGTTGTAAAGTGATTTTTGGTCTTCTGGATATATACCTAGTAGAGAAGAAATTGCAGGATCGAATAGTATGTCTACTTTTTGATCCCTTAGAGTTCTCCAAACTTCCTTCCAAAAAGAACAGATTAGGTTGCATTCCCATCAGCAGTGCAGAAGTATTCTCTTCTTTCCACATCCATGCCAACATCTGTAGTTTTGGGATTTTGTTATGTGGGCTACTCTTACTGCTATGTGGAATTAGATGATATCTCAAAAGTGGTTTTGATTTGTATTTCTCTGATGATTAAAGATGATGTGCTTTTTTTATATGTCTGTAGGCCACATACCTATCTTTTGCAGAAAAGCTTCTGTTTAAGTCTCTTGCCCCACAATGAAATGGAATCACTAATTCTTTTCTCATTGATAAGTTTGAGTTCTCTGTGGATTCTGATTATCAAACCTTTGTCAGAAACATAACCTGCAAATATCTTCTTCCATTCTGAGGGCTGTCTGCTTGCTTTACTTACTGTGTTCTTGGCTGTGCAGAAGCTTTTTAGTTTGATCAGATCCCAATAATATATTTTTGGTGTGGCTTCAATTGCCTGGGAGGTCCTCCTCATAAAGTATTCTCCCAAGCCAATTTCTTCAAGTGGACCCAGTTTCAATCTTCTACAAGTTGCCAGCCAATTCACCCAGCACCATTTGTTAAATAGGGAATCTTTCCCCCTATTTATGTTTTTGATAGGCTTATCAAAGATCAAATGATGATAAGTGTTGGGGTTCATCTCTTGGTTCTCTATTCTGCTCCATACATCTACCTCTCTATTTTTGTGCCAGTAACATGCTGTTTTGATCACTATAGATTTATAGTATAGCCTGAAGTCTGGCAGCCATGATTCCTCCTGATTTGTTTTTATTTCTGAGTAATGTCTTGGCTATTCATGTTTTTTCTGATTCCATATAAAACAATGTACTATTTTTCCCCCCAGATTTTTAAAGTATGACAGTGGTACTTTAATAGGGATCATATTAAATTTGTATATTGCTTTGGATAGTATGGACATTTTAACAATATTGACTCTTCTCTGCCATAAGCATGGTATGTTTTTCCATTTCTTAACATCTTCAGCTATTTCTTTCCACAGAGTTTCATAATTCTCTTTATAGAAATCTTTCACGTCCTTTCTTAGGTAAATTCCCAAATATTTCATCTTCTTTGGCACTACTGTAAAAGGAATAGAGTCCTAGACTATTTTTTCAGCTTGACTACTATTGGCATATATAAAAGCTAATTGCAAGAGGGACTTCACCTAACAAATGCAATCAGTGTAACCTGGCTTATTGTACCCTCTATGAATCCCCAACAATAAAATAAAATAAAATAAAATAAAATAAAATAAAATAAAATAAAATAAAATAAAATAAAATAAAATAAAATAAAATAAAAGCTAATGATTTGTGAGTACTGATTTTGTATCCTGGATGCTGCTGTATTCCTTGATCTCTTCTAAGAGTTTTGTAGTTGAGTCCCTGGGGTTTTCCAGGTATGGTATCATATCATCAGTGAAGGGGTAAGAGTTTGATCTCCTCTGAACCTATTTGGATATCCTTGATCTCCTTTTCTTGCTGATTGCTATGGCTAAGACTTCCAGTACTATGTTGAATAGCAGTGGAGACAATGGGCAGCCTCACCTCGTACCTGAGTGGAAACATTTTCAATTTTCCTCAATTCAATATGATGTTGGCTGTGGGTTTGCTGTAGATGGTCTCTATCAGTTTATGAAATGATCCATGTAAGCCTATTTTCTTAAGTGTTCTGATCATGAAGTGATGCTAGATATTATCAAAAGCTTTTTCTACATCAATTGAGAGAATCATATGGTCTTTGTTTTTTATTTTGTTTATGTGATGTATTATATTTATAGATTTATTTATGTTGAACCAACTTTGATACCCTGTGATAAAACCAACTTGGTCATGATGTATAATTTGTATGATGTGTTGTGGATTCTGTGTGCCAGAATCTTACTGAATATTTTTTCACCTATATTCATTAAAGGTATTGGTCTATAATTTTCTTTCATTGCTGGGTCTTTTCTTGGTTTGGGGAGCAGGGTGATATTTGCTTCATAGAATGTATTGGGAAGTATTCCTCTTTTTCTATGTTTTGGAAAAGGTTATGTAATATAGGTACTAGTTCCTCTTTAAAGGTTTGGTAAAATTCTTATGTGAAGCCATTTGGTCCCTGATTTTTCTTTTTAGGGAGATTTTATATAGTTGATGCTATTTTAGTACTTGATATATGTCTATTCAACATTTCCAATTCTTTTGGCTGAGTCTAGGAAGGTGGTGTGCTTCCAAATATTGGTCTATTACCTCTAGGTTTTCATATTTCTGAAAATAAAGTTTTTTATAATATTCACTAAGGATTTTTTTGAATTTCTGAGGTATCGGTTGTTATTTCACCTTTATCATTTCTGATTGATGATATTAGCCATTTCACTTTTCTGTTTCTGTCACCTAAGATATGATCAATTTTGGAGGATGTTCCATAGGCTGATGAGAACAATATGTATTCAGTTTTATTAGGATGAAATGTTCTGCAGATGTCTGTTATGTCCATTTGTTGTAGGATCAAGTTTAAGTCCAATATTTCTTTTTTTTTAATTTTTATTTTTACATATACATGTGTTAATTAGGTTTCCATTTTTCTTTTGCCTTCAAAAAATTACAAAGACTTCAAATATAATAATGATAACAATGTTTAAGGTAAGGATTAGAAATAAAAACCTTGTAAAGGTTTGTTTAGTTTATTCTTGGAGGATCTATCCAACACTACCAAAGGGGTATTAAAATCTCCAACTATTATGGTACAGGAAGATATTAAATTGTTCATGTCTATTATGGTTTCCTTTATAAATTGAGAAGCATTCTGGTTGGGCACATAAATGTTAATGTATGAAATCTCTGTCGTGTTGGGTGTTTCCCTTGACAAATATGAAGTGACTATCCTTATTTTTCCTTACATTTGTTGGTTTAAAGCCTGTTGTATATGCTCATAGAATTGCAACCCCTGCTTTTTTATGATTTCCATTTCCCTGGATTATAGATGTCCATCCCTTCACCTTGAGTCTATTTTTATCCTTTTATGTAAGATGAGATTCTTGTATGCAACAGATGTCCAGTCTGAGTTTATGTATCCAGTCAGCTAACCTGTGCCTCTTTAGAGGACATTTAAACCATTCACATTAATTGAGATAATTGATAAGCCTGGTAGTGTTTTGGGTGTCATGTTTTTGAATGTCAAGTGGGCATTTTTAATCCTTTCACCACAATGGAAGCTGGGTTTTGTTCAAAAATTTCTGAGTGAGTTTACTTTGGTGGTATAGCATTGTGCTGGTCATTGTGGAGGATATCTGAAAATATCCTGGAGAGCTGGTTTAATTATGGCAAATTTCTTCAACATGTGTATGTCATTAAAGTATTTTATTTCATCATCACAAATGAAACTCAGTTTAGCTGGGTACAAGATCCTAGGCTAAAAGTTGTTTTGTTTTAGGAGACTGAAGTTCGATGACTAACCTCTTCTGGCTTAGAAAGTTTCAACTGAGAGATCTGCAGTCATTCTAATCTTTTCCCCTTGTAGGTTATGATTTTCTTATGTCAGGCTGCTTGCAGAATTTTCTCTATCTTAACTTTGGCAAAGTTAATTACAACGTGTTTAGGAAATGCTTTATTTGGTTTGAGTTGTGCTGGGGTTCTGAAACTGTCTGCTATCTGCCATGTTTGGGAAATTCTCCTCCATTATATCTTGAAGTAGAGCATCAGTGCCTTTAGGACGATCCTGTTCTCCTTCAGGAATTCCTATAAGGTGAATGTTTGCTGTTTTGGACTGGTCCCATAACTCTCAGGGAATGATCCGGTTTTTGCTCTTCACTTCTCTACCTCTTTGAGTATTTGGGAGCATTCAAAAGCTTTGTCTTCATTGTCAGAGATCCTTTCTTTTGCCTGCTCTATTCTGTTACGGAGGGATTCTGCTGTATTTCTCAGTTCCTTGAGAACTGCAATTTCTTGCTTCATTGTGTCTAAATCCTTGAAGATTTTGTCTTTGAATTCATTGATTTTGTGAGACAGCTTTTGAATTACTCCTTGAATTTCTAATTCCAACTTTACTTCCATTCTATTAATCTTATTTGCCATCCATATTCTGAACTCTATTTCTGATATCTCAGCCATTTGTTTGTGAATGGCATCCTCTGTTATGTCTCTTTTGTTTTTCCTTGGGGGAGTTGATCTACTCTAATTATTTATGTGGCCAGAGTTTTTCCATTGATTCCACCCCATGATTATTTTTCACAGTTTGGCTAGAGAAACAGGTAAGGTCAAATTGGGTTCAGGGCTCCTGAAGTTATAGCTAACCACCCCTTTACCAAAGAGCTGGTGACTGTGGCTTTCTCCCTATAGCTTTACAAAGGTCCTATTCAGTAGTTCAGCCTGAGACTCTGGGGACCTACGTGGTGTGGTGGGCTAGGTGGCTCTGTCTTATATTCAGCTATTCTCTATCCATCCTACTGAATCAGCGAGTCAGGGCTGAAATCTCAGTTGGGGAGAAATTCATGCAACTAAGACACCCTGACACCCCCTGGGCAATGACTGGAAGAGGAGAATCAACCCCATCCCTCTACAACACAACCACTGTTCAACCTTGGGGTGTCCCTGAGTGGCTGGCCCAGGTCAAGAGTTCCAAATCAATTGTCCCAGTCAGCACAATCACTGATCAAGTGGGAGAGTTTAGAAAGTCTTCTGCAACTAGATAGCAGGGGTCTACTGGCAGCTCAAATGTGGCTCTCTCTGGTGCTCTGTGGGGTCAGAAAGTGCCTCCCACTCAGCAAAAGAGTAAGTTCAGGGGGGCTGGTGCCTTGGTCCCTACCTTGGACCTCTGCCACACCCAGTCACTGGTAACCCCGTGGGGTTGTGTCTCAGTTCCCTCCAATGAGCGAATGTGCCAAGCAATTTGCACCTGCCAGAATCACGGGGGAGTCAATGCCTCCTCAGCCAGGCCACCACACTCTGCCACCAGCCAGCAGGGGGAGCCGAAGCCTGACTCCCTCCAGTGATCAATGGAAACTGGGGAGTGTTCCACCTGAGTTTATCCAAGGCAGAGGTTACAGTGCAGTGAATGTTTTTATACTTCAGAGACTGTACCTCTGCGACAGCTGCACTACTCCTCTGGTACCACTGCAGGGTGAGGTCTGGCTACCTCTGGCAGTCTATAGAATTGAGATATCTCTCCAAAATTTGACCCAGGTGGGGGGGGGGATTGGTCTACTATAGCTGCTGCTGTGTGGCAGGTACCTCCGTGCAGGTTCACGCACCTCGGGGCAGGTTCCCGAGCCGCTGCCTGCTGTATAGCTTCACGTGCCTCTGCCAACCACTGATACACACTTCTGTGGTGCCAGGCCAGTTATCCACCCCCACCTGCCACTTTCCACTTCAATTCGAGTCACAGTTTCAGTGCAGCTGTGCTGCTGTGGCCTAGGCAATGCCCAGCCCTAGTCCTAGTGGAACCACAGACACTCCACTCTCTGCAGGGGGTGGGCTTCCAGAACCCCAGGTGAGGGAAGAAGGGTGGACTGGGAGTTCAGAATGGCAGGGAAAGTATTTGTTCAACTTTTATGCTGAGCAAGAGAATGCCCAGGCTCACAGCAGGGTCTCTCTGGAGAAGGAATCTCAGCCTTCAGCGATTCACTCCCATGGGATGAGATAAGAGGTCTTCACTTCACTGCTTGTTTGTAGAGATTACACAGCAAGTCACTGTCTTGGGGGAGGGTATAGACTCTCATCCTCTTTGGGCTGGGTTTTGGACCCGAAATTTGCTTCTTTGGAATTGCAGCTCGCCTCCTCAGGGATGATGTATAGTTATCAATCTTCTCTCTCAGCTTAGCTCCTGACCTGCAGCTTTATTGGTTTCTTTCTGGCCATTGTCTTTCCCTCTGGTTGGGAGCTTTTGTTGAAAGCTGGCTCCAGTCAGCCATCTTCCACCCCTCATGATTTACATATGTTAAACCAGCCTTACATCCCTGGGATGAATCCTACTTGATCGTGATGTATGACTTTTTAAATGATAAGCTGTAATCTATTCACTAGGGTTTTATTGAGAATTTGTGCATCTATATTCATTAGTGAAATTGAAATTGGTCTGTAGTTCTCCTTTTCACTTGAGTCTTTTCCTGGTTTGGTATCAGGATGATGTTTGCTTCATAAAACGTGCTACGGAAGATTCCTTCCTCTTCAATTTTTTGGAATGATTTCTGCAATATGTGTATAAGCTCTTCCTTTTTTTTTAGAGACAGAGTCTTACTTTATCACTTTGGGTAGAGTGATGTGGCATCACAGCTCATGGCAACCTCTAGCTCTTGGGTTTAGGTGATTCTCTTGCCTCAGCCTCCTGAGTACCTGGGACTACAGGCACCTGCCGCAACGCCTGGCTATTTTTTGTTGTTTTTGTTGTTGTTGCAGTTTGGCTGGGGCTGGATTTGAACCTGCCACTCTCGGTATATGGGGCCAGCACCCCACTCACTGAGCCACAGGCATCGTCCACTCTTCTTTGTAGGTTTGATAGAATTCTGGTGTGAAGCCATCTGGACCAGGGCATTTTTTTTGTTTTTGGTGGGAGATTTTTTTATTGTTTCTTTGATCTTGGTGCTTGAAATTGGTCTGTTCAGAAGGTCTATTTCATCTTGCTTAAGTCTAGGGAAGTGGTGTTATTCCAAGTATTGATTTATTTTCTCTACATTGTCAAATTTCTGGGCATAGAGTTTCTTGTAGTATTCAAAGATAATCTCTGTATCTGGGTGGCATCTGTTGTTATTTCCCTTTTATCATTTCTGATTGAGGTTACTAGAGATTTTGCTTTTATATTTCTGGCTAGTCTGGCCAAAGGTTTATTTATTTTATTTACTTTTTCAAAAAACCAATTCCTTGTTTCATTAATTTTCTGAATGATTCTTTTGTTTTCAATTAATTAATCTCTCATTTAATTTTGGATATTTATTTTCTTTTGCTGGGTTTAGGCTTAGATTGTTCTTCTTTTTCCAATTTCATAAAATGGTGTGTGAGTTTTTTGATGCACTCTCTTTCTGTTTTTCATCTAAAGTGATAAATTTTCCTTTCAGGACTGCTTTTGCTGTATCCCACAGGTTTTGGTAGCTTGTGTCTTCATTGTTGTTATGCTTAAGGGTGCAGTGAGATTGGGGAGAGAAGACTCTTGGCACCTCTGGCTTGTGGGCTCTGCCCAGAAACATCCCTTTGTGGCTGCAGGGAGGCAGCAGGAGACTTCTGGACCCCAGGAGGAGGACAAAAGCAGTGGAGAAGTGACAAGTGGTTTTTCTTTATCTTTAGTCATGAGAAGTTTGACTAAGGTATGTGGTGATGTGCACTTTTTTTTTACAGTGGTGATGTGTCCTATTTGAGTAAATCTGTAAGTTTTTGTCCTCTGTGAGATTTTGGAAATTTATAGCCTTTATTCTTCATCTGCCTTCTTGCCCTGTTTTGTATTCCTAATGGCATGAATGTTAGGTTTTTTGTTATTGTTATGTAAGTGCCAAAGTTCTGTTTTTGTTTTTATTTTATTTATTTATTTATTGGGTAATTTTCATTGTTCTATCTTAAAGATCACTATTTTTTTTTTCTCTGCCACTTCCATTATGCTGTTAAGAAGAATCTGTTTAGTTTTATTTATTTTTTTTAGTGCACTTGGTATATATTTTAGTTCTATAATTTATATTTGGTTCTTGTCTGTAATTTCTTTTGGGGTTGCCTTTTTATTTTTGCATTTGTTTTATTCATATTAATACTCACTTGTTTAAGCATTTTTATGATGGTTGCTTTAAAATTGTTATCTAGTAATTCTTATGCCTCTGTCATATTTTGCTTTCTATTTGCATTCAAAAGGAGATCTCCTTGGTTCTTTGTTATGTGTAGTGATTTTTGTTTGAGACAGGGACATTTTGAACATTATAAGACTCTGGATCTTATTTAAATGTTTTGTTTTAGCTTGCTGCCACTGATGGTATTTTGGCAGGGAAAAAGCAGGTGGTGGCAGCCTCCTTACTGCTGTGTAAGGACTGAAGTCCAGTTTTCCCATTAGGCCTCTTTTGACTCCTGACTAGTGTGAGAATTTTGACACTGTTACAATACTGGCTTAGAGGGATATGATTGTCTTTCTCACTTACCATGTGGTTCTATTGACACTGCAGAGGATCGCCTTGTACCTGCTGGTGGTGGTGAAAATCAGCTGTTTGCCAGGCCTCTTCTGATGCTACTCCAACAGTGAGGGTGGGGCCTGGCTCTTTTCAGGTGGGGGCAGATGTTCAGCATCCCCACTTCTTCTTCTCTGAAACTCTGAGTGGGGAGATTCTTTCCTCTCATCATAGATGAAAGTGCTGGCTCCCTATTGAGCCTTCCCTGATGCCACTGCACTGCTGGGGCTCAGTTTGGAGGGCACTGGTGAAGTGGAAGTTGAGGCTCTGCACTTGATCTCTGCTGGCATAATTGAAAGCAGATCCACAGTTTCTTATGTGCTATTCAGATGCAGTAGAATAATTAATGAAAAATGTTTTTGTTTTACTAGGCTTCCCTTTTCCTGCTTTTTTTTTTTTTTTTTTTTTTGCCATAGAAAGCTTGCTTTTGCTAGGGCTTTTCTTGTCTGCATTCTTTGGCATTTCTCAGTTATCAGCATCGTCTTCAGTAAGAGGGGTCCTAACTATCCTGTTTCCCAGAAAATAAGACATCCTCTGAAAATAAGACCTACTTACAGGAAAGATAAGACGTCCCCTGAAATTAAGACCTAGTGCATCTTTGGGAGCACACCTTAAAATAAGACACTGTCTTATTTTTGGGGAAACAGGGTAGTCTACCATTTTCTCTGTACCTTTATAGGCGTATATCTATTTTATATTTAATGGCTACAGTATTTAGTTGTTCTTAGTAGGAGAACTAAAAAGTGTGTTTACTCCCTCTTCTCAGAAGTAGAAGTTTGATGCATAGAATTATTATTATCATTTTTAATTGAAAAGTAAATTTATTTCAGGTTTATGTGAGGGTACAAATAACCAGATCAAAATATTTGATTTTTTTAGGTAGAGTCCCTCTTCTGATTAATGTCCCACACCCAAAATGTATTCCAAACATCCCCACTCTGGGTGCCCATTTAGTTAGAGCACCCCACCTTCCCTTCTTCCCCCTCCCCACAACTTGAATTGAAATAATTTTTTCTTCCTATGTGGGCATGCATTAGATCATTTGCTGGCTTCATATTAGAATTGAGTACATTGGATAATTGCTTTTCCAGTTTTGTGATACTTTACTAAGAAGAATTTGTTTCAGCTCCATCCAGTATATTACAAAAGATGTGAAGTCACCTTCTTTTTTTATAGCTGAATAGTATTCCATGGTATACATATACCACAATTTCTTAATCCATTCCTGAGTTGATAGGCATTTAGATTGTTTCCACATCTTGGAGATTGTAAATTGATTGATGATAAATAATCTAGTGTAAATGTCCTTATGATAAAATGATTTTTGTTTTCTTCTGGGTAGATGCCTAGTAGTAGGATTGCAGGGTCAAATGGGAGATCTAATTTGAGTCCTTTGAGGATTCTCCATACTTCTTTCCAAAGAGGCCGTATTAGTTTTCAGTCCCATCAAAGTGTAAAAGTCTTCCCCTCTCTCCGCATCCATACCAGCAGCTGCAGCTTCGGGACTTAATTAAACTGAAAAGCTTCTGTACAGCTAAGAAGACAACAACCAAAGCATATAGACAACTTTAAGAATGGGAAAAGATATTTGTATATTACGAATCAGACAAAGGCGTGGTAAGTAGGATCTAAAGAGAACTCAAGTTAATCAACAAAAAAAGAGCTAACAATCCCAGTTATTATTGGGGCAAGAGACATGAATGGAACCTTCTCTAAGTAAGACAGATGAATGGCTAACAAATGTAAGAAAAAATGCTCATGATCCCTAATTTTCAGATAAATGGAAATTGAAACCACCTTGAGATATCACCTAAATCCAGGAAGTATGAAATTATTTTTAAGGAAAGAAAACAACACAGATTTATTCAAATCTCCCTGTGTACCTTCTATGGCCTCATTCCACTCTCTTTTTCTTTGGTTTTTAATTTTTATTTATTTATTTATTTTTACATATGTAATCATACCATGGTGATAGTTGAAACTCAATTTGTTTATTTGCTCAAAAATGTTTTGTTTTTTTTTTAATCTATCCATGTTAACAGAGAAGTATAATTACATTCAGATTGATGGCTTCTAAGGATTTAGGTGACAGAATAGGAAATCGTTCAATGCTAGGTTGACACATAACACCTCAGAAAAGTGGATTTTGTATGTGACATCTTTTATAGTCAGGAAATAGCTTTGTGATTAACAGGCAGGAATTGGTAGATAAACAGAAGTGATACCTGGTAGATAAAGAGAAGACTGCACTGCCAAAGAGCACATCACCACTATTGGCTTATGGCTTGGATATGAGGAACAAACAGCACATGTCTGGTTTGGTCTTAGGAAGTCTTCTGAGGGTGGGACTCTGGCAAATGTGTGTGGAGAGGGACAGAGAAAGCTACAGGCTTTTCTCTCTGGGCAGTCTCATCATTGACTATGGCAGACAGGGTGGCTCAGCTCCCAGACTACATGTCCTGCATCGTAATGGATTTATGGAGCTATTCGTGCACCTTTTTTTTCAAGAGCTGTTAGTTAATGTGAGTTAAAAAAGATACTTAACAGGTCTAAATACTGATTAATGTGAGTGACCATGGTTTCTGGAATTCTTTGATTTTTCTGGGCTTTTTCTTGGTTTGCCAGAGGCTAGTTTAGACTGAAGTGGAAGATGGTAAGAGACTCTCAGCCTTCTGGGAAACTCAGTGACATTTATAGACTATCGGGGCCTCATTTGTGCATATCTCAAATAATTAAAATCAAACAATAATTTTAGGGACTTGGTCTCTGGAATTCTAATCAGCCTTAAAATTAATGAGCTTAAAACTAATCAGCCTTTAAAACATGTAAAAAATTCTGTATTGAAACTCTCTTTGTAAATGAGAACTATATTTTTCCCATCTGAGGTTGATACCCAGACCACTGCTGGATGTTAAGCATCAGGACTTTGCAAGAGAAATATTTATTGGCAGGTGGGAGAGATAGCATGATAAAATGTTATTGTTACAATCTTATTTGTATTGCTACATTCCCTTTATTTTTGTATTATGATGGCTAGAGATTCTCTGCAGTTTTTCCTCTTTTTTCATTTTATATTTTTATTTTACTAAGAATACATTTATGTACCTTTGAGCAAAAATATTATTGGAGCCACATGACTGAGCTAACATTACATTTAGAAGTGATTTTATTAAGCTGCATTTTAATTTTACTCCATTTGTCCTCATTAAACAACTGTTTGCCCCCTTAGGCATTTTAGAGCTAACTTTCTGACTCTATATTGGTTCACAGGCTGTAAAAGTTAAAGCTTATTCGACTTGTTTTGCCTAGGATTCTTTTGAAAATACACAGAAAAATCAACTCAAGAAATTATGTGTTCTACACGTACCTACATTGGTAATATCACCCTACATGATGCTAGTAATATTTGAGTGAAAGATTTGCTCTAACTAAAAGGGATATGTGTATTCATACTTATTTCTCTGTACAGTATGTAAGTTTTACAGTGTTTACATTCCTTTGAAGACTACAAGAAATCAGTTACCTAGTGCCCCTGTGGTGTTCAGAGTTCATTATTATTATTATTATTTTTTATTTTTATTTTTTTGCAGTTTTTGGCCAGGGCTGGGTTTGAACCCGCCACCTCTGGCATATGAGGCTGGTGCCCTGACCCTTTGAGCCACGGGCGCTGTCCCCAGAGTTCATTTTTACTTGCCTCTCCCCATCCCTTCCTTGCACTTCCTCTTCTTTCTATAGTACTCCAGGGAGGAAGTGGAAGGAACAGGCATGGGAGTGACAAAGGGGAGAGCAGACTACATGGGCCTCGCTCAGAATCTTTCCTTGAGGTCCTGTGATTTCCCTCAGACAGTATTTCTTCACTTGTTTTCACCCTTCTCAGAGGCACTAAGGAAAAAATCCGACCCCTGAATCCTACCAGCTCGACATGAGTTGTTGATTGTTATAAGTTATTCAATCTCTTTGAATTGTCTTTACTTTAACTTTATTTTATTTATTTATTTATTTATTTTTGTAGAGACAGAGTCTCACTTTATGGCCCTCGGTAGAGTGCCGTGGCATCACACAGCTCACAGCAACCTCCAATTCCTGGGCTTAAGCAATTCTCTTGCCTCAGCCTCCCGAGCAGCTGGGACCACAGGCGCCCACCACAACGCCCAGCTATTTTTTGGCTGCAGTTTAGCCGGGGCTGGGTTTGAACCCACCACCCTCGGTATATGGGACCGGCGCCTCACCGACTGAGCCACAGGCGCCGCCCTACTTTAACTTTAAATTAAAGGATCAATTGTGTTCTTTAGGATCTTTTTCTAGAAATGAATCTGTAATTATCTTTAATTTTCTTTTTTAAACATGAACATCTTTGTACCTCAATTGCTTTATAATTTCCTACATCAGTTTTCTTCCCCTCTCCAATCTTTTCCCCTCTCAAAGTATCGTGGTTCAGATCAGGATCAGGGCTGAGTACGTAGATGAAAGTAATTTTTTTCTTTTTCAGTAACAAAGGAAAAATTTAACTTTTTGATACCTAAATCATTCAGAATTCTTTGTTCTCTTTATTAGTTCCATAGTTGTGAGATATTAATATGAATTATCAGTTTTATACATTTTAAAAATGTACCTACCTTTCAGTCAGAGTGGACAAAAAAAGCCCCCTTCTACATGGAGTCAGTTATTTGCTAGCCAGAGAATGAAACGGTCATGTCATCATGGACTTTATGTTTTGTTATACCCTGCTTATTAATATTTTCATAATGTAATAAAACAATCTTCCAGCTACATGAGTGAGAGAAGCCAAAAAGAGAAATTAACCCTTGTTGAACATCTACTATGTTTCAGGCATTTGTTAGAAGGAAGAAAATGGAAATTCTAAGCATCAGTGTGTGCTGAAGAATATGACAGGTTGAATCGCTGCTTAATTGTTCTCCAGTAGTTGCAATACAGTCCTACCATAGGGAAAAAGTACTAGGCTTAGTATCCGTACTAGACCAACATCCTAAATATTTTGACCTACAACTTAGACCGTAATATGATCCTGGCAATTTGGGATAACGTGATGAGGATGAAAACCTGTTGTGAATATTGTGGATGAGTAGGCAGGCTGATTTAATGGAAAGACTCCTTTTTTTTTTTTTTTTTTTACATTCTAATTATGATTCAGGGATAACCTGTAGCAAAATAGAAACTTCTACTCCTCATCTGTAACATGGTAGGCAACAGCATGCAGAATAAAATTATATCTGAATTGCTTTCCTCCTTCCATTACAAAGTCATCATTGGCATACTCTTCAAATTTACTATAATTGCCACCAAATAGTCTGGTTCTGCCTCTCTTCCAAGTAGAAGAGGACAGGATTTGTGTTCCTGACAATTTATGATAATTTACTGTTACTGATGTGGATCAAATAGAGAACAAAAACTGTGACTACGTATAGAAAAATGCGATGTAAAAGAATGTTCCTTCTCCTCTCACCTGTGGAAAAATGTTCTCTAATGACACCTCAAATTGGGTTCAAGTACGGGCTCTGTGACGTAGAGACATGATTTAACTTCTCAACTTCCCTACCTCAAAGCAATGGCATTAATACCTGCCCTGCTTAATGTATAGTAGCATCATCAAGACTAAATTTATTTACATTTCAGTACTTTCCCTTTTACCTAATACCAGACAAGATCACTGTGAGGCATAAAAGTCTATGGGTTGTTCTATCACGTGAAACAATGCTACTAAGCGCTTTTAGTTTTTCTTTGTATTTTTAAGATGGGCCTTTATCATCACATAGTAACAAGTTGCTGAAAAATTTCTTGTCTCCTTTAGAATACCCTACTTGTCTTGTGCTTTGCAATGTTAGTCCAAAGTTTTTCTTTTTAAACAAGCAAAATATGCATAAAAATTTAAGGGTGTTTACAGTTTGTTTCAGAATGATATTTTGACTCATAGTACTAGAAAAAAATATGAGTGAATTTGCTGGGACTAACAAAATTCTGTGGTTTTGTTTTCTTATTCACAAATGTTAATGAAACTTTCAGAAATGTCAGTTTTCTAACATAAGCATTGATAGGTTAGTGCCATCTTATCCCAATCCTTGTTTTTGAACATTTCAGTATTTGTTAAGCTGACGTGTCTGTCAGTAAATAATATTCACTCCTGCTTTGTGTTCCTTCTTCTTAATGTTGTGAAAAATTTGACTCTGATGGAAAAATACTGATTAACTATTCCAAAACTATTTTGATCATATTCCAAGACCCAAGTGGTGCATGAGTAAGTTCTTTAAGTTTTATATTTTAAAAATAATTGGATCTTTCTAATCCTAGGTGTCCATATCCCATGTGTTAGCTGGCACAGAACTAAGTAAATAACTCTTTTTTGTATTTGCATTTTAATTTCCCTTTAACGGTTTGCAATCTATGTTTTCATACAGAGAATATGCCTGCATTATAAATAGATGTCACTTGAGCTGTCATTTCAAAGATCTATGATAAGAGTCTGAAAGTCTAGAGACTATGTTTAAAGTGGCAAATTTAGTTAGGATTTCCAAAATACATTTTAACTACATTCCTGAAGATGGAAATATATATAACCCCCTAACTGGTAATCACAATTTGTTTCTTGCTGCTTATTAACGTGAATGACATAGATGCAGCAACTTTTAAACAATTACCACATATTTTCAAACAAAATAATACACAAAACAGTATTGTGAACACTCATCCTTTTGCATACTTAATACATACATATATAATATTTCATAGGCACATTCCATCAATATAGAGTTTTCTCAAATATAGGTCAATCTTCTAAAAAATTTAAAAGACATGTCTGAAATTCAAAATAAACATTAGGTAACTAAAACAAAACTCTGAGCTGTTTATAATAAATGTATCATACTTCTTAATATGATCATGTGAAGCATTTTTCTATGAATTCTACTTTAAAAACTTCATTACATTGTTCCTGTTTCTTGCTGAAATATACTTTTCAGTGGGAAATATTTTAAACTAAAGACTTCCCATCTGGCCCTGCCAAGGTGAATTTTTCCTTCACGGTCTTGACTTGCAGTCGAAGTTGATGTGAGAGTTTGTCATGGTTGTTTTGACAGTCTGGCCATCCTAATTCAGGGATCCAATCCCTGTGGTTTGTCAATTATCCTGCTAACCCTACAGCGAGAGCAACACTCAAGGCACTGAACTGTCAACCGATAACCAAGAAATAATGTCAGGAGCCAGGGAGGCAGGAGTGAGAAGGGAGATGCTTTCAAAAACAGAAGGCATTGTATCATTCAGCATTTATTTTATTTATGGGAGCACCTAACAAATTAATTACTGGGAATCACATGATGAAATGCCATCCATTGCTTTGAAGGTACTTTTATGTCTAAATTAAAAAAAAAAAAAAAAACACAAGGATTTGACTGCCTGTGTAAGTTTTGCCAATGTAAGATTCCAGAACATAACTCAATACTGAAAATGGCTAGATCACCCAAACTTAATTTGATTATTAGTGATTTTTTTCACTTGCCTAATGTATACTTGTAAGATCCTTAGGAAAAAGAATATGCACCTGAGGACTATTATTTCATGGAAATAATTTTTAAAGTTAGTAGGAGTCCCAGGTAGAGATAAATTAACATAAATATATGATAAATATTGGGGTGTGGAATTCTATGTTGTTAATGACAAAAATGCTTTAAGAACCAAGAATTTCAAAGAAAATGTGCTTTCAAGAAGCCACAATTGTTAATAGAGTTTAAGGGAACAAAAATGACTTATAAATGACAGTGGTATCTGTATTCAAATGAGAAAATGACAGTGAATCTTCAAATCTGTAAATACTGTGACTGCGGCTCAGGGAAACTCTCAAGTGACATTAACTAAAATCTACAGGCTTTTGTTTTGCTCTAGTTCAGAGTCTCCCTGTGTTTCAAGTATGTATGAATTCAAATATCTGCCAGGGTCCTCAAACTTTTTAAACAAGGGCCCAGTTCACTGTCCCTCAGACCGTCGGAGGGTCGGACTATACTTAAAAAAAAACTATGAACAAATTCCTATGCACACTACACATATCTTATTTTGAAGTAAAAAACAAAACGGGAACAAATACAATCACACCGCCTCATATGGCCCGTGGGCCGCAGCTTGAGGACCCCTGAATATACAAACTAAATGGTAGCCTATAATGAACAAATCAACCCTGTGATTTTTGAAATAAGTGCTTCTTAACTATACCTCAGTAAGATTATTTTTTAATTGTATATGTTTATTATGAAAAATGTTGAAGCAGCCAGAGTTCCTCCTCTGTAAAGGGAAAAAGTTTGACATTTAAGTTCATTTTGTTAAATTCCAAGAAATAAACTGGCTTTTGAAATTAATGAATAAAGAACATCTTTTCCTGCTTTGCGAAATTTAAAGAAATATGTAAAATAATGCATGTTTATTTGGGGTAATACCAAAATAAAGAAAAAAACACAAATATAAATATAATAACACCAACATTCGTGCTTAGAATGTGTGTATGTGTGTGTGTGTGTATACACATACATATATATATTCTTTTTTGAGACAGTCTCATTCTGTCATCCTGAGCAGAGTGCCATGGCATCATAGGTCACAGCAATCTCAAACTCCTGGGTTAGAGCAATCCTCTTGCCTCAGCCTCCTGAGTAGTGGAGACTATAGGCACCTGCCACAATGCCCAGCTGGTTTTTCTCTTTTGAGTAGAGATTGGGGTCTCACTCTTTCTCAGGCTGGTCTCAAAGTTCAGAGATTATGCAATCCACCTGCTTCTGCCTCCCAGAGTGCTAGGATTATAGGGATGAGTTCCAAAATATGGTATATTTTCTTCTGATATATTTATGCTGAGCTATATTCACATCTCCATAGTGTGTGTGTGTGTGTGTGTGTGTAATGTATGTATTATTTTGTACTCTTTCTTTCTTTCCTCTTCTTTCTTCCCTTTTTTTTTTTGAACAGGATGCGGGTCTCACCCTTTTGCTCAGGGTGAAGTGTATGGATGTGAACCTAACTCACTGTAGCCTCAAACTCCTGGGCTTAACTGATCCTTCTACTTCAGCCTCCGAGGTAGCGGGGACTATAGGCATATGTCACCATTCTTGGCTATTTTTTAATTTTTTTTGTGGTGATGGGGGCTTGCTATGTTGCCCAAATGGTCTTGAACTGTCTCGACCAATACTATTAATTCAGCTTCCCAAACAGGATTTAGGAATAAGCTACATTTTTTTTTTCATTTAATGAACATATTCACGTATCATCTCAGACTCCTTGTAAATATAATTTTAATGACACCACAATACTTTAATAAATGGAAAATCATAATTAACTGAAATAATACTCCAGTGTTCAACTTCAGATTGGTTAAATCTGAAAAGAAATAAAATGAGTATCTAAGGAATAATTCTTATTTCTGATTTATATTAGATAATTCTGATTTCCATTTTGTGAAAAGGATTCTTTCAAGTGAAATTATTAAGTTAAAGGGTACCAATTATTTCAATCATCTGGGAGGACTTCAAATTGTATTTAAATTTAATGATTGGCATTAGAAATTGCTTAGTTCCCTAACAGGCTACTAATTGCTTTTATTTATTTATTTATTTATTAAGGCTGTAACAGGTAGAGCAGGCATGCAATTATTAGTCAATAGATTTTCTAAACAATAAAAAGATGTCCCGGCTGAAGACTAATCCTGGGATAAGAAATATTAGCATTTTTGTTTTTCTTTTTTAATTTTTGCAGTTTTTTTTTGGCCAGGCCTGGGTTTGAACCCACCACCTCTGGCATATGGGGCCAGCACCCTACTCCTTTGAGCCATAGGCACTGCCCAGAAATATTAGCATTTTGATCTAGGCATTGCTTGCCAGTGTTAGTAGCTTAATAAAAACTAACGTGGTGGGTGACAGATCTCCCTTTTACTTCATTTCAACTTTTATGTTCTCAGACATAGTTCTTAATCTCTGAGCTTTATTTTTCTCTATAATGAAGGTGATATTATCACCCACATTTTTGGGTTACGAAGAGCATTCAATTAGGTAATGTTCATGATAACAGAGCCTGGCACAGCAGAGCTCCCAGTGAATATTAGCTGTTGCTATCACTTGAATATAGTTATTCTTGAATAAAAATAGATTGAGATCTTATCAGCTTTGTATTTCTCATGAGGAAGTCAAAGATAGCCCTTATTTTCATTATGTACATAGTTAAACGGGTTTTCCATTGATGTATCAAAGGAAGCGTCTTTTCAAAAAGCATTTTAACTTACGTGCACATATGTAAGTAAAGCTCAAAGGGAATCAAGTAGATGGAGGTGGGGAGGAGCATGTGGGTTAATTCACAACTAATTGATACGAGGCACACGATCTGAGGGAAGGGCATATTTACAACTTTGACTTACAATGTCCAAATCAAATTATATAAACAAAACATACATACCCTTATAATAACCTGTAATTAACAAAAAAGCACAATTCAATAATTGTAATTATTGTGGCTTGTTGAAAACAACAGAAAGGTCAAGTACTAGTCAGGGTCTGTGTTTAGAGTTATGTGTCCTGCTGGCGTAAATGTTAGGGTACTAGTTATTATGGGTTGTAATTCAAAGCTTCTCAAACCTCAATGAGCTTGTATATCATCTGAGAATCTCATGGAAAGGCAGATTCTGATTTGTTAAGTTTGATTTCTGATTTCTAGAGGATCCGAGGTGATACTGATGGTCCAAGGGCTACACTTTTGTGTAGCAAGGATTTAGAATATAAAATAAAGCTATTGGAGTTTAATATTCTGTTTAGCAATTTGCTTTGGGCATTTTGTGTATTTGCATATTAAAAATTTGGGTCTCTTCAGTGTTCCGCAAAAGTGAGAAGTCAACATGTTTAAAGGAAACTAATATCCTCAAACATTTGTCAAATAGGAGAATAGGACTAAAAACACGACCTTCAATTCACTCAGCTTTGACTATCTCTGCAAATATGACATGAATATTTTGTGCCAGGTTGCGGGCTTTTTTATTCCTGGCTGCTTCTTAATGCCACAGTCACCAGAGAACAATCTGTTCCTTTCCTTGTAGCTGGCCTTCACCACAGCACAGCATCAGGAATCAAGTCCAGCAATGTTGTATAATAATGGCCATGATAAGGACCCTCCCTCACATTCCTTGCTCTAGCTGTGCTTTTTGACACAGATCCTCATCTGCTCACCAAAATCTTGGCATGCAGCAGTGCTTAGGAATATTTAAAGTATTGGACAATTTTGCCAAATTTTACTTAAAGACATGGAAACATTTACTAATGGAAACATGTATCATTTATAACATAAAATTTATGTTCATTTAAGAAAAACAGTATGAGAGTTTATCATAGGACACTCTGTTTAGATTCCTCAACCCCAGGGATATTGTTTCATATTATTCTTCAATTACTTCTAGATTCAGGGGGAAAATATTAAGCTTATTAGGAATGAAAAGGACAAGAGAAGAAATCTTAGGGAGGTACTATAACAAGAAAATTGGCTTACACCAAAATATTTAAGTTTCTAATCCTTTTCTGCCACTCACATCCTTTTTAATTCTTCATCTCCCTGGGCTTCCTCCTTTTTTCTTATTTACAAAATGAAAGAGACTGATTCTAAGGTCAGTCTTAGAATTTTTAGACTAAGGCCCCTCTAAGTTCTGGCATTCTATGATTTTATGTTGAATTATTTTTTTCCCAGTGATAATTTTATCCTAATTCATAAGCGGCCAATTGACTATTTTGTATGGTAGAACTTTCTTCAGCCCCGGCTTCCCTGGTAGTCCCCATCCGTGACTACAACTGTCAATCATCCTGTGATTATTTCCACTGTTTTGTAGAGTCAAAGGTCTACCCTAGAGACAGAGTTTCATTTGAAATACAACTGAGTGCATATAGTGCTAAAAAATGTGTCACCCCACATGCAATGGGGTAAATCTCCAAAAGAATTTATCCCCTAAATTTTGGGTATCAATGAGACAATGTAAACCACCAGAACAGCTACTTGACGATTTGTCACTCAACTTCAGCAAAACTATAGCGAAATAGCACAATGAATTAATGAATAGCAACAAATCCCCATGACAACATGTTAGTTCATTAAAATTTTATCAGCATTCTTCCTAAGGAAAGTGTGCCTTCTGTTCTATGTTGAGTTTCTTCAACATTGTTTTACAGCCAATTCACAGCATTCTGGTGCTTCAAAATTAGTTCCTGTGGAGAGTGAGATACACATAGACTCTATACTGTGTCACACATGGGTCTCCTGGGTGTCACGATGAAATATTGCCTGCATTTTTGTGTATCTTATGGCTTAAACATTAACACGCATTTCCCTACTGCCTTTTTTTGAAGATTGGGTTAATTAGCTGAAAATCCGTCTCCGTGTTAATTTTTTAGCAAATGCATTAAATTGCATTTTATAAATATGTTTGTAATCTTCAAAACAATGCATCAAAATGAGGGGAAAACTGCAAAATATTTATGCTTGCTGCCACAGTGGTTTTTCCACTCTGGCTTTGGAAAACAAGAAGCAACACAGAGCCTTGACATTTTCCTTGGATTCCTTTATTCTCCTTGAATTTGTAAAAAATATGTAACCCAGATGTCAGTGGCCTGGGTGTTCCCGAATCTCTTAGCATTGTAAGATCATTTTTTCCTAGTAAAATTTAGAAAAAATATTCTCATGACCCCTTTCTATAAACAATAGGAAAATCAGCACAGTTCTTAACATTTTTGAGAGTTTTTGAAAGGATTACATTTGACTATTCAATTTCTGCTAATAATAAATTTCTTATGTTTTATAAAATGACCTAAATGGACATATGTCTGGGATGCCAAAAAATGTATATATACATTATAAGAGAATTTATCAATGTATTATATATTACATTGTGCATATCCTTTGAGCACCTCTTGTAATTACAGAAGTAAAACGTGACTTGAATTCATCTTTTCGTATCAGCATATATTAAGTATTACAATTTTAATACAGAGCTTTTTTTTCTTTTTAAATATGTGTATACATTTTTTGGTACCTTTTGTGTGTGTGTATGTAAGTCAGCTCTCTTTTTATTGACTTAAAATATTATAAGTGGATATTAGAGCAATTTAGCAATCTCATTATTTAGCTCCACAAATTTAGAATTGTGATCTTCCCCAAGATCACAGATTTAGACCATTCAGCTATATACACATGTAACCATCATGAGATTGTTTACTTTTTCAGAAATCAAGAGAATAATTTTTAACACATTGTATAGGCCATTAAATGTGTTTACAATGGACTCTTCTTATGAGTAAATTAGTATAACTTTCATATGGTGAAATTTAACAAGTATATCAAATAAAATTGCATATACCCCTGATCTGCAAATGTATTGGTAGGGTATGTCAAAAATTGACATTTGCTCCAGAAATAATGCACAAGGACATTCATAACAACATTGTTCATAACAGCAAGAAAGGATTGGTGTAAATCTAAATATCTGATAAGAAGAGATTGATCAATATAATTTGTTATATACTTAAATCAAATACAAATCATTCATTAAAAATAATGTGGCAAGTCTTGGTTTACTGACATAGTGTATTGCCGACAATACATTGGAAAATTACAGAAATATAATGTAATTGCATTTTTGTCCAAAGCGTCAGGACAAATTTGAATATTTGTTTGAGATGAAGTATAGAAGAAAAAGATGTTTATCTGCCTTGTAATGCTTCTTCTCTGCTTGCCTTCATCTTGAAGAACAAGTTATATTTTCTTACCTTCAGAGAAAGGCCCAATTCAGAGACTTGGCTAGAGCATCTGACAAAGTGTGAATGGTTTAGATCACTGATCTTGAAGGGTTATCTGTTAATATAGTCACCATGGCTAAGTGCTAGCCAGTATCAAACTGTGAAGAGAACACCTGCATCACCAAATCTAAAAGCTCTAGACCAACAGTTTACCCTAAAACTTAAGAGAATACTTAGATTATTTCACAAATCCCTCATTTAAAAATTACATAGTGTAGGCGGCGCCTGTGGCTCAGTGAGTGGGGCGCCGGCCCCATATGCCGAGGGTGGCGGGTTCAAACCCAGCCCCGGCCAAATTGCAACAAAAAAATAGCCGGGCGTTGTGGCGGGCGCCTGTAGTCCCAGCTGCTCGGGAGGCTGAGGCAGGAGAATCATGTAAGCCCAGGAGTTAGAGGTTGCTGTGAGCTGTGTGATGCCATGGCACTCTACCTGAGGGCGGTATGTGAGACTCTGTCTCTACAAAAAAAAAAAAAAAAAAAAAAAAAAAAAAAATTACATAGTGTACATATGGCTATATTCTTCTTTTCCATAACTAGGCTGACTCTAGAAAATGTATGATTCTTCGAATCAGAAGACGTGCTTTTGAGTTGTAAGCCTGCCACCTACCTGTAAACATGACCTGGACAACTCCTTTAACTCTTTTAAGAAGAAGTTTTATGATCTGGAAATATGAAAATATTAACATCCCTATTTAATTATACTATTGTAATAAATAATGAACTCATTTATAGCTTGAAACTGCCGTGTAAACTGTCATGGACTCTATACCCTTTGGGAATTTATTTCTCCTGGAGGTTATCTGTGGCTGATGTTGCTATGGCAACTTTCTGATTTATAATGTTCCAAAAACAAGGCCTAGTCTGTACTTCATGTACACCTAGAAAGTAAATATGGGTAATTAAGAAAATTAACTTGAATTATTTTTTTCACTTGCATTTTCTGAATGTCTTTTTTCCCTATGTCCATGCCTCAGTATTCACAGTAAAAATAAATAAATTTTAGACGCTGGTGGAATATTTTTCTTCAAAAAAGTAAGAATATCACATAAATTAGGAAACACATGTTTGAGCTTATTTCAAGAATTTCATTCTGAGATTTCCTCTAATAGTTTTTTCCTCTGCTTTATTCAACCCTGTTAAAATGAGTTAAACAATAGGGCTCCTGCCATATCCCCAGGACCCTCTGCTACACTGTAATATAACTAAACATTAGAATATCTTTTTCTGATTAGCTGTCTTACAGCTTCTCTCCAAAACATCCCCTGTGGATTTCAGAAAATTGGCCTCTGATCCATAAGGGAAGATATGCCAGCTCCTGTGCCAGAGAACTACAATGCCTGCTACATTCAGGATCGTAGATTTATAACTTTAAGAAAGCAATCATAAAATGTTTTAAAAACATATGCCAATTGACCACCTGGTTTAACTCTCATTTCTTCTTTCTTACTTTTCAGTTCTTCCAAGTTATAATATGAAGTTGAGCTTCTCAGGTGTGATGCCAAACAGAAGATGATAATAAATGCTGCAGGAAACGGTGGGCTCTGTGTGTGTTTGTGTGCGTGTATGTTAAACACTGACTAGAAGATGCGTAGAACATAGTACCTGATAAAAGCATTGTGTAATAAGTGGTGGTGATAACCCCAACCTAGAAGACACACGCAAGCTAATGTTAATTTGCTGTTCACCATGTATGTGCAAAGATGATGCTACAAATCCTGTGATCAGTAAGAAAAATATTTTCAATTCATTATCCAAGAACTGGGAATGGATTTGAGATTAACTTCTTTTATCTAGCCTTGCTCAGTCTTCCTCATGGGAAGTAGCACAAATTTGAAAAATGACTTTTCAGCGTAGCCGTAGATGAAGGAACAGCTTATATTGAGTTAAGTCGTAAATTTATCTGTAACGGACCTGGAAGAGAGCTCGGTTTGTCTAGGAAAATGATTCACTCAGTTATGGACAGCTGTGATAATGGCAGAATGTGCCTGTGCGGGTAGTACACTCCATGTAGTCACCCAGCAAACAGCAGACACTGATAATGTCAACGTCAGGAAAGAGACGGATGGTGAAAAGTAGGTATAAACTTAACAATGGAAGTTATAAAAGTGGGTGAGATGACACAGATAAAAGGGCATGCATACTGTGTTGACAAATTTCTGAAAATGGTAATTATTTTTATTTTCTTACATTTACACATATTGTTTCTCCCATTGGACCTTAAGCCTTGCAAAAGCAGTGTGTGCCACAGTTTCATTTGCCACTGTGTTCTAGCACCTACCATAATGCCTGGCGCAGTGTCACTGGATAAATGGCAGCAGTAGCTGTCACTCATAATTTGGTATGGAAATTAACTCGTGTTTCATTGTTACTTTTGCTATTGGTTTTAATTGGAGCAATCTCATCATCAAGAGAATTTAAAGATTATTTTCTTTCTCTTCTCAGTGATGTAGGGTCAGCGGGGAAAATTTAAGTATCTCTCTTTGCATTAGGCCATATGGGTATAGAATGTCATAAAGCCACACTTCCCACTTAGAATGAAGGTTCTGTGTCTCAGAAGTGATTATCTGGCAGGATTGACATAGAAGAAAATGTTCTGCACCTTGTTTCATCTTCATGAGAATAGTCCAAACTCAACAGAGGTCTCTCTGTAACAGGAGAGGACTGGGAAGTGAGATTGCTTCTTTCCCACCTTGTGGCAAGGCCTAGATTACAATTTATCAGTGCAACATAGCCATTGCTGGAGTCCATTTTGCTTTTTAAGTTAAATGGTAAATAGGTGAGGAATATTAGGGATCTATGTGTGTCTCAAATCTTAGCACAAGAAATTGCTTCCTCATATTGGAATGTTGCCTCCTGCCCTGGCCAAGTGGTCACGCCTGTAACCCTAGAGATCTGGGAGGCTGAGGCGGGTGGATTGCCTGAGCTTGGTAGTTCGAGACCAGCCTGAGTAAGAGCTAGACCCCATCTCTAAAATATAGCCGGACAATGTGGCAGGTGCCTATAGTCCCAGCTACTTGGGAGGCTGAGACTAGAGGATCACTTGACCCTAAGAGTTTGAGGTTGCTCTGAGCTATGACTCCATGATACTCTACTCAGAGTGACAAAATGAGACTCTGTTTCAAAAATAAATAAATAAAAAACCAAAAACCAAAAAAAAAAAAAAAACAAACAAAAAAGAAATCATGCCTCCTCCTATCATCTTTTGCCTTAAAAAGAAAACTCTGGACATTTGGTACAATCGATGTGGATGTTATGGAAAACCTTTATATCTTTGCATTTTTGTATGCATTATATGCTCTGGTTGAGAGAAAGGAAATGGATATATATATATATATATGTGCATGTATATAAAAAAAATATATAGGCTCAGCGCCTATGGCTCAAGCAGCTAGGGCGCCAGCCACATACATCTGAGCTGGTGGGTTTGAATCCAGCCCAGGCCCGCCAAACAACGACAGCTGCAACCATAAAATAGCGGGCGCCTATAGTCCCAGCAACTTGGGAGGCGGAGGCAGGAGAATCACTTGAGCCCAGGAGTTGGAGGTTGCTGTGAGCTGTGATGCCACAGTGCTCTACCCAGGGTGACAGCTTGAGGTCTGTCTCAAAAAAAAAAAAAAAAATATATATCTATATCTAAGATTGTCACTAACCCCTATAAAGTAGAATGTCACTAACTCCTAAAAGTAGAGTGTCCCATTTTTCCTCCGCCCTCTGCATGGTCTTCATATCATAGACACTGCATAGCTACTGATTCCTTGTTAAGTAAAATTTATACCATCAATGAAATTGGAACTTACCTCTTATGTAGCCTTTGATTATTCTGTGAGGAAAGTTTTGCTAACTAAGGGCCCTTCCCTAACGTTGAAACTTCATTTATTCCAAATCACATTCTCTTTACAGAGGAAAGAGAGAAAGCTGGAGAACTTAGAAGGAGATAATCTGGTTTTGATAGGGCCCCTTTTTACTAAAATTGCACTTGATTATGATGTAAGCTTAGAATGATACTCTAAAGTGCATTTTGATTTTTAAAGACAGGACCTTTATTGATTTAAGTACAACTAGCTTCTTATTTATTCACTTATTTTTTTCTTTTTGAATTTCCAACATTTCTCCCCTTTTTGAATGCTTCATTTACTTTGCATCCAACTTTGGATAAGGATCTCACCAACTGGCATGATTAAAGAACTGAAACTTGTTCCTTAATTGCAAGTCGATCACTTTAAATTGTTTCTCTTTTGTAGATGAATTCTCCCTTAATAGTAGAACATGAAATACACTGATAGGCTTAATGACAATCACGTGCTCATCTCCAGAGATAGTCTGTGCAATGGCTGAACAGTCATAGACTGACAGTCTGAACTGAGTCATTACTCAAAAGAAAACGAAGCACTTTTATTAAAAAGAACATAAGTCTTAGAAAAAAATAAAAGAAGTCAATCTCACATAGTCTCTAAAACACTCTACTGTTCTTATACGGGTCCTGAGTTAAAATACAGGTATTAGGGTGTTGTTTCAGAGAAACCTGAGGTCCTAACCTCCATTATTCTGCTTCCCTAAGCCCTGCCAATGTTTCCTTTCCTTCCCTGTCTGTTCCTAAGATGCTAGTCACCTGCAAATCAGAAACCTATGTGGAGCAGGAAGATAAGCTGACGTGAGTCAGAGTCAAATGAAACTGTCAAAAGAAGAATGCTCGTCATTTTCAGTGGCTGTCTGAAGTCTGTCTGCTCGTCTCTTCCCTGTAGTCTCTGTGAGATAGCTCTTGTTAAAGGTATACGTCATGTCAGTCAAAAACCATAGGTGGTATTTGGAGTTTGAGGTATTGACAACAGATGTTTGCTTTTGTCTCCCATAATACCATCTTAGAGATGTGTGGTAGATACAGATGCTTCTTGAAAGAAAGGGGATACAAATGTTGGATGAAAAATTGTACATTGTAGCCAACACCACCTATTATTTCCCGACTTACCAAATGAATGCCAGAGTTAACAAAAATATTTCTCTTTATTTGAGCACAAAATCATTTTTATGTCAGATTTTATAAAAGCATGTTCCTTTGCAGATGGATAGAAAAATGTATGGCAGGCATAAGTTACAATTCAGTAAAGTTACTGACAGTCTACTAATTGATGAGCATAATTTAAAACTCTAAATGGTGATATAAAAATTAGAAGACAAAAATACCTGCCGTTAAGTTACTTACAAGAGCGGTGGGGAGTGGGGAAAAGGAAGGCAAGATCATTTCATAATTATAATTCAAGGAAATTAATTAAGCACCAGGCTAGAAAAACAGAATATGTAGAAATTGTGATCGACATCTGGATATCCAGTCAGAAAGTCTTTAAGATTATGATGACATTCTAAGTATTATTTTGGGGAACTCTTAAAATGAACCCTGTAGTAGGACAAGAGTGCTTGTGTGTTAAGTCAAGAAGTTAGTAACCTAGGTACATGATCTAGAAAAAAATTGCCTTTATTAATTCAGATCTGTCTGTAAGATGAATAGTGCTTTATTAGTGATAATACTTGCCTGAAATATTTTTGTTTGTCTAAGGAAGTGGTTACATTATTACTTGATGTATCTTGAAATATAGGACTTTATATACAATAGAAGAAAGCAGTGGTGGATGCTTTTTATAATTAATTATGGTGTGAGTACTACTATCTATTTTTTATATAGTAAAAGCTCTGAGAATAGGGCTCATTCATGTTCTCATAAGATCACATTTATTACTTTTTGCTTCTATCTTATTTCAAGAATAATTTCAGACAGTTAGAAAGAATAAAGTATATCAATTATCTCATGAGGATACATTTAATTCCTTAATATGAATTAAAAAACAATTTAGCATCTAAAGATCTCAAAAGGCAACTCGGTTTCAGACTATCAACAATCTCACTCAACCCAAAGTGAAAGAGTGAGATTCTGTCTTGAGAAAATAACAACAACAACAGTTCTTTGATCAAAGAGAAAAATGAAAACAGCCTCAATAACCTAAAAAGGAATAGCAGACCAGGGAGAAAAGATAAAGCATTTATCTGCTTTAGAAATATTTTAGAAAACCTCCATTCCAAAAGTAGAAGAAAACTCAGAAAGATAAATCCAGCTAATAATTCTGCTTTGGAAATGTCCTCACTCATTGTTATCTTCGTTAGCCCATTTTCTTTCTTTTTGCATCAGTTCCACAGAATGGTCAGTATACGTATTGCTCAGACGTGGCTGAGGACAGAGGACTGAACTGAAGTTAGCTTACACTGCAATTTAAAAGTATGAAAAGGCCAATGAGGTCTCACTATCTTCTCAGACCACAGTCACCTCCCTGAGCGCTGACTTTGTGCGAGGCACCATGCTCCACGTGTACACACACACACCCCCCCATATATGTAAATGTACTCATTCAAATCCATAGTAATCCTAAAGATTACTATTTTTTCCATATGTAAAATGAAGATGCTGATCTCTGGTATAGAGAGCTTTAGTAATGAGATGAGATGATAAGGCAAGAGCCTCAGTTTAGACTCTAACGTGATATGTGTTATAGGTCATAAACATGGAGGACCCGGAGGAAGGCATCATTGGAGAATAGGGTTTACGTGTTTTGAAGATGAATTACTTGGACAGAGATTTAAGTTCAGTCTATTCCCAAGACAATTGTGGTTGAAGGTGTTCCCTGTTTAGAACTGGAAAAGGATCTGTGAGTGAGGTAAGGAGTGTCTAAGAAGAAGATAGAGAGATGGTGAGGGGCCGACTGACACAAATACTGTATTGCATTGCTTTCCTAAGGAGAGTGGGAAGTTGTAAACTATTTTTCACAGCAGTATGACATATTTTAAGTTTCACTTTGCTACTCTATGGGAATGAGTGGGAACAGGAAATCGGTGACTGCAAGGTTGTAGTGCCAATGATGGACTCTATTTGCCTTTTGTGAATAGAATTACAGGATGAGTTTATAGAGTGGATGGGGTGGTGAGGGGAAAAAGTCAATTTTTATGGAATACATTTAATTTAGAAAGGTATACAACATCAACCTGAGCACTTTGCATTTTCTAAACTATTGGCTTTTTTAAAAGGTTCACTCTACCACCAAATCAGCTCATATAAAGGTACCTAACGTTCCTTTTTTCAGACAATCAAAGGAAGAATTTTAAAGGAAAACATTTGTCCGTCATTCTAAGAATGCATATATAAGTCAGGCCTTGCCAGTCATCACTAATAGCACTTAAGCGTCTTTAGGAGAGTGTGTATTAGATCATCTACTGGCTTTATATTAGAACGGAGTACATTGGATTCTTGCTTCTCCATTCTTGTGATACTTTACTAAGAAGTGTGTGTTCCAACTCCATTCAAGTTAATATAAAAGATGTAAAGTCTCCATCTTTTTAATGGCTGAATAGTATTCCACAGTATCTGTTGGTGGCTAAAAGCACCCAACAAATGTGATATCTTTGGCTTTAGAAAGATTAGAAATGGAACTTAGAAGGCTTTTCTGTGTACATTTTACAAACAAGAAAAACCGAGACTAAGACTAATCACACATGAATAATTCACTGGTTATTAAAGCAGAGCTTTGGATCCTAGAGCTCAAGGATCTAGAATCTATTTTGTATATTTTTGCCATCACCATCCAAGCACACATAACAGGGAGTGAAATTTGCCAGATGTCAACGTCCAGAGGACTGCAGTAGAGTGAAGTGCTGTGCCAAGATCAAGAAAGCTAGAGGTCAAAACTGTGAGATGTAGGAAGAAAATACTAGTTTAGGGTCATAGGTAGGGTTGGAAAGATAGGGATCCCTATTTATAGTACTGGGCAATAACTTCTGGTTGCTGGGTTTTACCAACTGGATTCTGCTTTTTCACTTTGTGCATGTAACTGTAAGAAGACATTGCCCTGCCAATTTGCCTCTACCCCCTTGTTCCTTTTTTACTTTCATGCTACTTTTAAACAACACGTAAATGGCACTGGCTTACTCTCTCCCAGATGTAATCTCTGAGCCCTTCCTAAAATTGTTTCTTCCCAAGGCTACACCACCAGAGTGCATTTTCCTAGTTAGAGCTGAGGGATTCCTTTGTCTTGCATAATCATACTTTCACTCACGTGTTTCATAGCCTACATAGAGGCACATTTTTATTATTACCTATACACAAAGTAAGAAAGAAAGATAAAAGTAAAATAGTTCTTGTGAATCAAAACCACTAAAAGCATCTCATTTCTGATTTGATTTTAATTCACGTTTGGTTATTAAAAAATACCAGTGTGCCTTAATTTAATAAACCCCTTCCTCCCTCCCTGCCATGGTCTGTCCCTTCAGTCTTCCGTTCTTGTTCAATAAATGTAGAGTGCCCAGACAGACATTAGCCTAGGAACTGTTAATTTAAGTTTGAAAAAGACAGATATAGATAGTCCTTTTTCTTATAGCTCCTGTTAGTACTGGACAGAGAGCTATGAAACAGAATAATTTCAGATACTAATAAGGATCATGAAGAAATGTAAGGTGGTGCTGGATATGACAATAGCGTTATTTTATGTAGGGTTCCCATGGATAACCTCTCCAAGGAACTCATAGTTTACTTGAAAGCTGAAGGGTAAGAAAGAGCCAAATGTGCACCCGAGAAAGCATTTCCCTCAGAGGGAACAGCAAATGGTCGTCAGACGGGCTGCTGTAGTTCAAGTGGTACTTTGTGTGATGTAGAAAATGATGCCTGTTAATCAAGACAATGCTGAAAAGTTATTGTAAAAAATATATAAATATGTAAAAAAAAATCCAAACTGGAGTTAATCCCCTCATACATTCACTGTGTAACTTGTACAATTTTATGTTGCAGCCTGGCAGAGGTCCTGCGCTAAGACAGAAAACTGCACATTCATGAAAGTGAAAGATGTCTTAGACTCCTAGGCTGAATTCAACATGGTGGAGAGAAGGGCAGGAATCAGAGTCCTGCAGAATGTTCTTTATTTTTTTTCCCATAGCAAATCAATAATGTCAAAGCATTGAGAATATTTTTCTGCAATTCCTTTCACCTTACCCTAATGGGGTCAGAATAACTGCAATATCTCTGGGTGCAACATATTTAAGCAATTTTTTTTTTCAGAAGAAGAAATAGGGAATAATTGGGGGAGGTAAACTTTTTTACTAGTAGAATTTAGTCTTTTTCTTTTCCATCCTTCCCTTTCTCCTCCCCTCAGCTCCCCATTCCTCTTCTTTCCCTCCTGTCTCTCTCCTTTTCTGTTTCTTCTTCCTCTTGCTACCCCCCTCTTCTTTCTTCTTTCTTTTTTCTCTTTTTTCTCTTCCTTCTCCTCCTTCGATTTAAGGGGACAAGAGTTCTCAGAAGCCCTTTGAGGGACTTCGTCTTATGCCTGCTGATCAGAACTGGTTATTCCTATGTAGGATCGTGACAATTAAGTTCACGGTCTCATCCTAAAAAAAAGTGCTGTATCCCTCATCACTGAACAGCACTAAGTCACATTTGAAGTGCGCTCCGTGGGAAGCTGTGCACCAACACCAGCACTAAGTTCACCCTTCAAAGCGATTTTGGAACTCTTTTTCTGGAATGACCATCAGGGTCGTTGTTGTACAGCATACAAAAACATGCAACAATAAGGGACTACCACATGTCAACATGAACACAGCTGTGAGTCACTGATATACCAAGGTTATGAATCCTCACCCCCAAGCTATTTGTACAGTGCTGACAACGTAAGCCCATGGTGGCAAGTTTGCAAAATTTTGTCAAGTGTGTGTATAGACTAAGTTTGTGTGACAGCAGCTCTAATGACCATTCCAGAAAGAGTTCCAAAATTGCTTTCAAGGGTGGACTAGGTGCTGGCGTCGGCATACAACTTCCCAAGGGGAGTACTTCAAAGGTGTCCGTAGAGATATTGAGCAACGAGGTATGCAGTACTTTTTCTAGAATGAGTTCACGAACTTAATTTTCAGGCCTCATATATTGAAGGTTCAATAGTGGTAGCAGAAAGACAAATTAGGAGGCATTTTCAGAAGTTTAAGTGAGGTTTAAAGGTGACCAACACTAAGGTGGTAATAGAAGAAATGAAAAAAATGAAGCACGGTAATCCCAGGGAGACCAGGTAGGCATATAACTCTATTCAATTTGCATTTCTTTCTTTTATTTTAGGGATGGACACAAGACTGCCAATTCTATTATTGTGGAGAGAACACAAGGATAATCCATTATTTTACCTTCTTTACTTTCATTTTATGTAATGAGATGATATAAAAACAAATCAAATCAAATAAAAACAATAGAGTCACTTTTCCTTTGCATCAGAGACAAGCTTAAGTTTTGAAGAAAAACTTTCTAAATCTTTTACTAAACCAAAGCACATGACTTATCACCAAGTCTTAAAGTTTGTTTGTTCCCATATTTTTTCTTGGGCCTTTTTCATGCCTTTCCTTCAAGTGGCACCCCACAAAGGCTCTCAAAGGTTCCTTACTCAGTTTCTGAATGTAAGGTGAAACCCTGGCTGTATCTGCAATGACAGTGTGTGAAAAGACCAGGTCCCCAGGGGAAAAGCTCCTGTTATTTTCCCACTGACTTTATGGGGATAAGAGAGATTTTTGTGTAAAAGTGGCAGCATGCTGTAAATCTCTCCTCCCTGTGTGCCTTAAATATCCTTGTCAAGTGCACTGAATTTATCGACAAAACTCACACTGTTCTTCCTGATGGTAGAACAGAAACTCAAGAGCCACAGATGGACAAGCTGTGTTTAGGTCTGCCTTACACATCAGCAACAGAATTGCCTTTTAGTTCATCTTTCAAAATCTTTATAGTTGATGGTGAAAATAATCTTGGTTTCAGTTACTAGTTTGAAGCCTGCAGCATTAACAATGCAAGTAGTTTATTTAATGGCCTTCACTTGAAAGAGTGTAATAGCTATGTGGTTGTATAATTATTTTAGGGTTACTTCTTTATCACTTGTAAAAAAAATAGTTCAAAGTTGCGTGCTATCTAGAAGATGTGTGAAATAGTACTAAACTTCAATCCCAGGTAAAACTTCCAGACAGCATTCAGTCTGGTCTTCAGAAAAACTATTTGAGAGTAATAAATTTTTGGTCTTCTGGATATATACCTAGTAGAGGAATTGTAGGATCAAATGGCAGGTCTATTTTTAGATCTCTAAGTGATCTCCAAACATCTTTCCAAAAGGAACATATTAGTTTGCATTCCTACCAGCAGTGTGGAAGTGTTCCCTTTTCTCCACATCCACGCTAACACATCTGGTTTTGGGATTTTGTGATGTGGGCTAATCTTGCTGGAGTTGGATGATATCTCAAAGTAGTTTTGCTTTGTATTTCACTGATGATTAAGGATGATGAGCATTTTTTCATGTGTCTGTAGGCCGTGCATCTTACCAGGGTACATCTTACCAGGGTACAAAATTTCACATCTTACCGTGAAATTTACTAGGTGTAGAATATAAATGTCTTAACACAATAACTAAGACAATGCCATGAAGGCTATGTTAACCAGTTTGATGAAAACATTTCAAATTGTATGTAAAACCAGCACATTATACCCCATGATTGCTTGAATGTGCACAGCTATGATTTAATAAAAAAGGGGAGGGGGAGTAATAAATTTATCCTTATTTGTGTTGTCAAGATTTTAAAATATCTGGATTCAATGCCTGATGACAACAGATTATCTACTTATTTATTTGCCTTAGCTAAAATTGACAAGTATTATTTTAGGTAAACAATATGTTTTGTTAAGTGTGTGTATAGACATAGCCAACTTTCCGATCAAGGTGTCAAGCATTTCCACCTCATTGCAGAAGGTTTCCATGATCCCCTCTTCCAGTAAACCACCTGCCCCACCTCACATGCAGAGGTAACCACAGTCCTGTTTTCCATCACCATAAAATGCTGTCAGCTGTTTTTAAACTTCATCTGACTTACGTAAACTCCTTTGTGTTAGTTTTCTCTCACTCAGTGTAGTATTTGTGAGTCATGCCTGTTAACTAAGTATTATTTCATTATATGACTATAAACCCAATGAGTTTACCCATTATCCTGATGGTGAACATGTGGGTTGTTTACATTTTCTTACTATTAGACATAAGGCTATCAGGGACATGTTAATAATAATAGTTTGGTGGATATGTTCTCATTTCTTTTGGGTAAATACTTAAGAGTGGGTCACCAGGGAGATATACAATTGGAAGATAATGCCAAACTATTATTCAAAGTAGTTGTGACACTCACATTCCTAGTAGAAGTTCCTGAGCTTTGCCCTTGCTCCACCCTCCTCATTTTGGTGGAGTCGGTGTTTTACAATTTTAGCCTATCTAGCAGGCATAGAGTTTGATTTAGTGGATTTACTTTTCATTTCTCTGATGAATGAATAATGATGTTGAATACTTTTATGTTCTGATCGACCATGTATATATCTTTTTTTGCAAAACATCTATTTCTCACTTCGTTTTTATTATAATTTTTTTAAATAACTGGATTTTGCTTTATTCTAGTTTACACAGGACAGCCCCAGGCTCAATACTGGGCTCCATGTGATGTGCCAATTCTGAGTGAATGGGAGAGGCTGCTTGCAGTCTGGGTTGAGGCTGGTGAGGCAGGCTGTGTCTGGGATCCAGTACGAGGAATGCTGTGATTGATTGGCAATGCCTGTCACGGCGATACCCCGTCCTTGCCTTAGGTGGTGGTTCTGCTAGTTAGGCCGCATTGTGTCACTGGCCAGCTGGCCACAAACCTGTGAATGGTTCCCAGGGCCTAGAGGGAAGAGCAGAAGCTCTAAGGTACAGGGAGCTGGGAAGGGCAGCCCCCGCAGGGTCCTGCAGGAATCTGCACACTGCGGGCCACGTTAGCATTAGCTCCTTATCCTCTGGAGTCCATCTCATCCAGGTGAAGACAGCTGGCTGACCTCAGAGGGTTAGCCAGGACTTGGGGGTAAAATCATTTTTACATGGCACAAAGAAATAACCTTTACCTCTAGATGAACCTTCAAAACTTTCTATCCAAACCAAAAAGGTGTATCTTCTATGTGTTACCAAGAAATCTATGTTGAGTAAAAGGACCAAAATGAGGCTTCACAGCTTCCAAAAGTACTGTCACAACAGAAACCACAAGGGCATGTGTAAAGCAATGTTTCCGGAGGGACCAAACATATCCCCAGCGTGGCCTTCTGCTTGCTCTCAGCTTCAGGGGTCCCTTTTGGACCTGCTCATAGGCTTCCATACTACTCGCCCACAGTTTAGTACTAGACTCATTTTTATTATGATTTTTTAAAATGAATATTTTACAAGAGATTTTTAAAATCTTTGTCAAATATAGGCATTGAATATATTTTTCTCAACTTGTAGCTTTTCAAAAATTTTCTTTTTTTTTTTTTTTTGTTGTTGTTGAGACAGGGTCCCACCCTATGCCCCTGAGCAGAGTGCAGTGGGCGTGGTAGCTCACCACAACCTCAGACTCGGGCTGCGGGCACCCCGCTGCCTCAGCCTCCGGAAGCCGCTGGGATTACAGGCGCTCGCCGCGGGCGCCCGGCTGGGTTTTTCCATTTTTTTCACGAGTCGGGGTCTCACTGTCGCTCAGGCGAGTCTCGAACTCCTGAGCTCAAGCGATTCTCCCTCCTCAGCCTCCCACAGTGCTGGGATTACAGGCGTGAGCCACTGCGCCTGGCCAAAAATTTTCTTAATAGTATCTTTGATGAACAAAATTTTAACATTTTAAATAAACCAAATTTATCAACTTTTTGTAGGTAGTCATCCGTAGAATTCAGTATTTTAATTTACCAGATCTGTCTATACCTCTCTTTTGTATCAGAGTAAAATTCTGAATTATGCATAATTCATCTAGCTAGGAACCTCGACTAACCAAAACTTTTTATGGTACTTCATTAATGAGAAAAAGATGATAATAAACCTATTTTTTTCTAGCATAGCAGCCCAAATTCATATATATCCCCTTTAAAATATAAACATACTGCAGTGCTGGATAAAATATACAAAAAAAATTAACTTCTTGAAATTTTAAAAAGATGCAAGAGAAATAGCACAAGAATATGGGGAAAGGGCCAAGGAAGGGGAAGGGAGGGGGGGAGTCAGTGTGGAGGGAGGGTAATGGTTGGGGCCACATCTACGGTGCATCTTAGAATGGGTACAGACGAAACTTACTAAATGCAGAATACAAATGTCTACATACAATAACTAAGAAAATGCCATGAAGGCTACATTGACCAGTTTGATTGTATATGAAACCAGCACATTGTACCCCTTGATTGCACAAATGTACACAGCTATGATTTAACAATAATTAAAAAAAAAATCTCAAAGTAAGAGTAGTAAGAATGAAGTTCGATTTAGAGAAATCAACTGAGAAAAGTTAGTGGTGAGTCGATAAACGACTGAGATATTGACTTTGACATTGAAAGACTGGGCTGTTGAAGCCCTTGCAAGAGTAAGTGATATGGCCCAGGGCTTAAAACTTGAGCAATGCAAAAGCAAATAGAAATCCAAGCTAAGAAGTTACATGGAAACTATCCCTATGCTTGTGATACCCCTGGACATCTGGTAAATGCAGAATGATTATGTAGGGGACACTTTCCCAAATGAGAACAACCAGGACTTCTCACCATCACCACCAACAGCAAAAGTGAACAGAAACAAAATTCTTAACAGCTGAAAGATCTCACAATAAAAATTTATCAAAAATATTAGGAAATATTCCACAGGAGAAATGAGTAAACAGACCTACTAAATCAGAACTCTGTTTTTCTCAAGAACTTGATAAAATTGAGAAATATGAAAGATAAGTATAATTGTGTGTTTAAAATGATGTATATAACATATAGCCATACACACAAACCTTAATGAAATAAAAGAATTCCATAAGCAAAAATCTGGTTTTCTAGATTAAAAAAATCGGGCAGCACTTGTGGCTCAAGGAGTAGGGCACTGGCCCCATATACCAGAGGTGGAGGGTTCAAACTCAGCCCAGCCAAAAACTGCAAAAAAAAAAAAAAGATTAAAAAAGTCTAGAAATATAAAGGTTAAAGAACATATCACCAAATTACTCTGAAGAGTTGATTAGTGAACTGGAAGACAGATTTCAGGAACTCATTAGGCTCATAGCAAAAGAGTGATTTAAGAAATGAAAAATAGGATGGTACCTGTGGCTCAGTGAGTAGGGTGTCAGCCCCATACACTGAGGGTGGTAGGTTCAAACCCAGCCCCGGCCAAACTGCAATGAAAAATAGCCAGGCATTGTGACAGGTGCCTGTAGTCCCAGCTACTCCAGAGGTTGAGGCAAGAGAATAGCCTAAGCCCAAGAGCTGGAGGTTGTTGTGAGCTATGAAGCCATAGCACTTTACCGAGTGAGACAAAGTAAGACTCTGTGTCTAAAAAAAAAAAAAGAAATGAAAAATATGAGAAAGAGATCAAGCAAAAGTGAGTAGAATGATTGAGAATAAATTCCAGCACATGTCCAATAGGCTTTTCAGAGATAAGCAGAGAAAATAGGGGAAAGTCAATACTCAAAGATAAAAATTGAGAATTTTCATGACTTGTTGAGTTCGAGTCCCAGGATCAAAAAAAAAAAAAAAAGGTGTAAAGCAATGATTATAAAGATCACTATGTGCATCATTAGAAATTTTAAACACACCAAGGATAGCAAAAAAAATTTTTTTTTAAATAGTGGGTTGCTTTTATTGCTTGGCGCTTTAGATATAAAAATCTCAATTTAAAATTTCATATAAAATATATATCCATTTGAAAAATAGCAGGAATTTTGCATAAGAAACATGATGCCAATTTTATTCACTAGTTATAAAACAATGCAATTTAATCAGAGGATCTTCTGACAGACAAACAGTACAGAGGGGGCAGTTTACCATCTTCAGAAGAAAACGACTGCTTTTCTGTGGCCTGGGTGATCTAGCCTAGCCCAAATCTCCAAAGTCATTTATAACTTACTCAGTAATAGTTTTCCTTGCCATTTTTGCATTTTAAGTAATTTAGACCAGTTGCACCTTTTCTTTATTTTTTAATTTCAGAATATTAGGGGCTATACATGTTTTGTTTACTTACTTTGTGTTTGCACAGATTGAATGGAAGTTCTAAGTAAGCGTGTCCTTCACTCAGTGTGAACTGTGTACCTGATCGGTGTGAATATACCCATTCCTCCTCCTGCCTCCTTCCAACTTGACTTTTACTGAGATCAACTTCCATGTGTGCACTTAAGTATTGATCGATTAGTTCCAATTTGATATTGAGTACATGCATCTATTTCTCCATTCTTGTGATATTTCAGTGGTCCTTGGTTAGTAAACATTCAACCAAATATTTATCTCTGAGGTCAGTAATTCTTGTATCTACAGTATTATACTGTAGTTCCAGATTTTGTAAATTGATAATATTTATATTTTTACAATGGTGGTCCAGCTCAGGTAAAATTCTCAGTCATTAGAAAAATAATTTATTATATCTCTCCTGTTCTTAAATCAGAAGATTGATTCTACTTAATATAAAATCAAGTAGAAATTATATTAATCATAGCTTTGCATGACTTGAAGATTCAAGCTTTTGGAAATTTTCCATAAGTATAAAATGATTAGATACATATCAGGCTCTCCCTCTTTCAATTTAGTTCCATTAATAAAAATTCCTATAAAATACAACATTAAGATAAATTATATAGAAAAGAGCATATTCTTTTCTGTAGGTTTAAATGCCCAGTTCACATTTTTTTTTTTTTAATTTAAGTCTTAGGAGCTTTCAGTATGACAAGATTTTCTTCATTTTAATAATAATATAGTTTATTTATTGAGAACCTACTGCTTGATAGCATTTATGCACATATACTTTAATCTTTTAAGTTCTCTAACTAGCTAATGGCTCCCTTCAATGATGAAAAGACAGAGTTCCAAAAATCTTCAATTTTCAATTGAAGATTAAGTTTAAATTGTTTGGAGCAAAGATTTGGACCAGGCTCCATTCACCACATTTATCTTTGCACATGAACCCTTGGAAAGAATATGCCACTGTCTTTCTTGATTGAAAAAAAATTCTTCCCATTGCTAATAAAGTTATAGTATGTATTTTCTCACATCTAACTTAGCTGTTCTTGAATTTTGAGGGTGGTGGTTGTATTTGCAGTATTATTTAAGCTGGGGCTTTGATAATTTCCCAAATACTATAGGGCAGATCATATGAGATTGACGAAAGGAGTTACAGTGACACCTCAGTCTATTCACTTGGTCTCTCTGCCCTGCTGACTTAATCAATGGCAGAAGGTTAAGCACTGTGAAAACTGACTCATGACCCCCAAGTTACTCAAGACAAAATATCAATAACAACAAAACAGAATTCTCTCTTAATGATAAAGTAAGAAATGTTGGTCAACCTATTCTCTTCCCACTAAGGAATAAGTAAATTCAAATAAAGTAATAGGCTACTTAATGAGCATGTGAGACCAGCTGTGGAGAGACAGAGAGAGAGAGACACATCCTATGTTAGACATGTCGATACCTAATTTGGACACACACCCAGCTAGTGCAGGAAGTGGACTATGCTGGTCACACAGTTCCTCATTTCACTTACTTTTGTCATCTCACTTATCTTAAAATGTGTTTATCATTGCTGAAAAGTAAAAGGAGTTTGGATTTGGAAGGTGAGTCTGGGATAGGATTATAAATTTGTGAAGATCTTATATGGTTGTGGAGAAGGAGAAAATAAAATAAGTCTTAAAAAGTGAACTAAGAACACAGAAGGAATCTGGGGATGACTATGTGATCTCTGGTCTGGAAATGGGTGCCTCTTCTTCCTCATGCTGGGGATGCTTTTTCTTGGAAGAGGAAGGCCTTCTCTTGTCTCTTAGACCGCTGTTCTTAGTACTTTCTGAAACAATAGCTTGTACGTTAGCTGAATTAACACAAGCTGGTGTTAATTATAATAATAATACACTAAGCTTAGACCTACACCCAAATGTGTAGGTCTTACACAATAGAAGTTTCTTTATCTTTCATCTAAGTCCCAGACGGGTGTTCATGAGTGACAGATAGGACTTTTATGAGCAGTGGTGAAGGTGTTTAGGCTCCTTCCCTCTTATGCCTTTGCAGTTTCCAACACTTGGCTTTCAAGACGGTTAACTTGCCGTAAGTTACAGAGTGGAGGATGGGACATCCAGCATAGGAAGATGTATGGTCAGTCCTGAACATGGTGGCTTCGTGCAAGATAAGTTAACAGGGATAAGTGCTCTTACTGTGAGCTTTGCAAGAAGAAAAAACTCTTTATGGAAGAATCTGCTGAATTTGAAACGAACTTGCTACTTCTTTCAAGTAATTATTTCCTGTGTCCTCACTGAGTTCTGATATTCTACAATTAAACATCTTTCAATTAGCTTTTAGCCTTGTTGCTATGTAAATTATAGAAGTAGGAATTTGGCATATTGATGGATATTTAACACTTAGAGTAAATTATTGCTTCTTAATTTGTGAATCATAACCTATTAGTAGGTTTTGAAGTTAATTTGGTAAGTCAAGTTGTCAAGTTGTGACTTGAATTCAACAGAGAAGAAAAATAATGGGACAGAATACAAAATGGTACAATGCATTTCATAAACTTTTGTTTCAATTTTATATGTTTATATATTATATAAACTATTTCTTACAATAATATATAAAATATTAAGATACACATATTGAGATAGAAGGTATACGTTATCTATATAGAGATATGTATGTGGATTACGTCTGCTGTAATATGTATTGATTTCTATATTTGTTGAAAAACGTAAAATGATAATGTAATTAGTGTACATTAAGTATCATCTGAAGGTGGAGCTTAAAGGAGGATAAAGACAATAAAATAAACGTATTTTACTTTATTTGCTTGGGCTGATGTGAGTGAAAGATGATCATTTAAATCCCATAATACCTGAATTTTCTTCTTCCTGCAGATAATAATGATAAGTTTGTGGATATGTGAACCATCTTAAGACATTATGTTTCTACTCAAAGGAAAAGGATGATCTGTAGCTGAAGTACAGACTTAATTCTCAACCTGTTTACCTTCTTTCATTTTTGGATAGATAATTTTTTTTAAATCATTGTCTCAAGAAGTATCAATATACATGCATAATAGCAGTTCTGTCATCTAAAGTTCTTTATATAAGCAGGTAGTTTTGGACCTTGCCTGCAGCAATAGCCTTTGATCATTTAGGGGCTACTGATGTACCCTCGGCAGCTCCAGTTAAACAGCTATTTGTAGTCATTTAAATATATACCTTTATTCTCTACCTTTAATCTTTTTGCACTTATAATAGGTTCACAGTACGAGTATATTTGAAAAGATTTATTTGAAAAGATTTTTCCCCCACAGTTATACTTCACCTTTTTCTTTCTGGGGACATATGTAGTGGTTTTTCTCCTGTATGAATATAATTGAAGGTACTTAAGCATGAATATTTGATAAATGCAGTTATAGACAAACCTAATAAAATCCTTGAGTTGATTTCCACTAGAAGCTAAATGTAACTTACTGTTTTTATTTGGATCTAATGTTTGACCCTAAAATCTAGAGTCCTTCAGCTATTTTTGAACGATAAAAATGTCTGTTTTGCTCTATATATGGTTCAGGAAAAATGAAATGAGATGCATGAACTGGTTAATAAGCAGGAGAACATGAAAACAAAGAAGTGGCCAGTTTGCTCTTCATTCCATTTGCTCATTAAGGCTCAGCTATTCCTCATTTTTATGAATGGAATAGGTACAAAACCAATGCTGCCAGAATAAATTCCCCAGTGGTATCTGAATTCCTGGTGGGTCCCAGGTACACAGACTTCTGTGGGGGATGCAGAACGAATTTGACTAGAAATTTCTAACATAGTGCCTTCATGAATTAGGGAAAAAATGTTTTGGAAAGAGAACTATGTTGAACCATGGCTTTGACATTTACTTTTGTTGTGACTGTAGACAAGTTATTTAACTCTTCTGTGTACTGGTTTTAACGTTTGTAAAATAAGAATGATAATACTTATACATTTATTGTTGACGAGGCATGGTAGCTCATGCCTATAATCCTAGCACTCTGGGAGGCGGAGGCAGGTGGATTACTTGATTTTAAGAGTTCTACACCAGCCTGAGCAAGAATGAGACCCTGTCTCTAAAATTAGCGGGGCGTTGTGGTGGAAACCTGTAGTCCCAGCTACTTGGGAGGCTTAGGCAAGAGGATTGCTTGAGCCCAAGAGTTTGAGGTTGCTGTAAGCTGTGACACCACAGTATTCTACCCAGAGCAACAGAGTAAGACTGAAAAAAAATTATTGTTGTTACAGTAATTGTCAACTCAGATTGGCTTAAATAGAATTTTAGATTATTTTTCTTACTGAATAGAGAGCCCGGAGGCATGGCAGAATCAGAGCATCTGTTTGGTTTAGGGTCAGGTGTCTTCAGGGATTCCAGTCTTTTCCTTTTCATTTCCCACAATTTTGCGGTTATCTTCTTATGAGCTTTGACATCATGCAAGTTGCCTGAATAGCAAAAATGGCTGGAAAACACCAGGCCACATAATTACACCCTACACCAGAGGGACAAGAGAGCGTATTAAAAAAACAAAACAAAACAAAACAAAACAAAAGTCATTATCACACAATAGAAGGTAATTTTATTATCTAAAAATTTTCTATGCAAGGATTTTCTTGCCACAAATTCAATCGCATAACTATCTCTGAAATCATCACTGTAGCCAGGTGAGTAGAATAAGCTGGCAGGTAGACTTAAGCCGTTTAGGGCCCAACTCTGAAACATGGTTCTGCAAAAGAAATCCAGGTTTTGTGTAGGGAAGAAAGATGCTGGAAAGGGAAATGTCTGCTTGTTACTACTTTACTATTCCACATCTGTTATGCATTCTTCTTCCTATAAGGAGGTGTCGAGGCCTGTATCCGACAGACACTTCACTCCTCTCCTGAAAGGCAGTCACCCAAATCTGCCTCCCTGAGTAGGAAAGAGTTCACATCTCTGGCACAGTTGTACAATGCTGGCATATGATCTTCAAGAAGGCCTGATCATGTTGGTGACCCTCGGCCAATCCTGGAGCATAGTGAGTGGATGTTCCCTCTGTTACTAATTACTAAGGTTGTTTTGTATACCTGCGGCTCTGAACCATGCTATCTGGTCAAGATCGTCTGTGCACACAGTCTGAATTCTGGTGAACAATGGCTTCCTTTTGGAATCTGGAGTCTTGGCCGGTCATACAGTTCAGAGCATCTACGTGACCAGCTCCGGCTGAAAGTCCTACACTCTGAGACTCAAGTGGCTTCCTTGGCAAAACTACCCTGTGCTTGCCACAATTTATTATTGGAGGAAAAATACGTCCTGTGTGACTTCTGGAAGGACTTTAGAAATCACATGCCTGGTTCCCGACAGAAACCACTTGATGTGCCCTTTCCCTTTCCTGACCCTGCTTTGTATCCATTTGCTGTAATAAACATCAGCCTGGTTAACCCTTCTAGGGAATCATAGAATATATGTGGTTGTGCAACCCCTGAAGCAATCAGCTGCTGTTTGCTGAATCCCAAACTGGCATTCTCTAGGCCAGTGGTTGGAAAAGCAGATTTACATACCTGAGGCTGTGTGAGCGATACTGTCTCTGTAGCAAAAACTCAAGTCTACTAGCTTTTGCAGTGCAATGTGAAACCGGCCTTAGATGATTCATAAACAATTAGTGTGGCTGTGTTTCAATTTTATTTATAAAGGTAGGTAGCAGGAACAGGTGGGTTTGGCTTATAACTTATAATTTCTTGGCCCTTATTCTAAGTAATAAGCCATATTCTTAGCTTTGTACAAATCTAGTTTCTTGTAGTATGTTGATCTGACCAAGTTAAATTTGTAAGTATGACTTCTTCGACATTATTATTATGTAATGGTGGTAACAAATAAAAATACATAGTAATCAATGGTCTTCACAATATAACATTTCTGCTGAACCAGGACTGGACACAGACTCTTTGTCCTGGTAACAGATTAAGTTCTTAGCCAGTCTTTTGCTTCTATGTTTCTGGGTGAGACATCTCCTTTGTCCATTGCTATTGTAACATCTTGGATAGAAATGTTAACTGGTATCTATCTTTGGGGCTTTAGCAGCTTACTTTTTCTCGTGACTTTTCTCAGACCCCAATTTCATAGCCAGCTAATATTTCTTTTACATTGCAACTAATTTTAGATGGGAGTTGACAGCTTTTTTTTTTTTTTTTTTTTCACCTATGCAAAGTCTCATAATGGCATCAGTCACTTTGACTGCTTGGCTCAGGTCAAAAGGATTGCTCTGAGAAAGGTGAATATTCTTCCTATTCTTTTATCAGACAGGTAAATTTTAGCCCAGATGGTTCTTTCTTATAGGACTTACAGGCCTCAGTTTCCATTTCCCCATAAAATGGAAATAATGATTGTACTTGTGTTATGAATTATTTTGAGTCTTAAAATGAGCTAATATAAATAAAAAAATTATGCTTGATTCAGAATAAATAGTAAATAGATAAGGACAAAAAGGCTATAAAAGGCAGCCAACACACTGATGTCTTGAAAGTTTCCCACTAAGTATTTCAATGCTTCAGCTTCAGTAGATGCATGGTCTTAGCCAAAGCGACAGCTGCTACCAGTTTAATAAGAAATTTCCATACCACTTAACAAAGGTAGCTGGTTTCCTAGCTCTAGATAACAGAATCCTCATTACCTTCTCCTTACTTTCCTTTGGACAATTCCATATGTGGGGTTCTCTCTCTTTAAATACTTCATTTCTGGTTCCAAATTCTGAATATAGAAGAATTATTTAGTTACAAAGATAGAAAATTCAAATCAAAATGTCTTAGCTAAAGATAGGACCTGACTGGTTGACTTAACAAAGAAAGAAGTTCCAGGGTAGGATAGATTCAGGCATTGCTTGAACGAGGAGTTCCTGATGCCATCAGAACTGTAGTTACATATTTCCCTGTGAACTTCTTGACTCTACTCTTGTTTGTTGGTCAGTTTCATGTTTAGCCTGTCTTCTTTCTGGGTAGTGAAATGGCTGAGAGAAGTTAGAGACCCACCTCAACTCAGCACCTATCCAGACCAGGTAGACTGCACACCCGTTCTGGTCGCTCCGCAGGAGGAGAGGAGGCTCCTTATGAGGTCATATGCTTTTGACTTATTTGAAAGTACTGAAGGCAGAGATCTTATCTGTCTTCATTTTCTCTGGATTAATATAAGGATATACGCAATTAGGTCACCTTGTATGTATTTGTTGGTAATGTCTGAGTTGTAGTTGAGTCCTTCACCTGGGAGGTGTGCCATGTACCCCTACATTGTACTGGTTAGGTGGGAGCTTACCTAACTCCCTCCTCTCTTTCTCAATTTTTTGCATAAAAAAATTGTGTTTTCTTCTTGTGTGGGCCTGTACTTGTTCATCTGCTCATTTCACAATTGTATTGAGTATATGGGGTGCTTGCTTTTCCATTCTTGAGCTGCTTTACAAAAAAGAATGTGCTTCAGCTTTATCCAGGTAACAAAAGTTGTAAAATCTTTTCGATGATTTATGACAGATATTGCAGACTGGTAAAATAAAACCCCATTTCTATTCTTGTGTAAATATGCATTACTTTATTTTGGGGGCTGAGGAGTTTGAGACTGCTTCCTACTCTTTTTCAGGTGATCAAAGATTGCCAAACAAAACCATCACTATAAGATTTGCAAGACATAAAGAAGCCAGAGTCTCTACCTTATTGCTTCTGCGGGCTCTGCAGGTAAGCACAGTGGTGGAGGTTTCTGCTTTTTTTCTCTGCTTCAGTTTTATCAGAGTTTCCTGTATCAGTCTCTGCCTTATGGCTGTCAAGAGGGAGGACAGGGGACTTAAATTGTAGTTGACGCAGTATAGTCTTGGGGGCAACAGATATCTTTCTGATTCCTGGGCCTTAGAAGGAAATAATACTAGAGCCAACAGTTGGACCCGCAGCTTTCTCATTACCCAGCTTTCCAGTAGCTGCCTACTACTCTAGGCCAGTTCTCTGTGTTCTGGGAATCATTTCTAAAGATTGCGTTGAGTGCTGGCTCCTGCAGATCCTCCAGTGATTTTCGTAAGCATTTTGTAAATGCCTTTCTGCTTAAATTACTGAGAATAGTTGCTTTTGTCAGTACCTGAAGCAACGTGCTGCTACATTATAAGTGCCTAGAATAACACTTGGCACAATGTATATACACAAAAGTAACTTGTAACCTAGCGATTTTTCTCCCCCCAGAAACCTGCATCCAAATTTTACCTATGTTTGTTAAATGAAACTAGCCCCAGTTAGACACCAGTAATGGGCTACACTAAGCCCTGGAATTAAAGGCAGGGCATAGCAGACAGCATGGCTGAGGTTGATGGAGAACAATTTGGGTGTTTATAGTACCGGGGGAAGAAAACAATGAATATGGAGTACAGAGTCCTCCTTTTAAGGAATTATGTGTAATCTACAATATAACACTCATTTATTTCAGCCAATTCTATTTGTGAGACAAAAATGACACATATAAAATATTGACAGTACTATAAAAAGAAAGAAGAGGCAAATATCGTTTTGTTCTTTCCACTTTTTCCCTGTGCTGGCCTGAAACACAGATGTGAGGATTGGAGTTCCAGGACTGAGAGGTTTAGTGGTGGCAGCAAGAGGGCCTTCCATTGTAGACTCTCCCTGATTGCATGCCGGCTGTTTTCTGGCTGTATTGTTGCTGTTTGAGTCCTTCTCTTTGTCACTCATCCTAGTAATTAAAATCTGGGAGCTAAACAACATTTAAGAAAGAAATTCTATTTATTATATTTGCTTACATCACTGAATCAATTTGTGTTGATTGCTAATGTGACCCTCAGCTGATAAGCATTTTCTAATAATCACACAGTTTGTAGTACTGCAAAGGCTAGCTTTGATTTAAATAAGAAATTTCATTGCATAATGCAATGATACGTTTCTAAACTATTAAGAATAGAGTATGAAGGCTCGGCGCCTGTGGCTCAAGAGGCTAAGGCGCCAGCTACACACACCTGAGCTGGTGGGTTCAAATCCAGCCCAGGTCCGCCAAACAACAGTGATGGCTGCAACCAAAAAATAGCTGGGCGATGTGGCAGGTGGCTGTAGTCCCAGCTACTTGGGAGGCAGAGGCCCGAGACTCGCTTGAGCCCAGGAGTTGGAGGTTGCTGTGAGCTGTGATGCTACAGCACTCTACCCAGGGTGGCGGCTTGAGGCTCTGTCTCAAAAAAAAAAAAAAAAAAAAGAATAGAGTATGTTTTACCACAATGAATAAGTAACTAGCAAGGAGACAGTTATGTTAATCAGTTAGATGTAAACATTCCACATTGTATATCAAATCGGCACATTGTACCCCATAAATGCATTCATATACACAGTTATGATTTAATAACAAATTTTAAAAAAGTCCACCTCTATAGGAAATATAAAACCTACTCTCTAAAAAAATAAAATAAAATAAATAAGAAATTTCAACTTGTCTTTTTTCTCAATTAATTTTAAATAGCATCCATATGTTTCATCAGGAGTGCTAAGTCTTGGGAGCCTCTTTGATTAGTCTTTTTGGCTTTCTAAATTCATGTTTCAAAACCAATTCATTTAAACTTGAAAAAGATGAATTTGGATTGAAATAATGAACCCATATGTTTCAAATGGATTTTTAATTTACTAAGAATAAGACTTTATAAGTGCATACTTGATAAATACCTTATCCAAACCTGTTACATGTGTGGTTTATTTAAATGTATTAAAATAACACAGAATTAATAGGACATACTTTCTGTAATCAATGAGGTTAATCTTTTTAGTTTGTTTTATTTGTCATGGAAACTTTCACAAAGTGCCAGACACCTTGCACCTTACAAAGAGGGATTTAGCTTCAGGAGGGTCAACAGCAGTAGAAATGATACTTGGGTTGTATAAATTTTTTTTTACACTGACTAAGTGATGACTAATAAATGTTTTAAACAAAGTACAATTCCACTTCCTGTTTTCAGCATATTTAACATTTCAGTGTTAATTTCCAAGTTATAACACCCCTAAACAGACATAATCAGCAAACATTTACTGGGTAGGCACATGTGAAAGTTAGCTTAATAGGTACTCCATTCAAAATTTGCACCAAACATACTGAAATTTATCCCCTGAAGGGTTGTGCTTTCTGACTGCTACAGATGAAATCTGATTATTTCTTTGATTTTATGATTTATCTTTCTCATTCATAGATTATTATATGAATTAAAATTTGTTCTTAGCTTCTTTAAGAGGCGTAGTTTACTTGTGGTTATAAAAAACAGGATTTTAAGGTAAGGCAAACCAAGATTTGGGGATCACTGGCTTGAGTTTTTTTTTGAAGCAATCGTCTAGATTTTACACTTTTTGTCGTATTTCCTTTTATAAACTTTCTTCATTCCCAATCCCCCACCCTATCGTAACCAAAGAAAAAAATCTGTATTTATTGCTATTTCCTTGTCTCTGTCTCCTTCTAGACTGGGGGTTTCTTAAGGTAAGGCTGATAGCATTTCTTTCTGTGATATTAGTGCCCTGTTTTGAATGTATATGCAACAGAGTAGCTATTCAGTAAAAATATATTGAGTAAATATGACAGATGGAGATGGACTTGAAGCTGGACTTGAAGCTCTTACTTTGTAAAATAAAGCATTAAGATATAAAAGTACAATAAGGTGGGAAGAGCCCAGATTTGGGAGTCAGAAACCTAGTTTCAAGTTATTCCTCTTTATTTACAAAATAAATTATGCTACTTTTCTCATTCTCATTATTTATATAATAAATAAAATTAATGGCTTCTATACCATTTGAATCCTAGTCCTCAGTTAAAAAAGGTAATGATAAATTATTTAGAAAATGTAGGAACAGACTGTGTCTAACCTGTTGAGCTCAGTCCAGCCACACTATGAGCATAAAGTAACGGTTCACCTTCTTCCTGGCATAAATCCCAGTGAGTGTTAAGCCTACCATTTTACTAGAGTGGAGGAAACAAATACTGGACAGATAATTAAGAAAACTGAGATCTTATATTTACTCTGACCCTGAAGGAGTTTGTATAAAGCCTTCAAACTCTCTGGGTCTCAGTTTCTTCTACCTTAAATCAACAGATATACAACAATAAAATAAATAATAATGAAAGACCTTTGAACAATTTTGACCACTACACACAGAAAAGATGTCATGATGTTTATTTGTTTTAATTATGCACGGCATGATAAATCGTTTGTTACAATTGTATAAAATGTACTCGTTATTAGGTACAATTATTTCATTTGGGGCTGAGAAGATGTTACTAAAATGTTCTTGATGTCTTACAGAAAATGTCAATTTAAAACATAGTTAACCTTGAAAAGTATTCTCATGGAAAAAATTAAAGTAGTTAAAGAAGATATTTCAGAGATGATTTTAGCTATAACATTTTGGACAGATTGAAAAGGAGGCTAAGACAGGTGGTGAGGAATGGGTTTTAGAATACCAGATGTGATGTGACAAGGGTGGGAGCAGAGATTTAACTGTGGAAAATAATAAACACTAGAAATGTATAACTGATTTTAAAAAGAAAAAGTGTTCAACTTGTCTTGGGTATGGAATTTTGCAACATGGACTTTTACATACAAATAATACCTGATTATTATGAAGCAAGAAGTAATGTATTATTTTTTTTCCTCTAGCAATAAACCTGTTGTATTTTGCTTCATTGCAGCTGCACTCTCAGAATTCCCTTCCTTCAAATTCTCCCAATATTCCACTGACACTCTTTTTTTTTTTTTTATTAAATCATAGCTGTGTACATTAATGTGACCATGGGGCACCATACTCTGGTTTCATAGACCGTTTGACACATTTTCATCACACTGGTTAACATAGCCTTCCTGGCATTTTCTTAGTTACTGTGCTAAGACATTTACTCCACTGACACTCTTCAAGAAATTCTTTTTAGTAAATGAGAAATGAGTACAGAACAACGTTTAAAGGTTTGAAGAGGAAACTTTTACTTATAAAGAAGAATATTAATAGCCTTTCACTGGAATTTACACTTAGAAATTTAAGCAGAGAAAGAGTCATGGAGAACTAAAATATTCAATTTGTAGGGTTAGCACCCTAAGCATTTCAAGATCTGTAACCCCTCCTGTCATCTTTTTTTTTTTTTTTTTTTTACTATACAACTCAATTATCTTTACTGAATATAAGATCAAATGCAAACTACATCACTGAAAGACTCCCAGTTTCCTTCCTATCATGTCAGATTAGTTGGGCTGACAAAAAATAACTTTATAATGTGAACATCAGCTCTGGTCAAAGTGGCTGATAAGAAAAGGTGTTTCTCATTCTGGGTCCAGATGTAGATCAACAGGAACCAGAGAGCCTTCAGGAAGATGGAGGGAGACTGGAGAGTTCCAAGACAGATTCACTTAGCTAACCTTGGCCAGACCTGGCCCGATGTCTTGTTATGAAGGGTTTGATAGCTGACTACAACTTTATTCTGCCTCACTGTCATCTTTAAAAAGCAAATTTAGGCTATTAGGATTATTAATAATCATTCTTCTTTTAAATAATTTGGATAATTTTGAAATACAGGTATGGACTTCTCAATTTTTGTCACAGGAACTTCTGACCAGCTTTTAAAGGTTGGAATTCACCTGGGATTTTTCTTGAGCCCTAATTATCTGTTCATCTATGTGAGAGTAATTGGCTATTCTGTTGTCTCTGACTATAGATGTCCATATCCACATCTTTAGTGCACACGTCTATCCTGACTCTGGATTTATATTCATCTACCAACTAGGCATCTTTACATGTATGCCTTACAGAGACTTCCATTTTAATATTTCTAAATGTGAGCATAATCGTTTCTTCATATAATTTTCCCTTCTTCTTATACTTTCTGCTTTACTCAGTGGTACCACTTTCTATACAGCAGCATCCAAGAAGTCACTACAGACCCCACATTTTCCCACACTGTGCTGTTATTTCTTTCTTTCTTTTTTTTTATTGTCACATACACATAGATCACGAATACATTGATGCGTATGTGGGGTACAATGTGTTGATTTTTTTATACAATCTGAAGTGCTTAGATCAAACCAGTCAACATAGCGCTGTTATTTCTTTTCTTTTCTTTTTTTTTTTGTAGAGATAGAGTCTCACTGTACCGCCCTCAGGTAGAGTGTCGTGGCATCACACAGCTCACAGCAACCTCTAACTCTTGGGCTTACGCGATTCTCTTGCCTCAGCCTCCCGAGCAGCTGGGACTACAGGCGCCTGCCACAACGCCCGGCTATTTTTTTGTTGCAATTTGGCCGGGGCTGGGTTTGAACCCGCCACCCTCGGCATATGGGGCCGGCGCCCTACTCACTGAGCCACAGGCGCCGCCCAGCGCTGTTATTTCTAATGAAAACTTCCCAGCGTCTTTACTTCAGTCCCTCTAGACACATTGTCTTCTCATTGTCTTTATAATATCTTGTGTTTCTTTCTTCATTTGTTTAACCCTCATCTCATACAATAGACTCCTACCTTGTCTGCCTATCTCCAGTCTCATCCTAATCAATTCTCAATCTCCTCACTGTAGTGACCTTTTTAAAATGTAAATTTGACCATGTCACCTGTTGATGTACAAGCCTTTAAGAATGTTCTAACTCTTGAAGGATAAACTTCAAAGTTTTTAATATAACAAAGGAGCCCTGTGGTATATGTACACCATGGAATATTATGCAGCCTTAAAGAAAGATGGAGACTTTACCTCGTTCATTATTACATGGATGGAGCTGAAACACATTCTTCTTAGTAAAGTATCTCAAGAATGGAAGGAAAAGTATCCAATGTACTCAGCCCTACCATGAAACTAATTTTTGGCTTTCATATGAAAGCTATAACCCAGTTATAACCTAAGAATAGGGGGAATGGGGAGAGGGAGGGGAGAGAGTGGGGACGATGGGCAGAGGGAGGGTGATTGGTGGGATTACACCTGTGGTGCATCTTACAAGGGTACATGTGAAACTTAGCAAATGTAGAATATAATTGTCTTAACACAATAACTAAGAAAATGCCAGGAAGGCTATATTAACCAGTGTGATGAAAATGTGTCAAACTGTTTATAAAACCAACGTATGGTACCCCATGATCGCATTAATGTACACAGCTATGATTTAATATTAATAAAAAAAAAGAAGCCCATATCTGGCGCCTGCTGATTTGATGCCTACAAGCTTTCTCCTATTGTTCATTGCCTAGTATGCCAGTTCTATCTTCTTAATGCATCAACTTTGTAGAATTTGTGCTAATGCTATGAAATTCAGTTTAGGTTACCTCCTTTATGAAGGTTTCCCTCACTTTCATACTTGTTTTTTTGTGGTGTACCTCAAGTCATGTCTTATGTTGAGGTTTTGTGACAGTTTTGCATATGTCTGTCATTGTTCTCACTGCATTGCCTTTATTTTATTTTATTTTATTTTATTTTATTTTATTTTATCTTATATTTTGTTTTATTTTTCTTGTTTGGGGTTCATCGAGGGTACAAAGAATTAGGTTACACTGATTGCATTTGTTAGGTAAAGTCCCTCTTATAATTGTGCTCTGCCCCAAGAGGTGTGCCTTATGCTGTAATCCCTCATTCCCCTGCCCCGGCTACGTCTTTCCCCTATCCCCTACTTCTATTAGTTCATCTACTGCTTTCATATTACAATTGAGTACATTGGACTCTTGCTTCTCCATTCTTGTGATGATTTCCTAAGAGGAATGTGTTCCACCTTCATCCAGGTTAATACAAAAGGTGTAAATTCTCCATCTTTTTGAATGGCTGAATAGTATTCCATGGTATACATATACTACAGATTGTTAATCCATTCCTGAGTTGGTGGGCATTTAGGCCATTTCCATGTTTTGGAGATTGTAAATGGAGCTGCCATAAATAGTCTAGTGCAAATGTCCTTATGATAAAAGGACTTTTTTTCTTCTGGACAAATACCTAGTAATGAGAGAGCAGGAGCAAATAGGAGGTCTAATTTGAGTTCTTTGAGGATTCTCCATACTTCCTTCCGAAAGGTTGTAGTAGTTTGCAGTCCCACCAGGAGTGTAAAAGTGATCCCCTCTGTCCACATCTACTCCAGCATCTGGAGCTTTGAGACTATGTGATGTGGGCTATTCTCCCTGGGGTTAGGTGATATCTCAGGATGTTTTTGATTTGCATTTCTCTGATGATAGGGATGATGAGCATTTTTTCAAATGTTTGTTAGCCATTCGTCTGCCTTCATCAGAGGAGGTTCTTTTCATATCTCTTGCCCAGAGGTAGATGGGATTGTTTAGTCTTTTTCTTTTGATTCATTTGAGTTCTCTGTAGAATCTAGTTATCAACCCTTTGTCAGAGTGATACCCTGAAAATATCTTTTTTCATTCTGAAGGTTGTCTTTTTGCTTTACTTGATGTGTCCTTAGCTGTGCCCAAACTTTTCAGCTTAATTAAGTCCCATTTGTTAATTTTTGTGATTGTTGTGATGGCCACTGAAACCTTTGTATACGCCAACAACAGCCAAAATGAGAAGCAAATCAAGGACACAATTCCCTTCACAATAGCTTCAAAGAAAGAGAAATACTTAGAAATATACCTAACAAAAGAGGTGAAAGATCTTTTCAAAGAGAATTATGAAACCCTCAGAAAAGAAGTTGCAGTAGACACTAACAAATGGAAAAACATGCCATGATCTTGGCTGGGAAGAATTAACATGGTCAAAATCTTTATTCTACCCAAAGGAATCTACAGATTCAATGGAACCCCATTAACATAGCAATATCATATTTTGAAGAACTGGAAAAAAAATAGTACTTCATTCTGTATGGAACCAGAAAAAAACCCATATAGAGAAGGTTATTCATAGCAATAAAAACAAAACTGGAAGCATCACCCTACCAGACTTCAGCCTACATTACAAGTCCTCAGTAATCAAAACAGCATGGTATTGGCACAAAAATAGAGACATGGACATGTGGAACAGAATTGAAAACCAAGAGATGAAACCAGTCTGTACTTGCCACCTGATTTTTGATAAACCAAAGAAAAGCATCCAGGAAAAGGATTCCTATTCAACAAATGGTTCTGAGAGAACTGGATAACCCCATGTAAAAGGCTGAAACTTGACCCACACCTTTAATCTCTTACAAAAAGTGACTTAAGATGGATAAGAGACTTACGTCTAAGATATGAAACAATAAAAATCTTAGAATAATATGTGGGGAAAACTTTTGATGGTGTTGGACTGGGGAGAGATTTTATGACAAACACTATATTGCCTTTAAATAATGTCCTTTTTTTTTTAAGGTAGAATCTCACTCTGTCACCCTAGGTTGGATGCTATGGCATCATCATAGCTCACAGTAACCTCAAACTTTTGGAATCAAGAAATCTGCTTGTCCTAGTCTTCAGAGTAGCTGGGACTACAGGTGCCCATCACAATGCCTGATTTTTCTATTTTTAGTAAAGATGGGGTCTCACTCTTGCTCAGGCTGGTCTCCAATTCCTGTGCTTAAGGAATCTACCTATCTCAGGCTCTCAGAGCGCTGGGATTACAGGTGTGAACCCCTGTGCTGGCCTGGATTATCTCTTTGTGACAGCTGCTTAGGTTACATTGTGGATATCTGGAGCTCAGGGACCAGGACTTGTTCCACTTTACAGTGAATGTGCTCAGTACAGAGAGTTTATACGTGGACATAATAAAAGTGTTTTTCCAGTGAATGAATGGTTATATAGAATTATAAAAAGGAACTAAATTACTAAATACTTTCTTATGTATTATTGTTTGTTATTCCTCAATTTTACTAATATCTTAATCATAAGTCACATTAACTAAAATCATAGGCAGTCTAGGGGAAATAAAATCGGAGCTTCTAATTTAAGGGGTTGTTTCTTTACATAGTTTCCCATTTTAAGATCTAAGATGCAGTGAGATTTCTGAAATTAAAGCCCAAGTCATAATAATTCGAAAGATAATGTGTGTTTTTTTCTTAATTTCCCATTTCAACAGCCTTACTACTAACTAAAGTTTTCAAAATCACTATAAAAGTATAAACTTATTTAGATCATAATCATTTGAAAACAATTCTTCTGATGGATTCTGAGGGTAGAGGGCCTTTATTGCCTATGTATCTTTTTCCTTAGGATCATTTTTATTTTCTTCAAGGTGCTGATTTGCTCTACTTAATCCTATACTTCACAAAGTAAGTTTAAATCCTCCAGCTAAGCATAATATATTTTAATGAAATTAACTCAAACATTACAAATTAATAGTCAGATGCCACCTTCTGGCTCTTGAAGAAAAGGAGAAAGTCAATAGTTGTATACCATTTGGTATATTGAAGGTGACTGTCAGTTCCTTAAGGTTGATTTTTTTTCTCCACCCTTAAACACATATGGTGCATTATGCTATATCGTCAGGCTATGTCAGCTACACATGGTATAGCAACGGTAAGAGAGAAGCTCAAAATGCAAGGCACTTTGATCTTCAAAGTTGCCTAATTTCCCTTTGCTCAAAAGCAGTTGTTAGAGCTACAGAGTTAAAAAGTCTTCTAAAGAAATGTAAATGGCTGCTTCTGCAACTTCAGACTGAGGCATAATTCTAGAGGCCTAGAAAATATTGTCACCATAAGTCCAAGTGTCAGCATAGGTCCACAGAGAGAAGAAAGAATCATGTTTCTTTTCTGACTAGAGATTAAGCTAATAGATTTTTCCCTTTAAGGGAAAAAAGACTCTTTTACTTCCCTTCTGCTTCTTTTCTAACTCTGTGTTCTATAAGCCCTTACCTTCATGCAGTGATCAAAAGTGATTTATATAAGTGTAACAGAAGAGTTACTTTTTAAAATCTGTGATATGCACATTGTCACCAGATTGGTAATAGTGCTGAACAACCCATAGAGTTTGTAAAAAAACAAAACAAAACAAACTATGAATTCAGGGTGTTTTGCCCATTTCTATAGTTGTTATAAATTGATACATGGGAATGATAAAATGAAACTCAGAACAAGTAGGGTCTTGCTGCAGATAGTTGGAGGGAAATTTTTTTAGACTGTAAAAGTTAATCCAAGAATCCTCAGATGCTTTGTTGTTAAATGGGGGAAATTTAAATTTGACAATCATTTGTTTAGAAAATCATCTTCATGAATCTGAGTATTGCAAACATGAACCAAAATATTATTTGGTGTAGGAGACAGACAGCTGAACTGTTCTACATAAATCAACTGTAATAGTGAGTGAGATCAGTCTACTAGAGACAGAGAATGTAGAAAGTTGAGTCAAAGTAGCCCTTGATCAGTGATAAATTACTCATGGTAGGAAATACCCAGGAGGATGTAAACATGTGTCTAATAACCAATTTTAAGTGTGTCGGTATCTTTTCCAACTGCAGCTGCTATGTACACAGCTATGATTTAATAAAAAAAAATAAAAAATAAAAAAAATAAAAATTGACTCCCGCCGCGTGACCTGAGGCAGAGTGTCACGCCCACTCCCACTGCGCACGCTGCTGCAGACCCTCACAGCCCAGGCCCACTGTGTGCGAGGCTCACTCAGTTCTGCATTTATGACCGATGCTTAATGAACATATACTATGTGACACTTTAAATTTTTTTTGGAGAAGCAGCAAGTCTAAGGGAAGCAGAGGAACAATTCAGCAGCAGAAGGCTGGAGAAGGAACTGCCCGTCAAGGGCCCAGGGCTGTAGCCATTCTCCCGTTTGAGGCACATGGCCTCACTTCTTTACACTCCATCAGTCTGGCTTTAAACTCCTTGGGAAAAGACTCATTTGTTTACTCATTTATTCACCCTAAAAATATTTTTGGGAGAGGCGGAGCAAGATGGCAGCCCAGTAACAGCTTCCTTGCATCTGGGCACCGTGAGTCCGGGGATCTCTGGCTGGTGGGATCTGCCTATCATCACCCCTGAGAGGATACAGGGAGTCAGTGAGAGACTTCTGGACCTCAAGAGGAGGACTAAAACAGTGGAAAACCGGCAAGTGGTCACGTGTGTTCAATCTGTCTAAACCTGCCCGCAACTGAAGTTCAGTAGCAGCGAGACTGCAAACCAGAAAGGCCTTACCTGTGAACTGTTTTGGTGTCTTTGGACTTGGCACTCAGTTGAACTGCCTTGGGGAGAGCCTGAGCAGGAGTGCGGAGAACTTTGGCTGTTGTCTAGGGCCCCAGTCTGTGCCGCTGAGCCAGATGAAGCTAATAGTGTTTGGCTGTGGGTCACAGGGAGCCATTGTGAGTGATCGGCCCTGGCAAGCTCCACCCTCAGGGTAGCAGAGCTAGAATCAGGTGGGAGCTGGTAACCCAGCGACCAAGTAGCCTAAGGGCGGGGTCTGAGCCACCTTGCAGCCCTAACCCTCAGGGGCAGAGTGAGACCGGTTTTGGCACACTGGGTAAGTGGATAGCCACTTCAGCAGTGATTCCAGCGACAAGCACTTTCCTGGGAAAGCTTCTGCTCAGCAAGTTTACAACTTCAAAGTGCCTTTTAAGTGGGCTGAAGAGAAATTTAGGGTGTCTACCTGCTGGGGTTTGAGAAATCAGCAGCCTCCATTCGTATCAGAACTGTGATTAACATCTCATACCCCAGAAGACCAGACAATATTCAATAACATATACATACTGCTTTGTTTTTGGTTGTGTTTTTTTTTTTTTTTTTTGGTTTGGTTTTTTTTTTGTTTGTTTATTTTGATGTTGTTGATGTTGTTTTGTTTTTTAATTCCAACCTTTTCCATACAGATCCTTTTTCATTCTCTGTTTTTCTAGTTTAATTATAATTTCCCATTGCTGCCTTTTTCAATAACTAGATCTTCATTTTTGGTAGTGTTTCTACCACTATTATTTGGTTTTCCACCCAATTTTATCCCATAAAGTTTTCTGTTTGCTTGTTTTGGTTTGATTTATAGCATTTTTGTCTTTCCTCTCTATTTGGTGGAGGTGGGGTACTGTGTCTGATCAGGTTAGCAAAGAGCTGCTGACCTCAAGGGAACCACCCAACTGGGCACCCCCAGAAGGTGGGGTTTTTTTAAGGTTGTGTCAAAGTCCCCTACTGTACACCTATATTGCTCTGTCTCCCTCTTTCTGTGCCTCTCTTCTTTTTGTCAATATTCCTTTTACCCACCCCCTCTCCTTTCTCTATTTTTCTTTGTTTTTCTTATCACTCGGTCCTCCTTTCTTTTATCCCTTTTTTGCTCTTCATCCTTCTCACCCTTCTGGTCCTGTAACCCTTAGTCCACAGGCATGAGAACATAAAGAGCAAGAGGAAGTGAAAGGAAAATGAGGGCAAGGAAACAGATAAAAGAAATCACTCATGAGGAAGAATCAGCAGAAAACTCCAGGCAACATGAAGAACGAGTCCAAGTCCCACCAAGGGACCATGAGGTAGCTACTGCAGAGGATTCCACCTATAAAGAAATGTTAGGAATGACAGAAAGGGAATTTAGAATACACATGTTGAAAACAGTGAAAGAAATGATGGAAACAATGAAGGAAACTGCTAATAAAGTGGAAAATAACCAAAAGGAAATCCAAAAACAGAATCAAATCAGAGATGAACGATATGAAGAATATAAAAAGGATATAGCAGAGCTGAAGGAACTGAAACAGTCAATTAGGGAACTTAAATATGCAATGGAAAGTATCAGCAACAGGTTAGAAAATGCAGAAGAAAGAATTTCAGAGGTAGAAGACAAGAGATAACTCAGATAGTAAAAGAGGCAGAAGAGAAGAGAGAGAAAGCAGAACGTTCACTGTCACAATTATGGGACTTTATGAAGCGTTCCAACATACAAGTTATAGGAATTCCAGAAGGGGAAGAAGAATGCCCCAGAGGAACGGAAGCCATACTAGAGAATATTATAAAAGAAAATTTCCCAAATATCACCAAAGATTCTGACACACTGCTTTCAGAGGGCTATCGGACCCCAGGTCGCCTCAACTCTAACCGAGCTTCTCCAAGACACATTGTGATGAACCTGTCCAAAGTCAAGACAAAAGAAAAGATTCTGCAAGCTGCCAGGAGTAAGCACCAGTTGACCTACAGGGGAAAATCCATCAGAGTGACCGCAGACTTCTCTAATGAAACTTTCCAAGCAAGAAGACAATGGTCATCTACCTTTAATCTACTTAAACAGAACAATTTCCAGCCCAGAATTCTGTACCCTGCTAAGCTAAGCTTCAATTTTGATGGAGAAATCAAATCATTTATGGATATACAAACATTGAGGAAATTCGCCACAACAAGACCAGCTCTACAGGAAATACTTCAACCTGTTCTGCACACTGACCACCACAATGGATCAGCAGCAAAGTAAGAACTCAGAAATTAAAGGACAGAACCTAACCTCCACACTGATGCAAAAGATAAAACTAAGCAATGGACTCTCACAAAATAAGACGAATAGAATACTACCACACTTATCAATTATCTCAATAAATGTTAATGGCTTGAATTCCCCACTGAAGAGACATAGATTGGTTGACTGGATTAAAAAACACAAGCCATCCATTTGCTGTCTGCAAGAAACACACCTGGCTTCAAAAGACAAATTAAAGCTCCAAGTCAAGGGTTGGAAGACAATTTTTCAGGCAAATGGCATTCAGAAGAAAAGAGGAGTTGCAATCTTTTTTCAGATTCATGTGGATTTAAAGCAACTAAAGTCAAAAAAGAGAAAGATGGTCACTTTATATTGGTCAAGGGAAAAATACAACAAGAAGACGTTTCAATTCTAAATATTTATACACCGAATTTAAATGCTCCCAGATTCTTGAAACAGACCTTAGTCTGAGCAATATGATATCTGATAATACCATAATAACAGGGGACTTTAACAGGGGACTTTAACACTCCTCTTACAGAGCTGGACAGATACTCTAAACAGAAATTAAACAAAGATATAAGAGATTTAAATGAGACCCTAGAACAACTGTGCTTGATAGACGCATATAGAACACTCCATCCCAAAGATAAAGAATATACATTCTTCTCATAACCCCATGGAACATTCTCCAAAATTGATCGTATCCTGGGACACAAAACAAATATCAACAGAATCAAAAGAATTGAAATCTTACCTTGTATCTTCTCAGACCATAAGGCACTAAAGGTGGAACTCAACTCTAACAAAAATGCTCGACCCCACCCAAAGGTATGGAAATTAAACAATCTTCTGTTGAATAACAGATGGGTGCAGGAAGAAATAAAACAGGAAATCATTAACTTCCTTGAGCATAAACAACAATGAAGACACAAGCTACCAAAACCTGTGGGATACTGCTAAAGCAGTTTTGAGAGGAAAATTCATCGCTTTGGATGCCTACATTCGAAAAACAGAAAGAGAGCGCATCAACAATCTCACAAGAGATCTTATAGAATTGGAAAAAGAAGAACAATCTAAGCCTAAACTCACTAGACGAAAAGAAATATCCAAAATCAAATCAGAGATCAATGAAATTGAAAACAAAAGAATCATTCAGAAAATTAATGAAACAAGAAGTTGGTTTTTTGAAAAAATAAATAAAATAGACAAACCATTGGCCAGACTAACGAGGAATAGAAAAGTAAAATCTCTAGTAACCTCAATCAGAAATGATAAAGGGGAAATAACAACTGATCCCACAGAGATACAAGAGATCATCTCTTAATACTACCAGAAACTCTATGCCCAGAAATTTGACAATGTGAAGTAAATGGATCAATATTTGGAATCACAAAGAAATAGAGCTCCTGAACAGACCAATTTCAAGCACTGAGATCAAAGAAACAATAAAAAGTCTTCCAACCAAAAAAATGCCCTGGTCCAGATGGCTTCACTCCAGAATTCTATCAAACCTTCAAGGAAGAGCTTATTCCTGTACTGCAGAAATTACTTCAAAAAATTGAAGAAGAAGTAATCTTCCCCAACACATTCTATGAAGCAAACATCAACCTGATACCAAAACCAGGAAAAGACCCAAACAAAAAGGAGAATTTCAGACCAATCTCACTCATGAATATAGATGCAAAAATTCTCAACAAAATCCTAGCCAATAGATTACAGTTTATCATCAAAAAAGTCATTCATCATGATCAAGTAGGCTTCATCCCAGGGATGCAAGGCTGGTTTAACATATGCAAGTCCAAAACATTATCTGCCATATTAACAGAGGCAAAAATAAAGATCACATGATCCTCTCAATAGATGCAGAAAAAGCATTTGATAAAATCCAGCATCCTTTTCTAATTAGAACACTGAAGAGTATAGGCATAGGTGGCACATTTCTAAAACTGATTGAAGCTATCTATGACAAACCCACAGCCAATATTTTACTGAATGGAGTAAAACTGAAAGCTTTTCCTCTTAGAACTGGAACCAGACAAGGTTGTCCTCTGTCACCTTTACTATTCAACATAGTGCTGGAAGTTCTAGCCAATACAATTAGGCAAGACAAGGAAATAAAGGGAATCCAAATGGGAGCAGAGGAGGTCAAACTCTCCCTCTTTGCTGACAACACGATCTTATACTTAGAGAACCCCAAAGACTCACCCACAATACTCCTAGAAGTCATCAAAAAATACAGTAATGTTTCAGGATATAAAATCAATGTCCACAAGTCAGTAGCCTTTGTATACACCAATAACGGTCAAGATGAGAAGCTAATTAAGGACAGAACTCCCTTCAGCATAGTTTCAAAGAAAATGAAATACCTAGGAATATACCTAACAAAGGAGGTGAAGGACCTCTATAAAGAAAACTATGAACTCCTCAATAAGGAAATAGCAGAAGTTATTAACAAATGGAAGAACATACCATGCTCATGGATGGGAAGAATAAACATTGTTAAAATATCTATACTTCCCAAAGCAATTTACCTATTCAATGCCATTCCTATCAAAATACCAACATCGTACTTTCAAGATTTGGAAAAAATGATTCTGTGTTTTGTATGGAACCGGAAAAAAACCCCGTATAGCTAAGGCAGTTCTTAGTAATAAAAATAAAGCTGGGGGCATCAGCATACCAGATTTTAGTCTGTACTACAAAGCCATAGTGCTCAAGACAGCATGGTACTGGCACAAAAACAGAGACATAGACACTTGGAATCGAATTGAAAACCAAGAAATGAAACTAACATCTTCCAACCACCTAATCTTCGATAAACCAAACAAGAACATACCTTGGGGGAAAGACTCCCTATTCAATAAATGGTGTTGGGAGAACTGGATGTCTACATGTAAAAGACTGAAATTGGACCCACACCTTTCCCCACTCACAAAAATTGATTCAAGATGGATAAAGGACTTAAATTTAAGGCATGAAACAATAAAAATCCTCAAAGAAAGCATAGGTAAAACACTGGAAGATATTGGCCTGGGGAAAGACTTCATGAGGAAGACTGCCATGGCAATTGCAACAACAACAAAAATAAACAAATGGGACTTCATTAAACTGAAAAGCTTCTGTACAGCTAAGGAGACAATAACCAAAGCAAAGAGACAACCTACACAATGGGAAAGGATATTTGCATATTTTCAATCAGACAAAAGCTTGATAACTAGGATCTATAGAGAACTCAAATTAATCCACATGAAAAAATCCAACAATCCCTTATATCAATGGGCAAGAGACATGAATAGAACTTTCACTAAAGATGACAGATGAATGGCTAACAAACACATGAAAAAATGTTCATCATCTCTATATATTAGAGAAATGCAAATCAAAACAACCCTGAGATATCATCTAACCCCAGTGAGAATGGCCCACATCACAAAATCTCAAAACGGCAGATGCTGGCGTGGATGTGGAGAGAAGGGAACACTTTTACACTGCTGGTGGGACTGCAAACTAGTACAACCTTTCTGGAAGGAAGTATGGAGAAACCTCAAAGCACTCAAGCTAGACCTCCCATTTGATCCTGCAAACCCATTACTGGGCATCTACCCAGAAGGAAAAAAATCCTTTTATCATAAGAACACTTGTACTAGACTGTTTCTTGCAGCTCAATTTACAATCGCCAAAATGTGGAAACAACCTAAATGCCCACCAACCCAGGAATGGATTAACAAGCTGTGGTATATGTATACCATGGAATCTATTCAGCCATTAAAAAAAATGGAGACTTTACATCCTTCGTATTAACCTGGATGGAAGTGGAAGACATTATTCTTAGTAAAGCATCACAAGAATGGAGAAGCATGAATCCTATGTACTCAATCTTGATATGAGGACAATTAATGACAATTAAGGTTATGGGGGGGGGGAAGCAGAAAGAGGGAAGGAGGGAGGGGGGTGGGGCCTTGGTGTGTGTCACACTTTATGGGGGCAAGACATGATTGCAAGAGGGACTTTACCTAACAATTGCAATCAGTGTAACCTGGCTTATTATACCCTCAATGAATCCCCAACAATAAAAAAAAAAGAAAAGAAAAAAAATAAAAATAAAAATATTTTTGGAGGGCCAGCCAGGTACTATGTTTAGAATATGAGACAAACATTAGTTTCTGGCCTTAGAGAGAGTGTCTAGTCTAGAACAAGCGTCTCCCCCAGACACGAAATACCAGGGTGCTCCCCCAAAAAACACTGGAACTTCATTTCTGTTTCTATTTACTGTGCTATTATAGTAATACTATTACTATTTTTTTAAAAAGTAAATCTTATAAAAAGAATAAATTCTTAAAAAAAAATAACAATAAAAATTATTTTGCTACTTGTTTGCTTTTTTCCTAACAAACTCTTTACCCAGTTTTACCTGTGCCCTTTATCTTTATTGCTTCCCACTCAGTCTTCAATTATTTTCAGATAGTAACTGAACCAACATGGTCTGTCTTCCCCTGATTCTCTTCTGAACCTGCTCCTTGTTTCTTCCTACATGTTCTTTAGTTCATGTATGACATGCTCCTCATTCTCACTCTCCCCTGCCTCATTTAAAACTGATAACACTTATGGAAAATGTCTCCACTAATGGCTTCTGCCATAACTATGAAATGACTCCCAGTAGAGAAGACTTTATTCTTTTAAGAAGCACCTTGAAAAGTGTCTCATATGCTCAGTTCAGTGGTCAGTAAGGCAGAAGTTATATGCAAAATTATATTATGAAAATAAATTTGATCTAGATATAGAAAATAAATATGGGCCACATTTCCATTATGGCACCCTTCACTAAAGCCTAAATGTAGAAATTCAAAGTAATCTCAATGTCACTGTGGACTAGAGTTCCATTAGGAAAGATACATAGAGTTATAAAGAAAATTACTCATCAAAAGGAATTAGCATAAATTTACCAAGAGAAAATGTGTTGTTCTATCTTATTTCAAATTTTTGTTAGGGTTACTGACATGGGAGGTCCAAAAGTAAGGCATAGTGTGCTTGAAATTTTGAGGGCAAGCTATAGGATACCTGCCAGTTTTCTTCTGAGCAAGGTAAAATATAAAATGCATGTGGTTATAGCTTGTTGGAATCATGATTTATTACCCAAAAGATATTAACAATGTGGTACATAACACAAAGGTGAGTGCCATCGGCAGACACTAGAAGTTTCCCCTTTGTCCTCTCTATTTATGCCATTATCTATTGACTCAAATGGACACGTGAAAAGAAAGCTTATAAGGTTATTAAATTTGAAAGTAATGCAAAGCTGGAAGAACCTACCCACCCAGGATTTCAAAAGCACGAAAATCCTGGACTAATGGATATGATACAAAAAGACACAATTGAATATTGATTATTACAGTGGTCACCACTTCTAATTCCAGGCCAACTGCCCAAATAAAGGATGGTGGGGGGAAGGGTGAAAAGACTTGGGGGCCTCCAGCAACCACTGAGTTCAAGGAAATACAGCAGTGCAATGTGGCTGCCAAAGCAAAGTTAGTTCTAACTTATTGCTAAAGACTGAATTGTGTCACTCCCCTAAATTCCTATGTTGCAGCCCAATGTGTTAGTATTTGAAGATGGGATATTTGGGAGACAATTAGTGTACCTGAGCTCATGAGAGTGGACCTTCTTGTAGCATCCTTATAAGAAAGTGCATGTTTTCCACCCCCCCATCTCTCTCTCTTTCTCTTTCTCTGTCTTCCACGCAAAGACACAGGGAGAAGAGCAGCCAGCAGAGACCCCTTACCAGAACCCAACCATGCTGGAATCTTAGACTTCCAAGCTCAAAAGCTATTGGAAAATGAATTTCTTTTGCATAAGCCAGCTAGTTTATGGTATTTTTTTATGGCACAGAAAGCTGACAACCTTATTCTGCCTGAGTACGATTCCTTGATCTGATTATATTTAAGCATTTCATTCTGTTTTTAATGTATTCCCAGTTATTTCTGACTTCTTTCAAGATTGAGCCCCTCAGAAGTCCACAAATGGACATTAATGATACGGCAAGCATGCCCTTAGAGTTACTCTCCAGAAATAAGAGCTAAATTTTTATAGGGGCACTGAATAACTGAATCTAAATGTGCAGGACTAGTATGTCCTGGTCAGCATATTTATGCTGTTTATAATTAATAAAAGCATACATCTAAAGGATCCACAATTAAACAGGTATTGGGGGGATGAGGATAGAGTTGCACATGGTGAAAGCAGAGGGGCTCATGGATATGGTGTCACTGTAATGGTTTGAGTTTGGACTTACATGTTAAGACTTGAATTTCTTTCTATTTGACACACTTGGACTATGACTAGTCTGTAACATTCAGCGGACTAAATAAATTGAAGAAGTTAGTCTGAAACCCATTATCATATTCATTTCTTTTAACACTTGTGCAAATGTCGCTGATGGCACCCGTGTATTTTTGTGAATTCCCTTTTTTAGTGCCTTCGTAAGGGAGTGTGAAATAAACCATGATCAAATTAATGCTAAAACACTTCCATAGGCTAGAAAAAGAATCTGCCTAGAAATGAGGCCTGGAGGAGGAACAAGCAGTCCAGTGTGAACTTTCTGCTGCTGTCAAGTGTTTCTATTTTTCTCAAAGTGGGCCAGTGAGGGAGAGGTGAGAACCGGAGTAGGTCTGAGGTCTCTAAGGAAATCCTTTGCTTCCCACTGTCTTGGAGCTGGTGTGTAGTAAATTGCTTGAGGTGACACACAGCATATGGAAGATGGGTGGATGTGAGGAGACAGCCATAATTTATCTGTCTTTCTAACTTTTCTATTTTCCCACTCCTTCCGATTTATACATGTTACCGAATTTTACCTACTTATTTCCCTCTGTATTTGATAGAATTGGCATCTCCTTATCCTTATTAATTCTGGTTTGATTTTGAAACTTAGTTTGATTTTGAAGTAAGAGAAAAGGAAACTGATTAGCACACTAAACCCCATGAAAATATATAAACAGTAGGGTAATGGGATTTAAAATGCACTTAGATGAGCCAAAGAGAGCAAGAGATAAGCAGAAAGAAAGAAAAAGCATCAAGATCATGGCCTTCTCATTAGATTTCATCTCCAGATGTGTTTTAAATTTCCCATTCAAGATACCAAAGAGCAAACTTTGGTACATTTTAGGATGCATCGAGACACAAACAGAAAGGTTTTCTCTGGTGCATTATCTGAAATCTCTGTTCCACCATAAGGAAGCAGACCCAAATAGTATTTGATCCCCAGGACCCTGCAGGGTTTCTCACTCACATAGGGAAGTGGAAGATTAATTTCCCCAGGATCTCTGGCACCTGGCAACAAAACTTTAACAGGTAACAGAATATTTCTGTTCCTGACTCATTTAATACTTAAGAGAGGTGTACCACATTTTTCTTTAAGGACAGCCAGTATATGAAAAACAAAGATTTTATTTAATAAGTACGAAAGAGCAAATTTAAGATATTTTTTAGACTCGCAGAAAAGTTGCAAAGAATTACTGTATATGCTTTATCGAGATTCTCCACTATAAGCATTTTAGCATACTTTTTAAAATCATTTTCCATTGTGCATATACAACACATATGCACACTCACACACTTTGTTTTATTCTGAAATATTTAAGAGTTATCTGATGACTCTTTACCCATTAGAATGTAACTTTTGCTGAGATTTATTCAGATACCAAAATACTTTATCATGCATGACAGATTCAGGTATAAATTTTATAAACAGTTATTTTATAAGATAGCTTTCACAAATATTTTTAACATAAATTCCTAGTGTACTTTAGATTTTGTTCTATTCTAAATAAGCATACACAGATACCAAAGTCTGCATAGTGACTATCTGGAGAAATTTAGAACATGCAAAACATGATTTAATATAACTGCCATTTCTTTCTATCTTTTTTTTTCTTTTTTTTTTGCATCAATTACTTTTGTAAATATTATCAAATTTTATCTATTTATTTCCTTCTGTATTTGATAGAATTGGCATCTCCTTATCCTTAAAATTCTGGTTTGATTTTGAAAGTTAGTTTGATACAAAATGATTCTAAATATTTGGGGACAATATTCTGATATATGCATGCAATGTGTAGTGACCAAATTAGAGCAAATAGAATATCCACTGCCTCAGATGTTTATCATTTGTTTGTGTTGGGAACATTCCAAATCTTTCTCCTTGCTATTTTGAAATATTCAATAAATTACTAACTATAGTAATTAGTAAGTATTACTATCAAACACTAGAATGTGTTCCTTCTAATGATATTTTTGTACCTATTGACAAACCTCTCTTCGGCCTGTCCTCCCCACTTCCTATAGCATCAAATCTATTGTTTACCTCCATGAGATCGCCTTTTCTAGTTCCCACAGATCAGTGAGAACATGATGCATTTGTCTTTCTGTGCCTGACTTATTTCACTTAACATAATGTCCTCCAGACCATCCAGCTGGAGGACAATGATGTCATTTTTTTAAGTGGCTGAACAGCAGTCCATTGTGTATATATACACATTTCTTTATACATTTATCCACTGATGGACACTTAGGTTGATTCCATATTTTGACTATTGTGAATAGCATTGCAATAAACATGGGACTGCAGATATCTCTTCAGTACACCGATTTTCTTTCTTTTGGATAAATAGCCAGTAGTCAGATTGCTGGATCATGTGGTGAGTCTATTTTTAGTTTGGGGGAGACTTTGGGGAGAATCTCCATGCTGTTTTTCATAGTGGCTATACTAATTTACATTCCTGACAACAGTATATGAGCATTCCTCTTTCTTGACATTCTTGCTAGCATCTGCTATCTTTGTATTTTTGATAAGAGCCATATAACTGGGGGAAATGATTTTTCATTGTGCTGTTATTTTGCATTCCTCTGATGATTAGTGATATTGGGCATTTTTGCATAGACCTTTTGGACATTTTTGTGTCTTCTTTTGAGAAATACATATTTAGATCCTGTGCCTACATTGAAGTTGGATTATTTAATTTGTATTGATGTTGTTTGAATTCCTTATATATTCTGGGTATTAGTACCTTGTCAAATGGATACTTTGCAAATATTTTCTCCCATTCTGTGGGTATCTCTTCACTTTGCTGATTGTTTTCTTTGCTCTGCAGAAGCTAGTTAGTGTGATGTGATCTTATCTATCTTTTGCTTTTGTTTTCTGTGATTTTGACGTCTCACTCAAAAAAATATATGCCCAGACCAATGTCCCAAAGTATTTCCCTATGTTTTTCTTTTAAGTAATTTCATAGTTTTTAATTCTTATATTTAAGTCTTTTATCTATTCTGTGTTGACTTTTGTATATGGCCTGAGGTAGGTATCTAATTCCATTCTTCTGTATATACACACTCAGCTTTCCCAACATCATTTCTTACACTGGCTATTCTTTTACTATTGTGTGTTCTTGGCACCTTGATTGAAAATCAGTTTGTTGTAAGTTCAGTTATCCATTTTTGAACTTTGAATTCTCTTCCTTTTTTCTATGTGTCTGTTTTTATTTCAGTACCATGCTGTTTTAGGTAATATAGTTTTGTAGTATATTCTAAAGTAAGGTAGTGTGCTTTTGATCACTACCCTATGCATTAATAAATACGGAAATTATAATACAAATAATGGCAGTTTCTTTTTATTCATTATTGACTATATGACAGGTCTTACCGCCAATTTTCTAACTTTAAGTATAGTAATTTCCCTGTTATCTGACACCTGTAGGGATTGGTAGATTCTGGATAAATGTAGTTTCCAGTTGCTTGAGAGTTACCATCAAAAATAAGTCTAAGTACTTCTATACCCCATACTATACCATAGCATACTGTAAACTCTATATTAAGTTGATATTAATATTGAAATACACTAATTAAAACCAAATTAAGACAAATGAAAACAAATTTCACTTACTGTAACAGTTTTACTGTATTATAAAATAACTTTTTAAATATAGAGTACAATTTTAGTTAAATGGCAATGAATACACTTTTTAGCTTTACTACTACATTTTTTTTTTTTTTTTTTTTGGCCGGGACTGAGTTTGAACCCATCACCTCGGCATATGGAGCTGGCACCTTACTCCTTTGAGCCACAGGTGCTGCCCCATACTACCACATTTTTTTATCTTCAAGTCACACACATTAAACCATAGTGATGGAATTTAAAAATTATCTGTTTTTTTCCTGATCTCTTTATTTCTTCTGGACTACTTTCACCTTCGTTAGTCCTTTGTTTCTATTATCTCTGAACTCACCAGATTTTCCACATTCTTCTGGTGCCAATTCACTTTTGTCTCTTTCAAGGTCTCTTTCTTTTCTAAGACCAGGTGCTTTGTTTTCCTACCCTGATATAATCCTCAGGATTCTCCAACTTGAGATCTTCATCATCTTCCCCAGGTAAGCTTTATTCTTTTTGGTACTCTACATTTCAATTGTTGACCTTCCATCTACTCAACTGTCTGTGATAAATTCCAGCTATTACCCTTGATTCCTCTTTCTCTGTTACACACAGATTCAATGAATCTCCAGATACCCTTAATTTTAGCATATTATATATATATATATATATATATATTTTTTTTTTTTTTTGTAGTTTTTGGCTGGGGCTGGGTTTGAACCCACCACCTCTGGCCTATGGAGCTTACGCCCTACACCTTTGAGCCACAGGAGCCGCCCTACTATATAATTTTTTTAATATCTTGTTTTTTTCTATTGTTCGTATCCTGGCCTTCATATAGAGCCTCAGTATCTCTCCAAGAAAAATAGCTAGCCTTCATTATTTGTGCAACAGCATTTTAAAAGTATGTTGCATATAGTATCTTAGTTAATTCTTATGGAAAATCTTTTCAAAATATGAACTAATACTCTTTTCTTTTATATGGATGAAGAACTGGAGAGTTAGAGATGGTGGGCAAGGTGTCCAAACTCACACAGCTACTAAGGCTTCACTCATTCTTACAGGAGCTTTGCAACACAATGACCAAAAAAAGTACTTGGTCTTGTGATGGTCACTTTTTTAAAAACAGACACTTGTTTATAAAAGTTTTCTTGAACTTGGTGAAAATATGTCATGTAGCCTGCCTGAAATTCTTTGTTCTGCATTGGAATAATTAAAAACATTTTCTGGACCTCTTCCTGCTGATACTGATGCTGCCTTTCGAAGTGAATTTGGGTCAAAAGAGTAGTAATCAGAAGCAGCCACTGAAGGAAAAACACTTCTTTCTCTTCCCTTTCTACAGTGGCATAAGCTTCCTTAGAGCTTTTAATCCCTAAACTCTGAAAGGGTTTCAGCAGGCTTAATATTTTGTTTTTCAACCTACCTAAAGGAAAGCTCAAACAGTGCTTCCAATATATAACCATGCTCTTATTTTTCCACCTGATCCTTGCTTGCTCATTAGATGTCCACTGCTCTCTCCTCCTAAGTGGCTTTCCTAATTATGTCGGTAGCACACAGCTTGCCTTCTTAAAGATTGTGTTTTTCACTCTGTTCATGCCATTTCACTGGAGAGGAAATCTGCATCTGTGCTCCAGTAGAAGCCATAAGGTCACCATGTGAAAACTTGGAGGGCAAAAATTGTTGTCAGTAATGAGATCTCAGGCATTTGGAAAGTTCACAGGGTCCTTTGTACAACAGGGAAGAATCCCTCTGTTTCCTCTGGTGCTGTTTCATGCTAATTTCAGAACATCAGCCAGTATAAGGCATCTCAACTGAAACTTCAGTTCACAGTGGAGCCCCTTTCATCCTTTTTTACAGCCAGGCAGTTAGGTTTATCTTGTTGATCTGTGGGAAAAAGGAGAAAAAAAAGAAAAAAGAAACACAGTCGCATGAAAATAATAGATGGAACAAATGGAGGGGTTTGCTTCTACCATTTTCTCCTTGTTAAAATGGGAAAGGAAAATTGTTTTTCAGTGGGGTATATATTATTATGATTCCTTAATGTATAGCTGTTATATGACATCCCCAAACACTAAGATCTTTGTGAGTTGCTGATATAGTGTGATTAGCAACAAATGTACTATGTCACAATTAAAGGATTTTAGTCATCACTTTGCCATTAATTTATTTGCCTTGTGACTCCCCTGGTTGTGTCCAGTGAGGGAGCAGAAAGCCAAATTCGCCCGTTCTCCCATTTGTGACCTGTTTGATTTTACTACATAGAGAAAGCCATGGGGATGGAGCAAAAGAATAATTGATTCTGACCTTGGACTGTGTACTATGTTGCCACCGCATCACATTTAAACTGTGAAATTTGATTTGAATACAAATATGCTCGCAGAGTCTTGGAATTGCTCTCCCTTAGAGTTACTTTCTTATACTTCCCATTGTCCTGGTTCTGATATCATACAATTACACATCTAGGAATATGTTTTCACTGTTCAGGGAAGAAAGAACACAGGTAAATTTCATATCACATTGGCTTCTGAGACCCTGTTGCTCTCTAGCCTCAAGTTTGAACCGTAGAATCAAGGAAATTCTAGGAAGATTATATAACCTAATCCCCCACCTTAAAGTTGGAGACTCATTAAGATTCTAGTTCTCTTCTCTTTCTTCATTAGTCTTTTTAAAAAATGTTTTTGTTGAGCAATGAGTCACAGCCTTTAAATTTGTCAGTATACCAAGTGGGAGATGAAAGTATTATTGTGTCCTCCAGGTCTTATTTAAGTCTGCCAGTAAAAGTTCCCTTGAGACGTGAGAAATTTTTTATAGAGCACAAACCTGAGTCCACTGTTATGACTTAGCAGTTAAGTTGGTTGAAAACAACAGATCATCCAGGTCATTTCTTCTTCTGCTTTATTGGTTTCGTCCTATAGGTCAGACTTTAGTATAAATCTGGTTGTGGAAATTGAGCTTATAAAGGACATTATAAATAATAGCTTGAATCATTGGTGATCCATACTTAAGGATTATGATTGTGTCTAGTTTCTTATTTTACTATGTCATTTATAATGGATAAGATTACTGATAAAGACATTCTAACTTACTTCTCTCCTTACCTAACTACCTGCCTACATACCTTCTCATGTTTCAGACGTGGCATTACATACTGTTTCATGGGAGAAATGTTCTCCCACGTATCCCCCAGTCCTCATTCTGTTCTGCCCTTGCTGTTTTATATTCATTGCAATAGTGTTTTGCCTTTGTAGCACTTACCAAAAATATAATCATAAATACATTTGGAAAATGTCTGTATATTTATTATCTGTCACTTCCAAGAAGCTGTGTGCCTAACCAGGATTAAAGCTATACAATGGTCCAATATTATACCCCATAGTAGCAAACAACATGTACATATTGGGTAAACAATATTAAATACTTGCTGAATGCGTAAATAATTTATAAAAATATATTTAATATTTGACTCATTGAGGTAACCAAAATTTGTTAAAAAGGAACTCCTAAATTCTTTTACAATTTTATAGGTTTTTTTTTTTTTTTTTTGGCCAGGGCCAGGTTTGAACCTACCACCTCTTGGCATATGTGGCCGGTGCCCTACTCCTTTGAGCCACAGGCACCACCCTCTTTTACAACTTTAAATTCTAAAAGTTTAGGTGGAAAATGCTAAAGGCTCCAGGAGAGAATAAAGAGGTAACCTGCAAACAGTGGAATTATCAGCCGTGTATCCATGGGTTCCCTAAGATACTTAAAGTAAACGGCACCTTATGTTAAAAGTTGTGTAGGAAAAAGATTTTAAACATAGAATCCTGAAATGAGATGCAGTTTTGAGAGCACAAATGCATTTTTTTGTACTGATAGATTCAGAAAGTTTTCATTTGTACACACTTTCTGAAAAGATTATTAGAGAATGTAGTTTACAAATTCAAGGTAAAAATAAACACACATGCATATACCTATGCACAATATGTACTTCTTCCACACCAATATATACATCCAAAAATCAAAAGTAATACAGAAAAAAAATAAAATCCAAAATCTATACCTGAAAAGCAGTGCAGCTCTAGGCAGACTTGGAATGAAGGAGAAAATGACAGATATTATCTAACATTTTGATTTTTGCTCAGAATTTACTGGTAGCTATGATAGTTGGTATATAAGGAAAATTTTCATACAACTTAAGAAAAAAACATCAATCAACGTGACCATAGAGAAAACGGGGAGAGGAAAAGCCATGAGAAAGCATAGGCTAGAAGACTTCAAGATATATCCACATGTAGCAGTAGGTAAAATATTTAAAAGAGAAGACATTGAAAGTGTTTGAAAAAGGTCCAGCTACAGTATTAACAGGAGACACAGAAAACAGAAAATAAAATTTAGGGATAAAGGGCTATAGGAAAAATATCAGGCAATAGTTAAAAAAAAGTACAGTTCCTTTAATATTGAACGTAGTAACCAATGCAAAAAACTAAAATCTTATTAGAAGGATGTGTCTTACATGATATGATTCACCATGAAGTGAATCTTGAATCTTTATGCTAATAATGGAATGTTTATATTGGGCTGATGCTTTATATTAAGAATTTAATAATCTTGGGTGGTGCCTGTGGCTCAAAGGAGTGGGGCACCAACCCCATATGCCAGAGGTGGGTGAGTTCAAACCCAGCCTCGGCCAAAAAAAACTGCAAAAAAAAAAAAAAAAAAAAAGAATTTAATAATCTTTATAATAGTAACAACCTTTATATTAATAAATCAAATATACTTTATTTATTTATACTTTTTAAATATCAAAAAGTAAAGAACTCTGTCCTACCAATGAGCACTGAGGGTGAAAGTCTGCGTAGATGGCAGAAATGTGACAGAGAGGCTCCAGAGCAGGGCTCAAGGGGGAGGTAAGTGACTGAGCCCAGACCTTCCAGGGGACCCTCCTTCGTACTTCCCTTCCTGTTCAGTAGCCGTGTTGGCTACTAATGAAGGATTAGTTGGTCGCCTTATTTTCCAGCAGTGATGTCCTTTTTTAACTGTGGAGGAACAAGGTATGAATTGATTCAAGGATACTTAAATTTCTTCTTATACCACTGGTTCTCTTTTCTCATACTATGAACTGATTATTCTAATGAAAGGAATGTTGATGCCATTAAAACTGAGGGTTTTGAGCAAAAAAATCACCCTTCTTGATGGTGAGTTGGACAGCTTTATTTGTGTGCTTTTTCTAGATAGTCTCACATTAACAATATTAACAGTGAATTATGAACTTATAATATAGATCATTTAAGTTGAAAGAGTCCACAGATGGACGGTACTAACCCATTCCCATAGGATGGCAATGACTATGACTCTGATGCTGATAACCACCCATATGTCAATAGGCCGCAGTTTATAAAACGTGAGGTGGAAGAAACTGAGATTGCATACAAAAAAAAAGGAAAGATCTCAGAAATGGAAAGAATTATGATCCAAGTAACAAGAGAAGCAAAGCATCTTAAGAGCAGTGCTTTAGAAGACTTTTAAAGTTAAAAGTAATAAGGAAGGACTAGCTAGAAAGCCTGAATTAGAGATTTGTTAACACTTTGAAATAAAAGTGCTAATGAATTAATTGTCTTAGCCTGAGTCTCAAGAAATTAATATTTTTTTGAATTTAGCCTTTCTGATTTTCTGCTGCACTTCTTTCTTCTATTAATCCCTACAAGTCACGTACAAATAGCACTAAAACATATTTTTAAAAATATTATGAGATTTATTTATGAATTTTTAAAAAAATATAAATTATAAGACGCTTCTCTTTCCAATTCCTTGACCTTTGCATTACTGTATGAATTTTCTGAGTTTTGCCAAATTAGTTAAAATAGGAATGCTGATTTATTTCAATAGACGTGTCAACATTATTTTGCAAAAGGTGCTGATACATGATAGTTAAAACAAGAAGAGAGAAAGTTCTAGAGTGCTTTCTATCTTTAAATTGAATGAACTATTAAGTTCATTTTGGGATGAACTGAACGTTCAGTTTTCATGTGTCCCATTTCCTGCGTGTTTTATAGCGCATTTGCTACTTGTCCGTAAAAAACACAAAAACAAAACAAACAAACCCCCCCCAGAGTTTCAGCACTGCTCTTTGTACGTTTGCACTTGGTTTCCTCTCTCAAATACACCCAGCAGGTAACCGTGGATGCAGATGCAGAACCAAGTTGTAATTACCATCAGCAGCCTCGCCTTCTCCACTTTGCCACATGCTGCCTGTTTCAGGCAGCCGCTCCAGAGATTCTTCTCTCCGAGGCCTGCTTCTGCCTAAGTCAGTGTGCATTCCCTTTGATATTCCCACAGTGTGCACAATATACCCTCGAACACACACGGCTCAGGGTAAAATGTCTCTAATGCAACAAAATCAATGGGAACACAGCCTTTTTTGCCTGACAGTATAATATTATCTGGTTTAGGCTGTGGCTTCAGTTCATAGCAGTCGTCAGTTAAATTTCCCTTTCTGAAGCTGAGCAAAGTGTGGTAATGTCACAGCCACAGGCGACTGCCGTTCATAGGACGGTTAGTAGAGAAGCATAGCCTCCTGGCTTGTCACACCGTATATATCTCAGGGTCTTCTCTTCCTTCCTAGTCGGAGGTTTCCAAGAATGTTGCCTGGAGCAGTCATGGGATGCAAAAGAGAGAGATTTTTGTTCTGCACTTAGCAACATTACCACACTTCACACTCGGTTTCTGATAAGGGAAAATTTAACTGACTTGCTCTGAACTCAATCTATCAGATAATACACTCTGACAGGGCTGTGGATAAAGGCTAGAAACCTACTAATTTATATTTCATTATCTCTGCGCTTGACTTAATCTGTAATCTTTTGCTAAGTGTTACAAAGATAACAAGGATACCTGAACTGAAAGGCGAAAGGGGAACCCTGACCCCACAGGGGAGGGAGGAAGACACTCTGGATAATTCAGGGTCTTGTTTTAAGAAGTTATATGTCAGGGGATAACTTTGGAGCCTGTGCCTAAGAAAAGAAGAGGCAGGGCGATCTTGCACAGGTAAGGAGTGGGTGGCCATTTCTAGCATCTTCCGCTTCCTGCCGTGCTTAGGAATACAAAATAAGGCTTAATGGACTTAATAGCACATACTGACACCCAGGCACCTTCTAACCCATATCTCAAGATGTTCACTCAAAGCCAAAATAAATCATCTTCCCAGTACTTAGCCATTGTTATTGAAAAAGATACTCCGAAGAACTGATACATTTTTCTTGAACCAATGAAGTTATGATATATAAATCTTAATGCAGGGACAACTCTGCTCTTCTCAGGATAGAGGATAGTCATAAACACTCTGTGGGATGGGGTAAATGCCCATTTCCTATACAGAAAAGTAGCAGCACTTTTTGGCAATTTGGATTACCCGAATAGGGATAAACTCACATTAGAGTTGTCCAAGCTTTGGAAATGGTTTATAAACTATAGATAATAAACACAAAATTTAAGGAACTCTCTGGAATGACAGTGAAGAGTACTTTACTATATATTGACTAATATTCATTTTTCAGGCACTAGGTCAGACATTAGGAATCCAATCCTTTATAAAACTCTCTTACTTGAAAAGGGGGCCAGGCAGCACCTTCCAAAAGTATCACCTCTTTTTTTGGGCTGTGCTGACAAGAAGCATATTGACAGGAGGGTAGGTGTATGAATACAGAGTTCAGTTTAAGATTAGCTCTCCTTGTAAATTATTCTAAGAGGAATTATACCCCTCTTGAGGCATATGCAAAGTGGAGTTATGAACTGTGTTTGTTTTTTTTTTAGAATGGCAAAACTGTGCTCCTCAGAATATACCTTAGGAATCCTACCCTCTGAGCTTCTCCTTCCACATCTGTAAAGTGAAGAGGTGGGAGGGGTAAGACTACCTGCTCTAACTGTAATTTAGGGATTGAAAAGTGCAAAACAGGAAGTCATTGCAAATACAGGTTTTTTAGAGATAAAATCAAGCACAGAGATTATTTAAATGAAAATAACTCAACTGGGAGTGAGAATAACTGAATACTAAACCTAGCTGTGCTGTCGACTCACTATGCTTCCTCTGGAAAACACTATCCTGAAGTCTCAGAGGCACTTCCCGTAAGTTAAGAACATGTGAATAGTTTCTCTTCAAGACTTATTTTCATATAATGATTTCTACTAAAGTAGAAATCTTCCAGAGTTCACATGTGGTTGATGGAATAACCAGTACCTGATTTTCTGAATCTCATTCCACTATGTTTCTTTTTTTAAAAAATATCACTCTGCCCAAACTCCTTCTAAAAATAAAATTATTTCAAATTCTTGCAGAAGTACCTTAAGGTTTCAACAATGAGTCAACAGTCACAATAAACCAATTCTAGTTGATACTGTATGGCAGCTTCAAATGGATTCTTTATTAATCTTTAAAGCAATAAGACAGCTACTGAAATAATCTAAATTTCAAAGTACGGTTCTGAAGTGCACATATAAAATCCAGGAATAACCGCATATTACCGTTAAAATATCTATTTCCCTAATGACATACTCAAAATATCCTTGTAAAGGAGACATCCGCTCCCAAGTTTTATTTATTTATTTTTTTTATTCATACAAAATGTGGTGCCCTGATTTTAGGCTTTTTCTGAAAGATCCTGAATCAGCAATTTGCATTCTGCCAAACTACTTCTAATATAAGCAGCCTGATCCTCATGAGGTTATTTTGGCAATTTCTCTGAGGAACGCCTACAGTTATCCCAAGGGAAGTGGGCATATCAGTTTGATTTTTCTTCATCTCCCCCACACAGCCACTTTTGGTTCCTCTGTGTGTGTGTGTGTGTGTGTGTGTGTGTGTGTGTGTGTGTGTCCTTAAATGCAAACTGGGAAATGGCCTTCCTGCTCTGTGACAGTTGCTCTAGCCATCAGACATTGCTACTGTGCTAGGAGGCTTAGCTTTTTCTTCCTGTGAGGCACTCTTCCACCAGCATTACTAAATAAAGCTTATTCTGCAGTACATCATTTAATGAGTAAGCTAAAACTCCATTTGAAGGTACTGATAAAGGCCATATAATATGCTTTCCCATTCCTGATATTTTTCTTTTCTGTGAAGAGAGCTTTAATATCATGACTCTAAGTTTCTATCCAGTGTTATCTCTTGGGGAGATGAAGAGAATTACTTGACTGGTAGTATTGGGCGTAATAGCTAAATATACATGGTGTACTCCCAGCTTTCTAGTCTCTCTTGTCCACTTTCTCACTAGAGAAAGAAGAAGAAAATATGAAGTAAGTTTGGCCCCAGGCTTGCCTGTCCTTTGGTGTTAACTGTTCTGGAATTCAGTTACGAGGGTCACTGTGCTCTTACACTGAAATTATTCATCCAAATTAATCTTTATTAGTAATAATGGTGGCATTATATTTCATATTTTTCTGATCTTGGTTAGGAAGAAGTGGAATTAGTGTTATCAAAATCCCTCAGAGAAACTACCTCAAACACATAGAAAGATTAAAATGATAAATAATCTTAATTAAGTTAGCAACTCTTAGTGATTACCTATTAAATGCTAGGTATATTAAAACATTTGAGGGAAATAGGCATGAATCAGACATAGTTCCTTTCTTAAAGGAATTCAGCTTGATAGAATAAATTGGTCGGAAAGACTAGAGACATTAGAAAGAAGAAGACAATGTTAAGACATGCAAATGTTTATCTCTATCAATCAACTCTCAATTGTCTAGGAGTCTGGGGTGAGGCAAGGAAAGAAAATAAAGAGAAAAAATAAAGTCCACTTTCATGAGTGTATTTCACTGATTATTGAGGCAATAGTTAATTTGTTCTATAGTTAACTTTTTAAACAATTATTTAAAAAATGCAAATCTTGGTATACATGTACCACAATTTGCTAGTCCATTCGTGGGTCGATGGGCACTTGGGCTTCTTCCATGACTTAGCAATTATGAATTGGGCTGCAATAAACATTCTGGTACAGATGTCTTTGTTATGTTGTGACTTTTGGTCTTCTGGGTATAAACCTAGTAAAGGAATAATAGGATCGAACGGCAGGTCTATTTTTAGGTCTCTAAGTATTATGCAGCCTTAAAGAAAGATGGAGACTTTACCTCTTTCATGTTTACATGGATGGAGCTGGAACATATTCTTCTTAGCAAAGTATCTCAGGAATGGAAGAAAAAGTATCCAATGTACTCAGCCCTACTATGAAGCTAAATTATAGCTTTCACATGAAGACTATAACCCAACTATAGCACAAGACTATGGGGAAAGGGCCAAGGAAGGGGAAGGGAGGGGGGAGGTTTTGGTGGAGGGAGGGTAATAGGTGGGGCCACATCTATGGTGCATCTTAGAATGGGTACAGGCGATTGCACTAATGTACACAGCTATGATTTAACAATAAAAAAAAATAAAAAATAAATAAATTAATTAAAAAAATGCAAATCTTCATAAAAACATACTTTTCCTGTGGACTAAGAAAGTTGAGGTTGAGTCTAAATCTGTAGCAAAAGAGACAACTGAAAACTGATAAAGTAAAAATAAACCAGTTTTTTTTAAGGCCTTGTATGACAAATCCATAGCTAATATTTTATTGAGCAGGGAAAAGTTAAAATTCTTTCCTCTGAGAACTAGAAGAAGACGAGAATGCCCAATTTCACCACTTTTATTAAACATAGTATTGAGAGTCTTAGCCATAGCAATTAGGCAAGAGAAACAAATAAAAGGCAAGGCATCCAAATTGCAAAGAAGGAAGTAAAATTATTCCTTTTTGCAGATGACATGATTCTACATAGAGAAAACCCTAACAATTTTACACAAAAAAACTGTTAGATCTAATAAGTGAATTCAGTAAAGCTGCAGGCTATAAAACATTTCTACATATTACTAGCAAACTAACTGAAAGAGAAATCAATAATACAATTACATTTACATTAGGTACCAAAAATACAACATTAAAATTAAATTTAGCCTAGGAGGTGTGAGACTCATACACTGAAAGCTATAAAATATTGAAAAAGGGAATTGAAAAAGATATAGTTAATGATGAGATATCCCATGTTCATGGATTGGAAGAATAAATATTGTAAAAATGTTCAGACTACCTAAAATGACCTACAGTTTTAGTGTAATTCCTCTCAAAATACCAATAAAATTCTTTATAAAAATGAAAAGAAATTCTAAAACTTGTATGGAATCTCAAAATACTCCAATCTTGAGGAAAAGGAACAAAGCTGCAGGCATCATACTATATGCCTTCGAAATATACTACAAAGCTATAATAGGTAAAATAGTATGACACTGGCATAAAGGCAGATATAAACAGAATAGAGAGACCAGAAGTAGATCCCCACATATGTATCCAACTTATTTTTGGCAAAGGTGCAAAGAACACACAAGAGGAGAAGAATAATCTCTTCAACAAATGGCAATGGAAAAACTAGATATCCATATGATGAAGAATAAATAGGACCCTATGTCTCATCAGATATGAAAATCAACTCAAAACAGGCTAAAGACTTAAAATATAAGGTCCCAAACTCTAAAAGTACTAAAAGAAAATATATGGGAAAAGCTCCATGATGTTGGTCTTTGCCTCGATTTCTTGCATAGGACCTCAAAATTTAGACTACTGGGATTTAATCAAAGTAAAAAGCTTCTGCACTTAAAATGAAATAATCAACAGTCTAGAAACAACCTACAGAATGGGAGAAAATATTTGTCCACAAGTTACAAATATCTGACTAATGGACAACTCACACTTATTAATGAAAGCTATTACAGTAAGTCCCCAAGTTACAAACATCCAATTGAAATACAACTTGCACTTAGGAATGAAGCTAGGTAATAGGTCAATGTACCTGTTCCTCCTTACATACCAATGCAACTTAGGAACAAACCCCATAGAATACCACAAGTTACAGGGTAGGGGAAATTGAGCCCTGATCTTGAGCATAAAACTTGCTTCCTGCTTAAGAGACCTAGAGAATCACAAGATCAACATATAAGTTGTGTATATGCAGGAGATGAGAAAAGTGGCCTCCAGGGAGAATATATATGTGGGATGTGGCAATACCAACTCTAATGGTTGTGATAAAGATTCTCTAGATTCCAAAAGTCTTTTGATACTGGAGTCACAGATTTTGCTTAAGGTCTGTGTTTTGCAAAAACAAGTTGGAGTCATTCTGCCTGACACTTTCCATGTTACCCCTATTCCCTAAAATCTGAATAAAAATTCATTTTCTGAATGACAAATTTGAAGATCAGAAACTATAATTTACTAAGCCCCAGTCAAAAGATTTTATTAAATCGCAAAAATCATGGTAAACTCATGTGCTATATGGAAAATATGATGTTACTATGTTTCTAGTTCTTAGTTTGGACTAGGTTTTGGGGATAAGAATGGTGATGAAAGAGAGAGAGAGAAACAGAGAGAGACAGTATAACATTTTCTCTCTGAAGGTGCTGTCACAGTATTATGTCACAGTATTATGTCACACCACTTGTGCTTTCTCTTCTCTCTACTCACCAAATTAAAGTTTTGATTTGGATCTATTCACATCCACACATTGCCTATTAAGGCACAACAAAGCAGAGCTTAAATTTTGTCTCTGTTTAGGTTGACTATCCACAGACAAAAGTTCTCATAGAGAGCCCTTAGTTAAATCATATCCCATTTACCATGCACTACTTCGGGATACATGTGACTTGCAATCTTGTTGTTTCAATGATGGTAAGAATATCTTTTAGGAAGAGTTCAGTCTCAGTAAACAAACTGGTGTGCTTTATTTGGGGTCAATAAATTGCATAAGATTTATTGTATTTTTAGTCACTGCCTCCTTGGATGACATTGCCCTGACTTTCTAGAGAGAATTTGGCTGAGTATTCACATATTATGCTAGAAGCATGAGCAGTATCTATTATACAAAGCCAGAAGTACACTCCTTAAGGAGCTTGTGGCACTAAATCCCCTGTAAGCTCATAATTTTGGAATCCAAAATTCTATACAAATAAAAATGATTGAATCACTTGAAAGCTGGGCCTTTAAAATGAAGGGTTTCCTGATATTTTTCCATACTTGCGTGTGCGTATGCACACATACATGCCATGCACTCCCATGCACTTCCCAGAACTCACGAGAGGAAATGGGAGAATAAAGGTAACAATTATACACTGTCACACTGGAGGTCTGTTACTGTCTATTCGTATCCAGTCCATCTAATCACGTAGGCATGTGCACATCCAAGGCATTTGTCTGTAGCATACAGAGCCATTCTTCCACTTTCTATTTTCTAGTAGTTAGGGGTCACATTGCTTCAGCCTCTGTAGGCCTTGGTTCTAAATTTTTCCTTTTATTTTGCTGAAATTTTAAGAGGAAATTTTATAGACAGCGTTTACTACATCTATAGGGTGTCCCAAAGGTGGCCACACATACATCCATAGAAAAAAGGGGAAATTTTAGCTAAGTGTATCTTTATTAACAAAATATGGATTGCAAAATATTAATAAAATATTTCTCTATGTGTTAATATATAAGTACTAAAAATACAAAATATCATATGAGTTTGTTAATTTTCCTATGTATGGCAACCTTTGGGATACCAACTATCCCCCAAATCTCAGTGGCTTAATCCAAGAGAAATTTAATTTTTTATTCATGGTCTCTACATGTCGCTGCTCTAAAGAAACTCTTGAATTATAAATTATTATCATAATCATGATAGTAAAAACAAAACTAAACAAAATGCTAATATATGTTGGAAAATTGCTATTCAAAATCATGATCTCTCCATAGAGTAGATACTTGTAGACAGAGGTGTGGAAACTCAGGCTTAATGAAAGTAAGCAAGATTTTGTAATTTCTTAGGTCATGTACTCAGTACCAAACTGTTTTTTTAGACCAATCTCTTCCTACTAGGTAAAATCAGGGTAACTAGAAAGCTGAGTTAGTAATCAGAAGATTACTTCTTTAGTAAGAATAGAATAACAGAAAACAAGGTGAAACTTATCCACCCCACCCACACTGTGATGAGTATGTTCTCATCTCTAAATGATTATATTTATACATTACTCTTCTCTCTTGTATTATGGTAGCTCCCCTACCCTACCTTTGGTCATCCCCTTTGTTTTTCATGGTAAGATAATCCAGGATTGTTGATGATATCTAAGCTTGTTACTTTTCTATTACATTGTGGTTCAATTGTATTAGAGTTCCAAGTGCTCATCTAAGACTTTCAAAGACAATATGGGTGAAGATACGCACCCACAATGGATTGACGAACATTCACCAATTTATTCAAAAATTAATGATTAGAGCACACATGTGTCTATCATTATTCTCAGAGCTACACATTTATTCACATTTATCAGTAGGAGAAAAGAAAAAAAACACAGTTCATATCATCCTAAATTTAAAATTATAATGAGAGATGATAGACAAAAAACAAAATATATCATATAGTATGTCATTGTCAAACACTGACAAACAAAGCAGGCTTGGAGGGGCAGGTGGTACAAAAGAAGGCTTCTCCGAGAAGATAACAGTTATGCTAAATCTAATGGATTATAAAGGAGCAGGTCATGGAGAAAAATATGGTAAAACAGAGGAAACAGCAAACAGCCTTATGGTGGAGCCAGATCTTGAGAAGTCATAGAGTGTCGTCAGAGGGCTTTGAATTTCAGGGGCAGGATGGTTTCTCAGTCTCAGCTCTATTGAGATTTCAAGTCACATAATTGTCGTGTGGCCCTGTACTGTCTAACCTCCACCTTCCAGATGCTAGCTGTTCTTCTGCACTAGCAACAATCAGAAAGGTCTCCAGGTACCAACAGTCACCATGGTTGCTCCTGGTTGAGAATCCCTGAGTTAGAATGAAAAGTTAAACCACGTGCTGACCTTCCCCACCCCACGTGTGTCTCTTTGCCTCTCTCTCTCTCCTCACCTCCCTCCCCCTACCTAACTTACTTTAAGAAAAGAAAAGCGTTAACTGGCCGACAAAGCTTCTTCTGTGATGCCCTTTTGCTCATCAACAACCAAGAGGTAAAAAGAGACCCACTTTCCCTCAGATTACTAGTGTGTAGAAGTTAGGGCCTGAGGCACTCAGTCATCTCTAGATCAACTTTCCTGTGGTTAGACTTTTGAGACTTTCCAAGAACAGGTCATGCAGAATTCCTACAGCATGAGAAACTCTGAAGTTTCCTCCTTTGTGGCAATTTTAGGTCTTCCAGTCATTGAAGTGGGTAATGGCACACTTGTCCTTTAGACAGACACCCCTTCTATATTAGACGTGTTAATTGCCAGAAGCTATCTGTGTATCCTGCCTTTCTAACTTCATGATTTCATCCTTAGACTCCTACATTTTAAAGCCTAGAGCAATATTGCAGAGTTTTTAACCTGATGATCTTAACTCATCTTTCATCGTTTCAGCAAGATCATAATATGATTGATTGTTACCGACGTGCTTTTAGATCATGGTGTTCTAAGAGGAAGGCTGATCAAGTGTTCTGTGATTCATTGATTGTCAAATCTCAGGGTTGATTCTCAGCTTTGGATGTTATTTCATTCATCTTTCAAGTTTATCAATCCACTGTCCTTCCTGGGAGATTAGCCACTTTGAGTTTTAATAAAATATTGAATATGGCTTTATGTTCGGTTTTCATCTTCTTTTCTAAAACCACTTCCCTCTATTTGTAAAGAGAAAGTCTTATCAGAAGGACTAAATGGGTTGGTGATGCCCTGTGGCTTTGTCTTCATGTGTGCTGAATGCTGTCTTCATCGGATTTCCATTAAGGAATCATGGAAATTTATGGATTTATTCTTCCACAAGGTACATTTTCATATAACACAGACAAAGAGATAAAATTGTTATTATTCATATTCACTCACAACATATTTTCAAGTCTTTTTACTACTCTCTCTTTCTCTCTCTCTCTCTTTTTTTTTTTTTTTTTTTTTGATATAAAGTCTCACTCTCTCATCTTGAGTAGAGTGCTGTGGCACCATAGCTCATAGCTACTTCAAACTCTTGAGCTCGAGTTCCTCTTGCCTCAGCCTCCCAGGCAGCTGGGACCACAGGCACTGGCCACAATGCTCATCTAGTTTTTTTGTTTTTGTTTTTGTTTTCCATAGTGCTGGGCCTCCTCTTTCTCAGGCTGGACTGGAACTCTTGAGCTCAAGGAATCCACTCAGAGTGCTAGGAAGATGGGCATGAGCCACTATACCCAGCCCTTTTTACTGTTTCTTGATGAAATATGTACTTAATTTATGTTTTTTGCAGATTATATCCATAAGAGGTAAAACTTGTATTCTCTATCTCCTTGAAAAAATTATATTCCTTTTAATAATTTCAATAGGAAACTGGGAACACTGGGAACTTTTCTGACACTGCTCTTTCATTCTTTCCTCTGATAAAAATTGATTATAGATCCCTACCCATGATTATGTACTATATATAATATAGGCTCCTGACTTTCTAACTTCATGGTTGGCCCTGTGATATAATTTACTTAATGGCCATATATAAAAAGAATATTTAAGAGACATCTGCTCTTTTGTTTTATTTTCCTCTGACATAAGGATGACCCTGTCACACAAGAGGGCTATTACTCTAGCTTGAACCTCCAGAATGAAGAGACCCTACTGCAGACCTAAACTCAGTTATTTATCTGGAGCAGAAGAATAGCCACAGACTTATGTCCACTGACTCATAAACATCAACAGAAAAAGTAATTTATTTTTTGAAGCTGCTCATAATTGTTTGCTAAAGGCATTACCTAATAAGAGTTGAATAATTCACACCCACTTCTGAAAAAAATATAGAAAAAAGACACAAAGTAGCTCTTATAAAATAATTTAAAAGGTCTTATAGTTTGCTTGGGCAATGTACCAGATGATAAGCTAGTATGGAAGTCAGAAAATGATTAATCACATGGATTCACTTTATATCTTAAAGATTGATTATATCACCTCCAACATTAATAAATGAAACATTTGATTTTGTAGAAGGTATCTATTACTATACGTTGACAGTGTATCTTTTGCTAATGGCCTTATGTGTATGGAAATAATCTTTTTATTTGTGAGGAATTTTAAAAATTGTCCTTGAATTTAAGATAAAAACAAAACAGGAGGAATCACACTACCAGATCTCAGACTTTACTACAAATCGATAGTGATCAAAACAGCATGGTATTGGCACAAAAACAGAGAAGTAGATATCTGGAACAGAATAGAGAACCAAGAGATGAATCCAGCTACTTACCGCTATTTGATTTTTGACAAGCCAATTAAAAACATTCAGTGGGGAAAAGAGTCCCTATTTAACAAATGGTGCTGGGTGAACTGGCTGGCAACCTGCAGAAGACTGAAATTGGACCCACACCTTTCACCATTAACTAAGATAGACTCTCATTGGATTAAAGATTTAAACTTAAAACATGAAACTATAAAAATACTAGAGGAGAATGCAGGGAAAACCCTTGAAGAAATTGGTCTGGGTGAGTATTTCATGAGGAGAACCCCCCAGGCAATTGAAGCAGCTTCAAAAATACACTACTGGGACTTGATCAAACTAAAAAGCTTCTGCACAGCTAAGAACACAGTAAGCAAAGCAAGCAGACAGCCCTCAGAATGGGAGAAGATATTTGCAGGGTATATCTCTGACAAAGGTTTAATAACCAGAATCCACAGAGAACTCAAACACATCAGCAAGAAAAAAACAAGGGATCCCATCGCAGGCTGGGCAAGAGATTTGAAGAGAAACTTCTCTGAAGAAGACAGGCGCACGGCCTTCAGACATATGAAAAAATGCTCATCATCTTTAATCATCAGAGAAATGCAAATCAAAACTACTTTGAGATATCATCTAACTCCAATAAGACTAGCCTATATCACAAAATCTCAAGACCAGAGATGTTGGCGTGGATGTGGAGAAAAGGGAACACTTCTGCACTGCTGGTGGGAATGCAAATTAATACATTCCTTTTGGAAAGATATATGGAGAACACTCAGAGATCTAAAAATAGATCTGCCATTCAATCCTGTAATTCCTCTGCTGGGCATATACCCAGAAGACCAAAAATCACAACATAACAAAGATATTTGTACCAGAATGTTTATTGCAGCCCAATTCATAATAGCTAAGTCATGGAAAAAGCCCAAGTGCCCATCGATCCACGAATGGATTAATAAATTGTGGTATATGTATACCATGGAATACTATGCAGCCTTAAAGAAAGATGGAGACTTTACCTCTTTCATGTTTACATGGATGGAGCTGGAACATATTCTTCTTAGTAAAGTATCTCAAGAATGGAAGAAAAGGTACCCAATGTACTCAGCCCTACTATGAAACTAATTTGGGGCTCTCACATGAAAGCTATAACCCAGTTACAACTTAACAATAGGGGGAAGTGGGAAAGGGGGGGGTGGGTAGAGGGAGGGGGATCGGTGGGATCACACCTGTGGTGCATCTTATAGGGGTATTTGCGAAACTTGGTAGATGTAGAATGTAAAGGTTTTGGCACAGTAACTGAGATAACGCCAGAAAGGCTATGTTAACCACTGTGATAAAAATGTGTCAAATGGTCTATGAAGCGAGTGTATGATGCTCCATGATCATATCAATGTATACAGTTATGATTTAATAAAAAAAAAAAAGAACCATAGACTTAAACAAGAGACCTGGAGAGCAAAGGATAGTTTTCCTGTTGAGTAATCCACTTGACAATAATTGTTTGTTCATTTGTTTGCTCTAACAGTTGGCCATTTATTACACACTTAATATGTGTTGGGAATAGTACTACAGACAGCTTGTTTGATCATCACAATCAGCCTAGGAGGTAGATTCTATTATTTTATGTACTTTCTAAGGAGGAAAGTACATTTGTAAGATCAAGCATCTTGTCCAATTTCATAAAAATAGTAAATAATCAAGCCAAGAATGACTCATGCTTTTCCTCAGATTCTAGAATCTGAGCTCTTAAGCACCACTGTACTATCTTGATTCTTGAAACTAGGTCACCAAGTCAAAATCTAAAAGCTTTCGACTTAGAATTCACATTGTATATTGAGAATATTAGGTAATTCATCTCTATTATTTCCTCTCTTTTTATAAATGACCAAGTGCATTGAGCTCCTAATAAGAAGTAGACCTTTTTCTGAGTGATAAAGACACAACAGTGGATAGGTTACTGAAGATTGCCCTCAAGGAAAGAGTACTGTTGAATATTCAATAAATATTAGAGAAAAGTTCTCAGGGGCCTTATTGTTTTGCAATCCATTGAAATTATTGAAGGAAAATAAATTTTTATTTGGAATTCTGTCTTCATGTGAATATTTTCTGTAATATATAAAAGGATATTTAACTATGTGAATTCAACTTGAAATGTTCTTTTCTGCTTAACACACAAAGAAAACAAAAACCTACATTTCACCCCAGTGCTGGACCTATGGCTCTGGCTTTGGTCTGCGTTGGGGGACTAGATGGCTTGGTTTCCCCGTGTATGTCACACTCTGATCCTGATCTACTCCCTAGTTCATTTAAAAGGAATGGGGTAATCACATAGTAAATCTTAATTTCTTAATTTTTATAAAATCTCTAGGTTCTGATTCTTTGCAATTACATATTGCATTTTTTATGAACAAATAAATTAAGAGTTCTACATTTGGGTTTTCATGTGCTTTACAAGTCTCCTCTTTTGATTCACATCTTGTGGAATATTCATTAACAAAAATCTAACTTGTCAGCATTCTTTCTATGCCCAAACAAGGATTTATATCTTCTGTAGTAATGCCAATTCTTGGCCAACAGACTCTGTTGAAAAAAAAGCAATAAACTAAACAGCAATATGGTAAATCAAGAGATTAAACACTCCTGAAGATTTTGGTTTTGGGGGGGATGATACCATTGCGTCAATGAATTTAAACCCAAATCTAAATAAAAGCTGAATTTTTAAAGTAAAAAAAATACATTTTAAAATACCAAATAACTCACAACTCATTGTTAGCAGCCCTCTACTCTACGTTTTTATACTGAAACTATTTAAAGACTTCTTTTTCCCCCAAATTAATTAGAATGACCTTGAATGGCAGTGCCTGTCTTTGGGATCATAACAGGAAATATAATATCAGCTAGTTCCTACATGGCTAAAAGATAATATTAAGTTCATAAATTAAGCTGGGTCTAATAGACTTTCAGTTTGTGGAATATAATTTGCCTTTAATATATTTATTTTTGTAAATAAGCCAATTGGGTATTTTTCCTGGTTCCCAACAACTTGTAAGTTCTCTGACACTTTAGTATAGAGATATTTTTGCCCAACAAATCTTTGGTCAGTCAAATCTATATTAATGCACATCTACCCAGAAAATAGACAGACATAAAACCAAAAAGTTGGAACTTGAATATGATTACAAAAAGTTAGTAATAATGTATTCACCTAGTACCTCTGAGGAACTAAAAAAACCATGCTCTAATTATAAATGCCTCAATTGCATCTCAAAGATACAGTGGTCCTATAAAATAAAAAAAGTAAATACATTTCTTTGAGAAATGATGTTTAGATGAGATGATCTTGGAGTAAATCAAGATCTCTAACAAGTTTTTGGTTGAGAGAATCCAGGAATCATTTATATTTCATAATTGGTTTAGGCATACATAACATTTTAACAGGAGATCTGCTTTCTGAATTGTTTGCCTAAGGCAAATATTAAAATTAATCTTCAGTCCCTGACCAGCAGTTCACTGATTATGAGGAGCATGAGTTCAGAAGAGCACGTGACTGCTAAAAGATTGGTTACAGACAATCTAGAGGATGCTTAGTTTACAAGCAGGAATCTAATGAGTTGATCATATAAGTGCTATCTGAGATCTTATAAAACTGGGATTATTGCCACAGAATAATAATAAAGATTCAACATGTTGCATATACCAGACTTGCCAAAAAAAAAAAAAATACACAGCTCACAACCTCTTATCTATGTATTATCTTTCAAAGTTCACTCGAACTGCGGTAGCAATGTATAGCATATTTGCTCAAAAGATGATGTTAATCAAATGAATGGTATCATCATCATGCTACAGATTGGACAGTTAAGGAAAATGGTGTAAGCATAGTTGTAATTGGAGGAAGTCAAGGCCATTTTTAAGTGGTATTTGAAATTCAAAAAATTCTACAACATTGGAGGCATGAGTATGCAATAGTATCTCCAGCCCACTTAACAACTTCATGCCTTGGTCATAAATTTGACACTGATGGTACTATGTATAATGTGCACAAAAGAAGGTCCTGGAGGCCTCCCTCAGCAACAAGTCCTGTGATCAATGTGCTCAGGCAGTAGTTCGCTACCGTGTTTCCCCGAAAATAAAACCTCCTCCGAAAATAAGACCTACCTACAGGTTTCCTTCTGGGTGAAATATAAGGCATCCCCCGAAAATAAGGCCCCCCCAGGCTCTGTCTCAGAATGAAAATTAACTTACCCTAAACTGGTTGCTAGGGCGGCCCACTGGCGTCTAGCAACCAGTGACCTTAGGCGGAGTCCTGACGTCACTGCTGTGTGGAGGCGCAGCATAGGTCGGAGTGAGCGGTGAGCGCAGGGCGGGAGAGAGAAGGAGACTTTCGCAGATGCGTGTAGAAGAACAGGAGGATCAGAGCAGACGGGATGCAGCAAAGGTGGTGAGCGCTGGTCCGTCTCTGGTGACACTGCCTGATGCTCGCAGCTGCCCTCATGACCACTGAAGGTAGGATTCAGTTTGCCTGGTTTGTGTTGACAACTACCGTACTACTGTACCATATACAGGTAATAAATTTCTTTTATTTTCATTTAACAATAAATGTGTACCGTATTCTTCTTCATGGAAAAATAAGACATCCCCTGAAAATAAGACCTAGAGCATCTTTGGGAGCAAAAATTAATATAAGACACTGTCTTATTTACGGGGAAACAGGGTATAATCAGAAGTGTGTGGATACTGACAGTAACCACCTCTTGTAACTGGAGAAGTGAAATGTGACTTGTATTCATTATTTGCTATCAGTATACATTGAGGGTTACAATTTTTAAAGTTTCCCTCCTTTCTTGACACCCTCTGTAAACTGTCTGTTGTCCAGTGAAGAACCCAAACTAAAACATTTCCATAGTCTCACTAGCTGAGAATCATCTTCTTCTCTCTAGTTCCACCCCCAAGTGTCAGCACCATAATTTTGGTAATAAAGCATCTTGAAGTTGTCTCGCAAACTTTCTGTGACAGCTGTTAGCTGTAGGCACATTTTAATTGTTTCTGTTCTAACAAATGCTGACTTTTTGTATTTCTTTCCAAGTTTCTTTTTGTTTTAATAGTCTAATAGAAAAATGTTCTAGTTGGATAGCTGGTTTTCAGTGGAAAACTCAGCATCCACTTAGGGACACCATGTTAAGAATGGTTCCATGGAGAATGAAAATGTCTAGAAATGCAAAGTTTATAGTAGATTGTTCTATACTACTATGGTAGGAAACACAATTACTTTACTTTTATCTATTTTTCCTTAATTTCAAAAAAAAAATTAGTAAATTTGATAGAAAAATCGGCATTGGTTTATGGTACTCATTTACAATTGAATTGTTAACACCTTAAAATGAATCTCTATTTTTTTTTCATAAAGTGTCTCACAGGATTTGATAATCCTTCTCATATCAGTGTCATAATGAGGGCAATTCTCAGAAAAGTAATTCTCCATGGTTTGGTTGCCATTTAAATATTTAGTACACATCATAATTTTCCCTAGCTTAATTTGTTCTAAATTTGGCTTTATTCAGTTTATCTTTAGAACTTCAGTTTATTTGTTACCCGTTGGCATAGCTATAAATAAGAACTTTGATGATGATTTTAGAGCATCATATAATTTGTGTTTTTGCATGATCTGGTGTCTGCCAATGTTTCAATACCCTGTAATTGAATAATGTTCCCCATAAATTTTCTCATGTTTTATCCTTTGTAAGTTTTGATCTAAATATTTAGGTTGTTAAGTATAAAATATCTGATGTATTTTAAGCACTAAATTTGACAGTTGATGTCTCTGACATTTCACTTTGACACTTTTTGTTTTATTTTCATTCTGAAGATACATCTCCATTTTTTCAAATTCACAATTTGGCTTTTGAGTATCTTTTCAATTTTTAGAGCAATTTTTGTGAATCCATGGATACATCAAAAATTTATGTTATTTTCAAATTTGAGTTCCATCATGGAAACAATGCAGAGCAGACAGCTCAAAATATCAGCAAAGTGTTTGGGAAGGACGTGGCCAATGAATGCACAGTCATCGATGCCTTGAGAAGTTCCTATCCGGTGATTTTAATCTTGAAAATGAGACCCATGGGAGATCTGAGACCAAGGTAGCTAATGAGCTGAAAGCTGCAGTGGAAGGGAATCCACTTCAACCTACCTGTAAATTAGCAACAAGGTTTGACACTACTGTTCCAACAATATTGGACCATTTGAAACAAATCAGCGAGGTAAAGAAGCTGGATAGAAGGGTTCCACATGAATTAAACCAGTATCAGAAAAGAAATCGTCTCAAAGTTTGCCTCCCTTTGCTGTTACAATATAAAGGCAAACTATTTCTACTATTGTATTATTGTGTGTAATGAAAAATGGATTATTTTTGAAAACTGCAAGCATTTGGCATGATGACTGGGTAAAGGCGAAGTGCGAAAACACACCCCCAAACTGAGAATTCATCAAAATAGCTAATTGTACCTGTTCGATGGTTTAGTGCTGTTATTATCCACTATAGCATCATGAAGACTGGTCAATTGATTACAGTAGATGTCTACTGCAACCAGTTGAATGAAATGATGAGGAAGCTTTTGATTAAGCAGATGAGATTGGTCAATAAAGATGGTCCAATCCTCTTACAAGACAGTGCTTTACCACGTCTCACAAACAACGCTGCTGAAAGTACAGAAGCTATACTTGGAAACTCTCTGTCATCCACCGTATTCACCAGACCTTGCACCAACTAACAAGGCTTTGGATCACTTCCTGCAAAGAAAAATACTCAATTCTCAGTAAGATGTGGGAAACACCTTCTGTGATTTCATTGCCACTCACTCTTCAGGTTTCTTTGCTGCTGGTATAAACAAGTTGCCATTAAGATGGCAGAACGATAGCTAGTTTAGATGCGTACTTTGACTAATTGTACTGCTTCTTGTTTGAGATTTAAGAAACTAAACTTTTGATCCAAAATCGGACATTTCATATTCCTAATATTACCTTTTCTGAGAGGCTGTTCTGTTTACTCCACCTAAATAAATTTCTTATCTTTAATCTTCGCATCATTAACCTATTTGTGTTCTTTTAATATTTTTTAACGTCTGCCATTTTATGCTAATTTTGTTTGTTTGCATCTTTCCCATCCATCTTGTATATTAGAGAATGTGAGCTTTGAGAAGTACAGTGTAAGTGACTCAGCAGGAGTGTGGAGTTTGAGAACACAGTTATGGTAGCCTTGTATGTCTCATGATCATAGGTGATGAATACAATCTAACAATCTAAGGCAAAAGAGAATCTGAGTGGTATGGCTTGCATGGCCACTAGCTCCCCATTTTCTCTCTCCACTAACTTGGGAGCGAGGAGGACTGAGTCTCCTAGCCATCTGGCTTTTATCCTTTCACGTCTTAGTGGCCTCATCATTAATGACTTAATATGAATCCTGCATTTTAACTTTTATATTAGTTGGATCTAAATGATGGAATTCCAAATATACAATGTCTACACACAGGATTGAAGATAGTCTAACCTAAAGACAATCAAAGGTCGGCTTTCTATCCTAGAGGTTTCCCCATGCCATGCCTTCTACCAATGTAAGGTTCATAAGAGCAAGAACTCTGTTCCTCTTCACCATTTAATCACCAAATATAAAAGCAGCCTGGCACTTAGTAAATGGACAGCAAAATTAGTTGTATAAAGGCAGGAATGAATGAGTGAATAGAATCAATGGAAGAATGAAATAACTAAGTTGCACCTGTCTTTGGCTTTCATGTAGATGTAGTTTTAACTTTTAGTATTCAAAAGCCTCAATTGTGTCTTCAAACATTAAAGAAGTCTTTATTTCCCCAAGTGTGGAGCCTTTTTAACCTCTTGTCACATTCTCTCTAAGAAGCAGGCATATGCTTAGTCAAGAAAAGAACACTTTGCCTCAGTGGGTGGGCTGTATGCTTCCAAAACTAAAACTGATGCTTTACAAGTATTGCAAAAAAGCAAATTATCAGGGTAACAAAAACAGACTCAACAATGCTGTCTGCCAGATTCTCTCCAGATCTGGTCCTCAGTAGGAGTATAAGCCTGAGGGTGGGGAAGTGGGAATAACTCACATGCAATGGATAGTAAGCAGCCTTTCATACAAGCATAGTGAGGGAAGACATTTGTTTCTTTCTTAATATTCCTTCTATAAACCCAGAGAGGACTTCCCTCCATAGGTTTAATTAAGTACAAACACTCTCTGACCTGTCAGTTGGCCTGGATTCATCTGAGGCCATTCACCTTCTCATCAGAAGTATCCTAGAAAAAGCTGTAGATTTCATTTTGCCATAACTAAAAGTTATGAAAAGATTGTTAAAAGATTATTATTTTTATTTTCAATAAATTTTTAATTGTCTTTATTCTGGCAGATTTTTAAATTGCCTTTGGAAACATAGTTTCTTTTTTTTCTTAAGATAGTCACTACTATGCAGTAAGCTGATTTCTTAATATTGAAATAAAACAATAAAACTACTTTTTTTGATTTTTTTTATTGTTAAATCATAGCTGTGTACATTAGTGCAATCAAGGGGTACAAGGTGCTGGTTTCATATACAATCTGAAATATTCTCATCAAACTGTTCAATGTAGCCTTCATGGCATTTTCTTAGTTATTGTATGTAGACATTTGTATTCTGCCTTTGGTAAGTTTCGCCTGTACCTATTCTAAGATGCACTGTAGGTGTGGCCCCACCCATTACCCTCCCTCCACCCTAACCTCCCCCCAATTTTGTATCAACAATTAGATTTAAAAATTTTATATATCTTCTTTATCTTTGACCTCCCCCCACCAAATTAAGAAAATTGTCTCTCTTCATGGAATTTTAGGCATAACTTTTTGCCCTAGTGTATACTTCTGCTTAGGTCACTGTTGTCACCTAACTGGAGTCATTTTCATTTGTGAATACAGTCTTTCAGTCCTAGAGCAAACTCACTTATCGTATTTCTTTGATTCCTGTTCCAACCTATTATGAAATAAAACAAAAGAGAAAATATTTTTGCATGTAAAGTGTTCTTATACTGAGAAACATCACCCCCAAATGTAGGTTACACTATTAAAGAACACGATATATAGCAAGGTTAAAGTTCACCGTTTAGATGTCTTTTGTTTAACTTCTCAAGAGACAATGAAGCAAATGATGGACCTTCAAAATTACAGTTTCAAAGCAAACAGTCACAGTGATAGGCCACAGGAAGTTGGGTGGAAGTTGCCTGAGCTACTTCTTCTCATACAGGCTTTTCAGAATAGAAAGATATTGACAGCCTTAATATGATGAAGTGACAGTGACTCAAGAGTGTGAAAACCTACCTGGATTCACACTTACAACTTTCTGGATATTTTTTGTTTTAGTTTATTGAAATAATTATTACTTTATGTCTGCCTTTATTTTAGGGATCAATCTTTACCCTAGATGCATTTCCAGAATTTTGTCGGAACGTGAGGCACAAAACCCCAAAATAATAATATTTATAAAATTCTGAATTTGATAAGAATGCAACAGATACGATGTGTGGGCCGTGTAGCCAACTGTCCCATCAATGAGATAAAGTACTGGGTATTGTGAAGTGGAACAAATCACTAAAGGTATGGATGGTAGTCAAAAATATTTGGGAGTTTTTTTAAAGGGAATGTCGTTAAAGTTGAACCATGAATTGATAGGATATTGTAGCTGAAGTGGAAAAGGAGGCTCTTCATTTCAGATTGGAGGAAAGATATACTCTAAGATATGGCTGCCTCACATGAGTCTCTTCCTGCTACTGGCTAAGAGGGGAAGCTGGACCTTATCCAGTCTACGCTCTGTCTCTAAGTACTAATCAAAAGGGCATCACCAAGCCACACCCACAGGATCCTTCAGCTCGGAGGCAACATCATTTTCTTATGCATCTACCCAGGTGTGGTACTTTTTAAAAAAATTCATTCTCATAAAGGGCTATTGTTTCTCTATGTTTTTGTTTCAGAGAAGGCACAGTTTTGCTTTTTGTAATTTGTAAAAGAGACATATAGGCTGAATAATACCCATATGCAAGTACAGAGATGGACAAGCTCAAGATAAATTTAGGGATTAGTAAGCAAAGCTTTTATAGCGAGCCTCAGCAAACAGCCCACAGACCAACTCCAGCCCTCCGGTCCTCTTTGTCAAGTTTCACTGGAACACGGTCACCCACATTTATTTGTATGTTATCTACGGCTGCTTTCACCTGTAACAGCAGAGCTGAGAAGTCGCAACAAAGACTGTGTGACCTATAAAGCCTAAAATATTTATTTGACTCTTTACAGAAAATATTTGCCAATCCCTGCTTTATAAAAGCACATGAAAAAAAGGAACCAAAGGGTAGCTTGTCGGAGAGTCTCCCAGAAACCAAGTAAATCTTGATCTTTAATGGGTAATAGTTTATTTAGGAAAACGCAATATGACAGTTTACAAATATGTGTCACAATGTTGCTACTCTTGCTGGGGATGTTCTGGAAGAAAAGTCCTTTCACTGATGCTGTGATGAGGAAACCAGGACAACACAAGCAGGAGGAGATAAATGATTGTTTACTGACTGGGTCACATCAGATGCGGCTAAATGCAATGACAATTTTGCCTTTTTCCATTCTCTTGTGAATACTTCCCTGATTTTGGTTCTGCAGACTTGGGAAGACAAGTGAGTTTAGAATATTTGGCTGTTTAACGTGAGGCTGGCCCACATCTCAGGAAAGTAGGAAACTGTCCACACAAAGGTTTCCACAAGCAGATTTAGGATGAGAAACCTGAAAAGTAAAAGTGAGTTCTCAGCAACAGGGTGGTGAACATTGCTGTGAGCGTTTCTTCCCTGCTCTGTTGCTTCCTCAAATCTTTTTGCTTCAGCAATCAAGCTCTTCACAGTGAAGGATGCAGCAGAGTTGAGCTGGACAGCGGGCTCCATCAGGAAGTCTATCTGGTGTAGGTCTAAATCACAGGGAAAAAAACAAAAACGCTGGGTTGTAGAACTGAAGTGGCGAGAAACCAAAGAGCGAAAAAACCTGAAAAAACACAAGTCAGGAGTAAGCAGAGATAATATAATAATAAACCTTCAGGGAAAAGCCAGACAATGTTAACCCAGCTTGAGGCTGTAGAAAGCTGGAGACCTGTTCTATATTGAAGGCCCCACGGAAGTGTCCCAGCTCTTCATGGTTTGAACAAAAATTCTAGTCATCCACACCTGTCTCAGATCACTGCTCATGACACTCCTGTGCTGTTACCTGGAGGGCACTCACTGCCTCTTTTCTTTGACCTCTTTCATCACATTTGTATTTTAATGATCTCTGGGCACTACTGGAACTTAACTTTGCCTCTACTTTTATTGCTTCTCAAAAAATTTTAATTAGCACAAGAAGTTGGGAGTTTCTATAGCAAAATAAGAGGCCCTCTCGTTCCTCTATACAGAACCACTGCTTTGTGTTTGGACATGATTGTAGAATCTTCTTTATTGGTTTTCTCTCTTTGCACTTCCTAACCTCTGGAAACAATTTTAGGGAGGTGATTAGTCCAGAGCGATATTGTAGCTTTCCTTTGGGTTTGTCCTTGAGAGGAGGCTGCTGTTAGTATCTATATTGTTTTTCTCTATTCTGTTAGCAATCTCATTCTGACATTGGAATGGAGAAGGCAATTCTAATATGAGAAAATAACACTAAATTATAAATGCACTGCAGTTCAGTCTTTCCTAGGAAACTCCATGAGAGAGTACACCAACAAAACGCATCTACCTTATCAGCACTCTAATTGGCCCAGGTTCAGTGAAGGTTATGACTTCCTGCTCCCGAGTTCAGGCAGTCTGCTCTGTTACGTGTGGTGTGTGCCTGTGTGGATGCGTTCTGTGTGTGCTGATAAAGAACTGAAGGAAAAAGTCACTTTAGGATTGCAGAAGAGCTGCTTATTCAAACCTAGAAATGCTGATTGGTTTGAAAATTATCTAACAGTTGATGAAAGGAAAAATTTTAAATTACATCTATCTGATACATTTGGAATTTTTTGACAAAAAATAGGAAAGACTGTAAAGGATTCAAATATGTGGGAGCAACTCAAATATAGTCATAGAAATGTGGAGCCTCATTATAGGAATGTGAGATCAAATAAAAGTTAAAGTGGCAGGAAGTAAAACCAGCAGCAACTTATCCATCATGCCGTTCAAATCATAATATTTGAAGACTTTTCAAAATATGCAAGAGTCCAGTGTTGTATAAGAAAGAGATTGATCCTGCATCTGCAAATTCATTCATTCATTAACTCATTCAATCAAACTTGATTGAGCACTTACTGTATGCAAATCACTCTGTAAGGAAAAAGTAAGTTAATAGCTCTTATTTATGACAAATTAGAATACCTTTAAAAAACACATATGAGTTAAAAAAATAAAATCTGCCATACCATGTCAAATGTCTGAATCTCACCAAGAATAGTGAAATATTCACCTACAAGTGAACTAAAGTTGAAAGAACTCAAATAAGTCCTAGGGTGTTTTACTCCATTGTCTTAATTATTTTTTCTTCAAGTTTAGACATAAAAGTCCCAACATTAGTCATTTACACCAACAGTTGCATTGGAATGCGTCCTCACTATTGTGGACTTACAGGTTCTGGATAGTTAGGCATTTTTATTAGCAAGACCGTAAGACCCCAGGGACATCTCCCTACATTTCCGGATACTTCCTCACTGGGTGTTCTATGACAACGCCTATCACAATTTCCCACATATGTGAGCCTTCATATTATTTTGGCCCTCTCATTGCATGTTTTCACCAAAAGAAAAGAAAATGCCAGTAAAGGAAATCCAAAATTATGCTTAGCTCTGACTTACATCTTGTATTGAAATAATTATTTTCTTCTTACTTAGTTATAAGTATCTGTAGTAAACAAAAACTCTTCTAAGATATTACTAGCATCCAGTGAATACCAACACCAGCTAACCACTTACTGATACCTATTATGTCCTGACTGCTGCATTTTACACTTTACATACACTGTCTCATTTAATCTTCTCATAAGCAGTGGGACATGATGTATTATCATGATATTCCCGACAGGGAAAATGAAGACCCTGAGAGAAGTTAATAAATTTCACTAAAGTTCCATCAATAATAAGTAGCAGATTGGGAGGAATTTTCAAATACAGGCCGTGTGTCTCCCATGCAATCAATGTTATCTCTATTTCTGATACAAACTACTTTTTTTTTTTTTTTTTACCGGTTTAACCTGCTTAATAATCTAGTGCCCCCATTAGAACTATGCCAGAGCATCTCTCCAAAGTCTCAGTGAGTGTTCTGCCCTCTTCTTCTCTTCCAAGTCCCATTCCATTGTCCTGAAAATCCTCATTTCTGTCTTATTTTGTATCTCTCTTCCACTCCCCCGCCTTTGGATTAAGGAAGTCAAGAGGAAGTCCACTTGGACTTAATGGCTTTTCTTCCAAGCTCTACATTTTGAATGGTGCTTGGCTATAGCCTGGCTTCAGCTCAACAGCAGTCCTAACTTTCTTTGCCCCCAACCTGAGTACTTATAGTCTCCACCCCTTTCTGAATATTGTAATTTCATCTCTTAGCCTTATTTCTCTCTGACTTCTGTTCAACCCTGGTCCAATTGGAAACTTAATTCCACAGGAGATGTTTTTAAACCAAAGTTTTTGAGTCGAAATGTTGTCTGAATAAGAACCTAAGAAAAAAGAGCAGAAATGTGTGACAATTTATACCCTTGGATTTAAAATTGGTGTCTCTATTACTAATAAACCGTATCAGTAAAATCCAACAGATTAGTGAGTATAGGTTAGAGATTGCTAATATTTGCCTACTCTTGGGAAATTACTCTAATAGTTGTGCTGTTGACTGTCTTTATTGACTGGTACTGGTGGACTAATATTAGGAGATAAGTTCTTAGCACAGAACTGGGTTCAATGTAGAAAACTGCAAAGTCCTTTTTGGTTAAAGGATGAGTGAATGTGCATGTGCTACAGAGCTCACTTGACAGACTCCATCGTCTTCTAGATGATGTAGTGTAGATCTGAGCATTAGAATTTGTGGAAAGTTATTGATTTTAAAGGATGTATATAAACACACAAATAGATGTTTCTTTTTGTCTTCATGGCCTAAAAAGTTTCATTAAGCAGTGTTCACTTTCACCACTAAAATAAAGAAAAATTTGTGGTACACAAAAATATTCACCTTGACTTAGATTTAGCGAATATTTTTTTAAACTACTCAATTTGTGTATACTGTTTTATTAATTGCAACATCCTCAGTTTGTCTTTTTTCAGAATGAGAGAATTGAGAAGTCAGGAATTATATTTAACCTGCTAATTTAATCTATGTAGTGCTTGGTACTACATAAGAACTTGATGCATTTTGCAAAGTAACCTGCTTTTGCAATGTGATTCTGATGTATTTTGCAAAGTGTCTCCCTTTGCAAAATAATCTTTTTCTTTTTTCTTTTTTTTTTTTTTTTTGACTAAATGATGATCTTTAGAATACTGCAAAGTTCCTGAGTGGTATTGCCCTTCAGAGCCTAATTAAGCCATTACTTTGATGGCTTCCCATTCTTTCTGTTGGGAACAGCGCCCCCTCTGTCTGCCTCCCACTCACTCATAACTGTATCTTCATTACAATCTAGTAACTGCTGGGAAACTGCTTTCTCTAAAATGCCTTTCCCCATGGTTTAAAGATTTTTTTAAATAAATAAATACAGTTTATGTTGGGCATCCACCACTTGAAGGGCTAATGATTATTGACTAGCCTCCAGCAGGCATCAGGGAGTCTTGCCTCAGGCCCTTCCAACTAGCCCCCAAACATGCCGAATGTTAACACATGTTTCTGGATTCTGGCTGGGATTGGACACAAACAAGGCAGTCAGAATGGACCATTTAGTGTACAAGTCAAGATGACAGATCTCTGCTTAATACAAGGAAGAGAAAAATTCTTATCTTATTGAAAACGGCAGAAGAGCCCCGGGTGCTTTCACTTTGTGATTCTGCAGCAAAAAAGTGGGTTGTGTCAATATAAGTCTATGTCACTAGCTCACAGCTGCCACACTGAATTGACCCTGTTCACGGCAGACATAAAGGCCTTCCATTTCCAAATTCTCTCTAATGCTCATCTGTGAATGGGAGCAGAATGTGGAAACAAGCCAAGAAGTCTTCTTAACTATAGGAGAAGAAGAAAGACAGAATTGCCTTAATGCAACACAGCAATCTGTGGTGTGATTTCCACCACCGGGCATCCAAACCAGTAATGTTTGATCCATTTGGAATCTTTGAAAGAGAATGCTTTGACAACAGAAGCTTATGCTTTGCAAACGATGAGCCAGAAATTCTTCATACCCCTCTAGATTCTTATCAACTACATAGGGCTAGATGTAATAACCCAGCATATATTTCAGAAGTGGAATGGTTAAGACAGTTTTTCTCAAATGGGGTTAATACGAATTCCTTGCCAAAAAATGTTTCTATGATCAAATAATGTCTGGAAAGTCTTGAATAAAACTGTGAATGTAGTTTCTTTATTTTAGGACATTTCAGTGATATTTATGAGCCAAAACCAATAAATAGCTCAGAAATATATAGGAATCTCATAGTTTATGTGAATGCAGAGCTTTTATTTATTTATTTTATTTTATTTTTTCCAGAATGAGTGTAAGATGTTCTATGAAATACACTTTAGGAATTATGGGCTATCATGACAAGCAGCATGTAAAGTCTATTGTCTATTATTTTAGTGTTGCCAAATTAAAATGTACCTCTCTCCCCAATATTTGTAAGTTTATATGTCAATATCAGCAAATAGGAATTGGATACCAACTACTTATAAGGCATTATGTGAAAAACTACAGCACAGAGTTGAAGATGTAGCATAGGGATGGTACACATTCTGCCACCGACTGCTAATGATAGGATGAAATTACAAATATTAAGTATTGGGGAAAACAGATTATAGACAGTTTTTCATGTTTTTGCTATATCATTTTAGAATAACATAACCATACAATAATTAAAAAGGAAAAATTGTAATCCTATATATTGGAGGGAGCACTCATTCCATAACCCTCCTTGCCGCTGTAGATGTACCTGAAATATCTGCTGCTTTTGAAAATCATTGTACTTGTTTTTTTCCCTACATATCAAGAATTCAACAGTTTTTTTTTTTAGGCAATTGGTCCTAAAAAATTTTGGGCGGTGCCTGTGGCTCAGTCGGTAAGGCTGAGTCCCCATATACCGAGGTGGCAGGTTCAAACCCGGCCCCGGCCAAACTGCAACCAAAAAATAGCTGGGTGTTTTGGCGGGCGCCTGTGGTCCCAGCTACTCGGGAGGCTGAGGCAAGAGAATCACTTACGCCCAGGAGTTGGAGGTTGCTGTGAGTTGTGTGAGGCCACGGCACTCTACTGAGGGCCATAAAGTGAGACTCTGTCTCTACATACATACTAAAAAAAAAAAAAAATTTTGTTTAGTAAGGAGTAAGGAAGGAAGTGACCTGTCCAAAATTGACCCTTATGAACAATATGAATGTATTAGTTTGTTGTGGTATTTTCCCTAATTATATATACATTTATGTTTGGAAAGTATTTATCTCAATTTTAATCCATCCATATGCACACAGTTCCCACATGCAGACCTCATACATCATACAGCCTGATGAACCATGTAGTTCAAACCCAACTTCTTATGTACTATTACTTAAAAGTACATGCTTTATCGTATAATTTGGTTCAGATAATTATAGGTGACATAGAAGGGCTAGACAAGGGAATAAGTATTCAGTGTTGTTGAAACAAAAGATGAGAAAACTACAAAATAGGCAACAATAGAGATAAACTATTGTAAAATACATTTCTAATAGAAGTAATATAAATTATAATTGTACCTGGCATTTTAACTAAAAAGAAAACTTCTATTCTCCTCTATGATTTGTCATTCTTGTGGTCAAAATTGCTTTAATTAGCTTGATTACTAATATTATGCACCAAATTTGGCTTACAGATGCTGGCTATTTTCATGAAATGGGAGAGCCATCATCAACAAAAATGAACAAAAATGCTATTTCTTAACACAGTTGTTAGAGCTACACTCAAGAAAGAGAAGCCAAAAATGTTTCTTTGTGTAATGAATAATTTAAGTTCCTGATGAACCTGCTATATGCCAGTCACTCATTATACATGTATGTGGTAGGTACCTATAAATATAAAATATGTTTTCTTGACCTCAGATTATTCACATATATTAAGATTGTGGTAGCATTGCTGAAATAAATGAACAGCTTTCAAAACTGGCTACTGGGAAAGGGTTAACATTCATTCATATTTTAAGTTCTTAGTGTAATGCAATGATCATCTTCATTAACTGTCATCTTCTTGAATAAATTAACATCTATATATATGATATTAAATGTGGTTAGGCATCATGATGCCAAAAATGGTTTCTACCCTCAAGGAGCTATCAATTCTGTAAAAGCAATGATGTAGGTACTAACATCCTTGTAATACATTATTTAACTATGACATGCAAATGATACAAACAAGTGTTATAGTGTTCACACAGAGAAATCAATTCCAGCTTCTACTATGCAGAGCAGCTCCATCAATTTGAGAATGTTCTTTAATGATAAAATTTCACTAGACAGGACATCAGAAGCAAGTGGAATGCACTTGTTGCTACATGACAATATTGACAGGGAAAAGGATGTTTCAACCTAGAAGATAAAGATGCCTTGAATTCCAGAGTGTGCATTTTGTCTCTTCCTTCCTCTCTCCTGAACTTTCTCCCTGCGCCTTTCTTTCAATCTCTCTCCCTTTCCTTTCCGTAGGTTTTGGGGCAGGTAGTGAAGGGAGTATTATAATCCATCAGCCATTAGGAAGATTATTCTGGCAAAATAAAATAAGATAGTCATGCAGACTAAAACCAGGAGGCAATTTTGGACATTGTAGCAGGTGAAAGTAGATGGTGAAGAATTATATATAACAGGAATTAGAGAGGTAGACTCAAGGACTTGTGAATGGATGGTTTGGAGGCTTAAAGGGGTATAAGGTCGAGAGTAACTGTTATTTCAAATTGTAAGATTAAATGAGAACATGAATAGAGAGTGTGTAGACAAAAGTCTAAGGGTCCAAAGAAAGAGAAAGATAAACATGGGAAATATTTAATGGAATAGAAGGGAAAAAAGCAGCCCTCAGAAAAGCAATCAAAAAATTATCAGTGAGACAGAGAATTAGGTTAACAGTGTGACATGAACATAAGAGAGAATTGGCTATAAAGGAGTTGTTATATATCTTGGAAACAATTTAGAGTGATGATGATTAAGAGTAATACATAATATTTATGATACAGATTTATAGTTGGCCTTCAAATAAGTGGTATTAATAAAAAATAAATAAATTACTCTGGGAACTATTTATTTGAAGAAGAACAGTGCAGTCCCATCTAAACAATAAGCAACAGTAAATGTTAAATTAGTGAAACAATCAAAAAAAGTTTTTTAACTAAATAGGATAAATTAATGAAATGTAAATATCACTTATATAGAAAGTAATATTTCTAAAAATATTTCTGTGCACAGTCTTGGTGCCAGGCATTGGAGTTATTCAGGGATATAAAAGGAAATTTAGCATATAATTTTTAGGAATTTCTAGTCTAAAGACAAAGTTCAATATGTACACTTAGGCAAAAAAAGCACAATGTAATAAAAAAAGATAGTTAAATACAATATTTAAAAGACAAATCTGCATATACAATTCCAAGTTAGAAGTTAGAAAAACAGGTAATTACATCTGGAGGAGTGGAGGGAGGCTTTCTTTGGGTATGTGTGTGGGATAAAATCTGTGCCTATTGTGAAAGATCAGAAATTATAGATTTCTGAAACGCATTTCAGACAAGGGAACAGAAAGTGCAAAGTCACAAGAAGACTGCTTGGGAGTGGAATAAAGTTTTAGACATAGTGTAAAATATTGCTATTCTCATTTACAAACAGATTGGTACATAAAACAAACTGGTAAATGGCTGCATATTCTATTTGCTGTGTTTATATGGTCATGATGACATTACTAGAGCATTGTTTCTATACTTGTTACCACTTCATAAAAGTATGTTTCAACATGGAGGTGAACCAAGTTCCAATTATAATCTAATTGGATTATCCACTCTGAAATTCTTCTAACTTAACCCAATCACCTTCCAAATAAAAGAAAAATGTAGACTACGGCAGCCTACAAACAACTAGTAACTGAGAGAACCACCACACTAAGGATATGTATAGTCAAGGCATCCATTCAGAATCCGGCTCTCAATCAAAGTACCCACAAGCAAAGCCAAAGGTTCTTACTCAAAATATGCTATAGACACATACTTATAAGTGATGGGGGTGGAGAAGCCCCTGTAAACAAATGAAAATTAAATAAAAATCCCCAAATAAGAAGCAACAGCTACTTTAGATGAGAAATAACCAGCAAAGGAACTCTGGATGTATAAAAAGGACAATCACAGAAGGGAACAGCAGCTTTTTAGCAATTGATACCAACAAAAATGAAAATACAGAAATGACAGATAAAATATTTCCAATACGAATTATAAGAAAGTTTGATGAAATTCAAGATAAAATTGAAAACCAACTCAAAGAAACCAGAAAAACAATTCAGGAATTGAATGAATATTCACTAAAGAGATTGGCAAATTAAAAAAAATAGGCTTCTGAATTTAAAAAAAGTGCATTTAAGTAAATACAAAACACAGTGAAAAGTTTTAATAATAGGCTAGATCAGGCCAAAGAAAGAATCTCAGAGCCTGAAGATAACTCTTTCAAATGAACTCAATAAGACAAAAACAAAGAACAGAAAATTAAGAGGAAGGAACAAAGCTTCTGAGAAATAAGGGATTATGTAAAACAGCCAAATATAAGAATCAAAGGCATCCCTGAGTGTGAAGAAGAAAAGGCACAAGGGCTGGAAACTATTTGAGGGAATAATTCAGGAAAACATTCCTGGTCTTCCTAGAGATTTAGACATTCAGGCATAAGAAGCCCAATGACCACCTGGGAGATCGTTGCAAGGAGCCATCACCAAGACACGTAGTCATCGGACTGGCCTAAGTCAACACAAAGGAAGAACCTCTGCAAGCTGTGAGTTGCTTACACTGGAAAACTCATCAGGCTAACTGCAGCTTTCTTAACAGAGACACTACAAGCCAGAAGGTACTGGGGCACCATCTTTAGTCTTTTTAAACAGAACAACTGCCAGCTTAGAATTTTGTAAACTGAAAAACTAAGTTTCATCTGTGAAGGAAAAATGAAGACTTTTCCATGCAAGCAAACACTGAGTGAATAAGTCAAGACCAGTCCTGTCCTGCAGGAAATACTCAGAATTAAATTATACATGAATCAGCACAATAGAAACTCACCAGTGTAAAATCACCCCAAAACTAAAGTTCAGAGCTTATATCAAACAATAGCACGAGAGGTAAAACAAAGCAATAAGATATTACCCAACATGATGAACAGAAGAGCATTTCATATATCAATTCTATCTCTTAACATTAATGATCTGAATGCTCCACTTAAGAGACATAGCCTGGCTAAATGGTTAAAGGATATAAGCCCAGTATCTATTGTTACAGTTAATGCATCTAACCCACAAAGATGCAGAGCAACTCAAGGGGAAGGGATAGAAAAAATAACATGCAATGGAAACAAAAAGAAAGCAAGTGTAGCCATTTCTATATCAGATAAAATTAACTTTAAATGAACAGCAGTAAAGAAAGAAAAGATGGTCATTACCTAATGGTAAACAGACAATTAAACAAGGAGACATACTAGTCCTAAATACTTATATAGTTAACATAAATGCACCCAAATTCACTAAGCAAACCCTACTGTATCTATGCAAAGAGATAAATGATAATTGCTGGGGACTTCAACATCCCATTGACAAATTGGATAGATCATCCAAAAAGAAAATAAATAAAGAAACACTGGACTTAAATTGAACTCTTAGGACAAATGGACTTAACAGATATTTACAGAACATTTTACTCTAAAATTAATGATTATACATTCTTCTTATCAGCACAAGAAACAGTCTCTTAGGCCACATAACATGTCTCAAAAAATTCATATAAATCAAAATCGTACCCTTATTTTGTAAGGCAACAGCAGAATAAAACTAGAAATCAACTCTAAGAGAAATACTCAATTCTATACAAAGTCATGGAAATTAAATAACTTGCTGCTGAACCATTACTGAGTCAATAATGAAATTAAGTTGGAAATAAAAAAAATTCCTTGAATTGAAAGATAAAGGGGGCACACAGGATGTCAAAATCTATGGGAGCTAGCAAAAGCATTCCTCAGGAGAAAATTCATAGCTTTAAATGCTTACATTAAAAAGACAGAACAATTACAAGTTCACATTTTAACAATATTTCTCATGGAATAGAAAAGGAAAAGGAGACCAACATGAAACCAGAAGAAGAAAATAAATAACTAAGGTCAGAGCAGAACTTAATGAAATGGAAAACAAAACAAATAATACAAAGGATCAATGAAACAAAAAGTTGGTTCTTTGAAAAAATAAACAAAATTGGTAGACCTCTTGCTAAATTAACTAGGAATAGAGAGAAACAGAAAGGATCTCAAAAAGCTCAATCAACAATTAAAAAGGAGATATTGTAACCAATGCCACAGAAATACAAAATATTATATGCAAATACTATGAATATGTATGCACACATAAACTGGAAAGCATAGAAGAAATGGACACATTTCTTAAAATACAAAACCTTCCAGAGCTCAAGCAGGAAGAAATAGAACCAATAATGAGCAACACGATCAAAGTAGCAATAAAAAAACTTTTCAGTAAATAAAAGCCCAGGGCCAGACCTAAAAAGAGGAGGTGGTAAATAATCCTGAAATTATTCCATAACACCAAGAAGGAACAAATTCTCCCCAACTTATTCTATGAAGCCAGTATCACCTTGATTGACCACAAAACCAGGAAAGGACACAACCAAAAAGAAAAGTACAAACAAAAATGAACACTGGGTGGTGGTGCCTGTGGCTCAGTGAGTAGGGTGCTGGCCCATATACCAAGGCTTGTGGGTTCGCACCCGGCCCTGGACAAATTGCAACAACAATAGCCAGGCGTTATGGCAGGTGCCTGTAGTCCAGCTACTCGGGAGGCTGAGGCAAAAGAATTGTCTAAGCCTGCCGCACCCCCGGCATCTAGCCGGGGTGAAGTGGCGCTGTCCGCATTATAAAATGCGTGAGTAGGTGGTATGTGCTCCCCGGAGCGAAACCCCCAGCACCCCTGGTTTGCGACAGCAGCGCATAAGTTGCCTAGCATGCCTTTGTTTGAACGTAATGACTCACGAGGTGCGGCATAAAAGCCTAAAAAACCTTTGCTCTGAAACCTGTCTGTTCAGTTGAATGCCTGATTGTCTTGAGAAACTAAGAATAAACACAGTGACTTACTGATCCACAATTAAACACAGCAAGTATAGCTGTGCCGGACTCAGTGGCTCCAAGAGAGCCTGCACAACAGCACGTCCCTACCATAAATGTCAGTGACTTGAGACAATGCAGGCACGGCAAACAAGATGTTCCAACATGACACCTCCTGCAGTAAAACTTTACTTAGAAAAACATCTTACTTCACTAATTAGTAAAACTTTACTTAGAAAAACATCTTACTTCACTAATTTTCATATGTAACACAAATCAATAGAGTAGTTTAATGTTTAACAAACAATGAATCAAAATATAGTTACTAATTAGAGTAAAAATACATAGAATATATATAGAAGTAGTCAAACATTATACATAAAAGAATATGTTCAGCTGTTTTTAAAAGAGATCATAAGAAACTGAGACCAATTACAGAACTAAGAGAAGTCACAAACCTTGACATTCCTAGATAAGGGGAAGCAACCAGGTGTTACTGATAAAACCACCTCCCTAGAGCAAAAACCTTGAAAAAATAAACTACGTCCCTCCGGCACCTCCCTCCGGAGAGCAAAACCTTGAAAATATATAGTGCATGATAAACCACATATGGAGACACAAAGATAATTTACAAGCATGAGCAAAATAATGATTACATTGTTTAAACCCTGGGAAGAAAATGTATAAATACCAGACTTAAAAATCAGTAAAGCACAACTGTTCCCATCATCACTCGTGGTGTGTGACAGTTTGTCATCCTGCGTCGACCTTTCAACCAACCTGTGTCGTTCACCCTGAGCACCCTCGGACTGAGGCCCATCGACTGGCGGTCCGCGACATAAGCCCAAGAGCTGGAGGTTGCTGTGAGCTGTGATGCCATGGCACTCTACTGAGGGTAACAGAGTGAGATTCTGTTTCTAAAATAAAATAAAATAAATAATAATAATAAAAGAAAATGAACACTGTTAGGCAAAAGGTACACTTACCTTCCCAACTCAAACATTACAAAGGTGATCTACGTAACCAAAAACATTTGTACCCTCATAATATTTTGAAATAATAATGCATAAAATTTGCCCCAAGCCATTCCAAAAAAGAAAGAAAGAAAGAAAGAAAGAAAGAAAGAAAGAAAGAAAGAAAGAAAGAAAGAAAGAAAGAAAGAAAGAAAGAAAGAAAGAAAGAAAGAAAAATGTAAAAAGGTATGTATTTAATGAACACTAAAATGCTAGGCAGATCTCATGCCTATACTGACATTTTACCAGGTACTTGTAATCATCTTCCTTTTCTCTAGTGAGAGGCTAATTTCCAAATATACACATATGTTTTACTTTCAAACACATATGTATTATGCAATAATTATAATCACAGAATTAATAAAGTGTCAGTTTAAGCAATTATTTTACCAATATATAAATACAGATATAATGTTTATACATACCTTAGTTAAAAGCTCAAAGGTAACATGCCATCAAATGCATATAGAAACATGCCTATGTTTATTTTCATAGCATTAATCTTCTAAAGTCTCACATTAAAGTTAAAGTTTTATTAACACAGATTTATCCAAAGGTGAATTTCAATATTATGTATTTATGGCACAATAATTCTGTATTATTAGGTCACAGCAAACTATTAGGAACTTGTTCAATTGGCCTATGTTGCCTTTAAAGTGTCCTAAAATAATACTGAACCATTACAGAAACTTACCAGTGAAAATTCAAAATGGGAAAAATGTTTTCAGGTAACCTAGATTCTTTTAAGATTCTTATTACAATGTTTATTTTTAGCTATAATTTTAAACACTTAATTATCCTAAAGACCGTGGAAAAACTAATTATAGTAATTTTTTTTGAGACAGTGAAACCCCAGAATCTCAATGTCAGAGAATGATGTCAGCAACCAATTTTAATATCAATCTGTACATCTTGTGTATAATGACTCCTTAAAAGCCAGTAGTCTGTAAGATATGAATAATTATGTCAGGTTTCTGTGAATGAAAAAGAGGATTTATGTTGAATGGTAACTTTATTGAGTCATATAACAGAATACAGTAAAGACTCGAATTAGTTGTTCCATTTGATTTCCACTCAATCCCCAGCTTCCTTGAGGTTCCTTTCAAGTAGCAGATACCACAGTTTTCCATCCCTTATTTCCAGTATCTTTGAAGAATTAAATAGCTTTTCTAGCCATCTCCTTAACTACCTTATAATGAATAACAACAGGAAGGTGTTGTAATATAAAAAGCCATAGATATATGCTACTAGTTTATCAACCTATTTTTATGAAGAAAGAGTTAGGGCATGGGTAAGACTAGAAATTAATTATACCTGAGTTCATCTTTGTCTTAGGAATGGATAGTGAGGGTAAAACTTCTATAAGGTAGTATAAAGATCCTGGTGGACCCTCTCACTCATGAAACAACCATTTTAATTGGTGAAAACTATAAAAGTAAAAAACCAAATGAGCCAAACATTTAATGTCTTTGGAGATTATTTTATGAACATATGTAGCATATAGATAAATATTTATGAAAGAAAATTTACTAAATCTTGATAAGAACAGCAAGTCAGTGACATTTGAGCACTCCCATTGAACCAATCTCAATGCTCTGTGTGACAGAAGCTATATTGTGGGTGAGTGTGTACAAGAATGGGCCCCTTTCTGTCTCAAAATTCTAGACGAGAGTTACAGTTTCACTTTTGAAGAGGAAAGTCATGGTACCTTTCATCTGTTTTACCTACAACTTTATATTCCAGACTTTCTGTTCCAGATATGTGTGGTTGGAAGTACCAGGGCTTCCTTCCTTAGCACAGCTCCCACTTGTAGGAGAAAAGTTCTACTCTATGTCTAGTGGGCCAAGAATACTGGTTCTAGATCGTCCCTGCTCCAGATAGGACATAGGTTTTACACTACTAGGGGTTAGCTGAACCTACCAGGCCTTCCAAGCACACCATTCATGGAACAGGAGTTTGTTTGGGGTAATGTAAGTTGTCCTCCCTTACCCCAGCTCTGATTCAGTGATATAGAGATTCTGCCTAAGGGGAGAAACAGGCAGGAAGAACAGAGGTATCTGTAGCTCTCCCTGAGGGGGATAATTTTATTGAACAGACCCAAGGGAAGTACATGCCTAAGGGCATTGTCAAAAGCAATGAAGGTCTTGGTGGTGAACTATGAAGAGGAGGCTGCTAGGTCCACGATACTTATAGGAAGAAGCCAAGTATTTGGCTGGCCAGAAGTTTAGCAGAGAAATCTAGGGAAAGTGATAGCTAAAATAAGACTTTCTGGGATCAGAGAAAAGAAAAAAACTCCAGAGGGAAAGGATGTGTATCTAGAGGTACTATAATATTTTACCTAAAATGTTCAGGTTTAAATGACAGGAAAAAATGAGATCTACAAAGAAATCATAAAGCACGACTCATTCAGAGAAAACAACAATTAGGTAGAAGAAATAGCCCTGTGGAGCTCATGTGTTAAGTTGAACAAACTAAATCTTCAAAGTGACTATTATATTTGCATTCCCACCAGCAGTGTAGAAGTGTTCCCTTTTTTCCACATCCACGCCAACATCTCTGGTCTTGGAATTTTGTGATATGGGCTAATCTTATTGGAGTTAGATGGTATCTCAAGGTAGTTTTGATTTGCATTTCTCTGATGATTAAGGATGATGAGCACTTTTTCATATGTCTGTAGGCCATGCACCTGTCTTCTTCAGAGAAGCTTCTCTTCAAGTTCCTTGCCCAGCCAGTGATGGGATCACTTGTTTTTTCTTGCTTATACATTTGAGTTCTCTGTGGAATCTGGTTATTAAACTTTTGTCGGAGACATAACCTGCAAATATCTTCTCCCATTCTGAGGGCTGTCTGCTTGCTTTACTTACTGTGTTCTTGGCTATGCAGAAGCTTTTTACTTTGATCAGCTCCCAGTTATAACCTAAGAATATGGGGATGGGGGAGAGGGAGGGGAGGGAGGAGGGAGGAGGTGCAGAGGGATGGTGATTGGTGGGATTACACCTGCGGTGCATCTTACAAGGATACATGTGAAACAGTAAATGTAGAATATAATTGTCTTAACACAATAACTAAGAAAATGCCAGGAAGGCTATGTTAACCAGTATGATGAAAATGTGTCAAACTGTTTATAAAACCAGGGTATGGTGCCCCATGATCGCATTGATGTACACAGCTATGATTTAATATTAATAAAAAAATTTTTTAAAGTGACTATTACAAATATGCTCAATGAACTAAAGGGAACAGTTTGTAAAGTATTACAGGTAGTGTGATAACAAAATCTCATCAAATACACACTCTCAATAAAGGAGATAGAAATTTTAAATGGAAGTTCTTGAATTGAAAATTCCATTAACTAAAATGAAACTTCACTAAATGGTACAAAAGTAGATTTGAGCTTGCAGGAGAAGGAGTATTGAATTTGAAGATAGATGGATTTGAGATTATACAGTATGAAGATCATAGAGAAAAAAGACTTAAGGAAAAAAACATAGAATCCAGGAGAAAATAGGACATTAAAAACATACTAAAAATGTGCATAATGAGCATAGCAGAGGTAGGAAAGAGAGAAAAAGGAGCAGAAACAAATAAAAGATATAATGGCTTAAATATCCCAAACTGGATAAAAAGAAACATTAATTTATAGATCCAAAAGGCTCAGCAAACTCCCAACATGGACAAACTCAAAGAAATCTACACCAATAACCAATATAATCAAAATGTTAGAAAATAAAGACTAAGAGAAGATTTTAAAGACCGCCAGAAAAAAATAACTCATTGTATATGAAAAAAATACTAAAAATAGAACAGCTAACTTTTTGTCAGAAACGAGTGTGAGGTGGTAACTATCAACTATCATTCATAACTGAAAGAGACATGCCCCATACGATACATAATTGCCAAATAGAGAAAAACCAAAAGAATTTGTTTTCTGCAGGTGTACCTTAGAAGAAATGCTAAATTTCTTCAGATTGAAGGCAAGTGACATTGAACATTATTTCAAAGTCACATGAAAAAACAAACAGCATTCGAAAGATGATTATGTAGATAATCATAAAAACATTAATTTGCATACTTCTTTCTTCACTTGGTTGTTTCAGAAAAAAAATTCCCTTAAACAATATAATGAAACATGGAACCTATAATATATAGAAATGTAATATATTGGAAAGTAAAAACACAAATAAATCCTTTAAATAATATAATGAAATGTGGGGCCTATAATATATAGAAAAGCAATATATTGGAAAATAACAGCACAAAGGAGGAGAACGGGAACGAAGCTCTAGTGTGGTAAGGAAATGATGACAGTAGGACGTCTCCACAGAAGAAACGGAGAGAACCAGAAAGGGTAAAACAAGAAAGTTAATATAATAAACTCTGCCACATGTATTTTTCATGTCAGTTTTCATCTTCTGTAAAAGACATTTATATAAAGTATATGATAGTAGAGTAGTTTTAGATTTTATTTTTTAACTTTTGGACTTTTAACATATAAATGCAATATATATAACAATAATAGCAAAAATAAAGAGAGAGAGACTACAGCTCCATGGAAATAAAATTTCCATATCTCTCTGAATTAAAGATGAAGCAAATCTGTTCAATGAATGTTATCGGCCCTAAAAAAAACCACTAAGGATTTAACTGAAAATACAGTTAAAATAGTTAAAGTAATTGAAATGTTATACTAGAAAATATCACAAGGTGAAAAGGAAAGCAGTAACAGAGGGAGGAAAAGTGGGAACAAAAAGACATCAGAGAAAAATGAAAACAAAAGTGAAACAGCAGTGGTACATTAAACTATACAAAGAGTGGCATTAACTGTGAATGGATTAAATAATCTCGTTAAGAGATAGAGATTGTCAGGTGGAAAAGAATTGTGTTTCAACCATATACTCCACAAAAGGCATCCCTCATAGTTAAACATGTTAGTAGATTGACAGTAACTGACAGAAAAAAATTGTACATTATGTAAACAGTAAGGAGAAGAGAGTTAGAGTGTCCCTAATACCAGATAAAGTTGATTTTAAAAGAAAAAGTTACTAGATAAAAAGGGATATTTTACAAAGACAAAAGGATTAATTCTTCTCAAGAATATTATAATTATAAAGACACATGCAGCTGTCAATAGAGGCCCCAAAACATGAAGAAAAACTCAAAGAAATTAAAGGGGAAATATACCATTCAACAATAACAGAAACTTCAATATCTGGTTTTAAATATTGGCTAGAAAAAGTAGACAGAAATTCAAAATGCATACAGAAGATTCTAACAATATATAATAAACCATCTAGACCTAATATTCACTTATAGAATACTTCATCCTACAATAATAGGGTATATATTCTTTTCATACATACAAGAATCATTCCTCAGAATACACAATGGAATAAGTCTTAAGACAAGATTTAATACATTGAAAAAGATTTCAGTCATATAAAGTATGTTCACTGAACAGAAAGGAATTGAATTAGAAATTAGTTAACATGAAGAAAATTTGAGCAATTCAGACATATGTGAAAACTAAATAGCATTGTTATAGATAACCAATGCATCAAAGAAGAAATCATAAAGGAAATGAGAAAATACTTTTGAGATGAAAGGAAATAAAAACATAATAGACCAAAACTTAAGGGTTGGAGATAAAGCTGCTCTCAGTTGGAAATTGAAGGCTGCATGTTTCTATATTTATAAAAGGAAATTTAGGCTGGGCAGGGTGACTCATACCTGTAATCCTAGCATTGTGGAGTGGGGGGCTGAGGCAGGTGGATTGCTTGAGCTTAGGAGTTCAAGACCAGCCTGAGCAAGAGTGAGACCTCATCTCTACTAAAAATAGAAAAACTAACTGGGCATCATGGCAGGCTCCTATAGTTCAGCTATGGGGAGTCTGAAGCAAGAGGATTGCCTGAGTCCAAGAGACTGACGTTGCTGAAAGCTATGACACCACAGCTATCTTCCCAAGGCAACAGAGGGAGAGTCTGTCTCAAAGTAAATTAATCAATTCATGAATCAAGTAATGGCCCAGTTTCTAACTTTAAAAAACTGGAAAAGTGAAAGGTAACCTAAAGCAGGCAGAAAAAAAAAGGTATTAATAAACATTAGAATGGTAGAAAAAGAAATAAAGAATGGTATAGCAATAAAGAAAAGCAATGCAACCAAAAATTGATCCCTTAAGCAGATAAACAAAATCAGCAAACTTTTGGCTAGACTGAAAAAGAAAAAAAGAGAGAATACTGAAATTGCTAAAATCAGATGTGAAACAGAAGACATTACTACCACTCATAACTATTTATAAAAATAAATAGGATTGAGCAACTATATGTCAACAAATGAGGTAACTTAAATGAAATGGACAAATTCCAAGAAATACACAAACTACAGAAGCCAGTGCAAGAATAATATGCAGGTAAAGAAATTGAATTACTATTTGTAAAACATCCCATAAAAAAAAGCTCAAGATTACTTGGTTTCACTTGTGAATTTTACCAACCATTAAAAAAAAAATAGTTCCAATCTATTTCAAACTCTTCCGGAAATAGAAGATGAGGGTTACTTCTCTACTAATTTGATGTGGCCAGTATTCCCTGATACCTAAAGCAGAAATAGACATCATAAGAAAGAAATGTACATACCTATATCTCTTAAGAATATAGATGTAAAAATTCTTAATGAAATGCTAGCAAACCAAATCCAGCTCCCATCTAGCAGCTGACCAAGAGTTGCCTCATTAGAATAAAAGATGCTCCCCTCCCTTTCCCCCTTCTCCCTATTCTTAGGTTGTAACTGGGTTATAGCTTTCATGTGGAGGTCCTACGTTAGTTTCATAATAAGGGTGAGTACATTGGATACTTTTTCTTCCATTCTTGAGACACTTTACTAAGAAGAATATGAATGAGGGAGGGGAGGGAGGGGGGAGGTGGGGGAGGGAGGGGGATTAATGGGACTACACCTGCGGTGCATCTTACAAGGGTATATGTGAATCCTAGTAAATGTGGAGTGTAAAGGTCTTAGCAAAATAACTAAGAAAATGCCACAAAAGCTATGTTAACTAGTGTGATGAAAATGTGTCAAACGGACTATGAACCAAGTGTATGGTGCCCCATGATCATACTAATGTACCCAGCTATGATTTAATAAAAAAAAAGATAAAATGAAAAAAAAAAAATAAAAGATGCTCCTACGTCCCCGGAAATACCAAGGGATTCGCAACTCTGTGTCACATACTTCCATCACTTAGAAACTTACAGAGAATTACAAACGTCTCAGGAGCTCTTTATCAGGAACTGGAGTTAAAGACAAAATATTAGCACAAAAAATTATTTTAGAAGCCCTACTTAGAAATTTTTTTTAGGAGTTGTGTCAAAAACTGAGGTCAGAGACTAACATAGTATATATATTTATTCTTATTTCATAAACCTCATAATTCAAAAGACCAAGTAAATATATTTAATAAGCAATACTATACGGCAGTAATACATAATTACTTTATATGCATTATCTCACTCAGTGTTTATTCTCATGAAAATCATATGAAGTTGTTATTATTCTCATTTTACAGATAAGGAGACAGAATATATAGTACGTTACAGAGGTCACCTAAAGTTTAAGGTTACATAGTTGGAGTTAGATATTAAAATCAGCAAACTGAGCATTACTATGCACCAGAACTATTCTAAACTATTCATACATCACCCCATTGGTACTCAGTAACCTTATGAGATGGGTATAATTATAATCTCAATCTTAACAATGAACAAAGACTCAGAGAGTTTAAGGAACCCAATCAGACAGTAGGTGATGTAATACAGATTGAAATACTAGCAGTATTATGCCTTGGAATTGAAGTTGGATTATTTTTCTATAGGAAACTTCATATGTAGAGAGGCTCTTGGCATATATTAGGGGCAGCAGTGGCAAAGTGCAAAGAATAAACCATGGAACTGGTTCTGACTGTAGTTCCATCTCTGCAACTGTTAATCTTGGACATAGCTTCTCTTCAGTGCATTTCATCTCTTCCTCGTGTGAGTGGAAGCTCAAATGAGCAAATTATATGAAATGGATTTGAACATGATAAGGTGCTCTAAAAATATGAGGCATTATTTATAGAAAACTGGTCAGAATCAGTAATTCATAAGATTTTGTAACATCCTCTTTGCTCCTGGAGGTAGCAGTGTGATTGCAAATCAATAATTTACAATGTAGTGAGGCAGTGCAGCAAGGGTAGGGAGCAGAATGTCAGGGTCTGAAAACTCTTATCTCTATGCTGCTACCAGGGTGCAGTATAACCCCAGGCAAGTACCTTATCATCTGCCTTTGCAGAATTATGAATGTATTATTGACCTATTTTATAGAATGTTTATTAAAAGGCACTGATAAAAAGTGATTATAAAGCACCTTGCAAATAGTATTGTACGTAAAACTATTCTAGCATGGTTCATGGATTTTACTTAAACATTCATTTCTATTTGTAGAAATTTTTGAATTATGAAGTTTAAACTCAAAAACTTTCAAAATTGATTTTTCAACTAAAAGATGCAAATTAGCACCTTTTAGAACTGCACTTTCACTTTGTCAATGATCTGGGTTGGTGGCTCTAAAATTTATTTAGTTGGTCTAATGTGGTGGCTCACACCTGTAATCCTAGCATTCTTGGAGGTTGAGGTGGATGGATGGCCCAAATTCAGGAGTTGGAGATCAGTCTGAGCAAGAGTTAGACCTGATCTCTAAAAACAGCCAGCTGTTGTGGCGGGCGTTTGTAGTCCCAGCTACTCGGAAGGCTGAGGCAAGGGGATCATTTGAGCCCAAGTGTTTGAGGTTGCTGGGAGCTGTGACTGGCACTCTACCAGGGATGATAGAGTGAGGCTCTGTCTCAAAAAGAAAAAAAAAATTAGTAGGAAAAAAATTCTTTGTCATAGTCTGTGTGGTATATTCTATAGCCTATCTGATTAGATATTTTCCAACATTTAGAACAAAATGATTTGACCCCACTATATAGTGACTCATATCTACATAGTAGGAAAAGACAGTTTTTATGGCTTATGGAATATAATTCTCAAATACTATATTTACTTCTGAATCTTTTATTGAGAGTGGTTAATAAATAAATTCTATCTTTAAGTAAGAGTTTTTGCTGGTTCCCCACAATTTAGGTGATCTACACTGTTAATTGTTTTCTGATGATTGTGACAGCTATACCTCTGTGTTTTCCAGGTGCCAGGCACCTTATTTATTATATGTTTAATCCTCAGGGATTCCTTGAGAGAGAGGTATTATTTATATTTTAGTGATATCTAAGGCATATGGCAAAATACCTCAGGCACATTTCAGTATAAGTCTACTACATAAGAGCATAGACTTTGGGCTCTAGGATAAGGCAGCATTGCCATTCTTTGTCATAGTCTGTGTGGTATCAATTAACACATTTCTATGGTGATAACATGGATTCCATCTAATTGTACAATAGTGGTTCTCAAAGTGTGGTCCCTGGACCAGTAGCATCAAGTTAATAATGCAAACGTGCAGCCCCCACTCAGGACCTACACAATCAGAAACTGCGTTTTAATATTACCCAATGTTAATGATACAAGCTAATGAGTGACAACTACTGTCACATAATTGACATCCAACCTTTCATTCATTCAGTATAATTTTTAAAGCACCCATAAAATGCCAAAAATACAGTAATTTTGGAAGAGAGATTTTAGTATTTTTCTGATCAACTGATTGCTGCTGGACATAGTGAAAATTCAAGAAAGAGACTTAACATGATGAATTTGAATAGACTATCTTGAGAGCCAATGGTTCATGAGGAGACATCAAGAAATTGTCCAAAAAAAAAAAAAATTAGTCCTCGAGAAACAATAAGGACAACGTTTTTTGTGGCAGTCAAACAGTTTCCCAGCAACCCTGGTGGCTACTGGGATGAGAAGGGATGAAACCGCAGGGAATGCAGCTTTCATCATTCATATCTTATGTTCAAAAAGTACACTTTTAAGGTAAGAGGGATATGTTCTCAACCTAGGACTCAGAGATAAGTAGCATCATACTGCATGTGTATCAATAAGATATCCTCAGATAGATCACTTAGACCAGGACTATAAGAGGAGAGAACTATTAAAAATTGTCTTTGTTCTGGTAGCAGCACATATGTGTGAGAAATGGGGTTAATACCTAATACTATAATACCATCTTCTTCATGGGATGGCCAAGGTCAGACAGCAAAAGGCCTGACATAAAAAAAGATGGGGCAGACAGTGCTGGTTGCCCGTTGATGTTGATTTTCCATTTTCTTTTCTTTCTTTCTTTTTTTTTTTTTTAAGCAATGGAACCCCTGAGGTTAGAAGGGTATAAGGCCACCTGGATTGAGACTACAGTGTGAGATCTCCCTTGTAGTAGGTGTAATCCTGATGGAGAGCTCTGCACATAGACTGTGCCACCTCTGTTCATACCACTGCTGCAGGTTCTGTAGACTCAGAGATGGAATCTGAGTTTGAATTTATGTGTTGCAGAACCCCTTTACCTGCTCTAGACTATGCCCTTCATTGGACTGTTCCATGAGAAAAGAATGAATCCCTGTGTTGGTTAAGCCCCTGTGCTTAAACACCACTGTACTCAGACCTTGCTCAGCCAGGCCTCGCACGGGTGCCTCACAGCAAGAGGAACCTATGGAATCTGTGGAACATCTCTGATTCCCTCCCACCCTGAGAACAGCTCATTGTGTGCTCTTTGCTGGTGTCTGGTCACTGGCTTTATAGACCATATGGGAGAAAGCACAGCAGGTGGTCCTATTGGAACCCCTACTGAAAAGATGGTTTTTCTGCCTGTCCTAAAGCCTCCTTCCCACTCCTGCCATGTGGCTTGTCTGGGGTTGAATCTTGAATAGAACCAGAAGGTAAGTTTATCTTCATTTTTATTCCCATGTGTACATTTTTAACTGAAACTTCAGCACAACTCTTCAGAAATTGGCAGTGTGTTTTCAACCTGCACAATAATAGGAGGAAAACAAAAAGGATTTATTATGTTCCGCCCAGCTACTTGCATGCTCTGTGCGATTTTTCATATGGAGAATGGACCCTGGTGTCTAACTAAGCTCTATGATCTTAGGGGCACTTGAAAACTCTTCTCTTAAAATTTGTTCTTATTGGGGCAATGCCTGTGGCTCAAGGAGTAGGGCGCCAGCTCCATATACCAAGGGTGGTGGGTTCAAACCTGGCCCTGGCCAAAATTGCAACAACAATAACAAAAAATTTTGTTCTTATTTGCACAGTGATCCTCAAGTGCCAAATAATGGTTTTCTTCTTGTAGCTAAGGGTACTTGACCAAATAATCATGGTACATATAGGGATTCATGTAGACTTTAGTGTGCATGTGAATCTACTAAAGTTATTTGCAATATTTTATGTCTCTGTGTAAACATTTTTTTCCCTCTACGGAGAAAATTCTTAGTTTTCATTAAATTCACCAAGTCCCATTGGTTCAAAAAAAACTTAAGAAGCAGAAGAACTATTTATCCTCAGGATGTTAAAGTGTTATCCATCTATAAATTAGTAGGAAATAATTTATGATGGTTTCTTGCCAAAAGTTTTTTATGACAAGAGAGTGTTAGAACTCTACTTCATGAATAAAGTGACATGAAAAATGTGTGAAGGATGAAAATGATTAAAGCTCCAGTTTTATAATTTTGCCGATGAACAGAGGGGAAGATAGAACGCCACTTACTATTTCAACCGTAACACTTTCAGCCTGAACAACAATAACAGTAATTTTCCTAGTATGGATTCCCCTGAAGAAATGACTATCTTCAGTTCATGCTCTGTATGAATTGTGTGATGTGTGATGTGTATTAAGAATCATTGTTTAAATATTATTCTTCTGCTATCTTTTAAACCACCCTTTTAAAAACCAATTACCTCAGCCTGGAATTCAAGATTCTCTATGAACGTAACCAAACAATAGCTCTTTAAATGCTGCTCCCTCCTATTCTGTTTCCAAATGCCTTAAGTTTTAACTAAACTTGAACAATTCCCGTTCTCCAGAACCCTTGGGTTTTCCAGTTTCAGTATTTTTGCCAATGTGCAGATATTTACTAGAATGACCTCTTTTCATCCTCACTTGCTAAATCCTGACTGTCCTTCCAAGGCAAGATTGGCCCAAGAACATTTCTGGATGTGCTAGATTATTTTATTGATATGACAGTCAAACATAGACTGTGTTTTCCAGGATTTCCTTCTCTGTAGTGTTCCAGAGGAGAGTTGGCTAAAGGAATTGGTAGATATTGGGAGGTTGAAGGGGAATATTAGCCATTACTCTCTGAAGGTCTTTGCAGTTAGAAAAAGTAAGAGACTGGTGCAGAATTTCCTGCTGGAGGAGGCTGGCCAGCCACCTGCCAGCAGGTTGGTGAGTTTGGACAACTTTCATCAAGAAAGTGTAGAGCTTTGTTCTCACTGAAACAGAACTTGCTCTGTATTTAGACTTGTTGTCCCTGACCAAAGCATCATCCATAGACAGACAAAACAACTTATTCTTCATCACGGAACTCCACGAAACATTGCTTCTGATTAAGAACTGATCTTGTAATCAATGAAATAGCAATGGGCTCACGCTCATGGAATACACTGCCAATGACAACCTGTTCCCCAATACCCTGAAGCAAATGGATTTATAAAACAGTGGACTAACTTTTTAAAGTATTGGTTATGGCACCAGCAGGTGACAACATCTTGTGGAACTGAAGAAATAGTCTCCAAAATGTAGTACATGCTCTGAATCAGCAGCCAATACGTGGCACTGTTTCTTCCGTAGCTAGGATTCGTGCCTCCCAGATAAAGGAGTAGAAAAAGATTGACTCGTTTGTTGTTACCTCTAATGATCTGCTTAGTAAAACGTTTGCTTCCTGTCACTATAACCTTCTTGTTTACTGGTCATAAATTCTCTGGGAGGGCACAGCAACAGTTCTATTAATCTGGAAGTTAAGACTCCCAACTGACCTCATGGTAGTGACTCAGTATTCAAAGAAGGAGCTTGCTTTACTAGATGGGGTGATTGGCAAAACTACCAAAAGGAAATAGGTTTTCTAGTAGACAAGTAAGAATATGTATATAGTACAGATGTTCCTCTGTGCCACTTTATAATATTTCCATGTTCTGTGATATAAGGTAAGGAATAACATCTAATATCATACTGCAGGTTGATTGCTATTGACACAAGAATAAGAGCATAGACTTTGGTTTCTAGGATAAGGCAGAGTTGCCATTCTTTGTCATAGTCTGTGTGTTATCTATTAGCACATTTCTATGGTGATAACATGGATTCCATTTAATCGTGCAATAGTGGTTCTCAAAGTGTGGTCCCTGGACCAGCAGCATCAAGTTAATAATAATGTAAATGTGCAGCCCCCACTCAGGACCTACACAATCAGAAACTATGTTTTCATATCATCAAATGTTAATGATACAAGCTAATGAGTGACAACTAGACTAGCTAATGACACAAGAATAAAGGTTGAGGGTGGTGCCCGTAGCTCAGTTGGCAGGGAGCCAGCCACATATACCTAGTGTGGTGGGTTTGAACCCAGTCTGGGCCTGCTAAGCAACAATGACAACTGCAACCAAAAAAAAAAAAAATTGGGAGTTGTGGCAGGCGCCTTGTAGGCCTAGCGACTTGGGAGGCTGAGGAAAGAGAATCGCTTAAGCCCAAGAGTTGGAGGTTGCTGCGAGCTGTGATGCCATTGCACTCTAACCAGGGCAACAGCTTGAGACTGTCCCCCCACTCCTCTCCCAAAAAAGAATCAAGGTTGAGGTCAGTTTATCTGTTAAGGAAATGTGACCAGCTAGCACAAGTATAACCAAGGAGAGGTAAGCGAGGTACCTATCTCAAGGACAAAATTTGAAGAGTCACCCCCAAATTCAGGAATCAAAATAAAGTATAATTAACTCAATATTCTTAAGAATAAAAATTAATAAAAATTTAAATGTTATAAAACATATTAAAGTTTTAGTTAAAGACAGGATCTGACTCTGCACTTGCATGAATCACGGTTAATCTCTGTCTCGTGCAAAGTTGTTGTTCTATTGCCAAGTGGGTTGTTCTATTGCCAATTTGGTTAAACTAAATCCCACACCCTGTATTGTTTCCGGTTAGAGCTGATCGAAGGTCTTGCTTAGGATTTGAGAGGTAGAATGAAATAGTGGTGACTGCTCACCAAAAGATTGCCGTCACATGGATAGATGAAGAGGTGCACGGTCATTGGCAGCTTCATTCTCTCCTCCACTCTGAGCTGCTCTTCTTTCCATCTGCAGTCCCAGTCTTGAGCCCGGAGGCTATTCTGCAGGCACCCAGAGGAAGTCATTTCCTATAGACTTCTCCATGAGCTTCTTTTCCCCACATGGGTACAGGGCTTTAGGAAAGCGGGTTAGTGCCTCTTTTTCTGCAACTTTAAATGAACCTTGACAACCTTTGTTTTCCAAACAAAACCCACAGTTGTGTGAGCTGGAATTGTTTTAATAATTATTTTATTCATTTGCACTCATAATGACTATTTTACTGATTGAACCTTGACTGATATATGTGATTTTCTCAGTCAGAAATGTGATAGATCCCAAGTCCATTATCTGAAAAACCTGGAACTGGATATGTTTAAGATTCAGATTATTTTGACTTTTAGCAAGACAGTATGGTGCATGCACCATGCAATATTTAACAGCTCTGTAGTAGAATATAGGGCAGCACTTCAAATTCAAATACAGTCATATTTCCATATTTCTGCAGTGAAATATTAGTAAGGATAAATAAAGACTATAAATTGCCTTACATCATTTAATTATTTAAAAACTATGATTCTCAGAGCTTTTGAAATTCCAAATTGTGGAAAAGGTTTATGCTCATGTGTCTTGCACACAGTAGACCCAGTAGATACTCAATCCATTTATTATTAGCGTCCATCCTCTCTCTTCTCTTTGCATTTTGTAGTACTTGTGATTCTTATCATATCGTGGCATGTTACTATTACTTGTTAATGTATCTCCTCCTGAATACCAGGCCTCTTGAATAATGATGATGAGCATTATAATTTAGAGCAAACTTTTGTGATGATTACTTTACAACCCCCATGTCATAAGCAAAGCAGTAGAATGTAGCATTTTCATGTGTGGACATAAGAACAGCCTGTGATTCAATTTTTGGTTAATCATTGAATGGTTATGTAACATTAGGCTAATTAATTAATCTATCCACCTATCCACATCTCAATTTCCTTATCTGTAAATTTGGGTGTATAGTAACACCTCTAAGTGTTACTATAAATCATTTTGCTTATGTAATACTTGCAAAGCATTTAGTATAGCACTTTTATATGATGAGTGCTTAATATGTCATAGCTGTGATTATTATTTCTCTACATCATAGCAATGATTATGAACAAACTTGTCCCTTGCCCTCAAATAGTGAAATGCTTACTTTATAGTGGATCCTGAAAACATTCATATTCCAAGAATGAATTTAAGAGTTAATAATTAAATATTCATATTGGGAAGATATTGGCTTATATTACTTAAGATTTCTTTTCTATTTACTTTTACTTTTATTATATATATATATACATATATATATTTAAGGTACACAACGTGATGTTTTGATATACATACTTACAGTGAAATGATTACTATAATCAGAGAAATTAACATCATCTTCCGTGGGTACCATTTTTTTGTGTGCTAAGAGCGCAAAAATCTAATCTCTTGACAAATTCTCAGTATATGATATCATATCAGTAACTACAGTTCTCATGCCGCACATCAGATCTCTAGGTTGATTTGTCCACATACCTGCAAGTTTTCACCCTTTGATCTACTTCTCTTCATTTTCCCCCTCCCCATCTCTGGTGACCACTGTTCTACTCTCTGTTTCTATGTATTTGACCTTTTTTATAGATTGAGATAGGTCATGTAGTATTTTTTTTTTCTGTATCTAGATTATTTCATTTAGCATAATGTTCTTAGGTTGTTTATATATTTTGGCTATCATGAATAATACTGCATTGAGCATGGAAATAAAAATATCTTTTTAACGTATTAATTTCATTTGGTAGTTCCTTTTTTAATTATTTGAAGAACCTCCTACTATTTTTCTATAATGGCTGTACCAACTTACTTCCCTGCCAATGGTATGTAAGGGTTCCCTTTTCATCACACTCTTACCTTATTTGTTATCTTTTTGATAATAGCTATTCTAACAAGTATGAGGTGGTATGTCGTTTTGGTTTTATGTTGCATTTTCTGGATGATTACTGATGTTGAATATTTTTTTTTCATATATCTGTTGGTCACTTTTATGTTTTCTATGAAAAAAGGCTGTTCAAGTCCTTGCCCATCTTCATAATAAGTTGTTCTTTTTTAAAATATTGAGTTGTGTGAATTCTGTATATATTTTGTATATTAATTAACTCTTTATCAGAGATATGTTTTGCAAATATTTTCTCCCAATCCATATGCTACCTTTTGATTTTGTTGTTTCTTTTGTTATGCAGAAGCTTTTTAGTTCAATGTAGTCTCACTTGTTTATTTTTATTTATTTATTTTGAGACAGTGTCTTGCTCTTGTGTAAAAGAATGAAATTTGACCCTTCTATGACACCAAAAATCAACTCAAAATGGACTAAAGACCTAATGTAAGACCTGAAATTATGTAGATGGCACAATCACACCTCTTTGAGGCCTTGGTCTTTGGGGCTCAAAGGATCCTCCTGACTCAACTAGAGTAGCTAGGACTACAGATGCACACCACACACCTAGGTATTTGTTTTTGCATTTTTTTTTTATAAAGGCAGGATCTCATTACATTACCTAGGCTGATCCTAAACTCCTAGGATCAAATATTAGTTGATTTATTTGTCAAAATTTAATTGACGGTATATCCTATTTTTTGTTCCCCTAGACTTTCTATTTTGTTCCCTTGATCTGCGTGTCTGATTTTATACCAGTACTCTTCTGTTTCAATTCCTGTAGTTGTGTAACATTATTTGATATCACAAAGTATGATGCCTTCCACCATTTTCCCTCAAGATTGTAGTCAAGACCACTTGTGATCTCACATGAATTTTAAAATATTTTTTTCCTATGTCTGTGAAAAATGCCATTGGAATTTTGATAGGGATTGTGCTCAATCTATATTATTTGGGGTAGCATGTGCATCTTAACAATATGAATTCTGATCCATGAACATGGGATATTTTTCAAACTTCTTTCCAGGAAAATCTGCAGATTTGAATTTATCACCAGATTAAGTTAGGTGAGAAGAGTCAGGAAATGCCCACACTCTCACTCAAGATCTAGTAAGTCTATCATTTGCGTACCTCACTGTTTCCCAGATACAATCCAGTTAGCCCTACCTTCACACACCACCTGTGGAGTAAACATAGACTCTTTAAGAACTACTGAGAAGTGTTGTTGGGTGTGACAAATGTTATGTAGCAAATAGACACTCTGGTATGTCCTAGCAGAGTTTGGGTAGTACTCACTGGCTTTGCACATTTTGAGGGTTAAATCAGCCAGGGTGCCCACCACTTAGTTTTTTATGAATGGTCTGTAGGCATTATTTTATAGAAATTGTTTAGAAGTGGGTTCAATTTTAATTTTGTTTTATACATGTTAGCAATTCCTAGGAAATAATATTTACCTAAATACTCTCAGGTAGTCATATATTATATGTCTATAATTTGTTAACATGTTTTGATCATGAGTATGTGCACAGCTGAGGGCACTGTAAGTAAGGCAGATAGTCTGTAGAATGGGAGAAGAGTTTTGCAGGTTATGATACCGACAAAGTTCTGATAATTAGAATCTACAGAGAATCAATAAGAAAAGAATAAATAATCCTGTTTCTTTGTGGGCAATAGACTTGAATGGAAATTCTCTGAGAATGACAGGTGAATGGCTAACAAACACATGAAAAAATGCTCATTATCTTTAATCATCAGATAAATGCAAATCAAAGCTTCTTTGAGATATCACCTAATTCCAGTAAGATTGCCTTGCATCACAAAATCCCCAAACTGCAAATATTGGCATAGATGTGGAGAGAAGGGAACACTTCTACACTGCTAGTGGGATTGCAAACTAATACAGCCTTTTTGAAAAGAAGTATGGTGAATTCTCAAGGAACTAGAAGTTGACCTACCTTTTGATCCTGCAATTCCATTACTAGGTATCTACCCTGATGAACAAAAATCATTTTACAATAAAGACATTTGCACCAGAATGTTTATTGCAGTCAAATTCATAATTTCCAAGTCATGGAAACAGCCTAAATGCCCAACAACTCATGAATGGATTAACAAATTGTGATATATATATATATATATATACACACAAACACCATGGAATATTATGCAGCCATAAAAAGATGGAGACTTTACGTCTTTTATGTTTATCTGGATGGAGCTGGAACAGGTTCTTCTTAGTGAAGTATCTCAAGAATGGAAAAAAATGTATCCAATGTACTCAAAACTGTTATGAAACCAATGTATAATCACACATTTGTATGAATGATAAAACGCAAATATAGTCCAGAAAGAAGAAAGGGAGAGAAGAGAGAAGGGAGGGGACGGGGAAGGGCAGGTGGAAGGAGGGTATTTGGCAGGATCTCACCTAATGTGCACAAGGGTACATTTCAAAACAGCTAAGAGTATATTATAAATGTGTTACCACAAAAAATAAGTGAGGTGATGGTTATGCTAATCAGTTTGATTTAAGCATTCCACATTGTATATCATTGTATATAAAAATCATTACATTGTACCCCATAAATGCATACAGTTATGATTTAATATGAATTAAGTTAGAAAAGTAAATAAATAAAGAATTTTAGTCCTTACATATATGCTATATTTATCCCATACATACATACAATATTAAATCATATTAATGATGTATTATGTAGAAAGTACAAGCAGACAATAGTAAATTTTCAAACATTGTACTTCAATAGAAAATGAAGTAGACATATTTTTCTCACTTACTTTTACAAAGTTTACATTTACATTTACTGTAAGAATGTCCTAGAAAAATGAACACCTAATTCAAAATTGAGTAGGGGACTGCATTCCTGAATTACCTCCAACTTTTGAGAACATTAATATCTGAAAGCCAGTTGTCTTAATATTTATTTATTTGTTTGTTTGTTTTAGACAGAATGCCTCTTTAGATCTCTCCTATCGTACTTGTTCAAAAGTATTACTGAGCACCTTCAATGAGATGAACCTAAAACATGGCTTGGGGTAAACCAATAAATTAAGTAAGAAAGCCATAGTCCCTATAATCTGGAAGTTTATGGTCTAATATTGGCACAACGAATTCATTGCATTAAGTGTGAGTTTCTACTCCAAGTGCTATTTATAAAGAATCAAGAATCCAGAGTCAGGAAAAAACAAAATTGTTTGATGAATTAGCAATGCCAGCTGAAGACCAATACAGAGATGGGAGTGGCAGCAGACATGCTGTATTTGTCTAATATCTAAGATTCTATAACCTCACTACACATTTCTAAAGATTAGTCATCCAACTCTCTATAAACCTGGAGTGAGAGAAATAGAACAGACATAGTGAAAAATCTAGGCTTTACTTCTTGTACTAATAGTTGAGCTAGTCTAAGTACTTTAGCTATTGATAAACATATGTTAGCATATACCTATTCATTCTGTTGGAGAAAACTGGATAACTCCTTAAGTGTTTTGCCCTCCAGGCTTACATTAAAAGTTAATTACCACCACATGGGACAGGCCTCAGGAGGCCATGACAGCAGTGAACCAGTATCATCAAAATGTGCACCTCGTATTCGCCCCTGAATAGCTCACCTCTCACAATAGAATACTTTCTCCTTTAGTGAATGTTTAGAAGTTAAAAACCACAGCGCTTTCTGGGTGGGTAGTAAGTTGAAGAAAGACAACTTTTAGTTGAAGAAAAATAAATTTAGAGCCCTGGGTTACATCGTTAAGGACAAGGGTGTCGTGGGAGAGGTAGTCACAGATATAAATATAGGGCTCTAATTAGCTATATTGGATGTACTCAAAATTTATTCTCTCTCCCCCCCTAAATATCTGTCTTCTTCCTGCCTTCCCATGAAAAGCTGTCATTTGGCTTTTGGCTATAATATGGGCATTTGTTATAATATGATGTAATAGTAACCAACAAGAACACTAATAAGCAGAGATTCAATAAAGTGTTTTAAGAGGCCCTGAACCACTCTTGCCTCTAAATCCCTCTTTCACTGGTGTACAAAAAAACTTTGATTTTTTTTTCTATTGAATATTTTCAATTCATTAAGGAGAAGTGGGCTTTGCATGGACCAATGATGAGTGTATGTCAAGACCAATCCTAGTCTATGTATCTAAGGTCAAAAATTAAATTAAATTAAATTTAAAACAGGAAAGACCAAAGTGTGGATTTTTTTGTAGAGACTGTCACCACATTTATTATACTTGTATATTGGTCTCTTTGATTTATCGTTTATTTAGATTTCAGTTCTTTTTCCAAGTGTAAAATGTTTTCCCAATTTGACTGTAAGTTTCTTAAGGGCAGGGATTTTTCTTTACAGTTCTATAGCAGCATGCAGTGTGGTACCTTCTGTTGGGAACACTGTAGAGTATATGAACACCCTCTTGTTTCTGCAAGCTGATTCATTAGTCTGGTATTATTGCCTTCTTTCTATAGGTCAGTGGTCACATATAAATACTGAAATGCGTTTATAAAGGTTGCCTTTGCTTTTTAATTTAAAGAGATGTGTACTTATCTTGAAAACATTAGTAACAATCTTCTGCTAGTGAAGATAGTTTTTACAGACTAAAGTTTATACTTTAATAGAAAACAACCTGAATTTATGTGCTCATGCACAAATGAAGTAGAATAATATGATGGGTTCTTTTTTTTTTTTTTTTTTTCTTTTTGTGAGACAGAATCTCACTTTGTCACCCTGGGTGGAGTGCCATGGTGTCATAGTTCACAGCAACCTCAAACTCTTGGGTTCAAGCAATCCTCTTGCCCCTTCTCCCAAGTAGCTGGGACTACAGTGACCTGCCATAACGCTCTGCTAGTTTTTCTAATTTTAGCATAGGCAGGGTCTTGCTCTTTCTCAGGCTGATCTTGAACTCCTGAGCTCAGGCAATCCTATCTGCCTCAGCCTCCCAGAGTGCTAGGATTACAGGGGTGAATTACTGCACCCAGCCAGATGTGTTCTAATAATTAAGGATAACAGAGCCTCATTACAATCATTTCCATGTTATAAAATATCTAATTTTCATATCTTTGTTTTAATTTTAAATTTGCTTAAACCTTTACAAGCATGCCATATTTAATAAGTGCATCTGTTCAACCATAGATGTTAAAATTATACAAATCTGTAAATGGCCCAATATTTCCTGCATTAAATTTTGTGTGACTTTAGGTCAGGAACCACACCTATTTAAATCACAAAATTCATATCAAGTACATGAAGTGTCTTGATACATACTTTTTAACAGAGCAAGATGCTGTTATCACCCAAAATGAGGGAAAGGGACAATTAAGGGATTTCAAAAGGAGACATTAAATAATTATAATGGAGAGAGATAGCAAGGATGCTGTACTTGCAGGAGAATAAAATCAGATATGAGGAAACAAAGAGGATAAGAAAATAACTCACACAAGGAATTGAATTGGACCAGTAAAACATCTGAAAATCTACTACTTGCATCAATGTCAAAAAATTTGAAGTGAACAGGTGATCTGAGCATTCTTCTGACATCCATCTTCATACCCTCTTGGTCTCTAAAATACTTCTTTAGCTTCCTTGAACAAAGACACCACAGTGGGCTACACAAGGTGCAGAAAAGGAAAGGAAAGCTGTTCTGGCTCCTCTGCATGCGTTAGTCAGTTTCTTCCTCTGAGTCTGTGTCTTAATTGCCTTGCCTGTCTTATTAGATTGAAAACCCACTGGGTTGGGACCATCACTACTAAGGTGTACAGCACTGAGCTTGGCAGGTGATCAGCACTCAATAAACGTCTATTGCTACCACAAACCAATGTATAAATCTCAGAAATAGGCATAATAATGGACCTGACAGATTAATGCCCAGGGCTATTTTTGTACAGCAGCATGGGCTAGCCAAATCAAAATCAGACACCTCACATTCAATTCTTCTCAGTTTTGCATGTAATTCTCAGCCTTTCACGTATTTGTCCTGTGACAGACAGTAACAAGTGATAGTCAACTTTTCAATACAATCAAATTAAAAAGTGTTCTCCCCTCCCCTTTTTTTGTCCCCTTGTCAAATGCTATTGACCCATTATGTAGATGGCATTGCTTTTTTAATATTGATAGAGTGGTTTCAAATGCTGCCACAGATGTTTTATATGTATTTATACTCAACATTTCAAGTTCTCTTCTTTGTGGGGGATTTTCTTTGGGCGCAAGGAACTACTTAAAGAAACCATTTAATTTGTACTCTAATGAGTCCTCTGAAGTGAATAAGGCAGAGTTGTTACCAGTAATTCTCTTTAGAAAACAAAATGAACATTTGTAGAAATGAGTGACGTAAGCTCTACTCCTACCTACCCCAACCAGTGAAGAGATGGTAAAACATTGGGAAGAATTCTCCTCAAATAAGAGCTCTTCACAGAAAGAAAAGGTTATTTGTGAGGTATATTGAAGCTTTTTGAGGTCATAATAAAAGACAATAAGCTTTCAATTCCGTTTTCCCCTACGTAAAGTGTCATCTTTCTCTACCTTATATGATTATTTCCCTATCTTAACAGAACTCCACTGTAGTTACAGGCAGCCATTAGTTTCCCTTTTTTGTTAGATATTCATATTTTTTCTTTTATCTGGCTAATGTGTAAAAAGGTCCCCAAATTTAATTGTGCAAATACATGATACAGTCCTTGAAATTATTTATAAGTTGCAATAAATTCTTTAATCAAACAAAATTCTTTCTGAGACAGGAAATTATATGTAAAATATAAATGAAATAATCTGTTCTCAGGTCCAATCTTCTTTTGGAAATTAGTACAAGGGTAAAGACAGAGCTGGCCCTATGACCAACCAGGATCAATGAAAGAAAATTGGGGATTGAGAGCATAAAATATTTGAGCCTGTACCGGATATAAAAAGAAGAGTCTCGGGTTCAAATTTACACTACATAATTGCAGAAGTATAAAAAAAGCAATTATTTAGATAATTTAAGGATCAAAATACCTTTGTCTCCATTGTTAAGATTCTCCACATCCAGAATATTGCCCACAAATGCACCTGCTCATATAGAGCTGTCTAGTAGGCGCTTGAAATTCTTATGTAGGATGACAAAGGCAAGGAAAATATTTTCATGTAAATATTAATTTACAGGAGGCGGAGCAAGATGGCAACCGAGTAACAGCTTCCTTGCATCTGGGCACCGTGAGTCGGGGGAGATAGGACTCCAGGCATCTCTGGCTGGCGGGAACTGCCTATCATCACTCCTGTGAGGCTACAGGGAGTCAGCGAGAGACTTCTGGACCCCAAGAGGAGGACTAAAACAGTGGAAAACTGGCAAGTGGTCGCGTGTGTTCAATCCGTCTAAACCCGCCCACAACTGTAAGTTCAGTAGCAGCGAGACTGCAAACCAGAAAGGCCTTACCTGTGAACTGTTTTGATGTCCTTGGACTTGGCACTGAGTTGAACTGCCTTGGGGAAGGCCTGAGCGGGAGTGCAGAGAACTTTGGCCGTTGTCTAGGGCCCCAGTCTGAGCTGCTGAGCCAGACGGAGCTAATAGTGTTTGGCGGTGGGTCATACGGATCCATTGTCAGTGATCTGCCCGGCAAGCTCCGCCCTCAGGGTCGCAGAGCTAGAAACGGGTGGGAGCTGGTAACCCAGCAACCAAGTAGCCTAAGGGTGGGGTCTGAGCCACCTTGCAGCCCTAACCCTCAGGGGCAGAGTGAGACCGGTTTTGGCACCCTGGGTAAGTGGATAGCCACTTCAGCAGTGATTCCAGCAAGAAAGCTGGGAAAGCTTCTGCTCAGCAAGTTTACAAGTTCAAAGTGCCTTTTAAGTGGGCTGAAGAGAGATTTAGGGTGTCTACCTGCTGGGGTTTGAGAAATCAGCTGCCTCCAGTCGTATCAGAACTGTGACTAACATCTCATACCCCATAAGACCACGTGTTGCCCAGACAATATTCAATAACATATACAAACTGCTTTGTTTTTGGTTGTGTATTTTTTCTTTCTTTTTTTTTTTTGTTTGTTTATTTTGACGTTGTTGATGTTCTTTTGTTTTTTAATTTCAATTTTTTCCATACAGATCCCTTTTTCTTTCTCAATTTTTCTAGTTTAATTATAATTTCCCATTGCTGCCTTTTTTAATAACTACAACTTCATTTTTGCTAGTGTTTCTACCGCTATCATTTGGTTTTTCACCCCATTGTATCCCCGTAAAGTTTTCTGTTTGCTTGTTTTGGTTTGATTTATAACATTTTTGTCTTTCCTCTCTACTTGGTGGAGGTGGGGTACTGTGTCTGATCAGGTTAGCAAAGAGCTGCTGACCTAAAGGGAATCACCCAACTGGGGCACCCCCAGAAGGTGGGGTTTTTTAAGGTTGTGTCAAAGTACCCTACTGTACACCTATATTGCCCTGTCTCCCTCTTTCTGTGCCTCTCTTCTTTTTGTCAATATTCCTTATCCCCACCCCCTCTCCTTTCTCTACCTTTCTTTTTTTTTTTTTTTTTTCTTATCACTCGGTCCTCCTTTCTTTCATCCCTTTTTTGCTCTTCAATCTTCTCACCCTTCTGGTCCTGTAACCCTTAGTCCACAGGCACGAGATCTTAAAGAGCAAGAGGAAGTGAAAGGAAAATTAGGGCAAGGAAACAGATAAAAGAAATCACTCATGAGGAAGAATCAGCAGAAAACTCCAGGCAACATGAAGAACCAGTCCAGAACGACCCCGCCAAGGGACCATGAGGTAGCTACTGCAGAGGATTCCACCTATACAGAAATGTTAGGAATGACAGAAAGGGAATTTAGAATACACATGTTGAAAACAATGAAAGAAATGATGGAAACAATGAAGGAAACTGCTAATAAAGTGGAAAATAACCAAAAGGAAATTCAAAAACAGAATCAAATCAGAGATGAACGATATGAAGAATATAAAAAGGATATAGCAGAGCTGAAGGAAATGAAACAGTCAATCAGGGAACTTAAAGATGCAATGGAAAGTATCAGCAACAGGTTAGACCATGCAGAAGAAAGAATTTCAGAGGTAGAAGACAAAGTTTTTGAGATAACTCAGATAGTAAAAGAGGCAGAAAAGAAGAGAGAGAAAGCAGAACGTTCACTGTCAGAATTATGGGACTTTATGAAGCGTTCCAACATACGAGTTATAGGAATTCCAGAAGGGGATGAAGAATGCCCCAGAGGAATGGAAGCCATACTAGAGAATATTATAAAAGAAAATTTCCCAAACATCACCAAAGATTCTGACACACTGCTTTCAGAGGGCTATCGGACCCCAGGTCGCCTCAACTCTAACCGAGCTTCTCCAAGACACATTGTGATGAACCTGTCCAAAGTCAAGACAAAAGAAAAGATTCTCCAAGCTGCCAGGAGTAAGCGCCAGTTGACCTACAGGGGCAAATCCATCAGAGTGACTGCAGACTTCTCTAATGAAACTTTCCAAGCAAGAAGACAATGGTAATCTACCTTTAATCTACTTAAACAGAACAATTTTCAGCCCAGAATTCTGTACCCTGCTAAGCTAAGCTTCAAAATTGATGGAGAAATCAAATCATTTATGGATATACAAACATTGAGGAAATTCACCACAACAAGACCAGCTCTACAGGAAATACTTCAACCTGTTCTGCACACTGACCACCACAATGGATCAGCAGCAAAGTAAGAACTCAGAAATCAAAGGACAGAGCCTAACCTCCACACTGATGCAAAAGATAAAACTAAGCAATGGACTCTCACCAAATAAGACGAATAGAATACTACCACACTTATCAATTATCTCCATAAATGTTAATGGCTTGAATTCCCCACTGAAGAGACATAGATTGGCTGACTGGATTAAAAAACACAAGCCATCCATTTGCTGTCTGCAAGAAACACACCTGGCTTCAAAAGACAAATTAAAGCTCCGAGTCAAGGGATGGAAGACAATTTTTCAGGCAAATGGAATTCAGAAGAAAAGAGGAGTTGCAATCTTATTTTCGGATACATGTGGATTTAAAGCAACTAAAGTCAAAAAAGACAAAGATGGTCACTTTATATTGGTCAAGGGAAAACTACAACAAGAAGACATTTCAATTCTAAATATTTATGCACCCAATTTAAATGCTCCCAGATTCTTGAAGCAGACCTTACTCAGTCTGAGCAATATGATATCTGATAATACCATCATAACAGGGGACTTTAACACACCTCTTACAGAGTTGGACAGATCCTCTAAACAGAAATTAAACAAAGATATAAGAGATTTAAATGAGACCCTAGAACAACTATGCTTGATAGACGCATATAGAACACTCCATCCCGAAGATAAAGAATATACATTCTTCTCATCACCCCATGGAACATTCTCCAAAATTGATCATATCCTGGGACACAAAACAAATATCAACAGAATCAAAAGAATTGAAATTTTACCTTGTATCTTTTCAGACCATAAGGCACTAAAGGTGGAACTCAACTCTAACAAAAATGCTCGACCCTACCCAAAGGCATGGAAATTAAACAATCTTCTGTTGAATAACAGATGGGTGCAGGAAGAAATAAAACAGGAAATCATTAACTTCCTTGAGCATAACAACAATGAAGACACAAGCTACCAAAACCTGTGGGATACTGCAAAAGCAGTTTTGAGAGGAAAATTCATCGCTTTAGATGCCTACATTCCAAAAACAGAAAGAGAGCACATCAACAGTCTCACAAGAGATCTTATGGAATTGGAAAAAGAAGAACAATCTAAGCCTAAACTCAGTAGAAGAAAAGAAATATCCAAAATCAAATCAGAGATCAATGAAATTGAAAACAAAAGAATCATTCAGAAAATTAATGAAACAAGGAGTTGGTTTTTTGAAAAAATAAATAAAATAGATAAACCATTGGCCAGACTTACTAGAAAAAGAAAAGTAAAATCTCTAGTAACCTCAATCAGAAACGATAAAGGGGAAATAACAACTGATCCCACAGAGATACAAGAGATCATCTCTGAATACTACCAGAAACTCTATGCCCAGAAATTTGACAATGTGAAGGAAATGGATCAATATTTGGAATCACACCCTCTTCCTAGACTTAGCCAGGAAGAAATAGACCTCCTGAACAGACCAATTTCAAGCACTGAGATCAAAGAAACAACAAAAAATCTTCCAACAAAAAATGCCCTGGTCCAGATGGCTTCACTCCAGAATTCTATCAAACCTTCAAGGAAGAGCTTATTCCTGTACTGCAGAAATTATTCCAAAAAATTGAGGAAGAAGGAATCTTCCCCAACACATTCTATGAAGCAAACATCACCCTGATACCAAAACCAGGAAAAGACCCAAACATAAAGGAGAATTTCAGACCAATCTCCCTCATGAATATAGATGGAAAAATTCTCAACAAAATCCTAGCCAATAGATTACAGCTTGTCATCAAAAAAGTCATTCATCATGATCAAGTAGGCTTCATCCCAGGGATGCAAGGCTGGTTTAACATACGCAAGTCCATAAACGTTATCCACCATATTAACAGAGGCAAAAATAAAGATCACATGATCCTCTCAATAGATGCAGAAAAAGCATTTGATAAAATCCAGCATCCTTTTCTAATTAGAACACTGAAGAGTATAGGCATAGGTGGCACATTTCTAAAACTGATTGAAGCTATCTATGACAAACCCACAGCCAATATTTTACTGAATGGAGAAAAATTGAAAGCTTTTCCTCTTAGAACTGGAACCAGACAAGGTTGTCCTATGTCACCTTTACTATTCAACATAGTGCTGGAAGTTCTAGCCAATACAATTAGGCAAGACAAGGAAATAAAGGGAATCCAAATGGGAGCAGAGGAGGTCAAACTCTCCCTCTTTGCTGACGACATGATCTTATACTTAGAGAACCCCAAAGACTCAACCACAAGACTCCTAGAAGTCATCAAAAAATACAGTAATGTTTCAGGATATAAAATCAATGTCCACAAGTCAGTAGCCTTTGTATACACCAATAACAGTCAAGATGAGAAGCTAATTAAGGACACAACTCCCTTCACCATAGTTTCAAAGAAAATGAAATACCTAGGAATATACCTAACGAAGGAGGTGAAGGACCTCTACAAAGAAAACTATGAACTCCTCAGAAAGGAAATAGCAGAGGATATTAACAAATGGAAGAACATACCATGCTCATGGATGGGAAAAATCAACATTGTTAAAATGTCTATACTTCCCAAAGCAATCTACCTATTCAATGCCATTCCTATCAAAGTACCTACATCGTACTTTCAAGATTTGGAAAAAATGATTCTGCGTTTTGTATGGTACCAGAAAAAACCCCGTATAGCTAAGGCAGTTCTTAGTAACAAAAATAAAGCTGGGGGCATCAGCATACCAGATTTTAGTCTGTACTACAAAGCCATAGTGCTCAAGACAGCATGGTACTGGCACAAAAACAGAGACATAGACACTTGGAATCGAATTGAACACCAAGAAATGAAACTAACATCTTACAACCACCTAATCTTCGATAAACCAAACAAGAACTTACCTTGGGGGAAAAACTCCCTATTCAATAAATGGTGTTGGGAGAACTGGATGTCTACATGTAAAAGACTGAAACTGGACCCACACCTTTCCCCACTCACAAAAATTGATTCAAGATGGATAAAGGACTTAAATTTAAGGCATGAAACAATAAAAATCCTCAAAGAAAGCATAGGCAAACACTGGAAGATATTGGCCTGGGGAAAGACTTCATGAAGAAGACTGCCATGGCAATTGCAACAACAACAAAAATAAACAAATGGGACTTCATTAAACTGAAAAGCTTCTGTACAGCTAAGGAGACAATAACCAAAGCAAAGAGACAACCCACACAATGGGAAAGGATATTTGCATATTTTCAATCAGACAAAAGCTTGATAACTAGGATCTATAGAGAACTCAAATTAATCCACATGAAAAAAGCCAACAATCCCTTATATCAATGGGCAAGAGACATGAATAGAACTTTCTCTAATGACGACAGACGAATGGCTAACAAACACATGAAAAAATGTTCATCATCTCTATATATTAGAGAAATGCAAATCAAAACATCCCTGAGATATCATCTAACCCCAGTGAGAATGGCCCATATCACAAAATCTCAAAACTGCAGATGCTGGCGTGGATGTGGAGAGAAGGGAACACTTTTGCATTGCTGGTGGGACTGCAAACTAGTACAACCTTTCTGGAAGGAAGTATGGAGAAACCTCAAAGCACTCAAGCTAGACCTCCCATTTGATCCTGCAATCCCATTACTGGGCATCTACCCAGAAGGAAAGAAATCCTTTTATCATAAGGACACTTGTACTAGACTGTTTATTGCAGCTCAATTTACAATCGCCAAAATGTGGAAACAGCCTAAATGCCCACCAACCCAGGAATGGATTAACAAGCTGTGGTATATGTATACCATGGAATACTATTCAGCCATTAAAAAAAATGGAGACTTTACATCCTTCGTATTAACCTGGATGGAAGTGGAAGACATTATTCTTAGTAAAGCATCACAAGAATGGAGAAGCATGTCCTATGTACTCAATCTTGATATGAGGACAATTAATGACAATTAAGGTCATGGGGGGGAAGCAGAAAGAGGGATGGAGGGAGGGGGGTGGGGCCTTAGTGTGTGTCACACTTTATGGGGGCAAGACATGATTGCAAGAGGGACTTTACCTAACAATTGTAATCAGTGTAACTGGCTTATTGTACCCTCAATGAATCCCCAACAATAAAAAAAAAAAAAAAAGAAAAAAATAAAGGAGGTCAAGCATGTGCAAGGCTCAGGCCTATAATCCTCCTACTCTGGGAGGCCAAGGCAGGAAGATCACTTGAGGTTAGGAGTTCGAGACCAGCCTAAGTCAGACCCCATCTCTAGCCAAAACAGAAAAATTAGCTAGATATGGTGGCCCACACCTGGGAGGCTGAGACAGGAGGACTGCTTGAGCCCAGGAATTTGCGGCTGCCGTGAGCTAGGCGGATGCTATGGCATTCCAGCCTTGGCAACAGAGGGAGACTTTGTCTCAACAAAAAAAAATGGAAGGAAGGAGAGAGAGAGAGAGAGAAAGAGAGAGAGGGAGGGACGGAGGGAGGGAAGAAGGAAGGAGTATTTTGGGTCTTTATGTAGAAGTTTGGTGATGCTTCTGTTACCAGAAATATGCCCACAGCAACTTAACTCTTATTTATATAAATTAGCCTATGGTAAAATTGGTTTCGTTATAGTTGTTTCACTTAAAGTCCTTGTTTCCAAGGAGGTCTTACTGTACTTGCCTTCCTCCTAAATGTATCTACAGAACGACCCTATTTTAAGACTCACAGCTTTCTCTTTTATAAGCCCAACTTATAAAAACAATCAGCCACTAAAAAAACCAAATAAGTGAAATTATTTAAGATTCTCTGGTAAATAGGAAAGGAACAGTTTTTATCTCATCCCACTTCAAGAACTAATTCTGTAGAATACTACATTCAATGTATGTAGATGCGAGGCTGATCCCTAACTACTAAAGCAGGTTACGCACTGTAAAGAGAATTGTACTTCTAATATTAAAGAGTCCGTGGTTTGTTTGTAAGACAAAAGAAAAGATAAAAGCAATTCTATTTCAGTATGAATAGTAGACAATATCCCCCTCCTGATTTCAGATGCCAAGTTACGCTTCTCTTTCTTGGCTATAAGGTACGTATTTGTTATTAGAGAATAGTCATTAACTCCTACAGAGGTCCCGGAATCTCTGAGCTCAGAAGAAGAGCAGGAGTTAAGCACCACCAAGGATGTCTGGCTTCATTCACTAGGCTGGAATTTCTAGCCAGGAGAACTTGAAGCATATGAGTCTCACAAAGCTGTCAGAATTATCACCTGATGAGAGTAGTATTATCTGGTTTCCAGCATAATTTCTTTGCCACGGTTCAAACTAGATTTCAGTTATATCAAAGGGGCAGATGAAAAATATTAAATTGTGAACTAAAGGCAAGCAACTTCCTCTATGCCACACCCAGTCAGACAGCAGAACTGAACAACAGCCTTCAGAGCTCTCCTTGGCTACAGCATACACCAAGAAGACCTTTTAATGACCTCCTTGCCAGGTGTCCAACAAAGAGACCATAAAAGGAAAAGCTCTTGCTATATGAGGCTCTTATGTACAAGAGTATATGGTACTGCTGGAATATATCATGTCAAACTAAGGAGTCAGAATCAATCTCTGGTACCCAGAAATGATTGTCACACTCACAACTTAACATTTTTGCATACAAGCATATCTCAGAGATATTGCAGATTCAGTTCCAGACCAATGGAATAAAGTGAATATTGCAATAAAGCAAGTCACACAAATTGTTTTGTCTCCCAATATATGTAAAAGTTTTGTTTACTCTATACTATAGTCTGTTAGGTGTACAAAAGCATTATGTCTAAAAGAACAACGTACATACCTTAATTTAAAAATACTTTATTGCTAATAAATGCTAAAGACCATCTGAAAAAAAATATTAATTTACAAAATATATTTCCTTATGAAAGTATATTTAAATAAGTTTTTGATTAATCTATTAATTTATTTTTAAAAATATTATATTTAGAGTGCTTATAGTATGGATCAGTCAGTTAACTAGGTATTGTGTTATTTTTTCTTATTCTTGACAACTTTTCTCTTGCAAAATAAATTCATGGATGCTCTATGTTTTTTGTATTAAATAGATACAAACAATAAAAAAAAGCCTGTCAAAGAAATGAGACATCTACACATTAAAAAAATAAATAAATAAAATTAAAAAACCCCAAACTTCTCCCAAAACATTCTTTAGTTTGTAAGTTTGAGTGACTAGAAGAATGGTGGTCCCATTAACATAAATAACAAAGTCTGGAGAATAACTTGTGAAGAGGTACTTAATGAGTTCATGTTTGAATACATTGAATATGAAACCATCATAGAACACTCAGATGGGGTCACCAGTCAGTGTATAGTACGGGATCGGAATTTGCAGGAAAAATTAGGCTTGTATGCCCTAATTCAGTCATCATCTATCAAAATGTGTTAGCTTATTTCAATATTTGTCAATTTTTTTATCTATTTGAATGATGACAGTAGATAAAAATAAGAGTCAAGATCCTCAACATACCTGGAGGAAGGAAGAGATCAGGTATTCCTTCCAGAGGAAAAATGGAAAGTTTCTCTACAATGTAAGTTGATTAGTTATCATACGAATCCTTTCTCAGATTTGAAGTACTATTCTTTCATAACAGGTTAAAGCAGGAGGAGTGTGAGAAAAATTAGAGAAATCTCTGCTTTCTCTCTATGAAATTTATGTTTATTTTGTAATCATTCTGAGGTAGGGAAAAGAATAATAAAATGGTTTTCTGTTTGTTTTTGTTTTTGCTTTGTTTTGTTACTTGGCTTGCTAAATGAGGTAGTTGACATAAGAAAAAACAAACCAAACCAAGCAACACTGCAAAATATTTAAAGCCTGGTGACACCCTAATTTCAGCACCTTCTTCCATTGGCTCTTACTAATATCTTATCATAAATATCCTATTATGAGGGACATGGCCATCTGCAGAAAGGTTGCCCGTATATTTTGTCTTTTGTGCATTCATATTTTTTATTTCTCCAGTTTGATCAGAGGAAGATCAACTTACTCACAGGTTCTTTCTCTAAAGTGGATTTTCAGGAAGGAAAGTCGTAACCTAAAAGCATCTTTTTTTTCTCTCATTTTTATTATGGGTTAATATAAGGACACATACAATTAGGTTACATTATTTCCATTTGTAAGGTAATATCCAAAGTCTGAGTTGTAGTTCAATCACCCAGCAAGTAAGTCATTTACCCCTACATTGTAGCTGATAGGTGAGAACTTACTAAGCCCCCTCCTCACTTTCTAAATTTAATTATGTTTCTCTCTCATCTCAACCTATAGTTGTTGGTCAACTAACTATTTTCAGATTGGTACTTACATGTGGGATTGTTATTTTTCCATGTACTTAGGAAAATGCTCTCCGCATCCATCCAGGTACATACGAAAAATGCAATCTCCATCGTGTTATTCATGCCATACATATGCCAGATCATGTTAATTCAGTCATGGGTTGATGGGCACATGAGTTGTTTCTACATCTTTGCAATTGTGAACTGAGCTGCTATAAATATTCAAGTGCAAATATCTTTATGATGATATGAAGTTTTTTCTTTTGGGTAGATACCTAGTAATGGAATTGTGGGATCAAATGGGAGGTCTTTAAGGATTCTCCATACATCATTCCAAAAATGCTTTACTAGTTTGCAGTTCCACCAACACGCACCAGTGTACCCATGCCAGTGTCTGCAGCTTTGGGGTCTTGTGATTCCCACTGGTGCTGGGTGATATCTCAAAGTGGTCTTGATTTGCATTTTCTGATGATTAGGGATGATGAGCATTTTTTTCACATGTTTGTTGGCCATTCGTCTGTCTTCTTAGCAAAAGGTTCTGTTCATTTATGTTGCCCATTGATTGACGGGGTTGTTTGCTCATTTTTTGTTGATTTGCTTGAGTATTTTGTATATCTAGTTACTATCCTTTTGTCTGATTCATAACATGTGAATATCTTCTCCCATTCTGAAGGTCGTCTATTTGCTTTATTAATTGTGCACTTAGCTGTGCAGACACTTTTAACTTGATCAGGTCACATTTATTTATCTTTGTTGTTTCTTCAGTTGCCAAAGGGTTCTTTTTCATGAATTCTTTCCCAAGGCCAATATTGTTAAGCGTTTCCTCATACTTTTTTTCTAAGGTTTTTATCATTTCATGTCTTCAATTTACATTTTTAATCCAGCATGAGTTAATTTTTGTAAGTGGTGAGAGGTACAGGTCAAGTTTCAGTCTTGTGACTAACCAGTTCTCCTAGCACTATTTCTTAAACAGTGATTCTTTTCCCCAATATAAGCTTTTGTTTAGTTTTTTGAAGATTGATGGTAGTAAGGCTGGTTTAACCTCTAGATTCTTGATTCTTTTCTAAGAACATCTTTATTTTTATTATTTTTGTGTGTGTGTGTTTGAAATTATTTATTTATTTATTATTAAATCATAGCTGTGTACATTAATGTGATCATGGGGCACCATACCCTGGTTTCATAGACCTAAGAACATCTTTAAACAACAGTGTACAACATGAAATTCATGAGTTATTCCATGTAAACAAAAACACTTGGGTTCTTAACAAAATTTTGTCACTTATTATGTGGCTTAGACAGATCAATTATCTTTTTACAAATATTGGTTTTCTCATATATAAAATCAAGATAACTTTATTGTCTCTTTTCAACAGTTTGGATAGAACTGGATATCATCATCCTAAGGGAAGTTGCTAAAGAATAGAAAAATTGACACAACGTGTATTCACTATTAAACTGGCATCAAGGAAAATGTTAATAAAACTTAACAGAAATCAAGTGAGAGATGAGGGGGAAAGAAAGGGATGGGTGAAAACCTACCTAATGGGTACAATGAAAACTGTCTGGCTGTCAGACACATTAAACAGCCATAAGTCAAGCACGTGGATCACTCAAGTGATCCACGTAACAAAAAAAATTTGTAACCACATAAAACTTTGAAATAAAATAAATAAATATTGAATGCCTAAAATAATAAAATAAAACAAATTTCCCATAAGGCTTATTACAGCTGCTAAATGTGATAGGCCAAAAACTATCATACTTAGTTCTGTGGTTACACATTAGCAAATTATAAGCAGCCAAGAAATATAGTATATGTTCATTGTTATAACTAACCTCTACTTCTGTGGGGAAAATATAAAGGCAAATTGGGAAAATGACGCAAAATCAAGTACAGGAAGAAGAGTAAAAGATAAGAAAAAAATGGTTCTAGCCAGTTACTGCATGAAGTAACTCTGTAGTTTCATCATTCTTTCCCCCTTTCCTATTCATGCCCGTGTTCTAGCAATACCGGGACTGCCTCTGTTTGACACGTGTCCTTTAACAAGCCTTTATATGTGTATTTCTTATTTTTGAAATTAAGGAAATAAATCCAGTTATCACTTCCACTTCTAGAATTCTCATTTCTATATATTGCTTTCATTATAATCTTTGTAAAATTCACTTCTGAGAAGATTATCTGCTTCTCAAAAATCTGAGTGGATTCTCTATGTTCCAACGTTTAAAAGATCTTATAGTCTTCCTTTTTTGATCTCCTCTCCCCTCACTATTCTCACACAATCTAAGTTCCAAACATATCCCTACACCTGTTTTATGTCTTAAGCCTTTGTACATGTTACTTCTTGATCAATGTGATCATTTTTTGAGGCTTTCAAGGATTCTACTTTTCCTAAACCTTGCCAAATCCAATAAAACAAAATTGTTACTTATCACTTCATGTCACCACTACATCTTTTACAGGGTTTTGGTTTTTTTCACCATAATCATACAATAAAATTATGAGCTTACTCATTTACAAAGTTATGAACTTCTTGAAAAGTCTTTGAAGTAGGGTCAAGAAGAGAGAAACGTCAAAGAAAAATGCCCATAAATCAATTGATAGCTTCATGCCATTACTGGTTCTCAATAAATGTCTGATGAATGAAACGTGTACCCTCAATTGCTTTTAATGCTCCTGGGTATTCCCCATATCACCATTTTTATCATTATCTCAGATTAGTGATTTAGTAACCACTTGTTAAATTTTTGGAATAACTTTTAAGTTTTTTAATAGAATTTCTTATTTTAAATTGAACATTTTCAGAAAGATAGACTTTATCTATGGAATGATGAATGTCTAATGAGATGCCCCTCAGCCATATCTATTATGACCAAATAATAATAGCTAACATAAAGTAAATGCCTATCATATTCCAAGCACTTTTTAGGGTCTATATAATTTAATTCTCTCAACAAACCTGCAATGTAGCTACCATTTCATTCCCATTGAATAGCTGTAGCACATAGATTTTAACCTGCTTAAAGTCAGTTAGTTAGCTAAGATCTAAATTTAGAAAGCCCGTGGATAAAGTCTGTACTCTGAGCCACTATGATCCACTGCCACTAAGGTGAACTGACCCATAGTAGCCCGAGCAAGGACAGTTCTCTAAGGTTTAGTAGCCAGTCACCATTAACTCTTACTGCCTCAATAACAACAACAAAACATTTTTCCCCGTATTTGATTGATTTTCATCTCCCACATTCTTAAATATGTTTACCCTGGGAAGAAGACTGCCAGAATCTAAGCTATATGCTTTACATATGCAAATTGTCAAATATTGCATCCAGCATTCTTTAAATTATTTGCTTCAATGTTTGTTGCTGTCTTTAAAAATTAGCACAGATATGATGATTATATTCATCGCCACCAGTTAAAAAGCATTGGACTCCTAGAGTGTTGCTTGAGGGATTTTGTAGGTTTTCTTTTTTCCATTAATATTTAAGCTCACGCTAAGGCAGACAAAACTGAATACATAACAAATAACCATGAAGGTTAGTCTTTATGGGTCAAATATAATGACAGCCTCAATTATTAAAATTCACTGCAACTGAAGGCAATGAATTTTACTGTGAAAACATTCCAAGTTCTTCTTCAAACATGCTAGTTTTCCGGTTTTAATAAACTAAACTTGGAATTGTTTTTAGCAATAGGATGGAGCTATATTTTAGCTTCTGTTTCCCCTTAAAAGATCTCTACTCTCCCATGCTAATAGCAAATAATCTCTAGGCTAACATATGTTCATTACTATGTCGTAACATGGAATTAGAAGTATAAATCCTGATATTCTGGAGTGAGGTCAAGGTCTCTGACCTTCTGGGGGAAGAGCAAGTACCCTTGAGTCCACTTGAGCCTATTCTACACTAAACTGAGATGTTGCCTATTTTAAGGTGTCCCAAATACCACAGCATCCCATGAGACCATGGAACAAATAATCCTTTTTTCTTAAAGCTGTTAGAATCCTCTAATATGTGATATACACTCTATCTCCTTTTACCTACTCCAACCATATTCTCTTTTTGATTTTCACATATTTGTTCTTTTTTTCATTCAAATAACTCCCACAGGCACTCTGTTATCATCAGATTTACTTGAGACAGACATGTCCTCTTTCCTGAAGGCAGAGGCAGGTTAACATTGTCTCGAAGAGTCCATTATCCCAGGCATCTATCCTGCACTTCTCAGGGACTCCTATTGCCTGTCTCAAATTCTTTCAATTTTGAAGTCTTTATTTCTTCATGTCTAATTTGTTGCCTTGTATACATCTTTGGACTGCTAAAATAATGGCAGATATTGAGGATGAAAAAGCCTGGCTGCATGTGTAATATCAGGCATTCTTTGGGTAACCAGAGAGAAATACCTTATAGTGTATGAAGGAAGGAATTGCTCTAACTCAGGCAATTCCTGAGTCGCTATTCAATGACTCCAAAGGATAAAGTGGAATAGGATTCTGTCCCTCTGCATTCAGGGATGTGCAAAAAACATGTAGCAAGAACACATTTTTAGGATGTTAAAATTGATTTGTTTCCCCATCCCCTTTATGCAACCTGATGGTTTCTTGGGCTTTTTATTTGAGTTTGAAATGACTCCACCTGGGGCGGTGTTGTGTTTCAATTCATGCACATTCTTTTACTTTCTGGTTAGCGATGTTACATCCAGTGGATGGAATTGTCTCTGGTGGATGAAATTCATCTAATGTCAGAAAATGAGATGGAACATGACGATACAAGATTTAATACCTATACACACACACACACACACACACACACACACACAAGTTCTCAGATCTCTGGAGAGAGAGAGAGAGAGAGAGAGAGAGAGAGAGAGAGAGAGAGAGAGAGAGAGAGAGAGTGCTGATTCTTGTGCTCCCAGCCCTACTTTGTGCTCTGTTAAGTATGCCTTTTGTTTGGGTTACACTGGCTAAATGATAAGGAACATGTTATATCTTCATGTTGCCTGACTTTATAGCAAACTCTTGTTCATACAAAACTAAGAGCAATATAGAATGATGATGATAAGTTTCGATGTGTCTGTGTGTACATGTACCTATTTATTTACTTAGAAAAAACAAAAGCTTACAAACCTTCCATGCTCAGGGTATCTATTGCTCTAGGGCACAATCTGTTGCAGAACAGTGAGAACTGTTGCTAAGGCATCTATTGTCTTAATATATGCTTGGGCAGCCCCATGTCGTCTTGCTTTGTATCTGTGAGTACAATGATTACCTGTAGTAATACCAACTTCTTTGAAAGTCACAGTGCTGCTAAGTCAAACGTGTTTGAAGAGGGCGGAAAGCAGTATCATTTCTGTTGTTTGTGTCCACAGAATTTTCAATGAATCCTAGAGAAAACATTTTGTGTTGGAAGAGGATACACTCACATAGATAAGAAAAGGAACATTTAATTCAATCCTCTAATTTTGTTTGTTTATTTTTAAATCTGAGATTTGCTTCTCTAATTTCATTTTCTTAAGACAATAGTATTTTAGGGGATTTGCATCATCATCACCATCAAGTTTTACCAGACAGTCACTGTGTGCAAAGCATTTAAGAAAAAAGAGAGGAATTTAGAAAACAGAGACCCTGAGTACATACAAAATCTGAATCCTTCAAAGAGGGAAATGCTTGGGAGAGGGCGTCTATCCTCTTTCCACCTTCTTCTTCCATCCTTCCTGCAGAATATTCGTAAAACTAGGAGAGCTTGACATTGCTTGAGCCACATTGACCAGAGAGCTGGGTTGCATTGAAATTCAGAAATTACAGTGGCCTGTTGGAAGAAAGGTTAAGGTCTTCCAGACAGTTGCTGAGTCAAGGGTGCTGAGAGTTTGCACACTCAATGGTCATCCAGATGGATTCCAAGCTAAAGATTAGGGCATGGAAAAAGGTAGGCAGGAAACTTTTTTTTTGTTTCAGGACACCACAAAACCCAAGTTATTTATATTTTTCTTTTTTTAATTTTTATTTCAGATTAATATGAGGGTACGAATGTTTAGGTCATATTGTTTTCAATTCTAAGGTAAAGTTCAAGTTTAAGTTGAGCCCTTCCCCCAGGGGGCGTGCTGAACACCCTCACATTGTGCACATTAGGTGAGATTCTGCCAGTCACCTTCCCTCCTCCCTTCTCCCTTGTCTCTTCTCCTTCTCACTAATCTGTACTTGTGTTTTTCTTTTGTGCGGGCATTTAGTTGTTTATATATTGGGTTTGTATTAGTATTGAGTACATTGGATATTTGTTTTTCTATTTATGAGATACTTTACTAAGAAGAATGTGTTTTGACTCCATCCAGGTAAATACGAACAATGTAATGTCTCCATCTTTTCTTATGGTTGAATAGTACTCCATGGTACCACAGTTTGTTAATCCATTCGTGGGCTGATGGGCACTTGGGGATTGCAAACTAGTAGAACCTCTGTGGAAAGAAGTATTGAGAATTCTCAATGAATTAAAAGTGGACTTTCCATTTGATCTTGCAATTCCATTACTAGGTATCCACCCAGAAGAAAAAAATCATTTTACCACAAGGACATTTGCACTAGAATGTTTTTTGAAGCTCAATTCACAATTGCACAAATGTGGAATATGTTTTACTTTGTGCTCAATTTGTCCTCTGTATATAATGCTGCCTTCACCTCTGCATTCACATTAAGGTAAAAATTAGTGATAACAGCTTCCAGAGGTGACTGCTCTTGATTAAAGATAAACTATCTAAGTATTTTCTAAATTTGAGACGTTAGTTATTGGGAACAAGTTTTGGTTTATGTTAAAAAGAGTCAGCAAGGATAAGGCTCTCTAAGTTATATATGACATCAAATCTTATGAGGTCAATATTCAAGAAACTAAAAAAAAAACAGCCCCCCAAAAAGCCTAAATTGTTGGATTTTAATAATCATTATTTAAAATCTAAGACTATATTCTATACAAGAGAAATAGTAGTTTTGATTAAACTTACTGTATTATTTTATCAAAATACTGAGGTAATGGAACATTCTGCAAATTGAGTAGAGTCCTCTGGAATCATGGTTTTACTAATTTTCTAGATGAATGACCATGCCTGCCTGCTTAAGAGCCTAAGTTTCTTTTGTGTAAGATTGATCATAGGATAAAAGGAGAATATGAACAAGGCTCTAGACACGGAGACATGCTCGGTACTTGGTGAGTGTTGTGAGTATAATTGGGTAATTAACTATGTGATAAATGCAATTTCCTCAAAGTACCCATGCTTGGCAACAATTTGCTTAGCAACATTCTCCTTCTTTAAAGCACCTTTTACATTTAATCTTTTCTATTAAAATGGAATAGGTGAATAAAAAGTTTGAATATGTTTTCACTTATTCAGAAAACAACAAACCAAAGCAGGCCACCTACTCTGTGGTACCCTATGCAGTAAGACACAATCTGCTTCTATATTTTATCTTTGTTAACATTTGAAGGGCAAGGAGTTATTTTTCTACAACCTGTAAAGTCTGTTTGGGGCCTTTGCACTTCTGCATGAATAATGAATGTTAATGAATGATGACCATGACGATAGCATTTCACATTTTTACCTTATTGCACTTTACCTATCTCTAAGTCTTTTCTTCCTGAAGTGGGTTTTCTATTATTTTATTCATTATTTTACTCCTGGTGACTTGTGCTTTGTTAAAATACAGCAGATCTCTTCTTGTGGGTTACCATAGCAAATTGCATAAGAATTTACACTATAAATTATTCATTATAGCCAATTTAGTATAATTATTAATTCCAGCATACATTGGTGCCTGATTACATCTCAGCGCTTATTGCTGGATCTGGACCATGTTCTGCTGAAAATAATGATCTGTCATAGCTAATAAGGATCTAACAAGTCCCTCTAAAAGGTGGAAACATTTAATTAATATTAGTTTAATGAAACAATGATGGATCCAATTGTTACTATCTGTCATAAATTCTTTCTAAGGTAATCCAAAATCTAAGTGGTAATGAATTTAAGAGCTGGCAGTGATGTGCAAGCAATCAACATGTTTTCCAATTCAACGGCAAATTGGGATGTACTCTTCCCTCGGTATCTTTCTGCAAAAGTAAATCAGCTCCACTTTCACTGGGAAGCTTTGCTCCCAACATCAGTTCTGCTATTTCAAGCTTTCATGCCTTGTGCTACCAATGAGCCCTTTCCTTGCATTAAACATGCAGTCTATATTGTACGTGAATGTTCCACGCTGCCCTATCTCCCACGTAGATCTCATTTTAACCTTGTCTAAGTAGAGCTGAGCAAAGTTTGCAGTTGCATTTCCCATTGGTATTTTAACCTGGGTAGAATATGGCTGTGGATTCAGTTCAAAAGGCTTATGACTGTAAAACCATGTTAGTCTAAATATATGGAGCATCAGCAAATAGATATGTCCTAATTTTGATTTTAATTTTGGGGGGCCTTTTGAAGTATAGAAAAGAAATGGGTCCCACAGGCAATAAAGATCAATGTTATTAGCTTAGTTCATATATTTTGAGTTAGTTTTTATCTTTTAATGTTGAGTGCCATCTAGATCAAGAGTGACAGACAATATTAACCATTATTAAATTTACAGAATAAATTTAGTGGCTTATTTTTTAATCCTAGATGAGGAAATAAATGAAAATGAAAACCCCACTTGCTGAAGGCCAGCAATGTGCTAGGTGCTTTATATATATATTTTTTTCATACACATAATACTATTTTAAAATGGAAGCTACCTTCCTCATTTTTAAAATGAGAAAACTGAAAGCAAGGGTCCTCATCTAGTAAATTGATGAGTAATCAGGTCTATCTGATCTCAAGTCTATAATTGTTGACTTCAACTCATTTCATTGGAATATATCTGTAATCCAGGGGCAGGAGGCAGGGACTGTTTTACCTTGACTGTTTTAACTTTTTCATCCTTTCCATCATAGACCATGTATGAATTTTGATGCAGTGTCTTTGAAACACACATATAGGTGAGATGCCTCAAGGAAGAGAGGCTAAAACTTACCACCAATTCAATATCAGGTTTTGATTAAATTGGCTGTGTTATTGGCTCTGCTTTAGGGGCATGAAGTGATAGACATCAGACACATGTACTGTTGTGAATGACATGACAAAACTGTGTATCTCTCACCTTTCAACTCTCTCACATCCCCTACCAATGTCCTGTGTGTTTTCCTAATAAAAACATTCAAAAATCACTTCAAATGAGTTGGAACACATTTTTCTTAGTAAAGTGTCATAAGAATGGAGAAGTAAGAATCCAATTACTCAATTCTAGTATGAAGGCAGTAGATGATCTAATACATACCCTCACAAGAGAAAAACTCAAATTAATTCAAGTTGAGGGGCCAGGGAATGAGGGATTGGGGAGGAAGGAAGGGTGGAGCTTACAGTGAATGGCACATCTCTTGGGGGCAGGACATAATTATAAAAGGGACTTTACCTAACAAATGAAATCACCATGACCTAATTCTTTGTACTCTCAATGAATCCCAAACAATAAAAAACAACAACAAAAAATGACTTGAAGTCAAGTTTTTTTGTGTGAATTTCTTTGTTAAAATTTTGGATTAGCATAAGTGTAAATACTATCAGGCTACATTGTTTATACTTGTAAGGTAAAGTCCGGGTTGTAGTTGAGGTGTTCAACCAGGGGGTATACCACATACCCTAACTGCACCTGCCACGTGGGAGAGCCCTTTTCTGCCCCTTTCCCCTTCTTGAATTTATTGTGTTTTTCACTCATGTTGGCCTGTAGTTATTCATCTACTAGTTTCAAATTAGTATTGCTTTTCTGTTCTTGAAATACTTTACAAAGGAGAAGGTTCTTCAACTCCATCCAGGCAAATACGAAAGATGTAAAGTCCCCATCTTTTTTATGACTGCATAGTATTCCACAATATACATGTACCACAGTTTATTAATCCATTAATGAGTTGATGGGGTCTTGGGTTGTTTCCACATCTTTGCAATTGTGAATTGAGTTACTATAAACTTTTGAGTGCAAATGTCCTTATGACAAAATGATTTTTTTTTTATTCTGGGTAGATACCTAGTAATGGGATTGGGCCATAAAATGAGAGGTCTACTTTTAGTTCTTAGAGGATTATCCACACTTTTTTCTAAAACACTGTATTAGTTTGTAATCCCATCAACAGTGTTTTAGTGTGAATTTTGTTTAAAGTACTTTCTCAGAGGTGTTAGGTCTGGAACTTTCTGGTAACTCTTAGTTGTGTGTCTTGAAGATTCGAGAAAAGTGGATATCAGTACCACTTTGAGTGACCACCTCAGGAAATCAGGGTGTACAAATTCCATCGTCTTTGCCCTGCAGTTCAGTGAACACAGGCTGAAGGTGTTCTGTACCACATGAGATTTCTTTACATCTTAACGGTTAACCCCAGGTTAAACTACAAATATAACTACAGATATAACTCAAATGTAAGAGAAGAGGTTATGGCTATGTTTATATATAACTGTGCTATTTGCTTTTGGGACTTCATTATATCTAATGTAATATCATGCAATTTTAGAGATCTTTTCTGGAACTACTCAATATTAGTCCTTAAGCTTGTTATAGTTTTTTTTTTTTTTCACCTCTTTATTTTCACAAGTTTGTTGGGTTGCTATAAAGCTGAGAGAAAAACGCCCAGGAGAAAGAAAGTGAAAGTTATCTAGTGTGGGAACAAAGACTAGAATACCAGGCATAATAAGGAAAGAGAAGTCCCAGAAGTAGAGTGCAAAGAAAAAATAAGCTAGCTCCACTAACCTAATTCTGTTATATCTCTATATTTATATTAGCATTTTCACCAAAGTGCAAAGTAAATTATCTGAGTGGTTATTTGCTGATCAATCAATAGCATAATTCTGCTTACTCCTATCCCTTAAAAGAAGACAATCAAATAACACAAAAATAATTATTCTTTCCCTATTAATTTGTTTAACTTTGATTTGTTGAATGCTGGAGGAAAGTTTTAGGAAATACCCAGTTGTGGGTATGTATACCTAAAGATAGATAAGAGGAGGAAAATGATTATTCCTAATTCGGGTATGTTTCAATTCTCATGAGATGATTACAATGTAGAAACAAAGCAAAGATGATTTAAGGTTGCCTAATATAACATGACTTTCATATTTCTATACCTTAAAAATGTTGTTCATTTTGGAAGATAACTTTGGAGATACAGGAAATGTATCTCATCTTTTCTTCCAAATAGGAACTTATCCTACGCATTCATCAGAAAAGGAAGGAGCTATAAGACTTGAAGGGAGGTTGATAATATGTTGACAAATTATTATGTATTTTTCTCTTTTGCAATATTACACATAAAATTCATTGTCAGATAAAGGCAGCCTTCTACCTTAGGAGAAAGATTCAAATGTTACAGCAGAAATTGAAAGAGTAGTATCTAGTCTTCACTTTCTGACAGTCAGTGTAAGATTTGATAATAGTTTGGATTCTAAACAACAGGTTTTTTCTCATAGTACATGAAGCAGAAGTTAGGAAAAAAGACAGAGAGGAAGTAAATGAAAGAAGTTGAACCCTTGAACAATTACACCCTTATTCTTTTTCCTAAACAAGGTCACTAACTTCCCCACAATACAAAATTAATTTTTTAGAATTTTTAAAATTTGTTCGTGTCTTGTAAGCAAATGATAGCACTTTGAGTAGCCACCCTGGAAAATTACTGAGAATAGCAACAGTTTGGGGAATAAAGAAAAGGGGCAGAGGGTCTAGATCAGTGGTTCTCAACCTTCCTAATGCCACGACCTTTTCATATAGTTCCTTATGTTGTGGTGACCCTCAACCACAAAATTATTTTATGAAAATTATTTGCACAAAAATAATTTTATGGTTGGGGGTCACCACAACCTGAGGAACTGTATTAAAGGGTAACAGCATTAGGAAGGTTGAGAACCTCTGGTCTAGATAATGAGGCTAATTCCCTCCTGGAATGAGAGAAGGTGTATTATGGAACACAGATATGAAGGGCACTTGTCTTCCCCAGCTTGAACACTGAAAGATGACTGTGCAGAGTATCCCAGCACCAGCAATGGATGGTTCAATTTAGTTAAAAGCAGGGAATTATACTGCCAAGGATGAGGAGTTCAAATTTAAAATGCCGAGGTTTCTGCCACTTCTTGTGTGGGTGATGAGCATGTATGCTGTGGGGGAATTCTGCAGCAAAGGTGAGATGGGGAGATGAGGCCAGCAAAGCCTTTTATGACAGAAGACAAGATGGAAAACAAGGCAGAAATGTCTAGTACTGGCAAATGCAAAAGGCCAGGGGAGAATATACAATGAATTCTTTTTTTTTTTTTTTCATTTCAAAATACTATGGAGGCACAAATGTTTTTGCTTACATGTATCAATTTTTTTCATGATTGAGTCAGGGTTATAAGAGTGCCCATCATCCAGCTGATGCTCATTGTACCATACCCTCCTTCCTCTTCCCCCTTACTTGATATCATTGAGTTATATTTTCCTTTTTAATCCTAAATGAAGTATTGAAACAGTGAATTCTCAAATACATGCAGGAAGAAGGCACTGAAATGGAACCAGTTGTCCTTTAATGGTTACCTCTTGTGCACATTAGGAAGAACCTCCTTTCCCTGAGATCTACAGTCCAATTAAATTCTTCCTTCTATATCGAGACCACATCATAGAGAGGAACCAGGAAAAATGTGATGGAAATTAAACACTGTAGCTAAAAAGTCATCCCAGAAGACAGAATGATATATAAACCTCATTATTTAATTATAAATTATTTAATAAGAATACATTATTGCATCAGATTTAAAAATATAGAATACGATAAAAAGCCAATAGACAAAATATACAAATAAATTCTAAGGTTTCTAGCAAATCAATTTTGTATTGTAGGGAAAAAGAGTTAAACTATTATTTGAGAAAAAGATCATAGCATCCATGCGTATCTTGATGTGTGTGGTTCTATGGAATCTTTTCCTAAGAGCAAATTTTAAACAAATAAAATAAAATTATAAAATAAAATAAAGTAAAAATTGATATAGGAGAAAGAGCAAAAGACAACTAACTAAAGCAGCCAACATTTACTTTTCTTCTTGAAAACTCTCTCTCTACTGCTACACAGGTAATATAATAACAGAAATTTTGAGAACATATATTAATAAAAATTTATGAGAATAATTGATAAAAGGAGGTATTTTCCTGACAAAGACTAACATCAAATCTTAATAGTCCCTAGAAAAAATGTTCTAAAAATATCTTTGCTTTCTGCTAATCAGGTAAACAAAATGAAGAAATGGTTGAGCTGCTAAACGGTGGTATCATTAAAGTTATTGAAGCAACCAGGTGGACATGGTGGTGATGTACATGGTGGTAAATGCAATCCCTTTTTTAAGGCTTCTGTCTGACAATTCAAAATGCATCTTTTTTTTTCTTTTAAGTCAAAATCCATTGGATTTTAAAGCTGCTTAAGTATTGAGGGATATCACATTAATAACACAATTCAGTAGTTTAAAATATACATTGTTTTCAATGACTAATAGCATTTTTTAAAAATAAGAATACATAAAAAGTGTTATCAACAGTTGTGCCTGTGAAATATGACTCCATATAATAAAATTTATATCTTGAATTTTGTTTCCTAACAGATAATTTTACAGTTTTTAAACTTTTATATTGCAAAATATTTTATATTCATCACTACACATTTTTTAAAGTGTAGATAGATTGCTTTTGTTCATTTTATTTATTTATGTATTTATATTATTAAATCATAGCTGTGTACATTAATGCAATCATGGGGCACCATACATTGGTTTTATAGACCATTTGACATATTTTCATCACACTGGTTATCATAGCCTTCCTGGCATTTTCTTAGTTATTATGTTAAGACATTTATATTCTACATTTACTAAGTTTCACATGTACCCTTATAAGATGCATGGCAGGTGTAATCCTACCAATCACCTCCCTCTGCCATTCTACCCTCTCCCTTTCCTCCTTCTCCCCCTTCCCCATATTCTCAGGTTATAACTGGGTTATAGCTTTCATATGAAAGCCATAAAGTAGTTTCATAGTGGGGCTGAGTACATTGGATACTTTTTCTTCCATTCTTGAGATACTTTACTAAGAAGAATGGCACTGACCCCATATACCGAGGGTGGCGTGTTCAAACCTAGCCCCGGCAAAACTGCAACAAAAAAATAGCCGGGCATTGTGGTGGGCGCCTGTAGTCCCAGCTACTAGGGAGGCTGAGGCAGGAGAATCGCCTAAGCCCAGGAGTTGGAAGTTTCTGTGAGCTGTGTGACGCCACAGCACTCTACTGAGGGCAATAAAGTGAAACTCTGTCTCTACAAAAAAAAAATAAAAAAAAAAAAGAAGAATATGTTCCAGCTCCATCCATGTAAACATGAAAGAGGTAAAAAGACACGTCACTTACCAAATTGTGGCCAATACATCATCCTGCCTTGGTGTGTTTTAAAAATTACAGACAATATTATCTTCCATCAGGATATATTTTGTTTTTCCTTTACTCTGCAGTTAGAGTGGGAGTCTGATCACTTTAATCAAACAACAGACCTGCATGGGTTGAGTCTGATTGCAGGCTGATGAGATTTCACCAACCACTGGTTGGTTCATCCGGTTTCCTGGAGTTACCAGTGTCAAGAAATGTTCAGCTTAGCTGTTTAGTATTTTGCCATACATAGCTTTACAATTTGGCAAATGATCTGGGGAACTTTAACCAGTGTGACGTTTAAGACCTCTGCATTGTACAATTTTGTCTCTTCAGACCTCTGAACTTCCCAACAATAGCTGGAAGTATCCCTTTTGCTGAAGACAGCAGATTCTCAACCTTTAATTGTTCTCAGGTTGTCAAATATTCCCAGGTATGAAGTCCTGAAAATTGCCCTGTACTAGCAGGAACAAAACAAAGAAAATTGCTCTTTTTAACCTCACACGATCTTAGAAGATTTGAATTTATTTGTAACCTTTTGGCGTCCTATGGTTTTGATTTCAGAGAAAGGATGAGGAGATGAGTTGGAGTGACGCTGGAGTGTCTTACGCTCTCCCATATTACCTTAGTCTGAAAAGTCTGAATTGCAAATGAGGTTAGGTCTCCTAGCATTTGTACTATTCTCTCTTTTCTGTAAATGATATGCTTGGACCCAGAAAACTGAAGACTCTGGAGGATGGGTTTTTGGAGCCAAGCAAATAAATATCTATTTGTAGTGGTACCAAAGCTTCTCACAGCAACTTGGTTATTAAAAAGGGTGAAATATAGCTCAGATACTCAATTAGTATTATCAAACCTAATATTGATGTGTCATACCATAAAAGTTTTATATACTTCTGTGACTACGTTAAACATACCCTTTGTCCATTTTCCCTTACCGGTTGCATACACGTACTCACACACTATAAGCTAGCTTTGCTATTTTGGGTTATGCAAGCATTGTCCCTGCATTTTCCGTACTTTTACACTTGAGTCATTAGCATTAATAATTCTCTGTCTCTTGCTAGTTCTCTTGAGAAGGGGTAAAAATAAATAGAGTCTTTGTGTGAAGTATGTACTCTTTTTCTAGGATTAATTTGCTAACTTTATTGTCCAACCTCATAGCTTCACCCTTGGGAAGATTATGGCCTGCTTGGGGTAGCAGATGAGATTACAAAATCTGATAACATTCATTTAAGACAGATTCTAAGTATCCAAAGTCATGGAGAAGCCAAAAATTGTTCAGGGGTAGAAATGGTTCATGATTAGGCTAAATTATTCTGGTTTTAAGGATTAAGAGATTTTGCCTAACTGAGCTTCAGGGAGTCCCTGTGAAATGAGGAAACTGTATGAGATTATTTAATTAATAGTTATTCAGGGATGACTTACTGAATGCTCACTTGAGGTCAGGCATTTCATTAGGTTCTTAATTTCTCCTAGTTCTACAATTTGGTAACACTAAGGATTCAGAGGAGTGAGTAATATCTATAGGCTTAAACCTGCCAGCTAAGTAATGTTTCTTACAGGAAGGGGAAAAGGAAAACTGAGGCTGGGATTTGAATAATGGATAGCTCTAATGGGGCACAATGAGGGTGTGGCTGTGGACAATACTTCTCAGGTACAGTCTGAAAAATGAACCTCTGAATGGAGACTAAATTACACATTTAAAACAAAACTTTGGTGGCTCATATAGCCTGTGCCAATAGGTCCCTGGAGAGTGGCATGGTATTGGGTGACACCTGTGCACATGTCCTTTGCAAGTCAAATATACAATAAAATCATATTGTGCCTTTTACTATAATTTTAAATGGCCTGAATTCAAATATAAACACATATATATGTACATATATTTTTTTTCATATCAACAAGTTAGTTGAATATTTGAACCATCCAAACCATCTATGATGTGAAGAGATAGCCAGTAATAGAGTTCTGATAACTTTGTTCCATTTTTAGACTTTGATATTGGCATGTGTAAGAGAATCAGGTTTTTTATTGGAAATGGTTGCACAAGTTTGGGTAAAGTCTTACTATTCAAATAAAATAAGTTCTTGTTCCAAAGATACATTAAAATATCACTTTTATGGTGATTCAGCTAAAGGGAAGAAATTAACCATTTCTTCTGGGCCTTATCCAAAGAGTTCTTTTCTGTGGCTATTTGGTAAATAGAGAATTATCCATCATTTATCTATGTCATTTATTAGCTCCCTAACCATCATCTTATTACCTACAATTAACTAACATTTATGTGCATTTTTATGTTTTGGGCTATTCGTCATATAGGATTTTTATAACAATCATCAGAGCATTCTGGAAGGACCTTAGGCTAAGAAGGCAGACTAGAAAGAAAAAAAGTATATCCTTTATAGCAGAGGAAAAATGGCACTTGTTACATTACTTCTCTTATGCTCCAAAAATAATATTTTAGTCATATAAAGTTTGTTGCTAGAAAAAGAAGGAAAAATAGCCATAATGCAATAGCATTTACAATCAAGTTTCAAATCACTGTCAAAAGTTTCCTTTAAATGCTAATAACTAACTTATTTATTATCCTTTTCTCATATCAAGGGACTGTGCTCTATGACACACAGTAAATGCTCTGTAAAAGAGAGTTCACATACCTTTAGGATATGCCTGACTGTAAGCAAAATGGGAAAAGAAGGAATAAGAGATGAAGCATTTGCTGAAGTTATCATTCGCTTGAAGCCTCTTTGTGTCTTGGGCTCTGAGAATTCTATCAACAGGATGAGTGAAAACACAGCCCACCAGAGCCCTGGAAAATAAGCCTCAGGGAACTTCCTGGCTTGTGGCATTAGGGATGATTGAGGTAGCCCCAATGCCATTTCTACAGCTCTGCAATTTACATATTCTGGCTGGTAGAAACAAAATAAACACACTCCGGGTACTGTCAATCCTGCCATAATGGTCTACACACTTTCTGATCTGCTGTACTCATGCCACCTAAAGAACGACTCAGACCCCACTTTAGGTACAAATCAGATGGTGATATATTGCACCTGCGCAGGTGGGCCCAAAGGCGAACGGCCCGAAGAGAAAAGCAGGTTGCCTTTGATACCTTTTTTGTTGCCATGCAAGCAAGCAAAAACAAAAGCAGAACGTGGCAGGTAGTTAGCCCAGGGGTGGGGTTACAGAATTGGCTCAGGGGGGCTTGACATGGGTTGCAGTGAGTCGGGGGGTTGTATGGTGGCAGCTGGCATGGGGACAAACTTGGCATGGGGACAACTTGGGGGATGCAGTACCTTGGGAACTTCATGAACGTAATTTATTTCACCACTGTTTAGCCATTGCTAGGGGGTTGGTGTAAGTTCTACTATTGTTTTACCTGTTGCTAGGAGTTCTTGGGAACTCAGGGAACTTCCTTATTCTATTCTGAAACCTGTTCTCAGAATTAACCCAAGGGGCGGTTTGAGACGTGCGGGGACTCAGGCAGAGACAGTTAGGGGTTTTTAGGGGTCCTTCTGCTTTGTACTACAGATCTTTAATTATCTGTTTGTTCCTCTCCCCTTCTCTCACTCTGAAGTGCTTCTAATTAGACCCATCTCATAGTCAACATTCTTAATGATACACTTCAAAAACAAGTGATCAGATTAATTCACACATAGAAGAGACATGTATCATGAGAGTGACAGGCAGTGAATTGTCATAAATTGAACACTTCCCATGTAACTGTAATTCATATCAAGCAACAGAACATGACCAAGACTCCAGAAGTTTGCTTCATAGCCCCTTCATTATTAACGCCCAGGGTATCCCAATCCTCAATTTTAACACATGAAATTATTTAGTCTGTTTTTGTCTAATATGGAATTGTACACTCTGTGCCCTCTTGCACCCCACATTTTTTTGCTCAACATATGTATGTCCATCCATATTGATGCGTATGATTGTATGATTTATTAATTCTGTTACTGTATTTCATTACATAGATATGCTACTATTTACTTAAGTTTTTAACTCTTGATGGATACTTAGGAATTTTGAAGTGGCAATTTTTGAAAGGCTTCAAAGAAACTCCTCTTATAAAACCGTAAATATACTTTTCCTCATAATTCTACATGCTGACTGAAAATCCTTATTGATTTATTTTCCCGTTAGCTAAACATATTAACTGTCCTCTCGTTAGTAAGCGTAGTACACTAGATCTGGCTTCCTCCGAGCTGCCTTCTACACCCTTTCTAGCTATCCTCTTTGGCTACTTCTCTTTGTTTCTGCTAGGGCCATACTGAGCTGCTTTCCTGATTTTTTTCTCTGTATGTTTAATTTTGGATAGTTTCTGTTACTAGTATTTCAAATTCCATATTTCCTTTTTTCTCTAGTGTTTAATTTGTCATTCTTCTCATCTCTTGTATTTTAATCTAGGATGGCTTATTTTTTTCTTTCTGAAAGTTCAGTTTGGCTTTTTAAAGATACCTTTCATTCCTTTTCTCATCATGCTTATACTGTCCTCTACCTCCTAGAACATAAGGCAAACATTATATCATATAATATATATATATTATTTATAGCAGCTCTTAAAAAATCTTCATTGAATTCTATGATCTGTGTTATTCTATTTCTATTAACTGGGTTGTCTTCTGCTAAGGAGTCACATTTTCTTTTTTGCTTCTGCTTTTTTTTAACGCTTGTTAATTTCTGACTGTATGCCAGACACTATGAATTTTATATTGCTAGGTACTGGATTTTTCTTTTATTTCTACTATTTAGGGTTTTGTTCTGGGAAGCAGCTAAGTTTGAGCCTTTTGAGGCTTGTGGTAGGTTTTGTTAAAAGATGGCAAGCCAGCCTTATTCAGTCCCACTACCAAGGTAATCTCTACTGAAGACTGCATAATCCCTCATGTTTTAGGAGGTCTCCCTGCTGTGGCTGGTGGAGACATTGTTCCCTCTCTTGTATGAACTCTAGTGATTGTTTCACCTGTTCATGTCTTCTAGTGATTCTTTCTCCAGCCTCAGCAGTTTTCTCTTGTATATGTGCCATTAAGTATTTGCTCAGCTGAAGATTTGGGGAGCCCTATAAAGGTCTCCTGAGTTCTGTTCATCATTGTTTACTTCTTTATAATACTCTGTTTTATAAAAATCTAGTCACCTTGGCATCCAAGAAACTTCATATTCTGCCTCTCAGCTCAGAGAGACTGCCATGGTCCGTTTGGTTTACCCCACCAGGTGCTGGAAACTCTCTGCAGGCAGTGAGCTGAGACATGTGTAGGGCTGACCTCACCTCACTTGCTTCTTTTCTTTCATGGTCACTGCTCCGTCTATTGTCTAATGACTAAAAAGTGTTGTTTAATATACTTTTTCAGTTGTCAATTGTTTCAGGTGATTGAGTAAATCCTTGTCATCCCACAATGGCTAGAAGCAGAAGTCGCTACTCCAATCCACTCTAATTTGCCTGCAGATTTCTAGGGCTGACACACACTGTTCTTTTTGTCCATCTCTCCTACTTCATTTTCCTCAACTCCTCTAACTTCTATTCATTCACCAGTAGCCACAGGTCAGGTTTTCTAAGCAGCTATATGTATTGTTTCATTTAATCTTTATGACCATCCTGTGTGTTTAGTGCTGCTGCTATAATCTTCATTTTACAGAGACTAAATGAGGTTCAAAGACAGCAACTTGGGGGTCACCAGGTGAGTAGGTGACATGCTTGGATTTAAACTCTGGTGGCCTGGATTTAAACTTTGAGCTCTTAACCACCATGATTTTTTCTCTTAGAAATCAGTTTTTCTGGAGTGGTTTTACTGACTTCCAAATTCTGTGTTAGGTCCTCTTTATATTTGTTTCTGTAATACCTACCCTTTCCCCAAATTAAATTTGTCATTCCACATTAAAGCCACTTATTTACTCCTTGGCAGTCTCCATCTGACTGTACCCTCTGGGAAGATGGAGATTATTGTCCTGGTAATCATCACATACCGAGGGTCTGGAGCAAGAAAGGCAATCAATACATGATTATTAAATAAATGAATAAAGGAATCATATCTTGATGAGAGAACAAAATATTTTTATAATATTTTTGTTAGCAAATGGATTCAGTTTTTTTTTTTTTTTTTTTTTTTTGTTTAGCTGACTAAGTACTATTTCATATATTCTCAAGAGAGGAGTCACAAGGTCTGGATCTTGAGGCTTTGTCCTTTGAAAGTGAGGCTGCCTGTATACCATAGGAGAGGTTCTAAAGCCCAAGAGGAATGAAAATAGGAGCTTGAGGGAAAGGAGAGACAGAAGCAAAAGGGAATAGAGAGTTGTTGCATAGACAATATTTTGCCTAGGGCTGGCCTGCTTACTAAAAAAAAGAGCTGTTCATTAGATCCTCTTCAAAATCCACCATCTCTTAAGGCTGGAAGTCATTTTGCTTGTTGAGCACAGGGGCATAGCTATTCTACCAGTCTACATAAATTACTTAATCAATACAGTTGCATTTTGGTGACAGAGAAAATTGTTATTCTTTTGTTAATGTTTGATGCTCTTTCCTCTGATTTTACTGTGTTCAAAGAAGTAGCGGTATGTCCTAATTTTTTTTTTTTAATTATTGGGGATTCATTGAGGGTACAATAAGCCAGGTTACACTGATTGCATTTGTTAGGTAAAGTCCCTCTTGCAATCTTGTCTTGCGCCCAGAAGGTGTGGCACACCTTCTCCCTCCTTCCCTCTCTCTGCTTTTCCTTCCCTCCCCCCATGACCTTAATTGTCATTAATTGTCCTAATATCAAAATTGAGTACATAGGGCTGTCAATTATCCTTGTCTTTTCACTTTTCACTCGGACTATACCAGCATGAGGCAGACCGCTAACTATTACGGTTACTTTTTCTGATCTAAATACCCTTTGTATGTGTGGTTCTCTCATTAGTTTGTGAAGAACATTATTACATATTATTCTATCTGATCAAAGCAGCAATGATACAGTGAGAGGATCTTGAGCAGTTATTAACTATCTTTATATTTCTAAGCCTCAACTATCTCTCTCTATAAAATGACCACATCTTTCGTAGATATTGTAACTGCATACTGGTTTGCATTTTGTGATCCATGACAGCTTAAGATTTTACAGAGGCACCACAGAAACAAAGATGGAGGAAAGGAAAGGGGAGACCAAGCAGGGCTCCGGACCCTCACCTTTACACCAGCTAGAAATGCTTTGCTTCTTCTCTTTTATCTGTGAAGGGGGATTTGCATTAAATCATCCTCACTCCCTCCCCTGGTACTGTTATAATGAACTGACCTGAAAAATAAGTGCATTAAGTGGCCATACAACATAAAGACACTAATTAGTTCACTTGGGGATCAAATCCATGATAACAGACTTATTCATGCTTTTCTCTATCCCCAAAACTATTCAGATAAAAGCGAAGAGAGAAAATAAATCTATCATATATATGACACTCCTCAAGAACAAACACTTTAAGTTTCAGATATGATCTGGTTGATTCTGTCAGAGGGAAATAATTCTATCACTAGTTAAGAATAAGTAATAATTGAGTCTAGAGTACCAGCAAATATTTCACACAAAAGAAATGCAAATAGCCAATAAACATTAAAAAGGTTTAGCCTCCCTTGTAATAAAAAATTATAATCATATTATAACGATGAACTATTTTTAGACTTTCAAATTTAAAAATGCATTAAAAATTGTTAGATACAATGATGATAAAATCCTCTCTATGCACAGTTGGTGTAGTACATTTTAGTAAATTATTTCTAGAGAACTAGAATTATTTCTTGGCATTAGGCAAGAGTCTTATGTATATTCGTACACTTTGACCAGTAAATTCTATATACAGGAACATCAAAATGATATAACCACATATGTGGCAAGGTTATATATAATTAAGTTTTAATTTTAATTTTTTTCTTTTGTTGATACATATTTTACATACTTATAGATGTAAAATAGATGTGAATAGGTGTGGACTTTTTAATCTAGAATGTGTAATATTCATGTCAGATTAATTAGGAGTATACATAACCTTAAACATTTATCATTTCTATGTGTTGGTTACATTTCACCTACTTTGAAATATAAACCATATTGTTACTAAGGTCACTCTATTCTGCTTTCAAACATTAGAACTTATTTCTTCTTTCTAACTATAAGTTTTCATCAATTCACTAATTTCCTATTATTTCTTCTTCCCCCACCCACCTTTACACTCCCTCCTCTAACTCTGGTGTCTATGATTCTATTCTCTATTGTCAGAAAATCAAGGTGTTTTTTTTCATTGTTGTTGTTTGTTTGTTTTATTTTAGCTCCAACGTATAAGTGAGAACATGTTTTGTTTTTAGCTCTGACATACAAGTGAGAACATGCAGTATTTGATTTTCTGAGCCTGGGTTATTTTAGTTAACATAATGACCTCTAGTTCCATTCATGTTGCTGTAAATGATGACATAATTTCATTTTTTTAATGATCAGATGTCATTCTATTATGGATATATACCATATTTTCTTTATCCATTCATCTATTGATGGACACTTATATTGATCCCAAATCTTTGCTCTTGTGAATATTGGCTGCAGTAAATATATGACTGCAGATATCCCCTTAATATACTTGTTCCTTTTCTTTCAGATAGATATCCAGACATGGGATTGCTAGATTTTGTGATAGTCCTATTTTAGTTTTTTTGAGAAGTCTATATACTGTACTCCATAGTTACCATACTAATTTACATTCTCATGAATAGTATATAAGACTTAATTCCCTTTCTCAACATCCTCACAAGAATCTGTTTTTTTTTGTCTTTTTAATAGTAGCCATTCTAACTGGAGTAATTGGATATCTTATTGTGGTTTGGTTTGCAGTTGTCTGATGATTAGTCATGTTGAGCATTTTGTCATTTGTATGTCTTCTTGTGAAAATTATCTATTCATATCCTTTTGCCTACTAATGAATGTTTTTTTAAAAAAATAGTTGAGTTGTTTGAATTCCTTATATATTCCAGATACTGGTTTCTTGTCAGATTAATAGTTTCCAAACATTTCCTCTAATTCAAAATATTGTATCTTTACTTGATTGTTTCCTTTGCTGTGTAGAAGCTTTTCTAAAAAGCTAAATGAATAGTTTAATATATTCATTTGTCTGTTTTTTGTTTTTGCTGTGTATGCTTTTAAGATTTTACTCATAAAATCTTTGCGTAGAGCCCTAGACAAATGTCTCGAAGTGATTTCTTTATGTTTTCTTCTAGTAGTTTATAGTTTCAAGTCTTACATGTAAGTCTGTAATTGATCTTGAGTTGAGTTTTGTATATGTTGAGAGACAGAAGTTAAGTTTCAGTCTTCTGCATATGGATATCCAATTTTCTCAGCACCATTCATTGAAACAGGTGACCTTTCCCCAATGTACGTTCTCAGTGCCTTTATCACAAATCAATTGACTGTAAATACTAGGATTTATTTGGGGGCTCTCTATTCTGTTCTATTGGTCTATGTGTCTTTTAAAAAAATAAATACATGGCATTATAGTTATTATAGCTTTGTAATAGTGATAGAATTTGAAATGAGGTAGTGGGATGATTCTACCTTTGTTCTTTTTGCTCAGATTGCTTTGGCTAGTCTAGCTCTTTTTGTTGTTATTCTATTTAAATTTTAGAAATTTTTCTGTTTCTGTGAAAAATTACATTGAAATTTTGACAAGGTTACATTGAATCTGTACATTTCTTTGGACTGTACGTTCATTTTAATATCAGTTCTTTCTGTACATGGGCATAGGATGCCTTTCTATTTGTTTTGCCTTCAATTACTTTTATCAGGGGTAGTTTTCCCTGTAGAGATATTTTACCTCCTTGACTAAATTTATTACCAGGCATTTTATTTTATCTTTTTGAAGCTATGGTAAATGGAGTTGTCTTCTTTATTTCTTTTTCAGCTATTTCATTATTAGTGCTACTGATATTTATATATTGACATTGTATTCTGAACATTTAGTGAATTTGCTTATCCAATCTAATAGTTTATGGTGGAGTATTTTGGTTTCTCCAAATATAAGGGCATGTCATTTGCAAAGAGGGACTATTTGACTTCTATTCCAATTTGGATACCTTCTATTCATTCTCTTGCCTCATGGCCCTGGCTCAAACTTCTAGGACTATATTCAGTGTAAGTGGGGAAAGTAGGCATCTTTGTCTCCTTCCAGTTATCAGAGGAAGACTTTCAACTTTTCCTTGTTTTCAGTATGATGTTAGCTGTGGGTTTGTTGTATATGGCCTCGGTTATTTGGAGATATGTTTCTTCTATCCTTGGGGAGTTGACGGTTTTTGTCAGAGAGTTGTTGAATTTTGTCAAATGACTTTCTGCATTCTATTTATATGAGCATATGGCTTTTGTCCTTCATTCTGATTATGTAATGTATCATGTTTATTTATTCGTGTATGTTAAACTATCCTTGAATTCCTGGAATAAATCCCACTTCATCATTGTGTATTATCTTCTGATTGGTGCTGAATTCAATTTGCTAATTTTTTTGTTGAGGATTTCTGAGTTTATATTCATCATGGATATTAGCCTATAGATTTCTGTTTTTGCTGTGTTCTTGTCTGCTTTTGGTATCATGGTAATTCTGGTCTCATGAAATGAGTTAAAAAGAATTATTGCCTTTTCAATTTTGGGGATAGTTTAAGGAGATACTCTTCACGTGTTTGGTAGAATTCAGTGGTGAATACATCAATTCTGGGTTTTTCTTTGTTGAAAGACTTATTATTACTGATTCATATTGCTACTCATTATTGGTCTTTTTAGGTTTTCTATTTCTTCCTGTTTCAATATTGGTAGGTTGTATGTTTCCAGGGATCTATCCATTTCCTCTAGGTTTTCCTAGGTTTCCTAGGTTTGTTAGCCCATGGTTGTTCATAATAATCTCCAAAGATCTTTTGTAGTTCGGAAGTATCAGTTGTAATGTCTTTTTTCATTTCTTTTTTTTTTTTTTTTTATTGTTGGGGATTCATTGAGGGTACAATAAGCCAGTTACACTGATTGCAATTGTTAGGTAAAGTCCCTCTTGCAATCACGTCTTGCCCCCATAAAGTGTGACACACACTAATTGTATTTGGGTCTTCTTTCTTTTATTGTTTAGTGTAGCTACTAGTTTTATGAATTTGGTATTTCTTTTCAGAAATCCAGCTTTTCCTTTCATTGATTCTTTTTAAAGTCTCTATTTTGTTTAGTTCTTCTCTGTTCTTTATTTTTTCCTTCTTCCTATAATCCAGGACTTGGTGTGTTTTTGCTTTTTTAGTTCTTTGAGGTGTATCATTAGATCGTTTATTTTAAATATTTCTACATTGTTGATGTGACATTTATTGATGTAGATGTCCCTCTTAGTGCTGTTTTTTTACCTGAGTCCCACAAATTAGATTGTTATGGTTCCACTTTCATTTGTTTCAAGAAAAGTTTTGATTTCCATCTTAATTTCTTAATTAATCCAATAGTTATTTAAGAGTATGCTGTTCAAATTTCATTTGTTGGTATAGTGTCTACTGTATTTTATAGTAATTATATCTAGTTTTATTCCATTGTGGTGTGAGATGATGATTGATGCAACTTCAAATTTAAAAAAAAATTTTTGACATTTTTTTTGTGGCCTAACATATGGATTATTCTGGAAAATGATCTGTGTGCTGATAAGAAAAATGAGTAGAAAAATGTGTTGGATAAATATTCTGTAATCATCTGTTAGGTTTATTTAATCTAATGTCCAGTTAAATTCACTGTTTCTTTGTTATTTTCTGTCTAGATTTTCTATATGAGATTGAGAGTGGGCTGTTGAACTCTCTACTATTTTGTATTGTAGTCTATCACTGTCTTTAAATCTAGTAATATTCAGTTTGGGGTGCAAATATATTTAGAATTATGATATCCTTTTTTTGGATAGACATCTTTATTCCACAGTGATTCTTTCTTTGTTGTTTTAAAAAATGTTTTTATTTTAATATCCATTGTATCTATTCTAAGTATAACTATTCTTGCTCACTTTCAGTTTTCATTTGCATTCATTATTGTTAATTATTTTCTGGTTGTTTGGTGTATTCTTTGTTCCTTTCATTTTTCTCTTGTTTGTAATATAAATTTGGTAATTCTCTGTAGTGGTACTGTTTAAGTCCTTTTTCTTTCTCATTCTTGTGTTTGCTTTTCCATTGAGTTTTATACTTTTTTGTGTTTTTATAAGAGTAAATGCCATCCTTTTATTTACAAGTTTAGGATTCACTTTAGTGAAGTTTAGTAGTGATAAATCTGCTCAGCTTTTACTTGTCTTGAAAAGACTATTTCTCTTTTATTTTTGAAAGATAATTTTTCTGGCTATAGTATACTGTGCTAACAATTATTTTTTCTTTTAGCACCTTATATATATGTTCCCATTCTCTCCTGGACTATATGATATTTACTGGGATATTCAATTAGTCTGATAGTCTGACGATGGTTCCTTTGCAGGTGACTAGATGATTTTTTTTCTTGCTATTTTCATAATTTCTCTTTGTCTTAGGCAGTTTAACTATAGTACACAATGAAAAAGTTCTTTTTTGCTTTGCTTGAAGATCTCAGAGCCTCTGATATCTGAATGTCTAAATCTCTTGCTAGATTTGGGAAGTTAAGATTTTTCTTCTGCTTGATCTAGTTTCAAATGCATATTGTATTTAATTCAATGAATTCTTCTGGTTTTGGATTTCTGTTTGGTTGTCTTCTCCTGATATTTATCTCTTTGTTAAATTTCCCATCCACAACATGAGTTGTTTTCCTGATATTGTTGTATTTCTTTTACATAATTCTCTTGTGTCTCATTAAGCTTCTTTAGAATCCATACCTTGACTTTTTTTCTGTGATTTCATAAATTTCTTATCGATGGATTCCATTGCTCAAGAATTATTGTGTTCCTTTGGAGATGTAGTATTTCCTTGCTGTTTCATATTCTTCTGTTAATGTCTGTATATCCAGTTGCTTCTTATAACTTTGTAAATTTGTCTTTGTAATGGATAACTTTACTTGAAGACATATCTGTGGTGTTGGTTGGGTAGGGCACATTGGCTTTGATTCTTTGTGCATCCAGTAATGTACTCTCTATGTGATTTCTTTAGCTATGAACAGTGTTAGTGATACTTGTGATTTCCTCAATTTGTTAGGGTGTAGTTGGTAGTAGAGACTGTGATGAACTTTCACTGGAGATTGGAATGTCAAGTACACCAGTTTGGGGGGTCCAATGGTGTCAGTGGAAGCTGAACATATCCATCCTTTAGCCCCATGGCAGTATACACTGACACTGCTGTTACCAGGTCCAGGTGGGCCAATTCTTCCATTTTCATGTGGCTTACTTGGAAGCTAGTAGTAGCAGCAGTGGTCTGTGTGGGTGGGTGAGTTTTTAATAACCTGTGCATTCAGCATGGTGTGAGTTATGGCAATGGCAGTGATAGGATGAACCTCAGGAGCTTTAGCAGTACATTCTGGTGTTGGTGATAACTGCAACAGGTTGAGCAGACAATAGGCCTGCAGGTGGTGTGTGCAGGTAGGCATCAGTTGTGATGCTAGGGGCCCACCCTAGTCCCCCAGCAGGTACAAAAACAGTGGTAGACTGAGCTGGGAAAATTCCTACCTCTTGAACTTTGTGCTATCTTAGCACAAGGGGAGTATCTAGACCATATGGACTTGTCCTAGGGCTCCCTGATACTGTAATTAGGTGCCAGCCATAATAGACAAGGGCAGGGAAACCTCAGGCCACCAGTGAAACACTTGAGTGAGAGGCAGTGGCAGCCATGTTACTGCCCTGCCACCCTCAGCGGCAGCAGCCTAAACCAGATGGTAAGGAACTTATAAGCCACTCATACTTCAGCCCCAGTGGTGCTCCTCACTTTACACAATTCTCTTGTGTCTCATTAAGCTTCACAATGGTGCAGTGGTCCCACATTCACTCATGCATGGGTCTCAGGGGAAACAACCAGTACTTCTCATATGTCTCAGATCCAGCACCACTGGGCTCCAGGACAGTGAACAGTCTGATGGATGTGGGCTATTAAATGGAAAGTTGTGTAGCTGCTTATAACTTAGGCGCTGTGTGGAACCCAGCATTAGGTCTGGCTGGACTACTCCCTACCACAGTTTTAGGCTCCCTTTTTGGATGTTTCACCTTACTTGCTCAATTTTTTTTTTTTTTTTTGAGATGGAGTCTCACTCTGTCCCCCTGGATACAGTACTGTGGCATCATAGCTCACAGCAACCTCAAACTCTTGGGCTCGAGCGATCCTCTTGCCTCAGCCTCTCAAGTAGCTGGGATTATCTATATACAAGTACATGTCACAGCACTTGTTTCTTTTTTAGAGACGGAGTTTTACTCTTGCTCAGGTCTCAAACTTCTGAGTTCAGGCAATCCACCCACTTCCGCTTCCCAGAGTGCTGAGATTACAGGTATGAGCCACTGCTCCTGGCAGTCTATAATTAAATGAAAAAATAAATAAGATATTTCTTTCAAAACTTTTACAGAAGTGGAAGAAGCTTTTCAAACTTTTAGAACAAAAACAGCTAATAGAAAGCAGCTCAGGCAATAAGCAGGGCAGTCCATATCATAAATTCTGTCCAAATCATAAATTCTGAGCTACATAAAAAAATGACTTTCCAAACAGAATTCAGGCTAAAGTAGACTTCTGAGTAGAATGATGGTATGCCATGGAAACAACCAAGAAAACAATATAGGACAATTTATTTTTATTTTTATTTTTTTCAAATATGCAAATTTAAGCTTGCATATTTGATAACTTGTAGGATACTAAATATATCTCTTATTTTTGCTGCTGGTGTTTTTATAAAGAAAAACATTGTTAGCAGCTTCAAGTTTCTTTGACATTTCTTTGTTTCATCATTGCTTGCAAAGAAAAGTGATTGGGTAGAATTGGACTGATAGTGACTTTAGTAACCTACCAATGTGAACAAACAAATTTCCCTGTTCCTTTTCTCAGCAAGGACAAGTAAGGCTAGTTGATGTAAGGTAGAAAGAATTGTCAGCAACAGAATCTTTTTTTTTTTATTTCAAATGTATATGAGGGTACAAATTTTTAGGTTAACTTAAAGCAAACAGATAGCTTTCAGAATGGGAGATTTCTACATGTTATGACAAAGGTCTGATAACTAGAATCTACAGAGAACTGAAATCAATATACAAGAAAAGAGCCAACAACCCCATTTGTAAGTGGACAAGAGACTTGAATAGAAACTTCTCTGAAGATGACAGACAAGTGGCCAAAAAACACATGAAAAAATGTTCATCATCCTCAATTAGCAGAAAAATGCAAATCAAAACCACCCTGAGATATCACCTAACTCCAGTGAGATTAGCCCACATTACAAAGTCCCCAATCTGCAGATACTGACATGGAGGTGGAGAGATGGGGACATTTCCATGCTACTGGTATGACTGCAAACTAATACAACTTAAGCAATAGAATTTTTTTTTTTTTACCTGCATTTGCCTCACTTACCCACTCCCAGAAACACCTGGTTTATATTCTTCCTTTTTAAGAGTTCAAAGATGTAAAATTTGGCTCATGGTCTTCCCAGAATCATTCCTAATGAATTTGTCATAATCAGAGTAGGTTGCAAGTTCATACAAAAATTTAATATGGGATAAAAAATGTATGGACTGTTATTTTTGATGTAAAAATTGTACATCATACCAATATTTTTGCCAGTTTTGAAACGCTTTGGGCTTTTTTTTATTCTTAGCTCAGTGGCTTATGGTTGGCATGTTAAAAAATAATAATGTAAGTTTTTTCTACAAAGAACAATATTGCTGTCTACAGTTAGGGAGAGAAACTAGCCAGTTTTTTTTTTTTTTTTTTTTTTGTAGAGACAGAGTCTCACTTTATGGCCCTCGGTAGAGTGCCGTGTCTTCACACAGCTCACAGCAACCTCCAACTCCTGGGCTTAAGCGATTCTCTTGCCTCAGCCTCCCGAGCAGCTGGGACTACAGGCGCCCGCCACAACGCCCGGCTATTTTTTGGTTGCAGTTTGGCCGGGGCCGGGTTCAAACCCACCACCCTCGGCATATGGGGCCGGCGCCTTACCGACTGAGCCACAGGCGCCGCCCACTAGCCAGTTTTTATATGGAGGGTTGATGAAAAAAGACCATTATAATAAAACCTATTTTGCATATAAGTAATATTTTATATATTCAGCTGAGCCATGTGAATCTATACATTAGTGTTGTTGATTTTTAAGACTGGATGTGTAATGCCTTTGAGTTTTCAAAACTCTAACTTTAAAATGTCACTGTGTGTTAAATTAAATCCAAATTTAAATGATTAAGGAAGGTGATTCTGTGTGCAATTAGCATACTAATCTTATACAATACGCTTCCAATTTTTTTAAGATAATCATAATCACTTACCGACCTTTTATACTATTGATGGCACACATGCAATATGCATCCCACATTTGAAAACCTGTCTTGAAGAAGTTTGAACCTATGTGTAATTTATGCCGAAATCGCACAGAATTTCACTAATGATTTGTTCAAGGATCCCAAGAAACTACAGTGGGAGGGCACATATTCCCAATGATAAAAATTGTGCTCAATTTAAATATAAGATACATATTAATAGGGTGCTTTCTTCTCTTTCAAATACCTTCCCCATTTTACCTCTTTCTTAGGTCCATGATCTTTAAGCTGAGTTCTAAATAGTTTGACCAGTCTTATCTCTAAAAAAATTATGCATATTATCTCTACACATCCTGTGAGACTCTACAAAATGAATGTTATTAATTCATATTAATCTTATATTTGCTAAAATGTTCTTTCTTTCACTATCCCACATGCATTCAATTATGGGAAATGGGAATGCTTTAAAATATCACATTCTGGCATGAAATGTTTTGAAGATCTTTGGGGGACATAAGTTTGCCTTTAATAACAAGCCCCAAATTGTGCCTATTGGGCTTTTCCAGTAGAAACAAAGATTGCACATTGCTATGAAAAACAATATTGTCTTATGGCTCATATCTGTCAAATGGATAATCACTCCACAGCACAGAAGAGCTATGCAAGAGCTGTGGAAGGAGGAGGACGAAACATTCAAAGGTGAAAGCTACTTTTTTTCCCCTGGAAGGCATTTTTTTAAGATGACAAGAAGAAAGTATTTTATTTTTTAGTCTCTCTCTCTCCCCAGGCTTTACAAAAGGTAGACTCTCTGTTGTCAAGTTAGAAAATTAGAGTTATGATTACCTTAAAAAAGTTTCACTTGTCAAAATTTCTTCCCAGCATGTAAAATGCCCCTTTGTAGGGCCTCATGCCATATTTTCACTTCTATAAGAGATACCATGGAGAACATCTTGTCCAAAAGAGTCAGCATCAATGCTTTTCAAATCACACCAATTGATTCTTAGAACTTTCTATTTTATTTTCCACTGGGCAAATCTTTGCTACTTTTTGGAGGTATGACAAATGTAATTCAGTTCTGGGATAAGCAGAGAGAAACAGAGAACTATTTGGATTCAGTTTTGTTTCTACAAACTACATTGAAATTTAATGGGCACAAGTGCATGGAAACCTGCTTAATATTAACAAATTAATTTTAGTAAATAAGGTCGTTAAAATTTGCTTACAAAGAAATGGATAATATTTCAAGATTAGTAATTGATAATGAATCAAAAATGTCAACCAATATGATACTCTTATAAAGAAAAAAAAAAGAAAAAAGTATGAAACAAGTGAGATTTTTGTCCCATGGTTCCCTACATCTTTCTCCTTCAAATTATTTTATTCTGTTGGAAGAGTATTAATTCTTCTCTTTATATGGCTGAGTAGTATTACATAGTGTATAAATACCACATTTAATTCATTCGTGAATTGCTAGTATCTCTGCAAACCCAGATTTCCATGAAATTCTTCATCTCTGTCTTTTATTCATCATCAAAATCTGATTTCAGAAATACAATATAACACATTAGAAAGACCCTGAAATATGTTTGGACATGAAGGAAGGTATTAGTTCAAGACCTGGTTCTGTTTTCTATTGATGGCATGTCCTTGGACTACTGATATGCTGTTAAATGTCTAATCACTAGCTCTTTAGGGAAAAATAGTTTCTAGTGTTTTATTTCCTTGATGTATAAGGAAATAAGAGAACCTGTGGCCCACCTCAAGATTAACAGCATGATATCACTGCAGGCAGAGTTGAGAAGAAATGTGGACAATTTGTTCTCATGACCCCATAGAAGTGGGCTTCACCACATCACTGCCTTGGACAAATATGTCACTGTTCTAACTCTCTTCTTTTCTGTAAAATTGAAATAATAATGTATTTGTCACAGATGGTTGAGAGGATTAAATGAGCAAGATGCTAGTAGCTGTAGTTAATCAGAGAAACATAGTGAGATTCAAGAACAATGCTGAAAGCCCACTTGAAGCCCTAGGCAATATTTCAATAAAGCTCAGATAGAGACAGTAACCCTGTCACATTTATGAGTACATGAAAATAGGAAGGATAGTTGACAGAATGGAGAACAGAATTAGAAATAAAAAATATTTTGAAATATTTGAGTAAAGGCTATATAAGAATATTGACTGGTAACACATATACATACGCATCTTTAAAAAACTCACATAAGCATTAAGCAGGTGAGGGAGAGATCCACTTTAAAGATATGTTTAGGGGATTTGGAAAGCAGTAAGCTTTGTATATGCAATTGATGTGGTGTCATCAAAACTTATTGCTCAGAGAGAGATTATTTCAGTTAAAGATGTAAGAGTGCCCCTCTTATTACTGGTGGCCAGGCCACACTTGGGAAATAACGCCTTTCATTCCGAGAACTTAAACATTAAGGTTAAAATGAAAAACTTGCAACATACGAGGACCAGATCAACCAACTCCTCAAAAGAATTAAAATATATTATTTGAAGGGATCCCAAATGTTTAGGTTGGATAAATGAAGATACCATGAAAATGTGATGACTATCATTAAAATTAAATGTATGGAAGTTCATCTTATGTATGGTTTCAAAGGCAAAAAAACAGTGTTGAAACATTTCAGGCAAACTAATTTTGCCTCGGTATAAGAACTTTCTAAAGATGAAATTATCTTCTTTGGGAAATTAGGTTCCCCAGTACAAGAGTTGTTCAGATAGCAATTGGATGACCAGATGAGAAAAATGGATTTTAACAATTCAGAAGCATGGTTGTGCTTTACCATGCCAAGCTTCCTTTCAATTTTAAGTTGTTATACTTTTGAATTTATGTTTTTAGACATAATTGAAAAAGATGTTATCTGAAGTCTATGGGCATGTACCACCTTTAAAAATTTCTAAATTTGTCACCAGAAATTTCTGAAATGTTGAGAACTTAGCATAAAAATTGAGGTACTAAGAAAGTGAGCAAAACCCAACTATGTTGGAATGCCATATGGAAGATCTTTTTAGTTGGTGAAGACGGTAACAGCAAAAGAAACATTACCACCAGTGGCATTTTACAACTTGGTGTGTTAACTTACTCAACCAATGATAGTCATGACATTAGCTATTAGTGTAAAAGCCTTTTTGAATCCATGCAAACTGCTGGTCAAGATTTAGAACCATTTCAACACAGAGATTCAAATGTGATTTTGAACATTGCCTAGTCCCTCATTAGGAGGTTTGAGTTTGCCCAATGTATGCTTAAAGTTTGAACAGTAAAGAGAAACATATTTTCTGTCTTCATTGCTCTATCTCAGGCTTATACAAGTTCTCAGCTTCTTTCCTTCTCCCAAATAGACCCTGAAACTTGCTGGGACTCTCAGAGTGAGGCCTCAGTATTCATGAGGCGACAATAATTTTTCTGTTACCCCTGACTTTGGTCATATACTCTTCTATTCCATATTAACTAGCTTTGATTTAGATCAATTACAAATTATATTATTAGTTCTCCCAAGAAGAGGTTTTGATCTCCTCAATCAGAGGTATTAAGATATTTTTATAATCCTTTGACCTTGATATCCATATCTGCCCATTCTGTTTTGCACAAGTCATTAGCAACAACTCTGGCTGATGTAAAGACTTATCTAAAACCACTGCAAGCATGGTTTTCTGCAAACTGCTACAAGTTTTCTTTTATTATATTATGCAGGTCCTACGTCCCAAATAATGGAAGTTCTAAATGTCCCCGAATTGTTATATCAAGACATCTTTCAGGGGCTGAGTGTGAGAGTATTGAAAGAATCATCAGCTTCATTGCTGCTTGCTTACCTCGAGTATGTAGTAAGCCTGAAAATTATAATAAAAATTATAAAACTGTTGACAATTGCTTGCTTGTTGCTATTAATTGGTGCTAATAGGCATGCAGTTGAAAATCTTCAGTAGTAGATATGTACTACTGAAACTTGTCTCTGGCCTGTTTACACTGAAAAGTGGTATACTTCTGAGCAGACATCTTTTTGTAACAAGCCAAAGATTCCTTTCCTGCATCTTTCCATTCATCTAGAGCTTCTAATCCCTGTTATCAATGTTTAACATGAAGGGTATAAAAGGATCACCAAGTGCCAGTGAGTAGACCTGAATCAAGTGAAATAGCAAACTCCTGAACTTCAGTTCTGCTCTCGAGACTTGCGGGAGCTGCCAGCTTTCTGTCTGTAAGAAGCCAGCTTCTATCAAATGGATTAACCTCCTACCTGTACTGGAACTATCAAGGTCCTAGTGGGAGTTTTTACAACTTCTCTGGATCTAACTTTCTTGCCAGCTTTGGAAGTGTCTTCCTTCTCCTTATGTGTATGGGTTTCATTAATTGGAGTATGTTGGAGAGCTGTGACTTATCTGGCTGTCGTCAATGCAGCAAAGCTCTTTGAGTTCTTTTATTCTTTACGTTCTCTAGAAGGCCTTCTTTATCAATGACTATCTTCTGAAGACTGACAGCCCTTTTATTTGCACTACTCACAAATCCTGGCCTAAAGATCTTCACTGTTTTAAGATGTTACTAAATTATTACCTTCCTTGATAAGGGTGCTTCAAAGTTTCAGAGGTAAAAGTTCATATCAGCCTAAGTATCTTTTTCTAATTCTATTCATGCCTTTGACAGAACCTCAGGAGTGCGTTTAGACAGATTTCAAAGGCTTTTTATTCCAGCGGTCTTTGGACCCTGTGTAAGACAGCCTCAAGGATGGCCTGCAAGTGTATCTGCCTCCTGGTATTTAGGAACTTGGGTAATTCCCTCTCTTATTCTACAAGGATCGGTCTGTATGATTAATAAAATATGGCAGAAGTGATGGTAGGTCACTTCTGAGAATGAATATAAAAGACACTATGAGTTCAATCTTGGTCTCTTAGCTCTGTCTTTCGGATGACTCACTTTGGTGGAAGTCAGCTGCCATGTAGAGAAGACCTACAGAAAAGCCCATGTGGCAAGGAACTGAAGTCTTCTGGAATAAATTAATGAAGACTGAGGCCACCTGCCAACAGCTGAATGTGTAAGACATTTCAAAAATAGCTCCTCAAGCTCCATTCAACTCTTCCAATGATGGAAGTGCAGCTGACTGATTAACTGCAACCTCATAGAAAACCCAAACCAAAACCATCACATCAATATTTCTGATTTCAGACACAATGTGAGCTAATAAATGTTTGTTGCTTTCTACTGCTAACTTTGGGGCTAGTTTGTTATGCAGCAATAGATAACTAACACAGGTCCCATCCTATATGACCAAATAAGAATATTCAGAAAGTAGAGCCTGGGAATTGTCACTGTTAGCAGGCATTATAAAGGTGATGTTATCTTTGTATATTAAAATTGTAGAACTATGCTGTTATTAGTGTTGTGAAGTTCCAAAGAACTGTAGCTTTCTGTTTTTCTTTAATCCACCACTAAATATCCCTGATCCCTTAACATAGGAACAGGGCCTGTTTCTGTTAATGCTTTCCATTAAAGAAACCGTGCCTGAAGACTTCTTGGATCTTGTTTGCTGAAATGGTTCTACATTTCTTGATATAATCTTTCAGAACGGAACCATATTGAGTTGGTCAGATTGAGACATTTGTGGTCTAATGAGATTTTCAGAATGACTCCTGAAAGGCTGATTACAGCTACTCACTCTGTATCTTTAAATCTAACCACCAAAGTAAAAGAAAACCCACTTTACCATAATTACTTGGACCAATAGGAAATGAGCAGACTTCTTTCTCTCCAGTCCATTTTCCTTAGTCAAAGTACAGGACCTAACTATCTGAGATCAAAGAAAACATTTTTTTCCAAAGCTAGCAAGCCATTAATATCCATCTCTGTAAAGTAATCCAAATGAATATTTCAGAGGTGATTTGTCTACTTAGCAGAATTTCACAACAGCGTCGGTATTCATCCATCTGAGGACTGTCTGTGAGAGGAGACCGAGGCGCTGGGGCGGGCGTGGCCGGCAGCGGTGACGGGGTAAGAGTGGCCTTCGTTTTTCCTGAATTGAAGCTGCTTTATTTCTCTTTTTTTTTTTTTTTAATTTTTTTATTAAATCATAACTGTATACAATGATATGATTATGGGGCATCATACACTCACTTCATAAACCATTTGACACATTTTTATCACAGTGGTTAACATAGCCTTTCCGGCATTATCTCAGTTACTGTGCCAAAACATTTACATTCTACATTTACCAAGTTTCGCAAATACCCCTGTAATATGCACCACAGGTGTGAACATGTCATTTCTTTCTTTATGAAACAGGAATTAATTAATACCTATAAGAGCCACTTTGTAAACTTTGAGCATTTTGAGAGTAAATATTATCACCTCCCCTCGTTAACCCTTGGGTTGTCCCACCATGTAAGTCAAAAGTGCTGTTTTATTACTTCTTTGACTCACATCAAAGTTCATTCATGAAAGCAGAAACAATATTCAAGGATCCTACACAGTTGGATGGCCCTAGAGAAATAAGTGTCCACCAAGAGAAATTGAACATCAGAGAAACATCTCTCTCTCTCTTTTTTTAGGTTTATTGATTTTATTTTGCATTACCTTACTGTAGTTTCTCTCTCTTACAATTTCCTTTTTTTCCATTTTGTATTGTTACTTTTCTAAACATTTTTTCTTTTTTTTTTTTTTAATTGTTGGGAATTCATGGAAGTCCGGATGTGGGTGGACAAGTTGCAGGCATCCTCAGACTTTTTAAACAGGGGGCCAATTCACTGTCCCTCAGACCGTTGGAGGGCCGGACTATAGTTTAAAAAAAAAAACAAAAAACTATGAACAAATTACTGTGCACACTGCACATATCTTATTTTGAAGTGAAAAAACAAAACGGGAACAAATACAATCACACCGCCTTATGTGGCCCGCGGGCCGCAGTTTGAGGACCCCTGAGAGTTTGCAGGCAGAATGAGACCACTAGGGGAAGCTGACGGGGACCCCACAGAAGGCTCATGGCTTCTTGGTACTTGCAGCTCTGTGAGTTCATAGCCCAGTGTACGGTGATGGGGCTGTTGTTGCTGTAGGTCAACAAGGCCAGAAGTTAAAAGAAAAAAAAAAGCTGGAAAGGAAGAGAGGAGAGGGAGAAGAATCTTCCACAATGTATGCCTCTGTCTCTCTCCACATCTGACCCAGTATTCTCAGAGCAATATCTCCCACCTCCCTATAACCTCCCATGCTTCTTTTTCAGCCAATTCTTTCTCACATAGGGAAAGATTCTGGGAAATGTAGTTCCCAGTGTAACCAAAATGACAGTAGAACAATCCAGACCATTGTTCCCCTACAAAATATGAAATAATCATGTTTATTTTGAAAGGTTTGGTTTAAATTTTAAAATGTAAAGAAGGTGCAACAGTACTGGCTCCATTGTCAGGAGAACTGGAAAGTACTCTTACCCATTCTTAACCAACTTCCATCAGTTTGGTTTTCTTGATTTCTTTTGCTGGGGCTTAGTTTTTCTCATTTTTATAGTAGTTGGTAGTGGGCAGAGATGCAGTAAATTGAGGAACTTCAAAATACCTTCTATCCAGGATACATTATGTATTAGACACGCTTTGCTATTTCTCCTAACTCTTGAATTCTATGGTTCAAAGATAAAATACATATCTAGTAAAACATCCTTATTCTTAAACTACATGCCTTCCATTAAAATTTGCTGTATTAATTTTTGTAAAAAAAATCATCCACCTCCCATTGTGTGTCTCAGAACAAAGTCTTCTGTCTTTTATTGTGGTTTTAAATCCATTGTGGACTATGGCATACAAAGCTAGAGGCCTTAAAGGGTTCCTGTGACTCAGAAGTCTAGAAGGATACTCACCTGGCTACAAAGTATCATCATCTAGGAAAATTCTTAAAAAACACATACAGTTATGATTTAAAAAACAAACAAACAAAAAAACCAAAAACACTGATTCTGAACTTCACCACTAGAGACTTTTATTTATTTGATCTGCAACAGAATTCTGGCATCATTACTTTTATTTATTTTTTAATTTCAGATTAATATGAGGGTGCATATGACTAGGTTACATAGTTTGCTTTTGGAAAGTTCAAGTCTGAGCTGTAGTTGTGTCCTTCATATTTTGTTTTGTTTTAAACTCCTCAAATAATTTCAATGCCTAATTGATACAGGGAGGGAGGCAGAGACGCTCCAGCTCAGGCTGCACCAGACCACCCGGGAGGACCTGGCTCACCTTCTGCTTTGTAGCTGGGGCGTGTTGGTGCAGCTGACTCAGGGAAGCCAGGGCTGGAGAACTAAATGCGGTGGGGAGGGGCAAATGTGGCACACCAGTGTGTTGCAGCAGACCAGGTGAAAATCCCTGCCTTGGTAGCTATATTTTGATTCTGGCCATGCTGGCCTTCTCCATTCAAGTAACTGTACTTTCTATAAATAGTCTAGCCCGGCCGGAGCCTGTGAATCAAAGGAGTAGGGTGCCAGCCCCATATACTGGAGGTGATGGGTTTAAACCTGGCCCTGGCCAAAAACAAACAAACAAAAAAACATAGTCTAGCCTTAGCTCTATTTTAAAAATAAAAATATTTTTATTTTTTTTCCTTTTTTGAGACAGAGTCTAATTCTGTCTACCTGAGTAGAATGCCATGGCATTATAGCTCATTGCAACCTCAAACTCTTGGGCTTAAGAGATCACCCTGACTCAGCTTTATGAGGAGCTGGGACTACAGGCACTCCCCTCAACATCTGAGATGGGGTGTCACTCTTGCTCAGGCTGGTCTCGAACTCCCAAGGTCAGGCTATCCACCTGCCTCGGCCTCCCAGACTGCTGGGATTACAGGCATGAAACACTGTGCCCAGCCTAATAATTTTGGAAAGTATATTTCTAGGAAAAAAGTATATTACATGGCAGTTTCCAAATTACTCTTAAAAATGTCTTACAATTTAGGGTTTGAACACAGGAAGACAACCACACATGTTCCCTTTCCGGTGTATCACAACTTTCTGGCAACAGTGAAGATGAGTACTCCAATAAAAGTGTTTCTTTGGTCTATTCCTTTTTGTCTCACACCCAGCAGGCTCATCTGGTTAATACCTCTGATTTTGTTTTATCCCTCCCAAAATCTGATTCTATGCTAGGCCAATAACCCAGCCCAGCAGAAGCATTTGGCAAAGTGAAACAGAACAAGTAATTATAGTGAATACTTATTATCTGTCATGTGTAGGTCCAAGAATTTTATACATATTATAAAACACAATCTTTTAAATAACCCCATGACATAGTTGTTATTATTATCTCTTTTTCAGATAAATAGGCTGAGATTGAGCAACTAATTCAAGACACATTAGAAAGTACTATAGCTACAATGCAAACTGCGTGAAATGTCCAAGTTCTTCTTCATTATGCCATTATCATTCTGTCCATCCATTCATCCATTTATCCATCCATCCATCCATCCATCCATAAAAAATACCATGCCCTGAAAGCAATGGCATACACTCCCATAAAATGTTTTAGCTATTCTATTTGCCATTCTAGACCCATTTTTTATCCTCCTTCGCTCTGCTCCAAGCTAGAAGAGGTAACAACATGCCAGATCATCTCACTAAGTTTCCCTTGATGGAGAGTCTTCTTAGATTTAGCAATGAAATGTACCAGCAAGAGACAGAACAATGGTGATTGGAGGGAAAGGCCCAAGTATTGCTGCTCATTCCTGCTTTGTTGCTTTGTCTTTGGGGAAAATGGTATTCCACCATGACTCCTGCATTTGCATTTTCGTTTTGGCCCCTCCTTCACAGTTACCATCTTCAACTGACGTCTGCTGATTCACTGACCTTTGTAGTTTAGTCCGAGCTGTGCTATTTAAAAGTTACTAACAGTTTTAAAAAATTAACTGGGTGACTTGCAGAAACATTCAGGAATTCTGGCTTATCTTGAAAAATAGAAATTTTAGTAATACATAAACAGAAATTAACAGTATTGTAAAAAGGAGCTGGGGCCTTTTGATTTGATGCCAACATCCCTCCCTCTGCTTCACCTACTTTGTCACCTGCTGATACCTATAGTCACTTATGATTGTCATTCATATTCATCTGTTAGATTGACTACTTGAATTCTAGAGTCATGAGAGCCTTTGAGATTTTCTGACATGAGGAAGCAGGATGACAGAATGCCAACATCAGCATGGAAAAATGTGGGCTACAGACACAAAGTTCGCCAGTGATGGAGGAAAAAAACCTCCTTTCCTTGGTTTCTATCTTTCCACAATTGGAAAACATAGATCTTCAGAGACATAAGGCATTGTGTAGAGAAAAATTTACTTCTAATTATTAGAGTGAAATGTTCAGTTTGGAGAGAGCAAATGTAGAACAAAGCCATGAATGCAGACTAGAATGTAGCAAACACTTTCTTTTCTCATTTTCTAAATTATATAAATGAAAGCCTAAAATTTAAATATTTAAAAATATTCCCTTACTGAATAAATAAGGATTTTTTTCTGGGTACTTGAAATTTGCTATATTGAGTATTTACAGCAATTCTTCTCAGGCCAGTACTTAATAGATTTTTAAAAGCATTTTGTCCAGATGGTGCCTAGGTTATGTAGTTTCAGGTTAATATTTTCATTGACCTGTTTCTCTGATTTTTTTCTTGCTAAGCGAATAGCAGTAATATTCATCTTCTTTATAAAACTATCACATGACTTTGAACTGTGTAAAAAAATAGCAAATCAAAATCTGGAAAATGTTATTTGCAAACAGAGCTGAGCTACCAATAGCTACAAGACAAATCTATTCTTTTTTTTTTTTTTGAAACAGAATCTAACCCTGTCACCCTGGAGTAGACTGCTGTAGCGTTATAACAGCTCATAGCAACCTCAAACTCTTTTTGTCTCAAACAATCCTCATGCCTCAGATTTTTGAGTAGCTGGAAATACAGACAACTGCCACAATGCCTGGCTAATTTTTCTACTTTTAGTAGAGATGGGGTCTCCCTTTTGCTCAGATTGGTCTTGAACTCCTGAACTCAAGCAATCCACGCATCTGCGCTTCCCAGAGTCCCAGGAATACTCTAAGCTCCTAAGCCACTGAGCTCTGCCCATATTTTTGCATTAAAGTATCTTTTTAAAATAATCTATTTCAAGATTATTACTGTTTGTTTTAAATATTTTATGGAGAAAAAAAGAAAATCAGGGTAGGAAGATAGTATAAAATTTGATTCACTTTAGCTTTATTTTTATTTGTTTCCCTTTCCAAAGACTATATAATTTAGAAGTATTCTAAATTCTCCAAATCTTTGAAAAGGCACATTTATTATATATTTTATTTATGGGAGATTTTTTCCTAATCTGGCAGCTTTTAATAAAATGGGCAAGACGTAAAAGACTAGAAGACTTGGTGGTTGATGTGTTCGGATAAATGTGTTCTCCACACTACAAGTTCTCCCTGCTTTCCATCTCATGGCAAATGTCTGCCAGGGACACACATGACTCCTTTCTACCATTTCAGATCTCAAAGCTGATGATTGGCAGCAGGACATTGAATGACTCACTGAGTAAGCCAGAGCAGGCTAAAGATTTTGCCATAGATATGAATAAAGAAAAACTTCTTTTTTATATTTTTAGCTGCCTCTCAATTCTTTAGAGCTGAAAGAAAATTATATGACTAGCACCAAGAAATGGGATGAAGTGTGGTGACTGGAGTCCCAGCAGAAGAAGTGTGTGAAATAAACTGTCTGACCAGAAACCATAAAATCAGAATGAGTCTGACGTGACTGCCCATTAGCTGATCACTGGTGATGTGTCTCTTCATTACATTTGGCTTTTATTATTATTATTATTATTATTATTATCATAATCTTCACTTATCTATTATTATACTTTCTCAGTTGAAGACAATTAGTGTCAGAAATAGCCTGCCTTACTTAATTTGTACCCAAGCCAGTGCCAGTCAATACTCAGAATTCCCAGTGCCCTGTCAATGCACTTCAACCCTCCTTGTTGAGTCTTTCTTAATTGACTCCACCGAAGCAAATCCAATTTCTGTTCTCAGTCCTTGTACACATATGTGAAGAATGCTAAATTTAAACTATTTCTGCTCAATTTTGTGCTGTCAACTCTTGACACACCAGACAGAATGAGATCACTTGAATTTGCTTTATATCTTATTTTAAGGCCATTTAATTGGAATGACTTTTGCCATTGTTCAGGAAGTATTAAAGAGATATCCTAGAGGTGAAAAACAAATACATTACTTGACTCCATCATCCGATCTCTCTGAAGCCACCTTCTTTGCTTTGTCTGCCTGGCTTGATTTATATATGAGATATAAGTGTCAATAACTTGTTTTTGATGGGTGCAATACTGCCAGGAAAATGGATATTGTTGAACATTAGGCTATAAAGAGGGGTATGAAGTATAATTCAGATGGGCTTCATGACACTTGTCCCTCATCTGACACACATTCTTTTCATTTCCAATTTCACTGGAACAAGCAGAAAGAACGGTTTCCAATCCGTCCCACCTCATAAAAACAGACCTGTGTTTAATTCTTTAGGATCTAAAATTATCCTTTGGATATTGTCAACCAATCAACCAAGGAAAATGTTTTTAGCCAAAGTAATAGACATCCTCTAGGTGTTGAGATGGCTAAAATATTGCTGTTATCTTGCTTTTTAATAATTGCACAAAATATTGCAGAAATCTAAATGTGATGGTAATATGGAGATAGCTGGACACTTCCATCTCCTTTGTATTAAATTGTGCCCTTTTCTTAGTAATATATTGCAGATAGCAAATATAAGACTTTTTAATAGAAGGCGACATGTTCACAGACTCTGATTTTTTTTAATATAACAAAGGGACTGTGTTTGTCAAAGCCCAAAGCTTTATTGAGTTGTAACCAAATGTCTTATGCAAAAGATGCTACGTTTATTTCTGATTGTAGTTGGTGATGGAGCATAAGGGGTCCAATTAAATTTCCATTCTGGCTTCCTTCATCAGCAAGTTAGTTTTAAATACTGTATCTCCAAAGTACAGTGCCTCATAGAAAGTTAGCTGCCTGAATTTCTGATGTTTAGATATTTTCTAAAATAACTTATTGATTATGTCACATTAGGTTTGTTATGTTTAAACTAAATGTCCTCATAGAAATTAGAGCTTTTAAAAGTTCATTATGCTTAAAAAAACAACAAAAAAACTTTGTACTGAGCCAAAGCCAAAGTTCCAGTTTACTAGGAGAAAAAGAATATGTAGTCCATTTTCTAAGAAGGCAAATTGAAGGGATAGCAAAATTTGTAATTTCTATGTTCTAGTCTTAAGAAAAATTGAACCTACATTATCTCATATACATTCTGCACGTTAGTTAATAAGTCATAATTCCAAATTTGGAAAATAACTCTAATATAAAACACATTATTTGGGGCATACCCAGAAAGTTAAGTTATTTTATATTTATATTAAAATTTCTAGCTGGGCATGGTGGCTCATGACTGTAATCCTAGCATTCTAGAAGGCTGCGGCAGGAGGATCCCTTGATATCAGGAGTTTGAGAATAGCCTGAGAAAGAGCTAGACCTCTTCCACCCTCTACTAAAAATTTTTTTTTTAAAAATTATCTGGGCATTGTGGCAGGTGTCTGTAGTTCTAAGTACCAGGAAGACTGAGTCAGGAGAATTGTTGAGCCTAGGAATTTGAATTTGCTGTGAGCTAGGTTGACACCATAGTACTCTAGCCAGTGTAACAGAGCAAGACTCTGTCTAAAAAAGGAGAGAGAGAGAGAAAGAAGAAAAGAAAAAGAAGAAAATTCTACAGTTTCTCCCTTCAGATCATGAGTGACTTCTGAGAAGCTGCACACTCTGGATAAGGCTCTGGGTCCACATGTGTGATTCTGTGATTCTAAGAATCACAAAAAGAACCCCAGCACAGAGGGTTCTTTTTGGTAGTGTAATTATTGGACTGAAAACCAATTACTAGCAACTCTAGGAGTCAATTAATTACAAAGTCACTCAAAATACTGTGACTCTTGATGATTTTTTAAAATATAATTGTTTAATTAAAAAAATATTTGAATTGCATTTTTCTTTCTTTTAAGCTATTCTGTCATCAAAAGGGAAATGAAGAGCAAAGGTTAATATTCACATAAATTTTGTTCTTGCATATACATAGTAGGACTACTCTAAGACGGGGTATTTTCTAATAGGTATTTGGGTTGGTTCCTTCTATCAAAATATTAAAAATAAACTCAGGTTGAATATAACCTGAGGAAGAGGTGAATTTTCCAACTGCAAGAGGTGAATTTTCCCTAAGAACAAGGGGACAAGGTGTGTTGGGAAAGCAGATGCTCTGACAAGAACATCCTTTGTAACATTCCCTCCTGCTTCAGTGAGGCTTGGGTTGTATTTTCACAGTGATCCCCCTCCCACCCCAAGTCACTTCTCCTCTGACGACAATGTGAATGATGGAAAAGTCTTAACATATATAAGTAGTTTATCTCTATTCCCATTGACCCTTGAGCAAGTGGGTCACAGTTCCTATAAAAGGAAACATACAGTCCCTTCATTTGCCTTAGAGTCCATCATCTTTTCATTCAAATGCATTTCTTTGGATGCATTTATGTTAATATTCAGTAATTATTTTCAGTTTTTTAACATTTTATATCTTTCTTTACTGACCTTTTGGTTACCTATCTTTTAGCTCGTTTTACCAACTCCTACCAGACAGTAAAAAATTGTGAATATAGTATAGTGTTACATCATGCTACAAATAAGAGTTTTGGGGGTGAAAACTTTGCCTTTATTAATTGTATGATTTGGTTTATGGATTCCCATCTCTCTGGAAGTTTTGAAATTTAGATTTGTATCCCATTGAGGCCCATCTCCATAAGTGTATATACCATCTATATGTTTTAAAATTTAGCATATTTATTAATATGTTTATAAGCATCAGAATTTTTTTCAAGTCTAAGGTAGACTGTCTTAGACACCAAGGAACATTTAAAATAGAGCTTTTCTCTATTTTTCTTGTATTTACATAGGAAATCAAGAATGTTTGCACAAATGTTTCTTTTTTTAATTTATTTGTTATTTAAATCATAGCTATGTACATTAATGCAATCATGGGGCACCATACACTGGTTTTATATACCATTTGATATATTTTCATCACACTGGTTAACCTTCCTGGCATTTTCTTAGCTATTGTGTTAGGATATTTATATTCTACATTTAGTAAGTTTCATATGTATCCTTGTAAGATGCACCGTAGGTGTGGTCCCACCAATTGCATAAATGTTTCTTAAATTCCAGCTTTAGTTTGCTCACAACCTCAAAAACAAAAATCAAAAACGAAAAACCTTGGATAACTGGTTTCTGACCTATAAGTAGTTGGAAGAAGCACCACTGTGTATCTATTAACATGCTTAGATGTTGATTTCTCTTGCTAACACAGTGGCCAGATAATTCTAACCCATATGATTCAAGGGATCAAACAATCTCAATGAAATTGAAAAAATAATGTGTGTCACACAAAAACAAGTAAAGATATGGTATATAAGTTTACAAGACTTTCAATATCATTAATTACAGAAACCTTGGAAGAGTTTACTATTAATACCATTTATGTACTAAATACATTTGCAGATCTACTTAAATCTTTTTTTTTTTTTTGAGAGAGTCTCACTATGTCACCCTCAGTAGAGTGCTATGGCATCACAGCTCACAGCAACCTCCAACACTTGGGCTTAAGCCACAACATGAGGAACTGTACTAAAGGGTCATGGCATTAGGAAGGTTGAGAAACACTGCCATAGATCATAGAAATAGTGCCATAGATCATGATGAAGGTATTGCCCTCTGCCTGGTTTTCCAGTCCCGAATTGTAGCATTCCCAGTGATATGGAAGTCAGCTGCTATGGAAGCATGTAGGTGGAGGCAGAGGTTTCTACCTGACTCCTGAGAGTCCAGAGTCCCAAACACATTCTTTTTCTACCATACCAATGCTTCCCCTAAAGTTTTTATGAGAGTTTATGAGTGTAGTCCAGGAATCATTTCCACTTCATTGTGAGAATAGTAATTATAGTGACAATGTTAACCACTAATATACTGTTTCAGTGACTAGATAGAAGTATTAGAATGTGGTGATGTATGTCATAAGAGGAGAAAGGAGATACATTGTTTGCAATGCACAGAGGGGAAGTAATTTAAGAAAAAATATCAACATGTCAGAGATAATATAATACAGGATTTTCCCCTTAACAATGTCATAATGATATTACTAATTGCACATTCTTAAAGCTTACCAGGTGCCAGCACTTTTTCTTAGTACTTTACATATATTAACACATTTAATCCCTTTGAGGGAAATACTATTATTACCATTTATAGATAAGATAACAAAGGCACAGCTTGTTTGAATAATTTGCTCTAGGTTAAATAATTTTAAGTGGTGGAGATAGATTTTGAAAACAAGCAGCTTTGGTTGTAAGATCTGTGCTTTTAATTACTACACAACTGCCCATAACATTAATGCAAGTTTCTCATAAGCTTTAACTACAATAGATATACAATTGAGTTTTTATTTATTTAAATAGAATTTAAAAGATAATGAAGTTCTCATTGTAGTTATATAAATAATTAGGAGTTGAAAAGTTTGGGTTAACAGAGTCAAAGATTTATATTTCTAGCAGATATCCCAACTGCTACTACATTTAATTTTTTTTGTCCCTAACAACATATTGCATATATCAGTTGTAAAATGCTTGCTGAGGAAGGCTAAACAAATGTGTATTTACATTTACATAAGACATTTCATGCAGATTCTCTTAATATTCTTAAAAATAATATGGAAAAATATCAGCAGTCTGCTTGTTCCTAATTAAACAACTATCCAAAGAGTATTCAGTAATAGATTGATGCAAACCCTATGGATGTCTCTGGAATTAGAATCCTCCACTTGGCAATTTTTTGTTCAGCAACTTGATCAATACTTAGAATGATGAAAGAAGAAATGCTTTCCACTTTTGTAGGTAATGCAAAGCTAGAAAGGTAATGATACTTACATGCTTGAAAAAAAAAGACTTTTGTAGGTTAGAACTATGGGCTAAAACTAATCAAATGAAATTTTACTGGGCTAATGTATACCCTTATTTATTGCACATTCACAAGATAGGGAAATTTATGGCAAAATTCCTGTGGTTTTATTTGACTACCAGCTCAATATGAGACAATACGGTGTTAACAGATGCTTTAAAAAGTTAATGCATTCTTAAACTGCATTAATAGAGTCGGAGTGTCAAGTTCAAGGGTGGTAATAGTTTCACTATAATCTGAACTGCTCAGACCGTGTCCTGCATATTACATTCAGTTCCTTAGGATGCATTTTAAGAATTGCTGAAAGGGTGGATAACACCTAGAGGGTGACTGGAATGTTGAAGAGATTGGAAGCCACAGTGTTTAAGAAATTGGGGACATCTAACCTGGAGAAGAAAATAATCGGACCTTGTAAAAGTTCCTATTTTAAAATGCTTTCTTTTTCTTGAAGAGAGATGATTTGGTTTAATTCTACAGAGAAGCAGATCCAGTAGGTTAGAAGTTAAGAGTATTAGGTGTATTCTAACAGGTATGAATTGGAAGAAGGTAGAATCAGAAAACTGAAGAATAATGTAGAGTGTAGCAGAGTAAGTGATCATTTTTATTTTTTGTTATAATAAAGATTATTTATCGAAAACAGCAGTTTGTATGATGAATGTAATAGTGCTCAACATTGTCAAGCAATTTGAAGGTTATTAACCCAACATTAGAAGTTTTTCCCCCACAGAATCTCTGATTCATAAATCAGCACATTGCTGACACATTTACCTATCTGAATGTATAGGATCACAGAGACATATAGACAAAAAGTGTACACATCAGTGTAGAGGTCATTGTTAACGCTAATGTGATCATATGACACAGGGTTTTCTGGTGCTTGTATTTTCAGTGAACTCTAGCTTAATCTTTTAAATTATTCATATTGATTTTGATTACCAGCAGAAAAGGAGGAAAAGACAATATTCAATTAAGGAAGCCATAATCCTTTCTCATTTTTCAATAATGCACACAATTTTCACACAAATTACTTATATAAGGAAATGAATGTAACTTCTCATAAAAAAGATTCCACTTTTAAAAATCTGTTTACTATAAGAAAATAATAAAAGTCTTTGAAAGTGTTTTTTACAAAACAAATCTGTAAACTGTTTCTAAAAATTAAAAACAATTATTAGTACTGCATTCCTTAAATGCTATTTTAAGATTTATTTTAAAATCGTAGCTTCTACCATGTATAAAATCAAAACAAAAAGTGTGTGAGTTAATTTTGTATAAAATTTACGCTAGTAATATAATTTTCTGTTAATGCGCTGTGTGTATGTATTGTAATGTATGTAATAGAGAAAGCAAGAATTTCGAAAAATAACAATGCTTTGTGAATTTTTTATAAGCCAAGTTTTTATTAAAGTTGAATTCTCATTGTTTAGGTATTTTATTGTCAGTTTACATTTTAATGAGGTAATAACGTAGCTATCATTAGAATGTATATAAAATATAAATGTATGGAGGACAGTGACGATTTAAGTTCTCCTTTCACTGAGTTTAGGTGAAAAGAACATATAAAATTGTCAGGTTATGCACCCTACTTAGAATCAGCTGGCAGACACGGAAACTGGATTCTGGCGAAGGTTGGACGTTTGGACCAAAGCTATTATGACTCTTCTAAGAAGAAGTATAAAGAATGAGACCAAATATTATTTTCTCTTGAAGCGTTTGTTTAGAAACTAAAATGTGGACATCAGCAAACATAAATTTTTTCTTTTAGTGAGCTCTTGTTATCCATCCAGTCTCAAAGCCATTTCACCTAACTTTCCAGAAAGTGTAAAATTGCTTTCTATTTTCAATCGCAATAATTAAATAAAAATCAAAAGAGCAAGAAAGCAGCATTCTTCAGTTATCAGCTGGCAATTATTAAAACACCTGTTGACATCCAGTGCTGGTAAGGGTATAGGGAAGCTACAACTTTGTACAGTTTAATAGGACTGTGAATCGATACAACCGATTTGAAAATGCACCTGGAAAAGTCATCAAAATTTGGACCAGCAATAATAGTAATTCATTTTATAAAAACACTTTCTATAACTATGAAAAGATAAATGAGCCAGAATGTGCATCACAGTATTGCTTGTAATAAGAGTTGTCTCAAATCATAGTTACTAAGAATATTGTTAATGAATAACTCTCGCATGGGTGATTTTCAGAGTTTTTAAATATTTTCTACATTGTCTGGAAGTTTTATAATATGAGTTTATGTAACTTTAACCTAGAAACATAATAATTATACTTGATTTATAATATGGAAAGCATATTATTTAATTAAAAATTAAATATCAAAATGATAATATAGAATATTGTGAAGTAGATATTAAGTGGTTTTTCTGTATAGAAATAGTCTCTTCATGCTAACGATCTGAATTTTGGGCTCCTGATGGGAAAATACAATTTTGTGATATGACTTGTGCTTTTTAATTAGGTGAAATTTGTGGACTGACGCCACTTGAAATAAGAAGAGTAGGGCCCTTGTAAGGGAATGAGATACTTGCACACACAATGTCTCTATATGGCATTCTATAATTTACAGAATCAAGACATCGCCTATGTTAATGTGGAACTTTATAAGTAACTCAAGCAAACTTAGACACAGATTAAAATGAGGAGACAAAAACCTCTGTAAAGGGCACTGTGGTTAGTAAAACTGTATAAAATAAAAACCTGAAAGATAAGGGAATGTTGGTAACTGAATATGCTAAAAAATATGTAAGACAAAAATATCTCAGTAGAACAATTCCCATAGTCTTATAAAGTTTGCCATAAAAGTGATTTTTTTCTAAAGTATATTATTTTTCCTGCACAGTGACTTTCATTATGAAATTGTATTGGCTATAAAAATGTAATACAAAATGACAATTTATATATCTTCTCATGGCATATGAACTTTTTATCATATAGGAGAAGGCATATTTATTTATAACAAGATTAATAAGTGTATCAACTATTTTATTCAAAGCCCCTTTAAAAATTACACTAGCAACAGGAGAATTCTCTTTATAAAATAAAGAAGTAAAGAAAAATTCATTGAAAATGTTTAGAACAGGCACAAATTCCTTCCATTAAATTTCTACATGCTTTTAGCAGAATTACCGTGTATTCCAAAAGACCTGATATAGCTCACAAGCTTCAAACCTTAGATTTCCCCTGGGTTTAACAAACACAGAGATCACGGAGGAGAATGTGTGTCCAATACTCCTGTTCCCTAACTGTGGCTCCACACAGCACACAGTTGAATTTCCTGCCATGTCTGAGTTAGGAGAGAGGCAGATCCTGTCAAAGACACAAAAGAGATTCGGCCACAGTGTCTACCAGAGCCCTGTCCCACCTTCCCTCTTCCTTGTAGACATCTTTGTCATCTTTTATAAACTATTTTCACTTACCTCTATAGAGTGTGTTAAGCAACCTGGGCGGGAAAATGTAAGTTAGCGTTAAGGTACCTCCTGTCAGGAAAGGGGGTGTGTGATTCTGTAGCATTTTTGCAACTTCATAAACCTGCTTGGAGTCCTGGTAAGGGAGAAAAGCTCTCTGACATGGTTGAATAAAAGCAGCTGAGAATTGTAGTAAATTAGGATAATATGTGGGATGGCAAAACTGCTCTGATTTTGTGCAGTGATGAAGCAGGTACAAGATTTACTGGATCACCTGGAAACAGCTTCTGTAGACCACCTGGTAAGATCTTGTTTACAGAAGAGAAAGGGTATATTTACTGCGTAAGCACCTGGCCAGCTGTTCCTACTGATCCAGAGGCACTACTGTGGGTCTATTGGAAGGAGATGGCTTCTGCCTGACTTGCGATCTCACTCTCTGAAAGACTCCACCTTCCTTCCTTCCTTCAGGTTAACAGACTGAGGGAGCAAACCTCCTGCCTGTGTTAACTGATGGAGAAGTTCTAAAAACAAGTTTCTTCTTGAAAGTGAAGAAAGAATGCGATAGTGACCCATGGAGGCAAGTGGGAGAGGCGCTTTCCCTAGGGCTGGAGCATTCTGTATTCTCAGGATCTCGACTTATCCCAATTAGTAATAAAATCTCATTGGATAGGGTCTTTAAATAGCAATCTTATCTTTGAGGCAGTCACTAATTTTAGCTCAGCTGCGTTGGCAGTATTGAATATGACAGAAGCTTATCAAGAAAAAAATAATAGATTATTTTGATTTAGCAAGTTGCATGTTTTGTCCCATGCAAAATACCAGCCTAATCTTAAGACCATTACAGAATTATCAGTTTAACTTTGCACCTTAATTATATTGGGTTGATTTTTCTAGTATTTCCAGAAGTAGTATTCCCTTGTCCCCCCATAAAAAAGTTATGTAGAACTCAAACCTCACTCTCTTTTTTCTTAAACCTTAAGATTATTTAATTTAAAAGAATAACCTTTATCAGATAGATACAGACACAGAGACAGATAAGATACTGATACACGTTTGTGTGCATCATGCACTTACGTGTGTGGCGGTCGTTCCTTATTTGAGAATTCTCTTACAAGCTAAAATGTATTTGTAATCCCCAAATTCATACTTATGTATTTTTGTCACCAACGTGAAGTATTTGATTCACCTGAAGCATACTTTAGCAGCTGAAGTAAAACATTCTATCTTCGTTTCCCAGCTTTCCTACCATAAATAGGAGTCATTGTCCTATTCAGTCATTCTAGTGCAATATTTTTCACATGTATGCATTTTTTTGGTTGGTGATTTTGCTGTTTAAAAGAGCACTCAGGCATAGTGTTAAAGAGCTCTTCGTTTCTTCTCAATTCAAGAAGGCAATGATTTGCTTTATGGAAAAATACATGTATTAGGTAAGCTTTATTCAGGCATAAATTACAGTGCTGTGGGCTGACAAAGGCTTTCTCTATGATCCAGCTTTGATCAAGTTCTTATAAACCTTGTTTTTTAAATTTCAGATAAATATGAGGGTACAAATATTTAGGGTACATTAATCTTTAATTCTAAAGATCATGTTGTAGTTGGCCCCTTCACCCGGTGGGGCGAGCTGAACACCCTCCCATTATACACATTAGTGAGATCCTGCCAATTGCCCTCCCCTCCTCCTTGCTAGAATACATTTGGGTTTTATCATTCATGTGGGCATGTAGTTGTTTGTATATTGGTTTCCTATTAGTTTTGAGTACAATTGATTTTTGTTTTTCATTCTTGAGATACTTTACCAAGAAGAATGTGTCTGAAACTTCTTTATCACTAGGGCTTCACCTAACCCTCCTCCCATCCTTGCCCTGCCCAGCCCAGTTTTAGCAAAGAGTTTTGCTAAATCGGTTTAGGGAGAATCTCGCTACCCTTGATATCCGATCAACTTCTTGTCTCCCACCTTTGATGTGTAAGTCTTTGGCCTGACTTTAAGAAGAATTCTGTTAGGTCAGTTTAATAATAATCCACTGGATCTTTCGATGTCCTCTTTAGTAATTTTTTAGTTATTAATCTTGCTCCTCCATTATAAATCTCCACTTGTCCTTATTGTATTTAACATTGAATAAAGTCTTTCTTTCCATTTGAATAAGTGTCAAATAACATTTTTCTTTAACATATCCATGAGTTCAATGTTAATATATCAACAATATATACCAAATAAGATGTCTTTAAACAGAAACACACATAAAACAAGGTCATGCATTTATCAGTTGACCATATGTGACCAGAAGTTTGCTGGGCATAACCCTGTATTTCCCCAGGAGCAATGCTCTAGTATTTGTTCTTTCCGTATACATGATGACTTTATAGAACACAACTGCTGTGAATAACAAGAATCCACTGTACCTATTACACTGGGATCAAAATGAACGTTTTGCTATTTTGTGGCTTCTGTGCATTTTACTAAAGCTATTTGGAGAAAGGAAAGGATAATTTTGATAAGTAAAATAAAACCCTTCTCTTTTTGATATCCTTTCTCTGTCCAATAACTTTTCTTCCAAAACATTGGAGATCTTTGTATATCTCAAGTGGAGCCAAAACTGAGACCAAAAGAGATAGTGAGAGAGAGCAAACAGCAAACGTGAGCGCCAGAGACAGAGAAATTGGATACTTGACAGGTTGAGAACGGTGTCTTACATGCCTGTGACACAAACTGTCTCCGTGGTTTGCCTTGCAGAACACAGGAAGAGAATATGACAAATAGAAAGAAAGTCGAACACCCCTCAAAAGCAAACTGAAGCTTTGGGCGAGGGAGGAGACAAGGAATGGGGCCTCTGAAGCAACTAAGATCTGTCGTTCAGTGCTACTTAAAACAGCTGAACTTTTCTTCTGTTTTACATTCTGCTTTGACAGCAAGTCTGCTCTGCACAGAGAAAGAGATGGAGGGAGAGATCATTTCTTGCTGCTGAATAGAGCAGAGCAGTAGTTAAAATGATAAATCTAATGGGGGAGAGACTTTTGAAGAGGAATGAAAATAACAGTAAGCTACAATCTTGCACTTGGGTTTCATCTAAGCATGTTATGCTGCTTTAGGGAAATTGAGTGATTTGTTTTGATGGAGAAAGCAGTTTCATAAGACTTTCTTCAGACTCACAGTAACTAACAGTGACTTCCAATTTGCGTTCTTAAACCTTACAAAGTGTAGCTCCATGAAGTTCACTTAACGTCATACCAACCTGTAAAAATACAGCCTGTAAATATACAATATAGGGGTTGGCCCCGGGTTAGCAGTTGCTAATTAAAGCTATTCCCCCTTTCTGGTCCTGGTGATCCAACAGACCAAATGTGGTAAACAAACTTTGTTCCACAGCTTTGAAGTCTTCTCTCGCTAGTCTCCCCCAACTTAGAAAAATTATACTATTTATAAAAGTGCATAAATTGTAATTTAAGTTAAAAAAAGCCTTGAAATTTTTATCAAAAGCATTCAAATTACTCTCTCCCCAGGTCAGCTAATGAGTTGTCAGGAGCTGGCCCCTTACTGTAGTGCACCTCCTGCAGACTAAGACAGTTAACCATGTTTTCATCAAAGGAAATGCTCATTAGTAGAGCTTTCAGAAACTGATTTGATTATAGTTTCACTTGTTAAAGTGAAATATTTTGAGCTCATTAGGATGATTATGATTCAAGGTCATCTTTTGAAGCTAGTCCTGTCAATATAAGATAAATGGGCCCTCATCTTTTTCCCTTCTTTACGTCTGTGCTTTTTAAACTCTTCTGTGTAAAAGTTCCATAGCCATAATTAATTTTTAGTTCTTCTGTTACAAAGCTGCTTAAAAAAAAAAGAACAAAGATTTTGGCTACCAAAAGGGCCTTGAAGAACTATTGAGAGGAGGAGGAGGCTATCTTGTTTTAGAAAAATCAGAGAAAAACCTTGAAAAGTTCAGCTTTTGAAACCCAGCTATTTTCTCCTTGACCTTTCCAAAGTTTCGAAAAGGTACTTTGTACATAATTTTACATGTACCCTTTCATCTCAAAAGTATAAAACTAAACTGAAAACCACCCAAGAACTACCAGTGGCTTAATTAAACATCTCCTCTTTTATGGGACAAGATGAAGTTAGCACCTTTTAAAGTTCTTTCCTTTCTTTTTCTAAAACCAGCACTTAAATCTCTGAGTGTTAAAGAGCCACTTAGACATGAAAGGGAGTGGTGTTAACTTCTATCAGCCAGTCAGTCCAACATGAGTTTGCCCCTGGAACTTCCTTGGTCAAATATTACCTTTTCCTTTAACATTAAGGAGAGGGTACAAATAAAAGTAGAGTTTGGGTGTCTTTTTTGTTTTATTTTGTTTTTAACCTCCTGTATATTATGTTTTGGAAAAGGGTTTTAATCTTTTAGACTATTGAATCTCAAATATTTTTCATGATATCTGAATACTTGAATTCAAGTCTACACTGAACTTGAGCAGTAGATCATATTTTAAAAGTTATAATAGATAAGGTTTTGAGTTAGTAGCTCAGTTTTTCAAAAATTTTCCTTCACTTTTGTAGACAACAGATGATGAAAACTGGTCTTTGGTTTTCTTTTTTTTTTTGGCCGGGGCTGGGTTTGAACCCACCACCTCTGGCATATGGGACTGGCACCCTACTCCTTGAGCCACAGGTGCCGCCCTTGGTTTTCATTTTTTACAATAACTTCTTCCAAACTCATGATTTTGGAATTAAAGATATTGTTTAATAATCAAAACTTTCCATGCGTAAACAAGCAATTCTATGAAAATGGATAAAAGGTTGGTCAGTAGATAATGATTTGAAAACAAATATAAACTTTGAAACAATTAATTTTTTTATTTTCTCATAAACCTAAGGGACCCTTTGACCATGAAATTGAAAATATAATTATGAAATGAAATTTGTGTCCTTGGAATGTTTACTTGGAAGTCCTTTAGGTATCAAATTAATCTATTTATTTTTAAAAAATAAAAACCTAAAACAAACAATATGCTGGTAGGGATAGACGAAGAGCACTTCTGGAGTGTTACGGTGCCAGAGCATATGCCTGAATATGCAGAAGACAGACGTGTTGAACTTTCTCGAACTATGATGAGAAAATGGTATATTCAGAACAGAGGTGTCCAGAGAAGTAGCAGAGTGTCTAATTCAAATTATTTCCCCAAATTACCTGCAAAGACTATTCTGTGTCAAAGAAAAAAAAAGTTATTCATGGAATTTAGTAAAATAGTAAGGAAAAATTTATTTAAAGGGGAAACTACTGCAGTAGGTATAGGGATTTCTGTAAAGGGGTTTTTGCCATAGCCGAGAAATTGGGCTCAACTCCAAATACAGCATGGGCAAAGGGGAATTTATAGCCAATGACGAGGGTAGGAGATCATGGATGATAAATTACTAAGAGGAAACAGCACGAGGAAAGGAGGATTCTGACTAAACTGATCTAGCGGAATTTTTGCTAAAGGCAGACCATGGTGATCAGACAACACCTGGGTGTGGTAAAGGATGAGGGACCAGATCAGAATTGGAGGTGACAGATATTGAATGTGAGGTGTTCTGCTTAAATTTACTGAAGGGATTCTTGCTAAAGTTGGACAATGCAGAGGTGAAACTGGAAGTTCAAAACTCAGACCTAGGTGAAAATGTTCAGAGTAGAGTTTGGTCAAGAAGAGAATCTTTGCCTGACTTTTTACCTTTTCTCCTCATGCCCACTTTCAGTGTAATATCATATTATATCCTGATTAGCCTTTATCACAATATATTAGCATTTTGTTTCTTTATTATGTATCTCAAGCAGGATTTAAACTCCCCAAGGGCCGAAAAATGATCTACTTTAGTCACTGATGTATCATCATTGCCCAGAACCATGTCTATTCCAAGTAGACACTCAGATAAATTTGTTAAATGAATGAATAAATAAAAGCACAGATCAATTTTTTATTTATCTTTTGCATCTTGGGTATTTGCATCTTGAATTAAAATGAATCTCCTTGAGCTGAAAGACTCAACTGACTTCTGATTTAAATGGTCTAGATAAGAGATGATGAAAGCTTATCCCAAGGTAGGACTAGTAGGATGGGATAAGAGAGGGATTTATTTGCAAGAGATAATTAGGAAGAAGGATCGAGAAATACTGAGAGCCTATTAGCTGGCAACTTGAGGGAAAGGAAAGTTAAAAGGATGAATCCCAGTTTTCCACCTTGAACTACTGGATAAACAAATGATCCATTGATCAAAATAATGAAGGACAAGCCCAAAGGCCACTAAAAATGGTGTATGGTCACATAAGAAAATTAGTTCTATGTTAGATTTACAGGATTAACTTTGAGGTGTTTCTGGAATTACAAGCAGATGTGTTATATTGTACGGATCCTAGAACTCTCGAATGTACCTTAAAAAGTACAGTATTAAAATTAAAAGGCAGAAGACTTACTTCTAGGAAGATATAGTTGTATAATAAAGGAGAAAGGAAGTGAAAGAATAATAATGAGTATGGAAAAATAACTCATTATTTTCCTTAGGGTGAAGGTTATTTATTGGCACCATTTTGAAACATCTGACCTTGTCTTTGAAACTCTTCCACCTCATTTTTTACAATTTTATTTTATGCTTTGTGTATTTCATTCAGGACAAACAGTTTAATCATGCTAAAATAAGTTCCTCAGACACATACTCCTTTTCACCCTAGTGCTTTATTACAACTTTCTGATTCTCAGGAACTTTCTGCTTCACCTCTTACATAACCAAATATCTCATTGTTTTAGTGCACATAACTTCTCTCAATTTGTTGACAGTATATCAGCCATGTTTGGCAACCTATCCTAAGAAATATACAAACAACTGTACAGCTATAAATTAAAAACAATAATAATGACAACAATAAAGGCACCTAGCATATTTCAAGTAGAATGATGTCACCAGGTAAAGTCTGGTCGCTGTCTTCTAAGAGACTTCCCTGGGCAGCTAACTTTGTAAATTTATCACAGTCTAAGGTCAGCTGTATAGCAAAGTATCTTAGGTATGGTTCTCATAATTAAGATGGTTAGATTGAGGCTTATCTTAAAAATATCAAACTATAAATGCTTGTGTTTGGATAATCAGTGAATTTTCTTCCTTACTTTTCTGAGACCTGCATTAAAATATAATTGTAATTAGAAGATTGTTTGGAGGCTAGTCAATCAGAATAAAGGAGATTTTTAATTTAATTGAATATTAAATGACATCAGTTTATAAGAGCTTAGTGCATCATTTCCCAACATATTATTTTTCTCAGATATCTGATTGTTATACTGTTACAAATTCCATGAATATAAATTAGATTTATATTAGGCCACAATGGATAAAACACTTCTGAGCAGAAGCGTTACCACAAGCGTTAGCAACTCTGCCTGATTATGGTCCTTCTCCACTCTACCTCATCCCCACTACGTCATCCCCTAAGCTTTTCTTCTCTGAGTCTCTACAGGGATTCACCTCTTCTTTCCATTTAGACCAACTGATGGTGTCCATCATTTATTTTAGTCACCTGTTGTGTGTCCTTAAAATTTCCCATTAATACTTGAGTACAGAATGACCTCTCATCTTTACTTCTAAGGAGCACATATGGGTTGATTGTTGTCTCTTTAAGAATTATTGGAAATGACTTCATATCCCTTCAATACTTTTGTTTCCCCTGCAGAAAAATGAGCAGTCTTTACTGCATTTGACTTTGTGGTGCACACTGTGAGCCATAACCTGGAATATTCTAACTCACCTTTGCTAATAAATCCTGAAACTAATCTTAACTTAGCATTAACTTCACTTTTTCTCCAAAACCTGAAGAAAAAAAAGGGAATTTAAAAGAAAAGTTTCAAGCTAAGTGTAATTTGTGCTTCCTCAATGACTAGGATAAGAACTATGAAAAGGGAAAGAAGTAGCAAATGGATCATAGAGGCTTTATGGTAAGCTCTGCATGAACAGTTGTGTTAGAGGTCAAGCACGTTGGGAGCCAGGTTAAAGGATTCTAATGGAATTTAGCTGAGACTAGAAGTTCTATGCATTCTTTAAGAATGAAAGAAGGAAAACACAAAAGGAGGAAAGTTAGCATATGGGTAGATTGTCTTACTTTGAATAGTGTAGTTATTACCAGTTCCTGGGCTCCAAGTTCCAGGTATTTTGAGATACTTCTTTTGTTTTCAAAGTCATTATTTACTATATAAATATTATTATATGCTTACTTGTTCAATTGCATCAGATTATTCTTGGGCATTAGAGTGAGCTTGGATTAGTGTGACTTTTATGGAGATATAAATTGTGAATTTAGATCACGAAATTCTGCTCAGAGGCACCTGGGATGAACTTGACTCTCTAAGATGATAAGTGTCTTGAGAAAGCTGCTTTAAAGTATTTCCTGACAATTTTTAGTTATTCTACATGTCTATAAAATATAAGGTGCATATTGACAGAGAGTGAAGCATTTGGGAAATCTCTACTTTCATCAGTTGGTTCTATATAATTAACCCCAAGGAAATGAAGACATTTTGACATAGTGTAGGAATTACAGTCATGTCATCAAGGACTGTGACAGGTTGTGCAGGATTTGGATAAAAGATGGATGCTAGGGCCTCCTGCTAAGGCAGGATTACTCAGGCAGGCTGCACTCTGTGTAGGGTAGGTGTCCAGTCCTTAATCTCCCTTCACTAGGCTGTAACTCTCAGCTCCTCTGTGATAAGCTCATGATAATTGTTGGTCACCGTGGCTCAGGGCATGTATCCATTTGTTTTGGAGTTTTCTTCTCCTAGGTTCTGCCAATCTTCTCCTGCAATTTGACCCACATGTTTTTATTATTAGTTTATCACTATTTTATAGTATTTCTTGTTAATTCATCAATCTTTGATGAAAAGTTACCAAATCAATACCCATTCAACATTTTAATTTTTAAAAGTGTGTTATGCTCAATTTTGTTTGCATGTTTTACTTGAAAATCACATTTGGTATTTAACATTGTAACTTTCTATCTCTCTTTAACTTGGGCATCAAGACTTATTTTCATGCTCTTATTACCAGCTTTATGTTGCTATCCACAATCAACCATTAAAATACGTGCTTTAGTAAAAGGAAGAAGCCTTTTAAACTGTTTTTAAAGAATCACATCTTCACTGGCATATGGCCTAAATATATTTACTTGGGAACTACATACTGTACCTCGAAGATTCCTATTGCTCTCTCTTCTCCTCTCCTCCTTACTTATAAGAACTATCATTATTATTTATAATTACATTGTGAGAATTATGTCACTGAAATGGCTTGATCTTTGATGTGATCCAAGTACCTTTATCTATTGTACTTTTTTTTTTCTTTTTTTTTTGAGATAGAGTATCACTCTGGCTCCCTGAGGTTGAGTGCCCTGGTGTCATCGTAGCTCACAAAAATCTCAAATTCTTGGGCTCAAGAGATCCTCATGCCTCAGTTTCCCAAATAGCTGTGACTATAAGTACTCAATACAATGCCCAGCTAATTTTTCTATATTTAATAGAGATGGCTCATTCTTGCTCAGGCTGGTCTCGAACTCCTGAGCTTAAGAGATGTGCTTGCCTCTGCATCCCGGAGTGCTAGGATTACAGGTCTGAGCCAGCATGCCCAGCCTATCTATTATAATTTTGTAGTGACTATTTAGACACAAATTTCTCTATAGACAGGGAAAGGAACTTCATGAATATGTCTAAGCTTCTATCTACCTCTGATTCTATGTTAATTTTACAACATACAATAACTTCAACAAAAATTCTAGACAAAACCCTTGTCTTCTGAATTTTGTATGGTATTTATTTAAGTGGTCGAAATGAAATGATAGCAGCAACTGTAGACCTTTTCCTATCACTGTTTAAATGTCCTTTGGATTTTCAATTATTTAATACATTTTTAAAAATTTATTATTACTTTTTCTTATTGTTGAGGATTCAAAGAACCAGGTTACATTGATTGCCTTTGTTAGGTAAAGTCCCTCTTATAATTGTGTCCCATCCCTAAAAGGTGTGTCACATACTGTGAACCCCCAACCCCTCCCTCCTTCCCTCTATTTAAACCAATCAAGCCAGTTACTATTAAGACTGTGTTTACTGGGTTCTATTTCTTTGAGGGAAATTTTTGAAAAAGAAATGTCAATGAATATTTAATATATGTTTTATATCATGGAGACAAAAAATTCACTTGCCAGCTATATATGGAGCATTATGTAGAAAATAAAACTGCTCTTTCTTCAAAGTCTTCAGCTGGCGAAGGCCTTAAGTTAACATTTCACAAATCCAAAGTGCTAAATACCTCAAAATAAGCCCAAAATATACTCATAATGCTACTCCTCAAAATATGAAGCATTATGAGGTGTGAATGCCTGCTGCCCACTGTCACATAAAAGCATGTTTAACTCAGCAAGAAACCACTTAAATGAAGCCCCAGCAATCGCAAGCATTATTATTTATTGCTTTTTTCACCATGTAAAAATGAGTATCCACTTAGTTTCTGCTTTTCTTTTTTTTTTTTTTTTTGTAGAGACAGAGTTTCTCTTTATGGCCCTAGGTAGAGTGCCATGATATCACATAGCTCACAGCAACCTCCAACTCTTGGGCTTAAGCGATTCTCTTGCCTCAGCCTCCCGTTCCTGCTTTTCAACATGAAGTCAGCACTTGAATGCATTATAAATTCAAGTTCCAGTAGATGTTTCTGCTTCTCCACTTCGATTTGTTAAGAACTTTGGAATAGAATATCTTACTCTAATTCCTCACCATCAACAAGAGCTGCATTAGACACTCAGGCTTCTGTAAATGTATACTGTTGCTCATTAGTCTCAACTTGAAGGCACTATCTCATTCTTTTGAGAAACTTCTCAATGTCCTGCCAGCAAATTTGGACTAATGAGGCCATGATCTTGAATGAGAACAGGCCAGGAAAGTCTAGATTCTTGTTCTCTTTCCACAAGAGCCATGGCAGACCTCTTCTGAAAACAGCAATCATTTTAATGCCTAACCCCTGGATTCCATTTATAAATGGCTTCTTTGAAAAAAAAAAAATATATATATGCAAATTATTTTAACTCTTTTTTTATGGAATATATTTTTATTTCCAAAAATTGCACAAATCCTCAATTTTTGAAAGGCTTCATTTAATGAGTTCCTTCACTTCCTTAGAATTCTGAAGTGAAAAATGCTAAATAAAAGCTATTGAATAACACAACTCAAAAAGCAGCACGTCCTATGCATCTGTGTGAAAACACACTCACACATGGACCTATGCCATCCTGAGACGCGGGCATTTCTCCACTCTCCTCTCATTACCTAAATTTGCTTTTGGAATTATACTATTTTTCCTCCCCTTTACCCATAATGATTTTACTTTTCTTTCTCTTACCTAAACAATATCACACACACACAACATACCTGCAAGTCCAACAGCACAGGAGGAGTGAAAATAAAGTGAAACTCTACCTGTTTCCATCTATGATATAATGGTCTCTCTCATTGTCACTCTCTCTCTTTCTCTCTTCCCACATCTATATTATATTAATAAATCAATACATCACCATCTATGTTGATCCGAACAACTTCTGAGTATTTACTTTCCATGTACCCATCTATTCCCCTACTCCATGCACCCTACCCATTCACCTATTCATCTATCCATCCCTTCGTGGATATCCTTTTATTTCCACTGAAATTATATTAAGTATATACTACAACTGCTCTGTCATCTTGATGAGGAAGAATTTCACTGTTTTCCAGGACCACTATCTTCCCAAATATTTTGGAAATTCCCTAAAGTTGTACTCAGATTATTTTTAACTATCCTTTAGCCCCGCCAATTTATGAAGCCCATGTGAAATTCATTGCAGTGTAGCCTCTGATGAGAGTTTTGAGACGCACATCATCTAAGAGTCAGGTACTGTACTTTCACCAATTCTTGATATTCCAAAGTCCTCAAGAATGGGGTAAGGAGTGTGGGCACTATTTGATATAATCAGTTGTCTGGATGCTGAGTAGTACCTATGTTCAGGTTGTGTAGGATCTTATCATCCTCCTTACCTGTTCTCTTCTATTTTCCATCACTCTAAGGGTGTATGTCCACTAAACAGTATATTTTTTCTGTCTCATGTTCTATCTACATCATTTATTATTTCTCTTTACTCCCGAGTTTGTTATGCACAACCTACTTCCTGCATATTTCTCTTAACCATGTTCTAACTTTCCGAGTAAGAAACTGGAAATTCTATTTTCACATCCACACTCAGGTGTTGCCAAGTTCTTAACTCCCGTTGCTTCTTGGAGCATGGAATATCTACTGTCTTTATTACTGCTGTGTCAAGTATCGTGCTCTTTTATCTCTCCCAAGATTCAGGGCTTCCCCCTTTCTAAAGTAAGGGAAGAAGTGTAGTGATTAAGCAAAGTTTTTCACTGTATCGGAACAACAACTCACTTTAAACTCCAGAAGTTATTTCAGAAAATGGCTCATTCTGACAGATTCCGTATTAACTTTAAATGATTCTCTGGCAGCAAGCACTCTGACTTCCATTTATTCCATGACTTCCTTCCTGATCTCAGCTAATCATATAAGTTTATTTATATCTGAGTACCAGTCTCAAATTTAATCAAATCCTACTGACTCTTTCTTTGAAATATTCTCAGAAATCTAAATTCGTCTAATTACCCCCATCTAATACACACTGGTTTAAGCCAGCTTCTTTCCTTACCTGAACAAATGCAATAGCTGCCTGTGGTGGCTCATGTCTATAATCCCAGCACTCAGGAGGCTGAGGCAGGTGGATTGCCTGACCTCAGGAGTTCAAGACCAGCCTGAGCAAGAGTGAAACCCCATCTCTACTAAAAATATAAAAACTAGTTGGGTGTAGCAGCTCACGCCCATAGTCCTAGCTACCCAGGAGGCTGAGGCAAGAGGATTGCTCAAACCCAGGAGTTTGAGGTTGCTGTGAGCTTTGATGCCACGGAACTCTACCCAGCATGACAGAGTAAGCCTCTGACTCAGAACAAAACAAACCAAAGAAACAAAAAACAATGCAATAGCATCACTCTAACAGACTTTGGGGTGTATTACAAGCCCATAGTAATCAAAACAGCATGGTATTGGCACAAAAACAGAGACATAGACATATGGAACAGAATAGAAAACCAAGAAATGAAACAAGTCTCTACATGCCATCTGATCTTTGATAAACCAACCAAAAGCATACAGTAGGGAAAAGAATCACTATTCAACAAATAGTACTGGGAGAACTGGATAACCACATGTAAAAGACTGAAACTCAACTCGCACCATTCACCCCTTACAAAAATTAACTAAGATCGATAAGAGTCTTAAATTTAAGACATGAAACAATAAAAATCTTAGAAGAAAGTGTGGGGAAAACTTGATATTGGACTAGGGAAAGATTTTATGACAAAGACTTTTCAGCTGCCATTGCAACAACAAAAACTAACAAATGAGATTTAATTGACCTGAAAAGCTTTTGCATGGCTAAAGACACAGCAAGTAAAGCAAAAAGACAACCCTCAGAATGAGGAAAGACATTTGAGGGTATCAATCTGACAAAGGGTTGATAACTAGAATCTACAGAGAACTCAAGTTAATCAACAGAAAAAAGAGTAAACAATCCCATGATATGAACAGAACTTTCTTTGGTGAAGACAGACGAATGGCTAACAAACATTTGAAAAAATGCTTACCAGCGCTGATCATCAGAGAAATGTAAATCAAAACCACCCTGAGATATCACCTAACCCCAGTGAGAATAGTCCGCATCATAAAGTCTCAAAGCTGCAGAAGCTGGCGTGGATGTGGAGAGAGGGGAACACTTTTACACTGCTGGGGTGCCTGCAAACTAATACAGTCTTCAAAAGTCTCTTTGCTCCCTATTTTGCAATATGTGAGTATTTATGAGTGCAATACCTTTCTATTTACCAGTCATCCTAATAAGCAATAAAACAAGGCCGCTTATTATTCTAATTGCAACTTTCTACCCATTGACCAACCACTCCCCATTCTCCCATCTCCCACTCCCTTACCAGTCTCTGGTAACTATTGCTCTACTCTCTACTTCTATCATACCAACTTGGTGCTTTTAGATAAATGCTTCATATGGATGAGATCATATGGCATTTGTATTTTTGTGTCTGGCTTGTTTCACTTGACATGATGTTATCCAGATCCATACATGTTGTTAAAAATGACACAGCCATTTGTGGCTGATTTCATTGTCCATATATACCACAATTGATTTATCCACTCATCCGCTGCTGGATGCAGGTTGATTCCACCTTGGCTATTGCAAATAGTGCTACAATAGACATCAGAGGGCAGGTATCTCTTCAATATACTGATTTTATTTCTTTTTAATATATACCTGGTGGCTGGATCATCTGGTAGTTCTATTTTTTGACCTTTTAAGGAACCTGCAATCCAATCAACATCATCTAAGTGTTTTCTTTCCCCCACATCCTCGTCAATACTTCTTTTCCTTTGTCTTTTTTGTAATATTCTAACTGGACAGTATATCATTGTAGTTTTGGTTTGCATCTTTCTAATAATTAGTGATATTAAACATTAAGATGTACCTGTCCTTGGTGCTTGCAATATCTTCTTTTGAAGAATGTCTATTAAGATCTTTTACCTATTTTAATATGGGGTTATTTGTGTTTTTGTTTTCTTTAAGTTCCTTATATATTCTGGATTAACCTCTTGCAATCTTGTCAGACGCATTGTTTGTAAACATTTTCTTTTAAATTGGTAGATTGTACCTTCATTTTCTTATTTTATTTTGATGTGACCCTATTTGTCTACTGTTGGTTTTGTTGTCTGTTCTTTTGAGGTCTTATTATTCTTGCCTACTTCAACACTGTAAAACATTTTCTGTGTTTTTTTTTCTAGTAATTTCATAGTTTGAAATTTACATTTAGGTCTTTAATACATTTTGGCTTGATTACTTTGTATATAGTGAGAGTCTGGGGTCATCTTATTTTTATGCATATAGGTATTTAATTTTCCCAGCACCATTCATTAAAGAAATTGTCTTTTCCCCAATGTGTGTTCTTAGCATTTTTGTTCAAAATCAATCACCTCTAAATGAATGAATTTATTTCTAGACTGTCTCTTTTGTTCCATTGGTCTAAGTGTCTGTTGTTATTCCAGTACCATGCTGTTTTAGCTGCTAAAGCTTGACAGTATTTTTTGAAATCTAGTAATGTGATACCTCCAGCTTTGTTCTTTTTACTCAGGGTAGTTTTGGATATTAGGGATCTTTTGTGTTTCCATGTGAATTTTGGGTTTGCTTTTTTCAGTGAGGAAGATCTTTGGCATTTTAACAGAGATTGCACTAAATATATGTAGATTAATTTGGGTAGTGCCAGCATTTTAGCAACATGAATTCTTTTAATTCATCAAAAGAGAATTTCTCCCATTCTGAGGGCTGTCTGCTTGCTCTACTTACTGTGTTCTTGGCTGTTCAGAAGCTTTTTAGTTTGATCACGTCCCAGTAGTATATTTTTGATGCAGCTTCAATTGCGTGGGAGTCCTCCTTATAAAATATTCGCCTAGGCCAATTCCTTCAAGAGTTTTCCCTGCGCTTTCTTCTAGTATTTTTATAGTTTCATGTCTAGTATAGTTTCATGTTTAGTAAGTTTAAATCTTTAATCCAGTGAAAGTCTATCTTAGTTAAAGGTGAAAGGTGTGGGTCCAGTTTCAGTCTTCTACAGGTTGCCAGTCAGTTCGCCCAGCACCATTTGTTAAATAGGGAATCTTTTCCCCATTTAATGTTTTTAATTGGCTTGCCAAATATTAAATAACGGTAAGTAGCTAGGTTCACTTTTTGGTTCTCTATTCTGTTACGTACATCTATCTCTCTGTTTTTGTGCCAGTACCATGCTGTTTTGATCACTATGGATTTATCAACTCATGAATGGATTAATAAATTGTGGTATGTACACCATGGAATATTATGCAGCCATAAAGAAAGATGGAGACTATACCTTTTTCATGTTTACATGGATGGAGCTGGAAAACATTCTTCTTAGCAAGGTATCCCAAGAATGGAAGAAAAAGTACCCAATGTACTCAGCCCTAATATGAAACTAATTTATAGCTTTCATACGAAGGCTATGACCCAATCTCAGTACAAGAATATGGGGAAGGGGGCGAGAAAGGGTGGAGGGAGGATGATTGGTGGGTCCACACCTAGGGTGCATCTTGGAAGGATGCAGGTGAAGTTTACTAAGTGTAGAGTATAAGGGTTTGAACACAATAATTAAGAAAATGCCATGAAGGCTATGTTAACCAGTTTGGTGAAAACATTTCAGACTGTATATGGAACCAGCACATTGTACCTCGTGATTGCATTATTGTACACAGCTATGATTTAATAAAAAAAAAAAAGAAGGAATTTCTTTTCATGTATTTGTGTCCTCCTCAATCTCTTAGCAATTATTTATAGTTTTTAACTCCTTATCTAATTTTATTCATGGGTATTCTACTTCTTTGTAGCTATGAAAACTGGAATTTTTTTTAAATCTCTTTTGCAGATAGTTTACTATTCATGTGTAGATTTGTGAGTGTTGATTTTGTATTCTACAACTTTACTTACTAATTTTTATCAAGTTATTTGCAAACAGGGATAATTTTAATATTTTTCCAATTCAAATACCTTTTATTTCTCTCTGTTGTCTGATTGCTCTGGCTAACACTTTCAAAACTAGGTTAAATAGAAGTTGTGAAAAGTTCCTGACTTTTCAGCTTGTTCACTACGATGTTAGCTATTATTTTATCATATGTGGCCTTTATTGTCTGCAATAAATATATTTATACACAAATACATACATATGTATTATTGGTGAATTTTTGAGGAAAATATTTTTAATTTTGTCACTTTTTTTGCATCTGTCGAAGTGACCATATTCTTGTTTTAAAAGTTACTTCATTTATTGATTTATGCATTTAGCACCACCTTTGAATCACTGGAATGAATCACACTTGATCACAATGAATCATATATTTAATGTAGAGTTGAGTTTTGTTTGCTGTTATTTTGTTGATGATTTTTGCATTTATGCTTGTCAGGTGTATTAGCCTGTCGTTTTCTTCTGGTGTTATGTTCTTGTCCAGTTTTAGAGAATAAAGGTAATGCTGCTGTCATAAAATAGGTCTTGAAGTAATTTGTAATTCCAGATTTCTGGAACTATTTGAAGAGAGTTGGCATTAATTCTTCCTCAATGTTTTGTAGATCAGCGGAAAATTCCTCAGGTTCTGAGCTTTCTTCGATAGAAGACTTTTTTTATTACTGATACAATTTCTCCCTTATTAGAGAATTCTCCCTTTCTCATGATTAATCTGTTTAGGTTTTTATTTCTTCATAGTTTAATCTTGGTAGATTGTATCTTCCTAGGGATTTATTCATTTCCTCTATGCTATCAAATTTTTTGGTGTGGAATTATTTATAGTTTCTTACAATTCTTATATTAATATTTCCATGGTATCAGTTTTAATGTCTCCTTCACATCTGATTTCACATACTTGAGTCTTCTCTCTTGTTTTCTTAGATTAGCTAAAGGTTTGTCAAGTTTATCTTTTCAAAAACCAACTCTTCATTTTGTTTGTCTTGTGAGGTTTTTGTACACTCTTATTTTGTTTATTTCTGCTATGAGGTTTATTATATCTTTCCTTCTACCAATTTTGGGTTAATGTTTTTTTTTTTTCTGGTTTACTGTTGAGGTGCACTGTTAGGCTGTTTATAAGAAATCTTTCTTCTTTTATGATATAGGCAGTTATTATAAAACTTCCTATTTAGGACTTCTTTTTCTGTATTTCCTGGGGTTTTGTAAGATTTGTTTCCATTCTCATCTGTCACAAGAAATTTTTCCTGTCCTTTTTAATTTCTTCATTGACCCATTGAGTGTTTAGGTGTGTGTTATTTATTTTCTATACATATGTAAAGTATCTGAAGGTTTCTTGTTGATTTCCATTTTATACCTTTATGTTCCAAAAAGATACTTGAGATGATTTGAATATTCGTAAATTTGTTAAAACTTGTTTTGTGGCCTAACATTTGACCTATTATGGAGACTCTTCCATGTGCTGTTGAGAAGAATGTTTATTCTGTAGCTGTTAGATGGAATGTTCAGTGAATATATGTTAATTCATTCAGTGTATAGTATAGTTTATTTTGGATATTTCTTCCACGATTTTCTGATTAGATAATCTGTTAATTGTTGAACATGAGGTATTGAAGTCCCCTACTATTATTGTCTTATAGTAGTTCTCTCTTTTTTAATCTAAAAATATTTGCTTCATATAATTGGATGCTCTGACATTGGTCACATTTATTTATAATTATTATATTACCTTGTTGAATTGATTCCTTTACCATTATGTACTGACTTTGTCTATTTTTAATATTTTTGACTTTTCTCTTTCCAATCCAATTTTTCTCCCACCTACATACTCCTTAGCTCTTATTTATTTTGCATGGGTCATTTTTCTATAAGCAGAACTGTGCAAACACAACTATTTTTCTAATTTTATTGAATTGTATGTCTATATTCTCTTATATCTCAATAAGTTTTTTTAAGATCATTATTTTGAATTTCCCTCAGGCATTATGTAAATAGTCTTTTCTTTGGGATCTATTACTGAAGACTTACTGTGTTTTTGGGGGGGCACCATTATCTTTTCGTTCTGTGTGTTTTGTCGTTTAGTTTAGTTTTTTAATGTTTCTTGTGTCCCTACATTGATTTCCATGCATTGAGTGTATTGAGTCAAACAGCCACTATTTCTGATTTTATAGAGTAGCTTTTAAAGAATGATATTTTTCAGAAGATGGAACCTAAGTTGGCAATCAGAGAACAGTGCATTGGCTTTGGTTCTGGATGGATTCAGTAGCATGCCCATGCAGGTTCTTCAGCTGTAATACCAGTGATGGCTATGGTTGCCTCAGTGGCCTAGGCTACAGGAGTTTGGGATGGCAATGGTACATTTTTCTGAGAAGAAGGCTACTAGGCTGGTTGTTAGGTAAGGTATGAGTGGGTATATTATATTGATTGGCTATACAGTGGGTTCTGTGAAGAGACGGGACTGCCACTAGACTGGCTGTCAGCCTGTGCATAGGCTGGGTCTCTATCTCCCCTGGGAGATGGGGGCCACCACCAGATTGGTTATCAGTTCCATGCAGGTGTAGCCTGGTGGGTTGCTGTGGAATGCTTTCTCTGAAAAGGTGGGATCTCTGCTGGATGGGCTATTGGGATGAACACCATCTGTTCAGTGATCTCTTTTAGGAGGCACAACTACTGCTGAACTAGACATGTTAGTACTTTTCCATGCTGTGCAAATCTGCTTGCTCAGGGAAGGAAGGAAGATGCTATTTGGGTTCCGATGCAGAGATCTGGGTTATTTTGTGAGGTCGAAACTCCAGGCAGCCAGAGTAGTGTGCTGCAGGCATGTTGGTTAATGTGGTGAAATGATAGCAGGTCCTCAGGATGGAGAAGTTTAGTGTTTCTTGGCTCTGAGGGCAGGATACACCTGGGATGTGTGTGTGTCTGGACTCCAAATGATGCTATGCTGCTGCAGCTTATTTTCTGGGCATGTGAGGTACAAAAGGGTGTTCCTACTCCACTACTCTAAGGCTATGCAGCTTAATGTACTCATGAACTCCCGGGAACTCTCCAAACTGGATTCAGGGCTTGTGAAGACTGAGGACTGCTGTTTTCTGTGATGACAATGAGAAGAACTAGGGGTCTCCAGCTTTTTTTTTTCTTCTCTATACAAAGAAGTCTTCCTGGACTCTGAGTCAGTACAAATGATGGGGACTATGTGGCAGGCAGGATGCCTTACTCCCCTCTCTATGGTCCTATCTTAGGCTTTTGTTTCCACAGGAATTTCACTGCTTTCTCCAGCATAGCTTCCCAGTCAAATATACTCATATTTCCATCATTTTGGTCCCATTTTCTGTGAGGAATGAGTGCCAGAGAACTCTAGGCAGCCATCTTGTTTAGAGGACTCTAATGACCTTTTTAACTACCCTCCTGCCATCATTCTTACCTCTTTACTGTGAATGATCCATGAAGCAACTGCAGAATGATTTAAAATTTAAGTCAAAAAAGTAATAACTTCAGAAACTCCCCATCTCAGAAAAAATTCAAAGTGCTAGCTATGGCTTTCAAGGCCCTCAGTAATTTGCACTCTAGACTATATCTCTGGTCATTGCTCTTGTCACCCACTTTGCCACGACCACACTAGCCTCTTTGCTGTCTTTAAAACTATTGCCATGCTTTCCCTTCAGAGCCTTTGCACATTCGGTTTCCTTCTGCAATGTTCTGCCCCAAATATCAGCATGACTTTTTTCATGTTCTCTTTTATTCGTTTCCTTTGACTCTCCACGTGGTTTTCACTTTATTAAAAAGAAAAAGGAACTTCACTGATATTTTTCTGAAATACCATTCTCCATTATTTTTCATTCCTCTTTTTATTCTGCTTTATTTATCTTTGCAGCACTTATGCCTAGGTGATATAATATATATGCATTCTGTGATTTACCGAATTATTTTGGCCTTTATTTCTGGAATGTTAGCTTGTTGAAGAAAAGGACTTTCTTAGTCAGCTTGGACTGTGATAAAATACCATAGACTGTGTGGCTTAAATAATAGAAATGTCACAGTTCTGAAGGCTAGAGTCCAAAATCAGAGTGTCAGAAAAGACAGGTTCTGGTGAGGGCAATTTTTCTAGGCTTACAGATGGCCGTCTTCTTTCTGTGTGCTTATATGGTCTTTTCTTGGTGTGTGGGTGAGAATATAAGGTCTTTCTTTTCTCATAAGGCTTCCAATACTACCTGACCACTCTATGACTTTGTTGAACCTTCATTAACTCCTAAAAACCCTGTCACACTGGAAGTTAGGGATTCAGCATATGAATTTTAGTGGGAAACAGATCCATCTGTAGAAGGGACATAATTGAATTATGGAATGAGTGAATGAATGGATTGTTTTTTCATGTATCTCTTGGCTCACAAGTAAATCAGAGAATGTGGACACCTATATCATATATGCAAGCATTCAGGGGCAGAGTAGAATTCTTTGAATTTTCTATAACATTTAAGTGTCTGTGTGTGTTTCAATTTTTCTATGAGCTGTCTGTAACATTTAAGTGTGCTTGGCACATTTATGTGTGAACTCATATGCACACACACATGCAAACATACAAATGACTTTATGGGTAGGAAGTGTTGTCTGCTTCATATGCCAACTTCTTAATTGTGGTCTAGCCAGTATGCTCTTTTCTACTTATCCCATATGAAAACTTTATAGTTCCTTCAAAATTCTATACCATTCTAACCAGTCACAGGGAAAGAAAATGCAGTCTTTTAGCTAGAACACTTTGTATTTTCCCGGAGATGGTGACTTTATTTCCATAGATCAAATAGTATCAATTAAGCATGATGGAAATACTATGAAAAATCTAGGTACAGTGTGTCTTACATACTTTTAATTTGGGGGCACCAATTCTTAATTCTACTTACCAAAGTCTCTTCTTTCTTACTAGTCAGTTCAACACTGTTTTCATAGTCAGGTTCCTCATGACTCTGAACAAATATCTTGGAAATTCATGTGATTTGGGGGCTAGAAGATAGAGGCCTTTTGCTTAAAGACAAACCTGAGATGGTTGAATTCATTCTTTCCAGTGGCCCAGCACCTGTGTCTTCAGATTCTAACTTCAAATCAGAGGATTAGAAAGGATGATCAATGCCTACTCTTTGGAGATCTTTTTATTTGGTCTTTGATAGGACAGAGTGCTGGGACATTAAATTATTGTATTATTTTCTGATGACTGAGTGAAAGGTCTCAGAATGAATGTAGGCTACCGCTCCCACAACCTTATCCCATCATCACAAGTTCTGCCTACACACCTACCACCTAGGTCCATACACTTTCCATGTACTTTCAAGGTTCTACATGCTGGTGAAAACACGAGTTTATTAATAAAGGAGGATGTTACCATTCCATGTATATTCCAAACAAATTTCAGGATAATTTTAGCATTTAAAACTTTTATCTTTTTAGCCCCCCAATAAAGATATTCAATAGCAAAATGGTAGGATTCACTGATTTTCAAAGGATTGCAAAAGACATACTCTCGCTCCAATGGTGGGTGGTGCTATCTCTCATCTTGATATTCTTTTTTTTTTTTATCTTGATATTGTTTAAAATTTCCTGTAAAACTCTGAGTTTTAGAGTCCTTTATAGCTGATCTCTCCCACCACTGTTTTGTTGCCCCTCTTGTGATCAAAAATGGCATGCCCCTTCCCTCCTTCTTCTTCATTAGGTCTTCACACTAGAACACTATCAACCATTTTTCCTTTTTGCTACCTAAAAATAAATGGTAGTAGTTAATTAAGGGCAAGACTAATCTGACTTCCTTTTAGTTGTGACATTTTCCTCTGAATCTTTCTATAGCAGGATTTTTTTTTTTTTTTTTTTTTTTTTTAATTTGGCTGGGGCTGGGTTTGAACCCACCACCTCCGGCATATGGGACCGGCGCCCTACCCACTGAGCCACAGGCGCCACCCTCTATAGCAGGATTTTTTTTTGTCCTCTGACAGGTCTTAGGAAATGTGACCTCTATAGTTCTGATTTCATACTTCTTTTTTTTTTAACTCATATTTATATATTCCCATAACTCTGCCACAGTTAAAGAGGCCCTCCTTCTCAGGATTCATGGATGACTTCTACTATAGGCTTTCCATTACCATTTCAGTTATTCATATGTGCATATATGTATGTATAATACACATACATGTATATTATATACATACATGCACATGCTTATATACATACTCATATATAAACACTTATACATATATTTTACTTTTCAGCACCATGTTGGCATGTTTCACTTAGAATGCAATATCTCCTTCTTTAGCACTGGCACAGCATTCTACAAAATGTTTCTCTGTTTTAGGGCCATGTGATTGCCGTTAGAAGTTGCATAGTCTTTTCAGTATAGAAGTTCATGCATGAACTTTGTGACTTAGCCTACAGGCTGGTAGAGAAGCTTGCGGTATCCTAATGTTTAGAGCTATAGAGATACTTTCTTACCAAATCCGTGGTCAAATCAAATCTACTTGATTTAAATGCTTTAGATGTTCAGAGTGAATTAAGTATCACTTTCTAAATGTCCTTTTTTTTGGTTAATAAGCTTGATTTAATTATTCCATGATGTATACATATATCAAACTATCATACTTTTATACCCTAAACATAATCAATTATTTGTCAATTAAAATTAAAAAATCAGAAATCAAAGCAATATTAAAAAATAACAGTAGCATACTTGAAGTATGTTGACATTACTGCTACTTAACCAGGGAAATGGACAGAAATGGAATGCTCTGGATGATTTCACATGATTCTTAAAATTTTAACTCACCATGTTTCTTTTTAACTAATGTAAAACGTAGGAAAGAACAGTCTCTTGGTAAATATTGGCCTGTTTCATGTTCTCAGGGTATAAAAAGATGGCCTTACAACTTTGTGGGAACCGCCATCTGTTGACAAGGGTTCTTTGCCCAAAGTCATCTAGAAAGGAGCTAAAACCACAGGTACTCAGAAATCATAGTAAGGTGGCTCCTTTAAAGGTCATTAGTTCATGAACATAAAATCCTCATCTGCTGCTGTGGATGCTTCCTCAATATGATGTTGACATGTACATAGCTCCTTGTAGAAAAGTCATCTTCAGGATGTGCTTATGGCATTTTTAACTTGGAGATTAAATGTTTCCAACTTAGTTAGTGAACCTCTCCTGATTTCATTCAGCTCGATTGGGATTTTCAGGCTCGATGATCCTTGTTTCACACAACAATTGGTTGGTGATGAGATAATAATTATCTCATCTAGCTACATTTATCTTTTGGTTTTAGCTCCATTGAATTTTAAAGAAGTTTATCAGAAAGTATCAACTTCAATATTTTTTGAAGTGCTTGAGTCCAGCACTCATGGTGCTCTCTTTTAATCCACCAAGATGGATTCAAAGATGGTCCAAGGGATTTTTCACTATGTCTTAGACATTTTTTCAAACTCAATTTGCCCAATCTTTAGAGTTACTAAACAGTTTATAATACAAATATAGTGTGCCAGAATTCAAATCATAAATCTAGATTTTTCTTTCCCCTCTCAAATATAATTATTTTATTCTAGACCTCATAATTTTATGAGACTTTCTTCCAGTCATACTAAAATAAATCATGGAATTATCACTTCTGCCCATTTTGCAGTTTGTCCTAAAGTTTGCTGGGTCAGTAACATCTTTTCATTTCTCTGTCATTTCCTAAGCATTTATGGTCAGAGATGAGTTGGTTGCATCATATGTAAGCATACTCACTGTGTGGGGGAAAGCTGGAACAGAGGGTTTGCCTAACATATTTGAATCTTAGAACCAAGCTCACCAAAATTCCCTATTATGAGTTTATCAATATGTTTTTTGCAAGTCACCTAGCACTGGATTTAATGTCAAGTGTGAATTCAATCATTATCCTCATAAATCCGGTTTCATTTTCCTGACCCCATCTCTTGTGCTATCCACACAATCCAATTTTCCGAATTGCAGATATTCATGTGTTTATGCCGTTGTTTGCTGTGGCTCACTTTGGAAAGTAGATTTTTCCTCACTTATCACTATTAAGTAGTATAAAGAGGGCATGTAAGGAAATACAAGGATGCTATTTATTAGGGAAAAATGCTTAATGGAGGCACTTATTAGATGTTGATTGGTGTATTGCAGGATGTGTAGCTGTGGGTGTTACCAGGGTCTTCCATCTATCAGTAGAACATGATAAAAGGTGGCTTTCTGCATCTTCATTTCTGGGAGTTTGTATCATTTTACTAACAAATCAAAATTTGGGATTCTTTTTTTCCTTAATATGCACTTTGAATAAGTCTGCTAAAAAAAAAAAATAGAAGGGTGATTTGTGATTCTGGTCTCTTAGCTAGTAGACAAGCCACAGACAATGTCTGTGAGACATTGAAAAAGAGTAGAAACTAATATTTTATGATGGTTTTGGTTTATTTGTTTGTTTTTCTTTTTTGGATAAGGGTGAAAATCCAAATTCCTTACCAAATAAAGGATTGAGATTTGTGTGCTGTAACACTAGAGTGTTTCCAAATGATCATCTTGGCTATGGAACCAATAAAATATTCTCTCATGAAACAAGACCATCTGGAAAAAATTATCAGCATGATAGATATGCCATGTGTGTTGGCTTGTGTTGTGTCAATTTGGTTTGTGTTGTGTCAACTTGGGAACTGAGTTGCTCAGAATTCCCTTTCCTCGTGTGGTCCTGTGTGCTCCTGTGTTAGCACCAGCTGGAAGAGGAGCGTGCTTTCTGCATTGTTGTAGTGTCTTTCACTCTCTGAAAGTCTTTGGATGATCACATATGATGATAGATCTATTCAAAGAAGCATTGTGTATTCTAATTTGTTCAAGCTGCCGCCAATTGATATCTATTTCTTTCTGACTTTGATTTATGCTTATCAACTGGAGCCTCAGATCTATTACCAGTTGCTGCCACAGAGGAACGAGATACTCCAAAGGAACTGTGAGCCTCCCCAGGAGCTCTCCCTGCCCAAGTCTCTCCTTCCCTGGCCCTCCATCCCCCATTCTAGATCTTCAGTTCCAGGTTTCTTTCAGAGATATGTAAGGTTTCATTTCATTTATTAAACTTTTTCTGGTCTCCTAACTAAACCTTGGCGGCTATGCTATGTTCCTCTCATGAGACTCCTTCATTCAGGGTGTGATTTTTAAATGCTTTTTCAACATATGTGTTTCAAAAAGATGTATAATATTACACCTGCTAGACATGTTAATATTTCTTATCCAGGACATTATTAAGGCATATTTCCTCTGTCATTCTCTGCCTTATTATATAAGGTAATAAGCTATGTGGTTTTACCTGAACGGAATAAGTAAATAAGCCAGCCTGGGTACCCTGGTTCACATTCACACAGGATGATTATAGTTTTAAAATTGTGTTATATGTAGGAAAGGAAACAGACATGTTAGAAGATGATAAAGAAGAAGAAGAAATGGGTACAGGAGAGTATGAGGTGACTTCAGCAGAAGAGTATAACCATGTCAAACTCAAATGCCAACTAAATTTTGCCATAACAAACCGATGCTTAGACACAAAAGTCAACCATTTAACCATAATATATCAATTTTACACTGCTATGAAGAAACTTTTGAGGTAATTAAAGTTTTAAATATTTTTAGGTTCCCTACTTTTATGTTTTCTTTTACCTAGAATCAAAGTCCAAAACAAATTAGAGGTAATTATTTTGCACATGGAAGTGTCTTCACCACAGCCAAGACAGCTGGGAGGAAGGAGGATGTGGCCTAAATGTGCACATAGAGATGAAGAAGTGGGAAGGTACGGGGGCGAGATGTCATGGCTCAGAACAGAAGTTTAAAAAGATAGAGCCAAGATCCTAAAGCAAGCCAGTTAGAAATGACTTAGTGGGGGGAGGAGGGGAATTGCTCTTTCTTTCTTTATTATTATTATTTTTTTTTCTGGTGGATCTTCTTTTTTTTCAAATTAAATCATAGCTGTGTACATTAATAAAATCATGGGGTACAATGTGCTGGTTTTACATACAATTTGAAATGCTTTCTTTAAATTGAATTAATTCTTAGATTCTCCCAACAATATACTCCTAATGATGACCCTGAGCTACTTTTAATTGCACATTTTATTTTGAGATTGGAGCATTCAAGTGAAAAACAAAGGGAAAGAAAATCCTTAAGAGATTTCTAAATTACGAAAATTTAAAAAGTGCCCACACTTCAGTTATCTAAAAAATACATTTCTTTAAATTACCTAACTTCCTGATGCCACTGAATAAATGAGACACTACTCTATGATTTTTATTATGTGCCACTCAGAACATAGAATACAATAAATAGATGGTTGTGACAACTTTTGTGCCATCAATGAGGAAAGATAAAGCTAAGATACTGAGAGAAGCAGTGTGCAGCATAATTTGGGAGGCATTTAAGTGCCTGCTTGGGATGTTTCTGAGACCCACCTCTGTCTCTGTTCTCACCATCATTTACAATAAGAAAAGTACCTTATATGTTTACACATGGATTAATTCCTACATCTGGTGGTTTTTGTTCTGTTTTATAGATCCATATTTCCATCAGTCATCATTTACACACTACCTGATGACTTCCTTTGATGTTCTTATAGAGTGAAGGTGTTCTGGTGGTATATCCTTTTAGCTTTTATATGTCTCTATTTTTAAATGTTAATTTTACTTTTATTTTAAAAAAAACAGATTGAGGTGAAGTTCATATGACGTTAATCATTTTAAGGTAAACAGTTCATTAGTACCCCGTTTCCCCGAAAATAAGACAGCGTCTTATTTTAAGGTGTGCTCCCAAAGATGCACTAGGTCTTATTTTCAGGGGACGTCTTATTTTTCCTGTAAGTAGGTCTTATTTTCGGGGAAAGAGGGTATCTACTTTATGTCTCTATGAATTTGATTTCTTCAAGTTTATGATATAACTGGAATCATACAGTATTTGTTCTTTTGGGGCTGGTTTTCTTTACTTAGCATAGTGTTTTGGAGGTTCATCATGTATTAGTACTTCAATTCTTTTTCTGGAGGAATAATATTCAATTATATCTGCGTACCACAATTTATCTATTCATCTATTGGTGGAAATTTGGACTATTTTTATTTTTTGGATATTGCCAATAGTGCTGCTATAAACACATGTGTACATGAAAACAAGTACTCAAATAAGAACATACCTGTGTATGTTCACAGTAGCATGATTTATAGTAGCCAAAGTTGGAAATAATTTCATCATATTTCTTATAGTTGGGATTTGTGGTGTATCCTGGATCCCTGGATTTATAGCTTTTTTAAATCACATTTTAAAAATGTGAAAGCTGGACTGGGTGTGGTAGCTCCTTCCTGTAATCATAGAACTCTGGAAGACCAAGGTGGGTGGATTGACAGAGCTCAGGAGTTTGAGACCAGCCTGAACAAGAGTGAGACCCCCAGCTCTAAAAATAGGTGGGGGTGTGGTGGGCACCTATAGTTCCAGATACTTGGCAGGCTGAGGCAAGAGGATGTCTTGACCCCAAGAGTTTGAGGTTTCTGTGAGCTATGACACCAAGGCACTCTACTAAGGGTGACAAAATGAGACTCACTGTGTAAATAAATGGAAAAAAAAAAAAAGCTCTTTTTTTCTCTTGCCTTTCCCTCCTTCAGGAAATCCAGTTACATGAATATATGGTTACTTGGCATGAACCTACACCTCACTGATACACTTTTAACTTGTTTAAAATCCCTTTTCTTTCAGTATTTCATTTCGAATAATTGCTATTATTGTATCTTCCATTTTACTAATGTTTTCTTATCTAATTTACTATTGATCTAACCGATGTATTTTTTATCACAGACACTGCAGTTTTTAACACTAAAAATTCAATTTGCCTCTTGCTTATAAAAATTTATATTTTATTTAATGTTTGGAAAAACAAAATAATAGTGACAATACGTGTTTTACTGTCCTTGTCTGTGATTCTAATATCTGTGTGAGATTCAGTCCAGTTTTGATCGACTTACTAATTTTTGCCTTCCTCATGGGTCATATTTTTTATCTTTTTGTAACCCTGATAATCTTAGATGCCAAACACTATATATTTTGTCCTTTGGGGAATGAATATTTTTGTACCTTCATATATATTCCCTGGGACTTTATTATTGGAATTTGTAAAGTTACGTTTAGAAATACGTTGACCTTTGAGGTCTTTCAGATTAGTTAAGTAGAACCAGAGCAGCATCTAGTCTAGGCTTAGTTGTTTCTCCTTACTCCGGCAAGACTCTTTCAGTGCTCTGTCCAATTTTCTGTGCTTTGTGAGAAGTTTCACTTTAGCTGGTAGGAACAGGCACTATTCCTGGGTGGGTGTATGTGCCAGAATTGTGGAAGAACCCACAAGGGGTGCTCTGTTACTGATGCAGAAAGGCAATTGCTGAGACAACAAAGAGTGTCAAGGAAGAAAGGATTTATTGCAGAGGGCACATCACTGGAGAGGTAAGAGGAATGGACTTCCTCAAACCCACCTCCTGGATCAACAAAGTAGGGGTTTTACTGGAATGAATAACGCATAATGGGAGTTACATCATTATATGTTTGAGGTTGAGTGCAGGGTGTGGGGGCACAGTGAGAAATCTGCTATTATACATGTCCCATGATAAAAAATTTGTGGATAAGTCCCTGTGTTCAGCAGGATGTGGGAAGTAGGTTGCAGAGCAGGTCCTTGGGAAGGATCTGTGGTGAAGTGTCACTTATCTGGTCACCTGTAGACAAACAGGTGGTGTAAGTCATTGTAGGTATCTCCTGGCTGGAAGGAGGTTCTGCTGTTTCTGGGAATGAAACTCAAAAGGGAATGCATCAGTGCAAAAGAAAGTTATGAAATTCAGTCAGCAAATCTCACTGGCCTAGGTACTTGAAACATAACAGAACTGCAAAACAAACAAATAAAACAAACAAAAACAGTTTTCTTGCTGGTTACCCTCTCACTTTAGCTGATAGAACAGGCATATTCTTGGCTAGGTATGAATGCCAGACACTGTTCAATCTAATCATCTCATGATCATTGCCCCAACCTCGGGTAGTTTTCTTGCAGACATGTAACAATTAATAGTCTGCTAAACGTGGAAGTCACATACTCCACAGTCTTCAGAGCCCTGTCTCTCTTTGCAGCTCTCTCCTCTTTCCTTTGCAGTACTTTGTCCTGCATACTCCAGTAGCTCAACTCTTCCCATAGTCTCAGTTCTTCAATGGAGGAAGTCTGGTGCTGCCTCAGTTCCCCCAGGCTACACTGTCACGGTAGGTATCTGAGCCAATCACAGGACTCACTTCATACATTACCAATTTCACGAGAATCTCTTCTAGTCTCCCCATATCCATTGCCTTGAAAATTGTTGTTTTCCATAAACAGAAATTTTGTTTTCAGGCAGGGGATTAAATCTATTCTTCGTTATTTCATGTTGGCCAAAATTGGATGTACTTTGCACCACCTAGTTACTGATACCATCTTTGATTCTCTGACCCATTGTAGTTCCTACCAAGAAGCTTCCTTTTTGTCTCAGCTTACTTGATTTGGATTTTTCCAACTTGTCTCTACCAAAATCATGATTAATAAATAGGCAGTGATCAAGTAAATAATGTGAATTTATGAACCAGATTGACATAGGAAGAATCCATTTCATTTGATTCTAATAATTAGAATAATATTAGAATTATTCTAATTCTAGAATAATAATTTGCTGTTAGAAATCCTATTTTCTGCAATTTTTTCATGGTAGTACCAATTGTGGTTAAAAGCCTGAGGAAAAGAAACAAAATTATAATTTTGCATCTAGATGAGCTCTGGAGGACACCCTGGTAAGGATGCCATGAATCCATAGAAAGCAAGGAAAATTTTGCCTTTATTTTTGTGTTATAATTGACAAAATTCCTTGCTACTTCTAGCAAATATAACTGTGACCTAATGCTTCATAAAAGGCAGAAGCAACATGGGAGGCAGGTTCACGCTAGACTTTCTACATTAGTGATATTACAATGCCCCGCCTGGTTGGAACTCTAGACTTTGCAGGCTTAAAAATAAACTTTGCTCTGTTGTAGATAGATGTTCCAAATGATTACAATGTGTATCACAGGTCTCATTTGTTCCCTCTTTTCTGTACATAAATCATCAGCTTTTGGGGAAGCATTTTATGAGGCAAATGCTATAGATTTTTCTGGGCTATTTGACATTACTGTGTGAGAAACCATAGCTCTGGCCTCACAGAGTGAAGCATCAGTACCTTCACAGATCGACAGGACTGGGACCACATGCACAGGAATCCTGGAGATGTAAGAGGCTGTTTAGGTAGCTTTCAAGCTGCTTGACATTCTTTTGACCTATGTCACTATTTATTTTTCTCTAATGATTTAGTCATAGTACTATGTGTTACTAGGAAATTTCCCATGGTATTTTAAGCATAAGAAAAAAATGTTAATTTCACTATCCTGTCTTCTCACAGAATATGTCTGCCAACTGGCTTTTAAGACATAGATCAATAGCTAAGACTGGATGAAAAAAAATTATGAACAGTGGTCTATATCATGACTGAAAAAAAAAATGTCCAGAGTTCATCCAAATGTTCTTACATCTAAAATTGGAACTTGGCCTAAAGGAAGAGGGAAATCTCCTTACATTTTTGACAAGAGAAAAAGAAAAAAAAAAAAAAAACAGTGAAAGCATAAATCCAAAAATATATTTGTGGTATTTTAACTGTAGTTTCTACTAACAGTAACCTTTCTCTAATAAATTTGAGCAATTTATGTTTAAAAAATACAATAGGCCAAAGGAAAAAAAAGTGACCATAGACTTGACTACTAAATAATCAGTTATTCTCACTAGGATCAGTGTGACACATTTACCAAGTTTGAGTTTGACATGAACTTGGAAGAAATTGTAAGCTTGTTAGATGACAGAACTTGGAAATTTGGAGTCGAAAATATTCTGACAGGCTAGAAAATTGAACCTAATTTTACCATGCACCAGATACAATTTATGACACAAAATGCAAAATTTTTTTTAAACTGGAATTTGCATAGGACAAATTTGTGTGTGTGTGAATAAATGTGAGTGTGTATATTGTGTGTTTAGATACATTATACACATATAGATGGATTGATAAAGGATCATTTTCAGTTGTGATAAGATGATCATTAAGTGTTAATGTGTGAAGCAATTTGTATGCATTATCCCATTTCACATTTATGATCAACTGATAGTGTAATTATTCTTATTAACTTATTTTTACAAATGAAGATATGAGGCCTCAGAGTGGTAAGTGACAGAGTCAAGACAAGAACCTGATCCTGGGTCCATCTGATTACAAAGATTATCCCTTGTCCATATTTTATTGCTTCCCTGTAGCTACACATGAATCAGACACTTTACATAGTTTAGTTTGGGTTTCTTTAGCAGTTATGTAAAATGTCTGATTGTGTGGACACAGGTGTGAGCTAAAGGAGGGTCATTGATAAACACTCATGGACATGCAGCTAACTTATGTTCTCTCTTATTTTGTTTGTAACTAATACCATGGACTATGTAGCTTAAACAACAGAACTTTATTTCCTCTCAGTTCTAGAGATTAGAAATTCTAGATCAAAGCATCAGCAGACTTGGTTTCTTCTTTCTCTCTCCTTGGCTTGGCTTGTAAACAGCTGCCTCCTTCTAGGAGTCTTCACATGGTCTTCCATCTGTGTGTATCTATCTATGTCCTAATCTCCTCGTTTTAGAATGACACTGGTCATATTAAATAAAGGACCACTCTTAATCCTTATTTTATGTTGTAGTTTTAAAAACTCTGTATTCAAATATAATCACATTCTGACATACTGGGGGTATAAGACTTTAACATAAGCGTTTGAGGGGAGCAGAATTCAACTCCTAACATGTGCTAATGCTTGATGTATGTGGACCACTTCATTAATTGCTGGTAGTGGCCTAATTACCCAGTCTTATAACTTGGAGGACTGAGCAGAGAACTCAGTTCAAGATGGGATGTGTCAAATGGGTGTTCAATTAGTGTCCCATGGTCAGATATTCCATCTTTACAGGGAGAATAGCATGGTTTGTATCATTTTTTACATCATATATTAATCTCCACTAGAGATGACAGAGCCTTTATTTAGAACCCCAATGGCTTACATTCTGTTTCTTTCTGTAAAACTTTCCCATCACCAATAGCTTTTAATATTGTTGGATTTGCTATATCATATGACCCCAATGGTAGTGGTACTAGTCCTAGTGGAGCAGTGGGAGGTAAAATATTCAATCATTTGTCTTTCATTTTGGGAGGGTTATGTCAACCCTCTTCAGACAGCTGTACCCTTAACATTTTTTAAGATTTGGCAAGGCCTTGAATCTTCAGATGATTTATCTTCACTTTCTGAAACTCACGTGTCTCTTAAATTATAGCAACTTCTTGTTCACCCAGCTTAACGAGCATATAAACTATGTGATGGATCGATGTGTTGCTTACAAGTTTAAAGACAGCCCACATTTCTTTAGGCTGTATTTTGAAAGGGCTGTAGTTAACATAGCTCTTGGAAGACACATGACTAATGTGTATTATTGACCCTTCTTTGTAAATGAAAATAGCTTCTAATTTTCCTTTCTGCATGGAAAAAAAAGTACTTATTTACCAAATCAATAGCCTGATATCATATAGGAATCTGAGGCCACGTTAATCTACTATATTAAAATAATATACATCTAGCATACAGGCTTCAGCTGAGGCTACCACTTGGTAGAGGTTGCGATATTCTGGCATTTCACCCTTCCATTGCAGGCACCATTGCTTTGACTACAAACTTGGAGGAGCTATTCTAGTAGGAATTAGCAACATTTCTTTAAATCCTCACCAAAATTCTAAGTCTTTTATCATTAGAGTATGCATCCAATAAATTCTCATTATAACTGTTAAATTTTATGTACTAGACTTTTTGGTCAAGCACTTTAGTTCTATCTTACTCCTTTGGCCTCTGCTAGGCCATGCTGATTAGGTCTTAATATTCCTTTAAGGCAAAGTTCCTTTCCCCTTTTATTAGTACTGGAATAAGTTGGCTGGATCTTGTTAAGGGCTTAATGATCAGGATTGGAAAGGATGGTAGTAGGGTAGATCCTAAAGGAGGAGAAACATGCTATATTGTGGACAGGAGGCCTCTATGTTTTTTCTAAATGAGTAGAGGCAGGCCCTGTGCAAGTATGACAAGCAATTTGTGAGGCATTTCATAGTGAGGCATTTAATCTCCATTAAAAGACCAATATTATTTTTCACAGATATAGAAAAAAATAATTCTACAGTTTAAATGAAACCAGAAAAGAGACTGAATAGCCAAAGCAACCTTAAGCAAAAATGACAAATCAGGAAACATCACTGATTGGTAATTATCTGGTAATATCATTACCAGATATTGAGATATACTACAAGGCTATTGTAACTGAAACAGCATGGTGCTGGCACAAGAACAAAGACACAGACCAAAGGATCACAACAGAGAACCAAGATATAAAACATCCTCATATTACCATCTGATCTTTGACAGAGCAGGCAAAAACACACACTGGGGAAAAGAATCACTATTCAAGAAATGGTGCTGGAAAAATTGGATAGCCACATGTAGAAGAATGAAACAAGATCCATTCCTCCATACCTCTTACCACCACCATAAATAAAAAATCATTCATGATGAGTAATAAACTTAAACCTAAGGGATGAAACAATAAGAATTCTAGAAGTGTTAGAAAGACTCTTAAAGATATCAGCCTATGAAAGAATTTATGAAACTGATCCCAAAAGCATTCATAACAACAACCAAAATTAATATATGGGACCTGAATAAATTAAAATGCTTCTGCACAGTCAAGGAAACAATGAATAGAGCAAATAGACAACTGACAGAATGAGAGAAAATATTTGTATACTGTACATCCAATAAAGGGATGATAACCAGAATCTATAAGGAGCTCAAGCAATTCAGCAAGAGAAAATCAAACAACCCCATAAAGAAGTGGAATGTTAATTCTGAACATTGAGGAAAAAATAACTTACGCAGGCTAAGACATGTCTGTCCAAAATGTTAAGGTACCACTTATTTTTCAGGTAGGCAAAAGCCAGCACTTTTGCATAGCACCACTGCCTTTGTTGGCCATTTCATTTTAAAGTCCTGATGTTTATACGCAAATTTCTCTCATTTTCTGTTACAGAGTATGAAAGCCTTTATAAAGGCTACAGAGAGGCCTACTGGTTTTCAATTACCCATTAATTTTCCACATGTTTTCATGCTTTTCTAGGATAGCAGTGAGGTTTAGAAATAGGGTACCCTTCTCTCATACTTTTAAAACACCTGATACATTGTCATCAGCTAGAATATTCTCCTCCACTTGTATAATTTATCAGCTTACCACTAGTGAGAATTTTAATAATGATACCATTATCATGAGCCAAGGAATGTCTGTGTTCAACCTACCACCAATAATGATTTTTTCATCAACAGCCATTTAGCTCTAAAATCACACTATCACACACACTTTTTTTTTTTTTTTTTATTGTTGGGGATTCATTGAGGGTACAATAAGCCAGGTTACACTGATTGCAATTGTTAGGTAAAGTCCCTCTTGCAATCATGTCTTGCCCCCATAAAGTGTGACACACACCAAGGCCCCACCCCCCTCCCTCCTTCCCTCTTTCTGCTTCCCCCCCATAACCATAATTGTCATTAATTGTCCTCGTATCAAAATTGAGTACATAGGATTCATGCTTCTCCATTCTTGTGATGCTTTACTAAAAATAATGTCTTCCACGTCCATCCAGGTTAATACGAAGGATGTAAAGTCTCCATTTTTTTTAATGGCTGAATAGTATTCCATGGTATACATATACCACAGATTGTTAATCCATTCCTGGGTTGGTGGGCATTTAGGCTGTTTCCACATTTTGGCGATTGTAAATTGAGCTGCAATAAACAGTCTAGTGCAAGTGTCCTTATGATAAAAGGATTTTTTTCCTTCTGGGTAGATGCCCAGTAATGGGATTGCAGGATCAAATGGGAGGTCTAGCTTGAGTGCTTTGAGGTTTCTCCATACTTCCTTCCAGAAAGGTTGTACTAGTTTGCAGTCCCACCAGCAGTGTAAAAGTGTTCCCTTCTCTCCACATCCACACCAGCATCTGCAGTTTTGAGATTTTGTGATGTGGGCGATTCTCACTGGGGTTAGATGATATCTCAGGGTTGTTTTGATTTGCATTTCTCTAATATATAGAGATGATGAACATTTTTTCATGTGTTTGTTAGCCATTCGTCTGTCATCTTTAGAGAAAGTTCTATTCATGTCTCTTGCCCATTGATATATGGGATTGTTGGCTTTTTTCATATGGATTAATTTGAGTTCTCTATAGATCCTAGTTATCAAGCTTTTGTCTGATTGAAAATATGCAAATATCCTTTCCCATTGTGTAGGTTGTCTCTTTGCTTTGGTTATGGTCTCCTTAGCTGTACAGAAGCTTTTCAGTTTAATGAAGTCCCATTTGTTTATTTTTGTTGTTGTTGCAATTGCCATGGCAGTCTTCTTCATGAAGTCTTTCCCCAGGCCAATATCTTCCAGTGTTTTTCCTATGCTTTCTTGGAGGATTTTTATTGTTTCATGCCTTAAATTTAAGTCCTTTATCCATCTTGAATCAATTTTTGTGAGTGGGGAAAGGTGTGGGTCCAGTTTCAGTCTTTTACATGTAGACATCCAGTTCTCCCAACACCATTTATTGAATAGGGAGTCTTTCCCCCAAGGTATGTTCTTGTTTGGTTTATCAAAGATTAGGTGGTTGGAAAATGTTAGTTTCATTTCTTGGTTTTCCATTCGATTCCAAGTGTCTATGTCTCTGTTTTTGTGCCAGTACCATGCTGTCTTGAGCACTATGGCTTTGTAGTACAGACTAAAATCTGGTATGCTGATGCCCCCAGCTTTATTTTTGTTACAGAGAACTGCCTTAGCTATACGGAGTTTTTTCCGGTTTCATACAAAATGCAGAATCATTTTTTCCAAATCTTTAAAGTACGATATTGGTATTTTGATAGGAATGGCATTGAATAGGTAGATGGCTTTGGGAAGTATAGACATTTTAACAATGTTGATTCTTCCCATCCATGAGCATGGTATGTTCTTCCATTTAATATCCTCTGCTATTTCCTTTCTGAGGATTTCATAGTTTTCTTTATAGAGGTCCTTCACCTCCTTTGTTAGGTATATTCCTAGGTATTTCATTTTCTTTGAAACTATGGTGAAGGGAGTTGTGTCCTTAATTAACTTCTCATCTTGACTGTTATTGGTGTATACAAAGGCTACTGACTTGTGGACATTGATTTTATATCCTGAAACATTACTGTATTTTTTGATGACTTCTAGGAGTCTTGTAGTTGAGTCTTTGGGGTTCTCTAAGTATAAGATCATGTCGTCAGCAAAGAGGGAGAGTTTGACCTCCTCTGCTCCCATTTGGATTCCCTTTATTTCCTTGTCTTGCCTAATTGTATTGGCTAGAACTTCCAGCACTACGTTGAATAGTAAAGGTGACAGAGGACAACCTTGTCTGGTTCCAGTTCTAAGAGGAAAAGCTTTCAGTTTTACTCCATTCAGTAAAATATTGGCTGTGGGTTTGTCATAGATAGCTTCAATCAGTTTTAGAAATGTGCCACCTATGCCTATACTCTTCAGTGTTCTAATTAGAAAAGGATGCTGGGTTTTATCAAATGCTTTTTCTGCATCTATTGAGAGGATCATGTGATCTTTATTTTTGCCTCTGTTAATATGGTGGATAACGTTTATGGACTTGCGTATGTTAAACCAGCCTTGCATCCCTGGGATGAAGCCTACTTGATCATGATGAATGACTTTTTTGATAAGCTGTAATCTATTGGCTAGGATTTTGTTGAGAATTTTTGCATCTATATTCATGAGTGAGATTGGTCTGAAATTCTCCTTTTTGTTTGGGTCTTTTCCTGGTTTTGGTATCAGGGTGATGGATCCTCATCCATCTATTGAGAGGATCATGTGATCTTTATTTTTGCCTCTGTTAATATGGTGGATAACGTTTATAGACTTGCGTATGTTAAACCAGCCTTGCATCCCTGGGATGAAGCCTACTTGATCATGATGAATGACTTTTTTGATAAGCTGTAATCTATTGGCTAGGATTTTGTTGAAAATTCTTGCATCTATATTCATGAGTGAGATTGGTCTGAAATTCTCCTTTTTGTTTGGGTCTTTTCCTGGTTTTGGTATCAGGGTGATATTTGCTTCATAGAATGTGTTGGGGAAGATTCCTTCTTCCTTAGTTTTTTGGAATAATTTCTGCAGTACAGGAATAAGCTCTTCCTTGAAGGTTTGATAGAATTCTGGAGTGAAGCCATCTGGACCAGGGCATTTTTTGGTTGGAAGATTTTTTATTGTTTCTTTGATCTCAGTGCTTGAAATTGGTCTGTTCAGGAGCTCTATTTCTTCCAGGCTGAGTCTAGGGAGAGGGTGTGATTCCAAATATTGATCCATTTCTTTCACATTGTCAAATTTCTGGGCATAGAGTTTCTGGTAGTATTCAGAGATGATCTCTTGTATCTCTGTGGGATCATTTCTTATTTCCCCTTTATCATTTCTGATTGAGGTTACTAGAGATTTTACTTTTCTATTCCTCGTTATTCTGGCCAATGGTTTATCTATTTTATTTATTTTTTCAAAAAACCAACTTCTTGTTTCATTAATTTTCTGAATGATTCCTTTGTTTTCAATTTCATTGATCTCTGATTTGATTTTGGATATTTCTTTTCTTCTACTGAGTTTAGGCTTAGATTATTCTTCTTTTTCTAATTCCATAAGATCTCTTGTGAGATTGTTGATGCGCTCTCTTTCTGTTTTTCGAATGTAGGCATCTCAAGTGAGGAATTTTCCTCTCAAAACTGCTTTTGCAGTATCCTACAGGTTTTGGTAGCTTGTGTCTTCATTGTTGTTATGCTCAAGGAAGTTAATGATTTCCTGTTTTATTTCTTCCAGCACCCATTTCAAACAGCACCCTTCTGTTATTCAACAGAAGATTGTTTAATTTCCATGCCTTTGGGTGGGGTCGAGCATTTTTGTTAGAGTTGAGTTCCACCTTTAGTGCCTTATGTTCTGAGAAGATAGAAGGTAAAATTTCAATTCTTTTGATTCTGTTGATATTTGTTTTGTGTCCCAGGGTATGATCAATTTTGGAGAATGTTCCATGGGGTGATGAGAAGAATGTATATTCTTTATCTTTGGGATGGAGTGTTCTATATGCGTCTATCAAGCACAGTTGTTCTAGGGTTTCATTTAAATCTCTTATATCCTTGTTTAATTTCTGTTTAGAGGATCTGTCCAGCTCTGTAAGAGGAGTATTAAGGTCACCTGTTATTATGGAATTATCAGATATCATATTGCTCAGAGTGAGTAAGGTCTGTTTCAAGAATCTGGGAGCATTTAAATTGGGTGCATAAATATTTAGAATTGAAATGTCTTCCTGTTGTATTTTTCCCTTGACCAATATAAAGTGACCATCTTTGTCTTTTTTGACTTTAGTTGCTTTAAATCCACATGTATCTGAAAATAAGATTGCAACTCCTCTTTTCTTCTGAATTCAATTTGCCTGAAAAATTGTCTTCCAACCCTTGACTCGGAGCTTTAATTTGTCTTTTGAAGCCAGGTGTGTTTCTTGCAGACAGCAAATGGATGGCTTGTGTTTTTTAATCCAGTCAACCAATCTATGTCTCTTCAGTGGGGAATTCAAACCATTAACATTTATTGAGATAATTGATAAGTGTGGTAGTATTCTATTCGTCTTATTTGGTGAGAGTCCATTGCTTAGTTTTATCTTTTGCATCATTGTGGAGGTTAGGTTCTGTCCTTTAATTTCTGAGTTCTTACTTTGCTGCTGATCCATTGTGGTGATCGGTGTGCAGAACAGGTTGAAGTATTTCCTGTAGAGCTGGTCTTGTTGTGGCGAATTTCCTCAATGTTTGTATATCCGTAAATGATTTGATTTCTCTATCAATTTTGAAGCTTAGCTTAGCAGGGTACAGAATTCTGGGCTGGAAATTGTTCTGTTTAAGTAGATTAAAGGTAGATTACCATTGTCTTCTTGCTTGGAAAGTTTCATTAGAGAAGTCTGTGGTCACTCTGATGGATTTGCCCCTGTAGTTCAACTGGCGCTTACTCCTGGCAGCTTGCAGAATCTTTTCTTTTGTCTTGATTTTGGACAGGTTCATCACAATGTGTCTTGGAGAAGCTCAGTTAGAGTTGAGGCGACCTGGGGTCCAATAGCCCTCTGAAAGCAGTGTGTCAGAATCTTTGGTGATATTTGGGAAATTTTCTTTTATAATATTCTCTAGTATGGCTTCCATTTCTCTGGGGCATTCTTCTTCCCCTTCTGGAATTCCTATAACTCGTATGTTGGAACGCTTCATAAAGTCCCATAATTCTGATAGTGAACGTTCTGCTTTCTCTCTCTTCTTTTCTGCCTCTTTTGCTATCTGAGTTATCTCAAGAACTTTGTCTTCTACCTCTGAAATTCTTTCTTCTGCATGGTCTAACCTGTTGCTGATACTTTCCATTGCATCTTTAAGTTCCCTAATTGACTGTTTCAGTTCCTTCAGCTCTGCTATATCCTTTTTATATTCTTCATATCGTTCATCTCTGATTTGATTCTGTTTTTGGATTTCCTTTTGGTTATTTTCCACTTTATTAGCAGTTTCCTTCATTGTTTCCATCATTTCTTTCATTGTTTTCAACATGTGTATTCTAAATTCCCTTTCTGTCATTCCTAACATTTCTTTATAGGTGGAATCCTCTGCAGTAGCTACCTCATGGTCCCTTGGCGGGGTTGTTCTGGACTGGTTCTTCATGTTGCCTGGAGTTTTCTGCTGATTCTTCCTCATGAGTGATTTCTTTTATTTGTTTCCTTGCCCTAATTTTCCTTTCACTTCCTCTTGCTCTTTAAGTTCTTGTGCCTGTTGAAGTTGCGGGCGGGTTTAGACGGATTGAACACACGTGACCACTTGCCGGTTTTCCACTGTTTTAGTCCTCCTCTTGGGGTCCAGAAGTCTCTCGCTGACTCCCTGTATCCTCTCAGGGGTGATAATAGGCAGATGCCACCAGCCAGAGATGCCTGGAGTCCTAACTCCCCAGACTCACGGTGCCCAGATGCAAGGAAGCTGTTACTCGGCTGCCATCTTGCTCCGCCTCCTATCACACACTCTTTTATTGAACATCCCTAATTACAGTGTGGTTGTTAGAAGCAGATGCTGAGATGGATATTTTTGAGCAGGATAATTATTAAATAATAATACTTGTGGAAAGGGGATAAGGGGTTGCATCAAACATAAGAAGTTTAACTGTTATTAAATCCCAACAAACCTTGGTCCAACCTTATGGGAAGGTTTGAAATATTCCCCTAAAGGTCTGTTAGAGTTAGCTTATGGTTTGGCAAAATGGCCAACCCTTTCCACAGCCTTACCCATGCTACTCAATAAAACAAGAGTGCGTCCTTGGGCAAAGCATCACTCTGCAACTGAGGAAACTGAAAATAACCGATAGTTGGAAGATGTCTGCCTTAGTAGCTAGGCAACATAGCTTTCCTTGAAGGATATGAGCAATGGATATTCATGTCCAACACAAAAATCAGGTTATATTCTCTCTTCATATCATGTATTTTACAATAAAACAAATTCCAGAAGAATTTGGCAAATCAATAGCTCAATTGATGTCAATGTTTAAGTAGGTTATTAACAAAATTTTTCTTATAGACTCCTAATATTTAGCTTTATTTCCTCTGTATATTAACCCAATTATTTCAAAAATATTGACTAGTGTGTTTTGAGAATGCAGTTCATTCCAGTTAATATTTTTATGTTTCTTTATTTTGTAGCAGTATTTTTATGTAGTAATAAAGTTAATCTTCAACATTTGAGCATTCTTCTTTGTCTTTCTCTGGGAAATAGAATTATTGTGCAAAGATTAACAAGGAGTGGGAATTTGCTAACTTACTTTTGGCTTAATTGTATTTTTGAAAGCATCTAGTCACTTAAAATTATTTATTCTAAAATGAAACTAATATGTCAAATAAATTGAGATAATAAATATGTATTTCTTAAGCACTAAATGTGGGGATAAGTCATTACACTTCTTTTTTTTTTCTTTTTTTTTATTAAATCATAACTGTATACATTGATATGATCATGGGGCATCATACACTCGCTTCATAAACCATTTGACAGATTTTTATCACAGTGGTTAACATAGCCTTTCCGGTGTTATCTCAGTTACTGTGCCAAAACATTTACATTCTACATTTACCAAGTTTCGCAAATACCCCTGTAATATGCACCACAGGTGTGATCCCACCGATCCCCCTCCCTCTACCCACCACCCCCCCCTTTCCCACTTCCCCCTATTGTTAAGTTGTAGCTGGGTTATAGCTTTCATGTAAGAGTCCCAAATTCGTTTCATAGTAGGGCTGTGTACATTGGGTACTTTTTCTTCCATTCTTGAGATACTTTACTAAGAAGAATATGTTCCAGCTCCATCCATGTAACCATGAAAGAGGTAAACTCTCCATCTTTCTTTAAGGCTGCATAGTATTCCATGGTATACATATACCACAATTTATTAATCCATTCGTGGATCGATGGGCACTTGGGCTTTTTCCATGACTTAGCTATTATGTATTGGGCTGCAATAAACATTCTGGTACAAATATCTTTGTTATGTTGTGATTTTTGGTCTTCTGGGTATATGCCCAGCAGAGGAATTACAGGATTGAATGGCAGATCTATTTTTAGATCTCTGAGTGTTCTCCATATATCTTTCCAAAAGGAATGTATTAATTTGCATTCCCACCAGCAGTGTGGAAGTGTTCCCTTTTCTCTGCATCCACGCCAACATCTCTGGTCTTGAGATTTTGTGATATAGGCTAGTCTCACTGGAGTTAGATGATATCTCAAAGTAGTTTTGATTTGCATTTCTCTGATGATTAAAGATGATGAGCATTTTTTCATATGTCTGAAGGCCGTGCGCCTGTCTTCTTCAGAGAAGTTTCTCTTCAAATCCCTTGCCCAGCCTGCGATGGGATCCCTTGTTTTTTTCTTGCTGATGCGTTTGAGTTCTCTGTGGATTCTGGTTATTAAACCTTTGTCAGAGATATACCCTGCAAATATCTTCTCCCCTTCTGAGGGCTGTCTGCTTGCTTTGCTTACTGTGTTCTTAGCTGTGCAGAAGATTTTTAGTTTGATCAAGTCCCAGTAGTGTATCTTTGAAGCTGCTTCAATTGCCCGGGGGGTTCTCCTCATGAAATACTCACCCAGACCAATTTCTTCAAGGGTTTTCCCTGCATTCTCCTCTAGTATTTTTATAGTTTCATGTTTTAAGTTTAAATCTTTAATCCAATGAGAGTCTATCTTAGTTAATGGTGAAAGGTGTGGGTCCAATTTCAGTCTTCTGCAGGTTGCCAGCCAGTTCACCCAGCACCATTTCTTAAATAGGGAATCTTTTCCCCACTGAATGTTTTTAATTGGCTTGTCAAAAATCAAATAGCGGTAAGTAGCTGGATTCATCTCTTGGTTCTCTATTCTGTTCCAGATATCTACTTCTCTGTTTTTGTGCCAATACCATGCTGTTTTGATCACTATCGATTTGTAGTAAAGTCTGAGGTCTGGTAGTGTGATTCCTCCTGTTTTGTTTTTATTTCTGAGTAATGTCTTGGCTATTCGAGGTTTTTTCTGATTCCATATAAAACGAAGTAATGTTTTTTCAAGATCTTTAAAATATGACAGTGGAGCTTTAATAGGGAGTGCATTGAAATTATATATTGCTTTGGGTAGTATGGACATTTTGATAATGTTGATTCTTCCCAGCCATGAGCATGGTATGTTTTTCCATTTGTTAACATTTTCGGCTATTTCTTTTCTTAGAGTTTCATAGTTCTCTTTATAGAGATCTTTCACGTCTTTTGTTAGGTAAATTCCCAAATATTTCATCTTCTTTGGCACTACTGTGAATGGGATAGAGTCCTTAACTGCTTTTTCAATTTGACAGTTGTTGGTGTATATAAAGGCTACTGATTTATGAATGTTGATTTTGTAACCTGAGACGCTGCTGTATTCCTTGATCACTTCTAGGAGTTTTGTAGTAGAGTCCCTAGTGTTTTCCAGATACACAATCATATCATCTGCGAAGAGCGAAAGTTTGATCTCTTCTGACCCTATATGGATACCCTTGATCGCCTTTTCTTCCCTAATTGCGGTGGCTAAAACTTCCATTACAATGTTGAAAAGCAATGGAGACAATGGGCAGCCTTGTCTGGTTCCTGATCTGAGTGGAAATGATTCCAATTTAACTCCATTCAATATGATATTGGCTGTGGGTTTGCTGTAGATAGCCTCTATCAGTTTAAGAAAAGTCCCTTCTAGACCAATTTTCTTGAGTGTTCTGATCATGAAGCGATGCTGGATATTATCGAAAGCTTTCTCTGCATCAATTGATAGAATCATATGGTCTTTGTTTTTTAATTTGTTTATGTGCTGAATTACATTTATAGATTTATGTATATTGAACCAGCCTTGAGACCCTGGGATAAAACCAACTTGGTCATGATGTATAATTTGTTTGATGTGTTGCTGGATTCTGTTTGTTAGGATCTTGTTGAATATTTTTGCATCTATATTCATTAGTGATATTGGTCTATAATTTTCTTTTCTTGTTGGGTCTTTTCCTGGTTTGGGGATCAGGGTGATGTTTGCTTCATAGAACGTGTTGGGTAGTCTTCCTTCTTTTTCTACATTTTGGAACAGGTTGAGTAATATAGGTACTAATTCCTCTTTAAAAGTTTGGTAGAATTCTGACGTGAAACCGTCTGGTCCCGGGCTTTTCTTTTTAGGGAGGTTTTGTATAGTTGATGCTATTTCTGAACTTGATATGGGTCTGTTCAACATTTCCACTTGATTCTGGTTAAGTCTTTGAAGGTGGCGTGCTTCCAAGTATTGGTCTATTTCCTTCAGATTTTCATATTTTTGAGAATAAAGTTTCTTGTAATATTCATTAAGGATTTTTTGGATTTCTGATGAGTCTGTGGTTATTTCGTCTTTGTTGTTTCTGATTGAGGATATTAGAGATTTTACTCTTTTTTTCCTGATTAGGTTGGCCAGAGGTTTATCTATTTTATTGACCTTTTCAAAAAACCAGCTTTTTGATTTATTGATCTGTTGTATTATTCTTTTGTTTTCAATTTCATTTAATTCTGCTCTAATTTTGGTTATTTCTTTTCTTCTACTGGGTTTGGGGTTGGAATGTTCTTCCTTTTCCAGTTGCGTGAGATGTCCCATTAAGTTGTTAACTTCCTCTCTTTCCGTTCTCTTGAGGAAGGCTTGCAGTGCTATAAATTTCCCTCTTAGAACTGCCTTTGCGGTGTCCCAGAGGTTCTGATAGTTTGTGTCTTCATTGTTGTTTTGTTCCAAAAAATTGGCCATTTCTTTCTTAATCTCATCTCTGACCCAGCTATCATTCAGCATAAGGTTATTTAACTTCCATGTTTTTGTATGGGTATGCAGATTCCTGTTGTTACTCAATTCAAGTTTTATTCCATGATGGTCCGAGAAGATGCATGGAATAATTTCTATTCCTTTAAATTTACTGAGGTTAGACTTGTGACCTAAAATGTGGTCAATTTTGGAGTAAGTTCCGTGGGCTGATGAGAAGTATGTGTATTCAGTTTTGTTGGGATGAAATGTTCTGTAGATGTCTGCTAAATCTAAATATTGGATGGTTAGGTTTAAATCTAAGATTTCTTTGCTCAGCTTCTTTCTGGAGGATCGATCCAACACTGCCAAGGGAGTGTTGAAATCTCCGACGATTATGGAGCTGGAGGAAATCAAGTTGCTCATGTCTGTTAGAGTTTCTCTTATAAATTGAGGTGCATTCTGGTTGGGTGCATAGATATTAATAATTGAGATCTCATCTTATTGAGTATTACCCTTAACAAATATGAAGTGACCATTCTTGTCCTTCCTTACTTTTGATGGTTTAAAGCCACTGTATCTGCAAATAAAATTGCAACACCTGCTTTTTTCTGATTACCATTTGCCTGAAATATGGATGGCCATCCTTTCACCCTGAGTCTGTATTTGTCTTTTAAGTTAAGACGTGACTCTCGTATGCAACAAATATCTGGCTTGAGTTTTTGTATCCAGTCAGCTAACCTATGCCTCTTTAGAGGACAGTTTAAGCCATTCACATTGATGGAGAGTATTGATAAGTCTGGTGGAATTTTGGGTATCGAGTTTTTCAAAGGTCCAGTGGACATTTTTAATCCTTTTGCCAGTGTGGAAGTTGGAGTTTGATCCGAAGTTTCTGAGTGAGTTTACTTTTGTGGTATAGGATTGGGTTGGTCATTGTGGAGGATAGGTCTGAGAATATCCTGAAGAGCTGGTTTACTTATGGCAAATTTTTTCAACATATGAATGTAATTGAAGTATTTAATTTCTCCATCATAGATGAAACTCAGTTTAGCTGGATACAAGATCCTGGGTTGAAAGTTTTTTTGCTTTAGGAGATTAAAAGTTGATGACCAGCCTCTTCCGGCTTGAAAAGTTTCAGCAGAGAGATCTGCAGTTATTCTAATATTCTTACCTTTGTACGTTATAGTTTTCTTTCGCCGGGCTGCTTTGAGAATCTTCTCTTTCATGTTAACTTTAGTGAAGCTAATTATGATATGTCTGGGGGATGACTTATTGCGGTTGAATCGTGCTGGGGTTCTGAAGCTGTCTGCTATCTGAATTTCAGATTCTCTAGGCATGTCTGGAAAATTTTCTTTCATAATTTCATGCAGAAGGGCCTCTGTGCCCCTGGAGGCCACTTCATCATTCTCAGAAATCCCTATAATTCTTATGTTGCTTTTTTTTGAATTATCTGAGAGTTCTCTGAGTGAGTGATCCGTTTTTGCTCTCCTTTTCTCTTCCTCTTTGAGAGATTGGGAGCGTTCAAAGACTTTATCTTCAATGTCAGAAATCCTTTCTTCTGCTTGCTCCATTCTGTTACTGAGAGATTCTACTGTATTTTTCATATCTTTGAGGGCTGTAAGTTCTTGCTTCAGTGTGTCTAAGTCTTTGGTGGTTTTGTCTTTAAATTCGTTAAATTCTTGAGACAATTTTTGAATTTCTCCTCGAATTCCTAATTCCATTTTATTAATCTTGTCTGCAATCCAAATTCTGAATTCGATTTCTGACATCTCAGCCAGTTGTTTATGAATGGGATCTTCAATCTCATCTGCCGTATCTTTTCTTGGGGGGGTTGATCTATTCTGGTTATTCATGTTACCAGAGTTTTTCCACTGATTCCGCCCCATGGTTATTTTACTCCCTTTGGTTTTTCCCCTGGGGTTTTATCAAGGGCCCGTACAATGTTGTGGCCTGAGAAACTGGGGCCCTGTCTGGTGTGGTGGAGCAATGTGGTTCTGTCTTGTTTTCAGCTGGTTTCTGTTCGATCCTATTGCAACTTCTACTCTGGCTTGAAGTCTCAGCTGTGTGGAAAAATCAGCAATTAAGTCACCCCGCCTGCCCACCTCTGGCCCCAGTTGGAAAAGGAGAATCAAATCTTCCTACAACTGCACACTCAGGGCACCACCTGAAAAGTCCTCAGTCTATTAGCCCAGTTCAAAAGGTCCAAATCAACTATCTCAATCGGCACCTGTCTCGGGTGGGAGAGTTCAAGAGGTCTCTGGGAACTGGATCACAGGGGCCTGGTGACTCCTCTGACACGGCTCACCCCAGTGCAGCGTGGAGTCAGGAGGAGCCACCCAGCAAACAGAGCAGTCTAGGAAGGTTGACGTCTCCTTCCCCACTTTGCCCCTCCATCGGATCCAGTCACTGGTATCTCTGCAGATGGCTAACCCAGTTGCCTGCAGTGAACAGACACTCCAGGGGTTTGCACCTGCCTGAATCGCGGGGAAGTCTGCCAGGCCCCCGCAGACTGCCGCTATCTAGCAGGAGGAGATGGGGCCTGACATCTTTGAGTGTTTGATGCAGGTGATGGGAAGGAGGTGTTCACTCAGGCTTAGCCCCGTCCCTGATGGATGCTGCTAACAGAACAGACAACTTTGCGGGGTTCTGTCTCTGTTCCTGTCGAAATCGCCTACAGAAGACGGGCTGTTTTGAGTTCAAATGTCTTTGCTGTTGGAGGTTTGCGTCCGATCATCTCTCTGGGTTGGCCCCGGCCTCGAAGCTTCCCGGGTTTGTGAGCAGTGTCAGGAAATACCCCGCTCACCGGTGGCCTCCTCTGGTTGCCCAGGGAGACAGGGGGTGTGGCCTCATAATATCCAGAAGTGAGTGTTCTGCCGTTAAAGAAAAAACGGCTGTTGATCTACCTCCAGGGAACTGCTGCTCTGGTGTGGGCACTCAGGCGACCCTTTTCTCCTCTGTCTCACGCCCCAGAGTCAGCACTGAGCGGGCAGTTTATGCTGGGTCTACACCCCTCAAGAGATCCCCCAAGAATCAGAACTCTTGGGGGATAGGCCCTCAGACCCCGATTGGGAGTGGGGGGGAAGCTAGAGTTTCATTCAGTTTTACGCAACAATACGGCCCGGGGAGGGCTCCTGCACTGCCCCGCAGGGAAGTGCAACCAAGGCTTGATTTCCCCTCAGCAGAGTGCCCTCTCCTCGCTCACGTGTCCCAGAGTTAGCGCTGACCTGACGCAGCTCAGGCACTGTGCACTCCCCTCGAGAAATCACCCAAGGATCCGAACTCCTGGGGGATAGGCCCTCAGACCCTGAGTGAGAGTAGGGGCTCTCAGCTCTCAGTGGGGAAGCTAGAGTCTTATTCGGTCTTGTGCCCCGTAATGTTGCCCGGGGAGGGTTGCTGCACTGCACCGCAGGGAAGTGCCGCAAGGCGTGACTCCCCCTCAGCCTGGTGCCCTCTCCTCACTCGCGCGCCTCAGAGTCAATGCTGACCAGTCGCAACTCGAGGACTGTCCACTCCCCTTGAGAAATCACCCAAGGATCCGAACTCCTGGGGGACAGGCCTCCAGACCTAAGTGGGCGGGAGGGGAGTGCCAGGAGGGTTGCCGGCGAAGGATTCCCAAAGTTTTATTCAGTTTTATGCCTGGCAGAAGAACGCCACGGCACCCCAGTAGGGGAGGTAGGTCCAGTTTTTAGAAGGTCTCTCCCGCGGAGTGTAGTGGGAGGGCCTTTAATTTCTGCCCGCTTGTTTAATTGTGGGGCTCTTGAGCCGGTCTCATGGGGGAGGGGGACTCCCGTCCGCTTGGTGGTGGATTTTGTACCTTTTGTTTGTGTCCTTGTGATCACAGCTTGCCTCAGCGGTGTTGATGTGCGTTCTTCAACCTTCTCTCTTGGTGACGCTCAAGTCCACCAGGATACTTACTAAATTCCTGTCCCTTAACTCTCCTTCTGGATGGGAGCCTCTGTTGAAAGCTGGCTTCAGTCCGCCATCTTGTCTCCCTCTTCTTGTCATTACACTTCAATACCTGACACAATTACACTGATTTATTTAAAGCCTGTACCATTCATAGGCTAAAACTCATAAAGGCATGACCGTGTCTGACTTGCGCAAAACTTTATTCCTACTGTCTAGTACAGAACCCAATGTGTAGGAAAGACATAGTTAAAGTATGTTCAATAAATTAAAGAATAAATGAATGAATGAACAAATAAATACTAATAAGAGCTCTCCAAACATACTTCTGAGCAACGTTTTCCTTGTTACCAGAGATGTTAGTCAGTAATACTATCGAAATGTTAGCAATGATGAAATTGGAGAAATGATACTTATGTAACATGAATTAGGATATTTAGCCTGGAGACCCAGAAGGTTTCTTATATGAACTTCTTCATGTCTCAATGCATTCTCCTCACTACACTGTAGTGAAACTTCTTGCTAAACATCCTCAGGTAAGCCTTCAAGCAAAGCAATATTTTAAAACAAGGAATCCTTTTGAAAAACAAACAAAAACAACTAAAAATAAATACACATGTGCATGTGCACTCATACACACACATCTCTATATACATATCTACTTAAAATAGGATTTCTGGTTATACTAGAGCCTTAGTTAGAATAGAATAGCAGGTAATGCTAAATAGCTGTTCTTTAGGTGTATCCTAACTTCCGGATAGTATCCTAAAAGTCCAGATACCTTGGATTTAAATATAATTTAATTTCTTACTGTATATACATCTATGAGCATATTTCCTCATTTATTGTGATTTTCCAGATTCTACCCCGTTTGCACATATTCTTTAAAATCAGTCTTATTCAACCAAATGTCTGTGCACATAATTAACTAATGAAATAATTAGTTTCATATTTCAAAAGTACATTCAACCATTAATCTATCATTTTCTTAAACCATCCCACCAGACCTACTTCATCATTTTTGGATACCTCCTTCTTCTCTTGCGCTCTGTGTTGTTAGTGAAAGGTGCCACCACCTAGTCACACAAGTCATTCTGCACACACATACGTCTCATCACATGGAATATGGATTATTTTATAAATGTCAACTCAGGAATTGTTCTCTTCTTGGAGACGTCAATAGGCCTCTAGTCCCCAAAAATTTGCCATCTCCATATCTTCGATATATTGGTGCCCTACCACCTACCATATTATATTTCACTTATAATTCTCTGTGTATTTTTCTATGCATGTTTTCTTTGTGTTGGCAAAGAAGAGATTCTATTCATCTTTGTATTCCTGATATTAACTAGAGAGTCTAACATACTTAGATATTCAGAAAACTATTCAGTTTAGTTGAACAAATACTATGTTTATTAATCTATAAATTAGAAATGATTTATACACATTATACAAAAATCGTTATATGTTATTATACTCTATCATTTATATCATATATATTCTATATGTATGTATGTAACCATTTTGTAGATATTTAAAAACATTTAACACAGTACCAAGTAAACTGAGTCCTCAGAATGTTTGTGAAAATAAATATAACTTGGGATATTCTGATACAGAAATTTAGAATAAAAAATCTGGCAATGGAATAATTTGCTTTGGCGTGCCAAAAGTGAGAAGTGTGAACCTGGACCAGATCATTCCTAAGATCTTTAGTTTCATAAGAAAAACAAGACTTTCTTAAGTCCCTCTTATGTCTAAAATTTGGGACCTTTATTGAATGTGTCTGTGAATGTCTGTATTTGCAGGTAAGTGCATATTCCTATTTTCTTACCTATAAGACATATACTATGACTTAGTCACATGTTGCTTTTATTAGCAGCTATCATCATAACTACAATGTATTTGTGGTTAGTAAATATATATAAGGTGAACACAACTGTCATATATATTTTACAAAGTTAGCATGATTCTGTTTCTAAACACTTATTTAGAAATTCAGGAGATTTCTGAAGCTAACTTAAAAAAGAGCTGTGATTATTCAAACCTGCCTATTTTGGGGAAGGCCATTCACTGGTATAATTTTGGTCTATGTTCACTCAACCTTGATTGGGTCTTAAAACTAAGCTTCGATCTGGATAGAAGAATCAGTTTTATCAATAAAAGATACAAGTTGATCTTACAAATTCTTGTTCAGTGGATTAATGCCTCCTTCAATTTATTAATGTATTGATATCCACTCTTGCTGAAAAATAAATGATATACAAGCTACATAGATTTCAGCCATTGTCTCATAATGAAAACATTATGGGGATATTTACAGAGCATTGAGGTTGCATATTTAAACACTACTAAATAAATCAAATCTCTGTTTGTCATCTGGTTTGTTATTTTAGTTTCATATAGGTATAGTGAAGCACACAACTATATTAGCCAACATTTTTCTGTTGTCCTCACTCCTTGATAAGGAGGTCTACATGATAAAGAGTCCAGAGGAACCACCATATAGAACATTTCATGGATAAATTAGATTTTTTTCCTCCAAAACTACAGTTTCAAATGATTAGAAACAGTTACCTAGATTGCTATGTTCAGGAAATTTCTGAAACTAACTTAAAAAAGAGCTGTAATTATTCAAACCTGCCTATATTTTACAAATGGAAAGTGGCTAAAACTAAAACAACGTCTTTGACTTGCCTTGACACTTCTTCCTGTCACCCAATCCACATGAAAAGGCAGGTGGGAATGATACGATTTCAGGGTGTTAATATTAACGCTTGGCTAAAATCATCCCATTAGCAATCACATAGATAGGACCAGGGCTTCTGAGCATACATAGTCATAGGTTTGGAGATAGAAGCAAAGGATTATGGATAGAGAAGGCTTCCATTCTGTGTTACCAAGAAATAAGTGTCTTATAAAGAAACTCATATCTGGAAAGAATTTTCATTGAGAATAATATAAGCAAGGAAGAAAGCCTTCTCACCTTAGTACATTTTCTGCTGCAGAATACCACAGATAAGGTAACTTATAAAGAATTGAACTTTATTTGCCTCATGGTTCTGGAGGCTGGAAAGTTCAAGTATAGCATTGCATTTGATGAAGGTCATCCTATGGCAGAAGGCAGAATTGAGTACATGGGACAGGGAGAAAAAGAGGGATGAGCTCCAGTGATAACCAACTCACTCCAGTAATGACAGCAATAATGCATTCATGGGGCTCTACCTTCATGATCTAATTACTTCATAAAGCTCCAAACTCTCAACGTTTGGCTTTGGAAATTAAGTTGCCATCACTGAAGTTGAGAAACACGTTCAAACCATAGACAATATCATTGATATTGGTAAAATGTCTATAATATAAATATAAAAACCCGTATTTTCTCTTGAGTCTAGTGCATCACTGTCCTAAACACTAACTTGATAAATATTTTTGCCCATTAATTTGGAGGCAATCAGGCAAGATCACTTATGTTCTCAAGGTACACAGGCTCAAAGACAGCCTCACCAGATGACTTGATTTTGCACCTAATGTGTTAGAAAGTTCATACTTAAAGTTTCCCCAAATAGATAATAAATTTTATACTTTGTGATCACTAAAGAGAGTTTATTTTTCTTTTCTTGATAATCTGCTTTGGTATTTTATTCTCATTTTGGTCCAAATAGTATTGTCTTTACAAAACTCTACGGTTCTTAACTTTGTATCTTGGAGGAAGGAATTCCAGGGAGACAGAGCAATTTAATTTTCATGATTCTCTTTTACTGAATGCAGGCAAGAACCAGACTCCCAAGAGAAGGAAATAACAAAAACTAACCACATTTGCAGGACCTCAGAAAATTAGCTGTGGCTCAGAGCGGGGCTTAAATTCCAACAGGGAAGTGAAATGCTCTTAGGTAGCGGACATATGGACTACAGGATGAGAGAGCATAGAGAAAGGGCAGGCTGTGGCTCAGTGGAAACTCACTGACCACACTCCCTGGATGTAGAACTTATGAGAAGACGACTAATTGCAGACTAGTCAGCATTGGGGAAAAACCTTTACAGGGTGTAAGCTGGATTGACCTAGGGCTGTTGAATTTGAACCTATAGAAAAAGTAGTGCACAGTGCCTCTTCTTATTTAGGGCTGAGGAAGACAGTGGCTTCCTCATTGCTTACAACATTTTTTTTTAGCACTCACTGTGTGCTAAATACCGATACAGCAGTGAACAAATTGATGAGGTTCTTCCTTCAGTAAACTTACACTCTTGTAAGGGTCGCACATAATGTGCAACAACAAAACTACAATTATTGAAATCACAGATTGTGATAGGCATTTTCAAGGTCATAAACCAGATGACAAGAACACAGTTTAAAGGAATTTAGAACAACCTAAGTGGTCTGGGAAAAATGAGCACCATAAAGTAAAGGACCCTCTCTTTTGTACCACACCCACAGAAGCTCATATGTACAGCACCAGCCCTGTGCTCACAAACTAGAACACCAGGGGACTCTATTTCATTAAGACAGTAAGATGTTATTTGCCAATAATTTGGAAAAGAAAATTGTTTCATAAAATGTGAGTGCAATTAAAATACAAAGACTATTTTTTATCAGACTATTAAATATTTCAGGAATATAACAAAAATCGTTTTATTAATTTCAACATATGTTGGAACCAAATTAACATTTTGTTTGTTTTCTTTAGTTCTGTATTCAATTATACACAATCACACAGATTTTTCTCCCCGGGGGAAACATATACTAAACTTACTTGTTTTCACTGAAAACAAGAAAACAACAAAATAACTTTGTCTTTTGTATATTATTTTTAAATCAATGCTCAAATTATCACACTTTCGAATCTTAATGTAAACAGAGTATTTTGGCCTGAACCATCAGTCCTTTTAATTGAAATAGTAGTTTGTAGTTTGAAACTTTGAATTTTATAACCTTTAATAGAAACTCCCCTTTATACCTAGAGTAGTTTTAGCTCCTTGGATGCCTGGGCACATGTAGAAAATAGAGAAACTGGGGCGGCACCTGTGGCTCAGTGAGTAGGGCACCGGCCCCATACGCCGAGGGTGGCGGGTTCAAACCCAGCCGTGGCCAAACTGCAACAACAACAACAACAACAAATAGCCGGGCGTTGTGGCGGGCGCCTGTAGTCCCAGCTGCTTGGGAGGCTGAGGCAACAGAATCACATAAGCCCAAGAGCTGGAGGTTGCTGTGAGCCGTGTGATGCCACGGCACTCTACCGAGGGCAGTGAAGTGAGACTCTGTCTCTACAAAAAAAAAAGAAAATAGAGAAACTGATAGATCACAAGCAATCTCATCCAACTATGTTAAAGAAGCTTCATCCATTATGTTACATTTTTGTGTGTGAACTACATGGAATCATACACCCTGGAAAATCAACATTGAGCATATCACTTGCATCAGTGTTGATATCTGACATTTATTAGTCAAGGGAAAAAATTAAAAAATTACAAATGCTACCTGTTAACTTAGAGGAAGATAAAGCATTCTATGACAAGAAAGAATGCATGTTTTTACCACATAGGTCTATTTAGTAGTATCACAATAATTTCTAACCACACCTTTGACATAAAAGTTAGGTTAACCTCTAAACCTCATAGCTTAAGAAAGTAGCTAAGAGAAAATTCCTTCCAGTCCAATTCCTTATTCTTATAAAAGACCTCCTCAGCTAGGCATGGTGATACATGCCTGTAGTCACAGCACTTTGGTAGGCTGTGGTGAGAGAATTGGCTGAGGCTAGGAGTTCAAGACCAACCTGGGCAACATATCAAGACCCCATCTCTAACCAAAATTTAAAAAAACTAGCCAGTTACGGTGGTGTGCACTGGTAGTCTCAGCCACTAAGTAGGCTGAAGTGGGAGGAGTCCTTGAGCCCAGGAGTTTGAAGCTTCGGTGAGCCTTGTTCATGCCACTGCACTCCAGCCTGGGTGACAGTTAGACCCTGTCTCGTAAGCATGACTTCCGCAACCAAATGGGCCTGTGTGTGGAGGTCTAGAAATATGAAACTTGTTTTATCATATCTAGAACAAGGCATTCTGTGTAAGTCATTACATCCAGTGCCTCACATCCGTCTTTATTCTGTCTGTTGTTCAGTGTTTTCACACTGACGCCCTTGCAGGTGACATTTCTCAAAACTTAGGTAAATCTATCCCTTCTTCTACCTTCTATAAAAATGCATTTAAGTCATGAATAATACCGCTGGATAGTTGAATATTCTCATGATTCAAATTTCACTTGAGTTTTCATTTCTTTAGTGTTTTTCAGCTGTGTTTTTGGTGATTTCTTTCTTCTAGTTAACTGAATCCAGAAAGCATGATCTTTTGGTCCTCAAATGTACCTCCTCCTGCAATGATAGCCACTTTATGAAGTTTCTTTTAAAAACACGACAAATTGATTCAAAGAAGTAGATACTAGATGTTGATATTTAAAGGCTGGCTGGGATACCTCTAAAATCATACTAGCAGATAATTACATAAAACATTAGCCTTTAGCTTTTGTGAAATGGGACAGATCGTCTTACTGGAGTTAAGGAAAAAAGATTACTTGATCTGAGTAAGTGATGAACAAAATGAATAATCAAAAGCACCCAGGGAAAGCAACTGATATTCTCCTTTAAAAAAACAAAGCTTGGAAAGTAAGTGATACTTATTAAATTTGTCTAGAATAATTGGTAAATAAAACTATAGAAGAGATGTAGAAAAACTAAAACATGTATGTATCCATCAAGTATCTAGATAAGTAGTTTCACGTCTAGATAATTTGAGTAGAAATGTGTAATTTATTGAATCAGCATTAATAGCTCTTGGAATTCATGGGGCATCTGAAGAACATGACACAGATAACTGTTAGGAAATAAAGAAAAGGAAGGGAAAAGCAGGATTAGGACACCCTACTCTTGTTGCCACTCTGCTGAACTACTCACTCTGCTGAGGTCTCCACAAGTAATTCCTGATAAAGTTGATGACTCTCCATTACTACTCCAACAGACAAAAACGTGGTAGGAACATTCAGTCATCTGGGTATATTCAGACCCATTTATTATTTGTCTGGGAGTCTGAGAAAGTGATGTCTGGCTTCCTTGAACTTTACAATGGGTAGTGTGGCACTGACTTTATCTATGTTGCCTTTTCCATAATAAAGGAAATCCAAATTCCAAGCAACCTCAAAAGACCATCACCCAGTTTATTAAAATAGTTTTTTTCATATAATTTATATGGTAACACATAGTAAAGTATTTCTACATATCATAATGTAAATAGCTCTCCAATTTTTTATACACATACACACATAAATGCTCTTACCCATTCTTCCAAATGATATGTCTAAAAATCTCAGTTATTACGTTTAGCTTTGGATAGTACTTCTTTTTCTGGCATTATAAATTTGTTTTGAGACTGTAAAAACCATTAACAAAATTGTAAAGTTAACTCTACCAACACAACCTATACAAAATAACAGAGAATAGAAGAAAGAAAATGAAAATTAATTGTTATGTGCAAATACGTGTATACATAATGTCCTTATTTTCTCCCGGTTTCTACAAAACTTGTCTGTATTATGCTATCAATTCTTAACTGCAACAAATTCAAACATGATGATATTTACTGCACATTAAATTAACTATTGCCCTTTATAAATTTATAATACATGAAAATTCTTGATAGTCTTTATGGTAATGAATCAATCATGGGCAGTATACATTTAGTTACTGTGCAAAGTCCTATGGATGAGGTAGGTTTTGGAAGGGGAACTTTTTAATACTCCCATATAATATCATGTAAATGGAAAACTGTGCATAAGGCTGGTTCTTAAATTGTTAAGTGGTTAAAAAATATGCAGATAGTTTTTATCAACCCCAAATAAAAGGACATAGCTTAGCCCCCTGCCTCATCCTACTCTGATATCCCACATGCCCTTCTCCCTGGATTAAGAGTTTGTTGTTTTGTTTTGTTTTGTTTTAAGTTGATTCGGGTAGTTGAATATGGTCACGACTAAAACACAGAGTCAACATATCTCCGTTATGCACATTTCATGACATATTCAAGAAGCATTGAACAGACGTTGAAAGTAATACCCTTCCCACATTTGTTTTCTGTTATTAATGTCAGAAGTTATCCATCTGTTCCATCTATATCCATCTATCTATCCACCTGTCTATCATTATCTATGACTATTTTCACTCTACTCTTCTTCTTATCTTTGCCTTATCTAAATGTGTCAAAGGTGGTAAGTGTTTAGTAAGAGAGGGATTTATAAAAATACAAGCAAACCGTATTCCTGTCTCAAATGGTGAAGCTGGCCAGCATATGCAACTAATTCTCATGGAGACATTCTGGAAAACCAATGACAAGATTGGGACTCTGGGCTAGCCCCAGGGCAGTTAGCAGTGGTAGAATGCTACACACAGCCTCCTGTGTAAAGTTTCTGAACTGACACAAAGCTTAATGGAAATGAACCTTGACGATGTGGCCAATCCAGTGTAAGTGACATCCTGCTTGGCATGCAATGATGATTTTTTTTCTTTCCTCTCTTGAAGGTATAATGCTTCCTGTGGGAAACCCTAACTTAAAATGCTATTGTGTGCTTACACAGGAGATTTACCAGCCATGAATAGGATGTAAGTGGAATAAGGACCCCAGAAACAGGTTATTCCTTATCTGTACCCTCCACAACTCTTACCAACTCAATAGAAAAGAGAGCAATTACTGGTTTGATCTGTTCACAAGGTTGGAATAATAGCATAATTTACACAAATTAAAATTAAGAGGTCTGTAAAAAATGAAAATATGTACCAATCATTTCATGTGTATTGGTTATCTATTGTAATGAGTCATATACTGTTTTAAATTTCTGAAAAATCATATAAAGTAAAGCACTTTGCTTTTCAGAATCTGCAATTTAGTCAGAAAGATAAAAAAGCACAATAGGTAGAATAATTATTAATTCTAATGTCTGGAATTTGTATAAATACACAATAATCTAAAAAGAAATGGTTTTCATGGAGAAGCAAACAAGTAAGTAAACTAAAAGTAAATTCCTTTTACTTTTAGTGAAAATTATTCTATTCCAAGTGATGATTATATAATTAATGCATAATCAGTATGACCTGCACTTCTTTTATTTACACACACACACACACACACACACACACACACACACAGAGCTAGCATGTATGTAATAGTAAAACTGGGTTTACTAAACTTCCTGTTACTGCCTATTTTTTAATAAATGTACTCTGTATTTAGTGAGAACAAGTATAGATCTGTTACATGGGTATTTTCTATAGCAAGGAGGTCTGGGCTTTTGGTTTACCCATCATTTGAATAGTGTACATTGAATATTTAAAAGTAAAATCTCAAATACGAGAGACTTGGGCTCAAGTGAAAAGGCTAATCTCTGAAATGGAACCAATCAAAGGAGAATAGGATGTATGCAGGATATGGGTATAGGTTAGGAACAGATAGAGGTCGGATTGAATGCTGCTTGACTTTATTATTATTATTCTTTTTTTGTAGAGACAGAGTCTCACTTTATGGCCCTCGGGTAGAGTGCCGTGGCATCACACAGCTCACAGCAACCTCCAACGCCTGGGCTTAGGTGATTCTCCTGCCTCAGCCTCCCGAGTAGCTGGGACTACAGGCGCCTGCCACAATGCCCGGCTATTTTTTTGTTGTTGTTGTTGCAGTTTGGCTGGGGCTGGGTTTGAACCTGCCACCCTCGGTATATGGGGCCGACGCCCTGCTCACTGAGCCACAGGCCACCCTTGACTTTAATTCAAGTGAAAAGAACTTTGAAGAAATGTCATGTGGGGCAACTTTTAGGCAATGGGTCAGACCAATATGTGTGTGGTTTGTAGGAAGATATTCCCAAATAAACTAGTTATTAAAACACGGTTTAATAAGTGTTATACACAAAAATATGGGGCATTAAAAGAGCTTACACTCTTGGTATTAAAAGAGCTTACACTCCAAGCCACAGTTGGAATCAGGAGAATGAATCAGGAAAGGCTTTACAGAATGACATCTAGGTTCAGTCCTAAAGGAGGAACGGGAACTGCTTAAATTTTGTTGCCTGGATTAGCATTTATCTAACAATTATTGCCTTATTAATATGAGTTCAGCTTCATGCAAGCACAAGTTAATACATAAATTAATGTAGTTAACATTGTTGTCTATATTAAAAGTAGACAGAAGATGAGAACAAGTTCCAGGTCATGGAGTTAGTGACCAGCTAGACTTGATTACAGACAAATCTTAGTCCAGAGCCTGATGTCGTACTGTTCATCCACATTACTCTAGTACTAGCTAAAAACTGAAGATAGGAGTGGGGAGAATCAAAGACGAGGAATGGTATTCCAGGTAAGGGAATAAAAAGGGTGAAATTTTAGATGTAAGACAATGTATCCAAAAGAAATATTCAACTGAGAGGTGGAAGTAGCAAGAAAGAGTACAGAGGTACAGAGGTGCCAGTGTACAGAACGCTCTATGATATTTATCACCTGGGTTTAACCTATGGGCAATGAATGGGTCTACCGACAGACTGGGAACAGGTACGGGATAAGTTTAGGGATATTTTTCTGATGGTAGTTTGAAAAATGGATTGTGTAAGAAGTGAGATAACTGGTGATGGAGGTACCACTGGGAACTTATTACTAGGAAACCAGGTGTGAGAGTATGGTGGGCTGGTCCTAGGGTATGGGAGGGAGGTACTAAGGAAAGTGCATGGCTTTCAGAATTAAACACTCAAAGGAAAGGATAAGATACTGTGTGTTGTAGGAAAAAAAGAGAAGGAAAGCATAGCTTGTTGGTTTGGGAAATCACATGCAAACTGTTGTTTACACACACACACACCCCAAAATGGAAAAGCGTGAGGCAGTCTCAATGCTAGTATTTTTCCAATAGCTACTTGCCACTACAATTTTCGTCTGAAGTGAAACATCCAAACTTAACTGGTGATAAATTAATCAGAGATCTAGTAATTGATATGGACTAAAATAATCTCCACATTGCACTTCCAGGGTTAATACAACTCCCCTTTCAAAATAGATGATGATGCGCTGGTCTGTGAAGCCCATACCTTTTCTGCAAGAAAAGTCTATTTTTCAGTTTCTTAAAGACTTGATATAGTAGGAGAGCAGTTGCACTTAGTGTGGCCTTTCAGGGAGTATATGACTGAAATAATCTGCAAAATGGCCTAGTCATGCTCCTGGAGGATTATCTTAGAAACTTTGAAGTAATTAAGTGACTTTTAGCTATATTTTAAGAAGTAGTTAACCCCTGAGCAGTGACATAGTTTTGAGAATGTCATATAATGTCACACCAGTGAGAGAAATATTTTTAATTAGAGCCGTCTTTGATTACACGCAAATAATGACTATTTAATCATTGGCTAAAACATCTAGGAAATAAAATTGGCCGTGTCTTTACTGGGTATTTGTTTCATGAACTTAGTCTCATTATATTTCTGTATAAATTCTATTTCTGGGACTCCATGACTTTAAAATTATATGTTTTCATTTCAATACCCAATTTAAGAAATATAAGATATACAACTCTGGACTCATCCAGGTCACCACCTCCTATCCAGGTGCAATCATACATTTATCTGGGGCTGATGACAAAAGAAGTAAGTACATCTAAAGGTCAAATGGTGATTTGCCATCAGGTACAAGAAAAATTCTAAAGTAATTTCAATAATGAAGAGAATGGGTAAATTAATTTTCATCATGGTGTGGGGTACTATAGGGAGTATTAGTGATGTGAGGTATTGTCAGAAAACAAATGATCCTATACCACTATAGTAGGAAGTATATTCACAGAGCTAGCAATGATTTAGCTTACACTATGCCTCGTAGGTGAGAGCATGCCAATCCTCCTTTTCTCTTGCGTGGGTGTATATTTGTTCATCTACTGGTTTTATAATAGTATTGAGTACACTGGATACTTTCCATTCTTGTGATACTTATGACACTAAGTAGAATGTTCTCCAACTCTATCCAGTTTAGTACAAAAGATGTAAAGTCTCTATCTTTTCATGGCTGAATAGTATTCTATGTATACATATAGTGTAGTTTATTAGTCCATTCTTGGGCTGGTGGGCACTTGGGTTGATTCCACATCTTGGTGATTGTGAATTGAGCTGTGATAAGCATTCTAGTACACATGTCCTTATGATTAAATGATTTTTTTCTTCTGGGTAGATACCTAGCAATAGAATTGTGGGATTGAACGGAAGTTCTATTTTTAGTTCTTTTAGGACTTTGCATACTTCTTTTCAAAGATGTTATATTAGTTTTCAGTCCCATTAACAATGTAAAAGTGTTCCCTTTTCTCCACACCCTCGCTGGCTTCTGCAGCTTTGGGTCTTTGTGATATGGGCTACTCCCACTGGTTAGGTAATATCTCAAGGTGGTTTTGATTTGCATTTCTCCAATAATTAAGAATGACGAGCATTTTTTCATGTATTTGATGACCGTTCATCTCTCTTCTTCAGAGAACGTTCTGTTCATGTCTGTTCCCCAGTGAGAGATGGAATTGTTTGGTCTTCTTTGTTGAAATTTGAGTTCTATGTAGATTCTAGATTTGTAACATGCAAATTTCCCATTCTGAAGATTGTGTATTTGCTTTAATTGTTGTGTCCCTAGCTGTGTAGAAGCTTTGAAGGTATTGATATGGTGTAAAGATTATTGGTGATATCCATTCATGCATTCCTTTGTTTACAAAACCCTATAATAGGAAATCTTAAATTGTCCCCAAGGCAAACCCAGAGAATGAATTACCAATCTTTGATCATTTTAAGCCCATTTTCAAGTGACTATTTAGGTATTTATACCATCAGCAATAGATATTTGAAAAAATCATTCTTGGAAATGGAATACCACACAAAACCATTCTAACAAATTGTTGGGGGAGGTAGTATGTTAGAATGGTCAACAGATGGATATCTGAAATTGTGATTTAGGTTTGAATTCTTGACCTACTACTTCATAGCTACATAACCTCAGTGTATTAAATAATTTGTGGGCTATATGTATTGTTCAAAAGGCCTTTGTTAGATGCTGACTTATGGGAGATTTCATAGATCTGATAATTGACTTTCTCAGTCAAGATGTGGTCCTGGGAAGCAGCTATATTTGTATCATATGACAATTACTTACCTTATTTGTTGATTTATCACTTTGGAGATGCAAATAAGGCAGAACTGGAATGATTTGAGAAGTTTCCAGATTGAAAAATTGCTCTTAAAAGACTCTACTTTTCCAAATACCTATCCTCTTTGTTTAACTCCTCATTCAACTTCCCGTGTCTTCTCTCTATATTTATCATCAAGAAAGGGTTGGATATTTAAACAAAGAATATAACCACAGCTACTGAATACAGAGGCTCACGTGAATGCATTTCTTCCCTAATTTCAACATTCCTGGAGGTGTATGGAGAAACTAAGAAAATATTATCTGGTCAAATATTATGTAATTATTTGTAATTTTTAATAGAATAAAACACTTGAAACAAGTTGATAACTTGATTATTAAATTATTTCAAAGTGGACGTGTATACTTATACATGTATTTCAACCAGTAATTATATAATTCAGTAAAACCATGGTGGCTCACGCCTGTAATCCTGGCTGTCTGGGAAGCCAAGGCAGGTGGATTGCCTGAGCTCAGGAGTTTGAGATCAGCCTGAGCCAGAGTGAAACCCCCTCTCTAAAAATAGTCGGGTGTTGTGGTGGGCACTTATAGTCCCAGCTACTTAGGTGGCTGAGGAAAGAGAATCACTTGAGCCCAAGAGTTTGAGGTTACTATGAGCTATGATACCACAGCAGTCTACCAAGGATGACAAAAAAAAAAAAAGGAACGAAAGGAAGAAAAGAAAAGAAAAAGAAAAAGCATTAATTTGAAATAGAGGAGGCCTGAACTTTACTGCTAAGAGCCATATGACTTTATCTCTGCATCTCCAGTTTCTTTCAGTGTGAAGTACAGACCAGATGAGATGACCTCTAATTTTCTTCCAGTTTTAATATTTGATTAGTTTACTATGAGCTCTGGTAATCTTCAAGGTAATATTCTGGTATGTTACTTAATTGTGAGTGATGCTGTTGTAGGGATCATCTCCTTATCCATTACTAAATTCAATTACAAGATAAACAAGTGAAAACTGAGGTGTGTAAGAGCTCAGCCATAACACATATTCAGAATTAATTTAGTTTAATTGCTTACTGAATGCCAAACATAGTTTAAGCCAGCAGTAGGGATTTCAGTGTTTGGGAGATATCAAATACCAACCCCAGGAAACCAAATTTGTTCATTTTTATAATTACTTTTCAGGTGTTAAATGATTCCATTAAACGAAGTGCCACAAATTAAGTATTGAAATGAACTGACCTGAACAACACACTGAATGTGCCTGAGGCGTCAACCAGGTTTGTACTTTATTTTTATTCCCTTTTATTTGGGAGAATGATGTGACAGAAGAATCTTTACTGATTTTTGAGTACTAAATAAATTAGTCATGGCTGAAAGACACTTCAATCACTTTCCAGCCAGCAGATTCTGCCCTCAAAATTCACCTGCTCATGACTTTAAACAGAACTGGAACAAGCTGGGAATATGTGGCTCCAAATGCTGAGGAATTGAGCACTGCCTAATATTGCCTAATATTTAGAGTGCAAATATGGGGCTATACCATATGAGAACCAAAGTATGCACAGAGGTCTTTGTTCTGGATGCCCTGTGCTCAGCCATCTTTATGAAGCCAATGGGAATCATGAAACAGAGAGAGAGAAAGAAAAATACCAACATGTATGAAGCGTAAATATGTACTAGCAATTATGGTAGACCCCCTCATATTGATTATTCCATTAAAAGCATCACCAAAACCTTGGGATAAGGGTATTTTTACACATGAAAGAAGTGATTTAGGAATCTGGGCTAAATTATAGAAGGGCAATAGTATACCCGCCTTATAGAACTCTGGTGAGTATTATTGAGTTCATGGTTCTAAGCTGAACAAATTATAAGCAAGATACAATTGTCTCCTGGTTGAGTCTGAGTAGACCTTTGCAGTAAGACTTAGGTAAGAAAGAGGAAAACCCCTTCTCCCAAATTGCCACCAGGAGCCTTAGGTTTACTATACAATGTAGCCATAAAATTCGTGTGCAATTTAAAATAGGATTTAAAATAAAAAACTATTTTAAATTGTAGACGAACTTTATGGTTACCCTATATTTGAATAGAGATGTGCTCTTTTTTATTTCTTTTGTGAATTATGGATGTCTTGTAACATTTAGCTCAACATACTTGTATTTGTTTCCATAACCAATATAATCATTCTTAGAAAGATGTGGTAAGTATTGAAATCTCATAGATCAAAAGGAAAAGATCTTAGAAAAATATTCTAAAACAAGTGAACTTAGATTGTTAACAAATTGTTTTTTTCTTTTGGTAAGTAAATGCCTAATGTCAGAGATAGGACTATAAAAAAAGTTTAATCTTACTGTATAAGAAATATTAATATTAATTGGAGTTTTTAAGAGTCCTAACCAAGGAGATCACTGGTACCAAATGAACTCTCCTTGACAGACAACAATCCTTATGTTGCAGATGAGGGAAAAAGAGGTTTTATATACATATATAATATTTATATATAAATATATGTTTATATATAATATTTATATATAAATGTTTTATATATAGACATATGTATGTAGATACATAAACATATATGTGTGTACATATATATAAAACATATGTATGTGTGTATATATGGCATATATTGGAGGTAAATGAGTTTAAATTCAAAATTAAGTTTCTCTAATTCCATAGGTCATCCTCCTTTCACTGTCCAAATAATTCCCAAGCTCTTCTGTTAGTTTACAAAATATCTAGGCAACCAGGATGGATGGACTCATTCTGTCACTTCTTCACTTATAGACGTAGAAAAATAAAGAAACAGAAAAGTACAGATTATATTATGGATACTCTATGTGTTTCATAAAGTCCAAGGAGAGCCAGTGTGGTGGCTCACACCTGCTGTCCCAGCCACCTTTAGTGATTTTAGCTCTGTTTTGCAACATCTCTGCAACATCCCATCACCACTCAGAATTATTGGCTTAGTTTATCACCTCTTATGAGCATCTGTTTGGCTCTGAGGGAGCCACTGGCCTTCTGCGTCTCCATTACTTCATTTATGAAGCTATTGAGTGATACTTTTCTCCTCAGCCTGTCATGGAGATGTAATAATCCCAACCGTGCAATGTCCCTCACACACAGACAAAACCACCATGAATTAACCGGCTATAATTGGTGAGAGGATCTTCGAGGCAGGAAGGTAGACCAGGCCCCAGGGTGAATGCAGTGGGGAGTGGGGTGGAGTTGGGGTAGCAGGCTCCTCATGAGATCATCACTGGTCAAGAGTGGGCAAGGAAGAAGAGGGACATTGCCTGGGGAACACGCAGCCTCCTCCACAATCTCTTCAGGCTCCCCTCTGGCCAAAACCTAGAGTGTCAACTATGTGGTTCAAATTTAAATAATAAAAGCTTTCAAAACCTTGGCTATACTAACTTCAGGCTAGGAGGGTTGAAGTGGCCCTGGACAGACTTGCTGGTGGAATGAGGGGAGCGTACTGAGCTGGAGTCAGTTCCATCCCACTTACCATGTGTGTTGTAACCATGAAAAAGACCCCAGATAGTAAGCTTTGGTACAGCTGCAAATATCTGGCCCAATGTAATGTGCAAATGTTTAATTATCACTTTAAACTTCTATAGTTGCCTTAATTGGGGTGGGGAGGATAAAGGGTGTTATAAATAAATATTACTGTAATTGTTACATTTCATTTGCAGAGTGTATTCTACTCCTGGAGCAATGGATTGTGGTAAATGAGTCCACAATGTAGCCCTTGCATAAAAACAGAGTATTTAAGGAACCCAAATCATTTAACTTGTTGACTAATTTTTCTGAAGTCTCAGGATAGATTACTGTGAAGACAGAGACTCTAGTGGAAATCTCGGGAGCCTTTAGCACCTCTTCTCTGACAACATTTGAAAAGGGAGGTGAGTAAGAAGAGAGGCAATGACAGAGCCACTTAGAGCCACCACTACCTCCTCTCTGAGTTCTCCCTCACCTCCGTTCCTTCCTGTTCTCTGTTCTTTACAAGCCTGGGGGCTGCAGTAGGAATCCTCAGCTGCTGTTACAGATAGTTGAGAGAGAACTAAATTAGAACTCACTATACACGCATTTTCTTCATGGTATTTAATTCCCTGAACTAAAATCGCCAAAAGAGGTGAATAAGTGTGTGTAAGCACATGGTTTTTCCCTTTGTAGTTTGGTTCCATTGCATACGTATTACTTTAACCACACACACTTATTATAAAAGTACCACCCCACCCCACCCCACCACCAAAAGAGGTACTATGATGGGAGTAAATCCTTTGGCACAACTTTTTATTTTTCTCAACAGACAGCTAAAATTCCATAATTAAGTGCTTTGGCTAGCTTTGTTTGAAATAAATGTATATTCCCTAAAGACAAAATTCAGCACCTGTAATGTTCTAAACATCCTTAGCTAAATATGTGTTCTGTAAGCCTCAATTTGTCAAAACACATCCTCATTATTTTATCAACTTCTCCTAGTGAAATAACATGGTTAAGAGGTGTAAGAAGAATAAGTAACGGAAGAAAGGGGCTGCATCAATTCTAATGAGATCTCTGTAGGTCTTTGTGGGTCTAGAATTCTATTTGTTGAAGGATGGTTCGTCCATAGGATTGGCAACGGCCACATTGCTTCATTCAGTCTGGCTATTTTGCTAATTTTCCCACAGACATATTTCTGTATAAAGTCAATTAAGCATTTCAGTGCATATTTATAAATACAATTTGCCTGGAAAAAAAAATAAAATCCAGGGTTTCAAAGACCTAAAAGGGTATTCAGTCTTAATATTCTGAATGCTGGACTAACTTATATGATAACATTTTTACAAGATGTGAGAATGCAAAAATTATTCTGATTATTTTAGGTTAAAACAATATTTCTGTCAAATATAGGCATTTAGATTCTTATATAAAATCTTCATATATGTTTTATATATTTATAGGATAAAACATAAAATAAGCACCTTGCTTTAAAAACTATATATAGGGTGGCACCTGTGGCTCAGTGAGTAGGGCGCCGGCCCCATATGCCGAGGGTGGCGGGTTCAAACGCAGCCCCGGCCAAACTGCAACAAAAAAATAGCCAGACGTTGTGGCGGGCGCCTGTAGTCCCAGCTGCTTGGGAGGCTGAGGCAAGAGAATAGCGTAAGCCCAAGAGTTAGAGGTTGCTGTGAGCCGTGTGATGCCACGGCACTCTATCGAGGGCCATAAAGTGAGTCTCTGTCTCTACAAAAAACAAAACAAAACTATATATAGATGTACAAAGAAAAAATATCTACATATTTATCTATCTTCATTTATACGTACAGAATATAGTTGAAATATCTGAATGCATTCTCTATAAAATAACTTATTTGGCTATGCTAATAACCTGAGTGTGTATTATAGGTTAATGGAAAAACATTAATCATCTAGCAGAAATTTTCCCATCTTGGATATTAGATCTGAAGTAAAAAATAAGTTGAAATTAGATTTGCTGAATCATAGAGCCTACTAGAAAAAAATCTGCATATGAGCCCGCCCCTACTTGATAGTCCCCTACTCCTTTGAGGCTCTGAGGCCATTTCCTTCATCTGAAAATCAAAATGCAGTTCTGAGGCTGTGTAGTGGACTGTGCTTGTGACAGCTGCCCCTAGACTCCAGGGAGCAAAGGGCCTAATTGCCAGTCCCCACAAAGAATACACAAAGGACAAGGTGCTCCATCCCTCACTAAGAAAATAAAGAATCTGTGACCACACCCTCTTCCCCCTGTTCTCAGTCCCCTGACTCAGCCAAATCTTTCTCACAAAGACAACAAAGCTCTTAATAGAGAAGTTGGAAAAACTGACAGTCTTTGGGGGAAAGGGGGGGGCCTCTAGGAACGTGAATCTGCCCTTGGGAAAATCTATTGTATATTGTTGTGGTAATTATTTTATATAATTATTTCCTTTTAATCATCATTAGTATTAGCACATTGTAATGCATAAAAATGTTTTTTTTTTCATAGAATAATAATAAAATATGTTCAATAACCATTCAGGAAATAATAGTAAATATAGTTTATAACTAAAATTCACTATGCTAATTTTTGGTATGTGTAGTTTGTTTTATTTTTCTTAAAAGAAAACACGCAAACAAACCTTCATTTCCCAATTAATTATGATAATCCACAGCCTCTTGTGGAATCAGGTAATACATGTGAGACGTGTCATCAGATGCTCCCCAAGGAAGATAGGAAGAATTTATTTCTACACAATTTTGTTTTCTAAATTTATTTCCACATTATCCAGTTGTCTCGGTTGCTTATAAAACTAATCTTATGGAAAATAAATAACTGTATAAAAAAATACATCTGCACACCATGAAAGAATTCAGGATTTTATTATTCAAGAATATCTACTGTTGGATTATTGCTTTTAATATCTGATATTAAAAGGAGTCTGGAAAACCCTTCATCAGCAGTACCTCTGGCAGTGTTTGTTAGCACTGCTACCTCCTGAAGTCTAAGTTTAAGCAACAGATAAATAAGCGTTACTCTCCTGCCTCATCCTACCTGGCATGAGAAAGCATGAGTCCTGTTTCATGGCATTGAAGAAGCTCACATTTGAAACCTCATGGTGGAGATTTCTGCAGCCAATAGAGTCAGATGTCATTTCAATTTTTAAACTTTCAAAAGGTTTCCTTGGAAATCTGGGTGTGTCCAAGAGACTGAACTTGCAGGTTAGCAAAGGCAAGTGTACTTGGTTGAAAGGCAGCAACAGAAGGAAGCGCAGTAGCCCAGCCTTTGCTCTGAGCTATCTCCTAGCCTCTGGTCTTTCACTGCTTCTGTTTCATTGCACACTTTGGATTTGGTTTGGACCTTAGGTGCTGGGCACAAAATATTTTCTTCCCTGTGGGTAAAGGTAGGACTTCCCATCTTTTTTCTTCTGTTTGTTTCATACCTGCCCCCTGCTATCTGGTGTCCATCTCCAAAGCACATCTCCAAAGACTTATCCAAAGTTAAGTCTCCTGGGTGTATCTGCAGGTCTGTGATGCTTCATAAGAGAAAGATGGTGTTGGAAGGCCAAGAATCCCTACCTAATGCAGTCAATAGTGTGTTTTCTAAGCATGAAGCCTCCACTGTTGCTCTAAGCTATCAGAACTAAAGCTTCTCTTCACCATGTTGCCCTACCCTCTTGCAACTCCATTTTCTCGGTGTCTACAGAGCAGCAGCTTCTGACTTTTCAGTAGTAACAAGTGTGTTTGCTCTCGTTTATTACAATTTCAGCATCTTTAGAATAGAGCTAAGTGGCACAAGAAGACAATTCCCTTGTTGGCCGGGAATTTCTATAACACTCTAATCACTGTCCAGGTAAATAGATGGTGGTGCTAAGATTGCACACTCGCCTGGCCCACTCATGGTAGTGTCAGGACTCTGAAAGCCCATCACTTCTCATTCCTCTGGGAGATGTCCTGCAACAGCTGAATACACAGCCTACAAATTGGAGTGACACACTCTGCGAGGAGATGATGTATGCGTTAGGCTAGCTTACATGGATAATTTTGCTAAAGGGGAGATTTTCTCTTTTTTGCAACTTGTTAGCATTAGTAGGGAAATTGGTTGCACCACATATAATAAACCATTCGCTTGAATAGGTTGAATAGAGCTAGTTTGGTCTAGATTAGGAAGAGTTAAACTATCAACTTTACTAACTACTAGTTGTGGTACCTTGAGCCAGTTACTCACCTCTTTGAGCTCCAACTCTGTGTCTATAAAAAAGATAATATTTTTTTGAAAAAATATTCTTAGAGTAATTGTGATAATTAAATAAGACATTGTTAAATACATTGGCTAACAATTTTTGGAGAATTGTGAGGCTATGCAAATATTCCTTGTTATTATCATTCCTGATTAACCAATTGGCAAAGTTCCTTTAACCATTTCCTTTCCTGAATTTCTGCCTTGCTATTATCTGCTCCTCACATTTTTAATTTTTATAGTTATTCATATTGTTCTCAGGCAGTTAAGAGGCAGGGTGATTCCAAATTGCACTTTATTACACCAGGTCATGTGCTAGAAGACCAAACAAATCTCAAATACAATGTTGTGTTTAGTAAAGAAAATTAGAGCATTTCATTGTAAAGTATTTCAGAAAAAAAAATAACTTCATCTTTTCTTCCTTGAAGATATTCTGACCTCTTTCAGTGGGTTATTGTGATGACTATCTAAAAAAGAATTATTGTTAAGCACTTTGCAAAAATAAAGTGCCATATAATTGCTTAATAATAATAATTAGGTTTGAGTCCATTATCACACAGAATAATTGCCAACAACAGGATAGCAAATAACTGTTCTGCATTCCTTTATTAAGGACTTTTCATCTTTTGTCTTGGGACATTTACCCTGCCTGTTTCTACAGGGCTTTCTCATATGCGTTGACAAATAAAATCCCTGGAGGGTCACAAAATTGCTGATGATCCTTCTCCCCATAGCAATTACTGAGATGCTACAGGATGGATCTGAAGCCATAACAGACCTGAAGGTCCACGTTCTCTGGGCTGAATTATAAAGTGGTGAAAATAACCTGCTTTATGGCATAGTTATTTCCTTTCATTTCTGTTAGATGGTGGCTTTCAGTAGAGAATCTCTTTGGTAATTTTACCCACATACTGGCATAATTTATTAATTATTTTTCTGAATAATCATGGAAGTCCTCATTTTTTAATGATCTGTTTGTAATGAATGAGGTTAGTGAGAAGGATGATCTGATTTAAACCTATTTTGCATGTTGTAATTAATAGCAAGACCATCTCCACCACTGACAGTAGCAGCTCATATTTATTGTTAGAAATATTCTCGTTTCTATGATAAGTGCTTTATAAACATTAGCTGTTTCATCTACCTGATAGGGAATATGCGAAGCTCAATAACATTCTTATTCCAGATCATACATTTAGAATAAAGATTTGAAACAGAGAGGCTGTACCAGATCAGTATTATTTTTGCAAAGATGATCTCTCAACAAATTAAAATCACTAGGGTTTTCTTTATGAACATAAAAATCTCAAGATAAAGATTGAATATTTGTAAGAAATCTTCATTTGGACTATAAACTAGTGTCCATTTTCAATGATTCCCTGAAAATGTATATGAATTATTGAACAAGTTCTCTCTTCCACTGATGTTCATAGGCACAACCGTTTTTTCTGTGTCTGCTGAGGTACAAATCTAACTGAAAGATGAATACCAGTCAATCATGCAGTGGAAACTTACTTTTTAAAATTGTTGTTTGTTCTCATGAAGTAATGAGTGAAATGTAAAGAGTCAATGAAAGTTTGTGATTAAACACAATGTTCGTGGTGTCAAATAAGCCAATATTCAAATATCATATAACGTCAGGAAAATTAATGACTACAGGTTTATCCTGTGTACAGTAAATAGCAATAATATAAATAAATTATATTAAAAGCAATAAATTTAAAATAACAACAATAATAACTAATACTTAACAGATGCTTCTATACCAGGCAATGCTCTAAGGAACTTACATGTATTAACTCATTCTTCTTCACAGCAATCTTACGAAGCAGGTGTTATCTCTATTTTAACAGAGGGCTAAGGCCATAGAGGTTAGTAACTTGCCCAAGCACCCCAGGGGTGAAAGGAGAAGCTGGAATTTAAGCCTCCTTGTCAGACTCAAGAGCTCAGAATCTTCACTGCTATTTGAAAGCACACAGATCTGTGTGCTCTCCGTGGTAAGGTTCTCCGTGGTAAGGTTCTCTAGCAGCACTTAGTAATAGTAGCAATGGTCATTTGTTGAATGGACCAACAGCAGTTGGATGGACCAGGAGTAGCAATGAACCATTTTATTGGATCACTAAAACGAAAGAGTTAGCATTTTAGGTATTGTGAATTTTCAGATACAATGACGGTTTTATAAAGCATGGACAGAAAATGCTTATTTGTTTATTCCCAAGAAGAGCTGTTCTATGATGTGTTTTAAAGTGTGAGTTAGATGAGTCCTTATGTCTTCAGGTTAAGCTGTCTTACCCTCTACCTTGTAGAAATTTGTCGATAGAGGGTGATTTATAAATCATTCAGTAACAGATGATGTTATAACTAAAGCAGTGGGAGTTTTGAAACATCTACATCAGATTAAGCTTGTGTTTATTTCAAAAAAGGCTCTGATCTAGCTCAGATTTTTGGCAGGCTCAACACGAGCCCAACGTGAACTATTGTAATCAAAGCTTTTTTCTTTTCTTACTTTTTTTTTGGAAAGTCAAACTTGGAATATTTCCAGTTCCAATTAAATATCATTTAATGTGTTTTGGCCTTCTACTTTTTAGGAAAGAAAACTTATTTTCCCTTATTACATTTATGGTCATAAACTCTGCTTATATTTACGCTTTTAAAAAATTTCTTCAGAAGTTTGTAAAATCATCATGGCTTTTATAAATTTTGTTTCAAGATGTACATCTCACAGATAAAAGTAAACAAATGCAGACATCAAATCTATGAACATAATTTTGTCTTTTCTTTATATTGCTTCAAATATCTGAAAAATTTGAATCCAAATATTGCTCTGTACCTCTTCTGCAGATGGCTTCATATTTTGCAGATGAGACTTATAAAGTAACAAATAACTCATTCCTGATTTAACCAATGAAAAAATATCAGACAGCATTCACACCAAGGGAAGCGACTCAAGAGAAGACTCTTTAAAAAGCCTCTCAAGAGATTTTATTAGCAAAATAATTTATGGTCATCTCATACTGTGAATGAATAACCCTCATAAATATGGTACAGTGCAATCAAATTAATTATGCACCCAAAATGGCTTGAAAATGTATGAAATTGTGGAATTCTGTTTATCTTGATTTTAGAAATGAATACACATTGCAAAAAAAGGAAAAGTTTATAATTTTGTGTAAAGATTTTTCTATATGTATCATACCACAGAATGAATATTTTTTGTATATATCTCTAAAATGTGGGATGGATTGATTCACAGAGATTTTTGTCCTGCGTTTATTCCTGCAGAGTCTTTGAAGCTTGAGTTATTATTATTTTTCTGTTTTGAATTGACTTCCCCCTAAGTGATTTATTTCATAGAATTAAAAATATAAAATAAGAAAGTCTAAATACGTTGTCACTACATCTTTGTGTTAGTAAAAAGCATGGTGAGTGAAATTGTCAGCAAAAGCTTAAATCACATTTTATATGTAAAAGACAACTAGAGAGATATGAAGGCTATGCAAAGCCCTTGCATTATCCTATTTATTTTAAAATAAGGGACTATCAACAATGTTTTCTATTGAGGTTGTTGCTAAAGCTAGATATGACCCTACAAGGATTAAAACAAGCTCTTTTCCTTTCATTAGATCTAAAGGTGCACTTTGCACTCAAATCTAAAAACAAAAGCTGATCTGGCTTTAATAATTTCCCATCAAATAGTATCTTGAAGAAGGTCTTGTTTTATTTGCAGTAATTTGACTAATTATGACTTCCCTTAGAAATTTGAAATTGTCAGATTTCATGAATGTCTTCACTAGCAGAGAGAAGTAGAGAATTGAGATGCCTGTTTAAAAGATAATTTTATAAACAATAAAAAGTTACTGCTAGTGTTTCTCCCCGCTCTGTTGTGTAGAAACTTGCATAATTATTCAGTTTTCATTGGTGGAAAGTTTTGGAGAGAAAGACTGATGAACTTCCCAGATAACTTACTTTCAACAAATAAAGACAGTGACTATAGCCTGAGAGGCAGCATACAGATTGGGATTCTGGCACTATTCTATACATATTCCTTAACTTATTATTTTTTCTGTATTAAGAAGATGTTTTATTTTGAAATAATTATGGATTTATAGAAAGTGTCAAATAAATATAGAGAGCAATCCCTTGAACAATTCACTTACCCTTTTCAATATTAATATCTTAAATAATTATGATATAATATTAATACCTGGAAATTGACATTGATAATTCGAAGAGCTTATTTAGATTTTCCTCATCAGTTATTCATGCTCTCACTTGACTTTCTGTGACTATTGCCATAATCAAGGTATGTAGTTATATCACAACCAAAGGTTCTCTTACATGGAGTAGATTCTATTGGTTGGTAGTGTTGTTCAGTTTTATACCACTACTTATTCTATCTCCAGTAACTCTATCAATACCTCAGAGTGGGGCATTGAAATACCTAACTGTAATTATAGATTTATCTATTCTATTTCATTTAGCTTATGAGATTTATCGCTGGATTTGGAAACTCTGCTGTCTGGTGCATACATAGTGAAGATGAGTGTATTTACTTGATGACTTGATCTTTTCATTATGTAATAACACTCTTTATCCCCAGTAAACTTCTTTGTTCTGTAGTATACTTTGTATGACATTAATATAATCATTTATGATCTTTTAAAATTAATGTTTGTGTGATACATACATATATATGTGTGTGTATATATATATATTTGATTTTTCATGAATTTTCCAAACACTGGGAACATTTCTGGACAAATTCTAAAAGAGCTGTACCACTTGATGTATCTTTACCCATCCTTTTACCTTCAATCTACTCAGATCATTACATTTGCAGTGAGTTTCATTTACACAGAAGGAACCTGGATTTGAGGTTGTTTCTGTATTTTTGTTTTTAATTCACTCTGCCAGTTCCATATTTTAATCTATGTGTTTAGACTATTTTAAGTTACAGTAATTATTGATAAGTTAGATCTCACTATTTCATTTTTTTGTTTTCTATTTTTCTATTTATTATTCTTAATTTGCTCTTTTCTTGTTTTATTGTGCATTACCTGAACAAATTCGGAGTTTTATTTAGATTTATTTACAATGCTTTTGAGTTTATTGCTTCAAACCATTTGCTTAAGTGGTTGCTCTAGGTATTAGAGTAAACATATCCAACTTATCACAGCCTACCACTGTTGCTATTTTACCACTTCAAGTGAATATTACAATCTGATGTCCATTTACAATTGTTTACCTTCCACACTTTAAAAACACAATTTTAAAGTACTTCCCCTTCATATATTGAATACAACATCAAATGGTGTTATAATTTTCACTACAACCATCAAATATGATTTAAAAACTTGCGAGCAAAAGGTTATATTTACTGCTACATTTGCTATTCTGTTCTCCATTTCATCTCCAAGGCATCTGTTGGTATCATTTTCTTTCTGTTTCTAAAGCTTCTTTTTAACATTCTTTAAGGATAGATCTAGAGGAGACAAATTATTCTGATTTCATTTCATCTGAGGCTTTTATTTTTTTTCCTTTATTCCTAAAGGATATTTTCACCAAATATGGAATAACTGTTTGTTTGTTTGTTTATTTGTTTTTCTAGCACTTGATGTATGCTTTGCTGCCTTCTTCTGGCTTCCATGTTTTTCAATGAGAAATGCTGTTATTCAAGTTGGAATTTCTCTATAGAAATGCATTGTTTTTCCTTAACTTTTTTTGAGTTTGTCATTAATTTTCAGAAGTTTGAATATGAAATGCATTGGTATAAATTTCTTCATTCTATTTGGATTTTGTTCACCTCATGAATCTACAAGTTAATATTTTTCCCCAAATTTATGAAGTTTGCAGTCATTATTTCTTTAAATATTTGTCAGTTGCTCATTCATCCTCCTCTCTCTCTAAAACTCTGATAATATGAATATTGAATCTTTTATTTCTTTCCTACGAGTCTGTGAGTCTGTGTTCATTTATCTCCAGGATACTTCCTTTATGCAGTTCATACTGACTAAACTCTATTGCTCTGTCCCAAGTTCAGTGACTCAATTCACTGTCCTTTCCACTCTATTATGGAGGTTGCCCAATGAGTTTTTTATTTTGGTTATTGTATTATTCACTTCTATGATCTCTGTTAAATTCTATTTTTTATAAATTAAATGTTTTTCCGAAAACTCGCTATGTTTTCAATTGTTTTTCAATTGTTTTATAACTGTTGAAGTATTTCTATTATATTCTTTGAACTTCTTGTCAGATAATTACATCTATTTTATTTTGGTGCTTGTCAATTGATTATTTTTCCTCAAGTTGTCTTTTTTAAAATATATGCTGGACATTCTTCATGTTAGAAGACTCTTGGTCTTATTTAAATATTCTGTGTTAGCAGATGGTCATACTATTTATGATGAGTGTGTAGGTATTTACCTGTAATTCCAATGACAGTTTAGTCTTCAGATTCCTTGCAAGGCCGTTATAATTGTATTTGCTCTTCTGTTGCCTGAACTCCTTCTGGTGCTACTTGGGCTGCCTGGTGCCCTTGTGTGGGAAGTTCAGGAAAGATAGCCAGCCCAAGTAACAGTGTGCCACTGAGTGGAAGTCTAGGATACAGCAGGTGCCCTGTGGGGATCTGCATATTAATTTTGCAGATGCCGAAGTGTTTTGGCCCAGAGTTGGAGCTCCTAAAAAGTCTTTGCTTGGCTTTTCCTTTTTCAGTCATTTGGCTAAAGAGAGCAGAGTTTTCTTTCTTTCTTTTCTTTTTTTTTTTTTGTTGTTGTTTGCTTTGTTTTTTCTTTGTTTGCTTGCATCCATGCCTAATTTCAGCTCCCAGTTGTAAGCCTTTCTGAGAGAATTATGGAAAAAATAAGCCCAGAAATATCACTGTGGCATCCTTCCTTAAATCTTAAGATGTCTAACCAATCTGTCTTCCCGTTTCACATTTTTTGAGTCATTTTATTATTTCCATTGAATTGTTTTTTACAAGTATTTAGTTGTGTTTAGAGGAAATTAGCAAAAAAAAGTGTGTGTGTGTGTGGGGGGGGTGTCTATAACATGTTGTTCAGGCACTGGAATCCTTTTTAGTTTTTTATGGTTCAATTTTTTGATGTGTAAAATAAATATAATATTACCTACCAGTAAATTGTTATAAAACTTAAAATAACATGTGTAGAACATTTAGTATAATGATTAGCAGGTTGAAAGACTCATTAAATGTGAGTTTTCCTTCCCTTTTCTTCTTTTCTTTTGATCATGTTATAAAGATGTATAGGAAAATTCCTCTAATATTTTCAGAGTTTTTGGAATAATCAACAAAAACCACAACCTTCTTTCCCTGCTAGAGGAAAATTTAGAATCTACACAATTACTTTTCAGTAAGTTAATTCTGGAAGTTCTAAGTTGTACTATAGTATGATGGGGTTTCAGTTTAAGAAAACAGTACGGGATGACATTTTTCTACTATTCATTAGTCAGAAATGGTCACCTATAGGATATGAAGAAGAGATACATATCTGAAAGGAAGGTGAAGTGCTCCTTTTTTCTATGCTCATAATGAGAGAACGAACTGCTTTTTCACTATTACTAGCAATTAAGTCCAAAGCAAGTGGCATCTTCTTCCCAGTCTCACCACTAATGCATGTTTGTTCCTTCTTACCAAATATATCACGATATTCTGACACAATGATACATTAATTAACAGAAAACCATCCACAGTCCAGAAACAGACCAATTCCAATTTAGTCACTTAATTTATAATGATTATGACAGTGTAGTACAGTCAGGAAAAGTCTCATCTTACGGTAGATGGTTCTGGGTTAGACACATGTCAACATGGAACAAAAAGCAAGAGGTTAGGAGCAAAACTTCGGTACAAATTCTGGCAGAATTTGTGAATGAAAAGATGGAAGATGTTAGGCAATGATGATGAAGATAGATTGATTGATTGATTTATGGCATGTGCTCCCAAGGCAGTTCAGTGAATGATAACATACAGTAAATAGTAAGCGAACAGCAGTCTGAGTAATATCACAGCTCTGGGCAAAGATAATCTCACAAGATGGTGGGGATCAAAACAGACATTGAAGTAGCAATAAAATTTAGATAAATGGAGAGTCTGTATGATTGGGGTATGGGAATGGGAGAGATGGGCAGTGGGGAGAAAAGGCAGTTACTTGGCACCTCTGGTTTTCAAATAAAGACAACTTGTGACAAAATGGACTCTACTCTCATTATCGATCAGGGTTTGGCAAGAAGTAGGAAAGATGATGCTGCTGAAAGATGGAGTGTAGACAGGGAAGAAAACTGACCATTCAACATATGAATTTATAGGTGATTGGTTACTTCATCCAGAGCAGTTTCACACATCTGTCACTTAGAAGTCTGATGAGAAAGGATGACAAAAAATGAATGTTGAGACTGGAGATAGAAAAAATAGGTGCATGTTTTGGTTAGTTTTGCCATTAAAAAGGACAAAGAAATGGGACACGAGCTTCCAGATATGTGAAGTAAAAGGTGACATAAAAACACTAGATAATCGGCTATGCCCTTTAAATTGATGAAAATGACTTAGTAGGAAGAGGGCATGGAAAAAGCCGAGGAGAAGGGATTGCAAGAACCAAACCTTTACACACATCAAGATGAGAAAGTATCCATAGCCAGTAGAGACTGTGAGAAAGGAAAGAATCTCAGTAGCTTGGGTGCTCTTTTGGTGAAGGCCAAATTTCTCCTTGTAAAAAGAGGCTGAATTTTCGTTATACATTTCAGCTATTTTCCCACCACATTGGGGTATATTTATAAATATAGAATTTGTAAATTGTTATAAATTATAGTAATGCTCCTGATCTGTCACTAGGTATTAATTCTTCTATTGAAACATATTCTCTTCATTCTGCTCTTCCCACTACATTTCCTAGTTTCAACTCTCTCTAGCTTCATGAGATCCATTGCTTTAGCTCCCACACGTGACTTAAAACATGAGATATTTGTCTTTTTGTGTTTGGCTTATTTCACTGAACAACAGGACCTTCAGGTATATCCATGTTGCTGTAAATAACAGGCTTTATTCATTTTTATGACCAAATAATATTTTATTTTATAGATAGATAGATAGATAGATAGATAGATAGATAGATAGATAGATAGATAGATAGACAGATAGATAGATGCCAAGTTGTTTTTATCCATTCATTCATTGATGGGCACTTAGGTTGGTTCTATATTTTGGCTATTGTGAATAGTGCTGCGATAATCATGAGAGAGCAGATATCTTTTCTTTAGGATAGGTACCCAGTGGTGCAATTGCTAAATCATATGGTACTACTTTTTATTAGAGCAATATTTCTGTATCTTGCAAGATAATATTTTTACCAATCTCATAGAAACCAACCATTTTCCCAAAAAAAATATGTCATTCTGCAAAATTAAAGAATTGACCTAAACTATTTTTAAAATGGCTGAAATCTCATTGAAAATATTTTCTAAATTATATAGTATTTAATTTCTTACCAATATCAATTGTAATCAGCTTGCCACTTCTACATTTTGCAACACTTCTGGAGCAGTGATAGGTATTTGCTTTTGGCCTTCTTTCAGTGGATTTTCGGGGTAAAGCATTACCTTTGCAGGTATGTATAGTCTAAGGGTCACTAAAATGAATTTATGCTTTCTTTACTCAGCTACTAATTTAGAAATAGCAGAAATTGTTATAAAACCCTGGGTCAAACATGTAAAGTTAAATCATGAAGCAAATAAAACAAACCAGGAATTAGAATCAGGTTTGTTATCTAGGATGTTAAATAATAGAAAAGAAATAGAAAAAGAAAAAAGTTTTGATATATTGGGGTCCCAGCCAATTGGAATATCATACCTCAGGTTCATAACCACATAGAGTAAAAAAGGAAAGAGGCGATCAGCAGAGGGAATGTTGCCAGGTTGACCCTCTGAACCTGATTTTATCTATCTCTTTTCTCCTTCAAGCCATGACCTATACTCAGGTCTTCTCTGTGGTGAAATTGTTCTATACCATGCATTGTTACTGGCTGAAATTTAGTATGATATTTAGTTTATTTTCAATATCACTTTCTAAATATATAGTGGAAATATTTCTCTTCTGAATAGCTTAGGATTATTCCCAGCACTCAGTTGAAAACATTATTGAAAAGCTAAAAATAAAAATTCCCTTTTGTAGATACAACAACTTAAAATGCCATTATATATTTTGATGATTTTATAGCTCTGGGCAATATGATTATCACTCACAATGTATAAGATTTAATAAGGCAATTATAAGTCTAACATATGTTGAAAAACACTACAACAGCAAAGAAATGGAGCTGTTTAATCTTAGCCTCAGAAAGGAGTTAATGTACCATTTCCATAATTTATAATCAAAATGCTAAACAAAATTCAGTTTAACAGTTACAGCACATCTAAGGTGTTTCATATCATAAATTTCATAAACCTGAAGGCAACTCTGTCTTTTTAATTGAAAGAGATTAGAGATGAAATGAATTTTAATATGTATATGCTCAGATAAAGATGATCGCCAACTAAGCCTTTAAACGGTGCTGAAACTTGGACAGCATTACTTTCTTCTCCTCTTGGTCTCTGCACAAAATTACAAATAAAATTATCCAAAATGTAAAGGAAAACCAAGAGAGGTAGAATGAGATTAAACACTGTATGCTATTTTAAAAGACATCAGAAAGAGACTTCTTACTGTTTCTTGAAAGGATGTGATTACTTATTATGTTACTTTGAGTAACTGAAAATGGCAGGGCATGAATCACAGGATAACCCACTGGTTTTTTTTTGTTGTTGTTGTTTGTTTGTTTGTTTGTTTTTTTCAATCAAAGAGGCTAGTTGAAATTTAGTCTAAGGAAAGGTACAACAAATAAATTGAACCCACTGTGTTGAGGGAGTCTTGATGAGCAGCAACAGCAGTGGTAGTAACGATCATTTTAGCAATGCTAAGATTTACTGAACATATTGGCTGGCACTGTTATAAGTATTTCTTTTATATTATCCCATTTATTCTGTATCTAGCCTTATTATTAAGACATTTTTCATTTTATTCTTTCTTTCCCTTTTGTTCTCCCTCTTTCTTTTTAAGTTGCTAAATTAAAATTGTGTATATTTATGCTTTTGATAGGCTTATCAAAAATCAATTGACAATAAGTGTCTGGGTGCACCTCTTAGTCTTCAATACTGTTCCATACATCTATCTGTCTATTTTTGTGCCAGTACCATGCTGTTTTGATCACTATCGATTTATAGTATAGTCTGAAGTCTGGAAGCGTTATTCCTCCTGATTTGTTTTTATTTCTGAGTAATGTCTTGGCTATTTGAGGTTTTTTCTATTTCCAGGTCTTTAAAGTATGACAGAGGTGCTTTAATAGGAATCTCATTAAATCTGTAGATTGCTTTAGGTAGTATAGACATGAATAAAAGACAAACCACTTAGAAGACCCTATATCCCAATTGCCTGTGAGTAGAATGAAGCTGTGGGGTTACAGGGAGAGGAGTCCGCAGGCATATGAAGAAACATATGAACACATGGATCTGATTCAGATTTTCCTAAAGTGGATTCACACATTCTTTTCTAGATTAATGAAGTCAACTGATTGGCAATCCCACAGAAAAGCTGTAATTCCTGCTTATGTGATGTATAGTATATGAAAGCTAGGCATTTCCTTAGGCAAAATAAATTGGTTATTTCAATATAACTAATTTAACCTTCTGAGTGAGAGAGATGCTTGATCTTTTCGATTTATTGTTAAGAATGGACATTCAGTCAATAAGCGTTCAATGAGCTCTTAAAACATTCAAATGGCCAAGATAGATGAGTCCTAGTCTCTGCCTTTGGGAATGTGGTTTCACCCCCAGTTTTGTCCTAATTTCATTAACTGAGGGCTCCATTCTAGTCTGCTGGGGGACTTGTTCCTCAGCCATACCTCTGATCTTTGGTGGCCCTAAGTCCTTCTGCTAACTTATCTAAATTTCAGGTTTTCTTTAAGACCTTACTAGGGTAAGCCTCTCCAGGCCCCCATACCTCATTAACAAGTGTCTTCTCTGCGACATTGTCATGTTTTGTTGATGTCACTAAAATGCTATTCTTTATATCTTGCCTTGGTAAATCATCATTTATGCTTACCTTATTTCTGTGTTTTCACCTAGAAGGTTATACACCTTAGAAAGAAAAACAAATTATGATTTATACTTCTTTGTATTACATAATTGAACCAGATAATTATTCTGAGGGGCAACCATGTGTATTTAAAGATGTTTATTCAGTAGCATTCCTAGCCACTGCTCAGCATATATCAGTAACATCCCTCATTCATTAGTATGATTATCAAACTTCCTCGTATTTCCAGCCATTTCTAAAGTCTCCATGACTTAGAACCGCTAGTTTAGAACAGTGTTGTGCATGCCCGAGTTGGAAGTGTATGTGACAGTGATGATTTGATGATGTTTAGTAGTATACACATTAGGTGGATAAAATGTTGGGCCTCAAGTCTATACATCTCTAGCATTTAGTGATAAGTTATACTGCTGCCATCTGTACAACTTATCACTAAATTGTACATAATTTAATTGTGCATGTTTACAATTTTTAAATAGGACTCTTTAAGAAAATTTTTGTAATTTAATTTACATTATTACTTGAGATACCTAATACCTATTTCTCTTAGGGTTAGATGGCTCTCTCTCTCTCTCTCTCTGCCTCTCCCCCTCCCACTTTTCTCTCTTTCCTTCTCTTCCTCCCCTTTTTGCCACATTTGTCATGCAAAATATATTAACAAGTAAGATATTTCTAATTGGATTCCTCTTGGTATAGTAACCACAATCAGTGACAGAGACATTATTAAAAATAAAAGAAAGCCCCACACATTTAAGATGTTAAGGCTAATGATAACATTGCTTACCTTTATTAATTTATTCAAAGTTGTAAAGTTATTTAGTAGGAGCAAGACGCAGCTGCAGGTATTTTAAATCTAGTATAAATCTCTATGTGGACCAATTTGTTCTCCTTCTCTTGAAATAATTTAAAATATATTCACTGCAGAATTGAACTGATAATTTTCAGAGGGCCCAATTATTCTTAGATTCACACTCTCTCTGAGCGTCAGGTGCCAAGGAAGGACGTTAACTCTTTCAGTTAACTAAAGAACATTTTAATGAGTTACTATTATAAGGAGTTTTTCTCTCAAAGCCTAAGGCAGAACTGTTTTAGGGCATAACATGGTATCGTGATGGCCAACAGATGACTGTGTCTCCATGAACAACTAACGTCTAAACAAAAAGCGACAGGCACTCAGGGGATTCCACCTCGTTAACATAGAGTCTTTTTCCACAGAAAAAGCAAATATATTGCAGCTTATGTGGCTAAATGTATTCATGTTCTTTCTTTCTTAATCGTTTTTTATCACATGGATTTATTCTACTTTAATAGGACTCAGAAAAACTCAGAAGGCCATTGTGTTAGCCTTCCTCATCTCACCCTACCCCAATTTGACAATGAAAATAACCTTGACAATGTTTGGAGAGACAATAAAGAAAAAATTCTCAAAATTGGAGTATATAATAGATAATTTTAAGAGAGTCTACATTACCTCCTATTTGTCAACTAGTAGCAGTGCTTGTGAAAAGTTATAAAATTTCTTAACTCAGAGCCCTATAAGTTATTAACAAATTAAGAAGTTATTTTATTATGTGTTTTTGTTGAAATACTGAATTGCTTTGTCTTCAACTAGCATTTGGGGAGATAAGAGAAAATTGTAAGATAGTAAGATGGAGAAACAGCTAGACACGCTTACTGCTATCTTACACCTGCAGAGTTTTTACGTAAATATGATGGCAAAATGAGGCAGATTTTGCTTTGTACTGGAATAGACGGAGTACTCCTCTTCTCTCACTTCTTTCGAGATAAAAGTTGACTCAGGCTGGTTTTGACTTCCAAGAAGATAACTTCTATCCCTACAAATGAAACAACTCACTTTCAGTCTTAATCCATATCATGTTTCTATAATTCTAGAAGCTGGGATACTTGCCCATGAGCAGACACACATAAAAACACCAATGCATGTCTGCAAGCTCTTGGAAATGAAGATCTGAATACTCAAATTTTAGCCATCAAAATCTGTATTGTCCCAACATTTAGCATACAAATTCTTGTTAAAATAAAAGAAAGGATGGATAAGATGCCCATCGTCACTGCTATCACAACCATCATTTCCTTCCCTTCCTTATCCCCATGAACAAGAATGTCATTCATTATTTATTGCACAGAGTTCAGGGTCATCCACATCCTGGATGAACACTGAGTGTGGTTCCTTCCTACCATGTCTATGATTCTGTAAGGCAGTGTGCTGTGGGACCACCTGGGAGAAAGCCAACTTCAAAGGTCAGAATTAATGCCCACTTGGGTTGATTTCTACCAATAAGAATCAGAAGATTAAACAGAAAAAAATCAATAAAAAATACTGTCTTCCTTAATTTTTGTAATGGATTATGCCAACGTACAGTGCTTTCACAAAGCCTGTCTTCTAGAAGATATTCTGTATTGCCGAGTGACTACTTCAATATTTTCTTGTATCCTAAAGATGTGGCCAAATTAATATTGTACCATTTTGTACTTGCTTTTGTTATTTTCTTGACTCACTTTCATTTCTGCATACTGTCCTTCCCCTTGAAGTGAAGCACCTGGAAAATTTTCCCCTATTCTTTGTTCTCTAAAAGGCCCAGGGTAAGATAATTGAAAATTGGCTTCTATCCCCTGTGAAGGGGCAAAATATAACTAAAAATTGCTTAATTGTACTTTAGTAACAAATAATTCGTTATAGCAATTTTTATAATTTTATGACATTTTTTGCATTGGGAAGGTAATTTGAATCTTTCTGCAGACATGCTAGATCAACATAAGGTTTTTTCATACATCTCTAAAAAATTTATTTGTATTTCATTCTTTGTTTTATTAGACTATATCTTGTGTGATTTTCATAGTAGTATAACCGTTTATTCATTTTTATACATACATATTACATTATAATTTTATTATTCAAAGTTTGTTTTTAGAGGACATTCAGTTTTTAAGAAGTTAAAATACACTATACCAGCCACCTACCAGGGCTAGGATTCTACTTATTCTTTGATACAATGATTCTTTCCCTGCCATCAACACAAGTATTGAAAATATTCTATTGAAATAATCTTCTGAAGTTCATTTTATGAAAATGTTAGCTTAGAATTATTTGTTATGTAAAAAAGTTATGTGAGAGCAAATATTAGATATTTATAAAATCTCATTATGTCGAAATTCTATGAAGAATCTAAGCTTTTGTAAGAGGCTGCATCATGTATTTGGAAGGAGAATAATTTTCCTTGACATCTGAGGCTACTCTGACTGCTATAGGTTTACTCATGTCATAGCCTCAGTGAGATTCTCATTAGACTAACTTTTGACCAAATGAGTGGTTTTTACCACTATAATTCAGCAGCATTCACTTGGCCTGTGATTTTTTTTTCTGCTAGTTCAACACCAACCTGACACCCTGGTTCTCATTAACTACGCTAGTTTCTAAACCAAGTTCTCCGAGTTCCCTGTTCTTCTGGGTCTTTCTGAGTAGTGGAAAACTATTTCCCCTGCTACACTGTATGTCTGTTCATTTTGGATTCTGTTTATGGTGAGAATACCATTGACTTCATTTTAGAAGTTTTTCCTTGGAAAAATTATTAAAGTTCAGGAGTGTAGGCCAAATGCAAATGACTATAGGATCTAAATTTTAGCTTTCATCTCTATATATCTTATAGTCTGATAAGAACAACCTGCTCATCATTACTTCATAGTCTTTAGAGTATAAAGTCTAAATTGAAAAACATCTGTATTTTCTACATTTGTAAATGGCATTGCTAACATCTCACTCACCTAAGATTTTTTTTTTTTTTTATTGGTCTCATGTCCAATATTCCACTCTGTTCATGACTCAGTTCATTAAGTTCTTGTCTTCTCAATTCTGGTGATTCTGTTTATGGTGAGAATACCATTGACTTCATTTTAGAAGTTTTTCCTTGGAAAAATTATTAAAGTTCAGGAGTGTAGGCCAAATGCAAATGACCTACAAATGCAAATTCTGGTGATTTTCACCAGAATTTATGACTTTTCTTATAACAGTACCATAATATTAAACAAATAATAAATGTCTAGCAAGAAACAACATTGCTCTCTAAATATCAGATAACTAAGAGATTACTTTAATTTAGCATACCCCAAACAGTTAGCTACATTGTTGTCATGATAATATTTATTATTATCAGGAAGTCATGAGGAAACATGGTGGCCATGAGTCATAAATCTATATAATTTGTCAATTTATAGTGTATGTATTGCAAAGCTAGCGTGGATATAAATTTTTACTTTTCCATAAAGTTATCTTAAGTGGTATAGGATTAGACTTGATGAAAAGGAGAAAAATAGTAATAAGTTCTGAACAGAGCTGTAGCAATGGCGTACAAGCTTGGGATGCAAAGTTTAAAACTACAGGTTGGAATAGGTATCTCTGTATCTACAAGAATAATCACATTTTAATTCTTTTCTTCTTTGAGGCATAACACCTTGTCAACCTCTTTTAACCTGAAAAACATGAGAACTTTAAATGCGATTTCACATCTGCATTGATAGGTATATTTTAAACTCTGAAAGAGTTTCCTTTATATCACATACAAGTGAATATATATTCACCACATTCAGAAGCTAAAACACTGACAGTGAAACATTTTCTAGAAGTAGTGCTTTCGTTTGTATGAAAACTCAGTAGCAGATACTATACTATATAGCATTTTCTCTAGTCCTTTGTTTTTTGGTCAGGTGCATTATAGCATCCAGTATCAGAAATATGCTTTATTTCTCTGCTTCTCATGGAACCCATACATTGAATAGTGACCTTCATTGTTAATAGCTTTGTATCATAATGTAAATGAAGTGTGATTACTTTATTATTACACTTAACAGATGTTTGACACTACATAACACAATCTGAGCTGGGTAAGGAAATTTTCTGGTTTCTGCTGCCAATGGAAAAGTCTGACAAGCAAAGAAGTAATTAGAATGCAGAATAAAGGACAATTTGGCTGAGTTCTTGATTCTGTGAGAACATGGACATGTAGTACCCTGCCAGGGAATTAGCAGAACTTCCCAGGAGAGATGGTATATTAGCCAAAACATGAAATGAGATATGTAATACCTTAATAAGAATAGTAAAGAGCATTATAGGTAGCTTAAATGGTATCTGTAAAAGGACTAGAGAGAATAAATTTGTGTTGGTAATAGCAAGTCATTCAGAAGAGGCTGTTCGAGATAAAAAGTATTAAAAAAAATAACAAGTCTGCAAGAGGACTGTCATGACATGAAGTGTTTTAAGGTTCAATATAACAAATTCGGGTTTTATCCTAAAGGTGATAAGGAACCACTGAAGTTTTTAAACAAAGTATACTCAAATTTACATTACAGGAAAAATGGCAAAATCAAAAGTTTGGCTGTACTGAGGAAGAATTGTTATGAAGAGAAAGGTGACGGGGGGAAATACTACAGGCAGGAAGATCAGAGACAAACTATGACTCTAGTTGACAGATGATGTTCTGAAATAAAGTAGATCCAATAGTGATGATCTGACCACCCCAGCAGGATTCCCACATCTCCAATCGCAGGGGTATAAATGATGCAGGCCCTGGTGGCTGCACTCTGAAGTCTCTCTTCCATTTTCGCTGAGACTATGTCTCATAGGCTACTACTAGCTAAAAACTAAGTGTATAAAGGGTTAATATAGCAGACCAGCTTCCAGAAAATATGGTGCTCCTCTGATGGTGCAAATTGGCTTAAAAATTCACAATCTAGTCAACATTTTCTTAGGGCTGCGTTATCATCTAAAATACTTCCACCCCACCCTTCCTTCCTTCCTTCCTTCCTTTCTTCCTTCCTTCTCTCCTTCCTTTCTTCCTTCCTTCTTTCCTTCCTTCCTTCCCATGCCCTTTCCTTCCCTTGCAATCATAGCTGCATGAAGCTCTGATAAATTTCCCACCCTCCAAAACTTCTTTACATTTTCAAGCAGGTTATTTCCCTTAATGTCTTACATGTTGAATTTCTTTGGTGTCTGCTTCTTGGAGAAACTGGACTAATACAAATAGAAAAAAGGGGGGATGTTTGGAGAAATCAAGGATGTGACTTACATTTCCAATCCTTATTTTTAAATGAATGTTATAGCTATTATTTGTAAGCAGAAAATACACAAAGAAATCTCAATTATTGATAATTTCTATTTCATATTGGTTGAATTTTTTGACATAAGCTTGTGAGATTCAACTTGTGTTTGTGTGAAGTGTATGTATATTTATTGTCTTCTTTTATGAGTATCTGAGAAACAATTTACCTACCATTTTTTTTAATACTCTGATCAAAAGATGTTTCTTCTGACCTTTCACATTTTTTTCAACTGTTACCTCTGAAGTTTCAGTACCTAGGTTATACTACCAATATTTGAAACATTGAAAGTAAAAGCTCCTTTAGATGAATACAGTTGGGAGGACATAAGTCAAGGAATGAATGAGGCTTAAATAAGTTTGTTTCAGCATTTACCTCCCTTAGTAGAGGGAAAGACAAGATTTCAATCTAGAAGTATGTTAAAAGTTGAAATCAGGAAAGTGGGGCATGCCCCCTGGTGTCAATGAAGGATATTATAAACATTTTCCTGAAAGTCATTCTTCTCTCAGGCTAGAGGAAGATGACTTTTCCATCAGTGCATCCTGGAAGGTGTTATAACAACAGCATGGCTATGTCCAGTTGCTTCAGATTATCCTGAAGAGTTATCATTGATGGTTCTATCTTTTACCAGGAGCAATTGGGAAAGTAGAGGTTGGTTAAATATTTACTTTGAGGAGAAAGGTATTTATAGAGTAGGGTATCCAAGCAGTGTGTTTATGCAGAAAGCAATCACAATACCTTTAAAATTGTATGCCTAAAACCCAATCACATACTTTTATTACAAGCATATCCTTGATGTCTAAATTCAAATTATAGGATGATAAACAGGTGCCTCGTTTGCCTTTGGATCTGATATCCTCAAACTTTAACTTTTTATTTGTTAACCAAAGAATGAGATGTAACAAAATATTTTCTTGATAGACCTTAACCCTAGAGTTATCACTAACCCAGGAAATTTTTACCTGACATAGTGCTTGGCAGATAATCAATATTTGTGGAAACCTATTTGTGAACCCAGAGGATATGATAAGGACAATGCTTAGATTAAAATACACAATACTGAACACTTGGCATTATTCTTCTCTTCATTAAAATTAGAATCTACTTGCAACATAGACACACATTAAGTAAACACAGATACATTTGAGTCATAGTAGTGGAAATTGCTATGAAAGAAAAGAGTAAAATACTGTGTAAGAGAACAGTAGAGGGGGATTAACGTAGCTTGCCGGTGGACTGGAAGACACAGTTGAGGATTAGGCTTTTATACCTAGACCTAAAAGATGAATAGGAGTTTAATAAATAAATAGCAAATTTAGTATTTTTAGGCAAGGAAGCAGCATGCTTCATACAGTGTTTGTGTCAGAAAGGGATGTATCATTTTAAATACCTTGCATGAGTCTAATTTTGTGGTAGTTTAGAAAGAAAGACTAGGTATATGAGATAATATGAAGTTTGATTCATATGCAGTGTCAGTATCATGGCAAACATTGTAGGAAATTTAAGGAGTTTGATTTTTATTTTGAGGTCTTTGGAAAGCTTTTGAAAGTTGTCATTCATTTTTTTTTCATTCATTCTTTTCACAGAGTGATGCAATCTGACTTCTATTCAAAACTGTTAACTGGTTGTTGCATGATGAACAGACTTAAATGAAACTTGGAAAGGCTATTCAAGTTGAAGCAAGACGTGGTGATCTGGATTAAGGCACAGGCATAAGAGATGGAAGAGAGTAGTCCCATTTTAGATCTCAGGGCAGAATTGGTAAGCAGCATTCACAGAGACAGGCAATGAAGAACAAAGAAATCTCAGCAATGGATGATGATACTGATTCATAGAGGGGCCATTCAGGAAGGAAGAGATGTTGAAAATGCAGCAAAGACCTCGGTCTCTTGGTAAGAAAATTTATCATCTACACAATGATACTTTTGAAAGTGCAACAGGTGACATCAAAAACTGTATGGGACAACAGGAATAAACTGTAACAATACCGAGAAATCTGAAGGAGTGGTCACCATTCCTAGGCTAGACTTTTGAGTTCAATTTGCCAATTTGCCCTCTGTACAACCCTTTAATCTGGTAGTGCCCACTGAACAATGGGTCCCAAGTTGTCTTATTGGATGGACGTCTATTTAGTCTTCTTTGTGTTGGATGGACATCTCTGCAGAGGTGCTGATTACTAATACCCTTTGAAAAAATACACATGGAACTGGGGACCATTATTGTAAGTGAAGTACCTCAGGAATAGAAAAAGAACCACAAGTACTCATTAATAATTTGGAACTAATCAGTGGACACACTTGGGCATAGAGAGATGTGAAGATCATTAGAAATAAAGAAAGGGGGTAAGGAAGGAAGGTTGGGGTAAAATCCTACCTAACAGGTACATTGAACACCATTCAGCTGATGGGCACACTGATAGCCCGGACTTAAGCATTATAAAAGCTATCCATGTAATCAAAACATGTACCACCCTTAATATTTTGAAATAAAAAAATTAAGATGTTATGTTCATCATCAATTATTATTAAAAAAGTGAAAGACAAATCACAGAGAAGACATTATTTATAATATAGGAAACTATTAAATATGTGAATAACAATAGTACATAGTGATTACAAATCTGTGATAAAAATAATCGAGTAAATAGTAAGAGATTTAAAGAAGTACTTTATAAAAGGATATTCAAGTGGTCAAAAGACATATGGAAAAAAGAAACTTTATTAGTCATCAGGAAAAGGCATATAAAAGCCTCAGTGAAATATCCTAAATAAAATAAAAGCAAGCAATAATATCACATATTGGTGAGATTATGGAGCAGCTGAAAGTTTCAAACGCTACTGGTGGAAATATCAGCCACTGCATTCATTCGTAAATCTATTAGGCAAGGTCTATTAAAGTGGAACATTCATAAACCCTTTGACTCAGAAATTCCATTCCAAAGTATATAATCAAAGTAAATGTATATTTGAAAAACTATTTCCCAACAGCACATGTTCTTGAGGGTTTTTTCCCTTTCTGGTTAATCCTATTTCCTTTGAGGTTCTATTCCTTTTGCTACTCAATAAATACTTATATTTCTAGTTCTTTCTCTATTTTTTTTTTTAGATTTATGTAACCAATATCCTTTGCCATCAAATACTACCAATGTTTGGATAATTCACTAACATCTTCAGGCTTATCCTCTTCTCAGAGCACTAGATCATATCGATAGTTTTTCATAATTGACATGTTGAAAGTTAACATTTCAAAGGCATTTCATGTAGCATCTCCAGAACCATATTTAAGGGTTGCTTCCTCCAGAACTGATCTTCCAGTGTTACACTGTCTCCGGAAATGGGGCCACCATTCAGTCATTTTGCGTAATTATTACATTATGCAAATCATTACACTTTGTGTAAGTCAGAAACCTACACTTTTCTTTTGGCACCTCAACCTTCCTCACTCACCTTTACAAATACTTACTTTATATTCCTCAGCATTCCCCTTTTCTCCAACTTCTCAGTCATCACCATCACTCTCTCGTCAATTTTATGTGAATGTCTATTTTTTATGCTTCCACTCCTGCTGTCTTCCAATTTGGTCTCCACACTAAAGTGAAAGTGACTTCTTACTAATGAGTATCAGATTATACAATACCTCACAACCCTAAATAATGTTTAAAATTAAAACTTTTCAATGGCACACATATAAAACTCTTCAGTGCTTTGGAGATAAATGACAAACGCCTTAATAAAAAGGTCTCCCAGGCTCTGTGAGCTCTGAGCCCTGCCTCTGCAGAATTGTGCAATATCTGTCTACCTGATCTTTGTGCTTTAAATACATGTTTTCCTAAAAACCCACCTTGCTTCAGCCAGAGGGCATCTGTACATGTATATTCTGTGATTCCCCCAACACACGTGCACAAATAACTTCACCTACTTACCTCCATTAATCCTTACAATCACTGATCCACCATTACTTCCTCAGGGAAACCCAATGTGGGATTCCAAACTGCTTTAAATTTTTCTAATAATGGTTGTCATTAAACTGAGCCACCTTCTTCCAACATTTATCCCCACCAGTAAATTGAAAGTTCCACAAAAGCAAACATAATGGCAATTTTTGCTTTTTGTTTTTTACCTTGAGCCTAATAACATATGGAATCACACACATCAGTGCAAAATAGAGGGTTCAGGAAATATTTATTGAAAGAGTGAATGACTTCTAGGTGAAAGTCAGTCTAACATTATACCAGGTTATTGGGGAAAGTCAACTAAAGGACAAGAAATGCGATATTGTGTCATCTTGAGTCAACTACCTCTCTCTACTATGTCATTGGGTATCCCATTCATAAAATGGGAGCATGACATGTTTTCCTTTGTCATCATTCATGATAAATAATTCTTAAAATATCCTGAACACTTAATAGATTCATTATGCATAAAGATAAATTTTCACTACTAATTAGCTGTTGCCATTGACACCACAGCATGACCACAATGACTGCTGAGCTGTGTTTAAACTATTCTTCCTATAAAAATAGTAGGTAATTAAGAACAGACTGTTTTGTTCTAAACACGCCCTTCATCTTAATACACCTCAAACACACCCTCCAACATACACAGTCACAAACACATTATTTCTATCGTTACCTCACTACTATCCATGTTGCCACTTTTTTAGTCAAATCTCACTCTGCAGAAGGAATGTGCGTGTGTGTGTATGTGCACACACATATGTATATAATTCAGAGCATTCATTAAAATATATCATTCCACACTGATATTATCTTGAAACAAATACTTCTTTTTCTAATGGGATGGCATAGTTTCTAAGCTGCCCCACAATGTGTATACCATATGCATTATATATGGTAGGTAATTATACAAAGCCTTGTGTACGGGCTGTCCCAAATGAAGGTTTTATGCAAATTAGTAATGTAAATGCACTTCCAAAATGGGTATGTTGATGTGGAGTATGATTCTTCCTAATAGAATGGAAGTATGCCCCAGTGGCATTGATTAGCCCTCCCTTTTTTGGTCTCCTCCCTCCTTTTAAACCCCCAGTTAAGTAGCACACTGGCTCTTCACCTCTCTGCCTGGTTCATCTGGCTCAGTAGGGCTCCTTCTCCCAATTTGCCCACACTGAGCTATGAGCACTAAATGAAGCGAATAATTTGGTGCATTGTTGTGGGGGGGCGGGTGGCAGTGGGGGTGGGAAGGGGAGGGGACAGCTGACAGTGAATGGTGTCAGCTGCAGAGGCAGCAGAAAAAGCCGACATCTTAATAAAACAGCCTCAGGCAAAATCCCATTAAAGCCTTCAGAAGCTTGTTTCCCTGCAGTTGGGCAGGTAGGCATTGAGCAGCCCCGAGTGCTCTCAGGGAGCCCAGTTCAAAAAAAAAAAAAAAAAAATTGAGTGCTTTTTTTTTCTTAATATAAATCATCCACCAGCATAGCTCCTCAGAGTCATTTGCAAGGCAGGGAAAGAGAGAGACAGCTCAGGAAGAGTAAAGGAGGGAGGAAGGGAAAAAGCTAGAGAGAGATATAAAGAGATGCAGTTGCTCTGCCCCAGCAGGAGCAGTGAGCAGGCTGTGTGCACACCCATTAGCGGTGGAGTGAAGACCTTGGGCTGACCTTTGGGGAGGCGAGGGAGCAGACAGAGCTCGGGCAGAATGACAATGAGGATAGGGCATCCAAGAGGTGTATCTTACGTTGTCTGGGCTGGCTCCTAGGCCAAAAGGGTGATGTTACAACCTTTGCAAGAATACTGCCTTGTGAGGAGAATGATGGGCAGAACATCAGTGAAGAGCATAATGATTGCATTTGAAAAAGAGTGGGGAGATGTGTTGTGGACTCCACAATAAAAGGGAAGACCATGTAAGCACAGACACATCTCCCTCCTCCTCACCCATCTAGTACCTGCAACACAACTCAGAAGAGCTGTCAAAGAAATGTTTGGGTTGATGAGCATGAATCCAACTTTATAAAACTTCCAGTAAAGAGATTGTAGCTGACCCAGTTCCTGTCTCAGTGCTTAAAAGCCCCCTCTGTGAGAAGTTCATTATCTGATCTAGCAAATAGTCACCATACTACACCTACAGACCATTTCTAATAAGAATGAAAATATTTTGTTAATGAACACAAAATAATTAACCTGAACACAAAATTTCGATGTCATTTAGTCAGGCAATCTTTAGTTAATAAAAATTGATGTTCCCCTTAAAGGATGGCCATTTGCTCAATGTGCACAAGTAAATGAAAGCCTCAGGTTCACAATCTTCCTATTCTTTTTAGTTAAGTGCAGGTTCATTTCACCAAGTGCAATCTATGTTGTCCTAAAAAGTTTTGTGAATTTAGAATCATTATAATTGAATAATCACATTTGAAGGATATGGAATATTGGCTTTAAATGACATCTAACATGAAATGAATTTTTAGTAAGGACAATAATCGGTAGTTTTATTTGTATTTTAATGCAGGTTATGTTCAGCAGATTTGGGGAAGATCCTCTGAGAAATTAAACTAAGTATCTGTAGTTCAGTTTTATAAGTCCAGCCTTTTATACCAGGGAGCCATTCTCAACAAACTCAGTGTACTTGCTAAGAAAAGTGGCAATAGTGGGAAAGGTTTACAGAGAGAAAACTGAATTTAAAGTGAATTGAAATATTTTTATGATGGACCAAGCTCCATATTTAATTTTAGGATAATTTGTAAACAGGCATAAAACAAAGTTGTAAACATTTAATTAAGTCAATATACATGAAATTATTGAGTTGAAATTCAAGGCTGCTTTCCAGTTCAGTCCTGTACAATGCCCTCCTTCTACTACCCAGCCAGTCTGTCCTCAACTTTAAGAGAGAGAGATAGGATGAATTAAGTCTAAAGTAATTTAATGGGAAAGGAATAAAAGATGTTCTAACTTTGCATGGAGGGCTGTTTGCATCCTCCCCTTCCCTTCCTTTTCTTTCACTTTCTTTTCTCTTTTTTTATATTTAGTACACCCTATAATTTTCTTTCATTGTCATTGGATGGGAATTCCTCTTTATACATCGAACTAACACCACTGTAAGATAGGCTTGAAGTAGATGGGTTAGGCTTAATGCTCTAGTCTAAGCTTTAGGTAAAACTCTTTTTTTACTCTTTATTTTCCTTGGGTTCATTTTCTAGTTTATCAGGATGTGAAGTGTATAAGACAGTGATTTGAATGGGCCTAGGATAGGTGTGTGTGTTGTTTGCCGCACACTTCAATCTACTGATGCTCTTTACATCACAGGTCATGGTATAAGGATCTAAGGTGATCACTCAGTATGGTATTATCCTAGATGTGTGATCTCCAAGTAAAAGGGGTCTTTGTGATTCTTCTGGGTCCCACCAGCCTTGGGGACTCTCTTTTGGGGGAGGGGCATATTAATGGAGCTGGTGGTGGTTGGTTTGTTGGTGTTCATTGTGAATTGTCCTTTTGGTGTGTCTCTTATGGAATGTGTCATGACTCTAGGAAGCAGATAAAGCATTGGGGGTTTAAAGATTCTATATCATGGAAATGTCCAATGTTAGCACGATTACAATTTGGTATAGATACAGCAGATCAAGGTAAACATAAGCACAGCAGTCTGTGGTGAGAGAAGCAAAGTATTGGCTGCTGGAACAGAGCTCATGAGCAGGCAGAGACCTCTAGTGCTAATACCTATAACTGCAAGTACATCTGCAAACTGGCTGAGCACGATCTTTCAGGGAGGGCAGGAAGAAAAGTTAGCAGGCTTATGGATTCATGCTAAAGATCTGGAAAGACTCAGGTCCCAGATAACTTGCAATATGGTTTCTGGTCCTTATGGAAAACTCACATCTTGGACTTCACAGAGAATGGATCATAGTAAGTTCAGCTTAAAACACCCAGAGCTTCCCAGTCTTGAATATTAGCGCCTGGAATTGGTCAGTAGCATAGTCCTCCTCACCCTATGTTGTGGTCTTCTTTTTACAATTTCTCAGCCACATTGTATAGTTATGACTATGTACTTCAAAGACCTGAAGTATGAGTTTAACTACAGTGAGGTAGGGAAACTGTGGTCTTGGGGGCCGCATGTGGCCTTCTCCATCCTTGAGGGTGGCTTTTTGATTGAATTCAAACCTTACAGAGCAAATCCTTTTAATAGAGAGATTCGTTTTGTGAAGATGGATTTATTCAACTGGCTGCACTTTAGTGTCTAGAGGGTCTCATGTGGACCCAAGGCTTCAAATTCCCCATCCCTCCACAGAGTTCATAATCTACTATTTTTTTTTTTTTTTTTACTGTGAGAGGAATATTCCCTTTATTTCGACCATGGAAGTAGATAGGCAAGTACTTAAATAGCTTGCTTTGGACAATATCCTATTCATGACCATCTGTGGCTCAGTGGTTACAAGAAGTTCCATCACTGGTCCCAAGTAATTCTATACCCCTCACTACAGGAGGTAGAGGAGGGTATGGGTATGATGATTGACAGTTCCTCTGGAAATACATGGTTGGAATGGGAGAGTACCAGCTCCCCCAGAGAAAAGGAATGCTATCTGAGGGTGCAATGATCTTAAATGTTCACTATAATAATTTTCCCCACTCCCCTAATTTTTCTCTAGGCTCATGAACATTCTAGCTCCAGAGTTTCCCAGGTTTTGGGCAAATTTAATCTGAGATCTACATCACATGACTTCTGCTCAGTCCTACTTCCTCCAGCTCTATCATTATTATTATTATTATTATTTTTTTTTTTTGTAGAGACAGAGTCTCACTTTATGGCCCTTGGTAGAGTGCCGTGGCCTCACACAGCTCACAGCAACCTCCAACTCCTGGGCTTAAGGCGATTCTCTTGCCTCAGCCTCCTGAGTAGCTGGGACTACAGGCGCCCGCCACAACGCCCGGCTATTTTTTGGTTGCAGTTTGGCCGGGGCCGGGTTTGAACCCGCCACCCTCGGTATATGGGGCCGGCACCTTACCGACTGAGCCACAGGCGCCGCCCTCTATCATTATTATTAATTATTATTATTTTGTAGAGACAGAGTCTAACTTTATCACCCTCAGTAGAGTGCCATGGCATCACACAGCTCACAGCTACCTCCAACTCCTGGGCTTTAGGTGATTCTCTTGCCTCAGTCTCCTGAGTAGCTGGGGCTACAGGCGCCCACCACAATCCCTGGCTATTTTTTTTTTTTTTATGCAGTTTGGCCGGAGCCGGATCCAAACCTCGGTATATGGGGCCTGTGCTTTACCCACTGAGCCACAGGCACCGCCTTCCGTCTGCTCTTTTATAGGGTCCATGCCAAGATTACTAATCAAGAAATTCCAGGCGGCCCCTGTGGCTCAGTCGGTAAGGCGCCGGGCCCCTATACCGAGGGTGGCGGGTTCCAACCCGGCCCCAGCCAAAGTGCAACCAAAAAATAGCTGGGCGTTGTGGCAGGCGCCTGTAGTCCCAGCTACTCGGGAGGCTGAGGCAAGAGAATCGCTTAAGCCCAAGAGTTGGAGGTTGCTGTGAGCTGTGTGAGGCCACGGCACTCTACCAAGGGCCATAAAGTGAGACTCTGTCTCTACAAAAAAAAAAAAAAAAAGAAAAAGAAATTCCCTGCAAGGTAAACTCCTTCTGAAAGTCTGTTTCCCAGAGAAGCAATATATATATGTGTATGTGTGTGTGTATATATATATATGCCATTGTTATCCCCAGTGTGGAAATAAGTAAATGAAGGTATGAAGGTACAAAGAAAGTAATTTATTTTCTCCAAATAGTAAATCTAATAAGCAGCAGGGCTAGTAATGTGATCCTGGACCCTCTACTGCCTGGAGACTCTTGCACGATTAAGCGCTGGTTCATCACCAGCATCCACACTGTAGGTTTATGATGCTGTTGCTTGAGGGTCTAAGTGAAGACCCAGCACAGATAGCTGACAGTGTGGGATGAAATGGATACTTTTCAGAGTTTTCATGCATAAAAGGAGCCACAGAGGACATAAAGCTGTAACATAAAGATGGTCATAAAATATGAAAGTTTAAAAATGATCCCTTCATTTAAATTAAAGAGGAGATAAAGGTAATTCTTATGATGGCATTGTTTTCATCACCTTGCATTTTGACTAAATAAAACTTTATTTTATCTTTTCTAAATAAATCACCTTCTAAATCATTAAAAATTTCAGGACAGCATATTTAATATTTTTGTCTACAGTTCAAATACTTTTCACACAGCATAAATGTCACAAGAAATATCATCAAAGTATTGAGCTCACTGTTTCTACTTTAACTTCTCCCCCATTATTGTTCCCTTACAAGCTGTGCCAAAAGTCACCATGCATAGGGAGAATGGGAAATTGTAGCTAAATGTATTTTTATTTACAAAATATTTATTACAAAATTTTGTAAAATATTTGCAAATTATTTTCTATGTGGTAGCCACACCTCTTTGTAAAAATACATCCTTTTCATGTATCTAAAACAAAACTCGTGATTTCTGCCAGCAAAGTTTCTCCCATGTCTTCCCCCATCACCAACAGTGACACCAATTTAACCTCATTGCTTCATCCACAGACATAAGGATTATTCTTTGCTTTCTCCTTTTTTCATCACATCCCAAATCTGATCTATGTTATCTTTACATTGTAAAGGCCTGTATCACTTATCCAGCTATCACCCTCTTGCTAACATTCTAGCCCTAGCCATAAAAATTGTCACTGAAATTATTTCCATCACCTCCTAAGAGGTCTCAACTTTTGCTTCCCTTCTTTCAATGTTACATATTCAGGCACACTTTAAACATATTTAGAATGTTCCAGTGGTTTCTCATCACACCAGTAAGAAAATACAAAACTTTCTGATAGTTTGACTTCTTCTCTGTCATTTTCTCCTGTCATTGTCTCCTTAGCTCATTCTTTTAGCCACATGGACCTTCTAGTTGGCTTAGAAATATACCAAACTTTTTCTCTTCTTGAATGTGACTGTGGCTCAAAACACACCTTCTTTAGACCTCACATGCCTCACTCCTTTTTCTTGTTAATTCAACTTTCTTTTTTATATGTTAGCTCATCAGAAAGAGCTTCTTTGAATAACCCTTTCATCTTGTTCTATGTCTTTTCCTGGTTTAGTTTTCTTCATCGCACTTAGCTCTTCTTGGCATAGTATTATACATTAAATTGTTCATGCCTCTGTTTCCATTTAGTCCCTGAATTGTAAGGTCCATATGGACAGTGTAATGGTTTTATATTTTATTACATTGCCTTTACTAGTCAAGATCAGCAAAAAGTGGATGCTCAGTAAATATTAAATAAATAAATTAATGACATTTGGGAGAATTCTTTAAATGTATGTCAACCTTTACTTTGAATTTATTTGACTTCATCTTCTTGCATTCTGATTGTGCATTGTATATAGTGTGCTAGTCATGTTTGTAAATAGAATATGTCCCTGAGTATCTTTCAATGTTAATTTTACTTAGTTTGTTTTCATATTAAAATAAAAATTATTTTTGTTTGCTCAGAGTCAATTGTTTGTTTTTTTATTCCTTGTTTTTTTCTGACATGTGACAAACTTCTCTCAAATAGCTGATGATTCTTGACTTTTTATTTGATTGTTTACTATTGGTTTTCCACTATTCAAGACCTTTATTGAAGCTACGTAGAGCTTCATTGAGGGGGCAGCAATGACCAAAGCAAGAAAAAAGCAGCATATTTGTTTGCCGATGCCTGTAATTCTAGCACTCTGGGAGGCCAAGGCAGGTGGATTGGTTAAGCTCATGAGTTCAAGACCAACTTGAGCAATATTGAAACCCTGTCTCTACTAAAATGAAAAACTGAGGCAAGAGGATCACTTGAGCCTGAGAATTCAAGGTTGCTGTAAGCTATAAGGCCTTGCTATGAGACATGCTCCCCAGGGCAACAAAGTGAAGTTTATAGAACAGATGAAGTTCTGTAGTTTCACTTTGTTTACCCAGATTATGGCTATCACTGAAAACTGGAGTACCAAAGGAGTGAACGGCTACACAGGTACATGGTAGCATTTTTCTTATTACTGGATTGGCCTCTTGATTTTCATCAGATTAAAATAATTAAAATGTATTGAGGTAAACTTCCACAAAATTAATTGTAGCCAGTTAAGATATATACTGTGATAAGTTATGTACCTATTTAATCACCACCACAATCAATATTGTAATAATTGTACAATGAATATTTCTATCATCATCAAACATTTTCTCATGCTTCTTTGTTATCAGTTCTCCAACCTCTGATGCCAGAAAGTCAGCAACTGTTTTCTGCAACTATTATTTTTTTTTATTTTTCCTATTCTAGAATTTAATGGGTAATAGGTGGAATCATACAGTATGTACTTTTTGTCTGCCTTCTTCTCAGCATAAAATTTTTGAGGTTGATGCATTTCATTCTATGTATCAGCACTCCATTCCTCTTGATATCAGAGCAATATTCCATTGTATATTTATACCAATTTCTTTCTCCACTCATGTATTGATTGCCATTTGGCATGTTTCCGGTTTGAATAAATTTGTTATAAAAATATGTGTACAAATATTTGTGCCAAAATATGTTTTATTTCTTTGAGTTAAAAGCCTAAGAATGGCATTGCTGAATTGTGTGTATGTGTATATTTAATTTTGTAAAACACTTCAAACTGACTCCATTCTATATTAGTACAAGAGTTTCTGCTGTTCTGTATCCTCACAAACACTTGATATTGTCTGTCTCTATTTTTAACCATTCTGATGTTTATTTAATAGTATCTCACTGTGGTTTTAATTTTCTTTTTTATTTTTTTTATTTTTTTATTAAATCATAACTGTATACAATGATATGATTATGGGGCATCATACACTCACTTCGTAAACCATTTGACACATTTTTATCACAGTGGTTAACATAGCCTTTCCGGCGTTATCTCAGTTACTGTGCCAAAACATTTACATTCTACATTTACCAAGTTTCACAAATACCCCTGTAATATGCACCACAGGTGTGATCCCACCGATTCCCCTCCCTCTACCCACCCACCCCTTTCCCACTTCCCCCTATTGTTAAGTTGTAGCTGGGTTATAGCTTTCATGTGAGAGTCCCAAATTAGTTTCATAGTAGGGCTGTGTACATTGGGTATTTTTTCTTCCATTCTTGGGATACTTTACTAAGAAGAATATGTTCCAGCTCCATCCATGTAAACATGAAAGAGGTAAAGTCTCCATCTTTCTTTAAGGCTGCATAGTATTCCATGGTATACATATACCACAATTTATTAATCCATTCGTGGATCGATGGGCACTTGGGCTTTTTCCATGACTTAGCTATTATGAATTGGGCTGCAATAAACATTCTGGTACAAATATCTTTGTTATGTTGTGATTTTTGGTCTTCTGGGTATATGCCCAGCAGAGGAATTACAGGATTGAATGGCAGATCTATTTTTAGATCTCTGAGTGTTCTCCATATATCTTTCCAAAAGGAATGTATTAATTTGCATTCCCACCAGCAGTGCAGAAGTGTTCCCTTTTCTCCGCATCCACGCCAACATCTCTGGTCTTGAGATTTTGTGATATAGGCTAGTCTCATTGGAGTTAGATGATATCTCAAAGTAGTTTTGATTTGCATTTCTCTGATGATTAAAGATGATGAGCATTTTTTCATATGTCTGAAGGCCGTGCGCCTGTCTTCTTCAGAGAAGTTTCTCTTCAAATCCCTTGCCCAGCCTGCGATGGGATCCCTTGTTTTTTTCTTGCTGATGCGTTTGAGTTCTCTGTGGATTCTGGTTATTAAACCTTTGTCAGAGTTATACCCTGCAAATATCTTCTCCCATTCTGAGGGCTGTCTACTTGCTCTGCTTACTGTGTTCTTAGCTGTGCAGAAGCTTTTTAGTTTGATCAAGTCCCAGTAGTGTATTTTTGAAGCTGCTTCAATTGCCCGGGGGGGTTCTCCTCATGAAATGCTCACCCAGTCCAATTTCTTCAAGGGTTTTCCCTGCATTCTCCTGTAGTATTTTTATAGTTTCATGTCTTAAGTTTAAATCTTTAATCCAATGAGAGTCTATCTTAGTTAATGGTGAAAGGTGTGGGTCCAATTTCAGTCTTCTGCAGGTTGCCAGCCAGTTCACCCAGCACCATTTGTTAAATAGGGAATCTTTTCCCCACTGAATGTTTTTAATTGGCTTGTCAAAAATCAAATAGCCGTAAGTAGCTGGATTCATCTCTTGGTTCTCTATTCTATTCCAGATATCTACTTCTCTGTTTTTGTGCCAATACCATGCTGTTTTGATCACTATCGATTTGTAGTAAAGTCTGAGGTCTGGTAGTGTGATTCCTCCTGTTTTGTTTTTATTTCTGAGTAATGTCTTGGCTATTCGAGGTTTTTTCTGATTCCATATAAAACGAAGTAATGTTTTTTCAAGATCTTTAAAATATGACAGTGGAGCTTTAATAGGGAGTGCATTGAAATTATATATTGCTTTGGGTAGTATGGACATTTTGATAATGTTGATTCTTCCTAGCCATGAGCATGGTATGTTTTTCCATTTGTTAACATTTTCAGCTATTTCTTTTCTTAGAGTTTCATAGTTCTCTTTATAGAGATCTTTCACTTCTTTTGTTAGGTAAATTCCCAAATATTTCATCTTCTTTGGCACTACTGTGAATGGGATAGAGTCCTTAACTGTTTTTTCAATTTGACTGTTGTTGGTGTATATAAAGGCTACCGATTTATGAATGTTGATTTTGTAACCTGAGACGCTGCTGTATTCCTTGATCACTTCTAGGAGTTTTGTAGTAGAGTCCCTAGTGTTTTCCAGATACACAATCATATCATCTGCGAAGAGCGAGAGTTTGATTTCTTCTGACCCTATATGGATACCCTTGATCGCCTTTTCTTCCCTAATTGCGGTGGCTAAAACTTCCATTACAATGTTGAAAAGCAATGGAGACAATGGGCAGCCTTGTCTGGTTCCTGATCTGAGTGGAAATGATTCCAATTTAACTCCATTCAATATGATATTGGCTGTGGGTTTGCTGTAGATAGCCTCTATCAGTTTAAGAAAAGTCCCTTCTAGACCAATTTTCTTGAGTGTTCTGATCATGAAGGGATGCTGGATATTATCAAAAGCTTTTTCTGCATCAATTGAGAGAATCATATGGTCTTTGTTTTTTAATTTGTTTATGTGCTGAATTACATTTATAGATTTACGTATATTGAACCAGCCTTGAGACCCTGGGATAAAACCAACTTGGTCATGATGTATAATTTGTTTGATGTGTTGCTGGATTCTGTTTGTTAGGATCTTGTTGAATATTTTTGCATCTATATTCATTAGTGATATTGGTCTATAATTTTCTTTTCTTGTTGGGTCTTTTCCTGGTTTGGGGATCAGGGTGATATTTGCTTCATAGAACGTGTTGGGTAGTCTTCCTTCTTTTTCTACATTTTGGAACAGGTTGAGTAATATAGGTACTAATTCCTCTTTAAAGGTTTGGTAGAATTCTGACGTGAAACCATCTGGTCCCGGGCTTTTCTTTTTAGGGAGGTTTTGTATAGTTGATGCTATTTCTGAACTTGATATGGGTCTGTTCAACATTTCCACTTGATTCTGGTTAAGTCTTGGAAGGTGGCGTGCTTCCAAGTATCGGTCTATTTCCTTCAGATTTTCATATTTCTGAGAATAAAGTTTCTTGTAATATTCATTAAGGATTTTTTGGATTTCTGATGAGTCTGTGGTTATTTCGTCTTTGTTGTTTCTGATTGATGATATTAGAGATTTTACTCTTTTTTTCCTGATTAGGTTGGCCAGAGGTTTATCTATTTTATTGACCTTTTCAAAAAACCAGCTTTTTGATTTATTGATCTGTTGTATTATTCTTTTGTTTTCAATTTCATTTAATTCTGCTCTAATTTTGGTTATTTCTTTTCTTCTACTGGGTTTGGGGTTGGAATGTTCTTCCTTTTCCAGTTGCGTGAGATGTTCCATTAAGTTGTTAACTTCCTCTCTTTCCGTTCTCTTGAGGAAGGCTTGCAGTGCTATAAATTTCCCTCTTAGAACTGCCTTTGCAGTGTCCCAGAGGTTCTGATAGCTTGTGTCTTCATTGTCATTTTGTTCCAAAAAATTGGTGATTTCTTTCTTAATCTCATCTCTGACCCAGCTATCATTCAGCATAAGGTTATTTAACTTCCATGTTTTTGTATGGGTATGCAGATTCCTGTTGTTACTCAATTCAAGTTTTATTCCATGATGGTCCGAGAAGATGCATGGAATAATTTCTATTCCTTTAAATTTACTGAGGTTAGACTTGTGACCTAAAATGTGATCAATTTTGGAGTAAGTTCCGTGGGCTGATGAGAAGTATGTGTATTCAGTTTTGTTGGGATGAAATGTTCTGTAGATGTCTGCTAAATCTAAATGTTGGATGGTTAGGTTTAAATCTAAGATTTCTTTGCTCAGCTTCTTTCTGGAGGATCGATCCAACACTGCCAAGGGAGTGTTGAAATCTCCAACGATTATGGAGCTGGAGGAAATCAAGTTACTCATGTCTGTTAGAGTTTCTCTTATAAATTGAGGTGCATTCTGGTTGGCTGCATAGATATTAATAATTGAGATCTCGTCATATTGAGTATTACCCTTAACAAATATGAAGTGACCATTCTTGTCCTTCCTTACTTTTGATGGTTTAAAGCCTAGTGTATCTGCAAATAAAATTGCAACACCTGCTTTTTTCTGATTACCATTTGCCTGAAATATGGATGACCATCCTTTCACCCTGAGTCTGTATTTGTCTTTTAAGTTGAGATGTGACTCTTGTATGCAACAAATATCTGGCTTAAGTTTTTGTATCCAGTCAGCTAACCTATGCCTCTTTAGAGGACAGTTTAAGCCATTCACATTGATGGAGAGTATTGATAAGTCTGGTGGAATTTTGGGTATCGAGTTTTTCAAAGGTCCAGTGGACATTTTTAATCCTTTCGCCAGTGTGGAAGTTGGAGTTTGATCCGAAGTTTCTGAGTGAGTTTACTTTTGTGGTATAGGATTGGGTTGGTCATTGTGGAGGATAGGTCTGAGAACATCCTGAAGAGCTGGTTTACTTATGGCAAATTTTTTCAACATATGAATGTCATTGAAGTATTTAATTTCTCCATCATAGATGAAACTCAGTTTAGCTGGATACAAGATCCTGGGTTGAAAGTTTTTTTGCTTTAGGAGATTAAAAGTTGATGACCAGCCTCTTCTTGCTTGAAAAGTTTCAGCAGAGAGATCTGCAGTTATTCTAATATTCTTACCTTTGTACGTTATAGTTTTCTTTCGCTGGGCTGCTTTGAGAATCTTCTCTTTCATGTTAACTTTAGTGAAGCTAATTATGATATGTCTGGGAGATGGCTTATTGGGGTTGAATCGTGCTGGGGTTCTGAAGCTGTCTGCTATCTGAATTTCAGATTCTCTAGGCATGTCTGGAAAATTTTCTTTCATAATTTCATGTAGAAGGGCCTCTGTGCCCTTGGCAGCTACTTCATCATTCTCCGAAATTCCTATAACCCTTATGTTGTTTTTTTTCGAATTATCTGAGAGCTCTCTGAGTGAGTGATCCGTTTTTGCTCTCCATTTCTCTTCCTCTTTGAGAGATTGGGAGCGTTCGAAGACTTTATCTTCAATGTCAGAAATCCTTTCTTCTGCTTGCTCCATTCTGTTACTGAGGGATTCTACTGTATTTTTCATATCTTTGAGGGCTGTAAGTTCTCGTTTCAGTGTGTCTAAGTCTTTGGTGGTTTTGTCTTTAAATTCGTTAAATTCTTGAGACAGTTTTTGAATTTCTCCTTGAATTCCTAATTCCATTTTATTAATCTTGTCTGCAAACCAAATTCTGAATTCGACTTCTGACATCTCAGCCAGTTGTTTATGAATGGGATCTTCAATCACATCTGCCGTATCTTTTCTTGGGGGGGTTGATCTATTCTGGTTATTCATGTTACCAGAGTTTTTCCGCTGATTCCGCCCCATGGTTTACTCCCTTTGGTTTTTCCCCTGGGGTTTTATCGAGGGCCCGTACAGTGTTGTGGCCTGAGAAACTGTTGCCCTGTCTGGTGTGGTGGAGCAAAGTGGTTCTGTCTTGTTTTCAGCTGGTTTCTGTTCGATCCGATTGCAACTTCTACTCTGGCTTGAAGTCTCAGCTGTGTGGAAAAATCAGCAATTAAGTCACCCCGCCTGCCCACCTCTGGCCCCTTGGAAAAGGAGAATCAAACCTTCCTACAATCACACACCCAGGGCACCGCCTGAAAAGTCCTCAGTCTATTAGCCCAGTTCAAAAGGTCCGAATCAACCGTCTCAATCGGCACTTGTCTCGGGTGGAAGGGTTCAAGAGGTCTCTGGGAACTGGATCACAGGGGCCTGGTGACCCCTCTGACACAGCTCACCCCAGTGCAGCGTGGAGTCAGGAGGAGCCACCCAGCAAACAGAGCAGTCTGGGAAGGTTGACGTCTCCTTCCCCACTTTGCCCCTCCGTCGGACCCAGTCACTGGTATCTCTGCAGATGGCTAACCCAGTTGCCTGCAGAGAACAGACACTCCAGGGGTTTGCACCTGCCTGAATCGCAAGGAAGTCTGCCAGGCCCCCGCAGACTGCCGCTATCTAGCAGGAGGAGATGGGGCCTGACATCTTTGAGTGTTTGATGCAGGTGATGGGAAGGAGGTGTTCACTCAGGCTTAGCCCCGTCCCTGATGGATGCTGCTAACAGAACAGAACAGAACAGACAACTTTGTGAGATTCTGTCTCTGTTCCTGTCGTCGCCTACAGGAGACGGGCTGTTTTGAGTTCAAACGTCTTTGCTGTTGGAGAATTGCGTCTGAACACCTCTCTGGGTCGGCCCCGCCCTGGAGGCTTCCAGGTTTGTGAGCCGTGTCACCGGTGGCCTCCTCTGGTTGCCCAGGGAGACAGGGGGTGTGGCCTCAGAATATCCAGAAGTGAGCGTTCTGCCGTTAAAGAAAAAACGGCTGGTGATCTACCTCCAGGGAACTGCTGCTCTGGTGTGGGCACTCAGGCGACCCTTTTCTCCTCTGTCCCGCGCCCCAGAGTCAGCACTGAGCGGCCGCAGTTTGTGCTGGGTCCACACCCCTTAAGAGATCCCCCAAGAATCAGAACTCTTGGGGGATGGGCCCCCAGACCCCGATTGGGAGTGGGGCGGGGGGAAGCTAGAGTTTCATTCAGTTTTACGCAACACTACGGTCCGGGGAGGGCTCCTGCACTGCACCGCAGGGAAGTGCCGCCAAGGCTTGATTTCCCCTCAGCAGAGTGCCCTCTCCTCGCTCATGTGTCCTGGAGTCAGCGCTGACCTGACGCAGCTCAGGCACTGTGCACTCCCCTCGAGAAATCACCCAAGGATCCGAACTCCGGGGGGATAGGCCCTCAGACCCCGAGTGAGAGTAGGGGTTCTCAGCTCTCAGCGGGGAGGCCAGAGTCTTATTCAGTCTTGGGCTCCCTATGCCCGGGGAGGGTTGGTGCACTGCACCGCAGGGAAATGCCGCCAAGGCTTGATTTCCCCTCAGCAGAGTGCCCTCTCCTCGCTCACGTATCCCAGAGTCGGCGCTGATCTGACGCAGCTCAGGCACTGTGCACTCCCCTCGAGAAATCACCCAAGGAGCCGAACTCCTGGGGGATAGGCCCTCAGACCCCGAGTGAGAGTAGGGGCTCTCAGCTCTCAGTGGGGAGGCCAGAGTCTTATTCAGTCTTGGGCCCCGTATGCCCGGGGAGGGTTGGTGCACTGCACTGCAGGGAAGTGCCGGGAGGCGTGACTCCCCCTCAGCCCGGTGCCCTCTCCTCACTCGGCACGCCTCAGAGTCAATGCTGACCAGTCGCAACTCGGGGACTGTCCACTTCCCTTGAGAAATCACCCACGGATCCGAAGTCCTGGGGGACAGGCCTCCAGACCTCAGTGGGCGGGAGGGGAGCGCCGGGGATTCAGGGTTGCCGGCAAAGGATTCCCAAAGTTTTATTCAGCCCTATGTCCGGCAGGAGAACGCCACGGCACCCCAGTAGGGGAGGTAGGTCCAGTTTTTAGAAGGTCTCTCCCGTGGAGTGTAGTGGGAGGGCCTTTAATTTCTGCCCGCTTGTTCAATTTTGGGGCTCTAGAGCCGGTCTCATGGGGGAGGGGGACTCCCGTCCGCTTGGTGGTGGATTTTGTACCTTTTGTTTGCGTCCTTCTGATCACAACTTGCCTCAGCGGTGTTGATGTGCGTTCTTCAGCCTTCTCTCTTGGTGAGGCTCAAGTCCACCAGGATACTTACTAAATTCCTATTCCTTAACTCTCCTTCTGGACGGGAGCCTTTGTTGAAAGCTGGCTTCAGTCTGCCATCTTGTCTCCCCTTTAATTTTCTAATACCTATTATCAGTGGTGTGAACATCATTTCAGGACCTTGTTTGTCATTTTTTTATTGTCTTTAAAGAGATGTGTGTTCAGATCCAAGGACCATTTTTAAACATTGATTTTGTCTATGTTATTGATTTGTATGAATTTTTATGTATATTCCGGATACTGGTACTTTGACAGGTAGTCATATTACCAAATTTCTCCTAGTCTGTGACTTGACTTTTCATTTTCTGAATGGCATCTTTTGAAGGACAGAAGTTTATAATTTTGATGAAGTGTATTAATTTTTTATCTTATAGTTTGATCTTGTGTCCTATTAAAGTAAGATATCTTCACCTATCCAAGTTTATAGAGATTTTGCCCTATAATTTCTTTTAGAAAACTTATACTTAGGGCTTTTAACTGTAGACCTATGATTGATTTTGAGTTAATTTTTATGTGTGGTGTGAGGTCAAGATTCCTTCCTCCCCCCCCCCAAAGGCTGTCCTGATTGTCCAGCTCCATTTATTGAAGAGATTATTGTCTTTCTCCTCATTACATTCATTGGCACGTCTGTTGAAGTTGATTGACTTTATATATGTGGGTTTATTTGTGTATTCTGTTGCATTGTTCTAATGTGTATATATTTTTTATAATGCAAATTTCTTACTTTTTTTGTGACTTAGCTTTACATTCAGTCTGAAAATCAGGTACTGAGAGTGCTTCAGTTTGCTTCTTTTTAAAAGTGGCTTTGGTTTTCCTAGGTTTTTTATATTTTCTAAATAATTTTACAATCTGATAATTAAAAAAAGTAGTCTGCTTGTGTTTAACTGAGATGGTATTAAAACTGTAGATCAATTTGAAGAATGACCATATTAACAATATTGAGGTTTATAATCCATAAACATGTGATATTTTTCTGCATATTTAGATTTATATAATATATCTCAGTAGTTTTTTGTGTTACGCTAGAAGTATTGCTTACCTTTATTTTTGTGAATTTATTCTTAATCATTTTAGGCTTCTTGACACTATTGACTTTTAAAAAAATTCATTTTACAACTAGGTATTTCCAATATATATAAATATAACTGATTTTTATAGTATGTAGACCTTATATCCTGTGCCCATTGGTAAGTTCACTTACTAGATCTAATAGATTTTTGGAATGTCCTTAGAATTTTATACATGTATGGTCTGGAAGAATAAGCTGACATTCTTATCTTTTACTTCCTAATATGTATATCTTTTATAATATTTGTTTTTATTTTCTTATCAAACTATTAGGGAACTCCAGTAGAATATTAAATATAAATGATAACAGGTGGCATCCTTGCCTTTGTTTCTGATCTGGATTGGAAAGATCAATCTGATTTTCACCATTCCATAAAATTATAGGTCAATTGTAAGTACTATTTATCAGGCTAAGGATGTGTTCTGATAATATCAGTGTGCTGAAAGTTTCCTTAAACAATTGATGTTAAATCTGGTCCAATTTCTATTCTGTACCTATTGTGATACTCATATAATCTTACCTTTTAAATCTGTTCATGTTTTAACCGGACCTTGTACTTCTGTGATAAACAGCACTTAATCATTTCTTTTGTCTACACTACTGGATTAGATTTGCTGATATTGAATATTCAAAATATATGCATTCCATATTCCCTTCACTTCAACAGCTATTGTACTGTTTTATCCTTTGTGTGTTGGTTTAGGTTAGTTGTGTGTTTAAAATATTTTCATTTTATATAAATTGATAAATACGTATTTTTAACATATTTTACAGTGTGAAATGTTCTCCAATGTATAATGAGCACCCATGCCTTTTGCCCAAACTTTCCGAAAAATGCCCCTTGAGAAAGTGGCTGGCCCTTGGCTGGGAGAGACACATCTGGGGAGAGCTAATGCTCCCCTCCCAGTAAACGTGCAAATTACAATGTTCATTCCCGCTTTCCTGGCAGCTTTTCCCTCACTAGCATATCCAGCACTGGCCAAGATGGCCACGCAGGTGACTGAGGGGACAGAAGTTTCTAAAGCCACTTGTCCCATGGGCAGCCAGTCTGGTCCTTAGCATCCGCATGGGGCCCACTCTGCATGGCACCTCCTTGGCCTTCACTCCAAGTGGCTGTGGACGTCCTTGCCAGTCCTGCCACAACCCCAATTCCTGATGCTGGTGCTGAGCAGAGGCTGCTCCAGCCCACTCCCTCTAGATCCTTGTAGAACCCCGTGCACTCAGTGGGCCCAGGCAGGAGAGCAGAGTGGCCCTGGGAGGCCCCTTGGGCTCCTGTGCTTCAGAGCCATATTACCCATATATAATGCATATTCTTATTTGGAATAAAGATGTGCTTTTTTACACAGCAAAATATGGTGTTTACTTACTATATTTATCTCCATATATGTCTGATGATAACACTTAAGATCTAAGCTGCTAGCAAATTTCAAGTATACAGCACAGTATTATTAGCTAGAGTCACCATACTTTACTTTAGACCTCCAGAGTTTATTCATCTTGTATAACTGAAACATATCCTTTGACCAACATCACCCATTTTTCCTCTTTTCCCACCCTCTGGTAACCATCACCCCATGCTCTGCTTATGTAAGTTTGACTAGTTTAGATTCCTCATATGAGGGAAAACATACAATAGTATTTATATTTCTATGTCTGGCATATTTCACTTACCAAAATGTCATCCAGGTCCAACCATGTTGATATGGTAGGATTTCATTCTTTTTAAGGTTGAAAAACATTCCATTGTATATACCTCACCTTCTTTACCTATTTATCTGTCCACAAAAATCAACGTTATGTCTGTATCTTGGCTACTATGAATGGTGCTGCAATGGAAATGGGTGTGCAGAAAATCCTCTTTGAAATCCTGATTTCAATTTCTTTGGCTACACACCCCAAAGAAGAATTGCTAAGTCTTCTGATAGTTCTACTTTCAATTTTTAGGGGGACCTCTATACCTCTATAGTATTTTCCATAATGATTGTACCAATCTGCCTGGCAAGCAAGAGTGTACAGGAATCTCTTTTCTTCGGATCTTTGCCAACACTAGTGACTTTTTATTTTTATTTTTTTGATAATAGACATCCTAATAGGGATTAGATTAAATCTCATAGTGGGTTTAAATTAAATTTCCTTGGTAATCAGTTAGGTTAAGCACTTTTTCATATACCAGTTAGTCATTAGTATTCCTTATTTGGAAAAAGAAATCTATTGAGGTCTTTTTGTCCATTTCTTAATTGGGATATTTGTTTTTGTGCTACTGAGTTCTATGTATTCTCTCTATGTTTTGGATATTAATCCCTCATCTGATATACAGTTTTCAAATATTTTCTTCCATTCTCTAAGTTTTATTTATATTTTATTGATTGTTTCCATTTCTGTACAGAAAATTTTATAGTTTGATGTAGTCTCATTCATTTTCATGTTTTTTTTTAACCTGTGCCTTTGGCATTATATGTAGTATCAAAAGAAATTGTTGACAGGACAAATCAACATTAAGGAAGTTTTTTCTTCTGTTTTCTTCTAGGTGTTTTATTGTGTCAGGTCTTATGCTTAAATCTTTAATTCATTTTGAGTTGTATGTTGTAATAAAAGGATCCAGTATCATTCTGTAGCATGCTGATATCAAGTTTATTAACAATATTTATTGAAGATACTATTCTTTTCCCATTGTGTATTTTTGGCACCCTTATCAAAAAACAGTATTGTGTATGAGTTTTGTTTTGTTTTTTTCTCTGCTCTCTATTCTTTTTCACTGGTATATGTTTTTAATGCAAATACCAACTGTTTAGATTATCATAGCTTTGTAATGTAATTGAAGCTGTGAAGTGTGAAGCCCCCATTTTTTTTTTGTTGTTGTTGTTGGTAATTTGTCTATCTCAAGATTGCTTGACTATTATCAGACTTTTGGAGTTCCATATGAATTTTAGGATTGTTTTTCCTACTTTTTTGAAAAATGCCACTGGGATTTTTATAGAGATTACATTGAATTTATAGATTGTTTTAGGTACTATGGTCATTTTAACAATATTAATTCTTCCAATCCATAAACACAGTATCTTCCCATGTATGTGTGTATTCCTTAATTTCTTTAATCAGTATAAGTATACAAATCTTCAGTTATTTGGTTAAATTTATTCCTATGCATTTTATTTTCTAATGGTATTGCAAATTAGATTTTCTATCTTTCTTTATTTTCTTAGATTTTTTTCTCAATTTCTTTATTTCTATACACTATTGCTAGTGTATAGAAATGCAATTGACTTTTCTATGTTAATTTTGTATCCTTCAGTTTTAGTGAATTCATTAATTAGTTCTCTCTGTTTTTTTTTTTTTTTTTTTTGTAAAATGTTTAGGGTTTCCTATATATAAAATCAAGCCATATGCAACTTTACTTTTCTTCTTTCTTTTTTTTTTTTTTTGTAGAGACAGAGTCTCACTGTACCGCCCTCGGGTAGAGTGCCGTGGCGTCACACGGCTCACAGCAACCTCTAACTCTTGGGCTTACGCGATTCTCTTGCCTCAGCCTCCCGAGCAGCTGGGGACTTTTCTTCTTTCTAATTTGGATGCCTTTTCTTAATTTTTCTTGGCTAATTGCTCTGACTAGGGCTTCTTGTATTATGTTGAATAGAAGTGATTAGAGAGTGTTTCTTTATCTTAGCCTTGATCTTGAAAGAAATGTTTTCAGGTTTTCACTATGGAATATGATGCTGGCTGTGGTTTTGTCATTTATATCCTTTATCATGTTGAGGTACAGTCCTTCTATACCTAAATTGTTGATAGTTTTTATCATGAAAGAATGTTGGATTTTGCCAGATGCTATTTCTGAATCTATCAACATGATCCTAAGAATGTTATCCTTAACTCTGTTGATGCAGTGTGTATCAGATTGCATCAACAGTTGCAAGGGTGTATCACATTTAGAGTTTGGAATTTATCACTGCAAGGAAACACAACCTTGCCTTGCAGAGATAAATCTATTATCATGGTGGATAACTGTTTTAATGTGTTGATTAGGTTTGCTATTATTTCTTTGAGGGTTTTTATATCTAGGTTCATTAGGAATATTGTCCTGCAATATTTCTTTTCTTGTAGAGTCCTTGTCTGACTTTGTAACAGGGTTATGCCAGCCTCATAAAATGAACTGGAAAGAATTCTCTCCTTTTTTCATATTTTGGAAGAGTTGGAGAACATCGGAATTAATTCTTCTTTGAATATTTGGAAGAATGCACCAGTGAAGCCATCTGGCCTAGGACTTTTCTTTGTTGAAAGCTCCTTGATAACTAATCAACCTCTTTACTTCTTATTGGTCTGTTTACATTTTCCATTTCTTCATCATTGATACTTACTCCATATTTATTGCAAAATGAAGTAGATTCAGAAAAACACATAAAACATATATATGGCCTAATGAATTATTATAAGTTAAATACCATTGAAAACATCAAGTATTAGAACTTTATAATCCACCCAACAAGACCCACAGTGTCTGTGCCCCATCTCAAGCACACTGTAGGCAGCTATTTAACTAAATTATATAGTATTTGTTTGTTTGCATTTGTAAAATGGTTTTATTATCAAAATGTACCTCTCTAGGTTTTACAATTATGCCTATTTGTTTTTTAATTATTTTTCTTGTTTTTTTTTTTTTTATTGTTGGGGATTCATTGAGGGTACAATAAGCCAGGTTACACTGATTTCAATTGTTAGGTAAAGTCCTTCTTGCAATCATGTCTTGCCCCCATAAAGTGTGACACACACCAAGGCACCACCCCCCTCCCTCCGTCCCTCTTTCTTCTTCCCCCCACCATAACCTTAATTGTCATTAATTGTCCTCATATCAAAATTGAGTACATAGGATTCCTGCTTCTCCATTCTTGTGATGTTTTACTAAGAATAATGTCTTCCACGTCCATCCAGGTTAATACAAAGGATGTAAAGTCTCTATTTTTTTTTAATGGCTGAATAGTATTCCATGGTATACATATACCACAGCTTGTTAATCCATTCCTGGGTTGGTGGGCATTTAGGCTGTTTCCACATTTTGGCGATTGTAAATTGAGCTGCAATAAGCAGTCTAGTACAAGTGTCCTTATGATAAAAGGATTTCTTTCCTTCTGGGTAGATGCCCAGTAATGGGATTGCAGGATCAAATGGGAGGTCTAGCTTGAGTGCTTTGAGGTTTCTCCATACTTCCTTCCAGAAAGGTTGTACTAGGTTGCAGTCCCACCAGCAGTGTAAAAGTGTTCCCTTCTCTCCACATCCACGCCAGCATCTGCAGTTCTGAGATTTTGTGATGTGGGCCATTCTCACTGGGGTTAGATGATATCGCAGGGTTGTTTTGATTTGCATTTCTCTAATACATAGAGATGATGAACATTTTTTCATGTGTTTGTTAGCCATTCGTCTGTCATCTTTAGAGAAAGTTCTATTCGTGTCTCTTGCCCATTGATATAAGGGATTGTTGGCTTTTTTCATGTGGATTAATTTGAGTTCTCTATAGATCCTGGTTATCAAGCTTTTGTCTGATTGAAAATATGCAAATATCCTTTCCCATTGTGTAGGTTGTCTCTTTGCTTTGGTTATTGTCTCCTTAGCTGTACAGAAGCTTTTCAGTTTAATGAAGTCCCATTTGTTTATTTTTGTTGTTGTTGCAATTGCCATGGCAGTCTTCTTCATGAAGTCTTTCCCCAGGCCAATATCTTCCAGTGTTTTTCCTATGCTTTCTTTGAGGATTTTTATTGTTTCATGCCTTAAATTTAAGTCTTATCCGTCTTGAATCAATTTTTGTGAGTGGGGAAAGGTGTGGATCCAGTTTCAGTTTTTTACATGTAGACATTTTAATTCTCTTTTAATCTTAGATCTATTCACCATTACTTTATTTTACTTGTTGAAACTCACACTAGTTTTCTCATAGAGAGTTCTGTGACTTAAATTTTGCAGATAATATACTCATAATGCTGTATAGCACAGTCCTCTGTCTCTGTATGCTTAGCACACTGGCAATTGGAGCTTGAAACTGCGTTAGGCTTAGGTTCCATATCTTAGGAATAACCATAGTTGACATTTAGCAAAACTATGGGAATGACAGGCGTCTGATTTTCTCTCTCTTTTTTAAAATGACTTTGGCATCCATTTATTCTTAATATCTGTGTCTATTCATTGAGAATTAAAAGTGAAGATATTTCAAGTCTATCAGTTTTCATCATTATTGAGAATACTTCTACAAAGGCATACTTTTTTTAGCTACAATTGATTGTGATTTAAATAAGATAGACAAAATTGATAATTACCTATTTTCATTCATCTTTAAGACTTCAGTAATAAATTTATCTCTATCATTTTCCAAAGGTGAACATTTTAAATCATATATGTTATAAGCATAGGCTCAAACATTTTTGGTAAATTTCAATCCATTGCATTTTTTATCATTACTGAAGCTCAAAATTTCCCATAATTGGTCCATTGAAGCCTTTTCTAAGTTGGCCCTTAAGTTCTTCAAGTGTCATCAATAGAGTCCTTATTATCGCATAGGAAAATATGTTCCATGCTCAAGTTGTACTTCTGTTTCTCAGACTGGATAAACCCTTCCTCTAAGAAGTCCTTTATTTCACATGGATAACTGTTACTTTTAATCCAAATTCATCACTATAAATCTTCTTCTCAACTTTTTGTCCACTACATTTGTAACATCTTTGTTCCACTATGAATCATGGTTTTCAAGAATAGGGAGATGATAAGATTGGGATATTTCATAATTACTCATTGTTCTACCTCATTTTGTCTATATAAATATCTCAGAAAAATAAGCATAATACTACCACCAATATGGTTACTGAGAGCACAAAATTTTCCTTTGTTCTTTCTCATGGAATTTACCTTTTCATTTTTTTTTTTTTTGTGGAGACAGTCTCACTTAACCACCCTCGGTAGAGTGCCATGATGTCACAGGACTGACAGCAATCTCCAGATCTTGGGCTTTTGTGATTCTCCTGCCTTAGCCTCCCGAGCCACAATGCTCGGCTATTTTTTGGTTGCAGTTCAGCTGGGGCTGGGTTTGAATCCGCCACCCTCGGTATATGGGGCTGGTGCCCTGCTCACTGAGCCACAGGAATTTACTTTTTATCAATTTATATGTTCATTTTTATATGGGATAGGATTTTGTGGGCTCCTAAAATGAGGCAGACTTTAGGAAAAACTTTCCCAACTTCCTACATCTCTATCTTCTGTTTTAGTTCCTGACTATGGTTACCTTCACTTTGACCTTGACCTTCTCTTTCTTTCTATATGACATGGTTGTGATTCCACTCACAGAAGTTCTTCCGTATTGTGTATCTCTGTCCATAATGGAATACTGATTGGTAAATTTTAAGAGTTCATAGGGGTTAGACTGTTCCGATCCTCTTTCTTCTTCCTATAATGGAAACTTTACACACACCTGGAGAGAAAAAAATTTTACCTCATTCCAGTTCTGTTCTCAGCTTGGTCAGGCTGTTAGGTGTAGGGGAACCAAATACCAGAAGTCAGATCCTTATGTTCCCAGGTTCCTGGTTCCCAGTACTGAAGAATGGTTACTCGTACTGAGCCAACAGAATGAATGAGCAGAGCAAGCAGATGCAAGCACGCAAAGTGCTAAGGTTTTATTAAAGATTGAAGTATCGTACATTCCAAAGAAGGAATGGGTCAGCCCCCACAAGAGGAAGAGACACTAGTTTTATAAGATTTCTCCTTTTATGGTGACTACCTAAATTTATGTTACATTGGGGGGTATGAAGTATTCTTGGGTCTTTTTGGAACAGTGTATGTAACTCCTGGAATTGGGAACATTTCCGTTTTCTGTCTCTGTAAGGCAATTTCTCAGTGTTGCCCTGGTGTTTGTAAACTGTGATTTTTACTATGTTAGTGAGGGTAGTTCATTTAGGGACACAGTTAGCTCAATCATGTTTATGCTCCAAAGACCCTCTTCAAGGCCTTGACAATATTTCTATGTTATGGTTTCTCTACTTCTTTCTGATGGGTCAGTTCTTGGAGACTCCCTCGACATATCAGCTGTCCTTTCTTGGGAGCCTCCTCCCTGGAGTCAGACAACCCATGTCACTAAAATCACATCTGTCTGTCCATGTCAGAAAGTCCCTAGGACATTAATCAGTTCCTCCAACAACCAGCTCCCCAAAACAATCTACCTTCAAGGCCTTGCACCTGCAAAGTCTCAATTAGCCCTGTTTCCATAATAGTCCAGGCCAGCCTGACCCAAGCCAGTCCAAAATAGCATTAACCATTCATTCACCATGCTCATGTCTAACTGGCTAATCTAACCAGACTTCTCAGTCAATACCTGTGGGCTATTCATTGGTTCTATTATTCTCAAGTTCATCAGTCTCTGCCCATGTTCCTTTTTCCCTACAGAGATGTCATACTATGTCATATTATGTGTTTGAGGTATTTTTTTCTTCTACCCTCACCCTAATTTTGTTTTAAATATTATCTTATGTTTTAGCTTTTGGTTGACATAGTACCAATTTCCCAGAATCCGTTTATTTATTTTGTTTTAGTTTAAATGAATTCTATCTCCTTTTGTTTGATCACTTGTCCACTTCTAAATATTCTTTTGATACACTTTAGGATGGAGGTAGTTAGGTCATGAAATTCTTCCTCATATTACTTTTCATGTTTTTGTATGTGGCTTTACAAACCAACAACATAACAGATACTTGTATAATGTACATGACAGGACATTATTGTATGGCTAATGCCCAGGTAAATTCCCTTTACTTTTTCTAAAATATCAGCTGAACTGTGTTACTTCTTTCCTTTTGTAACAATATACACTTAGTGGCCTCCCGGCTTTGATTTTGTAGATTTTACCAGTCTCTTCTGAATTACTGATCGAATAGATTTTGAACCAACCAAATAAATATAAGTATTTCATTTAATTCAGTATTATTTTTCTTCCAATCACTTTTATGGAGAGTTTGGGATGTAGAAGGAATAAATATCAGTACATAAATCACCATCCTGCCATCTTGAGTTGAAAGCAGCTAATTTATTTTTTAGGTTATGTGAGACAGTTTTCAGCCATCTATGTAAAATATTAGCAATAAGATACATGTGCATATTTTTATGAACTAACAATTTGGAATATTTTATAAGATTTAGGAATGATTTTAACATGGCATTTCACATTTTTTCCCAAAAGGACTATTTAATGAAACCAATCAACTTGCAGATTGGCAAGTTCTAACTTAGACAAAAGATGTTTTTTTCATGTATTTTTTCTTCTCTCTGCCCTTGGCCTTAGATATATGTTGTGCTTTTGGTTTCCATTATTGTTTGTATTGCACTGTGAAATGAAATGAAGAGAGATGCATAGATACTTATACATTGCTAGAAAGTCAGAATTGGACAGAGTGTGAGAACTTTCCTAGTCTAGACTATAAATTTAAAAGAAAAAAAAAAACTGATGAAGGGAAAGATAAAGTGATCGATGCTAGTTGATTTGCCTGAGTGATGGCTGAGCTGAGGATAGAAGCATCCCTTGCTCTTTCTTTACCCCGCTGTACACTACAATCTCTCTTCTTGTGTGAATGTGTATCGTATGTTCTATGCACTTTATATCTTCTACAGAATGACTATTTCATGCATGAAGATTTGTTAATATTATTCCCACATATTTAATTACCTGTTACTAATAATATAGACCAAACTAATTTTTAAATTGATTCATTCAAATTGTTTCTACTGTTTTTTAACAGGGAACCCATTATTTCTTTGGATTTATTTTTAATTGTTTTAAGCATTAAATATTGCATATTGGCCTTTTGTATAAAAAGAAGTACACCTTACAAATAACGTGCTCTTCATAGAAAGCACTGTGTTAAAAATACATATTTGAAATGTTTTAGAAAGCGTAGGTAAGTCCTTATTGGTAACTATAGCAGATTAAAAATCTCAGGCTTATCACGGGGACAAGTGGAAATGGGTTGTATTCATAAATATGTTCCAATTCATTTCTTCTCAGTTGTCTTTTGCTCTAATTTCTTTTCTATTTTCTGTTTCTCTCATGGCTTTGCCTGAGCATTCCTGTTGCCTTGGCATCCTAAGCTGCTATTACTCACACAAAGTACAGGAATTCCTGCTGTTGTGACTGGCATTACCGTGAATCTCAGCTGATGTACTTGGCAGTTTGGTAGTATGGCAGTATGAAGGTCATTGATACGAATCTAAGTGGGACAACCACATGATAAGTTGCATGGTGTCTAACCCTCAATTAAATGTATATGTTGGAGAGTTGTGGATTGTAGCATAAATCGAGTATGGTATTGCATAAGCATTCATTTCCTTTTATTGTTTCTATGCTACAAAATGCATTTGTTTTTCCAAGTGTATTAGCCAGTCTAGATAACCTACCAAATGTAATTGAAAGTATGGATCTCCCATGCTTGGGCTCTTAGGAGATCAGGGCTTGTCTGCAATACTGTTCTTTCGCGGTTTGATCAATACACTCAAACTTTCATTTTCTTGCACTTTGCTAAGAGAAAATATTATCAGAGCATAAAATTTCCTTTTGTTTTCTAAGCAGAAAGTAACATATGACCAGAACTCAAGGGGAGAAAAATTAGCTGATGAATAAGTACCCAAGAACTTGGGAAGAAAGTATATATTTTTTATTACCCACTAAGCCACGATAAGGGTTATTATCATGAGATAATCATTCCTCTGGAGCAATACAAGACAGGGGACACAGCTGAGTGCTATCATGCCCATGGGATGTGATTAGCTCATGATAACAGCATCCCCTGGACTCATTGCTATTATGTCTATTCACCCCCATTTTCTATATATAAATAAATGATTTTGGCGGACAGATTCAATTCCCACAAACTGCAAGTTTGCATTAAAATGCTTCAGCTGTGAGATTCACAGATATTAATCTACCCTTTTGGAATGTTGAACAGTCAATCAGAATCTTTCTTCGTCTCAAGCTGTTTTATGATATTATTACAATGTATTTTGTGACAGAATGGCGGGTAAAGCAAGTTTCAGAGAAATAGGCTTGTTTGGGCTCGATTTAGTTGCTTGAGGGTAACCTCTACATAAAATGACTCTGCCTGCTCACTAAGGCATCCTAAATTTCTCATTATTTTTTTTCCTGCCTGACTCAATTTCTTTCCTGCATTTTAGAAGTCTGAAGTTTATTCCTCTAACTAGATTAATAAAAGTAGATTTCTCATTTCATATTTCAGAATTGATAGGAGAAAATACTATCTCAGTGATGACAGAGTGAAGAGAGAAAATGCTAGTTGAGAGTTTGAGATTTCAAAATTAACTTTGAAGTTAGACTGATTTTGTATATAAATGGGAGGCTTTTGATATACCAAAAGACTTGTGGGGCATGCTTTATTATGAATCTAAGTAAAATTTGTGGAAAAGGAGCAATTCAAAAAATTAAAAATTAAATGCCATTTCAAAAAGCTGAAGACTTTGGGATAATAATACTGTCTTACTGGGTGGAGTCATCTCATTGGCTATTCTTATGAGCAGCAGAAACATAAGTTAGATTATCATAGAATCCTAAAGTGAAATTTTCTTTCTGTACTAAAAAATATTTGTGATAAACATGTCAATGATATTAGAATGAGTTATTTGTTATAAATAAGGTAAGATTTAGTCTTAAAAATTAAAAAGGGAATGAGTGGCCCTTGCCCCTCACTTTGTTTTATTGTTCTGGGGGGCAATCTCTTTCTTATCCATATTTCCATAGCCCCAAATTGTTGAAGATAGCATACAAATACTCATTATTTAATTAAGTAATGTCTTTAACTAAGGAAAACAAAATTTCCTGCTTATCCTCATTCTTCTTCTCTAGCAATGTTGTTATTTTTATGAACTTAATAATGAACGAAGCTTCTTTCATACCACATCAGGCTAGAACAGGAAGGGAGGCATACACCAGCTGATACAGAGCATCGGATGTGAATGCAAATTCATTTAGCAAGTCTGAAATTATAAAGTGGACATAGATTAATGGTGTTTTTATATGATTTTAAACGACAAGTAGTATTGATATTTAATGAATTATTGGACCTTCGTGTTTCCCTTTTTAAAAAACATCTTGGAATGAAATTCTGGCTGTGCAATTCTGAAAAAGCTTTTCCTTTTGTGATGGTCACTTTTCATGTGAACTTTACTAGGCTGTAGTATCCAGTTATTCAATCAAACACTAATTGAGGGGTTGTTATGAAAGTAGCTTGGTAAATGTCACTTATATTCAGAATCAGTGGGCTTTATGTAAAAGGCTATTCTTTAGAGTCCAAGTGAATTTGATCTAATCAGTTGAAAGGCCTTGGAACACAGCAGTTTCCCTGAGGTAGTGGGTATTCTGCCTGTGCCCTGTAGCATGGGCTCCTCCCTGAGTTTCCAGCCTGTCCTTCCAGACAGCCTGCCCTATGAATTTTGGGTTTGCCTAGCTTGTTCCCACAGTTATATAGGCCAGTTACTTGCAAATTACGTTTTATATATACATATATATATATTTACATATATTCTTTATTTATATATAAAGTTTTTTATATATAAATAAAGAATATATAAAGAACTGTATATATAAACATAGTTTCCTATAAGTAGAATATGAAAGAAAATATGTTTGGTTTAAAAAGTTTTGACTTAATACTTCTATCCATGTACACAAGTAATTTTCCTTTCTCTAATTTCTCCAAATAAAAATTTATCCTTGTGGTGGTGCCTGTGGCTCAAAGGAGTATAGTGCTGCCCACATATGACTAGGGGGCGGGTTCAAGCCCAGACCCAGCCAAAAACTGCAAAAAAAAAAAAAAAGAAAATTTTCCCTAAAAAGTCATTTTTTAATGGTATTCAACAGGAATGTTATCCAATTTACTGAGATTTGAGGATACCTTATGCTTCTTATTTCTAACTCCATACTAGATTCATACTTTTCCCTTCAAAGTGATTTACAAACTCTTTTTCTGGAATGGCCATCAGAGCTATTGTCCCATTATCCTTGAAGTCCTGAATGTCATCAAAATGACTTCTTTTCAATATTTTCTTTATCTTTATGGAAAGAAAAGTCATTGGGGGTCAGAAGAGGTAAATAGGAAGGTTGTTTCAATACAGTTATTTGTTTACTGGTTAAAAATGTCCTCACTAACAGTGCCATGTGAGCTGGTGCATTGTTGTGATGTAAGAGTCATGAGTTGTTGGCCAAGATTTTCATTTAAGATTTTCCTAACTCTTTCTCTATTGATGTTCATTTTGTCTGATATGCTTCTCACAGTCAGTCAACAATTTTGGCACATAATTCAATGAACTTTTGCAATGTTTTGATAAGTTCTTTTTACTGGCAACCCAGATCTTTCCTTAGTGACACTTCCTTTCCTCTTGAAAAAATATTTTATCTATGTGTACACTACTCTTTTCTTCATGGCATTATCTGCATAAACTTGGACTAATGTATCCCTGATTTCACTTCTACTCTTGCCAAGTTTAGTAAGAAATTTAGGTTTGTTGTTGCTCTAATTCAGACTATAATATTCTCACCATGGCCCACAAAAACAGGCAGCAATAATAATGAATGCCACTCCTCATTTCATCACCACACATAAATGTGAGGCAGTGATATACAAAGGTTATGAACCTTTCCTGAGTTGTTTGTACAGTGCTGCCAACGTAAGCTTATGGTGACAAGTTGATGAACTTAAAATCAGACCTTGTATTACTGAATGAATAGACTGGAGGCTGTCGTGGAGGGAGCTGAGAGAGAAACTTGGGGTAATATATGGATATCATTGTGAGATTCAGTGGAAATTTATGAGAGTCTATAGTAAAAATAAAAAAATAAAGGAGAGTAGGTAGTCTAGGTATATATATCGTATATGAGGGATAGAATTGGAGACAGATTAGAAAATAGAAAAAGAAATACAATTAAATCTTCAAATTCTAGTTTGAGTGATGGGATACATCAGGTAGGTATTTACCAGAGTAGAGACATTCAGAGAAAGAGTAGGGGAAACTACTGATAATAACAATAGTGAAAAAATCTTCCAAACAAACAAAAACCCCACATATACTGAGTAGTAAGAACATGTCAGACAAGCTTAACGTGGATTTTCCCATGTAATAGTTCCATGTAATCAGTTAGGTAAGGACCACGATTTCTCCCCTATCTTTAAAGAGATAGGTAACTTTATACAATCCAACAGCTGGTCAGCAGTTCTTAGATTATAAATTTGAGTTGACTGAATTGAACATAGGAATCTAGTAGAAAAAGTTCTTCAGTGGGGATGTCATTTTAGCCTCCTGTAGTTGTAGACACATCAGTTAATGAGATTAAGGTTCCAACTTGGTACCAGTGACAAAGTCACTTTTTAGTTAGTAAATGCTTTTAACAACTGAAGATATTAGGTCTTTAATGGGACCTCCAAAACACAATGTTATAATTATTTAAGGAGAACAATAAATCTGTGTTTACATACTCTTAAAATTATTTTTATGTTTAACATTATTTTACACTCTTGACTCAATGGGCTTTCTAGCATTGTAGAAGACATTAGAGAGGATATGAAAACAATTGGATTAAAAAAATAAAATAAAATAAGATAATTGGGTTTTATTTTTCAGTGACATAATTGTCAAATTGGTGCCTATATTCAAGGATATTTTGGGATATTAAGAAAAAGTAATTTTTTGAGCCTTCTTGCTGAAGATTTCTGAGCTCACCTCAAAGCAGGCTGAAAAGGCTGGTTAAAATCATTGGGCAATAAAAATATATTAAATATCAGCTCCTTACCTTAAAAATAGGAATTAATTCTTTTTATCTTAAATACTGAAATTTGGGGGACATTTGAAAGGCTGTGTTAAGGTCTATGCGTCCGTGAAAGTAGAAAAACATATGGAAGGTTAGGGTTAAATGTACAGTGTTTTATCAGATAAAACAGGTGCAGGAACCTTCTGTAGTCACAGTTCTGAGGCAGATTCTAGATATCCTCTGCTCCACTGCCCTGACTTGATAAATATTAAATATTAACAGCTCAAGAGTTAATGGTCACAGAGTCTATTTTTTAAAATATTTAAATGAAACTATTAAACAACTTTTTAATGTCAGTTTTGTGTGTATTTTATCTGTAAGTTTATAGAGTTTACCATAAGTGCTCTGATGTATATGTCAAGGTCAAAAAATACATGGTGATACACACATTAACAATGATGTGTATGTATACAAATGTAATATGTGGCAATTAGCAGCCCCCTACTTAGGTAACTTGATAGTAAGTGTGGGATTTGAAAGTCAATAATTTATAACCTAGGTTGATAAACAGAAGACATTTATTCAAGATACAGATGCATAACAGACAACTGAGAACTGGAAAAGCTGACAGTTCATCAGTTACCTCCTTTAGTTGCAGTAAACTTTTCTGTGTTGTCAACTGCAGACTACCCCTTCACAGAGCTTTCCATGGAGGCTGAAACGAGACCGTTAGAATATTATTTGTAACAGCATATAAAAGCTAACTTATAATTTTACAAAAAGCAATTATTTTCATTAGTCAACTTATTTCTGTTCTCTCATTCTTGTCTCAAATTTTGAGCATCAATATCAGAAAGCTAAAGTTAATAGTAAAAGGATCCTGAAAATTTTGAATAAATTCTGAAGTTTATTTTTCATGTGCAGGTAGAACTATTACCATGGAAATATGGTAACCTAATTAATCCTGGAAAAATAAGATGAATCTAATGAGAACTTTTATCAGTGTGCTAAAAATAAATGTATGATAACATGCTTTAACCTTTGATATCATTTTCTCCTTATTTTCAAGTAACGTGTCTAAACAAATTTTTATAGAGCACTACCTCATTAAAACAAAGCTTTCCTAGCAGTAAGATGAAGAAACAAAACATTTTGCTGCATATTCTTCTTACTTTTAGAAATTCAAAGTATGTTATTTGCATATTAAAACACTGAGACATGCTACAATAATAAATAGGTTAACTTTGCTTCACTCAGAGTTTCCTAAACTTATTTGAATACAGGATGGTATACCCTCTCTCCTGCCAACAATATTAGTACCAGTCAATGGATGCTTCTAAGAATCACTTTGGAGAATCGAGTGTTAACCTAGTTTTTGATGGAATTAGAGCAGGGATCAGCAATTTTGTTCTGTAAAGGGCTAGATAGCAAATATTTTAGGATCTATAGACAAATATCCATCTGTATTGCATATTCCATTTTGTTTCTTTTTACAACACATCCAAATGTAAAAAGAGAAACATTTTTAGCTTGAGGGATGCCATACAAATGCCACAGTTAATTGACTCATAGATTAGAGGATATAAATGACGAAGGAAAAGAAAGTGTCATTAATTAACAAAGAATCAAAACACATGTGAGTAGGTAACCAAATGTAATTTTAGCCAAATGGTCAAAAATATTGATACATAGAATAGTAAACATAAATAATAAATCCATTTATTTCATAATGGAATTAAAATTAACCAAAAATTATAAAAAGTGTTAACATAATATGAGTATCAAATGCCAATTTTAGGAAGGCTTTCTTAGGGTCCCCTATGGTCCTCAGATTTATTTATTTTTTTTGTAGAGACAGAGTCTCACTTTACCGCCCTCGGTAGAGTGCCATGATGTCACAGGACTCACAGCAACCTTTAGCTCTTGGGCTTCTATGATTCTCCTGCCTCAGCCTCCCAAGCAGCTGGGACTACAGGCGCCCGCCACAACGCCCGGCTATTTTTTGGTTGCAGTTCAGCTGGGGCTGGGTTTGAACCTGCCACCTTGGTATATGGGGCTGACGCCCTACTCACTGAGCCACAGGCGTGGTCCTCAGATTTTTATAGTATTTCTTCACCTCTTTGAGTGAAGATAAGGTTATATGCAAGTCCTTCTCACTCCTAAGGTTCACCTATAAGAAAATTGTAAGTTATCATGGGTTCACCCACAAGAAAATTATAAGCTAATATGCAACTTGGTATACAATTCTTAGAGAAAAGAAAAATTAGAATTTTGATTCAAAACTCAAAATTCTCTGTTAGTGGAATATTACCTGGGAAAAACAGATTAAGTAAATATAAAGGGAAATTTGGACAGGGAGAAAAATGAATATAAACTAAGAATGCCTATTTTGATCCTTTCACTAGTTTGGAAGGCAAATGTTTATTTAAATCCACTATATTCAAGATATTATCTGTTATTAATAATAAAGAATTGGAGAAAAATCTACACTTTTGGTTACTGGGCGACTTTCACTATTAATACAAAATTCCAAATAATTTTGTAACAAAATGCATTTGTAACATAAGATAAATTCACAGAGGAAGATACCAAGCAACATAGATCTTCTATTTGTGAATGTAAATTCATACAAATATCTACCTATATGTAGAATATAGATGTTGCAATGTCGTATGAAAATGATGGAAAATATTTGGAAAGAAATTTTAAAATGGCTAACTTTGGCTGGTAGTATTGTTGTACATTTTGTATTTTATACATGTTTTATACAACATAGATTTGTGTTTCCCTTTACAAAAGCAGCAGGTGCCAGTGTTAGTAGATTGTTGGCTTACTTGCGTGCTGATCTGCTTGCTTTTAAGATGTATTCCCTGGTTTCATAAAGCTTGCATTCACTACATTTCTGGGCTTGCAGTCCCAAAATAAACTGGATATAAAGTAGACATTTCAATCCATTATTTGGAAAAATATTTTGGTGAAAATGAAGCACTCTTGGAAATAATAAACAGTAAGCTGTGTCTCTCTCTCTTCAGATGTGTGCTTCTGAGCATTTCATTTGTGTTAAAATCAGGAGGTCAGCAGAATGAGGTGCTGAACATCCTCTCACTTTATGATTGTATTAATCCACACCTCCTGAGCTCAGACAGATGGGGATGCCTCTGTTAATTTAACCAAATATCTTTATTGCACTAATTTTTCTTCACCTCTTGTGGCTCAACCAGATAGTTTGATTGAGCTCCCTAGGATGCTGCCTGACCCCACTTTCCATCTCTCTGAGAGACATCAGTCGGTTAAGCATGGATCAGCCTGTGGAAGATGCTCCACTATTCCTTCTGATGTGCCTGAGTCAGGACTGGCACTGCTGAGACGGGATCTGATCTGCCGTATGACGGCCTGATTACCTTTATCTTCTCCCTCGTAGGTACGTCCTACATCTAACTGAAAGTGTGTCAACATTGTTGAACAGAAAACAATTTTGTTTATTTTTTAAACATAGTTTATTTTTCTTCTAAAGGTTTAAAATACGGCAATCCTGCACAGCAGAATGTGGCCCTCTGTGGATAGATCAGGTCTTTGTGCTTGAAGGATTCCTTCATTGTACACCTGTCTTGACAGATTGAGGCCCTAGAACAACATCGCTTAGTCACACACTAACCAGCAGGGAGAAAATCTCTGCTTTTTATTCAAGCCTACCTACTGGCTCAGTGTTTGGAATTCAGTTCTACCTATAAATCAACATCAGAGAGTACAACCCAGCGTGTTCAAGAGCTTTGCTTAAACATCAAAGGAAGAACACAGACAAGCACGATGATAGAAATATAACTAATCACTTGCAAATACATCTTTCCTGTCAGGAAGAGCTTAACCTTTCTGTTTAATGTGACTGAGGGGAAATGCAGTTATTTCCATCCTATATGTTTTCTTTAAAGACGTATAGAATTTTTCTATGAAAAAGAGATATTTGTTCTTAATGTAAAACAGACCAGAGTGTAGCATTTCCAAAGGCTGCAGGTTAGGAAGCAACAAGAAATTGAATTCTGTCCAAATCTAAAAGCTGTTTATCACCTAACAAAGAATGAATTACTCCTGTGAATCTTATATCTGCTCAGAAAAATGAACTTAGGATCAAGTAGCACTAGGATAAACAATAAGGCATAATAAAAAAGATGCATAAAAATGTTTATAAAGTGCTTATAAAATGTTTTAAAAATGGAAAGAACAGATCTGTGTTTGTTGACTGGCAGTGAATACAATTTGATGCATTGATTGGGATCAATTTAACTTCATCCTCTGCTCATGGTTTTATCCATTCATGAGGGGCCTAGGAAGGATTTATGTGAGGTGCTCAGAAAATCCCAGAATCTATAAACCCTTCCTTTAATTTGAATGCTACAGATTACGGATGAAAGTTTGGTCACCTGCATGGATCAGCAGGATTAGAGACATCAAAGCAAATAAAAATAAAAAAGACAAGTACAGAAACAACAAACAAAAAGCACTCCATCATTGAAGCCCAAGGTCATGTCAAGGGGATTGGAAGGTTCGGCTAGAGATATAGTATTCCAAAGTGGATGAGCTTTGTTCCTCTGCTGTCATTGTTTCTAAATCTGGGATAAACCGTAGAGGCTTGAAGCCTCAGAATCAGCATCTCTGAGAAGGGAATCTTCTACGACTTTCTGGTTTGATATCTCTGTGTGATATTGGTAATCCTGATATTTAAATTTTGTGTCTAATAATACAGTTTTATGGAGGTTGTAGCAGTGAGAGATTAGATGTTTTATCAACATGCATATTTGCGAAATTCTTGAATGTATGCACATGTGTGCTGCTCTATGGAGTATGAGAGACCATTGTAGTAACACAAGGGCTGATATCAACCTTACGTAGGAGAAATGTTGAGTTTACAAAACTAACAAAGAATCCTAGACCTGCTGGGTTATGTACAAATTGTGAAATCTTGGGCAATATTAATACTTTCTTTAGAGTAGTTGTGAAAATGGAATGGGCTCTGTCATAGAAAATACCAAATGAATTTTAATAGCAAATGAATTTTTAATTTTATTAGTGCGCCTAATAATGGCAGTATTATTATCAGAAAACAACATGGGATGGGAGTTAGTGCTTTTATACCATCCAACTGGATGTTTCAAGAGAAAATTTACTAGGGAGTAATTGACTCTCAATTTTTCCTTATCTACTTAATGACAGTAAGCTGAAAATTAAAGAACAAAGTTTTCTTCTAACATTGAACAGCAGAATTGGTGTGTGTCACACTTTATGGGGGCAAGACATGATTGCAAGAGGGACTTTACCTAACAATTGCAATCAGTGTAACCTGGCTTACTGTACCCTTAATGAATCCCCAACAATTAAAAAAAAAAAAAAAGTTGTTACTTCCATTTATACCTAGGGTCGCACTTTTCCTCTGCCTTCAGATACACCAATTACAGTAAATAGAGCATGGATATGGTCTACGGTGTCCTTACTAGACTCCTGCCATGTTATACCTTAGAAAATGTACTTTGTTTAGAGATATACCCACTATATGTGGATGTAGTCACATATATCAGGGTTAATAGCCACTTTCCACTGGCAAATGCTAATCCATATTGCCAAGGAGTCTTCATTAGAATAAAATGTAGCTGTTGTGCCCATTTAAATAAAGTATTTCCAAGAACATCACAGAATTATGGTGCTATTAAAATGCTAATGTACATCCTGGGTTTTGAGAGAGATTGTAAGGTCCTTGAGGGCAAGAAATCGTTTCTATCCTTAGGTTATGTACTGGATAGAGGACAGTGGAACACTTAATGATTTCATTTTTAACAGCAAGCTAATTCTCTTTGTTTCAAGTAAAATTTAAGAGTGGAAATAACTTCCTGGGGCATCCTTCTCAGAAGGAGAAAATGGAATGGCAATTTTCAGAAATTAGGTCTGCAGGATCTTAAGACCATTATAAGCCACTGTGACATTCAATTTAGAGTTTCTCAAGAAAACAGAAAACTCTCAGAGAATGCCCCTTTGTCTCGTGCTCTGGAAGAGAAAGTGGGTAAGCCCCTTGCCAACTAATCTTGTCCAGAGAAACTTCCCTCAGCTCTTAATTTCCTGAGATCTCCCGCTTCTTCCTCCAAACCTCATTCCTTGAGGTTTAGATCCGCAACCTTGGCATTGAGACATAGTTGATGCTTGTGCACAGCATAGATAGAAGGCAATGATCTGTACTTCACAAGCTGCTGAAAAGAATAATAGCAGAGTGCTCGGGGTGGCTGGTGGTGGCTGTAATCAAAGGTCTGTTGATAATAGACACTCCATCAATGTACCAGGTATTAACACAGTGCAGATAAGTTCAGGGTAGTCTGGATGGATTGAGGTTAGAGGTAGAATTTGAGAAGAACAGGGAAGCATGATTGGTGTACTAAAAAGCAATCACTAAGGGTTCCCTTACGTCAACAAAAGAAAGCACTAAGTGCAATATTCTGATTCATTCAGACTCTAAGACACCAATGCCAAATTAGCAATATTTATTATATACAAGGGAGACATACATTCGAACTTTATTAGTATTTTTATAACTTGCTCTTATGAAATTACCTAGATATTCTTCTACTGTTTGGGTTCCATGTGTTACCTGAACAAATGTATGTACATTTAAAAATAGGAAAATGAATATTTTAATTATGTTTTTTTAATTTATTATTAAATCACAGCTGTGTACATTAATGCAATCATGGAGCACCATACACTGGTTTTATAGACCATTTGATGTATTTTCATCACACTGGTTAACATAGCCTCCCTGGCATTTTCTTAGTTATTGTGTTAAGACATTTATATTCTACATTTAGTAAGTTTCACATGTACCCTTGTAAGATGCTTAATTATGTTTTAATTGATCCATTAATGGTATTTGAATATGCATAGAACACCGTTGTTTTTTGAGCATCATCTTCCTCAGATGATAATTATTTTACTCTGGGTTTTGTGGTTCCTTAATCACTTTATATAAAATAAATACCATTCCATTGACTGCTAGAGCAGCTGCTCTTCGAGGTGCTACTGTGTTTCACCGGAGTATGTTCAAGCAATGTAGTCTACCCTCTAATCTTCTCCCTTTTGAAGGATTTGTTACATTTAAGTAACAGACATTAACAAATTTAGTCCTACCTTATATTTCCCAAGCCCCGCACACATGACATCCTGCCATGTGCCAAGTTGCTAGACATGTACAAATTCCACATTACCCTTTTTTTTTTAATTGTTGGGGATTCATTAAGGGTACAAAGAACCAGGTTATCCTGCTTGCATTTGTTAAGTAAAGTCCCTCTTATAATTGTCTCCTGCCCCCTCAAGAGGTGTCACACATCGTGACCACCCACCCCCCTCCGCTCCCCCTTCCCCCACCCCCGCCATGTACTAGCATCAATTGTCTCATATCAGAATTGAGTACGTTGGATTCTTGCTTCTCCATCTGTGATGCTTTACTGAGAAGAATGTGTTTCAACTCCATCCAGGTTAATACCATCTTTTTTAGAGTCTGAATAGTATTCCACGGTATACATGCACACAGCTTGTTAATCCCTTCCTGGATTGGTGGGCATATGGGTGGTTTCCGTATTATCTTTTCAAAAGTTAAACTAACAGAAATAGGAAAAAGATTGCCCTGATCTCTGCTTTGCGCAGGCAGAAGAATCTACAAACACACACATTTGACTGTAGCAAGGGACACTGCATGCGGTTTCCTTTTCTTTTCTCTTCTTTTCTTTTTTTTTTTGCATGTGGTTTCTTGAACTAATGTCTACTGCTGCCTCAGGAGGGAGAAAAGTTATAGAAAATTATCTTTTTGAATGTTGTGTCGGGGGATGTCAGCCTGTTTGTGTTCCACTTAACTAATCACATCACGACAGTATTGTCGGTACCTCCTCAGCCAGCTCATCACGCAGAAAGTTCCCAAACTCTCACACAGCACACTGCACTCTGCCAGGCGTTAGAGCAGTTCTTCTACAAGTGATGGCACCTCACTCTCACTTTTCCCCCTTGTTGTTCGGTTCCCATATTATATTTCCTCCTCCTCATCTTATTTCCAATACCTTGTACCTCCAAACTTCTCCTTTACAGGACTTTAGACCTCCCAAGATGTGAAAGTGGTCCTGGCCCTTGGCCTGGACCAGGATTATGAAACTCCATGGATTATGAAAGTTAACAGTTGTTTTCTTTTTTGACTCATGTTTCACTGGCCCTGAGATGTGGGTATGGGATTGGGTTCCTAAGAATGGTAGTATGAAGGCAGATACCTTTATTTTAGTTCAATTTACCAAAGGGGGAAGAGTATAGCTAGTTTCCTCATAAGTAACTCATAAAGATGTACAAATGGACAGAATAATTATCATTTTTTGCATGAATCAGACAGTCCAATGTCATTTGAATAACTTTTAAAAATATCTTTCCTAAGGTATTAACTCAGTTATTTTTTTAAGCTTTATTTTATAATGATATGTATTATCTTGCCAGGGAAAAGCTCTGCTTGAGTCATCTGAAAAAGATGGTTCTAGGTTTCAGTAGATTCTTTCTGTTCCCCAAATCTACACTTTAAGAGAAGTTGGAGAAATTATGCGTTTCCTGTACACAAAAACTCCTCATCTAGTAGGTTTATGGGCAAGAGGAGTGAGAGCCTTTTGAGAGGCATGATGACTCTTGTAGCAATGGCTGAGACATCGGCCATCTCCCCTCTTTCTGCTGAGCATGATATGAGTTAAGATCAGCTAAAAAGCCCATAGGGGCTACTGCTCTGTTGGGTAGACAGCCAAAGCCAAAAACAAATCTGTCATCAAATCTGAGGCCTCAAAACATTCATCCGAGCTTTTCCTCTTAGCCTGATGATTAAGGCAGACATGCTGTACCGCCTTTGGGCACCTGCTCTAATTTTGGTGTTTGAATTTGATATTTACAATTTCCATAAAAAATTCACCCAACCTAATTTCTTCAAGGGTTTTCCCTGCCAGAATCCACAGAGAACTCAAACGCATTGGCAAGAAAAGAACAAGGGATCCCATCGCAGGCTGGGCAAGGGATTTGAAGAGAAACTTCTCTGAAGAAGACAGGTGCACAGCCTTCAGACATATGAAAAAATGCTCATCATCTTTAATCATCAGAGAAATGCAAATCAAAACTACTTTGAGATATCATCTAACTCCAGTGAGACTAGCCTATATCACAAAATCCCAAGACCAGAGATGTTGGCGTGGATGTGGAGAAAAGGGAACACTTTTGCACTGCTGGTGTGAATGCAAATTAATACATTCCTTTTGGAAAGAGATATGGAGACACTTAGAGATCTAAAAATAGATCTGCCATTCAGTCCTATAATCCCTCTACTGGGCATATACCCAGAAGACCAAAAATCACACCATAACAAAGATATTTGTACCAGAATGTTTATTGCAGCCCAATTCATAATTGCTAAGTCATGGAAAAAGCCCAAGTACCCATTGATCCACGAATGGATTAATAAATTGTGGTATATGTACATCATGGAATACATGCAGCCTTAAAAAAGATGGAGACTTTACCTCTTTCATGTTTACATGGATGGAGCTGGAACATATTCTTCTTAGTAAAGTGTCTCAAGAATGGAAGAAAAAGTACCCAATGTACTCACCCTTATTATGAAACTAATGTAGGACCGTCACATGAAAGCTATAACCCAGTTACAACCTAAGAATAGGGAGAAAGGGGAAAGGGAGGGGAGGGAGGGGGGAGGTAGGTGGAGGGAGGGGGATTAATGGGATTACACCTGCGGTGCATCTTACAAGGGTTTATGTGAATCCTAGTAAATGTGGAATGTAAAGGTCTTAGCAAAATAACTAAGAAAATGCTATGAAAGCTATGTTAACTAGTGTGATGAAAATGTGTCAAACGATCTATGAACCAAGTGCATGGTGCCCCATGATCATATTAATGTACACAGCCATGATTTAATAAAAATTAAAAAAGAGAAAAAAAAAGAAAATTTCCAAAGTATGATTGTCTTATCTAGAAACTCCTTTGATCCTAGCTACAGCAAGTCCTCATGCTTTAACAAGTCTCTGAGTTACTCATGGAGATTTCAAGGAACTAGGACATAGGCCAATTACTTTCATTGGATAGTAAAACATGCTTGGCTTCATAGAATCAGTGAACTACTTAATACTCCAAAATTTCATTGTTTCTTAACGATTTTTTTTTTTTTTTGGCCAGGGCTGGGTTTGAACCCACCACCTCCGGCATATGGGGCCAGTGTCCTACTCCTTTGAGCCACAGGTGCCACCCACCATTTTTAATAGAAATTATGTTTAAGGTCTCTATGAAATGTCAATATCCCCAAAGAAACATCTGTAATTCATTATCTCAACAGCTCCTAAACTTTCCAAAAATATAAATTTAGATGATTCTGCCTCCTCCATTCCGTAGTCCACTAACGATTTAACCCACTCTCAGATTCTGTAGATCATATTTATATTCAACTCACAGAAATCAGAAAGAATCTCTAGCTTGCTTATTTTAATGAGTGAGGATGTTTATCTCCTGTTATATTTGGGGGACAAGTTAATAAAATTAATATGGGAAGTGACAAAAGGAGGTCATGTTGGTTAGATGTAGGGAGCATTTCTTTTTTCTACTAAGGACAGATGGTGAACCAATTTTCACTGGAGATGGGAAGCCAATGTATTTTAGTTGTAATCCTACAATTAGCTATGTTTCCCTGGCTAACTCACCCTATTTCATCAGGTATGATTTTCTCCCTTAGGAGTAAGGATAATGTTATAAAATCCGAATTTGAGCAACAAGCTGAAAATTATGAGCTTGTGTAACATCTGCCATATGCTTTTTGAGTTACATATGTGTTTTTTGAGTTTCGAGGTTCTCAGCAAAATGGGGGGGCTATTCTTTTGGAAAATGCTAATGCTAATGCATATGACATATTAGCAGTAGATGATGTTTATTTTTGTAGTTCTGGGTGAGGCTTATCAGGCAGGATACTTGGTAGAGGTGAATAGATCAAGAAGCCTGTGTAAGTACATGTGCTAGCAAACCCCCCCAACCCATCTTCTTAGATAACTGCTTCGTAAATCTGAATAGTTCTCTTCTGCCACCATTTCACAACCAGGATTTTTAGCCAAAGTAGCAAATTTGATAAATGTATTAATCTATGATATATTCCTCTATAATATATTAATATATAATAGTATATTGCTAAATATATATCTGATACTAATATTTCATAATATAATCTTCGCAGCCTGAATATTCACATCACGTCATGAGATTCTATCATGAGACCAAGTGGAAACATGTTTCCCACAACATTTGAGAATTCTCATCTTTGGTAGCCTCAAATGTATGCTTCTCATAGATATGATTTTATGTGGAATATGTAAAAAGACTCGCAAGTTTTTCAAAGGCGAATAAAGGTATGGAGGACATAGGGGGGAAAAGCCTCCAAAATAAAACTAGAAATTTCAAAAGTATAATCAATTTGTTTAATTACACAACTTAAAAATGTAATATTATGCCAACTTAACCAACTACAATTTCACTCATAACATTTTATACACATACATTTATATACCCCTGTGTCTAATGAGAAATGTGGGCACATTTCAACCTCAGATGGGGCCCTGTATTAGTAAGACGGTTTAGGGAAAAGGAGGCTGTTAAAATGGTTTTGCCTACACAATCATGCTTGTTGAAGGCAAAAAAATTACATAACATTTTCACATATTTTTAGGTTTTTTACCTTTTTTTAAAGTTTTTGTTTTCTTTATTCTACTTAACTTTTTCCTCATCGGAAAATACACATAACTGGCCTTCTCATTGGATTTGCTTACATGGGGGACTTTCAGGTTCCCAGACTGTCATGTCTTTTCTTCTTTTTCCTCCTTTTTTTTTTTTTTTAAGTATTAAACAAAATGCATCTCCTCCTAGTGGCAGCACAAGGGAAATCACAAGTTGCCCATCTTATACCGCTGTGACAGAATGTCATTTCAATTGCCTTATTAACCATATGAAAAAATATATCACAACAGTGAGAAAACTTCTCAGTTATCTATATCTTCCCCCTCAGGCTATTGTCAGGAGCCACTGGCATGCTAAGGAGAGTGTACTAATTCAGATGTCAGCTGCCTCACCTATTAAAAAGGGGGAAATACCAGCACAAAATATGAAACCCATAATAAGTTTGCTGAAGAGGTCTGCATAGCTCTGTCCACTTGTACTTCTGAATTAAACAGTTTCTCCAAAATGTGCCATTTGAACTGTCAAAGAGAATGCAGCTGTCACTCACATCTGGCTTGGTAATGAAGCATTAGCTGTGCTGTGAAAGCGGCTTCCCCCGACTGCATTTGGGGAAGATGAACGTGGACAGTCCCGGTTGAAGTTGTCACGTGGAGTGTAAATATCTCTTACTTCACATTCTTTTTATAAAAATGAGGAACCCATGAGAAAGTTATGAAAGTTATGGAAGATCTCAGACCAGAGATCTTAAGGAAGACAAAAAGTGAGAGAGTTTTATGAACCTAAACCAGTATCAAGAGGAGAAAATGTAACTGCTAAAGCCACATCTTACGTATAATAAAAATGGTAGTTAAGCCTTAAGTGCACAATATACATACGAAAGCAATGTTCATGTGATAAAACATGAGGCTACCAAAACAGCATCACACTATTCACAGTGATAGGAAATACCAGGTACTCTGCAGGATATGTTCTGGTTTATCTCCTTTAACGCTGACAGTGGTAATGAGGTTACATATTTATTAGCATCACTTGCTTTTACAGAGGAGTAAAATACCACCCACAGAGCATGCTCCTCAGCTGCTGTCTCACACCTAACATGTGTCAACATCATTATTTGGATTCAGGACTGATTCCAGAGCCCCTAGGTTTTCCTCTGGATCATAATGGGTAGTAAATCAGCACAATAGGTTTTGACTTTGAATTCATATAAAGATTCAGAGACTGGCATAGCAAGTGCATTTAAACATAGAATTTAAAATCCATTTTATACTTTAAAATTACCCATGAATTATAGAACATTGGAAACATGGCTAAAGCTTTTCTTTTTCTTACTTTTGGGAAGTTTTAAAATTAATTTAAATGTAAATATTAATGATAACTCCATGCGTTTGTTACCACTAACTTCTGTTTTAAGTTAACAGAGATTTGGTTTCCTTCTTTTTTTCATTTCAGATTAATAGGACAGTACAAATGTTTAGGTTACATTGTTTTCTTTTCTAAGGTAAGTAGTTGAGCCCTTCACCCGGGTGGCCTGCTGAACACCCTCCCATTGTGCACGTTAGGGGAGATCCCGCCAATTACTCTCCCTCCTCCCCCTCGCTCTCCTTCGTCTCCCCTCCTCCCAGCTAGACTATACTTGTGTTTTATCTTTTGTGTAGGCATGAAGTTGTCTATATGCTGGTTTCATATTTGGATACTTTTTTTCCACTCTAGAGATACTTTACTAAGAAGAATGTATTTCAACTCCATCCAGGTAAACACAAAAGATGTAAAATTTCCACTTTTCTAATGGCTGACTAGTATTCCATAGAATCCATATACCATAGCTTGTTAATCTATTTGTGGGTTGGTGGGCACTTGGATTGCTTACACATCTTGGCGATTGTGAATTGAGCTGCATTAACATTCTCACACAAAAGCCCTTGTGGTAAAATGATTTTTGTTTTTCTGGGGAGATACCTAGTAATGAGATTGTGGGATCAAATTTAAGGCCTACTTTCAGTTCTTTGACAATTCTCGATGCTTCTTTTCATAGACATCGTATTGGTTTGCGGTCCCACAGTAGTGCAAAGTGTTCCCTTCTCTCCACATCCACGCCTGCATCTGCAGCTTTGGGCCTTTGTGAATGGGCTAACCACACCGGGGTTAGATGACATCTCAGAGTGCCTTTGAGCTGCATTTCTCAGATGATTAGGGATGATGAGCATTTTTTCATGTGTTTGTTGGCCATTCGTCTGTCATCTTCAGAAGATAACAGAGATTTCCTTAAGTGATGTCAGTCAAGAAGATATGCTGAAGCCACATTTCACAGCTTCATTTAGGCCTTTAAAACTCGTTTTCTTAATAGACATGGGAAAAATAGCATGGGCTACTCTGACAGTAGGCAGTGAAGAACATAAAATGTGCAATATTTCATAGCTGGAATGCTGAGTTATGCAGCTCCTTGGCAGGAGTTTCGCTCTAGATAGTTTGTCTGCAGGGCTCTGGCTGCGGCCACATGCCATGCCAGCCCTGTGTCAAGTGTTCTATCTCTGTCCCCATTGCTACTTTATGTCTTTCCTCTGTTCCTCAGTTAAAAAAAACTTTGATTGGCCCAGCTTGTTGGGACTTTCGATAAGGGTCACCACAAAGCCTTGGATCAGAGGCACTGCATGCCCCTTGTGCAATCAGCTCAACAATGATTCAGGATCAAGGGTGGACAGGTTCCTTGAGATGGGTCGTGGGCTGGCAGCCACCTGAAAATTGATGAAGGACCTAGCAGAGGGTGAATAGAATCTCATAGTGATTCTTCTGGAGAAAGAAGACACTAACCCGGAAGTATGTCAGCAGATTATTACTAAGGTTTAACACGACTCACCACAGTGCACTTTCTGGCACAACATACTTTCATTAGTCCTCATGGAGTAAAGTCTTTCTTCTGGAGCTCAGCTCCAGGGATACGCATAGAGAAACCTACGTGAGAAGCCGAAAAGTGGGGTGGATAAAATCTTGGCCTCTGGAATCATATGGGCATGGATTCGAATTCTTTATGTGCCATTTAAATCCTATTTGTGATGGTTGATGTCCCAGCTTCCACAACCCTAAAATCTCTCTCTCTCTCTCTCACACACACAGCTCTTCATAATGTATTTGTGAGAGTATGTAAAATAACAGTAGAACCTCTGTAAGCTGACCCCCCAAGGTGGTCAACATACGGAGGTGGTCAACATAACGCATTTGCCCTACTGTACTGATATGTACATGTGGTGCAAGTCTGGTCTATGAAAATTAGCTCAACTTAAGGAGGCGATTAATGTAGGGAAGTGGCCAACTATGGAGGTTGTACTGTAATTAAAGCATTGTTTGTGAAGTGCTATTATTGATACTAATGAAAATGCATTAGAAAACAGGATTTGGAGAGCATTCCGATTCTTCTACCTTCAGAGAAATCTGAACAATAATAGTAATTGTGAGTTCTAATTACATACTTAATCTCAGTTTCAGATATTCATGGGCAATTCTTGAAGAAAACCAGATTTGTATTGTTTAATTACAGCTTTGTCATTACTTAGAGACCGAGAGCAAATCTCTGAGTTTTAGTATCTTCATATGTAAAATTCAAGAAATAATCTTTAAAGAATATTGTGAAAGTAAAGTATGAAAAGTATCTAATAGTCTAATAAGCTCAGAGCACATAAAAATCCCATCCTGGTATGTAGCTAACCTTGGGTCTTTTGGGGAAAGTTTCTTATAGTAAGAGAGACAGAATAGCGGTTGGTCCGTTCTCACTGATAATTCAGCATCCTAAGTCAATATCCCATCTCAATATAATTTTCTGCATGTGACTTTAGAGATTCCTCAAAGAATTAATGCTTGTTTTGTTAGTTTTTTTTTTTTTTTTTTTTTAAGCAGAGGGCAGGGGACATGCCCTAGTCAAGAACTTGTATTCTCTGGGTTCCTAGTTAGAGTTTAAGGTTGACGATGAAAGTCTTAAGTAGAGATAAGATAAAGCAATGGAGTTCTCATGGGAAGTACAAACTTGGAGCTCCATAGTGAGTGGGGGTGGGTTATTAGGTTAAGAAAGCCAGAAAGGAGATGGCAGCTGGAGATAATGGGGCTCCAGAACAAGTGGCTTCTGCTGCTGTGGACTTCATATCCCCAGCACGTTCTGTGCTTTCATAGCTCGGTTCACAGCATCATGTCCTGTTGCTATTTCTATGTTCTCGGTTTTGTATGCTTTACCTAGTTTTGGCACAGTGGTTTTAGTCTGTGCCCTACACACAGCTTCACTTTTGATCTCCTGCTGTTTTCTAATGTGATGCTTTTCTCCTATGTTCCATTTGATTTGAGATGGTTTCATATATTCCGTGGCCACCAGTCAGATTTCTTCTATTGTTTTTCATATATGATCCTGAAACTTCTTGATCCTAGTTTCTTATATTGCATCTGTGATTCTTAGTTGTCTAAAAGTGTAATGCTAACATCATTGTTGTTGTAATGCTGGTTTGATGCTATCCGCATACCATGATATTAGCAATGCCATTGTCATCTAAACCATCACTATTTGACTCAGTGGCCAGTCAAGGCCAAAGTTTCTCAAAGTGGGATGCTGACTGAGCAGAATTAGCATGGCCTGAGAACTTTGAATCGGAAACTCTGGTGGTAGGTCCCAGCGAGCTGTGTTCTAACAAGCCTTCCTGATCCTGATACTGAACGTGGAGAACCAGGGTCTAAGACATGGGTTGAGGAAGCAGTCATCCGTTGTAGTGCAAGTTAAAGATATGTCCACAACACCTCCTTTGTTAGGTGTATTCCTAGGTATTTCATTTTCTTTGAGACTATGGTGAAGGGAGTTGTGCCCTTAATTAGCTTCTCATCTTGACTGTTATTGGTGTACACAAAGGCTACTGACTTGTGGACATTGATTTTATATCCTGAAACATTACTGTATTGTTTTTTGATGACTTCTAGGAGTCTTGTGGTTGAGTCTTTGGGGTTCTCTAAGTATAAGATCATGTTGTCAGCAAAGAGGGAGAGTTTGACCTCCTCTGCTCCCATTTGGATTCCCTTTATTTCCTTGTCTTGCCTAATTGAATTGGCTAGAACTTCCAGCACTACGTTGAATAGTAAAGGTGACAGAGGACAACCTTGTCTGGTTCCAGTTCTAAGAGGAAAAGCTTTCAGTTTTACTCCATTCAGTAAAATATTGGCTGTGGGTTTGTCATAGATAGCTTCAATCAGTTTTAGAAATGTGCCACCTATGCCTATACTCTTCAGTGTTCTAATTAGAAAAGGATGCTGGATTTTATCAAATGCTTTTTCTGCATCAATTGAGAGGATCATGTGATCTTTATTTTTGCCTCTGTTAATATGGTGGATAACGTTTATAGACTTGTGTATGTTAAACCAGCCTTACATCCCTGAGATGAAGCCTACTTGATCATGATGAATGACTTTTTTGATGATAAGCTGTAATCTATTGGCTAGGATTTTGTGAAATACCTATGAATACACCTAACGAAGGAGGTGAAGGACCTCTATAAAGAAAACTATGAAATCCTCAGAAAGGAAATAGCAGAGGATATTAACAAATGGAAGAACATACCATGCTCATGGATGGGAAGAATCAACATTGTTAAAATGTCTATACTTCCCAAAGCAATCTACCTATTCAATGCCATTCCTATCAAAATACCAACATCGTACTTTCAAGATTTGGAAAAAATGATTCGGCGTTTTGTATGGAACCGGAAAAAAACCCGCATAGCTAAGGCAGTTCTCTGTAACAAAAATAAAGCTGGGGGCATCAGCATACCAGATTTTAGTCTGTACTACAAAGCCATAGTGCTCAAGACAGCATGGTACAAAAACAGAGACATAGACACTTGGAATCAAATTGAAAACCAAGAAATGAAACTAACATTTTACAACCACCTAATCTTTGATAAACCAAACAAGAACATACCTTGGGGGAAAGACTCCCTATTCAATAAATGGTGTTGGGAGAACTGGATGTCTACATGTAAAAGACTGAAACTGGACCCACACCTTTCCCCACTCAAAAAAATTGATTCAAGATGGATAAAGGACTTAAACTTAAGGCATGAAACAATAAAAATCCTCCAAAAAAGCATAGGACAAACACTGGAAGATATTGGCCTGGGGAAAGACTTCATGAAGAAGACTGCCATGGCAATTGCAACAACAACAAAAATAAACAAATGGGACTTCATTAAACTGAAAAGCTTCTGTACAGCTAAGGAGACAATAACCAAAGAGACAACCTACACAATGGGAAAGGATATTTGCATATTTTCAATCAGACAAAAGCTTGATACCTAGGATCTATAGAGAACTCAAATTAATCCACATGAAAAAAGCCAACAATCCCTTATATCAATGGGCAAGAGACATGAATAGAACTTTCTCTAAAGACGACAGACGAATGGCTAACAAACACATGAAAAAATGTTCATCATCTCTATATATTAGAGAAATGCAAATCAAAACAACCCTGAGATATCATCTAACCCCAGTGAGAATGGCCCACATCACAAAATCTCAAAACTGCAGATGCTGGCGTGGATGTGGAGAGAAGGGAACACTTTTACACTGCTGGTGGGACTGCAAACTAGTACAACCTTTCTGGAAGGAAGTATGGAGAAACCTCAAAGCACTCAAGCTAGACCTCCCATTTGATCCTGCAATCCCATTACTGGGCATCTACCCAGAAGGAAAGAAATCCTTTTATCATAAGGACACTTGTACTAGACTGTTTATTGCAGCTCAATTTACAATTGCCAAAATGTGGAAACAGCCTAAATGCCCACCAACCCAGGAATGGATTAACAAGCTGTGGTATATGTATACCATGGAATACTATTCAGCCATTAAAAAAAATGGAGACTTTACATCCTTCGTATTAACCTGGATGGACGTGGAAGACATTATTCTTAGTAAAGCATCACAAGAATGGAGAAGCATGAATCCTATGTACTCAATTTTGATATGAGGACAATTAATGACAATTATGGTTATGGGGGGAAGCAGAAAGAGGGAAGGAGGGAGGTGGGTGGGGCCTTGGTGTGTGTCACACTTTATGGGGGCAAGACATGATTGCAAGAGGGACTTTACCTAAGAATTGCAATCAGTGTAACCTGGCTTATTGTACCCTCAATGAATCCCCAACAATAAAAAAAAAAAAAAAAAAATCTGAAGGAAAAAAAAAAAAAAAAGATATGTCCACAAGCCTTGCTTTCCTTCCTATGTAGAACTCATTTTGGTTCCCTTCCTTTGGCTAGAGGCTTGCTTCTGCCTACCAAAATTTGTAAAGGCTGACTGTGTACCAACTCTGCTGATAATGCTGTGACCTTGGGAAAGTCCATTAAATCTATGGATCTTAGACCTGTCCCTTATAGAATAGTTAGACTACATTATATAGAACTTCTAGGTCAATAATTCTTATTATTAACTGCCATTTAGTTTTTGCAAGAAGGTGACAACTTACATAGAGAAAAGCTAAGGCTCCACGAAGTGAGGCAATTTCCCCAAGACACAGTTAGGAAAAGGCAGAACTTATATTCAAACTAAAGATCTGATCACATAGGTAGCTCATTCAACACCTTTGTGACTTAGGTTTGTATTTTTCTTCTCATATTTGAATAAAAGCATCATTAACTTTCATTTTTTATGGTCTTACAACACCTGTAATTTACATTATAGTTCACTGCCAAAGCTGACTTGAGAAAGTAAGTAAATCCCAAACCCTATTTATTTTAATTTGACTATCCAGAACATATAGATGAACATACATGATATATTTCAAATTAACATAAACTCTTTTGAGTTATCAGTGCTCATATTTTGTATTGCCCTTTATAAGTATATAATATAAAATACAATCAAGATGTTATCACTTCAAACCCTGTACATAAATAAATATATATGTATATTTCTGTTACTATATTTGACATTGTTGCTTATTGAAAACACTTTAGATGATTTATTAAGGCATGGTCTCACTAATACTGGATGATGAGACATTCATCTAACCCTCTGCAAAGCCCAATTAGGTTTTCCCTCCAAAGTTTAATATAGTGTACATTGGCCACCACATTTCATTCAATAATCTGCATTTAAATACCTGCAAGCTCTAAGCCTTTTAAAGTAAGTCTGCAAGTAGAATTTCAGGAAAATATATATATGAAAATCATTTTTGGGGGCAGCACCTGTGGCTCAACAGAGTAGGGCGCCGGCCCCATATACTGGATGCAGCAGGCTCAAACCCACCCCCAGCCAAAAAACTGCAAAAAAAAAAAAAAAAGAAAATCATTTTTTTCTTATCAAATCACCTTTGGGATGTCTATTTCCTCATTTTGCTATATGACTTCCTCATATAAGCTGTTAGAAAAAAATTACATTTCTTTTTTTAAGCTGTAAACCAAACTCATTAAACATAAGTGTTACAGGACAGGGAGATTTTTATATAAATAACCTCTATCAACTCCTTGGTTCCTGTTAATGACACAGAAGGAGAGAAAAGCTGCTTTGGGACACACCGGGGCCCACAGATGTGTGTCCACACCCCTGTGTACACACACACACACTCATACAATGTCTCCATTTGCTTCTCTTTCATCTATTGAAGTGGGTTATGGCTTCTTACAGAACATTACAAAGCACTAAAACTTAAAGGCGACATTTCCTTTTGATTGAATGACTGCTTTAAGCTGGGCCTGCATGTAATCCTAAAAGAACTTATTTTTCTGATAAGTACAAACAAGGCTAAGGCTTTCTGTCGCATTAATGAAAGTGCAGAACACTCAGGAAATGGATGGCAACCTCTTACTGGAAAACTCGGGTCTGACTAGAAGAGTGAAAGTGATTTATCTTTTCCTTCTTCTACTGTCCCTATTGTGTAACTCCATTTTTTTTTTTTCTTGGAAAGGAACTTCCACGCTTTTTCTTGCTCATGGCACAAATTTAAAATAACGAAGTTAAAAACATTTAAAAGGTTATTATTGCTCTTTAGAAAAGAGATAAGCTTAGGACAAGATGACAGAAGGAAACTTTGCTGGCTTTTCAACACTATGGTGACTTTTTTTAATGGATAAATATTCCATTCTTGTCATAATATTAAAAAGGAATTATGTAGACATGACTTTGAGATTCATAGGTATATTTTAGAATTTTTTTTTCCAGGACCTGAAACTAGATGAACTGAGGATAGAAGTGACGTGATGTCAAGAAGAATAATATGAGATTTTCCAGTTTGTTAATATCTTTAACTCTTTCTTATTTCTGAGAGTGAGGAATTATTAGGAGAAAAATCAGTGGACTATTGTCTCCTGAATTTAACTCTGGGGACATTTTCCATAGTTCTTTATTTAGTTTGTAATGGTGGGGAAGACTAGGTAAAGTAAACCCTTTTTTAATAGTACCAATTCCTTTTGCTCAGGGTTTGTAAACTGTCCACTCATCTCTACCTGGGAGCCCTTGGTTACACAGCTAGTTAGTGGTGCATCCAAGATTTACATCCAGCACAAGAGTTCATATTCTGAATGCTTGGTTAATTTCCAGTAAGCTGAAATAGTGTGCTCAGGTTGCACAGCTAAGGGCAGAGAGAGATTGACTATCAATAAGGTGCCCATCTCTCACTGGGTCAATCTTCATTTATAAGCATTATCCCTGTATAATTAATAATGCCCCTCTCCACTCTTGAAATTGGAACCTGCTTCACCAAAATTGTATGGCCACTTTAGCATTACAATTTGAATTAAACCTCTGCTTTGCCCATCCATTTTTTAAACTAAATTGGTTTGTTTCAAGCAAGTTTATTTATTTATGACTTTATGGGTTTTTTCCTGTATTTAGCCCATGTACAAAAGAATTTAATCTACAGATTAGCTAATCTCTATCCATGTTATTTCACTCAAGGTCTATAAAAAAATATTTCTTTCCCATACGAAAAATAAAAAAACAGCCCCTAGTGAAGAAGATAATAATACGCTTTATAGAAGCACATGGTCAAATTATAAAGAAAATTCATTTGAGGCTAGAACAGAGGAGAGGCAGAACCATTTTTAGACATGTCAGCGTTTGCAATGATTTTGGGTGAAAAGAGCAGTAAATTCCAATAGACTGAGAAAATTTGCAGCACAGCCGGCCTAAGGGGGAAAAAAAAAATCTGTTTTCTACCAAGTTCTCAAAAACTTCTGTTGTAAAAGGCCTCTTGAAATTCGAAGATGCTGTGCATTGTCATCAGAGTTCTGTGTGTGTCTTATTGTTACTTTAGCCTTTTCAAATAAGCATTTAATCTTCCGGGGAATCCCTGAGGTTAGCTCCGGTTTATAAAGGTATCTCCAACAAGGCTGAGGACTGTCACTAGTGAATATTGAGCCCTGGGTCAGAGGGATCAAGGGCGTTGCTGCCTTCTTTCCCCCGATGGTCCCCACGCCATTCTCTACAAGGACGTGTTCTAGTCCCAGCCATTGCTACCACATACTATTTTTTCCATTTCATATAACGTTTTCTAAAATGATTTATGCTTTACTCTCCGACTTCAAAACTCTCCTCAGACTCAGCGTTAGGTGTGACTATCATGTTTCCATACGGTGCTGGAGAACCTTTGATGTGACCATGCTACAGGCGGGTACAGAAAACAGCCCTGCCCCAAGACAAAAGGAGACAAGAGTTTCGTGTACGGGGATTTTTCTCCCCCATTTTAAATGTGCACATGCTGGCACGTGTAGGGACATGCACGCATTCACATACACACTGAAATGTGTAACCACGAGTTCGTCTGCACACGCCAAATGCATACATATTATAGGCCCTCACAGTCGTCACGGTTGGGGGTGACAGCTATACTAATGCCACCTAGTATGTTTTTCACCCAGGAACAGATGTCTCGGCTTTTTTGCGCTCGCTCTTCTTAATCTCAGGAACTCAGTCGGCCACACATATGTGACGATGGAAGGCAGAATTAGTAGTTTTGTGCATTCCCCAGAGTATTTTCTTTGTGAGCTAATGCTGGGACGCTTCTAGTGGGTTATGTGTAGGACAAATATTCATCTTCGCTTTTAAGGTAGTCACAGAGGCCAGGAGTGGTCAGATTTCCTGGAGGAATTGCTCTCCCCTCTGGTGCCTTGCTCATAAAGCCCAGGATACTTTAAAAACAGTATTTTGTGTTTTAGTAACTTATGTGTGAATTACTTAAGGAAGCAGGGAGGTGTTTTTAGGATTAACTTATTAGAAACCCTGATAGTGATGTTTTGAAAGCATAGCCTTTGGTGAAGAAATCTGGGACCACTGGAATCTTAAACTCAAGTCTCAATCTTATATTTGAGTCTGCTCTATGTAGGAACAGTCTAGGCATCTGGAACATTCTTCCTGCTTACAAGTACTCATGAATACAGGAACCCCTGTACTTAAAGTCATATGCACAAGTGTAAGATTTTATTAATTTTTATATTCCTACCTATTAATAAAATAGGAGCAATTGTTATAAGATTTATATATTTCATCATAATTCATAAAAATACTATTCACGTACTCTGACTTGTTTATATACTTCCAGGGAGAATTTCCTGAAATCACCTCAGAAAATTGACCATGTACCGTATTCCCTGATAAAACAGAGACCAGCCATTAAAGCGAAGGCAAGGAAGGCAGCTGTTAAGCCCCTGAAGTTCATGCTCTTTTCCCAGATCACAGAGTCAGATTGTACTAACAGCCTTTGGACCTTTGCCCAGCATACAGTAACATGGCCCCAACAACCGGTGCAGTCAGAATTGACCCTCAAAAAATAAATACTAACACATAAATTCACTTTGGAAACTTGAATTTAAAAAAGAGCAGAATTTTGACCTCTCTTCCCAGCAACTTTCTTATCCATGCCTGGGAATGAGGGAAGTTCGCTCAGTGGACTAAGTGCAAGATATTCTTTGCTTCCGAGTATAAACTGGAGACGGGAGAGAATTCAAGAAGTAAATAATAGATTCTTGACTTGGATTGAATTTTTTTTTCACCTTTGCCCAGAGAGAACATCATCGCAGGAGGAAATGAGAATTACCAGACAGAGGGCTTTGAGCCCATCAACAGCTTAATGATGTAAACGAACGGACTCTCAGCTGTGGGAGAGAGCACCAGAGGTAACCTGGTTTTCATCCCTACTTCCCTGCAGAACTGCTCTGAAAACTAGTCCATAAAAAAGCACTCGCTGAATTCTAAGCCAAAGTCTGGAATGAGCAGTCAGGATTGCTGAACTCAGATTCTCATTAAACTCATTTTTTTTTTCTTTTACTAAAACACAAGGTTTCAAAAGAAAAGATCAGACCACTTGACAATACTTAAATGAACAGGTTGTATTTTCTTGAAGAAGAGCAAAAGAAAAACATGCTTTCTGAAACTGACCTGAGTTGATCCAGTATTATTTCAAGAACACTTAAAGAAACTTTGAGATAAAAGAATTTCATAATTTCAACAGTAATATTTACTAGGGTTTTGTACCTGCAAAAATAATTCTGCATTTAAATTAAATACCTTATGCTGCATTTTAAGTACATTTTCTTTCCTTCCTAAAAAAAAAAAAAAGTATTTTCTACATCGTCCATTCTTTTACGTGAGAATTTCCACTAAGTATCCCCGTTTGTGTTATAAAGCTATATTTTTTGCAGTTTATTTCTATCTCTGTACCACGTCACAAAATTACTGTCAAATGTATTTGTATTTTTTTAACAGTCGACTTTGAATTTTTTTTAAACTTTTCTTTTTCTTTTTTTTTTTTTAATATAGACACAATTATCCAGGATAATTCAGAATAGAGTTTCCTCTGGCATTAGCACCTCAACCACAATTCCTGCAATTAATTTTGCCCAGTTTGAGATGAGGAAACATAGGTGTGTAGAGTAAGGGTCGCGGAGACAAAGGAGACAGAAAAAGAAGATTTGTTTTTGGTTTCTACCACTATTTGTCTCATTCAATAGTACTGCCTTTGAAGGCTCTGTACATTGTTGTGCCTTTTAAATTTTTCTCAAAGCGAATTTATTATCTCATTCAAATTAAATGGACAAAAAAATAATATGTAGTTTTAAGTTGTCAAAATCAAAATAAGGTTCTGAAGTCTAGAAGAAAAAAAAACACAACAGCGAGGAGATGACACTATGTTTCGATTATCTGTACCATATAAACAAATGATTGTCGATCTAAACATTTCTACCCTCTCAGTTTCATAGGAAACTTATATAATTTCTGCAGTGTTGTAATAGAATTACTCCTCCGAGAAATCCCATACTGTGAGAATGTATTCGAGTAATTGAGCTGGCAGATGGTCTTAATATAAGAAATATATTGATACAACAACCACTTACTTTCCTGACCGATGAAGCTGATAAAAGACGGAGAAGAACAGAGAATGGATATGAGGGGAAACATTCAGGCTGCCTTGACACATGCTGTGGGAGTCAGAGTCAAAATAATGTAACCTACCTCATTCACTTTGATTAATTTTCTCCTCTGGTGGCGTTATTTTTATCTCATTGTTCAAGCCGTTATTACACTAGGTTTAGTTATTTTCTATTCTTGTTGATGTGAAGTACCAAGACCCACATGTTCATTCTTGCAGAGAACAAAGTACCTGGAAACCTTGTTTTCACAGGTTTATGGGCCATGGTTTCTCACTCATCTGTAAGCTCCACCTCAACAAAACTCATTTCGCTTGTTTCGTTTTTGTTTTCTGCAGATAGACTCACATGGGGCCTGCCATGTAGTAGACAGCTAATGAATATCATCTGTTAAATGAACTGCCATCACTTATTAGTGTGAAACTTCCCTTATGACCTTTGCAAATGTATGTTACTGATACACTTAATAGGTCAGCTAAATCTCTTATTTCCCCCCAGAAATTGGTTTTTGTTTGCCTAAATTAGCTATACCACCCATACTTGGATGTCAAATGTACATAACTTCAGTCACTTTAATTATTTTCCTATGGAGAAATCATTACTGTTAGCAAACACTTCTAGTGGTAAATGAAAAGATGAGAAAAGTATAGGTTTTGAAGTCAGAAATATGTGGATTTAAATTCCAGCTCCCAATTTAATTAGCTGTGTGACTATGAAGAAGTTATTTACCCTCTCTGAGCCTGGGTTTGCTTACATGTAGTGACTATCTGGTTTACAGGGTGGCTTTGGCCTTGCAGGAGTATTGAAGGTTGGTGGAGGTCATGCCGACAGCACAGCAGACCTCCCTGAAAGGGACCCATTCATGTTCTTAAATTTCACATTGTGCATAATAATGCAAATTTGCTTTTCTAAGGGAAGATATTAAAATTTTTATACTACTTATTATTTATTTAAATGGAAATTGTATCGTACTATGTATGACAAATCCCTGTTAGACTCAAAAATGAAGTGGAACATTTAATTCAAATAAACAACTTAGAATAGCAGATATTAACAGTAACTGATAAAATACACATTTGAAATTGCCCCAATGCTTCTTCTAATTCATTTGGTACAAATTGGCATTAGATAGCTAGTCCTGAAGGTCAAAAGAATCAGACCCTCGGGGCTCTTTGAGGGAATGGAAATAGCACAAGTAAGTATGAATCTGACTGGCTTTTCCTTAATCCATTTACACAGTATCAAAATGTCACCACTTGAAGGTCCACAGGTTATAGTGATGCCGTGAGAAGTGATTTTGGTTACAAATGCCAGAAAGAAATTTTAAGAATGGATGATTTGATTGACATAATATTTGATTTTTTTCACTTATTCATTTGTTCATTTTTAAGAATGTGCAGATGTTGATATCAATGCTGAGAGTATGAACCCCGTCTTTAAAGTCATATAATTTTTAGTATAATGAAGATGGGGAAGATTTATAATGAGGCATGTTTAATATTATAATGTGGGTGTGTAGATTTTAAAGAATGCAGTTTATATTCTTCTTCAATTTGGCAAATAGGTTTTAGAAAGAACGAGAGGATTTTCTGTGTGAATAATAGGTCAGTAAATTACAGTGTTATATCCTGACTTAGAATTTACAATATTTTTATATTTTAAATCTGATTTTTTATGTTTTACCCCCTTTGGCCGGTATTGTGATTATTCTAACTTTTTTTTGGTATTGGTAAATCATTTTTCCCCAGGATTAGTAGAGAGGTCAGCATAGAAGCAGATTACTGGGGTCTTTGAAAGTGTTTCCAGATGGAAGTGAATAGGAAAGTGGAAAAACTCTCACAATCAGAGGATCACAAATACATCATCTGTGGTGGCAGTACGGACATAACAGTAGCCAGAACAGCGAATATATCTTGAGCTTATCTTTTTACATTTATTATAGTGATACATGTAGATGATGTCCTCACAAAATCTCCTTGGAGGGGAGGTTCACTCTTTTCACTTATATTTTGCAGGTGAGAAAATCAAGATTCAGAGGGATTATATCATTTTCTGAGGGTTCTGCAGTTGGTTGAGATGCCCTAGAGAACTGAAGATGGACTAGAAGCCCCCATTTCTTAAGGCCCGTGAACCACAGGTTCACTCCCAGTGTAAGACAATCTTGTCATTCCGGCTGCTGCTGTCTGCAGGCAGCCTGCCAGCGGGAAGTGGTTCCATCTCCACAGTTCCTGGGCTGTGTTAATAACAACAACCCCGATAGCCACTAAAGCCACCGCTGCAACTAAGGCCTCATTATGTGTCAGGCTGTGTGCATTACGTGGATTTTCTAATTTTGTTCTCAAATCAACTCAATTGAATATCATTATCCCAATTTCCAGATAAGAAAATCAAGTTTTAGAGGTTTAATAAATTGCCCAGTGGGCCAGAATTTAAATGCAAGCACATTAGCTCAGAAAGTGTGTCCCTATCCATAGAACTAAACTGCAGCCTTGGGCAAAGAGCTAAATTGTGTTGTCCCCTATCGGCAGGTGAACTTGCTGAGTGTTCGGAGCAGCCAGCAAACCTTCCTCTTTACCGCCACATGTGCGTAAATAACCCAAGCCCAGAATAAGCAGACAAGTTTATCTCCATTTCAATAACAGGTAAACCCGCTATAGTGTCCGAGTCGTCCTGCAAGAATCATACTCTACTATCTTCATTTCTCTTTCTGAAACCGTTACCTGCCAATTTCAATATTTTTTTTGAATTATCAATAACTGTATTTCCTTTCACTAAGAGTTTTTTTCCTTGCCCCTATATTTCCATTTTCTTGTTTCCTCACAAATACACAAACATATAATCTAATGTTTGGGGAGATCCATCCATCTATTTTTGACCCTTTATTTTAACAGCAAATTAAATAATATTTTAGAATTATTTTATCGTTGAAAAGAATCTGTGAATATTAAGCATCATATTAAACTTCAGGCAGTCTTTTGCAGAAAGGATTTTAAAAACTACTTTTATAGAGCGTTGGTACATTAAATAAAGCCATAAAGATTTCGAACAAAGAAAATAGAATATTTATTCATAATAGCTACTTTATGCAAATAGTTTTTAAGCTCTAGAATTCAGAGAACACTTCCTTAAAAAGTTACCATGATTCACACCTCATAGTGAATAGCAGATGTTGACAATGAATTTTAATCTCTCTATTTTGTGTTTATTACAGATATATTGTAATCACATTGGAAAAGTGAAAGCAATAGATACTGAAGTCTTAAGAGCCTTCAAAAGTTCTTATTTCTAACATGGGAAGTAGCTGAATGCTGCAGTTTCATTGTGACAACATTGCCACCTAGTGGTTCAACTAGGACTATAAACTGCTGTTTAACCATTTAATTTTGGCTCCAAAGCCTCAACCTGTTTTCATACACAGGTTAAAATTAGACATTCTGCGTAAAATAAAATAAATTATTTGTTTTAAAATCAAAAGTAATTTATTATGATTTGTATGATAGTTTCAGTACAAAAAACTATTAATTTCTTACTTTTCCTAATGAAGGAATGTCATTCTAAATAGAAGCACAAAATGCAAACTTATGATAATTATTTATTAAAATATGAAACTTCTCAAATTGATCTGTCATAGAAAAATTTTGTATTTATAACAGGAATTTACAACAATAATGCTTCTGTGAATTAGTGAAATATCTAAATTGTAATTCATAATTTTACTTTTAAAATACAGAATTGTATACATACTTATCAAGATACATTGATACAGAAAATGTGTAATCAATATCTAAAATTGACAGATAATTTTTCACAGTCACTTTTCTATTTTATTTTATTTTATTTTTTGACACAATCTCACTCCTGTTGCCCCAGGCTAAGGTGCTGTGGAGTCAGCCTGGCTCAGAGCAACCTCAAACTCTGGCCTCAAGCTAGCCTCCTGAATGGCATGCACCATCAGGCCCAACTAATTTTTCTGTTTTTAATTTAGACAGGGTCTCACTCTTGCTCAGGCTGGTCTCAAACTCCTGAGTTCAAGCAATCCTCCTGTGTTGGCCTCCCAGAGTGCTAAATTTATAGGTGTGAGCCAGGCATTTAAAATGACAAAGAACTATTTCCTTATGTACTTTTAATTTATATAAGTTCTTATTTTTACTAATACTTCAAAGTAATAAAAACATACACTTCAATCTAGCTTTTGTTGAAACTTTTGTCAAAGATTAAAATAGATACTATTATCTGTACTTCAAAAGGTAGTCACTTCGCTATGAAAGGGATCTGAAGCTCAAATTCAAATGGCTTCGGTAGGACTTTATTTCCTGAAGATTTCACATTATTCTCTAAAATAATTCAGTTCTTTTTCCCATTAAATATGAATTCAGTTCTTTACTTTCCATAGCAAGAACAGGAAGTTCTCTGTCTCTTTGATAGTATTCTTTTTTAGGCTTGAGAATGGAAAACTAGAGGATAACAATAAACTCCAGGCTCCTTTTCCTTGTCCTTGTACGTAGTTTGTGCTCAGCAAATGTTTGCTTGCCGTCCCCTTCTCTGCTTAACTGGGTGTTGGCTTACATTTCATTTTTCTGAGATTTCATTCTCCAAGCTTTCTAGATAAGGCATGGGGTGCTGCTTTACCTGGGACCTAAACATTTCACAGTCTGAACTTGCTCCGACATAGTTTGCTGGTAATCTTATGCCTAGTTTATGGCTAGAGAAAAAATGGTACACAGAGCATCTTCAGGAGGGAGTTTGTGGCAGGTGTTGTTAATTTATTAACCCAGGGTCTCACCAACCTCATACCTACCTGCTCACCTTTCCTACAGAAGTGCGTGAAGCGTTACAAGTGCTGCTTTGCTGCTTTGCTTCTTGTGTAGGGATTGAATGAATTACTCTTTCTACTCTTCCTTTTTCTTATTCTCTTCCCTTGAACATAAACTTGATACTGATAGTTTTAGCAGCCATCTTAGACCTGTTAAAGAAACATCAAGATACTTTTAGAAATTCTGGTCCTGGCATTATTGATCTGGTGGGTGAAAACAAGTAAATGCCTGTTACAGCTTCCTATTATGAGAAAGACGAAAAAAAAAATAAAACAATTATGTTATTATTTACTGGATTTGAAATACTTGCAGCTGAAAATTATCTCAAGTGGTCTAAAAGGGTAAATTGAGTCATTAAACCTCTAGGCATTGTGACCTGAATGAGTGCCGGATGTAAAATCAATTACTGGTCTGTGTTATAAAAAAGTGGCATTATAGAAGACATAAGATCAGAAGGATCAAGTCAGTCAATCAACAAACACTTGAGTGATCATTTCACAGTGGACCATGATCAGTGCTGCAGGTTACAATTGATACAGGCCATAGACTTTGCACAAGTAGAACTTGCAATCATATGATGTAATAAACGACTGATATGATGAAATACCTTCTATGTGTCAAATAAGTGGACAGGCAATACGTGCTTAAAGGCAGGTTTATAAACATAGATTTTGGTGACTGTGTAGAAACTACATAGAGGGAAAGAATGAGGACATTTCCAGTGGAGAGAAGGTAAGGGAAAAGTGGAAACTCACGTGAGTGTTACTACTGGCTGTGATGTGGTCAGTAGGAGCTAGGCTCAAATAAAAGCATCAGACTATACGTGTTTAGGCTTATGCTTACTTGGTTGTACAGGCAGGTAATTTGATTCCTTTTGTCTGTGAACACAATAAGCAACAAAAAGGAAATTAAATGAGTAAAAAAGATGACATTGGTAAATCGAGCAAAGATTATCTAAACGCGTTAGGCAAAGAAAATATTCACAACTGAAGATTTTAGGAAATAATCAATGCTAGTTTGCGAGCACATACAAAATAGTGATCCTGAATCCATGAGCTAGCTCTGAAAGCCTATCTGTGACCAAATGCCAGTCACTAGGAATGGACGCCAGGTGTGTCAAAGGGACAGTGATAAAGTTAGAGGGATGCAGTGGTCTCTAGGCACAATTGTGAATATTTTGTTTGCTCTTCACTTATCAGATGAACTTGTAACTCAAGGTCAGCAGCTACGGACATTTGACCCTTGGAGATTTTTGTTGGAATTGCCAAGTATTTGTATTCCTATATGAATTGATTGATTTATTCGTTCTTTCAACGCATATTTAGAAGTGCTTACTCTCTGCCAGGAACGTGAAGACAGTGAGGATGCTGAAGCTTACACTCCTCTGACTTCTGCTTCGTTCAATCACACACCTGTAGCTACTGGATTACAAATAAAATTTGCGGCACTAACGTCAGCAATGCCTTAATGAAAGGCATAATCACAAATTTATTACACAGCATTAGCTGGGGAAGTTCTAATTGTCAGAAGAAGGCAGGGCAAAATGCTTCTGGCAATCTGTTCCCTGAGTCATCTTTCCAGGAGTGGTAAAAACGGATTATCTTTTTTCATGTCTTTTTTTATGTCTGTGTTATAAAAGGTTATCATAAAATTATAAATAATTATAATAAAATGATAATTATTTTCCACATGCAATTTTATTTTGAGCAGTTTCACTTACGTGGCCCCAAATATTCCTCGTTTGTCTTGCTTTTCACAGTTTAATTACATGTGCATTTCAATGTCTTTTTTTAATTCAATCTTAATTTGATTCTTACTTTCTTCTGGGTTTGTTTTAAAGGGTTTTTTTTTTTCTCTCTTTTTTTTATTAAATCATAGCTGTGTACATTGATGTGATCATGGGGCATCATTCACTAGCTTCACAGACCGTTTACCAAGTTTCACATATACCCTTGTAAGATGCACTGCTAGTGTAATCCCACCAAACCCCTTCCCTCTACCCACCTCCCCCTTCCCCTCCCTTTCCCCCTTCCCCCTATCCTTGGGTTCTAACTGGGTTATAGCTTTCATGTGAAAACCCTAAATTAGTCTCATAGTAGGGCTGAGTACATTGGGTACTTTCTCTTCCATTCTTGAGATACTTTACTAAGAAGAATATGTTCCAGCTCCATCCATGTAAACATGAAAGAGGTAAAGGCTCCATCTTTCTTTAAGGCTGCATAATATTCCATGGTGTACACATACCACAATTTATTAATTAAAGGGGGTTTTTTTTGCTATGTTCCGCCCATCTTCCAGTCTCTTACTTTCTGCTTTCTGCTCTCTTATCTCTCTCAAATATAAAGTAAACTTATACTTCTAGATCTTAAAATAAATAAATAAATAAATATTATTTTCTTCCAATTTATTTCCTATAACCTAAAGATATGCGTGTTTCTGTGTGTCTATGTGTGGCACAATATAGGCATGGTTCAGAGGGACTGAATGGACAGGATAGGGAATCAGGCACATAAAATATAAGCAATCAGGACAAAAGAAAGAAGGAAGGATTTTGGAAAGGGAAAATTAGTTTCAAGAGATAAAAAGAGACAACAATATGATGAAGCAAGAAAATCTACAGTTGACTCTAAACATCATGAAACTGCTTGTTTTCTTTAAGGTAACTTTACCATAAACCAGGTTTCTGGGAGCTTCAAACCATATCTATCAGCCTGATTTCCTCTTCTTACAGACTGAACAGAATCAGGGTCCTTGCCTGGGTATGTGGTGGAATGAAAATTCTCTGGCTATTCGTGGGCCAGATTGTCATCCCCTTCACTGAGTCGTACACTGATTATCATCCCCTTCACTGAGTGGTACACTGATTATCATCCCCTTCACTGAGTGGTACACTGATTATCATCCCCTTCTCTGAGTCGTACACTGATTATCATCACCTTCTCTGAGTCCCACACTGATTATCATCCCCTTCATTGAGTCGTACACTGATTATCATCCCCTTCACTGAGTCGTACACTGATTATCATCCCCTTCTCTGAGTCGTACACTGATTATCATCCCCTTCTCTGAGTGGTACACTGATTATCATCCCCTTCTCTGAGTCGTACACTGATTATCATCCCCTTCTCTGAGTCGTACACTGATTATCATCCCCTTCTCTGAGTCGTACACTGATTATCATCCCCTTCTCTGAGTCGCATACTGATTATCATCCCCTTCTCTGAGTCGTACACTGATTATCATCCACTTCTCTGAGTCGCATACTGATTATCATCCCCTTCTCTGAGTCATACACTGATTATCATCCCCTTCTCTGAGTCATACACTGATTATCATCCCCTTCTCTGAGTCGTACACTGATTATCATCCCCTTCTCTGAGTCGTACACTGATTATCATCCCCTTCTCTGAGTCGTACACTGATTATCATCCCCTTCTCTGAGTCGTACACTGATTATCATCCCCTTCTCTGAGTCATACACTGATTATCATCCCCTTCTCTGAGTCGTACACTGATTATCATCCCCTTCTCTGAGTCGTACACTGATTATCATCCCCTTCTCTGAGTGGTACACTGATTATCATCCCGTTCTCTGAGTGGTACACTGATTATCATCCCCTTCTCTGAGTCGTACACTGATTATCATCCCCTTCTCTGAGTCGTACACTGATTATCATCCCCTTCTCTGAGTCGCATACTGATTATCATCCCCTTCTCTGAGTCATACACTGATTATCATCCCCTTCTCTGAGTCATACACTGATTATCATCCCCTTCTCTGAGTCGTACACTGATTATCATCCCCTTCTCTGAGTCGTACACTGATTACCATCCCCTTCTCTGAGTCGTACACTGATTATCATCCCCTTCTCTGAGTCGTACACTGATTATCGTCCCCTTCTCTGAGTGATACACTGGATTATCATCCCCTTCTCTGAGTCGTACACGGATTATCATCCCCTTCTCTGAGTCGTACACTGATTATCATCCCCTTCTCTGAGTGGTACACTGATTATCATCCCGTTCTCTGTGTGGTACACTGATTATCATCCCCTTCTCTGAGTCGTACACTGATTATCATCCCCTTCTCTGAGTCGTACACTGATTATCATCCCCTTCTCTGAGTCGTGCACTGATTATCATCCCCTTCACTGAGTCGTACACTGATTATCATCCCCTTCTCTGAGTCGTACACTGATTATCATCCCCTTCTCTGAGTCGTACACTGATTATCATCCCCTTCTCTGAGTCGTGCACTGATTATCATCCCCTTCACTGAGTCGTACACTGATTATCATCCCCTTCTCTGAGTCGTACACTGATTATCATCCCCTTCTCTGAGTCGTACACTGATTATCATCCCCTTCTCTGAGTCGTACACTGATTTTCATCCCCTTCTCTGAGTCGTGCACTGATTATCATCCCCTTCACTGAGTCGTGCACTGATTATCATCCCCTTCTCTGAGTCGTACACTGATTATCATCCCCTTCTCTGAGTCGTACACTGATTATCATCCCCTTCTCTGAGTCGTGCACTGATTATCATCCCCTTCTCTGAGTCGTACACTGATTATCATCCCCTTCTCTGAGTCGTACACTGATTATCATCCCCTTCACTGAGTCGTACACTGATTATCATCCCCTCTCTGAGTCGTACACTGATTATCATCCCCTTCTCTGAGTCGTACACTGATTATCATCCCCTTCACTGAGTCGTACACTGATTATCATCCCCTCTCTGAGTCGTACACTGATTATCATCCCCTTCTCTGAGTCGTACACTGATTATCATCCCCTTCTCTGAGTCGTACACTGATTATCATCCCCTTCTCTGAGTCGTACACTGATTATCATCCCCTTCTCTGAGTCGTGCACTGATTATCATCCCCTTCACTGAGTCGTACACTGATTATCATCCCCTTCTCTGAGTCGTACACTGATTATCATCCCCTTCTCTGAATTGTACACTGATTATCATCCCCTTCTCTGAGTCGTACACTGATTATCATTCCCTTCTCTGAATTGTACACTGATTATCATCCCCTTCTCTGAGTCGTACACTGATTATCATCCCCTTCTCTGAGTCGTACACTGATTATTATTCCCTTCTCTGAATTGTACACTGATTATCATCCCCTTCTCTGAGTCGCACACTGATTATCATCGCCTTCTCTGAGTCATACACTGATTATCATCCCCTTCTCTGAGTCGTACACTGATTATTATTCCCTTCTCTGAGTCGTACACCGATTATCATTCCCTTCTCTGAATTTTACACTGATTATCATCCCCTTCTCTGAGTTGTACACTGATTATCATCCTCTTCTCTGAGTTGTCCACTGATTATCATCCCCTTCTCTGAGTTGTCCACTGATTATCATCCCCTTCTCTGACTTGTATGCTCAGTTTCTGTACAGAAACATTGGACCATAAATAGCCCTTTCCCCCTGGTTTTTATCGAAACACATTTCTGATTGAAACAAATTGCCAAGATCATTTTGGGGTGAGTTCTTGGTCCCTTTTGAATTTCCCAGTACCTGGCACTGTTACAATGGCAATATCCACCTAGAGCCTGCAAATATTAGGAGAAAAAAAAAATACCCTCACAGTGGGGGGTCTGAGAAATGGGATACACTTGTTGTAAATCCTTTTTCATTTCTTAAGAAAAATGTCTTAGAAACTTCAATTGACAGTGTAGTGGTTTGCAAGTCATGAGACTTCACCTTGATGCATAATGAAACCATTGCCGAAACATTTGGATTATATTAACAGACACAAATGCACTAGGGCTCACCTTGTGCTGAGTTTCTTTTTTTTCTTTCACAGAATATTTTGTCAGTATAGTAACCAAGGATATAGAATCTCACTGATTAGGAATAGGGAAAATGAAAGCACCGTCTACTTCTTGATTTCCACGAATATGGATATGGCGTGCCCTCTTACCATATAAACACTTAGAAAAAAATAGCTATTTATACTCATGGGCCTTGTTGCTTATGAACAAGCAAAATATTGTTTTGTTCTCTGGTTGTCATTAGATGGTTGACAGATTTGGGAATGGGATGTAACAAGATGTCCATCGTTATGCAGGGCAAGTTCTTCTTCTTGTCCAAAATATAAATCAGTCATCCTGTGGATGCTTATCAAACTGGGTACCTGGTAAAACAAACTGGTCAGTGAATGGCATGAGCCACCTATTACTATAATTGGACCAGATTTGCAACATGCATTTAAAAGAGTCAGGTCATTTTATGAAACATGGCACCAATTTTTTTTTAGAAAAAAATATATATTTGAAAACTATTTGTTTTAACTTTTGGAAAGCTTGACTTGATGCAAGGGGGTAACCTACTAAAGCACTAAGAGCAACTTACTACTTTCTCCATCAGATGTCACTTTAAGTAGGAGCAGAAAATGACAAAATGAGATTCCATTTGTAAAAAGGCAAACTTGCACTTTTGGCATGTTGCCAGTCAAGAGGAAGAAGAAAGTGCAGAAAGTGATATTGTCAAAAGAACTTTGCACAGGAGTGTGCATAGTTTATGGATGATATTAAAATCAGTTAGACATAGAATATCGAGTCTGAAAATGAGATGCGGGTCCCATTAGGCTATGGACCAGGAAGTCAGCAGCTCCCCCTCTCGTAATAGAGAAATTCTACTTTCAGAATCTTGTTTGCCTCATTTGGAAAACAACATGAGCAAATTGGGAACCAGTTAGAGAAAATGCAGTGTCATGATTAAGAGACGTGAATAGAGGCTGACGAACAGAGGTCCTGGAATCGTCAAGAAATTCAACCTCAGCATTAAAATCTGACCAAGCAAGAGCACAGGATGAGAGTAACTGCTATAAAAGGATAAAAGCTGAAGAAACATCGTTGCTGAAAGTAGGACAAATGGGGCCATGTGAGGGAATCTGTTTCTTTGTCTTCTAAATGACAGTGTCATTATGCAATTGTCTTGCCAGAGAAATGGCACAACATATGAGTTTGATTCAGTTAAGACTCTGCCTGACCAGAAAACCCACTCTGGTTTCAGCAGTAGTGAAGAGGAAGGTCATGAATAGAGGTCTGAGATCTGCCAAAATCCCTGGGAGATGGACAGAATCCAGGGTAACCTCACAGCCAACATGGGGAAGGTAGTGGCTGAGTAATGGTAACAGTACTAGCAATAATAAATCCCTGCATATGAGCCAGCGACAGTTTTAAATACTGTACTATTAACTAATTTAACCCTCACAATACTTTTACATGCTACTTATTAATGTTACTCTCATTTTGTAGATGAGGAAACTGAGGCACCATAGGTTTTACGGCTGAGATTCAGACCCACGTGCTGCTTCCTAAGCTGAAATTCTTCTTTCTTCCTCTACTCCACACAAGCAAGTTATGCCCTTACCCTGAAATTTGCAGGGGTTCGTTGTGTTCTCTTTCCTTACGACACAGAACTACCAGGTGCAACATCTGGACGTGGCTCAGATTCCCAGGACATCTCCCCGGAGGGGCTGCAACTACGCTAAGTCAAGTGGTGAAGAATTGATTTCAAATAATTAAGAGCAAACCCTAATGAGTTCACTCAAATATAAACTAAGGAATTCTGCAGCAAGTCAGGCTGGTGTGGTTAAAACCTTGGTATTTGACATGTTTTTGAATGCTGAATTTTCCATATTTTTCAAAAGTTACTCAACTTCTCATAGACTGATCTTTCTCTCTTATAATTTCATGATGATGATGTTTACCTGGCCAAGTGTTTGTAAAGTTTGCATCACTGTGCCCAGCATAGAGCAGGCATCATTGAAATGGAATCTATTAGTATTTTAAAGGGTTTAAACATATCCAGGTACAAAAAAAACAAAGCTCAGCAGAAGAGCACTTAGGAAGGCAGGTCAGTAAGTGGTTCAGTGATTGGGGACGAAGCCTGTATCAGGGCTGGAAGAGGAAGTGTGGAAACCATCCTGGAAAGGTCAGCAGTATACGGAAGTGTGAACCTGGGACAGAGTCAGGAACATGGCCAGGACTGTGCCCAGGAGGGTGAATTGGGGAAAAGAATCATTTTAAAATGGTAGCTTTAAGATGGTCTAAGCAGCATCATTCTTGGGCTATATAAGTTTTAAAGAGTCTTGGTTGATCAATAGCTTTCCTTTATTTAGAAGTGGTCCACTTTATTCTGTCTTTACCTTAAGGTTTGTGGCATGGAGTTAAGTCACAGAATATATATTAAGTTAAACCAGGGTTTTAACACTTATTATTAGATTTTATACAATTTTGAAGAGTATTTAACTACGCAATGCCTAAACATAGGGGTCAGTATAGCTACCTCAAACAGAAGTTAGAAAAATTGACTGGCGGGGCCAAGGGCTAAATGTCACAAATCACCATTGGACAAGCAAACTCCTTGAATGTTCCTTAATTGCATCCTGGATTTCTGTTCCCCTAACAGAAATGAAGTGAACGTGGGTGGTAGTAGGGAAGCCGCAAGAAAGATTTGAACTTAATCATCATGTAAACTTAATAAGCATAAGAAGGTTGTTTTAATTTACTTTAGGGCCACTTGGATAAATATTTCAATTCAGAACAACTCTTTCTTCCAATACTCAATGTTCTTTTTTCGCTCTTTTCTAAGATAGGAGCGAGTGCTTTAATTTTCTCCTAGTGAGAGAGGAGAAAGTGGGTTCCCGTGCTGTCTTGTAAGTTTGTTCAAGATGCCATAGAAATATGGCTGCTATAAACTTGTTCCAAAATGTGCAGAGGTATAGTCAGAGCTAACTTGTTGTTACCTATGCAATGATATGAATCTAGTTATTCTTTCTTTTTGCATCACAATTTTTTCCTCATTACTTCATAATTCCCATCGGTAAATCCTGCTTTTTTAAGTAAGCGAAGACATAAAACTCTTTGTTTCTATATTCTCACCTTGCCCCAACTCCCCTTCTCCTTTTTTCCTTATGTCAAAGGTTTATATTTGCTCTGTCTCTGACTTCTTTTTCGCACACCATCCAGGCATTCTTCCCTCTCACGCTAATGACGTTCTTCTGATCAAGGTCACCAATGGCCTCCATGTGTAGCTAGATCCAATGGCCAATTCATAGCACTCATCTTACTAGATCCATCAATAGCATTTAACAAAAATGATCACGTTTTCCTCCCTGAAATTCTCTTCTTTTTTTTTTTTTTTTTTTTGTAGAGACAGAGTCTCACTGTACCGCCCTCGGTAGAGTGCCATGACTTCACACAGCTCACAGCAACCTCCAGCTCTTGGGCTTCCGCGATTCTCTTGCCTCAGCCTCCAAAGCAGCTGGGGCTACAGGCACCCACCACAACGCCCGGCTATTTTTTTGTTGCAGTTTGGCCAGGGCTGGGCTTGAACCCACCACCCTCGGTATATGGGGCTGGCACCCTACTCACTGAGCCACAGGCGCCGCCCTGAAATTCTCTTCTAAACAATCTGTCAGCACACTTCATTCTTCTAATTTTTTTCCAGCCTCATTGATCACTATTTCTCCTTTTGGCTTCTCTTCGTTTTCTCGGTTAAAAGTGTTTGAGTTACATTTGGTTTAGTCCTTGATTGACGTTTTCTCTGTATCGGTTCTCCTCTGTTGGTGATCTCAGCCAGTCTCATTGCTCCCAAACTAACATTGTTGATGACTCACAAATTTGCACCCTCCATTCACACCTCTCATTCTGGAAGCACAGTCTCATCACTCTAACTTCTTCTCAACATCAGATCCTCAATGCCTAATAAGCATCTCTAATTTACCAGGTTCAAAATGAATTGCTGTGTTTCTCTTCACTCCTAGCAATTTCTCTCCCTGTTTCTCCTCCGTAAATGCAATTCTATTCTAGTTGTTCCAGAAAAAAATCTTTGTTTTTATTATACCTCATGGTTTAACCCATCAGAAAATTCTGTCGACTATAACTTCAACTGCTTATATAAAATTTTTAATGTCCACTTAAAGTCTCACCTCCTTTATAAAGCCTTGTTGGACTCTATTTCCTCCATTTATGAAAATACAATGCTATTTTTTTTTAAATAATCCATTTGAGCATTAAATTACTTCTGTTCCTTTATTTATCTATGTATGTATGTATGTATGTATGTATCTATCTATCTATGTATCTATAATTACATGACTAGATCTTGTGTGGTATGCTTTTCTCCAACAACCAGATTGTGTATGTGATCTATGTCACATTCCTTTCTTACCTAATTCTCTAACATTCTTTCTTAAACCACCATCCCTGTGCAACTCTATCATAATGCTATGAGACTCAGTAGGTTCATAATTGATCAATAAATAAATTATTGAGTTGGATTCAGATTCTGTTCCAAGCACTCAGGATAAGTTTCAGATAAATTGATTGCAGAAAAGATTGATCTACCTTGTTTTTGGACTCTTTGTGTTGAAAATAAAGATTTAATTTTTAACATTTAATATGCATTTTCTGGCTAAAATGTAAAAAGTAAATTTTACGCCTTGAAGGTAAAGTGATAACTGTGGAAGTGCCTCAATTCATTTGGCATCATACTTGGAAAAGTCCAGAAGTAAGCCCCAAGGGCAGTAAAAATATATCAGCTGTTTATAAATATTGAGAGCCACTTCTATTTTCAGAAAAAAATCTATACGCTTCTGTATGTAATAAATGACTGGGAAACATTTTACTTCACATGTATTATATGATCCATTTTAAACAAACAGAAATGAGATACTATTACCAAAGGAGTCAATTAATTGGAGTATGCATGCAGGTAACTTCAGTCTTCCAGAGAAGCTTGGTCTACTTAGGCAAAAGGCAGACAGAGGTGGGATGAATAAGATGCACTTGAATGACCAATCCATACAGAATGTTTGGAATGTTCGGAAAATAATTTGAGAAATGTTTTTCTTACAGAAAAGTGGAGAAGAGATTGGAGAAAGCAAGAGTGAAAAACCAGTTAGAATTCTCTTGCAGCACTGCCAAGTTATATAATTATGACTTGAACAAGGATGATAATAGTGTAGGCTCAGGAGCTGATGTGTTGGAAAGTTACTCAGGATGCGCACTTTTCAGGGCTTGGAATGGAAAGGTAAAAGAGTTGGGTTGTTTGTTTGTTTCTGGGAGACTTTTTGACATCTGGTGATATTATCTCTGAGAGAGGGTCAGTGGGAGAGGTTATAGGTGGGAGGAGAACATAAACTTTGTGTAGTATGCCATATAGCATATGGAAAGGAGAAGTGAAAGTTGAGCTTGGAACACTCAGTAATTGTAAGAAACACCAGTAACAGCTCGGTAATATAACACGTTGGTGATCAGGGCACGGGGAGGGACTCAGCTCTCTATAACATGAGAGCTTGTGAGATAAGAAGATCCGTGATTATCAGTCTAGACCTGTGGTGCAAATAGCCAAGAGAACATATCTACAAGAAGATGCAGGAGAAGGCAGTCAGGGAGAGTTCATTCTTTTATGGGCCCGCTTACTCTGACTCTTTTGCTTCTCCTGCCTATAGGACATCTGCCTGGCATCTCCCGAAGAAGACTGCTAAGATCCACTCTAGTATTAAGACTGCTCTTCTGCCTCTAAGATTCTCTCTCTCTTGCTCTCTCTCCTGCTGGGAAAATTAGCCCTGAGGCACCTAAGGGTAACTGTTCCCAAGCAAAATAGCACAGTGGTGTCCATCAGGGGTATAGATAAGCCAGGGCCTGAGATCTGGACAGTCCCGGACCCCAGCAACTTTGTATTTGATATTGAGTTCAAGGTACTTTAAATACATCCCAGTAGAACTATCAAGTAGAAGGAATATTTTTGTTGCTGTGGAAATCAGAGAAATGCAGCTCTGATTTGATGAAGGCTGCATACCTGGATGAAGTATCCTAAGAAGAGAGTTCAGGATAAAGCAAGAAGAGCTAGGACTCCACTGAGAAGTTCCAGTATTATAGGGATAAGTCAGGAGGTAAAAGGTCAAATTAGATGAGCAATAAAAGTGGCCATTGAATTTAAAGCCATACAAGTTATCCATGACTATAGTGAAATTGTTTTGTGGAATAAGTGAACTTGACATTAAAGTAGGAGTTGGTTTGAGGAATTAGTAAAATAAAAGGAACTGTGAACTCAAGCAAATCAGCAAGAAACAACCAAACAGCTCCATTATAAAGTGGGCAAAAGACAATAATAGAACTTTTCAAATAAACATATACTAATGACAACAAACTAATAAAAAAAATGTTCAGTGTCTCTAACCATTAGGGGAATGCAAATCAAAACCACAGTGAGATATCACCTAACTTCAAGAAGAATGGCTAGTATTAAAAAGCCTTGAAACAATAGATTCCGGCAAGGATGTGCAGAGAGAAAGAGACTTCATGTCTATCCACTGTTGGTGGGCTGAGAACTAACAGAACCTCTATGGAAAATTGTAGGGAGATACCTCAAAGAGCTTGAAGTAGACCTACCATTTGATCTAACAATCCCACTGCTGGGTATATACCCAAAGGAAGAAAGGTCATTTGATAAAAAGGACACCTAAGCTTGAATGTTTATACCAACACAATTCACAATCACAAAGATGTGGGAAAAATCCAAGTGCCCGCCAATACATGAATGGGTGGGATATGTACACAATGGAGTACTATTCAACCACTAAAAAATGGTGATCTTTTTGGACAACCCAATGGGAGCCAGAAACCATTCTTCAAAGTAAAACATCACAAGAATGGAGAAATAAATACATGTGCCCAATACCAGATTAGAGCTAACTGGTCAACACTTCAGGGCACATGTGGAAGGAAATCTCAATGAAAACCCAGCTGGTGGGAGTGGGGAGGAGGAGATGGGTCAATTCACACCTTTTGGTACAGTGCACCCTATTGGGGTGAAGGAAACACTTATATATATAACTTTGGATCAATTTGCATAAAAAAAGGATGTAAACAAAACATGTGTACCCCCTTTATTTTTTATTCTGAAATAAAAAAGAACTGTAGGAGGTGTATAATACCTTAAGAAATGGGAAGAGGAGGTGAGCAAGTTCTGAAAGAGAATCCCGTGAAAGATGTGAGTGACAAGAAAGCTTTATTTCTCTCCCTCCCTCCGTCTCTTCCTTCCCCTTTTCTTTCTTTCATTCTATTATTTGTTCTTGCAATATTCCAGAGACAGAATCATGGTTGTTGTTATTGTTTGTTTGTTTGTTTGTTTTTTATGTACAAAGCTGTTGGTTTATTCAGCTGCCAAGCTGGAGAAAGGCTTCCTTTTGGAGTAAATAGCAAAAGTACATTCATGAGCTTTTCTGAGTAGATTAGCTTTAGATTTTCTTCTGGCTGAATAAGGAAGAAACTGTGGCCTTTTAAATGAGTCTGGCTGACAGAATCATGTTTCACTGAAGGGTATTGTGGACGGGGGAAACTGGATTGTGAAAGAATCTTGAAGAGGTTCCAGAGCCCAGGCCCAGAGGATAGGTGGGACCTAAGGTGTGACATCCAGCACACAGCACAGAGCGAGCAGTGAGGACGGACAGGAGGATGGCTGGAGGCCAGCGGCTTCTGTCTATGCTCTGAGATGGTAAACTGCCCAGGTAATAATCTGATTTATAAAAACCACTTCCATCACATTCATAGCTGTTGCTTCAATTTTTTAAGCTCCAACACGATAAAGAGAAATATGAAAATGGGCCAGAGAAAAGATGGGGGAAAAGTGAGTAGAGCTATTGGTTCTTTTATTATAGAAACCAGGCCATGGAATTAAAGAGCTACAATGAAGATCAGAAGGCCTCCCTTCTTGTCCATCCTCCAGCTCTTCTCTGCTTCCCCACATGCCACCATCCCCTCAGCAAGTCTCCATTATGCCTATGCAAGGTATAAATACTTCAATCCGTTAAAGAGGAAAAAGTACTCCCTTGAAGGAGAAAGACACTCTTGAGATTAAGCTGGGATAGGCAAGTACGTTCTCTTACTCTCACCGTGAGTACAGTCGGGCTTCCTGGTCTTTCCTACAGATGTGTGAAGAGTTCAGTCAATGCCCTGCAGCCTGCTCAGCATATTAAAAGTTGGATTTTTCTTGGCACTATCTTGCTGAGCAAAAATTGACCTATCTCCATCGATTGCCCGCCCTGCCTTTATCCTCGCAAGGCGATGATAATTATTAAAGTGACTTTTGGATTTGCACTTATGCCACATGCACACTTTACATTATTTTCATTGTTTCTTGTCCTGGTAACAACCTTGTGAAACCTATGTCCTGATTCTCACTTTACAGAAAAAATACGTTATGTCTAGAAGCTCAATAGATTTTCTGAAGAGTGAGGAAGAGGAGGCAGGAGAAGGGAACACAGGGAGGCCTTCTGGAAAACCACTTTGCTGGGCTTCAAACTCAGGGTTCCACGGCTTTGGTGCTGAAGCCTATGCCCTTTCCAGAGGCACACGCATAAGGAAAACAAGAAGAAGCCTCTATCCTGGGACGACTGGACACCGTGGCTTCCCCCTCTCCGTAGGGAGTGAAAGGGAAGAAACTTCTGAAAGAGATGTTGAAGGAGCAGCCAGGTAGAGAACAGGCCCTTCCACGGCAACCCGCCCTGGATCCCCTGCTGCCTATAAAGAAGGCATTGCCATCAGCATGGTTTTAAAACAAGCTATTGACTTAATGTCATGTTGTCTAAAACTATCACCTCGACTTCTGTCATCAGAGTCTACACAAAGGATGTTTCTTAGTTCAAACTTGGAATCAGAATTCCTTTAAGGATGCTGAGATTTGAATCACTCAGTATCTGCGAAAAGAAGAAAAAGTCTCCCAAGGCCTCTGCTCAAATATAATATAGTCACAAACACCTGCTTTTGTTTTGGTGATATTCTTTCCTTCTGTAAAAACTAAAGAGAGCCTTCTTTAGATCCCAGGAGTAGCTGTCCTTTTAGAGAAAGAGACATAGAAAGTTGACACTTTGTGGATGAAGGTTGAAAACACTGTACAATAGTTAAAAATAGACAGTACTCATTTTGAGAGGCACCTGCATGGCAACAGAATCCTTCATTTGATTTTTGTGTGTGGTAGTTGGGATTCTGAGCCTCATTCATTGAAAGTCGATTTTAACAATTTCACAGATCACTTACCAATTTGGTGAATAGACAACTGCAATCTCCCTATAGATGTTTTATTTATTTATCATACTAATTAATTCAACAAATATTTACTTAACAACTACTAAGCACCATCCACTGGCTTGGTAATAAGGTTTAAGAAATGAATAAGGACTACCACAGTGCTCAGTCTAGTGAAGGGGATGGGAAATTAAAAAGGTGACAGCGCAGTGTGGTCCCTGCACAGCAGAGCTACGGCAAGGCTGCTGGGGCGCAGTAGCCTGGTAATAATGTGAAGAACTACAAAGGCTCAGCTGCAGCATGGACTTTAGGCTTTAGACTAGGAAGTGGAAACAGTGTAACACAATCGTTTGTACCCTCATATTAATCTGAAATCAAAAAAAGTATACTAAAAAAAAGTAAAGGTCAGGGAGGGGTCAACAACAAATTCCCTAAGTAGATGAGGCCAGAGCCAGGAATAAATGGGTGAAAGAATGTTTCAGATAAAAATGACACCAAATTTAAAAGCATAATTTAAGGAAAAGAAAATGGGTTTTGGAACTGCACGCCCTCAGTTTGGATTCTGCATTGTGAGTTACTAGCTGTGTGACTTGGTGCAAGTTATGCATCATTCTGTGCGTTCCACTTTCTCATCTGCACAATAGAGGAATAGTACCCATTGACAAGGCCATTATGAGAACAAAATAATATACCTGAACCACTCACAGCAGGGTCTAGCGTGCCCTAGGCACCAGTGAATGATATGCTTATATTTTGTAGATGGAAGTGATCAATTGGGATACATCTAGGTTACTACAAAAATCTGTGTGTGGACTGGAAAGGGAGTCTGGCAAGGAGGCCATAATGGTAGGCAGGAGTTAGTCTGAGCTGTAGGATACATGGGAAATCAAAGATTTGCCTTTGTTTACACATTTGCTCTTATCTTTTTTTTTTTTTTTATTGTTGCGGATTCATTGAGGGTACAATAAGCCAGGTTACACTGATTGCAATAGTTAGGTAAAGTCCCTCTTGCAATCATGTCTTGCCCCCATAAAGCATGACACACACCAAGGCCCCACCCCCTCCCTCCGTCCCTCTTTCTGCTTCCCCCCCATAACCTTAATTGTCATTAATTGTCCTCATATCAAAATCGAGTACATAGGATTCACGCTTCTCCATTCTTGTGATGCTTTACTAAGAATAATGTCTTCCTTTATCTTCCACTAAGTCTTTAGCAAATTGATCAAAGGAAAGAGATATTGCAGGTTGGAATTTGTGATTATTTTTCCTAGTAAGCTCCAGGACTGAGTTCTAGAGAGTCACCATTATTTATAGCAAACTCTGGCTCACTTACAGCCTCCATTGTCAAGGGCTACATTCCTAGGGCTAAACATGAAAGATCAAAGAATGCCTTTCTGGCTGAAAATGGTTTCTATCCAGAAATGCAGAGTCCAGGTGGGGGACTTGCTCTTTCCATAAAGCACAATCCTTGCTTCCTGCGTTGCTTCCCACAGTGCTCTGAGACACTGAGTGGAGCACGGGAGGCTTGTAACTGAGGAGTTATCCCTGCCTCTCCCTATTCCTGTTGTAGCCCAGTCATCAGTGTTTCCAACCATCTCACATTACATCAGTTTTGTTAAAATAACTGCTCCTCAAGCTCTGTGTGTTGATTTTGTCTTTGCTGCACCCCCCGCCCTGTCAGTCCATCCCGTTATTCCTCCCAGGCTCAGCAGCTTTGTAAAGCGGAAGTTCCATCTGGAGCCACAGCTGAGGATGGCCGGTATCCAGTGGACCATGGAACACTAGATTAGCATTTCTAACATACTTTGCTTTCCTTTTCTGTCTGAGAACCTGAATTCAAATTTAATTTCACTCTGGATGTGAAAACCAGGCTCATAAGTAAAGATTTTACTGAACTTAAAAGTTGAATAGTCTTCCCCAAATAGACAGTACAGCTTTCTATAATGCTAACTAGACAAAACATTTTCCTGTTCACTAACAGAAAATGAAGAAGGTAACCTAAGGTTTCACAAACTTGCTGAGTGAAGGCTTACTTAATTAGGGGATATTTTATAGGGACACAAGGACCTAATGTTTGGGTCACTTATATTGGATTATCCTTTCATATATGCAATGGGCGTAATATAAAGATGATATACACAGAGTCTGGTAGATCTGATTCTCAGTTATGAACTTCTCTAGGCATTGCTTCTTCGTGTGTAAAATTGGGTTAAAAGTACTTACCTTTTGGTGTTGTTATAATTACGTATAAAGCCGGGCAAAGGCACTAGAGTACTAGCTACACATGTTCAATGGTTGTTATTTGGTCCTCAACTAAGCATTATATTGATGAAAATGAAATATAGACTTTTGATTTAAGTCTTTCTCTTATTAGGAATATCACATACTAAGAATCATACCACTGGTGTCTTGAAATATATAGTTGCTACTATTAATAAAAAATAAATAGTTCTGGGCATCAATATTGTTCAGCAAGTAACAACCAGGGACTTTTTTCCCCTGTCTTGCTCCCCTTGTGGTTTAATGGGATCAAGTGGCCTGCTTCTGGACAGTGAGTCCTGAGTAAGGGTGATGTGTATTTTCTCTGCACTGGAGTACTTAAATGTTGACACAAGACCCCTCGGAATTCTTTGCCTTCCAGTATATCAATCATTAACTTCCAAGATGGTGGCTGTTCTATCAGCCAGAGTCTACAACGGAACTATAGCATGAGTGAGTAATAAACATTTCTCATTCTAATGTTTGAGATATTGGGGATGATTGTTACATAGCTTCATGTAGGCTCTCCTGACTGACATGATTATAATAACAGTAGCAACATTAGCTGTAGCATTATTGAATGTTTCTCCTGTCACTTTGTAGTGATACCCTCATATCCTTATGATGTTGTTATGCTATTATACTCATTCCATTTTATTAATGAGGAAACACAGAGAGAAGGTTTTTTGGGAGTTGCAAAGCCAGCATTTGAACCCAAACTATCCAGCTTAGAGCCTTAACTACTGGGCATTACTTCCTCTTGTGAAACTTCCAAAGATGATTTGCTTAGAATCATGGAGAGATGTGACAAAGAGTTTAATGAGTTTCATCTCTGATAAGGTTTGATTCCAAGGCCAGTGAAATTTGTGTTTTAATAAGAAGAAAAGAACCAAGAATTTTCAAGGAACTGAGTAGTTTTTCAGGGCCAAGAATTATAAGTGTAACCTTTTTAATGTTCATGGTTTTGTAAATTCCATAAGGAACAGGACAACATTTTCTGCTTGGGGATTTTATTGGTTTGGTTATATGTGTGACTCGCCAACTCTTTTGGAAAATGTAGTTACCCCGTTTGACACTGTCTGTCTCACTGATTGTGTAATTCATGAGTTCCATTATATTCCCTCACAGACTAGTTTCGACTGATGCAGAGGAGTTCTATTTTTACCTGGTCTCTGCTTTTTGCTATTGGTGGTGAGTTCCTCTTTGTTTGGCCTCTGTTGTTGTGGAGGGAAGGGAGGGGTCTGCCCACCTGTGCTGCTGTCCTTAAGAGGCCACCCTGAGGTTCCTCTGTCACCACAGCCTCAGGCTGGCACTCGCATAATAATGGACGATGCCAGCACAGAACCACAAAAGCATTCCAAGTCTCTCGTCAATGGTGTCTGAATTTCTTTTCCAAAACAGAAATCTCTGACAGATCTCACCCTGGACCTCTGATTATCCAGATGACATGTAGATAAGGTTTCAAGACCTACTACAGGGAATGAAATTTCAGGGTCTGTCACCAATCTTCTTTTTGTGCTGCAACTTCTTCATTCAGAGATGTCAAGAGGGCAAATCTCTAACAAAGGAACTGCAGTGAGAGTAATTGCAGAGCCCACTGCAAGGCAGAAGAGAGAGTTGGAAATGGATGTGATAATGACAACAGCAGAGCTGAAGCTAAAGCCTAAAATCCCCCCATGGCCTGCTAAGACATCACAGAACCAGTCCTCCCCACACTGGAACCCCCGAACCGCTGCACCCAGCACCCGAGGACTGCCAGGTCCAGATCCATGTTTCCAGGTAGGGAAATCATTTCCTGACATTTCACAGATAGCCAGGGAGAGAAATGCATAGTCTTTTCCACAGGCTATGTAAATGTCCCACTTCGGCCATGATCACTTGTGTACTGCTTAAATCTTCCAGATGTCATTTAAACATCCATGCCTTTTATTACACCTAAGAGGTTAGGAAAATAAACCCTTATTTTATTCCTTATTGCTTTCTCAGGTTAAGTATTTTGTTTCAATATGCCAGGTGAGATGAAGCTTTAACACGTCCAGCTTCCGTACCCGATGTGTCCTCCAAGAGCCGTCCTCAGCCCTCCCTACTACCTTCACTTCTCTCATCATAACAGAGAGTTATTATGCAAGATTGTGACAAACTAGCTGTCCACACCTCTGCAAAGACTGAGAGGAGATGGATTTTAATTATTATGAAATTTAGATTAGTCACAAGGAAATTGAGACGAATTTCGTGTTCTAAGACATGGAAATCAGCTAACAACGGAGTTTATAAAGTTTGCTTAACTTGGGTTCATAGAATCACAAACTTTGGAAACTATAAGATCTTCTAGTCAAATATCTTTCTTGTCCAGATGAGGAAGTGGAGGCCAGTGAGTTTGAATGACTGGGAAATTTGTTACAGAAGCATACAGTTGTATGTATGGAATAACATACAAACATTGAAGTCAGGATGGCCTAGGTTCAAACATGAACTTTGCTATTAATTTGCAGCAGGTGCATGAAGTCTTTGAATTTATTCTCATTAAAAAAATAGAAAAATGCATTCAATGGTGTTTACCTTGAAGGGCTTTTGTTAAGACTGGAATAGCATTGAGTATACAAAACCTCTGAAAATAGTCCTCTATCAAACTCTGATCATATTTGTATAACACAGAATTGTCTCTTTTTCTCTGGAGCAGAAACTCCAGAGGCAATGGTCTCTTTCAACTCAAAGATGACATTCTTCATAATCAGAGAATCAATCTTTCTTCGCAAAAATTAAGCCAATATTGACCATAGTGTGTACATGTTGAATGCTGTTGAAAGATAATAAATGCACTAACAGGACTCACCCTTCCCCACAAAAAAGGCTCAATTTATCCTCTTAAACATTAACAATAAAGAAGGAAAGACAAGAAATTAATATGCCTTCCATTCACTGATTCTCACTCCATTCACTAAGTGAAAAAAGGGGCAGATCCAGCCCCTGCCAAATCTTTAACAATTTTAAAATGTATTTTAAGAGAAAGAATATCAAAAGTGCAACATGGTATTAGACATAAAGATATTATTTAGAATGAGAAAAAAATCACAACAGGCATTTTATTTTTAAAAAAGTGGATACTACATATGTAAATAAAGGAATTCTGATAATTTAAATCTTATATGATTCTTATGAAAGGGAAAATACTTTGTTTTCTGTCTATATTACTGAGAATAATATCTCAGTATTTATCTTGTTTGACTATGCATCAATGAACGCAGAAGCCTCTCCCTACAAGTTGTTTCTCCTTCACTATATGCTGAATAGCGTGTGTGTTTGTACACACACTATATATAATTCTTCCAGTACCCATTGCTATAAGACATCTTCATAGGGTGACGTGGCGCTGAGTCTTGCTCCTGCATAGCACTGTCAGGACTCAGCACCGTGGAGTAATCCTGGAAGCCGTTCCTTCCTCTACCCGGGCATGGGGCAATAATTTTTATAGACATGGATGAAACAGCAAACCAATGAAAATGCCCCACTAACCTGACCTACTATACTTCTAATCTTAGGTTTCTTCTGCCTAAATCCCCCAAATGGCCGTAGCTACTCAGTGCCAGATATTAGGAGAAAGAAAGAACCAAGGAGAAAAAAAGTCTCAACTAATTGTTGAGAAAAATCTCTTACACTTTCACATTTTACAAAAACATGCTCATGTTAATGCATCTCTAGGGACCTGAGAAGGGCTTGTGCAAGTGAATCCCCTAAAGCTTAAACTTGCTTACCTTTCTGCAATGCTTCCTGAGGGTATAAAGGAGAAAGAGATGAAATGGGAGAAAGATAAGGAGATGAAGGAGGTGAAAAACAATATTTTTAATATTAAATCTTTCTCTGAATTAATTTCCAAGTCAGTCTACCCTGAGATAAAGAGGTAGAGAAGTGATATTGTATAATTCCATCAGCTCTATGGTCCCCAAATCATAAATGCAGACATATGTAATTCAAGAACAATTTTCTAAGATGTACTAGAAATTATGTATTTAAGTAAGTGTTTTCAATGTATAAGTAGTTACCAAGGTACACTATAACTTTATTTGAACAACAGTAGTTTACTCAAACATTTGCAGAACTCCTTTGAAATTGTTTCTAATTAGATAGTGAGTTATGCAAACATAAAGGTCATTAATCTATTACACTCATTTTAACCTCAAAATATTTATCACAGCTTTATTTTAATCCCTCCTTAATATATAACACTTTTTAAAAATCATTCTATTATAAAATAAATACCATACAGAAACCACACCAAACAATTCTGTATTTAATAATTATGTTGTAAAAAAATATATATATCTTATACACATGTATAATCTGATTTCAGTTGAACATTCTTGCAACCAACACTCAGACCAAGAAATAAAACCTTTCCAGCCACCTTAGAAGCCTCCATTCATCCATCCTTCCTTCCCCCAATTAAACTGTTTTCCTGCCTGTTGTAGATTCAATTTCTATATCTCATTATATATTAATCATCTAAACGTGTACACTTTGATAACAATTTTAAAAATTGATGTTGGAGTCTTTTTGAAACCTATGCTTTTCCCTCCATCCCTTTATTTTGTTTACCTTTTACCTGTTGTAGGACGTAGGCCCAGGGCAGGGAACCTTTCCATGTTTGAAGTTTGAATTAATTTAGCTGTTATCAAATAAGGCCGCATTCAAGACATTTCAATTAGATATACTTAAAACTGTACTTTATTTTGTAAAAATCTAACTTCTATGTATTTGCTAATTTCAAAAAATGAAAGTAAACTGTTAATTTTAATGTTAACTAAACTTTTAATGACTTTGTTGTGTCTAATTTTTGTTGGAAAACATTTGACTATTTGTTTGCAGCATGAAGGTCTGAAGATTCAGTTGATTCTCTAGATGGGTAACAGTCATTTGTGACCTTAAGGGCATCTTGTCTTGGGTTATGCAGGAGAATGTAGATTCACAGCAGTAAGTGGTTGATAAACAAGAAAGCATTTTTTTTTTTTTTTTTTTTAGGCATGGTGCTAACGGTGTTGATATTCTACTAGATTATTTCATATTTCAACTGGATCTCGCTTATCATCAAAAAATAACTTCAAAATGTTATATACTGAAAGATCAATCAATTTCATCTGTAGTTCTTTAGGTGACTTTGTGATATTAACTAGGTGAGACTAAAATGCTAATTTGAGTGTGAGGTCATCATTCCCAATGTTAGTGAACTTTTCCCTGTAGTCCCCAATTAATAGATCTATAGCTGTATATTCTTCAGATGATTCACATATGTCATCCTCCTCATCAATGGCCTTTGCTAACTGTTAAGACAAACATCTGAAATTTCTTTTTGAAAAACAGGTGCTTTGAAAAAAGATACATTTTTTGAAATACTTGGATTTCTTTCTTTATTTTTTATTAAGTTATATATACATAGATCATGAATATATTTATGCCTTTGTGGGATTCAATGTGTTGATTATTTGCACAAATCGAGTGTTTACATCCTACTAATTAACATAGCTTTCACCTCCTTTACTTAATCACAGTGTTAAAGCATTTGTATTCATTACTTGATAGATTTGACTTACGCCCTTGCGATATGCTCCATAGGTGTGGTCCTGCCATGAAAGATGAATCACAACTATAGCCCTGGATTTCTTTTATCACCTACAGTCTTAGTTTTATCTTGCAAAGAAATGTTCAAGTCATTTTAACTTGACATGATATCACACAGAAATGCTGCATTCCTATAGACATCTTTCAATAATTCACAGTGCTGATTCTGTTCTTCATAAAATTTAAATATCTGTTCTTGCAGAGATAAAATGTTGGCTAACACCTGTTTCTGTGATAACCAACACACTTTAGAATTACATGTACAATCCACACCAAATGCCTCATTGCCCAACGTTAGTGTGTTGCGAAACTGATGATGCCATGTTGCATTTGCACAAATACAGTTAACAACACTTCTAACTTATTGCAAAGTGTCACTTAAAATAGAGCTTTAGCAAAGAGATTTTGCTGCTGCAATATGCAATGAAAAGAATTGACAGCATCTGAATCTATTAATACTTTTTTATCTGTGTAAAAAACCCTTCATGTTTTCCTGTCATGGAAGGTGCACATCTATACATACAACTCACTGAATTTATAAAATTCAGTCCAACATCACATTTATCTTGAAAATTGTTGAACATAGCTATTTCCTGTGTTGTATTCATAAGAGTGCCTGAAACAAGTAATTCTTTGTAGCAAAAAAAAAAAAAATCTGTTATGACCTGAGTGGTGCATAAAATCTGTGCTGAGTTAGTAGTTTCAGTTAATTCACCAAAAGTGATTGAATAATATATTTTCCTTTTCAAGTATTGTTAAGAAGCTGTTCTGTTCAGTTGAAGGCTAATTCATGCTGCCAATTAGTTATGCTACTCTTTGAAAGAGACAGTTGTTTCTACTTTGAAATGTTATCAGAGCCTAAGCATCTTACACTTTGATAATTCTTTGACAATTTCTACATCACTGAATGGCCTCCCTTTTTCTCAGAATATATAAGGTATTTTGTAAGTTGCTTCAGTGGTGTTATTTCCAGATCTCATTGCTCCTTGAAAGAATCGTCTTGCTTTTGCTTTTCATCATTTAATTTCTGCAATACAAACTTGTGTGCCTGTCCATAATGTACACTGTGCTGATTTCCATTGCTTATGGTGAAAATGAGCACATATCTCTGTCCTTTGTATTTTCTGCAGATTGGCATCCAGAGGTTTTATCAGATCCAGGTTTGATCCCTGTGGCATACATACATATATGTAAGTGTGTTCTTTTATCAGAAAACATGTATTGTCTAGTTCTCTCTTTTGGTGATGTTTGCAGCTATTCAGCAATTCACAGCTTACATGTAAAGAGGGTGCAAAATAGCCGGGCGTTGTGGCGGGCGCCTGTAGTCCCAGCTACTTCAGGAGGCTGAGGCAAGAGAATCACTTAAGCCCAGGAGTTGGAGGTTGCTGTGAGCTGTGGGATGCCATGGCACTTTACTGAGGGCCATAAAGTGAAACTCCGTCTCTACAAAAAAAAAAAAAAAAAAAGAGGGTGCAAAAATGTATACACATATTAAGAAAGGAAAAAAATGTTCAAATTGTAATAATATATACCAATAACAAAAGATAAATATAAGTCACGTTTGAACATCTCTCGGAATTGCAGAAGTCAAATATTCAGTGAGAAGAACTGTGACATGTTTAAATATCTATCATACAGTCACACTGATACTTTCTATTCCAATTCATAATACATATATAATATTTAATATCTTTTTTATTTTCTATAAAGAATCCTGGTTTTCAAGGACAGAGGAGATGCTAGACTATGTCATGATTATTATTTTCCTTTATTTCACCTTATGCATGGAACCTTCTATGAATGTCTGCAGTAAAATTATCATTACAATATAGTTACTAATGAGAGTTATGCACTTTTGTTCTGTAAGGTCCTCCCCATTCTCTACCATGTTTATAGTCGTACCTTTTCTTCTTATTACATCAGATTCTCTTTCATGTTTAAACCCTCATTTGGCCTAGTTTTGTAAAGAGCTATATGTGGAATGCTCGCGCTCCGTCTTTATCTCCGTGATCTCCTGGTTATGTCAGTTGTCTAATGCTTATTTCCTAGTACAGCCTTAGGAACGTGGATCTAGTTCATTGCATGCTTACGTGTTGAAAATGGTTTGTGCCTTTTAGGTGTAAACATCAGATTTATTAGATATAAAATTCTTGGTTCATTTTCTTGCCTTTAGTAACTCAAGCGTATTACTCCATTCTTTTCTGGCAAAAAGGACCACAAGCTCAAAAAAAAATCTGACAATAATCTATTTTTTTCTTTACTTTTATGAATACTCCTCTTTCTTTTATGTCAAAGTAGCCAAAGACATTTTCTCCCTTTCTTTAAAATTCAGTAAATTTATCAAAATTGATCCTAGTGTTGATCATCTGGACATGACATTCTTTTCAGTATAGTGCACTTTTGAATCTATAATTTATTTTCTTTCATTTTTTTCCACTAAATTGGGGACCAGCATTCCAATGCTGGTCCTCTTTTGTGCTTTGGTTTTTCCATTACCCCTATATTGGATATTATTTTCTTAGGTTTAATATATATCAACTATTTTTCCAAGAAGTTCTCTGTTTCTTCATAATTTAAAAATTCCTCCTTTTTTTATCTTAAATTTTCTGAAGACATTATCTATAATGTTTAGTCGTTCTTGTGATCCTTCTACTTTAATCATTTTTTTTTGTGAGATAACTCCTTTAATTTCTAATTTTTCCTCATTGTTGAATATTTTCCAGGCATTTAGGGATTCCTTAAGTGTTGTATTGACTTTGGCAATGCTCTCTTGCTCTTTATTATTATTTTTCCTATCTTATAACAGCTAAGCAAGGTATTTGATCTCAATAATTTTTTGTTGCTCATTTTTATTAATATTACTCTTTTTGTTTTGAAATTAGAAGACTAGAAGATAATGGGTTTCAGGGAATCTTTTCTAATTTCATGAAGCTCTCTTTTCTGCTGTTTTTAATGTAGTGTTCAAAAGTGTGGCCCACTGCTTTTAAAGATATTCTGGTTGTTTTCCTTCCCCACACTTATGCAGACTTTCTTGCTCTTTAATCTTTGCCATTCAGTAATTTTAATGACCTTCCATGTGTGTTCCTCCAAGTAGGACCCGAATTTGGAGGTGTCATCTCTAAAGCTCACAGAGGTCCCGCTCTTCCAGCTACCTGAAAGTCTTCTCCCCAGGGGTGCCCTGCATTTGCTTACCAGTAGAGAAGGTAAAAACCTCCCCTAGTGTCAGATTCTATACTCATAGTGACACACCATGTTACTCAGCAAATATCTGTTGTCTATTTGGAGATTCTTCTTTCTTAGCATTTTCAGACGCCTGTTGCTTCCCTCTGCTTCTCTCGGCACAGAAGTGGATATGAAACCAGTGATGTTTTGTGGCTGCTAGTGATTCCTCTCTTCTGTATTTGTGTTTTGAAGGTTCATGAAGTCAGCTTGTTACCTTTGATGGTAATCCTGTGTTTTGTTTGTTTGTTTTTTAATTTACTAACTAGTTTCTCTATTTTAATGTGGGACTTTATTGAGTTACAAACTAAACTAAATGATACTTAAGACCATTTTTAGACTTTCCCACACTTAAAATTTTGTATTTCATAACTTCTGCTTGTTTTCAAACATAAATATATCATCTTTGGAAGATACTGGCACTTTAGGGATTTGGAGAAGTAACTGCACAGCAGTAGGTTTTTGTTGCTGTTACAAATTGCCTTTGAAAGACCTTTGAAAGAAAGATCTTTTAAATCTCTGAGTTCTGATACATTTAAGAAATGAGGAAACCTGGGTTTTTTAATCAAAGTAGCCAAAGATATTTTCTCCCTTTCTTTAAAATACAGTAATTTTATCAAAATCGGTCCTAGTGTTGATCATCTGGACATGACAAATCCTGTCCAAATCATCTGGAAAAATCCAGGAATAGAACCCTTACCTATGTTGCAGTCCTTGTGAAAGGAACCTCTGGGGACTGTTTGAGAAGCAATGACTTTCCCAAAGATTATTTTCTTTCTTTTTTTTTTTTTTTTGTAGAGACAGAGTCTCACGGTACCGCCCTCGGTAGAGTGCCGTGGCGTCACACGGCTCACAGCAACCTCCAACTCCTGGGCTTATGCGATTCTCTTGCCTCAGCCTCAAAGATTATGATAGTGTGGTTTGCCCGGGACTTGCAAAGTACTTTACCTCTACTTAGATGAGGAAGAAGTAATAAAAAAGACTTTAACATTTTTTAAGCAAATGATTTCCCAATATTCTTTTCACATGATCAAACATGATTCTTCTGTATATTAGCCTTCTGTATCAAAAAGGAATTGTTTGCTTGTTATTTTAAGGACATATTAAAGCTTTTTTTTTCTGATTGCTTTATTTGTATCTGGTATGTGAGAGGGTAAATATAAACACCTGTCCTTACCTTTCTATAAATTCATCGAACCAGGAGAAACTGACTGTGGGTGGGGTGGGGTGGGCGGATTCTCGTCTTTTGCATACCCTGGGCATTGGAAAGAAGATAATCTCTTCCTTTGAAGTATACCTTGAGATAATGTGATTATCAGGCTCTGGTAATGAGCAAGTTACCTTGGCCTGTTGAGTGATAGATGCTGTTACTAGGTTATGGTTCTAAAATCAAGGCCCAGTCTCTACCCTATATACAGAACCACAGTTATCAGTCAATCTTCTGGCTACATACTTGAGTGTGTATTTAACTTAAGACTTGCCTATGAAACTGTTTTCCTGACAAGGAGTCACTGATTTCCAGGGCATCTCTTCACTTGATTACTAAGATTCCCTTTTTGCCGTTCTCCCTTGAGCTTTAATTACAGGATTGCAGCATGTTCAAAACACGCCGCCAGATTTCTCACTTGTACAGGAGACAGAACACGCACTTCACAGCCCCTGCACGTCCTTTATCCCTTTTATTGATTTCCTAGGCAATTCCATATCGATTTTATCTTCATATTTCAATGCCTCCTTGGCCCTTTTCTTCCTTATTTCTCTGAGCTTTCACAACTCTGGATTTCTCCTTGTCGAGTCGGGTCATCCAATTAAGATTTATGTGTGATCCTCTTTGCCACTCTGAGGAGTCTCTGTGATCCAAACTGGAGCCCAAATATTCTTAATAGGATGACTTTTATCTCAAACCCAAACTACCTGTCTAAGCTCTGGTACCCTCACCAGTGTTTGTCTAAAAGTATGAAAAGAAATTCTCGCAAGAGCCCTCTGCTTAAAAGCGCCTGAGCCTCCCAGCCCTGCGTCTGTGTTACAAGCCTCATGCTTCCTGCTGACACTACCGATTTGTCCTGGGGGCTTTGCTTCAGCAAAGAACCTGCGATAATATTAGCAACCAGGAAGAAATACAGTGCCTCTCACCACTCTCAATTGTCTTCCCTCACACATTATTGTGGCTTGTGAGTTGTGAGTCGCCTGACTCCTCTTGATGAAAGAAAAAAAAAATAAAAAGAACCAGCTCCCCTTTGGGCACTGGACACATGGCAATCTCTATCAGGGGTGTGCAATACTTAGTTTAAGGCAGAGCCCTTAGTGTATGTAATATTTTACCTAAGGAGAAAGCAGAAAATGCCATCTGTTTCAAAATTTCAGCAAGGGTATGATCTTCTGAGTGAATTTTAGAAGATGGAGGTTTTACCCAAGACAGGGGCTCACGTGAATGCTATAATTCAAGTTTCATAAAATCCTGAAATTGTTGGAACTTGAATTTGGTGTGGGAGTTTAGAAGATAAGACTCTGAAACATTTTGTTTTTTTCATTGTTAAGAAATCTGAAACCATAAAGACACTCTCCTCATGACACTGTATGTAACTCTGAGAATGGTTTCCAAAAGGGCCCTGGCAGACGTACATTCTGAACCAGCCTTGGATGGGAGAACGGCACGTAGCATTTGAACCCTCTTCATTCACCAGCTATGAGGCAGCTCCATTCATGTCTTTCATCTAGAATTTTGAGACATTTTTATGATACCAGATGGCTCTGAGGAGCTAAAAAATTGAGAAAACAACATCAAAAGAGGTGACACAGGTGGATATTTAGAGGAAGAACCTTTTGGGGGTGCAGGGGGGTTGTTAAAAACAGGTGCAAAGGCCTCGAGGCGGGAATGGCAAGGAGGCCTGTAGGATTAGACGGGGGTGTGCCCCATCTTGAAAATCATATTGTGCTTACCTTAATTTTTTTATTATCTGCATCACAACATTAACTCAAAGAAAGCTTGCTCTGTTGTAAATTGTGGAAGTAGATACGGTTCAGTTCTCATCTAGATATTGAAATCTTATGCTTTTGTTCTGAGACACTGATAGAATAGGTTTAGGAAATCTAGTTAGCTCTTATTAATTCTAGGCAGCCTAAAAGTTCATTTTTATTAATAAATACCTCTTGTTATTGTTTTAAGTCAATCATATCTGTGTACATTAGTGTACCTGTGGGGTACAATGTGCTGGTTTTATATACTATACCTCTTGTTATTGTTTTTATTCAATCATATCTGTGTACATTAATGTATTTGTGGGGTACAATGTGCTGGTTTTGTATATATACATTTTGTTATTGAGAGCAAATTTTGTTATTGAGTGTGTTGGGGCTCAGAAAACAAAACATAAGCCTCAGAAGCAGCCTCAGTAGAAAAATTTTTCTTTGAACTTCTGCCTTCTTGACCCTTAACCTTCCTTCTCTCCTTAGACTAACCACAGAAACTGTTAATACTATTTCTCTTCCCCAAGGCAGGCTATAGAAACCAGAATCCTTTCTCCCCAAAGCCAGCTTTAAAACCTAAAAATAGAATCTAACATCCTCCCCCACCCTTCTGTCTAAAATCCAGCCATAAAAAAAATATTATCCAATCTTTTTATTTAATTTTTGACCCCTTTTTCATTTAATTTTATCTTTTTAATTTTCAGAATATTGACAGGGTACACACATTTTGGTTCGCAGAGGTGTTGCCCTATATCCAGAAGGAAAGAACGTTATACAGAGAAGCCAAGATGAGTCTAAACAGACAGGCCTTTCTGGGTTTCTCCACTCAAATCTATTAACATGACATGGATCCTTGTTGTCCAATCATGTTTTTACACAGTTCATACTTTGTTGAACCTGGTTTACCCTGTGTCTTTGAGTACACATCTGAAGGCTCATATGTAAAATGCATTTGTGTGTCTTTTCTCCTTGTAATCTGTCTCTTGTCCTCTGATTGTCAGCAAACCTGCAGAAGGTAAAGGGAAATTTCCCCTTGGCCGCTACAACCACAATCATTTACAAGTTCCTGTATTTTCATTAAACCTAACTTAAGAGTAGAGAATTCATTCTGTCTATTGCAGAATTACAAAGATTCAGGAAAATAATGGTTTTTAATCATTTAATATTTTGTTTCCTAAATTATACATCTTGGTTATGTTTATAATTTTATGTTTTATTATTTATCAAATAATTGTCTTACCTCCCAAACATTTTGGAGAAAAATATGAATATTAAAAAAAGAATGATTTTCTAAGAGTCCACAGCAGTATCTTCTTTAGCACTCCTCAAAAAAGAGTATAGATTATCTCTGAGGTTGTTAAAATGTCTTAAGAGTTGGGAGTAATCTATCTGAATTTTCATACTGTATGGATTTTCAATGATAATCTAAGAAATGTTTGATGTTTTTGACCATTTCAATGGGCTCTTCTTAATTCACGACTGCCATGCAATCGCCATTTCAGAATCTATATTTGCATTTGTGCTTGTGATCACAAAGAGGAAAGCAATGCTTTTTCAATGACCTTGAGCTAATGAGAAAAGGACAGGCTAGAAGGTTGTTTTTTTTTTAATTAATATTAAATCATAGCTGTGTACATTAATGTGATCATGGGGCACCATACACTGGTTTTATAAATAGTTTGACACATTTTCATCGCACTGGTTAACATTAGCCTTCCTGGCATTTTCTTAGTTATTGTGTTAAGACAATTATATTCTACATTTACTAAGTTTCACATGTATCCTTGTAATGATATGTTGTAATAAATGAAGGTGAAATAATGTTGAGACCCAGTATAAGAACTAAGGGCTGTTACTTGTTGTTTTTAAGTTAGTGGAAAAGAGAAAGTGATGGGACGATTTCATCCTCACACAGGGTTCAGTGTCAACTGTAGGCGATAGTGCGTTATGTGCCTACTGCTCACAGCAATTTTCTTTACAAGAGAATGAATTCTTCAATTATATAAGATAAATTGTCTTATTTCTGTTTTTTAATTTATAAATTTAATTGCACTCAACATATACATTTGTTTGGCTTTTTTAGAATTATATAATATTGTTGATCATAAAGAATTTGCACCTGTTTCATTGGTATATATTAAATAAGATAAAATGTTTTTTGTTAAAATTAAACATTTAGGAGAATTAGTCATTTTTTAAAATGAGTCAAGATCTTATTCAGGTTTGATAAATACTGCAATGTTGTAATATACTCATGATATGGAAAATTAAATGATGTGTGGGAAAAAAAGTATTTTCAGTATCTTGAAGAGAACTGGCTTGGCACAGGTATCACAAAAGCAAGTTCAAGGTCTCTTATATCGTATACAAAAGAGTATATAGCAGTTAACATTGTGGAGTCACCTAAGGATAATTTCAAACAACACCAAAATGTCAAATACATTAATTAATTACTTTAAGACTTCATATTTTGTGGGGGAATTCTCATACTTTCAAATTAAAACATTTCAGAAAATTAATGAAATAGTCTACACTCCTTTTTATAGTCTATAATCTCTTATGGATTATATAGTCTATAAGCCACATAATCTACATATGCGTTATTTTCTTTATAAAATTAAATACAACTGGTCATTTCACGTTGATTTAAAGGTATGAAATTGCATTATCCTTCATAATAGTAAAAATAGAAGATAAAAAATATTTTGGCAAACTTCTATCAATGCGTATATTTACTAATTTTATTTTTGTCTTTCAGTTTCAGATTTGAAGGCAGATGACAATAAAGAGGAAAAAAGAGAAAGAAAAAGAAAATAGAACAGTGGGGATGGATGGCTTTGTGATGTCAGTACTACTTCCTAGCTTTTGGTTTTCCTGCAGTTGAAGTATTTATGTGGTGGCCTAGCTTTCCCTACCATCTCTGGAAAACCTCTTTTATGAGAAGAGCAGACAGACAGCTAATGGATACTGAGCCCAAATAATAGTTATCGTGCTGTTTAGAATAAAGGTAATTTAGAAGTTCTCCCTTGAAGCCCAGCACGGTTGAGCATGTTGATGGTGGCCTAAATTTTACTGCTCTGACTCAGATATCTGAAAGTGAAAAGAAGCTGAAGCAAAAATGAGAGAATGCATGTATATTTGGGGAATGTTAAACTATTTCAGAAAGAATTCTCCAAGATTTATTTGAATTTCCATGGTATGTTACATGTTCTAATAATTGTTGATAGTAAGTTATTGAACTTAAAAGCCATTTTTAAAGAAGGAGGCACACCAGGATATACAAATGTGTACTCACATTCTAGGACAAATATTGAAAATGATTCATATAACTAGGATGCACATGAACTTAAATCAATAGTCTTTTCTATAAGCAGTAACATCCTCAAGAACAAGTTAAAGCAAACACACTTATGACTAATTTTTTTTAAATAGCCATTATTATTCAATAAAGAAATCATGCTCTTAAATATTAAGAAAATATTTTTAAAGTATTGTAGGTAAATTACATAATATGTGGCTCTTATGTGATCCAAAGCTGCAATCTAAATTCCTGTATTTATAACTAGAATTTCGGTCCATTATTTATCTTCTGCATAATCACTGAGCTGTTAGCTATTATTTAGAAATGATTTTTTGATTCATACATAGATTTTTCATTTCAGTGCACTATTTCATAATTTATGGGATTTAATCTATATATCCAGGTTTATTTAGTAGACATTTGTAGAGTTTAAGAATCCGTATTTTAGCATATATGCAAGAGCGAAATAGGAGCATAAATCCCTCAAACCATTTCTTCTAGTGAAAGCATATCATAATGCCTTTAGCATTTCAAGGCTGAGATGCAACATAGCAAGTGATTCAGTAGGTAAATATGTAATTCTATTATCTGCTTCCTCTTCTTCCCTAGATTTAATTATTTCCTTTATATTCCAATTTGAATAATAATCACATTTTAATTCTTCATCTTCCAGGGAACAGCCCATTTGCCCTAACCTCAGTCATGCTAACTGGCTCTCACCTGCACTGATAAAGAGTTCCCGGAGAGGTAACAGAGTTCAGGAGCATGAATAATCTCTTTGCTTCTCAAGTCAATTCCTGTGCATTTCTGCAGTCTAGAAATAATACCCACCCTTCGAGTAGTGAGGGACTAGCTGTGAATTCTCAAATAGCATATGTATGACCTTCTGTTGAAAAAAATAAAAATAGAAAAAAATTAATATTAATATAATGAATTGTTTCCCAAGAAGAAAATACTTAAAACGTCTTCTTTCACTCTATCTCTTCCTTGGTGACAGAGAACTATGCCTAACAATCAAATTGGGCAATTACTAGCAGATTTAGGGGCTAAATCTCATGTAAGTAAAGCAGTTATCATTGTTATATAACCAGGGGAAACTGCAAAAGAGTGCGATGTTTTGATAGGCCCCAAGCAGACCTGACTGTAATGAAACATTTATCCCTATAATCTACTGTCACGGTCTCAGATCAGTTGCTCATCATCCCTGTCACTCAAACAGGACCCACACTGGTCTCTCTGTCTCCAAACTTTTACTTTCCAACCTCACTCCATTTTGTTGTTAGAGTTATCCTAATGCACAAATCCAGTCACATTCTAGAAAGGCTCAGAGGTGGCTTCCCGTTAGCTATAGAAGAAACTGTAAGTTTCTTAGTGTAGTAAGAAAGTAACTTGTTTATTTTATCCTAGGCTGATTTTCCCAGATTATTTCCTAACATACGCATGCTTCTACAAGCCTTCCTCCCGGAATTTGCTCTATGCATTGTTCAATGTAAGTGATAATCTGACACCCTCGTTCTTACATCTTCAGGCTTCTACTGTATTTCTTAAGTGTCCTCTTTCCCATCCCTTTCATTCTAAGTGCACACGACTTACTTAATAAGATTGAATACAAATGAAGCTTCTCCTTAATTTTCCCAGTGCTATCACTGGACTCAATTCCCGTGGAATATTATCTCCTTATATGACATGTATCAAATATTGTATTTGAGTTATTCATGTCTTTTTCCAATAGATTTTGAGATGCAGACAACAGCAAGAACTTTATTTTATCCTATTAAGTTTCTTCTGCCTCCCTAAATTTGGCTTATGAACAGGATTCATGTCCAATTTTGTTCCTGTCTAGTAAATTGAACCTCTGTGGATTTTAAGGAAATTTCTATTTCATATTGATAACATGAGAATAACAGCACTAAAATAAATATCGTTGGTATTAAGGGACAAAGGTACACAACACTACTAATTTCTTATTCATAAGTTTTTTTCTCTAGAAATGCTTGCATTAAAAATTAAAACCTGCTGTTATGCTAATATTTATAATAATTATTGTTTGTTTTAGAAAGGCATAATGAAAGGAGCAGAAATTTGAAATAAGAGAGAACTTAGCTTGAATTTTATGTTGCCACAAACTAGATGCTACTCTTAGGGAAAGTTACTTAATTTCTTGGGTGTCAAATATGGAAAGTGAGAATTAAAATACTTACTTCTCAGCCACTAATTCCAACTACTTGGGAGGCTGAGGCAGGAGGACGCTGGAGATTCTAGGTCTCCAGCGTCCTCCTGCCTCAGCCTCCCGTAAGCTAATGATTATGCTCCTGCACACTGGACCCACACGGGTCTCTCTGTCTCCAAACGTTTTACTTTCCAGTCCAACTCCATTTTGCTGTTAGCGTTATCATCCTAATTCACAAGTCCTAAGTGACACATGAGATCCTGTCTCTGAAAACAAAATAAAACTACAAACGAATAAAATATTTACTTCTTGAGGATATTTTGAATGATTGAATTAACAGACTTGGTTGAAATAGTAAGAAATTGCCAATATTCTACAGTATTTATCTGCAGGCAAAGAATGGTTTTCCTTTTCCAATATTGCCTTATTATTAACCTGTTGAGTGGTTAACCTGTCATAGATGTAGGAACTGTTCTCTACAAAGCAAAAGCTTAACAGTGGGTCTTTGACAACAGATTATATTAAGAGCATGACTGAGGACGATGACGAGGACACGCCTTGCTCTACCTGTCACTGCGTCACTGCTCATCCCATCTTACAGCCAAGGCACAAACCTTTCACTCAGTTTCTACTTGAGAAACATAGCAAAACTGGATGACCCAGTCACAATATGGGCTCAGGGAACTAACGAACCAATCGAACAGTTCACTTGCTTCAGGTATGAGAACTTAGGGGTACAAAGTCAGCAGAAAGTCTGCCTGAAATTCAAACAATATTTATTGAGCTTCTACTATAAATTGGCATTTCGGGTGCAAGAATAAAAAGACAAGAGAGATACAGCCCCTACCTGTACAGAGTTTACATTTAACTATCACACAAAACAGGCAGATGAGTTTGAACAGAAGTTTGAGAGAATGGCTATTAGAATGTAAAGAGGGAGAAAGAGAAAAGTTTGTTTTACTGTTGGACTCTACATACCTGTCTAGTATTTAGATTATAGGTTCTCTATTGTATCTATGCCTTGGTATTGGTAGACTTCTTATATAATTCAAACCATTCATTTAAAAATTTGTAAAAATACTGCTATGTACAATGAAGAGTTGTTACTAATTTCTTTGCAGTATCTCTTTATCAGTATCTCTACCCTTTTCACACTTTTCTCTTTATTCTCTCTCTCAAAATAATATATAGAAATGAACTGCCAGACTCTGTTACAAATCAGGGAAGATGAACAGATTTTACACAATGCATTGGCTTCTGGAAAGTCCTCTAAGCTTACTAAGTAAAGAAGGCAACTATTGTACTGGTGTGTTATATGTTATAGCTAGTGGTTTATAATGTCATTGGAGTATTAGGAAGTTATAAAAACTATATGAGGTGCTGAGGAGCAATTAACACAAGCCTCATTATTCCTTTAATGACATGGCTTTTAAATGTCCCTTACAACTCTATTCTTTGATGATAGGTTTTAAAAGATATTAAAAGATGTTTGAGGTCAATTGTTATTTTACACAAAGCATCTATAAATACTACACAAAAATTTTACCTAGGATTATAACAATTTATTCTAACATGATCTATAAGGCTATGTTTTTATAAAACTATTTGAAAAACCCCAGAAAAATAACTTTCACACTGATATCTTAAATATCTTTTACCTAAGTTTTTCTTTCCTATACCTTTCAGTTAGTATAAAATGCACTGAAAAAGAAAATGATTTCCCCAGTGTGTTTCAAAAAGCATTCCGTTTTAACATGACAAAGCAAATCTATTGCCAAATATTCAATTAGAAACAGTGATACACTGAAAAAATATTTTTAAGAAATGTGTCTGTATCTTTCTCTTTGCTGCTTAAGTTCATATTCTAGACACTCAAATGGTAGAGTTTAATATTGAAACAATGAAATTGAAATTGTAAACTCCAGAGAATTTTGTTACATTTTCCTGGCACAACCCTCTGAGTTTTATGATGAGATGTGTTTTTGTTTTGATGATTACACATTTATTTTTATTTAGAAATATGTCCCTTTACCCTACAGTGATATAATGTGTCTATTTCTAAAATTAGTGTTACTAGAACTTTCTACAACCAACATCACACTTTAGATTTACTTTAGATTTTTCTTATACAGAAATTGTTTTTTAATACACACTTTAGAAACAAAAATAATTGAAAATAAGAGGAGTTGTTATATTAACATCTGTTTAAGATAAATTATTCCTCAAATTTCAATTCTAATTATTTTGAAGACTCATAACTTCCTCTAGACATTGTGAAAAAATATACTTTAACACTGTGCCATGAGTAAGAGAATCCCAAAGTGAAATAATTTTCAATAAAACGTATGAGTGGCTAGAGAAAGCTCAGGACATTGTGGGGGAAAAAAGTCCTAAACAGACTCTAAGCACAAATATCCCACCAAAGAAGGAAATGTTTTAAAGCATTTTGCTTTTCTTACTAAAAAAAATCACTCTTTCTTCATACTCTTCGTACTTATCATTTCTCCCATTAAAATGGCAAATTAGGAAGAAACTTAAATATATAATAGTGAAAGTATATTTTCATTCAACAACTTCTTCAATTATTGACAAGAAACAAGTATCTTTAAAAAGTTACAAAAACTCTTCCGGAGGGTATCTATTTTTACTTCTATTATACCATCTCTACAGGAGAAACTCTTACTGTTTCTAATGAAAACCAATATGAAATTATTCCTTCTGATTTAGGCTATAGATCCTCTTCTCCTTTGAACTACTGTTTACTTTTCCAACTAGGCACGGGTAGGATTTTTTTTAGAATTGACATTAACGTACTAAGTCTATCTTATCCCAACAACATGATGAAAAGCAGAATGAAAATGACAAATACTGGTACAGTTGAAAAAGAAACAAAAAAGAAAGGGTTCCTACATGTGATAAAACATTCTCGATCGTGTTTACGTGTGTTGTGGGTTTGGACATCAGTGTAGGCTGAGTGATAAATGTGGAACTTCAAAATATACGTTAAGCAACTGAAAGGATTATGACACACCATTGGACTAAGGCTCACCCTCAGATTGTAGAAGATTTATTACCCACATTAAGAAAATACTTTTATAATTCTGACTTATTGTTCCCTAGTACCTCAATTTACTGTGAAATAATTGCCCATCAATAGTATTTCAAGACCATAAGCAAATATGAGCTCTCACTGCAATGAAAAAAAAACATCTCAGTTCAAACTACAGATGAAGTCATGTAACTCTAATAGCAAATAGTTTGCTTTTAAAAACAAATGTGTATGTGTGTGCTATATACATATACATATATATAATACACACAGCATGCAGCACCCAGGAAACACTGGCGAAGGTTCCAAATTGGAAAATATTACGACGAGTTTACCCCTATTGGCTGGAAGCTATAAAGTATCACGGCCAAACTGGAAGCTTGAGACTAATAGTTTTTTTTTTTTTTTTAATTTCAAAATTAGCTGAATTAAAAGACACATGAGCGTATATTAGAACTTGCAAAAGGATAATAACAAATATATGTTTGTAGGATGTCAGGATGAAAGGGAAATTTGGAGTTTATGCTTTTAGTGGCTTAAAACCAAACAGTGTACAATTCAAGGTTCTAAAGCCATATCTGAACAGACATTCTAATTATTAGCTCGCTTTATCTCTGCTGGCTCAATGTGGTTCTCAGCTTTTTAATCACTTCTCTACTGGCACAGCTAATATACCTACAAGTTGTCTAGAATTTTAATATTGCTAAATTTAGTAATGCAAGTTGTGATTAAATTGTGAAAACTTGTTTAATGCAAACCCTGATTGAAAAGAATACATGCTTATTTAAGGAAAATGTACAACTTTGCAAAAATTATATAGCACTATATATAGTCCCACATTTAACAGCTTTACCAACCTGCAAAAAAGTTGGTTCTTGTAGAAAACTGCCAGGCTATGTAGTCTGAAATCTGGAGTCGTAATACCAGAGAGCTGTCAGTCAGCCATCCATCCATCTAATTGGCTTCTTACCATCTTTCCATCATGTTTTTTTTATAACTGGTCGCCTCTGGCTAAAATGCAAATCATGAGGAAGAGCGGTCTAGAAAAAGCTGCTGCTTTCTTAATTATCTGTCAGAGTATGGACCAGTGGACCCAGGGCCGCACTGTAGAGTTATGCTAAGCAGCAAGGCATCATGGGAATTGGAGTGACAGCTCATTTTCCTCCTGTGTTTTCTGTGTTCGAATGACAATGCAGAAATGTGGGTTTTCCCACACTTTCTCTGAACACCTGGGCTATTGCTCAGGGGAGCACAAAGCCAAAACTGTCACATTTCCAGACATGGTCTTATTGCTGTCACTGTGACAGGATTGTTGACAAATGCCAGCAGTCATCTCGGCATCTTGGGAAATGTCTGCCATGATTGTGTCAACAGCCTGACAGAAATTGTTAATGTTTAAACTTCTTCCACTGACAGAATCCTATCTTGCTGACAATATTTGTCATATGAAACTCAATCTTTGTCAAACTTGCTTAAAAATTAACACTTCCCCAATTTCTTTTTTTTTTTTCCTAGTTTACTGCCTAGCAGTGCAAAATTTTAGCAATAAGATTTCAAGAAGGTAATGTAACACAGTAATTTAAGTCTATATTCTCCCCAGATTCTCCAACCCATTATAACTCATGGCTACCTTGTCTTTTTGACCTTTGCTACCAGAACACTTAGGCACATATATAAATATGCACATATATAGGAATTAGGGTTTGAATTTGTAAATTATTCAAAAGGTACAAAATACTATTTTTTAGTATATAATGTGGAAAATCAATTAAATCCCACTGATTTTTTACTTATATGAAATTCAGTTGTAAATTTGTAGATACCCATTAATTATTTAAGTTTAACTCTTTATATTTATGTTTTATTATTTTGTATTTTAATATTGAATAATCCATCTGACAGGTTAACTATCTTTTGCAGGACTTCAACACAGAAGATTTTTCTTTTTATTTTATTTTCCCAGTGTGGTTTTGTCTAAAGAGATAGCCTTAATTTGGTTTTGTCTAAAGAGATAGCCTTAATTTCTTAATTCTGATATACTAAATCTGTTGGAAAGCATTTATGTGAGCAGTATGAAATACATTGGCTTAAAAAAAATAAACAACCTTTTGAAAGTCCACAGGTGGCTCATTTTTTTTTTTTGGAAATGTTTTTGGTGAGACACAGTGCTCAGATTACTAGCAGGCAGTTAAATTATAAGTGGCTGTCCTAGAAATACCCAGTTCTCCACAGGCTGCTACATTGCTTAGACATGGTATAAAAAAGAGCAGTTGAGTAGCTGAATAATAGTGTCCATCTGTCCCTGACAGAACAATCTTTGTCAAACTAAGAGTGACAACTTGTTAATAATTATATTACTATTATTATTTATATTATTAAAAGATAGTGTGCCATAACACACAAATATGGTATATACTAGTAGGGATACATTGAAGTAATTTTTACTAGAATATATAACTCCTAAAAAATGGAATGGGTCTAATAGTACTATTTACTTGAATGGCTGCTAAATGTGATTTCCAGTTACTATATAGACAGTGAATATACCAGGTACTACCGAATTTACCAAGATCAGTAGACTTTTTAATCTCCTTTTTATTTTTATTTGTCTTCAGAGCTGTGTATTTTTTTTCTGTATCTCAAACATTATTACAAGTAACTCCAGCAGTGCACTGTGATGTTTTAGAACAGAAGTTGGAAAATTTGTTATGCAATAAACCAAGTACAAGCATATGTTGGAGATATCATGAGTTCAATTCCAGACCACTGCAATAAAGCTAATATTCTAATATTGCAATAAAGCAATTACACAAAAAAGTGAGTCACACAAATTTTTTGGTGTCCTGGTTCATGTAAAAGTTATGTTATAGTATATTGTAGACTATTAAGCATGAAATGACATTATACCTTAAAACAATGTAGATACCTTAGTTAAAAAATCTTTATTCCCACATCTGTTTTGTATTTAATAAAAAAAAAAAAATCTTTATTCCTAAAAAATGCTAGCAATCATCTGAACCTTCACTAAACCATAGCTTTTTTGCTGGTGAAGGGCCTTGCCTCAATGTTAATTTTTGCTATTGATCAGGTGGTGGCTGCTAAGGTTAAGTTGGTTTGACAATTTCTTAAAATAAGACATCAATGAAGTTTTCCATGTAGATTAACTTTTCAAACCCTACCACTGGTTTATCAACTATGTTTATGGAATATTCTAAATCGTTTCTAGTCATTTCAACAATGTTAATAGCATCTTCAGCAGGAGTAGATTTCATCTCAAGAAACCACTTTCTTTGTTCATCCATAAGAAACAACTCCATATTCATTAGTTTTATTTTCAGATTGCATCAATTCAGTCGGATCTTCACTTTTAAGTAGAGGAAAATTAGAAGGCTCTGCTTTTAATTCTAGTCCTCTTTTTATTTCCACATCTGCAGTTACTTCCTCTACTGACATCTGGAACACCTCAAAGTTATCCATGAAGGGAGGGTTAGAAGAACCACTTCCTAACACCTGTTAATATTGATATTTTGACCTCCTCCTATGAATTAAAAATATTTTTAATGACGCCCAGAATTGTGAATTCTTTTCAGAAAGTTTTCAGTTTACTTTGCCCATAGCCATCTCAGTTTACTTTGCCCATCCCATCACTATCTATGGCAGCTATAGAGTAATGAATTATTTTCTTTTTAAACTATAGAACTTAAAAGGTAAAATTTTTCCTTAATACGTGGGATACAGAATGGATATTGTGTTAAAAACAATATCAATCTCTTTGTACATCTTCATCAGAACTCTTAAGTGACCAGGTATATTGTCATTGAGTAATAATATTTTTATAAAATTTTTATTTCTGAGCAGTAGGTCTTGACAGTGGGCTTAAAATATTCAGTAGACTATGCTGTAAACAGATGTGTTGTCATTCAAGCTCCGTGGTTCCATTGATAGGGTACAAGCAAAGTGGATTTATTAATATTCTTGAGAGTCTAAGGATTTTCAGAAGTTGTAAATAAGCATTGGCTTCAACCTAAAGTCACCCTTTGACTTCTCTCTGTTAGCTATACAAGTCTTAGAAGGCATCTTCTCCCATTAGAAAGTTGTTTATTCTACAAGGAGAACCAATTGTTTGGTTTTGTTTAGTGCAGCTGCCTTCATCAATTATCCTAGCTAGATCTTTTGGATAACTTGCTGTAGGTTCTGCATCAGCAACTTCTGCTTCACCTTGCACTTTCATGATGTTAAGATGATCTTCCCTTAAACCTCATGAAAACCAACCTCTGCTAGCTTCAAAACCTTTCTCGGCCTTCATAGAATTGAAGACAGCTATGGTATTGCTCTGGATTAGACTTTGGCTTAAGGGAATGTTGTGACTATTTTAATCTCCTCTCCAGAATACTCAAACTTTCTCCATATCAGCAATAACACGGTTTTTGCTTTCTTATCATTCATGTATTCATTGGAATAGTGCTTTTAATTTCCTTCAAGAAGTTTTTCTCTGCATTCACTACATGGCTAATTGTTTGGCACAAGAGGCCTAGCTCCTGGCTCGTCTTGGCTTTTGACATACTTCTCTCACTAAGCTTATTGATTTCTAGCTTTTGATTTAAAGTGAGATATATGTAACTCATCATTTCATTTGGACGATTTATTATTGTAGGGTTATTAATTAGCTTAATTTCAATATTATTGTGTCTCAGGGAATAGGGAGGCCTAAAGACAAGATAGATGGAGAAGGGATGGTCAGTGGAAGAGTCATAATAAACACAATATTTATAAATTAAACATCTTATATGGGTATAATATGTGGCATCTCCAAACAATAATAATAGTAACATAAAGATCACCTATCAAAGATCACTGATACAGATATAATAATGAAAATAAAGTATGCTCATGGAAAATGCTTTATATTTTTATCTCTGACACAAATATTCAACTCTACTATTGTAAAAATAGTGTAGGTATTCATTGTTTAAGGTAGACGTGGCTTTGTTCTAATAAAACTTTATTTATAAAGGCAGACACCTGCTGGAGTTGACCTAAAGCCTGTAGTTTGGCCTTTATTTTGGACAGATAAGCAAGTAACCAATTTCTGATTTCAAGTTATAACTTTACTATATACTAGCTGTGTGATATTGCACAAATTTTGTTTTTATTATCTAACTTAGTCTCTCTTTTTTAACCTTTTTATTCATATACAATTCACACACTCCACAATTCACCTATTTAACGTATACAGTACAAAATTTTTTTGCTGTTGTTGTTGCAATTGTCATTGTTGTTTAGCTACCTTGGGCTGGGTTTGAACCTGCCACCCTTGGTGTATGTGGCTGGCACTGTAACCACTGTGCTACAGGCGCTGAGCCTAACTAATTTCTTAACACTTGAGAAATGTATTAATTTCTTCACATTACATATGAAAATTGTTAAATCACAGATGCCAAGCCATGCCCTCAGAATTAAGGCTATAAAAAATAAATCCAGGATTCTAAGAGAGGTTTGTTTGAATTTAAATCCCTCTGGATTTTTCCCAATTATATGTTGTTTATAATTCTCACTTATTTCTGAAATAAAGTTCTAGGCCAAGTTTGGAACCTAGAGGACATAAAGACAGAAAAAGGGTAGGAGAGGACACACTGAACAATATAGATGATTTAGAAAAAAATTATGCTTCTTTGCCATTGCAATTGCTTCCTGTTTTGACAACACAGCATCCTCTGCCCTCACCTCCATTCTGCCCTCACATTGATCATCTGCTACAATTGATCTAGGAAATTAAGGGTAGTGTGCCAAAACAGAAGGAGAAACATACCTATAAAATAGCATGTAAATATAAAGAAATGATCTTTTAAATAATTCAGGAAGAACATTTGTAATGGCAATTTTATGTTACACTTGACTGGGCTACGGGATGTCCAGATATTTGCTTAAGGATAATTTCTCAGTGTTTATGTGAAACTGCTTCTGGATGAAACTAACATTTGAAATACTAGAATGTGTAGATTGTCCTCCCTAATATCTGTTGGTCTTATGTAATCCATTGAGGGCTTGCATAGAACAAAAAACAGAAGAAGGGAGAATTCACTCTCTGTAACCTAACTATTTTTGACCTAGAACATACATCTTAATTCAGACTGAAACTCACCTCATACAATCTCCTGGTTCTTATCCTTTTTAGATTCAGTCTGTAACTACACCACCAGGTCCTCTGAGTCTCCAGCTTAGGGATGGAAGATATGGGACTTCTCAGCCTTTTTAATAATTATTTATTAATCTCTTTTTATATAAGATATACGCACATATTGTTATATATTTTATATACATGTTAGACTGTGAAGTTGAAATATGTGCTTTCTGAAGTACTAATCTGAGAGTTGATAACTCTGACATTTCACTTTGACGCTTCTCGCTGTTTTTGTTGTTGTTGTTGTTTTTAACTGTGAAGGTACATACACATTCTTTCAAAGACACATTTTGGCTTTAGATTATCTTTCAATATATTTTATACTAGCTTAATATATTTTATTAAGCAACTTTTGTGAATCCATGGATAGGTCTAAAATTTGTGTTATTTTCAAATATGAGTTCTGTTATGGAGCCAGTAAGGTGCAGAAAGCAAAAAATATCAACCAACTATTTGTGAAGGATGTGGCTAAGGAACTTACAGTACACTGATGATTTAAGAAGTTCCATACTGGTGATTTTAATCTTGAAAATGAGCCACATGGGTGACCTGAGACCAAGGTAGATAATAATGGGCTGAAAGTTGTAGTGAAAGCAAATCCATCTCAACCTATAACATGAATTAGCATCAAGATTTGACGTTACTTTTTCAACAATACTGGACCATTAGAAGCAAACTGACAAGGTGAAGAAACTAGATAGATGAGTTTGCATGAGTTAAACAAGTGCTAGAAGAGAAGTCATCTGGAAGCTTGCCTTTCTTTGCTTTCATGGCAAACTATTTCTAAACTATCATTATGGGGATGAAAAATGAATTCTTTTGGACAATAATAGGCTTTAGACACAATGATAGGATAAAGATGAAATGTGAAACATTCTGAAACCTAATATTCTTCAAAAAAAACTTAATAGTGTCTGTTTGGTAGTCCAGCACTAGTATTATCTAGGACAGCTTCATAAAATCTGGTCAACTGATTACAGCAAATTTCTACTACAACAAAGTGATGGGGATGCTTGCAGTTAAACAGCAAAGATTGGTCAATAGAGACAGGCCAGTCTTGAAGACAACACAAAACCACATGTTGCACAAACAATACTGCTGAGACTACAGAAACTGGACTTGGAAACTCTCCATCATTCCCCGTATTCACCAGACCTTGTACCGACTGACTACCACTTCTTCCAGGCTTTGTAACACTTCTTACATGAAAAATATTGAATTCTCAAGAAGTTGTGGAAACAGCATTTGTGCTCTCATCACCACTAGCTCGTCAGACTTCTTCACTGATGCTGTAAACAAGCTACCATTCAGATGGCAAACCTGTGTCAATAGTTTAGGCATACACTTTGATTAAACTAATCAAAGTTAGACATAATAAACTGAACTTTTGATTTGAAATCAGTACTTCATATTTGATGACAAAATACATGTTCCTTTTCTTGTCTCACTACAGATATATGTGTGTGTGTGTGTGCTATATATACACACATATAAACATATGTATTTTGTTTTGCAGAAGAACTGAGGCTAAAACATCATCTTAACCTAAATTTCTAAGTAAATCATGACTAAAGATTTTTCCAGGTTGGGTCACATGGACTATCTTAGTCTCATAGATTTGTACATACAGCTCTTCCTGGGGTTCAGAGTGAAATGTGTAGTATCACTCCCTCCTCCTGATCACAGACTCAGCCAGACTTTTTCCAAGTGTGTTGCATCAAAACATATAGCCCAAATATACATCCACAAAACTAGATATAGTTGACATATTTAAATCTCTTAGGTAAGGTGCCGTTGCTCTGCTTTGTTCCTCTGTGAGAATCCAATATAATTCAAATCAATTCAAATCTATAATTATGTCTGGAGCATCTACATTGCTTTAGGTTAAGTGGTTGGGAGGATTCAAAGATACATAAAGCCCAATTGTGATCACTGAGTTTGGAGTAATAAGTCAAAGAAGTTCCAGGATTGCTAACCAGAAATAACAACCAGAAGCTAGCAGAGAGAAGGGGGGATTTGTCCCTATAGGGTTCAGAGGAAGCTCAGTCAACATCTTGATTTCAGACCACTATCCTCTAGAACTACGAGATAATAATTATTTGTTTTAAGCCACCCAATTTTTAGTGATTTATAACAACATCCCTAGGACACAGTACAAGAGGCATCCTAATCCTAATCATCAGTCTCTCATGTTGGTTTCCTCACTTGCATACTGGGATTTCCTCACAATCTGATCCTAAGACTGAGAATACTTTCAGTATGTAGCTGGTACTGATTGGGTGTTTCAAAGGTCATCGTCATATGTTCTGATGACATAACCACACCTAGCACGGTATCAAAAGCTACTGTGGGTATTTAACAAAATCCTAGATTTCTTCAGAGTATGTTTTGTGAATACTCCAAAAACACAAAACACAGTGGGCAAAGTTGAAACTGGGAATGATTTTTTTTTTAATTTGCTCATGATTTACAACACAATGAGGTATGAAAAATTTTCCCCAAAAACCTTAACCTTTGATGATTGAAAGAGACATTTTGACTACATTATCTTTGAAACCTAAATCAAATAAAATACATTTATGAAGTATTAGTGAAAATATGAACTCAATGGGGTATAGTACCTGAGATCAGGCTTGGTAAGCACTTTTGGGGTGCATGGCACTGTGACCTTGAAATCAGTGGTTATTGTGTGGGCATTTAGAGAAAACATTCTTTCTCTATATATGCCATAAATTTTGAGAAACAAAAAAAGGCCACTTCTATATCATCCAGGTAAGGTTCAAGTAGACCAGTAAGACTAGGTTGTCATAGGTCAACTGCAGAGTAAATGTTCACATATTCTTTGGTTAGTGAATTTTACTTTTCTCCCACTTTTCAGTTACTATATGTATATAATGGACTGAATAGAAAGTTACTTACTTTCAAAAATATGAATCAACTAATAATTTTCTAAAAATATCTACCCGAGGAACAAACCTATTAAGAGCAGGGGGGGAAAGGGGGGAAAAAAGAGGGGGAAAAAATCTACTTTCTCTGAGAGGCTACAAAGAGGACAAGACACAAAATTACATTTAAAAGATCTCCAGAAAGCAAAACGGGATTTAGATTTCATTTTAGTAATGGACATTGATAAGTGTCCATTCACAGACTAAACTCACGTTATAATTAAAAGTGTTGCTGAATGTAAGATAACTGTATGATAAAAAGTTTGGAAAAGAGATGGTGGATTGAGTTAATAAGCAGACAAGTGAAACTTAATAAATTATTATTCAGGTTTATAGATGATTGGCATCACTTGGGAGTAGGGAAAAAAGAAACGATGTTGGAGAGAGAGGAGTTCCTGTAGTAGAACGCTTTTACAAATGATCCATTTAACACCAATTATCATGCTATTTTGCCATTACTCCTAGGTTTTGCTAAATATCTTGATATCCTTTGGGAAAATGTGTCATACACATGACAAAATGAGGTTAATTATAATAAATTAAAAAGAAAACACTTCTGAAGCCAAGACACACTTACTAAAGCTTATTTTAAATAAACCTAACAGTTTTGGGTTTATAGTGAAACAAACTTTGGCAAGACATCATATTTCTGAGAACGTCCTACTTTTTTGCTCAGGAATATGTATACCTGAATGATAACTCGGATGTTAACTTTTAGTATACAACCCTCCTTATTCCAAAATGGATTTGATTTGGCTTCTGAGTAAGACTTATGTAGGCAATCCCTCTAGTCAAGAGCAATGTTGACACAAATCTTGTCCTAATACTTTGGTATGGCCAGATACACATTTAAATTGGTTGTGAACAGCTAGCTCTGGAGTTATCCTCTTCCCCCTAAAGACAGGAAAATATAATTTTTGGTTTTAATTTTGCAGTTTTTGGCCAGGGCTGGGTTTGAACCCACCACCACCGGTATATGGGGCCGGCGCCCTACTCCTTTGAGCCACAAGCATCGCCCTAAACATTTTTTTAAACTACAAGAAAATCATTCTTGATTCTTTCCCTATGATACTTACTCTCAAACGGTTGTAACTTTTCAGTGAATTAGACCTTGACTTTCTACCCCAAAGTAAAGTTTGTGATACAATCTCTTTGGCATGCACTAGGCCAGAGGAACTGGGCACAGGCCAACACCTTATTTGTCTATCTTCTTTCTTTTTCTTTTTTTCTTTTTATTAAATCATAGCTATGTACATTGATATGATCATGGGGCATCTCTACCTTCTTTCAAGTATGATTTGAGGCAGCAGATCAACATTATTCTCCATAACACTGAAATTCTGAGTAATCAGTTTTGCCCTTGAACATATAACTCCAGATTTTAACAGGAGATTTCAAGAAGGGAAACTAGAAACCACATCAACTGAAAATATTTAAAATGTATCATATTCAATTCTTACCTAAACAGTGCAATTTTTTAGAATAGAAGGATCTTTTGAGGTTAAGAGAGTTGTTTGAGGTAAATCATTCTTGGACTGGACTTCATGGAAAAAGAGACTCCTTCGCAGTCCCTCGATGATGGCTTCACTCCACTCATTGTACAAATACCTGAACCACCTGGAGTGGGCTGCTCAGCCCAGACTGTGAAGTTATAATCATTTTTACTTCATTAAATGAGATTAGCCTCCCCTATGTGACTCCACTCTCAGAAAAATGTCTCTCAGCGGCTGTGAAGGCGTAGACCTCCCCACAGGTTCTATAATGTAGTACATATTCAATGAGAATCTAGAAATGGGAATAGTAAAAGACCCCAAAAGGAAATTTTCAAAATCCATTCTGATGGGATGCTAGAAGAGCTTCCTTATTATATGTAAATATTTTCTGTTTGAATTCTCCCGAGGCAGCTTTTATTGTTGCTGCTGATGTGTTTGAACTGATTTTCTTGTTTAAATTAGGATTGGGGATTTTTTTAAGAAAACAAATTATCATTCTTTGTGATCTGGTGGGCTTATAACAGCGCCCCATACATAGCAGTATCTAAATAAAACTTACAGGACCACAGGCATGAGAACTAATGCTTGAATGTGTTCTATTGGCAGGGTTGATGATGAGGATGGCCCGACAAAGGTGTCAGAGATTAGGACAAATTGCCTAAATAACTCTGATAACATTATCTTTTTATTATAGATATAATAACCATTCAAACTTGTGAGTGGTATGAGAAATGAGAATAAATTAGAGTAAAAAATGGATCTCCCCCACCTCCCACCCCCAGCGATATCAACTAAATGACCAAGGAGTTTTTAGTTTCTTTTTTTGGAGGGATGGAATGAAAAAGAAGACAAAACTAAAAATTTTCAATATCTTTCCTTCAAGTGCCCAGATTTCCAGCTTTTCAAGCTTCTACATATCTATGATGTTTTGACAACTTCCCAATGGTAACACATCACTATTTATTTTACTACTGTGGATCTTCTCTCTTTATAGAAATTTCATAAAGAAAGCATGATTGAATTAAGAGTTCTAAAAGGACATAAACGTTTTAAAAAGAACAAAGAGAAACTGATTAAAATGATGCATATATGTAGCCAAGGGTAATATCCCTTTAAAAGAATGGCTTTCAATTAAATTTGTCAAAACTAGCTTCTGCACTTTGACATGAAGGTTTTGGCATAACACATGTCGATCTGGACACTTTCTTACAGGAATAACTTTCAAATGTGGAGCAGATGGTAATCAAAATTGACTTGAGGCTTTTGAAGATATTTGCTATGATTAACTAGACATGGACTGCACAACTCAGAAATTAAGGCACGTTGGGGACTCTACAAGAGGAATCTGATGATAACTCAGAGTATTAAGATCAGGTGGCAACATAAGCCACTTCCAGAACATCACGGAATGTGACAAGATGTGTGATGGGGCCATAAAAGTTGTTACCAAAGTCGTGTATGAACGACACTTCCTGCCTTCTCATGTTAACCCCGTGGCATATTAGCATAAATCTAAAACAGGATAACATATGAATCTGTACTTGTGACAGCTCCCAAGCATTCACATACATGAAGGGCATTTGCAGCTTCTGAGTGTGTGTGCTGTAGGGAGGAGGACTCGCCAAGCCCCACCCACGCTCCATATGGCTGCCAAGAGGTCCTCATTTTGATCACCTTGTAAATTAATGACAGGCATCAATCACTCGGTTTTTACAGAGCTTTGACACCAGTGGCTGGTTGGTAGTTTATCTATGTAATTATTCTCCCCACACTAAATGTCCTGCAGCACTTGGAAGAGTAAACAAGGTAGGACACCAGGGAAATGGAAATAAGTAGAGAATCTTCATTAGCATAACTCTTGTCTCCAGCTCCTGAAGTTTCAGTTAGGAAATCGTGAAACAAAGGCACTTTGGGTGTTATTACTGTTATTATTAATTACACCTACCTCCTGAAACTTAGAAAATGTTTGGCAATTTGTTTCTAGCGTCTTATCTGAAGAACTTTCTCAGTTCTGTTCTCTCCATTAGTTCATTTATTTCTTCCTACCCCCAGCCCAGTTCACCTGTTACAAAAAGGAGCTGGGGTTTAACCTCAAGCCTCTTGAGCAAACATCTGGGTAATAATCATGGACATGTATTAAAACCTTACTATGTGTCATGAACTGTTCTAAATGCTTCACAGTTATTAACTCACTTAATCCTTACACCAGTCTTAAGCCCACATATATTTATTCTTATTTTATGGATAAGGAAAATGAAGCACAAAAAGATCTTGCAGCTATTTATTATTGCAGAGCTGGATTGAACCAGGTCGAACCAAATCCTAGATCTGAAACTTTTAACTACTCCACTTTTTGTAGCACCCTGAACATATTTTGTCCCCATACACTTGTCTCAAAAGGAATAGTAGCTGCAAAGTTGCTGAAATCAATATCCTTTACTGTTGTGCCAAGATTTATTAAACTCAAAAGTGAGAACCAAGAAAAGGTGCAGAAGTGTGTTCGAGAACAAAGAGAAAGCGCGTAGAGTGGTATAAAGGTGCATAATGAACTAGATCCAGTTTAAATCTTCCCCCAATCACTTGAGCAAGTCACTTCTCCTATGTGGATCCCGATTATTATGTTATTTTTGTGTGTTTAAAGTTGGGTGTTGACTAGATCCTTTCTATGGGCACATATAACTAATATTCATATGAACATAATATTTTAAAGTAGAGTTAATTATAACCTTTATTATCCTTATTTAGTCCCTGGGTACCAAGTAGTTTCCTCAAAGACAGATATCACCTTAACACTTTATATCAACAGGAAATATCACTTTCCCCAAAGAAGTAGAATATGCTTCCTTCATCCTTCAGTCTAGAGAGGTCTTGATAATTGTTATGACCAATGGAAACTAGCTTTAGTAAGATTAGATGATAAGAGGCTTTGCAATTTCCATTTTTGCTGCTATTGGAAATAATGCTGCTGTGTGAATGAACAGAGGCTAGCCTACTGGATGATGAAAGGCACGTGGCCTGATTTCCCTTATTGCCCAACTGATGGTCAGCCCACTGCTACATACGTATATGAGGCCATTTGTAGTCTGTAATTCCAAGGAAATATAGTAGGTCACATGAGCTGTCTAAAGATGCATAAATTAACCTGGTTAAGATCAGGTGAGTTTGCCCAGACCAGAAGAATTGATTAGCAGAATTGTGAGCTAAACAAGTAGTTGTTTTAAGCCTCTGTGTTTTGGGGTGGTTTGTTGTTTAGCAAAAGCTAACAGATGCTCTAATACAATGGTATTATAAAAGCTTGTAGAACATTTCACTCATTCATCTCAAGCCAACAAGGGAGAGAACTCCATGGTATTTTTTAATCTGGAGATTGTGTTTTATAGTTTGTCTATATCAGAGTTGATGTGATGTCAGTGGGCCTCTCTCCAAAAGTCACATCTGTCCTACACTTTTTAATGTGTTATAGATTTGTTATAATTTTGGAAAATAAAAATAACCTTTAAGAGTCTTTGAAAGGCTCCCTTGTAATTAAGTTTGATTTTTAAATAAATAGCTTTGGAGCTATTCCTTTTGTATTCTTGGAGTTGCTTATTTCCCTGTATTTGCTTTCTCCGGGTTCTTGCCTTTATTCAGTATACTTTGGGTTATATTAAAAATGGCATATGGGTATGTAAGTTGTTTCCTTAATTATTGTCAGATTTTCTGCACCTAGATTTCATCAGATTATTTTTTTTTAATGTATGCACCCGGGTCGTCCATGACTCAGAGTGCAGAGTGAACTTTATTTTGTTTACCCTTGGGACAAAGAGCCTTACTGAATGATTTTTTTCTGGCTTGGAAGGAATGCTATATAATGAATTAGCTTTATACAGATTCTAGTAGATGAAATATAAAAATGAACAAGCCTAGAGAAATAGTGACTAAAATAAATGAAAATTGAATTAATGATATGCTTCCTTCTTCAAAGATAGATCTCACTGAGTGCTTAGTACTTCTGAAGTGGACACAGTGTGCACATTATTGCCTGATTCAGACACTAAAATGCATCAATAATACTGTCTGCATTATGTAACATTCTAAATGCAGGTGTCAGCAGGCTCTCAGTTTTCAAATTGTGTGACAGATACTTAAGTTGACACTCCATGGCATGATAAACCCAAGAAAGTGACAGGCACTCTGTTAATACCTGGATGCAGAATTCATGAGGGAACACAGTAGGTCAGGAAGATATTCCTACGGTAAGAAACTTTACCTGAGCCTAGGCTTGATTAGTTTGATTTGGTCACAACTGAAGGAAGAGTTTGAAAGAGGACAAGAAAGGATTAGGCAGGAGAGAAGAGTATAGGCATTTTTGAGAAGCTGAGTGACTAAAGAATAAACCAGAAAAAAATGGTGATTCAATTTGTAAGTCTGAAGAGAGAAGCTGTATTAAGGCAGGAGAGTGAGACTTAGATGAAGTCCAGAGGTTAGGAGAGGTTGGGTGAGCAGCAGCGCACACAGAAGTAAGTGTGATTCAGTAATTCTTGACTGAATATAATTTGGCCAGGACTGTGTTTAGAACCTGAAAGTTTTTCACTTCCTGCTAATGATATAACAATATTTATTTATTTTTCTCTCAATTTGGACATGTCAGTTTGTTTGCAATCACCATTGTGGATAATTCCCTTATATCATAAAGCTGTCATGGCATAAGGTAATAAATATCATTGAATATGGAAAATATAAACTGCTAAAGAGATTTTGTAGTCATCATGGCAAAAGTAAGCATTTCTATGGATATTTGGCTCTGAAAATAAAGAGCCAGTGTAGATAGCTTCTACACAAATGAAGGAAAATGAGCAAACACTGGAGTCAGACACGCCCAGGTGATCTCTCTGGCCAAGTGACCACTGCCATTTTCTGGAGCAGCACTCTGACCTCTCAGTGAGCGAGGTCCTGCCGCAAACACGTGCTCAGGTCCTGAGCATCATTACCTCCAGGGTAGCTGTATTTTGTGATGTCTTCTCTCAAACCATCTTTCACAAACAGATATTACAAGGATGGGTGCTTTTTATTAGCAGAATGAAAATCAGCTTATTTCTCTGGGTATCTTTGACTTTGTTATTCTACCTCTCTTGGGTTGGTGATTCATATTCGGGGGTTGCTGAGTCAAAACTGTGTATAAAAATAATGATGAAACTGGAGAAAGATGCTTTTCTCATATGACTCTAGTTCATGTTTTTGATGCTATGCTCAATGACAACTTACTTTGTTTGTTTATGTTTGGTTGTAAACTGATGAGTCTGAGGACAGCACATGATGGAACCTGGTGATTAAAAGTTTATATTCATTAGTGTCTTTGACACTGCCTTAAAGTTGGTATTATTTCTATTTTGAAGAAAAACATCAGTCGCAGGCTGACTTGGTCAAGGCCATAGAAAGGCTACGTTGAGATGCATGACCTATTCTGATTTCAACACTGTGTCTGGAATGTAGGTTGCTAGATAGAAAGTCTGGAGTCCCTTAAAGTCCTTCAGTAATTAGTCATTAAGTAGTGATTTAGCCAGACTGTAGGCTGTTGTGCCCCTATGTTCTTACAGGTTTCTCCCTGGGTCCAGAAATTGCCCACATCCTGAATGAATTCATCATTGACCTTGAAGTTGATGGTGAGCTTTATGGAAGAAGCAATAATAAGTGAAAAATTGAGTCCAGATATAATTATACTAGATACATACACAGTTCAAATGTCTATCTGCCTATATAATACTATGTATATATATTAGAAAAAATATCATTATCTTTCTCATTTGGTACAGAAATAGGTATACCATTCTTTGTAAACATTCCTTTGAACACAGCTGTTTTCATTTTTCATGTTGTATTTATACTTCAAATTATTTATCCTTTCCAACACTCTCCACCTTTCCACATATAGATCTCCAATCAACCTACACAAATCATAGGCTACCATAAGTATTTTTCTCAGTGGAAATTTTCATTTTTTAAAGGAAATCTTAAACATTTCCCACTTTTGTCTTATTTCATATTCCCTTATTATACTGTTCAGCTAGTATATGGTTTCTACAAGTCTTTTATTTATTTACATGTTTTCCTTATTTCATATAAAACAAAGCAGCAAAATTGCACAATAAGAATAGTATGTCTTCAGAGTGACAAAAGTGTGTCTTCAAAGTCCTTGTTTTTTTTTTTTTTCTGTTTTTCCCAATATCCTTTCCCTTTCTCTCTTTTATTTTTGACAGAGTCTCACTCTATAACCCTGCAGAGAGTGCTATAGCTATCATAGCTCACAGCAATTTCAAATTCTTGGGCTTAAGTGATCCTTTTGCCTCAGCCTCCCTAGTAGCTGGGACTATGGGACTATAAATGCTTGCCACAGCACCCAGCTAGTTTTTCAATTTTTAGTAGGGACAGGATAACGCTCTTGCTCAGGCTGATCTCAAACCCCTGAGTTTAGGGAATCCACTTGCCTCGGCCTTCCATACGTGAGCTACCGTGCCTGGCCCCCCTTCTCTATTTCTTGTTCCTTGTAGGTTTCATAAAATAGAAAGGAAATTATTTAATTTAACAGATATTTTCAAAGGCCCATCATGTTTTCCAAGAAATCATAAGCAGTTGGAGGTCAATTAATTTTATTCATGTCTTCCTGTAGAATAGAAACTTTCACAGAAACTCTATAATCCAGAACACATTTTTTTAAAAGGCCACTTAATTCAGACTTCTTTTTCTTTTTCTTCTTTTTTTTTTTTTTTAATCTCACAGGGCTAGTTAGCTGTCATTCTTAGACCTGTCACATGCCATTCCCAAATCTTCAACTGTTTTCTCACATGGTTTCTCCTAGGAATGTCTTTTCCTCACATTTTCATTTGCTGAAATCTCAATAAAATTTTACAAAAATAGGTGGCTAGCCCATGGTCCATAGTTTGCTGCCAGCTTAGTTTTTAAAAAATCTTATTAAAATATATTGTATCTTGCTTGATGAGTATTTTGGCACCACCCTAAATTTTGTACTTAAGGAGAATACCTCAATCACTTGCTATGTGTCAGCTGTGTATCCTTTAAAATATCCTGTATTAAATCTTACCCAATATCTCAGATGAAGTTATCTTTTTTGTTAAAATCTGATATATTTTCTTACATTTCTGTTATCAGGCTTATCATATTATGGAATGACTACTTGATTATTTATCTATATTGCTTGTCATGTAGAAAGAAAAAATAATAAGACGTACGTCTTCACTTCAACATGTAGCATTTCCCTTGATCACAGTTTGAGTTTAATATGTTGGCTGAGTGAATGAATGAATGGCCAAATCAGGTTTGGGGCCTGTAGCTCAATGGTTAGGGCGCCGGCTACATACACCGAGGCTAGCAGGTTCGAACCCGGCCCAGGTCTGCCAAACAACAATGACAACTGCAACAGAGCAATAGCTGGGCATTGAGGTGGGTGCCTGTTGTCCCAGCTATTTGGGAGACTGAGGCAAGAGCATTGCTTAAGGCCAAGACTTGGAGGTTGCTATGAGCTGTGATACCATGGTACTCTTCTAGGTTGACATAGTGAACCTAGAAAAAAAAATTAATTACCCCCCCAAAAAATTAATTACCCCCCAAAAAAAAATTAATTACCAAATCAAGGTGGAAAAACTCAATAAGAATCAATGTTTCGCCTAATGCTAGTTAACATACAATTGTAATAACCGTTTAATTTACTTTCTAATTAGGCATTTCTCAGAAATTTGAATCCATAAATAAAGGTACTTTATATAAGGGCAGGAATCATAACTTGTATTTATTTATATATTTTTGTTTTTGCATAATACACACCAAAGAATCTTTGGGGTTTGAATTAAGCATAAAAGCTTTGAAATACTGACACCTAATGGAACAGACATCAGCCATTTTTAATTCCAATTGTTTTAAGAAACTTAGTAGCAAGGGTAATGTATCCGGGCTTAGAGAACAGGAACCATATCCAGTTTCAACTTGCAAGTATCTAAAATATGTCACATGAAGAAAAATTGAGCAAAAAATGAATGAATGGTGTATACCTGAGTGAATTACAAAGAAGAAATCAAACATTATGAATAATGGGAGTCCTTGTAGGCATTGCTCAACAGAAGCTTTTGTTTTTATTTTGTTGCTCCTTCTTTTTTTCTTGTTTCATTTGCTTGCTTGTTCTTTTAGCGTAAAACTACAGAGATGATCTAAACTCCCTTATTTCCTTACTTGAAAAATGTTCATTTTACTAAAGACAAATTTCCTTTATAAATCTGGGGAGATGTTAATCTTCCCTTTTCCACATTTTACAAATAGACAATGATGACATGTGGGTAATACATGGGGTATTTTTACAAGCATTTTCATATATTTTTTGTATTGTTGGGGGTTCATTGAGGGGACAAAGAACCAGGTTACATTGATTGCTTGTTTTAGATAAGGACATTGTTCTTACATTGGTGTCCACCCCCAAAAGGTGTCCCACACCCCTTAAAAAGGAAAGCAGAGAGCAAGAAAGCCAGAATTTTATCTTTTCAACTAACATGTACAGACACCCTCCCCAAGATACAAAAATGCTGGTACAGAGCATGAATATCTAGCACAAAAATGTTCCTTCAGGGTTAGTGTCAAACTCTTTCTTGTAAGGTTGTTATTCAAACAGTAAGAAATGTGAGATTTCAGAATCTTGATTGTATAACTTAGTACCTGACTGTGATTATGGATAACTATTATGGGTGTATATTTTCAAACATATTTTAGAAGTGTATCTACATACTCGAAGGTGTAATATTAGATGCCTTGCATAGAGAACATTGTTAAATATGGATTTCATTATTATTTGCGGCTGCAGATTTAACACATGTAACTCTGTCCTGAGTTAAATGCTACCCTTTAAATGTTAGAAGAATCTGTACTCAGGGAAACATGTCTAGATTGTCATTGCCAGTTAGGGAGACTCACAGAAGGTGGCCCCTGCTTGCTGTTACGTTTCCAGCATTTCATTTTCCAAGAACATCAATACATGTGGAGTGAAGTGATGAGTGTTTCAGGTCCACCACAAATGGTTCCTCCATATGTGAGTTAATATTTAACTAATGTAGTTCTGAGGATTTGAGGGGGAAATAATGAGTGGAGAATTTCCTAGGGATGGAAAAAGTAACAGAAAGTAGAAATGCATGCAATAAAGTTGATAGAAATGACATGAAAAACGAACTTGATCTAATTCATGACTTTTCCTGGTTTAGACAGTATCACCAATTAGCTATTTTAAAGCAGAAACAAAGAAAGTGTTTTGAACAGTTTTTCTTTTGCCATCTTTGCACCGTCCCTAGAATAGGGACTGGTATTTTCTAGAGACCATTCTGTTTTATGTTACATTTTCTTATATGAATAAGATAAAAATGAACTACAGTGAAACATTGTAAGCTTATATAAATCACTTTGAAAGAGGAAAAATAAATTTATGCATGAAGAGAAACGTCAAGTTATAATTAGCTTTTAATAATTGGATGCCTACTGTGCCAAACAGTCCTTGCAAATATACAGTTAGGTTTTATTTTTCTTGCTTCTCAGATAAAGAAATTGAGATCAAAGAGGTGAAAACAGTGTTATAATTCAGGAAGGGATTTGGCAAAGATTCGGAGTTAACTACGAATCTGCAGACCATGGTCTTTACACTTCAGTACCCTCATCTATAATAAATCCGAGCTCTTATTCCATTTGCATCACAGGACACTTGGGCATAAAGAAAGGGAGTGATTTGCTGAAAATCACTTTGCAAGACAGAGGTAGAGTCTGGGTTTGAAACCAGGATGTCTGGGTCTACTATTCACACACTGAACCATTACCCCTTTGCTTCCACCTTAATTAATTACTTCTTTATATTTTAAGAATTGTTTCTACCTTATATGCACTGCTATTTTAATCTATAGAATTGTGATATGAATAGAGTACAAGAAGGCCGAACTTGGCTGAATTCATATGTTTTTATAAAAACCTGTTTTACCTGCAACAGGCGCCCAGATTTACCCAAGCGAAAAACTGATCAGTCTTTTTTAGCCCGTTGTCCTCTTACATCACATCCAATCCTGTTGATTCCCTCCAAAATATATGCTAGAATCCACCTACTATTCTTTACACTCTGATACGAGTCAAAACTATTTCTCATCCTGATTACAATAATATCCTCTTCACTGGAGCCCCCTGTCAGTTTTTATATTTTCCCTCCTACTGTCCTTAATGCAGCAGCTAAAGCGATATCCTTTTTACATATTTAATATTTTTGTGGAGATGGGGTCTTGCTATGTTGCCCAGCCTGGTCTATAAACGTATGACCTTAAATGACCCTCCTTTCTGAGCTTCCCAGAGTGCTGGAATGACAGGCATGAAGCACCAGCATGGCCAGGGATCACTTTCAAAGATAAATCAAACCATGCCACAGCTCTGCTTAAACTCTGTCAGCCCTCCCCAGAACACTCAGTAATTTTTGGCATTAGACTGTAATAATTTTCCTAATGTCTTCTTTTTACCTGTGCAACTTCATCTTCTCCTGTTCCTTCTCCCCTTCCTCACTTTCCTTCCTCACTCCTGGCTGTTGCTACCTTTCAGACGTTCTAGTATGTGCCCAGCTTCCTCGAGATCTTCTTGTTTTTTAAGAGTTGACTACTATTATTTTTTTACCTCTTAATTTTTTATTAAAAAACTGTGTACACTAATGCATTTATGGCACACCATGTGCTGATATTATATAGAATTTGGAATGCTTACATCAAACTGGTTAACATCACCTTCACCTCACTTACTTAATTATGGTGTTAAGGCATTTACACTCTACTCTTAATAGAGTTCTTTGGACGGACCACTCCTTTCACCAGTGAGATTCTGCTTGGCTGACACGCTCATCTGTTTCAAGTATTTGTTTAACATTAAGGGAGGCCCAACCTAACCATTCTGTTTAAAACTGCACCCTGGCCCCATTCTGCAACTCTGATCCTCTTTCCTGTCGTCTGCTTCTTATTTTTCCTACATCCGCCACCTGCATTTGAAATGTATGTTAGAATACTATTTACTAAACTCTTGTGTTACATCCATTGTGCACTTTACGTCTTCTCTAAATAGAATACAAGTTTATCAATATGAGGTATTCTTTCTTTTCTCCCAATGTATGTACCTTAAGTGACTCTAGTCATGCCTGGGCACACTCAGCGTGCTTGTAATTAGTCTGATTCCATGTTTGATGTTCTGCAGTGAATAGAGTTTAACTTCATTTATCCTATTCTCCTTCCATTTGAGCCCCACATCTGGGAAAGCTGCTAAGAAACCCAGCATACTTCTTCTCTGACACCAGTGGAAAATACAAATCACATGTGTGTGAATGCTCACCCAGATGTTGGCTCCTAATAACAATTTAAAACCTAAGCCAGTCTTTTGTTATTGATCTCGCAAGCCAAAGCATTTTGAATGTGCTTGAGAGAACTTCCCTGCTCTCCTCATAGCCAAGAGTTACATAGTTATCAAACGTATAATTGTGGTGTGCGTGTGTGTGTGTGTGTGTGTGTGTGTGTGTGTGTGTGTGTCATCAGTCTCTGTATCCAAACCATATTTTGGGTGAGGGTCCCTCCTGCCTTTGCAGAGTGGCCCCAATACTGCCATAAAACGTGTGTTAAAATTTCTTAAAAAGCAAATGAAAACTACATCATAGATTTTGGGTTGACAAATACCAAGAGTAGGTTCTGTCTGATAAAAAAAGAGTTTGGTCTTTCTGCACAAGAGAGACCAGCTAATCGCCAGAGGAAAGGGGATAAAAATTTCCTGTCCTCTAGATCACACACGGGGTGTGGTGCATATTACAGGGGTATTTGCGAAACTTGGTAAATGTAGAATGTAAATGTTTTGGCACAGTAACTGAGATAACGCCAGAAAGGCTATGTTAACCACTGTGATAAAAATGTGTCAAATGGTTTATGTAGTGAGTGTATGATGCCCCATAATCATATCATTATATACAGTTATGATTTAATAAAAAAATTAAAAAAAAAAAAAGAGTTTGGTCTTTCTGCACAAGAGAGACCAGCTAATCGCCAGAGGAAAGGGGATAAAAACTTCCTGTCCTCTAGATCACACACGGGGTGGGGTAGGGTATAGATTCAGATGACAATGGTCAAGGGTGACGGGGTTGCATTTCTTCAGAGTCTAGGCCTATAGAGCGAAAGCTGGAGTGCAGCTGCCCATAGACCTCTTTGATACATACAGGATAGCTCATCTGGGCCAGGCGAAACTCATGAATCTCAGATTAGGTAATATGGACTCTGAAGACACGGGACGCCACACCCTCCCACACAAACCCAGTCTTCTATAACCCACCCCAGACTCCAGCTCCTGCAAGTGAAGACTGATGGAAAGATCAGGATCCATATTTGCTGGAATTAAGCATTACACAAATGGATGACACTATGAGGTGGAGAATGGAATGATAAATAACAATGAACTAGTACAAAAGCATGGGGTAATTGCCATTAGTAATAAGGATTTCTACCATAACGTTACATTTAAAGGGATAGTACTGTAAGGGATAAAGATATTTTGACTCATTTAGTTGATGCTTGTATTTGCTCTGAAGTAAAGAGGTTAAGCATTAGCTGCTAAACTAGAGACAGACTTTAATTAGCAATTGTCCTGCTACATGTGCCATATTATTGAAATAATACATGTAGACCAGGATCTAATATTTTCATAATGACACAAAGAAAAAAAGTAAGAATCAATGTCACCTCTCATACCTATGCCCTAGTTACTCTATGCTCATGATGGATTTTTCCTATTGGAATGCTGCCACAATGTTTCTTTGGTTAATTAGTTAATATTTAATTGACGAATAAAACGTGTTATATATTTATTTCATACAACATGCTGTTGTGAAATGTGTATACATTGTGGAATGACTAAATTGAGCTAATTAACATGTGAATTACCTCATTTATTATTTTTTGGTAGTAACAGCAATTAAAATCTATTTTAGCTATTTCCCAGAATACAATACATTATCATTAACTATAAGCACAATGTTGTACAATAGACCTCTTAAACTTATTCCTCCTGATTAACTGAAATTTTGAAACTTTACTCAATATCTCCCCAATCCTTTCTCCCTCCAGCTTCTGGCAATTCTCTGCTTCTGTGGGTTCTCCCTTTTTAGATTTCACACAGAGGTGAGATCAGGCAGTATTTGTTTTTCTGTATCTGGCTTATTTCCTTTCATTTAACATAACATCCTCCAGATTTATCCATGTTGCTGCAAATGACATGATTTCATTTTTTAAAAGCTGAATAGTATATATGTGTATATACACCACTTTTTTAATCTATTTATTCATTGATGATACTTAGGCTGATTATATATCTTGGCTATTGTAAATAACGCTGAAACCAACATACGAATGCAGTATTTCTTCAGTACACTGATTTCAGCTCTATTGAATATATACTACGTAGTAGGATTGCTGGATCATATGGTAGCTCTGTTTTTAATTTTTTGATGAACCTTTATATGTGTATTGTTTTCAAAAGTGGTTATACTAATGTACATTACCACCAATAGTGTGCAAGGGTTCCCTTTTCCCCATATACTCTCCAACATTTATCCTTTTTTCTTTTCGGCAATACCCATTCTAACAGGTGCGCAGTCATATCTTCTTGTGATTTTCATTTGCATTTCTCTGGTACTTAGCATTTTTTTTTCACATTTGTGTGCCTTCTTTTGAAAATTGTCTATTCATGTCCTTTGCTCATTTTTTAAATTGCGTAATTTGTTTTCTTGCCACTGAGTTATTTGAATGTCTTATGTATCCTAGATAGCACCCCCTTATCAGCTGAATGTCTTGGAATACTTTCTTTCCTTCTCTGAGTTGTATCTTCACTCTGCCGATTTTTTCCCTGCTGTCAGAAGCTTTTTAGTTGTAATCCTGCTATCTATTTTTGCTTTAATTTTCTGTACATTTGGCGTCATGTCTAAAAAGTCATCACTTAAGACCACCATCATGAAACTATCCTCCTATGCTTTTTTCTCCTAGTTTTACTATTGCAAGTCTTACATTTAAGTCTTTAATCTATGTAGAGTTAATTTTTGAATGAGATGGGGATTCCATTTTTTTCTTTTGTATATGGATATTCAGTTTTCCCAGCATCATTTAATAAAAAGACTATTCTTTCCCAATTGTGTGTTCTTGAAATGTTTGTTAATAATCAATTAACCATAAAGAGATGTATTTATTTATGAACTCTCAATTTCACTCCATTTGTCCAGGTGTGTTTTGATGCCATTACTAAGCTTTTTTGATAACTATAGCTTTGTTGTATGTTTTGAAGTTAGGTAGTGTGATGACTCCAGCTTTGCTCTTTTTGCACAGGATTGCTACGGCTATTGGGAGTTTTTTGTGATTCCCTATGAATTTTACTTTTTTTCTATTTCTAGGAAAAATGTTATCAAAATTTTGATAGAGAATGCAATTAATCTGTAGATTTATTTGGGCATTTAAAAATATTAATTATTTCAATCCATGAACATGGGGATATCTTTCCATTCATTTGTATATTCATCAATTTTGTTAATTAGTGTTGCATCATTTTCAGTGTATAAGACTTTTGTCTCCTTGGTTAAGTTGATTCTTAAGTATTATTTCTTGTAGCTATTGTCAGATGTGATTGTTTTTTTTTAAATTTCTTCTTCAAATAGTTCGGAATTGAAACACTATTGATTTTTGAATGTTGATTTTGTATATTGCAACTTTATTGAATTCATTTATTAATTTTAACAGTTTTGGGGTGGAGTCTTTAGGGTTTTGTATATACAATGATGATTTGACCATGTGAAAATTCTTTTCCAGAAAAATCTTGAAGGATGATTAGCTCATTTAGAAGGACAAGTAAAACTATAATAAATAGAAAGAGATAATTGCAAGGATTGCAAAAGGTTACAATTTCTTATAGTTCATTTTTGTTTTGCTTTCTTAGTATACCAATAAAGAAAGTGACTATTGACTATTTGTTTTCTTGTCTCCTAATTTTTCTCAAACCACTCTTAAACATATTGATCTTGACATGTCAATAGTTCCACCTAATGGCCATTTTTATATCAAGTAAAAATTACTTTTGCCATTTTCCAGGGAAAATGGAAGAATTTAGAAAATATTGCAGCAGAAAGTAGCAATGCTTCTAGAATGAGTTTAAGATTTTCACATAAACAAATCCATTATGAAGAGAGAGAGAGAGAAGGAGAGAGAGAAAGAAAGAAAGAAAGAGATAGAAAGAAAGAAGTCGTTTTGCCCAGAGTGTTTGCTTATAAGCAATATCTCTAGATTCCCAGCCAAGCAGGAGATATAGGAATAATTAGTGATTTTCTAAGTATTTAGGAACTACCTTTAAAAGGTAACAACCTTTTTTTTTTTTGATTACCTGTGTCAATTGTAATAGCAGTATTTGGCATAACCATATGCTTTAAAAATTCAATTTTTCTTCAGAATCAAAATAGATGAATAAGTGGTGGTGCATTCATAATATGAGATTTTGACTAAACAACTTATTGGGATGAATGGATGGATCTCACAAACATGATGTTGGATTAAAGAATTCAGACTCTAAATTTTATATACTGCATAATTCTCCTGATATGAAATTAAAAACCCTCCAAGCTGATCTATGATAATTGACATCAAATCATGGTTACCTTTTTAAAAGGCAGCCTTGGTAGCTGGGCACGGTGGCTCACACCTGTAATCCTAGCACTCTGGGAGGCCCAGGCAGTGGAGTGAGTGCCTGAGCTCATGAGTTTGAGAACAGCCTGAGCCAGAGGGGAACCTCATCTCTAAAAATAGCCAGGCATTGTGGCAGGCACCTGTAGTCCCAGCTACTTGAGATACTTGGGAGGCTAAAGTGGAGAATCGCCTAAGCCCAAGAGTTTGAGATTGGTGTAAGTTGTAATGCCATGGCACTCTACCGAGGGTGACAAAGCAAGACTCTGTCTCAAAAAAATAAAAAAATAAAAGGCAGAATGGATAATGACTGGTATGCTGATAATTTCCTATTTTGGATCTGGATGTTAGTTACATGTGTTCATTCATCACACTGTACATGTAAGATTTATGCATTTTTATATTTAATTTGCGAAAACAATTAACAACAATAGAAAAACCAACACATTTACTTCTGGTAATGTAGCTGCAAGATAAAATAGCTCTTTGAAAAACCTTCCCCATATACTTATCTTTCTTTGAGCCCTCTACCTGTCGTATCCTGTAGACAGGCACTCGTTAATCTTCCTCTTCTCGCAGGAAGAGATCATTCTTTCTACAGTGAATTTCCACTCATGCTATTGTAGATGGGTGAGTCTGAATGCCTTACTGCCCGTAATTCGATTTTCTCCTTTCTCTCTTGTTCCCTTTCTTTCTTCTAGTTCCCCCCACCTCTCCTTCATTTACACACAAACATACAAATATAACATTATAACATTTGAAATTTAAAAGAGGAACACTCTTCTCAATGTCTTTTATTAATTTTTAGTCGTCGTTTACCTGTGAAAATAACGACAGGCACAACATGTACTTGATGTCTGATTTAGGAAGAATTAAAACATGTAACCTATTTCAGAATGATACTTTTTGGCTGGCATTACAAAATTAATCTAAAGTCAATTTAAGATATCCCTTTCTTACTTCGCAGGTAAAGTCAGGAGATGCAAAATTGTTAAAAATATTGTAGTAGGAAGGGAGGTGGAGAAAAGACGGAAGGAAAGTTTCTCACTGACAGATTATTTTGTGCCTCCAAAATTACGCTAATGCTATTAATTTCTATTCAGGGTGAAGATTCGGGTCAGTTGTTCATTATTCCAATCTGGCTTTTGGTGTAAAGCTACTATTATTAACTCTTTTATTCAGATGTGATTCAAACGAGCCTGTCTATTAAAAGAAGAGAACTGAGGCAGGCAAAACATATTGTTAGTAAATCCCCCCCAGTTTGGCAACATGTTAATGATAGATCTGCCATTCTCAGTGTCAAAAACTCCATCGGCATCTGTTACAACAGAATCAAGATAAAACAAGGCAAATGAAAACAAGTGGAGGCAGGGAGAAAGTGTTTGAAATGCTCTGTTGATTCTTTTCTCTAAAGACTCTCAGCTTTAATCAAATTGATCAAGAATTTGGTACCGTATCCTGCAGGTAAGTTTCCTGCAGAAATACTGATGAGTAAATATGGAGTTTTATGAAAAAACTGGAGGCAGACAGGTGCTGTCAAAAAGGATAAAAGGATCTGCAAAGTGTCTTTGATGGACTCCTATAGCTGTAACTATCTCACCTCCATTTCTCCCCTTCTACCAGGCACACGTTTGCTCTTCTGCACTTAGACATCAACAAGGGTCAACAGAGCGGCCTGCACATTAAATAGGACTTAAAGAGCTACACATTTGCTTCTCTCTATTAAAGTTCACCCACCCTAAATCTCATTCTGGGAAAGGTTTACTCTGTAAGGTATTGCGTTTACCAGGCAATCTGACTTCACTTAGGTAAATCTCCACTAACACTTCATCCCAGTTAAGAAATGAATAGTAGTGTGAATTAATGATAACTAATAGTAGTATACATGAATGATGAGACTAATAGTAATATAATAATGAAACTAATAGTAGTATACATTAGTGATAATGAGAACCTCTTTGTCCTCAGTTTCCTCATCTGTAAAATGAGTGATAACAATGGTAACAATAGTGCCTACCAGGAAGACTCTATAAAAAATTGAATGAATCATCAGTAAGGCGCAGGCCCCATATACCGAGGATGGCGGGTTCAAACCCGGCCCCGGCTGAACTGCAAACCAAAAAATAGCTGGGCGTTGTGGCAGGCGCCTGTAGTCCCAGCTACTCGGGAGGCTAAGGCAAGAGAATCACTTAAGCCCAGGAGTTGGAGGTTGCTGTGAGCTGTATGATGCCATGGCACTCTACCAAGGGCCATAAAGTGAAACTCTGTCTCTACAAAAAAAAAAAAAAAAAAAAAAAATTGAATGAATCAAAATATGTGAATTGCTTTGGATGACGTCTGGCTCATAATAAGCACCATTTGATTATGAACTGTTATTAATATTTATTGATAGCATCCCAAGAAAATTTACTTTTACACAGGAATTCTTGGAGATGCCAATAATCTACACCTAAAGAAAGACTCTGTAAATAGGAAAACACCAGGAAGCTTGTGAAACAATTTAAACAAAAAATGTTGACAGATGCTCTTAAGAAATCTTGAAATGTGTCCTCCTGCTAATATATGATAACTGCTATGTTACAGATAATTGAGGCCTAGCAAAAATAAATAGTAGAAGTAAAACCAGAGTTAGTAAAAGATGGAGGAGGTTGCGGTGATTGATATAAGATGTGCAGAATGAGGATCTGGAACTCAGGGCTTCTCACGAGAGTGCACAGTCAAAAGTTTCAACTTGTCAAACATCTTCAGTCTCAGACTCCTAATCCTATGTATCTGTCTGTGTTCTTCTTCAGCTTTTCTGGGCAACTTCCTGAGCTGTCTCTAAAATACTGCTGTGTCTCTGTCCCAGGGGATGATCAAGCACGATATGACCAAAATTATCCTTGTTCACAAGAGCAAAAGATGCAGAAGACAGGGTAACATGAGGCTGGCATCAAGCAATTTAGGAAAATAGTTTACACTGATCTATAACTTAAATATGTGTGTGTGAGTCTGTGTACACACACATTCATACTATGATATATAGGACATAAACCTTACATATTTCTTATAATTTGCTCTCTGTTTTATTCTTTTCAATCTTAAAACAGTCACAGATGAATGGGGGAGGATCAGGGACTTATGAAAACAAACAGTCCCTGACCTCCCCTGCCTTTGGCATGAGACTATAAAATCCAAGGTAAAACTTCACTCTCATACAATTACAGAATGTGGTAACAAGTTCTGTTTCTTTATTTTTTATTCTTATTGTGCTAACATTTGTTTATTTTGCTCTATTGTTTATTTACAGGAATATTTTGCACCACTGAGGTGGAAGACATGACCTCATTCGAAGCAAGCTCAGATGATTCTGAAATGTTATGAACTTACTCTTGAAGTGAAAACAGGTGGCTGAGTGCAGTGTTACAGGCTGACTATATCAATGGTATTTCTCTAAATTAATTTTCATGTAAATCAAAGTGTTTACTAAAAGGTGAGTTAAAAATGGGATAAGCAGATGCTTCAATGGAATTTGAAACATATTAGAATCTGTAGCAAATTGTTTAGAAAGTGCCCCCCAAAAAGATTTTATCCCAGTACAGAAATTTTATCACTGGCATTGTTTAGAATCACTGGTGCATGGTGATAATAACCAACAGTTGAATTTTGTTGGTTTTAAAATTGTTTTAAAATCATCTGTACCAAGTGCACCCTTTTATCAACCACATCTGTTTCAAGCCCTTATCACCACCAGACACCTGGCACTCTGCTCCTTCCCATGCCCACTTAATCTCTCCCTCTCTTCCTGCTTAAGCCATTTGCCTAAGTAAAGTTTAGATTATTTCTATTATAACCAACTTCTGCTAATTCATCATATTATTTTCAATTCTACTGCATTAGTTGCCTTATATTATAAATTCCCAGAGTCCCTTGCACACCCTTACATTTACATTACAAGTCATCTTGCCTTTCATAACAGTCAATTAGCTAGAATACCTTTTTTCATTATACTATAAGCTCTCTAAAGACAGGGACTATACTCTGTTCTTAGGAATAATCAATCACTAAAGAATATTAAACAAATGAATTTCCTTTCCATTGCTTTCTCCAGTAGCCCAAATCTCAATGAGTGTGAATTGACTTACTAGTTTCACACCAGCGCATTACTGGGATCTGTCTTCTATGCTCTGTGTTCCAGAAAATCCCGCTGGGGCCATCTTATGCCCACTTTTGTGACAGGGCCATCCAACATGAGGATGGAGCATAGTAAATAGGACTCAACACCCATGTATCTGTCTATCCTGGAGACCCAGCCCAGAACACGGCAGAGAGGAAACTTGGAGATCCGTGCTAACAAAAGTCAGTACAGGTTCCCTCCTTTCTTCAATTCATTACAAGTTTTTCACACTAGAAGCTTCAGGCAAACTCTCTTCCTCTTCGGAAAATGTTTCCTGACTTTCCCTCAATATTCCCTTTTGATTATTCTCAAAAGACCGTTTCCCCGTTTCTGTTAAAGCACTTACCATATTTTATTAAGATTTTCAGATTTTTTTCCATTTCTTCCAGTAAACAATAATCATTTAAAAAGCATAGATCTATTTTTAATTAATGTTTGAATTGCAATCATATAATTTAGTATGTGTTCATAACATAAATAATGAATTTAAAAAGCAAGACAGAAGAGGATCCACTTTGATGTTGATTTAAGTGACCCGCAAGTTCATAGTGGACTATTTGGTAGGCAGTCCCCAAACCACGCCCTTCACATGTATGTCTCACTCTCTCATCCGGGAATGTCCCTGACCATCTTTCTTAAGGTAACACTGTTTTTGGTAACTCTTCTTTCATTTGTACAATAAAAAAAATTCTGTGTTCCTATTCTATAGCACATAACTCTGTGGAACTTGGTCTCTGAAGGTTGGAATTTTAGGGAGATGATACTTGGCTCAATGTAACATAATTATCTGATAAGATATTCCCCTTTCAATTCTCTAGCACTGACCGTATAGAATGTCTTCCTGTTTAGATTATAGCATCTCATATTTTCTTCCTAGCAAAACATTCTCACATAGATGCCCTCTTTTTGGTATGTCCTATTTCTAACAGGTGAACATAAATTTCTGACTAATAAAGACCACATCTTTGCCTCTGTGTACCCCACCGTGATTAGCCTACTATATTTTTATACTATGAATGAAAGAATTAGTTGCCAATGTTTCAAAGGTAAGTTTTGTCATGTCGTATACCTTACCTAGTGCAAGACATACTCACATTTCCTTGAAAAAATAGACCACTAGACTTCTTCAAGCTTTTTGAAACAAAGTGTTCAAAGAGAAACACATTACAAAAGGTACTTACCCTGAATGACAACTTTGGAAAGGATGTTATGCTCAGAACCAGACGACAGGCAGAACATGATATGATGGATAACAGTTCTGAATGCCTACCATGAACCAGAAGAAGATGGATTAGCCCATGTAATTATTACAATAACCCCTTCTGCTACAATAGAAGCTATTGCTGTTATTATCCTCAACCTCCATGGTGGGAAAGTGAGTCTTAGAGCTGCTAGGTATCTTTCCAGTTTACAAATCCAGCGAGTAGCAGAGGTAGGATTGAACCTAGGCAGTCTGTTATTAGAGCCTGTGTTCTTCTTCATCATTTACCATAATACAATACTGAGAAATATGCTCCCGTTTCACATCGAATAATTTAGATTTTTCAGGACCTGTGATTCATTTTATATACTGTATTAATTCCCTAATTTCCTACGGATCTGGCTCATACAGACAGGAATATTGGCCCCTCTTTGGCATTCAAATGTGCATACTCTCTACTGACCACAAGAGGGCAACCGTCATGTTTTTAGGATGGACTAATTTCAACAAGAAATGCTGACTGTCGGCAAAATAGTGAACCACTTTTCATTTTGAAAGGAAAATGTAAAACCGATTTAATTAGCCATGAATTCAACATGTATGTGTGTGTGCCACTTTAGAAAAGAAGATAGAGATAATCTACTTTGGGAGTTTATGCATAACAAATCTTAATAAGTAGACAGTTTTATTAATACAAATTTAGGAAAAAACACTGTGAACTAAAGAAATAACACAGCATTGTATAGGGTGATTTTAAAATTTCAAACTCTTTATTTCTACCTACTTGATTCCCACGCTGTATACAGGACAGTGCGATTTATCTCCGTGTCCCTAAGGGGAGACTTCAAACTCCAAGGTGGAGTGACTTGCCTGAGACACTGCTTGCTATTGATGAGATTCTAACTTGCATCTTTTAACCTAATTCTAAACCACTGTTCACTTTACTGTCACAGGAACTTAATGTGTAACTGATAAAAATTGACCATTTCCATCAACTTAGTGATTTGGGTGATTGTTCTTTCCCCCAATTCTTCCCATTTACTTCATTAATTTGGTATATCTTTATTGTTGTTTGCAGAACTAAAGGATAAAATGGCTGAATAGATCAAACATGTGTGTTTTTAATTTCAGTTAAGAAAACTAACAACAACAAAAATAAAACAAACAGAGCCCTCAGTTCTATGCCTCAGACCTTGTTTGCCAAGTTTCTACAAGGAGAGAATTTTTATGGTCAAATTATAAAACCCTGAAAATAGGACTTTATAATGGAAATGCTGATACAACCGTAACTATGGTATTGCAATTGCATCACTATAGGAAAATTGGTTTAGATAATATACCCTTCTGGAATGAATGCCATTCTAAATGATTGTGCAGCTCCATAAATCTAAGCTAACTCAGTAATTCAAAATTACTAAGATTTAAGTTTAGTATCAATAAGCAATAAACTTATGGCTACTGCTATAATAACTGCTTGTCACTACTCCCTTATTCCCAGCAGGTGGCCTGCTCCATGCTGGTAGCAGACTGAATGAAAGCAGACAACACTTTGAAACTAATTCTTGAAGTTGATGGAAGACTCCAGAGCCATTTCAACTGGTGAAATAGTGCTGTTGTGTTTTGTAGTGTTTTTTTTTTCTTTTTAAATTAAATGCTCAGACACTTGACCTTTCTGACAAAGGAAGGGCAAACACAGCTTTACTCTCATTTCGTGTCACAATTATGACTTTCTAGATATTTAAAAATGTCATGAGCAGATTGTTTATAGTTCACAAGCCATTATTAACACATTGTTCCTATTAATAATGGGAAGTAACTCATTTGTCAATGAATGAATTTCTTTGAGTCAAAAAACTTAGAGGTTTATTTAGTCAGTCCGTGCTTAATGCTGGATAAGCAACCCATGAAATCTTGCTGGCTTATTCCTAAATTCCTAATCTTTTTAATGAACCATCATATAATTTGTTTAAAATATACGCTCAGGGTATCACAGATTAAAATGTTCAGTTTTCAACGATGAGGTAACATTTGGAAAAACCTTTCCTTCTAGTTTCCTAAACTTGGGAAATAAAAAGTTCCATGCTAGCTGGGCATGGTAGCTCACGCCTATAATCCTAGCACTCTTGGAGGCTGAGGTGGGTAGATTGCTTGAGCTCATGAGTTCAAGACCAGCCTAAGTAAGAGTGAGACCATCTCCACTAAAAGTAGAAAAACTGAGGCAAGAAGATCATCTGAGCCCAAGAGTTAGAGGTTGCTGTGAGCTATGATGAGGCCATGGCACTCAACCCAGGGCCATAGCTTGGGGCTTTGAGAGACTGTCAAAAAAAAAAAAAAAAAGAAAGAAAGAAAGAAAAGAAAAGAAATAGTTTCATGCAGCAATTGATGGGATTCAACCCTACTGGTTTTAAAATCTAAGGCTTTTTCTTGAATCTAAGTGTTGTTCTCAATTATTTTAAGATTGATTAGCAATTTTTTTAACATCAACAGTTTAAATGAATTACAGTTTGGCCTAAGATGGTATAATTTAAATTTCAAAGTCCTTTATTTCTATACTTCCTTACCTAGAACGGAACCTTCCACAGAATAGTTACTAAATACACATTTTTCTCCATCTCTTACTTTAAAGAAAAGGTATTATGCTGAAATAAGAAAGTAACTTTACAGATAAGAAAGAAGATGATGGGTGAGGCCAAAATCTGATAGCAATTATTAAAAATAGTAAACAATATAGATTAAAACACTAAATGAACAATGTTGGGTACGAAATAAAAATAAATTGTTTAAGTGTTATGGATTCTCATGAAACCATAAATATAGTATGAAATAATTTTACAAAAACTTTAGTTGAAATACTCCCTGTAGTTTGAGTTTTTCACTTCAACTACAAACTATTATATATTTTAATCAAATTGAATATAAAAATATAAAGTAAATAACATAACACCTGTATTCTGGGACAAAGAGGCATATTTTTAATTTGATAGACTACTATGAACAGTATTTTTTTTTTTTTTTTTTGCAGTTTTGGTCGGGGCCGGGTTCGAACCTGCCACCCCCAGTATATGGGGCCAGCACCTACTCCTTGAGCCACAGGCACCACCCTAAACAGTATTGTTTTGATATTCTTATATATCTCCTGAATGACAGCTTGGTAAGTACATCATATCTAGACGTGGGAGAATGAATTGTACAAATTAGAAGATCCTGAAGTTGCAGATGGATGTTTTGTTGGAGTGATATTTTGAGATGTCTTCTTTAGGAAGGGAAAGAAGTTGCTCAACATTTACCCCCGAGACAAAAATTTAAATGGATATTTGGTGACCAGAAAAGTTGGTTGTGCTTGAGACAGGCTAGCTGTTTGACACCCCCTTTTTCTCTTCCTTCTGAGCATAGCTAGATTGCATTTCCCAGACTCCCAGCAGTTAAGAGTGGTCGGATGACTGAGTTATGACAAAAGGTGTGCTGGTGGAAGTGGTGTGCACCATTTTCAGGCCCAGTTGATAAAATACTTCCTTGCAAGATTTTGATTTGCCTTCCCTTTCCTTGGTGACTTTGAAAACCACACAACAAAGGAGACAAAATTCTGAGGTGGTATAGTATCTAGTTTCCTGAATAAATGCTTAGAGGAGAGACCCCTACAGACAGTGTTACTCGTTTTGACATTGCATGAGTAACAAATAAATTCTGTCATGTTTAAGACACATTACACACGTGTTTGGATTACTTTTTATAGCATTTACCATTAGCTAAATAGTGTGCCTTCTCTGAACCTAACTTATCTTTTCTTTGAAATGGAAATAGCAGTAACTGTCCAACAAGGGTATTATGAGAATTAAATAGACCAAATGAAAAGTGTCTAATAAAATACTAAGCCTGTTGATGCTCAATAAATGCTTATCCTTTTTTTTAATTTTAGGAAGCTTTTGAACATGGGAGAGAGGTAAACCTCTTCAAAGCTAATTCTTTCTCCTTCCATGAGAATATCAAGCTGTATAAAAATGATTACTACATTTTTAAGAGTTTTGTATTCTCGAGGCCATAGTTATTTAGTAGGATTATAGGTATTAATTGTGGTATAACTAAAAGAAAAATATACTACTCATCATGGCTTTTCATTATCTTCCTGAAAGCAGTCTATAGTAGTAGAAAAGTGAAAATACTTTATTGAATATCTTCCTTTCAAAAGAATGTAGTGACCACTTCCTTACCCTTAGTGCTATAGTGTAAGGGAAAGAGGAAACAGGAAAGAGGAAAAAAAAATTATCTCTCCTATGGCTCTTCTGCCTGTGTCCTGACATTCTGGAGCCTGACCTTGATAAACATTGTAACTACCATATGTTCTTGTGACCTTGAGCTGAGAGGAGTTGGCAGCCATGATAAAGGAGAAGAAGGAAGATTCTCAGAAAAGTATTAGCTGTACACAAAAAGTTCCAACACGGCCCCCTAACTTCCTCTACAGTCAAATCCCTCTCACTGTTAACATAAATATTAGTGGAATCTTGACTCAAAGAGGTTTAGTAGCCAAATGTCAAGTCAATTTTTATATTTTTTACCTTCTGTACCTTTTTTGAACAGATTGCTTTGATTTTTTCCCTTTTGTCTTTTACAAACATATAACTTTCATTATTTTCACTATGTAATATAATTCTAACTAATCTAATGCATATCACTAGAGTATCAGTGGAGCGTAGATTTGGATAAAGGAAGGCAATATTTCGAGAACAGTTTATTCTGAAATAGCCATGTGGTTAGGTTGAACTGTTACATGCTGTTCGATGAGAATTTTCCATCTTTAATTAGTTGTGTTGTGTTCTTGATCTTACAAGGTGTTCTTGGGTCTTCAACCTTATCTATCAGTTTCACCTTATACTGTGTGTGAGCTTAGTTTCCAGTTGGGAGATCACAGGAAAGCATTATTACTTCAAAGTCGTCTAAATTATTCCTCTTTTGGCAGCATCAATTATGGACAAAGTTTCCTTCACTTTGAACTGACTTCTCATTTGCTTCTGTTTTCCCCGGACTATTTTACTATTGCAATATCCCTTTCTTTTCTTCAAATGACACTGTATCTGTTCTAGCCTTTTCCCAAGAAGAGTTTTTTTTTCTTATTTGCAGATCCATGAAGTTATAAGTCACAACTTTTTTCATTTTAGATTTTCACTTGGTCACCACCCTATACTAGCATCTTATATTCTGTATTGTCAATTTCCTGGAAAATGCTCACATCTCCCTCCAAGTCTCAAATCTGGGTCATATTATTTTTCCAATTTTTTAAATAACATTGATCTAAGATTCTGGCAAACTCTTGTTCCTGGTTGTCATCTGCTCTTTGAGAAAATCCTTGAAAAAAACATTCTTAGGTTGCAAAACCGGAAAGGACTTTATATCTCAAAGGGGCAAGAAATAATTTATAACTACAAATATTCAAAGTAAATGGTCTAAGAAAAGGGAGGTTAGGAGCCTGGTGTCAAAAGAAGCCTATACAAAGATTATTCAAGATGAGGAACATACTAAGGTCATCTTGATTAACTAGAAAATCCAGTAGAACTTAAAAATTATTGTAATTAATATATGAGTAAGGAAATTGCATACAATGTCAAAATACAAATTTGTTGTACATCTTCATAAGTTAGAATATGAAACTTAAAAATTCTATTTACCATAGCATAGAAACTCAATTTACTGAAAACAGAGTTATAAACTTACAAAATATTACCAAGAGAGATTGAAGAACTTCAAAATTAATGGAATTGTATATCAGACGTATGTACTAGAAGGTCTAATATTCTTATATCAATTATCTTTAAATGTATTTGCAGATTCAATGCAACCTCAATAAAATTACCCCTTTCAGCAACCCACATCATTGCTGTTGATTCCATTGGAAAGCCCCAAGAATTTTGACAATATTGTCTCTTCCCTTAAGTCATCCTAATGATAGAGATTTCTATTGTTGCTAATCCGTGGGTTGCCTCACCAATTCTATTTCATTTCTTGGTTTTCTTTCAACAGTGTAACAAATTTTACATATATAGACACACATCTATGTACATAACCTACATATACATATAGGTGTATACACACATATATGTGTGTATGTAACACAGACATCTATCAAAAGATTGTATTCTTTACGTAATACTGACATAGCTTGTATGAACTCTTCAGGAGTCTTATTTTTAAAACAAAATGAACTAAATTTGACTATGCATTTCAAAGAGCACAATGACCAAAACATCCCTGAACACCGTTCACCGATCAAGGGACTTTTCTGCATGTAATGTTCCTTCCACAGTTAACAACTGTGTAACTTTGAGAACAGGCAGCTCTGTTTCAGTTCAATGAGGCTTAGAACAGGGCAATGAGATGCCGGTAATGATGTCTACATTAAAACTTCTTCCATCTTTAATGTTCCAGGACTCTCTGTCCTCCACACATTTTCCAGACATGTTTTCACATCCGCCTTGACCTCAGTAACTCAGAAAATCCCAGAAGAAAGTTTCAGACCTTCCACAGACCAAAAGTATGTATCGATGTACACACATAACGATAAAGGATATCACTTCAGATTCCTGTTTTTCAAATTGCAATATTTACTATCTGGGGGACCTTAAGTATTTTAATTTACCTTCTGCCTCAGTGTCCTCCTGTGCATTATTGCAAACAGTATAGTACCCACCTCACAAAATATAGCTGTGTTTTTAAGAAGTACATGGAATAGGTTAAGTGTTCCATAATGCTTATTATTATTAGCAGGCCTTCCCTTGAAGTTATCAATGTCTATGATTTCTTCAGATGCGTAGATGGAAGAGTGGCCCTTGCTATTTCCTTGTTGAACTTCAAATAATGTATATGTCTACTAAATCTTCTGTAGTCCTAGTTTTGGTAAGTGAATGAGTATCTCAAACAGAGAAGACTTCATAACTTGTGAATTTATAGTCCACAGATTTGATGTTCCTCAGAGTGATCACTAAAATTAGTGTAAATTTGGGAAAGAGTATTTGATAATTGTTTAGGTATTTTTTTCCCAGACAGGGTTGTGACGTTACTGAAGTTTAGGTGGTAAATGACCAGGAGGCAGAATGACCGTGTAGTTAATGAAGCCCACATTGGAACACGAGCCCGGGCATGAGTTCTGTCAGTCTCTTGACTCTCCCTTTCTTTTTTTTTTTTTTAAGTGTTTGGGAGAATCGAAACTTTCTTTCTCAGGTAGAGAAAAATAATAAAATAATTTATCAGAAACAGAGACAAACTTAATTAGGGAAATTTTGCTCACGAAGGGCATTCTCAGTTGTCCAAGGGGAGTTATTCTCCTTATCCCTTGACAAGTAAAAGGTAAATATATTTCGTGTGTTTTTATTATCCAAACAGGTGAGGTTTTTTATAGACCTCTAATTACAGTAGCTAAATGAAAGAGAAAATAAAGCAGGATACAATGTTTTCTTCAGAATACTAGTGTTTGCTGGAATTCCAGGCAGTGGCGGCTTCTTCTTCTTCCTTCTCCTCCTTCACTTTTTCTCATTCTCCTTCTTTCCTTCTTATTAGACTGACAAAAACTTTATTCCAGAAACTTTATAATAAGTAAGCCTCAGTGTTGAGTCTCATGCTACAGGGGGGAAAGACTACACTTGGAAAATCCATGAGGACTATCTTCATACAACTTTTATGACATCTAGTCTACTGATTTGTTACACACATAATATTTATTTGAATGTCTTTTCCAAAATAATTTGAATTTCTTAAGGCAATGGTAAAATCTTATGATCTTGTTCACTGTTTTCTACATAACTGGAATGATTAGGAGGTGATCATATAATCAGTGAAGCCGAGCATTCCTGAATAATCTAATTGACCATGATTTAAAATCCCTAATATTTATAAAACAATTTAAATGATATTTAAATGATATGTTTTTTCATATTTAAATAATACATGTAGAAAGGAATAGTCTAGTTCTGTTGTGTGGGGTAGATTCTCTGGAATATCTTTAATATGTTCAACATGGAAAATAAAAGCTTGAGGCAATGTTTACCTGTTTAAAAAAGAGAGCAGTTTCCATGTTCTACTTGGGATTAGATCTGGAACACAAGGGTCCTGAGTGACGAGGCTGTAATGTTTTCATATTGCTATTTGATTTTTTCCTCATTTGGATTAAACACATAAAATATACAAAATAAGATTTCTAAGTGCATCAGTCCTTTTAGCAAGACAGCAATGCTAACCCTTGTCATGTCTTTGGAAAGAACTAAAACAGAAAATTAATGAGACTTTGTATCTTTTCTGCTCTTCTTTTCGTAGGTCTATAGGAGATTTGACAACAGAGAAGGCACCCAATAAATGCTTTTAAATTGATTTTGGATTTTGGTTTTAGTGACCAACTAGAACTTTCTCTCATGCACAACAAATTCTCTGCCTTTTGCACAGTTGTGCCACAGCAAGTACAAGAGTTGACAGGCACTTGGTAGGTGTTTGCTGTGTGTTTTTTGAATTAATTTTCCATAGAGATGGACTTAAACAGTTTTAAACTATGTCAGTTGAGAGGGAAATTTTCAGTGAAGTTCTACTCAGCAAGTTCTAAGCTTTTAATGTTTCTTTTACTTTTAATTCGTATCTCACAGAGTGTAGAAATTGGTTGTAGAATGAAACTATTTTTAGACTTTCCAAGATTCTGTCTATTTGTATTTGTTTCATTTGTAGACACCTTTGTAAATAATGCTCTCATAGATGTAAAATAAGGATGAGTAATAGTCTCTGGGACCTCTATCTCCACATTCTTCATGGTCTTTGGATGTGGTAAGAGAACCAATGGGTCAATGATTCTTATGAGGTCTGGGGAACAATTTCAGCTATTTTTGCTATATCTGCTATGATAAGCTTTGAAGAAATTACAGATGAGCTGGAAATAACTCTACAACACACAGAAAATAACAAGAACAAACAAAGAAATGCATTCCGAATTCTAAAATGGAACATTTATGCATTGACATAAATTCTAGTTGAAGGGACAGAATTTACTTTAAGGTGCAACTAAGCTAGATAGTAAAATACAATAAATTGGTACACTGTCATGATTTATTGTCATATATATTTTAAATTAAAAGGGTATGTAATATAAAAAACTGACCAGTCTGGATTTCAATACTTTTCACTTCAGAATATTAGGGTGTATACAGGTTTTTGTTTACATACTTTTTGTACAGATCGAGTCAAAGTTATGTGTCCCCTTCACCCTGAAAGTGTCACTGTATCCAATAGGTGGGAATTTACCCCTCCCACCCTTCCGCCTTCTCCCAGCTTGGTTTTCATTGAGATTTACGTCCATATGTGCACTTCAGTGTTGATAAATTAGTTCCATTTTTTTTTTTGTAGAGACAGAGTCTCACTTTACTGCCCTGGGTAGAGTGCCGTGGCCTCATACAGCTCACAGCAACCTCCAACTCCTGGGCTTAGGCGATTCTCCTGCCTCAGCCTCCCGAGCAGCTGGGACTACAGGCGCCCGCCACAACGCCCGGCTATTTTTTTGTTGCAGTTTGGCCGGGGCTGGGTTCGAACCCGCCACCCTCGGCATATGGGGCCGGCACCCTGCTCACTGAGCCACAGGCGCCACCCCTCCATTTTTTTTTTCCCCCAAGAAAGTGTCTCACTCTGTTTCCCCAGGCTGGTGTCCCTGGTGTCAGCCTAGTTCACGGCAACCTCAGTCTCCTGGGTTCGAGGGATCCTGCTGCCTTAGCTTCTTGAGTATCTGCTACTACAGGCTACCACATCCACCCGAGTTTTCTATTTTTAGGAGAGACAGAGTCTCATTCTTGCTCAGGCTGTGTCCAATTCCTGAGATCGAATGATCCTCCCACCCCGGCTTCCAGAGTGCTAGGATTACACCTGTGAGCCACCACGCCCACCCTTATTAGTTCCAATTTGGTAATGAGTACATGTGTTTGTTTTCCCATTCTTGTGAGATTTCACTTAGAAGAATGGTTTCCAGTGATCCCAATACTTTTAGTTATGAAATTAAGTATTCTCAATGCTAATTTCAGTCTAAAATTCTGTGATTTGGATTTCTTGTTACATTAAGATCTATGGTTAATACTGGAGGCATTAAAATAGTGTGTTTATATAAAAAAAAGTATTTCTGAGATATCCGGTGAATTGCTAAGACGATTTTTGGTTTAGGTCACCAAGCCAAGGTATACCCATATTTTTGTAACTGTGAAAGTTTCATCAGCAGATAGAATTTTTGTGTGACTATGCACTGGCTTCTTCTGGCCACTATCTCTTTGATTGTGGTATAATTCAACCAAGCATAGAGATGTTCTTGCCCTTTTACTAAGCCTCAGTAATCAAGGCTATGAAGAAAAGTTCTGGAAATAAAAAGCTTTGGTCTTTTCTTATTCCAACATCACCTGAGTTAAGACAGATGATCGCTAGACTGTTTCATCCTAAGAAATCATTTACAATGAAGATCTTTCCTCTTTTCTCTATTTTACTCTTCGTTGGTATCTACTTTCTACCAGGTAATGTGAGTATTATTGCCAGACGGGTCAAAGGAATCTGCACTTTAGGAGACGAGCTGGGATTTTTTTAAAAAATGAGTATCATTGATAGAATGGAATCATTATCAGCATGTCACATTACATTTATTTACAGTCCCCAGATAATGAAATAATTTTATTAATTTTTAAAGTATAATATACTATTAAATGCCATAATTCACCTTGATTGCATAAAAATATACATTTATATAGACATAAAAGGACAAAAGAGAATCATACTAGATTGATTTAATCAATCTATTAAAGGGTGTTTATTCAACACTCAAATACAATGGATTTAATCTATTCGTAGATTTGAAAAATGGGTTATGGAATGAATTTTTTCTTTGATATTATTAATCTCCACTTTTTAGTGTTGCTAAAAGAGGCTAAGTCAGATAATATACCTTGATAAAAGTTTCAAATGTTATTATGTTCGTAACTGAGACTAGCTTCACATCTACTTATTTCCAGTTAAATTCCATTTTTTCTTTATGTTGCTGCTTTCTTTGGTTTACCACGATACCTCTCATTATTAATACCACTGGATGTCACATTGTAATGAATTTGTAGTATCCATTCTTTCACTGCCATTCCGCCCTAACCTTCAAACATAAATGACAGCTGAGAAATTCTCACTAAAAGGGGAGAAGAGAATGTACCTCAATAAATAATGTAAACCAAGAGTGAAAATTAATTTGAATAAGAATATTTTTATCTTTATAGCAATTAATTAGAAAATACTCATTAAAATTCCCTCAAGTTTTGGAAATTTTTTGAGATATGTAGTATTATATTGATTTCAATATGCACTGTTGCTTTTTCTTAATAATAATAAACTTAGTAGCTAATATTTGTTCTGTCTTTTGCCTGTATTAATTCATTTTTTCTTATGATACCCATGTGAGATAACCTTATTAATAGGCAAATCATTCATTTATTCCACTGTATTTTAAAAAATGTGTCTTGTATAGTTAAAAAAAAAAAACTTTTATAAGACACAAGGCCATGAAATAAAGGCAAATGCATTAATGTCCTTATTTCTAAAATCCTTTCTATAATATTTACAAAGTGTATTTTTTTCTAACAGTGGGCTCTCGCCTACCTGTGACCAGTGCTGCAATACCCTTGACAACCATATGCAGATTGAAGTTTCAAAAGCTACCGTTAGAGAAAAGTGATTCTTCCATAGTATTTAAAGAGCCAAAAAATGGGAAAGAGAAAGACAACACAGGTAAAAGAAAATAAATAGAGGTAGGTCTTAATTCGTTATAATCAATACCTGTCAGCTGAAATGAAGTCATCATTGTAAGTTGATTGTCTGTCTCAGTCCCCACTTACTTATCTGTTCCTGACTTTTAGATTTTATCTTTATGACAAATGAATGGCATATTTAAATGAGGAAGAAGTTTCCTTTCAAAAACATGGGGCCTGATTTGTTGGTGGAATGTTGGCTAGACAGATGTCTCTACTAGTTCCTTGCAGAAAAATTCTCTGGTCACTTTCAGCAAACCTACTCCCTTTTAAACATTGTTAGTACCTTTGCGCTGCTGTCTCAGGGTTTAAACATCAGTGTCCTTGTGCTGTTGTCTTGGTTTCTCTATTACCTGCCAACTGGAAAAACATTTTTTTTTTTTTTTGTCAATTGCCACCATCCAAGACCCTTACGTCTTTGAATGTAAAAAGTATAGTGTTTTATTAAAAGAGTAATTACAGCGTACTTGTTAATTCAAAGGATGGTGTAATTAAGATAACTTGACAAAGCATACAAGCAACAAAATTCTGGACTGCGGAAGGTCAACTTAGTTTAAAGAGAATTTTCCTTGACTAAATTGGACCAGGAGTCCATAGGACCATGGAATAGGATGTTTCAGTGCTCCTTGACCCACACAGAGTCATTAATTTGAATAATTATCCATGCGTGAAAATAACTTAACAGGAGCTAAGGAAATCAAATATAGTGGAGCAAAGAAATAAGAAAGAAAAACACATATTGGAGAGGGTGGAAAGGATAATTTACCTTACTATCACCCTTCCCCTGAACCCAGACAGCACAGTACAAAAGAAAGTACCCTTCTCATGAAGGAAAGAAAGGGAAGTGATTTGAACTTACTGTACCCACCTAAGTAAAACACAGTGCTGGGCAGGCCCCCCGGCCCCAGACTCTGCTGGTGCTAGAAGACTGAGCTTCCACACCTGCTTTGGCACCAGGCCAAGTTTAGCTGCCTCAGACTCTAGACCTGCCCAGTGGACTTAGTGTCTAATCCTACCCTATTGCCAGGCCTATTCCAGTGGCACTAGGCTTTTGGACCTGCCCCAGTGTCAGTCCAGTTTTTAGGTCAACACAAAGTTAGCTAGGCCTACAAAACCCCAGGCTTCAGGCTCATTCTGGTATTTGGCAGGACCCTGGCTTCAGGCACTGAGCTAGCACCCACAGCAGACGCAAGATTCAAGCCTACCCAGTGCAAAACCACTTCCTGTGTTTACATGCCCAGTAGCCCCAGACTTCAGGACTGCTCCACCAAACCCAAGATATAGGTGTGTTTCAGTAGATGCCAACATTGGACCAGCCTTTCCAGCTCAAGCTCCAGCACCTCTCCTGTGGACGCAGGTACCAGGCTAGCCCTCAAATTCCCAGTCTCTAAGCCAACCTAGGTGGCTCCAGGCACCCTGGCATCATGCACAATTCCAGCTCTAAGCCTATCTGTATGTCCCTTGCCTCTAGTGGACTCAAGTCCAGGTCTTCTGTAATAAAGACAGTGTCCAGGCCCACCCAGTAGACCCTGGTGCAGGTTGGCAATGATGGACTGAGGTTCCAGGTACACCTTGTTGACCTGGGTTCCATGGACTTAAGGTCTAGGACTGCACCTGTAAACTCAGGTGACAGGCCTGTCCTACATGGCAAGGGTACCAGCCTCATCCCAGTACCTGGCTGGTGCTTGCAGAATCAGGCTCAGGGCCATCCCCAACACCAGATCCACTCATGTGGACACAAGCTTCCCTCCTGTTGGCCCCTGAGAGCACAAGATCTAGGACTGGCCTTATAGAGCCTTGCTCCATACTCAGTCCTGGAGACCCAATCATGGCCTGCTCAAGAGAATCATGTTTTAGGCCCAAACTAGCAGTCTAAGGTACCAGACCTGCTTACCTGCTGACCTAAGCACCAGGCTACATGTCCGGAGAACTCTGGTAGCAAGCTCACCTGCAGACCACGCTACCTACCCATTCAGAATCTCTGAATTAGCTCATTGGTGAAGGGCTTTTACAGAAGAAGCCAATTTGCAATGACTGAAATAAATCCCTACTTCTTAAAATGTGCAGACACTAACACATAACCACAGTGATCAAGAACAATGGGAGAAACATGTCACCACTGAAGAACCGAAATAAACCACCAGTAACTTCCCTTAAAGAAATGGAGATAAGTTGCCTGACCCCCCCAAATAATAATAATAATAATGATAATAGAAATCATCATTTTAAGGAAGCTCAGCAAACTATAAGAAAATTCAAATAATTCAAAAAAATATGGAAAGCAATGAACACTCAAAATGAGAAAAATCTGTTGGTTAGGTTATGTATATACAGGGTATTCTGTATGTATATGATACCTCGTGTGTGTGTGTATAAATAAGGCTTTATTTCTGGATTCTGTATCTATTCCAATAGTCTGTGTATATGTGTGTGTGTATATATATATATGCATAAATATATATCCTGTGTGTATATATATTAGTGTTCACGTGTGTGGTTTTATTTCTGGATTCTCCACCTCTCCGTTCTGTTCCATTGGTCTATGTCCCTCCCTTTCTACTAGTACTGTTCTGTCGTAGTTACTATAGCCTTGCAGTATAATTTGAAGTAGGTAATGTGAGACCTGCAAACTTATTCTTTCTGCTTAAGATTGCTTTGGTTATTTGGGTTCTTTTTTGGTTCCACATGAAATTTAGGATTATTTTTCCCTAGATCTCTGAAATAAGATATTGGTATTTTGGTAAACATTGTGCTGAATCTGTAAATCACTTTTGGCAGTATGGACACTTTAACGATGTGGATTCTTCCAAAAATGAACATAGGATGTTTTTCCATTTGTTTATGTCATCTATGACTTGTTTTACCACTTTTTTTGAGTTCTCCTTGTAGAGATCTTTCACCTCTTTTGTGACGTATATTCCTATTTATTATTTTTGCATGTATTTTTTATTGTATCAAAACTTTTTAACTAATATTGATATTTAGAAATGTTACTAAAAAGACTTCTAAAATTGATAAATTTAACAAAGTCCTAGGTTATAAAAATCTACCAAACATTTAAAGAATTCGTTTCCATACTCAATTTCTTTCCAAAAGTTGTAGAAGAGGGAATACTTCCAAACTCATTTTGTAAAGCCAATATTACCCAGGAACCAAAGCCAGATAAGAACGCTAACAGAAAAGAAAATTACAGGCCATGATCCCTGATGAATACAGATGCAAAAATTCTCCGTACAATAGTAGCAAATTGAATTCAACAGCAAATTAAAAGGATTATTTATTATGATCAAGTGAGATTTATACCAGTTCAAGGATGGTCTAACATATGCAAATCAACAAATATAATTGATTTAAATAATTATATTAAAGAATGAATGACAAAAGCCATATGATCATGTCAATAAATGTCGAAAAGCAGTTGACAAAATTCAACATTGTTAGATACAAAAGGTAAACAGCTTAACACCACAAAGGCCATATCTGACAAGCCCATACTTAACATTTTCAGTGGGGAAAAGCTCTTCCTCTAGTATCAGGAGCAAGGAACAGATGCTAACTCTGGTCATTTCCATTTACTGTAGTATTGGTAGTACTTGCCAGAGAAAATATGCAGAAGACAAACAGGATTCAAATTAGAAGGGAAAAAAGTTTAAATAGTCTCTGTTTTCAGATTAACTGATCTTATATCTAGAAAAGCCTAATGATACCAGCCAAAAACTATTATTAAAGTTGCCAGATACAAAATCAACATTAAAGAAAAAGTAGTCTTTTCTTATCCAATCAAAGAATATTTAAAATTTGAACTCAACAAAAGACTGTTACCTGTGTTCCAGGAAGTAGTGCAGGAATATCAGCCATTTTTTTTGTTTTTCTTTTTGCAGTTTCTGGCTGGGGCTGGGTTTGAACCCGCCACCTCCAGTATATGGGGCCAACTACTTTGAGTCACAGGCACCACCAGTAACAGCCATATTTACCACATAGCAAATAACCTATCTGATCATCAAGAGTGCAATAGATAGAGTAACATTTATTAAAGATAATTTACCACATAGCAAATAACCTATCTGATCATCAAGAGTGCAATAGATAGAGTAACATTTATTAAAGATAATTAGTGATGCACAACTACATCCAGCCGCATAGTTGAATTACATGAATATCTTAATTAAAAATAGAGAATCCCCCGCCAAATACTGTATAATTCTTACTTTCTAAGATGCACACACACATTATCCTTTTTATGATGAGGTTATGTCTTGATAAATCCAGGGTGAGCTGAAAATGCATTGTAAGTGAAAAGTGCACTTAATACCTCTAACCTGCACAATATTACACCTTAGCCTAGCATAACCTAGGTGTGCACAGAATACTTACATGAGCACGCATCGAGCAAAATAACCAAAGTATAATATAAAGTATAAAGTACTTTATAATATAAAGTATAAAGTATATTATAAAGTATAATTTATAATAAAGGGTTGAGCATCCCAGGTAATTATTGACTACTGTACTGAAAGTGAAAAACAGAATGGTTGTATGTATACTCAAAGTAGAATTTCTGGTGGATGTATACTGTAAAGTAAAAAATAAAGAAATTGTAAGTCAGACCATTTTAAGTCAGGAACTATCTGTATACACAATCTTACGTGGCACAACAAATTTTCAGTCAAGGTTAGACCATATATATGAAGTAGCCTCATAACTTATAAATCACGTACCATATTTTCCTGTACTATTACCATGTTTAGATACACAAATACTTACAATCACATTACAACTGCCTACAATATTCAATATGGTAACATGCCACACAGGTTTGTAGCCTAGGAACAATACACTATACTTTATAACCTAGAGGTGTGGTAGACTGTACTATCTAGGTTTGTGTAAATATACTCTATGAAGTTCATATAATGACAAAATTGCCTGATGCCACATTTCTCAGAACATATCCTGTCATAAAGTGACACATGACTTTATACATATGTGTATATATATTTGTGGGAATATATATATATATGCATTTATATTTTCAGAAGCAGGAGTAAAGAATGCACACTTAAAATATAGATATATGGGGGTAAGGATATAAGATATGTAAATTAAGCAGGGTGGTGCTTACCCTTAGAATAGAGGGAGTGGCTTATAATATGTGTGGAGTTTCTGGTGACATTTTATTTCTTTGAGACAGTAATCTCATGGCTAGTTGATGCATAATAGTACATTAAGTGCTTCATTTATATTTTATGTTCAATACAAGAAAATATTTTCTAAAAGAAAATAATACACAGATTTGGGCTAACTTCTTCTTTTCTCAGAATTTCCTAGTTCTGTGATATATTATTTTGTAAATAAGACTACACTGAGGTGATTGGATTATAAAATGTACCTCTATTATCTCAGTATAAATGCTTGTTTTTCAATATTATTATTACTATTGTTCTCATCACTGTTACCGTTTAGTATTATTTCATTTACTATAAAATTATAAGAGAATAGAACTGCTTAGACTGCTGGCTCCTGTCACATTAAATCCAAAGTAGAGTAAAAAAATATCCAATTATAGAGTAATCTCAAAATCTTCAATTACTTCAAATAGTTGCTGCAAATTTATCAGTAATATTACACTTTATTTGAAATAATATGTTTATAAAACACCTCCATAAAAATATTTCACTAAAATATATGGACAAAACATTAGCTAATTACAGAATAAAAAAGCCTTTGACATAAAATGTTATACTTACAGACATCAGTGATAATGTCTCACATGTCTGGCTCACCTTCTAAAATATGTCCAACAGACCTTCGCTATATTTGTGCTGTTATGGTAGATAAGTACTTCCTAAGACAATACATGCCAAGAATTTCATAACAATGTTAATTCTTAAAAAGCTATTTATTATAAAGATCTAAAACCTGGCTCTCCGGTGGGTGAGCCACTTCATTTCTTTGTATTTTTCTCCTGTGGAGATAACACAAAACAGACAAAAACTTTCAACTACAGTTCGGAACTTCTGGTAATGACAGAGAGACTTTGATTTCAGATCCTTACCTGATTCCTTATGATAGGTGAAGTTACAAAATCAAAAAGGTTATAATGCAAAGTAAGATTGGGAACTTTTTTAAGTTTTATGGCTTTGAAAACTATAGGATGAGAGAGAAAAAGGTAAGGTAACACTAGACAGTTGGGAGCCTTCGGGAAATACTATGCCCACTACTTCTGGTTGTCGTTTTGTAAGCAGAACTTCTCTTCAGGTGGCTGTAGAATGTAGATCCAAGAAAAGGTGAAATATTTAAAGAAAATAAAATACAACATTTCAGTATCTTAGAACTGCGGAAGTAAGGCTATAAGGAACAATGGAAGGAGTCATTACAGAAGAGCATTCACTCTAAAACAGCACCAAGCGTGAATAACAAAGAGGGAAGCTGAAGATGAACCCTTACATTTCTGAGGGATGAGTAAGACAGTCAGGGGACACTTTTAGTAAATTGCAAGCTCTGTAAGTATCCCTTATTGAGTCAGTTTATTTCAAATGGGTAGGATTAAAGCTTCTACCTTAGGAACTGGATACTTTTTGATTGACTCCAGTATGGACAAATGATTTCATGTAAATATCTCTCTTTCCTTTCTTCTTCTGTTGTCTGTGCTTTGTTATGTGTCTGCTTTTATATCTCAGTATTTACTTTCTTGATCATTAATTGCAGCCATTCTTGTCCTCTTTCAGCCAGAGATAAAGAGCACCATTTTAGCATGGATTGGAGGAATGCATGTAAATTGTTTGGTGGTCGTTGTAAAAATCAATGTGGGAATAGAGAATTTAGGATGGCATACTGTGAAAGACCTACAACTCCTTGCTGCGTGACAGAATGTGACCCTCTGGATCCAAACAACTGGGTGCCAAAGATTCCAGTAAGGACCTAAGAACGATACTGGAAAGACCCAAGGAACTGGAGAGACCCATATCCAGGAAGAGAACCCATTCAACTAAGTCATCTCATTTTTACTTCTCTGGTCCAGAAGTAAGTTCTGTACATGCATGTCTATAATGAATAAACAATTACATAAATATATTTGGCCTGAAACATTCATTACAAATATTGTGTCTGCTTGAAAGAAAGACACAGCATACATAAAAAGTGGGGCTCTGAACGCAGGAATGGAAGCAGAATGGACTGGAAAAGTCTACAAGGGGACTACAATGTGTAGTAAGATTCTGGGGCCAATTCTTCATTTAGCATGGAAAGCATGTTGTCACTGGGGATACATATAAGCATTTTTTTGTGTAGAGTCATAGTAGGGATAGATTGATAAAAAATTTTATTCTTGAACTAGTAAAAAATGTTGCAAGAACTTCGGAGGATTACAGGATCCTCATTACTTTCTTCTTAAATTTCTTAAAATAAAAATAATCCAATAAACTGATACTTTGAGAATCAAAGAATAGAACAGAGAGAGACAAGGTGGAAGAGGAAAAAGATGTGAAGCAAATCTCTGTAGCTTGCAGGATAATAACAATAACATTGACTGCTATGATTACAGTTACTTCTTTTGCGTGTGTGTTTTGTGTCCTTAAGATATTTCCGGATATTATCAGATGGTCCTGTTTGTGCTAGTTTTTGGTGTCTTAGAAAATTATAAATTTTGTAAAAAATAATTCAATAGAATTATGTGTGTGCATATATATATATATATATATATATATTTGTTGTTGTTGTTTGGGCTTCATTGAGGGTACAAAGAATTAAATTACACTGATTGCATTTGTTAGGTAAAGTCCCTCTTATAATTGTTTCCTACCCCCAAGAGGTGTGACATACAGCATGATTCCCCATCCCCCTCCCTCCTACCTAACACCCACCTTATATTAAATTGTCTACTACCTTCATATGAGATTTGAATACACTGGATTCTTGCTTCTTCATTCTTGTGATGCTTTACTAAGAAGAATGTGTTCCACCTCCATCCAGGTTAATACAAAGTATGTAAAGTCTCCATCTTTTTAAATTGCTGAATACATATACCACAGCTTGTTAATCCATGCTTGGTTTGGTGGGCATTTAGGCTGTTTCCACATTTTGGTGATTGTAAATTGAGCTTCAGTAAACACTCTACTGCAAATGTCCTTATGAAAAAATGATTTTCATTCATCTGGCTAGATTCTTAGTAATGGGATTGCAGTATCAAATGAGAGGTCTAATTTGAGTTCTTTGAGGATTCTCCATACTTCCTGTTAAAGAGGTTGTACTCATTTGCAGTCCTACCAATTTAAAAGTGACCCCTTCTCTCCACATCCATTTCAGTATCTGCAGATTTGAGGCTTTGCGATATGGATTATTCTCACTGGGTTTAGGTGATATCTCAGGGTGGTTTTGATTTGCATTAGGTAAAGATTTTTATGATGAAGAATTCAGCACCAATCATATCAAAAATAAAATAAAAATTTCAAAATAGATAAAGTACTGAAACTGAACTTAATAAGTGAGACAAAACATTAAAAATCCCCATGACTTACCACATACATTCATATATACACATTCATATACACACAGAGATTTTTTTTTAGACTTTACATTTCATGAAAACATACTTGTGAGAAGGAATGTTTCCTCATATTGACTATGCTTTCTCTAATGAAAATAAACCAAATACACGCCAGACACTTGCCTAAGAGAAAAGGCTCAGAGAATGCTAGATGGGAGGAAAACGAGCCTCAGGATATTCTAGCCCAACATCCTTCTTCCACAAGTGAGAAATCTTAGGGGGCAGAAAGGTTAAAGAACTCAGAGCCAAGGATAAGACAAGGGCATTCTGATTCGCATCCTAATAACATTGTCATTACAACCTGCTGCCTCATGGAACACAAGAGCTGAAAGGGAGCATCAAGTCCTAATACCCATAGCTGTCAGACATGTGGCTCTATACTGAGATATTTCTTTAAGCATGGATTAATAAATCATCCTCTGATTAGCATGTGTTCCATTGTCCTTAAAATTAGTTAAATGAATCCCAAAATACCTGCGCATTACAATGACCACAGGGGCCAAAATTACAGAAAAGCATAGGTTAGCAGACAATACAATTTTAATATGGAATCTTTCTTCTATTAATAATTACCCAAATCTCAGTATAGGCAGCCTTTATATTTCAGTACCATGTTTTCCATTGAAAGGTAAAGGATAAACAACATTAAACCAAGTTTAAAGATACCATGATTCCTATAGGAACTCGCCTCTATATTTTATATGACCCCCCCTCTAGTGTTACAGTAATGTTCCAGAATTCCCTTTATAAATTTTCACATTAATTTGAATTTCAGTTGCTCAGGCAGCACCAAGAGACTGTGTTAAAATATACCCCTGTTCTCAGAAGTGGCAGTAATGCACATTGTTGAGGTAGACAACTGTGTCTCAGATTTCCAGATTTCAAATGGTGACTCTGCCACTTACTAGTTGGATGACCCAAAGGTATTTGGTTGTATTTTAAATCCTTATCTTTAAATGGAAACAATTTCAGTACATAGCTTATAAGAATTCAATCTGAGAAGGGCACAGTATACCTTGTCTCTATAAATATCAATAAAATTAGTATTATTGATGGTGGTGGTGATAGGGCCAATACTATGGAATGGACTTGAAATGACAAATACATATGACATATTTTGTGTGGCTCACTGGTAAATAGTGGTGAACTACTTGAGTTAAATTAATAAAAAGTAAAAATCAAATGATAGAAAATATATAATTCTTGGCTTTAATATTCCTGGTCGCTATGAGTCAAATTAGAATAAAAGTGGAACAGAATATTTGGTAATGTCTTCTCCCAGCCCTCAACACACACTGTTGACTTTCGACCTCTGGGTAATGGATAGGTGATAGGATAAAATAGACATGTATCAGCACTACATTGAGGCCAAAGGGAGCGTGGGCATGAACGCACACACATACACTGCACTCATAGAGAGCACCTGCTCCGCAGGGTGGAAGAGGACCTATTCTAACGCTTAGAAATTCAGGGGCTACATGATCCTCTATGTCTGCTTATTTATTCTTAAATTATTTGGCAAATAAGGAGTGAAAACAATGGAGTGCTCTCTTAATTTCTAGAGATGAAAACTAATTAGAGTCCCTTGTATTGGGAAGCTCATACTTCTGTGTGAGAAGAGAGCACCAAAGTAATTTATATATGGTGTAAACAATATTATTACATACGGTAATAAAGAAAAAAATAGACAAATCCTGTAGTTTGAATTTTTATGTGTTTTTGTCAACTTTTAATTTGAAAAATGTTGAACTTATAGAAAATTTGTAGATGAATATAGTAATAAACACACATATATCTTTCATCTATGTGCCCATACAACCAATTTTTTAATATGTTGTTATTTTTGTGTATGCTTCTCTATGTGTTTATTTGTCTGTCGTGTGTTTGTTTTCTCCCTCTTTCTTTAAATTATTTGAAGGTAACTTTCAACTTACTGAAACAATTTACTAAATACTTCAGCATGTATTCCCTTAGTTCAAAGACATCTTCCTTTATAACCACATTATCATATTGTCTAACACAGTCCGTATTTTTATTCCTTAATTTTTCAATAATGCTGGGCACTTTAGAAACGTAAATCAAAGATCAACAATGAATACTAGAACTTCATAACTATGAAAATACAGCTGGTAGCACCAAAGCAAAGGAAGTGATAGAGAACTTCAGAAAAACTTCCTGTTCTCTTTATATTAGAACCCATTTAGATCCAGGAGGCTTGATGTCACTGCTTTATGTATAGTAAAGGTAATATATACGATAAATTAGGTTTCTCCTCTCCAACAAAGCAGGTGGATAGTGTAAACAACAATAAAATAGTAAATCACTTAAGGTCTTCATCCTTTCTACATGATTACAAAGACATAAACACACATGCTTTTTGGTGACCTTACTTGTATGGCCTTGCTAGATTTATCTTGCTACTTTCGTTTAGAATTTAGCATTTTTGCTGAGGTCAGAAATAATGAAGATTTTTAATGGGCAAAGTGAAAAAAGAATTTGCAGTACAAATAAATAGAATCCATTCATTGGTCCAAAGAAGATTTTTATTTTACTTGACCACCAAAGAGAATGTGAATATTTTTCACCAGTTTTATTGTCCAGAATGATGAGATTGTGATAGGTGCAAAAGAATTGGATAATATACTATTAGTGGAATATACCATTTCTTTATCCTATAAGTAACTGAATGAATCCAGTCTGCGTGGTATCAAACACAGAGAGGAAAATAAAATAGAATAAAGATATTAAACATATAAAAGAAAAATTACATTTTTCACCCTAATATTTGATAGGACCAAACAATTTCTAAATCTGATAGTTCTTAATTAAATAACTACAGTCTGCTTATACTTTAATGAGACAATTTTGCAAAGCATTTTTTTAAAAATGTACTTTCTATAGAAATCATTGAGTTTGACCAAGAAGAACACTTCATTTGAGAGATTTGGTTCTGGAGTTAGACATACAGTGATAAAAATTCCAACATTCCAATTATTCCCTCAAATTTAAGAATTTACCTATTCTGGGCGGCTCCTGTGGCTCAAAGGAGTAGGGTGCCGGCCCCATATACTGGAGGTGGCAGATTCAAACCCAGTCTCGGCCAAAAAAAAAGAATTTACTTATTCTTTAAGACCTTTATTTTATATTTAAAACAAATTGAATAAATTATGAGGGTTAATTGAAATAATGTACAAATTTATATTGTTGCCTGGAATATTTTTGCACTCACTGAAATTATAGGCAATCTTGGCTGGACTTTATATTTTTGCCCTAATTAATAAATGGTAAGTAATTCTATCATTAGATCAACTAATTATTCCCTAAAACAGTACAATCAGAGAAATCTTGGATTAGAACAACTCTTAGTGTTATTTTACCCAAGATCCCAATTCTACAAAAGATTTTCAGATAACAAGTGAAGAAACATTTAATATTGAGCAATTGCAGAGTTGAATCTAAACATAATGGTCTTATTCTTAGTCTTGCATGCTTCATAAACTCTCTAACTCACAAATTATTAAATCTTGAAACAATTCAAACACCCAACACCAATAAATAATAATGATAAAGTTATTTTTAAAATGGCAGACCATTTGGAACAGTGGGAGGGCAGCTTCTGAGTGTTCCTATAATCAAATAAAATGAATGTTGCATCATCTTTTTCTTTCAATATCCACCCTAGAACTTAAAGGCACAAACAGATCACTGATCAAAGCATTTTAATTGAGGATTTTTTCATCTCTGTTAAAATTATTCAATTTCAATGCAGGTATTTTCTGTTTCAGTTCAGCTATGTTTACCTGCTAGGGAATCGCTTAATAATTATGGGTAAACTTGAATTTAATACTTTTATAATAATTATATTAAAAAGCACTGAACAAATTCTGGAGCTGCAAAATACCACAATTAAATGAAAAAAAAATCACCAGAAAGAAAAGGATAATAGAAGAATTAATTATCAGAAGACATAATGAACAAACTCAAAGACAAGTTATTTAAAATTATTGAGCTATGGCTCAGCACCCATAGCTAAGTGGTTAGGGAACCAGCCACATACCCTGAGGCTGGAGGGTTGAAACCTGCCCAGGCCTGCTAAACAATGACAACTGCAAAAAAAAAAAAAAAAAAAAAAAAATTAGCCAGGCATTGTGGTGGGTGCCTGTACTCCCAGCTACTTGTGAGACCTAGGCAAAAGAATTGTTTAAGCCCAAGAGTTTGGGTTGCTGTGAGCTGTTATACCACAGCATTCTACTAAGAGTGACACAGTGAGACGAAAGAAAGAAAGAAAGAAAGAAAGAAAGAAAGAAAGAAAGAAAGAAAGAAAGAAAGAAAGAAAGAAAGAAAGAAAGAAAGAAAGAAAGAAAGAAAGAAAGAAAGAAAGAAAGAAAGAAAGAAAGAAAGAAAGAAAGAAAGAAAGAAAGAAAGAAAGAAAGAAAGAAAGAAAGAAAGAAAGAAAGAAAGAAAGAAAGAAAGAAAGAAAGAAAGAAAGAAAGAAAGAAAGAAAGAAAGGAAGGAAGGAAGGAAGAAAGAAAGAAAAAAGAGCCACAGGAACAAGAAAGGAATGAAGGGAGGGAGGGCAGAGGGAGGTCAAGATTGCCAAGCCCCAGGTACATATGAACACCATGAAGTGAACAAATATATTATGAAAGTTCCAGACGAAGAAAAAATAGGAAAAGAGAGACTGCTTATTTGAAGAAATAATGATTGAAAATTTTCCAATTCTAAACAAGGAAATAAACATCTAAATTCAAGAGACTCAGAGTAAACTAAGAAGGATGAACACAAAGAGCCATACACTATGATACATTATAATCAAACTATCCAAAGTTAAAGACAGAGAGAGGATATAGGAAGAAGCAAGAGAAAAGAATCTCATTATCTGCGAAAGAACTCTCAGAAGATTATCAACAGACTCATAGCAGAAACATAGGTTAGAAGAGAGGAGGGTGTTATATTCAAAGTATTAAAAAGGAAAAAAAACTGACAATCAAGAATATTATATCCAGCTATACTCTTCTGCAAAAATAAGAATAAACAAAGTGATTTTGAGATAAATATAAGATGAGGGAGTTCACCACCATAAGACCTGTTCTACAAGAATTAGTAAAGAAAGTCCCTTAATTCAGATGAAAGGATGATAGAAAGCAAATATGAAGTAGGCAAAGCTTTCTAAGAAAGATAAATATATGTGAAAATACAGAATTCTGTAATACAATAATGGTGGTACATCAATCACTTTTAAAAGTTAAATGCATAATAAATCTAAGTGTAAAACCGTTTTCATAGATACAAAATATAAAAAGACATAATTTCTGACATAATAACATAAAGGAGGGCAATGTAAAGGAATAAAGTTTGGGATTTTTCTGAGGTTAAGTTTTTAATTTAAAATCCCTATATTAACTTCAAGTAAAATATCTATAGAAAATATACAAAAGAAAATGAGAAAAGAGTGGCAGAAATTTGCCAATGTGGAGGAAATGGACCAATACGTGGAATCACACCATCTTCCTAAGCATAACCAGGAAGAAATAGATGTCTTGAACAGACCAATATGAAGCACTGAGATTGCAGAAACAATTAAAAGGCTTCCAACAATAACAACAACAACAAAAAAACCCAGGACCAGATGGCTTCACATCAGAATTCTATCACACCTTCAAAGAAGAGCTTGTACCTATACTGCATAACCTATTTCAAACATTGAGAAGACAGGAACCTTCCCAAGACATCTATGAAGCAAACAACACCTTGAATCCAAAACCAGGAAAGTATCCAAATAAAAAGGAGAACTATAGACAAATTTTACTCATGAATATAGATATTATATCTATATTATATATTCATGAGATAGAATATAGATATAGATAGATATAGAATATAGATATAGAATGTAGATATAGATATTATATCTATATTCATTATATACTCAACAAAAATCTTAGCTAATAGATTGCAGCTACACATTAAAAAAAATTATACACTACCATCAAGTAGGCTTTATCCAAGGGATACAAGGTTGGTTTAACCTGTGCAAATCCATAAATGTAACACATAATATCAATAAAAGCAAAAACAAAGATCATGTGATACTATCAATAGATGCATATAAAAAGTCCATTCACTAGTCAGATATAATTATTGTAAATAGATAAATAGATATGCACCTAATAGTAAAGCACACTAATATATAACACAAATATTGATAGAATTGAAATGAAAAATAATGATGCAATTAAAGCAGGACACTGCAGCACTTCATGTTCAAAAATGAATTAATCAACAAACCAGAAGGTCAAGAAAGAAACATGGGACTTGAGCAGCATGATAGATTACTTGATTTATTAGACATATACGGTCTACTCAACAACAATAGAATATATATCCTTCTCAAATATGCACAGAACATTTTCTAGGATAGATCATCTGTTAGGGCACAAATACACCATAAAATTTTAGAATATTGAAATTATACCAGTATCTGTGCCAGTGGGATAAAATTAGAAATCAATAACAAAAGGAAAACCAAAAAATTCATAAATATGTGGAAAGTAAACACACTTTTAAAAACCAATGTGACAAAGAAGACCTTGCAAGGTAAATTAGACACTACCTTGAGACAAATGAAAATGAGAATGCAATATAACAAAAATTGTGGGATGCCCCAAACCAGTACTAAGAGAGAAATAAAAGGACAGTGAATGTTTAGTAACTAAAAAAAGCACACTTCACAATGTAGTGGGGGACAAGGATAGATAGGCAGCAGAACTTATATAGCTAGAGGCCTTACCACTTAGTTACAAATTTTATTTTAGGGTAAGTTATGTAATATAGGAATGCATGATACTATGTAGATTCTGTAATAACTCCTTGTAAATATTTATCAAAGATTTAACAATTCTTTTTTTATTATTACTAAATCATAGCTGTGTACATTAATGCAATTATGGGGCACCATACACTGGTTTTATATACCATTTGACATATTTTCATCACACTGGTTAACACAGCTTTCCTGGCATTTCTTAGTTACTGTGTTTCAAGACATTTCTTTTCTACATTTAGTAAGTTTCACATGTACACTTGTAAGATGCACCGTAGGTGTGATCCCACCAATCATCCTCCCTCTGCCGATCCTTCTCCCTCCCTACCCTCCCTGCCCCCTCTCCCCATATTCTTAGGTTATAACTGGATTATAACTTTCATATGAAAGCCATAAATTAGTTTCATAGTAGGGCTGAGTACATTGGATACTTTTTCTTCCATTCTTGAGATACTTTACTGACAAGAATATGTTCCAGATGCAACATGAAAGAGGTTAAGTCTCCATCTTTCTTTAAGGCTGCATAATATTCCATGGTGTACATATACTACAATTTATTAATCCATTCGTAAATCAATGGACACTTGGGCTTTTTCCATGACTTAGCAATTACAAATTGGGCTGCAATAAACATTGTGGTACAAATATCTTTGTTGTAATGTGATTTTTGTTCTTCTGGGTATATACCTAGTAGAAGACTAATAGGATTGAACGGCAGGTCTATTTTTAGATATCTAAGAGTTCTCCAAACATCTTTCCAAAAGGAATGTATTAATTTGCATTCCCACCAGCAGTGTAGAAGTATTCCCTTTTCTCCACATCCATGCCAACATCTCTGGTCTTGGGATTTTGTGATATGGCTAATCTTACTGGAGTTAGATGATATCTCAAAGTAGTTTTGATTTGCATTTCTCTGATGATTAAGGATGATGAGCATTTTTTCATATGTCTGTAGGCCATGTGCCTGTCTTCTTCAGAGAAGTTTCTCTTCAAGTCCCTTGCTCAGCTTGAGATGGGATCACATGTTCTTTTCTTGCTAATACATTTGAGTTCTCTGTGGATTCTAGTTATTAAACCTTTGTCGGAGACATAACCTGCAAATATCTTCTCCCATTCTGAGGGCTGTCTGCTTGCTTTACTTACTGTGTTCTTGGCTGTGCAGAAGCATTTTAGTTTGATCAGGTCCCAGTAGTGTATTTTTGAAGCTGCTTCAATTGCCTGGGGGTATCTCCTCATAAAATATTCGCCCAGACTGATTTTATCAAGAGTTTTCCCAGCACTCTCTTCTAATATTTTTATAATTTCATGTCTTTAGTTTAAATCTTTTATCCAGTGACAGTCTATCTTAGTTAATGGTGAAAGGTGTGGGTCCAGTTTCTGTCTTCTACAGGTTGCCAGCCAGTTCACCCAGCACCATTTGTTAAATAGGGAATCTTTTCCCCACTGAATGTTTTTAATTGGCTTGTCAAAGATCAAATAATGGCAAGTAGCTGGGTTCATCATCTATTCTGTTCCATACATCTACCCTCTGTTTTTGGGCCAGTACCATGCTGTTTTGATCACTATCAATTTATAGTATAGTCTGAGGTCCAGTAGCGTGATTCCTCCTGCTTTGTTTTTATTTTTGAGTAATGTCTTGGCTATTTGAGGTTTTTTCTGATTCCATATAAAATGAAGTATTATTTTTTCAACATCTTTAAAGTATGACAGTGGAGCTTTAATAGGGATTGCATTAAAATTGTATATTGCTTTGAGTAGTATGGACAATTTAACAATGTTGATTCTTCCCAGCCATGAGCATGGTATGTTTTTCCATTTGTTAACGTTTTCAGCTATTTCTTTTCTTAGAGTTTTATAGTTCTCTTTATAGAGATCTTTCACGTCCTTTGTTAGATAAATTTGCAAATATTTCATCTTCTTTGTCACTACTGTGAATGGAATAGAGTCCTTAACTGCTTTTTTTAAGCTTGTCTACTGTTGGTATATATAAAGGTGACAGATTTGTGAATGTTGATTTTGTAACCTGACATGCTGCTGTATTCCTTGATTACTTCTAAAAGTTTTGTAGTAGACACCCTGGTATTTTTGAGATATACAATCATAGCATCTGCGAAGAGTGAAAGTTTGATCTCTTCTGACCCTATATGGATACTCTTGATCGTTTTTTCATCCCTAATTGCGATGGCTAAAACTTCCAGTACAATGTTAAAGAGCACTAGAGACAATGGGCAACCTTGCCTGGTTCCTGATCTGAGTAGAAATGATTTCAATTTAACTCCATTCAATACGATATTGGCTGTGGGTTTGCTATAGATGGCCTCTATCAGTTTAAGAAATGTCCCTTCTATATGAATTTTCTTAAGGGTTCTGATCATGAAGGGATGCTGGATATTATCAAAAGCTTTTTCTGCATCAATTGAGAGAATCATATGGTCTTTGTTTTTTAACTTGTTTATGTGCTGAATTATATTTATAGATTTACATATATTGAACCAGCCTTGAGACCCTGGGATAAAACTGACTTGGTCATGATGTATAATTTGTTTGATGTGTTGCTGGAATCTCTTTGTTAGGATCTTGTTGAAGATTTTTGAATCTATATTCATTAGTGATATTGGTCTATAATTTTCTTTTCTTTTTCGGTCTTTTCCTGGTTTGGGAATCAGGGTGATGTTTGCTTCATAGAACATGTTGAGTAGTCTTCCTTCTTTTCCTGTATTTTGGAACAGGTTGAGAAATATAGGTACTAGATCCTCTTTAAAGGTTTGGTAGATTTCTGACGTAAAGCCATCTGGTCCTGGGCTTTTCTTTTTAGGGAGATTTTGTATGGTTGATGCTATTTCAGAACTTGATATAGCCCTGTTCAACATTTTCACTTGATTCTGGCTAAGTCTTGCAAAATGACGTGCTTCCAAGTATTGGTACATTTCCTTCAGATTTTCATATTTCTGAAAATAAAGTTTCTTATAATATTCATTAAGGATTTTTTGAATTTCTGAGGAGTCTGTTGTTATTTTGTCTTTGTTATTTCTGATTGATAAAATTAGAGATTTTCTCTTTTTTTTTCTAGTTAGGTTAGCCAAAGGTTTACCTATTTTATCGACCTTTTCAAAAAATCAATGTTTTGATTTATTGTTCTGTTGTATAATCCTTTTGTTCTCAATTTCATATAATTCTGCTCTCATTTTGGTAATTTCTTTTCTTCTACTGGGTTTGGGGTTCGAACATTCTTCCTTTTCCAGTTGCTTGAGATGTCCCATTAGGTTGTTAACTTCCTCTCTTTCCATTCTCTTGAGAAAGGCTTGCTGTGCTATAAATTTCCCTCTTAGGATGCCTTTGCGGTATCCCAGAGGTTCTGATAATTCATGTCTTCATTGTCATTTTGTTCCAAAAATTTCGTAATTTCCTTCTTAATCTCATCTATGACCCAGCTATCATTCAGCATAAGGTTATTTAACTTCCATGTTTTTGTATGAGCATGCAGATTCCTGTTGTTACTGAGTTCAACTTTTATTTCATAGTGGTCCGAGAAGATGCAAGGAATAATTTCTGTTCCTTTAAATTTACTGAGGTTAGACTTGTGATCTAAGATGTGATCAATTTTAGAGTATGTTCTGTGGGCTGATGAGAAGTATGTGTATTCAGTTTTGTGGGGTTGAAATGTTCTGTAGATATCTGCTAAATCCAAATGTTGTATGGTTAGGTTTAAATCTAAAATTGCTTGCTCAACTTCTTATTGGAGGATCAATCCAACACTGCCAAAGGAGTGTTAAAATCTCTGACTATTATGGAGCTGGAGTAAATCAAGTTGCTCATTTCTGTTAGAATTTCTCTTATAAATTGAGGCGCATTCTGCTTGGGTGCATAAATCTTAATAATTGAAATCTCATCATATTGAGTATTACCCTTATCAAATATGAAGTGACCATTCTTATCCTTCCTTACTTTTGTTGGTTTAAAGCCTATTGTATCTGCAAGTAGAATTGCAACACCTGCTTTTTTCTGATTTCCATTTGCCTGAAATATGGACAACCCTTCTTTTACTCTGAGTCGATATTTATCTTTTAAGGTAATATGAGATTCTTGTATGCATCAGATATTTGGCCTGAGTTTCTGTATCTAGTCAGCCAACCTGTGCCTGTGTAGCGGACAGTTTAAGCCATTCACATTAATGGAGAATATTGATAAGCCTGGTAAAATATTGGCGATTGAGTTTTTTGAAAGTCCAGTGGACATTTTTAATCCTTTCGCCACTGTTGAAATTGGAGTTTGATCAAAAGTTTCTGAGTGAGTTTACTTCTGTGGTAGAGGATTTTGCTGGTCATTATGGAGGATAGGTCTGAGAATATCCTGAAGAGCTGGTTTGGTTATGGCAAATTTCCTCAACATGTGAATGTCATTAAAGTATTTAATTTCTCCATCATAAATGAAACTCGGTTTAGCTGGATACAGTATCCAGGGTTGAAAGTTATTTTGTTTTAGGAGATTAAAAGTCGATGACCACCCTCTTTTGGTTTGAAAGGTTTCAGCAGAGAGATCTGCAGTCATTCTATTATTCTTCCCTTTGTAGGTAATGGATTTCTTACATCTGGCTGCTTTCAGAATTTTCTCCTTCATATTAAATTTAGTGAAGTTAATTATGATGTGCCTGGAGGATGTCTTATTTGAGTTGAGTTGTGCTGGGGTTCTGAAACTGTCTGCTATCTGAATTTCAGAATCTCTTAGCATGTTTGGAAAAATCTTTTTCATAATTTTCTGGAGAAGAGCCTCGGTGCCTTGCAAAACCACTTCATCGCTTTCAGGAATTCCAATGAGGGGGATATTAGTCTTCTTTGAATTACCCCAGAGCTCTCTGAGAGAATGATCCATTTTTGCTCTCCATTTCTCTTCCTCTTTAAGAGTTTGGGAGTGTTCAAAAGCTTTGTCTTCAATTTCAGAAATCATTTCTTCTGCTTCCTCCACTGTGTTCCTGAGGGATTCTACTGATTTTTCAGATCTTTGAGGGCTGCAAATTCTTGCTTCAATGTGTCAAAATCTTTGGTGATCTTATCTTTAAATTCGTTGAATTCTTGAGACAACTTTTGAATTTCTCCTTGAATTTTCAATTCCAACTTTTCCTCCATTATTTTAATCTTGTTTGCAATCCAAATTCAGAACTCGATTTCTGACATCTCGGCCATCTGTTTATGAATGAGATCTTCAGTTACATCTGCCATATCTTTCTGGGGTGGGGGGGGTGTTGATCTACTCTGGTTATTCATGTTACCAGAGTTTTTCTGCTAGTTTTGCCCCATGATTATTTTACACTGTTTGACTACATGAGTGTATAAAGAAAATTTGGGTTCAGGGCTCCAGGAGTAGTGATTAATCAGCCCTTTGCCCAAAAGCTGGGACAGGTGTCTATACTTTTTCCCTGGAGCTTTTCCAAGGACCTGTACAGTGCTACGGCCTGGGAAACTGGGGACCTGCTTGATGTGATGGGGCTAAGTGGCTCTGTCTTATTTTCAGCTGGTCTCTGTCTGACCCTAGTGAATCAGTTACTCTGGGTTGAAGTCTCAGCTGTGGAGAAATACTAACAATTAAGTCACCCCACTCCCCACAGGCAACAATTGGAACAGGAAAATCAAACATTCCTACAACCACACACCCAGGATACCACCTGAGTAGACCTCTGGTGATTGGCCCAGTTCAAGAGGTCTAAATCAATTGTTTCAGTCAGCACCTGTGTCTGGTGGGAGAGTTTAAAAGGTCTCTGGCAACTAGATCACAGGGGTCTTCTAACAAGTCAATTCAAATGTGACTTGCTCTGGTGCTCCATGAGGTCAAGAGGACCCAACCAGCAAATAGATTAGTCTGGGAAGGTTGATGCCTCCTTCCCCACCTTGCACGTCTGTCACATCCAGTCAGTGATAACTCTGCATGGCTGTGACCCAGTTGCCTCCAATGAGCTGATACTCTAGGGGTTTCCTCTGCCTGAATAACAGGGAGATCTGTCTCCTCAGCCAGGCCTCTGCTGTTTGCCACTATCCTGCAGGGGGAAGTGAGGACTGACAACCTCGGGTGCTTAATGGAGGCTGGGGCTGTTCACTCAGTTCCAGCCCTGCCACTGATTGATGTTACTGACAGAACAGAACAACTTTGCCAAATTTGTTTCTTTCCAGGCTAAATTCCCCTGCAGAAGAGAAGCTGTTTTGAGTTCACAGAACCTCTACCTCAGGCCTTGTCTGTGCTTCTGCCTGGTAGTTTGTATTTGCAGTACGGTTAGCTGTCAGTTCTAGCCTCCTGCCCTCCTTTGTCTAGGCTGATGATTCCCTGAGGGCCGGTTGCATCTTAGGCTCAGTAAAGCAGTCCTTGGGTCAGCCCACCCTGGGAATCTGCTGGCTCTGCGCATGTGTTTTCTAGTCCCTGTGATCCACCAAGCCCGGTACCACCTCAGGCAAACCTTCTACTCACAGGGCCTGCATTTCCATCCCAGATCTGTTCGGCCGGTGTTGGCTACCTGAGAAGATGTCCAGCCTCCTCTGGTTGTCCAGAGAGATAGGGAGTGTGACTCTAGAATATCCAGGGGTGAGCCCTATTGTTGCCAAAAAATGGCTACTGCTCTGTGCCTCAAGGCACCACCGCTCCTGAGCCAATCATTCTCTCCTCACTCCCGTGCCACAGAATCAGCACTGGCCAGCAGTAGTCCATGCCCTGTCCATACCTCTTGAGATAATACCCAGGAGTCTGGACTCCTGGGGTACAGGCTTCCAGACCTCAGAGTGAGAGTGCAGGGGAGTGCTGGGAGCTCAGAATTGCAGGTAGAGAATATATACAGTTTTATGCCTGGCATGAGAGCACCATGGCACCCTAATAGGGGAAGTAGGTCCAGTTTTTAGAGGGTCTCTCCCCTGGGATATAATGGGAGGACTTTTGAACTCTACTCATTTGTTTATGGGGTACTCCGAGCCGTTCTCATGTCATAGGGTACTCCCATCCGCTTGGTGATGGATTTTTACCTTTTGTTTTTATCCTTGGGGTTGCAGCTCACCTTAGCAGGGTTGATGTTGTTTCTTCAACCTTATCTCTTGGTGCAGCTCTAATCCGCCAGGTTACTTGCTAAATTTCTGTTCTTTAACTCTCCTTCTGGATGGGAGCCTTTGTGGAAAGCTGGCTTCAGTCAGCCATCTTGTCTCTGCCCAGATTTAATAATTCTTAATATGCTGTGCCTAGTATTTCTGAACACAGTAAAGAAAGAATTGATGAATGAGATCCCTTAGTCTCCTGAGTAGCTGGGACTATAGGCCTATGCCATCAATTCTGGTTCATGTTTTTATTTTCATAGAGATAGGGTTTGCTGTGTTTCCCAGCCTGGTCTTGAACTCTTGGCCTCAAGCAATCCTCTCACTTTGGTCTCTCAAAGTGCAGGCATTGCAGGATGGAGCCACCGTGTCTGGGCCCCAAGTCATATAATTATATATCTTTTTTAAGTATAACATTTGAATCAGTCATTATAATTTAAAACATATTTTATTGGGCATTACTTTAGTCCACATATGGTAGGAGACAGAACTATAAGATCAGATTTCTACAATTTCTGTAGCTTGTGACTGGTCTCCCTGTGGTAACAGACCCCTCAGTGGTGTTTGCCCCACTTTGCATTCATCATAAACCCAGGGTCCAGCAGTTCTTCGATGGAGGTTTATCTCCGAGAGTTTCCTCATCCTCGATGGCTTCTTACTTCCTTCTGTATGTTCACCTACCACAATACATTCCAGATTTTTTGTTTTTTTACCTTTGTATCCTTCAAGCTCTACTTGATTATATATGTGAGGATTCTCCAAAGTCCTCACATATACATACACACATACAATCAAAACCTTTTTTGCAGGAAAATCAAAGGGGCTTTATTCTAACAAGGCAAAAGTCAATTTGTCATTTTAAGCTTTTTGATGTTTAATTTGATTAAATAATATATTGAGAAAAGAAGATATAGTCTTTGTCTCATTGAACTTCCCAGGAAGCAAGGAGAATATAAGCAACACCTGTACCAAACAATTTGCTTCCCACTAAAACTCTTCCCATCCGTGAATTTCATTATTGTGAGTGTACAAAGTCAGACTTTTGCAGAAAAATAGTGAGGATTCTAAGATTCGAAAGAGCTATGTAGTCCCTTGGAGAATTTATAATTAGGTTATTTTTATATTGTTTTTCTCTACAGTGCCCAAGGGTATGGCTAAGTTGCTTCCCAGAGCGTTGTAGTTTTAAAAGTTTAAAAATCTAGGACAATAACCACATTTTACAGATGGGATAAGAGAAATTTATAAAAGAGAAATAATTTGGTCTTAGTCTAATAATTTCCATCTCTATTGCTATATGATATTGGAGAAGTTATTTAAAACTTCTTTTGTTTCTTAATCTGGAAGGAAAACATAACTCTTTATAAGTGTCGTTTTGAGTTGTAGAAGAGAGTGTATGTAATGACTATAGCATCTCATTCAAAGTAACTGCTCAGAAATAATTGTTATTTGTAACTGACACCAAATTTCATGTCAATTGCCTAAACTAAAAGGTAGCTGGAGAGTGATGTAGTAGACATGACAATTTCAACATTTGATGGAGCAGCAATCTTTACATTTGATTTGTGGAGTAATTTCTAAATTATCTGTAGATTATGCCTAAATCACAAGTTGCCTAAGTAAAGAGGTACAAATTTTATCCTTTTAAAAATTCTTCTGACAAGCTCATCACTTAGCTTTGACACTGAGTGATTTTTGTGAAGCAACAGCAATGGGAGGGAGAGTCGCACTATTTCCATTTGCTACAAAAGCAGAAAGAACTAAGCCTTTATATTCCCATTCCTTTTAAGAAGGATTTTTTTTTATATGACATGTATTCTTTTAAAATTCTATATAATTCATATAATCATTTTAAGGTGTATGATTTGGTAGATTTTTAGTACATTTACAATATTGTACAAACATCCCCACTATCTAATTCTAAGGCCTTTCTTACCATTCCAAAAAGAAACGTTGTTTTAAAGAGTCACTACAAGCCCTGTCATCCCCTCATTTTCTGGAAATTACTACTCTTTGTCTGCATGGGTTTAACTATTCAAGACATTTCATATAGCTAATAGATGGCCTTTTGTGTATCTGTTTTTAATTCACTTAGAATAATGCTTTAAAAAAGATTCATTGATACTGTATCTTGCATCAGTACTTTATGGATAATAATATTTCATCATATGGATATGGCACATTTTCTTTAACCACTCATATTGGTCCCAAACTCCTGCACTCAAGTGATCGTCCTGCCTTAGCCTCACAGAGTGCTAGGATTATAAGCATGAGCCAGCCACATGCTTCTCTCATTCTCTATATTGTCTTTTTACTTGAGAGTTCTCTTTGAACTACAAAGATTTTAATTCCAAGGAAGTCCAATTTAAGCTTTGGTGTCATATGTAAAAAGAAAAAAAATTATAAGAAACCCCAAATAGGAAAGTTTTAAAACTATGTTTCCTAAAAATAATTTTATAATTTTAGCTCTTACATTTAGGTGTTTATTTTTCCATTGACTTATACTTTTGTATATGTTTTAAGAGTCATAATTCATTCTTTTTATATGGGGATGCCATTATCCTTTCACAATTTGTTGAAAAGACCACTCTTTCCCCCATAGAATTACCCTGGGTCCCTTATGAAAAATCAATTTACATAAAAGTATGGCTCCATTTTGAGACTCAAAATTCTATTCTATTGATTTTTCTGTCCTAAGACAGTTACATATTATCTTGATTTCTGTAGCTTGGTCATAAGTTTTGAAATTAGAAAGTGTGAGTCCTCCAATTTCTTTCTTTATTTTTGAAATTATTTTGACTATTTGGGGCCTCTTAAATTTCTTTATACATTCACCGTATCCTGTAAGTGTTGGTGAATTGTGTTTCTGCTATTTATCCTAAGAATATTCTAATTTGCCTTTTATTTACTTTGAGACACTAGTTATTTGGGGGAATATTACATAATTTCCTCATATCTGTGAATTTTCCATTTTTCTTAAGTTACTGATTTCTAATTTATTGTACTATAGTCAGAGAAGATGCTTTGCCTATATATTTTTAAATTGATGCTTGCTCTATGTCTATGGCTACTCTGGAGAATGTTCCATATTAAGTTAAGAAGAACGTGTATTTTGTTTTGATGGGTGAAAGGTTATAAAGTTGTCTTGTAAGTTTATAATGTTGTTTAATTTTTCTTTTTCTTTTTTTTTTTTTTGCTGAGATGTCTAGTTTTTGAATCTATTATCAAAATTGGGGTATTACTATTTCCAACTATTTTTTATTGCTTATTTACTTCTCCATTCAACTCTCTAATATTTTTGCTTCAGGCATTTTGGGAACTCTTAGTATATAAATGTGTATATTACTGCATCTTCTTAATGGATTGAGCATTTTAGTTACAATGTCCCTCTTTGTCTTTAGTAGCATTTTTTTCCCTTAAAGTCTATTTTATCTGATGTTAGTGTAGTCACCGCAATTCTCTTTTGGTTAATACTTACGTAGAATATCTTTTTTCCCCTTTTCCTCAGCCTAACTAACTGGTAAGGGGTAAAGGACTCAGTGTTAGGGATCTAGTTACTATTTTCTTTCTTTTAACATAAGCCAATAGATTATAGATTACTTCTCATTAGTAGGAATCCTTTCCTAGTATTTTGTGTTTTTTGACTGCAGTAGAATGAATTAGAAATCAGTAGCTAAATTCTGTATTTTAGTGCTCAATAATATTCATTGAATAAATGCCATATTGAAGTGGTTAACCTCCAATCAGCTGATGCTGCGTTCTCAATTTGTTCTTCTTTCCCAGAAAGAAAACATTGCTAAATCAATTTCTTACATTTGATTTGATTTTGAAGTTTCTATTTATATTTTACAATAGGAAGCATCTGCTGTAAATGATAGCCATTGCCATGCAAGTAAATTGATTTATCTTGATTTTGCTTTTCTTACCTGTAACATGAGTGTATTTGATTAGAATATCCAAGCAGCCTCAATTCTTTATATTCTCTTCTATGAATTCCACAATTCTGTGACTCATTTTTGGGGGGTGAGTTTATCGAACGAGTGTATCAAGTTTCCTAGAGCAATATGTGGCCCCTTTAAGTAGCATTAGCATTCTAGGATATTATTTATAAAATCAGACCTACTATATTAGCAATGCTAGGGGTGGGACCCTGAAATCTGGCTTTAACAAGTTCTCCTGGGAATTCTTATGTAGCTAAAGTTGGGAGCCAATGTCCTAGAATTTCTGTTAACTCTGTGGTAGGAGAGAATTGAATAATTGCTTTTCTTTATGGCATTGGCTTCTGCACTCAGGGCAAAACTTCTAGCTATTCTTCACTTATCTGATTCTGTAACCATGTAAGTTGGATCAGATATGGAACTTTCAACTCCATAAGCAAAATTAAAAATATTAAATATGAAGTTTTGAAATAAAATTATTTATTATATAATTTATAAATATACTTAAAGACTTATTTTTAGAATATATACTACATGTTAGTAAAGGCAGAATTTTCTGATTATTTAAATCATTGCATATTATATTAATTGAAATAAAATCAACCTCTTTGGTTCTTATTATTTCATCTATAAAACAAAAATGATATCAATGAAGATTTCTAGCTATAAATGCTCTGATTCACAAATTCAACAATTCAATACTAGGGCATTGGAATATTTAGCAGTGTGTATAAAATAAATAGAGGATCAAATTGCTGTTGCTTTTTCACCTTGATGTTTTAGCAATCCAAACACAGAGCACTTATAAAAGCCCCTTAAAGATTGTTTCTCTATGCAAGTCTATTTTAGGTAACACAAGCAAGCTTTACTTTTATGAATAATAATTTCTTGGCCACATTCTTTAAGCGTGGCAATATTCAACCAAGCATACAAATGTTCTTGCTCTTGGTAAGCCTCAGTAGTTAAAAGTACTTCCCTAGAGAATCTATAAATAAAACAGATCTCGGTTTCCTTATTTCAAAACAACTGACTTGAAAAAGAAGATCTGTAGACAATTTTTTTTCTAGGAAATTCTCTACCATGAAGATTCTTCTTTTTTTCTTTATTCTGCTCTTTTGGGTCACAATTTTACCAGGTAATATGCAAATATTTATGGGTGTATGTGTACTAATGAATTTGAGAAGACAGAGGTTTTTCTTCTTACAAGTTTGAAAATAACATTGGGGTTAAAACATTATTACTCAAAATGCAATGTGATACTTTTAACTGAACTCCAGAACAGAGAAAAAAAGACAATAGTGGGAAAATTAGTGAAATGTGAATAAAGTGTAGTTTTGTAAATAGTATTGCAGCAATACTATCTTTTTTAATCTTAATAACCATTACCATGTTATAGGAGATGTAAGGGGAAGTTGATCTCTATTATCTTTGCAACTCTTCTGTAAATCTAAAATTATTTTGAAACAAAACGTTCAAAAAATAGTTACTGTCTTAGTTCCATCACCTCCATCCAGTTAACAATGATTTAGCATCTATTATCGATGGATTCCCTACCTTACTGAAAAAATTACAATTACTAATCAACTGGCAAGAGATATTTGCTCAGCACTAGAGATCTAGTTACCTTTTCTATCTTATTAACCTGTACCAATAGCCTGCTCCTCAGCAGCAGAAACCCTTGGTACTGCAGTCAAATTTTATGCCCTGTTGCTCTTTCTTTAAGTTTTTCTTGTCACCACCTTTTGTCTTTGAGTGCTGCAGATCACAGGAATATTGAGTAAGACCTTGTATACAAGCTCTATTTTTGGTGAGATCCCTCCTTCAGGGACTATCCTTTCACATCAGGTTGTAACAAGCTTTTCTTCTGCTGAATGAATGTGTAAGTATTAATTGCACAGAAATAGACTACTATGCAATAAATCTTGGAGATAAAGAGATCATCAGGTCTATTCCCTTCCTATGAAGAGTCTGAAGAATGAGCTTAAGTCTACCCAGTTTATGATAGTGGCAATGAAATCAGATTTATACTTAGTGATTCTCAAGACAATACTTCTTTTCAATATCTGGCTGTTTTCTTTTTGTTTATGACCCACCAGAAATCATAATGTTAGTCTAAGAGACTAAGTTAATTTAGTTAATTTGTTCTCTGATTATGAGTATTAATGAAACCCTCATGACAATCTAAAAATCCACACGTAATAAACTTATAAATTATCATTTAATAGTAGCAAGGGGACAAAATTCTGTATCAGGGCCAGACATCAATGAAGTACCAAAGTAATGGAGTCAATTTAAATAATAGAATAACTTTCTCCTCCTCCATTTCAAAATTATTTTAAAGAGGATCTCTGGATTTTTTCCAGCTCTTCATAAAAACAAAAATAAATTCAATACAGATTCATGCAGATTTTGCATTTAATAGATTTTTTCTTTTTTCAAATTTCAACAGTAGCTAACATTAACAAAATCACTATGCTAAACATTTTTTACATAATCTACTAATATTAATTTTTTTTAATTTCAGAATATTAGAGGTGCAAATGCTTTTTTTTTTTTTTTTACATATTTTGTTTTTTATACAGATTGAGCCAAAGTTATAAGTGTGCCCTTCACCTGTATGCTAAACCTTTTTTATCTTTTTCCTTTCAGCCATATCAGGTATTCCTGCCTACAACTAAAGTTATTTATGCATGTATTCAACAAAACTTAAAAAGTATGGGCCCTGTTGACTTACAAATTATAAGCCAGTTGAGTGACACAAATTACAACATCAATGTTAATAATTTTTTGTATATTTTTTTCTTATATTTTCACAGTGAGGTCAATTGTCCATTTTTATCACATATAGACCAGACCTTTAAAGAACTCCTACCATTACTGACAAAAAACAAACAAACAAACAAAAAACATCATAGTAAAAAACAGAAAAAACAAACTACACATTTTCCACAAAATGAAAATAGGTATGATTCATATTTCAGTATTTTCATATTCAGTATAGAATTTTTTTAAAAAAATCAATTACAATGATATCTTTCACCTTATAGTTCACCAACATATGGCAGTTGAACTAAATAAATGAAGTAAAAATAAATATGATATGTGTGGAACTCTTAGAGTTCCTTAGTTGTTTTTGTATCTCATTTTTAGTTTTCTAGGTGGTGAAATTTCCTATTCAAAATTGAGATATAAACATTCATTCTCTTCCCACTCACACAGTTACAGATAAAAAGATGCCTAGGTAAGAGCGCTCACATTTTCGATGCAGGGGAATTTCCATTCAAGAAGCTTAGCTTTTTTTCATTAATTAGTGGTTACAAATGCAACAGAAGGCCTATTATTGGGGAGTCATTTTACAATTCCCCCCTTTTTTACTTTATCTTCTAAACAGAAACATGCATTATTGTCAATAATCACTTCTCTTTAAATTCAACATATATTTTGAATGTTGAAAAGTGTAGTTCTGTGCTGAAAGGGTAGATGATGTTTTTTCCCTGATTCTAAGGAGGTTAATGGTAGCCTAAATAATAAGCATTTTCTACCATCTTAAAATGTATGATGCAATAAGAATGATACGTATAAAGTAGAGTGAGAGAGAATTGGAGGAAAATATTACTTTCCTGAAATAGATTAGTAGAGATTTTAGACAGAAGATGGTATTTGAACAATGTACTTCAGGGCAGAGATAATATTTGTTTGGCTTATCACAATATCACTAGAACAGTGGTTCTCAGTGTAGGGTAACTTTGTGCCCAAAGGAACATCAAGCAAGGTCTGGAAAACTTTTAGGTTGTCAAGACTGTTACTACAGGCCCTGAGTAGATATAGGACAAAGATGCTACCATATCCTTCAGTGCACAGGACATCCCCCCAGAGCAAATTGTCCAACCCAAAAGTTCAACTTGCTCCAGGTAAAAAACTGCCCTGCAACCTGGAACAGAGCTTAACAACGAGTAAATTTAATAGATACTATTGTGGCTAGACACTTACAAAGATGAATACTGGCAATCCAAAGACAAGCTTAAAGACACATACAGCATCAGAATGGGGCGAAAGAAGACAATAATATTTTAGAAAGGTGAAATAAGACACAGAATGAATAAGAGATGGGATAAGGTCATTTCGAGGTGGAGTATTAACAACAGTGTCACATGACAGAACTCTTGGCTAAGGGGAGTGTGATTCAAGTTTCTATCACTGAGGAATCAAATGTGGGTTTCATAATAACTCCTCTGAAATTTTAGAATAAGTAATGATATTTGGAAGTGAAAACTTAAGCTCTGTTCTTTTATGCCTTCATGTTTTTAAGTTACTTCATGTTCTCTATGGCTTCAGTTATAGTGAAAAGAGAGTGAATGTCAAGTTATATGAGCTATTGTATCAATGATACAGACAGTGTAGCTCTGAGTCTGTCACCCACTGGTAGGCATCACTATTTGCCCTCACCTCCCAGTCATTGGAAATGCGACAGAATGTCTAAGCAGAAAGGTCTGGCCTTTAAAGAAATTGAATAGTATGTCAAAACCTAGTAAAAGGCAGGAAAGAGTGGCAAAATTTATTTGATTTTTTTATAAGAAATATTTGACTCCACCCTCTGGTAAACCACCTCAGAACTTAAGATTTTTCTACACTGGTTGTCCTTAAAGTTACCATAAGTGGAGTGACAACATATAGAAAATTATACATATATAGATAATATATATATTAAAAATTGTATGTATATAATTTATATTATATAATTATATGTTAATAACTTATATATAATTATATGTTTATATAATTTATATTATATATATAAAATGCATACATACATATACACATATATGTGTATATGTATATATATACACACACACTAAAAAGACCTCTGAAAACACATGGGTCACAGTATAATTTGAGATACCTAGCCAAAAATATTTGACTTAGAAGCTTATAAAAGCAGTGTCTCAAACCCCCAAGAATATCCAAACTCCTAGTTAAACTTCTAATGAGAGTCAGTCTTCAAGTTTCAAAATGAAACATGTGCCTTTTCTTATCACTTTGACTGTGACAAAGTCATTTTTTGTATTACGCTGAATTCTGTATTTTTTAGAATGCGCGAATTTTAGTTCCAGTGTTGCTCTTCAGGACATGGAAAAGTGTCTCCTACATAACAGCATTTCCAACATTTTCAGAAGGGTCTTGTGACCCCCCAACTACAAATCCCCCCCTGTTTTTTTTGTTTGTTTTTTTTGAAGCAGAGTCTCAAGCTGTTACCCTTTGTACAGTGCCATGGCATCATAGCTCACAGCAACCTCCAACTCAGGCTCAAGCAATCCTCTTGGCTCGGTTTTTCTATTTTTAGTAGAGACAAGGTCTCGCTTTGGCTGAGCCTGGGCTTGAACACGTGAGCTCAAGCAATCTACCTGCGTCAACCTCCCAGAGTGCTGGGATTACAGGCGTGAGCCACCACGCTCCCCTCATCCTCATTCTTTCATGTTTAATGAGAAAAAGAATCAGGAGCAGGAGTTAGCAAACTTTTCCTAGAAATAATTGAGATAATAAATATATTAGGTTTTATGAACCCTATCATCTCAACTATGTCATTTTAATGCAAAAGCAATTGTAGACAAGATGTTCACAAATGTGTGGCTATGTGTCAATACAATTACTTAAAAAAACAGGTGGCAGGATGGATTTGGCCACATGATCATAGATGATAGATTCCTAACTGAAAATATTAACAATTCAAACAATAATTAGGATAGATTCTTTTTAAGTTACTATTATTTCAGAAACTTTATGGTGAAAGGTAATTTTATAAACCCCATGATGGCTAATGACAACTACACCTTCTAGTCACTACCCCCACCCCCTTTTTTTTAATCAGTGCAGTCCTTAGACTTGAATCTGAGTTCGATCATTTCTTTTGGAAAGTAAATCCCAAAATACTCAGTGGAGTTATGGGCATTCAGACAAATTGCCCCCATTGCCTAGTTTGCAACATTTTAAAAAGGTAAAATCAAGTCAGAGTGGAAATTTCTTAAAGAACAATATTCATAAAGTACAATATTTGGTATAGACATGACTTCAAGAGTAAAAAAGGAACAGCCCAGATACAATTCGATGACTGGAGAGATGGAGCCTGATAGGGATGAATCACCATCAAGTTTTGGGAACCATCCTTGGGCCACTATCCAGGCACTTATAAAGGTGCGAATTCAAACACCTACCTGAGGTCCAAGACACTTTCTGATTTCTAGGATGTACTTTGTACCAAAGAACAATAGTTTCACTTAAACTTTCCTTAGTAAGTGAAAATTTTCACCCTATAATCTTTTGCTTCCCGGACGTTCTCCTTTTAAAACATTGGTGTGTCGTAGCTAGATTGCTAATTTCAGTCATTCTTTCCTTCTTACAGCCAGAAGGAGATATCCCGAGTATGGTAGCTTGGATTTGAGGAGAGAATGCAGAAAGGGTAATGGTCAATGTAAAACTCAGTGCCACGAAAATGAAGTTAGAATTGCTTACTGCATAAGACCCGGATCTCACTGCTGCTTGCAGGTATAAGGACGGCAGAAGAGAAGAGACATATGCTCCAAGAACAGAGGACCATTGTTACTAAGCCTTCTCAGAACGTCCTTCAAGGCCTATGTGTCTCCATAATACCCAAATAATTAAATAAAATGTATTATTGAGCCATGCCAAAGTGGTTCTATGTCTCACCCAAATCTGGTGCCTTTATGTTGCATTTTTCTCTTGATTTCTTGGTACCAGAAGTAGCAGAATTTATGTTACAGAATTTCCTCAAGAACTCCCCTAAGTTCTATGTGTCTCGTGTTAGTTGACATGAGTATTGCTGTGGGAAACCCTATATCGAATATTTTAAGAAACGTTATTTCTAAGATATAAGTTAAGTAGAAATGTGCTGTTCTTTTCTTAAACACTGCTCTACAGATTACCCAGTGAAAACATATAACTATACTCGATTTGGGAGACGTTGAGAGAGAGACAGAGCTAAAGAGAGAGGAGTACAGAATATATGAATGGTAGAGCACAGGACAATCACAACCAACTTCAGCGTTCACTCCTACTTACTTAGAAGAGAAAAATATGTGTCAATAAATAGGAAAGGGAGTACAAAGGGAAGAGAAGAATTTCAGGAAGAAGAAGAGACTCTACAAAACTACATATTTATGCCTCAGAAGTCAGAAACTCTGGCCAGGAGTTTAATTCAGCTCTTCATTCCTGGGCATGGCCCTGTCTGAGGAAACACACAACAAAAGAAAGGAGCAGTAAGCTCCGCTGTTCAGCCTCGCTGGGCCTCAGTTCCTGTTTCCCTGAGGATTCAGAGTTATTTCCCCCAACAACATCTCAACAATGTATCTGTATCTCATACAGTCTCCATTCAAAAATGCCAATTCTGTTATTTTTATGATATTAGGAATTCAGCAACTTGTATTAATTGAAAATTCTCAAGAAACGTTATCAATACTACAACATAAGAGCGGAAGCCCCCCTCCCAATGAAACTCAATATTTTGGCGATTAATGAAAGCAAACCAAAATTTATTGAATGGGGGTCAGATTTAGGCTCAGAAAAAGATAATAAATCAAAGATTCCCCAGAGCCAGCTATTATCTGGATATTTTTATTATGGAATCTCTGTGAATCCATTCTCTTTCCTTATTGCAGATAAAATGCAGATATGAGATGTAAGTATTTTCATAATAAGCATTATAACATTGACATGATGGAGACATTCGTTTTTCTGTTTAGAGAAAATTGATATATTTATATTTATATCACAAAGGACTAATTAATTTTAGTGGTTCCTTTTAAGAAATGTGTGTTGATTATGAAGCAATTCTTTCCTAATGACATATTGGGGCATTAAGGTATAATTTTTCATAGATTTTAATAACTTAAAATAGTCTTCAATTATTCAGTGTGTTCCCTTGAAATGTAAATATCTCCAATTTTTTTTTAACAATATTCACTACCACAATTTCTCAACCTAGGTACAATTGATATTTTGGTATATATAATTCTTTATTATGAAACCTATCTTCTTCATTGTATGTTTTATAGTATCCTTGGCCTTTACCTGATGATAATGGCATCCTTTTATCTAAATGTGATAATTAAAAATGTCTACCATATTGCCAAATATCCTCTTTGGGGGAGGGAACAAATTCACACCTAGCTAAGAACCTTTGATTCATAAGCACTCATTGTCACAAAGATTAAAAAAAATAAAAAAGAAACAATTAAAAAATAAGTTACATTTTCAGTTAGCAAATAATATTTTTGTATCTTATAAAAATAATATCTATTCAAAATTGTCATCTATTATAATGTATACGGCCCCAGAGGAAAAAAGTCAATCTAACTTTTGGGTAATGAATACATTGATCAAGTCAATAAAAAGGTTAATAAAATTAAATGCCTAAAATAAAAATTTTATTAGTACTTATCTTACCTAGCCAGAGACTGAGCCATCATTACCTTAAGACTCATAAAGCAGAATTAAGAGGCCTAACACTTATACTATCAACATGGGGAAAATAAAAATTGAGCTTCTGAGGGGTCACTGAGAAGTTGAAGATGATGGGAGATTTTCCAGCAAACTCCTGAAGCATCTGTGCACATTAACAAGGCTGTGGTGATTACTGGTACATAAAGGAACCACAACCACCTACATTTGTGAGATGGTCTTTCCTTTCCTAAGTCAAATATACATTAAAGTCTCCAGCTTCTGAACTCAGTTCAAGGGACAAACATAAATTTAAGGAAAATGTGAACCTATGTACATGAACTAAATTAATTTCCTTTCCTGAGAAAAATCTTTTTAAGTGTTTTATGTGTGCAATATCAAGACTAAAAACTCTTTGATGAAATTCTGTAGCATATTTTCATAAGAAAAAAATGTTTCACTAATTACTCTGTCACCAGAATTTCCATGTGTCCAACTTTGTAATTTAGCAACAATAGAATGACTCTTCCCTAAAAAAGCAAATGCTTATAAATAGGAAGAATTCTGGAAATTTCCTCTTAATACAGTATAATTTCACTGTGTACACTTACAAAAGAGCTGGATAATCTTAAATTGGTTAGTTTTAAAAACTAAAAGTTTTACATTTTCCCTCCTTTTGCCCAGAACATAAACTGTCATGATGTCATGATAGTGTATGTACCTTCACTTTTTAGTTTTCTGTGAGATTTTTTTTTTCTGCAGTTTTTGGCCAGGGCCAGGTTTGAACCCACCACCTCCAATATGTGGAGCAGGTGCCCTACTCCTTTGAGCCACAGGTGCCATCCAGTTTTCTGTGAGTCTTCAGCTGTGACCCTGATTAAGTTAGACATTAAGTATTGGCTTTTTTTACTGTTATTTGCTAGTCCAATACCCATGATTCAATTAAAAATATTATATTGAACTAAGATTTATCACCATAAATTCCAGCACTGACTAGGAGAGAAATTAGAATCCTACTTGATATTATGTATTCAAACCCAACCTATTTTCAGATTTATTTTACCTCAAGAACAAAATCTAATTCCAACTGGACATTTATTTATTCAGGAAATATTTCATAAATGACTTCTTCCCGGGCACAATATCCAGGTTTTTGGATTTGGAGCTAAAAAATAACAGTTCCTGGATGAAGGAACTAATATTGATTGTTTACCCAATGGGATAGAGTTCAAACCTGAATAAGACGTGGGATAGTCCCCTCAAAAGATTAATGTCAGTTCATAATATGGATAATACATAAGTCAGGTGATTCATTCAACATGACTTTCCTATTAGTTACCCATTCAATAAATGAGTCAGAGTTCAATAACATTGGGACATATCTATAAACAAAACAGACAACATTCCCTGTCTTTATGGAGTGCGTATTCTAGTGAGTCAAGATAAATAAAGAGTGAATATAATAAATAAGCAAATTTTGTAGTATGTCAGATGAAAAAGGTTACATAAAAGAGAGCAAAGCAGGATGGAAGGACCCCAAATCCTGATGGGATCTAGTAATTTTAAATGTGATTTTCTATGGGGCTCTAAAGATCTGGTAACATTTGAAAAATGTTAAAATGAGACAGGATTTTACTTCTGTTCTGAGAGGAATCTAGAGGGATTTAGCTAGAGGAAAGACATGATTTAAATTTTGTTTTTGAAAAGACTAAATGCTTCAGTGAGTTAGGAGGCTATTAAAATAACATGCGGTGAAACAAATGTACATGGCAGATTATGGGATCTCAGTTCATAACAATGAAAATAAGAGGAATGGTAAAATTCTAGATACGTTAAAGGTAGAGTTAGCTAGATTTCATGAGAGATTGAATTTTGACTGTCAGAAAAAGAAAGGGTCAAGAAAACTTCAAGATTCCTTGCCTGAGCAAATAGAAATATCAAGTTTGCCATTGACTAAGGTAGAGAGAATATTAGATGGAACAAGTTTGAGTTAGACTAGTTTAATTTTGGACGTGCAAAATTTGGACATACCTTTGTTTACTTTTAAACAAAATTTAACAAAACACTTTAATCGTTTTATGTTACCTAAAATAGATATAAAACCATCAGGTACATTCTTATTTATGTTTTTTTCTCTTCTAACAGTAGTTTAATAACAAGTAATCCAAGAACCTCTTTCCCACACAAAATAAATAAGAATTGGGAGTATATGGGTGGCAGAAAAAGTGATTTGGAAATTTTTAATATTACTACCTGATTTTGAAATAGTATCCCCTTTGAAAGTGTTAACTGATCCGTGGCCTTGCTCCTGCCTTGATCTCAGCTTGTACCCGGCAGGAGGGAAAATCTTTCAAAACCTGTCTTCTTCTACTTTCAACTCTGCCTATTTTAGTGGAGCATAATAAAATAGGTGAAGTCACCTTCATAAAAGTTATTTGCTAAGAACTGGGGAGATGTATGCCAGATTTAGCTTGATGGTATAAAGAAAGCCCCTCAGAATTTGGGAAAACTAATGCTGAATGAGGTACTTGGAGCCAATAAGCTTTTTTTTTTTCAATTATTGTTAAATCATAGCTGTGTACATTAGTGCAATCAAGGGGTACAATGTGCGGGTTTCATATACGATCTGAAATATTCTCATCAAACTGTTCAACGTAGCCTTCATGGCATTTTCTTAGTTATTGTATGTAGACATTTGTATTCTGCCTTTAGTAAGTTTCGCCTGTACCCATTCTAAGATGCACCTTAGTGGTGGTCCCACCCATCACCCTCCCTCCACCCTAACCTCCCCCCTCCCTTCCCATCCCTTGGCCCTTTCCCCATAGTCTTGTGTTATACTTGGGTTATAGCCTTCATGTGAAAGCTATAATTTAGCTTCATAGTAGGGCTGAGCCAATAAGCTTTTCACGCTTAGTTTCCTCATAGGGTTATCCCCACCACCCATGTGTAAGGAGGATCTCATGGCCATCAGGGTAAAAGCCCACTATATGCATTCTGCCTAACTCTCACCAAGACTACTGGAAAACTTTCTGGAATATGTTCCCCTGATTGAGCCCCCAAACTAACATTTACATTTCTCCTTTTTTTGTGAAAAGTTGTTATCATGGGTCCCAGTTCTCCAGTGATATACAAAACGTGCAGAAGTAAATGTGAGTGAAAGAGATGCGATCGATGCCTCCTTCTTCCAGTCACTTCCTTTTGCTTTTATGGGTATATGTCACCGCAGTCCAGTCACCTCATGTAAATGTACTCACGGATGGTGTTTGCATAGTACTTCACAGTTTGAAAATTGCTTAAATTGCTTTCATACACTTTACATAGTTTTCATAACAATACGGAGGTGTTATTCCCTTTCATAATTTACACATGACAAAGCTGATAAATAATAAGTAATAGAACCAATGTTACAACGCATTCCTTTTGTTTCCTTGTGGTTCTATAGAGATTTCTTCATGACTCAAAACATTATTATTGTTTAAAATAATGATAAATTTAAAACATTTGTACATTTTTAATTTGCTAATGTTTCCTATAAATCTATACTTCTTTTTCTAATTTTACTATTTCTTAAAAATCAAATTATATTTGGTGGGCTGACAAAATACAATGACCCAGAAACATTCATTAGCTTAAAAAGTACCCATACTAGCAACAGATTAAAAAAAAAAAAAAGTGAAACGTGAACTTGCATTTCACACCCTACTTTCTACTATGTCAAATATGTAGAGAAGGATTAAAATTTCACCAAAACTCATGAGTCATGAGTTATTTTATTTTCATGAATTAGCTTACTATTCCCTAAAAAGGCAAATATATTCGCCTGTCAAATTCACCCTACAGTCTCCTCCACTTTAGCTTTTTTTGTCTTTTCAACCAACTTTATTAAGGACAATAAATACTGTCATTTCTGTCCACCTTTGAACATATTGCTTGGAAAATACTAGGAACTCAAATCAATGCCCATCATATTGTGTTATAAAATATCTTTCTAAATTTCAGTTGGATTCTTTGCAGACAATTAGGTTTTATGAGTAGAAATCATCTAATTTAAATCCTAAGTCCAGTCACTACATTCTCCAAATTTTAATGAAAATATTTATTTTTCCCTATGCATATACAAAATTTAAAGTCTCTTTGACATTCTAGCATTACTGCAGTGCAATTGAAACATTAAGAATAATAAAGCCCTAAACTAACCAAATTATTTTCTTCCATTTACTGTAGCTTAATGTATGAATATGTAGCTGTAATTTAGGAATAGCAGAACATCTTTTTATTGTGTTAGATGATTTGTAAGAAACTAAACTAATGTGGGGCTCCTCCTTTTTGTTAGACATGTAGTGTACAACAAAACTGCATTTCTGTGTGTATGGCTTAAGTATTTTAGTTTTCTCAGTAAATGACTGCATCATTAGGTACTTGCAGGGCCACTATATTCCAATTATTGGAATACAACAGGTCAGAGCAAGAATCAGGAGTAATTATAACTCTTACATAGAGGTTTATATTTTGGTTATAAGAAAAAATAGCATAACAAATGTTTGTAAGAAATACATATGATTGAGTACTAAATTATGTTATGGTATTCACTAGTAAAGTGTTACTATAGACTAGTGAAAGAGGCAGATTTATTTGTTTTAGTAGAATGGCAGAAAGTTTCAATGAAGAATAAGATCTGGACTGGTGGACAAAACCATTAGATAAGTGATGCTGTGGAAAGCAGTAAGATTAGCTTTAAACATGGAAAAAATTGAAAATCGCAAGCTTTTAAAGAACTCCACAAATTATTTTAATGAAAGCATGGGAGTGTAAATATAGTCTTAATAAATTAAGAAAAACAAAGTAGGGTTTTAGGAGCCGCTAGGAGCCAAAGTATGGTATTGATGTAAGGCTCAGATAAGGTAATCCTCATTTTATGCAAGTAAAATTTTTGCGGGGTTCAGTCATTTTCTGACTGGGAGATTGTGCCGCCAAGCACCTTGACGTTCCATACGTCCATCTTGCATGTACATTATCTAATGACTAAAACAATTTCTGTCTTTTCTTGGTAAGAAACTCCAGCAAATCAATAAGAGACTGATAACATTAGATATCTTTCTTAATTACAGCCAGAAGTGACTTTCAACCAAAGTACAGATTTGAGAGATGCCAAAAAGTGAAAGGAGTATGTAAAACATTTTGTGACGATATTGAATATGATTATGGATACTGCATTAAATGGAGAAACGAGTGCTGTGTGTAAACTCTGAAAAACAGAAGTAAGATCGAGCATCAAACCTGGACCAAAGATGCATCTTACTTACTCAAGAGTAGGTAAAAAATATGGCAATGTTGAATAAAATGTGCCCTTAAAATCCTAAATATTTCTATTTATATACAAAGAAATTTAGTCTTTATTGTGGATTTTTTGTTTCAGATGGATGAACATTATTAAGCACAAAGGAACAGACTGCTTAAAATCGCGTTATGCCGCTTTGCCAGCCAGACCTTCCTACTACATGTCTAAGTCACTCTGCTCGCTCTCTAAACATCTGTATGTGAATTTCCTGCCACCCTCACTGTGAGCATCACAGATATCTTCCCCTACCTTTGTCTCCACAAAGGCAAAGATAGGGGAAGATATCTCTAAAATCTCTCTATTTGTATATACTTCCATTCCATTCTTCTTTAAAAACCAAAATATAATAACAAATATGTAACTTACTAAATGCAGAATATAAATGTCTGCACACAATAAGAAAAAGCCATGAAGGCTATGTTAACCAGTTCGATGAAAATATTTCAAATTGTGTATAAAACCAGCACATTGTACCCCATGATCGCATTAATGTACACAGCTATGATTTAATAAAATAATAACAATAAATATGTGTCTTCCCTTTCAACTGTGAGATCTCCAAACTTGACTTGTCTAATTTGTATACATTTAACCAATTACTGTAATTTTTAGATGATATTAGTACCTTTTAAGAGTTTAATAATAGAATTATTATTAACTAATGACTAATAAATGAATACAACATTAATAGTAGAATGGTGTTTGCTCACTAGGGTAATTAAGTACTATTCATATCACAGCAAAGTCATAAATAACAATGTCTGAGAGAGAGCGCCCCTTTTAGCTGTGCAATTTTTTATTCAAAGGAAATTCCACAGGGAAGCTCAATAATAGGCAATCTCCTAGCAATATAGGATTAGTGTCTGGCCAGCTCAATCCTCTACTGTCAGAGAATGTATCTAATGAAGGAACCATCAATTTGCCTTGGACAAGATTTGGAAGCACATAGCTATGGAGAGTCTTGTGTAATAAACCTCAGTCAGCTGATGAGTAACCTTGACACACTAGTCAGAACTCTCTTTTCTGAGATCAATTATGAAATCTAACAGAGTGAGCTTAGTCTAGGAGGGTAATGATAGAGATATCTGTAGGAGTTACATCCATTTTCAGAAAGTTCTTCCACAACTGTGCAACTAATGTCTATATGGATAATTTGGGAAATGTCAGGGTGAACCAAAAATGTGAAATACAAGAAGCAGAGACCAGGTGGTAGCAAAAAGCAGACTCCCGGCCACCCTGGAAACAATATTATCTACCAAAGAAACATTCATGGAGGAAGGCTGGCTTTTGTGTTTTCAGAAGTTGTATGAATGTTGGTGTCGGGGGGCTGATGGCACTTAGTCTACAAGAGACTGTTGTTATTACGATATACACTGAAGTGCTGAAAATTGTTTAGGCTACTTTCCCGAGTGGTTAAATTGTGAACATACATGTAGATATGGAAGATCCCATCTAATCAAGACAAGTAGTGAGTTTCTGGACCAAGAGATCTACAGAAAATTCTTATTGCTTTTTTTATTTTTTTTTTGAAAGTACAATCATTTTTCTCAGACTTCTAGCCCACTAAAGACAACACTGTTCAACCAAGCATAGAACTATTCTGATTCTTAATAAGCACAAGAGAGGCAATAATTCTCTATTCCCTCATTTAACCAACACAACCAAATAAATTCTTCTCATATATTTGTATGAGAAGAAATATATTTTAATTCCCTGGTACTAAGAAATTTTCCACTATACAGATGCTCCTTTTTTTAACAGTTGAATACCAGTGGTGGAGTCAGGGACTGACCCCACTGTTGGTTTGTTGTTGTATATTTGTTTGTGCAGGGAGTTGCAGCTTCACCATTTATGACTTCTGTCATTGGCTCCTTACCCACACACCCATGATACTTTTGCATGTCAACACTCTTGGATCAGTACTTCTCAATAATTTTCTTATCCCCAGAGATAAGTTACATTCTGTTTTTCTAGGAAAAGCTGGTGTTCTAGTTTTTCCTAAGTGTTTTCATGGTGAAGTTAGTAAGCAGTATATTTTTGTTTGGTGAAGATCAAAGTATGTATGACTGAAAATATAGAAAATATGAAAATCTGATGATTCTGTAAATCCATTTATGTCAAACAATGACTTACTTTTTTCCCTCATGATACAGACAAAAATACGGTGAAGAGGCAATATAATTTGTCAATAGCTGAGATAAAGGAAGTTGATAGTGTCAGATTTTGGAGTAAATGAGGACATTTTCACTAGGTCAGGTAGTGAAGAAGAAGAATCTGTAGAGGTAAAACATGAGATTATTTGTTCTGAAGAAGAGAATGAAGAGGAGGAGGAGGAAGAAGAAGAGGAGAAAGAGATGGAGGAGGAAGAAGAAGAAATACAAAACATAGAGCCCCAGAGAAGACCATGCCTAGTTGTAAAAATAGAGACGCCTACAGCCGAGTTGACAGTCCCATCAGGAATGACGTAATACTCACAGCTGATGAAGGATCAGGGGAGAGGAAATACGGCTGATCTTATGAAGACTCAACCAGTAAAGTATGATTTAGAACAGAACCCGAAACTCCATGGGATGCTTTCAACTATTTATTGAGAATGGCATTGTCGATATCATTATCAAATTTACAAACCAGACATTACATCTAGTCAAAGAGTATGTAAGGACGTATCCATCCAAAATTCTGGCAATTCTGTAAAAGAAGAAATGTTATGACTAATCAGAATTCTTCTAAATTGTGGTGTGTACTGGCAAAATTAAGACAATATCCAAGATCTTTTCAATGAGGAGAATTTTCCAGTTTACCATGGCACGTTTTCAGAACATAGAATGTTGACTCCTACTGAAATGTCTGCGTTTGAATGATGCTGCAACACATCAAGCGCACAGACAGCACGGTACGTTTGCCCCAACAGCATGGGTGTATGGTTATAAATAAACTCTCACTTTACTACAATCCTCAAAACTCTCTGTCAATGAGGAATTGGTGTCTTTCCAAGGGCATTGTCCATTTAGACTCTGCATACCAACTAAACCTGGGAAGTCTGGAATTGCAGTCAAACTTTTGTGTGATTCTTCTACAAACTACTGTTTTGAGGTGGAGCCATATTCTGGGATATCAGAGAACCTTCCAAGAAATTACAATATCGGCTCTGAGGTTGTAAAAAGACTGGTTAGATACTGTCATTTGGTTCAGTCTAGAAGAAATATTACCATGGGCAGAAAGGTTATGTCCATCACCTGGCTTCTGACTTGTTTCAAAGGAATGTAAACCCAGTTGATACTGTTCACAGAGGATTTGCCTCTAGAGCTCAGACCAACATCACTGAAAAACTCTCCATCTGGTATAGTAATATTTGCCTTCTCTCCCTATGTGACATTAGTAGGTTATGTTCCAAAGACCAGAAAAGTAATTCTATTACCATAAAGCACGAAGATAAAAAGATGACAGATAACAAGCCCGAGAGAGATCCACATTTATAATACTACTAAGCAGGTGTCCGTGCACTTGATAAGTGCCTGAGAATGTTTTCCTGTCACAGAAGATCTTGGCATTGGCCTCTCCCAATTTTCTTCAACATCATGGACATTGCAACATACAATTTGTATGTGATTTTGGGGGGAAACAATTAGCCATTGGTTGCAACTTCATTGTAAGAAACAACAGGAAGAAAATACTTTTCGAACAATTTAACACAACCATGCTGTAAAGAAAACATGAAAATGAAACCCCAAAATGCACACAGTCTTCACAAAAAAACCCACTATGATCACAAATTTTTGTGGACACAAATGCAATCTGTGACAAGGTGTTGTGAGCAATGGATAATCCCAAACCAAGAGGAAGAGTTAAAGGCAAGCAATGAAGTCCTTACCAAAAAAGAAGTGGCTGTTACCTTTGTCACTGTGGAAGAGACTGGAAATGTATGAAGGCCTGCAGTGATTGCAGCAAATACATCAGTCCCAGCCACACATTAGGAGAAGAAAACATAAAGACAAGAATATGTGGAGAATGTCATTAAAGTATTATTATTTACTTGTGCAATGATATGTAAAATATATATGTTTTTCACAAAATTATAGTACTATTTATTCTGATGTCTGTGACTGACCCCCATGGTGTTCACTGGGTACCGAATTGGCATTAGTATGCAACTGCTCTATTTATTCTGTTCTTCTTTAAGATAAGAATTTTGCTAAATAATAGAGTCATTTTTACAGGGATATTTATATTGCTGATTTAGAGAAGGAATCACTTGTTTGTTTCTTGACAAAATAATACCATAAGTATTAAAGGATTATTGCATTAATCACATCACTGTCATTTAGTTACAGTTACTTAGATTCTAATCTTGTTAGACATTGCACTCTGTTGGAGAAGATATTTGGATGTAGTTTTCAGCACCACCAAGTTAGCTGTGGTGATAAATTACAGTTAGAGAAAGATCTATTTTCCCCTTCCTTCTTTTTAGCCTTATCATCAATGAACTAATTGCCATTACTACCATCTTAGCATTTTCTTTTAGGTACTGAAGGTATATCATGCCCATCGACCTTTCTTTGAGTATAACTTGTATTACCTTTCCAATAACAAGGGAAACGAAATATGGAATGCAGTACTTTGCATAAAAACTATCTTTTTCTCATATTTCTTTTTTTTATTTTTACATATACATGTGTTCTTTAGGTTTTCATTTTTTGCCTTCACAGAATTAAAGAGGCTTAAAATTTAGTAACAATAACAATGTTTCAGATAAGGACTAGAAACAAAAACCTTGTAAAGAATGAACGAACATAAATACATTCAGAAAAGAAATCAGAGAATTGCTGCATCGAAATATTAAGCAATAATGGTAATAGTAAAGAAGGTAACATTCACATTGTCAAATAAGAGCATGTCTATTATAGAATGCTTTAACTCTGAGATTCAGTATGGAGTCATCAGTTAACTTATTATTATTTTTTTAAGTCTCAAAAAATAGACAACTATATTTATAAATAAAAATAAAAGATAATTTCAAAAAAAAGATCATGCCAAATCTTATAGACAATAGAAAAAGAAGAAATACTTCAAAATCATTCCACTTGATCTGGGTATACCTGATATCAAAATTGGAGAGAATATATACTATGAAGGGGAAATTACAAACATATTTCACTTATAAATGAGGATGCAATATCCCAAACAACATATTAACAAGTTGAATTAAAAATTAATGCTTAAGTAATGTACTTTGGTCAAAATTAAATCCAATCTATGTGAGAATTAGTCACTATTTTCTCTTCTTGTCTTTTTTTTCTTTTTCTCATATTTCTTTACCCAGGAAACACATCATCTAATCAATTATGTTGCCAGATATGTAACATAATTAATTATGAATTAATGATTAAGTACTAGTTATCTAAATATAAACAAAAGTTTTGAAGTAATCTTTTATTTGAACATTTTGCTGGAACTGATGATTCGTACTTCCTGATGTGTGCCCTGATACACCATCAACTCCTTGAAAAATCCCTGGCACATAGTATGTATATACTCAATAACTACTAAATGAATATTGTCCAGAGAGTTATGAACGGTATTTACAGATGAACATTTGTAATTGATTTGAAGATAGAAAAAACTAACTTTAAAAAGATTTATCTCCCACCTCCTTCCTACTGTCCCCTCCATTGAGTCTCCAATGTCCACTAGTCCACTCTGTATAGTCAATGCATACTCATGGCTTAGTAAAACCATCCAGAACAATGTCAAACAGGAGTGATTAAAGTGAACAACTTTGCCTGGTTCCTCATATTAAGAAGAAAACAGGGCAGTGCCTGTGACTCAGTGGGTAGGGCGCCGGCCCCACCTACCGAGGGTGGCCGGTTTGAACCTGGCCCCAGCCAAAACTGCAAAAAAAAATAGCCAGGCATTGTGGTGGGTACCTGTAGTCCCAGCTACTCGGGAGGCTGAGGCAAGAGAATCACCTGAGCCCAGGAGTTGAAGGTTGCTGTGAGCTATGACGCCACAGCACTCTACTGAGGGCGATAAAGTGAGACTCTGTCTCTACAAAAAAAAAAAAAAAAGAGAAGAAAGCATTCAGGTTTTTTTGTTTGCTTGGTTCTGTTTATTTGCTATTGGATGAGATATTAAGTTTTGTTTTATTGCAGCCTATCACTTCTCGGCCCTTTTGGCGAAGATCGAGTGTAGTATCTGTTTTATTGCAGCCATTGATTACCAGGTTGAGTAGCTTCATAATTTTCTGAGAGATTTTATGATGAATAGCTTTCAGTTTTGTCAAAAGTTTTTTCTCCATCTATCAAGATTATTTTATATATTTCTCTTAATTCAGTTAAGAGAAATATATAAATAAATAAATATAGAAATATATAAAATAATTATATTGATTGATTTCTAAATGATAAACCAGTTTGGGTTTCTGGTAAACTCCTCTTGGTCATAATGCATTACTGCCTTTGTATTAAGCATTTGATAAAATTTCTCATTGACACCACCTGGAAAGGAAGTTTTTTTCATGAGAAAGTTTTTGACTCCAAATTTAATTTATTTCATAGACATTGTGTTCTTGGGGCTTACCTGTTCCTTTTTGAGTGAGCTTTGGTAGTTTATATTTTTTAAACTAATAAGTCCAGGTCTTATAAATATTTGAATTGGTCATATAGCTATTTATAACCTATTATCATATAGATACTTATAACCCTATTACAATATACTTATAACCCTACTATCTTTTCTGTGTTTGTATAATCTGTAATGATGAAGCATCTTTTTTTTTTTTCTTTTAGAGATAGGAACTAGCTGTCACCCAGGCTGGTGTGCAATTTTGTGATCATAGCTCACTGCAGACTGACTCCTGGGCTGCAGTGATTCTTCCCTAGCATCCTTCCTGCGTATTTCAAACTAGAGGCATGCATCCCAATCCTGCCTATTTTATTTTATTTTAGAGAGATGGCATTTGGCTGTGTTCCTCAGGCTAGTAAAGAACTCCTGGCGTAAAGCCATCCTTATGTATATTCTTGATAGTGGCAGCTGGGACAATTATTTTTCTTTGATGCTTGTTTGGACAGAGTATTAGCCATTTTATTAATATTTCCAGTAACTCTGATTACTTTATTAATTTTTTTCAGAATTTTAAGAAAAAAATCTCTATTAGTTTCATCTCTGTTTAATGGGGTTCGAAATGGCTTTTAAGATGGAATCTGACATCATTAATTTATAGCATTTCTTCTTTTCTAATCCAGGTATTTAATAGTATATAATTCTCTTTAAGTCATGGTTAGCTTCATATACTTATTTTTATACATTTGATTACATTTTTGTAATTTTTAAAACACTTTCTAACTTCCCTTTCAACTGATTAACTCATGAGTTTTTCATAAATATTTCATTTGCCTTCCAAATATTGGAATTTTCCAGCTATTTCTGGAAATTTAAGCATTTCTCTTATTTATTTCTACTTAATTCCATCATTATAGGAGCATATATTGAACATGACATGAAATTTTTTATTCATTAACATGTTTTATGGTCCAGATTATTGTGTATCTGGGTAAATGTGTCTGTTCACTTGAAAATGTGTATTTTGCTCTTATTTCCTAATCTAAAAATTCAAATAGGGTCAAATTGTTTGAATTTTTCTAAAATAAAACTGCCTACGTGATCTATTAATTATTGACAATGGAATATTGAAATCACTGGTTTTAACTGGGATTGTTGATTTCTTTCCATAGCCCTATTAGTTTTTTCTTTCACATATTTTGTTTTTTTTAATTTTTCTTCTATTTATTTATTATTATTATTATTTTATAGAGACAGAGCCTCTCTTTATCACCCTCAGTAGAGTGCCATGGCATCACACAACTCATAGCAAACTCCATCTCCTGGGCTTAAGCGATTCTCTTGCCTCAGCCTCCCAAGTAGCTGGGACTACAGACACCTGCCACAACGCATGGTTATTTTTTTGGTTAAAGTTTGGCTGGGCTGGGTTGGAATCTGCCACCCTCAGTATTATATGGGGCTGGCTCCCTACCTACTGAGCCACAGGCGCCACCCTCCTTCATGTATTTTGGATCCCTTTGATTAGATGCGTACGTGTCTAGGACTTCTATTTCTTCTTAAAAAATTGATTTCTTTATCATTATGAAATAAACTTTTTATCTCTGGTGATATTCTTTGTTTGAGATGTATTAATTTTTTAAATTTTGAGGTTTTAAAGATAATTTCTTACTGTTTTGCCCAGAATGGTCTCAAACTCCTGAGGTTAAGCAGTCCTCCCACCTCTGCCTCCAGCACAGCTGTGGTTACAGATGCACACCATGAACTTGAATTTTTTAACTTTCTTTTGCTTAATGTTAGCATAGTATATTCTTTCCCATCTTTTCATTTGTAACCTATTTGTGTTTTATATTTGGTGTATTTTTCTTATAAGTATCACGTATTTAAGTGGTTATCTGTGAACATTTAATGTGGTTTTGACGTATTTGGCTTTTCTCAATTATCTTATCAATTTGTTTCTATTTATTCTTTTTGTTATTTCTTCCATTGTCCTCTTTACTTCCTACTTTAATCATGAATTTTTTAGGATTTATGTCTCCTTTGTTGGCTTAACATTATGTTATTTTAATGGATGTTTTGGTATTTAAAGTCAATATCTTTATTTTCTCCCATTCTACCTTCACATGATAGTATACTTCAAATGGAGTCTAATGATCTTACAAGAATATACTTGCATTTCTCCCCTCTTGGTTTTTGTGCCATTGTTGAGATACATTTTACTTCTCTGTAGTTTACAAATATGTTATTATTACTCTGGCTTTAAATAGTTATGGCTATTTAAAGTGATTTAAGTAATAGGAAAAAAATTATATTTAGAGATTTACCATTTTAGGTGCTCTTTATCCATTGTTTGGAGTTAATTTTCCATCTAGTATTTTAAGCTACTTGAAGAAATTCCTGTTATATTTCTTAATATTTCTGCTGCTGTTCAATTCTTTCACCGTTTAGGTCTCAAAATTTTTAAATTATTTTGACTTATTTATTGAGAGACACGTGACTACTTGTGGTTGCTCTTTTTTTTTTTTTCAGTACTTTAAAGCCTCTGTTGCATTGTCTTCAACCTTGCTATGCCTCATGAGAAATCTGCTGTCATCTACCTTTAGTTAGTGGCCACTCACACTGGCGGAATGAAGTTTTCTAGCAGGGACCTGGAATTGCCCTTGCAAGCAACCTAGGTCTTTCTACGGCTAGGATTTTGAAAGATGCAGAATACACCTTAGTGGTGTTTCCCATCTGTCAGTGTTGTATGCCAGGATCCAGACCTCTCCTAGATTCCTAATTTGTTTATTTTATACCAATGTTCATTCAAATGACCATTTACTGTAATTAACCCAAAGAAGGAATGTGCCCATTATAAAGGACTTATGAGTCTGATCAACAAGATGAGAAATCTTCCAAAACTGACCTTTTCCTTCTCTCTCCTGCTGCTCTGGGGTGGTAGTAGAAGTCAATTAAGGAAAAATTAATTAGCTTAAAACATGAAGCTCTACACTAATCATTTCCTGGGAGTATGAATCACATCACAAGCTTTGAAAGAATTTACATTGATTAAACTATGGAGGGTGAATGTGAGATTTTAACTTCAAACTTGTCTTTTTGAGTGCACACAAAAAACTTATGTAACATGGACATTCCAGGGTGTCTCACACTAACTAGGACTTCCAGAAGCCTTCAAAATACACACCAAAATCAGTGTATAGATTTTTCTCTTCCCACTAAAATTTATTTAGAATCTTATTTTTCTAAGGATACCTAATTATGCCAAGTTTTACATGAAAGTATATATAAAATGTGCTCTTTTCATAAACAAGTCATGTAATTGATTTTGATGCAGTATCATACACATGTATCAACTACATACATATATACAATTTAAATAAACACAGTCTTATATATACCACAGTTGTTATTATTTGTATATTAGTGTTAAGTTTATGGATTGTTTCCACATATATTATCCAGCTGAATTTCCACAACACTCGTAAAGTTGACTGTTACTCTCATTTCATTTTTACACATAAGCAAATGAAGATTCCACCTGACTGTAGTACTTCCTCATAGACAAGCCATGACAGAAGGTGTTCTGCAGCAGACACCTGTTGATTTAGAGCACATGCACTTTGTTCAATGCCTTGCTTTATGACTTGAAATGTGTCTACTCTTTCAAAAATTCATTTAAATAATTTATAAAAAACAAAACATAAGATAAATTATTGCATTCTGCATTTTAATTTCTACTTTTTAAAGTTAATAGGCATCAATGTTTCTTCCTTTGTCAGTCTTGGTTATTTAAAAAACTGTTTTGAGGTATTGATGAAAGAAAGTCCTTTATAATTTGATTGTGTATTGAAAAATCTGATTCCATAAATGAATTCTAAATTAAATAATAGCAAAATTGAATCAGTATTTGTATTTTAACCAAATTTATTATCATCTAGATATTATCTCATCTCTAATGAAAATAAATACATTAATCGAAATGCCTAAAACAATAGATTTAAATAATGTTAGAGACAAAACCTCATGGTATTATATACCCTCATTCTACAGCTAATGAGCCTCAGGCTTAAAAATGTAATGAAATTGTCCAATGTTAAAAATTGCTGAGCCTTCGTCACGACGGGGGAACATTAATTTAGTGGTTCTCTAAGTATTACCTTTCAAACAGCAACATCAGCAAACACTGGGGACTTAGAGATGTATATTTTCAGATCCCACCCTAGACTCATGGAATGAGAAACTCTAGGTGGAGTGACCCAGTGAGGGTTTTAATAACCCTGCAGGCAATTCTGATGAATGCTGGTCTGAGAGTCCTTGCTCTAACACCAATGTGCTTTCCTTACATCATGTTGCCTCATGAAATCTGAGAGCTGTCAACGTGAAGACCTTGGGCTTACTGTGAACAATAAGTAAACCATAACAAAGAAATTTCCCCTGGTAGAACAACTATGTCAGCTTCTGAAAATTAAGAAGCTATGTTCATAAAATCATAAAATGGAATTGAGTGACACTCATCATCTGTCAATTCAATTCCTTAACTTACTATATCCTATGGAAACTCACAATTCACTGGTTTAAAGATTTTCAATTTATAATGTTTCTTGTTAAAGATTCCTCAGCAATGGGTAAGAAAGCTCAGTGAAGATTGCAGAAAGGGAATCACAGACATACAATATATGACCCTGGATTTCTGACCCCATGATGCCTGTAATAAAGCTTCCTCCATGCCCATAATTTAAGTTTGGAGATACAGAGACAGATAAAATATGGTCCCTATGTTAAGAATCCCTTCAGTGGTAAAATTTGCCTGAAATTACTCACTTCAGTCATTTTCCATGGTACTTCTCATTTCTTAGATATACTTATCATGCAAGTAACTATTTAATTAAAAAAAGAAGAACACAAAATAAAAATATTGTGGAAAGCTGGAACCCTGAAGCTTGAACCATTCTTCTTTTACTTGTGCCTTTAGCAATAAAGGATTTCTGTTCTGACATAGCACACATACTGGTTCTCTCTGCTCACAAGCAAATAATACGAAAACAAAGAAATTCATGAAAAATTATGGAAAATAATATAATAACATAGAAAGTTTCTCATGAAAAAGTACTTGAGTATCATTTTTGTCATTGTTCCCTTACATGTAAAATAAAGAGATAGATAGCTTACTCTCAAAGGGGGATACAAATGTAACTGCCTGTTTTAAAAAGTTCTCTGGTCTCATTTGTCTTTGGTTTGGTTTTGTACAATCTCTTCCAAATGCCATAATTTTGCTTACGCTAGTTTGAGTATCTGTTATTTCCAAATACAACCTATAACTTAGAGATTTTACTTGAAAGATGCTGGAGGATCACATGAAGGTACACAGCAATTGAAAACACTTTGGAGATATAATTAAGATTTTAATAATGGTAAATCGAAAGAAGGTTTTTTAACTGCTCTGGGCTTTAGTTTTTTCACTTGTAAAATTAGGAAGAATAAATAAAAGATTTATTATTTGCAATTATAAATCAATTTAATTAATATTCATTTGCTCTTCCACTTTTAAAAATCAGATTTTGTTTTTAGAACAGTTTTAGGCTGACAGAAAAATTGAAAAACACAGAAATTTCCTATGTACACTTTGCCCCTACACAGGCAAAGCTTCCCCTACTATCATCATCTCCCACCAAAGTGGTACATGAATATATTTGTTACAATGAATGAAGCTATATTGACATGTTATCATCAAGCAAAACTCATGGATTATAAGACTGTTCAGTCTTGGTATCATACATTTTTTGGATTTTGACAAATGTATGATGGTATGTGTCACCATTATAGTATCATTCTCCATAAAGTGGAATCCCAGACTCCTAGGATCCCAGAGTCCTTAGATTCAAAAGAATTTGTTTTCAAATCTACTGACCAAATGTACTTAGGTCTCTAACTGAAGCCAACCTACCCAATTATCAGAGTCAATTCAAGAGAACACTGGGCACTGGAGGTTACTTTCACTGGTCACTCAGAGCTCCTGAGGGGGAGGGGGTCATGGGAGGTCCTCCCTGGATTCTGTTTCCCAATCCAAACTTTTAAAAGGAAAACTTTAAACAAATTAGTATAGCAGAGTTGGTCTGAGGAAATTAACAATTCGTAAATTGGGTAGCAACCCCAAACCGCGGAGAGATAGAGACATCTGCCCAGAAGTTTTAGCAGTGAACTTTTATAAGAGGATTCAGAAGCAAAATAGAACACCCTATTTGAGCCTGCTGTGAAGAGTTGGCTGGCTGTGATTGGCTAAAACTCTGTCTCTTGTCCTACTTTGAGGGTTCCTTTTGGTTTGTTTACATAAGTCAGGTTGCAGTTTGCTACTAGGAACTCAAGGTACAGAAGCAGCCTTATGCCAAGTTTAAGTTAATGTAGCAGGTTAATCTAAGAAGAGCAGCAAGGTATAGAAACGGTGAATTAAGCACTCTAAATGATACAACACCAGCATCTCAACAAATACATACAAACACAAATTAATGCAGTCAAAATGATAATTTTTCATGGTCATGATAAAGGTGTAAGGTGATACAAAGCAGACACTTCTACCACACACACATAAACGCACAAAGGTTTTTAGCCATTACCATTATTGGTGTGTACACGCACACACACATATACACATCAACACACACACATACATGCATATACACTACCACGTGTGCACACACACATATACACACACGCACGCACACATCAATACATGCACATACATGCGTATACACATGTGCACACACATACACACACACATAGACATATACACACATGCACACGCATAGTGCACACACATATATGCATACACACTTATAGGAATACAAACACATATATACTAACATAAATAACATATTACTACATACACATATACATATCCAGCTGTAAATATACAAGACTGTTTAGGTTCAGTTTTTATTTTGGCAAATGTGAATATTTGAAAGTATATTTAAAAGTATCTTTTTCTTCCTGATAGCAGCTGAGTGGACTTGTCTCCCAAATCTTTTATTTTTATTTTTTATGAAATTTTACTTATCTTTTTCCTTTGCTTTGAAAAATTTCACAGAGATCCAAAGTGCTTCCCTGCCACAGAGGCAATACATAGGTTCATATCACGTATTTTAGTAATGTGTTGCCTTTAGCTACTAAGCTTGAGCAGTCGTCATGAAGACCGGCAAGTTGATCCGATAAAGTTCTTCCAAAGCAACCACCGCTTTGCGCAGTTTCACCATGGTTCTCTCTGAATTTCTGCTTTGCCACAAAGTCTATATTTTCAGAATAATATTCACTGGCAATTTGAGCCCAAATTGTTTAATGCTAATTTCATAAATATAATAATGAGTGACACCTTGGGCATATTAATCATTTGTGTTAAGTTAAAAAAATGTATATTTTTGCTGTGTGCAAATTACATGGGAACTCAACAATTACGAGATTTTCTTGGCATGAGTAAGAAGAGTTGAAGTTGGAGGAGAGGATTGAACGCTGAATACCACCAGAAGAAGGGTCTGATGCTTTTTATCCAAAATAAGTTTACCCTTACCAGGTATGCCCAATATTTACATGAATCTGCATATATTTTTATTTAGGAAATTGTTTTTCCCAAAATGTTTTTTGACAAGCATGATTAGTTTTTGCCATACATACGGCTTTGCTTCTTCTCCACTACCACCTCCAGCATACATGTTTTGACTAACGTCTTGCTTTATCTGTCTTGCTATAGAGAGACAGTGGATAAAGTGTTTGAATCAGAGGCATGCATGTCACACAGCTGCAGTCATGTGGTTTGGGGGTTAGCTGAGTCCTATTCTTATTAGTTCTACAACTTTGAGCAAATTATTGGTGTGTACATTTTGATTTCCTTATAAATAACGTGGAGGTAGCAAAAACTCATTTCCTAATTAGTAGTACAATCACTCAACCTATGTAAATGGCAATATTTATGTTCAATCATATTTTAATCACCTTTTTCTCAACAGAGATAATTTTTATTTCTTTAGTGTACCTGCATAATTTAATTTTATTAAAGGTGTACGATTCGTACAAGTTATATTTCAGGGAGAAAGAGATGATTCAATTAGTTCTGAATGAGGTGAATGTTTATGTCATATCATGTTGAGAATGATATAATGATGTTATGTGTACAAAAGGGCTATAAAGGAACGAGCCTGTAGACAGAGGATCAACAGATGAACAAGCAGAAAAAGGCATCCAGAAGAGAGCAGCTGAGATGAGTTTTAGGTCCATCATTCCAGCTGCCTCTTCCCCAAATCAGCTTTTGCTGGGTTTGCATCCAAATTGTTTTTAGCCATAAATTAAACTCTTCATTTTTATTTCTTGAGCTATGCTGAGTGGTTTACTTTACTTAACTTTTTTTTTTTAATTGTTTCAGGTTAATTGAAGGTAGAAAGAATTAGGTTACAGTATTTGCATTTGTTATGCGAAGTGTCTCTTATAATTGAGTCCCTCCTGCAAGAGGTGTGCCATACACCCGAATATGTGCCCACTAAATAGGAACCCACACATCCCCCTCGCTCCCTCCACCTCTGCTCCCCTATTCTCCTGCCCAAAACAAATTGATTTGATTTTTTCTCTTATGTGGGTGTGTATTAGATCATCTACTGGCTTCATATGAAAATTGAGTACATTGAATTCTTGCTTCTCTATTCTTGTGACACTTTACTAAGAAGAATGTGTTCCAACTCCACCCAGGTTAATACAAAAGGTGTGGCATCTACATCTTTTTTGATGGCTGAATAGTGTTCCATGGTAGACATATGCCACAGCTTGTTCATCCATTCCTTGGTTGGTGGACATTTAGATTGCTTCTACATTTTTGGCAATTGAAAATTGAGCTGTGATAAAGTCTAGTGAAAATGTCTTTATGATAAAGTGACATTTTTTCTTCTAGTAATGGGATTGTGGGGTCAAATGGGCAATCTAATTCACATTCTTTGAGGATTCTTCATATTTCTTTCCAAAAAGGCTATATTAGTTTACAGTCTCACCAACAGTGTATAAGTATTCCCTTGTCTCCACATCCACACCAGCCTCTGCAACTTTGGGACTTTGTGATGTGGGTTATTCTCACTGGGGTTTGGTGATATCTCAGGTGGTTTTGATTTGCATTCCTCTGATGATCAGGGATGATGAGCATTTTTTCAAAATATTTGTTAGTGATTCATCTGTCTTCATGAAGGTTCTGTTCATATCTCTTGCACTGTCGTAGATGGGATTGCTTGCTCTCTTTTTGGCTGATTAATTTGAACTCTCTGTAGATTCTAGTGATCAACCCTTTGTCAGATTGATACCCTGCAAATACCATTCCCCATTCTGAAGGTTGTCTTTTTGCTTTACTTGTTATGTCCTTAGCTGTGCAGAAAATTTTCAGCTTAATTAAGGCCAAGTGGTTTACTGTTCAGTATGAGTATATATGTTGGCAGACACTGCCCATGTGAGATGTTATATTCAATTACCATCTACAGTAGCGAGATCAATGAACAGCATACATCAAATACTCAGGAGATGAAAGATAACAGGGCAAAGAATATATATTTTTTTCCAATTTTTTTAATTGTTAAATAATAGCTGTGTACATTAGTGCAATCAAGGGGTACAATGTGCTGGTTTCATAGACAAAGAATATATTTAAATGGCAAAGAATATATTTAAAATTTATTTTGCAAATTATGGAGATGATGAAATTAAAATATCACAAAACAGACTCAGAAAAGAATATTGATTTTATTACTTTACCTTCATGTTGATGCACTACATAATAAAAAATCTAGGCCCTTTGTCTCTTTTAGGACTGTTTTGTATGTATATGTCTTAGTTTTTTTTAAAAAAATTCCATGTCACTCATGCTTGAGACTTCATTTTACTGGGCAAATCGCACTTGAAAAAAACTTCAGAGAATTTTGATTCTTACAATCTGAGAGAGAGAGAGTTAAGTTAGATCCCTTATTGCTATGAACATGCTGAAATTTTAAACAGAATACAATTGTAGAAGTGTTAAATACAGTAGAACATCCATAGTGGACCACATCCTCAAGTTGACCTAATTTTCATAGACTGGACATGCATCACACGTACTAAGGACTCCTTCCTCATATTGACCACTCCCCTATGTTGACCAGTTTGTTACAATCTTTTGAGTGGTTTAGCTTATAGAGGTTCTTCTATATATAGTTATGATCTCTAAATTGAGATAGCTCTGGATACTAGACAAAAGAAACCAAAAAGGCTAGAGGAAGAAGGACAGGAATGAGGCAGCTCAACATGAACTGGAGACAGGATCAGTGAAACCAACCCCAGGAAGGCCCTGAGTTTTTACACCCAGGCCCTGAGAGACACAATCACGGTCCTGTGCAAGGCTGAATATTGGAAAAAACACTTTTCAGAATAGCAACATGAGATATTATAGCTGGAGATGCATAAGAAAATAAGAGTGCATGAGATTTCCCATCTGGGGACCTTGAAAAATGATGAGTGATTAAGTTGGGCAGGAGGAAAGGGTCCAGACTTCAGCTAGAGCAGCAATGACAGCATCAGAAGTGTGGGACAGAGTGACCTCTATTAACGTGGACAGTGAAAAAATCACTAAAAGGGGTGGCGCCTGTGGCTCAACAGGTAGGGCGCCGGTCCCATATGCCGGAGGTGGCGGGTTCAAGCCCAGCCCCGGCCAAAAATAAAAAAAAAAAAAAGAAAAAATCACTAAAAGATCCGTGAACATGAGAGCCATCAGCAAACCACAGAGCTGGGAGGAAGCAGAACACACCGGCCATCAGGCAGAACACTGAAGCCACAGCAGGACCCTGCAGGGGACGTGAGAGACCTGTGGGCTGGCTGTCCAAAAGTAGAATTTCCATGACTCAGAGAAAGTTTGTTCAATAACTTTCACTTACATTGTTTTGTTACAGACCCACAAATTATTTGGAAGTTGAGGAGGTAACTTTGACAAGATTCATAAAGCATTCTAAATGAAAGTCGGAGATTCATAGTGAACTGCCAGGAAATCATTAACAAACCTAACATTCCTAAAAACTATCAAACCTCAAACGACAGCTACAGATTTGCTTTAAATTTTTTTTAAAGCAGGTTGCTGAAGTTTTCAGCTATAGTTGTCCTCAATGAACAATAGATTTCTGTAAGTTTTTATTCTATAAATATGTATATGTGTCTCGTCCCAGAAAAAAAAAAATATATGTATATGTGTCTCACACAAGCTCTGGAGAGCTTCATATATATAATCTAATTGTTTTTTGTTTTAACAAATGCTATCAGCCATGTAAATTAGTATTCCTAATGTTTTACTTCTTTTTGGTACGCATTTTTTCAAATAGCATAATATATGCGGTGGACATAAAGTTTATTTTATGTCCACCTTGTATTTATTAGAATTTTTCCTTGAATGCTATAGAAAGGGATTCTTGAAGTTCTTTCCATATTATTATGTATGATCCAAGTAAATGCATTAGTAATACTAATAATTGATGATTAACTCAACAGAACATCACCAAACTTGTGACTGAGGGCATGAAGGTTGAGAGAAGTTGGAATGAGTGAACATTAGCCCTTAGACATAGGACAAAACAAGAATTCTTTATCTTTTTATATTTTTAGCTCAAACCTAAAATCTAAACCGGAATTTAAGTCACCCAGTTTTATATATACTGGTCGTGTCTTTTCTCTAACTCCATCCTGGTTAAGCATTCTTTGCATGTTACAGGGGAAAAAGTAAAGAGAACTTCATCCCTCTGTAACTGGTTTTTTTTTCCTCTGAAATGCTTCTCACTTCACTGATTGGAAGAGGGACTAACTTGCAAAATTTGTTTTTTCTAAAAACTGTGTAACCAAGACTTATGTTCATATTCCTGACCTTTATTTCAACTTTCACCATAACAAAAACATGTATTCAGGCACATGAAAAAACAAGTGACACTGTAAGGACGCCCTTCTGTTACGCTGTCATCGCCACGCTTGGGGTGGGGGGTCTCCCTGCCCTGCCGTGGCCCTGGAGAGAGGACTGACAGCACAACTGTTATAGAGTCATCACCTGCTTAGATGATGTCCTCTGCGGCCTCACTACTCAAAGCTGCTTCACAGAGCAAAAGAATTTACACTACAGGGGAGCTCATAAGAAATCAAGCAACTCTGCCCTGCCCCAGACATACAGGAACTAGCAGCTGCATTTGTACAGGAACTCACATGAGTCACATGCACATCAGAGTTTAGCCAACGCTATCTTAATGACACACCAGCTGCATCCGTCTAGTAATCCATCTCTGTCTCTTCTTTTCTTCCTCCCTCCTTTCCTCTTCCTTTCTATTTCTCTCTTGTTCCTGTTGCTATTTTCTTCCTTTTCTCAAGCGTTTATTTTCACAATTTTTCTCTCTCAGATTTAGCCATCTCTCAACCAATGGGCCTTTTCTTCATGGGAGCTTCTGTTTTATTTCTGTGTTAGCAATATAGTTGAGGGATGCAAGTGTTCCCTCATGTGCACATGTATCACGAGATAAAAGAAAAATCTGCTTCTCTAAACTCCCACATAGCTAAGTCCTATTATGAAATCGTACCTTTACGAGGCACAGAGAATATAACCAAATGTAACCTGTGCTGACCGAAGGCAGGAGGGAATGCCAGATACATATCAATGACCAATGATCTGACAATAAATCAGAACATTGGGAACAGCCTCTCCTCATTTGTGGTCAGATCCACAAGGTAGAAGTTCGGACAGGTTCACCGTGAGAAGTTACCTAGCAAAGACACAGGGAGAGTAAGGAAGAGCAATGGAGACAGAAATAGATCATCAGCTCAGAGACATGCCTTATGGAAGCCATCATCTTTTCCTCATAGGACACTGCAGTAGTCTCCAAAATTACCTCCCTTCCTAACTGTGCTTCTAATCCTCTCCCGAAAGTTCTCCAACTAGAAGCCATAGAGAACTTATGGCCCTCGAATGGTATCCCTTAAACTTATAATAAACTCCATGACTCCATTGTTGACTAAAATGTACTGTGGGGTCCATTCCCTGTAATACCCTGACCTCAGCCTTACTACTTGGCTCCTTTGATCACTAAACCCAATCTCACTGGCTTGATTTTTGTTCTTCACACACATTATGCTCTCAGAAACATTTAACTTGGTCTCACTGCAGGAGATACCCTTTCTTGGCCACCAGCTTCTCAGGATGGTGGTGATCATTCTTGCTCACTTATTATAATGCATTTCTTAATAGTCACTCTCTTTTCTAATACCCTGTTGAAGTTTATGCTGAGATATTCTTATCTGAAATAATTTATTGGCTTATCTGATTATCATGTGACTCATTTCATTTAAGCTCCACAAAGGCTGTGACCATGTCTTTGTTGTGTACTACTCTATCCTAGAGTCTTAAATTGTGCCAACATATAGTAAGAACTCAGTAATTAAAAAAAAAAAAGTAATACCTTTTTGTCAGGTCAATGCATAATCTTAATATGTAACACAACCCAGTATGTTTGATGTTACAATCACCATTTTACAGATGAGAAAATGGAGCTTCAGAAAGATGAACCAGATAGTAAAACCTTCCAGAGATTCAAATCCAGGTCTTTCTAAGGTCAAGAATAGGTTCCTTCTTATCTTAAACAGCCAGACTAGTCAAGAGGTCCCAGGGGGAGATAACCTATCAAGAATATGTGGTCTCAGAAGCAGGGAATTGTATTAAAGGGACGTTGGAAATAGTTTTAAAATCTTGTTTCTTCATTTCTGAGGGTCTGGGGAGCACTTATAAAGTGATATGAGTGTAGAGTTGATAGTTCTTTGGTTTTAGTTCTTAAAAAATAACTTCTGGGGTGGCGCCTGTGGCTCAGTCGGTAGGGCACCGGCCCCATATACCGAGGGTGGCGGGTTCAAACCCAGCCCCAGCCAAACTGCAACCAAAAAATAGCCGGGCATTGTGGCAGGTGCCTGTAGTCCCAGCTACACGGGAGGCTGAGGCAAGAGAATCGCTTAAGCCCAGGAGTTGGAGGTTGCTGTGAGCTGTGTGAGGCCACGGCACTCTACCGAGGACCATAGGATGAGACTCTGTCTTTACAAAAAAAAAAAATAATAATAACTTCTGACTCGTATGACCTCAGGATGTATGACCTTTGTATGCCTTGTAGAGGCAATTGCTTCCTCCATTCCTTGGGATGTCAAGGAAAACTCAAGCTAGATTAGAAAAGATGTTTGTTGGGATGAAAAGAAAAATAAGGACCCACTAGTCTCTCAGGTTTCTCTAGATTCTCCTGAAAACAGAAATTTCTAGCAGTAATTTCTCTTTAAGGTTTTCAAACGTGCCCCTCAGCTATAAAAACAAAGAGTGGGAACAAATGAACAGTAATATTCTTTTTAACCACGTTTTTGTCATTATATAAGTTCTCTTAACGCTAAGACAATCATCCCAGCTGATTTAGGTATGTAGTAAGAATGGTTAAGAATGTGGAGTCTCACAATGAACTGTGTTTAATCCCAGTTTTAACATTTACCAGCAAGGTGATTGCTTTGTAAATCTCTTTGTATCTATTTCTTTGTATGGAAAATGGGCTAAATAATATACTTATCAGCTAGGGTTTTCATGAAATTTAAACATATTAGCATGTATAACCTATGAATGTAGAAAAGTGTCTCGCACTCCAAAAGCATTTAATCGACATTATAAAGTGGTGCAGAATCGGGCATGATATAGACTTAGTCTCAGGTTCGCACTTCTAAATATATAAACTCTCAATAGCACAGCTTGTCAAAGAGTTTGTTATCGTGAAAAGAAGTAGAAATTGTGACAAAAGAGCCAGCTATTGGCACCTATGCATCTTTGCTTTCTTAGTAATCTAATTCATGCTGTCCTCATCTGTAAGCATCTCATGATTCTTTTCAATGTTAAAAGTTCCCAAAATATCAATCAGTATCACTGTTACATAGAATTAGCCCCATATAAGCTCTTTTACTTTAATCTTTAGTTTTTTCAGCCATCAGTTAATTTAAATATAAATTTAAATTGGGTTCCTTTTTAGGGTTTGGGGGAAATAATACCGAGCATCTGGTAGTGAAGAGCAAATAGAAAGGACATGATGGTTTTTGCTATGAAAAGTGACCTTAATGTTAGTTTATACTGTTATTCCTGGAATGTGAAAACTGAGACCCATTGCCTGACAAATTAAGACTTTATGGAGAGGAATTGTAGAAAATATCAAATTTTTGATGGGCAACACTTAACAATGGACTAGAATTGGGTTGCATATTCTTTTGATCGTCTCTCTTCTCGGCATCTATTGTGTCCTTTACTTGTGTTATTAATATCCATGCCTTAGCCTGAAAGGCTCCCTTTGTAGACATATCCCAGCCCAGCATCCCTAATGTAGCTCCCAAAGTCCTTACCTGTAGCTCTGAATGATAGGTTTGTTAGCTCTGATCACCTGGCAACATATGAAGAAAATTAAAATTTTTTTTAAATCTCAAACCTCAACTTTCTGAGTCAAGTTAATTAGAATTATAAAGGCTCACTCACCTTACTGTTTGATTTATATGTCTAAAGCCAATTAATTCTCTAATCTGTTTTAAAATTTTCTTCTCTGTGTCTTCTCTTCTTTTCCTTAATCACTATCCCTAATTCCAACCCTAATTCCAATCTCATTCTATTTTCCATACTTTTGTTTTTTTATAAAAAAATTAAGTTTTTATTAATAAATATCTGGAATCTGGGTTTCTCTCAAGTTAAGATCTAAGATAGCCATTTGTAAGTAATGAATAACTAAATTAACTTGGTTGTCATGCAACCAGTTTTGTGTGCCAACTTCATAGAAGTGGCGTGTTTGATGAAATGAATACAGTTGTTCTTAAGTAAAAACAGGCTCTCTTGTCCTAAGTTCTTCTCTTTTCCATGCCATCACTATAATAATGCCTGGCCTTTTAATTTCTTTTGTATTTGTCATACTTTCTATCTTACCTTCCTTATATATAATTAGTCTTATTAAATTTCCAGAAGTTTAAAGGCCATTCCCATGTTTTGTGTGTGTTTTAGAGAGAATATTGAAAAAATTGATCATCCATAGTTTGGTTATAAGTATATAGTCACCTTTAGAATGAGGAATGAAGTATAGAAATAGCAATAGAAATGGATTGCTCTTTTTAAAACTCAGAGTATAGAATACTCTTACAATTTGTTTTCTTCAATGAGAAGAATTAGAACATAAATCATTAAATTTAAAGGATACATACATTTTGATTTTAACAACCAGCTCTGGGCTTGCAAACATAAGCCAAATAATTTAAGTTCATGTGTCAGTTACTTAATAAACATTTTTCACATTCACAATAAAACTCTAAATACAGCTGTTCCTACCAATCCAGCTTTTGAGGGGACAATTTGAATATTTATCTCAAATCCATAGCTAGTAAACAAAAAGTCAAACATCAAGATTAATCTTTTCTACCTAGATACAGTGCTCTTGAGATTCTTAAAACACTGATCCCCCTTTAAATGAGATTATCTCATGACTGAATCACTATTTCATATGTAAAGAATGATACTATCCTGAGAGTGTAACTATGATAATTTTTTCAATGAATTTCCTTTTTTTATTAAGTCATTTGTACGTAGATCATAAACACATTTATGCCATTATAGGATTCGATGTGTTGATTATTTGTACAAATTGGAGTGCTTACATCCTACTAATCAACATAGCTTTCACCTTATTTACCCAATGACAGCATTAAGACATTTGTGTTCTACACCTGATAGATCCAACTTGTACTTGCAATGTGCTCCATAGGTGTGGTTCCCCTACTAACCCTCCACCTATCACCCCATCCCCTCCCTTCCCCTCTCCCTCTCTTCCCTCCTTCATCCTAGGCTATCACTCACACTTGCATATGAAAAATGAAACTGATAATTTTTAATGTAACAGCTCCAAAACTGTTACAGAAATAGTCTGTTTCTAAAAAAAAAAAAAAAAAAAAAAAAAAAATGGAATTCCAGAAACAGTATCTGGCTCATGTCTGGCATCCAGAGGATACATACACAGGATGGAACCCATTACTCAGCTGTGAGCATGAATAGGGTGGAGACTGAGCTCTGGCATCACATTTTAAATTCAATTTCAGTGCTGTGAATAATTATATGTATAATTTTAGGACAATTAGATAGGCTGTCTGTGCCATAGCTTTCCCAATAGGAAAGTAAGTTCTTATATTATAGAACCTGTCATGAGGATTAAACAAATTAATCCACATAAAGTGCTTAGAATAGTGCCTGACAGGTAGTACATGCTTAAAAATGCATGTGGCTGAAAATGAAAATGATACTGCTCATGTACTTTCAATTAATTATTAATCAAGAATACCTGAACCCCACTGTTTTTTTTTTATATAACCAAAAATGAGTTCATGTTTGCCTTATCAAGGTCATAACGGAACTGAGTTTTCTATTATACTTGCTTGCTGTTTCACAATATTTACATGAATATGTTCTTAGTCTGGAAATGGAGCATTAATCAGAATTGTAATTACTTTGAGAAGGCTATAAAAACAGGAGTCTTTCTTTTGCCAAAGGATAGCATGACTCAAGCATATGAGCTCTGTCCCCTTCTTACATCAACAATGAAGACACTTTGTATTTTCCTGACCTTTGTCTTCACTGTGTCTTGTGGTCCATCAGGTAATATTTGTTACTATAGAAAAGATGGGAAGGGCAAAATGTTTTGGTAGATGCTTACTCTGAAAAAAAAAACATTGTTAAGAAGCACCATATGAACATCTTCTAATGAAACTCATTTCATATTTTTATGGAAGAAGGAATGAGTAGAACTGATAGTTGAGAAAAAAAAGAAAGAAACATTTTCTCAAGATGTTAAATTAAACTTACCTATTTTGTTGGTTTGTGTGATCAGAATATGACTTATGAGAAGCTTTCTACTTCCTGATCTTTGGAAATGTGATTTTATGAATCGATATTGTAGCTGTTGTCAAAATTAAGCTTTTTACAATAATAGGTGGGGAAGGGAGGTTGAATATGGATGGTTATTTAGAACACAAAACATATAGACTATTGCTTACATTTCCTTTCCTCTTTACTCTTGAGGGAGCATACACTAAATATTTAAGAATGTTCTGTTTATTAAAAATTAAAGCTAATGACCAAGTAAATATTGTTAAATAAATATTTATATTGTACTAACTTAGAGGAGGACAAATCATAGTAGAGTTGCTTGGGCATGGCTTCAGAAAGAAGATGGTTTAACTCTATACTTTCAAGAGTTTATATATTTATATGTGAAACTTAGTAAATGTGGAATGTCAATGTCTTAGCACAATAACTAAGAAAATGCCAGGAAGGCTACGTTAACCAGTGTGATGAAAATGTGTCAAACAGTCTACAAAAGTAGTGTATGGTGCCCCATGATCACATTAATGTACACAGCTATGATTTAATAAAAAATAAATAAATAAATAAAAGAGTTTATTTATCTATGGGGATTAAACCAGGATGTATGATTATAACTACTCTTTCCTAGTTCTAGAGAAAAAAACAAGAGGCATCATGGCGAGAAAAAGAGAATGCCGTCTTGTACGTGGTGCTTGTAAGGCTGAATGCAACACCTGGGAATACGTATATACTTACTGCCATATCGAGCCCTGCTGTGTGGTGCGGGAATACATCAAGCCAGTTGCTAAAAGAACCAGTACTTCGACTGTAAATCATCAATATAATACACTATGTAACATTACAACATAGCAATATTATTAATAAAAATGAATTTTTGCTTTCTAAGTGGTTGGTCTCTGGCCTTCAAGATCATACAGCTACAACATGGTTGGTGAGTTTGAGGTTGGAATGCTAAAAGAGAAATTAAGAATGAGTGGTAACAGTAATCTTCTTCATTAGACTGGCAGAAGTTTTTCTCCACTTACTTTACAAAAGTCTTTGGTTGTTAATGCTTTCCTTCACCTCTGGCCTATGTATTTTCCTTATGAAGAGGCTTACTTATTTCCACCTGATGTTTGAGGTATCATTCATCAATCATGATTTATGCACTTTCCCATAATTTCCAGATAAATATATGTGTTTCTTGGATGGAAAGTTGCATGCATTTAAATCACAAAATAGGAGGACATGATAAAATAAATGTAAGTGAGAGCAAATAAAACTAAAAAGAGAGTAAAATGTGACAGATTAAGGTCCTATCCGAGTAAAAAGACCCCTTTTGTTACAGAGATCTCAACCTTGAATCTAGTGAGGGATGAGAAATCTTTCTTTCTGCATAGTGTAATGAAAATATTCTAAAATGTATTATGGCGATGGTCACTCTTGGGGCTCGGAAGCTAGTATTCCAAAATGAGGCTTTTTGGCCTGCTGAACTGAAAAAGAAGCCTCAAAGTCTCCCTGACCTTCTTCTTCCTCTGCCACCTGCCATGTCGTCTGTCAGTCCTCCGCCTCTCCCAAAGCACAGGGTAAAGTTGTTCTATGAAGTTCCCTTATCCCTATCCACCTAAGATCCACCTAAGAAGAAAACAGTTACCTCTGGTTTCCTCCCCAAGTTTTATTTAACTGAGCTCATGTGGCAGGAAGAAAGGGTGAAGTCTGTCAAAACACTTTGCATAGACATTGGTCACAAACCATCGTCTCCTCTGTGAAGCCAAAAGATTCTACCCAAGGGTACTGTATGTCCTCCAGTTATGTTGAAGTCCCCTGAAAATCTTGTACTACCTCCCTAAAATCATCTACACTTTCCTGTTTGCCTTTCCTCTAAGAAGATGAGCATATAACTTTCTGTACCTCACTGTGGGGTAATCACTGTGATTTCCCCCATGTTCACATTAATAAACTTTTATCCCTTTTCTCCTTTTAATTTGCCTCTTTTCAGTTGATTTTCAGTCAAAATTCAGAGTGCAAAAAGGAAATCTTCCCTTGGCTTCCACATTACAAAACTCAGTGAATATACTAAGAACTATTAAATTGTACACATTATGTAGGTAAAATGTTTTGATATTTGAATTACATCTGAATAATGGTCTTATGATAAAAAATGATACAGGTAAACTTTCCATCAGAAATTACGCATGCAGAAGGCAATGTATCAGTAGCTTTACATACCGAAACATTCTGCCAACCTAGAATTCTACTTAGTGAAAAATGAATGCAAAATAAAGATGTTTTCAAGTATAGAAAAAAAGCTGAAATAATACATTGCCAATAAAAAGTTCTACAAGAAATTTTAAATAAAAATTTTCCAGGAAAAGTGGACAAAATAGAAATTTTGCACAAGGTATTTGCACAAGGGAACCAATTGAGTTGAAAGTGGCAAATTTGTGGATAAATGGGAGAGATCCTTTTCATCAATTTTTAATCTTTATAGAACAGAATTGATTGCTCAAAGCAAAATTAATAATAGCCAAAGGTATAGGAAGGAGGAAATAGAATTACAATGTTATAAGTTTCCTACATTATATGTAAAAGTTACAGATCCATATTCCAAAACATATATATAAACTATAAAGAAAAATAAATGTATACATCTATCTATCTATTTTATATTTTATATAGCCAATGAAGTAGATAACCTGCATCATAAAAATATCCATAGATTAGAAGAGAAGGAAAAAAAATAAAGGCAAGAAAAATAAGTAGAAAACAAAAGCAAGAAGGCAGGTTGAAACACAATCGTATTATAATTTCATTATATACACATATAAATGTTGTGAACGTAGTAATAAAAGGCAGATATTATAAAGTAGGATATTGTATTATGTACCTATTTCTGCATAAAAAATGACCCCTGTAGGTAAGAGCATCAAACATTTATTTTCTCGGATTCTGTGCATCAGCTTAACTTAATGCCTCTGTGTCAAGTCTGATGAGGTTTCATTCAAGCAGATGAACTGTGCGGCAGTCACCTTAAGATTCAACTGAGTTGAAGATCTCCTTGACAGGCTTCTGTTTTCAGGAACTATTTGACTTAGGAGTCCGGCTTTCCACAGGTTGTCCAGTAGAAAGCCTCAGATTGTCAATACATCAAATGGGATGCTCCATAAGGATTCTACAACATAGTGCCTTGCTTGTCCCAGCATAAGTAGTTGAGAAAGAAAGAATGAGGAAAACAAGAAGGAACAGAGAGAGGAATGCAGAGACAGAGAAAGCTCAAGACCACAAGTAACCAGTCTTTAAAAATGGTTGTATTAGAAAATAAGAAGTGTCTCAAATCAATGACTTAAGCTTCCACTTTAAGAAGCTAGAAAAAGAAGAGTAAATATTAAACTCAATTTTATTAAGTTATGCATGTCAAATAAAACTCTTAAGGAATAATAAAACTAAAAATAGAGTAAATAGAAAACTGTCAAATATTAGAAAAAAAAACAAAAGCTGATTTTTTAGAGCTTAAAATTGTCTTTTAGAAACTGTTAGATTTGAGAGAGGGAAAGAGAGCGAGAACACATATTATATATATCAGGTATGAAATAGGAGAAATCAGTAATAGATTAAAAAGCTATTAAAAGAACAGTTAGGGAATATAACACACCACATTATTTCAATACTTTGAGATTGAATATAAAATAGAAAATGTCCTCAACTGACATAAACTATTCATATTCACTCAAGAAGAGAATTACAACTTGAATAATGCTACATATATTGTAAAACTAACTCATATTTAAAGCTTTTGCCATATAGAAAATTCTAGGTACAGATAGCCTCCCTGTTGAATTTTATTAATATTTAATAATGAAATCATACCTATTATGAAAAAACACATCTGTAAAATACAATAAAACAGAACATTTCCCATATTATTTGAGAAGGCTAGCATCACTGTCATTTGACTAAAATAAACCCCCAAAGAGAGAAAACAAATACACAAATAAGGAGGGAAGGACTTCATAACAGAAACAATTATATATAAAGAGAAGACCATTTCTCAGATCTGAAGAAAGACGTGAGCTCACCAATTACAGATAGATAACCTATGATAAAGAAATTCTCACTAGGAAATCTGTGAATCTTTAAATTTGAGTGTTTGAATACTAACACTAATGTCCAAAAAATGTCAAGAGAGACACAAGTTCAAATAATTTAATGGTGCTTGCCCAGCCTTTGATCATTCATCAGAAAGACTAAAAGCTACAAGTTACAGAACTTCAGAGTTCTGAAAGAATGTGCCTCTGAACTGAGATTTTATGTCCAAATAATGAAACATGATAGCAGAATAAAAGTACTTTTTAGCAAGGAAATTCTCATGTTTTTAACTTTATTGAAAACATTTCTGGATGGAGAAAAAAGCAGGAGAAAGACATGAGGACAGTAAATTAAATGCATGAGGATAGGTTCAAAAACTCTCAGAATGAAGCCATTTCAGGAATAGCCCCTGATACTCAGATGAACTTGAAGATATGAAATGTTCCTTATTTATTTTTGTTTAGATGTACACCAAAAACTGTAAGAAAAAATACTTTGAAAATATTTTTCAATAATGTGATTAAATATGAAATAATGAAAATAAAATACTTGAAAAGCACTTCAGAAGAAAGTACATAGTAATAGAAAAAATAATAGTAGTGATAATATTAATAATCCATTTGACCTTTAAACCTAGAACATTTCATTTGATTAGCACAAATGATATTAGACACATATAAAAAGGCAACATAATTTATACTTATTGCTGTATTATAATCTTCAAAAGTAAGGCAGAGATTATTCGATTCTAGTTAAACACAAAGCTTACATACACGTATTATCCAAGGCAAGGAAAAAGGAAATGTGTAACAATAAATGAGATTTGTAAAGAGAGGACCAATACTGGAGTTACTGGCAAGGGGATAATATTTTCATTTTATAGGGGAAGGGTTCATGCTGTGATTATGTTGGGGAAAATATTGGTGTTTAAGTGTCTGAATATAATTTATAAGACTTTTTAAAAATTTACATAACTTCCAAATATTTAATAACAATAGCATGAAAAAGAGGATTAAGTAGTGTAAATCTATACTTTTTATAAGATAATTCTTATGTTAATAATTACCAAAAGGCCTGAAAATAGGAAGATTGAGGTGGGAAATTATTGCTATTCATTCCAATGTCTCTTTATTTATTGTGTAATAAAATTTCTAAAATAAATGAAGACTCACTGGCTTTGCTAGAAAAAAAGGGAGAGTTTCATGAATATTTAAGTTGTATCTGAAAAAAAGAATAATAAAAATTAGGGATAAGATCAAGGCTGGAGGATTGCTTGAGGGCAGAGGTTCTAGACCAGCCTGGACAACACAAAGAGACTTCTCTGCGTCTCTTAAACAAAATAAAACACCCCTCCCCCACAAAAAATCCAAACCATAAATAGATAAATGAATACATACATACATACATACATACATAAGCCAGGTGTGGTGATACATGCCAATAGTTTTAGCTATTTGGGAGGCTGAGATGGGAAGATTGCTTGAGCCCAGGAGTCCAAGGTTTCAGTGAGTTACAATCATACCATAGCACTCCAGCTTAGGGAACAGAATGAAATCCTGTCACTAAAAAAAGTTAATTAATTTAAATTTTAAAAAGTGGAAAAATAAAATTAGCGACAAAAGTAGAATATAATTTTTGGGCCTCATAAATGAATAATTTAGGAGAAGTTAATGGAACAACCGGATATAGTTAAGGATTTTAAATACAGACACACAGTAGTGACTACAATATATTTTGTAAAGTCATGAATTATGTAGTGGACAATGTTTAGTTGTTTTATGTCTGAAATGGTAAACTAATATTTTTCTTGAACTCACTCCATGCATGCTCGTTGGTATTGATGATTAACTGATCACCCCTGCTATGAAGATGCCATGTTTACACCGATCATTTACGTTGAGATTTCACCATAAAGCTCAGTGTATTTTCAAGTGTTTTTAATTTGAGTAATTCTTCCCACAGTCCTGGTCATTGGAGCAGAAACAAGTACACAAAATTAAACAATTTCTGGATAGAGTTCCTCTTCCATTAAAAAGCTATAAATAGGTAATGCCTCTTGACTTTTTGGAAAGGGCTGTAGTCTCTAAATTCTGTCACCAAATTTTTCAACAGCTTCTTTCTACAGAATGAAGATCTTTTACTGTGTCTTCCATTTTCTGTGTTATGTGACCTTCATTCTACAAGGTAAAATAGATGTTTCTGGAATGTTGGTAATATAGCTTCTGGCTAGAAATAGACATACTAGATTATTAATTGAAAAATACAGGTTCTCACCATAATCTTAACAATTAAAGTAGTGTCTTGATTCTGTGGAATTTTTGTTTCCTCATTATGAACATTATTACACTAAGATACTTTACCTACATCCTTTTCTCAATTAATGGGCAGATAAAATCAGATGAAAAAATTAACCTTCATCTTTTCTAAACTTTGAGTTTTCTTTTCTGATACTTAAATGACTAAAAACATAATTTATTAAATTTATTTATAAGATTCAGTAGGGCAGATGATAGCAATCAGACCCCAGGGAGGGAAATGGACTACAGACAGCAATACATACCTGGTGGGACATCAATAGCAAAAGCTGTAAGATGACCCAAGACGTAGTTGGACAATATGCTGGACTGTGAGGTGCAAGGGGAATACAAGGCTAAGTAAAGAAGCCATAACTCCAAAGTCCATGCTGAATTAGTCAACAGTTAGTGAAGAAATGCAGGAACACCCTTATGAATCAATTAAATATAAATAATGGAAAGTATAGAGCAATGAAGCTCTTGGTGGTCATTATATTATATTCTTGGAGGTATGCCACTGAGGCAATCAGGACTCTCTAACAGTAAAGATGTAAATTTACATCTATACATCTACATCATGTGTTTGAATTTGGCCTTAGAAAGTTTGAAGTTGAAGCAATGTATCATTTATCAGAAATAAACCTGGATTCAAACTCATAAGATCTAGATTTTGTTGCTAGCTTATTACTGAACATATTGGTGAATGTTGCCACTCAGAATTTAACCTATTTGTCAAGGTCCTTAACAGAAAACAAACAAACAAATGGAAGTACAATCATTAATGATCACATTTTTTTTTTTTAAAGTTAAAAATCTGACATAAAATGTCGTGCCTAATAGTTACATGTACCTCGAAAGACTGCAGTTAGAACCTGGGTAATATATTACAGAGTATAATATATACTTTAAACTAAAAATCAGTCTGCCAATTTAGGTATTGTTATTTTTAATATAGTTTTTGCTGTCATTATAGTTATTATTAATAATGAAAGGGGCCTGAAAAAGTGAAGGTTTCAAATAGGATTGGGAAAGGTATCAAGGCACACATCCCTGTCAGTCAACAACCATCTAATAATGAGAAAACAGACACCTAATAATATTTTGCTTTTTGAAAATATTAATAAAACTATTTAACAAAACTGTAAAGAAAAAGGAATGAAGGCAAAAATCTACTTTTTCAGTGATAATATCATAATATATATGTGTGGTTGAATGATCATATAAGGATGTTGTGAACAACTTCGTTGTAACATGTTTCAAAATTTACATGGATTAGATAATTTCTGAAAAACTATAACATAATGAATCAGAATGGTAACAACAACAAAAAGAAATAGAACATATAAATATGTCTAAATTCATTAAGGGAATAGAATTCATAATAATTAATCTTTATAAAAAGATAATGTCAAGCCCAAATGGCTTTGCTATTGAATTCTAAACATTTAGGAAAGTGGTACAACCAGTTATACACAAACTTTTCCAGAAAGCAGAACACAAGAGAATGCTTCTAACTCATTTGATGAAACCAGCAATTCCTGTTATTAAAACTCATAAAGACATTATAAGAAAGGAAATTAAAAGTGAGCCTCTCGTTAATATTGATGCAAAATTCCTTTTAAAAATACTTAGAGTTAAAGCCCAGTAAAATTCCTGAATTACAAAGTAAATATTCTAAAATCAATGTTACTTAATGAACAGATTAGAAAGGTTTATATGATCAAGTCAGATAATTTTTTATAAAATTCATGAATTTTTTAAAGTCTCAGCAATCTGACAATAAACAGAATTAAGTTCTTGCATCTAATAAAGTTTATATTCAAAAACCTACACAGTAAACATCTTACTAAATGATGGAGTCATTAAAATTTTCTCTTTGATATCAGAAATATGATGAGTACCTTGTATCATTAATTTCAATAAATATTGCAATGGAGTCTTAGTGCATTTAGAATGAGTTGTAAGTTTCTTAAATCTAATAGAAGAAAATGGCCAACATTGTTCAATTACCCTGATACTATATGAAGAAAAAGAAAAGGGATCCTAAGATAATTAAAAGAACTAATGAATCAGCTTAGCAGGATTGTTGATTACAAAATAAATATAAAAATCAATTATATTTCTATTCAATACCTAGAAAATTGTATTATAAATCCAACAATACTTAGAATAGCATTGAAATATCAAATACAAAGGAATGCTTTAAAAAAAATTTTTTTAAGATCTCTACACAGAGAGCTAAAAAATATTGTTGAGAGATTAAAGAAGACCTGAATTCAAGGAGGGTTATGCCATATGAATGCACTGAAGGATTTTTTCCTGTAAAGCTCTCAATGCAACGTTTCTCAAAATGATTTATAAAGTCAATGTAATCTTAATCACATCCTAAAAGACATGGTTTGTTTTGTTTTGCTTTGTTTTGTCCTGTTCTGTAAAAGCTGACATAGTAATTCTGAAACTTAAATGGTAACATAAACCACTAAATAATAGTCAAGACATGTCAAAGGAAGAATGAGATGGGAGAACTTTCACCAGACAGTGTTAGAGTGGAAGGAAAAATGTACCACAGCGGCAGAATAGAGAATCCTAAAACAGTAAGAGATGGTTGAGCCCTTCATCCAGGAGGCGTACTGCATCCCCTCACCTTGCGCCCATTAGGCAAGAGTTTATCAATCCCCCTGCCACCTCCCCTCTCCTTGGGCTTCGCCTGACTAGTGCAAACAATGTAATCTAATTGTCAGTACTCTCATATTAATCTGAAATTAAAAAATAAAATGAATAAATTAACTACCCCATTCAAAATCAATGTTGCAATATCAAAAAAATTCATATAATAAAAATTACAAAGAAAATCAATTACACTGAAATGGAGTTATTGAAGTATTAAACATTTTTTGAGGTAGTAAAAAAAATAAGGCTTTTTCTTCCTATGACCATATGAGAAACAAAGTGAAGTTTGACTCTGGCCTCTTATAACAGACAAAACCCAATTCCAAGTAACCTGTGGATGCAAGCCTGGGAGGCAAATCAATAAATCATACAAGTTAATACATGAGAATTAGCTACATGAAACGATTTTGGCACCCAAGGAGTAATATTTTTTACTCAGAAGAAAACGATAGCATTAACTACATTAGAATTAGGAAATCTGTAAATCAAAAACATCACTGAGGAAAAAGATAATCTCTACATGGAAAAAGATATTTGCAACATAAGATACCATACTTCTCCAAAAATCAGGAAAAAAATGACATTTTATTATGAAATATGAGAGAAGATGAGATATATGAGGTGTCATCGCAGTCTCATCAGAAATACTATGCTAAAAATACTCAGCATTGGTTATGTTTTTGATATCTTTGAATTCTATATAATGGTGTTGTAAATGTAAATTGGTACAAGCGATTTGAAATTATGTTTGACATTTTCTATTGGAGTTGAAGCTATGTCAACATGTGACCATTATATTCCACCTTTAGGGATATGTCTAACAGACATACCTGAGTGTGTGCCCCAAAAGACCATACAAGAGTATCTAAAAACTGACAATCTAAATATCCTTCAATTCATGAAGATAAAATGTAGGATATTTATATCATAGACAATACGATAATGAAAATAGAAGGATCACAGTTATACAAAATATAACTCAAAAACTAAATTGTGAGCTTGTAAAATCAGACATAAAAGTATATATATACTGTACTGTACCTTTACATAAAATTGTAACATGAGACAGCAAACAAAATATTGTAAGTCAAGATAATAATTTCTTTTGGAAATGAAGGAGTGAGAGGGAATTGTGATGGTGGGGTGCACCAAAGCCATGCTGGCAGTATCACTAAATTAATGTTTAATTATACTGTTGGCTAAGCATTTGTCGGGGCTGTCTTTGGCAAGTTTGTTTTAATTTTATCTTAAAGTTTATATGTAAAGAAATGAAAGAAATAAATGACATGATTTTTATCTTATACACTTTTAATATAAGTTGTTTCTGCTTCGAAAACATACAGCAATATCATAAAATATAATAGATAAAGGGAAGAGCCTTTGAGTTTCTGAGAACTGAGAATATAACATTTATTAAGAATTCCAGGCATGGAGAGAATTTTTCAATAAATAGTATCGAACATTATTTAATCAGTTAGGAAAATGAAGAGAGCTATATCTCACATTTATAAATAATGTAAAAATACTTATACTAAATTATAATGAAAAGATTGTAGGCAAGAATATCTCATGTATAACAATATACTTTTCTATACATTTCTAGGTGTCAAAAATTATGAGATTGTTTATATATTTAAAATTAAATATGTAATTCATCTTCTAATAAGATAGTTATTGACTAAAAACCACCACTAACAAAATGAAAAACAACAAAGAACTTGTGACAAAGACAGATTAAAGTTATTATGAACAACATATTAAAATTCTTATGAATTATTAAAATAAAATAATCATACCAATACATCAACGAAATACATAAAAAATCAATCTCAAAAAAAAGGAAAAGTATTCAAAAAAATAATCAAAGACATAAAAATTAAAATTGCAATGAATATCATTTTATTTGGGGGCAAAATTTACAGTATTAGAAGCATAGAATTAAACTCTGTGATAACTATCATAAGAATATATCATATAAATATTAAAGGATACAATATACATTTATAATAATTCTAAAATATTCAAACTTTAGATATTGGTTGATGGTCCAAAAGAGCCGAAAGACTAAATAAATTGGTGTATAGTTCTAAAGCATGGTGCACCTTGCTGAAAAGAATAGTACATAGTGTGATGAACACATCATACTTCATGTAATCAGAAATAATATATGCTCAAAAATGAGGTCAGTAATTTCAGTTATTCTTCTTTTACTGTAGCTACATGTAACCTGATGGATGCTGATCGTTGCACAAAACGTAAGGGTGTCTGTAAGAGAAAATGTCTTATGAGTGAAAGGCAGATTGATACATGCTTCTCACCAACTAAGATTTGTTGCTTTGAGACGCTCAATTATGACAACGGTTTGTTTTAAAAAAGAAGACATTCCTGTGAACGAAGAAGTTGCATGTGCACCAGTGCAGAGAGGTATACGAATCTAATTAAAGCCACTGAAATAAATAATTAAACACACAAGCCAATAGTGCTATTTTCCTTTGTAGGTGTTATTTACATATACAATGGAATGAGGTAGGAATTCTGTTATTTTCTCCAAGCTACAAGTTTTGAAAGAAATGTTGATTTCAGTTTAGATGCACTTCAATCTATCTTCCGTCAGCTAAACGTACACAGCTGAACATTTCCCGACCTAACTCCAACCTCATTAGGTGTTTGATTCATGAAAATCAATGTTTGTGGGTTTACTTTCCAAATATTATCATCAGGTTATGGGAGTGAAGACACAAAAATACTAAGCAAGAGACGAAAGTGAAAGCTACATTAGAGCCTGGGGATATTCACCAGCCCTTCCTCTCTCTTCTCACAGGTTCTTTTCATTCAAAAAGAAGCATTAATTGAATACTATCTAATCCATTGAGAACTGGGTTTAAATACAATCTAAACTTTGGCTCAAGAATTTAGAGTCATAAAACATTGAGTTGGCTTATTTTTAGAATTTGCTTACTTAAATCTGGATGGGATGGAATAATGCATTAAAATCTGTTCTTTCTACCCCAATATAACAAGCAAACAGGGTAAGTACTTTCTCTAATATTAAACATGAGGGAAAACGTGGAGATTAGGTGTATTTTCCAGGTAAAAATAAAGATAAACTACCTCTGTACAATAGATTTATCAGGTTCCAAAACATTTGGGATTTTTTGTTTGTTCACTTGTTTGTCTGTCTGTTTTTTTGAACAGTAAGTTTATTTCAGGTTAATGAGTGGGTATAAACAACCAGGTCAAAACATTTGATTTTCTTAGGTAGAGTCCCTCTTGTGGTTATGTCCCACACACAAAAGGTGTGCCAAAAACCCCTACCCCCTGCGCATTCAGGGGAGAGCACCCCAACAGCTCCCTCATTACCCCTCTCCACAACTTAAATTGAAATGAGTTTTTCTCCCGTGTGGGCATGCATCAGATAGTCTACTGGCTTCATGTTAGTATTGAATACATTGGATACTTGCTTTTCCATTGTTGTGATACTTTACTAAGAAGAATGTGTTTCAACTCCAGCCAGGATATTACAAAAGATAGAAAGTCATCATCTTTTTATGGCTGAATAGTATTGCACAGTGTGCATGTACCACAATTTATTAATCCATTCCCAAGTTGATGGGCATGTAAGTTGTTTACAGATCTTAACGATTGCAAATTAAGCTGTGATAAACAATCTAGTGCCAATATCCTTATGATAAAATGATTTGTTTTCTTCTGGGTAGGTGCCTACTAGTGGGAGCACAAGGTCAAATGTGAAGTCTAATTTGAGAACTTTGAGGATTCTCCATACTTCTTTCCAAAGAGCCTGTATTAGTTTGCAGTCCCACCAACACTGTAAAAGTGTTCCACTCTCTCCACGTCCATGTGAGAATCTGCAGCTTTGGGACTTTGTGATGTAGGCTAATCTTATTGGGTTAGGTGACATCTCACAGCCACCTGAACTTTGATAAACCAAATGAGAGTATATACTGAGGAAAAGAATCCTTATTCAATAGGATTATGGGAGAACTGCATAATCACATGTAAAACACTGAAACTGAACCTATACCTTACACTTGCAAAAATTGATTCAAGATAGATAAAAGATTTAAATTTAAGACAGGAAACAATAAAAATCCTCAATGAAAGTGTAGGGGAAACACTTGACAGCATCAGGCTGGGGAAAGATTTTATGAAGAATATTTCTGTGGCAATTGCAAGAACATATATAAATAAATGGGATTTAATTAAACTGAAAAGCTTCTGAGGGTGGAAATATGGTCACTTAAGGGAAGAGTCATATCTTGATGTGCTTTCATTGCTAGAAATGATGATTTAATAAGCTTAAAGCCAATAGTTAATTGTTTATTATAAGTAAGTTAGAAATTGAACTAAGAAAATAATTGCAGACGATGGGCAAAGGGAACAGAGACAGGAGGGAAGTGGATCAGAGAAAAACAGCTACACATTCAGACTATAGGACTTAATGCTGAAAACTTCAGTCTGTTGCAAGACTGGCAGTTTGAAGTCTGGCCCTTTAAGACAAGCAGACGGTCTTACTGAAACTTCACCACTCCTGCAGCTCGACTAGGCCCCAAGGTCCTTGGGTACTGAGAGGCCAGGCTCCCAAAGGTGGGACTACTTCCTAGGAGGGAGTGAGCACAGGTGGTTGGGAAGATTTACAAGAGAAGGTGTAAGGCTCTGAAATCAGCACAAACACTTTGATCTCATGGAGAGAAAAAAACTCTCAGGGAGGTGAGAGACTCCCATTTCTCGGTATGGCATGATGCCCAACTGCCCACAGCCTTCTCAGGGGCTTAATTGGTCATCTTGGGGGCTGTATGTGTGGTCTAATTGGTGTCAGCCTTGACGTCCTGCACCTGAACTGTGTTCCTATCCCAGGTTTTGCTTGTGTCAAAAGTCCTGGCATGGTGACTCAGACCTGTAATCCCAGCACATGGGAGGCTGAGGCAGGTGGTTGCCTGAGTTCCTGAATCAGAGACCAGCCTGAGCAAGAGCAAGACCCCCATCTCTAAAAAATAGCCAGTGTTGTGGCAGGTGCCTATAGTCCCAGCTACTTGAGAGGCTGAGACAAGAGGATCACTTGAATCCAAGAGTTTGAGGTTGCTGTGAGCTAAGATGCCATGGGGCACTCTACCGAGGTGACAAAGTGAAACTCTGACTCAAAAAAAAAAAGAAAAAGGTAATATAGAGTGATAAAAGAAGTAATTCACTGCAATTAAGGTAGTTAAAAGAAATAGTTCAGTTAGAAAATGCAAGCCCAAAAAAATCGGAGGTGGAGCATAATGGCAGGTGGGACAGACGTGTAGCCCACCTCTCCCAAGTCATCAGGTGAGAGGAAGGGGGGTCCGGTCCTTTTCCCCACGTGGATTATTGGTATGCACAGACAGCTGGAGACACGCAGCAAATTGGTGGATTGCTGTATATGAGGTGTAATTTAAAACCACGGACTCTGTTGGAGAGATTTTTCCTGCTCGGCCATACTGGCTGGCAGGCCCCTCCCTCACGGAGGACAGCAGTTTACAATTCCTGGCAAAACCCAACTGACGAAAATTTATTCCTGAATAGAGTTTGGCACCTGAAAGGGGAGCCACTCAGAATCACAAAGTACTAAGCAACCCGATGGAAAATTGAAAGGAAGGGATCCCGCCCGGGAAACAGACATTTTTGAATTATCTGAAATGGTGGACACCTTCCCCCAGAACAACAGGAGTGATTAAATAGACCGGACCATTCCTGGTGGGGAATATTGGTGTGGGCTGACAGTTCAGGCTGTGCAGTGAACTGGTGGGTGGCTGGACTCAAAACTCCAGAGCCGTGGAGTATAAGATTTCCGTGCGCCTCAGCTGCAGCAGCAGCGAGACCCGGCAGCACCCACGGGACCTGGCAGCAGCCTCGGGAGATGGAAGCAGCCGCGGTAGCCGGCACCAGAGAGACCCGGCAGCTGCCAGCACCCTACCCCACAGCCAATTGCATTTGCCAGTTTGCAGGAGAACGCAGGAGCAGAGTGGAAAGATTTGTGAAGCATGGACTCCTGCACTGCGTTGGGAGGTTGGATAGAAGTGCTATTGTTGCACAACAATTAAGTAAAAAAACTTTTACAGAAACTCCAAAATGACGATCGGCCAGGTAGGATAGTTACTGTGGTAACAGTATAAACTGTGAATCAGGTATAAGCCTGGGAACCACTCACAGCACCACCTGGTGTCCAAAAAGTATATTGCATTATAAATATACTCCTGCAAAAGTTGATCCCTACGTCATATATATAGATGTATATTTCTACATATATACAAGAATAATATTTTTGTGGTCAGTGCCTTTTTTTATTTTTTCTCATCATTTTCTTCAAGGAACTATCATCAATTTTTATTATTATTTTTTATATATATTTTTTATTTTTAATTTCTTCTTTCTTCTTTTTTAACTTTTCTTATGAACACCACTTTTTTTTTTCTCCCTTCTGTCTTCCTCTTCTTCCCTTCCTATGGTTTCTGAGAGTGCTAACAGCAGATTTCTAGAGGGGTTTTTGTTTGTTTGTTTTGTTTGTATGTTTTTTTACCCTTTTTTCTCAATTATTTTATGATTATTATTATTTTTATTGTAGTTGGGTTTTTTTCATTGTTGTTGCTGTGTGTATGTCTATGTGTTTCTGACTGTGCATCTATGAGTTTGTGTGTCTGATAGCCTTTTTATCTGTTTATTTGCTCATTTGGTCTCAATGAGTTTGTTGTTTTGACCTGCAATTCTGAGCTCCCAGCACTCCCCTCCACTCTCACTCTGAGGCCTGGAGACCTGTCCCCCAGGAGTTCATATTCTTGGGTAATTTCTTGAGGGGTGTGCATAGGGCCTGGACTGCAGCTGCTCAGTGCTAATTCTGCGGCATGGGAGTGAGGAGACAGCAGTCGGCTGAGAGGGAACCACACCGGAATGGCAGTGCCCTGAGGCTCAGAGCAGCAGCTGTTCATGGCAACAATACAGCCCACCCCTGGATATTCCAAAGCCACAACCCCAGTCTCCCTGGGCAACCAGAGGAAGCTGGGCATCTTCTCAGAAGGCAACCACCACGGAAGAGATCTGGGACTGAAACACAGGCCTCATGAGTAAAGGGTCTGCCTGTGGTGGTACCAGCCTGGGTGGAGCGCGGGGACTAGAAAATGCACACACAGAGCCAGGAAATTCCCAGGGCAGGGCTGACCCAGAGGACTGCTTTACTGAGCCTAAGATGCACCCGGCCCTCAGGGGATCATCAACCTATTGACGAAGGAAGGCAAGAGGCTAGAGCTGACTGTGCTATGAATACAAACCTGCAGGAGTAAAGACAGGGCCTGAGGCACAGGTTCTGGGAGCTCAAAACAGCTTCTCTTCTGCAGAGAATTTAGCAGGGACAGAAACAAATTCCCAGAAACTTGTTCTGTTCTGTCAGTAACATCAATCATGGGTGGGGCTGGAATTGAGACTGAACACCCCCCAGCCTCCATCAAGCACCCGAGGTTGTCAGGCCACACCACCCCCTGCTGGATAGAGGCAGAGAGCAGTGGCCTGGCTGAGTAGATACAGATGTCCTTGTGATTCAGGTAGGCACAAAGCCCTGGAGTATCTGCTCATAGGAGACAACTGAGCCACAGACCTGCGGAGCTATCAGTGACTGGGTGTGACAAAGGTACAAGGTGGGAAGGAGGCATCAACCTTCCCAGACTACTCTTTTTGCTGGGTGGGTCCTTCAGACTTCACAGAGCACGGGAGCAAGTCATATTTGAGTCGTCACCAGACCCCAGAGTTCCAGTTCCTAGAGACTTTTGAAACTCTCAAACCTGAGACAGGTGCTGACTGAGACAATTTGCACCTTTTGAACTGAGCCAATCACCTGAGGACTATTCAAGTGGTGCCCTGGGTGTGTGGTTGTAGGAAGATTTGATTTTTCTTTTCCAATTGTTGCCTGTGGGGGGCGGGGTGACTTAATTGCTGGTATTTCTCCACACCTGAGACTTCAACCCAAACTAACTGTTTCACTAGGGTTGAACAGAGACCAGGTGAAAACAAGACAGAACCACTTAGCCCCACCACACCAAATAGGTCCCCAGTTTCTCAGGCTGTAGCACTGTACAGGTCCTCAACAAAGCTCCAGGGAAAAAGTCAAATGGTGGAAAAGAATCATGGGGCAGAATCAGCAGAAAAACGCTGGTAACATGGATAACCAGAATAGATCAACTCCCCTAAAGAAGGATATGGCAGATGTAACTGAAGATCCTATTCACAAACACCTGGCCGAGATGTCAGAAATCGAATTCAGAATTTGGATGGTGAACAAGATTAATAGAATGGAGGAAAATTTGGAAGTAGAAATTTGAAGAGCAATTCGAAAGTCAGAATTAGAAATTCGAGGATAAATTCAAAAGTTGTCTCAAGAATTTAACAAATTTAAAGAGAAAACCACCAAAGATTTTGATGCACTGAAGCAAGAATTTGAAGCCCTCAAAGATCTGAAAAATACAGTAGAATCCCTCAGTAACAGAGTGGAGCAAGCAGAAGAAAGGATTTCTGACATTGAAGACAAAGCTTTTGAACGCTCCCATATTCTCAAAGAGGAAGAGAAATGGAGAGCAAAAACAGATAATTCTCTCAGAGAGCTCTGGGATAATTAGAAGATGGTTAATATCCACCTCATTGGAATCCCTGAAAGTGATGAAGTGGCCTCGCAAGGCACAGAGGCCCTTGTCCATGAAATTATGAAAGAGAATTTTCCAGACATGCCAAGAGATTCTGAAATTCAGATGGCAGACAGTTTCAAAACCCCAGCATGACTCAATCCGAATAAGACATCCCCCAGGCATATCATAATTAACTTCAGTAGTGGTAATATGAAAGAGAAAATTTTGAAAGCAGCCAGACATAAGAAATTCATTACCTACAAAGGGAAGAATGTTAGAATGACTGCAGATCTCTCTGCTGAAACTTTTCAAGCCAGAAGAGGGTGGTCTTCAACTTTTAATCTCCTAAAACAAAATAACTTTCAACCCCAGATCCTGTATCCAGCTAAACTGAGTTTCGTTTATGATAGATAAATTAAATACTTTAATGACATTTATATGTTGAAGAAATTTGCCATAACCAAACCAGCTCTTCAGGATATTCTCAGACCTATCCTCCATAATGACCAGCCCAATCCTCTACAACAAAAATAAACTCACTCAGAAACTTTTGATGAAACTCCAACTTCCACAGTGGAGAAAGGATTAAAAATGTCCACTAGACTTTCGAAAAACTCGATACCCAAAATTTTCCCAGACTTATCAATATTCTCCATTAATGTGAACGGCTTAAACTGTTCTCTAAAGAGGCACAGGTTAGCTGACTGGATACAAAAGCACTCCTTTGGCAGTGTTGGATACAGACTCCAATAAGAAGCTGAGCAAACAAATTTTAGATTTAAACCTAACCATACAACATTTGGATTTAGCAGACATCTACAGAACATTTCAACCCAACAAAACTGAACACACATACTTCTCATCAGTCCACGGAACATACTCCAAAATTGATCACATCTTAGGTCACAAGTCTAACCTCAGTAAATTTAAAGAAATAGAAATTATTCCTTGCAGACTCTTGGACCACCATGGAATAAAAGTTGATCTCAAGCTACTTCTATGACTATTAAACTACCTACTTTTTCAAGGAAGAGCTATATCTATATCACAATTTATTTCCCCCAATAATGAGGAACCTGCATACTCATACAAAAACATGGAAGTTAAATAACCTTATTCTGAATGATAGCTGGGTCAGAGATGAGATCAAGAAGGAAATTGCCAAATTTTTGGAACAAAACGACAATGAAGACACAAATTATCAGAACCTCTGGGATACCGCAAACCCAGTAGAAGAAAAGAAATAACCAAAATTAGAGCAGAATTAAATGAAATTGAAAACAAAAGAATTATACAACAGATCAATAACCTTTGGCTAACCTAACCAGGAAAAATAGAGTAAAATCTCTAATCTCATCAATCAGAAACGACAAAGATGAAATAACAACAGACTCCTCAGAAATTCAAAAAACCCTTAATGAATACTACAAGAAACTTTATTCTCAGAAATATGAAAATCTGAAGGAAATTGACCAATACTTGGAAGCACGTCACCTCCCAAGACTTAGCCAGAATCAAGTGGAAATGTTGAACAGGCCAATATCAAGTTCTGAAGTAGCATCAACCATATGAAATATTCCTAAAAAGAAAAGCCTAGGACTAGATGACTTCACATCAGAATTCTACCAAACCTTTAAAGGGGAACTAGTACCTATATTACTCAACCTGTTCCAAAATGTAAAAAAAGAAGGAAGACTACCCAACACGTTCTATGAAGCAAACATCACCCTGATTCCAAAACCAGGAAAAGACCCAACCAGAAAAGAAAATTATAGACCAATATCACTAATGAATATAGATGCAAAAATATTCAAGAAGATCCTAACAAACAGAATCCAGCATCACAACAAACAAGTTATACATCATGACCAAGTCGGTTTTATCCCAGGGTCTCAAGGCTGGTTCAATATACGTAAATCTATAAGTATAATTCAGCACATAAACAAATTAAAAACCAAAGACCAAATGATTTTCTCAATTGATGCAGAAAAAGCTTTTGATAATATCCAACATCCCTTCATGATAAGAACACTTAAGAAAATTGGTACAGAAGGGACATTTCTTAAACTGATAGAGGCCATCTACAGAAAACCCACAGCCAATATTGTATTGAATGGAGTTAAATTGAAATCATTTCCACTCAGATCAGGAACCAGACAAGGCTTCCCATTGTCTCCACTGCTCTTTAACATTGCAATGGAAGTTTTAGCCATCGCAATTAGGGAAGAAAAGGTGATCAAGGGTATCTATATAGGGTCAGAAGAGATCAAACTTTCGCTCTTTGCAGATGATATGATTGTATATCTGGAAAACCCCAGGGATTCTACTACAAAACTCTTAGAAGTGATCAAGGAATACAGCAGTGTCTCAGGTTACAAAATCAACACTCATAAATTGGTAGCCTTTATATATACCAACAATAGTCAAGCTGAAAAAACAGTTAAGGACTCTATTCTGTTCACAGTAGTGCCAAAGAAGATGAAATATTTGGGAGTTTATCTAACAAAGGACATGAAAGATCTCTATAAAGAGAACTACGAAACTCTAAGAAAAGACATAGCTGAGAACATTAACAAATGGAAAAACATACCATGCTCATGGCTGGGAAGAATCAACATTGTTAAAATGTGCATGCTACCCAAAGCAATATATAATTTTGATGCAATCCCTATTAAAGCTCCACTGTCATACTTTAAAAATTTTGAAAAAATAATACTTCGTTTTATATGGAATCAGAAAAAAACTCGAATAGCCAAGACATTACTCAGAAATAAAAACAAAGCAGGAGGAATTATGCTACCAGACCTCAGACTATACTATAAATCGATAGTGATCAAAACAGCATGGTACTGGCATAAAAATTGACAAGTAGATGTCTGGAACAGAATAGAGAACCAAGAGATGAACCCAGCTACTTACTGTTATTTGATCTTTGACAAGCCAATTAAAAACATCCAGTGGGGAAAAGATTCCCTATTTAACAAATGGTGCTGGGTGAACTAGATGGAGACCTGTAGTCTCCTACAGGACCCACACCTTTCACCATTAACTAAGATAGACTCTCACTGGATTAAAGATTTAAACTTAAGACATGAAACTATAAAAATACTAGAATAGAGTGCAGGGAAAACCCTTGAAGAAATCAGTCTGGGCAAGTATTTTATGAGGATGGCCCCCTGGGCAATTGAAGCAGCTTCAAAAATACACTACTGGGACTTGATCAAACTAAAAAGCTTCTGCACAGCCAAGAACACAGTAAGTAAAGCAAGCAGATAGCCCTCAGAATGGGAGAAGATATTTGCAGGTTATGTCTCTGACAAAGGTTTAATAACCAGAATCCACAGAGAACTCAAACTTATGAGCAAGAAAAGAACAAGTGATCCCATCATAGGCTAGGCAAGGGACTTGAAGAGAAACTTCTCTGAAGAAGACAGGTGCATGGCCTATAGATATATGAAAAAATGCTCATAATCTTTAATCATCAGAGAAATGCAAATCAAAACTACCTTGAGATACCATCTAACTGTAGTAAGATTAGCCCATATCACAAAATCCCAAGACCAGAGATGTTGGCGTGAATGTGGAGAAAAGGGAACACTTCTACACTGCTGGTGGGAATGCAAATTAATACATTCCTTTTGGAAAGATGTTTGGAGAATACTTAGAGATCTAAAAATAGATCTGCCATTCAATCCTATAATTCCTCTACTAGGTATATATCTGGAAGACCAAAAATCACATTATAACAAAGATATTTGCCCCAGAATGTTTATTGCAGCCCAATTCAAAATTGCTAAGTCATGGAAAAAGCCCAAGTGCCCATCGATCCAGGAATAGATTAATAAACTGTGGTATATGTACACCATGGAATATTATGCAGCCTTAAAGAAAGATGGAGACTTTACCTCTTTCTTGTTTACATGGATGGAGCTGGAACATATTCTTCTTAGCAAAGTATCTCAAGAATGGAAGAAAAAGTATCCAATGTACTTAGCCCTATTATGAAACAAATTTATGGCTTGCACATGAAAACTATAACCCAGTTATAACCTAAGAATATGGGGAAGGGAAAGAAGGAGGGGAGGGAGGGGGGAGGATGGGCAGAGGGAGGGTGATTTGTGGGATTACACCTGTGGTGCATATTACAAGGGTACATGTGAAACTTAGTAAATGTAGAATATAATTGTCTTAATACAATATCTAAGAAAATGCCAGGAAGGCAATGTTAACCAGTGCGATGAAATTGTGTCAAACTGTTTATAAAAAAAAAAAAAAAAAGAAAGAAAGAAAGAAAATGCAAACCCAAGAAGAACAATGATGTAAGGGTATAGCCTCCCCTCCACTTGCTGTTTAATGTATGTAATAAAAACAGAGCTAGCCCACAGCGAGAGGCTACCACTGGTCCTCATGCTTGCTCCAAGGAGGTCAGTCCCCAAACCCAGCTGCTCTTAAAAAAAAACTTTCTTTTCATGTCTCAACTTTTAATTTTTCCCTCATCTTATCTCCACCAGCCACTGGGAGGGAACTCATGGTACAGTCTGGGGCTGGACCCCAATAAATTTGTGTTCCACTAAGGAGACAACAACCAAAGCAAATAGACAATCTTCAGAATGGGAAAAGATATTTGCATATTACAAATTGGAAAAAGTCTTAATAACTAGGATCTACAGAGAACTCAAATTCCATATATCATTGGACAAGAGACATGAATGTCTTCCTTTTCTATGGAAGACAGATGAATGGCTAACAAATATATGAAAAAATTCTCATTACCCCTAATCATCAGAGAATGCAAATCAAAACATTTTTAAAAACCAACTGCTGGTGTTTAAGATTACTGATTTTATTGTTACTGTTGATATTTTTTATGGGAGATCTTATGAATCTAATGGCAATGTGTTCTGTATTAATTAAAATTAATTACCAAAACTGGAATCCTCTACTAGGATAGGGATCAAAGGGTCAAGGGAGAGTTGAATGATTTATACAATAGTCTCCCCTCATCTGTGGTTTCAGTTTCCAGTTTTAGTTACCCACCCCCAATAACCTCAGTCCACAAATATTAAATGGAAATTTCCACAAATAAACAACTTACAAGTTTTAAATATCATGCTGTTCTGAGAAACATGATAAAATCTTGTACCACCTCCCTTCTCCCTCCTGAGACATGACTCATATCTTTATCCACTCTACCCAAGCTGCCGACGCTACTCACCTGTTGGTCACTTAGTCACCATCTCAGTTATCAAATCAGCTATCAAGGTATCACAGTGCTTCTTTCTAGTAACCCTTATTTTAATTAACAATGTTCCCAAAGTGCAAGGCAGTAACTGTGGCAATTTGGATATGCCAAAGAGAAGTTGTCAAGTACTTCCTTTAAGTGAGGTGAAAGTTCTCAATTTAATAAGGAAAAAAAATTGTATGCTGGGATTGCTAAAAACTATAGTAAGAACAAATTTTTCCATGCAATTGTAAGGAGAAAAAAAAAATCATGCTTTTTCTTCTGTCTTATCTCAAACCATGAAAGTTACAGTCATAGTGTGTGAGAAGTGCTTCATTAAGATAGAAGCAGCATTGCATCTGTGGGTGAAAGACATAAACAGAAAATATGTTCCAGCTGATAGCAATGTGTTGCATCTGAAAGCATTGAGCCTATACAAAGATTTCAGCAAGGGGTCCTCTAAGAGGAGTGACACTGTCATTTATTGCAAGTGAGGGATGATTACACAGATTCAGGAATACAGAAGGTTAATGCTACATCACAATGACTACATTATTCACCTCACTTCATTTATCTCATCACGCAGGCATTGTGTCATCAGAAGGATGAGTACAGTACAATAACATATTGTGAGAGATAAATAGGAGAGAGAAAGAAGTCACATTTTAATTTTTATGGCAGTATATGATTATAATTGTTCTTTTTATTACTGTTAATTTCTTACTGTGCCTAATTTATAAATTAAACTTTGTCATAAGTATGTTTATACAGGAAAAAACATAACATATATGTGGAGTTTGGTACTATCTGAGGTCTAAGACATCTAGTAGAAATCTTGGGCATTATCTACCACCAATAAGGAAAGACTATTATACTTCAAATGACAATATTAAGTTAATAAAAGGTACAAGTTGGAGGTAAAGAGGTTAGCCTAAGTTGATACTAGTGTCAGCTCAGGAGCCTGAGCCTCAGATCAGATTCAGAGATTTGAGAATAAAAGATAAAAATGTGTAAAGAGTTCCAGGGATGAGAAATGAGTTTAAAAAGTTGAATGCAATGATAAATGAGGCAAATAACTCAAATTTACAATAAAAATTTGAAGAAAAGACTCTGGCGAGATGGTGGTGACAGCAGCATACCTGTGTAAAGCAATGTAACTAGATAGCGAAACCAAAACCCATGGAAAATTTTGCAATAGAGGTGACGTGGTATCCCCACATAAAATACAAATAGGGTGCAGAAAATAAAAACAATACAAAAAGTAAATAAAACATTGGTAGCTACAAGGTCTATATGGAATCCATGTCTGTGTGGGAGAATTCCATGGAAGAAATGGGACCTATTGATGGATCTGAGAAGTGTGCCATAGTGCCAATGACATTCATTGGGAAGGACAGCATGTCTCAGCATGTCTACTTGATTGCACAACTGTAACTGGGATGGGTTTTTTCAATGCAATAGTTGGTAAATGAACTTATATTTAGCAATGACTGGGAGGTTGGAGAAGTCTATTCTATGAACTCTTGTAAGTGACCAGAGAGGGCTCATTTCCAAGAGGGCCCCCAATATTAAGAAAAAAAAATTGTTTCAAAGAAAGACAAAAATTGTGCAGCACTGGAAATATGAAGCATGGGAAACTAAGTTTTGCCCATGTACTAAATAAGAAATGGATCATTTCAAGAATTTCATCTCTCAATATCCCGGTTCATTGTGTAATTAGAGATAAAAAAAATGATGTACAAAATGCCCAGTCCTAGGATTCAAATAAGACCTTGTTAGCATACATATTTATTATATTTTATTTCCCTTCACTCTGGTTCCTATAGATAGATTTTCTCTTGGACACACAGCTAGACTATAAGTAAATTAGGAGGGTTTCAAAAGTATTATATATTTTTCATTTTGCCTCAAACCTAGAACATACTTAAAATCCTATGTTAATGATGATGTTAATCAGTCAATGTTGAAAAACAATGAAACATTTATCTTAGGCTTTCCCATTTATTTCTTCTCTGTCTTAGGCAGATAGCATTTTGTTCAAAATTCTATGGTTTTTAACTTAATTTGAGTTCTGAACTAGAGAACTTAGAATTCTGGAAGAAGCCATTTCTGATTTTAATCCTACGGTGCTTACTACCGACTCATGAAATCTTGGACAAGTTACTAAACTAGCACTAGATGTGCCCATCCATGAAAAATAATGTAATAAATGGAAATACAAATAAAGCCATGGTCTTGTTAGTCAGTCCTCCAAATATAAATTTCTATCTTAATTCATGTATTTCTCAGATATTTAATGTACTTTTTATATACAGTTCATAATTAAACTAACTAAAGTCTCTTTTCTTGCTTTACTTTCTATTTTGATATTCCTAAGAGACTTCCCTTCAGTGGAAAGTGGATAGTGGCAAGAGGAGATATGGTGAGTAGTAATCAAATTTTTGATACTTTTTGAAGGGAGAGCCAAAAAATTTGCTGTGGGCAGAAAATGAGGCTGTGTGTGATGCAAGTTTTTTGTTTGTTTGTTTGTTTGAGCTATTGTAAAAATAAAGTTGCCATTAAACATGTTATAAGAACTGTGAGAGGTACAAGTTTGGCAAGGATGTGCCTTTTTGAGATCAGGAGATCTTTTGGAGTAAATTAGGTTAAATATTTAACTGAAATGCTGAAATAGGCAGTCAGATATTCGTCTAAAATTTATTAGAAAAGAAGGACAAAAACTGTGTAGATCTAAGATTAAAAAAAATTAAAATCATTAAATTCTAAAAGGTATTTAAAACAATGAGGATAAATGATATCTAAATTTCTTAGAGTAAATACTGAAGTAAGACAAAATTCAGAGGCTGGTGACACGAGAAATGAATGAGAAGTGGTCAAAAAGTTAGGAGATAACTGGGTAAATGTGTTATTTTGAAACCCCACTTAAGAGCTATGTCAACTCTTGCTAATAAGCCAAGTAAAATAAAGAGAAAGACATAACCAATGAATTGAGCACGTACAAGCCTTTGAGGACCACAATTAAGGCAACTTCAAAAGAGTAAAAGAAGCAAAACCTGGTCCAAGAGAAGAGTAGAAGATGGAAATTATAGAAAAAAATATATCGAAAATTTTGGTAAACTGTCAGTAAATGGAACAAAGACAATGGTATCATAATTAAAGATCAAATAAGGTCAAGAGATTGCTGTTTCAATATTTATAATTGAACTGTTTAAAATGTTTTTAAGCAATGAAAAAGATTTATTGGAAAAGAAAAGTGATAATGGAAGCTGTCATTAGGTGAGATGATCATAGCACAAAGGGTTTACTCAGAGTAGCACCGCCGAAAACTGTTGTAACTCAAACTGGTAAAACTGGGAAATAGTAATTGTCATGGAAATTAGTGAAGTTCTTACTACCTTAATTTCCTCAGTAAAATAGAAAGGTAAGTCATCAGCTAAAGTTTTGAAAATGAGAGAAAGCTCTTATGGTTTTAGAAGTGAAGAGAGGATGAATTCATTAAAAGTGTGGGAGAAGGACGGAAGCAGGAAATGTGATGATTGCCAGGCAGCTCTAAGAACCATTTCCACCCCCCGCAGAAAACTTACTGTATTTATAGTGAGAACAGCCAGTGTGTTTTCTGTTTTTTTTTTTTTTTTTCCCCAAGTTCATTTGTGGGTGTGCAATCATGAATTAGGGTCTCCTGCGCCATTCTCCAGGGCTCCCAAAGGCTTCTTGCTGCTTCCTCCCATGGCCCTTTTCTGTCCACGAGCATCCCTGCTGCCTCTTTCTCTTCTTATAAGGTCACAAATCCGGTTGGATTAGACCCCCTACCCCTGTGAGCTCATTTGCCTTTAATATCTTCATTAAAGGTTTGTATTTGAAGATATCAAATACAGTTCCACTTTGAAATCACAATTAAGAAATGGGAGAGAAAATTCAGTCCACAACAAGGACTGACAGAATATTAAATAAGAAAAAGCCTCCATGAAATCAGACTATTTTTTAAAGAAATGAATATTAGGGCGTGCCCTAAAGGATGAGGGTGGAAGAAGGCAGATACCCATTCCTAGTGTCAAACTTAGGGGCAGTCGCTAAGACCACTCTCATATCTGACACCAATTACAAGTTCAGGGGTCTCCAAGACTATTCTTGGTTTTGATAATTTCCTGGAAGGGCTCACAGAATTCACTGAAGGTTGCTATGCTCATTATTACGGTTTATCCTATAACAGTATCACATTGGTGAATGGATGAAACAGCTGAGGCAGAGTTCAGAGAAATGTCTAGGGTGGAGTTTCTGTTTGTCCCTTACTAGGACAGTCAGAGGCACCACTACATTGCCAGCCAAAGACGCTCACCCTGCTTGAGTCTATAGAGATTTTACTGGAGTTCCATTATGGATAAACCATTCATGTTGATCTGTCTCCAAAGCCCTTCCCCTGAATCACATTCTTTGACCATTTAGTGCGACCCTGGATGCCCAGGCAAACAAAGAAACTTCTATCACACATGGCATCTTAAGGACTTAGGGATTACCTCCCAAAAGGGGACAGCAAAGACTGGACCTCTTTTTAAGCAAAGGTAGATTCTTTATAACACTCCTAGCAATGTATCACTGAGCTAGAAAATCTGTACATGTGCTCAATCGAGGAACACAGGGTGACAAACGTAAAACAGGGCTTTGGAAGAGTTTAGAGAAGAAGCACTGTCCTCAAGCCATTGTCCTTTGCTTTTCCTTCATGATATCTCTATTTTTCTAGAAAAATTAAAAAGGTATTTTACAAAGAAGTAATCTGTCAAAAAGAATCATACCTAGCTGGCAAAAAAGGATAATAATTATGAACAGATTTCTCTTTTGAAAAAGATATCAGAAAAGTTAGATTGTAATACTATATTGTCCATTCTCATAGCTTCGAAACATTAAAAAAACTTCAGTGCTTTTTTGATGGTTAATTTAAGGAATAAACACTGGAAATGAATACTATAATATTTCATTGTGACTCTATGAATATGAGGAACCAAAAATGCTATTTATGGACTAAAGGATGGGCCTGGTTTTGAAGTAAAGGTGTCATATGAGGTTCACCTAGACAAAAAAAAAAAATGAAAATTTTTAGGCAATATGTATAAATTTAGAAATACTTGTTTCCTAGGTGGTAATTCATGGCATCTAATTTTAAGAGACATATCTCAAGTGCAGAAATAGCATTCCAGCAGTGTTATCCTTTGGGTATGCAGAATCACATGTATACATTTTTTAAAAAACACATGATTACATACATGATTTAATTTGAAAGTGCAACACAAAATAATCTGTGGGCCAAGGTGGGGTATAGTGTGTATCAATAAATGTTTAGAATAACTGGAGAGAAGGTATATGACATATTTGTTTATTCTTCACTCAGTGCATCATTTAACGATTCTTCGTAGAGTTTGGCAACATTTCTTCATATTCTTTATTGCCAAATGCCTGTTTCTTACAAATTTCAGGTCTCTTCAATATGTATATTTAAAAAAGCAGTCTTATTACTCTTTTTTATTCAGAATCTGTCTGTATTGAAAAAAGTATCTTTTTGCCTCTACAGTACCTTAATGCATTTTTTAATTGCTCCTTCTATCACTGTTAATGATGCCGTACCCTCACGCTTTCCAAGAAGGATGGTTTCCAAGGACTCAAATGTTACTGTAGTTATTAGTGATGTCCCATAAATTCAAGTCTTCTCCAAAATATGAAGGAAAATGTAAATGATAATTTGTTTTCTGGTTATATTAAAATTATTGTTAGAAATTAGATAGCATAAAAATGAACGATATATCTTCTTAGTACTTTTGGAACTGTTTAAGCATTAATCTCTACCTTCCTAGAATGTGACCTATGTGTATATTTCAGCGTTGACTCTTCCTCTCTCCTCCATGGGTCACTATAAGATCGAAGATGGAATAGGAGCCTCTGGTGAAAACAAGAAGAGTAGACCCATTAAAAAATGGGAATGAGGGCGGCACCTGTGGCTCAAGGAGTAGGGCGCCGGTCCCATATGCTGGAGGTGGCGGGTTCAAACCCAGCCCTGGCCAAAAACCAAAAAAAAAAAAAAAAAAAATGGGAATGAGTAGTCCATTCAAAAGAGTAGTCCCTTCTTCTGTAGAGCTTAAGACCAACCAGGAGAGTTCAAAATTACTACACACATTACAGATAAAACATTAACTTATTGGAAGGGTCCATTAGCATTTCAAAATTAGGAGCAAGAATCTGAAAAATTATTAGAAGATAAGCCTTACTCAGCCTCAGGACTACCAGGCAAATGGATTAGAGCCTGTGGAAGGTAAGGAATGGACTGACCATCCCAAGCATGAGCAGGGGAAGCCAGAATGTGCTGTACAATGTACCAACCTTCCACCTCCATCAGCGTCTGGAGACCTGAGAGGATAACACTGTTGAAGTACAGATGGGATAAAAGTCCACATTTCATAGGCCCAAACATGCAGCTCAGTTCCAAGGACCAGCAGTGAATTATCAGTAGCTGTAAACTGGAACTCATTCAATGTCAGATTTAGGCGAGTGTTACCCAATGTTTAGATTCAGTACTATTTAGTATAATACTTTCTATAATAGTATTTCTCATTATCCTAAGCAGGAAAAATTTTGGAAACCAGCAGAAGTGATCCAGCAGAAGGCCGCCTATCCAACAAGGAGGTTGCTCTACTGTCCATTGAGACATGAATCACAGCCTCTTGAGACATCTGGTCAGTAGAAGGCATTGTGTAGAAGGTAGACAGTCAGACGACTGCCTCAGTAGAGGTGTCCAAACTTTTCATCTCCTCCGCTATATATTGGAAGAAAGAGTAAGAGTTGTCTCAGGCCACATATTAAATACACAAACACTAACCAAAGATGATGAGCAAAACAAAAGGTCTGTGCATGTTTTGGTGATATCCAGCACCACAAATAACCAGATCAGTCCACAAATAATCTGTGGGCTACCCACATGCCAGAGGTTGGACATGCCTGCAAGGGAAAGAAACAGCACCAAGACCTACTCAAGTCCAATCAGAAACTGGGGCTCCTTATTCAGATGGTTCTGCCCAACCCATACAAGTCCGAGGCAGCAGAAGACAACTTGAAAACATTCTAAGAAAAAGCTCCAAAAGGCAGAGGGGATGAGGGAGCACCCTGTAGAGCAGGGTCTAGGGCAGAGCCTATCCTCAACAGAATTGGTGGTGTGTCCCTACATTCTAGGGCGATGAAGTATGACAGAAGAAAGGTGTTAGAGGCTCTGTTTACACCTATCTTCTCACTGTCTGCATATTTCAGTTTTCAAATACTAGATTTCCCTATTCCTTTTTTACATTCTGTATAATCAGTATTTGCCAGAGAACATGAGAGCTGAAAGTAAGAAAAGCAAGCAGTACCTTCTTTGTACCTTTTCTTTATTTTTCCACATCACTTTTGAGCTTTCTAGAAGGTAAACACATACATAGAATGACTGGAAACAGGAAACACAAAGGTGGCCAAGAGGTAGTCCTAAACATTCCCTCAGATGTGGGGATGTTAGAGATGCAGAGATGTCCATAGAAAAGTATGAAAGATCTCAACTTACTTGGATATGCCCAAGTTCACAAATTATTGAAGATAACACGGATGAGTCTCTCTTTCTCTCCAAATACACACTTATACACATACAAATTCATTTTTTCAGTGACTTCATTGGCATGAGAGCATCATAAGTTCATTTTAACCACTCCTTTAACTATGCATTTTTGGGTTTTCCAAATTTCATGATGTTGTGTATCTGTGTACACACAACTTTGCGCAATGTTTTAAGCATGCTATTGCAGAAGGAATGTGAAATGGCTGGGTCAAAGTATATGTTTCTACACTGTTAAACTGTTCTGTTTTTCTGGGCCACAACCATAATTAGTAAATAATGGTGGAGTACGGGGAAGGCAACACGTGACTGTAAAAAAAAAATTCAGAATTGTATTCATTTATATTTTCCTACATCCAGTGAGTTAAATATTTATATAATATTATGGGATTCTTTTGTATTTTCTCTTTTGTGATTTGCTTTTTCACAACTATTACTTCATTTTTTTAGAACTGCTCATATTTAAAATGATTGTGTATATAGCCTTTTATGTATATTTTTATGTCAACTCTTTGGCTCTTATATGTTGAAAATATGTAATTCAAGCTTTGTTTTTCAATCATAAAGACATTATAAATTTGTACATAATTAAATTTACATCTTTGGTGTGCCTTGTAAAGATTTTGTCTTGCTTATATTTTAAAATATATGTTTCAATATATTTTATATGAATATATGTTTATGAACATACACATCTACATGATCCACATTTGATTATTTTTACATTAAGTTATATAATTAATTTAGTGTATGTTAGAAAACATAAGAGTCTACTCCTTTTTTTACTAGTAGTTTGATAATCCTAACATTATTTGTAATTGTACCATATCTTCTAGATTGCTTTGTCATGCAGCAGTTACAAAAAATTAAACTTACAAATGTTTATATGGGGTTGTCAATTACCTACATTACCTATATTTTTAATAAGTACTACCTAATTTTTATTAGTTATTTTTATTACTTTAACTTCATAGCATGCTAAGCTCCATCATTCTTCAAGCTGCATTTTATATTACTTTATCCTGAGAAGAGGCCTTTTATCTTATCTGGCATCTACTCTCAGAAATCAATGCTGCAACTTTGATATTATAGAGTTTTACTTTCTTAGGTTCTTAAAGTAAGAAGTTTCCTCTTTTTTTTGGAGGGGATGGACAGAGTCTCATTATGTCACCCTCCGTAGAGTGCCATAGAGTCACAGCTCACAGCAACCTCAAACTCTTGGGCTTAAGCGATTCTCTTGCCTCAGACTCCCAAGTAGCTGGAACTACAGGTGCCCACCACAATGCCCAGCTATTCTTTTATCACAGTTGTCATTGCTGTTTAGCTGGCCCTGGCTGGGTTCAAACCTGCCAGCCTGAGTGTATGTGGCCCGCGCCATAACCACTGAGCTACGGATGCTGCCCTGAGTTTCCTCTTTCAAAGACTACTATAGATAATTTTACTTATTGTGCTTTCATTCCCTCAGGGGTCCTCAAACTACGGCCTGCGGGCCACATGAGGCGGTGTGATTGTATTTGTTCCCATTTTGTTTTTTTACTTCAAAATAAGATATGTGCAGTGAGCATAGGAATTTTTTCATAGTTTTTTTTTTTTTTTTTAAACTATAGTCCGGCCCTCCAACAGTCTGAGGGACAGTGAACTGGCTCCCTGTTTAAAAAGTTTGAGGACCTCTGGCTGGGATACTCTTACCTTATAAGTACCAGCTTAAATGATGTGGGCTATGAGCTCAACAAGTTTATTCTAAAACTTATACAATTATTTTTTTAAATGCATATTAAATTTCATAATAATAATGCCACATGCAAAAAAACCTTCACTGTGGATGCATCAAGATGATTGAATCACATTTCTCATTCTATAGTATGTAAGGTGGTTAAGAGACAGGACTCTGGTATCCTGGGTTCAGTTCTCTTTACTAGCACTTATTAGCTGTATCAACTGGGGCAAATTATCTAATAACTTCATGTCTCAATTTTCACTGAAGAGTGCATATGAGATTACTTAAGGGAGGAGTCATATCTTGATATACTTACATTACTAGTAATAATGATTTTATAAGTTTGGAACCAATATTCAAATATTGTTATTAGATTACAAATATATAGGGAACAAGGTCTAGACCAAGGGAGACAGTATGGGAAATCATTTTGGACCCATTTTTCTGGCTGTGAGATCCCATCACTTTAATATTTCTGCAGCCTGGCGTGGTATATTTCCCCCTCCCCTCGCAGCTGCAGCAGAGCAGCTGGCTGGTGGCCTTGAAGCTGCTTTCAGCCAGGACAAGACTGTGTGCTATGAGGGAGTGTTTGGGGGAGTTAAGAATGTGAATTCTGGGAGGCACCTGTGGCTCAAAGGAGTAGGGCCCTGGCCCCATATACTGGAGGTGGCAGGTTCAAACCCAGTCCTGGCCAAAAACTGCAAAAAAAAAAAAAAAAAAGAATGTGAATTCTTTAAACTTCATCCAAATCGGGCAGACTTGCTCCGGACCAGATAAGGAGAAGAAAGATCTCCTGTCTTCCGTCACCTTGATTGGGCCAGAGAAGTCTATCTATTTGGATACAGGGCTGTCAGAGTATTAAAACATCACATCTGTGATGTTCGGCCTCAAATTGATTTCCTTATCAAGAATTTGTTGACATTAAGACCATAATACTTTGAAGCAGTAAAAAGTAACAAGTAAATCCATGCAATTAACATAATCAGCTGTATCAGGGCCACATGTGATTGTATTTGTTCCCGTTTTGTTTTTTTACTTCAAAATAAGAAATGTGCAGTGTGCATAGGAATTTGTTCATAGTTTTCTTTTTTAAACCATAGTCCGGCCCTCCAACGGTCTGAGGGACAGTGAACTGGCCCCCTGTTTAAAAAGTTTGAGGACCCTTGAATGCAAGCACAGCAAGAACCACGAAGAGGTTGTTTGCCTTGCTTTCCTGAGATTTACGACTGTTACGCTGATGTATGAAATGAATACAGAGCCGGCTTGATACTCGGGGCAGCATACTGGAAGCCTCACGAGGAAGTGTGTGCAGCCTCTTGAGCCCCGTTGGTCTTAAAACTATCTCTTTGTCTGTGTCGATTATTTCTCAATATTAATATTCTGTAACCCCTACTAATAATTTTCCAGTCTTCTTGCACCACCAGGCCACAAGGAAGTAAATTCACTGTGTGTCGAGGCTGGTCCCAACATTTCACCTCTATAAGAAGGTAATTAATCACACCTACCTCAACGGATGTTGTGAGGAGCAAATGAGTTAGTATACATAAGTGTTAAAACAGTGCCTGATATGTAGTAGCTTATCAGCAAGTGTTAGCTCTTGCTATTTAATGGTAAGATATGTGAAGCCCAGATAAATGGATTGACCAAAATGTTTCTGAGCAAGGCTGTAACAGACAGAAAAGAGCTCAAGCACCATAACGCTTAGACAATCACTCTTCCCTGACATATAAGAGGCTATGGTCCATAAAAGGCACTTACAGTGAGAGGACATGTCAAAAAGGGCAGGGTTTTTATTGTTTCCATGCTACTTTCTTTTTGTATTGTTTTCTATAATCCCTCAAGTGTCCTAAGCAGCCTTTGCCATGACTATTATGCCGAGAATTATAAATACATGCTAAAAACGCTAAACTTAGGGTGAGCCCCACAGCTTTAGTTACACCCTTTGAATCTAATCTGAGACTATTCACCTTCACTTTCAATAACTACCAAGAGTTTGAACCTACTCTGAGGTATATTATAGTGTAAGAATAGATCAGAAGACCCAATTCCACTGTTGGAGAAATGTCCCAGAGACTGGCCCAAGGAATTCAAGTTTTCTACGTAACAGGCACTGAACAATTCACATCTCAAGGTTGCTAGGTTCAAAAATTAAACAATAGGTTTATTACATATTTATCTTTCATAGAAGAATTTCTTTTTTTTTTTTTTTTGTATTTTGAGACAGAGTCTCATTATGCTGCCCTCGGTAGAGTGCCATGGCGTACACAGCTCACAGCAAACTCAAACTCTAGGGCTTAAGTGATTCTCTTGCCTCGACCTCCCAAGTAGCTGGGACTACAGGCACCTGCCACAATGCCCAGCTATTTTTACTTTTTGGTTGTAGTTGTCACTGTTGTTTAGTAGGCCTGGCCCTGGCTTGAACCCACCAGCCCTGGTGTATGTGGCCAGAACCCTAGTCGCTGAGCCACAGCACCCAGCCGTAGAGGAATTTTCTTTACCCTCTTAAAGCAGAAACATTTAATGCCTACAAATTGGACATTTTATTGTAATTTCTCTTTAACGGACCATGATAACCATTACTTTAAATAGTCTTATTACTTTCAGAGTTTATGAAAGAGTTCCCCAAATCAAAGCAAAACATCCTTTTTTATAACTATAACCAAAATATTGTCTTACAGAAAACATCCAAGTAAGTAATTCTCTTATTAACATGACTTAGAACTCACTGCCAGTTTCATCATGGCCATTTGGCATCTTACGAATACAGAAGTTTTATCTGGCTGTATATGTGTGTGTGAGTGTGTGTATTCATTGCAGAAATCTTTTAGACCTCAGTGTAAAAGGAGACAGTAAAAATATACTTATTTCAGTAATTACAAGGAGGGCTTTAGTAACAGGCATTGATCACAGGGAGAAATATGGTCTAGTGACTAAAGTAATAAATCAGTAGACAAGAATTTCTACTACTTTTTAAATTCAGTAGTTTACTTGGCATAGCTGTTTAAGAAACAATAAAAGAAAGCAAATGCAAAGACTAAGTTCTAATATTTATAGTCCTCTGACCTCCTGTAGGAAATCCCCAGTGGCTAGGCATTTCTTAGGCAACAGGTTGTTAAAAAAGTAATAATCTGCTGGGGATATTGTGATCCTTTTATATTCCCAAGATAAAAGGAAAAGAATGTCCAGCACTTGTGCTCCAGGCAATGCTAAACAGCGGTGTTAACTTTTGATAAACATGAATGACTAAATTCATATCACTGGTGGCAGAGAGAGTTAAAAAGATTTGCTCTCTGCCTTTCCCTTATTCAAAGATTTCCAAGAACTATCGATTGGGCTGAATCTCTTCAATCATGAAGATGCCTGTTTTTCTCTTTTTTTTATTTTTCTTTCTGGACCCAATGTCACCAGGTAAAATGAAAATGTTAATTGAGAAGGGGAAATATCTTTCTGGCAACCTAAATGATGATTGATGTCAACTGGAGATAAAAGAATGACTGAATTGCTAAGAGTGGTCTGTTATGGCCCCCAAAGTAAATTATACATAAAAAAATTGTGATTTTGCTAAAAAAGTAAGGCTTCTAGTGAGTTATGTTATTGTGGGAGACAATTTAAGGACTTGATCAGATGATTATGGGCCAGTTGACCATATTACAAATTCAAATGGATATTAAACTATCTAGCTTCTTAGGGAAGGATGGGCACTGTATAGTAAACTAATGGGTTTTTCACTCAGTTAATGACAGACTTGGCAATATCGTGCTGCATTGTATACAATGAGAATACTTTATCCTAAAATGGTTTTAACTAATTACAATTGAAAGCATTTTAATGGCTCTATTACCTCAGTTGCAATAATATAGCAATTAATATTCATCAGAAACAAGTATGACCTTTTGAGTTACTGCTACCTGAGTTCTTGGCTGTATAAATCAATCATCTTACTTAAAATCCTTCAGCATTAATTTCCTCATTTGTAAATAAATATACAGAGGGTGTCAAAAAGATATATACTCTTTTTAAGAAAGGAAAAAGTTGCATTAAATTTATAATACTCAAGTCACATTTAACTTCAGCACTTATGAGAAAAGCTTAATATGACTTGTATTCATCTTTTGTTTTGGGTATACATTGAGCATTACAATTGTAACACAGTTTTTTTTTTTCCTTTCTTAGAATGTGCATACCCTTTCTGGCACCCTCTGTAGTAATTAAGTCTACTGCATAGCATTAATATGAAGATTAATGCTACATAAATATGCAAAGTACTAAAATAAAATATAAAACTCACGAGGTTCTTCTTAAATAGTATTATAATTACTTTTACATGGCAATGAAACATCTTAGAGAGCACGTAACCTTGAGACATCTCATAGAGAATGAAGGAGATATTGGAGACAATGTTTACGGTGTTGGACTCTACACCCGTAGACTGTGTTTTCTTTTTGTGAACTTGCATTGCTCTCATCACCCATAAATTAGCTCAATGGCCAAACGAAACATCCTGATGGAGGTTTGCAAAGGGCTATGTTGACACATTTTGGTCTACTTGAGATAGAAAAAGTATGTTTTGTGTGTAAGCAAGGACACTGCAAATAATCACTTCACACACTCAATAAAATAATTCCACACACCTTAAAAAAAAAGACAAAGAAATGGTAATTCTAAGATCTGATACAGAAATGGTCCGGAACATGAGTATTTACTTTGTGTACATTAATTTCATCCCTTAGCAGCACAGACAGAACGAAGTGTTCTAACAACAAGTCTAGTTTTAAGTAAATTTTTAAAAATTCAAACTCCTAAGTATTTTGTATAAATGATTCAAAAATTTGATTTCTTTTATCTTTCAAATAAAATGTACCAGATGATAATGAGGATTATTATTGTATTACATTGTTCTAAATTCAAGACAAATTGAATTAAAATCAGGGTTTTTTTGGTACTAATACAATAGAGAATGCTAGTATTTAACATAAAATAGAGAAGACTAGTATTCAGCATAACCACATTTGGATAATAAAATATTAGCTCCAGTTATATTGTCATGAATTACATGTGTCCTTCATAGCACTTGCTTTTGATTAAAAAAAAAAGTGAAAGCCTTCACAACAACACTTTCAGTATCTTCAGGAACCCAAGAGACACTGTGAATGTATATGCATGATTTCAATTAAAAGTTGAAGAATTTTCAATTCCTTCTTGTGAATAAATATGAATTTTTATATCATACAATAGCTGTTCTCTAGAGAAAAGCTATTTGTTGTTTCTGTTACTAGTGGAAAAATGCTAATTTAGAATTCCCACTTAAATAATGCTATTCTTTTTCTCATATTGGTGCTTGACAGCTGTCATCTTCCATTATTTGTAAATTCCAATTAAGTCAAAATACATGCTTCACACCCCTCATGTAGGACAGTGTAATTTAAGGATGCATTTTTAAGCTGGTGAGATAATGTTGTTTCCCTCTGGCATCAAAGACAATAAATAGCACCTCTCCAGACAATACAAATAAAGAGGCATCATTAATTTATACAGTGAAAAGGTAGCATCATATGGCCTAAAATATATGGAAAAACTTTAATATAATATGAGTTTAATTGTTTTTTTTAAATTCCCACTTTCTAAAAAAAAACTTTAAAATTTTATGCTAACATAACCTCACAGAAAGCAGAGGGCATGAACAACTGGATTTTCAGTACCATTAACTTTATCCCCATTGGATCCTGTATGTCAGGATTCATAGGGTTGGAAAGAGAAAAGAACATTCTTCACAAATGTTTTCTGCTTATTATTGATAATTCATCATTATTTTTAATGCTTTTATTTGGGGAATCTCCCTCCCTAAGTGAACTTTTTAACCATGCAAGCATTTCTTGAGAAGATGAAGCATTCAGTCTTATACCCACGAAGTGGATGAGTTCATTGGTTAGCATATGTTATGATGATGCAGGCTTGAATACTTTATACAAAAGAAAACTCTAAAAGTGGGAAATATGAGGAAATACTGACCAATTTCACCCCCTTCTTCTCTGTGTGGCTGATGGGGTCATACATGAAAATACTCGCACGCCCACCATTATGGTCTCCACTGCCCACGCTCTAATATTTATGTATATTCAAAGAATCTCCCTCATGTCAATGTTTGCTAAGGTTGTCTTAATTCTTCTCATAAAAGAGATTCCTAAAAATATTCAAGCAAGATAGAAATTAAAATAACATTGATTTTCCCATTTTTTAATCTTAAAGCCAGAACTGTTTAAATGTTTATCTTCTTTTGATTTTTTTTTTTTTTTTGTTTTTTTATGGTTTTTTTTTTTGGCTGGGGCTGGATTTGAACCCATCACCTCCGGCATATGGGACCGGCGCCCTACTCACTGAGCCACAGGCGCCGCCCTCTTCTTTTGAAACTAAAAGAAAAAAAGTTCTAGATACGTCTGTTACCTTGAATGTGATGATGGAATTATAGATGCTTGGATAAGCCCAAATTCACCAAATTGTACACGTTAAATATGAGCAGTTCTTTATATATAAATTGTACCTCAAAAAAGCTGTTTTCAAAAGCAAGTTGGGTAACTAAGTAGCCATGGCTATATATGGTATCCATTCTAGAGACGCTCTGGATATAACAATCTCTATTTAGAAATTACTGTGGAAAACTAAGCATCAACAACTAATGAACCTGGCCATAGGTTTAGGAGAAAACTGACAATGAAATCAAATGTCACAAATCTCTCAGCACTAGAAAAACAGCAAAACAAATGTCTTCCAGAATCCCTATCCCAGTAAGCAGGTGCTTTATTTATTTTCACACTAACAACTGATTTATATCAAATTGGGGCTTTTGAGACACATAGATTGACTCAATGGTTTATATGTGTTTTTTCTTTCCTCTTAACAGTGAAATGTGCCATGAAAGACACCTTTAGCTGCTTTGTCATGAAAGGCAAATGTAAACGTGAGTGCAATGACTTCGAAAGGTCTGTTGGTCACTGCACAAAACTAAATGTCGACTGTTGTCTGTAGAAATTTGAAATAAAAATCACCATCCATGAAAACTAAAGCACAATGAGTACGAGGATTAGTAATAAACGGAACTGAATTACCAATCGCTCAAGTCCAATCTCTGTTGTTCTCCTGGTTACACGGCATCACTTGAGGAGGTAGGTTCTCTCCTAAGGATCTGACAATAGTGGGAGACATCTGACATATAGGGTGGTTTCGTGGAGAGATACCATTTTGGATATCAATTATTTGCTCATTGGCACAAGAAAATTAAATTACACAAAGAAGCTACTATTATCAGGAGTCTTTAATGCAGAGGTATCCAAACTAACAGCAACATCTCTCCAAATGAAGGAAGAGTTGAGAGAGATCAAAGAAAAGGAACAAGCAGAATTTTCATCAGGTCATGGGTCAGGAGACCTGATTCACTGCAAGCAGAAACCTGTAGCATCAATTTAACCCTTTAGCTTTTTATATTTTTTTCTCTTCAACAAGATATTTCAAGAACCATATCTGAAAGTAAATCATAGCTGTATGAAAACTGAAACAGGCAACTTGAAATTGAGGGGGTCAGATGAAAACTAGAGGGGCACCAGAGCCTGTATCTAGAGAATAGAAGACATAGAATTCAGTGTAACCAGTATAAAAATTATTCAATCACTAAAGTCATTAAGGACTTTATTAATGATTGGATTTGTATTCCCGGCTTATACAAATGCAAAGTTTTTGAAACACTTTGTGATACAGAAATATTCTTAATGTTCCCCAAGTTTCTATGAGGTAATACAATGTCCGGGAAACATATAAGGAAACTAAACAAAGGTGCATATTTTAGGCCACAGACCCTGCAATCAAATTTCCAGAGTTCTAGTTTGCAGAGCAAGCATTGTGGAAATATTTATTAAATTAACTTGATGTGTTAAATAATATTTGGAGAGCTTAAGAGGTCATGTAGCTAACAAATAAGTTATACAGAAATACAAATTGAGCTCTAGCTACAGTGAACACAATTAGCACAGGTATGAGCACTTCCTTACTTTGAAATCATCACAGGGATCTGGAGAAAGAAGGTAAGGTAAATACTGAATTGAAAAAAAGAGGCCATATCTGAAACTAAAAGGCAAGCATAAGACAATGAAGGTAGTGAGCATTGATTGCCTACATGTCCTCACTTGAAAACTAGCACAGCTTAATATACCTATGAGAAGGATTTTATAAAGAAGACCACGTTGGCAATTGCAGCAACACCAAAAATAAGTAAATGGGACATGATCAAACTAAAAAGCTTTGGAAGAGCTAAGGGCACAACAACTAAAGCAAATAGATGCCCTTCAAAATGGAAGGAGATATTTGCATGCTATGAATCTGACAAAGACCTAACAGCCAGAATCTGTGAAGAACTCAAACTAATGAATAGAAAAGAGCAAACAACCCCATTTACCATTGTGGAAAAAAAAAAAAAGAAAAACATGAACAGAACCTTCTCCCAAGAAGACAGACCAATGGCCAACGAACACATGAAAAAATCCTAATTATCAGAGAAATGCAAATCAAAACCAGCTTGAGATATTACCTAACCTCAGTGAGAATATAGCCCACATCACAAAGTCCCAAAGCTGAGGATGCTGGTATAGGTGTGGAGAGAAGGAAACACTTGTACATTGTTGATCAGATTGCAAACTAATAGACCCCTTCTGGAAAGAAGTATGAAGAATCCTCAAAGAGCTGAAAGTAGACCTTCCATTTGATCCCACAATCCCTTTAGTAGGTATCTACTCAGGAAAAAACATCATTTTACTATAAGAACATTTGCACTCAAATGTTTATGGCAGCTCATTTCACAGGTGCCAAGATGTGGATACAACCCAAGTGTACACTCACAAACAGATAAATGAACTATTGTATATGTATGTATACTGTAGAATACTACTCAGTCATAAAAAAGATGGAGACTTCAAAGCTTTTGTATTTACTTGGATGGATTTGGAGAATATCCTCCTAAGTATCATAAGAATGGAAAAATAACCATCCAAGGTCTTTAATACAAATATGAAACTAGTAGATGAACTATTGTATGCCCACACAAGAAAAGAACACACAATTAAATTCAAGTAGGGAGAGGGGGAAGGAGGAAGAGGAAAGGGAGCCTGGTAAGCTCTCACTTAAGGGGCACAGCGTAGAAGTATGTGGCACACCTGGGTGAAGGGCTCAACTACAACATGAACTTTTCCTAACAATGCAAACAATGTAACCTGTTTGTACTCACGTATTAATCTGAAATGAAAACAAAATAAACCTATTAGACAGACTTCTAATTAGAGTGATTTGGCAATTAAATAATGTTTAAATTTTTATTCATTTTCTCTTTTCTCATCTTTTCTTGCACAAAACTTTCCAGATTAATTCTAGCAACTGAGAATTTTATAAGGAGCTAGAAAAGGCATAGCTCCTCAAGCTTCTATAATTAGTTTTCAAACCAGTATTTTCTTTGATTGAATTTATTACCTATAGAGGGAAAAGTTCACTCTTATACTAGAGAGCATTAACTCCCATAAAACCCTTCATGAATAAAAATCATTTTTACAAAAAATGTTATAATTCTTCTATAAAAAATTGCAGTTGCAGGATCTAAAGACTTTGAGGAACTATAGTATGAACAGAAAGTGACCTACATGTGCACATAAACACACACAAAAAATAACATGCACACATCCTCACACATATGTGTATCATGTGTACACATATAGACAGTTAAATATGCATGAAGGTAGATACACATTAGATTTATTATTTATTTATTCTACAGACTATTTTTTGTGCACATGTACTCACCAAAAACTTCCAGTCAGCTTCCTACCTTATCCTAGCAAACAAATTGGGTACCACTGCATAGATAGTTCTATAAAATGTCTATAAACTCAATATCTCTCAATGCTACAATCACTGTGACACGTGAGAGTCAAAAACAGAAGTGGCTTTCCTAATCTGCATTATAAAATAGTTTATGGTCACTAAACTTCATGAAAACTGTCAGGCTAGCTTTCTCTAGTCCAAGTCTGAAGTCAGAACCCAAGCATGTTACCATACAGCTGGAAAAAAAAAAAAAAAGCCTTCACTTAACTGATGATGAGCTCAACCTTGCTGTTGAAACAGAAACATGTGGTTGTAGTGGTTCTGACTGCTACCTGATAAATAGATCATCTATTTTTCCCTAGAACAGCTGCTAAAGAATATTATCTGTGCCAACTGGGACAAAAGTGATACAGCTCATAGTGATTTTTCTGCTGTAATCAAATAGTCCCATTGCTCTCTATCCCAATTATAATTTTATTTTGGGGATGTCTGATTTTTGTTCATTGCTAATAGAAACTCCAAGAAATTTCAATAAATTTGGGTCTCACATGAAAAGATACTGAGATTTCAATTACTTCTCTCCCAGAAGGTACCAAAGATTCTTTTGCTATCTTTGGCTACACACTGCTTGAATAGTATTCAGTTCAGTGTCGATTATTTCTGTTCCAAAAAGAAAAAAAAAATTGCTACACATAAGTTCATTCACGGGCCATAATTATGAACATAAGATAAATAAGTGAAACAAGGCAAGATACATAGAATTTGGGCCAAACCTCCATTTTTAAATTTATTAAATTATTAAATGACCAAGTTGACAAGTCAGAAGTTAGATAAACTGGACCCCTATAGATAAAGGACTACTATTCTTAGCACATGAAAAGATCAAAATTAATGAAAATCATTTACAAGATTTAGAGGGTGGAGGAGCCCGAAGTCATCTGAATCCATCTTTGGCAAGAATACTGATTCAATAATTCCTTAGTTTTCACTACCTATGGAGAGTAGGCATATAATCCCTCATCATCTTCAATTTGTATGTCTCCAAGTTTCCATTTCACACTACAAATTTCATTTAAAAAATTTAAAACTGTAATTGAGCATCAAAATATTATATCAAACTTTCTGCTAGCCAAGTTAAAAAGAAATAGGGGTTATACGGCTCCTATTTCCTAATTTTAAAAGTGAACTTTAAAATTTTCTGATCATTCTAAATTGCATTCAACTTTATAAAGGTGAAAAGTTGAAAAGTTAGGCAGCTACCATAAAATTGAATAACACTTTGAAAAATTCTCAGTTTGAGAGTCAGGGGCAATGATAAATCAGAGACGTTCTTAAGTTTCAGTAGGAAATATAACCAGAGCCTCATCTGACAGCCCGTGGGAACAAAGGAGCAAGGTGAGAGTTGGAGTCCCATTCAGACGTTTTGGCTTCTGCCCAGGAGGGTATTCTTTTTTTGTTTGTTTGTTTAATCTGACAACACCCTTAGTCTCAGAGATCTCATTTTGGACATTTTCCTCTTGGATCTTTCATGTGTGAGAAGCATAAAAGATAAAAGTGGGAGGAAAATCCCTTCAAGCATTAAAGACTGTTCCTGAAGAAGAACCACAGTTCTCAGAAGGGGAACTTGAAGTACAGACTGACAATCAGGTCATCTTTGTTGGTGATTCCTGAGATTCAATTAACACTGGAAGCTCAGTGTGAGCTGTTCTTTACTCTGAAAATTATTCATATTGAATAGTAAATATATGAACTTGTCCACTGAAAAAAAATTGAGAAAGAAAATTTCATGGGCTTCCTATTGTCCACAGAGTCATGACAAAAATTGGATGATAGGCACAAAGATCATTCAGATGCCACAACAGGGGATGGGGAATGCTTAGAAGGCATGGACATAGGAGAAGATGAGGGAGGTTATTGTCATGGTTAGGTTACAGAAATAAAGACCTCATCTAAGGGGAAAGTAAACCACATTTGAGACCAAACAAATGTATTGTCAAATGATGCTCCAGATGTTCAACAACAAAAATACTATTAATAGTACAACTCCAGGAGAAACTCACATCTTATGCTATTAGATTGTTTCCACTTTTTCATAGTTATCTTGAAAGTATGTCAACAAATAGATGCCCTCCTAGGCAGCGCCTGTGCATAGGGCACTGGCCCCATAAACCAAGGGTGGGGGGTTTGAACCCAGCTCCGGCCAGCTAAAACAGCAACAACAACAACAACAACAACAACAACAACAAAAGCCAGGCGTTGCGGCAGGCGCCTATAGTTTCAGCTACTCGGAGGCTGACGCAAGAGAATCACTTAAGCCCAGGATTTGGAGGTTGCTGTGAGCTGTAACGCCATAGCACTCTACTGAGGGCGACAAAATGAGACTCTGTCAAAAAAAAAAAAAAATAGATACCCTCCTTATAGTCTGTAGCCTGGGAGAGAAGAGAACTCATTGATCTGCTTCTCCTTGTTAATACTTTCTAGTTTATAAGAGTAAAGCCATAGAATGTTTGATTTTGATGTGGACTTGGCCAATTTGAGTTACAGTACATGAGAAACTTTACAATCTTGCTTAAAACATTTTATGAGTTTTCCATCGTTCTTCAGACATAGTGCAGTCCCTATAACCAGTCGCCATAACCAGGCTTAAAAATAGTATTCCTCACCTCACAGTCTATTGCTCAGTTAGGCTCCATTTCTTCCATCAGTCATATTCTCACTTCGAACCCTTTGAACATGCAGTTTTTCTCTCCCCAGGGCATCCTCCTCTTCTTCACCTGGCGAACTAATCTTTGAATTCTTAGCTTAGAAACTCAGCTATGAGAAAATTGTATGCATCTCTTCCCCACCCATGTTAGCTAATTATTATATAACATCATTTTACTCTGTCACTCTGTACTGTATTTGCTAATTTAGGTATCTATGTACTTTTGTTTTCTATTAGGCTATAAGCTTCATTAAGGCAAAGATGCAGTTTTTCTTATTTACTTTTATACACTCAATAACTGTGGCAGTGTTTCTTTTATAGTGATTTCTTGGTAAAAGTTATGGGATAAATAAATAACAGAGAAGGAACATAATTTGAAAGGTAAAAAGAAAGGAAGAAAATATAAATGTAACATTTATTCCAAACAACAGATGCCAGGTAAATATCCAGACTCAAAGTCACCGATGATGATTCAACTCTCTTTTTCAGCCATTTGCTATCTGCAAAAGATATGATTGTTTCCTCAGCAAAGATATGAACAGAGTTAGGTGTTCATAATATGAATATTAATTATCTTGCTCCTTCCGTAACTTCTCTACATATGGAGTGCAACCACGTTTGAAAGTGAACCCACTTATTATTAAAGGAAGAAGAAAATTTTTAACATTTCCGATCCTCAATTATGTACATTCTCAGAATTTTAATGAGTAAAATTACACCAAGAGTGAACCTATGCCACTTCTGTGCACAAATATTCATGACCTAAGCATTGATTGAGGAGTCAATACCTTGTTTTTGTTTCCAAAAGTGGCGGGAAGTGGTGATTAAGCAACTAGCGGTTTCTCTGAAGTAACATGTTTCTAAAGGGAAAGATAAGTCAGAAAGGTCAGGGATGATTAATAGTGTTGATTTCTTTACATTTATGATCAGATAGCCTGATTTTGAAATCCAGCTTCCTCATGTTCTTAGCTTTGGGATTTGAATGAAAATTATCCCCAGCTTTCTAAGCCTCAGCACAATCATCTATAAAAGAATAATACTTACTGCATGTTTCACATTTTTTTTTTTTTTTTTTTTTTGGCCGGGGCTGGGTTTGAACCCACCACCTCCGGCATATGGGACCGGCGCCCTACCCCTTGAGCCACAGGTGCCGCCCAATGTTTCACATTTTTTATAGAAGGGTTAATTAAATATGAGAAAATTTGAGTAAAATTCATATGCAGTGTCTATACATCTAAAAATAATAATGATCATCATTATTACTATAACGACATCAATAAGACTGTAATTGTTTAAAGTTCCAAACCTGCTCCTGTATAAATAGTGTGTTTCCGCAGAGGTCACATTGTAATCATAAGAAACCAATTCACCTGGAGAAAGATGAGAGTAAAATCCCTTCAAATGTGGATGGGATTTTTAAAATCTCAAAAAAGGCTCCTTAAGAGAAGAAAACAGCCCTGGGATAATTCAACCTTTCAGTTTCTTCTCTGTCTCTTGTCTATACTCTGGGTAAGGAGGTAAGGTAGGACTAGTGTCAGCTGTTCAGACGACCCAGGAGCATTAGACAACTTGGTGTAATAATAAAAAGTGCTTTGGTTACACACAGCCTAGGTATAAAACTCAAAGCTACACAACTGTTACTACAAGGTGCAAGGTTCTTCCCAAGTCATAATCTTTCCTGCCTCTTTTTGAGAAGGAAAAAAGAACAGTGAGACAAACAGATAAACTACTACAGTAGCTGTGTTTAAATTATATGCAAATCTTTACATTCAAAATGCTTCTACAGAGCTAAATTGTTAGGCAAATATAGTAACAATGATAAAAAATATTTAAAAGTTTTGAAAAAAACACCTTTCTTATTTCCTACCTATTTTATTCCCAAACATAATTAATACTTCTATAATAACAGATTTGTCATTATGGAAGAATCGGTCATTATGGAAGAATAAATACAGCTGGGCTTCCCAGAAGCACATGCTCAGTCTACTTTTTTTTTTTTTTTGCAGTTTTTGGCCGAAGCTGGGCTTGAACCGCCACCTCTGCCATATAGGGCCGGCGCCCTACCCCTTTGAGCCATATGCGCAGCCCCAGTCTACTTTTTCTAAATAATATGGTGAGCAAGCCTATCTACAGCCAGTAGTTTAATTAAATGAGATGAATCCCAAATCTGTAGTTTTATCTTTCACTTCTATCTGCAACTGAGGATGCAAGCATTCTTATTAGCTATCAGTTAGAAAAATTCTTTAGACTCCTTAAACGGGACATTATCAACATCAATTCTCTTTTCCCTTTCCTCAGCCTCCATAAACTCCTGTATTGCTTATGAGCATTTTTGAACATTACATTCCACAAAAAGGACAGGCTTGCCCATCCATTTTCACCCTCTCTAAGTACATGTGATCCATTTCATAAATAGTCCTTGAAAACACTCTCTACTTTTCTCCTGAAACTGCCTTGATCAAGCTCCCACTGTTCAGCCTGCATGCCCCATGTTCACGAAAAATGCTTGTATTAATATCTACCATTCAGGCTATTCCCTTCTCAAGTTATAGAAAAATTCAATAAGAACCAAATCAGTCACCATATGTCAGTTTTTATGCTGAATGAAGGAAAAATAGGTCCCAAGAGGGCTGTTACCATTAAATGTATATTTATTAGTACAGTAGATGGTAAAATGACATAAATCTAGGCTCTTACCTTTTATTTAAGTGAAGTGTTCTGGAACAATTGCATTAAGAAAATGGTATTTAAACAAGGATATGAGGAATGAGAAGAAGATAAGTGCATCTATAGTGGGGGAGGAGAGTAGGTTGGGGCGGGCAGTTGAGGATATTTCAGGTAAATGTAGCAGGTAAATATGTAAAAGTCCTTAAACAGAAAACAGCCAGGCATATTATAAGTAACAGAGAAAGTTTAGTATATGTTTACAGGAAGAAAGTAAAGATGGTACAGAAAAAAAGATGAAGGTGGAAATTTGGATAAGAGAAGGTCACGAACAACCATGTTAAAAATCTACTTTGAAAAGGAAAAAAAAAAGGTCAAGTAAATGGGACTCTGATTATGGTGTGGAGAATGGAGGGATGAAGGGGGTGTATTTCTAGACAATTAAGAGGCTCTTGGAGCAAAGCAGATGAGAGGTGACACTAACTGAAAGATTTCTTCTTTAGCGATAAGAAATAAATGGATGAATCTGAGCTGCAAGGGGCTGGTAGAATTTTCAGAAGTTGAGGATTGGTGCTAAATGGAAAGTAAGAGAAAGTAGTCCAGATTACTTCCAGAAAGTACGATAGTCCTTTCTGCCAAGTAAAAACCTGGATTACTCATACCAGGTCTCCAGTATTGTTCAGGAATCTATTTGGGATTCTAAAATGTTTTCTAAGTCCCAGGTTGAAGGTTGACTATCAAACACAACTTTGTATGGAACGTTCATTTAATTTGTATTTGTAATGAAATCACAAATACTATTTTTAATTCCGATCCCAAAGGTGAATATGAGTCTGCAGTCAATATATCTCCACCATTACTTCCCTTACCTCTTTTATAGGATCTTAAAAACAATTAGTCTATTACATTAATTGGCAGATTGGAATCACCAAGCCACTTCTGCCTTGAGGCATAACTGTGTTCTTACTTAAATTAAACACAAAACTCTTACGTGTATAATTTACCTAAAGAGATATACCCATATATCTCTACTAGTCTACTACTACAGTCTACTAGTCCTTCAATTGGCCAAAGTCAAAATTGCATCTTTATTGACTTTGAGTGTCTCTCTGTAATATTTCTTAGCTAATAGGTGCATATCCCTGCAGGTCAAGTAGTGCCATTCCTTGAATTCTATCAACTCTGTGGACCTAGGGTTAAGAAACATCTGATATGATATCTCTGGGGAGATGATGACACACAGTTTTTCCGAGGGAAATTGAGAGAAATATCTCCTTTTCTAGAAACTCCAAGGAGCCCAGGAGCTACACAGAGTGATAAAGTGTTTACCAGACACAAAAGTTTTACCAAACCTAAAATTCTATGACATTGCAGAACAGATTCTCCTATCGCCGTGTGAAAGAGCAAGTGAAAGTGAAGGTAAGGACATGCGGAGATTTAAAACTGAAGTGGGATGCCCATCCTCTCTTAAAGCAAAGTAATACAACCACACAACATACTGGGCTGTGGCAATGTGGCAGAGTATAGAGGTTCCTTTGGGGTACTAATAGATTTATGGTAAAAGCATTTAATTAGAGATTCTATGGTATAGAAAAAGAGTGAGTTTGAGATAACATAATAGCTGCTGTAGAATGAACTCTTACTATATGCCAAGAGCTATGGATCCTCCCTGTAAAGTTGATTCCTTTATTATCTTCCACAAATATGGAAACTAAAGCTTAATAATTTGACCAATATCATATAAGTAATAAACAGTAAAGCTTAGACTGAAATCCATGTTTAGATGTTTGGAGTGAGGAAAGAGGACTAAGATTAACTCGCTGAGTTAAAAAACTGTGTCTATAAATCTTTGTACATGCATACTACAATGTGGACTGTATATTTCTATTATACACACATGTGTGCGTGACACACATATACTCACTCACTCACATACATACACAAGCTTAGAAAGAAGAGCCAAGTAGCGTCCAAATTTGTTCCTAACAAATGACTCTGAAACTAACCACAAAATTCACTCAAGAGATCCAGGTGTTCCAGTATGCTTAATTTCAATGGCTGTACAGAATGTGTCTTTCATGTTCTTTGGACTTGGCATATCATTAGACTAATCAGAAACAGACAGTTCTTTGTAGAGTTAATGGTCCAGGTCTCATGATCTCATTTTCTGAATAGCTTTTAAGATTAGAAGATTTTATGCTGTGGTTTTTTAAGTCCATACTCCCACCCATTTGATGTTGGAATTCTTTCTAACATCTTCCCACCAAGTAGTTACCCAACCTGCTCTTGAATAACCACAGTAATAATAAATGTACAGCTTCTTAGAACCACTAATTCCAGTTCGGGGTAGATAATTTTACATGAGTGTTCTCATAATTAGCCTCAATCATTTTTCCTATAATTTTCATAACCTGATTCTAAACTTTGAGGTCATATTGAACTACTTTAATTCCATGTCCTTCGTTGAACCTTCACATGTCTGAAGACTTCTCTATCGTCTCTCAAATTTTATGTTCTTTTTGCTAAACATTACCATTTTCTTTTCATAGTATGTGTTTTTACATCCTCATGCCATCTTGCCACTGCCATCTCAAAATTACTCCAGGATTCTCATGGTATTTCATTTTTTTTCTTAGAACCAAATGCCAGAGTCCAGGTGATGTATACCTAGTGGGAAAACACCTCTCTTACATGGACTTATTTTCTTCACTTTTGCAGTCTAAAATAATTATTACAATCAAAGTCAAGTCTTTTTCTATAGCTAATGACTCTGACTTCATCAGGTTGGCATAGCTCACATTTTCTTCCTTATCTTTCTTCTAGACAACAACAAAGAATAGAGCTAAGGCAAACTAATAGTATCTTTCCTTAAAACTGCATCCATTTCAGACATATATTCTGCTCATTTATATTTTGTGAATTATTTCCTTAATTTCTATCTGTATATATATATATATATGCATATGTATAACATGTGTGAATGGTAACTTTGCATGTTTTCTAATGGCCTATTGTTCTGATGATCAGTAAAGTTTATTAAGTCAGATTCTTGCCATCTACTACTCCCTAGCACTTAACACACTTTGAGAAGTTTAAAGTGTTCCTACCCTCCACCAATGTGAATTCTTTAATGTTGATGATGGTTTTAAGCAGTCATATCACTCAAGTATCTGTCTTCCACCCAATTTGAGTTACTTTCTTTCTGACTTGTTGGAATTCTTGATAGCTAACAATATATATCTCCAGACAGAAGGAAATGAAGGCTGCTGTAAAATAGAGGAGTTTTGTATATGTAACTAATTTACTTCAGGGAACGCTGGAAGGCAACTTGCTTCCCCTTCCCTTAGACTTGGTAAAGAACTGGATTGAGTGAATTTCCCCAGGATTCATCAAAAGATTAACGGTGTTTATATGTACTGTTAAACTGTGTTTACATATCACAGTATAAACAGGAGACCATAAATTTTTCAGCAAATTTAAAATAGTCTTGACATGTTTTAAATTTCTATAGGAGCATAATCTAGGACTCATTCTCTAGAGAAGTTATCTTTGTCTTTTTCCGTGAGCATTATTCTCTGTGCCTACCAGAATTAGATTTTCCAGCCTCACGGAAGAAGTAAGCTTACTCCGAAACTTAATCAGATTAAAGTACAATTTCAGGAAAAAAAAAACCTTAGTGTCTAGTGCTACACATCACAGAATGAACACACAGGAAAATCAGAAACATTCAAATGCTGATTTTATATTCTCACGCATTTGTAAGAGAAAGAAGGCAAAGTGTTAAGATTCTTCTTAGGTAATTTTTTGTACTTTCTCAATTCTTCTACAGAGGAAGGAAATGAAGTAGAAAAGAAAGGGTGGAGGGGACCTTGATTGAATGAGAAGATGGGTTTTAAGGAATTCTATCTCAAATCATATGCAGGGAAAGAGCCACTTAATAATTTGGCTTTTCGTTTTCCCATCTATGAAACAAAGAATTAAATCAACTGATTAAGATAGATTTTCCAATTTTAAATTGCATCATTCTAAGCAAGTTGTTCCATAATAGCTTTTGAAACAACTCTGGCATAGACATTTTAATCTCTAAGGTTCTGGAATGTGTATTTCTATGCGTGCATGGGGATATAGATTTCTTATCATGAACACTTATTGTTTATGCATGTAAAAATAAGTAAGTTTTTTTTTTTGGTTTAACTATTTATTCTTTCAGATAATTAAAGGCATTCCAAAATAATCAACAAAGGATTTTATTCACACATTTATTAAATTAAAATTATTTTTCTTACCCTGATTGAGTAGTCTCTGAATTACTTGAGGTCATGGCCTCTGTCATTTCCCTTATTAAGTCCCAAGTGCCTTCCCTACACCAGGCACTCAATAAAAGGCTGCCAAATGTAATCCTATAAAAAAACCACTATTTTAAACTCCAAGATTTCTTTACTAAAAGCAAAACTAGAAAGAAACTTCTACATTTGATACTGAAACTGATATTAAATTTATACATATATCTGAATTTTTATTTTAAGCATGCTAATTTACTCAGCTAATAAACTAATATTGAACTAATTGATTATCTACCGATTTGAAAGTGCTTAAGTGAAATTAAGATAAAATAACATGGGTAGTGTTTCTCTCTGAGAAGTTCAGAATGAAAAGAAACATTGATTTTTTAAAAAATGAGAAAATTATTACATCAAAACATGTTAAATTTTCCAAAAACATATTCAAAAGCTCTAGAAGAAGGGCAATATGTCACATTTGCTATAACACCCTAATTTTCTGTAGTGTCATTATTGTGGAGTTATATGTCTCAAATTTAATACCTAAAAGCTAAGGAGAAGGCTTAACCTGATTTTCCAAGCTTCTTAGGGATTAACAAGAAGTTTGGAGAGGCAGAAATGCAAAATAAGTGTACTATGGGAAAGGTGGCAGGGCCAGATTTGGGAACAATTGAACTAGAGTTAATTGCCTCAAATATAATTTAGAAATTGATTCTGTATGTGGAGAATAAGTTAATACTGGCCAAGGAACAGTATAATGGTGTCTTATGACTAATGTAAGCTGTAGGGATTAGGTCTAGCTCTAAGTCAATGCTACTGTGTAAGGTTGTGTAGGAAATCTTTAGACAGAGAGACAGGTGTTTCCACTGTTTGAATTACTTGGACCAGATGGAGTTACATGATAATTAAGGAATTCCTTATGGAGTTCATCCCTTTTACCTAATAACTTCAGCTGTGGCAAGACACAGTTGTCTAAAAGGCAATATAAAGCAAGTAATAATTGAGAAAGAGTATGAAGAGTCTTCTAGATTGCTTTTAGTTCCTTACTTCAGTGTCACGGAATATGACCTTATAGGGACATGTTCAATTTATGAAAGCTCACGGAATTAAACCCTTATGATTCATGCACATTTCTACATGCATGTTATATTTGAATAATTTTTTTCTTTAAAACAATTTAATCAGTTTCTTGTCCAAAACTCACTTTCAAGCTCCCTACTTTATTCAAAGCAAAGCCTTTACAATGGCCTACAACACCCTCATAACATGGTCCCATTACAGAATCCCACTACTTTCCCTCTCACTACTTTTTTTTTTTTTTTTTTCAAATCATGCTGGCTCCTTGCTAAGCCATGAACATCTACAACACAATTTGTATCAGTTATTTTTTTTTTCTAACTGTTCCTTCTTGTTGGAAAGCTTATTTTTCAGACAAGATGTTTGGGTAACAGCCTCACTTCCTCAAATTTCTGCTTCTTCAAGTGGCCTACACTGGCAGGTCTATTTTATTTTGTAATCATATTCAGATAGCAACCACCAATGACACTCAGATTTCAAACATAATATATAATTTACTGTGTATTATATTTATTATTTATTTGTTAATGTCTTCCTTCAGTACATAAGCTCCTTGAGCAGAGATATTTTCTATTTTATTTCAAGCAGGTTGAGCAAAACTCAATGAATCACTATATCTCTCCCCCAAACAGTATAAAATATAACTGAATTATCTAAAAATATCAAGCAGATATCATTTTATACAAACTTTCAGAAAAGAGTAAAGGAATCAAATATTGTAAAGAGGTTTGGTAGCCGGGCGTTGTGGCAGGCGTAACCGGGCGTTGTGGCGGGCGCCTGTAGTCCCAGCTACTCAGGAGGCTGAGGCAAGAGAATCGCTTAAGCCCAGGAGTTGGAGGTTGCTGTGAGCTGTGTGAGGCCACGGCACTCTACTGAGGGCCATAAAGTGAAACTCTGTCTCTACAAAAAAAAAAAAAAGAGGTTTGGATGCTGAGTAGTAAAAAAAAGAATGCAGTAAATTTAGTAATGTTAAGATAATGTAACATTAGAAAAATCTATTACTGCAATTTACATTAACAAAACAAAAGGGCGTAAGCCTTCTCTTTATTGTCTTCTTAACTCTACACCTGACCAATACAACAATATCCTTCTCTAGTTTTTCCACAACTTTAGTAGATTAGTCCTCTGAAAATTTCCAATATTGTTTTATTATCTTCTCTCTGAAGAATCATGATGTCCCACGTTCCCAAATTTTATTTTTGCTTTTTACTCTTCTTCACTGACTACACCCCACCATTTCCAAAGATGGTTTGTGATCTGTAAAATATCATGTGTTCAGTACCCAGTTCTCTTTGTTCTCTTCCTCAGCCATGAACTAGTAGACATTTTTCTCAAGTTCCAGATCTGTTTTTCTAACTTTCTAGGATACTGTGAAGAAAATGCATCATGATTTAGCATCACAGTAGAGACAGGTGATGAAAAAGAAAAAAGAATTGAATTTACTCGACATTTTCTGGTGTTGGAGAGAGACTGGATAAATGATGAGACTAAGTATAGAATTGTACAGAATCTAAAAGAGAGCCTTCTTTGAGAGAATGTGATGACATCATCTTTAGATAAATTATCTTATCTTGTGTATCCTTACATTAGAAAGTAAGGCGCCTGTGGCTCAGTGAGTAGGGAGCCAGCCCCATATGCCGAAGTGGCGGGTTCGGACCCAGCCGCAGCCAAACTGCAACAACAAAAAAATAGCCGGGTGTTGTGGCGCGCACCTGTAGTCCCAGCTGCTTGGGAGGCTGAGGCAAGAGAATGGCGTAAGCCCAAGAGTTAGAGGTTGCTGTGAGCCATGTGACGCCACGCACTCTATCTGAGGGCGGTACAGTGAGACTCTGTCTCTACAAAAAAAAAAAAAAAAGAAAGTCCTTGTAATAGAATATGTATATCAGGCAAGAGGTAGTGGATGGAAATAAAATTTGCAAGTCATCCATCGAGAGGTAATACAAATATGGAAGAGGGAGACTTAGTGAACTCATCAGCTGTGACAGGGGCTATGTCATGTAGATGCCCAGAAGCAGGCAGAGGGAAGAGTCAGCTACAGACAAAGTGAACTAGCAGAGCACAGTTATGGTTACTAACACAGTCAGTCAGCAAAGTGGCAATGCGATGTATACATGGAATCTATGGCCAGCATCTCCGGAAGGGAATTGCAATAAAGATTAAATGCATCACTTTTTTTTAAGTACCATTAGTATAGCTGAAAAGATACTTTGAATCTATAGGAAGATGATAAAGGACCTTTTGTCATTGTATTTCAGAGTAAAATAGCATATCAATTTTTCAATTGAAGCAATGAGATAAGAACAGATTAAATAATTTCTTCAAATCATGAAGCTAGTAGAAAAAGCGAGGCTAGAAACTGAGCTGAAAGGAAGTCAAAAACCCCTCTCATTCTGTTTGTTATTTATTTTTGTGAAAAAATCAAGTCATGTAGCACATTAAAAATATTTATCCTTTTTTCTATATTTCCACTGACAGACATTATGTGTGTATATCTATATAATACGTATGTGTATATATAATGCATATGTAGAGAGAAGGAGAGAGAAAGCAAATCACTTTTTAATATTCTTGAAATGTTAGATGCAAAGTAAAAATATTATTTAACATAATATGCACATAAAAAACTTTTTAAAAACTTTAAATTTCTTTTGTAGACATGTTTGTGAACTTTTTATAATTGCTCTTAAAATAGAATTTTTAAGACCTCTCTTTTACTAAAAAGAGCCTGTAAGTTAGAAAAACACACAACAGGTTTCTATAATTCTTCATACTTTGAAAAGCTGATAAATTTCAAACCCACAATCCTCCCTTGGTTTTTATTTACTTGAGTTAGATGAAGAAATTCTAGTCAAATAATTTTTATTATTTCAATATTAAGAATGTTTTCTAGAGTACATTTAGTGAAAGGCATTTATAAGACCTCTTTCTATTTTTAAATAAGAAGAAAATTTGATTCAAAACAAATTATCAGAGAACAAATAATTCTGTATGGTGCCCCATGATCACATTAATGTACACAGCTATGATTTAATAATAAAAAAAAATTAAAAAAAATTCTGTTTCTATTATTTCCAATGACAGAATATTATCTTTATTTCCAAAACAAGAACTGATTAGATGGTGTGCAAAACAGAATAGATGGCCTGGTGGTCCAATCTCAAGAATTAGAGTCCAGAGGAACAAGCTGACACTCAAAGCCAGATTCCAGCGGTGAAGCACTGTGAATGAGAATCTCTTTCTGCTTCTCTGCTACAGTAGAAAAAGCAGAAATGTAACCAGAGCTCTGTGGTGACACAGGGGAAGGCTTACGGCAGTAGTATTTGCCTTTTCTGAATCCTGCAGGCTCACAACTTGTGACCCACACACAAGTCATAACACAGAGTCTTCAGATGGCAATTATGGTGTTCAGATATGAGTATGCATGCACATACTCATACCACACACACACACACACACACACTCTTTCATTACAGTCAAAAAGACTGCAAAAAGGGATTTCACATTTACATATGTAAAATGATAAGAAAATACATTTTTAGATAGCACAAAATGTCCTATATGATTTCCTGTTACACATTGCTTCAAAAATAGTTTATATTTTAGGAAAGAGACAAGAGCCAACCTGTTTGGCTTAATTGTTTTGATTTTCATCATACCATCTATATTCTGTGATTCTATCTACCTACTAGGCATTGTGTCAATGTTGATTGTGTCTGCATTTACAAGAGACCTAGATTTCCTCTTCCATCAAGGGAAAGCTAGTCCACAAATAACCAATTCACTTCCAGTATAGCCGTATAACTACTAATCATCAATTTCAACCACTTCCTTACCATCTTTATTTTCAATCTTCCTGCCCAATCCAACTTGAAGTTCTCTAACATTGGATAGCTTCAACTCCCAGTCTTCTATAACTCTGTTGCTGCTTGCTGCTGGGAAAAAACAAACAAATAAAAAAAAGCCCCACATATATAAGTGTGTGTATAAACACAAACACACAAACACACACACACACACACTATATTTATATAGGTCCCAAATCACTCTGTGGAATACAGGCACTATATACTGACAGCTAACCAAATACAAACCTGTAAGAGCAAAGACAGGGCCTGAGGCACAGGCTCTGGGAACTCAAAACAGCTTCTCTTCTGCAGGGGAATTTAGCAGGGACAGAAACAAATTCCCGCAAAGTTGTTCTGTTCTATTCTGTCGGTAACATCAATCGGGGTGGGGCTGGAACTGAGTGAACACCCCCCAGCCTCCATCAAGTGCCTGAGGTTGTCAGGCCTCACCTTCCCCTGCTGGATAGAGGCAGAGCACAGCGGTCTGGCTGAGCAGATATAGATTTCCTTGTGATTCAGGCAGGTGCAAACCCCTCGAGTATTTGTTCACTAGAGGCAACTAGGTCACAGACCCGCAGGGCTATTAGTGACTGGGTGTGACAGAGGTGCAAGGTGGGGAAGGAGGCATCAACCTTCCCAGACTAATATATTTGCTGTGTGGGTCCTCCTGACCTCACAAAGCACTGGAGCAAGTCATATCTAAGTTGTCACAGACCCCTGCAATCTACTTGCCATAGACCTTTTAAACTCTCCCACCTGAGACAGGTGCTGACTGAGAGAATTGATTTGGACCTTTTGAACTGAGCCAATTGCCCAAGGACTATTCAAGTGGTGCCCTGGGTGTGTGGTTGTAGGATTTGATTTTCCCTTTCCAATTGTTTCCTGTGGAGGACAGGGTAACTTAATTGTTGGTATTTCTCCACAGCTGAGACTTCAACCCAGAGAAACTGTTTCACTAGGGTCGGACAGAGACCAGCTAACAACAAGACAGAACCACTTAGCTCCACCACACCAAACAGGTCTCCAGTTTCTCAGGCTGTAGCACTGTATGGGGCCTCTACAAAGGTCCAGAGGAAAAATCAAATGGTGTAAAATAATCATGGGGGGGGAATCAGTGGAAAAACTCTGGTAACATGAATAACCAGAATAGATCACAGCCCCTCCCCCCCAAGGAAATATATGGCAGATGTAACTGAAGATCCCATTCATAAACAGCTGGCCAAGATATCAGAAATTGAATTCAGAATTTGGATTGCAAACAAGATTAATAGAATGGAGGAAAATTTGGAATTAGAAATTTGAGGAGCAATTCAAAAGTCGGAATTAGAAATTTGAGGAGCAATTCAAAAGTCGGAATTAGAAATTCAAGGAGAAATTCAAAAGTTGTCTCAAGAATTTAATGAATTTAAAGACAAAACCACCAAAGATTTTGACACACTGAAGCAAGAATTTGCAGCCCTGAAAGGTCTGAAAAATACAGTAGACTCCCTCAGTAACAGAGTGGAGCAAACAGAAGAAAGGATTTCTAAAATTGAAGACAAAGCCTTTGAATGTTCCCAAACTCTCAAAGAGGAAGAGAAATGGAGAGCAAAAATGGATCATTCTCTTACAGAGCTCTGGGATAATTCGAAGAAGGGTAATATCTGCCTCATTGGGATCCCTGAAAGTGATGAAGGAGCCTCGCAAGGCACAGAGGCCCTTCTCCATGAAATTACGAAAGAGAATTTTCCAGACATGCCAAGAGATTCTGAAATTCAGATAGAAGACAGTTTCAGAACCCCAGCATGACTCAATCCCAATATGACATCCCCCAGGAATATCATAATTAACTTCACTAAAGTTAATATGAAGGAGAAAATTCTGAAAGCAGCCAGACATAAGAAATCCATTACCTACAAAGGGAAAAATATTAGAATGACTGCAGATCCCTCTACTGAAACTTTTCAAGCCAGAAGAGGGTGGTCATTGACTTTTAATCTCCTAAAGCAAAATAACTTTCAACCCCAGATCCTGTATCCAGCCCAACTGAATTTCATTTATGATGGAGAAATTAAATACTTTAATGACATTCAAATGTTGAAGAAATTTGCCATAACCAAACCAGCTCTTCAAGATATTCTCAGACCTATCCTCCATAATGACCAGCCCAATCCTCTACCACAACAGCAAACTCACTCAGAAACTTTTGATCAAACTCCAACTCCCCCAGTGGCGAAAGGATTAAAAATGTCCACTGGACTTTCGAAAAACTCGATACCCAAAATTTTACCAGACTTATCAATATTCTCCAATAATGTGAATGGCTTAAACTGTCCTCTGATGAGGCACAAGTTAGCTGACTGGATACAAAAACTCAGGCCAGATATTTGCTGCATACAAGAGTCACATCTGACCTTAAAAGTACTTAAGATTTTTAATGAAAAGTAGCAACTCCTGGTCTATCATTCCTCATTTCATAATTTTATTACACAGAGTCTCTTCACTGTTTGTTCAGTTATTTATGTCTACATTTTTAGAGAATATATAGAGGGTGATGTGTATATATATATATATATATACACACATACATATATATATATATGTGTATAACATTTTAAGAAAGGAAAAAACTGTATTAAAATTATAATATAGTTTTTTTTGTATGGCAAACAAAAAATGAACACAAGTCATGGTGAGCTCCTCTTATAATTTCAGAAATCAAAAGTGACTTGAGTATTACAAATTTAATAAGTTTTTCCTTTCTTAAAATGCATATACATTTTTGGACTTTTTAAATTTTCAATGTGATTAACGTGAGGATTTAACACCCTAAAAATAAACTCACCATTCATAACTTTTATTTCTTGTCCTCTCAAATAAAAGTTATATCATCCTTTTCAAACTCTCACTCTCCAACATTCTTTCAAATTTTAAATATCTTAGTCTGTGATTTTATATAAATAGAAAATTCTAAGACTTTCAGTACATGAGAATACTGAATTAGATAATTTTTTGAGTATGATTCTTTTATTCTTAAAAATTAAACCTATTTGAGATTTGAGGGCTTATAAAAATGGAAACTAATAAAAAACATGCCATTCAGAATGGATAATTAATTATCAGTGGTATGTTTTCAGATGTTATATAATATACATATCACATACACATATTTCTTTTTATTTGCCTTTTATTTTTAATTATAGCTACATAATGGTTGTATATTTTTGTACATGTGATGCTTTGGTACAGACCTACAATGTGAATTAATAAAATCAAAATAATTTTGTATGTAGTACCTAAGTTTATCTTTTATTTTGAAAAATTAACACTATAGAAATTTCAAGGAACAATGAGTTTCCAAATATCCCTCAGGTAGCTTCACCCATTGTTTGCTACATATGCTTTCTCTCTCATTCACTTTCTCTTAGTAGAAATGCAATAATATATACATATTTTACATGTGCATTTATTTGTTGACTGAACCATTTGAGAATGAGTTGCAGATCTAAGGACCCTTGACCTGTAAATACTTCAGCATATATCCCAGTAAGATGAAAAGACACATTACACAGTCGCAGTACACCTGTGCAATTAAAGAAATTTAAAACTGATGTAATACTGTTATCTAATATAAAAGTCATATTTAAATTTTACTAGTGAGATTCCCATAATATCTTTATAGCAAATTCCCCAACAAGCAACCAATATAGAACCACACACTGTATTAATAATCATGTATCTTTATTTTTTAATAAGACATGTTTCCTAAATTATTTTTTGTCTTTATTAACACATGTTTAAAGAAAAATTCAAAAATTACTTAGGATGAGTTACTTCATAGAGAATTCCTCTATTTTTATTGTTTTTTTCCTGATGAATACTTCATATTTAAATCTTTAGTTTGGGGCAGGAATACTACCTTCTATGTATTAGAATTCCTAGGCATGTATAGTATTTTAACACTATGTTCTTTCTATTGCATTTCATGAAGAAGCATATAAGGTCAGTTTATTCCATTATTGAGTCCTCCAGATTTCTCCTGTATACAAGAACTTTGTTTTCACTTTGCCTTTTTTTTTTTCTTGTGGGTGGTAAATATCAGATCTTTTTGAAAATACGTGATATATTAAGAAAAGCAACAGGTATTCATAAATATCAGAGCTCACCCCCCATATAAGCCAGTATTTCTAAATTGATTAGGAATCCTTATACTGATTATAAAAGACTTAAGCTCAGAGTAGAAATAAGGCAAGGGAAATGAACTATAGTAAATCTAATGGTACGTGTACCAAATTGCTCAATTGGGGGATTTTTGTAAAGAAGTTTGTTCTTTACGTTGTTAAAAGTTATAGATCCAACTTATTTAGGCAAAAACCCTTCACATAAGCATAGTGTATTCTATTTGTTGCTTAAAAAATAGTTACAGCTTTTTCTTCCATAGCTCCCAGTGAAAGACCCTCTGACAGACAACTACCCTTAAAGAAGAGCACAGATTTTTTTCTTTTGAGAGTCTCTTTACAAGGAACTGCCACATAATTTTAATACAATTTAATCAGAAAGAGGCTACCTGGGTTGACTTCATTATACATTCACACATCAAATCACACCAACATCACTTTTCAAATACCATCTCCTACAAATGAATGCTGTTATCTTTCTCAACAGTAAAGGCAGGCATGTGATTTCTTGCCCATCGGTGGAGACTTAATAAATCTCCCAACATACTACAGTTTCACACCAAGTTAACACCTTCATCAGGGAATGAAATTAACAGAGCAAATCTTGGCTAATTGTGAGAGATGCTAATTATCCACTCACCCCATGAAAGAAGGCATGAGTGATGTGCGGTGAGCCCTGCACAGAGTCACGAATGCTTAGAAATGCAACACTTAAATAAACCCTAAAATTGCTTATGCAGAGAGAAATGGAGACCAGACAGTGAGCAAAAATACACAGCTGGTAAAGGGGGAAAAACTGTAGAGATTTTAACAATTCTTGTTTTAGAACTGTAGCAAAACTATGAGGCCTTCAGTGACTGGAGGGATTCATTATAGAACCTTTATTTCTAGGTCTCTGATGAAAAGCCCACCTGATTATTACTGGGAACAAGTCCTTACCTGGTAATAGCAGTTCACAGATGGACACAGGGTATCTATAAAAGAAGTGACCTCCGTTCAGCTAATCCTAGGGGGAGAGGGGTCCAAGTTACAGACGGGCAGTAATTAGCTCCCCTGCTGGTGGTCTCTGTAGAGAGGCCAGGAGCCAAACAGGTCACACACTGAATGTTGAGCAGACATTTCAGAGGCTGCCAGCTCCTTCTGATCTTGGCTTGAGATGAGCTGGTGGAGCTGTGATGGGAAGATTTAGTCCTGTCACTGTCAATCTGGTGCCCAATCTTTGGATGGGAGACCCTTTTTTCTTGAACTTGTCAATTTGTCACCTTTCAGCAGCACAAGACTCACATTAAGAGGGGAAGGATGTCCTTTTCTAATGATGCTGTTTAGATGCGTGATTTTCAAAAACAAAAAATAAAATAAAACAAAATAAAGAAACTATGTATTACCTTCCTCCACTCTTTCTATCTCCTCTGAAAATCTGAGCAATCACTTAAACCTCAGTATTACCGAAATCCAACCAAACAAGCAAAATTAACACTTTCATCTTTCAGTTTGTCTCTTAGGTCCCACACACTAAATTTGCTTATGGAAAGTAATTATCACTTCACATTCAATTAAAATATCCATGAATAATAGGTTGTGCAAGGTACTAATGCAATGATTCCATTTACAATTGTAAAAATAACCCAGAGAAAGAACTTATGTTGTGGTTAATTTGTGTAATGATGTGAAGGTGATAAATTATTAAATCCCCTGAGAGGCAATATGGAGATTCTCCGAAAGATGGGATGTGTGACACGGTTTAAACAGCAACATGAAAGAAAGGGAGGAAGGAAGGGAGGGAGGAAGAGAGGAGAAAAGGAAGGAGAAAGAAAAAGGAAAATGACAAAATTATCTTTTAAAATGAAAAAGAATTATTTAATAATGAAAATATGGGCCATCACTTATAAAAATTATACATAATTGGCTTAACTACAGAAAAAAAAAAATAAAGTGGAAATTCTTGGCAAGTCAAAGAGGTTTACTAACTTCATCCCACAACTATTGTCCCCAGAATAGTTTAAATGTTTTCATCTATTCTGTACTGAGAGGTCTTTTCCTTCAACACAAAGTTGAAGCCTGAAACATCTTCTCCCCAGTAGACAGAAGGAATATCTTACAGAAACTCTACCAAAAATATGGTACACAGAAGATCACTTCATCTATTATTTGCATAAAATATAATTATTTGAGTCCCTTAAAGACACAGAAGGATTACCTGCTGAACGTTTTGTCTGTTTTCTCTATCAACAACCCACTCCCCTAAAGATTAAAAGTAAAAATTTAAAAATAACTCCTTTCAAAGGGCTTTCCCTACCTGCTTCAACATGGAAGACACACTCTACACAAGCTTTACATTCCATGAAAATTGGCCTTTCTCCCTACAGTGGCTGTGCTGTACAAACTGAGCTATGCTGTCAATATTTCACACTGCTAAAAACATCCTTTTTCTAAATTTTCCACTCATTAAAATGTTTCCGTTCCTTGAAACATACACTATAAAGTAGCTTCTTGTTCTTTTCCAGCCGCCAACCACTCTTTATGACATAATTTATAATTGCTATGAACTTCAACAGGACTACTTTTAAATTTTAATCTGGTTTTTGCTGTTTCCCCGTTTCTTCACTTCCTTCTAAAGAGTCATAACTTACAAGATTAAACTCTGTCCACACTTATCTTCACACCTCATCAATAATGGGTACTAAACATTGCAGAATGAGCGTATCCCTATGCTCTGTGAATTTGTTGAAATGCAAGAACACATTCCAATATTTTTACAGACACTGTGAGTTACTTATTGATTATAGAAAGAAACTCAGTGAGAAAAACAGTACTTAAAGAGCTGGGATCAAGTAATCACAGATATCAGAACAAAAATGGTGGTTTGATCATCAATTTCAGTGATAGCCTTTTGTAAATGGGAGAAAAAGAGGTTCAGCAAAAGGTAAAACTCCACTTTGATTACACAGATGGTAATTGGCTGCTTCAGGACTTAAGTCTGAGTCTTTGTATTCAATTAAAAAATCATATATTATTTCTAAAAGTGACATATCCTGGAAAAGAATGCATATGATCAAAAATCAATTCTCCTGAAATTTGGATTTTCAGTGGTAGCTTTCATGACAACACTTTAGGGCCACACACACAGACTCAGGCACACAGATACACACTCCCTGCACAGATACTTCAAGATCAACAGAGTTCAGTATGAGCGATAGATTTTTTTCCCTAATAAAGTGGGAGATAATGCCAGCTACTGGCTATAGCATAAATAGGACTTGTCTTTCTTAGAAGTATATTTCATACACACTCCAGGGAACTTGCCCCTTTCTGATAAATTCTGGGTAAAATTTAATCTATCATTCTTAGGCCATGTGCAGTGGCTCACTCCTGTAATCCCAGCACTCTGGGAAGCCCAGGTGGGTAGATTGCCTGAGCTCATAGGTTTGAGACCAGCTTGAGCCAGAGAGAGACCTACCTCATTTCTAAAAATAGCAGGGCATTGTGGCAGGCGCCTGTAGTTCCAGCTACATAGGGTGACATAGTGAGACCCATAGCACAGTGGTCAAGGCACCAACCACATGCACTGAGGTTGGCAGGTTCAAGCCCAGCTCAGGCCAAATAAATAACAATGACAACTGCAACAAGAAAATAGCTGGGTGTTGTGGTGTGTGCCTGTAGTCCCAGCTACTTGGGAGGTTGAGGCAAGAGAATCGCTTAAGACCAAGAGTTTGAGGTTGCTGTGATCTGTGACACCACAGCACTCTACCAAGGGTGATATAGTGAGACTCTGTCTCAAAAAAAATTAATAATAATCTATCATTCTTAATTTGTCATTCAAGGTCCATACCACCCAAGGGATTGTAAAAAACTCTTCAAAATACTGAGAAACATAAGTAACTATGCCTGCTGTACTGATATATATACGTGGTGCATGTCTGGTCTATGAACATTAGGTCAACTTAAGGAGGTGGTCAATGTGGAGAGGTGTTCAACTATGGAGGTGTTCTACTGTGTATGTGTATATGTGTAATATACATGTATTATACGTATATATACAATCTCTCTCTCCCTCTCTCTATGAGAGAGAGAGATTGTATATATACGTATAATACATGTATATTACACATATACATATATACAAACACTAAAATGTTTGTTGCCTCTCTGTCTTTCTAAGTGTGTGTGTGTATATATATATAGATATATGGAGAGAGAGAGACAACAAACATTTGAGTGTTTTTATGTGCCCAAAACCATTCCCAGCTACTTGGGAGACTGAGGCACAGGCAGGAGAATCACTTGATCACTTGAGCCCAGGAGTTTGAAGGTTTGAGGTTGCAGTAAGCTATGGTGATGCCTCTGCAGTCTAGCCAAGGCAACAGAGTGAGACTCTATTTCAAAAAATAAATAAATAAATAAAAATATAGAAGAAAAAAAAACTAAAGAAAACAAACCCTTTGCTTTCATGGTAGAAGTTATACTATATGATGCATGGGCCATCTTGGCAATGACTCCACCTAGAATGTCGATTACCCCCCAGTCACCCAGAGAGCTGGTACAAGCATGAATGCACTTTCACAGTATATATATGCAGAGCTACAATTTTGAATAGGTTTTTTTAAAAATCTGCCTTGGATGTGTTAGGAAGTCACATAGGTATTGCAGTAGCACAGAAAGTGCTTTGATGTTAAAACAAAAATTCTAAGAACCTTATTTAATATCATGTTTGTTTGCCCTCTGAAAAATGATGTTAACGTGCAAGCAAACAGTAGCAAATATTACCCCAACTACAGTCTTAGAAACAAAACCAGATTGCACAATTTATCCATGTAGCGCTATACAAAAGATACCACATAAAAATTAAGCATGTCATTTATACTCAGTGACAATTTTTGTACTTGATTGATTAGTGAGTAATCATAGCATTTCTTGTTGCTGAAATACTTGCTTGGACAAAATACTATGAATTATAATATAACAGATTGTTTCATATTTAGTCGATCTCATAGTTATCCTTTGTTTTCGTATGTGGGATTTTTCCCCCTTTCATTTACTGTAAAAATTGAATGTTTACATAAATTCCAAAGTTACCTGCCTTTATCTATTTTCTGGGTAGCTATGGAAAAAACTGAGTGGTTAAAAAAGAAAACCTAATATTGGGAATAAGGGAGAAGGGTGAATTCCAGCTCGATTTCCCATTAATGATGTGTATTTTAAGACATAAACACAGCTATAGAAGGGAAAGTATTTCATCTCCCATTTATAGCCTTCAGCCTGTCTCTAATCTCCATCTCGCTTACACAAACTAAGAATATTTTCTATTCAGTTCCTAGAAGATATTGAAATAGCTCTTTGTAGATCTGCTTGTGCTTTCTTCTTCTGACATGAACCAGAGCAGCCGTAGTGCTGTCCTTCTCACCCACAGTACCCCTGTCAGGGAAGGAAGGGTGCCAGCAGGGAGCAGTCTGCTTAGGCCTCTCTTGGCACCAGAAACCCTGGTGCTGACAGCTTCTTGGCTCACTGAACACTCACCACACAATCCAGACCCTGAGGGCCTAAATGGGCTGCACCTACGTTTTTCTTCTGATTTAGTATTAAATGAAGTCATGTATGCATAAAGTAATTGGACAACTGTTCTATAAGCACTGAAGCTAATACAATAAATATACTCTTTAAGATAAAAATAACGTTCAGATGGTTGTTTGACAGATAACTTTATCTCCTAGAAATGCTGTTTAGATGGAGTAATAGTGGTACATGTAACCCTAAATGATCAATATATATAATTGGCTTAACTACAGAAAAAAAAATAAAGTGGAAATTCTTGGCAAGTCAAAGAGGTTTACTAACTTCATCAGGCAGATTGTGTCTCAAACTAACATTTATGTTTATTTTAAGTACATGACTATTGGAGTCTTGGCATTAGGGACCTAAGTACATGGCAAATTTACCTGACTTTGAAATAGGTGATTAAGATACATGCTTCTCTTTTTTTCTCTCCCAGCTTCAGTGTTCCCCAAAGCAGCTCAAAACAATGTAGGCCCTTCAAAGTATTGATAGATTAAGGGCTGTTGGTCTAGGCTGCAGGACATGTTCTTTACTGACTCAGCAAGCACAGATATCTAATCTTTTTTTCTTTTTTTTTTTTTTTTTTTGCAGATGGGGTCTCCCTATGTTGCCCAGGCTGGAGTACAATGGCTATTCACAGGCGCCATCCCATTACTAATCAGCATGTGAAGTTTTTTTTTTTTTTACTTTTGGCCAGGGCCAGGCTCGAACCTGCCACTCCCAATATATGGGGCCGTGCCCTACTCCTTCAGCCACAGGCGCTTCCCACAGCACAGGAGTTTTGACCTACTCCATTACCTTAACACCTTGTCTTTTCTTTCCAGTGAGATTCAGAGATTTATTGAGGCATTTAAATATGGGGTTATGTAGTGTAAAATCAGCCTGTGAAATCCTACACGACACAATCATTGCCATCCATTCTATCTTCCAGGAGCTAAAGATTCCTTCTGCAAGTGAAAGCCTTCGGTAACTAGACATATCCACATATCTATAGAGGGAGAGATTCTGAGATCAGGAATGTGTTCTTTCTCTGTGTGTAATAATTCTTGATATACATCCCACTGATTTTGTTTCAGAGTCTTCTGTTTATTTTTGGAATGCTACTAGTATGTTTTGAGAAACTTACCCTTATTTTAATTCCTTTTAAGATTATTTTCATATTTCTTTTATCTCAACAGTGATCTCTTATTGGGATCCTTCCATGGAATTAATGTTTCTTAAGGCACCCATCATTTAGAAGGGAATTACTCGGCTGGCTGGTTGTTTCATCTTCATCCTCACTTCATTGTGTGTGTTTGGTCTGTGTTTCTGCTTTCTTAGGACCCCAACCTTCGCTTTCACAAGTGAGAACAAGTTCTGATATTTCTGGTTCTGTATTGTTGTCTTAAAGACATATAACCAATACATTTTCAGTCAGCCTGAGGCTTGGTGTAGACTCTGACTGAGGGGTTGTAACTGCCTTACCCTGATATTCCTGGTAATCCTAGCCTTGGTCAAAGCTGTTTCTACCTTCCCGTGAACAGTCGCCACCCCATACTCATTCATTTCATCATGTGGATGGGGCACTGTTAGAGCAGCGCCCCCTGGGGTTTGAACTCAAAATTGCAACTAATTTCCAGTAGCGAAACCCTGTAAACTTGCTATTTTTAAGTGGCTATTTTGTTTGTTTTCATTCTATTTCTGCCCCCTCCTTGAAAAATTTAGTCTGCTTTGAGCATGAGAATTTTAAGAAAAGTATATTCTAATAACACTTTGTCCATTATTCACTGTGTTTTGAATATGGGAACATAGTGTGAACTGTCATGTATTTACCAGAAGACATTCCAAATGCATTTTAAAAAATCTATATTTAACTGTGGATAGCTTCACAATAAGCTATGCATTTAACAAAATCCAAAGATCCAAAGGAATACAGATAATATCAGCTCACAAAAGAATATAAGGTATTTATTTGTGCATGAGGTTTCAGGAGGATGTAAGTGTGGAGCGAATAGGAAAACAATTTTTAAAATTAGAAATACAATGTTTTACAGTGCAGAGAGAAAACAGAGATAGACCAGGGAAAGAGAACATGAGCACAGATTAAGAGGTTGTGAGACTTGAATATGTGATTCTTGAGTGCAGAGATTCATCAGGAATCTTGCTCAGAATGCTATCCCTGGAGTACAATTCACTTTATCTTAAAAAATGTCTTACTTGGGGCGGCGCCTGTGGCTCAGCGGGTAGGGCGCCGGCCCCACATGCCGAGGGTGGTGGGTTCAAACCCGGCCCCGGCCAAACTGCAACAAAAAAAAAAAATAGCCGGGCGTTGTGGCGGGCGCCTGTAATCCCAGCTACTTGGGAGGCTGAGGCAAGAGAATCGCCTAAGCCCAGGAGTTGGAGGTTGCTGTGAGCTGTGTGACGCCACGGCACTCTACCAAGGGTGATAAAGTGAGACTCTGTCTCTACAAAAAAAAAAAAAAAAAAAAAAAGTCTTACTTTATAAAATATCTTACTTCATTAAATAGCTTACTTTATAAAAACATTTACTGCATCATCAATTGGTATTTGTCATAAAAGTTAGACTTATTAAAAATTACATTAAATCATTTTATTTCTCAAGTATAAAAATAAACTTAAATTGCTATTATGAGTATTCAGAACAAGCAGCAGCATGAATCATATTATTTGCTGGTTTATTCAGTTTAAAGTAGCAGAAGTGGCCAGGTGAGGTAATCCTAGCACTCTGGGAGGCCAAGGCAGTTGTTGCTTGATTTTAGGAGGAGTTCCAGAGCAGCCAGAGCAAGAGCAAGACCTCATCTCTAAAAATAGACGGGCAATGTGACTGGCGCCTATAGTCCCAGCTCCTTGAGAGGCTAAGGCAAGAGAAATTCTTGAGCCCAAGAGTTTGAGGTTGCTGTGAGCTGTGACACCACGACACTCTCCCAAGAGCAACAAAGTGAGACTCTGTCTCAAAAACAAACAAACAAAAAAAATAGCAGAGGATAAATGAGGAAATAGATAACCTATTTGGTAACACGTAGAATATTTTTTCTTTCATTAGAAATAATCCATGTCTTTTAATATTTTTATATAAATATTAGTAATGCTAGTAACAATATAAAAGTCAAAATTTCATTGTAGCCAAACTCTCAAAAGTATCCAATGGCAATGTGATGGTATGTATAAAAGTAAATGTGAAATGTTCATTTATTTAGCCAACAAATTTTCTGGGCCATCTACTCCAGAGCATAACTAGTTTTTTAAATGAAATACAAAATAAGTCACACTTTTTGTTATAGTATCCATCTGTATTTTTGCCTACACATTCATTTTCTTTGAGGAATTTTTTACTTCACATAGCACTCGATACATCAACTTCCAATAGAGTGAATCTTATATGAAATAAGTTGTTTATGTCAGGCCAGCAGTGGTAATTTGCTCAGCATCCAATAAATACTTGTTGAACTTAAGTGACTAAAAACACTTACATTATTCCAAATTATTCCATTTAGGAAATTTCCACAGGCTATTTTAGTGCTTTCAGCCATCGAGGCCTCATATCTCCTTTTTCTTTATCTCTTAAATTTCTGTTTTCTGTCCTCATAACATGTTGGGAATGTGTGGGTAACTTTGTTTGATAACATGGCATCCACCATTACCATGTATCCTTCCAAGATTGACTGACAGAAAACATCATAGAGATTTTGTGTGTGTATTTCCCTTAGTCTTCTTTTCAGTCTTCCTTACTCTCCTTTCTGTTCAAAGTAGAATAGCCTTTACTAGAGAATAAAATGATACTGCTCCTCCCAATTTTATCCATTTCCAATTCATCCCCAGTTTTCTTTGCCTATTTGAAATTAAACCAAACATTTATAAAGGGAAATTGTATTGAGTTTTCTAACCTTATCTTTCTTGAAGGCTCTTTTTTATTGTTTACAGTATCGAGGTTCCATATTATCCATATCCAGTGTACTCTCCTTGCTTTAATTATCCAAAATGTTTACATATCAATAAGGCTCGCTCCTGCGCTAAGTTAAAGGGTAAAGTTAGGATGATAAGAATAAAAGAGATCATTGACTTGGCAATAACATTTCATTGGCTATCCTATTTTGAGTAGATGCCTCAAAAAAGAAAAAAGAAGACTCAAAAATTGAATTACATTTGCTTCCACTTGCATTACAACACTGTATATTCTTCTTACACATCCTTCTCAATAGCACTTGTAATAAATATTGTCAATCCCTAATTCTTACTAATTTATTATCCTGTTCTCTCTTTTCGTTTTAACTCATATGCTAAAAAATATGAATGAAAATTACTTACAAATTGTCACGACAGTTAGCAAATGTCAAATACTCTGTTGGAAAATAATGTTTGGAAATAAAAACTCAAATCAAGGAACAGTAAAATATTTCTATAAAATAAGATGCACAAAATGTTGGCCTTCATGTTGTCAATTAAGGCACTCTTAATAGTATCACTATAGAGAGTTTAAATACGTAACTTAAGTCTTAAAGTGCTTTATATACAATTTTCTACTTAAGAAAAGGGTAAATCTCTTTAAGAGGATGAAATTTAACATGCTTGCAATAAACACAATTACATGCATCTCCAGATTTATGTCTTTCACTTCACGTGTCAATTTTTTTATTTATTAACTAAAGTATGAGTCTTTGCACTCCATCAAAACATCAGTGTCTGGACTGAACAATGTCTAATATTGGGGGAAAATGTACATAAGATAAGATCAAAGGGAAAATGTCCATAAGATAAGACCAAAGATAAGATCTTCCCACTGTTATGTAGTAGGAAGAGCCTAAGAAAGAAATAAAACCCTTAGAGTTTGAATCTTACCTCAAGAATTTTATAGCTACCTAATCTTTGGTAAAGTATTGAATTTATTTAATCTCTCCTTTTGGGGGCGGGGGGAGTAAACTAATTGCAGCTTTTCTAAGAGTTAAAAGTAATCTCTTTGACCACTTGAGTATCTGAAATCAAAAATATACACAATGATAGATTATATCATATTCATTATCATCGCCATAAAAATTATTCTAACAGTGTATGCTATCTCTTTATTTAAAGCTCAGGCACTGAAAAATTGTAAATACATACTTTCTACAAAACATTTTGCAAATCTGTTACATATTCAAGATCAAAGAGAGATGCCTGTAAATAAAAATAGGACCTTCACACTAAATGTAAAATAGAGTGTCTCCATCTTACTGTCTAAGTTCAGACACCATACATGTATTTTTTGAATTACTTACCATAAAGAGTAAAAAGCGTGTTAGAAAGTTGTAGGTAACCAGAAGGATTTCTCTGACCAAACATAGAAAACTTGACTGGTAACAACAGATTAGAAGTCCAGTAATTTTTTCTCATTCGTCTTTAAAAATAAATCTATAATGTCATTTTTGGGACTGCTTACTTATTAAGTATGAATAGAAGAATTTCAATCCTTTTATAATTTTTGATGACACTATTAAGAACAAAGAAACAATTGTCTTAAATGGTGAATTAAATTTATCTTACATACATGAAAAAAATCTTATATTTTAGGTAAGGTATTTTGGTAGTTCCTCTCAAATAAATGGGTTTCCTATAACCATGCCTACCTATGTATCTATAAGCAGAAAATAATTAGAAATAAGCTCTAGCTTAAATGATTATGATAATGTCAAAGGTCCCCACAGGCATATAGGGTCTATAACAAATCACAAGTTTAATATCCTTTTGCCTAGAATAAACTTCACCATCACGAAGTCTGATGGCTCCTCTTTGACTATAAATCCTCTGAACAGTCAGTTTACACATAACGCAGGTGTTAAATATAACATATTCCTTTGGGTATTTACATTTTGGATCAGATATGCTCATTAGCCCAGGAAGACAACGGAGGCCTTGGCTGCTTGCATGTTAGTAAGGCAAAAAAGATTTTTGGAGGGTATTCTAGCCCGAGTCAAGGTTAACATGCTTTGGCTTCTAACACTCAAAGGACTGCCAAGTCTAGAGGAGGGGTATGACCTGCCACTGTGTCATCCCCTCACATCTGCTAGACGCTGACAATAGCCCATTTGGGGGCTAAGTATCCTGACAAATAACACTTTCTCATGATTTATTTTTGGCATGTCTTCAAGTATTCGTTGCCACTGCCAGAAAAATATCAGTTGTTCCTATAGGAATTCTTAGGATGGAAATTAATATTTCCTTTTTTATGGTTATTATGTACTGACAGAAATCCTGAACAGGATAATTTTGGGGCAAAGTAAGTGCTTACTGATTGAACATTTGTAAAACGTTAACTATGACTTAATAACATACTCTTGAAATCACAAGACAAGAAATGCTTCCAAAAATTACAACCTAAATAAGAGGCAAAAGAAAAAAATTGTGTTATCTGACAATGTACTATGGAGAAAATTCAAAATTAATATTGTAAATACAAAGTGCTATCTTATTCTTCATTTAGACTTAATACCAAAAGGAGGATTCTGGTAACATTTAGTTAATTATGAGTCATGACGTGCCTAAAATCTAGTTCTCAAAGAGAAAAGAAGGCAGAAAATTCCAATGTTTAAGTTGGTCAGTTCAATTACTCCAATTTTAAAATTAGTAATCTGAAATCTCACCTCAGTATATGAAAATCAGAGTAGTTTGAAGTTAGTCATAAAAATAAAGATATACATATAAATGTCAGAAGTCTTTTTAAAAGTCTATAATCTTAGGACCATTTCGAATGTGAGAATTATTATAAAAGTCAAAATAGACTGTGAAGGATTGAATTATACAGTTTAAAGTGTCTTAAAAGTAAGGCTGAATTTTTCCATTCAACTTAAAACCTTTATCATTATACTTACATCTGAGGTGGAATTAGAATTTATAGGCCCTTCCTTGAAACCGAAACATAGTTCTGGTGGCTATGTATTGTGAGGGATAATGAAGCTTACCACATATTCCATCTGCTTCCCAGCCTCCTCCCCTGCAGTTAGGGCAGCTACTGACCATCTCCAAGCATTAAATGAGTTACTTCTGGGCCTATAAATTTAAAAAATCTGGTAAGTTAAAATATTACAACCACTTATTCCACAGCCACAGTGACTCAACTCGCACATTCCAGATGATAAATATAAATTACTCCTTCAGTACCTTTATGTGTGTACGTGCTTCATTGAACACTTTCATGTACCCTTTAGGGTTGCGTTATTCGTATTCATTGTTTAAAGAAGAAAACTAAAGTTGGTTCACTCACTGGCTTGAAGAATGTGGTGGTTAGGGAGATACATCCTGAGATCAGACAGAAAATCCTTCAAGATTTATCTCTACTACCCTGTTTCCCCGAAAATAAGATAGTGTCTTATATTAAGGTGTGCTCCCAAAGATGTGCTAGGTCTTATTTTCAGGGGATGTCTTATCTTTCATGTGAGTAGGCCTTATTTTCGGAGGATGTCTTATTTTTGGGGAAACAGGGTACTTATTTCTTGTGTTATGGTCCTGATTATATAATTTCATATAAGCCTCAGAATCTTCATCTGAAAAATGAGAATGATGACCGACCCATTTTGTAGAACTATAGTGAGACGTAAGTAACAAAATACAGGTTAAGCTCTGAGCCATTTTTCTTAAATTGTCAAAATCCCATAGGCTATTTGATGTCTTTTCAATCTTTGATTTTTTTTTTTTGAGACAGAATCTCACTTTGTTGCCCTCAGTAGAGTTCTGTGGCATCATAGCTCACAGCAATCTCAAACTCTTGCACTCAATTGAACCCCTTGCCTCAGCCTCCCAAGTAGCTCGACTATAGGTGCTTGGCACAATGTCCAGCTATTAAAAGAGACATGGTTTTGCTCTGGCTCAGGCTGTTCTTAAACTCATGAGCTCAGACAATCCACCAGCCGTGGCCTCCCAAAGTGCTGGGATTACAAGTATGAACCAGTATACTGGCCTAATCTTTTATATTTTTTAATGATTGGTTTGGGGATTTAAGTTTTAAGGTAAGATATTTTCATATTACCTCATCATTTCATCCTCTGATTAGGTGCAAAGAAGATTGTCAGCCTGGTGCAAAGCAACATAATTTCCTTGCATGAATAGCATTTTCTCTATGGTTCATTGTTTTTTTTTGGTGGGGGCAGGGTTTGAACCTGCCACCTCCCGTATATGGGACCGGCGCCATTCTTTTTTATTGAGGGTACAAAGAATTAGATTACAATGTTTGTATTTGTTAGGTACATTCCCTCTTGTAGTTGTGTCCCACACCAAGAGGTGTGCCATACACTCTAACATTGTGCCCATTAAATGGGAACACCCATTTCCCCCTTCTCCCCTCTCCTTGCTGCCTCGTTCCCTGCCCCCCCTTGAATTGATTTGAGTTTTTCTCTTATGTGTATGTGTAATAGATCATCTACTGGCTTCATATTAGAATTGAGTACACTGGATTCTTGATTCTCCATTCTTGTGATATTTTACTAAGAAGAATGTATTCCAACTCCATCCAGGCTAATACAAAAGATGTGAAGTCTCCATCTTTTTTAACGACTGACTAGTATTCCATGGTATACATATACCATAGCTTGTTAATTCATTCCCAGGTTGGAGGGCATTTAGATTGTTTCCACATTTTGGAAATTGTAAATAGAGATGCAATAAACAGTCAGTAGGCAATGTACTTCAACATTCTCATCCTAAAATTAAAATATTGCAAAATTCTAAGTTCTAAATCCCCTAGTAAATTATCTAGAATCTGTGTGACTTTTATGCCTGTGTCAATTGTGAAAGGAGCATATTTTGAGGCAGGAAGAGGGAGATGAGAGGAGTTCCCTTGTTAAGATTCCTTAAATTTCAGAGTCTTTGAACAATATTTGTTCCCACAAATTTTAGAAATGATAACGATAGTCTTTCTAAAATGATTATCTAAAACTGCCAATTGCCTGAGTATGATTTTTTTTCAAGAATATGGTCTGGAATCTTTAGTACGTGACTATTTTGATATGCTCTCTTAATATTTCAGGACCACTGTGTCTCTTGTCAGTGTTCATCCATATTCGCTTGCACCCTAGTCTTACACTCTTGACCCTCCAATAGAATTCCCCATTGCAGATCTGAACATTACGATTCCCAGGATGAGGATATAACCTGGGAACATGAAAAACAGAGTCATTTTCAAGGACAAGTAAAGGGGTTGGTTGGAAGGCAAACCTTAGTACTTCTTAAACACAGGCTCAGCAGAGACAGGAGAGCTGAGAAATGAAGAATGATAAGGAGAAAGAGCATTTGAGCACTTGCATCTAGCCACATACGAAGTCAACCTCATCTCATCTGACTTTCAATACACATTAGTCAGAAATATAATTCTTCTCATTTGCAGCTATACTTATTCACACAGATTTTACATTTTTCTAATTTTCCCTAAATATTCTTAAGGTGGGAACTCTAAATTTAGTGTATACAAGCTTTTGGGGAGAAGCTTGCTAACAATGGCTTTATGACCTTACTCCTAGAATTTTTGATACAACAATTTTGAGAAAGAACCCAGGAAGTTGTATGTTTTAGCCAATACCTAAAGTTCTTAAGCTTCTAAAGGTCTTCATACCAATATAAAAACTGGCTTTCAAGATTAAGAGATTATATGTTTTCGTCATGCCTGAAAATACCAATTATAATGCCTGAAACAAACATTAAGTCTTTTTCATATACTTGCAATTATACATATAATGAATTCTATTTGCTTTACTTAATTAGATTATTGAAGACATGAAATCAATGATTGTATTATTATAGAGAATATTATATATAGAGATTATTATGCTCAATAATCATTGGTTGTCTTTATCCAACACTCACCACCAGTGCATAATAACAAATGATCATTGAAACTAATGACCTCATATTGTACTGGGTTCAGGACAGCTGTTCCAGAATCTTCTAACATGAACTTATAATACTTCTCACTGCTGATGGCTGCTGTGGCCTTTGCATCGCACCATCTGCTCAGCTCTCATTCCCCAACAGCTGCTATTCTTGCCTTGGCACCATCTGCCTGGCTATCTCTGCATCCCATCTGTACTACTCATTGGCACTGCTAAAATTACAACACATTTCACCCTCTATTCTTAAACAGAGGAATTCCTGAGTCATTTCTCCTTTTAGATTTTGGGAAACCCTTTATGAAACATCTATAGGGCTCACTTTAAAAATCCCTTTTTTCTCACATTTAAAAATTTCCCACTGCTATTAACTTTTTTAAATGAGTTGATGGGGGAAGGTATTCTCAGTTGATTGCCATAGAAGAAATACAGAGCTTCATAAATGTTACTATAGTATCTGGTGCTTAGATAATGCCTCTTCTATAGTATGTGTGTGTGTGTGTGTGTGTGTATAAAGATGAAAAACTCAGATTTTATGCAGTTAGTTGTACAAAGTTTGCCATGTATTTGATCAAAAAGCAAGGATGAGGTAAGTATTGTGTACTATCATGGTAAATATAAAGTTTGAAAGACATAAATTTATAACCTATTTGGGTAAATTGAAATGTATATGAATGATTGAAATATGTCTCAAAATGATTGATTAAAAGTCTTTATTCAGAAAAGTTAACCCCCTCCTTTTTCAGTGCCCTCCCTGCCCTGTAGAAAAAAATGATTCCTCCCCTGAAGAAAATGGGAGGCTTATACATTGGAGAAATAAAACAAGAAGAGCATTGAATTCAGGAACTCAAAAATGAAGCACAGGGCAATGAAAAATTGCCAAGAACAAAAGATCCCATGATAATATACACAAGAAATCAGAATTCTCAGTTCCTACCTTCCACTCTGCTCCTAGAATACCAGCAGCCAGGTCTTTTAACTCTTTCTTAACTTTCAAATTAGAGGATTTTTTCCCTGCAGCAAGAAGGAATGGTGAGGGGCTGTACGTTTTAATATTTGAGATGTTTCAAGAATTTTTTAAAGGTAACTTTCATACAGCTATAACTAACATGTGTCAACCAAGTCATATAAAAATATCTAAATTTAATAAATACAGACTTTTGTTCAAAAGGACTATTGCAAGGGGCTAAATGGGCTATTTCAACTGGGAAGAGCAGCTAGAAGCAAGTCTGAACTCAGTTATACTGAAACAGAGGTCTGTAGGTTTATTAAAAGCTGGGTGAGCCAGTGGAAAGGTACCAGAAAGTGGTAGGGTGCGGTCATAAGGCATCTGTGTTTAGTAATTGTCTTTATTCAAAGAGTCCGCCTCCTCTATCTTTATGGCAGGAAGTAATTTCATTACTTAGAGCAAGATGTCTACTAGAGTTAGGCTGTGACTTTTCCACAGAAACTGGGAAATAGGATTACTCTCTCCTTTGAAATAATTTTTAAAAATTCTAATAATATAGGAAGCCTTTACTATGTAGGCACATTTCACAGAAAGTAAAGAATAATCTTTCATATGTGAAGGAAGACATTAGTCAATAAAACAAAGAGGCAAGCCCAGCCCCACTGAGAAAACTTAGTAAAAATGTTAATATGTTACATAGCTTCTTTTCAGACCCAGTTAGGATAAAACATTTTTCTATTTCTCTACATGCTAATTGCTATATATGCATTCATATACTTTTAGAGAAAATTATTCTATTTCTTCTTGAAAAAAAGACACACATGCCTGTATTTCTTTGATAAAAATAATCTAACTTACATTGTACAGAGAAAAAAATCATGTCAAGTAGATACTTGAGAACTGGCTGTGGTGAGAAAATATTTTTAAAATATTAACTAAGTGCATGTAGCTGACCATGTTGAATTTTAGCTGAGTTCTGTGTTGCCAGAAAACAGCAACAATCAAGGAATCCTCACCCTTGTGGGGGTTGTGTTCTGAAGTAAAGGACCATTCTGGTCGCATATATTTTTAAATAAGATGCCTCTCCCTTTCACCTCATGACTCCAATACACCTATGGATGACTCCGTTTGTTAATCATCTATAAAACCCCAGGTTTTACTTTGAGGTGTCTTTCATCAAGATTCTCCTTTACTTCAAGATGTCCTTCATCAAGGAAGATTCTCCCTGTTGCAATAAGCAAAATAAGATCATCTCCTAAATTATCCAGTGTATTTTGTCTTTGACACAGCACAACTTGCTACACCCTTGAGCATCCCTTAATAAATCCCAAAGGTTGAAAAATATGTTATAATCATACAACTAAGGTCAAAGCTGTTCTTGATTCTAGACACACAGGTTCATAGGCATACAGATTTATGGAGAGCCTGTAGCTTCAGTTTTGCAACTTCAACCACAGATTAAAAGTAAACAAACACAAACTCACACATTCCTTCCCAGCCGACATGAAATTGGTCATTTATTTACATTCACGAACAGACCAGTAACATATTTCTATTCTCTATTAACCAAGGGCATTAAATGGGCAGTTGATAACACCAAATTCCTTGCTGCCACTAATGGAGAATAATTTAGTGGTTGTAGATGACCAGAAAAAGAAACAAAAGCATGAAATCAAAGGAGAGGATGCCAAAGACTAGCATAAAACAAGGTCAGCAAAGTTGAGGCTCTGTCAACACATGGTATATACTTTGTGAGCCAAGAAAATACATCCTGGAGCTTTTGCATCCCATTAGCTATTTTCTTTACCTGGCTCTCATCGGCAAATCCACTGAGTATCTTAGGTTGGTCTCCACAATAAAAGCCACACTGATGCTTGCTTACTCATGTTTATTTTGTAGATATCCATTAAATTGTATCCGTGTCATCTGTATAGTTTCCCCTTTCTGATTTCCACTTTATTAAAAATATTTTAAAGGATTAATGCTTCTACATTTTATAAGCTTTCTGATTATGCAAATCTTATTTATTTTGGCATATACCGAAAGGGGGAGAGAATATTGGTTTCCTTATGACAGCAAAATTTCTTATCCACAGAAAATCCACAAGCAGATTTACAAGGTAAAATAATATACACATTATGTTTAATAGAGATATTTAAATAAAACAGGTTCACAAAAATTAACACTGTGGAAATCAACAAAAATAAAAAATTTCATACAAATCAAAATGAGAGTTATGGACCTAATAATTATAATGCTACATAACATTTTTGAAAATTATTTTTCATTTCAACAAGGAAGTTTTAACATACTTGGCTCAAAATAATACACCAACCTCCTTCACCTGCACTGAAAAACCTACAATGAAATTCCCTGCTTTGGATGAGATTAAATATACACATAATTATGAGGAAGTAAATAAAGACATCCAGTCAAAAAGTAGACACACAAAAGCACTTCTTGAAACAGAGGCCCTCACCATTAGCCGATTCCAAGATGTGCCACCAGAGTAAGTTATGTGTTTCTGACCATAAAATGTACCAAACACTTCTGTGGCTTGTTTGGTTATATAGGTATTGAACATCCTTAATGTGAAAATATAAATCTGAAATGCACCGAAATCTAAAAATTTTTGACCATCAACATAATGCCAGAAGTAGAAAATTTTATATCTGACCTCGTGTGAAGTGCAGCAGTCAAAATGCAGGTGCACAGCACACAGTTTGTTCAGCATCTCCGGTAGATGCAAGGCCCTCCCAGCACCCTTCACCTGTGATGTATCTTTACTGTGTACCTCCAGTTTCCCCTGGGCAAACAAACCCACAAAAGATAATACAATGGCACGTGTCAGGCTGGACAAGTCAACTGGAAGGTTCCCCAGGAGGTTCCTCATGAGGCCAAGACTGATGTACACTTTTGTGTATTTTTTCATTTTTGCTTATTCTTTGTTCTGTGGCATAAAATATTGCTGAAATTGTCAAATGCATCCCTGTAGTGAACAGTGATAATAAAAGGAAGCATTTATGTTTATCGTTAGCATAGAAAGTCAAGCTACTGGAGAAAGTGGACAATAGGTAAGTATGAAGCAGCCTACAGAAGAGTATTATGTGGGAATGACCATTATACATGACATGAAGAAACAGAAGGATAAACCATTAAAGTTTTGGGCTGACATTAATGCTCACAAGTTAAAGAAAAAGAGAAGGACACTGCATAAACCTAAATATGAAGATCCTGATCACGTGTGGAGAAAGAGACTCTGTAGCATCTCGATGAACACATGCTACCTAGTAGTACGCTAATCATGAAACAAGCAAAGATCTAGCCTGATGAGGAAGCTGACGAGAAAGACTCTACAAGAATACAAGAATTAAGGATGCCAGGGGCAGAATTACTGTGCTGGGTTTTGCTAATCCAGGAGGCATGCATAAGTGTAAACTTGCTGAAACAGGCAAAAGCTATGTCCTTGCTGATTTCAACAAATGAATATCTTACCACCCCAATATTATGCTAACAAAAAGTTATGGGGTCACTAGGGACATCTTTTCTGATTAGTTTTACAAACATTTTCCACCAGCATCTCATGCTTACTGCAGAGAAGCTGCCCTGAGTGAAAGCTGCAAGATTTCATTATTCCTTGACAACTGTTCTGCTCATCCTCCAGCAGAAATTCTCATTAAAATAATGTTGACACCAGGTACTTTCCCCTAAATGTGACTTCATTAACTAATTCATGTGACCAGAGTACACTTAGTTTAATAAAGAGTAAATATAAAAGCGCTTTCTTAAAGAGTGTGCTGGCATCAGTGAACAAAGGCATAAGTGTAGAAGGACCTCAAAAGGACTTTAGCATGAAGGACGCTGTAAGTGCTGTTGCCAGTGCTTGGACACGGTTGTGCATGACTCATACAATCTCTGGCTTGAAATTTTCCTCAGTGTTAATAATGAACGAAATTGTGATTTTTAAGGATTTCTCAAGTGAGAAATAAACTATGTCTAATTCCCTTACATATGGAAACATATACTGTGATTGTCAACAAGCTGAAAAAAGTGGATATCAAGAAGTGTTTTGTTTGTTTGTTTGAGTTTTTGTTGACATAGAGCTTGGGTAGAGTGCCATGGTGTCATAGCTCACAACAACCTCAAACTCTTGGGTTCAAGGAATCCCCTTGCCTCAGCCTCCTGTACTCACCTGGGACTACAGCTGCCCTCTGTAACACCCAGCTTTTTTTTTTTTTTTTTTTAAGTAGAGACAGGGCCTCAATCTTGCTCTAGGTGATCTCAAACTCTTGAGATCAAGGATTCCACCTGCCTTTGCCTCTCAGGGTGCTAGATTTATAGGCATGAGTCATGACGCCTGGCCTCAAAGAAGTTTTAGCATCAATAATGACGCTCCAAAAGTTCATTCATTGACCAATGGTGAAATAGCTGAAGTGGTTCTGAATTGAGGTGATTGTGATAAGGGTGATGATGAAGATCACATTGTTGACACTACAGGAAAGAGAAGGTCTATAGTCTACACAGTGAAAAAGTGTGATGAGATTATTAAAGGACTTGAGCAGCATGCATTCAGAACAGAACAAGAAACCACGTTAGTTGATAAACTCAAAGAGATTTCTAAGACAAAATCCATGAATAAGTCAGGTGACTCCAGAGAAACATTTCAAAAGCAATCCTGCAGAATTCCCCCTCATCCCTTATGCACCCACTTTCTGATCCTACAACTGATTCTGGTGTTTCTTCTCATCGAAAAAAATAAATAATAATAAAATAGAGTGTACATATCACAAAATCCTGAATATGCAGATGCTGGCATGGATGTGGAGAGAAGGGAACACTTTTGCACTCTTGATGGGATTGAAAACTATTACAACCTATATGGAAAGAAGTGTGGAGACTTCTCAAAGAACTAAAAATCAACCTTCCATTTGATCCTTCAATGCCATTACTAGGTACTTACCTAGAAGAAAAAAAATCATTTTACCACAAGGACATTTGCACTAGATTGTTTATTACTGCTCAACTTACAATTGCCCAGACGTATAATCAACCCAAGTTCCCATCAACCCATGAATGGATTAATAGACTGTGGTATGAGTATATCATGGAGTGCTATTCAGCCATAAGAAAAGATGGAGACTTCACATCTTTTGTGTTTACCTAGATGGAGGTGAAACACATTCTTCTTAGTAAAGTATCCCAAGAATGGTAAAACAAGTATCCAATGTACTAAATACTAATATAAAACCAATATATAAACACTACACACCCTCCTGAAAGAAAAACACAAGTATAGTTCAGAGAGGAGGAGGGGAGATGAGGAAGAAAAGGAGAGGGGAGGAGGTGGGTAACTGGCAGGGTCTCCCCTAACGTGCACAATGTGAGGGGGCTCTGCATGAGCCTGAGTGAAGGTCTTGACTGGAACTTGTACCCTACCTCAGAAATGTAAACAATGTAACCTAAACATTTGTACCCTCATATCAATTTGAAATTTTAAGAACAAATAGAGCGCATCATAACCTTTTAACCAAAACACAGCATTGCAGTTGGAAACGAAAATCCTGCCATTGTTTATTTTTACTGTGCTCTAAGAGCTGGTTCAGCCATGCTCGTGATGCTATGTTGCTCAGTCACCCTAAACTCAGTTTTTCACTATTTTAATAATATGTCATATTTTTATCATTAAGTGCTTATTTGTGAAAAAGCGTAAGAAAATGTTTCTTATTGATAGCACAAAAATTCAGAGTCAGGGATGATGGTGCTGGCCAAACCATGACAGATTATCTAAGAGGGTGGCGAGATAGTGACTGATTCGCTTTCCGAGGGTTGATATACAAAATCTTTGTTTCATGCACAAAATCATTTAAAATACTGTATAAAATTAGCTTTAGGCCATGTGTATAAAGTATATATAGAACATAACCAGATTCCATGTATAGACTTGAGCTCCTCCCCAAGACATCTCATCATATATATGCAAAAATTCCAAAATCCCCCAAATTTTAAATCCTAAACATTTCTGGTTCCAAGAGTTTCTGATAAGGAAAACTCAATCTATGTTTCCTTAATGTAGCCACATCTAACACCTTGAGCAACACTAAACTGAGTTATCAATACTCCAGTTTATTTCATTGTGTCTTTCATCGTAAATATATTCCTCTGTGCAAAAAGCCTTCCCAGTCTGCTGAAGATGTTATTAAGCCCATAGTTGCTCTTAGTGACCCATTTATGAATTAGCTGAAAATATTAACCTCACTAAAAATATGCAAGAAAGAAATGGCATTTTAATTTGTGTTTCATTTTACTTCAAACTATTTTGAAATCATGTAGAGCAGTAGAGGGACGTATTTATAAATCTAACCCCTGAAGCTAAAAGGCATCAATTCCAGCTCTACCAGTTACTAGTCCTAAGAATGTATCTAAGTTGCTCCTCAAAACCACACTCTATTCATCTGTAAAATGGAAACAGTAAGAGATTCTGCTACCCAGAAATGTTGGCATTTTCCTAAAGGAATTAAGAAAAAAATGTAAATGGATTAAAAAAAAATCTTCCTCCTCTTATTTTATCAGAGAAAAGTGTCTCTTTCACAGACAGGGGATAGGCAAGAAGCTGAATCTGGAACAGGTAAAATAAAGCTCATTCCTTTGTGAGAAGCAAAGTTAGCATCCTTGCCTTTTCTTGTTTTTTTAACAATATTTAGATAACACGTAGCATGCCCTAGCAAACCTGTATATCATTCCCCTAATTTTGTGTAATCGTATTACTAAGAACCAGCAATTTAGAGGGACTTTACCTAACAATTGCAATCAGTGTAACCTGGCTTATTGTACCCTCAATGAATCCCCAACAATAAAAAAAAAAAAAAAAGAACCAGCAATTTTTGATTATTTATTTTGATTATTGAAGTTTTTCTTCAGGTCTTGTTGATGGAGATGATTTTAAAGTGATATTAGATGGAATACTGTTTTCCTATTTGTGGTCTGAATTAAAAATTCCAAACTGCAACAACAACAAAAAATAGCCAGGCATTGTGGTATGTGCTTGTAGTCCCAGCTACTCAAGAGGCTCACGCAAGAGAATTGCCTAAGCCCAAGAGCTGGAAGTTGCTATGAGCTGTGATGCCACAGCATTCTACCAAGGATGACAAAGTGAGACTCTGTCTCTTAAAAAAAAAAAAAAAGGCTTCCAAATTTATACAAAGTTTTGACCTTTCATCTGAATTGTAGAAAATCACCCTATTCTGGAGAGAATGATTTGTGAGACTACTATGAATCCAGTATCATGATTCACTCTTGCTCATTTTCCATCTCTGCTTTTAACCTCCTTTGAATTCCTGAACCAAAATCCTTGAACGTATTGCCTGTAGCAGGATATAATACCAGCTGAGTGCAGCATTATACTAACTTTGCCTGAAATCAACCTGCAAAGAAAAAAAGGCAATAGGTGAGTTTTTAAAAGGCTCAAATTTGTTTAAACTGTGAAAAACAATAAAAAAAGTTTTCTGAGTATTTCTGTTTATCTGAAATCAATGGGGTCCATTTTATAAATGTTTGTATAAAAGTTTTTATATAAATTTTTATAGCATCGTGCATCAGAACTTCCCTTAAGAAACCATGTAATTTTTTTAGTTCCAACATTACTCAGAATTGCCGCAGTTTTATAAACAACTGAAAGATGATTTGGCATCGATGGTAAAGTATCTGCCTTATTTTCTGTTCTGCTGAGCTTTTCCTGTGGGCTGAAAATGCTTCCTCCTCATTTATTTATTTATTTTGTCCTAGTAAGAGAAAGCTTTGGAACTGTAGAGCAATGCTGCAAATACAACACGGCACGTGAAGTCAAGAACTTTTGTCGAGCACATATCCTGATTCCTATATTTTAAAAATAATGAAATGGAAGTCTCTGAGGTTTAAATATTGTATTTAGGCTGATCAGATAATTAAAAATCTTAAACTATAAATAGGAATCTGCTTGTGGCTATCAGTCCTTAGCGTACATTCATGACGCATCTTAATTGTTCTGATTCTCTGAAATGAAACAACAAAAATGAAATATGGAGATCAAAGGGGTTGTCAAATGTATGTTTTATCAAATATATGTACTAAGCTTTAAAAACAGCATGAAATCTTCCATCTTGTATTACTAAAACCTCACTAAATATAGAATTTTAAACACTGGCAATATAAGCAAGACAAACTTCAGAACACCCTTTTAAGTTTAATATAATTAATTCTATCAAAAACTCAGTTCATTTTCCTTATTTCTTCCCAATATTGCTAGAGAATAGCATAAACATCACCTTTAACTACCAAAGGTCTGAGTGTGCACAATATGGGACTGTTTCAAGTGCTGTGTCCTCTAGGGAGGCAAAACAGCTTAACACCAGGACATACAAGAAGGTTTAAAGTTAGTCGTTCTGGGTCAAAGTTAAATGTTGATGCGAGGTTAGGATCAATTCAATTAATGATGCCAAATTAAAAAATTAAATAATGTCTCCTGAGATCCTTCTGCTATTTTATCTGCACTGCTTCTTTACCTAAATCCTCCTAGACATATATTTTAGGAAAATTTTCCAAAAAAAATAATGGAAGGTTATATCTTTGGACAAATACTCATAATTTCCTAGCTTACTCTTTCTTTCAACGTGTCGATGTTTACAGATTTTAAAACATTTCTATATAGTCTTCAAACATACAGTGAGTAGGGCTTGGAAGAATTTGGCTTTGACTTTGGTGAGTTTGTGTTCAGCTTCTGTCTTCTATGAACGCTTCCCCCATTTCCTCCAAAGCTGCACTCGGCCTTCTGCATTCCACTGATATTTGCAGGAAGTCCTGGTCATCTAATTCCAGTTCACAGCATTCTACATGGATTATTGCCCTGTTCTACTGACCTTTTTAGAATCCTCTATATCTTTCTTATTATTATATCTATTTCCTTAAGCCATGCAGCCACTGTAAGGTAGGCTTCACACCAGTATGGAAATTGTTTTGTTCAAAACAATGTCTTCATTGCCTCATACACTATCTAGCACACAGTGAGCACTTCATCAATGTTCGTAGAATAAATGAATGCAACTTTTTATCCAATGAATATACACATTGTGCTTACTGACTCACAATATTTGATCATAATTTTAAACTATACCTTCTTGTATTTTTTAATTAATTAATTTGTATTTTAAAATATTAAAGCGGTACAAAAGTTTTTGCTGCATATAATGCTGAAGTTAGGGTTTTTACTGTGCCCACAACCAGGACAGTACTCAACTTCTTTTCTAAGGACACTCATCCTATTTATAAGGGCAGAGCCCTCTTGATTTAGTCACTTCCTAAAACTTCCTACCTCTTAGTACTATCACATTTGGTGTTAGGCTCCAAAAGATAAATATTTGGGGGACACTGACATTTAGATCATAGTACCTGCCTTTTCCAGTTGAGTCTTGAGCATGATATTTAAATACTTTTACTCCTTAGAAAGAATGGATATACTGTCTTTTATACTTCCAGCTTCCTACTGATATCTTCCTGATAATTGTAGAGGAATTATAAGACTCTTTAAGTTGGAGATAGGGGAAAAAATAAATTTGAAGCTAAGAAGGGATTGGGGGTAGGGGTTTATGGTAGCAACTTCCAGGGTGCCTGCAGGAATCCTCCCTCTCAGTATTTATGACCCTATTTGGTCTTCTTACTTGAATCAAAGCTAGTCTTTGTGATGAATGAAAAACTATAGTGTGTGACTTCTCTATCTCCGTTATAAAAGGCATTGCAACTTTTCCTTCTGCTCTTCAATCACTGGCTTAGGACTGAATAACTTCCACATGGCAAGGATAAAATCCAGCAGCACTGTGGGAGAACCCAATCTGGAAAGCAACTACAGCTTCCATCAACAAAGAGAATCAACTTGCAGTCATTGAGTCAACTTGGAAGCTGTTAAACCACCAGAGAGAAAAATGCCTGCAATCGATGAGACACCATAGGCTAAATCTGCTCTGTCAAGTCATCCTGGCACCCCTGATCCTCAGAAATTCTCAGAGATCACATTTATTGTTTTAAAAGAAGTGGACTAGTAAGCAAAACAAAGTTGAATAGAGGAATAAATGTGTAATGACTTTCATGCGTGCTTATAAACGCTATAAATTATAGGTCAAGAGGAAAAAACAATTCAAAGGGCTATACACAAGAGGTTTCTTAGAATTAAAATTCACAAAACTACTTTGGCTTTATTCCAGGTCTCGCAGATATTTGGGTTTGATGGGGTCTAGAATATTTCAGGAGTGTGCCCAGGTTTCTGAGACAGTCTAGATTGGTTGAGGCCTTGCAACAAAAAGTACTTGGAAACAATTTTACTGAGTGGCATAAAGAAGTAATCAGCCTTAAAGGAATCCCTCTTAGGTAAGAATTCAGCCATGGAGGAAGAGAAGGGAAGAAATAGTCAATGGAAAGTGGGAGGACCACCATTGAATTGGGGAAAAAAGAATATTATATATGTATGTAATACATGCATATGACATCTATACATACATATATACACACATACATATGCGTAAGTGTATTACATGAGATGTAATAAGGTTTAATCTTCCCTCTAGATGTTACAGCCACAATATATGCAACTATTCTTGTACAAATATAATTTTCAAATATTTAATCTATAGCTGTTGTTTTCTTGCTTCAATGTATACTATCTGTGTTTTCTAAAATTTTGAGTAGCCAATCTCCGAGTAAATGATTGATTTTGAATGGTTTTTTAAAAAGCATATATTTTAATAAATCACATGCTATGTGATTATAAAAACATTAGTTTTTATCTATCTTCCAAGGATTTTCTGGGACATGTCCAATTAAAAATACTCCATCATGCTGTTATATATTAGACCAATGTGTCTTCATTTTTTTGTTTGTTTGTTTGTTTTAGGGAGAAAAAAATTCACTGCAGATAATTTCCTGCTATGCTAAAAAGCTTCAGCGGGAAGAGAACAATCTATGAAAATAGAAGAGAAATGAACAGAAGCAGCCAACTGGCACCCTTACTAGAGGCTCACATGCAAATCAAGTTATTCTTTGCTTTCCAACACTTCCAAAATTCTTTTAAAACCATATTTGAAGCTGAATAGCAACTCTATATGAAGACATCAGTGGCATAAATACAGACAGCATTGTGTTGGGTAGAGCAACGCCAGGAATTGACAGGACCAACAGATAAAACCAAAGCAATTAAGTTTCCATAAACACTTGACTTGGTGTTGAATCAACACTCTTCTTTCTAAACAGCAGTGCAGCAAGAAGTAAATGACAGCCATACATTTCCAATACATAAAACACGCTGGTTTGGGGTGGCACCTGTGGCTCAGTCGGTAAGGCGCCGGCCCCATATACCAAGGGTGGCGGGTTCAAACCGACTCCGGCTGAACTGCAACCAAAAAGAAAAAATAGCCGGGCGTTGTGGCGGGCGCCTGTAGTCCCAGCTACTCGGGAGGCTGAGGCAAGAGAATCGCTGAAGCCCAGGAGTTGGAGGTTGCTGTGAGCTGTGTGATTCCATAGCACTCCACCGAGGGCCATAAAGTGAGACTCTGTCTCTCCAAGAAAAAAAAAATGCTGGTTTGGTGAACTAACAGAATTATTCTCCTGTTTTCTTACACTGTGGGGTGAAAAGTTGTTCAATCATTCGTGAGTTTCGCTTCAGAGATCATGTAAAATTCTCTCTTGGCAAAATATTTTTAAAAATTGCAGAAAAGCTTTGGTATTTTTTCAGTCTAACTCATCTCTGTCAACAACAACAAAAAAATTATTCTGGGTTTAGGTAAGCAATGTTTGAGTTATATTTAATTCTCCTTTCCTGCACACTGTTTCTAGACATTCATCATAAACTTTAGCAAGAACATTTAGCCAAAAAATTCTGTTTTAAGAGCCTTCAAACTTTCTGTCAATTTTATTTCCTAACCCCATTCCAACGTTAATGCAAAATAACTCATACTGCATACTTCTTACCTTACTGTTATCCCTTCCTTGTAGAAATTCAGTTGACCTTTCCTATGAAAAATGTGAGAAAAATATTTTTATCATAAACAGTATCTTCTTTCTTCTAAGGAAAAAAGACTTAATCCACCATCAATAAAAAGATCTTAGCAAGTCATGCAGAGAGAGACTTCAATATAAGTGACTGCACACTCACATATATAAACGTTCTCGAGTTTTCAGAATAAGATTAATCAGAAACATCAGATTATATACAGTTTCCCAATGATTTTTCTACTCTCATAGGATTTCTGTCCATGTAATATGCCCCTATTTTTTAAAGTCCTATTATTTCTTATCCTTAACTATAATGATATCTGGAATATTTCGTGTTTTACGAGTTAATATTTAGCATAATACAGTTTAGTGTTTGAGACTTCTCCTGGTAGTTAGTTGCTTCCACCTCACTTTTGGACAAATCTCTATTAGAACACTTCCATAGCAGATATTTTTCTTGTCAAACAGAAAGTTCCTTAAGAAAATGGACTACCTGTCTTTTATTCCCAGAAGCTCTCAATATGCCTGACGTATCATAGAGATAGTTAGTGCACATGCTCCGTGTGAAGCACTGGAATGCAAACTCCATGAAGCCAGTGAAGTGTATGAGTTTAGCTATTCATGTACCCTCAGCATCTAAAAATGGGCATGCTTTATATTAAGACCTCATTAAATGAATGAATGAATGAATGAATGTGCGAAAGCTGAGAAGCTCCTTCCCTTTTTTGGACCACTAAGTGACTTTCCCCATCACTGTTCTTGCTGTCTGATTGTAGCTCTCTGCTGAACCATGCAGCTAATCTTTGCAGCTTGCTCTCAAGGTGAAAATTTAAGATTGGTGAGATTCAGGGATGATGTTATCTGTGTTATAAACTGAAAATCTGCCCATTATCATGATGTGTCATCTTCAGAGAATCTGTATTTGTTCTCATTATTATGTATCCGTGCCCTCAATCTGCTTTACTTCCCTTGATCTATTGTAGGCATTTTCCTTGTCCTGACTGCGTCATTGAGCAAGTCTTGCCTGCAGTGTATCGCTGAAGGAAAGAGTACACCATGTAGCAAAAGAGCTGGTTCTCATTAGGACACTAATTCTCCAACTGTGTGGACTTCGGTAAGTCATAGGATGTCTTCATTCACTTGTTTATTTGAAAATTAGTTTAAGAATTGACTACCAAATAACATGGTTATAATGTTAAGTAAGAGATTAAATACAAAGTTTCTTTCTGATACCATCGTAATCTAAAAATAAATGTTAGTTATTTCCACATCTTTTAATAAAGGCATTTATAAATTAAGACATATTGTACAAATACAAAGTAATATCAATTGTTAAGTCAGTTCTTATGAACTTCTGAGGGCAAGGCTTGGAAGAAATATTTTTCATGTTGGGCCAATTCCCACTTAGTTACATAGATGTGAAAGTTCCAGAGTGGCCATCTTTTATTTCATCAACTATGTGAAAATGCTGCCACAACAACTAACTACAAGGGGGTCCCATTCAAATAGGTAGTGGTCCTCTGTCTCTTTTATAACTGAAAGCCAGATGATTTTAAATTTTATTTGGGGGACTTGATAGGCATGTTATGGATAATAGGGATACAAGTTTTCACTTTACAGGTAGCCTCTGTCAGAACCAGGGCAGCGTGAAGAAGAAATTGAGAACTCGTGGTGGGGATACACATTTAAGCTATCTAAATTCCTTTCTGCAGTCTTTCCACCTCTCAGTCTCCAAATTTACTTCAGATCTCCAGGGTCTTCATGCCGGGTGTTGGATTCCATAAATCACACACTCTGTACCCACCTCATCCTGGCCTCCCCAACAACTTCCCTTTGTACTTTCCTTCTTCCTCAGTCCTTTTCCATTTTCTGTATCCATCCCATTAATACTTCCTATTCTGTGAATCATTCTCCTACGTTCTGCTGTTGGAAAATCATTCCTCTAGTAATCTGTACTAATGCTGTCAACAGCAGCAGCCTTTCTGTCATTTTTACAGGGACCTTTCACATAGAATGCAAAGGATCAAATGGACTCTAATGAAAGAAAATCAGAAGAAAAAAAGAGAGAATTTTTTCGTGAAAAAATGTGACCACATACTTCAAATCATTACAGATCATCATCAAATAGTTGGAATTTATGGGCAGCACCTGTGGCTCAGTGAGTAGGGCGCCAGCCCCATGTACTGAGGGTGGTGGGTTCAAGCCCGCCTTGGCCAAATTGCAACAAAAAAATAGCTGGGCACTGTGGCGGGCACCTATGGTCCCAGCTACTAGGGAGGCTGAGGCAAGAGAATTGCCTAAGCCCAGGAGCTGGAGGTTGCTGTGAGCTGTGACATCACATCACTCTACCGAGGCCGACAAAGTGAGACTCTGTCTCCAAAAAAAAAAGTTGGAGTTTCTATTTTACAAATGTAAGATAGTTTTCACATTTAGATCTATAATAAATAAGATATTCACTTTTTAAAAATTTTTGGTTTCATTCTATGGCTTCTGTCAAATTATTTTTTGTTTATAGTGGGAGGAAGAGATCAAAATCCATTTTTTTCTCTATTAAATATCCTACTGACTTCATACTATTTATAAAAATGATCATCCTTTTCCTACCCAATTGCATTTGAGCCTTTGTCATGAATCAGGTGATTATAATTCTGTAATCCATAATATTCCATTGGTCTATTGATCTATACCTGTGTTACTACTATTCTTTCTTAAATACTTCTACATTATAGTAAGTCTTAATATTTGGTAGTGTTCAGTCCTTCAGCTTTGTTTACCTTTTTTTTTCAATGTTGAATCTATCTTGTCAAATAAAATACCTTTACAACCTATCATTTTGGGATAACCAAAATCTCTTAAATAGAACACACACGCATGCAGAAGAATTAACTACAAAGAAAGGAAGATAAATTTGACTTATTTAAATTGGAAACTTTTGTTTCACAAAAAATACAATTAAGAGAATTTAAAAACTAAGCCACAAACTAATATATTTGTATTACATTTGACAAGTGCCGCATCAAGAACAAGTAGAGAATCCATACAAACAAAAAGGCAACCTAATTACAACAAAGGGCAAAAAATTAAAGACTACACAAAATATGGTATCAAAGTGGCTGACAACATATCAAAATGTGCTCAATATCATTCATCATTAGACAAATATAAATTAAAAACTATAATTAAATAGTATTACAGAAACATAATGGATAAAATTGGGGGGAAAGGGCTGAAAATACCAGTAATTTTTTAGGACATGAAGCTGGTGAAAGTATGAATTAATAAAACTTCTTTGAAAAAATATTTGACAATAGTTCCTAAAGGAAAACATAGGTATACCGTATGGCACAATAGTGGGTATATATCCCCCCCAAAAGTGGATAGCTATATTGTCTACTAAAGATAAAAGGCAAAAAGATCATAAAAGCTTTATTGATAATAGTAACCAACTGAAAACAATCAAAACACTTCTCTTATGAATAATAGAGTTAGTAAATAAAGCATACTACATGCATACAGTGGAGGACTACAGAGCTATTAGCAAACACAAACTTCTTCACATGCAACATGAATGAGTCTCATGATATACGCTATTGAGTGAAAGAGATTGGATGATAAAAATATGTATTCTACTTATATAATCTTTAAAACCTGATAAAGCTAACTATAGCTATGAAAATTAAGTAGAGATTTTACTTCTCGGGGTATATATATATATTCAAGGGGATGCAAGGGACCTTATTGGGTGGTAGAAATCATACTCAATATATTGATTTTGGTAGCGGTTTCGCAGGTGCATACCCATTTACAAATTTATCAAATTTGTAATGGTAAATTACACTTAATTTACCATTGCACTTAATATTGTATGTTTTACTGTATGTAAGATATTCCTCAGTAATTTTTCTTTTAAAAAATAATGCATAGATTCAATGAGGCAAAGAAAATAAAAAAGGCATAAAATATGTTCCTTGTAGAGTTTATTATTTTTAATTTCAGATTGATATAACGGTACCTTACCAATTCTTTGGTTAAAGCCAAGAAGGCACTGTTCTTCATGTAAATGCTTTCCAAGAATATCATGGTTGAACAATTTAGGATATGAGAATGCTTTTCTCAGGGTCTGCCACGGGGCAGTACCGAATTATCCTTAATCTTTTCTTTCTTCTTTGATCTTTCCTCCCACAAAACACTAACCTTTAACTGTTCATGGTCTATTAATATGTCAATAAGAACTCTGGCACTAAAAGGTAAGAAAAAAATGTAAGTAGTCAATGTATCCAGTTTATGGTATTATTTTCTAAAAATATTTTGGGAGTATTGGCTTAAAATTGCCTTTCTGCATAAAATAATTAATGCTAAGGCCAATGAGGTCATTCTGCTTCTTTAATACTTTGGTTCACAAAAGCTCCCCCTACCTGAGTTCAAGAAACTATAACATTCCTGGTTGAAATGACCTACTTAGTTCCCATTTTTACAGACTTCCAGGCAATGGGGAATAATTTAGCCCATCCTGGAGGCTTTCCCTTGTCCAGGCCCTGGGGCTTACCCTGCCCCACTGCTTCAGAATAAGCCTCAGTCTGGATCAACAGTCTCTCACCCTCAGTCCACTTATATTTCCACCTCACACAACCTCTATTCAACCTCTGAGTCATGCTTTCTGTTTCTAACCTCTACATCTGAATCCTTGTTACAGAATTCACTATTTTCCAGAACTTCTAGCTGTTGCCTACAGTTTTTCACCCCTTCAGCTCTACCCTCTGACTTCTAATTTGAGCTGTACTTTTCAGGACTGTCCCAAAGCCAAAAGTTTCTCATCATTCTGGGCCAACAGAGATACTTACGTGATTTCCTGGAAGATATTTCTGATGCCTAATTATTAACTAAGTTTTGACTTAGTTTCTCCAAGTGACCATTTGAACCTTCAGCAAACAAAAGTCATTCTCCTGTTCACTCTGTAGCTTCTATTCTCTCAGAAGCTTAAGTTTACTATACTATTTATAGACACCAAGCAAAAACTCAGCATCAAAATTCCGAGGGTTCTTTCTTAATAGTTTATTTGCAGCTTAGTTGCTCTAAACTTTGATCAACCAAAATTCTTTGTTTAGCCAAATCAAACATGCTAAGGCAACCATAATCCTTGTTGACAACAATTATCCCCAAATCACTCTTAAATCATCTACACACAATATTATGCAAATTTCCTTATGCATCTTTCATAATAAAATAATAAACTTTTCACCCATTTGTGACAGTATGAAATCTGTATGTAAAGTATCCAGGTGTGTATGTGTATTTCCAACAATAAAGGTGATCTATGTTTTCAAAGGCCTACAGGTAGCACTTGCAAGTAGGTGTCCACTGTGATGGTAGTGTCAGATTGGATGGGTCTAATTTGAAGCCCCCAGAAGGTGGACTCATGTTCCAATAGTAGAAGACTGGCCTGGGTGGTCCCCAGAGCCTCAGATGACACACTTGAGCACTTCAGCAGAGCTGGGCCAAGTGGACCTGTCCTCAAACGCCTGGTGGTGCATGCAAGGGCTGGCTGGTTTTACAGGAGCAGAGTGATCCCATGTCTAAAGGAGAATGGTTGGGTGGGGAGTAGCAGTTGTTGCATAGAGCCCTGATACTGGGAAGAGCAAGGTTGCTTTCGGTGACAGCAGCCATATGTGGTAGTTGGAGAGAGTGCACTTCGCTCATGTTTTGTCCCTAGCCACAGTGGCTGCTACAGGCAAAGCATTTTGTTCTCTGGGTATATGATAATGTGTGGTGACTCAGCTTTTGGAGGATATGGCATTTTGCCAATGACTCACATGTCAGCCTTTGTGCTTGTAGCTACAGGACAGGAATGGCAATGAGGCTCCAGAGATAAGGATATGCATAGGTGTTGGGCACCTATGCAGGATGCAGTCTGGTGGGATGGGCTCTCAATAAGCCACCTTGATATAATTTCATAGGGCTCAGGGATGTGTGAGAACCCATATGAGCTGCCTCTTTGGAGTAATTCTTTTGTGTGGTTTCCAAGCATTTTTCTAAGTTATTCTTGGGGACTGTGACTAGGATTCAGGGGTTTGCAGTGTGAATGTGAACTACCTGGGTTCTCTTACCCTTTTCCTGCATTGAGGAGTCTCTTTCGGGTTCTATCTGATCTTGGTTGAGTAGGCTACCTCATTTCCCTCTCCTTCTGTGCTTTCTCATCACTTTCTGGTTGAATTCCAGTGTTTACTCTCAGCAGAGCTATTCAGAATGTGATGAGTGCCCACTTCCCATTTTGATTCTCTTTTGTGGAGGATGTGAGAACAGAGGCCTGTAGTCAGTCTTGGGGATGCCCCTCACCTCAGAAGCTCCTTTTTATTTTATAATTTTTGTCCTAACTTGGACTTAAAATGGGATTTACTAGATTTTTTGAGGATTACAGGAGAGAACCAAATGCCTCTTTCATCATTTATGTCACCACACTATTGCAAATCTTGGGTCTGAGAATACGTGAACCTTTGAACAGAGAGAAAGGAAAGCAGAAAGAAAGAAGTAGAAGAAAAAGATAGATAAATGTGAAATTGTCTTCATGTGTATGTTCCCCAAAAGAACTGAATACAGAGCTCCACTCATCAAACACATCTGGCAGTGGGCAGGGATGTTTGAGAGCAATGATAACCTTATTATTGGGTGAAAAAGCATGAATGATTTTCAATGTTCATGTCATCATCTGATAAATTCAAATCAAAACCACCTGGGACATCACCTCACCCCAGTGAGAATAGCTCACATTATTAACTCCCAAAGCTGCAGATGCTGCCATGTGTGTGGAAAGAAGGGAACACTTATAAACTGTTGTTGGGATAGCAAATTACTGCAGCCCTTTTGGAAAGATGTTTGGAGAATCTTCAAAGAGCTAAAAGTAGACTTTCCACTTGATCCTGCAATCCCATTCCTAGGCATCTACCTAGAAGAAAAAAAAATCCTTTTACCATAAGGACATTTACATTACATTGTTTATTGAAGCTCAATTTGCAATCGCCAAGCAATTGTGGAAACAACCCAAGTGCCCATCAACCCATGAATGAATTAATAAACTATGGTATATGTATTCCATGGAATACTATTCAGCCATAAAAAGACGGACATTTTACATCTTTTCTATTAACTTCAGACAAATTTCACTAATGAATATAAATGCAAAAATTCTCAATAAAATCCTAGCCAATAGATTACAGCTATATACTAAAAAAATCATTCATTATGATTCAAGTAGGTTTCATCCCAGGGATGCAAGGCTGGTTTAACTTACAAGGGTACACGCGAAACTTACTAAATGTAGAATATAAATGTCTTAACATAATAACTAAGAAAATGCCAGGAAAGCTATGTTAACTAGTGTGATGAAAATGTGTCAAATGGTATATAAAACCAGTGTACGGTGCCCCATGATCGCATTAATGTACACAGCTATGATTTAAAAAAAAAATATATATATATATAGGCATAAGTGGCACATCTCATAAAATTATTGAAGCCATCTATGACAAAACCACAGCTAATATGGTACTGAATGGACTAAAACTGAAAGCTTTTCCACTTAGAACTAGAACCAGACAAGGTCATTCTCTATACTACTGCAATTCAATATAGTGCTGGAAGTGCTAGCCAAAATAATTAGGCAAGAGAAAGAAATAAAGGACATCCAAATGGGAGCAGAGTAGGTCAAACTCTCACTGTTTGCTGACAATATGGTTTCACACTTAGAGAACCTCAAAAACTCAACCACAAGATTCCTGGAAGTGATTAAAAAATACAGTAATATCTCAGGATATAAAGTCACTGTCCACAAATCAGTAGTCTTTTTATATGCCAATAATATCCAAGATGAGAAGTTATTCAAGGACACAATCCCCTTCACAGTAGCTTCAAAGAAAATAAAATACCTAAGAATGTACCAAACAAAAGAGGTAAAGGACCTCTACAAAGAAAATTATGAAATCCTAAGAAAAGAAATATCAAAAGATATTAACAAATGGAATAACATACCATACTCATGGGAAGGATCAACATTGTCAAAACGTCTATACTTCCCAAAGCAATCTACGGATTGAACATAATCTCCATTAAAATACCATCATTACACTTTCGAGATTTGGAAAAAAATAATTCTTCTTTTTGTATGGAACTAAAAAAAAAAAAAAAGCCTTTGTATATCCAAGGAAATTTTTAGTAATAAAAACAAAGCCAGGGATATCACCCTCCCAGACTTTAGGCTATACTACAAGGCCATTATGATCAAAACAGCATGGTATTGGCACAAAAACAAAGACATTGACATTTAGAACCAAATAGAAAACCATGAGATGAAATTAACATCTTACAGCCATTTGCTAAACCAAACAAGAACATACACTGGGGAAAAAAGTCCCTATTCGATAAATGGTCTTGGGAGAACTGGATAACCACACATAAAAGACTTAAACTGGACCCACACCCCTAACCACTTACAAAAACTAATTTGAGATGGGTAAAAGTTTTAAATCTAAGGCCTGAAACAATAAAAATCCTCTAATAAAGTGCAAGGACAACACTTGAAGAAATTGGCCTGGGAAAAGATTTTATGAAAAAGACTTCCATGGCAATTGCAACAACAAAAATAAACCAATGAGACCTAAACTGAAAAGCTTCTGTACAGCTAAGGAAACAACAACCAAAGCAAACTGATAACCTTCAGAATGGGAAAAAGTATTTGCATATTATGAATTGGACAATAACTTGATAACTAGGATCTATAGATATAACTCAAATTAATCGACAAAAGAAGACACAATACCATATATCATTAGGCAAGAGACATGAGTAGAACCTTCTCTAAATAAGACAGATGACTGGCTAACAAACATATGAAAAAATGCTCATCGTCCCTAATCATCAGAGAAATGCAAATCAAAACTACCTAACCTATGTCACGAAGTCTCAAAGTGCAGAGGCTGGTATGGATGTGGAGAGAAGGGAACACTTTTGCACTGCTGGTGAGTCTATAAACTAATACAACCTTTTTTGAAGGAAGTATGGAGACTCCTCAAAGAACTCAAACTATACCTCCCATTTGGTCCTGTAATCCCATTACTAGGCATCTACCCAGAAGAAAAAAAAAATCCTTTTGTCATAAGTATATCTGTACTAGTCTGTTTGTTGAAGCTAAATTTATAATTGCCAAAATGTGGAAACAATCTAAACGCCCACCAACCCAGAAATGGATTAACAAACTGTGGTATATGTATACCATGGAATATTATTCAGCCATTAAAAAAGATGGAGACTTTACGTCTTTTGTATTAACCTGGATGGAAGTGGAACACATTCTTCTTAGTAAAGCATCACAAGAATGAAGAAGCAAGAATCCAATGTACTCAATTCTAATATGAAGGCAGTAGATGTTCTAATATGAGGGGTATTAGATTAAGCAGGGAGAGGGGTGGAGGGAGACGGATTAGGAGACACAGTGTATGGCACACTTCTTGGGGGTGGGACATAATTATGAGTGACTTTATCTAATAAATGCAATCAGTGTAACCTAATTCTTTGCACCCTCAATGAATCCCAAACAAGAATAAATAAATAAATGAATAAATAAAAAGTATTTTATTTATTGAAATGAGAACCAAACAGTTGGCTTTCCTGATTACCACTATTCAGACGGATTCAGAAATAAACTTGGCAGATTATGAAAAATAACCTATACTTATTAATATCTTAGAGTTAGCTAATTATATCAACTAAAAATGAAGGAGAAGATACATTAGCTCTAATTTTCCTGACTCGGTGAAAATGAGTGCGTGGCAGAGTGACATTACAGATCCTACAATGAATATCTGAGTCATATACACAAATTACTGGTGTCAAGATCACTCCTCTTCTCTGCAGGTGATGAAGAATTCAAATCTAATCTTGCTGTGTTCTTAGTTTCCTTTTGTTACTACAGGAAATCATAAAGTCAATGTTTAAAATAACAGAAATTTATTATCTTCTAGTTCTGAGGGTCAGGAATTCAGATAAGTCTCACTGGGCTAAAATCAAGGTTTCAACAGGAAACTGTAAGAGATAGTCTATTTCCATACCTTTTCTGGCTTGCAGAGGCTACCTATATTTCTTCCAGCTTTCTTTGTCTTCAAAGCCAGCAGAGACTGACCAAGTCTTTCTGTGCCACACCACTGACAATGACCCTTTTGACTTCCTCGTTTATATTTAAGTACCAAGTGATTACATTGCCCCCCTCCTATATTCCAGGTATATAACGCAGGTATATATTAGCAGTTTAAATTTCATTTGCTACCTTACCTTTTTTGCCACATAATATAATATATTAGGTCCCAGGACTTAAAACATTTATATCTTTGCGAGTCCATTATCATTCTTAAAACAGTCCTGCTTCCCTCTCTTGATCCCAATGACTAATGCATTAAACTTTGTCATGATCTTTCAGGTCTCTTTTGGGGAAAAAAAAAAAAAAAAGCAAATATATGTAAAAGTGGTTCAGATAAAGTTTATTGCAAAACATTACCCCATGTGTTGAGAATAATCTAAAACTATGTTACTTTTCTTTTCAGCGATGGCAATGAAACTCTTACTTTTGGTTGCTGCTGTTGGTTACCTGCCTGTTTTGGCCAAAAGTGTATGTAAGGATTATATGTTTCATAATTAACTTTCTAGATAAAAACTAACCCCTTGAACAGAAGTCACTATGTTACAGGCTGTATTGTGAGGACACTACACCTGTTATTCATTTACTTCTCATAATAACCTTTTTAGGCAAGTATTATTCTTCATACAATATTATAGAAGGGAGAGGCAATGAATAAGAAGGTCAAGGCCTATGGCTAAGGTCAGACAACTGGCAGAGTGTGAAATTATACTAAATCAGTGTAGCTCCATGGGTCCGTGCCTTTCATCTTATCCTCTCTAGATAATGCAAAAATTGATGACAATGTAGGGCAGAAACTACTTGTTTACAACCTATCCATGCATTTTCCATGAGCAACTGGGGAAAAAAAAAAAAAAAAAACACAAGTTGTTTTTGCTTCCAGAAAGGTAAATATGTCATCAATATCCTGATTGAGCAATATAATTTGTCTTTACAACCAGAATTTAACACGCAAAATTAAGTATAAAATGGAAAAGTCCTAACAGCAAAGAGGGACATTAGGGGCTGTTTACAATGGAGTTGATAGTTGAGGCCTAAATCTCACTACTTATTAAAAACAAAAACTTCAATAATCACAAAATAGAAATATAATACTCAATGGGGCAGTAACGAGTAGGTCTCTAAGATTTTCTGATCAGCCAATAATATTCACCTTTAAATAACCTCAATAATATAAAGAAAATAATATATATATTTTATATATATAAAGTTTTGACTGGGGCCAGGCTTGAACCCACCACCCCATGTATATGGGACTGGTGCACTACTGCTTAAGCCACGGGCACCACCCTATATTTTAATTTTCCCAAAATACTTTTATGACAGGTTGAAGTCAATAGTTTTGGTATAGATAATGAGTGATTTTATATTTTCATAGACCAGATAAGAGAAACCAAAAGTGACAGGCACCTAACATTATTGGTGAAAGAAAATCCATATGCATTAAGCTGCCAGGGTGATGGTTTGGTGTCTGGGTCCTATCATTCCCACCTCTTCACTAAAGAGAGCCTTGGTAGCACTCTTGTCCAATACCTAATAATCCTGTAGTAAGCTGGAATTAGTACCTTGAAGCAGCCTTTCCTTCCTTCAGTGTTATCCTCTGACCATCTTACTCCTCCAGTATAGAAGGGTGACTCTGATACTTCACAATAGGAAAAGCTAACCAGAAGCATAGCCACTGTTCCAGAGGAAGGCAGACAGTCTGAAACATACATTTGCCTTCAAGACCAAGTACTAGGTTGACTAAGCCTCTTAGTCCAAGTTCTGAGAGAAAGCTTGACCCAGGCTGCCATGTTAAATAAAGAAGGAATCAGCATAACAAGTTAAAAACCCAGAGCAAAATGTAGATGGGCGGAATTCCTCCCATTCATGGGGATCAAAACTTGATCCATTTACTGACCACAAATCCAATAGCAAATGTATTTGTGTTCTATAATAGAATTGCCAGAACATTTACATATCTTTTATAGTTTTCTCTGAAACAAAGGTTTGAGAATTTTTAATTAAAACAAGAAAACAAGACAAATTAAGCCCCAAATAAAAATTTTATTACTTAAATTTAAAACATGAGTCCCAATGAAAGTAAATAATGTGTTCCAATTCGACCAACAAAAATGATTGGATGCTTTCTTTTTTTCAGTTTCCAGGTGAAAAGTAAATAGAATAATGACCCAGCCTGAATCTTATTTTAAACTTCCTCCAATGTCAATTTGCTGGGAGACTAGGCATCTCATCAAACAGAACTCGCTTTACTACTATGGAGATATATAGTAATCTGGCAGACATTACACAAAAATAGCTTTGGAGGAAAAGTATGGGGAGTTAAGACCAGGTAACAGACAGGCCCAATCTTGTCTGAGGTCCTAAGAGACTTCAGATCTGAAGAATAAGTCAGCCATGCATGTTGAAAGGGTGGACTATGGAAGGTACAGAACTGAGCAGACACTCTAAAACAGGAAAGAAACAGGCACAGTGGGATAATGATAAGAAAATCAGTGTAAGGATAACAGAGAAAACCAGGGGAACATGTCCTAAATAGAGACTGAGAAATAATGGTCTTCAAGGGCCTTGTGAAAGATTTAGTTCATCTTTCTACAAATTATAAATTGCAGAAGATTTTCAACAGGAAAGTGGCTTTACTGTGTCTGTTATTTTGAAATTTTACTCTGGTCGAGGGCTGGAAAACAGATTAAGAAAAGAATGAATGGGTGAGGAGGAGGAGAGAATCTTGAGGTCATAAAGCATTAGTGCATTCTTGAAAGCCAGTAGAAGGCGGCCAGGCAGTAGCCATAGTCAGTCCAGTTTAGGAAGAGAAATCTGAGAGGTAAGAGGAAGAGAGTGCATTGTCCCATACACCAAGAGAATTGCTATCATGAAAGCCTAGACAAAGGAATCGTGTGCCGTTGGACCGTGTAGGTTAAAGTCATTAAAACAGTATTGGATATACAAACTGAGTTTGTCGGAGATCTTAAGGAGAGTTGTTATAATGTGTAGTTTCTCAACCTTAACACTATCAACATATTGTATGGGATAATTTTTTGTTACCGGGTGCTGTCCTGGACCTTGTAGAATTTAGCAACAGCATTCTGGCCTCTACACACAAGATGCATAGCAGACTTTCCCCACCCACCTCATCATAACAACCACAAGTCTCTCCAGACATTGCCTAAAGCCTAAGGTTTGGCGGGGGTGGGGGAGCACCTCTGACACAGGACTGCTGTTTCAGTCTAATAATGGAGGGAGAGTGGGTGGAAAATTGTAGACAGCCAGAATTGGCAGCATGTTTCTTAATTTTGATACTGGGCATATACCCAGAAGACCAAAAAGCACATCATAACAAAGATATTTGTACCAGAATGTTTATTGCAGCTCAATTCATAATTGCTAAGTCATGGAAGAAGCCCAAGTGCCCATTGATTCACAAATGGATTAATAAATTGTGGTACATGTACACCATGGAATATTACGCAGCCTGAAAGATGGAGACTTTACCTCTTTCATGTTTACATGGATGGAGCTGGAACATATTCTTCTTAGTAAAGTATCTCAAGAATGGAAGAAAAAGTACCCAATGTACTCAGCCCTACTATGAAACTAATTAGGGTTTTCATATGAAAGCTATAACCCAGTTACAACCTAAGAATAGGGGAAATGGAGGGAAGGGAGGGGGGAGGTGGGTAGAAGGAAGGGGATTGGTGGGATTACACCAGCGGTGCATCTTACAAGGGTATATGTGAAACTTGGTAAACGGTCTGTGAAGCTAGTGAATGATGCCCCATGATCATATCAATGTACACAGCTATGATTTAATAAAAAAAAAAGTAGTAGAATAGAGATATAACAATAGTTGGATGAGTGAGGTAAATGAAGAAGTGTCTGTTTCTTTGAATGTACAAGCAGCCTGCTCATGAATAAACACCATTGAGAAGGGCCAAAGAGAGAGCGGTTGAACATAATCAAAAGGGGAAAAAAAAAAAAAAAGAAAGAAGATTCTGAGAAAGGTAGTAGAAATCGGAGCAAATAACACGGGTGGAGAGTTGAGCTTTAGAAAAAAATGCCCATCTCTGTACTACAGAAAGGGAGGAAAGAAGGGGGACAGGTACTTGCACATTGGTGAGCTGAGTGACAGAGCTGAAGCAGCTGACCTCTTGTCAGTGTCGCAGGGCCGCCGACCAGCAGGGACGAGGACACCAACGGAAGGATCAAGGGCACTTTATTGTAGAAATGATACAGCTCGGAAAAAAGCAAGCTCTCCTCTTCCTTCCTCTTCTTTCTCCTGAAATGGAATCTGTACTGCCAGGGTTTGAGGCAGGAAGGTTCACACGGGATTCGGACAGACCCGTGGGGCGCCCTGCAGGCAGCTTGCGGAGGACAGGTGAGCAAGCGCCCAAGCATCCCCCCGGGTGGAAAGCCTTAAGTAGTGGCCAGAGCAACAGTGGCTCTGAATCACGCCTAATGACCATTACTTAAGAAAGCACGGACACCTGCCTGACTAATCATCCTTACTCAAAATAATCTGGCTCCTCTTGGCCCTCAGGTGAGAAAGCTTAATTGTCTCATCTTCCCTACAGAGTCTAAAACCCTCCTGGAGGGACGCCTCTGTACTGAGTCTCACCGGCTGAGGAGGGGGCTCCCGGGCTTAGGGAAGGGGCTCCGTTATAGGTTGCCTAATGTAGTACAAGCAGTTAGCGCGTCATCTGTTTCTGGGGAGCAGCTATCTCTACAGGTTAGGTTTTTCCCATCCCTCCACCATTTTAGGCCAGCAGCCGTTGTCGTCTTACAGGTCTCTCCACAACCTCTGATAGTTTCTTTTTACTCAGGGAAGTAGATATGTCACAATCTCTTTACAGAACGTAGTTGTGAACAGGGGAGAATGCAAAAATTCTACAATAATGTGGAGAGACACCAAATGAGTTAACAAGACATCTGACTGGAATTGATGTGCAGAATTAAAGGACAATGTGAGGTCACTCGTGTAGACTTGGAGTGACACTAATCTTCATCATTTTGTGTGATATTTTTCTGACAATCCTCAGCTGACAATGCAGGGCCTTGTTAGCCTTATCCCAAGTTGAAGTATTCCCAAATGGACATTTCTAGATCAGGATGTACAAATAAAACTTTAGAATTTTAGAAAGAGTTGTTAAAATGAGAGAATACAGAAAGAGGAGAAAGAAAAGGTAAGAGAAGCTAGTTGAGAAAATGCAGACTGAGGAAGAAGTCCTCAACATTCTTCAACATTAGATTGAAGAACAGTCAGAGTGGGTTGTCCTGAGCAACTCGGAAAAACAAGAGATTCTGGTCAGGCAGGAAAATGTTTGACCAGGCGATGTGAAAGGTAAGGTATTTTGGGATGATCATGAGATATGTGTAGTTAGTGACTCACGAAGTGTGGCGATAAGGCAAGTGCAAGAGAGATTTAAAGGAGAACGTCATCAAGACAGTAAGACATCAGGGGGTTGGAGTCATCCGCGTGAATGTTAAAAATCCCTCAGGTCGACTGCATAAATCTGAGTAGACAGGATGAGTTTATGTCTGGAGACAGTTCCCAGGAATGAGAGGAAATGAGAAGAAAAATCATTATAGGATGTTAGTATTTGGGGATGAGGAGCATAGGTTTTTAGAGGAACGAGGAGAGTGATCACCTGGAAAGAGTAAGTGGAATCTTGTAAGTCCTCAGCCTCTCTTCAAGTCCAAGTCAGAGCTGCCTGCAATGTCAGAAAAGAAAAAATGGTACCCCAGGGGCAGTCTGGAGAGTGGTCTTCTGGATTCTATATTTATGCCCTATCCTACAACCTAAAATTAGGTATTCTCTCATTTCTCTCATTTTAACAACTCTTTCCAAAGAATAAATCACAAAAATTAGGTTGTAGGATAGGGCATAATATAGAATTATGTTTATTATTATTAATTATTAGAGTCTCACTCTAATGTTATTAATTAATAAACATATAGAATTATATTTATTATTATTAATTATTATTAATATAGAATTATTTGATATAAAATAAACAACAACTCCTTTATATTTGAGCAAGATATGGTGCTACATCCTGTCCATTCATAAACTGTGCCAATAGCTCAGGAGGTAATTGAGGAAGAAACAGAGACACCACTAAAATTATAGCATATTAGTTTTATATTTTTTAAAAGGTACCAGGTATATGTGATGTATCAAAGGGGTGCTGTTTATAGCAGTCAATGCTAACTTAAAACACAAATTTTTCTTCTTTGTGAGTTGCAGGATAAAATATCAGCAAGTGAAAAGAATAGTTACAAATTCTACATTATAGGCTGAGTTTGAGTTCTGTTTTATGCTTTCTTACACATCCTTTGTAAACATTTCATATATGAACAGGAAAACGCTACAAAATCTGAGTTAATAACACTTGAATCTTTGTACTTCATAATGAACCTTCGTGTTTGGGCTCTCCCAGGCCATTAGACAAGGATTCAAGTAAGTGCTTGATGTGGGAAACAATGAGAACATGTGGGCGGGCGGTGGGGAAGAGAAATCCATAACTGAAAGAGGTGATTTCAAGACATCTCCCACTATGGCTCTTATTGTCCAATAAAAAGCTCTGTAACATAGTCCAAAGAATAAATCACAAATTTGAAAAACCATAATCACAGAATAATCAATTCACTATTGTAAAAACTACTATGATGTCAACCTAACATTCAGAAATCCTCAAAACTAGAACTGGAGTAATGGACTCTAATACATTGACATGCCGTGCATTCAAAAATACTGTATTAGTTTATTCAATATAAACTATACATTCTCAGGCCTGGTGCAGTGGCTCATACCTGTCATCCTAGCACTCTGGGAGGCCAAGGCTGGTAGATTATCTGAGCTCATGAATTCTAGACCAACCTGAGCAAGAGGGAGACCCCATCTCTACTAAGAATAGGAAAAAGCTAGCTGGGCAATGACAGAGTGAGACTCTTTCTTAAAAACAAAACAAAAAAAGGTATATAAATAAAAAGTGAACTATAACTTTTTTTTCTCATTGCCTATAAGTCTACAAATATATTTGTGATGAATTACGCTTAAATAAAAAGGAACACTAATTAATAATTTTCTGGTAACAGGAAAATCCAGCTAAAATTCGATTTCACAAACTTGTCACTGAACTGGCGTCTGTACAAGAAGAAATTGTTAATGTACACAACGCCTTCAGGAGAGGAGTAGCTCCGCCAGCCAGCAACATGCTGAAGATGGTGAGACCAAACGACAGCTCCAGCAGGGATGGTAATAATTACCATGGTGGTCACTGAGTTTTGATTAAGTTCTATACCCTTTCGATCTCCTAAAAGTTTGATATTCACACAAATTTATGACATAAAAGAAGAAACAGAGGCCCAGAGGAGGTAGGTAACTGACCCACAATCATATATTCGTCAGTGACAGGGCAACCATTCTAACTCAGGTGAGTTTCATTCTTACGTACTCTAGGACGGTGCTTCTCAAACTTCAGTGTACTTAAGGGAAGGAGGGAAGGGGGTGGGGCCTTGGTGTGTGTCACACTTTATGGGGGCAAGACATGATTGCAAGAGGGACTTTACCTAACAATTGCAATCAGTGTAACCTGGCTTATTGTACCCTCAATGAATCCCCAACAATAAAAAAAAAAAAAAAGAAAAAAGAAACACCTGAAGAACCTGGTAAAGCACAGTTTCCTGTACCTCATTCTCTGATATCCCAAGACAGGATGTCAGACCTGGGGACCTCATAAGCTCCCAGCTGATGCCAATCCTGCTAGATCATATAGCAAATGCTGATTAACAAGTTCCCCAGCCATTTCGTAGCTGCCCCCACTGGCCAGTAGCCCAGAAGCCAAGACACTCATCTGAGGACTGAGATGTCCACATATGTATCTAGTTGAGGTTTTCAGCTAAATTAACAGTGGCAACTCTATTCCCTGATTTTGCTGCATCCTATAAAAGGTTAGAGAAATTACCTTCCCACTACACACCAGGTGTGTTCAGCCACAACAAATTTAGAGAAATCTCAGGTTATGAGATGATTAGCCTCACATTTAATATCCAGCAGCATGGAATCAAGTGAATAGAAGAAGGATTTTCAAATGTTTATCTCGGTCATTGTAGAATCCAAAATGTTATTTGAACAAAACAGTAAAAACAATAGCTGTCTTAGGCATTCTTGTCTTGGAAGAGTTACTGCTAACATACATATAAAGCTTATTAATGGCAAACATTCTTCCAGGACCTTGTTATATTTACTCATTTAATTCCCCCAGTACAGTCACATCCATTTTACAAATTCTGACAATAAACCTCAGGGAAATTAAGTACCTTATTCAAAATCATGAGTCCTTGGGCCAGGTACAATGGCTCATGCTTGTAATCCCAGCACTCAGGAGGCCGAGGCGGTTAGATTGCCTGAGCTCACAGGTTTGAGACCAGCCTAAGCCAGAGCAAAACCTCGTCTCTAAAAATAGCTGAGCATTGTGGGGTGCCTGTAGTCCCACTTACTTGGGAGGCTGAGGAAACAGAATGGCTTAAGCCCGGGAATTTGAGGTTGCAATGAGCTATGACTCCACAGCACTCTACCAGGGGGTGACAAAGCCAGACTCTGTCAAAAAAAAAAAAAAAAAAAAAATCATGAGTTCTGGATCCTAAATTCAGGGGCAACTGGACCAGCTCCACGGATCCTACTCTTAATCACTTACCTCCCTTAGGAAAAACAGGCCCCAAGTCCCTTAATTGCCAGATGAGAAAATAAGTGTGGATAGGAGATATGAAAGAAGTTGACGAAAAATCAAAGATACAGTTCCATATTTCAGAGACCTCATTAGAAACGAAGGACAAATGCAAAGGAATAATTGGGAAATAACACAAGACTATGTATATTCAAGTGCTAAGCTACCAAGTATGAAATATCAACAAGATGATAATTTAAGTGTACCCGGAAAACCGAGAAGTATTTCAAATTAAACAGGAGAATTGAGTTATTCCAAAATAAGACATATATAGGTTAGAACTGATCGAATCAGCAACAGCCAATTTAAGTAACAACAATAGGACTGAGCATTAAACACAACTACAAGACAGAAATATTGTAAAAAGAAAAGAAAAAACGTCTCTGTACCTAAGATTAGACCTGATTCAGCAGAGCCTCTTGGTGCGTCTAGGATACATAGCTTTGGGACAACATGCATGCATACACATGTGCAATTTTAATGTGGGGACTAGCACAGTAAGGGACTCCTTCACCAACATTAACCAGAGCAGTCTAAACTGCAGGCGATATCATGTGTTACAGCTCATCTTCAGAAGATGAGCAGACTCCAAGGTAGAGGTTAGCAGGCAGGATAGTTACTGAGGCACAAGCTCCAAATTTAGACCTACCTGTGGAGGAAAGCAGAGAAGCAAGATGAAGCACAGGGGAAAATTGGTCTGTAATGCACTCCGAGTAGTGGCCTCTGCTTCACCCAGGGGAAGCTATTAATATAAAACTAGGAAAGCTCTTTTGAGTCATCCTGAACTAGGGAAAGAAGGTTTGGAATTTAAATCTATGAATACAAGCTCTTAAATGCAGGCTGCCTCAGTGAAGGGAGTAATCCGTGTTGACCTCTACCCCTTCAGTTACACATACCCATGAATAAAATTAATCTTTTCTTGCATAAAACCATCAAAACCTGAAAAACCATGATTATTTCATTGCTAGGCTGACTGATTTAATTCATGGTTTAGTTAAATTCATCAACGTGAAGGGTAGATCTAGAAAACTACCACAAGATGGCAGCATACACATGTATAATGACCTAACATTCTTACTATCCTTAAACTTTCTACACCCAGGCCAAGGTTGAAAATCTCTGAGAGTCATCCAACCATTCTAAAGAGTAACTGGATGATTTACATAAAAGCTTTCAGTGAAAACAAAGTACACAGCTTTTGCTGATGATGAGTGATATGAGTGATACGAGGACAGCCTTTCACAAGCTTGTATACACTGAGGTGATGAAGTGTCAGGCAGATCTTTTGTATCATACCTGCTGGTATAGAATTTTCCCCTTTCATCTAGAAAATAGATGTTGCTAAGTCTACCTGGAAAAAATGCTTCAACTCCCTCATATTGAGAATAGAGAACACGCACTCTGAACCAGACTAACTGGATTCAAATTCTCATTAATTGTTAAGGTGATCCTTAAAAGTTATTTAACGTCTTTGTACCTTAGCCACCTTATTTGCAAATACACCTTCCTTGCAGAATTGTTGTAAGGTTAAAGTGACATAAAATATACACAGAATTGGTGACAGATGTTGAATGTGGTGTTAGCTATTGTTATGATTCATAATTTTAGATGGAAATGTTTGTACTTGCTTCTAATCACAGCTGTCATTCACTTATTGAGAATATATAGCATAAGATTTAGCATATCACAGCTGTTGCATAGATTATCACATTAAATCTTTTGAACAAACCTTTGTGTATGAATTATAGGTTATATTTTACAGATGCAGAAACTGAGAATCAAAGAGATTAAATAATATGTCTGAAATGAAACCACTAAAAAATACTTGTCTGCCTTTACTGGAAGCATTTATTTAAAATATCTTCTTTCTGCCTTCATTTCATTTTTTTTCTTTTTTTTTTTTTGTGGTTCCAGTTCAAGATTAATTAAGGGGATATAAGTGTTTTTGTTACGTAGATACCCAGTATGATGCTTAGGACAGGGCTTTTGTTGTATAGGTCACTAGAATAATGTTCATTTACCCAGGAGGTATGTAGGTATGTTTTTATCCCACACCTATTTCCTACCCTCCCTTTTTCTTGGTTTCTTATGCCCTTTACATCATTTTGAGTCTGCGTGTACCCATCATTTAGCTCTCACTTATGAGAGCATAGGGTGTTTGTTTTTCCATTCTAGAGAGATGTATCTCTAGTAGAGATACTTCACTTAGGAAAATGGTCCCCAGTTCCATCCAAGTTGCTGCAAGTGATATTATTTTATTTATTTTTTATGGCTGAAATCCATGTTGTATACACACCATCTTTATTTATACACTCATGAATTGATAGGAACTTCAGTTGATTCCACATTTTTGCAATTGTGAGGTGTGCTGTGATGAACATTTGAGTGTCTTTTTGTTAAAAATGCATTCTTTTCCCTTAGGTAGGTATCATTTATCTCAATTCTTTACTATATCAAGGATAGAAGCTACCTTGAAAATTATTATTGAATTTTGAATTTGTGAATTCAAGTGTCAATACAATGAAGTTAAATTTTTGTCTTTCTCTTTTTATTAGAATATTGTTAAAATCTCATTGTTTAGTTTATACAATTGAAGACACTACATGTCTTGGATTTTTAGAAACAATAGAATTCTGTCATGAAAATGTTAGATAATGTGCTTCCCCCCCTTCTACTGTAGAATTGGAGTGAAGAGGCTGCACAAAATGCCAGAACTTTTTCAAAGTATTGTGATAACACAGGCAGCAGCCCACTTGAAAGGAGGATTACAAGTAAGTGTATGTCTATCTGACCCATATTTGAACTAAGAAAAAATAAGTAAAATGAAATAGAGTTTGTTAAGTCATCTGGCGAGAAAAAGTTGAGTCATCCAGCATTTATTTGCACTTGCTCATACATGGCAGTACATGCAGCCTAATGCACTACATTATTGTTATTAAATTCTAAAATTTGGGTATTCAAATTTTCAGATCCAGAATTCTAACCATCAGGAGAAAAGATTCAAAGCTCTCAGTATTGCAGAACTGTTGAGGGCAGCGAGAGAACTGGAAGGTTTCCATTCTATGTAGTTACCTCAACTACAGCACCAGGGGAACTTCTTTAACTTTGGAATAGTAGGCACTAATACAGCTGAGAAGTGAATATACGCAACTCTGTTGAGCTGCCCATAAAAATCTGAAATGCTCAAAAGGAAGCCCCTCTTAAGGCATATGAATTAGGTAATTTACTGTTAGTTTCAGAAATAAAAACATTAACACTTCCTACACAATAGACATTAATAACATTTATGAAATTGCTTTTTGTTAAAAATAATTTACAAGTACTAATATAACTTTCCTATCTACAGATTATTGGGAATCTTAGCCCAAAGCTATTAAAAAGTGAATTAGCAGCATAGGCCTCTCTATCACAGGGAAAAAGGCAGATCACTCCTGAATGTCATGTTCGACCAAGAAACACTCTATAAATGAATGACTAAATAAACAAAGGTTTCTTCAAGGTCTTTGCATAGTGAATACCTGTGTGTGGCTGTTTTTAAGCCACGGATCCTGTTATAACTCCTAGGCGGGTGGCGCCTGTGGCTCAGTGAGCAGGGTGCTGGCCCCATATACCGAGGGTGGCGGGTTCAAACCCAGCCCTGGCCAAACTGCAACAAAAAAATAGCCGGGCGTTGTGGCGGGCGCCTGTAGTCCCAGCTACTCAGGAGGCTGAGTCAGGAGAATCGCCTAAGCCCAGGAGTTGAAGGTTGCTGTGAGCTGTGTGACACCACGGCACTCTACCGAGGGCAATAAAGTGAAACTCTGTCTCTACAAAAAAAAAAAAAAAAAACTCCTAGGCTTATCTGATTTGGTTTCATTGGAAGAGGCAGAGACTGGATCTTGGTTGATCTCATTTCAAAGTTGACTTATCATCTCCTACTGTCAAGCTCTCTCACCAAACCTGAGCACCACATGCTCACAAACCAATGAGAAAGAGGACTCTTAGCAAGGATACATCTGTGTTTACCTGCTCTTGTAAGATGTTACCTGGACAATATGTGAAACATTTGCAAACAAAGATGAACAAAGTCTCCTTGCATAATGTTTCCAGTTTGTAAAGAGTATGACCCAGCCCTATTTCCTCCTTCAGGTAGCTTTTGCGGAGAAAATACACACATGGCATCTCATCCAGTTTCATGGTCACATGTGATTGAAACCTGGTTCAATGAGTCTAAATATTTCAAATATGGGAAAGACACACCAAAGGATGAAGGCATGACAACTGACCATTACACTCAGGTAACTTGTGTGCTGGCACATGCACGCATTGACCAAGAGACCATACGCTTGTAGGGGGGAAGGGGGGCTGATGAGTAAGAAACAACTGAAAATCAATTCTATCTACTTATCACAATCTTTACTCAACCTAGTGAGCTATTCTTATAATTTGGAACAGAAGAAAATGAGATTCCCTTGAAATATAGCTTAGAGAAGAGGCTTAACCGCTTAGTTCTCTTCCTTACACATTGGAATTTCAATAAGTCACCAAATCATAAAACACCAATTTCATTTTCAAAATACTTCATGGAAATTAAAGAGTGAAAATAATAGTACTCTATAATGTAGAGGACTTCCTTACTTCCAGCTTTATTTTTATTATGGTAAAATATGCACCACAAAAACATTGCCATTTTAACCATTTTTTAACTTACGTAGCATTAATGTTCAGTAGGTATATTTAAATTGTTGTACAGCCATCACCAAATTGCTGTCCTTCTGTGGCGGTGTTATTTTCACTTAACATATTAAATCCATGTTAATTTGTGATGGTGCCTTGTTAATTTGTGTTAGAATTTTGTGTTCTTAAGGCTAAACAATATTTCCTTGTGTGTGCTTTTGTGTCTGTATATTACCTTTTGTTTGTCCATTCATCTGCAGATGGACATTTGGGTTGTTTTCCACGTTTTAGCTATTGTGTGTAATGCTGCTATGAACATAGGTGTTCGAATACCTGTTTGATTCCCTGCTTTCAGTGATTTTGGGGCATGTAACTAAGAGAGGAATTGGTGAATTATGTGCTAAATCTATGTTTAATTAGAACTGGCATCCTATTTTCTGCAGAAGCCATTTTACCTATCCACCAGTAATTCTCAAAATGTCCATTTTTTCACACCCTCATTGGCCTATCCCAGGGGGTATGTGTGTGTGTGGAGAGAGAAAGAGAGAGAAAGACTAATTTTATTGGAACAAGTCCCAACTCTCTATTTAACTATGATTATTTCCTCAGAGGTCCTATCTCTACATATATTCAAACTTGGCATTAGAACTTCAGTATATGAACTTGGAGGGTACAACAAACATTCGGTTCATAACAATGAACTACTGTCACCCCCCAAATGTATGTTCTCCTGACATGAAAAATACATTCATTCCATCCTAAAGGCCCCCCAATTTTTCACTCATCCTAATGTCAATTATAAAGTCTGAAACCCCAATTTTCATCAAAATATGGATTCAAGCTATGATACATCCTGAGGTGAAATTACTATCAGTGAAACTTTGAAACGAGACTGTTATATGCTTCCAAAACACAATGGTAGAACAGGCATAGGATAGACATTTCCATTCCAAAAGAGAGAAATAGGAATGAAGGAAGGAGTAATGAGTCCCAAGCAAGTCCAAAGTCTAGTAAGAGAATTTCATTAAATCTTAAAGCCTGAGAATAATCCTCTTTGGTTAAATGCTCATCCTTCTAGGCTAACTTGGGGGCAGCATCACCCATAGCTCTTTGGCCCAACCCCGTCCTTCACCTCAGTCGAGCAACCTCATCACCTGAGTCTTTGTAGAGGCCCTGCTAACATGACCATCTTCAATGGTCACCTGGCTTCTTCTGGGATGGATGATTAAATCCATAAATTACATCCATAATATCTTTATCAAATGATTGTTCAGCCACACCCTTAGTGTTCTTTTCAGAAAATACTTCCTTACATTTTTACAATATAAATGGGCTGATAATATTGTAAATCTTCAAGGTCTGGTTCTGTAAATCTTTAAGTTTTGTTTGCTTATTTTTCTTTGTTGTTGTTTTGCTCAAGGATTCCTTCAATTTATCTCTGCCCTCTTGCATTTTACTGTTAGTGCTGAGGAAAAACCAAGCAACTCCTTCAACTGTTTGCTATGATATCTTTTCATCTTTTCAGCTAAATATCCAATTTCGTTATCCACAAATTCTACCTTAAACAGTAAAGAACAATGCAGAAAAGTTCTTTGTTACTTTATAACTAGGATTGTCTTTTCTTCAGTCTCCAATAATACCTTCCTCATTTATTTCTGAGACCTCACCAGAATTGCTTCTAATGTCCATATTTTTATCAACAGTCTCATAAAAATAATCCATTCTTTTTATAACATGCACTTAAAATCTCTTCCACTCTTTACCCATTTCCCAATTCTAAAGCTACTGCCACATTTTAAAGTATTTGTTACAGCAGCCTCCCCGTTCTTGGTCCCAAATTCTGTATTAGTGTGCTCAGCCTACCATAACAAAATACTATATGCTTAAATAACAGAAATTTATTTTTTCATCCCAGTTCTTGTTACCAACAACTGCATTAGGGTGCTCAGCCAGCTGTGACAAAACAGTTTATGTTTAAACAATGGAAATGTATGTTCTCACATTTATGGAGGCTGGAAGTTTAAGATCAGAGAGATCAGAGTGCCAAGGTGATTACTTGTTTTAAAAAGCTCCATTTCTGACTTGTAAACTGCTTCTATGTTCTCACAAGGCCTTTCTTTGATGCATAATGGAGAGGCAGAGAGAGAAAGAGACGGTTATGGGAGGAAAAATGTGGTGTCTTTTCTTTTCTTTCTTTTTATTGTTTTTTTTTCTTTTTTTGAAACAGAGTCTCAAGCTGTCACTCTGGGTAGAGTGCTGTGGTGTCATAACTTACAGCAACCTCCAACTCTTGGGATCAAGTGATCCTCTTGCCTCAGTTTTTCTATTTTTAGTAGAGCTGGGGGTCTCACTTTTTGCTCAGGCTGGTCTCGAACTTGTGAGCTAGCAATCATTGTGCCTCAGCCTCCCAGAGAGCTGGGATTACAGGTGTGAACCACCGTGCCCAGCCTGATGTCTTTTTTATAAGGACACTAATCCTATTTGATCAGAGCCCCACATTTATGACTTCATTTATCTTTAATCCTTTAAATCAGTGGTTCTCAGCCTTCCTAATGCTGTGACCCTTTAATACAGTTCCTCATGACTGGGGGATCACCACAACATAAGGAACTATATTAAAGGGTCACAGCATTAGGAAGGTTGAGAACCACTGCTTTAAATTCTCTATCTCCAAATACAACCACTAGGGATTAAAGCTTCATAATATGAATTCAGTGCATATATACAGTTAGTCTGTAACACAAATACTTGCTATTTTCTGGAGGTTTTTTAAAGTTTTTTTTTAATAGCCATTGAAATGGGTACGAAGTTTTAATTTGCATTTCCCTAATAATTGATGATGTTAAGTACTTTTTCATGTGTGTATTGGTCATTCGTATGTCTTCTTTAAAGAAATATCCATTCAAGTTCTTTGCCCATTTTTAATTGAGGTACTTTTTTATTGTTGTTGAGTTGTGATAGTTCTTTACTATCTCTTTCGATTTTCGGGTGTATGATTTGACAATATTGCCTTCCTTTATATGGGATACAGTTTTACTCTGATGACAGCATTTTATGGTGCACAAAAGATTTTCATTTTCATGAAGTCTAATTTTTATGTGTGTGTGTATATATATAATTTTAGTTTATGGTTTTAGTGTCATTTTCAAGAAAGCATCACCAAACTCAGTATCATAAGTCTCTCCTCTTTCTATTATAAGAGTTTTATTGTTTCAGCTCCAACACTTAGATCTCTGATCCATTAATAATTAATTTTTTATAATGTGTAAGGTAAGGATCTAACTTCATTCTTTTGCATGTAGATATTCAGTTCCCAACACAATCTGTTGAAAGGATTGTCCTTTTCCTATTGGATATCCTTGGTACCCTTGCAGAAAATTGTTTGACTATGTATGTGAGGGTTTAGGTCTGGGCTCATTGTTCTACCTCATTGGTTGATACATTTATCTTTATGCCGGTACCACACTGTTTTATTTGCTGGAACTTTGTAGTAAATTTTGAAAACAGAAGTGTAAGGCCTGCAACTTTACCAACTTTGGGTTTTTTTAAGTTTTTTTGCTATTTGGGAGGGGGGGTGTCTCTTAAGATTCCATAGGTATTTTAGGATAAAATTCTAAAGATTCTGAAAAAAATCAGAATCTTCATAAGGACTGTATTCAATCTGCAGATTGCTTTGGATAATATTGACATTTTAGCAATAATAGGCCCTCTAACCCATAGACATGGAATCTGTTTCCCATTATTTGGATCTTTTTAAATCTTTTTAAGCAATGTTTATTAGTTTTTAGCTTTAGGGTCTGTAGTTAAATTCATTTCTAAGTATTTTATTTTTGATGTTATTTTAAATGGAATAGTTGTCTTAATTCTATTTTTATATCATTCCTTATTAATACAAGAAAATATTTGACATTTGTGTGCTAGTTTTAGACCTTGAGTATTTGTTGAGTTTATTTTTTCTAATAGGTCTTCTTTTTCCTTTTTTTTGGTGTGGAAATATTAGGGTTTTCTACACGTAAGATGGTTGATTTTTCCTGATTTTTAAGGACATCTTTCAGTCTTTTGCCATTGAGTATGATATTAGCTGAGGGATTTTCTTGTATGGCTTTTATTACGTTGAGATAATTTTCTTCTATTACTAGTTTGTTGAGTGTTTTTATCATAAAAGGGTGTTGAATACTTTTCCTCATTGATTGAGATGATCATGTGTTTTTTTCCACTATATTAATGTGATGGATTAATTTTTATATGTTGAATCATTCTTCCATTTCAGGAATAAATCCCACTATGTAATGGTGTGTAATCCTTCTAAGCTGAATTTGGTTTGTTAGTATTTTGACAAAAATTTTTGCATCGAGGTTAATAAGGATACTATCTTTAGTTTTTTTGTTTTTGTTTTCTGGTAGTGTCTTTCACTGTTTCTAGTCTCAGAATAAGATTGGCTCCAAGGAATGTATCTGAAAGTGTTCCCTTGTCTTAGAAGTTGTATAAAAGTTGGAAAAAAGTTGCTCTAAATAGCTGGTGTATCTAATCACTGACGCTATCATGTCCAGGGCTTTTCCTTGTCGTGATGTTTTGGTTACTGTTGATCTTTTTGATGAATTAACTTTTGAAGTTCTGATTCTCCTCATTTTTCTATTCTTATTGTTTAATCTGCTGTCATTTGTATTATTTTAGTTCTTCAATTATTCTCTTACTCTTGTTAATTACTATATCTACAGTTTTGCCAATTTCTTTAATCCTTTCAAAGAATCAACTCGTGATTTTTTTTATTTTCTCTATTGTATTCCCATCATTATTTTGTATATTTATGTTGTAACCCATATTATTACCTTCTGTCTACTAGCTTTGGGTTTAGTTTACTCTTCTTGTTCTAGTTTCTTTGAGTAGTGGTTCTCAACCTTCCTAAAGCCACGGCCCTTTAATGTAGTTCCTGTGAGTCCCGACTCACAGGTTGAGAACCACTGCTTAAATTAAAACTAGAGGTAATTCATTTGAGATCTTACATTTTAACCATTTACAGCTATAAACTTTGCTCTTAGCACTATTTTAACCGAATCTCATAATTTATTAGTATGTAGTATTTTCATTTTTATTTGTCTCAAGATATTTTCTAATTTCACTTATAATTTCTTCTACTCATAACCTATTTAAGAGTTTGTTGTCTAAAATTTGCATGATTATTAACATTCCAGTTTTTTTGGGGGGGGGGATTGAAACAGAGTCTCACTATGTCACCCTCTGTAGAGTACTATGATGTCACAGATCACAGCAACCTCAAACTTTTGGGCTTAAGTGATTCTCTTGCCTCAGCTTCCCAAGTAGGTGGGACTACAAGCGCCCAACACAATACCGGCTGTTTTTTTGTTGCAGTTGTCATTGTTGTTTCACAAGCCCAGGTTGGGTTAGAATCTGCCAGGCTGGGTGCATGTGGACAGAAGTGTAACCAGTGTTCTATGGGCACCGAGCCAATGTTCCAGTGTTTATTTATTATTTGATTTCTAGTTTTATTCCATTGTGACCAGAAAACACTTTTTGTTAGGTTTCACTTTCTAATGTTTATTAAGACCACTTTTGTAGCCAAACATATAGTCTACCCTGGAGAATGTTTCATGTGGACTTAGGGTATTTCATTATTTGGGGTGGAGTGTCCTATGGATGTCTTACCATATTGCACTGAAAGTTGTATAATGCTAGTTTGATTCTCTACTTACCTTTCCTGTACAAGTTTGTAAGCAATTGATCTCTTTCTCTCATAGTTCTTCAACTTTCCTCTCTGTCTCCTCTCTCCCTATCTCTGTCAGTCTTTTCCTCTCTCTAGTTCTCTTTCTCTTGCATAATCATGACAGGCTCATGTGTTGTTTTAATCCAATGTGTCATGCAGATTCTCACATTGTTCTATATGCTAATGGAGACATTTCAGTCCATCAGCTCTGTCTTTTTGGCCATGACTTCATTAGGTGTTCAGTATCTCATAGCCTCAAACCTGGTAGCATTTTCTAGCACCAACTTGTAGTTTTCTATTGCATTTAGAATGGAAAAATCATGCATTTATCCAAGGGATACTGATTTTTTTCCAGTGGAAAATAATATTTAAAAACCAATATCTCAAACTTAGGTGTGTTGAAAGGCAGAGGTGAGGTCAGAAGAGAGGCTGTACCTGGATTAACAGGAAAGTGGAAGGGATTTGGAAGAGAAACGAAGTTGGACCGTATCATTTGAGCCCGTGAGCTACTGGAAGGCTTACACTATTTTAAAGGCAGTGAGAAGTCATTGTAGGATCTTAGGTAGAAGTAATTTAGGATGATTCATATTTTAAAGTCATTGGACTGCCAATTAGAGAATGAGTTAATTTGTTTGAATATTTGACTTAGATAGAATGTTTTTAGTAAAATATAAATTCTCAAATCTCATCCCATAAGAGATAAAACATAAAAGAAATACAGAAAGTTGCAAAATAGTTATATCCCCCAAACAGAGATTTGGGTGTGTCCATTGATAATTTTCACAAAATCTAGAGTAAAAATTGACTTGAAATAAAACCTACTTAAAATTAATGTTAAATTCTGACAAATATAAAACATTTTAAAATCATAGGCTTAATCGCTTTTTGATATCAATGCAAAAACCCTAAATGAAATATAATTCTTTTAAGATTAATACCCTGAGACAAAAAGAACATGCAGCAGGAATCCAGGTTTGTCTTAACACCAGACTATTGAATCACATAATTTTTTTATCAAATAATTAAAAGAAAAAAACAAATAAAATGAATGCTCAGGGAGCTAAAAATATGACAAATCTGTGACCTACCTTGACATCAATTCTTTTGTATAAAAATCAACTAACACACTTACTCACAAAAGAAATAGCCTTGTCATGGCCGGGCTTGGTGGCTCATGCCTGTAATGCTAGCACTCTGGGAGGCTGAGGCAGGTGAATTGACTGAGCTCACCTGTTCAAGAAATAGCCTTCTCATTCTGATTTAGTAAAATTTTAGCATCTTCAAATAATCTTAATTTTTCTTCTTCAAACTCAACCTACTTCATTTTTAAAACAGAACATATTTTATAAAAATTATTCTTCTCATTGCCTATTTCCAAAAGAAATAGTAGAGAAATCATAGAAAAGTAGATACTCCATTGTATTTTTATCATCAACATTAGTTTTCTAATTATGAGCTTCATTAGCATTCAACAGGGTCTCTCATGGTAAATATACATTTGTTAGATAGAATGAGAGGAGAAACCTGCAAGTATCAGACCTACACAACATTTTTGTACAATCAGGTAGAGCAATAGTTTTGGTGAAGGCCTACTCATTAGTCACAGATAATTAAAAGACATACGGGGTGGGAAGGATTGACACCCAGGAAGGCCTCTCTCTGTGAGGAAAAACATCAAGTTTTACCAAAAGTTACAGCCAGCTGCTCCAAAGAATAGGAATGAAGAGTGGGAATGAAGTCTCCAGGACTAGCTGAGAGAAAAACCTCTCTAGCCTCACGTAAAGGAAGGGGGATGGAGTGGGAGAAAGCACACTTAATGAAAACACTTTCTCTTCCAACCACTGAAATGTTTTATTTTTTTAACTCCCAACATTCCCTTATGATATAGAAGATAGCATTATTCTATCTCATTATGCAGAAGAGAAAATGCAACTGAGACACAATGCAGACTGCTAAGTACTACCCCACCAAGAAGTGATAGAGATGGAATTTAAAGCTGGGTCATCTGCCTCAAAAGCCAGCTCAGTACTGTACATTATAACTTGTCTTGGACCAATAAGAAAAGTTCTTTCCATATGTTGATTTTTATATAACCACCAAGCATCCTTCATCGTGTCAACTGATTTTCTATATAGGTTGGAAAAGGAGAGACTCAACTTGGGTCGATGATAGCCAATCATGTTTCTTAGGGAGAACTCATAAATAAACTTCCTAGTTCTACTAAGAATGAGTCAAGGAGAGTTGACAAAGGGTTCTTATCATACATGAATATAATGATAATATGGTATGAGAAATGAATCCTAAGAACAGCCATGTACAGCCCATGTGCAGAACAGCAGCATTGATGGTCCTTTTGGCTGTGTTAACCAATTTGATTAAAGTATTTCAAATTGCATATAAAACCAGCACATTGTTCCCCATAATTGCATTAATGTACACAGCTATGATTTAATAAAAAAAATAACAATAAACATCCTTTTAAAGATCAGCCTGTTCATTGCAAAATAATCAATGGCACTCTTTGTCAACCTATTCCCTCTCTCTACCTGCCTTTCTTATTACAAAGAAAATGAATATTGGATTTCCCCACTCACAAAAATTGATTCAAGATGGATAAAGGACTTAAATTTAAGGCATGAAACAATAAAAATCCTCAAAGAAAGCATAGGAAAAACATTGGAAGATATTGGCCTGGGGAAAGACTTCATGAAGAAGACTGCCATGGCAATTGCAACAACAACAAAAATAAACAAATGGGACTTCATTAAACTGAAAAGCTTCTGTACTGCTAAGGAGACAATAACCAAAGCAAAGAGACAACCTACACAATGGGAAAGGATATTTGCATATTTTCAATCAGACAAAAGCTTGATAACTAGGATCTATAGAGAACTCAAATTAATCCACATGAAAAAAGCCAACAATCGGGTGGCGCCTGTGGCTCAAGGAGTAGGGCACCGGTCCCATATGCCGGAGGTGGCAGGTTCAAACCCAGCCCCGGCCAAAAAGCACAAAAAAAAAAAAAGAAAAGAAAAGAAAAAAGCCAACAATCCCATATATCAATGGGCAAGAGACATGACTAGAACCTTCTCTAAAGATGACAGATGAATGGCTAACAAACACATGAAAAAATGTTCATCATCTCTCTATATTAGAGAAATGTAAATCAAAACAACCCTGAGATTTCATCTAACCCCAGTGAGAATGGCCCACATCACAAAATCTCAAAACTGCAGATGCTGGCGTGGATGTGGAGAGAAGGGAACACATTTACACTGCTGGTGGGACTGCAAACTAGTACAATCTTTTTGGAAGGAAGTATGGAGAAACCTCAAAGCACTCAAGCTAGACCTCCCATTTGATCCTGCAATCCCATTACTGGGCATCTACCCAGAAGGAAAAAAATCCTTTTATCATAAGGACACTTGTACTAGATTGTTTATTGCAGCTCAATTTACAATCGCCAAAATGTGGAAACAGCCTAAATGCCCACCAACCCAGGAATGGATTGACAAGCTGTGGTATATGTATACCATGGAATACTATTCAGCTATTAAAAATAATGGAGACTTTATATCCTTCGTATTAACCTGGATGGAAGTGGAAGACATTATTCTTAGTAAAGCATCACAAGAATGGAGAAGCATAAATCCTATGTACTCAATTTTGATATGAGGACAATTAATGACAATTAAGGTTATGGGGGGGGAGGAAAAGCAGAAAAAGGGATGGAGGGAGGGGGTGGGGCCTTGGTGTGTGTTCACACTTTATGGGGGCAAGACATGATTGCAAGAGAGACTTTACCTAACAATTGCAATCAGTGTAACCTGGCTTATTGTACCCTCAATGAATCCCCAACAATAAAAAAAAAAAGATTAGGTAAAGAGCTCTCAAGGCAATAAACTGACTATGACAACCTAACAGTATAAGTAAATTTATTAGATGAATGGCTTAGGAAATTAAACAATAAAAACAGAGGTAACATTCAAAGTTCAAAACACTGAACAAAAAATATATGAATTAGATGTACTTTATCTGCTATAATAACTTTACTAAAAATAACTTACATATTAAAATAAGTTATATATATGTATATGTTTGTAAATGGAAATAGTGGTTAATTGTTGAAATAAAACAGAAATATAAAAAGAAAAAAATAAATATTGGAAATTTTTAAAACTAAAACATGTATCTGGAAGCCTAACACATTTCCAAAGAAAATTAAACTGACTGTAAATAGAGAAAATGCCAATCATCACGTGACCCTCATCTGTCACCTTGACCTGACTGTCTCCAGCTGCCTTCTGTTCCTTGCAGTCCTGTGTGCGTGCGTCTGCATTCGTATTATCTAGACGTGTGTGACGCTTCCTGTTTCTCTGACTTCTTACCAAGCCGTGCCCAAAACATATCTAAAAGCAAACATGTTCACTTTTAGTTGTGGATAACAATATTTATATTGTAGTTATTTGATGGAATATCAAATCGGTAACAAAATAACCATTTATCTTACAGGTTGTTTGGGCCAGTTCTTTCCTTATTGGCTGTGGAGTTACAACATGCCGCAAAGGAGGGTTGCCTCAATATTTCTATGTTTGTCATTACTGTCATGAGTATGTATTACTAGTTTCTCACAGCTTTTGAAAATATATCCCCATGCAATACCCTAATGTAGTCTTTCAAACATTATTTTAGAAAACAAATATTTTTCGGGAAGATTTACCAGTAACGTTTGTATATACACCCACACACACACACACACACACACACACATACGTAGGTAGGTATATGTATATAGATGTGTATATATGTATGTACGTAACTGATATATATTATTGATATGTGCGTATATCATTGATTCTTCACCTAGTTGTTACGTAAAAGAAACAAGTTCTTAAATGAAACAAGGATATTTTGAGCTAGTTTAATCAAAGAATCAAGGAAATTGACTTCAACACAAGTATTTTTACAACAAAGGGCAGAAATGCAGTGGAATCTTAAAGGAACAAATAGAAAAAAAAAAACATGTTTTTCTCTATTCTTAGCTTTCTAGTTCAAATATTAAGCTGCGTCTCTTTTTAGAAATTAAATTTGCATGGTATAGATTCTATCACGGGTACTAGTCATGAATCCTAGAGAAGGTCATCTGACTATCTCAGTGAGGGTCTGGGATACTCTCTTGTCCCATCAGCTGTGGTTATGGAGCAAGATTAACTGCAGGGCCCACTTGTGTGGTTAAGTGGTGATGATCAGAATAGGGGAGCCTGTTTTCGGAGCAGGATATAAACCCTCGTCTTTGACCACAAATGCCAGTTTCTCACCCTTGTGCTGATGGAAGTTGACGCTCAGTCTCTACATGTCTCCGTCAGCTAGGTGTTATTTTCCAGGTTAACACACGAGCCTTCCCTCCAAGATATGAGCTCCAAGAAGGGTAGTTAACCATTGTTTTCCATGAGTGTAGCACAATAAAAGATGTTTAATATGAATCAATGAACATGAATTATTTGATAACTCCTATACTTACATTTTAAATGGGGCCTCCAAATATCACAATAGATTCACTAGAATAAAATACATTCATATAACTGTATATGAGATATTATCTGGTCTTACTACATCTTGCTTTCAATAGTTAAAATTTGTTGGTATTTTGGTGGCACCTGTGGTTAAGTGGGTAAGTTGCTGGCCCCATATACCGAGGGTGGTGGGTTCCAATCCAGCCCCAGCCAAACTGCAATAAAAAAAATAGCAGGGCATTGTGGCTGGTGCCCATAGTCTCCGCTACTCAGGAGGCTGAGGCAAGAGAATCGCGTAAGCCCAAGAGCTGGAGGTTGCTGTGAGCTGTGACACCACAGCACTCTACTAAGGGTGACAAAGTGAGACTCTGTCTAAAAAAAAAATTGTTGGTATTTTTATATAATATGTGCCAAAGATAATAAGATCTCTTTGTATCTATACACATCATTTTTATTACCTCTTAAGGGGTTGGTGGTTTGTAGTGAAGTTCAAAAGATACAAAACAGGAAAGTATTACACTCCAAGAGCTGTCATGAGAGGAGAATTTTCTTGGTTGAAGATTAGTCCAAGTCTCTTTGACTATATCCCTTACTGAATTATTAATAACTTTCTTTTCTAAAGTAAAACAGTTCAATTATCAAAGGAAAAAAAATCACATAAAAAGTTTTTTTTTTAACCAGAACGTTTACTTTCTTTTTAAAATTGCATTAATTAAAAAGCAGATGTTATCTATACCGTGTTTTTAAACATCTGAAGGTCATAATTTCCTTTTCTAAAATTTTAATTTAGCCCAGAACTGAAGATTCTCATCCAGTGTCTCTTTTATACCATCAACACTTTAGTTCTGGGTGCCCATGGAGTTTTCTTTCTAATATGCTCCATGGGTTTTGACAAAAAACATTAACATGGTCAAGTTTCTCCAGACATGATACGAAATGATCAGAATGTCTCTAATTTCCCTTGCTTAAGATTATTTTTCTTTTTTTGCAGTTTTTGGCCGGGGCTGGGTTTGAACCCACCACCTCTGGCATATGGGGCTGGCGCCCTACTCCTTTGAGCCACAGGTGCTGCCCCTTGCTTAAGATTTTTTTCTTAACATTGATAAAAATCATACTCTTTTACATAATGGTTTACCAAATTCCTATGCGTATTAATGAGGAGTAGTATTCTATCATAATTGGCTCTAAAGTCCTCTTGCTTGTGAAGATTTGACTATCCAAAGGTTCCAGGTACCGTTAGCTCTTTATTGTCTAAAGAACCATGCATGTTGCCTCAAACATATTCTTATGACACCCATATTTTCTGGCTGTATAGATTAAAAGAAATCCTATTTGTAAGTCTAAAATTCTCACACTCATCTTACAAATCAATATTGGTTCTTTATAAGAATTTTTTTATAATTTGTTTTTAAAATTGTTCACAGTGGGTGAAAATTTATATGCATTTGCCAAAGATGCATTTTATTATATCACTTTTTCTTTTCCTTAAGGGGAAACAATCATGACACAAAGAAACAACCTTATGAGACAGGCACCCCATGTGGAAACTGCCCAAATGACTGTGAGGATAAACTTTGTAGTAAGTTTTACAAATTCAGTTTGCATTAAATGAGTCCAATGATGTGGGGGCCTCATGTTCTTTAAACTAAGCATTAAACAAGCTGCACTTTCTTACAACTTTCATTTCAATCTTACCACAGAAAACGTTAACACTACTTTTGTTTACACCAAACCCTATCCCAGAATAAGCAAAGACCATTGATTTAACCTCTGTCAATGGAAATTACAATGTCTAGGTCTAAGAACGCAAGTTCTCACCCATGAGATTAAAATACTCAACTGGGGTCAACCTGAAAAAGATAATATAAGGGTAGACTTTTCTCTGCTCTCTAAAGTGTTCCTGGGCCCCCTTACTGCAGCCAGCACTCCCCTGGCTGCCTGGGCCACTCATTCTGGCCTGCAGTTTTTTACTGAATGATCCTTATTTGTCTCTATTTCTTCTGGAATATCTAAGAACTTAGCTGATACTCACACTATCCTTTACATCCCTTCCTCTTATTTTAACTAAATCTCGCCTCATGTGTAGTATTTACCAAATGAATGCCATTGACGTGTTAATTCCCTTAGACAGTAACATTTCCCCTTTTCAGAGCCTCTCTGCAAATATAATTTCTTAAACTCTAAGGATTATATTGATTAAGTAAAATTTCATAAGTCAGTGGAGAAAAAAACAAACCCAAGAAAAATATCCTGCTACCTCCATTTTGGAAGGCCAGAAGGTTTATTTTCCTTCCCCTTACCGGCTCATCCTATTTACTTTTAAAGTAGGAGAAATGGATTCTTTTTCCTCTTCTTTTTTTTCCTCTTCTTTTTCCTCTTTCATGTCTTCTTCTGTTTCTTCTTTTACTCTCTTTCATTTTCATTTTCTTCTCTCCTCCCTCTCACTCAACTTTACCTATTTCTGAAAAGGAATGTAGTTAGCGATTTTCTTTCTTTAAAGAAGTCACCTAATTATCTGTGACATAGGAGGAGGAGGGATGATGAGCAAGTAGATGTTTTTAATCTTAGAAAAGCAATGGATGTAGTGGTGTGAAAACCGTAATAGAAGTAAAAGGAAAGTAGGAAAGAGAAATACCAGGCAAAAAGACCGAATCTGTGACACAGAAGGTGTACTTTATAAGCCCTTTATTTACCAAGAAATGCACCAGAAGATGAAAGAGAAAGACATACACAAACTTAAGACAGAGATATATTGGTCAAAAACAATGCTAACAATGTAAGACCTCGCTATCCAGGTATAATCCAGTTTAGGTATTTCATATAAAGTTTATCAAAACCACCTTTTCTTTATGTCTTAAAAAATACAGTCTCTTTCCTCAGAGAATGTGAGTTTTTAAGATATTATTGTATAACCACACTGTTGTTTTGTTTTTGTTTTTGTTTTTTTTTTCAGCTAACCCCTGTCTCCACTATGATGAATACACCTACTGTGAACAACATGTCAAAAGTTTTGGATGCAACAACAAAACAAGTGAATTATTCTGCAAAGCTACTTGTCTATGTGATACTGAGATAAGATAACCCTTATTAATGTGCAACTGTGAAGACAGGAGATGCCTGCTGGAGCACACCTTCTACCAATTTACTTCAGTATCTTCTGCTGAATTTCATTTGGTTTTAATTAAACTCAAGATCCTACCTCCTGTCCTAATGTATTCTAAAATAACAGAGGTTTAAACTTCCTTAGTGCCACAGTAAAAGGTCAATTTCAACATCTGCCTCAGATTTAAGTTCTTAGGTGGACATAATTCAAACCATGACCTAACTGGGTTCCTCCGCAGTATTCTGTGCTAAAGTAGGGCTGTACCTGGTTGAGTTCCCACCTGTTTTCCTCATGGTTCCAACCACCTGATGTTTGTCTTCCCAGCACAGCTAATATCCAGTAATAATTCTTCACTTTTTACTTTTACTTCTACTTTAAATCAATAATTAAATGAATCAACAAAGCAAACGGAGTACAGTCTTAACTTTCAACATCAATGTTACTTAATTAAATGTGGTTGTAATGTCTGGTTGTTTCATTGAACATATACATACACGTTTGTGAATCCAGGAAAAATAAAAACACTGTATGCCCTTAATTTAACAAGATCTGTATACAGCTTGATAATATACAAGATACATGTATATACAGAGAGAGAGAGAATATGCTCTCATTTATTTCAAAGAAATTATATACAAGATCTATGAAAGACATAGTATAATATAGGAAATAAATAAGTTCCTAAATATATACCAGTGATACATTATTAGTGCCTGATGTGCATAATTGCTTCTGTCTGGAGATTCAGAGAAGCCTCAGGGTAGAATGAAGATCACTATTTGAGTTGCAAAGGTTGTAATTACTTCAAGACAACGTTAACAACACAGGTAAAAGCCTCCTAACTTAAAATACATTGAATCCTTAGACAACCTGGAAGGGCCTGATGTAGGGAAAATGAAGGGTAGGAATATGTGGTATAATTTTAATATTTTGAGATTAAACTGATACCTGATTCTACCTACCTTTATATTTCTTTACTCATTTCAATACTACATTCGGGGAAGAAAAAGATTATGTTCTTTCCAAACGTAAGCCACGCCTCTCACGCCTTTTGTGTAATACAGTGGCACTTTGTCCCAGTTGCAAAAATTCTGTATAGCTCCAAGAGAAAAAGACCATTTGAGAACAATGCCGTCGTGCCGGGATCCATGCACACCTTTCCATCTACGTCCACGGGCATGTCTCCCATGTAAGTGCTTCTAAATCATTCTCAATTTTTACTTTTATTTTTAGAGACAGAATCTCACTTTGTCATCCTCGGTAGAGTGCCATGGTGTCACAGCTCTCAGCAACCTCCAGCTCTTGGACTTATGCGATTCTCTTGCCTCAGCCTACCAAGTAGCTGGGACTACAGGCGCCCACCACAATGCCCGGCTACTTTTTTGTTGCAGTTTGGCCAGGGACGGGTTTGAATCCTCCACCCTCAGTATATGAGGCCAGCGCCCTACCCACTGAGCCACAGGTGCCACCCCCATTTTCGATTCTTATTTAAACTACCTAGGTTAGGGCTATCCAACTGATTCTGTCTTCTGAGTAATTGTTGTCAGTATAGTCATCAAGCATATTAAGAACAATGCTTTATCCCAGGAGCACAGCATTTGATAGCTGAAACATTTAATAACTGAACTCATTTTTTTTAACTTATCAAAATAGTCATAATTCACTTCTAGAAAATTTAATGTATGTGCTGCATTAAGTCTTTACACATTTCTGTATTATTTAGGTATTATGATTTATCTTAGCTAACCAAGTTAGTGTTAGATTTTGGAGTGATTAATAACAACCCTGATTTCTGAATTATTTATCCTTGGTAACTACCCAATACTGCAGTTTTCTATAACATATAGGCCAACACTACCCATACTCTCTCTAGACATTAATGTGACGGTGATGCTTCTAAAAATTTGCATTCCAATTATATGTCTTTCCACCTTGTCAGAGAGTAAGCATAGGCACATATTTCTTGCAGGTGCATGAGGGAAGAGGAAGGATAAGTCTATGCATAATGAAAATTCAAATAACCAAGCCATGAAACTATGCCTCTGTCTTATTTGACCATTTCAAATAATGGGCTGGCTTATTTCATAACACAATATATTTGTAAATATAAAAAGGTTTTCTTCCAGCAAAAATCTCTGAGTCCTTTGACTGCGTGAGAAGTACCCTGTAGTGAGGAAGAGGTGAGGGAACTCTCTCATAAACATCATTCTTCTGTTATTAGAAGAATCATATATATTGTTATATTTCAGAATCATATATATTCTTTGGAAAATAATAAAAAGAACTATTTTATATTTTGGATGACATTGTAGACAACTTTTAGTTACAATGCAACACCTTTCTAAAAAAATAAAGTCTTACATCTCTTTTCAAATTTCATTGAACACAGAATAAAAAAGTAAATATTAACAAGTCATTGTGAACCAGAAACAATTGTGACACCCTGGACTTTCACAGTAGTAAACAAATTAGTCCCAAGAGTATAGCACAGAAGTTAACAACATGCGCAGAGATGCTGCCCTGCAGGTGTGAATTCAGGGCACAACACACAACTTGCCCTGTGACCTTGAACAAGACCTTAAACAAAATGATATTTTTTTTGTTCTCATCTGTAAGTTATAATGAGAAATAGTTACAGTGTCTAGTTAATGGATGTGTTATAAGGATTGAATGAATTAATATGCAAAATGGTTAGAAAAGTACCTGATATTTAAAATGTGCCCAATGACTATTTGATGGCATTACTATTCACCATTTATTGATTATTTTACACGCAGACCTTGAGCTCTACCTTTCAGGTATAGGTAAAATGTACTGCCTTACTCTCCCCTTTGGAAACATAGCACTAAATACTTGCAATCTCTTCCCCATTCCCAATATAATTAAAAGTGTGAAATAATGTCTTAATATAAGAAGTGTGCACAGAAACCTATAGTATAAAATCACCTTTGAGTCAATAAAACATTCAATTTAGTAGAAATTTATGATTTCACCACATTATTTAATAATTCAAGGCAATCACAATGGAAACACCAAGGATAGCTTTTATAGTATTTATAAGTTTATTCTCAATAAACTTATTTTTAAATAAACTTATTTTTATTTAAAAATAATTATTCAGCACTGGCCACCAAAAATTAAATTAAAGATATGCTTTTCCTAATGCAAATATTTTTGCATAAAGAAGATAATTTTAGAGATCAGTTTTAAAACACTAAGGAAGGAAATTTGAACAAAATCATGAAGACATTTATTTGAACACTTAGTAATTTCACTGGAAAAAAATTAAAAAAATTAACATCTATAAGAAGAAGTAAAGTGAGTGAAACAAGTCAAAATTAATTTTTAAATCTTTTTTTAAAGGTCAGCACATAGTTGATCTGTGACCTATGTATATATTACATAAATATATGAAAATAATCTATAGATTGATAACAATAGAAAATGTTGAATTAGAAAAACAAGGAGAGAAAATCCACTAAATATGTGGCATGTCAAATGCACGGTCATGAAACACAAGAAAACTACCTCCTTAATAATGATAAAAATGATTTTCAAATACAGTTAGAATTGTTTTTATCCTCCTAAGAATAATTTATGTACATGATAAAGTCTATTAAGTCTGAGAAGTATAAAGAACCAACCTTTCTCCTATATCACTGTTGGGACTAAAAATGTGTATAAAACCCCCTATTTAATGATTTCATGTGATATTAAAAATGTGTAAGCTTTTGAATCCATTAAATTCTCATGAAAGCGTGTATTCTAATAAAATAGCCACATGCAGGCTCAGTGCGCAAAGCTCAGTGAGTAAGGCGCCAGCCACATACACCAGAGGTGGTGGGTTTGAGCCCCGCCCGGGCCTGCTAAACAACAATGACAACTGCAACCCAAAATAGCTGGGCATTGTGGTGGGCACCTATAGTCCCAGCTACTTGGGAGGCTGAGGCAAGAGAATGGCTTAAGCCCAGGAGGTCGAGGTTGCTGTGAACTGTGATGCCACAGCATTCTACTGAGGACAACATAGTGACACTCTGCCTCAAAAAAAAGGAAAAAAAAGAAATATCCACATGCAAAATTATGTCTCTATAAAAAAGATTTTTATGACAGCATTATTTGCAAAAATATATAACTAAGTAGAGAAACGGTTAAATAAATTAAGAATGATTCATTATATGGAATGCTATGCAAGTGGTTAGAAAAATAACAAAGTTCATATTCTAATGATGTGTGATACAGGTTTTTAAAAATTAAAATTATTATAAATATATATACACACACACCCTATGATCTAGTTTTCCTTTTCTGTTGATGTCTCATTTTCTCCTTTTACTGTGAGCATTTTCAAATTTTTGTATTTCCCCACATCGTAATTGGAAACACCTGATGCTACTGTGAGTTACTTGAAATAACTTTTATTTTATTTTATTTTTATTAATTAAATCATAGCTGTGTACAATAATTTTTGATTCCATTTTATTAAATTACAAAATTTGAAAAATTTCTGATAAGTTTTTTATCTACAAACTTAAAGTGGGTAGGGTAAAGAAAGGGTAAAGAAAGAAATACAAGTGGAAGAAAAATAATAAATGACGAGTTCTTAGTGTTGTAAAGTGTTTTTAATATATTCAGTGATTTAGAAACACAAATAAGGATATTTGTGACTTTGAATATTAAAGAAACATGGCGATTAGTGTAGTGGGGCTAGTCAAGACTTCACAAGTGAATTCCCTTGAGATAAAAACCAATGTCCCAAAGACTTTCTAACATGAACAGACAAAATGTGGTTGTTATTTCATACTATTCCTTTTATACTCCTCCCCACTTTTCCAATACTCTTCTGGAATCTGAAGAGCGCTCATTTGAATAAATACAATGGGGACATGTGGGGGGTGGGCAGGGGAAATTCCTCACAGACCTTCCAACTCAGTTAAGGTTCCCAGCCAGGGGAATGTCCATGTGACTCTCCCTGCCTGGGGAAATCAGCAGTGCAGGTGAGCTGAGACCATCAACTAGTAGCTTATGCTAGAAAAGTTCAGATGTCTGTCTGAGGAGATAAGACTTGTCCTCCCTCCTCTCTCTCACACTTGCACCATTATCTGGCCACTCCAGATGTTCCATTACCCTATGTCCTTGCTTACCCTTTACTCAAGTTTCATGGGGCTATTCTCTCCTCTTCTCATTCTTAACCTTGAGTGCTGACCACTGACTGCTCTGCATCCTTGCACGTATACAATAAAATGATTCCGGGAAACAGGACAGGTGCTGCATTGTTCTCTTGCTGCCCCCAGACACATGGAACACTATCTGCTCTTACGGGCTTCCGGTTTTATGCACTAAGTTTGGTTTAAGTTTGCTAAGTTTCCTCAGCACCATCTCCCTTGCTGGCCACTGTCTCAGGTTGTGGTCAAAGACGCCCAACAGTATAGCGACAAACAAATCTTAGTTCCTGCCATTCGTTTTTCGTTTCAGTGGGTGTTTTTCATAAATCCACTTTTTCCTTCTGAAAGTTCATATTTAAAAAGCTCTACCACTTAAAAAAAATAACTCAAGATGGATAAAAGATTTAAATCTAAGCCATGGAATGATAGAAATCCTAGAAGAAAGTTTGGGAAAAACTCTTGATGATGTTGGCCTGAGGAAAGATTTTATGAAGAAGACTTCAGTGGCAACCACAACAACAAAAATAAACAGGAAGCAGACCACCTGAAAACCCAATGACTTCAAACCAAATACAACCAAACCTGCATTTCATGACCCACTATAAAAACCCTTGTCCTTAGTTACCAGGCGAAACAGATTTGAGACTATTTCTATTTACAGATTTCTTTTGCATTAAAATTCCTTTGTTCCTTGGAAATCCTCAGAGTTTCAATAATTGCAGCAGGCGACCAATAGGCTGGACCCATTTTTGCTTTGGTAACATTGTTTTGAGTTGGAAAAAGACATCATTCCTAAGATGCTTTATGTCCTGGTCAGTGGCCTCTGCTTTTTTATCATCTGTCCCCACAAGTGGACACTTCCTTTTCACAATGTAACCACTCTGCTCCTCTACTAATAACTTTTCTTCCTTGTTAGCTATGTCACTTTTGATCACTAAGGGGTAGAGGCTGCCAGACTTACGTGTGTTTGTTGTTCTAGGTTCTTGGCTCCCTCCTCCAGCCTGCCGACAGCATTGTACTCCAGTCACTCTAAAATTGCCAAAGAAAGAACAACAAATACATGAACTCTAACTCTAGGCTACACCTGTCATGATCATGCGAGTTTCTTTTCCTTCCTTTATTTCTTGATGTTTCCTTTTGTTTGACATTTTGTTTTTCTGTTTTGAGACTAAATCCCAGACTTGGCTAGCATTTATTTCATCAAAGTTCACCCTCTTCTAACTCCTGCCCCAGTTGAGCCCATGCCGGCCTTACTGAGTGACTCAATCTCAGCAGGGCATGACGGAGAGAGAAACAGTGCAATAAAAATCCTGTGTGGTAACCTGTCTGCTTTCCTCGTACATTAGACATTTTGTATGTCAATGTTTGTGCCCCCCCACCAAGAAAAGAAAAGGAGCTAACCATCTTAGGGCACATCAAAATATCCCTCGGTTTTATAGATTTAATAAGAGGCACTGTTAAAATTTCAATTCAAATTTCTGCCATTGTAGGGCTGCATAAAATTCAGAAAACTATTACGTGTTTCTTAGATCTCCAGCTTGAAAGGAAATTAGTGTTTTCTGGCCTTTTTTCAGAATGTATATATACTTAAGGACTATTTTTCATTATGATATATTTACAACATTTATTTTTTTATTTATTTTTTTTTTTGTAGAGACAGAGTCTCACATACCACCCTCAGGTAGAGTGCCGTGGCATCACACGGCTCACAGCAACCTCTAACTCTTGGGCTTACGCGATTCTCTTGCCGCAGCCTCCCGAGCAGCTGGGACTACAGGCGCCCGCCACAACGCCCAGCTATTTTTTTGTTGCAATTTGGCCGGGGCTGGGTTTGAACCCGCCACCCTCGGCATATGGGGCCGGCACCCTACTCACTGAGCCACAGGCGCCGCCCAACATTTGTTTACTTTTTAATGTCTTTTTTGTTTGTTTCAGGTTCGTTGAGGGTACAAAGAATTAGGTTACACTAATTGCATTTGTTAGGTAAAGTCCCTCTTATAATTGTATCCCACCCCCAAGAGGTGTGACACACACCATAACCCCCCCAGTCTCCCCTCTTCCTGCTCCCTCATTCCCCTGACCCCCCACTTTGAATTGATTTGAGGTTTTCTCTTATGAGGGCATGTATTAGATCATCTACTGGCTTCATATTAGATGGAGCACATTGGATTCTTGCTTCTCCAAATCATTAAGATTATCAGGATCAATTATCTGTGTCTCCTTACGAGATTCTATCCAATAGCTTCTCTCAGTTCCCCCACCGAATGCTGGAATGAGAGGCACATGTTCTCTTTCTTTTCCTTTCCTTCAGCTAGACACTACACAGACGATAATTCTCTCTCCTCCCCCACCTGCATCCTTTCTCTATGGCAGTGTTATCTCCACCATGTTATAATGGATGGTATTCCATGACATGATACCAGCCAAAAATGTGGAAGACATTGAGAATTAGTCAATTCTGTGTAGTTATTTAAGGAAGAAACGTGTTTTACATTATGCTGGCCTCTAACGAACGTAGTGAAACTACGGTGAACAGTGAAATGTTTGTGTTATGAGAACTCGGAATTGGTTGTCCTAGTCACATTCTTTTATTTCTTATTAGAAGTTGTAAACTGTGCAGAAATAAAAATTCATAAAAGAAAATGAGACTCCTGGGTTAGCAGATAAGAGGGCAATTATGTAAGCATGTGGAAGTTGTTTACTAGTTTTGATTAACTGACATATTACTTTATAATGAAACCATCTTTTTAAAGCTAAAAAACCTTTTTAAAGCTTTAAAAATCTCATGAAGTATCATTAGAAAAATAACTTTGTTACTGTTGAGTTGAAATCTTATGTTCTAATTGCTATTTGAAAATTTTAATTGAAAAGGTTTTTTTTTCCACCTTTGACCTTCATTTTATTTATTTTGTTGTTATTAAGTCAAATACTCATAGATCATGAATACACCTTTATGCATATGTGGGGTACAACGTGTTGATTTTTTTAATACAATCTGATTTTCGAAACACTTTATTAAAAGCAAAAGAAGTTAGAATTTTTTTTTTTTTTTTATTCAGAGCATTTGGAAGGGGTAGAAATGTTTTGGTTACATGGATTGCTTTGGTACTGATTGGGTCAAGGTTATAAAAGTGTGCCCATCGCCCAGATAGTGTACCTTGTACCTGTAAAATATTATTTCATCCACCCTCCCACCTGCTTGATTGCCTTTGAGTTTCATTTCCATCTGTGCACATACATGAGTGCTGATGAGTTAGTTCCAACTTAATATGAGTATATGCAATGTGTGATTCTCCATTACTTTACTTTGGAGAATGGTCTTCACTTCCATCCAGATTATTAAAAAAGGCATTAATTCTTTTTTTTTTTTTTTTTTTTGAGACCGAGTCTCACTATGGCACCCTTGGTAGAGTGCTGTGGCATCACGGCTCACAGCAACCTCCAGCTCTTGGGCTTAAGCAACTCTCTTGCCTCAGCCTCTCAAGTAGCTGGGACTACAGGTGCCTTCCACAATGCCCAGCTATTGTTTTTGTTGTGGTGGTGGTGGTTGTCATTGTTGTTTAGCTGGCCCGGTCTGGGTTAGAACCTGTCAGCCTCGGTGTATGTGGCTGGCACCATAATCACTGTGCTACAGGAGCCGAGCCATTAATTCATTTTTATGCCCGCACAGTACTCTTATGTTATACATATACCACTTTTAATAATCTACTTATGAATCGATGAGTACTTGGGTTAATTTCACATTTTGCTATTGTGAATTGCACAACTAAGAAAGAAAAATACAGACCAATCTCCCTGATAAATATTGATGCAAAAAGATTTCAATAAAATCTTAGCAAACTGAATTTAGCTACATATTCCCCCCCCCCCAAAAAAAAAACCATTATGACCAAGTGGGCTTCATCCCAGAGATATAAAGACAGTTTAACATACACAAATCTGTAAATATAATCTACCTCATAAATAGATGCAAAAACAAATACCATATGACCCTTGAATAGACACAGAAAACCATTTGACAAAATTCAGCACCCTTTTATGATAAGAACTCTTCACAAAATAGGCATAGATGGGAGATACTTCTAAATTACAAAGGCCATATATGACAACCCCACAGCAACACTAAAAGCGTTCCCCCTTAGACAAACTTTCCTGCTACCTCCACTTCTGCTCAACATAGTTCTGGAAGTCCTCGCCAGAGCAATCAGGCAAGAGAAGGCGATCAAGGGTATCCAAATGGGGAAAGAAGAGGTCAAACTATCTGTCTTTCTGGAGGATATGATCTTATATCTACAAATTCAACTAAGAGGCTCCTGGAATTGATAAATAAATAAGGCAAAGTCTCAGGTCAATATACACAAATAAGTAGCTTTCATATATACTAACAACAGTCAAGCTGAGAATCAAATCAAAGATAAAACACCGTTCTCAGTAACAACAAAGAAAATAAAACACCTAGAAATATATTTATCTAAGGAGGTGAAAGATCTTTGTAGGGAAAACCATGAGACACTGAGGAAAGAAGTGCTGGGGGTGTTAACAGATGGAAAAACATCGCCCTCTCAGATCAGCAGACTCAACATTGTTAAAATGGGCATACTACCCGAAGTGATTTATAGACTCAATATAACACCTATTAAAATACCAACACCATTTTTCATAGAGCTATCAAAAATAGTACTGGAAATTACTTCTTTGTGTAGAACCAGGAAAGACCCTGAATAGACAATGCAACCTTACACAGTAAGAACAAAGTAAGAGGTGTCACCTTACCAGACTTCAAAACTATACTACTGTTTTTTTAATTTTCCCTGTCATTATATAAGCTGGAAACCTCAGATTGGCTCCACTCTTGTTATTGACTTTTGTAACCAAGAATAATAAGTTCAAAACAATAATGTAATCCTCCTTACTTTTTCCTTTAAAAACTTTTGTCTTCCTTTACCTCCTTGAATACGCACATAGGAAGCATATTCCCATTGCAATGCTTTATTCCCAAATAAATATCTTTTCTTTTAGAAAGCCTCTCACTGTTATTTAGGTTGACATTTGAAAAGGGGATTTTTTTAAAATTTTTCCTTTAGTTACCACATATCAGGAAGAGATTGCATTATATTATTTCCTAATTAAACATTAAATTGAATGTTAGAAATTACTAGTAATGTCATGTGGCTAGACTTTTTCTTTGTGGAGTACTAGAATGCAAATAAAATGTTTATTTATACACATGTGTGTCTATGAATGCTATTATTTCTTCTTAAGTGAACTTTAGTAGCTTAGATCTTTCCATGACTTTGGTGGTTTCTTCTAATAATCAGATTTATTGTAAAAAATTGTTTATGTTATTCTATTGTTTTACTCCCTGAATCCTGATATTAAAATATGTGGGTTTTTCCCCTAATGAATTTGATATATTATCCCTGGAGTCTAGCTTTTGGTTATTGATTCTCTCAACCGTTTCCTATTTTTGTCTTTCATTTGTTCTGCTCTTGTTTATGTTATTTCCTTCCATTTTCATGCTCAAATTAAATTTGAGCTTTTGTTTGTTTGATTGGTTATTTTATTAAAGTAGACAGGAAGGTCATTGATTTGATCATCTTTTCTAATAAATGTAACATTGCAGGTGCCAGAAATATCTCTGGCACTTATTTTGTGGCATACCACAAATTTTGATTTGTCATCTCTTTTTCCTTTTTGATCAGCTCACAATATGTTTAATTTCCCCTTTATAGTTTTCATAGAATGAGAAACAAACCAGTTTACTTTTCTGCTCACCACTAAACATTATTGATTGAAGAATAAGCAACTTGATATAGCAGGGATATGCTGGCCAATTTTCATGACATTTTCTCATTAATATTCTAGTAATTCTGACTTTACTACATAAACATAGGGATAGAACTGCCCTGGTTTATCTTTGCTTATCAGAAAATGGGGAATTCCTCTATTTCAAAAAGATAAATTAGTAGGAACTACAAGACATGTTTCAATTTTCTGTACTTGGGATTTGCTACTGTTAACTTAGGTAATCACAATTATATTAGATGCTTCATTTGAGATGTAGGTGAGAAATTCTATAATCCTGGACATTAAGAAAGATGACTTAAAGAGTGATCTTATGAAAACATATTGTGAAACAGGTTGCAAGAACTTAAATCTTTCTGCTATTCATACGGTAGGATATTTAAACTACAGGCAAATAAATTTAAATGAACTTAGGAAGCAATGACAATCTCCATCCTATTTTCCACATTACGTTTGTTTAAATAGAGTAAAAGGAAAAAGAATGAAACCAGTAAACTTGATTAGGTAATTAGAGAGTAAAGTAAAACATTATGCAATTTCTTGGGTAGTAAATACATTTAAAAAGAATTCTCCAATAGCAGTAATATTTAAATAATGTCCTTGCATTGTTTTAAATTCAAACAAGATGTAAGGTATTTATAATAATTTAATAATTATTCACCAATTATATGTCAATACGTTCCTTATTTCTTATAGATATTTAATATGCATAGAAATGCAATAGACTTATAAATACAGAATTCATCTTGAAAATTCAAAGGTGATTTTATCACTGGCAGATGAGCGGCTACATACGGTGATGAGAAATTTCAAAGTGTAAAGTTTTGCAAAAGATAATGAAAGGACACATCATAATTATTAAAATACTGGCATAATTAACATATGGTTCCCCTGGTATTAGTGTTACCCATGTAATTGGAAAAAACTGAATTTTACCACATTTTTAAATCATTGAAGAGGGAACAGGATGCTTCTCAAAAAGCATCTATACAAATATCGAATCAAAATTAGGCAACGGAATTTGCTGTCTGTGTTCTGCGTATCTCCCTCAGTTCCAATGACTATTCATTAAGCTTTGTTTGGGTGGGGGTGAGGTGGGGGTGGGAGAAGGCAGCAGGAGCCTCAGCACAGGTCTCATTCCAGAGTTTCTTCCGCTCCCCAGCCGGTTCCCAAGCCCAGCCCAGCCCAGCGGCCGTTTGAATATGCACCTAGCAACGTACTTCAGATCCAGATTGACAGGACCATGGACCAATCACGGAGCAAGGTTTCCTTTCCCAGTCTAATAATGACCTACGTCGTGTGGGACCCAAGTTGCGAGATTGGAAGAGGCGGGGCAAGAGGGGAACGTCGTTAGAAATCACCGCCCACTCAGCCCCCAGCCGCAGAGGGGTTCTTCACTGGGGTCTGTCTTTATATCATCAAGATGTCTTTATCTAAAAAGCTGACTTTGGACAAAGTGGATGTTAAAGGGAAGCGAGTCGTCATGAGAGTAGATTTTAATGTCCCCATGAAGAACAACCAGATTAGGAACAACCACAGAATCAAAGCTTCCCTCCCAAGTATCAAGTACTGCCTGGAAAACGGGGCCAAGTCAGTGGTTCTTATGAGTCATCTGGGCCGGCCTGATGGCGTCCCCATGCCGGAAAAATACTCCTTAGAGCCTGTTGCCGCCGAGCTCAAATCCTTGTTGGGCCAGGATGTGACATTCCTGAGAGGTTGTGTAGGCCCAGACGTGGAGAAAGCCTGCGCGAACCCAGATACCGGCTCAGTCATCCTACTGGAGAATCTGCGCTTCCATGTGGAGGAAGAAGGGAAGGGCCAAGATCCTTCTGGAAAGAAGATTAAGGCTGAGCCAGATCAAATAGAAGCCTTCCGAGCATCACTCTCCAAACTTGGAGATATTTATGTCAACGATGCCTTTGGAACCGCACACAGGGCTCACAGTTCCGTGGTGGGAGTCAATCTGCCCCAGAAGGCATCCGGGTTCCTCATGAAGAAGGAGCTGGAATACTTTGGCAAAGCCTTAGAACACCCTGAGAAACCTTTTCTGGCTATACTGGGTGGAGCCAAAGTGGCAGACAAGATCCAGCTCATCAAAAATATGCTGGATAATGTCAATGAAATGATTGTTGGTGGTGGAATGGCTTTTACCTTCCTTAAGGTCCTCAACAACATGGAGATTGGTGCTTCTCTCTTTGATGAAGAGGGGGCTGCAATTGTTAAAGATATCATGGCCAAAGCAAGTAGCAAGGATGTAAACATCACTTTTCCTGTTGACTTTGTAACTGCTGACAAGTTTGAAGAGAATGCTCAAGTTGGACAGGCCTCTGTAGCATCTGGCATACCTTCTGGCTGGATGGGTTTAGACTGTGGACCTGAGAGCAACAAGAAATTTGCTGAAATTGTGGCCCGAGCAAAGCTGATTGTTTGGAACGGACCTTTAGGAGTATTTGAATGGGATGCCTTTGCTAAAGGAACGAAAGCCCTAATGGATGATATTGTGAAAGCCACTTCCAAGGGCTGTGTCACTATTATAGGGGGTGGAGATACTGCTACTTGCTGTGCCAAATGGAATACTGAAGATAAAGTCAGCCACGTGAGTACTGGAGGTGGTGCCAGTCTAGAGCTTCTGGAAGGTAAAGTCCTTCCTGGAGTAGATGCCCTCAGCAACTTGTAACTGAGGAAATGTTACATCCTTCTGTTTCCTACCCAAGAGCCTGTAAGTCATCTTAATACTTATGCACCTCAATTTAAATATTTTACTCCACTCCTAGATCAAGACCCACATGATGGACAAGGAGTGGGCCATCAGGAACTCTTAACATCAATACAGCAATTCAGTTCATTTTAGCTTGGTCATACATTGCTGATTCTTTTCAAGAGCTCATTTGAACATCACCATTGTGCTTTGTAGGAATGATGTACTCTTAAGTTGCCTATTAAAGAAAGTGAGTGAAATAAGCTGAATCTCTCTTTTTATTTTAATGTAGCTTTTGTTATTATTTCACAATTTGAAACATAGGAACAAAACAAAATCCAAGTTTTGGAGACAGGGTAGGGTATAAATTGACAAACTGTTTAACAACAAAAATGCCCAAATAAACTGAGAAAAATAATTACATATGAGAACTCATGGAAATCATTAATTAAGAGGGTACTTCTTTGAACTCCACAATAATCACCACAGAAAATGACTTACGTGACCAAATAGAGGTTTTCTCCCACACACACCCAGCTGGGTGTCCTCTAATTCAAATCTAACGCTACCAATAGAGGGCTCACTCTCTTGACTACTCACTCCCACTGCAGTCCTAAATCCAGGCATCCAGAGCTTCTAATTGGGCTTGCAAAGAATGACACCCTCCATCTCTGGGTTCTACTAATCTGCTCACAGAACTTGGGGAAACACATTTACCAATTTGTTATAAAGGATATTACAACATAACATACACAGATGAAGAGAGGCATAGGCGAGGTCCGGGAGGGAGTGTGGCACTTCCAATTCTCTCACGGGACTCCAGGAAGCTTCTTGTGTTCAGCTGTCTGGAAGATCTCAGAACCTGGTCCTCTTGGATTTTTATGGAGGCTTCGTTACAAAGGCACGAGGGACAACCATGTAGAAATGTGATTAGACAAAAAAAGATCTGATCTAAGCCTGGTAAGGCCTGTGTATTCAGATTCTTCCTGGTTGCCCTTTGTAGCATTCCTCCCTTCAGAGTATAGGACAGGACCCTCTCTGGAATGAGGATCTTTCGACCCACAACCAGGTTAGAGCAGGTGAAAATAAAATAGGAGAGGGTCAGAGAGAAAGAGTCTATCTCCTGGGGCTTACTCCTAAGGTCTAAAAGTGACCCAACATTATACAAGCTCTATGGGACTCAGGAACCAGGAACTGTGGACTAAATCAATATACAGGCACCACGCTACCCATGAAATTTTTTACTAAACAAAAAATAAAAATGAAAGATACTTACAAGCTAACAAGCCCAAGAAGCTAAAAATAAAAGGACATTTGAACTCAAGGAATGAATTATATCTGGGCATATATAGATGTGCAAGAGGACACACATCTGTCTGTTAGAAAGGAGCTATGGGGCGGCACCTGTGGCTCAGTGAGTAGGGCACCGGCCCCGTACACCAAGGGTGGTGGGTTCAGACCCGGCCAAACTGCAACAAAAAATAGTCGGGCGTTGTGGTGGGTGCCTGTGGTCTTAGCTACTGGGGAGGCTGAGGCAAGAGAATCGCCTAAGCCCAGGAGCTGGAGGTTGTTGTGAGCTGTGATGGCACAGCTCTCTACCAAGGGCAATAAAGTGAGACTCTGTCTCTACAAAAAGAAAAAAAGAAAGGAGCTATGAATTAAAGCCAGGTTGTAAATAAAGAAGGAATTATTTTATTTTTAAAGCATATATTATTTAACAAATGGATAACATTGCTCTAACTAATGAATTTTAAAACTTGGTTTTTGAGATAAATAATGTACATAACTAGTTTAGTAACGGGAAAAAATCGAGATGTAATGATTCTTCTATATTAGAAACTATTTAATAGAAGAATAAAATATTAAGAAGTGTAGAAAAAATGAAAATACTAAAAAATAGGTTGTCTGTTTTGTAGAAAAAGAGCTAGGACAGTGCAATTCCATGAACAAATTAAGAGTGAAAATTCAGAGTTACTTTTTCCAGCTGTAATACTCTGACATAACCCCAGACCAATTTTATGTATTTGGTCTTCTGAACAATTGAGCTTCAAATATAAATCTTAGTACCTTGAAGTGGTGATATATCTTTAAGGATAATAATATTAATAATACTATGGTAATCCCAGGGAAGATATAGATGTTAAGGTATAGGATTAAAAATAAACAGCCAATATTTCACTAGTTGAAACAAGATTCTAGGATATTTCTCGCTGGCATGAAAGGTCAGGACAGATAGGTGGACTTTCTTACCAGCTCCTCTGGGGAGCCAAACTACTGGGATAAATCTGCTGCTCTCAATAAGTGGGTTCAATCTGTATATGAGGCATCTGCCCAAACTTTTACTGTTGATTGCCAGCCTGAACAGATAAATTATTGAAAGGCAATCAGTTTTCTTTTAAATACATGATCCAAAAAATTTGGAAATTTATTTTACTTTTCTATTGGCTATTAGTTGGCTATTAGATAAGATCTGCTTTATAAGGACATCCTGGAAATGTGTTCTCTCTACCTAGACACCTTGTATTCAAGCCAAAATCAATCAATTATATTGCTAAAAGAAAGGTGGGGGGAATAAATACTGGGAAAATGAATGGTTTCTGACAGACTGGCACTCTGGCCATCCAAGTATCTATGTACAAGTATCTGTATTTTTTGGCATATAAAAAATACCTTCTCCAAGAGATACTATACAATCAAATGTCTTGCCCAATTAGTGTATCCTATTCAAGATAGGGTATCTCTGGATAATATACAATTCTTTCTATGTGACCCAATCCCCTAACCTCAAAAGCACAGTTATTTCTCTCCTACCTCCTATTCAATATGTAACCAATACATAATGGTAGAAGTCAAATAGGATAACTACAATAAAAATACTCACCTAAAAAAGTTATTAATTCATTACAACTGTGAAATAAATCATGCTGCATCGGAAATGCAGTAACTCTCTGCCCTGGGTGTGGGAGAATTTCCTTGGTAAGACTGGTTCTGTTTTCTGGGAGGAACTTTCTTATTCCTTGACCTTTTCTGGCCCCTCCTTGAACCAACTGGGAAATTTGCCTGGTTTCCTTCTTTTTTTATCACACAATTAAAAGCCTTTGAAGCCCATATAGCAGCGTCTCACCTGCCAATTTATTTCTGTGAAAAAGAATGCATTTAATTTATTTATACTTCTTAACGACTCTTGTCTTTAATTATTGTCTTCTCTGCTGGGTCAATTAACGATATTTTAAGGATGACTAACAAATGGCCATCTGAAAAAGCAGAAAGTGGAAGGAAAGTGACATCTATAACCTGATCTTTCCCCGAGGCTTCAGCATATATATTTTTGGCTAAACAGTTCATATAGGAGATCTTTTTAAAAAGCCATGAGTGACAATATTTCTCCTGTTGTTTTAGTATGAGGCAGTTATCTGTTTTCAACTCTAAGGTAGATCACTTTCCTAGTTTATTAGCCGAGTTTAGTTTCCCTCACCTAAAAAGTTCTGTCACCTATATTTCTAGCAGCAACTGTTCAGTTTTTCCTGCCTGTGGTCAATTTTTGGTTATACTATATGCTAAAAAGAAAAAAAAAAACATGTAACAAACCAACAAACAAACATTTTAGTAACAAACAAACATTTTAGTTCGTCACAGCCAGGGGAATGTTCTAGGCATCTAATGGTAGTGCTAAGTGTGCTGACTCTGCCCCTTATACACGGGGCAGAGTTCTACAACAAAGTGTCTTTAGGCTCCAGATGTCGGAAGTGCTCAGGTTGATAAATCTTAATCTAGATTGAACAACTATAATAAAAAGACTTAAAAATATAGCATCTCAAACAATGTAGAAATGTATTTCTTTCTCATGTAACATTCAAGGCCGCAGTGGGTAAGTAGCTATCTCTTGCGCTCATCTGAGGGCCTAGGATAGCAAAAATAGCTCTATCATTATCTGAACATTATTTCCATCACTAAGAACAAGACGCCCAATGTAACTGTTGACATATTCCAATCTAGTGGGTAGAGAAACAGGAATACAAAACAAGGCATTCTATCTTAAGGAAGAGCACCAGAAGTCATACACACTGACACCAATTTATTTACATCCTGTGGCCTGAACTTTGTGATATGATCACATTTAGGTGATAGGGAACCTGGGGAATGGCTTCTCTGACTGGGTCATCATAAGCCCAGTTAAAGCTGTTATTAAAAAGAATAACAAAAGGTGAATTTAAGAAAATAACAAAAAGACAAACCTATGAAAATGTCACAATATGCTAGAAGATCCATTGAAAAAACTTGTTTTGTAAATGATTTACCTTAAGATAAAAACATTTAGAAAACAGGTTACTTTTCATTAAAAAAATATAAAAGAAGAGATTGAATATAAAGGACAATAATATGAAATGAAAAATAAACTGACAAAAATATGAAATGAAATGACAAATTCAAGTACTACTATATAGAATATTAAGTGGTATTAAAAGAAAATAAAAGAATTTAAAGTACAGAGAGAGGAATCAATGATTAGGATTAGAATATTAAAAACAACAAAATGCAATGAAGACTTAGAAAGGAAATGATATTTGCTTAAATATATACACACACATATATAGCCATTTGGCCAATAATAACAATTTAGTCAACTATGAACCACATTTCCCAACTATGTTCCCAACTGTAGACCACATGTGGGTCTTTGTGGACCACAGTGGGCCTATAAGATAATAATGGAGTCGAAAAATTCTTACATCACGATGTCTTGATGGTCATGACCCTGTCTGGGCCTAGGCTAGTAGGTGTATTAGGTGGGTATATGTCTTAATCCTCAACAAAAAAACGTTTACAAAGTAAAATAATAAGAATAATAAAAAATTTTAAAAACAGCAAAAACTTTTAGAATAAGGATATAAAAAATATTTCTGTACAGGTGTATAATGTGCTTATGTGTTAAGCTAAGAGTTACTATGAAAGAGTTAAAGGACTAATAAAATTTAAAATTTTAATGAGTAAAAAAGTGGCATCAAGGTGGGGTTAATTTATTACTGAAGAAAAATATTTTTTGTAAATTCTTTTTTTTTTTTTTTTTGTAGTTTTTGGCTGGGGCTGGATTTGAACCCGCCACCTCTGGTATATGGGGCCAGTGCCCTACTCCTTTGAGCCACAGGTGCCACCCTATTATTTGTAAATTTAAAGAACCCTAAGTGTACAGTGTTTATTATAAAGTCTGAAATAAGAGTACAGTAATGCTCCAGACCTTCACATTCACTCACTGGCTCACTCAGAGCAGCTGGGTCTGAAGGCTCCTTCCATGGTAAGTGCCCTATACAGGGGCACCATTTTTTGTCTTTTATGCTGTAGTTTTAAATGTATAGTTTTTTTCTATATATACATATGTTTATATACATTTTCTATATAGAGATATGTTTAGATAGATATGTTTAAATATATAATACTGACCGTTGAGTTACATTTGCCTGCAGTATTTATTACAGTAACATGCTGCACAGATTTGCAGGAGTCTAGGTGTGGTGTGTACCCTCTGGGTTTATGTAACCACACTCTATGTTGTTGACAGGTCACCTAGCAATGCGTTTCTCAGAACCTGTCCCAGTTTGAGTGGCACCCGACTGTATCTGCATATATACACACGCCTATCAAATACATGCATGTGTAACAGACACGAATATATTGATATATAATATTTTGCACTATAGTTAGAATTTTGTAGTTACTTATTATTTTGTATACGTTACAATTACTTTCATAATAATTAAAACCAAATTTTAAAAAAACTTAAAATGTTACCACAAGATGGCAGCATTATGTTGGGTTTTTCGTTCAAACCTTCGGTGTGGGGTTTGCTTTGCCCTGGGTTGCAATTTAAGTAATATAACTCACGGCTTCGACATTGCTATACATTTATTTTCTGTGCATTTTTAATTTAAAAAATCTGTATTGAAATTCCTTATTTAAAAAACATTACTTAATAACGCTGTGATAAACTAAATTTAAAAAAAAGTAGGTGCTATTTTTTACAGTCTCATGCTTTCATTAACTTTGTTGTTAAGTAATTTCAAATATTAATTAGTCTAGTTTCCTAGGTATTATGACAAGGTTAGTCTTTCCTAAATAATACGTGTTAATGATAAACCTAGAAAGGTGGGGCTATCCGATAAAAAGTAAGAGTGAAATATCTGAAAAATGGCAAATTGGGAAGACATATGGACATATAAAATGCAAATGTTTTTAGTAGGCATCTTCTCGCCTGCGAGCTGTACAGACTCCACCTAAGCTTCCCCTCACTTTTCTGTGGCCTGGAAATTTCTCCCCCAATGTACTTCTCACTCATATGGGGAGGTGGGGGAAACAGATTTCCTGCTGGGGAAAGCTAACACCTAAGGGTTAATAAAAATTCAATGGCTTAATATAAACACAAAAAAAACCCACGAAAAATCACAAGACCCCAAGGGCATCCATAAGCATGTCCCTGTAAATCAGTTAAGACTGTAAGTGCTTTTGCTGTTCTATAATATCCTTTAGCTCATTTTACTACAAGAAGCTCACCAAAGAAAAATTAGAATATCTTTAACATGGGTCATATAAAGACATATGGTGTATATATTACACATGCTTAAGATGTTTAGCCTGCACCTATGGCTGATGTTGGGGAAACGTCACATCATTCACTCAAAAAGGGATTTAAGGGGTCACGGGGGCAGAGAAGTCCTGTGCCACCCAGAAGTGGACGCCCTGTGTCAGTCATCCCTAATTTAACTCACCACACCGGACTTGTCCCAGTCATTGTTTGGTCTCTTGGCTCATCTCACTTGAGGGGGTAGTTTTCCTATATCGTCCCGGAATTTTCCAAAAACATTATATCAGACATATCACTTAACGACGTTTGATTTACTGAAGGGTACAAATACAAAGGGTGCCCAAAAAATGCAAACACGTTTTAAGAAAGAAAAAAAAATCTGTATTCAAATTTTAATACTCAAGTCACATTTGACTTCTGCAACTATAAGAGATGCAAGATACGATATACATGATAACCAACATTATCAGTATACATTATTAACAATTTTATACAGTTTTTTCCTTTTCTTTAAAATGGTTATACTTTTGATGGCACCCTCTGTACATGTTCCAAATACATGCAAACTCTTTACTCTTGCATGCTTTCTGCTCTGAATCCCCAGACTCTTTTTCTATGTAGATGAACTGAGTTTTACAGTCTGGAAGGAAACTTGAGGGTCAGGTCAGCTTCATGGTCAGGGCCTCACTCCCAAGAAGATCCCTGCGTTTGCCGTTATGAGCTCCTGTAGCCCTCTTGAGACTGCCGACAGTTTTGAACATGAGTTCTAGCATTTTAATTTTGCTCTGCACACCCCCCACCCACCCCCCACAGCACTATGTTGGCTAGTCCTCCTGAAGGCTTCTTACTAAGCCCAGAGTTAAGGAAACTAAGCCAAGTCTTCCATTTTTCTCTTTGATGGCCCCAGGTTTCTTTAACTCTTTAGAATCATACAAAGGCACTACAGACTCTGAAGAATTAAGGCTCATAACATGCTTCAAAAGGTGCAGTTTCCCGTTCTCCCATCAAAGAACCTCATATGGAAATAATTCTCTACCGTGATGTGTTTAAATGCTCAGGAACAAAAAAAATCAGTTTAGCTTTTATAATGGCTCCATTCTTTACCTCAAAAGTGTTTACATGCCTTTTTGGCTAGCTTTACCAAAAAATAAAGGAAAGATTAAAGAGAACATAATGTCCTTCAATGTCCTTAAGGGGGAATAGGATAGGGGCTCATCATAAACCTTCATTTTCTACAAGAGCCTTCCTATCCATTCAATGGTGAGAATAGGTAGTTGGTTCAGAATCTCTATCAAAAGTCCTAAATTCTGTTTTAAAATATTAGGCTTTTTCCTTTGTCAACATACATAATTCCTTTAATAGAAAGCAATGGTCATTGCGCTTTTAGAAAAGCAAAAAAATCTAGTGATACTAAAAAAGACTTTCTAAAAATAAGGCAGTATAGTCACTCAAAACACTTGTTTCCTTAATGCATTCATAAAACCTTGGAATTACTTAGACACTGACTTCTTTAAAAGAAGGATGTCTTTTTGTGGATCTTGTCTGTGAAACAAGAGGAAAGGGAAAGTATAACTGTTGCAGGTTAATGGTGTTCCTCTGGCATGACCCTTTGAACTCAGGTGGTGAATATGAGAGGGAAAGGAAGGCAGACGCCTAGGTAAAGAGTTAGCAGGCGATTGAAAGTTGTGGCAGAACAATTTGCAGGCCATGTTGACTAATTCAGCAGGATGGGCCTATCCAATATTGATAAATCAGCAATCATGAATGGTGATGAAAAACACGCAGGGAACATAATTTAAAATATTTTAATATTTGGCATTTTAAGAAATATGTGTGCATCGTAAGTGGTTTTAAATAAAACAGTAATTGTCCAGAGAAAATCTGCAGTTCCTAGACCTGGTCATTAGCATATAAACCCTTTAAGTGCATTCCAGAGAGATGACATGTCTTACAGAATCAGAAATCCTTTGTGTTATCAGAAGCTTGGGTGAAATCTTCCCAGGACAACAATAGCAGCCACCAGAAACTTGTTAGAAATGCAAATAACTGAGCTACCCAGGAGACCTGTTGAATTACACACTTGGAGTTAAGATCCAGCAAAATTCAATTTAACTTCAATTTAAGGTAAAACTTCAACTTAAGTTCTCAAGTTTTTCTATTTCAGCTAAAGTTAGAGAACCAACAACAACATATAAAGACCTCTTCATGGGAAACAGGGTGTTGGATCCAGGCGCCCAGGGCCAGTGGAGTTTTCTCCATGGCCCCATGTCCTGCTGAAGCAGCTGCCTAAATCTTGCCAGGTAGAACCTGTAGCTCCTGTGGGCAACTCCTCTACTCAGATCCCGGTACAGACCTTGACCATGTACCTGAGAGCCCAGGATTTCTTCAGCTGCAAAAACCTGGATCGATAGCCACCACACCCTTACCGAACCTGTAAACCTACCTGACAGGTACAATGAAAAATGTTCAGGGGATGGACACATGTATAGCCCTAACCAAAACATTATATTAATAAAACCTATCCATGTAACAAAATATTTATACCCACTTATTATTTTGAAATACAAAAATTTAAATAGTAGAATTAGATACAAACCCAAGTGTTTCTCTCATTCTACGATGACGCCTTCTACACAACTATACTTCTCTGATTTTTGATAATATGGAGAGATAATATGAAAATCTGATATGGCAAATTCTTACAAACATCATTACATTTTTTTCCTCAAAATAGAATTTGTCAGTTAAATTAAATGCTTGCTAAATAGTATCAAAGTGGGTTTATGGAATAGAGAAAGCATAAAAAGAACTATCAATAGTGATACCGGATTTTCCACTCATGAAAAATGGCATTGCTGTTTTTTCTATATTGTATACGTCGTAGGGAGACCTATGTATTGAGAGATGGAGGAGTATTTAGCGATCCATAAAGAGTGATGTCCCATAAAGGAATTCACAGGGACAGAATGTGTTTCAGTTAAGAGTACACCGTCTTTACTTCCTACAGGTTTTCTTGTGTACTTTCTTTTTCTAGGAAAGTTTTGCTTTTAATCATTATCTTAACAGAGATGATGTTCACCTACATAAATATAATTTCCTAACAAAATCATAGGAGAAAAATCAATGGTTCTAGAATATAGTTTGAAAGTGAATGCAAAAAGCCTACAGTGGAAATTGAATCAAAATCTTCCAGTTAGAACAATAAATTAAAATTTTATACAAATTAAAAAAAAAGAGAGAGAGAGAAGAGGATAGCAATTAGTTCTAGTGACAATCATACCACTATTGTGTTGTTCTAACTGAGGGAAATCATTTCATTTCTCTGGCCTTCTATATCCAAAATGGTATATTTATCTCTGTTACCTAAAGTTCCTTCTAGTTCTTAAATCATGTGGCTCTGAAACCCTGTGTACTGGAGAATATTGGCTGCAATTTTTGTCTACTAGGACCCCACACAGAAAAGAATGGCCTAGCAGCTAAGGGGCACTTGACAAACAGGTCTACAGGGTAGAAGAAGCAAGCGGGGGAGGGGCAATCATCACCTTGGGTCTCCAACTACAAATTCCTTTTGCAACTTGACTTTTACTCCAATATATAAATACAAACAACCACCCCCCCCAAACTATAATGTCTGCAAACTTAAAATATTGAAATAGATTAAACTATTCTTTGCACTGCTAAAGCTATTTAGAGTAAAAAGGAGGTGAATAACTTCTCAGGAGGGAAAAGGAGGAATTCACAGGGTCGGGAGTGTCTTTGGGAGAAAATGATAGTTAATAAAATACCTACACATTTAAACGTTTTGGTTTTTTGTTTGCTTGTTTTAGTTGTTCATTGCAATAATTTGTTTGCTTATGCAAATAGCAAAAAACAGAGAGTGAGAAAAAGGGTTAGTTTTTAATATATTCTCTTACATAGTGTAGATTGGTGCATTAATCGCATTTTCAATTAGGACAAATCATTTACAATTTAGAAGAAAATTTAATTAACTGGATACGCTAAGTTATTATCTTTGCAAGGAGTTTTACCTCAACATCTCCCTGTCTAATCCATACATCCAGATGAAGGAATCACACTTTTCTCGAATTTTGATCTTTATGCAAACCTCTTGTTTCACTCTTTAACATTATTGGGATTTTTTTTTTTTTTTTGGTTGACATATCCCTCTCTCACAATTCATAAAGGTCATTCAACTCTATTCCAGGGCCTACCACACAATATTTGACACATGATAGGTTTGCAGCTACTGATTTACAGTTAGCGATGATACTGTTGTTATATAACACATGATATTGGGAGCTATGTAGAAAAATACAAACTGTATAATAAGCAAAAATGTAATAATGTTCATGTTGCTACATAATAGCAACCTAATTTTCACAATCAGGAAATTATTTTTTTCCCTGTCAAAAAGCACTGAATGTTTCTTCAACATGGCATGCCACGGAAAAACAAGTGAGCTACCCAGGATAAAGGATAATCAATTATTAGAGAAGAAAAGAAAGTTGAGGTCCTATATGACCTGTGAGAAGTCATTACTGAAAGTCACAAAAATAAATTGCTAATAAATACTTGGAATACTGTGCCTGAAAGAGGACTTATTAAGGGAAGGGAATTGGTGGCTATGATGAGATATTGAAAGTGAAATGCTGAATTATCTAATCAGAAAACAGGATTTTTTATGAATATTAACAAAACTTATCACACACAGAAAGCTCAAAAATAGAACACTGGAAAAATCAGTTATAGAAGATAAACTGGATCACATCACAACAGAGACTATTCTTTCAGTCCCACATAAAGGGGAATTATTCTTTTAGTGAAAAACAAACTAAAATTTATATTACAACCCCACTCACTTGCATTATTTTTAACTTATTTATATTGTTCTGACTAAGTGAACTGTGTAATGGTAATTGAGACTTATTTCCAGTCATTGTTGCTAATTTTAAAATTTTCAACTAATTTTGAGGATATATTTTTTAGATTGTGACACAAATAGATATTCTATGGTATAAATATTTATTTATTTTTAGATTGATTGGGCCCTATTTAATAACTATAGTGAATTGTTTTGCCTCCTGAGCTGGTAAATGGTACCATTTGCAAAATATTATCTTACTCAAACACAGTTATGACATGGTGAGGTATATCTTACAAAATCACTTGCCACAAGATACTCCAACCTTACACCTTTGCTTCTGCCTCTTATGACCCTTCTCCAAACTTTCTACATTTCTTGTTATAAAATAAGCCAACTATCTTGCAGCAAAAACTTAATTATCTTTCTAGACCTCTTTCAACCATACAAAATATATTTGTACCAGACCCTTCACTGTCTTAGTTATCTTTATCTGACAAGTTTCCATCAGAAAGCCAACAGTAACCAACTGTGCTAGGGCTGTGAACATAAGATATTTAATGCCAAAATAAAATTGCCTTGCATGTTAGGATAGTTGGTCACCCTGAGAGACACTCAAAGACTGGATTCAAGGAAGTTTCCTAAGGAACTATTTAAGTGAGGGTATTTAAAGATTAAGGTGAAGCATCTGAAGACCAGCAGCTGCAGAAGCATTGGACCTGAAGTTGTAAGGAGTGCAACTCAGGAAAGCAATGGTGAACAGACAGAGGCTGCTGAATAGCAGGTGTAAAGCCACCGCCAAATTTTAGCGTGGGGCAGGGTGTGGAGAGGAGGATCAGATTAAATGCATATTCTCTTTTCTCCACATTAAGATCTCCTGATGATTTCTATCACTGGTAAAAACCAAACAGGAGCCAAAAAACAAAAGAGAGAGAGAGAGAGAACTTGAGGATCAGGCTCCAGGGACAGGAAACTGGATAAAGAGTGGCTGAGACAACATCTAGTCTCTCAGACTTCCATAACCAAGTGACAACAAAGTGAGTTACTTTTAAAACACTGTTATCTAGCAAGATGTAATCTAGCAAGTTCCCAAATACAGAGACATCTGTAATTAGGTCATACAGCAAGTAAATTATCGAAATATTTTTAAGCATTGTATATTGTTCCATTGTATCATGATATAAAGGTGAGAATACATATCCATTACCCTTCCATGACTATTATATGTGTTAGTTTAACCACCCTACCAGTAAAGTCAATATGAAATTTAACAATATTCAGGTAATCAATCTTATTTAATTCTCCCAGACTATCAAATCACTAGAATTTAAGATTAGTAGATATATTACTTAATGGTGAAATTGATGATTCAGTTAATTAATGCTTAAAATAGAAGGATTCTAAACTAAAAATGGAAAGGGTGAGCATATTATTTTGTATTTTAGTAGCCAAAAGGAAAAGCAATTCAACTAAGGTCTAAATTTTAGAGATATAATATCCTTATTTTCCAAACATACTGTTAAACAAACATACTTGCAGGACATTTCCATTCTTAGTTTCTTGCCTATAAAATGGAAATGATACTAAGATATCTGGAGTGGGTATATATGTGCACATTTTTTTGGTGATTACTCAAACTAAATAATCAAGAGGTCATTAGTCTAATGTTGGCTGCCTCCACTTCATGAGTTCCTACATAGCAAACTGCAACCTAACTTAGTACGTAACACAACTCAAAGCTACCTTAGGACTGACACAAAGTTTGAGTTCTAGGCAATCTCAGCAGCTAGGTTTTAGCCAATGACAGGCAGCTATGTCATCACACTGTGCCCAAATAAGACAGATGCTTAGTTATAGACAATCCAATGATTTTCCTACTTTGCTTCTGCTTCTGGCCTATAAAATCTTGCTGATCACAATGCTGGGTAGAGTTCTCTGAATCTCTTGTGGTTTTGAGTGATGCCCAGTTCATGAATTGGTTTTTCTGCAGAGAAACTCTTCTAAGTTTAATTTGTCTAAAGTTTTTCTTTCAATAAGACTAATAGACGCAATATTTCTAAAGTGCTTACCATAGTCTTTGGCAGAAAGTTCAATATATATAAGCACTTATATATTAATAATAGGAAAATAGTTTACCTGTGCCACCACTGTTAGGGTTAAGAATATTTTTGCAAGGTTAGAGTTCCCTTAGAAAGAAGTATTTATAGGAAACCATTTATATAAACTGTTGAATCAAATTCCAAATATGCCTATTAAGACCTTTGTTCACCTTCAGTCTTTCAATGTCCTTGGGGGAGTTTGGGTTGGATATATTCTGAAGTCCATTGAAGCACATTGCCTTTGGGCTCTAGCCATTTTCTCAGTGTTTAATGCCTGCTTTGACTATTGAAGTTTTAATTCATTGTTTCTCAGAGATGATACAAGCCAACATATCACTTCTGAAATTTTGAAATACACATTCTTTCTCATCTCTTTTGCATGTAACTTGAAGACGAGTACAACTTCCCTTATTCTGTAGTCATGGGAAGAGCAAGGCCTGGTCTTATTCACTGGATAGCTGCTTAAGTGATATATAGCAGTGTACTTACCCCATTTTTATCTATTTATGCATATATTCCACTCTACACTTTTTTTTTTTAATTAGGGATTCACTGCCACTCTACACTTTTTTTTTTAATCATTTTTGTTGTTGCTGTTGCTGATACAGAGTGTCACTTTGTCATCCTCGGTAGAGTACTGTGGCATCACAGCTCACAGCAACATCAAACTCTTAGGCTCAAGCAATTCTCTTGCCTCAGCCTCCCAAGTAGCTGGGACTACAGGCACCCATCACAATGCTCGGCTATTTTTATTGTTGTTATTGCAGTTGTCACTGTTGTTTTAGCTGGCCCAGGCCGGGTTCAAACCTGCCAGCCTCGGTGTATGTGGCTAGCACCTTACCCACTGAGCTATGGGCACCACCCATCTACACTTTTTAAAAAGGAGAAGTTTATCTTATTCATTTTGGCATCCAAAACAAACAAAAAATGATTGCTACATTATAGGAGCTCAACAAGTTTTTATTAATGAATCAATTAATTAGATGATAAATTATATCTACTCTTCCTTCCTTTTCATGTGAGATAATAATAATAGATTCCATTTATTTATAATGTACTTTAACTCTTGGACTAAGTACTTTACCATTGGTATGTCATCTAATTCTTAGAACTATACTGCAAGGTAGAGTTATCCCATTTTACAAATGAAAGGTAGAGGAGGAAAAGCAAGATGGCCAAATGCTATATAGAACTCTCCAGCAATGATGTCCCTGTAGGAACACAAGATTTAACTATCCACACAAGAAAGCAGCTTCAAGAGAAGCAAAAATCAGGTGAGAAGTCACAGTACCTGGTTTTAACATTGTTATCAATGAAAGAGGCACTGAAGGAAGTAGGAAGGACAGTTTTGCGTCCCCTGCCTTGCCTCCTCTGTGCTAGGGGAAGGGAGAATCTGTGTTCTGGTAATGCCTCCTCTTCTGGTAATGCCTCCTCTGTGCTAGGGGAAGGGAGAATCTGTGTTCTTGGGAGAGGGAAAGCAAAGTGCGTGTGGGACTTTGCAGTGGAGCTATCTAGTCACAAGAGATCACAACACAGGGCAGAATGCTGTTGGTATCCACAGAGGGAGCATTCAGACCAGCACTGGCATGGAAGAAAGCTCTTCCCCAGCAGTAGGAATTTGAGTTCAGCCAGCCCTGCTACCAGCTGACTAAAGCAGCCTGGCACCTGGAATCAATTTTGAAAGGCAGTCAGACCACAAACTCCGCAGTCCATGGGCAAATCCTGCTGCTGCCCTGGGTTTGGAGCCAGTGGACATGGGTGCACATGACCCAGTGAGACACTAGCTATGGCAGCCAATGAAGAGCCTACATCACCCTTTCCCAAATTCTAGGAAGTACAGATCAGGGAGAGACTCACCTGGGGAAGATGAGGGAAGAAGAGAACAAAGGGCTTTGCCTTGCAACTAGGGTACCAGCTCACTCACAGGAAAATAAAATGCCAAGTAGAATTCCTGAAGCCTCTCATTTCAGGTCTTAGTTCCTAGAGGGAGTTTGTAGAATCACCCTGGACCATAAGAGAAGGACCCAGTCCTGAAAGATTCATTACCTGCTGATTAAAGAGCCCTTGGCCCTTGAATAAATGTCAGCAATAGCCAGGCAGTAGTCATCATAGTTCTTGGATGAGCCTAGACTGGCTTCAGGTATGCCCTGGCACAGTCCTAACTGTTGTGGCTATGGGGAAGGGTTCACATCAGCCCTTGTCCGACTCCAGGAAGCCCAGAGCAGAGAATAAGCCTCTTCTGTTTGGGGCAAAGTGAGGGAAAAGAATGAAGGACTTTGTCTGCTAATCCAGGGAAGTCTCCCTTATCTTATCCAAGCCCACCAATGTAGTACAGCCAGTGTTTCAACATTATTGGGTTTAGAGTGCCCCCAGTGCTGATGGCTACAGTAACCAAACAGACCATAGCACTCGAATAACCTTTGAATGCTTGTAAGCCTTCTCAAGAAGGATAGGTAAAAACAAGCACAGATGGTGAAGATTAGAATAAATACCTAACTCTTCAATGCCTAAACTTTGAAAGACAACCACACGCATCAAGAGCATCTAGAGAAACATGGCTTTACCAAATTAACTGGTAAAGCCGAATCAACTGGCTTTACCAATTAATTGAATACAACACCAGTAACCAAGTTCTCCAAGTTATGGAGATAGGTGACCTTTCACAGAGAGAATTTAAAATATCTGTTCAGAAGGAGTTAATGAAATTAAGACAATATATAAAAGAAATTCAGAGTCCCAGGAGAGTAATTTAACAAAGATATTGAAGTAATTAAAAAATAAAATTATGGAGCTAAAATATTCAACTGACAAGCTGAAAAATCCATCAGACTCTCCTCCAAGAACAAAGCATTCTTTGGCAATAGCTGGAAAGAAACTGCAATATTATTTAAAAATTGTCATCATTCCCACTAGTTCCACCCCCACACTATATTAAAATTCAGAACACTGCAACCAAGTCTAAATATTTGTTTAGAATTCCATGACTCCCCATTAACAGAATCTGCATATAGCAAGGACAGACAATAATACCTACCATAGGGTTTTAGAGTTTTAATTAAAGGATGCTTCCTTTTGTACCAATAATCCAGATTGTACCTTTATTGGGAACTTTACACCTTGGGTCAACTTGTGATTCAAAATGCACGTGAGATGTTTTTATTTTGTAAAAGGAAAAGATACGATCATAAATGGAATGATAAGAAAAGAAAACTAGCACAAATTTATAGTTAACATAAAATCTCCAAGAAAAAAAAAAACACTACGGGTATATATTACAGGTGAACAATTTTAGAAAAGCGTATATACAAGAAATTGAAGGATTCCCATAAAACTATCTAGGCCCAAATTTCCCCCCAAATTGCAAAACCTATACCCTGGGGTGAGACTTCCTGCAGTTTGAAAAACCATGATAAGACATGAACTAATCTATTTATATTTCACACCTGTGACTATCCTCACACACATATGAGTGAAAATTAACCTACTACTCTCTTTAAGAATTTAGACTTGGAAAGGACTTTAAGAATTTGAAGATAGAAGTGAGTGTGGAATTTAGAAGTCATTTATGTAAAAAGAACTATTTAGCAGAAAATAACTATTAATATTTAGCAGACTAGTCTAAGTCGTAACCCAAGGACTCTGAAATATTTGTAGGGAACTAGTGAAAAACAGAGTATTCCTCCCTCAAATTATGTTTATAACATAGCAAATGATTAGAGGAAGTGCTGGTAGTAGAACTGGCACAAAACGGTAAGTGTGAGGCTTCTTAAGGGAAGAGGCAAAGGTCTCCTGAGATATTAGATTTATTTCCTAAAAATTTACATAAATTTTTACTACTTAAATTTTTTGGAGAGTTCGAAAATGCCCAATGTAAATAACTGGCTGTCTCCTAAGAGTACTTCCCTGTGCTCCTGGAAGCTTGTGATTTTAGGTTTCCTGAGTAGGAAAGAATGCTAGTGCTATTGCAAGCTTGAGTGGGGGGTTGGGAGGACTGCAGATGTCAAATCTGAAGGTGCGTATTCAGCAGGAATTTTTACCAATAAAACCAAAAATAGCTTCAAGGAATGTGACCTAGAATTTTTTGTTTTTGCATGAATATTTCTAAACAAATTCATACTTTATCCTACTCAAGGAGGACTGTAGAGTTGAGTGGACTGTCAAACTTCAGTGGATATACTGGGATACTGCAGGTGAAGCAGAGGTGTCCATGGAAACAACATACAAAATATACAGGAAACTTAAATGATATGACTAAAAATGAAAGCAGAGCATTTATTTCTAATTTTCCAATATTTGAGTTGTAAATGTCTAAAAGGCACCAGTGATGTTTTGGAGCCTATTCATACAGTAGCTTGTAATATATAATATTAGCAATTGCTTCTTGATTTGTAAGCCAAGTTCCTGAAGACATGCATGTTCATTATACTGTCATGATAGTACTGCATACGTATAAAGTCATTATTGTGAATGTCACTTCATTATATATCTTACATTACATCTGTGATAAGAGATGAGGAAATGGCATATTTTAGCAGTAGAATCCAAATGGAACTCAATATTGAAAGCATTGTGTTCCTTCCTGAATCAACCACATTGTTTAAGAACTTGCACAATGATTTTGCAGGACCACACTATTACTCAAATCTGAAAACATGATTGCACTAACCAAGGAAATGCCATTTACTCCCTTTATCCCTGCTTTCTGTATAATTTGTGTTGGATACTTAAGGCTAGAAGGAAGTATATGGCATAATATCAATTCCATAGTTTGGACCAATACTTCTGTCTTCAGAAATGCAGCTTACTTGCGATTATAGGTATTTGTAACTTGTAGTTACAGTCACAGCTTATAGTTATTTAGAGTGGACATATCAAATTGATTAGTCCAAAATATCTGTAAACTCCTCCAGATTTGCTAATAAATGGAAAAAGCATTTATAAAATTGAATTTTGTGCAATAATGTGATAAACTCTTCTGTGTCATTAATAACTCATGGTTGTGGTCCAAAGAAACATGAAATACTCAGATTGAAGGACATTCCCAGCAAGTAGGACAAGAATGAGACTAGAACCATGTTCATCCTAAATCATAAAACAAATTAGTAGAGCCTCTGTAAGTTGACCACCCAAAGGACTATAACAAACTAGGCCTACTGTACTGATATGTTCATGTACTTTACTTTCTTGGATAGCGTTTATTAGAGAATATCACACAAATCATACATACAGTGTCATACAAAAATCAACACATCTATTGTTTTCTCATGGTTTAATCATTCTTTCCAAAAAAAAAAAAAAGTCAGTCACAGTCTGTTTCTTATTCTTATCACAAACATAAGCGGAGCAAACAGTCTCCATACTGGCTTTATCACTCAGCACACCTGGGAGCCTTTCCACTCAAGTAAGTTCAACTGCATTATCAGATACCTGACATCCTCTTCTTTTGGAGTCTCCACAATTTCTGTGAAATCCTCATTTGCTTCTCCCACTTCATCAGCTGCTTCATATACTTTTGTGCTGGTCTGTACTTTAGTCAATATTAGCTGAGAAAATCGCTTCTTGGCAATTGTCTAGGTTACCACTTCATCATCCACTGCAGCAAAAACCTTAAAATCTTCTCCGTTGAATTCTGCCATGGAAGATAGATGGCCTGATGGGTCCAAAACGTCATGTTCTTGGATTGTGACAAATCCAACTTTCTTGAAACACTTCTGTATCATTTCTGGTTGAACTTTATTCCAAGAAGAACAGATCCAGAGAACAGCATCCAGAGCGTTAACTGATGCAGCAGATACAATTGCTTCCACAGGTAGGCCACAGGTTTGCATTTTAGTAATAAGCCACTATAGGAGCTGGGATTGGTAGTGCATTTTAAATTTTTTTGATGATGACTTGGTCAAGAATTGGATTTTTGAGGTCATGATTGGAGGTAGAAATTCAATGTCACATTTGTGAGATGATTCACTTGTGGGTGGCCAAGCCAGATGTCTACTGCCAGCAGAACAGACTGTTTCTTCTTAATTTTTCAGCTAATATCCCTTATCAATTCCTTAAATAGGGCACCAGTCAGCCATGTGCATTTGTTTGACGATCAAGTGATAGGGAGGTTGCTGGGCTTCCAATTCTTGAATGCATATGGCTTTGCCGATTTACCAATCATCAGGCACTTTAGTTTCTCCCCAGCTGAGCTAGTGCAAAGCAGAACTGTGAGATGTTCTTTGGAACTTTCTCCCCTCTTACATTTGTCCCTCTTCATGACAGAGGTTTCTATCAAGCATCACCTTGAAAAAAGAGTTTGCATTCATCAGTGTTAAAGATGCTGTCTTCTTTGAAGTCTCTGGCAAAGTCCAGGAACTTTTTGATGAAGTCTTCCACAACTTCTACTGGAACTTTTTTGGATTCACCACAAGACTTTTTGGTAAATCTCAGGTTGCAGTTTAAATTTCTCGAGTCAACCACTTGATGCTGAGAAATCATCCATGCCGAATTCTTGTGTGAGTTTTTCAGCAACTTCTAAGATCATTGGCCCAAAGATTCGGGTGTTAACTGCAGTAATTTCTTGAATCAGCTTAATGCGGCTTCATTGACTTCATTGAGGGAAGTTTTCCTCCTTTTTATGGTCTCCAAGTACTCATGCTTACATTTTTGGATGTTGCTAACTGCTGTCTTGCTAACAGCAAAATGTTCTGTCATCTTTCATTGGCTGCTGATTTCCAGAGACTACAGATCAACCCTTTCTTTCACTGTTAGCTCTTTGGATTCTTCCTATGGACCCCATGTCTGGAGCTACAGTAAAATTTTTCAGTAACTGTAGGATGTACCTACAATTCAGACCAGTCATTCACATTGAAAAAATGTTCCACAACATGGGCGGTGCCTGTGGCTCAAAGGAGTGGGGCGCTGGCCCCATATGCCGGAGGTGGTGGGTTCAAACACATCCCTGGCCAAAAACTGCAAAAAAAAAATGTCGCACAACACATAATATAACCCAACACTTGGTAATGATAAAATATAAAAAAATAACTTATGCAAAAGAAAATGCAACTAAAGGGCAAAACCCATACCTTCTACCTCTTGGTACAGAATGGACTTAACCAGTGAAGTTATAGAGGGCAAATTAATATTACATGTCACAATCCAAATTGTCAAGACACAACTTAACATAGGTGGTCAGTATATAGAGTTCAGTCATGTGGTGCATGTCCGGTCTATGAAAATTAGGTCAGGTCAAGTTAGGGGGGTGGTCAACTATAGAGGTTCTACTGTATGTCTGGAGCTTTAGGCTGGCACACACAAACTAATCATTTTTTACATTTCTTTATCTATAGAATTTTCTATAACTAGAAGTTAACTAGAGATTATAGTTATTCCATAAGTAAAGTAATTAATGTCATGAAATCCTAAAGTTAATAAAGCAACTTTCTTTCTCCTTTGTGCTCTTCTATTCATTCTCAGGAAATTTCCATTTGGATCAAAACAAATTATGAAAACAAAAAGGCTTTTTTTCTGATTATAAATATAATTCACACTCTTTTCAAATGTGCACTGAGCACTATACACTAATTATGTGCTACTAATTGAGCAGTTCCAACTCTTGGGAAAGTTCAAGAGTTTTAAAGAAATATGTGAAAATACTAGTCAGATGCTCCTCTACTGAATTTCTAATTCTATTATCCCCAGAAGGATAGAAACAAGAAACCAAGAAACTTGGAAGATCTTTGAAAGTTTGCATCATGCTATCTCCTCTTTGCAATAATCAGCCCCTTTCAATGTCCTTAACATACAACATAGGCAGTCTTTCTGCAGTCAAAGACCATTTTCAATCTTATTTAAATACTATCCTCAATAGTACATTACACAATATCTCTACAACCTCTCAAATTACATTTTATTTTTCTAGCTTTTCCTAAAGTCCCCATCAACTCTTGAAGAGTATGGTCTCCAGGGTTATTTTAAATACTAGGGAATAAAACTGTGTCTGGACATGTTCTGGAATTTCAAGGGAGTAGATAAAATTATTGTGATCCTTCACTTATTTTGCCCCTTATGTACAGGGTGGTAGAATAACCTAAAGAAGAGAAATGGATACTTGTGCAGGCACAGAAAATCTTCTCTAGATGGTACTACAAACGCTTTTGGTCCCAGTCATGGGAAGGAAGGGACTTAGACATTGTGAAGGAAATCATTTCAAAGCACAGTGGCATCCTGAGAGACCCCTATACAACATGAGTTATTTTAACAATGCGCGCATGGATAACACTGAACTCATTTACAAGAAATTCTTACTTCCTTATTTCTTCTATTGTCAGCCTCTACTTTGCCTTGCCATGTAATCCCAAATTCACCTAAGGTTATTTCCCTCTTTCTCATATCATATACAAATATGTCTGGTCTCTAACTAATCATCCTAATCCTATTTTTCTGGTTTCCATCTATACTTCTGTTATTTCCTTTCTTATGTTTCTTATACACAATGGCTTATGATACTCTTATTTTCTTAAATATGAATCTATTCATTTCAAAAGACTTTAAGAATCCAATATTTTTATTAAAATTAAGTTTTCTGGTGTAGTTGTGCACCAGAAGTCTTGAATTGAAATAAATGTAATTTATTGTGAATTACTGTCATTTTATTTCTGTTATATTTGAGTATTATTAATGTCAACCTTGCTTAAAAAATTATGTTTAGTACTATTCTTAGATATGACCAACAAGTCCCCTGATCCAGTACCTGTATCTCAGGGAGCTCCTATTCTTTGGAGTAGCTTCCCTGAAAATATCTCAGCCTCCATTCTGTGGCTGAAATAGGCTGGAGCCAGTGGTGCTATCTCAGAAGCATGTGCCAAGCCAAGATCTGGACTTGTATGGGTCCCAGTCTCCTTTTGTCCCCTTTGGGCTGCTCTTCATATGGTGTCTAGATGCCCCCCAAAAGCATTATGATTGGATCTAGGTGATGTCTTAGGCCCTCAGTTCCAAGTGGCCTGCTTGTGATGGGTTCTCTCCTACTAGTTAGTGGGCTATTTTTTTTTTTTTTTACAGAATTACATAAAATCAGGACACTACAGTAGTACTTAACTAATGATTTTAGATGAGTTAAATGCTCTAAACAGAGTGGAGCCCAACAAAAATGTTTTGTCAGGGCTTTGCATACTCTAGGGGAAGCCAATGATACATCATCCCTGGATTTATTTCCAGAATAGTAACGGGGGAGGGGGTAAGAAATGCAAGAGGATAATAGGAAGGAAACATGGGGTCTGATAGGGTTGAGAACCATTATATTAGTCTAAGCATAGGGAGACATTACTTCTTACGCCTACAGTCTTTTTGCAGGATAGTTAACAGAGAGGGAAGGAGGATTGTGAATGTAAAGTCTCTAAAAAGAACACAATCACTGCTTTTCTCTGTATAACAGGAATCCTAGCAATTCTCTTGCAAATGCAGCTGAGTCTTTAAAATTGACCATTTGTTTTCTACCAAGTACAGCTTTGGCATTTTCAGGTGGACTCAAATCTCCTGGCAGGGCATCCCTATATCTAAAACATAATTTGAATGTAAGTAAAATCCATGAGTGAGATCTACTTTAGAATAACATGTAGAGAGAAAAGCAAAAGACCCCACTAAGACAAACCATGAGAATTTCTAAAGTCTCTACAATTACTATAAAGGGGCATGAAGGACTATCTATGTATTTATCCATGTTAAAGGATGGGTTGGAAATCAGGTGATACAAATTAACGACCTAAATTATTTAAATAGTGTGATTCTACTTAAGCTCTGATGTATTTCACAGGGAGACATTCCTCTTTTGTAACTTATAATCTCAGATCAAACCCAGGATCCCTCAGATACATCCATTCTGCGAATTTTCATTTAAGGGTAACTGGAAATCAGAAGAAAAGTGTCAAGGATCAAGCCACATTCAATCAGTAATAAACATTAAAAAAGAAGAAACTTCCTTCCATGCAATTAACTAGGGAAGCTCTGAAAACAATTACAGAGGAAACAGTCCCATAATAGCAATGACAATAATCATAATAGCAGTTTTCATGTATTAAACAATACTTTATTATGGGCCATATTCTACCACTTTATATATATATATATACACACACACATACACACACATATATATAAACTAATTATATATAAATTATTTTAATTTAATTCTTTTTTATTTTTTTTTTGGTTTTTTTTTTTGGCCGGGGCTGGGTTTGAACCCACCACCTCTGGCATATGGGACCGGCGCCCTACTCCTTGAGCCACAGGCACTGCCCTAATTTAATTCTTAACAACTCCTACGTGAAATATATACTATAATTATTCTCATTTATAGGAGTATAAACTAAGGCAGAGAGGTAACAATTCATGATGCAACTCAGAAGAGGCCTGACTAGAGACAGCACATAGAGCTGAGCATAAAGTGTTTTAATTTTCCTACAACAGAAACGGTATTTTAATACTCATAAAAGTGTTCAACTTGTAACAATTATCATTCACCTAATGTTGCTGACATTTCATCTGGAACATCCATTCTCATAAATCTCAAATTTAAGTTGGGAACTCCAATATGTCATAGAAGACAAGCCGTAAATTTGGAGATAAGAATGAGTTTTAAATTCTCCTATTTATTAGGTATGTGACCTTGAGGTCTTATAACAACTTTTCTTACCCTGTAGAATAGAGACAGTAAGAGTTTTTCTCTAGAGGCATAAACATGTCAAATGATATGATGTATATAAAGTTGCCTTGTTAACTGTAAAGTGCCAGAAAATGTTACTAGTTACCTATTTCTGGCCTTCTCATTTCACCCATATATTCCCAGTACTTTCATTGTATTTTCATTTCCTCATATACAATGTGAATAATATCAAATACTTCCAGTTACTTATTTAACAAATTTGTTATTAAGAGTCTATAGATGCCACACAAATCCAGGGACGTCAGAAAAGACCTTTCTATGCAAGTAAAATTCAAGCTAAAACCCAGAGAAATGTAGAAGAAACCAAAATAGATATGAAGAAGCTAGCTATGAAGCTATAAGGCTGAAAGGTGAGGGACAGAACAATCTAAGCAGAAAATCCCCAAAGTGCAACATCTCTAGAACAGGAATAATTTATCACTGAGAAAGGGCAGGCAGGAAGTCTGTGGTGGGTGGGGCACCATCAGGGAGGGGGAATGTGATTTGCCTGAGAAACACAACGTCCAATCAGTGTGAAAGAACCCTTCTGAAGAGTGGAGTTTTTAGCTGGAGAGTCTAAAAAGCAGATTAGGCGATAAGCAAAAAAGAACAATGGTTGAGTTGAAAGATAGCTCAGAATTAATCTTGAGAACCATGCATATAAAAGTAGTATCTTCTTTTTAAGAGCTTTCCTGAACTAAGAGGTAATCTTCAAGCAGTAGAACTATCTAGAGATCCAAACTAAGACACAGGAAAGTTTTAAATTCTGAAGGAGAGCACATGACACTATCTACAAATTTCTCCAACATGGACAAATGCTCATCATCTCTAATTGTCAGAGAAATGCACATCAAAACCACCCTGAGACAACACCTAGCCCCAGTAAGAATGGCCCACATCGCAATGTCCCAAAGCTGCAGATGCTGATGTGGATGTTGAGAAAAGTGAACACTTTTACACTGCTGGTAGAATTGCAAACTAACACAGCCTCTATGGCAAGAAGTATGGAGAATCTTCAAAGAGCTGAATATACCTTCCATTTGATCCCACATTTCCTTTACTAGGTGTCGACCCAGAAGAAAAAAAAATCATTTTACCATAAGAACACATGCTCTAGAATGTTTGTCGCAGCTCAATTCACAATCACCAAGATGTGAAATCAACCTCCAAGTGACCATCAACTCATGAATAGGTTAATAAGCTGTGGTATATGGATACCATGGAATACTATTCAGCCATAAAAAAATGGGGACTTTATATCTTTTGTATTTACCTAGATGGAGTTGAAGAGTATTACTCTTAGTAAAGTATAGCAAGAATGGAAAAGCAAGTATCCAATGTCTGCAATACTAATATGAAACCAATAGATTGACAGCTACATGCCATCACGAAAAAAAAATAAACTAAATTCAAGTTGGGGGAGGGGAAGGAGAGAGATGGGAGAGAGCAGAGAGGGAGATTGGTAAATTCTCACACACCCCCCGGTGAAAGGCTTAACTACAACTTGAGCTTTACCTAACAAATGCAAACAATGTAACTTAATCATTTGTACCCTGTTATTAATCTGAAGTAAAAAATAAATTTTAAAAAATCTCCAGCAGGCAAAAGAGAAGCTTCCCTTATCCCACATAAGAAATAAATTTCCTAAGGCCAATATCTTTCTAGTAAATAACATAATCCAACATTACACAAAGGGATCAGAACTAATTATTCACATGAGCAAATCTATAATTATAATTTATTTTATAAACCCAGGCAAGTCATAAAAAACTTTTGCTTCTGCTTAAGATTACAAAAAAATGCTCATGGGTCACCTTCATTTTTGTGTAACTTGGAAGAAATAACAAAATCCCAGGCTAGCAGTTAATTAACCTGAGGAAGGCTAGATTATTCTCACGCTTGGATATTTTAGAGGTAATATTAGCCTTTAAAAGATAAAAAATGAACAACTTCTGTTAATCCACCAGCTTCCTATTAAAGGCAGAGGAGATATTTTCTTGAAGGAGGGGGAAGAAATAGTTTCAAAACCACAAGGATTGGCTTCTATTGAATCACAGATAAAATTTGGACACCAGCAAAGTATGAAAGCAAACATAAAAAAGGTCACACTTTAAAGAGCAAGGACCCAGAGCCAGCTGTAGCGACATCCAAATGAACCACTAAATAGATTTCTTTATTCTCTAGACCTCAATTTAAAAGGAATTAACATTTGGCGAAGAACTACGTGTTTAAAGGACAATGAAACAGAAGGCCAAAGCATCTATCAGTTGACCTTTGAGAAAAAAACAAGCTGAGCTGAAAGAATGTACAAGCACGGCAGGATTAGGGAGTGCTCTCTGTGGATTTGCATGGTGCTGGGACACAGATGGCGATATTGTATAGGGTTGGAACAAAGCCAGGGAGGAACAAACTTTCGATTGTTATGACCCCGATTTTATATGAGGAAATAAAGCTTTGTATTTACTGAATCTACTAGTGTACCTGGAACTCCTTACACTGGCATAAAAGAAAAAAAGGTGCAGGAACAACCCTCTTTCTCCTATTTCTTTTTTTTTAATTGATTTTAAAGCATAGCTGTGTACATTAATGCGATCATTCGCTTACTAACCCAATATTGACATTCTCCAACCTCCAATCATTTCCCTTTCTCTGTTTTGCATCTTGATATTGCCCTCATTGGTGTTAGTTCTTCCTTATCTCCATGAGATGGAAAACACTCATCTAGCCTATACCTGGGGGTGGGGGTGTTAAACATTCTCTTAGTCAAGAATTTACTAGTCTTCCTCTTCCTCCAAAGGGCCTAATCATTGTTAAGCAAATAGGACTTGTTAGGACTTCTCTACCTCCAATGGATCTGAACTTTTGACTGGCTGTGGTTCTGTTAAACCTCCTTCTAGGGCGTAAAGGATTCACAGCAGATAACCCTCCAACCTTCTGCAAGGTCTCCAGCCTTTGATCTTGCAGCAAACCCACCACCTCCTGAGCAACAGGTGCACCACTCCCTGATTCGCTTTAAAATTAAGTGCCCCTTCCCTTGACTCGATGCTGTCACCATATTCAGTGACAGCCCATTGGCTTGTAGATGCTTTTAATAAATCTCTGCTATTAACTCCAGGAGGCCTGGTTCTTTGTGGAAACTTTCCCTTCAACCTCATTTCCATTCCTATGTCCATTATTTCCTTCAAAGTTCAGATCAAAATATATCAAATATTATCACATATATAAAGATCCCTGTCTAATTTTAACGACTTTTTGAAAAATTTGTGTACTCTTTCAAATAAGCGTCCTTCATTCATCCCATCAATATATACACAGAAAAAGTACTAAGGACGAGGGATAAATGCACATGAAAACAAACAGGCCCAGAGTTCAAGAATATCACTTTTTAGAAAGGAGATGAACATATAAATAAAAAGCCACATTTTAAAAATTACTGTGCTTTTTTAGCGTAGTACAAAATAAAATGTGATTATAAGAAAAGCATTCAAACCTGCTAAAAGGGGTTAGGAAGACTATCCCAGAAAAACTATTACTTAAGGAGTTATAAGCAATAAGTTAGAGTTTGGGGAGGAAGAAAAGTAGGGAAATAGAGTAGTCTGGGAAGCAGGTTCAAAAGTATGGAGGCTTAGGAGATTTTTTGCATTTTTTGCAGAATGGAAGCCTCAAATGGATGAGAGAGGTTAGACCATAAAATGGATAAGATATGAAAAATCAAAACCATGAAAAGGAGATTATTTATTCTCAAGAACAAAAATATTTTAACCAGTACAACATAGGCACTCATCTAGTAGAACATTTTCAAGTCTTAGCACTGGAGCTGGGCCCATCAGAGCACTGCTGTGCCAAACTTAAGACTTAATTGTTGCAAGATTGTGTAAAATTCCCTGGGGCTTTGAAGGCAGGGACCAGCACGGTTCTTGTGTAGGACACAGAGAACTTAAATGGGTCCAAGCAGCAGAATTTGCCAACTGGCTTCGGTATACTCTGGCTCAATAAGAACTCTTCTGTTCTTTTTGTCACTCTATACTTTATTACTCACATGAATATTATTTTGTATGCATTTTATATTTTTATGCCCTTACTGGAGTTTAAATCATGTAGAAACCTTAATCAATTTCAGGCATGTTAATAAAATGATCATTTCTATATATCAGTGAAGAAGAAAGGGAAACGGGGAAAGAGCAAAGTGCAGTTTGAAGGCCAGCCCTAAAATGCAGAGGATAGATATTGAGGGCCTGGCCCAAGCTGGGGCAGTGGTATTTCAAATGTAAAAGATGAAAGGATTTCTTAGTTGGGGAAATCCCTGCTACCCAGTAGGTTGTCCTGCAATAATATATGACATCTTTCACTTCTAAAGTATCACAAATTAGATGCACATTCAAACTAGCTTTAAAAAAGCTGTCAAGTGACTCTGCATGTATGGCTTTCAAAAGAGTTCCCAAATGTAAGAATCTTTTGGGAAGCTTATTGTAAAAGCCAAACTCTGAGCTTTAGTTCCAAAGGTTCTGATTCAGTGGGTTTAGGATGAAACAAAGTAACATAAAACAAGGTAAAAATTCACATGCTTCATTAAAAAAAGCGAGCACCCAGATGTTTTATATCATTAGAAGCACTACATTACTATAGCCAAAGGAATATGTACCATCTCTCCTCTCCCAGAAGACAGGATAAATTTTACATAGAGGAAGGAGGTGTTTAGGAAATGCTAGCTGATAGATGCAGATAATCCTCACCTTACCACAATTTGACTTGTGATTTTTCAACTTTAGGGTGGTATGGAAATGATACACGGTCAGTAAAAACCACACTCCCGATTTTGAATTTTGATATTTTTTCAGACTAACAGCATGTGGTAGGATACGTTCTCGCAATACTGAGCACAGGTAGTGAGTCAAAGCTCCCAGCCAGCCACAGAATCACAAGGGTAAGCAACGGTTCTGGTTTTCACTCTTAGTACAATATTCAGTAAACTACATGAGCCATTCAACATTCTATTATGAAATATGCTTTATGTTGGAATATGCTTTTGCCCAACTGTCAGCTAACGTAAGTGCTCTGAGCACTTTTAAGGTAGACTAGGCTAAGCTATCATGTTCAATTTGAGCTAGGTTTATGCTATGGTTTAGATGTTTGTTCATTCCAAATTTCATGTTGTAAATTGATTTCCAATGTACGATGTAGAGGGTATAATGGGATGAAGGTGTGTTATGGGGTAGAACCCCTATGAATAAATTAATTCATTCCCTCGGAGATTAAATGAGTTCTCCCTCTATTACTTCCCACAAAAGCTGGTTGTTTAAAAAACAGCCTGGCATTTATTCATTCTTTCTCTCTTTCTCTCTCTCCCTCCTCCAACACACACTTCCTCTCTTACCCTGTGATCCTTGCACACGCCAGCTCCCTTCACTTTCACTGTGAGTGGACATAGCCTGATGCCCTCACTAGGTGCAAACGTCCAATCTTGAATTTTCTAACCATCAGAATTACGAGCCAAAGACATTTTTTGTTTGCAAATTTTCCTGCCTCAGTTATTTTTTTATAGCAGCACAATACAAACTAGGACAGAAAATTGGTATTAAGGTTTGGGCTATTGCTATGAAGATACCTAAAAGTATGGAAGCAGTTTTTGAAATGGGTTATGGGCAGAGACTGGAAAAGTTTGGAGGGATTAGAAGAACTTAAAAAGGAGAGGAAAAGTTTGGAACTTCTAAGAGATTGGTTAAGTCGTTGTGATCAAAATGCTAATAGAAATATAGATAAACAGGCCCTCCTGAAGAGGCCTCAGTTGGAAATGAGGAACTTATTGGGAACTGGAGCAAAGGTTACCCTGGTTACATCATAGCATAGAACTTAATTCCATTGTGTTCATGCCTTAGGGCTTTGTGGCAGCCTGAGCTTAAGAGGAGTGACCTAGGGTATCTGGCAGAAAAAAATTCTAAGCATCAAAGGTTTCAGAGGATATAAAAAATCCTGGATGCCCAAGCATAAAACTTGCCAGAGGAGCAAAGCCACCACTGAGAGTCCCCATCTGGCCAATGCCTAGAGGAGCTTCTGGGGTGGGGATACTACCTTGATCCCCAAATGATACAGCCACTGGTAGTATGCCACCTCCACCTGGAGAAACCACTGCGTTAAACTCCAACTCATAAAAATAATCATGTGGGCTGCACCCAGCAAAGTCATGGGGGCAGGGCTGCCTCAGGCTTTGGAAGCCCACCCCTTGCAGTAGTGTGCCCAGGAGACAGGTCATGGAGTCAAAAGACAGTATTTTTGAGCTTTAAATTTTTACATCTGTCCTGCCAAGTTTCGAACCAGCTTAGGAGCTGTTATTTCTTTCTTTTGGTTAATTTCTCGCTTTGGGAATGGAAATGTTTACATAATTCCTATGCAGTTATTGTATCTTAGAATTAAATAACTTAATTTTTTGATTTTACAGGCTCTTTGCTGAAAGGAACTTACCTTGAATCCTAGACGAGACTTTGGACTTTGAACTTTGGAGTTGAGGCTAAAATGAGTTAAGACTTTTGAGACTATTGGGATTGTACTTCATGTGTGAGAAGGACATGAGGTTTGGGGGGCCAGGAGCAGAATTCTGTTGTTTGGACGTTTGTCTCCTCCAAATTTCATAACTCCATATTAGGAGGTGGGGCTCGATGAGAGATATTCAGGTCATGGGGATCCCTCAGGAATAGATTAATTCCCTCCATTGGAGGTAAATGGATTCTTACTCTATTAGTTCCTGTGAGAGCTGATTGTTAAAAAGAACCTGGCCCCTCCCCTACTTGCTTCCTCTCCTTCCACGTGATGTCTGCACACACTGGCTCCCCTTCGTCTTCTACCACAGCTGGGTAGGAGCAGCCTGAGGCTCTTACCAGAGGCATATGCCTAATCTTGAACTTTCCAGTCAATAGAATCATGCACCTAATAAACCATTCTTTCTTTATAAATTATCCAGCCTCAAGGGCACCCTTATAGCAACACAAAATGGGGTAAGATAATGTATTAAGTACATTTTTTATTTATAATATCTTCAACTTACAATAGGTCTATTGGAGTATAATCTTATCATAAGACAAGGAGCATCTATGATGTGTGTGTGTGTGTGTATTGAGCAAAATAACCCAGAGTCAAACAATATGTGCCTGTGGAATCTATGGTGATCTCATGGCCGGAGAAAATATATAATTTCGCACAGAAAATCTCAACAATTTCTCTTTTATAGTCTTGAAAGATAAATCTGCACAATAGAACCAGTGATGAGATGGGATGGAGGGAAGAAAATGAAGAGACATAATATGCAATGTTTGAATAATGGCAATTCCATGTGCCTGTCCTTTCTAGCTGACTTGGGCAACTTGGATGGCAAAAATAGTTCCCTTTGGGAAATTCCTGAAAGAATTTTTTTTTTTAGAGACAGAGTTTCATTTTATCACCCATGATAAAGTGCCGTGGCGTCACACAGCTCACAGCAACATCCAACTCCTGAGCTTAGGCAATTCCCCACCCGCCACAATTCCCAACTATTATTTTTTTTGTTGTTGCTGTTGCAGTTTGGCCAGGGCTGGGTTTGAACCTGTCACCCTCAGTATTTGGGGCCGGTGCCCTGCCCACTGAGCCACAAGTGCAGCCCCTGAAAATTTTATCTATGTAATTATTGTTCTAGAAATTTCTATAGCACATTTTTCTGCATGAATATGTGTTAGGTGCAATGGTTGAATAGACTGGAACCACTGAAAATAATACATAAATTACAGATTGCCTAAGAAACATTTTTAACATGGCCACTTTTTCTCAAGAAATATAAGTAACAGAAATTTGAAACAAAGGGCCCAAACAGCGGAAAAGAGGACCACAGAAGGTCCCTGATTATAATCATGGAAAAGACTTTAATGATCCTAAGGAAGTCTGGGACTTCCAAATAACATCAGGAAGTCCTCTGGGAGCTCTGACTTAATCCAACCTAAACCTCTCTATCTTAGCCTAAGAGTCAAATCACAATGATTAGAAGTTAATTTGATATAAGAAAGATAAGGTGGAGTTAACAACTGTAACTTTTCAGGCATGAATATCAGAAGGAGCAAAGGCTCTCATGTTAAAATTCTACATCGTTTTAATACAAATGAAGAGAACCATCCCTTAACAAAATACTACTCTCTGGGAGGTTTGCCTTTGGTGCCTCACTGTTCCTTTTTCACTGTGGATGAAATTGCTTCTTGTTGTGAAACATTTTCCAGAGGTGCGTACATTATCTGGTTTGAAATTATATTTTTATAAAATGCTTTCAAACATTGTTTCAATCTGACAAAAACCCGTGCAATTCATAATATTATTTATAAGAAAGTGATTTAACTAGTCTAAAATCAAAGGAAACTCATGGGCTTCCCCATTCACCACTAGATGCATGTTTGTAATTCATGCTACCCTAGTCTACTGCCAATGGGAGGATGAACAGTCTTGCTTTTGCCTAGGGGAATTTCCAGGTTAAAAAAATTTCAGCATGAATGAGTTAATATATGAGATACTAGAGGCCCACTTAGCTGTTCTGAGTTCTCCTGAAATCTCTTTAGAAAAGAATTTTTGTGCTATGTTAGGAATATATAACCATAAAAGTCCTATAAAGTGGTTATTGTGACCTATGAGTCTTAAGCAAAGTCTGAGCTCAGCAAGTAAATCCATATATGCTAATAAAGTGGACAGAGGATGGGCAAACTATTTTCTTTACCCACCCACTCCTATTTTCTATAAACAAATTAAACCTCCCTTGATGTTAATATTCAACTTGAAGATCTTTCTCAACATCTTCCAGGATAAAGGGAAAAGTCAAGATATAGTGATTGAAACACACATTGTGGGTAGAGTGTAAATTAGCACCCTTACTTTGGAAAACTGACAATGTTTTCTAAAGCTACCCTATGACTCAACAGTGAGCATTTCTAGGTCTACACCAAGAGAGATTAAGCAAAACCAATAATAGAAATCTTAGGGTTCAAATGGTCACAGGTAGGTAACATTTGCAAGTTAATAAGTCAGGGTTGCTCTCACCAGCAGCAATCACTTGCCACTTTTCACCTGATTTCTTATAGCTCATATTTTTCTACTTTACAACATAAAGTTTGTTTTCCCACCTAGTTTAAAGAAGTTTGGGGAGCTGGACATGGTGGCTCATGCCTGTAATTCTAGCACTCTGGGAGGCTGAAGTGGGAGGATTACTTGAGTTGAGGAGTTTGGAACCAGCTTGAGCAAGAGCAAGACTTTTTTTTTTTTTTTTTTTTTTTTACCAAAAATAGGAAAAAAATTAGGCAGGCATGGTGGTGCACACATGTTGCCCAGGCTGAGACAAGAGGATTGCTTGAGCCCAGGAGTTTGAGGTTGCGGTGTGTTATGATGATGCCACTGCACTCCTACCCAGGGCAACAGAACAAGACTGGTGGAGAAAAAAAAGAAAAGAAACAGAACAAAATTTCAGAATAACGTTGGTTGTACGTAAATAAGCAAAACAAAAAAGTACATTTAAAAAGTTGATAAAGGAAAGGAAATAAAGACTATTGCTCTGTTTGCTTGCTGCCTGCACCTGCTGACTTCTCCTTCCTGCTACTGTCTGGCTCCACATGCTGGCAGATAATGACATCATATGTAGAGCACCTATGCTCTTCTGGGAGGAAGCACAAGAGCTCCCAAGACTCCACATAGGGGAAAAAGAGGTCTGGAGCACTGCCACTAGACTTTGCTGGAGACCACATTCTTCCTTCACTCTTTGTCCTTCCTTGTCCTGGTTCACTCCCCTCCTTCCAGCTTTTTGTTGCAGTGCACTTCCTCAATAAGACATGGACAATCTAATCTGTGTCTGAATCTCTGCTTTTTATTTATTTATTTATTTTTTGAGACCGAGTCTCACTTTGTTGCCCTTGGTAGAGTGCTGTGGTATCAGAGCTCACAGTCAACCTCAAACTCTTGGGCTCAAGCAATTCTCTTCTTCAGCCTCCCGAGTAGCTGGGACTATAGGCGACCACCACGACACGCAGCTATTTTGAGAGATGGGGTCTCGCTCTTGCTCAGGCTGGTCTTGAACCCGTGACCTCAGGCAATCCAAATGCTCTGCTACCCAGAGTGCTATGATTACAAGTGTGAGTCACCACTCCAAGCCCTCAATCTCTGCCTTTAGAGAACTTGACCTAAACACGTGTGTGTGTGTGTGTGTGTGTGTGTGTGTTTAAATGTATCATAAGCTGAAGACAGAGCACCTAAATATTTTGCAATTCAGATACATTAGAACCTCCATGGTTGACCAACTCTCTACATTGACCACCTCCTGAAGTTAACCTAATTTTCATAGACAGGACGTGCATCACATGTGTGTATCAGGATAGCAGGCCTAGTTCCTTAAGTTGACCACCTCCATATGTTAACCAGTTTGTTACAGTGCCTTGGGGGTGGTCAACTTACTCAGGGTTCTACTGTATTTTGTTCACATAATTAGGTATGTGAGTCACAAGAAGGAATTAGGGAATTAACTACAGAGACTGAGGAAATAAAAACAATGAAAATAAATTGACACACAAAATGTATCTTACCTGGAAATTAATGTCACTAAATCAAACTATTATATCAAGGGATAGTTCAACAAAACAACAAACTTTTTCATAAACTTACTGTTAATTAATGATAACATAAATGTTATGTTAATTCTAAAATACACCAGGGCCTATGCTCTTTAATTTCTTGGCAAGGTTACAAAGAAAAAACAATGATCTATCATTTTACTTAAGTCACCCCAATGGTCTCCGATAGAATTTGTGATTAAAATATATTGATTCTTTCCTATGACACCTAAAAGAAGAAAAAAGCTCTTGTGGAGACTTCTAAATAAGCAGTTCAATCAAGAAAATGCATTTATGGGAATATTTTAAATTCTCAGAAAATACCAGGCTAACAATAAAAATGTTAGTAGTTCTATTGATTGTCATATTCCAAACATTATATTAAGAGTTTAATTCTACTACATATATTCAGTACATATTCAATACATATGTTATGCCTTTTGGTCATCAAAGCTAACCTATTATATGAAAATACATATTTTAGAGAAGAGAAAATTGACTCTCAGAGAGGATTTCTAAGACCTTGCAGTTTGCAAAGACTGTGCTTTTAATCAGTAGGTTAGTGGTTTGAATAAAAGTCATAGAAACTTGGTTTATGAGAGGTCAGTGTAAACCTAGGCTCCTACTTGCCTTTACAATAACCGATTTTGAATGATTAGGATAGAAATGCCAGAAAGGCAGCAGCCAGAGGCTACTGTATCTAAGAAGAAAGAAGAGATGGGAGGGATGGGAGCCATACTTATCAATTCATGTTATAGCTAGTTAGAGTGTACTGGTCAAACCATAGGAATAAAAGAATAATTTTAAGGAGTAAGAAAAGGTGCATTCCTCAAGCAGGTTGTAATAAGATAGCAATGGTCACTAAGAAACTCAATTTTAAGTTTCATTCCTTAGAAGAACAATTGCAATTTATTCAAATGCATATACACAACAATCTATTTGCCCTTTTCACATAGATTTTAGATACCCAAATAGCATTGATAAGGAAGATACTTAATGCTAAAACTGGGAGAAATGGACCATGAAGGACCAACAATGACTGTGGTGCACCTTTTCACATAGATTTTAGATACCCAAATAACGTTAATAAGGAAGATACAGCTAAAACTAGGAGAAATGGACCATGAAGGACCAACAATGACCATGGTGCATGTAAATGCAGAAAAGACAACCTAATCATGGGAGATGAGAGAACAAAGGTGACTGACTATAAGCAGCTGTCTTGGAAGCGTGAGATCATGTGAAGGTCAATCTGGCAGTGCAATAAATATATGATATTTTGTGTTTCAAAGGGACCACATATATTTATTTAGCTTTATAATAAATGTGCCAACATTTGGCAAGCAAAATACCATATACATCATGGTGTACCTAATGATCATTTAGTTATAACCAAGAGGATAAGGTTAGAGAAAAACTATCAAGGGTGAATAATGCATCAAAAAATATCCCCCATTTTTATACCATTTTCTATTCACTTTTTATAGTCATTTCTCACATAATTGCCTATAGCTTAGTAAATCAACCCATGTCTTGCAAAATTCAAGTGCAATCTTGTAAGTGTTCCGGGAAGATTTATCTAGATACAGAAGAAAAGAAGCATACCAAGTAGGAAGGATGTAACGCTGCAGATCTGACTGCATGGCAGGCAGCTTACATATTATATCACAATTCAGTACAAATGAGATCATTCTCATTCACAGATATGAAAATTTAGCCAAAAAATAATTTCTCAATACACACCAGTACAGAAATTTAGCATCAAATCATAAACCTCAAGCTCTTAACAGTATTCTACACCATTAAGTACAGAGAAAGATGGGCTCTGAGTGCTTCTGGTCGTGCCTATGAAACACATTCTCCCACATGCGTAGAAGGTAGCTCCAAGACGTTTTTACCCAGGTGGCTGATCCGGCTTATTGAGAGCTTTCACTTCACAGGTACTTGAAATAAACACATTTGAGAGTTTACTAAAGATGTGGAAACAAAACAGCTATTTTTTAATGGTGAAATCAGGTCTGAGTTCTAAACTCACTTCTAAAGAACATTTAGAGTAGTATCTGATTCTTGAACTTCTGATTATTATAATTAAACAATATGTCTGTAGAGTAGGCACTGATCTGGTGTACATTTTTGCCACATAAAACAATAAAACGAAATATAAACATGAAAATGAATAGAAATTATTGAATTTTGAACCACAGGGTGCAATCTACATGCTAACCTGAGCACCCAGCTATGTCACCAGTGCTAGGTGTGTGTTACTTGTGAACTTAATTATACTCCTTCATTTGTAAGGATCATTATTTCAGATGATTGGATTTTGTAAGTAAAGGAAATTTGAAATAATTATTCCACCCACTTCACTTTGTGTGATATGGAAATAAGCCCGGAATGACTGAAGGCTTCCACAGATGAACAAAATCAAATGATAATAATTTAGTATGTTATGATGAATTTCATGTAACCAGAAGATAGAAGTCTACATAGGAGATCTTAGAAATATTAACAAGTTATGATGTCTTTTGCTGTTGTGTTCTGAAAGGCACTCTGGCCTTGAATTTAAAAGATAAAAGATCAAATTATTCTCCAGAACAATAATGACTAGTAGATTACTAACAAGTTTAGGTCTCTGTAAAAAAAAACATTGTGTTCTCTGTAGTTTATGGAATTATGAACTTAGCCTTACCCCCTCAAAAGTAATTTTAAAAACTCTAAAAGTTCTCAGGAGTTCAGATGAGAATAATTCTGCATCTTACAAGGGTATATGTGAATCCTAGTAAATGTGGAATGTAAAGGTCTTAGCAAAATAACTAAGAAAATGCTACATAAGCCATGTTAACTAATGTGATGAAAATGTGTCAAACGATCTATGAACCAAGTGTATGGTGCCCCACGATCATACTAATGTACACAGCTATGGTTTAATAAAAAATAAATAAATAAAAGAAAAAAAAGCATGAAGAGAAAAAAAGAAGTTTCAAAGGATTGATTGTCAAAAATATGGGTAAATTATAATAATATATGAGCCTCAAAGAACAAATATAAAATAACAAAATTTTATATAGCAATTTATTTTTAAAATCCATGTGAGGAATAGCTAAATAATGTCAAAATAGTGGTTAGACAACTAGCAATGAAATTTGAAACTATTGGCATGATGACGACTCTTGTTTCAGACCTTGTTGACTTAGATTTACTTGCACAACCAGAGTTTGCCGAAACAGGAAATAAATACCTCATATATAGGGCTCTAACCTTCTGACTCTCCACTTTCCTTCTTGCAACAGATAAGACACTTACTTCATCCTGCTCCGAGAACTACAGGTAAGTAATAGGTCTTTTATTTCAAGGTGAACATTTTACTATGTCAATGCGTTTATACCTGGTCAGTAGTAAAATGATAAATTTAACAAATTTATCTATGATTTGCAAAACTCTATTGATAACTTCTATTGAGTGATTGTATTGATATACTCTTTTTAAGTGAAAAAGCTAACATATAGATAGCTTTATTATTTCTAAAGCATTTTTATCCTGTTTGATATTTAAATGAATTTATTACCTTTGATTATGAAGTAATTAATATCATTACCTCGCATGTCATTGGCCTATGTAAATAATTATACTACAACTACCTTTAATAGACAAATTAAAAAACTATGGCAATATGTGTGTGGCATACTATGGCATACTTCCATATCAGTAACTTGCACTAATAATAACACAAATAACTATGTGTTGATACAGACAGTATTAAAATAAAGATGGAAAGCCATTGTTAATAGATTTAAATTGGTCAAAATAAAATTATAGCACTGACTTTGAGATAAAAAAATATTTAATTAAGGTCGTTGACACAGAATACAGTTTACCTCATGAAATGCACTCAAATAAAAAAGAAAAGACTTGTATATGTTTTGTAATTAAATCTACTCAGGCAGTCATATTTATGTAGGTAATTTAAATGTAAAATCTATTTTGTGTATTTGTCTTATCTTAAGACTTTGATTAAGATCTGTCCAATACTTTAATGTATCAAACAATAATAGCATTCACTCTTTTCTTGTCCCCAGTATTAAGTGGAATGTACCTGGAGTATCTCTAGTAACCATTGTATTTGCTACAGATACATAGCATGTGATTGCTACCAAATTAAGGATCACTATTTTTCTCTGTTCTTTTTTGAAAGCTATATTTAGGGATTGAACTTAGCAACATTTTTTGACATGTGATATTTCTTTAGTCTATTAATGTGGTAAATTTCACCAATGTTTTTGGATGTCAAATCCTTCTTGCCGTCCAGATACACCTTTACTTGATTGTAATACTTTTACGCTGTGTTTGGAAGCGATCAGTTAATGTTTTGTTAGGATTTTGGCATTTCACCTATGAATCAGGCCTGTCTGTTATTAACTATTATTCTTATCTCTTATAAGAATCAACCTTGGGATCATTTCCATTCACTGCCATTCCTCAGGTTACGCCTCAGGAAGAACCAGCATTGGTAAGAAGTAGTCAAGCAGATTTATAATTGTACACCTTAGGGGTGCAAAGGAACATAGGGATGATGTAGCCTTGCAGAATGCTGGTCTGCACATTGGTTAGTTTTTAACGTTTGCCTGATGCTGTCCTGGTGACATACAGCACCAGAACAAGTCTGTCTGTTGCTGCGGAATTTTGCAATAAAGAGGAATCAATGATTGTCTTTAGTCAAGAGGCGGAACTAAAAGGCAATACCCTTGTACTACACCCTAGGCCAGCCACTGTCCCTGGACACAACATTTCTATTTCATGTTTGGTCATACATACACACATACACTCACATACACGCATATGCATGCGTGCAAACAAGCGCACACACATCCATGCACATGGTCTGGATGTCATGAGAGACTTTATTCTCCTCATATTTTCTCTTCTTTATTTTTGGTGCTCTCTTGGAATCCCTGTTTCCCTCTAGCTTCTATAATTCTTTCAGAGTTTTTGGGCAACAGCAAGAAGCCTGCCTATTTTGACACCCTGATTGGAATAAAAGCCAAAAACCTGCTTTTTAAATGAAACATTTTATGAATTTTCCTATTAGCAGCTAAGCAAATTTTTTTTTTTTTCAGTTTTTGGCTGGGGCCAGGTTTAAACCTGCCACCTCTGGTATATGGGTCTGGTGCCCTACTCCTTTGAGCCCCAGCCCCAGCTAAGCAAATTTTTATAATTTGCAAATCTTTATTTCCACAAAGTAGACTATTAAGGTAAATTCTGTCTGTATAATTTTCATAAGTATATGTTTTCATCAGTTAATTTGCAGGGATATGTCATTTGAGAAGATATTTTATTTCTTTTTCAAGTGAGTGCTTTTAACGTAGTGGTCATCCTAACTAACGTCTGTGTGAAGAGGGAGCAAGTTTGTGCTTCAGGAAGACCACCTGTTGGTAGTAAACCACCAACACTTGAAATTATAAATCTTTGAAATCTACGGATTTGGCTTTCCTCTAATCACATCTATGAGAATTACTAATCTCTTTGTAAAAGGGAAAACTCAGAAGGTAAAACAGAAAACCACATTAAACGGGGAGCTCAGTGATCTGCACAGATAGCACAGTAACGCAAGGGAAATGAATTAAAAGAAACCTAAAGGTTTGTTCTTAAGAAATGGCAGAGGTAGATGGAGGTTGGGGCCTTGGTATGTGTCACGCTTTATGGGGGCAAGACATAATTGCAAGAGGGACTTTACCTAACAATTGCTGTCAGTGTAACCTGGCTTATTGTACCCTCAATGAATCCCCAACAATAAAAAAAAAGAAATGGCAGAGGAAATGTATAACTGCACACATTTAGAAATTGTCTACATGCAGGCGATCACAGGAAGAGGAAGTTATTTTTCTTAATTCTTTCTGTGTGACTTTACCAAATGGGACTTCAAACAAATCGTATTCCACTTGCACTTGCTATTTAAAGCAGCGCCTGCTATTTAAAGCTGCCCCTGTGAAAGAGGGGCATGGCGGGGATAAATGCTTTGGTCTTTAGCTGATGATGTCTCTTTTTCACATTTACCTCATTTGAAGTTTTTATTTCAGCAATTTATTTATTTTTTAATTTCAGGTTAATATGAGGGTACAAACAACTAGGTTACAATGTTTGCATGTGTTAAGTAGAGTCCCTTTGGTCGTTGTGCCCCCAACCCAAGCGTGTGCCCTACACCCTTACATTGCACCCATTAAGAGCAGCACACCAATCTCCCTCCCTCCTCCCTGCTCTCTCCTCCCTCCTGCCCCCTCCTCCCAACTTGAACTGAATTGAGTTTTTCTCTTATGTGGGCATGTATTAGATGAACTACTGGCTTCATATTAGTATTGGGTACATCAGATGCTTGCTTTTCTGTTTTCATGATACTTACTAAGAAGAATGCATTTCAACTCCACCTAGGTTAGTACAAACATGTAGTTTCCAACTTTTTTATGGCTGAATATATACCATTCTATGGTATACGTACACCACAGTATGTTAGTCCATGCCTGAGTTCATGGGTATTTAGGTTCACAATTAGCAATTGTGAATCATGCTGTGATAAAAAATCTAGTGCAAATGTCCTTATGACAGAATGATATTTTTTCTTTTTTAAATTTTAGATGCTTTTATTATATTTGAGAGGATGAATTGAGCTTTTTCTTTTCTTTCCTTTTTTTTATTGTTTCAGGTTAATTGAGGTTACAAAAAATTAGGTTATAATGTTTGCATTTGTTAGATAAAGTCCCTCTTATAATTGTGCTGTAAATCCTAACATTAAGAGGGAGAACCCCCATCTCCCTCTCTCTTCTCCTCTCCCTAGTCTCTCATTCCCTCTCCCGCACCTTGAATTGATTTGAGTTTTTCTCTTATATGGATGTGCATTAGATTGTCTACTGGCTTTGTATTAGAATTGAGCACATTGGATTCTTGCTTCTCCATTCTTATGATGCTTTACTAAGAAGAATGTGTTCCAACTCCATCCAGGTTAATACAAAAGATGTAAAGTCTCCATCTTTTTAATGGCTGAATAGTATTCCATGGTATGCATATGCCACAGCTTGTTAATCCATTCCTGGGTTGGTGGACATTTTGGTTGTTCCCACATTTTGGCGATTGTAAATGACCCACGATAAAGTCTAGTGCAAATGTCCATATGATAGAATGATATTTTAATTCTGGGTAGATACCTAGTAATGGGATTGGAGGATCAAATGGGAGGTCTAATTTGAGTTCTTTGAGGATTCTCCAGACTTCTTTCCAAAGAGGCTGTGTTAGTTTGTAGTCCTATCACCACTGTAAAAGTGTTCCCTTCTCTCCACCTCCTCCCCCAGAATCTGCAGCTTTGGCACTTTGTGATGTGGGTTATGTGAAGTTTTGACTTCATGAGCCCTGAGGTGTGCTAGATTCTTCTTCATCTCTCCAGAAAGCATTGGAAAGGGTCAGTGTAAAAGAAAATAAATCTTCACCCTCCACATTTGCATACATGAGAAAATTCAACCAGGTCAGACTTTTATTGGAATGATGGGCTCCTCTACAGATGCACTGCGACTCTGACAGCAAGAATCATGCCTGGTTCAGTTCATCACATTCAGCAATGTCTAACACACAATACTGGAGAGCACGTGCATGAGGAAGAAATCTTCTTCAATGTCTGTTAAAGGAGTGAACACTACCTAATTGATTTGCAAAGAAATAAGAATCTGTTTTTGTATTTTGCTTTCAAATTCCCCATGAGGATGACTTGAGGCCATTGCCACAGTATGTACATGTGCAAGGGAGGAGGCTACATGTGGGCCGTCTAGAGATTCAGAAAGTCTCTGCAGTTCAACCACTGAGCAAGCACAGAATGAACAATCCTTTGCCATAAGGCTTTTAAAGGATTGTGAAGACAGTAGTCTAACTCAAAATGTAGTTATGCAAAAAGGCCAAATGCACATAAACAATAAAAGAATAAGATACCTCACATTAATCTGAAAATTGAATACCGTGTGATCAAAAATTTGTTGTGTGAATGTTAAATGCTCCTACCCAGGAACAAAGTCAGTGTTGAGTTATCTTGCGAGTTTTGTGGGGAGGGTGACTTGGAATTGCTCTTAAAGGATGTTTCTATAATCCAGATTTGAGGATTAACATGATCAGAGGGCATAATAGAATACACCTTCAAGGATATGAAGGTGTAAATAAGACTGTCCTGAATAGATTTAGGACATCTTAACACTTGGAGTGTGTTTTCTTGATGATCCTGCCATAGGAAAAAGCTCTCTATGGGGCCAGGTAACTCTAAAACACACAAAAAATGGCCTCCTTATCACATTAAATTTGTGCATCTGCTTTATCCATAATATGTTCATTTTTTTCTCCATATTTTTCCATTTTTCATCTTCAAAATTTTCATCCTGATGTCCTGCCTCTTCCTCTGTTCCCCTCTAAAACTACAGTATAAACAAAGTCAGAATGTTCATATTGCTGAGTGAAATCTTAATGTGTAGAAAACCTTACATTTCTAACACATCATAGAAACATCTGTATAATTTTTATTTGTTACAGGAATATTCCATAAATAATCATTCTAATTTCTCCTCTTCTTATTCTAGTTACTAAATAGACAAGAGTACTTCATTAAAACACCCTCCAGCCACAAAGTTTCCCATTATTTCAAAATTGTTGCATAATCAGTAAAGGTCATCATAATAGAATATGTTTTTAACTTAAACTGGATAGCCTAAGAAAATATTATCTGAGCTCTCCATGTCTTGACATATTTTATATTTGAAGGACAACAGGAAAGAATGGACATAATTGTTAATATTCTACCTATTTTTCCTAATTTTCCAAAATATGTGTTCAGTAATCTAACAGATACTTGCCATCCAGTATCAGGAGGTCTTTATATAGCTTTGTGCTTCCATTCCTTCTCTGACCTTGAAAAAACATAAGGCCTAAGCTACGAGATTCGCTGAGTTGCCAAAAAGTAACTGAAGTAATAAGTATAGCGAAGTCTGAAGAATTTTACCAAGAGTTATTAATCTCTTTTTAATAAAGGTCCTTCCCTTTGTGAATTATTATGATTGCAATAATGTAGAATCATTATAGAAATTGCAGAAAAGGAAATATCTTACCATATGAAGAGAAGCTTTCTTTTGTATTTCTATTTAGTTTCATTTGTTCCTTGCTCTCTGTGTGTCTGGTCATGTTTTGTAGGAGGAGAAAATAAGGTTCAGTTTCTGTGTCTATCCTTTAGGAGATTTACAATATCAGAATTCCCAGATTTCCCTACATCCCAAGGTCATCAATACCACCATGTAACATAATGTCCTGCTAGCACTTAACTTAAAACTAGCCCCAAATACCTATTTCATAGAGTTGGTCATACATCAGTGAGAAAAGACATGGCAACATAGAGATATGGATGCTGGGTAATAGTCAGAAGTCACTCACTCCTTCTGCACCTTGCCTGAACATATTACCAGAATGCAATCTGCAGTTCCAGAGGATTTTACATTACTATGTGTTTTAGACCTTTGAACTTACTCAAAAATAATCTGACCCTAAGCTATGAGAATGTGCATTTGTTTATTTGAGCTATATAACAAAATATTACAGATTGGGTGGCTTAAACAACAAAAATTTATTTACTCACAATTCTGGAAGCTAGAATTCTGAGATTAAGGACCAGCAGGGGTGGTTTGCAGAGGCCCTCTTTATGTCCTCACATGGCCTCTTTGTGTCAGGGCAGGGTGGACAGAAACAGAAAGAATGTACTGTGATATTTCTTCTTATAATGTTACAAGGACACTAATCTTATTGGGTGAGGGTCCCACCCTTATAAGCTCACTGACCCTTAATTACCTCTTTAGAGGCCCCAACTCCAAATATATGCACACTAGGAGTTAGGACATCAGTATAAGAATTTGATCTCAAGGGTGGGGGGGGAGTACAAACATTCAGTTGATAACAGAAGGCTTAGAATCTACCATATACTATTTGTCATTTTTTTTTAATAACTTAATTTTGAAGCATAAGCATTTTCCTTAGGTTACAAAACCACCATAAGCGTATAGTGGCTTGTATATCTAAAATACTACAATAAGAGCATACATGCTGGGCGGCGCCTGTGGCTCAGTCAGTGAGGCGCCGGCCCCATATACCGAGGGTGGCAGGTTCAAACCCAGCCCCGGCTGAACTGCAACCAAAAAAAAAAAAAAAAAAATAGCTGGGCGTTGCGGCGGGCGCCTGTAGTCCCAGCTGCTCGGGAGGCTGAGGCAAGAGAATCGCTTGAGCCCAGGAGTTGGAGGTTGCTGTGAGCTGTGTGATGCCACGGCACTCTACCGAGGGCCATAAAGTAAGACTCTGTCTCTACAAAAAAAAAAAAAAAAAAAAAAAGCATACATGCTAATTTATTTAGATATTTTATCTCTCCATTGTTGGATATGCAATTAATTTATGCTTTTACCCTTATAAGTAATAATTATTGGGAAAAAAGACTATGTCTAAAGCTTTTCCAGTATAGTTTACTATTAGGATTACAACAAGTTGAATTAGTGAGGCAAAGCATGTGAACATATTAAGGATATTAATACAACTAGGGATAATAGTCCCTTAAAAGTGAGAAATCAAATTATTATTTATTACTTTAATATCCAGAACAATAATTCTCCTTTTCATAATTTGAGGCATAGTGTTTAATATAAGGTTTGAGGGGGAATTAGTTAAAACAATGGCTGCGTGAGGCAAGTTGAAGAAAGTGGTTTAAATGTGTGAAAGTGTATCCTTCTTAGAGGATGTACCCAGGGGAATGACAAGTACAGAAGGCATAGACTTGACAGAAAAGAAATACTAAGTTGTGATTTCAAGAAATGTTAATAAGGTGTGGGTAGGATTTAAGGAAACCAGTAAGAGTTAATACAATTGCACCATAGTAATTGCAGTAGTTGGAAGCTATTACTCTTCCCGCATGGGTGATGTGAAAGAAGTTATCCTAGATCCTGAAGAGAGGAGCTACACAGGTAAGACTGTGGAACTGGGGAGAACAGGGTTAGTAAGCCCTTTCACTCACAGCTGAGCATCACAGCTTTAGTCAAGTACTTCAGCTTGTTCTTTATTTTCTTCATCACAGGCACACTTCTGGAGCTGGGTCCACTGTCATTCTTCAGGCACTACGTGACAAGTCTTGTCTTGTGTAGCTTATGAATTTGGGACAACAGAGATCATTACTCTCCCTACCCCCCACCTCTTCCCCATGTCACTCAGAAGTTAATTCAGGTCTTTGTTCCATTTGTTCTGTTTTTCCAGCAATGACGTTATTTCCAGCATTGCTTTTCCTAGCTGTGGGGCTGCTTCCCTCCTCTCCTACAAATGGATATGAGGTATGGTTAAGATTGAGAATTTTTTCAGAAAAACTCAGGCAACCATGAGAGATTGCAAGCTACTAGACCACTCTCCAAAAGTGAGAGGGCTAGAATGGTCTAGCACATCACAGAATACTCACTGGTAACACAGCATAGTTAATATAATTATCTTTAAAGCTGTAATTAACAATTCAGGAGCTCCTAGCCACATGAGAATATTGAACACTAGAAATATGGCCTATCTTAATCAAGTTGGACTTAAATTTAAAATATAAGGCATACATTAAAGACTTAGTGCAAAGAAGAAGGTGCAATATCCCATAATGTGCTTAATATTGATAACATTAAGTAAATTGAACACAGGGAACTGTAATAAACTGACCAACATACAGAGGTAGTCAACATAAGGAACTAGGCCTACTGGACCAATTCATACATGTGGTGCATGTCCGGTTTATGAAGATTAGGTCAATTTAAGGAGGTGGTCAATGTAGGGAGGTGGTCAACTATAGAGGTTCTACTGTGTTGTGTATATATTAGTTGAATAAAAAAATTATTAATCATAATTTTGTCTATTATTTTTTCTTTTTTAAGGTGGCCACCAAAATCATTAAATTATATATGACGTTTGTATTGTATTTCTATTAGACAACACAGGTCTATGCATTTAAAAGCTAATGAAACTACTCCTTTCCCTAAACCTTTTCTGATTTTATTTTCTTTAACTTATTTCAGTGTTCCCTCACAGAAAACTAATTTTATTTTTATATAATCTTAAGTGGCACAACTTCTTTACATAAATCACCACATTTAATTTTTATAGTTGCTGTGTATATACTAGGCTTGTTTTTTATAATAAGTATATGAAGGAGACAAATGCTCTAATTATTTCTAATATGCTACTTTGCTCTGATAATCTCAGCAACATGGTCAATCATTCTATTCAAAGGACGGTGTGTAGTGATCATATAAGGTGTTGTCTCCTGGTCTTGGCTGTTTGTTCGCATGCCTTCCTATAACTCCTGGAACATTAGACTAGCAAGAACTTCTTAGACTGAAGAACTCTGATGCTTGGTTCAGGTCTCATTCGGCATTTAGAAATACAATAATTGTGTTACCATAATCAAATTATCTGTGTGGACACAATTTATTCATCACCTAGGGCTTCATTCAAGTAGTCTTTCTATTTCTTTCCCAGAAAAAATTGCATTTTAAAACACTTTCAATCCCCTATTACCTCTCTGGCTTGTTTCTTTATCTTCGTTTATAAAATTATTAAAAAATGAGATGTCTGAGAGATCCGGAATTATCTTTTGTGAAGCCTTCCCTGACCTCAAAAAAGAATAATTGATCCCTCCTACCTCTGAATCTTATAGATCCTATCAGTTTTGTTATCATGTGATAAAGTAATGTGACTACTTATTTATGTCACATCGCCTGTCCAGTATAAACTCTTCAAGGCAGCGGTTCTCAACCTGTGGGTCACGACCCACAGGAACTATATTAAAAGGCTGCAGCATGAGGAAGGTTGAGAACCGCTGCTTCAAGGCCAGATAGATATCATATTTCATCCATTTTGATTGCAATACTTTTTATATTTCCTGTTATCTAATAAAAGCTCCACTAATACTCATTAATGAAAACAATGCATTATTTCAGCAAGATGAACTACAAAGAAGGAAATAATTTCTTTTTCTTTTCTTGAATCAGTTTTCATGACTTTCAAAATAAAACTAAGCAGATTTTGGAAGTTAATAGCCTGTTTCCCCCAAAATAAGACAGTGTCTTATATTAAGATTTGCTCCCAGGGCAGCGTCTGTGGCTCAGTGAGTAAGGCGCCGACCCCATATGCCGAGGGTGGTGGGTTCAAACCCAGCCCTGGCCAAACTGCAACAAAAAAAAATAGCCGGGCGTTGTGGCGGGCGCCTGTAGTCCCAGCTGCTCGGGAGGCTGAGGCAGGAGAATCGCGTAAGCCCAAGAGTTAGAGGTTGCTTTGAGCCGTGTGACGCAAAAAAAGATTTGCTCCCAAAGATGCGCTAGGTCTTATTTTCAGGGGACCTCTTATCTTTCCTGTAAGTAGGTCTTATTTTTGGAGGATGTCTTATTTTCGGGGAAACGGGGTAAGAAGTTATACTTCCATATAATGCAAAATGGGGCTCTACTGATAATTAGCATGTGCATTCTGTCTAATTCAGGACTCCTTCACTGAGCCAGATCTATTTGTACGATTGCATTCACTAATGGTTTTTGTCCTTAGGAACAGATGTAAAAGCAGAAGGAGGAAATAGATGGAAGTAGATAATGACAATAAAACGTAGTGTGACTGATCTATGTTGGCAGGACTTTGAGAGCCTTGAGGGATCTTAGCCTGAGAGGAGGAAAGATAACTTACCCCCAGGTGTCAGATAACAATCTAAAAGGGGCCCTGTCCTTTTAGACTTCAAAATCTTGCTCATTTGTATTATAAATCATATTCTTATATAAATTTAAATAAGCAAACTGCTCTTATCTCTTGTGCCAATAATTCACACAGCCCACTCCACTCTCCAGGATCCTGACACACACAAGAATACAAGCTGAAAATATGACCACATGATTTAGTACTATTATAAGTTGCCTTTCTGTTAATAAAAAATACAGTTAGCAGTAGTTCATTAACTGAATGATTTCACTTCCCTAAATTACCTAGGAGTTGGTTTTTTTTTTTTTTTTAATGTGGTAAAAACTATCTTTTGAGTGACTATGTAAAATTTGCTACATAATACATAAAATTGTTTTACTAGATAGATTATTTACTGAATGCTATATATGTACTTGGACTCGGCCTAAGCATTCTTCCTATGAATACTAGACAACATGTCAGGGGAAGTTCTCTCTCAAGCTTTGGGTGTATCCCAGGCCCAACCATCACCACTCCCCTGTTGCCAACCAAGTGCACGTGACTTAATGGTTTCTCTGATCTACCTTTATCATTATGTTACCGCTCATGTTTTTAGAAAAATCACATTAAGACCTCTCTTGACATTTGTGGCCTCAGATACGTTTTCAGTTTGTCAAGCTATGAATGACATAGCCATTCAAAAACCTCAGCCTACTATTTTTATATTAAAAAGTCATAGCATCAGCTCAGATTCTTTGGCAATACTTAACAACTAATATTGGCTTGAACTGAATACTTTTTAAATGATCATCATTCCCTCCAACTATCTTATTTGCTGTTATTTGCAATTTTAAAAATGTTAAAATATAAATTATAATTTTTATTTTGCTTTAGGATTCAAAGTTTGCTACTTTGTTAACCAACCATACCCAAGTGCAAAGAGAGATTGTAAATACACACAATAAACTCAGGAAATCAGTCTCTCCACCTGCCAGCAACATGCTAAAGATGGTAAGTGGCAGCCACGTAAAGAAAGGGGTATGAACCAGCTGTGAAAAAGGCGGGCAGCTGGCTGCTGGTATCTCTTAAGAACATTGTGTTTCACAAAACTCTGCCTCTATTATGTTTTTTCATTGGAGCTGTGTTATGAGCAAACAGGTCACAATTTCTTAATTTCTCTTTGTAATGGTTAAATAAGTTGTCAAGTTTATAAGGCTATGTAAGTCATGTAGGCAGAATTAAAATCAAGTCTTTGTACGTGTAGTGAAAAGCCATTATGTTTTCCACTCACTAACTTCTCTCTCCTAATCTAGGATCAGCAGTAACTTTTCCCTTTATAATCAATGCCATTTAGGGTAAATAACAGTCCACTTTTCTGTGTATAGTACCGAAGGCCACATGTGTCCCAAATGTATTCAGTGAGGGGAAATAAAGGAACCAGATATGAAGTAGGCCAGCTAGTTACTGTTGGAAAAAATAGTTATGATATCCCCACGTTTATCAGTATTTAGAGTAGGCCTATTATTAAAAATCTCTTAGTTTGCTACTGTACTATCATAAATAATCTGACCATAAGCTAAGATTTTTCAATTACTTAGAGTAGGCATACTATCTAGATTTCCTTGTGGCAGAAAAGGGCACACCAAATATATATATATGTACATATATTTTATATATTTATATATACATATATATATTTGAAAATCAGAAGGTGCCTCTACAGAAATTTCATGATGATTAAATCAACCCACTGTTGTGATTATAAAGGTAATGCTCCTTTGAGGTCTGAGTCGTTCAGTGGCTATATTTTCTCTCTCTTTGTTTTAGGAATGGAGTAATGAGGCCGCAGCAAATGCCCAAAAGTGGGCAAACCAGTGCAGTCAAAAACACAGCAGCCGAGAATTTCGAAGAACCAGCAAGGGTATGTAAATTAGAAAATATTTGTTCACTAAAGGAATAGAAAAACTAATAAGGGACAATTTTACGATGTTGCATTAAGAAAACTTGGTAAACTAATGCTGCTTCTAATGCTACTTTTTTAAAGTTGAAATATCTCCGTAAGAAGGGGTAATTCTGAAATACCACCTCGCACTGACTGTTTCATATTTTACAAAAATTGTCTCACCTCATGTCACGTGTTTATCTTATCGCCAGCTCGTGGATAAAGCAGGTTTTGAATTAATTATTTCCCTGTTCTAAAGATTAGAAAACCTTCCAGTGGCGCAATTGGTTAGTGCATGGTAACCAGTTAGCGCATGATAAAGATTAGAAAACCAACTGTCGGGTGGCGCCTGTGGCTCAGTGAGCAGGGCGCCGGCCCCATATACCGAGGGTGGCGGGTTCAAACCCAGCCCCCGCCAAACTGCAACAAAAAAAAATAGCTGGGCGATGTGGCGGGCGCCTGTAGTCCCAGCTACTCGGGAGGCTGAGGTGGGAGAATCGCCTAAGCCCAGGTGTTGGAGGTTGCTGTGAGCTGTGTGACGCCACGGCACTCTACCGAGGGCCATAAAGTGAAACTCTGTCTCTACAAAAAAAAAAAAAAAAAAACAACTGTCTAGAGAAAAAATAATTGTCAATTAAGGACATGTATAGGAAATTTGAAATTAGGATTTCTGACTTCCAAACCAGTATTCTTTGTGATATCATGCACCATTCATATTTTGAAAACAATCATTATTGTTGTTATAAATTATGTTAAATGTTCTAAAACTGTTTCTGAATTTTACTTAAAAATCTTAACATTAGCGCTTGCTTTCACTATTTTCTTTTTAATTTTTCCTGACGGTAAGATAAGACTTTTAGATGATCTTTTAGATGGTCTCGGTATCTACAATGCATAGACTATTACACTCCAAAACATTATCTCTAACGTTAAGAATCACCAGCATGAAATATTTTATCAAGATAAAATATCAAATAGATTAGCTAGTAGATGAAATATTCATTAAATTATAAAAAATAACATCGGTAAAGATAAACCCAATTTGAAAGTAGTAACTAACTGGCCTGTTTGGAAGATATGAACACCATTGTTTTATATTTTTGACATGGTATTTATACTAAAATTATGAAAGGAAGTTACTATATTTAGCTAAAAGATTGAAATCAGTAATCTTAAAGATAATCTAATATTATAATTTTCGCTTCTTTCTTTTCCCTCTAGAGGAACTGAGAGTAGTTTATGTTCTCTGGAAGGAGCTCATGGTCAGTGCATTTGTAGGCATCTAAATGTAAATTTTAATTTCAGGGCCTGAAAAAATTTTCTGAAACGTTTCTGGACCACAACTCATTTTTTCCCCAATTCTTTGAGGAGTGTTTGGCCTAGGATATTATGATTTGCTGATTTAGGGGAGACCCATAAATTGGGAAAACATTGTTCTTTATGATAATCATTTGCTTTGTGTTCAGGGCTCTTACAGATCAAAGCATGAGAATTTTTTGCAAGATCACACAAAATAATAATCTTAAACATATATTCAGATTCCTAAATGTGAAAATCTCTAGTGAATACGGTCTAGACCAAGAGAGAACTTACAGTGTTGACGTCTGCCTTCAGCCAGCTTACCACACAAAGCTTGGAGTACGTGAGGCGTACACATGTGATGAGCTAAAGAGAGAAGACTTCTCTGTCCACTCAGTTTTGTTTGCTGAGGCCAGCCCCATGGTGCTGGATACATCTTGCCTCCATTCATCTTATCCCTGTAAGGATCTGAGATGCCATCCTTATAGATAAATGAATACTTAGCAACTATGAGCATAGTCTGCACGTGTGTGATCGCTTTTGCCATTGCATGCTTAATTGCTTTCTTCATGAGTGATCTGTTTCTTCTTAGATCTAAAGTGTGGTGAGAATCTCTTTATGGCAACCACTGCAACTCCATGGTCACAAGCAATCCAAAGATGGTATGATGAGGAACGTGACTTTATCTTTGAAGTAGGGCCGAAGACTCCCCATGCAGTGGTTGGACATTATACTCAGGTAAAGGGAGGGAATGAAAAGCCTTCTTCCATAAGTGCCCTTTAAAATAAAAAAAAAATTCTAAGTCATGGAAAAAACCCAAGTACCCATCGACTCATGAATGGATTAATAAATTGTGGTATTTGTACCACATGGAATATTATGCAGCCATAAAGAAAGATGGAGACTATACCTCTTTCATGTTTACGTGGATGGAGCTGGAAAATATTCTTCTTAGCAAGGTATCCCAAGAATGGAAGAAAAAGTACCCAATGTACTCAGTCCTAATATGAAACTAATTTATAGCTTTCATACGAAGTCTATAACCCAATCTCAGTACAAGACTATGGGGAAGGGGTCAAGGGAGGGCAAGGGAGGGGCGGAAGGGTGGGTCCACACCTAGGGTGCATCTTGGAAGGGTGCAGGTGAAGTTTACTAAGTGTAGAGTATAAGGGTTTGAACGCAATAATTAAGAAAACGCCATGAAGGCTATGTTAACCAGTTCGGTGAAAATACTTCAGACTGTATATGGAACCAGCACATTGTACCTCATGATTGCATTATCGTACACAGCTATGATTTAATTTTAAAAAATTCTCCAAATTTTGACTGATATCAATGATGAATCTGGGGAAAGAGTTCAAGTGCATATAGAATAACCTAGTATTTAGTGAGTATTTCATCCATATGCTGTCATTTTCCAGTACCCTAAAGGAACTTGGTAGGAAAATATATTCTATTTCTTTAACAGGCTAAATATTAATAGATAACATAGTGAATGAATGTGGAAATATAATACTTTACAGTTTTAGTTAGATTCAATAATTTAACTTAATCTATGGATAAGGCAGATGAAAAAAAAAGTGTATCATTCACATTCTTTTCATTTTTTATGTCCTGCTATCTGTTTTTTGATATTTCCTTGTTCTCTACTGTTGTGCTCTGACACTCACATTTATTGGTTTGCAGGTTGTCTGGTACTCTTCTTACCTCGTTGGATGTGGCTATGCCTACTGTCCCAGACAAGCCCTAAAGCACTATTTTGTTTGCCAATATTGTCCTGCGTAAGTATACACTTCATTTTATTAGCCATTATGCCAACCTAGTATTTTTAAATTATCATACAACAACAGGCTAAAAAGCATATTACAATAAAGCAGACACAGATAATCTTTAGAAAGGTTTCTGAAGTTCAGACACCTTCTGCCAGCTTCTAAGAAAGATCAACTGTTCAGATTCAGTTCCAAGTACTATTGGGTAGGAAGCTCTCCTTCCTCGTGCCTAATGTGATTTGTGTCTTTCTCACTTGCCTTTCCCGAAGTTCATGGAAAGGTTCAGGCTACTTCAAGAGTATGTGGGGTCTGTAATTCTCTAGATTTGCTTGGATCCCATACTGGAAAGTGAAAGCTTCACCGTTAGGCCAGAGGAGAAAGTTGGATAACCAATGGGAAATGACAGATATTTGTGATCCCTGATGTTTCTGCTCAAATGTTCTTACTCCTGCTCATCAAAAAAAATGCTGCATTACAGCTGGATGTGGTGGTTCCCAACTGTAATCCTAGCACTCTGGAAGGCGGAGGCAGATGGATTGATTGAGCTCAGGAGTTCATGACCAGCCTGAGCAAGAGTGAGACTCCATCTCTACTAAAAATAGAAAAACTAGCCAGGGGGTGTGCTGAGCACTGTCCCAGCTACTAGGGAGGCTGAAGCCAAAGGATCATTTGAGCCCAAGAGTTTGAAGTTGCTGTGAGCTGTGATGGCACAGTACTCTACCCAGGGCACAGAGTGGAGATCTTGTCTCAAAGGAAAAAAAAAGTCTTATTATACCTTTAAGAAATTATTAAATCTTGGACCTCAAAGGCTTTTAAAGAGATCCTTACTATATTTCAAATAGTCAGGAAAACATAGTATGTTCAGTCTTTCCTTCTCAGAATTTACTATAGAAAATACTGTGAAGGAACCATTGTTAAGATCTTTATTTCTCAGTGATCTTGGTTTTCCTGCAGGAAATACACCTTTTCCTCTGGCAATAAGTTTGAGCTTTTCACATACACAGATGACACACAGCCTGCAGGTATACTGAAGATATTTCTAGAATATATGGTAGCTTTAATTTATTTTTATTTTTAATATTTGAAATTATCTACCCCTAGAGGCAGAAGGGTTCCTTCCAAACTAAGCCTCCTACATGATTTATTTTGAGGCTGTAGTTAACCCAGGAGAGATAGCATTCCTGTGTGTGAAGTCTGACCTTTAAAGTCATTTTTCAGCAAAGACCTATTGGTGTTGAGTAGAGAGAAATAAAAGGCCCTGGGGACGGCATCCAAGCCCCCGGCCATGAGAGAAGGGTATCTGGAGCCGACAGTGGCAATGAAGAATGATAGAAAGCGGGGCAGAGAGCACTTCCGGAACACTTTTGTGTCTATGTCACGATCTCTCCAAGTGCCCACACACATAGAGTCTGTGTGGGGCGACAGATATTCATCTGCATTGCCTTGGACCCTTGACCAACTTGGGGAAATCAAGACTCAGACTCCTGTGTATTTTCGGATGATAATGACCAACAGGATAGTGATCCTCAGTGAGGTACAGCTAGTCATTGTAAGACCAGTGCACCCTGGAGATTGGCGTTCATGAAACTTTTTTCTTTTTTTTAACATTCTCACTTTTGGGGAAACAAAAACATCACACCCACCACCTCCAGACACTCCCCAACTTTCCAAAGTACAACCTCCTTTCACAAACACACACCAAAAACTGCATGAAAATCACTACCCCATCTAAAAAGCAAAATTTATGCTGAAGCTTTACTTAGCCATGTTATAGATAGTATAGTTCATATTATAGAAATGATGGTATTTTTTCTCATTTCAATTATAAAATTACATTTAACATTAAGTACTATTTTTCATATTACAACCTTCTGTGCCCCAGAAACTTTTGCTATCTGTCTAAGAGATATATTTTATCCCTAGTCAGCACCTCGTAGTGCTTTGTCTTAGGAATTTGACCAAGTCTATTGAGAGAAGAAGAGTGTTGCCACATTGAAAAAGACTCTAAAACTTTAGACTTTAGTTATCCTGTTACAGTTGCTCCAATTCTGAGATTATGGTCAAAAAGCGAGTAAATGTGTGACTTATTCTGTTTTCATTGTTATCTGAATACTTAGATTTTTACTTATTTGTCATAGTTCAAAAGATTTAATAAATACCCATGTATATTTGGAGACTCATACTAACCCCAAAGCATAAGTTAAACAGAAAAATGAAAAGTTTCTGACATTTTGTATTTCAAATTTCAGTGGAAATTTTCTTAGCAGAATATATATCCCTTACGATAAAGGACAACCTTGTGCCAGTTGCCCAGGACACTGTGACGATGGCCTATGCAGTAAGTTTGGAGTGATTAACTTGCTAGTAAAATAAAATGACCTGATGTTTCTTTTTAATAATTAGAAAATCTTCTGACTGTAACCAACTTAAGCAATGTCTTCATGTAAAACACAAACCAAAAAATTACTTAATAGGGTGTTTTTAAGTAAAAATTTTACACAGTTCAGTATCTGTGTATTATTTTACCCGTTATTATATGTAACCTAAAGAAATATCTACCATCAGTATTACATATTGGTATATATAAAAACATCTCTGTGGCAATAGCTCATTGTAATTAAACATAAAGTTTCTTTTCACCAAAGTTAGTGCCATTGTACTAAACAGGGCGGTGCCTGTGGCTCAGGGAGTAGGGTGCCAGCCCCATAAACCGAGGGTGGCGAGTTCGAACCTGGCCCCGGCCAAACCCCAACAACAACAAAAAAATAGCTAGGCTTTGTGGCAGGTACCTGCAGTCCCAGCTACTTGGGAGGCTGAGACAAGAGAATTGCCTAAGCCCCAGAGCTGGAGGTGGCTGTGAGCTGTGATGCTACAGCACTCTACTGAGGGCGGCAAAGTGAGACTTTGTCTCAAAAGAAAAAAAAGAAAGAAAGAAAAAGAAAAAGAAATACACATCAAAGGGTGAGTGATCATAAAAGTCTCAGTCCAGATAGACACATGACATAGTACAGTTTCTTTCTTTTTTTTTTTTTTTGTAGAGACAGAGTCTCACTTTATGGCCCTCGGTAGAGTGCCGTGGCCTCACACAGCTCACAGCAACCTCCAACTCCTGGGCTTAAGTGATTCTCCTGCCTCAGCCTCCCGAGTACCTGGGACTACAGGCGCCCGCCACAACGCCCGGCTATTTTTTGGTTGCAGTTTGGCCGGGGCCGGGTTTGAACCCGCCACCCTCAGTATATGGGGCCAGAACCCTACCGACTGAGCCACAGGCGCCGCCCAGTACAGTTTCTTATATGCTAATGAGTTTACTAGACTAAATTCCTCATTTTTGCCATAGGATAGTTAGGATCATCAGTTTAATAATCGCTTACACTTCTATTTGCTAGGAAATTGATGTACATTTTTAAGAGTCAAAATTAAATCTGTCTAGAGTACTAGCTCACAGGAGCCTCAAAAACATTTTACCAAAGAGAGTGAATAAATATCATATGAGGTCTGACAATTGCATTTATGAACTCATCCTAGAAAAGGTGCCACCCACCTCGTTGCCGACTATCACTATGGTCCCCTTTGAAGGGCTCCATTTGGGAAGCTGTACACGGATGCCAGCACCTAGTCCGTCCTGCAAAGCAATTTTGGGGTTCTTTTTCTGGAATAGTCGTCAAAGTTGCTGTTATATTTTCCTTGCTGTCCTGTCATCGAAATATCTTCCATCCAATATTTCCTTTATCCTCCGATAAAGAAAAAAGTCATAGGGTGGGGGTAGTGGGAATCAGGTGAGTAGAGAGGGTGTTCTAATACAGTTATTTGCTTACTGGCTAAAAACTCCCTCACAGACAGTGCTATGTGACCTGGTGATATTGTCCTCATGCAAGACCCATGAGTCGCTGGCCTAGATTTTTAGTTAAAATTTTCCTAACTGCTTCTATATGGATGCTTACTTGGCCTGCTACACTTCTCACAGTCAGCTGGCGATATTGATACACAATTCAATCAATTTTTGAAAAGTTTTCATCAGTTCTACTGGTACTGGCTGCCCGGACCTCTCTCTCCTCATAAAATGCTTAATCTATTTGTACACTGCAGTTTTTTTCCTGGCATTATCCACATGGACCCATAAACTAGAACTAACGTGCCCCTAATTTTGCTTTCACTCTTGCTAAGTTTGACAAGAGTTTTACAGATGTTTGTTCATTGCTCTAATTCAAACCCCCTCATTCTCAGAAAGGCACACGAAGACATGCAACAACAATGATAAATGCTACTCAGCAAGACCCCACCACACAGCAATACAAACACATCTGTGAGACACTGGTATACCAAGATTATAAAACCTTACTGAACTGTTTGTACAGTGCTGCCATTGTAAGCGCATGGTGCCAAGTTCACGAACTTGTCAGACCTCATAGACTATCTCATTTCCAATGTTGTTGTGACTAGAAGTACAAAGAGTTGATATTTCATTGAGATATGTTATTAAAATTATCACAAACAATACAATTGACCCATTCACTGAGATTTTTGCCTTTCAAATGCATTCACATAACTAAATTGTAGTGTTTTTTTTTGCTGACTGAATTATATAGTTATAATTCAGAATATTGATAATAGCAGAGCTACGAACCAACTAATGAACAAAAAACCAAATGTTCACAACTCTGCTGAATGCTATTTGCTAAAAAGCTTGGGATTTATCGTACTAGTAATGAGCAGCCAATTGAAATATTTTAAGCAGAAGGGTAACAGGATCTATACTGTGTTTCATAAATCAAGCCTGATAGTAGTGTGAAGAAACAGCTAGATGAAAGCCAGCCAGAAAACTTGAAAAATAAACAAATGAGAATCATACATTAGAACAACCTGAATGAAAAGAAGTAGACAGGTTTAAGAGATAAGAAGAAAGTAGAATAGGCAAGTTTTTCTAACCTATCCTTGTTGGATGCTGATAAAAAATAAAGAAAAACAAGTTCTGGTCGATTCCTACGTGCCAGCTGGAATGATGTAGTTGTTGGGAGTGTCATTTTTCTGAGACTGGGGGAAATGAATGAACGGTTGTGGAGAGATATCAAAGAAATGTCAAGGTTGTGGATAGAATGACGAATTTAGTTTGAGATTACTTGAGTTTTGGGCCACTGAGGATATCCAAGTAGAAATGTCCAATAATCATGGTGATAGTTCCTCCACTTTTTACATTTTCTATCACATCTTCCTGTAATTATTACTCCTGAGAGAAAGATGGGGGGCATTAGAGTTGGATCAACTGTGCCCACTATAACTTTCCATTCGAAAATGTTCAATATTTTTACTGCCCTATAAAGTAACCCTTAGACACATTGGCTATTGAGCAATTAGAATATGAAGGATGCTACTGAAGAAGGAACTGAAATTTTAATTTTATTTAATTTTGGTTAATTTAAGTTTAAACAACCACATGACTGGTGGCTACCATATTACACAGTGCAATCCTAGAGAAATTCATTTAAATTAATTTTACTCTGGTCAGTATTTGAAGGGATAATGTCAATTCATCTTAGAAACATTAAAAAAAAGCACAAATTTAGAAATAATCAATGAATTAATTGATGGGTTTAAGTGTCCTCAAGATGTGAAATGGTCATCATAGTGTAAAGATCCAACTCAATTCTCTATTCCCTGTTCATACTGCTTGTATTTTGTGTGCTGCCATTATGGAAGAAAGTGATAATGAAGTGACTAATTGCTGTGTTTTCATTCCAGCCAATCGTTGTGGACATGAAGATAACTATAGTAACTGCAAACAGCTGAAGAGCTCGTTTGGCTGTAGCCAGGAATTTATCAAGAAAGGTTGCAAGGCCACCTGCAACTGTGAAGGCAAAATTTATTAAATGCTCAATACACAGCGAACAGGGCTATTTGGAGAAAAGCTACATCATCTACTTAGAGTTGACATCTACTTATTTTTAACATACACTGGGAGGGAAATTGTAGGTATGTGAGCTACAGATTTGATTCCAAGCAGTCATGAATCTTTTTCTTTGGGATCTGCCTTTTATTTTACAAAATCTCTTTTACACAAAGAGTTAAAAGTAATAAAAGTTATGGAAATAACTTTGATTTTTTTATGTAAATTTTACAATTTAACTTCAATGATTTAATTAAGTTGAAGATTCTGAAAGTTGTATTCTCATTTACCTAGCCCCCTAAAGCCCTAGATTGAAAGTGATAATCATGTTCCTAGGATGAGATGTATAAAAAGAACAGAATGTAATATTATTTTCACATAAATTCTGGGTTATAGTCATTTTTTTGAGCTTCACTGTCCATCTAAACATTTTCAAAGTGTTTGCATATGCCAGCATTGTTTCTCTTTGCCCACTCACCCTTCGTCCACTCATCCAATTTCCATCCTCACAATTAAATTAAAACTCTTCTTCCTAAGAAAATTCTCACTTTTATTTTGTCAAAATCAATAAAAACTTTTGATTCATTATCTGCATAAGTTTTGTGTAGAATATGATCATGCCTTCATTTTTAAAACCTCTCTTCTCTTGCACAAATCTGCCTTTAAAAATATATCAAAATAATATGTGTAATTGTTCTCCACTTGAGGAGATAGAACTCAGTCTTTTTCCCTGTAAGTCTGCATTGAATTTAAGAAAAGGTAAAACTAGTAACTTTAAAGCAGAGAAATATGGCAAATGCCATCTTAACCGACTGACAAAATTTATATCATCGGTGATAAGTCACAATGGATTGACGTACTTCAGCCTCTATTTTTTCCAAAATTTCAGACTAATGATGAACATAGAACTTCAACAAACACAAACAGATGGATTTCTATAAAATATCCCTGAGGTAACTGAAAGTATTACTCAAAACTGTAAAAATCATGAAAAATAAAAAAAAAAAAATACTGAGAAATAGTCATAGACCACGTAGGATTAAGGAAACGTGAGAACTGTAATGTGGTATCTTAGATCAGATACTGAATCAGAGAAGAAAATCATTAATGAGAAAACTGGTGAAATTTTAATAGAATCTGGAGTATTTTTCATAGCTGAATTAAATTTTAATCTTGACAAATGTACGAGGCTATGTAAAATGAAAAATTAGGGAACTGAAAGTGGGTGAGGAATATATGGGAACTCTCGGTACTACCTTGGAAAATTTTCTCTAAATCTAGAAATAAAACTCCAAAACAAAAAGTGTATTAAAAAAAAAAAAAGAAGAAAGAAAAATAAGAACTTTGTTACTTTGTTTTCTTTCCTCCATGATAGTTCATACTTTTTCTACACATGATCGGGTTATCATTTTCTGAATTTTTCTCCTAACCTTCAACTTCTCTATTTCATTGCTAAATGTTTGATTTTGTGTTCTTTTAATGGGCCTTTCACATCATACCAGTAATTGGATTCATATGTTCATACAATATAAAACTTCACTGATAATTTTAAGGTTATAAGTACTCAGGAGGCAAAGGAAAACAGGGAGGTTCAAGACCACCAGTGCAGCTCCAGATGCTGTTTCTGCGGCCTCTCAAATCTCTAAAGCAATAAACTTCCTCATTAGTTTCCATTCAAAACCTTTCAATAGGCTTCTCTAGAAATTAGGATAATATTTGTAATCTTAAACTGATCTGGAAGAAGTTAAATGATCTTTTTTATACTTTCCTCTGCAATCACACTCCATTTCACTCCCCCTCGTGTCCTATGCTCCAATATGACAAATCCATTAAATTCTCTCAAGCTCCTCAAGAACATGCTCACCTTAGGACAGCTGTGTTTGCTATCGTCTCTGTTTGGAGGAGCCTTTATTACTTGCTGGAATCACTACTTCACATTAAACATCATTTCATCCAAGAAATTCCTTTCAGTAAATAAAGAAACCCCTCTTCTGACTCTCTCTGTTTTGTCTTGTAGTAATCTTTACAACGTGTAATGATTCATTCCTGCATTTGACAAATATTTATTGAAGACAATTATGCCTCAAGTATTCCATTAGGCACTTTTCAAGAAAGCAGTTAATAAGACTCCAAACCTCATGAAGTGCACATTCAAGTACGAGAAAGAGAAAAGAAAAGTCTCAGGAGATGATAAATACTATGAACTAAAATGGGCGAGAGCACAGAGAATAATGGGGGTAGGTTTGGAGGGGGAAAGGCCAACTTAGTATTATCAGGTAAATCATCTCAAAGGTGGTCGCTGCTATTCACAAAGGAGCTTGCAATTCGTCCTATTAGTAATGAGTATCCTATTGAAAAATTTTAAACAGAAGAACAACAAAATCTGAATTGTGTTTTATGGAACAGGAACACACAAAAATGAGAAAAGGACAGATCGGGTGTTCTGATGAAGACTTACAGGCAGGGCGAATAGGGAGTAAAAAGTTATTGAGGTAGAAATAAACTTGGCATATTTGAGGAAAGGCAAGAAATCCAGAATACCTAGAGCAGAGGGAGAACAGTAAAGAAAATTTTAAAAAGAGGTAGAAGAGTTAGGCAGAAACCTGGTTACTTGTGGCCGTGTAGGTCAAGTAAAGATTTAAGATAATATTATAAGTAAGGTGGCAAATAAGAGTATATTGAGGGCGGCGCCTGTGGCTCAGTCGGTAAGGCGCCGGCCCCGTATACCGAGGGTAGCAGGTTCAAACCCGGCCCCGGCTGAACTGCAACCAAAAACTAGCCGGGCGTTGTGGCGGGCGCCTGTAGTCCCAAGCTGCTCGGGAGGCTGAGGCAAGAGAATCGCTTAAGCCCAGGAGTTGGAGGTTGCTGTGAGCTGTGTAAGGCCACAGCACTCTACCGAGGGCCATAAAGTGAGACTCTGTCTCTACAAAAAAAAAAAGAGTATATTGAAGAGGAAAACAGTATGTTGAGTCTTATATGGTAAGAGGACCCAAGTGAAAGTAAGAGGCTATTGACTAGAAGTAATAGATGAAAAAAAAAAAAAAAAAAACGAGGACAATTAATGACAATTAAGGACACAGTGGGGTGGGGGATGTGGAGAGCAGAGGGAGAAAGAAGGAGGGAAGGGTGGGGGAAAGGAAGAGCAGAGAGAGGGAAGGAGGGAGGAGGGTGGGGCCTTGGTGTGTTCCACACCTTTTGGGGGCAAGACAAGATTGCAAGAGGGACTTTGCCTAACAAATGCAATCAGTGTAACCTGGTTTCTTGTACCCTCAATGAATCCCCAATGATTAAAAAAAAAAAAAAAAGTACCTAGGAACAAATTTTAACCAAGAAAGTGAAAAACCTCTACAAAGAAAATCACAAAAAAATACCGAAGAAAGAAATTAAAGAGGATATAAATAAATAAAAAGTATCCTGTGCTCACGGATTGAAAGAATGAATATTGTTAAAATGACCAAAGCAATCTACAGTTTCAATGCAATCCCTTTCAAAATACTAATGACATTTTTCACAGAAATTGAAAAAATCCTAAAATTTGTATGGAACCCCCCCAAACACCCCAAATCGTCAAAGCAATCCTGAGCAAAAAGAACAAAGGCAAATGCATCATACTACCTTACTTCAAAATACACCACAAAGAAATAGTAAACAAAACAATTTTTTGTTAAAAAAAATTGTTAGAGAAATAACAGTTTCTTCCATAAATGGTGCTGAGAAAAACGGATATCTGTGTACAGAATAAATCTAGGCCCCCACATCTCACCCTATACAAAAGTCAACTCAAAATCAATTGAAGACCTGACTGTAAGACCTGAAACTCTAAAACTACTAGAAGAAAAAATAGAGGAAATGCTTCAGGTCATTGGTCTGGCAAAAGATACTAGGAATCAAACCTCAAAAGCAAAAGTAAACAAATGAGATTACTAAACTAAAAACATCTGTACAATAAAGGAAACAATCAACAGAGTGCAAAGACAATGTGCAGAACGAGAAAAAAATATTTGCAAACTATTTCACAGGGGATTAATACTCAGAATATACAAGAAACTTAAACACCTCAAAACACAACCTGATTTAAAAAATGGGGAAATGAGCTGAACAGACATTTCTCAAAAGAAGACAATCAAATAGCAAACAAATATGTGAAAGGGTGCTCACTAATCATCACAAAAACAAATCCAAAAGCCACAGTAAGTATCCTCTCACCCCAGTTAGGATGACTATTATCAAAAACATTAAAAAAAAAAAATAACAAATGCTGGCCAGGATGCAGAGAAAAGGTTACTCTTAAACACTGTTAGTAGGAATCTAAACCGGTATAGCCATTGTAAAGAACAGTATAAAAGTTATTCAAAAACTACAAAAAAATAAAAACTCCATACAATCCAGCTATCCCACTATTGCTTATGTATGCAATAAAACAAAATCAGTGTATTGAAGAGACATCTGTATTTCCATGTCTATTTTCACACTATTAACAATAGCCAAGATACGGAACCAACCCAGGTGTCCAACAAAAGAAAATACTATTTAGCCATCAAAAAGAATGAAATCTTATCAATCACAGCAACATGGATAGAACTGGAGGACGTTCCAGGAAAGGAAAGTTAAATACCACATGTTCTCACTCATATATGAAAGCTTAAAAAAAAAAACCCGCAGAAGTAAAACTAGAACAAAAGATACTAGAGGATATGAAGTGTAGGTGGAAGGGAGGGGCACAGAGATTTCTTAAAATACACAAAATTACAGCTAGATAGGAGGAATAAATACCAGTGCTCTGTAGCACTGTAGAGTGACTGTAGTTAATAATATAATATGTAGTTTTGAATAACTAGAGTAAGGATAGTGGATGTTGCCAACCCTAAGAAATCATAAAAGTTTGAGATGAATGAGGTGGCTACCCTGATCTGATCACTATACATTATATGTACAGAAACATCACTATCGACCACATAAACATGTACAATTATTGTATATCAACTTAAAAATTTTTAAAAGGCTGTTGACTAGAAGAGAGACTAAGCTAAATTGTACCAGATTACATGTCACATATATTATATCAACATATATAATGTCCATTACATGTTTTTATATAACATAATGGAGGTACTGAGGTTTTTATAACTTCAGTGTCATTATATTTCTGTTTATATCATAGCAGAAAACAAGAAAACAATCGCTCAATTCAGGCTAGTATTACCCTACACCAAACCCAGACAAAAATATCACAAGAAAAAAATCTACATACCTAATATTCATCATAAACGTAGACGAAACATATAAAAAGAATTATACACCATGGTAAAGTCAGATTATGCTGAGAAGGAAGGGTTATTTTATCATTCAAAAATCAGTTACTGTGATATACCATATTAATGAAATAAAGATATTATATGATTATCCCAAAAGATATAAAAAAATGCACTTGAAAAATTTCAACACTGTGTAATGAAAACCAGTTTCAGAAAACTAGGGATCAGATAAGCTCCTCATTCTAATACAGAGCAGCTACAAAACCAATCCCCAGGTTAACCTTACACTTAGTGCTTTCTCTTACTTTAAAATTTTTTTTTATTAAATCATAACTATATACATGAATGCATTTATATAGTATAATGTGCTGATTTTATATACAATTTAGAAAGCTTACATAAAACTGGTTAACATAGCCTATGAGTAAAGTATAAATGTCTTAACACAATAATTAAGTGATGTGAAGGCTATGCTTTCTCTTACTTTATAGGTGAAAGCACCATTGCAGCAATTTTCAGTCTGGAATCCACAATCAGGAACAAGGCAAGCAGGTCAGTTTGCACCACTTCTATTCACATCTGATGTTACATCCAATGCAATAAAGAAATAAGTTAAAGGCACAGTTTTCACAAAATCAGGAACTGTCTTCATTCGCAAATTAAAATGATTTTGTAAAACATCCAGAGAAATATATGAAAAAGCCGCTAGAACTCATAAGCAAGTTTAGCAATGTCACATTATTACAAGGGGTAGGGTATCTTGCCTACACAGGAACAGGATAAGCATTGCAGTGAACTTCTCTTTAGAAACCATGTAAGGCATGCAATCAAAAAGAATGGAGTGAAATACTGGAAATGTTGAAAGAAGAAAGGCTCATCAAGAAAATGATGAAGGGGATCATAATTTTGCTGCTATCTACCAGGACAGGGAACAGCAAATATATGTTGAAACTAATTTAAAAATTTGTGACCCAGAACACAGTAGGGCTTTCTGTCTTGTTCCGTATCAAGAGCCAAACTTGCTTTATCAAGAGGGTTCTGTACCTCTTGTTCTGTATCAAGAGCCAAACTTGCTGCCTCGTTTTCATTGATAAGATCTACAGTAATGATGATGTACAGCTAAGACTGAACATGTGCAAATAATCATTTCACTGAAGCCTTGGGCTACATTTGTGGGCAATGTCTTGTCAAGAGTCTTCTGATCCTAACAGCTTTGGTGCACAGGGGAAAACATCTATCCAAATAAGAATATATGATCTTTGCATATGCATACAATATATCTGGAATGATTCATCAAAAGCTGGTATCGATAATTACTTTTGGAGACTGGAACTAAGAGGCAGGGTGAAAGTGTATAATGAAGACCTTTGTTTGTTTGTTTGTTTTTTTCTATTTATCCTTCATTACTTCAAATTTGATACCCTATGAACGCTAAAGTGAAGACAATGAAATTAAACCTCTGAAAATAAATATCCTTTTCTATAATTGAAGCTAGTGTTTGTTTTACTGAGCTTTTTAGTGAAAAATACTTATCACCAACATGTGGTCTTAGTCCTAAGATTTTGCTTTGTTCCTTGGTGGCTAAGAACTCAAAGCTAGCCTCTCTTTGAAACCAGTGAACTTATTATACTTAATGATAATATTGGAATCATCAGAGACTTCTGCCCTCTTTCTAAGAAGGCCATCATCAACATCAACCCAATTTCCTGTATAATCTAAGTATTTAAGTTCAATGTTTCTGCCTCTTTTGAAGAAAATATGTTGAAAGAAAATTGTAAGTATGGAAAGCGTATGAAAGAATTCTATTTTGGTTTCAATTCAAAGTTTTCAAAGCACCACTTGTTATCTTAACTGGTTAACTGACATTTGCTTTTTATTCTGCTTTGATCTCTAGTTTCTTACACATATTCCCTTGCACCTTGATGCTACTTTTTGATTTTTAGCCAGTATGTATTCCCCGGATCTAAACTTCCTCTAAATTTTCTGTCCTTACTATACTCTAGATTGACGACATCAACTAGTTTTTGTGTTCCACCTCTATCTTTATTAAAATTGAATCATATAGATTATCTAATTTATCCTTTATATTATTTTAGAGGTGCAAACACAATCACAGTACTTTTTTTTTTTTGTAGAGACAGAGTCTCACTGTACCGCCCTCGGTAGAGTGCCGTGACATCACACGGCTCACAGCAACCTCAACTCTTGGGCTTAGGCGATTCTCCTGCCTCAGCCTCCTGAGCAGCTGGGACTACAGGCGCCCGCCACAACGCCCGGCTATTTTTTGGTTGCAGTTTGGCCGGGGCTGGGTCTGAACCCGCCATCCTCGGCATATGGGGCTGGTGCCCTACTCACTGAGCCACAGGCGCCGCCCAATCACAGTACTTTTAAGTCTGCGATTTCTTTTCATTCTTTTGCTCTTCCTTCCTCGGTGAAAATGTTATATGTCTTACAACAATTAAAAATAGATTATTTTGACTTTTCATATTATATTAACCATGGAAATGTATGAGACTGATTGTTATCTGGGTCACTGTAACCTAGTACTGGTTGAGTATCCCTAATCCAAAAATCCAAAATCCAAATTCCCTAAAACTCCAAACTTTATGAGGACCCACATTAACCTCGAGGGAAAGCTCAGTGGAGAGTGCTGGATTTTGGATTTTTGGAATGAGATGCTTAACCAGTAAGTGTAATGCAAATAATTGAAAATCTTAAAAAATCCAAAATCTCAAACACTCTGGTCCCAAGCATTTTGGAAAAGGCTATTCAGCATGTATAGTAATATAATATAATATGACAATCAGCAATGAAGCAAAACATGCACATAATTTTGAGAGACTGAACATCTAGTTAGAATAGGATATGATTGCATAAAATTTTGCACTCCACTCCACATGCGCAAAATTTATATTTTTGAAGTTGGAGAGGCATTGTTTATCATCTAGCATAAATCTTTCATTTTAAATTTCAAGATACTAAGCTCTATGAGACTTAGAAGTTTACTTCTTCTGAGTTACACAGATCATTAGTGAAAGTAGAGATTTGAACCAAGTCCTTCCAATCCCTAACCCTAACCCCACAAAACACACTGGCTTTTGATTTTACCTGAGTATTTGGTAGTACCCGCACTCTTCCTGTCAATGATGGAAATATTCTTTCCATGAGTCTTTCAGCATATGTAGGCTCAAAACTCACAAGCCTATTCTGGATTTGCTCTTCATATGAAATTTGTAATTTTTTAAATCTCTTCACATCCCATCTTTTTGTTCTATTTCTACTTCTGCAAAATTAATCTGAGGAATTGCCACCACTCAGTTATTGTTCTTGCCATAAATTTCTCAGCTCTGCAAGTCACCCTACATAGTGCCATCATAGCTTTCATGAAATAATATATTGATTATATAATCTCCCAATCTTCCAAAATGTCAGTGAAATTCCTTTCCCATGTTATACAGAGAAGCTAATCTCCTTAGATTTCTATACAAAGTTTCCCCAACATTTTCAACTGTCATTTTAACTTAAATATGCCTTGTGAAATATTGATTTGTTTGCTTTTACTCTTTCAACCAAGTATACCAAACCTTTTTTCTTCCAATGAAGCCACACACCTTATTTAAAGACAATTCAAATGTTAACTTACCATTTGGTTTTTACCCAGATCATATCAACTCACAAAACTACCAATTTCTGCACACATTTTCTTCTTCTTCTTTTTTTTCTTTTATTTTTATTTTTATTTTAGAGACAGAGTCTCATTTTGTTACCCTCGGTAGAGTGCCATGGCACCACAGGTCACAGTAACCTCCCGCTCTTGGGTTTAGGCAATTCTCTTGCCTCAGCCTCCTTAGTAGCTGGGACTACAGGTGCCCGCCACAACGCCTGGCTATTTTTTTGTTGTTGCAGTTGGCCGGGGGCAGGTTTGAACCTGTCACCCTTGGTATACGGGGCCGGCGCCCTACTCACTGAGCCACAGGTGCCACCCTGTACACATTTTCTGTTCTACCTACTTAGCACTCAAATACACTACCAAGTAGTGATATTTACTCATTTGTGTATATAAATCTCTTATAGTACTATGAGTCTTTGAGGAAAGAATCGTAGTCAGGTCAATATTTATTAACTCAACAAACATATTTACAAACTGCTACCTGTATAATTAGCATTGTGTTAGACTTTTGAGATCTAGCAATAATCAAAATAGGCACATCCAGGTTCAGTGCCTATAGCTCAGCAGCTAGGGCATCAGCCACAAGCACTGGAGCTGGCAGGTTCAAATCCAGCTCAGGTCTGCCAAACAACAATGACAACTGCAACCAATAAATAGTCGGGTGTTGTGTCAAGAGCCTGTAGTCCCAGCTACTTGGGAGGCTAAGGCAAGAGAATTACTTAAGCCCAAGAGTTAGAGGTTGCTGTGAGCTATGACACCTCACAATACTCTACCCAGGGTTACAGCTTGAGACTCTGTCTCAAAAAAAAAAAGAGGGAGAGAGAGGCACATCCAAGAGGAACATCCCCAAATACATGTTCATTAAAAATATCTGACACTATAACATTGAAATTACTCTCATTTGGGGCAATAGTTGATAATTACAGGTATGGTATCTCCAAAAATGAAAAATGAGTATTCACAGTAAATGGTAGACTATCAAAGGATTAAGAAAGAATTGCTTTTCTTCCAGACCTTGAACCCCAGAGATTCAGAGTCACTCTTTCTGGGAGAGAGCCCAGGTATCAGTGCCTTGATCATTGGAATGACCAGGGGAGCTTTTACAAAATGCTGATGCCTGGGCTCCATCCCAGAACATCCTCAGTGCCAGGCCTGGGCAATCTGTGTTGATGTTCAAGAAAGAACAAAAATACCAAAATTACCTAGCAGAGATGGTCCTTGACAAGCATCCTTTACTATCCCAGGATGTGCAGAGATAGGGTTAGGCTAAACTTCTTAGGGACCATGAAAGAATTTAAGAATTCTGTGTCTAGTGGGAATGCCTTGACTTAGATGATGATGATGACACTGACAGCAACAAGGTGGCAGTAAACTATCAGTTGTGCTTTTATTAGGTCTAAGAAAAGGATTTTTGTGCTTGTTCTTCTTTGTGCATGTGTGATTTTTATCTGCTTAATGAATGTTTAATGGAAAAAAGCAAACACCAGAACACAGTAAGCCATCTTGTTTCTACAAAGGTGAACAGAGATTTTGTGAATACAGGTTCTTGAAATGTTAAATTAATAATGTAGGCAAGATATGGTAAAACATTATTATGGAAGTGACAGAAGCTTGGGGGATAGATTTATAAATATCTAGAAAAGCAAATTGTCAAGAATGAACTGCGATTGGATGTAGCTGTAACAGGCAATCTCGAATTACTTTTAAATTCCAATTTTTTTTTTTTTTTTAGTTAGAGACACATGAACTGAAATAAGTAATAAAAGGGAATTCATACAATGTTTGGGTGTTAGTCACTTGAAATTTATAATATTGATAAAGTAAGATGACACTTAGCATCAAGAAACACCACAAATCCTTAGGGTTACAGTTGCACCTCGCTAAATCTTGCGGGTTGGAGAAATTTTGAGCCTCCAACCCGCAAGAGAACAGAGAGCCTGGGGAACAGAAAGCCTGAATGCGGTGGATGTTAATCCTTGATTTAACATCTTTTCGAAGCAACCCTCTTTCTCTAGGTAATGTGGTAATTCACTTTTTTAAATTTTAAAACCAATTTAGCATAGAGGACAATACGTTATTCATCTCAGGCCTGTGTGCAGAGGCAACGCGTGTTCAACCAATGCCTAGATTTCCGTCAGACTTTAAGCAGAATGCCCGAGCATTCTGGGCCTTTTCCTAAAAGAGTTGCTCTTGTTACTCTTTTTGACTTTTCTAACCACAAAACTGTTGCCAAGGGAAGAAGGGGACAGGAAGGCGACGTGTTTGTGAAAGGCCCTGCCAACGGCCCACCTGACTGTGAGTCCCTGAGCGCACCGCCCCTCGTACCAAGGCTGCGCTGCACACGGACGTGTCTCTGGACTTCTCCGATTTGGTCTTTCAATTCTGATCGGCATTAATTCAGGCACTCTTGTTAGAAGGAAAACATCTTTTTCAGCCACCCCCTGGACAACCCAAAGCCAGTTATTACCTCTCTCCTCCCCCTGGTACTACCCAGACGTGCAAACAGACCTCTTTCCTCATCAACTGGTAGTAATGAGAGAAAAGAGAACACTATTTTGCACAAAAGGTGTAGCACTTTCTCAGCGCAGTCCTGACACGGTTAGCAAAGTGGGGGGAGGAATCCGCAGACCAGGAAAATGGCGCTGACGTCACAAAGCCCATGACCTCCCTCGCTTCCGGTGGCCTGGAGAATTGACCATGGCCATTTGAGCGGCGAGCAGCAGCCAGCTCTGGCTCGGACCCAGCAGCACGAAGATCTGTGCTCTGGAGCCAGGGTAAATATTAGAGCAAACTGGGAGATTGGAAATGAGCAGGGTTGGGCATATGGGGTGCAGACGAGAGGAGAAAGCTCTGGGAGATGATGAGGGCGTTTCAGGTGCTCCTTAGCCCCTCTTCAGGCAGGCACTCTCCTGGGTGCCTCCCTTGATCAACCGCAGACTGATAGCCCAGTTTGATTGCTTAGCCCCATGAGCCAAAGACTATCAACATGCTTTTTTATGTTTAGCCTATTGAAACTCTTAAAAGGCAAATTATTCTACTAAATATTAACGTGAAACCCACTGAATTATTAGAAAATTGAAGTCATTTCGAAACTTCGCCTTTCACTAGGTCAAATTAAGAACTTTAGTTTCTTAATAATATTTAGAATTAATAGTTATTAGAAACAACTAATTATAACAATTAGAACTGAAGTATTTGACTCTTCTGGATTTTATGTTATCTATTTTTAATCCGGGATTAAAAATTTAAAGAGAAAAATGTGACACCCCCTCACCAAATCCCTTTAGTTAATGCTCACAGCGTGGAACGGTGCTTGTAGAAACGATCTTGTAAAGAGTATGTAGGTTAGGCTGGGCAGCGTTGCACACACGTCTAATCCCAGCACTCTGAGAGGATGAGGAAGGAGAATGGCTTGATATCAGGAGGTGGAGATCAGCTTGAACAAGAGCAGCTCTACTAAAAATAGAAAAATTAATAGGACTTTGGGGTGGGTGTCTATAGTCCCAGTTACTTGGGAGGCTGAGGTAGGAGGATTGCTTGAACCCAGGTTGCTGTGAGCTATACTTACAGCATGGTACTCTTGCTTGGGGAACAGAGGGAGAGTGTATCAAAAACAAACGAAAAGTGGATAGGTTGAACCCCTAGATAAAAGATTGGGAGTCTGTAAAATATGTTGTGATTTTCCAGGTAAATACTTCTTCAAAAAGTTTAAGAACTCCACTTTTTGTTAGTGTTCAAAGAAATATCAACACCTTGAAAGACAATCTAATCTCAAAAGGAGATTATGGTCTTAATGATAGAATCAAATTAATACAGTGAAGTATAAAGTGCTAAACAGTTTAGTAAAATTTTAAGTCTCTAACATGAAATTAAGGATTCTATGATGTTATTCTTTTTATCTTCATTTTGAATAGTCACTGTTCTCTGATTTTAGGTTTATGAACCTATACACCACGATCCTCCTCTAGGCACGTTAGGAGAACCAAGATGACATGGTTTTGTTCTAAACATAAATAGTATTATATAAATAATTTGCATTTTTGAGACCTTGAAACAATTATGCTAAAACTACATGTAATGGAAAAATGAAAAATGGATGGCTATTTGAAGTATGCTGCATATATGTCCCTATTAATGATGTGTACTACTTTTAATGGATAGTTAAATATTATAACTATAATATTTCTATATAACTATAATATTTACAGAGGAATTATTGAAATAAAAATATAGGGTCTCCAGTGGGCTGCAACAGTGATTTATCCCACTTGAAACTATGTTCTTTTCCATAAGTATTGACTTTGAAGTCATAATTGGAGGAAGACTAGTTTCTGACCTTATCTAACAACTTGACCATTGGCGTAGGTTAATTGTTCTAAGCCTTAATTTTTCCATCTGTGAAATACATAATATAGTCATACTCAATGTTTATACATCATATTTTACCATGAACCACCAATAAATGTTCGCTTCTCTCCCTTTTATTGGCACAGCATTAGAGGGATACAGGGAAACACATAAGCTTTACTGGGGTTAACCAGTAAAATACTGAGGAAATACTGTTTTTTTTTTTTTTTTTTGGCATATTGAGAAAGAACAACATAGGCAATCAAATGCTGAGTGTCTTTTTATTTTTTTCAAAGATAATGACAATATTAAACAACCTTTGTACTAAATGATGGATTGAGAAAACTTGAATGGGCTGTATTTTCAACACCTTAATGGCATTTTTATTTTTCTATCCAGGGAAATTTGAAAACATACACAAATATTATGTCTATGCAGGCACAACCTTGAAATCTTGATTATAGTCTGGCATAAATAAAAGTAAAGATAGTTCTATATTTCATAGAGAATAGCAAATCAAGACATAGTACATATTGAAAATAAACTTTACCAAAAAATTGAAATGAATAATGGAAGCCAGTGAAGGAGTCTGCTTCCTCCACATTATTTTTTGATAGGGTAAAGGCAAAAAACGAGGCAAAAAGAAGGGGGAGTAGGTCCCTAACCTTCCTAGATATATCTCAGGGGCATTAATCAAATTCTTAAGGTTTTTTTTTTTTTTTCTATCAGAGGCAAGATTGGTTCTACTATGATCCTACTGGCACTATATGGCAATTCTCCTTTTGCCACGTTATTAATGAGTTTGGGAATCACAGTTCCTTTGGGATAACCAAAACCATTGTAATGGTCAGAAATCCTTGTATTAAATGCTTCTCGTTTCAATGCAGATCGTTTTTTGTTTTTGACTTAGTTTCCATCAATGGCTCTACTACCAGTGCTGCTGTTTCTGGTTACCACACTGCTTCTATCTTTACCCACTGAAGGAAAGGTAAGGTTAAAATGGAAAATCTCTCAGAGCTAGTTAGAAACTTTTGGGGATGGCAAGCTGTTTCAAGAGTGTGGTACGTCACAGACCTCTCATTGTCACTTGAAACTTAACACCGTTCTTGTGGTCAAAGGCTAAGGTTGTGCTGTTTCTATTTACATGTAGAGTAGCCACCAGCCACATGTGGCTATTGAACATCTGAAATGAGGCTTGAGCAAACCAGATGTACTGCAAGATACTCACCAGATTTTAAAGATTTAGAACAAAAACAAGAAAATATCTCATAAATAACTTTTATATTGAATACATGATGAAATGATAATATTTTTGATACTTAGTTAAATAATATATTAGGTTCTTAGGGCTCTTGTAACAAATTACTGCAAGCTTTGAGGTTTAAAACAACAGAAATGTATTCTTCCTGGAATACAGGAGACCAGGAAGTCTGAAATCAAGGCACCTGCAGAGCTGCCCTCCTTCTGGAGGATTTCAGAGGAATCCATCCTAGGCCTTTCTTCTAGGATCTGATGGCTGCTGCCAAAGCTTAGGGTTCCCTGGCTTGTGGCTGCGTCACTACTACATCTGTGCTTCAATCCTTATGTTACCTTCTCCTGTCTGTGTGTCTCTTTTTTTTTTTTTTGGTTTTTGGCCAGGGCTAGGTTTGAACCCGCCACCTCCGGCATATGGGACCGGCGCCCTACTCCTTGAGCCACAGGCACCACCCTCTGTGTGTCTCTTTTAACTATGCTTGTCATTAGATTCAGGGCCCACTTGGATAATGTAGAATAATCTCATCTTGAGATAATCCTTAGTTACATCTACGAAAAAAAAAATGTTTTTTCCAAACAAGATCAGGTTCTGAGATTAGGATGTATCTTTTTAGGGACAACCACTTAACTCATTACAAATAAAATATATTATTTAAATAAATATCAAATTTTTTTCCCCATCTATTTACTTTTACTACCTTTGGAGTCTTAGCCATACTTTTTTGCCTAGGCCAGTGTCTAAATGAGTTTTTCCTATGTTTTCTTCTAGCGTTTTTAAGGTTTCATAACTTACATTAAAGTCTTTTATTCACCTTGAATTCATATTTGTATATGGCAAGAGATAGGAGTCCTGTTTCCTTGTGTATATGTTTTTTTCACTTTCCCCAGCACCACTTATGGAATAGGGATTCATGTTCCAGATGTATGCTATTGTCTGCTTTTTCAAAGATCAATTGTGGCAGGCACAGTGGCTCACTAGCCCTCTGGGAGGCCAAGGCAGGTGGATCACTTGAGCTCAGGAGTTGGAGACCAGCCTGAGCAAGAGTGAGACCCCATGAAAATAGAAAGAACTAGCCAGGTGTCATGGCAGGCACCTGTATTCCTACCTATTTAGGAGGCTGAGGCCAGAGGATTACTTGAACCCAAGCATTTCAGGTTGCTGTGAGCTATGATGATGTCATTGCATTCTACCCAGGACAACAGAGTGAGACAAACAACAGCAACAACAAAACTCCAAAGATCAGTTGACTATAGGTTTTATTTCTGGGTTCTCTGTTCTGTTTCACTCACCTATATCTCTACTTCTATACCACTATCACATTATTTTGGTTATGGATGAGTTTTCCCTTATAGGTTAGTTATTCCCTTATAGGTTAGTTATTGCTTTCATCTTGTAGATTCTAGAATTTTCTCCTTCATTTTACTTAAGATTGCTGTGGCCAGATTACTGATTATGTGTAATTTTTTTAAAACATTGAAAACTTCTGTATTTTTAAAGCCATAATTCATTTAAGGGCAAAGAACAAAGTGCAGGATTACTTATGTTATATATGACAGATAATTTGATATATAAAGAGTACTTGTTAATCAATAAAAGACAAGCACCAGGAAAGAAATAGGCAAAGACAATAGTCAAATCACATGTGATATACACAAATGACCAGTAAACACATGGAAACTTTCAGCTTTGTTGATAATTAAATATGGGTTCTTTGCCTTTGAAATTAGCTAAAAATGTTTACAATTAGAATAGCAGTATTTTCAAAGGAAGAGGAAAAGGAACACTTGATAAGGCTTGTGTGAGTATAAGTTAGCATTAATATACTGGAGGTAACTTAGGAATATATATTTTATGGTTCGATAAATGAAGATATACTTCGACTTAGTAATTCTCTCATGTCTTAGACATGTCCTGTGTGCTATGAACCTTCCTGGTGTTAGAGAACCATTTCGTATCTGGATATCTGAACCTCTCAATATCAGGAAAGTTCTCCTCAGTAATTCACTCAAATAGGTCTTCCCATGTTTTTTTTTCTCCCTCTAGGATAGTCCCATATTTCACATAGCCCCATATTTCTCTTTGTGATTTTTATTTTTTATTTTTTTTCCTACATCATTGACTGAGTTAGTACAAAAGACTTCTATTGAAGCTCTGAGATTCTTTTTTCTGTTTGATCTAGTCTGTTGTCTAAGCTTTCTGCTATATTTTTTAATTCCCTAAATGATTCATTTCATTAAGTTCTGTTATACCCTTTATTATATCCTCTGTCTCTTTAGTGAGTTTTTCATATTTTTCATTCAGGTCCTAAATATTTTTCTTTTTTTTTACTTTTTGTTAGTTTTCATCTTTCTCTTCACATATATTCACCTTGCTTGCCATTCATATTCTATTTCTGAGATTTCAGCAATTTTCTTGTGGTTGGGTCCATTGCTATGGAACTGCATGACTGTGAACCTTTGCAGGTTTAAACTAGCTTGTTCTTTCAGGTTTCCTGAGTACTTTTTGCTGGTTTCTTCTTATCTGAAACCTCTTCTCTCAGTTTAGGGGTGATAGGTTGGTGGCGCACCTGTTCTCCATTGCTAGGCACTCTACTACTTAATGATGAGGAGAAATCCCTGGGTAAAACTTTTGTGTCCTACTTCAGAGGATTGACCTGGCAGGAGATGGGTGGATGTACAGCCAGCCTGTAATACAGCTGTTCTTCTATATCTCATCCCATTTCCCCGTTGTTGTCACAGCCCAAGTGGCACTGAGAGATAGTTGCTCAAATTGGTGGATTAGTCCCTAGGCCACTGTTGAAATCTGAGGCAGGGGATGAGACAAGTCCCTCTTCATGAAGGTAGGTTATGGGACATTGGTGGGCTCCTGAGCGTATCATGGGACTTCAGCTAGAAGTGGGGCGGATTGCAGGACAATAATAGATACCGGTGCATGTCATGGGATCTCGTCCAATGCCTGACTGGGATACAGGACCTTTGTGGGTGCTGTGTGGATTCAGGACATTGACAGGTATCTGGACAGGTCATGGGACCTTAATCTGCTCCTGGGAAGTTTGTGGTTCTTGGCAGATGCCTGGGCATACTGCAGGATCACAGTCAGTGGTGGAGCAAGTCACTTGGTTCAGACCCGTCAGGTGCCTGAATGAGTCATGGGACTTCAGGGAGTCCCAAACAGTGCCCGCCTCCTGGCCAGGTAGCTTCTGGATGTGGGGAGCTTCAGGCTTTGCTGTTTATTCTCACACTTTCCTTTACCTCTGGGCACACTGGACTAGCTAGGACTCTTCAGCTGGAGAATTCTGACACTTGGTTCAAACCTTTCTTGTCATTAAGAAATACAAGCAATTGTGTTATCATAATCATTAGCAATGTAGAGATCATTTTAGGAAATCATTCAAATAATTAGCCATTTTTTCTATTTCTTTCCCCAAAACACTTTTTTCATGGCCTTTTCTAATCCACTTTAACCTCTCTGGATTATCTCCTGGTCTTCATTTAAAAAATTATAAAAAGTGAAATTTCATGGGCGGTGCCTGTGGCTCAACAGAGTAGGGTGCCAAGCCCATATGCCAGAGGTGGCGGGTTCAAACCCAGCCCCAGCTGAAAACTGCAAAAAAAAAAAAAAAAAGGTGAAATTTCATTCAATCTTTCATACCACAAATGCTTACTGATTGGATGCTTTACCTATGCTCTGCCTAATGTAATTTTCTGAGTTAGAAAATGCTATTGATCTTTCAAAATCCTAGTCCAGAATCATCTTTTGTGAATCCTTGCACGACTGCAAACAAGAAGAATTGATCCTTTCATCCTCTGTCTTTTGTGGATCCTATCGGTTTATTATCATATGGTATTGTAATTATTTCTGTACACCCTAACACCCCTCTACTATAAATTTTTAAAGAAAGACACGTATGTTTTATTCATTTTAAAACCCTTTTAAGACTTGTAATCATACCATGAAAGCTTCATTAGTCCTCATAAAAAATACAGCTCTTTGTCTGTAGAATTTTAATCTATAAAGCAAGATGAGGTGAGAATCAGGAAACAACTGTCTTTTTTGCTCAGAAACCTAACTTTATGTGTTTTGAAATACTTTAAGCAGATTTTTATTTGAATAGAAAATAACTAGGGACACTATAATATTTGTACACTTTGATGTAATGCAGAGATTGGCGGTAATTAGAATGCAAGGGCGTTGTTTCCAACTGAGGACTCAGTTGTGCCAGACCCAGTGGTACAATGGCATTTACTAATGGTCCTTACCGTTAAGAAGTAAAAGCAGGAGGGGGAAAGGGAAGATGGTAGATAATGACAATCAAATGTGGTCAGACCTATGTTGGCAGTACTTTGAGAGCATTAAGGGAACTCAGTGTGGGAGACGGGAAGGATAACTTACCCCCAGGTATCAGAGGAAATCTGTAAGAGGCCTGTTCTTTCAGACTTATAGGCAAAATCTTATTCATTAATACCACACTCTTGTGTGAGTTTAAACTTTAAATTTTAAAGCATCAAAATGATTAGACCTTGAACCAAAAATTTACATACCTCTTCTTCCCCAGGGTGACCCCCATCCCACAGACACACACACAATCAAAGCCACAAAAATAAACCAAAAATATCAGCACTTGATAAACTTATCAGTTACATTGCTGTTACTAAAAGGAATAAATTCAATAATAGTTCATTCCCTAGATGCATTTGCTCCCTCAAACTTGCCTTAAAGATTTTCTTAGTATTACAAATCTGTTTTTTGAGCCACATGGTACAATCTGTTACATAATAAGTACAGTGGTTTTCCGACAATACTGAATGCGAGGCACACACTTAGACTGGACCTGAACATTCTTTCCTTAAAACACTTTTAGGGAAACTTGCTTTTAATGTCTAGGATTAATTAAGCGTCTTCACTCATACCTCACCTGGTTACAGCCTGATCAAATGTGAATAAATACGTGTTAAGGTTCTACTTATGTATCTTTGTGGTTATAAAATATTATTTATCATATATCTAAAAAATTATTGAAAGTTGCCTTGAAATCAAAAACTGGCATTAGGGTCCTCAGGACAATTTTCAATTTGTCATGAATTACTCCCAATTCTGAAAGCATCAATCTACCACTTTCTTGTTTAAAAGTCATAGCTTTGGCTCACATTCATTGTCAATGATTAACAGCTAATATTTGCCTTTAACATTTACGCAACAACTAAATATTAAGTATTGTTTAAAGAGTTCTTTGTTCTCTTGAATTAAATTTTCACTACGATGTGTAATTTTCACATGTGTTAAAAATAATTCTAATTTTATTTTCTTTTAGGATCCAGCTTTTACTGCTTTATTAACCACCCAATCACAAGTGCAAAGAGATATCGTAGCTAAACACAATGAACTCAGGAGAGCAGTGTCTCCACCTGCCAGCAACATGCTAAAGATGGTAAGAGGCAGCCATGTAAGCAAAGAGGCCTGAACCAGCTGTGGAAGGAGCAGGCAGTCTGTGGTTTATAAAGTCCTGCCTCTATTTTCCTATTTTTTTTAAACTATTACATAAAGAGTACCATACATGTTATTTTTGGACCCTTTTCTTTTTTATTAATATAGGTACTAATAATAATATATCTTTATAGGATACATCTGATATTTTGATGTAGGCATAAAATGTGAGTAATCAAATTAGGATAATTAGGGTATCCATCACCTCAAGATATTTATCCTTTTTCTTCTGTGTTGGGAAAATTCCAGTTCTACTCTTTTAAAGTATACACTAACTTATTGCTCATTATGGTCACTGTATGATTACAGGGTTATTAAGTTGGGAAGGCAGATTTAGAAGCCAAATCTTCAGGCAACCAGCGTGAAGCCATTACATTTTTTTTGTTCTGTATCTTTCCTAGTAGAAAATCAAGAAATCTCCATTACTTCAGGATCAATATCAGTTAATGTAAATAAAAGCCCACTTCCCAGGGCACAGTCCCTATAAGCCAGGAATTTCCGATATGAAAACTGCAGATTATGAAATTGGGAATAACCAAGGCCAGCGTATTGCTATTAAAATATAAATAGAATACTTTACATGCTTATCAATACTTAGAGTAGCACCGTTACTAAAAATCCTAGGTGTGGCTGCTGAGCCATTACGAATAGCCACATATTATTATTGTCAGAGATATTTTGCTCTTTAAGGATACCTATGAACTTTTCATCATGTGGAAACTGGCTCTGGGAGAGATGAAAACACATCAAAAACAAACAAAAAGACTTTTGTAACAGTAATAATTAGATAATATATCCGCAGAAGTTTTAAGTAGTGCAAATCAACCTACCAAGCAGAATGTAAAATACATGCTTCATTCGTTGACTCATTCAGTGTATTTTGTTTTCTTGTGACATTTAGGAATGGAACGCAGAAGCAGCAACAAATGCTCAAAAGTGGGCAAATAAGTGCACTTTAGAACACAGCAATCCGGAGGAACGAAAAACCAGTATGTAAATTAGTAAATAAAAAAAAAGTGATAATGGCCAATTGCAGGACATTGCAATGAGAAGACTGAGAAAAAATATTACTTGCACTGCTATCTTTTTAAACAGAGGGATAATTACAGTAAGAATAATTATGTGCTTGTTAATTGCTTATCTTATGAAAATTATTTCTCAATATCATTTTCTTCTCTCAACCAGCTCACCAGTGTAAAGAGCAAGTCACATAGCATCCTTTTTCTTTCTTTTTTTTTTTGGCAGTTTTAAAGATTAGAAAGCTAGGATTTGAAAGAAAAGTGACTTATCTAAGAACACAACTCGGAATAATGGCATACTAGAAATTTTTAACCAGGCTTTCTGATTTCTAATTCACTGCCCTTTTTGTAATTTTACGTAGCTGTCTGATGTTTTAAAATCTATATTTTGTATGCATAAAATATATCAAATTTTATCTTGAGTTATTTCTGAGTTGTGCTCTAGAAATATTTAACTTTTTAAATCATCATAAAAATTATATTCAGAATTCACATAAAAATAATATTTTGAGTCTGTTGATTGATTTTAAAATGTTTTATATGACATAGTCAAGGATTTTGGTTTAAACTAGGTGCCACAAGGTATGGAATACTATAGCAGATTCAAAAAAAGTTATAAAAAATTATAAAAATGGGCAGCGCCTATGGCTCAATGGAGTAGGGTGCTGGCCCCCTGTGCCAGAGGTGGCAGGTTCAAACCCAGCCTGGCCAAAAACTGCAAAAAAAAATTATAAAACCTTTGAGGAAATAAAATTTATATGCATGAACTTTATAAAAAATACTATGTATTGACTTACATTATCAAGAATGACATACATATAGGCGAGCCCAACTTGAAAGTAGTAAATAATATACATATTATTTCCGTCAAACTATTTTTATATATTGTTGATGCTGTAATAATAATGAAATTATAAATAGAGATGACTACATTCCTTTGAATATTGAAACAAATAGTCTTGAAGGTTCAAGACCATTTCTGTCTTCTCTATGAAAGTAGATATGCAAGAATGTCTTAACACTATCTTTAAGCAGCACTTCAAACCACTAAAATGTAAATATTAAGTGAAAGCTTACAAAAAATAGGGAAATGTTACTAGACCATCAGATACTTCCTGCCTGACTCTCTGAGAAGAATTTGGGTTTTGATATTCTGATTTCCTGGTTAAGGAAAGAATCACAAAATTTTTATTTTATTTTTTTACTGGGTTATTACATTCTTTAAATTTTTTTATTTTTAATTTTTTTTTTATTAAATCATAGCTGTGTACATTAATGCGATCATGGGGCACCATACACTGTTTTATACCGTTTGACACATTTTCATCACACTGGTTAACATAGCCTTCCTGGCATTTTCTTAGTTATTGTGTTAAGACATTTACATTCTATATTTACTAAGTTTCACATGTACCCTTGTAAGATGCACCGCAGGTGTAATCCCACCAATCACCCTTCCTCGGGCTCACCTCCCCACTTCCTCCCCTCCCTTTCCCCCTTCCCCCTATTCTTTTTTTTTTTTAATTAATATTAAATCATAGCTGTGTACATTAATGTGATCATGGGGCACCATACATTGGTTTTATAAACAATTTGACATCCACGAATGGATTCATAAATTGTGGTATATGTATACCATGGAATATTATGCAGCCTTAAAGAAAGATGGAGACTTTACCTCTTTCATGTTTACATGGATGGAGCTGGAACATATTCTTCTTAGCAAAGTATCACAAAATTTTTAAACTGTCATCCATGCTTGTGTTGCTTGTCTCTGGCTTGGTACTCTTAAAAACTGCCTAAAGAGCTGGTTTTTTTGGAACTTCACATAAAATCATAAACATTTATTCAGGGTCCTACACCTACAAAGTCTCCAGTGAGGGTTATAAGAGCAAGAGAGAAAGTCTGAGAGTTGACCACTGCCATTTGCAATTTCATAACATAAGTCTGAGCACACATGAGGCATACGCATGTAAAGAATTTAGCAAATGGGGCAGCACCTGTGTCTCAGTGAGTAGGGTGCTGGCCCTTGTACTGAGGGTGTCAGGTTCAAACCCGTCCCTGGCCAAACTGCAGCAAAAAATAGCCAGGCATTGTGGCGGGCACCTGTGGTCCCAGCTACTCGGGAGGCTGAAGCAAGAGAATCGCCTAAGCCCAAGAGCTGGAGGTTGCTGTGAGCTGTGACGCTATGACATTCTACCGAGGGTGACAAAGTAAGACTGTGTCTCTAAAAAAAAATAATTTAGCAAATGAATGCATTTCATTTTTGACAATCCAGAGAAAGAAAAACTTTTAAATCTCTTCTGGCCACACTGTGTCATGCCTGTAATCCCATCACTTTGGGATGCCAAGGCAAGAGGATCACTTTACACCAGGTGTTTGAGACCAGCCTGAGCAACATAACAAGACCCCATCTCTACAAAAATTTTTAAAGTTACCTGAGTGTTGTGTCATGCACTCGTAGTCCTAGCTACCTAGGAGGCTAATGCAGGGTTACTAGAACTCAGGCATCTGAAGTGTAGTGAACTGTGATTGAGCCACTGCACTCCAGCCTGGGTGAGAAAGCAAGACTCGGTATCAAAAAAAAAAAAAAGAAGAGTGGAGTCTTAAGCTTCTCCAATTCCTGCATGTTTAGGCAGTCACAGGGTGGGAAGCCACTCTGTGTTCTAATCAGCATTAAAGCTTATTAGGAACTGAGGTAGCCTCCTTATGTTTTCAGCAACACTTAGCAACTTTGTGCCCATTCTTTGAAAGTCAATTTATTTTGCCATTTTATGTTTTAATGTTTTCCTTATGAATGATCTGTTTCTTTTTAGCTACAAAATGTGGTGAGAATCTCTATATGTCCAGTGACCCTACTACTTGGTCAAGTGCAATCCAAAATTGGTATGATGAAAGCCAAGATTTTGAGTATGGTGTAGGACAAAAATATCCCAATAGAGCTGTTGGACATTATACCCAGGTAAGAGGAGGGAACTCTACTATAGAAAGCTGCTCCAAATTAGAACCAACTCCCACTTGTCAATTTGAGGGAACAACCTGAATTGGTATAATATCATCTTGATGTTTGGCTGGTAGGCAATTTGGTAGGCTGTCATTTTAGTCCAGGGTCTACAAAACTCTTGGGAGGGAAGCATAATCTATATTGTTCCTCCAATATAAATGGATCAAGTAGTGAATACAGATAAAAATGTAATATTTTCAAAGCTTATGCTTTCATTCAGTAAGTATTTTATAAGGTATATGGCTATAAACTACAACAGCAACATTTTCACTTTTATATTTGCAACTTTTTAAGAAGAATTTTTCCTCTTTTCTAATGTCCTTTCCTGTGTTTGTTCCCTTATAAATTTATAGCTTGTGTGGTACTCGTCTTTCCGCGTTGGATGTGGAATTGCCTACTGCCCCAATCAGGAGTCCCTAAAATACTACTATGTTTGTCATTATTGTCCTGCGTAAGTATTACCTTTAGAGTTTAAGGCTAGTGATTCCACGTGCAATTTATTGTTTAAAAATTCTCATGTATTAAATAAGCCAGAAGAAAAAGCACACATCAGTAAACGGGCGAAATAAATATTTGGAAATATGTTCAACTTCTCAGAAAAAGAAGCCAGCTTCTTCAATTCACATATAAAATCTGTTATCTTTTTTCTAATTTATAAACCAGCACCTTTTCTCTCACTTGGCCTTCCCTCAACTCAAGTTAACCCAGGAGCAGGTGGAGCATGGAGTGTGCATTTCTCTAGATTTGGTATCATCAGTTCATGCTATTTTCACACTCTAGGAGTGTAGTAGCTTTTTGGTTAAGCAAAGAAGTGCTGCTGAAATTGCAAACAGAGCAAGACATACTGTGATTTTAGCCTTCTGCTCAAATGTTTCTACTCTTGATTATCTTTGTAAAAAAGCATATAGTATTACCATTGCAAATGATTCCTATTCATTCGAGTCTCAGAAGCTTATAAGGAGATCTTCAGTTTATTTCAGAATATAGAGAAAGGTAATATCCTCAGTCTTGCTTCTCAGAATTTTTCATGTAAAACTCCACAACTATCATTTAAATTCTTTAAATGTAGCAGAAAACATGCCCCTTGATTAAATAATATGTTTAAAGTTATCCATAAAAAGTCTTACAGATATATTAAAGACATTTATAACATATCTTGTTAGTTTTTAAATTTTTTAATGTTTGAAATTCTTTACCATAAGAGGGTGGGGAGTGTGCAAAACAAAACATATTACAGAATGTATTTTGAAATGGTAGACGGCCTAAGCAATGTAGCATTCCAGTTTGATAAGTCTTACTTCCAAAGCTATTTTACTGCAAGTATATTATGGTTTAAGTAGAGAACACTGAAAGGCCCTGAATGAAGGCACCCAAACACACTCTCTGGCCCTCAGAGAAGGGTAACTGAAGCTAGTTATTAAAATAGCAGTTGGAATGAATAATGAGGAAAAGAGAGAACTTCCAGGACATTTTTTTTTTTTTTTTGCAGATTTTGGCTGGGGCCGGGTTCGAACCCACCACTCCCAGTATATGAGGCTGGCGCCCTACTCCTTGAGCCACAGGCACCACCCAGGACAATTTTCTGTTTCACAAATTTGCCAGTCCTCACACACATACAGTATAGCTGTATTCTGTACAAGAAGACTGATATTCAGCCACATTGCCATAGATCCTTGTCCATTTAGTACTATTGAGATTTGGACTCCCTTGTATTTTTAAATGAATTAAACAACCAGTACATTAATGATTATTACTGAATAATAGGTTAGTCCCTATAAAAAGATCCCTATATCCTGGATATTGGCATATATCATTTTTTTAAAATAGCATTCCTTTTCATTCATACCATGCCTAGAAACTCACAAACCTTCCTCAGCCCATCCCACACAAATACCCACATGACATTAACTACTTAAAAGTTACAGCTTCCATCTAGACGTAAATGAAAATATACGGTGGAGCAGTATTTTCTATAATTCACATTGGAGAAATTATGGTGTTTCTTCATCTTTCAAACATAAAATGAGATTGTAACAATGAATATTCATTTTTCTACTGCAACCCACTGCTTCTACGGTCTTCTCCTTCATCTGCGGAGGTTATAATTTATCCTTAGTTAACCAGCATCTTGGGATGCACTGCCTTAGCAGTTTGATAGGGTCTGCTAAAAGATGAAGAGAGTGTTGTCTCGTTGAAATACACCTTTGAAAACTTTGGATTTTAATTATTTCAATTTAGTTGCTCAGCCTATGGAATTATGGTCATGGAGATAGGTCAATATGTGAAACATTTTCTCTGAATTAGGTATTGGGAACTGTAATTTTTTCAGTTTTGTTGATATACTAAAAACATTGAATAACCATTTATGTATATTTGGTGACTGATGCTGCCCTTAGAGTACAAATAAGTGAAAAATATTTTGACATTGTGTATTTCAAATTTCAGGGGTAATAATTTGTCTAAAAAGAATACCCCTTACCAGCAAGGAACACCTTGTGCCAGTTGTCCTGATAACTGTGACAAAGGACTATGCAGTAAGTTTGGAATAATTGTAATAAGGAGTTGATATTTTCTTTGCATTTTTAAAGAAATCTCTTAAAGTAAAGCAGTTTAAGTAATGTACTTACCCAAAAGCAAAAAAAGAAAAATACTCCAACCATGTGTTAAAATAAACATTTTACATACTTTAGTAACCTACATATCATTTGTAATGAATGAAAAGAGTATTACTACCCTGTTTCCCCAAAAATAAGACAGTGTCTTATTTTAAGGTATGCTCCCAAAGATGCGCTACATCTTACTTTCCTGTAAGTAGGTCTTATTTTCAGAGGATGTCTTATTTTCGGGGAAACAGGGTAGGTAACATAATGGAGCAGGCACCATAATGGCCTTTTTGTGTTTATGTAGAGCCATTGATATTGATCATATACCTCTCTGATAAATAGTTCATTTCATTCAACTTGTTATCATTATACCAAAAGTGGTATTTTAGCTATGTTAACCAGTGTGATGAAAATGTGTCAAACGGTCTATGAAACCAGTGTATGGTGCCCCATGATCACATTAATGTACACAGATATGATTTAATAAAAAAAAAAAAGATTCAAGATGTATAAATAAATCTAAGGGTGTGTGACCACATTATGGCTCAGCCTAGAAAGGCACACCAGCTATTACTGTTTGTGCTGAGTTCACCAGGCTGATTTTTTCATTTCTCTGCTATAATATAATAAGACTGACTTGCCCCATAATTTGATAGTAGCTTTGGGCACATTTTACCACCAAAACTTAATCTAAGAGGGTTATTTGGAAACTATCAACCCATGTAATATGAAAAGAAGAGATAGGTATGGCTGGATACTTTGCAGACAGCCCTCATACATACACTATTGGCTCACAGAACGCACAAACATAATGTTGCAAAGAGGAGAGAATGAAGTAAAAGTCATACAGCATATTCTTTTTAATTTTCATGATTAAAAGCAAATATAGCTCTTAGTTTTATGTAGGTGGAATGGTTTTGTTAAATTATGATGAATGATAGAGTTAACTCATTCACTGTAATTTTTATCTTTGAAATATGTTCAAATTTACTTAGAAATTCTTCTCACTCAATTGTGTAGTTTTAATTCAGAATATTGATGATGTCAAAGCTATAAATCAACTAATAAAAAATTTGAATGTTTATAAATATGCTGAACACCATTTGCTAAGAGGTTTGATATTTATCCTGTTAGCAATGAACACTGATTGGAAGATTTTAAACAAAAGAGAGAAAAGATCCCTCATGTTGTATAAATAACTTTTTGGCAATAGTATGTAGAAACAGTCAAATGGAAACCAGCTATAAAATTGTTAAAAACAAAACAAAACATTGATTTAAAAGAAAAACAGGGGTGAGATGGAGCAACATGATAGAATAGGACCCTTTAATGTTCATCTTTACAGGGAAGCATCAATTTGAACAACTATATGTGAAAGAATATAAAACTTCCCAAGTCCTATGGATACCACATAATAAATAATAGTACCTGGTTTCAGCATACTAATAAGAAGAGATAGGAACCTCAGGCAGCATGGGGAGAGACAATGTCTACCTGGGACTTTGCTTGGAACCCAATCCCAGGACCTCCATAGTAAAGCACAGCATTAGGTGAACCCTGAAGACTCTGACTCCAGGCATTGGCCTTATATGGAGTTTCTGAATTCACTCCAGCATATGAAAGGGAAATCCACCATTCTAATGGGATGGATTTGTGTCCTGACCCATATCACCATCTGACTATGGCTACTTTGAACTCAGAGTGAATTTTGGCAGTAGGTAGGTGATAAATACCACAGACCTTGGACAAGCTCTGTTACTGCCAGTGGTCTAGCAGGCCCAGGGTTCCTGTATCAGTTGATACCCATGCTGTATCACAAAATTGCTTACATCATCTCATCCCTCAGCCCAAGCAACACAATTGAGTGAGTCACCATCCTCTTAAGGGAAGGAGAAAAAATGTAAGGAGGACATTCCTTTAGAATATAGTACCCAGCCTGCCAAAAAAAAAAAAAATAATAATAATAATAATAAACCAGCAGCAGGAAGAAGCTTGTGGCACCAGAATTCACAATGGCATAGAGGTATAGACAAAGCCTCTAGACCTGCCCTAGCATCAGATGGGACATCTGCCATCCAAGTAAGACAGAGTAAGTCCCAACCCATATTACCACTGGCCCACTAAAGTGGCCTGAGACCCTAAATAAATTTTAGAAGCATCAGTCCATAACAGTTTGGGGCCTTGTGCAAGCCCAGGTGCTATACTAATCTGGGAGGTCCTGGGCTTCAGATGCAACAAAGCATAGCATCACCTGCAGTGACCACAGAATTGCTCCTGTAACCACATCCTAAACCAGGTTTGTGGAAAACCAGGCATAAGGATACTGTCTAGTATCCTAGGGGACACAACTCCAGGCTTAGAGAATTCAACAGTCAGCCTCCTTTGAATTCCTTGTATGCTGTCTTAAGAAAGATAAGTAAAACTATCCAAGAAGGTGAAGACTAGAATAACTTTCTATTTGTTCAATGCCTACATATCGAGATACATCCACAAGCTTGAAGATAATTGAGGGAAATAAATTAAATTAACAAATTAAATAAAGAGCAGTGACCAACCCTGGAAAGATGTAGACGTGTGATTTCTAAGAGAGGGAATTCAAAATAGCTGTTTAGGGGATATTATAAAGCATTAAAAACATTCAGAAATATATCAGATAAATGTTAAAAGGATTTTGAAATAATAAAAATAATTGAATTTTGGAAGTGAAAAATATATTGAGCTAATTAAAAAATGCATTAGAAGTTTCAACAGGGAGGGGAGACAAGATGGCGGACTGAAGCCAGCTTTCAACAAAGGCTCCCGTCCAGAAGGAGAGTTAAGGGACAGGAATTTAGTAAGTATCCTGGTGGACTTGAGCCTCACCAAGAGAGAAGGCTGAAGAACGCACATCAACACCGCTGAGGCAAGTTGTGATCACAAGGACGCAAACAAAAGGTACAAAATCCACCACCAAGCGGACGGGAGTCCCCCTCCCCCATGAGACCGGCTCTAGAGCCCCACAATTGAACAAGCGGGCAGAAATTAAAGGCCCTTCCACTACACTCCACGGGAGAGACCTTCTAAAAACTGGACCTACCTCCCCTACTGGGGTGCCGTGGCGTTCTACTGCCAGACATAGGGCTGAATAAAACTTTGGGAATCCTTTGCCGGCAACCCTGAATCCCCGGCGCTCCCCTCCCGCCCACTGAGGTCTGGAGGCCTGTCCCCCAGGACTTCGGATCCTTGGGTGATTTCTCAAGAGGAGTGGACAGTCCCCGAGTTGCGACTGGTCAGCATTGACTCCGAGGCGCGCCGAGTGAGGAGAGGGCACCGGGCTGAGGGGGAGTCACGCCTCGCGGCACTTCCCTGCGGTGCAGTGCAGCAACCCTCCCCGGGCATACGGGGCCCAAGACTGAATCAGACTCTGGCCTCCCCGCTGAGAGCTGAGAACCCCTACTCTCACTCAGGGTCTGAGGGCCTATCCCCCAGGAGTTCGGATCCTTGGGTGATTTCTCGAGGGGAGTGCACAGTGCCTGAGCTGCGTCAGGTCAGCGCTGACTCTGGGACACGTGAGCGAGGAGAGGGCACTCTGCTGAGGGGAAATCAAGCCTTGGCGGCATTTCCCTGCGGTGCAGTGCAGGAGCCCTCCCTGGACCGTAGTATTGCGTGAAACTGAATGAAACTCTAGCTTCCCCCCGCCCCACTCCCAATCGGGGTCTGGGGGCTCATCCCCCAAGAGTTCTGATTCTTGGGGGATCTCTTAAGGGGTGTGGACCCAGCACAAACTGCGGCCGCTCAGTGCTGACTCTGGGGCGCGGGACAGAGGAGAAAAGGGTCGCCTGAGTGCCCACACCAGAGCAGCAGTTCCCTGGAGGTAGATCAACAGCCGTTTTTTCTTTAACGGCAGAACGCTCACTTCTGGATATTCTGAGGCCACACCCCCTGTCTCCCTGGGCAACCAGAGGAGGCCACCGGTGACACGGCTCACAAACCCGGAAGCCTCCAGGGCGGGGCCGACCTAGAGAGGTGTTCAGACGCAATTCTCCAGCAGCAAAGACGTTTGAACTCAAAACAGCCCGTCTCCTGTAGGCGACGACAGGAACAGAGACAGAACCTCACAAAGTTGTCTGTTCTGTTCTGTTCTGTTAGCAGCAAGCATCAGGGACAGGGCTAAACCTGAGTGAACACCTCCTTCCCATCACCTGCATCAAACACTCAAAGATGTCAGGCCCCATCTCCTCCTGCTAGATAGCGGCAGTCTGCGGGGGCCTGGCAGACTTCCTTGCGATTCAGGCAGGTACAAACCCCTGGAGTGTCTGTTCACTGCAGGCAACTGGGTTAGCCATCTGCAGAGATACCAGTGACTGGGTCCCACGGAGAGGCAAAGTGGGGAAGGAGACGTCAACCTTCCCAGACTGCTCTGTTTGCTGGGTGGCTCCTCCTGACTCCACGCTGCACTGGGGTGAGCTGTGTCAGAGGAGTCACCAGGCCCCTGTGATCCAGTTCCCAGAGACCTCTTGAACCCTTCCACCCGAGACAAGTGCCGATTGAGACAGTTGATTCGGACCTTTTGAACTGGGCTAATAGACTGAGGACTCTTCAGGCGGTGCCCTGGGTGTGCGATTGTAGGAAGGTTTGATTCTCCTTTTCCAACTGGGGCCAGAGGTGGGCAGGCGGGGTGACTTAATTGCTGATTTTTCCACACAGCTGAGACTTCAAGCCAGAGTAGAAGTTGCAATAGGATCGAACAGAAACCAGCTGAAAACAAGACAGAACCACTTTGCTCCACCACACCAGACAGGGCCCCAGTTTCTCAGGCCACAACACTGTACAGGCCCTCGATAAAACCCAAGGGGAAAAACCAAAGGGAGTAAACCATGGGGCGGAATCAGCAGAAAAACTCTGGTAACATGAATAACCAGAATAGATCAACCCCCCCAAGAAAAGATACGGCAGATGTGATTGAAGATCCCATTCATAAACAACTGGCTGAGATGTCAGAAGTCGAATTCAGAATTTGGTTTGCAGACAAGATTAATAAAATGGAATTAGGAATTCGAGGAGAAATTCAAAAATTGTCTCAAGAATTTAACGAATTTAAAGACAAAACCACCAAAGACTTAGACACACTGAAACAAGAACTTACAGCACTCAAAGATATGAAAAATACAGTAGAATCCCTCAGTAACAGAATGGAGCAAGCAGAAGAAAGGATTTCTGACATTGAAGATAAAGTCTTCGAACGCTCCCAATCTCTCAAAGAGGAAGAGAAATGGAGAGCAAAAACGGATCACTCACTCAGAGAGCTCTCATATAATTCGAAAAAAAACAACATAAGGGTTATAGGAATTTCGGAGAATGATGAAGTGGCTGCCAAGGACACAGAGGCCCTTCTACATGAAATTATGAAAGAAAATTTTCCAGACATGCCTAGAGAATCTGAAATTCAGATAGCAGACAGCTTCAGAACCCCAGCACGATTCAACCCCAATAAGCCATCTCCCAGACATATCATAATTAGCTTCACTAAAGTTAACATGAAAGAGAAGATTCTCAAAGCAGCCCGGCGAAAGAAAACTATAACGTACAAAGGTAAGAATATTAGAATAACTGCAGATCTCTCTGCTGAAACTTTTCAAGCAAGAAGAGGCTGGTCATCAACTTTTAATCTCCTAAAGCAAAAAAACTTTCAACCCAGGATCTTGTATCCAGCTAAACTGAGTTTCATCTATGATGGAGAAATTAAATACTTCAATGACATTCATATGTTGAAAAAATTCGCCATAAGTAAACCAGCTCTTCAGGATGTTCTCAGACCTATCCTCCACAATGACCAACCCAATCCTATACCACAAAAGTAAACTCACTCAGAAACTTCGGATCAAACTCCAACTTCCACACTGGCGAAAGGATTAAAAATGTCCACTGGACCTTTGAAAAACTCGATACCCAAAATTCCACCAGACTTATCAATACTCTCCATCAATGTGAATGGCTTAAACTGTCCTCTAAAGAGGCATAGGTTAGCTGACTGGATACAAAAACTCAAGCCAGATATTTGTTGCATACAAGAGTCACATCTCAACTTAAAAGACAAATACAGACTCAGGGTGAAAGGATGGTCGTCCATATTTCAGGCAAATGGTAATCAGAAAAAAGCAGGTGTTGCAATTTTATTTGCAGATACAGTAGGCTTTAAACCATCAAAAGTAAGGAAGGACAAGAATGGTCACTTCATATTTGTTAAGGGTAATACTCAATATGACGAGATCTCAATTATTAATATCTATGCACCCAACCAGAATGCACCTCAATTTATAATAGAAACTCTAACAGACATGAGTAACTTGATTTCCTCCAACTCCATAATCGTTGGAGATTTCAACACTCCCTTGGCAGTGTTGGATCGATCCTCCAGAAAGAAGCTGAGCAAAGAAATCTTAGATTTAAACCTAACCATCCAATATTTAGATTTAGCAGACATCTACAGAACATTTCATCCCAACAAAACTGAATACACATACTTCTCATCAGCCCACGGAACTTACTCCAAAATTGATCACATTTTAGGTCACAAGTCTAACCTCAGTAAATTTAAAGGAATAGAAATTATTCCATGCATCTTCTCAGACCATCATGGAATAAAACTTGAATTGAGTAACAACAGGAATCTGCATACCCATACAAAAACATGGAAGTTAAATAACCTTATGCTGAATGACAGCTGGGTCAGAGATGAGATTAAGAAAGAAATCACCAATTTTTTGGAACAAAATGACAATGAAGACACAAGCTATCAGAACCTCTGGGACACTGCAAAGGCAGTTCTAAGAGGGAAATTTATAGCACTGCAAGCCTTCCTCAAGAGAACGGAAAGAGAGGAAGTTAAAAAAATCTGAAGGAAATAGACCGATACTTGGAAGCACGCCACCTTCCAAGACTTAACCAGAATCAAGTGGAAATGTTGAACAGACCCATATCAAGTTGAGAAATAGCATCAACTATACAAAACCTCCCTAAAAAGAAAAGCCCGGGACCAGATGGTTTCACGTCAGAATTCTACCAAACCTTTAAAGAGGAATTAGTACCTATATTACTCAACCTGTTCCAAAATGTAGAAAAAGAAGGAAGACTACCCAACACGTTCTATGAAGCAAATATCACCCTGATCCCCAAACCAGGAAAGGACCCAACAAGAAAAGAAAATTATAGACCAATATCACTAATGAATATAGATGCAAAAATATTCAACAAGATCCTAACAAACAGAATCCAACAACACATCAAACAAATTATACATCATGACCAAGTTGGTTTTATCCCAGGGTCTCAAGGCTGGTTCAATATACGTAAATCTATAAATGTAATTCAGCACATAAACAAATTAAAAAACAAAGACCATATGATTCTCTCAATTGATGCAGAAAAAGCTTTTGATAATATCCAGCATCCCTTCATGATCAGAACACTCAAGAAAATTGGTCTAGAAGGGACTTTTCTTAAACTGATAGAGGCTATCTACAGCAAACCCACAGCCAATATCATATTGAATGGAGTTAAATTGGAATCATTTCCACTCAGATCAGGAACCAGACAAGGCTGCCCGTTGTCTCCATTGCTTTTCAACATTGTAATGGAAGTTTTAGCCACCGCAATTAGGGAAGAAAAGGCGATCAAGGGTATCCATATAGGGTCAGAAGAGATCAAACTCTCGCTCTTCGCAGATGATATGATTGTGTATCTGGAAAACACTAGGGACTCTACTACAAAACTCCTAGAAGTGATCAAGGAATACAGCAGCGTCTCAGGTTACAAAATCAACATTCATAAATCGGTAGCCTTTATATACACCAACAACAGTCAAATTGAAAAAGCAGTTAAGGACTCTATCCCATTCACAGTAGTGCCAAAGAAGATGAAATATTTGGGAATTTACCTAACAAAAGACGTGAAAGATCTCTATAAAGAGAACTATGAAACTCTAAGAAAAGAAATAGCTGAAAATGTTAACAAATGGAAAAACATACCATGCTCATGGCTAGGAAGAATCAACATTATCAAAATGTCCATACTACCCAAAGCAATATATAATTTCAACGCACTCCCTATTAAAGCTCCACTGTCATATTTTAAAGATCTTGAAAAAACATTACTTCGTTTTATATGGAATCAGAAAAAACCTCGAATAGCCAAGACATTACTCAGAAATAAAAACAAAACAGGAGGAATCACACTACCAGACCTCAGACTTTACTACAAATCAATAGTGATCAAAACAGCATGGTATTGGCACAAAAACAGAGAAGTAGATATCTGGAATAGAATAGAGAACCAAGAGATGAATCCAGCTACTTACCGCTATTTGATTTTTGACAAGCCAATTAAAAACATTCAGTGGGGAAAAGATTCCCTATTTAACAAATGGTGCTGGGTGAACTGGCTGGCAACCTGCAGAAGACTGAAATTGGACCCACACCTTTCACCATTAACTAAGATAGACTCTCATTGGATTAAAGATTTAAACTTAAGACATGAAACTATAAAAATACTAGAGGAGAATGCAGGGAAAACCCTTGAAGAAATTGGTCTGGGTGAGTATTTCATGAGGAGAACCCCCCAGGCAATTGAAGCAGCTTCAAAAATACACTACTGGGACTTGATCAAACTAAAAAGCTTCTGCACAGCTAAGAACACAGTAAGCAGAGCAAGCAGACAGCCCTCAGAATGGGAGAAGATATTTGCAGGATATAACTCTGACAAAGGTTTAATAACCAGAATCCACAGAGAACTCAAACGCATCAGCAAGAAAAAAACAAGGGATCCCATCACAGGCTGGGCAAGGGATTTGAAGAGAAACTTCTCTGAAGAAGACAGGCGCACGGCCTTCAGACATATGAAAAAATGCTCATCATCTTTAATCATCAGAGAAATGCAAATCAAAACTACTTTGAGATATCATCTAACTCTAATGAGACTAGCCTATATCACAAAATCTCAAGACCAGAGATGTTGGCGTGGATGCGGAGAAAAGGGAACACTTCTGCACTGCTGGTGGGAATGCAAATTAATACATTCCTTTTGGAAAGATATATGGAGAACACTCAGAGATCTAAAAATAGATCTGCCATTCAATCCTGTAATTCCTCTGCTGGGCATATACCCAGAAGACCAAAAATCACAACATAACAAAGATATTTGTACCAGAATGTTTATTGCAGCCCAATTCATAATAGCTAAGTCATGGAAAAAGCCCAAGTGCCCATCGATCCACGAATGGATTAATAAATTGTGGTATATGTATACCATGGAATACTATGCAGCCTTAAAGAAAGATGGAGACTTTACCTCTTTCATGTTTACATGCATGGAGCTGGAACATATTCTTCTTCGTAAAGTATCCCAAGAATGGAAGAAAAAATACCCAATGTACACAGCCCTACTATGAAACTAATTTGGGACTCTCACATGAAAGCTATAACCCAGCTACAACTTAACAATAGGGGGAAGTGAGAAGGGGGGGTGGGTAGAGGGAGGGGAATCGGTGGGATCACACCTGTGGTGCATATTACAGGGGTATTTGCGAAACTTGGTAAATGTAGAATGTAAATGTTTTGGCACAGTAACTGAGATAACGCCGGAAAGGCTATGTTAACCACTGTGATAAAAATGTGTCAAATGGTTTATGAAGTGAGTGTATGATGCCCCATAATCATATCATTGTATACAGTTATGATTTAATAAAAAAATTAAAAAAAATAAAAAAATAAATAAAAAAAAAAGTTTCAACAGTAGTAATGATCAAGCAGAAGAAAGAATCAATGAGCTCAAAGACAGGCTATATGGAAATATAGAAAAAAGGAAAAGGAATGAAAAAGAATTAAAAAGATTATGAGATCTATGGAAATAGCATTAAAAAAATGTAAGAGTCATCGACATTCAAGAGGAAGTAGACATTGAGAAAGAGGTAAAAAGCTTATTCAAAGAAATAGTAACAGAAACCTTTCCAAATCTGGAGAAAGATATAAATACTCAGTTACAAGAAGGTCAAAAGTCACCACAACACTCAAATAAGACTACCTTAAGTATTATAATGCTCACACTCTCAAAGCTCTATGATAAAGAAAGGGCTCTAAAAGCAAGCAAAAAGAAGCAAATAACATAAGAGGGAGTTTCAATAGGCCTAATAGCAGATTTCTCAATAGAAACTGTGTAGGTCGGAAGAGAGTGGATTGACATCCTCAAGTGCTGAAAAAAAAGAAATGTCAACCAAGAATACTATACCCAGCAAAGCTATCCTTCAGAAAAAAAGGAGAGATACAGACTTTCACAAACAAAACCTGGAGGCATTTATCAGAAACCAGACTCTCTTACAAGAAATGCTAAAGGGAATTCTTTAGTCTGAAAGAAAAGATTGCTAAAGTGTAGTAAGAAAATACCTGGGGATATAAAATTCATTTGGTAAAAGTAACCATACAGACATGTGTAGAATAATACTATAATCATTGTGTTTACACTAATATCTTTACCATAAAACTAAAAGATGAAACTACTAAAAAGTAATAAAACCTGCAGAAATTTGTTAAGAGGCAATATAAAAAGACATATATATAGAAACACTCAAAAGTCAAATGTTGGAGGAGAGATGAAGTAAAAATGAAAGATTTTTGTTTTATTCTTCTCCTTGTAATCAATGTTAAATTGTCATCACTTTTTAAAAACACATTATAATCATAAGGCATTTTCTGGAAGTCTTGGAGTGAACCCAAAATAAAGACATATACTAGATGCACTAAAAATAAAATGCAGTGAATGAAAGCATACTACTGTAGAAAATCACTCAACCACAAAGAAAGACAGCAAGAGAGGAAGAAATGATTCATAAAACAACTAGAAAACAGGAATAAAACAGCAGCAATCTTTTCTCGTCAGTAATAACCTTGAATATAAATAGATCAAATTATCTAATTACCAAATATACAGCAGATGAATGTATGCAAAAAAAAAAAAGATGGAAAGTATATACTGCCTATAAGATGCTCACTTTACCAATAAAGACATGCATAGACTGAAAATGAAGGGATGGAAAAAGATCTTCCAGACAAATGGAAACCAAAAATTTAGAAAATTTTAAAATGGCAGGAATAGCTATCTTTATATCAGATAAAATAAACTTAACATCTATAGTGGTTAAAAAAAACAGAGCAGGTTATTACGTAATAATAAATTATTTATTATTACAGAAAGAGGGTATATCAATTATAAATATATATGCATAAAAGGTAGAGATTGACTACAATACAAAAATAGTAGGAGACTTTAACATTTGTCAGCAATAGACATCTCATTTAGAGATAAAATCAATAAGAAACATTGTAGTTAAACTGCTCTCTAGAGCAAATGGATCTAACAAACATTTACAGAACATTCAATCCAACAATTGCAGCATAGACATTTTTTTCATCAGCACATGGACTATTCTCCAAAAAGACCATGATAGGCCACAAAACAAATCTCAATAAAATTTTAAAAGTGTAACAGGTATCCTTTGTGATCACATTAAGGTAAAACTAGAAATCAATAACAAGAACATTGAAAACAGTGCAAATACATAAAAATTAAACAATAAAACTCCTGAACAACCAAGGAGTTACTGAAGAAATAGAGAAGGAAATTAAAAAAATGAAACAACTGAAAAGAGAAACCCGGCATACCAAAACATGCGTGACACAGTAAAAGCAGTACTAAGAGGGAAATTTATAATAATAAACCCCTGCATCAAAAAAGTAGAAAGGTTTCAGTAAGCAGCCTAACAATGCCCCTCAAGAAACTTGAATGCAAGAGCAAACTACATTTAGTAGAGGGAAAGAAATAACCAAGATATGAATAAAAATAAAATTGAGACTAAAATGATATAAAAGATCAAAGAGGAAGTTGGTCTTCTTGAAAAGATAAAATGACAAACCATTAGCTAGACTGAGGAAAAAAACAAAAAGACTCCCCCAAAATAAAATCAGTAGACAAAGAATAAAAACACAAAGAATAATTAGAGACTATGATGAACTACTGTGTGCCAGTAAATTAGACAACATAGAGAAAATGGATAAATTCCTAGACAAATGTCACCTACCAAGACTGAACCAAGAAGAAACAGGAAACTGGAATAGACCAGTAACAAGTAATGAGATTGATTCCATGTTAGAAAGGCTCCCAGAAAAGAATTCACTGCTGAATTCTACCAAACTTTTAAAGAAGAACTAATACCAATTCTTCTCAAACTATTTCAAAACAATTGAAGGGGAAGGTATTCTTCCAAACTCACTTACAAAGTCACGATTACCTTGATATTAAAACGAGGCAAGGACACCCACTAAAAAAAAGAATGAACATAGAAAATTTTCAACAAAATACTTAAAATCATCAAATAAATCCAACAGCACCTTTAAAAGATTATATACCCCATTATCAAGAGGGATTTATCCTAGTGATCCAAGGATGGTTCAACATAACACAAATCAATAAAAACAATACATCACATCAAAAAACTGAGGTAACAAAAACCATATTATCATCTCAATAGACTAGGAAAAGCATTTGATAAAATTCAACTTCTTTTCATGATTAAAAATTCTGAACAAATCAGGTATAGAAGGAACATATCTCAATAGGACAAACTGTCAGCTAACACCACACTTCCAGGAAACGCTTTCAGCTTTTCTTTCTTTAATTTCTGAGATCTGCAATAACATAAGGATACATTTTTTCACTACTCTCATTGAACACACTATTGAATTCCTGGTCAGAGCAATCAGCATCCAAGGGCATCAAAACTGTAAAGGAAAAACTCAAATTGCCCATGTACATATGACATGATCTTTATTTAGAAAAACCAAAAGACTCCACCAGTAAACTCTTAGAACTGATAAATTCAACAAAGTTGCAGGATACAAAATCAACATACAAAAATCAGTAGTATTTCTATACACCAACAACAAACTAGCTGAAACATAAAGCCAGAAATAAATTCCCTTGTAATAGCTACAAAAAAATACTTAGGGATAAAGTTTAGCAAAAGAGGTAAAAGATCTTAAAAAAAAAAACACACAAAAAAAACTATTGCGGCGGCGACTGTGGCTCAAAGGAGTAGGGCACCGGCCCCATATGCCAGAGGTGGCGGGTTCAAACCCAGCCCCGGCCAAAAACTGCAAAAAAGGAATAAATAAGAAAATTTTAAAAACTACAAAACACTAATAAAAGAAATTGAAGGGGGCACATAAACAGAAAGATATCCATGTTTATGGATTGGAAGAATTAATGTTCTTAAAATGGCTATACTTCCCAAAAATCATCTAGAGATTCAGTGCAATCAAAAATATCAATGACATTTTTTTCACAGAAACAGAGAAAGCAGTTCTAAAATTTGTATGAAACCTCAAAAAACTCTGGATAGTCAAAGCAATCCTGAGTAAAAAGAGCAAAGCTGGAGGTCTCACACTACCTCATTTCAAAATATAATATATAGGGCGGCGCCTGTGGCTTAAGGAGTGGGGCGCCGGTCCCATATGCCAGAGGTGGCGGGTTCAAACCTAGCCCCGGCCAAAAACCAAAAAAACAAAACAAACAAACAAAAAAATACAAAATATAATATATATATACACATATACACACATATACATAGAAAAGTATATGTATATACACATACCATAAATTTATTTGTATTTATATTTGCATATGTTTGTGTATATAATATACTGGGTATATACGTATATATATTCATATACATACACACACTATATACTGAATATATATAGTATATATACTGTATATGTATACATGTATACACACATACATACTACAAACCAACGGTAACCAAAACAGCATGGAACTGGCACAAAAAGAGACACGTGCACCAATGGCATGGAATAGAAAATCCATAAATTAATCCATGTATCTACAGCCAACTTATTTTTGACGTAGGCGCCATGAACACTCACTGAGGAAAGGATAGTCTCTTCGATAAATAGTGCTGTGAAAAGTGGCTATCCTGATACAGAAGAATGAATCCAGACCCTCACATCTCACCCTATTCAAACATCAACTTAACAAACTTACTATTACTTTGATATTAAAACCAGGCAAGGACACACACTCAAACAGGATTGAACCGGATGTGAAAATCCTCAACAAAATACTTAAAATCATCCAATAAATCCGAGTAGAAGAAAACATAGGGGAAATGCTGTAGGACACTGGTCTGGGAAGCTTTTATGACTAAGACCTCAAAAAGTAGGCAACAAAAATAAACAAATGGGATTGCATCGAACCAAAAACTTCTGCCCCCCCCAAAGAAAAGTATCAATAGAATGAAAAGATAACCTACAGCATGTGTGAGAAAATATTTGCAAACTATTTATCTGATAGAGCATCAATATCCAGAATACACAAGCAGCCAAAAACAATCTGATTGAAAAATGTTAGCAGTCAAAAACAATCTGATTGAAAAGCAAGCAAATGATCTGAGCAAACATTTCCAAAGAAGACATACAAATAATCAAAAAGTGTATGAAAATGTCTAATCATCGGGGAAATGCAAGCAACGACAATGAGATTTCATCTCACCCTCGTTAGAATGGTTATTATCAAAATGACAGAAAATAAAAATTGCTGGCAAGGATGCAAAGAAGGGGGGCTGCTTATAAACCATGGGAATGTAAACTAGTTTAGCCATTATGAAAAATACTGTGAAGATAATCGCAAGGGACTAAAATGGAACTAGGAGTCATATGAACCAGGAATCCTGCTACTGAGTGTACATATGTGCAAAGTAAAGGAAATGAGTCTGCTGAAGAAATACCTGCAGCAGCACAAATACCACATCATCTCTCTTACAGGTGGAATCCAAAAAAGTGGATCTAATACAAGTGTAGAGTAGAATACCTATTTCTAGTAGCTGAGAAGGGGCGATAGATGAGGGGAAATGGGGTAAATGTGATCCACAAGTAACTACAAAGTTATAGTTAGACAGGAAGAGTAAGTTCCGGTATTACACAATAGGATGACTGCAGCTAATAACGATGTATTGTGCATTTTAAGATAACTAGACAAGATTTTGAATGGCATCACCACAAAGAAATAATGTTTAAAGTGATGGAGGTGCTAATTATCCTGATTTGATCACAGTGTGTGCATGTATTGAAACATCACCTCGTACCCCATAAATACGTACAATTATTATGTGCTAATTAGAAATAATATAAAACTTTTTAAAAAGATGTGTGTTTACTACAATACTAAAAAAAATAGACAGGTTTGAGAGAGAAAAAGTGAAATGAGTAGTGAGTTTGTTGACTGCGCTGGTTGAGTGTTGCTCAAAAGAAGAGAGGAAACAGCAGTGGTTGATTCCTGTTCCTACTCTTAATCTCTGAGCAGCTGAAGTGCTGTTTCCCTGAGATTGTGGGAATAGTGCAGGGAGACCATACTCAATAAAATTCAGTCTTGTGGCTAAAAATATGATAAGTTTGGGGCCTTTCGGGAGCATCCAGGTAGAAACATCAGAAGGAAAAACAGCATATGATCCTGGTTTGACATCTCTACCCACCCATAAAGATCGTTTACTCCAGAAGGAAAACATTGGCTTGTAAAGCCATGCTGTCCAGTAGTATGAGATGATGGAGATGTTCTCTGTCAGCATGTACTTGGAAGTTTAGCTGCTGGTCATATGTACCCTCTGAACACTTGAAATGTGGCTAGTAAGATTAAGAAATGGAGTTATTTTTATTTAATTTAAATTTGAGTATCTACATCTGGCTAGTAGGTCCCATATTGGGCTCTGCAGGTGTAGAAAGATTTCGTTACATTCATTTTTACTTTGCTCGCTGAGGGAGCAAAGTGGGTCAGTTCATGTTAGAAACATATCAATACATTTAGAATTCAAAAGGTTATAGATTAATCAGTGAGTTCAAGTTAAGACACCTTGCGTGTCCCTGAAAAAGGGAAAAACGCATCATATTGTAAGGGATGCTAACTTGTTTGTTCACTCCTACCCCCCTCCCATGCACTTTGTATGTACGGATTTGCTGCTAGTGAGGAAAATGATACTGATACTCTATTTTTGTTACAGCCAATAGCTGCCAGTATGAAGATCTCCTTAGTAACTGTGCTTCTTTGAAGAGCTCAGCTGGCTGTGAACATGAATTGCTCAAGGAAAAGTGCAAAGCTTCCTGCCTATGTGAAAACAAAATTTACTAACATGCCTAGTGTGCATTGTGAGGGACTTCATAGCGAAGGGCTACATCATTTAATTGACAGATACAGGGGGAACTTGTAGGTATGTTAGTTACAAGTCTAATTCCAAACAGCAATGCATCTCTTTCTCGGGCATCTTTAGAGAGTTTCTCTCAGACACTGATTTACGGAAGTTGCATAGTCTAACATGACAACTTTGAACTTTGACACAAACATAGCACTTTAAATTCAATGAACTGAAACAAGTCAAGGATTTGGAAATTGTATAACCATAAATTTTAAGTCGTAAGAATTTGGGATCACAATGGCAAATTGTGTGATTCCTGGAACAACATGCTAGGAAAGAAAACTGTAACATCATTGCCATCCTGCTCCAGGACGTTTCACCTGTATGAAAAAGGAACTCAAAGCTTGACATCTACATGTGTCTTATGGCCTTTCATTCAAACGAAAGTAATCAGCTTTTAAAATAAACATATAAGTAACCACATAGATGGGATTCTGCGATATTTTTATAATATTCACAATTAACTCCAGCCAGACTCAGCCCAGATGAGTGATTACACAGAACAAAATTTCTAAAATAGTTGGCTATAGAATTAAATTTTAACTAAAGAAAAGTATCAATTCTATTCTTGCTTGCTTTTTCCTTTTTGAGATTTTGATCTTGTCTCTACTGGTTTTGTTGATTAGAAAACAAAGCAAAAGAAGAGGGCATAATAATAGAATATATAAATCTAGGTTTCCAAAGAAACAATAATATTTTTTAAAACTTAGTCATTTATAAATCTTTACATATGTTGTCAGTATTGATAACAACAGGTGAAGCAGTCTCCTTTTCTATATCAAAACATACACTAAAAATACCTTTTTTTTTTTGAGACTGAGTCGCACTATGTCACCCTCGGTAGAGTGCCATGGTGTCATGGCTCATAGCAACCTCTAACTCTTGGGCTTAAGTGATTCTCTTGCCTCAGTCTCCTAAGTAGCTGGGACTACAGGTGCCCACCACAACATCAGGGTATTTTTTTTGTTGCAGTTGTCATTGTTGTTTAGCTGGCCCCGGGCTGGGTTGGAACATGCCTCCTTGGTGTATGTGGCCGGTACCCTAACCACTGGGCTACAGGCACCAAGCCTAAAAATACATTTTTCAGGTGAATATTTATTAAAAGTCAGAAAGTACGTCTTGCCCGGCTAATGGTGAAACAGCATGAACTATTGATTCCTTTGAGATTAAAAAGACTGAATTATCGTATAACCACTAAAAACTTAAATTCATATTCTTAAAGCTTCCAAAAAGTAATTTCTAGGCCCGGATGGGCTCCCCTGCAAAATTCTAACAAATACTTAAAGAATAATTAATAATAATTTTACATAATGTCTTCATAAAATTGAATGGATATAAATACTACTTAATTCAGTCTTTGAGACTAGTGTGATACTAATACTAAAACTAAAGACATTGCAAGAAAAAAATAGAGATGTGTTACTGTCATGAACACAAAAAAATTATAAATAATTAATAAACTTACTAATATAGTAAAAGGAAAATACACCCTGTCTAAGACTTGGAATAAATTGCTAGAACAAAGCAAAAATTAAAACACATTGTTTAGAAGATAAATCACTCATTATGGAGTATACTCATTGTATACAGAGTTCCCCATGAATTTCTTTGGAAATTGATTCTTCCAAAAGATTAGCATTTCTTTATCCTAACCTTATTAACTTATTTACCTCATAACCTGTGTTGGAAATATTTAGTCCTACTTCAGGGAAGAAAGAGTAGTATTTATTTTTTTCTACTGCAGGAGTACACAGATGCAATGATAATGTGTGAGGGAAATACACAGTTTTTCACTTGAGTGGTTTTCACAAGAAGTGCATTCTGTTTTTGAGGTAGCATTTTTAAGGTTTTAAATACAGACTTTTCTTTAGGATTAATTTTAAAATTAGATTTACCATTGTGGGTGAGAGATCTGATTTGGTCCTTATCAGAAATGACCAGAAAATAACCTTCATAAATGCTTTTAGATAATAGGGAAAACTTTGCTATTCTCTCTGCCTTTTAAATTTGGGGGGATTGTTGTTCTTCCTTTTATCTAACCCTCTAAGAACAAAGCTTTCTGAATTTTATCTAACTCTAATGTCTGGAAAGGAGTCCAACATATACACAAAAAAATTCCATGTTAGAATATTTAAAATACAATTGCTAATTGAAAGTTAAAATACTCAAAATATTTTCTTCCATTAAACCAAACAGTTGTTTCAGTAAGTGTGTATTTTGTCTCATGTAGATTTTACATCACTCTACAATAATTACAATTCAGAGATGTTATTAATATGTAGTATATAACTATCCAATGTTTTTCAAAAATCTTAATGAAATTTTTTTCTATATAGTTTTTTTCAACCAACTAAAATGTCCAAATCTAACTTAGATTTCTTCAGAAAGAGCAGGCTGCCCAGCATCAGAATTGATAATTGCACACCACCCCCAAACCCCCAAACATTTGGCTGTATAGACTAAATCTTTTCCAGAATGAATATTGTTAGTGAACATTTTGATATCATTACTAACTCAGCACGGCCATCAAGTTCCCCCTTGATGTGGTCATCCATTAACTATTCAGTACTGTTCACTTCTAGAAAAACATTCATGCGCCCATCATTCATTTCTAACATTGGATTGTTGATTGTTCCTCAGTCAGACTCATTTTCATACTTCCTTGCTTTTGTTTATATTGGATTTTCTTACTCATTCTGATCAGAATCTTATTTTTTATTTCAACCCAATGTCTCATGTGACATTACTCCTTCCTCTTGGATCACACAGGCCTATTTCACTTTCCTTCATATGAAAATCTTGTTTCCTCCACTCAATATTAGTTCCCCCAGCCAAACTCCTGTGGCTTGCAGGGCTCACAGAGTATTTTGCACAGACAGCAGGCCACCATTCGATATTTACTGCAGGAACTGTCATTATTTTTAATAAGAAATTCATAATCCAGGGTATGCAGCTGGTGTCTACTCAGAGAAAACTACAGAGATAACTGCTACAAATATCTCAACTACCTTAATAAGTATGTGGTATATGAGACTTCGTTAATAAAAATAATGAAGTTTAAAAAAGGATTTTTTGTGAAATTAATGGCCAGTTAACTTGTCATTTTAGAATTGAGTTCTTCATGTTAGAATTTATGGTTTTCAAGATATTCTTAAAAATGTAGAGATATTGCGCACCCAAGAAGTAACATTTCCTCCTAATATTTTGAAATTAAAAATGAAGGAATTAACATTAACAAGGTAAGATCTTTTTTCATAATACTTTCTCATTAGAATATAACAGTTTTATTGCCTGTTCTTTCAAGATTCATCTAGTTAACCAGGTTGAGAATAAATTCTCAGTGACTCACTTACAGTAAATAATGGCTTAATACATTTTTGTAATAAAAAAAAATTGGCAGGTGCTTCCTGTGGATTTTATTTCTATTTTAACCATATTAATTTGTAATAGTTGAATTTCAAGCATAACACTCAGCTTGGAGTGGTGATAATTTGAGGCATAGTAAGCTTAAATTACGCTGTCTCACTAAACCTGTCCAAGCTATTAGCCATTATCTCTTCTCCGCATCCTTGGTCAGTCCAAGCACAATGGTGTTTACAACTAATTGATTACAATCAGTTACAATTATCTTTGTTCTTTCTTCACTTACACTGCTTCACTTTACCAGCCTTAAAAACATCCTTAAAACCTCCTAATATTAACAGAAAAAGCAACAAACATTTTTTTCTGAGTACAAGGACAACTGAATTCTATTTAAACTTTTTAAACTTCCAATTATTAATATGCAAGTCAGTTAATATTTCAGGACCATGGTTTTGTTAGTTTTTAAGGCTGACCAGTAAACTACTCATATACACTAAATCTAATGAAGTTAAAAAAGGAAAGAAAAAAAATAGAGTGAACCGTCTGTGTTGGCTTGTTTGAGTCTGATCCACTGCACACCTCCCAGGGCGAGACTGGCCCGCTGCAGAACACCACGGCTGAAAGCTCTGGTGATAAGATAATCAACTCCTTAAAACCTGGACGCCAGTCCCTCAGCTATTAGACAAAGAGCTGGTATTTTCCTCCCAGCCATGAACACAAGTGTACCTGATAACCATTCTTTGTTTGTCATATCATATGACTTTAACCACAGTCCTGGATCTCAGGCTTCTGCTCACATCAAGGGAGGGGCACAGTTCCCCAATTTTTCTCCAATAGAGAAGACAAAGATAGCATGATGGGACCAGAGCAAGATTCATTTCACTCCTGAATCCTAGTTCCTGAGTACCCAAGGGAAGAAACCAGTGTTTTGTATCCTGCACTAATAGGCTCCCAAGGATAGGAACCTCTAAGAATCTGTACCTGTTGGCACTGACCCAGTTGGTGATGGGCAATAGGGTGAACCTCATCTGCTGCTGACCCCACTTTATGAATTTCCCCCAGTAATCACTACTCAGGGAGTTTTGACACCCGTACTGTTTGGCCATTTGCCCTTGTTTAATGAGCATTTTGGACTAGAAGCCGCAGCATTTTAAGGTTCTAGGAATGAAAACTTGCTGCTTAAAAAATTTGGAAGCTCAATGTGTATTAAAAAAAAAAAAAAAGAGGAGCTTTCTTCAATTAATGTGTTAAGTAGCCTGGAGGTACTCATCATTTCCTCTGATCCCTCCTTTTTCTTATAGAGGTTAGAGCCATCTTTAGATGCAACTTAGGTCTCCTTAGAGCACCATTTAAGAACCACTAAATAATTTCCATGTATCTGTAAGAGATAGTAATTAAGGTTCTATTAGTGTAAGAAGGAGATATACATCTATCTTCTTTCAAAGATTGCTTTTTACTGCTACATCAGAAGCCCATTGGATTAATTACAGTGCACCAATTACAGTTATGCTCATGAATCAGCCCTTCATTGAAATAAAATCCTATGATTCATTTGTTATTTAAAAACTTAGGAAGGACAGTCCTTTATGCAGAGTCATAAAACATGTTTTAATAAAAGTATTTGAAAATCTACATATCTTTTAAAAAGTTTTAGAAGTACTAATAATATAAAGAAGAGAAAACTTTATTCCGTTAAATGTCATTTCACCATTAAATACTTCACTGTTAAATATTTCACTAAAAGTTACATGTAAATAGCATAAAGGAGCAAAAGTTCTAAAAGTGATTTTTCTCAAAAGGTAAGAAGTCATATGTAACTTCTTTATTTTACAAATCTTTATTCAGTCCCTCAAAGGGATGAAACAAACTCTCTGCCAGGCTCTGAATATATGACTATGAACAAAACAGACAAGATTCCACTAGAATGTGAACTCTGAAAACGAGGATCTCAACTGTTTTGCTCACAGCTTTATTCTCAGGGCCTGGCAAAGTGTTTTATACCTGTAACAGAAAAGGGAGGAGATAGGCTATTTAAATAACACTCCATCATTGGAAGTTTCAAAAGCAGTATTTGGCCAGAGGACTTTATAATGCAGGATACGTATTCTCCAGACAGATTCCTGCTACTTCAGATCACTGTGGTCACATTATGTACTAAGACTGGGGGAATCTAGATTGGGGGGAAAGATAAAGGTTGAATTTTAAATTATGCTCATGAATTTTTAGAGACTGATGAGCCATATCAGTATATAATGAGAAGATGGTACATACAAAATAGGATCAAAATTTTTTCTAGACTTAATAAAGCTATTTAAGTGAAAAATTGTCCAAAACCATGTAATTAAACCCACTGAGGTTTATTTTTGCAAAAAAAAAATCATTTATGAAATGGGATAAAACTATATAACTGTACAAAAACTAGACTGAAATTGTAAACCTAGAACTTAGAACAAATTGGAAACAATACAAGAAATATTTAGACCAACAAGATGTTTTGTCTGCAAAAGAAATACTATGTTGCTATTTTCAGCTAACCTAGATCTGGTTTCAAAGACAGTGGAAAAAAAAAAAAACAGTCTAATTGCTATATCTTTTACTGGAGATTTCTAAGTAAAAAATTAATGTTGTATGTATAGACGTTTACAAGTTTTATACAGATTATATAATAAATTTTATAATTTTAATTAAACTTATTATTTAGAGGAGAATAAGAGACATAGTGCTTGAAAAATGGAAAAGCGAATCTATACATACCCTTAAAGAAGCAACTCTGCACAAATAAGTTCACAAAATATTCAGCAGAAGCTGCTGAAACTACATCTTGTGATGCTCCTGTGATGTAAAGGGTCAGAATGAGTTGAATAACCTCTTGCAGAAAACAGCATTAAAAAATGAAAATAGCCTTAGAATGATTTATGCTTTTTCAATGTTTTATTGAACATGCTAATTGAATACATTCATTCAAAATATTTTATTTGATATTTTATGGATTATATTCTTTATTAAATATAAGTTTAAATTAAAGTCGTTAGGCTTATAGTCAGTGCTCATAATTATATTTGTAAATTGAATAAAGGCTTTTATCAATATTTTCATTTAAAAGCAGGGAGACCTGGTATAGTTTATTGGAGGGTAATTTGTCAATGTCTATCAAAATATAGGTGTGTCTATTCTTTAATCCATTAATCCTCTTAGAATTTATCTTTAATTAACCTCTAGGAATTTCACATCGTTTTTACAAAAATATTAAAATACATATATGCAAGATTATTCATTGAAACATTATTTGTAATTGTAAAATATTAGAAATAATATATTGTGTATACACAGTAGGGTTGGTTGAATAAACAATAGTGCACCCACCTAATTGATTAGTAGACAGCTTCTTAAAAGTAAGAAGGATCTTTATGAACTTATATAAACTAATTTTAAAATGAAACAGCAAAGTATGAAAGCATTTTTATAGTATTCTACTTTAGTAAAAAGAATGATAAATATTAAAATAGGCATGCAATTTCACATTTATTCATACTGTGTATGCAACATAAGGACAGTGTACTGGAAACTAGTAGGGCCAATTATATACAAAGTGGGTGGCTGAGAATGGGGTGAGCAGGATGGAGGGTGTCAAAGCGGTAGGGAAAAGCAGCTGGGAGTACTCCTTTTTTATAGTTTAGCTTGTGAAATTATGTTGTTATGTTTTCATATATTCATTGAAATAAAATACAATTAACTCAAAGTGGAAGGAAAGTCTAAAAATGGAATAGAAACAAAAAATTATTCCAAATAAATAACAATGAAGAATGGAGGGGGAGAGCCAATCTAATGAATATTTGAATGCCATATTTGGGCTTTGTTCAGGATAAAGAGAAAAAGAATTATAAACAAATACTCAACTCTAGTAAGGTTTCGTTTGCTTTTATCATAGACATCTGGGTAGGTAATTTAGAAACTACTAGCTGTGTATTCCATGAAGGAACAAATGAATAAATCTGTCATGAATAATGGGAGCCAGGATTCTCAGCATTGGACAAGGGATTTACCCATATGAAAAGGGGGAATGAAGGCACAGATCCTAAGATGCTACATTAAAACTGGAAGTATCAGTGTTCGTTTAGGGCTTTTAATGTATAGAGATAAATGGGAAACAGCAGTAAACAAAGAAGACGCAACCCCTCTCATCATTAGTGGATAATTTAGAAACTAGGAGATAGGAATATAGAGATTCCCAGTTACTAGGGATACAACCATAATTTAGATGGTAAAAATGATTCATCAATCGATAGAAAATGTAACACCAAAGGAGGAAATGCAGTCTTGCCACAATACAGTTTTAAATTAGAGAACATTCCAGGAAACAACATTTCCCTTTTTGTGTTGACTACATGAAGTATCCATCTTTATCACTGCAATTTGCCACCAAGCAAAGGCAGGAGAGAGTGATGAGGCTATAGCAGCCATTGAGAACTTAGTGGATCCAGAAGACAAAGTCAGTCTTTAAGACGTGAAACTACAGGCAATGTACTCAGTTCCCAGGCATCAGAGTCCTTAGTGTCTCAGATCTGGGGAAAAGGCTACAAAAAGTTACTTATTTTGGGCATGTTTTGGGACAGAACAAGTTGAATAGATATCATAAACAACATTCAAGATAAATGTCATGAAATCGTACTGAACTTGATAAATTTAGTTGAGTGTACAGGGTCTGACAATTAAGTTCGCTACCTCATCCTAGAAAACGTACTACATACCTCCAAATCCTTCCAGGTAAATACAAAAGATGAGAATTCTCAATCTTTCTTTAAGGTTGAATGGTATTCCATAGTATAAATATACCACAGTTTATCCATTCATTGGTAGATTGTAGGAGACCATGCACCAAGCTTGTGGAAGTGGTCACAGCTCTGGAGGAAGGTGCTGGGAGCCGGACAATCTCCTAGCCAGCATGGAGGTGTTTGGCTGTCCAGAGACAAGCCCTCAAGCAGCTGCGTGTGTTAATGAGTTGAGATCGGGGGCTTGTTAGCAAGCAGGTGTTATACATTGGACATTCGTGGTGCAGCAGGGTGGGAGTCAAGCCAAGGGAAAGAGCATGTAGTGATCTTTAAGCACGTAGCTCTTGTACGTGGGCCCCCACACCTGTTGTATAATGCTTCAATGAAAGGCCAGGGCAGAGGTTGCTTGGGCTCTCCCTGGAATATGGGAAGCCTCCCTCTTGCAGGCATTTGAACCTTCAATCCGTGGTCCTGGCTGCTTTTATTCACGAGGTGACAGTGTGCCACAGCAGGCACATACAGTTGATGGGCACTTGGGTTATTCATTGCAATTGTGAACTGAGCTGCTAGAAACCTTCAAATACCAAGGTCCTTATGGTAAAATGATTTTCTTTTCTTCTGGGTAGATACCTAGTAATGGTATTGCAAGATCAAATGGAAGGTCTATTTTTAGCTGTTTGAGGATTCTCCATACTACTTCCAAAAAAGGCTGTTTTAGTTTTACAATACTGACAACAATGTATAAATGTTTCCTTCTCTCTGCACCCACACCAGCATCTGCAGTTTGGGAGCTTTGTGATATGGGCTATTCTTGCTAGGGTTAGGTAATATTTCTATGTGATTTTGATGCGCATTTCTCTGATGATTAGGGACAATAAGCATTATTTCATGTGTGTGTTTGCCATTCATCTTAGCAGAAGGTTCTTTTCCTGTCTCTTGCCTAGTGATAAATGGTATTGTTTGCTCTTGTTGATTAGTTTGAGTTCTCTGTACATTCTGGTTATGAGGCCTTTGTCAGAATTACAAGATGTGAATATCTTTTCCCATTCTAAAGAGTGTCTGTGTTGCTTTAGTTGTTGTGCCCTCATCTAAGTCTATTTTTCTACCCATTAACCAACCTCCCTTTCTCCTCCCACACACAATCTTCTAAGCTCAGGTAACATTCTACTCTAATCTGCTTGAGATCAACATTTTTAGCTCCCACATATGACTAAGAACATGCTCCTAAGTATGTACAATTGTTAAATATGGTATTGTGCATCAATAAAAATTAAACCAATGTGCTTGCATACATAAAAATAGTTATGAGATTGGATATCATGAAAAAAATGTAAACAGAAAAAAGTTTTAACATAGCCATAAGTTCTAAGAGGATACCCAAAGAGTAGTCTATAAATTATGAGGAAGTCCAGGAAAATGTGGTTTTTTGGAAGTCAAGTAAAAAAAAAAATGTTTTGCATGCAAATAACTTCTCCCATTCTGTAGGTTGTCTCTTTGCTTCATTGAGTATGTCCTTGGCTGTGCAGAAACATTTTAACTTAATCCAGTACCATTTATTTATTTTTGATTTTTCTGCAATTGCTTCTGGGGTCTTCATAAATTCTTTCCTGAGGCTGATATCATCAAGAGTTTTTCCCACAATTTCTTTTAGAATTTTTATTGCTTTGTGTCTTCGATTTAAATCTCTTATCCATCGTAAGTTAATTTTTATGAGTAGTGTGCATCCTGTTTTACTCTTTTACATGTGACTAACCAGTTCTCCCAACACCATTTATTGAATAGAGACTGTTTTCCCAATTTTTGTTTGCTTTGTCAAAGAGCAGATGACTGTATGAGGCTGGTTTCATCTCTAGATTCTATGTGATATTCCATAGATCTATGTCTATTTTTATAACAATACTATGCTGTTTTAATCACTATAGACTTGTAGTATAACCTGAGGTCTCGTAAAGTGATGCCTCCAGATTCGGTCCTATTTCATAGAATTGCATTGGCTATTTGGGATTTTTCTCATTCTATATGAAGCATAGAACTATTTTTTTCAAGATCTGCTGGGGGGCGCCTGTGGCTCAAGGAATAGAGTGCTGGCCCCATATATGGGAGGTGGTGGGTTCAAACTCGGCCCTGGCCAAAAACTGCAATAAATAAATAAACGAATAAATAAATAAATCTGCAAAAATGATGTTGGTATTTTAATGGAGATTGCATTGAATCTGTATTTCACTTTGGGTAGTATTGCCATTTTAACAATGTTGATTCTTCTGAGCCATGAACATGATATATCCTTTCATCTGTTAATATCCTGTGCAATTTCCTGTCTCAGTGTTTTGTAATTTTCTTTATAGAGATCCTTTAAGTATGCTCTGAGGTATTTCATTTTCTTTAATGCTACTGTATGCTACATATCTGACAAAAGGCTAGTAACCAGAATCTACAAAGCACTCAAGCAAAACAATAAGAAAATATCAAACAACTCCAGTTAAAAACTGGACAAAACTTTACTGAATTTATGTATCAATTTCAGTTTTTTAAGCATTTGGCACATATCATTTTAAGGGAAAAATACATATTTGAAATCTTACCTTAAAAAGGGTGTTGTTCAAAAGACAAAGACTTAAAAACTATATACGAAAGAACAACACTCCCCAAACTGAAACTCTCCAATAGCGACACAACATATTTTCAGGGGTGACATTCTGAGATGACTCAGCAGGTTTTCAATGGGTTTATTCTATTATTTTTGAAATTACTTGTGTGAATATAAATTGGATCATTGTGGTGTCCCTATACGGTTGTTGGTTGACAATCTAATGCCACAGAAATTTCTTGGGCTTGGAAGAAGTTCTCACCAAAAGTGTCTGAAGTGTAATTAATGTATTTAATTTATGAAAATGAGTGTGGACATAGCCTCTCTGGTGGAAAGAGTCAAATTCAAAATCTACCTGGTTTCTGAAGCCCCCAGTATCAACAACCAGATGTAGTTATTTATGTCAGTTGCAGATTGTTCTCTTTGGAATTAACATTTAGTCCCTGTTAGTTTGTACAATCATTACCTAAGTATATGCCTTTCTCAAATTTTGCACTATACTTGTACCACAATTTGCAATGCTTCTCTCCTATTTTTACTGGATAAATCTGAGAAATACACATGCAGGCATTTACATGTTGTTTCACTTTTTACTTGAAGAAATGAGATAGCAGAAAAGTGACTAAAAGCTTGACCTGAGTCCTTAAAAGGGAAGTAAATCAGTTACAAAACTACTCTCAGGGACTTTCACAAACATTTCCTTACTTGATCCTCGCCATAAAATTGGGACATAGATAACTTTTTGGCATGTCAGAAAATTGGATTGTTTCATGTCCCTGGATTATTTCACTCTGCTACGCTGCTTCTCACATCAGAAAGAAACCATTAGTACTGGCAATTGTGAATTTTTTTCTCAACCCCATGTCTGATTACGAAAGTAAGTAGCTAGAATAAACTATCGAGTGGCTCATGTGTGTTTAATTCTGAAAGTACAAGTTCCCATTTTATCTATAGTTTTTATTTGCTGATGCAAAGAATCTGATATTGGATTTCTTAATTCCTACATTGTTTTGCCAAATGATGCAACAGAATATGTGACCTTTAAATCAGCTTATTTTAATTCTTTCTTAGCTGATAACTCATATGCATAATGATGTTACTAATAATTCAGACACTTGCCACATAAAATTGCTTAAATTTTACGTTCATGGCTTGGAGTAAATTTTTTTAAACTTGTCAAATTTTTATTTTTTGTAAATTTTAGAATGATTTCTACCACTAATTAAGACCATGACTTAGAAAAACCCCATCAAATATTGACCTAGAAGGGAGTAACAAGTGACTTGAGTCAGTTTTCTTAGAAAGGGAACATAAGAGGGTAATTCTGACTCAAGTGATTTATTGAGAGGTGCCCTCAGGAGAAGGCCAATGAGGAAAACTGGGTGGTGGATGGGATGAGCACGGACTTGGTTTCTACTGGAGACCAGTTTCATCTTACTGTAAGAGCACGCTAGAGCTCACATTGCATCACAAACTTAACTCCACCTTGAAAAGAGAACCAGCTTTTCTGTGGTAGTATTATTGGCCCCTGAGGGTCTCAATGTTGCATAGCACCGTGGAGCAAGGGCAAGGGTTATTATGTAGAGGACAGGGCACATGACCCATCACCCAGACAGACAAGCAACACTCCCAGCATCTGGCAGACGGGTGCAGCAGCTAGTGAGGAGGGTCTGGGCAGGTACCAACAACAACTACTCCTCAACCAACACGGCTCTTTTAAATCATCTCTCATACAATTGGAAATAAGGGACAATATCACCATTTCTGCACCATTTACTGATGGTGGTAACTGAGATTGTAGTAACAATGACAATTTTATTTTTTATTTATTTAACTTTTTATTGAGGTGAGAGGGAATTCATATTAGAAGGAATTATGCACTTAGATCATCTGAAGCTGGTGAAGAATGATTCTCTTCACCAGAAGGGAAAATCCCCCAACTATGTTTCCAATATAATGAATACTGACAATGATGAGAGTAAATCAAATTATTATTATATATATATATATATTTTTTTTTTTTTTGAGACAGAGCCTCAAGCTGTTGCCCTGGGTAGAGTGCTGTGGCATCACAGCTCACAGCAACCTCCAACTCCTGGGCTCAAGCTAGTTTCCTGCCTCTGCCTCCCAAGTAGCTGGGACTACAGGTGCCCACCACATTGCCCGGCTATTTTTTTTTTTTTTTTTGGTTGCAGCCATCATTGTTGTTTGGCAGGCCCAGGCTGGATTCGATCCTGCCAGCTCAGGTGTATGTGGCTGGCACCTTAGCCGCTTGAGCCACAGGCGCCAAGCCAATCAAATTATTTTTTAAGATGGGCTTGGGTAGTATCCATGAAAATCCTATGCATGGGCACTTTACATCTGTACGTTAAAGATACATTTCTGTTACTATGATAGAAACCTAGCAGCATAGGCTGTCAGGGCCTCTTTGTTATAAATCATCACAGTAATACGAGAAAGTTCTTCAGGACATCATATTTCTTTTCACACACAAGTGAAATATGAGAAGTAAAATAATCCTCAATTTTTTTTTTTTTTTGAAACAGGAGTCTCATTCTCTCTCCTGGGTCGAGTGTTGCAATGTCAGCCTAGCTCACTGCAACCTGAAACTCTTGAGCTCAAGCAATCCTCTTGCCTCAGCCTCCCAAGAAGCTGGGACTACAAGCACTCAGCACAATGCCCCACTAATTTTTCTATTTTTAGTACAGACAAGGTGTCACTCTTGTTCAGACTGGTCTCAGAACTCTTGAGCTCAGGGATCCGCCCACCTCAGCTTCCCAAAGTGCTAGGACTGCAGGTATGTGTCACCACACCCAGTCTTTCATCTTTTTTTCTATGATGATTATTTTCACTCTTCTTTGGACTTTGGACTTAATCAAACATGAAAAATATTTTTCCTATAATGGTATGTGCCAAAATTTTACTATTCCTTCCTTCGATAACACCCTCTAGCCTATCTTGCAAGTACAAATATTAGTTTATTTTTCCTTGTGACCATGTACATATTTACAAATTTGTTCAAAAGCTCTGATAAATGTGTAGTCTCCTTGAAACATGAGTGATGAAAATTCTTTAATACATATTGTAAAAACCCAAAGTTAAGGTTACATTTTCAAGCCATTAAATGAGAACCATACAAACATCTTAAAGGCTAGGTAAGGACGTCACCTTTTAAGGGAATTATTAAGCAATCTTGCCCTAATTGACTAATCTTAGGATCGTAACTCTCTTAACATGAAGCAGTTTGAATTGCATAGTTTGTGGGAGTCTCACTTCCAGAATTTGATGAAACTGCTTTTCTTATAATGACTCAGATTTTCCATCTCCACAGTCTAACATAGGGCTAGGCATGCCTATCTAATTGTTTCTTAATAATTTGCCTTTTTAAGTCATTAAATAAATGATGTTTCAGAGGCATTACAGAGCATCTAAATTTTCACATTCAATAACATGAACATTGTATTATGAAGTATTTGTCTTAAACTAGTCAAACTATTTTTAAAAATGGAGAAAGGAATCAAGAATATTGTATCTCCCTTATTCTTCTATCCCATCTCTAGATTTTCTTTTTTCAACATAAGCTTCCTCATTTTTTCTTCTCTTGCCTCTGTTAGTTATAATTTGTTCTTAGTTGTTACTATCTTTGAAATATTTCCTCTTCTGATTAACACCCCTTGCAACTTTTTTCCAATATTATGAGTCAACTGTCTTGGCGAAACACATGTTTTCCAGTTCACATATTCCTTAAGTTAAACTGTTTAAAGTAATCATAGATACAAGAATTTCTTAAGGAATATACAATATAAAAAAATGTAAATTGTGACAACAAAACATAAAATGTGTAACTTTTGTATGTGATCAAATTTCTTCCACATTCTACTAAAATAACAAATATAGTTCACTAGTAACCGTCTAGTCATGGTGTTAAACATTATAAATCAATTATTTCATTGTCTCTTCTGTAACTTGAGTATGATGTTATCCCCACGTACACACTTCATAGATGAGAAAACTGAGACTTGACATAGTCTTAGTTTTTTACCTTGATTACCTTGATCCTGGTCATGCTACTTACAAATAGAAAGCTGGAATTCAAACTTGGGCAGGTGATACTTGGTGGTCTGCTTTAAACACTATAGTATATTGTTTAATACTGAATAAGCAATGTACAAAATGACAAGTAAGGTCTTTCTGACTGCAAATAGATTAATGTTTTAAGTGTTGTAATAGAAGAATGTTCAGTCTGGAGAAGGATAATTCTGTTCAAGGAAGATGCCACCAACAATATTTGAGCTAGTATTTATAGGATGAGTAAGAATTAATATGCAGAAGAGCAGGAAAAGAAACATAATATATTCCAAAAAAAGAAAACTACCTGGAAAGGCAAATTATGAATAGCATAATACAATGAATTTCAAGCTATAATTATTTTAGATTTTTACTTTGGGAACTGTATTGCACAAGCAGATACTAGAAGATAACACTGAAAGGTAAATTGGAGCTAGATTAAAATAATAAGAGCAGCAGCAGCAGCTAACATTTATTAAGCATATGTTATATTTCAGGAACTCTTCTAAGTGTCTTCAAACATCACGTCCTTTAACTGTCATGGCAAACTTTTTAGGTAATTGCCACTCATAGCCCCTTGCTTCCAATGTGCCCTGGCCTAAGAAACAGACCTTTTCATTGGAGCTCACATAAGATACTTCAAGCCCTAATTACCTCTTCTTGGCTCGCTCGACACCAAGAGAAAACCATATACCATTGTGGTGCCAAATTGTTCCAGTACAGACTTTTGCACTATCAGCCCTTTTCTTCAATCATGTTTTCCTGATCAGATATGTTTAATCAGCAAATTGACTGGCTGGGCAATGTCTAAGCAGGAAATTTATAATGCCATTTTGTTCTGGGCCCAGGGCAAGCTAGGTCTCTGGCCCCGGGCTTATCTATCCTATGGACTTGGACCACTGCACCACCTTGGTTGGGAACAATTACCCTTAGGTGCCTGAGGTCTATTTGCTTTAGCAAGAGAGAGAGAAAGACAGTCTTCAAGGGAGAGAAACAGTCTTAATAAGAGAGTGAACCTTAGCAGGCTTCTTTGAAGAGCCTCAGGCAGAAGCCTAGAAAAGCAAGAGTCAGAGTGGGTGAGTCTGTGAAAGACTAGCATGCGTGCTCTCCGGCTGCCTTCTCCTTCAGCTACTTGTAGACGTGATCCCCTGGTTATTTGCAAGGTGTAGAGACTGCCAATCACTGATGTTCTCATCTCGTGAGCTCTTGTGTTAAGGAGAGCTGAAGCCCTTCCCCATGCCCTTAACACCAAGGTGTTATATTATCTAGATGTTATTGGTGTTTCTTATAATCACAGAGTGTTCCGAGCTTAACTCTCACTTCTCCTTTCCATGAGCTATATCAGTGGTTCTCAGCCTTCCTAATGCCGCAACCCTTTAATACAGTTCCTCATGTTGTGTTGACCCCAACCATAAAAAAATTGGGGGTCACCACAACATGAGGAACTGTATTAAAGGGTCCCGGAATTAGGACAGTTGAGAATCACTGAGCTATATGGTCAGCTACATATTCCCCCTTTTTGTGTACCTGAAGATAATTTCTAGTATGGCAATGGAAGTTGTTCTTGTTGTTCAGCCCTTTACTCTTGCTAGGTGAAAGAATAAAGAATATAAGGTGATTTTCAAAGTTCAGAATTTCAGGTAGGAGCTTCTTTAAGCGGAGGGGCCCAGTATATAAATGCAAGCTTAAGCTGCTGCTAGGGAAAAGATAGTGATTAAGGTGTTAATTTCTTTAAAGGTTTCTAATTTCTTTCTTTCAAACCGAGAAAATCTTTGTCTATGAGAATTTACAATACAAAGATCCTGCTTCACTCGAGAAGTTTTTCCTTTGCTGTATGAATTGTAGTTAACAGACAACAAAGGTCCCACTTTCCTTGCCCTCTTTGCAAGTGAGAATCTTCCCATTTTTCCGGAGGCCATGCTTCTCAAGGACCTTGGTAGCAAAGATTCTACTGCTTTAAACAAAGGTCTTGCTTTTCCAGAGGTCCCTTCGTAGCGAAGGTCCTTAGTAGCACAGATCCAATCACTTTCACTGCCCCTTGCTGCTTCTGCATCTAGTAGCTGGCGAGCAAGATACTGCCTTTGGCCACTTTCTGCCTTCAGTAGCGGGCAAACAAAGACACTGCTTTTCTTGTGGAGTTTTTCCCTTGCTAGTTGAATCAAGGCTATTTTCAAATGGAGTTTCCCTACATGGTTGAAAGGTACGCCTGTCCAATTTGGCTTTTTCTTTGTTACTCCTTCTTGCTATCTGACAAAGGGTTCACTAACTCCTGAGTGTCTTTTCCTCCTTCAAGGTTCAAGCCAGCAAGAGGTGGGCCCCCCATAGGTGCAAGAGAGCCGTATAAGTAAAGAAAAAATTTAGTTTATCTATTTGTTCCTCCATTGCCATTTATTGGTCTGGTTTCATTTCCCTATATTTGCATCGGGGATGCCAAAGTTCTGGCATACTGCAGGCACGATCCTCCCTTGGCACAGAATTGAATGAATTATCTTGTAGAGTTGAATACATTATATTATTTTACCAAAGAATAGTTTGGAATGAAGGTGTTATAGAAACTATGCTGCTTTAATTTCTTTATTTACCAGTGGGTCCTAACTTGGGCCGGACTGATAATTTCCCTACAATAAAGGTAGGTCCTTACTTATCAAATTGAAAGTGCCATTCTTTTGCCCAGTGAAACCCCTTTTTACACCTGGGGCATATATCTGGAGGTTTACATGCTCTTCGTTTCCCTTGATCACTAATAGAGAAATCATCCTTTTCATTATTCTGTATTCTTTTCTTTTTCCTACATTCTTCTCTCATATGGCCTAGCTTCCCACAATTATGGCATTCAACTCTGGGGGATTTCTCGACTGATCTTCTAATTTGCTCAATCTGAGTCACCATGACGATACAGCATTTAACTCTCGCTTCTCCTTTCCATAAGCTACATGGACTGCTACATAGCATTTACTTGCTTCAACTGTAAGATTATTCATCCGGTCTTCTAACTGTTTCATCTGATATTTTTTGCTGTTCAATCTGATCTTTTAACTGTTTTATCACATTTGCCATGATTCTTTCTTGCACTTTTTCCTATTGGCCTTTCCTTCACAGTTTACTAACCTTCCCTTCCAAAAAAGAACCCTTGACTGCCTTAAAGGGACAGGAGGCATCAATCGCTCCAAAGCCACTCCCCACTGAGAGTGGATGTTGATACAGAGGAAGACAGTTAGAGGTTCTTTTCCCTCTGGTAAGCTCTTACATCTCATTCACAAACTTCTTACTCATTATATATTTCTTCCTTATCTTGTTATTTTTATCTGCCGAAGGCTTCTCTCACCCCTGAGTCTAAAGGCTTTTGTTTGCTAAAGGTTCTTCCCATCCCCAAGATCTATCTTTTCTCTTTCCCTTTTGTTTCCAAAGGTGTTTGTCAGCTTTTTTCCCAAGCCACTTCACAGAAAAGTTGATTAGGATTCGGAAAGAGAAAGCACAGGAGAGAAGGGAAGAAACTAAATGAGGAAGGCCTATTGTTGACTGTCTTTTTCTTATATATTTCTTTCCCCTCTATATCTATACATTTCTTCTCTTTTTCTTTTGTTTGCTGAAAGCCTGTGTCCCCTTCAGTCCATGTCCACTATGCTGCCAACTACACCATTTGTCAGAGGCATGTCCACTATCCCATCCTCCTCGCCACTTGGTGTTTCTTATAGTTACAGAGTGTTCTGAGCTTAACTCTTGCTTTTCTTTTCCATGAGCTATATGGTCAGCTACATGTTCTTGTAGTTATTTCTAATCTCTAGAAATAATTCTTCTGAATTTTTTCCTTTTATCTTTGCTTATAGTGTGTGTCTAGTGTGGGGCATGGGGAAGAAAACAGAGTGGGTTGTTGGAAAAGCTTTTTACCACAAGCACTAAACACACACACAAGTTGGATATTTTCATGACTCTCATATCTCACTCCTTCCTATATTTCCTGTGAAGCAAGCAAAGATTTCCATGGGATGACTGGTGACACTAAGGCAAGTGTTTCTGTCTTCTGATGAGCTTTCTCCAGTCCGCTTTCGACAGTTGGTAAACCTCTCTCAGAAGAATACTAAACTCTACTTGTTTTTGGTGTGGACTTGGTCACCTATTCTGGAGTAATATGAAGTCTTATTCAAGTCTTTTTCCTCTTTGCCTACTTGCCCCAGCAATGGAGGCCCATTGGTGAATGTATCTTGCTTTGTAACCCCATATCTTGCTCTTTTTATGTAAAAGAGCTCTTAGTTCTTCTACTTAGCTCTTCTTCAATACTCAAAAGCATTGTGACAAGAGATTTAGTAATAATTTAGGCATAATTATTTAAAAATTGTAAGTGGAAGGAGAGACAATAATGGAGGGACTCTACGTGTATAACTAAAGCCATTATAATATAAATGTGTATAGAAAAATTATGAAATTATATAGACTAAGGTGATATTAGTGGTTAACTCTGAAAAGTGAGATTATAGATGCAAATCATTTTTTCTTTCGGAATTTTTTATACTCACTAAGATTTGATTAAGGTTTAAAATAAACTTTTACTGCTATAAAAGAAAAAAGTGCTAGGGAGATAGAACGTCACAAATTAATAATTTGATTATTTGAAAACAAGATTTACAGTATTATCAATGTATGAGTAGACTCTGTTTTGATATATGTGTATTGAAATGTTTGTTTGCTGAAAGCAAATTTCTTAGCTTGTATAAGACATTTTTATTTAAGGATCTTTAGCCTGGATAGTTTAACTGGGAAGAATTGAGTTGGTAATGGACACTCAAAGCAAAGGAATTGACTATAACTGCGAACTAGTCTTTCTGTAAATACCACCACAATAACTCTTGCATTAGTAGCTTATAAACTTGTTCTGTTTGTTTTGTAATTATTTACTTTAAATTATCATGCTTATTTAAGTCACATAGTACATAATTTGCTTAATAAACTATAATTTTATATGCATACCAACTCTCATTACTTATGTATACATTACTTGTATAAACTCTCATTATCTGCGTATATGCCATAGTGTCTTGCTTGGTCAAGTATGCATTACAAATAAGTCAATTAATTAATGATTAGTGAAACATAATAATAAAAATCACTAAGTACCTGCAATATTGCAGATTCTAGGTGTTTTAAATGGATTAACTTATTAACAGTTAGCCTAATGCACTATGGTTACTATTGATAATACCATCCCATTTTACAGATAAGAAAACTGAGGTGCAAGGAGACTAAACAACTTCCAGAAGTTTTCTCAGCTAGTGAGTATTGACCCTGAGAGATAAACAAACATGACTGGCTCCAGAGTCTACCCTCTAAAACCGTATGTGAGTGCCTTTCCCATCTAGATTAATGTAATTTTGGAGAATAATTATTTTTAATAAAAGCATAAAAAAGTAACAGCTTTAAGAACAAATGTATTGCATCTCTAAGGTTTATTTTCTCCCTTTTGATATATTTAGATAACCTTTTCTTTTAGTAAGTTATATTTCTGAAAAATCATTTGAACATGTTTCAATACAGTGGCATTTAATAATAAAATAAAGTAAAAATAAATTTCCTAAGTTCAATAAATTTCATATCAGATTGTAATATTAATTTTAATGGTGAAACATAATGTGAGATTTTGTAATATGTATTATATAATCCTTAGGTTACATACAGGCAATTTACTGAAAGCTAATTAGTGAATGATGCCATGAAATAGTATTGACGGAAAAAATACCTATCTCCACCTAGTGAAATAGTATTGTACTCTCTGCTACTGTGCTATAACTTATGCCTTTCCTAACTTATCATCCTACCCATATAATTGTTAAACGTAATTAGAAGAGACTTGCTATGATTAACTGAGTTCCTCCTTAGAATTAAATAATGCCCAATTTAGTAGTGAAACAACTGATGAGTTTTTAGGGGGTTTTCACCATAGCACATAACTACCACCTTGCACAATTCCAAGTGACCAAACAGGAAAGGGGAATGATTTGTGTGCCATTTATTTACTGCTGTGCTGAACATCAAAATGTATTCACCTTCCTTTGGACACAGAAACATCTTATCCTTCCCATCTGCCTTCTCAGGTAAAACACTTGCTTTATTATTTTCTGAACTATTCTTAGTGAGAAAGAAACTTTTATTTATTTTTGCAGTTTAAGGCCGGGGCTGGGTTTGAACCCTCCACCTCCGGTATATGGGGCCGGTGCCCTACTCCTTTGAGCCACAGATGCCATCCAGAAAGAAACTTTTATAGCCTTTAATTTTATCCCAAACTTTACTACTAGTAGATGAAAGCATACTTTGAATACTTGAAATAAATCCTAATAATATTTTATCAACATTGCCATGGTCTAATATACCAATAAACCAAAAGATGTATCATTTGTGGAGTATGGAGTATTATATTCATATTCAGCATATAACTTTTGATGGTGTTAGATAAACTTGAATACGTTCAAGATAAAACCACTAAGACACTGAGGATAGATACTCAAAACTATGCCACACTTGACTTGATTGCAGGAGACAGAATGTCCAACTTTTCAGACAATAGCCAAAATGAGACTGTCTTGGCCAGTTTCAATAGTTAGTGGTCAGAAAGAAGAATAATGAGAGTGAAATTTTAGAAATAGCTTTCAAAATAAAAGAGGGAATTATTATAAAATGAGCACTTTGCAATTATTCAATGATAACAGAGAATTATATGAACAAAAAAGTAGAAGTATTACTGAACTATAAATGCATCACTCTCTTCAGAGGCAGCCAATGTCACCAGTTCAGTGTACACCCTTGGAAATAGGCAACTTTTTCAGTGTTATATTAAGATTACTGGGACCAAGAGAAAAATGTTGAAAAACAGGTTTTACAATTACTTTCTTGCAATTGGAAATGCTCATCATTGATACTGATAATCACAGACCAAAGTTTTAATATTACCTATTGATCAGGGCTCAAATTTTGTCTTTCTTAAAAAATATTAAGAAAAGTTACTACTATATTTCTGGGTTCCAGCATAGAAATGAGTAGCAAAGGAATAAAACTTGCATTAGTAGACAAAGGATGAGCTGATATTTGTTAATAAAAACTGTTCATCTAACCAAGGAAGTCTATTCTTATAGAAATGTTTTCAACTCTACAAAAAGCCACTTCTTAAAAATATATTCTTTTCCTAAGGTCAGCTACTTTTATGTACTTGTCAATCTCATAATTGCTTCATTTCTTCTCAGAGACAATGATGTTGTCATTGATGTTGCCCACAGTGATGCTGGTGGACATGTGCTTCATGGTACTGCTGCAACATGCTGCAGGCATGGTAAGGATCTGAAGCTCAAGTTAGATTTTAAGTTCCACTAACAAGACTTCTTCAACCATATCTCATGGTGGATGTTAAGTAGACAGTGAATACGGTTGCAAATCTCCTGGGATGGAAAGTAGTAGAAAATATTTCCTGGTCACATAATGCATCTTTTATTTCACCTTATTCTCACTAATATGTGTCTTTAATGACAAGGTAATCAGGTGAAAAGAACAATGGTGTAAATTTATTAACACTACCGGGTAAGAAAACAAAGGATCAGCAATGTGAACACAAGATGTGAAGTAGAGCGTGAATCATAAGTATAAAATCAACTCTTCACTTGCCTTTTAGTGATGCATTTTGTCATGGGCAGGTGATTTAGTTAAAGGATATAACATGTGATTGAAGATTTAGTTTCTAGACCCTGCAGAAGAATGTATCTAATAATACAAAGTCTTAAAGAGCAACGGTTCAAAATGAAAGAATAATTTTGGCTTCCAAAGTTTAGCTCAAGACGTGTCAACTTAGTTCAATTTAATAATTGCTTATTTAGTGTCTACTATGTCATTGTGCTAAGTGCTAGGGACAGAACAATAAATAAGACCACACCAGTAACTGACCACTAGCATTTCAAATTAGTAGGGGATTTATGAGGCAATGGGCAATTTTAAAAGTATAAGTGTCATGTGGAAGCAAATATTGAACATTTGTTGTTCTTTGAAAAAGTTACACACATTTTATTCACCCTTTCATTTAGACTTTATGATAATCCAATCAGTAGTATTTATAGCATTAAAGAGAGAAAGTAAAGATAAGGAAAGGAAGGTATTTGAGGGAAATACTACATCAGGTTTGGAGTACACTGGGTAAGAGAGAGCAGGAGAGTATGAGCATAATCCTGCTTGGAGTATTAAGTGACTGACATTTATGTTTGGCAGAGTTAGAAGAGATGAGTTATGGGATGAGGCTGAAGTAGTAAGGAGAGGCCATAACTCACCAGATCTTACTAGCAACATTAAGTGCACTCAGGAATTAGAAACTGACACAGTCAGGTGGAGCCTGTGGCTCAAGGAGTAGGGCGCCAGCCCCATATGCCAGAGGTGGCGGGTTCAAACCCAGCCCTGGCCAGAACTGCTTAAAAAGAAAAAAAGGAATTTGTAGAAATTGACACAGTCATATTTGCATAGAGAAAGATCACTCTAAATACCCTATAGCAAGGGGAAAACGCAAAAGCAGGAAGATTAGTTGAGAATTTATTCATTAATGTAGGTGAAAGAATGTGATAGTAATTTGTACTCAATTATAGGAATGAGATTGGTTGTGTGTGAGTTGCAAGGAGAGACTGAAATATGGAGTTTGTATCATTGGGAGGTTAATAATGCCACTCCCTGGAACATGGAGCACCTGATGAGGACCAGGCACTAGGAAAGGCCAAGGATGAATTGAGCTGGGTCAGGAAGGTTACAGATGAGATGTGAATGAGATCTGAGCTGCCAATAGAGAGTTAGGGATCACCATCTTATAAATAGTATGAAACCACAAAAATTGAAAATATATAAAGTAAGAAGAAAAGGGGTCCTAGAAAAGATACTGAAGACCACCAAGATTTAAAAGTGAGGCAGAAATCGAGAAGCAGAGAAAGAAGGAGACTAAGGGAGGAAATTACGGGGGACATAACAAAAGCCAAGGGAAGAGAGTGATTCAGTAAGAATGTTGCAGACCCAATGCTGCTGACACCAGAGAAAGGAATGAAAAGTTCCATTGTATTTATCACTGATGAAGTTCTTAGTGTCTTAAAAAAATGTCAGTTCGATGGGGTGGTGGGGACAGAGGATAGAGTGCAGCAGGCTGTGAAGCAAGTGTGAAGTGTGCACTTAGAGAAAGATGTAGGTTTTAAGAAAAGTCAGATGTATCCCTCTCCTTGCTAAAAGAGAAAACTCAGTCAAGTAAAATAAACTACACCCTATAGATTCTACCTCCTCTTGCCCTCCTGTTATAGTTTGTATATTTGTCTCCCTAAAACTCACCAATATTTCAGGTGGGGCCTCATTAAATATCTGGATGATGGGGGCAGATTCCTCATGAAAGGATTAATGCCCTTCGTTGGAATTGGAGGACTGCATTCTCAACCTATTAGTTTCTGCAAGAGTTTCCCCAAAAGCTGGTTGAGCAAAAGGAACCTGACACACCCCTCACTATCTCTTGCTTCCTCTTTCGCCATGTAATCTCTGCACACACCAGCTCCCCTTGGCCACTACCTTGAGTGGAAGCAGCCCAAGGCTTTCACTAGATGCCCAATCTTCCAACCAGCATAATCATGAGAGAAATAAAAGATTTTTTCTTTATAAATTTCCCAGCCTTAGGTATTTCTTTACAAAAACACTAGACAGACTAAGACACCTCCTTAGTAGAGAAGCCTTGCCCTAGCAGCTTATCTATGAAAATAAGTAGAACATGGAAGTTAAACTGTATACCAGGAGAAAGAAATGTGATTTTATACTCCAAAGCAAAGTGATTATTATAATTTGGCTTCTGTGTGTATTTAAAGAAATAATATATTGAAATTCTAAAGCATTGAACTTTTTATAGGCCAGAAAGTTAAAGCATGAGGCAGCTTCCATATCTCCCAAAAGAAGATAAGAGCAAGTTATCCTATAGTTAGATATTTGTAGAAAAAAAAATGTTTTAGTATCTTTGCAACCCATGTAGTATCATGTTAGTGTTTCAACATTTGAGAGAAAGCATTTTAACTAAGTTTTAGAATTGTTATTTCCTATGCAGTAGTTGTATTTTAGGTGCCAAAGTGCTGACCTGGAAGGATTCAAGTATTTATTTAGTGTCAAAAAAAATTCATTTTAGTTTTTGGCTTTGCACTTGTAATTTTCCTAAGAGATTTTTCCCATATCTAATTTCCAAGGTCTTTGTCTATAAAATGAGGAAAAGGTATCAGTCAATGTTACCATTTGTTCTGGACATTGCCCAGTAAGGAATGGTTTATATGATCCGGAATATCTCTGAACCTCAATTTCTCCATTTTGCCAGTGGGAATAATAATTCCTACCACAACGAGTTGCTATGAGAATTACATATATGCTATTATATAGTATCAGTTCAAAATGGTAGATTTTTAAGATTACTTCACAGATTTTTTAATATGTAGATAAAGAAAATGTGATTATACCATGTATATTGATTATAAATATCACAAGGTGGATTATAAGAGATCCGCTACTCAATTGTTACAGAGCTGGCTCCCAGGAAACCCTCTGCGCACATCAAAGATCTCAGCTATTTGCTTCTGGCTTCTTTTATTGATGTCACGAACAATATCCTTAAAGGCATATTTGGCCCTCTGCCCTCTTGTTATCTACGTAATGCTTTAAAACATAAATGACTATTTTTGCTGCTTCATGCTTGGAAATGATGCAATTCAAAAGGCAGTTATTGGTACATATAAAAAGGTGAATGTCAAGTGATAGCTGAGTAAAATCTTGTAATAAGCAAATAAATTAGATATTAAGTTATTGAAACAACCTTGCCCAGCTTTGATTCACTTACATACTCTAATATTTAATGCATCCTCTGAAATTATATTTTCATAATGCTTTTAGTTTAGTTTAGGGGAGGTTTTTGCCAAAAACTTCATTTAATTTTGACCCAGTGAATCAAAAAATATTATTAAAAAAGAAAGAAATAAGGTGAATGCATTAATTGCAAATGCTTAATCTAGTAAATGATTTTCTAAAGGTATAATGGTACATTCCATGTGTCACCCTCATTGTTAAATAGAGCTCATGAGCACAAGAGATACGTTTTCTGTTTATTAACTTGCATTTCTAAATTTAAAGTATTTTGGTTTTTGTTATGGTAAAAATATAGATTGTCACCTCACCGTTAACTTTTCTGAATCTATTATTCCATGGGTAATATAAAAGGGATTTCCTCACTCAAAGGCCATTTCAGCAACAGAATTCAACACAGACATTGTGAAGGAAGGGGCTTTAATGAAAGAGTGTTTACGGAGGTGAGAGCAGGCTTACAGGAACCAATATAATGACTAGCAAAAGTGGGAAGTCTTTCCACTCCTGGGTCTGAGGAAGACATAATTACATGAAGTTTGCAGTTAAGAAAGCGCAATCAAGAAGGCAGCTATTCCCAGAGAGGAAAGAAAGAAGGCCAAAGTAGGAAGGGAACGAGAAGCAGTGCCCGACCTCTCCCACTCCTCACCCTCGCCCTTTGGCTCAGTTCATTCAGACAGCCAGAAAGGAAGCCCAGGTGGCACAGGCCAGAAGGATCACTTCAGGGCACAGCACAGAGCAGAAAAGAGTGGATAATGAACAGGCTGGGTGTGACTTCCCAAAGAGGGAAGCACCAGCACAGCATTATCTTACACTGTTTCTGAGAAGTCACTCTGCTTTAATAGTCCACAATTTTTACACAGGTAATTTTTCCATTTTAAAAAAATATATACTGCTTTCTCATTATGATCTTATTAAGACAGAAAAGGATAATTATTGAGGTTTGTTTAAACATACATATACACACAAGTCATAATCATTATAATGTACTGAATATAATTGGCAGATACATCCTAGAATGTCAATTATACTTTTTAATCCAAAGACTATCCAGATATAATAGAGCTTTCCTATGTTTTACTATATGAAAACAAAAGACTACAATTCTATGCATGGTAAGTATTTCTTGCTAGATATCATATAGGTCCCATTTTGCTTGTGCAATTTCAGGCACTATTTTCCTGTTCTATTGGAATTTTCTGATACTAATTAGCCATTGAGGAGGATGTGAAATTCTTGCATGTTATGAGATAGGATCATGTATATACAAGTCTTATGCATCGAATTAACCTGTTGCTAAGAGCAAAAACAGTGATATTCGAAAGAACCGACACAAGTTGCCCAAAATAATTCTATGAGTTACACTAAGAGTACTCAAAACATAGTCCCAGAGATGCTATGAGAGATGCAAATTCTCTGGCCACACTCGAGCTTCCTGAGCCAGGAATTCTGTAAGTGGAGCCACCAATCTCCATGTTAACAAGCCTTCCAGATGAGTCTGGTGCACATTAAAAGCTTAAGAACACAAAACTAACCATTTTTAATTAATATCTGTATTGAAATAAATCAGTTGTAATTCTGTGAGTTTATTTTCAATGTTATAACCTTGTCAATACTAACTTTAAAATTCCTTTTAAAGACAAAAAAACCACAGCTTTCTCTGTAATGACCCATCATCCATCAGTCCAAAAGGAGATTGTTAATAAGCACAATGACCTTAGGAGGTTGACAAACCCCAAAGCTCACAACATGCTTAAAATGGTAAGTCATGATTTGCCAATAGATCGTTATTAATTAACCATTTAGCAATGAACGTTAAACTGGGATCTATACAGGTAAAATAATATGTGTTTCACTAGAAAGTTAACAGATTAGTGTCTAGGCTAGTAACTAAATACAACATGCTATAATTTAACTGAAAAGAAAATTGACTTTATCAATATAGAGAGAAATATAATTAATAAATGAAGTGTGGGAAACTTTGTAGATTACATAAATTGTATAAATTAGATATCAAGCTGCAAACAAAATCTTAAACTCTATGACAAATATAGTGAATAGGTCTTTAAAGGTGTTTTTAAAATGAGAGTCTCAGTCTTTTTGCTGTGATCATATCAGATACAGTGTGTGTGCATTTGGGTAGCACATTAACTAGAGGAACATACACAGAAGTTGATTAGCATTGCAGGGTACCTGGAAACCAAAGCAGGAAGAAGTCGGAGATATATAAATGAAATAAAAAACCTGGGAGGATATGATGATTCACGCTAAACTAGTTACTTAATTTGGAATAACTTCAGTTTTCTTTCCCTTCATGGAAATAAGTCAAACTTTGCTACATTTTTGTGAGGAATAATAGAGATAATATTAAAGTAAATAAAATGGCAGGAAAATTTGTGTTGGTCAATACAAATTAGTTCTTTCTCTTCCCAATTAAAGTATTTAAACTATTATCATATGAAAAATGAATTTGATTTAAGGATTTTCTCAGATAATTAAGCTAGAGTCATAAATTTGAAGGTATTTGGAAGAATACTATAGCTCAATAAATTTAAAAAACTAGCAATGAGTGCTACAATGAGCTGTTTTAGGAGGTATTCAGTATACACTTAAATTGAAGGTAAATGTGTAGTCTTTAGAGGGGAGAAATGATAAATAAGATCTGTTATCTTCTTTCCCATTCATCACAACTCTCAAATTCCATGGAAGCTGGTGATTAGGCTATGAGAATCAGTTTTTCTACTGAGCCTTATGCTTAGCTTCATTTCTGAGGTAGTGTGCTTTGGGAGGTCTCCAGGATGAATTCTTCACAGCCATAAATAACTGACATTGCCTTGTCAATGACATAAGGTAAATCTGCTATGTTCTGAACACCTCTTCTCGACATAGATTGAAACTATTTTTTTTCTTTTCTGAAAGTAACTGCCAATAATCTTCACTTAACTTGTCTGAATTGTAATAACATTTGCATTGATTTTCCTAGGTTTTCTGTATTTCTGTATGTGGAACAGAATGGGCATTTGTTTCGTCCTTCCTGCTCTTTTATTTCATTTAGTATAACACAAACTTCCTAATGCTTAACATAGCATCTGGCAGTTTACCAACCTATGAAGGCTGCTACAAACAGGGTAACGAGAGGGAAAAGAGCATACACTTAGATCTTAGTTGTCACTAAATAACCATAGTCCAGGGCTAAAAGCAAGTTTTTGTCACCAATGGGTGTCCAACTAAAAGATAACATCTTGGTTTTGAAATGTTCATTTTGCTTCTGGGATGATGGAGGACTACTTTTTTCTAAAATACTTTATCCTGTGACTCCCATACAGAAAGATACTTCATGATACATGCAATTAAATCATTTAGGAAAGGAAGAAATATGTCTTTTGGTAGAATAATGGAAAAATGAAACATGTTAGAAATTGATTTGATCAAATAAGCATTTGTTTTCAATGTAATCATGCACTTCACCATTATCTTGTGAAAGCTTCATATTTTATAGGAAGCCAATGTCTTATCCATTAGGCAACTGGGACTTCTGAAAGCTTCATAGTTTAATTTCCAAATGTTTGTCATTTATACCAAGACATGGAATGCTGAAGCTGCAAAGAACGCTGAAAATTGGGCAAAGAAGTGCACTATGTCTAACGGTCCTCCTAATCAATGGCAAATCAATTGCAAGTAGAACTTCTCCAGTAAATAATGTGTCATTTTATAACAACCAAAAATTAACTAAAAATCATTGAAGTAGAGAGATATGGATGTTTATAAAGTTGATTTTTTTTATTTTAACTTTAATTCCTAGCTCTGCACATAAATACATTACTTCCTTTTCTGTTTTCTTCTCACAATTTCAAAATCTCTGTCCCACAATTTCATTAATTCTACTGCTCCAAGCCAGAACTATAGAATGAGTCTTGAGTTTTAGTTAGTGGTCAAAGGCAAAAGTTATAATGGAAGAAAAGTCATGTTATGCATTTTTTTTTCTGAACTTAAACCCATTTAGGTATTCATCTATTATTAATTACATACTAAATTTTATTCTCAAAAATGTAATTTTATTTTCAAAAATGTTGCTCCAAACTGGCAACTTATCAAAACTGAATTGGGCAAAAATGGAAAATTTGAACAGACCAATATTAAGTAATAATATTGAATCTGTAAAAGACAAGTCTTTCATCAAAGAAAAGCCTAGGACCTGATTATTGAAATCTACAAAACATATAAAGAACTACTACCAATCTTTTTCATATTCTTCAAAAATTTAAAGACAAAGGAATATTTCCAAACTCATTTTATGAGGTCAGCATAACCCTGATAACCAAATCTAGACAAGAACACTATAAAAAAAGAAAACTACAGGCCAATGTTTCTGAAGAACATAGATGCAAAAATCCTCAATGAAATACTTGGAAATCAAATTCATCACACATTAGATGATTCATCATGATCAAATTACATTTACCGCAGAAAGCAAGTATGGTTCAACATCCTTAATCAATAAATGTGATATACCATACTAACAAAATGAAAAACAAAAGCCATATATTCATCTCAATAAATGAAGAAAAAGCATTTGACAAAGTTTAATATCTCATGATTAACATCATACTAAATAAGGAAAGGGTGAAAGTTTTTCCTCTAAGATCTGGAACTAAATGAAAATGTTTGCTTTCACCACTTCTATTTAACATAGTACTGAAAGTCCTAGCCCAGGTAATTAGATAAGGGAAAGGAATAAAAGGCATCTGACTAGAAAGGACAAAGTTAAATTGCCCCTGTTTTCAAATGCATAATTTCATATTTAAAAAGCTCTGATGATGTCACCAAAACTATTAGAACTGATAAGCAAATTCAGTAAAGTTGCAGGATACAAAATCAACATTAAAAAATCTGTAGCATTTCTATGCTTCAATGGTAAAGTACCAAAAAAAGAAATTAAGAAATCAATTTTATTTATAATAGCTAAAGAAAAAACAGAATACTTAGAAATAAGTTTAACCAAGAAGGTGAAAGACCTCCCACACTGAAAAATATAAAACATGAATGAAATAAATTGAAAAGGACACAAATAAATAAAAACACATCCCATGTTTATAGATTAGAAGAATTGATGTTGCTAAAATATTCTAGCAATCTACAGATTAAATTCAATTCCTAAATATAATTTTAAATTCTTTATGAAAGCACAAGTGACTTCAATTAGCCAAAGCAATCTTGAGCAGAAAAACTGAAGTAAAGGAAAAAAAAAAGACAAAAAAGGAAAGCTGAAGACATCACACTACTTGTCTTCAAAATATACTTGACTTCAAAATATACTACAAAGGGCAGTGCCTGTGGCTCAAAGGAGTAGGGTGCTGGCCCCATATACTGGAGGTGGCAGGTTCAAACCCAGACCCAGGCAGGAAAAAAAATAAAAAATACAAAAAAATATATACTACAAAGCAATAGTGACCAAAACAGTATGGTATTAATATAAAAAGAGACACATAGATCAAGGCACCAAACAGAGATGCCAGAAATAAATTTATGCATCCACAGCTAACTGATTTTTGACAAAAGTACCATCAACACACATTGGAGAAAGAACAGTCTCCTCATCACTGAGTCAAATAATAGGTCTACTTCTAGTTTTTTGAGGAATCTTAAGTGGTGCTAGAAAAAAATTGGATATCAACATGCAGAAGAAAGAAACTGGCCTCATATCACTAGACTGCAGAAGGATTTTTTAGATGTGACTTCAAAACACAAGCAACATAAGCCAAAATAGAAAAACAGGATTACTATTTACTTATCAAACTAAAATGTTTCTGCACAAAAGAAGAAGCAATCAACAGAATGAGGAGGCAATATACAAAATATGAGAAAATACTTGTAAACTATATATCTGGAACAGGGTTAATATCCAGAATATATGAGGGATGCAAGCAACTCAATACCAAAAAGTAAATATACACAACTATTATTTGTCAATTAAAAATAAATTAATAAGAAACAGAAATTTTAAAAATTAAAAAGCTACTACTGAATATATTATGACAAATCTACCAGACTATGAGTTCCTGGTGAAAAATAATGATTGTGTGTTTGTTAAAATAATTTTCTAGAGTATAAATATAAATAGGTTAATGGTTAATTAAGTTTCTATCTTCCATGGTCCTCTATCTGCTCCATTCTATCTGTCCACTCTACTCCACCTGCCTTACATATTTTACTAAAATTAGGTCAGCCTGGTCATTACCACAAACACATTATTGATGCTCATGCACCCATCTTTCAGTTCATCATTTTCCCACTAGGCATCCCATCTGACATCCGATCTGTTTTCTATAGACTTCACAAGTGATCCTCTTATTTCTCCAATCTAAGTGCCAGCGTACAAAAATAATGTTGTAACATTTTAAATATCGCCTATATTCATACTATGAAAGTATAGCAAATAATAAATATCTGCTGATTAATTGAATGTCAATGAATTTATCAATATTATCAAAATGATGACCATAACTATGTTAAGCTATGTGATCAGTTTGAAAGTAAATCAGTATCTACAGTTTAAAAAGAGCTATTTATGGTGAATGGGGGTCAAGGACGGAGCTTCAGATTCTAAAAGAATTCCTTTAGAATTTGAACTAGATATATCCCCACAGATCAGTTAGTTTATCTTTTTTTTTTTTTATTGTTGGGGATTCATTGAGGGTACAGTAAGCCAGGTCAGTTAGTTTATCTTAAGGAGGTGATATTGATCACAGAAACAAAAATAGTATAGTATTTTAATAGTTTTTAATGAGAAATTTTTACAGGTATTGGTTTAACTACTGGTTTATTGTCTCTTCTAATTTTTAGTTGCTGGCTGTGGGGAGAATTTATTCATGTCCACTGCTCCCAAATCATGGTCAAATGTAATACAGTCTTTTTATGATGAAGGTGAAGGTTCTAAATATGGATTGGGAGGTATTCAACCAAATGTGAAGTTTGGCCAGTACACTCAGGTAAAAATAAAATAATGAAAGTTTAATATTTTTTTTTTGAGATAGAATATAATTCTATTGCCCTCAGTACAGTGCCATGGTGCCATAGCTCACAGAAACCTCAAACTCTTGGGTTCAAGCAATCCTCTTGCCTCGGTTCCCAAGTTGCTAGGACTGCAGGCCCCACCACAATGCCTGGCTAGTTTTTCTATTTTTAGTAGAGACAGGGTTGTGCTCTTGCTCAGGCTGGTCTCGAACTCCGGAGCTCAGGAGATCCATGATTTTGGACCTCTACCATCCCAGAAATACATTTTCTCCTCAATTTATCCAAGCATGTATCTGCAGTATGCCATCTGACAGCTACCCTACTTTATAAAGTACATGTTGCCTATTAATTGATGTAAGCATAACATATTATCTTGTGGATACCCACAAACACTCAGCTGTTTATTATGATGTTGATTTACCACAATAGGTTATTTTAAATGATAGATCAGGAAATAAAGTGATAAAATGAACTCAATTACATTTAAGCAACATTAAATGACCCTTAAAGGAAAGAAAGCCTTAAAAAATATTCTCTGGTTGAGTCACAGAATGAAATGCTAACAATGAAAATAACCAGGAATAATATATTTTTATAAACAAAAATTATATTTTGATATTATTGAAGAAATATTTTTTGTATTTTTCATATGATGCTCAATGAAAATAAGTATTGGGGAAACATGATACAAAAACACAAGGTTGACAAGATTTTCTGTTATTACCTGCAAAAGTAAAATTGCCTTTTGATGCTCTTCTGCTCATTGCCAATTAACCGTTCCCTGCCTTTTTACAAATTGTGGCAGTGATTCATAGTCATAACCAATATATCATGAGTGTATGAATCTTCCTTCAACTGTAAATAAACTCCCATCATTGAAAGGATATTATAAAGAATAACATCAAGTTGAGATGAAAGTGTTAAAATTTGAAGCCCATATTTTTCAGCCAACTGAAATGATTCCCTTCATTGATAATTTCTAATAAGCAATTAAGAAACAAAAAGCCCCACAGTGTGAACACTACAAATTTAATGAAAATGACTTTAAACTTTTATTTCACTTTTTACTTGCAGCTTGTTTGGGCCACTCCCTGTGAAATTGGTTGTGCAGTAGACTCTTGTCCTCCTGCTGCCTTCCGGTATATCTATGTCTGCCATTGTTGCCCTGGGTACGTACAGCACTGGGAATCATTTTCAGCATATGGTAGGCCAGGTGGCCTGCACCTTGGGCTATGATCCAACCCCCTTCATCAATCTGAGGTTTTCGGGTAATTTCAGGAATGGGTTTGGAAGAACAGAGAGAATTGTGAAAGGTAGGAAATGGCAAGAATCACTTCTAAGGGGTGATAATATCATGAGGATATAGGTAGCACAGTGGACAGACCATGGGCTCAGTGGCCCATCAGGCTTAAGCACAAACATTGGCTTCGTCATTTACTGTTTGTATGGTCTTTCATTCACCAATAACTGAATCTTGGAGCTCTTTTTTTTTATCTATACCACAGCAATAGCAATATATTTCTTGCAGTGATTTTGTGAGAATTAATTATAACAAGCTATGTTAAGTGACAAGCAGAGTTCATGGCATATAATAATTCTCAATAAAAAAATTCATCTGATAAAGAAGTAAAAAATATTCTATGAGACACTCTTCTGAAAAATCCTCGGGAACTGCACAGTAGTGCTGAGCTCTGATTGCATGCCTTTTATCTACTGTAATGGTAGTTGAACACCGCCTTCTTTCTTCTGCATATATTTGAATTCTACAATTTACCTCTAAGTTGTCTCTAGGGCACCAAGATTCAGAAATCTGTCTTTCCTTTTTTTTTTTTTTTTGCAGTTTCTGGCCGGGGCTGGGTTTGAACCCACCACCTCTGGCATATGGGGTGGGTGCCCTACTCCTTTGAGCCACAGGCACCGCCCTCTTTCTTTCCCTTTTTTTGAGTGAGCCCCTGTGATTCTGGCTGTATATTCACATGGCACAATCTCATATTCATTAGTGTAGTCACTAATCCTTTCCTTCAAATATTCTATTGCCAGGGGAAACAATGTGGGAACCATGATGACTCCATATAAAGCCAGAAAACCATGTGGAGACTGCCCTGATCATTGTGATAATGGGCTTTGCAGTAAGTAAGATCCATTCTGCATCTTTAAGAGGTGATGTCTGCACCGACAGTCCCCTTACTGTGAGAGGCAGTCTCAGACTCTGCCCTGACACTTGTATGTCCCCACTCTGCTCCTGGGGTCCTCTTTTCCTACTTAGTCTTCCTGTACTTGACTTCAAAAACAGAACCAAAAATTAAGTGGTAAGTTCATCTACCATTTGGAAGTGGTGATGAATAAAATGAGATAGACATTGAGGTACTCGTGGGAGGCAAAGTTAAGCCAAGTCAACATGGAGATAAAGTTTTCCTTAAACTCCCTCTAGGGCCTCCTTATTGGTTTGTTTCTCTCAGAGAGAAAAAAGGCAAATGTATAAAAACTAAACAATTACACACATTCTTGAATAGGAACTGGCTCAATTTACTCCCTTTATTTACTGCTAAATAAAAGCCAGAAAATATATGAAAGAGAACCTTGGTGGTCTTCCGCTCAGTAAAGCTCCTGCTGGCCCCCATATTTACACACTCACCTCACGTGATTCCTTCCTAACAACTTCACATCAGGCGAAGCTGACACCTGAAAAAGAACTCTGGGCTAATTTAAGCACATATGTTGAAGGCTCCAGCAAGTCTTCCATTAATCCCTAGACACTACGTATAGACATAAATATGCACCCTAGAATCACTGCTGGTAAAGGACACTATTTCTTCATATGGTTGCAACTCTCCACCAGACTGCACACTTTGGATGCCATGTGAAATGAATTTACGTTCCCTATCTGCTGGACTTGCCCCTTTGTATAATCCATTTATTGCACAAGTATATATAATAGCACACACACACACACACAGAGGACTAAATCAGCAGCACCTGAAATATACGGGGAATTAAGTTTGTTTCTGTTAATTGTATACCTTGGAACAGAGTAGGAAAATTAATTTCATAAAGCTCTGTGTTTTGAGAACACTTTATCTACTATATCAGTTATGTTATTAAACAGTTAAGCCAATCACCTCTTATTTATGTACTGAGTTTTGCATAAAAGGATATAATAAATGGGCCTTCCTTTAAATAGTTTGGATAACTAATACTTTAATCCAGGAAACAGCATTTTATTTGACTTTTTAATTTCATTTTAGCTAATCCCTGCATGTATGCGAATAAATACACCAATTGTGCTGACCTGGTCGAAAACCTAGGATGTGATGCTCACATGACAAAAGGAAACTGCCAAGCCACTTGTAAATGCGCTTCAAAAATAAAATAAAACATTCTTTAATGGTGATGCTTCTTCTCAAGGTCAAATGTGCACAATTTAAGGATATTTTTAAAAATAACTGAGAGTAAACTATAAATGTCTTACCACAAAAAATAAGTGAGGTGAAGGTTATGTTAATCAGTTTTGATTAAAGCATTCCATATTGTATATCAAATCTTCACATTGTGCCCCATAAATGTATATGGTTTAATGTATATTAAAAATTAAATTAAAAAAATTAAAAGGTGACTCCCCTTAAAATAAATTATTGCCAAATTTCATTGTCTTCCTTTTAAATGGTCACACAGGTTTTTTGGTTTTTTTGTTTTATGGTTGGGGATTTATTGAGGGTACCCAGAAGCAGGTTACATTGCATTTGTTAGGTAAAGACCCTCTTATATTTGTGTCCCGTCCCCAAAAGGTGAACCCTATCCCTTGACCCCCCAACCCTCTTCCTTCCCTTTCTCAGCTCTCCCGTCCCCCATCCCCCACTAGGTACTAGAACCTTAATTGTTCTCATATCAGAATTGAGTACATAGGATTCTTACTTCTCCATTCTTCTGATGTTTTTTTGCTTTTTTTTTTTTTTTTTTTGCAGTTTTTGGCTGGGGCTGGGTTTGAACCTGCCACCTCCAGCATATGGGGCCAGCGCTCTACCATTCTTCTGATGTTTACTAAGAATAATATGTTCCACATCCATCCAGGCTAATACAAAGGATGTAAAGTGTCCATCTTTTTTAGGGTACAGGTTTTTAAAAAGTCCCTTATTGAATGCATCCTAACACCTTCATCAATGAAAGTCAGTAATATGTGTGTAACAAAAACTAGATAATGAAAACAGTAAATTCAATAACTGTGAATGCACTATTGATAAAAATGTAATGCCAAGTAAGATAGTCTTTAGTTTTGTGTAACTCTTATGAATGTATGTGCTCAAAACTTTTAAAATAGAGGGCTCAGAAATCCTTTTCTGCATTAAAAATATATTGGTGAGGGTATGCACATGAATCGCTCTGTTCTGGCCGACATGTACAGTTCAAAGATAACACAGAAAGATGCTGCAATGAAATTGGGTTTCCTGATCTCAGTGATAAATAAAAACATGTGTACCTTGGCAGAAATGTGGGAAGGAAAGGATACCTTAGTGATTATTCACAAACATTTACCCAGTTCTTAGAACTAAAACAATTCACAGATTTGGACACCTTAGGTGAGGAGAAGGCCATGTCCCTAGAGAAAGAACCCAGCAATGCAATCACAGTTTTTCCATGTGTATCCTTAGAAATTTTATATAAATGATAATATCCTATACATATCATCTATATTTTCTCTTTTATTTCAATATTATGTTCTGGATATGATTTATTCTGATAGCATCAGGCTATTCACCTTCACTTTTTCTTTTGTATAAACATTGAATAGTACTTCCCAACACAATTTATTATCTTCCTAAATGTGGCCATTTAGACTTTTCGGTATTACAGTGTTACAGCAAACATTTTTGTACACGCCCTTGTAAGCACATATGAGCATTCCCACAGGCTATAATTGCTGGCCAAAAATAATTTGCATCTTCACCTTTACTGGAATTTGCCTAATTATTTGCCAAACTAGCAGGACCAGTTTACACTCCTAATACTAAGAACTAGAATTTCTGGTTTTCCCTTATCCTTGAAACATTTGATTTTCTCTTATAGTTTTTGTTTTGTTTTTGTTTTATTTGTTTTGTTTTGAAGACAGGGTCTCACTCTACTGCTCAGGCTAGAGTGCCATTGCATTTTAAAAAATCTTTCCATATAAGTTTATTTTGTTTCTTTTTTTTTAATTTTAGGTGAATGTGAGGGTACACGTGATTAGGTTACAGCCTTTGCATCTGTAAGGAAAAGTCCAAGTTGGAGGGGTGACCTTCACCTAAGAAATGTACCATTTACCCATACCTGTTAGGTGGGAACTTACTAAACCCTCTTCCCCCCTCCTCCCTTCTCAAACTTTATTGCACTTTTGTCTTATATGGACATGTTAATCTACAAGTTTCAACTTAGTATTGAGTATATGAGATGCTGGATTTTCTCGTGATAGGAGAGTGTTCTCCAACATTTTTTAATTTGCAAATACAATACCCTACTATTTGTTTATTTATTTATTTATGAAGTGATGCTGCAGACATTTTCATCTGTTAGCCTTTGGCAATGCCTCCTTAATGCACTGCCCATTCTCTGTCTATTTATGATAGCAGTGTGTATGTGCACTCAAGGGGTACAATGTGCTGGTTTCATATACAATCTGAAATATTCTCATCAAACTGTTCAACGTAGCCTTCATGGCATTTTCTTAGTTACTGTATGTAGACATTTGTATGCTTCATTTAGTAAGTTGTGCCTGTACCCATTCTAAGATGCACCATAGGTGTGGCCCCACCCATTACCCTCCCTCCACCCAACCTCCCCACTCACTTCCTGTCCCTTGGCCCTTTCCCCATATTCTTGTGCTATAGTTGGGTTATAGCCTTCATATGAAAGCTATAATTTAGCTTCATAGTATGGCTGAGTACATTGAATACTTTTTCTTCCATTCTTGAGATACTTTGCTAAGAAGAATATGTTCCCATTCCATCCATATAAACGTGAAAGAGGTAAAGTCTCCATCTTTCTTTAAAGCTACGTAATATTCCATGGTGTATATATATACCACAATTTATTAATCCATTCGTGGGTTGATGGGCACTTTCTTCCATGACTTACCAATTATGAATTGGGCTGCAATAAACATTCTGGTACAGATATCTTTGTTATATTGTGATTTTTGGTCTTCTGGGTATATACCTAGTAAAGGAATTATAGGATCGAATGGCAGGTCTATTTTTAGATCTCTAAGTATTCTCAACATCCTTCCAAAAGGAATGTATAGTGTGCATTCCACCAGCAGTGTAGAAGTGTTCCCTTTTCTCCAATTCCACGCCAACATCTCTGGTTTGGGGATTTTGTTATGTGGGCCTATCTTACTGGGCTTAGATGATATCTCAAAGTAGTTTTGATTTGCATTTTTCTGATGATTAAGGATGATGAGCATTTTTTCATGTGTCTGTAGATCATGAGTCTGTCTTCTTTAGAGAAGTTTCTCTTCAAGTCCTTTGCCCATCCTTGTTTTCTTGCTAATATGTTTGAGTTCTCTGTGGATTCCGGTTATTAAACCTTTATTGGATGTATAACCTGCAAATATTTTCTCCCATTCTGAGGTCTGTCTGCTTGCTTTAGTTACTATGTTCTTGGCTGTACAGAAGCTTTTTAGTTTGATCAGGTACCAGTAATGTATTTTTGATACTGCTTCAATTGCCTGGGGAGTCCTCCTCATAAAATATTCACCCAGGCCAATTCCCTCAAGAGTTTTCCCTGCAATTCCTTCTAGTATTTTTATAGCTTCATGTCTTAAGTTTAAATCTTTTATCCAGTGAGAGCCTATCTTAGTTAATGGTGAAAAGTGTGGGTCCAGTTTCAGTCTTTTACAGCCAGTTTACCCAGCACCATTGTAAAATAGGGAATCTTTTCCCTACTGAATGTTTTTAATTGGTTTATCAAAGATCAAATAATGGTAAGTAGCTGGATTCATCTCTTGGTTCTCTATTCTGTTCCAGACATCTACCTCTCTGTTTTTGTGCCAATATCATGCTATTTTGATCACTATCAATTTATAGTATAGTCTCACATCTGGTAGTGTGATTCCTCCTGCTTTGTTTTTATTTCTGAGTAATGTCGTGGCTACTCGAGGTTTTTTCTGATTCCATATAAAACAAAGTATTATTTTTTTTTAATCTTTAAAATATGACAATGGAGCTTTAATAGGAATTGCATTAAAATTATATTGCTTTGGGTAGTATAGACATTTTAACAATGTTGATTCTTCCCAGCCATGAGCATGGTATGTTTTTCCATTTGTTAACATCTTCAGCTATTTCTTTTCTTAAAGTTTCATAGTTCTCTTTATAGAGATCTTTCCTGTCCTTTGTTAGATATACTCCCAAATATTTCATCTTCTTTGGCACTACTGTGAAAGGAATAGAGTCCTTGACCGTTTTTTCAGCTTGGCTATTGTTGGTGTATATATAAAGGCTACAGATTTATAGGTGTTGATTTTGTAGCCTGAGACATTGCTGTATTCCTTGATCACTTCTAAAAGTTGTGTAGTAAAATCCATGGTATTTTCCAGATATACAATCGTATCATCTACAAAGAGTGAAAGTTTGATCACTTCTGACCCTATGTGGATACCCTTGATCACCTTTTCTTCCCTAATTGCAATAGCTAAAACTTCCATTACAATGTTAAAGAGCAATGCAGACAATTGGCAACCTTATCTGGTTCCTGTTCTAAGTGGAAACGATTTCAATTTAACTCCATTCAATATGATATTGGCTGTGGGTTTGCTGTAGATGGCCTCTATTAGTTTAAGAAATGTCCCTTCTGTACCAATTTTCTTAAGTATTCTAATCATGAAGGGATGCTGGATATTATCAAAAGCTTTTTCTAAATCAATTGAAAGAATCATATAGTCTTTATTTTTTAATTTGTTTATGTGCTGAATTACGTTAATAGACTTACGTATATTGAACCAGCCTTGAGAACCTGGGATAAAGCCCACTTGGTCACAGTGTATAATTTGTTTGATGTGTTGTTGGATTCTGTTTGTTATGATCTTATTGAGTATTTTTGCATTGATATTCAATAGTGATATTGGTCTATAATTTTCTTTTCTTATTAGGTCTTTCCCTGGTTTAGGGATCAAGGTGATGTTTGCTTCGTGGAATGTGTTGGGTAGTATTCCTTCTTTTTCTATATTTTGGAATAGGTTTAGTAATATAGGTACTAGTTCTTCTTTAAAGGTGTGGTAGAATTCTGAAATGAAGCCGTCTGGTCCTGGGCTTTTCTTTTTACAGAGATTTTGTATAGTTGATGCTATTTCAGAACTTTATATACGCCTGTTCAACATTTCCACTTCGTTCTGGTTAAGTCTTGGTAGGTGGTGTGCTTCCAAGTATTGGTCGATTTCCTTCAGATTTTCATATTTCTTAAAGTTTCTTGTAATATTCGTTAAGGATATTTTGAATTTCTGAGGGGTCTGTTGTTCTTTTGTCTTTACCATTTCTGATTGATGAAATTAGAAATTTTACTCTTTTTTTCCTGGTTAGGCTGGCCAAAGGTTTTTATTGATCTTTTCAAAACCAACTTTTGGATGTATTGATCTGTTGTATAATTCTTTTGTTTTCAATTTCATTTAATTCTGCTCTGATTTTGGTTATTTCTTTCCTTCTGCTGAGTTTGGGGTTGGAATGTTCTTCCTTCCCCAGTTGCTTGAGATGTCCCATTACGTTGTTAACTTCCTCTCTTTTTTATCTTGAGGAAGGCTTGCAGTGCTATAAATTTCCCTCTTAGGACTTCCTTTGCAGTATCCCAGAGGTTCTAATAATTCATGTCTTCATTGCTGTTTTGTTCCAAGAATGTGGTTATTTCCTTCTTAATCTCATCTATAACCCATCTATCCTTCAGGATAAGGTTATTTAGCTTCCATGTTTTTGTATAGGTATGCAGATTCTTATTGTTATTGAGTTCAATTTTTATTCCATGATGGTCTGAGAAGCTGCAAGGAATAAATTCTATTTTTTTAATTTTGCTAAGGTTAGATTTATGACCTAGGACGTGATCAATTTCGGAGTATGTTCTGTGGGCTGATGAAAAGAATGTGTATTCAGTTTTGTTGGGATGAAATGATCTGTAGATGTCTGTTAAATCCAGATGTTGAATGATTAAGTTTAAACCTAACATTTCTTAGGTTGCTTAGCTTCTTTTTGGAGGATCTATCCAGCACTGCTAAAGGGGTGTTAAAATCTCTGACTACTATGGAACTGGAGGAAATCAAGTTGCTCATGTCTGTTAGAGTTTCTCTTATAAATTGAGGTGCATTCTGCTTGGGTGCATAAATATTAATAATTGAAATCTCATCATATTGATGAGCATTACCTTTAACAAATATGAAGTGTCCATCCTTATCCTTCCTTATTTTGCTTGGTTTAAAGCCTATTGTATCTGCGAATAGGATTGCAATGCCTGCTTTTTTCTGCTTTCCATTTGCCTGGAATATAGATGACCATCCCTTCACCTTGAGTCTATATTTATCTTTTAGGGTAAGATGAGATTCTTGTATGCAGCAGATATCTGGCTTGAGTTTTTGTATCCAGTCAGCCAACCTGTGCCTCTTTAGAAGTCAATTTAAACCATTCACATTAATTGAGAATATCGATAAGCCTTTTGAGAGTCTGGTGGATATTTTTAATCCTTTTGCGACTGTGAAAGTTGGAATTTGATCAAAATTTTCTGGGTGGGCGGTGGGAGACAAGATGGCGGACTGAAGCCAGCTTTCAACAAAGGCTCCCGTCCAGAAGGAGAGTTAAGGGACAGGAATTTAGTAAGTATCCTGGCGGACTTGAGCCTCACCAAGAGAGAAGGCTGAAGAACGCACATCAACACCGCTGAGGCAAGTTGTGATCACAAGGACGCAAACAAAAGGTACAAAATCCACCACCAAGCGGACGGGAGTCCCCCTCCCCCATGAGACTGGCTCTAGAGCCCCACAATTGAACAAGCGGGCAGAAATTAAAGGCCCTCCCACTACACTCCACGGGAGAGACCTTCTAAAAACTGGACCTACCTCCCCTACTGGGGTGCCGTGGCGTTCTCCTGCCGGACATAGGGCTGAATAAAACTTTGGGAATCCTTTGCCGGCAACCCTGAATCCCCGGCGCTCCCCTCCCGCCCACTGAGGTCTGGAGGCCTGTCCCCCAGGACTTCGGATCCTTGGGTGATTTCTCAAGGGGAGTGGACAGTCCCCGAGTTGCGACTGGTCAGCATTGACTCTGAGGCGCGCCGAGTGAGGAGAGGGCACCGGGCTGAGGGGGAGTCACACCTCGCGGCACTTCCCTGCGGTGCAGTGCAGCAACCCTCCCCGGGCATACGGGGCCCAAGACTGAATCAGACTCTGGCCTCCCCGCTGAGAGCTGAGAACCCCTACTCTCACTCGGGGTCTGAGGGCCTATCCCCCAGGAGTTCGGCTCCTTGGGTGATTTCTCGAGGGGAGTGCATAGTGCCTGAGCTGCGTCAGGTCAGTGCTGACTCTGGGACACGTGAGCGAGGAGAGGGCACTCTGCTGAGGGGAAATCAAGCCTTGGCGGCACTTCCCTGCGGTGCAGTGCAGGAGCCCTCCCCAGACCGTAGTATTGCGTGAAACTGAATGAAACTCTAGCTTCCCCCCGCCCCACTCCCAATCGGGGTCTGGGGGCCCATCCCCCAAGAGTTCTGATTCTTGGGGGATCTCTTAAGAGGTGTGGACCCAGCACAAACTGCGGCCGCTCAGTGCTGACTCTGGGGCACGGGACAGAGGAGAAAAGGGTCGCCTGAGTGCCCACACCAGAGCAGCAGTTCCCTGGAGGTAGATCAACAGCCGTTTTTTCTTTAACGGCAGAACGCTCACTTCTGGATATTCTGAGGCCACACCCCCTGTCTCCTGGGCAACCAGAGGAGGCCACCGGTGACAGGGCTCACAAACCCGGAAGCCTCCAGGGCGGGGCCGACCCAGAGAGGTGTTCAGACACAATTCTCCAGCAGCAAAGACTTTTGAACTCAAAACAGCCCGTCTCCTGTAGGCGACGACAGGAACAGAGACAGAACCTCACAAAGTTGTCTGTTCTGTTCTGTTCTGTTAGCAGCATGCATCAGGGACGGGGCTAAGCCTGAGTGAACACCTCCTTCCCATCACCTGCATCAAACACTCAAAGATGTCAGGCCCCATCTCCTCCTGCTAGATAGCGGCAGTCTGCGGGGGCCTGGCAGACTTCCTTGCGATTCAGGCAGGTGCAAACCCCTGGAGTGTCTGTTCACTGCAGGCAACTGGGTTAGCCATCTGCAGAGATACCAGTGACTGGGTCCAACGGAGGGGCAAAGTGGGGAAGGAGACGTCAACCTTCCCAGACTGCTCTGTTTGCTGGGTGGCTCCTCCTGACTCTACGCTGCACTGGGGTGAGCTGTGTCAGAGGAGTCACCAGGCCCCTGTGATCCAGTTCCCAGAGACCTCTTGAACCCTTCCACCGAGACAAGTGCCGATTGAGACAGTTGATTCGGACCTTTTGAACTGGGCTAATAGACTGAGGACTCTTCAGGCAGTGCCCTGGGTGTGCGATTGTAGGAAGGTTTGATTCTCCTTTTCCAACTGGGGCCAGAGGTGGGCAGGCGGGGTGACTTAATTGCTGATTTTTCCACACAGCTGAGACTTCAAGCCAGAGTAGAAGTTGCAATAGGATCGAACAGAAACCAGCTGAAAACAAGACAGAACCACTTTGCTCCACCACACCAGACAGGGCCCCAGTTTCTCAGGCCACAACACTGTACGGGCCCTCGATAAAACCCCAGGGGAAAAACCAAAGGGAGTAAACCATGGGGCGGAATCAGCGGAAAAACTCTGGTAACATGAATAACCAGAATAGATCAACCCCCCCAAGAAAAGATACGGCAGATGTGATTGAAGATCCCATTCATAAACAACTGGCTGAGATGTCAGAAGTCGAATTCAGAATTTGGTTTGCAGACAAGATTAATAAAATGGAATTAGGAATTCGAGGAGAAATTCAAAAATTGTCTCAAGAATTTAACGAATTTAAAGACAAAACCACCAAAGACTTAGACACACTGAAACAAGAACTTACAGCCCTCAAAGATATGAAAAATACAGTAGAATCCCTCAGTAACAGAATGGAGCAAGCAGAAGAAAGGATTTCTGACATTGAAGATAAAGTCTTCGAACGCTCCCAATCTCTCAAAGAGGAAGAGAAATGGAGAGCAAAAACGGATCACTCACTCAGAGAGCTCTCAGATAATTCGAAAAAAAACAACATAAGGGTTATAGGAATTTCGGAGAATGATGAAGTGGCTGCCAAGGACACAGAGGCCCTTCTACATGAAATTATGAAAGAAAATTTTCCAGACATGCCTAGAGAATCTGAAATTCAGATAGCAGACAGCTTCAGAACCCCAGCACGATTCAACCCCAATAAGCCATCTCCCAGACATATCATAATTAGCTTCACTAAAGTTAACATGAAAGAGAAGATTCTCAAAGCAGCCCGGCGAAAGAAAACTATAACGTACAAAGGTAAGAATATTAGAATAACTGCAGATCTCTCTGCTGAAACATTTCAAGCAAGAAGAGGCTGGTCATCAACTTTTAATCTCCTAAAGCAAAAAAACTTTCAACCCAGGATCTTGTATCCAGCTAAACTGAGTTTCATCTATGATGGAGAAATTAAATACTTCAATGACATTCATATGTTGAAAAAATTTGCCATAAGTAAACCAGCTCTTCAGGATGTTCTCAGACCTATCCTCCACAATGACCAACCCAATCCTATACCACAAAAGTAAACTCACTCAGAAACTTCGGATCAAACTCCAACTTCCACACTGGCGAAAGGATTAAAAATGTCCACTGGACCTTTAAAAAACTCGATACCCAAAATTCCACCAGACTTATCAATACTCTCCATCAATGTGAATGGCTTAAACTGTCCTCTAAAGAGGCATAGGTTAGCTGACTGGATACAAAAACTCAAGCCAGATATTTGTTGCATACAAGAGTCACATCTCAACTTAAAAGACAAATACAGACTCAGGGTGAAAGGATGGTCATCCATATTTCAGGCTAATGGTAATCAGAAAAAAGCAGGTGTTGCAATCTTATTTGCAGATACAGTAGGCTTTAAACCATCAAAAGTAAGGAAGGACAAGAATGGTCACTTCATATTTGTTAAGGGTAATACTCAATATGACGAGATCTCAATTATTAATATCTATGCACCCAACCAGAATGCACCTCAATTTATAAGAGAAACTCTAACAGACACGAGTAACTTGATTTCCTCCAGCTCCATAATCGTTGGAGATTTCAACACTCCCTTGGCAGTGTTGGATCGATCCTCCAGAAAGAAGCTGAGCAAAGAAATCTTAGATTTAAACCTAACCATCCAATATTTAGATTTAGCAGACATCTACAGAACATTTCATCCCAACAAAACTGAATACACATACTTCTCATCAGCCCACGGAACTTACTCCAAAATTGATCACATTTTAGGTCACAAGTCTAACCTCAGTAAATTTAAAGGAATAGAAATTATTCCATGCATCTTCTCGGACCATCATGGAATAAAACTTGAATTGAGTAACAACAGGAATCTGCATACCCATACAAAAACATGGAAGTTAAATAACCTTATGCTGAATGATAGCTGGGTCAGAGATGAGATTAAGAAAGAAATCACCAATTTTTTGGAACAAAATGACAATGAAGACACAAGCTATCAGAACCTCTGGGACACTGCAAAGGCAGTTCTAAGACGGAAATTTATAGCACTGCAAGCCTTCCTCAAGAGAACGGAAAGAGAGGAAGTTAACAACTTAATGGGACATCTCACGCAACTGGAAAAGGAAGAACATTCCAACCCCAAACCCAGTAGAAGAAAAGAAATAACCAAAATTAGAGCAGAATTAAATGAAATTGAAAACAAAAGAATAATACAACAGATCAATAAATCAAAAAGCTGGTTTTTTGAAAAGGTCAATAAAATAGATAAACCTCTGGCCAACCTAATCAGAAAAAAAGAGTAAAATCTCTAATATCATCAATCAGAAACAACAAAGACGAAATAACCACAGACTCATCAGAAATCCAAAAAATCCTTAATGAATATTACAAGAAACTTTATTCTCAGAAATATGAAAATCTGAAGGAAATAGACCGATACTTGGAAGCACGCCACCTTCCAAGACTTAACCAGAATCAAGTGGAAATGTTGAACAGACCCATATCAAGTTCAGAAATAGCATCAACTGTACAAAACCTCCCTAAAAAGAAAAGCCCGGGACCAGATGGTTTCACGTCAGAATTCTACCAAACCTTTAAAGAGGAATTAGTACCTATATTACTCAACCTGTTCCAAAATGTAGAAAAAGAAGGAAGACTACCCAACACGTTCTATGAAGCAAATATCACCCTGATCCCCAAACCAGGAAAAGACCCAACAAGAAAAGAAAATTATAGACCAATATCACTAATGAATATAGATGCAAAAATATTCAACAAGATCCTAACAAACAGAATCCAACAATACATCAAACAAATTATACATCATGACCAAGTTGGTTTTATCCCAGGGTCTCAAGGCTGGTTCAATATACGTAAATCTATAAATGTAATTCAGCACATAAACAAATTAAAAAACAAAGACCATATGATTCTCTCAATTGATGCAGAAAAAGCTTTTGATAATATCCAGCATCCCTTCATGATCAGAACACTCAAGAAAATTGGTCTAGAAGGGACTTTTCTTAAACTGATAGAGGCTATCTACAGCAAACCCACAGTCAATATCATATTGAATGGAGTTAAATTGGAATCATTTCCACTCAGATCAGGAACCAGACAAGGCTGCCCATTGTCTCCATTGCTTTTCAACATTGTAATGGAAGTTTTAGCCACCGCAATTAGGGAAGAAAAGGCGATCAAGGGTATCCATATAGGGTCAGAAGAGATCAAACTCTCGCTCTTCGCAGATGATATGATTGTGTATCTGGAAAACACTAGGGACTCTACTACAAAACTCCTAGAAGTGATCAAGGAATACAGCAACGTCTCAGGTTACAAAATCAACATTCATAAATCGGTAGCCTTTATATACACCAACAACAGTCAAATTGAAAAAGCAGTTAAGGACTCTATCCCATTCACAGTAATGCCAAAGAAGATGAAATATTTGGGAATTTACCTAACAAAAGACGTGAAAGATCTCTATGAAGAGAACTATGAAACTCTAAGAAAAGAAATAGCTGAAAATGTTAACAAATGGAAAAACATACCATGCTCATGGCTAGGAAGAATCAACATTATCAAAATGTCCATACTACCCAAAGCAATATATAATTTCAATGCACTCCCTATTAAAGCTCCACTGTCATATTTTAAAGATCTTGAAAAAACATTACTTCGTTTTATATGGAATCAGAAAAAACCTCGAATAGCCAAGACATTACTCAGAAACAAAAACCAAACAGGAGGAATCACACTACCAGACCTCAGACTTTACTACAAATCGATAGTGATCAAAACAGCATGGTATTGGCACAAAAACAGAGAAGTAGATATCTGGAATAGAATAGAGAACCAAGAGATGAATCCAGCTACTTACCGCTATTTGATTTTTGACAAGCCAATTAAAAACATTCAGTGGGGAAAAGATACCCTATTTAAGAAATGGTGCTGGCTGAACTGGCTGGCAACCTGCAGAAGACTGAAATTGGACCCACACCTTTCACCATTAACTAAGATAGACTCATTGGATTAAAGATTTAAACTTAAGACATGAAACTATAAAAATACTAGAGGAGAATGCAGGGAAAACCCTTGAAGAAATTGGTCTGGGTGAGTATTTCATGAGGAGAACCCCCCGGGCAATTGAAGCAGCTTCAAAAATACACTACTGGGACTTGATCAAACTAAAAAGCTTCTGCACAGCTAAGAACACAGTAAGCAAAGCAAGCAGACAGCCCTCATAATGGGAGAAGATATTTGCAGGGTATAACTCTGACAAAGGTTTAATAACCAGAATCCACAGAGAACTCAAACGCATCAGCAAGAAAAAAACAAGGGATCCCATCGCAGGCTGGGCAAGGGATTTGAAGAGAAACTTCTCTGAAGAAGACAGGCGCACGGCCTTCAGACATATGAAAAAATGCTCATCATCTTTAATCATCAGAGAAATGCAAATCAAAACTACTTTGAGATATCATCTTACTCCAATGAGACTAGCCTATATCACAAAATCTCAAGACCAGAGATGTTGGCGTGGATGCGGAGAAAAGGGAACACTTCTGCACTGCTGGTGGGAATGCAAATTAATACATTCCTTTTGGAAAGATACATGGAGAACACTCAGAGATCTAAAAATAGATCTGCCATTCAATCCTGTAATTCCTCTGCTGGGCATATACCCAGAAGACCAAAAATCACAACATAACAAAGATATTTGTACCAGAATGTTTATTGCAGCCCAATTCATAATAGCTAAGTCATGGAAAAAGCCCAAGTGCCCATCGATCCACGAATGGATTAATAAATTGTGGTATATGTATACCATGGAATACTATGCAGCCTTAAAGAAAGATGGAGACTTTACCTCTTTCATGTTTACATGGATGGAGCTGGAACATATTCTTCTTAGTAAAGTATCCCAAGAATGGAAGAAAAAATACCCAATGTACACAGCCCTACTATGAAACTAATTTGGGACTCTCACATGAAAGCTATAACCCAGCTACAACTTAACAATAGGGGGAAGTGGGAAAGGGGGGGGTGGGTGGAGGGAGGGGAATCGGTGGGATCACACCTGTGGTGCATATTACAGGGGTATTTGCGAAACTTGGTAAATGTAGAATGTAAATGTTTTGGCACAGTAACTGAGATAACGCCGGAAAGGCTATGTTAACCACTGTGATAAAAATGTGTCAAATGGTTTATGAAGTGAGTGTATGATGCCCCATAATCATATCATTATATACAGTTATGATTTAATAAAAAAATTAAAAAAAAAAATTTTCTGGGTGGGTTGACTTTTGTGGTGGAGGATTACACTGGTCTTTATGGAGGATAGGTCTGAGAATATTCTGGAGAGCTGGATTAGTTATGGCAAATTTCTTCAACATGTGAGTGTCATTAAAGTATTTAATTTCTCCATCATAAATGAAACTCAGTTTACCTGGATACAGGATCCAGGGTTGAAAGTTATTTTGTTTTAGGAGATTAAAAGTCGATGACCATCCTCTTCTAGCTTGAAAGGTTTAGCAGAGAGATCTGCAGTTATTCTAATATTCTTCCCCTTCTAGGTAATGGTTTTCTTTCATCTGGCTACTTTCAGAATTTTCTCCTTCATATTAACTTTAGTGAAATTGATTATGATGTGTCTGGGGGATGTCTTATTCGGGTTGAGTTGTGCTGGAGTTCTGAAACTGTCTGCTATCTGAATTTCAGAATATCTTGGCATGTCTGGAAAGTTCTCCTTCATAATCTCATGAAGAAGAGACTCTGTGACTTGTGAAGCCACTTCGTCACTTTCGGGGATCCCTATAAGATGAATATTGATTTTCTTTGAATTATCCCAGAGCTCTCTGAGAGAGTGATCTGTTTTTGCCCTCCATTTCTCTTCCTCTTTGAAGTTTTGGGAGCATTCAAAAGCTTTGTCTTCAATGTCAGAAATCCTTTCTTTTGCTTGCTCCATTCTGTTACTGAGGGATTCTACTGTATTTCTCAGATCTTTGAGGGCTGCAAATTCTTGTCTCAATGTGTCAAAATTTTTGGTCATTTGGTCTTTGAATTCATTGAATTCTTGAGACATCTTTTAGATTATGGCTTGGAATTCTAATTCAATCTTATTTGCTATCCAGATTCTGAATTTGATTTCTGACATCTGAGCTATTGTTTGTGCATGGGATCTTGTGCTGTGTCTGCCTTATTGTTCCTTGGGGGAGTTGATCTACTCTGATTATTAATATTGCCAGAGTTTTTCCATTGATTCCACCTCTTGATTGTTTTTCACCATTGCTTCTGGCTGTCCTCAGAGTTGGGGAGGAATCGCTCCAAGATTAGACCCCAGCAGGATCACTCTATTGTTGCTAGATCTTTGTAGGGAGTGATCCTGTGTAGCTACTCTGTTGCTGCCCCAGCCAGGAAGTTCTGGTTGTGGGAGCAGCTCTGGAGTTTGACACACCCAGATCCAGCAACAGGGTGGTGGGTGGTGTACACAGTTCTCGGAGTGCCTGGCACCTGATGACTTTGGCACAAAGAGCCCAAGGCTCCTTCAGTCTCTGGCCAGGAGAAGGGTTCCGTGCAGAGGCAGGGAGGGCTCCGGAGGACACGCAGCTACCAGAGTCCCTGGCCAGACTAGCGGGCCGGTGTGGAGGCAGGGAAGGTACGGGAGGGAGGACATGGATTTTGCGGCTCCTGGAGTTCCTGGCCAGGGCATGTGGAGGCCCAGCAGGCGCGGGCTGCTGGGCCCTGTGGTTACGGGTGGAGTCCCTGCCCAAGGCATGCACGGGTTGCTGGGCTGTGCGGTTGCCGGCGAGTCCCTGGACAGGGTTGTGGTACAAAGGTCTGGGCAGTCATGGGGCGTGGGGCACGAGGCCGCATGGCTGCCGGTGGAGATCCTGGTGGGTTTGGGTGCTTGGCATGGCCCCTGGAGTCTCTTGCTGGGGAGGCACTTGGTCTGGCAGACAGGGAGGGGGACACTGCTCAAGAACCTCTTCCCTCAGTCTCAGCAGAGGTTAAGCTTCTGGTTCATCAAGTAAGGGGGGAAGGGGGTACTGGAAGTTCAGAATGGCAGGGAAGACCTTAGTTCGATATTTCTGCTAATACTGGTGGATGCCTATTCTATGGATCCACAGCAGAGAGGTGGGTCTGCAAATTTTCTTATTGATTGTTACTTCTTCTTTTAATGATCCTACGTAAGTCACCTCACCACATCTTTCATTTTTCATATGTTAGGCTGAGAATGGTTCCCAAAATATCTATATCCTAATTCCCTATGTGCTATTATTTTTTTTATTTCTAAAATCTTTTGTGTTTCCTCAGTATTCTTTTTAAATTTTCTAAACTTCTTTGATTATGCCTTCTTTCATCTCTCAAAGGATAATGATGATACTGGTTTCACATTTTCTTCTGTTCCTTGCATTGTCCATATTTCCTGAGTCTCTTTCTTTTTTGTTTTGATCTCAAATAGTCTCAGAAGACTTCACCAACTTCATAGTACCTCTTGTTTACTCATATGTAAGGGTGGGACATTAAAACACAGATCAGAAGCCCTAGTGTGCACAGCTGAGAAAGCTTCTTACTAGGGTAATTTTGAAAAAAATCAGGAATATCAATAGATTATTATCTGCCAGTTTATAAGGTCAGACAATCAAGTTTGTGAACTCATTCTAGAAAAAGTGCTATATACCTCATGGCTGAATATTACTGTGATCACCTTCAAAGTACTTCCCTTGGCCAAAAATATAGAGATGGATGAAAATCCTTATTAGACAATTGAATAAAATAAATATAATCATCAATAAAATATGAAAAGAGGCCCATCTTCACACGTAAGTATAGATATGGAGAATGAAAAGTTATCGTTTTTCACATATCATATTGATGAGGACATAAATTTTAATAATAATGCCCAGGGTTGGGTAGCACCTGTGGCTCAGTGAGTAGGGTGCTGGCCCAATGTACCAAGGGTGGCAGGTTCGAACCTGGCCCTGGCAAAACTGCAACAAAACAATAGCTAGGTGTCATGGCAGGCACCTGTAGTCCCAGCTACCCAGGAAGCTGAGACAAGAGAATTGCCTAAGCCCAAGATCTGGAGATTGCTGTGAGCTGTAATACCATGGCACTTTACCAAGGGTGACAAATTGAGACTCTGTCTCTAAATAAATAAATAAATAAATAAAATGATACTCAGGGTTGATGAAGAAAACAGTCACTCTTTTTTAATAATTTTAAAATATTAAGGGGGTACAAAGTGTTTTCGGGTACATGGATCTTTTGGTTGTGTATGAGTCACTGCTATAGGTGTGCCCTTCACCCAGTGTTTATTATGCCCATAGGTGATGTGCCCTTTCCCTCCTTCCTCCTACCATTTGATTTCCACTGAGTTTTAATTCCCTTTGTGCACATGTGTGCTCATCAGTTATTTCCAATTAAATATTGAGTGTATGTGGGGTTTGTTTCTCCATTCTTGAGATACTTTGCTTAGGAGAATGGTTCCACTCAAATTGTTGCAAGAGGTATTAATTCATCTTTTAATGGCTGAGTAGTACTGGGTTGATTGATGTGCCCTGGGTTGATTGTGACTCCACATCTTTGCATCTATAAATTGTGCTGCAATAAACATTTGAGTGCAGGTGTTTTTACATAAAATGACCTCTTTCCTGTTGGGTAGATACCCAGTAATGGGCTTGCTGTGAAGAATCTTCCTACTCTTTTACATAGAGGTTATACTAATTTTCAGTCCTATAAGCAATCCTTTCTCTCTGCATGCATGCTGGCATCTGTTGTTTTTGAACTTTTCAATAAAAGCCATTCTAACTGGAGCAAGGTATCTCATTGTGGTTTAAATATGCATTTCTCTCACAATTAGGGTCACTGAAAATTTTTTCATGTTTATTGACTATTTGTCTATCTTCTTTTGAAAAGCTTCTGTTTATGTCTTTTGCTTACTTTTCTAATGGGGTTATTTATTTTTTTCTTGCTGATTTGCTTGAGTTCTTTGTAGATTCTAGTTATTAGCCCTTTACTGAAGGTATACCTTGCAAATATAAACAGTCCCCAGGTTATGAATGAGAGGAGTTCTATAGGTTTGTTCTTATGTAAATTTTTATGTATTTTAAAACAGATGCATTTACCTATTACCTGTAATAGTCTCATTTTGTAAGTGTTAGTCATACATAAATTGGATGTTTGTAACTAGCTGCTGCCTGTATTTTCAGTATGTTGTCTGCTTATGCTATTGATTATTTCCTTAACTGTGCAGAAGCTTTATAGTTTAATCAAATCTCACTTTTTTTATTTTTGCTGTTGCCATGATTGCCTAAGCTGATATCTAGAGAAGTCTTTTTAATACATTTTCCTCTAGAATCCTTATGGATTCATGCCTTATATTTAAATCTTTTATTCTTCTTGAACTAATTGCTGTGAGCAGTGAGAGATAAGGGTCCTATTTCATTCTTCTGCATGTGGTTATCCCATTTTCCCAGCATCATTCATTGGCTAGCTTATATTCCTCAGTGTTGTTTTATTTTCCCCAGGCATTGTTGTCTGCTTTACCAAAGATCACTTGGCCAGAGGTAGGTCATTTTATATCTGGGTTCTCTATTTTTTCTATTGGTCTATGGCTCTATTTTTGTACCAATATCATATTGTTTTGGTTGCCTAAAGCAAAAATTGAAGTCATTCTCAACTCTCCTAGATACTCACCTTTGCTTTTCAACTTCAGGTAAATAACTAAAAGGTAATTTATGGTACAAAAAGGATAAAATTTAAAAACATAGACACATTGAGCAATCTCTACTCTTAAGATATTTTTTTCACTTTCTCCTAGAATTCTTGCCCTCTTTTTTGTTGCTTTATTCAATAATGTAAACCTTCTTATTTCAACTTGTTGTGTCAAAGCTCTGAAGGAATGTTAAAATTATTAAATAGGACACATGGAACATTCACAAAAGAGCCATCGACCTCAATTTAGTCCAAGAAAGATATATAATTTCAACATACAAATTGAGCATATCCCAGATCCACAGCAAGTGTCACACTGAATGGAGAAAAACTAAAAGCCTTTCTTCTAAGATCTGGAACAAGACAAGGATGCTTATTTTCTCCACCGCTGAAACCATTCATCAAAGCCACCACCTGTGATACCACCGATAATAGCCACCACCACTGAAACTGCTGATTTCAGCCACCACCACTAAACCACTGATCACAGCCGCTACCTCTGAAACCACTGATCATAGCCACCACCACTAAAACCCCTGATCACTGCCATGACAACTAAAACCACTGATCACAGCTACCACCTCTGAAACCACTGATAACAGCCACCACCACTGAAACCACTGATCACAGCCACCACCTGTGCAAACACTGATCACAGCCACCATCACTGAAACCATGGATCACAGCCACCACCTCTAAAATAACTGATCATAGTCACCGTTACTGAAAGCACTGATCACAGCCACCACCTCTGAAACCACTGATTACAGCCACCATCACTGAAACCACTGATCACACCCACCACCACTGAAAACACTGATCACAGTGATCACCATTCAAATCCCTAATCACAGGCACCACTACTAAACCCCTGATCACAGACACCATCACTGAAACCACTGATCACAGCCGCCACCTCTGAAACCACTGATCACACCCACCACCACTGAAAACACTGATCACAGTGATCACCATTCAAATCCCTAATCACAGGCACCACTACTAAACCCCTGATCAAAGACACCATCACTGAAACCACTGATCACAGCCGCCACCTCTGAAACCACTGATCACACCCACCATCACTGAAAACACTGATCACATCCACCACCACTGAAACTACTGATCACAGCCACCACCACGGAAACCACTGATCACAATCACCACCACTAAAAACACTGATCACAGCCAACACCTGTGAAACCAATAATAAGAGCCACCACCATTGAAACCACTGATCAGAGCTGCCACCACCGAAACCACTGATCACAGCTACCACCACTGACCACAGCCACGATCACTGAAACCACTGATCACAGCCACCACCACTGAAACCACTGATCATAGCCACTACATCTGAAACCACTGATCTAAGCGACCATCACTGAAACCACTGATCACAGCCACCACCTCTGAAACAACTGATCATAGCCACCACCACTGAAACTACTGATCATAGCCACCACCTCTGAAACCACTGATCACAGCCACCACCTCTGAAACCACCTATCACAATCACCACCACTAAAAACACTGATCACAGCCAACACCTGTGAAACCAATAATAACAGCCACCACCATTGAAACCACTGATCAGAGCTGCCACCACTGAAACCACTGATCACAGACACCACCACTGATGACAGCCATGATCACTGAAACCACTGATCACAGCCACCACCTCTGAAACCACTGATAACAGCCACCATCACTGAAACCACTGATCACAGCTACCACCTCTGAAACCACTGATCACAGCCACCACCTCTGAAACCACTGATCACAGCCACCACCTCTGAAACCACTGATCACAGCCACCACCTCTGAAACCACTAATAACAATCACCACCACTGAAAACAATGACAATAGACACCACCACTGAAAACGCTGATAACAGCCACCACCGCTGAAACCATTGATCACAGTTGCCACCAGTGATCACAGCCACCACTACTAAAACCACAATCACAGCCACCACCTCTGAAACCACTGATCATAGCCACCACCTCTGAAACCACTGATCACAGCTGCCACATCTTAAACCACCTCTGATGCCACTGATCACAATCACCACCACTGAAACCACTGATCACAGCCACCACCACGGAAACCACTGATCACAGCCACTCCCTCTGAAACTGCTGATCAAAGCGACCATCACTGAAACCACTGATAACAACCTCTACCTCTGAAACCACTAATTACATCCACCACCTGTGCAACCACTGATCACAGCCACCACCACTGAAACCACTGATCACAGCCACCACCACTGAAACCACTGATCACAGCCACCACCATCGAAACCACTGATCACAGCTACTCCCTCTGAAACTGCTGATCAAAGCGACCATCACTGAAACCACTGATAACAACCTCCACCTCTGAAACCACTAATTACAGCCACCACCTGTGCAACCACTGATCACAGCCACCACCACTGAAACCACTGATCACAGCCACCACCATTGAAACCACTGATCACAGCCTCCACCTCTGAAACCACTGATCACAGCCACCACCATTGAAACCACTGATCACAGCCTCCACCTCTGAAACCACTGATCACAGCCACCACCACTAAAACCACTGATCACAGCCACCACCTCTGAAACCACTGATCACAGCCACCACCTCTGAAATCACTTATCACAGCCACCACCACTGAAACCACTCATCACTGCCATCACCTCTGAATGGACAAATTCTCCCAAGAAATACCAGCCAGCCAGTAGCAGACCTGTGCTTGGATGGATGCAACCTTGAAAGACTATTTAATAAAAGATATTGACCCAGAAGCTAGAATGAAGCACATACTTCAGTTTTGCAATCATTTTTATAGATTATAAAAGATCTGACCATTGCAGTAAGGAGACTGGTAGGCAGCACCATGTCTGATAGAAAGAGCACTGATGGTTCCATGACCCTGCAGTCGAAGAAGTTTCAGATAGGAGATTATTTGTCCATAGAGATTACCCCTCAAAAGCAGGCACCACTTTCTTCAGGGTGTACAAAACCATGTTCAATTGTATTTAGTATTGCTTGAATTTATTTTTTTGTCAGTTATGTGAAATAGACTTATATTTTTTTTCCTCTTCTGGGGAAAAAAAAGGATACTTGCCATTAATATATCAAAAAATGTAGGAAAGCTTTTAGGGAAAGATTCTGCTTTGTATATAACCTCTCTCTTTCCTGTTGAGCATTTATAGACTTAAGGAAGTCTTTGGTGTTGTCATGTGAAAATAATGTCTTATGCCTGTGCTATGAAAGATGTTTGAATCTTCTCTCTCTACTTATGCCACCAGATGTATTAAAAAAAAAAAAAAAACTTCAGGAAGGGTGGTGGAAACTGCAGTTTTTAAACAGGGTAATTTTCTTTTTTAACTAGTTTACTGTTGTGTCAGCTAATTGTTTCAGTCCCAGTTTAGAAAAATATTCATTGAGCGCATACCGTAAAGGGATTGCAAAGGTTAATAAGACACAATTTTAGATCAAAAGTTCATTAGCACCTAAGAAGAGATTATACATATACTACATATATGCGTATACACACACACATACACACACAGAGTATCACCAATCTCTCTGATTCGTTTTTAAGACAATACAAATTTTAATATGGAAATAATTAATAGTTTTAAGTTCTAATATGGCAAATATCCATAGCTGGAAGGCATATAAGTGAAAATTCTTTGGAATCCTTACTAATTTTTAAAAGTATAAAGGAGTTCTAAAACTGAAAAGTTTGAAAACCACTGCCTTAAAGTATTCATTGTGTATAATAAAGTAACTTTATTTTTATTTGTCTAAGACGAGAGAATAGTGAAAATTGAGATGGAGTTGCAAAATTTTAACTATCCTTTATATCCGAAATCTTCTGTATAACCCATAATTGTTTCTAAATGTTGACAGTTTCTTTATTACTATAAAAAGGATTCACAGAAGCTTAAGAAAAATTGAAAATATAAAAAACACTTTTATGACTATCCATACAACTCACATCCATAATCCTACAACTCAGAAATGATAATCAAATTATTTTCTAGTATAATTTTCATTCTGTGATCAGACCCAGCCCTAGAAATTGTGAGAACCCAATTGAATCACGCAACATGTTAACCTTCCTCATTCAAAGATTTGGACATAGATAACATCCGATTTATGATAAGGGTATAGGGAAGGCTTAAATGGAAAATAAAACCCCCGAAGAAAAACATAATCCTTATATGTGAAAAGTAGATGAATAAAAACTAGAGTTTTCCAATCAATTGTATGCACACAACTCTCTCTCTTTTTATATTCTGTATTTGTAAAGGCCCTCCCTTCCTCCTTGCTGCCTGCCTTTATTCGTTGGTTACCCCATCCAGAGCAGCCACACACATCACAGAATCCTTTAGGAGCTATTTATCACATACACTCAATATCAGAAAGTACTGCTCAAAATGTAACTTCACTAAACTAGATGGCTAGTTCATGATGGGTGGTAGTTTAGGGGCTGTAAGTTGGAAAGTCGGAGCAGAATGCCCTCAGCGCGATGATGTTATAAGTTTGGGTCCGTGAGTGGCATTGTCTCCATAGAGGCAGAGTTTATGAATTCATTGGCGTGAAAGAAAATCAACATAGAGCAAAGCCAAGAATCAAGAGGTCGTGACAGTTTAAGACCACAAAGGGCTTAACAAATGGATCATTTAATCCCTGAGAAATTAGACCCTAAGTGAGCAAATCTTTAAAACTGGGAGCTGGGATAAAAGAAAAACAAAAGTTAAAACAGATTTCATCTAAGATCTTTTTTCAGTAGTTGAAAAGTTGGGTTTAAATTAAAGAAGAGAGGAGGACTCCAAGGCTGATGCCTGTGTCAAGCAGAAGTCACTGTAAGCACACAGACTACCCAGCCGTAAGAATCATTCAACCCCAGGTGGTCAGGGAGTCCCCACAGAATAGAAATCACCAACCCATCCTATCTGGAAAACACCTGCTAATTTGCTTTGCTACATGCAAAAATATATATATATATTGTATTAAAAAACTTCTCATAAAACATTGACAATAGCCCCCCAAAATGAGACTTACAAAAATACCCCAGATTCATCAACAGATTTTGTAATCCATTGCAGTTTGGTCAGGGTATCCTAGTGTGAATATGTTTCCCTAGTATCTGAATTTAAAGAGGAATGATGCCATGCTGTGGCTTTTCTTTCCGTACATAAGAAGTTCTCAATCAATGTTTTGAATGAATGGTAAAATGACAGAAGGGTACAGAGAGGATACTGAATCATCAATTTCTTAGTTACAAAGTACACAAATCAAATCTATTCTAAGGAGAAAATGGAATTTTTGGAAGGGTGCCAGAAAGCTCACAAAATCTACCGAGAGCAAGAGGCCCAGCGGTCAGGAGCAAGCCCCATCAAGGCAAACTGATGTCATGGGCAGATCACACCACAGGAAGATTCTGATTAATAAAACACCACTCTTACCCTCACAGACATCTCTAAGGATTTACAATCCTATGCTTTTTGTGTAACGGCCCCAGAATCCCAGATATGAGAACCCAAATGATTAAGCCAAGGTCAAGAGTCTCTAATTGCCAAAAGTGGGGAAAAAGGGAAGGACTGAAAATAACTGTTCCACTGTGAGACTCCATAATAAGAAGCAAGGTCTTTACTTTAAAATTGTAAGACTTATAGTTACACTCAAATACTCTGTCCTTACGAGTCCCAGGCTTCGTCGTGTCCTTTTAGGCACTAACACTGTGATCCTTGTTCTGACTTTACTACGACTCTACAAAGTAATTATCATTCCCATCATTTACAGAACAAAAGCAATCACAGAATTTGTGATTTGCTCAAGTTCACATGCCTGAAGTTTCAGACTATAGTTTTTATTCTTTGAGTGTAACCTTCTAATAAAAATTATTAGTGATCTTCTATTAAAATATCCATACACATATTAAACCCATTTATAATATCAAATATTGTCATCATCTTTAAAAATAGAAAGGCAAAACTGATGGTGCCTTCAAAACACATGAAGTTTTTAATGCGAAGTACCATATATGTAATGTTACTGATATTTAAAAGTAAGGTATGTATATGAGAATATATTTGTGTATAAATGTATGGAGGCAGGACAGAAATATGAATACCAAATTATTTCCGTAAGTTTAAAAGTGAATGAGTGGACATTCATATTTACTTTTATAATTGAAAAATTATAAATATATATAAATATGCACGCACATGTAATTGTATAAAGAGAAGCACTTTTTCTAAGATGCAAGTAATACACAAAAGTCTTAGTAGGAGAGCGCCAAAATCAATTTCACAAAAGAAATGGCTTCATCATTTGCAGTAATGTGGAGGGAACCGGAGACCATTATCCTAAGAGAAAAATCTCAAGAATGAAAAACTAAATACCATATGTTCTCATTAGTAAGTGAGAGCTAATAGAGGGGTTCACACAGTCACAAACTGATGTAAAAGACACAAGAAATGAGGAAAGGGGAGACAGGGAGGGTGGATATGGAATAAAAACTTACTCACTGTTGATGGGCACACCTAAAGCCCTCACTTAAGCATGATACCAGATACCCATGTGACAAAAGCACTTGCACCCTCTTAATTAATATTTAAATTTAAAAATAGAAAATAAAATAATAGCATAGTTTTATAATCAGACAGACTTTCATTTTGAGTACTGGCATTTTCTAAATAGCAATAGATTTCAGTAGTCATTTCATTTCTTGGTTTTCCCATCTCAATAAAAAAAAAAAAAAACTACCTTTTCACAATGTTTTAAGGATTATAGTTAGCATATGTAAAGAGCCAGGCAAGCATCAGGTGCCAATAGATGCCAAAAACGCTACCAAATTCTTACTCTGAAAACATGTTAGCAAGCTGAGGCTTATTGATAAAATTTAGTGGAGAGTGAGACCAGGTTCTGCAAGGGGAAAAAAAAGAAAGACCTGCCATATTTTCAGGGAAGCCCTTCAGTTCCGACCTTATCTTTGACATGCAGCTTGCTCAAGGCCATGGCTGGCTTCTGTCACTCCCCTTTCCCTTACGCAGGGTACTCCCATGGGCCCAACCACCAGGACGCTAATCAGGCGGGATCTCTCTGTTCCCAGCCCTCTTCCTCCCCCACCTCCTCTGTCTCTAGTTCCTCCTTCTCTTTTGTTCAGTATTTTAATTTTATATAGTGGCTACACAGTCATCTTAGTAAATTTAAGGATACACGTTTCAAACATAATCCTTTCTGAGCGAGTCTGTGGACAGAGAATAGTTTTAAATTACAACTCTTCCCACTGGAAAGAGTAGCTCACCCCTATAATCCCAGCGACTGGGAGACTGAGGCCAGAAGATCACTGGAGGCCAGGAGTTCCAGACTATCCTGGACAACACACAAGATCCCATCTCTAAGGCAACATAGTGAGACCCTGTCTTTAAAAACATTAAAATATTAGCTGGTCATGGTGGTACATGCCTGTAGCCCCTTCTGGGAGGCTGAGATGGAGAGAGGATCATTTGTTAGTTTCAGCACCGTAAGATCAGAGTGAGCCTAGTTATCTTACATATAAAAACAATATGGTATAGTTGAAAGAAGATACATTTAGGAAACTGGACAGACTGTTGTTCATCCTGGTTCTGCCATCTACAAATTGTGCAACTTTGAACAAGCTGCTTAAACTCTCAAGTTTATCATCTGTCCGCAAAGTTCCCTTTTCACTTGGGAAATTTCGTTTAATTGACCTTGCTAAGGTGCCTCCCTCTGCACAGATGATGACAGGGCAGTCAGGCAAGCAGCTTGTCTGAAGAGTACAGGGTCTCCTAGAAGAATGTGACTAATGTCCCTCAACTTCTCCCTAGCATTCAAAAGTAAGGAGATTTGTGAGTATAAACTGAGGTGTCTGTGAGAATTACATGTAGCAAGAACATATAAGAAGCCTCTTGAGAATTAAGAAAAAGAGAAGTGAGGCAGTTGGCCAAAGTTAAAATAGGCATTTTTAACCTGGAGTTTTATGAATAAAATTCAGGTATCCTAGGTATTTGAATAGGGGGGAAAGTGCATTTAACTAAGATTTAGCATTTCTTTCTACTGTGAATGTAGCAAATAAAAAACAGTATCATTAATAGTATTTATGATTTTGTCATCAACAGAAATTGAAATAATTTTCTCTCATAGTTTTCTTATTTCAGATATCTCAAAACACAGAGGGTGCCAAAAACGGTACCCACATTTTAAGAGATGTTAACTATGTATTACTTTTTGAAGTTGAATTGAAGAAACCATTATTGGTCAAGTGTACCTAGACGTGCTACACACATATCTACTTCACCTGCAATTCGTACATTTTTGGGGAATGATCAATTTTACTTCCAAAAAGATCTCTTAAAATATGTATACAAATTTTTTGACACCTCCGGTATTGTTCACACTCATTATTCATCCTTTGAAATAATACTACTTATTAGAAATGCCACTAAATCTTGTTGTTTGATACATTATGAAGAAACACCTACACCAGACCTTTGGGTTTTATTACATTAGTTTCATCAGTGTATTCAGTATAATTTGTTCTCTCATTAGTACTATGAATTTCATTTTCCACATTGAAAATACTGTATTTTGAGACCAGATCCAAAAACATCAATAAAATGCCAAAAGTGCTGATAGCACATTAAGAACAAGGTCCTAAGCCTTGGACAGCTGCTTTGGAAATGCTGGTGATGATTTCTCTGGTCCTGGAACCCTGCTCAGTATCGATGTTCTGAGAAATAATAACAAATGCAGCCAGTAGGCCAAAGAAAAGCCCTGGGTAGGGAGTCGGGGTCCATCACTGTACCCTGAGAATGTGCAAAGAACCTGCATGGGAGGGAGAAGGACCTGTTCTTTGTCAGACACCATCTGACAGCAAGAAATGTTCCTGTCTGCTCCACACTTGGGGACAGAACTTGGAAGTGAAACATTAGGGAAGCATCGAGAAGGAGTCACTGGTCTTCATACCAGCCTGGCAGCTGGGTGCTTGGGTAGCTACATATTTAAACCCATGGTCCAAGTTATGTTTGTAAAATATAAAAATATATCAAATTGCAGTGGGACACTGCGATGTCCAGAACAGAAATGCTGAAAATATGTTACCACTTTCATCCCCCTCCCTCCTTCTCTCCCTCCCTCTTACCCCCTTCCCACCATTGAAGATATACAAAGAGGAAGAGAGGCAATTTAAAAGCAGTGGTGATCCCATTTCATCCATGTTTTTGCTAATGAAAACAAGCAAATGCAAAATAAAGTTTCTACAATTAGCCACATTTCGGAAACTAAGACAAAGAAATAATGTCACTTTCCTAAAGCCGCACAGAAAATTGAAGATCAATCTAAGAAGGAACATGGCTTACCCATTCACAATGCTTCCCGACTGCGCTTCACTGACTGAAGGCACTAAAAGAGAGCTGCCCCTATAATTTCAGAGACAGACAAGGCAACAGCTAAAATTTCCACTTTGGAACACCCTCCAGACTATTCTTTTTGTGTTTAGGAACCGTCTGTCGAGAGAATTTTTTTTTTTTTTTAAGACTGCTGGAATCTTCAGGGTCACACTACCAAGTGTCTACCCTGCTAGATCTTTGGTTCTCAAGTTTTATGGCTCGAGCTTGATCCACAGTCTTGTTCCAGGGTGGAGATTCCAATGATTAAGTCCTCACTGATTAGAATAATGCATGAGCAGACAGCAATATGAAAGTTGCTGTCAAGATTCTACATCTTCATAATTTAAAATGCAATTTGTTATGGTAAGGCTGGCCCTCTCTCCCTTCCTTACACCATTGATTCAATTCACTCCAATGATATTTACCAACAATACACTGTTAGGCATGGTATTGACCTCGGCAACATATGATGTACAAAAGAGACACAGCCTCTGTTTTCGTGGAGCTCACAAGCCAGTAAAGGAAACAGCCGTTTTTTTGTTTTTTTTTTTTTAATTTAATGTAAGTACAGATGCCACATTAATATAACACACACAGCCCACTTTGCTGAATGTAAGAAAAGATCACCATCCCACGAGAGATAATAGTGAGAACCTGATTTAAAATGGGAAGTCAAAAAAATTAATAAAATAAAATGGAAAGTCGTGAAAGGTTTTTCCAAGGAAGTAACATTTTATCTGAAAACTGAAAGATGATTGTGTCAGGGGTCGGGGGAGAAGGTGTAGGAAGAATGTTCCAATTAGAGAGAACAGCTTGTGTGGATTGCTGAACAAGAGGAACTCATTCCCCAAAAGGTACATGATCCAGGTTATTTCTATGCAAAAGCGCAATATATCTAAACTCCTTAAAGTGAACTTACTGAAGCAAAATCCTGAAACAGTCTCATCATGTGCATGAGCAGAATCTTCTGCTCCCCATAGACCGTGACTGCTGATCTGCTGGAATTGCCACAGAGAATGAGATGCCGTAAGTCTTGGGTTATTCCAAATGCTGCATCACTTTATTAAACAGTGTAAAATCGCATGGATGTATGATATTGTTTAGGTGTTCTTGCAATGTATAATTCGTTCCTTGGCTTTCACAAGCTTATGTATAGGTTATTAATAGAAACACTTTGCACTTATAAGTTGCTGGAGTTCTCATAAATGCTCTTTAGACCACTGCAAAACCAAAACTCAACGTGTAAGATGTATACACGTGTTCCCATACTAAACGTGTGAACCAGTCCTGCTGTGCCATGCTGTAAGGAACAATGGAAATACCATTTTTAAAGTCTTTGAGTTGAATATTTATAAAATTCCAGAGATCATTTAGTCCTCATTTATCATGGTCTGCTGTGGAAAAGCATATTAGAAAACCAAAAAAAAAAAAAAAAAACTTGCTGCCTTTTTTTTGAAATCAACATGTGACATAGACTGTGCCCAGGCTGTCATCCTTTAACTCTCTTGCTCTTGCTTCTATATTTTGCAAAGAAGCTTTTGCAAAAGCGTCTTAGTGAAAGGAATTTTCTTTAACTCCTGGCTCTATGTTCTCAGAAGCAGGTCTACTCCACTATAAGAACAACCCCAGGATGGGCCAGAACTCCTCCACCCCTATGGTCCTATTGAATTGCTTAGTACTTTTTTTACACTTGGCTATCTCTCAGGATGGTGGAATAGCTATGTCCCTCTGTATGTTTACTCTTTTCTTTTTAAAGACTAAAACATATATCCCAGTGCATTTTCTGTACTAGTATGATTATGTTTGTATAAATTAGAGTGAGGAGGCAAGGTAAACATGCTAAATCAACAAAACTGCTCCTTAGTGCTGAGTATTTCCCATTGCCCGTGGGATAATGTTCAGCATCTAGCATCATTCACGTTGAATGTGAGGGTATTACAACCCAGTCCAGCTGCCATTGCAGTCGGACTGTAATTATCTTTGCCAATCCCTCATTTCTTCACATCTCTTTTATAGTAGAGCTTTACTTAAGTAATTGCTATTCCTCGGCACATGCTCTGTTCTTCCAGGCCTCATGCCGTTCCCACTATCTGTTTAACTGGTGAAAGTCTGTTTATTTTTCAGTTCCCTTGTCTACATGATTTCACATGCCGATGTTCTTGGCCCAGGCAGAATATGTATATATAACATATACTGCTGCCGTAGTTATGTTCTCCTGCACTTCCATGACCACTATTACCTTGTTTTTATACAATAATTTTTGCTTGTCTTTCTCTTTTCCCAATTAGATTTTTAATTTCCTAAAAAAGTTAATGGATATTTTTATATTGTGTTTAGATTTATGTTTCCCATAGAGCCTAACACAGTGTCTGTCATACAATAAGCACTCAAGAAGTATCTACTGAATTAAGTTAGAGAGGATTCTAGATATCTGTGTAATAGATCATTTCCATCATGTGGCTTCTCCCAATCATGTTGTATGTTCTTCAAATTAGCATTTAGAACAGCAATCAGATTACAGAGCATGCTTTTTCTCCAATGGGTGTGGCATTATAATTAGTCCTTGTCAATTTTTATTCTTGCCATGTCTTTGGGGTGCCTTGAAAGGGTAACCTAATTCCACACAGAGAGCAGTCCTCAGTTCTTATCAACACCTCGCAGCCTGTGAGGCCCTCAGTGTGCATCTGTCCTCCACCATGAACATGAGGTTCAAATTCCCTCTCGTGGCCATAAGCCTGGAGATTGCCATGATTGTTTTATTCGGATTATTTGTTCAGTATGAAACGGATCAGAATATTCTCCAGAAGCAAAACGCCACCAAGCCAACAGACACGGGCAGATTCCTTGAGCTGTATCCACGTGAGTAGGCAACTACTTTCATACATTTTTTTGGTTCTTTTGGTCCTCAGAATGTGAAATGTTTGCACACTTAAGCTCTTGAGCTCCTTGCAGAATGAGACGATACTCGTGAGTACGAATGTTTCTGCTGAGGCATCTGGTTGTCTTCTCTGTGATTAAGGTGTTCGGACAGAACCTGCGTCTATTAAAATATGGGAACAAAAAGCTGAAAATTAAAATAATTGATCAGTTTCTGTGTTGTTTGCCTGCTGCTAAATGAGTTCATTTCTCCTTGAGTTGTCACTAGTTCTGCAAGAAAAAAGTTTCACAACTTCCTCACCCACCCCACCCACCAAAAGAGCCAAAGGTAAATATGTAGGGGAGTGCAGAAATTAAAAATTGAGTATTAAGAAGGAGAGCCTAGATGTGAATACCTTAGGAATTCCTAATGTATAAGAACAGGTGCTCAAGATGGTATAATAATGGAGTTTGAATCTAAAAAGGTGTATTCAGGGTTTTAAAATATTCTGAAAAGAGGTCACTTTGTTCCTTTCAGATGAACAGAAAAGTGTGGGCACCTGAAATTCTTTTAAAACAAAATCCTTCCCTGAGCATAGTGACTGAGGGAAATCTGAAATTTAGTTACAGGTTTGGCAGAACAGGCTATAAAACAATATAACAATAATAACAAGCATTTACTGAGTGCGTACTATGAGCAGACATATCACTCCCTCATTAACCAGGAAGGGAGATGGGAATATATCATTATTAAATAGATTATTTTACTTAAATAAGGCTCAAATAATTTTTAAAATATAAAAATTATTTTAAACAGCAATGTTTATTACATCTAGGACATATTCTAAGTTTTTAAAAACAATTTGACACTTGTTTTTTTAGTCTTACATTTTTAGAACAAGTTAATGTAATAAAGCTATTTTCATAGAAATATTTTCATAAGAAATGATGACTTAGCAAAAATACAAAACCGAAAGTTAAGGGCAGAGTTAGCCTCACAAGTAGGAGACTCAGACTCCAAGTCTAGTTGTCTTTACAATGTATAGATGTCCGTGAAATTTCTTCATTAAATAAATTTTATAATTTGTAAGTTAACAATAAAACAGAACAGAATTCTGTTCAACTCAGTATAATTTTATAACTTTCAATTCATCCATTTATTCATTTAATAAATATTTTCAGTGAGTACCAAATAATGTTATTACAGAAAATTTATTTTATTTTATTTTATTTTTGAGACAGTCTCACTGTGTCTCCCTCAATAGAGTGTCACTGCTCACAGCAACCTCAAACTCTTGGGCTTAAGAGATTCTCTTGCCTCAGCCTCCCACGTAGTTGGGACTACAGGCGCCCACCACAATGCCTGACTTTTTGTTGTTATTGTTTTTGTAGTTGTCATTGTTGTTTTGTCAGGTCTGGGGCTATGTTCAAACCTGCCAGCTCCAGAGTATGTGGCAGGTGCCCTAGCTGCTGAGCTACAGGCACCAAGCCTACAGAAAATTTATTAAAAGGTAAAACAAATACAGTCCCTTTATTCTAAGACTTCACTTTCTGGTATACCTGTAAAGGAAGAAATGAAATACAGTAAAAGAAACAAAATGATAAAAATATGATCTAAGAGTAATGTGATTCAAATGAAATTATCCTAAGACCTTAGTAGGTTAATAATTTGCATTATTTTAAGATGTACTTTCTAAGTTGAACTTTAACTTCTAATGAAAACTTCAATTCAGAATTGAAGATAAAAATCTGAGTTGGAAGGATGTTCCTAAATATGATCATTTTTCAATAGCCTAGCCATAGATGAATAATTTCTAGAGATTCAGTGTACAGCATGTTGACAATAGTTAACAGTAGCGTATAGTATAGATATAATCTGACATTAAATTAAATCTCCCACTAGACACACATACACACGCTGGTAACTGTGTGAATTTCATGGATGTGTTAGCTCGACTGTGGTGATCATTTCACTATGTGTAGCAAAATGTTAAACTGTATACCCAAAATACACATAATTTTTATGTCAATGATATCTCAATAAGGCTGTTGAAAAAATAGAGCCTAGTAATCACATCACTCTTATATGCCACTTAGAATAATCATAGATGTTCATTCATTTTACGATTTATTAAGAAAACATTTATTAAGCTATCAACTCTTGTCAAGCAATCTTCAATGTATAGGCTCTAGTCAGGGGGAAAAAGCAGACAAAACGTGAAAGTTCACATCCTCATGACGTTCACATGCCAGCGTAGGAAGACAGAGGACAAAGAGATGTGTATGTGGGTGTGCATGTGTGTGTGTGTGTGCATGGATACACACGAACACACACATTTAGACGGTAATACAATGCCACGGCTATAAATGAAGCACGATTAGGGAAATAAACGCATCTGGACAAGGGTGATGTTCCTTTCTACCTTTCCCAACCTGGGTTAAGTGAGAGAATTAACTCCTGACAGCACAAGGCAGACACTGCATGCAGCTGGTTAACTTTTCTTCCTTGTGGATCTAGAACACCACGAAGTGAAGTGATACTCGGAAGGCAGTTTTCATTCATTCAAAATGCTGTCAGTCTATAACCCAGGCTACAGGCAGTTAAAACTTCTCTCTTATGTAAGAGTGGCTCTCAAGACCTAAATTCTGGCTAGTTTTAATCTTCCAGTTCAGCCATAATATTCCTGGTTAAACACAGTTTGTAGAAGAGCCTGAGAAACTACACAAAAGTGGTTTTATATATATGTTTTTCCCTAGATTTCAAACAATTGTCATAGACAAAGTTTGTGTAACAGCGTAAGTTATTGGAGCACACATTGTTAATGTTCATTATTAGGAAACAATCTTCACGTCAAGGCAACCTTTTGGATGCCGCACCGTGGCAAATGCAGGGATTCAAACACAGGGAAGGCTGGATTCCCGCCTAAGGTCAGGCAGGGTGCATCACAGTGGTTCTCAATTGCAATGTGTTGAAAAGTGTTGAGGTTTTCACAACTATGGAAAGTAGAATATGGACTTATATTTGATAAATTAAAAAGGGTCCAAGCTGATTCTCCAGCCCTCTCGCTTGTGTTTCGCTATGCTTTTTTGAATAGTAGAGAAAGGAATGATGCTTCTCTGCCCTTAGAAGTTGCACACACGCCTCGGCACAACCACAGAGTGTCTCATATTCATGAATTTCATGTCTCATGTCATGAATGAACCTGAGATATTCAAGAAGTTGCACACACCCCTCGGCACAACCACAGAGTGTCTCATATTCATGAATTTCATGTCTCATGTCATGAATGAACCTGAGATATTCATTTGAGAAACCAGCTATTGTCTATAGTTTGGAGCTTTCATGACACCCAACAAATTGTCAGTCGTTCTGTCGAGGCAAATAATTTGACAAGGACTGAAGCTTGACCATGACTGTCAGCTAATCCTTACTAACATGCAGACAACTGGAGAAAATGACAATTGCAAGAGAATGACCTCTGAGGACTATTTACAGATAAATAGTCTTTGATATCTAAGGGAGACTAAAACAATATCTTTTTGTACTCTGTGACACTGAAATCCTTTAGTCTGTCTTGCAATTTGAATGGATTGTTTACCCATACATAATTTTGTAATATTATATATTGTTCATTTGGAAAATATTGCATCATTGAGTTATACAGATCTTCCAAATGTTGACACATTTCATTACAAAATATCAGAAAAGGATATTTGTTAATATTGCCAACAGTCTTGCCAGAAAGCCCTTGTGATGTACCAGAAAGTTGCTAAGCTTGTGGCAGACACAAATGTACTAAAATTTAAATATTTAAAAACTCACAATAGATCATGGTAATAAACACTGTCAGTTTTTTAAATTGAGATGATTCCTCATTTCAGGCATAGTTTCAGAAAATATTTGACAAATGCCTTGCCTGAGAAATGACTTGTATATGGCAGTCTTTCTGTCAAGCAACATAGAATTTCACTAATAAGTTGCTTGCTCCGTTTTCAACTCAATCAATCATAAAGGACTTTTTTTTCCTTAGAAGCCATCACTTTCCAGCAGTGCTTCGCATGTGTGTGCATTTCAACATTCTGATTCATACATATTGAAAAAACATGCATAAGAGGGTCAATAGTTGATAAAATTAACAGTTTGTATAGCTTCACCTAGGATTTCTTGTGTAAAACGGGCTTTTTCTCCTGAATGTTTGTGGTGCTGAAGAACCACAACTATTAAAGTTGATGCTGCTGCTTTTATTACACTCAAAGTGCCAGCAGTTTTACGCACCATTATTTCTTATGATCCATGTAAATGTCATCATGGGTGGGGGAAAAAAAAAACAGAATCATCATGGAAATAGTTTTAAACCCTCAGACTCCTTGAAAGTGTTTCCAAGAAACCCAGATGTTTCTGGATCCCACTTTTGTAATGAAGATACAGGTAAATTGGCAAAGGATCTACAGAGAACTCAAAATGACTTTATGACACTCCATACTAGAAATGAATTAAGCACAATAACTTATTTTAAAACTATATATATATAAGAATCTTTCCTTATATGCATGCATTCAGCTTATTTTTTGCTAAAAGATTTGGCAAATCTTCACATGATGGGCAAAGGGTGACTGATTTGTGAAGTATAAACAATTGCTAGGAAATCGATCACTGCAATTTTGTTACCTGGACTTGTTATGATTCCTGAATTAACAACCATACTGTCTGTAATGTACAACCTAAGAGTAAGATACCATCTCTAGCAGAACTCATAAACTGCCTTTGAATCAAATAGTTCAAGGTACATACTGTCTATTTAAAAGACAGTGGAAGCAATGGGCATAACCAGGACCCAAATCTCCCACTCAGGGGCTCATTGGAGAAATTGCTGATTCCAGGTCTGGAAAAAGAAAGTGCCATGGGAAAGACTAATGGGACTGTGTTGAAAGAACATGGAATCCTGCATGTTGGGGCACCAGTTGCCTAGCTTAGTAATAAATGGAGCATTACAAATAATAATGTTATGATTGTAATAGAAAGTGAAATAAAGAAAAATGGAGTCAATAACCCATAGAAACATTCCACAAAAGGGGATGGGGGAAGCTCTTCTTTACAGAAGGACACCTACTAATAAATAAAACAGTACAGCGATAGATACAGGAAATTACAATTTTGAAATTATCAGTGTAATAATGCACTACAGCAAAGTTTATCCAAGGATGCAAAAACTATTGAGTGAAAAGTTATTGAACAACATCACATTCGCATGGTCTGAAATAATTCTCCCAAAGATTACTTTTCACTTACAGGGTAAAAAGTGCATTTATAATGGAGAGATCTAGCAGCACAGTCTTAACCAAGTAATCAAACTTGCCATTACCAGTAATAAGAACAACAAAGTACGTGCCTCCAGGTATGATTCAATGATGTACATGAAACTATCTGTACATATTTAGTCTGATTTGAATCATGGTGAAATAAACAAATCCAAATTGTCAGGCATTCTGTATAGAAGACAAAGCAAGACCACTAATTAAGTATGAGGGAGGCTGGGCGCAGTGGCTCACGCCTGTAATCCCAGTATTCTGGGAGGCTGAGGTGGATAGATTGCTGAATTCACAGGTCTAGACCAGCCTGAGCTGGTCTCTAAAAATAGTCAGGTGCTGTGGTGGGCACCTGTAGTCCAAGCCACTTGGGAGGCTGAGGCAAGAGAATTATTTAAGCCCAAGAGTTTGAGGTTGCTGTGAACTGTGACACTACGGCACTCTAACCGGGACAAGAAAGTGAGACTCTGCCTCAAAAGAAAAGAAAAAAAAAAGAAGAGAAAAGAAAAAGAAAGAGAGATGAAGGAGAGCTAATCTAAAAGAAAGGAGTCCAAAACTAACAAAGAAAGATGTATGAAGCTTAACTGGATAATGAATTAAAAAATTCTGTAAAAGGACAGTTTAAGAATCGGAGTAATTTGAATGCAATTCCATATTAGGTACTATTATGGCATTGATTTGCATTTTTTTATTTGCCTTTTTTGAATGTAATGATATCGTAGTTGTTCAAAATGTCCTTTTACTTAACAGATTCTTGTTAACGTAGTTTGAGGCAAACTGATGTTCAAATGGTTTAGTAGTGTGTATAAGTGTGTGCGTGTATATATATGTGTGTGCAGGTAAACTATGTGTAACATGTGTATGTACATGCACACATATACTCACAGACAAATGGGGAGATAACAAATATGAAAATAATCAATAAATCAAGGTGTATAGTACATAAGTATTCATTGTATTGGCTTTTCAAAATATGTGAAAATAAAACACTTGGAAGAGGAAGGGAAGATGCCACCCTAAGGATACTATTCTCTCACAACAGATGAGTCTAGGCTGAGTGGCAGGCACCTGTAGTCCCAGCTACTCAGGAGGCTAAGGCAAGAGAATCACTTGTGCCCGAGAGTTTGAGGTTGCTGTGAGCTGTGACACCACAGCACTCTACTGAGGGTGACAAAGTAAGACCGTGTCAAAAAAAAAGAAAGAAAGAAAGCAAAGATGAGTTCAGAATACTGTCCTACTAATTCAGAAGAGTGGAACTCATCAAGGTGCCAAAGCCACGTGTATAGCAAACTTACCCTCCCAGCCTTGAACTATTAAAAACCAAAACAATACAAAACAAGAAAGCCAAGCAATCTCTATTTGGAGAGTGAACTTTGTAAATTTCACCAGTTGGTCTAAAAACACAATTTTTTTTTTCTGATCTGAAGCTTTGTAGTTCCAGTTAGACAAATTCTCAGTGACCCTCATCTGTGGTCCATTTATCCATGACTAACAGAGGCAGTTCCTTAAAAACTCCAGGTGCCAGACTCTGCTGGAGTTTGTCTGAAACAAGCCACCTGGTGATTCCTACCCTAAGACTTGCATTCGCTTTTTCCTAAAGGACTGACTAACTGGCCGTGCTCCATCGCCAGTCTGCTTGAATAAATGATAAGTGAACACGCAAAGAAACAAAACAGACAAACACATCAATGGAATAAAATAAGGAATATGTGTGACCTAACACCTATGTCCAGGAGCATGTGCAGAAGATACGATGGTTAAAGTGTCCAGAAATTTGCCAGGAAAGAAGTGTTAGGTCTGGAATAAAGAGGACATTCTAGGCAGAGGTGGTGCTATCTAGGAAATAGAGAAAAAGGAGGAGTTTGTTTGATTTTAGTTTTGTTTGTTTTTGGTGGCACAGGGTGAGTTAGGATAATCAGTTGAGTTTTAAATACGTTATCAGGGCTTGCAAGATAGCCTATTACAAGCTAAATGTAGAAGTAAAATATAACAAGATAATTTAAACTTTACCTATGCTAATGAAAGGGATAATGATAGTGATAAGTGTATCCTGCAGGTTCTGATTTCCAAGAAATTCAAATCTCTTTTTAGTGGCAAAGTATAATAGCACAAATTTTACATTATGATAAAATCACTAATTATAATAATGCTAATTTGTTATAGGCATTGTGCTAACTTTGCATTCATTTTCTGATCCTCATAACAACCCTTAAAACATACATAAAAACATACATGTTAAGAAGAAGAACCTATAATAAAGTTGGGGTTTAGAGAGATAAAGCAATTTGCCCAAAGCCAACTACTGAGTAAATGAAAGAGCTTCTCAAATTCCAACCCTGGGTTGTCTGCTCTAAAATGTGTGCTTTAATGGCTATATTATATGAGCGGTGTTGTTTATCAGGAAGGAATGTAGGCTGCATCTGTCTTCCTGAACCTATCATGGCCAACAGCTTTGTCAAAATGTAATACTTTTTGGTTTCCACTAATACCAGCCAACTTTTAAAGGGCCAGAATATATTTTGTGAGATAACATGTTTACTCGGTGAAAACAAAAAGGTGAATGATCATAATGCTGTGTTCTGAACAAATCGCAGAGTTCAAAGTAACTGCTGAAGATTGCCAAAGTACTGTGAGCCTAAACTATTATAAATAAACTTTTTCTGCACAGCTGATAAAATGGAGTTTTTCACGTATGTCATCAACTACTAGGCAAAGAAACAGGTTTGGCTATTTGAAAATGGCTAAATGTTGTGGTGTCCCTAAAGAAGGATTCTAATGCTTGAAGTCAGGAGTTGAGACTGGCCTCATTGCAAAATCAGATAAAAATAGCCAGGCAGGTGTGGTGGTGCTCACCTGTAGATCTACCTACTTGGAAGGCTGAGCCCAGGAGTTTAAGGTTGCAGTGAGCTGTGATGATGCCACTGCACTCTTCCCAGACCAATAGAGTAAAACTCCATCTGAAACAAACAAAAAAAAAAAAAACGAGAAAAAGAAAATGGATCTTGAATGTGATAATCTTTTTAATACGCATCAGTACTGAAACATAAAAGCACTGAGTGTTGCGTGTACTCCAGAGTTGTATGCGTTTATTCTGTATTTATTTGTATGTATTCTGCTCCAGGTACTGGGGACATGAGGAAGTAAACGAGACAAAGTTCATACCCTCATGGAGCCTAATGAAGTAGAATTCCTCCCATTTTACAGATGAGGAAACTGAGGCTCAGAGAGATTTGTGGGTTATCCAAAGGGCACACAGCTAGTTGGCCTTCACAGATTTAACAGTGTTCTTGATTTTTGTGATGCTTCCCTTGAGGACACAACTTTCCCTTAGCCCAAGAATTCTAAGAACATTGGAGGATTCTAACAGCTTCAGATTTCTCTGCTTTTATATTTTTCAGTTTCCCCATTTATGTTCTCTTAAGGAAAATATGTGAAATAAAAACAGTGTTACTATGATCTCGGGAGACAGCAAGAAATGGGAGAAGAGAGAAAGGAGGAGCTAGGAACCTGGCTCCATCCCCCACTCTCTTGCTCAGAGTGTGACTGTGTTGTGCTACCAGGCAGGAATTACTAAGTATGTCACGCCAGCATTTTCTCCTTTTATCCAAAATGTTTAAGGAAAAGGAAAAGTACTCTGAATCCTGAAAAGCATAGGTTAATCTAGATTGTGGTTTCTCAACAGCAGCACTGTCGATACTGTGAACCGGATGATTTCTTGTGGGAAGCTGCCCTGTGCCCTCGCAGGGTGTTTCACAGCCTCCCTCTTCCCTCCTCTCAGGATGTCAGCAGCAGCACCCCAGCACCAGCCCCACCCCAGCACCAGCCCAGCCCCTCAAGTTGCAACAACCAAAAACACCTCCAGACTTTGTCCAGAGTACTCTGGGGGCCAAAATCACCTTTGTTGAGAATCACTGATTTAGACAAGTCTTGACAATCCTTAAAACCTATTGGGAGACTTTCCCAGAGTGTAAACCCCCTTAAAATAAAAAATTATTATTTTTTTTTCTCTACAAAGTGGACAATTTATTCTTTTAATGACAGAGTTGCACCACAAAACTAAACGTGTAACCCTCTTCCTGGTCTCCACCCACAAACACTTAAAGCAAGATGAAATAAAATACATAGCTCTTTGCAAACATTGATAAGCATTTTTATGCATACATTTTACACAGAGTCAAGCTCTCTCTCTGCACAGCCTTCACGACTGTGTAAACTGTCTTCAGCAACTTCAATAATAGACTAGGCTCTGAAGCCCCCTTGTGGCAAAAAGCAGTAACAAGCATTAGAACAAGAAAGAGGGGAAAAATTGAAGAACAATTAATATATGAAATTCCTCTCCCCAACTATATAAAATATCTGGTTTTCCACTAAAAGATGAGGGAGATTAAATCTACAGAATAATTATTCCCTGTACAAGACATTACAAAAGTAGATGAAACTTTTTTTAAATGAGTAGATTGCTGCACACTTCAAAAACAGTAGATTACATTTTATTTGCAAGGTACTTTACTGCATGCAAATTCTCCCACGCAGGTTATTATATTACTCGGAGTAATCAAGGGAGAAGTAGGGTAGTTTCAATCTTGCATATGAAAACACTTGAAGCTCACTCGAGGCCACACAGTCATGGAATTATGTTGGGGAACCTGAGCCCATTTCCCTGGGCACCAACTTGAGTATATATTTGTCCATCCAGAGGATACAGCTTTTATGTTTGTTTAGTGCTTCATGGTTTATAAAGTGCTATGAAGACATTCTCTCATATGACTCAAATAATGATCTGGGAAGATTTTTAGGGCTGATGCTACTATACCCATACATGATTAATAGAGACTATAGCACATTGATTTGTTCATTCATCCATCAAGTATGTGTTGCTTCTTCTCCTACATACAGGCTATCATGCCAAGTTCAGGAGAACAACAGGAAAATGTGTCCTAACCCCTTCAACCAAGAAAGTCCCAATCCAAGTCATGAAATGGACACCTCATCGACTAATTGACTATTACAATGTCATGCAGCTAAATAAATGCTAATCCTACATAATAAACGATAAAGCTGAGATGTACACAGAAAGCTGCACACATGGAAAAAGGAAGTGCTCTTTTCCCTGGGAGTATTAGGAAAGTCTGAAAAGGGGGCGATGCCCACCGTGTGCTCTGCAGGTATCTCACAGGGTAGAAAATCATGAAGATTTCCTCAGAGAAGGGATGAAAGGCACCCTGGTATGACAGTGCATAGTTTTCCCCCCAAAAGGCTCAAATACTGAATAACTGAAGGTCTTGTGGCTGGTGAGTAGCCAGCCTGGCATTGGAACCAACTTTCTGCTTCCCAGGGAAGGCTCTCCTTGTGCAGAACTTGATATAAAGTTGGTAGCATTTAATAGAAGGGTATAGTGGGACCCAAGGATAAATCATTCTGAGACGTGAGACAAAAGGCAGATGGAGATCCAATTCGTGCAATTAAGGTGGCTTTTATTCCACTTGGAGTGCAGGTGGGATGAGATTCCTGACTGGGGAAAAATCCACATGGGCTATGGCAGGCAGATTTAAAGTGTTAGGGCAGCCAGAATGGAGGCATTCCTATTTCCTGGGAGGGACATAAGTCTGGCCTTTCCTGGGCAGGCCATGAACCTGACTGCCTGGGAGGGACAAGTTTATTTGGGCAGGTACACCTGATTCTATCCTATACTAGGAAGTAACACTGGTGTCTTCCTCCCCTAATGGAGATTTGTTTTTCCTCTGCTCTTTTTCAGTATTCCAAGATGTGCACGTTATGATATTTGTTGGGTTTGGCTTTCTCATGACCTTCCTGAAGAAATACGGCTTCAGCAGTGTGGGCATCAACCTGCTCATCGCCGCTCTGGGCCTCCAGTGGGGCACTATTGTACAAGGGGTCCTGCACAGCCATGGGCAGAAAATCCACATTGGAATAAAAAAGTGAGCACTGTTGCTGCAGTCTGAATGTTTGTGACACCTCCCCACCCTCAAATTATGTTAAATTGTTAAGATGTTAAATTCCTGGTCTCCAAAGGGATGATATATATATATATATATTTTTTTTTTTCAAAGGGATGATATTTAGAGGCAGAGGCTTTGGGAGGTGATTAGAGCATGAAGGTGCATAGCTCATAAATAGGATTAATGCCCTTATATAAGAGGCCTAAAGTGACTCCTGAACCCTCCCCCACATGAGGGCATAGCTAGAATGCAAACTCCATGAACCAGAAAGGCAGCCCCCCGCCAAACACCAAATCTGTCAGCATCTTGATCTCAGAATTCCCAGCCTCCAGAAATGGAAGAAATAAATTTTGGCTGCTTATAAACTACCCAGTCTATGGTATTCTGTTACAGCATCCCAAACAAAACAAGACATTTTCCTATTATCAACCATCGTGTTATTAGATAATTTTTCTGCAAGTCCATTGTCATTCAAACTCCAAACTGCCTAGCAGATTTTCTCCCTGAGGCAACAGAAGATTGTTGAAATCCAACAGTTCGTTTCAATGCCTTGCTCTACTGAGCTGGATCATACATTCATGTCCGTAACTTCTCTGGTTTCACTCTTCAATGGTACAAGAAATCCCCTTTTATAAAATTATTACTCCTTCTTTCTCAGCTACAGGGAGCAAAAATTTAGTTACTTTTTTGAAGATTGTTTTCCAGATGCATACATGTGTTCTTATTGTTGTAAACAAACACTGTAGGAAATAATTCACCTGTCCCATCAATGAAAATAAAGAAAAATTCTAAATGATATAAAATATTGGCAAGCAAAGATTTTTTTAAGAAAATAGAGCAACTCGGGCGGCACCTGTGGCTCAAGGAGTAGGGTGCCAGTCCCATATGCCAGAGGTGGTGGGTTCAAACCCAGCCCTGGCCAAAAACCACACACACAAAAAAAAAAAGAAAATAGAGCAACTCATCTTATCTGGTGAAAAGAAGAAAAGGGAGATGAGGAAGTGGGAGAGGATGGGAGGCCTGAGAGTGGCACTGGATGGGCCTGGTGGGCAAGGGGCCAGCACCTTGGATACAGCTCATCACAGCTCACAGGGAATTTTTTGTATTGTTTTTTTGAGACACAGTCTTACTTTGTCACCTGAGGTAGAGTGCCTGAGTGTCATAACTCCCGGCAACCTCAAACTCATGGGCTTAAGTAATCCTCTTGCCTCAGCCTCCTGAGTGGCTGGGACTACTGGCACCCACCAAAATCCTTGGCTATTTTTAGAGACGGGGTCTCACTCTTGCTCAGGCGGGTCTCATGGTTTTATTTTTCTTTGTATTATTCTTCAGTTTGTTTTTTCTTTTCTCCTCAGCATGATAAATGCAGACTTCAGTACAGCCACAGTTCTGATATCTTTTGGAGCAGTCCTGGGGAAAACGAGTCCAGTCCAAATGCTGATCATGACAATTGTAGAAATTGCTGCCTTTGCTGGAAATGAGTATGTGGTTGGCGAGATATTCAAGGTAAGGGTCGACAATTAATACTTACCCAGCTCTGGGCATCTCTTCTGGCCACCAGACGTAACAGGTGCCCACTCTACACAGGAGCAAGCCTTACTGAGAGTGATACCATAGCAGACAGTATGAATAGTCATCATTTACTGAATGCCTATTATCAACTAGGAGTTTTGTTATATGAACATTATCTCATTTCATTTTCCCAATGATATTGTGTGGCAAGTATTATTATTACCATTAATACACAATAAAACTGATGTTCACAGATGCTAAATGACTTACCTGAGTCTGAATCCCCCCCCTGATTTTTCTAACTCTACAACTCTTTTGTATTATAACATAAAGGGTCCTCAAACTACAGCCTGCAGGCCATATGGGCCGGTGTGACTTGACTGTATTTGTTTCCATTTTGTTTTTTTACTTCAAAATAAGATATGCGCAGTGTGCATAGGAGTTTGTTCACAGTTGTTTTTTTTTTAACTATAGTCCGGCCCTCCAGTGTCTGAGGGACAGTGAACTGCCCCCTGTTTAAAGAGTTTGAGGACCCCTGAAAGTCTATCAATTATCAATTCCTACCCAGTTTCCCTGAAAATAAGACAGTGTCTTATTTTAAGGTGTGGTCCCAGAGATGCGCTAGGTCTTATTTTCAGGGGACGCCTTATCTTTCCCGTAAGTAGGTCTTATTTTCAGAGGATGTCTTATTTTTGGGGAAATGGGGTATTTATATTTCAACTATTGGTGAATATAATACTATACAGCCTTTTAGTGAAGCCTAGGTCAAATTTCTTTCCCTCTATGAAACTTTCATCAATTTCTTCAGATAACAAAAGAATATTTCTGGGCACTGTCTAGTATTTTGCTATTTTGTTTAGACTTCTATAAAATATTAATGTTTAATTCAACAGCAAATATTTTTGACAACTTCCTGGGTATTGGTGACTCAGTGACAAACATGATAGTGAAAGTTGCTGTCTTTATCCAACTTATGATCTAGTGGAGGAGATAGAAATCAAACAATTAATTATACAAGCACCCACCCACCCACCCAAAGACATAAACACATATACACAAACACTATTATAAATCGCAATGCATGCTATCAAAAATATGTGGGGAAGTAGGGTGTAGCTATGAGGAAGTGCAACTGAAGACCTGATTTAGATTGTAGAATCAAGGAGGAATTCTCTGAAGAAGTAGTAATTAGGCCAAACCTGAAAGGCACCCATGAGTTTCTGGAGCAACTGAAGGGTAGAAATGCACTTTAATCCAAGGTAACAGCAAACACATAGTCTTTATTTGGTAATAAGAACTAAATGAAAACCTTTCCTTGGAGCAAGGTATCAGGAGTTGACTTGTACAAAATGGAGCCACCAAGGGAAGGAGGTCAGATTGACAAAGATCTGTAAACTATGCGTGTTGGCAGGGTACAGACTAATTGCATGGCTCCAGGGGAAGAAAAAGGACAAGTTCTTTTGCTTACAAATATGTGACCATTTAAAGAGAGGAATAAGCTGGGAACTGTGACACATGTCTGTAGTCCAAGCTACTCAGGAGGTGGAAGCTAGAGGATCGCTTGAGGCCAGGAGTTCAAATCCACCCTAGGTAAAATAGCAAGCCCCCATCTGGAAAATTAAAAGGGAGAGACAGACAGACTCAGGTTCTACTTGTTAAACCCAAGCATGTTTAAATGCTGCCTCCCACGGTCCTGAAAGCACAAGGATGCAAGGCAAGATTTTCCAGCTGGGAGAGAACTAAATATTGTTGGAAGGCTAAAGGTTGCTAAGAAAGATCAGATCTGTTTGGAGGACACTGGGACTCATTCCAACCTAGGAGGCTGGGTCTGTCTGCATCTAGTCAAAGGAGCAACAACCAGGGGACCCTTTTTACTTCAATTTGAGCTAATTTTAAAATCTTAAATTAGTAAGTTAGTATCCTTTTCCTGCCTATAAGTAAAGAGACATGTCTAGAGTTTGGCACTGTGAACTTTAGAGGAAGGAAATGTAGAAAAGTGGGCCAAATCCTTCCCATGTCCTAAACAGGGATCAAAAATATATTGCTCCAAATAAATCTTGGGCCTCAGCCTTTCAGCCCATCACCCAGCAACACTGAGTCTTCACCCAGCTGGGAAATCTTGCCTTGTTTCACCATGTGGGTTCAGGATGATGGGAGGCAGTGATTAATCATGGTTGGATTCAACAAATAGGATGTGAGTCTGTCAGCCTGTCTCTGTTAATTTTACAGATGGGGTCTTGCTACATGACCCAGGATAGATTTGAAAAAGCTATGGGGGAAAACTCTGGACTTTTGAACCTTCAGGTCTTAAGTAGCAACTAAATTAACTTTACCTGCAGTGTCAAGTGAATGCAAATCATCTTAGTTTTGTGAAGAATCTCCTGAGTTTCTCCATCACCTGGAGAAAGTACCCTAGAAAGTATTGCCTGCTTACTCAAGACCTAGTCCACAGAAACACTACCTCATCTGATCTCCCACAACTTTGTTAGGTGGGTAATAACAGTCCCATTTTATAGAAACATATTCAGAGAAGTTAGTCGTCTGTCTAAAGTCACATTGAAAGGAAATACCTCGTGGAGAATTGAAAATCGGTTCTGAGTGACTCCAAAGCTAGTACTTTTTCTGTTTTACTACCCTGGTTGATCTACCTTTCCCTGACACATTCATTCTCTCTCTCTCTTTTTCTTAACTAATGAAACAGTTCTTTCATTGGCTGTCCTTCTGGAAGGAGATTCCGGCTCCCCTCTGTTTATGCGAATGCCTTTTGTCTCCCCAGGCTTCTGATATTGGAGCGTCCATGACTATCCACGCCTTTGGAGCCTACTTTGGCTTGGCTGTAGCGCTCATCTTGTACCGATCTGGCCTAAGAAAGGGGCATCAGAATGACGAGTCTGTGTACCACTCAGACTTATTTGCAATGATTGGTGAGTGCAGATGAACTTGCCTGCTTCCTGTCTCTTTGTTCTGGGATACTGAAAAAGAACATCCTTTGAAAATTACTTTGTTTGTACTAGCTCAATGCTCCTCTTTCCTCCTAACTCTTAGATCATCAAGCCTAAAAGGAAGAGACATTGTCAGTGCCCAAAGCAAACTGTCTCTCCTGGACTATCATCTATACTCAGAACTAATCTCCCTTCTTGTATTTACTGCAGGGACTCTTTTTCTATGGCTGTTCTGGCCCAGCTTTAATTCAGCCATTGCTGAAGCTGGAGACAAACAGTACAGGGCCATCGTGAACACGTACCTCTCTCTGGCTGCCTGCGTTCTCATAGCCTATGCATTCTCCAGCCTAGTGGAGCATCAAGGCAAGTTCGATATGGTAAGTACCATATTATCCCCCAGGCACATTTCATTTAACAAGTCGGACAACTGTTTGGATAAGTAATAGATTGTTTCTACTGCGCTACCAGGATGAATCACAAAATGCAGACCTTAGAGAACGTTTAAATCTGCTGGCAAGTCATTTGTACTCAGCAAATTAAAAATATGTTCTCAAGAAATTTACAGTCTCATAGGGAATGAATGTAGTCATGTAAAAATCAAAGATTTGAGGTATACGGCTTCATATAGATAGAACTTCAATGATAGAGCTGCTCCCAACTTCTTTGAAAATCTTCTTAGAAACAAGACTTGTCAGAGCAGAGAAAGAGAGTGGGCTAGGACACATTGATTCTATTTTCCCAAATGCAAATGTTCCTCTCAAATAAATAACAACTAAATTCAATGTGGGCTCCTCAATAGGATATTAGAAAAGAAAAAAGTTATTAAGGGAAATAATGCTAAAATTCAAATAAGGTCATTCATAGTATTCTATCAATATTATTTTCCTTTCTATGGCCAATGCAAGATGTTAACATTTGGGGGAAACTGGGTAAGGGAAACTCTCTGTAGTATTTCTACAACTTTTACGTGTCTAAAATTCATTTAAAATAAAATATTATTTCAAATATTTTATTAAATATTTATCAAATAATATTTAAAATAAAGCATTTAAAATAAAACATTATTTTAAATCCCTCTAAATGTGTTCCAGAGAAATATCAATAAAGAAGTGACCTTCAGGGGCCAGCGCTTTATTGAAATATCAATAAAGAAGTAACCTTCAGTGAGTAGGGCACCGGCCCCATATACTGGTGGGTTCAAACCCGGCCCTGGCCAAACCGCAACCAAAACATAGCTGGGCGTTGTGGCAGGAGCCTGTAGTCCCAGCTACTCAGGAGGCTGAGGCAAGAGGATCACCCAAGGACCATGGGAGGAGGAGGAGGAGGATAAGGATGAGAAGGAGGAGAAGGAGGAGGAGGAGAAGGAGGAGGAGAAGAAGGAGGAGAAGAAGAAGAAGAAGAAGAAGAAGGAAGAAGGAAGAAGGAAGAAGGAAGAAGGAAGAAGGAGAAGAAAGAAACCTTCAGGGCGGCACCTGTGGCTCAAGGAGTAGGATGTAGGATGCCAGTCCCAAATACCAGGGTCAAACCCGGCCCCAGCCAAAAACTGCAAAAAAGGAAGTAACCTTCAGATGAGTCCTCTACTTCTCTAACCTGGGGGAGGAAGGAGATATTGTAATGTATTCTTTTAGCATGACTGTGGACACGTTTCAATACTCCATGAATCATCTCATGAGAGATCATTGAAAACATTTTAAAGAAAAAGTATACATGTGCCGTTCAATAGTTCTCTTTTAAAAGAACTGATAAACTCTGTTCCTCAGGCAGAACAGCCAGATGTAATTTTTCTGAGGAATTCTGGTACACAGAAATTGATTCTTCTTTCCTGTCTTCAAATGTTCTCAGGACAGTGACACTTGCAAAACACGATGCTTTTCATATGTAATCTCTATCAGTATCTCTACATTTTCGTCTTTGAATATTGGAATATCCTAGACCACAAAGCACAGGGTAGTCTTGGTTCTCTTTGGGGTCATGGTGCCACAGATGTGTTCTAAATAGAAACAGGCCTCCCACCTTTCCACTACAACTTGTTTGATTTTCTCCTATGCCTCCTACCAATGGTTTCATTAACATGGTTGCTCATCCACTACCAAGGGACCCTGGCAAGAAAGATAGCAAAAGTCAACTGCTTGGAAGAAGGGCCTTCTATGATGACAAAGAACCTTCTTTTATGAAAATACGCAGCAGTCCTTTCACCTGAAGAATGTGTCCTGGTCCACTGAACTCCAGAGTTCCTTGTGAACTCTGCCTGGTTCATCTCGGCTCACTCACGTCTCTGCCCTCCCCCAACTCAGGTGCACATCCAGAATGCCACCCTTGCTGGAGGAGTTGCTGTGGGCACTTGTGCAGACATGAAGATTCAGCCATATGGTTCAATGATCATTGGGGGCATTGCAGGAATGGTCTCTGTGTTCGGATACAAATTCCTGACTGTAAGTAAAACAGATGTTCTGAGTCAAACTTTCAGTCTACACCACTTTCTCTTCACATTCCACTAGCAGATAAAAAAGCCTAAAAGTTTTCCTTCACAAGCACTTTTCCTTGTTGGGGTCCATTTGCCTTCTTCTCATAAGCACCACTTACATTTCAGTGGTCCAATGGTTATGCTCTTTCCTGACTTCAGAGAGCAAGAGAGAAACTAATACATTATATCAGTTATTTTCAATTTTCTATGAATTACACGTTAAGTGTTTTGCGTGTTATCCACCGGGGCAGTTTTACTAAAGTTGTTGATGTTATTCTTTTGTCTATTTAAGGACTCTGCACTCTTTTGAGTGGGTTAGGATGTACGGAGTAGAACTTCACATCGGATCCTTTAAATCCCTTCACTAAAGACTTAAATGTGCAGTTTGCCACCAGTATGTTCAAAACTCGGACTTACGTGAACTTCAGAAACAGATGGCAAACTGAGCTATAATTTTTTTTCTTCTGGGCAGGGAAGAAAATGGGACAGAATACAAAGTATCATATTGGTAAGATGAACAAGTCCAGAGATCTAGTGTACAAATGAGCATTATAGGTAATAAAATTGTAATGTACATAGGCTTTATCTAAATAAGTAGATTGTAATTGATCTTGCCACAAAAAAAAAGGGGGCAATTGTGTGAGATGATGGAGATGCTCGTTTGTTTCATGACAGAGTTTTTTTTTACTGTGTATATCTATGTCATAACATCATGTCACATCCTTAAATACTACGTATATCACAATGAAATGTACTTATAAAAATTATTCCCGGTTATTTACTTCAGTTACAGAGCTCAGTATAACTAACAAAGTAACAAGGCTTTCTCCTTTTATAATTTTAGCCACTTTTTGCTACTAAACTGAGGATCCAAGATACATGTGGGGTCCATAACCTGCACGGCCTCCCAGGGGTGGTAGGCGGCCTGGCAGGCATCGTGGCAGCAGGCCTGGGAGCATCTACCACGTGAGTACATGGATGGATTTTCCCTGCTCCGTCCCATGGTATTTTCTCAGACTCTCTGAGATCTCCAGTGATGGGAAAACGTTTTCTTTTTAGCAGTTCATGCCACAGTCTGTAAGTATTGTCTTTATAAGAACCAAAGAGACACAGCTGAGAAAAGAGAATTAGAATAAAATTTTATTAAAAATGTATTTTAACTGTTCATTTTTTAATTAGCGTTATTAATTGAAATGTTTCTGCTATAGACAACTGTCTCTTTGATGACAGGGCAATTTGATAATCACGATCAAATTACTGTAGATTTGCTTTTTTTTTTTTTTGTCTCTCTAAAATGTACGAAGGGACACAAAGTAATTAATTGAATGGTCATTTCTTTGCAATCTACACAAAGAAGGTGTCACTCACCTCTCTGGTTCCCATTTCCTTTTCTGTAAAATAAGATCAGGGACTGTTGTCTAAAATCTCTGCTAGCTCAAGCAAGCCTGGATTCTTCCCTGAAGTGGGCATGCATGTTTATTTAAACAAATAGAAACAAGAAAACTATCAGTCAAACCAAGGAGAATGGAAGTGATGCTATAAACCATCAGTTGTCTCTTTTATACAAGATTGGAACAATTTGATATGCATATTCTCCATGCAAAACAGCTAGGAAGATCACAGAGTCCAAATTACCCAGAGGAAGAAAACAGAAATCAGAATGTTCAATTTTGGGGAGGGGGGAGGTTGAACCCGCCACCTCCAGTATATGGGGCCGGCGCCCTACTCCTTTGAGCCACAGGCACCGCCCAGAATGCTCAATTTTTAATCTAATTAAAAGTAGAAGAAGTGAAAGTCTGTCTAGCAATGTTTTAGGATGACCACTAATGAGAGTTGCATAATTTGAAAAGAAAAATCTTCTTTTAAATTTTAGCAGATTAAAATTTAACACTGCGGGGGTGGTGCCTGTGGCTCAAGGAGTAGGGCGCCGGCCCCATATGCCAGAGGTGGTGGGTTCAAACCCAGGCCCCGGCCAAAAACTGCACAAAAAAAAAAAAAAAAAGAAAAAAAGAAAGGCTCTTTGATGAACCCAAATAAACAAATTGTATTGATGATAAGGAAGATCATATGTTCAATTGTGATAAAATTAATCAGGCAAAAAAAAAAATTAACACTGCGGAGACAAATAAAAATAAAATAAATATTTGAAGGACCCATTTAATGACATTTTCTACTGAATAGAAACTTTTTGCTTCCTCCTTCATGTGTATATTTCATCTATGTGACCCATTTCATCTATGTTTTCTTTTTTCCCCCCTTTTGTAAATCTGGAGGACAGCCCAGAAAATGCTACAATTTTTGCAGTGCTCTCCAGGCCCTCACAGACTGTTGAGACCAAACACTAAAATATTTTAAGGCAAATCAAGCATGAGAGAAGCGTTTGTCGATGAGCTCCACTCCTAAGAGTTAGAGTGTGCACATTACAAGGTGCCTCCTGCCTGGGAGTTCCTGAGCGGCATGTCTAGACCAGTGCTACAGAAATAGCAAAACAAGTCTATTTGGCTCTCAGGCTGGGCTCACTAACAGCCCCCTGGGAAGCCAGACATTGAGTTAGTCTCATGGTTGAGGGTTTAGTCCTTAAATCTGCTAGTTTAAAATCATCTCTTTGTTAGAAAGGGAGGAAGAGAGGAAAGACCAGATAAGGGGAGGGGAACAAGCCTTGAAGGCCCATTCACCTGGGTAAAATTCACATCTCACACCAACTAAAATACCTTGTCTGAGAGCCAGGATTACTCACCTGTGTCTGTTAAGAATTAAAATGCAAAGCAGGTTTTTGTAAGCATAGAACAAGGGAAAACTAATGTTCTTAAGGGACACTTTTGCAAATTATGGCAGCCTAACTCTAATAATGCTATCACTTTTTGTTTAACTCAGTGTTTTCCAAGCCTATTTGATCATAGAGTATCTTTCTCAAGATCTACATTTACTGACATAAAAAAAGCAGTTAAGATATATTTAATGGTAAAATATATAGCATAGCATGATTGAACTTTAGAAAAATATGTGTTATATTTTTATTCTGATAGGATTGGGGAGATATTAAACTTTTTCTCTTTTATTATTTGCAATTCTAATATTTATGCAATTTTTTTATACAGTAGAAAAATTTAAACACTTTAATCATTAAAAAAAAGGAGGCTGGAATACCAATAAACCCTCATTTTTCAACTGATCTACTGAAATCACTCATTCAATCTTTCAACCACTTTTTAATAATTGCTATGAGTGAGGTGCTATGCTAAGAAGATTACCACAGTCCTAGGTTATTTGTCACTCATGTAAAATCATAATTCATTCAATAGCCTTTCATCATATTTTTCATTCCCAAAATTCTAAGACATTTCTCACCACTTTTAAGCTAATGTCTTCTAAAATGACATATAGAAATGGACTTAAGGGCGGCGCCTGTGGCTCAGTGAGTAGGGCGCCGGCCCCATATGCTGAGGGTGGCGGGTTCAAGCCCAGCCCTGGCCAAACTGCAACAAAAAAAATAGCCGGGCGTTGTGGTGGGCACCTGTAGTCCCAGCTGCTTGGGAGGCTGAGGCAAGAGAATCACGTAAGCCCAAGAGCTGGAGGTTGCTGTGAGCTGTGTGACGCCACGGCACTCTACCGAGGGCAGTACAGTGAGACTCTGTCTCTACAAAAAAAAAAAAAAAAGAAATAGCCGGGCATTGTGGCGGGTGCCTTAGTCCTAGCTACTCAGGAGGCTGAGGCAAGAGGATCGCTTAAGCCCAGGAGTTGGAGGTTGCTATGAGCTGTGTGAGGCCACGGCACTCTACTGAGGGCCAGAAAGTGAGACTCTGTCTCCACAAAAAAAAAAAAAAAAAAAGAAAGAAATGGACTTAAATACCTTCAGTGAGTTATCTCTGCAATACATGCTGACATTTTCTGATCTTGTTGATAGATTTTCTAATTTTGTCTTAACTGTTTCTCCAGGATGAGGTTAAGTGAGGTGCTAGCCAGGTCATTTTATACATCACTCTACCCTCAGTGCCTAGATGAGAAGCAGTCATGGAGTGGGTACTCAATAAGTATTTATTGAATGAATCACATCAAGGATCAAATTTTTGAGGGCTAATCCCTTTTTAAGAAAGGCTGTATTATTTCCGAAGGTACATGAAAATGACATTCTTATTTAACCATGTCTAAGAATTTTCTAACACTTCTTATGAGGCACCTGTGGCTCAAAGTGGTAGGGCGCTGGCCCCATATGCTGGAGGTGGTGGGTTCAAACCTAGCCCTGGCCAAAAACTGCAAAAAAAAAAATGACAAAAAAATATTTTTGCAACAAAGGTTCAGGCGTTTGCTGGTGTGCAGTGCTGTCCTCTGGCCTGAAGATGGCAGATGTGCACGCTCTCAGTAGGCGAGATTTGTTACCTCACGTCCAGAAAAACATGATTCTTTTCATTTGGCTTCCTAGGACTACTGTAGCCATGCAGGCAGCTGCGCTGGGTTCTTCCATCGGAACAGCAGTTGTTGGAGGTCTGATTACAGGTCAGCATACAAAGAGAAGACATCCCTGTACTTTACACTCTTTTAATAAGCAACTCAATTGATAAAATCAAAAATGTTCTAAACTTCTGGCAGCAAAGTAATTATGTTTGCTCAAGAGAGTGATTTTATAACAGCATTTTAACTACTATGCAAGTAGATTTTTCTCATTAGCATCATAACATGACTTATTTCCCCTCCATCTTCACAGGTTTAATTCTAAAGCTACCTATCTGGGGACAGCCATTGGATAAGAACTGCTATGATGATTCTGTTTATTGGGAGGTACTGTATAATATTCCAAATAAGAATGCGAATGATGACTTCACTAGTGAAAGTTTTGCTCACTTCAAACTTAGACGTCTGTGTGGCATATGAGTGATGAAATTGGGTGAACTCTGTATTTATAGAGAGAAACTGAGATTGTGTGTCCAGACAGATAAAATCAGAAGTGATGATATCTCCCAAAGCAGACATTAAATGAAGAAAAGATAGAGTTTAATTGTCAAATGTCCATTAACCTCTCTGACAGCAACAAAAAAGCTATTCTTAAGAATAATAAGAATTGGGCGATGCCTGTGGCTCAGAAGTAGGGCACCGGCCCCATATGCTGGAGGTGGCAGGTTCAAACCCAGCCCCGGCCAAACTGCAAAAAAAAAAAAAAAAAAAAGAATTATAAGAATTCTGCGGGAAAATGTGAAATTAAATACCCTACGTAAAAGTAAGCAAAAGCAGGAATATGTAGGAATACGTAAGTTTGCAGAATTTGAGTGAATACACATTAAGAGGTTCTGTGCTTTAAAAACATGATTCTTTCTGTTCTTCGGTTTCTACCTCTTTACTCTGATGACATTTTCTCCCAAATTATTTCCTGCAAAGCTTCAGAGGGATAGATGCATGGGTGTTTTCATAAGGATTTCAGGGAGAATGGGTTTGGAAAAGAGGGAATAATGTAGTCAGGCTGGGTGAGGTGAATTTTGCTCTTTTGTTTTTCACCAGCTCAAACAATTTTCATTCCTGGTTCTCTCTGAGCTTAGAGAATAATTACCAAAAACACCTTTCTTTTCCCAATACTAACTTTTAATAAGTCCAGTGAAAGAAACTATTAAGTGACCCACTCTTGTTTTCTTCAAAGGTTCCTAAGGAGAGAGAACATGGCAGTGGCTTCCATGAACGTGATGACCACAGGCAGCTGGAACTTGAAGTCTAAATACCATTCCTGCCCTGTCTCATCCTTTCCCATTATCTAGAATCAAGTTTAAATACACAGGCAGTATCCAAAGAGAATATGGACCAAACTGAATAGGTCAAAGGCACCAAATGTCCAGGGTAAACATGCCGTTCTGTCTGGTCCTCTCTCTTAATAATTCAGTGAGTGTTTAATGGAGGAAATGTGACTCTTAAAACAGAGGTTCAAATAAATTCTCTCCAGAATTCACAGAGTGCTTTTGCCAGTGGGTAGGTTCAGAGTGAACATTCGATGTATGTTCCATAATTTTTCTCAATAGAGGTTGATTTACATAAAAGTCAACATTTTCTAATAATGTCAGTTTCTAAATGTAGACAAAAGATTATAAAACAGAAACCAATGAAACAACAACATATGTAAGAAATATATATGAAAATAATGAAAGAAATGCATATATGTAAAAGAGTAATTGTTTTTAGGTAGTGTTCTTTTATTTTAAAATGGTCTAATTAGTAGTGTTATACCTTCACTTGAATATTCCATATTCCTAATTTCTTTTACATGTTTACTATTGTAACAAGAGTTCAAATGCTATCTTACCAAAGTCCATTTTGTATAAAATTTCCAAGAATTAAATGTTGTAAAATAAAGCATTAATCTTTTACTTTCCTCTTTGGTTGATGGAATTCATTTTAGTTGCGCGCGCGCGCACACACACACACGTTCTTCGTATTTTGTGGATAATCAAAATATATTCTATTACTTATGATGTATTTGCTATAAAAAATCAAGTTAATGTCTCATAGAATAAGTTATAAAGGAATGAAGGGAAAAGGTAACCAGTATAGTCATATAAAATCATTTTAAAGAAAATCGAGTAAATTTGTTTTCTATCTGGAAGCTTTTAATAATTTTCTTCTTTCTCTTGAGTCCTGAAATCTTACGTGGATATGCCTAGGTATAAATAAGGAAATCGGCGCCACCATAATTAACGGAGCTTCAGTTTTTGAATGCTAGGACTTAAAAAGTACAACTACCAATGGATTATTTAATATTTTATTCTTCGGAAAACTAATATAATTTATTTTTATATCCTAATTATGTTATTAGTCATAGGTGACTTCTTTCAGACATGCATCTTCTTTTAAATAAGAAGTTTGTGGTCTTTTTATCACAGCTGTACATTGCCTTTTTTATCTATCATGGCTGGACTTTAATAAAGCATTTTAATCTTAAGACTTGAGTCTTTGTTCAGATAAATTTCCTCCCAGTGTTAGTAACTTCCTCTTCTCCATCTGTTCATTTTTCTTTTTTACCACTCCTGTGTTCACACGGAAAGTGTGCTAGATCTGTTATCCAAATCTATTTTCTTCCCTATCTTTACTTTTGTGGTTCCATTCATCCATTCCTTCATTTTTGTTTGTTTCTAAATCATAGTATAAAATATTTTGGTATATGTGCTGCCGAAGCAAGCACATGTAGTTTATTTTTGTAGATTGGGCAAATTCTTTTGTGTGTGTTGTGTGTATTTGAGGATATGTGTGCATATACATGTGCTGTGTTTGATGCCTTTAATTACCATTATGATTTTGTTTATGGAGGGGGTGCTATTTTTGTTCCAGTTCAAAATCTAACCCTGCTTTGTCAACACAAATAGCACTATTTATACCTTGTCTGTTTCCAAAAAGAAAATATTTAAGATGTTAAATCATACTATTTATGATGTTTAGTCAGTTTGATTAAAAATCTCAAGCTCTACTTAGATGACTATTTTCAGGAAGTTTTTGTCATTCTTTATTCTTATGTAAATCTAGAAGATTGGCCCATTATTATTAAATGCAATTTCAGACAGTTTGGTGAAAGCTGAGATCTTTAAGCTTCTGCCCTTGTTTCCATAGTCTTTAACCTGTTTATCACACAAGGTAGGAGAACTCTAAGGATCTATTGAGGGATGTGGTGTACTTTTCCAATTGCTCTATTTTGTTAGAAGTCATTTATTTTGTGTTTTTTCTTGATTCTCTTCACTTTGAGTGCTGGAACCCCACTAGGTAGACTGCCTGTTTCTTTCACTATTCCCTGGGAGTTAAATTCCAGCTGCTGGGGTAACTTGAATGACAATTCTGAAAACACAGGGAGGCACAGCAATGTCTGGCTGCATGAATCAGATATTTGCCAAATGCCAAAATAATATTCTCCTGGATTGACATCTAATTTCTAATCGAGGTGGTGCCTTTCCCCAATCCTTTTAGCTATGAGAGTTAGGGATTATAAATATGTATGCAATTGCATATATTTGCATCTATAATTATTTCTGTATCTATATATTTTTATGTACAATGAGTTCTGCTATAATATTTGTTTAGAAAATGTAGCATATTAAGAAACAAATTGTGCAGACCGTAGATTTTGTATTTGCTTATGCATGATTTGTTTGCAAGAAACACAAAATGAACACGGAAAATTGCACCTGGCTGAATCACGTCTGTACATGAAACATGCATGTGTGCACACACGTGACACACGTGTACACATGCACACACCAACTCATAACATCTACCTGCTGCCTCAGTGCTATGAGATGCACACATCTGGTGTCACAACTTTCTGTCTGATTCAAATAACCCACCTTCCACCATTTCATAATAACTCCAAGTTGCAGTTCTTCTGAAGTCTACTTCCACAAGCAAACTTTGGGTTCTTTTCGAGGTCAAGTGGCATATTTCACAAAGGACTTATCTATTTCTTATTCATTTAACATATGTAAACTGCACTTACATTTTTATTAGGTGCAATATTGTGTGTGTCTGTGTGTGTGTATGCGCGTTTCACTGATAAAATGTCTAAGTTTTGTGTTCAACATCATTTTCCCATAAGCTCTGTGAATTTTATTGCATGATTCTTCATGGCACACTAGATTTAAGTAATATAAAAGAAATGACTTGATTCCAAATTTAAATTCACACAAACATGTCTAATTTTAACACAATGCCCACAATTCATTCTAGTATTTGGAGCCCCCTTGTCCACCAGTGATAAACTTGACACCTATTGTCCTTATCACAATGTCTTACTAGGCCAAGCTCTTAGAAATAACCAGCCTCCCTCACTACTGCTAACCCATACTCACTACAACTTCTTTCCATCACCAGAACTCCCCCTGGGTGGAGGCCTGCACCAGGCTATGACAACATATCAAACCATTCTTCTTGTGGTCATCTTCCTTTCTCTCTTGGCTCTTACTGTCCCCAGTGAGCAGCCCTCTTCCCTACACTGCTCAGGCTCCCTCAGCACGTTCTGATCTATCACGTCAAATTCACCACCAGGTGTGGACACCTATCTTGCTCTGCTTAACCCATTGGCTACATAACTGCCCTGTTCATTAAAAGAAGAAATGAGAAGGGGAAGAGAAAGAAAAGTTAAAAATTTTGGCAGTGGAATAAAGAGTAGTGACCTGTCACCCTGGGATAACTCTATCTTCTGGATTTGCATTATAAATTTAGCTTTTTTTCTCCCTTTGAAAATCTTTTAATCTTATTGAAGGAGCAAAGGATTACATCTACATTGAACCAGAACAATACTAGCCACCCTTCTCCCAAAATTCTAGCGCAATATGAAAAAAATGGTACAAGAAGTAATTGCAAAATATTGTTCCATAAGCTGCTGGTTCAATGTGTGGTGGTTATTTAACATATTGTACATTAAGGAAATCAGTTTATGCCTGATTCCAAGAATAAAATGATTTTTTTAAATCCATGTGAGCTCTGCATGGTATACAGTTCTCTTGCAAAGTGTGACCAAGAAGGGAGAGGGCAGGTCCACAGGGACCAGAGCACACAAGCAATGAGCTGCATCACGACACTGCCAGCCTGGGCTGTCCCAACAGCCAGCCAGCATTCAGTTCATAATAGAGAAAAACAAATGGAAACCAATTGACTAACCCATCCCTACTTCCCTGAATAAGTGCATGTGCTAAATTTAAAATCTCACAGTGACGAATCTGAAAGCAAAATCCTGAAATCTGAGGCCATTAGGAGCCACAGGAGTATTTCTAGGATCTGATCTAAGACGAATCTAGTTCAGTCAAAACTATTCTCTTAGAAGCACTCTTTTTCAATCACCAGTTCTTGAATAAAATAGAAGTTAGCTTCATATTAGATGCCGTAATACATCCCTTTGAATTTATCAACCATACAGAGTAAATAGAAAATATTTTGCATTGCAACTTGTTGGTTCATTCTATACAAGCCATTTTGACATCTTCAAAAAGTCCTGGGTAAAGGAACCTTTTAAGGATATCATTAAATATCCATACATAATGATTAGTTAAAAATTCATGGGTCTGAAGTGAGAAAAATCAGGCAAAATTGTCTGCTCATCATTTTCTTAACCAACATGCAATGTAAGTTTCCTTTACTCACATCCACTTTACTGGACTCATGGAATTAAGCAAAGCTCTCCAGTTCTTTGGAAAACACACCAAGAGGCTCACAAGCTGAAAACTCTCACAACATGATGCTCCCTCGTTTAAGTGATAAGTTTTCTCCTGTGTTCACTGTTATCTGTTTATACCTATCATACATGTTCCTGTAATCATATAATTCAATTACATGTTACTAGTTTACTTACTACTTGTTTGAATGATGAAATTTTAGCTACTTGCCTTTCTAAAACATCTAATTTTATGCTCTCTTTCATTTCATGAGTGTACTTAACAAAAAGAGCAATTTCTATGCTGACTATACTAGATAGTGCAAAGTTCAGCAGTCCCCAAGACCATCCTCAAATTCAAAAATGTCTTAGAAAGATTCACAGTATTCATAAAAATAACATTACACTAATGGTCATGGTTTATTATCATAAAAGGATACAGATTAAAATCAAGCAAGGGAAGAGGTGCATAGAGTTGAGCCCAGGAGAACTCCACACACAAGCCTGCAGCTGTCCTCTCCCAGTGAGGTCTAGTAAACAGGGCTTACCTCTGGCAATGCTATGTGGCAAAACACATGGAATATTGCCAATGAGGGACATTCACCTGATACTTAGTGTCGAGAGTCTTAACTGGGGCTTGGGTATGCAAACATGGTCGACAGCTCGCAATAGTTGACATAGCTGACCTTAATCTCTTACCCCTCCAGAGGTCAAGCTGATACCACATGGCCCAAAACTCACACCGTTAAGTCACATTGTTAAGACAGACTGTCCAGCATGATCCATGGCCTCCAGGTTAAAAAAAAAAAAAAAAAAAAAAATCTCTTTATTTCAAGTGCTTAGGGGTTAAGTCCTAGAAGCTGAGAGCAAAGGCCAGATCTCAAACAATTATGTTACCAGCTTTCTTAACACTGTTTGAAAGAGGCAATTTAAACATCTTGATTTTATTGAGCATTTCTAAAACATCCAATTCACAGTGAAATTATGTTTTATAAGTGTACTTAATAAGAGTGGTAATTTTATGCTAAATATATTAGAAATACTATAATGACAAGTTACTTTAAAAATGACAATAAAAAAGAAGTTAATAAAACTTGCTGCTTCTGCCTTCGATATAAGCAAGGCAACAGTAAAAGACTGGAAAGATGCAAACAGAGAGAGAATCTTCACTCCAATTGTTTCTCAGGTTTCTTTATGTTCTTTAAAGAAACTAAACTGAGCAGCTTAGACAAAGCACTTTCTGTGTAGTTTATGACATAAGAGGAGAGAAAATTTCAGTAGCAGATTCAAAGGAAGGCCCCTTGTTTTACAACCCAAGGTTGATGAATAAATGTACACATGGGGATCTTTATCCTCTAATTCCGTTTATAACTTTTAAACAAGATTTTCAATTAACACGCCAAACATTAAATAGCAGAGATGTGACAATGTTGAATTTGACCTGAGCCCTGTGCTCCTGGGAAATAGTGGAGGTTAGAGGAATCCTCATTATTCACATACACCCCTGTATGCTCTGGAAAATGGTTTACTGTGACAAGAGAAAGGAAATACATGGCTTAGGCGAGACTTAGACTTAGGAGGCCCCGTGTTTACCTGTGACAAGGCCAAGCACAACTTCTCCAAACACAAGTTCCTCCAAATTCCTCACAAATGATTAGCTGAACTACTTGTTCCCGGATCAATCATAGCAAAAAGGCATGTTAACCAAACTAGTTAAGCTTCTTTCCTTCCCCCAGGCTGCTGAGCTTTGGCACACCCTCAGCCTGAGCCAGAACACAACCCTTCCCGAGGATAAGCTGGCCCATGATTAAATATTCTCTCATCTATGCGATTGATCGTGCTGCCCCTTCATTCTACTTCCCACACCAGCTCTTTCTAGCCTTGTTTATTCCCCTCTGCGCTCTTAAGGGGCTTGTAGACCTAGGATCATAGCAGGCTTCCTATTTCAAGAGTCCCTCCACCTACAATGCAATAGTCCCTTTCCTTCCCTGGCAAAAATCCTTTGGGATTACAATTTCTTCCTACTATATTGGTTTGTTTCTTCTTGGAATTTTGGCTATGTAGATTATGGGATACGTTTATATAAATTTAGGTTAATATTCACACTAAGGGAGAATAGTGCAAGAAAATAGGGTAAAATTCAAGGGTAAATGTAAAAATAGAGAAAGGGACGCCCACTCACTTGCTTGAAAGACTGGATTTAGGCTGTGTACGTTAGTCTGTGTGTGTGTAGGTTTGTGTGTAAACATTCATGAACCTGAAAATATTATATACATATATATTTAAAATATGGCTATCCGTGACCGAGACTAGTTTTTATTTCTTTCCTTATGTCTCTTCTCATTTTTTTCTAACATGCTTCTTTTCTTTTAGTGTTTTTCCACTTTTATTGCACTAAAAGTCATTTTCCGGTTTCTTCTCACTAAAAGTCATTTTCCGGTTTCTTCTCTCCTGATTTTTTTTTTTTTTTCACTTACTACCAGGCTCCCAGCAAAATGCCACTCCTCCCAGCCCCCCATCTCATACTTTCCACACCCCTGTAGTCTCAAGTTTGGGCACAAAACACCAAGAAGCGTCTCTCCCTAAGGGAGAGCCCTGAGGCCTGGCCCAACTCTGAGGCACTGAAAGAGTGTTTTTGGTATGTATGTGCTATAAACTTAAATAAAGCTTATGCCCCCCAGCTGACTAAATGTACTCACTCTTGGCCAATGGGACCCCAAATAAACCTTAAAGCTGAGTTGCCACCCCATAAGGAAAAGGGAGGTCAGACTCACCTGGTTATGCCCCCTCTAGAATTACACTTTGTAACGGTGAGATACTAAACATTAACAGACCACAGCTGTGTAATCTACAGGTTAAACCACACCTGCAGGTCACCAACTTACTTTTTGGATCACCTGAGTCTTCGTATGTGTCCTGTGGCTTGTTTCTCATTAACAGACTGCCTTATCTTAACTCAAAACATTCCATACCTTTGGGCAAAACTTCATTTTATTAACCAATTGCAAATCAAAGAAACTTTAATGCACCTATAACCTGTAAACCTCCACTTGAGGATGTCCTACAGGTGGATTGCTTGAGCTCAGGAGTTCAAGACCACCCTGAGCAAGAAATAGACCCCCCCTCATCTCTACTAAAGTAGAAAAACTGAGGCAGGAGGATCATTTGAGCCCATAAGTGAAATGACACCACGACATTCCACCAGGGCGACCAAGAGAGATTCTGTCTTAAAAAAAAAAAAGTTATTTTCTATTGTGTTTAATGTTTCTCTTTCTTTCTGTCTCTTGGTGGTTGCTTGAGGACTTTGATGATCAGAGCAGAGGCAGGAGGTACCACTTCAACCTAGGCCTATCTGTTCTGAATAGTCAGTTTCACTGTAATCCTCAGACCCAGCCAGTCACTGGTGGCCTAGGTGATGTCATCACCAACCATGGACTGGACTTTGCCACTAGACTAGCACACGTCAGGTACTCGTACTCAACTTTGGTCCTCTTGGGGTCAAACTTGGGCGTGTGGTGGAGGAAGCTGGTTTCCGATGAACCCTCAATCAGGAACACCCAGGAAGGTTGCACATTGGCCTCCTCCCAGAGAAAATCCAAAAGCTGTTCTGGTCTCTTAATCTTAGTTGTTGAGAAGTTTCTTCCACCAATTTCAATGCCTGTGGAAAGGTACATGCAAAGTCTGTTTCTGACCCATCCTTTTCATCATGTGATATTAGTAATACTGAGAGATTTAAAGCTGCCCTAGGAGCTGTATTCACAAGAGCTTAAATCAAACTCAAGCTTCATTTTTCTTTTTGCTCCAGCCCCTCTGGACTTCCTAGGTTCTTTGCCTGCTGACTGCTGTGTACCCTCGCAGCAAAGCCCGCCACATACAAAAATGTGAAATGAATCTCTAACATGAACAAGGTGGTTGCTCTTAGAATCTAAGGGAAAGCTCAAAGCAATCTTACTCTCTGAACGTATTACTTGTACCCAAGTTTATATTCAAGTTTGTTGCAGCTAGGGAGGGAGCCGAAACATGGCTGACTGAGAATTCCCCAAGAGGAAACTTCCAGACTGCTAGGATGGGGGAGTGTCTGGCAGACAGAGGGAGGAAAGGTCTGATAAATTCACACACGAAGTTTCTATCTAGAGACCAGGAGAGACTGACACCTTATTTGCCTGTAGGAGGCAGATAGGTACAGCCTGGAACCCAATTCTCAAGACCCTTTCTTTAGGGGGTGGGGGCCGTGTATATACAAAGTAAAAAAGTGAGAAGTTAACAGTCTCATGACTTAAACAGGTGGTATTTTGTTTAAGGAATAGAGAGGTATCAGGGTGAAAGTTAGGGAAGTACTAAATTATGGATCAAAGGACATTATGATAGAGGTTTAATGAGGGAGAGTTACAGCCTACAGGTTAGATAGCTACAGCTTGGGGGTAATTGTCAGTTGCTTTACTTTATTGATATCCAGTCTCTGCTAAACTCCTGATTTCTATCTAGACATTTCCCAGACTAGTTTCTTGCCTACTCTGCTAAACATTTGACAACCCTGGGCGTTCCGCAGGAGTCCTCTGGAATGCCAGCGGACACTACAGCTGCTACCCACACAAGTTGGAAAAGTTTTTAGACTATTTAGATTGTTTTTAAAATACCTAGTCTTGATTCTCATGTGGGGGGAAAAAACAAAACATGTTTCAACTTTGTGTCATTGTTTGAGACGCCAAAGACTGGTGTGGAAGGTTTGTTCCGTCTACCTTCAGGTGACATCATCTTGATGGGACTCAGAAAACTACCCTAAAATGAAGGCCTCTGCAGCAAACGTGCTCTGAACATCCCTCATTCTCCTGCCCCTTGGTCCCATTCCTCCCTGAGGCTAGCCTTGGGAACCAGAATCCCTTTTCTTCAGGGTGGATTATTAAATCCAGAACCCATTTTTCAGAAAGCCAGCCTTAAAACCTAAAATTATTCCACGTATAAACTGGCCTAACTTGTTGAACTGTGAGACTCCCACTCCAGGGAGGACCCTCCCTCACACTCAGAAGGAAGGAATGCATGCCTGAGAGGGGTGAGTGTCTAGACAAAAAGGCCTGAGGGGTTCCCCCAAGTCAGCCCATTATCATTAGATCCTAATCATTTTGTCCAATCCTATTTCTACATGGTTAATACTTTGTTGAACCAAACTATAAAAATTGAGAATTTCCTCTGCATCTTTGAGTTTCATTTCAAACATTTCCATGTATATGTTTTAAAATAAATCTGTAATTTTTTCTCCTGGTAGTCTGCCTTATGTCAATAATTTTTCAGTAAACATTTATGGGGACACAGAGGGCCCTTTAAACCTTTAAAGTAGCTAATCTTTGGGTGGCCAGGGACCTTTAATCCCTATAAAGGCAATAAATTATGTTTGGGCATGTAGGTGTTTTAGAAGGATCCAATTGGTTAACATTTTTAAACAAGATATGCTCTAAAACTTGCATACTTAAAATAGTTAGAAAAGATGATGCATTATTCAAAACAGCAAATCTTAGAATACTGACATTTGTAGACTTTGTTTACTTGGTAGGATTTTTTTAGTTTAAAAGTAGTAATTAAAACTGCATTTTACTTCCTGGTCTGTGTTATATATCTAATTCACAGAGTGAATAGAAAAATAGTGAAAAATTAACTTAAAATCATAACTAGTATCTAAGTAAAATATTAAAATAAATACATGAATTAGGTAAATGTAAGTGGGATAAATGCTTAAAGATAAAATTTTCATGCAATTTAAAACCTTAAAGTTTTGTTTAATTAAATAAAGATGTTAAATATCTGGGTCATTTCCAATTTACAAAAAATTACAGGAAAGCACATGTCTAAAAATTATAAAATGGCTCGGATCTAAAAAACACTGATATGTATCATGGAAAAATTTTCATTATTTTAAAATAGGGTATGTTTACACACTACCTAAAGAACTACCTAAAGAAAGCTCAAGGTCTCTCTGAACTTCCCCTTCCATAACCCATTTTACCGAAAAGGAGATTAAGGAAAAAAAAAAAAAAAAAAAGAAGAATCCATAAGTAGGAAAAAGAGATGTAAAGAAAGCTACGAATATAAAAGTATATTTTGTGTATAAAAAGTTAAACAGAAAGGAGAATGATATTGTAGACAAAGGATCTTATATGGTAATTTTTTGTCTTTAAATAAAACGTAACTAGTTATCTAAGAAAAGAGAAATTTAAGACAAAACAAAAGCTTACACATGTTGTAGATGGCTGTGCAAGTGGAGAGAAAGCACACAGAAGGAAATTTATGAAATAATTTCTTATGCGATCTAGTCAGCTATAATTAAGAAAGAAAATGTTGGTTATAATTAAAATATTAATTTTCTCTTAATGAAATTACAAAAATGTATTGATTCTATAACATATTTCTTGGGGGGAAAAACACTTGTCAGACTCCTATCTTAAAAGTTCACCTTATTGAATGTCTTGCTGCCTTCAGCTTTTTCTCCCCTTAGAAATGCTGGGATGATAACCCTCACCTTCAACTTTTCATTGTCTCCTGTAATATTTTGCCCCCTTTGGTTCTAAGTCTATTGTTATGGGCTAATGTTAGAATATTTTTTCTTAAAGATTTAGAAAAGCAACGTTTTCTTCCAATGTAACTTGATTTTATACCCTTGCCTTTTCTCGGTGCATCTAAATTATTTAATATAGTCAGAAAACGTCTTGTGCTATTGCTAAGAGTCATCTGTTCCCCTAGTCAAGATACTAGTTTTTATAATTCATATACTGTACCCTCATGACCCTGGATGCATTCCTGTTGTTACTGATTAACTCAAATACTATTTTCATCAGATTTAACTTCTAAATCGTCTAAATGTACTTTCCATTAAAAACAAACAGAACAATCACACGAAAGAAGGTTTTTCTTCACCTTTTGGAGAACTAGCTTATAAAAGAAGCAAAGATCTTCTACTTTATCAAACCAATCCCTATGTTGTTTCTACTAGATTTTTCACTGACTAAGAAAACTAAACTTTAAGAGTGAAGGTTTTATATCCAGGTAACTTCTTACATTGCCTTTAAAATATCTTTATAACTATTGCTCTTGATTAAATAAATGATCGTCATTTTGCAATAACTCGTGATTCTCTTTTTGAACAAACATTTCAAAATTATTTAACAAACTTTCCAAAAGCAAAATTCTAAATTTAAAAAAGAATAAGGGTGGTGCCTGTGGCTCAAGGAGTAGGGCACTGGCCCCATATACGGGGGGTGGTGGGTTCAAACCCGGCCCCAGCCAAAACTGCAAAAAAACAAACAAACAAAAAAGAATAAAAAGTAAATAATAAAAAAGTAAAACAATTCTAAATTCAATCTTTTTTTACCTCAAAGTAACTTTTTAATACTAGAGCTACTGAAAGTTGAACAAAAACATATCAGATTTATTTGGTACGTTAAAACCATACAGGAAACATTGTCAAATATGAAATGGTGTTTAGCTTTCTTTAGGTTATGTTTTTATAAATATATTATAAATATTTATGCTGGAATTATGAGATTCCTAAAATCCTGATCTTAGAATATGTTATCAATAATAAGTATAATTATTATGCTACTTTGTGATGCTCCACAGAAATAATCAAATCTCTATCTTTAACCATTGCTATTCTAAGACTTTTTTTTTTTTTTTTTTTGAGACGGAGTCTCACTGTGTCACCCTTGGTAGAGTGCTGTGGCATCACAGCTCACAGCAACCTCAAACTCTTGGGCTTAAGTGATTCTTTTGTCTCAGCCTTCCAAGTAGCTGGTACTACAGGTGCCTGCCACAATACCCAGCTATTTTGTTGTTGGTGTTGTTGTAGTTGTCATTATTGTTTGGCAGGCTCAGGCCGGGTTTGAACCCACCGGCCCCGGTGTATGTGGATGGTGCCCTAACCACTAAGCTACGGGAGCCAAGCCTATTCTAAGACTCTTATTATTCACAATTATTATTTTATTTTGATTTTTCTCAAACAACAGTTTGTAATCAGTTACAATATAAGATTTGCTTCTTTTAAAAAAGTCATCAAAAGAGCTAAAATATTTTTTATAAACTTTTAAAAAAATATTACTGATTCATTATGCTTTGTTTTCCAGAGTCAAGATAAATATTAAGTACATAGGAAACTTTACCTAATATCTCCAGAATTTGCAAAGTATTTAATCCCACTAGCCCCAATCTATTCTCCATTGCCAACTCCCTTCTACTTAAAATACAAACATCCTCCCTCTAGCCCCAAGGACTATAACAGAAGACAGGGGCCTATGAATTTGTAAGGGCCAATTAAAAGGAACAAAATTAGTTCAGACCCTCTACATCAAAGACAGACACATAGATGCCTAAATACTGGGCAAAATGAGACATTTTGACTTTGGGGGCTATGTGGTCAAGCATCCCTTTGATAAACAATTGATAAAAATTGATAAACAATTCCTGCTTCCCATAGACTTAAAATATTACTGTATAACAAAAGTCTCTAAATTCCTTAGCTTGGATGTTTAACAATACTTTTGTTTTATATAACAAATTTCTATAATTAAATCCAAGATGATAACAGTTCAAAGCTTATTGGTAAGGTAACTTCATAACCTTGCTGTCAACATTTTGAGTATTGCTCTTATGTCCCCCCAAAGGTTAAAAGTACCTGTCCACCTCCACTGCCATCAAGTCTAGAACGTTTCATTAGCTATAAGCCTTTTGGCTCCAAGTTCCTTGGTCTCAGGATCTTGCTAAGGACCTACGGACCCAGGCTAGGGAGCCACACTACCTGACAAAGATGGGACAAAGTACAAAGTAAAAGTTTTGCTTTTGATGCTGTTCCTGGCAGATCTTGGACAAAGAGGAAAATATACAGGTGTCCCAAAAGTCACCCATAAGTCATCATACATAGAAAAATGGGAAATTGTAGATAAATGTACCCTTGTTTACAAAATATTCATTACAAAATCTTACGAAATATTTACAAAATATTCTCTATGTGTTGGCTACCTCTTTGTAAACTTTTGTAATGTACCCCTCTTGGCCAAGGGAACTCCTAAAACATCTTAAAGCTGAGCTGCTAGCCAACAGGAGAAGGAAGGTCAGACACAGCTAGTTATGCACCCTGTCTCCAGAGTTACTCTTTATAACAATAAGACACTAAACCATTAACAGGACCTAAAACCATGTAAGTAAAACAAAGTTGTACTACATATGTGGATTATCAATTTACTAAACAGATCACTTGAGGTGACTTGTCCTGCTTAGCAGAGTTTCTTTTTTTTTAACCTTAAATTAAAACATTCCAAGCCTTTAGACAAAGCTTCATTTCTTTAACCAAATGCAAACCAAAGAATCTGTAAACCCACCTGTAACCTCTAAGTTCTCACTTCAGATGTCCTGCCTTTTGATGCCAAACCATTATATGTCTACTATATATTGAGTTACGATTTTGCATGCAATTCCATTCTCTCTAAGATGTTGAAAAAATCAAACTATCATCCAACCGTGGTGAGACCACTTGCTCAAGACTTCTTGAGCTTGCCTCTCTGGACTCTGGTTGCACATATTTGTCTAAAGAATAAATCTCTTTAAATTATTTTACAGAGTTTGGTCTTTTCTGTTAACAGTGCATTACCTATTTCAAAATCACTTAAAGTAGTATATAATACTATTCGGATTGATTGCACAATTTCATTAAAAATCTCAGACTCTACTCAGATGACCGATTTCTGTATTATTTTTGATTCCCATTAAATCTGAGAGATTAGTTTATAATTATGGGCTATAGTTATAGCCAGTTGGGTGAAAATTGAGATGTTTTCATGCTTTACCAATCTTTGCTTTACCAATATTTAACCCAATATTGTACAACTTAAGAGAGTTCTGCTGAATAGGAAAAACAAACTTTTTTCTCTGCTTTCATACCACAATAGTCTCAACACAGAAGACTTCTATGACCTTTGGTCACATAAAAATATATAGGGGCATCTCTCCCCATCAGCAGTCACTCAGTAATTCTGTAGCAGGCACCAGCTGCTTGTCATATTCAACTCAATTCTAGCACTATCTACCTGAAGATGGCAACAGATCACATTGATTGAGGGTTCAATCCCAAAAAACTGCCCCCTCATGTGAAATGTCAACCATCAAGTTGCTAAATAAAGTAGGGTTAATATGACCCCCTTCTTGAGTTTAATTAATTTGCTATAGAAGCTGATAGAACTCTAAGAAATACTTACTTTTGTTTAGTGGTTTGTGTTAAATAGTGTTTTATGATTCTAAATGCTCAGCATGGAGGCACTTATAACAAGTGACTCAGCCCACAGTGAAACTGCTGACCCCTCAAAATGAAAAACATATATATAATGGACTGTGGGGATGAGATGACACCACCTGTGGCCAGGCACCTGGGACCCAGGAGACCTGACAAGAACCAAGAACGTGAAGCCAAAAGGCAGTCAAGATAATGATCTTTGACACGTCTACGGTGTCCATAAAGACAGCAAAGAGAACAGCCATGGCCGACACACCTGCGGAAGCTCTGCCCACGAGAATTCTGAGGCCTCTGGGCTAACAGTAGCCTGGCCACTGGAAGCTGTGCCTAAGAAGAGTATTGCTGCCCACCGCCAGCCTGATCAGCATTTTGAGGAAATTCTGGACCCACCAGGTTCACCTGTCAAGGTGCTGGTCTCTTCAGCTGTTCACTATGGTTTGTTCCCCCTCTATCTTATTACTGCTTGTGTGTGAATATATCTGCATGATTGTGTGTGAAAGCCTCACAATAAAGGATGAATTTGAAAGCGTATTGTTGGCCACGGAATCATCATGAAACCTCCCAGCACAGAGTCTGAGTTAGCACAAGTAGGCTGATTCAAACCTGACACCATGGACTTATTATAAAGGATATTACAAAGGATACTGATGAAGATATGTGCAGGGTGAGGTATAAGATAAGGTGTAGAAAGTGGAACCTTCCATGACTCTCTGGGTGTCCCAGCTCCAGGAAGCTCTGTGTGCTCAGCTATCTAGAAGCTCAGCTCAGCTCATTTGGGCTTCATTATAAGTAGGCATAATTGATTAAGTCATTGGCCTTTGGTAATCAAAGTAACCTTCAGCCTTCCTCCTCTCCCCAGAGATCAGATGTGGGGCTAAAAGGCTCAACCTTCTAATTATCCCTTGGTCTTTCCTGTGACCAACCCCCCTCCTGAAGCTACCTAGGGACTGACTGTCAGACACTAATCAATTCATCAGTTAGCTGGGGTCTAGAAGACGATGAAGACACGACGCAAGATGGATAGGGATGATAATTGAGCCTCCAAATACAATTTATGAAAACCAAATATATAGCCTTAAAATGGAATGTGGACCTAAATACCCGGAAGCACCCCCTTTGTAGGATTTGTAACAAAAATTAATATGAATGCAGTTAATAGTTCTAATGGAGTGGTGGACCCAAGTGCCATATCAGTGCTAGCAAAATGGTAGAATTCATACAGCATCAAAGTTGTCCTGCAAGAGCTTTGGTACCTAATGATGTCTAAAGAAAATATGAAAGTCCCTCAGCCACCTGCAGGACAGTGTTACAGTAATTAATCAAAAGGAAAATCACAGGCCTTCCCCTCCCCCCCCATTCAATTTAAACAGACCTCATTTTCCACAGTAGTAAATTTTCTAGATATATCTTGTAGACCTCAAAGTACTGGAAAGGAAGCTCCCATTCAAAGGCTTAAGATACTGTAAATGATACTAATTATTGTCCATTTGAAATATATAAGTTGTGCTGTAACAGATCATCACATCTAGTGTAACCACTGTCCACATAGCTGAACTTCTCCGATCAAGAAAGTATATTTAAATCGGTTCCCATCATAACTGGTGGGCGCATCTAACACAACTGAGAAAAGACCCAGCACACATTCACCTTGCTGCTGATTACAGGCCTGGGGTCTCTGCCTTCTCTCCTTTTACCTGCCCCTGTCTCCTCCCCTCCCTGCAGCAGCCCTTTAGCTTGTTAGACTAGAAGGTTTCAGGTCACAGCTTGTGGGACTACTGCTGGGAGTGTGGGGTGCTTTGTTTGCACCTCTGACTTCTTTACGTCTTAAATTATGCCCCCTTCCAAGCTATCATCCCCTTCCCATTCTCCTCCACGCCTGCCCTTGGCCAAAGCATAAATTGTAACCCTTCTGCTCCCCTCTGAAGTTGGGATTTAGTGAGGAATTCAGGCTTTCTCATCTTCTTTCCCCCACCTGACTGTCACCACCCAACACTCCATGACACTTCCTTGCTTTGGCCAGAGGCCATCACGTAAGTTCTGAAAGAGTCTCTGACCTCCCTCATTTAGTTTTGGAATTGTATGTATTCATTCACCCAGCCTGGGAAATGAATTGGATCCTCGGCCCTGCCACATCTGCTGTCATCATCAGCTGATGATTTTTTTAGCTCATGTTTTGATAAGATGAAAAGAACAGTCAGCAGGGTCACTCAGATCTGCCAGCTCTCAGAGTCCTTGGTGGTTAAACCTGGAGAAAGCCCACATGAGAACACTTGAAAACACACACGAGTCCTCTAAATGGTTTTCTTTTCCTGTAATTGCTTTCAAAGATCGAAAAAGTTGTAAACAGGTCCATCACTTGGTCATCCTTGCAATCTATTAGGGTCAGGTTGGAGTTTGACAACTGGAACAAAAAAAACCTTGAATTCAGTGCATACTGTGGTTTTGGTGCTGCTGTTTCTCATGATCCAATCCTCAGTGAGAATCCAGAAAGAACTGTGCACACAGCTGATCCCCAAAATTGGCGGGCATGACTTCCCTGCAAATTGCTGTGTTTTTTCACGTTCTGTTCAGGACCAGTAAATGCTGAAGTGTGGAGGCATACAGAAATTAAAGCAATTTATTGTGTTAAAAACAAAAAAGAAATGCACTTTAAATATATTCAATAAGAACAAAAATAGGTTAAAAGTAAAGGGATGATAAAAACTTGTGCCATGTTTATATTAGTCATAAAAAAGCTAGAAAAGTTATAGTAGCATTAGAGCAAGTAAACTTTAAAGCATAACCAAGTACAAAAAGGTAATTCATACTAAAACAGTTAAAAATAATCCTAGTTATTTATTTTTCTGATGGCAGAGCTTCAAAATACATGAAATCGAAAATGGAGAGAACTGCCAAGAGAAACGGGTAAATCGGAAACCACAGTCAGATCAAAGATTTCATTACTCCCTTCCCAATAAGTAATAGTAGACAGAACATTTCCAGCTTTTTCTTTTCTTTTTTCAAGACACAATTTCACTATACTGCCCTCAGTAGAGTGCTGTGGCATCACAGCTCACAGCAACCTCAAACTCTTGGGCTCAAGCGATTCTCTTGCCTCAGCCTCCCAAGTAGCTGGGACTATGGGCGCCAAGCCATAAAATTTCCAGCTTTCTTAACTCATATCCTAGAAAATAAGGGTAACCATATCAATTATCTTAACACACTGAAAGCAGAGCAATAAAGAAACTTTTGTGACCATCTTTTTACACATAGCAACTAGTGAAGACTTGAGGAAAAATTGATATAAAGAAAGAGATGTATACACAATTGTTCAATTGTGTCTGTTTTTATTCACAGTCATTCCAACACAAAATAATATACATTTCTTCTTTGAACAAGTCAACTAGAATGAGCTGTTTCCCAGATACACGGTTAAACATCAGGAGCATAGAATGATGAAAAATTTGATGAGAGAAAAGTCAGAAAATTCCCCCATCTAGAAAGAAAAACAAACATAGGTGAGAAAGCTTATCCCCGAATGAAAAGGAAAAAGAAATGAAGAATGCCAAGTATTGAATTTTAAATACATACAAGGAGTTGTATGTGTCTTAAATTATTTAGTCATCTTAACAATTCATCCATTTATGTATTGTTATTTTCTTCGGTATGATCTGAAGAAACTAATGCTCAAAGACCTTGAGTACCTTGTTGAAGGTCTTTGCTAGGATCTATGCCCTCCCCTCATTAATTTCCTTTTTTTTAATTAATTCATAACTCTGTACAGTAATGCACTTATGGGGTACAATGTGCTTATTTTATATACAATTTGGAATGCTTACATCAAACTTGTTAACATAGCTTTCACCTCACCTACTTAATTACTGTGTTAAAACATTTATACTCTACACTTAATAGATTTGACATGTACCCTTGCAATATGGGTAATCAGTGGGAACACCCCTCATTAACAAAAACAGTGTCTTTCTATGACCTCAAGAGTTTCTGTGAGGCTCTTTTTAAGAGGTGGAATCGTATGAACTCATTATTGCATGAAAAGCTTAAAACCCCTGGCGCAATTTTGTTGTTTAACCAATCACACACAGATCATAGTGTACCTTGGCAAATAATATAATTAACTGTATATTATGAAAGCTTAAATTTCACATTGAAGCTTAAACACATTGTGTTATTTTCTCTGAAATTTTAAGACTAATCCTTATTTTGCATGAAAAGAAAATCCTTCTGGCCTTTATAAAACAGGTGGAAATGAGAAGTGAGAAGGGAGAAAGAGGAAAGGAGCTCAAAAAAGGCAAGGATACAGTGTAGGGCTTAGTTTATTTCAATTATAAAATAGATTGACTATTAGGGTAGAGCAAAGATTATAAGTAACACCTTCATGCCATCAGGTTGCTTTGGAAGCTGCTAATTTTATCTGGTTGCAATCACAAATATCTCTATTGCATTCATAATTACTTCATCTTAACAATCATGAGTGGGATTGATTCTTCTGCCTTATTTCCAATTCTGGTCCTAATTCTTATTTTTATTCTAAGTATTAAAATCTCCATGGCTAAAGCTTCCAAGCAACATTCTCCTCCAGGACCCAGACCTTTGCCAATTGTTGGAAATCTGCACATCCTCAACCTGAAGAGGCCATATCAAACCATGCTAGAGGTAAAAAAAATAACGATAATTGTTCATTTCATATGCACTTACAATTTTCTAAATCATTCTTGCCCTCAGGGATGCATTTATTAACACACATATATTAGCACACATGTATTAAGGACTGCTTCTTACATGTATAATGAGGTGATTATTATTCAAAAGTAATAGAGCTGCTTTAAATGGATATTTGGTTGCCTTTAAATTTTCATATATAAAATGGTAATAATAATGATTCTATGACTTCAAGTGGTATTTTTATCCTAAAGTTATGACTCATAACCTTTATCTCAAACTTTTTGACCTACATTTTTCATAGGTACCCTACTATAAAGAAATCGAATTGTAACAATAGTCTTACTCAAGAGATTTCAAATTAAGGGCTCAAAACACTGTACAAAAGGCATGGTCAAGAGCATGTTCCCAGAAACTGAAACCCAGAATTTGGTTCTGGGTCTACCATTAATTTGTCGTGTGAATTTAACCTCTGTCTTTTGTAAATTCACAGAGCTGGACCAAGTACTACACCAAATTTCTCTAATTTTTCAATTCAAAGGTCCTATACTTATTGATTATGGGATAAGACAGATGGGTAGATAGGCAGATATAGAAAGAGATGATATTAATATTTATAGAATTATCTTTTGGCCATGCATTTTAGTTTTTAATTTCTATTTTTTTTTTTTTATTCTTCACTAACATTTATTATCTGTCCCACAAAGAGAGGGATTGTACAGCAGATCACTGGCTGGCAGCATTACAACACCTCCTCTACTTATCGTATTTTATCAACAGCATTCCACCATTGACCCTATGTGGAATGTCCGCCACCTTGGTAAGCAGAAAACGTTTCCTTTTAAGTTTTCTGCACAATTTGGCACAGCACTGTGCTGTGTCTGACTGGTACAATCATTTGGCTCTTTTTATCTGAATTATAAGGTTCCAGTGCTGGAAAACGATATTCACCCCAGTTTATAAAGGCTGCCAAGTTACTCCACTGGAATGGACACTTTAAGCCATGGGGAAGGACTGCTTCATATATGGATGTTTGGGGAAAATGGTATATTCCAGACCCAACAGGCAAATTCAGCCTAATTCGAAGATACATGGAGATCTAAGTGCTGATAATTTAAATTGAATTCTGATATATTCTATAACTTTTAAGTTTCAAACTCCTGAGGGGAGATGTACATTTGGAATGCTTGCATCAAACTGGTTAGCCTAGCCTTCACCTCACCTACTTAATTAAAGAGAAGACTGTCATTTTAACAACATGACAGTAAAAATGGCTTACACTTGTATTGCACTTTTTATTTTATAAAGTGCTGCAAGGATTTCACTTTCCCTCACACCTACCCTAGAGGAAAAACAGGGACGATATTTTATGTTCCTTTTACAGATAAGTTTGACTCAAAGACATTGATTTTTTTTTAGTAACTAAAAAAACAGAACTACTGATCTTCTCATCCGATTTATGGCTCTTTCTCCTACATACAAAGGTCACACGACAGGTTAATTTCCCAGAAGAACAAGATCTTCCTTCAATGAAGTCCTGCATCTAATTCTGTTCTCCCAACTTCATATGCTCATTATTAAACATTCCCATCTTTTGCTTACATATTAACCAGCCTAATCTCTTTCCAATTTAGTCTTTTATTTTTTTCTCATTTCCACCTCTGCCATTGATCTAAACTAATTCCATCTATAAAATGGCCATTGTCCTCTTCCCCACCCAGCTTCTGTCTACCATTTTTTCTTTTTTTTAATTTAATTTAATTTAATTAATTTATTTATTTGTGTGTGTGTGTGTGTGTGTGTGGTTTTTGGCCGGGGCTGGGTTTGAACCCGCCACCTCCGGCATATGGGACCGGTGCCGTTCCCCTTTGAACCACAGGCGCCGCCCTACCATTTTTTTCTTTAATTTACTTCCCTAAATTTTTCTTTTTGCCTGACACATGCCCTATCCACTTTGTATATAAAACAACATTATTCTCACCTGAGAGAATGTTCTCACAGCCTCAAATTCCCACTTTCATTTTCACTGCCCTATAGTATTAATTTTAACTATATTATCTTCCTAAACTTTTGAGCCCTTCTCAGATTTCTGTTGCAATTTGAATGTTATTTTCTAAAGTCAAGTTTTTTGTTTGTTTGTTTTTTGTTTCTATTTGTTTGTTTTTTGAAACAGAGTCTCACTGTGTTAACCAGGCTAGAATGCCATGGTGTCAGCCTACCTCATAGTAACCTCAAACTCCTAGGTTTAACTGATCCTCCTGCCTCAGCCTCCTGAGCAGCTAGGATTATAGGCCCCTGCCACAACACCTGGATAGTCTTTCTAATTTTAGTAAAGACAGGGTCTCACTCTTGCTCAGGCTAATTTCCTCAAACTTCTGAGCTTGAGGGATTCTCCCTCCTGGCCTTGGCCTCCCAGAGTGCTAGGATTACGGGAGCACTGGAAGTTGCCATCTCATTGTTTACCTAAACTCAGATGCGTTCAGACCACAGTCCCTCTAACCAAGGAGCTACAGAATGTGTAGGCCTTGCTGAGCATCCCCCCTTTCTAGTTGTGTGACTTTTGGAAGTCCCAGTATTTTGCCTATATAAGAAATGATAATATCTAATTCACTGGTTTATATTGTACATCGAAGGAGATGGAGCTGGGAATATAGTTAGGAGGCAATACATGTTGATTCTTGTTATTTTTCAGGTATCAAAGAAAATGGAATTTTTTTTTTTAGTGTCATACAGTAATGTAGAATTAATTCGGGCCAGCTATGGTCACAGTACCCCACAAGGGATAAGGTGTTTAGGTGGTGAGTTTGGTAGTCGGTAAGTGCTTTGTCTCCTGGAGTCCTGGGTGGGCATTTTCTGAGACCAAACAAAAATATAATAGGGAAAAACTAAGGGTTGATTTCATAATTTCAGAGCATTGTTACTATAAAATTAGAAACAAAACAGAGCATAAGGGTAATCAACGGTGATCATATAATGGCTCTAACAGGTGTAACAATTACAGAAGTATCCATAGTGAACCAGCCCAAAATTAGTTCCTACGATCATAAAACTCATTAGTTTCTTGAAATTAACTGAATTACCAAAGATCAAGATCCAGTTTAATTTTAACTATAGCATGATATTCTAATTACTTCTCTTTTTGTTTTACACCTAAGCTCTCTCAGAAATATGGCTCCATTTATAGCATACACATGGGACCAAAGAAGGTGGTGGTGCTCTCTGGCCATGAGACAGTGAAAGACGCCCTCATTAATTATGGTGATCAATTTGGGGAACGATCTCAAGTTCCTATATTTGAAAGACTTTTTGAAGGAAAAGGTAATGAACTCTACACTTAAAATATATCCCTGTGATCAAAACTATTAAATCAGTTAGACTCTACCCTCTCGCATAATTCCTTTTGTGGTTTAACATTTATCCATCAATATATATTACACCAATAGCAATTACCAAAGAGAAAATGTTTAAGTTGTGGTTTTATTTTTATTTTATATAATTGCTTCTATTAAACAAATAATTATTACCCACTTAGTAGAAAAAAATACAATGTTAGATGCCAAAAAAATGCAAAGACAAAAGATATAGAGCTTCTGGGGCAGGGTGAGGAAGTGCAATATTTTGACTGAATTCAAATTTTACATAACAAATATTTTTATTAAAAGGGGTGCAACAGAGAAAGATGAAGCTTTTCTTGTCTCCTTTGGTGCTTAAAAAGGAAGGATCTTGAAATCAGAAGGCCACAGGTTCCCTGCCTCTCAAGGGGCATGTTGATCATGAGTCTTTGTTAAATATCTTGGTGAATAGGTCTTTAAAAGTGGAAATACTTTTACATTACCATTATTTTTAGTAAACCCATATAGGCTTGCAGTAAGTATCACCAGGCAATTTTATTGTTTCAATGATGTTTGTAACAACCATTGCCCACACTATTATCCTCCCACATCTAGTTCCACAGATATTAGTAGATGTTCTATGAAAAAAAGTGGTATCAGTGAAGTGAATTTGGCAAATAGTGGATATCATAGGCCTCTCTTTGCTCTCTCCTGTGTTCATTCACATGTTAAAGCCTCAGAAGAACACCAAAACCTTGTTTAACTTTGTTCACATTAGTTTTAAACAGGTATTAGTCTTTGGAACATTTCTTTTTCTGGGAATTCCCTGGCAAGAGACTTTGTTTACAATGGTCACAGCCCCTTAACTGCACCTCCCATGATATAAGCTGATAGTAGGTAGTCAAGAATTGCCTACTGAGTTTATGAGGAAGCATAATTGAAAACAAAAATCTTCCCCAACCCAGAAATTCTTTCTGCAAGGCTAATAGAAGAAAAAAAAAAACAAAAAACAACACCTTTATCATTGAATAAGCATTAAATAAGAATGATGTGCATCATGATACACTAAATGATTGAAAAAGAAGAAAGAAATCTCACCCTTTTATATAACCAAACAGTTGGGCTGCATTACATAGGCATTCTCAAGAATGACAGTCATTAGTCCTTAAGTAGCAGTAAGTAGTCATCCTAGATTAGTCTGGTAATTGGGGGTGACCATCCGTGTTAATTGGCTTTATACAAAGGAAAAATGAATTCATCGTTATGTTCATGTTGGAGGTAGATTTGCAACTTGGAGAAGTGCCCGCTGAACGTGGCCTCCATCTTACCCATGCTGAGAGATAAGGGTGCTATCTCCCTGGGTGCTTTCATTTCTATTTTTTAGGGTGCTCCCAGTTCCCTAAAAAAAGACTTTCCTGGGTCATAGAGCTGACAAAAAGACTATCTAGTTTTCAAGGAGACTTTTGTACATTTCCAAGAGAGGAGAAAATTCTTGCAAAGTTTTTTTTAAGAAAAAGAGGAGGAATAAGTTTTTCTTTTTATTGTCAATAGGGAGAATTAAACCTTTTATTTGTCCCTGGAAATTAAATTTTAAAAGCTTGGAGGTAATCATTTAAGGACATTTTCTTCATTACAAGGAATTGTCTTCTCTCATGGCGAAACCTGGAAAACTATGAGAAGATTCAGCTTGACCACCTTGAGGAATTTTGGAATGGGCAAGAGGGTCATAGAAGATAGAATTGTAGAGGAATGCCAGCATCTCATACACAACTTGGAGTTTCATAGAGGTGTGTAGAATAAATAAATCCATTACCTTTTTTTTCATGAGAAAGAAGTCAAAAATAGACATATTTCCAATTGTTTATTTTGACCTAATTTCAGACTCGTAGAAAAGTCCCAAGAATAATCCCCAACACCCTTCTACTTATTTCTAAGATTCTCCGTGTCAGTAATGTTACATATACTCATGTGCACACTCTGTGTCTTGCTTTCTCTGTATTTATCTGTTGGTATATAAATTATTTTTTGATAGTACTTTGCAGACAACCTGTGCTCTTAAATGCTTCATTATTTCTTTACAAAAAGCAAAACCATTCTTTTACATAAACACAATAGAATTTTTTTTTTTGAGAGAGAGTGTGTCTCACTTTCTTGCCCCGGCTAAAGTGCTGTGTCATTATAGCTCACAGCAACCTCAAACTCTGGGGCTCAAGAGATCCTCTTGCCTCAGCCTCTTGAGTAGCTGGGACTATGGGCCCTGCCACAACACCTGGCAATTGCCCACACTTTTTTCTATTTTTAGTAGAGATGGTGTCTCGCTGTTGCTCAGGCTGGTCTTGAACCTCTGAGCTCGGGCAATCCACCTGCCTTGGCCTCCCAGAGTGCTAGTATCACAGGTGTGAGCCACCGTGCCCAGCCCCAACACAGGAGAATTTTTAAAAATGAGGAAATTCATATTGACATAGTATTGTCAGGTTCAGGCAGTTGTCTGCATTCTCAGTTCTTGATGTGCTCTTTACTGAAGAGTGACCAGACCCACCAAAAACAAGGCAAGCATGAAATAATGTTTATTGAGAAAGAGAAAGAGGTTCACAGAGCAAGAGCAAGATACAGGTTTACAGGATAAGAGCAAGATAAGGTTTGCCACAGACATGACCCCTTATAGCTACAAAGAGGCTCTGGTAGTTGTCTGGGTTCTTGTCCTGATTTACACTGTCTGGACTGAGTGCTCCTCCTGGCTCGGATGTTACCGTGGCACTACTTTGATGGACCATTAACTACAGGATAATTAGCTTTAGGTTACTCTAGGTCACTTTGAAAATCCTATTGCTCCCAGGCTGCCTGGCCTTCTGGACTGAGAGGGTTCCTGATTCTTTTGCAGATTTATAGGCTTGCCTCCTTTCCCCAGGTGTGGGAGTTTCTCAGGACATGGTTAAGGTGGTGTAGCACCAAGACCAAGTGGAGCTGCCTGTGTCCTTCTTCCTAAGTAGGGCAATTGCTCAAGGCAGGACCAAGGCAGTTCATAGAACAGTTCCTTAGTAATGAATGTGTTTCTGATCCCTTGCATTAGAATTCCGTATTATGGCTCAGCTCACACCTATAATGCTAGCATTCTGGCCAACAGCAGAAGATTGTTTGAGCTCAGGAGTTCCAGACCAACCTGAGCAAAGCAAGACCCCATCTCTACTAAAAATCAGAAAAAATGTTCAAATGTGGGGGCATGTGCCTGTAGTCCCAAGCACTGGAGAGGCTGAGGCAGGAGGATTTCTTGAGCCCAGGAGTTTGAGATTGTGGTAAGCTAAGCCAAGCCTATGAGCCCAGGTGAAAGAGTGAGACTCTGTTTAAAAAAGAAAAAAAAAAAGAAAGAATGAATGAAAAAAAGAACTACATATTATTTTTATCAATATGTAGGAAACTTCATTTTCATATCAAGTCTTACTTTTTATTAAACTGAGCTCATTCTTTCTTTTTTTTTTAAAAGTAACTTTAATATTATTCCTCTCTGAGTATTAAGTTCCTAATACAAGCTAATTTCTCCCAGCTTTTTGTACACAGCACCCTCCAATGTCTCCCATTTGTTTTGAAGAAAAAAAATATTCTCCATTAGAATTCCCTAGGCTTTCAGCCTCCACATTTAACATAGATGCTGATTTTAAGAGTGAACTTCAGCCACTAGAATGCTCATCACTTAAAAATGAATGCCCATCCATTGGCACATGTTTAATAATCCAAGTAATCGTCGATCATACTGAGAAAAACAGGTTGCAGCAGCAGAAGAGAGTGAAATAAGGAATGCCCTGGATGAAGTTCTTTAGAGTGAAATCACTTAAACCAGTGGTTCTCAACCTTCCTAATGCCACAGCCCTTTAATACAGTTCCCACAGGTTGAGAACCGCTGATTTAAACCAGCTATACAAGAGCTGTCTAGAAAGTATCCAGCCACGTTTGTCTCTATGTTTCATATTACATAGCTTTCTGGACAGCCCTCATATGTCCTGTTTTAAACTTGAATGAGGTCTGTTAGGTCTAAGTGCTATTTTCCCAGCTAGTATGTATTCCCCCTCCCCTGTGCACACGCTGCAAACACACACAAACACAGGCATTGCAGTGCCCCTCGCTTGCCACCTTTTTATTTCTTTAACTAAACCAAATGCAGCATTTCTTTGGCATACACTTTCCGTGTTGCTTGTGGTAATCTTTTGGACACATTCTGGATATATTTCAAGCCCTGTTCAAGTCTTACCTTTCCTTGAAGGCATGGACACCAATAATCCCCTTTTGTATATGAAACCCTTTACTTGATCATCTGTCACAGCCTGTCCAGAACTGGTTTAATTCTGTGTACATGAATAACCCTAACCTGGCTAATGAATTATCTTGTAGGAAAACCCATGGAGATCCAAACGATTCTGAATGCTTCTGTTGCTAACGTCATCGTGTCAGTGTTGCTTGGGAAAAGGTTTGATTACCATGATGCTCAGTTCCTACGACTCTTAAGCTTGATTGGTGAAAATCTGAAACTCCTTGGCAGTCCTCGAATAACGGTAACTGTATCTTTTTCCCATGCACTTTTAATTGTTCTGGAGTACATATGATTGTTCAGAGAGCATGAAAAAGTATTTATTAGAGAACTGCTATTTCAAAAAATGTACACTTCTGGAACATTCTGGACAAACTTGCTTGGATAGTATATCTGGTAATTCTTATTGTGAGTTATAAAGTCCCTATCTTATAGAATCTAGAAAAAAAAGAACTTTTTCAAATAGTTTTCATCTTCAGTAGCACCACTGACAGCCATATTATTTCACTCTGGAATCATTTAGGCTCTGTTACTATAAATATAGTTTTACTCTAAATAGAGTTGGTTTAAGAACACTGGAACAGGTAATTATACTATCTAATTTTGGGTGTGACCTTTTATCTCTGCTGTTTATTTATTTATTAAGACATTTGAGGGGTCATTAACCCCTTTAAGGATATATACTAATTATACAGACCCTTATGCCCCCAAATAAATATATGTAGGTCACTACAAAAGTTTTGATACAGACTGTGTTATGGTCCATTATTTCACTTCCAGGAAACACAGTTGACAGCATCCTTTCTGATTCACCCAGGCAAGTTTCACCTTGCTTGGCTTATTGCTGTTGCTGGGAGGGCTTCATCTGTTTCCACTCATGTGGATTTTATGTTTCTTGATTTTTGTGTATCACAAAACTTTTGTAATGACCCACATACTAACAAACTCAAAATTTAGGAATGGTAACCTTTGTTAACTTTTTCAGGATTGGTGAATATTAGGTTAAGTGTTGCTGCTCTATAGCACCTGCAGACTGTAAGGCTATTGTAAATTTTAAAATTACTGTGATCCTACGGAAAACAGTTGTGGTACATTTCTTGTGCTATGTAAAATAGTCCCACTTTCAGCTGGTTCACACCCCTAATCCCAGTGCTTTGGGAGGCCAAGGCAAGAGAATCAGTTAAGGTAAGGCCAGAGGTTGAGACCAGGTGAGGCAACATAGTGAGATCCATCTCCAAAAGAAAAAAAAAAAAAAGAAAAAAGAAAGAAAGAAAAGAAAAGAAAAAATTATCCAGCTATGGTGGTGTACTCCTGTAGTCCCAGAAGGCTAAGGCAAGAGGATCACTTGAGCCCAAGAATTGGAAGGATCTAGAGAACACTGGTTAACCACTGTACTCCAGCCTTGGCAAGAGAGTGACCCTGTCTGCCGCACCCTCGGCACCATGCCGCAGCGAGGTGGTGCTGTCCGCGTTGTAAAACGAAGGAAAGGAGGTCTGTGCTCCCCGGAGCGAAGCCCCCAGCACCCCCAGTGTGCACAGCAACAGAAATGTTGCCTAGCATGCTGTTTTTGTCGCAAAAACTCAAAGGGTATGGCTTTTTCGTTAAGAAAGACCTTCATGTCGTGCTGAATGTCTGTTTGTCCTGATAAAGTAAGCAATAAGGAACACAATAGTTTACTGATCCAGATATAGCACAAAAAGTATGACTGTGCCAGACTCAGTGGCTCCAAGTAAGCCTGCACAACAGCATGTTCCCACCATGAATGTCAGTGAGCTAAGACAATGCAGGCACAGCAAACAAGACGTTTAAACAAGATGTTCCAACACGACATGCACTATCACCACCTGCAGTAAAACTTTACTTAGAAAAACATCTTGCTTCACTAATTTTCATATGTAATACAAATCAATAGAGTAGTTTAATGTTTAACAAACAATCAATTATGAATCAAAGTATAATTACTAATAAGAGTAAAAATATATAAAAAATATATATAAAAGTAGTCAAGCATTATACATAAAAGAATATGTCCAACTATTTTAAAAATAAGATCATAAGAAACTGAAAAGAATTACAGAACTGAGAGAAGTTGCAAACCTTGACATTCCTGAGAAAAAAAGGAGTAAGCAGGTGTTACTGATAAATCACCTCCCTCCGGAAAGCAAAAACCTTGAAAACATGTAATGCATGATAAACCGCATATGCAGACACAAAGATAATTTATAAGCATAAGCAAAATAAAGATTGCATTGTTTGAACCTTGGAAAGAAAATGTATAAATACCAACATATACTCTCAGTAAATTTTGCAGCTGCTTCCTTCACCAAGTGCTGTGTGGCAGACTGTCATTTTCCTGCGTCGACCTTTCAACTTTCCTCGTTCCTTCTCCCTGCTTTCCCTCAAACTGAAGCCCACCGGCAGGGCGGTCCGCGGCACCTGTCTCTGAAAAAGGAAAAAAAAAAAAGAAGTTTGATTAATTACCTGGAATCATCAAGGATTTTGTAAGATAAACTTTGGTTCATAGCCCCAACCACTAATCCAATATTATTTTCATGTCTCATGTAAACTCTAAGTAGATCTACTGCTATAAGCACAAGCATAACACACAAAATACTCTGAGTATATAAAACTTATTGTAAGGCATATCAATATTCAGTGTAAGTGACTTAATTCCAGTTAATGAGGATATCTCATCTACTTCAGTCTGCCACTATTAGTTGAGGTAAAATTCAAGGTACTGTTTCTATAATGCTTTTACAAATGGTGTCATTTGCATTATCACACACAGTACACACATAAATTTAATTTACTTTTTTATTATTCTTCTAGCTTTTCAATATGTTTCCTGTTTTGGGTTTCCTCCTAAAAAGCCATAAGACAGTACTCAGAAATAGAGATGAATTATTTTCTTTTGTAAGGATGACCTTCCTACATCACCGTCATACACTTGACAAGAATGACCCACGAAGTTTTATTGATGCCTTTTTGATCAGACAGCAGGAGGTAATAGCTTTTTCTTTAGAAATTTCCTTAAATTATTGCCTATCATTTAGTTGGATGAACAGTGTTGGGAAGAAAAACATTCCTTTCAAAGAAGAAAGACAACTGGACTCAAGTTAATGGTAAATATCTACATTCTGAATAATGTTATTTATGACATTTGTATTCTCAAATATTTCCCATCATATTTTATATCACTATTTTAAAAATTAAGATATATAAAAGATTTCACATGTGTTAAATTTTTTATTTGTTTTTTCAATATCTTGAGAAATGTGTTTCAATTGGCAAACCCAAGACATTATTTAATTCATCTTTATTAAAGAAACAGTGCTGGGAATAGTCTAATAATGAAAACTAATTTCCAAAATGGCAAACAGCATTTTTAGAATTATTTATCATTATTACAGCTGGGATACACATTATTCTAAAATTCTCCATGACACTTGTATAATAAAAAAGAAATTCCATTCCATTGAAGGAAGAAAGCAACATTCTATTTCTAAATTCCATGTGAAGTTATTTGTTATAATCATTCGTTATAAAATTATTTATCACTGATTCATTTTACTCTTTCAGGAGAAAGACACATTTACTGACCATTTTAGTGATGAAAATTTGGTGGCACTTGTTACTAATCTGTTGGCGGCAGGTACAGAGACCACAGCCTCCACGCTGCGCTGGGGAATTCTGCTCATGATGCGATATCCTGAGATCCAGAGTAAGTCTCCTGAGAGCCAGAGCATTGCCTGCAGGACAGAAACAAGGAACCTCGTGGACTGGACAATGCAGAATTTCACAAACCACATAGGGCACCTGTCATTTGTACCTGTACTTTGTATCATTAGTTTCCCTTCAATATGACAAAGTAGATTTTGTTCTTTATGGATCCTGAGATGGGCTGAAGGCACTGAGCCATCCAAGAGGAGCCTCTGGAATAGAGACGGAGGCGGGTGGAAATAGTTCAGGGAAGAAGGAGTCACAGTTGGGAGAACACTTGGGTTTGACTTCCACATCAAGAGGGAATAGGAAAGACTGTTCCAACACCCACTCCCAGCCCAGACTCTAAGCACTCTATTGCTGTTTTATCCAGAAAAGGTTCGTGACGAGATCACCAAAGTTGTTGGAGCTGCCCAGCCTCGAATCGCACACCGAACTCAAATGCCATACACAGATGCCGTCCTTCATGAAATACAGAGATTTGCCAACATTCTGCCCACAGGTTTGCCCCGGGCAACAACCACAGATGTTATATTTAAAAATTACTATATTCCAAAGGTAAGGGTTTAAGAAGGGGATTTGTGGGGAGGGAACTTCAGATGCTTACAGTGGCAGAAACACTGAGATAAGCCGTCAAAGACAAGCCTGGCCTGCCTTTCCACTTGGCTTCCTTTCTTCCCCTCTCCCTCTCTCTGCCTCCTTCCTTACCGCTTGACAAAAGGTGAGTGTCTGCGTATGGATGAGTATGCGGCAGGTGGTAATTCTTCTCTGAAACTTTACAAAGCATTAATTTTTATGTTACAGTTGTAAAATCTAGGGCTCAGGGAGTTTAAGCATTTGTCAGGAATACAAGGTTGTTAGTAGGGAGTCCAGATTCTAGGTAAGGTATCCCCCCATCAGAGCCCTGTGCTTCCCCAGGCAGGCCTCATAAAAAAATGGGCTCATGCCCTCTGTTTCCCAATATTGACAAATCTAGACACACCCAAATGATTTGTACTGGTAAACTGAGGAAATAAGCTGAATGCAGGAATTGGCATGAATTCCTGGCATTAATTCTTTTTCTGAAAACCTAGTCTGTTCATTGTTTCTAGGCCCATATTTGCATGAATCCAGAGGGCTACTGGTTATGTGCAGGCAGAAAGGGGATCGAAGACCCTATTCTTGGCAAGAGAAAACACCCCCAGAAAAAGAGAAAAACAGAGAAATAAGCTGAGCAAGGCAGAATAAAAAGAATTTACTAGTTTACTTTTAAACCAGCAGCTAAATTACTTATCTGAGCAGTTCCTGCTTTTGCTAGAAGCCTGGCCTGTAAAGGATACAGCTTGCAAACACCCCTGCTGGGTCTGTCAACACTCTGAAAAAGAGAATGGCCACAGAGAAAGCTGCATCCAAGCCCTGGGGAGGAACATCAACCAGGCCTTCCCCTGCCCATTCAATAGTCAAAGCAAACACCCATTGTGGGGATTTGTATTATGGCCAGAGCAGAGATCAAGGGAACAGCTCAAATCCTGAAATATGAGCAGGGGGACTTATACCCTAAACAACAGAGGAAGATGCCTCTGGGGTGGAAATCAGAGGAAAATTCCTCTGCTCCACTGATTCTTCAGAGGAGACTGATGCAAGTGTCTACTCCACAGTGGACAAAGGGGATTAACTCCCCCCCACACTCACACAAGGAATCTGTGTGTGTGACCACAGACAGGAGGCTGCCCCCACATAAGACTCAGGTTTCAGATTTCTCATGACTGATCAGACCTTTAAAGTTAATGATTATAGATAGCATAAGAACTAACATGCTTACTCAAAGAAACTGCTGACATTTTTATTCCCTTCCTCAGCTTACCCTCTGTGCTACATGAGATAATAGACTTCAATCAAAACTGAGAGGAACAAAAACACTGAGGGCCATTCAATGGAACCCCAAAGTGAGGATGTTCTCCTGTGTTCCCACCTTTGAAAACTCTTTTCTGCATGTCCTGTCTCTTTATCTCTCGCCACTTTGAACTTTATTTTTCTTCAGTGGATCCCTAACAGTACCACAGGTCTTAAAGGACTCTGCCCCTGGAGAGGGACCCCGGCAGCTATGCAGACCCCTCTCCACACTATCACTTCTTATTCTGCGGGAGAAAGGAGAATATGTTCATCTTTAGAGTTTCTCTTCTCAGCACACATTAAATACACTGCTGGACTAAATTAATCAGTTTAGCAATGATGTGGAAAAACAAATACAAACTAGTCAAAAAAAAAAAAAAAAGCTGTTTAAAGGAGACTCATAGGAAAGTAACAGTGGCAGGATTTTAGTTCCAGCCACATACCTTGCTATTAGAGCAGTGCATTAGAAAGCAAAGGGGGTCTAACTGATCCACCTGCTACTGGGCCCTGGGTCACTCAGTCGCACTGAAGCCAAGTCATCTCTTGTGAAGTGAAAATGACCTAGTGCAGTTGCTAAGAGGAGGAGGTACTCTGTGTATGATGCTCAAGTACATATAACTATTCATTGATAGAGAGATGAACAAAGACTTTTTTTTTAATTTTAGACAGAATAATATATTCTATTATTCCTCTGTTGTCCAGGCTAGGGTGCTATGGCATCAGCCTAGCTCACCACAACCTCAAACCCCTGGACTCAAGCCATCCTCCTGCCTCAGCTTCCTGAGTAGCTGGGACTACAGGTGCCCTCCACATAGCCAACTAGTTTTTCTGTTTTTAGTAGAGACAGAGTCTCACTCTTGCTTAGCCTGATCTTAAACCCTTGAGCTCAAAGAAGCCTCATGTCTTGGCCTTCCAAAGTGCTAGACCTGAGCCACCATGGCTGGCCTTATTATTATCTTTTTAAAAGACAGGTTCTTGATGTGTTGCCCAGGCTGGTCTCAAACTCCTGGTCTTAAGTCATCTTTCTGCCTCAGCCTACAGAGTACTGGGAATATAGGCAAACCCCACCACACCCAGCCTAAAGTTTTAAAATAGGTTATTTTAAAACAGTCATTTGCCTTGAGTGACTCAAAAACTATACAGATTCATGTGATAAAACAACTAACCATGAAGACAGTAATACAAAGCCTTCTCAAAGAGGCAACTGTGGCTTGATACAGTGGGTGGCTCACATCCATAAGTCCCAGCTACCCGAGAGGCTGGGGCAGGAGGATTGCCTGGGCCCAGGAATTTGCAGTTGCTGTGAGCTGTGATGATGCTACTGAATGCTAGCCTAGTAACAGAGCAAGACCTTGTGTCAAAGGGGGGAAAAAAAACAACAACAAAAATAGAGCATCTGCAATTAATCAAGATAAAGTAGTGAATATGAATATCATCCTAAACTTTAGGGATGGTGTTTCTTTTTTATCACTGTTTTATTTTAATTATTTTAGTCCTCAGAATACCCTTTTCTATATCATACTAAAAATTATTGTTTCCTTTAAGAAAATGGTTTCACTGGACACAGTGGCTCATACCTGTAATCCCAGCACCTGGGAGTCTGAGGAAGATGGAATGCCTGAGCTCACGAGTTTGAGACCAGTCTGAGCAAGAGTGAGACCCCGTTTCTAAAAAATAGCCAGGCATTGTGGTGGGCACTTATAGTCCCAGCTACTTGGGAGGCTGAGGCAAGAGAATTGCTGAAGCCCAAGTGTTTGAAGTTGCTGTGAACTGTGACACCACAGCACTCCACCGAGGATGACATAGTGAGACTCTGTTTCAAAAAAACAGAAAGAAAGAAGGGAGGGAGGGAGGGAAAGGGGAAAAAAGAAAGAAAGAAAATTATTACACAGTATGTGGCAAGTTATGGAGGCAGGGAAGCTCATTTTGGGGAATTTTTCTGATGGTTTCTTGGATTTAGCATCCACCACCATACTCCCTGAAGAGAACACAGCAAACCATCACCAAGCCCACAGAACTGTCAGGATCTGCGCCGGGGTCTTTTGTATGTGTCCTTTCCTCTGAGGTTCACTGTCCTCCCAAAGGAAGGCCACTTCACTCTGATCACGCAAATTTAGAAAGTGGGGTTTATCAAAAGTTAAATAACAAGCTGTTGGCACATAGCAACTACAGGACCACTTGAGAATTTGTTCTCAGTTCTGAGTCCAAGGCTTATGCTTTTCAGTAGGTACTGGATAAAAACGTGGGTACGTGGATCGTCCACACAGAGTCCCAAGCCCTGGCTGTTTCCCACTATTTCTTTTCCTTCCAGTCTTGCTTCTGAAGAACTGCCAACCAAATTCACAGCACATCTTTAGAGAGGTTTCCTTTTTAGGCAGGAATTTAGTCTCTATCACTAATCAAGTTTTTATTTCTAGGGCACTGAGGTCATCATCTTGTTGACCTCAGTACTCCGGGATCAAACACAGTGGGAAAAACCAGATGCTTTTAATCCTGAGCATTTCCTCAGCTCTGAGGGAAAGTTTATCAAGAAGGAAGCTTTCATGCCCTTCTCAATGGGTAAGGTCTCTTACTTGAAAATGTGGTTTGAAAACTCTGGAGAGACTGGCCCTGCCTTAGAGGTTTGGTACTTTCTCATGGGGCACGTAAGTTCAGGAGCGTAGAAGAATGGAAAGAGCCGTGGGACACGAGGCACTGGAACAGCATTTTCTGAGGGAAACCATGAAGCTTCCTTTTGGCTGAGGTTAGGGTAGAGCCTCAGGAATTTGAGGACAAAGTTAAACAGGGAGACAATGGGCAGTCTACTTCCCCCAGCCAGGAAAGCTGTTTTAATATGTGTAAATTCCACAGCTTCTCTTAAGATTTCTTTGAGGTGTGGGAATAGAAGCTTTTCACTAATGTCAATTTTGAAATTAGAGAACTAAAGAATTTACTCCGTAACTGTCTGGATCTCTGTTCCTGGCAGACTTCCCAAACTGCACCACAGACACTTTGTCATCTTGGCCTCTACTTATACAAACAACGGCTAAGACGTTGCTTCATATGCCCACTGGGTGACAGGTGAACAGTAGCCACCCCAAGGATAGGTTTCTCCACCCACTGATAACCAAGTAACACAGAGATACAGAGTCTCCTAATGTATTCTCTCTCCCCACCCCCAGGAAAAAGAGAGAGAGAGAATGTGACACCTGAGAAAATATTACATGCACTAGTAACTTAAAAACTCTACAATAACAATTAAAAGAATCCCTACTTATTCCTCTGGCCTCAAGTTTGAGACAACCTACTCATGCTTTGCTCTAGCCTGAGTCAAATTTCTTTCAGCTTTCAAATGCATCACAACCCCCTCCACATCTTCCCCATATTTATGTGGCTAATTTTTCTTGGCCTTTGTACAAGAGCCTAGATATAAAGTTCTTGTACAAAGGATGATCCCTCTTTAACCTTCTAAGCCACATTAGGTAGCTTTTTATATACTCCTCTATTGTACTTAGATTTGCCTGTGTTAATATTTTTCACATTTCACATTTGTTAATTAATTTCCTACTTCCAGGGCTTATACTGGGAGACAGAGCTAGTGAAGCTCAGAAGAGGTTCAGTGACTCAGTCCAAAGTGGAAGAAATCACATGTGGACTATTTTTGTCTTTGTCCAGATATTTTTTCAAATTTTTGTGCCAATATTTCTTCTAACCCTCTGACATGTCCATCTCTCCAGGTCGCCGGATGTGTGCTGGTGAATCACTGGCCAAGATGGAGCTTTTCATCTTCTTCACCAGCCTCTTGCAGAAGTTCACCTTCCAGTCACCCCCTGGAATCTGCCATCTGAACCTGGACCTAACCCCAGACATGGGCTTCACCACTCGACCAATGCCACATGAGATATGCGCTCTGCTTCGGGCCTAGGCTTTGTGTGTGTACACCAGTGTTCCATGTTACCTGGTGGTCCTTAGCTCAGGTTCCCCCTTCCTGCATTTTGCAGGTACAATATTCTTGCAAGCATTTTAGGATTATTTCACCAGGCAACCACACCCTCGCAGAGAGTTATCACGTCCCATCAGACTGAATTTCCCATGCTAACTGTTATAGTACAAATCTTCCTAGTGCCATTCTCCAAGATAACACAAATAGAACCTTCAGATCTAGGGGTTTTGTCCTTCAAACATGAAACTGCTGTGGTCCTCCAAGGTATATTAGACATCTAAGTATCACCAATGGATAGTTATAATTGTATGGTGCTTTGAGGGTGGGGTGGGCTATACTGTATAACATTTTGTCTTGGGATCATGGACATTCTCAACACCACAATGGAATAAAAAAAGAAGAAGAAGAAGGAGAAGGAGAAGAAGAAGAAAAACTGGCATGAAGAAAATTTGACTTTTAAGTGATGCTCACACTAAACACGAGACATTGGTTTCATTCTGTGAATGACCAAAAAACATTGGTTAAAATCAGATACTGGCTGTGAGTAAAGTCAGCTTGCTGAGATCAGAAAGTATTTGCTCCTGCTGCTAGCATAATCAGAACTTGAAGACCCCAGGCAACCACTGAGACTTCCGTGCTCTGAAATCTCAGTCAAGGCATATGCAAGGGATGCTATCAGTCCAAAATAAGCAATCATCATCAGTTCCCCTGAGACAGAAGCATCTTTGGCTTTTATGAAGTCACATGTCTCTCCCCTTCATCAACATAAATGCTTCTCCCTGGCTTTTTCTTAATTTCTGTAAAAGAAAAAATTATGCTGGCCAAAGTTAAGCAAGATTTTATTTAAGGTTATTACAATATGCAAGAGAGTCCAGCACTCAGTGTACACTCAACTGTGCTGAAACAAAGGTCTGAAAGGTTTTTAAATGGTAGGATGGGTTATGGAAAAGAACCAAAGGAGGTTAGAGGGAACCTGATCAATAGGATGTATCCAGCACATTGAGTTGCCCCAGAATTTACAGATATTTTCCTTTTGATCAACCCATCTATGCTTGATAATTGTTGCCAAATGAAGTAGGAGTCTACCTTGATGAATGTATTTCAAAGGGATGGCTCCTAAGTTACTGAGAAAGGCATTTCTGGGCGGTAAAGCTGCAAAAAAAAAAAAAAAAAAATCCTTTTCCAAGTTTTACATCTCCAAGGGGCAGAGGAAGAATTTACAAATGAAAGTTTTCTCAAGTAGATGCTCTAAAACTATGGTCCCAACCCTGGGGAAGACTGGTACCAGTCTAGTCACTGGCCTGTTAGGACCTGGGTCACACAGCAGGAGGTGAGGCAGGTGAGCAAGTGAAGCTTCGTCTGTATTTACAGCCATTCCCCATCACTCATATCACATTGCTCACCCACTGCCTGAGCTCCGTCCCCTGTCACATTAGTGGTGGCTTTGTTCTCTCATAGGAGCGCAAACCCTACTGTAAACTGCCCATGCACAGGATCTACATTGTGCTCTCCTTACAAGAATCTAACTGATTCCCACACCCCAATCCATGGAAAAACTCTCCTGCCACAGGGACCATCAAACTGGTCCCTGGTGCCATAAAGGTTGGGGACTGCTGCTCTAAAAGGAAGATCTGGGCCTAAAGTCAGAAAGAAACTTGTCTAAAGTTTAGTCAAGCTGAGAGGGATGTTAAGTTGTCCTTATCTTCCCAACAAGTTTTCTACAAAGCCTTTTTAGAATAAGTCAACTGGGAAATACTCAGGTTCTCTGACTTCCCAGTTGAACCATTAATCTTTAAATGATAAAAAAGTGGAACCCATTAATCTTTATTGTTTGAACATATTATGGGGTAGTTGCATTTTCCAAGCTACACTTAAGTTTATAATTGGTATTAAATAATAAAGCAGTTAATTTTGAATCCAAAGTCAAAATTAATTACTAAACTTCTTTCTCTTACAGGGAATAGAAACAGTTTTGATTAAAGATTAGGAAATCTGAGTTTTAGCTCCAACCCTTTCAGTCTTCCATTTTTATGACTTTATGATGAGAAGCAGTCAATTTGTATACCAACATGACAAAAGGATATTTAGTAATAATCCTAAAGTAAAATAAATAAAGCTTTGATCCTTTAGTTAAGTCTGATATTACAGTATTTTATATAAATTATAGGTAAACCTTAATAAACCTGAAAGTCTACCAAAGAAATGATTAAGGCAATAACTTGGCTCATGCCTGTAATCCTAACACTTTGGGAGGCCAAGGTGGGAGGATGGCTTGAGTTCAGGAATTTGGACCAGCTTCAGCAAGAGCAAGACCCATCTCTACTAAAAATAGAAAACTTAGCTGTGTGTTGTGATGGGCACCTGCAGTCCCAGCTACTTGGAAGGCTGAAACAGGAAGATCACTTGAGTCAGGAGTCTGACGTTGTTGTGAGCTAGGGTGATGCCAAGGCACCCTAGGTCTGGGCACTACAGTGAAACTTGGTCTCAAAAAAAAAAAAAAAAGACAATAACTTAATTGTATCACTCATATAATGTTTTATTTTCTTGATTCATTTCTTAAAAAATTAACAATGAAAAAGAATAAATTTCATGTTCAAGGTGTTATTCAAATCCAGTAACATAGGTCACCTGTGAAGTACATTTGCACTTATCAAACAAACATGGCTATATTTCCTATTTTAACTTTTATACATAGTAAGTGACATATACTGTCAAGGATGAAGTAACCCAAATCTTTTCCTTAGTCACTCTAATTGCTGTGCTATTGTTTATATCCAATCCACTCTTGAAATGAAGAAATACGTGGAGGTTGCAGACACAAAGTACACACAAAATGAGCTTGAAAGATTCTGAACCTTCAGGAATTCAGTCTCAAAATTAATGCATGTCGGTCAGTCTTCATGTGTATGTGTGTGAAACAGAGAAGCAAAAGAGAAAGAAACAGGAGACAAAGAAAAATAGAGATGGTAGAGACAGACAGGCTGAGAGAGAGATATTGGGGGCAGCACTGAGAGTCTTTTAAATGATCTTCCCCACAAGGGAAAAAAAAACAGGACATAGAAATAGAAAATAGAAATAAACAATCAGAAGGTAGAAGTGTGCTTATTTGAAGTTTACATCTGTTTCATTAAAATTCAAATAGTAACCACAGGGATTTTTTTCTTAATTTAGATTAACAATACATTTTTTTCAAAGAGGTGTATTTTGTCACTAAGGACATGGCAATAAAAAATAGCAGATAAACTTTTAGTCTGGATTTTCCACTGTTTTACAATCTGTAAAGACAGTGCACTGCTCATTGTTCAGTCTTGGGTGAACCCCATGCGCTACCTAGTCCTCGGCAGACCACAGCATATATACCACACAATCTCCTTTCTTCCATGCCAACGTGATCCCAGCAGGGGAGGAATAGGAGCAATTTTGATTATAAGAATGAATTCATTTGGGGTTGGGCACTGTTGCTCACACCTATAATTCTAGCAGTCTGGGAGGCCAAGGTGGGAGCAACATTTAAGCTCTGGAGTTGGAGACCAGATTGAGCAAAAGCAAGACCATGTCTCTACTTTATTTATTTATTTATTTTTTCTTTTATTTATTTATTTACTTTATTTTTTTTCATGATATCAACAATCACTTTAATCTGACCAATTGCAAGACAGAAAGTGTCAGAGTAGGTTTTTATTTTTATTTTTTTTTTATTAAATCATAGCTGTGTACATTGATATGATCATGGGGCATCATTCACTAGCTTCACAGACCATTTACCAAGTTTCACATATACCCTTGTAAGATGCACAGCTGGTGTAATCCCACCAATCCCCTTCCCTCTACCCACCTCCCCCCTCCCTCCCCTCCCTTTCCCCTTTCCCCCTATTCTTAGGTTGTAACTGGGTTATAGCTTTCATGTGAAAACCCTAAATTAGTCTCATAGTAGGGCTGAGTACATTGGGTACTTTCTCTTCCATTCTTGAGATACTTTACTAAGAAGAATATGTTCCAGCTCCATCCATGTAAATGTGAAAGAGGTAAAGTCTCCATCTTTCTTTAAGGCTGCATAATATTCCATGTCTCTACTTTAAAAAAGAAAAACTGGCTGGGTGTAGTGGCAGGTGCCTATACTCCCAGCTACGTTAGAGGCTGAGGCAAGAGGATCACTTGAGCCCAAGAGTTTGAGGTTGCTGTGAGTTACACCACCACAGCGCTCTACCCAAGGTGACAGAGTGAGAGTCTGTCTCCAAAAAATAAAAGAAAAAAAAAAAGAAATTAATTCATTTGGAACTTTGAATACTTTTTTGAATAAACAACTTTATCCTAACATAAGGAATATGATTTTTTTTAACTAACAAGGAAAGAGTTATTATCAATACAAATAAAAACAACTTTATCTAGAATGTTAAACAATGCCACATTTTTTAAAGTACAAGTTCTATTTCTGACAATGTTTAAAAGGATAGTGACTTCCAATATTACATAACTACTATGACAAATTTTGATTTTCTCTTAAAACTCATTCATGAAATTATAATCAAAAAACAAAAGCATACAATTCAACTTCATGTTCACAGAACAATTTCATGAAATTGGCGGCTTGTTTCATAACTTCTTTATTTCTCAAATCTTTTGTAATAGAACTGAGGGACTTAAAGATCCCTTAATCAAATGCTAGAAGCATTTGTAATGATATCTGGAAGATGGAATTCTATTATCATCTGTATCCGTTTATAAGAAGTAGAAATGCCTTATCTAAGATAGAATCTTTTATTCTAAGAAAGCAAATCAGGGATTGCTTGCTTTATGAGCGCTGTTTTTCACATCTCCTTAGTGTCACCTGGTACTAATTTCCTGGATTTTGGTAAGCACGGTGATTTCTTATAGTCAAAGATCTTCCAATTCAAGGAAAAAAACCCAGAAAACTATGAATAAACTAAAAGGTATATTGTTAGATGTTTGTAGTTTTAAATTAATATTCTTAGGCCACAAGCGTGCATGGTTGGTGTCTTTCTTTTCCTTATAAGAGACATATGGGAGAATTAGCTGGAGATTGTCAAGAATGTTGCTTGAAATAATCACTGAAAATCAATGTTTTTTAAAAAAATTTAAGAACCCAGATTTTTGGTGAGAAAGCATCTCAGAAATGATCACTAAAATTTACCAACATTTTTGCATAAAATAACATCAAGCTGTATCTTTACAATTATGTTCCTAAACTGTATTCTAATCCATAAATATCTTATATCAATGCCATAGTTACTTGTGTGATTTTGTTCTTTTCCATTTAAATTTTACTGTGTAGTATTATTTTGATGGCACTTTTACAGGATATTTAAATATTGAGCAGAAAAGTAAATAGAAAATTGTCATAGCAGTCAATTTTATCTATCAACTGGTTTAACAACTGGAGAATGCTGATTGTGTTTCAAATAACAAGAACTAAAATTAGGTATGACACTAGACAAGAAAATACATTTCTAACTATAAAAATGTGATTGTGCTAACTGGAAGGCAGGAACAATTACATGTTTTACATGCTCAAATTAGTAAATAGCTATAAGCAATTGCCACATCAAATTTTGGGTCACCAAGGTTTAAGCAAATCAGTTAAAGGATCTAAGTCACATTTGTGTTTTTGAACCAAATGCTTTCAAATGTTAACACAGACTACAAATAATCACCTATAATGTAACAATTACCCATTCTTTCCTTAATATCCCCAAAATAATGTTTACTGTAGTTTGAAAAAGTGGAAGTCTAATTTTGATGTTGCAGTTTAATATGCCCATAAGACTGGGCAACACAGGATTAAATACATGAGTGTTAGCCTCAATACAATGGGCAAAGTTTCATGATTCTGTGAAAAAAGGCCCTTTTGTAGTGTGACTCCAAAGTCTTTACTAGTTATATATCGTGTAACTACATACATATTTTTACTCATATACATTTGTACTTTTTAACCTAGGCCATTCTGGTTTCCCAAATCCATGGGTTGGTAAAAATTGTCTATTTTCTTGATAGTCTGATAAGAAAGGAAAATTTATATGTTTATAGAAGTCTCAAACCTTTTGTATTTATAAATTTGGATTCTACCTAGCTGGGATGAAAAGATTGTCTGGCTTAAACATCATAACCTCAGGGACCTGGGTCGACACTGAGGTTGGCTTGGGAAGTGCACAGAATGCTAGGGCTTCCCTGAGACATGTGGACGACGGTGAGAAAGGCCTTACAGACGTTGTCCTAGTTTGGTGAAAATTACTGCATTTTGCCATGTATAATGCACATCCATGTTTTTTGTCCACACTTTTGGGAAAATTCCCCTCAAGAAGTGGCTGGTTCTTAGAAGGAGAGAAACATCTGGGGAGGGCTAACATTCCCGTAGTAAATGTGCAGATCACACCACCCTCCCACAGCTGCCGACTCTGGGAACCGACTCTGCAGGCAGCCAGGTGGGTCCCTCGGGCTTGGGTGGAACTCAGGGTCCCCTCTGCACAGCCAGGCCCTGGGCCCCAGCCTTTGCCCTGCATGGCTATGGTCTAACTCACTAGCCCTGCTACCACCCCCTCCCCCATCACATTGTTTAGCTAAGACCACTCCAGCCAGTCCACCAGATCCTGATCCTTCTAACTGGAACCCTGCACCCACCTTGGGAGGTCTGCTGGACTCCCCTGTTTCCAAGCCAACTACTCATATATAATGCATATCCTTATTTTCCTCTCAAAAATTTGGATAAAAGGCACGTGTTATACACAACAAAATATGTGTCTGGGACCCTTTATACCTCCTTAATCCTCTCCCAACCAACTTGACTTAGGGGTATTCAATTGTATTCATTTCCCCATGAACCTCAGAGGCTTTCAAAATAAGTGGAAAGTCACAAGAGTTTCTGGAAGTAGAACATGTGCCTAAGGATGATCCAATGGGCACATAAAGCAGCTGTAACACTCAGGGGTTTGAGCTAGGTGCAAGTTTTGCAATCTTAGACTCATGTATCCTATAACCTCAGTGACCACTAGGTAACACCCCAAGCATAGGTGGACTCTATGTAGGCTTTAATTTGCTTTCAATAAGGTAGCACTAATCTATTACATGGCATTTTGGGGGCCAACATTCAGGACTAAATTATGCCAATGTGTATTTCACTCCCATAAACAAACTCCTTGCAATGCCGCATCTGGATGTTTCTAAGAAGTAAGTCTAATGTAATACAGTATCTCCAAAAAAGAATTCTGTGGCTGGGTCTTCTGGTTCCTAACTTTGTCTTCAAGATTGCTCTAACACTAATGAAAGGGCTAATATACCGACGGACAATGGCCATGCTCATACTGCCTATAGGGACGTAATTCCCAATGCTAGAAATCCCTTCAAGTGCAAGTGCATCCTTGGTTTTCATGTGAGAAAGAACACAGGATTGAACTGACATGATGAGGTGAAAATGAATTTTATTCAGGAAGTATAGAAAATCTCTTCACAGACAAGAGTAGAGGCTAGTTAGTTCTCCCTGCAGAAGAGAACAGCCCTTATGGTTCTTTGAGTCCTTTTATTTAGGCAATGGCTTTAAACAACGCAACTTAATTGTATGTACCCTTACATTAATCTTAAAATAAAAAGGAAGCAATGGCTTAATTCTAGGCTAAGCAAGAAGAGGAATATTCATGTTATTTCTTGGAAAAGACTAGTGTTTTCCCAGAATTAGGGTGAAGCCCTCCTTTTGACTAAATATAGTCAACCTGGAACTGGCCTGGCATCAGGTACATGATGGGAGTGTGAGGTTTCCTTAGAGTTTTTGTGGTAATGAGGGTATAATGAAGCTACAAGGTCAAGAAACAGTCCGTTCCTCCCCCTCATCTCAGATGGAACCAGTTAGAACTTGTCCTGTCCTCCATCCTACTTTGATCAGAGAGGTCCAAGACTTCCTGACTCAGCTAAACAATGCCTGACAGTTTCCTATGTCAATAGATGGTAATATATGAAAAAAGACTGAGAAGAATCTTAGTAAAAACCACAGATTTGAATCTGATATCATTTCTTTGTCTTATATGCCTTTGTTCTTTGTCATTAAACCAAGAATAAAGCTCAGGTAAGATGAAAAGACAACTAAACAGGAAGAACAAACCATGACTACTAGTACTAATTATAATATCTAATTTTTATTTTTTATTACATTTCAGAATTCTCATTTAGCTGAATTCTAGGAAAAAACCCCTATGTGGTTGACACTATTTCTATTTCTTACAGAATGCCCCCCTACAGCTTCTGTGCCTATAGCATGGGAAGCCAAACCATAGCACTGTAGCAGTCAGCTCAGGAGGTAAGATCTTGGTTAATGAACTTTGGGCTTCTCCATCTCTTTCCCTCCTTCCAACTCAGGACCATCTGAGAAAGCTCTAAACCAATCATGCAAGAAGCTACCCTTCTTGATAGCCTGCCTCCAGCTTCCCCATGCCAACAGGCTCCAATCAAAGGCTCTAAAGCCTTTCTCTTCTCACTATTGTCAAATAAATATTGCATGGGACATGGGTAAACAAGGAAGACTATTCCAGACTATACTGCATTATGGAAGAGAGATTGAACTCAACTCCTTCGAAACAAGAGGTGGGAAAGTTTTAAGTACTGGGGTGAGCTAGTGGAAAAGTACTGGAGAAGAATGTTTGGGGGACTTTGGTGTATAACTGTGGCATCTAAATTTAACTGACACTTAGAGAAGTTGAGCTCGTGCCCTCACAAAGATTTGGAAGCCCTGTCCTTCTAAAAGATTACATTTCAAAGGGATGGCTTCTGGGTCTTTAACACAGACATTACTACCTTGTTAAGATTACCAAAAGGCTTGGGAAAGATTTACATCTTAAAGGCACAGATCAAGAATTTACAACTACACATTTCTGAGAGTAAATGCTCCAAAAGAGAAGGGAGGTCAGGATAGTCAGAAAGGAGACTATCTAAACTTTAGTCAAGCTAGGGAAATGTTAAGATCATTTTGGTCACTATAAAACTTTCCCATTGCACTCTTTTGCCTTTGCTTCCTTACTCCAAGCTCTGAACCCACAGCCTCTGTGTGTGTCTGTGTGTGTACGTGTGTATGTATATATATACATTTTTTTTTTTTTTGAGACAGCATCTCATTATGTCGCCCTGCCCTCGGTAGAGTACCTTGTTACCATAGCTCACAGCAACCTCCAACTGTTGGGCTTAAGCAATTCTCTTGCCTCAGCCTAGCTGGGACTACAAGCGCCCACCACAATGCCGGGCTATTTTGTTGTTTTTGTTGTTATTGTTGTTTAGCAGCGCAGGGCTGGGTTCAAACCCACCAGCCCGGCTGCATGTGGCCGGCGCCCTAACCACTGAGATATGGGTGTCGAGCCACCTCTGTTCTATTTTTATGAAGACTGTGGTCCCTTCACTGTATTCTTACTTTGTTTTACACTTAAAAATCTGAGTTTGACTTCAGTTAATTCCTCACTTTGCCTTAACCTTTTGTTGGTGACTACTTGGCTGCACAGTGCCTTAACTACTGATCATAACCCTTTACTTTCTCCAAAGTACTCTGGACTTTATCTACATCTAGAGAAGTGAATTCACAAATATTTGCTCTCCCTAATTAAAGAGCAAAGTACTGATTGCAGCTACAGAGATGTCAGGGTGTCCAAAAGTCACAGCCTTTTGTTTCCTTATCTGAATCAGTTGATTTGAATTCTCTTTCTTCCCCGCCCCCTCACAATTCATTATAGGCGCCTGACAAGTCTGCACTCAGCCTGCAAGGGGCTGACCTTGTGCAATACGTTAATGACTCTCTGATGGGAGTTTTCTGAGAGTGTATTACTTTATATTCTTAGATAATGAAAGAACCTTATTTCTAAAATAGTTTGGAATCTAATAACAAATCAATGGTTTACTAGAAAAATATTTAAAATAATAGGCTTTTAAAAAAGACCTTACAGTGCATCTTACAAGGGTTCATATGAAACCTACTAAATGTAGATTATAAATGTTTTAACACAATAACTAAGAAAAAGCCAGAAAGGCTATGTTAACCAGTGTGATGAAAATATTTCAAATTGTATATAAAACCAGCACAGGGTACCCCATGATTGAATTAATGTACACTGCCATGATTTAATAAAAAAAAAAATCATTTTACCATGAAAAAATGACAAAACTTCTTACAGATGTCTTTGCCAATTTACAAAACCATACATATATTTCCCTCTCCTGAAATCTCTAAATGTTTTTGTAATTCTATAAATTATTAATGTATAGCATAGTTGAAAATTAATGGGGCCTATAGGAAAAATAAAAGCTTTTTAAGTTTAGCAAATGATGAAGTAAAATGCAAAACTAAAATAGGGTGTTACTGTTTCTAACACTTTAATTTGAATCCCCCAGAGGTCTTGTCTAAGTGCAAATTCTGATTCAGTAGCTCTGAGGTAGGGCCTGAGAGTCTCCATTTCTGAAAACCACCAGCACATGCTGCTGATTCACAATAGCACACTGAGTGGCATCAGTATAGATTTAGTTAATACAAAGACAAAACTAAGAAAATATACAGAGGTTACACTACACAGTTATTTTGCTTATACACAGTTTATGCTTGGGAAAGTATATGTATATATAATATGGAGACACATAAAAATAGAATAAAATAAAGCCATACTTGAAATATACTAAATACTAATATTAAGAGAGGTTTGGGTTGGGGGACAGTTTTTGTTTCTTTTTATTCTATTTTTCTCTTTTTTCACAAAATAATATTTCTGCAGTGAGTATAACTTATTCTTCTAACAAGAAGAATAATTTTGTTATTTTTCTGCAGTGAGTATAACTTATTCTTCTAACAAAACACTTTCCCTTCTTTTTCTTCTTCTTTTTTTTTTTTTTTGTTAAAGCAAAGAGCCACATCAAGTTTTATCACCAAGTGCTGGTAATGTCCAACAAGAATAAGAGCAGCTTAGGATATAAAAGTCTAAAGCTTAAAAAAAAAAGACTAAGGATGGCAAGTCACATGTAATGAATTCAAAGTCATTATGGCTGTGGACAAAGGGTTTTAAGAGCAGAGGACCGCTCCACTTGCCTGATCCATGGTGGCCATGTGACTCAGACATTTGTCTTATAGTCACTTGGTCACTTGAGTGGCCAGGTGGCTTCTGGAAGTCTTTGATGTAGTTCATTCATCTAATACAATTGTAAATAATTCTATTTTTTTCAGTGAGGTGAAGGTAAGATCAAAGACCTAAGACCCAGCCATTCTCAGAGAGTTCTTAGTACTGAGGATGCCTGTTTCACTTTGGATGCATTCCCAAGACACCCGTGAATGAGAAAAGATTCCTCAGGCTCCTCATTCTCCCAGTTCAGGAAAACCTGTGAAGCAAATTTAACAAAACATCAACAAACCATAATACCTTTTGTAAACTGCCTAACAGCGTAGGCAGTCTACACAGAGGTTGAAAGAAATCACTTCAAAAATAAACTTTTTGCCCTACATGAATATTTTTTTAAAAAGAATAAAAAATATTTTTTCACTTAGTGGGAATAAATTAAACATATTTGGAGGAAAGAAATTAAGCTAACTTGAATAAATACGTTTTTGGCAGAAAGAGATAAAATGAAAACTAATTGTGCCCGTTTAGCTTTTCTAGATGATAGGCCAATGGATTTAAAATTTGAGAGGGAAAACAAACTAACCAGACAGGCCCTAAAGAAAGTATTCAGAGCTCCTGTCTGCCAAGAACCAGGCAGTCTGTGAAATCCTTTTAAAAAGACTATATCGAGCATAGCACACCTCAGTCCCTTGAGCCTAGGATGAATCTTTACACAAGATGTGGAAGTCATTTCTAAGGAATTTAATATTTTGTACAAGATACACTGGAGAACAAAGGGAACTGAGATTTTTCCACACCACATGTCATCTGTAAGTAGCTGCCGATCCAAAAATGTACTTTTTGATGAATTGAACAGTGGGAAAAGCTGTAAGTCCTTTCTTTCAGGCATACAGAAGAGAGTCCTCGTAAAAACCACTGATACAGCTTTCACTAGATCTCTTGTGTTACATACTTTTTGCTATTACTAAATAAAAGACTAAAAAGCCTGCTTAAGATGAAAAGTGAAAATAACCACCACACTAATGATAATGATAGTTAACTTTGAGAATTTATTGTATGTCAGGCAGTGTTTTAAGCATTTTCCTTTTACTTAATTCTAAAAAATAACTATATGAGGTATATTATTTATTCTCTCCACTTAACAAATCAAAACAGAGGCAAGCAGAGATAAAGTACCTTACCCTGGACACGCAGTTAGTAAGAGATGGTGCCTGTTCTGAATCCAACCAAGTAGTTGAACCTTGACTCTGTCTACAAAGAGAAGACACTGACTGATGTTATCATTTCTTTTCACTGTAAAAGAGGCTTTTCTGTTATTGTCTACAGACAATGACCAATCACCAAGACATCTGATGACTCAACCAAATTGATAAGCTCAGGTCTGAAATTCATCGGCCAAGAAGATTAATTCACATTGGAACCAGCCAGGGTTGTTGGTGAAAAAGATAATTCATCCTTAGGGCTCATACACAATTTTTTTAATCTGTCAAGCAGCTTTGAACACAGATTGAGCACAGGTGCTGAATTCCTTTCTTAAGTGAGGGTCTCACAGGCCTGAGAACTACTGGTGGTCATTCTCCAGCCAACAGGCTTTACAGGATTCAGGGACATCAACATGGCTTAGTTCTTCTCATAAACGCGAGTTAGAAAACCGAGAATGCCCTCAGTCATCTTGAGACCCGTAGAAATAAATTCCTCAGAAGGCCATCACCAGACCCTGAGGAGGCAGATAATCACATTCTTTGTTCACTTAGCAAGCACATGCAAGAACCAGCTGTGTGACCTCCTGGCCTCGGTTGGCCCATCTGTAAAACAAGGACAAGGAGGCAGATCAGATCTGAAATAAAAATAAAGGCAAAGGGGAAGGCCTAGGGTAAGAGGCATCTTCTACCCTTTAGTCATCAAAAGCCGGAGTCTCACTTGTTTGATTGATTCTTTCAGGACTCAAATATTTCTTCAATAGGGTTAAGGTCAAGCAGCTGACCTCTAGAGGGCTGTATTGCTTCTTCCAGAGTTCCAACCAGGCCGGCCATTTCCAAAGAGTTAATACAGATAGAGTTTAATAGGAAAATAAAATAAAGTAAGAAAAATAAGTAGTTTCAATAGCACCAGGAGAGATTTTTTAACACCAGGAGAGAGGGATTACAAATCCACTCTTAACTACAAATCTCATTAATAAAGATCTATGGACAAAAATAAGACATGCAATCATTTAGTGGCAAATTATATACTTCTATCTACTTTTAGATTAGAAGATGTATAGGCAGTATTTTTAACATTAAAATTTAAAATTCCAAGTTAAAGGCATTTTTCCTGGACTAAATCAAATATTCTGTGTCTTTTGTCCACAATTCCTTTTCCCTAGCTCTTCTCTTTTTCTTCTTAACACTGAATTGTGGGGAGAAAATTGAAAACCGTGCACATTATAAGACAGAGACAAGAAAAATATTGTTTACTTGCTGGTTTGGTTTCAGTTTCCTATTTCTTCTTATTTTTTCTTTAGACTTTTAAAACAATCCCTTCTCTCCACCCACTTTCACCCTTTCTGCTGAGAGCAGACCTCACACTTCATTTCTGCTCTTAAGTCCTAAAGAGAGATCAATTGAAAGTTACTGGTAAATGCCAATTAACATCGTTGTCTCATTTCAAAACTCCCACGCTCTGCCTATTTGAAAATACCTTCTCCCCCTCTTCTGAATGACTTAGGTCCCCAGATCACCAGATAGGAGATATTATGCTGCTTACAGTTTTTCAAGCTGTCGCTGGTGTTATCTGCCTCGCTGAAGCGCTGCGCCAGCCTCTTAGAAGGTTATTTCTGTCTGTTAATTGCAGGTTGGGGTTCCTGGAATAGCACTTTCTTTTAAGGATCCTCTCTCCTGCACTGGACGGGAACACTCCTGGGACTCCTCCTTGGTGTTTAAGCTCCTCCGGGCCTCAGTGAGCTCCCAGGAGACAAACGGTTCCTCTCCGCGGCGCAGACCCGGGGCGCGCCTCTCCGGGCGAGGAGAACCCGGGCTCGGCAGGGGTCCCGGCGCCCCGCAGATCGCCTCACTCTCTACTGGTCCGAAAAGTGACCGCGGTCATGGAATGTTCCTCGGTCTTCGTGGTCATGCGACCCTTCGTCCACGCGGTCTGCAGCACTTCTTGGGTCATCTGATAATCCACGACCCGCACGAGCACCGATCTGGCGGGGGCTGCGGGGTCCCGCGGCGGGGCTTGGGAGGGGGCGGCTATTCGCCTGCCAGAAATTCTCTTTTCTCGTTGAAAAACAGGACAGTTGAGTTCTCGGTCACGGTGGTCTCCGGCCTCCTGAGGAAAGTCCTCCCCACTGGCCACCTCTTCCTGCGCGGGGTCCCCTTGAGTCCCTAACCACCTCTCTGGGTGCAGAAGAAAGAGCACTTTCTCCTTGACCCAGGAGTCACAGTCCGGATTGTCCCCGGCGTGCGCTCCGAGAGCCGGACCCGCCGCCAAGCCCTCGCGGCCCCGGCCCCGGCCTCTGCTCGCCCCCGCGGGAGCCGCACTCGGGCCGCAGGGAGCCTGGGGGGCCCCGGGAGCCCCGCGCCCCACGTCGCGCGTAAAGGGTCCGCTGCGCCCCGGGCTGTGGGAGGAGTCGGTGGGACTCGCAGCTCCCTGGGGCCCGGGAGCCCCCATCCCGACCAAAGGGTCATTCATTCGCTGGCTCTTGAACGGGTTCAAGCAACAAGTTCCTGCTGAGCTGGGAAGCGCGGGGCGGGTAGGCCCTAGGTGTGGCCTCCGTGGCCCGCGGCGGACGCTCACCAGCCGGGGCGGGAGACCGGCTCAGCCCCTCCTGCCCCCGGGCGGCGCGCTCTCTCCCTCCGCTCCCCTCCGCCGCGTGCACCTCGCCTTCTTCCTACCCGGCCCACCCCTGTTCCTCTTGTAGTTTATCTGCTTACTTCTCAGCTTTAATTCCCCACCTGCCCTTCGCCAAAGACACCTTCACACTGCGCCCCCTGAAATGCCCCGAAGTATGTTTTCTTTCCACCGACGCTCCTTGACGTGGAGGAACGAGGAAGCTTGATTGTTTTTTTTTAATTATCTGATCTAATCAAATTCTTCTGACAAGGATTTTGGGTCCACTCCGAATCTTCCACGCCCCCCACCCCGTGCGGCGGAGATTGTGGCTTGCAGATGGAAGAGTCAGATTGGAAAAGTTGAAGCCTTGGAGAAAACAGATTTGGGGTTTGCCCTTCCCTGTTCGTAATGGCAGGATCTAGGACGGTGGTCATACTCCTTTTCACTCTGGTTCTAACCAAGGCCTAGCTGAGGTAGGGGCTAGGTTTAAAACAAGCTATAAAGCAGAAGCAGACCAAACAAAAACAAACTGCTAAATGAACTTCTTCAGGATTTAAAACTGTTTGTGTCCTTTTTTTTTTTTTCTTTCAACTCCCAGCCCCACCCCCACTCCATTTTAACCCCAGAGGTTAAAATAAATCGTTATCTGTGGCTGGCTAGGCTTTCGGAATCTACCCATCTCCAGGCACTAGTCTTGGCCTAGACTTACGGGAAAGTATAGGTAATAAAAAAAGAAGAGCTCAGTTTGTGATTTACACTTCATCCTTACTCACGCGTGCTTGTTTATAACACGCCACTCGTTTTTCTATTTGACTCAGAAAACTGAATGAAATGGTGAAATTTCTGCCATACATAGTTTACTTAACCAGTAACTACAGTAAACTAGGGTTTACTTAACCAGTACTACTAAATGTCAGCCATTTTTCTAGATGAGGGGACATCTGAAGGAACAAGTCAAATTGCTTGTCCTCTTCAAGTCTTTATTCATACACATACACACAAAGTAACACACATCAATCTGTGTTCAGATGTAGGAGCTAAAAAAACGATTAACTTTAATGCACATGAATGTCCCCAGCAGACCAATGCCCTTCCCTACTCTCAAAGATTCTGTTTTTTACAGGTTTGGGATACAATTTAGAATACAGATTTTTATCAATGCTTCCAGTAATTTCTGATGCTAGTGATCTATGGATGTTACAATCATCAGTTCAAGTTCAAATCTGTATATACAAACTCTAGTACATTTTTGCTGTTTTAAAGTGGAAACGAAGGCATTATGGTTTTCTTTCTTGCAGAAATATTGGAAGAATTCCAGTGAAGGTGTCTGTATTGGGAAACATAATGTAAGCCACAAGATTTATTGCTTTAAAATAGTTTTCTTGCCATTGGGGATTGTATAAGGAATGTGGAATGGGTAAAAGTGAAAAACTTACGAGCTGAGGAATGAAGCAGACTCGTTTGTCATGTAGCACCTGAATTTCCAGATGTGTCTTAATGCAAAAGAACATTAAGGGGACATGCTACATAAATCAATCTTCAGAAGTCTAAAAAGAATATAAACCAGAAAAACATGTAGTTTGTGTCTGGGATAATGGTGTCTGCTCTGCTTTAATATCTCAAAATGCCGCAAACACTTAACAGGTTACTAAAGTGAGCCCATTTATTTCCTCTCTGAATTGCTATAAATATGCAGGCTAGTGAAGGGTAATAATAAAGCAATTTATATTCCTAGTGTCTGATACATGATGGGGAAATCACCAGTCTACACTGGATAAGGGTTAAAGGAAGCTTGTCCTTGATAATCAACCTTCCAGGGGCTTAGGCCATCTCATTTTTAACTTGTGAGAAAGTCAAAAGCAGGCCTTCAATCATCCAGGCCATAGTAATCCCAACTGAACTTAATCGACACTCACAGAACATAAACATTGTCCATATAAAGCCATTCTGTGACCATATTTGGAACAAGACAGAGAAGGTCATTACAAAACCATAAAGAAAATTAAACATCTTTTTTTTATATTTAACAGAAGTCACTATTGCTTTTACCAAAGATAGCTCCGAAAAAAAAATTTATATATATATATATAAAGAAACAGTGTTTCACTCTGTAGCCCTAGCTAGAATTTAGTGGCCCCATCATAGCTTAATGTAACCTTGGATTTCTGGATTCAAGCAATCCTCCTGCCTCAGTCTCCTGAATAGCTAGGAATACAGGCCTATGCCATCACTCCTGGCTAATGTGTAAACTTTTTGTAGATATGGTGGTCCCACCATGTTGCCTAGGCTGGGCTTGACTTCCTGGGGTCAAGCCACTCTCCTGCCTCAGTCTCCCAATGTGCTAGGATTATAGGTATGAGCCACTGCACCCAGCCAATCCTCTTATTTCCTAGACAAACACTAGCAAGGTGCCCTATCACTGAGCTGACCCTATTTCTAGACAACATCTAATGCAGCACTAGTTCCTCCTTCCTTAAATCCTCCTTAGGATCATCAGTTCAAGTCCAAATTCTTAACCCCTCCCAACTCCGCTTAATGAATGGTCCTATAGTTACTCAAGGGTGCATTTCTTATCTGCTGGAGCAAGAAAAATAAACCTAACTTACTTTTCTTTGTTATTATGGGTGTGCTTCCTGCTGGTCTTTGTTTACTAAGATTTAAAACTTGTCGATTTAGAAAGCATGTAATATTGTACCCCCAAATGAAGTAGGCATATTCATTAGGAATAAGGAGTGGAAAGTGAGGGAGAGACACTGGGTCCACAATGGATGTGTAATTGCTTGGCTACAAACAGCTTGAGGTGGCTCTTGCATTAGGAAATGCAGAAATATATCAACTGAATCAATATATTAATCAAACGAGCCACTACATTAATTGGACTTCACTTTTAAAACTCTGGAAATACAGAGAGTGGTGGAAAGCAGAGTAACAAAAAACTTTTCTATTTCATCATATTGGTGATAATTTGTGTTTCTACATCTGGTTTTAGAGTTGATGTGACACTTTATTCTGTAGGGATCCTTAGTACATTGGCAGATTTATTGTCTATCAGTGCTTCTGGCAACAGAATTCACAATTCAGACTATAGTCTTTCTGCAGAGTCTCTTAGGCCCACTTAATCTGGGGGAGTTGGTAAAGAAATTTGCTCAGGCAGTGTTTTTCATCTTTAGAGATAAATGAGATTGACTTGTTATAACAGGTTATGCTCGCTTACTTATCAATTTCATCAGGAAATAAGTTACTGGCACTTCTCAACTATGGCTGTGCGTAAAGTTCAGGCCTCACCTGATACTAATCCATCAGACAGGGGATGAGGCAGGTGCAGGCAAAGAGTATTTTTCCAAACCACCTTGTCTGAAATGGTTCATATGTGACTAGGATTAAGGACCACCTTGTCTGAAATGGTTCATGTGTGACTAGGATTAAGGATCTTGTTAAGTGGTAGCTAAATATGCATCCATGCTGTATAACTGTTATTCTTGCTAAGTAAATACTGAAGTTTCTATCAGTATAGTTTGTAATCAGGTTGGAAGACAAAACTGATAAACATGAAACAGTCAAATGCCCAATTTGTGAATGCGATTTGAAAAATACCACAGCTCGGTGAGTAGGGTGCCGGCCCCATACACCGAGAGTGGCAGATTCAAACCCGGCCCCGGCCAAACTGCAACAAAAAAATAGCTGGGTGCTGTGGTGGGCGCCTGTAGTCCCAGCTACTCAGGAGGCTGAGGCAAGAGAATTGCTTAAGCCCAAGAGTTTGAGGTTGCTGTGAGCTGTGGTGTCACAGCACTCTACCGAGGGTGACAAAGTGAAACACTGTCTCTAACAAAAAGAAAGAAAGAAAAGAAAGGACAAAAGACTATTGAGTTACTTAGAGAACAATTGCTGTACATAATTAGGATTTGGTTAGCAGTTTGAATGAATATAGTTGCTAAATTTTTGATATGTATAAAACTGTAATAAAGTCATATACCCACTTGATTAAAAAAATGCCACAGTAGTTTTCAAACTTGACTAGCCTAGGGGAGTGGTTAAAAAAATAATAATATTACCTGGTATAGTCTGAGAGGTTTTGACTTCCTTGGTCGGTAGTGGAGCATGGGGCACTGTCATTTATATTTATTTATTTATTTTTCAGACAGAGCCTCAAGCTGTTGCCCTGGGTAGAATGCCGTGGCATCACAGCTCACAGCAACCTTCAACTCCTTGGCTCAAGCGATTCTCCTGCCTCTGCCCCCCAAGTAGCTGGGACTATGGGCACCCACCACAACGCCTGGCTATTTTTTGGTTCCAGCAGTCCTTGTTGTTTGGCGGGCCCAGGCTGGATTTGAACCCACCAGCTCAGGTGTATGTGGCTGGTGCCTTAGCTGCTTGAGCCACAGGCACTGAGCCGTCATTTTTATTTATTTATTTATTTATTTATTTGCAATTTTTGACCAGGGCTGGGTTTGAACCTGTCACCTCTAGTATATGGGGCCAGTGCCCTACTCATTTGAGCCACAGTAACTGCCCAACACTGTCATTTTAAAAACTGTTCTTATGGTCCTAATATGGCACCAAGTTCGAGAACTACTGAAATAGATCGTGTTTAAGGCTATAACACTAGATAACAAAAATGAAGAATAAAGTGTATATTAGGGACCATGATTCAATTAAGGGAATTTAAAGTAAAGAAATTTAGGCCAGTCACAGTGGCTCATGCTGGTAATTTTAACCTTTGGGAGACCAAGGCAGGAGGATCACCTAAGTTAGGAGTTTGAGACCTGCTTGAGCAATATAGTGAGACCCTGTCTCTGAAAAGAATAGAAAAAATTTAGCTGGGCATGGTGGTACTCACATGTGGTTCTAGCTCCTGGGGAGGCTGAGGCAGGAGGATCACTTGAGCCATGGAGTTTAGAGTAACAATGAGCTGTGATCAGGCCACTGCACCCTAACCTGGGTGACAGAGTGAGACTTTGTCTCAAATAAGTAAATAAATAAATAAGAAAGAGAAAAAATTAGTTAAGGGAACAAAGAGGGTTAGCGCTAGAATAGTTGAGATAGGCTTATGGAAAAAGTGGAATTCTATCTGTATTGGTTTGGGAAGGTTGTCTGGGAGCTACAGGAACCAGCTGCTATGTACAGAATTGTGTCCTTCCAAAATTCATACATCTAATATGACTATTTGTCTTGAGAGACAGAGTCTGCAGGAAATAATTAAGGTTAAATAAGGTTTTACGAGTAGTACCTTTAATTCTGTAGAACTGTGGCCTTAGAAGAAGGAGAAGGTAGAAAGAAAAGCTGTTGCAGCAACAACAAGAACAGTCTCAGAACAGATCTCATCACTAGGCAGAACGAACTCCAGCTCTCTCACTTGCTCTTGAAGCACTTACAAATAAACATTCCACTCAGGACAGGCACGGGTGGCTCATGTCTATAATTCTAGTACATTGATAAACTGAGGCAAGAGGATTGCTTGAGGCCAGGAATTGAAAGCAGCCTGAGAAACATAGCAAGACCTCCCCCCCTTCTACCAAAAATTAAAAAGTTAGCCAGGTGTGGTGGCATGGGACTATCATTCCAGCTACTTGGGAAACTGAGGCAAGAGGATCACCTGACCCCAGGAAGCTCAAGATTGCAGTGAGCTATGGTGACACCATTGCCCTCCAGGCAACAGAGCAAGACACTGACTCAAAACAAAAACAAAACAAACAAAAAACACCAATTAAAAGAAAGCCCACTCAGAAGTATCTACTGGCTGAGTTTATGCCACCTCTGACTATAAGCAACAGCCGTAAAAAAGACACACTTGAAGCCTTTGAGACCTTGTTGGCTTCGATAATGGAAAAGCAACCAGAGGAACAAAGGAAATCTTTGGATATAAGACTGACAAATAAGGTGTTCTGAATAAAACAACAGTGTGAGCCAGGTTGTCATGGCAAATATTGAGGCATATGAGTAGAAAAGTTTTGGTCTCGCTGATTTCTTTGATCAGAAGTCTGAAATACTCTATATTTTTATCCATTCCCATGGATTCAACCATGATCTGTACACTGATCACTCTCAAATTTATATCTCTATTCTAGACCATGCTGTTCATTTCTAAACTTGGAGTAAATTATATTTTGTCTCAAATTATTTACTTCCTCTTCCTGAAAGAGAATCATCCTTCCTGGTTTTTTTCCCATGTGACTTATAATACTTGCTCTATGGGACTAGACTTTCCCATCCCATGGTTGTTGACACTGGCCCTGTGACTTTCCACAGCTTACAGAATATAAACAGATGTGACATTGGACGCATCTGAGCAGAAGTTTAAAGAGTCATTGCAAGGTTGGCGCTGGGAGTGCCCCAGATCAGGGCTGCAGCCTTGGCCATGATCCCAGAAGATGGACAACACATGGAACAGAACTGAGGAGAAGCCAGCACAACTGCAGCACCTAAGATGTATTTTGAACCAGAAATAAACTTTTGTTATAATAAGCCAATGAAATATTGGGGTTGTTTCTTGCTGTTGTCTAACCCAGTGAAATATGTCCCTCTTCAGTTTTCTACTAGACTTCTCTTGTGAGAGTTCCACAGTCACCCTAAATCTAAAAAGTCTGCAGTTTAATTTGTCACTGATTCTCTTAAATCTCCCTCCTCTTTTTGTATTCCTTATTTCAAAGATTAGCATGGCTGTCCATCCATTATCTTCCCTTTCTTGCAGGGCCTACCTCTACCCCGCATATCTAATGTCTAACCAGTGTTGTAGATCTTACTTCCTTCATATGTTTTCCTTTCTGTCTCCTACTCTCCAATCCCTGAAACTATAAAAATAAAGCCAGAATCTTAAGCCTGGCATAAAAGTTCCTCATAATCCTACCCCAATCAGCCACTACATATAGTTGAATGAATACATAAAAGAAACAAACAGCCTAAAATTTAGCCCTAGATAAACACCAAGTGTAGGCTTGAGAATAGTCTAAGTTTACTCTACATGAAAACAAATCCAACCTTAGTATGGACAGACTTCAGAAACTGCGAGACTTTTAAGTAAGATTTTAATGATAGTTCCTTGGATAATTAAAGTTCTCATGACCTGGAGAATTCAAACTGGGCAAGGAAAAACAACACGACTCAGAGTCAGAAGACTTGGATGGGCCCTAACACCTCGGGCAAGTCTCCCAAAGTCTGCAAATGTATGTCCTCATCCGTGAAGTGTAAATAATTCCTGTCCTGCTTACTTCCCAGCATTATTATGGAGTTCAGGTGAAACAATTCTTCTGGCATCTCTTTGAATGCTGTAGAGCTCATAAACTATTTTTAATTAATTAATTAGTTAATTAATTAATTATTTTTTAGACAAGAGTCTCACTGTGTTCCCCAGACTAAAGTGCCACAGTATGAGCCTAGCTCACAGCAACCTCAAACTACTGGGCCTAAGTGATCCTCCTGTCTCAGCCTCTTAAATAGTTGGTACTATAAGTGCCTGCCGCAACAACACCTGGCTCATTTTTCTATTTTTAATAGAGACTGGGTCTTGCTTTTGCTCAGGCTGGTCTCAAACTCCTGAGTTCAAGGGATCCTCCAGCCTCAGCCTTCCAGAATGCTAGGATTACAGGCATGAGCCCCCACACTGGGCCTTCATTTTTTAAAGCTTAGTTTTTAGAACTGAGAACCCAAGGCACAGTTTTTCAAGCAGTGCTCAGGGAAAGATGCAGAGGTTGAAAGCTTAAGCTGGACAATGAGAACCAGATTCATAATGTTGGGATAGCAAGGCAAATGTTAGAAGATATCAATTTGGGGAGGAAAAAGAAAAAGAGAAGAATGATAATTCTGTATCAAGCGGATTAGCCCAGTTGTCTGACATAAAATGAAAATCGAGGTAATTTTTTACAAAGGGGACCTTTGACTTAAATATGGAGTGACCAGTATGTGTGTTCTTTGGAAAAAATAAAACAGGCTTAAGTTTACCTAGCACTAAGACTGATATATATATTAGACTGTATCTATGGCCCTTAGACTAATATGTATACTCGGACTGTATATATCTTTATGTATATATACACAAACGATACATTATGTGGCCCTTAGACTAACATATATATTAGGACTGTATAGGTATGTATACACAAACATATATATATATATTTCACACCATTGAGAGGGGATGATGTCAGTAAGACACCAGGTTAAAAGTCAAAGGATATTAGGCTTGTCAGTTAAACCACAAAAAATGACTCTTGTAGCACTGTTAGTAGCAGCTGCTTAAATGAGATTTTGAAATTGCAATTCAGTGTCAGCTGCCTGAATTATACAAAGTTTTCAAGTATGTTCATTATCATCTTCTCCAGTCAGAGATCAAGATTTCAGACCTGGCTCTCTAATTGAGTTTGAATAAGCGACTCACTAAACAGGAAATTGCATCACTGGGAACTGAATCAGCGTATAATGGTGATAGGAAAGATCCAATATTCTTTAGACCATCCATCCCAAGCCCAAAGGTTTATGTTCAACAATAGCATGTAGTGTAATTCCAGAAAGAATTTAATCTTTGACTCAATATAAGTTAAATATTTCAAATAAAACATCTACTCATACTAGTAAGGAAAAAAATGCCACAATCTTAGTACTCAAATATGATTAGGTTGTAATAAAAAAACTTTAAGGGGGTAAGGAAATTGTTTTCTATTATATTAGTATATAATCAATGTATAAAGATTAGGTTAGGGTTATAACAATCATGGGAATACATTCACAGACACTTTATATTTCAAATACTTGGCTCCATATGAAGATTTACAAATGTGCTACATTATATCAAAAAAGCAAAGAGTGGGTAGAAAATACTGTTGTTCAGCAAGTTTACAAACAAGTTGATCTGGAATGTCCATGAACTCAAATAAAAAAAAAAAAACTGTTAGTAATAACCCCTCTTTATCTCTCACACGTACTTCATAATTCACCCCTCAAGGGCAAGGCTTAGACAAAACGATATAAGAGTTGGTCACAGCAGGCTGAGCTGGTCATTAGCCAACCTTGATTCATGCCTCTGCTCCTCCCTATTTCTCATCCACTATAGGAAGAATAATCTTATGTTATTTTATTTTGAATACCATAATACTATTAAGAAGGTATGGAATTTAGCCCTCTCTCAAATACTCTGATAGCCAGCCTTTCTTTTTGGCCATGTTTTGTATCTATTTTACTCTTTCTTTTCTTTCTTTGAAATTTCTTGCTCCTTTTGTGTGTGTGTGTGTTTTGAGACAGTCTCACTTTGTTGCCCTCCGAAAAGTGCTGTGTTGTCACAGCTCACAGCAACCTCCAATTATTCTTGGGCTCAAGCAATTCTCTTGCCTGAGCCTTCTGAGTAGCTGGGACTACAGGTGTCAACCATAATGCCTGGCTATTTTTTTGTTTTTTAGCTGGCCTGAGGTGTGTTCGAACCCACCAGCCCTGGTGCATGCGGCCGACGCCCTACCCACTGAGCTATAGGCGCTAGCCTATGTTATTTTTTGTTAATCATTTTTTTCTTTCTATTTTTAGAGACGGTAGTCTCACTATTACTGAGGCTGGTCTTGAGCTCCTGAGCTCTAGAAGTGCTAGGGTTATAGACGTGAGCCACTGCACCTGGCCTATGTGATCCATTTTGAACTGTTTTGCGCTGCTATTATAGAATAGCTCAGACTGGGTAAATTACAAAGAATAGTAATTTATTGGTCCACAGTTTTCTTTTCTTTTCTTTTCCTTTTCTTTCAGATTATTATGAGAGTACAAACGGTTAGGCTACACTATGTGCATTTGTTAGATAAGGTAGGAACCTTACTTTGTAGATGTGCCCCTCAGTCGGGACGTGTGCCATATACCCTTACATTGTGTCCATTAGGTGAGAGCACATCAATCCCCCTCTGCCCTTCCTCCCCTCCCTTCTCCTTCCAACTTGAATTAAATTGAGGTTTTCTCTTGTGTAGGCCTGTGGTCCATGGTTTTCAAGGCTTTGAAGTCCAAGACTGAAGGGTCTGGCACATGGCGAGCCTTGCACACTGCGTCAGCCCATAGCAGAAGGTGGAAGGGCAGGAAGGGGAGATGGAGAGAGAGGGAGACGGACAGACTAAACTTGTCCTTTTATAGTAAACCCACTCTAGTAATAAGAGAATCCATTCATGAAGGCAAAACCCTCAGGGCCTCATCACCTGTCGTTAGGCCCCACCTCCCAACACTGTTGCCTTAAGAATTATGTTTCCAATACGTGCTTTCTGGGGCACGCGTTCAAACCACAGCACAATGCTTCCTTACTTCCTAACGTCATATAGTGCAGGATTTAAGAGCGTGAAGAATGGTGCCAAACACCCGAGATTTAATTCCTACCTCTGCTATATACTAGTGGTGTGATCTCGGGGAGGATACTTACCTTCCATCTGCCTTAGTTTTATCATGTGAAAAGTAGAGTAAGAAGAGAGCCCGTCTCACAGGGTGAGTTAATTTATATAAAGCCCCTAAAAGAGTGCCTGCCACTTAGCAAATGAATTTCTTCCAGAATGAAGGAAGGGATTTTTGTTTCTTTTTTCACTGCAGTGTAACCCTCACTGCTATCACCTCTATCCCTAGAGCAGTGTCTGACATCATCGTTGAATTATTTGGCCCTTTCCTATTTCTATCGCATTTTTCCAACTAATTTCCCCCTCCCCTTTGGAGCTCTGCTTTCTCTTCCCTCTGTGACATGCCCTCTTTTTTACTTCTGCATTTTTTTCTTCTCAGGTTTTGTCACTGTTGCAGACACTTTTGTCGCTTACCTCTAGGCTTAAGGTTTTTGAGTGGAGTAAAACATAGCAGATTCAGTATTTATTAGTAATTACTAGTTATCAGGTTAATGATGAAAAGATAAAGAAATCCTTACTCAAGGAAAAGTAAAAAATAAAATTTTACTTAATTTTACATTCAATTTGTGGTGACTTCTGTGACTTTGTACTCAGTTTGAGCTGCCAGTTAATCTGCCACTTTCATCAATAATTTTATTTTAGTTCAAATATAATAGTAGTTGAAAGAATGGTGTAATAAACAGCTATCTAGCCTTCACCTGGATTCATTAATTTTGAATGTTTTATCGTATTTGGTATCTCTCTTTTATCCCCAGGCATGAACGCACACACACACACAACTGTGTATACATCCCATCAGTAGGAACCACTTGAAAGTAAGTTGCAGATATCAATATCATACTTCACCATTAAATACTTACATATACATTTAAAAGAACTGAATTTCTAGGTAACCAATTTACCTTATCATACCTAAGAAAATTAACATTGATTCAACAATATCATTTAATATAGAGTCCATACTTCATTTTTTCCCAAAGGTTCCCAAAATGTGTATTTTAGATTTTATTCCCCTGAAATTTCATAAATTACAGTTAATTAAGTCTCTTTAGTCTTTTATAGTCTGAAATGAAGCATTCTTTTTTTTCATAATATTCATTTCTTTGAAGATTTGTCTGCTAGAATGTTCCACATTTTGGATTTTTCTGATTGTTCCCTTGTGATCAGATTCCACGTAAACACTTTTCACAGAATTCTACCTAGGTGGTATATTGCAGTTATCGTCACATCTGTACCAGCAGACACGTGGTGCAGTTAGCTTTCCACCATTACTCAAGCTAACTTGATCACTTGGTTAAATAGTGACCACTAGACATCTTATTAGAAAGGTACATTTGACCCTTTGCAATTAATAAGAGATAAGAATTTGATACTATGTTATCATCCTGTCCCCCTACCAACCATTTGTTCATTGACTCAACCATCTGTTGATAATCTTTATTTGAATCAATTATTAAATTGTGTATTGTAAGTGACAATTTTCTAGTTTTGTCATTTCTTCTATATTCTCTAGTGGATATTTTTCTGTAAAGAAAATATCTATTGTTTGTCATCTCACCCTTCTTTTCATATCATATAGACTCAAAGAGTTTTTTAAAACATCAATGTGTTATCCATTAGCATTATTGTCAGTTTTTGTTTGTGAGGTAGTCAAGCGTGGTTATGGGGGGAGACAACGTTATTGTTAGTTTTGATGCTCAGATTCTATCAAATTTGGCAAGTCTGAGGTCTGTTACACAAGTTGTTTCCTTTTGATAAGATCACATTTAGTCTTTGTATTTCCTTACTTTCTTGCTCAAGATATTCTTTCTCTGCCACAGACCTGGAACCAGCCCTTTCTCCAGCAGTCTTATTACCTATAGAAGGTGTTCAGAAACAAAGATCGGGGTACTAGACTGATCATTGCTTCCTGGGTGTTGTTACTTATAGGCCTTTTCATTGAACAGAGCTAGAACATTATTAAAAATATGTCTATTTTTAATCTCAGGTTTATTCATTGTTCAAAATTCAAAACTATGTAAAAGAGATATATTCAGAGAAATATTTTCTCTACCCCAATGTCTACTACTTATAGATCACTTTTTGTTAAATTGGTTTTCTGATTTAATTTTCCTGACCTTCTGTTTGCAAAAATAAGCAGAGATCTATGTTGATATATACTTTTCTTATTCTTTCATTACATGCATGTTTCTTATTCTTTTTTTTTAATATTCTGTGTGCTTAGCTTTTTTAAATTTTAAAAATACATGATGAAAATTATCCTATTTTATGTTATAGAGAATTTCCTTAGAACTAAATATTGCTCCATTGTGTAGGAGTATCATCTATTCAACTAGATGCAAATTTAGGTTGATTCCAAAAGTTTGCTATTACAAATAATATCAGCATGAATTACCCTGTGCAAATATTTGTTTTATATTTATGGGATAATCTTCGAGGTAAATTCCTGGAAGATGAATTGCTCAAGTAAATGCATATATAACCTGTTTCCCTGAAAATAAGACATTGTCTTATTTTAAGGTGTGCTCCCAAAGATGCGCTAGGTCTTATTTTCAGGGGACGTCTTATCTTTCCTGTAAGTAGGTCTTATTTTCAGAGGATGCCTTATTTTCGGGGAAATGGGGTAGCTTTTAGATTTACTAAATCTCCCTCAACACAGTTGCACTACTTTGCATGCCATTACTGATGCATGAATGTGCCTTTCAACCCAGTCTCATCAACCCGTGTTTTCAAGAGTTTTTGATTTTTGCCAATCTAATAGTGAGAGATGGTATCTCTTTATATTTTAAATAGTACTTTATTTATTTATTTATTTATTTTTAAATAGTACTTTTTTTTTTTTTAGTAAAATTAAGCATAGTATGTTTAAGGGTCATTTTGTTTATGTTGGTCTGTGAATTAACTATGTCACTTTTCCATTTTTCTAGTGAGTTTTAAGTATTTTTTTCATCTTTTGATTTGAGGTACTATTTACATTTTGCCTTTTATCTGTGAGATAAGTTGCAAATACTTTCATCTAATTTGTCATTGGTATTTTGGCTGTAGTTTTACTGTTTTGCCATTGAGAAATTACACACATATATGTTTAATTTATTGAACTTAATTTTTTTTTCTTTTATTGTTTAGGAATTTGTTGTTTTAGTTGTAAAAACTTTCCCCATGTCTAGGTTATAAAAACACCTAATGTTTTATTATAGTAATTGTATGACTTCTTTTCCTTTTAAAAGTATTTACTTATTTACACCTTGAATTAGTTTGGAACTTATTGTGGCATGTGGTATGAGTTATGAATCCAATTTTGTTTTACTTTTTTCCCATCGCTGTCCATTTGGTATCATTGCAATTCATTTAAAATTCTATTTTTACCCCAGTGGTTTCAGATGACAATTTGAAACTTTTCTTCCTCATTGTTATTATTTCTGCCCCCCCTTTTTTTCCTGTGGAGAGACCTGTAAGATGATGACGGCTGCTGGCCTAAAAAGGTGGAGAGATGGGAAAAACTTAACCTGTAGAGATAGCTGCTCCCCAGAAACAGATGACGCGCTAACTGCTTGTACTACATTAGGCAACCTATAACGGAGCCCCTTCCCTAAGCCCGGGGGCCCCCTCCTCAGCCGGTGGGACTCAGTACAGGGGCGTCCCTCCAGGAGGGTTTTAGACTCTGTAGGGAAGATGAGACAATTAGACTTTCTCGCCTGAGGGCCACGAGGAGCCAGATTATTTTGAGTAAGGATGATTAGTCAGGCAGGTGTCCGTGCTTTCTTAAGTAATGATCATTAAGCGTGATTCAGAGCCACTGTTGTTCTGGCCACTACTTAAGGCTTTCCACCCGGGGGGACGCTTGGGCGCTTGCTCACCTGTCCTCTGCAAGCTGCCTGCAGGGCGCCCCACGGGTCTGTCCGAATCCCGTGTGAACCTTCCTGCCTCAAACCCTGGCAGTACAGATTCCATTTCAGGAGAAAGAAGAGGAAGGAAGAGGAGAGCTTGCTTTTTTCCGAGCTGTATCATTTCTACAATAAAGTGCCCTTGATCCTTCCGTTGGTGTCCTCGTCCCTGCTGGTCAGGAGCCCTGCGACACCAACATTTTCCCTGTCTCATTGTTCCGCAAAATTATGTACCATTGCTACACTGTTTAAATTATAAACGCTTTTTATTATATTTTAATACTGAGGGACCTAACCTCCTCACAGCAACCTCCAACTCCTGGGCTTAAGTGATCCTCTTGCCTCAGCCTCCCAAGTAGCTGGGACTACAGGCGCCCACCACAACGCCACCACAGCGCCAGCCATTTTTTGGTCGTAGGTGTTACTTCTGTTTGGCAGGCCCAGGCTGGATTCGAACCTGCCAGCTCTGGTATATGTGGCTGGCGCATTAGCCGCTAGAGCTACAGGCACCAAGCCCATACTGCTATTCTTTTTATTTTTTGAGACAGAGTCTCACTCTGTCACCCTCTGTAGACTGCCACTGCGTCACAACTCACAGCAACCTCAAACTCTTGGTCTCAAACAATTCTCTTGCCTCAGCCTCCCAAGCAGTTGGGACCACAGGTGCCCACCATAACACCTGGCTATTTTTTTTGTACTGCTATTCTTAACCTATTTATTTCACATATGAACCTTAGAACAAACTTATCTAGCTCCAGAAAGCCAAAAAATTTTTAACAATCTTATATTTTACTCCTAAAATTAACATCTTTATTTCCATAAGTAATGGAAAATTTTAAGGAGTATAATTTTTCCTACTTTTACCTATAAAACTGACAAATATGAAAAAGAAGAACTGATTCAGTTTAAGGTCTTGAATATCTTTTAACAAATAGGTAAGAAGCAAATATGATGAACTTGTGCATGACTGGAACATACATGCTAATACTTAGTCATGGGTATTAAAAAGGTATGTGTCTTTTATTTATAAATTGTGCTAAGAAAACTTCCTAGCAGTTATAAATAAAATTTGAATTCAGCTTGCATCACAAATCAGAATAAATTCCACACATATATATATTTATTTATTTACTTACTTTTATTTATTTATTTAAGACAGAGTTTCACTCTGTTGCCCTGGGTAGAGTACTGTGGCATCATAGCTCACAGCAACCTCAAACTCTTGGGCTTGAGTGACCCTCTTGTCTCAGCCTCCCAAGTAGCTGGGACTACAGGCAACCCCCGCCACACACACACAATGCCCAGGTGACTTTTTAGAGTCAAGATCTCACTAAAGCTCAGGCTGGTCTCGAACTCCTGAGCTCAGGCAATCCACCTGCCTTAGCCTCCCAGAGTGCTAGGATTACAGGTGTGAGCTACTGCACCTATCCTCACATGTATTTAATTAAATCCAAAAGTTCAAACCACTAATTGCCACTACATTTACATATAATAGATAAAAGCAAAAAAAAAAAAAAAAAAAAAAACATTAGATTTTTAGAACAAGATTTAAATCACTCTTTTAATCTTGAATAGAATATACTTTTACTATGATGATTTAAATTGAAAGGAAAATTGGTATGGTCCAATATGAAAAGATTCTCAAGTAATATTGGTAACTCAAAAAGTAGATTGCAAAGCCATATATGTACACACACACACACATATATAGCATGATCCCATTTTATAAAGCATATTCATGTGTTTTTGTCATATAATATGCGTGTATGTATACATACACATGCACACACATATAGAGAGAGAAAGAATTCTAAATGTATACACAAACTATTAACAATTGTTATTCTGAGAAAGTAGCAGGCAGAGAGATAAGAAATTAGACTTAGCCAAGGAAAGTAGTCACGGCTGTAATCCGAGCACTCTGGGAGTTTGAGATCAGCCTGAGCAATAGTGAGACCCCATCTCTATTAAAACTAGTAAAAATTAGTGGGGCACAATGGGGAGCATCTATAGTCTCAGTTACTTAGGAAGCTCAGGCAGTAGGATTGCTTGAAGCCAATAGGATTGGCAGTAGGATTGCTTGAGGTTGCTGTGAGCTAGGCTGACATAGCACTCTAGCCGGGGCAACACAATGTAGCTCGATCTAAAGGAAAAAAAAAAAAAGAAAAAGAGAGAGAGATTAAAGACGCGATATTTGCCATATATCCTTATATGTATATTGTTGTATGATAGTCAACAAATTTTAAAATAAGAATGTATTTCATAATACTTTTAATTTTTTAAAAGTTAAACGTGAAAGCAATATAAGAATAAAAGTAAAAGATTGAAAGAATAGAAACTTCAAATATTTAAAATATTTAAAAGTCATTAAACCATATCTAATAAATATTCTACTACATGTAAAAGTCTAACAATTTTGTAACAATAACAATGGGGCTTATATTTTCAATAGGTAAATAGTTTGCCCTATTTGTTGGTTAAGAAAATACATCAAAAAGCCAGCTAAAAGAATACAAAAAGATTTTATATACAATACACATTTGGGTTTTCCAGCTGTTACTTATTTATTTGAATAGGATCTTACTCTGTTTCCTAGGCTAGAATACTGTAACTTCAAACTCCAGGGCTCAAGCAATCCTCCTGCCTGAGCCTGTCCGGTACAGGTGTGGGCCACTGTGCCTAGCTGACTTTTTTTTTTCCAGTAAAGACTGGGGTCTCACTACTTTGACCAACCTGGTCTTTAACTCCTGGCCTTAAGTGATCTGCCTACTTTGACCTCCCACAGTGCTGAGATTACAGGTGTGAGAAACTGTTCCCAGCCAATAATTTGTATCATTACAAATTAGTACTGAAAATAGTAAAAATAATCTTAAAACTCAAAGGCACATACATTTTCATAAACAAAGTGCTTCCCGCCTAATTAAATTAGCAAAGTGTTTTTATTTACTGCTTACAAAGTAAAACTAAAGTAACTCTGCAAAGGCAAGGTCAACTGGGTAAGTTGGCACAATCATTTGAAACAAGAATATCTTATTACATATTGAGATTTTAAATGTTCATATCCTGATGAAATGATATGGTAGTTAAACTTGTAGTAATAAACCTAAAGGATGTCGTCCAGAATGTAGCAAAAATTATAAAGAAGTAACTAGAAGCAATTCATATGCTCTCACTGCGGAGAGATTAATACAGAACTAAAATCTGACATCTAGTGTTCACTGCAATAACTGCATAGCATTAACTGAACCTGTCATTAACAATGCCTTTAGTGTTCAACATCTAAGGCATAGTTTACCTCAGAAACATGTAGATCTATTATTGTAAGGGAATTGCACATAAATTAGTAAGAGGAATACTATGATTTTCATAATTTATCCAAGAGTAGGAATGAGGAAAATGAATAAAATTTCCTCAAGACTTAAAGTTCCCTTTTAAAGCAGTGAACAAAATTGAGACAGAGCTGGGAGCATACATAACACCAGCGCTGCTGAGGTGGGAAGGGATAAGGAGGGAGGAGTGGCTATCTATCTTTTTTTATCCCATTCCTCAGTTACAGCATATGGCCAAGATCAGAAAAAGCAAAGTGTTGTCAGCAATTGGGTTTTATAGTTGGAGCGGAGATTGAGAATCTTCGGCTATTATAAACTTGGGAAATGTGAACTATGCTGTTAATTCTATCTGAACTAATACAGAAAAAAATTCTGTACTTTATACCCCTAGTATTTTCATCCCCCACCCCGCCGAATAATTCTAATGCTATCATTCCAGGCAAGAACGAAGGCGACTTCTTTGAACTTGGTTTTATACTATCATAAGAGGTCATTAATAGGAATACATATTGTAGGATTCTGTTTATAAAATGGTTCAAGTCACAGTAGTAACCTGTCAGTTTCAGTTCCATTTATTCCTTGCACTGAGTGTTTACTAAGGCTAGGGATAATAGATCCAAAACTTTAGATGTGTCGTAGACAACTTAAGGGAATTTAATACATAATTATTTCATATTCTTTTGTTTGTTTTGAGGCAGAGTCTCATTTATAGAGTGTTTTGACATCAGCCTAGCTCAAACTCCTGGGCTCAAGTGATTCTCCTAACTCAGCCTCCCAAGTAGCTGGGACTGCAGGTGTCCACCATAATGCCCGCCTAGTTTTCCTATTTTTAGTAGAGATCAGGTCTCACTCTTGCTCAGACTGGCTTGAACTCCTGAGCTCAAGTGATCCTCCTGCCTCAGCCTCCTGGGGTGCTGGGATTACAGGCATAAGCCACTGTGCCTGGCCATGTTCTTTCTGAAAATTCAATTCATCAAAAATAAGCAAAATTAGGGGCCAAGTGTGGTGGTCCACGCCTGCAATCCTAGCACTTGGAGAGGCTGAGGTGGGTGGATTGCTTGTGCTCACGAGTTCGAGACTAGCTTGAGCAACAGCAAGATTCTCTCTGAAAATAGCCAGGTGTTGTGGCGGGTGCCTGTAGTCCCAGCTACTTGGGAGGCTGAGGCAAGAAAATGGCTTGCACCTAGGAATTTGTGGCTACTGTGAACTGTGACGCCATAGCACTCTACCCAGGTTGACAAGGTGAGACTCTGTCTCAAAACAAAATAAAATAATTTAAGTACAAAATTAATAGAATCAAACCTTGTGTTACGAAATGAGGTTCTATTCTAGAGCATGTGTAAATATCCCCTTCTTTACACTGCCTTGCCTTACTCCCAACATGAGAGCAGATGGAATTATCAATGTTCCCCTCCTATATTTCATAAAAATATCTTAGGTAAGGTGAGTACTCATTCTTGCTAAAATATACAGATGCTTATAAAACCTAGCCGAGATCCATTGGAACAGACAGGACAAGCACACGTCTCAGGAAAGCTGAGCATGTTACTGTTGTGTCCAAGTCACGGGATCCCCCACAGAAATCATCCGTAGACCAAGTCCAATGCAAAAGCAAGGGGTTGTTTATTTACAAATTCGACCCTGGGCTTCCTGGTCCTGGTGCAGCAGGAGAGCAGAGAAGCCCCAATCTCGAAAAGGAGGGAGGTTATAGCTTTCATGTGAAGGTCCTAAGTTAGTTTCATAGTAGGGGTGAATACATTGGATATTTTTTCTTCCATTCTTGAGACACTTTACTGAGAAGAATATGTTCCAGCTCCATCCATGTAAACATGAAAGAGGTAAAGTCTCTCCATCTTTCTTCAAGGTACACAGCTATGATTTTTAATTAAAAAAAAAAAAAGAAAGAAAAGGAGGGAGGTTTTTAAGGGTACAGAAAGAAGAAAAGGGAGGGAGTGAGGTGTGAGCCTCTGGGGAAAGTTGATGGGGGGCGGCTAGGGGACCGAGCACTTGTCCCTGGCTGTATGGAAGAGTGTTGTTATCACTCGGAGCAGACATTGTGCAAGGGCGCCGATCATGGGGCAAGGACAGGGGTTGGGGGAGGGAGCAGGTTGCCTAATGCCTTTGGTATGCAGCTGCAAAATGAAGACTGAGGGACAAGATGAAGTTAGTTTTAACCAAATGGAGTCAACCTGTACTGACTCTCTTTATCATTACATCTAGCTATGGCCACACCATAAAATACTTGCTGCCACTTACCAAGAGCTCCTGTCTGTTCAGTAAAAGCTGCTTTCAGAACTATTTACTTATCAGCTTACTGCCTTTTTACCTTCTGAGTTAAATTTCAAATAGCTTATGCAGACTTTTCTATAATTACTCAGCATTGCTCTGCACTTAGTACTATGATGTACCTCTTTTCTATATCAGCAAGTACAGTTTGCTAGTGTTCCATAGCATTTCATTGAATGGTTGTAGTATATTTAATCAGTGAATTATATAGTTTTTTTGCCTTTACAAATGATGTTGTAATGAGCATCCTTCTATATAAGTCTTTGAATACATTTTACTATACCATTAAGGCAGATTTTAAAAAGTGGAATTGTTAGGTCTAAAGAATATTATTTTTCAGATTCTAGGATTATTTTCTATTATTTAATAGTCCTTATTGCAGTACAACATGACAAGGAAAAGTAAATATGTTGTAATTGTGTAGCTTGATGAGCTTTCATGAAGTGAAACTGTGCAACCTAACCAGGTCAAGAATCAGAATATTACCTGAAATCCGGAAGCCATTTTCTTGTTCTCTTTTAGTTGTTATCTTTTTGAAGGGTAATTAGGTACTGATTTCTAAAATATAGACTAATTTTGTCTGGTTTGAAACTTTTTATAAACAGAATCCTACACTACGTATTCCTATTAATGACTTCTTTTTGTTGCATGTGTTTAAAACATTTGATAGTGCTGTGGAGATTTATCATTCCTTATCGATTCTTGACCTCTCAGCATAATTTAACACCATTGACCAGTCCTTTATCTTCTGGTTTTCTTTTATTAGTTATATTCTGTTTTTCCTCCTATCTTCGATCTGCTCTTTCTTTTCCAGAACATCTCCCTTCACTTATCTTAAATAGTTGATATATTCAAGGTCCAGTCCTAGACCATCACAGCTAAATTCATGGCTTGTCTTACCATCTATATGTGCTCCAAAATTCTATCTGTATCCCAGATAACTTCTTTGAACTTAATATCCAAATATTCGATTTGATTCCATCATTGCATGTTTACATAATCAACATTCCCAATCTGAGCAATTTCCCCTGCTTGCGATGGCTTAAGACCTGGATCTGGTCTAGTGTCTCTAATCTCCATGAAAGGTACCACCAGCTATGGTTTTCCCAACACAAAAGCCTAGTAGTCATCCCTGACGTTTCCCTGTCACCATACTCCACAGCCAATAAATCACTAAGTCTTGACATAGTTCGAGTCATTCAAAGCCAAGCTACCATCAACTTTGGCTTAGACTGTAGACTCTCAGCTAATTTCCAAATAGATTAATGCTCAGCTTGAAACTCTTCATTGGCTTATATATGACATTGAAGAATTTCCTAAAATTAACAAAACAAATAAGACTCTATCAATCCAGCTTCTTCTACTTCTCGAGTCTGTTCTTACCCCATTTTTCTGCATGTTCCTTAAAAGAGTCAGAGACAGGGTTGAAATTTGAGCAATCATATCTAGCATGATTAGTTGGAAGAGAAAGGTAAGAAAATAAGGTAAAAAATCTTTCAAATTATGAGGTCTACTGTTGGGACAGAGGTGGAAAATTCAGAAGGCAATGAGATAAAGAATTATTCACTTTCAAAGTGTTCCAAGATGCTGCAAGGGCCAATTAGCATAATATCCAGTTGTATAGACTTTGGAAAACAATAAACTCAGGTTTTGATCATGACTTGGGCACTTAAAACATGAACAACTTTTAGTGAGTTATAGTATTTCAAAGCGAGAATTCCCACAATAATATAACACCTCATCCTTCACAAGGATTAAGTTACATACATTTAGTATTTTGCACAATTATTCAGTGTTAATGACAGGCATATTATTATGAGGAAGAAAATAGGGCTATAATAATATTGCCACATATCAGGCAGGAGCAACACATGGTTAATCATTGCTAACGATAACAAGCATCCCTAGGGCAGAAATTAGACCAATATTCTCCCAAGAGGTTTACGGACTCCAGTTACTTGGTGTTCTCTCTGGCACCAAAGATGAGTTTCTAGGTAACCACAGGCTCAGGATGACCTAAGTATATATTTACTCTTAAGGAGTCTTATTCCTTATTAAAATGTGTTCTCTAATATTAGTCAGTTGGTTTGCTTTTCTCATAATAAATACCTAAAATTTAGATTTTTTTTTTTTTAGACGGAGCCTCACTCTGTTGCCCTTGGTAGAGTGCAGCATCATCATAGCTCACAGCAACTTCAAATTGCTTGAGCAATCTTCTTGCCTCAGCTGCCTGAGTAGCTGGGACTATAGGCACCAACCACAATGACCGGATAGTTTTTGTATTTTTAGTCTTGCTCTTGCTCAGGGTGGTCTTCAACTCTTGAGCTCAACCCATCTACCTGCCTTGGCCTCCCAGAGTGCTAGGATTACAGGGGTGAGTCACTGCGCCAGGCCTAAAATTTGGATTTTCCCCTATCTTGTTGTCATAATTTTGTGACCATCATGAGGATAAGAGATCAGTATTTTTCTGTACAGCTAAGTCAACTTTATGCAAATTAGACAAACCTAGCCATTATTTTTGTGTCTGTTTGTATTACAAATGGAAAACATAGCTGCTGATCTTTCTTTACTGTCCTTGAAAGATACACACACGCACACACACACATACACTCACACACACATACACGCGCACGCACACATACACACAAACAATTGAAACTCAAATTAAAAATAAATGACAAGCATAAAATAATAAAAGTATTGTTTTAATCATTTAAGCATTTAAATTTGCCTTATAAAAAGGATACATGATCTAATAAAAATAGATTAAAATCAAAATGACAGCATTCTGGCTTGGCCTCCTGCAATAATTATACAGAATACAACCTTAAAAAAGTTATTTTTCCTCAACTTCAAGTTTTTCATGTGTAATGAGAGAGTTAAAGTTTATTATCTCATCTATAATGAGATAATAAATGTATGCATATAGAAGATATAAAATGTGATATGTGTGTGTGTGTGTGTGTGTGTATGCTGACATGGAATTCGCATACCCACAAACACACTGATATATGAATCTTAGTTTCTATAAGAGAAAGATTGCAAATAAGGGAGCTGAAACAGATTCTAGGTAAGGTCTGGTTCTATTCTTACACCATTTGTTTATAGCATTGAAATGCCTGTATCTTCATCCAGTCAACTCAACTGAGCAGTAGAAACCTGTTAGAAATGCAAATTCTCAGGCCCTGCCCTATATTTACTGCATCAGGAACTGTGGAGGAGGGGCCCAGTGTCCTATGTTGCAACCTGCCCTCCAAATGTTTCTGATCAATACTAAAATGTAAGAACCATTGCACAACATTTCCAGGGGAGAACTATTTGCTAGATTTGTAAGCAGAAGTGGTGAGTAAGTAACTAAAGGGAAAGAAGCATGTTATTTAGCTGTGAACTTGAGGCAGAGGTGGTAGGAAGACAGGACAGGTTGGCGAGTAGGAGACGGGGATGTTGTGGCAGGAGGGCATTGGTGTGGTTGTGAGAACACAGAGCAGAAGCCCAAGCAGCAGGAATAAAGCAGTAGCTGCCTGGTCTGTTAAATCACTTGATCTGGTGCAGTAATTCCTGCTAGGATGCTTAGAACCGCTGGCTTTAGAACCTGTTCTCCTGCAGTGTGTCCTCAGCCACAAACACCCTTGACCCCTGTAGTTCTTCCCTGTAGAAACCTGAGATGGGAAGAGTTAAGGCTTCTCAGGTTGATGTTATATGTCTTCCCCAGGTCCTTTTCCACAACTCAAGATTCTCTTGATTCCAGTTTTAATTCTTCCATCATTGGCAGCCAGGAGTGTGTCTATGTTTAGGGAAAGTAAGAAAATTCTTGGTGTCACTGGGCTAGAGGTGAGGCTGGCCAGAGAAAGTCGCAGGGGTCAGAATAAGCCTATGAAAACGACAAGGCAAGAATTCAGCACAGAGACTCTTCAGAAGGTTAATAGATGCCATGTTGTCATCTAGGACATTTCCCTGAGAGGGGAATCCCCGGCTTTGTAACTTCCTAGCCAGGGTGAGGGCCACTAGCCGGCTGTACCCTTTCCTGCGATGCTCTGGCAGGGTGTAGCCATGGCACATGGTGCAAAACTGGTCTGTGATAGCCCAGGAGACTGGGTTTCCCTTGTTATCACGGACACACACACTAGGGAAGCAAGAGATGAGATTGGCGATGTACCGGAGACATTGCTCATTGCCACCCCGAGACCAAGTCCGGTTGAGGAGGTCAGCATCTGTGACACTCAAGTAGGTTAGTCGTGGAGAAGATCCTTTCCTAGAAGAAATGGCATGATAAAAACAAGCTCACAATTATGTGACTGTAAATAAATACTTCTCTTTTGAGAAGCCATTCCTGAGCCAGTGCCTGACATTTTCAACAAGTTAAAATAAACCATTCCCCTCCTGCAACCATCTTTCAGGGATTCATCTCTGAGAAAACAAAACAATTGTCAAATTTAAGTCTTCCTTCTAATTTTATGTCCACCTGTTTTTGTCCTCAGTACAGATTAAGGGAAGTATTTTTGTTGTTAAATCAACTTAAATTCAGCCTGAGGGTGCCTCCATACCTTAAGTCCCTATGAACTGAACTGCAATCTGACTTAGTATATAAACAAACCTCAGGAGAATATAAGAAACATAGTTTCAGCCAATTACAAGCAGCTAAGTGGTCAGACCACGCCCCAAATAAGGCAGGCATCTAGTTGTTGCCGGGAGGATGATGTTTCTACTTTCTGTGTCCAGCCTATAAAAGTTCCCTGTGCACCCTGCTGGGTGGAACTCTGAACCTTTCTTTGATTTCGAGTGCAGCCAGATTCACTCGAAAGGTCTGGTTCTATTCTTACACCATCTGTTTATAGCATTGAAATGCCTGTATCTTCATCCAGTCAACTCAACTGAGCAGTAGAAACCTGTTAGAAATGCAAATTCTCAGGCCCTGCCCTATATTTATTGCATCAGGAACTGTGGAGGAGGGGCCCAGTGTCCTATGTTGCAACCATTCTTTGCTCAAATAAACTTTGCTAAATTTATCTGAAGTTTTTCTTTCTTTTTCTTTTTTTTTCAGACAATGGGTCATGTCTGTCATCTTGGCTGAAGTGCAATGGCATGATCGTAGCTCACTGTAACTGCAAACTCCTGAGCTAAAGTGATCATCCTGACTCAGCCTCCTAGGTAGCTGGGACTACAGGTGTGCATCACCACACCTGGCTAATGAAGATTTTGTTTTAACACTGTCTTTCTACTAAAAAGGGTTACCCTTATTAACCCCTGATTCTGCTGAAATCTTCTATGAGGCTTTGGGTAAGTCCAGATTCTTGGAGCCCTAATCTTTTGCTCAATAAAATAGGTGGGTTTTAGTTTGTTTGATTTTTGTTTTTGATTTTGTTTTTGAAACAGTCTCACTCTGTAGCCTGGGCTAGAGTGCCATTGCCTCACGCTAGCTCAGAGCAACCTCAAACTTCTGGGTTTAAGTGATTCTCCTGCCTCAGCCTCCCAAGTAGCTGGAACTACAGGCATATGTCACATGCCCAGCTAATTTTTCTATTTTGAGTAGAGACAGACTCTCCCTTTGCTCACACTGGTTTTGAACTCCTGAGCTCAATCTATCCTCCTGCCTTGGCCTCTTAGGATGCTAGGATTACAGTTGTAAGCTATACAGTGCCAGACCCAAAATAAGTGTTTTAGCATCGAATTTCTGTCTTTACATATCTATGGCCAGAAAGAAGCACACGTTTCTTGGGTGGCACCTGTGACTCAGTGAGTAGGGCGCAGGCCCCACATACCGAGGGTGGTGGGTTCAAACCTGGCCTGGCCAAACTGCAACAAAAAAATAGCCGAGCGTTGTGGCAGGCACCTGTAGTCTCAGCTACTTGGGAGGCTGAGGCAAGAGAATTGTCTAAGCCCAGGAGTTGGAGGTTGCTGTGAGCTGTGTGAGGCCACGGCACTACTAAGGGTGATAAAGTGAGACTGTCTCTACAAAAAAAAAAAAAAAAAGCACAAGTTTCTTAATTTGCCAGGCATAGGTACATGCTTTGGAAATGTTAATTCTTTCGGACTTCCTTTAGGCTTGTTTCTCCCTAGGTTAAATATTCTCTACCACCAACTTTTCCACTGGTAGTATTTTTATGGGCCACCAGCTTTCACTGTATTTTCATGTTATGTAAGTTTTCATCAATTTACTGTAGCCCCTGATACTAAGATAAAAAGGAATTGTAGAGAAGGTATTTGATTGCTACACATCTGATAAAGGGCTGATAACCAGAATCCATAAAGAATTCAAGCTAGTCAGCAAGAAAAAATTCCAACCTCCCCTAAAAAGACATTAATGGGAACTTTTCAAACTAAGATAGACTAATAGCCCATGAACATATGAAAAAATGCATTAAGGAAGTGCAAATAAAAACCATAATGAGGCATCACTAACTCCAGTAAGAACAACTTCCCAAAACAATGGCTGCTGACCTGGATGCAGAGAGGAAGGAACACTTGTACACTGTTGGCAAGACTGCAAACTGGTCCAACCTCTATTCTATGGAAAGTCAAAGAACAAAGAGTAGACCTACCATTTAAAAAGGTGATTTTTATCAAAAAGACACCTGCATTCAAATGTTTATTACAGCACAATTCACAAACACAAAGATGTGGAACCAACCCAAGTGCCCAGTAATAGATGAGTGGATTAAGAAAATGCGGTATATGTGTACCCTGGAGTACTGTCAGCCATAAAAAAAAAAAAAAATGGTGAACTAATAGCTCTGTAACAACCTGGATGGAACTGGAGATTATTCTTCTAAGTGAAGTTTTGCAAGAATGGAAAAACAAACACCACATGTTCTCACTATTAAATTGATTAACACCCATGTGCACATTTGGTAGTAAAACTCAATGGAAAGCAAATGAGGAGGGGGAGGTACAAAAGGCACCTTGTCTGGGAGAGGGACAAGTGTCTAGACACCAGCTAAGGGTCAGCCTTACAGTCAGGCATTTCTAATGATAATGGCCTCAAGTCTGCCATATTACCTCTTTTTGGCACAGTCTCATAAAATTTTGTTAGCAATAGTTTCTCAAAGTAAAATAACCAGTTAGTATTCATACCCCTGAAATTTTCATAAGATATTTAAGTCTGTTTTGAATCAGCATCTAAATAAAATCCATACATTGGGATTGGTTAAATATATCTGAAGTTTCCTTGTCATAGAGGTTCCCCTTCATCTCTTTTATTTTTTACATTTTTGTGAAGAGATCAAGGTATTTGTTCTTTAGAGATTCCCAGTCTGTTTACTATTGTATCCTTCACGTATTATTTAAAAATTTCCTCTGTTCCAAGTCAAGCCTTTTAAAACCAGGTTTTAACTTAAATTGATCTGTATAAGAAATTAGACAATTTGTCTTTAACACCTAAGTTATTACCCAAATTCGTGAATCCTATCTTGAATATCCTGAACTTCAGATACAAATTAGAGTCTTTAATATAAACTACCTCTAAAACACTTGCCTTGGCAATGTTTTTATTTGCAGTGACATTTCTGCCTGAGGCTTCTTTGTCCTTGCTTTAAAGTTGGTTTTCCAAACCTGACAATCTCATTAAGCCAGTTGCTGTTTTCTTCTCCACCCATGCTTGGTGGATATAGATGACTGGCCCAGTTCCACAGGTGACAGGACACCTGGACTGTGAGCTGACACTAAAGACAGCTAAGAAAACAAAACTTATACTTTACAAAAATCATAGCAAGAACATTAACAGTCTTTTATCAGTTACTGGAATGGTCTAATGATAATTACAAGAATGAAAGCAAATTCTGAGGCCCTGTTAGCCTCACAAACTTTCAATTAAGCAGTCCATTTCAATTCTTAGAAATTGTACCAATGCCCCCCCCTTTTTAATTTCAGAATATTTCAGGGGTATAAATGTTCCAGTTGCATGAATTGCTTTCAAACAAATTATGAGCAGTCAAGCACAGGGAGAGGGAAAGAATACACACACACACACACACACACACTCTCTTAGTCTTAAAGGCCTAAATCCAAAGTCCCTGACTACTCTGTAATGATACTAAGTATTCCAGGTACTGCTATCTGTGCTTGTAGAGCAGTAAATTCTTCCCCAAATGCAGAAACTTGGTTTACTTACAGGAAACTAGTGTCTGGAAGAGTTGAAACAGGAGAAAAATGAACAGCCTTGAAGGAAGTTAGTTTTATATCCAACTGTTTTGAAGTGGCAACAGCTTTGGAGACCTCATATAACTCACTCTGCAGCCCTATATATAGAAACACATAATTTAAAATGTGAGAATTTTATTTGAAAAAGCAAAAAGAAAAATTTTGGTAATATTTTTACACTGAGTATCATCAACACCATCAGTTTGCCCCCTTGCATTACCCTAAACATCATATACTTATATCTGAATTATTATAAGCTATTTAGTATCTAATTTCCAAAATCCTAATCATATTACCCATTTACCACCCCTCATGAATTTTAGGAATATCCTAAAATTCCCTTAGGAATATTTTGTGGAATATTTGATTTTTTTGACTCTTTACACCATTTTTAAGCTCCTTGAAGAAAGGGACCGTCTTTTATAGCTCTAAAAGTCTATGATCTACCATCCAGTGTGACAAACCAACTTTAAAGACTCTCTTCCAGTCTGTTGCCACCAGGGTCATTACAGAATGTAAGGTGTCAACTCAGTGCAGGTGGGATTTATCCTGAACTTAACTCATGTAGCTCCTACTTATCTGTCATAGCTATACGGCTTTATCTATAGATCTTTATTCAATACCTGTTACATATACAGCACTGTGCTGGGCAATGCTTCACAGTGGCACGCAAACATGGTATAGTCTCTATTCTAACTGTGCTTATATTAATAGAGTAACTCCTTTCGCCACCCTTCCAAACCCCATCTATTCTGTCCTTTCCTTTCTGTGTCTTGACTGGTTGAACTCTCTGGGAACTGACTTTCCCCTTTCCTTCTGTATTTAATGGCTTCTGTCCTGAGGAACTTCTCAGAGTGGCCCTGAGACTTGCAGAACACATGAGAGGGGAGGGGTATTGAACACAAAGTGATAAGTCAGTGAAGGGCTCCTTCCTCAGGGAGTTACGCCTCAGAAAAGAAAAGCAAGTCTTCAAGTTAATGCTATTAAAATTATAGAGGCTGTGGCTAGCATTCCAGATTACAACACTGAATTACATCTGAGAAATTCAAAGGACTTGAGAAAAAAATAGGCAGCGCCAACTAAAGACCTGGATGGTAGTTGAAGCTGAATTTCTTTCTCCTAAGTGAAACAAAACAAATTAATTGCATAAACTTATTTAAATTAAAGTGTAAGAATATTTTAAATATTTTTTATTTTTCTCCTTTTAATTATTATGGGCACATAATAGTTGTATATTTTTGCAGGGTACATGTAGTGTTTTGAGACAGACGCACAATGTTCCTAACACAAAGAAATGAAGCAATTATTTTTAGGTCATTTTAATACTTCTTTTAAAATTGTAAAATGTATTACATAGAAAACTGCACAAGACAAATAAAAACTTAAACTTTATATATTTTAACTACGAAAGCCACAAAATAGAAATGTACTAGCCACATTCTTTGTTTACTTCTATCTCAATCACTTCACTGTCTTCCACTAAAAATAACCACTATTGCAATTACTTCCTTATTTTCCTTATAGTTTTATTATCCAAGTATAAGTTCTTAATTTTAGCCTTTTTGTCTTGTACATCTTTAATCTACATATTTTCCTTTAATTTCTCACCCTTCTTTTAATTCTTTCTCAGTTTGAATGAGTATGGAAAGAGAAGTCATTATTTACAGTCACATGATTGTGAGCTCGTTTTTCTCACGCCATTTCTTCTAGGAAAGGGTCTTCTCCACGACTAATCTACCTGAGTGTCACTGATGCCAACCTCCTCAACCGGACTTGGTCTCGGGGTGGCAATGAATGAACAATGGCAATGGCAACTTCCTAGCCAGGGTGAGGGCCACTAGCCGGCTGTACCCTTTCCTGTGATGCTCTGCCAGGGTGTAGCCATGGCACATGGTGCAAAACTGGTCTGTGGTAGACCAGGAGACTGGGTTTGCCTTGTTAGCATGGACACACACACTAGGGAAACTAGAGATGAGGCTGGCAATGTACTGGAGCCATTGTTCATTGTTCATTGCCCAGTGCAGTGGATCACTCCTGTAATCCTAGAACTCTGGGAGGTCGAGGTGGGAGGATTGCTTGAGTTTAGGAGCTTGAGAACAGCCTGAACAAGAGAGAGATCCTGCCTCTATTAAAAATAGAAAAAGAATCTGGGCATTAAGGTGGGCAACTATGGTCTCAGCCTACTCAGGAGACTGGAAGCAGGAGGATCACTTGAACCCAGGAGTTTGAGGTTTCTAAAAAGAGCTAGGGTGATGCCATGGCATGCTAGACTAGGCAACAGAGTAACACTCTGTCTCAAAACCCCGCCCCCAAAACAAAAAACAAACAAAAAACTACCTCTATCCTATATGTACAATAAAGGAAAAACAAACAAACAAACAACTGTATAATGTATGTCTTGCACTTAACCTCACCTTGTATTTGAAAAACTTGGTCCCAGTTAATAACATCACGTTCTTCCAATAGCTGTCGGTAAGCCCTGACATCCTTGTAGAACACAGCATAGGCATTAGAATAATGGTCAAGGTTATCTGTCTCGGCCTAGGACAGAAGACATCATTATAAAAACATAAACAAAGTGTCTGGATAATTCTAGTCTTAGATAAATTAGATATTGTCACCTGGACAGATTTGGCTAACTTTCCACTAACAAAATTAAACCCTTATAATACAGTGGCTAAGTGGGGATAACCCTAATATGCTCTAGTGAGGGAAAGAAGAGAAATTTTGTAACTTTTACTTGATCTTTTCTTCTAAAATTAGGAAAGTTTCAGGACATTTATTTTACATTTTTCTAGGATTTGTTTATTTATAGAAATAGAAAGTTTGTAACTCAATGGATTCACCTTTAAGAACCAAAGCTCTCAGAATCTTCCTGAGCGGTCAGGGAAGCACCTCTCTGACCACTTGAAATGAACTTCTCCTTGTTCTCAGAGGCAGTCGGAGGTGGATGTTTTCTTCTTCAGTCTTGTTCCATATTTACCCATATGGTCAAAATCATCAGTAATAAGGAATCATTGACCCAGTGGAAAAACTAATATTGACAAACCAGCCACGTGTGATTCATGCTTCTAGAGATTACAACGCACTGCTTTCCTCTGGGACTAGAGGTCTTCCATAATCTTAATATTACATAGGTGGATTATGTAGTGTGAGCTGACGCATATGTTTGCTGTGGTTATACTATTTCTGCCATCTAGTCTTTCCAATCCTTTGTTTTTTTTCCCGTCAAAATTGTACCTCTCTCTGTCGTCGGGTGATGACAGCTTTGAAGTCTGGCCATGAGTCCAATACCACTTCCTTTTGAAAGGGATTCCCACGGTTTATGTTCATCACTGCTCCATAAACCTGAGCCAGAAAAACGAGGAAGACAAGCCAATCGCCCTATGAGCTGGTTCAGTTGCATGTTACCCTCTTCACTTGTTCTACTGTGCACTCACAGCCACGAGAGGGGAAATTACACACACACACACACACACACAATATACACACATATAAACTCTGTTATTTCATCAGTGCACATGAAAACTGGTGCAAGTATGAAATCCCATGAAAACTCTCCCCAAACCTGATTTTTATTTACAGTACAATAGTGAGAGGCACCAAATTGGCAGGTTTACTAGACAGGTGTGTGGCACATAGGTCAGAGATAAATACTCGCTGAATGAGTCAGAATATGATGTATGGGTTTAGGGCTCATAGATAAAAAGTTCACAGAAGATTCTGATGCTCAGCTGCTTCTCAAGTTCAGTTACTATCTGAAAAATAACCTGTGTAATATAATTATTTCTTCAACTCTAAAATAAAATGTCACTTGAGGGTGAGCCAAACCCAAACAAAACAAAACAAAACAAAACCCTGCATTTCAGATTTTACAGAGCAAGGGTTGATCGGCATTCCTTGAGGGTGATAACTCTGTCTCATTCTTTGTGCCCACGGAGCCTGACATAGTTGATCGGATTACTGGCGACTGAACAATACTGGAGCATAGCCTTATAATTCTGTTACGTGACCCTACGCACTGTTTTCTCCATGAAGATGTCTGTTCTACAAAACACCTTTTATATGCCACATGTGTTGCATACAGAGGTTGGAGAAAGTTATAGGGATAATGAGAACTGCTGACCTACAGGCCAGTGTTCACAGCATTTTCATAATTAAAAAAACTGGAAACAAACAAAAAAAGCTGCAAACAACCTAGATGTCCATCAACAGTAGAATGAATAAACTGTGAACTATTCAGACTATGGATTACAAAACAGCAATAAAAATGAACAGACTGCTGCTACGTAGAATCATTATGAATCACGCAAACATAATGTTGAGCAGAAGATGATAGATACAAAAAATATTTAGGGTGTGATCAAATTTACGTTACAATCAAAACCAGGCAAAACTAAATTATGCTTTGGAGGTAGGATCATGGTCACTTCGGGGGAGCAGGAAGAGATAATAGTTGGAAAGGAAGGCTGGGGGTGGGAAGGAGCGGCATCTGAGGTAATGATTTTCCCAGCGGGAGTGGATGCCGCATGGGTATTTGCTTTCTGAAAATTCATTGAATTGCATAATTATTTTATGTCAGTTTTCCAGTGTGTGTCAGACTTGAATGAAACAATTTTTTTTGTTATAAGGGCACTGGAACCTACATTTTGCCTTCTTTGTCGTTATCTTAATCCAAATCACTCACCTTTACTTTCTTTGATCTCACCGTATCTGAGACTTTGTTCAAGTATCCCCATAGACTAGTTCTTTCCAAACTGAGTATGGCTTATATTAATGTGTAACATGGATCACCCTAGGCGAAAATCCAAGAACAAGGAATCCTTGGAGGGTCTTGCTTGTTCTGTTAGTCATTGAAGTCTGTGACTGCTTGTCTTAATCATGCAGAGAAACGTTTATTAAAAATGTTTTCATATGGGCGGCGCCTGTGGCTCAGTCAGTAAGGCGCCGGCCCCATACACCGAGGGTGGCGGGTTCAAACCCAGCCCCAGCTGAACTGCAACCAAAAAATAGCTGGGCGTTGTGGCGGGTGCCTGTAGTCCCAGCTACTCGGGAGGCTGAGGCAAGAGGATCGTTTAAGCCCAGGAGTTGGAGGTTGCTGTGAGCTGTGTGAGGCCATGGCACTCTACCGAGGGCCATAAAGTGAGACTCTGTCTCTACAAAAAAAAAAAAAAAGTTTTCATATGAGGAAACTGTACATACTTGTTCTGGAATATAGCCTAAATGTGATTGGAAAGTTCAGAAAGTTAAAAGGGAAAAACCCTTTCTATATTCAGATTCTGAGAGAGAGAGAGAGAGAGAAACATAACTTGTTCGTATATGATTTGGAACCAACAGAAAGATTTTTTTTTTAGGCAGAGTCTCAAGCTGTCACCCTGGGTAGAGTGCCGTGGCATCACAGCTCACAGCAACCTCAAACTCTTGGGCTTAAGCAATTCTTTTGCCTCAGCCTCCCAAGAAGCTGGGACTATAGGCACCTACCACAATGCCTGGCTATTTTTTTTTGTTGTTGTTGTTGCAGTTGTCATTGTTGTTTAGCTGGCCCGGGCAGGGCCAGGTTTGAACCCACCACCCTCAGTGTATGTGGCTGGCACTGTAACCACTGTGCTATGGGCACTGAGCCTGAAAGATTTAATATTAGTTAAAAACAAACAGGCAAACAAACAAACTCTTCCAAAAGCTATTTATTCAAAGGTCAAGCATTGAATGAAAAGGGGGAGTGGCTTGAAGAGAGTAAAAATGCTAGGGGAATGAGGAGATACAGCTTATGAAGGAATTTGGAAGGATATTTAATCACTTAACCACTAAGCTGAGCTTATAAAATACACAGCCACAAACTCCAAAGAACAGAGGAAGGGTAAATAAGCAAAACTATATTTTCTTATATTTCTTTTTATTCTCTAACATCTTTTATGATCCTCTAAAGGTCACTGAAACCTATTTGGTTATCTCTGGCAAAAGAGTTAGCCAGACATATTATTAAAGCAAAGTAACTTTCCACCTTATTCCAGTAGTGCACTTTAGTGCCAGCATTTGAAGGGGGGAAATGTGGGTTAGACTGTCCATTTCATACTATTTTTTAGCCATACAATCCCAAACTATTCCTCAGATTTTCCCTTCCATATACAGTTTAAGCACAATCACCAGGGCCAGATAACCAGATTTAACCAACATAGTACAGTGATTAGCTGACTCCCTCTAGGTCACTTTTGTTCAAATCGTCACATATATAAGGATTATCCAGGGTGTCCGTTAAAAAAATGCAGGACCTTGGTCTCTACCTTCAAAAGTGCTGACTTGTTATGTTTGTTCTGTGAATTTGCATGCCATTCACATTCGAAAACAACTTTGGGGCAGTCTTTTTGCTCAAGAAACTCAGCCTTCAAAGGTAATTTCATTGCGTTCTTCATTTTCCTCCCAACTGCTTCTTACAGCAGTTCTAATCTTACATTTATTGTAATCATTGATTACTGACATCTTCCGCAGTATCATTGAATTACTAGCAGGCTCTCCAGGATGTTAAAACAGGGATGTGATAACCAACAGAGATCTTCAAAAACTTCAAAAATAAAGATAGTGAAAGAAACAAAAGTTTTATAACAATCCCTAAATTTTAGATCTATTGTTCAGCCAGGTTATATCCTTAACTGCAGTGCTACCCAAATTCATACTCTTCTGCCATTTAAACAATTTTAGAACTCAAATTTAGAAATTTTAGAAATGACATAGTCCTGCTTTACCCAAATTTCCCTAGGGGTCATCTAAACTAGAGTGACTGTCAAAAGTATAGTTCCCTGGGCCTTCTCCACAATCTTTTCAATCATTTCTAGAAGGAGGGGGCTGGGAAACCGTATGTTTAACAAATGCTCCTAGGGTCTTTTCAGAAAAAAAAAAAAGGGAAATGGCCATAAGTTTGACATTATTTTATAGATTAATGCTGTAAAGCAATAAAATAAAACTCTTAACTTTATCGTACCTTGAGTGATTCAGGAAAGCAACTCTTCAACATTTTCTCCAGTATCAGTAATTTGGTAGAGCAGTTTAGCACCAACATCTTCTCCACAGCTATGCAATTCCACACCTAATCAGAAACTCGAAGGTAGGTAGTTAATTTTTGTGTTACTATTTGAATCTACTTAGGAATATCCTTGCAATCTTGTTTTCATTGAGTGTAATTCTGACTTCCATTGCTCCCTCAGAAGAGGCAAAGGAGAAGATAGGGAGGCCCTGGGTTGGGTAAACCAGAATAACCCAGTGAATATGGGGAAAGAGAAAGTGTTAATGACCTAATTGTGAATGTCTATCCTGGGTTAAGTCTTTTTATTATATGCATTCATTGTACTCTAAACTATTACCTCAGGGTGCTGATAACAGGTGTAATTTTACATTTTTCTGTGTATTCTTTTTTTTTTTTTAGAGACAGAGTCTCACTTTGCCTCCCTTGGTAGTATCTCAAGTAGTCTATGAGCTGCATGAAGGTGGGGCCCATGTCTCTGCTCCTCTATACCCATAGTATCTGCCACGGCCTGGCACCTAGGCAGGGCATTTTAAATGATTTGTGAATGGATAATATGAAAGTCAAGGTAAGAAAGTGGGAAAACCTTTTTACAAGGTGGGACAAAAACTGGAGAAAGACTGGGGTGGGTCAGGTGATTATGAGGCATAACATAGAGGGAAACACTAGGCTGAAGATAAAGAATCAGATGTGGGCAAAGGCTGAGCCTTATTTTAGCCAGACATTGTTAGAGAAAGAAAATAGGCCTGAGTATAACATGAATAAGTAAACTCATTCATTACATGTTGTAAATTTTGACACTTCAACTACCTGGCTTTGCTCCCAAGAAAACTTTTCCCCCAACATTCCAATCAGGGCTTGACTGAATTAAAAAAAAAAAAAAATCTTGTTGTCAATGGATTAAGTGGAGCTCATCCACTTACACTTAGCAGTGGAGCCGTAGGAAAACAAAGAGGACTCGGCTGGACATGAGAACCTGTGCTTCTGGGATTGTGGTGGAAAACTGGGACAATTTCTTTGCAATGCTTTTTCCAGGTAGAGAAAACTAGGTGATTTCTCATTGTGGCATACCCACGTGACAACATTATACCCTGAACGTTCAATAGTGGTCTACCTAAAATCTACTATAAAACTGTCATGTAGTTTGTGAGTCTGGACTTCTGGAAGCATAAGATCAAGCCCTGTGGGGTCTGGTTCACTGAGCAGTACACTAGAGGCATTTGTGTACTCAAGAAGAGATCTTAAGGGCCAGGGCAGCACCAGAAAGTCATGGACCAATATTAGAAAGTTTGAAAAGATTGAGATTGCAGGTTCTAGGGTGGTCAAGAAAGAAAGTGTAGCCATCATCTCTTTGCCCTTGTATCTGCTGGACTTTTCACTCATTTGTGTCATCTCTAAATTTTAACTTCTTTAGTAGAAAATTATTTTAAACATATTTATTCTAATTCAATATCTCTTGATAGAAAATGAAAGGCAGTAGATTATTAATCTCTTAAATTAGGTTTGATATCTAGAGATATGTTTTGTGCTCTATCATTTAGCAAAGCAGCTAATGTAAAGAGTAAGAATTATAAGTATTTGTTGATGATTTGCTTCTTACCTGGATTTTTCCCTGAAGGATCTAAAACCATTTATGAAAATAGGTAAAATATAAGAAAAAATTAAGTCCAGACTCACATAAAGTAATGATAGAGTTTTATAGCAGATTGTCGGTAGATTGCAATTGAACATTCAGAATATGATGTTGTCACATGGGTATGCTACATGGAGAAATCACCTAGCTTTCATTACCTGGAAAAAAGCATTGTAGAGGGGTGGTCCCAGCGCTTCTCCACAATCCCAGAAGCACCTGGTTCTCATGTGTAGCTGAGTCATCTTTTCCTTCCTAGGGAACCACTGCTAAGTGTTAGGTTAGGGAAGTGCTTACATATGCTGTAAAAGTGCAAAAAGGCTAGGATGTGCCTTACCGAGGAAAAATGCATTAGGTAAGTTACCTGTAGGCATGAGTTACAATGCTCTTAAATCAACAATATATATTAAATAATGTGTTTTTCAACAAAACACAAATAAAATAAAGTTATGCATTGATTTGCTGACCAAAATATGTGTGAGTAAGGCTTGCAGGACCCTAACTCTGCCCACCAGGAGCTGTGTGGAAACAGTATTGTCTCAGACGGCATCTGAGGTAACGTTCCTAAACCTAACTACCACAAGGAACGAGAATCTACCGTACTCACAGGAGATGAGAGGCCCCTTCTGACGCTAGTAGTAGTAGTTCACAGAGAAACAAACATGATGAGTAACGTAATCCAGTGTGCCCACAAAATCATCCTTACTCTCTTTCCCCTAGCATTTGCTTGCTCTTTCACTTACGCTGTCTCTAAAGTCTGGTTCTCTAACTTTTTTTTTTGAGTTTCACTTTCTTGCCCTTCATAGAGGGCCCAGCATCACAGTTCACAGCAACCTCCAACCCTTGGGCTTAAGTGGTTCTCTTGTCTCAGCCTCCCAAGTACCTGGGACTGCAGGTGCCCACCACAATGCCCAGCTATTTTTTTGTTGTAGTTGTCACTGTTGTTTAGCTGGCCTGGCCGTGTTCGAACCTGCCTGCCTTGGTGTATGTGGCTAGTGCCCTTAACCACTGAGCTACGGGCACAGAGCCACGGTTCTCTAACTTCTTAATAGTCAAAACTCTCCTCAGTCAGGCTTCAACCTAACTTTCTAAACTATACTCTTGCAATTCACAAACAAATTACTCAGGGTGACAAATTAAAATCAGAGAGACATTTCCCCCGTGAATTTGTACAGAGAAGATGTGTATAATTAGTGCACAACGTTTGACAATACTCTTTCAGTAAACAGTGATGAATCTCATAGGGATCTTTCATTAAATACAAAATTTTTTCTAAAATGCCACAAAAGAGAATGCAGAAATTCTCACAGATGCATTAAGCATTTTTACACATTTTTTGATTATATTAGAAATTAATAATGGCAAAAGCTATAAGAACAGAATGTCATATTTACTAGTCAATTACCACTTAGTTATAGTAAGTGATTACCCATAATCAGTATGTGTTCCCGAACAGGAAGATAAAGGTTTGTAACTTCCTTTACCAAATTATCAACAATAGAATTCTTCTTTGTCAAGGAAAATAATAATGCTCATATAAGTTTTAGGAACTCAAGTTTCTTTGGGGCACCGGGTTTTTATCAGCTCAGAGCAAGCATCTAAAATATTTTATTAATTAACATAAATCATACAGAGAAAGGATGACACACAAGTTTTTTTTTTTTAAATCTCTTGCAATCCAGTGCTAGTGGTTATTTTTCATATTACAAGATTTTTGTTCAGCAATAACTCTCTTTCTTTTTGCTCTAGCTGTCCCCACATCACAATGCAAATGTTATTATACTTCGCAATGCTTAATTTTCTCATATTAAAACTTAAGAGTAAGAAAACAAAAACAAAATATATCTTTTCCCTTAAGCCTAATTATAACATATCCTTTTTGTATAAAATTGAATTTCATCTCTCTTCTGTTTCTCCCAGAAATTATAAACTGATGAATTGGAATTTATTATTTTAACGCATAAATACTCACCTGCTGTTGAGATCTCCTTCAGAAACTGTATACCAGCACACACAGTAGCTCTGTCAATGGTACGTTCATTCTTCAAGGCTACTTCCCTAATTAATCCTCAGCGGAAAGAGGAGGGAGAGGGAAAAACAGGGCCCAGACCTGTTAAAGGGGAGGGGTTGAGGATGCAAGTCAGGTGGAAATCATTTCACATACAGCACAAGCCTTTCCCTCCATCTTTTCTAGAATGATCTCATAGTGTAAAAGCCAATGAACGCTAATCTTGATGCAGGGATGGGCATTTTCTAGACCAAAAACCTGTCAGGATTTCATGGAAAAGAATAAAAAAGAACAGGATCCAGGTAAATGAGGGTACAATGAGAAAATAATATTGATGTTTTATCTCTTTAAGTATTTTTATTTATTCTGAAGAAATGATTTTGCTACCCTAATCCTACAAGGCTGAAAGGGGGTAATCTCTAAGGAGGATACTTGTGGAAATGAGAGTAATTTTGAGAATTTTAATTTCTTCACCGCATCCTTTTAAATGAAAAGTCATTCAGAATTTACTCACTTTCCTCAAATGGCCAGTTTCAACCACCAAGGAGGTATTTACTTGGACATCTCAGCATACAATACCTGAATCTTGGAATAATTAGTACAGACGTCTTAACGGCATACCCAGAGTACTTCAATTTGGAAGTGGTCATGGGAGGGGATACCGTTTACCATCTTAATGTTTCATAAAATGATAAGTTAGGGCATTTTTTCACTAGAACCCAGGACACCCTTTACTGAGCTAAGTAATATAATGGACCCTTGGTAATAATAAGCGACTAGAGACATTGTATGAAATATCCATTACTGGATGTCAAAATTAGGGTGTTTTTGATCCTGATGTTTACTTTTAAAAAAAAGATGCTATTGAGAGCAACATATAGCTGTGTGTCACCCTAAGAGACCTGTATAAATATGGCCTTTTCTAAATATTAACTGAATGAAAATTTTTATAAAACTAACAGAAACCCTTTTAGATATTAAATGCAATATTGTAGGGAAGAATTTAAAAAGTCAGATTATTATAGACTTGGAGTCATATAGATCTGTTACCCCATTTAAAAACTTACCTTAATTTTCAGGACTCCCTTCTTGGGGGTGCAAATGGGGCAAAACTAGGTAAGGCATACGTATTTCTATTAGTTACAAAATGAACAATTTCATTGTGAAATGTACCCTATAGTAGTCCTACTGAATTTAGAAGATGTCTTTCTTTTATCTTCCTCTGTACAATTTCAACAACTTCAGCCAGTCTTTGGATGAGGTTGCTCCAGCAATTGCAGAGCCCTGTTAACAGCAAAGACTACGTGAATAAAGAGGGTTAGCAACACCAAAGCCAAGAGCAAGTGGTTCTGTGGGGTCTAGAAGCGAAGAAATACGTTCAACAGCAGCAGCTCTTAACCAGAGAGCTGATTATAGCACAAAAAATGGGTTGCTTTTTGACATGGTAAACCCCAAATGGGAAATAGGAACTTCTCTGTGTTCCTTCTTTCCTTTTCTTTCTCAAAGCTAAATATGTATTACTTGACAATGAAGGGAACACGAGAGGATTTAGACATTAGAAACTAAGCCGACCTGAACAATTCAAATACTAATTTTGACAGGTGCAACTGCGTATTTGGTAAATAGAGAATGCCAAGAAATTCTATACAACCAAATAGAAGAAAGTAAATCTCTTAATTTTAGGTTCCAGTGCAGTTGTCTCATATTTAAACAAAACCTGTTTGTTAAACATATGCCCAGCTGGGAGTTGAGGAGAACGCAAGAGCTTATGTAAACTAAGAATTTTAAATGACTGCCATTGCTCTAAAGTTCCTCAGCAAGTTGGTACAGTCTGCCTCTCAGAAGTTATACCAATCTATCTGCTTTCTTCAGAAGAATTACTGGGTGCCCATTTTCAATAATAATGACAAGTATGTTCAGTTATTTTCACATATTTTGGTAGTTTTTGTTAATCGGATAGGTGAAAACATTCATTTTAATTTGCATTTAGTGATTACTAATAAGGTTGAATATCTTTCAAAGTACTTAAGATGTTCAAATACCAGTGTGTGCCAAAAAAGTATACACATTTTGAGAAAGGAAAAACTGTATTGAAATTGTAATACTGAATGTGTATCGATGACAAAAGATGAACACAAGTCACATTTGACTTCTGCGGTTACAAGAGGTGCTCAAAGAGGCTACCATCCATTGCTGTCCGGACACTTCTGATTATGGGGAACTGTTGTTTGAGCAATGCTCACCAAAGTGTCCACTTGCATTGCTGCACATGCTGTTTCAATTTCTTCCCAAGACAATTGGCCAGGGTTGCTGATTTTGTACAGTACACCACATTCTTTAGGGTTCCCCACAGAGAGATGTCAAGAGGTCAGGACAACATAAACGAAACTGAAACTCAGCCAGTATCTCTGTCCTATCTCTGGCAGAAGCAGCAGGACTGACTTAGTGCTGGGTGAGGCCTCTTGGATCTTCCGTTGTGCACATCACGCACAGTACCCTGCGTTTCAAACTTATCAGCAATGCGTGCAATTGCTAGGCGTGTAGGTGTTGGCGGTTCTATTGCATAGTCACTTTCCCATCGTTGTACTTTTACAACATTCTCAAATTTCAACTATCACTTCAGAATGGTCTTGAGCTCCTTTAACAACTGCTTTCATCATTTTCTTTGTTCTGCCTGTCACATGAAGACATTAGCTTTCATTTGATAAACGCCATCTTTTTTTTTTTTTTTTGTAGAGACAGAGTCTCACTGTACCGCCCTCAGGTAGAGTGCTGCGGCGTCACACGGCTCACAGCAACCTCTAACTCTTGGGCTTACAGGATTCTCTTGCCTCAGCCTCCCGAGCAGCTGGGACTACAGGCGCCCGCCACAACGCCCGGTTACATAAACGCCATCTTTTGAGCAAATGTCATGCTGCCTGTTGCTATGATAATTCAACTTCAAAAAGTAATACATAGATAACGTCTCTTAACATGTGTACACCTTTTTGTTTGGCACCTCCCCCCCACATCTTCCTTTGAAAATTGCTTATTTTCCTATTGACATTTAACTTGTTACTGATATGTTAGAGCTGTTACAAGAGTTTTGTTTTACGTATGTAGATATTTTCCAGTCTGTGCTGTGTCTTTGATTTGATTTTTAGGTTTTTAAAATCTTAAGTTCAGGTTTATGTAAGAGGATCTTTTGTTCCTCTTATTGGTTTAAGTTTTGTTTATATGTGTAACGGGGCATTTGCTACACTGATGTCTACTATTCATTCGTAGTTTCTATTTTTATGTTTATTTACTTGGAATCTATTTTGGCATCAAGTGGGAATATTAACAATCCTCTTACCCCTTTCTGCTGTGGGATTAGCCAATTTTCTCAAGACTATTGAATTATATATGCAGTCGCACTTCCATAGCTAACCATCTCCTTATGGTGACCTAATTTTCACATGTTAGATAAGCACCACAAGTACAACATTAGGCTTAGTTCCTTATGTCGCCAGTTTGTTACAGTCCTTTGGGGAGGAAACTTATAGAGGTTCTATTGCATTTTTATGCATTTCACTTGAAATGCTGTTTTTGATCACATGCGGCATTTTTACACTATTTCCCTCACTTCCAAGATGTACTTTTTTTAAAATTCAAAGTTTCTGGCATTGGCATTTATCAGTCACTAGAGAAGAGATGCATCATGGGTGGCATGGCCTGTGCATGGGAGGGCACAGATTGGTGAAGACACTGCCTGGGAATACTGCTGTCTGGACTAGTGGGACCACGTACAGTGGAAGTTTACTTTTATTTGGATCTGCAATTAACTCTTAAATTCTTCACAATGTATACCAAACGCAGCCTTTAAAAAACCATTGTGTATGTTTTGAATTGCCTGCTACCTACCAGAAGATACCGTAGATCTCTCACAGATAGATCAAGTCAGAAGAGGGTGGTAAGGCCAGTTCATACATGGTGAAGAACTACCGCTCAGCAACACTGCTAAGTTAAAATGCTGGCTGACTTTCAGTCATCTGTTAAGTGGATATTCTGAGAACACATGTTTAATACAACTCCTTCCTCCTCGCCAAAAGGTGCTAGAAACATCATGACGAACCTTAAGAACCAATGAGGCTACTGGACATTCTAAAAACATGAAGCTTTAAGTGTCTGAGTGAAAAGTTTTTAAGAAGAGATTTTGTAGCATCAGAAGACATTTTTAGTCTCTTTGACAGGCTTCTTTTCCTAAAGACTTTCTTTCCCTTTAAAATCTATCAATAGTCCTTCTTTACCATTATTTCCTATAAGGACATTGCTTTTGACCCTTTTTTCTGAGTTGCTCTAGGATCCTCAGAATGTATTATCTCCTTCATTAAAATGAGCATGAAAGTCCAACTTGTCTAACTACAGGTATGTTCTTGGGGGTGTCTGCCTGAAGGATGTTAACAGAATTATGGAAAAGATTTTTGATATATTTAAGTGATACTTTATTCACACACACATATATATATAAGCTAATTATACATTGGGAAAGGTTTATTAAGAAAGGGTTTTTATTTTTGGTTGTTTTTTATTGTAGGGGGAAAGAATGTGCTATGGTTCCTTTTAAAATAATTTTCTTAAGTAAAGATATGCTTTCATGACAGTAGAAAATAAATCGATTCAGTTACCTACCAAAGAAATAAAATATTGATGTTACCTCCTAAGTTAAACATAGCTGGCAATTCTTAACCACTTTCCAAAAAGACTAAGGAACAAGGTAAAAAAGTGAGGATTTTCCATCTTCCAAACGATCAGGCAGAAAATACAACCCATCAGCTACAGAATTAGTAATAGCAAACTCTAATGCTTTTCCATACTAGGTACTGTACTTAATTTACACACCACAATTCCACGTTTAACCAATAAATGAGTTCCATTTAACCCTTATAAACTATTAGGTCATGCCTACTATTCTTTTTAATGGCTTTAGGCAAGTAATTGCAGATACAACAATATAAATGCTAATTTCCTAGATGTGACAACTGCTAAAAAGAATTTTCAGAACTACATTAGATATTAATGATAGATCTACAGAGGCTAATTTTAAAGTGCCTATCAGGGCATAATAAATCCTACGGAAGCCTCAGCCTCTGCAATATCACCATAGGTTAATAGCTTTACAAATCATAAACATTGAAAAAAACAAAAAACAAAAAAACCCCCACAAATCATAAACATTAATATGGGACACTCCAAGAAAAAACTGTTCAGGTGGCATCTAGTTTCTTATAGGCTTCTTCAATGAGTGTTAACATGTTCTTAATCTGGGAGGAATTATGAAGAACATCCAAGTCCTTTAGAAGAGCATTCTGGTTTGGAATTAGTGTCAAAATTTCTTGCTGTGGATGAAAAAGCATAATTAGTTTTTAACAATTTGAAAAAAAAAAAATCAGAGTTATTTAGAAAGAATGGTACCCCCCACCCAGATTCAATAATCATCAGCTTATGGCCATTCTTTTTTCTAATCTTTCTTTCTCTCCCCTTCCTTTGTCTTCCCCTTTCACCACTGGAGGATGACAGGAAAATTTCAAACTGCTTTGTGAGCTTTTCACTGGTGTAAACATTTACACTACAATATATAGTGGGTCCATTGAAGAAAGCTAAATTACCAGTGTGGGATTTACTATAAATAAGACAGAGGTATTTTATAAGGAGTTATGTTATTGTCAGAAGCATAAACAAAAGCAACTGTCAATATTTACTTCAAGAAATGTTGCTTACAATTCTGACTATACAAAGTTGTAAAGATAAATCAAGGTGCACCCAGCATTATCTATAATACAAAAAATTATTTCCCTCACTAGTTTACAAATTATATTATGATACATCCGTGTAACAGAAAGTTATATAGCTATTGACAAGCTATTAACAAGCACAAGAGCTCTGTCTGAACTGACAAGGAAAGATATTTACTATATAATCAAATAAAAAAAGGAATTTGCCAGTTTATATCAGGATTCCATTTATGCAAAGAAAAGAAACAGGGTATAATGCTTTTATCCATATGCATGCATAACTGGTGATAGTAGGCTTACTTTGTTTTATTGTTCTTTTCTTTATTACCCATCCCAGGTATTGAGTTTTTTACAAATTGAAGGTTTGTGTAACCCTGCATGAAGTTTATCAGTGCCATGTGCTTACTGCATGTCTCTGTCACATTTTGGTAATTCTGACAATATTTCAAACTATTGTATTATTTTATTTGTTCTGGTGATCTATGACCAGTGCTTTCTGATGCTACTATTGTAATTGTTTTAAGATGACATGAACTGCACCCCTAGATGATGGCAAACTTAACGCTTATGTGTGTTCTGACAACACCACTGATTGGCTCTTTGCTTCTTTCTCATCCTCTCTTCAGGCCTCCCTGTTCCCTGAGGCAACAATATTGAAATGAGGCCAAGAAATAACAGTACAATGGCTTCTGAGTCTTCACGTGAAAGAAAGTTTGCCATATCTTTCACTTTGAATCAAAAGCTACAAGAGATTAATCTCGATGAGAAGGTATGTTAAAAGTCAAGATGGGCTAAAACTAGGCCTCTCGCACCAAACAGCCAACTTGTGGATACAAAGAAAAAGGTTTTGAAGATGTTTTTTGTTTCATTTTGTTTTAAGAGATAGGTCTGGCTCTGTCAACCCAGGCTGGAGTGCAGTGGCCCGATCACAGCTCCCTGTAACCTGTAATTCTTGGGTTCAAGCGATCCTTCTGCCTTAGCCTCCAAGAAGCTGGGACTATAAAGATGCATGCCACCATGCTTGGCTAATGTTTTTAAAAATATTTTTTGTGGATACAGGTCTTTTTATGTATGCCAGGCTTGTCTTGAACACCAAGCCTCAAGCAATCCTCCTGCACTGGCTTTCCAAAGTTAGGATTATAGCAGTGAGTGACTTTGCTCCTGGCTGGTTTGACAGGATTAACTCCAGTTTTGAAAGAAGTTCTATTGTGGATAAAATGCTATCAAAGAACAATGCATGCTACAGAGAAATCCTTCATGAAAGGAAGAGTCAGTTCATACAGCCACCCCAATCTTCCGCAACCACTACTCTATTCAGTCAAAAGCCATCAACATCAAGGCAAGCGCCTCCACCGGGCAAAAAGATTATGACTCCCTGAAGGCTCTGATGATCATTATTAGCAATGCAGTATTTTTTAAGTTAGGGATGAACACTGTGTAGAGATAATGCTGTTATACACTTACTAGACTATAGTATAATGTAAACATAACTTTTACATGTGCTGAGAAACGAGAAAATTCATGTGACTCATTTTATTGTAGTGGTTTGGAGCTAACCCCATAATATCTCCGAGGTATGCCTGTAGTCAGTATGGTGAATAGGTACTCACCTGAAGTGTGGGTGCTTTGAGACTTTTCTGAGAAAGTTCTGGAAGAGAGAGTACATTACTAATATCCATTTGAAGCACCTACAGTAGAAAAAGAAAGCTACAGATTATTTCAGAAGGCCAGTATCCCTTATCTTATTATACTCAAAAGTTGTATTAAAAATTATATCCAAATTTCAAAAACACATTTTTAAAACTATTACTTGTTTTAGTGTCTTCTCTTCCTCTTCTACCTCACTTTCCAGACTTTCAATTTTGTTCTTTAGGCTCTGAATATCCTCAGTCATCAATTCTGCAGTCTCTACCATTTTTTCTATTTCTTCCTGAGTTGGAAAGAAAAAATTAGTATTTCAAGTTAAATATATTACTGAACTAAACCATAACAGATACTGTTATACATATATATTTTAAAAACCTGACAGATTGGGCGGCGCCTGTGGCTCAGTGAGTAGGGCACAGGCCCCGTATACTGAGGGTGGTGGGTTTAAACCCGGCCCCGGCCAAACTGCAACAACAACAACAAAAAAAATAGCTGGGTATTGTGGTGGGCACCTGTAGTCCCAGCTACTCAGGAGGCTGAGGCAAGAGCATCGCTTGAGCCTAGGAGTTGGAGGTTGCTGTGAGCTGTGATGCCACTGCACTCTACTGTGGGCGATAAAGTGTGACTCTGTCTCAAAAAATAAAACAAAAAGCTGACATATTAAAACACTTTCAGAAGAAACTAGTGAATCTACTTTTGTTTTTCTTCCTTTTTTCCCCCCTTTGAGATAGATTCCCATTCTGTCACCCTCACAGCTCACAGCAACCTCAAACTCTTGGGCTCAAGCAATCTTCTTGCTTTAGCCTCCCAAGTAGCTGGGATTACAGGCACCACCATAATGCCCAGCTAGTTTTTCTATTTTTTTGTAGAAATGGATCTTGCTGTTGCTCAGGCAGGTCTTGAACTCCTGAGCTCAAGCAATCCACCCCGTCTCATCCTCCCAAAGTGCTAGAATACAAGCATGAGCCACTATGCCTGGCTACTTTTTTCTTTCAAAAACAGACTTCCTGGAAAGCTTCTTTGCCAATATAACAGTTAATGCATAATCAGGAAACCTAACTTCCTTAGGATAAGGAGATAAACCCCAGGCACATGAATACTTCCTTAAAACTTGCCAAAGCTGCTAGTTAGTATCAGAGATCCTGGAAGACCTAGTGTGAATCTAGAAGAGCCCTGAGCGAGTTAAAGCAAATATAGAAGTCTTCTCTAGGTAGCAGAGAAGCTCTAACATTTTTTCATTTATTTCAGAACATTTGATGGCCAGCTACTTGAATTTGCCAAAAGAAACAATGCTGGGTATTAGGACAAAGATAAGTAGTAATAAATAATAATGAAGAATGATAGTTTGCCACACTAAAGGAATACATTAATGTAATTTATAGGGGAAGACAAAAAGAAAATGAGAAATAAATGAAATGAATATAGTGATATCAGAGATTTGCTCTTTGTAGGCCAACTATAGAATTGGCTAGCTTCCAGGTTTGTAATTTAGTATTATATTGCTTTCAAATCTAGACCTAGCGACAGTCAATGATAACATTGCCTCTGGGATCAGAAAGCAGTGAATAAGCCACACAGAAAATATATACAAGGAATAAGTTTTAAGTACTTCTCAGCAACGTGGCTGATGCTGTATCTACATTATTCTCCACATACTGACAGTAAAATTATTGCTGGTAACTATATTAGTCTTCTTTAAGACATATACTTTGGCTTCTAAATGACCAAGGTTTTCTGAAAAGGGTACCAGCAGTAGTCAGCAACCGCCCATGGAAAGTTTTTGAATAGTCCAAAAACTGAATGGTTTGTACACTTTTAAAGGGTGTTCAAAATCTCAAATAAAACAAAATATTCAACAGAGACCATACGTAGTTCACAAAGGCCAAAATATTTATTGTTTGGCCCTTTATAAGAAGAGTGTGGTAATCACGGAGTGGCTCACTAGAATGTAAACTCCATGGAGGAAAAGACTTCTCCTCTACTCTTTTGAAGTAAATCTTAGCTCTCATATCATTTCATCTATAAATATTTCAGAACATAGCTCTAAAGGGCTTGATAATATAAGACTATAATATCATTATCATTTTTTAAAAAACTCAATAAATTACTTAATATCAAGTACATAGTATTTACCTTTCTGCTTTTCTCAAGAATTGGAATGTTTTAACATTTTATATGAATCGAGTTCCAACTTGGTTGTGACTAGTTGACGTGTCTTTTAAGTCTCTTCTCATCTATAGTTTCCCACTCCAATTTTTTTGGTTCCTTGCGATTTATTTGTGCAGAACATAGTTTGCTGAATTTTGTGGACTGCATTCCCTGGTGAAGTTTAACCTGTTCCTCACCTCAGCATTTCTGTGTATTGGCTATTGGATCTAAAAACGGATCATATCCAGTACAAATTTAAAGTAAACCTTAGTTTCTCCTGGCTGCTGTACCACAAACTTGACTTAACACAAGAGCTATTTATGCTGCCACTGTTCTAGAGGGCAGAAGTCCAAAATCAAGGTGTTGGCAGGGCCACGAGCCCTCCCAAGACAGTAAGGAAGAATGCTTTCTTGTCTCTTCCAGCTTTGAATGGTGGTCCACCTTCCTTATAACTGCTTCACTAACATTTCTGCCTGTGTCTGCACATGGTCTTCTCTTGGCCTCTGTGCCTTCTCTTGTCCCTACACTTGTCTTTGGATTCAGGATCCACTCTTAAGAATCCAGGATAATCTCACTGTGAAATCTGAAATGAAAACTTAATTATATCTGCCAAAACCCTTTTCCAAATAAGGTCACATTCACTGGTTTCAGAGGTTAGGACTGAGAGTTATTCTTACAGTGGCCACAGTGCAACTTGACATGGAGGGGAAAGAATAATAGAACTGACTAAAGAGTTAAAATTTTTCATCGCAAGGTTTTTTTGTTCCATTGCTTTGCTTATCTTCTTTGGGTATTACTACAACACTCACACTTTATCTTCTTTGCTGAATTCTTGTATTTGTCTCTTTCCCTCAATTCCTTTTAAAATGTTTTTCTTTATGATTGTGAAAATTTCCTCCTTGTCATTCATTTATGACAAGCTTTATCTGGTGTGTTCATTTTCTCTAGTGTTTCTGCTTAGCTAAAGGACTTTTTTCTTTTATGTCTCTTTCCTAAATTCTGTAACTTCATTTATTTATATTTATAATACCATTTATGATTTTTTCCTATCGTCCACTATTTTTATGAATTTCAGCTCATTTGAGAAGTTAGATTAGTGTTCATCTATTTTGTGCACATGTCCTTTTGGCATGTTTTTATTGTATGTTGGAATGTTATTTTTGGTCCTTATTGTCATATTTTCTTATGCTAACTCTGATTTTGAAATCTTGGGGGGCCCTTTTTATGATAAGATCAAGGGAGATTAACAACCTATGGCTCAGCAGTTCTAATGCTGTCTTCCCATAGAATCTCTCAGAGACTTTGTTCACTGTTGCCTTTCCATAGCACCACCACTGAGTGAGAGCTCAGTGAAAATGGTGTTGAATGAATCAAACTTCTATTACTCTTATAGGTTTTGGGAAATCACCACCAACCGTAACTCTAGCTGCAATAGAAAAAAATCAGTGGCTCTAAGTAAGTCACAGAGAAGAAAGTTTATGAATACAGAGTTTACAAATTGCTGTTCAAATATACTCTTACGCCAATGAAAATTTTCTTGCTCAAAATGCCAATGGTGCCTCCACTGGGTAACTAACTACTAAGCAAATGATAGAGTGTATGTAATGCTTCTCAGTATTACAAAAATATCACACTACCATTTACTATTTCAGATTACTTTTGACTGATTTGTGGAAATGTTAAATGCTAAAAAAATTCACCATTATTATATCTTAAAGCCTTTAAAAATAACCTATATTAGGTGGCGCCTGTGGCTCAGGGAGTAGGGCGCCAGTCCCATATGCCGGAGGTGGTGGGTTCAAACCTAGCCCTGGCCAAAAACCAAAAAAATAAAAAAAAATAAAAAAATAACCTATATTAATGTCACCTAAGTGTTTAATAAGTTGAAAAGATAGTGCCAATACTGAAAAGATCCCTGAAAACGTATAATATTGGGATAGGAATTAAATATAATATGACACTATGAATAAAATGAAGTAACAACCAGAAAATACCACCCTATTAACTTACATGTATGATAAAATATATAAAGATTTGTTGCTCTGAAACCTATCCCTTCAACTTTATTCTCAATTCTATGGAAAAACCAGAATGAAATATTTGTGAACTTTGTTTTTTTTTTTTTGGTTTTTGGCCGGGACTAAGTTTGAACCTGCCACCTCCGGCATATGGGACTGGCGCCCTACTCCTTGAGCCACAGGCGCCGCCCCATATTTGTGAACTTTGAATTATTACAAATTTGGAGAACATATTCTTTGCAGAAAATACTACTACCCTGCACTTACTAAGTTTCTAATAAAAACCTAAGCAGCACTTGTACAAACTAATTCACAGTGTGTAAGGGATATGTGGTCCAATTTGTTTTAGTTGTTATAATGATTTAATATGCTCTTTCACTCTGCTTTTCTTAGTTTTTCCAGATATCTACTAATGAAAAGTTTGAAGTTAATCATGACAGCTAATGTTATCTCCCGTTATCTTCTGTAGGATGCAACATAGCTTAATGATCAATAATCACATGCTAAAGTTAGTTAGACTGACAAGATTTACATCTCAATTTTAAGCAATATGTCTAAGGCTCAGTTAGAAATAGCAATAGGTCTTTTTTTCCATATTTGTAAAGTGAGAATAATTTAGGTGAGACTCTTTAAGTCATAGAGTCATAGTGAGAATTAACGGATAGAACTCTAAAGTACTTAGAATAGTTCCTGGAATGTAGGAAGTCCTAATACATATAATAACAATGATGATGAAGTTTTCTTGCCATAAACAGGACAGAAAAACTACTACGTTTTGAAATTCCACAGCTTTTAGTGACAAGTTCCTATAACTTGATAATTAAAAATACTAATTCAGTTCAGTTACAGTTTGATGAAAAAAATACGACTGCTACTTAACCACAAATATATTAGAAATACCTGAACTTTAGAGACCCAAAGTTCAGACATAGTTTTTTTTTTTTGATTAAAAAAATAATAATTTAATGAAAAACCTGGTATTTATACTGGAAGAGTATCATGATATCTTGCAAACTTTTTGGCCTCTTCTCCTTTCCACTAAGTCTATAATTTGTGGATTCTCTGTTCAAATTTCATACCTGCAATAATGCCAGATCTTCTTTATTAGCTTGCTCCCGTGCCCTTTCCACATCCAGTAGTCTTGACACATGAGTTAAATCCTTCAGCTTTTCAGGAGGGACTTTCAGGGTTTCACAAAGTTGTAGCAATCTTAAGGATAGAATAAAACATAATTATTTTGTTTTACTTTTGAGTACCATTGTTATTATTATTATTATTATTTTTTTGAGACAGAGTCATAATATGTTGCCCTAGGTAGAGTGCTGTGGTATATAGCCGACGGCATACTCAAACTCTAGGGCTTAACCGATTCTCTTGCCTCAGCCTCCCAAGTAGCTTTGGGACTACAGGTGCCCGCCACAATGCCCAGCTATTTTTGTTGTTGTTGTTAAAGTTGTCATTGTTTTTTAGCAGGCCCGGGCCAGGTTCAAACCCACCAGCCCCAGTACATGTGGCTGGCACTCTAACCACTGAACAACGGATGCCGAGCACCATTAGTATTATTTTTATTTTGAGATATTTCTCATTTTCTTCTTATCCTCATATTCCCAGGGGCACAACATTCTTTTACTAACAGTGGCAAACCATGGTAGTAGATCCCCTCTCCAAAAAAGCCTGATGAATCAACATTTAACCTTTCAATGTATGAAGATTTCCCTCAAATTATGGGGCTCTAGGCTGCTTTATAAAAGAAAATTTTCTATTTTATACTTAGGAAATTATTAACATATATATTCTTTTAAATAAAAATTTCTTTGCCTCTTTTATGTGTTTCCTAGACTATTGAAACACATATGTGAATCATTTACGAGGTATGACTATTAAGTTCATAAACACATCCTAGAAAAAGTGCCACATGCCTCCTTGCTGAACATCACTATGGTCACCAGATGGCCGAGGGGAGTACTTTGAAGGTGACTTAGTGATACGCAGCAATGAAGCGTGTGGCACTTTTTCTAGGATGAGTTCACAAACTTAATTGTCAGACATCATATTGTGAATTGTTGGGTAAGAGACAGAATACTAATCTAGAAGTCTTAAGTATGCCCCTGAGTTATTATGTTGGATAATATGACCAAAGGGAAGTCTTACACTAATTTCTAAATGATCTTAAAGAAAACTGAGTTCCACAGAGTTTAATGCAAATAAAACACTAAGATTGAAGTGCTTTGCTCTAAAGTACTATTAATATGAATGTATTTAATATTAAAGTTAAAAAACTTTCCTATAAATTTGAGTTGATTAGATCACTAGTAGAAATTGATCTATCTCTACCTTTGCATCCAGCATAAAGCAAGATAGCTTTCTCAGATTTGATTGTTGAATTCTTTGAGGAAGAAAGTCAAGGAAGAAAAACTAAACTGGGTTGCTTCTACCGAAGGGCAGCATCTCTGGGTTTTACAAGTTCTAGTAGTACTTGAGATTCGAAGAAATATGAACAACAATGGAACCTACTATCCCATTTCTGGGATCTTGTTGAAAGTCTTAATTTCTGTAAAGAAAAAGGGAGCACAAACTCCACAAATCATAATTATTCTCTTTAAACTGTTAAGACGAACTCCAATGATCCAGAAAAATATTATTAGACGATCATATTTAAGCAAAAGCACTTGTCTATATGAGCCTTCCTAAGATGGATAAGTTTTTTTTTTTTAACTAAAATAAACATTTTATTTATTAAGTATCTTCTAAATGCTTATTAAACCAATTATGTGGAAGGTCATTCACTGTTCCAAATGTTCTAAATAATGGTTTTTTTTTTTCCCAGATATCTCACAAACTTTTAAGAAGCTAAAACTTTAAATGGCCAATAGTTTTGTTTGTCTAACAACTCTGACCATGGGGCTAGGCATATGGCCCATCTATGTCAATTATATTCATGGTAGCTCCTGCCACAAAAGCAGTTCAAGAATAGGTATGTTACCCAATATGGGCCAATCTGAGACCATCTCCCAGAATTTTCTAACTGAAACTAAGGGGATAACAGTTTTCTTTTTCCTCTTTCTTCACAAGGCTGAAACAATATATATAAATTGTCTGTGTATGTCTATAATCCTAATCTAGTAAGAACTGAAAACAAAATGAATTAAAAGAATGAAGCCAACATTCAGACAAAAGCAGAGGATGATATGCTAACATATGAAAATGAGTTCTCATGTTAATTATCAATTTGGGAGATGCTAGGTTAAACAAAATGAAATAATTTATTTACTGCAGGGTTTCTTATAGGCTAATGTATCCAAACATAACTCACCACAGACCACTTTTATTCAGGGAGTATCTTTTTATTAACTTTTTTTTTTTTTTGAGATACTGTCTAGCTCTGTTGTTCAGGCTAGACACAGTGGCACAATCATAGCTCACTCTAGCCTTGAACTCTTGACCTTAAGCAGTCTTCCTACCTCAGTCTTTCAAGTAGTGGGACTACAGGCACTTACCACCATGCCTGGCTAATTTTTCTTATTTTTTTGAGAGATAGAGCTGGTCTTGAACTGATGGCCTCATGCAATCTTACTGCCTGGGCCTCCCAAATCCTGTTGTGATTACAGGAATCAGCTACTGTATCCAGCCTAGAGTTTCTTTAAAAACAAGTGTTTCAAATACAATTTGAGAAATGCTGATATAGAAAAATGTATTCAGAGATTCCAATTAGGACCAGTTTGCTAATGCTATACTGTGCTATATGAGCAGAATTAAGAATATCTTAACTATGGTTACTTTGGGAACTAAACAATGAAAATTGTGAAAGTAAAAGTGAGTAGGAAACAGGCAGACCTTGAATTATGTATCTCTAGCGCTACTACACGATAAAACGAATACCCATTTGTTGAATGTAATCTGTTCTAACGGCCCAAAGTGATCACAAGTACAGCAACTATTATGTACTATAAATATTCTCATTTGTACACTAGACCAATTTGTTGTGTATTTAAAGAACCTAAACAGTTAACTTTCATTTTTCCTGTGTTGGCTTTTTATTATTGTTTAATACTCTCCTTCTTCTTTAATATTAGGCTGTCATACCTTTAAGTAGTACAAGCCTACTTTTAGCACTTTTCTTTCTTTCTTTTTTTTTTTTTTTTTTTTTGAGACAGAGTCTCAACTCTGTCATGGAGGATAGGGTGCAATAGTCTCAGGGGAGCTCACAGCAACCTCAAACTCCTGGGCTCAAGCAAGTAATCCTTCTGCCTCAGCCTCCTGAGTAGCTGGGACTACAGGCTACTAAAAACACTCAAGGCTCAGTTTTCTATTTTTTTCAGTGGAGACAGCATCTTGCTTTGCTTACACTGGCCTTGAACTCCTACCTAAGAGATCCTCCTGCCTCAGCCTCCTAGAGTACTAAGATTATAGGCCTGAACCATTGTGCCCGGGCCTCTAACAGTCTTTTCTTTAATCTGCTCAACATCACTCAACAAACTCCTTCCCTCCACCTCTTCCCATCCCACTCTATTTTGCTCCTGTCGGCTGAAAATTATACATAAAGATAATGAAACAGAATTTGTGCTCAAAGAATTTCACCAAAATATGCAACAAACGTTTCTAAGTAAACCTGAAAGAGAGATGAAGAGCATTCTTTTGTAAAGAAGTTGTGTAAATACTAGAGAAAAGTTAGGCCAGTCACGGTGGCTCAGGCCTATAATCCTAACACTCTGGGAAGCTGAGGAGGGTGGATTGCCTGAGTTCAGGAGTTTGAGACCAGCCTAAGCAAAAGCGAGACCCTGTCTCTAAAAATAAAATAGCTGGGCATTGTGGTGGGTGCCTGTAGTCCCAACTACCATGCAGGCTGAGGCAAAAGAATTGCTTTGAGCCCAAGAGTTTGAGGTTGCTGTGAACTATAATGCCACAGCACTCTATGGAGGGCGACAAATTAAGACTCTGTGTCACAAAAAAAAAAAAAAAGAAAGAAAATACTAGACAAAAGTAATTGTTGAAAATCGTGGGCAGTGATTTTTTTAAGAACACTCGAAATCTCCTTTGGTGATTTACTACAAGGTAGAAAGCAGTAATATCTTGGAAAATTATACTTGTTCCTGGTACAAATCATGTAAGACAATATGAAGTAAAGTAGAAACACAGCAATAGGATATTAGATAGGAGTGGTAAACTGTTAACTTCAAATCATTAAAAATGAAGTGGAAGGGAGTTAAAATGGATAAAATATTTTTCAAATCCTGCTACAGAAGACTAAACTGGAGAAATAGGTCTTTTGTGATTTTCAGACTTTTTTTTTTTAATTTTCTGAAATTTATTTCAGAAATGAATGCAGCAGCAGTTTAGAGAAGGAAAAAACACAAATTTCTCAATTGCTCATCTTCTTAAAAAAACTGAAAAACTTTTATTCCACAAGTGTTTGCTTTGGCAACACAAAAATAAGACAGTTTTTTAAAAATTATGTTCTAACCATTTCAAATTACGTAACTATTATTACCTTTTTTTCAGTAAGTTGAGATGATACTGTATTTCTTCTTTTTCTCGACTACTATTGCTCAAAATTGTTCTAGAGAAGAAAAAAGATTGAGTAAAAAGTTATCTGAAACACAAATAATCTATATACTTTTTCTCACTTCCTTCTCTCATTAGCCAGGCAGAATCAATCACTCTTCCTATTATATTAAACATATTTTAAGCAGAGGCACAATGAAAAATAATTTTTTTTAACCACGTTGTGTTGTAATTTATATGCCTGGCTCTTCAGATGGAATTCCGTTCCATGATGGCAGAATTCTGATTTTCTTTGTATCCTATCATGGCAGCTTCTATATAAAGCATTACTTCGAATTTATGAACCCCATTTATAAGACATGTTAAAATTTTATAGAGAATAGGTGGGCCATATACACTTGCTTTTTATTTCACTGATGGAATTCCAAGTTTTTAAAATTAACAAAGACTTTCTTGCTGATGGCAAATGCCACTACAAGGCATTAAATATATTACTTCTGAAATAGAAAAATATTCTATCACCTTAAAATAATGTTACAATGTCCATAGGAAACATATAATGAGGAATAAACCATAAGAGTGAAATGAAAAACTTTTATACTCACATTATTACTGATTCCATTATTGTTTGCAACTGCTCTCTGCTACTCTTTGAAAGTGGTTGCCAGGTTTTCTTTTTGTTGGGTGCTATCTTTATCTGTTTTATATTAGTATGCTTTGTTTGTCCTGTCATTGGTAACAGAAAAGACTCTAATCAATCCAGAAGTTTGCATGTTTTTACTTAAAAAGTAATTTTTTAATCTAAAAATTTATGAGAACAAATTATGGCTCTCTATATACTCTTTAATTTACTTTTTATTACATAGCTATAAAATGCCACATGTTGAATATGGGATGTGGCATCTACTGTTACATTAGCCAAAATACTAAGTGATATTGCAATACAAACCCAAAATAAATAATTTTATAAATGAAGAACCAAGCTATAATTACTCAAAGTTTCATTCTCGGAATTTACTTTAACTCTTTAATAATGTAACTGAGAAGATTAGAAAACTATTTCTACCAAATGTTGCGTGGCATACAGAACAAAACAGACTAATCAAGCCACAAACAGACTGAGTGTTGTACTGCTCTACTTATAAGGGATACACAAAGAACATGTCATATTGGTTCTTATGAAGATCAGTTTTGGAGAGAAGAAATATCAAACAAATTACAGGCATTCAACCGTCACAAAATAAAAAGAAAAGTACTGTGTGCAATGGAAGCATAAAATTAGAGGACCCAATCTGGTCTTGGGTGAGAAGAGGCAGAGAATCCTTCCATGAAGAAGTGATATTTAAACAAAGACAACTACTTCAAACCAATTTACTCCAAATAAATGTAGATAGTGGTTCTAAACTAAGCTACATGGAACAGAAAACATATCCACCTGGAAGAGAAATTGGTAAGCTTGTCTTTATTATCATAGACTACCAATAATTTAGACTATGAGCCACTTTGATTTTCTGTAGTTCCTATCAAGTTGGTGGCATAGAAGCCTCCACAGTATTTTGTCTTAAGTAAAATTTCAGTTGACTAAAACAACTAACAGTACTATTTATTTTTGCAAAAATGCAAATGTGGCTATTTATCACTAGCTTTTGCAGAATGCATAAAGAAGATACTAAATTTTTTTTTCATAAATATAAATACCTTGAGAAAGCATCAAGTTAACAAGATAGTAAAAGAGAAATACCTTCAGAAGACAGATGGTTTGAATGACTTTTATTTCTTTTTCCTGTGTTTCTAACCTAGAGGGAGAGACACATGCATGCACACACAGAATTAAACATCAGATAAAAAGACATCATTTATCATGTATGTCGAAGAGTATTCACCTAATTTCTGTTAAGTAGAAAAACATGTATGCCACATATACAAAAGAATGGTGAGTAATTATCACAGGCAAAGGATATAGTAAATCAATTCTTGGACAATGATGATAATAACTAAATTTTATAAATTGTCAAAGAATGTTTTAAGTAAATCATTACTCATTTTGCCTGTGAAATAGTGTTATATACTTTACCTCCAAAACAAATACAAGCACTGCCTAATAAGCAAGATTAGACATTAAAAAATTCTAATTAATTCATTATTCTTTTATAAGAGAGGAACAAAGTTATGGTAGGAAGAAGCTCATTCCTCCCAAGCTATTTGTTCTCTTTTTTAACAAAAATCTCTTCTACCAAATTTCAGATTCTCTTGTTTCATAACATTTAAATGCTATAAGAATTTTTTCACTTTATTTGTAATCTTCTCATTTAAACACTCTAGTAATGACCCATGACTCAAGCCTTCTCAAAGAATTTCATGGTCATACTTATTTTTAGAAATTGAAGTAAACAATAGTTTTTATCTGATAATTTTACAAATCATACTGCAAAATCTCCCATTCAATATGAATTGCTATAATTTGTAGTAAAACTGAGCCTTAGTCTTCATATGCTCTTTTCATAGAATAGATATTTCTAATCAAAAGTTCTGAACGATAAACTTGGTATTTTCATTACCTTTTTCTCTGACAACTCTTCATCATCATCAGTTTTCCTTTTTGAATTTCTTTTTAACTGTTGAGACTTTTTCTTGGAAACATGTGGGTTACCAGGCATCTTGATCTAAATATAGATAGAATTAAAAAAACTCTAAAGATGAAAAGAACATAGAAAAATGCTAAAGCTTTGTACAGTATTTTGTTAAAAAACTCCTTATGAATGTTCCAAATTCTCCTTGAATAAAAACCATAACAAAAGTTTGGGGATAGTATTGTGTGTTTTTTTAAACATTTAAACACATTTTAAAACAATTAACTTTGGCTCTCATCAGAATAAGCATATGTAATTAGGATATATAATTCAATTTCATTCCTAGAAATTATCTCCATTTTTATGGCTGAAAAACCATTTAAAAATGCATTTGCATGTCTTACTTTAAACTCCCTCGTTATAATATTATCTCTATGTTTAAATCCAAGAAAATAGAAATATAAGTGGTCACAGACAATGTCAGTTTGAGCAGGAAAATACAGGTCTTCTTGTTTTATGTAATGGATTTACCATTACTCAATTTTTCCCAAAGATAGAAGGAGATAATTTTTAGGATTATATCATCACCATCCCTGTTGTGAAAATTCACATCTGCCACTCCTAAGGAGTTATGCTGTAATTCTATTCATATACTAACCACTCTGTCCTCCCACAAATTACAAAATAGACATGGGAATGGGGGTGGGAATGTCAATGACAAAATGTAGAATAACTCCTTTACCTTCTGTATTACCAAACTCATTTCTGATAAAAGCAATAAAGAAACAGATTACTTATTCTTGCGTTAGACCACAAGAAGTAGACAGATTAGAAACTAGGTACAATACATAAGGAAATAATATATACACACGTATACACATGTATGTGTGTGCATATATATTTTCTAAGCATCTCAGTTATGATTCTTTTTCTAAACTTTTAAAATTATAATTGTACTAACATAGTTTAAATATATATATATGCAGATTTAGAGACAAACAATAAAGGAATACCCTGTATAAATCTATTCCCTCCAATTTTAAAAACTTTAAGCTGTATTTTTTTCAGTGAAACTGAGTAGAAAAATAGAATTAATAGAGGTCACAAACTACATTTTGCAACTACATGTCAGATCAATTATAAAAGAGAGTAAAAGCCAAAATATCACTTTACCTTGCTTTTTTTTTTTTTTTTCTTGAGACAGAGTCTCACTTTGTCACCCTCAGCAGAGTGCTGTGCCATCACAGCTCAGCAACCTCCAACTCTTGGGCTTAAGCAATTCTCTTGCCTCAGCTGGGACTACAGGCGCCCACCACAACACCCGGCTATTTTTTGTTGCAATTCTCATTGCTGTTTTAGCTGGCTGGGGCCGGTGCCCTACCCACTGAGCCACAGGCGCTGCCCACTTTACCTTGCTTTTTAACAATGTGGTATGGTATCTTACTTTCCATCCAGTCTCTATTTTCTGTTCCATTTCTAAAATGCCTAATTTCCTCAGCTTAACATCCACGCCCTTTTACTTCCCCTACTTAAAATCCATCCACATGAGAGAGTTTCACGTGTGGACCCCCCTTGGAAAGGCCGATATGCGCAGCAGGTTGTTCACTGAATAAGAGAATCCAGATGAAGGGGCAGGTAACAGTTGAGATTTTAGATTAAAAATGGTATATACTCTTTCTCATTATTGTTTAATGACAGATAGGGTGTATGTCCCCTTGTCTTAAATCTTGGCAGATTCTGCAGCTGTGTGAGCAGTGTGTGGTAAAAGTGAGTCTAGGGTGGTGCCTGTAGCTCAAAGGCATAGGGTGCCAGCCCCATATGCGGGAGGTGGTGGGTTCAAACCCAGTCCCAGCCAAAAACTGCCAAAATAAATAAATAAATAAATAAATAAAATTGAGTCTGTTCTAGTTTAGTGGGTTGGAAACAAACCTAAACTGGGTTTATTTGGAACCCAGCCACCACCATATGAAGAAGGCCAATGTGGAAAGGAAGGAACTGAAACCCCAGCCAAAAATCCTAGCTGAGTTTCTAGTGAACAGCCAGCACCACCTTGCCAGCCTGGGGCATGTACCTGTGCCAATATATTGCAGCCCACACTGCATGGACAAGGCATGAGCCAGCCCGGCTAAGTTCCTCCCAATACCAAATTTCAGAACAAAATAATTGATAAAAAAATCCACGTCAATAGCTGGTGTAGAACATCCAAGCTCTTTACTTCCATTGACTCCAACCCTGCCTGGCTTTTCATACTTCTCTCCTACTGCCACTCCCTAATCAAATCTCAGTCTCCAGCGAGATTTGATGACCTACTGAACCCACTTTGAATAATTCTGCCTCCCAGGAACAGACTGCACCCTCTACTGGAGCTGCTGAGCCACCTTCTTCCCAAAGCCTTCCTAACCTCTCCATTTCTCTTTACAAGTCTGCAGACTTCATAGTTTCTCTCATTGGCACTTATTTATGGTTGGTTTTAATGAGTTTTTCTTGATATTTCCTCAGTAACATAATTTAGTGCTACTCCAAATCTGGTTCACAAACTGGCATAATCCTTTTATGTAGAGAAATTCAAAGCAATCACTTAGAAAATTTTAAAGCAATTTGACAGAGTAATTTTATGTATGTTGAATCTAACATAAAATAATTGGCCTTGCCTTTTGAATCTCATTTTAAGGTAATTAAGATTAAAAAAATACTTTATTTTTTAGAGTATTTTCAGGTTTACAGTAAAATTGAGCAGAAAAAGTATAGTCTCCATATATCCCCTATACATCCCCATCCCCTGCAAACTATACATTGATATGTAACTGATGTAACTACATTGATACATCATATCAACCAAAATTCATTGTTTACTTTAGGGTTCACTCCTGGTGTTGTACATTCTATGATTAATTCACTTTTGACCAATAATTTATTTTTAATTGCATTTTACAAAAGTATCAGTTATAACTGATTAGAAATAATTAAAGAAAATTGGTCCCAGAAATAAAAAACGAAGTAACATTGGTCCCTTAATTACAGTTTGAGCAGTACTATCTTCGATGATATCTTGTGATACTTGTGGCAATAGACCACAGGGCAAAACGTTTCCCAACCACAGTACTATCAACATTTTGGATAGGATAATGTTTTGTAGTAGGAAGTTGTCCTATGCACTGTTTAGCAGCATTCCTGGTGTCCACCCACCACTTGCCAGAATCCCTCCAACTCTCAAACTCAAGTAGCACCAACCAAAATTGTCTCCAGTCAAATTTCCCCTGGGGCAAAAGTGCCTCAGGTTGAGAACCACTGCCAAAACGGTTAAGAGCAGTTCAGGGGTGAGTATAATTACCCAAACTCTAAACCCTGGCTCTGCCACTTAATTACCCCTATATCCTTGGGCAAGCAAATGAATTCAGTTTCCCTGCTGGCAAAACAGGTTAATAGAAGTACCAATATCAAAGGCATTTGTAAAGTTACAATGATTTAGTATAGAATATATAAAGTACCTAGAATAGTACTTGGGAGATAGCAAGAATTCAATAAACAAAAGCCACCATTTCTATCACTGTTGAGCTAGTTGCAGTGTACATAAAAATGAATAAAATTTTCTTCTGTTCTTAGATCCACAGGAAACCACAGCTTTGTAGTAGTGGGTAGCTAGAGACAGATATGGAAACAATTACTATATAGTATAAAGTGATAAATGCTATAAAAGAGACTAGGGAATAACTACCTCAAATTGATATGTACATATGTGTGGGAATGTACAGGCACACCTTGTTTTATTGTGCTGCACTTTACTGTACTTCAGGATTTTATATATTTTACAAAGTGAAGTTTTATGGCAACCCTGGGTGGAGCAATTCTCTCCATGCCATTTTTCCAACAGCATATGCTCACTTACTGTCTCTGTATCACATTTTGATAATTCTTCCAATATTTTCAACTGTTTTATTTTCATTGTACCTGTTATGGTGATCCGTGAGCAGTGATCTTGTCATTATTGCCATCATTTTAGGGGGCTACAAACCACACCCATTTAAGATTGCAAACATAATCGATAAATGTGTTCTGATTGCTCCATCAACCAGTTGTTCCTCCTCTCTCCCTCTCTGCAGTCTTCCTATTCCCTGAGACACAACAATATTGAAAATAGGCCAATCAATAACTCTACAATGTCCTCTACATGTTTAAGTGAAAGGGCGCCTTGTGTTTCACTTTAAACCAAAAGTTAGAAATGATTAACCTCAGAGAGAAAGACATGTTGAAAGTAGAGACACAGGTGCCACACAGCCAAGTTATGAATGCAAACAAAAGCTCTTGAAGGAAATTCGAAGTGCTACTTCAGTGAACACATGAATGATAAGAAAGCAAAATGGCCCTATTCCTGGTATGAAGTAAGTTTGGTCTCTACGGAAGATCAAACGAGCAATGACATGACCTTAGTCAAAGCCTAATTCACAAGGCTCTCACTCTATCTGTTTAATTTATGAAGGCTGAGAGAGGTGAGGAAGCTGCAAAAGAGAAGTTTGAAGTTAGCAGAGGCTGGTCCATGAGGTTTAGGGAAAGAAGCCAAATCTGTAATATAAAAATACAAGGTGAATCCCAGGTGAAGTGCTCAAATACAACTTGGACTTTACCTAACAATCACCAACAATCACAATGTATTTATCTGAAATAAAAGGTGAAGCAGCAAGTGCTAATGTAGAGGCTCTACCAAGTTACCTGCAAGATCTAGCTAACATCACTGAAGGTGGCTACACTAAAAGATTTTCAGTGCAGACAAAACAGCCTTCTGCTGGAGGAAGATGCTAGCTAGGATTTACATAGCTAGGGAGAAGTCAGTGCCTGGCTTCCAAGCTTTAAAAGACAGACTGACTCTCTTATTGGAGTAATTCAGCTGGTGACTTTAAATTGAAGCCAATGTTCACTAATCATTTTGAAAATCCTAGGACCCTTAATGCTACTAAATCTACTAACACTAATTTATATTCTATAAATGGAACAGAGCCTGTGTAACAATCTGTTTATAGCATGGTTTACTGACTATTTTAAGCCCACTATTGAGATTGATTGTTCAGAAAAACGATTCCTTTCAAAACATTACTGCTCATTGACAAGGCATCTGATCACCTAAGAGCAGAAATGGAGATGTACAGGAGATTGTTGCTGTTTTCATGCCTGCTAATACAATATCTATTCTGTAGTCTATGAAGTACAGAGTCATTTTAACTTTCAAGTCTTATTACTTAATCCATTTGTAAGACTATTCCTATGCTAGAAAGGGATTCCTCTGATGGACCTGGGCAACGTAAATTGAAAACCTGTGAAAAAGATATGCTATCTAGATGCCATTAAGAACACCTGTGATTCATGGTAACTGGTTAAAGGAATTTGGTAGAAATTGACTCCAACCTTCGTGGATGATTTTGAGGAGTTCAAGACTTCAATGGAGGAAGTGCAGATGTGGTGGATAAAACAAGAGAACTATTTAGAATTAGAAATGGAGTCTGAAGATGTGACTGAATTGCTATTATTTCATGGTAAAACTTGAGTAGATGCAGAGTTGCTTCTTATGGATGAGCAAAGAAAGTGGTTTCTTAAGATGGAATATATTCTGATAAAGATGCTGCAAACATTGTTAAAATGATGACAAAGGATTTGGAATATTCCGTAACCTTATTTAATGTTTGATAAAATAGGAGAGGGGTTTGAAAGGATTGACTCTAATTCTGAAAGAAGTTCTGTGGGTAAAGTGCTATCAAAAAGCATTGCATGCTAAGAGATATTTTGTGAACCTATCAAGAGATGCATCAAATTCATTAAAGTCTTGTTTTAAGAAATTGCCACAGTCACAGGAACCTTAGCAAACACCACCCATAATCAGCATGCATCAAAATGGAAGAAAGACCCTCCACCAGCAAAATGATTATTACTCACTGAAGGTTCACATGATCGTCAATATTTTTTCCTTTTTTCAGTTTCTGGCTGGGGTTGGGTTTGAACCCGCCACTTCTGGCCTATGGGGCTGGCGCCATACTCCTTTGAGCCACAGGTGCCTCCCTGATAGCATTTTTAAGCAATAATGCTAAATATTTTAAAATTAAGTAATAGTATTAAAGTCATAATGCTAAATATTTTAACATTATGTATATTTTTATTAGGCAATGCTACTGTACACTTAGTAGGCTATAGTATAGCGTGAACACTTTCACATGCATTGGGAGATGAAAAAATTTGTGTACTCGCTTTATTGCAATATTCACTTTATTGCAGAAGTCTGGAACCAGTCCCGTATCATTAGTAAGGTATGCTTGCACAGTACGCACAGAAAAGGTATTATATGCATTAATTTGAATATTCAGCCAGAAGGAAGGGAGATGAAGTATTCAGGAGAAAATAGCAAAACCTAGAGGGCAAGAAAGCTCAAAACAAATGGGTGTCCTGTGACAGGAAAAGTAAAGCGGAGCCTTTAATCAGCATGGGAGGGGTGGAAAGAAATAAGGCTGGAAGGGTAGTTGGTGGCTATACTGTATACAGTAAGAAAGAGGGAAGCATCTTAAGTTATCCTTACCAGCTGTTAAAATTCGTGGAAATCAAGTATCTCAATCTAGACCTCTCGCATAATGTCTGGCAAAACACAGAGACAGACACTAATTTGTAAGGCTGCACTTCGCTCCACAACTGACTGCGAGAGATTCAGAGATAGGGTCACGGATGACAAGGGGGAAGCAGGGAGGGACACTGAGTGGCTGCACTCCCTCCAAGCCAATCAAATGCCTCAGTCTGCGACCCCCAAATGGCACAGCTGCAAAGACATCCTGCATCTCCCATTGAAAAATCCCCTTACGCTCCCCAAATACAAACAGCAGAGTTTGCCATAAATGCGCTGCCCACAGAGCTCATCCCCCACCTGGACCCCCAGCAGGTTAAACGATGTCAGACTCACCACTAATTTCTCAGAAACCCTTCGGGAAGCCAAGCTCAAGATAATTCGCGCCCAAACAATCCAAAGCGGAGCAGATCCGGAGGTGGGCGGGCAGAGAGCGGAAACGGCTGTGACAGGAGGCGGGCCATCTGGCCACACCCCTACGTCATCAGGAACGCGCCAGAGCGCGATTAGATTGGCTGGAGAGAGGGCGGTGTCGGTCTACGCCCCCTGGCTCCTCCGGCTGTGGGTGGTGTCTGGGCGCTGTGTGTGTGTATGTGTGTTTGTGCGTGTGTGCTTGTGTGTGTGTTTATTGAGGGGACGTCCAAGTGTGTGGGCTTCTGACTCACAAGGCGGTGAGCGTGTAAGCCCAGCCGCCCTCTCCCACGCGGAGTCCGAAACAAGCCAACCAGTGAGTAGGACTGTGCACTTTTACATCCTTTTTTGGGGGGAGAAGGCGGTTGTCTCTCTCTTCTACCTCTATCTTCTGAGCTTCTGTCCTTTATTTCCACTCTGTCCTTTTCTTCCTTATTTACTTTCCTACTTTGACAGGATCCCACTCTCTACCTTCTCCTAAGATTTAGATTCTTACCTCGATCAACCTGTCATTTTTTTTGGCGAGGTCCTTGGAAATGCGGAGGTGCTGCTGGAAAGGTTTTCTTAATACCTCTGAGGCCACGCGCTACTTTCTCTGACTACCCAGGCACTCCGAAATGTTCTTGTGGGCAAAAGTCACTTCTTGTGCGGTTCCAGAGCGGTGCGCTGGTTCCTTGGCTCCCTCCCTTCTAGGATGTGGCTCATGTTATCATTAGGGGTCTTGTATTAATAAAAATTGGCAGGACTAAAAATGATTTTCTGTATGTAAATAAGGTTAAGGGCAAGAGATGAAATAGGAAAGACAAATCTAAATTGATATTAAAGCGTTAATTATAATAATTTGTTCTTAGTTTTGTCTAGAAAGAAAGTGTCTTTCAGAAGGTCGAATCCCTGGGTAATGTATCGATGGACAGTTTTAAACCACTTGATAATTTTCCCCCGGTGTGATTTTGTCTTTGATTATTTACTTATGGTAATATCAAATATAATTTGCATACCCTGTGACTCCATCTCTAACCCGAATTGGTTGGACATTGGAGGTGGAAGCCTTGAATTATTAATGTGGAACCACATATCAGTCTTCAAGAACATTATCTGGTGCAGAATTTGCTTTGTCTTATGGATAGTTTTGGAGGTGTGAAACTGCGTTTCATCAATTCTGTTTAACATATTTTAATTGTCAGTAACTTACATTTGCTTTTTATGTTGCTTCTTTGCATATGTGAACGCTCTCTTGATGGGTCTTCTGCAACAATGCAGACATCCTATTGCCACCAATAGGATGGTCTATTTCCAGCCTCCATCAATTTACACGTGATTTTCAGGAAGGCACTGTTATATAGGGTACTTTACTGTCATTTGTCTAATATAGGAAAGCCCCACAAGTATTTTTTGTGAAACGGGTGTGATATTTCCTGTCAAAAATTTAGTCTAAGGTAGTTTTCAAATTGCCTTTTATCTTAGTACTGAAAACAATTCAGTTGTAACTTCATTATTTTTCTTAATCGTCTTTTAAGCTAGTGAATGTAGTGGATGGCTTGCCAAAAAATGGAGGAAAGTGACTCCATAGATTTAGTAGAATAAAAATCATGATAGCTTTTAAAAACTGATGAGAGCTGTTTTTGTGGTATTTCCATTTAGACTTTGTTATGTGGACTTTTACCTTGATGAACATACTGCATTTGCAATTATGTAAACTGAGTCACTTAATACTTTTTGAGTATCTCCTCTTTTGAAAAAACTGCATTACATCATAGTTTTAGCTTTTTATTTATGTATAATAAACTTAACAGAAAGTGCACATAACCTAATTATACAGTTTTTTAAATTTCAGGTTAATATGGGGGTACATACAATTAGTTTACGTAAATTACTTTTGTAAGCTTAAAGTCTGCATTGTAGCTGTGTCCTTCATCTGGGAATTGTGCCATAGATCTGCGCAGTGTCCCCATCGTGTGGGAATTTACCTATCTTCTTCCCCCCACCCCCGTTTGAATTTAATTTGGTTTTTCTCTCATGTGAGCACATATTTGTTAATCTAGTTTCAAATTGAAGCTGAGTATATGTGATGCTTATTTTTTCATTGTGATACTTTATTAAGGAGAATATTCTCCAAAGCTGTCTAGCTTGTTACAAAACATACAAAATCTCCATCTCTTTTTATAGATGAATAGTATCCCATGGTATACATAAACCACAATTTATCAATCCATTTGTGTGTTGAAGGGCAGTTAGACTGTTTTCACATCTTTGCGATTGTGAATTGTGCTACTTATAAACATTTAAGTGCAAATGACCTTCTGGCAAACTGATTCTTTTTCTTTTGGGATACCTAGTAATGGGATTGCAGGATCTAATGCTAGGTCTACTTTAAGTTCTTTGAGGACCCGCCATACTTTTTTCTTTCTTTCTTTTTTTTTTATTAAATCATAGCTGTGTACATTAATGCAATCATGGGGCACCATACACTGGTTTTATATACCATTTGACGTATTTTCACCACACTGGTTAACATAGCCTTCCTGGCATTTTCTTAGTTATTGTGTTAAGACATTTGTATTCTACATTTAGTAAGTTACACATGTACCCTTGTAAGATGCACCGTAGGTGTGATCCCACCAATCACCCTCCCTCCGCCCATCCTTCCCTCTTCCCTCCCCTCCCTCTCCTCCTTTCCCATATTCTTAGATTATAACTGTGTTATAGCTTTCATATGAAAGCCATAAATTAGTTTCATAGTAGAAATTGTGATATATGTACACCATGGAATAGTATGCAGCCTTAAAGAAAGATGGAGACTTTACCTCTTTCATGTTTACATGGATGGAGCTGGAACATATTCTTCTTAGTAAAGTATCTCAAGCATGGAAGAAAAAGTATCCAATGTACTCAGCCATACTTTTTTCTATAGAGGCTGAACTAGATTGCAGTCCCACCTGAGGGTTCCCTTCTCTCCAAACTCAGATTAGCATCTGTTGCTTTAGGGCCTTGTGATGTGGACCATTCTCACTGGTGTTAGGTGATTATCTCAAAGTGGTTTTGATTTCTTTGATGATTAGGGATATTGAGCATTTTTTCATGAGTTTGTTGGTCATTTGTCTTCATGGGAAAGTTTCTGTTCATGTCTTTTACTAATTGTATTGTTTGATGAATTTCCACATGCAGAATACATCTTTGTAACTGGCATTCAGATCAGGATCATCACCCCCAAAAGTACCCTTCTTGCTGCCTTTGTGTACTAACCACCATAAACTACTATTTTAACTTCTGATATTAAAGATTAGTTTTGATTGTTTCTAAGCATATTTCAATAGCTATGTAAAATTCTATCATTTATATATGCTGTAATTCACATATTTTTATGTTATTAGACATTTATGATTTTTCTGAGGTTTCTATTACAACTAAAACTGTATGGAACATCTACTTTATGTATTGCTACAATAGCTTTCCCAGGAGTGATGTTCCTTGGCAGAATGGCATAAACATTTTTGGGACTTTATTTATTGCATTGACAATTTACTTTCCAAAGTAGTTAAAAAAGTTAATACTGTCACCAGTGATTTATGTGTCTTGTTTTATGACCCCATAGTAAGTGTTGAGTATTCACTTCCTTTAAATTGGTAGGTAAGAAATGGTATGGAAAACAGAATTTTAAACTCACTTTTCCTGTTGTCTTAGCTAATGTAAAACAACATGGTATGATGAATATGTTTATAAAAGTTTTATCCCAATATCTTTTAGAACAATAGGCTCCATATGGTTAAGCTGTGTGACTCTGACAAGTATTTAGTAATTCAAGTAAACAATTAACTGTTTTTCTGGGTAGGATTTTGATCAAGCCAGTTTATGTCTTTATTTCTCTGAACCTTAACTGCTACGTTTGTAAAATGGTGAAGTTGAATCCTATTATAAGACTCTGCTAATTATCAGGCATATACAGCTCTGACGTTGGACCAATTTATAGACTAGCAGAGAAGTAGATTACTGAAGAGTCCATGTAGCTCACCCTGTGGATTTAGTAATGGGTTGTGAGGATACTAATGCAAGGACTTTGAAATAGTCTGCATAGGTTCAAGTGCTGGCTCTTTTGTGCCTCAGTTTCCTAATCTTTAAAATAGGGATAATATCAGTACCTACTATTTGGTGACACCCAAACTCAAATGTTTATTGCAACACAATTCACAATTGCAAAGATGTTGAAGTAACCTAAGGGCCCATGAATTCATGAGTTGATTAAGAAAATGTGTTGTATATACATGGACTACTACTCAGCCATAAAATGGAATTAAGTAGTGTCTTTTTGCAGCAACTTGGATGAAATTGGAGATCATTATCTTAAGTGAAGTATCTCAGGAATAGAAAGAGAAATACCACATATCCTTTGTAAACTGAGAGCTAATCGATGGGTACGGACACAAATAGATATAAAGATCATAGGAAAGGGAAGCTATGGGGTACAGTGAACACTAGTGAGGTGATGGGCATACTAAAAGCCCCAATTTAATCATTATGAAAGGTGTCCATGCAAGAAAAACATTTGTGTCTATTTAATATTGTGAAATTATAAAAATATAAACATGACAACAAAAAATTAAAATTGTTTCTCTATGTGAAGTCTTTATAGCTTTCTCTGTGCCTGGCACATAGAAACTATGAATTTTGGAGATAATACCTGAATTAGTCAAACGAAAATGTTCTAGGGACAAGGAAGAGCAAGAGAAAATCCCCAGAACTTGAATAAAGATAGCAACTGCTGGTAATCTAGTATTTCTAGAATATAAAATGTGTAGAGAGGACAATGGTAGAGATGAGTCTGAGAGGTAGGCAGAGACCACGTTATGAATGCCTGTGTGTCTTGTTTACCTCTTTTTTCCTCTGTTACCCAACATAATGCCTGTTATAAAGTGGTATTTAATACAAACAAAAGCATTTTGAATGAAAAAGTTCAATTTAATTAGAAGACTGTACTATACTCTTCACATGATGCAGAATCTTTGAAAAATTTTGTGAAGAGAGTGACATAGATTTTTATAGATTTGCCTTGGTGTTATTGTGTAGAATGGGTTAGAATGGGCTGAGATTCTAGTAGCTAAAAGGCTGCTGAGGAAGGAGACTAGAGTTAGAATGCTGATAGTAATTATGGGGAACAGACTCCAAAGTTAGAAACTATCAGGTGAAGGAAAAGGAAGAGATGAAATCATATTACTATACCTTCTTCCTTCTCTTTTCCTTTCTTATCAATAGTGCCTATTTTTCCTCCCTCTTGCAAATGTATATATACTGTGTTTCTTTTTCTAGGTCAGTTCTTATTCCTGTTGGGTGTTTTCATGCTCTACCATGTTGAGGGCTAAGAATCGACTTTTTTTATTTTTCCCTCATTACCTGAAGAAGGTAAAAGAATCATTGGGCTCCAGGCTCATATGGCAACGACTTCTACACCAGCAACAACCACTTCATCCAGAATGGGCTGCCCTGGCTAAAAAGCAGCTGAAAGGCAAAAATCCAGAAGACCTAATATGGCACACCCCAGAAGGGATCTCTATAAAGCCTTTATATTCCAGGAGGGATACTAAGGACTTAGCAGAAGAACTCCCTGGAGTGAAGCCATTCACACGGGGACCATATCCCACTATGTATACCTTTAGGCCCTGGACCATACGCCAGTATGCTGGCTTTAGTACTGTGGAAGAGAGCAATAAGTTCTATAAAGACAATATTAAAGGTGAGATTGTAATGTAATATAATAAGAGTCATACTTCCTAATCTTGGCTTTTTTTGAGGGGAGGCTAGTTAATCTCTGTACAGATGATACTCCCTTTATAATTTTTTAGTTAAAAACTATACTCTGAAGAAATTGATGTTTTCAACTTCTGTGGTCAAAAAGATAAGTGAGTCAGAATAAAGTGCTAAATTCTTGAAATTGAACAACACTTACATGCACATCGTTTAAAAGGAATTAAGTGAAGTTAAGTTGCTTGAAGAAAAAAGACATTGACTTTGCTTTTGAAAAACGTAACATTGTCAGGATAGGTATTGGAAGTGAAGATCGTTTAAATGGTACTCAAGGAAAGTAATAAACAAATGATAACATGGTACAGATATGTTCAGTGCAGTCTGGCATTCTCTAAAAGTTACCTTAATTATTATTTCTTCTCTGATCTATAATAAAATCATATTGTTTGAATGCTAAACTTGAAGATTGTAAGGATATACTTACATTTAGTATAGATTATTTTAGTTATTTACAATTTTTTTATGACTTTCATAATTCTGTTTCTCAGAATATTTGAATAACCAAGACATCTTGTTAGGACCATATAAAGAACAGAAAAAAGTAAGTAGGCATACGAAACTGTTAACTATATATGAATAGCCAGATCTTTTCATGAATTTTAGAAATATTTCAATCAAAAACTGTTAAGATAAAACACAACTTAGTATATAAGCACCACACATTCAGATAAAGATGAGATGAGTGAGATATTGTATTCCTTTCATTCTTTTCTGTGGTGAGGTCAGGAACTCAATTTGTGCATTTTAGCACATAGGAAACAGCTGACTCTTGGGAAGTGATATCTTTCAATTTGTCTTGCTATGCTGTGATGAATCAACATTTTTAGTAATGTTAAAGTAAATCGGCTTACTTTGATCCCAGACTCTTTAATCTTAGATTATTTTTCTCCACATGTTTAGCTGGTCAGCAGGGATTATCTGTCGCCTTTGATCTAGCAACACACCGTGGCTATGATTCAGACAACCCTCGAGTTCGTGGTGATGTTGGAATGGCTGGAGTTGCTATTGACACTGTGGAAGATACCAAAATTCTTTTCGATGGAATTCCTTTAGAAAAAATGTCAGTTTCCATGACCATGAATGGAGCAGTTATTCCAGTTCTTGCAAATTTTATAGTAACTGGAGAAGAACAAGGCGTACCTAAGGAGAAACTTACTGGTACCATCCAAAATGATATACTAAAGGAATTTATGGTCAGAAATACGTATATATTTCCTCCAGAACCATCCATGAAAATTATTGCTGACATCTTCCAATATACAGCAAAGGTATACTTTGTAGTTATTATAGGTTTTGCTGTAGTTCTTTGAATGTGGGAATTTTTACAACGTGATTTGAATTTGGTTACTGAATCTCAGTAATAATTATAGTATGAAGTCAGGGTGTTTTATTGTTATTAGTTTTTTATTTTTACTGTATCGTATGATTTGTCATTATCATAACCTAGGCAGTAGGCCATTAATATATTTTCTTTATTGTTAAAATTTAAATCTTTAATATTTATTAGAATCAGGGAGATCTCATAATTTATATTTCTTTAATTCCCTCCAGAGTTTAGGTGCAGTTGTGAAGTAGACACTGGTGTCAGACAGATGAGGCAGCTTTATTTCTGCTAAAAGCAGGATTAGAAGATAACACGGATATCTGCAACCTCAATGAGGTTCCTAATATTCACCCCTGAATGTTATTCATCTTCCTCAATCAGAGTGGTGGGAAAAGATGGCTCTGATGGTGTTCTTATAGTAGCAGCAGTCTCTCCACAACATTTTCTTTCTTCCTCATATTTCTTCTTTTTTTTTTTTTTTGAGCAATTCATATATATTTTCACCCATTATTCACACTTTGCTTTTTGCTAATGATGATCTCCTTCCGCTTATCTACTCTAAGACTAGACCATTATTTCACGGCAAAGGGAAATCTCTTCTCCATCAAAACTTTTTTTATCTCTTTCACCCCTTACATTTACTGTTATCTCGGAATGCTAGCAAACATTGCCTGTACTCCTCATTTGATATTTAGCCTTTACACTTTACAATTCTATCTCTTCTCATATATTCCTTCTGCCCAATATTGCAGATTTTACTGCATAAAATTGTATCTTTCTGTCACCTTTTTAGACTTAAAGAACATAATACACTGAAAGATTGTGGTTAATAGCAAATGATAAACAAATAGTAGTAGCTTAAAGTAAATAGGAGTCAATTGCCTCGTATAAAAGAGGTCAGAAGGTAGGCTGTCAGGCGCTTACTTTTATAGAAGCTCCACAGACGTGGGATTCCAGGCTCCTTTTATTTTTCTTCTCTTGTTAATGTGGTGGCTCATGGTTAAGGGAGGGAGGTGGGGGAAAGGTGTGGTAGGGAGAGAGAGGCCTAGCTCCTTTTATTGACAGTGAACGTAGAGAAACACCAAACTCCCACATGTATCAGTAAGAGATACATGTAATAAGAGATAGCATAGCAGTAAGAGATTGGAAATGTAGTCCTGTACATTGGCACTCTGAATTTATTCAGAGTTCATCTGTTACATGAGAGGGGTAGAGAATGGTTATTTGAGTAGGTAGTAGCATACTGTGCTATTATATACTTGCTTGGGTATATTTCAATTTGTGGGACATCTTGCTTTCTGCAATCTTCATGTAAGTTGATAAAATGCCAATTTCTGATACTGATCAATAATGTTACATTGTAGTACTTTGTAAACTGTGAACTTCTGTATTTTTAAAAAAATTTAATTATAACAAAATACACATAACATGAAATTACCATCTTAATTTTTAAGTGTACAATTCAGTGGCACTAACTACATTCACATTGGCAAGCAACCATTCATCTCCAGAGCTTTTTCATCCTCCCAAGTGAAACTGAATGCACTAAGCAATGAATTCCATATCCTTCTCTCTAGCCCCGGCAAGCTCCTTCTATTTTCAGTCTCTGAATTTGACTAGGATCCTCAAATAAGTAGCATCTTACAGTATGTTTTTTTTTTGTGACTTGTTTATTTCACTTAGTGTAAGATCCTCAAAGTTCACCCATGTTGTAGCGTGTGCAGAATTACTTTGTAAGATTGAATAATATTCTACTATTCGGTTATTTTTACTATTCTTAAATTTTTCCACTTTTCTCCATAGAGAAATCCCTGCTTGTGTCCTTGCTTCTTAGTTATAAACTCTAAATATTCTCAGGTAGTCTCTCAACTCCATAGGATACAAGCTCTATTGCTTTTGTTGTGGAACATATTTTAAGGGCTTTTTTTAATTATAAATAAAATATTTGCAAATATAAACTATGTATATATTTTGGATATATGGCATACACTATGTATCTTATGGTATGGAGATAGCTTGTGTGTTCATACCATGTGTAGTGTGTGTGTATATACACCACACATTAATAACATCAACTAACCTATTCTGAGCGCTTGCTATGTCCAGCATGATACATGTACTGAATGATTTTAAAGAGTCATTTCATTTCATCCTATAATTTCAACGAGAAAGGTACAATTATTGTTTCTATTTTGTAGATTAGGAACCCAAAACTGAGAAATTTGCTTGCAATCTCATAGCTAGATAAATGATACAGATCTCAGGATCTGAGAATTTTGAGAACTCTGACCCTGGAAGTCTGTGCTCTTAACTACTTTACTTAGTTTCTACGATTTAGTTTTTGTGATTTTACATTTGGTTCACGCCTGGGAACAATAATAAGTTTTGATTCTGTGGGATATCTGTGGTAGATATTCTACTAACATGAAAATAATTAGGAGACTGGTTGAAATGCACTTATCTTATTGGTTGTAGTTGAAAGAACCTGGCTGGGATATGGTTAGCATTAAATGTTACAATAAATCAGATTCAATTTTCGCTTTTTAAGCCCAGCATTTTGTTTCAATATATTTAAAACTAAGGGTTAAGTCATTTCCTTTTTTATCCTTTATGTACTTATTAATTTTCAATGCCTTCATTCAAATAAGAAAATTAATAGCTACTAAATAATATCAAATGTATATATCTTTAGCAGATCAAACCATGGTTATAAGTCCTAATAAACTCTAAATATTGACTCTTATGAGGTCAAAGTCCTTGGTTTGGAATTAAAAATATCTTCATGTAGTTCTCAGGCCAAAGTTTGCATTTTCCAATCTCAGCTAATTCAAAGTTAAACTTTTAGAAAGATAGTACAAATTCTTTTTCCACTAGAAAAATAAAATAGATATAGTCCTGAATGATAAGGGTTCATGAACCAACCATTAAAATTAGAGAATAAATTAAATACAACAAATAAACATTAAATATCTTCAGTTAACATTATAAACTTCTGAGTATATTTGAGCTGAAGATGATTTTAGAATAATTGCTTTTAGAAAATGTTTAATAGAAACTTTTAATATTTGTGTTTATTTACTGTTACAATTTTTATTTTATGTAGCACATGCCAAAATTTAATTCAATTTCAATTAGTGGATACCATATGCAGGAAGCAGGGGCTGATGCCATTCTGGAACTGGCCTACACTATAGCAGATGGATTGGAGTACACTAGAACAGGACTCCAGGCTGGACTGACAGTTGATGAATTTGCACCACGGTGAGTAAATTAAATTTAGTTATTGTTTCAACATTAAGAGAGTGTATGGGGCCATTTTATGAGTGTACAGCAAATTATATTAGTAAAATGAAACTGTAAATATGTGTTAGTTTAGATTTAGATTTTCTTATGTATTATCTGAGTAGCAATAAGAGAATAAGCCAATTTAATTTATAATAGAAAATTAGAATTAAGATTGATCATACTTTTTTGTAAATTAGGGGAATATCTTGCCTAACCTATTTTGAGAACACAATTTACTTGCACATTTTAACAAATTATATTAAAATGTAACCATAATGTTAAGACAATTTTGCTTTTCTTCTTTTAATTTTTCCATCATAAAATATGCAAGTCATCTTGTATGTTTCACATATGTAATAGAAATGTTTTGAGATGCACAGTCCTTTTGAAAACATTTTATTTTATAACAGCTTGTTAATAAGATTGTATGACAAATATGGAAAAATGTAAATGAATTTAAATGTAAATATAATACTTTATGAAAGTATTTCAATTTGGGGTGAAAAAAAATCAACAGTTCAGTCACTTTAGCAATCACTTACTAAGCTTTGCTCTGGGCCAAGCAGGGTAGGGATTCTGCAGCCTCAGGCCACATGGGGTCCACCAGATCCCCATGTACTGCTCCTCTGTTTAATCCAAACTTCATGGAACAAAACCCTTCTAAAGTACGTGTTCTGCAAAAGTTGAGTTCAGCCAAAAGGCCACAGTTGATGATCCAGAATTCCACATGGGGCCCAAAGGCCACAGGTTACCGTTTCCACGATCATATGAAAACTTTATTTGCTCTTTTGACTTTCATTTTCCCAAGAGTTTATAGAGGTGTTTTCAAGAAGCTGCTTAATATATGATGTTGCAACGGGTTGCAAAAACAGACTGCAACTCTCTTCTCTTCTACATATTAAAAGAAATTTTGTAAAACATAAAATAATAACTTTTATTATTAGAGAAGTATATTTTTCAAAAGAATTGTTGGTTATGTTAACATGTTATAGGTTTATTTTTATTTTTAAATGAACTAGTAAGTAAAATATGGACAAATATTCAAATAAAGAAACATTCTTTGCGCTCTTCAGGAATTTTAAGAGTGAAAAGGGATCCTGAGATCAAAATATTTGAGAACGGTGCAGGTGTGCTAGCTCACATCTGTAATCCTGGCACTCTGAAAGGCTGAGGCAAGTAGACTGCTTGAGCTCATAAGTTTGAGACTGCCCTGAGCAAGAGCAAGACCTCATCTCTAAAAAAACAAATAGCTAGAAGTTGTGGCGGCCACCTGTAGTCCTAGCTACTTGGGAGGCTGAGGCTTTCTTCAGCCCAAGAGTTTGAGGTTGTTGTGACCTGTGATGCCACGGCACTCTACCCAGGGCGATGAAGTAAGACTCTGTATAAATAAATAAATAAATAAAACAAAATATTTGGGAACTACCTACCGTGTTAACTTCTTCCAAGTATATATCAGGAATTTTTTTTTTTTAAGTTTTGCTCTCTTACTGTTGACCTTGTTTTACATAGGGATTCACAAGCTTTGCGCCCTGAGAGGCAGGCAAACTGAAATGTGTAAGTCAGCTATAGAATATAAGATAGAAGGGAGTAGTGGAGGTTGGGGACAAATTGGAGAAATATCTGCCTAAACCAAATACATGATAATTTTTTATAAAAAAACAAAAACTAAAACTTTCTTGCTATCTAAACAAAGCAATTTTGTCATTTTATTCTCTTTATATATGACCCCTGCCTTACATATTAGGTATTCCTAAAATATTTTTCTTTTTACAAATGGAATCTTTATTTAATTAAGGACACAAGAGGAGATTCTTTCCTAAAGAAAACCATTTGCCAAGTGAATAATTCTTACCTGAAACAAATAATCACAGCTGTTTCTTTCACATGCATAAATTTTAATATGTTAGGTTTAAAGCTACATAAATATTGATTTTAATTCAGATTAACTTGTTTGTAATTAAAATCTGGACATTGATTTTCTAGTGTATGATACAATTAGTTTTATTTTCTGTTCTGTCTTGTTATTTAATTAAATTCTGGACTTAACATTACTATTTTAGGTTGTCTTTCTTCTGGGGAATTGGGATGAACTTCTATATGGAAATAGCAAAGATGAGAGCTGGAAGAAGACTCTGGGCTCACTTAATAGAGAAAATGTTTCAGCCTAAAAACTCTAAATCTCTTCTTCTAAGAGCACATTGTCAGACTTCAGGATGGTCACTTACTGAGCAGGTCTGCATATAATTTAAAATATAGAATTTTAATAAAGTCATATATTTTCTTCTCAGCAACATGGCATAATCAGGGAAGAGATGTAAGAAGCTATCGCTAATATTTGATGATCATAAACATTCTTAAGCATAATGCATGCTTAGGTTTGTATTAAACATACTCTGATAAATAGGATTGGTTCCCTCTAGTGGGTAACAGTGTAAAATCATTTTACATCTTGCATGTAGTACTGTTTTACTTTTTTAAAAGTAAACAAAATTTGATGATGAGGAAGAAGTAAAAATTATAATTTAATTCATACTCATATAATTTTAAGAACTGTGTAATGAAAATGTTATTTTACACATACACATATATTTTATTTTTTTAATTTATATGTTTAAACAAGCAGGCACACAGGCTGTTTAAATGGTGTTATCATTTAGGTAATTTAATTTTAATCCATTAAAAATCATGGGGTGATGATCTTATTTTTTCACATGTTCCATATATTATTTGACACATTTTAAAATTCTGTGTGTAAACTTAAATTGCTTTTATACATTTAAAAGTAAATAACAGCTAATATTCTCCATATGAAATATAACTTTAGGTTCTTGTAATTGGAGAAATAGAGATTTTAAGGGTTAGAAGGAACATAGTAATTGTTTTTGTTTTAGCCTGCTTATTTTTACAGCTAAGTACACTGAAGTTCAGAGAGGTTCAATGACTTACCCAAATTACAATTAGAAATGCAACGAACTAGAACTCGAATTTCCTATCATTGTTCATCTGTTTTATTTACCATTTGAGTGACTGTTTTGTTTACATCACTGTGGTGTGGATACTTTGAGATATACAAAATACTTAGGAGATAGATGAAGGATTATATAATTAAAGTAGAAAAGTATACATACTTATTGAAAATTATTTAGGCAGTATACAAGTCAACACAATAAGTATTTGATATGTCAGAGGAATATAAGAGACAATGTTTTAATGCCTACGCACAGAGTAGACACTTTGGCTCTTAAATCTCTTTCGGGCTTGTTCACTGATTTGTCTAAGTTTATTTGACATTCTGAAGTCTGGTGTGTACACTGGCATAGAAGATATGCAGTAGTTGCTGTTTAATTGTGTTGCCTTTTATAGCTGCAGTATCTATCACCAGCTTCCCTACTTGGTTTTTTTTTTTTTAAGGTTTATTTTTTTTTCCCTACTTGGTTTTTTGTTAACAAATGTTTTAGGATCCCTACAATAACATTGTCCGTACTGCAATAGAAGCAATGGCAGCAGTATTTGGAGGGACTCAGTCATTGCACACAAATTCTTTCGATGAAGCTTTGGGTTTGCCTACTGTGAAAAGTGCTCGAATTGCCAGGAACACACAAATCATCATTCAGGAAGAATCCGGGATTCCTAAAGTGGCTGATCCTTGGGGAGGGTCATATATGATGGAATCACTCACAAATGATGTTTATGATGCTGCCTTGAAGGTCAGTATTTCTGCGTTGCAACTTTGCTTTCAAGACTTACAGATTTAGAAAGATTTATAGATTCATAAATAAGGATTTATAGATTTTTGAATTTTTAAATCAAATCATTTCTCAATTTATATCAAGATTTGTGAAAGAGAAAAGGAGAAATTTAAATTTGATTTTATAGTTTTCAAGACCATATAGACATACATTTGTATTTGTATTATTCTATTCAAAGAGTTAAAAAGACAACTAGTATATTTAATAGCTTTATCCAAAAAAGAAGGTTTTTGTCTTCTACTTGTTTTTTCCTGTTTTCTGGAGTAAGTTCCATACTTCTTTGTTAATTTTTGTTTTTATCTGCATGGTTTAAAGTCTCATGTGTATACTGTTTCTTATAATTCCATCAGTTTTAGTCATTAGACCTTGGACATTATCTATTGCTTTCCCAATATGGTAGTTTAGATTTTAGCTGATTCATGCCCCTTTGTCCCTTGTCCCTTACTGCCATTATAATCATTTCTCAATAGAATCCTTCCTGAAGTCCTCTAATGCTTTCATTTGTTTTAAATTGTTCTTAGTTCTGCTGACCACTGCTGTTCTTTGACTTCTCTTTGCCATTATCCTGGGACTTTTTCACTTTTTCTCTGTTGAATGCTGAATCCCGAATCCTATGTCTATCTCTTTGCTTTATGAAGCACATCTCACAGCAACCTACTAGAAAAAATGGTGCAGGAGAGACAAATTATTTGAAACTTTGCCTGTTTGAAAATATCTTTATTCTATTCTTGTACTTGATTGATTGTCTGAGGAGGTTTGAAATTATTTCCATTCAGGAATTCATCAGCAAGTTTTGTAAGCATTGAGATCTGTTTTTTTATTCTAGATTTTTATTCTAGCCTTTAATACTTCTAATCAGAAATTTGATCCCATTCTCATTCTAGAAGTTTTTTTCTGAAAGCATCAGGGTCTCTTCTGTATTTTTTGTGTAAATGTACAAGTTGGTATGTTTATTTTTTCCTACATTATACAGAACCTTTGACAAGTCTTTTTTGTATTATACCATTTTTATATTTTTATAGCTCTGGGAAACTTTCTTGCATTATTTCTTTGACAATATCTTCCTACCATTTTTTTGTGGCTTCTCTTTCTAAAACTGCTAGTAATAAGCTGTGGGAACTCCTTAAATAATGCACTGAAGTTCTGTTCTTTTTCTATAATTCATCTCTTTGCATTTTTGTTCTGTTTTCTTGGAGATTTGTGAACTCTGTGCTTCTGCTAAGTTTTTAACATTCACATGTCATAATTTTAATTTTCAATCTCATTTTTTTCTGATTTTTACTTTTTTATGTCATATTTGTTTCATTAATGTAGAATCTCTTATTCTGAGGATATTAGTGATAGTTTTAAAATTTTCCTCTATATCCTATATTTTCTCTTTCTTTTCTTTTTTTGTTTGCTTTTTGTCTGTAGTCTTATTGTTCAGAATGCTGGCTTTTATTTCATTAAGACAACTTTCCCTTACTTTTCTCCATATTTAGTGTTTGATATTTCATTGCCTCTTGAGTTCATTTTCTGTAGAAAGTAAATTTTGGTTCTACTGACAGAATGGGACCGGGGTAGTTGCAAACTCTCTAGTAGTCTCCCTCTTTTTAGCTTCTCATCTTACCCTTGTCTTCTGTAATGGAAGACAGATTATTCTTCAGGGAAAAGCCAGTTTGACTTTGATCCTTTCCACTAGGTCATATATAACTCCACCATCTATTTTTGCTTTTATCTGAACCTACGATTAAAGATGTAAATGTTTTCTTGTTTTGTTAAAGATACAGTAATATCATTTCTTTGCTGCTCAAATCAAAAGTAAATAGTATTTTTAAATATACATATCTTTAAAAGAGGCTTTATTTATGTAATAATGAAAACTTTACTGATATAGCTAAAAATAAAGACTAGAGAATTGATGTTATCTATTTTTCTCCTAAGACATGAGTGAGAGATTTTATTTTCCATAATATACTTATTAATTTTAGATTATGTTTTCAAATACTTTCAACACACAAATTCTAATTAATTACCTTTGATGTTTATTTATTTTCTTATGAAATACTAAATTCTTACAAAATATTAACATTTAGTTTATAATTTTATTAATATTAGTAATTACATAACACAACAAATCAGTTTTCTGTATTCTCTTTTAGTTTTATTAATGTTTTTCTTATTAGCTTATTAACGAAGTAGAAGAAATGGGTGGAATGGCCAAAGCTGTCGCTGAAGGAATACCTAAACTTCGAATTGAAGAATGTGCTGCCCGAAGACAAGCTAGAATAGATTCTGGTAAGATAAAGTGAAAAGTTTATGTAGGAAATCCAGAATTTAAAAAAAATCTTAATTTCTCTTTGAGGATAACATGTAGTTAATATAACAAAAATAATGAAAAGATGAAATTTGTATAAATTTTTTTCATATTTATGTGTTTGTATTTGTATTTTAGCATTATGTATGTATGTATTTGTATTTTAGCATGAATGGATACATACAGGCAAGCTTATATAGAAAGTGTGTGGAGTATAACCATTATATGTATGTACATGTTTGTGAGTGGCTATTACCAACATTTTGAAGATGACATTATTGATGCTCACTGGATTCTGCATTGGAATATTTGTTAATTCAGTCAATAAATACTTTTTAGTCTAATGTGTTTGAGGCATTGCCTGTGTCTGAGCATACAACTGTGAATAGGACAAATCATGGTTTCTGTGCCCATCAAGCTTACATTCTAGTAAAAGAGAGAAAAATGAACAAGTAAGCAAATAAAATATCACAGATTGTGATAAGTGCCATGAAGGAGATAAGAAGGATCGTAACCTGGGATAGAAGTGGTGGGATATTTTTAGATAAGAGTATTAATCTGATAGTTTGAAGCAAAATAATATATTCTTTATTATGTAAGGAAGTATCTTTTTTAACTTTGATTTATTGCTTATACATTTTAAAGTATTTATCTCTTTTTAAAAAGCAATTGGCTGTAAAAGAAGTCAAGAAAATATTAGAAAAGCTACTGAGTATTAATTCTCTACCTTATGAATATTAGATGGTAACTTGTGATTATTTTTATTTTGTAGTATTAGAAGAAAATTTGTCAGAAACTCTGGGAAAGTGTATAGTTAGAAGAATAATAAACGTTCTGATATATACCTGTTCTTTCCTCTCATACCACCAACCCACATTAGAATTTGCTGATCTATATTGAAGTTTTATTAAAAGTTAGGAATACTACTTAAAAATATTAAATGTGCAAGGAAAATACACAACAATTGGAATATTGCTATTAGGCAGTTATTTATGAATAGAATGTTTATATTTCCTCCTTTGGGAAAACAGGTTCTGAAGTAATCGTTGGAGTAAATAAGTACCAGTTGGAAAAAGAAGATTCTGTAGAAGTTCTGGCAATTGATAATACTTCAGTGCGCAACAAGCAGATTGAAAAACTTAAGAAGGTATTCATGGTTTTTACTTTTTAGTATTTTCTGTGTTCTGAATACTAGCTAAGCTCCTAAATTGTCCTGCTTAATCCTTAAAATAACCATATGATGTGAGTATTATTTTTCATCATTTCAAATATAAGGAAACTAAAGATAAGACATTGAGAAACTTGCTTGGGGTATTAATAATTAGATAGCCAGGACTCAGTCTGGGTTTGCTGACAACAAAAACTCATATTTTAAACCATGATATCTGTGTCTGTGAAACTTACTTGTTATTAAAAACCACACTACAACAATAGTATCTTCTATAATTTATAGATTAGAACTAAAGCTTAATGATTATGTGATTCAACCAAATTTAAAAACAGAACAAAGTGTAGTGTTAGTATTTGAACCAGGGCTTCTCTTTGTAATTTCTTTCCACTAGACCTTAGTGCCTCATACTACTATGAAAGAATTACTTGCTTTCTGATTTTTTAGATTTAACTATATTTGGTAGTGCTTTAGTAAGCTACAATTTAAAATGAACTTTATTTTGATGGAAACTAGAATACTGTATTTCCTTTTTATTTTCAATTTCTCATGGAGATGAACCAAAGAATATGAAATACTGAAATAGATAAACCATATTAATTGTCATTGTTTTAACAGATGCATTTCTGTTGTATAAAGATACCGTGGCATCTCAATCTTTGGCTTTTGTAATTACTACTGTTTCCAAGACTGGAAATTTAAAAATTAAATGGTTATTCCTTGTCTCTTTTGCTGTGATTCTTTAAGATATGACTGTTTTTTCCTTAGTTCAAATATTCTGTAAAAATCTATTAGACTTTTTCCAGTTAGGTGGGATGCATAGCTATCATCTTCAAGTTCTTTTTCCCATTAGAATTAATGGTAGATGTTTAGTGATAATTATTTTCTCTTTTACCCTCAGTCTAATCAGGAGTAATAATGATTTCATCTGTTACACTTTTTCATTTTTTAAAATGTCCTATTTAGCATGTAGCATTTTATTTTTGTTAATCATAAAAGTCTCAGTGTTTATTATATTTGGAAAACCCCTTTCTCCTCTATTATACTTTAGATTCATATTAATTCTATACCCTCAAAGTTTGAGGTGTTCCATTTATCAAAAATGATCATACATTTTATTTTGGGCAAGAGAGAAAAAGTCAGTAATTTTCAACAATATAAGAATAATAGTTAACATTTATTGAGCACTTACTATATATTACATTCTATGCTAAGTGCTTTTCTTAAATTATTGTTGTTTTTGTGTGTTTAACAGGTGGTTACTATTTTTGTTTCCATTTGCAAATGAGGGAACTAATGACTAGGGAATCTCATCTAGTTCAAGTTTATACTGTAAGTGGGAGAGCTGGGATTTGAATGCAGGTTTCTTGATTCTAGTGCCAGTTTAGGAGAAATGGGTATTTCAGTCTAACTTTTTCCTAATTTTGAACCTTCTTAGAAGCATTACCAAATCAAATTCTTTTATTAAAAGAATTAACTTTCACCATGGCTAAAATCAATAGATGTTTTTACAGCTAAATGTATTTCTGCTGTGGTACTCTGAATTCTTTTTGCTACTGTACTAAAGTTTATGTTTTCTTATGTTTCCCCTTTAGAAATAGTTATAACAATATTTTGACTTGTAATGTTAATAGTTTTTTTCAAGCTGAACAACCCCAACGGTAATTTTATATTAAATTGTTTTTCTTTTCTTCCCTTTCTTTTCTTTTTTTTTTTTTTAAATTAAATTGTTTTTCTACAACCCTAGCCCCAATTAGGTATAGGTTCATGAATTTTAGTAATTTGTTGCTTATGTAATTATAGGAAACAACCTAATCTAAGATGACTAGTTTTTTTAGTAAACCAGAAAAGGTGTACTTTTCAGTCTTTGCTCAAATGTCACCTTATCTAACCAGCTTAGAGTGATCTATATCTGTAATAATACCTCACTCTGATGCCCCAATCAATTCTTTATTTGTGCTTTGTTTTTTGTTAAATTATATATTTATTTGTTTATATGTTTGTATATTGTTTCTTTCTCTCATTAATAAAATGTAAAGTTCATGATGAGATAAACTTTGCTTTGTTTATTGCTATTTTCCCACCACTAGAAAAATGCTGGCATTCATAGGTGCTTAATTAATATTCATCATCTATTTTAATCAGAAAATGTTTGCAAGTGATAATTATCATTTGAGTTGAATAGCTTTCAATTCTGTGTATTCAGGAATAATCCTATCTTAAAACATAATTGCTGAACATATATGTTAGGAATTGAATTGTTAAGCCATATAGGTATTATTCTGGCTGTCAGTATAATCATATTTGCAGAAGCTCTTGTTTTCAGAAACCATAACTCTCTGCATTCTTGTTTATACTGTTACTTTTATAAAATTATTTATTGATTACCAGTACTGTGCCAGGAATTACATTAGTTACATTTTCTCATTTAATCCTTGTAAGAACCATTTTCTTTTTATCTATCCCATCTGACAGAAGATTAATATGAAGAGATGTTCAATAATGTTCTTATGCCCACTCAACTAGCAAATGTGAAACTGGAACTTGAACTCAAGTATGACTCCTGTGCCCAGGCTCTTAACTCCATACTAGTGTCTTTCCAACTTTTTTGACCATGACTTACAGTCAGAAATGCATTTTACCTACATGCCTACCTGAACACATACACAAGAACACATAACTGAAATAAAAATTTCACAGAGCTACTTATATAAACAGTATGCAGTGCACTTTCCTATTTCAATTTTTTAAAAGTGCTTATTATAATCCACTAATTCTACCTCACCACCCACTACTGGATTACGAGTTACAATTTAAGAAATACCACCACAATATGTTGCATTGTCTCCCCTTAGATTAGAAATTAAGATCACAAAGAAATGTAGACAACTGTCTAAGGTAAAGAAAAATGGGCATTTTCACAGAGAATTTGGAGGTAGGTTGTTCTTGCTGTGATATAGTTGGCCCCTGTATTTGTGAGTTCTAGGTCAGTAGATTTAACCAACCATGATTGAAAATATTTGGGAAAAAAATGAATTATTGCTTCTGTATTAAACATTTACAGACTTATTTTCTTATTATTATTTCTTGAACAATACAGTATAACAAATATTTACATTCTATTAGGTATTAAATTCTATTACGTATTATAAATCTATTTGGTATTTAAATCTAGGATGATTTAAAGTATTTGGGAGGATGTGCATAGGTTATATACAAGTACTCATATGCTGTTTTCTATAAGGGCCTTGAGCATTTTGGTATCTGTGAGGGGACCAATTTCATAATGGATACTGAGGGACAACTATGTGAATTTTCTGTCCCAACTCTGCTTATAGATACTTGAGCAGTGTCATATTTTAGACTCTTACAGATGGTACAACTTGTATAAAAAGTGGATTGAGATAACTTAGTTTGGCACACTGTTGGCAGAGTGGAGTAGAGTTAGGACCTAGGGGAAAAGTTTTTGGCATGCTTTCAGTGTCTTTTAGTCTCACCTTCAGTCTTTCATTCTCGTAGGATTATTTTTAAATACAAACAGCATCAATATACATACATACGTATATATGTACATACATACATACAATATACATACATATTATTACCTATGTGTGTATGTGTGTGTGTATTTAGGTAAAGAAAACTTAAAATGTAACCAAAATATTTTCCAAGTTTTGATCTTTTTTTTTCCTTATTTTTTCCCTTTAATGGTCCTTCAAAATACTTCATGTCAAACACCCTTGTGTTTCGATGCCTTCCAGCTTTAAAAAAGCCTGAGCAGTGTGTGCTGCTTGGGGAGGTCACCACAGTTATCGCCCTGCTTGTTTCTTGCTTGTCAGGGTTGTACACTGAGTTTATTGTTATTTCAGGAAATCTTGAGTGAATGAATGAATTGAATGAATGAAATTCCTAAGTTATGTATTATTCTCTTCATTTTACATTTTATCCCTATTATTATTATTATTTCTTTTTTGTTTTTTTTGCAAGGCAAGCATGAAGCAAAGAGAAAGATGGGTTTACAGAGCAAGTTATGTTTGTCGTAGACAGTGATCAGGCCCACTTATCATGGCAAAAAGGGCAACCCTCTTATTTTGAAGACGTGATTATGGAACAGTTTCCATATGGTACCTATCAGAGTCTAAGCTCTTGATTTCTGTTTTATTTCCTGTTGGCATAAATTATTCCTTTCCTCAACCTTTTCCCTTAGATCAAATCCAGCAGGGATGAAGTGTTGGCAGAACGGTGTCTTGCTGCACTGACTGAATGTGCTGCCAGTGGAGATGGAAATATTCTGGCTCTGGCTGTGGATGCAGCTCGTGCGAGGTAAGGATGTGTAAGTTTGGAGATTGCCAAGGACTAAATGTTGATCAGTTTAGCTTTTCAGAATATACTTAAATAAAAGGTTGATCCTATAAACTATGCGAGCCCAAAAGAAAATAATGGTGACCATAATACATTTAATTATCTTTTAAAAAATCTCTGTATTTAAAAGATTCATATATTTTGAATGAAACATATTAATGCTTGTGTATGTCACTGTGACTCCAGACATTTAAAGCTGTTTGTAATGAATCTATTTTGCTGATTTGTAGGTTAAAATTTATGCACTTTCAGGTATGCTGTGTATCATCAGACCTATGCCCAGCATATTAATACTTTACCAGTTAAAATGGTTTTTGCGTGGGGGACATTAATGTGAGAATTGATAGGAAAAACTTATGATGTGATATTATTTTTGAATTATTTTTAACTGTGAAGCAACCAGAAGAGCAACCAACTTCCCCATACCCCCACGCTGGTCTTTTTCCCCGTGTTGTTAGAACTATGTATTCCTTTAAGAGTTAAACAATTTTTAATTGTTCTCAGTCTTGTAATTTCTGTTGACATGTTGGCACATTGTATTTGATTTTCTGCTGTAACATGACTGGTTTTACTTGGTTCACCAGTGACCTTCTTTTTGTCCAATATTGTGGAAATCTTTTTTTTTTTTTTTTTTTTTTATTGTTGGGGATTCATTGAGGGTACAATAAGCCAGGTTACACTGATTGCAATCGTTAGGTAAAGTCCCTCTTGCAATCATGTCTTGCCCCCATAAAGTGTGACACACACCAAGGCCCCACCCACCTCCCTCCTTCCCTCTTTCTGTTCCCCCCCATAACCATAATTGTCATTAATTGTCCTCATATCAAAATTGAGTACATAGGATTCATGCTTCTCCATTCTTGTGATGCTTTACTAATCTTTTAGTCCTTGTCTTAACTTCTGTACAGTGTTTAACTTTATTGATCATGTTTTCCTTCTTAGAACTTTTTGCTTTTGTAAACCTTAACATGCTCCTTTGTCCCCTAATCTTTGCCATACGCATGCAAGAGCAGGTTGAATAGAAAACAGGAGTTAATCCCACGCTATATCTGGTACATCTTTCAAAAGATAGTTTAGAACAAGTGGCAGTCAATGCTTTGCAACACAGGGCATGCTGAAAGTCAGTGAGATATGGAAAATTTTCAATATATGGTAGTGTCACTAAATGAATTATTTTTGCTTTTAAGTATTTGTTGCTTAACATAATGAACTTTTTAACAATGTTGTTTTAAGTGATTTAGGCATAGAGTAAATAGTATGTGGAGTTTTTTTTTTGGCCCAGTTTTAATTTCATAAAATAAATTAGATGGCTTCTCTGAATAAAATGTCCCATTAAAACTTAATCTTAAATTTAGATTAAAAACTTAATCTTATCATGGCTTGCAAGATGTGATAGATGTAACTCTTGCCTGATTCTGTGACCTCATCTGATTCTACTTTCCTCACTATGCTGTGCCCCCAGGGCCATTCTTTTATTTTAGAATGCAAAACATTCTACATTTTTTCCTACATCTCGGAGCCTTTGCATTTAGCATTTCCTTTTTCAAACACTTTTTCCTTTATATTCCCTTGGGTTCTTCCTTCTCATCATTTATATCTTAGTTCAAAATCATGTCTTTACATCCTCAATAGCTTTGACATAGCTCTATCAGCTACCCCATTCCACCTTCTACTGCTTTTGTGTCTTTATCATATTTATTTCCATATGAAATTATCTTACTGATTTATTCGCTTGTATAGTGTCTGTATCCCCTGATTAGGTGATAAGTTCTATAAAATCAAGCACTTTTTCTTTATCTCATTTATTGCTATATTTCTAGGACCTACCTGGTACAAACTAGGCACACAGATAATGTTAAGTGAATTAATGAACAAGTGGATGGAATGTGCTAAAAGGCGGCCTTATCAATAATATTAGTATCGGTGATAGTCTTGCTCTATATTCATTTGAATTGCTATATGTAGCCATGTTAAAGCTACTTAAGATACTTGTGTAATTATAGTTTTTACATGATTTAGTCCTTTTTGGTTGACAAATGTTAAAAAGAGATTAAGATGCATGACGGCATCCAGAATCACTTTTTTGGTAAGTTTTCTCAGGAAAGATGCTTTCATAACCTAAAAAGACATTCTTCTTTAAATTTTTGACAGCCTATTTTTTACTTAGGTAATAAAATACCCCAATTGTATTGAATATGAAAGTAAACAACTATCTTTATTCAAAATAGTGGAGTTAATGGAACCACCATTCAATATTTCAGATGTACAGTGGGAGAAATCACAGATGCCCTGAAAAAGGTCTTTGGCGAACATAAAGCAAACGATCGTATGGTGAGTGGAGCTTATCGCCAGGAATTTGGAGAAAGTGGAGAGATAACATCTGCTATTAAGAGGTAATGCGAGATTCCTTAAGCAAGAGTTTCATCTTTTCTGTTAACACAATCCCCTTGAATTTTCTGAAGCTTAATTTTCTCACATACAATTTAGAAGATATTTGAATTGGCTTTCCTGTTAGTCTGTAGTTCTAATAAAACTAATAAATAGTAAATTAAATTTTTATTATTATTTATATTATATATAATATATGACATTTAACCCACAAATACAGGGTGGCCATAAAGTTTATGTGTAATTTAAAATAGTGTGCAATTTAAAATTGCACATGAACTTTATGGATACCCTGTATATATAATTTATCAAATAGTGTATTATATATATCATTCAACTGATGATGTATATATTTACTGATTAATAAATGTTGAATTCAGTATTAAAACAAATATTAGTTTTCATAAAATTAATATTTTGAACTTTTACCATAGTCCCCTTTCGTAGTTTCTTATTCCACACCAATATTTAACAATGAAATTGCTCCATATCTTCCAGGTATTTAGATTTCAGTCAGCTTACTATGGTAGACTTTCATATTCTCTTAAATTTGTTTATGTTACTTAAATTATAAAATCTTAATTTTCCTGATTGAAGGCAAACATTTAGTTGGTATCTGTTCATAAATTAAAATTACTCTTTATGGAACTAATAATAAATAAAACTTCCATAGCAAGAATTGGAATATAGATTAATGCGATCGGGTTTCCATTGTGCAAAAGCTGCTTTTTGGTGATTGATCTTCTCAACTTTTATAACAAACTTCCCATTAAAAATTTTATGTTAGAGAAAGTTCTATCCTGAAACAGTGTAACCTGGCTTATTGTACCCTCAATAAATCCCCAACAATAAAAAAAAAAAAAAAAAAAAAAATTATGTTAGTACATATAAATGAGGCACATATTAAAATAACCAATATGAAAGTCATGAAAATGGAATCTTCAACAAAAATAAGTGCTCTTCCTTATTGGATGAAAATTTGTCAATTTAAGCAAGCAAACATTTTTTTTTTTTTTTTTTGTAGAGACAGAGTCTCACTTTATGGCCCTCGGTAGAGTGCCGTGGCCTCACACAGCTCACAGCAACCTCCAACTCCTGGGCTTAGGCGATTCTCTTGCCTCAGCCTCCCGAGTAGCTGGGACTACAGGCGCCCGCCACAACGCCCGGCTATTTTTTTTTTTTTGTTGTTGCAGTTTGGCCGGGGCTGGGTTTGAACCCGCCACCCTTGGTATATGGGGCCGGCGCCCTACCAACTGAGCCACAGGCGCCGCCCAGCAAGCAAACATTTTAATTATACATCATTACAAGAAACCATACTGTCATGGGCTCGGGGAGTTGACACTTGAACCCCTTGTGAAGGGGGTAGGTGAGATATGGACAATTCACAGCAGCTAGTTGGTCACATACAAGTGTCAATGACTCTGAAAGCACTTTTAATTTATATTTAAGTGTTTCTGCATATTGTATTCTGTAGGCTGGCTTAGGAAGGTTGCAAGTTGTCATTTTTTCATCTTACTTCACTGTGATGTTTTCAGTGTTATATGCTTATAGGCTGTGCCGTCTTTCCAGCTTTCCTCTAAAGGGGAGGTGGTAAACATATCAGGTTTTAATGGTGGTCCCAATGTAAATTACACATATTACTAAAATGTAAATAAACACATCAAGTATTTTTAAATAAACTTACAATATTTGTGTGACTGAGTTATAGTTTTTACATTCTGCCTTTGAACAATTAATATTTAACTACTGTTGAATTTTAAAATGTTTCTTAGGGTTCATAAATTCATGGATCGTGAAGGTCGCAGACCTCGTCTCCTTGTAGCAAAAATGGGACAAGATGGCCATGACAGAGGAGCAAAAGTTATCGCAACAGGATTTGCTGATCTTGGTTTTGATGTGGACATAGGCCCTCTTTTTCAGGTATTACATTCAGGTATTATTTTTCACTTACATTTAGAAAAAGCAGTAAAATGGTGATAACACCATGTTTTAAGATTTATAAAGGAAGAACATGTTTAAAAAATTCTCTATTTTGAATGCATGCATTCCAATTAATTATAACAGAAATAAAAATAAAACACATATAAAATATAATTCATATTTCAAGCTTTGTAAGAGTAAATGTCAGTTTAGAACTGAAACTTTTTATTAGGCCACTGTGAAGATTACTTTCAAAGCTCTTCTTGTTCACTGCATTGAGATTTGACTAATATTTTGTGGGAAAGATAGCCCACATGGGATTTATGGAAATTGTTTTGAAAAGAAAATCACACATTAGACATCAGAGTTAACTACATTCATAAGTCTGTTTTCTCTTTTTAAATTCTCTAGTATTCTGTTATTAAATATTGACAGGAAAATAATTTGTTGGAGGTAAATGAAGCTGACGTTACTTATTCTACTACAATCAAATCTGGCTAAAAAGTACATTGTAATACATTTTCTATTAAAAGCTTTATCTATTACATATTTATTGATCCAGGTCCTAGGCTCTGAGTTTAGTAAGAGAGACAGAAACAGATTTGCTTACTAGTAATTATAACAGTGTGCAATAATTACTATAATTAAGATATGGACAAGGAGGGCTCTTCACTTGTTTCAAGTGTCCTAGGAACTTTTGAGCTGTCTGTGCCTTTCACTTTCTAGCAAAATCACTTTCTGAAGTAGATTAGGAGGAGCTGTGATTAGATGCAAGGAGTCTGGGTAGGACAAACAAAGAAAAACAAGTAAGGTCAAAAAAACCAAATCTAGTTAGATTTTGAAGATAATTTAATGAAGGGGCTATTTACAGTTATAAAGGCAGGATTAATAGACTCAGCAAGGAATAGAGAGGAATCTAAGAATTAAATTTCTAAGAATTTCAAAGCCAGTTATTTCACAATGCCATTAACATTGCTGAATAAATTATCTTAAAAGTGAAGATAATAAGCACTTAAAACTCACCACTTCCTATTTATCTTACTATATTTTATTACTCTGTATGCTCTTGTGGTTACTTTATTTTATTTATATGCTGAAGATACTATGTAATTCTGTGCCTTTTGCACTTTTTTTTCTTGCTTTGTGTATGGTAATATCTCATTGTAGAGCAAAATCGGCTATGGTTGGAGTATTCACAACATAGAAATGAGCAAACACTAAAAATTAGGGATTAAGTTATTATTTTCTAAATTATCTAGATCAGTGGTTTTCAACCTTCCTAATGCCACGACCCTTTAATACAGTTCCTCATGTTGTGGTGACCCCCAACCATAAAATTATTTTCATTGCTACTTCATAACTGTAATTTTGCTACTGTTATGAATCATAATGTAAATGTCTGATATGCAGGATGTATTTTCATTGTTACAAAGGGGTCACGATCCCCAAGTTGAGAACCGCTGATCTAGATGTATAAATGTTATAATGAAAATGTAAATAATGTAAATTAAAATTGAAAAGTTTAGTGTATCTATAGCTATTACATTGGGAAAGACCTCAAAATTCAAGGAAATAATGTTCCAGTATTCAAAAAATGTTATATGATTTAGGACACAAGTTACATCATTTATGAACAAGTGAAGTTCTGATTACATCTATTAATTTTCATCTTTCTCTTTAATGTAAACAAAAATATCAGTCAATTCATTTCAGAACTATACTTATTCATCAATGAATGACCAACATCTTTGCTGATTCAGATCATCGTTAAGCATTTCTCTATAGTGTGATTTTGTCAAATCATGGTTGATTGCTGCAAAATGTGGCAAAATTTAATGAAAGCATTCTGTCAAAATCAATTGGCTATTTGTCATTTACAATAAGTATTAAGTATTTTAATTATCTGCTGTACATCTCTTGTATCAGGAAAATTTATAATTTGTGTGTGTGCATGTGTGTATGTATGTTGTATGCGTGCTTGCTTTTATTTGGTGGTGAGGGAGTTATTTGTCATTTACCAAGATAACACTTGAAGAGGGTCACCTGATTAAAAATCAGTCATGAAAGGACACACGGCTGCTAGAATCATGGTGCCATGGTAGAGAGAACACATGAAAAAATAGGCTGACCTCTTTCTCTTTCATAGGGAAAATGAAACCAGAGGCAGAGAGAAGGGGATCCTATATAGGGGTGAGAGCTCTAGGGCACTGAAAAGACCAGAGAATGATGCTTAGGTGATACTGGGGGCAAAGAATTAAAGATTATGTAGTAAATAACCTTTACCATTTGGTGGTCTGAATATGGACTTCACTATGGAGTAATGGTGTGTACACTGGTGCCATTTACCAAGATAATACTTGAGGAAGTAAAGATAGATTTGTTGGAGAATATCACATACTGGTCCTCCTAAAATTTATGTCTACCTGGAGTCTCTGAATGTGACATTATAGGGTCTTTGAAGATGTTATTTACTTAAGATACCTAAATCCCTATGAATCTTACCCTTATAAGAAGCAGAAAAGACAGATGCACAGAGGAACGAAGGGAAGATGGCCAGGGGACACCAGAAACAGAGGTTGGAGTGATGCAGCCACAAACCAAAGAATGCCAGGGATTACTGGCAGCCAGCAGAAGCTAGGAAGAGGCAAGGAATTATCCTTACCTAGAGCCTTTGAAAGTATGACCTTGTGGACACATTGATTCTGGCTGCTAGAACTATTTGAAAATAACTTTTTGTTATTTAAAGCTGCCCAGTCTATGGTAATTTCTTACTGTAGTCCTAGGAAACTAATACAGGAGCCAAGTTAGATTTTGGCCATAGTAAATACCTAGTGCTTGTGGAACATTCAGATGAAGAATGGCCATGTAAGTTAGACATGCGTGTCTGCAGCGTAGGAGAAAGGCCTCAGTTGGACACAAGGCTTTAGGAAAAGAAGTTAACCCGAAGAGGCCGAGTCTTTGGAGAATCCCTCACAGGAGTTTCCCCCTTTTGAATTTTTAGATGTTCCTCTGGAGGCTGTAGGGGATGTAGAGCTATAAAGAATTAACTATAAGAGAGACTTTACTTAACAAATGCAATCAGTGTAACCTAATTCTTTGTGCCCTCAATGAACCCTACAGGCCGGGCTTACACCTGTAATCCTAGCACTGGTAGGCCAAGGTGGGATGATTGCTTAAGCTCAGGAGCAAGACCCTTCTCTACTAAAAAAAAAAAAAAAATTAGATGGGCATCATGTGGCCACCTGTAGACTGAACTATTTGGGAGGCTGAGGCAGGAGGACTGTTTGAACCCAAGAGTTTGAGGTTGCCGTAAGTCTGATGCTGTGGCACTCTGGCCTATCCCTGTGAGCTATGGCCTCAGTCTTAAGACAAAGTAAGCCTCTGTCTCAAGAAAAAAAAAAAAATCAGCTGGAATTTTTGGAGATACTTTCAACATCTATGTGTTGGTAGATATAAATGTGTGAAATTTAAATCTCATTGATGAATTCTAGTTCCAGAAATAAATGCAGCATTGATGTCATCGTATCAGTAGTATGGGTGGTATTTATAACTTAAGAATGATGAAATATGGAATGATAATCAAGTGAAGATTTTTACTGAAAATTTTAGAATGTTGATTTAAGTAGTGTACACTTGTGAAATAATGTTTCTTTTTAGTGATGGCCTGGGAATAAACAATGATTTGTCTCATGACTTTCTGACTATGTAGACACCTCGTGAAGTGGCCCAGCAGGCTGTGGACGCAGATGTGCATGTGGTGGGTGTGAGCACACTCGCTGCTGGCCATAAAACCCTCGTTCCCGAACTCATCAAAGAACTGAGCACCCTTGGACGGCCAGATATTCTTGTCATGTGTGGAGGGGTGATACCACCACAGGTATTTTCCATATCTTATGTTGTTCTAGTAATTTTTCCTGAGTAAGGATAGTTTATCTGTAGTTCTAAAAATAAATTTGTTTTATATTTAGGGCCCTATTATTCTCTGGTGATTTAACTAAGTGAATTCTACAAAGTCCGGAAGTAGGCAGTGTTTCCTTCTGTGTGAGCTATGTTGTAATTCACTGTGTATGATTTAACTTAACAGTCTACAAAGCTTGTAGGAGAGATCTGTCTCCTTGCAAACCAGTAACCTATGATAGATATCTACCTTCTTCATATTCAATACAATGATGGAGAAAAAACAAGCTAAAAATAATAAAACTTTATACCTTGAATAGAAACCATGGTAAACACACAGGGATTGTATCAAACCCTAGCCAGAGATATAGTGAGGACTCCTTGTACTGGGGGCAGAGTTAGCTTGCTTCTGTTTCGGATGAGCTACCTTGTTCATTTACTCCATGTTCCCGTACCTAAATGCTGCCCTTAGAGATATATCAGTTACATGGTCCTATAAAACTACTTCATTACTTAAACTAATTTGATTGGGGTATGATTTTCTTGCGCCAAACTTACCCTAATGCAGACATAAAGGGAATCAGCTTGTTCTGAAAATTATAAGCTGAGTGGGGAAGAGGTGTATACTTAAACAAAAACGAGAAATGGGTTCTAGGTAACCATAATATCAGTTAATTTATTAATGAGGTAAAGAAACATCTAAATATTACATTTCTGATCAGCTAAAGTAGTTAGTTAAGATGTAAATAGAATCTGTTTCTTTTCCAGTTTTTAATTATATCAAGGTTTTCTTTTTCACTGAGAATGAAAAAAATATATATTGAATTAGGACTGTATATGAGGCTGCTTTAAGTAAATGAGTCATAGCTGTTACAAAGGCCCCATGACTATAGCAGGAATCTATCAGTGAAATGTACCTTGTTTCTAGTTCCACGTTTTTTTTCCTCCATTACAACTCAGAATATAGAATAGTGAATTTATACACTACTTATGAAAGGAGGAGACGCGTAGGTATGAGGTTGTAAGACTGGTCGTAATGTGGGGCTCGTGTGCTATTAGAAAGAAGGTAAATAATATGTCTAATGTGATAGAGCCAACACAAAACTCCTTTTGTTAACAAACTCACCTATTGTTTTCATAAATACAGTTTTATTATTTGGGAAAATAAAAGACCGTTATTCTTTACTGCAGTTGTCTGTAATACCTATGCCTGATATTAAAATGTAAGAGCCAAAATAATTAGGCAGCAGAAAATATTTGAATCAAAATATGTGTTGAGAAAAAATGTAGGCCTGTTACGTAAGTGAGCTGACATTTTCAAGAAATATATTTCCATGCAAGTTGTATTAACCTCCTGGATAGTACTTAGGAAATCTGTAGGTATTTGCCATTCTCTTTTTCCCATGAATTTAACAATTAAGGACAATTTTCGGTTGAACCTCTTTGTTAATATGAGTGTGCTTTATATAATATAATTATGGCAATCAGTACTTTTGTTTTTCTTGTCAATTGAACTGAATTCAGTGGTTCTCAACCTTCCTAATGCTGCAACCCTTTAATACAGTTCCTTACGTTGTGGTGACCCCCAACCATAAAATTAATTTCGTTGCTACTTCATAACTGTAATTTTGCTACTGTTATGAATCGTAATGTAAATATCTGATACGCAGGATGGTCTTAGGAGACCCCTGTGAAAGGATCATTCGACCCCCAAAGGGGTTGTGACCCACAGGTTGAGAGCCGCTGGAATATATAGAATGCCTTTACTCAACTGAGAGTCACTCAGTTTTAAATTAGAAGGCACTAATAGTAGTGATTAATCAAGCAGATAATTGTCTCTGCTGATGTGGAGCTTACAGTTTCTGCAGTCTGATTAAATAAGTGTGGTCTATTCTCACCAGCTATTTACTATAATCATGATATTCTAACCCTTTTAGCAGCAGTGGCCTCCAACTATTTTAGCCAAGTTTAGCAGACTCCAGATGCCTGTTTCCAGCATGCCTGGCCTGGCTAAGTGGAAGATATTTTAAAATAATTTTTTATTTGGAAGCTATTTCAAACTAGTGCAAAAATGAAAATAGTACTGTGTATAAATAACACTGGTATACCTTTTCTCAGATTCACTTATTGCTAACATTTTCCCTCCTCACTAAGGTATATTTTACAAGGATTATGTGACACTTAGATAAGTTAAACACTTTTTTGACATTTGTAACATTTTGCATTCTTCTTCCAGTTGAGTCTGCCAGTCCAAATTCATAACTCAGATGTCAGGACAAATGCTACACAGCATTTTTAGGGGAGGAAAAGATGATAATCTATTTTGACCTTTCTCAATTGAGAGATGATTGTTATTTAATATTCATCATTTTCTTATAAACTCTTAAAATCTATAGCACCTGCTCAAAAACAATGACCACTTTTGAGCATCTTTATATGTCAAGTGCTGGTGATACAAAGATGATTGCATATGATCTCAACTAGAAAGACAAGTTGGGTAAAATGTATTAAGTTCCATTGCAAAATTATACAAGTATGAGAATACTACAGAGATTTAGTAGACACAGAATAGAAGTAGTTGGATGATAATTAGTGTGACCATAGAATTTATCATCCAAATATGATCACTTGAGAGTAGACGTACATTCAGTAGAAGGGACAGTAAACACAATAAACACAAATCAGACTGTCCTGCCATGTGTGATCACCCTTGTGGATAAGAAGCAGGGTCTTAAAGCATATCTGTCCTAACCTTGATATTATAGCTACAAATGTTCTGATGTTAAAGCAGCCGAAAGCCTGGAGCAGTATTTGTGCTTAGGAATCTTTTCACTCAAATATTGACTGCCATTAAACTCACAAACAGCAAGTGCAACAGAAAATTTAAAAAATGAGCTTATCTTTATATCTAATTTCATCATGAGGACATTTAAAATACTACCGTTTACTAGCTACACACAAGATAGCTAGGAGGAAAATAGTCTTGTATACTCAAATCTATAGTATGATACCAAATTTAACAGAGATAATGGCATGTGTTGAAAATTTAGATGAAGGAAAAATTATGGTTTAGGGCTCAGAAGTTTTTTGGGCTGTTCAACTTCCCCCCACAAACAATGTACCAGGACATTTGGATAAAAGACAGAATATGTTTGGTTCTTTTAGTGACTCGGGGTAGGAGGGTGCGGCTATTTGCTATTATTAGCAGTCCCAGTCAAAGAAGAATTTTTTAGCTCCAAACACCAGTAGTATACCGTTTGAGAAGGTTTTAGGCATTGGGGAACAAAGAAAAAGGAACAGAGTTCATTGTTCTTTTTTCCCCTTAAAATTGGATTGCATCTCTTTTATTAATTAAAAAAAAATTCTCTCAACAGGATTATGAATTTCTATATGAAGTTGGTGTTTCCAATGTATTTGGTCCTGGGACGCGAATTCCAAAGGCTGCTGTTGAAGTGCTTGATGATATTGAAAAGTGTTTGGAAAAGAAACAGCAATCTGTATAAAGTCCTGTTTGTACTTTAGTTTTTTTCTAATATAATTCTTTCAGTTATGATCAACTTAATTTCAACAGCTGATATGTACTTCCTGTGAAAGCTTTATGTTAAAATACCTTATAGAGTGGCACCTGTGGCTCAAAGGAGTAGGGTGCCAGTCCATATGCTGAAGTTGGCAGGTTCAAACCAAAAACTGAAAAACAGCCCCAGCCAAAAACTGAAAAACAAACAAACAAAAAAACCTTATAAGCATGTTGTCATGTTATATGTGTAGGTAGATGTGTAGTTTCACTTTAATAATTAAAAATTCCTAAAAACCTTCTGTATTAATACTTTATCAGAAATTCTAGACAAATGTATTATTTTTAAAAATCATGATGTAACATTTATTAGAAACATTTCTTATAAATCTAATTACTTTTTATTTTAAGAATTACACTCTACCTAAAAACATATGACTAGTCCCATTCTTCAGTTCAACATTACATTAACTTTAATACCAGAAAATAAAATCTCTATATTAATAAAATGAAACACTTGTCTTGAAAAAATAGTAGTGGATATTCATGTGGAGAAATAGATTATGGTTGTGGTCCTCAGCCATTTCTACCAAAATCACCTTATACGAGAGTATTAAGTCAAACACAGCAGCTGGGGGTAGGGAGGAATTGGCAGCGTCTTTCTTCATGTCTGATTGTGCTTTTTCCCTGAGCGTGACCTTGTTTGTTATTGCCAGGCTTGGCTCAAGACCCAGGAGAGTGGATGTTGATGAACATTCCCTTAAAGTGTTTAGGTGGTTATTATGCTTTGTCCAAAATGATGATGTTAGTCATGAGTATGCACAGGTGATATAAGAAGAACTGAACTTTCCAGATCCAGAAAGATGCTACCTTGCATAGATTTGCTCATGAAAGTAAAAATTGCACAAAGAACACCTGTACTTTGTTTGCTGAACAATTTGCTCCTTAAAGAAGGGAAATTATCCTTTCTTCTTAACATGATCCGTTAAGTAAATATAAAATGTGTAACAGTGATTGTTTTGTAATGAATATCTATTTTATTTTTTTAGATCAGAGAACAATTTTTTGGAAGTTGTTGCAAGATTTATATATGGCTGTAAAATTTGAAAGCTACATTGTAATACAAATACTTAAAATTTAGAACATGATCATGTGTTAGAATACTATTAAGTAATGGCCAGGGTTTCCATTTTACAGATGAGCAATTGTACTTCAGGTCCAGTGATATACACACTATGCCATTTTATTGCCATTTTCTAATAAAGATTGCATATTAATTTAATGAATATTTGTTTTTTATGATGTATTCAGTTATGAGCTGGGTCACATGTAAAATAAACTTAAGAAATTTACAGTTCTTGAGATTTGGTGTTTTTTGAGTAGGCCATTTTTGGAAAGAAGAATGACAGCCTCCTGCTCCCAAATTTCACATCCATTATGGACTTTTCCCTGAACACAAAAGTACCGGCTCCAATAATCTCACTGTTTGAAAACCTATTTCCTGGAATATTCAGTGTATAGTGTATAGGAATTAAATTTCCTTGTTATTACTAAATTCAGAAAACATCAAAGTTTAAAATACTTTAGTGTTATTTATATTACTAAAGATTCCAAAAGAAATTTTACTTTATGTGTAACTGTTATTACTACCCTCATTTTGGATGAAAACTTCTGTGAGCATCAATAAGCAGACTTTTGGAAACGATCAGGTCAGTGATCAAGTATGAAGAGAAAGTGAATTTATGTCTTGTACAGATAAGCCGTCCCTTACTCACCAAGGGGTATAAAATTCGCTTAAATTCTTGCTTCAATTAGGGTTCAATTAAGAAGAAAGGTGTGTCTATATGTGATTTATTATCAGGAATAGGTTTACAATTACAGAGGCTGGCTAAGCTTCCTGAAATCACAGGGCAAACAAAGCGAAGATGATGAGCAGGCTGGGACCTTCCAGGCATAAGCTGAAGCTTGTTTTCTTCAGAGGGAATTGAAAGGAAGATAACAGGCTGAAGGGAGAATAGTTGATTTACCTGCAGTTCAGAGTCTCTGGGGTCAGGAAAATTTCACACCCTCTTTTGGTGTCTCCCTCAGGAAAATCTTCCTTTTGATTAAAGTCACCTGATTATGGATTTTAATTCTATCTACAAAATCCCTTCTCAGCACCATCTCTAGAGATTAGTGTTTGAATGATTAACTGGGAGAAGGTGTTTGTGTGAGTGCTGACATTGTTGTCTGCTTTCCATTCTCATGGGGGGTTATTCTGTTCTTTCTATCCTACCCTAACTGGAAATACTCTAGAAAGAATTGTGGAGACTGTGGTTCAGTCTAGCTAAATTGACACACTATGAACTTATTGTATCTCCTCACTATAGACAGGCAGCTGAGGCAGAGAAAGGAATATTTAACAAAAGAGACGTGGTATTTTTAGCATGTCTTTGCCGGCTCAGCTGTTTTCATATTCATATCTGAAGAAAGGCACATTGGTGGGAGTCATACCTACCCTATTTACTATCCATGATTCAGTGGAAAGCTCCAAAATTTAGAGTACATATGCAATCGTTGACAGAAAATTTGAAGAATCACTTTTGTATTGATTCAAACACTTGTGCCAAAGTTATCTGGGGGTGTACTTTCTCAAACCTAGTCTTTAAAAAACATTATCGTTCTCAGAACTTCTGCTGAGAAGTTCATATCTGAAGAATGAGTAATGAACTTACATCAACTGAATAAATAAATAAGGTTTTTCCAAGATGATCACAACAGTCGTTAATACAGAGTAGGCACCACTTCTTTATTCTAAAAACTGATCATAGACAGCTAGGCGTTGAACTCTTCTTTCTAAATGGATCAGGAGTAAGTAGACTTACAGGGAACAAGTGGAGCCTCATAACCATGGGGAGGGTGAACAGAGTATTTCTAGCAATGTTACAAGTAGACAAGTTGTACCAGATGCTAGTTACCTGTACTCTTGTCAAAAACTAATCTGAAGAAGGGAAGGTCATTTCTTGAGCCTTAGACTCTCTTTCAAAGTCCTGTGCAAACTGTAATTGAAAAAAATATACACAAAGTGCATAAAATACAGAAAGAGAAAACTTTAGACTGGAGAATCCAGAAGGTGAGTCTCTAACAGTCTTCAGAGAACAGAGTGTTAGTCAAATAATCCAAGTATGCTGAATCACACTCCATTTACTAAAAGTGAGGAGGCTGTTTTCCTAACAATAGTGTCATATTTTTCATTCAGACACTGTTTCTCATTTCTCGAAGTTTTATCTGGGTCTCTTTTGTATCTTTCCATTTCCCTTATTTGTCATGTTTTCTATGTCCTTGAACATATTTGTAACATTTATATTAGCTGTCCAAAGTTTTTGCATAATAACTATTATTTCTGTCATTTGGTACAGAAATCCACTTACTGATTTTTTCCCTCCTAGTTATGATCTGTGTTGCTTTGTACATTTATAATTTTTCATTGGATGACAGTTAATGTAAGTTTTATGATGTTAAGTGCTGTTTTTTGTTGCATTCCTTTGAAGAGTATTGAACTTTGTTCTGGGACAAAGTTAAAGTACTTGCAGGTCAGTTTGATTCTTTCCAGCCTTGCTTTTAAGTGTTCATAGGCTGGGTCGAGCACAGCCTTTACATTAGAGCTAATTTAGCACCATTTTAGGTGTGATTCTCTTGAGAATTTTGCTTTTGCTTAATTTTGCTTCAAAAATTATGAATTTTGCTTAATGTCATGCAATAATAGTATGAGGTCTCTTCTCTCTGAGTGGTGGGAAGGTAAATCATTCCTAGCCCAGTGTAAATGCTCCTAATTGTTTGGCCTGCTGCTATTTGGTGTTTTTTCCCCTGTCCTTGTGGGATTTTACGACATGCACACAAAGAACATTCTTCAACCAAAGACTGAAAATTCCCAGGTCTCTTTTCCTGTGCAACATCTCCCTCTCTGATATTCTACGCTGCAGACTCTGGCTACTTGGGCCTCTTGAACTCTGATCTCAGTCTCTTCAGTTTGGGGAGAAGATCGTGTTCTGCTTTTCTTTTATTTCCTGTGATGTGGCTCAGAAACTGCTGACAGGCAGTCAACTAAAGCAATCACAAATGGTGCTGTTAGGGCAGGCTTTGGTGGTTCATAAGCACACGGCTATAACCCCAGCCCAGGTGTTCAAGGTCACAGCCATCTATGATTGTGCCACTGTACTCCAGCCTTCCAGCCTGGATGACAGAGTGAGACCTGTCTCTTTAAAAAAAAAAAAAAATCAGTGTTACAGTGTTAGGGAAAACTGAATAGCCAACATGCCAAAAAATGAAATCGGATGACTCTTATCTTCCTTACCTTGCACCATATGTAAAGATTGAATGAAACAGGGAAGCACCTGTGGCTCAGTGGGTAGAGCGCCGGCCCCACATATGGAGGATGGTAGGTTCAAACCCAGCCCCGGCCAAACTGCAACAAAAAAATAGCCGGGCGTTGTGGCGGGCGCCTGTAGTCCCAGCTACTTGGGAGGCTGAGGCAAGAGAATCGCCTAAGCCCAAGAGCTGGAGGTTGCTGTGAGCTGTGTGATGCCACAGCACTCTACTGAGGGCAATAAAGTCAGACTCGTCTCTACAAAAAAAAAAAAAAAAAAAAAAAAGATTGTATGAAACATCTAAAAATAACAGCTAGGGTGGCACTGGTGGCTCACATCTGTAATGCTAGCACTCTGGGAGACCAAGGCGGGTGTATTGCTTGAGCTTAGGAGTTTGAGAACAGCCTGAATAAAAGTGAGAGCTCATCTCTTAAAAACAAAAAACAAAAAAAAAAACAGAGCCGGGTGTTGTGGCAGTTGTGCCTATAGTCCCAGCTACTACGGAGGCTGAGGCAAGAGAATCAATTGAGCCTAAGTGTTTGAGGTTACTGTGAGCTGTGATGCCACAGCATTCTACCAAAAGCAACAAAGTGAGACTCTGTCTCAAAAATAAATAAATTAATTAATTAATTCAATAAAATAAAAATATAAAAAATTAAAAAAAAACAGCTAAAACTATAAAACTCTTAAAAGAAAACATAGGAGAAAAGCTTCATAATGTTAGATTTGGCAATGATTACTTGGGTATGATACCAAAACCCAGGCAACCAAAGGGAACAATAGATAAATTGTGCCTTCATCAAAATTAAAAACTTTTTTACATTGAAAGACACTAACAATTTCCTTGCAAAAACAATCCACACAATCAGTAACATGTTGGAAAATCACATATCTCATAAGGGATTGATTGGTATCTAGAATACATAAAGAATTCATAATTCAAGGGCAACAGAAAAAAAACCTGACTGAAACACGGGCAAAAGGCTTAAACAGACATTTTTTCAAAGCAGTTACACAAATGACCAATAAGCACATAAAAAAAATGATCAACATCACTAGTCATTAGGAAAATGCTGATAAAAACCACAATGAAATGCCACTTCACACCCATTATGATGCCTATTATTAAGAAAAAAATCATTGAACAAGTATTAGTGGAGACATTGGAGCTTTGTGCATTGCTGGTAAGAACACATGATGCAGCTGTGGTGGAAAATGATATATAGTGATTTTCTTTAAAAAATTAAACATGATGATTCCTCAAAAAAATTAACATAGAATTATGACATGATCCAGAAATTCCACTCACAGGTATATTCTCAAAAGAAGTAAATGCACGGACTAGAACAGATACTTGTATACTAATTGTTACGAATGGAATGTTTGTGACTCCCCCAAATTTGTATTGTGAAGTCCTAACCCCCAACATGATGGTATTTGGGGAAGGACTTTGGGCAGGTAATTAGGTCTGGGTTAGGCCATGAGGGTAGAATCCTCGTGATGGAATTAGTGCCTTCTAAGAAGAAACAGAAGAACTCTCTCTCCTGATCATGTGAGGGTAGAGTGAGGAGGTGGCCCTCTCCAAGACTGCCTTCCCTGGGGGCTGTATGGGCTGGCATCTTGATCTTCCACTTCACATCTCTGAGAAGTACATGCCTGTTGTTTAAGCCACCCAGTCTATGGTGTTCTGTTACAGCACTCTGAGCAGATTAAGATGCAACTATTGATCTCAGTATATGCCTAATAGCCAAAAAGCAGACGCAATCAGCGGCCATCGACAACGAATGGATAAACAAAATGTGATGTACACTTACAACGAAATATTATCCAGCCTTAAAAAGGAAGGAAATTTTGATACATGCTACGATACGGACATGTGTTATTGAAGACATTGTACTAAGTGAAATAAGTAAGTCACAAAAGGACAAATATTATATGATTCCACTTACAGGAGGTTCCTAGAACAGTCAAATTCATGGGGACAGAAAGTAGAGTGGTGGTTGCCAGGGGCTGGGAAGGGGGGAAATGGGGAATTAGTATTTAATGGGTTCGAAGTTTCAGTTGGGGAGGATGAAGACGTTCTGGAGATGGATCGTGGTGCTAAGTTGCATGATCAATGTGAAGGTACTTGAATCCACAGAACTCTACAACTAAATACGGTGGCTAATATAGTCAATTTTATGTTGCATATATTTTACTGCAATAAAAATGTTCTTAGGATGGTTCTTGGCCTATGATGCAGGATTTAAAGGTATTAGTTGTTATTATTGTTGTTGTTTTGTATTATTATTATTCCTATTTTAAAAATGGGATGGATGGCAAGGAATGAAACCAAGAAGGTAAGCAGAGACCAGATCATTGAGAGGCTTATCCTGTTAGGGGATTTGGTTGTGGTTATCCTGAAGGTTACAGATAGCCATGTAAGGGTTTTAACAAGGGAAATAATCTGATAAAATCATTTTAGCACAGCAGATGGAAGATGCCTTTTAATGGGGTGAACATTGTAGATAAGAATTAAAAGACTGTTACAGTGATTTATTAGAGAAATTTTAAGTATCTAAGCTTATCTGCTTACACGCTACTCAGAGATGGCAGTGATGAAGAAGATATGATCTGATTTTGGAATATTGGTTTAACAGAAACTGGATTTTATCTTTTAAAAATAATCTCTTTATATGTAGGTATTGGCTGTGTGGAGCTATGTCCCTCCTATGTTTTAGTTTTTTTCCATGAATCTCTTTTGATGTGCAGTGATTTTATAACTGAATACACTGGTATAATGTCAAAATCAAGAAAAGGTAAAATTATGGGAATTTTCCCCCCTGGGGAAATTTTTATCAATACTAGAGATTTCTAAGCTTTTCCGATGTGTACCAGGAGGATGTTTTTAGGAGCTACTGAAAATATTAAAATTATTTTCCTTGCAACTTACTGGAAGTTTAAGTGTTCATGTTAGAGCCCCTCCAACATGAATGTCTGTAATGAATGTAGAGAAAAGGAGAAGGGCTTTGATGGGGCAGCCTTTCTGAGAAAAATCTTATGGAAATAGGAGTTATAAGTTAAAGTAACAGAAAACAAGATAATTACTCCTTCCTTTGATTACCATCTCACGGAGTAGAAATTCATAACATGGTGGGGAGGTAGTGAAAAGAAGGTCTTGTAAATGGCTCTAGACCAATCCATCCACTAATAAAATTATGCTTTATGTCACTGCCACCCTCCAATTATATCCTTAAGTTCCCATCTACTTCATACTACTCAAAACACTATTTTTTTTGAAAGGATATAATAAGACCATATATGTTAAGGTGGCAATATGCATGTATCTGTTAATGTGAAATACATTTGTTTTACTAGGGATATTTTCCTTTTTTTTTTTTGTAGAGACAGAGTCTCACCTTATCGCCCTTGGTAGAGTGCTATGGCGTCACACAGCTCACAGCAACCTCCAACTCCAGGGCTTAGGCGATTCTCCTGCCTCAGCCTCCCGAGTAGCTGGGACCACAGGCGCCCGCCACAACGCCCGGCTATTTTTTGGTTGAAGTTTGGCCGGGGCCGGGTTTGAACCCGCCACCCTCGGTATATGGGGCCGGCGCCCTACCCACTGAGCCACAGGCGCTGCCCAATATTTTTCTTTTGATTAAGAAAAACTTCATCAAAATGATTAATATCTAGAGCGGCACCTGTGGCTCAAAGGAGTAGGGCACCGGCCCTATATGCTGGAGGTGGCAGGTTCGAACTCAGCCCTGGCCAAAAACTGCAAAAAAAAAATTAATATCTAACAATATCTAATTGTTTTTTCTTGATAGGCAGTCAATAAAAATGATAATGCTGCTGCTCATGAAGATAACAATAACTAATACTATTTCTACCAAGAGTTAAATCCTGATTCACTTCCAAAGAGCTGTGGGCCATTGTTCAGGCCATGAGACAAAGCTTGATTTTAGCAGTAGCCTGTCCACCAAATGGGCCCAGTGTGGGGTGTTTGGCATACCTTTTGAGTGCAGGTCATATAACAGCAAGAGGGACTCTACCGAACAAATTCAAATATTTTGACCTGGTTGTTTAGAACCTCGCAAGAGCCTGAAATTAAAAAAAAAAAAAGAATTAGCCCTAAAGTTGAGAGAAACAATTGAAAAAGAAAGTATGTATTTGTTAAGGTATTCTCATCTATGTGGTGCTTATTGCTATGAAAAATTTATTGCTATGAAAAATTCTCTCATCCTTCAAAAAATATTTTCATAGAAAAACCATGTCACGGGGCTCTTGTTTCCTGTTCATGAGGTCTTCCTGCTATACCGGTAGGTGTCTCTCTAAGTTCAGGATTATTCTCTTCCCTGGCATTGCGTTTGAAATGAGGCCCATCCTGGAAACCCTCTCAGTAAAAGTGCATCTGTTTAATAATTTTGTTAGATGTTCCTCATGTCATCCTTTATGATTATGCTTGGTGCCCAATAAAACTAAATGTTGACAATTGTTTATGAAGGGTGCTGCACATTGTGCTAAAATGGATTAGTTGATTACCAGTGAAACTGGAGTAAAGGAGATTAATATTGAATTATAGTCTGTAAATCCATCCCTACCTCACATTAACTCATTTTACAGTCCTAGTTACTTGAGGCCCCTTTCCTCCCTTTGTATTCAAAGCTCTTATTGTTATACTGATCTCTTCTAACTACTTACCACTGAGATCAGGAAATGATAGTTAGGGCATTAACATCCAGAGAACACAAGATGCAATTCCCCTGAAGTCCTTAAAAAAGGGGGAAATGTAGAATTTAAGAATTATTTCAATACCATGTTGATTCTGAATTATTCTGAATTCATAATAATATATATTTTTTAATTTATTTTTTTATTTTTTTTTTTTATATTTTGCAGAGACAGAGTCTCACTTTGTCACCCTCGGTAGAGTGCTGTGGCATCTCAGCTCACAGCAACCTCCAACTCCTGGCCTGAGATGATTCTCTTGCCTCAGCCTCCCGAGTAGCTGGGACCACAGGCACCTGCCACAATGCCTGGCTATTTTTTTATTGCAGTTTGGCTGGAGCTGGGTTTGAACCCACCACCCTTGGTGTATGGGCCGGCGCCCTACCCACTGAGCCACAGGCGCCACCCCATATAATAATATATATTTTTATAGGTTGACTATCACTAGTTAAATTTGAATATACACATACTATTACTTTTCAAAAATAAATATGTAGAGATTTTCTTGTGATTTTGCTCCCCATGCCTAAGAAGCATTACGTATCTCCATAGTGAAGAAACACTTCTGCTGTTGAATTCTTTCTGTGAATAGAAAACTCAGCCTTGCCTAGGCAGTCTGCTTAAGGAGTAGAGAAGGGAACAACAGTGATGATAATCTGAGGTTTTCTGAGCCATCTTAACATCAAACATTCTGTCCCATAGTCTTTTTTAGTTTTGTCATTCTCATCAGCCCATATGGTCATCAGAGCAACATTTGTGACGATTTTCTGTCAGTCAGAATAAATGGTTATCAAGAGACAGTAAGTGTTGAAGGGCACTAGGCAGATGGCTCTCTTTGCCTCTAACTTGGTTTCTCTGGCTTAGGACATCAGTGCCTCTAAAAATAGTATTTAAAATCGGAAACACACTTAATAAAGTCCAAATTCTAAGGCTGAACATTTTAATTCTAACAACATTGACTGAGGTCTTTACTAACTGTGCATGGGTTGTACATTAACTCCAGAGAAAACCATTAACTTTGTTGTCATGCCTGCCCATAGCCCTGCATAATTTTTGCTGCAGTTTTCCAGCTTAAAGGAGGGATAAAAATAGAGCCAAACTCAAATGCTTGTTTCAAGGGTTAAATGAGATAATGCACCAGGTATAACTTCTTTGAACTGTACATCACACAGTGAAAGCACAATAAATATTTGCTATAGAAATGATTATTACACTTTGTGACAGCTTCACTTCTAGCCTTTGGAAATAATTTATATATATTATTTAATATATATATCACATAGTTCTTTTCCCTGAGGAGCTAGTCGCCAGTTTGTCCAAGATGAGCTTCTAAAAAGACTCAGTACATGTTATAAAGGATGACCCCCACGGGGTGCTGTGAGAACACACAATAAGTTTGCTAATTTTCTCTTGGGGGAGAAAGGAAAGCTTCAAAGAAGAGAGAACATTGGAAACCTAAACAATAACAAGGATTAAGTAAACAGAATGCGAAATTTGTGAAAAGAGATAAGGCAGAAAATATAGGAAATGGGTTTTATCATTTATTAACAACTTAGTGTGAAATATTTTTGAGATTAATTTCCAGCTCATCACTTGCTGATTTCAAGTTGCGTTTTCTTTCTTTCTTTCTTTCTTTTTTTTTTTTATTAGAATTGGCCAAGGCTTCTGTGATCAGAGAGACATCTTCCCAATTTATGGCATACAGCGGATCTGCTCTGGAATCCTTTACGACTGCTTCCTAAAAACGTAGATTATGCCAGAACAGGCGTCTTAGTTTCAATCCATTTTGTAAACCCCGTACTCAAACCCAGGGTCGTTGTACTAAATACTATGTGTTACTGCTCACAAAGATTATAACGAGATCACTGACGTAACATTTCTTTGTTTAGAGGAGAAAAACTTTTCAGATATATACGGACATAGTTTGGTTATTTGTCCCCTCCAAATCTCAGCTTATAACTTGAATCCCCATTGTTAGAGGTGGGGCCTGGTGGAAGGTGCTTGGGTCATGGAGCAGCTCTCTCACAAATGACTTGGTGCCTTCCCCGTGACAGTGAGTGAGTTCTTGATTTATTATTCATCCTAGCGCTGGTTGTTTAGAAAAGCCCAGTACCTCCTTTCACAGGCGACACACCTGCTCGTGCTGTGCCTTCCACTTTGACTGGGAACTCCCTGAAGCCCTGTATCGTCTGCAGAACTGTGAGACAAATAAATGTCTTTCCTTTATAAATTACCCAGCCTGTGGTATTTCCTTTATTGCAATGAAAAACACACTAGCACACGTGCCCTCTATATATTTGGATGGGCAGCATTATTCACATAAAATAGTTCTGAGAGCTAGTGTCTGCAGTAGTCCAAATAATTGAGATAACCTGCACTTACTGCTTTCACAATGAGAAGTGAGAAAATGTAGCCCCTTCCTACTCGACGTACCCAAACAGAAAGCCATTTCTCCCCAAAAGCTAGGCTCCTTGACTAGAAGATTAATTTTGATCAAGTGAAAAATCCAGAAACAGAACGGGATTTTCTTTTTCCCTCAGATTCCAAGTGCCTTTTCTGTCCTCTAAACTGTCAGACATTGCTATAGAAGACATTGAAGATAATTTTAGACTTCCATCTGCTAAGAATCTGGCTAAGGGGTCTCTAAACATCCAATTATTAGACAATCTGTGAGTATGAACCACTCTTGAGTGGAGCAAAAAGAGTTCTATGAAATGCCTTTGCTCCGATGTTTTTCTGAGGAAGTAGCTAATTGGATCTGCCATGTTATGTTTTATGTGGTAGAAAATAGCAGCTTTCTTCATTCAAAAGTTCTGACTCTCATCAAAGTTGCTATTCAGTGGGACAATACATTTGTAGACCAAGAGAAAAAGAATTACCTAATCTGATTTCAGAGATGCTGCCCCCAAATACTGTTTCCTGCTTGCTAAGTTGTGCTGAAAACTCTCTGGACAGTAGAATTCTTACATCTTTAATTTTATTTAGACCCAAGAGTAAACTAAATACCAATAACTCCGAGAGAAGTGTTAACAGACAACCCATATGAGATCATTTACATGCATACATTTTGATCTAGGAGAGGGTATAAATGGGGTACGGATGTGGGAAGAGGGTTTGTGTGAGGGGGAGAATGGGGGAAAGGAGCGGGGAAGAAGAAACAAGGGAGCCACTTTCTTGCAGTGGGGCTTCCCAAACAATAAGAAATGAGCAGTAGAGACCGTTTTGACTCACTGGTGTCCAGCTTGGGCTCTTGTCGACTTCACTATCCCACTATTTACCCTCTGTGGAAATACGGTTTTACTGAGGCCAGATTTGCCTTAAGAAGGAGAGAATCCCAATGTAGATATGATGGGATGCTTTCTGAGGATAATGCCATTAGGAAATCTGCATTCTTATTGCTTTTTTTGCAGGTTTTGGCCGGGACTGGGTTTGAACCCGCCATCTCCGGCATATGGGACCGGTGCCCTACTCTGTTGAGCAACGGGCACCACCCAGAAATCTGCGGTTCTAAGGGAACAAAGAAGGGAAAGAAAACAGAACGCTAAGAAGCGCGGCATGCTTACCTCCTACACACAGACGCGTTTCCTCTGTCAAATAATCTGAGGTTTCTAAGCAGGCATGTCTGTGCATGTTTGTGTGTGAATGTGTGCATGCACACGTGTGTGCTGGGGATGTGCCTGTGACCTAATCATGGGTATCATGACTTCAAAAATCCTGATTTCAATTTGAAAATAAATTTCCCTTTCCTGTTTTCCATTCCATTGGTCAAGCTTCCTCTTTAGGCTTTCGTGGTTGTACGCCCAGGACTTAATATCTCGGCTCAATCTTAGTGAACCACGTTGCCTTCTAGAAAGAGCCTGGACTTGGCCTTAGACTCACTTGGGTTCCAGCTCTGTTTCAGCCTCGTACCAGCTGTCGGATTCTGGGCAAGTTCTCTCTTTGTCCTGATGGGCCTCAGTTTTCTTAGCACTTTAATATTCTATGAATAATAATTATTCATATAATTGCTCTTTATATGAATGTGTGTCAGGCAGAGTTGGTTTTACAAACATTAGGGAGAACGGAGCAAATGTGTAGATTATTCAATAACACAACGAACAAAGTTTTTCTCTCAGTTAAGAATGGAAGGAAAACACAACCAGATTTTCTGTTTTACATTGACTACTAAAGGTATCAGAGGACACTAGTACATAAGGTCTGATATTTATTTAGTCAGTTTCCAGGGTGAGAATTTGTGACTATAGAAATCTACAGCAGCACATTCAAAGTAAGCCCTGCAAATGGATTTGACTTGAGTCACCTTGTCAGTTTAGAAACAATATCATAAATATAAATGACAAAGTCCCAAGGAAAGGCAACAGACACGCCACTTTGCCAGCTTTCACAAAACCTAATTTTCCATGTGGTCTCCAGTGCATTAAAAAAATAAAATGTAACATTAGCTTTTTCTTAGCTGCCGAGGAGGAGGCTGCACCCATTCTCCCATCAACTTCGCACATCACAGAAACAATTTTCACTTTTCTATACAATAAGCTATTATTGTTTCATGAGACACCAAATGACACTTGGAGGACTGGCCCTGAAATAGTTTTGAAAATACCGAGTGCACAGTGTAGTTCATCTGACTGCCAATCTGGGTCTGCTCTATTTACTTGAGGGTTAGACAATGTCACAATAAACCTCCCCTTTCTTCATTATTTCTGCTGTTGACCTCTCTTATGAAACTTTTCTTGAATGCAATATGTTTCAGAAGAATTTTAAATGGGTGAAAAGGAATAATTGTTTGAGAGTTTATTCAGCCGAGCACATTCCATCCGTTCAAGACTAGAAGTGCCTTTGTGGAAGCAGTTCAAGCCAATCTTATTTCTAAAAATATTGAGGGCAGGAGTAATGCCTAGCTTCATTTTACTTTAGTGCAAAAGAAAACCTTTGTCTACTTCTCATGAAATTTCTTACCGTTTTTCAGCGCTTCTCTGCTTTTCCAGTTGTGCTACTTTCATAAGAATCTTCCTAGAGAAAATTTACTCAAAGTTTCCTAGAGGTACAGATCCAAGAAAAACCCCAGAAAGATAAAGAAGAATTGGGATTTAATAAATACATTTTAGGCTAAATTCTGGATAGACTCGAGATGTAAGGTGAGAGCCAGGTCACGATAAGCCACTTTTCTCAGGAGGAGGAATTAAAAGATTACCAAGAACAAAATAACTGAAGAAAATGGAAGCCATTGACCCTCCTGACCTGGTCGTTGTTGTTCCCCAAGACACCTACAGGAAACCACGGGAGGTGGCTCCCCCAACGGCTGCTCTGACCGGAAGTCCTTGAGCACTAGGAGTATGGTGTGCTGGCCAGAAGCCACTGGGATTACTGGGTGCTCACGTCAGGTGATCTGGGCACCAAAATAGCTCTGTAATGATAGAATAAACTGCCATTAAGAACGAATGTCTCATTTGGAGAGAGGAGAATGCTGAAGAAAACAACAGGGTATCCTTTAAAAATGAAGTCCTCAGTCCAAAAAAAAAAAAAAAATATGTGAAGGAGAAAGAAAGGGAGGAAAAACTGGAGCAGAGGGAGGACATGTGACATCTGCCACCATGACCCTAAGAAAAGTGTGTCATGATTCCCAGTCACAGATGAGAAATGAGGCCTTGAGGACGTAAATGGCTCTTCAGTCAAGAGGTGGAAGTGAGTGCTGACACCTGGGACAGCACCAAATTCCACTCCATCTCTGAGGTGACTGCTTCATCCTTCAGCCGACCGTGTCCTCTGCCTGCCGAGGGATCCATGGCCCCAGGCAGGCTGTCTGGCAGCAGCCCGAGAAACTTGCTGCTTCTGCTCAATTGACATTTGCCTCTCACTTGCCTCCAGTATATAAAACGGTTCCCACCTGCCGCCCTCTCCAGTTACCCTTAGATCCAAAGCCTCTTATCCCAAACTAAAAATTATTTTCTATTTAGAGGCAAAAAAGAACCAAGCTGTTGTTGACTGACTCATTTGCACCCATGGAATTGAAAGTGGTCTGTGGGGACTGAGGGAAGGCAGCATCCTTCAGAAGACACAGCAAGTGACCCAAACACAGCAAAGAAGGCCGGGTGCTCTGAACGTGCCGGCAGCCTTGGTGGTGTGGATCGGTGGAGCCCAGGAGCTTGCAGGAGACTAGCACAGCCCCCAGGGATTCAACTTTGCTGGAGTGTGGGACCTTTTCCTATAGCTGACACTTTGTCCTGTCCCTCTCTAATGGGAGGGGAAACTGACAGGTGAAGTAACTTCCAGAGTGTTTCACAGCCAAGTTGTGGCGAAGCAATGATTAGACCCTCAGCTGCCCATAACAAGCTTCTGTGTTAATGCAGGGCGGAGAGTGAGCAATTCCACACACACTGCAGCGAGAACCCACCTGGTGTCTTCTGTCCAAGAAATTCTGCCTTGCTTCCTTCCCTCACATCTCTTCCCTCTTCCAATCCAGGCTTACCTGAGTTCGGACAAAGACTCCGAGTCACGCCCCTTCTGGGTCAGCTGTGCCACCACTCACAGTCACACTGGCGACAGATGCTATCACACGGTGAGGGTACAAAACATAGGCGAATGTCTGAAGCAAACGTAAACATCTTTTTTCATCCCAGTCCCCAGATGTAGTCACTATACAATGTCGTATGTGTATCATTAATATATATTTTAAGTGTTTTGATTTATTTTATATAAAGGAGACAATTCTGTATGTACAGTTCTATGAATTGCCTTGTATAAAATATTTGCTGTGTCTTATCTTACGTCAGTATGTAAGGATCTACCTCATTCTTTTAAATTTTCCATTGTATTTCAGAATTATAATTATATAACAATTTTTCTATCAGTGAACATTTGGATTGTTCCAATGTATGCACCTAACTGAATGTTTGCTTCAAATTATACCCAGGATTGGAACCAATTTTCAGTTTTAACATTTATTCTTCTAACATTTATTCTCCTTTGGTGTTGTATATTGAAATAATAAGTTGTAGTAATATGTCAGCATAGTCAGTGATCTTTTTATAAAAGAAGGAGTGAGGTGACCTTATTCCAGGGAAGCAATGACCAGGTCATAACCTGGAGCTTTCCTTCCAGCAGCTTTCTCTGTGTTCACTTCTCCTAAAATAATCTCAACTGCTCAGACCTTGGGAGTATAAGGAAAATCTCACCTAGGAAGGACTTGACAACCCATGTGAGTAAAAGATAAATATTCTTTAATATTACCTTGGGCTGTAAGCACACTCACAAAAAAGCGATTGTTTTGGAAATATCCTTTAGCTTCATTTTTGCCTTTTGGAGTTGTGTAGCTTTTACCCCCTGCGTTATAAAAAGAATCGTTAAAAAAGAGACCGACAGAAGTCAGAGAGTCTAGTGTTCCTGGTATTTGGTCAAGAATTTCACAAAACACTATGATGATCTACCTGTGACATTTTGAGCTTATGCTGGAGTTTTTATTTTGTAAGAGACCAAAGCTTTCAAGTCAGAGGGCATCCTTCAGAGGGTAACGCAGGGCGGGGCTCCCTGTCTGAGTGAGGTGACAGAATTGACCACCGCCCAGCTGAGTCCAGGTCCTCAGCTCTCGGGGCCTCAGAGTTAGGTGCGGTATATCTAAACATCTTACTCTGTTTGGCTCTTTTGTGTGTTTTGTTCCATGGAATGCCTTCTCCTCCTTCAGCCAGAGGTCACTCAATTTCAAAAATATTATTAATTTATGACACACACAAGAGGACAAAAAGAACAGTGACATTTTGGAAAACATTCACAGAGTTTTGAAGATCAAATGGTGGACACCTGGCTCTATACTTTTTCTTACTGAGGACAGCAGAGGTGTTGTGATGATGATTATGAGGCAGAGTAAAAGTGAAACAGAGTTTTTTATTCATTTATATTTTTATTACAACCTCAGAAAATGTTGCTCTGTTATCTTCTGAATTTATTAAAAGGTTATCGTGTTTTTCTAAACTTAGTCTTCCTTTCTTTAGTTTCTTTGTTCACATCAAATATTTATTTAGCATATGTTATGTGTTAACATGTAACATATATGTAACTGATTGATATAAAATGCATACAAGAACATAAGGACTCTGTGCAATCTTCCTTACAGCCTCCCTCCCTTTCTCTGCTCTGTGTTTATTTCTTCCATCTAAGTACTAACCAAGCCAGTCCCTACTAACCTTCTGAGATACGACAAGGTTGGGTGCATTCAGGGTGGTGTGGCTGCAGACTATCTTGCTGTAGATATTTAATAAGCATCTGTTATGTGCCACACTATGTTATAAGCTCTAAAAGATCACGGTGAGAAAGGCAACTTTACAGTCCAATGTAGCAGACAGTGGACATAGATCCATTATCATACAACAAACTTTTATTTATGTATTTATGTTTAATTTCTGGTTAATGTGAGGGTACAAACAACCACATCGCATTATTTGAATGTTAGGTAGAGTCCCTCTTGTAGCTGTGTCCTGAACCCAGAAGGTGTGCCATGCACCCCTACATTGTGCCCTTCAGTGGGAACACCCCAAACCCTGTCTCGCTCCTCCCTGTCCCTCCTCCCCCCAACTTGAATTGACATGGGTTTTCACCTATGTGAGTGTGAATTAGATCGTCTCCTGGCTTCTATTAGTATTGAGTACGTTGATTATTTGCTTTTCCACTCTTGTCATACTTTACTGAGAAGAATGTGGTTCATTTAGCTCCATCCAGGTTAATACAAAGATGTGAAGTCACCATTAGATGGCGATGGCTGCTATGAAGAAAGTGAAAGAGGACGAAGTGATAGAAGTTGACCCTGAGATGGGGAGTGGAGCCAAACGTTAGACAGGCACGGGAATCGAGAAAGTGGCTGCAGAAAGGCATGGGGGACGGAGACGGGAACACAAATGGCAGGTGGGGTGTTCATTGCTTCAAACTCAGACTGGTTTTTGCTTTTAGTTAACAGTGTGTTTGAGTGAATACTGATAATTTCATTCTTATTTCAGTCCATGGATTTTAGTCTCAGGCATCTCCCAGCACCTCCACGCTGACGTGAATAATGTCCTCTCCTGCTGGGTCAGTGTGGTATTATCTATTTTACACTTTAAGGCATTACAACTCTGATTTCCTTATGGCCAGTGTCACACAGTATAGTTCTCTCTTACTCCTGACTATTCGTCTGAGGACCTAGCTTCTTGGAATTTTACCATTTCTACAAATTCAATATATCTCAAACCAGGACATTATTATGCCTAGTAAATAAGATATTTATCTTACCATTCATTTCTCTTAGTGCCAACATCATTCTAATACTTCAGGCTAGAATATTTGGAAATTTATTTCACTTTTATTTAATCCCCTGTATCTACTCTGTCATTGGACTCTGCCCTTTCTCCTTCTGAAATATTTATCAGAGGCTCACATCCTCCCAAGGTCAAGTCCTTTGACCCCCTTTGCTCTTAGGCATCATCTTGCGATGGCCCCTGCCGCAGCTTCCTGCTGTGTAGCGCCTGGTTCCTGGACTCAGTCTCTGGTCTTGAATGTCTCCATTCCAGTTTTAATTAATGTCTTTCATTTCTACATTTGTATATCGCTAGACTTACAAAATTGAAGAAGGCCTAATTTGTGCTAGTCTTTTTTATTGCTGAGATTAATATTTCTTGTTAAAAATATAGAAAAAGTAATCTACTTTTCAAGGTAATGGGAAGATTGTGAGGTAATTTATTTGAAAGTGCTTTATGAACTGTCATTCACCATTCAACATGATATTATAGTAAATTGTAAGCCCCAGTGAGAATAAAATATGCCTAATGCTACTGTGTGGCAGACTCTGTTGATTGCTGGTCTACCAGCTGTCTGCACTCTCCTGCCCTCTTGGAGCTCCCTTGCCATTCTGGTTCTGCTAAATTATGCTGAACATTCTTTTTCTCACATCTCTAGCAGCCAGGACCTGGGCAATAGATGCAGTTTTGGTCATTGAGTACTGAATGGAAACCAGTTCTGTGGTTTCTGAGAAATATTTTACTCCTTGAGGGTTTTTTTTTTTTTTTAAAGGCATGAAAAGAAAATTCCCTGTTTTCTTCCTTCCTGTGTTGTGTGGGCCCATGATGGCTGTCTTGTCACCCTAAGAAGAAAAAATGAAAATTGAGGGTCAATCATCTAAGTGTGACAGAGTGAAATTCTGTAAGGAGCATGGGGCTCTGGGTCTGTGGTTGAACTGCCCTGCACACACCGTGGAGCTGCCTGGGCACTACGGGAGAAAAAAAATAATACAACTGTTCTTACCAGTTTAAACCACTTTTAGCTGCATATTCTGTTCCTCATACTCCAAAGGATTCTAATTAATATAAACTTGTATTGTATCCTTCACAGTATCAAGAGCAAGTTTAAGTTCTCAAGTATTCTATTTCATTATAATTGTATTCCTTTTCATCAGATGCTTTTGATAAATGGCTACTAATGCTCATAGCTTCCTTGTAAAACAAAGAAATTGCACCCCAGGAAAATGAGGATTGCTTTTTCATGTGTAATGATCATATTATCCGCAGGATGCTACAAGCCTGAGGCCTGAAATAAATAAGACTTAAATTGAAAGCAGATACACTGTTGGCAATAGAGAAAGATTTAATGAAAATGAAACTGTAATAGAGGATTCCGCTTCCAACAGTGGCCCTAAAAACTGATAACTCAAGGAGTCAAGGCTTCCGGCAAAAAGCTCACACACTCCTTTCATTGTGGTGACAGCTTAGTTCTTCACTACTTCCCCCTTCCCCTTCTTCTCATCCCTGAGGTTGGTGAATCAAGTTTATATAATTGCCTATATTATCATTTAAATTCAGAAAGACTGACCATGATTTTCTCAGAAATGCCCAGAATAATGTGTATGCTCTCTAAGAAAATTGCCATTAAAGAATTCTAAGCCCAGCATTAAAAACATTGTCGCCCAAATAAGCCATCTAAAATTGTTCATCAGGCTAATTGATCATAATATAAATCACATCAAATACCTATTATCAGTTGGATAATCTTCTTTGTTGAGACTTATCCTAGCTAGCAATTAACTCTTAGCATGAAAAAAAAAAATCCTGCTTGAATGACTGACAATAACATCCAATCCTGGACTGGATGTTAGCAGTTTCAAAACTTTTATGATCCACGAAATTGTTTAAGAGTGTAGTGATTGTCCACAGAAACTGACTAAAATGATGGCTTGGTCTTTAACCACAGCTGGAGACCTCCAAGCATCCTTCCAGTTATTAGGACACAGCTTCTACATTGAAAGTTTCCCAGAGTGACAGATGGCACTGTAGATGTTCCAGGGCCCAGGCTTTCTTCCCTCTTCATTAATATTGCTACCAAGTTTAGTAGTTTTATTATCTAGGATGAAGACTCACAATTATCAAAGCAAGGCTCACTGTTCAATTAGGCAGGTAGAGGACACAGCTGTGAGAAGGGAGAGAGACTAAGCAACGCAGATGAGAATGAGAAAATTCAAATCAATGACACAAACCCAGTTTGGGAAAACTCCCTGTGTCTAAAACTGTCCATAACAGAGGAAAATCTCTGCTCCTTTGGGCTGGACGGTGAGGCTGCTCTCATCAGCGCCAGCCTCTGACGGCCGTGAAGGAGCTGCAATACCAGAAATAGCCAGGAGAGGGCAGCATCAGAAAGCTATGGCAGGATTCTTTGCTATTTGGGAAAGCAGTGGTTGCCATGAGCCATTCAAAAGGAAAATACAGGGTGGACATAAAGTCCGTGTGCAATTTACTATGTTAAACTATTTAAAATTGCACACGGACTTATGTCCACCCTGTACTTGCAGACCTTATGTCTGAAAAGAAGTTAATTTCCAAACTACATAAGGATCTTCTATAACTCAATACAAAACACATAAATAACCCAAATTAAAAAAAAAAATGGTCAACGACTTGAACAGATTTTTCTCCAAAGAAGACATAAAAATAGCCAACATGTATACAAACAGATGTTCAACGTTATTAATTATTAGGGGAGCATAAATGAAAATTATAATGAGATATCACTCACCCCTGTTAGGATGTCTATTATAAAAATACAACAGATAAGTGTGTGTGAAGATGTGGAGAAGCTAGAAACTTTGTAAAGTATTAGCAGGAATATGCAATGGTGCAGCAGATATGGAAAACAGCAGAAGTTCCTCAAAAAATTGAAAATGAAACTACCATATGACCCAGCAGTCTTACTTCTGGGTATATTTCCAAAGGAAATAAAACCAGTATGTCAAAGAAATACCTTTGCTCCCATTCACTGCAGCATTATTTGCAATAGCCAAGATATGGAAACAACGCAGTATCCGTCGGCAGATGGGTGAATAAAGAAAGTGTCATAAATACATAAAATAAAATGTTATTCAATCTTAAAAAAGAAGAAAATACTGACATCCAAAAAAACGTGGGTGAACCTGGAGAAGATTATGTTACATGAAATAAGCTGGTCACAGAAGGGCAAATGCTATGTAATTCTACTCAATTCAGGAGGTATTTAAAATAGTCAAATTCATAGAAGCAGAGAATACAGTATTGGTTGTTGGGGCTGAGGGGGAGAAACAGGGAGTGGTTCAGTCAGTATCAAGTTTCAGTGATGCTAGACAGATAAATGCTAGCGACACGCTGTGCGACATGATGCCCATGGTTAATAAGGGATTACGCACTTCAAAATATGTTGGAAGGTAGATCTCATGTTCAAAAGGAAAATATTTGTGATGTGCTGCTGGACAGTCCCTGCCAGGGCCAGATGGGCCATATGCTGCCATCTGAAGTTGTTTATTTTCTTGCAGGCCTTCTGTCATAGGTGGTGACAGAAACTATGCTGTCACCACAGAATAAAGTGAAGAGACTGGAAGCTCCAAGGACCACGGTGCCAGTCAGGTGCCCAGTACATTTCATGCACTTAGTAAAGCAGTAACTAAATATGAATTTAGTCTAGAATAGAAATACTTTGAAGATATAACTACTTTGAGATTGAAGGAGATTTTGTAACATTGTAACCTATGAGGGGGAATCTATTTAATGTAAGTATTAATCATCTATAATGATTAATAACGCTGCTGATACTTGCTTTTACTGCAAGACTATAAAAGTAACAAAACAAAACCGGCCAACAGAGCAGTTCTTTTAGGCGAGATCCTTTCTGCTCTCAGGAATTGCTGGTTTTTCTATGAATAAAGTGAAGTTGTTGATTTCTCCTTCGGATTCTCCTATGATTGGTTTGGGTGACAGTTGAACAAGTTCCTTGGTCTGGCAATATTTGCAAATCATATATTAAATGTTCTTACCACAGAAATAAACAAATCAAAAACAGGCAAAGGTATAAAGGAACGTATGGAAGTGTGGTTGACCTCAATGCTGTTATCCTTAGAGAGAGGAAAGCTAATGTGCTTTCTGTGTTTTGAGGACAGAAAACCTATGCAGCAGCTTTGTAGAGCAGAAATTGTGCAGGATTTATACTCAGTGGATGTGGACCTCCATCTGCAGTCACCTCCCTGCTAAGCAATTCTGTAACCTCTTTTAACCTGAGTTTTCTCACATACTGAAATAGGATTAACAATATAAACCTTATAAAGTTATTATTAAGTTATAAGGATTTTGTGGGAATGAATTAAACATGGGGAAGTCAATGAGTAATTAGAAATTGCTAAAAAGTATACTTTTAGAGTTACAAAGATTCTTCCTTATCTAATACAATGGAAATAAGCAAAATCATTAGAAGGAGAAAACTGAGCAGTGATACCTGTGCAAGTCAGGGTTCAAGCGTGCAAATGCCAAACAAGTGTGACTAAATGGAGTTCATCGGGAGGATGATACGTAGGTTTCTGAATTTACGGGAGGACGGCAGAAATAGACTTGGAAGGAGCACCAAAACTTGGAGGCATGTCACAGATAAAATTCCTCTATCCTGATAAAGCTTCCTGATGAGGTTCCTTGCACCATTTTCACTGCTCTGGGCTTCCAGAGCATCAGCTGCGGTGACCACCCGTAGCAGGAGCCTTGGATACTGTGCTGTTGCCACACGCCCAACTTCATCACAACTGCTCTATGTAAGCACTGTTTTTTTCTTGATTTTTTTCAACAATGTTTTTCTAGTTTTAGGGTGTATGTTTTGCCTTTCTTTCATTATATTTATCCCCCGAAGTATTTTATTCCTTTTGATGAATTGTTTCCTTAATTTCATTTTCAGATTGTGAATGAATTGTTTCCTTAATTTCATTTTCACATGGTTCATTGCGAGGGTGTCAAAATATAATTGATTTTTTTTTCTTGCACCTCACAAACTTTCTGAATACATGTATTAGTTCAAATTTGATTTTTTAGGTAATCCCTTGGGAATTTCTTTACGCAGGATCATGTTATCTGAAAATAGAGATACGTTTACTCATTCCTTTCCAATCTGGTTACCTTTTATTTCTCATGCCCCAAGCTACAGCCTCTAATACAATGCTGAATGAAAGTGGCAAGAATAAACATTTTCATCTTGTGCCTGTCTTGGGAGAAAAGCATTCAGTCTTTCACCATTAAGTACGATGTTAGCTTAGTTTCTTCATAGACAGCATTTATCAGGTTGAGAAACGTTTCCTCGATTTCTAGTTTTCTGAGTGTTCTTATAATAAAGGGGTACTCGATTTTCTAAAATGCTTTTTTTTTGCATCTATCGAGATTATCATGTGAGCTTTTGACCTTGATGCTATTGATACAGTAATATATCACCCTCATTTTCAAATGTTAAACTGCATGGTCATTGGTGAATAATTTTTAAAAAATACATTGTGGATTCTATTGGTATTTTATTATGGCCCAAATTTTCTCTGAATTCATTTGTATTACTCTTCAAGGTTCAAAGTCGCAAAATCTTATTTGCGACATCTATTGGTTTGCTCTGTGCCTGGTGCCCCTCAGCCCTCGCTGCCAGGGTGATGTGAAAACTACCTTTATTTAATTCATTCATGTATTTATTTACTTATTTCTTGGTAGCAAAAGATAGAGTTCTTTACCTATATTTAAGGGTTTAGGAGTCTCCTCAAATAGAAAAAAAAATGTTTACTAGATATCTAAAAATGATAAATGCTCATTGTCATATTACGTACAAACATCAACATTTTGGAGCTTATTATTTATTGATATTCATATCAGTAAAATTTTGATGTGCAGGCTCTTTGGTGCCTCTGGACTAACGATGTGGACGTGGAGAGAGGATTCTACTACCTAAGTCACAGGTGCCACCGCAAGCAGGAGGGGTGATTTCTGGTGAGACGTATTTCAAGTGTCAAAGACCTCTCCCCTAAGGTTCTTCCCAAAGCCTTTGCTCGCTGCTGGGTGACCGTGCCAACAACTCATCTCAAGAAAGTCCGAGCTCTCCTCCCCACTCAGTTCCCACGCGTCTGTGGCAATTCTTCCTCTTTATTCCACCCTCCACTCTCAAGACATACTAATAAGTGTTCTGGCAAAGCAAATGTAGAGCCCTCACAAGCGCTGAAGGTGAGTCAGAAGGATGGAGGTGCCCAACCCCAGCCTTGCAGCACAGTGGAGGGGCTCAGCGCACGCTTCTGTAGCAAGTATCTTGAGCACCCTGACTGAACACAGTGATGTCTTTCCAGGGCCCTGAGGAACAAGCAGGAAATTTAACACTGTGCTGAGCGGAGTTCGCTTTTGAGTTTAGGTCACAAAACGCCCCACCCAGCCCTGGAACTGAGGAGCTCTCCCTTGTTACCCTTCAGTTTACACTGTCCCGAGGCAAGGCGTCACTGATAATTGGACACATTAATCTTTTGGTGACAGGATGATGTTACTTAACATTCAGCCTGTCACAAGTGTGCTGTTCAAACTGAATGAGCTCATTTTCTGATTACGGGGAAATGTAAGATAAATGTGCTCTTACATCTGAAATTAAATTATGAATTTTTCTTAGAAATAGATTTAAAATGATCACATAAATGTTTATTTGACTGAGGAAATGTTTCTGAATTTTGCCGGAGAGACAGCAGATGAAGATTAAGTCATCAGGATGGAACAGGGGCCCCGGCAGAGCCAGGAAGCTCTGGGCAGTTGAGAGTGTTGGTGGGCCTCTCACCCTCTGGGGTCACATGGGGGATCCAAGGACAGCATTGCTCTGTGAGGTGCAGAGCAGGGAAGCGGGTGACTGAGAAAACCCATTGAAGGTTATTTAAAATGTTATACAAACAAAGCCACGTTTACATTTATGCTAATGGGAGGAGCCTGTTCATGGAATGAGATTTAAACAAGTGAAAAATGGTCTCTGAAGTATGTGAAACTCCATTAGCTTATCACTAACAGTTCTAATACCATCATTAAGAGACTTTTTTTTAAAATAGCCGGGCGTTGTGGCGGCTTGGGAGGCTGAGGCAAGAGAATTGCATAAGCCCAAGAGTTAGAGGTTGCTGTGAGCCGTGTGACACCACGGCACTCTACCCGAGGTCGGTACAGTGAGACTCTGTCTCTACAAAAAAAAAAAAAAAAAGAGAGACTTTTTTTTTTTGCAGTTTTGGCTGGGGCTGAGTTTGAACCCGCCACCCCCAGTGGATGGGGCCGGTGCCAACTTCTTGAGCCACAGATGCCCTAGAGATTTTTCTTTTTAGAGACAGAGTCTCGCTTTGTAGCCCTTAGTAGAGTTCAGTGGCATCACAGCTCACAGCAACCTCCAACTCCTGGGCTTAGGCAATTCTCTTGCCTTAGCCTCCCGAGTAGCTGGGACTACAGGCGCCCTCCACAATGCCTGGCTATTTTTTTTTTTGCAGTTTGGCAGTGGCTGGGTTCGAACCCTCCACCCTCAGTATATGGGGCCGGCGCCCTACCCACTGAGCCACAGGTGTGGCCCAGGAGACATTTGTTTTCTTTTTTTGTTTCAGGCATAGCTATTTTGTCAAGCTCTCTACTTCTTTATCTTTTTAAATGTTTTTATTTGTTGCTACTATTTTGTAAAATACATTTTTTGTTTTATTTTTTATTTATTTTTTTACTTACTTTTTATGAAATCATAATGTATACTTTTATGAGGTACAATGTGATGATTTGATATACAATGTGAAATGTTTAGATCAAACTAATTTACTGTGTGTACTCGAGGTTTACTACCTCACCTCTGGGGACACAGGCAGGGGGCCCAGTGGATCCTACAGTGGGGCAGACTGACACATCTGTCTTCTCACAGTTACTTTTTTAGGACAAGAGCTCAACTCTACTTATTTAACAGAAATCCCTAGTATGATATAATTCTATTGCTCACGTTGTTCAGTAGACCCCCTAGGTTTCCGCATCCTACCTGCCCGCTCTACTAAGGCATTGAAGGTGCAGGTACTCCTGGGAAAGGGCATACGTTAAACCACAGTCAGCTTCCTTCACTTAACTCCAAACACTTTTCCCCTCACTTATTTAAGACGTCCTTTTGGGATCTAGACCATCAGAGTTTCTTGGTATGTGTAAAAGAGGATACGCAGATCAAACCATGGTAGAACTTTTCCTTTTCAGCACCTAAAATGCCTTCTGTAAAGTAGAGGCAGATTTAAGAAAGGAGAGAAATTACCTCTATTCATACACCTATTTATTGGTTTATAACCTTTATGCAATAAATATTCATTATGCCATATTATGTCCCAGGCCCTGTGCTAGACCCATGTGACGAGAACAGGCCTGGTCTCTTTCTTCATGGAGCTTACGGGACAGATGAAAGATGGAATTAAATACATAAGCCCTTTATTGCACACACAATTAGGCTGTGTGTATTCACTATAGCAGAAGAAAACAGACTTCCCAGTGTAGGGTAATGAGGTGGCTTTGCTCACTCTGGGGCTTGGGAAAGGCATCTCTGGAGGAGAGACATCAAGTGCAGAGGCAGTACTGAGAGGGAAGTCAGCTGGCACAGGCCAGGAGAGGAGCATGGTAAACAGAACTTGCCAAAGCTTAAAGGAGAGGAAAAAGCAAAAATAGACAAACACCCCTTGGCACGGTGGAAGAATGAAAGTGGGCCAGTAGAGGGTGGCACTCAGGGAGGACTGAAGCAAGATGAAGCAGGAGGTCTGCTGTGAAGATTCAGGAGAGGGTGAGTGGGGTGAAATGGGATATTGTGGAAAGCGATTAATAAATAGCAAACTTTTCTTTTTATGACAATTGAAGCAAAGGCACAAATAATAAGCCTAAAAATGGACATTATGTTCTCATGAAGAAGTTGTGAGGGCTTAATTAATTAAAGTGGATAAAGTGCCTACCAAGTGTTTTAAAATAGATTCTAAATAGATCCTCCCCCCGCTTTCTCTTTCCTTCTCACACCCCCTTGCTTTCATCTTTCTGAAGAAAACAGGAGCCACGGCTGGGCTGCTTACTGGCATCCGTTGTTGTTGGACACCTAGAGACGGGGACATACGTGAGAGTGGAAGTGGGGGGCCACTGAGGTGAGTTGATCTTTTCCCTGTGGCCTTGGGAGTCAGAATGTGCAGGAGTTAAGAGCGGGGGATTTGGGACAGTGCAGTGGCTCACACCTGTAATCCTAGCACTCTGGAGGCCAAGGTGGGAGGATCACTTGAGCTCAGGGGTTTGAGACAGCCGAGCAAGAGAGTGGGAACCCATCTCTACTAAAACTAGAATTTTCATAGGTAATTGATGATTCAGGAGGAAATGACTCTATTCTTTTTTCACATCAGTAGTTTCTTTGGGTTGAGCAATTTTATGGTGCCTAGAGTGAGAGTGGAAAGACTGACCGTGAGTCCTTGTTTTAATGTGCTGGCACAGTGCCCTGTGTCCCTCACAGTATTACTTTGATCTTTGGGGCACCAATGTCCAGGGAATCCTTGTATAAACAAGTTTCTGAACTTCATTTCTTCCCTGCTATCTTTATAGTCCAGACACAACTGGGTTTAACAAATTTTAAAGTGTTAGTTACAAAATATAAAGGTATTCTCATCACCACTAGATTCAAATTTTCACAGAAGCATTTCATAGTGCTAAACCAGTGATGTAGGAATTTAACTGATCTTAGACTGAATCATAGTGATATGGATATCAGGGAAAACTATAAGTGGACAAATTTCACGCTTAATTTTTTAATTAAAATTGCAACACAGAATAGTAGCTGGGCTGAAGCTGGGCCCCCATTAGCTGATGTGTTGACTCAGGCAGTGCTTATTCTTAGGAGTAGGACTGGATGTGTGTAATTACGTTGAAAGATGGTTGGAACTCTGTAGTAGACCCTTGACTGTCTGCCATTTATTTTTTCCTGTACCTCTTGGTAGTAACATCCCAGATTTCTTTTGGGAAATAACTTCCTGTGCCTAACCCTGGTCCTCAAACTTGTAGTTTCAGGCATGGATTCTGATGGGTTTACACAAATCAGGGTAGCTCTCTCTATAGTCACACTGATTGGTTATGGATGAGTAACCGATTTGTAAGGGTCCAATCACAGTGAATCTGGAGACTGAGATTCACCTGCTATTGAGAGAAGCAACTTCGAGCTGGGGCAGCTGCAGGAGGAGGTCTTGGAGTCTGCGGACAAGGTAAGACAGAGCCCTAGAACTGAGCCAAATCTGAGGAAAGAAAACAAAGTGGTAGATTCTGGAAAATGCTTTTGGAATTCTAGATCAAGCGGTTGTCTGAAGTCAGAGGTCAGACCTGAGCTAACAAGCTACCTCTTTTGTTTGTTTAAGGGCATCACATCACTTTACTTATTTGTTTACTTATTTATTTATTTTATATCTGAAAGATTCCTAACTGATATGAGCCCCACATAAAATCATAATACAAGAATAAATTCTGGGGAAAATGAGGAGAAAAATCACTATAAATGTCATTACAAATGAAAAGATGCTTGACACATGAGGCCCCCAGTGCTGTAGAGACTGCTGAAAACACACTGGAACGCCAACACCTTTTGGGCTTTGCTCATCATCTCCCCTTACTTATGGGAAAAGAAAGGAGGAGACAGGAATCACACAGATGATTTCTACAAGCTCAGAAAACTCTGTTACGAAGTGCTCTGTCGATGGAGAGACTGAGACTGATAGAAACATAGCTGTGGATTTGGCAGTGGTCATGGCCCTGAGGTCAGCAAGCAGCATAGTCAATGGCCTTAGATCAGCAGAGTAGCAGCAAACACTGGTGCAGAGGGGCCACCGTGCTGATTCATGAGGAAGACACACATGGGGGATTTTGCAGGGAAAACTCATCAACCACAGCCAAAGCTGCTGGGGCATAGGTAGTCATCAGGTTATATACAGGAGCATCCCCGAGGTGATTGAAAATATTCCGAGTGAAAACTCTAAAAAGGGAAAAAAATTGATGTGTGTCAGCAAGGGGGGCCTGGGAATTTATCACTGAGAGAGCCTGGAATAGTGCGGTTTGGAGCATAATCACTCATGTTCCCCAGACACACTTGGTGGTTGATAATTTTCAAACCTCAGAGCAGTCAGTCTCCAGAGAAGAAAGACAGCACTCTCGGTATTGAAAATGTCAGTATCTGGGCAGCACCTGTGGCTCAAAAGAGTAGGGCACTGGCTCCATATGCCAGAGGTGGCAGGTTCAAACCCAGCCCTGGCCAAAAACTGCAAAAAAAAAAAAAAGAAAATATCAGTATCAGTCAATGCCAAGAGGCTCTTTAGAGATGTTAAGTTTGTAAGTCCATCGAGGGATTGTATGTTTATCTCAGCCCACGGTTGCTTACTGTGATAACACTAGACTGCTGGTGAGGAAGTGGGGTTCTATGTTTGGCTCCTCCTTTACGTAGCTGGTCATCTGCACTTCCCATGCCTTCCTTCACCACTAACTAGTTATAGTAGCTTGGATAAATTTCTAGACCTCCTTAGTTTCTTTTTATTCCAAATGTGACTAATAAATATGACACAGGGATATTGCAGGCACTAAAACCTGTGATATATAAAATCTCTTGGGACAGTGCCTACAACATGGAAAAAGATATCAAATCTATTCATCTCCCCAAAGATACGATTAGGGGGAAGGAAACAAAAAAGATATGTGAACGTTGCTTATTACTAGACTTCTTATGAGCAAAGCAGACAAACTCCAATAATCCTGGTTTCTTCAATGACTCCTCAAAGACAAACCTAGTGCCATCGGGAAGTGAGGTTTTATGGAACTGTCTTCCCAAGAAGTATGTAGCAATTAGTACTTATAGCACTGGGCTCTAAAGAGAGAAGTGGGAGCTTGGTGTATCCATGGGAGGGCCATGGGGGGGCGATATATATATATATATATATACTTTTTTTTTTGTAGAGACAGAGTCTCATTTTATGGCCCTCAGTAGAGTGCCGTGGCATCACACAGCTCACAGCAACCTCCAACTCCTGGGCTTAAGTGATTCTCTTGCCTCAGCCTTGCAAGCAGCTGGGACTACAGGCACCCGCCACACTATAGGCACCTGGCTATTTTTTTGTTGTTGCAGTTCGGCCGGGTCTGGGTTTGAACCTGCCACCCTAGGTATAAGGGGCATGCACCCTCCCAACTAAGCCACAGGTGCCACCCCCCCACCCCCAAAAAAAATTTTAATTAGAAATGGGCCTTTTCATCATGTAAGACTGAGGTCCATTCATTTTCTGCATATTTATTGTGGTGCCTGGCGTTAGCCCTACCCTCTGAGTGAAGGTGCTCAGTATCTGGTGGGATGCAGGAAAGCTAGAGATGGGACCATCATCTCAAACAGAGAGGTGGAGGATAAGTGTGATGTGATATATGGACCTACCAGTTTGAGAAACCTCAGATTGTAATAATATGATGCTTTTGTCCCCATTATGAATTAAGTGTCACACATCAAAGTTTTCTGATAATGAGAAATATGCACCGATGTAAACCCAAATTGAATGAAACTGAAATACGTAGCAAACTCTTCAATTAGCCAAAAACATTAGAAGAAGTAAGACTTACCAAATGAAGTGTTATTTTATCTGAAGAAATTAAAAAAAAATTAAGGCTTGAGGGTAATAGCCAGTTTCAAGAAAATCGATGATAATTAAAAACAACTGGCTGTTCTTTCTAACGGTACCCTTGAGGGGAGAAAACCTGACATTCCCCGATGTCACAAGATTTAACTGACAGTGTGCTGAGCATTAATGCAGGAGATGACCGTGCAAGTGTTCTGGGCATTCACAAAAAGCCGCTGATGAGAGGCGTGGATTTGTACTGATTCTGATGAACATGTTTCCCCAGAGATGCAAAGTGATGCGTTCAGTCCCTCAGGATGAAGGCGTGGCTATGTTAGGGTAAGAGGCTGATCTTCCACATGCTCTTTGAAACTGTTAGCATAAATTTTCTTTTCCAGCCCAATATTTTTCTCTCAAAGTGTAAATGATACAATAAACAAGCAAACCAAAACAAAACAAAACAACACAAACCCCCGAAGTTGTCTTATGAGGTCAGGTCAACCCTTGTACTTGTTTTAATTCTTCACCAAGAAACTGAGCCTTACAGACTTACACTAATTCACTCAAATTCTTGCTTTGGTGATGGAAACATGTGGCTCCATCCTGTTTCTGGAGGCTTGGTTGCCCCTTCAGCTCTGTTACCTTTTCAGATCTCACCTTCTCACTTCTCTGTCTAGGCCTTGCCTTTTTAGACATCTCCTCTGTTTTGTCTGCCTCTATCCCTTCTCTCTGTCCTGAATGCTTCACTTGGCCTCTGTCCATGCCCTGGCTGAGAGGCCCATTGTCACCCGATATTTCTCCCTTTCTCACACCAACTCCCCTGAGTGTTTGCTCTATCACCACCTCCCCTCAGCCCTTGTTTGCTCTGTGATCCATGGCCCTCCGGCTTCTACCGCACTTCCAGCCCTTACTGCTCATAGGAAAACACTCTTGTTAAAGTCCTGGCCGATTTCCTCATTAGAACGCCCTTGCACATCTGTCAGTAACTGCCTTCTCGGATCGCTTTCTTTTACTTGCTGCTGTTGACCTCCGACTTCTCCAAACCACATTCTACTTTTGTGACAATCGTAACACCACAGTCCATAGCTTCTCTCAGTATTTCCCTGCCCATTCTCTTGTGTGGGTGTTTCTTTCTTCATTAAAAAAAATTCCTGTCTCTCTGAGTTTCCCATTTGACCGATAGCCCTCAGTCTGAGCGTATATTCTCCAAGGGACTATGAAAGTGATCTATTTAAAATGTGGGTTTGATGATGCCACTTGATTGCGTTAAATCCTTCAATGACTTCTCAAGGATCCATTTTTTCATGTGGAAAATAGTCTCATCTGTGATCCATTCCCTGCCTATAACTTTGTAGTCCCGTATTTTGCATTCTGTCCTTTACTGTTTACAACTTGGTGATTTAGAGCTTTTCATAGCTCCCCATGGCTCATTCTCAGAGTGTTGCTTTTGCTTGGATTACCGCTTCTGTCTGGCATGTCTTTCCCTACTTCACTCTCCCGCACCCTCCCCTTTTGACTGGTCAACACCCACACATATTCTTGATCTCAGCTTAGGTAGATATTTAAGAAGCCCTTCCATTGTCCCCGTGTGCACATCTCCACCATAATTATCTCTTTATTCATCTGTATTCTTCAGAATTGATGAGTTCCTTGTGATCAGGAGCTATTTATTCATCTTCATATCCCTGAGTCCTGCACCATGTTTGGAATATAAGTTTTGTTAATCCTTTATTACTATCTCTCAAAAAGACTTTTCAGGAGAAAATTTCCAATTTGGCTCCTTCTGTCAGAACTTTTTGAACTTGATAATGGTTAAGTTCCACCAGCTATATGTTCATGCGTTCCTTCCTTAAGGGCAAGGATACATTCTGAGAGATGTGTTAGAGGTAATTTTGTCACTGTGCAAAATTGTAGAGTGTATTTTTTTTTTTTTTGGGACAGAGTCTCACTTTGATGCCCTTGGTAGAGTGCCATGGTGTCGTAGCTCACAGCAACCTCAAACTCTAGGGCTCAAGCGATTTTCTTGTTTCAGCCTCCCAAGTAGCTGGGACTACAGGCACCTGCCACAACGCCCGGCTATTTTTAGAGATGGGGTCTCACTTTTTCTCAGGCTGGTCTGGAACCCCTGAGTTCAGGCAATCCACAGGCCTGGTCCTCCCAGAGTGCTGGGATTACAGGCGTGAGCCACCACCCACCTTGTAGAAGGTATTTACATAAACCTCCTGGTATAGCCTAGGTTTACCCTATTTGAACAACAGCTTATTGTTCCTAGGCTACAAATTTGTCCATATACTACATGTTACTGAAATGAATACTGTTGGCAATTGTGACACAGTGGTAAGTATTTGCGTATCTGAACATATCTAAGCATAGAAAAGGTACAGTAAAAATATGGTGTTATAATCTTATGGGGCCATCATTGTGTATGTGCTGTTCACTCTTGAATAAAATGTAATTATGTAGCACATGACTGCATTTATTTGTGCTATAATTAGGACTAAAGGTTTTGAGGTTCTGGATAAGGATTAGGAGACCAAGTAAAAGATAAAGTAGGGAAAAGACTGTTTTTCCTTCAAATTTATATTGTGAGAATCCAAACTATTTATTTTATTTTCGAATGTCAAAAGTTACTAATAGCTACTTCATGATGGTACTTCTATTTATTAAATACTGTTATGTAGCATTTCTAAGGTCAGTGTCCACATGACTCACAATTTAGGAACAAAGGTCAAGTTTCACTTTCTAAATAGAGCAAACATTTTCATGGTGCAAGCATTTTCTTTGCTCATGTGCATGAGAAATATTCAAAGAATGAGTAAGCCAGACCTTCCATTGTTCATCGCAAACTCTATGTCTCAGGGCTTCTGTAAAGTGAGTGTAAAAAGAGGATTGTGTACTTAGAAAACAGGTGGCTCTAATTTGTGTGCACATTCCTGAGCTACTCGGTCGGTCGGTAACTGGTTTTATCAAACTTCCTCTGAATATGAGCCCCAGAGAGGAAATCAACTACTTCATTACACTTTTAGATAATCTGAACCCGTCCTACTTTCCTAGTACATCTCTTCTATTTTCCTATGGGCATACCTTCTTTAATTAAAGATATCATAATACTTAAACATAACGTCCCAGAGATATTACTTTTGGGATACCTTTTCATTATTAAAAAAGCATTGCACAAAACCTGTGGGAACACATTTACATTCACGACTTTCACTGAGGCCTGGAATCCAAGAGTGTCTCCCTCTGATGAAGTCATACTTCCACTGCTGCTAAAACTCTTCAGCTGCTTTCATTCACGTGTCCCTGTGATGCATTGCCACCAAATGAAAGGGACGCCCAAGAAAAGAAACATACTTCTGTTCCTGAATTCACCTGGGGCCTTCACTAAAAACTCAGGGGCCTGGTCATAGTAGAATATAGCTGGAAGAAGTTGACCAGGCACTGGTATGACCTAAAGGAAGAGATAAGAATCTCTTTTATACTTTTTTAATTGCTGGGAATTCAGCTCCCACCTGGCTATATCCAGTGAGGGAAGAATTCTTGCTCAGGATAGGTATATTTTGGATACAAATTTTAAGTAATTGCTTACTGTATATTTTATTTTGCATTTTATTCACTTGCTTTATATTACAAATTTGATATGTATGTATGTATGTATGTATGTATGTATGTATGTATGTGTGTGTGTATGTATGTATTGAGACAGGGTCTCAATCTGTTGCCTCAGCTGGAATGCAGTGGGTCATCATAGCTCACTGAAACCTCAAACTCCTGGGCTCAAGCATCCTTCTGCCTCAGCCTCCAGAGCAGCTGGGACTACAGGTGTGTACCATCACCTGCAGCTAACTGTTTTTATTTTTGTAGACCTGGGGGTCTCGCTTTTGCTCAGGCTCTTAAACTCCTGGCCTCAAGGGATCCTCCTTCTTTGGCCTCCCAGAGTGCTAAGATTACAGGCCTGAACCACAGTGCTTAGCCTGTATTATACCTTTAAACATTTCCTGGGATTACATGGTTTGCTCCTTCCATTCATTTCTTCCATTTAACAGATGTCACCAACGTCAGTTTGGGGTCAGACAGATGTACAGCTGAATCTGAGCTCTATCACTTCTTAACCGAAGGGCAGTAGTTGGGTTACTTATTATCTCTAAGCTTCATTTTTTTCATCTGTGAAATGGGAATAACAGTTATTACAGGATTGCTATGATAATTAAGTTTGATAATATACATACATATTAATTGCATGTTTTTATCTTTTTTGAAGAATTGGGTATCCAGAAGTACAAGACCCTGTCCCTGTAGCTCAGAGTTCCTGAAGAGGGCACATGACAAGAGTTGGTTGGTGAGATGTTAATTGTGTTAACAGAGGATGCACATAGTGCAAGCATTGGCTGTGGGTCTGGCAATGTAGAGACCCAGGGGCTGAGACCTCCGAGTCAGGACAGCTGGCTTCCCCAGCAGGATGGAGGCACCCATCCTGTGCACATGCACTTGACTTACCTGGCAGGATGGAGTTCCCCATCTGTGCACATGTACTTGACTTCCCCAGCAGGATGGAGGCCCCCACCGTGTGCACGTGCACTTGACTTTCTCCGTAAGATAGAGACACGCATCGTGTGCATTGTGCTGCTTGCTGTTTCATCTTGGGTCTGTGGTGGAGGGAAGTGCCCGATGTGCCCCCCACAGCCCAGTGCTCTCTTCCCATGTTCCTGGATTCATCAGGGTAGAATGGCTCTCCGACGGCGTGGGAGCTTGAAGACTGCCACAGGTGTGAGGGAGAAAAGCAAACATTCTCACCCATCTTTCCTGTGGGGGCTCAGTCTCTGCCAAAACGATGCTTCCACAATTTCTTCCTGTGGGAGCTCCAGAAAGGGTAAGTTCAAGCACCTTTTCCTCAGTATTTCACCTGGGCTTCTTTTTCACCTGAAACTTTTTCTTCTTTTTGGAATGATCTGGTTGCCAGTGTCTCTAGGCAGCCATATTGCCCCCTCTCCCCTTCCTCAACATTATATGGTATGCTTTTTTTCGTAATCACTTCACAGGTAAATTAAGGAAGGAGGTAGTCCAGAGGAATAATTGAAGATGAAGTAAATTGATAGCTTAGAATCTTCAATTTTCCATCTCACGTGTCCTTCAATGAATTCACTGTGATTCTCACTCAGAGCAGCTGGAGAAAAGGGTGCCTGGTTCTGTGTGAAGGTCTCTGGTGGAGCTGAGTGTTCCCATGGCTGCTTTCTCAGATGCTTCAGAGTTATTCTTTTGCAGGTCCGGCACAAAGCAGAGAGAATAGTTGAGACAAAGAATTAGCATTTTCCTTTCTACTCTTGCTATTTGGTTTGAATTCCACTAAATGTGAACAGGTAGGAAACAGACTAGCAAAATCTGAGCTGATAGGCCTGTTGGTAAGACCTAGACGCCTCTGTCTCACAATCAATTTAGTGCATTTTCTTCTAACACCATTTATGCTCGTTGCACAGATTTGGTTCTACTTAAGAAAGAAAGAAATAAACTTAGAGAATTTTGGATTTAGGAATAAGGGAAGATGATCCTCTTTCTTGGCATCCATTATCAGGAATATTTCAGATGCTAAATTTGGATAGCTTACTTTCTAATCTTTTATTCTCCCAGTGATTTTATAGAGCAATTCGAGTAACTGCTACACTGTTGTTGTTCTAGTGTCCTTCTTCAGTGATGCCTTGTCATCGCATCACTTTTATTTTTATCCTCGAATGCAGCCACCTCCCTTGCACCTCTGTCTCTTTCTTTCTGGTGGTGAAAGATAGAAAAGGACCTTCCTGGGCAGCGCCTGTGGCTCAAAGGAGTAGGGCACTGACCCCATATGCCAGAGGTGGTGGGTGCAAGCCCAGCCCTGGCCAAAATTGCATAAAAAAAAAAAAAGAAAGAAAGAAAAGAACCTTCCTTTCTTTCTCTCTGTTCCTTCTCTTCTGGGACTCTCTCTGACCTGCCATTATCTTATTGATAGAGGATCTTTCCACACCTGTTTGTATTCAGATTAGGTGCATCTTTAAAAGCCTTATGATCCTTGGATTTCCCTTTTGTTTCCCTCTGATTGTCTTTACTTGGAGTATAATATATTTTGGTTGAAAACACTGACAGATCAAAGTTTTTAATGTCAAAGAGACATTCTTTTGTACAGTACCTAACTTAAAGGGCCTCTGAAGACCAGAAATAGCAAACAAGGAAAGTCACTGAAGCCTCACATTGAAGTTAGAGCTACATTAGGAATTCTCATCCATCAGAGAATCGTTGAGGATGCTAAGTGATTTTCTTCCTTACTACTGACCCCAGAATGAATTTCAACTATTTCCTTCATATGCAAAGGTAATAAACATGCTCAAATATGCAAGGTCTACCCCCTCAAAAGTCCATATGTTTTACCTAAATGCAAAGTATATTATCTGCCAAGAGAAGAATGCACATAAAATGTGAAAGAATACGGATGTTCACTCCTAAGTAAACTAAGAGTCTTTTCCCAATTTGAGACACATATTCCGAAATTCCCTTAATTTTATGTGTTGAGACACACTCTACAGCCAATAACCAAGTCATGGCCTTGCAGTGTTCTCCATTTCCCATTTCCCCTTGGCTTAAGCTTCTTCTTCAAAACCAGAAAACACATTTCAAAAGCCCAGCATTTCATTCTTCAGTTCAAATTAAACCTCTCGCTGTATGATCAGCTTTCTAGGGCTGCAATAGCAATACCACAACTGTGTGGCTGAAACTTGTTCTTACAGTTCTGGAGGCTGGAGTTCTAGATCCAGGTGGTGGTGGGCTTCTGTGCTCTGAAGCCCCTCCTGGCTTTGCAGATTGCTGTCTTTTCCTCGTGTCTTCATGTGGCCTCTCTGCTGTGTCTGCATGTTCTAATCTTCTCTTCTCAGAAGAACACCTATTGTATAAGGTTAGGGGTCACCTTAATGACCTCATTTTAAATTAATTATCTCCATAAAGACCCTCTCTCCATATGGAGTCACATTCCAAGGCACTGGCAGTTTATGACTTTAATGTAAGAATTTTGAAGGGACATAATTTGGCCCATAACAATGGGTTTAATGATACATACAAATAATAACAAACGCTCTTCTAGATTTATCTAGTAATGATTTTTTTATATGAGAGATTTCAAAAAGTAAATAGACTTCTTATTATACATCAAATTATTTCTGTATAAATCAAGTAAGAGTAAGATTATCAAAGTTGCCAAGAATTTAGGAGATTATTTGATGCACCTTTGCTTTTCCTTTAAATGATCGGAGTCAACAGTGTTTCATTATCATCTGTCTTTTAAAATTGCAAAAGATTTTGAAATTGCTATATAAAAATTAAGTTACATCTTGTGAGATTTCCCCCTTTTATCTTTGTAACAATATTTTCCCCCAGACTATGTATGTGTGTGTGTGTGTGTGTGTGTGTGTGTGTGTGTTTCTTTTTGGTAAATGTACAATGTGTTTTCCAAAAGTACAGTGAACCCTCTGGTTCATGATACTCTATCTGTATACACAAGTTCTTCATGTTTTTGATTGTTCTTTCTATTCTTTCACAGGAACGTTATATTTCTATGGTTTATTTTACATTCTCAGTCTTCTATACCTATCACCCTTATATTTTTTTCATAGTTGTCCTCCTTTTTCTTCATGCTTTGAAAATTTCTCAATTTTTATTTTCAAATGGAACATTCTTTTTCTGAGATACCAGTCGTGATTTTTATAGTCTCCTATATGTATTTTAACCTGATCTTTACTGTGTTATATCTTTGTTTTACTCATATGCATTTAAAAAATTATCCCACTTTAAAGTCACAAAGATAAGTACATTGTTGTTATGACAATTACACTGGATGAGAATTTTCATTTAATACCTATACTGTGGCTAATAAGGCAGACCCTTAGGTTGTTGTTTATGAAGATATCATTTAAATATGATACCATTCACCCTTTTTAGGCATATAATCTTATAGATTTTGACAGATTATGTATTCACTTATCCACCATCACAGTAAGATATAAAACATCTCTGTCACCCCTTGTTTAATACTGTCCCCTCATCCTTACTTCTAGAAACGGCTAAACTAATTCCTTCTTTCATGATTTTGCCTTTTCAAGAATCCCATGTACTGAAAACCCATAATATGTAGTCTTTCAGAGTTTTTCTGTTAGCATAATGTCTTTGAGATTCATAATTTTGTTGCATATATCAACATAATGCATAATTTTGTTCCTTTTTACTCTTAAGTAATATTTCGGTACGTAAGTGTATCACAATTTGCTTACCCATTCACCAACTGATAAGCATTTTGATTACCAGCTTTTAGCGATCAAGAGTTAAAAGAAAGAAGAAGAAGAAGAAGAAAGCTGTTCTGGCATTCAGATATAGGTTCGTGTCTCTATTTTTCCCAGTTAAATTCTGGTAAGTGAAATTTCTGAGTTGTATTGTAAGTGCAAGTTTAATTTTACAAGAGTATGAAATTATTTTTCAATTTGGCTGAATCATTTTGCATTTCCCTCAGCATCCTTGTCAGTGCTTTCATTTTATTTTTAAATTTTCATTTTATTTTTAATTTTTAGCCTTTCTAAAAAAGTGTGGTTTTATTTTACCCTTACCTGATGACAACTGATGCTGGTATCATACATCTTTTCCTGTGCTTGTTTGCTTTTTGCATCTCCTTTTTGGTGAGGTGTCTGTTCAAATCATTTCTTCATGTATTTACTGAGATTTTTAACTAGTCATGTATCAGATATGAATTTTGCAAAAGTTTTGTCCTTGATAGTGTCTTTTATCTCTTAATAGTGCTTTCTCAAGAGTAAAAGTTTTTAATTTTGATGAAGTCCAACTTAACAATGTTTTCTTTTATGGTTCTAGCTTTTTGCATCTAGTGAATCTTTGCTTATGCACCTTTGTAAATAGTGACCATAAATGGGAAATCTTTTTGCATTTGGTTTTATTAATGTATGAAAAAGGTAGTTTTGCCAATACCACTAATTTATAAAATCTTTTGGCTAATATCGAACTTTGTTAAATACTGGAACTTATTGTAAAATCTTGCAAGCCCTTTGGAACCTTAGATTTTCTTTCCCCAACCCCAGTTTCCATTCCTTGTAGATACGTTGGAGGTTAGCCAATTAGATGCTGGGACTGAGAGTCAAAGTGAAAATGATTCCTGCCCTCTAAAGTCTCCAGATTTGTGAAGGGATAAAAGCTAATCCAAAGAAGAAGGAAAACCCTCTCCAGCAAGGTGGTGAAAGAATTTGCAAATCAAAGTATACTCTGAGCGCACAGAGGGACACAGCAGGTCTGGTCGGACTGTAGCCGTCAAGAACTTCAGCGGGCAGGATGTGGGTGGAAGGATGGCCATGAACTTCACACTGGAATCAGACATGGCTCTGTTTCAATCAGCACTGTGATTTGGTTACTTTGAAAATGTTCATTCACTTATTTTACCATTAGCTTTTCATTAATGGTAAAATGTATTTTATCGGTAGAACTTGAAAAATAAGAAAATATTTCCAAGGAGGCAACATAGAGGTGGATTTCAGAAAAAAAAAAAGAAATCTAGTCATATATTTTGTTTCTTAAAGATCCAAAATTAATTTTTTCATTTAAGAGTGAATACAGTATTTTTCAGGTGTGTTCTTTTTTTAGCGGGACGGTGGTGATTCCAAACAGAATCCAGGGTTTAAGTTTTTTCATGCTACCCGATAAAAGAAATAGGGAAAAGTCTTTCTTCCATTATGGCTGCAGAAAAATGAATACTTTGCACAAGACAGTGTGGTAGATAAATTGTTGAAGGGCAAACATTTACCAAAACATCAGCTCCTGTCTTGTGCATGGTGGAGAAATGTTCACAGTGGGTAACTCTGTTTTATATCCTGTTATCTGAAAATCAAAATTTATTATTGATGAAGCCTATAGAGGGACAGCAACTCCTAGAAGGTTCACGTATGATTAATTGTTTATTAAATGATCTGTTATGGAAATTATGAAGCAACATATTCATTTTCTGAAAGAGATACTTTTGCTTTTCCTCTTGAGGTATGAAATGTAATTGTCTTACAATTTTCTTGCCTCCTATGAACATAAATATGAAATTTGAGTGATTTTGTTGGATTCTTTAATCACTTTTTTTTTTTTTTTCATTTAAAATTAAATGAATAGGCTCGGCACCCATAGCACAGTGGTTACAGCACCAGCCACATACACTGAGGGTGGCGGGTTTGAACCTGGCTCTGGCCAACTAAACAACTGCAACCAAAAAATAGCCCCGTGTTGTGGTGGACACCTATAATCTCAGCTACTTGGGAGGCTGAGGCAAGAGAATTGCTTAAGCCCAAGAGTTGGAGGTTGCTGTGAGCTGTGACGTCACAGCACTCTATCGAGGGTGACATAGTGAGACTCTGCCTCAAAAAAAAAATTAAATTAAATTAAATTAAATGAATAACTTATGCTGAGAAGCAGAGATGTGAGCCAAGCAACTCCAAGCAGAGGTCAATCCTGATCCAGCAACAAGTCATTGAAAGCCCAGTTCTTTCTTCCTGGGAAGCCTCCCCCGCAGGTGTCCCAGGCAGCTCATGCCACCATGGGAGGAGCCCTTTACGTTGGGATAAGGCACAGCTGGGATGGAAGTGGAGTTGTAATGCCCTTTCTGAGGGTATAATTGTTATTGTCTTGGGCGGTTTTCAAGCACTCTGAAAAAAAATACATTGGGGTTTAGTTAAGAAGTGACTTTATTCAAAGAAATAGTACAAAGGAGAAAGTACTAATTATACCACTGGCAAGCATCTCTAGGGTTAGGCAGACAAAAGCTTTCTCAGGGAAAGGGAAACAGCATTAGAAAGAAAGTGGTAGGGGAAGGCAGGAGGGAGGGCCGCGAAATCAGATTGCAGGACAGAGTATTTCACCTTGAAGTTAGTCTGCTCTTGGGAGTATCAAGATGGGTCGTGTGTTGGCTCAGGCTGAGGGTGAGCTTAGGACAAGGAGAAAAACTCGAGCAAAGGCTGATTGATAAATACTTTGTTCTTGCCACAAAGACTAAACCGTTCAGCTACTTGTGTACAAGGCACAAAAGGGAATTTACAGAACCTGAGGCTGGCTTTGTGATAGGAAAAGGAGAACACAGTCTAAGTTATTATGAAAAGGGTGTTTCTTTGCTGTAAGCTGCTTTGGCAGAACACAGAAGGACAGAGCATTTTTTTTTAATCACAGCTATTTAACAGGATTAACTGCTTTCCACAATCTTCTTCCCACTCCTTTCCTCACCCTATACATCTCTTCTTTTTGGTTGTATCTGAGTTGCATTCTTTACAATAAATTGAGGAACACACAAAAATATATTTATGATGACTGTTTGATAATCCTTTTTTTTTTTAACACATAAAATCTTTTATTCAGTCAAAGAATTAGTTGACCATATAACGGCAACATGGACATTTAGAGTAATGCCCATTATACTTTTGGTAAGATGCAAATTTATATGAAAGGAATAGAAAACTATTTATATTGGGGAAACCTTTGATATGAAAGTTGGTGCCAAATCTCCTTAGATTCAGGTTCAGATGCTACTTCACAGTGGCATTCTTCTTTTTCTTTTTTTTTTTTTTATTAAATCATACCTGTGTACATTAATGTGATCATGGAGCACCATACACTGGTTTTATAGACCATTTGACATATTTTCATCACACTGGTTAACACAGTGTTAAGACATTTATATTCTACATTTACTAAGTTTCACATGTACCCTTGTAAGATGCACCTTAGGTGTAATCCCGCCAATCCCCCTCCCTCTGCCCATCCTCCCTCCTCCCTCCCCTCCCTCTCCCCCTTCCCCATATTCTTAGGTTGTAACTGGGTTATAGCTTTCAGATGAAAGCCATAAATTAGTTTCATAGTAGGGCTGAATACATTGGATACTTTTTCTTCCATTCGTGAGATACTTTACTAAGAAGAATATGTTCCAGCTCCATCCATGTAAACATGAAAGAGGTAAAGTCTCCATCTTTCTTTAAGGCTGCATAATATTCCATGGTGTACATATACCACAATTTATAATCCATTCGTGGATTGATGGGCACTTGGGCTTTTTCCACGACTTAGCAATTATGAATTGGGCTGCAATAAACATTCTGGTATAAATATCTTTGTTATGATGTGATTTTTAGTCTTCTGGGTATATACCTAGTAGGGGAATTATAGGATTGAATGGCAGATCTATTTTCAGATTTCTAAGTGTTCTCCAAACATCTTTCCAAAAGGAATGTATTAATTTGCATTCCCACCAGCAGTGTAGAAGTGGTCCCCTTTCTCCACATCCACACCGACATCTCTGGTCTTGGGATTCCTACTGCAGTTAGATGGTATCTCAAGGTAGTTTTGGTTTGCATTTCTCTGATGATTAAAGATGATGAGCATTTTTTCATATGTCTGTAGGCTACACACCTGTCTTCTTCAGAGAAGTTTCTCTTCAAGTCCCTTGCCCAGCCTGTGATGGGATCACTTGTCCTTTTCTTGCTAATGCGTTTGAGTTCTTTGTGGATTCTGGTTATTAAACCTTTGTCGGAGACATAACCTGCAAATATCTTCTCCCATTCTGAGGGCTGTCTGCTTGCTTTACATACTATGTTCTTGGCTGTGCAGAAGCTTTTTAGTTTGATCAGGTCCCAGTAGTTTATTTTTGAAGCTGCTTCAATAGCCCGGGGGGTCCTCCTCATAAAATACTCTCCCAGACTGATTTCCTTGCACTCTCTTCTAGTATTTTTATAGTTTCATGTCTTAAGTTTAAATCTTTAATCCAGTGAGAGTCCATCTTTAATGGTGAAAGGTGTGGATCCAGTTTCAGTCTTCTATAGGTTGCCAGCCAGTTCACCCAGCGCCATTTGTTAAATAGGGAATCTTTTCCCCACTGAATAGTTTTAATTGGCTTGTCAAGGATCAAATAACAGTAAGTAGCTGGATTCATCTCTTGGTTCTCTATTCTGTTCCATACATCTACCCTGTTTCCCCGAAAATAAGACAGTGTCTTATTTTAAGGTGTGCTCCCAAAGATGCGCTAGGTCTTATTTTCAGGGGACATCTTATCTTTCCTGTAAGTAGGTCTTATTTTCGGAGGTTGTCTTATTTTCGGGGAAACAGGGTACCTCTATGTTTTTGTGCTAGTACCATGCTGTTTTGATCACTATCGATTTATAGTATAGTCTGCGGTCTGGTCGCGTGATTCCTCCTGCTTTGTTTTTATTTCTGAGTAATGCCTTGGCTATTCGAGGTTTTTTCTGATTCCATATAAAATGAAGTATTATTTTTTCAAGATCTTTAAAGTATGACAGTGGAGCTTTAATAGAGATTGCATTAAAATTGTATATTGCTTTGGGTAATATGGACATTTTAACAATGATGATTCTTCCCAGCCATGAACATGGTATCTTTTTCTATTTGTTAACATTTTCAGCTATTCCTTTTCTTAGAGTTTCATAGTTCTCTTTATAGAGATCTTTCACATCCTTTGTTAGATAAACTCCCAAATATTTCATCTTCTTTGGCACTACTGTGAATGGAATAGAGGAGTCCTTAACTATTTTTTTCAGCTGGACTATTGTTGGTATATATCACCTTTTCTTCCCTAATTGCTGTGGCTAAAACTTCCATTACAATGTTAAAAAGCAGTGGAGACAATGGGCAACCTTGTCTGGTTCCTGATCTGAGTGGAAATGATTTCAATTTAACTCCATTCAATATGATATTGGCTGTGGGTTTGCTGTAGAAGGCCTCTATCAGTTTAAGAAATGTCCCTTCTATACCAATTATTTTAAGTGTTCTGATCACGAAGGGATGCTGGATATTATCAAAAACTTTTTCTGCATCAATTGAGAGAATCATATGATCTTTGTTTTTTAATTTGTCTATGTGCTGAGTTATATTTATAGATTTACCTATAATAAAGCAGCCCTGAGAAACTGGGGACCTGTTTGGTGTGTTGGGGCTAAGTGGCTCTGTCTTGTTTTAAGCTGGTTTGTCCAACCCTAGTGATACAGTTGGGTTGAAGTCTCAGCTGTGGAGAAATACCAGCAATTAAGTCATCCCGCCCCCAACAGGCAACAATTGGAAAAGGAAAATCAAACCTTCCTACAACCACACACCCAGGGCACCACTTGGATAGTCCTTGGGCGATTGGCTCAGTTCAAAAGGTCCAAATCAATTGTCTCAGTCAGCACCCATCTCAGGTGGAAGAGTTTAAAAGGTCTCTGGCAACTAGATTGCAGGGGTCTGCTGACAACTCAAATATGACTTGCTCCGGTGCTCCGTGAGGTCAGGAGGACCCACCCAGAAAATAGATTAGTCTGGGAAGGTTGATGCCTCCTTCCCCACCTTGCACCTCTGTCACACCCAGTCACTGATAACCCCACAGGGCTGTGACCCTGTTGCCTCCAATGAGCAGATACTCCAGAGGTTTGCACATGCCTGAATCACATGGAAATCTGTGTTTCCTCAGTCAGGCTGCTGCTCTCTGCCTCTATCTGGCAGGGGGAGGTGAGGCCTTGATGGAGGCTGGGGATGTTCACTCAGTTCCAGCCCTGCCCCTGACTGATGTTACTGACAGAACAGAACAACTTTGCGGAATTTGTTTCTATCCTGGCTAAATTCCCCTGCAGAGGAGAAGCTGTTTTGAGTTCACAGAACCTGCACCTCAGGCCCTGTCTTTGCTGCTGCAGGTTTGTATTTGCAGCACAGTTAGCTGTCAGTTCTAGCCTCCTGCCCTCCTTTGTCTAGGCTGATGATCTCCTGGGGGCCAGGTGAGTCTTAGGCTCAGTAAAGTGGTCCTCTGGGTCAGCCCCACCCTGGGAGTCAGCTGGCACTGTGCATGAGTTTTCTAGTCCCCTGTTCCACCCAGGCCGGTACCGCCTCAGGCAAACCCTTTACTCACAGGGCCTGTGTTTCTGTCCCAGATCTTTTCTGCCGGTGGTTGCCACCTGAGAAGGTGCCCGGACTCCTCTGGTTGCCCAGAGAGACGGGGGTGTGATTCCAGAATATCCAGGGGTGATCCCTATTGTTGCCAAAAAAAGGCTGCTGCTCTGTGCCTCAGGGCACTGCCGCTCTGGTGTGGTTCTCTCTCAGCCGACCATCCTCTCTTCACTCCCGTGCTGCAGAATCAGCATGATCAGCAGCTGTCCAGGCCTGTCCACACCCCTCAAGAAATCACCCAAGAATCTGGACTCCTGGGGGACAGGCCTCCAGACCTCAGAGTGAGAATGGCAGCTCAGAATTGCAAGTAGAGAATGTATACCATTTTACACAGTTTTATGCCTGGCAGGAGAGCACCATGGCACCCTAGTAGGGAAAGTAGGTCCAGTTTTTAGAGGGTCTCTCCCGTGGAGTATAATATGAGGACTTTTGAACTCTGCTTGTTTGTTATGGGGTACTCTGAGCCATTCTCATGGGGGAGGGGACTCCTGCCCACTTGGTGATAGATTTTGTACCTTTTGTTTGTATCCTGGGGGTTGCAGCTCGCCTCAGCAGGGTTGATGTGCATTCTTCAACCTTCTCTCTTGGTGCAGCTCTAATCTGCCAGGTTACTTACTAACTTTCTGTCCTTTAACTTTCCTTCTGGACGGGAGCCTCTGTGGAAAGCTGGCTTCAGTCAACCATCTCTGCCTCCTGTTTGATAATTCTTGTTTGCTAACTCCAACTTTTGTGGTATCTCTGGCTTTAGTTTTTTTTTTTTCCCCCTCTCCTCCTTGTAGTCTGAATTTTCCATTTATTTTCATGTCTTGCTGTTTTTTATGGTATGCTAGCCAGCTAAATGCTATAGTCTGGATTTTGTCATATTCATACAAATGATGTTTTAGTTTTGTTCTGTGAGGCAGCTAATTTCTTACTAGATTAAATTTATCTTGTTGGATGTTATCTTTAGCCTTATTTGGGTAAACCTATAGTTCTTGCTCTTAAAGTGTGTTATTTTGGGGATCTTAACTTGGTATCTGATCTGGCTTGAACTTTTCCAGAAGTGTCTAGCTTTCAGAAACTCCATTCAGCTCCCAATACCCTTAGTTTAATTCAGTTTTGTTTTGCTTTGCCAGACTTAGTGAGCCTTGTTGTTTTCAAAAGTAGATTAAGGTTTGGCTAAAAACTCAGCAGCATGCCCATGGATATTATTTCTGGAGCTTTTTTTCTTTGCAGGTCTATCCTCACTGCTGTTCTAAAATTCCAACTGCTTTTGTAATTCCTAATCTCTAGTATCTATTTTTTTCCACTCCATAAAATTGCTGGTTTATTGTTAGATTCTTTTTGCTGTGGTTTGGAAAGTACTTCCCAGCAGAAAGTCAGTTTGAAAGTAGGGCTCATCTCACCTTAGATATTTCTCTTCCCTCAAGGACATCATTTCTACCTTGCCTGCTTTTCAGTGCCGGAACATAGTTGCTTTATGTATTTCATCTATTTTATTTATCTATCTAGTTATTTATGACTGAAGAATAAATTCAATATGCTTTTTTCATTACATATTTAATATTTTCAGTATGAAATTCTTATTTTATACCACACAACTTTTTGCTTTTCTTAATATAGTAGTTATTGCAATTCAGATAAAATACAATTGATATTATTTAATTACTTTGTAGATTTCAGGGTAACTATGATATAACCAGCTCTACCCTCACATTTGGACATCTAATCCTTATGCCCTGGTGAAGATCCTACATTCTTATTTTTGGGAAAGAGAAAGTGGAGAAAGAATAAAATATCTCTTTCATGCTCGAAGATATATTCTTTCTACATTTTGCAATAGTTCACCCCTAGATGATTTCTAATAACTTGTTTGAATTCTTTTCTTTTCCTCCTTCTTCTTCTTCTTTTTTTTTTTTTTTTCAGTTTTTGGCCAGGGCCAAGGCCAGGTTTGAACCCACCACTTCCAGTATGTGGGGCTGGTGCCCTAGTCCTTGAGCCATAGGCACCACCCTTCAACCTTATTCTTGAAAAAATAATTGTCTTATAAGAATGATATGACATAAAAGTTAAAGTGTAGGAATATAGTCAGTTGTTTCGGATCACCAGAAGTAATCATCCTCATGTATTTGGGAACAGTGGTTTTAAGAAAAGTTTTCTCTAGTCAAATGTGTTTGAGGGACATCATCACCTATATCTGTTTCCAGAAGGAGATAGAATACTTCTGGTACTTTACAGACTTCACAAGGTCTTGAAAAAATAAACTGAATTTTATATAACCCAAAGCTTTCCAAATATATTTCTTCCATAATTCTTTTAACTTGTATGCTACATTTTAAAATTACTTAGAAACTAATGTTCCATGAACAATTTAAGAATGCATACAGTAGAAAGTGCTGAGCCTGATCCTCATTAAGCTAAAAACAATTGAATAAAGTGACTTTTCCCAAATTTTCTCAGGGCTGTGCTGTTTCAGCAATGCTTTCTAATCTTCAGCTACATTTCTTGGTGATGTTTCACAGTCTGGCAATTGCTACAAATTCATGTGCATTAAGTTTTCATAAAGAGAATCTTAATCAGTTTCCTTGTAGAAAATTAATACACTGGCATCTTCTTCCCCCTTCCTCCCCTAGAAGAAAGAAGTTGCAGTTGGAAAGGACATTTGTCCTATCTGCCCATCTCAACTTTAATCATCTTTTGCATGGGAGGTCTGATGTCCACTCTCTTCAGTAATGAAGAGTGGTTCTTTGTGTGATTTTGCTCAAGAAAAATTGGTTCTATATGCAAAACACAAGGAAGAATATGATACCTGTAATTTAAAAAAGAAGAAGAAGAAGGAAAGAAAAAAAAAAAAGAAAACAATAACCCCTCCATTTTTTTCTGGGCTCTTAATACAAAATCTTTGGGTAAGAGTTTTCTCCTCAATAACCTTCCTAATTTAACAAATTTTTAAAAAAGTTGGCACAGATTTTTAAAACTCAGACTTTGTTTGAAATTATCTTTGAGTACATTTATCTACTTTAAGTTAAGGTGAACAGGTTATTCTAGTGAATTTTATTTCTCTAAATCTCTACCCTTTTACTTCTTGAAGGGAAAACAATTATGTCAACTCTGTAACAAACAAAGTAACTTTATTTTTCATGTGTTTTCAACATTGGTCTAAGGTTTGTTTTATCTCCTTGTCAGAGAAATGTGTATATTTATGTATCTTTAGGTTTATTTTTCATAATTAAGAATAGATGTTTTTATTTACTGCACATGTAGTAAACTGGTTTATCTGATATCTTGATAGGTTATACATATCTAATTCTAATTTTCTTTATCATAAAGACTGCGAAAAAATTTTGAGAAGAAACATATTTTTAAAATTTCTATATTTTTATTATTTATTTATTTTTTGAGACAAAGTCTCCTCTTTTTTTGCTCCTTTTTTTTTCATGGACTCACAGCTCACAGCTACCTCGAACTCTGGGGCTCAAGTGATTCTCTTGCCTCAGCCTCCCATGTAACTGGGACTACAGGCCCTCGCCAAAACACCTGGCTATTTTTTTATTTGTTTAGCAGGCTTGGGCCAGGTTTGAACCACCAGCCCCGGTGCATGTGGCTGGCACCCTACCTGATGAGCTACGGGCACTGAGCTGAATTTCTGTAGTTTTAAACTGATGACCATGTATGTCTAGATTGCAACTTGTCTGACTGATGACAAACTCCTTATGGGTGTAAACTCTGTAACTCTAGAGGTTCAGCAAAGTACTGGACGCATTTAATTGGCTCAACAAAAATGTCAACAACTGCTAAAGAAAGGACTACTTTCCGGAAAAATATCCTGAGCGTTGCAATCTGTGCCATTAAGATCCAAATGAAAAAGGTGGAACTGAGACACTAAAGACAGATATAGGAACTGATGTCATGGGTCAAATGAGGGCGAATGTTCAAGTGGAAGCAGGATATTCAGTAAGAATTAAGAGTGGCAGTCACAAATATAAGTCAACAAGATAGCTCGGGCTAAGACAAAAGGCAGGCAGACAGATGCACATTTCTCTAACATTTTCCCTTAATTTTAGCCAAATATCCTTCCATCCTTTTGATCTCCTTGGGCACTGAATATCAGTATCCCTGTTCTTTTTATTACATTAATTTTTGGTATCTATCTTTTTACAATAGTCCTTTTCTGTTTCAAATACATCAATTTCAAACTTGCAATAGTTGGCAAATAAAGAGACTGTCTGAAAAGTCCGTATATTCCTTAAACATAGGAGTCTCTCATCACATGGTTATTTTATGTAACTGAATTATCTAGCTAGGATTAGAGGTGAAAAGTTGTGACATAAGTCAGGTGTGAAAGTATTTTGGAAATTATACAGAGGCTTTGCAAGTATGGGATACCATAATGATCAGTTCAGCAACCTGTCAAAGAAAAGACAAGTATGGGCAAAGAATTTACCTAGAAAGTGAAAGAGAATGAATGCTTATCATTTATCATATTCCTAAGACATTAAAAAGGACAACATAGGGTGGCGCCTGTGGCTCAGTCGGTAAGGCGCCGGCCCCATATACGGAGGGTGGCGGGTTCAAACCCGGCCCCAGCTGAACTGCAACCAAAAAATAGCTGGGCGTCGTGGCGGGTGCCTGTAGTCCCAGCTACTCGGGAGGCTGAGGCAAGAGAATCGCTTAAGCCCAGGAGTTGGAGGTTGCTGTGAGCTGTGTGAGGCCATGGCACTCTACCGAGGGCCATAAAGTGAGACCCTGTCTCTACAAAAAAAAAAAAAAAAAAAGGACAACATAATTCAGAGAACCAGACACAATGGAAACAAGGCCCTCAGGGCAGATGCTCTCTAATACGGAGAACTATCCAGTTTTCCTGATACGTGGGTCGTTCTTCTTGGGAGGTGGGTGAAAGTAGTGGGGGGGTCTGTCTCAGAACAGTCAAGTGACCTTCCCTGACATTCATGCGTTTTTTTTTTTCCCTGAGCAGCGTAAGATATCGTAGTTGTCATAAAATGGCACAGATGTGCTGGGATTAAGCAGAAAAATTGGTAAGAATTTACCCATTATCTAATGACACAACCCTCTTCAAACATCAGACAGAGACCCGAGGCCAGGAGAAGAGCAGTAAAAAGTCAGTTTGAAAATAAGTAAATAAAATCTCCAAATAAACAGCAGTAAAAAGGATGAAATTGGGAAAATAAAATCTGAGGGAATGTGCTGAGGAAAACACCTTTCAGATTGAATAGAACTACTAGGGGAAAGCGCCAACAAGACAAGAATTTGAATGAGGCTTATAAGAACTGACATGCATGGTTTTAACAACTGAGGAGAAAAGAAGCTTTTAAAGAACTTATGTATCTGAATATGAATTAAAAAGGAAACACTACATTGAATCTAAGACTGCCTGAAAGATTTTCTCTGCCTAAAAGTGCTGAAAGCTTAACAAATGAGTATTAATGGTTAAATTAAAAGAATGAATGACTGCTGTCTAGCATAGATAATTCTAAATAGCTGTAAGAGTTAGTTTTTGGAAACTAGTTGAAATTGTTAGGCTGCCTCTCCTTTCTTTTTTTCCAAAGCCATTTTATGTAACTTCTTTTTTTAAAAGTCAGACATATCCTAAACTTTCAGAAAATAGCAGTAAAATAATAAATTCACTTATAATTTATTCATTTAATAAATGTTTTGAGTATCCATCATATGTTTGACCTTGTTCCAGGTGTCGGAGATTTAATAATGAGGAAAGCAGATCTGGTTCTTGGCCTTCCGGAGCTTGTGGCTTAGTCTAGGAAATGAATATAAAAATTTGAAAGGAATAATTTCCCAAGTGAATATCCCAAGTATATGATAAATACTATGAGGAATATGATTTCTCCGAGAACATCTGACTGGGTTTGTTAGGGAAGACCTTTATAAGAAGGTGGTATGTGGGCATTGATTTGTATCCTAAGATGCTACTATATTCCTTGATCACTTCCAAGAGCTTTGCAGTTGAGTCGCTGGGGTTTTCCAGGTGTAAGACCAGATCATCTGCAAAGGGCGAGAGTTTGACCTCCTCTGTCCCCATTTGAATGCCCTTGGTCTCCTTCTCTTGCCTGATTGCAATGGCTAGGACTTCCAGTACTATACTGAATAGCAGTGGCAAGAGTGCACATCCTTGTCTAGTTTCAGTTCTGAGTGGAAATGCTTTCAGTTTTACTCCAAACAATATGATATTGGCTGTAGGGTTGTCGTAGATGGCTTCAGTCAGTTTAAGAAATGTAATGTCCCACCTAAGCCTGTTTTAAGTGTTCTTAGCAAAAAAGGATGCTGGATATTGTTAAAAGCCTTTTCTGCAGCAATTGATAGAATCATGTAGTCTTTGTTTTTGGTTTTACTTACGTAAAAAAAGGTGGTATATGAGTGAGATCTAAAGAATTAGCCGATAATAACCAGTTGGGAAGGCAGGCGTTGATTGGGTAGTAATTCAATGATAATGTTTTAGAAAGAGGGTACAAACAGCATGGGTGAGCAGCACATTAAGATATTGGTTGTTAATAAATAATATCGTTTACTTGCAAGGATTGTTTTTATTTTAATAGAGAACCCCACCCCACTAATTGTCTATATTACTATAATACAAGTTCAAGTGTTTTAGAATTATATACATGAAAATAATGTATAATATAATGTGTTATTATATACATTATTTTATATTTGTGAGAGAGTGGAAAAGCACTCTCACTTTTCAAAGGGAATTATTATTAAGTTTGTATAAATTTAGACATAAATTTTACAGATATGCATATATACTTTTAGTTTTTTTCCCTATAAAATGGCTTCATTTTATCCATGTTCATCTGTAACTTGATATTTTTACTTAATGGTATAGCTTAAGCTCTTTCCTTGCGAGGACACATAGTCATATGTACATTTTCTGTACATATAGCTTTCATATATATGTGACATATATGAATATGTAAATTCATAAATATATGAATATGTATTTACATGTATATACTGAGTAAAGTTTCTAAAACCACTGTTCTAGCTGCACATATAATTTGTTTCTAAAATTTGTTACTTTGAGCAATGTTGCCAAACATTCTTGCACATAAACGTTTTTGTACCTACTGAATGAGTGTTTCTTTAGAAAAAGATTCCTGAAATTGGAATCATAGAGTCAAAAGTATGAATTTTAAAAATGTGACAGCTATTATAACCAAACCCCATTCCTTTCCAAGAAGGCTTTCTCTTAGCTGAAATGTACAGGGTAGCTGCTTTGCCACACATTTGCCAAACTACATATCATTATCTCTTAAGTTTTGATAAAGTGTTCTTGAAATCTGAAGCATCTTCTGCAGAAAATTGATTGTTTTTATAGTCCCATGGATCCTACGTGGCTGTTATCCCTGTTTAGATCAGAGTATGGAGTCAATACTTGCCTGTCGAGCATAGAGACATTCAAACTCAAATCTAAGCCCTGAAACAGCTAAAGAAAACTCAGATTGGGGCCAGAGTTCACCAGTTCGTATTGAAGAGGAAGAGATTTGGATCCATTGTTCTTTGTCCTCAAAATCATCCTAATTGACTGTCCATCCATCAACAAGGCAGGCCTTGGCTCTCAATAGGCTTCTGACCCTCAAATATGAAAATTCATTGTTAAGGATCGAAAGGGTGGAATTTCACTTGCTGATGCTTTAAGGTAAACATTTTCATATTCCTGGAGATCACCCATGCATCTCAGTCAGTCCATGTAATAGAAGAAAAACAGCACATCATTAGAGGGATTTATTATGTTTTGATTAAGTTTCATGCACAATAATGAAACAAACACTTTAATAATACTTACTATGTGCTTTGTACAGATCCAACATATTAACCGAGAGAAGGAATCAATTACTCTATGAAAGTGATGAGTTTTTTAGAAAGAGAATTCTAATCCTTCTTATTTTGTAGAAACATAATTTAATAAGTGTCAAATAACAGTATTTGGGCTTATGAATTGAAGTTATAACGCTGAAAAGTAGGACTTTTTTTTGTACATTAATCATAAAGAAAATACATTCAACACACAAATGTTTTCCTCTGTTGTTCCCAAACCTAATCCACACCATATCATTGACATATGTTGACATAGCTGAAGCCCACCAGTGCAAAGAACAGCCAGACAAGTTAGTAAGTTCATTAAATATTAATTAACATTTTTTTTCTGGTTTGCACCTCAATGCTTTTTACGTCAAGGAGCCTTAAAAATATCCTTAGCTACAATAAATAAGGGATCATTTAATTTTCTCCAACTCAGTACATATCTACATTAATGAGCTCTCCAGGTTTATTTCTAAGATTTGCTTCGGTTAACTGCATGATAACAAGAATTCTTATAGAATGTTGTTGATGAGTGAAATGCATTTAGCCCTAGTTAAAGTCATGAAATCAGTAAAATGAGAAGACTGACCTGGCAGGCATAGTGTGGACATCAGCATTAGTGGGTGGGTCTGTGTTTCTAATTCATCTCAGGGCAACTAATGAAAACTGATTTGCTGTGTGTGTGTGAGATAAGATAATGTGCAGGAAGCCAGCACTAGGCCAGCACATAGTTCTCAGTAAATGTTGCTTGATAGAAAAGCCTTTTTGAAAAATGCTTTTTTCTTTGCTCTCTCGGCCTAGTGGATCACCACTCCCTTGTGCTGCTGCCTCTCACTTCCTTTCTGCTCCTGTGTAAACTTTGGAAAGAATGGAGTTCCCAGAGAGAACTGGTCTTCTGCCAGAGGTTCATAAGGATTGCATTTGGAATAACTTTATCCCCATGCTTGCAATCCAACAATTTGCCTCATAGTTCCTTGCCCAGGGGCAGCCCACACTTACCAGTAAAGGTAGTGATAAAGCCCCACCTTACCTCAATTTTTGAAAGTCCCCAGGTATGGGGCTCCCCATGGAGTTGGCTGAGGCTTCTGCCTAAATTGTACAGTTTTTTTTCTTTAGAAATATCAAAGCGAAGATTTCACAGACGAAAATAACTCCACTTTTTTTTATGAGGTTCATTATTCTGTTTGTGTGGACTATTTCATGTCAAGTTAACAAAAAACAAATATTTTGATTATGGACACACGCCTCTTAAATGTGGGTAAGTCTGGTCTAATGGTTCAAAACCCATGTGACTACCTATGAAGGAATAGCCTTTGTTTATAAATTGTAGCAGTTTGTACGCATTAGTTTTGCTGGGTCAGGAGCCCAACAAGGACAGTTTGAAACAGGATTTAAGGGAGGTTGTTATAAATGCAGTAATAAATGTTGATCTTATACTGAAAAATGGAGATCATAGCACATCCTTTTGATTATTCAGAATGTTGAGCCACTTGCCCTTTAGCTGTCATTGCCTATGACAACATTTCCCGGGACTTCTTGCATTATTTAATGTTAGGACAGACTCTCAGAGGTTTTGAGATCCAGACGATTACTACATGGGTATGGAGAAAGAGTATAAAATAAACTGAAGAAACATTTTATGAAAAGGGATGAAAAGAATGTCATCTCTGACAATTTAAGATGCTTTATCAGGATGCCTTTTTCTTTTTTTGGTTCCACAGTGAATGCGCCTTCGATTTTGATGGGAGGCATTCTCATTTCACATTAACTCATCCCCCATTATTTACTGGGTAATGGATTCTATTAATATAACATTGTTCACAAAAATCAGGAGAGAATACTAATTCAGAAACTCACAATATTCTTACGTAAGAAGTTTTCTCTCACCAATGTGACTTAAGATGAATGATGATCGCTCACAATCCAGGGGAGGCCGGGGAGGCTGAAAAATGTTGAAATTAGCACATTGCCAGCATATACGGTGTCCATAAGAATGAGAGGGAGAATGGATGTTAGGTGGACACACAGCGGTTCTGAAAAAATGGGTTTTCACTTCTCAGAAGGTCACTTCTTGTTTATTGCGTTTCCTCCTCAGACTAGGTCCACCATTGCTAGATTTTGTGCACTTATGTTATTGTCTACTTAAAAACTAAAAAGCTAGTGATGTGGTTCTCTGGAGTAATTCTTTGCACATAAAATGGAATTACAGTATGCGTAAAATGCCTTTCCAGTGTCCATTTTTATGAAAGGAGCCATTTTCAGTGAAGTGGTTGCCAAATTATCTTCTTAACATTCATGCAGAATGTGTAATTATATTTCAATATAAAGAAAATTATTATATTAAGCATGATTCCCAATTAACTATCCTTGAAAACTCATTTTTGATGAAAGTGATGCCAATAAAATTGTTTCTTAGACCAGAGAAATCATCTTTACCATTTGTGGTTCTATAGCTATTTTGTTTAAAGTATGATTTTTCCTTCTGTACCTGATGAAACTCAGAAAGGTGAAGGCAGTTTTAATTCCTCTGTATTTCAGTCACAAAAGTGATGTCTCTCTTTTCATTAGCAATAGAATTAGTTGTTCTTTTTTATGATTTCTTGCTGCTTTTAAAATTCCTTGCTGAATGTTATTGGCATGCTCCTCCTAAAGAGGAAAGCTACAAAGGCCGAACTTCCCAGATGGTCAAATTTTATTAAAAACGAGTCCTTTGGGAAGGAGACAACTTGAAAAGAAGCTCCATGTTTGTTTACTGCTCTCATCAACTCTTCCTGGCACAGATAAAAATGTGAAAAAAAGTCTAACGAAAGCTCATGGCATTCTCGAATTCAAAGATGAGACTTTTATTGATTTCTTATTTACCAAAAGAAAAAACAAATCTAGGAGAAGAATGTTGCAACTGAAATAAACTTATTAAAACTTTTTTTTTGTTACTATAAAGTGGAAAACTTTTGGATATATCCTGATAGACATTTTAGCAGGAGAATACCACAAAGTCGTCAAATTTTTTTAAAACGAGGCTAATTAGAATTGTTGTTGTTTTGTTGTTATTAAGTATTTAAAAGTATAGAAGAATAGCAGCATACCAGCAATAGCATAGAGGCAGAAGAAAAAAGACCTCTTACACTGGTGTTGATTTACATTATGCTTAAGAAGCAATTTAAATTCACTTAGGTTTTTTGTTTTCAGTCATTTCATGATATTGAATTGCAAGGTGTTAAACTGAGGGAAAAGACTGATATTTGGCGGCAGAATATTTTACATTGAAAAATTTCTTAGACAAAGAATAACTTAGAAAATCAAGTTTCATAAGGAATTTAGAGTTAAGTAAAATTAACCACTCAATTTCTTCCCTCTCTCAGCAGCTTTTTGATTCATTCATGGTCTAATAGATATTTTAATTAAGGACATCAAAGTAACTTGTCCATTAAGATTTTTTATTGGAGTGAAAGTCTTCACCGTCAAAAGGACACAAGTGATTGAAGTCCCTCTCGAGATAATTAACACGACAGAAATGCACTGTAATAAATGCCTCTGTCCTTGGCACTGACCTTGTTGAACAAGCAAGTTTTTTCTCTCCTGTGTTCAGCCGTTCAAGCTAGAAGTTCTGGGGAGTCACGTCCCCAGAAGCTGTCTTCATCGATGATGGGAGTGGAAGGACATGCTTCAGTTCTTGGATGGGATCATTCTGGTGTGAGTTCTATACGTCCTCCCTTAGGTCCATATAGGGAGACTGGGCCCCAGCAGCCAGCCAGGCTCAGTGACCAGTTTTACTGGCTCCCTTCCCCTGCTGGTTTTACTTTCCAAACTCTCCCATACCTGTGCTTCCCAAGATTAACTCTCAAATAAACTACTTGCCCTCTGATTCTTGTCCCAAGGTCTGTTTGTGAGACAACTTCTCTTAAAAACACCATCCCATTTAATCTCTGTTATATGACTTTCATAGGCAAAAGTATTCTGGAAGAATTTTTTAACTTCTTTCTGATTACCGCTTGTGTTGTTTTTCCAAAATTAATCACTTATATCAATTCTCGCTTTGGTCTTAGAGCCCCAGCTTCTAAGTGCAATACTTGACTATACATCCATTATCCACTCAATGGAAAATAATATGGGAGTTTGGGTCAATGCGCATTAAGAGACACAATAGAATAAAAATTCTCTAATACTTTGTTATTTTTTCTATAGTCCATGTTATATAATCTAAGAATTTTACTATCAATTGTTAGGAAAAATGAAATGTCACTATGAAATAAATCAATTGGATTATATTCATTTACAAGATACAGCATTTCCACTTAATTGTTTATCACTCAATTTTATGCCATATAAACCAGGTACCCAGAATAAGATTTTTTCCTTTCAAAATAAAACATTTTATAGTTTGTGTTTAGTGTTTCTCTGATTCCTTTCTGTCCTAACATTCTACCCCCTTATTCTTTCTGAGTTTCTATCACACTATAATCTCCTCACTTCTTCTGCCTTCTGCCTACCAAGCAATCCCCACAGTAGAATCTCTTCCTAGTTCACATTTCATAAATATTCACCGAATAAATGACTGCTGGGGGGAAGTTTCCCGACCTTCAGTTATATATAAAACAGGACTGTAGGATCTTGAATCCAGAAGCTGTGAAAGAGGCTTCCTGATCATGACAGAAATAGTAGTCCTCTCAAGGGGCGGGTTTTACAGTATTGTTTTGGAAGTAATTTCTGGAAGTACCCCATGGTGAATCCTCTATTCCTTCTAACAACTTTGTAAACAGTTCCCTAAGATTAAACTCATTGCTGTTTAAAATAGCCAGAGTGTTTTCTATTATAAGGAACCGGTACAGTACTTGATACCAAAGCACATTAAAAGCAACAGATGTGAAGGTTGGCAATGAAGACTTTATTATTTGAGCTAGTTGGATTTAAAGGCAGTGAGGAGCAGGTTACCTTTAGAGAATGACATAGTTTTAAGTCATGATACCCATGATTAAAATATCGAAGACAGGCCAAGTGATGGCTGCTGTGGCATATTATGATGGGCATAATTTATACAAGGAGTGTAGAGTCACGGAGTTGCCGCACACTCCGCCAGAGAGAAAAATGATAGAATCTAAGTGTTAAATTCCGTACTCAAGGCACCATACCAGAGATTTTCTATGACTGCACTAAAATAATCTCTAATAGCCACAAGTTTTATGTAGATAACTCTCACATGCAGAATCTAATTTTGTCATTTTCTGAATTCAAACATAGATTAAGTTTACAGTCTCAACATCTTTCTTGTGAAAATTAGGATTTATCAGGAAAGAATGGGATATTGAAATATGAAATAGGTTACTTTGAAGACTTCAGATGCATCTGAGTCCCTCAAACTTAAAATATCACGGAACCTGACATATCAGTAGATGTCATCCCCCTTCCTCTGTCGATGACCTGGCTTCCATTGCTCAAAGGCCTTACATTAAATTCTGACCTTGTTATCTTCTAAGCAGATGCTAATTCTTTCCAATTTCTGTCATCCCTCATTGTCTTCTCCTAAAACTCCAGTCAGAATGCCCTACAGTAAGCAGAGCCAATTGTAAATTCAGATCCCATAGGAAAGGTTTACACACACAAAATTTCATAAGACTTTTAAAACTTGTGCTAACCCAAACTGGAGAATTCTGTAGTGGTTGCAACTTTTAGACTCGAAAAAAGGAAAATGGTAGGAGATGCTGCAATGAAATGAACTCCTGATTTCAATAAAGAAGATCCCTCAATTATTACAGACCAAGGGGGCATGGTTGCCAGGAGAAGGCATGAACTGGGGAATCAGAATGGTTTGAATCTTACCTAACTTTGTAGATAGTTAACGGATCATGCAATATCTAGAACTGAGAAAGATGGGCAGTCCACAAATTTCCGACTGATCTACTTTTAAATAGTGCTCTGAGCAGGAATACATGGCAACTTCAAACTCAAGTGAAAGCCAATTCATAGCCTCTCACCCCTGGAATGGAGGAGCGGCCAGGTACGCTTGAGCAGGACTTATTACATAGGTATATTTCAGGTTTTCCTCTTGTTTTTCCATAAACCTGCAATCATTAACTAAAGTAATATTGGATAAAGTGAAGTAATATACCCAGGCATTAATATATGTATGTATGTTATATACATTTAATTTATCCTGAAGCGATAGCTTGAGGATGCCATTGAGTATCACCAGTTGGAAAGAGGGGGTAAATTAAGGTGTTCAGGTAAATAGAGTTTTGGTTCAAGTCCACATCTCACAGTGGGCCCAGTAGATCTGAGAGAAATTTCTGTTGTTATTTCCTCAGTTCCTGATATAATATAAGGAATAAACTATCCAGCATGGGACAGTATTACCACATTTCCTCTCTAACTAGTGAAGGCTGTTTTGATAAGAAAGGCCATGTGGGAGCTCCTGGAATATCCTATTTTTACTCAAAAATTAAATCCAAATTAAAGCTCAATCCTTGGGAGAATCAGAGAAATTTGTGGCACCATCAAAGTCTTAAAAGATGCATGTGAAAATGATTACACTTTTACACACCCATTTAAAAGGACAGTTTGATAAATCCTGTAGGTCATTGGATTATAATCAACTTAATTGGGGATGAGTGCGATGCAGCTGCTACTCCAGGTGAGGAAAGAAAAGTAATACATTGTTACGGCATTTAGGTGATTTGATGTAAATTTTTTCTTTGAGTTAATACACAGTTTATTGACATAGATGTTATGCTTCCTTCCTTCTCATGTTCGGTTACAGCAACTTCCCAACTATGCTATTTACTCTGAAGGGAATGTGATTGTTTCATCATTGTTGTGAGGATCCTCATTATCAGTTACATGAGTGATATCGTACTGTTAGTTTCCTGGTGAGAACATAGCAAGATGCATTGATGAAACACCTGTGCAAAAGAGGGTACAAGTAAACTGTGCGCAGCCCATGTTGGGCATGGTTAACTTTATCATCTGGTTGAAGAGCTGCAAAGTTTTTCTGTACAGAATAAGAAAGTAAAAATATATTAGTTTTTTCAGGCCAAGGAGATAAAGATATTAAATAACCCAAGCATATTAAATAATTTATGTAGTAAGAAATAAAACAAATTTCTGTAATATTTGTATTAGTGAAATTAAGATAAAAATAAGTTGAGCACAATTTCTTTGTAATGCAGTCTAGTGTAGAGAAGAACAGAATTTTATTTTGAGGGGACATTTTGCTTGTTTGAGATTCAAAACTGTGACTCATCTCAAAATTGATTAAAACTGTTCTTGTGTTAATGCTAATCTGTAATAAGATTTTACATATTTCATCTTTGAAGATGTGTTTTCACAAAATAGTTTCCGCCAAATCCTGATATAAATCCATGAGCGTATGATTTTAATTGAGCCTATTCAATGCTGGGAAGGCATTTATATATTTCTATAAGATTCTTCTTTTGATATTTCTTTTTAGCATGTCGTTTTATTGTGGATTAATCATTTTTAATTGAAGGTTAGGTAAAGGCTCTGCAATGACACAATAAAATGGATTTTTAAATATAGATATTTCTTTTGCATTTGAAGCAGATTCCCAAGACACTACTGCAACTGTAGTTTAATCTCATAAAATGTACCCACTGCAACTTTGTTATGTGAATGGAAACTTCCTTTTTGTTATAACATTTGACAGTGTGATAAAGTGTATAAAGTAGCTTAACATTACATTGATCCCAACAACCTTAGGGAAATGATTTTGCCATGGTTTTGCCTCTGTGTTGTTTTGCCTTGAAATTTTAGGTTTAATTTATTTTAAAAATGATTACATTTATAACAAAAGCTAATTTTCAAAGCCATTCAATGTTTGATAATAGTAATTAAAGCCAATTCTTTTTACTTAGAAAAAGTCTTGCTCAAGTTCATTCAAGTTCAATGAATTCAAGTTCATTCATAGGCCGAACTAAAAAAAAAATTGTCATAAAAGTTTAAGACATCAAGTTGTTGTATAGTAGGGCATTTAAGGATATTTAGCTTCTGTTTCTTACAAAAATTTTTGGAACTGATGATAGTTAAGTTCACAAAATGTGGTGAAGTTCACTGTTAATGCTACTGGTTCAGTAATAAAATAAATTCAAATATTTCCTGCAAACTACATGGGACTATAACTATGTTACTGTGATTTGTGCATTAAACAGCAGTGGGAAATGACAAATAATAAATAAATAAATGTTCCTAAGCTATAAAATATCTTAGTAGACATGTTAGCAGATTCCATTTTAATTTGTGCTAAATTAGAATTTTCATAACTTCTTTTAAAATTGTCTTACTTGCTATTCTCCACTCAGCTTATTTACTGGACTTAATTTTTCTGACAGTTCAGACTCAGCATGGACACTTTAAATAACTGAGTGATGGAGTTTTCCTTTGGTGTCTATGGGGGATTGGGTTCCAGGATACCCTCAGATACCAAAATCCATGACTGCTCAAGTCTCCTATTTAAAACCGTGCAGCATTTGCATATAACCTATGCACATCTTCCTGTATACTTTAAATCATGTCTAGATCACTTATAACATCTAACGCAATGTAAATGCTGTGTTAATAATTGTCATATTGTATTATTTTATTCATATATACTTTTATTGTTGTATTATTTGGAATTGAGCTACATGCTTGAGAAACAAGTTATTTTAAAATTGCTTTTTTTCCCCCAATATTTTCCATGGCTGTTGGTTGAATCCATTGGCACAGAGCCCATGCAGGCAGAGGGCCAACTTTATTACTAACATCCCTCAGTTTGTCAAGAAGCAAGGAAAAACACTCCAAATCATTTCCTTCTTAAAATATTTGATTCACATAGTCAATTTTTTTTTTTCCTAAAGCCTTCAACTCATTGAACAACTGCTCTCTCAGAAAAGATAATTGTCCCAAATTTATTTTCTCTGGACATATTTTCTTTTTGGCAGCAATTAATATTGTGATAAATGCTTAATCTGCTAATATCAACACATACCATAAACTTTCAGCACAGATTAAAGATACACACATATCTTATGATCATTTAGCATAATGAATGCAATTCTTTGTTATCTAATTCAATAACAAAATCCACACTTAGCTGGAAAGTCTACTTTTCTTATTTTTACATGATGTATATGTAGTGGTAATAAAAAATAAAGTTTTGACATGGAGACGTAGCTGGCACGTGAAGAGCTGTCGAGTTATAACCATGTTACTGTGATTTGTGCATTAAGCAACAGTGAAAGATCAGGAACGTACCACCCGAGGTCTTCATTGCCTGTACTCACTCCTGCTGGTGGAGCACAAAGGCAGCCTCAGACAATAAATACATTTGTGAACACTGCTGTCTTCCAATAAAGCTTTATTAATAGATACACATTTAAATTTATATAATTTTCATTTTATTATTCTGTGTCAAGAATAAAAAATTGTACCCTAAATACACAAAAGTATGCAGGCCAGGTTAAAATCCCAGAGCCTGATCACCAGTTAGTTGAAAAGAATCATAGGACATATGACTATGTCTTAAAGGATCCTGGGTTCAACTTAGTTAATTTTTAGAAAATAAACTGAGGCTGGAAGTATTTAATGAGACATGAAGATGGTGACAGCAGAGATGGAAACTTTGATTTTAAATTTGCTGCTTAGTGTATTTCTCTGAGTACAACGTGGACTCTATATAAACAATAATGAATATGCATTTTTTTGATTTATAATATTTTTCACAATTTTGGGTAAAATTTATCACAAGCACAAAAGTGTCCACAATCCAATGTCTGGGTTCAGTAGCCATATCAATAATAATAACAATAGCATTAAGGTGGCAAACACCAATGTAGCTACTATAAAGCTTAAGAAAGACAAATTATGATAAGCTGGCTTTTTCAGCCTAAATGTAATGCTTTTAACCTTCCACAATTTTTTATGTGTGATTTTATTGTAATTACCTTTTATTTTTAAATATAGATTTCCCTTTTCAAGCTAGAAAGTTCTCTTAATTTCTTTGTCTCCTAGAACTTTCTCTGGCAGTCCTCTTTTGGGTTCTCTGGCTTAAAGCTGGGGCTTTAGTTATTCTGTTCTGCTGCTCTGGTCCTGGGAGGTGCCTGTGCCTGGGGGCAGGTGACAGCCCCACAGAGAAAGGAAACAAACACAGGAGCTTTCCTGCTTCCTCTGGCTGGGACCACCAGTCAGAGAGAGAGAAAAGCTTCCCTTTCTCATAAGTTAGGCACCACTGGGCCCTGGCTGTTAGGATGTTCTTGTTGTTACCATCACTGCTAACTGAGATTGCCTAAGGGCTAGGGCATGAGAGAAAAGAAACAAATTGAGATAAATGGGAACATTTCCTCCAGTTTCTCTGAGTGTTAGGAAAGAATGTTTTTTGGACAGAACTCGAGGGTTCTAGAACTCTGTTGCCTTGTCAGGGTTTGGGCTGCCTTGGGTCCAGGTTGGGCAACGCCTTGGGACAAAATGAAGAAACTCCTCATTAGTTTGGTGATGTATTAATTGTGGCTTCTTTTGTAATTCATCTGCTATCGTTTCCCGTAGAGCCCATGTGTTCTGTTTTATAGCTGCATTTAGTGGGAGGTTGTATGGTGTGTTCACTCCTTACCTAGAATTATAACTAGCCAGTAGAACTTACATTTCCAGCTCTGCCCACAGTGAAAGTCTAGATGTGCAAACATATTTATCCTCTTCCTCTGGGGGACAGTGTTGAACTAGAGGCCTTTGGAGATACTATCTTTCCCTTACGGGATCCTTCTATTACAGGAGGTGTTCATCCTGATCTTCCGCCCTGGTTAGTCTCTAGGCTTTATCTCCTGGCCCCTGTATTTAAAGTTCTCTAAGCTCTGGCCCACGTCAAACGTCTACTTTAATGTTGTACAAAGCTTTCTGGGATCAATTTTCTTTGCTTTTTTTCGTTTTTTAACTCCCTAGGATATTTTTGTGTTAACATACACTCATTCATAAAAAGGTAGGCTGTTTTAATATTTTATGCAGCATTATAAACATTCTCCATGTGGTGGACTGTCTTTTATACCGGTAGCTTGCCACACTTGCTACAGATAGAAGTGTTGATTGATTTTCCTTAAAAAAATTGATTTGTGGTTTTGATGTGCTGTGGATAGTGTTCCAAGGACCTTCTCTGTGAATTCACCTCTAGTTAGGTTATCTTTTTTTTTTTTTTTTTGGTAGAGACAGAGTCTCACTTTATGGCCCTCGGTAGAGTGCCGTGGCCTCACACAGCTCACAGCAACCTCCAACTCCTGGGCTTAAGCGATTCTCCTCCTTCAGCCTCCCGAGTAGCTGGGACTACAGGTGCCTGCCACAATGCCCGGCTATTTTTTGGTTGCAGTTTGGCCGGGGCCGGGCCTGAACCCGCCACCCTTGGCATATGGGGCCGGCGCCTTACCGATTGAGCCACAGGCGCCGCCCTAGTTAGGTTATCTTAATGAAGTAAAGACTCAGTGACTCTATCGTTAATATTTCTCTTTACCTCTCTGGAATATTTTTCTTAGGTATTTTCTAAAGATGTAAGGCCAAGAGAAGTCCAAATGACTTCATTTTACTTATCCATTTGCTGCATGCATATATTCCTCTTAGATTATAGTTTATCTCCAAGGCTTATTTCAAATCGTATGGACTCAATGAATATATTTACTATAATGTAAATATCAATGATGTGATGAATGGCTTTGAATTTGTACCTTCCATCTGTAACCATATTTAAGAAAGGACAGCTTTGGTATAAACAGCTTTATCATTTTCCTGCTCTCCACTCTTAACTCACCTTCAGAAACTTCTTTCTGCTTCTATAAAACATAAAAAAAGAACCATTACAATAAAGTATCTCTTCTAGGGATATTTGCATTTTAATCATAGTCAAAGTTTCAAGTTATAAATTTATGGTAATAAAACTTAAGGCATCAAAGAAGATGTTGAGAGAAAATATACCCTAAAAATTGGCAAATGAGTGTGGCATAGTACAAAAGTCATAGCTTTCAGATTTTAAAATTTTGGATTGATTTGTTGAAGAAGTTTAGGTGGGAAAGGTGGTTATTTTCTATTATGCTTGAAGGTTAGCAGTACATTTCCGTTCCCTAATAAAAGCCAGGGATGCTCAGTGTGATTTATAAGGAGAGTATTCCAGGAATAGTGAAATATATAAAAAGAACATTTTTTTTCAGAACAACTAAGTTATAGCAGTGAGACTCCCTATGGCAAAATTTCTTTCATAGACCTATAAGCCTATTAATTTTTCAGTAAGAGGATTCCACTGGACAGGGTATTAAGTATATATAGAAGGCCAGAAGGGGTAAGTTTTAATTTTAGGGTTTTAAATCAGGTTTAAGAAAGCTTATAGGGTATTCAAGTCCAGTATTTCCTGAACACTGCAAATGGATGCTGTGGCTTAAAAAAAATCTCGTGCAGATTAAATGGTGCAGGGTCATTGCCATAGTAGATAATGTGGCTGGAGAGAGAAATAGACAGAGATCTGGTTGCACATTTCAGAACAAGGCCTTTGAGTTTCACAGGACAGGCTTCTATATCATGAACGTGGCAGCTCATTGGTTTATTCAGGTCCACTTAAGCTATAATAGTCAACATGCCCTGAGCCAGGCAATGGTAGGAAATACCCCGTGGGGTTCTTCATTAGTCAAACTAAATCTTTAACATTGTGCAGAGCATATGAGCTTCATATGACTCAGTTATCCAGTCACTGCATTTTCTTTGCAAGTCAATCAACCTTACCAAACTTGTATCCCACATGGCTCTGCCAAAACAAATTATCTAGAGGATGGCTGCACCCTTGCTATTTCTTCTGGTAGATGCAGAGAGTTGACCCTGTCTTTAATTATTACTGTTTCTGAATCCACATAGCATTGTGTCTAGTGGTGTTCTAGCTCCTGGTGCTTCAAATGACACTCAAGCAATATGCCACCATACTTGTGTGATAAGAACTTCACAAATTGGTGTCTGATGCCTGCTTGGTGCCCAAGACTCAAGCACAGGAATTAAAGTATAGTTATTATCTGACATCTGCACTTGCTAAATGCTTTCTGTTTCCTTCTCCCATATCTCCTTCCTAGCCCGGGTTCCCAGGCAGGAGTTATGTGCCCAGAATGACACTTCATGGTGCCCTCCCCACCCCTGTGTCTAATCTGAAGGGGAATTTTGAAGGGCGACATGCTCAACATGGTGAAGGAAGGTGTGGAACAGAGAACATAAGCACCTCCCATCAGTCCTGTTTTCTAGTATTTATGCCCTTCTGTTAAATGTGGGCAGAGCCTGTGACTTGCTGCTTATCAAAAGAATAGAGGAAAAGTAATGGGATGTCACCCCCTTGATGAGGATATGTTACTCGGCAAAGGTGAAGAAATTCTGCATCTGTAATTAAAGTCCCACAATTAATGACTGGAATAATCAAAGGGCATTTAGCAGATGACAGCCCTTGATGAAAGGAATGGGCCTTCCCCGAGTGACAGGCTCTCCTGCTGCCTTGAAGAAGCAAGCTGCTAAGATGAGCACTGCCTATGAAGAAGTCAAGGTGGCAGGGAACTGAAGGCAGCTTCTAGGACCCAAGGGCCACAACCCTGTAACCGTAAGAAAGCAAGTTCCACCAATGACCTCATGAGCTTGGAAGAGTACCTCTGGTCTCAGATGCGAATGGAGCCCTGGCTGATGCACTGATTGCACCCACTAAGACCATCAGCAGAGAATCCAGTTAAGTTGTTCCCAGACTTTCACATAATCTGAGATAAGAAATGTGTACTTCAAACTGCTTAATTTGTGGTAGTTTGTTATGCGACTATTAAAAAACGAATACAACAGTAACATAGGAGACCTGGGGTTTTATGATCATAGACCTATACCCAACGAGAGGGGAGCACAAACGTTCTGCACACATAATACATGCGAAGGTCTCTGCTCTGAATATTTGTACCTGTAAGAGGGCATTTGTAGCCAGGTAGGCTCAAATTATGGTCTCAGCTCCGCCACCTATAGATAAATAATTTGGGGCAAGTTCTTTCACTTGCTTTAACTTGTCTCCTCATTAGAAAAGAGAGCACTTTGGAATGCTTTTACAGTCTCGTGGGGATAAAAGTGATGTCTGTCAATTGCATAGTCCTTGTGTAGTCCTTCGAGGTATGTCAAATGCGTAGTCTTCAAACGTGCTTTTCTCCTTCCCTGTTCTTTTACCTTTACAATGGCTCTCTCTCTTTTTCACAAATATTTAAATTACAGATATATTTTTAGAATCAACTCCCATGATTTGTGATTACAAACGATGTCTGTGTTTGCTAGTCTTTTAACTAGATTGCAAGCTTCTACAAGTCAAGGGTGTACTTATTCGTTTGTGTTCCCAGAGTATAGCATAACATAGTTGCCCTTGTAACACTTAGTTCAGCTGGCTCTGTCCTTTGAACTCCAATGTGCTTATTATATGGATCATTTATTTGATAAGACTGCTTTTCCTATTTCTTTAATGTTAATTTTGCTCTTATTTAAATTTTCATGGATAGGTCTTATCTCCCAAATTCTACTCTTTTAGGGTAGAAATTTATTTATATCCCATATCTTACTGAACAATGAACACATATATAGCATTTGTTAAATAAAAAAACAAAAGATTGAGAAACTTGGATGGGATATATAGTCAGTTGTGGATATAAAGCAACAGTCCATGTCCATGGGTTAAAATAATTTGAACTCTTACTTAGAGTTTAATTATCTTGAAGTTATGACATTTGATGTTAAGCAGGTTTATGGCTGCCAAATTTTATTTTTGTTTTTGGATGTATTGAAGTCTAATTTTACTCCAGTGTCACTAAGCAGTTTTATGGTATTATAGTGCGAAATCTAGCCAAGGGATTTTCATGAAGCTCTTGGGGAGCTTGCTAAATTTGCCTTTTAATTGCATTTCATTTTATATGCAGGGATTAATTTTAAACTAATTTAGAATTAGATAAATGAGAATAATCTTGAAATCAAGAAGCCGAGTTAACCATAATATAAGAAAGCTATTTCTCATTGTGAAATGAGAAAGAAAACATTAATTTCATCTGAGAAGACTTTCCTTAGCTAAAACAAAATAAAAAAGAAGACTTTGGGGGAGGAAACTTTGAATTTATATTAAAGCTAGGATGAAAAACATATGTTAATTTAACCATTGATGAGGAAAGCTTGCAGCTTAAATTTACTAACTGAAAAATAGTTACCAAAAGGTAATCTTCTAGGGGACAACATCTAAAAGTTGAATGTAGGATTGGTCTTTGTGATTCATCTCCAATTATTAGTCCAATCTATTTTTACACACTCTAATTGACATTGCATTTCAAACGTGAAAAATATTATATTAATTACTCATAGACTTGACTAAAAAGATATTAAGATTCAATTAAGTTTTCTTCTTGCTATTTTTGCATGATAATTTTTTTTCAAATAATAAACTATGCTATTTGGCTAAATATCTTTCTTTTTTTTTTATTGTTGGGGATTCATTGAGGGTACAATAAGCCGGGTTACACTGATCGCAATTGTTAGGTGAAGTCCCTCTTGCAATCGTGTCTTGCCCCCATAAAGTGTGCTTTCTAATCTTATCAACTGTCAACCTTGTTATTCTGCCTTCATCTTTGCTAGTGTCATGATCTATAGAAACCGTATTCCTTCCTTTTCTTCTACTTCATGCACTAGATTTCTGTAAAAATTTTAGCTATCGTTACATTTTATTCTATAGCCTAAATATAGCAAATCTGTTTTATTTTCACAATGGGTAGACTGGAGGTGTATGAACAGCCAGTCTCACAATATGCAGAATATCTAGCCGCTTTTTTTTTTTTTTTATTGTTGGGGATTCATTGAGGGTACAATAAGCCAGGTTACACTGATTGCAATTGTTAGGTAAAGTCCCTCTTGCAATCATGTCTTGCCCCCATCAAGTGTGACACACACCAAGGCCCCACCCACCTCCCTCCTTCCCTCTTTCTGTCCCCCCCCATAACCATAATTGTCATGAATTGTCCTCATATCAAAATTGAGTACATAGGATTCATGCTTCTCCATTCTTGTGATGCTTTACTAAGAATAATGTCTTCCACATCCATCCAGGTTAATACGAAGGATGTAAAGTCTCCATTTTTTTTAATGGCTGAATAGTATTCCATGGTATACATATACCACAGCTTGTTAATCCATTCCTGGGTTGGTGGGCATTTAGGCTGTTTCCACATTTTGGCGACTGTAAATTGAGCTGCAATAAACAGTCTAGTACAAGTGTCCTTATGATAAAAGGATTTCTTTCCTTCTGGGTAGATGCCCAGTAATGGGATTGCAGGATCAAATGGGAGGTCTAGCTTGAGTGCTTTGAGGATTCTCCATACTTCCTTCCAGAAAGGTTGTACTAGTTTGCAGTCCCACCAGCAGTGTAAAAGTGTTCCCTTCTCTCCACATCCACGCCAGCATCTGCAGTTTTGAGATTTTGTGATGTGGGCCATTCTCACTGGGGTTAGATGATATCTCAGGGTTGTTTTGATTTGCATTTCTCTAATATATAGAGATGATGAACATTTTTTCATGTGTTTGTTAGCCATTCGTCTGTCGTCTTTAGAGAAAGTTCTATTCATGTCTCTTGCCCATTGATATAAGGGATTGTTGGCTTTTTTCATGTGGATTAATTTGAGTTCTCTATAGATCCTAGTTATCAAGCTTTTGTCTGATTGAAAATATGCAAATATCCTTTCCCATTGTGTAGGTTGTCTCTTTGCTTTGGTTATTGTCTCCTTAGCTATACAGAAGCTTTTCAGTTTAATGAAGTCCCATTTGTTTATTTTTGTTGTTGTTGCAATTGCCATGGCAGTCTTCTTCATGAAGTCTTTCCCCAGGCCAATATCTTCCAGTGTTTTTCCTATGCTTTCTTGGAGGGTTTTTATTGTTTCATGCCTTAAGTTTAAGTCCTTTATGCATCTTGAATCAATTTTTGTGAGTGGGGAAAGGTGTGGGTCCAGTTTCAGTCTTTTACATGTAGACATCCAGTTCTCCCAACACCATTTATTGAATAGGAAGTCTTTCCCCCAAGGTATGTTCTTGTTTGGTTTATCAAAGATTAGGTGGTTGTAAGATGTTAGTTTCATTTCTTGGTTTTCCATTCGATTCCAAGTGTCTATGTCTCTGTTTTTGTGCCAGTACCATGCTGTCTTGAGCACTATGGCTTTGTAGTACAGACTAAAATCTGGTATGCTGATGCCCCCAGCTTTATTTTTATTACAGAGAACTGCCTTAGCTATACGGGGTTTTTTCCAGTTCCATACAAAACGCAGAATCATTTTTTCCAAATCTTGAAAGTATGATGTTGGTATTTTGATAGGAATGGCATTGAATAGGTAAATTGCTTTGGGAAGTATGGACATTTTAACGATGTTGATTCTTCCCATCCATGAGCATGGTATGTTCTTCCATTTGTTAATATCCTCTGCTATTTCCTTTCTGAGGATTTCATAGTTTTCTTTATACAGGTCCTTCACCTCCTTCGTTAGGTATATTCCTAGGTATTTGATTTTCTTTGAGACTATGGTGAAGGGAGTTGTGTCCTTAATTAGCTTCTCATCTTGACTGTTATTGGTGTATACAAAGGCTACTGACTTGTGGACATTGATTTTATATCCTGAAACATTACTGTATTTTTTGATGACTTCTAGGAGTCTTGTGGTTGAGTCTTTGGGGTTCTCTAAGTATAAGATCATGTCGTCAGCAAAGAGGGAGAGTTTGACCTCCTCTGCTCCCATTTGGATTCCCTTTATTTCCTTGTCTTGCCTAATTGTATTGGCTAGAACTTCCAGCACTATGTTGAATAGTAAAGGTGACAGAGGACAACCTTGTCTGGTTCCAGTTCTAAGAGGAAAAGCTTTCAGTTTTACTCCATTCAGTAAAATATTGGCTGTGGGTTTGTCATAGATAGCTTCAATCAGTTTTAGAAATGTGCCACCTATGCCTATACTCTTCAGAGTTCTAATTAGAAAAGGATGCTGGATTTTATCAAATGCTTTTTCTGCATCTATTGAGAGGATCATGTGATCTTTATTTTTGCCTCTGTTAATATGGTGGATAACGTTTATAGACTTGCGTATGTTAAACCAGCCTTGCATCCCTGGGATGAAGCCTACTTGATCATGATGAATGACTTTTTTGATGATAAGCTGTAATCTATTGGCTAGGATTTTGTTGAGAATTTTTGCGTCTATGTTCATGAGTGAGATTGGTCTGAAATTCTCCTTTTTGTTTGGGTCTTTTCCTGGTTTTGGTATCAGGGTGATGTTTGCTTGATAGAATGTGTTGGGGAAGATTCCTTCTTCCTCAATTTTCTGGAATAATTTCTGCAGTATAGGAATAAGCTCTTCCTTAAAGGTTTGATAGAATTCTGGAGTGAAGCCATCTGGACCAGGGCATTTTTTGGTTGGTAGCTTTTTTATTGTTTCTTTGATCTCAGTGCTTGAAATTGGTCTGTTCAGGAGCTCTATTTCTTCCTGGCTGAGTCTAGGGAGAGAGTGTGATTCCAAATATTGATCCATTTCTTTCACATTGTCAAATTTCTGGGCATAGAGTTTCTGGTAGTATTCAGAGATGATCTCCTGTATCTCTGTGGGATCAGTTGTTATTTCCCCTTTATCATTTCTGATTGAGGTTACTAGAGATTTTACTTTTCTATTCCTCGTTAGTCTGGCCAATGGTTTATCTATTTTATTTATTTTTTCAAAAAACCAACTCCTTGTTTCATTAATTTTCTGAATGATTCTTTTGTTTTCAATTTCATTGATCTCTGATTTGATTTTGGATATTTCTTTTCTTCTACTGAGTTTAGGCTTAGATTGTTCTTCTTTTTCCAATTCCATAAGATCTCTTGTGAGATTGTTGATGTGCTCTCTTTCAGTTTTTCGAATGTAGGCATCTAAAGCGATGAATTTTCCTCTCAAAACTGCTTTTGCAGTATCCCACAGGTTTTGGTAGCTTGTGTCTTCATTGTTGTTATGCTCAAGGAAGTTAATGATTTCCTGTTTTATTTCTTCCTGCACCCATCTGTTATTCAACAGAAGATTGTTTAGTTTCCATGCCTTTGGGTGGGGTCGAGCATTTTTGTTAGAGTTGAGTTCCACCTTTAGTGCCTTATGGTCTGAGAAGATACAAGGTAAAATTTCAATTCTTTTGATTCTGTTGATATTTGTTTTGTGTCCCAGGATATGATCAATTTTGGAGAATGTTCCATGGGGTGATGAGAAGAATGTATATTCTTTATCTTTGGGGTGGAGTGTTCTATATGCGTCTATCAAGCACAGTTGTTCTAGAGTCTCATTTAAGTCTCTTATATCCTTGTTTAATTTCTGTTTAGAGGATCTGTCCAGCTCTGTAAGAGGAGTGTTAAAGTCCCCTGTTATGATGGTATTATCAGATATCATATTGCTCAGACTGAGTAAGGTCTGCTTCAAGAATCTGGGCGCATTTAAATTGGGTGCATAAATATTTAGAATTGAAATGTCTTCTTGTTGTATTTTTCCCTTGACCAATATAAAGTGACCATCTTTGTCTTTTTTGACTTTAGTTACTTTAAATCCACATGTTTCTGAAAATAAGATTGCAACTCCTCTTTTCTTCTGAATTCCATTTGCCTGAAAAATTGTCTTCCAACCCTTGACTCGGAGCTTTAATTTGTCTTTTGAAGCCAGGTGTGTTTCTTGCAGACAGCAAATGGATGGCTTGTGTTTTTTAATCCAGTCAACCAATCTATGTCTCTTCAGTGGGGAATTCAAGCCATTAACATTTATTGAGATAATTGACAAGTGTGGTAGTATTCTATTCGTCTTATTTTGTGAGAGTCCATTGCTTAGTTTTATCTTTTGCATCAGTGTGGAGGTTAGGTTCTGTCCTTTAATTTCTGAGTTCTTACTTTGCTGCTGATCCATTGTGGTGGTCAGTGTGCAGAACAGGTTGAAGTATTCCCTGTAGAGCTGGTCTTGTTGTGGCGAATTTCCTCAATGTTTGTATATCCATAAATGATTTGATTTCTCTGTCAATTTTGAAGCTTAGCTTAGCAGGGTACAGAATTCTGGGCTTTAAATTGTTCTGTTTAAGTAGATTAAAGGTAGATGACCATTGTCTTCTTGCTTGGAAAGTTTCATTAGAGAAGTCTGCGGTCAATCTGATGGATTTGCCGCTGTAGGTCAACTGGCGCTTACTCCTGGCAGCTTGCAGAATCTTTTCTTTGGTCTTGACTTTGGACAGGTTCATCACAATGTGTCTTGGAGAAGCTCGGTTAGAGTTGAGGCGACCTGGGGTCCGATAGCCCTCTGAAAGCAGTGTGTCAGAATCTTTGGTGATGTTTGGGAAATTTTCTTTTATAATATTCTCTAGTATGGCTTCCATTCCTCTGGGGCATTCTTCTTCCCCTTCTGGAATTCCTATAACTCGTATGTTGGAACGCTTCATAAAGTCCCATAATTCTGACAGTGAACGTTCTGCTTTCTCTCTCTTCTTTTCTGCCTCTTTTACTATCTGAGTTATCTCAAAAACTTTGTCTTCTACCTCTGAAATTCTTTCTTCTGCATGGTCTAACCTGTTGCTGATACTTTCCATTGCATCTTTAAGTTCCCTGATTGACTGTTTCATTTCCTTCAGCTCTGCTATATCCTTTTTATATTCTTCATATCGTTCATCTCTTATTTGATTCTGTTTTTGAATTTCTTTTTGGTTATTTTCCACTTTATTAACAGTTTCCTTCATTGTTTCCATCATTTCCTTCATTGTTTTCAACATGTGTATTCTAAATTCCCTTTCTGTCATTCCTAACATTTCTGTATAGGTGGAATCCTCTGCAGTAGCTACCTCATGGTCCCTTGGCGGGGTAGTTCTGGACTGGTTCTTCATGTTGCCTGGAGTTTTCTGCTGATTCTTCCTCATGGGTGATTTCTTTTATCTGTTTACTTGCCCTAATTTTCCTTTCAATTCCTCTTGCTCTTTAAGTTCTTGTGCCTGTGGACTAAGGGTTACAGGACCAGAAGGGTGAGAAGGTTTAAGAGCAAAAAAGCGATGAAAGAAATGAGGACCGAGTGATAAGAAAAAAAAAAAAAATGAAAAAAAAGAAAAATAGAGAAAGGAGAGTGGTTGGGTGAAAGGAATATTGACAAAAAGAAGAGAGGCACAGAAAGAGGGAGACAGAGCAATATAGGTGTACAGTAGGGTACTTTGATACAACCTTAAAAAAAAAAAAAACCTTCTGGGGGTGCCAAGTGTGGTGGTTCCCTTGAGGTCAGCAGCTCTTTGCTAACCTGATCAGACACAGTACCCCACCTCCACCAAGTAGAGAGGAAAGACAAAAATGCTATAAATCAAACCAAAACGAGCAAACAGAAAACCTTACGGGATAAAATTGGCTGGAAAAACCAAATAATAGTGGTAGAAACACTAACAAAAGTGAAGTTCTGATTATTGAAATAGGCAGCAATGGGAAATTATAATTAAACTAGAAAAATTGAGAAAGAAAAAGGATCTGTATGGAAAAGGTTGAACTTAAAAAACAAAACAACAATCTAGAACGTCAAAATAAACCAAAAAAACAACCAAACCAAAAAAAAAAACCAAACAAACAAACAAAAAAAAACACACGCGCAACCAAAAACAAAGCAGTATGTATATGGAATTGAATATTGTCTGGGCAACACGTGGTCTTCTGGGGTATGAGATGTTAATCACAGTTCTGATACGACTGGAGGCTGCTAGTTTCTCGAACCCCAGCAGGTAGACACCCTAAATCTCTCTTCAGCCCACTTAAAAGGCACTTTGAACTTGTTCACTTACTGAGCAGAAGCTTTCTCAGGGAAGTGCTTGTTGCTGGAATCACTGCTGGAGTGGCTATCCACTTACCCTGCGTGTCAAAACTGGTCTCCCTCTGCCCCCGAGGGTTAGGGCTGCAAGGCGGCTCAGACCCCGCCCTTAGGCTACTTGGTCGCTGGGTTACCAGCTCCCACCCAATTCCAGCTCTGTGACCCTGAGGGCGGAGCTTGCCAGGGCAGATCGCTCACAATGTCTGCCTGTGACCCAGAGCCAAACTCTATTAGCTCCGTCTGGCTCAGTGGCTCAGACTGGGGCCCTAGACAAAGGCCAAAGTTCTCCGCACTCCCGCTCAGGCTCTCCCCAAGGCAGTTCAGCTGAGTGCCAAGTCCAAAGACACCAAAACAGTTCACAGGTAAGGCCTTTCTGGTTTGCAGTCTCGCTGCTATTGAACTTACAGTTGCGGGCGGGTTTAGGCGGATTGAACACACGCGACCACTTGCCGGTTTTCCACTGTTTTAGTCCTCCTCTTGGGGTCCAGAAGTCTCTCGCTGACTCCCTGTATCCTCTCAGGGGTGATGATAGGCAGATCCCACCAGCCAGAGATGCCTGGAGTCCTATATCCCCAGACTCACGGTGCCCAGATGCAAGGAAGCTGTTACTCGGCTGCCATCTTGCTCCACCCTCCTGTTTTTGTTTTTTTTTCTATTTTTAGTAGAGATGGGTCTCGCTCTTGTTCAGGATGGTCTTCAACTCCTGAGCCCAGGCAATCCACCTACCTCCAACTCCTAGAGTGTTAGAATTCTCTAGCCGCTTTTTTTCTGTAGCAATGCCACAACTAAAGGGGCATTTTTATACAAACACACACACACACATGCACACACATGCACTAAATTACAAAAGAACACTTCGCAGGTAAAAACACAATGTGACATTAAATAGACTTCAGTAATCACGTGTCATGATGAAGAATGCTTCTGTCATGCCTCAATGAAATTGTTCATGACATTCTCCTTGATACTTTTCTTAGTTTCAGCTTTTTCCACATTACTGTCCACAAAAAAGGACCGAAGGTATAATAACAGGAATTATGTCCCTTCGTTAGGGACTGTGTACATACTTTTGTTCTGTGTTATAATGCTTTAATTCAAAATAATTGTTCAACTCATTTCGGTACTGTAATATACTTTTTTGGTAGCCAATGTTAATTCATTTTCCTGTGCAGAAGCCCTTTTCTCCAATGAAATGGATATAAGGTAGTATTTCCAAAATAATCAAAGTCTGTATCCGTCTTACATATTGGTACTTTTAAAATAAAGCATTTTCTTATTTCAGAGGCATGGACTGATTCTCTTTGGATTATAGGAAAGCCAGTTTCAACTTTTTCAGTATGACCATATATGTAACAGGTCTATATTTGATCATAAAAACCTGCAAAAGTATTTAAAATTTATTAACTTATTTGAATCTTACAACAGTCTTTATTGGCTTGTATTATTACCCTGTTTTCCCCAAAATAAGACATCCTCCGAAAATAAGACCTACTTACAGGAAAGATAAGACGTCCCCTGAAAATAAGACCTAGTGCATCTTTGGGAGCACACCTTAAAATAAGACACTATTTCGGGGAAACAGGGTAGTACTTCTTTGTAGACATGAAAACTTGGGCAGAAAGAGTGTGGCCAAGAGCACCTGTAAGTGGAAGAGGCCTGCAGAGCCAAGTTCGTGTTCCTTCCATTACATCTTGCTGCTGCTTAATAGTAACTTGTGACTGAAATATGTTTTAGTTTTTAATTTCTCAGGGTTTTATTTGTATTTTATTTCTTGTTCACCATTCAAATAGGTAGTAAGTTCCGAGCTTCCTTTTCTAACTCCATGGAGACTGTCAAAATGCTTTTCGAAGTGGCTGTTCCCTTTTGTATTCCTACCAGTGATGTTTCCAGAGTTCCAGTCACTTGTCATTTTCACCCAAATTTGGTATTATAAGTTTTTAGTCATTGATTTTAGTCATTCTGGTAAATGTATAGTGGTATGTTGTGATTTTAATTTTCATTTTATGACTAATGATGTTAATCATCTTTTTAAATGATTTTTTGACATTTCATATACTTCCTTTCTGAATTTGCTTCTTGACATTTTACCCATTTCAAAAAAAACCTGTTTTCTTATTACTGAGTTTTGAGAATTCTTTACATGTTATGGATATAAGTGCTTTTCCAGATATGTGTTTTGAATGTATTTTTCTACTAATCTGTAGCTTGATTTCACTTCTAAATAGGGTTTTTCACAGAACAGAAGTTTTTAATTGTTTATGAAATTCAATGCATCAATTTTTTATTTTATAAATTGTGTTTTGATGTTATATTTAAGAATACTTTGCCTACCCCAAGGTCGCAAAAGTTTTCTCTATGTTCTCTTCCCAAAAGTTTTATATTTCTATGTTTCATATTTAAGGCTTTGAACTATTTTGAGTTAATTGTTATATAAGGTGTGATGTATAGGATTTTTTTCTTTTTATTTTCTTGCTTATGAATGTGCAGTTATTTCAGCACCATTTGTTGAAAAGATTGTTCTTTCTGTATTAAATTATTATTTTTTCTTTGAAAACTTCCCACATTTATTTATATCCAGTTCAAACAGTTAAACTATAAGAAACTGCTCCTACCCCATTCGACATTTACGGATTTCTATGGTTAGAAACAAAAACACAAGCAAACCTAAGTGACTCATCTATGCTCCCTTTTCTCACCCTAGTCCTTACAGCAGGGCTTGTTGCCCTTTCTTCAGCGTGTTCTTTCAGCAGGTGAGCCACGGTTGCAGAGGTGGCACCCAACCATAAAAAGGCATAGAGTTTGCTCTGATTGTTTCCCATGCATCAAACCCTAAAGGAAGCTGCCATTGATCCTGACAAAATTATGGAATGAGATCAGGTGCCATGGTTCACTCAGGACTGTAATCCCAGGACTTTGGGAAGCCACCAGGTGGGGGGATTGCTTCAGGCCAGCATTTTGAAACCAGGCTGGGCAAGAGTGAAACTGTACAAAAACCAAAAAGTTAACTGGGTATGGCAGCACACTTTCTCAGGAGGCTGAAGAGGATCACTTGAGTTTGTAGTCAGCTATATAGTATAGCCTGGCAACACAGAGATACCCTGCTTCAATTAAAAACAAAAATTGGGAATGGGGCGGCACCTGTGGCTCAAAGGAGAGGGCGCCGGCCCCATATGCCAGAGGTGGCGGGTTCAAACGCAGCCCCGGCCAAAAACTGCAAAAAAAAAAAAAAAAAAAAAAGTGGAATGGATTAGTTTAAGTGAGTTGATTAAAGGACTAGTGGTTTAAATTAACAACTATGAAAGACCTTCTGTGGGTGGGTCAGTATTGCTGCATTCTTGACAGAAGCAGGGCTCTCTAAAAACTTTCTGCAACCATTTATTTCCATATATTTTAAACAGTTAATGCCAGAAAAATATAAAGTAAACAGTTTGTGACACAAGGTATCTTAAAAAGCAAATGTGGGAATTGAATTCCCTTGTGACTCCAGGGCTCTAGTTAAAATATTTTTTTCTATTGATGTTATTTCTATTTTATTCTATTGATAGACTCTCATGAGTTAGTGAAACTCTATGAAAATCAGCAATTTCTTGAGAGTGTTGATAAGAGAGGGAGTCAGTTTTTCACAAGGAAGCTTGTGAGGAAGCTTCTACTCAGCTTTCCTCACAGGTGCACGTCTCCTCCACGTGACCTTTATCCCATACTTGTTCTCAGGTGTATCTTTAACCAGAACAGGCCCAGGCTCTGGGCTGCTGGGAGTATTACTGTGACCAGAGCAATATGGAAGGCTGTTTTCCTTCTGATCTTGAGGAACAGATTCTTCCTTCATGAACGATGACTCTGGGGTCTGGATGTCAGGTGGAATCAACGCATAAGGTAGACTCCGAAGTGCACGTATTGAGAGGTCCCCAGAGCTTTGGGGACTGAGCATTGGAACTAAGGGTCTTCTAGAATTGTTCTTTTCTTGTTGATTGGGGCACTCCTTGATTAAGTGGCTCTCCAATGTCTCTGAAATGGAAGAAGAATGTAGACTCTCAAAAGTTAGATGTGGAAATTTGGAGGTGCCAGATTTTCGACTTGAACGTCTTGCCTGGTCTCGGTGATGACGTTTCCGGTAGGCTAGGAACCAGCTTTCTGCTGTTGTATCAAACTCAGGAGATATCCAAGAAGTGATGGTGCTCTGGCCTATGGGCTTGTTAGGCACTTGTTGAGTCAGTTATAGGGAGCTGTGGCGATTCATAGTGGTGTTTGGGGCCCTCCAGTGGTTGTTGACGGAATAGCAGCTGGGTTTTCCTGGAACGCATCAATAGGTGAATGAAGAGCAGTTAGCAGCCACATGGTATGGTTTGGCTTCTGGCTGGGAAATAGGCTCCAATTTTAACCCACGCCTGCCTGGCAAGGCCCGGGCCGCTGCTCCTGTCAGGACACACAGTGTTCGAGCCCTGTATTAAATTATTTTTAATTCTGTGAAAAGAAAATTGTCCATATTTGTGTGGGCTGTTTCTGCATCCTCCATACTATTTTGTTTGCTGTAGCTTTATATTAATAGTATGTGTTGAAGTTAGGTTGTGTGGGTTTTTCTACTGTATATTTTTCAGAATTGTTTTTGTATTTTAATTCCTTTGTTCATATGGTATTTATTTATTTATTTATTTTTGAGAAAATAGTCTCACTCTGTCACCTGTGCTAGAATGTCATAGTATTAGCCTAGCTCACAGCCACCTCAGACTCCTGGGTTCAAGCCATCCTTCTGCCTTAGCCTTCCAAGAAGTTGGGACTAGAGATGCCAGCCACAATGCCCAGATAATTCTTCTATTTTTAATAGAAATGGTGTTACTTTTGCTCATGCTAGTCTCAAATTCCTGAGCTCAAGTCATCCTTCTACCTCAACCTCCCAGAGTGTTAGGATTACAGGTGTGAGCCACCGCGCCTGGTCCCATATTCTTTAGAGTCAGCTTGTAGATATCTACAAAGAATCCTCCTTGGATATTGATTGAGATTGCACTGAATCTATAGATCAACTTGGGAATATTTTACATCTTAATTATGTTGAGATTTCCAATCAATGAAAATTACTCTACAATAAATATGAATTTATTAAAATGAAATATGAATTTATTGACATTTTCTGGTATAGAATCAAAAGTTTGGTTTATTATATCTCAAACAAGAAGCAGTACAACAGATCAAAGTATGAGCCTAAACTATCGACACAGTTTTGTCATCTTTTTTTTTTTTTTTTTTTTTGGGTGTAACTGAATTTTTTTTTTTTTTTTTTTTTTTTTTTTTATTGTTGGGGATTCATTGAGGGTACAATAAGCCAGTTACACTGATTGCAATTGCTAGGTAAAGTCCCTCTTGCAATCATGTCCTGCCCCCATAAAGTGTGACACACACTAAGGCCCCACCCCACTCCCTCCCTCTCTCTTTCTGCTTCCCCCCCCATAACCTTAATTGTCATTAATTGTCCTCATATCAAGATTGAGTACATAGGATTCATGCTTCTCCATTCTTGTGATGCTTTACTAAGAATAATGTCTTCCACTTCCATCCAGGTTAATACGAAGGATGTAAAGTCTCCATTTTTTTTAATGGCTGAATAGTATTCCATGGTATACATATACCACAGCTTGTTAATCCATTCCTGGGTTGGTGGGCATTTAGGCTGTTTCCACATTTTGGCGATTGTAAATTGAGCTGCAATAAACAGTCTAGTACAAGTGTCCTTATGATAAAAGGATTTTTTTCCTTCTGGGTAGATGCCCAGTAATGGGATTGCAGGATCGAATGGAAGGTCTAGGTTGAGTGCTTTGAGGTTTCTCCATACTTCCTTCCAGAAAGGTTGTACTAGTTTGCAGTCCCACCAGCAGTGTAAAAGTGTTCCCTTCTCTCCACATCCACGCCAGCATCTGCAGTTTTGAGATTTTGTGATGTGGGCCATTCTCTCTGGGGTTAGATGATATCTCAGGGATGTTTTGATTTGCATTTCTCTAATATATAGAGATGATGAACATTTTTTCATGTGTTTGTTAGCCATTCGTCTGTCGTCTTTAGAGAAAGTTCTATTCATGTCTCTTGCCCATTGATATAAGGGATTGTTGGCTTTTTTCATGTGGATTAATTTGAGTTCTCTATAGATCCTGGTTATCAAGCTTTTGTCTGATTGAAAATATGCAAATATCCTTTCCCATTGTGTGGGTTGTCTCTTTGCTTTGGTTATCGTCACCTTAGCTGTACAGAAGCTTTTCAGTTTAATGAAGTCCCATTTGTTTATTTTTGTTGTTGTTGCAATTGCCATGGCAGTCTTCTTCATGAAGTCTTCCCCCAGGCCAATATCTTCCAGTGTTTTTCCTATGCTTTCTTTGAGGATTTTTATTGTTTCGTGCCTTAAATTTAAGTCCTTTATCCATCTTGAATCAATTTTTGTGAGTGGGGAAAGGTGTGGGTCCAGTTTCAGTCTTTTACACGCAGACATCCAATTCTCCCAACACCATTTATTGAATAGGGAGTCTTTCCCCCAAGGTAAGTTCTTGTTTGGTTTATCGAAGATTAGGTGGTTGTAAGATGTTAGATTCATTTCTTGGTGTTCAATTCGATTCCAAGTGTCTATGTCTCTGTTTTTGTGCCAGTACCAAGCTGTCTTGAGCACTATGGCTTTGTAGTACAGACTAAAATCTGGTATGCTGATGCCCCCAGCTTTATTTCTGTTACTAAGAACTGCCTTAGCTATACGGGGTTTTTTCCGGTTCCATACAAAACGCAGAATCATTTTTTCCAAATCTTGAAAGTACGATGTAGGTACTTTGATAGGAATGGCATTGAATAGGTAGATTGCTTTGGGAAGTATAGACATTTTAACAATGTTGATTCTTCCCATCCATGAGCATGGTATGTTCTTCCATTTGTTAATATCCTCTGCTATTTCCTTTCTGAGGAGTTCATAGTTTTCTTTATAGAGGTCCTTCACCTCCTTCGTTAGGTATATTCCTAGGTATTTCATTTTCTTTGAAACTATGGTGAAGGGAGTTGTGTCCTTAATTAGCTTCTCCTCTTGACTGTTATTGGTGTATACAAAGGCTACTGACTTGTGGACATTGATTTTATATCCTGAAACATTACTGTATTTTTTGATGACTTCTAGGAGTCTTGTGGTTGAGTCTTTGGGGTTCTCTAAGTATAAGATCATGTCGTCAGCAAAGAGGGAGAGTTTGACCTCCTCTGCTCCCATTTGGATTCCCTTTATTTCCTTGTCTTGCCTAATTGTATTGGCTAGAACTTCCAGCACTATGTTGAATAGTAAAGGTGACAGAGGACAACCTTGTCTGGTTCCAGTTCTAAGAGGAAAAGCTTTCAGTTTTACTCCATTCAGTAAAATATTGGCTGTGGGTTTGTCATAGATAGCTTCAATCAGTTTTAGAAATGTGCCACCTATGCCTATACTCTTCAGTGTTCTAATTAGAAAAGGATGCTGGATTTTATCAAATGCTTTTTCTGCATCTATTGAGAGGATCATGTGATCTTTATTTTTGCCTCTGTTAATATGGTGGATAACGTTTATGGACTTGCGTATGTTGAACCAGCCTTGCATCCCTGGGATGAAGCCTGCTTGATCATGATGAATGACTTTTTTGATGATAAGCTGTAATCTATTGGCTAGGATTTTGTTGAGAATTTTTCCATCTATATTCATGAGTGAGATTGGTCTGAAATTCTCCTTTTTGTTTGGGTCTTTTCCTGGTTTTGGTATCAGGGTGATGTTTGCTTCATAGAATGTGTTGGGGAAGATTCCTTCTTCCTCAATTTTTTGGAATAATTTCTGCAGTACAGGGATAAGCTCTTCCTTGAAGGTTTGATAGAATTCTGGAGTGAAGCCATCTGGACCAGGGCATTTTTTAGTTGGAAGCTTTTTTATTGTTTCTTTGATCTCAGTGCTTGAAATTGGTCTGTTCAGGAGGTCTATTTCTTCCTGGCCAAGTCTAGGGAGAGGGTGTGATTCCAAATATTGATCCATTTCCTTCACATTGTCAAATTTCTGGGCATACAGTTTCTGGTAGTATTCAGAGATGATCTCTTGTATCTCTGTGGGATCAGTTGTTATTTCCCCTTTATCATTTCTGATTGAGGTTACTAGAGATTTTACTTTTCTATTTCTAGTTAGTCTGGCCAATGGTTTATCTATTTTATTTATTTTTTCAAAAAACCAACTCCTTGTTTCATTAATTTTCTGAATGATTCTTTTGTTTTCAATTTCATTGATCTCTGATTTGATTTTGGAGATTTCTTTTCTTCTACTGAGTTTAGGCTTAGATTGTTCTTCTTTTTCCAATTCCATAAGGTCTCTTGTGAGATTGTTGATGTGCTCTCTGTCTGTTTTTCGAATGTAGGCATCTAAAGCAATGAATTTTCCTCTCAAAACTGCTTTTGCAGTATCCCACAGGTTTTGGTAGCTTGTGTCTTCATTGTTGTTATGCTTAAGGAAGTTAGTGATTTCCTGTTTGATTTCTTCCTTCACCCATCTGTTATTCAACAGAAGATTGTTTAATTTCCATGCCTTTGGATGGGGTCGAGCATTTTTGTTAGAGTTGAGTTCCACCTTTAGTGCCTTATGGTCTGAAAAGATACAAGGTAAAATTTCAATTCTTTTGATTCTGTTGATATTTGTTTTGTGTCCCAGGATATGATCAATTTTGGAGAATGTTCCATGGGGTGATGAGAAGAATGTATATTCTTTATCTTTGGGGTGGAGTGTTCTATATGCGTCTATCAAGCATAATTGTTCTAGGGTCTCATTTAAATCTCTTATATCTTTGTTTAATTTCTGATTAGAGGATCTGTCCAGCTCTGTAAGAGGTGTGTTAAAGTCCCCTGTTATGATGGTATTATCAGATATCATATTGCTCAGACTGAGTAAGGTCTGTTTCAAGAATCTGGGAGCATTTAAATTTGGTGCATAGATATTTAGAATTGAAATGTCTTCTTGTTGTAGTTTTCCCTTGACCAATATAAAGTGACCATCTTTTTCTTTTTTGACTTTAGTTGCTTTAAATCCACATGTATCTGAAAATAAGATTGCAACTCCTCTTTTCTTCTGAATTCCATTTGCCTGAAAAATTGTCTTCCAACCCTTGACTCGGAGCTTTAATTTGTCTTTTGAAGCCAGGTGTGTTTCTTGCAGACAGCAAATGGATGGCTTGTGTTTTTTAATCCAGTCAGCCAATCTATGTCTCTTCAGTGGGGAATTCAAGCCATTAACATTTATGGAGATAATTGATAAGTGTGGTAGTATTCTATTCGTCTTATTTGGTGAGAGTCCATTGCTTAGTTTTATCTTTTGCATCAGTGTGGAGGTTAGGTTCTGTCCTTTGATTTCTGAGTTCTTACTTTGCTGCTGATCCATTGTGGTGGTCAGTGTGCAGAACAGGTTGAAGTATTCCCTGTAGAGCTGGTCTTGTTGTGGTGAATTTCCTCAATGTTTGTATATCCGTAAATGATTTGATTTCTCCATCAATTTTGAAGCTTAGCTTAGCAGGGTACAGAATTCTGGGCTGAAAATTGTTCTGTTTAAGTAGATTAAAGGTAGATGACCATTGTCTTCTTGCTTGGAAAGTTTCATTAGAGAAGTCTGAGGTCACTCTGATGGATTTGCCCCTGTAGGTCAACTGGCGCTTACTCCTGGCAGCTTGCAGAATCTTTTCTTTTGTCTTGACTTTGGACAGGTTCATCACAATGTGTCTTGGAGAAGCTCGGTTAGAGTTGAGGCGACCTGGGGTCCGATAGCCCTCTGAAAGCAGTGTGTCAGAATCTTTGGTGATGTTTGGGAAATTTTCTTTTATAATATTCTCTAGTATGGCTTCCATTCCTCTGGGGCATTCTTCTTCCCCTTCTGGAATTCCTATAACTCGTATGTTGGAACGTTTCATAAAGTCCCATAATTCTGACAGTGAACGTTCTGCTTTCTCTCTCTTCTTTTCTGCCTCTTTTACTATCTGAGTTATCTCAAAAACTTTGTCTTCTACCTCTGAAATTCTTTCTTCTGCATTTTCTAACCTGTTGCTGATACTTTCCATTGCATCTTTAAGTTCCCTGATTGACTGTTTCATTTCCTTCAGCTCTGCTATATCCTTTTTATATTCTTCATATCGTTCATCTCTGATTTGATTCTGTTTTTGGATTTCCTTTTGGTTATTTTCCACTTTATTAGCAGTTTCCTTCATTGTTTCCATCATTTCTTTCATTGTTTTCAACATGTGTATTCTAAATTCCCTTTCTGTCATTCCTAACATTTCTGTATAGGTGGAATCCTCTGCAGTAGCTACCTCATGGTCCCTTGGCGGGGTTGTTCTGGACTGGTTCTTCATGTTGCCTGGAGTTTTCTGCTGATTCTTCCTCATGAGTGATTTCTTTTATCTGTTTCCTTGCCCTAATTTTCCTTTCACTTCCTCTTGCTCTTTAAGTTCTTGTGCCTGTGGAAGTTGTGGGCGGGTTTAGACGGGTTGAACACACGCGACCACTTGCCGGTTTTCCACTGTTTTAGTCCTCCTCTTGGGGTCCAGAAGTCTCTCGCTGACTCCCTGTATCCTCATAGGAGTGATGATAGGCAGTTCCCACCAGCCAGAGATGCCTGGAGTCCTATCTCCCCAGACTCACGGTGCCCAGATGCCCAGTTTTGTCATCTTAACAGTAGCTTGTGTATGCAAGCAGTGAAGAAACTTGGAGAGTGAGTGTCAACTAAATTGCTAAAGACATTTTCCACAGCTTGTGAAATCTGAGTATTTTGCCTTGAGAGAAGTGGTCTAAAGTTTGGAAGAAATGGTAGTTGGTTGGTGCAAGGCCTGGCGGATATGGTGGATGACAGAGAGTTTCCAAGTCCAGCTTCAGTAGTTTAAGCAGTGTTGTTTGTGCGACATGTGGTTGAGTGTGGTCTTACACCATTTTGGCCCCTTTCTATGGACCAGTCTCTGTTGCTTAATTGTGAGCATCCTCATCATGTTGTCCATCTGTAGCAGTAGACATCCACTGTCATTGATTGAAGATGTTTATGAAGCTGTAGTGGATAATACCAGTGCTGGACCACCAAACAGACATCATTAGCTTTGTTGATGAGTATTCAGTTTTGGACTGCGTTTGTGCATTTTGTCTATTGCCCCGAACACTTGCGATTTTCAAAAAGAATCCATTTTTAATCACATGCAACAACGTAGTACAGAAATCATTCTCTTTAATGTCATAACAGTAAAGCAAGGCAAGCTGCCCGATGATTTCTCTTCTGATGCTTGTTTAATTCATGTGGAACCCATCTGTCCAGCTTCTTTACCTTACTGGTTTATTTCAAATGGTCCAATATGGCTGGAATAGTAACATCAACCCTTGGGGCTAATTTATGCAGAGACATAGTCTTTGTCCTAATGACAGTCACATTGTGGAGGCAGTGGCATCTACTGAGGATGGGAGTAGTCCAGGAGCAATCAAACAAGCCTTTGAAACCCAAGGTGAGTTGTGAGGGAAGGCCATGCACATTTTGAAGCATTAATCATGAATCTCCACTAAGACCATTGTCCTATAGCTGAATGCCATCCTTGAATTTTTACTTTGTAAAATTTTCAGACAGTTTTATAAACATTTTTTAACTCAATTGTCATTCAGTGCTGAGTTTTGCTGAGTCTAGACCTCTTTTGAAAATAGCCCTCATCTATTTTTTTTTATTGTTGGGGATTCATTGAGGGTACAATAAGCCAGGTTACACAGATTGCAATTGTTAGGTAAAGTCCCTCTTGCAATCATGTCTTGCCCCCATAAAGTGTGACACACACCAAGGCCCCACCCCCCTCCCTCCTGCCCTCATCTATTTTAAAGGGAGGAACACCCTAGGTCGGGGTTTTTCTACCTTTTTTTTTTTTTTTATCTCATGACACACTTGCACCTATAGTTGAACTTCTTCAGCACACTTACATCATGTTGCTAAAAAAAAGGGCAAAAAAAAAAAGAATACGCTTACTGTGCTTTGAACTTGTTTAGAAAATAATTTGATTAATGAGCTTTAAAAATTTTCACAGCACACCTAAGATCCTCTCACGCACGCTGTGTGACACGGCACATCGGTTGAAAATCACTGCCCTAGATGTGAGTGGAAGTTGGTAGTAATGAAGTTAAAACCAGAGAAACATCATCATCTGTTTAGTTTTTAATTAATTTATTTTTTAGACATGGTTTGGTATATTTTCTGGATACTTCTATAAAAATCTGCTCAGCCTGATATTTTCCCCAAGAGAATAGTTCTTAAATCATACCTCCTTCACTGAAACCCGTGAGACCTTGTGTAACAACAACAACAAAAGAGTTTTGAGCTCTCAATTATAATCACTTAATTTCATGAAAACTTGAAATAACGAACTTTGAGGTGCTTCTTATGGGTCATAATAACCAGTGGGTGGAAATTGTAGGTTACTCTTTGCCTTGCTGGTGTTCTCTTGTTAATTATATTTATCATTCTGAAGTACCATTACAGCAACATGTGTATGAATGGAATTCACTCAATTAATTTGCACATATTTTAGGAACTGTGTTTATTAAGCAAAATAATGCCAAGACTCTCTGATAGAATTTAAATGTCTGGGCTTATGAGATAACAGCATTTCTTTAATTCAAAGTATTCTTGACGTTTGAGTGTGATGTATATGTGGGAAACCTTTACTCCCTTTCTGTGATATCCTTGTGGGGATAAAGATTAATCTAGTCTGGCTAAGAAGTAAAATATTAAAAGTGTCGCTTGCTTTTTATTTATGTCCATTTTACACACACTTTTGATGCTGAAATAGGCAACAAAATTTGAAATGGAGAATGTAGTTTGGTACCATCCAGAGTAGTAAATAGTGACGAGAAGAAAATAATAACTTAAGTGAGGAAAAGCTTGAGGCTCTTGCTTTGTTTCTCTTAGGAAATTTATATCAGAGTCTTAGCCTTGGCTGTGCAAATGTCTGTTTTCTCCAGCAGATTTGACCTCCCTGGGCAAAGACTGAGCTTTGCTTCTACTTCATACACAGTAGTGAGAGCAGTGTATGGACCAGAGCTCGGTGCTTTATACAATAACAATGAATAAGGGGAACTCTCCGTGAACCTGGGTCAAAAGGAACTGAGAAATATGTCCTGTCAATGGTAAAGGCTTAACTGAGATAAATAGTATAATATTGGAAAGTGAGCATGGGAGCAGAATAAAGGGCAGTAAAAATGTGTTTCCGATGAGACGGGAGGGATACGGAGGATGTCCTTGAGAGAGAAAAAGATGGGGCTACCACCTCAGGGGTTAAAAGTATATTTCTATCTATAGGAGGAGGTTGAATGTGTTTGGAAGGTGGACTAGACTAGGTAAAAGTGTTCTGGTGGCTTCTCATAAGCTTGAAATAGAATTACAGTCCTTTATATTGGGGAGAAGTCATCTAGGCCCCCCTGGTGTACATAAAGGATTGGTTAAACTCAGCACATTTGGTAAAGTTTCAATAATTTTTTCCAAAATAGCCAAGAAACTGGACTTTCACATCTATGTTACCCAGGTTGATAGGAGTTTGTTAAGATGAAAGTAAAAATTCATATCTGCTAATAATACAGTTTAAAGTCTAGATTTAATGTGTGGTGCTGAGGATGACAGAGTGGCAGGAGGAACCCTGCAGGAGATGTGAAATGTAATGTACCAAAAGAAGAACTACATGAAGTTTGGAGTACGGTTACTGCCTCTGAGTCCCAGCCCCTCAGTTTATTGTGTGACCTGAAAGAGGCCATTTTTACCTCTTTCGTTTTTATGTGTAAAATGAAGATTTTATTACCTACGGTGAAGAACAAGAAAGTAGAGCTTTCAGGTATTGGAGAACTCAGCAAAAATTAAATACAGGAGGAGGAAAGAGCCCTGCTAGAGTTATGTCCCATGAAGAGAAATCTCTGATTTCTTTGGCAGTAGAGAATAGATGAGAAAGAAAAAGAGAGAGGAAAAGAGAGAAAGAAGGAGGGAGGGGAGAGATGACATGTCACAGAATTAAAATAAGTTGGAGAATATTTCATAGCAACCAGTAATAAATGCCTTTAAGTTACCATCCAGGGAAGATTAGCTTAGGCTCATTTCTCTAAGGAGAAGTGAAGCAGTATGCTGTATAATTACCTAGTGAATGTGATTTTTATTACAAATTATTCATATAAGTACCATTTCCCAGTTATATCAAATTTCCCTAATTTTTAACTTTATTGTACTATTTCCCCCCCTAGAGACTGTGTCTCGCTTTGTTGCTCAGGCTGGTTTCCAACTCCTAGTTTCAAGGGATCCTCCCACATAGGCCCCCCAAAGTGCTGGGGTTACAGAGATGAGACACATCAGCTGCTTCTTCTTCTTCTTCTTCTTCTTCTTTTTTTTTTCTTTTTTTTCGGGATAGAATCTCACTGTGTTACCCTCCATAGAGTGCCATGATGTCACAGCTCACAACAACCTCAAACTCTTAGGCTTAAGCGATTCTCTTGCTTCAGCCTCCCAACTGGTTGGGACTACAGGCACTGAAAACAATGCCTGGCTATTTTTTATTTATTTATTTTTTTGTAGTTGTCATTGTTGTTTAGCAGGCCCAGGACGCATTGGAACCCGCCAGCCCCGGTGTATGCGGCTGGTGCCCTAACCACTGAGCACAGGCGCTGAGCCAGTCAGCTTCTTATTGTACTTTTAATACCAGTTTTACTTTTTATTCTTTCCCCACTCCACTAAATCATGTCAAGTTCACTTCTTATAAGTGCTTTGTCTGGGCTCAGGAGCTAGTGTTGCTAGTTGAGGTTATGCAGTCATCAAAGCCAGTCTGGAAAGTTTCTATCGACACATCTTGAGCTCTCTGTTCTTTGGTCATGTGAAGTCTTCTGATGAGCGTATGAAAGGCCTGGGAGTATTAGTTTGCTGCAAATTGCTTTATCCAACTTTGAAGTGGAAGGTCTCTAAGATCATATTATTTAAGCCATCACCTTTATAAAGATTAATCTTAATATTATCTTCTCTGCAGCAATAACATTATGAATGTGTAACAAAATTAATATATTGCGTTAATAATATATTTAGGTTGCATAAAGCATGGATTATAATAAAATTAAAACATTTATCTTTTAAAGCAAAACTTAATGTGAATAACGACATCGTATAGTTTACTTCAATGCTAATTAGCTATTCCCTCCTAGTTTTACACATCAGAATTTTGAGGCCTTGTATAGTGCATTTTGTTCACTCACTTATTTTTCTGCCCATGATTGAAGACAGATTTTTTTTTTTTGAGATTTTATGTTAAAAGAAGCACCAGTTGCTGAAGTTACAAAAATAGAAAGACAAAATTTCTGCCCTTAAATGAAACCTTTAACAGTGGTTAAGGATATAAACAGTAAAGGCAACATAAATACTAAATAAAATGTGTACAGAATTGTATGTCAGCATATTAGGGGTAGAGACTGATGGAGGATTCTGATAGAGTTTCACAGAATATTCATCTGCGTCTTTGTGTCTAAGATTTGATTTTGAAAAGGAGAGATGAAAGGACATTTTAAGTGCGGAATGTCACGTGAAGGGTCATGGAGATGAAACAGCATCGAGTTTATAGTTTATCATGCGTGATGAGTTCGTGGTGTATGTTACAGTGACGTGACACTGGAAAGTCAAGGCCTTATACCCCTTACATAGGAAGATGGACTTGTATTGTGGTGTCAGGGGGAGCTATTAAGGTGTTGAGTAGGTGAGCTTGATTAGGACCAGGGTGGCAAAAAAAGAGGGTAAGTGAAGCTTATGTATTCTTTCATAGGTAGTAGAGTTAAAATCTTAACTTAAATCCAATGTTCTTATCTTTACAACAACTCTTTATAATAGAAGTATAACTGTTATACATAGATAACGATAGTAATATTTATTGTACTTTGACTGAATGGTAAGTGCCAGCTTTATTTTTATCTTAGTTAATAATCATCGTCAGAAGGCTATGGTATCAGGAAGTGTTCCAGCCAGAATGACTCCTTGATTGTAAATAGAAAATGGCACTTTTGAAAGAGCTACTGTGCTTTTCTATTTGGCCCTGTCCTGTACATTTGCCTACAATTCCTAGCTGCCTGGGAACTGGAAGACTGGGTAAAAAAGAGCTGTGCCTTAAGAAACTGAGAGTCGATTTTGCAAACTTGGAACAAAACTGATTGTAACGTCAGGGCAACTCAGCTAGAATAATGCAGGTGGGAGCAAAGGAAGAAAAATCACATATAAACAGAGTAAGAAATCTTGAATCAATCACATGAATGCCGTGGCTCAATCAATACCAGAACCCAAACCGTGCCCATGTCGGCAGAGCTTGGGGGGGTCCAGGGGCTGCAGGGAGAGCATGTCGGCCTCCACAGCAAGTGTGAGATTTTAACATCCACCCACGGGATTGGATGTGCCATATCGAGCCTCCGCCAGGCTAGCAGGGCGTTTGCAGGGTGAGATGAAGAAGGCTTTGCTTCTATTGATTTCTCCAGTGGGCGTCTAAAGCCTCAAATTACTATTCACAGGATCCATATGATGCTTGTGTTTTCCAAGGTTGCAGTGGGAAGGAGGAGGACATAAGACAGGTGAATTTGTTTAGGTGAGAAAATTATAAAGTATATTTAGAAAGCAGGAAACGATATGGGGCCATTAGTTAAAGGTAATAAATATGACTTTCCATAGTTGAGAGGCTCTGTTTCACTGGTTGATAATAATGTCCTTTGTAATCTCAGAATGAGAAATCATTTCAAAGTACAAATCATTTGGAACAGATTTAATGATTGGGGCTGTAACTACTAAAAAAGCCTTTGTTCTTAGTCTCTGCTGTGTAGGAAGGTATCTGTGAAGGGTATTTCTATAGATGTAAGGGACTAATTGCTTCAGTGAAAGCCTGAACTCTAAAGCACTGGAAGTTTTTTTTTGTTCTGATATGCCTTATAGTTAAACTCACGGGCAGTAAAAATGATCTATTGTGTATTTCAGGAATATTTCATTGTCAGAAGCACCGTGAGTTGTGGTAGACTGCTCACCCGTTTGATGTTGTGCGTTCAGGTGTGTGCATTCAAAGGTGACTCCTCTGTGAACTCACATTACAGATACTTCTCAATAACATAACAATTTTTTCTCCTTAAAGAACACACAAAAGATACATCTGAATGTTCCCTGTCTTTTTCTACATATCTCCTGTTTCCCTAGAACTAGAATTCAATGCAATTCGATTCTGATCTTTCAACATCCCGTTTGCTTGGATCTGCAAAACCTGCCTGATTATCCTCATCTTCCAAAGAAACAGAAACAAGTGACTTTTATGTAACTATCATATTTTTATTGATAGAGCTAGAGAACAAGTTTTGGAGGGTAGGGTCTTGTTAGAACTTTAGGGATATCATGTTGAATGGCTAAATAGTTCAGCCTGGAAACATTATGCTTAACCCATAACTTTATGGCTACACTAAATATCTGTTCCATCCATAGTCAGAAGGAGATAAGACAGCGGGAAAGGAAGATTAGAGAGGGGATAAGGAAAGAAGCAGAGAGAGACAGGGAAAAGTTTAAGTCAAGTTGATTTATGGGAGGCCTGGATTTCCCTGAACATCTGATAAGGGTCGGACAGAGAAATAAATTATTTCTCAAAAAGAAGGGCACTGGAGGTTTCCCACCAAGAAAGAGAAACGGATAACATAAAGAATACAAAATTGGACAACAGCTTCGGTGTTCACACCTGCTATTCAAAGATACGTACATTTTAGAAATGAAATGAGGGTACTGTAAACATCAGGAGACTATTTTACTATTTTATCTTTTACTTAAACAGACCTCACATAAAAGAGACTAGCTAACACTATTCTTTTGAAGCTTCTATGAAAAAATCCCAAGAGAAAATAAATGACCGTATGCTGTTCAGCACTTGCCTATTCAAGGATGGATGGTAATCGTGAGTCATTTATGCCCCTCAGTGAGGAAAAAACCCCGCTTATCAATAGATATTGATACAGGACAGGTGGCACCCCAGCCAGCTCAGCCAAGCTGAGCTGGAGGACCTGCTGCCTCTGCCCTGGCCATGTTGGTGCAGTGACAGCGTCCCCACCCTCCCAATTCCCCACTCCCTCACACCCCTTACACCCCCCCACCCTCCATCCCCCCTGCTCACCAGCTCCTATAGCCAGAGGGGCTGGACAACTGCTGGGGAGACACCAGCACCTTAGTGACTCCTCCCTGTACTTAGGGCTAAACAGGGAACCCCCATTTCCTATGCCTAGGTCAATTTCACATAAGCTTTCTAGGCTTCAATTCCATGAATGGACTGTGTCCATTCATTAATACATTCATTCACCTTGCCCCAGCAGAAGGGACTATATTCATTAATGCACTCATTCATCTTGTCCCAGCAGAAAGAACTGTATCCATTCTTTTCCTGACCTCATATAACTACAAGGAACCCACGTGACCATATCTCTGAACAAAAAGCCCAGAGAGAGAGCTTTTTTCTCCCAACTTGGGTTTTTTCTTTGCCAGGAGCCTTGGTGTTTTTGTATTCTTTTCTGTAAATAAATCCTATCTTACCACTGATCTGTGGTCCATGGATTCATTCTTCAAATCACAGAGACCAAGAACCCAGTGAAGATGAAATTCCAGGATTAATATCATGTCTGTACTTTTAAAGACTGGAAGCCAACCTCTATTTTTTAGTGGTTCATGACTACTTTGACATTTGTCTAAGAATTAAGTTTAGAATTTTTAGGTGATGGATCAGTCAAGACCATAGCAGGAAACAGACGGTATTTTAAAAAGAATTTATCTAGAAATAATTTAATAAAAGCAATAGGGTGAAGTTGAAGCACAAAAAGCGACCTGCAAGATCGAGTCTGAGAAGTTGAGCTGAAGCAGTACAGCTGTCCTAGTCTGCCCAGCCTTCCCCATATACATTCCATGATTGTCTAGTTAACGTTTTTCTATGATTGTGAGGATGTTTGTCTCAAAATACTTTGGGGGAAGTAGTCACACATAGACAATAAGTGTTGTGATATTGGCAAAGAAAAGGTAGTTTGATGATATGATGTTTTCTTTAATGACTCTCTTAGATATTTTGTTAAAGTGAAAATTACCCTTCTATTGTTTAAACATTTTGCATTGTTACAACAAGGACAACTTGATGTTGCTTCCTGCCAGATAAAGTTTTCTAGGTTTGGTTCCTCGTATTTCATTATACAATCTCGCTGTTCTCCATATGGTTGGCCTTCTGACCACAAAGCTTGGCGGACCTAATCCCTGTCTCTGCATCTGGCTGACAGTGACAGGTGGCCAGATCCTCTTCATTTGGTAACAAAGGGAACCAGCAAGGAATCTGGAGAAAGCCAGATACTACCACCCAGCACAGGCGGTCACAGTCACTAGGCAGGACGGAGGCTATGTCATATTTTAATGTTGTAATTCTGGAAAATGCTCACGCTAAGTTTTATTTGACTTATGCCCCTCAGCTTTTGGATTTGGAATCTAATGTTTACCTCATTATTGATGTAACCAATATTCTTTGAAACAGTTGATAGTCTAATTTTGTAGGGAAACTGCATCTGTGCAAAAAAAAATTATTTTTCTCAGTTTTGACCAAGACATAGTATGATTTCTAAACACAGTGTATTTCTTTTAAAAAGTGTATGTTCATTATGTGCAATGAGCTTGAATGGGTTAAAAAAGAAAATATCTAAGTTGTTGAATATGGGGGAGATAATCAAATATAAAAATATAAGTATAAGAAAATGCAAAAGTTGGCACAAGGAAACTGATGATAGGTCATGATTAATAATAATGGTTAAATTTTACAAAAAGCATTTGTTATGTTTTGGTCACTGTTTCAATTTAATCCTCAGCAACCCTCTGCCGTAAGTACTTTATCTCTATTTGACATATGAAAGAACAGAGGCACCGAAGCGTCTTTCAGCTATGAATTTCTGGCTCAGAAAGCAAACCTAGGGACTGCTCCTCCTCCATCTGTATTCTTAATTGTATTTCTGCTTTTGACTGATATGACCAATAAGCACTACGGCTTATCAAAGAGGAAGGAGGCACAGCAGCTCCTGGAATGTTTAGTCCTGTCTGTGTGTTACAGCTGGGATTTGAGACGTCACTATATGATGAGTGGTTTAAATGATTGCTTTCCTGAAATCTAAAGTCTTAGACATCTTCTGATAAGCAAAGAGTTTAGATGACACCTCAAAGTTTTACATTCTATAATACTATAATTATTTTTTTACCTTTGGAGAAGAAAGCAATTTTCCCTTTGTCATTCACAAGCCAGAGCCATAAAGTAACATTTTTTTCTTACTGGAATATCTCATGCATCTGTACAGCCACATGATGCTCTAAGAATATGAAATAGTCCCTTTGGCTAATTTTATTCTTTCCACCTTTAGTCACAGAAAAATAAAGCACAGCAAGATAAAAAGAGTTATACATTCTAGACAGTGTTAAAAAATGATGGCTCTCTCTTGATCTAATTGTACAATGAACAACACATCAATTGTACACTACAAATGTTTTCTCTTTATTGTTCCTCAGAGGACTTTAATAAAAATTAGAACATGTTTGACTTAAAACCATCGGTTGACAGTTCTAAAGCTCTCTGTTGATAATAATAAATTTACAGCATCTAAAATGCCGGCTTTTCAGGAAGTTGTAGTATTAATTTTTTTTCTCAATTTATTTCTATACTGCAATAGTAAAAAGGCCTAGTTAATGAATATACTGATAGGATTATAATACATTTGATCTCATCCAATGCTAAAATAAGAGCAAAATTGTTATGATAGCTCCGTTTCTATTACCTACAGCTTTCCTGCCATGATCTTAAAGTGTGTGTGTGATACCATCTTAACTTCCTATTTCGTATGTAGTTTGAAGGGAACAGGAGTAAGAAATAAGCCTAAACTTTCAGCAGATTTATAAAATATCTCTATCTGTAGCCATCTTTTAGTCCTTTCTTTTTTTAATATTGTTCCTGACTGTATTTTTAAGTTAATTTTTGATTCACAGTTGACATATACTAATTGCACATATCCACGAGGCACAGTGAGATGTTCCGAGGCGTGTAGACACAGTACAATAAGCATCAACCATTTCTTTAGTGACAACACTCAAAATCTTTTCTTCTAGCTATCTTGAAACACATACTACATTTTTGATGTTTGCTATCATCACCCTAAAGTAACAGAGCACCAAAACCTATTCTTCTCGTCTAACTGTAACTTTGTGCACATTGACCAATTTGTCATGGTAGCCCTCACCAGCTCCCGTCTCTGGTAACCGCTATTCTATTTTCTGCTTCCATGAAATCAATGTTTTTAGATTCAGTATTTGTCTTTCTGTGCCTGGCTTATTTCACTTAGCACAATGTCCTTCAGGTTCATCTGCATTGTTGCAAATTACATAATGTATTCAGTTTTATGGTTTAATAACATTCCATTAGACATACACATTGCACACGTTCATTTCCTTTATTTATTCATCTATAGGTGGGCATTTAGATTGATTCCAATGAAAAAGGAGATATTACAATTGATATCACAGAAATACAAAGGATCATAAGAGACTACTGTGAACAGCTATGTGCCAGCAAATTTGAAACCTAGAGCAAATGAATAAATTTCATGATTTAGACAACTGCCCAGCACTGAATCATGAAAAGACAGAAACCTGAACAAACTGATAATGAGTAAAAAATCAGAGTAGAAAAATCTCCTGTTTCAAATCACATTTAAAAAAGAACTAATAGGGCGGCGCCTGTGGCTCAAGGAGTATGGCGCCGGTCCCATATGCCGGAGGTGGCGGGTTCAAACCCAGCCCCGGCCAAAAAAAAAAAAAAGAACTAATACCAACTTTACTGAAACTATTACAAAGCATTGAAAAAGTTGGTAGACTTCCAAACTCATCTGTGAGGCCAGAGTTACCCCGATATGAAAACCAAACAAGAGCACGATGATGAGAAAAAAAACCCACAGAGCAGTTGTAGGATAATATTTAGAAATAAACATATCCTACATTAAGCACACAAAGTAATTTCAGTGTGAGTTTAAAATGACTTGCTTTTCTTCCAGAGGCTTAAGAGACCTGGACCCCACTGGGTTACTCTCAGGATTAGACTTTTTTGGAGTTGTAAATTCCTTAGGCCTTTTCTCTGAAGCTGTACAACCCGTGAAGCCTGAGGGGGCCAGAGGGTTGACTTATGTTTACAACATATTGTCAGAGGTCTATAGGTGCTCTGCCCTGAGGAGAAGACACAGTCATTACTTCATATTGAGTAAACTGAGTGAATGCTTAAAAATAATTTTCCATTAACTCTGTTCCCCTTCTTTACTTTCTTTTTTATGATTTTGTTTACCCACCTGCCCAGAGATTAGTCAGTGTTTAGAAGATGTTTACTGCAAAAGTGATTGTGTTGATGTGGTAAAGGATATTTCCTTTTTAGTTGATCTCAGATAGGTAAATTGAGGTAATGGTGAAAGTACCAGATAATATATTAAGTGTTTACGTGACTAGAAGAGTATAAATTCAAAATCTGGAATAAAGTTTTTCGCTACGTGCCATCTCATAGTGTGTAGCTTGTTTCTTGACTTAATAATTACAAGAGCGAGTTTACACCCACGGCAAAGCTTCTGTTCGTTCGCGTCTCCGGTCACACAACAAGCAGTATACCTGATAATCATAAATGTAAGAATCCTCAGCACAGTACTAGCATGTGAAATCAACAACACATTAAAAATATCATTCACTGTAATAACGTGAGAGTAATTCTAGGGATGCAAGGATAGTTCAACATTCCTTCATGATAAAAGCCCTCAACAAACTAGGTAAAGAAAGAACACACCTCAGTCACAATAAAGGGCATATGTGACCAACCCACAGCTAACGTCATGCTGAACAGAGAGAAGTTGAAAGGTTTCTTCTAAGATTTGGAACAAAATAAGGATGCTCACTTTCACCACTTTCATTCAGCATAGTACTGGAAATCCTTTTCTCTTATTATGTGGAAGGAAGTTATCTTTCTTACTACCAAGGCTGACTTCTCTTTCCTTCTGTGCTCTAAATCCCAAACATTAGTTGACCTTCGATCAATGAAGTTGAATGAACAAATGCATGTATGAATGAATGCATCCTTTTTTGCTCTTATAACCAGAGCCTAATTTGGAACTCTGTCTCCCTTCAGTCAATTCTCCAAATACCAAGAACAAAACAATTGATGTCAAAAATTCCACTATTGAAAAGCAAGGTGGAAGGCTGCGTAAGCTTATTTACAAAGGAAGTGTCTTAAAACCAAAGTTGGGAGCACCTAGTTGATAATATTAAACAGCTGTAGTTGAAGAGGTTAGAAGAGTATTGTATGTCAGAGCTGCCCTGTGGCCATCTTAAAGGGGCTCTGTCCCAGAAGGTTGTGAGGTGGAGAACAAGGCGCTGGCAGAGAGTGTCTGAGAGACCGCCAGCAATGAGGTGCTCTAAGTGTTCACTTGGAGAATAAACCAATCCTTTCAAATATTAGCAAGCGAGCGAGCACCAGCAATGGCGAGGGGGACATTTCTGAAAAAACCACAAAGCATCCTGACTCTGCCAGGGTCCCACAGACTGCTTGGAGAAATTACACAGTTGCATAAACTCAGCCTTTTATTTAATGCCCCATAACATGTTGTTCTATCCTCATTCCCCATGTGTCTTCCTCCCAGATTCTGTTAGCATTAAATAATTTCTTCCTGTTTTCCACAGAATTTTAGTCCCCTGGGACTTTCAAAGTACAAATAGTTTTCTGATGCCAAATGAGTTTTCTAAACATTGCAGATAGATTTGTATCTTGGAGAGTCACAAGGCAAATTGAGAATTCCTGTAGAATGAATGTTATTACATAACTTTTAATATCTTATTCTATTCTGTCATATTTTATTCCTTAGGGTATACTGTCTTTTGAATCTTTCCTTAACTTCCCATCACCAAAGATACGGCCAACCAACAAAACCAACTCACTAGTTCTATGACCTTGTTAGTCACTAATGAGAGATGATGACTAGAAACCTTGCATGGGAAACTCCTCTCAGACCTTTGTGGTCAGTCTTTAAAGGTTCAGGTTCATCTTCACACCTTTGCTTTATCCATCATCTCCTGGGTTTTTGTTTGTGCTATTTCCACAAATGTGGAAATGGAAGAGAAGGGCAAAGAACCCAAAGAAAGGAAGCTAAGAAAAGGAAGGAAAAGAGGGTTTAGTTTGATTTGATTTGATTCACAGAAATAGCTCTTACTGTTGTCCAGGTTGAATCTCTTAATTTGTTTGGACATCTTCTGCCACAATTCTTGCGTGTCTCTCAATTCCAAGATAGTATGTCATTTTATGTATGTCCAGGGATATCATAAAGTCTTGTCTTAGCCATGTTCATAAGTTGGTGGCAAGGTGCTAACAATAACATTCAGTTACGTGACATTTTTATTTGTAGTGTGCCTTAACATATACTCATATTTTAATCTTTCAACAAGCTGTAAAGCATGAATTATCCAAATTTTATTAATGAGTAAACAGATATGCAAAGGGATTAGGTGGCTTATTTCAGTTCATGGAATTAGTAAATAGAATGCAGAGAATGCATTGAGCATATTTGAAAAAGTACTTTATTACAACACTTCAAAAAGGCATGTGCACAATAATCAATCTGAAAATAAAATTTAAATCAATGTGCTCATTCTTAAAGTTAGTATCTAAATCAGTTTTAGTGCCCTTACTAACCCATAACTAGAATAATTCACAAAAGAGTTTTTTTTTTTTTTTAAATAGGAGCAGGCTTTGCAACTGTTGAGACCTTAGGATGGCACAGTTTCTTGGTATTTATTTATTTAGATTTCATTTTTAATTATTATGGGAACATGCTTGTATATCTTTCTAGGACATATGTGATGTTTTGATATAGGCGTACAAGGAGCATTAATGAGATCAGGATAATTGGGATACCCGTTACCTCAGGCATTCAACATTTCCTTGTGTTAGGAAGGTTCCCATTTCACTCTTTTTGTTATTTTAGGGTATATGATAACTATCCTTGATTATCGTTACTAAGTTGTGCTATCAAATACTGTTCATTCCATCTAACCACCTGACTACATTTTTGCACCCACAAACCATTCCCACTTTCTCCCCCTCCTCATTACCCTTCCTATGCTCTGGTAAGCATCATTCGACTCTCTGTCTCTATGACAGTAACAGTTTTCAAAATTTAGCTCCCACATATGAGTGAGAACATGCAAGATCTGTCCTTTTGTGCTTCTTGTGTTTCACTTAACATAATGTTCTCCAGTTCCATCTATGTTGTTGCAAATTACAGGATTTCATTCTCTTTGTGGCTACATAATGTTCCACTGTGTACAGGTACCACAATTTCTTTATCCATTCATTCGCTGTTAGACACTTACATAGATTTCACATCTTGGCTATCGTGAATAGTGCTGCAGTAAACATGGGACTGCAGATACTTCCAGTGGTAAAATTGCTGGGTAATATGGTCGTCTTATTTTTAGTTTTTGAGGAACCTTCATACCATTCTCCATAGTGGTTGCACTAATTTACATGTTTTTACCAATAGTGTACAAGGTTCCCCCTGCTCCACATCCTTGCCAGCATTCGTTATGGCCTGTGCGCTGGATAAAAACCATTTTAACTGAGATGTGATGATGTCTCATTATAGTTTGGATTTGCATTTCTGTGATGACTAATGATATGGAGCATTTTAAAAAATATACCTGTTGGCCATTTTTATGTCTTTTTAAAAGAAATGTCTATCAAGAACCTTTGCCCATTTTTAAATTGGATTTAATTTTTTCCTCTTGAGTTGTTAGAGCTCCTAAATATCCTCGTTACTAATTCCTTTTCAGAAGGGTATTTCGAAAATATTTTCTCCAATTCTGTGAGTTGTCTCTTCATATTATGGATGGCTTCCTTTGTTGTATAGAAGCTTCTTGTGATCTCATTTGTCCATTTGGCTGTGCTTTGAGGGGTATTAGTCAAAAAGTCTTTGCCCAGACCCATGTCCTAAAGCATTTCCCCAATGTTTCCTTTTAGTAGTTTTATAGTTTCAGGTTTTATATTCAAGTCTTTAATTCATTTTGATTTGTATTATGACCTTTTTGTCTCTTTCTACAGTTTTTGTCTTGAAATCTTTGTTATCTGTTAGAAAAGGGGGTACTCTTGCTCTTTTTTGGTTTCTGTTTGCATGGGAACCCTCCCATCCCTTAATTTTCAGTCTATGTGTGTCTTTATATGTGAAGTGGATTTCTTGTAGGCTACATATAGTTGGCTTTTCTCTTTTATTCATTCAACCATTCTATATCTTTTGATTGGAGAGTTGATTCATATTCAATGTTATTATTGATAGGTAAGGACTGATTACTGCCAGGTTCTATTTAATTTCTGGTTGTCTTATGATCCTCTCTTATGTCTTCTTTTATGTCTTCCTTTATTAAATGTGATTTTTCTCTGGTATATGTTTTAATTCATTGCTCTTTATTTTTTGTGTATAAATTTTTTGTTATAAGTTTTTTGATTTGCAGTTACCATGAGGTTTCAAAAACATTTTATAATCAATTATTTATTTTTTATTTTTTATTTTTTTTTAATTGTTGGGGATCTATAATCAATTATTTTAAGCATATGACAACTCCGCTTACAAACAAACAGATAAACAAGCAAAGAGAAATCTAACAGAAATTCTACTCTTTCACTTCACCACCTCTGCTTTTTAACTTTTTGTTGTCTCCATCCATATCTTTTTATATGCTTTTTATCTCTGAAAAAGTTGTCATTGTTATTTTGGATATGTTTGCCTTTTAGTCTTCCTACTCAATGGATAAGTTGTTTATACACCACCTCCGTTATAGCGAGAGTATTCTATATTTGTTTCTTTTCTATGATTACTTATTATTCATTAATGTCCTTTTCTTTTAGTTTGAAGAACAAGCTTAGCATTTCTCATAGGACAGGTCTGGTGTTGTTGAAATCCCTCAGCTCTTGCTTGTCTGGGAAAGTCTTCATTTCTCTTTCATATCTGAAGAACGTTTTTGCAGAATATAATACTGGGGTTAAGGTTTTTCTCCTTCAGCACTTTGAATGTGTGGTACCACTGTCTCCTGCCCTGCAAGATTTCTTCAGATGAGTCTATTGCCAGATATGCTGGAGCTCCTTTATATGTTATTTTTTTCTTATTTCATGCTTCCCTTCGGACCTTTTCTTTATCCATGACGTCTTGGAGCTTGGTTATTAAATGCCTTTTTGGAGACTTGCTTGGATTAAATCTGCTTGGTGTTCTATGGTCATCCTATACCTGATATTAATATCAAATTATCATTATTTTTTGAAATGATCTTTCTGCCCCAATCTCTCTCCCTACCTTGTCTTTAAGGCCAATAACTCTTAGATTTGGTTTTTTGAGGCTATTTTCTAGATCTCATAGGTGTGCTTCAGTTTTATTTATTCCTTTTTTTTCTTCTGGCTTGTGTATGAGGCTGGACAATCAAGTTCAAAAAGTCATCCTTAGGGCGGCTCCTGTGGTTTAAAGGAGTAGGACGCCAGCCCCATATGTCAGAGGTGGTGAGTTCAAACCCAGCCCGGGCCAAAAACTGCAAAAAGTCATCCTGAGAAAAGTGGTACATACCTCATTGCAGAATATTACTACAGTCACCTTTGAAGTATACCTCTTGGCAAAATGATGACCATAATGATATTCAGCAGTGAGATATGTAGCACTTTTTCTAGGACGAGTTCATGAACTTAATTGTCCAACCCTATATTTTCAAATATTCTGTCTTCAAGATCGCTAATTCTTTTTTCTGCTCAGTCAATTCTATTGTTGAGAGATTCTGATGCATTTCTCAGTTTGCCTAATAGGCTTCTGAATCCCTTCTCTGTGTTGTCTTAAAGTTCATTGAGCTTCTTCAGCATAGATGTTTTGAATTCTTTTTCTGAAAGTCACCTCTCTCCATCACACCTGTATTGGTCACTGGTACCTTACTTATTTTGTTTGGTGAGGTTATGTTTTCCTGGATGTTTTTGATTCTAGTGTATGTTTGAAAATGTCTGAGCATTGAAGAAGTAGGTATTTATTTTAATCCTTAAGGTCTGGGCTTGTTTGAACTCATCTTTCTTGAGAAAGCTTTCAAGACATTTAAAGGAATTTCATACTTGTGGCCTAAGACTTTGGTCGCTGCAGAATGCAGATTCCTACAAACTGACTCAAATATTTTGTTAGGCGTGGAGCCAAAAATAGTGGACCCTACTTCTAGGAAAGACTTGAAATGAAGCCAAATATCAAATGACAGAAAACATAATATATTAATGACATCTCAAGGTTAATGTGTTTGGAATACAATGATCATTGTAAAATTTACACAGAATAAAATAAATGCCTAAAAAGGAAAAAATAATGGGAATAATCCCCATATACTGTTATTTTAGATTAATCTAGTTAATTAATAATTAACAATTATGTATGTGTTCTATAGTATGTAAATAATGCTAAGTTGATGTTTCACACAACTAAGCCATTATTTTAAACGGATTTTTACATAAGAGTTATCAAGATTGATGAAGGCAAACAGAAAAACTAATGGTGAAAGGTGAAATATTGATAAAACATGATTATTCTAAAATTACACAATGTTATGCATGAAATGAAAAAGGCCATGATCAGCTGGTTGCTAATAACTTAGAAATGTTTTTGTGAAATAATTGAAATGCAAAAGCCAGTCATTCCCACTTTATTGGGTAGATGAAGCCATAATGTAGATTTTTATAGGGACATTCAGAGTGACTGCTGTTATCTATAATTTCTGTGACCTTTTCAAATGTAGCCAACTAATATAAATTGTTTTCAGTCATACTGATTTATGTCATAATCATTATAATTATAGCAGGGCAAGTCCTATTTGACAAGTCAGTCAAGCACTTTTGGCCTGGCACTGTTGAATTATAGCTTTCAAAATGCACTACAGGGTCCTTAAAATGTCTATCACCAATCCTTGAATGAGATCAATTTTATAAACATAGCAGAAATTATGGATGCTATTGCACTTTACAGCTGTCACTTTGGGAGACTGTGCATCAATTTCAATACATCTATTATTGCCCTAGATTATTTTATGACTTTTATTTAAGAATTATTGAAATGAACTTTATTTTAAATATTCCCATTGGTGGAAAATTTATTTTTGTAGATGATCATGATATTTAAAACAGGTATAATTACATTGAAGCCAAGATGGTGAAATTAATCTATAAAAATATTTCCATTAATGTCTGAATATATGTATTAATATATGTTTGTCTACCTCTATCTACGTTTTGATCCACCATCCAGCAATCCCTCTATCCATCCTATTTGAAAAAATAGTAAAAATAATCAAAAATTTTTAAATAAATAAATTAACATTCCCAGTGATAATATCTATTTTTAAGCAATTCCAGAAAAAGTATTTAGACGATATTTTAAAAAAAGAATCATCACTAAAATAACATTAAAGTAAGGTATTTTCAGGAAGTAGGACACATAATTTAACATGTCATTTCTTGTAGACTTATTAAAATATGTCTGACCATTGTTTGGCTTCATTTAATTTAAAAGTATTTTTTAAAAGTTTTTTTAATTTTGAGTTAGAGTCTCACTCTGTTATTCTGGGCTAAAGAGCTATGGTATCAGCCTAGGTCAGAGCAATCTCAATCAAACTCCTATACAAGTCTTACCATGACACACAGCTAATTTTTCCATTTTTAATAAAGATAATGTCTCACTTTTGCTCAGGCTGGTCTTGAACTCGTGAGCTCAAAGGCTTTACTCACGGAGTCCTCGTAGAGTGTTAGGATTACAGGCGCGAGCTACCATGCCTGGCCTAAAAGTATTTTGATTTGTTGTAAAAATGTTTTTAAATTTTTTCTTTTGAAGTAATTTCAAATATATAAAAATTTGTAAAAAGAGAACAGAAAAGTCTTTTTTAATTTAATTTTTTAAACAGAGTCTTACCCTGTCACCCTGGGTAGATTGCCATGACATCATAACTCACAGCAACCTCAAAATCCTGAACTCAAGTGATCCTCTTACCTCAGCCTACTGAGTAGCTGGGACTATAGGTGTGTGCCAACACTCTTGGCTAGCTAGTTTTTCTGTTTTTAGTAGAGTCGGGTCTCACTCTTGCTCAGGCTACTCTCAAACTCCTGAGCTCAAGCAATCCTCCCTCCTCGGCCTCCCACAGTGCTAGGATTATAGGCATGAGCCATTGTGCCTGGCACAGAAAAGTCTTTAATAGTTTATTTAACCAAGGTACAATTACCAACAGCCGGAAATTAACCCTGATGCAGGCTTTGAATAATCTACAGGTTTTATTCAAAGCTCACCATTGTCCAAATCGTCCTGTCCAAATTCCCACAATGCATTAAGTTGTCATGTCCATATGTCTCCCCTAAACTGAAAAAGTAGCCCAGTCTTTCTTTGTGTTTCATGATCTTTACACATGTGAAGTGAAGTGCCCAGTTATTTTGTAGAACTTCTCCCAAGCAAGTTGTTAGATGTTTCTTACTGATGACATTCAGCGCGCGTGCTCTTTAAAGGAACACCACAAAGTGCTGCCCTGTCCTTCTCAGTGTGTCCTGTCAGGAGGAAGATGGCATTGATGTGTCATTACTGGTGAGCCATGATAATTGATTATGGTGGAGTCTAACAAGTTTCTTAATTGTAAAGTTATTATTAATATTTTTTCCTTTCTAATTAGTAGGTGTCTCATGAGGGGATACTGTTAAATATTCTGTTTTCCATCATATTCTTGCCCACTAATTTTGGTGTCCATTGATGAATCTTGCTTACAACAATTACTTTTTTTTGAGTCTCAAACTGTCACCCTGGGTAGAGTGCCGTAGCATCACAGCTCACAGCAATCTCCAACTCTTGGGCTTAAGTGATTCTCTTGCTTCAGCCTCCCAAGTAGCTGGGACTATGGGTGCCGTCACATGCCTGGCTATTTTTGGTTTTGTTCTTGTTGTCGCAGTTGTCATTGTTTTAGCTGGCCTGGGCTTGAACCTGCCAGCCAGCCTCCGTGTATGTGGCTGGCGCCCTACCCACTGAGTATGGGCACTGCCTGCTTATAGTAATTTCTTACTGTGATGTTTGCCAAATGGTGATCTTTTTATTTCCATTGTTCTTTATGTATTTATTAATTAGAATTTTACTGTGAGGAAGAGCTGCCTATTTCCCCTTATTTATTTACTCAATGATATATCTATATTGGCATGGGCTCACGAATATTTATTTTATTCTATGATTTATAAATTGTTACGATTATAACAGATTATAAATTTATAATTTTTGCTCAAATTGATCCAGACGTGGTCATTGAGAGCTCCTTCAAATTTGTTCCTCACTGCTTTACATGTTAATTATTTCTCCGACTTCAGAGGTTTCTATTAGTTAAAATTTATCACACCAATCCACACTACGAAAAAAATTCAGCTCATTTTTTCTTGTTATAGTAAAGTTTCTTTTCCTTTATTATTATTATTATTTATTTATTTATTTTGGACAGAGTCTCACTTTGTTGCCCGTGGTAGAGAGCTATGGTATCATAGCTCATAGCAACCTCAAATTCTCAAGTTCAAGTCCCAGCTACATGGGACTATAGACACCCGCCACAATGCCCAGCTATTTTTAGAGACTAGGTCTTGCTTTTGCTCAGGCTGGTCTCGAACTCCCCAGCTCAAGCAACACACCTACATTGGCCTTCTAGAGTCCTGGGAATACAGGAATGAGCCACTATGCCCAGCCTGTAGTAAAGTTTCTTAACCTTGTCTAGGTGCCAATTCCCAGATGGGACATAACTCCAAGAAAAAAAGTGTTAACTGTTTTCTGCTTATTTTCCTCAATGTCTTTAATGAAAATTATGGGTTTAAAAAACATTAGGTAGTGTTTTTGGCTGCTGTGGCATAAGTAGCAATATTTGGCAAAATAGTCAAACTGGAATTGGAACACTGATTCTCTTATTATGATGCCTGAATCGAAAAGTTTTTCTGCTTACTCTATGCATTGCTTCTCTAGTTAGAAAAGTAACATTATCAGCAGTGAGGGCCTGCTAACATTTTGCTATGGCAGAGGAAGTGTGTAAAACGTTTTGGAAAAGACTGCCATAGAGCATTGTTTTATGCTGAGAGTGGTTTAAATCTATTCAACTGTTCTTTAGTCTGGTCACAAGTAGCTTTTATTTCATCATTTGTATTATAAACCCTCGCTGTTTAGGTTTCTGTCTGTGCTTAATGACCACTACAGGATTGTCAAAATCTATTTGTTATAAATAAAAACCATTGCTAGTATCTAGGGATGGTTAAGAATTAGAATACAGAGAGTATATGGGGAATTGAGAAACAGAATTTGTTAAGAATCTTGGCAGTGTGATGGCAGATAGAAAGTACACAATTGTTTAACACACACTCATTGATCAACAGCTGGCTAAAAGATATCATGACAAGAATTATAACTGGGGAGTACATTAACATTTACACACCTATGTCTACTTAGAGACAAAATATAAACCAGAAACTCCTGATACTGGAAATAGGTAAGACAGAATCTCATGAGTGACCTTGTCTCTCTCTCTTTTTCCCTGAAGTTTACCTTTCTACATTTTCAAGGAATATAGATGGAAAGGTAAATGTCATAAAAAATAGATCACTGTATTTTTGTTGCCTTTGAGAAGTGCTAACATTTTACAAAAGATCATTTTTTATGGGAATATTAACAGGGAGTTGAGAACATATGTCATTAGAAATTGGGGACGCTTGCATTTGATCCTTTGTTCTCTAAAGGAAAAAGGGCAAGGAAGATCTAAAAGGATCAGTGGGAGAAAAAAAACAGTGACTGATGGAAGTAGTTTGGAAAATAGAAAAATATCTATATATGTTTATTTTAGGAGACCTTCAGGTCAACGCTTTTGGAATATTCTAAGTGAAAAGTTGACTGTTTTAGAAATTGGTAATCCTTCTCAACAAATAGGCAGATTGATTTGACTTCCAAACTTAAGCAATTAGTAACCTCAGGAAGAACCTTGGAGCAAATCCTTCATACAAAAGAATGACCTCTCTTGCTTTAATGCTGCAATGGTAATATGTTTCTTGTTCTTTCTAGTGCTATTCTCTATTCTGTATTAGAAAAAAATATTAAAAAAAAACCTTTCAACAGATACTTATTACTGACCAAATATGTTCCAGATACTGTTTGAGTTGCTGGAGATATTAATAATGAGAAAGGTGCTCAAATACTCACCACCAAAATGAGATGCCATAGAAAGAGGTAGTATAAATAATTACAACTAAAGAATTATCAATACGATTACAGGTAAATTGTAATAACTATAATTATATAATTAATGTATATAGTTTATGATAGTACATGTTATATATAATTATATAATTATGTAAATAATTATACCTAAGTGATAAATGTAAACTTGGCCTATGGCCACCTAAAAAAAAAAAAAAAGTCTTAAGAAAGATTGCTGGTGTAAAACAGGAAATAAAATGGTAATATTTACAATATTATAGAATAACTGGTAAAAATAACTTGAGTGTAGGTGTGGGGGTTGAAAAGCTGACTGTGGTAGTTATTCTCTAATTCCTCACTTCAAGGATCCTTATCTCTGGGTATTTATGGCCTGGTGGAGTCTCGTTTCTCACTGAATTAAACATGGTCCTGGTTGACAAAGGATACTTCATAAGAGAATGTAGAGAAAACTGTTTGTTTCTTAGAATGTTTGTTCTCTGATTCCTAAGTAGCCACAGAAAGAGTTAAATTACTCTAAGTTGGCAGGTGGGAAACACCGTGTGAAGAGATCCCATGAGAAACTTTGAGACATGAAAAGAAAGACTCCCCTAGTTAAAAATATAGCTGGAAGGAGAGAGGAGCTGGAATACTGAAAAAAATGTAAACTCTATAAAACTCCGAGTTGTCCTAGCTCTTTGACACGTGACATCATGCCCACTGAATCCTGTGTTATGTACCCGTTGCTGAGCTTGCCAAAACTGCAGGTGTGTATGTACAAAAGATGTTTAAAATACTGCTCCTGATCTAAATCACTAAGTTTAGAGTTGTTTGTTATATATAGCAGTAGATAACTGGAATACGACTAATAACTGGAACAGAACTTGATATACTGCGATGAGGTGGGCGCTGCTAAAACATGTAACTAAAATATGTCACAATGGGATGGGGACAAGCTGGTAGGAGAGGCTGGAGGAGCCTCCAGGTGATTATGAGAGAAAGCTGGAAGGCCTTGAGAAACCAGCTGGTGAAGATTTAAAGAATGATAAGAAGAAAAAAAAACCTTATTCGGGGCTGGACAAAAGGTATGCACTGGCTAAACAGTGAAGCTATTGCCGGCAATAACATGGGAATTAGTAAAAAATTACGTGACGATCTGAAATTCTGACTACAAAGGTTTCCAGGTAGAATATTAAATTGGGAACTAACTATGATAAAATACAAGAAGAAACAGATGGACTAAAAATAAAATATTTGGTTTTCAGGAAGAATTTAGAGGAAATACAGAAGTCCCAGAACAGTTTTTCTAGCTAGCAATATGCTCTTAAAGAGAAATGACCTAAGGGCAAACCTCAAAATCTAAGGTATGGCTGTAATACCCTTCATAGGACTTCAGAAAGATTTAAGGTTGTGTTTTTCAGGTAAGCAACAGGAATACCTATAAGTAATATAGGAATACCTCTATTAAGGGTAATATACCTCTATATTACCTATAAGTAATATAGGAATACCTCTATTAAGTGTGCCTTATGGTGCTTTTGAGAATATTAGGGAACATTTTCTCACCCAACCAAGTAAACAACCCAAGAGATATAAGGGCATGTCTTAGAAAGAAATGTGGGTGCAAATGTTTGTCGAATGGAGCAGAATAAGTTTGACATGTAAGAAGCTCACAATGTTTTTGCAACAATTGTATCATATTGGTTTTTTTTTATTGTTTGGGTTTCATGGAAGGTACAAAGAATTCGATTATACTGATTGCATTTGTTAGGTAGAGTCTCTCCCATAATTGTGTCCTGCCCGCAAGAGGTGTGTCATAGACTGTAAGCCTCCATCGTCCTGCCTCTTTTCCTCTCCCGGCTCCCTTGAGGATTTTGGCTTTTAAAATGTTTCACAGTGATTGATAACTGCAATAGCAATCTCAACAGGATTTCCTTCAAGTTCCTTGGCTCTCCTGAGTCTAGAAGTTACAGACACCTCCGGGATGCCATCTTTGCATTGGCTTCTCTTTCTCTGTTGCACTGCTTCAGGGCTCTCTACTTACGAGCTGAGTAATTGGTTGGAGATCAGATGTAGACTCTAAAGGCACAGACCAGCATGTCTGATTACAGAAAAGCTCTTGTCATTTAGATCTGCGTGTGTGAGTGTGTACATTCGTGTGTGCAAAGAGGAGTTGTTTGATAATCGCCTCGATGTGAGTGCCAATTATCCCTGATACACAAATGGTTAGTGGGAAACAGAAACAATGGGATAAGTCTATCCCGTGTTATCAGCTGAAGGAGTGTTGGACATGGAAAAGCAAAGAGGCCTTGGACAGGGATAATGAATAGCGCACAAAACTAGAAAGCACGCTCCTTTCTCTGCCTGCATTATTCTACTTATGAGAGCAAATCAACTGCCAGGTATAAACCTAGTCAGCACATAGTGAAAAAACTCTTCTGTCTAAATGGTACTTCTTTCAAAGAAGGAGGTCCGGATGAAATAATTAGAATATAAGAACAATCAAATAAATCGGTCAGAGGAAAAAGATGAACTAGAGATTTTTTCAAAAGCAGGTAAGAAAAACCCAAAGCAATGTTAAATAAGAAGGATTGAAATTCAAAATCATGATTTTTTTGAGATTAATTATAGGAGATAGACATTGTGAAATGTTTAAGTGTGACAATAACTCCTAGAAAAGTATTGAAAGACTGAGCAGAGAAAAGGCTGTTACCCTGGAGTCCTGTATTCAGCCAGGATATCATTGAGATGTTTTGTAAAAAAGTTACTAAGGATGTGCAAAACATCTGAGATAACATTATCCATGCTTCCCTAACACTATCCATGCTTCCCTAACATGATCCATGCTTTCCTAACACGATCCATGCTTTCCTAACACGATCCATGCTTTCCTAACACGATCCATGCTTCCCTAACATGATCCATGCTTTCCTAACACTATCCATGCTTTCCTAACACGATCCATGCTTTTCTGACACTATCCATGCTTTCCTAATACTATCCATGCTTTCCTAACATTATCCATGCTTTCCATGTATGGAAAACACACAGGAAAACTCAACCTAATCAAAGAAGTAGCCACACTGCAAGGTAGGAAAACATGAAGAAAAAAGTAAATAATCTTATGACATGAGCCTTGTGACTTCAGTAACTTACAGATAATGATGAATTCACCAGAAATATGTAATAGGAATGCCAACGATGGCTTGTTTAAATAGAAGGCAACATTGTAGTACATACTGAATTATCCCATAAAACCTAGGAATTTGAGCAATGTGGATGAGGAGGAAAGAAGTAAAAGCACCTTAAGGTGCTTAAGGGTCTTTATTAGGTGTAGAACAAAGAAAGAGAGAAGGTAGAAGAAAATATTCTAAAAATTTTAATATTATTGGAAATAAAACAAAGGAAAATTGAAGAGGATCCTGTATTAGTGGGAAAAAATAGTAAATCTCAATGCAAGAATGCGTGGATATCTTGTTTATAAACTATAAAATTGATTCTGTTTAAAAAGCAATATAAAATGAACTGGAAGATAATAAAAGAAACGAGGAAATAAAATTATGTATATGTATTATTATAACTAATATTTAAAAAGTGGTTATATTTGGTTCGTATAAAAAGTAATAATCCAAGTTGTTCAAATGTGTGTGCACATACACGCAATTGTGACAGTTTTAAATATTAAAACCAGTGGGATAGATTAAAGGATACACATGAGTAAAAAAGAAAGCAGGAATGATGATATGGATAATCAGAAAAGAAAGAATTTAAGTTTATGAACACTTACCAAGATGAAAGACATCGTACAATGATGAGCAGCAAAACTGTAAGAGTGTGTGGGCTAAACAACGTAATAGCTAAAATCCCAATATAGAAATGATTAGTGATGAATGAAGACCTTAATAAAAATATGAGACTTTCTATCATAATTAGATATGATAGATAAAAAGAACAGAAAACAATAGCATGTAATCAATAAATCTGTTATGCTAAATATATGGATTGCATCTCATCCCTCAAATAGAAAACATATAATTTATTTGCAACATCTATCCAAATAAATCAATTATGGAACGGACACAAAGAAGATCTAAATAAGTATTATAGAAATGGACTTATGTTGATTATAAATTTATAAAGAAAAACAAATAATTTGAAGGTAACCAGGAATAGCCACAAGATTGGGATATTAAGAAATCTTAAATGAGAGTTCGATACAAGAGAAAATTAGAAGAAAAATAACTATTTTCTTGTCAAAGGAAAGGAGAACCCACCAAACCAGAGAGTAAGGGACATAATAAGCTGACACAAGGGAAAAAATAATAGATTTTAAGATCACTAATCTTAAAGAGGAAAGAAGACAAGCAAATAGTTTGATAAATCAGATAAGAAATGTGTAGTAATAGAGCAAAGCAAATTAGATGAAAATGAGTATGAATGGTACAAGACACAGGACTAATAAGAATAAATAAATTTAAACTTAGTTCTTTGAAAGCGCTATAAAATAGGTAAACTATTTGCATGCCCAATTGAAGGAAAGAGAGAGAGAGCAAAATAAGAAAAATAGCAACGGGAAAAGATGCATAACCACAGGAACAGAATTAATTAAAAGATTAACAGTTGATTATAAGCCACTAGATCCCGCCACATTTGAAACCTGAAAGACACTTCAGGATTATTTTCTGTCAAACATAAACTTCTAACAAGTGAAAAAACTTTAATGAACTAGAAGATATTTGCAATACAGAGATTTGGGTTAAAATGTGTTGTCACAAAGACAATTGGCTAAGAGGATTTTACTGATGACTTCTCTCAAAGAATATTTAATTCCAACACTTTCTAAACTATTACTATATTGTTGCTCATGTTTTCCTATTGCCTAGAACTTCCCTGCTTCTTTTTCTGTTTAATTCATTTTGTTCTTTAATATTCATTTTGTGTTTCCCATTAATGGGCTGTTTTTGCTTTCTTTCATGCCATGTTGTATATGTCTATACTGTAGAACTTATTGTGTTAAAAATTTTCCATAAAACAGACATTATTTCCTATTTGGTAGCGTCTTTTTGCATAGAAAATAAATCTTTGTCAAATGGAGTAGAAATGACACTTAACTGGTTCTTTGAAGAAGTTGATTAGCTGTAAGTGCAAAGATTATTTAAGGATAAAAGACCAATAACTGAAAATGCAAAGGGATATCAAAGAACATGGTGTATTCTGGAAAAAAGGGGAAAGACTAACATGGTTAAAATTTCCAGTAAGGAGACATTGTAAGTGAAATAATTGAGACTGGCATTGTAGATTGTGAAAGATTGTGTAAATTTGTACTAAATAGATTGCCCTTATTTTCTTTGGGTGATGTGCAAGTTGTTGCACTTTTTAAATTACAGGATAACACAATGAAATGTTTATTTTGGGATAATGTTTCTCCTAATAGTAATAAAAACATATAATAGGTTGACAAAAGAGTCAAGAGTTGTTCCTGGCTTTAGACAATGACATTTACTTAGTTCTAAGTTGTGTTGATTGCAAAAGCTCTATTGTTATAATTACAGATTTTTGGATGAAAGGGGAGATAACCACAATGAATGCACAGATTTCAGAAACATTAATGTGTGGAAAATATCCCTTAAAGTTGGAATAATACAGTAAGAATTGGTGTGAGCTGATAATGTTAATGTAATGACTTTGTAGAGAGTGATAGAGAAGGCATGGGTTTAAAAAGACTCTTTTGGAGAGGGAACATTTAAGACCTGGGTAGGGGAAAAATGTTAAGAGTGAGGGTAAAAGGTTAGAAATGGTTGTTTCTGAAGTGTCGAACAACAGTAACTGTGCAGATGGTGATATCATTAACTGAGTAGGAAGAGACATGAAGGGGGTGATTTGGAAGGGAAGGGCATGAATGAGCTCACTTGGAACACTTTAAATCTGAGGTGCTGGACTAACATGTGGGTAGTTATATCTAATTGCATATAAAAGAGTTATCTGGAATGCAGGGTAGTTTTTCCTTTACATTTTCACATTTAAGCATTTCTGAAATCTGGATATATTTAACAGTTACTACCAGCCAAGTGCGGTCGTCATGAGTTCTCAGCATCTGTGCATACTTAGTCAATTGGTTCATACTGTCACCACTGAAGTGGCAAAAATTGGTTTTGTGTACTGGTTGAGTTTAACTGACATTGAAAATGTTTTCAAAAAAATCATAGTATGACTTGTCATTAAATCACAAAGCTGTTGTGTACACAGGAAAACATGGCAATAGAGCAGAAATACATCTAGTTGTCATTAATTTTTAACGTTTTACATGTTTTAATGGTTCATGAAAGAAGAGTGATGCTAAGTTGATGACATCTTATGTTTGTAAAACCTAGTACTGGATATTGTTTTTTTCTAATTAAAACAGAAAAGTAGGGCACTGTTTTCATTAATTCATTAAATAAAACATAAACAAAATTCATTTCAAAATTCTATTCTATATATGATAAAAATCAGTCAACCTTGGCTAACTATTGCCGTAAAGACTCTGACAAGCATCTTCCCACATATAAGACAGTGGGGAATGTTTGCTTCGGAATTATTTGCTACAGTGCAGAGAATCGTCAGTGCAATGGTCGAGCACTTGTGTACCTTATTAGGTAGAGTCTAGGGCATCTGTAAGGGTGAGAAAATCATATTCAAGTTAAACTCCACGTTATAAATGTAGCACGTGGATAAGAAAAAAATTGTCATGTACAAAAATGTCAAAAATAATGTCTTAAAAAAAAACTCCATCAGAAATTCTACAGTTATTTTTTTTTTGGGGGGGGGTTCTATATTAGATTCAATTCAGTCAAAAATAAAATGAGTACCTTCATTTTATCATTAACCACAGTCAAGAAGGGAACACACCACATTTCTTTTCCCTGTGAAGGAGAGAAAAATGTTGGACTTACAGGAACACAAACAATGAGACGTCAACTAGCCCAGTCTTTGCTGTTGACATGAGCATATCCTGATCCCAAGAGTGACTTATCTCCAGCTCCAGAGCCAGTTAGTGGCAATACTGGAGCCTGCTGCTTTCTTGATCCTCATGCTGAGATGCTCTCTGCTAGAACCCATCACAAGTTACGCCTACAAAAGTCGACAACACGGCTTCTATGTGTTATGAAGGGTAATTTGGTACATTTTAACCTGAAAGTAGCCAGACGACTCTTACGTTTGATGGTTGTGTGTATCTATAAGGTGCTTAGAAAATTCAGAGAGAACAAAAACTCCCACAAGAAACACTAATACTATGCAATCTGCATAAATGGATTATTTATAAGACATTAGTTAAAATGTTATTGATAACTTTTTAAAATGTTATTTATTTTTTTTTTTGAGATGGAGTTTCTTTCTTTCTTTTTTTTTTTTTTTTTGAGACAGAAACTCACTACGTTGCCTTCGGTATAGTGCCGGGGAATCACAGCTCACAGCAACCTCAAACTCTTGGGCTTAAGCGATTCTCTTGCCTCAGCCTCCCAAGTAGCTGGACTACAGGCGCCCTCCACAGTGCCAGGCTATTTTTTGTTGTAGTTGTCATTGTTGTTTGGCAGGCCCAGGACAGGTCTGAACCCATCAGCCCCGGTGTATGTGGCTGGCACCCTAGCTGCTGAGCTACAGGGGCTGAGCTGATAACTTTTATATAATAAATTATTTTTATAAGATAAAAAAATGCCTCCAATAGGAATAATTAGTGGGGCTCATACTAAGTCAGAAATCTAAGGCAGATAACATTATGAAGGATACAAAATGAAGATTATTTCTTGCTCATGATGACAGTGATTATGCAATATGTCAGATGTATTTTCTATTTCTTGAAATTCTGAACTAATTCTTTGAGTTATCTATCCTTAGTGATTCTGTTATTTCTTGTGATCTCTTTGGCCAGAAATCAAGATGTAAATATGAGGAGAGTGTCCAGTATGCCCAAAGGAAATTGTGGCTTTGACAGTCAGACAGTAAATAGAGAAAGGGTTCTCTAATAAGAATTGATTTCAGTAATAAAACTGTGAATTTGTTTTAGTAGCAGCAAGTCTTGCAGGGTCAGGAATCAGGAAAGCAGAAGCATTTAAAAAACATACCCATAAAGAGAAAAATGGTTATAATAAAAAGCATCTGAAGCCAAGAAAATCACATACTTTTGACAGTGTAAGATGGTGATTTCATCATTGTTTTATTTCTTGTATGTTTATTTTATTTCCTAAGTTTCCACATTGTGAGCATGAAGATTCATGCTAAGAAAATATAGAGTGATTACTATTTTATATTTTTTAGTTCACATAAAAATCAATATCTACCTACATCTTGGATTTTATAACGTTTTGTTATGAAAAACGTGGGCTTTTTGATCTCAATTTCTCTGGTAGAGATTTTCAAAACATCAACAAGCGAGTTTCTGTGCTAGGATTTTAAATGTGTGAAGAAGCTAAGGTTAATTTGCTTCTGTTCTTCATTTTCATCTAACAAAAAATGACCCTCTATAAAAAGAATGCAGGTCAGTGCCTTCTGCTCATTGGGTCAATTAAGGTCAAGCGTTGAAATTGTGTCAAGCAAAAGCCCAAAGCAGAGCTTCAAGGAAGCAGCAAAGGTGACATTTTAAACCAGTAATTGCCAGCTATTTTTCTTAAGCCAGAAAGATGCAATACATGTTTGACATACTTCTCAGCTTGGGGACAATTTTTTTTCTGTTCAACAAATAACATCAAAATAGTTCTCATGAACCATCATTTTCCCTTTAATAAAACACGTGATGAATGGGCCAGGTGAGGTGGCAGCATTTGCTTAATTATCACAGCCAAAAGGAAGACTTGAACTGGCAACGTTTCGAGTACCTTGCAACTCCGTGTCACTGTGATTGTTCTGCTTTCCTGAAATTAACCAAAGAATGACCCTGATGAGTAGAAGAGTGGCCATGGACAGGGCATTTAATGCTCCATTTTTCTCATCACCTGTCCTCTGATGCCAGTCTGTGTTTGATGGGGACCACAGGACTCTACAATAATTATATTCAAATGTGAGAGAGAATGATGTCGGAATTTGAAAGACAGAGGAAGAAGGATTATGGGACTAGAGCAAAGAAAAGGCCATTGACTGATGTACGTAGAGGTAGGGTTTGGGAAGGGAACAAATGAGGATTAAATTAATGGTGTTGGGGAAACAGAAAGGCAAGAGGAGAGAATGGGGGTAGAAACGGGATAGAAAAAATTCACAGACTTACAAAACGCGTAACAGAGCAGTGTCTGGAAAAGATCTACGAATATAAACAGGGTAGAAACCTCCCTGACGTTTGGTCAGAGCCTGGCAGATGGTTTCTTCTCTATGGTTAATTTGGCCCCTGGTAAGAAATGCATTACTTTAGAGTCAAAATGCTTGTAAGGAAATTGCATGATAAATTCTCTTTGGTGATTTTAAGTGGGAATGTCACTTATTTCCACTGGCTTACTGAGATACTATTATTTTCATTACAATCCATATTTAAAAGGGACTGATTCCTACTGCTGCAGTTATTTGTCATCATGGGGGGTATAGCTGCTGGCTATGAAATCACACATTAATGTCCCTGGTTGCAAAAGTCCTAAGTAGATGGCTGTTCCATTTGAGACTTACAGAAAAAAAAAATACATTTCTTATCTTAAACCAATATAGACATAGCTGCAGATACATGCATGTACATATATATATATTATGTTTACATATTTAATTTGAAAAATTTGCAATACTCTTGTCTTCTTTGCTTAAAACTTTATTTCTAATTGTCTGCCTCCCCACCTTTATTTGTGGGCTCCTACAAAACACCCAGGTCCTTCTTGTAATATTAACCAACCCTCTCTTCCTTCAGGGAGTCTGTCCTCCTCGGAGTTAAGTCTGGCTGCTCTGCTCCCATCAGACAGTAGGATACTTTCTCTACTAGTCACATTCATTATGCACTGTTTAACTGCTTATTAAATTATCTTTTCCTCTAAAAGATATAAATCCCCGGAAAGAAGGAACCTTCTTGATCTTATAGGTTGCAGTATTCTAACCACCTACCAGTACCTGGCTCAGAACAGAACAGAACTCCAGAGCAACGGTCAAATCAACTGACTCGCTACTTTGTGGCCTAAAATGACTTTTCTGACACGCGTGTTTTAGTCTTTGTTTCAGTATCCATGGAATCTCTCTGCTCCTTGTACCAAAACTCCTTGCTCGAACTCAGTAGAGCTTTAAAGAAAACCAAACATTTATTGAAAGAACAAATTAGGGTGGTTTTTCAAATTATAGGCATGCTCCTACATATTAGAGTGTATTGAAACATATTTAGAAATTTTAATGAAATAGAATAACGTAAAATGGAAAGAATACACTATATCGTAATAGCCTGAGGTGAGATTCTGACTTCAGAGACTGACGGGAGGCTGTAGGAGTGTGTGCCTTGAGAACGTCCCACTGTCGGTACAGAAGGCAAAGAGAAGTCTTAAGTCTGGACCAGAAAGGCCATGGGGTAGTTCTAAAGAACATCTGAGCAGAAGGAGAAAGGCCGGGAGAGCAGAGTCAGAGGGAGATTAAGGGAAGAAAATGTCGGATAGAAGGGAATAAATAATAGCAGGAAACGAGGAAAAGAGTTAAACACCATAAGGACTAAAATTTAGGTAAGTGTAGGTCTTTGCTAAGCTTGGAAAGTGCCATCGCAGTGTGCGGTAGGAGTGAATGCCGGGTGGCGATGGGTTGAAAGAAGATTGAAGGTGGGATAGTGTTTAATTTTTTTCAATTGTCCCCTACGTATGTTTATAATTAATTTAGTCAATTATTCAAAGACTGACATAAAGCTCTTTCATTTTAATTGATCACCATATCATCTCCTAAACTACAGTATAGGTTTATTCTTCTCTACCTGTCCCCCACTCCACCCCCCCGATATTGATTCACTGAAACAACTTGATAGTTTGTCCTTTTTTCTGGTTGCTGGACAGTGCTGTACTAAGTGTTCTTACATCTCCCATATTTTCTGCAAATTGGAATTTTCTGTGTATCTTGGATCTTTATTTTATTCTAGTTCAATCATTTTTTTTGAAGACTGCTTCATAGATAGTAGTTCTTTCTTTCATTTGAAGGCTCAAAATATCTGGTTGCCTCTTTCATTGTGAAATTAGCAGCCATTGAGAATCATTGCTGGTATCTGTTAATTCACTAAGAGTTGCAAAATGTAATAGCCCAATTCTATACTCCCATTTTTCAATCAGTAGCTGCTATAGTCTATAAAAAGAGATCTTCCCTCATTAATTAGTTGGTTACTGTGAGACACAATTTTTATAAAAAGGTGTTACAATGTTTGATTAGTTTCCTTTGTTGACTGTTGTTATGATTATGAGTTAATTGACAGACATTCTCAAAGGTGATGAGAATATTTTTGATTTTTTTAAAATGGTCATCATGAACATAAGATTTCAAAATTACTTGACCGGTTTCTACCCATTGCAGTGATTATTCTTACTGATGCCCAGAGTGTACCATGTGTTGTGATCCATGCACACCTTAAATCTTTTAAAGTTACTGAGTCATTTTGACAAACTCTTGGTAGTCTTTGATAACTTTCTTGTTTTTAGACATGCAAAACATTATAAACTCTTGTTCTATATTCTCCAGCCCAGATCTGAGATGTCTAAAGCCTAAAAAAAAAAAAAAAAAGGTTTATATTTAGATTCTAAAGCCCAAGTTGCAGATGTGAGAGAAAGGAGGCACAGTAAATATCTCCACTAACTGATGATTTGAGTTACTTTTTAATAATCCTCTTCCATTTTTAAAAACGTCTCTGATGGGGCGGCACCTGCGATTCAAAGGAGTAGGGCGCCGGCCCCATATGCCGGAGGTGGCGGGTTCAAACCCAGCCCCGGCCAGAAACGGCAAAAAAAAACAAAACGCCTCTGATGTTTACCTGGAGCCACACACAATATTCTAGGCATGGTCACAATCATTATTCCAAATTCAAATAATTTGGTATTATTATTCTACACCAATGTGGCCATGTTATTATTTTAATTAAAAATGTATTCATAGATATTTGTACAAATATATATTTGTGTGAATGCACAATTACCAGCAGATTATATCTGCTTTTATTTTGCTATTATTAATATGCTCTTTTCTTTTTCACTTGGCTAATTAAACCCTATTTCTTCCCACCGTCCTCCTAGGTAACTCCCCAAACCTGTCACATATGTTAAAAACCTGGCGTCTTCATCTTTTTTCCATGTTCGGATAATCTGATATAAACATATGGATGTACACACGCAACTGCCTATTATCTGCCTGTAAATGCATGTATGTTATTGTTCAAAATGAGATAACCTTGTACGTTACTGTGCATTTTTTTCATTGAAAAAAATTGAAGAAATTTGTCCACTCAATTGGCAAAATTTTAATATTTGATAGTGAACTATCCAATGTGATTATAATAGAATTTAGCTAACCATTTTCCTATTGATTGATACTACGATCAATCTTTTGTAGTATTTTTCCTTCAGTACTTTGTCGCTGTGGACAATACGCCATTAACATTTTTGTAGTTATATTTTTATGTTGTAGTGCTTTTATTCTTATGGGATAGGTTCCCAGAAAGGCTATTATTAAGGTCAAGAGTGTATTCACTTCAGATTTTAAAAGATGCTGCTTGATTGCTTTCTGAAAAGGCTATAAAACTTGACATTTCAACTACCAGAGGGAAAAATGTTCTTTTCCAAGGTTCTCATTATTAGAAGTACTGTATATTTTTCTCTCATTTTAGAAAATGTTGCAGGTCTAATAAATATAAAGTGATAGTTTATTGTTATTCTAATTTGCATTTTGCTGATGACTAGGGAAATTGAGTGTTTTTATATGTTATTTTGCTTTTTCAATTTGCTATTCTATGAATTATTCAACCAATATATTTTGCTTATTTATTCACATGAGTTTTTTATCTCTTATAAATTTATAAACATTAATTTTTTAAAATTTCTTTTTTATATATGCATGTGTTTATTAGGTTTCCACTTTTGCCTTCATAAAATTAAAAAGGCTTAAAATTTTATAACAATAACAATGTTCAAGATAAGGACTAGAAACAAAAACCTCGTAAAGAAAGAACAACAATAAATACATTCAAAAAAGAAATCAGACAATTACTTTATCAAAATATTAAGCAATAATAATAATAATGCAAAGACATTGGCAGTATGCCTATTATAGAATGCTTTGACTCTGAGGTTCAGTTTGGAGTCATCAGTTAACTTCTAATTATTTTTTTTCCCAGTCTCAAAAAATAGACAATTAATACAAACATTCTTTATGTTGTGTATATGTATATAAACGTGTGTGTTTTTATATGTGTCTGTGTTTGCTATGTACATAACAGACTTTTTTCTGAATATTTTGTTTGTTTAACCTTGCTTGTATTTCTCTCTGTAAATCAAAAATATTATATTGTTAAATAAAGTTTTTGCTTTATTATATATAACTTTCAATCTTGTTGAAAAATGTCTCTTCGATTGATGGAGGTATAATCTAAATTTTTATAAGCTTTTGTTTTCGTTTACTTTATAATTAACTTTTTAATGCACTTAAATCCAGTTCTCCTGGCATTTTTCAGTTATTAAGGGAAGAAGCTACCACTTGCTATCTCAGGCTTCTTTGCGCATCGGGTGGCACAGGAACGTGGTTGGGCTATAGGCAAAAATTCGCCAGGGAAGGCATCTTTTTCTGAGACAATCAAAAGCCTGTAAAAAACAAAGAGAAAAACCATGAGGCCCCTTTTTCCTATACTATTTTTTTCTTCTTCCTTCCCTTCTCTTTCTAAGAGAAGGGGTCTTGCTTTGTTGGCCAGGCTGTGTGTAGTACAATGGCATAATCATAGCTCATTGCAGCCTCAAACTCTTGGAATTCAAGCAATCCTCCTGCCTCAGCCTCCTGAGACTCTGGTACCACAAGCACAAACCACCACACTTAGCTTTTTTTGTTTGTTTTTCTGTAGTCATCTTACAATGAAGAGAATAAAAATTGCACACTAAGGATGGTGGATAGAAACATAGATAAAAAGGGGATTGCGTCCTTGAGCAGCTGGCCTGGGCTGAATCTCACGTCATTAGACTTTACATGAACATATGAACCTTTGTATGCTGAGGCAGCTGTGCCACAAAGGTTGTTGCTGAAAGCTGAAAGAGATCCTAATATGTGTAGGGACCAACATTTATTTTCTTCCATAGGAATATCACTAATTGTCCTATAATTCATCTTTTCTCCTGAATTAAAATGCCACCTGTGCCATTTATTAAATTGCTATGTATGTTGAGATCTCTTTGGGGATTCTCTCTTCTATCCTGCTGAGTTGCCTTTCTACTCCCATGTCATTAGCTATCACTTGATTATAATAATCTGTATGCTATGTGCACATAATTTATATGTAAGTGTATAGAATTTATGGGCTATGTGCCCATAATTTATACTATATACATACACACTCACACACGTTTTGACAAGTTCATTACCTTGCAAATATCAAGAGTAGGTCACATCTATTCCTTCTTCCAAGAAATTTTCAAAGGTTGTAACAAAGTAATTTGAAATAGCTCACGGGTATAACAGAAATGATATTCTTGAAGAAGTGAGTTAGGAAGGTATTATAACAAAAGCAAGCTCTTTTGTTTGTGGTGAGATTATCATTTTAGTTCCTGCCTGTTAAGTTTTTGACCCTACACGTTCCTTCACATTCCCAGTCTTTCATTGACTTCTCCATGAAATTAGGGTTGACAGTAGATAATTCCTAAAGCACCATATGGCTCTAAGAGTCTGTGATTCCAGTAATCTCTGGACTATGCCATTTTTCTGTTGACTATTACACTATTTCTCTTTATAGTGATGGAAATATCTATAATGAGAATCCATTTTTGAATAAGATGAGTTACATATGTAGTTATGTTCAATACAAGAAATCAAATACACACATTAACTTTTACTCTCTTCTCATTGTTTGAGGGGAGATACGGGGACCTTTAGAAAAAAAAGTAGATTGAACTTGACTTGGCTCACTTGTGGGTGGCTTCATACAAGCCTCAGCCTTGACAGTAGCGAACAGGCAGGCTGTTAGCAAGAGCCCTAATTCTGAGAGCTATTTTATTAATAGTATATTAGATAAAATGTTGGGTTCATACAATAGTGAAAGTGAGCTTTGCCCAGGATTAGAAGTTGCAGGGATGGCCAATGCCATTCAGCCGTTGTCACCTCTTTCAATTCTTCATGTTATCCTACTAACACTCAGTTCTTTCCTCACACGTCTAGAAAATGATTATTTTTTGAGTATGTAAGGGTGCAAAAGGTCAAACCATGTGCCCTCCTAACAGACCTTTTCATCTACAGGATGAGATGAATTTGGCTTAGATAATAATTTTATGCATTCTATAATTCCTTTCTAGAACACCTCGAGGTTTTCATTTAAAATGAATAGGAAAAATCGTCAAAAATTAAGAAGAATATCTATTCCCCCTCCTTTTAACTAACATCACAAGTTGGTTCTGGTTTTCTAGGTCGTGATTTTTCTCCAGTGTTAAGACAAATTGATTGACCAAGAAATTAAGTCATAAAAATTTATTTTCCTTTGTTGAAATTTATGTTAGCTAGGAAATTTTTGCCATTCTAATTCATCTTTAGATTTAATTTAAAAAATGATAACTAATGGCTCCAGTTCAAATCATTTGCAGAATCTCAGTCTTATAAATATGGATTATAATAAGAATAATTATTTATAGATAATGGACTTATCTTTTTCTGTAATGTTCTTATGGCTGGACAAGTACAAAAATCAGACCTTCTTTATTCTATTCTGGTCTCTGTCTGTCCCTGTCACTTTATCTGTGACTTTGATTAAAGTCTTAATATTCTAGCATCTTAGGAAAATGTGATTCAGGCAGCATGAAAAGTGGGGATATCAGGATACAAACTAGACTATATTTTTCTCTTATTAAAACCACTATGGGTACTGGGCCTGGTGGTTCATACCTGTAATCTCAGCACCTTGAGAGGTTAAGATGGGAGGATCATTTGAGGCCAGGAGTTCAAGACCAGCGTGGGAAAAATAGCTAGACCTTGTTGCTACATAAAATAAAATAAAAAAAGATAAGTAGCTGGGCATGGTGGCACACACTTGTAGTCCCAGCTACTTAGGAAGCTGAGGCCAGAGGATTATTTGAGCTCAAGAGTTTGAGGCTGCAGTGAGCTTTGATCAGGCCACTGCACTCCATCCTGGGCAACAGAGTGAGGCTCTGCCTCTCACGGAAACAAATAAACAAACAAAAAAAGACAAAACAAAAGTACCATGAGACTGATTTTTTAGGTTTTATTTTAATGTGCTCCATTGAAGAAAATAAAGATCTGATTCCTTTCCTTATCTTCCACGTGAAGGTTTGTGAAAGTCTGTGGCAGAGCCTGGTGTCACAGTTTGGTGTAAGAAGGAAAATCAGGAAACCAGAAGTGAACAAATTAGAGGTTCAGTGGACATAGTGTTCACAGAATTGTCCCGCAATGGCCACTAATATCATAATTGAACTAGGCACGATGTAAAGTTGACAGTCATGGTTTTCTGGACCTACTGGCAGGTAAGAGCATTTTGGATGTAGAAGTTCCTTGGCTTTGGAGTCTTTAAGCTATTAATTTACCAGTTCTATGACATTAGAAACGTGACATGACCTCACTTGAATTCATTTTCCTTCACTGGAATGAGCTTAAAATGAGAGTAATACTAATATCTGCTTCATGGAGAGTTCATGAAGGCAAAAAAGGATTCATGAATAGTATATAGCATGATGCCTGTGCAAAGTTAACATTCAGTAAGTGTTGGCTGTCATCATGAGAATCAGATATACTTGCTGAAGCTGAGTTGGGAACAAGGCCTTGAAGCTTTCTCATTCATATGATATCACTGATTCTGCTTTCCTCCTGTATATTACTCCCTGTTTTTCCTGCTTCTTGTTCGGTCCTGAAAAGGTAAGAAGGAAAAACAGATATTAATTGTTTTATTGTATTTTCTTCTGACTAAATGAGGTGAATAGTAGTAGAGGGACTGATCTAAGGTATATTAAATAATTTAAAAAATGTACCTTTCCTCCTTTTCTACCCCTAGTTGTTCAAAGTTGATAAGGAAGACTAAACAATGCAAAAAATATAGGAACAAAAAAATTGTAAAGTCTGTTATTGTAATATGGTGTAATCTCTAATGCACTGTATATTACTCAAAACTCATTTCTACGGCTCGCCACCCATAGCACAGTGGCTATGGCGTCAGCCACATACTCCAAGGCTGGCAGTTTAGAACATGGCCCGGGCCAGCTAGACAACAATGACAACTGCAACAAAAAAAAAAGCTAGGCGTTGCAGGCTCCTGTGGTCCCAGCTACTTGGGAGGCTGAGGTAGGCTGAGGTAGGCTGAATCACTTGAGCCCAAGAGTTTGAGGTTGCTGTGAGCTGTGACGACACAGTACTCTACTGAGGGAAGTAGCACATGGTGAGACTCTGTCTCAAAAAAAAAAAAAAAAAAAAAAAAACTTCATTCCTAGAAAACATATACAAAGTGTGACATTCTTTGGAGATTTTTTGGAAATTTTTCATGCATGATTTATGTTTAATAAAACTGAGGCAGAAAACTAATAAATCCTGCCCAACCACACAGATTTATTAAGTGGCATTTAAACAACTTTTCCTTTAATCAACACTGCCTGTAGAGAAACTAATGCTTTAATTTATGTGTGCTTTATATTGCTTGGAGAGGTGTTTTATGTAGGAAAGGTTCTTTAAGTGTTTACCTTCACTTGGAATAAATACGTTAATGATACAGAGAATATTTTTAATATTTCAGAGGTTTCAAAAAATAATTTATAATCAAACATTTGGAGAGCGTGGCATATTTTCCCTTTCTTCATCTTCTCCACCACAATGATGACTCTTTCAAGTTTTTAGTAGGCTGCTTTTTAAAATTTAGTGTTTGGATGGGCATTGATAAATTTCTAGATTTTTAATTTATTCTAAGAATGGTTTATTTTAATAATGACAATCCCTAAATCCATTAATTTAGGCGAGATGGCTGTACATTACAGCAGAACTCCCCTCCATAGTTGACCACCTCCTTAAGTTGACCTAATTTTCATAGACTGGACCACATGTACCTATCAGCACAGTAGGCCGGGTTCCTTCTGTTGGCCACCTGTATATGTCGACTGGTTTGTTATGGTCCCATGAATGGTCAACTTACAGAGGTTCTGTTATATTTTGTGGGGATTTGGAAGACATCAGGGATTTGAAGAAAAAGTGGTGAGTAATTTGAGACATTATAAAACATTTTACTATATTTCTACTGATAAGATAAAGTATAAAATATTTTGACTGCTAACTACATTAATGGTTTTAGAAATCAGTACTGGAGAAATGATTTTTGCACTTCTTTTATTCCTTTGGATAGAAATTTTAAGTAGTCTACAACAGAGGTCAGTTCATTAGTATTTTAATTATGTTCAATAAATGGATTTCTATTTATATATACCTAAGTTTTACTTCCAAGTTGTCATTACATAATATATACTTTAGGGGGAACGAACTACTTCTAAGCCATTTTAAAAATTTAGCATCTAAGCGGTCACCAGGAAAGCTGACATTCGTTCATGAAACATGATCTATGAAATGTGTGATATTTCTTTGGAAATATTTTCCAGACAGCTGTTGCAAATGAGCCTAATTTCAGAAATGCTAGGTTAATAGCATTGATGTAGAGAATTAACTTGATGAAAGTTCTTTACATCTGGCTAAGTGGTACTTAAACGTGCCTAACTCCTCAAATGACTGTATTCAATAATAGTTAATGGTAGCTCTCAAGAGGACTACCATTTCTAGGAAGGGAGAATGGTTGTAGAAGAGTCCAATAAAGTCATAAATAATAGTTAAACAACAATTAACAACCAAAAATAATGTGGAAGTTTCTATTATCCAATGAGACCACAGAATGGATGAAAAACAAGGAAGCAAATTATTGTCTGAGGAATAATTTAAAAACACAGAACAAATCTTGAGGGAATCCAAGGTGGGCCAATCACTACTACATATGGGCCAAGGGGCAGGGCCTGAAGGGGTAAATATCCGCTAAGTGACCACTTTCTTCATAAAATATGTTCTAGTCTCTCAGTCTGAAGTAATTATTCAATTTTGCCCTTTCACAACACAGCTTGTACCTCCAATTATCACTGGATCCATTTGGCTTTGACTGTTAGTTGTTTACACTTCTGGATCTGTACTTGCCTGTAACACTCCTGGGATTATAGGCATTGTCTTATTTGTCTTTTGATTCTTTATCCCTCACAACAATAAACATCCAGAATGTTTAAAGAATCTAAAAATTAAGTAAGTAAATACATAAATAGATATTATTTTAATTGTGGAGTTTACTTCAGTTCATCAAATAAAAAATACAATAGAGGGGGTGGCGCCTGTGGCTCAGTGAGTAGGGTGCCGGCCCCATAAGCCAAGCGAGGGTGGCGGGTTCAAAACCAGCCCCGGCCAAACTGCAACAAAAAAATAGCCAGGCATTGTGGCGGGTGCCTGTAGTCCCAGCTACTCGGGAGGCTGAGGCAAGAGAATTGCGTAAGCCCAAAAGTTAGAGGTTGCTGTGAGCCATGTGATGCCACGGCACTCTACCCGAGGGCGGTATAGTGAGACTCTGTCTCTACAAAAAATAAAAAAAAAAATACAATAGAAAATCAGCACAAGAGAACATCTTTAGCTCATCTTTCAATTAAGAGAAAAAAATTGAAAAAATAGAGAGGAGAGCAAGATGGTGGCCGAGTAACAGCTTCCTTGCATCTGGGCACCGTGAGTCCGGGGAGATAGGACTCCAGGCATCTCTGGCTGGTGGGATCTGCCTATCATCACCCCTACAAGGATACAGAGAGTCAGCGAGAGACTTCTGGACCCCAAGAGGAGGACTAAAACAGTGGAAAACTGGCAAGTGGTCGAGTGTGTTCAATGGGTCTAAACCTGCCCACAACTGTAAGTTCAGTAGCAGCAAGACTGCAAACCGGAAAGGCCTTACCTGTGAACCGTTTTCGTGTCTTTGGACTTGGCACTCAGTTGAGCTGCCTTGGGGAGAGCCTGAGCAGGAATGTGGAGAACTTTGGCCGTTATCTAGGGCCCCAGTCTAAGCCGCTGAGCCAGACAGAGCTAATAGTGTTTGGCTGTGGGCCACAGGGAGCCATTGTGAGCCATCTGCCCTGGCAAGCTCCGCCCTCAGGGTCGCAGAGCTAGAATCCGGTGGGAACTGGTAACCCAGCACCGAGTAGCCTAAGGGTGGGGTCTGAGCTGCCTTGCAGCCCTAACTCTCAGGGGCAGAGTGAGAGCGGTTTTGGCACACTGGGTAAGTGGATAGCCACTTCAGCAGTGATTCCAGCGACAAGCACTTTCCTGGGAATGCTTCTGCTCAGCAAGTTTACAAATTCAAAGTGCCTTTTAAGTGGGCTGAAGAGAGATTTAGGGTATCTACCTGCTGGGGTTTGAGAAATCAGCAGCCTCCATTCGTATCAGAACTGTGATTAACATCTCATACCCCAGAAGACCATGTGTTGCCCAGACAACATTCAACAACATATACATACTGCTTTGGTTTTGGTTGTGTTTTTTTTCTTTTTTTTTGTTTGTTTTTTTTGGTTTGGTTGTTTTTTTGTTTATTTTGATGTTGTTGATGTTGCTTTGTTTTTTAATTTCAACCTCTTCTGTACAGATCTTTTTTCTTTCTCAATTTTTCTAGTTTGATTATAATTTCCCATTGCTGCCTTTTTTAATAACTAGAACTTCATTTTTGCTACTGTTTCTACCACTATTATTTGGTTTTCCACCCAATTTTATCCCGTAAAGTTTTCTGTTTGCTTGTTTTGGTTTGATTTATAGCATTTTTGTCTTTCCTCTCTACGTGGTGGAGGTGGGGTGCTGTGTCTGATCAGGTTAGCAAAGAACTGCTGACCTCAAGGGAACCACCCAACTGGGCACCCCCAGAAGGAGGTTTTTTTTTAAGGTTGTGTCAAAGTACCCTACTATACACCTATGTTGCTCTGTCTCCCTATTTCTGTGCCTGTCTTCTTTTTGTCAATATTCCTTTTACCCATCCCCTCTCCTTTCTCTATTTTTTTTTTGTTGTTGTTGTTTTCACTCAGTCCTCCTTTCTTTCATCCCTTTCTTGCTCTTCAATCTTCTCACCCTTCTGGTCCTGTACCAAAAGGACTCATCTAACCCTTAGTACACAGGCACGAGAACTTAAAGAGCAAGAGGAAGTGAAAGGAAAATTAGGGCAAGGAAACAGATAAAAGAAATCACTCATGAGAAAGAATCAGCAGAAAACTCCAGGCAACATGAAGAACCAGTCCAGAACAACCCCACCAAGGGACCATGAGGTAGCTACTGCAGAGGATTCCACCTGTAAAGAAATGCTAGGAATGACATAAAGGGAATTTAGAATACACATGATGAAAACAATGAAAGAAATGGTGGAAATAATGAAGGAAACTGCTAATAAAGTGGAAAATAACCAAAAGGAAATCCAAAAACAGAATCAAATAAGAGATGAACGATATGAAGAATATAAAAAGGATATAGCAGAGCTGAAGGAACTGAAACAGTCAATTAGGGAACTTAAAGATGCAATGGAAAGTATCAGCAACAGGTTAGACCATGCAGAAGAAAGAATTTCAGAGGTAGAAGACAAAGTTCTTGAGATAACTCAGATAGTAAAAGAGGCAGAAAAGAAGAGAGAGAAAGCAGAACGTTCACTGTCAGAATTATGGGACTTTTTGAAGTGTTTCAACATATGAGTTATAGGAATCCCAGAAGGGGAAGAAGAATGCCCCAGAGGAATGGAAGCCATACTAGAGAATATTATAAAAGAAAATTTCCCAAATATCACCAAAGATTCTGACACACTGCTTTCAGAGGGATATCGGACCCCAGGTCACCTCAACTCTAACCGAGCTTCTCCAAGACATATTGTGATGAACCTGTCCAAAGTCAAGACAAAAGAAAAGATTCTGCAAGCTGCCAGGAGTAAGCGCCAGTTGACCTACAGGGGCAGATCCATCAGAGTGACTGCAGACTTCTCTAATGAAACTTTCTAAGCAAGAAGACAATGGTCATCTACCTTTAATCTACTTAAACAGAACAATTTCCAGCCCAGAATTCTGTACCCTGCTACGCTAAGCTTAAAAATTGAAGGAGAAATCAAATCATTTACAGATATACAAACATTAAGAAAATTCGCCACAACAAGACCAGCTCTACAGGAAATACTTCAACCTGTTCTGCACACTGACCACCACAATGGATCAGCATCAAAGTAAGAACTCAGAAATTAAAGGACAGAACCTAACCTCCACAGTGATGCAAAAGATAAAACTAAGCAATGGACTCTCACAAAATAAGATGAATAGAATTCTACTACACTTATCAATTATCTCAATAAATGTTAATGGCTTGAATTCCCCAATGAAGAGACATAGATTGGCTGACTGGATTAAAAAGCACAAGCCATCCATTTGCTGTCTGCAAGAAACAAACCTGGCTTCAAAAGACAAATTAAAGCTCCGAGTCAAGGGTTGGAAGACAATTTTTCAGGCAAATGGCATTCAGAAGAAAAGAGGAGTTGCAATCTTATTTTCAGATTCATGTGGATTTAAAGCAACTAAAGTCAAAAAAGACAAAGATGGTCATTTTATATTGGTCAAGGGAAAAATACAACAAGAAGATGTTTCAATTCTAAATATTTATGCACCCAAATTAAATGCCCCCAGATTCTTGGAACAGACCTTATTCAGTCTGAGCAATATGATACCTGATAATACCATCATAACAGGGGACTTTAACACTCCTCTTACAGAGCTGGACAGATCCTCTAAACAGAAATTCAACAAAGATATAAGAGATTTAAATGAGACCCTAGAACAACTGTGCTTGATAGACGCATATAGAACACTCCATCCCAAAGATAAAGAATATACATTTTTCTCATCACTCCATGGAACATTCTCCAAAATTGATCATATCCTGGGACACAAAACAAATATCAGCAGAATAAAAAGAATAGAAATTTTACCTTATATCTTCTCAGACCATAAGGCACTAAAGGTGGAACTCTACTCTAACAAAAATGCTTGACCCCATCCAAAGGCATGGAAATTAAATAATCTTCTGTTGAATAACAGATGGGTGCAGGAAGAAATAAAACAGGAAATTAATAACTTCCTTGAGCATAACAACAATGAAGACACAAGCTACCAAAACCTGTGGGATACTGCAAAAGCAGTTTTGAGAGGAAAATTCATCGCTTTAGATGCCTACATTTGAAAAACAGAAAGAGAGCGCATCAACAATCTCACAAGCCATCTTATGGAATTGGAAAAAGGAGAACAATCTAAACCTAAACTCAGTAGAAGAAAAGAAATATCCAAAATCAAATCAGAGATCAATGAAATTGAAAACAAAAGAATCATTCAGAAAATTAATGAAACAAGGAGTTGGTTTTTTGAAAAAATAAATAAAATAGATAAACCATTGGCCAGACTAACGAGAAATAGAAAAGTAAAATCTCTAGTAACCTCAGTCAGAAATGATAAAGGGGAAATAACAACTCATCCCACAGAGATACAAGAGATCATCTCTGAATACTACCAGAAACTCTATGCCCAGACATTTGACAATGTGAAGGAAATGAATCAATATTTGGAATCACACCCTCTCCCTAGACTTAGCCAGGAAGAAATAGAGCTCCTGAACAGACCAATTTCAAGCACTGAGATCAAAGAAACAATAAAAAATCTTCCAACCAAAAAATGCCCTGGTCCAGATGGCTTCACACCAGAATTCTATCAAACCTTCAAGGAAGAGCTCATTCCTGTACTACAGAAATTATTCCAAAAAATTGAGGAAGAAGGAATCTTCCCCAACACATTCTATGAAGCAAACATCACCCTGATACCAAAACCAGGAAAAGACCCAAACAAAAAGGAGAATTTCAGAACAATCTCACTCATGAATATAGATGCAAAAATTCTCAACAAAATCCTAGCCAATAGATTACAGCTTATCATCAAAAAAGTCATTCATCATGATCAAGTAGGCTTCATCCCAGGGATGCAAGGCTGGTTTAACATACGCAAGTCCATAAACGTTATCCACCATATTAACAGAGGCAAAAATAAAGATCACATGATCCTCTCAATAGATGCAGAAAAAGCATTTGATAAAATCCAGCATCCTTTTCTAATTAGAACACTGAAGAGTATAGGCATAGGTGGCACATTTATAAAACTGATTGAAGCTATCTATGACAAACCCACAGCTAGTATTTTACTGAATGGAGTAAAACTGAAAGCTTTTCCTCTTAGAACTGGAACCAGACAAGGTTGTCCTCTGTCACCTTTACTATTCAACATGGTGCTGGAAGTTCTAGCCAATACAATTAGGCAAGACAAGGAAATAAAGGGAATCCAAATGGGAGCAAAGGAGGTCAAACTCTCCCTCTTTGCTGACGACATGATCTTATACTTAGAGAACCCCAAAGACTCAACCACAAGACTCCTAGACGTCATCAAAAAATACAGTAATGTTTCAGGATATAAAATCAATGTCCACAAGTCAGTAGCCTTTGTGTACACCAATAACAGTCAAGATGAGAAGCTAATTAAGGACACAACTCCCTTCACCATAGTCTCAAAAGAAAATGAAATACCTAGGAATATACCTAACGAAGGAGGTGAAGGACCTCTATAAAGAAAATTATGAAATCCTCAGAAAGGAAATAGCAGAGGATATTAACAAATGGAAGAACATACCATGCTCATGGATGGGAAGAATCAACATTGTTAAAATGTCTATACTTCCCAAAGCAATCTACCTATTCAATGCCATTCCTATCAAAATACCAACATCGTACTTTCAAGATTTGCAGAAAATGATTCTGCGTTTTCTATGGAACTGGAAAAAACCCTGTATAGCTAAGGCAGTTCTCTGTAACAAAAATAAAGCTGGGGGCATCAGCATACCAGATTTTAGTCTGTACTACAAAGCCATAGTGGTCAAAACAGCATGCTACTGGCACAAAAACAGAGACATAGACACTTGGAATCGAATTGAAAATAGAAATGAAACTAACATTTTACAACCACCTAATCTTTGATAAACCAAACAAGAACATACCTTGGGGGAAAGACTCCCTATTCAATAAATGGTGTTGGGAGAACTGGATGTCTACATGTAGAAGACTGAAACTGGACTCACACCTTTCCCCACTCACAAACATTGATTCAGGATGGATAAAGGACTTAAATTTAAGGCATGAAACAATAAAAATCCTCCAAGAAAGCATAGGAAAAACACTGGAAGATATTGGCCTGGGGAAAGACTTCATGAAGAAGACTGCCATGGCAATTGCAACAACAACAAAAATAAACAAATGGGACTTCATTAAACTGAAAAGCTTCTGTACAGCTAAGGAGACAATAACCAAAGGAAAGAGACAACCTACACAATGGGAAAGGATATTTGCATATTTTCAATCAGACAAAAGCTTGATAACTAGGATCTATAGAGAACTCAAATTAATCCTCATGAAAAAAGCCAACAATCCCATATATCAATGGGCAAGAGACATGAATAGAACCTTCTCTAAAGATGACAGACGAATGGCTAACAAACACATGAAAAAATGTTCATCATCTCTATGTATTAGAGAAATGCAAATCAAAACAACCCTGAGATATCATCTAACCCCAGTGAGAATGGCCCACATCACAAAATCTCAAAACTGCAGATGCTGGCGTGGATGTGGAGAGAAGGGAACACTTTTACACTGCTGGTGGGACTGCAAACTAGTACAACCTTTCTGGAAGGAAGTATGGAGAAACCTCAAAGCACTCAAGCTAGACCTCCCATTTGATCCTGCAATCCCATTACTGGGCATCTACCCAGAAGGAAAAAATTCCTTTTATCATAAGGACACTTGTACTAGACTGTTTATTGCAGCTCAATTTACAATCGCCAAAATGTGGAAACAGCCTAAATGCCCACCAACCCAGGAATGGATTAACAAACTGTGGTATATGTATACCATGGAATACCATTCAGCTATTATAAAAATGGAGACTTTACATCCTTCGTATTAACCTGGATGGAAGTGGAAGACATTATTCTTAGTAAAGCATCACAAGAATGGATAAGCATGAATCCTATGTACTCAATTTTGATATGAGGACAATTAAAGACAATTAAGGTTATGGGGGGGAGGAAAAGCAGAAAGAGGGATGGAGGGAGGGGGTGGGGCCTTGGTGTGTGTCACACTTTATGGGGGCAAGACATGATTGCAAGAGGGACTTTGCCTAACAATTGCAATCAATGTAACCTGGCTTATTGTACCCTCAATAAATCCCCAACAATAAAAAATAAAATAAAATAAAATAAAAAAAGAGACAAAGAATTACGATTAATTAAAATTAGTATTCTTTCTCAAAGTGTGGGCTAGAAAGAGTGGTGTCCATTTTCCAGGTGTGAGTAGTAAGAAATATACAATTGGCAATCCAGAGAAATTATGAAAAGAATTAGTGAGATGCTCACACAAAATCCCTAATCACCTAAATTGCATTCTTGTGTAAGAAAGCTTCCTGAGCAACAATATTACCAGGTCCCCCTATGACAAAGGCACTGGTGGTAGAGTCAGGATAAGAATATGGCAAGGATTTTGCTCTTTCTCTCAAGAGAGCTACCATATGTAGGAAGGGAGGATAGTTGTAGGAGAAAGTGTCCAGTGAAGTTTATAATTGCAGTCACTTAAGCTGATTACAAATTTAAAGAAGCAAACCAAAATGCATTAATCAGATACATATCTTCAAATGTATGAAAGTTTTAATGAATTGCTAGAAGAATTTAAGGAAAGGAGTGATGAATTATGGCTGAGCAAGCAAGTCTTGGGAAGTTTCAATGAAAAGGAAAAATTTGAGTTAGGGCTTTCATGTTAACACAAATTTTATCAAGTCAGAAATATGGTATTTCAGGTAGAAAAAAACTGCATGGACAATGATACCATGACATGAATGTATCAAAGAACAGTAACTGGAGATCCAGAGTGACTGACGCTGTAGATGACTTCTGAACAAATACACCAGATTACAGAAATGTAATTCTGGTGCAATGGGATGAATACATCAAAGTTGAGGAAGACAGGAAACTGAGACAAGTGTCAGACACCATTGTCCTGGAGAGAAACTGGTCACTAAAGGAGTAGCCTACAAGGGTGAAAACAAGGAGGGAAGAGGAAACAAGAGAACATAAAGAGAATATTAATCTTTATAGCTTTGGTGGAAAAAAATCTATGATTATTTAGGGGCTGGGTGTGGTGGCTCACACCTGGCTCACACCAGTAATCCTAGCACTCTGGGAGGAAGAGGAGGGGGGATTGCTCAGGAGTTCAAGACCAGCCTGAGCCACAGCAAGATCCTATCTCTCCAAAAAATAGCCAGGTGTTGTGGAAAGTGCCTGTAGACCCAGCTACTCAGGAGACTGAGGCAAGAGGATCACCTGAGCCCAAGAGTTTGAGGTTCCTGTGAACTATGACAACACAGCACTCTACCAAGGGTGACAAAGTAAGACTCTGCATAAAAAAAAAAAAAAAAAAATCTATGATTGTTTATACAGCTATAGAGAGAAAGGGGAACATTTTTAAGGGAGTGGGATGTAAAGTTTCAGTTTGGTGAAAGTTGACTTTGAGTTGACTTCTACATTTTTTTAAAAGTGACTAAAAGACATTTGTATATATGATCCTGGACCTTGGTAAAGCTTTTGGGACCTAAGGTAGATTCGCAGGCCCATAGTGGAGATACCAATTGAATAGCTGGTGGTGACTCAGCCCACCAAGGGCTGAGATAGCCTAGGATAGCCTAGGATAGCCTAAAAAGAAGGAAAGCCCTATTTACTTGGCTATGGTCTGAATGTTTGTGTCTTCTCCCACCCCGATCCAAATTCACAGGCTGAAATCCTAAACCCTAGATGGTATTATTAGAAGGTGGGGCCCTTGGGATGTAATTGGTCCATGAAGGCTCCATCCTTGTGAATGGCATTAGTGCCTTTCTAAAAATGGCCGAGGGAGCTCCTTTACTCTCTCCAAGAAAGTACCATCTAGGAACCAGGAAACAAGCCCTCATCAAACACCAACAACTCTGGTGCCTTGATATTTAGACTTCCCAGATTCCAGAATAGTGAGAAATAAATTTCTATTATTTATAAATTACCCAGGCTAAAGCGTTTTGTTACAGCAGCTTGAAAAGTCTAAAACATAATTCAAGGCCCTGCATCAGACACTTCATCTATGTAGTTGAACCAAATGTAAGCTTGAAATTTCAGAGAAAAGTAGCCCTGACTGAATGAAATGAGTCCAGACAAGAGATGCGTGCAGGAGAAAACAACCTCTCTGAAGACAAAGGAGGAAAACATTTCAAAGGCAGGAGTGCCAAATGCTGTGTTAGGATGAAGACCAAGTATTCATCATTTGGGGTGGTTGTAAACATGGGTTGTTTTTATGTGAAGAAATAAGATGACCGTTCTCTTTCACATCTCTGTTGTTCCCCTCAACAGTCTGGACCCATGAAATAATCTTTAGCACTGAATAACCCACATAGGGTTGAAAAGGGAATTTTGTGGGTTGCTGTGTCCCGTGTCAGCTGATTACCTCCTCTTCCAGGTAGATTAGCTGCTGGGGATTCCAACTGCTCACAGTAGCAGCTGTTGTTACTGACTGTCACAAGCCACAGCCAGCAAGAGCTAAGTAATGCTGGGGGGAAGGTGAGGGGAGACCGAACCCTTATTGTTCAGCAGAGTCGCTGTCTATTAGATAAATAGGGGACAAAGGTGGATCTGAAACTCCTAAGAGCTTTTCCTCTTGCTTTTCTGTGAGATTCATTATAGTTTTTGACTACCAGGAGAATTCCATCATTTTTCATGAATACTTTCCAAACAAGTTTGTGAAAGCACAAACATTCACATTTGTTAGACTTTTCTCATGAATTAAGCTCCGCTTTTCCCTAACAACAACAAAAGGATCACATGCTCCATCTCTGTGCTTGCTGAGTTCACTCCGTGTGTGCTGAGTGATTGTCCTTGCCTCAAGGACCACCCTGCTGACCTCTAAGCTCTAGCCTCTTTGTAAAAGTAACAAGCATGAGACTCGTTAAGCAAATTGTATTTTTCCTTCCTCCAAAAAGTCCCCATAAATAGATGCATTGCTCTGTTCTCAACCATGTTGGTCTATGGTGCGTTTTACTCCTTCCGTATTCCTTTCTGTCTAATAAATCCTATCTTACCACTGGGTGGGGAAGTGATAATGCAGCACTTTGAAAGTGGACCCCAAAGGTGAGGCAACAGGAATTCATGGTCACAATGGCTACAACTTGGTGCCTGCGCCTTGGAGACATCCTGGTTCTCAGCAGGGGCATGGCTGAACACAGGGGCTACTCTGGAGGAGGGCAAGGAGAGACTATGACTTTGAGTCAGAAAGGAGGAAGGAGAGAAAATGTATTTGCTTGGCTCTCTTGTTTTTTTGCTTCTTATTAGTCAAAGCTTGCCATTTGTGGGCTTCAGCTTTCCTGTATCCTAGAATTCATCATTTGGCTTTTTCTATAGAAACTCAGGAGGCCAATTCCTCTCCTGGGAGGTGGTGTTTTAAACAAATTTTAAAGTGGGAGGAGGGGGCAGAAAGTCTGATCACGTAGCAGGTTGGCCTGGCTGTGCACAGGCAGTCAAGGTACAAGGTTAACCTTCCCAGGGCAGGGGACTAGGTGACCCCAGACAGGGGGCTGACGTGGTCCCCGCATGGCAGGTTCAGGCACACTGATGTTGAGGGGGCTACCAACACTGAGGAAATCTGAGAAAGTGGTTATATTTGTATCTCATAAAATAATCTGAATTTTATTAATTTTTTAGAGACAGAATTTCACTTTGTCACCCTCGGGAGAGTGCCATGTTGTCACAGCTCACAGCAACCTCCAACTCTTGGGCCTAGGTTATTCTCTTGCCTCAGCCTCCCCAGTATCTGGGACTATAGGCACCCACCACAATGCCTGGCCATTTTTTGTTATTGTTGTAGTTTGGCCAGGGTTGAGTTCAAACCCACCACCCTTGGTATATAGGGCCAGCACCCTACTCACTGAGCCACAGGCACTTCCCAAATAATCTGAATTTTAAAAAGTATCAACCAAACACTAAGCAGAGATGAACAAGAGGTTTATCAAGAATTCTGTCAAATGTAGTTGAACACAAAAATCATGGTAATTTTAAATTGGTTTTAAAATACAGGCATCTTCTTTTATAATCACACTCTCAAGATTTGGTTTTATACTAACAAACATTTTTTGCAAAGTGACATGTTGAAATGTTATTTTGATCCTTTTTCCTACATTGTTATTTATGTCATGGGCTCTACAGTCAACATCGTGAAGAATTTGATGCCTCAAATGATGTACTGACCACACTTTGAGTGAAAATGATAGCAGTGTAAAGAAATCAGCAGAATTTCCATAGCTCAGTTGCAAATTTTGCAGGAAATGCTTTTAAATTTCTTCTTATTCAAACTAACAGTTTAATTTAGACCCTTGAGATTATATGATGTGTTCACCAAAACCAGATTTAAAATTACTGTCATGGCTTTTGCCATTGGTAGGAAAATACCTTTACAGATATCAAGTGGTGTCACAATTCAAAGACTCTTTCTTCCAGCTCCTCCTGTGTTAACTAGCTCAGTTGTGAAAGAAAGAAGCAGATGCGTTCATAAAGTAAGAGTTGCTTTTCCATTTAACCATTAAAGATATTATAGCAAAGTCAAGGGAGTTGTAAATATCCTGGTTTGCAAAATAATATTTTCTCTGGACTTCACACCATCAGAATTGTCCGGAGCACAGAGAAGCAGAAGAGATTCTTCACGAATTTCTCACAGAAAGAGCAAATTTAGTTCTTTTTGTTGCTTCAGTTCATCCCACCACAGAGACAGAACAAAACAGCACCTAGAGTGTTGCAAATTAATACTTCTTTCTTATTCAGAGGATACAAATTACTGGATATTTCCATCTGTGATGTGTGCTCTTTTGCCCAAATTTTTGAACAAAAATAAGGATGTGCATTATACCTGGGTATGTATGTATATAAATGTTTTAAATTCTTTTATTTATTCTTCTGTGTTAAAAATGTTACCCTAGTGTCGGGGGTCTCTTCGTGGTCGCCACTTATCAGGGCCCAGAACTGGTTGGTCTCCTGCCCTGGCTTAACTAGGTTCTTGACCAGATCGCTAAACTACTGTCTCGCTCAGGAACAATTGCTCTTAGGTGCCTGAGGGCTATTTACTTTAGTTTAAGGGAGAGGAGAGATAATCTTAGAGACAGTAAAGCAGTTTTCTTAGAAAGACAGATCTTAGTCTTTAGCAGAGCTTAGTGATCTTCAGCAGAGAGACACCGTGCTGGCGATCTGCAGGCAGAAGTGACAGAGTGAGAGGAAGCAGGTCCCTGATAGAATGCACACGCTCCATCCAGCCTAATATAGGGCTGATCTTGTGCCTCTCAACACCACAGGTGTAGAGACTGCCAAGTCACTAATGCTCTCGTCTCCCCAGCTCTCTCTCCCCAGCTTTAGGAGAGCTAAGTCCCTCCGCAGGCCTTTTTCACCAAGGTGTTCCATTATTGAGCTACAGGTGTTTCTTACAACTCTCACTCCTCCTAGCTGTAGGCTATATGGGCTGCTACACCCTAGAAAGCAGTCACAATATCCGTATGCAAAACAAAACCCTGTAATATGGTAATTGCTTTTGTTGAACTTAGCATGAGCTTGCAATGAGAGCATTGTCAGCCAATTAAGAGTGACATATTTCTCTTTGTAAACTTCAGGCAGAGGCTAGAAATCTAGGTGATATTTTAAAAAATTATTGGAAAATCCCTTGGAAAATGTCAAAACAGCTTTATACTCTGCAAGCTTTAAGCTCAGTTATTAAATATGCTAAAGAACATGCCACAGAGCTGCCAACAGAAACCTTGGGTTGACTTCCACTAAGAGTGTCATCAGAATGGGAAGAAAAGCTTCTGCAGATGCCAAGACTGAAGAAGGCAATGCAAAGGTGACCCCGAAAATGGCCTGAGGCGGAGAGGAGGTGAAGACCGGATCTGGAGCAGTGTCACAGCGTCACCCTGGGATCTCTGTTTTGACCAAAATGATACAAGAAGAGGGTAAAAGGATTGACTGCATGAGAAAAAGAATTGATAATATCTCAGGGACACCTAACTTGTGCTTTAGCTTTATAAGAGAGTAGATTTGAGCATGGGGATGTGAATAAAACTTGCTCCCAAACTTCCAGCAGGCTCTGAGAATCAAGCTTTGGAATTTCATTCTTATGTTATCAATTTTCTAAAGACTTACAACTTGGAGCTGTCCCAAATCACCAATATGGATAAGGTCCCACTCCCATCGGATGTGCCATCCAGCAGAACTGTGGACATCAAAGGAGCAAAGACTGTACGTGTTAATCTAGTGGACAGGAGAAAACACATTTCACTGTTGCTCTGACCTGTTGTGCAGACGGGACAAACTACTACCCACCATCATCTTAAAAAAGAAAAAAAAAATTCCCACAAGAAAAGATTCCAAGTGGAGTTATTGTCCATGTGTATGAAAAAGGATGGACGAATGAAAAAGTCGGGACAATGTGGTTTAACAAAGCCTGGTCATGAAGTCCTGGAGAATTCTTTTAAAAACCAGCTGGACTTGTATTTGATCCCTTCAAAGCCATGTTACACAAAATGCAAAAGCAACTGCAGCAGACTTGAAAATCCAACTTGCTTTGGTACCTGATGGGCTAACCAGCTGACTGCAGCCTCTTGATGCATCAGTAAACAAACCTTTTAGGCCCTAATGAAGAAAGAGGGGACTCAATGGATGTGGTCAGCTGCTGATGATTTAACACCTACAAGCAGAATGTCTCCATTCTGGGTTTGTGTCACATCCATTGTGACACATGTGACACATCCAATGGATGTCACATCCATTGCCTGGGTTTGTGACTGGATCCTGAGATCATGGAATGGTGTCAAGAAGGAAGTGGTTGTAAGATCATTTAAAAAATGCAACATCAGCAACGCTATAGAGAAATCTGAGGACAATGAAATTTATCAGGAAGAGGAAAGTTACTCTGCAGAAGACACCAGTCATGCAAAAATTAAAGAAGATGATACTTCTGGTATCCATAGTGAGGAAGAGCTCTTGGCCTTCTATGATGTGTAAATATCAAAAATTTGTTACTGATACATAAAATTTCTTGTCCCTTTATCTGTTCGTATGTTTTGTAAATATTTGTTACATAAAATGTCTCTTACCATATGTTGAAAAGCAAATGTTAAAATTCCTTTGTAACACAAAAAACAGGTTCATAAATATAAACAAATAAATTTTTGACTTAAAAAATTAAAACAAAAGTGTTTTCCTGAAAGTTTGGGCCAAAAATTTGGGAAAGCATTATACATTGCAAAATACTTATTGATAAATTTGCTTGAAAGCTACTTACCTAACAAAGTTAATATTTGGGCCATCTTTGATTAATAAAAATTATTATAACAAATTGAGTGCTTTTTCTGTGCCAGACACTCTTCTAAATATTTTCAATAACAATTTTAATCCTTACAATAATCTGTACAACCAACCCTAAGAGTTTAGTACTACTAATTCAATATTTTGTAGAGATAGAAATTGATAATCAAAGCACTTATGAAGCTGCCCAGGGTCGCACATGCAGAGCTGAGATTGAGCAGTCTGGAATCAGAAGTTAAAATGATTCAAATAGGTTGTTTCCTGACTCCTGACACTTCAAATAGTGCACATGCGTGTGTGTGTGTGTGTGTGTGTGTGTGTGTGTGTGTAGAATGAACATGAGTATGTATGATTTCTTGTTTTCTTTATTTGCTCAATGGCCAATATGGGGCCTATTTCTTAAAAAATAAGTCTTGAATCTTCCTACTTTATCAAAGAGTCAATATAAATCATAAAGAAAATGTGAGTTACCCTGACATTATCCTTTCTTCAATGCTCATAAGCTTTATATCAAATATATTAAGGAATCTAACTCCCTGTTCTTCAAAAATGTGCTCAGGCTTAGTGAAACATGAAAAGTGACAGATTGTTTATTAAGTCGCTTAACCACTAACACATCCCCTCTCTTTTTCAAAGAGTGAGATATGACTTCAGCTGCTAGGGAAGTTAATGCCCTCAGGAGTAAGTGATTGAGAAGAGCTATGACACATCTGTACCTGCCTCACAACACAAGGTAAATAAGGGAGGAATTATCTTCTGACACTTCTTAGGGCTGCTAGGAGACAGAAAGCTTCTCCTCCAGATTCCATCAGATGTGTTTCAATTCAACTAACTTTTTGCCAGCTTTTGTCAGGGAATACAAATTTAGAGGGAGAGGAGATCAGGGCTTCAGAACATTTTACTCTTGGGATTCTGCCTCTAGAACAGCTCCAATTTAAGTATTAAGATGTGTGCAAAGTCACAATCATTTCAAGGTTATCTCTTTCAATTGGGGAATCAGAATCTTTCCAAATGCACACCTAAATTTTAGGCCAGGGTGAGGGCAAACTGCTGATAGTTGGAATTACAAGGATACAGTCTCACGTTATTTCCTTTACTTGGTTTGGGTTGAAACTTGTTTTTTAACGTCATTTTTTCCCCACCTGGTGTCTCTTATTTCCTCCAACCTCCAGCTGAGGATTTGCTCTTTCTCTTCCCACCTTCATCTCCATTTCTACAACCTTGATTGTTTCCACCTTTATATTTTATCATAGGGGTAGCTTTTGATCACATGAACACTTAGCAGAATTCACATACATACTAGTTTTAGTATTTCCATACAGGATGACCTCTCCCAGCTATTGCATTATAAAGTTCTAGTTCAAAGTAACAAGCTCAGGTGCCTCATATGTCATGAGAATTCAGAAGGTTCTTCCTTTTATTTTGAATGGGAGTGTATGTCACTAACAGTGCTTCCTAAAGCCTTCCCAGCAAGGGAACACGTGTCTTCTTCTGAAAGCTTTGATCTATGCATGATCTCTCGGTCAAAAGAGGACAACAATGCTTGCCAGTTGGTGGAGTTTATGCTTCTTTCACCCGTCAATGATATGCTCCACACAATTAGTTAGCACCTGCATATACCTGGTCATGGTATTGAATTATTCATTCAAATTCCCATAGTGTTCAGTCAGCCCAGGAATAGATGGTGTAGTGGTGTCAGTAGACATGGGTTGACCGAGCACTATTTCAAAAGGGATTAACTGTATCTTCCATTTAGAGTATCCGTATTCTTATAAGGGCCAAAAGTAATACTTGTGGCCATTTAAATCCAGTTGTCTTGACAAGATTTTCCCAAAGTCTTCTTCTGTTCAGATTATTTTTACATTCCACTTATGCTGAGGATTGGGGATGATATGGTGTATAGAATTTTAATGAATACCCCAGAGCCATTGCAAGCATTTTATTTCTGCTATAAAATGTATCCCTTGATCTGACTCAATCCATAAAGAAATACCCCAAAGAGGTATAATTCCAGTCATTACTATCTTCCCCACTGTTGCAGCATCAGCAGGCCTAGCAGGATAGCACCAAGTTCATCCACGCAACATGCAAACAATAACCAAACAGTGAGAAAAGCTTAATGCCATTTGTCAATCTACAAAATCGCTTTGGAGTGCCACAAAGGGAAGAGTGGGCCTTCGAGCCTTCCTGAAGACAATTAGTTTGCTCCAGAGATTTGGTGAGATTTACAAATAGTGCATTGTGATGGAATTTGCTCAGAGATTTTGTAGATAACAGGGCAGTACAAATTATTACTTTTTTAAAAAAATTATCCCCTGTTTGCACATATGTCTCATCTGGTGAAAGATAAGTGCAAGCCAAAAAGTTAAAAGAAAAGAAGCTACAGGGAGTCTGTTTGGCTCAGAATACAATCCATGTGATCATTGCCTAATATTCTTTTGTATCCATTTATATTTTTTGGATTGTGGGGCATTAGCTTATTCATCAATAATATCAGATAGAGATAAGAGTAGGGCAAACAATTAAGTAGCAAAACAATATGAAGGGCCATGTTTCTATCATATATTTAGCAACCCCAAAAGTATTCATTTCTGTGGGGTGGGCAGTCGTAGCAATCTTAGAAGGAAGGTGAATAGTTGATAGTAGGGCAGCAATTATAGGCCCATTGGCAATAGGAGTATCAAAGAAACTACCGATTTCCAAATTGTGCCAACTGCATGCAGACTCCAAGTCCTATTCGGAATCTTCAGGCAGAATGACAATTTTTCCTTTGCCAGTGTGCAAGCTCTAGTGAGGGCTATGACAAAGTCGATTCAGGCATTTTGGGGTGTGCTTTTGAGTACCCTGAGATATATTATGTCTTAAGTAAGTAACAGTTGTCTGTATCCACTGGAGTAAAGACCTAGAGCTTTATGGCCTATTCACCCAGAGTTGACAGAATAGTGCAGGGGTCTAGGAGGACACCTGTTTAGAGTGAAAGATCATCCAGCAAAAGATGGACCCTTAGGTAAGGGTTTTAGAGTCTGAATCGCTTTGAGAATTTGAGAGAATATTGTAGGAGACTCACAGTATCTCTGAAGTATTTAGGGTCATGTTAATTATCTCCTTCTAAAGGTGACTGCAAAGACAAATTGTGTATCAGGGAAGAACAGAATTGAAAGAAAGTTAAGCAGAGCTCAGTCATCATGAACTAGGAGGCATTTGAGTTAGTTTCTATTTTCTTGATAAAATATTTAATAGATTTTTAAGCCAATTAATTTTGGTTCCTGTATTTTGGTGGTGATGTCACCACATGTTTATCATATATAGAGATACAGACGCACAGACAGAAGCTTATCTTACAGCAATTACAAAGAATTTTTATTTGATGGCTTTAAAATGTAATTATTTTGTTTAAATTCACACTATCAACCTTAATTACTAATTTTATTATTTTAAGCAGCTATTAGCTATACAACAGTTTGCCTTTAGTAAGATTGTGCCATAAGAATTTACTGCTTTTGTGGCCTAATACTTACATATGTATGTATAGGAAGGCATAGCCAGGAAGTGGAGGATTCAGTTCTTCAGAAAGGAAGGATTCTATTTCTTCCTAGAATCTTAGCTTTGGATCTTAGATCTCTATGATCAACTTAGACATTTTTTTTCCCTTCCCCAACCACACGAGAAAAAGGAGCAAAGAGAAAGAAAACAGAATCTCTGTGGATTCCTGAAAGCTGGAGTTTCCATCCTCTGCAATATTGCCATTAAATATTAATTTCTGCCTGACACAGATATTTGAGGCCTCCAACTATATCTAAACTAATTATCAGATCCAATGTGATCCCAGACCAAGTTCAGTCTGTGTCACAAACCTATAATTTATGGCACACCTTTTGGGGGTGGGACACAACTATCAGAGGGACTCTACCTAACAAATGCCATCAGTGTAACCTAATTCTTTGTACCCCCAATGAATCCCGAACAATCAAAAAGAAAAAAATTGCCTTAACAAACTCAGAGAGCTCAAAACACAGATGTGTGGAGCTTTGGAATCTGAGGGAGAAGGTACCCACACTCCCCATTGCTAAGGGAGAGCTGGGGCCACCATGGCCAGTGTGCACCCTGCTCGTTCAGTGTTCCTGGGGTCTCTGTGAGCTGTAGTGCAGCGCCCACTTATGACCAATTAAATCTAACAGAGTTTAATTGAGCAAAGAATTAGTCACAATTCAGGCAGCTGAACTAGAGCAAGTTTAGACAGAGTCCAGTTGCTGCTGTGAGGTTGAAGATTCATGGGCAGAAAAAAAGTGTGTGACAAAGGATGGAAGTGAGGTACGGAAACAGCTGATTGGTTACATTTGCCTTACCTGGGAAAGACCTGGTTTTTTGTTTCATTTTTGATTGCCTTTGTTTACACTGCTAGCTGAGTCACCTGGGAAGCTTTACAACTTGCTATACTACACCTCACTCCAAATCAATAAAATCAGAAGCTCTGGTGGTGAGTTGTTGGTGTTGTGTATTTTAAAAGCTCTTCAGCTTTTGCTCTTAAGCAGCCAACGCTGAGAATTACTAGGTGACTTAAGTAAATGAATGTATGATAGATGAATGACCCAACTACATTGTGTATCATTGTGTATCAATTGTCAGGACAAATTTTTTAAATGCTTATTATGAATGGCAGTGATCCAAATAAGGAAGAAACAAAGATCAACTTTTCCTATTCTCCAGGTTAACTCACAGTTCTGAGGAAACTAGTGAATTGCTGTGAGCACACTGTGTGGATCTGTAAATGTGCCTTTTTCACTGAACTGTATTAGGTAAGATGCTAGAGATCGTGACACCTCTAGATTCCCATTTTACAGAGTCACTCTGTTGTCAAAAGACAGGAGACAGACACGATTCCTTCTTCATCTCTGCATGTGGAGTTTCAAACTAAATTAATTATTGACTTTTCTGCTACATTTTCATCAGTGATCAATTCACATCTTTTATCCACAATAATGTGAAGAGGTTGACCCCAAAGATTCCTTTGACTTGCAAGGTATTTAGAAGTCATTGATCTAATTCTCCCGTCAATGAATAGAGTAGTCACGTGAGTTGAGTGATGAGCTCTCCCTCATACTTAAGGGTGTGATGAAGTCAGGTCATCCGTTCCGTGGTCATCCTACTGCAGTCACCATCTCACCCACCAGGGCTTTGATGTAGGCCATGTATCATTTGTTTAACTTGCAGAAGGTAAACAATGGTAAGTCACGTTTGCTTGTTGGCCCTCGTGATATTCTCTGCTGTCATCCTAATACATATCAGATAATCCAACATTGTTTGAAAAACTGCTGCTTTTCAGACCTTCGTTTGACATAATTTTAAATAGCATAACATTTTAAGTGGAGTAACATTTAAAATCCAAGAGAAAATGGTACAGATAATTGTATTCCCCATGAGTTTTCTTTGTTAGGCATTTTATTTATCTCACTAAATTGGTAATAAAAATTCTACTTCTTTCTATGCAAAAATATATTGACATGTGGCTAATTGTGATTCATAGGCACCAAAGTAAATGTTCTAAATTTGCATTTTCTTTTCTTTTTTTTTTTGAGATGTCTTCAGTTTTATAGGTGTAATTTTATTGCAGGGGGTTAAGAGGTAGAAAGGCAATCATTTTATTTATTTGTTTTTATTTTGTGTACTCCACATACTGAGGAAGATGATTTTTCAGTGGAGAATTCTAAGTTCATGTTTTGCCTGTTAAAGTAACTTGCCTCTTAACATCAGCGTCAACTGGAATGTCCCAATTAATCAACTCCCAACATTAACCTGGGAGATGTGGAAGAACGAGCAGGGGGAAATAAAAAGGAAAAACTGTCAATGTAAGTAAAAAGTAGTGCGTTAAGAACTTGGAATTGACCATTGCTTTGAACAGTGTGAAATAAATCACTGGTGACTTTTGAAGACGCAGGAAACACTACCCCAGAGTATGGCTCCTTGGCATTTGAAAAAACAGAAAAAAGTAGAGAATCTCTCTGACCTTCTCCTGCCATTCCCTGAGGCAGCTCATGAAATCCAGGGAAGTCCTACTCTAACCTTGAAGGACCACAGGAAATTTTTCCCCCAAATACGAGTCTTTGGTATAAAGAGTAGTTTTGAATTAAAGACCCTGAGAGAGCAAATTGAATTGTATGAGTGCCTTATACATTTTGGATATTAACCCCTTACTTAAGGGATTACAAAATGCAAATATTTATTTTCATTCTGAAGGTTGCTTTGTACTTTTTGATTGTTTGCTTTGATGTCTTTCTAAATATGTTTTGTGTGTTTTCTATAAGTTTTTGCTTTATTTTTAACATGGGACTTACAGAAAACATCATATAGTTAATAATGGTCTACTTCAAAATGAAATAAATTGTCTTCAATCTCTTACAAAAACTCTATACTTTTACTCCCCCTCCATTTTCTGTTTTGATGTCAAGATTTGCTTCTTTTTATATTTTGCATCCTTTAATAAGTGTACCGATAGTTATTTTTAATAGTTCCTATTAACTTTTATACTAGAGTAAAAAGTGATTTATGTACCATCATTTCAGTGTTAGAATATCTGAATTTGACTATATTATTACCTTCACAGTAAGTTTTATGCTTTGATATATTTTCATGTTATTAGTTAGTGTCCTTTCATTTCAACTTGATGAATGAACTCCCTTTAGCATTTCCTGTATGGCAGGTGTGGAGACAGAGGAAAAAAAAAAAGCGTTCTGTGACTTTCTTAAGAGAAGCAGCCATGTTTTATTTCTCTTTGTACCGTAAATTCCTAAAGCAGGGGTGTCCAACCTTTTCTTTTTTTTTCTGCCACACATCGGAAGAATAAGAGTTGTTTGGGGCCACACATTAAACACAAAAACACTAAGTAAAGCTGATTAGCAAAGAAAAAAAAAGTCTGTGCAAACTTTTCATACTATCTAACACCACAGGTAACAAAAAAAAATACTGACAAAATTAGCATGTGGCCCACTGGCTGGAGGTTGGACACGTGACCTAAAGAAAGATATTAGTGTTTGTCACCAAAAGTTTGCCACTTGTCCCTGAGGCCAAATCAGTGAGAACAAAGAATGAGAAGAAGTGGTTTGAGGAAAAGGAAAGAGTTTATTAATTTGCAGGCAAATGAGAAGGGCGGTAGACTAGCATCTCAAGCTAGTCCTGCCTTCAAGCAGAAATTCGGGGCTTTTTAGAAGGGAGATTTTTCAGTTGTTAAGCTTGAGTCTGTGTGACCAGTGTCACATGTGGTGGCTTCGAGTTAATTGGTGGTTTTGGTTAACCTTATCTCTGGTGAGGATGATCTGTGACTCTTGACTAGATAATTCTGTTGAGCCATCTTCTATGGTTTAAGATACTGGAAAACAAACAGCAAAGAACATATTTCTGCCCCTTTGATTACTGGCCTTGGGAAAGAGTACAGGTTTTAATTCTTCCAAAGGGAGGTTTTAAAGAAACAACTCATGGAATACTTTGTTGCCTTTTCAGACCTTTATCTCTTACATATTTAAGAATGGAAGCTGGAAAGGAAGGAAATAAAATCCAGTATAGAAAGCACTAGAAGGAAATGCAAGGAAGATAACAAGGAAAGAAATTAGAAATGTTTTTCCCCCACGTCTATTTCTTTGACATATGGTAGGACTTCTGTAGTTGACCACCTCCCTACACTGACCACATCCTCAAGTTGACCTAATTTTCATAGACTGGACATGTACCACCCATACTTACCATTACAGTAGGCCTCGTTCCTTATGTTGACCCCCTCTGTATGTTGACCAATTGGTTGCAGCCCATGGATGGTCACCTTGCAGAGGTTCTGCTGTAATATGAGATGGCTACCATGGGTCTCCCTGAAGTCATTCTGCAAAGCTGTCTTTTGTGAAAAGAAATTTGCATCCATACAGAATCTGCATTAACACAGCTGGGTCTTTCCTTATCCATATAGGAAAGACTGACTGAGACACCTTTCGATGTCTAGAAAGAAACATTTACTATCTATTTTCTCTGACTCTATCTAAAGAGCAAAAGAATTAAAGAGCTGTGGTCTGTGCTCCCAAGTTGCTTACATAGTGTTAGCAGTGTGCACTTAATGTCTTCCAATATGAAGTGCCTAGTTTCAGAATTCAGAGCTCTGAACAGTGCAATTTTATCTTTTAATTTTAAAGTTGATTGTCATTTTTCATTCAAATATATCAGAATGTTTATACACGTATTCACATGTAGTATAGGGAAGAAGTATTCATAGTTGAACTGTTTCACTTTGTGGACCCTAAGGCCCACGTGGTCCTAGGCATTTGTCTACTCTTCAATCTGCGGATGTGTTCACATTTTAGGCAGAACCAGCACTAATCTCAGGGAAAGAGGTATCTGAAATGTTTTGATCAATTTCTAGTGTTCCAAAAAGTGATTTTGGTCTTGGTAATCAGGAAATAGACACTGATTTTACCAGTCACTGGTGTTCTGAAAGCTCATCTTTTTGGGCCATCAACAAATGTTCTCTGACAAGATGGATGTCCTGCTGGTTTGTCATCTTCTGTCCAAAAAGAGGACTCCCTGCCTGGTTCTGATACCCACCTTACATGCTGAACATCACTGGCTTACATTACTGCCGCGGACCGCCAGTCGAATGAGTCTCAGTCCGAGGGCTTTCAGGGCGAGAACGGCTCAGGTTGATTGAAAGGGCGACGCAGGAAAATGACAAACTGCCACACACCAAGGATGATGAAGAAAGCAGTTGTGTTTTACTGATTTTTAGGCATGGTATTTATACATTTTTGACAATGTCTTACAAACTACAAAAGATATTTTTATGACTTGCTGATGCTTACAAAGTTCTTATCGAGTTTTGTAGATGGGAGTAGTCAACCGTCTTTTCTTAGACAATGTTTCTGCCCGTAAGGGGGAACAAAGGACTGCTGCTTATCAGCAGTTACTCTTCTACTTTTCTTTATCTATGTTTAAACCTTCTTTCTTTGTAAAACTGCTTTGTTCACATTTTGTATTTTTATATTTTTATATTTGATTATGATTTTTATGTTGTTAGTGAATTGATAGTGAATTATGTATATGTTTTAAGTGTATAGTGACAAAATTATAGAGAAAGCAATTTCATAGAAAACTTATTTCAAAGAAACAGTTTCAAAGGGACATAAGGTAGAGATAAGAGACCGGAGGGAGCGGGTATCTGGTAGGAACATCTTAACTTATCATCCCTGCATTCTCTTGATACATTGTTTCAATTAACTGACCTTTATGGTGGGAACGTGTTCCCTTGGAGACTTTTTAGTCTCCATTGTATAGATGAAGTCATGGATTAGTAAGTCATTATGTTTATTCTTAGTTTCTGAGGACATTCAAGTAACAATTAACCATTCAACTCAACAAACAAGTTTCAAACAGGTTTCAGGGTAAAGGTTACTCAGGCCTTTATGCCGCACCTCATGACTTCCTACGTTCACTAAAAGGCATGCTAGGCAACTTATGCGCTGCTGTCGCAAACCAGGGGGACTGGGGGCAACGCTCCGAGGAGCACCCACCGCCTTACCACAGTTTTTACAACGCGGACAGAGCCATCCCGCCACGGCTTGATGCCGGGGGTGCGGCATTTCCCCCTTTTTTGTTAATGAAACGTAGCTCAAAGAGGTCTTGGCGAACAGCCTTTAAGGAGGAAAAGACACAACGAAGGAGACAGGGTAACAGTAAAACAACAAAGAATATCAGGCAACCAATAATGACAATAAACACAATGTACTGAATCCAAGACACAGGATTTAAAGATTTAAGATTGTCAGAGAGGGATTGAGCCAGTGAATCAAGAGAAGTGCTAGGTAAATGAGCTTCACTGATGGCAGTGATATCCTTTTGGAGAGTATGTAAATCATGTGTAATATCATTGTCCTTCCAGACACCCTGTAGATGAGCTTTAGTTTTGTCCCAGGAAGTGGACATATTATAAGGTAAAGGAGTGACACAAATAGCAGGAAAGGCAGAGTGACATCTGGTTTGAAGTTTATGTTGTATAAACTTTATATCTTGTCCTAGGGCTAAAACTACTTCTTCTAGGATGTTGAGTTTTGCTTCAAGTTTATTATCTATACTGGCTTGAGTCATTAAAGCTAAAGTGATGTTGCTGCTGAGAGAATTCACAAAGTGAGCTGTATGAACTTCTTGAACTAAAGCAGTGGTGGCTACAGCAAATGTTGTAACTATAGAAATTAAAGCTAAAATACCAAGAATTAAAGCAGCCACGAACCTTTTAGGGCGGATTAACTGATTAACAGTATGTAGAACTTGTAAAGCAGAATTATCATACCAAGGATCATCTTGTAAATCAACAGGTAATAATACATAAGAGGGTCTTTTAACAATTAAAACAGAATTAAATAAACGTTCATTAAACAAGTCAGTAGAAGTAAGACAATTTGTAACTTTACAAGCAGTACAAGAAATATGATAAGAATTCTTAGATTGAGTGATAGTTAGATACTTATTTGGAGCTAAAAGTAGAGCATATGGATATCCAACACAAGTTCTTATAGAAATTGGATTAGGTTTTGGCATATTAGGTTTCTTCTCTAAAATCAAGTTGGATGCAGCAACAAGTCTGAATAAATCATAATGTATTTGAGTGTTATTATTGTTTTGAGCCACCCATATGGGCTCAACTAAACCAGGTGAGAACCACCTCCGTACTGGTTGAGGGCTACCAGACCATTGATACTTATGAAATTTTTCTAATTGATTAGATAAATATTTGTTATGATCATAGCAGGAGGTAGGAGAATAGTCCCAGATAATTGTATTAGAATTAATGGGAGAATGTTTGTTAGCAGCGTCTGGGAATCCGCAAGAAAGCCAAGTAGGGGTTTTTGTTAAAGAGGATTCCCAGAATTGATTTTTATCTCTATATTTTTCTTTACAATTAGGGAGAGGTAACTGGTTAACAGATAAGCAAGTTTCATTATAATTAGGACTTCCAATAGTTTGTATCTCATATTCCCACATATAACGTCTATTGGCATCATGGGGATCAGGAGCATCAGATAAAAAGACTCTGTAACTTGTAGGTAAACAAAAAGGAGGTGTATTGCCTTTTAAAGTAAAGCAAATAGGTAGTGAATCGGCTTTGCCAGTAAAGTTAATTAAGGCTGCGGCATGATGTCTAGATTCTGAGTCAGTTAAACCTCCCAAGCGGATAGAATCATTAGAAAGAATTTTTATGGGGTCTGGATCTAGCCAGCCCACAGGGTGTAGCAGTGGAGGATTAGGAACATAAGACCAATAAGCTGCAGTTTCTACCGTAGGAGTAGAAATTAATGATAAAAAGGCAACAAAGTACATTGTTGGAGTTAGAGGGTTGTTTTGAGATATGAGAAGTTGTTTAGCTTGTTTCACCAGGGCACGGATCTGTGTCCACGTGGTCTTGGAGGGTTTCGGTGAAATTTCCACAGTCGTCCTCATTTGTGCAGATAGGATCTTCATCCGCCGCAGGCGTTGTCTTCTGCGCCGGGGTCTCCGGAGGAGCCGGTTTGATGAGCCGGTCTGGAATCCAGACGGGAGAGTCGGCATCCTGTGGAAATATGCAAGCATAGCCTCGTCCGGAGGTTAACAATACATCAGGGCCTTTCCATTGGCCCGATAATAAATCTTTCCAAAGAACTTTAGGAAGGGTGGCAGCCGATTGTGGCTGCCAATGAGAAAGAGCAGGAGTTAAATTGTTAGAGTTTACATTGAGATGATTTAAAACGAATAAAGCATGAGTTAATATATGATGAGGAGAAAAATATTTATGAGCCTTCTGTAGACGTTCAATTTGTAATTTTAATATTTGATTAGTTTTTTCAACAATTGCTTGACCCTGAGGATTATACGGGATCCCCGTAGAATGAGAAATTTTCCACTGTATACAAAATTGTTCAAATGCTCGAGAGGTATAAGCTGGAGCATTGTCTGTCTTTAATTGATGAGGAACACCTAGCTGCTGAAAGCAGTAAAATAGGTGCTGTACAACATCTTTGTAAGCCTCTCCAGATCGTGCAGAGGCACATATATAATGAGAAAAGGTATCAACAGTAACATGTACATATTGTAATTTTCCAAAACTAGATACATGTGTTACATCCATTTGCCATAATACATTGGGGCGTAAGCCCCGAGGGTTAACACCAAATTTTAAAGGATGATGGGTAATAGGACAGGATTTACACTTTAAGACTATTTGTCTTGCTTGTTCTCTAGTAATTTGAAACATTTTTCTTAATGCGTTAGCATTTTGGTGATGTAAGGCGTGGCTTTCTTCAGCTTCAGCCACTGATGCCACCATAGTACGTGTTAATAAATCTGCAGTGGCATTTCCTTGGGCCAAAGGGCCAGGTAAATTAGTATGTCCTCTTATGTGACCAATATAAAATTGATTATTTCTTTGTTGAATTAAGATTTGTAATTTCTTTAATAAAGGTAAAATAGTTGAGGTTCCTGTTAAAAGAGCAGTCTCAAGAGCCGGAAAAAGAGAAGCAATATACTTTGAGTCTGTATATAAGTTAAATTTTTGTTTGAAGTTATTAAAAGCTGAGATTAGAGCCCATAACTCTGTTTGTTGGGCAGAGGCTTGTGTAACCTCCTTAATAATAGGAGACAGGCCTGGACTGAAAACTACAGCCCGTCCTGTGGAGGAACCATCTGTGAATAAAGTCATTGCGTCAGACAAAGGCTGTTTGGAACACATAAGAGGAAATATGAGTGAAACTGTCTTTGTAAATTCAACTAAAGGATGTTTAGGGTAATGGTATAAAATTTGACCTGCATAGCCTTGTAAGGCCAATACCCAATCATCATTATTTTGAAATAGTTGTTCCACTTGAATTTTATTATAAGCAGTTACAATTACATGAGGATCTTTACCAAATAATTCCCGTGATCTTTTTCTTCCTTTATCAATTAATAAAGACACCAGGTATGGATAATCAGCAACAATCTTTGTCTGAACATGTGGTAAATGAATCCATTCTAAAATACCTTCCTGCCATAGGCAAGCTGTAGGAGTATACTCAGTAGAAAAAATGAGTAGAGACCATGGACTTTGATAATTAATTTGTTTAACCCTAGCTTGAGTTAAAGCCTGTTCAACAACTTGTAAAGCCTGCAAGGCTTCTGGAGTTAAATGTCTAGGGGAACGGGGATTAGAGTCTCCCTGTAAGATAGTAAACAAAGGACTAAGGGTTCCCGTAGTAATCTTCAGAAAAGGTCGAATCCAATTTATTTCTCCCAGTAATTTTTGATAATCATTAAGAGTTTGTAATTTATCTCTCCTTATTTGCACCTTTTGAGGTGCAATATAGTCAGAGTGAATCCATTGTCCCAGATAACTTAATGGTTTATCTCTTTGAATTTTTTCTGGGGCAATGACTAAGCCAAATTTAGTTAATTGTTCTATAGCCTTTTCTAGCATTAGCTGTACTTGTGGCAGCTCAGGATGAGCTAGTAAGATATCATCCATATAATGAATTATGTAAGCACTAGGAAATTGTTTTCTCAGTGCTGCCAATGCAGCCGCCACAAATTTTTGACATAAGGTAGGGCTGTTTTTCATGCCCTGTGGCAAAGTTTTCCATTGATATCTTTTAAACGGTTCCTGTAAGTTTAAGGAAGGAACACTGAAAGCAAAACGAGGACAATCCTCAGGATGTAAATTAATAGTAAAAAAGCAGTCTTGTAGATCTATAATTATAAGTGACCATTGTTCAGGTACTGCTACAGGAGATGGGAGCCCAGGTTGAAGGGACCCCATGTCTTCCATAATGGCATTTACTGCTCTTAAATCTTGTAAAAGTCTCCATTTACCAGATTTTTTCTTAATAACAAACACAGGAGTATTCCACGGACTAGTGGATTCTTCTAAGTGACCCTTATCTAATTGCTCTTGTACTAAAATTTGTAATGCCTGTAACTTTTCTGTTGTTAGGGGCCACTGACTAACCCACACAGGAACATCTGTTAACCATTTTATCTTACAGGCATAGTTTTCTGCAGTGGCCCCTATGAAAAACACTGATCGTTCAGTTGATCCCCTGTGACTAGTTTCATGTCTAGGACATGTAAAAGATCTCGTCCCCACAAAGTATAGGGTAGAGAGGGTAACACATAAGGTTGAAAGTAAATTTTCTTGTCCTTATATTCACATAACAAATGAGATGTACTACGCATGACACCAGAAACAGAACCGAGACCAACTAAAGAAGACCCAGTTCGATGAACCGGCCAGGATCTCGGCCAGTCGGAGGCAGCAATGCAGGTTACATCAGCGCCTGTGTCCATTAGGCCCTTAATGGGCCTGCCTTCTATTTTCATTTTTAACATTGGTCTATCATATAAATCATGTATAAGAGCCACACAATCTTGATCAGTAAATCCAAATTGACCCTCTCCTCTGGCATCATGTAAGTGCCAGGTGGGGAGCGGTATATATGGCAACAACAATAACTGAGCAATTCTTTGTCCCTTATGAATTTGTGTAGTTTCTACTAAAGACTTTACCATGACTTTAATTGTATTTTCAGTGTCAGAATCAATTACTCCTGGAACAACTTCAAAATGTTTAGTGTAATTGGAACTGCGTCCCAATATAACACCAACAGTACCTGGTAATAACTTTCCTTTTATTCCTGTGGGAACTAATACAACACCATCATGTTTGGATATGATTACATCTTTAGAACTGGCAAGGTCTAAGCCTGCGCTGTCAGGAGTCCCACGTGGGAGATCATGAATTGTCCATTCAGGTGGTATACAATTAATAGTAGATGTGGGTTCTAACTTAGGCCGTACTGCGGTAGAGGCAGGAGTCTCTCCCTTGGAGTCGGGGCTGGGAGAACGCCCCTTATCTAGTTTTTTGTCTGATTGGTATCAATAAAGTTAGCACCCTTGTCTGACAAGGGGGTTCCATCCTTATGAAATTTAGATTTACATTCATTTCTCCAGTGCCTGCCCTTCTTACAACGAGGGCATGGTCCCGGGGGTAGTCCACGGGACTTACTATTATTATTATTAGCACCGGTGGATTTCTCACAATCCTTCTGTATATGACCTGGCTTCCCACAATTATAACAAGTGGGTAAATCATGTGGGGGGTTACACCCAAAACATGTATTACTGGGGTCTCTATCAAAAGCACCTTTGACATATGAACTAAATTTTTGACCCCGCATAGCTGCAGCAAACGCCATTCCCTGGACAATTGCTGGTGAGGCATCCATGCATGCTTTAATATAATCTTGTAAAGTACCTGTTTTCCTGAGTGGACGTATTAAGTCCTGACACAGCGTATTTGCATTTTCCCAAGCCAATTGCTTGAGTAATAATTCTGTTCCCTCTGATGGTGGAAGCATTCTATTAATAGCTTCTTCCAGGCGAGAAATAAAGGCAGGATAGGACTCTTCCATATCCTGTTTTATGCCTGCTAAAGTTGTGCCCTTGGTTCCCGGAGGAGGTATTTTTCGCCAAGCGGAGACTGCGTTATGGCTGACTATTTCCAAAATTTGTCGGGGTAGTTTAATTTGATTTTCAAAAGAGGCAAATTCTTCTGTTCCTAGAAGCATGGATAGTGTGGGCTGTGCTTTTCTTCCCACATGCTGATTAATACTTTCTCTAGATCTATCTTCATATTCTGTTCTCCATAAGATATAATCACCTGGGGAAAGCGTGGCTTTGGCCGTTTGTTGCCAATCATACGGGGTAAGCCATTGACTGCTAATTGATTCCACAATTTGTAAAGTATAAGGTGCAGAAGCTCCCGATGTACGGACAGCCTGTTGCAGTTCTTTAAGCGTCTTTAACGACAGAGGTTCCCAGGTGGGTGGTGCCCTTTCCTCAGTGGGAAAGCGCACCGGGAAAGCAAATGTAAAATCTCCCTGCTGACGGGCTTCTCGCACCGCCGCCTGAAACCCCGCGGGCGGTGGAGGGAGACAAGGAGGCACACGGGGAAGCGGGGCTCGTGAGGATGTCTTAGATGCGACCTTTGGGACGCGAACTGCCGGATAAGCTCGGCGGGGGTGAATAGAATCATCCATTCCGTCCCTCTCATCTGATTTAGTAAGTTCATCGATCACATCCCACTCATCACCGTCTGAGGAATTATCAACCGGTGGGAGTGGCGGTAAAATGTCTTTGAGCGTTGGAGCTGAGGGGACAACGCTCTCAGTGTTTGGTACCGGTTCAGGATCTTTAAGAACCTCGGGGGGAACCTCATCACAAATAGGTGCCACCTTAGTTTCAGGATCACCAGCCTCCGAGTCAGTTTCTCTTATAAATGCTTCTAAAAAGGTATTGTCAGCCAAAAGTTCTCTAACTTGTAACCATAAAGGAAAAGCCTGAGGGGGCAAGACCTTCTCCCCATGTTCTTGCATGTATTTCCGCATTTCGCGTCCCACTCTCTTCCAATCGGAGAGAGAGAGAGAACCTTCCTCCAGAAACCAAGGACTTACCAACTTTATGAAATGTATAAGCTCCTCCAACCGTTTGAGAGACACATGAAAACCATTTTTTTCTAATAAACGCTGTATCATGACACTGAGCATGTGTTCTTCCTTACCCAATGTATGCCCCATGTTGTCCTGCGGATTACTCACACTTAACCGGTCAGCCTTTACCGGCGGGACTGCAGCTCCCTGGTGAGAGTCGCCTTCAATCTGAAAAAGAGAGGAAAGAAAGAAAAAGAAAGATCACCTGTCCTTCAGGTCCCTGTTCGAGGCGCCAGCTGCCGCGGACCGCCAGTCGAATGAGTCTCAGTCCGAGGGCTTTCAGGGCGAGAACGGCTCAGGTTGATTGAAAGGGCGACGCAGGAAAATGACAAACTGCCACACACCAAGGATGATGAAGAAAGCAGTTGTGTTTTACTGATTTTTAGGCATGGTATTTATACATTTTTGACAATGTCTTACAAACTACAAAAGATATTTTTATGACTTGCTGATGCTTACAAAGTTCTTATCGAGTTTTGTAGATGGGAGTAGTCAACCGTCTTTTCTTAGACAATGTTTCTGCCCGTAAGGGGGAACAAAGGACTGCTGCTTATCAGCAGTTACTCTTCTACTTTTCTTTATCTATGTTTAAACCTTCTTTCTTTGTAAAACTGCTTTGTTCACATTTTGTATTTTTATATTTTTATATTTGATTATGATTTTTATGTTGTTAGTGAATTGATAGTGAATTATGTATATGTTTTAAGTGTATAGTGACAAAATTATAGAGAAAGCAATTTCATAGAAAACTTATTTCAAAGAAACAGTTTCAAAGGGACATAAGGTAGAGATAAGAGACCGGAGGGAGCGGGTATCTGGTAGGAACATCTTAACTTATCATCCCTGTATTCTCTTGATACATTGTTTCAATTAACTGACCTTTATGGTGGGAACGTGTTCCCTTGGAGACTTTTTAGTCTCCATTGTATAGATGAAGTCATGGATTAGTAAGTCATTATGTTTATTCTTAGTTTCTGAGGACATTCAAGTAACAATTAACCATTCAACTCAACAAACAAGTTTCAAACAGGTTTCAGGGTAAAGGTTACTCAGGCCTTTATGCCGCACCTCATGACTTCCTACGTTCACTAAAAGGCATGCTAGGCAACTTATGCGCTGCTGTCGCAAACCAGGGGGACTGGGGGCAACGCTCCGAGGAGCACCCACCGCCTTACCACAGTTTTTACAACGCGGACAGAGCCATCCCGCCACGGCTTGATGCCGGGGGTGCGGCACATTACGTCTAAAGTACCTTCCATGGAATCTGGGTTAAGAACGCAAGATATTATAAAAGTCAACTTAACAAGTTTTCCTTAATAACAAGGTTGCAATAGTTCCCAAGGTTTGAGACTTCCTAGATCAGAATAATTCCCAGGAAGAGGGGGAAAAATATCTCCCTATATCTTCAAAACAACTGCAAAGCATTTTGGAAACATCCTTTAAAAAAAAAGAAAAAAAAAGCTGAATGTTTCTTATAGCTGCCTTTAAACAGCTTGATAGCCCACAGGATGAGGCAAACATTTCTAAAGGAGTTGTCAGAATCCAATTAGAACTGGAGTGCTAATCAAAACGGTATCCCCTTCGCCCCTGTGTAGCCATCTGACCATGGTGTCACGTCCCATTGTGTTGCACACCCCCTTCTTGAATTTAAATGTGTTCTTCTCTTGTGCGGGCATGTAGTTATTCATCTACTAGTTTCACATTAGCATTGAGTACATTGGATGCTTGCTTTTCCATTCCTGTGATACTTAGGAGGATATTCTTCAAATCCTTCCTGGTAAATACAAAAAATGTGAAGTCTCCATTTTTATTTATGGCTGAGTAGTACTCCATGGTATACATATACCACTGTTCACTTATCCATTCCTGGGCTGACGGGCACTTGGTTTCTTCCCACATCTTTGCAATTGCGAATTGAGCTCCAAACATTCCAGTACAACTGTCCTTCTGAGCTAGCTCCAGGCCTCCTGATTGCCCCATGACATCAATCATTTTCCTTTTTCTGTTCCTGTTGTTGGCTTTGTGGGGTCCTGACGAGGAAGTTGCCACCCCTAGATCACTTTCACAATCCCTTTATCTCTGTTTTTCAAGACACAGCCAGCTATTCCTTTATCCTACATCTAAATTTGTTCACTTCTTTGAGGCAGAGCAAATGCCATTCACCTCTATTTATGTAAATAGCAGAGAGAGCAGTGATGTCTAGGTTACTCCGATCTTACGGAGAAACAAAGATGTGACTCTGTTAGTCTTCCCTGAAGTACCCTTCCTAGAAGATTCAGGAGGACATCGGGGAAACCTGGGCTGGTAAATAACCAAGGAGCACCTGCTGCTCTCTGGTCAGCTCTCTGGTTCAGAAGAATTTCTGGAAGAAAATTCTTTCATTCTTTCTTAAAACAAATGACTAAAGTGTGTATCCTAAAAGCTTTCCAGACATTCTGGGAACACTCCCATTTATAGTGACCATAGGCTGATCTTTTCCTTCAATATATTTCTCCCAAATATTTACATCATTCTGTGTACAGTTGATCCAGAAATAACACTTACATAAGCCCATCCCCTAACAACCCTCTAGGTATTTAGATTACATAATTTATATTCACAATACAATGTAACTGTGTCAACTAGCTAATCCTAAAGAGAAAGAAAAATGGAATTCTGCTCCCATTTCAAATATTGATCTTCCATACATAAAAACCAAAAAGACTCATATGAACTTACGGCAAAGCAAAATAATAAGCCCAATTTCTTTTCTTTTCTTTTCTTTTCTTTTCTTTTCTTTTCTTTTCTTTTCTTTTCTTTCCTTTCCTTTCCTTTCCTTTCCTTTCCTTTCCTTTCCTTTTCCTTCCTTCCTTCCTTCCTCCCTTCCTTCCTTCCTTCCTTCCTTCCTTCCTTCCTTCCTTTCTTTCTTTCTTTCTTTCCAAGAAAAAGGAGGTTTTATTGAGAAAGAGAAAGATAGGTTTTCAGAATAAGAGTTTTGGGCATCTCGTTGACCCCAGTCTGAGACAATGGCCAGCCAGAGAGATGATACTGAGGAAAGAGAAACTTACACCAAGCTTAGTGCATAAACCCAGAAGTGCCTACACTGTCCCTCGTGCCTGGTGGCAGCACGCGAACAATGCAGCCCTGTCCTGTTTCCCAGAGTCTTTTTCTTGAGCACATAACAGGGTATACTTGCAAGGATGCTCAACAGTCAGTAGTCAGCAGTCAAAGTTAAGAAGGAGAGCGGGGAGATTACAGCCCCCAGGAAGGTTGAGTAAAGGGTAAGCAAGGACTTAGGGTAATAGAACATCTCAAGTGACCAGGTAATGTGCAAGTAGAAGAGAGAGGCGGGAGAGCAAGTGTCATCTCCTCAGATAGACATCTCGGCTTCTCTAGCTAAGATACTAGTTGATGGTCTCAGCTCACCTGCACTGCTGATTTCCCCATGCAGGACGGTCACAGACATTCCTCAGACTGGGAATCTTAACCTGAATTGGAAGGTCTGTGAGGAAGTCAGCGCGCCTACCTCCCACATAAGAGCAAGTTATCGGCTTATAGAGCAAGATACGTTCACCATACACAGTGAACAGGCCCCAATTGTCACGACATGGCACAGAGGCCTAGCCCAGTTTCTGAGGAAAAAAAAAAATGATCTTTGTTTCTGACAAAAATTAAAGTGAATAGAATTTATGCACTCACAGACTTTTCGGTAACTAATCTATCAATTTGCCAAATAGTCCCTGGCTTTTGTAAAATAGAGTGAGAGGAAGATCAGGGACAGCTATTTTTTTGGACAGGCCAGGAAACATCTTTTATTGCCAGACAACTTAAGATGGAAAACACTGATATCTTTCAGCAGTGTGTGACATGAAACATCTAATTGTTTTATTCCTGTTGCAGAAATGACACTTGAAGTGTCAGATATATTATTGGACATCCCTAAAAATAAGTATATCACAAAATTCTGTAAGTAATAGTACGATAAAAAAGAAGACAAGGTACAGTTTTAAGCTTATGACCCAATACCTCTCTGCTTTAAATGTCAATTATTGTGACAGGAACTTGGCAATATAAATCATATAAATAGAATAATATTTCTGAAAATAGTAATATTTAAAAAAATGTAATATATATGATCTTTCTCCTTCCTGCCTCCCTTCCTTCCTTTCTTCCTTCCTTCCTCCCTCGCTCTTTCCCTCCTTCCTTCCTTCCTTTTTCCAAGGTTCTTACTTTTCATTCTCCCTCCCCTCCTTCCTTTCTTTTTTTTCTTTTCAATTTTTTTCTATGTTGTTCCAGAAAGAACACAAAAATAAATTGTGCAAAACACGATTAACTTGCATAATTGAAAATGCCCAGACCTAGGGTAAGGACAGACATAGGGTTCTGGCTCTGGGTAGAGAGTAAGCACACCCAACCCTGTCTCTCCATGGGACGCAATAGTAGAGCCTTGACAGAACGTTTGGAGTAGCAAAGCGAGGACTCTGAAAAACAAACACGGCTGGGTGGATTGATGAAGAAGAGCAGAATTTCAGGTGCCGCTGTACCAGTGGGACGTCTACATTTTTTTTCTTTCCTTTAGTATCCTGAGGCTTCCACTCAACACTCACTGAAACTTCACAGTAGTCACCAGTGTCAACTGTGAGCTTAAAGAGCAGCTCTTTAGCAGCTGACTTGAGAAAGAAAGGGCAATCTTGACCTTCATAGACAGTGGGGGAAACCTCTCATTTGTTCTTATTTTCTCTATGCTGTATTGTTTTGGGTGGTATCAGATGGCAGCGACAAAGATGCTCAGGAACCCAGAACACTGATGGAGGGAGATCTCCCCCTCTGGTGTGAGCACCAGGGTTCTCAGGGGTGGGGTGGTATGAGACCACGTTGTCCTCTCTCTCTCCCCCCACAAATGCCTACCTTGGGCATAAAGTCTTTTTAAACTAGATGATCATGAGTCAGATAGAACACAGACAGCATTGCAAATGAGGTCTTCCAGGGAACCACCAGACAGGTCAAGTGATGATAATTCTCTGGGAATGAGGCATTGAACAAGCTCGCGCTTGGTTCTGGTTCTGGTCCCTCCAGTGGCTTCCAGGTTGCTGGGGTTCACCATCCGTGTTGGCGGTCAGTTTTTGAGACTACCAAAAAATCTAAAAACTAACGCTAGTTAAAACATCACAGAGCTCCCTGTTTTCCTCCATGCAACCTTTTTCTTGAATAAACTCTTTGTGAATTACTACCAGCGTTTGGTTACCTTCCAAAGTTGTGATATGTTGTTGCTTTTATGGATGGGATAAATTTTAAAATCTTTACCCTACCAGTTTATATATGCCATATAATTTAAGAGTTTTACTGACTACAATTTTTCTTTCTCCCTTTCCTACTTCCTCTCCTCCCCCTCTCTTTTCTAATTTTCATTCTTTAGATTGAAATTGAAAGGGGCAGCCTTGTGTAAATTACAAAAATAACAGGAAAATACCTAATCCTGCAATTTGCTAGTAACAGTTAAAGATCAAGCCTACAAATTCTGCTGCCGGGCACCCTTTGGATTTGTGTTTTCACAAACTTCCAAGGAGCCCAGCAGACCAGAAGGAAACGTAATTTCTTTTTACATTCACTTGTTCCTTTTTGTCTTTAGCTGGAAGTAATTCTTGAAAATCGGGGACAATCAGGCCTCAGGATCAGAAATACCTGTAAAAAAGTTTGTCTTCACCTTGCTGGAAGAAAAAAATAGATAAAACATTCACAGCTACAATACTTTTTTTTTTCTATAAATTTAGCAATTGCTTGACCTCAAATGTAGTCATTCTTCCTTTTTTTCTGGGGGATGCTGCACCATGCCTCTGCTGATTTTTCTCTCCCTTTTCCTACTCTCTTTCCTGAGATAAAACAAAATCCATACGTTTATATCCTAAATTTGGTCAAGAGAAATTCTTTTCTCATCCCACATGGAGCACCTATGGAGATCTTCACCCTATCAGAAATCTCTTCTAGTAGCTTAAAAGTTACACATTGTTTTTCTTCAGGCAGTTATGAAATTACCCTTACCGATTGCTCAGGGGTTGCAAGATAAGAACTAGCATAAGGGCCCCAAAATGCTGTGAAGGAAGAGGGTTAGCTAAAATAAGGATAACAGTCAGCCATTCTTCCCTTGTTTGCTTGATAATAGTCACTGTCCCCTTGTTTCTTCTCTATAATTGCTACTCCAGCAGGCACAGCTGGTAGCCATAAAGATTCTTAACACTTCTCCACAAGTAGTATTGATACAGGGTTCCCTGTTCAGGGCTGGGCAGGGACCCCTCATTTTCTAGTCCTGGGCAAACGGGCCTTCTGCAGACCACAGGCTCTGGATGTAAGCAGGATCCTAGAAAAGCAGAGACTCTCCCCAGGGCAGCCCTTCCTGAAGCAAGAAACATGCACCGGCTGCTTTTCCTGGGGCAGGAACTGTGAGGACCACATTTATTTGTTAATGTGTTCATTCCCTAATCAGCATGGATGTTTTCTGTCTGACAGCTCTTGGCCAAACGTGACATACATTCCCAAGACCCCCCACTGTTTGCAGGCAGTATACGAACCCTGGGGCAAAAGACCCACAGGGGTTTTTCCACTTGCGAATCCCCCCCTTTGCTGCCAGAGGCTTTGCAGCCCTTCTTGTGACCTTTCTTGTGACCTTTCTTGTTACCCTTCTATGTCTATTTGTGTAAATTAACTTTGTACTCTCGCTTATTCACAGGGTCTGGGGTTTTATTCTTGAGCCAGACCAAGGACCTGCTGGAGAGAAAAAACTGCTGGTGACAATGTCCTCTGTTCAGAACCTGGGGCAAGTGTTTTGAAATATTCTTCATTCCAGTGGATTGGCTGACCCACCCAGGCAGAGGCCTGTACCAAAGGACTGATGATTCTGCCCTGAAACCGGTCAGTTAGCAGCCCCTGATTTCTTATTCCTCTGCCCACCAAACTGCATTTACAAACCCTGCCCTCTCCATTCTCAGGGGAGGTGGATTTGAGAAATTCCTCTCAGCTCCCCACTTAGCACTGTGCTGAATGAACTCTTTCTTTGCTGTGAACCCTACTGTCTCGGGGTATTGATTTTCTCTTGGGAAGTGGGCAGATGAATAGAGTCACTTGGTGATAGAGTCAATGTAGGGACCTGCCCAAATAGAACTGACCCGGCCAGGAAGAGATGAGTGCATGAATGTTCCACCCAGGGAAGCGTGAATGTGCCAATCCCTAAATGAAATTCCCATCCACCTTAACCCATGCGCTGACTTCCTTCTCGAACTCAGCTCACACACAGACAGGTGGAAATAAAGGCCGTATTGCCCACACAAAACCCCGACTGCCTTGCCTTTCATTCACATTTTAGAATAATCTTTCATTTTCAGTCTTTGACCTCTCATTTTGGTACCGAGAACCCGGGATGGGGAGAAGCCCCCCCCCCACCAGGTGCCAAGATACACCCATCGGACCCAACTAGATGGACTGTTATTCCCATGAGACAAAGGGAAATGCGGGACCCCTCTGAACCTCACCCCACATTCATCCATTTAATGGTGAAGTAAGCATTTGTTTAGAACCCCTTCCCGAACCTTTTAAACTTTTCTTTCCTTTTCCTCATTCCAACTCCTCTTTCTCTCTCCCTTCATCTTTGGGCCTCGTACAAGGTCATGTAGCCCCCTCCCCCTCCCCCTTTATTTAAATACATGTCATTTACCAACCCCCCTGTCTCTCTATCCAGTCTTGTGGGGACTTGGGATTCTTTTGCCCCATCTTTTGCATATGCTTCTTTGTTGGAAATCAATGGAAGCCTTCTGAAGAGGCCAGAGGAGGGCTGAATTTTCTCCAGTTTACTCAGCCTGAGTTAACGTCAGCCTTCTCCCAGAGCTCTCAGACACTGTGTTTTAAATGGACATGAATCATTTATTTTCAGTGAGGTTTTCCCAGCCAGCTTTCACATCAGGTCAGGTTTGTGTGCAATCCCCCCAACACACACACGCCAAATTACCCAGTATCCCAGTGGGGTCTAGACATTTGTAGACCCTCCTTTTAGATGGGCTGGGGAGATGAGGAATATAGGGTAATTCTGTTCTGAGGACAGTAAATGGTGACTTGGGAGGATAGATATTTGGGAGAATAAATGGAGGGTGAAAACAGATTGACTTGTAAATTAACCTGAGAGACAGGTGTTATAATTAAAATGGGTTGGCCCAGATCTAGTTGCATTCTTGATCCTTCTGGAAATATGTTAAGATAACAGGCAGGGGAAGGGAAGCCAATTATTCTATTTGATAGGTCTGTCTGCTTTACCCAGATAGAGGGAAAGCCCCTTCCAAGGCCTGTTGATCTCCAAGGGCCTTTAATTCAAAACACTTTTTATACCAAGTTACATCATGTTTTGGGGGGAAAGTTCCTGAGTTCCATTACTTCCTACAATTGAAATGAACATTTTTACAACTTTGCTCCTTAAAATTCTATAATGAACAGAAACATATTTTGTTAAGATGCTACTTGCTTTTGAATTCCAAAGAACATAGCTTCTTTTCTCCATTCATTTTTCAAAATTTGACTCTGGAACTAGAAAAAAGAGTGCAGCTGAATGACATACTGTTCTCTTGATGGATAAGAATAATTAACCTGGGCAGATGATACATACAACATCCAAGACTATAATTCTTTTTATATAGCAGGGAAATACAAATCTTTCATTACATAGATTTGTCTCTCTATTGTCTTAGCAGCCCAAAACATTAATTTTAAACACTAATGGGAATCACCAAAATGCTCCTAGATACAGAATAGGTTCCAAATTTAGTCCATGCAGCTGTAAGCAATCATGAAACTGAATTACCTGGAGGGATCTGAGAGGAGGGCAGGTGCTGGTCAATTACCATAAACTAATCATAGTAGGGCACCTGGCAAGGAAAGGATAGTAAAGTTTTTATTAGGCTAAGGAAAAAACAAAAAAACCCAAAAAAAACACTGTTTTGTGGGATTTCAGGCTTTTTCTGTCTACCCAGAAGGAAACTAAAATTTGCCTTTAAGAAAGAGTTTTCTGTTTTGAGAGAGCTCTTTTTATAATGCAAGCAAGTACTATTATTTGGGGGGAACCTTCAAATACAGGGAAGCCTAAATTTAGATGCTTCCGAATGAGTTTATTAATATGAATTGAAAAGATTTGACAGAATTGTGACACATTATAATTATAGTTTTGCTTTTCCAAACCTGGATTATAACTCCCTATTCTTTAAAATTACTTGTTACTGATAGGTCTGTGATTTTTCTCCAAGAAAATTACTCACAGTGTAGCTGGAATTTCACTCTATGTTCCATCCTTGTCTTAGAGTTGGAAGAAGGAATCCACGGGCCATTTAAGTGAGCAAAAGGACAGAGTTTATTGAAAGATAAAAGAGATAGATTCAGAGAAAGAAGGGAACAGAACCTCTGACACCAGAGGAGGGTCCAAGTGAGCAGCCCACATGGGTCTTCTGTCTAGGGGTTTATTTACTACTTTTCCTATCCTGCGATAGGATGGGGGGGTTGGAATATATCAGAACATGGCACAATTGGCCAGGAGCCTGTAGGCAGAAAATAATCCTAAAGTTAGAAAAGGAACTCAGTCCTTGCCCCAGGAAAGACAGTAGAGTGTCTTCTCCCTACTCTAGGAGGAACTTCCTAGATGGGATACCAATCAGGCTGCTTTTTTTCATGACCTTGCTTAAGCGCCCAGAGAATATGACCTGAAAAAGGCCTGTTTATGCCTAGAGATGGGAATCTGTAATGAGACTGATGTTCGAACTCATCCAGGCCTAGAAAATGGGGTTCCCTATCCAGCCCTGGGAACCCTGTCACAACAGGATATTAGAAACAGAGACATTGGAGGAAAAAATAAAATACACTTGGCTTGACACTGAAGAGTCTAGTGGCAGCCTTGTCATTGAGGACTGAATAAGTTGGCTCTGTGAAGTATACTTCTGTGATTATTCTGTCTGGGCCATCGGGAAATATTTCAAGTCATGGATAGTGTTTGGGTCTTTCTGAAAAAGAATAGGTATTTTTGCTGTCAGTCATCCTCAGAAAAGTTTAATTATGAGACAGAAAATAAAGTGAGATTTGAATTAAAAAAAAAATTCTTTTTGTTGTTACTGTTTTGGAATATTTTAGCAAAATGTAGAATATTAGTAGCATTACTGAATGTTGGAATGTGCTGACCCTCAGCTGAAGGAAGATCCAGAGCAGAAATGAATGTAATAACCTCAGGGACTCTAAGGTCAGCTTTGGACAATAGGGCCTTAGCATTCCCCTCAGCTTAACTCAACTTTAGACAGGCTTCTTCCAAACTCTAAGTGCCTCTCCTTCATTTTCTTCCTTAGAGCCTTTTCTTTAGAAAACTTGTGATTGTAAATTTTTTCTCTCCCTCTTTGTAATGTAAAATTTTTAAAAAGCCTCTTACCAGTTTCATATCCCAGGACTGCCTAGCTCAAATCTGTACTTGGGAACTATCCTTTGTAACGTAATGATCAAGGAAGATACACATTCTTTTTTCAAGTCTGTTTGGGAACATAGGAGCTGGACCCACACAGGCAATTTGCTCCAACTTTTAAAAGTACCACCCTTTATGAAGATATATTCCACAGTATACATATAACACATTTGTTAATGTATGCATAAATTGATGGGCATTTGGTGTTGCTAGGTTGCCTTTGGGTCTTAGTCATAAATTCTTTGCCTAACCTGATATTTAGAAGAGTTTTTTCTATATTTTCCCCTAAAATTCTTACAGTTTCCGGTCTTATATTTAGATCTTTTATCCGTCTTGAATTAATTTTTGCGAGTGGTGAGTGATGAGGGTCCTGTGACTTTTTTCTGTATGAGGCGGTCCAGTTTTCCCGGCACTATTTATTGAACAGGCCTCATTTCTCCAGTGGACATCTTTGTCTGCTTTTGTCGTAGGCCGTTGGCTGTAGGTAAACAGCTTTATATCTGGATTCTCTTAATCTGTACACTTTAAAGACTTTTATTTAAAGGTAGTTCTGCTGGATTGCAGAATTTTGGCTCTTTTTAATACAGATTTACTAATCTTTAGTAAGTCACTACTAAAGAACATAATCATTACCAAGAACATTTTTATAAAGAGTGGTGAGGGGTTTAACATCATTTTCTGTTATTATCTTTCTTCAGAGCTTCTTATAGTATATCCTGACTGATTTGCTATTTTAGTTGTTTTTTATCACTATCATATCTTTTTTACCATTCATCTTTAATGCTATTTTTTTAACAAGAAACATTAATCTAGTTCATTGTTATTTCATTATGCGTTTTTTTATAAAATATCACCCACTGGCACTAGGATTTTGTCTCTACACTGTGCCGTCTTCCATTGGCTAGATTGTTTACATTTGCATTTTTATATCCTTTTTATTTTCTCTTATTGTAAGAATTAGTAATGGTTTTATCTTCCTGTATATTTTACCTTCCAAAATATCAGTAGCAGCTGTTATTTATTCAAAAGAAATAGATACCTTGGGAAACATGATTTTTTTCCCATGACTTTCAATAGTGACATTTGCTTTTGTATCAAATGGTGGCTTAGCGCTTGTTGTTGGTGTGATCTAAATGTTGTTGGTGATCTAAATGAATATACATCAGATATCATTACTTTGCACAGACAACATGGCTTTAATATACTTAGCTTGTATTAGAGTACCTTCTGTTTTTCTCATTTTGTGTTGTCTTCAAAGTCTCTCCCTTATGCTATACTACTATTTCAGGGCCATTGAAAATTGCTGGTGTCCTGCTTGGTTCCTTCTCCACTTCCACTGCTTCACTGACTAGCCTGTTTAAAAAAAACAGGCTTGCACCTGTGGCTCAAGCGGCTAAGGCGCCAGCCACATACACCTGAGCTGGCAGGTTCGCATCCAGCCTGAGCCCTCCGAACAATGACAGCTGTAACCAAAAAATAGCTGGGTGTTGTGGTGGTGCCTGTAGTCCCAGCTACTTGGGAGGCAGAGGCAGGAGAATAGCTTGAACCCAGGAGTTGGAGGTTGCTGTGAGCTGTGATGCCACGGTACTCTACCCAGGGTGACAGCTTGAGGCTGTGTCTCAAAAAAAAAAATATATATATATATACATACATGTATGGAAAAATATATATGAAAATTATATATATATTTATAAAGGAAAATGGTCAGTGAATCATCAAATACAGTGGAGGAGAAGAGGAGGTTATACAGATCAATTTTTCTAGGTTCTAATTCCTTTTTAAAGATAAATGTCACAAATTAAGTGGCTCCAAATCCTAACTAATTTACATCGATAGGTAAAATAACTCCAGTTATTACAGATAACTTGGTAATATCACCGCTACTGACTGTTTGGAATAGTTTTCGAAGACCTGAAGTGTTGACGGGAGACTGAGGAAAGGGTGTTTCAAAAGATTCTTACAAAAATATGTGTGACTTACTAAAAGCTTAGACTAAGATAGTAAAGAGATGTGCTCAAAGAATATGGGGGGCATTAAGTAAGCCATACGTAATATATTTCATGAGTCAAAGCTTGAAAGAAAGAAAAATTTAAAAATATTACACTGAAGAAATGAAAGAAAAATGTCCATTAAATTGACAGAAATGAAGACTTTTTAAGTGGGAAAGAAATTTTATTTAGACATAAAGGTACTCGGGGCAGTGAGAATTAGGATCCAGGTCAATGTGATTAATGAATACATGTTGATTTATTCTAGAAAGAGGGAATAGGAATAGTTGAAGGCAGCCAGGGGCAGGCCCTTGTGCACCTTCTGCTGGTAACTATCATGCCATTTGGTTCTAACTATGAATGTATCCTCTTATCTGACTTCCCAGGAGATATCTTAGTAAGGAAGGGTTGTTGCCTTAGCCCTGCTATTTCCTGATTTGTCTCACACTTTTTTCTAAATATAAAACAAGTTAAAAAAGAAAAACAAGTAAAAATGTATGAGGCATCTTCTAATTTCCAATAACAGCATAAGGTAACACAGACAATACAAGAAATGCAGCACAACTCATACCAGCCAAGTGCACTGGTGGGAGGATGGGCATAGTATGCTGGCTCAAAGCGGACCTGCAAGGGTTACCGATGTAGAAGTCTTGTGCTGTCTTCGGTATTCATTCAGAGGGTTATTCAAACAGGAAAATTGCCAAAAATTTACAAGATAGGTATAAAGGCAGATGCGGTGGAGCATCTGTACATGAATATGGAAATTTTAGAGACTCATTCACTGCATTAGGATGTTGAGATTATTCTTTTATCAAAAGCTTAATAAAAATTAAAAATAAATTTTACTGCTGCTAAACTGTACCCATCTAGCATTTCCTAGCATTGGTTCCTTGACGACTAGATGTTTCCTTTCCCCTATCGACCTACGGAAATAGCTTTCCGAGCAAAGTTGCCATTTTGCACAAATTGTGCCGTCCTGCTTCAGAGATTACACAGGTTAAAGCAGCTGCTCATTTTCGATTAGTCTGTGCAGCTGATTTGGCCTCTGCAGCCTTTAGAACACCCCTAGGGCTTTCCCATGTGCCAGTGGATCAAGGCTGGGTAACTGTCTTCAGCATTTTGCTACCTGATGTTCTTTCCTAAACTTGGAGGCATTTTTACATATGAGCCAGTAGAAAAGTCTCTCATTGCCCATTTGGATAAGGTTGTAATGAGGAAAAATGAGGGGAGGGCGCGAAGTGCTGAAGTGAGAACTGGAAACAAGTCCTGCGTCTGCTCTCACGCATCTGTGTAACCCTGCACTCGCCTTTTAACACCGCAGGTCTCATTTGTCACAGCAGCCTTAAAATTCAGAGTTTGATTGGACCAAGAAAATGTTCATCATTTCTATTCTATAGATTTTATTTTCTTTATGAAATTGTCAGAGAGCATTAGGAATTAAATTATGTTTTAAAATATTTTTATTATAAAATCAAATGTAGATATAAAGGACATTTATAGTTTAACTCATTATTTTTCCAGCAACTCCAACTCTTCTTTGTACCCCAGCTCAATCATATGCCATCTTTTTTCTCCCCAAATATTCCTTGTTTTGATCTACATGTAATCACCTCCATTTATTTATAGTTTTAGCTCATAAATATCTATTCCTGGGATTATAATTTAGTTGTTCCTATTTTTTGATATTTATTTTAATTCTCCTTCAGTGGTTCAAATTTCCCTCATTTTTTTTCCTTTTATCTCAGATTTCTTCCTCCTTGGGTCTTCTCTTTGCTTTTGTTTTGTCTAGAGTCTAGTATCACATGGTCTGGTCACTACTGTGGTTTGTCCTACTCACCTGAAGTTTGAGATTCCTGAGGATAAATACTCTAGCACCTTAATTTTGTTGTTCATATTGCCCATGGTTTTTGATTTTGCAATCTAGTTGTTAAACTACAATTTTTGTGGTAGTTATGAAAGATTCAAAAACAACATCATCAGAGTCATCTTCCCATAGTTCTCAGCCATAATAATTTTTTATTACATAGTTGTGAATAATAAAGATGGTCTGTTTGACTATGCAGCAGTGCTTGCATTTTACTTTGTATTGTTTTTTTACAAATTGTCATGATCTTGTGGTACCTAGATATTTTATCTCCTCTTTCTTATGAAAAAAAGGGATACATTGTTATAACAATAAAGGCCAAAACATAGATGTGTCATTTTTGGACAGAATAGAAAGAAGATTGAACTTGCTTTGGCTCATGCCTGTAATCCCAGCACTCTAGGAGGCCGAGGTGGGTGGATTGCTTTGAGCTTATGAGTCTTGAGACCAGCCTGAGCCAGAGCGAGACCTCGTCTCTAAAAGTAGACGGGCATTGTGGCAGATGCCTATAGTCCCACCTACTTGGGAGGCTGAGGCGAGAGAATCCCTTGAGCCCAAGAGTTTGAGGTTGCTGTGAGCTGTGACTCCACAGCACCCTACCAAGGGCAACAAGGTGAGACTCTGTCTAAAAAAAAAAAAAAAAAAGATTGAAGGCTTTGAAGGCTTTATCTTTGCTCATTAGCTCATACCAGCTCCTTGATCCATCCAGCTCCTTGATCTACAGCAACATGATACTTTAATGGGAGTGAATATCTAGAGAAACAAAAGAAAAATGATGGCATTATTATTGATTCTGAAGAAATTGGAATGTCTTTGAATGGTTTTCTCAAAACCTTTTTGTTTTGGAATAATTTTAGATTTTTAGAAAGTTAGAGAAATAGTACCGAATTCTCATGTGCTCTTTACCCAGCTTCCCCTATGTTTAACAATTTTTATGACTGTGATAATATTGTCAAAACTAAGACATTAACATTGGAACAAACACATTGATTGAGCTAAATACTTTATTTGGATTTTGCCTGCTCCCCCCGCCATGTCCTTTTTCTTCTCTTCAGGTATCCAATTCAGGATGCCACATAGCATTCATCACCAGATCTCATTAGTTTGCTTGGGGACAGTTTCTTAATGTGTCCTTGTTTTCCATGACTTTAACAATTTTGAGGAGTCCTGGTCACATATTTTGCAGAATGTTCCTCAAGTTGCATTTACCTGATTTTTTTTCACATTATAAGAATGGTTTAAACACTTATCAGTCGATTCTTAAAAAATCTTGACATTGTTTTAAGATGTTGACTTCTGTTTCTCATTTGGTTAATGTAATTTTTACTAATTTGCTCCATTGTGCAGTGATACTTTTTCCATTTTTAAGACTCTATTCTCTTCAATCAAGTCACTAAGTCCTACCTGTACTCAGTGAGGGATTAACCACTACCTCTAGGAAGACAGAATATCTGTGTTTAATTCTTCTGTAAGGTAGAGTTTGTATTAGGTTTTCTAAAAGGGTATTGTCTTCACAATTAGATTCCTCATTATGGGAACTTTACATTCATCTTTGCCTTTTCATTCTTGTAAATAGAGTCATATGGGTAGTGCAGACCCCGGTAGTGTGACCTTGAGGTGTTGTTTTTGACTTTTTAATAATGACTGTTCTGATGGCAGACATCTTGCTGTGGTTTTAATCTGCAGTTCTTTGATTAGTAATGTTGGATATTTGGTTCCTCTTTTGTAAGCAGAGAGGGTATTCTGCAATCAACTTAATCATCTTCTAAAATTTTGTTAAGGCTTTTGCTTTTTGAGACTGAAGTCACAAACAACCTTACTCTGAAAATAGCTTTTATTCTGAACATATACACAGGGCTGTTGGGAAAGTATCCGGCCATGTATGTCTGTATTTTTCGTATTACTCACTTTTCAATGCTGTGCTCCAGTTGCCTTAACTGGGGTCATATAGGAGAGGTTTTGGAAATAAAGTCGAAGCTACCAGAGGTTTTTCCTTGATGCCTGTCCTAAGGGGCACGTTTCCAGGAAAATTTCAAGATATGAAATGGTCCTGCTTTTTTGAGGTCAGGCAGTTGGCATTTGAAAAGACTCATCACTTTGAGACTTATCTGCTTCTTACAAATGCTCCAGTGTAATTAGTGAAGATTTAACAGGCTCCTCCATGGCTGTCACAGAGTGGTCTGGCATTTACTGCGAGGAACTTAAACCCTTACAGAATTAATGAGTACTTTACCAGTAAGATATTGTACAGTATCTCAAGAATGAAAAAAAGTATACTCAGTGCTAACGTGAAACCACTGTATAAACAACTACATGCTACAACTACCTGGGAAGAAAAAACACAAATACAGTCTAGTGAGGGGGATGATAGAGGAGAGAGACGGAAGGAGTGACAAAAAGTGGTTGGTGGGATCTCGCCTAATGTGCACAAGGTGAGAGTGTTCAGCACCCCATGAGTGAAGGGCTCAATTACAACTTGAACTTTACCTTAGAAATGTAAACAACGTAACCTAAACATTTGTTTAATGTAAACCCTCATATTAATCAGAAACTTTAAAAAAAGTTATTACCCTTAGCATACACAGTATCATTAGTACCTATGAATTTTCCATGGTCACCATCTTTTTTTTAAAATTCTAATACCCTTGCAACTAGATAATAATACTCAGGGATCAGAATGAAAAAGTGGGATTGAAAGCTTGAATTTCCATTAATGCCTGATGCCATAGCTCTAGAAATGCATATTATCAGAATAAAGAGGTAATGGCATCATTACTATAATTTATAAATGAGCACACTTTGAAAGTGATTATAAAGCCATAAGCTTAGATGATCATCTAGAAGTTCTGAATGAAGAGCAATGCTTGGTCTGGACATAGAATTATATTTGGCCACAGAATTATATTTGGCCACAAGCATTCACGTTGTTTATGACCTACATTTTATATTTATATGTCAGCGTTCAAGTGAGTTCTCATATTTAATTGTGCTGAACAATGAAGTCTCCTTACCAGGAGGGAGCAGCCATCTTACACATGCTATATTCAGGAAGGGTGGCACACGTCTCAACTTTTCTAAAGCACATTGTCTGTGGCCTGAGCTATGCACAGAATGGTCTGGTTACATAGTTGCAAAAAAGTGTTTAAAATTACTCAAAAATTAGAAAAAAAGCACTCTAAGAAGCAATATTTGGGTTAAAGAATTAGGTTAAGACAATAACTGTGAATTCTGTGTTTGTTTCTATTTTATAAAATATATTTTCACAAAATACCATATGATATTTCTTCCGGGTTGATAAAGTTTAAGTCCCCTTCTTTTTTCAACAAATAAAATGATGAAATTATGGATAAACTGGAGATTATTGCAAGTTCCCAAAGGGAAAAAAATTCACAGACATTTTTCCTAAGGTGAGAGTCACTCGTATGAAAAATATATAATCTGAAACTGTTTCTGGATATAAAATATTCAGTGATTAGTCAGATAACAGTCAGACAATGATTAGTCAGACTGCAATATTTTCAACAGCCACTGTTAGACTTTTAAAGAAATTTTAGTCTTTAGATTTGCAACTGTTAACCAGAGGGCTATCTTTTCCCAAAAGGAATAGTGCCATAAATGAAAATAATTTTTACCCTCTCTCTTTTGTACATTTACTATGTACAGAATGAATCATATCCATTTTATCATTTTAGTCTAAAAAAAACCCAGGTGGGAAATTTCTTCTGTATTTTACATAAGGAAAAGTAACAAAAATGACTTGCACAAAAGCGACACTATACTAACTGGAAAGCATACTTTTTGCCCTAGGTACATATTTTTTCTCCATATTGACACCACGATAACCATCTGAGTCTCAGAAAGAATTGCCACTCTATTTGGCCCCAAGAAACAGTCTCATTTTCCTTAGACCTTTGCAAGAACTCTAGTTCAGTTTCAACTCTAGAAAACTACTCAGCAGGATGTTCTTGCTATGTTGAAATTACAGCATATGAGTGACGTTGTTGTTGCCCAACCAGATTCACTGCCTGCTGCTCAAAAGAAGCTAATACTGGAAGACAGCAGGGACTACAGCAGAGAAAGGGTTTTATTATTATAGGCATAATGGGAGTAATTTCTTACATCTCTCTCCTTGGGAATTGGGAGGAAAGGGTATTTAAAGGTAGTTTTACAGACAAAGGGCTAGGGAATTGGGTCTGCTGATTGACCAGAGATGAGATGGTAGGGTTGGCATGCAGAATTTTTTTTCAAAGTTGGGAGGTTTCCTGGGTAGGGGGTTTCAAGGCTGTTTGAGCTGTTCTCATGGTTAAGACTCCAAGATACAGAGTCTGAAAAACACCTCACAGACCAGTCTTAAGATTTATAACAATGTTACCTACAGAGTCACAAGTTCTTGAGATTTAGAACAGCACGTTGTGGTGGTGGGGAGTCACAAATCTTGTGCCTGTCAGGGAGGAGAGGGCCATGAAGCAGTAACCAAATACAGCAGCAAGGAAGTTAGGGAACAACGGCTGGTTAACTTCTGGCTGTATCAATACTTTTATAAAAATCAGAGTTTGATTACTGTTTATGCATTGTGACTCTACATTATTTTAATATGGATGGTTTTAACATTAGGGATTATAGGTAACCAAGGAAAAATTAATCCTGATTTTTCTTAATTAGTCCTGGTATATGCAGGTAATGATAAAGCCAATTAAATCACATATGAGGTAACACTATTTAATGAAGTATTTTAGTGGCAAAAACACTGGGCTGGTGGAGGCCACTTGCATCAGTATCTTCAGGTTCTTGTTAAATGTAGATTTCCAGGTTTTATCTAAAAATTCAAGAATTTTATTCTTAACAATTTGGGGGATTTTTGCACACTGTAAAGTTTGAAAAACACTGTTATTTGTGGTAAAAATCCACCATAAAAAGAATGGTTCTCAGTGAAATTAAAAACATTCTTTATCTTCCTTTTTCTTCCTGCTGGAATTGGTGAAATAGCCAAAAACCTTTAAGCAAGAGGAAACAGAATATATAACCTTAAGAATCATTGCCTCTTGATAGAAGGTTGATTTTAATCTTGGATTCATGGCTCTTTTAAAATCTGCCACCATGAGCTATAGCATCAACACTTTCAAATGATTTTATTCTCACCTTCATGGCTGGGCTTATCTTCTTTCTCCATCTTGGTATGAGTAACAAGATAAGTTAAATTCAGAAAATTGAATAGGCTTCCCATAGATAACTTGCATATACATTTTTAATTATACGATTGGTAAGTAGAACCAGGAATGAAATGTCATGGACTTAAGTGCATGAGAGGAAGACGTTTACCCATTTGTTAGGTATGTATTAAGCATTTGTTATGTGGAAGGCTTAAGAGACATACCAGGAAATAATAGAGACTAGCACTGGCTTTAAGTCTCACTTGTGAGATGACTTACATATGTAGAATGTAGTGAAAATTTATTATTTAATAAATGTCCAATTAGAGGTTGAGACAGATATGCTCTAGCAGTTGAGACATAGAACAATTGCTCTGGGATGGATTTGATAGAAGGTTTCACAGAAGATACAGTTGTATTTGAATGTCTAGTGAAAGGAAGAAATTTCAAATATCAGTGAGAAGCAGGGAGAAGATTCCAGACTTATGAGACCTTTCTACTTTAGTAGGAACAAAATGCAGTTTTAGAATATCCCTCAATGCATAATAACCATGAACATGATATTTGGGAGAGGATCTGACCAGAATTCTGGTCATATTATGGTCACAGTTTGTCTTTCAGGAATTCCTCAGCATTTTCTAAAGTAATTTTCCCTTTTTGAAAGAAAACACAGCCCAAGGGAATAGGTAATGTTTATCAGCCAGCAGGTTCCAAACCCAAATGATAAGGTCATGTGAAGCCATGTCATGAGCTGGGGCTGTGACATTAACAGTCCTTGCTGGGGCTGGGACATTAACAGTCCTTGCCTCCATCAAGATTGGCCCTTGGCTCACTATGTGACCAGTTCTGAGGGCTGTGGGTTGTGAAAGGTAATCAGAAAAAACAGCTACTAAAAGCTGAAGAAATAGTGTTTCATATTTATCTTCAATGACTTGTAATTCTGCAGAACTCAGCTACCTCTGATATTTCTTCCTAATAATATATACAAAATTCCTATGATCTATAAAAGGGATATTCTTTCCAATTTATATATATTCTTTTAAATAGAAAAATGTCCACCCAGGAAAACATTTTTATTGGAGCGATTACTGTAACATATCCCTTCTCAGCCATGCCTTTCAGTCATTTCCGTAAATCAAAACTTTATGCTTTAAACATGAATTATTGTTTCTTAATGTATCCCTTCCTTTAACGTGCTCAGTCTTAAACAATAAGACTTACATATGTAGAATGTTGCTTCTAGGATTTGGTAGCATCTTTGGTTTGAGTTTGAGGATTGTTTCAGGATCAGAAAGACAAAAGAGAACAATAAACTACTTCTGTATTTTATGTATTCTTACTGTACTTCTCCCCATAAACAATATTACTATCTTAAATTTGATGAAAACTCTCCACTTCTTCCCCTTCCCCTCTTCCCTTCATCACAGGCAGCAAAAGCTGCAGGTCTTTATTCCCAACTGAAGAACAGAATCATGGTTTGTCGGTAGTAATAAGCCCAGGTACTGCTGGGCATTTGTATCAACGGCTTATTTCTGTTTATGTATTGCTTCCTCAGTAGCTGAAATAAAAAGTTACTGAACTCATAAAAATGTATGAGAAAGGTAAACTAAACTCTACCTGAGATATTGCCATTCAGACAAGTTTATGTTGCCAATGAGTAGAAAAGTGAGGTTGAAAAGAATTGGCTTCAGATTCATATTTAATATATTCATTAAAAATATACAGATAATTATTTCAGCAGAGCTTTTGTTTAGGCATGCTTTTTCAATTACTTAATTGCTTTAATATCATTACAAACAGGCTCTGATGGAGCCACATTTAATAATTTTAAAAATACTACAATAGGGGGAAGTGGGAAAGGGGGTGGCGGGTAGAGGGAGGGGGATCGGTGGGATCACACCTGTGGTGCATATTACAGGGGTATTTGCGAAACTTGGTAAATGTAGAATGTAAATGTTTTGGCACAGTAACTGAAATAACGCCGGAAAGGCTATGTTAACCACTGTGATAAAAATGTGTCAAATGGTTTATGAAGCAAGTGTATGATGCCCCATGATCATATCAATGTATACAGTTATGATTTAATAATAAAAGCAAAAAAAAAAATTTTAAAAATACTAATAGACATTCCATAAGTAAAGAACAGCTTATGAAGAATGAGGCAATTCAATGAATAGAGCAATATTTTTTAGGAGACTTTTAAAAGATTTTTCTAAAATATATAATTTTTAACAGTATCAACACTGCTAACAAGTGAACTAATAGCAACAGATCTTGAGTTTCAGGATGGCATCCCTTTCTTATTCTCATATTCTATGGTAATTTCTGTGGTCAAACTCATGGGATAAAAATTTAAGTGATCAAAGTAAAATTATGTTTGTACGGAATGACAAAATTAAATAGACTTATTGATTTCATTAAAAAATATATGAATATCAGAAAACATAGCTTAAAATTTCACTGAGTTTCAGGTAAGTATTTCAATGACACTATTAATGTTTGCAAATCATGCTAAAACATAAAAGACAGGGCAAAAACACATCAAGAATACATCATAGTAAAGGTTTTCATCAATTCTTTATGGACTCGACTTCACTTTATCAATTTGATTGTAATATATGACTCGATAGTGTGTAACTATTTCAATCTCTAGCCCCTGTACCTTAATCAGGTATGTAGTATTTAGTACAGAAAGGATCCCAAACCATGTATCAAATGCACATAAAAGACATTACAAAATATTCCATCTCTAACAACTGAAGAACACATATTCTTGTCTGAGCATGAAATATTTTCCAGGATAGATCATGTGTTACGCCCAAAAAGATCTTGACAAATTTAAGGAAGTAAAGTTCGTATTAAATTTCTTTTCTAACCACTCTGGCATAAAACTAGAATTCTCAGTGAGAAATACTTCAAAATCTTTACACACACATGTAAATGAAATAAAATGCTACTGTGTACTAAATAACCAATGGGTCAATAAAGACATTACATGGGAAATTCAAAAAATTCTTGAAAATAATGAGATTGACAACATATCATACCGAAACACATGAGGCAGGGCAAAAATAATTATATCTAAACAGAGTAAAGACTTCTAATAACCTAACCGTGCACCTCAAAGAACTAGAAAAACAAGAATGAACTAAACTCTAAATTAGTAGAAAAAAGAAATAATAAAGTTTAGAAGATATATGAAACAAAAAATTTTAACACATCAAAATGAAGAGTTCATTATTTGAAAGATAAACAAAATTGACAAACATTTAGGTAACCTAACCAAGGGAAAAGAAGATGAAATAAAATTAGATATGACAAAAAGATATAACAACTGATACCACAGACATACACAGGATCATAAGAGACTATCATAAACAACTATGCTAACAGATTTCAAAATGGATATTTTTCTTGATATCTATAACCAACCAAGATTAAATTATAAATAAATATAATTGAGTTAGTAATAAAACATTCCATCAAAGAAAAGCTCAGGACCTGAGGGCTTCCCTACTGAATTTTACTAAATACTTAAAGAAGATTCAGAACCAGTTCTCCTCAAAATATTGCAGACATCTGAGGAAGAAGAAAAATTTTCAAACTTCTTTTTCCAAGGTCAGAAATACTAAGATACCAAACCCAGACCTGTATGCAAAAAGAACAACAAACAGAAAACTACAAGCCAAGATTCCTGATGAACAGAGATGGAAAAATTCTCAACTCAATACTGGCAAATCAAATTTAACAGTATATTAAAGAGACGATTCACTATAATTAAGAGTGATTTATTCCAAGGATGCAAGGATGACTCAACATATGCAAATAAGTAAATGTGATATACCAAATTAATGGGAAGACAAAAGCCATAAGATCATTTCAACAAATCCTGAAAAAATAATTGACAAAGTTCAACATTTCTTTATGATAAAAATACTCAACAAGTTAGGTATATAAGTAACGTACCTTAACACAACAAAGCCTGTATGTAACAAACCAATTGCTAATAGTGTGCTGAATGGAGAAAAGCTGAAAACCTTTCCTCTGAGAACTGGAACCAGATAAAGATGCCCACTCACCACTGTTACTCAACAGAGTACTAGAAGTGCTAGCTAAAGAAAGGGTAATAGAAAGAAGTAAATGGTATCCAAATTGGAAAAGACAAAGTCATGGAGACAAAACAGAAAACATTTGAAAAAAAAAATACATCTATACATGGCTTATTTTGGTAAAATACAGGTGGAGACAGCTACTCCTAGGAAGAAAAGACACAAAATCTCAGTGATGTAACACAATAAAATTGCTCATTCACGTAAAGTCTGATTGGTGGCTGAGGTAGAGGTGGGGGAGGCTCACGCAATCCTTTAGACAAAAACTAATGTCTCTGGCATCTTTAACACTGAGCTCTTATGGTCATTAACATCCAGTAGTAGGTAGGAAAGAAAGAGACCATGGAAAAGCATGGAGTTTATATAGGTCAAATGTAGAAATTGTAAACACAACTTCAGCCCAGACCCCAGTGGAAAGAATCAATTTACCGTAAAGCAAGTGGGAAAATGTGGTCTAGCACCGTGGCCCAGGAAAGAATGAAAATTATTCTGTGATCAACTGTCCAGTCTCTGGTTCAGCCTACCTTTTTGGTATCCACTTCATGTCTTCCCAGACTAACATACCTTCACCTTCTTTCTGTAGATTATCCTCCAAAGTCTCGTGCATCTAGATTGAGGGCCAAATCTCCTAACAAATTTATAGTTCTCTTCCTCATGCCTGCATGTGTTTCTTTATGGTCCTGTACCCTATATGTTATTCTAAAAAAAAATAGCCTATCTACCCCTCATGTCAATGTCTGAATTTGATCAATATCTAAGATGGCATGTCAATATCTGGAGGGAAAGAGGCCCTTATTGTAGGCTCTATAGAGCTAATAACCTGTATCTAATTCCTAATCTAGAATATGTTTGTGGGTATAAATATTTTTAAAGGCTCTGAAAATCATAATCTTGTTTTTTTTTTCTTTTAAAGTTCACACACATGAGATTACTATCAATAAGATTCCCTCAAATACTTATTTGGCATTTGATCTATTTTCTTCCAGATAGTTCCAAGTGCCACACAACATACTTGACTTTGTATCTGCATGGTTTTCTCAAATTCCATTGATTGCTTTTCTTCCTCTCTCTCACATCTTTCTCTCTCACAAACTACTTACTATACCACCATGCTAACTCATAAGTGGAAAGGTTATATCCCTAATTTGAGTTTTGTCACAGAACTGAGTCTTTTTTATTATTTTTTTTTAATTTAAAGAGGCTTATTCTGAGCCTAAGTGTGTGTGACTGATAATCCATAATACATGTTTCCAAAGGTTCTGGGGAAATGTGCCCCCCAAACTGAGTCTTAATGAATGTCCATCACTCATACTTTGCTTAGTCTTATCGATTACTGTCTCAAGTACAAAAGAAGCCAGCTTTCCTAACCCAGGATGCCTCAACTTTTATCAATGGGTACTACCAGCTCATTTACAAATGGGTATTGTTCATTATTGGAAAACCTTCAAGATTACAGCATGACGTACTTTTTTTTTTTTTAAAAGCAGAGAATAAAATAAAACATCTTTAAATAAATTGATTAATATAGCATATTTTCTTTTATGTACTTGAGTGTAATTGATCTACTAGCATTGCTAAGAATAGATGAAATGTCCTTTGATCAATTCAAAATGGTTTCAGGCTGAAATGGCTTTAATCTGAAGATACATCTTAAAGTTACCAAGAGCCAAGATCAATGGCATCTCATGTTTTGCTAGGCAAGGTCCTTCTTTCTCTGTGACTTGACAATTTTGAAATCATGTCTTTTTTAGATGAGAGTCCTATCATAACCTCAATGGAGAATGTGACTGCAAAGCATCTAATAATTCAGACAATCCTCTCATTAATGACAACTTAGGGACAAAATAACAGTTCTTCATGGTTGTGATTCTGAATACTTTTAAAAAAAGTATTACGTGCATGAGAATATTGTAATTATGTTTGCTATCACAGGGCATTTATTGCATGCATTCATTTATAGAAGAAATTCTTATTTCTGTCATTTTGATTTTGTGACCATGATATTAGTTCCATTAAAAATGTTTTAATGTTTTATAAATAGAGTATTTTTATATGAATTACAATACACTTGATATAAAGGAATTTCAGGAAAATTCAAATATCTTTAAGAAAAAATATAATGGGATTTACCCAACTAGAATTGAGAGCTCTTGAACTCATTAATTTTCCATTTTTTAGAAATAAATTAGTACTTATTCATATTTTTTTCTTTTATGTATTAACATCAGAAATGGGGTGTGTCCCTTAACTTTCTCACCAGGAATTATGTTTTTCTTACTATTACAAAGACTAGCCATGTCTACCTTAATGATGTATTTTATATACATATATTACATGCACAAAATAACCTTTCATTTTTTATATTCAAATATAACATATTTTTACCCCAAATAAAAATTTAAAATCAGCTTTACTTACACTTCTGTATAACAAATGCTTTAAAAAGCATTCTAACTTTACTATTATTCAAATGTTGTGAAAGTGAGAAGTAGTTCCTATTTAGTGTCAATAGATAAATGTACTATCTTTATGTCTGAGAGATTGGGATCATTAGGAACTGTCTTAGAGGTCTATTTATCACAGTTAGTTATTCATTTTCTTTTGCATCATTCATCAAAACTTTGAGTCCTTTATAATTATGTGTAATACATTTTGCTTTTTTATTTTAACCATTTGGAAACATATTTCTGGGATATTTAAATAGTGGAGTAGAGAAAATCCTCTTACTTAAGTTGGTTTGAGGAGAACAAATGAGTTTTTAAAATACTCCACAGGCTATAATTAACTTTTAAAAAATTTCCAGTTAACGAATGTCTTTAGCAATTTAACTGCTATTTAAATTCACTTTGTTATATCCAAAGACATTTAAAAACCATTGGCTAAAAATGATTGGATGATAGCAGTTCTGTTAACTTTTGAGAAATTATATTCACTTTTAAATGAGTATTTTAATAAGCCATTTTGTGAGTTGTCCAAGGAAGAGGTAATGTTTCCTATCTGATATATTTGTTTTTGCATCTTTTTTGTAATTTTTGTGCCTCACATCACTTCTATTGACTCTCAAGTTAGACCCTGATTTCTTTCTTTCTTTTTTTTTATTGTTTGGGATTCATTGAGGGTACAAAGAATTAGGTCACACTGATTGCATTTATTAGGTAAAATCCTTCCTATAATTGGGTGCTATCACAAGAGGTGTGCCACACACTGTGACCCATCCCCCTTCCGCCTCCCCTGTCTCTTGTTCCCCTATCTCCCACCATATATTAGATCATCTACTGCCTTCATATTAGAATTGAGTACATTGGATTCTTGCTTCTCCAAAGACCCTGATTTCTTTCTTTATCTAAGTCAGAGAAATGAGCATTCTAGTTTTATCTGGAGCAGGCAAACCTAGAGGTGTCTAGAAAAGAAAGAAACAGAAAGAGTAAGAGAAAGAAAGGGAAGGGAAGGGAAGGAAAAATTGTATATTCCCAATATCTCTTTATCCGGTGCTGTGTGTTCCCCTTTACTTCTTTGTTATAATCGCCATTAATTGATAATATTTACAATGTGACTTTTTTATATACCTTCTCCTTTACAATCTTTCAGATACCCACATGGCTATTTTAGAGATGGGGCAATGAGCCTTAAGAAAGTCAAGTAACTTTTCTAAGATTTTATAAAATTAGCAAAAGACATAACCAGACTTCATATGCAACAATTTGTAGCCTTCCCTGACAAAATGATATTAGGAAAATAAAGAGATCTTTGTTAGGGATTACTAAACCCAAACCCAAAAAGCGTGACTAAAATATCAAAAGTGAAAAATATCAATATCCATCAATTTTATCTGAAATTAAAATTCAGTCAAGTGGAAAGTGCTAGTGGCAACAAACAGGCAAAGTCTCCATTCCTTCACTTATCTCAGGAAAGCAAAATAACACAGCACTTTCACAGTGTGAATGCAGTGGTTCTTGCACAATTTTAGGACTAAAGATTCACTTCCAGTACACCAGGTGCCTATAGGTTGCATGTCCGATAAATATTTTCAGACATGAACTTTCAGACACTGGACTTCCTACTTAAAGTGACGTAGGAAGAAATAAATTTAGCTTGTGCACTTTACGTGGCATTTTTTGCTTTATCTGCTTGAGCTTCTTTTTAGTGAATAAAATTAGATTCCATATTGACATATTTGAACTCTCTTCTGCAGTTTTAAATGTAACTTATTTAAAAATAGGTTAAATTACCCCTGTAAATTATATAACACTATAAAAATATCAGACATTATTTAATATTGTTTCATGGAAAAATCAGGAATCTCAGGTTCTAAAGACTTGAGTTTTATTTCAAGTTTTATCATTAGCTAATTGTGTTAATTTGCACAATTTTTCTGTATCCCGGTTTCCTTTTTCTACTAAATGAGCTATAGTATTCTTAGTATAACCAAGAATTAAAGACTTAAAAATAAATACCCCTATTTCTAATGCCTTTTCTAATATTCTTAGTGTTGTTTTTTTTTTTTTTTTAAAACTTTCTTCTTGGTAAATCTGAAACCAAAAGTCTCTAGGTTTCATGATTTTCCTCAGAGACAATTTGTTTAAGAGAAAAAGGAGCAGAGTTGTAAAGACTTTAAGTGTGCACAGGTAGATTAATCAGGAATGTCCGAGAGTTTTCTATCTGTAGGAAGGAAAGGTACTGAAAACATTTTCTTCATATGTTTAATGGTGGCCTTGTTAAACAAATCAGTCCTCTGTGAGATGGTCGCTAATATGATAGGATTTTTGACATTTATTTTCAAGAGGCTATTCTAGTGTTGATTAAATATAATCAGAGATTCCTTGGTTTCTGAAATGCAAAGTATCTTTCAAAAGGAAGAATTGATAGACCATTGTCTATGCAGTAAAATGGAGAGAGAACAGGAGAGGAAAGATGGGGAAGTTTTCAGATAACTACCAAAGGAAGGGTTCATTATGAGCGATTTATTTGACTAAATAACATCATTTAGAGCTTTTCTTTCTCTTTATTTTTCTATGTCCATGTGAAGTTGTTCTTTATTTATTCACTCCTTCCCAATGAAAGAGAATAGACACACAGCCTCAGATTTCTGTCAACCTTGGACTTCAGGTAGCAACTCCCAAAGAAGTAAGACTTGGGTTTTAGTAATAAAACCAATTTTTGCCCTGGTGGTGCAGTTTCAGGAGCAATGGGAAACACTTCTTGCTCCTGCCTTAACTTTCTCTTTGCCTTCCCCAATAAAAACTCCCTTATCCAATCTCGCCCCTCATATGTGACAACCCAACCATCCCTCCCACAATGAGCACAAATTGATGCTTGCACATCCTTCCCAGCTTTCCTCCTGTCTCCTCCCTCTTCAGGTGTCATCTCCTTTCTGAGATTCACTGCCGTCACCTTCGAAGTACTCCCATTGGCTGCCTGGTGACCACAGTGATTGATACCCAGCAATGAAATATGTAGCATTTTTTCTAGGATGAGTTTGCAAACTTAATTGTCTGACCTCATATATATTACCACTTAGTCATGTAAAAAACAACTCCAGGAGGTAAGTACTAGAAATGGGGTTTTAAGAGATTAAATAATGTGTGGCAAAACACACTGAGAGTAAGTGGAGGAGTGAGGGATTATTCCTGATCTAATCCTAAACCCACAATTGCCTTGATGTTGACTTTTCTTCTGATCTTTACATTTCTCAATCTAACACTGTCTACAAGAACTTGAGAACGACTAGCATGTAACTGGAAGAAGATAAGAACCCTCAAGAGGAGGAGAAAACAGGAAAAAAAAAAAAAATCATGAAATCCGTGATCATTAGGACCAAGGGAAGCCAAGTGCCAAGGTGAAGGTCTCACGTACAAACCTAGTGACATGGCAGTGTAAAAGCTGTGCGGTCCAAAACCGTAGCCACTGACTATGTGTATGTCTAATCAAACAAATTAGAAAGTAGTTCCTCGGTTGCACTAGCCACAGTTTAAATGCTTATGAGCCCAGATAGCTCTATCCATAGAGCATCAGACCTTTAGGGTCCAGGGTTCACGTTCCTGTTCGGGTGCTCTCTACTTTTCTGGTCTTAGTCCCAGCTACTTAGGAGGCTGAGGCAAGAGGATTGCTTGAGCCTAAGAGTTTGAGGTTGCTGTGAGCTATGACACCACAGCATTCTACTCAGGGTGACTGAGGGAAACTCTGTTTCAAAAAAGAAAAAAAAAAAACTCTTATGAGACAAGTGGATTCTTTAAAAATAGTACAGATATAGAAAAAATTTATCTTGACAGAAAGTTCCTTTTTGCTTTTTTATATATTGATTTAGTGCCTATCATTGTAAAACTAAATTTGTAGACAGATGCTTTTATCTGAATTAAATAAGTTTTTCCCAATGAATTAAGGGACAAATACCTGTATGCATTTATATTATATTTGCTATTTTTTTATGTTTGGGTCCATATTAATATCCTTAAGCCACTTTATAAGTATCCTGGGGTTTTAGAAAAATAAATTTGGGTAATAGACTTAAATACATGTTTGTAAGTTAGTGTGGAGGTAGAGGGGGAAATTGTGAGTATCTTCCTGGTCCTTCAGCTTCATTATTCCTCACCTCCTGGTGAACTGGATAGTCCCTTTGTCTCAATATTTCAAAAACCATAAATGCTAAAAGGAAAAATGCTAGATTTATGATTTGGTCCCCTATGTCAGAGGTCTACTTCAGAGAGATGTTAATTACTAGATGTATGATATCAAGCAGATCAATACATCCTTTTTCACTTTAGTCTCGCAGTTCTGTGATCTGAAGGTCATCTGAAGCAGCAAATCCCTGTGATTTCTTGTTCATACTCTGCTTTCAGAGATTATGTGACATCTCTCAGAGAAGGCCTGTCTACGTCTCCTGAAGTTTTCATAAACTGAGTCCTTCCCACCCTACAGATCTCTGACCAAATCTGTATGCCTGGGCTAACCTCTAGGTTGAGAGATGAGGTTTCTCAATGCTAGTTTCCACCTCTTGCGAGGGGAGAATAAGTCAATTTTTTTGCATTCCAGGATTTGTTTCTTTTGGTATGATACAATATGAATGTTTGGTTTTACTTAAAGCAGTGTGATGTTTGAAGTCATAGCAATCGTGCCCAGCCTGTCTGTTCAGAAAAGTAGGACGTGCAGCTAATGTCTGTTCTCCTCACTAGGAAAAATAAGAACTATGTTTAATATTCTATTAAAGTAATAGTTATTGTGGTAACTTTACATTTAATTTATCCTTTTATATATATGAGGGTTCAGAATTTCCTTAAGCAATGAGAGAAAAGATTTTGGGGGGAATAGAAAGGAATGTGAACATTTTCATGCTAAATAAAACATGAAGGAAAAAAGTTCTTACATTCTATCTAGCAATTCGTAGAATGCACCATATAGATTGCATCCATCTTGTCTAGAAAACTTAACACTTTCACTATTTGCTGGAAATCCCAAGGCCTTTCACAAAAAAATACTCATCATGCCTGCATTTTCTTTAGTAAATTTATCTCAATTCTTGACTTTTTCTTAAATCACTTAATACTCTTATTTTTTTTTTACTTATTCCTTTATAAATGAACCCTAGCATTGTCTGAAGGGCACGTCACTGGTTATTACCATTCTGGGTAGGGAAAGAAAAGCTAAGCTTCAATTCTGTCCTCAACTCACATAATAATTCTATTTCTAACTCCAACAGTGAGGAATAATAACCATAGTAAAAAAAAAAGCAGGATGCAGGCCTCACAGAATTATTTTTCCATTGCAGAGATTTAACTTTCAGCCTCTGACCATATTTCAGAATAATCAATGACTCAGCCATCAGCCCCTTCCAGAGTCTTGTATTCAAATGTCCTACAATTAGAAGTAGCTCAATACGGGGAGATAACAAATGCTCCACCTATATAAATGGGATTCATAATGGAGAAGTTAAGCTGAAAATTTGTGGTACTTAACCCTGTTTTATGTGCAATTGTTGTATTGATGAAAGGAAAGTCAGAATTCTTCTTTATAATGAAATAGCCATGCCAATAATTGAAGGAAAATGTTTAACTTAGATTGCGAGATGTTTTTCCCTTCTTACAAAGAATATAAAACCATGTTAAACTTGGATAAAGTAATATAGACAAAATTCTTTATTTTTGCATATCATAGGTACATATTCCTATGTTTATTCTTTATTCAGTCTTTACACAAACATTAATTAACTAGCCACAATAAGATGATGAGCTTTTCAATACCCATCTATTTTGTGGAGCTTACAGTCTAAAAGAGAGGACAGAAAATGAGATGAAATGCAATCTTTTTAATAAAGCACAGTGTAGATTGCATTAAGAAAAAACAGATCAAATACAGATAAATCCACAGCTGTTGAACAAATGATTGTCAGCATAAATGCAAAGGGAAGACTGATATGTATAATATTTGTGTTTTAAACCAAGGATCTGTAAATTTGTTCTGTGATGTTAAATATTTAGGCTTTGCAGGCCATATGGTCTCTGTTTAAGTACTCATATTTAGCACAAAAGCACAAAACAAACCATATGTAAACAAACTAACTTGGCTGTGTGCTAATAAAACTTTATAGGTACAATTTTGAATTTCACATAATTTCCATTTATCATTATTTTTATGTTGATTCTTTTGAATCACTTAAAAATGTAAGATCTACTCTTAGCTGGAATGTTGTACAAGAATGTGTGGCCATTGGGATTTGACCCACATACTGTATTTTGCTATGTTTGACACAAAGAAAAGGTCACAGTAGCAAATAATAATTTATAGAAGTGCCAAACAGAAAAGAGTAGATAGATTATGGGATTTATTCCCTGAACTTTTAAAGAAGTTAATTTTGTTAATATAAACATTCTGCAAGGGAAAGAATATAATTTTTTTAGATCCCTCTTACAGTTGAGTAGGTGGGTTTTTCTAAAATCTCAAAAGTAGTGATTGATACAGAATTTTGAAATTATTCTATTGATCAGTAAATGCACTTATCAGATAATGCAAAAAATTTGTCTGTGATGATCATCTTATTGATAGTATTACTTTATTCTAAGTATTTTTCTAGGTTTGAGATACACAAAAGAAACACATAAACTCTATCCTCAAAGAACTATCATCAGTCTAATGGGGAATATTGTAAATAGTTTAAAATTTAACCAATATTTATCAAACAACTGTGTGTGTCAGGTCTTATGTTGCATGTTGAGGAAGTAATTCCACAGGCACACAGGGTCCCGGCTGTCACACAGTTCATGTTATATTCTATTGTGAGACACAGTAAGTAACCAAAGAAACAAGAAAAATAATTCCGCAATTTTTAAGTATCTGAAAAAAATAAAATAACAGTATAATTCAGAATGACTGATGTTCCATTGGATTGCATAGTTAAGAAAGCTCTTTTTTTACAAATGCAGTATTGAAACTGAGGAATGAATGAAGAACAAAGGCCGCCATGAAGAAGAGCATTGTAGGCAGAGGGAGCAGCAGGAGTCCAGGCTCTAAGGCAGGAACAGGTGTGCTATGTTGGGGAAACAGACTGGCGACCTCTGTAGTGGCATAAAATAAACAAGGACTCTCTATCCACACATACATGCACATATATGAGTCAGAGTGTTACATATGAGATATGAAAAGTAGGTAAGGGCCAGATCATCTCTGACATTTTATCTTATGAAAGTTTTGATTTTTCTATTAACATGTAATGGCAAAGTTTGGTAGTATTAGTAAGCTAGGAATGAGCATGATACAATTCTCGCTGACTGCAGTGTGGGAAAAAGATTGGAGGACAGTGAGAGTTTAATCAATAAAACCAGTTAGAAAACTATGGCAGGAATTAGGTGAAAGAGATGTTGGTTTGGGGCAGGATAATGGCAGTGGCCGTAGAAAAATATATATGTACATAATTCAGGGTTTAGTATTTGTGGTAAAAAAGTAATATGTAAATAGACTTGCTTCAAAATATTTAAACAATGTATTGTTTGAAAAAAATCTACTTTCCTGCTGATTAGTGTATTGAACTGCTTTCCTCTGTTTATCAATCATTTTTATTCACTTTTATGAATTCCCTTTTAGAATCTTCTATTCCAGGAGTAACTGTGCACATAAATATCTCTTCTTTACTTCCTCTGACCATTAAAATACAGGCATTAAGTTGCTTTTACAGAGGATAATCTTTCTTCTTAATGTCTCAGTTACATAATTTTTGACAACTTTTATTAGATTCCTCCAATTTTGAAAGAATGCCTCTGGAGATGATTTGTAATACTTGCCTACAAAGGCTTTATCACTTGCTAGTTTTGGTCGATCAGTTGCTTTTTATGTTGCTCTGGCAGTAGTTCTCAATCTTTAGCATGCATTGGAACCATCCAAGAGAGCTTGTTAAAACATGGATGGTTGGGTCTCATTCCCAGGATTCTGATTCAGTAGAGCTGGTTTGACCCGTGGTTTTGCACTACTAACAAAGTCACAATGGATGGTGGTCTACAGACTACACTTATTTGTTTTAATATTAAATGGTTCACAAATTTAAGAGTCCTTGCACAGGGGCCATATTAATCTTCTCTGAATTGTTCCAATTTTAGTATATGTCAGTGGTTCTCAACCTTCCTAATGCCACGACCCTTTAATTTATTTCCTCATGTTGTGGTGACCCCCAACCATAAAATTATTTTCATTGCTACTTCATAACTGTAATTTTGCTACTGTTATGAATCGTAATGTAAATATCTGATGTGCAGGATGTATTTTCTGATGGTCTTAGGGGTCACGACCCACAGGTTGAGAACCACTGGTGTATGTGCTTCCAAAGTGACCACAAAAGACTGTACTTTATGTTGCCCTGGTTGATGTAGCCTTTCCTTGTTCTAATGACTATTAATCTTCATTTTCTTGACATTCTTATCAACTTAGGTAATTATTTTGTTCATTTTTATGGCCATTTTTTATGAAGCAGGAATCCCCCCAACATGTCTTCTGTTTTTAAGTGGGAGAAGTTGGAGGAAGAATACACATTATGGCTTATTCACATGGGACATTTCTTGTGAAATGGAAAATTAGGTACAAATGGTTCCATGTTATTCTTAGCAATTGCTGAGAAAGCAAGTGATGTCAGAACATGAAGGCAGAGCTAAATAGACATAATCTCTAAACCAACACCCTCCTCTGAGCTTAACCCTCCCTCCTAGACACCCGTGGTCTCCCTGTGAAAGCATTATAGATTCCCTCAATTAGTGGATTGAGTGTTGAGACTGTTAACACAACCCAAGGAAATTTGAAGAGTCTATTACTACACTCACAGGCAGTTTCCAGGGAGAAGAGAAGAATTGGCACAAGATGGTCAAAGAATGGTTTGAATGAAGAAGGTGGTACCTTGGCTTTGGTTTCTATTGTGACTAAGTGGTGGTGTATATGTAAGGGTTTCCATGTAGGGGAAGGGGTTTACATGGTGGGCTTCCCTGTGGCACCAAGAAAAAAAGGGCATGAGCTTTGCTTTTGTCTTACCCAGATGTGGGGCAAGAGGAAAGGGAAGAGTTAGGTAGCTGTGTGTGGTCACACCAAAAGTCAAAATCCTTATTACACGTAATAGACCTGTTAGGTCCAAATCCTTGCTATTTAGCTTCTCAATTTTTCATTAGTGTTTTAAACATTGGGGAACATAACATAAATGATTTAATACTTTCAGGGTAAATTTTTCATCTTATAAAAAATACAGACTCTGGTGCAGCCTTATCAAAGTGATGTTGAGGAATTTTAATAATAGAAAAAGACATTGATGAGAGAGGATCTGACCGAGCTAAATGAGTAACCATTGGGGAAAAAAGTATCAAACATAATGACATGAATTGTATTTCAAAGAGAATGATTTTGTACAACCACTTTAGAAAACAGTTTGGCAGTTTCTTATAAAGTTATACATCTATAATATGAACCAGAAAATTCCAGTCCTATGTCTTTACCCAACAGAATAAGAATATATGACCATACAAGGAATTATTTGTAAATGATTATATTAGCTTTATTCATAATAGCCAAAAATTAAAAATAATCCCCAAGTCCATTGCTAGGTGAGAATGAATATGCAGAAATTGTGTTATAGACATGAAATAGAATAATGTTCACCAATAAAAAGGAAGAAACTGCTGGTAATATGCTAAAATGTGACAAATCTCAAGAATATTATGCTGGGTAGAGGAAACCAGACACAAAAAAGGCCATGTCATGTGATTCCATTTACATAAAATTCTAGAAGTGAAAATAACCTATAGATCTAAAGATTAGTAGCTGCCTGTGACAGGGAGATAGGGTGAGGAGATGAATACAAAGGAACAGAGGGGGGTGGCGCCTGTGGCTCAAAGGAGTAGGGCGCCAGCCCCATATACCAGAGGTGATGGGTTCAAACCCAGCCCTGGCCAAAAACTGTAAAAACAAAAACAAACAAACAAAAAAAAACCAAAGGAACAGAGGGGATTGTTTGGTAGTGATAGACATGTTCTATATATTGATCATGGTGATGGTTATGAGAATACGTGAATTGCTCATACACTTAAAACAGATACATGGATGTAAATTACATCTCAAAAAATCAGGTTAAAACAAAGGGAAGGATTTAAAACTCAGAGGATTAATTATTAGTAAAAATAATGACAACGATAAGTATTGAAGACAAAAAGTTGCAGGGAACAGGTTGCTGATAAGTTGCAGACAAGCATGGAGATGAGGGAGAGGTAGTTGTCAAGGGTGACTTACAGATTTAGGGGTTACAGGACAAAGTTTGGCGATGTCAATCACTGGAAGAAAGGACAATGACAGGGATCTCATTTGAAGGGAGGATCACAAGGCTGAACTGGACCAACTATGTCTGAATTTTCTTTGATATGTCTAAGCGAGCATATTAAATAGGCTATTTCACATCTTCAAAAGTAAAACGATTTTGTTTTTGACTTGCATCATTATTTTATGTACCTCTTTAAAAGGAAAAATAGCATTGATATGCACATTTACCCAGATTTTATAGAAGTTAAGATGTGAAAAAAAATGTATATTAGATTTGATGATGTGAGGTATACATTAAGGGTTAGTACTAAATAAATAATCTTTAGATTCATAAGTATTGGTAAATGAGTGTGAAGAAAACAGAGCTTAAGGCAGAGACTTAGATTCTTTCCCTCCATTTAATGAAGGTGATTAGGAGACTCAGAAAAGCTTGGAGTTACTGCTTAGTTAGTTCATTCTCTTATTTATTAGAACCTTCCAAGAGGCATGTAATTTTATCTGGATTCTCTAGGTGGTAGAGGTCCTACCTTCCTCCCAGAATCAAGGAACTTAATACAGAAACTCAAGAAACAAATGTTAGGAGAGGGGATGATGGAAACAAATGTTAGGAGAGGGGATGATGGAAACCTCCTCCTAAAGGAATGGAGTTTCATCAATGAGAAGATAACCCCTCTTACTCGCCTAACTGAGTAGTCATGTGTCTCATTATCATGATTTTATTTCAAGTTGCCCTTGGCTTTCCTATTAACAGAATATCTGTCCCTACAGGGTCCTCACAGTTCTCTCCACCAAGGATGCCCTGACACCAGTGACTCTCTGTGGTTACTAGGAATTTTCTCTCAAGCCTCTGTTTTTGCTCATGGTTGCAGCTAATTAATTCGGTTTTAAAATTACTCATGTCACCTTGGTTGAGGGAGGTTGGGAAGATAAAACATAAAGTTTGATTCCCAGTTAATTTTCAAAGTTTTTTTTTTTTTTTTATGCCAGTGATCAGGATTGTGATGTTCTCATTTCATTGTAGATAGAACTAGTTTAGAAATCCACTAGGAATGGAAAGCCTATGCAAGCAAAACAGAAACAAACGAACAAATAAAAAAAACCCAGGAGCTGAGATCAAACCTGGTCATCAGCAAGCATATTCAGATACTTAGAAATAGATAAATCTGAGGTCAGGCTGTAGAAACATTGCTGTGTGTTAAGATTTAGTAGCGAGGCTTGCAGAAGACACTGTGGTTATTGACAGGTATTCACTGAACATCCTTATGTTAAGGGTAGATTTCAGGCAAAGATCTTCTTCAAGGAGGATCTAGCAACTAAATCAAGATAAGTTTACTTAAATCAATACAAGTAGGGCACCATCTTTGAGAAACAATAAACAATTGAAAACAATTGCAGTGAGGGAATATTTTCTAGGTTAAAAACAGGATTCTTAGAAACCTGTTTATATTCTTTCCTATCAAGCCCACCTGCAGCTCACCATCTATAAGAAATGTTTCTGCCAAGGTTCTACAGGCAACCTGCTGGCTGTACTTATTAAAGCAGCACTAGAGGCCTCTGGCTAGGATTACCTTAGCTTGCTTTCTTTTCAGAGAGTGCCTCTCCCTGTTGGACAGCCGCATGGATACTTGAGCCAACCTGGAGTCATCTAGCATGGGAATAAAGGCTGCTTATTCTCCCCTCCACCTTTCTCATTTATTACTCAGCCTCTGTGAGAAAGAACAGAATAAGAATGGAGCCCGAGGCAAGTAAGCTGCAGGGGGTAGAGAAGAGAAAAAATTACTAATCTAAGTAAATTTCAAATGGTATTTTAACTAGTCACTGTGAGACTGAAAACAAAAAGATCCTTATGAAAGTCTTGTACTCTAGTCAATAAATTTCTTTTATTCCCAGGGTGCAGAGTAGCAATTCGGACACTATGTCCACACTACAGTTATGCAAATAAGTAAATATATAGTAGATAATGACCGCTGGGTTTTGCTGGGGATGAATGATAAATCTGATATGTCAGAGAAAAGAAGAAACAAGGAAAAAGAGAAGGCTACATGATCTATGTATATTGAATTAGAATCAGGTGGATTTGTTAGTATACACTCATGGACATATATAAACACACATACAAATAAAGAAATAAAGATGCATGTGCATACATTTGTCATTGTACAAAGATATGCTTTCTAGCTTTGCTCACTGAGGAAGCCTAGTAACAATAGTAGCCTAGCAACGAAGAACACAGCTCACACTAGATGGTGATTTGTAACCACGGTTTTCTAATAAAAACAATCATGGCTTCTTGGAGAAATCGTTGATTCTAAGGAAACCAAAGAAGGAAAAATACAAGGTAAACCTGGAATATGTTGGGATTCCAGAAAGTCAAAAGAGCTCAAAAAGAATGGAGCATGTCAAAAGGAATTAACTAGAAAGAATTTCTTATGTTTAAAGGCGGAACAATTTGAATAACACAGCAATGAAGGTTTTGCATTGTGCACCACATAAAAAATTAATTATCTACAATTCAAATTGTAAATAAGTAATTGAATAAATAAACGGGGAAGGGAACAGCTCTTCTTTACAGAATTTCAATTAGTATACGTAAAAGAAAAGAGGATAATAGAAAAATCACCGTTAAGCAAATACCAACAATTTTAACTATGGCAGACATGGTTCACTGATGACCAAGTAAACATAGGTGGAGAAACAGGAAAATTCTAACTGAAAATCTTGGCATGAGGAAGTTGGGGCTCTTATATCATGATGATGCTCTTTGAAGGTGACTGTGATGGTATTTAATGAGGAGGTATGTAGCACTTTTTCTAGGATGAGTTTGAGAACTTAATTCTCTGACAAGAATTTCTCTTACAAGTTAATGGGAGATGCATATTCTTGAAAGAATAAAAATGCTAAGGTTGTATACAAATAATCCAGTTAATCTGTCCTATAGTAATAGGAACAACTATATATTTCTGTTTGGACTGGAAACCCCAATGGAACAGAGTGTGAATGACTATTTTTCCTGCTTGCCAGGAATACTTTTTGAGCTGTAAACTCTACCAGTAAGCTTTCTTTTTCAGGTAGGGGTATTCTATATTTCCCGTGACTACATTTTTGAATCCCTAATGAGTGATAATTATTGCATCAATTGTTTCCTTTGATCCCACGTTGATTTTGCAAGTAGTTTCGGTATAAGCTTGAAATATGAGCATGAATCAAAATGACAAAAGTTTAACACAAGTTTTTTGCACACATTTGCATTTGAAAAATGAGAGCCTTTTGGCAGAATTTTGTCAGTGAATGTTTAATAAGCATGATCTTTTAATTTCAATATAAGGTTTTGTTTGAGCTATTATGCACATAGTAGAAGCTTTATTATGGTTCTATTGCATTTTAATAGGAATTGACCTTCCATATATTATCAATAGGGTTAATATAAAGTGCATGGTTGATTCATAATGGGCCTTAATAATGTACTAAGCTCATACTACATTAGAAACATGTAATGCTAGGATATTCTTCTGAGACTGGAAGGCATTGCCAGATGTCTTCCTGTTTTTCTTATTACAATAATTATAGCAGTTCATCTTTTCTTTTGACTAGATGTATCAATTTCTCTTGATGTTTTGAGATTTTTCTTGATTTAAGAGTTATTAAATATATAAGCTGTGAATAGTGTATAAGCAAGTTTTATCAAGAGGTAGCTAGAGAGGATGGGTGCTCAGAGTCATAGAGCTCTATATTAATCCTTCCCTCTGTTGATGGAGACTACAGGGCAATTATTTCTTACAAAAATTATAACCTAACACATGCAAGTTTCTTGGAGTCATTTTAGATTCATGGTGGCATTATCTCGTCTTCATAACAAGTGCATCTTGCAGGACCTACGTATTTTGATACAATCTCCTTCAATCAGAAATGCCATGTTTATAAGCTTATCTATTTAGAGTTATGTAACATAGTGAAATGTTTTCTAATTTGCTACCAGTCTTTTAAGTTTATCAAGAGGAGAAGTGCCATGGCTCTTGATAATGTAAATTAGTGATATGTGCTATATTCTACTAAAATAAAGCTCTCTTATTTGACAATGTGAATGTTACTTTCTTTGCATTATTATTATTATTGCTTAATGTTTCCATGTAGCAATTGTCTGATGCCTTTTCTGAATGTATTTATGTTTGTTCATTCTTTATAAGGTTTTTGTTTCTAATCCTCATCTTAAACATTGTTATCGTTATTATATTTTAAGTCTTTTTAATTTTGTGAAGGCAAAAAAATGGAAACCTAATTAACATGTGTATATGTAAAAATAAAAATTAAACTTAAAAAATAAAATAAAGCGTTTTGTTTACCACTAGATTATGAAATTATGTATCTGTTGAAATGAAACTAATTTGGACTGTAGCTTTCTAAATTATACAATGTTGTTCATGTACATGGCAACTCTTATTATCTATCATATAAGTTTTAAATGTTCTGATAGGCCCAGAGCTAACATTTAGAATAAACTAAGCATCTACATAATACAGAATAGCAAAAGGACAGGTTAGCAGATGCTGAAATACCTACAGGGTCTTCTGAGAATCAGATTTTAAAATGTTTTTCACTTTTAGAATAAAATGATCCAATTCTGTGATTAGATGGTATATATAATAAATTAGGGCAGCTGAGCCAAAGCCTATATTTTAAATTATGCAAAAATTTAAAATCTTCCTCTAGTTATAAAAAAGAGAATATGGACCTAAACACATAAATATACATTCATCTCTACAGCATGTGTGGACTCACTGAAGTGGTTCCTTCAACCAGATTCACATTTTTTTTTTTTTATGGAGAGAAAAACTGAATTAAAACAAGGATTGAACTGTCAAATTGGACACAGAGATCTTACTCAGTATTAGTGTTTACGATTCAAATAACCAACAAACACAGTCAATGCAGAGGGTGCTCCAAGATTTGCATTGTGGTTTTCTAGACCCTTTCTTCCCACATGGTATACGTTCATTTGTGCAGAATGATGGATGAATTGTTTAGGTGATCTGGCCATTGCATTACTTACATAAAGAGAAACCATCTAGATAAGCACAGCAACACTATGATCCATGAGCCAAATTTAGTCCACTGCCTCCTTTTGTAAGTGAAGTACTGTTGGAATATAGCCATATTAGTTTGTTCCCTACTGTCTATGACAGATTATGGCACTACCATGGCAAAATTAATAGTTGTGACAGAGACTACATGACTTGCAAAGGTGAAAATATTTACTACCTGGTTCTATGTAGAAAATGCTCATCCTTTGCTGATCTAGATTATGAGACATCTCCACTTACATTAAGATAGTTACATGACTTTTATGAGAGTTTGCAGAGAACCATGCACTACAAATTCATGGATTCCTGGTTTGATTATCATAAGCCCTTTAAGACCAGGGTTATCCTGGTAAAACCATTATATGTGTTCCACTTCCATCCAGGTTAATACAAATGCTGTGAAGTCTCCATTTTTTTTAATGGATGAATAATATTCCATGGTATACATGCACATTGGTATATATAGTAAATTAGGGCAGCTGAGCCAAAGTCTATATTTTAAATTATGCAAAAATTTAAAATCTTCCTCTAGTTATAAAAAAGAGAATATGGACCTAAACACATAAATATTCATCTCTACAGCATGTATGGACTCACTGAATTGGTTCCTTCAACCAGATTCACATTTTTTTTTTTTTTATGGAGAGAAAAACTGAATTAAAACAAGGACTGAACTGTCAAATTGGACACAGAGATCTTACTCAGTATTAGTGTATGTACTATATATGTATGTACTATATATACATACATTATATATAGTAAATTACATACTATGTATGTACTATATATATATATATACATATATATATATACACACACACACATTAACAAGCACTACAGCTTGTTAATCCATTCCTGGGTTGGGGGGCATTTAGGCTTTCCCATATTTTGGCGATTGTAGATTGAGCTGTGATAAACAGTCTAGTACAAGTGTCCTTATGATAAAAGTTTTTTTTTCCTTCTGGATAGGTGCCCAATAATGGGATTGCAAGATCAAATGGGAGGTATAGCTTGAGTTCTTTGAGGTTTCTCCATACTTCCTTCCAAAAAGGTTGTATTAGTTTATAGTCCTACCAGCAGTGTAAAAAGTGTTCCTTTCTCTCCATATCTGCGCCAGCATCTGCAGTTTTGAGATTTTGTGATGTGGGCCATTCTCAGTGAGGTTAGATGATATCTCTAAGAGGTTTTGATTTGCATTTCTCTGATAATTAAGGACGATGGACTTTTTTTATACGTTTGCTAGCCATTTATCTGTCTTCTTGAGGGAAGGTTCTGTTCATCTCTCTTCCCCATTGATCTATGGGATTATTGGCTTTTTTCATGTGGATTAATTTAAATTCTCTACGGATCCTAGTTACCAAGCTTTTGTCTGATTCAAAATATGCAAATAACCTTTCCCAATGTGTAGATTGTCTCTTTGCTTTGGTTGTGGTCTCCATAGCTGTACCGAACCTTTTCAGTTTAATTAAGTCACATTTGTTTATTTTGGTTATTATTGCAATTACCATGGTAGTCTTCTTCATAAAGTCTTTCCCCAGGTTGATATCTTCCAGTGTTTTTCCTATGCTTTCTTTGAGGATTTTTGTTGTTTCATGCCTTAAATTTAAGTCCTTTGTCCATCTTGAATCAATTTTTGTGAGTGGAGAAAGGTGCGAGTCCAGTTTCAGTTTTTTGCATGTGGATATCCAGTTCTCCCAGCACCATTTATTCAATAGGGAGTCTTTCCCCCAGTGTATGTTTTGTTTGGTTTATTGAAGATTAGGTACTTGTAAGTTGTTAGTTTCATTTCCTGGTTTTCTATTCAATTCTAAATGTCTATGTCTCTATTTTTGTGCCAGTACTGTGCTGTCTTGACCACTATAGCCTTGTAGTGCAGCCTAAAATATGATATGGTGATGTCCCTGGCTTTGATTTTATTACGAAGAACTGCCTGAGCTATACAGGTTTTTTTCTAGTTTCATACAAAATGCAGAATCCTTTTTTCCAAGTCTTGAAAGTACAATGTTGGTAGTTTAATACGGATGGCATTGAATCTGAAGATAGCTTTGCGAAGTGTAGACATTTTAACCATGTTGATTCTTCCCAGACATTAGCATGGTATGTTCTTCCATTTGTTAAAGTCCTCTGCTATTTCCTTTCTTAAGGTTTCATAATTTTCTTTATAGAGGTCCTTCACCTCTTTTGTTAGGTATATTCCTAGATATTTCATTTTCTTTGAAACTATGGTGAAGGGAATTGTGTCCTTAATTAGTCTCTCATCTTGGCTGTATAGGCATATACAAAGGCTACTAACTTGCGGATATTAATTTTATATCCTGTGACATTACTATATTTTTTGATGATTTCCAGGAATCTTGTGGTTGAGTCTTTGGGGTTCTCTAAGTATAAGATTATATCATCAGCAAAGAGGGAGAGGTTGACCTCCCCTGTTCCCATTTGGATTCCCTTTATTTCCTTGTCTTGCCTAATTGTATTGGCTAGAACTTCCATCACTATGTTGAATGGTAATGGCGACAGAGGACAACCTTGTCTGGTTCCAGTTCTAAGTGGAAAAGCTTCAGTTTAGCTCCATTCAGTAAGATATTAGCTGCAGGTTTGTCATAGAGATATGTGCTGCCTATGTCTAAACTCTTCAGTGTTTGAACTAATAAAGGATGCTGGTTTTTATCAAATGCTTTTTCTGCATCTATTGAGAGGATCATATGGTCTTTGTTTTTGCTTCTGTTCATAAGGTGAATAATGTTTATGGACTCGTGTATCTTAAACCAGCCTTGCATCCCTGGGATGAAACCTACTTGATCATGATGTATGACTTTTTTGATTATAAGCTATAATTTATTGGCTAGGATTTTGCTGAGAATTTTTGTTATCTAGATTCATTAGTGAAATAGGTATGAAGTTCTCTTTTTTAGTTGGTCTTTTCCTGGTTTTAGTATCAGAGTGATGTTTGTTTCGTAGAATGTGTTGGGGAAGATTCCTTCCTCCTCAATTTTCTGGAATAATTTCTGCAGTATGGGAATAAAGTCTTCTTTGAAGGTTTGATAGAATTCTGGTGTGAAGCCATTTGGAGCAGGGCAATTTTTGTTGGGAGATTTTAAATTGTTTCTTTGATCTCAATGCTTGAAATTGGCCTGTTCAGGAGATCTGTTTCTTCTGCGCTAAGTCTAGGAACCGGGTGTAATTCCAAATATTGATCCATTTCCTTCACATTGTCAAATTTCTGGGCATAGAGTTTCTGGTAATATTCAGAGACGATCTCTTATATCTATGTGGCATCAGTTGTTATTTCCCCTTTATCATTTCCGATTGAGGTTATTAGAGATTTTACTTTTTTATTTCTAGTTAGTCTGTCAAAAGGTTTATGAATTTTATTTATTTTTTCAAAAAACCAACTCCTTGTTTCATTAATTTTCTGAATGATTCTTTTGTTTTCAACTTCAATAATCTCTGATTTAATTTTGGATACTTCTTTTCTTCTGCTAGGTTTAGATTATTTTTCTTTTTCCAATTCCGTAAGATGGCTGGTGAGTTTGTTGATGTGCCCTCTCTGTTTTTCGAATGTAGGCTTCTAAAGTGATAAATTTTCCTCTCAGGACTGCTTTTTTCTATATCCCACAGGTTTTAGTAGCTCATGTCTTCATTGTTGTTGTGCTCAAGGAAATTAATGATTTCCTTTTTTATTTCTTCCTGCACCCATCTGTTATTTAGCATAAAGTTATTTAATTTCCATGTCTTTGTGTGGGGTTGAACGTTTTTACTGAAGTTGAATTCCACCTTTAGACCTTGTGGTCTGAAAAGATGCAGGTAAAATTTCAATTCTTTTGATTCTGTTGAGGTTTGTTTTGTGTCTTAGAATATGATCAATTTTGGAGACTGTTCCATGGGGCGATGAGAAGAATGTATATATTTTTTTTAGGATGGAGTGATCGATATACATCTATCAAGTGCAGTTGTTCTAGGGTATTATTTAAGTCTCTTATGTGTTTGTTTATTTCTGTTTAGAGGATCTGTCCAGCTCTGTAAGAGGAGTGTTAAAGTCCCTGGTTATTATGGCATTATTTCTTTTTTATAGTTTTCCTCTGGAAAGGAGAGAGAAATGGATCATAGGCCAGCTGCTAACTCTTCCTTCTCAGCCACCTAATTATTCTGGCTTAGAGAAAGGTTTATTAAGAAAATAAATTTTGCATAAGCATTTTAGCAATGATACATATTTTCAGAGTCCTTCTACATATATACTCTTATTTGCATTTCTAATTACAATCACCCTTTAATTACCCTTTAATTTACATAAGCCAAACATGGTTTTTAAATGATATTTTAAACATATTCTGTCATATTAAAATGTAAATTTAGGGCTATTAAATCATTGTTCAAAAGCATATGTACAGAATATTCTGGAATTTGTATTTTTTTGACTTTTAACCATGTATTATTTTTGTCATACAACACTGAATATATTCTATTATAATGACTCTGTAAGACCAAGTTAAAGATGTAATTAAATAGAAAATACAGGATGGGAGGAAATGAATAAAGTGAGACTATATACCTACAGATGAACGGTAATGACCCTGAAACTGCAATACCCCAAATCTACTGCTTACAAAATGTTTTACCTTGAAAAGTTTCCTATAGCTCAGTTTTCTCACATGACTGTCATCTAGGAGGAAACGTCAGCTACATATACAGCCATTTCTTCACATCCATTAGAATATTTGTTTCAGGATTCTCTTAAGGATAACAAAATCCATGTATGCTCAAGCCCCTTATATAAATTGGTATTTGTATGTAACCTACACAATCCTCCTATATATTGTGAATCATCTCTAAATTACTTACAAGACCTAATACAGTGTAAATGCTAAGCAAATAGTTGTTATACTGATGTGTGTAGGAAAGAGTGACATAAAAATCTATATGTGTTCACTTCAAAGCAACCATCCATTTTTATTCCTCAAATATTTTTGATCCAGGGTGCAGCTATGGATGCAGAGTGCCAACTGTGTACTGTTTTGCTATGGATGTAAACAGAAAGTAAACATTAAATAAGGAATAGTGAATGTAACTGAAAGATAAAACTCCTTAGTGAGATAATTTATAGGAGATAATTTGTAGTGAGACTGACTCTCACTAGTGTAACTGAAAGGGAGATGAACCTAATTATAAACTATTTTAATACAGTTTAATTTGAGTTGAATTCAGTGAGTAGTTATGTTCTTACACGGGTGATAGGAAAGGGAAAAAGGAGTGTGAGAAATTCGCAAACATGGCTGTTCAAAGTTCTAAATTAACATCTAGTTAAAAACTTGTTCTACCCCAAACAGGTGTAAATTTCATTCAAGAAAATGGAGATTAATAAATATAATTATATTGGTGGGGTGGGGTTATTCTGGGCATTTATCTGCTTTCTCATTCTACACAATTTCCCTGGATATTTTGGCTACTTATGTATCTTTCATTCTGTTCTGGTGCTCTAGAGATCCAGAGTCATGTATTCCACTGCTGGCTTAATGCTTCTATTTGCATATATCATAGGCCCTTCAAATTCAAGGTGTCCAAAGTGATCTCATCATCAATCAAAATTTTCAAAAGGGAAAACTAGGAATTGTCCTTGTCTCCTTCTCGTTTATTCTCCATTTACACTTCTTCAGTAAATGTAAAGGATTTCACCTTATTTTTCACTTCATTCCCTGTTATCACCAACCTAATCCATTTCTTTATTTTCGCTTACCTATCACAATCCTGCAATTGTTCTCTGTGCTGAATCTCTTGCCTCGTCACCAGCAATTGACATTTATATATTTCAAATAGAGTGATCTCTTCTAAATAGATATATGTCAATTTGAGGGTTAGCACAATGTCCACGAAGAGTCAGGTAGTAAATATTTTGGGCTTTGTGGACTATATCATCTCTGTCCCAACTACTCAACTCTGCTGTCATAGCATAAAAGTAGCCATGACAATATGTAAATGAATAAATATGGCTGTCTTCTATAAACCTTGTTTATAAAATTAGCGGCAGGCTGGCTTTAGCCAGTGGGCTGAGCACTCCAATCCCTATATTAATGTATTGTTGAAATACATCAACGGTTTCCCTTTTAGAAATTTTTAATTCTTAGCATGGTTCTTCAGTATCTAAACATTTTCTTTATCTAGTTCTTCTGACTTCCTCGTTTCCTTTAGTTCCTTGAAAAAATAAGAATTCTCACTCTTTAGAGCTTTAACACATATTTATTTAAAATCTGTTTTCTCTTCTTTTCAACTAGATAGATGGTACCCAATTGTCCTTATATTTCTTATAAGAGGTCTTCTTTATGCTTAAACTAATTTTTATTTCTTACTTGAATATTCCCACATTATATAGAATTATAGACAGATCCATGCAGAGGGAGAGGTCTTCTCAGAAGTCCAAAAATAAACAAAATATTCTTTCTACCCCATAGGAAGTTTCTTCCCTCTGATCCTTTACCCTTTCTAGCTAATTTTTTCATTCTCCAAGAAGACAGTGTTTTGATTCAAGGAATCAGACTACTCATTCTCTTTCTTGGGTAAATTTGTGTAGGTTCCATTACGATCAGTCTTTTCTTTCATCCACATTGTCTCTGCCTGATTGTCCATTATAGCATGGACAGTGGAACTACTTGTGCTTATTTGGAATGTTTATTTCCTGACTTACACATGAAGGTCAGAACTAGGGGGCAACATTTTAGCTAAGTAATAATCATGCATAACCTCTTCTCATTAACAGAACACACCTATTCCTTCCCAGGAAGACAAGATGCAGGAGTAATTTTATTATATCCAGTATGTAGTCCTCATTGTCAATTAATGTCCAATCCTCTCCACATACTAAAAAGCAAGCTAAGAGAAAGAACAGTATAACAAGATAAATAATTAGAAGAAGAATGGGAAATTGAGAAGTCAGTGGTTTATAGTAACTTTTAAATTCAGTTACACTTACCAGATTTTCCACTCTTGCCACGAGGTTTCCCACCTACTTTTGCTCAATAAAAGAAACTCTTCTCCACTTTCCTCTTTAACTCTTGAGTTTTCCTAATCCGTTCCTTGATTTTTTGGTCTGTTATTCTGTAAGGTTGAAAATAATGTGGACTTCTGGAGTCCGTGCAACTATTTCCTTCATTTGTTTTGCTAAAAAGTCAATAACTAATCTTTGAGACTGAGACTGCCATACTTTTCCATCTTTCAAAAATCACCTTTTCCATATACTTTCTTGTAAAGGAGATATTAATGATGGGACTGAACCAATGCTTAAATTAGCTCATCTGCCTCACAAAAATGTTAAACAAGGTGAGAAATTTCCTTTTTACAGTTGTCTGATTTTGGAAATGCCTTCAAGTATAAATAAGAAAGTAATTAAGTCAGAAAAAGTGATCTTATGGTGAATGCCCACACAGATACCACTTTTGTAATTGAACAGCAGGATTAATATGGGAGCTTTCCCACCAATGTTTTATGTAATACAAAATAAATTTTATTTAATTTTCAAATATCTATTAATGAGATGATGATTTCTTGGGTAATGATAAAAAACAAATACCTGACGTTGTTCAGTATTGTATCTTCTTACACCTAGTACTGCATACCTGTTATTAAACCTTTTCTGTTTATTATTACATTTTACTTTTTTAAAGTAATTATTTAGCAAATCATTTGGCAAAACATTCACTGAAAAATTCCTGCTGTCTTAAGAATGGGTCCCTGAAGAGATTAATTTATCCAGTAATCCCATGTTCAAATGCAAAACCACTTCCTCTCAGAAATGTATTGGATTTTTAATAGCAGAATTTTGTGAGTCAACAAAATTAATCAAAATGGTGTATGTATTTTGGGGAATGAATATAGGATACTAACTCAAATTTATGGATGGCCACTGTGTTTAACTGAGTTCCTGCACTAGGTACCATCAGACCAGACCAAACCAAACAAGGAGTCATTCATTTCAGGTGCCACATAATTAAGCTAAACTTTGAAATGAGACTAATCCCAAAGCATAGGAAATTCACAGCAACTGATCAGGAGGGGTCCAGTCAACATGAGCTGGCAGGACCAGAATGTCTTCTCCATTTATACACTATAAAGAAAGTAATTTTGAAAAGACCAATCCGCTTTCTTCAGTCCTTTCTGCCTATAAAGCCCACCTTCTCTGCTTGCCTCGATTGATCACATTTTTATCTTATACACATGTACTACATCAATAGGATGCTACTGGATTCATGCATCACTAACAAAAAACAATTTGATCATTAAACTAACTTTGCTGAAATTTTGTTCTTTGACTAAAAAAAAATTGATGTAATAGAAATAAAAAATAATTTTCACAGACTACTAGCTGATGTTTCAATATTCATTCTTTCTGTTTTGGTTATCAAAAAGCAAACTAGAACCTTCTATTCAATTTGTGACCAGGTAAAGCAAAACTACATTCCCAGGTTTTCCTTCCAAGGGAGATGGGGGTTCAAGTGCTGGTATTCGTTTCATGACAAAGAAGCCATCAGGATCTTCCTGTTACCTCTAGCAATGCAGGTATGGGGGGCAGTCACAAGGCTAGTATGGGAATGAAAGCCATATTCTGTATGGTGGATCAGAAAGACAGAGCTGTCTAGGACACTGAGGATACTATTATGCTGCTGTCCCAGGTCTGGTCTGTTGTCTTTGGATTTCATGCTATCAGGTAAAACAAAAAAATTTTTCTTTGGTCCATATCCTGTAAGTAAGTTTTAATTAATGAAGCAGATCACTAGTCCTGATAAAAACATCAAATGTAAAAATTTGATATGATTGCAAACTCTTTGATGGTGGACAATGACTCATCCTCTAGTATAGGTCATGTAGGTCCGGGATACATTTCTGCAGAGTGATTGGTTATAAATAACTCTCAATATTTTATTTGCATGCAAATGCAAAGGGTGTCTATGCCTTATTTTACGGAGCACTTTCTACGACAATGCTAGAAGTTCTAGAAGTATATGTACATATGTGTATTTAAATTAATTAGAAAACATGATAAAATATTAAAGTTAATTATAAATATTAGTCTTTGCAATGACCTATTAAAAATATGACTGCATATGCCTGAGGGTCTTTGTTTTACAAATAGCATAGATTCAACCAGTGTTGCAGGAAGTCAGATTTATTATGAGAGAGTTGAAAAATTCTTTCTTGTCTGCCCATTCCCAGACTCTACAACGCGGTTTCTTGGTACTTTCCCTCTTTGGTTTCTTGGTACTTTCCTCATGCATGGTATAGAGTTAATTGTCAAGTGGATAATTTGTTATATAATGCTGCATAAAATGACAATGCCTACTGGCAGATGGATAACATGTATTTACAACAGAATCAAAGAGATGAAGGGCATTTTGATGAGGCTCCTTAATGATTTATAGTTGAATTCTCTCCCACTTTATTTTTTGAAACAGCATCTTCAGCTAATTCTTTGGTCTATCTCGATGCACACCTAGCTGCCATCTGGATCTCAGCTGCTCTGAGAATCTGTTCTGTCATTAGTGATGTGAATGTCTGAGTAGTCATGTTCAGGAAATATTGGGCAATGGCAGCTGAGGGCAAGATGCAAGGCAGGCCAGATAATTAAATGGGTTTTCAATATATTAGACAAGTGGAGATGAACAGGTTCTCCTTAAATGTACAAAAATTCTCCTTAGTATTATTTAAATATGTCTTTCGTTAAATGGTGGTGAGTTCACAAAACAATTCTGTGTTATAGCAAATAAACTATAAACATTTATAGAAAGACAGTTAAATTTGAAGCATTGATGAAAAATTAACAAAATTATGAAATCTGAAGATGGTCATCTAACGTGACCTAAACATTATGCAATTCCAAATTATATTAATGTTTAATAAGAAGTGCAAAATAGCAATGAACACCTTAGGGAATGTGTAGGAGACATTCAGACTGTGAGTATAGGCTTTGCAGGAACTGTTGGTGCATTCCTCTTTTATAACTTTTTTTTCTTTTAATTTTATAGAGTGGGCAACTTCTATCTCCTGTCCCACTCTTCCTTCTAAGGCGTTTCCCAGGTTTTGTCTTATAATAATGTGTTCCTTTTCAGGGGTCCTCAAACTTTTTAAACAGGGGCCAATTCACTGTCCCTCAGACCATTGGAGGGCCGAACTATAGTTTAAGAAAAAAACTATGAACAAATTCCTATGCATACTGCACATATCTTATTATGAAGTAAAAAAAACAAAATGGGAACAAATACAATCACACCGCCTCATGTGGCCCTGCAGGGAGCATGTCAGCCAGTTTTTGCCTGGTGGGAGATAGGTTGGCAGTTACACAGGACCTGATTTAGGACCCATTATTTCCTCTTTTCCCTCTACCATATTTTTCACCTGTGGATTATTGGTTCTGGTTGAAAGATACAGCAGCCCATGTCTGTAAAGTTAGAAGTATGCAGAGAACATGTAAGTATTTTGAAGTATATAAAAGAACACAGGTCCTGGACAGCTGCACTGAGTAATTGTACCAGCTATTTATCTCCAGATTAGTGAGAAAAAGAAATCTTATTTTGATTGGTTCTTTATCTAAGTCCTTGGACTCTTCCTTAGATTAAGGAAATTGACATATGTAGGCCTGGATCTGAGATCAATATCTAACTTCATCAATGTAACACTTTCTTTTTCTGTCTCTTCTGCCCCTGCACTTTCCCTTTCTGTCACATTGAATATTAAATCACAGCCTTAACATTCTTTTAAATGGACTTAAGTTTGCAGCAATAATCCATCAAATTGTATCAAATAACCATTTTCTCAAAATCCAACCAATTGAATTAGCCTCAAATGGGAACGCAAAACTGTTTTACCAACTAGCAGGAAAAGTAATTCAACCATGACAGAATCAATGATATTAACATATTTTAAAAAGCAGTACATCAACATGGATGTCATATGTGTATAATAAAATTGCTAGAAGGCAAACAACACTTTCCAAGCCTACCTGTTTTGGAGGGACACGCACAATCCTGTCCATGGAGATGTGACTCTACCTCATATCTAAGATGGCTTTGATTGTAAACGCACCATTATATTATGTACACTCAAGAAATAAAGTTTTATGTTATACTTACTGAAAGAAGTTTTTTAGATGTATTTAGATATAGGTTTATCATACATCACTAAGGTGCTTACATAAAAAGGATGAAATAAATAGATGAAATAAATTTGTTTACAAATTCCCAAAGCTTATTTTCTGAATAAATTTAATTCTTTGGAATCACTTCTCAACTCAGAGGAACTAATTTCCGTACTATTTTTCTGAATCATCAAGAGTATTCCACTGTTATCTCTGGAGCATTATCATGAGCATTTTAACCTATTTTTTTTTTTTTTTTAAGTATGCTCCACCATTGTACTTGGGTTTTCTTCCCAGTCTATTGATACTCATTCCATAGTTTTTGCTGCTCCTGCTTACTTGGTCAGATCACCAGTTGTCAGGCAATGAAAACTACACTATAACTACCTCCTGGCAGCAGTAATTGTAAGACAACAGAAACCATAAGACACTTAACTGAGCTGGAATATAGAGCTGAAGAAATTCTTAAAATTCAGAATAAAACAAGATGATACCTATTAAACAGATACACAAAGACTGATTAGAGAAATGCGTATTTAGCAAAATTATCTTTGAAAATAATGTAAAATAAAGGGTTTTCAAAAATAAATGCAAACTTAGCATATTACAAACTGACTTAACATAAAAAGATTTCTAAAGTATATACTTTCAAGAAAAAGGAAAATTCCTCAAATTAAGGTTTGTAACACAAGAGAGAATGCTGAGCAAAGAGATTGGTAAATGTTAGAGATAAATCTAGAAACATTTCCATATAAAAGAATGATTATCTACGTTAATTGCTAAAGATAAATTTAAGGTATGGGTTTAAACATGTTAGATTTGCATCATTTTGTTACATATGTTATTTACATATGCTCTTATAGAAGGTGATTTATTTTTTCTAGGAGTTGTCTTAAGCCCAGGAATGCAGCAGCTTTTGCTGAATCCTACAGCTACTGCTGTGGTGGACTTCAGTAAGACAAGGGAGAAATCTGTGGATTACCAGGCAAAGTCTTTCACTTTCTTTCCTCTCTTCTCCCCCTCCGCTTCCCCCTGCCAAGAGTGTCTCTCTGCGCTGGGCTGCCTAGGTAGGGGCTCTGTCATGGCCACCACAGCAAGTGCTATGCGGAGTCACCTCTGACACTAACACAGAATTTGTTCTCTCCCATACCTCACAGTGGCTTGTGGCTTCTGCCTGGCTACCACTGATATTTAATGAAGGTCTGAGGGCTCTTTAGTCAGCAGATGGTGAATTCTACCATGACTGAATTCTTTCCTTCATGCAATTGGGGATTTCAGGAATCTGGTGCTTTATTTTACTGTCAGTTGGTACAGAAGTTGCAATATAAAGTTTTCTCTCTCTTCCCTAAATGAAAGGAGTCTCCCCCATCTGTACTGCTAGAGTTGGGGGGTTGACACAGGCATTCCTTGGTCACCCCCGCTGGTGTCTGTCTAGGTTATGTGCACCCCCAAGTCCACTGCCTTCTCCAAGACCAGAAGATCACCAAGACTTGCCCAAAGGCCACATTTCTTGGGGCATGACTTCCAACTCAAATTTATTCTGGGCCGTAGGGCACTTCAGTCAGCCATAGAGGAGCCAGCTGGAACTTGGGTTCTTAGGCTGGGGATGAGATTTCCTCTTTGGCCCAGGGCAGGTCTAATGCTTTCTCTATGGATTCTGGCAGAATTCTGCCGTGTGTGTGTCCCACTGTGACAGGTCACCACTGAGTTCCGATGCAGAGTCCCACACTCACTTCCCTCTCTGTCCCTCTACCCCAAGGATTCTCTCCTCATGTAGCAGCACTGAAAGGGGATGGGAGAGGAGAGGTGGGGGCCGTGCAAGGCCATCTTCCCTACCCTCTTCGTTGCTTCTTTCCTTGACATATGTTAAAACCAGGTGTGATTGCTCGCCTGTTTTTCGTTTTGTTTTGTTTTCATGAGGGTGCTTTCTAATGAGTATAGTTGTTCAATATGATGTTCTGTGGGGTTGGGGGATTGCTGGAGGTTTCTATCCGGCAATCTTGCTCCACTTCTTCTCTGTGAAGATTTCTTTATGCTTTGCAAGTATTTTCACATTTGACTTTTCTCCAGCTTTCAAATCTGATTCCCTAGTAATTCAGTTAAACACAACTATCAGCTACTGAGAGAATATGTGTACCAAGGATGCTTGAAGTGTTTAGTGGCAAAAAACCTAAATCGTGACTTTTGGCTTTTAAATTCACTAGAAGATTGGCACGTATAAATTAATGAGAGAATGACACATGGTTAGAGGTGTCAAGCCTATATATGTGTGTGTTTATCTACATACATGCATATATATGTATATATAAAATAAGGGTCAAACCTATAACCATGTGTCAAAGTAGATTAGATGACAAACCTGAAGTAGTTAAGCAATAATATGAATCCTGCTGACATTAAATTACATTGGTCAATAGAAAGGAATGTGGTTTTCTTTCCTGGCTGGCTTTAATTAAAGGAATCATGATGGAAAAATATGGAAGCTGGCTTTCACGTCTACTGATTCTACCCTCACTGTACTTTCTTGATCTTCCATACTATTTTTAGTTTTTAACTTGAAGTCTTTGGCTTTTAATTTTTGTTATTTAATTTAAGCTGGGATTCTGATATCCATTCCTAACTCTTAGTCTTGGGCTCTTCAGTTGCCTCTTTGTGCATAATGAACTTAAAGGTGTAGAATTTCAAAGGCTGAGGAATCTTTTTATTTGATACACTGCCGCTCATTCCACCTAGAAACTGTCAGACATGACGGGAAATGAGGATGCAAGAAGGCCCTTGAGTATCACAGAGTCTTTCAGAGAAACTTGTAATCAAACACACTTGACTTTATAGATTTTAGCTTCTTTAATTGTTTAAAAAATCAGCTATTTTCACAATCCTTTCTGGTGTTTTCTCCTATGAAAGAAACTACCACCAGCCTTTGTATTGGATCATCTTTGTAAAATGTGGGCTTGTCAAGAAGTTGGCAGCAACTATTAGCCAGCTTAAAATATGCACATTAAATAAAACCTCAAATAAAACCACTGAATTATTGTCACCTAATAAAAGAAAAAGCAAGCTACAGAGTGTGTAGAACCCACACTGTGGGCCGACAATACACTGAAAGGAAGTGAACTAGCAGGTACCACAAAATTCAGACAGTTGACATTTTTCATTTTCCTTTGGAAAACAGAATGTACAATTTTAATTTTAGAAAATGAAATGTCTTAGAATAGATTGGCAGGACTCATTAGAAATGTACTTTTAAAATTTCACTTTGTGCAACTAATATGTGTTAATAGGTATTTGTGGATACAGAACAATTCAAATTGATTTTACATAACAGTGCCATGGCACTTTAAATTTTATAAAGTACATTAAAATCTAAGTTATAGAACAGAAAACACCAGTGAAAGTTGCGAAATTATTACCTATGTGGAAGATAAAAGGACAGATTTTCTTTCCTGTAGGGTTTAACTTCAGGGTTAGACCCTGAACTGTGTGGGAGCAGGATTTCGGGATCACAACTGTCTTGATCATTCTTTTGATATCAGCACTACTTGTAACCACAGACAACATTGCTAATGATACAAATCTCTGGCCTCCAGATATCTCATTGCAGGAGCTCAGGTAGCAATGACCCAGAGAGAAAAGAGCGCTGCTTCCCACACCCCATTGTTCCTGGAAAGGCAGCTGTTCTGTGAAGCAGAATGACCCTGAATTCACTCACTATGAATTTCCAGTCTGCTAATTTGCTGTAAGGAAAATGCTTCTGAGTTAGATTAATGGAAGATTTTATACCAAGAGTTTGGAACAGATGGCCATGCTGTGAAATTGCTTACACGTGGCCCCACAGACACAGGTTAGAGTTGTTGAAACAACCAGGCTTCTGAAGCTGTGAGGAAAGTTATATAATGCAGCTGTGTAATGACCAAAGTGCTGCAGTCCTAAGACAAAATTGGCATTTCCCAGTTAGTGATGCACAAGGTGGACATCAAGTTCTGTTGAATTTAAATTAGTTTACAATTTAAACTGCACATGAACTTCATGTCCACCCTTTATAATATTAAAATCTGTTATGTGATATATAATGTTAGATGTATTCTATGTTATACATAAGATTGGGGGCATAAGGACAAATATTTTTAGAAATATTTGTTTAAACAAAATTAAATAGATTGTTTTAACTGATAATTTCTTGGACTATCTGCTATCAAAATTGGTTCTATGTCTTTGCCATAGAGGAGGGATATCAGCATCCTTTTGAATAATTGGTAACTCAAAAAATAAAAAATAATAGATAATAAGTGGTAACTCCAGAACCCTGTGTCTCCTGTAACTGATTTTTCACAAATAATTATTTAGAAAACTTCAATTCAGATTAATAAAGAGAACAACAATTTTTCCATTCATATCAGATCAGTCTTAAATAGCAATTGTGAAATTAAGTGCCAAACTAGATTTGCCTTAAAGATGATCACATTTCTTAACTGAAGATAATAGGGATAAAGAGGTATGTTGATTTAACAAATGTCACAGTTGACATAATTTGCGTACATCCCTTCACAGAATTGGTTTTATAAAAGAGAAACTTGAAAAATATTGTAACACTTCTAAAATGATAAATAATACCTTGTTACCTGGAACAAGTATACATATTGAAGTAACTTATTACCATCTGTTAATTTAATAGACAACATAAGGAGATTTTTGTTGTATATTGAATTGTTACATTGTTTGCAATTAGCATGTCTATTTTTTTTAAACAGCTAATATATGGAGAAAGAAAGGACAAAAAATATCAGATCTAACAATGTTTTCCATTATACAGGTATAACCTAGCACAAGTATAAAGTATATAAAAGTAGACACAGATGTTTCATTTTCCATTTAGTACCTATAAATGTTCCTTTGCTAACTATATCAAAATCAGTATATTATATAAAACATCTGCTATTAAATATCATATATAATAAAATTCAACAATTAAAAATCATTGAACTAACAGATGAGATGATTCTGGGCAATTATTTTCATAGGTTTTAAATTTTATTGAATAAGTATATAATTTGTAGCTCTCTATTATAATTTAGTTTTTATTATTAATATTTAGTTAATTAATATTTAGTTTTCTAAATATTTTTAATGTAACATGTGAAATAAAAGATAATGAATCTAAAAAGATTAAATACTTAGAATGGCCCATAGCTTTATTCATTCATTCAACAAGTATACATGTATAGTGAGCTCATGTAGGCTGAGTAAATTCCAAACCTAGGCCTTCTTTGCCCTTATAATGCCAGTAAGGTGAGACAGAGTCAAACAATTATAGAAATTAATTATTGTGATAAAGTTAGACATATTTGATTACATAAGAAATTATAACAGTATTTTTTAATCCAATTGTGGATTAAAGGGAAGACTCTCAGAAGCAGGATTACATTAACTGATATGTTTTAGAAAAATATAAGTTAACCAGGTGAAGATGAATGGGGAAAGAGCATTCAAGGCCAACAGAACAGTGTGCAAACCTTTTATAGGAAGAAAAAAAATATATATATATACACATATTTACTATTATAGGAAGTAAAAATATATACTTTTATAGAAAAGAAAAGCATATTTATATATGTGTGTGTATATAAGTATATAGAAATATATAATGTATATATACATACAGATATATAAGTATATATAAATATATATAATGAAATATATATATACACATGTATATATAGTGAAATAAAGACTAAAATGTTATCAAGACTGTCAAGGTAAACCAGTTGCTAATTAGAAGTGGTGTTAGAGGAGGTAAAGAAATGAGAAGAAGCGATAACAAATAATATATATATAACAAATAATATAGTTTATATAGTTTAAGCCCTTGGGAAGGAAAGAGATAATGGCAGGAATGCAAATCATTGCTTCTCTTCCTAGGGCTAGTTTAGTGGTTCTGCTGAAAGGTAGTAGTTGCTTTGAGTTTGAAAGTGATGATGGAGATGGGGAGAAGTAAACAGATTCAAGAGAGAATTAAGAGGTAATACTGACGAGAAAGATCTGATAACACGGAAGAAAAGGTAGACTAAAACCACTTGATTAATCTATTTGGGGGGCTTTGTGAAATTGGATGAATGAGCGTCATTTATTGAGATAGAAAAAGACAAAAAATGGTGAGGCTGTGAAAACAAGTAGGGGTTTTGTTTTGAAAGTGGAGTTGGAGATGCCTTTGAGTATATGGGGCAGTGGTTCTCAACCTTCCTAATGCTGCAATGTATTTTCATTGTCAAAAAGGGGTCGCGACCCACAGGTTGAGAACCGCTGATTAAGGGAGAAACCATCAACCTAGGTGTTTGGGAAAACTCCACTGCATTTTACCTCTGCTTCCATACCACAAAAATCATCAAAACACAGAAGAAGTCTTCTTCTGAAAATGTTTTTTTTCCTCCCACATACCAAGAAGTAAACGCTAGCTGGCTGTCCACTAATTCAATTCCTATTCTGGCTCCCATTCTGGCTGCCTAGAGATTGTATTAGATTTCACAGGATAAGGGCTCAGTGGCTAAAATTCCAAGACTTCAGTCCCTACTTCAGACACCAGTTACAAGTGTAGATTCTTGGAAATTCTGATCTACCAGAAGTTGGGATTCCTCCTGTTGGATTCAGGTTGGGATTCCTCCGGTTGGATTCAATGAATTTGCTGGAACAACTCACAGAACTTAGGGAAACACTTATGTTTATAGTTTATTATACAGGATATTACAAAGGATATAGATGAAAAGATGTATAGGAAAAAAAGTATGGGAGAAGAGGCATGGAACTTCCATGCCTTCTCCAAGTGGGCCATCCTCTAGGAACCTCCATATGTTTGGCTATCTGGAAGCTCTCTGAACCCTGCCCTTTTGATATTTACTTATTTATTTATTTGTTTTTGAGACAGAGTGTCACTATGTCATCCTAGGTAGAGTGCCGTAGTGTCATAGCTCACAGCAACCTCAAACTCTTGGGCTTAAGCGATTCTCTTGCATCAGCCTCCCAAGTAGCTGGGACTACAGGCACCTGCCACAGCTTCCGGCTATATTTTTTTTGTTGTAGTTTTCATTGTTGTTTAGCAGGCCTGGACCGGGTTTGAACCCACCAGCCCCGGTGTATATGGCCATCACTCTAACCACTAAGCAACGGGTGCCAAGCCCCCTCTTGAGTTTTTATGGAGGCTTCATTACTCTGGCATGACTGACAACTTGCATAGAATTTGACTGGACAAAAATCTCATAATCTAAACCCAGCAAGGCTTACTACTTCAGATTCCTCCTCGTCTTTCTATATGGCATTTCTTCCTCCAGAGCATGGGACAAAACTTACTCTAGAATGGGGATGTTAGGACCCACAATCAGAATTATAGTCCTGCCTTAACAGGTGAAAGAAGGCCAGAAGAAGATCAGAGAGAGAAATTTTTAGTTACATGACATATGTAAAAAGCCTAAAACTATTTTTATAACAATAGTTTTATAAAATTATTTTCCTTCCGATTTTATAATGGAATTGAAGTGGCCTTTTATAATCATGCTTGTATTTATAATTTGCTCTAAGAGCCCATAGACTCTAAAAGCTGAACTATACAAAGAGGCTCTGATCTAATTTAACACTCAGAGTCCCAAGGGAAAGAGGAAGACAATAGGGCTAAAAATACACTTAAAGAAATATAGCTAAAACTTCACCAAATTTGGCAAAATGCATAAACCTAAAGACTCAAGAAACTAAATAGAATATTTTGAAATTCATAACACACTGCATGATAGTCAAACTTCTGACTATTGGCAAAAAGTTGTTCCAGCAAATTCATTGACTCCAAAAGAACTTAGTGAGAAGGCAGTGACACCTAGACTACATGAAACAAAACAAAACAAAACGCAATATTTGATTGACAGCTGAGTTCTCACCAAAAATGATAGATTGCAAAAGAAAGTGACACAACATTTTCAATGGCTCAAAGAAGGACCATATGCAGTTAAAATATTCTGCCAGAATGAAGGAGAAATCGAGATCTTATCAGAAGAGAGAAAGATAAGAGAATGTGTCGTGAGTAGACTTTCTTAAAAAATTACAGAGGGAAGTTATTTAAATACAAAGGAAGCTATTATAGCAGAGATCTTGGAACAACAAAAGTAAGGAGAAAACAATGCAAAGAACAAAAATACAGGTAAATACAATACATTTTACTTTGTTCCTTGAGCTTTTAAAATTAGGTTTGATGGTTGAAGCAAAAACTAACATTACATGATGTGGTTGGAAATGAATTAGAAAAAATATTTAGGACATTTGTATTGTAAATATAGAGGGCAAAAAGGTGTTAAGAGAGGTGAAATTTACTTGAACTAAGAAAAATACCAATACAAGAAGACTATTATATGAACAAGCATTAAAAAATAGTTCAGCAAGGTTGCTATCTACATGAAAGAGGAATTTAAATATGTCAATTGTATTTTTATATTGAAAAAGAGACTTATAGACAAAATTTACAAAGCAATTCATTTACGATCATTTAGAAAAGAAAAAAGCAGCTATTTTTAATTTTTTGAGCTTATTTAGGAATACATGACAAAAGTTATACGCATTCCAAGTTTACCACATGATGGTCTGATGTACTAAGTATAAAAATTAATCAGTGCGTTCATTGCCACATGTAGTTATTCTCAAAGTGTGTCTGATTATTCTCTTAGAAAATCTCAAGTAAACAATATGCTATTATAAACGGAAGTTACCTTGATGTACATTAGATCTCCAAAACTTACTCATAACCGAAACTTTGCATCCTTAAACCAGTGTTCCCCTAGTTCCCCCACGCCACAGCCCCTGGCAACCAGCAGTCTACTCTCTGCTTCTATAGTTCAAAGTTCTTTGATTCTAAATATTAGTTCGATCATGTAGTATTTATCTTTCTGTGGTTGGTTTATTTCAGTTAGCACCATATCCTCAAGGTTCATGCGTGTTGTTGCAAAGAGCAGAATTTTCTTCCTTTTTAGGCAAATCATATACCACTGAATATATATGGATATATTAACACAATCTCTGTGTGTGTATATATATATCACATTTTATTTTTTCTATTAACTTGAAGTGGACATTTTTCTTGATTCCGTATCTTTGCTATTGTGAGTAATGCGGAATAAACATGAAGGTGAAGTTATCTTATTGAAATTGTGGTTTCATTTCCTTTGAATATATGCCCAGAAGTGGAATTTTTCAATATGGTAGTTCAGTTTCCAATTTTTTGAGGAAACTCCATACTGTTTTCTATAATGACTGTTCCAATTTACATTCTCACTAATAGTATACTAGGCTTCTCTTTTTTCCATACTCTCACCAACACTTACCTTTAAATTTTTGATAATAGACATTCTAACAAGTACGAGATAATATATAATTGTGTTTTTATATGCATATTCCTAATAAGGATATGCAAATCAAATTCACATATTTGTTAACTATTCATACGTCCTATTTGGAAAAGTTTCTATTCAGCCTTTTGCCTATATTTAAACAGTTTTTTTTTGTTTGCTATTGCGTTAGATGAGTACCATACATAGTTTGAATATTGACTCTTTATCAAATTTATGGTTTGCAAATAAATTCTATCATTCTGTGGGTTGCCTTCCACTTTTTGTTTGTTTCTTTTGCTGTGCAAAAGTTTTTTAGTTTGATATAGGTGTCCTGTTTACTTTTAATTTTGCTGCTTGTGCTTTTGGTACCTTATCTAAAAAGTCATTGCCAAGGCCAATGTCAAGAAGTTTTTTCCTGATGGTTTTCTTCTAAGAGTTTTAGGGTTTCAGGTCTATGCTTAAGTCTTTAAATGGTTTTGAGTTAATTTTTATAACTGGTGTAATATAATGATCAAATTTTATTCCTTTGCATGCAGATATCTATAACACTATTTATTGAAGTGGCTGTCCTTTACTCATTTAGTATTCTTGGTCCAATCATGAAGTCTACTTGACATTATATGTGCAGGTTAATTTATGGGCTTTTTATTCCGTTGTGCTCTATTTCTGTTTTTAGCCAATACTTTACTTTGATTATTATACTTTTGTAATATAGTTTTAAATCAGAAAGTGTGATACCTTCACCTTTGTTTTTCTTTTTGGAGATTCCTTTGCTTATTTCCAGTTATTTGCTGTTCCATGCACATTTTAGTATTGTTTTCCTATGTTTGTGAAAAATACCATTGAAATTTTGATAAAGATTGCATTGAATCTATAAATTGCTTTTGGTAGTATGATATTTAACAATGTTAATTCTTTGAATCCATGATCATGTGATATCTTTCTGACCTAACTTTTAAAATTTCTTTTATCAATGTTTTATAGATTTCTTTGTACTGATCTTTCACCTCCTGGTGAATTTCTAGTTAAATATTTTATTCTCTTTAATGTAATTATAATGGATTAGTTTTAAACTTCTTTTCAGGAAGTTTGTTGTTAGTGTAGAGAAATGTAACTGGTTTTTATATGTTAATTTTAAACAATGCAACTTTACTGAATTTATTAGTCTAACAGTTTTTCAGTGCAGTTCTTGGGGTTGTCTGTGTAAAAAAGGTGCAAAAAAATATGTAACCACACTTTAAGAAATGCTATCTGTGTATTTCACAATTTTAGGTTGAATTGAAGGTACCATTACTGGTCAAGTGTATCTAGACATGCTATGCACAACCATTTTATCTGCAATTCATATGCTTTTTGGAAATGATTTATTTTACTTCCAACACGATCTCTTAAAATGTGCATACTTTTCTTTGCACCTCAATATATATGATCATACCATCTGCAAATAGGTTATTTACTGCCTTTTTCTGATTTAGATGTCTTTTATTTCTTTTTCTTATCTAAGGGCAATGACTAGGACTTCCAGTACTATGTTGAGTGGAAATAGCAAGCATGCACACCTTTGTCTTATTTCTGATTTTAGAGGAAAAACATTTAATTTTTAATCAATGAGTATAATGTTAGCTGTGGGGTTGTTTTAGAAGGCTTTTATTATTCCTCATAACCTAATTTTTTTGGTAGTTTTTATCATTAAATGGTGTTAGAATTGTGAAATGCTTTTTTTTTAAACATTCATTGGAATGGCCCATCCTTTTATTCTTCGTTCTGTTAGTGTGGTATATCACATTGATTTATTTGCATATAGAGAGCCATCCTTGCATCTGAGGAACAAATCCCATTTACTCATGGTATATGATTCTTTTAATATGCTGTTGAATTTAGTTTTCTAGTATTTTTTAAAGAATTTTTACATTCATGTTCATCAATTACATTGGCCTGTAGTTTGGTTTTTCTTGTAAAGTCCTTATCTGGCTTTAGTGTGAGGGTAAGGTGGGCCTTGAAAAGTAAGTTTTGAAATGTTTCTTACTTTTTAATTCTTTGGTACAGTTTGAGAAAGGTTGGCACCCAGGAAGTCATCTGGTCCCAGACTTTTCTTTTTTGAGAAGTTTTTGAATACCGATTCAATCTCTTTACTAATTATGGGTCTGTTTATATTTTCTATTACTTTATGATTTAGTATTGGCAGATTATGTTTCTAGATGTCTTTGGTCTTTGATTTCTTCTAGGTTGTCTCATTTATTAATGTATATTTTTTTAAAGTAGTCCTTCATATTCTTTGTATTTCCGTGGTATCAGTTGGGATGTCTTCTCTGTCATTTATAATTTTATTTATTTAAATTCTTTTTCTTCATCTTGCTAAAAAATTGCCAAATTTGCTTATTTTTTCAAAAAATGCTTGCTCCACTGATATTTATATCTGTATTTATATTTAGCATCTTAGTTGTGGTTGTTCTAGTTTGGTCTGCTGACTTCATTTTTAGCTTCTTTTTCATTTTGTAGTTTCTTGAGGTATAAAGTTAGCTTGTTTATTTGAGATCTTCTTTTTTTCTTCATACACATTTTCTGCTATGAACTTTCCTATATACTTACTTCTGCTTCATTTCAGAGGTTTTGTCATGCTGTGTTTTGTTTTTAATTTTTTTGAGATTTTTTGAGATTTTAAAAATTTATTCTTTCACCCCTTGGATTTCAGAAATGGGTTGTTTAATTTCCATTCATTTATGAATTTTCCAAAATTCTTCCTGTTATTGATTTCTATTTTCATGTCATTATGGTTAGGAAAGATACTTGATATGATTTCAATATTCTTAAACTTTTAAGACTTAAATTTTAAACTAGAAGACTAGTATATTCTGAATTTCACTACATATTTATTTACCTTTACCAATGAATTTGACAGCTTAATACATTTTCGTGCTATTACTTATCATACTTTTGCCTTATCTAAAAAAATCTCCCTTTAGCATGTCTGAAAAGACAGGTCTACTTGTGATGAACTCCCTTAGCTATTGTTTGTCTGACAAAGTTTTTATTTGTCTTTCTTTTCTAAAAGACAGCTTTGCAGTATGGCTATGCAAACTTTAGTGTGCACGATGTGTTTTTGTTTTTCCTGGCAATTTGAATACAGTCCTGTGTTACTTAATAACTAGAATATATTGTAATAAATATGTTATTAGGCAGTTTTTTCATTGTACAAATGTATTTATAGAAACCTAGAAGGCATAGTCTATTACACACTTAGCCTACATGATGTAGCTTACTGCTCCTGCTCTACAAACCTGTACGGAAGTTTACTATCGCCAATACCACAGGTCTTTGTAACACAATGGTAAGTATTTGTGAATTTAATTGTATAAATACAGAAAAGGTACAGTAAAAATATGGTATAAAAGATAAAACATGGTACACCTATATAAGTCACTTACCATGAATGGAGCTCCAAACTCTTTAGCTCTGTGACATTAAAAAAATTTTTTTATTATTTCCAAATTGATTATTTCTGATAGTTTGATCTCCTTAATGAAGTTAGTGGTTTTTAATGATCATATATATTTCTGGCTATTTTATTTATAATCTTATTATTTCATAGTTATTTTAAATCTCACCTAATAATTCTAATAGCTGTCATGTCTGTTTCTGGTTCTATTGACTTATTTTGTCACCTGGCACTATTATTATTTTTTCTTCTTATTTTATGCCTCTAAAGTTTTTTTTGAAACTTAGACATCTGGTATAATAAAGGAGAGTGATCTTATTTTACTCCTAGAAATTAGCACATCATTTTTGCTGCTAGAATTTTAGTTTGCTGTTGAGATCAATCTAGGCAGGAGTTGGGTTGAATTGTTGTCATTGTGGATACTCCCAAGGTACTGCAGCTTTGAAATTCCTCAGGCAATAGGTTCTGTGGTAGTGAGTTTTTATCACTATCTGTTCCCTCTCAGGTTTAGCTGCTCCCTGTCTACTTTGTCATACAAATCCTCTGCGATTCTCCCAGCAGAATTGCACTGTTAGTAGTGAATGCTTATTTTCACCATGGTTGATCTCATAAGGGAAGAATGTTTTCGGTTCCCATAGCCCTGAGTCTTAGGCAAGTTCATGCCTTTGGCCTTGAGGATATGGTCTCTCGGTGCTCTTTTTCCTCTTTTGGCTGTAGTTGTGAGCTCAGAACACACTACTGCTCTTATACCTGAGGAAAAACATTGTTTTATTTTCCTTCCCTAACTGCAGCAAGTCTTTGCCAGAGTGACTATGTTTGTTATTCTTCCCTCCTCAGATTAAGGTTTTTGTTTTATAGGGGAGGAAGAGAAGGTTCCACCAGAGATTTATTCCCATCCTTTAGCTGCTGCTATTCATCTCTGTGTATACATCCTATTAGGTCTTGTGTGTGTGAAGGGCCAGATAATATTTTTAAGATTTCTCACACATACAATTTCAGCTATAAGTGCACAATTCTGCTCCTCTAGTATAAACATAATCATTGGCAATATGTAAATAAATTAGAGTGGTTGTAATCAAATAAAACTTTATTTACAAGAAAGGCTATGGGTGAATTTGGCTTCTGCTCTGGAATTTGCTGGCGCTTCTTCTAGAGCCTAGCACATTACCATCTTTTGATTCTAAGAAAGAAGAAAGCAAATAAAATAGAATTTAAAAAATAAGAGTCTAATAGTAGGATAACATTCTTCCCTTATGGGATCAACCATGGTGAAAACAAGCATTCACTACTAACAGTGCAATTCTGCTGGGAGAATCGCAGAGGATTTGTATGACAAAGTAGACAGGGAGCAGCTAAACCTGAGAGGGAACAGATAGTGATAAAAACTCACTGCCACAGAACCTATTGCCTGAGGAATTTCAAAGCTGCAGTACCTTAGGAGTATCCACAGTGAGCACAACTCAACCCAACTGACATAGTATCATGAAAACTGTAGTGGTAAGAATAAAGTTTTAAATTAAATTTAAGTAACAATGCATAAAGGACTTTGCCTTAATTTTTATTTATTTATTTTTCAATGTAATTTCTAGGTGGGCAGAAAAGAAGTAGGACTTGGCAAGAAACTGATTACAAGAACATTAAATTTAATGTTAACTTCTTAGAATTTAACTGTCAAAATTTGATAAATATGTTCTAATTATCTAAATTTATATCCACTAAATTATTAATAATGGCTTAACAAAACCAACTCTCTGATGGTTTTATAGCATTGGAATTCAATTTTTCACTGAGACAATATTACTGGAGCATAGATTCCTATATCAGCACTTTAAGTAATCTTATTAATAGCCTTGTGCAACTTTATTCTTAGAGGCTAAGTAATGTTCTAAATTCATTCTAACCCATGACTAAGTTATCCTGCCTAAATAATGTTGCTGGCTAAAACATAGGTCTCCCGGTTAAACCTGAATTTTAGATAAATGTTGAATAATATTATGAATATTTTAAGTAATTCATTTTGTTTCTAAAATGCAAATTTAATTTAGTATTTTGTAATTTTATTTGCTAAATCTGACAACCTTTTACCTGAAACTGTTATTATAATCTTGTTTAACACATGATATTGATTAGTGACAAGATTAAAAATAAAGTAAAATAATTTATTTTATACTTTTTTTTTTTCTTTTTTTTGTAGAGACAGAGTCTCACTGTACCGCCCTCGGGTAGAGTGCCGTGGCGTCACACGGCTCACAGCAACCTCTAACTCTTGGGCTTACGCGATTCTCTTGCCTCAGCCTCCCAAGCAGCTGGGACTACAGGCGCCTGCCACAATGCCCGGCTATTTTTTTTGTTGTTGTTGTTGCAGTTTGGCCGGGGCTGGGTTTGAACCCGCCACCCTCGGCATATGGGGCCGGTGCCCTACTCACTGAGCCACAGGCGCCGCCCTATTTTATACTTTTAAAAGGCAGGTGTAAATAGATATAATATTCCTCAGTTGGGTAGTCACAGCATTTTTCTAATCCTGCCGATTTTACAATGTAATCTGTGTCCTTCCTTGGTCACATATACATTTTCAAAGGCAGTTCTGATAACCTACAAAGAATCATTTGGAAGAGGAGTGATTGTTAAAAATTATACCTCAGACTGTTTGAATTTTGAAATTGAAGTTCAACTGACAGGACCCAGTAATCTTCATTTCAAAAGGCACCAAGGGTGATTTTTCTGCACAAATAAAACTGGGATTGATTAGCTAAAAAGATGCAGCAAAGCCTTTGAAATACAATAAAAGTTCAAGTTGAATGTGAATAATTACAACCTCAGGACAAAGTAAAGACAGCTCTGATATGATAATAGTAAGATCAAAAGAGACAAAGACAGTGTGGCAGGTGCCTAGGCTGCCTGAAATTCCACTTGCCACTTAAACCGGAGCTCCTTGAAGCAGGTGTCTCTGCACTGTCGTCTGGAAGATGACTTCTAGCAGCCCATCTCTGACTGCAAATGAAGCATTCGTCAACTGCTATGGACAAACATCACATTCCTAATCAATTCTGTGAGTCATAAAACCCTTCCAGCCACTAAACAATCAGCCAGATTTCCTGCCAGTCATGCATCCAACATCCTGCAATCATTTGAGAAGAGAATTCATCAGTCATTCCAGAGACATTGTGTCTTCTTGCTGAGAGCGGAATTGCTGGCTCAGATAGAATTAGAAAGCAATACTTCAGCACTGTTAATTGCTCACCTGGTAAAATGTATTTGGTGCAATTTATGTTATGATCATAGCCAGAAAAACAGTCTCTTAAACTCTCATGATTTAGGTGAGTGACTCACATTATAATAATAGATTTGAGATTAAGGACTCATCTCTGAGAAAGCCTTACCTATAAATCTGAATAGTCTTGAGCAAGTTCTAGGTCAAAATTTCTGAATTTAAATTTATTTTGGCCAGAATTTTCTTTGCATTGAATCCTACAAATAAAAGATGATGTCAGTACTGGAAAAGTAGAAATTATAGAAAACTTGAGTAGTAACCACAATTAAGGGAACAGAGAATTATTAGGTATGAAGCTGTGAAACTGTTTGCTTGCCTGTAAAACTGCCATTGTTTTTTTTCTTTCCTTGCTTAAGGTATGTCATTATTTAATTTTAGTCTTGTGTATTTTAGGTCTTGAGCCTATGAAATTCAGTTAAGGATATTATCTGTATACTATTTCTTTTTTGCTCTGAGCACTTATTCCTATGCCTCACAAAATGAGTAAGCATATTGACTATTTTAATAGACAACACACACATAACATGAAGAATAATATGATTTTAAATCAATTTGTGGAAATATTAAGCTTATAATCTATGCTAAGTGAAGAAAATAGCAGAACAAACATTAGTCGGGATGTTTTGCCACCAAATAGCAAAATACTGGGTTAAACAAGAGGAGAATTTATTTTTTCCCTTGAGATGTAAAAGCAAGGTAGTTGTAGAATTGATTCAGTGATTTAATGAAATTATCAAAGATCGTACTGTTCTTTTTGCTATGTGTCCTCCACTTGCTGGCCTTTCTTCTTGGCTTGAGTCTGTGTTTATAAGATGCCTAATGAAACTCAGGACATCTTACATTCAGGACATAATTATGTCCACAGCAAAAGAAAAAAAAATGAGCCAACTTTTCCTTTTAACTCTTTCTCTCAAGTATGAAAATCCTTTCCTCTTATCTTCCTAGGGCCTTTCCTTCAGGTTCTATCGTCCATAATGACCATGGAGGTGTAATGGAGGCTTGGGAAGTGATAGTTATTTCCACCCTCTATACTGTGGGGACAGGCCTTGCCAGTGAAAAGTGATAGTGTCGTGAATGGTGGGATTCATATATCTATTTGGTTGACAACCAATATGCAATTCCCATAAAGCAGAAGACTTCTTATCTTCAAAGACTTACAAGTAGATTATAGTCATTGGACTAAAAATTTCACTATGTCCTTCTGTGTACTGACTTACATCTGTAAGTTACTTCAAACAGATCATTTCACTTAGTTGTAACACTAACTTTGTCAAGCATATGTTATTGATATCCCCTTATAGAAATGAGAAAACTGAGTCACAGAATGAAATAAAGGATTAATAAACATTACAATTTAAAATTTCCTATATGTCATAGCATAAAATGTTTCAAGAGATAAATAATAATGCATTTGGAATCAATGAACCTTATGTTAGAATGACAGAAGGCAGCTCCTCAGTGATATCAACCCTACTATAAAACAGATGCTATTGTAAACAAAGGAAAAAAAAAAAACAAAGAATGTAGGGGAGAAGAACCATTGGAAATCAGTGAAATGCTAAATTCTGTGGTACTTACTAGATATGTAAGTGGTGTATGAGTGGAACTGTAGCCTCTAGAAAGATAGGCCTTGGAACGTGAATGTGAGTTTATTTGGGCAAAAAATGTCTTTACAGATGTTGGGGCCTAAAGTGAATGGCAGGATTTCATATTAGGAAAGGGCAGAGGGAAATTAACTAGGAGAGACACAGAGGAGAAAGGAACAGAGACGGAAGTGATGCTGTCCCAAACCAGGAAATGCCTGCAGCTACTAGAATCCGGGAAAGGCAAGAAAGGAGTTTGGATTTTGTTCTAGTCTTCTCAGGAAGCACGGCCCTAGGAATCCCTTGATTTTGAACATTAGGGCTACAGAAATGAGAGGGAATAAATTCCTGTTGTTTTTAAGCTGCTTGGTTTGTGGCAGTTTGTTATAGTAACCCTGAGAAACTAATTAGAAACCCTAAGAAATCACCAGAAAGTTGTGTCAACTTAGGTATGTGTCGTGATAATTTCTATCCTTGGTCTTGTTGGGTTATAGAGTCATATGTAAATTACAGTGAAAGCAACTGAAACTAGGCTCAAGTCAACATTTATTCCAGCATATTAATTTTGAAATGTTTTTGCCTAATGTAGCCTAACATTTATTTGTTGGGGAAGATACATAGATAAATAATGTACAAAAACAAATATATGCTAATGCAAGATTTGATCTCTAAAAGACATATGAGGTCAAGGTGTTAGCTCACATGTCACCTGTTCAGTGTGATAGCTGTGGACAGCGTCAGTATCCTCAGCATTCTATCACAATCACATTAGTTTTCTCCCTGGTAGCTTTAGATATCTGAATTAGTCTTATTTATGTTTTGTAAGTTTTATGTTCAACTATTCTGTTAGATATCCTGGACTATAAGAATGAAAAATTCTTGTCTTATATATATACTTTTGCCCTGTTTCTAAAACAGTTTATTGATACTATAGACTGTGTTGAATGACCAGATGAGTGAATTAATGAATTGAATAAATATTGCAATAAAAACACCTATTCATGAATTTAGCTGTCTTATCACTGAGCACCATGCCCAGTACATAGTAACCTCTTTAAATATTTATTGAACTTCAATTTAGTTTTAATTGACAAAAATTATATAGATTTATGTTGTACATGATGTTGATGTATTTATACATTGTAACATTATTAATTCAAAATAATTAATACATCCATCACCTCACTTGCTTATCATGTGTATGGTGAGAATATTAAAAATCTATTCTTTCAGCAATTCTCAAGTATATAATACATTATTATTAAATGTACTCACTATACATATACAAATAGAATCCTATTCAGCCTTAAAAAAAGGAAATTCTGTCATTTGTAACATGATAAGGCGGGAAGATGTTATGGTAAGCGAAATAAACCAGGCACAGAAAGACAGATGCTGCATCATCTCAGTTATGTGTGGAGTGTTAAAAATCAAACTCACAATAGCAGCCAGTAGGATAGTAGGTACCAGGGACTTGCAGTAGGAGGAATGGCGATTTATTGAACAATTGGATAACTAGCTAAAGGAATGGGAACCATAACATAATGAAAAACAATTAAATAATGGTACATTTTAATAAATTCACAAGCCAAAAAAGTCTTCACACATTTTCTGAAGCTTCAAGGAAGACAATGCCTGAAAACTGAATAAATTAGCACTCTAACCTAAGATCATTAAGGTGAAATGGATCTTTCTTTATAAAATAAATTAGGTGTTATGCCAATCTTTGGGCCATTAATTCTGAAAAGGAAATGTCAGCATCATTGTTTGGTTCACTTCTGGGTATTTTGACAAATATGAGAAAAATACAGTGCCCTGGACATTTATGCAAGTTCCTTTTGAACATGTTGCCTTGAACAGAATAGCCGAAAGAAGCAGTGGCCAGAGGTAGAGAAATGTGCAAGTCCAGTTCCATGTGTGACTGTGGGACTGTAGGTCCAGGGCTGCATCTCCCGCTGGCAGCCGAATGCTTTGTGAATTTTTTCTACAATAGAGAAAGAGAAAAAGAAAACAAAGAACTTCTTATCTAAGGAGCTTCCTTAAATTATCAGGCCCAGGGGGCATTTAAAAAAAAGTAACAGCAGTGATGTCTTACCTCTCCCCCACCCCCACCCCCCCACTAATTATTTAAAGCCATTTACTATGTAGATTCTAGACTAACTGATGCCAGGTAGCTGTAATATGCCACATAACATTCAGTTCAAGAGGGTATAGCCAATCACTAACACGTGTCATTTCTGTAAATCAATGAGAATTCTTGGCAAATAATGTTTGCTATTGCCTGCTCTTCTGATGCGTTCTTATTTTGTAAAACAATTTGAGCTTCTCTTTTGTTCTCCAGAGCACTTTCTTTTTTTTTTTGTAGAGACAGAGTCTCACTTTATGGCCCTCAGTAGAGTGCCGTGGCCTCACACAGCTCACAGCAACCTCCAACTCCTGGGCTTAGGCGATTCTCTTGCCTCAGCCTCCCAAGTAGCTGGGACTACAGGCGCCCGCCACAACGCCCGGCTATTTTTTTGGTTGCAGTTTGGCGGGGGCTGGGTTTGAACCCACCACCCTCGGTATATGGGGCCGGCGCCTCACCGACTGAGCCACAGGCGCCGCCCTCCAGAGCACTTTCATTTGAGACTCTCTGTTGTTCTCCAGAGCACTTTCCTAATGCAAACTGGCAGTGTGTCCCTTGTTGAGTCTTCAACCTTGGCCCCAATAAACTCTCTACTTACATTCATTTTGCTTCATTGTTTTCTTTCAGGTCAACATAATTCACGTTGAGAAGCTTTCAGCCTATACACTGCCTAGCCGTACTCTGACTTTAGAACCACTTCAGGCTCTAAAAAGAATAAAGCTTGACATAGCTCGAAGTCTCATAAATAAGAGGTATTTTATGAATTTTTGGCTCAATATCGGGGAAATTCTTTTCTCCTTAGTCTTTATTTTTTTACACAGTTATTTATATAGGGGAGAAAGTAAAAGCTTTGAAATTTGGACACATCAGATATTTTGTTGTTTTTTGCTTGTGTTTTTAAACAAGTGTCTTTTATTTTTAAATAAAGTTAGTAATTTCTCATCTAGCCCTCCACTAGGAGTTTCTGTTCTGTGCTGCTACCTCTGGGAAGTATAGACTCTTTCCTAGGCCAAAGAAATCTAGCTCTGTGTTCAGGAGTCAGGGATCAACAAAGGATAAAATGACCCAACTATTTTTTTATAATAAGATGACTGAGAACAACAATCCAATTACAACTGTTCATTTTTCACTTGGAACATAGAGAGATGAGTTTCTTAACCCCTGGTGGAAATAAGATAAAGAAGCAAATAAGAATGATTTCTCAGGTGAGAACAAGATATAAATGTTGCACTTATCTTCTTGGCATGCAAGGTACCCAGGCAATATAGTGCCATCCTCCAAGGAGAGTACTTGTAACAACATCTTTTGCCTATCTGCTTCCAGAAGAAGTAAGAACTGGGTCAGAGCCAGTGGGTTACATGTTTTATCTATAGAGAATTTTCTAAGGGAACCCTAGCAATTTAAAGAAATGTTTCATTCTCCTGATTGTGAATAGTTTATTATAATAATTAAGATCACAATCCCCCCCCACAAAAAAAGAAAAGAAATAAAAAAAAAGGGCAGCGCCTGTGGCTCAAGGAGTAGGGCGCCGCGCGGTCCCATATGCCAGAGGTGGTGGGTTCAAACCCAGCCCTGGCCAAAAACCAAAAAAAAAAAAAAAGATCACAACCCCCTAAAGCTTCACCACTGCCTTATTCCCATGCTCCATATTCAGTCTCTGAATGTATGCCTGTTTCCTGTCACTTTGAGGAAAGATTAGGGAGACAAAAAAACAAACAAACAACAACAACAACAAAAAAACAGGGCTTGCAGGGGCAAATGAAAAGAGGTCTTGAAAAAGACACATGGTACTTCCTACCTGAAATCACAGGTATTTCAAACTAGAAATCATTTTAAAGATGTATTAGTTTGAGTCACATGAGTAGCAGACACCAAGATGAGTTGAGATGCACAAAAAATATATTGCTAAAGATAAAGTAGAGGACATAGAAGGAGGCAGAATGATCCTTAGACTAATGCAATCTGACACAAAGGGACATTGAACAGAAAGAGTATTAGACTGAAGAACAGATCTAAGGAATTTTGGGAAGGCCAGTGGGAAGTCCTCAGAAGAGTGCTGTGTCCTTCAGGAATGGTCCTGCTCCAGCACCTCTGTTGTATTCAGCCGTTGCATGGGAGCATCGCGAGAGAAACGTAACATGATGAACCCAATGGAGGATCCAGAGAGGTGGGGCTGTTCAGTTTACTATGCTCTGTCCAGCAGGAGATCTGAGCAGCAGTTTTCAAGGCTGTAGCCCCTTCTACCACTTCTTACATCACACAGATATTCTCTATGCATGTTCTTGTAGAACTTCCTCTATGGTCTTCATGGGTCTCAGTTCCTGAGAGGGGCAATTTAGAAGAGGGAGGTTAATTCAAGGAACTATAATCCTTGTTGCTACCATTGTTCTTGTGGTCACAAATGGTACTCATCATCTGCTTCAACTCTCCAGTCCAAATTCCTCTTACCCACTACTGTCACTTCAGCAGCCAGTGCTAGTGGCTTCAAAGACATTTCTGAAGACTCTGAGTTATTATTATAGATCTGTCAGGATGGGGTTGCTGAATAAATCTATTTCCAGGTAGAATGGGGCAAGAAAGTACAAATATGCACTCAAGTGGATTACCTGAGGCCATTATTTTTTCTCCTCCTTGTTTCCAAGACTCAATTACAGTAATTTAACCACCTAAGTTACTGTAGCAAACTTGCCAATACATGGAGGTGGTCAATGAAAAGACCTAGGTCTATTGTATATTGAGTACATGTGGTGCATGTCCAGCCCATGAAAGTCAGAGCATTAAAGAGGCAGTTGACATAAAGATGTGATCAACTGTAGAGGTTCTACCACATCTTGTTCTGTTGGGAAAATAGGACCAAATAGGGGTCTCCAATATAATGTGTACATTAGATCCCCAAGATGGCATCCTATCCTTACTATGTTTTGGCTCTGAAATACCAGTGGATCCTGTGATCACGGTTTCATATATGACAAACTTATGGCCAGGATAGGTATTTATTTCTGTAAAGATGACCCACTGCCTCTTTCAGAAAAGAGGAAGGCCAGTATAGTTGACTTGCCCTCAAAGTGTCCACATGAAGAAAGGTGCCATATTAGGGACTTGGGTTGATATCTGTTGCTGACAATTTTGGCATGCAGAGGGAGTAGAATCTAGGTTGACCATGGTTGATCAGAGTCCATGCCTGGTCAGTGAGGGCCTATACACATCTCTCTTCTACCAGGGCCACCCTGTTCATATGCACATTGTTGTAGTTCCAAGATGGTCAAGGCAGATGACTGGCTAATGCCAACTGGTCAAGTAATTTTGTCTACTTAGATGTTTAAGTCCCCTTTTGGGGTGCATAATCTGTTCTGGGTGTTAAAGTATGATACAAAAATTTTCACACTTTATGTCCTTGGACACATGTCCATTCACATTTACTACAACAGACTTTGTAATGTATCCTTAAAGGAACCCAGCCAGAAATCCAAGTCATAGGTAGTTTAAGAGGTTTGGGTAGTTTGCGTAGTCCTCTTGGCTTTTTGTACTATTGTAATTCTTACTTCATAGGCTAGCAATACAATGGGAAAATTACTGTAATTTCCAAGTATATAAATTTCAACTATAAAAGTTCCAGATGAGTGAAATGACCCCTGACTGAGTTTAGGGATTTTGTCAGGACTCTCATTATTACCTGCACCCTGCAAGATTTCTCCTAATAAGGGAACTATGACAGTTCTTTGAGTCTCTGTGCATGAATGTGAATTCTAATCTTGTATCCTATTGTCCTCAACGTGTTTAGTCTCTATTTCTTACTCTACTGTCCCTGTGTAAATAGCAGTATGTTTTTTAATGGAAGGAGTTGGGGGATTATATTTGCTAGAATGTTACAGAGTCATTCTCTTAGGCACCCACTCACTTCACAAGTTGACAAGTTCTGACTCTGAAAATTGGCTTAGGTCAAAAAAAAAAATTGGCTGAGGTCTGTGAATGGACAGACATTTTATTAAACATTTTATCATGACATTTTATTGAGGTGGCTTCCATTAGTTTCTTGGTCCTTCATTCTTGCTTTTTTTGGTTGTAGGTATTAAGTTACAGCATTATTGGCTTGCCATATTCCCCCTGGGGACAACATGCTCTATTAACCATCGCCATTACTCCCTGTGGGCCAAGACATTTTGGCTGCTCTTCTGACCTTGATGGTCATTATAATAATTGTGTCCTGGTTTTTGGCAGTTAAATTCTACCACCTGCCCTCTATTCTTCCATAGATGAATTATCTTCATGAATATTAATAAGACTTTGCCTGGGATGATCTCTCTTACCATGACCTCTGGCCTCCCAGAGGTGAACCACCACTGAACTCAGTGACACGGGTGCTCCTTTCACTGGTGCATGCCTGATGGCTTTGGTACATGACATTTCTTATGTATAACCTGTCCAAAGACTAAATTCTTAGAGTGTCTTTCGGTGTCATATATTGTATCTCTTCCAGCATCTTCACTTCCTTAATTCTTCCAATTCTTGATCTACTATATTCTGGGGAATCTCAGGCATTTCCCCTTAACTCATGATAGTCCATTTCTTTCTCCTTGCTTCTCGTATCACCATTTGCCTCTTCCTCTGGGGTCCTTGCCAAGGTGTCAAATCCTGTACGTCAATAAAGTGCCTTCTCAAAGTCAATAAATTACTATTTATTCTATATTATATTCTAGCTCTCTTGATTAAATACTTTTAAATTCCAAACGGAGATATATGTACTTCTCTGACTCCTATTGATACGTGTTAGCTAATGATTGCAGCCCCTTTAGGAGATAGTCTTTTCTTGTCTTTTCTCGAACCCAGAACATCTCTAGCCAGGTTTTACTAAGATTTAACTTAGATATCTGCCTGAAGGTGATTTCTATTTCCTTGCGGGGATGTGTCATGTTTGGTGCCATCTAGTGGTGGTGGCAGTAGAGGAGGTGCCAGTTGTAATAAGGGAAGAACAAGTTAACGCTGCAAACTCTGGAGATTTCAGGGATTCTGCAGAACCTACATTCTCAGGTCATCTACTCAAATGTCCTCATTCCTGATTTAGGGATCTCAGGGCTCTGGAAGGACTCTGACTTGAATATAACAGACACGTATGGTTATTTAAATATCTCTGCAGCAATGCAACTTCAACTTTTAAGTCCTATATCTATGTTCTCCTGCAGGAGAGAATGGCCTCTTTTAAGTTACCCCAGAGGCCCACTTTCTTTCACTTTGAGCCTTTAATTGCTTGTTAACATCCATCAGTTTCTTATTATTCCTCTGAAGGTTGTCAATACAATTTTTCACTAACTAGTGAACTTTATTGACCCTGTATCCACCACCCCCCCAAACTTCAAGTGTAAAGCATCAGAATGAACCAGGTAAATGTTCAGATTGTGATAATCAAGACATCGGAATGGGCACTAGTACCCCCATCATGCTTAGAGCAGCCCAGAGAAACTGTGGCTTCTGAACATAGAATTAGATTGCAGGAGGCGGCACCTGGTCAGTTATTTCTATACAGCTCAACATCTGAGCATGGAAGCCACAAAAAGTTAGTACAACTTCCCCAGGTTACATGTTACAGATTAAAACAGACCACAGCTTGCAGTATTTGACTGAAGTCAGAAATTTAAATACTTAGTTCTGATTGATATTTTTTGCTGTAAACATTCTACCTATATGTACAATCACATTCTACCTAAATGTAGAATCAATTTCTATTTAGAAATTAAAGAAAAAGTGACCAAATCCTAAGTCATAGGATTGTTGCATCCTAAACTGCCCCTCTAGCTCGTCACTCAAGGGAAAACACCAACTTTTCTGTTTTGTACATGTGAAATAGGAGTCTGTTGGGCACAGAAAGTGGAAATATTATTTCTGAAATATAAAAGTGAATGAAAAATTTAAGAAATGTCCCAAAGATTTCTGTTGCTTAGAGAATAGAGAAAAGATGGGAAATGATAGAAGTTGATTCTGAAGATGAAGATTGTGGCCACAGTGATGTTGAAAAAAATTAAACAACAAATAGCTAATAGGAATTTTTAGGCTGACTGCCAATGTAATTGCTGGAAGATTGTCTTGCATATATTTGAATAAAAAATACATAAATAAATGTATATATTGAAACTATAACAAAATAGCCAGTTGATTAAATATTTATACTTATATTCTTTAGTGTTATAGAAATAAAAATTAAGGCGTGGGTACAGCAAATTATGTGCACAGGCTTATTCTTTGATAAAATAATTTGCTTTCTGCAGTAGAAAGACATTTACTTTTGACAAAGAAAACATTTATAAATGTTTCTTTAATTCAAAGCTAAAATAGTAGCACAAATCTATCTATCAAAGTCTCCCTACCCCACCCCTTGGACCACAAAAATGATGATTTAATTTTACTCTTTTTTATTTATGAAATAAATTTTTATTTAATAAAATAATTTTTTATTAAAATAATGTATTTTAATAAATAATTTTGCCTGAAAATTAAAATATGTTCCTGAAATGCAAATCCAAGTGAAAAGGTAATGCTTACAGAATATATTTCTTTTTTTTTTTTTTTTCATTTGGAAAGTCATTTATTTGGAAAAGTCACGTGAAGTGCTGACTGTAAGGGGCTGGCACCTAGCATGTAAGAGGCTTGCAACCAAGGGGGCTGTTGTGGTAACCTACGGTCCAGCTTGTACATTTTGGAGTCAAACCACATTTTGATTCCCAGCTCTAGCACTTGTTAGCTATGCCATTTCGACTTACTTCTTTGTGCTTTGATTTCCCTGTTTGTAAAATTGTTATAGTAATTCTGATATAACAGGGCTGTTCGTCCCTTAACCAATTGTATTTCATTCTTAATAGCTTACAGAATATATTTCTTTAGGACAGTTTATTATATAAGTAGATAGAAATATATCCCTGCCTACTTGAAATATAAGCAATAGTTATTTCACATCTGGGAATGGTTCTTCACCTCGATTAATCATGCAAATTATGTTTGTATCTAATAAGTTTATGTACCTTGTTAGTATTTCAAATTAATTATTTTGATGTAATTTTAGACTTTGGTGTTCTATTTTGGTATTAAACAGATTTTGGATCTGTTCCACTTATTGGCCATATGATTTGGGATAAATTCTGTTTCTTAATGTGCTAAATCTTGACAAAATATCTACCTTGGAGTTGTTGTGAAAAGTCAGACAAGGCGTGTGAAGTCAAGAATATGTTTGGCATTCAAAAGTGATACCACATGGGTGTGTGGGTGTCTGAAGATACCAACAAAAAATTTTTCTACTGAATCCATGTGAGGTCTTGTTATAAAGTAGAAATGGTATTATATAAGAAATAAGGAAATCTTTTCCATTGCCCAATATTTTAGGTTAGAAAATCAGTTATTGAATTACATAATATGTATTGATCATGGTGTCAGAAAATTTTCTAAGTGTTACTATATTTAATTCTTTTAAAATTTATTTTTAAATTGAAAAATAAAAATTGTATAATATATTTAATTCTTAAATCATCTTGTTAGGTCTATGGAATTATGTCCATCTTACTAGACATGAGTTTCTTTAAATCATAAGGGTGAAGTTAGTTGATGAAGGATGTGATACAAAATTCAAATCTATTGATACGCAGAAATTATTAATTAAGAAATTATATTGCGTGGTTATCCAGAGCACCATGTAGTAAATGAAGAGAATGGTATTACTTAGCCCAGAGAGCATTAATGGACAACCTTGTGCCCAGCAGGCATGACAAAGGAGACAAAGATGAGAAAACTACATCCTTTCCCTTTAAAGTTTTTCATCTAGAAGAAAAAACAGAAACTTAACAAAAAAATAAAATTAATTAGAGAGTTCCTTCTGGTCCGGGCAAGAAGGCACACCCAGTTTCTCCTGGAAAAATACAACTATTAACACTGGAAATAGAAAATAACAAACAAAGGAGAACATTGAAAGGTGGAAAGGGAAAGGCAAACTGAGTTAAGGCCCCAGGACATGTGTGAACATCATCATTGTACGTCCTCTAAGTAGTACGAGAAGGTGGGACCTAGACTGAGCATTCCCTGAACCCCTACCCAGCCAATGGAGGCTCATTCCTCCCTGAGAACAATCAGGAATCATCACCAGGTGAGCTGGCACTACAACTGAGGTGGACCAAGGGAGCCCTACTAACGGTAACCTGAGAGGAAAAAGGTAGGCAGGCTCAACTTGTCTTCCCTAACATCAGGTACAGGTGGCTTCAGGATACAGAAAAGGGGAATGAATGTTTTTATAAGAGCTCAGCTGTGGTCTATGTATACCATGGAATACTATTCTGCCATTAAAAAAAATGGAGACTTTACATCTTTTGTATTAAACTGGATGGAAGTGGAACATATTTTTCTTAGTAAAGCATCACAAGAATGGAGAAGGAAGAATCCTATGTACTCGATTCTGATATGAGGATAATTGATGACCTAGTACACAGTGGGGATGGGGGGGGCACAGGTTGTGACACACCTCTTGGGAATAGGACACAATTGTAAGAGGGACTTTACCTAATAAATAAAATCAGTGTAACCTGGTCCTTTGTACTCTCAATGAATCCCCAACAATAAAAATAAAATAAAATAAAAAATAAAATAAAAAGAGCTTTGCAAACAAACCCTCTCCATTTCCAAGAGCTAGAGACTCTTTTCTTCTATTTTCCTCATTAGAAAAGAAAACTGCCTTGGAAAACGCTTTCCATTTCTTAAGACTGCATGAGCAAGGAACAGTGAAAGCCCTACCGACAGCAGAGAAAGGAAGCCAAAGAGAAAAAAAAAAGCACAACAACAAAAATGGTTCCAGAAATGTTTATTGAGACCATAGTCCACAATCCGCTTTAAAAATGGGCTGAAGGCATAAAAGGACTATTCCTGAAGAGGAAATAGAAATGGCCCACAAGTTCAGTGAAATATATTCCACGTCCGTTAATCATCAGGGAAACAGAAACTGGCCTCACAAGGAGGTACCACTGCACCCCTATCAGACTGGAGAAAATGAAGAATGAAGATCACACTACATATTCATGGGAATGAAGAGAAGCTGGATCACTTCTATGGGAATGTAAAATTCTCACTCCGGAAAATAATTTGGCAATTTCTTATAAAATTAAAACTTCATTTGTCATATGATCCAGCAATTGTACTTTGTTGCATTTATGTCAAGAAATAAAAATTTATGTTCACATAATCTATTCCCAAATATTCATAGGAACTTTACTCATAATAAATAAAATCTTTTAAAAGTCCAGATGTTCTCTAGTGAGTGAATGATTAATAAAATTATGATATATACAATGTAACGTGGCTGGATGTTTTTCAGACACACCCCCTTAGGGGGTACACACTATAGAATATTACTTAGAAATGAAAAGAAACAAACTTGTACTAATATGAATGAATATGCTGAATGAATGAAGCTAATTTTAAATGGTTATATCCCGTAAGATCTAATTTATATGGCATTTTTGAAATGACAACACGTTAAAAATGGAAAACAGATTAGTGGCTATCAGGGTGTTATAAACATGCAGGTACCTGTGATGCTACCTGGACTGCGGTGGTGGGTACACAGACATACACAGACGATACAGAGGTAGAGGACTAAACACACACATACTCACACACAAGTACAAGTAAAACTGGATATTAGAGTAAGATCAATGGATTGTGTCAGTGTCAATACTGGTTGTGATAATGCTATAGTTTTTAAAGATACAGCCATTGGGGGAAACTGGGTAAAGGGTATATGGGATTTCTCTGTGTTATTTCTTATAACTTCAAGTGAATTTACAGTTATCTTCACATAAAAACTTTAATTTATTCTGGGTAGATACCTAGTAATGGGATTGCAGGATTAACTCACAATCACCAAGATGTGGAATCAGCCCATGTGCCCATCAACCCATGAATAGACTAACACACTGTGGTATATGCATACCACAGAATACTATTCAGCCATCATAAAGATGGAGACTTTACATCTTTTGCATTACCTTGGAGTTGAAGAACATTCTCCTTAGTAAAGTATCACAAGAACGAAAAAGCAAATATCAATGTATTTGAGACTAATATGAAACTGGTAGATGAATAACTACATACCCACACAAGAGAAAAACACAAATTCAAGAGGAAAGAGGGAGGAAGGAAAGGAGAGAGGGGAGGAGGGATGGGAATGGTAAGCTCTCACCTAATGGGCACAATTTAAGGGTAGATAGCACATCTCCTGGGTGAAGAGCTCAACTACAACTTGGACTTTATGCAAGCAATGTAACCTAATCATTTGTACCTTCATATTAATCTCAAATTTAAAAAGAAGAACCTTTAACTTAAAATTGAATGGAGAAAGATAGTAAGTTCAAAAGAAGAAGGTACTTTAATGAGCCTGCCATACTATCTAATGCTCTAATGACACAGTTGGAAGATAAGTTTAAATAAATTACAAAATAAGAAAGTAAATCTTGGTATTAGAGTTTTGAGGAGATTGCCAAGTGCTTGTTTGGAAAGAAGCATAGAGAATACTCAAAGAACTAAAATTAGACCTTTCATTTGACCCACAATCCCATTACTAAGTATCTTTGGGGGGGGAGGATAATTTCATCATAAGGACACATGTATCAGAATGTTTATCACAGCTCAATTCACAATCACCAAATGCCCATATACACATGAATGGATTAATAAACTGTGGCATATGTATATCATGGAATACTATTCGTCTATAAAAAAGATGGAGACTTAAAAAAAAAGATGGAGACTTTACATCTTGTTTATTAACCTGGGTGGAGTTAGAGGTCATTCTACTTAGTAAAGTATCACAAGAATGAAAAGCAACTATCGAATGTACTCAATACTCATATGAAGCCAGTAGATGAACAAATACACACCTATACATGAGAAAAACACAATTAAACTCAAGTGTTGGGGGGGATATAAGGACTTAAAGAGGGGGGTTGGTGTAAGGGTATATGGCTCTTCTCCTGGGCAAGAAGAAGAGAAGTTCTTGCCCAGAGCCAAGTTAGGCACTACCTACAACTACAACTTGGGCTCTACCTAATAAACGTAAATAATTCAACCTGATTGTCTATACCCTGATATTGATTTGAAATAAAAAAAAAGAAAAAACTACTACTAGGTATATATCCAGAAGACCAAAAATCACTTTACAACAAAGATACTTGCACCAGAATGTTTATTTCAGCCCAATTCATAACTGCCAAGTCATGGAGGCAGCCCAAGTGCCCTCAACCCATGAATGGATCAACAAATTGTGTTATGTATACCATGGAATATTATACAGCCTTTGAAAAAGATGGAGACTTAACCTCTTTTACGTTTACATGGATGGAACTGGAATGTGTTCTTCTTAGTAAAGAATGGAAGAAAAAGTGTTCAATGTACTCAGTACTATTATGAATCCAATATATAATCACCCACACTTTCATATGAAAGATAAAATACAACTATAGCCCAGGATGAAGGAGGGAGGAGGAGGGGGAAGGGTGGGGAGGGAACAGTTTGGATGGAAGGAGGGTCATTGGTGGGACCTCACCTGTGGTGCATATTGTAAGGATACATGTCAAATCTATTAAGAGTAGAGTATAAATGTCTTAACACAATAATTAAGTGACGTGAAAGCTATGTTAACCAGTTTGATGTAAGCATTCCAAATTATATATAAAATCAGCACGTTGTACCCCATAAATGCATTAATGTACACAGTTATGATTTAATATAAAATTTAAGAGGAAAAAAAAGAAAATGCCAACAGTTCATGTTTCTAAATATTTCACATAGAACTAATCAAGTCTGGGGCAAGAAATAGAGAGTAAGAGTGTCTCTTAAAGTCTGTTCCTAAAAATGAAAAAATATTCCAGGAAAGAAAATACATTTGTGCAAAAGATCAGGTTGAGAGCTGATGTCCTAAATATCGTCCCTTCAATCAGAGCAGGCAGGTACAAAGTTTTCATTCACTTGGTAACTTTGCAAGCCCAATCATACAAGATAACTTTGGAAACTGAAATCTATTGCTCTCACCAGCATTCCCAGGCATCAGAAAAATCTCAGAACATAACACTCAGGAAATATTCAGACATTATCAAGGATCCACACAGAGAAAGAAACAAAAAAACACTGCAATGAGTTACAAAAAGCAAACACAGAAGATGCTTGGTCAGACTGAAACAGGTGAAACCAGGTTCTGGCTAAACAGCAGGAGAGGTAAACAGGAATCTCTCCACTGTGAAATTGAGATCTTATCCTAGACCTGCTAGAAAGTGTATCTTCTGACTGTCACTAGCTGGCGGCCAGTGAATTATTTTAACAAAAGCCAGTCCCTATCTATGGTTTTTGAATTCTGAGCATAGTCTCATTATGTTTGAATGGCTGAAGTATTTGAAAATAAGAAATGTCATTAATTAAACCTTTTCTAAAGTATGAAAGTAAATTGAAGTACTGAATTATAAATAGGCAGAGGAATGGCTTAACAGACTATAATGCATCTTAGGCTCTTAAAAATCTAAGGTATTGAGTACAAGTTTCTTTTCAGCAGAAAATATCTTGTGCATTCTGTTAGACATTTGCTTCACATCAAATAATGTTCTCTGTTATTTATCTGTAACTGTTGTGACAAAGACTTATTTATCTGCCATTTATTTGAGAGGCAGCTTTTTTCCTGGCAGTCATTAGGTAAGCACTGCTGACTCACATCCAACCAGACTGCTTGTGCTCATCTGACAGTGTTCTTCAAACAGCCAGATTGCAGAATAATGAGTGCCAATCCTTTTCATTTGAATACTTAAAGACAAATCTACCAAGCAAGGAGTTGAAATACGTTTGAGACCAGGGAAGGCTTCCTGGAGGTGTGATCTGTGCAGTAACACAGGGCCCCACACTCAGACTGCCCCAACTTGGCTTAATGCTCTGCTCTATTGTCTGGGAAAGCGTCAGCAATATTTGAACAAGGGGCCCAGCATTTTCACTTTGTAATTGATCTTGTGAATTATTTATCTGGTCCTGGTTGGATGTAAAGTCAGGAGGTGAGAGTAGCTGTCTATCTTTAGAATAAATAGGAAGGGGACTCCTATGGCCTGACATCCTGATGTACCTGGAAACTCAGTTCCAGCAGATTTGGCACGGAAAGAACTTGACTTGGCTTCTGTCTCCTTCTCTTACCGCTGGGGATTCTGTGCATCAGTTCCTGGCAGGCCTTTTCACAACATACCTGAAATGTGCTGTTAACTCAAGAGATAGTTTATCTAAATAGGAAAAGCAAAACAAAACAATACTAGAGAGAGAACGTGGCAAACCAAACCTGAGTCCGGTTTCGTCCAGTTCTATAGAAAGCTATAGGAAGACATCTTCTCTTTTTCGTATGTTCCTCATTATGAAGAAGGAATTATGTTGCTGGCTCATTTTATTCCGTCACTTTTAAAACAATCGTTAAGAATCTTGAAGCTCCTGACCATTTTTCAAGTATTCTGCCAGTATTATAACGCTACCTATTCTAAAAACATCTTAAGCAAAAAAAAGAGTTAATGTATGTGATGCACTTTTAAATGTTAGGAAGAGAGACACGAAATGGTTACACATCTATAGAATATTTGTGAATACTCTTTAAAAATATCCATTACATGAGTAATGTGGGATTCTAAAATTGTTCATGGATTTTATATATGATTGAATATATTTACTGTGATATATATGAATAAATGGTTTATGAGTGTTAAAATACAAAGATAGCCTTCTCAGCTCTTACTCCAATAGTGAGCTTTTAAAAGATGTCTATTTTCGGGCGGCGCCTGTGGCTCAGTGGTAGGGCACCGGCCCCATATCCCGAGGGTGGCGGGTTCAAACCCGGCCCCAGCCAAACTACAAACAAAAAATAGCCGGTCATTGTGGAGGGTGCCTGTAGTCCCAGCTACTCGGGAGGCTGAGGCAAGAGAATCACTTAAGCCCAGGAGTTGGAGGTTGCTGTGAGCTAGGTGAGGCCACGGCACTCTACCGAGGGCCATAAAGTGAGACTCTGTCTCTACAAAAAAAAAAAAAAAGTCTATTTTCTTTAAGAGCTTTACTAATGTTTAATTTACATGTAGTAGTATTCATTCATTTTAATATCCAATTCAATGACAGTAAATTTTACAGAATTAGACAAATGCCACCAAAATTAAATTTTTGAACATTTCTATTTCAAAATATTTTTTATATAATCAGCCTCTGCTCTTACCCCAAGTCCCAGGCAACCTTATATCCACTTAATATTCATATACATTTGTCTTTTCTGGATATTCTATATAAATTAATGAGTGGTATTTTCTGTCTTTTTTTCACTCAGAATATGTTTTCAATGACTAATGAATGTATTTATTAGTCATTCATACACACAGAAACACACATATCCTTTGGTGAGCATATTAATAAAAATACTTTGCATATTTTGCATATTGATAAAAACATTTACATGTATTTTCAGTTGTTTGTCTCTTAATTTTTGAGCTTTAAGACTGCATTCAAGTTTGGCACTAATATAATGTTTCCTGGTAGATTTTTAAAAAATATCCTTTTATCAGGTTAGATTTCTCTCCATTCCTAGTTTGTTGAAAGACTTTTGACTCTGGCTTTTATTATCATGAATACATTTGGATTTGTCAAATGGTTTTTCTTTATCTATTGCGATGATCATATGACAGCTGTCCTTTAAATCTCAACTGGTTGTGATGTTTTTATATGTTGTTGGAATTGTTTGCTAATATTTTATTGGGGACTTTATGTCTATGATCTTGAGGAATATTGGCTATAGTTGTCTTTTCTTGTGATAAAGTTTTGTTATTAGAGTAATGATGGTCTCATAAAATGAGTTGGATATTATATTCTCCTTTTATAAAATTTGGAGCATGGGTATTATTTCTTCTATAAATAATTCATGTATTTTGACAGTGAAACCATCTGAGACTAAGCTTTTCATTTTGAGATATTTTTACTAATTCAATTTCTTTACTTATTAAATTCTACTAAGATTTTCTATTTCTCATTGAGTCAATTCTAGTAATTATTGATTTTCTAAAAAATTTTCCAATTAATGTAGATTAAATGTATATTATAGTCTCTTCTAATCTTGTTTATTTCTGAAAGGTTAAATACCTTTTAGTAGTGATATACCCTATTTCATTCTTGATTTTAGCATTTGGAGTCTTTTATTCTTGGAAGTCTAGCTCAGATTTGTCAATACTGTTCATGTTTTTAAAGAATAAACTTTGGGTATCATTGCTTTTGTTTCCATTCACAATTCTAAATTTCTCTATCATACCGCTCTTAAGAATGCTATGCATTTGATATGCTCTATTTTCTTTTTCATTTAGTAAAAGTAATTTTAAATATGAATTATGATGTACTCCTTGAACAATGACTTATTTAGAAATGCATTATTTAGTTACCAAAAGTACTTGTGTATCTTTAAAATTTTATTTTTATTTTGATTACTAAATAAATTACTTTATGATCAATGAATACACTTTATAGGATTCCAATTCATATAAATTTTTTGAGACTTGTCTTTGGATTAGCCTATCTCAAGGGTGGGGAACCTTTTACTTTTTCTTTTTTGGTTTTTAGACAGAGTCTCATTCTGTTGTCCCAGGCTGTCGCATCAGCCCACTGTCGGCCTAACTCAGTGACCTTAAACTCCTGGGTACAAGTAATCCTCTTGCCTCAGCCTCCCAATAGCTGGGCCTATAAAACTCCCCACCACCATGCGTGGTTAATTTTTCTACCTTTGGTAGGTCTTGAATTCCTGAGTTCAAGTGATTCTCCCTTCCCAAACTCCCAGAGTGCTAATATTGCTTGCAAAATTATAGGTCTGAGCCACCATGTCCACCAGGGAAACCTTTTCATATTGGAAGGCTGCATTCATTTAGCGGCAACCAAATAAGGTCCCTTTCAAGAAACTTCAATTAGATGCCTCTCATGCCTAAAAATTCACAGTAATAATAGTACTAAAAATAGTAGTAAAAATTGAACTGTTATGTACTTAATAATTTCAAGAAGTGGACAATATTTGTTAATTTCAAAGTTAACCAAATTTTTAATGACTTTTTTTGTGACTACTTTTTGTTGGAAAGCATTTGAATATTTGGTTGCAAAATGGAGGTCTGCAGTTTCAGTTGATCCTCCAGATGGGTATCAATCATTTCCGACCTTAAGGACATCTTGATTTGGGTTCGGTAGGAGAAAGGAGATTCTCACATTTTGCCAAAGATATGGGTATTTTACTGCATTTTCTTCCATACAACATCAATTGGATTTTTCTTAGCATCAAACAATGACTTTAAAGTGTCATATACTGAGAGCTCAATCAATTCCGTCTGTAGTTGTTTCGGTCCCTTGGTGATATTAGCTAGGTGAGGCTGAAATGCTAATTTGAGTGCAATGCCATGACTCTCAAAGTCAGGAAACTTTCATTGTATTCTCCAATTAATAGGTCTGTAACAGCTGTGTATTCTTCAAATGATTTGCATATATCATCCTGATCATCAGTGAACTTTGCTAACTGGGGAAAATATTCACCTGAAATTTCTTGTTGAAGAAGTGTTTTGAAAAGGGGTACATTTTTTGAAATGCTTAGATTTTTTTTTTTTGGACTTATTTAATCTTGCAAAGAACTATTCAAGTCATTTTGATTTGACATAGAAATGCTGCATTTCTATAGAAATATTTTATCAATAATTCACATTGTTAATTCTATTCTTCAAAAAATTTAACTATCTGTTCTTGCAAACATAAAATTTTGGTTAACAACTGCTTCTGGGATGCTCAATGAACTTTACAATGATAGGGCAAGTCCCACGCTGAATGCCTCATGGTTCAACTTTAACATGTTTCCAAACTGAGAATGTCCTGTTGTATGTGTAGGAATAGAGTTAATTATACTTACAACTTGTTGCAAAGTGTTACTTAAAGTAGTAGCTTTCCCACAGAGATTTTGCTGATGCAAGACATATACAATGAGAAGAGATTGAGAGAATTTGGATCTGTTAATATTTTCCTTTATCTGTGGAAAAAGCCTTTTGTATATACACTCACTAAATTTGCCACATTCAGTCCATCTTCACGTTTCTCTTGAAAGCTGTTGAAGATACCTATTTACTATGTTCTGTTTGCCAGAATGTCCAAAGTGAGTAACTCTTCATAGCAAAGAAAATCTGTTATGACCCAAATTAAGGCATAAAACCTGCCCTCAGTCAGCAGTATCAGTTGATTCATCCAAAGTGATTGAGTAATACGTATTTTCCTTTTGAAGTATCACACGAAGTTGTTCTGTTAAACTGAAGGCTAATTCGTGCTGTTGAACATTATTGTTCTTAAAAAGGGCAGTTGTTCGTACTTTGACATGTCATCAAGGTCTAAGCATCCTCAAGTTCAACAATGCATTCTTCCACAATTCTACATCACGGAATAGCTTCCCTTTTGCTTGAGTATGTAAGTTGCTTTATGTGTTGTTTCTGTGGCATTATTTTTAGGTCTTATTGCTACTTGAAAGAATTGTCTTCGCTTTTGCTTTTCAACTTTTAATTTCTGCAGTACAACTTTTTGCTCCTTTTCCCCTAATTTAAAATATTTGTGGTACTTATGAATGTTGTAATGCTGATGAACATTGAATTTGTTTAATGTTGATATTGCAGGATCACAGAGCAAGCAAATCATGTTATCTTTATCAATTCCCAGTCTTCATTAAATAAATTTGTTCTCTTCCTTCAGCGTTCTCCTTGACATGATGGGCTGTTAAGCAGACAGAATTAAATTAAAAAATACTGCTGAGGTGTACAACCATTTTGCATATGAATATAAATATTTGTAATGCAGAGTACAGTAGAATATATGTATGTGTTTTCGTTTTTAAAAAGAGGAATAGTGTTTCTTTTGCATAAAAACAAAGAAATATGCACAAATGCCTTTGAATAAATTACCTTGAAGAAAAAAATAATTTTTAAAAACTCTCTTTAGATTCAAACATATTTGCTTAATTCATAGCACAAAGTTGGTCTTGCGGTCATTTGAACTGGTCAGAAATTGATGGAAATGTTCAAGATATTTAGAGAAATAGCTTAAAATGCCCATATCCATTCACATCATTGATTCATAGTAAATTCTCCCAAATAAACTTTCAAAAAAAATTTCTCCTCAATACAATCTGATAACCAGTAACACAGTTAAATACCAATAACACAAATAAAGTAAAATTGGTTTTTAATGCTCCAGAATTTCTTTTTGTAAGATTTTAAATTTTAAATTATTCATGCCTTCTTTCTTCCATTTACTCAATCAGTATATTTTTTTAAACTTGTGAATATGTGTAAATTTGTAAATATGTAGGGAATCGTGAAAAACATAAGATTCTTGTGCTTGTGGAATCTATATTGTGAAGCAGACATTAAGTGTTCACACAATTATACTTACAAAGTCTTAAATATATTATACTGGAAAAGTACAAGGTGTTATGAAGCTTTTTGAAGAGATTTAATTTATTATGAGACATCAAGGAAGTCTATTTTAAGCAAAAAGGCATGTGCATTGAGAGCTGACAGCAGAATAGTAATTCAATATGAAAAGGAGGTTTGAGCAGAATATTTCAAGCAGATGGAGGAAAGTAAAAGTGCAAAGACCTTGATTTGTGAGGAAGTGGAAAGCAGTTCCAGGGTATAAGCAAAAAATGAATTGGGGAGAGGGAGTGACAGGTCATGAGGACAGAATGAGAATAAGCGTAGCTTTGCGGGCCATGCTAAAGACCTTGATCTTTTGATGAGCTCTTCATTTTCAAATGATCACTCTTTGTGTCCTATGGACATTGCATTAAAGGGAGGCAGGGATCAAAGAGGAAAGCCATTAGCTGACTATTAGATAGAACTAATAGTCTCTTGGCTAAGCCAGAGACAAAGGTAGGTAAAACTTATGGGGCAGGGATAATTAACATGAATTAAAGAAACAAGTTTTTAAAAATATTTATTTTTAATTTACTTTTAAAAAGCTTTAACAAGTACTTTTTAAATAATTACTATGGGTACATAATAGTTGTATATATTTGTAGGGTACATGTGATGTTTTGATACAGGCATATGCGTTGCATTGTAAATGAATCAAATCAGGACAATTGGGGAATCCATAAACTCAGGACTTTATCATTTCTTTGTGTTAGGAACATTCAAATTCCATTCTTTTAGTTATTTTCCTTTTGTATACCTAAAGTATACCTAAAGTATACCCTAATTTACTGGTGATTATAGTTGCTTTTTTGTGCAATCAAATATTTTTCATTCTTCTAATGATCTAACTATATTTTTGGACCCATTAACCATCTCCACTTTATCCCCCTCTTCCTTCTATCCTTTTCAATCTCTGTTGATCATCCTTCTACTCTATATATTTATGATATCAATTGTTTTACTATTTGGCTTTCATGTAGGAGAACATGTGAGATTTGTCTTTCTGTGCTTGGCTTATTTCCCCCAACACAATAATCTTCTCCAATTCCATCGATGTTGTTTCAAATGACAGGATTTCATTCTTTTAAGGGTTATATAATGTTCCATTGTGTTTATTTACCACATTTTAAAAAATCCATTCATTTGTGATAGCTAGTTAGGTTGATTCTAAATCTTGACCATTATGAATAGTTCTGCAATAAACATGAGAGAGCAGATACCTTTCCAATGTACTGATTTCCCTTCTATTAGAAACACGTATATACCCAGCAGTAGGACTTCTGGGTCATATGTTATTTCTATTTTTAATGTTTTTAGAAAACTCTATACCATTTTCTGTAGCAGTTGCACTAATTTACACTCTCATCAACAACTAATGAGGGTTTTCTCTTCTCCACATGCTTACCAGATTTGTTATTGCCTGTGCTTTGGATAAAAGCCATTTTAACTGGTTTGAGATGATGCCTCATTGTAGTTTTGATCTGCATTTCTATGATAATTAATGATGTTCTAATGATGTTGAGCATTTTTTTTATATACCTGTTGGCCATTTGTATGTCTTCTTTTGAGAAATGTCTATTCTATTATTTGATTTTTTCCTATCGAGTTGTTGGAGGTCCTTAAATACTCCATTTATTAATACTTTGCCAGATGAATAGTTTCTAAATGTTTTCTCCCATTCTATGGGTTGTCTCTAAAATAAATTTTATATGCAATAACTACAAATAAAATAAAATATCTAGAAATAAACTTAACCGAAGATCAAAGATCTTCATAATGAAAACATTGGTGAAAGAAATTGAAGAGAACACAAAACACTGGACAGATATTCTGTGCTCGGGGATTTGAAGAATCAGCATTGTTAAAATGTCCATACTACTCAAAGCTATCTACAGATTCGATGTAATCCCCATAAAAATGCCAAGGACATTCTTCACAGTACTAGAAAAATATAATCTTAAAATTTATATGGAACCACTAAAGATCCAGGATTTTGTATATGTACCACAATTTCTTTATTCATTTAAGCCAAAGCCATCCTGAGCAAAAAGAACAAAACTGTTCAAATCACATCACCTGGCTTCCCATTATAGTACAGAGATACAGTACGCAAAAATAACATGGTACTAGTACCAAAAAAAGAGACATAAACCAAGGGCACAGAATAGAGAACCTAGGGGAAAGAATCCATAAATTTTTAGTGACCTTATTTCAACAAAGGTATCAAAAAACTACAGTGGGGGTAAGGATGGTCTCTTCAAGAAATTGTGCTAGGAAAACTGGATTTACTTCTCCAGAAGAATAAAAGTAGACCCTTATCTCTCACGGTATACAAAAGCCAAATCAAAATGGATTAAACACTTAAATTTACGACCTGAAACTATAAAACTACTAGAAGAAACCTTCAGGAAAATACTTCAGGAGATTGGTCTGGGCAAGGATTTAAGTAATACCCTAAAAGTATAGGCAAACAAAGCACAATTGTACAAATAGGATTACATTTTAGCTAAAAATCTGCACAACAATAAAGAAATATTTAGAAGGTAATATTAATAACTAATTAAAAAGATTGACTATTAAGTTGAAAACTAGGAGGGATCAGAAATCAATGCTAGATTTTTGGCTTGTACAATTATACAAATTATTAATTGATTCATTATAATATGTAATGCTGAATAAGGAGCAGGTCTGAGTCAAAAATAATGGATTTAATGCAGACTTGCTGTTTTTAGGAGCCTTTAAGATATCTTAGCTAGACGTGTTGGGAAAGAAGTTAGATATAAGAATGTAGATGCAAAGAAAAGAGATATAAATTTGAAAATAATATTTGCATACATATTGCATTTGAAGAAAATATTATGGATTAGAGCACAATGAAAAGATTATATAAAAGATTCTGAATCAGAAGAGAAGGAGATTTTGAGAGGTATTTGAGGAACTTTAAATGTCATGCATAGGGTAAAAAAGTGGTAAAGATGACTGAGGAAAGGTGACAAGTATTCTAAACTATTTTATTCTATTTAAATTAGACATGCTTAACAGTGTAGAATGAATTGGTGAGGTTTTGAATACTCTTCTTTTGGACAATCTGAATATGGTCCAATGTCCCAACCCAGAAGCATAGTAACTTTATGCTTTCTCCACTGGCAGGTGGATTATCCAGCCTCTCCTGTGGTATTACATAGATCTTTGGGAAGGTCACTCCACGTGCAAAAATAAAGATTGCTTTGGCCTAAATTTCAAGCTATGCCTTCAATCTCCCTAGTTCAGAACTGAGTCACTTTCTGTAATCATGCAAAACTCATGGGAGCTAACTTCATTTTAGCCGACAACTATTTATTTACAACTTAGGTTAAATGCATCTAAGAAGTACTGGGCAGTGCCTGTGGCTCAGTGGGTAGGGCGCCGGTCCCATATGCCAGAGGTGGTGGGTTCAAACCCAGCCCCGGCCAAAAAAAGCCACAAAAAAAAAAAAAAAGTACTTTTATGAGATTAAGTTATTATCAATGAGAGAAGGTAATGAAAATGATGGCATATGGTAGAAGGTAAGGAAGGCAAGTAAAGGAAGCACTTTGCTTAATGATATATTTCATATTGTGTCTTATTTTTAGGAATAGAGCTGATAATCTTTTAGGAAGAGATAATAATAATATATCACCAATGATTCATAGGTAGATATAACTAAAAAATTATTTAACATCATTTAGTACAGGACATCTTTCTACAGCTCACCCACAATAAGCCTAGGCTTATATATTTGTTGTGACAGAGTTGATTACATAACAAGGTGCTATATATCATTGTGCAGTTATTTTAATTTCTAGAATGTTCTTTATTATAGAAGGCCCAAATTAAATCTCTTTTCCATTTATACATTATCCATCATGGACGCTGCTGGGCTTGTACTGAATGAATGAAACCCCTTGTTTATGTCAGAATTCATTATCAGAGTACACTGAATAGAGATCTTGATTTTTCCTGTGATTTTCTTTCTTTCAAGACGAATATCAGCTACATCTTCAGTTCTTTATATGATGTTGATTCCAGAAACATAATCATTCTATTTGATGACTTTCCCTAGAATGTCAAATTCTCCCTTAAAGTGAAATGCTCAGAATCTTAACTAAATAGATTATGTGGCTAGGACAAGATGATATCTATTATCCTTATGGTAATACCTTCCTTAAAACAAGTAAGGAGTTTACTATTGATGGTGAGCATCTTTTTCTCACACAAAATTCCTAGATCTTTTTCTTTATGAGTATCCCACCTCAATCCTCAGGGTAGGTATATTTTTAAGTGGAGTTTATATGCAAATATACGTATTCATGTATATATAGCCCTTTTCTTTAATATGTCATTGTCACTATTCTGAAGCTTTCTCTTCACTTTTAGGGTATTCATAAATTTGATAATCATTCCTACTTATTTTCATCTAAGTAATATCAATAAATCTAAGAAAGTTTAATTATAACTTTTAGACACAATTATTAGTCATCTTATTTTGTTCTTGTATATGTCTTGGCTTTAAAAGTTTTTGTAGACCATAATGTTATCTTCTACATTTAAATAAATAAATTTAATAAATTATAATGCAAAACATTCTGTTTCTAGGTATTTTGCAGTAGCTTTTTTGAGGCAAGGGATCGGAATCTTAGCTGCTCCTATGAAGCTTAAGTATCAATACTCATGTACCTCATTTTCTTAAGTATATCTCTATTAACAACATAAAGTCTTTGACAGAAGTGATTCACAAATAGACTTTTATTCCATTTCTGAGTAAATGTCCTCATTCAATCTTTCTGTGTTATTAAAACTCAAGATTATTAGAAGAAAATGATATCTAAATCAAGGTCATTTTTGCAAAGTCTACTTCATATCATATGACTTTAGTCCAAGAAAAAAAGATAAATACTATTTGTTATGCTTTTTAGTACAACCTTCTAGAGCTCACCTTAATTCTTTTTTTTGTCTCCTAGCCCTTTTAAGGTTGACATTTGCTTATGCAACTGTCCCCTCAGAGATTTTTGTAAATATTGTCGAAGACACTTTTTCAGATTGAGAAAAATGCCTTGGGTGTCTGCCTAGCCTAGTCTCATTAATATGCATCTGCATTGCCCTCCTGTGACAGACAGCAGAGAAAATACAGAGACAGGAGAATGTGGAATTAAATTATGTGAATTTTCCTCTACTGACAAGGTGATGAATGAAGTAACCACACTGGTGTCTGTATATCTATTTTTATTCCTCATTCCAGGAATTTCCCCAATAGGTAAGGCAAACAACTAGAAAATTCAGAAATTTATTTACATTGAGGTCAGTTGACAGCTTTTTACAGAGTGGGTATGAAATTTACCCTTGTTTTCTGACATGAGAATATGCAATTTTAGAGAAGAAAAGTACAAGTTCACAAGTACTTGAATGCTAATTTTTGTTTAACATTGAAACCTGTCTCTAAATGAATTATCTAGATGACCTCACAATGAAATGAAAAGCTTTATTGATTGGAAACTATTGTGCTTAAATTTGACTTTTCCTTGTCCTGTGCATTTTCTCTGTCTTGGTTTTACCAATAGTTTCTTCCTTAAATAAAACTAATGTGGATCTATTGCTGTTACTGTAATTTACTAATTTTTAAGAATGTTGGTTCTTATTAAATAGAGGTACTGATTTTGTAAAGAAAATTAGAAGAGGGTTTTATGGCTGAATTTGACAGGAAAAGTAGTATTGGAAAGAAGATTCTTTATCTATTGGATTACACAGGACATCCTCAAAGATCCCTCTTAAATAATACTTCGTCACCCAAAGCAAATACTCTAGATCCATACGTGAGGAAAGATAGAAATCAAAGAGGGCTGATTCAGAACACAAATATTAGAAGGTCATTGTGTACTATCTTCCCACAGTAACCAGGCCTATTCTTTGTACTTATATATCATCTGTCTATCCATCCATCCATCCATCCAAATTCTTTCTCTTTCTCTCTCTCTTTCTCTTACTTTCTCTTATCTGCATATTGGAATCAGTTATTCAAAAGAAGCCAATGGACAATGTATAAAATAGATCAGAGCAAAACTGCTTTCCTTTCAAGATAGAGGCTCAGGATTTTCTATGTTCTGCTTTTAACTCGAGGCTGTGTTTTTCTGGCATCTTTTCTTCTGAGACAGACCGTGGAGAAGAACTTGGAAGTTGTCACTCTATCTAATAAGTGAAAAGTAGCAGACTGAAAAATCAAACCTTGGATCCATCAGAGTGGGGAGGATGCTGGGAAACTGCTGACCCCAAAACTGGAGAGACTGACAGGCACATACAGGAAGTCCTGGTTTACTGCAGCAGAGACTCATGAGTGGAAACCACCGTTGAGACCAAGGCCAGGGGAGGAAAACATGAACTGTAGCTACCGGGTGGAAGAACTGCAGACAAGTCTCAGCAATAAAAAGCCCAACAGAGCCTAGTGATAGAAGAGCCCCTACGTGTGTGTGAGTTTTACCTCCAGGAGCTTTACCATATTCTCACAGTAAATATCAGAAAAAAATCTCCATACTCCAGAATGGGGAAGGAAAAAGGAACCATTTTGAAATACGCCAAAGTCTTCTGTTCTTCTGAACAAGGCCTCCCCTCAGAGAAATTACTTAATTAGAGCCTAACCTACCAAAAAGAAGAAAAATATCCAACTCAGGCCAGCTCCAATATTTTGTGCAGGAGAAAAGAAATAACCAACTCCAGCCCATTGTATCCATCGTGTCCCACATAAAGGGGAAGAAAAAAACCTGAGAAACACTTGTGAACTTCACAGTCCAGAAGACTTACAAGAAGAGTGAGATCTACTTGCACAATGTAGAATGCTTTCACCCTACACACACCTCACCACATTAATGTAGGCCTATTATAGCAATTTCTTTTACCTGGTACATCATGTTCAGCTATTTAAAAAAAAACACAAGACATACTAAAAAATAAAAAAGACAATTTGAAAGGAAAAAGCAAGCATCAGAAGCAAACTCGGCAAAGATGTTGGAATTATTTTTTGTACTCTAGCTGGAGTAAGAAAGTGAGAACTTGTTTCAAAAAAAAAAAAAAAATCCTCATGGAAGCCAGAGAAAAAGGATATTTATTACTTATAGAGGAAACAAATTACGAATTATGTTTAATTTTTTTCTCCAAAATTATTCAAGCAATAAGAGAGTAGAGTGAAATGCTTAAAATTGTTAGAGAAAAATAACATATCAACCTAGAATTCTCTATCCCACAAAATTATTCTTCAAAAGTGAAGGTGAAATAGGCATTCTATGATTAACAAAAATTGAAGGAATTTGTTGCCAGTAAACCTACCTTGCAAGAAATGTTAAAAGAAGATTTTTAGAGTGAAGAAAAATAATATAGTTTAGAAAATCAAATTTATACAAAGATAAAAAAAGTGAAGGAATGATAAGTTAAGGTAAAATAAAAACTTTTAAAAAAATTTCTGAACTGATCTAGTAGATTGCAATTTGGTCAAAATAATAATAGCAACATGTTGGTTTTGTATGCTTATGTATATAACAGGTATGTATGTTTGTGCATGCTTATATTTAAGTGAAATAAATGGCAGCAATGGCACAAGAGATGGGGAGAAGGAATTTGGATTACTTTGTTTTTATAGGGTACTCCTACTACTTTTGAAATGACATGGTGTTATTTGAATGAACTTGGATTAGTTGTCAATGTGTACTGCAAACTCTAGGCCAATCGCTAAAAAAAGTGAAAGAAAGATACAACTGATATGCTGAGAAAAGAGAGGGAATGGAATTACATAAAATTTCAGTTAAAACCACAAAAGGCAGAAAAAGAGTGTAAAATATAGAAATGAAGAGGAATAAAGAACAAGGCCAACACAAAGAAAACAGTAGCAAATATGGTATGTATGAATCCAACTGCGTCAATAATCAATCTGAATATCAACAATCTAAATAAACCAATTAAAAGACTGAGACTGAACCTAAATGCCCATCAACTGAGGAATGGATTAGTAAGCTGTGGTATATATACACCATGGAATACTATTCAGCCATTAAAAAGATGGAGATTTTACATCTTTTGTATTAACCTGGATTGAGTTGGAACACAGTCTTAGAAAAGTATCACAGAAATGAAAAGCAAAAATCCATTGTACTCAATACTAATATGAAGCTAGTAGACGATCTAATACACAACCACATAAGAGAAAAACTCAAATAAGAGTGGGGGAGAGGGGAGGAGATGGGACATAGTGGGTTATGGAGTATGGCACACCTTTGGGAGTGGGATACAATTATAAGAGGGACTTTATTTATTTACTTATTTTTTATAAGAGGGACTTTAAAATGCAAACAGTGGAACCTAATTCTTTGTACCCTCAATGAACCCTAAACAATAAAAATAATAAATAAAATTAAAAAACACATCACATCCTTCTTAGTAAAGCATCATGAGAATGGAGAAGAAAGAATCCAATGTACTCTAATATGAAGGCAGCAGATGAACTACTACAAGGGGGGGGAGGTGGTTTAGGGGAATGATCAAATAGGGAGAGGGGAGGAGGGAGGAGGATGGGGAGGTTACAGTGTATGCCTCACTTCTTGGGGGTGGAACACAATTATAAGAGAGACTTTATCTAAAAAATGCAATCAGTGTGACCTAATTCTTTGTAGCCTCAGTGAATCCCAAACAATAAACAAAAAGAAAAAATAATTTTAAAAGATTGAGATTGTTAGAATGGATTAAAAAACAGGACGCAACTATATATTGTTTATAAGATTTTCACTGTAAATATAGAGACATAAAAAAATCTTAATAAAGAAGCAAAAATAAATTCTAGAGATCATAAATACCATGGATGAAGACAAATACACCATGCTAACACTAATCAAAAGAAAGCAGGGGTAGGGCTACTAATTTGTGACAGAGTGAACTTTAAAGCAAGGGGTGTTATTGAGGGAAAGAAAGGTATTACTTAATGGTAAAGGGGTCAATTCTGTAAGAAGACATAGCAATCTTCACAGTATGAGTGCCTAAGAACGGCATAAACTACAGGAGCCAAAAATTGAACTGCAAGGAGAAATCAACAAATCTACTGTCATAGTTGGAGACTTCAACATCTTTCTACCAGAAATGGACAAATCTAGCAGACAGAAAGTCACGGGGGATATAGTTGAACTCAACAGTACCAGCAATCAATTGGTTATAATACACATGTATAGACTATTTCATCAAGCAACAGGAATATACAGATTATTCTCAAGCTTACAAGACACAACATGTTCTGGGCCATAAAATACATCTTCACATATAAAAAAGTAGAAATCATACAGTGCTTACCCTCAGAACACAATGGAATTAAACGAGAAATTTATAGCAAAAGGATAGCTGGTAAGTCCCCCAAATACATGGAGATTAAACAACACACTCGTAAATAACCCATGAGTTAAAAAAGAAATCTCAAGATCTATTAGGCAACATAGTTTTGACTAACTTAAAACAAAAATAATGAAAATCTACCTTATTAAAGTTTATGAGATATGGCAAATTTAGTGTGTAGAAAGAAATTTATAGTTATTGGGTGCATATATTAGAAGAAGATTAAAAATCAATCATCTAAACTTCTACCATGAGAAACAAGAAAAAATGAGAAAATTAAATACAAAATAAGAAGGAAATAAATCATAAGAATTAGAACCAAGCTCAGTGAAATTGTAAACAGAAAATCAACAGAGAAAATGAACAAAAATCAAAGAAGCTGATCACGTTCTATTATCTGTTATTTTTTAATTTTTAATTGAGGTGAAATCAACATAACATAAAATTAGCCACTTTACAGTATGCAATTCAGTGGTATTTAGCACATTCGCAATGTTATGTGACAGCCACTTCTATAAATTTACAAGTCATTTCTATTCTTCTTCTGTCCTGTAAAAATCCCTGTGCCATTAAGCAATAGCTCATCATTTCTAATCCCCTGGCAATGCATCTGCTGTCTCTAAAGTTTTACTTATTCTGAATATTTCATATAAATGGAATCATACAATCTGCTTTCTTTTGTGTCTAACCTCTGTCATTTAGCTCAATATTATTGAGGTTCGTCCATGTTGTAGCATGTATCAGTAATTCATTTATTACCAAATAGCATTCCATTGTATGGATAAGCCATGTTTTGTTTATTTATTGATCAATTAATGGGCATCAGGATGTTTCCACCTTTTGTCTGTTTTAGTCCATTAATGCTGCTATTATAAAGTACCATAAACTGGAGAGCATGTAAACAACAGAAATTTACTTCTCACAGTTCTGGAGGGTTGATAAATCAAGATCTGTTCTCCAGGTAGTTCAGTGTCTGGTGGAGGTTAGATTTTAGGATATGAATTTTGGGGGCAGGGGTCACAAATATGTTATCCAAAGACGTGACTATGAGTAGTGCTACTATGAATATTCATTTCATTTGTATACCAGTTTCCAATTATTCAGGGTATATATATAAGAGTGGAATTGCTGGACCCTATGGTAATTTTATGCTTAACATTTTGGAGAAAGGGCAAACTGCTTTTTACATAAACTGGGCCGTGCAAGATCAATGTATGGCACATTAATAAATCAATTTATAAGGCTTAGAAATTCTCCATATTCTCACCACTGCTCCTAATGTTCCATTTATTTTTCCTTAAAACCACTCTAGTGAGTGTGAAGTGATACCACTCTGTGGATTTTATCAGCATTTTTCTAGTTAGTAATGATATTGAGCATCTTTTCATCTTTTATTCGCTATTTATATATCTTCTTTGGGAAAATGCCTATTCAAATTTATTTCTTATTTTATAATTGGATTTTTTATCTTTTATTATTGATTTATAAATATTCTTTTTATATTCTGGATACTAAACAAATCAGCCATACAATTTTCTAATATTTTCTTCCATTTTTAGGTTGTTTTCTTACATCCTTGATAATGTCTGTTGATAAACAAAAGTTTTTAATTTTGATGAACTCTGATGTTTCTGTTTTTTCTTTCTTTGATTATGTTTTTGGTATCATATCGAATTATCTATGCCAAATCCAAGATCATTGTGATATACTCCAATGTTTCTTTTCTTACGAGATTTATGAGTTTAACTCTGATATTTTAGGTCTTTGATCCACTTTGAGTAAATCTTCTGTATGTTTTAATGTATAGTTCCAATTTCGTTCTTTAGAGTATGGACATTTAGTTTTCTGAGCACCAGGTGTTAAAGAGAATTTCCTTTAAATAGTCTTGGCACATTAATAAATCAATTTGCACTGGGCGAAGTGGCTCACACCTGTAATACTAGCACTCTGGGAGGCTGAGAAAGGTGGATTGCCTGAGCTTACAGATTCAAGAGCAGCCTAACCCAGAGCGAGACCCCATCTTTAAAACTAGCCAGGCATGGTGGTGGGCACCTGTAGTCCCAGCTACTTGGGAGGCTGAGGCAAGAGAATCACTCAAGCTTAAGAATTTGAACTGCAGTGAGCTATGACACCACAGCATTCTACCAAGGGTGACAAAGTGAGTTTCCGTTTCAAACAAACAAACAAAAAATATCAATTTGCCATGAATAAATGAGTTTATTTCTTAAGTCTAATTTTTATTACATAGGTCTCTACATGTATCTTTATGCCAGTCCCATACTGTTGTGATTATTGTAGCTCTATAGTAAGTTTTTAAATCAAGAGATTTAGCCCTTTACATTTGTTCTTTTAAAATATTTTTTGGCTGGGTGGCGCCTGTGGCTCAAGGAGTAGGGCACCGGTCCCATATGCTGGAGGTGGTGGGTTCAAACCCAGCCCTGGCCAAAAAAACCAAAAAAAGAAAAAAAAAATATTTTTTGGCTATGTGAGCCCCCTTTGAATTCCACATGGATTTGAGTATTGGCTTTTCTTTTGGATAGGAACTGTACTGAGGCTCTAGATTATCTTATGTAATATTACCATCTGAACAATATTTATTATTCCAATTCATGAAAATAGAATACCTATTTATTTAAGTCTTCTTTAATTACTTTCAACAATGTTCTATGTTTTTCAATGTACAAATACTTCATCTCGCAAGTTTTGTTGATTCGTAGGTATTTTATTATTTTGGATGTTACAAAAAATTAAATTGTTTTCTTAGTTTCTTTTGTTCATTGCTGATGCATAGAGGTTATTTGAATAAAAGAATGGTAATGAGAGAAGAAGCAATTCCAGTAGAGGCTCAGGCAGAAACTTAGTTGTAGGTTCATCATTTTTAACTCTTATTTTTACATTGGAGTCAATTTGGAAGTTTGGGAAATACTTTTCTTTTACCATACCCCTAGACAATATTCATTATAACCTTTGGGATGGTTCTTGAGAATCTAGTAGTTTTGCAGTCTCTCAGATGATTTTATATTTTATAGCACTACTCTTCTTCATATCTGATTTTCTACTTCTCCTGTAGGAGCGAAATTACTGGACCTATGGTAATTTAATGCTTAATATTTTGGAGAAAGGCTTAATTTTTTTAAATAGGTAAATGTTGTGTTTATTTACTTACTATTTAAATTTAAAAAATCTTTTAGACATTACACACATGCACGCACACACAGAGGTGACCATAAAGTTCACGTGCAATTTTTTAAATTTCACACTATTTTAAATTACACACTATTTTAAATTACACACAAACTTTATGGCCACCCTGTATATTATTTTTAAGAGAGCATTTTGAGAAGCCTTGACACCCCCTAGTTCTGCCCCAGTAACTGTACTCAGACCCTGAGACTTCATTTGCCCCCCCCACCCCCACCACCAAGCCACAGTTGGCCCTAGTCAAGCTGAGCAGCTCAGGTGCCCACACACATACCTCTATTAACACCATTCCTGTGACCCTTTTTGCCCAAAAGCACTTTCAGTCCCTTCTGGGGTCTGTCCACTCCCAAATTTCATTCAAAGTTAAGATCAAGTTTCCCTCCTCCAAGGCCTTCTTACCCTGTGGGAGCCCAAGTCCTTCCTTTCTCTCAGTTTCCCCCACTCAGTGCCCCATGCCTCCCTCAAAGCCCAAAGCAGCCTGTGCCCAACTCTGCTCATATTCAGGGTCCATTGCCAACAGACTTATACAGTCTCTTCTCCCAATTCCTGTCAGTATGTCTTCACTGCTCCAGTAATTACTCCATGAAGAAGCACCTGAAAGGCTTCATTCTTAACACATGTACTACCTTCCACCTTCAGGAGAGCAGTATATGTGCACTGCATAGAAAGCCCAGGTGAACAGATCTTTTTCCTGGTGACTGTGTTGTAAGGGAACTTCACTTTCTGCTCGATAGACAGGCCCTGAATTTTAAAGGATTACATCTAATGATACCTGCTGCCACAAGAGATAAAATACGTTGTCTGGTAAGTGGAGAAAATTGTTGCCTTGAGCTTAAGTAAATCAGAAAATCTTTCTCCGATAGTCCATACCTATGGTAGATCTGCATTTAATGAATATTTTCACTGAAGATATAGGGACAATTTGTAGTTCACTAATTAAGAAGGTCAAGGAGAAATTAACATATTTATTTCATATGTGCAACAGAGAATCTCAGAAAAATCAGTCCTGATGTTCATAGAAAACAGGCATTTCAGTGATTTATTTGTTATAAATAGTATAACTAGACACAAGTTGTTTATGTCTAACTAGAGTTAAGATCTTTTACTCATAACATTAAAGGTTGGATTTAGGATTCTCTATTTCCTAAAGGATATAAAAATCTATGACTTTATGTTCAATAAAGAATGTGTTTATCTACTACTTTACTGAAATCTAGAGAATAAAATTTCTAGTATATCTTCCAGTATGTAGAATAAGGCTGAAACTAGTTTTAATTAGAGTTAATGAGCTTACATATATTGTCTAAGAATTATTTCCTAATAACAAATGTAATACTGTGTGCCAGTCTTTAAAAATATATAAAGTCACTTTATGGAAGTAGATGTGATTATTATCCCATTTTATAGACATGCAAACTAAAGGGAAGTCAGTTCTGGTAATATTCTCATGTTCTCATAATTCACAAAGAGCAAGAGCGGTCTTTGATCTCAAACAATACAGTTCAGAGCCTGTGGCCTTGAGCACAGCACTGTTTCACGTCTTATTTATGATAGAAACAGAAGAAGCACTAACATGGAAAATGATGCCTCCAGATTTGTTCTTATTACATAAAGCTGCAGTGACTATTCAGGGTCTTTACTGATTCCATATGAAGCATAGGACTATTTTTTCTAGATCTTCAAAAATGACATGAGTATTTTAATGTGAATTGCATTGAAGCTGTAAATCACTTTGGGTAGTATAGACATTTTTACAATGTTGATTCTGCTGATCCTGGAGTACGATATGTTTTTTCATCTGTTTACATCCTCTGTGATTTTTTTCCCCCTTGCTATTTCTAACTCTCCTACAGAGGTTTTTCACCTCCTTAGTTAAATGTATTCCTAGATATTTCATTTTCTTTGAAAATGCTACTGTGAAGGGTATTGTTCAATCTATATTACAAGGCTATAGTCATCAAAACAGCATGGTATGTGCGTGAAAACAGACATATACTTATGTATCACAACAGAGAACCCAGATATGAAACCATCTTCATATTCCCATTTTATCTTTGACAAAGCAGACAAAAATATACACTAGGGAATAAACCTCCGTATTCAATAAATGGTTCTGGGGAAACTGGATAGCCACATTTAAAAGATTTAAAAGGGACCTGCACTTCTTACCACTTACAAAATTAATTCATGATGGATAATATACTTAAACCTAAGACATGAAACTATAAGAATCCTAGAAGAAAATGTTGGAAAATATCTTAGAGACATTTGCCAAGGCAAATAATTTATGAAGAAGATGCCCCAAACAATCAGAGCAATAGCAAAAATAAACAAATAGGACCTGATCGAATTAAAGTTTCTATATTTCTTCACAGCCAAGGACATAATCAACAGAGCAAATAGACAACCTACAGAATGGAAGAAAATATTTGTATACTATACATCCGACAAAGGGCTGATAACCATAATCTACAAAGAACTTAAGAAAATCAGCAAAAAATATCAAACAACCTCACTAAAAAGTGGGCAAAATACATGAACACCTTTTTCCCATCTTGCAAGATGGTGGGTGAAAAAGTCGAGAAGCTGGTAACTCAAGAGAAGAAACCTGTTAATAAAGAGAAGAAGCCTAAGGCCAAGAAGAGGAAGCCCCACTGCAGCAGAAATAGGAATGCTATTCCTACTTCTCAGAGGAATAGGCAGATATTTAGGATCTTCTGTGTATTCCACAAAGGCAATGTATAATGGGAAATACACAGTGGCTAAATCCAAGATGGAAAAGAAAAGAAGGTAAAAGTCCTTGCCATTGTTACAAAACCACTTGGTGGGGACAAGAATGGTGGTACTGGGGTGGTTAACTTTGCAAAATGGCTAGATACTATACTACCAAAGATGTGCCTTGAAATGGTTTTTTATAGCAAAAAACCATTCAGTCAGCATGTAATAAAACTGCGAGCCAGCATCACACCCAGGACCATTCTCATTATCCTTTCTGGGTACCACAGAGGCAAGAAGGTGGTTCTCCTAAAGCAACTAGGCAGTGGCTTTGTGCTTGTGATCGGACCTCTGTCCCTCACTTGAGGGAGGACAAACCAGAAATCTGTCATTGCCACCACCACAAAAATTGACATCAGTAATGATGAAATCCAGAAGCATCTTATGGATGCTTATTTCAAGAAGAAGCAGCAGCTGTGGAAGCCTAGACAGCAGGAAAATGAGATCTTCACCACAGAAAAAGAGAAATACGAGATAACAGAACAGCGCAAGGTGGATCAAAAAGCTGTGGACTTGCAAATTTTACTAAAAATCAAGGCTATTCCTCAGCTCCAAGGCTACCTGTGATCAGTGTTTGCCCTGACAAATGGAGTTTACCCTCATACATTGCTGTTTTAAACTTCTTTAAAAAAGCCTAATTAAATGGTTGATAGATTTGGGGGAGGGGGAGACATGAACAGAAGCTTTCCAAATGAAGATAGTTTAGTGGCCTATAGACACATGAAAAGATGCTCCACATCTCTAATCATGAGGGAAATGCAAATCAAAAATACAATGAGACGTCACCTGATTCCAGTGAGAATAGTTTTTATAAAAAAGTTCCAAAACAACGAGTGCTGGCATGGATGTGGAGAGAAAGGAACATGCATGCACTGTGGGTAGGACTGCAGGCTAATACACACTTCATGGAAAGTAGTGCGGAGATATATCAAAGAACTAAACGTACACCTACCCATTTGATCCAGTAATTCCACTACTAGGTATTTACCTAAAGGGAAAAAAAAGACATTTTATCAAAAAGACCCTTGCACGTGAATGTTTATAGTAGCACAATTTACAATCAAAAAGATGTGGAAACACTCAAGTGCTCATCAATACATACTGGATTAATAAAAAGCAGTATCTCTATATCATGGACTACTTCTCAGTCATAAAATTAGTGACCTAGTATCTTTTGTAACAACCTGGATGAATTTGGAGATCATTTTCTTAAATGAAGTAGCATAAGAATGTAAGAACAACACCATTAAGTACTCAATATTATTAATAAATTGGAACTAGTTGATCATCACTTATTTGCACAAATGGATGCAAAACTTATTAGAATTCAAGTAGGTAGGAGAGAGGAGGAGAGGATTGTTAACTTCACATCTATTGGATATGTTACACTTTTTTGAAGGGCACACTTATAACTTTGACTTAAAACACACATAAGCAAACTATGTAACCAGAATGTTTACTCTTGTAATATTCTTTAAAGAAAAATAACACTAACTTGTATTGAGGTCTCTTCAGGGTCAACAAACCAATTTTAATATGAAACTTATACAAAGTATTGCTCCATTTGAATTTTCCATGCCTCATTTAATCAGATCTGAGCTTTGTTCCTTTCTCCTAGCAGAGTTCAAAGCAAAGCCATGTCCAGTGCTGACTGTGATTGTGATTGTGAGTCCTCATGTCACTATTACTTCCAGAGAGAAATGGAGTTATTTCATTCTTGCCGGAAATGGAGTTATTTCATTCTTGCCCTAAAGCATCTCAAGGCTTATCCATTTTGTTTAGATGGTGGACTGATTTACATAAAAATTTTTCAGACACTTGGAGAGGTCACACATTCTCTAATTTACTAGTCTCATAGCTACTTACTACATTACCAGTGCCCATTTCATTCATTTATGTGACATACCATGATCACATTGGATTGTTGAACCCTCCCTGGGAAAGTCAAAATAGATCACAATTAATGTGGCTGATATTTATTTAGTATTTGTTTAAGTATCTTGGCAGCCACAACAGAAAAGACTATATGATCATGAGCACCTGAAGCTTACAGTAGTTTTAGAAATACAAAAATAAAACTAATGTCTTCAAAAGGGGATCAAATCAGTGGCCAAAGAAAATATGCCTCTAGGACAATCAAATAAACATAGTTCCCACACCCAAATGAAAATAATTTATTGCCTGGAATGTTTGATAAATATAATATTGTATAAAAGTGAAGATAGGAGAGCTGGGAGAACTTCAAAGTGGACTTGTCATTACAGAGAAAAGGCAAAATAATTCTGTTTCTATTATTATGTACCCTATTTTTCAAATTTAGAAAGTCTTATAACTTAAATATTAGGTTTCTAGTACATGAATAGTTAATCAGCAACAGAGTGTCAAGTCTTAAATATTAATACTACCAGATAAGACTCTTTTAGTCACATATATCCTCTCACAGTCAAGGATATAAGTGGACATGGGCAGGAAAAGACAGAAATCGTAAAAGGAGGTTTTTTTCAAGAAACACTTAATCCTCTAGCCATTTTCCCTGAAGACAATTTTAAAGTCACCATGTAATACTGCTTTAGGAAGCTAGATGCTTTTCTTTGACTTCACTTAACACAAGGCTAAATTTCTCCCTTAGTATATTCTTAGCTTACCTTAATAGATAAGCTGCCTTTGGGGGGCATTATGACAAGCACTTTCAGAAGTCCAAGTTTCCTGTAGATCTCTTTGCCCTTTATCTCCTGTCTTTCATTCTAAATAGTCACAGGGGAAGGCCTACCAGACCTGCTCCATAAGCCATGATTATAGGACCTTCAGCATCCCATACATCATACAATATACCACTCAAGCAAGCCAGTTCCTGATTTTATAGAATCAAAAAAAAAGAGAAAACACATTTCTCTTATTCCATAAAATTGTTAAGACAAATTAATATTTTTGACAAGTGTAAGGAAATACTACTGGGATTTAGCTAGGCACTATTAGCCTTTTTTTTTTAAAGAACAACAAAAGACCATTTAAAACTGTACCAAAGTACAGACTAATGAACAAAAAATGTGTTAGGCTGTGCCTATGCAACAGATTAGATCTGAGCCCTATATTTTATCCTACCACAATTATAAAACATTCTCTACAGCTGCCATTCTATGAACAGATATAAAATGAGTGGATAAAAATTTATACCCCACAGAAGAAATTTGGAATGTTGAACCAATGTGCCAGGAAGTTTTTATGCTGTGTTGGGGCTGGCCACTGTGGTGGCATCATGAGTAGTGAATATAGAAGTAGCTCACACTTCGCTCTGTCTCTTAATTCTTACGACTTTTAAATTCTCATTTTATAATGGAGGCAATTAAAACAGTTAGTGATATGATGATATATTCTTACAGTTAATTGGCGATAGAGCCTAATTAGAACCCCTAAGTCTTGGTTTCATGACTACAATGCCTTTCCAAGTTCACGTCGATAAATGTTCATTGACCACCTGCTGTATAGAAAGCATTGTGCCAAGTGCTGTGGAGACTAATGTAGAGGACAAAACCCACTCTCACATGGTCTATACCAGATGGAGGGAACATAAATTAGAATTTTACAAATCTAGGATCACTTTCCAGCATGATGCCTTACTCTAGCACTCTATGACTTTGAATAAAAGGCTCAACATCTCTAAACTTATTTTTCTCAACTGGACAATGAAAGTGATACTGTGTATCTTTCAGAACCATTTTCAAATACGAGGAAAAATTTTTGTAAAAACTTACCATTAGGTTCATGGTTCAGATTAGCTTTTAAGTAAGTTCTAATTTATTTAACTATTAGAGGAATAAGAGGAGGTTTTAAATTAGGATAATGAAAAGTGAAATGAAGTAAGTGGTTTTTAAAATGCAGCATGCAATATTTAGCTTACAACTTAATACTATCTGTGCTTTTCATGCCTTAGAATATGAGTAGAAAATATAAGAATCAGAGGAAACAAATTTCCAATTTTCTTTCACATCACCATTACTCCTTTAGAAAAAAGTCCCATAAGGCCTGACAATTAAATTCATGAACTCATTGTAGAAAAGTGCTACATACCTCATACCTGAATATCATTATGGTCACCTTTGAGGTACTCCCCTTGGGAGGCACCAATGCCAGCACCTAGTCTACCCTTCAAAGCAATTTTGGAACTGTTTTTCTGGAATGGCCATCAGCTGTCATCATATTACCCTTGATTTCCTGAATTTCATCAAAATGTTTTCTTTTCACTATTTCCTTTATCTTCAGGTAAAGAAAAAAGTCACTGGGAGTCAGATCATGTGAGTAGGTAGGTCTTCCAATACAGTTATATGTTTACTAGCTAACAGCTCCCTCACAGACATTGTGTGAGCTAAGGCATCGTGATGCAAGAAATGTACCTTTCTCATACAAAGATTTGCAGTGAGGATTTTCCTGTTTCTCTATTGATGTTTACTTGATCTACTATGTTTCTCACAATCAGCTGATGATTTTGATGCATAATTTGATGAATTTTTGCAATGTTTTCTGCTTGTTACTGGCCACCCTAACTTCTCTTCATCAGTGACACTTTCTATCCCCTCAGAAAAATAATTAATTAATTTGCACACTGTCGTTTTCTTCACGGCATTACCTCCATAAACTTGGACCAACATGTCCCTGATATCACTTCTACTCTTGCTACATTGGACAAGAAATTCACAAATGTTTATTTATTGCTCTAATTCAAGCTCCAACATTCTTGACACTGCACACAAAAATGTGTAACAACAATAATGAACACTCAGCAAGATTTATGTGCCAAAGTTAGGAAACTTTACTGAGTTGTTTGTACAGTGTTGCCAACATAAATACGTGGTGGCAAGCTCACAGACTTAATTGCCAGACATTGTATTTCTCCATGATGTCTTCTCTTTTATCTATTCTCATATTATTTCTCATCAATTAGTTACATAACAAGAAAGCTCAAAATATCTTATTTTACATCATGAAATCTACCAATGTTCATGGGGAGGATTTATCAAACTACATAGTACAAATGTTTGATTTTTGTAGTACAATTAACACCTGATTGAGTCTTATTATTTTTAATACTCTTTAAAAAGAGTTAAAAAAAAAAAAAGTCCAGGCTGCTGGTGCCTGCGCTAAAAAAGAAGCTTGGAAGTGAAGGGAAAAGAGATACTGCTGAGCAAGAAGGGGGTTCAAGACTAGGAACAACATTTTTATTTCTTATTTGAAGGTGACAGAAACTTGTTAAAAGCATTTGGGGAAGGAGCTGGTGGAGAATGCTGGTGAAGGTACCAAAGTGTTCAGATTGAAGAGGGGGAAATGAATAAGACATTTGAGAAGAACCATGAAGTTTTGGAATTACTGCTGTGAGTGGAGGAGGAGCCAATTGGTGTCTTAGAAAAGAATTGCTGAGCAGCTGTGAGTGTGCAGTAGGATTAGTCTGGCAGTTGTGAGATTTTCCTTCAGGAGCACTTATCAGTTCAGTACTTTCAGAAATATAATCTCAATTGATCATCCTGTAATCCTACGGAGATGGTTGGTGATATTACTATTTTCAGCTTCAGGGACAAGTTCATCCTACTCTTGAGTCTAATGATGATGCTCTTCAATATGTTGAAGAATTAATTTTACAATATGCATTATTTTTTGTTATTATTATTATTTTTTTGTAGAGACAAAGTCTCACTGTACCGCCCTCGGGTAGAGTGCCGTGGCATCACATGGCTCACAGCAACCTCTAACTGTTGGGCTTACGCGAGCAATATGCATTATTAAATATGCTATGCCAAGCTCAGCCCCAAAGTGCTTCAGATGTAGAGATTAAATAGACTCAGGAACTAGAGGGTTGCTGAAGGCAGGTCTGAGTGCTTCCTCTTGTCTGCTGCAGAAATTTCAGTACCTGGTACAGACAGCACCCAACACACGCATGCCGTAGGATTTCACTCCTCTGACTGCTCTGAAGATTTTTTGCAGTTTGAAAATAGATTGCCATTCCCCTCCCTGTCAGCCGGACCAAGCACTACTGCAGGAAGAGACTCTGGGGGCCACACCACCCCAAGGATTTCCACTGGCAGCTGTGTAGCCTCGCACCCCACAACCCGCTGCCCGCCCAGACCTTTGTACGAGCGGTGACACCACCCGCGATCCAAGACCTGTGCCTTGCACATGCTGGGCCTCCACACGCCCTGACCAGGAACTCCAGGAGCCCCGCAACCCCACATCCTCCCTCTGGTATCCTCCCTGCCTCCACACGAGCCTGCTCATCTGGCCAGGGACTCTAGTAGCTGCCAGCCCTCCGGAGCCCTCCCTGCCTTTTCATGGAGCCCTTCTTCTGGCCAGAGCCTGCTGGATCCTTGAGCTCTCTGTGCCAAAGTCACCAGGTGCCAGGCAATTCCAGAACCGGGTGCACCACACGCTGCCCTGTTGCTGGATCTGGGTGTGTCACACTACGGAGCTGCTCTCACAACCAGAACATCCTGCCTGGGACAGCCCCAGAGGAGCTACACAGGGTCACTCCCTACAAAGATCCAGCAACAATAGAATGATCCCCCTGGGGTCTAATCTTGGAGAAACAACTCCCAAACTCTGAGGATGGCCAGAAGCAATGGTGAAAAATAATCATGAAGTGAAACCAATGAAAAAACTCTGGCAATATCAATAATCAGAGTAGATCAACTCCCCCAAGGAACAATGGGGGCAGATACAGCACAAGATCCCATACACAAACAAATAGCTGAGATGTTAGAAATCAAATTCAGAATCTGGATAGCAAATAAGATCGAATTGGAATTCCAAGCAGTAAGCCAAAAGATGTCTCAAGAATTCAACGAATTCAAACACCAAAGATTTTGACAAGAAGTTGCAGTCCTCAAAGATCTGAGAAACACAGTAGAATCCCTCAGTAACAGAATGGAGCAAGCAGAAGAAAGGATGTCTGACATTGAAGACAAAGCCTTCGAACACTCCCAAACTCTCAAAGAGGAAGAGAAATGGAGGCCAAAAATGGATCACTCTCTCAGTGAGCTCTGGGATAATTGGGAAAAAAATCAATATTTATCTTATAGGGATCATGAAAAGCGACAACATGGCTTCACAAAGCACAGAGTCTCTTCTTCATGAAATTATGAAAGAGAACTTTCCAGACATGCCAAAAGATTCTGAAATTTAGATAGCAGACAGTTTCAGAAATTCAGCATGACTCAACCTGAATAAGACATACCCCAGACACATCATAATTAATTTCACTAAAGTTAATATGAAGGAGAAATTTCTGAAACAACCAGACAAAAGAAAACCATAACCTACAAGGGGAAGAATATTAGAATAACTGTAGATCTCTCTGCTGAAACCTTTCAAGGTAGAAGAGGATGGTCATCAACTTTCAATCTCCTAAAACAAAATAACTTTCAACTCACGATCCTGTATTCAGCTAAACTGAGTTTCAATTATGATGGAGAAATTAAACACTTTAATGGCATTCACATGTTGAAGAAATTTGCCATAACTAAACAAGCTCTCCAGGATAATCTCAGACCTATCCTCCATAAAGACCAGTGTATCCTCCACCACAAAAGTAAACCCACACAGAAAATTTTGATCAAATTCCAACTTCCACAGTAGTAAAAGGATTAAAAATGTTCATAGGACTCTCAAAAGGCTTATCAATATTCTCAATTAATGTGAATGGTTTAAATTGTCCTCTAAAGAGGCACAGGTTGGCTGACTGGATACAAAAACTCAAGCCAGATATCTGCTGCATACAAGAATCTCATCTTACTTTAAAAGACAAATATAGACTCAAGGTGAAGGGATGGTCATCTATACTCTAGGCAAATGGGAAGCAGAAAAAAGCAGGCGCTGCAATCCTATTCGCAGATACAATAAGCTTTAAACCAACCAAAATAAGAAAGGATAAGGATGGACACTTCATATTTGTTAAAAGTAATACTCAATATGATGAGATTTCAATTATTATTTATGCACCCAACCAGAATGAACCTCAATTTATAAGAGAAACTAACAGACATGAGCAACTTGATTTCCTCCAGTTCCATGGTAGTTGGAGATTTTAACACCCCTTTAGCAGTGCTGGATAGATCCTCAAAAAAGAAGCAAAGTGAAGAAATTTTAGAGTTAAACTTAACCATTCAACATCTGGACTTAACAGACATTTACAGAACATTTCATCCCAATAAAACTGAATACACATTCTTCCCATCAGTCCATGGAACATACTCCAAAATCGACCACATCCTAGGCCACAAATCTAACCTCAGCAAATTTAAAAAAATAGAAATTATTGCTTTCATCTTCTCAGACCATCATGGAATAAAAGTTGAATTTAATAACAACAGGAATCTGAATACCCATATAAGAACATGAAAGCTAAATAACCTTATGCTGAAGGATAGGTGGATTATAGATGAGATTAAGAACGAAATCACCAATTTTTTGGAACAAAATAACAATGAAGACATGAATTATCAGATACTGCAAAGGCAGTCCTAAGAGGGAAATTTATAGCACTGCAAGCCTTCCTCAATAAAATGGAAAGAGAGGAAGTTAATAACTTAATGGGACATCTTAAGCAACTGGAGAAGGAAGAACATTCCAACTCCAAACCCAGCAGAAGAAAAGAAAAAACCAAAATCAAAGCAGAATTCAATGAAATTGAAAACAAAGAATTATACAACAGATCAATAAATCCAAAAGTTGGCTTTTGAAAAGATCAATAAAATAGATAAACTTTTGGCCAACCTAACCAGAAAAAAAAAAGAGTTAAATCTCTAATTTCATCAATCATTGATGGTAAAGATGAAATAACAACAGACCCCTCAGAAATTAAAAAAATCCTTAACGAATATTACAAGAACCTTTACACTCAGAAATACGAACATCTGAAGGAAATCGACCAATACTTGGAAGTACGCCACCTACCAAGACTTAGCCAGAACAAAGTGAAAATGTTGAACAGGCCTATATCGAGTTCTGAAATAGCATCAACTATACAAAATCTCCCTAAAAAGAAAAGCCCAGGACCTGATGGCTTTATGTCAGAATTATACCAAACTTTTAAAGAAGAACTAGTACCTATATTACTAAACCTCTTCCAAAATATAGAAAAAGAAGGAATACTACCCTACACATTCCATGAAGCAAACGTCACCTTGATCCCTAAACCAGGGAAAGACCCAACAAGAAAAGAAAATTATAGACCAATATCACTAATGAATATTGATGGAAAAATACTCAATAAGATCCTAACAAACAGAATCCAACAACACATCAAAAAAATTATACATCATGACCAAGTGGGATTTATCCCAAGGTCTCAAGGCTGGTTCAATATATGTCAATCTATAAATGTAGTTCAGCACATAAACAAACTAAAAAATAAAGACCATAAGATTCTCTCAATTGATGCAGAAAAAGCTTTTGATAATATCCTGCATCCCTTCATGATCAGAACACTTAAGAAAATTGGTATAGAAGGGACATTTCTTAAACTAATAGAGGCCATCTACAGCAAACCCACAGCCAATATCGTATTGAAGGGAGTTAAATTGAAATCATTTCCACTTAGATCAGGAACCAGGCAAGGTTGCCCATTGTCTCCATTGCTCTTTAACATTGTAATGGAAGTTTTAGCCATTGCAATTAGGGAAGAAAAGGTGATCAAAGGTATCCACATAGAGTCAGAAGAGATCAAACTTTCACTCTTTGCAGATGATATGATCTTGTATCTGGAAAATACCAGAGATTGTACTACAAAACTTTTAGAAGTGATCAAGGAATACAGCAATGTCTCAGGCTACAAAATCAACACCCATAAATCTGTAACCTTTATATATACCAACAATAGCCAAGCTGAAAAAACAGTCAAAGACTCTCTTCCTTTCACAGTAGTGCCAAAGAAGATGAAATATTTGGGAGTATACCTAACAAGGACGTAAAAGATCTCTATAAAGAGAACTATGAAACTTTAAGAAAAGAAATAGCTGAAGATGTTAACAAATGGAAAAACATACCATGCTCATGGCTGGGAAGAATCAACATTGTTAACATGTCTATACTCCCCAAAAGCTATATATAATTTTAATGCAATTCCTATTAAAACTTCATTGTCATATTTTAAAGATCTTGAAAAAATAATACTTCGTTTTATATGGAATCAGAAAAACCATCGAATAGCCAAAACATTACTCAGAAATAAAAATAAAGCAGGAGGAATCACGCTACCAGACCTGAGACTGTACTATAAATCGATAGTGATCAAAACAGCATGGTACTGGTACAAAAACAGAGAGGTAGATGTCTGGAACAGAATAGAGAACCAAGAGATGAATCCAGCTACTTACCGTTATTTGATCTTTGACAAGCCAATTAAAAACATTCAGTGGCAAAAAGATTCCCTATTTAACAAATGGTGCTCAGTGAAGTGGCTGGGGACCTGTAAAAGACTGAAACTGGACCCACACCTTTCACCATTAACTAAGTTAAACTCTCACTGGATAAAGGATTTAAACTTAAGACATGAAACTATAAAAATACTCGAAGAAAGTGCAGGGAAAACTCTTGAAGGAATCAGCCTGGGTGAATATTTTATGAGGAGGACTCCCCAGGCAATTGAAGCAGTATAAAAAATACACTACTGGGACCTGATCAAACTATAAAACTTCTGCACAGCCAAGAACATAGTAAGTAAATAAACCCTCAGAATGGGAGAAAATATTTGCAGGGTATACCTCCAATAAAGGTTTACTAACTAGAATCCACAGAGAACTCAAACATATTAGGAAGAAAAGAACAAGTTATCCCATCTCGGGGTGGGCAAAGGACTTGAAGAGAAACTTCTCTCTTACAGGGGTATTTGCGAAACTTGGTAAATGTAGAATGTAAATGTTTTGGCACAGTAACTGAGATAACGCCAGAAAGGCTATGTTAACCACTGTGATAAAAATGTGTCAAATGGTTTATGAAGCGAGTGTATGATGCCCCATGATCATATCAATGTATACAATTATGATTTAATAAAAAAAAAAAGAAGACAGACTCACGATCTACAAACACATGAAAAAAAGCTCATCATTCTTAATCATCAGAGAAATGCAAATCAAAACTACTTTGAGATATCACCTAACCCCAGTAAGAGTAGCCCACATAACAAAATTCCCAGACCAGAGATGTTGGCGTGGATGCGGAGAAAAGGGCACACTTCTACACTGCTGGTGGGAATGCACACTAATACGTTCCTTTTCAAAGGATGTTTGGAGAATACTTAGAGATCTAAAAATAGACCTGCCATTCGATCCTATAATTCCTTTACTAGGTCTATACCCAGAAGACCAAAAATGACAATATAACAAAGACATCTGTACCAGAATGTTTATTGCAGACCAATTCATAATCACTAAGTCATGGAAGAAGCACAAGTGCCCATCGACCCACAAATGGACTACCAAACTTTGGTACATATATACCATGGAATATTATGCAGCCTTAAAGAAAGATGGAGACTTTACCTCTTTCATGTTTACGTGGATGGAGCTGGAACATATTCTTCTTAGCAAAGTATCTCAGGAATGGAAGAAAAAGTATCCAATGTATTCACCCCTACTATGAAGCTAATTTATAGCTTTCATATGAAGGCTATAACCCAACTATAGCACAAGAATATGGGGAAAGGGTCACGGGAGGGGAAGGGAGGAAGGAGTTTGGTGTGGAAGGAGGGTAATGGGTGGGGTCATGCCTACGGTGCATCTTAGAATGGGTATAGGCAAAACTTACTAAATGCAGAATACAAATGTCTACATACAATAACTAAGAAAATGCCATGAAGGCGGGCGGCGCCTGTGGCTCAGTTGGTAAGGCGCTGGCCCCATATACCGAGGGTGGTGGGTTCAAACCTGGCCCCGGCTGAACTACAACCAAAAAATAGCTGGGTGTTGTGGTGGGCGCCTATAGTCCCAGCTACTTGGGAGGCTGAGGCAAGAGAATTGCTTAAGCCCAGGAGTTGGAGGCTGCTGTAAGCTGTGTGATGCCACGGCACTCTACCGAGGGCCATAAAGTGAGACTCTGTCTCTGCAAAAAAAAAAAAAAAGAAAAGAAAATGCCATGAAGGCTATATTTAACAGTTGATGAGAGTATTTCAGATTGTATATGAAACCAGCACATTGTACCCCTTGATTGCACTAATGTACACAGCTATTATTTAATCATAATTAAAAAAAAAAGTCTACACTGTCACCACTACCGTCTTGCCTCCTAAACCTGTTTTAACTTTTACAGAGGGACATATGGTACTATATAAAGAATATGTAAACCCTTATGTTTATATTTTACCGTGCATAAATTAAAAGTTGAACTCTTTCTTTCAAATGCTCACTTCACTGCTCCTTCCCTCTGGCCTCCCTAAACGATGTGGAAGCAGCAGAGTATAGTGGCTGGTGCTAAAGGAAGTTGGTGAATTCATCTCACAGTGCCCATTGCCCCTCATGTTATAATATGCCCCTCCTTTGTCAACATGGCTGGAGGTGCAAATATAGATTGTTTCAAGGACAGTGGTTTCCCCTGGTCATTAAAAAATTGAGAATAACATGATTGGAAAATTGTTAACAAAGAGATATGCGAAATACCTCTTCATGGATAAAAACATGGATTCTATTTTTAATCCAGACTCTCTCCATAAAGTGGTAAATACAGATTATATAACAGTAAATACTAGTCAAGGTTCTTTAGAGAAATGGAACAATAGGAGATCGGTGTGTGTGTGTGTGTGTGTGTGTGTGTAGAGAGACAGAAAGAGAGGAGAGAGTAGATTTATTGGGGAATTGGCTCATGAAATCATGAATACTGAGAATTCCCTTGATGAGTTATCTGCAAGCTGGAGAACCTGGGCCCTCTGGCTCAGTCCAAAGCCTGAGAACCAGGTAAACCAATTTTGTAACTCTCAAGCCAAGGGCAAGTGAACTGGAGTCACTGGGCTGGTGATGCAAATATTGGTCTTCAAAGGCCAGAGAACCTGGAGTTCTGACATCCAAAGGCAGGAGAAGGGTATCCCTGCAGCAGAAAAAAGAGAGAGAGAGAGAGAGAGTCAATTTGTCTTTCCTCTACTTTTTTGTTCTACTGGGCCCTCAGCTGACTAAATGGCTTCTGTCCACACTAGGTGGGTTAGATCTTCCTTACTCAGTCTAATGTTTTAAGTACCAACTCTTCTGGAATTACCTTTACAGACATATCCAGAAATAATGCTTTACCAGCTATCTGAGTATCCCTTAGTCTAGTCAAGTTGACACATACAATTAAGGATCACAGAGTAGCAAATCAATGGGAGGGACTAATGGAATGGCCGTGCATCATTGGCTAAAGAATATAAATCAATTCTACAGGGTGGCGCCTGTGGCTCAGAGGGGTAGGACCAGCCCCATATGCTGGAGGTGGCGGGTTCAAACCCAGCCCTGGCCAAAAACTCCAAAAAAAAAAAAATAAATAAAATGAATAAATAAATAAATTCTACGATGCTAGGTATTATTTAGTCAAGTCAAAATTCTCTATCATTTACATTTCCAAACCAAGAGGGAGGTGCTTAACACAGAATAATTTGACATTTGCAGAGTGAATTACTTGAACTTCCTAAAGTTCAAGGACAATCATTCCAGTTAAAATTTTCTTTCTTTTTTTTTTGGAGGCATTCTTTTTTTTTATTTTTGAACTTCATAACTATATATATTACTTATTCACAATTCAAAAAAACAAAATAAAAACAACTAGATTTTTTTCAAAAATAAATTATTACTCCTTTGATTTTCTTATAAACAACATAGCTGTAATTTTCTTCTTTTTCATATTTTTTATGCATGCTCTTTTTACCCAAGAAATTCTAGATAACCAAATTGCAACATCTGGAACATAAATTACAAGTACATTTTTACTGTAATTGCTTTTTGGTCAGCACTTCACTTAAAAACTATGAATTTTCTGTAAATAGCCATATGTGCAACTTTACAATCTGTAAATTTGATGGGTTTGTTTTAGAAACTTAGCATTTTTATGTAATTCTTAATCTTTTCAATATTTTTTCCAGTTAAAATTTTCAATGATTTTTCACTCTCTAAATGATCAAACTCAAGGTTTTGACATTTGAATCCCTTAAGTTTAACTCTATTTTATTTTTTAAATGATTTGTTCAAGTATTTCTTTTCACAAATGTCACCCGCAATTGAAATTGGTCTACTCACTGTTGGTTGTATTTGCTATCTTCATTATTAGCTGAAATCCATGATGAAGGCCAAGCATTTTTCCTTTTGCATTTCTTCTCACTTACGCTTTCTTCTTGACTCCTTTTCTAGTTCAGTAAGTACTTCATGATCGCTTCCTGTTAGTGACCCCTATCTTCCTTTTCCCACTTCACCTCTAGCATGTGGAGAAATCTACTTTACCATATTCACACGTCTTGTGACAGTTATATTTATGCTATTAAAACCTAAGGAAAAATACGGCTCCTTGTAGTCTCATCTTAAGACTTCCTGAGCAATAAACATTTCATCACCTCATAAAAAGCTTGTAATTTACAATTCACTAGATACCAGAAAACTGGAACTATTAAAAAATGTATTACCTTTTTACTTAATCTTTCCCTTTCTCAACAATCTGAGGGGTTTTTAATGAAATATTTTTTATCCACTTGTTTTGTTTATTTTAATGTTATTATTGAATCTAATAATAATAATTTCTTATACACAATATACACATAATTTATTTACCTTACATATGATTTTTCTATCTTAACTGTATTAATCAGTTTTAACAAATGTATGTTAAGATTGGAACTGGTTTTTTTTCTTTTCTTTTCTTTCTTTTTTTTTTTGAGATGGTATCTTGCACTATTACCCACGCTGTGGTAGAGTTGTATGATCATAGTTTCCTGCAGCCTTCAACTCCTGCTTCAGTCTCTCAAGTAGCGGGAATTATAGTTGTCCACAACCATGCCTAATTTTTCCTATTTTCCTAGAGATGGGGGCTGCCTATGCTGGTATGTTCAGGCTGGTCACCAATTCCAGGCCTCAATGGATCCTCCCATCTCTGCCTCCCAAGTACATGGGATTACAGGCATGAGCTATAGCACGCAACTAAAATTAGAACATGTCCACCACTCCAGATAATTTATTGATTCCTTCTTTCTATTAATCTATTCTCCTACCCTAGAAGCAACTGCTGATCTGATATCTAGCAACATAGATCAGTTTTCTGATTCCTTAATTTTATATACACAGAATCATGTATTATAAATTTTTTGTGTCTAGCCTTTTTATTTATCATAATATTCTTGAAATTAATTCATGTTGTTGCATGTCTCAGTAGTTCTCTTATTAATTGTTGTGTGATATTTTATTTTGTGAATAGGTGCTTTGAACAAACACACATACTCAACACCAAATTGGAACAAATTGATTACCAGATCACTACTTAAATATTCATATGGAAGTAAATCTCAATGAAAATCAAGCTGGAAGGAGGGGGGCGGAGGGGATGGGTAATTCACACCTATTAAGTATTGTACATGATCTGGGTGAAAGGTACACTTATGTGTATAATTTTGACACAATTTGTATAAAAACAAAGTATGTAAACAAAAGATCTGAATCCCTTAACATTCTGAAATTTAAAAAAAAAGAACAGAAAATATTTAGAAGATAAAACAGTAAATTGGATGAATAATTGGAATTGAATTTCTATTACAATTTTTTTTCTCATGCTAAAGTAATTTAAGAGAAATTTCTGTTAAAAGAAAAAGAAAACACATAGCTGAAAATCCTCCGAGGTGGGGGAAGTGTGGGATGCACATAGTAACCTACTTCCAAAGAGTACAATATTTAAAAAGGGAAAAGGAGTAACTTTATGGTGGGGAAACTTGACAAGCACTGATCAACATCAACATCAAAAAATGAACAGTTAATGGTTCAGATACAAATCATGTCCATGGAATGTACTCTTGATGTGATGTGATAAGAATGGCAATTTATCTTTGTGGAAACCTCCCAAGAGCACATAAGCCTGGTCTAATCATGACAAAATCATCAGAAAAATCCCATTTGAGAATATCTCACAAAATATTTAATTGATATTCCTCAAAACATTTAAGGTCATTAAAAAAAGGAAAGTCTAGGACATTATCATAGCCAAAAAAAAAAAGCTTAAGGAAACATAACAATTAATGTAATAGAGTATATTGGGTGTGGTCTTAGAGCAGAAAAGGACGTTAGAGAAAATCTGAAGAAGTTTCAATAAAATATATGGAATTTTTCAATAATAATGCCTCAATATATTATTAATTATAATAAATATGCCATAGTAATGTAAGATAATAATAGGGAAAATAAAGTGGGATATATAAAATCTCTCTGTACTATCTTTATACTATTTTTCTTTAATTCTAAAATTATTCTAAAGTAAAAGTCTATTCTTAAAATTGTACATGTTTTTGATGTTCTCATATATAAAGTATATGCATCGTGTAACTAAATTAAGTGTTATGTATTCAGTCTCACAGCTTTATATTCATCTTTCTGACAACACAGTCACAAAAAGAACTCATTTCATTTTTCAAGTCTTTCATTAGCCTCTATCTAGACTCTAAGAGATTATTAGATTAGTAGACATACTGTACAATTGAAACAAATACATAAATAAAACAAGCTTTGGTATTTTGTTTGCATTCTACCTACAGCCAAAGTCTCTTCTCTTGTAAATATGTTTGTATTATAGACTGTTAATTATAATGTAATTTTAAGGAAGAAAATGTTTTTTTGAGATAGTTACTTTGTTACTATTCTATAATAACAAATAGACATTTTTGGTGAGAACCACAAATAATATTTCAAGAGAATACTGGAATAATAATAATTATTATTATTATCATTATCATCCTGGTGTTTGTTTTTGATTTGGCATCATAATTTCTTTTTTATATGCATTTGTGAATTAGATCAGTGGCAACTGGCATGATTACTGCTTAGCCAACTATTAACATTTTTGATCAAGCAATGTGAAATTCGTTATTTAATCTCTTCAAGGTGAAAAAATTCTCCAACTAGACTGATTATTTTGTTCTCTCTTTATTTAAATAGACACACAGAAAGGCTCTTACTAACAGAAGTGCACATTCTTCATTTAAATTTAAAAAGCACTCATTGTATAATCACAAGTGTCCTTAGGGCTATGCTGAAAACACTCGAAGCTACAAATGGAAAAATAATGCATACTATTTTCTCAAAAGAAATTCAGAATTTCAAGCAGCGGCTCACAAGGGATTGATCTCTTGAGCTCAGGAATTTGAGACCAACCTGAGCAAGAGTGAGACGCCCTCTCTACTAAAAATAGAAAAAACTAGCTGGACATTGTGGCAGGCACCTGTAGTCCCAATTACTTGAGAGCCTGAGGTGGGAGGATCCCTTGAGCCTGAGCAAGAGTGAGACTCGCGTCTCTAAAAGTAGTAAAAATTAGCCAGACACAATGGAGGATGCCTGCAGTTGAGCGAATTGAGAGGTTAAGACCGGAGGATTGCTTGGACCCAGGAGTTTGAGGTTCCTGTAAGCTAGCCTAAGGCCATGTGCCATGGCACTCCAGCCTGGGCAACAGAGTGAGACTATCTCAAAAAAAAAAAAAAAAAATTAAAAAAGAAATTCAGAATTTGGTGAAAAAACTCTTTTTTTCTTGAAAAAACTGGAGAAAAATCTCAAAATTATAAATGTAGGCACCAATATGTAGTATTTCCACATAGACTGAGTACAAAGATTTAAGAAAGAACAGTCTTTTCTCTCTAAGATTAGTTCAAAGACGTGAAAAATAAAGCATAAAGAAGGAAAGGGAATAAACAGTGCTTTGGTACAAGGAATGAGAAGGCCACAGAGTGCACAGAACAAATTAAGAGCCTGGATGAATTCCCTGGAAAAGAGTGAACCACAGGGGAGATAAATCAGATATATCAGAGCCTCATTCCATCGCCCAGGCTAAAGTGCCACAGCATCAGCCTAGCTCACAGCAACCTCAAACTCCTGGGCTTAAATGATCCTTCTGCCTCAGCCTCCTGCGTAGTTGTCACTACAGGTGCTAATTTTTCTATTTTTAGTAGGCAGGGTGGGGGTGTGGTTCTTCCTTTTGCTCAGGCTGATCTTGAACTCCTGAGCTCAAGCAGTCATCCCACTTAGGCCTCCCATAGTGCTGGGATTACAGGCCGAGTCCTGGTGCCCAGCTCTCAATTGTATGTAGAGAATAGAGAGAGCAAACAGCTGTTGTTGTCCAATTCTTGCTGCACTTTGGGCTGAAATCCAGAGACCTTGTTTTGACTGAACGGGAGTGAGGCCCAACCATTTTTATTTTTGCAAAGCTCAGTAGGTGGTTGCAACATGTACATCACTCAGCTGGAACAGTTATTCTCACATTTTAGCGCATGGTCTCAGAATCAGCTGGAGAGGGCTTGTGTAGGCACAAATTGATGGCCCTAGACTACGGGTTCTGATTTATTAGGCCTGTAGAGGAGCCTAAGCATTTTCATTTCCAGCAAGTTCCCAGATAATGCTGATGCTAGAGCCAAGGTCCATTTTGAGAACTGCTGCTCTACCACAAGATTGAGACATTTGGAGACTCAGTTGGCCAAAAGAGATATCTTGAAGCTTAATCTAGAAGCAATGAGATCCTGGGGTTAAATGGAATCTGGCTACTAAAAGTGTGCTCAATCTAGACTAGTAGACCTTAGGTCCTGTCCCAGATATTCTGAAACAGAATATTTTTGCTGCTGGTACCAATCACTTCCCATCCTTCAGTCTTCCCTTCTAGTTTAAAAAACCATCCCAGCCTGGCCCCAACCACTGACATCACTCTTCTCCCTAAAGACTGAGAAACATTTTTTTATATCAAGATTGGGTAAGATTCTTTTTTCGGTATTTTCACAAAATTATTTTAGTTATTCAGACAAGGGCTCTTATGCAATGTTTTAGATAAGTCTTAATATGTCTGAGTAATTGTATAAACACATACATATTATACTGAAAGTGAAATACTTGGGCTAGACAGGATAACACCTTCTTATTGAGTTCTAAGAGTAGTTAAAAGTATTGAAAATCCCTAGCTTTCGCTTTGCTTATTATTCACTTTAAATCCTCCAAAGACATCTCTATTTATCCCTTGACACACACACACACACACCCCTTTTGTAATTCTTACCACTCCAGTCCAACAGAATAGTAAAATATAAGCTTTTGCAGTTCTTTTCAATGGAAATTTATCTTTGTTTTTCCAAGTCCAACTTTTTAAATTTATGTTCTCTAGTTTATGTTACAAATACCCATTAGAATATTATATTTATTGCTCTTCATTTGAGGAAAAAAATACTTTTTTAGTTCCTTTTATTCTCTTTTTTAAATTCTTTGTCCAAGACAACTTCAGATTTGGAATTGGATTTTTTTCTTTGATAAACTTTACATTTTTTGTACAACCTATTTTCAAAACCTCTCCTTGTCCCATTTTGCCCTGATTTAATGCCATATTTCTCATTATTTTCCTTTTGTGAATCCTACGCACAGGAACCATTTTGAATACTTGATTGGAAAATCTTTGTAAAAGCAGACACTGTATGCCTGGACTTAACTCCTGGGGTGGCGGGAACAGCGACTGCAAAGCAAAAGGATTCTGCTAACAAAGTACCTGGCAAATGATACTACGGCCGGAGGACGTGTCACTGGATTTAGAAGGAATGTCTACAGAGGTCTGGAAATAATAACTGTTTTCATTCTTCATAAGGAAGTAACTGTACTAACACATAAGCCAATACAGAAACTAGTAATACATTGTTAGAAGTACAGCTAAAACTAGAATTCAAGAAGGCATAGACTTAAGAGTGGAAAAAAGACAATAGAAGCCAGATAAAGTACCACCACATACAGCAATTTGCTATAGGATAGCAAGTGCGTACTAATGTTAAAAATTAATTGGGCAATATGTTGAACAAGGTGAAATAATCTTAACATATAAAGTGGTTTGCAATTATATTTATATTGAATTCTTTTTCACTTGCCTTAGGCTTTGATTTTCAAAGCCTTTATAATTTATATACATGCAATATATATATTATGTATGTGGGTTAATATATATAACTGTGTGTGTATATATGTATATAAAATAAGGAATTATATGTATGTGTTTGTGTGTATATATATATATTTGTATAACTTTATATATGTATAAAGTTGTATGTATAACTTTATGTATACATATTTATATATGTATATATTTGTATATACGTATATATATATACACACACAGTTATACAAATTAAGGAATTTATATATGGTGATCCTCTGTAAGTTGACCACCCAAGGGACTGTGACTAACTGGTTAACATCCAGAGGTGGTCAACATAAGAAACTAAGCCTAGGGTGGCGCCTGTGGCTCAAGGAGTAGGGCGCCGGTCCCATATGCCAGAGGTGGCGGGTTCAAACCTAGCCCTGGCCAAAAACCAAAAAAAAAAGAAACTAAGCCTATAATACTCATAGACACATGTGGTGCGTGTCCTGTCTGCGAAAATGTGGTCAATGTAAAGAGGGGGTCAACTAATGGAGGTTCTACTGTCTATGAAATGAAGGATTTTCAGCAAAGGATTATTTTCTTTATCTAAAATTTATTCAGTGGGGCAGAGAACATGTAGTCACTGGTGTCTGGAAACTCATCGGATTTAGTTGACAGAGTTCACAGTCCTCAAAGACTAATTTTCTTTTCTAGGTGTTTGTATGTGAATTCTTTATATAAATCAGTGTAAATGAAAATGGTTTTCCTATCTCCATAAATGAATTTTATAAGAATTTCTCAACTGAATTTAAATGAAACTAAAGACTAAAACATTGCATCTGCATGTAATTTTTAAAAAAGAGCTCAGTTTTAGTTGATTACCTAAGTCTGTCTTTTTGTCATTTCAAATTAAATTATGCTGTAAGGTTCACCCAGAAAGAACTGCAGATGATATCTCATCAATACTTTAGCCCCTCTTAAATTTCCCATTTGTCAAGCTTTCATGCACATTCCAAGTAAAATTTGTGGTTTTTTTTTCAGGATCAATGGTATTCTTATTTAATGCCATTATTTTAAGCATCATTTTTCCCCCTAATGATCCGTGAGTGGCAATGCAATCACTGAATCCTTATACATTTTCAAGGATGTTTGGGAAGCAGCATGACTCACAAACTAATACATTTTGTGTAAGCTGAATGATGACTCAATTTCAACTAGATAATTAGATGATCTAATATAAATAAAAGTAGGAACTGAGATTTATGGAACAAAATTAAAAATGGTTTTATAAATAAGTAAGACTACTGTTTGATCTGTAATATTAATTGTTACACTGGCTTTGACTCAACATTTAACTTTGAAGCCTTTGCAACACACACTGGCAGAGTAATAGAAGCAGGGTAAGAATTAAGAGAGTAAAATTCCTCTTGGCTCCTTTTAAAAACTCAAAGTAAGCGTTACTTATGGCTGATTTTTCGAAGAAGTTTCACTTTTAATAATAACATTTATTGACCCTCTACTACGTATCGACTGATGTAAGGGACAATTCATCCAGCTGATACTAACAGCAATACTTCAGGTAAGTTTAATATTCCAGTTTTACAAATGATAATACTGCAGTTAAAGTCAATAAAATAACTTATGATAAGTCAAACTCCAAATCCATGCACTTTTTATTTTGAAAATAGTTATTTATTCCTGTTCAAATATGAATATTTTTACTTTATTCTTGAGCAGACCTTTTAGCAAACGGGTAGAAAATGCCTTACCAAAAGCCAATTAAATGAATCCATTTAATTTTTCATCATTTCACTTCCAGTCACCTCTACTGATTCATTGTGAAGCAATTATATCTCTGACAAGTGAAAGAGGCAAAAATGACTATAACTATAATGACTTATAGGAATAGCTTTGCCAGAAATTCACCTTCAATTTTTTGTGTATTTGATAGTGAGAACATATTTTACCTAGTAAAAGTTTAGTCCTCATACAGCAGCATCAAAGCGTTTTAATTCATTGTATTATACCAACTAATTATTAAAATGGATTTTTTTTGTAAAAAGTAATTAAAAATGTTACATTGCACAATGGGCAAATGCTGGTGAAATGCCAATTTCATTACAAAGCATCTGATTGTTATTTAAAGTCATCCACATTTTTAAAGGCTTGATGAGCATAGTCCTGCAACTAGGTAACTCTGAGACTAAGTACCCGTTCTGGTACCTAGTCTTTAAAGAGAAAGATTTGCTTTACACTTCAACTGATTTTTTTTCCCTTAGCCAATGGATTCTCCTTATTCAGGACACATACAGAAATTGCTCAGTGAATAGCAATATTACAGGACTGTCATTCCATTTGGAAAAATTGCAGCAAAACTGAAAAAAAACAAAAAAACAGTGAAGAGAATTGGAGAGAGGGAAGCCCTAATGTCAGGGTGATTCATGAGAGGGACAGTCTGGCAGAGAACGCAATTCCTTGTCATGTGAATATATGACAAAAGAGAAGGAGGGGACGTGGAACCAAAAAAAGGGAGCAGCAATAAACAGTCTAGTACAAGTGTCCTTATGATAAAAGGATTTCTTTCCTTCTGGGTAGATGCCCAGTAATGGGATTGCAGGATCAAATGGGAGGTCTAGCTTGAGTGCTTTGAGGTTTCTCCATACTTCCTTCCAGAAAGGTTGTACTAGTTTGCAGTCCCACCAGCAGTGTAAAAGTGTTCCCTTCTCTCCACATCCACAGTTTTGAGATTTTGTGATGTGGGCCATTCTCACTTGGGTTAGATGGTATCTCAGGGTGTTTTTTTTTACCCTCAATGAATCCCCAACAATAAAAAAAATAAATAAATAAAAAAGAAGAAGGGAGCAGGAGGGAAGTACTTGAAGGGAATCCAATGTTTGGAACACCTTGGCCACGTAACCCTTGTAATGTGCCTCTGAGGGTTTCAGCTCTATGATGAGAGATATATGGCATTTTAAAATAGGCCTGTGTCTTATATCTGCAAAATTATAATCATGCTTTCTTACCTTACGATTGTACTTCTAAGAATAAAAACTCACTCAGCCTTAATGAGTGAGAAGGAAGGGGGTGAGATCCAGTGATGGAGGGGCCCAGGCTCTCAGGATTTCTCTTGTTTTTGTTTTGTTTTGTTTTTTAAGTCTTTCTGCAGGGATTTATAATGAAGGTGGTGATAATTTTGAGTACTGTACAGGATATAACATATACACACACAGTGAGTTGTGAAACATGACATTCAACAATTTCATGTATTTTTCTTTCAGAAAATCTTAAATTCTCAGCCATCATCTCAGGCACACCTGCTGAACAATGACATACAAGGAATCTTAACAGATCAGGCCTGATTGCACAGCTTCCTGGGTTTAACTGTGTTAGTTTGAATCCAGGCTCTACCAGCTACTAGAGGTTTAACTTTAGACAAATTACTAATCCCTTTGGGTTTCATTTCCATTATCAGTAGAACAGGATAATTATAATACTTTCTTTGCATACGCTTGTTAGAAAAGTGAAAAAACAGATGGAAAGACTCCAATTCAAATATATAATAATTATTATATTAACATTATTATTATACCAATATTATATTATTAGCATTAATTCTACCACTTTATTTCTACTTCATATACCAGGAAGTTCCAAATATCATCTTTCTTTTTTATTTCAAAATATTAAGGGGGTAAAAAATTTCTGTTATGCGGATAGCTTGCTTAACTCAGAGCTTTTAGTGCTTAACTCAGAGCTTAACTAGAGCTTATCTCCAAGATAGTGGTCATGTACCCAATAGGTGGGTTTTTATCCTTGTCCCCCTTACCCCATTCCCTCTTGTTGGTTTGCAATGTCCTTTACCTCTCTTTTTGCTAGTAGGTACCCATTATTTAGTTCCCACTAATTAATGAGAACATGTGCTCTTTTTGCTCCATTCCCGAGGTAGTTCACATACGAATATGTTCTCCAGTTCCATCTATGTTGCTGCAAAGGCATTATTTTATTCCTTTTGATGGCTGAGTAGCACTACATGGTGGGTGTGTGTGTGTGTGTGTGTGTGTGTGTTTATCTTTCATGAATTGATGGACACATAGGGTGATTCTACATCTTTACAATTGTGAATTGTTCTGTAATACACATTTGAGTGCAGGTGTCTTTTTGATAAAAATTACTTCTTTTCCTTTGGGTATCCAGTGGTACGTTTGCTAGGTTGGATGGTAAACCCACATTTATTTCTTTGAGGAATCTCCCCATACTGTACTCCATAGAGGTATTAATTTGCAATGTCTCCAACAGTGTGTATGTGCTCCTTTCTCTCTGCATCCATGCTAACACCAATGTTTTTTGATTTTTTATTAATGGCAATTCTGCCAGGGGTGAGGTGGTAACTTATTGTGGTTTTAATTTGTATTCCCTTGACGATTAGTGATGGTGAAGTTTTTGTTCCTATGTTCATTTGGCCATTTGTCTATCTTGTGAAAAATATCTGTTTATGTCTTTTGCCCACTTTTTAAGAAGGTGTTGTCTTGCTGATTCGTTTGAGTTCTTTGCAGATACTCGTTATTAGTCCTTTGTAAGAGGTGTAGTTGATAAATATTTTCTTCCATTCTGTAGGTTGTCTATTTACGCTGTTGATTATTCCCTTTCCTGTGCAAAAGCTTTTTCATTTAATTAAGCCCCATTTATTTATTTGTGTTATTGCTGTATTTGCCTTGGGGGTCTTAACATAAATTCTTCACCAGGCTGATATTTAGAAGAGTTTTTCCTACGTTTTCTTCTAGAATTTTTATCATTTTAAGCCTTAAATTAAAGTATTTTATCTATTTTGAATTATTTTTTGTATATGGTGATAGATAGGGGTCCCGTTTCATTCTTTACATGTGGCTATCCGATATTCCCAGCACCGTTTATTGAACAGTGTTTCCTTTCTGCAGTATATGTTGTCCGCTCAGTGGAGGATCAATTGGTTATGTGGTTTTATATCTGGATTTCCTATTCTGTTCAATTGGTCTATATCTCTAATTTTATATGTGGCACCAGTATTATGCTATTTTGGTTAAGAAAGTCTTGTAGTATAATTTAAAATAAGGTAATGGGATGTCTCCAAATTTCTTCTTTTTTTTTCTTAAAAATTACTTTGGTTTTCTGGCTCTTTTTTGTTTCCAGAAAATGTTTAGGATTTTTTTCTTCTAGATCTGTGAAAAATGATGTTGGTATTTTACTGGAATTGTATTGAATCTAAAAATCACTTTGGGAAGTCCAAACATGTTAACGATGTTGATTCTTCCCATCCATGAGAATGAAGGTGTGTTTCCATTTGTGCGTGTGACCCAGGATTTCTTTCATCAATGTTTTATAGTTCTCCTTGTAGAGATCTTTCACCTTCTTAGGTTAAGTATATTCCTGTGTATTTTATTTTCTTTGAAGCTATTATAAATTATATTGTGTTCTTGATTTGACTCTCAGATTTACTGTTTTTTTTTGTATTTGGAAATGCTAATTATTTGTTAACATTTATTTTTGTAACCTGAGAATACAAAATTTATTTATCAATTCCAGGTGTCTTATGGTGGAGTCTTTAGGGTTTTCTATGTACAAGATGATACAACTCACCAGCAGGGATGGTTTGACCTCCTCTTTCCTGATTTGGATGCCCTTGTCTTTTTTGTCTTGCCTGATTACTCTAACTAGGACTTCCAGTAGTATGTTGAACAGGAGTGGTGATGGTGAGTACCTTTGTCTTCTTCCAGTTCTTAGGGGGGCTGCTTTCACCTTTAAGTATAATAGTAGCTGTGTGTTTTTCATATATGGTTTTATGATTTTAAGGTATGTTCCTTTGATGCCCAGTTTGTTGAGGGTTTCTATCATTAATGTGTGCTGGATTTTGTCAAATACTTTTTCTGCATCTATTGGGATGATCATATGTCTTTGTTTTTGCTTCTGTTTATGTGGTGAATCAAGCTTATTGATTTGCACATGTTGTACCATCTTTGCATGCATGGTATGAAACCTATTTGATCATGGTGAATTATCTTTTGATGTTCTATTGAATTTGGTTTACTAATATTCTTTTGAAAATTTTCTCATCTATGTTTTTAATGGACATAGGTTTGTGGTTGTCTTTTTTCTTTCTTTTCTTTGCTGTGCCATTTCCTGGCTTTGGTATTGAGGTGACACTGGATTCATAAACCAGTTAGAGATGATTCCCTCCTCCTTGTTTAATATGATAATTTCTGTATATTATATCTGGTAGAACTTGGCCATAATCCATCAGGTCTAGATTTATTCTTGTTGCTGGGGGATTTATTACTACCTCAATCTTCCTGCTTAGTGTTGGTCAGTTCACGGTATCTATTTCCTGATTCAGGCTTAGGAGGTTGTGTGTTTCTAGGAATTTTTCCTTTGGCTTGGGTCTGTTGCTGTAGATCTGTTTTGATCATCTGGGAGTGTTGAACTAGCTTGTTTTTTTCATGTTACCAGAATCTTTTTGCTGTTTTTTTTTTTCTTTTTTTTTTTCTCATTTGAAACCTCTTCTCTTGGCTCGGTCCAAATAAAATTGCAGTGCATCTGTTTTTCTTTACCAGTAACTCTTATTTAGTGAGAAGGAGAGGTCCCTAGATGGTGCTTTTGTGACCTACTCCAGAAGACTACCCTGACATGGAAGGGGAGGATTTCCTGAGACGCTCCACTGTAGCTATGTTGTAGTGGTCTGTTCCCTCATGACTGTCACATTCAAAGCCAGTGCTGGAGGATCTTTGTGTAAAGCTGAGCCCTGTGTACAGCATGGACTCTGGGCTTGAGGGCTCAGAATGGCTCAGTTGCAGTGACCTGGAAGTGGAAGCCACTTGGTCCCTTTCGTACTTGCTGTCTAGTGAAATGTTGCTGCAGAGACTCTAAGCAGCTTCCTGATCAGTCCAGTGGTCTGTGGTGACCCAAATGGCTTCCTGATTAGTGCAATAGTCTGTGGTGATGGGAGGCAAACCTCATAGCTTGTGTTGCTGGGTCTGCAGGGGAAGTGCTAGACCCTGAGGTTCTCTCCTTACCTTGCTCATGTATGAAAGCTTCCCCCAGGTACCTTCTGATCCTGCCAAGTGGATCTCATCATCATCTTCTCCCTCATTCAAATGTCCACTGTCATTTCTCTGATGATTTATAAGAAGGCCCCTCTGTACCTACCTGCAACTTATGATTCTCTCCATGAGAATGGCATGCCTGGCTGCTTCTAGTCCACCAGTTTGTTTAAAAACAGCCTAAGTATAGTCTTTAAAGAAAAATCTTCTGAAATTATAACATCCAAGCTCAAATCCTGGCCTCATCACCTCCCAGTTTGGGAGCCATAGATTAGTAACTACTTTTATCTGAATTATAGTTTCCTCCTCTATACACTAAGTTCAGTAAATCATTTAACTCAAGTCAATATGAAGATTACCTGTCACACTCCTGTTAAGGCTCAGTACACTATAATGTGTGCTTAATAAATAAACCAGATGTCTGGCTACACTTATCACTCTCAGACAGATCGAATCTTTGGTGCCTACCTTTAAAGACTAGCCCCTCTAAATAAAATTGAATTTTTGAAGTGTTTTATCAATGAAGTCCCCACTGCTTTTTGAACTCTTTATTTTCTAACTTGAGAGACAAAAATAAAACAGAATCATTGGAAAGATTTTAAAGTATATAATATTTATCTTCAGAAACTTAAACCTCTCTCTTCTATATCCTGCTCTTTTTCTTACAGGTTACAATGTTCCTGCTCATACTCATTCATTTACCTACAACCCCTATTCATACCCTGTCTTCCAAAGTTCTGGCTGTCTCACCATAGAATTAACTCAAAATTGAACTCCAGTTACAAGTCTCTGAGATCTGTATTTTAGACATCCAACGAAGTCCTATTTAAAATAGATAGGGATTCAATTATAAAGATCAAGTTTGGCAGATAATGGGTGATTTCAGTGCTTTTCAGTGATGCCTGAAAATTGAAAGGATCAAATGTACCATTAGGGTGCCCATGTAATAAGAATTTCTGGTTGGTGGGGTGAGATAATTTTGTAAGAGATGTGCAACATAAACTTTATCTCCTGCAGTATCTGAATCCCATGTCAGCTTGGTGATCGAAAAACAGCATGGTCCATTGGATTTTCACTTTTTAAATTTAAATTTCAACTTGGGCTATAGTTGTGATTTATCTTTCTTATATGAAAGTGTGAATAATTTTAAATTGGTTTTATCATAGTACTGAGTACATTGGATACTTTTTTGTCCATTCTTGAGATACTTTACTAAGTAGGATAGGTTCCAGCTCCATCCATGTAAACATAAAAGAGGTAAAGTTTCCATCTTTTTTAAGGCTGCACAATATTCCATGGTATACATACACCACAATTTATTAATCCGTTCATGGTTTGATGGGCACTTGGGCTTTTTCCATGATGTGGCAATTATGAATTGAGCTGCAATGAACAACCTGATGCAATGTCTTTGTTGTAAAGTGATTCTTGGTCTTTTGGATATATGGGAGGGGAGGGGGTAGATTTGATAGAGAGATGGTAAATGGTGGGACTAGACCTATGGTGCATATTGCAAGGGCAAGGGTACATGTCTAATCTATTAAGTACAGCTTATAAATGTCTTAACACAATAATTCAGTACATGAGGTGAAGGATATATTAACTAGTTCGATGTAAGCATTCCATATTGTATATAAAATCATCACAATGTACCCCATAAATGCACTAATGTATACATGATCTATGTGTTTATGACTTAATAAAAAATCAAATAAAATAATAAAGTTAAAGTTGAAAAGAAAAAAATAAATTTCATTTTCAAGACTTATAGATGAATAACATCAGGCAAATTCTATAAATCATGTGAATTTCAGTTTCCCATTTTGTGAAATAGAAATAGTACTAATATTTACCAGGATGAAAATAGGAAATAAGTATAAAATCCCATTTCAAAAGCTAGGTTTATCATGGCACATATTTTTTCAAATTAACTTAGTTGAAATTGCATTTCTAGTTGCATACTTCAGGTATATAAAAGAACTTTCCTTACCAACAATCTGTTCTTTCTTAGAAACATCATGCAAAATTGATTTAAGAGCTCAAATATTAACCCCATAGTCATTAACATTGGAGTATAATGACTAATTTTTAAACATTTTAATAAGTGGCTATGAAAAATTGTCTTTTTCATGTACATTATAATAATCTCAGTCACTCAAAAGTTAAAGTAATTCTTTTAATTATAGTCACAAAATCATGGCTTATAATCAATTTTCTTAATCTTTACTCTAGTTTCACAATTGCACCTACAAGTCTAAGAGGCTTCTTGTCTACTATACTGGAATAATTATTGATTACTTGGGTAGAGTTTTACCAGATAGAAGTTTACAAAATAGAAGTTTTATTCCCTCTTATCTTGATAGGCAAGATATTCTTTAAAATGTTGCTACTTTAGTGTAGGTTAGTATCTGATTAAAATCAATTAGTGAACGCATGAACTAACCTCAAATTATTAAGCAAATAAAAAAAGTGGTTTCCTTGCTTTTTGAATAATCTTTTAAAGTATGTTTCATTTTACATTTTGTGCCAAAGCAAGAATAACTTTGATAGGGAAATTGCTGTGATCACAATATTTAATTCAAAAAGATAACATTAAACTTTGAGCATTAATGTAAAGACAGAAATCATAAATTTGCTAATTGCCCTTTACTGCTGTTGATAATAACACACTATCAGGAATTTAACATATCAACATAGGTCTAGCTCTAGACCATGGTGGGAAACCCACAAACCCATAAAGGACCCCTATAAATTACTGGGTAAGCACTCTACTTAAAAATTGTAACACTGGCTTTCATAGAAGTTAAAGCTCTCCTAAATCACACGTCAAACTGTATCAGTATTTTTTCATTAATTTCTCTTTCTTGATTTCCTGTGCTTTCTGTTTATTCACCTCTTTGAATGTCCCATTGATTCCATTTATTCGTTTTACATGATTAACAATGAATTTAGACTGGATGTGCCAGCTCTCCAGGTATCATGTTTTTTAAATTTTTATTGATTGTCCAAATTATCTTGATGATTGACTTAAAATGTCCACAATCAAAGAGACTTACAGGTACCTGTCAAATCCTAACTTGTAGCTCTTCACTTTCCCTACTCTCTACATCCACTTTTTCAACATGCAAAAAAAGGTAATTAATAAAAATATATTAGGTAGACTATTTTTAAGTAATGCATGTATTTCTAAATCAATACATGTTGATTAAAATATTTGCATTTTTTCATCAATGAGGCATATTCAGATTCTGAAGCAGCAACTAACATTTCATTTTAATAAAAATGCCTTTGATTGGAAGTGATGTAAATGAATAATATATAACTTCAGTTCCTTTTGCAGTTCAAATCTTTTAGTCCTTTTGCAGAATAAATCTATTAGAGGGAAAGAAAGGAAAAAGCTAAGAGGAATGATGTGTCCTTTAATGGAAAAAAAGAGGACTAATATCCCATCAATTAGGTTATCTATTAGGAAAGGTAGAAATGATCATCTTAGGAAGTGTTTTTAATACAATATGATTTTTTTTATAAGTCATTTGGTACATAGATCATGAATACATTTATGCCATTGTGGGATTCGATGTGTTGATTATTTGTCCAAATTGGAGTGCTTACATTCTACTAGTTAACAGCCTTCACCTCATTATGAAATTTAACTCAATGCACTTAAGTTCAGTACAAAAAAATAGCAAGGCTATGAAATATTTTTTTAAATAATACATTTTGTGGACTTTTTAACAATAAAAAAAGTTTGAAAGGCAAGATGAGATATCTAGAATGCAAATAGAAATACTAAGAGAGCAAATGCTTCATTTTACACATGTAGCAAATTGTGGAGTTACTATAAAAGATGAAAATTAGAAAAAAAAGAAACCTCGTTAAAATATATCTGCCCAGATACATTGTTGACATTTTCATTAGATCTTTTAACATATTAATCATACTGTTTTAAGACCCTGTCTAATGTTTCTAATATCTGGACTATTGTCCTGTCTGATAATGTAATTTATCTATTTTGTGTGTGCCTTGTGATTTTTTTTTTTACATAATATCTGGTAAGTGTTAAAGAGTAGCAGATACTGAAGTAAATGGTATTTGCACTTGGAAATGGTCAGGCCTCCTCCTCTAGCAGGCTGCTATTGAGGGGATTAAGTCAATCTGGTTGGAAGTTGAGCCCAGTTGGTGTTTTATTGTATCATTGTTTATTGGTGTTTATTGTTTTATTGGAGAGGTTTTATCACCATCTCGTTGCCATGCGGGCTTAAATTCCAGCAATTGGTTGCCCTTCCCTGGCACTCTGAGCTCACTCTGGGTGCTAGAGAGGTTTTTAAAGCATTCTGATCTTTGTTCTGCTTTCAGCTGTTCCTGTCTGTCTTTGCCACCGAGTTTCCTCAGAGTTGCTCTTGTTGCTGCGCAGTGTCCGGCTCATAACCGTGCAAGGAGGTGTGTGCTCTGTTGCCCTGACCTTGGTTCACTCTTAGGCCTCTCCGCTGGGCTGTGGGGGGAAGAATTCCTCAGAGTTCCTGCCCACTTCCCCATGGTAACTGGACTCCTGGAGGGTCTCATAGTTCCCCACACTTTCTTCGTCCTAATGGAGAAACACAGAGTAACTTGACTACTCCCTGACCTGGCCAGATTCATGTTTTTTGTTTTTTGTTTTTTTCCTTGCAGAGCCTTGAATATTCCCAGGCACCGATAAACTTGTTCATGTTGTTATTCAAAACACTGAGATATTATCCCTGTTGCTAAACATGTAAAATGCTAGTACCAACCTTGACACAAATTCCTTAAACCCTCACATGAGCTCCATAACTCACCCACTTTGTTGTAGACATTCCTAGGCAGAACACCCCTTTCCTCTCTCTGGCCATGGCACAGATCGCACAGTTAGTTCTAATAAAGCTTCAGACTGAGCACTCTGGGGCATTTAGTGCTTCCTGCTTTGCCATCTGGGGAAGGTTTCGGGCAGGAACGTCCCTGCTGCTGCTTTTGGGGTGATTCCACCTGTGAGTTCAGTCATCCAGGCAACTCTGCTTTATCTCTCGTGAGAAAGTTTCTTTTCCCTTCTCCCTCTGGTAAAAGACCTCTGCTTGTTGGGGATGCTCTCCCAAGAACATTACCTGCCTTTTTGTCCTGAATTAAAAATCATTGCTTCTGTACTTCACCAATGACAGTGGATTTTTTGCCTGTGACATAGGGTGGGAGGATTTCCTACCTCTCCTCCAGGGAGTAGTGGGTTTGCTTCTGATTCTCCCCTAGCCTAGAACTGAGAGAGATGGATGGATGCTTCTCTTACAAAAGTTTAAGGCTTTTTCCTCACAGAAGAGAATGGAAACCACTAAGCCCCGGCCACATTACTCACCTCCCACGCCTGCATCACAAGGGCTGCTCTTTCATCTGCTGCTGCTGCTGCTGCCTGTCTTTCTTGTGAGTTTATAAGACAGGGCTACTCCTTCACACCCCATCCTCCTGTTTTTTTCAATCGACACATTAGCCCCCAGTTGGCCTCTAAAAATCTGTTAAAATGTTGGTTAATCTCTCATCTGCTTACACGAAGTCCATCTCTTTTTCCCCTCCGGTGTTCAACAAAGACAAAAAAAAATTCAGGTTTTTTTTGTTTGTTTTTATGACTCCAACTCTACTAAAATCTCAAGGAAATTTAGGAATTTATATGTTACATAGCATATTTTTTTCTTTGGTTGTTAGAGTAGAAACAACTTTTTCTTGTTTTCAATTCTCCATCTTCATTTTCTCTCTCACACTGCCTCTCAGATTATCTTTGCTATAACAGGATGTAAAGCACTTGTTGTTAACCTTCTTACACAGAGGATGTTACACACTTTCTCAGAGAAAAAACATTTTGCTCTGTGAAAAACTAGCTAATGTACCATTCTGTCCAGATATCCAAATACCCACATTCAGATAGATATTAGATTAGTTTTGGTTTTTGTTTTCAGAAGGCAATTTAGAAAAATCTCATATTATAGATTTAGGACACACAATGACCTAAACTTTACCTTCTTCCAGTGCTGGAGATTTTAGAAATACCATTTTATGCACTATGATATGGTTCAGCAATTTTTTATGAAGATGAATTACTCAGACAAGTGTTTTCCCTTCGGCTGGTGATGTCCTTTCAAGTGAGATTGCATTTCTCTCAGATGAGAATGAGTTTATATTCTGTCATGAGAACGCTGAGTAGGACGCAGTGGGACAGAATTTCCCCCAGAAGGTCAAATATCCAAGCTCCAGATACAAGGTAAAATCAAAATCCTGGCAAATGAAGCACTTGATTCTTAGCTATAATTATCACCTAATTAATAGTATAAAGCAGAAAGAGAAAGCGAGGAGAGGGAATAAGATTGGATGGTAGTGTGGCGATACAATCTCTGATTGGACTACGGAAGGAATGGGAGGGGTGGGCCTAGGGAGAGGAGCGGTGCGCAGAGACCCCTGCCCACCTGCTCCCATCACAGTCGGCACTAGATTGGGTCCAGGTGACCTTGCCACTTCTTGCTTGCTGCCTGCCCTCACCTCAGTAGCAGCCAGGGTGGGCAAAAGTCTACTAAGAACAAGGTGGGGAGAGAAAAGTCCCCACCAGAGCATTCTTCTGCAGCTGTAAGCTTTCATCAACCCTCTGCCACCCGTTCACTCTGTTACCAAACACCTTCTGTACCTCCGGGTGCTTTTCACAGGCTTGTACGTTAAGTTCTGTTGTCTATCACAGCTGAGTTCAGGGGGCATCCAGCTTCCGTGTTAGTTCATCAGCTTTCATAGAAGACATTAATCTCAATAATTTGTGTCCTCTATTGTCATAAATAATCCCATGCCCTAGAAGACTACGCAATACATTTTACATGGCCAGACTGACATAATGCAGCCAATAAACAGCTGGGGTAATGATAGAAATGAAGAGACACGCAGACCACAACGGGACAGCAAGGAGTGGCCGTCAGCCCCAACCATTGTTGGGCATGTGGAGAACAGTTCTCTTTTTTTAAAATGCGGTGGGTTTATAACTTAAAGGAAATGTGATTTAAGTTACGCCAGACTGTAAACTTTCTGTAATTTAGCTTTTTACACAGCTGGAAGTCTATTCAGTTGTGTCTCTTTAGGTTAAGGGAACGACAGTCTAAGTGTTTTAAGTATTTGAGTTCATCATGGGCCAATAACATGTTTGTGACATTGTAGGTCAACAAGGTTACAACTTAGATCTTTTATGTGGACTTCCTTTTTTCTTTTTTTTGTAGAGACAGAGTCTCACTTTATGGCCCTCGGTAGAGTGCTGTGACATCACAGCTCACAGCAACCTCCAACTCCTGGGCTTAAGCGATTCTCTTGCCTCAGCCTCCCGAGTAGCTGGGACTACAGGCGCCCGCCACAACGCCCGGCTATTTTATGTGGACTTCCAACTAAAACTTTTCAGACACAATTGCTTTTCTGAACGTCATCAGCAGAGATCACTGTTGATGACAGTGACAGTGACAAAAATAATCACAAAGGATTATTTTTATTTAAAATGTAGCATAAGCTCCAGAGCTGACCACCTTCCTACATCAACCACCTCCTTAAGCTGACCCAATTTTCATAGACCAGACATGCACCACATGTACGTATCAGTACAGTCGGCCTAGTTCCTTATGTGGCCGCCACTGTGTCTTTACCAGTTATAGTCACTTGGGTGGTCAACTTGCAGAGGTTTTACTATATTTTTCCATTGATGAAACACTCAATACCATAAAACCAAATGTATGTATCTATCAATTTGATTCCATGAGGCAAGCAGGAAGGATACCAGATAGTCATTTCTTGATCTATTTAATTCTCATGGGGAAAAAGTAAAAGTACAAATTGCTCCAAAAGTTTGTGAGAGTTTTGTCAAATTCAAAAAGTATAAAAATTGTCCCATGTGTTATTAGCATTCCCTGAAGTATGTCCAGGACCTCAAACTTTATTTCCTTGGGGCAATATATGTAGAGAAATGGATATGGAATTTGGACATGGGCAAACTCATGGCCATTGCAAACTAGTGCTCATTCCTCAGAAAACCACGTGTCAATCTAAACATAAATCTCTTACTTACACAAATGGTTAAATCATCATTACTCACTGTCTCTTTTTAATCGCTAGATTAGTTTTCGAGTTAACCATGTCCATTGACACACACCTGATATTGCTATAGTTTACTAGGTTCAAGAATCAACTGACAGTCCTACACATATTGCCTGCAGGATAAAAACGAGCACACAAATCTAAAGCAGAGGTCACAGCACAGTGTTCTCTTATGTCCTTCGCACTTCAGTAAAATCCCATATAGTTTACATTATTAGTCTCATTAAAAAGATGAAGTCCCCGTCCACCTCATCCCCCACCCTCCATCCACTAGACACAGACAGTAGCTGTCTTTCCCCCGGAAGGCACTAGGTAAGTCCTGCCCACCTAATAATAAGGTTCTAAACCTTTATAAGATTCTTCAAAATATTTTCTTTACTTCTAACTAACCCCGAATTCAAAGATGGGAACATTTTTCAAAGCAACTTCAATAATTATGTACTGTATTTACTGGGGTAATTAGGAATTTTTAAGAAGGTATTTAGATCCCCTGGGGGGTCAAGAAAGAATAAGGTCAAATTTCCCCCAGGGAAATACAGAAAGACTTTTTTTTTTTTTTTTTTTCTTGACAAGGTCTCACTCTGTCACCCTGCGTAGAGTGCAAAGGGATCATCATAGCTCACTGGAACCTCAAATTCCTGCACTCAAGCAATCTGCCTCCCTCAGCCTCCTGAATGGCTAGGACTATAGGCACATGCTGCCATGCCCAGATTATTTTTTCTATTTTGACAGACAGTGGATCTTGCTCTTGCTCAGGCTGGTCTCAAACTCCTGAGCAGGCTCAAGGGATCCTCCTGCCTCAGCCTCCAGAGTGCTAGGATTACAGGCATGAGCCATCACGCCTAGCCAGAAAGGTCTATTTTAAAAAGTGCAAACCTCTGATAGAAACTATTCATTGTAAACCAAAGCAATGAATAACCCAAGTTTTATCCTTCTTTGTCAGGATAAAACTAAGTATGAATAAACAGAGGGGAAAAATGGCTCATCTAGGGAGTTTTTCTTTGAAAGATTAGGTGGTACATTGGGAGAGAAATTAAAAAGGAACAGTTGAAGTAAACAGGCTTCCTTCAGACAGGGAGGTGGCTACCTCACAGCCACACGTGGACCATTGACAATGTTGTAATCAATATTGGTGTTATTAGAGCAAAGAAGAAGGGGGTGATTTTATTGCTACTTTTTTTATTTCTGAGCATCTTTTTTCCCCTTTGCAGTTTGGCAATAAGAATGCTTTAGTAGCTATATCCATTTCGTTTCAGATACTTATCTTTCATTTCATAAACTATGACATTTAGAATTTTACTTATGGTTGAGGTGAACTCTTACATGTCATGCAGTTATGCTTTAAGATGTTTGCAATAAATGTGTATATATACCAGAAGCTGGTCCTGCAGATTTGTTCCTGCCCCTATGATCCCTAAGAAGTGTAGGGGATATGATATACAATATAGCATCAAGCCATGGTCATATACCACCCCCTACCTCTGCTTATGTGGGATTTATGATCTGTGAAATTTATGTAAATAATCCCCCCCCCTTTTTCTTTTGATCAAGGAATCTCCTAATGCAGCATTCACAGCATCAGTGAACTCCTGTGAAGTTGAAGGTTTGGCCACACAGCAGTCGTCATCTCAATTTTGTTTGTTTGCCTTGAGGGGTTCTGATCACCTTAGTCAATACTTTAAAAACTTTAAGAGTAGAACCACGATTATAAAAATACCATGAAATAACAGACCCAGTAATTTGTCTGAGATACTTATGCGTACCGTCCCCCCATAATTGGATTTTCAGAATGTGACCTTAGATAGAAAGAGGGTCTTTTAAAGTATAATTCGTGAGGAATTCCCAGATGAAATCACCCTAGACTTAAGGTGGGCTCTAAATCCAATAACTGGTATCTTTATAAGAGAAAAGAGAAGGAGATTTGTAAATGGAGTCCCAGAGAAAAATGTTATGGGAATGTGGAAAAAGGACTGGAGTGATAAGATTCAAGCCAATCTCGAGGATTGTCTAGAGCCACGAGAAGCTAGGAAGAGACAAAAAGAAAAGAAAGATTCTACTCCTGAAGCCTTGTGAGGGTCCATGGCCCTACTGACACTTTAATACTAGACTCTATTCTTTTAGAACCATGAGGAGGAATCTATTATTTGGTAATTTGCAAAACCAAGTCAGTTACAATTTGTTACAAGGTCCCTAGAAATTCAGTATACCAGGAAAGAGGGAGGAACTTTCAGCAGCACCTCCACTGAGGGCATGTTGTCAAAAGCATCCTACCAGCCAGCCTAGAAAATTAAAAGAAGCTTCTTTTTATGTGAAGCTGTGCTTTAGCCCGGTTATAATTCTGTCATTTGGCACATTACTTTTGTAATGTAAACTTCTCCCACCCATAAGCTACGGGGTCCTACTGTTTGAATTCAATATTCATTCAGTCATATATTATCTGCAACTTAGAAGTCACTCTATGCACACTCCTCCTGTATAGATTACCTGCCAAATGCATGCTTAACTTACTTATGCTAAAGGGAAATTCAGTTCTTACGGAGGCACTACATTCTGGATTTGCAAAAATTCTCAGTAAATTCCTAACAAATTCAAAAACTCACAGGCATCACAGTATCTGCAATCAGGATGTTTCACTGTGCACTTATAACCTACATATTCTTTTGTAGCTCATTTTTATATGTATCAGATCTTGGCCATACGCACACAAATGCAAGGACATTTCTTTTTTCCAGCAGTTTCTACACTGTGCTGGGAAGAAGTACCCAAAGAGAAACTGATATTTGTATTTTGGAAAGTTCCAGAATTTTCCAGTAAGAAAATACATGGAAAAGAAGGAGAGGAAGGGGATGGGAGCGGAGGGAGGAGGTTTGATTGAGGGAAGGTAAATGGGGGAACCACACCCATGGAGGATATCGCAAGAGTACAAGTCAAATCTATCAAATTTAGAACATAAATGTCTTAACACAATAATTAAGTAAATGAGGTGAAAGCTATATTAATTACTTTGATGTAAGATTTCCAAATTGCATAAAAAATCAACACATTGTTCCCCACAAATGCATAAATGTATTCGTGATCTATGTGCATATGTCTTAATAAAAAGGGGAAAAAAAGAAAATTAGTAACTATGAGGGGAAGGAGAATGGGGATACTTCAAATGTTAATAGAGGAGAGGATGAGGGCACAGTACCTAGCATTGTACTGGAATCCCGTTTTTACTCCAGGGTTGACATCTTACAATAGTAGTTATAAACTCTTCTTTTTGCTTCTTGTAGGGAAAATAATCTCACGGGAGAAAAAAAACTCATGGGAGAGCAGTTTAAATGAATAGGTAAGTGTGGCTCAAGGCAATGAAATGCAGTGAAATATTTGAAAATATATGAAAAATACACTGCAAATGGAGAAAGGCCTTAGCAATGTGAGGTATTATAGCTTCATGCTGGAATAATAATCTGAGCTCAGATCGGATGCTCTGGCACTTTAGATCTTTGTTTAGCCATAGACATGAGGAAGCATTTTATCAGTTAAGTGGGGTTTGATAAACTGCTCTCACTTAGGTGATGTTCAACTCTCAAATTTGCAGATTTTCTGTCTGCTCTTACAGCAGTTTGTGTTGACCAAGAAGAATCTGTATTCCAAACACATTGCCCAGCTCAGCTGGAAATTAGACTGTTTCTCTTTAAGACAGAGAATAGAGAGGAGCTTAGAGTACTGGGAAATGTATTTCCCACTTAACGTTTAAATATTAGACATAAACCCTAAGGTTCATAGGAGACAGATTTAATAATGTATAAAAAAGACATACACACCTATAAAAATAGTTACCTATAAACATGTTCTCCATAGCCTGAGCATTATACACCTTTTCCCTAATACAACATGAAATCGAACTTAAAGTTAAAAAATAGAAGCATGATAAACCCATACTAGGTAATAATTGAAACTACCAATAAACACAAAATTGTATATTTTGTTAAGTTCTATCTCTTAATTTTGTATCATTTAAAATATTCCTTAAATAAATTTCCTTCGTACAGCTTTCCTCTGAACTTTTATTGATGAATAGAAATGAAAATATTCATTTTACTTGAGGTATAGAGATAATCCCAATATGTATAAACATTTCAAACACTGATTTACTTTTTGGAGCTCCCAATACTTGGATTAATAGTTTAAAGACTTAAGATCAATTTAATACAAAATAGATACCATTGGTGAACTTCAATCCCAGTCAATTAAATGTTGTTTAATAAGAAAATCTCACACCAAGGAAATTCATTAATACTATAGAAAGGGAAAGCTTTTAAAATTGATCACATTTTAGATTGAGGCTTTCTCTAAAGCAGGGTTCTTTACATGTAGGCCGCGATCCCTTTGGGGGTCGAAATTCCCTTTTACAGGGCAGCCTAAGACCATCCTGTATATCAGATATTTGCATTATGATTCATAACAGTACCAAAATTATAGTTATGAAGTAGCACTGAAAATAATTTTATGATTGGGTGTCACCACAACATGAGGGACTGTATTAAAAGGGTCGCAGCATTAGGAAGGTTGAGAACCACTGCTCTAAAGGAATAGAGATTTATTAAGAGAAGAGATTTCTTGCCATATTTTTGCCTAATCTGTCAATTTTTACTGTTTTTTTTGTGAGACAGAGTCTCACTATGTCAACCTCGGTAGAGTACTGTGGCATGACAGCTCACAGCAACCTCAAACTCCTGGGCCCAAGCAATTCTCCTGCCTCAGCCTCCCAAGTAGCAGGAACCACAGGCATGCACCACAATGCCTGGCCATCTTAGCAGAGTCTCACTTTGTTGCCCCGGGTAGAGTGCTGTGGTGTTATTGCTCACAGCAATCTCAAACACTTGGGCTTAAGTGTTTGTCTCAGCCTTCCAAGTAGCTGAAACTACAGGGACCTGCAATGGTGACTGGATGATTTTCTTATTTTTAGTAAAGATGGGGTCTAGTTCTTGCTCAGGATGGTCTTGAACTCTTGAGCTCAAGTAACCCATCTGCTGTGGTTTCCCAGAATGCTGGGATTATAGGTATGAGCTACTGTGGGCCTCAAGATTTACTTTTGAGTATAGCCAAACTGCTCTGAAAATTTTAAATGCATTCTTACTATCACATATCAATAAACTAAAAGTTCTAAATTAAGCTTCTATTAGAAAGGAAGAGAGAACAGAAATCAGGATTGCAGGAATTAGAAAAATCCAGAAAAGTGGACACATCTCTGTAGTAAGAAGAGCAACAAGATGGAGTGGTGCATGGCGCAACCACGTCTCGGTCAGCGATGAACCATGTATGTGACAGTGTTCCTGAAAGGTCATAATGGAGCTGAAAAGTTCCTGTCTTAGTGATGCTGCAACCACTGAAGAGCCCTAGTGCAATGCATTACTCATGTTTATATGTGATGCTGGTGTAAACAAAACTACTGTGTGCCAGCTATATAAAAATATAGCAGAGTATACGCAAGAAAAGAACAAGTGATCCCATCGCAGGCTGGGCAAGAGACTTGAAGAGAAACTTCTCTGAAGAAGACAGGCGCACGGCCTATAGACATATGAAAAAATGCTCATCATCCTTAATCATCAGAGAAATGCAAATCAAAACTACTTTGACATATCTTCTAACACCAGTAAGATCAGCCCATACCACAAAATCCCAAGACCAGAGATGTGGAGAAAAGGGAACACTTTTACATGCTGATGGGAATGCAAATTAATACATTCCTTTTGGAAAGATGTTTGGAGAACACTTAGAGATCTAAAAATAGATCTGCCATTCAATCCTATAATTCCTCTACTAGGTACATACCCAGAAGACCAAAAATCACATTATAACAAAGATATTTGTACAGAATGTTTATTTCAGCCCAATTCATAATTGCTAAGTCATGGAAAAAGCCCAAGTGCCCATTGATCCATGAATGGATTAATAAATTGTGGTGTATGTACACCATGGAATATTATGCAGCCTTAAAGAAAGATGGAGACTTTACCTCTTTCATGTTTACATGGATGAAGCTGGAACATATTCTTCTTAGTAAAGTATCTCAATAATGGAAGAAAAAGTATCCAATGTACTCAGCCCTACTATGAAACTAATTTATGGCTTTCATATGAAAGCTATAACCCAGTTATAACCTAAGAATATGGGTAAGTGCGAGGGGAGGGGGTGGGGAGTATGGGCGGAGAGAGGGTGATTGGTGGGATTACACCTATGGTGAATCTTACAAGGGTACATGTGAAACTTACTAAATGTGGAATATAAATGTCTTAACACAATAACTAAGAAAATGCCAGGAAGGCTATATTAACCAGTGTGATGAAAATATGTCAAATGGTCTATAAAACGTGTATGGTGCCCCATAATTGCATTAATGTACACAGCTATGATTTAATAATAAAAAACGAGAAGAAAGTGTAGCAGAGTTATGTACAGTGCATAGTACACAGACTTCATCATAATAATAAATGACTATTTTATTGACTTAATGTGTTCACTGGAGCACATTTATTATTATTATTATAGAATGAACTCCTACCTGTGAAAAAATAGTTAAGTATCAAACAGTGTCTGGCATGTATTCCAGAAGAAGGCCCTGTCATCATGAAAGATGACAGCTCCATGCATGTTACTGCCCCTGAAGCCCTTCCAGTGGGGCCAGATGTGGAGGTGGCAGGCGGTGATACTGATGATCCTGGCACTTTGTAGGCCTAGGCTGGTGTGAGTGTGTGTGTGTGTGTGTGTGTGTGTGTGTTTGTAACGAAAATGTTAAAAAGTAAAAATATATTAAAAATAGGAAAAAGCTCATAGAATAAAGATAGAAACAAAGAAAATATTTGTGTACAGTTGTATAATGTATTTGTATTTTAAATTATCAGAGTCAAAAATTGTAAAAACTCTATGCAGTACAAAAGTTTACAGTAAGCTAAGCTACAGTAATTTATTGCTGAAGAAAAACTGATTTTTTATAAATTTAGTGTAGCCTTAGGTGTAGAATGTTTATAGTAAAGTCTACAGTGGTATACAGTAAAATCACAGGCCTTAACATTCACTCTTCACTTGCTGACTCACCCATAGCAAGTTCTTGTCCTGCAAGCTCCATTCACGTTAAATAACATAAGAAGTGTACCTTTTTATAATATTTTATGTTTTATTTCTGTTGTACCTTTGTGGTGCAGGTGTGTTTAGATACACAAATGTTTACCAATGTGTAACAACTGCCTACGGTATTCAATATGGTGATGTTCTGTACAGGTTTGTATGTGAGGAACGACAGACTCTGCCAGACCATGTAGGTGTGTGTCAGGCCATCCGGGTTTATGTAAGCACACTCAATGATGTTCGTGCAATGACAGAATCGCTTAATGACAATTTCTCAGAACATATCCCCATCATTAAGTGATGCATGACTATATTAAATAAGATCTCGATAGCCACTAACATCTAATTCTTATTAAAATTAAAACTCATGCACCTTATAAAAACACTGGCATGTATTTCAGTGACTAATGTACTACACAAAATTCTAATGGGCACTAAGCCTAAAGGTCACTGAGTTTTCTTTCGTTCCCTATAGGAATCTGTCATTCTTGATTTGTTAAATATAATAAACAAGTGAACCATCCTAGATGTTAAAACCAATAGCTCGAACCTAATAGAATATAATGTTATCAAATAAAGTTACACTCAGATGATACTTTAACTCATTATGTTCCTTGATAACTTATAAAAAACAGGGAAAAGATACATGATGCTAAAAGGCCTACTGAAGGTTATACAGATACATAGTCACGGCTAGAAACTGAACAGACTTAATTTAGTGCATTTTCCCGTTTTTCAATGATATAACTATTGCCTTTACTTGTAAAATGATAAATGTGTTTTATTTATTTATTTATTTTGAGACAGCTCACTTTGTTGCCCCTGGTAGAGTGCTGGTCGCATCACAGCTCACAACAACCTCAAACTCTTGGGCTCAAATGATTCTCTTGTCTCAGCTTACCAGGTAGCTGGGACTACAGGTAACCATAACAATGCCTGACTATTTTTAGAGATGGGGTCTTGCTCAGGCTAAGGCTGATCTTGAACCTGTGAGCTCAGGCAGTCCACCCATCTAAGCCTCCCAGAGTGCTAGGATTATAGGCGTGATCCACTAGGCTTGGCTATAAATGTGATTTTAATTGATATTTTAATATAGGAGGGATATTATAATAATAAGATGGACTGATAATTTTGACCTACACATAGACTCAAGCATTAGGATATCATTTCTTATGTTTGTGCCCACCTATATTTCTTTGATGATTGATTTCAGTGTTTATATACAAATGTGGGAGCTTTGGGGGTTTTAACCAATACATCTAATATAATATTTTGATTTAAACTACTTTTTAAACAAGTACATGAAACTTTTACGTTAAAGAGAAGTAAATACAAAATACATGAATTTATTCTTACAATTTAAACTGCTTTCTTCCAAATTAGAACACATATTTTGAACGCTGGTCTACTAAAATGTCACTGCAGTGCTTAGATGCTGTCATTATTCAGTAGGTGCCCAATATGTGCACATGTTGTTAAGGATAACCTAACGTGAACTCCCCTTGGCTGCGGGATGTCTGCCACGGTTTAATGGTGAAACGGCATCTCCAGGACTTGCAGCCTCAATGTTTCTCCCTGTCTGCTTGCTAAAGTCTTCCTCCCACAAGTTCAATACAGAGTAAATAAACCATAAGAATTAAACTAAATCTTGGATAGATACCTTCTAATAAACAGTAAAGCCTCAATGTAAATTTATAAATTCTTGAAGGTGAAAATTTAGGCATTAAGGGAGAAAAAAATTAGAAACTACTTTGCAGCCAGTCTTTACTATGACAAACAGGGCCAATATTTTGGTGTTAATTTTTTTTATTTATTTATTTTTATTTATAGATCATAGCTGTGTACATTAATATAATCAAAGGGTACAATGTGCTGGTTTCATATACAATCTGAAATATTCTCATCAAACTGTTCAACATAGCCTTCATGGCATTTTCTTAGTTATTGTATGTAGACATTTGTATTCTGCATTTAGTAGATTCTGCCTGTACCCATTCTAAGATGCACCGTAGGTGTGACCCCACCCATTACCCTCCCTCCACACTAACCGCCCCCCTCCCTTCCCCTTCCTCGGCCCCTTCCTCATAGTCTTGTGCTATAGTTGCGTTATAGCCTTCATGTGAAAGCTATAATTTAGCTTCTTAGCTTCATAGTAGGGCTGAGTACATTGGATACTTTTTCTTCCATTCTTGAGATACTTTGCTAAGAAGAATATGTTCCAGCTCCATCCATGTAAACATGAAAGAGGTAAAATCTCCATCTTTCTTTAAGGCTGTATAATATTCCATGGTGTACATGTACCACAATTTGCTAGTCCATTCATGGGTTGATGGGCACTTGGGCTTCTTCCATGAATTAGCAATTATGAATTGGGCTGCAATAAACATTCTGGTACAGATGTCTTTGTTATGTTGTGATTTTTGGTCTTCTGGGTATAGACCTAGTAAAGGAATTATAGGATCGAATGGCAGGTCTATTTTTAGATCTCTAAGTACTCTCCAAACATCCTTCCAGAAGGAACGTATTAGTGTGCATTCCCACCAGCAGTGTAGAAGTGTGCCCTTTTCTCCACATCCACGTCAACATCTCTGGTTTTGGGATTTTGTTATGTGGGCTACTCTTACGGGGTTAGGTGATATCTCAAAGTAGTTTTGATTTGCATTTCTCTGATGATTAAGGATGATGAGCTTTTTTTCATGTGTTTGTAGATCGTGCGTCTGTCTTCTTTAGAGAACTTTCTCTTCAAGTCCTTTGCCCATCCTGAGATGGGATCACTTGTTTTCTTGCTAATACATTTGAGTTCTCTGTGGATTCTGGTTATTAAACCTTTATTGGAGGTATAACCTGCAAATATTTTCTCCCATTCTGAGGGCCGTCTGCTTGCTTTAGTTACTATGTTCTTGGCTGTGCAGAAGCTTTTTAGTTTGATCAGGTACCAGTAATGTATTTTTGATACTGCTTCAATTGCCTGGGGAGTCCTCCTCATAAAATATTCACCCAGGCCGATTCCTTCAAGAGTTTTCCCTGCACTTTCTTCAAGTATTTTTATAGTTTCATGTCCTAAGTTTAAATCTTTTATCCAGTGAGAGTCTATCTTAGTTAATGGTGAAAGGTGTGGGTCCACTTTCAGTCTTCTACAGGTCGCCAGCCTGTTCAACCAGCACCATTTGTTAAATAGGGAATCTTTTCCCCACTGAATGTTGTTAATTGGCTTGTCAAAGATCAAATAACAGTAAGTAGCTGGATTCATCTCTTGGTTCTCTATTCTGTTCCAAACATCTACCTCTCTGTTTTTGTGCCAGTACCATGCTGCTTTGATCACTATCGATTTATAGTACAGTATCAGGTCTGGTAGCATGATTCCTCCTGCTTTGTTTTTATTTCTGAGCCATGTTTTGGCTATTCGAGTTTTTTTCTGATTCCATATAAAACGAAGTATTATTTTTCAAGATCTATAAAATATGACAAGGGAGCTTGAATAGGAATTGCATTAAAAATATATATTGCTTTGGGTAGTATAGACATGTTAACAATGTTGATTCTTCCCAGCCATGAGCATGGTATGTTTTTCCATTTGTTAACATCTTCAGCTATTTTTCTTAAAGTTTCATAGTTCTCTTTATAGAGACCTTTCATGTCCTTTCTTAGATAAACTCCCAAATATTTCATCTTCTTTGGCACTACTGTGAAAGGAATAGAGTCCTTGACTGTCTTTTTTTTTTTTTTTTTTTGTCTTGGCTATTGTTGGTATATATAAAGCCTACTGATTTTGTACCCTGAGACATTGCTGTATTCCTTGATCACTTCTAAAAGTTTTTTAGTATAATCCCTAGTGTTTTCCAGATATATGATCATGTCATCAGCGAAGAGTGAAAGTTTGATCTCTTCTGACCCTATGTGGATACCCTTAATCACCTTTTCTTCCCTAATTCCAATGGCTCAAACTTCCATTTTAATGTTAAAGAGCAATGGAGACAATGGGCAACCTTGCCTGGTTCCTGATCTGAGTGGAAACGATTTCAATTTAACTCCATTCAATATGATATTGGTTGTGGGTTTGCTGTAGATAGCCTCTATTAGTTTAAGAAATGTGCCTTCTATACCAATTTTCTTAAGCATTCTGATCATGAAGGTATGCTGGATATTGTCAAAAGCTTTTTCTGCATCAATTGAGAGTATCATATGATATTTATTTTTTAGTTTGTTTATGTGCTGAATTACATTTATAGATTTATTGAACTAGCCTCGAGACCCTGGGATAAATCCCACTTGGTCATGGGGTATAATTTTTTTGATGTGTTCTTGGAGTCTGTTCATTAGGATCTTATTTAGTATTTTTGCATCAATATTCATTAGTGATATTGGTCTATAATTTTCTTTTCTTGTTGGGTCTTTCCCTGGTTTAGGGATAAAGGTGATGTTTGCTTCGTAGAATGTGTTGGGTAGTATTCCTTCTGTTTCTATATTTTGGAAGAGGTTTAATAATATAGGTACTAGTTCTTCTTTAAAGGTTTGGTAGAATTCTGACGTAAAGACATCTTGTCCTTTTCTTGTTAGGGAGATTTTGTATAGTTGATGCTATTTCAGAACTTGATATAGGCCTCTTCAACATTTGCACTTTGTTCTGGCTTAGTCTTCGTAGGTGGTGTACTTCCAGGTATTGGTCGATTTCTTTCAGATTTTCATAATTCTGAGAGTAAAGTTTCTTTTAATATTCATTAAGAATTTTTTTAATTTCTAAGGTGTCTATTGTTATTTTATCTTTACCATTTCTGATTGATGAAATTAGAGATTTTTCTCTTTTTTTTTTTTCCTGCTTAGGTTGGCCAAAGGTTTATCTATTTTATTGACCTTTTCAAAAAACCAACTTTTGGATTTATTGATCTGTTGTATAATTTTTATTTTCAATTCCATGTAATTCTTCTCTGATTTCAGTTATTTCTTTTCTTCTGCTGGATTTGGGGTTGGAATGTTCTTCCTTCTCCAGTTGCTTGAGGTATCCCATTAAGTTATTAACTTCCTCTCTTTCCATTTTCTTGAGGGAGGCTTGCAGTGCTATAAATTTCCCTCTTAGGACTGCCTTTGCAGTATCCCAGAGGTTCTGATAGTTTGTGTCATTGTTGTTGTTTTGTTCCAAAAATTTGGTGATTTCTGTCTTAATCTAATCTATAACCCATCTGTCCTTCAGCATAAGGTTATTTAGCTTCCATGTTTTTGTATGGTTATGCAGATTCCTGTTGTTATTGAGTTCAACTTTTATTCCATGATGGTCTTAGAAGATGCAAGGAATAATTTCTATTTTTTTAAATTTGCCAAGGTTAGATTTGTGGGCTAGGATTTGGTCGATTTTGGAGTATGTTCAGTGGGCTGATAAGAAGAATGGGTATTTAGTTTTTGGGGGATGAAATGTTCTGTAGATGTCTGTTAAGTCCAGATGTTGAATGGTTAAGTTTAAATCTAAAATTTCATTGCTTAGCTTCTTTTTGGAGGATCTATCCAGCACTGCTAAAGGGGTGTTAAAATTTCCAACTACTATGGAACTGGAGGAAATCAAGTTGCTCATGTCTGTTAGAGTTTCTCTTATAAATTGAGGTGCATTCTGGTTGGGTACATAAATATTAATAATTGAAATCTCATCATAATGAGTAACCTTTAACAAATATGAAGTGTCCATTTTTATCCTTCCTTATTTTGGTTGGTTTAAAGCCTATTGCATCTGCGAATAGGATTGCAATGCCTGCTTTTTTCTGCTTTCCATTTGCCTAGAGTATAGATGACCATCCCTTTACCTTGAGTCTATTTTTGTCTTTTAACATAAGGTGAGATTCTTGTATGCAGCAGATATCTGGCTTGAGTTTTTGTATCCAGTCAGCCAACTTGTGTCTCTTTAGAGGACAATTTAAACCATTCACATTAATTGAGAATATTGATAAGCCTTTCAAGAGTCCAGTGGACATTTTTAATCCTTTTGCAACTGTGGAAGTTGGAATTTGATCAAAATTTCCTGGGTGGGTTTACTTTTGTGGTGGAGGATTACGCTAGTCTTTATGGAGGATAGGTCTGAGAATATCCTGGAGAGCTGGTTTAGTTACAGCAAATTTCTTCAACATGTGAATGTCATTAAAGTATTTAATTTCTCCATCATAAATGAAACTCAGTTTAGCTGGGTACAGGATCCCAGGTTGAAAGTTATTTTGTTTTAGAAGATTAAAAGTCGATGACCATCCTCTTATAGCTTGAAAGGTTTCAGCAGAGAGATCTACAGTTATTCTAATATTCTTCCCCTTGTAGGTAATGGTTTTCTTTCATCTGGCTGCTTTCAGAATTTTCTCCTTCATATTAACTTTAGTAAACTTGATTATGATGTGTCTGGGAGATGTCTTATTGGGGTTGAGTCATGCTGGGGTTCTGAAACTGTCTGCTATCTGAAATTCAGAATCTCTTGGCATGTCTGGAAAGTTCTCTTTCATAATCTCATGGGGAAGAGACTCTGTGCCATGTGAAGCCACTTCATCGCTTTCGGGGATCCCTATAAGACGAATATTTATTTTTTTCGAATTATCCCAGAGCTCTCTGAGAGAGTGATCTGTTATTGCTCTCCATTTATCTTCCTCTTTGAGAGTTTGGGAGTGTTAGAAGGCTTTGTCTTTAATGTCAAAAATCCTTTCTTCTGCTTGGTCCATTCTGTTACTGCGGGATTCTACTGTGTTTCTCAGATCTTTGAGGACTGCAACTTCTTGTCTCAATGTATCAAAATCTTTGGTCATTTGGTCTTTCAATTCATTGAATTCTTGAGACAATTTTGGGTTACTGCTTGGAATTCTAATTCGATCTTATTTGCTATCCAGATTCTGAATTCGATTTCTGACATCTCAGCTATATGTTTGTGCATGGGATCTTGTGCTGTGTCTGCCCCATTGTTCCTTGGGGGTGTTAATCTACTCTGATTATTCATATTGCCAGAGTATTTCCGTTGATTTCGCCTCATGATTGTTTTTCACTGTTGCCTCTGGCTGTACTCAGAGTTGGGGAGGTGTCTCTCCAAGATTAGACCCCAGCAGGATCACTCTATTTTTGCTGGATCTTTTTAGGGAGTGATCCTGTGTAGCTCCTCCGGGGGTGCCCCAGCCAGGGAGTTCTGGTTGTGGGAGCAGCTCCGGAGTATGACACATCTCGTTCCAGCAACAGGGTGGGAGGTTGTGCACACGATTCTGTGAGTGCCTTTTGCCCAGTGACTTTGACACAGAGAGCCCAAGGCTCCCGCAGTCTCTGGCCAGGAGAAGGGCTCCACGCAGAGGCAGGGAGGGTTCCAGAGGGCACACGGCTACCATTGTCCCTAGCCAGTTGAACGGACCAGTGTGGAGGCAGGGAGGGTACAGGAGGGAGGACACGGGGTTGTGCATCTCCGGAGTTCCTGGTCAGGGCGTGTGGAGTCCTGGTGGGCATGGGTCACAGATCGTGGTGCAGCTCTTACCGGGGTCCAGGCGGGCACCGATCACAGGTCGTGGCATAGTTCTTATGGAGGTCCTGGTGTGCGCCAATTGCGTGTCACAGTGCTGCTATTATGGAGGTCCAGGCAGGGTGATCATGTGTTGCGGTGCAGCTCTTATGGAGGGCCAGGTGGGCCTTTCTTTTTTTTTTTAAATTACAAAAACTAACCTGTCGCTTTCACTTCCAGCAATGGCTTGGGTGATTTACAAAAAGTGTATTTCAAAGATAGCAAAATAAGTAAAGCTAGTATTTCTTTCAGAACTAGATTCAGTTGTGTGACTCCTTAGGACAATAATTTGGAGGTTTGGTAACTTATTAATGTCATCCTGAGGAGATTCCAGTGGACAGACTCTCACATGATTTCAGATGGCCCAGAAGGAGCCATCTAGGGCATGATGTAATTTTCAGGTTGTAAATAACTTTTAACCCGAGGCCTACGAGATTGCCCATTCTAGACAAACAAAATTAATGCTCTGATTTTGTTTCATTATATTTTGTTGTAGCTTTTGTTGAAAGCTGGGAAGAGATTGGGGGTGTGTGTTTGAAATGACTGTAAGGAGAACTTAAAATTGATGATTGCAGTGTGTGTTTTAACACATTAACAAATTTAAATTCCTAGATTTCTCTTTTGAAATGTATCTTCTATTGCTGGGCATGGTGGTACATGCTTGAAATACCTGCACTTTGGAAGGACAAGGCAGAAAAATTACTTGAGGCCAGGAGTTTGAGATAGGATGTACCTAACATACATTAAGACTCCCTTGCTTAGTGTCACAGCCTAAATAATAACGTAAGAATTGAATTCCTATTACCCATAAGAGTGATGAAATTCCTCTACTTACAGTGAAAATCACTAAGCCTCTGTGCTCTGATAAGGGACGTTTATCAGAGAAAGAATATAGTGAGTATTTGGAGCAATGCTATTCTCTTAGCATGAGTGTCGGGTCTCTGTACATCATCCTTGGTCCCACTGGAACTATGGAAATGCAGCTAGTCCTGTTCAATATCTTTCCATTTGTGCATTGCAAAACGACTTCACTGGACTGCTTTGGTACTGGGTGTTCATGGCCTTGAGAAGAGTGACTTTATCTTATTTAATAATTTAAAATGTCTGAGATTGCATTGATGAAAGTTCCCCAAGTTATTTCATCCAAAGGATGCTGGGAAATTCCCCTCCTGAGCATGTCATTGGTCAGTTCAATATAGGAGTGTTATAAAACAGAAATAGTAACTTGTACATTTTCCTTCTATATCAGTTCACATTTATTCAATGAACAATATTTGCTGTGCCTGCTACTCTTGGAGATGGAGATACAGAGTTATACAAAAATAGACAAATATCTGCCCTCTTTGACCTTTCATGTTGATTAAAGAAGGATCTTTAATACCTGCACCCCAAACAGAGTATCTTTAAACAAACCACTTTGCTGAATATTACCTTTCATAGCGGATTGAAAGAGCTCAAGCTTCCTCCTACTGGGACTAAGATGCAAATGGTTAAGGAATCCTCTTATGTCTGGGCTATATTGGGTAGTGTTTGAGTTATTAATATCCTATACAATTTTTTTTTTTTAGTAATTACTTCACAATGTAGCACCTGTGACTTGTCAAGCAGCCGAGTTTCAAGTGTGGATTTTATAGCACTTATGTCACCAACACCTGTCTTTACCTACCCTCATCCATAGCCAAACGAAACTGGAAGTTTCCAAACTTAATGTCTACATTAAAATTCAGCATCCAAACTAAACTACTTCCCTCTGTGAATATTGAATGAGCATTTTACAGTACAGGGCCTTGATATTAGGGTTCTTAGTTACCATTATATAAATTATCTTACAGATTTATATTATATTATGGAAAAGAAAGCAAACTTTTAGCTCCCATAAAATTTATTTAGGAGAGTTCCCCCTCTCTTCATATAGACAATTTCCAGAGGTGTAGATTTCAAATCAAGAAAGCTAAAAGTCAAAATAAATCTCCTCCATTTACAAAATGGCTATGCTAGTTAATTAACTTGTATAAAACTAAATCTCTTTTTCTTTAAAGTAGGAGTAAAAATTACTTTGCAGTAATGCTATGAAAATCAACTGAGATAATATATAACAACTACTCAGATGATATTCTTATCCTTCAGCTGCTTTGCAATAATAATCAAAATGTGAATTTACTGATGTGTAAATTCTATCTCAATAGAGTTGTTATAAATAATGTTGGGGGGTCTAATGCAGCCATAAATGAACTCCTCTTCCTCCTCCTTCATCCTTTCCTCCTCTTCCTCCTCCTCTCATCCTAAGACAAAGGACCTAGATAGAACGTCCCCAAAGTTCCTGCCGAAGGACACTAACTCACCAAAGCCTTCCAGGCAAGCTGTGAAATTTTCCCACCGCCTACAGCCCCATATAAAAAGGATCTCTAACTGCCCCCCTCACACTGGGCACAGATGCCACCTTTGCACCGCCCAAGCAGGTCACCCTTCCCTTTTAATCAACCTGGCCTGAACATCTCGTCTCCAGTCTTATCTCTGGATGCTTCCACTTAGACCTTTCAAATAAAACAGTGCAATGGCCTTCAATACAAGTATTCAATGGAAAATAATAGTATATGATATTTGCATAATGATACAGTTTCAATGCACTTTACGTATTACCATACCTGGGGTCTAAATGAGATCCCTTTAAAAATACTTATGTACATCACATATTTGGCCTATTACTTTGTATTATCAGGGAACACAAAATAAATAGGTTCAGAGAGATTCAATGCAATATAATTTATAGAGTGCCTAGTGTAGGACTGGTGTTATGCCAGAGCCACAGAAGCAACCATGAGGAAATCATAATACTTGCTATCTTGGAGCTCACAATATGGCAACAGACATTTTAGCAACTAATTGCAAGATGACCTAATAACTAAAATGAATTATCGCATTATGGTCTGTAAATGAAATGAACATAAAAGTCATATAAAAGTGCTGAGTGATATTTTCAGGGTTGTTGGAAGGTCTACACGAAAGGTGGAAAATTTCTGTGCAATGTTATTCCAATAGCCTTGATTCTGCTATTAGTTTACCTATAATACTATAGGGAAATAGAAGAAGGAACAGGGGCAAAGTAACCCAGTGAAGAAAAGAGGAGATTTGGACTGAGTCAAATTCGACTTAACATTCCAGCTCTTTCACTAATATTAAGTAAATACCTTAATATCTCTGAGATTCAACTACCTTCATTAGAAAATTAAGGTTATTTCTACCTTAGGATATTTGAGACTCACTGCCCTACCTTCTTGAAGAGCCTCAGTTATGACTATAAGAGAATCGCTAAATGGACAGTCATTCAAAGAAAACTGAGCTGAACACAGTGCCTGAAACACAGCTAGCACTCAATAGATAATAATAATAATAATAATGTGGAAATATGTCTGTGATCTCTTCATTCTCAGAGTTCTAACAAAAGTGCATCACCAATCTGGCCCTTAGCACTTTCAGCATTGATAGCTAATTGATTACAGTTTCATATGTATAAGATTTATACCCAATTATATATTCCTTGAAAGCCAACATTGTGTTGTGTTTTGGTAAGTCCCTCTCACATCACTTAAAACTATGTTTGGTAGTGAATAATGTACATACTTTTTAAAGTTTGGTTATATGATTTGTTCATTCTTTTTCTTCACCTTTTCTACGTGGAATCCTAATATTAAACTCCAAAAGGATAATATAGCTGCACAAAATATCTAAAGGTTTCTCCATCCAATCAACACAGAACCTCACATTCACAGTAAGGATTGTATTAGGCTGATGTGAACAGTGCAAAACTCAAAAGAAATAACAGCTTTTAGATCTTATTGTTATTCCTAGGACACTTCTGCTTACTGGAAAAAGTGGTAATCATTTTAACTGTAAAGTGAAACATTCCAGTGGTTGGGTATGGTGGAGGTGGAACTATGAACACCGTCTAGCAGTCTAGACAACGTATACAGAATTGACTTAGGAAAGTCCTTCAAGGCCTATACTGTATCTTGAATATCTTTGTATATAATTCCTTATACATAAGGAGCACTTAATAACAAGTAGTAAAGCAACAAATTAAGAACTCTCAGACTCTCAGGCATCCTTAGCCATGATTTGCAATAATGCACTCAGAGTGTGATTTGGAACGCAAGATGTGGCAGTCTCTCCTATCTGCAGTGGCAACGCTCTCAACTTGGTGGGTGGCAGGAGAGGACCAGGCTTCATGTGAGCTGAAAGATGACAGGTTAGAAGTGGAGGGGCGGGTGACATAATGTCACTGTTTTCATCAATAGTCCATCATGCATCTATGTTTATACAAATGAACTCACCTTTTAACCTTAGTAGACAGTCAAATCATCCTGTCAACGATGGATGTTAAGCCTTTGTCTTCACCACCTTGTCACTACAATCCCATCTCTATTTCTAGAGAAGAAAATAGAGGTGCTTAAAATTAATCAGCTTATATAATAAATTTAATAAACTCATACAAGTATGATCACATGATGTTACCTATAAAAATTGCCTTCATAAAGAGATCCCTAAAAATGTCAAGAAAACTTAGGAATTTAGAGATATTGTCTGCAAACTTATACCATATACATATATACGTATAGTGCGTGCATATACATATATAGGGTATGTATGTGTGTACGTGTGTGTGTGCTAAAAATAGCAATAGAGAAATTGCAAAGCGCAGCATGAAACTGAAGCATAAAACTGCAAACTTTGTCATCCTTGTTCCAAACTCAAAATATTACATATTGCTTTTTTTTATTTTATTTTTTCATAGACAGGCTTTGCTGTGGCTGGAGTGCAGTGGAGCAATCACAGCTCACTGCAACCTTGAACTTCTGGGATCAAGCCAACCTCTTGTCTCTGCCTCCCAAGTAGCTAAGGCTACAAGCACATGCCACCACCCTGGGCTAATAAAAAAATAAAAAAATTAAAGGCGGGGTCTCACTGTATTGCTCAGCTTGGTCTCACACTCCTGGCCTTAAGTGATCCTCCCACCTTGCTCTCTCAAAGTGCCAGGATTACAGATGTGAGCCACCACACCCGGCCTGTGTTGCTTGGTTTTAAGAAAAAAAATGGCTGTTAAAGGTAATTGTTTTGTAAGTGTAACTGAGACTATTGCTAAAAATGTGTAGTAAAATGCATAGCTAATCACACACTTTATCTTTCTGAGTATGCGCCCTAGTTAACACCTTGCTGGGACGTCTATATTAATTGGCAGCTGATTGGTATGTGAAGGGACAGGGAAAGCTCACTTTCTCAGAAACAATCACGGTGCTTACATTTTCAATTGAACAATATTTGAGTAGATTGACTTCTTAGGATTGATTAGGAATTATTGCAAATAAATAGAAAATTCCCCAAATGAATTAATTAGGCTTTCCATCCGCCTGTACACTGCTATGTTTGTGGTTATTCTCTTTACCCTCTTCTGTTCTAAGCCTCATCACAGTGTTAGTAAATGTGCTCCCCTTCCCAGCTTCAGCCTTCTCAAGCTCCTGACAGGCCTGCACCGGTTGTGGCAACATCCTCGGGTTAGCATTAAGTATCCTGCTCTGGGACTCCATCTCCCAGTTCTGTTTGCAGAAATCACTGTCTTTTTCTTGTTTCCAACCTGCTTTACGATCTGCTTCTTTCTGAGATGGCTTGTGGGCACCTGCATCCTTCTCTTTCTCAAAGGTATTACCTCTCTATCAGATTTTTCATTTTTTTAATTTACTACCCTATAATCTCAACAAATAAGTTCCTCTGTAGTGCTAGGGCACTAGCAATAAATGACTCTGAAGCCATTATCTGAATATTCATCCCCACACTGTGGTTTTGTCCTTTGGTGCAGGTGTTTATCACAGTGTCAGGGACAGGTGATGCCTGGCTGGCAAGCTTCCGACCTCTGCCTTCCTGATTTAATGCCTATTTTGGGAATGATGGCAGAGACGCTCACGCCATTCTGTTCTCTGTGATAATCAAGTTCCCTGTGGATGATGACATTATCATACCTCATGCTATTTCCTACTGGTCAGTGGAGAAATATGAAAACAATGTTTTTAAAATAGAGAAATAGACACATGAGCCCAAGGAAGCAGAGAGCTATAAAGAGGACTTCCTTGGCTATGGTAGGCATCTTTCTAAAGTGCAGTCAATGTGATGATATTTGACGACTGCGGCAATGGCCTCTTAATTTTCCGCTTTTTAGGGTGTGTCTCCTGTAACTTAACAATTCTAGTAAGAGACCCAACCTTTTGACTTAATGCCAGTTTTGTGGCCTGCAAACACTCACCTGTGAACTTAATTTTCTTCAAAGATGTGCAGAAGATGACCAAACGGTATCCATATGTGACTCTCATGGAAGTAAGATAAACTTAATTTTTTTATACTTTGTTTATATAAATTTCGGTGAACTTCCATCTAAATTCTGTCATCACTTGCATGCTATCCTGCCTGGATGATCTGATAATGCTTATGCAATACAGATATAGTAAAGCATTTTTCTTTTTTGGATCTATATTGGTATTGAAGGGTTTTTTTTTTAAGCAGGATTATTTTATGTCTCCAACATACATGCTTTAGAAAATTTTTAAGATATTCGAAAGAAATATAAAAATGTTAATTTTTCTTTACTTTTTACTATATATGTAACCGAGGCCACTGCTAAGAATGTGTGATTAAATGCATACGTGATCACAAGCTTTATCTTTCTGAGAGTGAGCCCTAGTTAACACCTTGCTGGGACCTCTACAAATAGACACTGATTGGCAGCTGATTGATAGGTGAAGGGACAGGAAAAGTTCACTCAATCAGAAAAATTCATGGTGCTTATACTTTCAAATGAAACAATATTTGAGCAAATGGAGTTCTTAGGATTGATTAGGAAGTAGTGGAAATAAATTAAAAAATTCCCAGACAATTAAGAATTAATTAGGCTTTCATCACCCCAGTACACTGATATGCTTGCCCTCCATCCACCCTCTGTGTCTCATCACAGTTTTAATAAATATGCTCCCCTTCCCAGCTTCAGACTCAGTCGCGCAGTGCTTCTCAAAATCCTGACGGGGTATTCGAAAAATAAGTCCCTTCTCATTCCTTTTATATATTTATTTATTCTTAGCATGAGAAATGCTGTCCATTCAAATAGATTAACAATTTGTTTGAGAAAGCTTGACTATCTTAAATCTAGAATAAGGGGATTAAGCTTCAAGAGAAATATTGATAAGTTAGGGTTGCTTCCTGCTTAATAGCAAGTCTGGAAAGCCCCACTTTCTACCTGTAACTGTGATCTCTGACTCTACACCCAACTCCAGCTCCGTCTTCCCCAAGATGTCTTTCCAGTTAGCCCTGAATTATTCCTATCCCTTAACTTCTAAAAAACATTTTGTCCTAATCTCTGTTTTCTCATTGATTACATTGAGATCTTGCATTAATTTTCTAGTGTCTGTTATATCTGAAGCTAGAGCCTAACTGGCTTCAATCAGGTGTTCTCTCTTCTGCATCTTTGCAGAGGCCTTACCCCTAGTAGGTAATTTGAACAGTTCAGAAAATACCTTTTGAAAATACTAACTTTAAATCCATTTACTTTTATGACTTTTCTTTCTTATTCTACACATGTACCTCTGGATTTAGGGTATATTCCCAGAAAGTTTCGCAAAAATTCCATTGTAATTTCACTGTCTAGTCTCTTTGTTGGCCCAGCATATGAATGAACTTATCTTCATCTATAGTATTTCATATGTAAGGGGAAATTTAAGACTTTCAAATAAGCAGCAGAGATTTCTGGATATTCTTTCAGCAGCAGGTTAGAGCCTCTGAAAATTATCTGATCCAATAGAACATGCATGGCTGCCTTCCTTGGATTATTGCACAAGTCTGTGGAGAGTCAAGTCAAGTTGTAGAGAACTGAAGGCCGTGAAAGGGTCTGTTCAGTGTCAGAACAACCCACCCTTCTGTTTTGCATCCACTTGCAAGTTCATTTTAATGTTTCTGACCTAGAAAAGTACATGATCTTTTGAGTCTCCAGTATACCAGATGGAAAATCTCTTGAATTCCTCTTTTACTTAATGAATTAAATAATATCTTGACACACATTTTTTATTTAGATTTGTAGGAGAGTTATGATCCTACCTCATTTTGAAAAATAAGTTTGAACAATTGTTTCCTGCCAAGGTCCTGTTGCTTCCAAACAGTGGCATGTCACAATAAAAATACAACTGTTACCTCAAAAATATTTTTTATTATATTTGTGTTTACTGCTCTCTAGAAAACTTTTCTACTTTTTGGCAGAATTATGAAGCTTAAATAATTCAGTAAATCCTTCTATCCCCTTAATAGCTATAAAAAGAGTTGTGGAAAGAGTTTGAGTGAGGTAGATAAATATATCATGGATTGTGATGGTGAGTATTTTTAGGTATAAAGATATCCCAAGGACCTCTGTGGATTTCAGTAATCTATTGTTCTGGGTTAGTGCCTGGATACTCTTCTTACATTGGGTGTATTTAAAACATCAGTGAAATACAAATGTTAGAATGGCTAAATTACAAAACACTGACAACCCCAAATGCTGGTGAGGATGTGGAACAATTGGAATTTTCATTCATTGCTGGTGGGAGTGCAAAATGGTACAGCCACTTTGAAAGACAGTCTGGCAGTCTCTTGACAACGCTACGCCTTATCTTACTATACAGTACAACTCTCATACTTTTTAGTATTTACTCCAATAAGTTGAAAACTATGTCCACATAAGTATCTTCATACAAATGTTTATAGCAACTTTGTTAACCGTTGTCAAAATTCGAAAGCAGCCAATGGATAAACAGATGATGGTCCATCTATATAATGGAAGATTATTTAGTGACCAAAAGGAAATGTTATCAGGCCCAGAGGAATGTTAATTGCATACTGGTAAGTGAAAGCAGTAAGTCTGAAAAGGCTACATGTTGTATTATTCCAATTTTCCACTTTCCAGTACAACATTCTGAAAAAGGCAAGACTATAGAGATATAAGAAAGGTCAGTGGTTGCCGGGGACCAAGGTGTCAGGAGGGAGGGATGAGGAGGCAGAATACGGAGATGTTTAGGGCAACACAACTATTCTGTGTGACACTGTAATTATAGATGTGTGATATTCTGTGTTTGACATACATAACCCACAGAACTGCACAACAGAAAATGAACCTTAATATAATTGACAAATGTTAGTATTGAGGTGTTAGTCCTGATTTATCATTTGTAACAAATGTATTCATATTTCACTACTGCAAGATGTGGTTAATAATAGGAGAAATTGCATGCAGAGAGGCAGGAACACTCTGTATTCTCCGCTCAATTTTTCTGTAAACCTAAAACATCTTTAAAATGTATCTTAATTTTTTTGAAATGAGAGAAGAGGCAGGAACACTCTGTATTCTCTGCTCAATTTTTCTGTAAACCTAAAACATCTTTAAAATGTATCTTAATTTTTTTGAAATGAGAGAAAGAGGGAAAAGAATAACTAGAATAATATTGCTTATTGCCTCATCTGTAAAATCGGGTGTGACCTTGGATGTGAAAAATCATTTAGCATTAAAATATGAAGTGATAGCATAGATTTCATCAGCTTGATTACAAAAGTGCACTCCAAAATATAATTTAGTGAATTATACTAAGTTGAAGGGAGAGGAGGCAGAGTATAAAAAGAGGAAATATGCTAATTATACCATTGTTTATGTAAAGCAATCTTTAAATTAATTATAGACTGCTCATATATATGTATATATACACACACGTGCATACATGTATAGTGTGTGTAGTAATTATTTATTACATTCAAATTGCTATACACATATGATATAAAGGTAATCATAAAGCTACCCTCTAGTATGAATATACTTATTTTCTTAGATGTCAGAGAAATCAAATACATGTGTGCCTTGTGTGTACATGCACACACACACATCACCAAAAAAATAGGCAATTTTAGGAAAATATGCTCGTAAGGAGTACAATTCAAACCAAAAACATGACATAAACTTTATCATGCCATCTTATGTAAATGGGTTTACCTATTCTAAAAATTGGTCCACAAAACAAAATTCAGTTCTTTCTGTAAAGTCACAATCTGGGCAGCACCTGTGGCTCAGAGAGTAGGGTGCCGGCCCCATATACCAAGGGTGGCAGGTTCAAACCTGGCCCCAGCCAAACTGCAACAAAAAATAGCTGGGCTTTGTGGCGGGCGCCTATGGTCCCAGCTACTTGGGAGGCTGAGACAAGAGAATCGCCTAAGCCCAAGAGCTGGAGGTTGCTGTGTGCTATGACGCCACAGCACCCTACCAAGGTCAACAAAGTGAGACTCAGTTTCAAAAAAAAAAAAAAAAGTCACAACCTAAGTAATGTGATTCCTCATAGCTGAAAATAAGGAGAGATGAGTAAACGCCAAGGAAATGCATGTCAAAGTGAAGCAGGGGCTGAAATGTTAATGTCAGCGCAGGTGGAATTGACGATTTCCTTCTGAACGAGAATAACAATGTGGTTGGAATTCTCTATCACGTAAGATTTATGGTAATTAAGATAGAAGGATGGAGGACAAAGATAAACAGCTATAGTAACTTAATATAATGTATAACCTAGACACAGATGAATGCATATGAGAAAGCTTAATTCATAACTGAGACGCCACTGAAGTTTATGGGCAGAATTGACTGTCTCTTCAATAAATGGTCCTGACAAATTCTGCTGTCTATACCAGAAAAGAATACTTCTTTCACAAGGAATATTCAAGTGTAAAAAGCAAATTTATAAACGTTATAAAGAAAATATAAAAGACTAGACTAGAAAATTAGGCTAGAAAGATGTGTTCTTTCACAGAAATGAGAAGAGCTTAAGCCATTAAAATGAATCCATAAATTTAAATAAATGAAAATGTAGAATTTGCTATTCATCAAAGTGAATGTGAAAACACGCCACAAACCGAAAGAAGGCATTTGAAAAATATCTACCCGTCAAAGTATTTGTGTTGAGAATAAAAAAATAAACTTTGCAAGTGATCAAAGAAATGCATAGTAAGGCCTAAAATCCTCCAATTTAACCAAAATTTAAAAGTCTGACATTAATTTTGGGATATGGCTGTTTTAAAGAACACCAAGTGGGTGATGGGAGCATTAATGGCCCTGAATTAAGCATTATAAAAGCTATCCACGTAACAAAAACTTTTAAACCTCTTAATACTTTGAATTTAAAAAAAAAAAGTAGGCCAGGCATGGTGGCTCACCTCCATAATCTTGACAGTTTGGGAGACTAAGGCAAGAGGACTGCTTGAGGCCAGGAGTTTGAGATCAGCCTGAGCAATAGTGAGATTCTGTCTTTACAAAAACTAGAATAATTAGCCATGTGTGGTGGTGACCACCTGTATTCCCAGCTACTTGGGAGGTTGAGGCAGGAGAATCACTTGAGCCCAGGAGTTTCAGGTTGCTGCAAGCTGTGATGATGCCACTGCACTTTAGCTGGGGCAAGAGAATAAGACTTTGCCTCAAAAACAAATAAATAATAAACATTTTCTTAAATGGTGTTTTCTTTACTATTGATATATGTACAAATTTTTATAATTACATTACAAAAATTTTTCTTATCCATTTTTTCTGTGTTCAATATTTAATTAAAAATTTAAATCCAGTCTAAAATTCCATGTTTAAAGAAAATCTATCATGCAAAATTATAAAACTTGTATATCTTTTTTTTTAATTTTAATTATTATTATTATTATTTTTTGTGACAGAGTCTCACTATGTCACCCTTTGGTAAAGAGCCGTGGCATCACAGCTCACAGCAACCTCTAACTCTTGGGCTTAAGCAATTCTCTTGCCTCAGCCTCCTGAGTACCTGGGACTACAGGCACCCACCTCAATGCCCGGCTATTTTTTGTTGCAATTATCATTGTTGTTTAGCTGGCCTGGGCTGGGTTTGAACCCGCCACCCTTGGTATATGTGGCTGGTGCCATAACCACTGTGCTACAGGTGCTGAGTCAAAAAACTTATATATTTTTGATCTCATAGGCTGGGCTATATGAGAATTTTTCTTGTTTATGATTTCTTAATTCCACTGAGTAACTTTGAATTTCTATTTATCAAAATTCATTCAAAAAAGAAACCATCTGAAGGTAGAGAAAGGAACATACTGGTCAAAGAGTACGTAGGTCACTATGAAAGTTTTGGGGCAGATTGTGTTATGGTCCATGATTTCATTTCCAAGAAACCCACAGAAAGGATGCAGTGTCCTTTCTGAGTCACCTGCTGTACAAAGTTTTCTGAGGTCAGATGAATGCATTCTGGAGATCCATGGTACATCAGGGTGACTATAGATAATAATAATGTATAACTGAAAATTGCTGTGAGTAAATCTTAAATGTTCTAGACACACAAATAATAACTGTACAAGGTGATGGATATGTTAATTAGTTTGATGGTAATAATAGATTTATAATCTATGTTTATAAAAAATCCTGTTGCATATCATAAATATATATATATAACTATCAGCTCAACTGCAATAAAGATGGAAATTTTTAAAAATAATAAAAAAGTAATCATGACTTAAGATGAAGGACTATTTTTGCTACATATTAGATCTGCTGTACAGGAATGGGCACATGTCAATTTTTTCACCTGTGGAATACAGTTCTCTATGTGAATTTGACTTCTCCGTAAGAAACAAAGCATTCTTCCTCATAATATATATGTCAAACTAACAATGGTAGCAAATTATTCGATGTGCCTGCACCAGGTAGTGACGTCTAGTCCCCTTGCCCTTGAGTCTGCCTTGACCTGTGATTGCTCGAGCAGTAGAATTCAGCAGAGTGCTGCTATATCTCTTCCTTGACTAGAAGCTTCTCCCTTAGTCTCTTGTAATCTTGAGATTTCATATTTGAAGTGCAAGTGCTGCAGAAGAAACTATGAGGAGAGGTGCTAAGATTATTTGGAAAAGGAGAGGGACCCAACAAAACCCAGTCGTTCAGATAGCTCTACCAGGTTGACAGGCAATTAAGTAAGCGTATCTTGGAATCTCCAACTAGCTCAGTCATCAGCTGAATGCCATTGAGTGACCGGAGTGAAACAGTCCCAGAACAGAAAAATCACTCAATGAAGCAATTGATACATTTCTGGCCCCATACATTATGATATATAACAGAATGTTTCTTGCTTTAACTACTATGTTAGAAGTTTATTGCAAAGTAATAGATAATAGGAAAATTATACTTTACTTCAGTTTGTTTAGAATAATTTGGTTTGTAAAATAAAAATGGAAACTAACTATGATAATATTTCATGGTAAATAGAGCCTTTCACAATCTAGAACTATATTAGCACTCATAATTGTAAAAAAAATACAACTTTTATTCAACACTGTTGGACATAGCTAAAGAACAATTTAACAAATTAATTTTAAAGAGTGGTAAGTATTATGAAGGTGACAAATGCATTACTAAGAGGTCAAGGGAAGAGATTTGGTTACCAGGTTAGGAAAACTAAATGCTAGCATCACTGATGCTAGTAAAGTCTTAGAACACCATAAAAGACTGATTGACAGATAAATTAAGTACGTTATTATAAATTATTTCAACTGGTAGTAATAAAAAAGGAAGATTAAAATAGTAGTCTGTGATTAATTTTTATTAAATAATTATGAGTTAATTTTTGTGTGTGTTGAGAGATGTGAGTCCATGGGCGGCGCCTGTGGCTCAGTGAGCAGGGCGCCGGCCCCATATACCGAGGGTGGCAGGTTCAAACCCAGCCCCAGCCAAACTGCAACAAAAAAATAGCCAGGCGTTGTGGCGGGCACCTGTAGTCCCAGCTGCTTGGGAGGCTGAGGCAGGAGAATCGCCTAAGCCCAGGAGTTGGAGGTTGCTGTGAGCTGTGTGATGCCACGGCACTCTACCGAGGGCAATAAAGTGAAACTCTGTCTCTACAAAAAAAAAAAAAAAGAGAGAGATGTGAATCCTGTTTCAATCTCTTATTAAGTGTCTATCCAGTTTTCCAAGCCCCATTCATTAAACAGGGGTTCTTTTCCCGAGTGTATTTTTTTGTCTGCTTTGTCAAAAATAAGATGGGACTATGAGGATGATTTCATCGCTGGGTTCTCTGTACTGATCCATAGGACTCTGTCTCTGTTTTTGTGCTAGTACCATGCTGTCTTGATTACTACAGCCTTGTAGTATAGCTTGAAGGCTGGTAAAGTGATGCCTCCCATTTTGGTTCTCATTTCATGAGGTTGCATTGGTTATTTGGGGTCTTTTCTGGATCTGTATGAAATGCACCATTATTTTTTATGGATTTGCATAAAAATGGCATTGGTATTCTAATGGAGATCGCAGATCACATTGAACCTGTAGGTCACTGTGAGTAGTATAGTCATTTAACAATGTTGATTGTGCCAATCCTTGAGCAAGGTGTGTTTTTCCATCTGTTTATAACCTCTGCAATTTCTTTCCTGAGTGCTTAAGAGTACCCTTCAAAAGAGGTGTTTTACCTCTTTTGTTAAATATATTCCTAGGTACTTTTTCTTCTATTGCTACTATGAAAGGTGTTGTGTTTTTTATTTGATTCTCATCTGGCTTGTTGTTGGCTTATATAAAAGCTACTGATTTGTGTACAGTGATTTTGTAATCTGAGACTTTTCTGAACTTATTTATCAATTTCAGCAAATGTTTGAATATTTGATTGAATATTTGGGGTTTTCTCAATATAAGATCGTATCATCAGCAAAGAGCGATAGTTTGTCCTCTTCTTTCTGCATTTGGATACCCTGGATTTTCTTCTCTTGCTTAATTGCTCTAACTAAGACTTTCCAGCACTTTTTTGAACAGAAGTGGAGATAGTGGGTAACCTTGTCTGGTTCCAGTTCTTTTTTTTGTTTGTTTATTGGTGGGGATTCATTGAGGGTACAATAAGCCAGGTTACACTGATTGCATTTGTTAGGTCAAGTCCCTCTTGCAATCATGTCTTGCCCCCAGAAGGTGTGGCACGCACCAAGGCCCCACCCCCCTCCCTCCTTCCCTCTCTCTGCTTTTCCTCCCCCCCCCATGACCTTAATTGTCATTGATTGTCCTCATATCAAAATTGAGTACATAGGATTCATGCTTCTCTATTCTTGTGATGCTTTGCTAAGAATAATGTCTTCCACTTCCATCCAGGTTAATACGAAGGTGGTTCCAGTTCTAAGCAAGAATGCTTTCAATTTTTTTCCATTCAATATGATGTTGGCTATGAATTTGTTGTATTTGGCCTTTATAATACAAACTTTGAAGTATGTTCCACCTATACCGATTTTATTGAGCATTTTTATAATAGGCTGATGACTTTTGTCAAATGCTTTTTCTGTGTCTACTGAAAGGATAACAAGATCAAATGGTCTTTGTTTTTGCATTTATTTATGTGATGAATTCCATTTTTGGTTTTGTGTATGTTGAACAAAACTTACATCTCTCAGATCAAGCCCTCTTGGTCATGAGAAATTACATATTTTATGAGCAGTTGAATTCAGTTTGCTAAGATTTTATTGTGAATTTTTACACCTATATTCATTGGGAGATTTGTATGTAGTTTTCGTTTTTAGTTGTGTCTTTTCTTGAGTTTGGTATCAAGGTGTACTGGCTTTGTACAATGAATTGGGGCAGACTCCTTCATTCTTAATTTTATGGAATAATTTTTGCATCTTAGGTACAAATTGGTAAAATTTGAGCATGAAACCATTTAGTCTAAGACTTCATTTTGTTAGAAGATTTTTGTTGATGCTTAAATTTCAGTGCTTTATTGGTCTATTCAGTGTTCTATTTCTTCCTGATTAAGCCTAGGGAGGTTATGTCCTTCCAAGAATCTGTCCACTTCCTCCACGTTTTCAGGTTTATGGGCATAGTGTTTTTTTAGCATGGTGATTTTTGTAAGTATTCCGAATGATGTTTTGTATTTCTATTGTATCTATTGTGATTTCTCCTTTTTCATTTTTAATTGAGCTTCTGCATTTTTCTGTTTCTGGCTAATCTAGCTAGATGCTTGCCAATTTTATCTTTCAAAGAACCACCTTTTGGCTTCATTAATTTTCTGTATAGTTCTTTTTTTTCTTGATTTCATTTAGTCCTGCTCTGATCTTGGTTATTCTTTTTTCTTAAGCTCATTTTGTGATTGGTTTGTTCTTCCTTTTCCAGGTCCTTGAGATGATTCATCAAATTGTGGATTTGTGGTATTTCTGTCCTTTGCATGTAGGCATTTAAGGCTATGAGTTTTCCTCTCAGGACTGCTTTTGCTGTATCCCACATATGTTGATAACTTTTGTCTACCTTATCATTTACTTTGATATCAGTCACAATTTTAATTGCATATCAGAATCATTTGGGAAAATTGTAAAATTACTACAGACAAATAAAATAAGAATCTCTGGGATTATAAAAGGGGTGTGATTTTTTTTTTTTTAGGAAAGCCTTCCTATTTAATTTTACTGTGCAATCAGAGGTAATAACTGCTTGTTTCATAGGATTTGACAAATTATGCTTACAACAAATATTTAAATGTTAAATAGTATTTTGTTCATAAAATGTACTCTCTATATAATATTTGTTTATGAGTTGTGTCTTAGTTCAGACTTCTATTATAAAATATCTTAGGCTAGGTAACATGTAACAACAGAAATTTATTGCTCACAGTTGTGGAGGCTGGGAAGTCCAAACTCAAGGCACCAGCAGATTTGGTGTCTAGTGAGGGCCTGTTCCTCATAGATTTTGGCTTTTGTATTCTCACTTGATAGAAGGAGAAAACAAACTCCTTTAGGCCCCTTTTATAAGAATACTAGGCCCATGAATGAGGAATCTGCCCTCATCTCCTAATCTTATTTTCAAGACTGTATCTTGTAATGCTATTGGAGATAAAATTTCAAAATATAAATTTTAAGTAGTAAAGTTAAACCAAGGACAAATAGTAGGGATTTTTATTTTCTATACACTGAGAGTCTTTCCGATGATTGCAAACCCTAACCACACATCCAAGACACAATTAGAAGGCCACTTACCTTAATCTAAGGTGACTACTATCAAGATTTAAAGACTTAATACCAAAATTATTGAATTAGTTAATTGAATTACTAAATTCAATTTTTACAAGTAGATAAAACCACATAACATAGCCTTCCTGGAACATCATTGCTATATTAGCTAGAGGTGTGAGGGGGAGACAGAGAGAGAATTAATTAAATTTGCATAAGACATTAACTAAAAGTGGTTGCGATTGGGTGACAGGTGAAGAGCAGTAGCTGAATGAAAAGACTCTCCAATGATGAAATAAAAATCTCACAACTTTTGCTTTGATACTGTTGCCGTATATTGAATTAAAATTATGCGAATGGCTAATTTAAAATGGCCTGGAACCTGTCAACCTTACTTAAGCATATGAGGGGCATAGATATCATGAAATAGGTGTGTGTATTAAATATTTATGATTATGTGTGAATCCATATGTGTGATATAAAGGTATGGGAGATTTTTGAAATTATTGGGAATAGTACACAGAATGAGTTGTTAGGAATAGTGAGATCATTAAGGTTAAGAGAAGAAACAAGGGAGTAAAACTCAGTTGGAATGGGACGATGACAAAATAAGCAATAATAGTAATAAAACCAATAATAACATTTGCTGAAGAATTTCTATAGTTTAATCACTGAATGATGAGTAAGACACTTTCTGGAATGGTGTGTTCATATTAGGACAGCTAAGAGAAAAAGAGTGATCAGTATCAGTGATGATTGCAATGGCTAACAGTTCAGGGGAGATGTTAATCTCAGTTTATAGTTAGAGGAGCAAGATGTCGTTTCTTCAAGGATCCAATATGTGTGTTTGTGCATATGCGTATGTGCATGTAAGAGAGTGAGAGGTCGACAATAAGCAGGGGTAGAAATAAGGTGCTTCAGTAAAAAAAAAAAGAAAAGAAAAGGAAAAAATTATGAATTATATAAAAGAAAATCGAGGATGGTCAAGAGTATATTTCTCTTTTAAACTCATGACAAGTCAAGTCAGAACAGATTGTATAATATACTCAATGCATACTTGAAACATGAGTAATTTTTACCTGAGATAATCCTATTCTGGGCTAAAAATCTGGATAATGAACAAGATTTTAAATGTTTTGTGCTATAAACGATGTTTTACCTTATAGCAGGAATGTGTTGGAAGAATTGAAAGTTGAGAATTTTTGCAGTGGATCATTAAACAGACATTTAGTACCTAGACGCACACAGAGAGCTGGGATTTTTGGTTTGCTTTTATTAAAGGTAAAACGTTTGGGGCAATTTGAGTACACTTTTGTATTCTAGATGATGGCAGGAAAATAAATTATTCAAAGCAAATATTGGTGAGAATCCCTGGCTTCTTGATGGTATCCTGTTTTTGTACTAGGCAATTCCTACTTTATTTGCCTTGTCTTTATGAAATATTTAACAGATGCATCATAGCTATTCTCAGTGGCTCAGTAATGAGTTTAGTAAATTTCCAAGCAACTAGAGTAATACCTCACTATTTGAAAAGAGCAGGAATGTGTCAACGGCATGAATGCCTTAGAAACAGATCTATCACTTGTCATATTCTACTAAACCTAAGAACACTTATGAAAGATGTGAATCTTAATCCCTTACCTTTTTGGCATGAAGCTCAAGATGTTTAAGTGTTGAATAATGATAATTTCAGAGTGCATCAGATTACTTTCATATCTAACAAACCAGAGAGAGATGATGCTTATGATTATGTGGAAAAGGTAAATGACTACAGAAAACTAAAGGTCGTATGTACACACACATACACACACACACACGGTGAGCTGGTGGTTAAAACATATAAAACTGAATAAGATAATTTTGTAAATACTTAATTTTGAAAGCAAATAAACCATCAGAAAAAATTATTAACATGTTCCTATCATAATGTGTCAAGGCAATATACTGAGAGCTACTTTTGCTATTATTCTGCATCAGAATGAGGGAGTGGTAGAGATAACATTTGCCTGTGTTTGGGTAAGTTTATCAGCATTTTGTTGTGCCTTGGCTTATCAAGTGCTCCACAAGATCCTGGTTGTGCCAAGCTGAGGGAAGTTGCAACTTCTGGTTCTAATTCCAAGCTGTTTGTACTCCACTCAAAACTGTGTAGTTTTCAAAGCTTTAAAAATGAAACATGAAAAATCCCCTGATGTTAACATCTCCTCTTTTCCTATCTCCCCACAACATCGTCTGACACTCATCAGTGTTGAGTTTTCATTTTATAGCTCTTTCATCTCTGGTTACATTGATTTCTAAATATTTTTCGACATAACTATAAATGGGATTTTTTCCCTTGATTTATTTTTCTGATAGCTCTTTTTGTATCCTGCAATTTTCCTATATAGTTTTCTATATAGAAGATTGCCATTTATAACAAGAACAATTTAACATCTTCTTTCCCAATTTGGATGCCTTTATTTCTTTGTCTTGCCTAATCGCTCTGGCTAGCACTAGCAGTACTGTCTTTCATAGAAGTGGTAGAAGGGACATGCTTGTCTTGTTTCTAATCATAGAAGAAAAGCTTTAACTTTTCACCATCAGCTGTAACACTCTTTCAAACACGTATTATGGTATGGTTACCGCTTTCATTAACTAAAATAACACTGTTCTCAATGTGGTTAACTAGAAGTACTCATACAAGCATCATTAATATATGTGTCTTTAAACACTTTACTAGACTGTGGTCACCACATTCATTCACACACACACAGACACAGTCAAAAAGAATGAGTTCTTAACTTGTTATTAAAACATTACAAAATGTTATATTACTAAGAAACTTTACCCTCTAGACATATTATCTCTGTTTAAATAATTATGTGTGATACACAGATCAGTAGAAATTCAAGCCAGGAAAAGTTGTAAAAGAATACTACAGGTATTAATTTAATACTAGCAATGCCTTAATTAAGCTAAGTGGAGGTTTGAATTAGGAAAACTACACAAGCTTTAATATATGCATTTTTTGTAGCTCAGCAAAACTTGAAAGTAAGAGAATCACTTCTAAAATCCCAAAAGTGTAACAACTAATGGTTATGTAAAATAACTTTTCTTCACAGTGTTAAGGAAGTCAGTGAACCTTTAGTAGTAATAAAATAATACACTGTTAATAATAAAGTCCCTGATATGCATGTTAATAAAAGACAAATGATTAATTCAATATCTCCTTGTATCATGTTTTGGGAAATGCTAAAAGATTTAAAAAAAAAAAAAACCTTGAAAATAGAAGTGTCAGGTAGAGAGCTAGAAATTCAGCTCTCCTAGGGAGGAAGGGCAAGGTCTACCAGTCAAAACTCAGTGTGCTAACTGCAAAAGGATATAGAGGACTCTCTAGCCCACAGGCCTAGCAACAGGTACCAAAGAGTCTTGAAGGTGACCTAGAACAGCCATTTAGCTAATTATCATGTCATTAGCTTTTAAATCTACATTACAGTCCACACCCACCATAGGCTTTCAGAGAGGCTGGTGGGAGATCCACCAGCAGCAAGACTCTCTGGTTCCAAGGTGACCTCTGATCCAAAGGATAGACCCAGCAGGGGACAGTATAAAACAGAAACCCCAGACTAACTAAGGCCTTTCTCATTGTAACAGTGGGGGCCAGTCCTTGTCTGTGGCAAACCTATCTTGCTCTCTATATCCTCCTCTTCTTCTGTAAACCTATCTATCTCCTTTTCAACAAACTTTGTTTCACACTTGCCTTACTTTGGGGTGTCTCATCATTCTTGAAGTGCACCCCAAGAACTTAGGATACAGACAGATGCCTGAAACCTGACAATAGCACCTTCTTATAATTGTAGTTTAAGATACTCTTTAAATTGATTTTTACATATAGGCTGTCCCTGGGTTACAAACAAGATAGGTTCTATAGATTTATTCTCAAGTTGAATTTGTACTTAAGTGAAACAGGTACATTTACCTATTACCTGTAATAGTCTCCATTCGTAAGTGCCCGTCATACATCTACTGGATGTGTGTAACTCGGGGACTGCCTGTAATCATCATTCTTGTATCCAGTTACATTCTTGCATCCAGTCACATATGAATTTTTTTTGCTATAATTAAAAGACTATTGTATCTACTTATTTATTTCTTGGCTGTCATTTTTTTTTTTAAACTCAAAGATGCAATTCTCCTGTTTTTTTTTTTTTTCTTAATTTTTCAGTTGTTTTTCTCTTCTTGATTTGGAAGATTAATTATGAAAGCTAGGACCACACATATTTTTCCTAAAGTATTTTGAAATATCTGACCCCCAATGACAGAATCCCTGATTGAGCCTAAAAACAGCGGATAATTATGCCTAATGAACGTATTAGCCTTTAGGGCAATAAAGACTATGACAGGATGTATTCACATGTGTTTTCAGGAGAAAAGGAACATGGACTTTGCTTTTCATGGCCTGTCCTTTTCCTGTAACTTGGGAGGAAAGGGGGACTACCATTATTTCCAAGAGATAAAAAGGATAAAACAAAGATTGTTGAAATATTGATAGTTTTTTTTTCAGTGCATTGGTAATTTCAAAAATGACAGATAAAAATGACAATGATGACTCTTAAAAATGGTAAATAGTCTACAAAAATATACCCAGTTCTCTGACCTAAACACACACACACACTTGCACACTCACACACATAGTCCATGTACTGAAATTAGCTTGCACGGTTCCCGAGATTTCATTGTTCAATGCTCATTTTGCGAAGAGCTTGTTCAAATTTTGATAGCTTGAAATTGACCATGGTGAGAGTTTTATACCACAGAAATTGTCAAATGCTTGAAATCAGATCTTTTTGTTTGTTTGTTTTTAGTGTTAAAATCATGTTTTATCACTGTAGGGCTTTTATTTGCTTGCTTTTTTGTCTTACTTTCTGCTCTTCAATATTTTGGTTTGTTCTTTGGGAAAACAAAGAAAAGTGATTTATACCTTTCCTCCTTCTACATCTTAATTTTTTGTTGAGGTCAAAAAGACGGTGTATATTGTCATCTGTCTGCTTCATATTCTACTTCAAGAAAGAATACAGCAGATAAATCAATGTCCTTTTAATCTTTGTCGACTATGTAGATAAAAGCGGAGTAACTATCAGTCATGGACAGAGCCACAAGGCTACTGTGCATCTTTTCAAATGTAGCATAAGCCACAAGAAGAACAGAAAATTTCAGAAAATAACAGGAGGATTTTCTTTTTTAACACACATGCCTAGTTCCGTTCTCTGTATATATGAAAGAAAAAAACAATCCTGGCTAAACATTAAATGGGATCCAACTTCTTTCTCCCTTTTACCCCCACTTGGATTTACTCCAACTCTACTCCTTGTAACAGACTCTCCAACACCAGCCATTAACATTAATAAAGTTCCAAGTACCTGACTTTGCATGGGGGAGATAATTGGTGTCAGACAGAATGCAGAATCAGGTAAGTAGCACATTTCCGATGTTGGTTGGACTTTTTCTCTCTTCTGACAATTTCCAGATCATACTGAGAAAAAAAGGATATAAAAAGAAATAATTAGCTTATGTTTTATAGCTATTAACTTTGCAAAATGTAATATCAACCAAATGTAATCGGAACAACTATCTTATCTGCCAATTCTCACATGCCAGGTCTTCACAATACCTCATTTGCGGATCACTTGACATTGCTGTTTTTTATTCATACAGCAAATGCTGCGCTATCTTGTGTTTACATCTGTTTTTGACCTTCACTAACTAATGTAGGTTTAATGCAGTGGCTAACAAAGAAATGTCTTCCCCTCTTTGTGCCTCTAGTTCTTGGGAGAGCAATTACTTCCATGGTTTCAAACATCTCACTGTTAGGCAATCTCGTTCTGCTGTTCCACTTTCTTTACTGACCCCGAAACTCATGAAGTGCGTTGTTTTCTGAGTATAGTATCATTGTCTTCTCTTGAAAAGCAAAATCTACCCTCCTAAAACTGAAATCATTACTTCTGTATCCTTCAAAGTTCTCTTCCTCCGTTTCCTCCTCAACAGACGTTACCATTTTCTTTCTTGTGATGAAACAAGGCAGTTCAAAGACATCTTTAATTTTCTCTCTTGTTCGTTGAAAACCTCCATCCTATATTCCAAATCAAATTATTTCTCAAATACATCCTTCAGATTTTTCTGACTACTACCATCTTCTCCATGCCGTTGGATAATGTTAACAGTGACCTTCAAACTGCATTTCTTTAATTATATGTATGTCTAATATATCTCCATCCTGCCATCAGATTGGTATTACCAGAATTATCTCCAAAGACTTCAATTTGTTCTATCAAAAATTGTTTATAGCACTCCATTGCTAGTGGAATAAACTTCTGGTAAGTCTTTGAAAGCATGCTGCATCATCTTATCAGCTTCATTTTCAGCCTTCTTCCTAAATTCCTCCATCTCTCTAATGACAGTTTCTCTCTTAGCTCTTTTTAGAGCATTTCTATTTTCCTAAAACTTTGTTGATGCTATCTCTGCATCTTAAAATACCACCTGTTAGATCACCTGGTAAAGTCTTTGCAATTATTCGAAGCTCAATGCCAAATCATTAGCTTATTCAAATCAAGCTTCTTTCTTTCTTTTATTTTTTGAAATTATTATTTTGTTTAAATGGTAAATTGTCTTTTTTTATAAACTTTATTCAAATTAATATGAGGGTACAATATATAGGTTACTTTGTTCTCTCTTCCAGGGCAAAGTTCCATTTGTAGAAGAGCCCACACCCAGGGGGGCATGTTATACACCCTCAAGCTTCTTTCTTGAAGAATTTTCCAGCATTCCTTTCTCTCAATAACTCTTGCCTGATGTTTACTATTTTCCAAATCTGTCATTCTAATCTTTGTTTATTGTTTCTCGGAATTCTATCATCTTTCATTTCTGCAAAAAAATAATAAAAATTATATTAGTCATCTCACTATTTTTTTTCTTCTTTCAATCTTGAAAAACAAAATTCATTTCTGTGCATTTAGCAGTTGCCAAAATGCCTGACACTTAGGAGACACTTAGTAAGTTATACTTGAATTAATATACTGTAACATGAGTTTAGAAGAAGTAATTTGGCAAGTCTGGGGGCTTGATTGCTGACATTTTTTGGAAGGATATTATTCTGTTTCATGTTTTATGGGACTGTCTGAAAATAAATACTAGCTTTTGTAGCCCCAGGTGAGAAGCAATTTGAATATTGAAGAATTTTGATTGATTTAGTTTTAATATTTTTTTTATCTCTCATTTAGAAGATGGGCTGAAAAAATACTTTTTAAAAAGCCATTTCTATACTTTTTTTCTTGGCAGATACTCTATTAGAAATAGAGTAGAGTTGAAATTTTATAAGCTAGAATTTATCATTAATCATTGATTGCATTTATTTTAAAAGCCTTTGCCAGTTTTCTTTGAATGGAAACTGGGCCTCGAATACTCAGTTTGCTTGGGAGGAGTGGAAAATTTTTTAAAAATCAATAGAATTATGATAAATAGCAAGTACCTACTATGTGCCAAACACTGTTGTATATACTTTATGTACATTAATATGTTTAATTCTGAAAGCGATCACACAGGGCTTGTCCCCAGAATGGAAACCTAGCCACACTCATTCTATAGGCCATGCCTTTTCTTGCTATGCTGTGTTGGTTTTCTTTAATTTATCAGAGTATATGCAAAAGTAAATAGAATCAAATAAAATGGGAACTAAATTGAGGTATAGGAGCTCAGCAAAACAGCAAACGATGGAGGTTAACTTTGACCAAAGGATCAGAAATTGATTCAGTGATGAGAAGACTACTTAGGGTACTCACACATGGGTCGTGCTCTGATGCTCAGAGGCAAATCACGGCCTCGTAAATCTCTCTCTTCATTTTATGTATTATTTTTTTTTTTTGCTGGACTATAACAGCATCCCCCATTCCTTCTACTATTACCATATCACAGTATCCTAGGCCCTCAAATACTCATCCCAACTATCTATTGCAGACTATAGCTACATCAGTAAGCATTAACTCCTAGTTGGTGGCTTGGGTAAGAAGGTATATTCCCTTAGTTTTATAAACAAAATGCTAGTCATTTAGCATTCTGAACTCAGTTCATTATTAACAGACAATGAAAACAGCCTAATATCGTAACCTTTTATAGAATCACAAGGTAATGTTGACTTTCCTTCCCTCCAAAATACTTAAAGCTTTATCGTTCATGGGTTTTTTTTTTGTGAATAAATATCCAGCTTTCTATGGACATTACTTAATCATAGAAGGTATAAAACATTTATTTTAGTTCTGTTAAGTGATATGTAATAATATAAAAGAATGCACATACATTTGCTAATTCATTTATTTTAACTAGAATCTCAATAGGCTTACCCTCCTTTCAATAAATCTTCCAACGTTGACTAACCTTTGCCCTTATCTACCATTACACAGCTTTGGTGAGGCCCTTAGCATTTGGGATGAATACATTTAATTGAGGTGAGGGATGGTTTCCTGGAAAAGGACAAGAAGGAAGAAATAAGAGTTAACAAATTTGGCTTAGTTTTGAAGGATCGGTATTAAAAATTAAAATTTATTTATTTCTTCATTTTCCAGCATTCAAAACGTTAAAAAGAGAGTGTGTGAGAGAGTTTGTGTGCATGTGGGTCGTGTGCACCCATAGTAATGGGAGTTAGTCTTTTGTGTCAACTTGACTGAGTTATAGGATGCCCACATAGTTGGTTAAACATTATCTCTGGATGTGTCCATGAAGATATTTCTGGAAGAAATTAGCATTTCAGTTGGTGGACTGAAAAAGTAGATGGCACCATCCGACCTGTCAAAGGCCTGAACAGAAGAAAAAGCTGAGGAAGTTGAACTAACACTGCCTGCCTGCTTGAACTGAACATTGGTCTTATTTTGCCTTCAGATCTCCTAGTTTTCAGACCTGTAGACCCAGACTGGAATCTATATGTACTATCAGCTGTCTGTCTCTCAGGGACTTTGAACTACAGCACCAGTGCTCTTGGGTCTCTGGAGTACAGACTGCAGCCTGTGGAACATCTCAGCCTCCATAATCATGTGAGCCAGTACCTTATAAAAAAACTCTTCTTGAATATTAATAACTAGATATAGATCTATTGCCTCTATTATATCCCATAAGATATAAGATATTGGCATAACTTGCCATAACTTATTGGAAATATTAATATATAACATATAACATATACTATACACACACACATTATGCAAAGAGTGCCCAAGAATATATGCACATTTAAGATATGTTATCTATGTAGGACTTTAAAAAATAAAAAAACACTATTTATTATTAAGTTACTGACCTATTCAAAACCTTCAGTCCAGTCTGAATTTATTTACAGATATATATATATTTTTGTTTTTTATTTATTGCATGCATTGATGCATTTATGGGGTGCAGTGTACTGATTTGATATACAATGTGAAATGCTTACATTGAACTGATTAACTCATTCATCACCTCACTTATTTGTTGTGGTAAGAAAATAATACTCTTTTCTTAATAGCTTTGAAATGTATCATTGCATCCTGCATATTAGGTGAGGTTCCCCAAATACCCTCCCTCTTCCCGGCCTCCCCCGCCCCTCCCTTGTCCCTCCTCTTCCCTCCTACTCTGAGGACTATAGTTATGTTTTACCATTTGTATGAATGTGTAGGTGATTATATATTGATTTCATAGGTAGTATTGAGTACATTGGATGCTTTTTTCCCCATTCTTGAGATATTTTACTAAGACAAATATGTGTTACTTGTGAACTGAATGTACCATTACTGGTCAAGTGTACCCAGACATGCTGTACACATCCATTTTACCTGTAATTTGTATACTTTTCAGGAATGATTGACTTTATTTTCAACAAGATCTCTAAATATGTGTATGCATTTTTTTGCACCCTGTGTGTGTACATTGTGTGTGTGCATGTGCAATCCAAGCTACAAAGTTTTTGCTATAAACTGCAATCCAAGCTACATCTTTTTTTTTGAAAAATTCCTTTTGCATTTTTAAACTTATTTTTTTCAATTTTGTGAAAATGCATTCTATTTGGACTTTCTGCCAGCACAACATTAAAAGGGACAAGAATGCTGAGTCTACCCCTGGTCCTCAGAACTGTACATTGTGGGAAGGTTTTAGGAGAGCTAATGCAACAGAAGGCTAATGGAATCAATTCTAATAATACAGCCAAGAAAAGTAGAACAAAGCATTCAATCCCCCCCCATTGACTTGCACAACTGTGCTTCACCAAGACAACATAGACAAATCAAAGATGTTTTGAATCCCGCCATCCGAGAAAGAATGAAATCAAATAGCAAGGATAATCATGGCACTTAGTGCCATTATAAGTGTTTCTATTAGAGTTCATCGATCTATCCTTGGGTACACTTTTTCAAAACATAGCCCATTATAAATCACCCTTACAAAGGTTCTCATCAACTTAAAATTCTATTGGCTGGGTAAAGGTTTTATGTAAGCTGGCAATGAGTAACACTTCACAGCATAAGTGTTACGTCTTTATGTTAACTTGGCTTATGTTTTATACTTTCATATTCTTTGTGCACTGTTTAATTTCTTTGCCTACTCTGGTCAATTACTTCTTTATATTAACTGAGGCAACTGTTGACATGCATTTGGATAATATATTGGCTACTATAATTTATATTATATGCAGTATATAATTATATACAGTGTGGCCATAACACTCGTGTGAGATTTAAAATAGTTGTATTAAAATAGAAGTAACAAATTCTGGTACTATTACTAAAAATGTTTTATAGAAGGACTGAAACTCACATTAATGAATTCATGTGAAATAACTCAGCCAAAATTTGATCTTCACTCCTTTCAATCTTATGTTCTTTCCAACTTTAGTTTTGTCCTTGGCATTTGTCTAATCATCCTATTTCTCCCAGCCACCTTCCTTCTCTATTACCTATACCTATCACATTAAAGTTATATAACTTTACTCAATCCTCACAGCTATGCTCCTCTGTTTTAACAGGACTGAATGAGAACCTCATTGGAAAAAAATTAAGCCTTTCAGATCCAACCAATTTTCCATTGAATGATTTATCTACATCCAATTGTTCATGCCTTTTTACTTTAATTACAGAAGTGTTCATCTTCCTGATTAATTAATTATTCTGTCTATGCTTCTAATTTATGCCCCCTGCCAATTTTGTTCCCTTGTGCCAACTGTTATTCTTTCTCCTTCTTTTCTTTGTCTCTGTCACTGTTTGCATTTTCCAGGCAGACTTTGAAACTCTGGTATTTGAGTTCAGTAAGTTTTCTGAATTATGCTCTGAGATCAATGTGTATGAAAGATGAAGTAAACAGGATTACACAGTGAGAGAAATTAAACTTCAATATAGTGCCTACAAACTTTCAACACATTTTATAGGTGCTGGAGAGTTGGGCTGGCCCTTCAAAGTCATTTAACTTGAGTTGAGGGTTAAGTTTTTCCCTTCGTTAAACAGTTCTGGGATGTCTGCTGACTCATGGGAATATGAACTTCCCTCAGTGATCCACAAATTTGGAGGACGGACTCCCTTCTGAGTTATGGCAAGCAATGCTTATGGTATCTCAGGGTGTACCTTAGAGTCCACCATATTCTGTGTCTCCCGTCAGAACCTTTTTTCCAGTTCTTGATTACAAAGAAAAAAGAGGGGAAGGAACCTCCATTTTTTCCTAAGTATCATTCTAGTTGCCATACTATTTATCATCTTTCTCAAATTGCTAATTTTATTTTTCTCAGATTTATTGAGGTATAGTTGACAATTAATTGTGTATATTTAAGGTATACAATCTAATAGATTTACTATATGCATACATTGTAAAATTTTAACACAACTAAGCTCATGAACATAACCATTGCTTCACATAGTTGCATATGCATTTGGCTATTATAAGTTATATTACATACAATATACAATTATATACAGAGTGGCCATAAAGTTTGATTCTCTTTCTTTTCTTTCTCCTTTTCCTGCTCCTGTTCCTGCTTTTTCTCCTTCTTCCAAAGTGGGAACACCTGAGATCAACCCTCTTAGCAAATTTCAAGTTTGCAATGCAATAGTACTGCCTGGAGTCATGTTGTTACATCCCCAGAACTTATTCATCTTGTAGAATTGAAATGTAATATGTTGTCATCAACATCTTCCCACTTCTCCTAACTCCAGCCCCCGGTTACCACCATTGCACTCTCTGTTTCTGGGAATGTGAGATTGTGCAGTATTTATCTGTCTTCACCTGTCATATTTTATTATCATAATGTCCTTCAGGTTCGTTCATGTTGTTGTAAATGAATATCCACATTCAGAAGAATGAAATTGGACCATTACCTTATACCTTATGCAAAAACAACTCTAAATGGATTAAAAGCTAGGACCTGAAACCTGAAACCATAAAATTACTAGTGAAAATCTAAGAAGAAAATATTTTTGACATTTATTTGGGTAATTATTTTTTAGTATGACATTAAAATCACATGCAACAAAAGCAAAAATAGACAAATGGGATTACATCAAGCTAAAGAGCTTCTCCACAGCACAGGGAACAATTAACAGTGTGAAGGCAGTGTACAGAATGGGAGAAAATATTTGCAAATCACACATCACTGTTTTAATATCCAAAATATGTAGTATATAAGAATCTCCTACAATTCAAAGTCAAAAAACAAACACCCTCATTAAGAGGGGGCAAAGAGCTTAGGACAGTGGTGTGTACCTGTCATCTCAGATAATCAGGAAACTGAGGAAAGAGGGTTGTTTAGCTGAAGAGTTTGAGGCCAGCCTGTGCAACATAGAAAGACTTGAGACTCGTATCGTAACACACCACACACACACACACACCACACGCACACACACAGCAAAGGACCCAAATAGAAATTTCTTGGAAGTACATACAAGTAGTCAGCAGGTATACGAAAAGGCATTGACTCACTATTTAACAAATGGTGCTGGGTAAACTGGCTGGTGACCTGCAGAAGACTGAAACTAGACCCCTACCTTTCACCACTAACAAAAATTGATTTTCACTGGATAAAAGATTTAGAATTAAGACATGAAATTATAAAGATACTAGAAGAGAGTGTGAGGAAAACACTTGAAGAAATCAGCCTGGGAGAATATTTTATGAGGTGGACTACCCCCTTACTCTGGGCAATGGAAGCAACACCAAAAATACATTACTGGGATCTGATCAAACTAAAAAGCTTCTGCACAGCCAAGAGCACAGTAAGTAAAGCAAACAAACAGCCCTCAGAATGGGAGAAGATTTTTGCAGGTTATGATTCTGACAAAGGTCTGATAAGTGAGAATCCACAGAGAACTCAAACTAAGCAATAAGAAAAGAAAAAATAACCCCATTTTTCTATAAGACCAAGGGATTTGAACAGAAACATCTCTGAAGAAGATAGGTGCATGGCCTATAAATACATCAAAAAATGCTCATCATCTTTATTCATCAGAAAAATGCAAATCGAAACCACTTTGAAGTATCATCTAACTCCAGTAAGATCAGCCCACATAACAAAATCCCAAAACTACAGATGTTGGCATTGAAGAAGAGAGAAGGGAACACTGCTACATTGCTGGTGGAAATGCAAGCTACTACAGCTTTTTTGGAAAGAAGTTTGGAGAATACTCAAGGAACTAAAAGTAGACCTACCATTCACTCCTGTAATTCCTCTACTAGCTATATACCCAGATGATCAAAAATCATTTTACAATGAAGGCATTTGACCAGAATGTTTATTGCAGCCCAACTCATAATTGCCAAGACATGGAAACCAGTCCAAGTGCCCATCGACCACAAATGGATTAACAAATTGTGGTATATGTACACCACGGAATACTATGCAGCCATAAAAAATGGAGACTTCATATCTTTTATGTTTACCTGGATGGAGCTGGAACATATTCTTCTTAGGAAAGTATCTCAAGAATTGGAAAAAAAGTATTCAGGGTACTCAGTACTACTATGAAATCAATATATAATCACCTACACATTCATACAAATGGTAAAACATAACTATGATCCAGAAAGTTGGAAGAAAGAGGAGAGAGAGGGGAGGGGAGAGGAGAGGCTGGGAGGACGGAGGGTATATGGTTGAATCTCACCTAATGTGCGTGCTGCAATGACACATTTCAAAACTATTAAGAAAAGAGTATTATTGTCTTATCACAACAAATAAGTAAGTGAGGTGATGGATGTGTTAACCGGTTTGATGTGAGCATTTCACATTGTATATCAGATTAGTACACTGAAGCATAAATGCATCAATGTACACATTTGTGATTTAATAAAAAATAAATTTTTTCAAAAAGGTATTGAAGTTCCCAAATCATCAAGAAAATGTAGATCAAAACCACACTCAGATATTACTCACACCCATTAGAATAGATATTATCAAAAAGATAAGTGTTGGTGAGAATGTGCAGAAAGGGGAACCCTTGTACCCTGTTAGTGAGAATTTAAGGTAATGCAGCCGTTATGGAAACAGTATGGAGGTTCCTCAAACAATTAAAAACAGAATTACCTTGTGATTTATCCATTCAATTCCTGAGTATATATATACAAAGGAAATAAAATAGTATCTTGAAAAGATAACTGCACTCCCATGTTCATTCCAGATTTCCTTAAACAGCTAAGTTCAAACAACTATTCTCTTTTCTTCCCTTTTCACTTCTTAATTTTCGTAATAATATTATTATACGTGTCATATTAAGGCTTTCGTGAATTGATATTCTAATAGCTATGACATATACTTTTATTACTTTCAAACCTATACCTCTCCCTGAGTAGTCTCTAGTTTTTGGTTTTGTTTTTGTCAAGTCAGATGTGCTCTATATATTTTTTTTAAGTTTTAATTATTATGGTTACATAATAGTTGTATATATTTATGTGGCACATGTGATATTTTGATACAGTCATATATAATGTGTAACAATTAAATCAGGGTGACGGGGGGGGGGTATTTATCATCTCAAGTATTTATTATTTCTTTGTATAAGGAACGTTCCAATTCCATCCTTTTAGTTGTTTTAGAGTACAAAGTATACCATAACTTATTGTTGATCATAGATACTTTGTTGCGCTATCAAATCTTGTTCATTATATCTAACTATATTTTGTACCCATTAACCATCCCCAATTTCTCTCCACCTCCCTAGCACCCTCCCACGCTCTGGTAACCATGATTTTACTTTCTGTCTCCATGAGGTAAATTTTCTTCATTTTTACTGTCCACATATAAGTGTGTGGAAGCCGTCTTTCTGTGTCTGGCTTACTTTAGTTCACATAATGTTTTACAATTCCATCATGTTGTTGCACGTGGCAGGATTTCATTCTTTTTTATGGTTGAACAATATTCCATTGTGCATATATACATTTTATTTATCCATTGATGGCCATTGTGATAGATTCCAACTCTTGGCTAAAGTGAATAGTGCTGTAACAAATATGGCAGGGCAGACATCTTTTTTATATACTGATTTTTTTTCTTTTGGAAGTCTGCCTAGCTCTGAGATTCCTGGGTCATATGGTGGTTCTGCTTTTAGTTTTGTGAAGAACCGCCATACCGTTCTCAACAGTGATAGCACTAATTTACATTTCCACCAACAGCGTACAAGTTGTTGCACAACTTTTCCAGCATTTGAGCATTTGTTGTTGCCTGTCTCTTTGTTACAATCCATTTGAACTGGGATGAGAAGGTATCTGATTGTAGTTTTGATGTTGAGTATTTTTTCATATACCTTTGGGTCATTTGTGTGTCTTCCTTTGAGAAATGTCTATTCAGATCTATTGTCCATTTTTTAGTTATATCATTTGATTTTTTTCCTAATGAGTTTCTGAGGCTCCCTATATACACTAGTTACAAATCCCTTGTTCAATGAATGAATAATTTACAAATATTTTCTCGCATTCTCTTGGTTCTCTTTTCACTTTGTTGAGTTTTTCCTTTGATAATGCCAAAGACTTTTAGCTTTATAGGATCTCATTTCTCTACTTTTGCTTTGGTTGTTTATGCTTATATAAGGTATTACTCAAGAAATCATTGCCCAGACCAACATCCTGGAACATTTCCCCAATGTTCATTTAGTAGTTTCATTTCTTAGATTTAAATATTTAATCCATTTTGATTACTTTGCTTTTGAGTACATTGCTGTTCTGTTTATTATTATTTTTTAGATGTTCATCTTATATGCTGACCACATGAAAGTCATTTCAAATATCAATTATTATAGAGATAATTTGTAACATTGGTAGCAAATGATATATTGATTGAATCTTTTTATTTGTAAGAATATATCTACTGGCCTATTAAAAAGGCCTAACCAAACACCTCTTAGCAAATGCCCAGTTTGACTTCTTCAAAGATCTTCAAAGCATCAGTCTCATTGATCCTTATGTTATTCCTAAACTTATTTCTATGTGCCAAATCAATTCACTGATAATCAAGTCAGAAATAAAATCATTCTCTTAAGTAAACATGAAAGAATTTTATGTTTGTCTAGTCTTATTTTTAGAAGATTGTGGCAATGTGAAGTCATGTGGAAGATTTGAAAGTCAGGCCTTGAGATAGGCACATACATTTACTTGCAAAAGAGAGCAATTGAGAAGTCCAGAAATAGGAAGTTATATAGCTAGTTCAATTTCATGTATCAGCTAAGAGTGTGCTATTATAATAGATGAGAACCTTCATCTCTCTGGTCTCAGCTCCCCTTCTCCCCATGTGAGCGTTCCACAGATAAATGGCACGGTCCACATCAGTCCCTGGAGCACCTGGGCTAGCCCTGCTGCTCTTTCTTCAATTCTGTACAAAGATACAAAAGAAGCTGTGGGGAATAGATATGTCCATTCAAGGGAGGAGCAAGATAGGGACCGTTCTTCAAAATCTCTGCTTTACTCACACCAGCTTTCTTCTTGATTTCTTGTTTATTTCAATATGTATGAAGTTATTCCTGATTAGGAGAAAGACAATGAAATCATTTGTCTCCTTAAGGGTACACAAAGGGCACACACCTTTTTCTCTTCCCTGAAACTTAAATTTTCTAAGTCTTTCACTGCAATAAATAATGATGTTTACTTCATAGACAAAATTTTTACTATGAAAATGTATCTTTTCTCTGTGGAACTGGTGTGTGGTAGAAGAAAGATAATTGATGTAGGGGCTAAAAAATTGTAAATTTAAAACTGTTTTCCTAGTTGGTACGTTGTGTTTCCTTGGACATTTTATTTTTTATTTCCATTAAGTTTTTCACTGTTTTAATCTAAAATATTGCCTATTGATGAGGTATAGGATTGTTTGAGGAAATGGTTTATGTAACAAATGTAAAGCAGATAGCAAAGAGGAATATTAATTACCCTTCTTTAATCTCACTGCTTCCCATTGCCCATATACCACACTAAACATAAACTTTATTAACATATTTTGTCAATAAATCATATCTGAAAAATCATAGGACATTACTTTCAACTTCTGTAAAAGAACCAACATCCTGTAGGGAAACTTTCAATCACAGTCCATTAAAACGGTACAACCTATTTATGTCAAGTCTGAGGGATGAGCCCTCTGCTGCTCTTTTGATGATATAAAATCAATGGTCTCTTTAATATGTGCTTAATATCTTCGGGCTCCTCCACAGATGCCTCTAAGTAAAGCAGGAGAACCCATTCATCAAGGCACACTGATGCATGGTTTCAGAAAGGGAGGGTTCAGAGGGCTTATTCTGACTCCAATTTATAATCTGCTCTTCCCTCAGATGATGTGGAAAGTTCTGATATATTTTTAATACTGTCATTCTTTCTGGTCAAAAAGATTATCCTATGAATAATGAGGATTTCTTTTTTTTTCTTTTGTAGAGACAGAGTCTCACTTTATTGCCCTCGGTAGAGTGCCGTGGCATCACACGGCTCACAGCAACCTCCAACTCCTGGGCTTAGGCGATTCTCCTGCCTCAGCCTCCCGAGCAGCTGGGACTACAGGCACCCGCCACAACGCCCGGCTATTTTTTTGTTGCAGTTTGGCCGGGGCTGGGTTTGAACCCGCCACCCTCGGCATATGGGGCCAGCGCCCTGCTCACTGAGCCACAGGCGCCGCCCTAATGAGGATTTCTTATAATTTTCAGGAACAACTGGGGACTAAACATGGATATTATTTTCAAAGAGTCCATTCTCAATTAACTGTGACCTAAATTGAAGAACTGTGTAAAAAAAATTGTCATTTCACTTCCTGACCATTTTAAACATGATTGATGCATTCTCTAAAATTCAGCATGTGTATACTTATGACTGTGTGGATTCTGAATATTTCACTCTACCTTCCACCAACATTAACTGACTGTAATGGCCTTACAATCTGGCTTCAATTTAGTCACAGTCTGATGATTCAGTTTGATTTTTAAAAATATGTGATGATCTAAGAGATTCAGTAGAATTTCATGCCATTTTTTGCTTGTGCTAGAAAAAAGTCTTCAAAATTGTCTAATGTTGTATGTTTATCCATTCTCAAATTTTGCTTATTTTCTTCATTTGTGGACTAACATTTTAATCAATATTTACCTAACACTACACTTGCACATGTATTTGGCACCTCTCTGTCCCATATGTTGTAGGGCTATTACCTTGTGTTCTATTCTTTGCATTGTGGTGTTCATGAAGTGATAGTGTCATAGTTTTATTTTCCACACAAAACTTTGAACATAATATATCTATGTTTCAAAAACAGAGACTACAGATGTAACCCAAGCAGACAGGAGGTAACACAATGAAAATTTTTCACTTTACCAGAAAAGCAACTCAGCTATGTGTCCTGCTGATGGTGGATCTCTGATCAGGTTTTGCACAGAGCAGATCACCGCCAAAGGAGAGCCATGTCAAAGTGCTAGAGGGAAGCGTTTCCTCAAAATGGTACCTGAAATTTCCTTCTTACTACCAAACATGCATTCTGAATTTAAAGATACAATTAATTAAGGGACACATGCCTCCTAGGAGCGGAATCAAAATGAGCAAGTCATTTTATGGGTCCATTAATTTGGAACATTTGGTGAACCCAAGAGCACATAACCTCTGAGCCAGTCACCAGTGGGAAGCAGCTCAAAATTGGGATGGGGAGATTTTAATGTAAGTGATGTTCAGTGCTTTGAGTAATAACCATGAAAGGACATTCTGTCTGTTGACTAGTCACTCAATTTGCAATAACACTCTTGCAGGCTGCTAATGTAAATATGAAAGCCTGGCATTATAAACTCAATTTTAAATTATACATATCTATGTACTAACAGGCCTATGTCTACTGGAAATGTCTGTACATGTTCGCTGAAGGGCATGTACAATTATGTACCATAACAACATAGCAAAATCATAATAGCAAAAACGTCTAACAACTAAAATTACCAGGCCCATAAAATTTATAATGGCATTTTCATAAGATGTTATATTCTACAACAATAAAAATGATATACCAATATACGTAACAATTGGGAAAAAATTCATACACATAATGTTAATTAAAGAAAGAACCAGACATTTTTATAAAATTTAAAATGTCTAAACCTATCTTACATTATTTAAGGTTACATGTTTATTAAGTAAAATTCTGAAGCAATGCTGATAAATATTTTCTATTTAATCATATAAAAATGCAGAGGCCAGATTACTGGTAATCTTTTTGGGTAGAAGGGAAGTGACTGAAAGGAGAAATTGAAGAATTTGAGGATGTAGTGATGTACTATTTTTCTAGACGTTGTGCTCTGCTGGTATTCCTAGTTTTTGGCTATATCATTGAACTGGATATGAGTGAGCTGAACTTTTCTAAATGCGTGATACCATTGGTATATCCAAAGTTTAAAGCATTTTCATTAAAAAAATTCTTTCAATGCTGATGATTAGTCCATAACGGTTTGCATTCACAGGGGAACAATGAAAGCAAACAAGAATACAGAAGAGAGGAGTATTAAGTTAAATCTCCTGTTTAATGTCATTTAGTTGGTATCCAATAGTTTATATAAATCCTGTGTGTGTGGTGTGTACGTGGATGCATATGTGTATACATGAACGGCACATCTTGGTATCACAATCGCTGAACCATTCGTAGTTTATTGCAGATTTACGGCCATTTAGAACTAAATGCTATCGTAACACCACTGCATTAAGTAATCCTGTGGCCCAACCATTTCACAAAATTATATTGTGAATTAATTTTCATATACAGCATAAAGAAAACATCTTATGACCCCACATTTTACCTAAATTGAAATGGGACTTGATATAATCTGCTTTTTCACTGATAGGTGTTAAACTTTGCCAGTGTTCCCTGACTGACATGACAGTTGACATTCATAAACTTTTGATGTGTTTATTTTCGTTTAATTTTTATTCTTTGAAAAAGGAATTAAGTATGGCTCAAAATAGTAAGGAAAAAAGCCCTTAGAGAAATAGAGTCCACTTAGTGTCATGTTTTCAGGGATGGGGTTAGGAGAGCAGTGAGTCTGACACTGATATTTTATTGCCCTTGACCTTGCATTGTTTGTGAGTCACATCCATATTTATGTCTGCCGGCTTTGCTTTCTCGGGGGCATCTAATCGCTAAATATGGCCTCCCTATCGCAGCATCTCTTATTGACTTTTCTAATCTTATTATTTCTGCTGATATTTACTCTGCATGCCATTTTTGCTTCCACACCAATACACATTGATATTCACCCCTGAGGAGTGTTGTATTACCAGCCTAAACAAATGAAATTAGGAACGTAAGGTGGTCAGGCCTTGATCCTGACTGAACAAAAGAGCAAACACCTCTTTGGAGGGCACCAGCAAAGAATTTAAACTGAGATCAGTATCTAAACACTATTGAGAGCAGAGACTCAAAACCTATTTTTAGTTTGGTCATATTTTGATCGTTAAGAAGTTCTCTGTTTAAACCTTCAGAGAAATCAACAAATAAAAATCTTACCTGTGATAAAACCAGAAATCACAGTGTTTTGTTTTTAACATTTTGGTGTAGAGGAAAGGCTATTCTCTTTGGAATTGAATAGAATTCAATTCTATTGAATTGAATTAGAGGTCAAATCTAAGCTCCTTAATTTACAGGAGTGTTATCATACCAAAGCCCAAGTTCAGGTGCATTTATCTGTGAAACAAAGATAGTAATCCTTGAGAGTTTATCTTCAGACTTTAAGATTTTAGACACAATCTGTCCTGTGCTTTTTGTCTTAAATTGACTATTACTTATTATTATATGGCTATTATCACTTTGATATTAATTTATTGTTGTTGTCTTGACTGCCTAATTCATTTGATACTCCTAACCTCTATTGTTTTTTTTTATTTCAGGTTATTGTTAGGGTAGAAACAACCAAATCACAATATTTAAATTTGTTAGATAGAGTCCCTCCTGCAGTTATGTTCTGAACCCAAAAGGTGTGACATACACCCGTACATTGGGCCCATTCAGTGGAAGCACCCAGAACCCTACTCTCTCTGCTCTCCCTTATTCCCTCTCCCCCAACTTGAATTGAAATGAGTTTTTCTTCTATGTGGGAGTGAATCTGATTATCTACTGGCTTCATATTAGTATTGAGTACATTGGATTTTAGCTTTTCCATTCTTGTGATAATTTACTAAGAAGAATGTGTTCCACCTCCCTTCAGGTTAGTATAAAAGATATGAAGTCACCATCTTTTTCATGGCTTAGTAGTATTCCATGGTATGCATATACCACAGTGTGTTCATCCATTCCTGAGTTATGGACATTTAAGTTGTTTCCACATCTTGACAACTGTATATTGAGCTGCGATAAATAGTCTAATGCAAATGTCCTTATGGTAAAAAGATTTTTTTTCTTCTGGGTGGATGCTCAGTAATGGGATTTGCAGGATAAAATGAGAGGTCTAGTTTGAGTTCTTTGAGGATTCTCCATACTTCCTTCCAAAAACATTGTATTAGTTTGCAGTCCCACCAGCAGTATAAAAGTTTTCTCTTCTCTCCACATTCGTGCCAGCATCTGCAGCTTTGAGAATTGCAATGTGGGCCATTCTCACTAGATTAGGTGATATCTCAGGGTGGTTTTGATTTGCATTTCTCTGATGATTAGGGATGATGAGCATTTTTTATATGTTTGTTAGCCATTTGTCTGTCTTCCTCAGAGAACGTTTTGTTCATGTCTCTTGCCCAGTGATAGATGGGCTTGCTAGCTCTTTTTTTGTTGATTCATCTGAGCTCTCTACAAATCCTAGTTATCAAGCCTTTGTCAGATTCGTAATATGCAAAATATATTTTCCCATTCTGAAGGTTGTCTATTTGCTTTGATTGTTGTGTCCTTAATTGTGAAGAAGCTTTTCAGTTTAATTAAGTCCTATTTGTTAATTTTTGTCGTTGTTGCAATTACCACAGAAGTCTTCTTTATAAACTCTTTCCCCAGGCCAACATCTTCAAGAGTTTTCCCACACTTTCTTCTAGGATTTTAATAATTTCCTGCCTTAGATTTACATCTCTTATCCATCTTTAATCAATTTTTGTGAAAGTTGTTAGAGGTGCAGGTCAAGTTTCAGTCTTTTGCATGTGGTTATCCAGTTCTCCCAGCATCCGTATTCTCTAATTCTGATCATCTCTGTCTCAGCAAGAGAGAAAATCTCAAGAATTTTCACTTTTTGTAGTTGGCGTGGAAGAGGCATTGGCTTCGCAAGGCTCTCCTACTCTAAGTTAATGGAGAAATAACAGATACATGACTTGCAAATAGTTCCTCCTGTCTGTGATTGTCTTTTCATCCCTTCAACAGAATTGTTTGAGGAGCAGATGTCATACTATTCATAAACTTTTAACTTTGTCTACTAAGTTCAGTTAATCAACTTATTTCTTTATTTGTCATGTTTTTGGTGTTGTGTTGAAGAAAATTTTGTGTCAATCAAGGTGACAAAGATCTCCTATACTTTTATGTAGAAGTTCATGTTTTTCAAACTTAGTCTTAGGTCTATGATATATTGTGAATTAATTTTTATATATGGAGTAAGGTGTGGATCCAAATTTTTAGGATTAGAAATTGTCATGTGGACTTTTAAGTGTTTCACCAAAGTTTATGGAAAAGGCCATCTTTTGTTCAATAAAATGACTATTCACTATTGTAGAAATTGATTATCCCACACACAACTCTTCTTCTGGAGTATGTGTTCTGTTCTGTCGATCTGTCTGTATATCTTTATGGCAAGCTCATACTCTCTTGATTATTACAATGTTCACGCTCTAACTTTGTCCTTTTTCAGTTGCTTTAACCTGCTCCAATTTCTTTGCATTTTCATATGAATTTAGAAATGGATTGTCATTTTGGCCAGGTGCAGTGGCTCACACCTGTAGTCCTAGCACTCTGGAAGACCGAGGCAGGTAGATCACCGGAGCTCATGAGTTCAAGACCAGCCTGAGCTAGAGTGAGACCTCCCATGCAATCAGTATAACCTGGCTTATTGTACCCTCAATGAATTCCCCCCCCCAAAAAAAAAAAAAATAGCCGGGCATTGTGACAGATGCCTGTAGTCCCAGCTACTCAGGAGATTGAGGCAAAGGGATTATTTGAGCCCAGAAGTTTGAGGTTGCTGGGAGCTGTGATGCCACCGCACTCTATCGAGCACAACAAAGTAAGACCACTGTCGCAAAATAATTATAAAGAAAAAGAAATGAATTGTCATTTTTTATAGAATTACTTGCTATAATTGTGATTGAAATTGTATTGAATCTATAAGTCAGTTTAGGGAGAAATAATAGCTTTGAAATACTGATCCCTTTTAACCAAATAATATAACTCTCTATTTAGAACTTAAAAAAAATTTTTTTTCAAATGTACTTTGTAGTTCTCAGTTCACAAGTTTTTCCTACCTTTTGACAAATTTATTCTCAAGTATTTCATGTTTTTGATGTTATTTTATTTTGTATTGTCTATGTACTTTGTGGATTTTTTTTTGCTAGCATATAGAAATTGATTTTGGTATGTTCATCTTATATGTGGAAAATTTTATAAACTCCTTATTTCTAGAAGCTTTTTTGTGCTTTCATCAAAGTTTTTACATAAACATGTCATCTATTAAGCAAATAATTTTTCCTTATTTCTAGCCAATCTGTATTTTGTAAATAAATTTTCTTTTTCTTGTCTTATTGAGCTGGCTAAAATCCTCTCTATAGTATTCAAAGGAAGTGGAGAAAATGAATATATTTGGCTTGTCCTGATATTTGGAAGAAAGCTTTCAGTCTCTTACTATGGTACCCATTGTTAGCTGCAGGTTTTGGTGCATATTCTTTATTGAGTTGAAGAATTTCTCTTCTAGTTCTCATTTATTAAATGTTTTTATCATATAAGGGAGTTGGATTTTGTCAAATGCTTTTCTGTATCTATTGGAAAACCTTATAGTTTTTCTTTTGTTAAAATGCTAAATTATTTTGTTGATTTTTTTTATCATGATCAACTGCAGTTGGTCATGATATTTATCATTTTATATAGGGTTGGATTTGATTTGCTATAATTATGTTTCAATTTTTTTTAATAATGTTATGAAAAAATGGTCTGTTATTTTTTTTTTTTCTTGCAAACACTTTTTCTGGTTCTGATATTTGGGTAATAAGGTCATGCCATAATAATTTTGGTAGAGCAGCGAAGTAGCTTGAGGTAGTCACCCAAATAATTGAAGAAAACAAGTAAGGTTTTGGTAAAAAAAATAAAGTATTTATTAATGGCCTGCACAGCAAGCAAGGCCCCATTTTAGTGACTTCAGGCACCAGGAAAGCACAGCCTCTGGGTTTTATATATAACTTGGAGGAGTACTAGCAGTTTCTTGGCAGTCTACCAGGATCTTGCTTAACTCTGTTCTCAAAACAGCCCACCTGAAAGGTCTTAACAAACTAACTGCAGAGTCTTAGCAACAACCCACCTGCAAAGTCTTAGTAACAATCCACCTGCTGGTCTTACTTAGCCTAATTCACGTAGTAGCTCAGGGTATTTGGACCAACGCAGACCAGTCCAAAACAGCCTAAACCACATTCTTCAACTGTCCTACTCATATCCAGGGAGCTACCTAACAGTTTGGTGAGTATTTCCTCCTTTTCAATACTCTAGAATAGTTTGTGTAGCACTGGCATTATCTGTTAATCAAATATTGGTAGAAGTCACTAGTGAAGACATCTGGGTAAGAAGTTTTCTTTGTGAGAATTATTTTAAATATAAATTTGATTTAATAAACAGGACTATTCGTGTTTTCTAACTTTTTAATGAACTTTAGGAGTTCTATATTTCAAGGAATTTATCCATTTTATCTAAATTATCTAATATATTGACAAAAATTATTCATAATATGTCTCATTATCTTTTCTAAATTTTTGTATCTGTAATGATGTTATTGCTTTATTTATTATTCTGTTAATTTTTAAGTTTTATCTTCTTGTACTAATCAGTTTATGAGTTTATTAATTTTATTAATGAGTTCACTAATATGAGTTTATTAATTTTATTAATATCCCTAAGAAACTAGCTTTTGTTTACATTAATTATCTCTATTGTTTTTCTGCTTTTTGTTTCATTTACTTTTTGCTATGACTTTTAAAATTATAAATCTTGTTACCTTTGTATTTTTTTTATTTTATCTTTGTTCCTTTCTTTTTTTTCAATTTCTTAAAGTGGAAGCTGAGGTCATTGATTTGCGACTTTTCTTTATTTCTAATACTTTCATTGGTTACTCTATATTTTTCTATAAGGACTACTTTAGTAGCATCACATAAATATTTATTGGTTGTGTTTGTTTTCATTGAGTTTCAAGTATTTTCTAACGTTCTTTTTTTCTTTCACTCATAAGTGAATTACAAGTATGTTATTGAGTTTTCAATACTTGGAGAGGATATATTATGTGTAAATTCCTTTAAATTTATTATGATTTGTTTTCTGGCACAGAAAACAGGCTATCTTTGTTAATATTCCATGTACACTTTAAAAGAGACTACTATTGATAAATGTCAGTTATCTTAAGACAGTTGATAGTACTATTCAAATTTTTCATGTTATATTCATTATCTTTCTACTTATTCTATCAATTATTAAGGAAAGGGTATCAAAACTTCTATTATTTGTAGATTTGTCAAGTTTTCCCTATAGGCCTCAGAATTGATGAGATGTGTCTAAAAGCCTGGCCTATTAAAGCTTTTCCTTTGGCTGTTATCACTGTACTTTTAACAGTAAGTGAAATCTATATTACAGACTTATAGCCAAATGAATCTTGCCAAAATATAAAAATAAATGCAAGACATAAACTAAATTTTAATTAGAAACTTTGTCATATTGGAAATTTTGAATATCCATCCAATCTTCTGCCATGTTTATGCTTATTTAAATAAAAAGTATATAATTAAAAATTCTAATTTGGTCTGTGGGACATATTCTATTTCAAAGGAGATACTTAAGAACATAAAATTTACATCTATGTATTCATTTCATAATATTTACCCATCTAGTTGTGTGTCACTGGTGGTTTTGAATGTTTTTCAGAATCCCACACTTCTGTGCCTGCTAAGTGGCCATTAACTATTCTTACTACTCTCCTTTCCTTTGTATTGTGTAATGTATGTAGATTCTGTAGAGTACAAGACAAATAAAAAAATAAAAACAAACAATAGAAACCTTTCATCTAGAATCATTTATGGCAAAGTTAGATACTGGCAGTTACTAGAAAGCATGCATTCATTATACTGAGTGAAAATCATCTTCAACCTATATTTCTGTACTTAAATGCATTCTCAAACAATAATCGATCAAGTAAGGTATATTTTTTTACTTGTATAATAGATCAAGAAAATATTATCAGATACGAAGGTGTAATAATTTGTCTCCTATGGATTTTCTTTAAAAATTTGAAAACTGTTAAAAAACAGAGTCCTTCTCAAACAAGACAAGCCACTTGATTCAGAAAGCAAGTGCTTCATTGCATAAGGCTAGTGAGTACAAATTCCATCTTGATAAGGCTACATAAATTCTTGAGTGAAACCAGCCCATATAAAAGCACAGTAGGTAGGGATGTAGGAGTGGGTGGTGGGTGGCTCTGATAGGCATGATAAAGGAAAATGGGGAATTCAACTTGGAGAAAAAAATATTAAACCAATCTGTTCCAGCATTTAAAAAATGATTTAATGGAAATTTGCAAAGTGAAGCAAACAAAAAGGAGGAAATTACTAATCAGATGTAGTTACATCTTCTGGGTTATTTAGAATGAATCAGGCTCATAGAAGACTAGAAGATGGGAGCATTCTTAAATGGCTCAACTTGATGCTGACTGTGGAGTCAAGAGCAGAGTGACCCGGTACTAATGGGACACAGATGGAAGAGGCTCCATGAAGACCTGTGTGTCTATACCTGGTCTCAGCAGCAACTTCCTTCATTTTAAGAGTAATAAAGAGACACAGCAGAATTTTCTTAATATGCTTAATTTTAAATTTTAAATTTAAATTCTTAATTTTTCTCCTGGCTTCATGCTGTTTAGTGTGTTGAATGAGACTTTCTCCCTTGGTTAAATTCCCCTTGTTCTTTTTGTTGATGTCATCAGCATCAGCATCGTTATCATGTCTTGCTTTTCGGTTTGTAGTAGTATCTCTTATTGCCAAACGTACTTCTTTACATATACGTGACTTCAGTGAAATCAGGAGGTAATACATTCATGCCCCATATCAATCGGTATCGTGAGAAACATGACAAAAATGAAATAGAGAGAAAGGGAGAAAGAAGAGAGAGACTTCACAGGTCATTTTTCAAGTAAAAGTCTCATACATTTAGAAATTAAAATTAAAAAATACGATATAAATATTATATCTCCCTGAAAACTAGAAAAAACTATTTACATAAATATTGGTTCAAATAAAAGATAAAATAAAAATTAAATGCACATTAAAACATTTTCTCATACTAGACCTGATTTAGATTATTTCACTGGCCATTTGTCTACATTCTTTTGAAAAGCTTCTGTTCTTGTCTTTTGCCAACAACTTGGAGGGAAATAGAGACCATTGTTCTAAACTATGTATCAAAAGAATGGAAAGACAAACATCAGTTGTACTTGCTATTAAATTGGGACTAACCAATGCGCACACATGGGCACATAGGGAAATAAAACTCAGTGGAAATCAAGAAGGTGGGAAGGGATGGGGGCAACTTGCAAAAACCCACCTAAAACAGGTACAATGAACATTACCTTGGTGATGGGCACACTTAAAACCCTGACTCAAGCATAACAAAAACAATATATGTAACAAAAAACATTTGTTCCCCATAATATTTTGAAATTTAAGTAAACAAGTAAAAAATTATCTCACACTGAAAATATTTGGTGCAATGCAAATGCTTTCTGTTCTCAGAAAGAGAACAGAATTTAATCAATATGTAACTACAAAAAGGAAAAAGATAACAAGAAAATCCAATGCTAGTTTAAGTAATTATATTTTTAGAAAGGAAGCCATAAAGATAGAATTGAGATAAATCTGAATTTAATAACATATAAGAAAGTATTTAGAAATAATGCATTTAAAAACTGTTATTGAAATATGACAAAACGTATATAAAACTGAGCAAAAACAAAAGAAGAAAAGCAAAAATGTGAACAATGAAAGAAGAACCTTAAGTTTTGAAAATGTAAGGCCAAAGGAAATACTTCTCTTCCCACTTTATGGTGAGAAATTTGAAAGCCTTTTGGATATGGTGTCCTAGAAAATACAATTCTTCAGTTGGCCAACAAAAAATGAAAAATATTTAATAGACAAATTATAAAGATAAAAATTTGGAAAGATTTATGGAGCACAGATATTTCAAGTGGAGCAAAGACAAGTTGGGTCTGAGTTGAGGTCATGTTTATTCTAATGAAGAATGCCAATATTATACGCATTATTATAGACCCTTTAAAGAATGTGAATACTCTCCAAGGAACTTGATGTTATCAGCCTAACTTTATTTTTTTTTTAATCAGCCTAACTTTAATGTCTATATATAGAGTAATATAAATCTTGTTAAGGTTGCCTATAAATGTAGACACAAACCGTTTTTAAAAATATGCTAGAAAATAGAGACCTAGAAAAAATTTCAACAGAAAACCCTATACTTTAATTAGAACTTATACCATGAAAGCAAATGCAGCTTCATTCATAATCAGAAGATTATAACACAATTTGTTTCATCACCTAATTAAAAAGTTTTGATTATGTTATAATAATATATATGTGAAATATCATTATTATAATTCAACAACCATTACAAATTCTTAATTAAAACATTAAGTAAAATAAGAACAGAATGAAAATATTTAAATGCCAGCAGCATTACTATTAATCAATAAAATGCAATCAATATGAGAACTCAGCTATGCAGGGAGGCCAGCAATTAATGGTTGTAATGGTTATCACTTGTTTGTATTCAACTACTATTCTTTTTTTTTTTTTTTGTAGAGACAGAGTCTCACTTTATGGCCCTCGGTAGAGTGCCGTGGCATCACACAGCTCACAGCAACCTCCAACTCCTGGGCTTAAGCGATTCTCTTGCCTCAGCCTCCCAAGTAGCTGGGACTACAGGCACCCGCCACAACGCCCGGCTATTTTTTGGTTGCAGTTTGGCCGGGGCTGGGTTTGAACCCGCCACCCTCGGTATATGGGGCCGGCGCCTTACCGACTGAGCCACAGGCACCACCCTCAACTACTATTCTTATTTTGCTCCTACAGAACATGTTTCCTCCACTCATATGCTTGCGGGTTTCCAGAGAGTTTTGGCCAATGGGATATAGTCACAAATGAAATAGGAGAAAGAAGCAGTCTGGTGGTTGTACCTCCTGTGTTCTCAAATCTTGCCAGGCAGTTCCCACATTGTGAATTCAATTTCTCTGCCTTTGTTTTCTGTTTTTTGTTTGTTGTTTTTTTTTTTTAATTTTAAACAAATTTTATTATTCAAACACACCCAAATCATTTCATGAGATGTTGGTAGGTATTAAATGGAGAAAGAGTTCTCAGTTAAATTCAGGACACTCCACTCTTAAAACTTAAGCAGCTTTACTAAAGGACTTCTTAGTACTTTTAATGTGTTAAAATATTTTGTGAATCTCCAAGTGGTCATAGCACTTGTGTTAGTGAGTTTGGGCTGTTACATCAAAGCACTGCAAACTGTGTGGTTTACAAACAGCAGAACCTATTTCTCAACAGTTCTGGACCTGCCTTCGTTTTGTGATCACCTCTTCCCTCTTACCCTCCAGCTCTAGAGACAGCAGTGAGGTCCATTAATGCTCAGTTTCTGAGTTGCTTTACTATTCTTTCTGGCTTTTCAGCCCTTTCATCTGTACGACGTACATAACTGATGCTCTGTATTCAATTTCCAGATTTAAAATTCTACATTATAGCTTCTTATCTGGGCTAATTTTGAGAAAATTCTTATCACTTTTCTTGTTTGTTTTGAAAATTCTCCTAAGAATAGTAAGGAAGGATATAAAATTATCTGTTAAAATACTTTTGAAACTTAAAATTAAAATCTTTCTTTTCTTGATATGTTTAGATACCTTTATATAAAGCTCAAATAAATCTAATGAAAACACATTAGACTTAAGAGATTAGGTTAAGTTGGCATATGAATGTTAAATATATAAAAGCCAGTAGCTTTCGTATAATAGGAAATATATCCTAAAAACAGACTGAAGGGGAAAACCTATTTGAACATACACACACACACACACACACACACACAGGTGTATATATGTATAACCCTTTCCCACAGTTTCAGAAACTTGATTTCCTTTGTGACGTGATCTTATATTCTCTATTTCTTCTTAATTAATTCACTCTATTCTATTTGTTTCTCTTAATATATTCCCTGCTGCAGTATAAGATCCTCAAGGGAATAAAGATAACCTCATTTTTTTTCTAACTAGTCACTCGTTGGTCAAATACTTAAAAGTATTATGAAAAATTATTGAATACAAAATATATATGGATAATGGACCAGGCTAAATGGACAACTGCTCTCACCTATGTACATTTATTTTGTGATCTTCTACTACGCTCTAGTTTCTGTTAAAAATCACTGTTCCTGTGCTAAAGAATCCTTCTTCCATCCCGTGTGCAGTTAAAGAAACCACTACTATTGCATTGAAAAACAAGACCATTAGATTTAGTATATTTTTACTCTAGAAAAATTCATCCAGGCTGTGTAAAATGTCCAGCTCAGGGAGACTTCTTCAGTGATACTTTATTTTATTATTTATTTATTTACATGAGGTCTTGCTCTGTTGCTGGGCTCACAGCAACCTCAATCTCTTGAGCTCAAGTGATTCTCTTGCCTTGGGCTCAGGAGTAGCTGTGGCTACAGGAGTGTGTCACCACCCCCAGCTACTTTTTCTATCTTCAGTAGAGATGGGGTCTTTCTTTTGCTCAGATTGGTCTTGAATGTCTGACCTGAAGGGATCCTCCCACCTCACTCTCCCAGAGGACTAAGATTACAGGTGTAAGCCACGGCGTCTGGCCCTGATCTGATATTTTAATTAAAGACTAAAAAGTATGTAGTCGGCCCGCTCCCGAGCGCCAGCTCTCCATCCCTCCTTCCCTGGGGGGTGCTCTGGTTTTGTTCCCACACCCCTTCCCACAAAGACCACGGGACCGTCCTCTTCCCCCGCGCCTTACCTCAAACAGGGGACCGATCTTGTTCTTCTCCAGGCGGAGCAAGATGGCAGCCGAGTAACAGCTTCCTTGCATCTGGGCACCGTGAGTCTGGGGAGATAGGACTCCAGGCGTCTCTGGCTGGTGGGAACTGCCTATCATCACTCCTATGAGGATACAGGGAGTCAGGGAGAGACTTCTGGACCCCAAGAGGAGGACTAAATCCGTGGAAAACCGGCAAGTGGTCGCGTGTGTTCAATCCGTCTAAACCCGCCCACAACTGTAAGTTCAGTAGCAGCGAGACTGCAAACCAGAAAGGCCTTACCTGTGAACTGTTTTGATGTCCTTGGACTTGGCACTGAGTTGAACTGCCTTGGGGAAGGCCTGAGCGGGAGTGCGAGAACTTTGGCCGTTGTCTAGGGCCCCAGTCTGAGCCGCTGAGCCAGACGGAGCTAATAGTGTTTGGCGGTGGGTCACACGGATCCATTGTCAGCGATCTGCCCCGGCAAGCTCCGCCCTCAGGGTCGCAGAGCTAGAAACGGGTGGGAGCTGGTAACCCAGCAACCAAGTAGCCTAAGGGTGGGGTCTGAGCCGCCTTGCAGCCCTAACCCTCAGGGGCAGAGTGAGACCGGTTTGGGCACACTGAGTAAGTGGATAGCCACTTCAGCAGCGATTCCAGCAAGAAAGCTGGGAAAGATTCTGCTCAACAAGTTTACAACTTCGAAGTGCCTTTTAAGCAGGCTGAAGAGAGATTCAGGGTGTCTACCTGCTGGGGTTTGAGTAATCAGCAGCCTCCAGTCGTATCTGAACTGTGACTAACATCTCATACCCCAGAAGACCACGTGTTGCCCAGACAATATTCAATAACATATACAAACTGCTTTGTTTTTGGTTGTGTATTTTTTTCTTTCTTTTTTTTGCTTGGTTGTTTTTTTTGTTTGTTTATTTTGACGTTGCTGATATTCTTTTGTTTTTTTAATTTCAATCTTTTCTACACAGATCCCTTTTTCTTTCTCAATTTTCCTAGTTTAATTATAATTTCCCATTGCTGCTTTTTTTAATAACTTCAACTTCATTTTTGCTAGTGTTTCTACCGATATAATTTGGTTTTTCACCCAATTTTATCCCTGTAAAGTTTTCTGTTTGCTTCTTTTGGTTTGATTTATAGCATTTTTGTCTTTCCTCTCTACTTGGTGGAGGTGGGGTACTGTGTCTGATCAGGTTAGCAAAGAGCTGCTGACCTCAAGGGAACCACGCAACTGGGCACCCCCAGAAGGTGGGGTTTTTTAAGGTTGTGTCAAAGTACCCTACTGTACACCTATATTGCCCTGTCTCCCTCTTTCTGTGCCTCTCTTCTTTTTGTCAATATTCCTTATACCCACCCCCTCTCCTTTCTCTATCTTTCTTTTTTTCTTATCACTCGGTCCTCCTTTCTTTCATCCCCTTTTTTTTTGCTCTTCAACCTTCTCACACTTCTGGTCCTGTAACCTTTAGTCCACAGGCACAAGAACTTAAAGAGCAAGAGGAAGTGAAAGGAAAATTAGGGCAAGCAAACAGATAAAAGAAATCACTCATGAGGAAGAATCAGCAGAAAACTCCAGGCAACATGAAGAACCAGTCTAGAACAACCCCACCAAGGGACCATGAGGTAGCTACTGCAGATGATTCCACCAGTATAGAAATGTTAGGAATGACAGAAAGGGAATTTAGAATACACATGTTGAAAACAATGAAAGAAATGATGGAAACAATGAAGGAAATTGCTAATAAAGTGGAAAATAACCAAAAGGAAATCCAAAAACAGAATCAAATAAGAGATGAACGATATGAAGAATATAAAAAGGATATAGCAGACCTGAAGGAACTGAAACAGTCAATTAGGGAACTTAAAGATGCAATGGAAAGTATCAGCAACAGGTTAGACCATGCAGAAGAAAGAATTTCAGAGGTGGAAGACAAAGTTCTTGAGATAACTCAGACAGTAAAAGAGGCAGAAAAGAAGAGAGAGAAAGCAGAACGTGCACTGTCAGAATTATGGGACTTTATGAAGCGTTCCAACATACGAGTTATAGGAATTCCAGAAGGGGAAGAAGAATGCCCCAGAGGAATGGAAGCCATACTAGAGAATATTATAAAAGAAAATTTCCCAAATATCACCAAAGATTCTGACACACTGCTTTCAGAGGGATATCGGACCCCGGGTCGCCTCAACTCTAACCGAGCTTCTCCAAGACACATTGTGATGAACCTGTCCAAAGTCAAGACAAAAGAAAAGATTCTGCAAGCTGCCAGGAGTAAGCGCCAGTTGACCTACAGGGGCAAATCCATCAGAGTTACCACAGACTTCTCTAATGAAACTTTCCAAGCAAGAAGACAATGGTCATCTACCTTTAATCTACTTAAACAGAACAATTTCCAGCCCAGAATTCTGTACCCTGCTAAGCTAAGCTTCAAAATTGACGGAGAAATCAAATCATTTACGGATATACAAACATTGAGGAAATTCGCCACAACAAGACCAGCTCTACAGGAAATACTTCAACCTGTTCTGCACACTGACCACCACAATGGATCAGCAGCAAAGTAAGAACTCAGAAATCAAAGGACAGAACCTAACCTCCACACTGATGCAAAAGATAAAACTAACCAATGGACTCTCACCAAATAAGACGAATAGAATACTACCACACTTATCCATTATCTCAATAAATGTTAATGGCTTGAATTCCCCACTGAAGAGACATAGATTGGCTGACTGGATTAAAAAACACAAGCCATCCATTTGCTGTCTGCAAGAAACACACCTGGCTTCAAAAGACAAATTAAAGCTCCGAGTCAAGGGTTGGAAGACAATTTTTCAGGCAAATGGAATTCAGAAGAAAAGAGGAGTTGCAATCTTATTTTCAGATACATGTGGATTTAAAGCAACTAAAGTCAAAAAAGACAAAGATGGTCACTTTATATTGGTCAAGGGAAAACTACAACAAGAAGACATTTCAATTCTAAATATTTATGCACCCAATTTAAATGCTCCCAGATTCTTGAAGCAGACCTTACTCAGTCTGAGCAATATGATATCTGATAATATCATCATAACAGGGGACTTTAACACACCTCTTACAGAGCTGGACAGATCCTCTAAACAGAAATTAAACAAAGATGTAAGAGATTTAAATGAGACCCTAGACCAACTATGCTTGATAGACGTATATAGAACACTCCACCCCAAAGATAAAGAATATACATTCTTCTCATCACCCCATGGAACATTCTCCAAAATTGATCATATCCTGGGACACAAAACAAATATCAACAGAATCAAAAGAATTGAAATTTTACCTTGTATCTTTTCAGACCATAAGGCACTAAAGGTGGAACTCAACTCTAACAAAAATGCTCAAGCCCACCCAAAGGCATGGAAATTAAACAATCTTCTGTTGAATAACAGATGGGTGAAGGAAGAAATAAAACAGGAAATCATTAACTTCCTTGAGCATAACAACAATGAAGACACAAGCTACCAAAACCTGTGGGATACTGCAAAAGCAGTTTTGAGAGGAAAATTCATCGCTTTAGATGCCTACATTCGAAAAACAGAAAGAGAGCACATCAACAATCTCACAAGAGATCTTATGGAATTGGAAAAAGAAGAACAATCTAAGCCTAAACCCAGTAGAAGAAAAGAAATATCCAAAATCAAATCAGAGATCAATGAAGTTGAAAACAAAAGAATCATTCAGAAAATTAATGAAACAAGGAGTTGGTTTTTTGAAAAAATAAATAAAATAGATAAACCATTGGCCAGACTAACTAGAAATAGAAAAGTAAAATCTCTAATAACCTCAATCAGAAACGATAAAGGGGAAATAACAACTGATCCCACAGAGATACAAGAGATCATCTCTGAATACTACCAGAAACTCTATGCCCAGAAATTTGACAATGTGAAGGAAATGGATCAATATTTGGAATCACACCCTCTCCCTAGACTTAGCCAGGAAGAAATAGACCTCCTGAACAGACCAATTTCAAGCACTGAGATCAAAGAAACAATAAAAAAGCTTCCAACTAAAAAATGCCCTGGTCCAGATGGCTTCACTCCAGAATTCTATCAAACCTTCAAGGAAGAGCTTATTCCTGTACTGCAGAAATTATTCCAAAAAATTGAGGAAGAAGGAATCTTCCCCAACACATTCTATGAAGCAAACATCACCCTGATACCAAAACCAGGAAAAGACCCAAGCAAAAAGGAGAATTTCAGACCAATCTCACTCATGAATATAGATGGAAAAATTCTCAACAAAATCCTAGCCAATAGATTACAGCTTATCATCAAAAAAGTCATTCATCATGATCAAGTAGGCTTCATCCCAGGGATGCAAGGCTGGTTTAACATACGCAAGTCCATAAACGTTATCCACCATATTAACAGAGGCAAAAATAAAGATCACATGATCCTCTCAATAGATGCAGAAAAAGCATTTGATAAAATCCAGCATCCTTTTCTAATTAGAACACTGAAGAGTATAGGCATAGGTGGCACATTTCTAAAACTGATTGAAGCTATCTATGACAAACCCACAGCCAATATTTTACTGAATGGAGTAAAACTGAAAGCTTTTCCTCTTAGAACTGGAACCAGACAAGGTTGTCCTCTGTCACCTTTACTATTCAACATAGTGCTGGAAGTTCTAGCCAATACAATTAGGCAAGACAAGGAAATAAAGGGAATCCAAATGGGAGCAGAGGAGGTCAAACTCTCCCTCTTTGCTGACGACATGATCTTATACTTAGAGAACCCCAAAGACTCAACCACAAGACTCCTAGAAGTCATCAGAAAATACAGTAATGTTTCAGGATATAAAATCAATGTCCACAAGTCAGTAGCCTTTGTATACACCAATAACAGTCAAGATGAGAAGCTAATTAAGGACACAACTCCCTTCACCATAGTTTCAAAGAAAATGAAATACCTAGGAATATACCTAACGAAGGAGGTGAAGGGCCTCTATAAAGAAAACTATGAAATCCTCAGAAAGGAAATAGCAGAGGATATTAACAAATGGAAGAACATACCATGCTCATGGATGGGAAGAATCAACATTGTTAAAATGTCTATACTTCCCAAAGCAATCTACCTATTCAATGCCATTCCTATCAAAGTACCTACATCGTACTTTCAAGATTTGGAAAAAATGATTCTGCGTTTTGTATGGAACCGGAAAAAACCCCGTATAGCTAAGGCAGTTCTTAGTAACAAAAATAAAGCTGGGGGCATCAGCATACCAGATTTTAGTCTGTACTACAAAGCCATAGTGCTCAAGACAGCATGGTACTGGCACAAAAACAGAGACATAGACACTTGGAATCGAATTGAACACCAAGAAATGAAACTAACATCTTACAACCACCTAATCTTTGATAAACCAAACAAGAACTTACCTTGGGGGAAAGACTCCCTATTCAATAAATGGTGTTGGGAGAACTGGATGTCTACATGTAAAAGACTGAAACTGGACCCACACCTTTCCCCACTCACAAAAATTGATTCAAGATGGATAAAGGACTTAAATTTAAGGCATGAAACAATAAAAATCCTCCAAGAAAGCATAGGAAAAACACTGGAAGATATTGGCCTGGGGGAAGACTTCATGAAGAAGACTGCCATGACAATGGCAACAACAACAAAAATAAACAAATGGGACTTCATTAAACTGAAAAGCTTCTGTACAGCTAAGGAGACAATAACCAAAGCAAAGAGACAACCTATACAATGGGAAAGGATATTTGCATATTTTCAATCAGACAAAAGCTTGATAACCAGGATGTATAGAGAACTCAAATTAATCCACATGAAAAAAGCCAACAATCCCTTATATCAATGGGCAAGAGACATGAATAGAACTTTCTCTAAAGACGACAGACGAATGGCTAACAAACACATGAAAAAATGTTCATCATCTCTATATATTAGAGAAATGCAAATCAAAACAACCCTGAGATATCATCTAACCCCAGTGAGAATGGCCCACATCACAAAATCTCAAAACTGCAGATGCTGGCGTGGATGTGGAGAGAAGGGAACACTTTTACACTGCTGGTGGGACTGCAAACTAGTACAACCTTTCTGGAAGGAAGTATGGAGAAACCTCAAAGCACTCAACCTAGACCTCCCATTCGATCCTGCAATCCCATTACTGGGCATCTACCCAGAAGGAAAAAAATCCTTTTATCATAAGGACACTTGTACTAGACTGTTTATTGCAGCTCAATTTACCATTGCCAAAATGTGGAAACAGCCTAAATGCCCACCAACCCAGGAATGGATTAACAAGCTGTGGTATATGTATACCATGGAATACTATTCAGCCATTAAAAAAAATGGAGACTTTACATCCTTCGTATTAATCTGGATGGAAGTGGAAGACATTATTCTTAGTAAAGCATCACAAAAATGGAGAAGCATGAATCCTATGTACTCAATCTTGATATGAGGACAATTAATGACAATTAAGGTTATGGGGGGGGAAGCAGAAAGAAGGATGGAGGGAGGAGGGTGGGGCCTTAGTGTGTGTCACATTTTATGGGGGCAAGACATGATTGCAAGAGGGACTTTACCTAACAATTGCAATCAGTGTAACTGGCTTATTATACCCTCAATGAATCCCCAACAATAAAAAAAAAATAAAAAAAAAAAAAGAAAAGTTATGTTAAAAAAAAAAAAAAAAAGTATGTAGTCAAAATCATGCCTCTTTCCTAAGTAATCACCTCTTAACTGGAAGCACTTAACTATATTTTTTAAAAAGCCATCTGTGTAGTTACTCTGTTTAAAAAAAAAAGTGAGAGTTTCTGATCTACAAGCTTTTCTCAGAAATTTCTAAATAATTTATGTATTTCCTGTTCTGCTTGATGAAATCTTGTCAAAAACTCAGCAGTTGTTTGATCTTAGCTGGTTGTTCCCTTTCCTACTGGCTCATCTTTTTTCTGCCTTTTGCCACCTGTTCTTTTTCCAGTTTCACTGCTCTACTCCGTCACTCAACTGACTCTTAATTTTTTCCTTCTTTTTTCCTTAGAATATCTTTTCGTTCTTATTTCTCAACTATGTACCTCTCCTGATATTAGTATATTAAACTCACTCTCCATTTTAGGATTCCAACCTGAATGGAAGAAATACCGTATTAGAGAACATTTAAAACAAATTACGTGATTATTTTATTGAAATTTTATTCAAGTGGTCTTTTTCCTGAAATGTGATAGTTGTGATTTAATTCCTTTTTTTTTTTAAACTGGATTTTAAGCACAGTACAATCATCCCTAAGTATCTGCAGGGATTGATTCTAGGACCTCTTAGGTTTCCACAATCTGCGAAGGCTCAAATCCCTTATATAATTGGCATAGTATTTGCATATAATTCACTCACCTTCTCCTGTATTCTTTGAATCATCTCCAGATTACTTACAATATGTGATATAAAGTAAATGCTACATAAGCAGTTATACTGTATTTTAAAATTTACATTATTTTTATTAAGGCACAGGATCAATTGTAATCACAAATGGTATATTTTAGATGGTACTCTTTGAACTATACTTTTTTTTTTAAATAGATGAGTTCTATATAAAATATCATGTCCATTTTTCTGCTGTAAATAATGAGGAATTTAGCTTTAAAAATGATAATTTACGTAAAACAATATGGATTAGTCTCAAATACACTATGCTAAGTAGCTAGTTAGAGAAAAAAAAACAAAACAAACCAAAAAGAACTCCCCTCCATTTTGTATATTTTCATTTGTGAGATATTCTTTCAATGATAGAACTATAGGGACAGAAAGCCAGACCAGCAATTGCCCAGTGTGAATAAAATGAAAAACAGTACTAGAAAGACAGTAATAGGTACATATGCATCCACGCTTTGGTTGTTATAACATAAACTGAAAACTACAAGGGAAAAAAACTCAACGTGAAATATAAATATAGTGAAAAAGAACATTATCTTTCTGGAAATACCTTAGTCCCTCTGTTTCATACAGTGTTTCTAAGCAATTGTATTTTTCTCTCGTGAACACACTTTATATATCTGAAACGCTCCTTCCTTTCAGTATGCTTCAGTAATATTCTACTGTAGCTAGCTGTCATGGAAAAGTTTCCATTGCCAAAAGAAAATTACCAATTTGTCTTATTGCTAAAGCAGATTTATGTTAGAATCATCTTTCTCTCTCTAGTTTATGATATTCAAGTATTCAATTTATTTTAAACTTCATAAGACCTTTTTTTTTCCATTGTAATTTAAGGCCTGTCCACATAGATCACAAGAAAGAAGTCATATATAATCATAAGTCCTTGAGGAGGCACAGCTAGCATTTCTAACACAGAGAATAAAGTATTTATGTGTTTAGTGTACACTATAAGGAAACATCACTGCTTGAAATTGGTCTATTCAGGAGATCTATTTCATCTGGGCTAAGTCTGGGGAGAGAGTGTGATTCCAAATATTGATCCATTTCCTTCACATTGTCAAATTTCTGAGCATAGAGTTTCTGGTAGTATTCAGAGATGATCTCTTGTATCTCTGTGGGATCAGTTATTTCCCCTTTATCATTTCTGATTGAGGTTACTAGAGATTTTACTTTTTTTATTTCTAGACCAATTTTAAGCACTATGATCAAAGAAACAATAAAAAATCTCCCAACAACAACAACAACAAAAAAATGCCCTGGCCCAGATGGCTTCACACCAGAATTCTATCAAACCTTCAAAGAAGAGCTTATTCCTATACTACAGAAATTATTCCAAAAGAATTGAGGAAGAAGGAATCTTCCCCAACACATTATATTAAGCAATCATCACCCTGATGCCAAAACCTGGAAAAAAAAACAACTAAAAAGGAAAACTTCAGACTAATTTCACTAATGAATATAGATGTAAGAATTCTCAACAAAATCCTAGCCAATAGATTATAGCTTATCATCAAAAAAGTCATACGTCATGATCAAGTAGGTTTCATACCAGGGATGCAAGGCTGTTTTAATATGCGTAAATCCATAAACGTTATTCACCATATCAACAGAAGCAAAAACAAAGACTGTATGATTCTCTCAATAGATGCAGAAAAAGCATTTGATAGAATCCAGCATCCTTTTCTAATCAGAACACTTAGGCATAAGTGGCACATTTCTTAAACCGATTGAAGCTATCTATGATAAACCCATAGCTAATATTTTACTGAATGGAGTTAAACTGAAAGCTTTTCCACTTAGAACTGGAACTAGGCAAGGTTGTCCTCTGTTTCCATTACAACACAGTGCTGGAAGTTCTAGCCAATACAATTAGGCAAGACAAGGAAATAAAGGTCATCTAAATGGGAGCAGAGGAGGATAAACTCTCTCTCTTTGCTGACAACATGATCTTATACTTAGAGAACCCCAAAGACTCAACCACAAGACTCCTGGAAGTCATCAAAAATACAATGTCTAATGATATAAAATCAATGTCCACAAGTCAGTTGCCTTTGTATATGCCAATAACAGCCCAGATGAGAGGCTAATTAAGGAAACAACTCCCTTCATGATAGCCCCAAAGAAAATGAAATACCTAGGAATATACCTAACAAAAGAGGTTAAGGACCTCTATAAAGAAAATTATGAAACCCTAAGAAAGGAAATAGCAGAGGACTTTAACAAATGGAAGAACATACCATGCTCACAGCTAGGAAGCCAACATTGTTAAAATGTCTATACTTCCCAGAACAATCATCCAATTCAACACCATCCCTATTAAAATACCAACATCCTATTTTTAAGACTTGGAAAAAATGATTCTGTGTTTTGTGTGGAACCAGAAAAAAACCCGTATAGCTAAGGCAGTTCTTCATAATAAGAACAAAGCCAGGGCATTACCATACCAGATTTTAGGTTGTACTATAAGGACATAGTGGTCAAGACAGCATGGCACTGGCACAAAAATAGAGACATAGACATTTGGAATTGAATAGAAAACCAGGAAATGAAACCAATAGCTTACAACCACCTAATCTTCAATAAAACAAACATGAACATACACTGGGGGAAAGACTCCCTATTCAATAAATGGTGCTGGGAGAACTGGATATCCACATGTAAAAGACTGAAACTGGACCCGCACCTTTCTCCACTCACAAAAATTGATTCAAGATAGATAAAGGGCTTAAATTTAAGGCATGAAATGATAAAAATCCTCAAAGAAAGCATAGGAAAAACACTGGAAGATCAACCTGGGGAAAGACTTTATGAAGAAGATTGCCATGGCAACTGCAACAATAACAAAAATAAACAAATTGGATTTAATTAAACTGAAAAGCTTCTGTACAGCTAAGGAGACAACAACCAAAGCAAATAGACAACCTACACAATGGGAAAGGATATTTGCATATTTTGAATCAGACAAAAGATTAATAACTAGGATCTAGAGAGAACTTAAATTAATCCACATGAAAAAAGCCAACAATCGCATACATCATTGGGGAAGAGAGATGAGCAGAACCTTCTTTAAAGAAGACAAACGAATGGCTAACAAACATATGAAAAATGCTCATCATCCCTAATTATTAGAGAAATGCAAATCAAAACCACCCTGAGATATCATCTAACCCCAGATAGAATGGCCCATATCACAAAATCTCAAAACTGCAGATGCTGGCGTGGATGTGGAGAGAAAGGAACACTTTTACACTGCTGGTGGGACTGCAAACTAATACAACATTTTTGGAAGGAAGTGTGGAGAAACCTCAAAGAGCTCAACCTAGACCTCCCGTTTGATTCTGCAATCCCATTACTGGGCATCTATCCAGAAGGAAAAAACCCTTTTATTGTAAAGACACTTGCACTAGACTGTTTATCGCAGCTCAATTTACAATCTGTGGTAAATGTATTGGCAAGCTGTGGTATATGTATACCATGGAATACTATTTTGTCATTTAAAAAAAAATGGAGACTTTGCAGCATTTGTATTAACCTGGATGGAAGTAGAATACATTATTCTTAGTGAAGCATCACAGGAACAGAGAAGCATGAATCCTATGTGTTCAATTTTGATATGAGGACAATTAATGACAATTAACGACACGGTGGGGAGTAGGGGAAGGGGAGAGCAAAGAGAGAGAGAAGGAAGGAGGGGGTCGAAGAAAGGAAAAGAAAGAAAAAAGAAAAGAAAATAGTGACTAATTCTCACATAAATTGGATTTAATTCTGACCAAAGCATATTATTTGAACAATAATTTTTAATTCAACTTGTTAATATGTTGTTTAGAATATTGCATCCTTATTTATAAGTGAAATGTTTGTAATTTCCCTTTACAATAATATATTTTTTCCGATTTTGATATCAGGTATATCCAGATGAAGTAGAATGATTTTGACATATTTCTTCTTTTTCTATTGTCTATAAGATTTGGCATGATCTAGTTTTTGAAATTATCTTCTATTTTTATTTATAAATATTAGTTGTCTATTTTTTAAGACTTTGGAAAAAAATTAAATAAAATAAGGAAACATTGTAATATGTTTCCCATATGTATAACCATAATAAGCACTGGGAGTCTTTCAGGATTTAATTGATTCAGACTTATGTTTGAATTTGCCTTTTGATAATTTTTATTAAAGTACTATGTCATTTGGGCATAGTTGATATGACAGTTATTGAGAGATATCAGGAGTGATATTATCTCTCTAAATTGTATATATTCATGTTATCTATATATTATATGCTGTACATATATAAGACACACGCACATATGTTGTAGACATGCACTGTATGTACATATATGGGACAATGACTAGCTGTTACCATCTGGTCCCTAGTTAACAGACACATTTAAAAATAACTCATAGAACTAAAGCTATATATATATATATATATATATATACACACACATACATATATACTTGTGCTAGTACTACTTTTAACTATTTTAGCACTATTTTGTTTTGTGTTTTCAGTGAAGTTCTTTAAATGCTTTAGCTCTTTCTTTCCTTCACCGTAAATTGCAAGAATTGCATTAGGTTTTTTCTAACTTTGCACTTTTTCTTAATTTGAGTTTTCTTAAAAGCAGAGCTTCACACAAGGCTTAGATGCCAGTAGTTTTATGAGATGTAATTTAAAGAGTAGTTATAGGCAACAGGAAGTGTGGAAGGGGAACGTCTGAGAAAACTGTGTAATCAAGGTTGCCGCTCTACCAACACCACAGGAACGCTGACTAGTACACAAAATGCCTCTAAGATATGAGTGTGCAAAACACAGTTATGCTGGCCCTTACCCCCCCACTGGGTGAGGATCAGCTTTGCCGGAGGTAACTCTTCCACACTTCCAGGATGCTCTTGTGTCGGGGGTGGAGTTAAGTAGGAACCTATGACTTCAGAAGAACCCCGAGAGCAGAACCATGCGTGTTGGATTAACTTCTGTGGGGTTCTTGGTGGGCTGAGATGGAACAGTTGTCAACAGCAGTGGCTAATAGCAGTAGTATTCCAAGAGACTGGAACAGTGGCACTATGACTATCCAACATTTTGTGGTTTTTTAAGTTAAAGACTGTATTTTTCTGAGTGGAATTGAATAGTATGGTTGTATGAAAAACAAAATACATAATAACTGATAGAAATGATCATGATCCTCAGGGTATCTATAAATAGAGAACAATGCAATATTGAGTACTTTTTCATATGCCTTGATCATTTCTGAGAAGAAAGAGATCTCCTACTATATATTTTTTAATTAATTTTAATGACAATAAAAATTGTACATATTACTGTGTGCAACATTATGTTTCAGAATATGTATAGATCGTGGAAAGGCAAAACTGAGGTATGTTACCTACACATTAGCTCAAAAACTTGGCATTTTTATGGTGCAATCACCTAAACTCTATTCTCTGAGGGATTTTTGAGAGTGTACTTCACTGCTATTAATTATAGTCACTATGTTGTACAATAGATACCGTAAACTTATTCCTTCTATCTAAATGAAATTATGTTTCCTTTTATCAATGCTTCCTCCATCACCACCCCCCAAACAAAAAAAAATGATGACCACTATTTCACTCTTTGCCTGTATATAGCGCACATATTTTAAACAGTATGATAAGTTGAATTCTGTGGTAGGAAAATGTAACACACCAAATGGTACTGGTCTGATGTATCCAGTTACTAATTGAAGAGCTGGACGCTGTCTGATTAGCGATAAAGCCTTTTACACACCAAGATACTGAAAAAGAGATATCTTTGCAAGAATTAAGATGCATCCCCTGTTATTAACAATAAATGGATTTGCTAATACATAAATCATTCTTTTTAGTTTAATTATTGAAAATCAACCCACGTTGGGATATAACATTTGAACGAGGGAGGAAAAATGAATTTTTTAAAGCTAGAGGCCTTAAAATTAGACCCTGAATACTGATGTCATAAAATACACAGCATCGATAGACTTTAAGTGTTTAGTCTGGGGATAGGGAACTACCACACACACACACACACTGCCATTAACTTTCAGCAACCTACTAAAGTATGTGTAGAAATATTATATGGCTGTTATAAAAGGCACACTTTGGGGTTTCCAATTGATTTTTTTCTGGCTTCTTCTCTGGAGATTAGAAAAACAAAACAAAATTTCAACTAGGATGACAAAGGCTATAAAGTGTTTTGCGTGTCAGATAAACCTTGCATCTCAACAGTGCCCAGTGCACCAAATTAAAGGAAGGGCTTATGAAGGTATTGGAGGGCTTATGAGAGAGTTGGAAAAGGCTGTTGGGGGTGGGGCTTTCCTATAGCTCTGATTTACAACTCAATCTTTATAAACACACAGTGCAAGAGTTTCTTCTATTTTATTTCCTGGTTTTCCCAATTCTTTTGATAATGTGCTTTGCTACTATGACCAGTTCTTCTATGGACTCTTTCACATAAAGTGTCTGCAATTCTCAAAAATTTTACATTCACCCTGGGCTGAGCCAACTTCAATCTTTATTGCCTGATTGTATCCTTTCAATGTTTTTTTATTTTAGTTATTATGGGTACATAATAGTTGTACATATTTGTGGAATACATGTGATTTTTCATGCAAACATACATACAATTTTAATAATCAAATCATGCTAATTGGGATACCTAGCACCTCAAGCATTGCTCATGTATTTGTGTTAAGAACATTCTAATTCCACTCTCTTATTTTGAAGTATGCAATAAATTATTGTTAACTATCGTCCCCGGTTGTGCTATCAAATACTAGATCTTATTCTTTTTTTTTTTTTTTTTTTGTGGTTTTTGGCTGGGGCTGGGTTTGAACCCGCCACCTCTGGCATATGGGACCGGCGCCCTATTCCTTGAGCCACAGGCGCCACCCTAGATCTTATTCTTTCTACATAATTGTGTTTTTGGACACTGTAAAACTTTTGCTACAGGGCGGCGCCTGTGGCTCAAGGAGTAGGGCACCGGTCCCATATGCCGGAGGTGGCGGGTTCAAACCCAGCCCCGGCCAAAACCACAAAAAAAAAAAAAAAAAAAAAAAAAAAACTTTTGCTACAGATGATTTTGTTGATAGGAATGGGGGTTAAAAATAAGAATGTGGTATAAAAGAAAACGAAAGAAACAGAGGTAAAGAAGTTATTCATTTAACTCATATGTGTCATATAGTGACATCATGCATCTGGAAATACTTGTTGCTTTTTTCTTTTTTTTTTTTTTAGACAGAGTCTCAAGTTGTCACCCTGGGTAGAATGATGTGGCGTCATAGCTCATAGCAACCTCCAGATCTTGGGCCCAAGCCATCCTCTTGCCTCAGTTTTCCTATTTTTAGTAGAGACAGGGTCTCGCTTTTTGCTTGGGCCGGTCACGAACTCGTGAGCTCAAGCCATCCACCTGCTTCGGCCTCCCAGAGTGCTAAGATTACAGGTGTGAGCCACCACGCCCTGCCCGGAACTTCTTGCTTTTTGTAAAACTTACTTTATATTATTGATAAATGAGTGTGGCATTCTATATGAAACTATTTCTAATTATCAATACAAGATCATTCAAGGTAAATACCAAGTGTGGTAGTTTGAATGTAAAAAAGAAAAATAATTAAAAACCAGTACTTAGTGTACATCAGGTCATAAATGGTAGCTGTAAAATTATGGAATATGTTTAAAAAATATTTAATGTTAAATGTTTAATCAAGTGTTGCATGTTGTAGTAATTCCATTGTTAATGACTGCTTCATGTATGTCCTTTAGACCAAGATTTCCCTAGAACCATTCCATTTGGTGGTCTCCTAAAGGTAAGGAATAACACAAAAACCCTAATCTCTTTATTTAAAGATTTGTTTTTTTTAGCTGCTATTTGATTTATTTTCCGGATTAACTCAGAATGCTAAATTTTGATGATTTCTAAATATCATTATTAATTCTACCCATCAACCTCCTCCCTCAAAAAGATATATTGTTATTACTGCAGATGTTTTAATTATGCTAACTGTTCTCGGAAGTTTTTTTTAGTAAAACTCAAAATTATCTTGGGCATTGTTAGAGTAAGTTTATGGACCTATGCAGTAAAGTTGAAAAATGAAGCATCAATTTCTTGACATTCATAAAATAGGGAAAAAAATTTATTATTCAAGACATTGTACTTGGCACTGGAAAATCTTGGGAGACAATTCGGAAAGCCATATTTCAACAATACTGGTCTAAATGTGCTAGAATGACTTGGCAAGTTGGAGCCTCGGAATTCTAATTGTCATTTGCATGATAAAAATGACTACAACTGAAAATAATTTATACAAGATTGCAACATCTGAAATATTGACATTAGCAGTAACTCAGAATCGACCCATAATATTGGTAGTAGCAATAGTTCAAAAATATTGGTAGGAGTAATTCATAATGTACCCATAATATTCTACTGTTACAATTTTTTTCATTCAAGTAAATGAAACTGATTTTTTTGTACTTCAAATGTGCAAAATATTTTTAGATATCAACTATCTGGTACAGTTCTTCTGATACAGAAGTATTTATATTTGGTAATATGCTGTTCATAAATAAAAGTCTGAACAGGAAAATATGTAATTCATTTAATATTTGTTTTCTTATTTTCCAAATACCCAGAAGTAAGTCTCCTTAAATGAAGAAAATTAAAAAGTAAGGATCTCAGGCTTTACTCCGAGATGAGTAATATCAGTGTCATGTATGTAAAGGATTTGATTCAGGCACGGAAGAATACACGATAACTTCTATCTGGCTTTCAATTTTATAGTTTACTTGAGAGTGGATATGAAATGGTTGCATTTGACAATAATGTGTAATTATAGCCAAAATGGCGTTCACTTCCCTTTACCTATTGGCAATAGTGCAGTCTTCTTCGAAATAGAAAAAGAGGTGCTGCAATAACGACTTAGAAGTTCAGTAAGCGAAATGATTCATCTCGTGTTTTCTTCAGCCAGGCTGCTCTGCTCAAGGCGTCTGCTACGCCCACGCCCCACCCCACTCCCAGGGTCACCCATTCAGTTATCCTGGTCTCCCACTTGGGGGGGTCCCTCCATTTCTTCATTGCTTGTATTATCCATAATTCAAGGTCTAATTAAAGCTTTCCTTGGTTTGTGTAACTTTAGTTATTCCACCCTATATTAATCATTACCTTTCCTGAACTGCTAATGAACTTTCGAGTGATATAAAAGTAATTAGCACATAAGTAGTTATTAAATCATATAATATGTTATTATTCCTAAATAGATTGTGAACTTTATCCCCAAAGTCCCTGAACACACAGATGCTACCTAAGCACCCACGATAGGATGGAATACATATTGGCAGCACAGTAAACAATTGCTTAGTTATTCATCGACCCGATAATTGATTTATTTTTTATTCATTCATTCAATTAGTTTCTGTCAGTGATGAGTTCAAATTCATGTTATTTGTATGTGAAAAAATGCATAGGATTTCTAGGATTACTGATAATAAGAAGAAATCAGGTCCAGACTTACTCTTTTACACCAAGCAATCACAATAGGTGATGAGTAGACTTTAAATTTCTTTGGCCATTATACTTCTCTCTCAATGTATCATTTACATTTATCTCTCTATTAAACGTCAAACTTCTTAGATCTCTTGATTGATTTTAGCTCTTAATTTGTACTTTTTACATTACTGTACACTTACAGAATTGACAGAATACTAATAATGAGCAAGGGGCTTGGGGGAGTGTAGTGTGATGGTTAAAATATTTGAACAGACACCTCAAGAAGAAGCTATGTAAATAGTCAACAAACACATAAGAAAATGTTAAAGTAATCTTCAGAAAATTATAAATAAAACCTCAGCGGGATGCCACTATGCACATATGAATGTAACTTAAAAGACTAGTATGGAGTAACTACGGACAGCCTACGCTGCTGGTGGGAGTGTAAAGGGTACAACCATTTTTGACATTGCTTGATAAATTCAGCATGCACTTACCACAGGACACAAGAATTTTACTCCTAGGTTTTACCCCAAATAAATAAAACGCATTTCTGTAGGGACGGATACCTGAGTGTTCATTCTGCTTTATCAATAATAATCAAAAACTGGAAACTTTGGAATAGCTATAAAGTACAATACTTTTCAGAAGTAAAAAGGAATAAACTACTTATATTTGCAATGGGATGGTTTGATTTGGTAAGTGTGTTGAACAAATTAAGCCAGACATGAAATGATATTAAATATGATTTCATTTATATGAAATTATAGGACAAGCCAAACCCATTTATAATCTTTGAGAGAGGATTAGATGTTACCTGGGATTAGTATTAAACTGGATCGACCACAAAGGAGCAGGGAAGATGCCTTCAGGGAGATAAAGATGATTTATTTGAATGTTCATAATAAAAATATGAACATCAAAGTTTACTCTTTACACCTACTCTCAAATTCCATTTTTTTAAAGATAAGCAATAGTTTAATGACCTGGTTCTCAAATGATTACATTATAAAATCTTTCTTAAAAGTTAGTAAAAGATGCAAGGTAGGACACGTTTTAATACTGGTACAATGGCAGTAGCAGCTTTGCAAATGTTTCTATGAGTTCTATAGAATTTTTCTTATGACCAAATTATCTAAATCGATACAGTTCATGATGCTTTATAGTAATGTACACATTGTAAGTGCTCTCAAAATATTATTCTGTTACAAACATCAGGGGATTTATTCTTAGTGATATTCCTTTTATTCAGGCAAAACTTAAAAGTAGCTGGGAGAATTTTAAAAAGTTTCACTAGAAGCAGAATGTCTTTTAACTTCATTATCTATTTAACATGGAGCTCATACAAAGGACTGACGCTTAGGTTTTCAACATTGTCCCTAGTAGTGCTTTTCATTCTGGTGACGTCCCAACAACACTCTTCTAGGCATCTCAAAGCAGTATTTGTCTGTGAATATAGGCGTTTAGGGGAAATCACTAAATAGCCTTTTTAGCCTCAGCTAACCTCAAGGTATTTTACAGTTATCATTTACATATCTGTCAGACTGGAAAGCTGATTGAAGATCTGAAACCCATTGTTTCCCATCAGCGAGGAGCTGCTACCCTTCTTGGAACCCCCCAGGAGGATGTTAGCATTAAAGCCACTCCTGGGACTTCATTTGCACTCACTGTAATGAAGAGTTCTTCCTCGTCCAGACACTTAACACATATGTGATGGGGATCTGGGCTGAGACTGCAAAGTGTCCACTTCTACACAGACATGTCTGGCAAACTGGGGGTTCCCTGAAATACAGCACGTATCAGCTTTACACAGGGGAATGACTGGTATGCTGCCTAATAAAATACAGGGTGCCCGGTTACATTTGAATGTCAAATAAACAATGAGTATATGTTTAGTATAAATATGTCCCTTGCACTATTTGGGACATACTTATGTTAAAAAATTATTGCTTACTGGAACATATTAATACATAGAAGTCATATTTTGTTTATCTGAAATTCAAATTCACTTGGATGTCTTATGTTTTTTTATTTGCTGAATCAAGCAACCCTAGCGTGGCAGGGAAAAACAAAATCCGGTAGTATGTGCATGGTTGCTGCTTTTGAATGTATAGGCTAACTTCAGAGACTCCTTGGCACAGCAATGTGCAAAGTATAAGGTTCATTTTGAAGCCTTCAGGAAATTTTTATTTAGCTGCATGAATGCGGACAGCACGTATGAAAGTAAGAGATATCTCCAACTTCAGTGAGCCAGACATAACTAAGGTGTCAGACATGACACATTCTCATTTTTAAGATCACTTTGGGCTTTTTGCTTCAAGTTCTTTTGGAAAATGGTTGCATTTAGATGGGGGATGGTCTAACCTCTTAATTGTTTATAAAAAAAAATTATAGAACTAGAACAGTAATAAAATATAGTTTTATTTCTTTTTTGTTGGTCAAGTTTATAGCAATGAATGCAGGAGCCTTATAGGCTAAAATACTTTTCAATTACCCAAGAATACCCAGGATGAACAGGAGCCAGGCTATTCTTAATGTCATAACTGCATCTCTACTGTACACACTAGATTATTTGAATAATCTTTCTAATCTAAATTGGATGATTTTAGGACAAATGTCGCTCTGGATATTGCATTTTCCCTTCTGATTCTCTGATTAGGCAAACTAGAAAATGTGAAATACCCCCTTCATACCATAGTGTGTGTGGATTATAATTCTTTAAATGGAATCATATTAGTATATTTATATATACCCCTCTCCATTGGAAAATATTATCTGTGTATTTTATGGAGCATCAGGTGGAGTGAGGCAGAGCTGGCTTCAGTTTTGTTTATCAAAGCTACCTGTAGAAAGTGGTCTGGTGGAGTTTGATTTGGGCTTCCAGAGAGAGCCAGTGGCAACTTTCTGCTCAACGCCCAGGTCCTCATCTGCTTCCATATTTTCCTTAATGGTAAGAGAGGTTCTCCCTGGGCTCCTCTCTACTGACTTTTCAAAGCAGTTTCTTCACATCCAGCTGGCTTTTACCAGGAGTTTTATTGGGACATTTATAACTCAAATTGGCAACACTTTGGAGTTTGGTGTCAGGATAGCATGCTGTGGGGCAGACACAGTAAATAGCACATTGGGGGCCTTGGTTGATGGTTCAAGCTTCCTCCTTTTGTCAAAACTGTCTTTTTCTTTTAAATTTCAGTTTGATATGAGGGTGGAAATGTTTAAATTACATTGTTTTTATTTCTAAGGTAAAGTTCAAGTTGTAGTTAGTTGAGCCCTTCAACCGGGGCCAGCTGAACACCCTCACATTCTATACATTAGGTGACATCCTGCCGGTCACCCTTTCTCCTCCCCCCTCCTCTGCCCCTCCTCTCCCCTCTTGCTAAACTGTACTTGTAATTTTTTCTTTCCTGGGGGCATGTAGTTGTTTATATATTGGTTTCATATTAGTATCAGGTACATTGGATACTTTTTTTTCTCTTTCTTGAAATACTTTACTAAGAAGAACGTGTTTCAACTCCATCCAGGTAAACACAAAGGATGTAAACTCTCCATCTTTTCTTATGACTGAATATTATTCCATGGCATACATATACCACAGTTTGCTAATACATTCTAGGGTCGATGGGCACTTGGGTTACTTCCACATCTTGGCAATTATGAATTGAGCTGCAATAAATATTCTGGTGCAAATGTCCTGCTGGTAAATGGTTTTTGTTCTGCTGGGTATCTTACTAGATACTTAGTAATGGGATTGCAAGATTAAATGGAAGATTGACTCTTGGTTCTTTGAGAATTCTCCATCCTTCTTTCTATGGAGGTTGTGTTAGTTTGCAACCCCCATAGCAGGGCAAAAGTGTTCCCTTCTTTCCACACGGACACCAGCATCTGCAGATTCAGCACAAGATGGCCAGCTAGAGGCAGCCTTCACCAGAAGCTGCTGTCCTAAAGGAGAAAAGTTGGACTGAAATGAATTCAGGGAAGTCCAAAGTGGGGAGTTGAACACAAGGAGAAGAAATCAGGCTGCACAGCATCCCCACTGAGACAAGCTGTGAGGGAGAGAAGGAGGAAGAGAGTTGATTTCATACTCAGTGAGTAGATTTTAACTGTTATCTGTGTGGGTTCGTCTTTGTTTCAAGGTCCAGCCTGACCTGCATTAGTGAAATCTGATATCCTGAACAGAAAAGATGTTCATCGTGGTGGAGGTGGAGGGAGATGACGGCTGGCTGGCCAGTGTGCAGGAAGTACTGAGAACACAGTCAGGCTCAGTGATACGTTTACAGTTCATGTGATGTGTTTGACCATAACTTGGCAAAAAGAATATTCTGAGACAATCTAGTTTGGGGCGGTATCAGTCCAATCTCTGTCTTGCAGTGCTTGTCCTCTTCTCTGTGTGTCTTAATGAATTCAAAGGGAAAAGAATTAGAACAGAGCCACCAGTAAGTTGCTACCACTCAAATTTATACCTAAACATCATTGCTTCAAAGCTTCACCTGAAGGATGCTGCAAACAAGGTCACCTGTGTGCAGATGGTAACTGGTGCCACTATTTGGATACAATCAAAGAGAGTGTAGAGGACAATATTGCAATTTTCTTACCCATTTGGTTTGTTCTTATGTTAAATTATCTTGAAATACATTTGTGCTTAAAACTTTCTGTACAAATTCATGCATAAAAGTTGAAACATTTTGGGATAACATCAATAAAAATAGAACCCCAGTAGAGTTGGAATAAATGAAAACTTTCAAACCCACATAGTTATTTTAAAGATTTTGAATAGTTCAGAAGTTATTGTATCTAGAAACAAAAACCTAAAAATTGGCTAAGGGATGCGTGGAGAGACCTGCCTGCCTTTCTGAAAGCAAGACTGGAAATAGCAGCAATTATCTTGCAGAATTTGAATAGGACATCAATGGGCAATGAGTGAATATTTTTCTCCTTCTGTTGTTTGCCTACTTAGAAATTTGCTTGGGGTTGGACTTTTCCAAAAAAAGTAAAGAGAAATCTAAAATACAAAAAAGCCTGGGATAGCTCTCATTTCACAGAGGGAAAAAATGCCCTCCACATACCAGCCACTTGTCATCTTGTCACTAATTGCCACATTGTTGCTCTGGATTTTCTTGATTTGTGACTTAGGACGCTGAGGCTAGCCTGCCAATGAGTGTATTTTTGTTGCAAAATGACAACTTTATGACCATATTTTTCAAAATATACCATTTTATCAGACCTAAAGCAAAACAGAAAAACTCTGTTTTTACAGAAAATGAAAACTAACCAAGGTCTCCAAAGAAAAGAATGAACTTGCAACCTTCTCCATCAGGCTCTCTCAGGTTGCACACATTATTATTTTATAGAAATGTATTTTATACATATGAAACTCATTGGATTTTTTTTTTTTAAGTTTAAACCTTTGGGGGGAAAAATCAACATGGATATATTGGCACTTCCAAAAAAAAAACAAAAAACAAAAAACTTTTTTTTTCAAGTGCTTTGATTTTACAGAGACTCCCAGGAAAAATAGTATGAAGAACAAATGAGGTTGGTGAAATTTGTCTTTGTCATTCTCCTCTTAACTTTTAGCATTATTTTCCTGCTTTATGCTGCTCCAATTCTAGTTTTACCATGCTTTCTTGTATTTTCCCAGAAACACTTACTCAAATGCTCTGACTGTACTTGTTTTTGTATCCTAAAGAAAGTTCAACAGCGGTAAGAGACTTGCCAATATTTTTCTTCCAATTAAAATAAGCTGATTTAGCCTAGGTTTATCTGCTTTTTTATTATTTCCAATGAATAGAAAGGGACCTACAATTAGCCTACATTGTTTGCATTTGTAAGGTAAAGTCTCCATTATAGCTGTGTCCTTCACCCAGGAAGTGTGCCTGCTGGGCAGGAACCCACTGACTCCCCTCCCTGCTTTTTGGATTTAATTAATTCTTTTCTCTTCTGTGCACACACTATTGTTAGTCTACAAATTTCAAATTAGTATTGAGTACATGTGATGCTTACTTTTCTATTCTTGGGATACTGTTCTCCATATCCATCTAAGTTGTAACAAAGGATACAAGTCTCCATCTATTATAGGTGGGCAGTGTTCCATGGTATACATATGTCACATTTTATTAATCCATTCATGTGTTTGAGCACTTGAGTTTTTTCCACATCTTTGCAATTGTAAATAGGGCTGCTGTAAACAGTCAAGTGCGCATATCCTTTTGGATGTAGTAACACTAAAATGACTGTTTTTCTTTTGGGTAGATACATAGTAATGGGCTTGGGGATCAAATGGAAAGTCTACTTTCAATTCTTTGAGGACTCACCATACTTCTCTCTATAAAGACTAGACTACTTTGCAGTCTCGCCAACAATGCAAGAGTGATTCTTTCTCTCCACACCCATGTTGGCACCTGTTGCTCTGGGATCTCGTGATAAGGGCCATTCTCACTGGTGTGAGGTGATACCTCCAAGTGGTTTTGATTTGTATTTCTCTAATACTTAGAGATGATGGGCATTTTTTTCTGAGTTTGTTGCCCATTCATCTGTCCCCATGAGAAAAGATTCAAGTCATATCTCTCGCCCAGATTTTAGTGCTTGTTCTTTTTTGTTGTTGATTTGCTCGAGTTATTTGCAGATTCTGTTTATTAGCCCTTTATCAGATTCATGACATGCAAATATCTTCTCCCACTCTGAAGGTGGTCTCTTTGTTTTGTTGATTGTATCCTTAGCTGTGCAGAAACATTTTAACTTGATCGAGTCCCATTTATTGATTTTTGTTGTTAAAATTGCTTCAGGGGTAGTCTTCATAAATCCTTTCACAAGAATTTATGGTTCAGAGTATTTTCCACTCTCTCTTTTATATTTTTCATAGATTCATATCTCAGGTTTAAATATTTTATCCATCATGAGTTAATTTTTGTAAGTGGTGAAAACATCCAGTACACTGACTGGATTCTTGCTGTATTCATGTTGTTCTCTCAACGTTATAGAACCTTCCTTGGTATTTGGACTGTGCTAGGCACTAGAGAGTGGGGAACATGAAACACACGGGCTGCACCCTCCCTGGACTAGGGAAGGTGAGAACAGGGAGTCCAGTTTCAGTTTTGCAAAAAGAGAAGACTTCAAGAGAATGATTGCACAACCATGTGAAGGTACTCGTTATTACTGAACTGCACACTTAAAAATGGTCAAGATGGGAAATTTTACGTAATGTGCATCTTACTATAATATATATGCATATATAGTACATGTATATATCATCTATCTATACACTCACTTGTTGAGATATTTTAATGTTCTAAGCTGCAGTTCCTTTAGTGGAGAATTAAAAGGGTCATTTCATTTTTGTTGTTGTTGTTGTTGCCACTGTAGAATTCACTGTTTTCTTCAGAACCTGTGAGAATTGTAGAGATAAAAACATCAATGAAGATTCAGTTGAAGCCTATGAACCTATTTATCAAATTGAACATGGAGTAAGGAACCAAGGTAGAAAGCTTTTTCTTATAAGACTAGTTATTGGGGGAAGTTGTGCAGTAGTTTTTCCAGGTGGAGCAACCTGGGTGAGCAATAGACCAGAATAGAGGTATGTCTTTCTTCTGCAAACCACAATATAAAATGTATTTAACGTATGTGTCCACAAAATAATTTAGCTTGTTGTATTCATGTTGTTCTCTCGATGTTATAGAATCCTCCTTAGTGTGTGGAACTGTGCTAGGCAGAGGGAGTGGTGACCACAAAAGACACAGGCTGCACCCTCCTGCGGTCTAATGTCACTTTATTTATTTATTTGTTTTGGGGCAGAGTCTCTCTCTTGCCCAAGGCTAAAGTCCCCTGGTATTGGCCTAGCTCATAGCCACCCCAATCGCTTGGGTTCAAGCGATCCTCCTGCCTCAGCCTCCTGAGTAGCTGGCACTCCACAATGCCCTGCTAAGTTTTCTATTTTTAGTAGAGACAGCGTCCTGCTCTTGCTCAAGAAGTTCTCTGAAGTCCGAGTTCAGCTTGGACTCCTCCTGCCTTGGCTTCCAAGAGTGCTAGGGTTACAGGCATGAAGCACTGCATGGCCTCTAGTATCACTTTACAATAGCCTTCCCTGTCCAATCCCAATCCCTGATGGCATTTGGCTACTTTTGTTTTCCTCATGAAGCCCTCTCCTTCCCCTTGTTCTAGGATATATGCCACTTGAGATTTCCTTGGATCCGATAGCCTGATGGCAGAGTAAATTACCCATACTTTGGCCATTTGATTCTTGGAGAATTTGGAGGCTGATTAAACACATGTTATTTGGTGACTTTAGTGCTTTTATTATGTGAAAGCAAGTTTATAGGCCTGTGGGTCACATGTAGCCATTAGGGAGAGAAGAAAATGGAAGTTAAATGACGGTAGTTAATTTAAGGCAAAATAAAACAAAATAAAGCACCCCCCAAAGTCAAAACTAACAAAAGTTCTCCTTGATGTCAGAACCTATAATCTTTTTATCACTTGACTTCCATATCCTCTTACAAACATAGATGAAGGCTTATGTATTTTGGAAAGATTTTATGTTTCAGTTTTGAAATGGAAAGCTTCAGTAGTAAGGGAAAGTAGTTTTCGTTGAATGCCTAATTGCCATTAAACTAAAATATTGAAGAAAAGGAAAATGTTTTAAAAAATGACATATTGTGAACATAAATTCATATCCATGATGGCAAAAAAAAGAGAAATTCTCGAAGATAACTCAGTCTTTCATTTTCATGCTAATTCAGATGGGAATGAAATGGACTTGAATTCTTGCTTCCGTAAGGTGATTCCTACAGGAAGGGCAATATTTTGATTGTTAGGTAAATCATAAGTACTCTGAAGCTATTTCAAAAAACATTCCTCTAATTGATGATGTAATCTACAATTCACACCTCTTAGTGTTTACCATGAGTGATTCTCACTTTGTATTGAGGTACTGCCTGCTCACTGTGAAATTAGTTTTGGCTTTCTAAAATCATCATTATGTAAGAAACATCAACTTCTGTTTAGAGGTCAAAGTACAGAAATAATTTGGCTTCTGTGCATGTGCCTGAGATGATTAGTTATAAATAGAGTTCATATTCCCTTTGATTGGCCAAGAACAAGCATAGCAGGGATCTCAAAAGTACAGGACAGACAACTAATGTTGAGCAATGCTTGTCTTGTGCAGCAATGCCAGCCTTGGAAGGGGTATGGAACTAAAATCCGGCCAACTCAGCACGCAGGTGTCCAGAGACAGTGACTTTTTCCAATTTGTCCAGAATCTTGTACAGTCTTGCATAGGTTGATTAGCTATATGACCTTGGACAATGCTCTCAAACTCTTTGAGTCTCAATTTCTTCAATTATACAATGGAAATAGAAATAATTAGGCCATAACATGCATATTTAGGTAACTATGTTATAAACTGAATATTTAGGCACATGTGTCCTGTTCACAATTTAGTGAAATTGGCTCTTTTCCTAAATCTATGCCTGTCTTGCCTTGAGCAAATACTGTCCATTAAGTAATGTTTTAGTAAAATGTTATTACCTGGCGATTATTTGCTAGTAAAGTAAGTTCTGTTCCAAATTGGTTAAAATTGATTCCGTTTTAAAAAATTCATTTTGGCAAATGCTAGCGTTGAATAATTTATGGGCAAGTTAGCAAAAAAAGATTGAATATTTAGAATTAAACTTTAGGAGGTTTTAAACATGTATCTTTTATGTGTTTAGAAGTGAAAGACAAAAAAGAAAAAACAAAGAAGTGAAAGACATGGTTTACAAAATATTTTCAAATGCATATTGTGAAATCTACATTTCTGTCAATTATTTTTCCACAAAATAATATGCCTTCAGGTGGACACTCCTATTTTCACTTTGTACAAGTCGAACACAGAATTCAGTATGTGTTTGCATCACACAGAAATAATTCACCCACATGAAAAGCAACAGTGGGCTGTGCAGAGATGACCCCTTGTAGTAAGTCTGGAAGAAGATGTTTACAACATACACCCCACAGTAAATTTCTGAAAATGGGAAAGTCTTGCTCCAAAATTGTCCCATCCCGAGAGATCAGTCAATAGGATTAATTTCTTTCAGTTTTACCCATACAAACCCTCTCCAACCATTTTTAGTGCCTATGTTCTTTCTCCTAATTCCCTAGACGGCAACTGCTTCCTCATTTTATTATTTAGAAAAATTTAGCAAACTTGGACTTCCACACCTATTTTACAGGTACCCAAACAAGAGTAGACACTCTACTTCTTGGGAACCATTTCTTCTTAAAATAGCATAGAGGGTGAAGGGGAATGATAATATACTGATATAATGGTAACATCCTGACACCCAGGTACATGCATTTTCTTATTTTATTCAGTAGACAAGATTTTATCAATTGTTTCTTTTATTGTTTTGAAGCCTGGCTGGCAATTCTACATAGAGGGACATATTGCTGTATTTTAATGTGTTTCTTCTGTATGGCTAAGTTCATTCTTTTGAATCTAATGGCTTTCTTCAAATACTGCAAAAGATCTAGCACTATGGACCACAGTAGAAGGTGGGATTTTGGAAGTTTCTTCCACGAACTAGAAGGCTCTTTGGAGTACTTGATTTCTTGGTGCCTCTCTCAAGCAATCTCCCATACCTAGACAATCAGAAAATGTATGTGGGTGCTATGGCATTTTACACCCATCTACTATGTACTGTTAACCCCAAACAGTAAAGGGACACTTACAATATTACCTAGACATGCACATTAAATAGTAAAATTTGAACTAGGTTGAATCAGGCCATAGATGTTGCTGACGTAGAAAACCTCTTACCTTGTTATATACACACAAAAATAATGTTTGTACTCCTACCTGCTCACAAAAATATTTCCTTTTTGGAAGGGACAAAAATTGGGGGAAAATTAAGAGATGACATACTATGTGTGCATATGGTTGGGTGGAGGGCAAGTGATGCAAAATTCTGAGACCTTGGATGCAAACAGAACTGCTTCTTGGACTGCAAAATAGAGTGGCAAAGAGCTGGCGAGGAGGCAGTTTCTTACCTCCATCATGCAACCCGAAACTCTTTTGGCATGGTGAAAATATGTGAGTTGAGAATATCAAGGAAAGCAGATGTAACATGAAGAGAATGGGCCGTGATGTAGATGCTTTAAGAAGATTTTTATTTATTTATTTATTTATTTATTTTTTCTTTTTTTTTGTAGAGACAGAGTCTCACTGTACCGCCCTCGGGTAGAGTGCCGTGGCGTCACACGGCTCACAGCAACCTCTAACTCTTGGGCTTACGCGATTCTCCTGCCTCAGCCTCCCAAGCAGCTGGGACTACAGGCACCTGCCACAATGCCCGGCTATTTTTTTGTTGCAGTTTGGCCGGGGCTGGGTTTGAACCCGCCACCCTCGGCATATGGGGCCGGCGCCCTACTCACTGAGCCACAGGTGCTGCCCAGAAGATTTTTATTTAATGTGAAAAAAATAAGAGTTGCTAACATTTGTTGAGATAAAACCACAAGGTAACAAGGCAAAGAGGGCAGCAGCCAGCACCTCTTTCAAAATGTTAATGGCCACTGGCAATGTGTAGGAAGAATGTTGCCCTGATCTTTCGCTTAAGACTTGCTTTCTGCTTGAGAGACCTAAGAATCACAAGAATGGCATGTGAGTTTTGTACGTGCAGGAGGGCAGAAAACGCCTCCAAGGGAGAATGCATATGTGAGGTGTGGCACTGCCAGGCCTGATGGTTATGGTAAAGATTCTCTAGATTCCAAAGGTCTCTTGATGCTGGAGGCAGAGGTTGTGCTCAAGGTCTGCGGTTTTGCAAAAACTAAGGTGGAGACATTCTATCTGACCTTCTCCATGTCCCTTCTAATCAGTGCTAGCATCGAACAAGCAGCTTTTGTCTACTCCTTCCCATTTCATGATAATAAATACTAAATACAGACTAGAGATTTACTTGGGAAGGCTCCTCCCAGAGTTCCTCAGTCCCCCAGCACAGACTTTCGGTCAAGCCTCTTTATTCCTTGTGCCAAGCGCCCCCTCATCTGGTGACCCCAAACGCCTTCACGCAGCTCTGCCCTTCTTTTCTGTTTCTGGTGCACAGGGACACCTAGTAGGATTTGAACCCAGACGTGTGTTTTGGGCCTTCCCATTTTCATCATTTTTACCTGTGTTTGCTGTGTTGGGCTGGGGCAGGGGTACATTAAAGTATGGACTAATTGCTCCATTTCACCAGAGTACAAAAAATGAAGAAATAGCTTATATGTATTGTAATCTAAAGTGGATGATTATAAAATATCCAGACTGATCAAATTCAGAGGACATTCAGAGACAGATTTTCTTTATTCGAGTCTTTGAAATAATTTTGTAAATGCACAACGGTGGTATTACTAGTGGGAAGAATGGAATCTTTTGTTCATAAGATAATTTAAAATATTTTTTTGTGAATTCATGGTGATTTCTCTTTCCTAAATTATTTTATATGAAAATACTATAAGATGATGCAATTTTTGGTGCTATATGACATTATGACTTGGCTATTATGAAATTAGATAACTTTTAACTGGTTTTAAGGACAAAAATTAAATTTTCCAAGTAGAAATAATCACGAAATCTGAAAAAAATAAATACATAAATAAAAATAAAGAAGGAAAGAAAGAGAAAGAAAGTAAGTTAGTTCACTGCATTGCTTTGGATGACACCTGGCCATTAATAAATATTTATGGAAAACATTTTTGGATAACTATCTGAGCTTCCCCCATTGCTGGTTAGCATCTTTGGAGGAAAGGGAACAGTGCAGGGACTATATTGTGGATAAGATGGGATGGGGAAGGCATCAAGGTTCACTGATACAGGGTAAAGGATCAGGTGAACATGAGAATTGAAGTGGAGAATAGAGTTAGTGGAATTGTCAGGGTGTCTGTTGTTTTATAACTTGTTGTAAAACATGGTGATCTTTAAAAGTTGACATTTGTATGTAGCTGTAAGTTTTCTGAGCTCAGCCCTGTCTAAATGTTACACTTTCCATTTGGAGCCTGTGACTGGGCTCTAGTGACCGTTCAGAGATGAGAAGATACAGGCCAGCAGTGTGAGGTTACACACAAGCATCCCGCACACCATGAAGTGAACACCTCTGGAGGAAGGAGGTGCCGAGTCCTGCCCTGGTACAGTCCTGGACTGTGAATCCTAAAGAAAAGGTCCATTTGAGGCTGCGCTGGAATAAGCGCTTCGTGTTTCCAGCACACACAGCTTAGCCAACCCCTATCCCATCTGAATCCTAGACGAGAAACAATGAAGAAGGTTGGGCTTTTAAAAGTCAGACAAATAGAATGCCTATGGTCCATCCTGCAGGGAGGATGTAGGATATAGGAGCAGCTTCTGTATCTTGAAGCAGAGAGCTCTTCTTTTCTAAATTGCTCTGTGGGAAGCAAGGACCTTTCTCTGGATTTCCTAGTCCTAAAACCCACTCTCAAGAGAAGAGCTATTCAATACCTATCGACTCAACCACTTTTTTTTTAAATTTTGAGACAGAGTCTCACTATGTCACCCTTGGTAGAGTGCTGTGGTGTCACAGCTCACAGCAACCTCAAACTTGGGCTTAAGTGATTCTCTTGCCTCAGTCTCCCAAGTAGACCTCAATCACTTTATCATGTTATATCTTGTTAAATTTTGTCTCATGATAACATGAGACAAAATTTAACCCTGGGGGCTGTGAAAGTAGTTTGATGAGCAGGTCTTACTCAGCAGCATAAAGTTATTGTATGCACTAGGTCACTACATGCTCTGAGCTGAGACTGAGTATTCCCTTTAGTTCCTCTCCATACTATTTTCTATACTGTATCAGTATGGAGATGCCGATTTCTTATCAGTGTGGGGATGCCTCAAACACTAAGTTTTCCCACTGTATGTTTTGAGTACATACCCAAAAGAAAGGAAGTCATTCTACCAAAAAGACATCTGTGCCCAAATGTTTATTGCAGCACAATTCAAAACTGGTCTATGTCTCGACCTTTATACACCAGTACTATACTTTTTTGGTTACTAAAGCTATATAATATAATTTGAAGTCAGGTAATATAATATGATGTCTCCAGATTTGTACCTTTTGTTACAGTATATAAGGTAGAGACTATAGCCAAGGTATAAACTGGTATATAAAGGTAGTGACATCTCTCACCATACACAACTAACTAAAGATAGATTAAAGACTTAAATGTAAGATGTGAAACATTAAAATTTCTGAGAAAAAACTATAGGAAAAAATCTGGACATTAACCTACACAATGAATTTATGACTAAACACCAAGACATACAGCAACAACAAAAGCAAATGAGACTTCATGACATTAAAAAAATTCTTCATAGTAAAGGAAATTATCAACAGAGTAAATAGACAACATACAAAATGGGAGAAAAATTCACCAACTACATATCCAACAAAGGACTAATATCCAAAATCTACAAAGTACTCAAATCAGAAAGATAAAAGTCCATAAGACCACTAAAATGTGGGCAAAAGACATGAACAGAAGTTTTTCAAAACAAGATACACAAATATCTAACACAGATGGAAAAAATACTCAGAATCACTAATCTTCAGGGACATGGAATTTATAACCATAATGAGGTACCATGCTTATCAGAATGGCTAATAATACTGATAAAAGATGCTGACAGGGAAGCAGAGATAAAGGAACACTTCTACACTGTTGGTGGGACTGCAACCTCTATAGAAATGAATAGTATGGAGAGACCTCAAAAACTAAAAGTTTCCCCACTGTGGAGTATATACCCCAAAGAAAAGAAGTCATTCTACCAAAAAGACACTTGTGACCAAATGTTTATCACAGCACAATTCAAAATTGCTAGAATGTGAAATCAACCTAGGTGCTCAACTATTGATAAGTGGATAAAGGAAACGTAGTACACACACTCACACACTCATAAACACACACATACACACACACATTTTGTGAAATATTTTTCAGCCATAAAAAGGAATGAGATGGTGTCAGCTGCAGCAACTTGGGTGGAACTGGCCACCATTATCCTAAGTAAATGATCTCAGGAATCAAAATATAAACACCACATGTTCTCACTTATAGGTGGGATCTCAATGATGGGTAAACATTGTCATAAACTCATGTATGAGATATTGGAAACTAAGAAAGGAAGAGAATGGGGGGATGAGGTTGCAACATATACTGTCCCAGTGATGGATACAATTCATCCCCATAGCAGGAACACTTATACCCCCTAATATTTTGAAATAAAAATTAAGTTTTAAAAAAGAAATCTTCTTGTCCAATATACGAGGAAAGGCAAATTCTACGTTAATACAAGTTTTGCACTTATATAAGTGAGGACAAGGGATTGCTCTGTGTCAATTATTAAATGACTGGCAGAAATCAGTCAGTCAGGATAGAGTCATAGAGCACTGAGAGCCCCTATCTCCCTACTATACATTGTAGGGGATGGGATCCTCATTTTCAGAGACATTACAATGGTGAAAGACAAACTAACAGATATGATATCCTAAGAAACTCACATAATATATATACTTATTTCTTAAACTGAATATGATTACTTTAGTTCAGAGCTGTGGTGTTCACTAGAGGCAAAGATATTAGAAAGTCACATTGCACTTTGGAGTACATTTTGCATAGGTAGTGAATAAAAGTTCATAAGAGTGCAAGGCTAGGGAATAACAAAAGTAAACATGTCCTTGTTGAAATTATATGTGAACATGAAGTCTTAAAAATTATGTTATATCTACATACATAAAACAAGATTTGTGTGTTGGGTGTTGGAGTGAATTAAACTAAACTCTCTAGAAACAGTAAAAGGGTAAGACTAACAGCACTCAAAACAAGAGTTGAGGTTTCTAAGTTAGGTACTATCTCATGACTCCTTCATCATGGTTCTACCAATAAAAGGCTAAAAAGAAAATCCAAGGTCTCCCAAGTAGAGAAAAAGTTCTTTCACACACACAGAGGGGGAGAGAGAGAGAGAGAGAGAGTTCCAATTCTTCAAAAATTATAGATTAAGATGCAATCTAAAGTTGACTGAAGTTAGACCGTGGAAAGCTGTTACAAACAAAACGCACTACCTCAAGTAAACGTGCTTCCTCCCCTAACAGCTCTGAGGAAGTAGGATTGTGCTTCCCGACCTGAATGATCTAATATGTACTCAAACTTCAAATAAGGGGAAAATTGAAGGAGACAATAAGAATTCGTCCTGGGTCACTGACTCCTGGGGTGCTTCTGCTCCACCAATGCTATCCCTGTCCTCAGAGTTGGGGTGATTCTTCACCTTCCCTCTCCGCCCTCACCACTCCTTTTACAGCGAGGTGATTGATTCGCCAGGTTTTCAGGTTCTCCTTTAATAACCATAAGTTCAGATGGATTGATTGTCACATTAGCAAGAACTCCCTGATAGGAAAAAAAGTTGAAATAGAAGCTCTGGGCAATCGCAGCCAAGCAGAAATAGGATGTATAGTCAACCTATTATTTTGTTCTTTACTCAGAACCTTGGTCACTAAAAGCAATAATTCTTGGAGGCTGTTAAACATTTACCTTGAAGTATCATCTTCCTAATAAATGTATCACTGGAATTCTTAAATCAGTGTATTTAAAATTATCTTCAGAATCCCTTTGTGTTAAGAATGACCATATTCATATTTATCACCAGAGACTATATGGCACGTATGGGCTTTTCCAGTTTCTTTGTGGTTTCAACTTCATTAAGTACAGGCTCTACTTTTATAAATTAGCACTAGAAATCCCTTAAAAAGAACTTCTGAAACTACAATGATTTAAAATAATTTACTAGATTTTTTTCTAATATCCCCTGAAACATGTAAAATTAAAACCAACATGAATATTCATGTCACCATATAAAGACCAGAAAAGGCTATTAATTTGTGAGCGAGCAGCTCCCTTGTAATAATAGTCTTCTATAGTAAGTAGGTTCCCCCAATCCTCATTGAGAGTCCTTTCATGAAAGCAAGTCCATCTTACTCCAATCACATCATGTTTTTTTTTTTGTTGTTGTTGTTTTTTTTTTTGTTTTTTTTTTAGTTTTTGGTCGGGGCCGGGTTTGAACCCACCACCTCCAGTATATGGGACTGGTGCTCTACTTTTTTGAGCCACAGGCACTGCCCTCAAATCATGTTTTAAGTGAAGTACATGTTTCAAATCTTGATGAAGTATAGGTATATCCATAGTTCCTTTCAATGATACAGCAAATTTCATTGTTATGTGAGGTGTAAACAAAATAAAAGAAGAAAAAGAAAGCTTCCTTTGTATCTTAGACTTTCTATTAACATTTTTCCCATTTAAATAAGGCACACATTTATTTAAACAAATCTAATTATAACTTATATTTCAAAAGAACACAAATGTTATCAATTCATTTAAAATGGGTCAGGCATGGTGGCTTATGCCTGTAATCCTAAGCACTCTGGGAGGCTGAGGCCATGGTATCCCTTGAGCTCAAGAATTTGAGCTCAGCCTAAGCAAAAGCCAGACCCTGCCCCTACTAAAAATAGAAAAAATAGCTGAGTGTTGTGTCAGGCACCTGTAATCTTAGCTACTGGGGAGGCTGAGGCAGAAGCATCACTTGAACCCAGGAGTTTGAGGTTGCTCTGAGTTAAGCTGGTGCCATGGTACTCTAGTCTGGAGCAACAGAGTGAAATTCTGTCAAAAAAACAAAGATAGAAACAAAACATTTAAAATTGCCTTTCACCTAACCCTTCAGCTAGCTTTGTGCTCCATAAAAATAGGCTAATGTTCTAAGCTTAGAAGGACTAGGCATATGCCTTTTATAACTTAGTTTACCATTGCAATCATTAGTTACTTAGTTTTGAGACCAGCTTTGCATAGATATGGCAATTCAAAATTTATCTAAAACATTCTATAGTTCATCTGTAAATGTTTGCGGATGCCTTGGGGCATGATACACATGATCTGAAATGCTGAAATGCTTTGGGGGCACATTTGATTAACAATATTTGGTCAACCAGAGGTAATGAAGCAGGGATAGTAATGTGTTCTTTATAAAATAATGAAAAAGGAAGGAAAAAACTCTGCAGAATTATGATGGTAATCAGTCCCCAACCTGAAGTTATTTATGGACCTATCATGAGTCACTTTATTCACATGAAAAATAAACTCTTATCACTCAGGAAATTCCAAGAGTTTTAGAATTGCTGTGCCAGAAAACTTGTACAAAAATCAGACAAATTGGTTACATAATGTAATATTATGGGAGACCCAAGTAAGCCTAGCAAAGACACAGGTAAAAAGGGAAGACTAAACTTGAAAAACCTACCTGTGCCTAGTGAGATTTGCACCTGTAACTAAATGTGATCTGGAAACCAGGCTTAGATGGCCGAAAGAGGAAACACGAGAGATGTAAAACAAGGAGCCAGCAGCTATCGTAAAAAGCTAGAAGCCGACAGAAGAGGAGATTCAATGCAATGTACGCAGAAGGAAGGAAATACTAACGGTACCAGGGAAAATCAATAGAATAGAAAAACATGACAAAACAAATGGAATTAAAACCCGATTCTTGAATCAGATGAATAAAATTAATAAATGTACAGGTAGACTGATTAGGAAATGAGAAGGAAAAAACAAGGGACATTATTAGGGACTATGCACCATTAAAATGATATGGCAATAGTATGAACTATTTATGTCAATAAGTTTGATATCTTAGGTGAAATGGACAAGTTCCTCCAAATATACATGTTATTACATCTGGCTTGAGAAATATGTATAACGCCTGTGTAGTGCTTTAACAAGTGAAGAAGTTGAATTCATAAAAAAAAATATTCTCAATGGCAGCCTCGAGTTCCAGATGGCTTTTAGATAAAATGCATAAAGCTTTTGAGAATATATGATATTAATCGTATACACAAGCCTAACAAAACCAAATACTGACAGTCTCACAGTACAAACCAATACTGTATGTGAACATAGACAGAAATCTTAAAACACGGCAAGTGGAATCCAGGAGTGTATAAAAAGACTAGCATTTCTTTGATAGAGCGAGTGAGTTTTATATCTGAATGCTAAAGTTTTGCTACATGCGAAAATTAGTTAATGTAATACACTGTAAATTGAATAAAGGAAAATAAACTTAAAATTATACCAAATAATATTGGAAGAGCATTTAAAAAATTTTGAGTAACCATAGGGCTGAGAATCAGGCTTCAAAAGCCTCATAAAATATTATAACGAGGACATTCGTCTAAGATCATATCACTATTTATTTTGAGGACCTCAGCAACATAAAACAGCTAGATAGCCACCTTCTTGGGGCTGTTCATATACTTCTCATAACCCCAAAGGATAGAGATCACTCATGAAAAACATCTACAGTGGCTCTGTTATAACTTTTTCCTCCAAGAAGGTAAAAATAAAAAATTTGATTTTATTGTTTATATACTAAAATATGATATAGTCTATAAAATAAATTGTAGTACTCCTATTATGGCTTATAATAATAAGTTATAATTCTTTTTTAAAATGGCGATCAAATGATTAATAGTAGTAGTTCTGACCAGGCTTATTATGTATTAATTGAAAATTTTATTTTATTTTATTTTGTTTATTTTTTAGATAGAGGCTCACTTTGTCACGCTTGGTAGAGTGCTTGGCGTCATAGCTCACAGCAACCTCAAACTCCTGGGCTGAAGTGATTCTCTTGCTTCAGCCTCTCAAGTAGCTGGGACTACAGGCACCAATCACAACGCCTGGCTATTTTTTAGAGATAGGGTCTCGCTCTTGCTCAGGCCGAACTCCTGAGTTCAGGCAATCCACCCACCTTGGTCTCCCAGAGTACTAGGTTTATAGGTGTGAGCCACTGCGCCAGGCCTCTAATTTTAATTGGTTCTTTAGAACAAAATATATGTGTTATTAATTATTTCAGAGCATGTTCTAAAATGTTACGCTATGCTCAATTTTAAGTCTTTTTTTTTTTTAAATTAATGGACAAGAGCTCATTTGACATTGAATATTTTAAATTACTGGAAAATTTCCAAGCTTGCAATTTATTCTTCCTTAAAAAGTAAAGAACAAAATAAAGCATCTTTAAATGTCATTTGATTAATAAAATATAGGTTTTATAGAATCTAGAGCTTAATTGGATTGCTGGCATTGCTGAACTCTGATTAAATGCATTTGGATCAATATTAATTGGTTTAATATGTGTGTATACATTATTGAGCCACTCATGGTTGGATGAATTATGTCTGTGCCCTTTTTCTGTACAAATTTTATTCTCCTCTATTATTGAATAATGCTTAAAATCGGTTATGGTTTTAATTTTAACTGGAGTCCAAACTCAAAAGTTCATGCACGAACTTTATGCCTCCCTGTGTAACTGTTCAACAACATAGCCAGTCATTCATATATCACAAATGATAAGGCAACACGGATTTATGGAGTTCTCCTAGATATGCTTAAATTGTCGTCTTGTTGTTTTTTTAAAAAAATTATCTATTATATACTCAGGAGAGGACTATCAATACAGATACTCTAATGGACTATCTTGGGCCGCCTTTCAAGAAGAGGAAACACCAGAACCCACTAGTTGTCACTGTCAGACCTGGGTTCAGAGAAACTTAAGCTTGCTCTCCATTGGCAAAGATGACAAAGCTAGCTCAAGAATGCGTTAACTCTTTTTGTTTACTCTAAACAATGAACCAAAACAACGTTTGGCAAAAATAACTTGCTGAAATAAGATGTGTGGATACTTCAATCTGGAGTTACCCCATTGTTGATGCTATTTTATTGCCTTTCTAGATTTTAACATCTATCTATTATGCATGCCAAAATATGTTATCTATCATCAATATGTATAGTAGGGAATTTATTGCTATATTATTTAATCCATATTATTACCCTTTCCTGTAAAAGAGTCTTAATCTTATTTTACAGATAAAATTAAATGATCTTTCCATGTTTATATAACTAAGAGATGGTTTGTGATTAGTCCCTGTTATTTATTTCTATTCTAAGACCGAGGCATATTTTCTTTTGTCCTACAGTCTTAGAGAGATGCATCACACAGTGACGTGGATAAGCCCTGTGTGTCTTCTGATCTTACTCAAATTCATGTTTTATAAGTAATATTATAACATTGACCATGTTTATTTCTTTGTAAACTGGCGTGTGTGAGGTGCTACACACCCCATTTGTGATACCTAGGTATACATGTGAATTCTGTGATAAATTATGCATTTATAGTCTCTGATAAATGTAGATTTAAGAAAACAGTTCTTCAGAGCTGGAATTCCGTTATTTTCCTGTCTGCGAACTGGACATGACACAATTAGAGAAAAGTGGCCTAAGCTGCGTCACATGTCACCTACGTGGCCTGCCCTCTGACTCCTGTGCTTTCCCCATTTCCCTGAGAGGAGGAGCAGTGCCCTCATCTGAGAAGTCAGAACAGGCCTCTCTTCATCATCTAAGATGAAATCAAAAGTTACCTACAGGTTCAGGGATCAGAGCCCACCCAACAGGGCAAATTTCTAAATTCCTATGACTGTAAGAAAAAACATACTCTCACTAGACTTCCCAACAATAGGAGCTATCAGGCAAGCTATCAGATGTCCCCCAACTCTGATTTACAAAGCCAGAATATTGCAATTCTGAGTAGATAGAAGGCCAGCTTTACAAAGATCTTTTTCTCATAAGCGACTTACAGACCTCAAGTAAGTTTCAGCTTATTTATAAAGTTTGCACACAAACTATCTTTATGTTCTGTATTCACTGTTACATGTAAAGAGCCCAATTCCAGTTGGGTAAAACCCCACATCACAGAGAACATGAGATGTATGTTACATATGTGTTTATCCCGTGCTCATGTGCTTGGCTCCACTCATAAATGTAGGAAAGCTTTCCCCAAACCTGCTGAATATGTACGAATTCAGTACCTTTGGTTCATACCTGAGACTCTCTTCCCAGCGTGCAAGCTGGTATCACCAGTAAAGCTCCCCTTCCAACTGTGCAGCCTTCCTGGTGGTCTTTTAGATAACACCCCTATTCCTGGCATGTTGGTTTAGCATCTATCACATATTAAGACCACAGAAAACTGCTAATGAATGAACAAGAAATCTTTGCAAAAGCAAAAAGTTGTTCTTTAAGGTAAAATAAAGGGCTCAGACCTTCAATCAGATGGAAACATATTTTTAAACTTGTTTTTTATTATGTAGCACACAGACTCTTTTCTCACTCCACTCTCAAGCCTTCAGGGTGCAGTGTTTGTGATATACGGGTAGCCTTAAGTTGTTAGAACGTGTAGAGGTAGGGCTTTCCTTGGGCACTAAGACAAGCCACTGTATTGATTCATCACACTGTATTGCCTTATTCTTTTGCTTTGATTTGCAAATAAGGGAAACAGTTACAAGGCAGTTGTTAATCAGAGACTTCTCCAGCTGGAGGAAAATTGTCCTACCAGAGTTGCTTTCTCTGTTACTAGGTAAAGTGCTCAGACGCAGCGTCTTTCTCTGGGGCACACTTTGGCCTGAATCAAGCCAGTAGTCTTTAACTTTCAGCCAGTGGGAACTAACCTATGGTTTGTTGTCAGTTGCATCTTTTCCTTGCCAGAGGCATTTGGTTACGGAAAACATCACAGGTTTAAGATTGTTTAAACACTTTCAGCATCATGATAAACAAGATAATAATGTGTGTTTTCCTATTCAATATTTCTGTTTCTACTAGTACAATAAAAAATATCATGGTGAAGACCCATTCACTCTACTATCATATATCTGGATATCATATATATCATATCCAGACATCATATATATAATATCCAGACATCGTATATATCGTATATATGATATCGTATGTATCGTATATATGATATCCAGATATATGATAGTAGAGTGAATGGGTCTTCACCAGAAGAAGCACATCTAACATGTGTGAAGAAGAGCAGTAAATAAATGTTTATTGAATGAACATTCTCAGGTAACCTTTCTTGAGAGAAGAAGTGATACAGAAACTGAAAACATAGTCCAGATCCAATTTGAGTTTGATTTTCATGGAAAGTGGGGTCTACTGAAATGAATATTCAACATATACTATAGTAGAAGATTAGGGAAATCCTTCTTATTTCTCTAGTTGTCTTAGATGCAGAAGAAAACCAACAAATTAACAAAAAATAATAAAGACAAAATATATGTAAAGTTAAATGCACTTCATATCAAAACCCAAAGCTTTGGAATGTGAGTATATAAAAATAAGTTTATCACCTTACCTATGATTTGAGTGGTTCCATTTTTTTTGGAAACAAGTCAAGGAAAGACATCATGATGGATATCACATGATACAAGTCTAAGGAATAACTTATGAGAATAGTTGTCTACAGTTTTGTGTTTTGAGAGCCCCTAGCTAATTTGGGGTTCTAGTATCAGGCTGGCAGGATAACCACTCTCCTTCCCCTAATAGGAAACTAAGAGGGGCTGGACATGTGTGCTTACAGCATGCCTTAAACAGGATACTTCTTTTATTACCTTGCCAACAGTCTAACCCCTAGTTGGCTGATCTGACATCAGGGGTCCCACACACAAGGGGAATTTGTTTATATTGGAAAATGCCTGTGGCGTTTGTCTGACCCATGTCCCTTTATGCCACCTGACAATTTTTCTGGCACTGTGAACACAGCATTGTTTTCTTGCAACCCCCAGGAGGTGTAGTGAGTTGGGAGGATAGATCCCCCTCTCTCTCCTTAAGTCACATGAGGCAGGAATGAAAAATCAAGCAGAGAGGAGAGCTCGGCAGGTAGCAGTGGGTGTAAGGGAATAGGGCATGGGTTACTTCAAGTTCATGAGCAAATGACTGAATGGTCATTTAATGGAAGGGTGGGAAAGTGGGAAGCCCAGTGTGCCAGGTGAGAGAAATGCCCCTAATTTCTTATCTCGGTCCACTGGCTTGAGCCAATTGAATCCTGAGTAGAAATAGAAACTGTGTCAAAGGCAACTGAGCCCTGCTTTTGATAACAGAAATTTTGACTTGTATTCAAAATGGATGTCTAGGCTTAAAGTTACAATGATTCACCCTGAGATTCCGTTACCTCAACTATTAGGTTCATGACCTGCTGTGGAGTATTTTTATTTGGCTAAAAGAATATAAGGAATGTGATATTTATAAGGTACAGGATCTGGTAGCATTTTAGTTATACCTTGTACTGTGCAGAAGAATCGCTGGTGATTGCTGGGTCAGAACTTCTGAGTTCTGGGGGACACTAGGAAAAATGATGTAATGACCCTGAACTGTTTTCTTGTTGTCTCTTAAGTGACAAAGTACCATAAGCATTTCTTTCTAGTCATGACACTCTCTGATTCTAGTTGGAAACAGGATTTTGAAACTTTAAACCAAATGGCCATGCGCCTCATTCATAGAACTGCAGAGAATCATTTTAAGCATCAGTCTTAGTGTCTGTCTTCCTCAGAGAGTCACTGAGTGATTTTACAATTTTTATGTGTGATTGGATAGCCATTCTTGGTGGGCCTGGGGGACGCCTGCTGATAAGAGGAAAAACAACAATAGTAGAAAACTAAGTGGCCCATTTATTTCTATTTCTTCACGTTTAATTTATATGAATGCTCTCTGCACAGCATGGGTTATTCACCAGAACCTGTAAAACTATGCTTAGGAATAGTATCTTAGAATAAAAGTCACATTTAAGTTATTCTGAAGATTAAAAACCAGAATAGGATTTATATTTCATGAGAATTATAAAGTTAGAGAAAAATTGGCTGTCTTATAAAGTCCTGAAAGATAATTAGAAAAGTTGAAAAAAAAATAAAGGAAAACAGTCTTATATCACAGGGAAAAGTTGGGTTAAGAGTAAAAATGACTTTTAGAGGGGAGAAAGCGAAGTGTTTAACATAAACTGATCTGTAAGGGATTATTGCTAATGTGTTCCAACTTTGTAACATTTAATTTCCACAGTCATAAAGCTGATTAACTATAATCAGGAATCTGAGGTTTACCAAGTATTCTACAACCCTTCCTTTGTGCGCTTTATTTAAGAGATTAAATAAGTATTGGGCCACTGTTTACATGTAAAAATCCAAACAGCCAATTTCACATATCCCCTATAGCAAGCATTTTTCATGCACCGTGATAATTTGTCTAAGTACTCATATACTTAAGTCCATCCTCGTCTTTTATTTTCTCTGAATTTATATAGAATCTGGTCAAAATTTTGATACACAGTTGCTTTTAAGAAAATTTTCTGTTTTATTTTTAAAAACTCACAGCTTTATTAAAATATAGCATACATATCATATAGTTCGCCCATTTTAAGCATACAGTTCATTGGTTTTTTGCATTTAGAGAAATGTGCTATCATCACAATAAATATCTCTATCACCCCTTAAGGAAACTCTGAAATTATTAGTCATTTCCCATTTCCCGCCAGCCGTGTGCAATCTCTTGTCTACTTCTGTGTTTATAGGTTTGCCTATTCTGAATATTTCCTGTAAGTTGAATCATACACTTGTGGTCTTTTATGACTGTCCCCCTTCAATTAACATAAAGCTTTTAAGGTTCATCCATGTTGTACCATTATCAGCATGTCACTTATTTTTGTTGCTGAATGATATTCCATTGTATGGATATATTACATTTTCTTTATCCATTCATTAGTTGATAAGCATTTGGGTTGTTTCCAGTTAGGGGTTAACATGAATAATATTCTATTTTAGAATTGAATTGTCCTTTTAAAGTTGGACGAGTGAACTGGACTTATTTAAATGGGAATCTCTCCCCTGTGACCAAATCCTCTTGCTTACAGTGTTTAGGAATCCTGTAAACTGAATCGTGTCAACAAGTTATGATTCACTTTATAGGAAACGTTCAGAATAGGCAAATCTACAAATACAGAAAGGAGACAGGAGATTGCATGAGAGATCACATTGAGGATGGTTTGTAAATCACTATATTGTAGAAATAACTGGTGTCCTTAGAAATAACTGCAGTGTCTGAAGTTCAGAACAGGCTGTTTTTCATTCACAGAGCTCTATGTTTCATGAATATGTACATTCTTAAAATAGATGTATGAACTTGGAGGGCTTGATGCTCTTTGCGAACATATTTTAAAATCCCCCGAACAATAGCGACAACCTACCACCTCATGCATTCATCATATGGACCCTAATTTTTAACAAATACCAGGCAGTATTGATGAACATAAACGTGAACACACCCCAAGCTAATTAAAGCAGGTAAAAAATGTTCTTTTTGTGGTGCCAGTAGTTAATTTACTAATGGAATTGTAATTATTCTGAGGAAATAAGGATACAGCACTAAAAAGTGCCCTGGAAGGCCTATTTTATTAAGGAGGGGAAGGAAGTGCTGCCCATCTGACTTTACTATACCTAAAAGAATATCTGCCTCATAGGGATACAGATTAACTTGGGGTTAAGGGCAATGCAATACTTTTTCTTTTATTAAATGTATCTTAAATCTTTGTCCTGAGTAATCTGTTTCTCTTGTTTTCATCACCTTCATTTCTGTTATCTTTTCTTTGACATATAACCCTCAGTGTTCATAGAAGACTTTTACCCATTCATTAGCACTCTAGATAAGAAAACAAATGAGGATGTAATGTGAAAAATGTCAATGATGTAATGAATTACAAGAATATTTCCAACCAAGTGAAGAGTAGATCACGGTATACAAATGCCTGCCTTCTGTTTTTGACTCAGTATTGTCAGATGCTAGTAAGTCTCTTAAAATTTTACTTCGGCCCCTGAACAATTCTGAGATGAGTCAAAGAGCAACCAGTGAGCTCATCCAGAATTCAGAACGGCTCAGTAAAGGGAGGCGTTACACGCTCCGTGAGTCTGAAATGGATGCATAATTGAGTGATGCAGAGGACTGCTTTGGCTCTGAGAGCAATGGCTGTCTCAGTAGGAAGAGATGAAGATTTTATAATTCTAGAAGCTCTGTCTGGAAAATTGAGGGGCAATGTTAGCTCTTTAAAGAACTGTATTTATTTTTGGCTTTCTACTAATAAACTAAAGACTTATTAAAATTCACCTTAGGTAATCTTAATCATTCCTTTTCATTTCTGTTGCTTATTTAACTCTTCTTTCAGTAGTATTTTTTCCAGATATTTGCTTTTCAAACCTATAGAAAATCTAAAAGGGTAAATCAATAAATACCCCTATTCCTATTACTTAGTTCATCAATCAATATTTTGGCTTTTTTTCTTAATATAAATAGACAATAATTAGGCAAGTAAATAATTGATATGTGACTATCCTAGATAGATGAATGGATAAAGATGTTTTGGGGAACTATTTGAAAGTGAGTGGCAGTCACTGTAACATGTTACTGTTTAAAAATACCAGAATGTATTTTCTAATGTCAAGGACATTCTCCTGACAAACCTAAATAAAATGGTCACACTCAAGAAACCTATTTCCTATCTTTTTGTGGTTGCAAACTGTGTATGCTATTGTCATAACGCTAATATATAATATTCATTCCCTATTTAAATTTCTATCTAATTTGTGAAACATTGATAAGTGCTCATAAAATTCCAGCCGATGAAGCCTTGGTTTTCTGTGATTCTTTCACTGTGATTAACATTTTTTTCTTGCACCACACAAGCTTCTGATTTATCATTGCTTGTAGAAAAGTCTCCCGTATCGAATGTTAATAATTTCTTTACATTTCCTGGAATTCAGTATCCAAATCACAGGACTCTCTACATCCCCTGTCTTTTATATATGAAAAAAATTGTTTATAGTTTATGCCCTTTTAAACATCATACCTTACCTTGAAATGAAAAGTGAAGTACAAAGTATGTGTTAATACATTTATTAGTAAATTGACAAATATATAAGTTCTTATAAGATTTTTAGCTGATTGTCAGATCTTATCAATTTTCAAGTTTGGTTTTCTGTGTTTTTTTTTTTTGAGACAGAGTCTCTCACTTAGTCACCTTCAGTAGGTGGCTTCATAGCTCACAGTAACTTCAAACTTTTGGCCTCAAGCAATTCTCTTGCTTCAGCTTCCTGAGTAGCTGCGACTACAGGTGCCCACCACAACTCCCAGCTATTTTTAGAGATGGGGTCTCCCTCTGGTTCAGGCTAGTCTCAAACTCCTAAACTTAGGTAATCCACCCACCTCGGCCTCCCAGAGTACTAGGATTATGGGCGTGAGCCACTGCACCCGGCTAAATTTCCAGATTTGTAAGATGACTTCAAAAAGTGAAATGAGACTTTTTGGCATTTACAATAATTTTCATTCTCATTTTAATAGATTGAGTTATTATAATACTGATAATTCCCTTGAATACTGAATACTGAAGGCTGTTTTTAAAATAGGATATTCAAATGACAACCAGTTTTTTTTTCTCTCTCTGGTTAAGAAGTCTAACTTTAACCTAATTAGTTCTAAATAATTTTTGTTTGGACTAACGGAAATATTATACCAATCTGATTGGATGAAACTCTTTGCAAAAGGAGGTGGTAACTATGCAGCCATGAATTCTTAGTATGTCAGGTATTCGGAGACCCAAGGACATCTGAAACCAAAGTTGTCAAGGGGTAGGGTTTTCCATCATCAGAAGTGTGTGGTCAATAACTCCAGGTAGATTTGGTATAATTACTGTTTTTTCTTCACTTCTCGGCCAGGTAACAAGCAAAGAATGTGTTTTGCGTGTGTGTGTGTGTGTGTGTTCATGTGTATGATATTTTAGATTTCTTCTATTAATTCTCTTCTTTTGTACCCAGTTGGTTTCTTTTTGTGTTTATCCCCCTTTGGGGGCCCTTTATGTTTTATTTAGTACTATTCATGTACCATGAGCTATATCTTTCAAATATGATTTTAAATGCAGAAATTAAGCCTGGAATTATTTTCCAGTTCTGACAACTATTTTTTATTGAATTTTAAATGATAATTTATTGATTCCATATCTTTTTATATGATACTTTTAATTTTGAAGTTTTTTCATTATTTGTGTTTTATAATTTATTTGTAAATTTGTTTTTATTTTTTATTTCAAATTAATATTAGGGTACAGATGATTAGGTTACATTGTTTGTGTTTGTTAAGGAAAATTCAAGCTGTAGCAGAGCCCTTCACCCAGGTGTGCTGATACCCTTACATTGTGCCCATTAGGTGAGAGCTGACCAATCTTCCTCCCTCCTCCTCTCTCTCCCCTCTCACTCCCCACTTGGATTGTCTTTCTCTCATGTAGGGAGGTAGTTTTTGATCTGTTGGTTTCACATTAGTATGGTGTACATTGGATACTGGCTTTTCTATTCTTGTGATACTTTACTAAGAAGAATGTTCTTGAACTCCACTTAGGTAAATACAAAAGCTATAAAGTCCCCATCTTTTATTGTGGCTGAACAGTATTCCATGGCATCCTAGAATGCTCATCACGTTTTAAATTTTTTGAATGTGCTTCAAAAAGACACAGTCCTACTCTTAACAAACTTTTGATTATGTCCAAGAAAAAACTAGAAAATCCACTTGCAAATTCCTATGAAAATGAACTGAACAAAAAAGGCAGAGAAGCCATGAGCAGGGAAGTGATTGGTGGTATGTTAGGTTAGTCAGACAAGTTTTGTCTAACTATATTTCTACTTTAATCATTATTTTCTAAGTAATACTTCTTCTTTTTTTAATTTCTACTTTAATTATTATTTTCTAAGTAATATTTCTTCCTTTTCTAAGTAATTACTTCTTCTAAGTAATACCTCTTCTTCTTCAATGTATTATCTGATAAAATAAGAACCTTGAGGTAATAGACTTCACATTTTTCTTTAAACCTTCTCATCAAAGCACAACAGATTATGTCTTATTACAGCTAAGCTGTGTTTTCTTCATTCAAAATAATGCTGCTCTATGCCCTCCAGTCATCTCTCCTTTTCATCAATCTTACACGTGTTCAAACTCTTATTCCATGGGAAAGTTTTCTTGAATACTTAAAGAACAGTCGATTTTTTATCTAGTTTCTCATCCTTATTCCTTATTTTTTTCTTCTTTAATTTCATTGTCTATTTTTCTTTCTTACTTCTTTTCATACCAATCTCTCTTCCACTGCACTTTACCCCAAATGTTTATGTATTACATACAGAATCTTGTCTGTACTATGAGCAGTTATCTCATTGTTGTTTTTTTTTTTACAAAATTACCAGATCACATGAATAGAACTATAAAAAATATACATTATAAATCTTAAAGATATTAGTCCTTATGTTATATAATATATATATATGTATATTATTGTTGGGGATTCATTGTTATTGTTGGGGATTCATTGAGGGTACAATAAGCCAGGTTACACTGATTGCAATTGTTAGGCAAAGTCCCTCTTAAAAATCTGTCATTTAGATATAAACAGAGATACAATTTGGAGGATTCATTAATAATACTGACAAAGATCAATAATATTTCATTCATTCATATATATATGTTTCTTGTTTTTATACACACACACACACACACACACATATATAATGCTTGGGATCTTGGAAGAATGGATAGAAAAGAAAATCTGTTTAAACAAAACATAACAAGGTATGATGACATGATTTAAAATAGAGGAAAGTTAAATCTTGATATTATTTCTTTATATTGACAGAGATCAAAGACAGTCAAATAGATTTTTAAAAAGACGCTTTTGAAAGTTTATTCCAAATTGCTAGTGGATACAGGCCTAGAGTGGGTAGTTTTTTGTTGTTGTTGTTGTTTTTAACTAGAGGCTTGTAGTGAATTTTTGAACATGCAGTATCAGCCATGAACTCAACAGACAGTAGAGAACTAAATGATTCGTACTTTTAGGGGAGAGGGAGTCTAAATTTCCAGTGGTAGTGTGAAAGAACATAGGTAGACCCAAGAGGTAATTTAGCAGTAAAATTAACTTTGTCTGGGCATGATGGAGAAGGCCCCGAGGTTTTTACCTGCACAACTAGATGGAGAAGGGTGTCATTCACAAAGAAATATTGTTTAACAACCTCTGCTCATAGGCAAGCTTGAAGCCATAGAGAGCTCGCTCCAGGAAATGTCTTAACATCTTGTTTTCTTATGTGGAAACTCAGCATTTTATAGTTTTCTCCATTTATGGAGATGTCTAAATATGTCATTTTATCTAAAGCCTTTTCTAGGATATTTGTTCATCTGGTACACAAGAACACAAAGTGAAACAGTCATGGAATACTCAAAAAAATATGAAAGCCTGCACTGATATATGCACACATATGTCATCTATCCACCTCCCTATATTTTTTATCCATCTCTTATGTATCTAGCATCTACTACGGAACTTCTGGATTATGAACCTAATGAAATTCTCAGAAGGCCCATCTGCAAAATAAAGGCAGTCAGAAAGATTTCTCCTTTAGGTGCAAAAGATCTCAGGGATATTTATCAGTTTCAGCATAATTTTCCATTTACATCTTCAGAAGTTTAAGGCCTGGTACAGCAGACAAAGCATCATCCCTCTCTTTATTTCTCTCTCTGTCTCTCTCTTATGTGATGAACATAATCAGAAGTCCAGGTAGGGAGACAGCAGCTGAAGCAATTGTTCTCTCTGCACATTGTCTTCACAGTCATGGCCATTTCATCATCCACAGGGAAGATATGTTGACATCATAGTTATTAGCCCTGTGATAGAAAGACATTAGTGGCCGCAGTGTGAAAGCAAGACTGTGAGGCAAGTACAGAAGGTGAACTTTATTTCCTGTTAACCCACCAGTGAATGTGAAAGCTTCACCTCTAGGCTTGTCACCCCCAAGCTTCCATCCCACTTTCCTCAGATAATAGAGTCTGGCTGCACCTCTGAGCAACCCATTTATATTATTCAACACTTATACATTGTCCCTGTCAAAGCAGGGGGAAGCGCCCCCTTAAATATAAGTTGTGTTCGGCAGGCTAATCATTCCACAGTCAAGTGCAAGCTAGTCTCTCCAACGGCTGAGGGAAGCCACAGTGATAAACAGGCTGGCACACATCTGTCTCTGTAGAGCTGAAATTGCGCCTGCTGAGTGAATCTTCTGTATTCTCCTCACATCATTGCACCCACAGAGTACAGCACAAATATCCTTGTCAAATCAAATAAAAATAACATTGCTCATTTGATTGCATTTATTGCACGATGCTGAATAGTGATTTACCTTCTTAGGCCAGATGCTCTTTTCTCAGACTCTGTCACTCTGCCTCTTTTCGAAAATGCTGACTTCTACCAACTTCACATTTTTAAAAGTATCCACAGCCCTGACTTTATTTCATCCTATAATTTGTTTCTGCTTCCTGCTACTTCATTAACTTCTTTCTTTGTTTCCATTAAAACAACATTGAGCCTAGGACCATGTCTGCACAGAGTATAGATTCTTGTGTTCCTTTAGAAATGACTGTGGCCAGACTCTATGGTGGAAGAAATAAACATTTTGGAGGTATGAGCCCAAGTGGATGAAAAGACCTAGGCAAACTTAGAAAATGCCTCGGTCAAATAGTTCTGCCTCCTTCACTGCCGGGTAATTTATGGGGCTTGAATAACAAGTGTGATACTTCACTAAAGGCTTTTCAGGAAAGGTACTGCTAACCTTGTTTTCAAAAAAAAAAAAAAAAAAACCCTTACTATTCTTTTCAACTTTGTTACTTATACACTGAACCCACACATGTTAGGTAGCTTTTATACACTTTCTTTCATTTTTATATTATAATTTCTACTTCTGTGTTGTTCTATAGCTAGGGTGATGCTAGTGGTTCTGAGTTTGGCCCAGAACCACACACTATTTAAAATTTGGCACCAAATTTTCTATTTTAACGCATTATCATAAATAATTGCATGGAAATAAACCCAGATAAGCTTGGTATACTCCCTATTTTTTTCTTCTAAGTAAAAGTTTCCTTTCTAGTAATGTGAGAGATGAATGTACAATGAACAACTTTCTACTTTAACATGTTTGAAAACATGAAAGATAACAAGAGCTAACTTATCTTTATTTTTACCCTTTCTAGACAGATTTTAATTAGCATCTCACTGTAAATGGAAGTGTGCAGAAGACAGATAGATAAAACAAAGTATGTTTGGCTGAGACTGGAGTAGGATAACCAACTCCTTGTAGTCTCCATTAGCAGAAAGAAAAGTCCTCCTGCTCCATGGGGAGCTGCGTGGTGTAACAGGCAGCCATCTCATCCCACAGGGTAGTTGGTGAGATGTTTAGTTCCCAGGCTGCCGGTCTTCTGAAGGAGTCAGAAATGGTGGGAACTAATAGTTTAGGTGTAGAAACAAATGCAAGCAATAGGATAAGCGTCCGTGTCCTACAATATGGGATAGTCTGAATGTTTTATTTTTGGGCATTTGCAACTTATTGTGAGATAGAAAACCACAAAACCAAAATAATTCCTTCATTTTCTTGTTTGGCGATGCTTTTTATTCTATTAAAACCAGTTGTGCATCAAGGAACTAAAAATTTTGAAGCCTTATGCTAACAAAAATCTAATCCTGAATTCTCATTAATCAAAAATGTTGTGAAAATACACAAATAAAAAATAGCAAGGATATTATAAAAATAAACAAATCAATGACAAAAATAAATAAGTGTGACTACCTCAAACTATAAAGCTTCTGAACAACAAATGAAATAATCAACAAATTGAAATGGCAACCTATGGATTAGAAAAAAGTATTTACAAACCATACGTTTGATAAGGAGTTAATTTTCAAATATATAAGATACTTATACAATCCAAAAGCAGAAAAGATAATTCATTAAATAAAAATTGAGAAAGAATATTAACATATATTTTTTCTAGGTAATTCATACAAATGGCCAACAGATACATAAAAAGGTACTAACATGGCAAATAATCAGAGGAGTACAAATCAAAACCACATGAGATGGCATCCCATCCCTGCTCTGACGGCTGTTACAGAAGACAAGAGATAGCAAGTGTTGGAAAGGGCAACAGTTAGATGACATTAGTAAGAATGCGAATTGGAACAGCCATTATGAAAAACAGTAGGGAGGCTCCTCAAAAAATTAACAATAGGGCCAGGCACAGTGGCTCATGCCTGTAATCTTAGCACTCTGGGAGGCCAAGGCAGGAGGATTGCTTAAGCTCAGGAGTTTGAGAACAGCTTGAGCAAGAGCAAAGCAAGACTAAGACTAGAAAAATTAGCAGAGCACTGTGACTGGCGCCTTCACCTACTCAGGTGATTACTGGAATCCAAGAGTTTGAGGTTGCTGTGAGTTGGGCTGATGCCATGCCAATCTAGCCTGGGGCAACAGAGTGAGACTCTGTCTCAATAAGTAAATAAATAAATAAAAATATAAATACCATATAATCCAACAGTCCTTTTTATGATTATATACCCAAAGGAAATAAAATCAACATTTTATACAGTTATCTCCCATGTTTATTATAGCATTATTCACAATAGCTAAAGTACAGAAATAACCCTCATATCTCTGGACAGATGAATTTTGTGGGTAAAAAGCTGTGGTATATTTGTGTATATATGTACGTACGTGTACATGTGTGTATGTGCACAGGAATGTTGTTCAGTCTTAAAGAAGGAGGAGATAATGGCATTTTGGGACAACACTGATGAACTTAGAGGACATTATGTTAAGTCAAGTAAAGCAGGTACAGAAAGAAAAATACTGCCTGACCAATTTCTGGTAGAAATCAGAATAAATAAACAAACCAAGCATCAGATTTAGCTACACCATGTTTTCTCCCATGCCATGCCATTCTGACCAGGCACTGCTCTGTGGTTTTTGGCCTATCATAAATAAGAATGATATTTATAATTTTAGAAAACTTTGCTCAAAAAAAAAAAAAAATCAGTGAAAGGCCAACTTCAGAAGAAAATTGAATCCCAGTTGGGAATTTTTCCTGAAAGCCCACCATAACACTATAATGGTCCTTATCCACAATATAATGTCTGGCACATGGAAGGCACATAACAAATATTAATTAATTATATGATATCATTGCTTTATAGTTATTAGCAGAGAATTCCTGCAACTAAAATGACCTTGGTGTAAACTAACTTCCCTGCTCACCAGTGCTATATTGCTTGGTTCCTTTTTGGTTTAGTAAAAAAGATCCTCTCTCACCAAGAATTTCTTGGTTTTAGAAGAAGCTGCTCAATATTCTGAGTTTTACCAAAAAAAAATGTTTGCAGAAAAACTCACTCCTTAACAAATCTTCTGAACTTCATGTTCTTGGTCCTTTATTCTGATTTATTCTCTTCACTTTCTCTTTCTGAATTGCCTCACTTCAGAAGTTCAAAATTCTTCTGCCTCTATTTTAAAGCTTTTCTTTCCCCTTGATCTGAAACTACATCAACAATGACACCCAGGCGCTGGTTAGGGGGAACAGAGAGAGGTTCTATCTAATCTTAATCATATCAAAATATTTTTTATAAGCAAATATAATGCTTTCCCTAGCTATGGAAATGAAGACAAAATAGTAATAATCCATATTTACTGTGTACTCTGTGTACTAGGTTCTGTTAATCTATTAAGCACTTACATGTAGCAATCCTCATAACTCCTTAGAAAAATTCTACTTTGATACCCTTTATGGAATGGAGTACTTGATGCACAGGGTTAAAATAACTTAGCAACCACTTAATATTGCAACTGGGATTTGAATCTGGAAAGATATAATCCCAGAGTTCATTATCTTAAACCATTTTGCCCATTCATTGCCCTGAAAGCTGTAGACACAATTATGTTTTTATTTTCCCTCACATATTTTTAAAACTAAGGTTTAGTCCTAAACTGTGTTATAATTCCTTTGTGAAGAAAATGGCATTCATCAGATTGTCTATAATAATCTGGGCTGTCCATGAATATCTTAAAACATTGAGAGTCACCATGTGCTTATTGAAGGAAAGAACTATGCTTAGAAACATAGATTTATGAAAGCAGTGTGATAAATCAGGAATCACAGTACCTGTTAGTGTACAAGATGGAGTAATTGACAGAAAATTGACAAGAAGGGGCTTAAGTCTGGAATCATTTCCACCTTTCCTGCATGCCAAATATGTGTTCTTTGTTGTCAAGGGCAATTTTTTGTCAGAAAAAATAATGCAATACAAAATATATTTGGAAAAGTTTTTCAAAGCCAAATGTTTTTCTCTATTATATGGAGAGGAGAAAAACAAATAGGAATTTTTCCATATAGCAATTATAAGAAAAAATGGCCAATTCTACATTTATCTAAAACAATAAAAGACTTAAAAATAAATATTATACAAGCTCATCAAGATTTTGACTTCCTAATTATTAGTTAGCATATTTCTTATGTAGAATGTCTGTTCAGATATATCATCAGAAAAGCTGAAAGGCATAAATAACTCACAAATGTAGGACACTGTCTTTGTTATTTAAGACTCGGTATCAAAGAAAATAAAAGACACAACTATGGTATTATTATTATTTGGTTTATTATTGAATATAAATGGAACAGATTAGAGAGCAATTTTTGGAAAGTTAAATGGATATGCAGAATTTCCATCAAAAGAAACATTATCTAAATTTAAGAAGAGTCAAAAACGGTGTAGTTTTGATCTGATAGCATTTTATTTCTTTGGAGAGAAATTGCCCTATATATTCTTGATTCATTTTACAAGTTCTGTTTAGTTAGTGTATTAAAACTCTGTAAGATCTTGTTAAAAATATATAGTTAAAATATACATAATAATATCTTTCTTATGTTTCCCTAGATATTTTCTCAATAAATATACATAGAGATGTAGGATTTTTCTGGAAAAAAACATACTTGAGTAAATTGATTCTGATTTTGGTCATCATGAGTTGAAAACAGATCTAGCAAGTTTATGGCTATTAGAAATACTAAAAGTTGGGGATGGTGACGTGTCATGAGAGCCAATTTTAACTATCTGTCATGGGATGACATGTATTTTCAGAGCTCCCAGCCCAATTTCTAAATTAATTGCTAGCCACTATAAAATTTAACTGACCTATTTTGATGTTATACTATATTATAAACTATGTTAGAAACATTTTCTGGGCGGCGCCTGTGGCTCAAGGAGTAGGGCGCCGGTCCCATATGCCGGAGGTGGCGGGTTCAAACCCAGCCCCGGCCAAAAAACCACAAAAAAAAAAAAAAAGAAATGTTTTCTATTTTTCATGACAGAAATGATCTTATTTCAATGTATCCAAATACCTCTGTCTTTGGTTACAGCTGTCCTATAGCACATCTATAAATTTGCATGTTGTCAGTAGGAACTTGAAGCTCTGGGTGGAATGTGGTCTGGTCCAGCTCCTACTGTTTGTGATTATTCCCTTAGTGAGTACTCACTGGGAATAAATACCTTGGAGAGCTCACACAGCAGAAGATGATGTTAATAGGAGATAATTCATCAAAAGGGTCATGGAAAAAATTAATTATATCCAATCATTACAACAGATAGATTTGTAACCTTCCCAGATTTTTGTTTGTTTGTTTCATTTGTTTCTATGTTGTATTTGCAAAGTTAGTTTAAAGTAATAATCTTTTATAGAATGGAAACGATTTTGGTACATGCTACTTGATTAAAAAGAAAAGCAAATTTCACAGGGATGCAAACCTGCGTGTTTTTTGGAAAACAATGTAGTGATACCATCACATAGGCATATATCCCCTTGGTCAAACATTTCTACTGGGAATTCATGCTGATGAGATGTTTGCAAATGGATTCAGAATTGCACAGAAATGTGAAATTACTGCAGTGGAGTCTAAAATAATAGGATTGAAAACAACACAAATGACCATATAGTTGCTGTTTATAGCTAAATAAATTATGGCATAGTCACACTATGTAATAGTTTAAAAGCATGATGTAGGTCTATAAGTTTTGTTTTTACCACCTGACTTATTATTACTATTACTATTTTAGATTCAATCATGAAATCATAGCTAGTAAGAGGTTGGTTTATTATAAAAATATGGAGAAATGACATTTATTAAACTTAATATGTCACAGATTGAGGTTATTTTTTTTTTTTTTCATTTTGGGTTTGATCAGAAGTTGTTACCCTCAGATAATGAAACTGAAAAAAAGTTGAATAAAAGGACTGTTGTCATGGGTTTAAGAAAAAAATAGAACAGAATTTTGTAGAGTTCTTGGGTTAATAACAGCTGGGAGGTGCCACCTGTATGTAGCCTTATAGTGGCAAAGAGAAGGATAATAATGAATATTATAACTATGATAGACAAAATTTAAAAAAAAATCAATGAAAAGAGAACACCAAATTGATTAAAACCTCCAAAAAATAAAAGGTAAATATATGGATGTACAGCAGGAATGAAATGATCACAAGTTCAATTCAAAATTTCATAAATGACTAATAAAAATTACAGAAATAGATAATAAAAAACATTAGGGAAGAGATTTTCAGAGAAATTTTTTTTTTTAATTCTTAGAATTGAGCACTGTATGTTTCTACATTGAAATAGCTTAGCAGATAGCCTACCTCAACAGATGGGCAAGGTTATTCAAAGACATGAAAACAGTGTGATTAGTTACTAAGGAAGTTACTCTCTACTGTAGGATGTGAAATGAACGGGCACTTGGAAAACCCTATTTCTTTCAGATCTTAAAAATAGACATCTAAGATTTCCAGAATTTTCTGGTAATTAGTGTCTTTTACAATTGAGTCTTAGGTCAACCTCTTCAGGCTTCTTCAGTAAGAAAATTTTAATGCAGATTACAAAGCCCAAACTAAGACCTGCTAATTAAAACTTAAGGGATAGCACCTAGGCATTTTTATTTTTACATTCCCCTCTCACATACAAGTGATTCTGAAAAATACTAAAGTTTATAAACAACACAGTTGCAATTTTGAAACAAATGCATCCCTATTTAAATCTATTTGCATTCAAAGCATGATATAAAATAGAAAACTTTGTGTGAGTTTTGCTGGTTGAGGAGAAGCACTTGGAGACAGAAGGAAATATGGGACTAACAGGAAAGAAGTGAGGTTGTATTTAATACACCTTTTTTATATGTTGTATCTTCTTTTGAATGAGGAAACATAGATATTGCAAAAGAGGCATGGAGACTCAACCTGTTACAAAAACTTGTTTAAATGTCATTGAATTACTGTAAGGCAAGAATTGGCTCTTCTTAGTTCCCTAACTGTCCCATATTGAACACAGTTTTTGCATACATTTAGAGATGCTATTTGAGAAAATATTTGTGGAATAAACGAATGAACTGTAAGGGAATAATCAGCGTTTGCAGCTACCTGGTAAATCTTATGTCATTAAAATCTCATTTAATTTCTCATTGCCAATGTTTTGCAGCTATAAGCTTCCTGAAGATCCTAATCTATTGCCAAAAAAAGCTTGTTTATCTAGGTTATTTATACATCATTAATATTTCCTCTGGAAAGATAATGATATCCCTAAATTTGTATACAAAATGTAAACACAAAATGAAAAGTTATAGAAACGTAGACGAAGTTCTATAGGATATATTTTCATCTGTCAAATGTCCCACCATGACTCATGAGCAAATATATTGTAGGAGGATTAAGAACTGTTTACTTTGTCTGTGAGTTTTTGTCTTCCATCTTTATATCAATGTTGTTATCCTCAATAAATATTTAATGGCTTTAATCTCAGTCACAAAGGCTGAGAAGCTCTTCCAGACAATTCATTTACATTCCACCTCAGTACATCTTGGTGTTCTATTAAAGATAAAATGTTTTACATGACGCTAAAACATCCCAATGTTTTGTTTTCACAAGGCTACACCTGATATTGGAGAAAAATTGTTTGAATATTGCTATGGATTTCAAAGATCCAATTTTATGTGTTCATAAATTTTAATAATAAATTTTTAAAAGCAAACATCAAAAGTCAATCTCAGGATTTTTTTCTCTACCACGAATGCAAGTACCAATTACACCATTTCTTTACATATTTTATCTCAGTATAAAACAGCAGGGTTTCAGAGATCAGCAAGAGACAAATCAATACTCAGAAATGCCCAGTTCACTAAGTTCGCTAAGGCTAAGATCAAAACATATAAATAAATCACTTGTTTTACCATCATTAATTTGCTATCTCATCAATATTAAAGCGTAGAAACCTTATTATTGCTGACCCTGATATACTTAGTGAGACATTAATTTGCAGACTGTTTTTAGGCACTGAACACTGTCTGTTTCAGAAATACTGTTTACCTTGAAATTTTAAATTTACATAAAGCATTTTTTCCCAATTATAAAATATCAATATTGTTTTAATTCTATATTAGTAGAATATACATGTGTTTAAATTTAACCTTTTGAGAATAATCACCTTTCTAAACTATAAAATAATGTTAATATATATGATGGTTATTATTTTTAACTATAAAGGCATATGGAGTTGTGAAGTGCACAGAAAGGGCCAATTAAGAATAGTACAAATACATTTGGCGGAGACAGACCGAAGAGTGAAGAGAGCAAAGATGAACTTGAAACTGAGTAGCTAAAGGATGGCATCTCAAAAACAAAAACCATTTCATCTGGTCAGAAAGATTTCAGAAAAATAATTGTTAAAATTGTATCATCCAACAGTGAAAATTGTATGAAAGAGTAGAGGTATCTGAACAAAATGCGTATTTATAACTGAGGCAAGTTACAAAAACTCTCTTAGTCCTGAAGACAGTGAATAAACTAGCTCTAACTATTTATTTAGTTTTGCAGGCATTAATTCACTGTGTTATTTGCTTTTTAATTTTTTTAAATCACATTATATATTATTTCAAAATACTAAGGGAATACATACGTTTTTGTTACATGAATAGGTTTCATAATGCTTTAAGTCAGGGCTATTACTGTGCCCAAGGCCCGAATGATGTTCCTTGTACCTGTTAGGGAGGCTTTTACCCCTCCCCTTCGGCCTCCTTCCTTTTGATTTACAATGATTTTTACTTCTCTCTATGCCCATGTGTTACCATTGATTAGTTCCGAATTATTAGAGAGTACACGTGGATGGCTTTTTTCCCATTATAAATCACTATAATTGAAGATCTTTGATAAACATTCTCTTATTTAATAGCATTTTAAGTTACTTTAGGACATTCAGCTTTTCATGTGAAGCTACCCTCCCAAAGTCATACTGGTGGTTTTTCTTAAAATATTTTTAAGATATGCTGTGGTCCCCAACCCCTGAGACACAGACTGGTACCTGTTCAGACTGCAAGGAGGTGACAGCAGCATACAGAGCAAACCCTAATCTGTATTTACAACCACTTCCCCTCACCTGAACCCCTCACCACCTGAGGTCTGTCTCCTGTCCCGTCAGCATGGCATTAGATTCTAATGTGAGGGACCTAGGTCAGGTGCTCCTTATGAGAATGTAACACTCCCAATTCTGAGTCCATGGAAAAATTGTTTTTCTGATCCCTGGTGCCAAAAAGGCCGGGGACCTCTGCGATAATGCCTTTCTTCCACCACTGAGCATAAGGTTAGATCTGAGAATGGGTTCTGTATTGTTTTATATGGAACGCCACTTTTAAAGTTGGCTTTATGGTTCAGATATTGTAATATGGTTGCCGATGTCTTCGTTAGTAAATATCTCCATACAGAAGGTGCTCAGTCACCTTTTCTCACGTATTGAACTGGCTCAGTGCCCTGCTCCACCAATTCCTGCATTGCCCATTATCTTTTCTTCTTCAAACACTGTGGGTTTTTTTTCTTGATACTTGTATTAATTTCTTCAGAATTTCTTCTTCCCAACATTTTACCAGAACTGAATTATTTCCTTCCAGCATACAGATATGATGTGAAAATAAGATATTGAAATTCTAGCCAGAGAGCATGTTTGAGTTTGGGAAGAAGGGACTGTCTTGACTACATGTATTGAATAAAGTCACAAGCACATTTTGTGAGAATTTAATATTATCCATGGAGCTGGACAATGTTCCACGTAGCTATAGATGTAAGAAATCTCCCCTTGCAGGGATATTTATACAATCTAATTTCTAAGTTTCCCTTTTCATACAGAAAAACCAGACTTAAAAGCTCATTATACACTATACAATTACATGACCAAAATTGTTAGAAGGTTTGTGGCTTAAACTAGATATGTAATAAGTAAATTAAAATATTGGGGAAGATTACAAAAGAAAATAGAAGTGGATATGCAGGTCATACACACCTAATTTAAAGTAGAGAATAAATAATATTGACATATCCTATTGATGTTAGAGTTCTTCAGAGAAATACAACAAACATGATATGTACAGATGTATGAAGGGTGGTTTATTACGAGAATTGGGTCACATGATTCTGGATGCCCAGAAGTCCCCCAGTGAGACATCTGCAACCAGTGGTATAATTTAATTTGAATCTGAAGGCCTGAAAAGTGATGGGGAGGGGTTGGTAGAGTAAGTCTCAGAGCCCAAAGACCCCAGTAATAGGAACTCTAGTATCTGAAGGAAGGAACAACTGGATGTGCTAGTTCAATAAATGAAAGAGAGGCAAGGTAGGTAGGAAGGAGGAGAGAGAGAGAAAGAGAGAGAGAGGGAATTAGCCCTTCTGCTGCCTTTTCCTTCTATGTGGGTTCTCAACAGAATGAGACATGCCCACCCACATTGGTGAGGGAGGATCACCTTTACTCACCCTCCTGATTCAAAGAGTAACCTCTTCTAGAAACACTGCTATATTTTGAATATGCCCCTTCTAAAATAATCTCTTCTCGAAACACTGATATGGTTTGAATATATCCCTTTTAAAAATCGATGTTGCTTATAAGATAACCGGGTTCAAACCCGGCCCCGGCCAAACTGCAACCAAAAAATAGCCGGGTGTTGTGGCAGGTGCCTGTAGTCCCAGCTACTTGGGAGGCTGAGGCAAGAGAATCGCTTAAGCCCAGGAGTTGGAGGTTGCTGTGAGCTGTGTGACGCCGTAGCACTCTACCGAGGGCCATGAAGTGAGACTCTGTCTCTACAAAACAAAAAAAAAAGATAACCTTATTTAGAACATCTCAAAGTAGGGCCTTTGAGATGTGACTAGGCCTTGGAGGCTCCTCTGTCATGACTGGGATTGATCCCTTGTAAAAGAAGCTTCATACAGCTTTTGGATAGCTTGCCATTAAGCTTTTCCACCATGTGAGAATAATGCATTCCTCCCATCCAAAGGATATAACTCTCATAAGATGAAACTTAGTAAATGTAGAATATAAATGTCTTAACACAATAACTAAGAAAATGCCAGGAAGGCTATGTTAACCAGTGTGATGAAAATGTGTCAAACGGTCTATAAAACTAGTGTATGGTGCCCCATGATCGCATTAATGTACACAGCTATGATTTAATAATAAAAATAAATAAATAAATAAATAAAAAAGACAACCAAATCTGCTGTCACCTTGATCTTAGACTTCACAGCCTTTAGTACTGAGAGAAGTATATATATATATTTTATAAATTACCCAATGATATGCTTTTATAGAAGCACGAGCAGACTAAGACAATACCCTCACAGTCACACCAGAAATAATGTTTTACCAGCTAACTGGGCATCCCTTAGCCCAGTCAAGTTGACACATAAAATCAACTATCACACTACCATTTCATTTTATCTAGTACTATGCTAAATACCTCAAAAGAAAAGAAAAAAATCCATAATTTTTATTTATGGGAATTGTGCTGTAAGAAACACACAGAAATTTTTAAATGGAACTGTAAATAATAAATAATGAATAATTATTTAGAGAATAGAGAATATTTGCTCTGCAAAAAAACATATTAAACTTTACTTTTAGATACTTACAGTTTATTGCAGACAAAAACAATTAGACTTATTTGTTCACTGTGAGGATTAGAATTAGGATTGATGTGATATACATGTGTTTTTGATCCATGTTAGGAAAATAATTATAATCTCTCACCAAGACAAAAAATAAGCTTAACCTGGACAATTATTTGACATATGTACTGTAAGAGAGTTTATGCTATATTCAAATTTGGGATGTAATAGGGTAGATTCAGGTTTGAGATTGGATGTTTTCTTGCAAACCAACAATGAAATGTTGGTGTAATGAAATTTATAAATAAGAGGGTCCTTGTCTAACAACAGTAATCAATGTGACCTGGTTCTGTGTACCCTTGATGAATCCCCCACAATAAAAAAAAATAAAATACTTAAGATAGGAAAAAAAAAAGAAATTTATAAATAAGAGAAAAACAAATAAATATAATTATTAAATAGTGTAATGATGTTTTATAGGTATATAGAGCAAAGTTTTGAACATTTTAATGAGAATAAGTTTATTTAATTTTCCTGTATCCCAGTAGTCACTGTGGAATGACAGGTGCTGACAAAATACACTTGAGCTTAGCTCTGGTGCAGGTGGTGACATGAGCAACTGCTGATTTCCATGAAGATCCTAAAACACATCCAAATGGGAAGAGTGGTGTTACAATAACGGCTGGGCTTTTCGGTTGAAGTGATAAGCATATTGATATAGTGGATATACCTTTTACATTTTTTTGATTTTTTTACAATGAACTTCTTAAGAGACTTCCCATTCTGGCCCATAAAGAGCCAGAAATTTCATATATTCAGATTTTCTGGAAACTAGGATATAGGCATATGATGTAAGTTTTCAAATATGAAATTATCAAGTGAGCAATTAAGTTGAAAAATGGTTACTATTGTGTAATATCCATAATTTTCTGAAAAGTTTGGTAATAGAGATTTTGGGCACTTTGAGGGTGTTGACATTATAGCTTCAGGGATCTTTTCTAAGTGACTCAGGAGCTGATTGCCTTTGGCAATGTCTTCCCTGGAAATGCCCCTTTTGATATGGTTGTGTATGTTACCTACCATCACATTTTAGTTTACGACATTATGGTTGCTGCAACTTTCCTAGTAGAAATCATCTTTCCAAGATTGCGTTTTAGTGGTGTAGTGTTTCAGATGCATGATTCTATTTCTTGGATTTTCTTCATGTGTCTAACATGCTGGAGCTAACTCAAGGCAAGAATATGGTTGAAGCAACAAACTGATCTTGAGCCTGAATTCAGAGATGTATCTTGTGTTAACGTTCCATGTGTATCACCATTGAGTAGTTATATATTCCCGCCATAAGCTCTGAAAACATGCAGGGCCTTCCAGCAAGGAAGGGAAATATGAAAAAAACAAAATACCCAGTAAATAAGGATCCGAACATGAAACACAACCAGATACACAATACCAACTGCTATGGTAGATTCCCGTGACACAAGAGAGAGACTTAGAATAGTAACAGATTAGTACCCTGCAATGATAACAATGACACTTAGAAAACAACAAAAACATGGAGAACTTAGAAAACAAGGAGAAAATAGAAGCCAAAAAAAGGTAATAGAATACCTCCTCCCCTCACCACATCCTTCACACTGCTTCAGATGTCTATCAGTGTTGTCTGTATAAAGGGTTTCTCTTCCAACATTACAGCTCAATTTTTCTCCATCGAAACAACTCTTTATCAGAGAAAAATACATGAAAGTAAACTATAGGTACTTCTTTTCCCTCCATTTATCCTTGACTGGTATGTTGCTCTTGACTACTGCCCATCCACATGCAAGCAGTTTTTCGAGGATCCTTACTCTTTATGTACAACTTTATTAGTCTTTTCTACAAGGCATCAAGTGTCATCCTTGGCTTATTGGTGCAGATATTATTTCCAGTCATTCAGTGAGGCTTTACAAATAAATGCTTTCATTTGCCTGCCAGGGATCCTTAGTTCAGCATTATTCTGTCTGCATCTTTAAAAAAAAAAAATTAGATAGGACTGGTTAATGGATTATGGCTAGAAATATCACTAGTGAGAGTAGAATATACTTACCTTTTAGAACCCCAAAAGTATCCAACTATGGATAGTAAGGTTGTACTATAGTGGATAGTGGAGATAACTAGTGCTACAAGAACTGCAATTCATTTAAAAATGAATGTCCAGAAGAAATTCTGGCAGAAAAACTATCTGCTTTCTCCTTATTACTGGCTGAAATATCCTGCTTCTACATTTATAGTACAGATTGAAAATTACTTCTGGCTCCAGGTAATTGCAGAAATAATGCAATTTGGATTTTATTAAAGTAAGTAAAATGTCTAGTTGATTATGATGGTTTTAGCTATTGTATGAATGAAAAAAGAGGCATATATGTTCAAAATTCAGTAGAACCTCCACAGTTGACCATATCCCTACATTAACCACCTCCTTAGGTTAACCTAATTTTTACAGACTGGACATGCACCTGATACATGTGTCAGTATAGTAGGCCAAGTTCCTTATGTTGATCACCTCTTCATGTTGACCAATCTGTCATAGTCCCTTGAGTAGTCAACTTATTGAGATTCTATTGTATGTTCAAAATATTTGTTACAATGTACAATTATTATATATCCTTTCTAATATGTAAAGATAATGTGTAAGGCACATAATTAAGATATTCATTTAAACTGTTTCATCATGCATTTATTTCCCTTCATGCTATTCTTCCTGTCAAAAGAGTTGAGTTGAATTTAGAGACCAAGTTCTTCTTGAAATTGTACAGACTTTGAAAAGGATTGAAATCTTACATCATGGAAAGCACATATAAAACCTAGCTTTCATTACTCCGCTATTTGGGAATGATTTCCCAAGACACATGAGTCACAGGATATTGAATGCTATCAACAATTAGAAATGCTTATTTTTTATTAACATCTGAACAAGTTGTTCTAGTGTTCAAAAAACATGTTTGTATACATCATTCCAATTAATCTGTACCACAATTCTGTCAGATAAGCATTATATTAATAATCACATTTTATAATAACAGATTTGATACTCGGGTGGGTTAATTATCTTGCTGAAGAAAATGAAATTAAGTTGTAGAGAACAGTGATGTGAAAGTGTCTTCTGACTCTAAACCTATAGTCATTCCTCTGTGTGCAGTTTTCATAAAATTATATTAAACTCCATGAAGGTCTTGAAACAAATAATAATGACATGCTGGAAACTTTTCATGCATTCTTAATAGAACTAACCTCTCACAACCTTATAGCATGCAGAAATTTCCATTTTCAAAGAAAACTAGTTTTGTTTCCTATGAATTGATTGCCAACTGATCCATAAATTCCAAAATAAAACATGAAATTAAAGTACTCCAAATGACTGCCTGGAATTTAGTTCATTTCCCTTATGGAATTAGAGTGAAAGCACTTGGTAATAATGCTGCTCCCTCTAAGGCCTTAGGAAAATTGACTTTCAGCGTTGATGAAATAATATTTTAAATGACAAACATTGACAGGAAGACAATTTACTCTGTTGATAACATTGAAGAAGACATTTTATCTTCAGATTTAGTCGGAAATCTCTGGAAGGAGGCAATTTACAAAATGATCACTCTGTGACTTTGCAAAATGACATTAGCGTCTGATTATTCTGAAAGCCAGCATCTGAAATGATGATCCCGTTGGTTTAAAAAGTCACAATAGAATAGAATGCCAATTGCACAGTGGATTAAATTAAGAAAATCTTACTTTAAAATTCTAAATTTTATTGAAAAGTAGTAAAAAAAACCTAGAAAAATTTTTCATTCTCAGGAAAATGTACAATATGCCCTCTAAAACACAGGCTGAACCAAGTACATTAATTGAGAAAGCATTAAAACGCTGTCCTATGGTGCTGAACTACAAGTTTACAGATGGCCTTACTCATCTGAAAGAATTTTTCATTTTTACTTGATTTCTTTCATAAAACTAGTTATTCATTTATTGTTCTGGTGGTTTATAAGGTAAAAAACCATAATTGTTATAACAATGGCAAAACGTAATACTTTTACAATAATTCTTTTGGTTTTGTTCAAGTTTACTGTTTATTATATCAATTTGTTTAACATGCATTCCTGAAAATTTATCTTTTTATTTTGTTGAAAACATTAAACTGGTTGACAGAGGACATGAGTTATAGTTGGAGAATTGATACATAATGTCATTTCATCTCTGTAGTATATGTTGTTATAAAACAATTTTTGATAATCAGGTATTTGTTTACAATTAATGATGGATGTTCTGAATGTAAATTTTTATTGCTAACTATTGTTTGGATTTTTTAAGAAAATATTGAATTAGGTTTTTTTTTCATGTTTAACAATCTTTCATTGAAATTTAAAAGTTCAGTACAAGCCATTTGTAGAGATTGGGATTTGTTCCTCTAAAAGTAAGAAATGGGAAAATGCAACAAAATGGTCTTTCCATTTTTCAAAACTTTCAAGGAAAGGATAGATCATAGGGCCATAAAATATCCATTTAACCAAACCCACTTTCACTACTGACAAGTCTTACTTACACCCATTCTATGATCTTAAAAATGTTTATGAATGAAGATTTATAGTGTAGTTTTGCCTACATAACCATTTAAAAATACTTAACACCAGCTTGTTTCCTAGGATGCCAAACAAATCATGAAACTATTTTGATATGCATTTTTTTTTTAAAACAAGGGGGATAGTTATTTGTGGAAAGGAATATTTAGCCTCCAGATATATTTCCAAGAAATGGCATATGCCATTCAAAGCATTCTCATGCTTTCAAAGTGGACTACCTGGCCTACTGTGTGTATAGGCAGTAAAGTTGGAGATCGTTATTATAACTATTTTTCTCTATGGTAAAAACAAAATTAGTACACTTGGTAATCCAGTGGCACAAGGTACACTGCCATAACTTGAGGGACATCATACAGATTTTTTTTAAAAAGGAAATAAAAAGGAAAAGAAGTTCTTCTGTTTCAAACACTGCATTACATAAATTTACTTGTCCAAACAGATCATTTGCAAGTATTAGGTCGATAGACTTCTAACATCCATAAAATGGTAGCTTTCTTACTAAAATACAAGAATTTAAAAGATTGATATTGAAACAAGAAAAGACAAAATCAAACTGGAATGAAAGCCTAGATAGCACATCTAAAATAGGGTTTCTTTCTTTTTTGAAGGTCATATGGAAATTAATTAGATAACATAACATGTTAGTTAAACACGTGTGCTATAAAATCAAGTGTAAAGTGTCACATACTAGCTCCAACTCATGTCATTACTATACCCACTCGGGAATCTTTAATATCCTTATCTACGTAATGCAGAAATTCATCAAATTTTAGTCATAACATTTGTTATTGTGTATGTGGATTAAGTCAGTACCATGTAGAAAAATGCTCCACATATAGTAATATCTGATAAAAATTAGCCTAATTTATTGTCATCATCATCATTGTCATAATCTAGTCCCAGGAGGCAAGTATTGCTGTTAAGCATTACTCATTCCTTTTGAGAGAAGATACTTGGATATGTTCTGACCTAGAAGGGCAAAAGGCCGCTCCTAGAAACTCCAAGACACTCTTGCAAAGTCCTCCCCATGGTAACTCAGCTCCTGAGAATTTGTAAAAACTTACTTTCCTGGAACCTTAAAACTAACGCTTGCTTCACTTCTATAATTCTGCACATGCTTTGAACCCTCATGAGGGGCAATATAATAATTCCTTCATCTGCGTCCTATAAAAGGACAGGGACAGAGCTGGTGGGGAGCTCTGCCATCTTGGACTCTGGCCCTCCGAAGCTCCACCGGCTGGAATAAAGACCCTTCTCCTTTCAAGCACAGGTGTTCAGGTGAATCTTTCTCTCCATTGGGCCCTGTTTTCCTGTAACATTTCCAGTAACAACTATCAATAAGAACATTCTTCAGTAAATTTACAAAGTCATAAATTTAAAATTTTAATACCATCAAACAATCCTGGCTTTTCCGAAAGGTATAAATGATGTCACTCAGAGACAAGGCCGCAGAGATGTTGAGGCCAGGTTTATTGGAAGGGGAGGGTGACCAGCCTGGGCAGTGCAAAGACCACCTTCATATGGGGCCACGGGATATGGGCATGTTCCACAGGCTGCCAGTCAGATTAGGGTCTTTCAGCTCTAGAACTTCTGGGGGTAGCTCTAGTCAGATCCTTTGAGTCTTTGTCTTACAGTGGTTCTCAGCCTGTGGGTCGCGACCCCTTTGTAACAGTGAAAATACATCATGGCATTAGGAAGGTTGAGAACCACTGTAAGGAGGAGGGGAAGGAGAAAAAGGTTTGTGTGTGGTTGTGTTAGCCCCCTCCCCAACATTTTCCTTCATGATTACACAGAACATTTCTAATCTTTCCAATCTTCAAAATTCAATATCAATTTCTCTGTTCGTTTTATCCAATAGTTGGATGGAAACTCCCAAATTATGCCCAAGTACTGCTTTCAGTATGACTGCACTCTAATTTTAACTCATGAAAACCTTTGTGTATCATTCACAATGGTTTGCTACCATTAAAAATACATTTTCTGCAGTTTTGAGATTTTGTGATGTGGGTCATTCTCACTGAGGTTAGATGATATCTCAGGGTTGTTTTGATTTGCATTTCTCTAATATATAGAGATGATGAACATTTTTTCATGTGTTTGTTAGCCATTCGTCTGTCGTCTTTAGAGAAAGTTCTATTCATGTCTCTTGCCCATTGATATAAGGGATTGTTGGCTTTTTTCATGTGGATTAATTTGAGTTCTCTATAGATCCTAGTTATCAAGCTTTTGTCTGATTGAAAATATGCAAATATCCTTTCCCATTGTGTAGGTTGTCTCTTTGCTTTGGTTATTGTCTCCTTAGCTGTACAGAAGCTTTTCAGTTTAATGAAGTCCCATTTGTTTATTTTTGTTGTTGTTGCAATTGCCATGGCAGTCTTCTTCATGAAGTCTTTCCCCAGGCCAATATCTTCCAGTGTTTTTCCTATGCTTTCTTTGAGGATTTTTATTGTTTCATGCCTTAAGTTTAAGTCCTTTATCCATCTTGAATCAATTTTTTTGAGTGGGGAAAGGTGTGGGTCCAGTTTCAGTCTTTTACATGTAGACATCCAGTTCTCCCAACACCATTTATTGAATAGGGAGTCTTTCCCCCATTTGATCCTGCAATCCCATTACTAGGCATCTACCCAGAAGGAAAGAAATCCTTTTATCATAAGGACACTTGTACTAGACTGTTTATTGCAGCTCAATTTACAATCGCCAAAATGTGGAAACAGCCTAAATGCCCACCAACCCAGGAATGGATTAACAAGCTGTGGTATATGTATACCATGGAATACTATTCAGCCATTAAAAAAAATGGAGACTTTACATCCTTCGTATTAACCTGGATGGACGTGGAAGACATTATTCTTAGTAAAGCATCACAAGAATGGAGAAGCATGAATCCTATGTACTCAATTTTGATATGAGGACAATTAATGACAATTTTGGTTATGGGGGGGGAAACAGAAAGAGGGAAGGAGGGAGGTGGGTGGGGCCTTGGTGTGTGTCACACTTTATGGGGGCAAGGCATGATTGCAAGAGGGACTTTACCTAACAATTGCAATCAGTGTAACCTGGCTTATTGTACCCTCAATGAATCCCCAACAATAAAAAAAAAAACGGTAAAACAAACAAACAAAAAAAAAACAAATGAAAGTTGGTAAACAGTAGCCTATGGGCCAAGTCCATGTTGTGACCTGTCTTTATACAGCCTATAGCCTAAAAGAAAAAAAATAAATTAAAAAAATATATATGTATATGAAAAAAAAATACATTTTCTAAATTACAGTTAACCCTTGAACACCACCAGTTTGAATTGCCAGTCCAGTCCACCCATTGGAGATTCTTTTCTTCTTTGCTTGTCCAGCCCATTATTTTATAACATGAATCGTATGCTTCATCAGCATAGCGTACAAAATATTGCTTTTCATAATTTCAAGTGAAGTTGGAAAATCATCCTACAACATACAGCTTTGAATAATAATAAAGAATAGTTAACCTAGTCAGCCAGTATTTAAATACCTACCATTGTCCTGTCCTGTCCTAACTACTTATATATGTTCTTATTTAATTTTCAAGCAACCTCATGAGCCAAATACTATTAAAATCCCTATTTACCAGATGATGTACTGTAATTAAGTTAAATAAATAATGTGTCTATGCTTTCACAGTTATAATGTGGCCATAAAGAATTCTGGTCCAAATTGGTATCCTTGATCATAGAATTGGTGTAGAATTTTATATTTCACAACAAAGCCCCACACACACTCACATCAAATTTTTGTCCTGCTATTACTGTATATCATTCCACATTTGCTTATCTTCTCCTGGCCTTTCTACTTATAGTAATATATGTAGCAAGTGAGGGTGAGGGCAGTTTCCTCTTCCTCCTCATTTTTTATTCATGTGCTTTAACTGAGCATATACATTACCATTCATTCCTCCTGAGCTCAAAGGTGGAGAGCATTCATACATACCTCTTAGGTAAAGTTTCTAAATTAGTGCTGAAGATAAAAATGTAAGCCACAACTTAGATATGGCCCAACACCAACTGTCCTCAACCACATAGTCAATCAAAACTTACTGTTTTTCCTGAAATACTATTTCTCATCATAAACGCAAAACATGTTTTACTTAATTGTCAGCATGATTCAGGGAAATTCAGCCAATCAGTGATAGATAAACCAGTTTAACAGCCCTGCTTACCTTTACAAAAAGGTTAATGTAATGACAGCCAATCACAATAAAGGTCAAAATATTTCCCCTTTCGTGCTTTATTAACTGTGTTGTAATTTCTGGAAGGGGAGCTGCTTAGCATTTGGTTTGAAGCCTCTCAGATGACAATCTGTACTTTCTGTATGATGATAAATTTGCACGTTTTACCTAACTTGATCTGACTATATTTGACACTAGGTACAGTCAATAAAAAAGCATTGAGCGCTCTTTTTCCATCCTCAGTTTAATCATATAAACTCCTACGGAGCAACTTATTGCGTTCTTGACTTCATAGGGAAAATAAAAGAACTATGTAATCTGATTTTAAGCCTATTCATTTCAAATATTCTTTAGTTTCCAAGTCTTTGATAAAATTGTCAGCTGGTATTTAATTCTTTGAATGAATTAATCTAAATTTTTAAAATCCATATTGATAAAGTCTTGGTATCAGCTGTTGGCTATTTGTGCTACCTTTTAAACATTTTTTGATTCATACATAACTTGTCTTTCATACACCTGGTTATTTTTGTCTGGTTATATAAAAAAAATTGGAAAAAGAATTGGAAACTGGAAAATATATCTTCTGAAAGACAGGTGTGAATCTATTAACACCACAACAATGTAAATATATCAAAGATGTGGATGACTCAAAGTTGGATAATACTGGGATAGCTGGTATAATTTCTGGAAGATAGCAGTATTTTGATGTTATAGTGGAAAATCTGGGTATTTTTCCAGAGCTCTTCTTACTTGGCATGGCCTAAGCTCTAATTGTATCCTCAAACTCATGAATCAATCAAAATCTTTCTTCAATTCCTTAGCTTCTCAATTTCTGTGTTCACAATTGGTAAAATCACATATCATATTTCGTCTATATTTTCCACTTATTCTTTCTTTGAGGGATGGACTTTTTATTCCGTGAGTGAATAACAAATTTTTTCTTTAAGTTATATCACTATTATTTAATATAATTTACATTTCTGACCTATTTATAATCTCTCCTATTTAAGAGAATATACATTTAACAAAGTTAGAGATTTTGTACTATTTTGTCTGTTGCCTGTAAGGAGTGGTTAGGTCACTTTTCCAATATTCTTGTTCTCCTCCTTCCAGACCTGTTGTAAGATGCTCCTCCCACATTGAAGGCCATTGTCCCCTTATTTCTTACTGTGCCCAATAACAGAAACGATCTAGTTGACTTTCAGAAAGAAATGTTGTGAGTCTGAATGCAATACTTCTGATTCTCTTTTCCCCTGCTACAATTAATAGCTATATACGAATTGGTGACTGTCTGGTTTCCAGAGAGAGCATGATGTAGATCAGAGATCCCAGCCAACGCTATCACACATCAGAAGACATAGAACATGAACAAAAATCATTTTATACAGTCCATTAACATTCTGATATCATTAGTTTTCATTGTATAATAATTTTATTTACCTAGCTATTGATTGATTTTCTTTTTTGAAACAGAGTCTCACTCTGCCTCCCTGGGTAGAGCACCATGGCCTCATAGCTCATAGCAACCTCCAACTCTTGGACTCAAGAATTCCTCTTGCCTCCGCCTCCTGAGTAGCTGGAAGTACAGGCATCCCCACAATGCCTGTTTTTAATTGAGACAGGGTCTCACTCTTGCTTAGGCTGGTCTTTTTTTTTACTTTTTTTTTTTTTTTTTTGTAGAGACAGAGTTTCACTTTATTGCCCTCGGTAGAGTGCCGTGGCGTCACACAGCTCACAGCAACCTCCAACTCCTGGGCTTAGGCGATTCTCCTGCCTCAGCCTCCCGAGCAGCTGGGACTACAGGTGCCCGCCACAACGCCCGGCTATTTTTTTGTTGCAATTTGGCCGGGGCTGGGTTTGAACCCGCCACCCTCGGTATATGGGGCTGGCGCCCTACTCACTGAGCCACAGGCGCCTCCCGCTTAGGCTGGTCTTAAACTCCTGAGCTCAGGCTATCCATCTACCTCGGCCTTCCAGAGTGCTAGGATGACAGGTCTGAGCCACCATTCCTGTTCTCTATAATCATTCATGATGACTATATCTTTACTGTCTGTTAAATTGCTGGAGTATTTTACATGACTGATAAACCTTTATTGAATGGCTGAGTAAATAAATGAATGGATGATTTCATCTAGCACTGTTATGTACTATGCGTGGTACTCTGCATTGTACATATATTATTTCACATAGTCATTTAAAAAATCTTCTAAGATGCATGTTGTTATCTACAGCTTGTTTTTTATAAAAGTGAAATTTCAATTGCCTCAGCAAATTGCTGAATAGCACACAAACAAACAAAAGCAGTTAAGAAGGATGTATAAAATTTAGACTCAGGCCCAATACTTGCAAGTGAAAGTGCTAGTAAACATTAACCTAAACAGAAATGGGCTCTGGATTAAGTATTGTATCAAAAAAAGATTAAGTGCTTCTGGGGGGGAGGTATAAAGTGGTATAAAAGTACATATCTGTGTAAGTACCATATCACATGTAAGAGTACATCATAGATGGCAAGGTGGAAACATTCTAGTCAGGAAACAAGGAAAAAATGTTCTTATACAAGATCACATTAAATTAAGTACAGGGGTGTAAGAACTATGTAAGATACCACATTTTAGATAAGGAGCCATGGGATTTATCTTCTTAGTCACATAGTGGATAAAAAATGCCCATAGGACCGTGGGGGATTCTATTTATAATATGACAATCCAACCCTTCAGGCACAAAAGACACAGCAAATGTTGGCTTAAAAATTTCTCAAAGTGGCAAAGAATCTCTTTGTTCTTCTCTTAGCTAAAGAAGAAGTTCATGATAGCAGGAAAACAGTCATTCTTTGACATAAACTAAGTTTACTACTCCTGAGATATTGCTAATGATAAAATGGAAATGAAAAGTATTTTCTTAATCTCCAGTGAGATTTTGTTCTAGATCACAATCAGCGTGGAGAATATGTTCTTCTAAAATTTAGGTGTGAGGGAAAGTTGAATACAATGCAAACTATAGTCGTTCTTTTCTTGTTTTAATTTTTTTATTTTTTATTAAATTGTAGCTGTGTACATTAGTATGATCATGGGGCACCATACACTTGGTTCATAGACCAGTTATTTTCTATTGGGATGTGAACCTCAAGTTAAAGGTACAATCTCTTTTAGTATTTGTTTTCATGAAAGTGTGAGTTATGAGAATTGTATAGAATGCTTATTCTGTTTTTAAATTTATTTATTTATTTTATTAAAACATAAACACATAGATCACACATACATTACTGCATTTATGGGGTACAACGTGCTGATTTCATATACAATTAGGAATGCTTACATCACACTGGTTAGTATATACCTCATCACTTTTACTTAATTATTGTTTATAAATGTTTTGACTTTAGGGCTTGTGGTTCAGTTCAATGATCTTAAAGAGCTAAAATATTTTGTGACAAAAATTAAAGTCATCTTAGTATCTTTTTAACATTTATTCCAAAGTCATAATTTTGGTGTCCTTTTCACATATAATTAGTGGTATTTCATGAGATTTGTTTGAAGTGATATTACCATTCATTCTCTAAAGAATTTTGAAAGAGTGAATGTCAAAATACTGAATGAAATCTATCATTATGAGTGTGTTTGAAAAAGGATTTTCTCCACTGTGAATATGCACAATATGGACATTGGATAATCCTCCCCTTTAAGAATTTTGTAACAAATATATGAATATGACAAGATCCATATTTCAAATCTAAATGCATCTTGAAAATGTTATACTTTTATATTGACTTATATCTGTTAAAAATTGGAATAGAGGGGTATTCAATTTATCACTAAATATCTTTGGGGCTATACAGACTTTGAAAATGATGCCAAATGAAGTGCTTTACCAAGGATGTTATTTAAGGCCCTAGGAGCTTTTTAGTATATTGAAAGCTGTCACAATGTGTTCAGAGATGATTTGGTTTGGCAGTTCGGAATGATGGAAATCAGAATATATTATCAGTATAAGCTGACTTTGAAATGAGAGCTACAGCATTACATTCTGCTCAAATTATGAAAAAGAAAATATACCAAAGATATGAAAGAGAAGATTTCAAGAATAATTGAAATCTAACTTGAAACATAATGAAATGTTAAAACTTTGAGAAATCAATTGTGGAGAAAGACTTTAATGGAGAAGTAAGAATTTTGAGAAGAAATTGAGTTAGCAGTAAATATACCATATTCAGGAGCAAATAAATGGACCATTTTAAGTGCAGTGGAGGATTGGTGAAGAGAGCATCATTCTAAAGGGCTTACAATACCATAGCAAAAACTAGGCTTCATTTTGGTTTAAGGAGCATTGTTTCTTTGTTTTTAGGAGGGAGGATAAAAATTACAAAAAAATTTATATTAATTTGTCAGCTCCTCCTATACGGCAGGCATTTTCTTCATGGATAGGCATACAATTAAGAAGGCATACAATTCATACGGTTAAGATATTGTGTCACAAAAATAATGGCAGGCATATAAGTCCAAATATTTTAAATATCTTCTAAAAATTAAATAAAGAGAGAAAGAATGAGAAGGAGAAAGAGAAAGAAGAAGGTAGGGAAGGAGGGAAGGAGAGGGGTAGGAAATGAGGGAGGAAAGAAGGAAGGAAGGGAGGGAGGAAGGAAGGAAGGAAGGAAGGAAGGAAGGAAGGAAGGAAGGAAGGAAGGAAGGAAGGAAGGAAGGAAGGAAGGAAGGAAGGAAGGAAAGGAAGGAAGGAAGGAAGGAAAAGAGGGAAGGAAGAATTCATCCATCTCAATAATGAGAGCAGACAAAATAGCCCACAGTCTATTCATGCAAATTCACTAGGAGAGGAGAAATGTAACAACTGACAAACTACAAAAATCTGGCAAAGCCCACCATAGAGAATTAGCAGACATTTACAACACGTAGGAGTAAAGAAAGGGACAAGAATCTAGGAATGGCACAATACAAATAAAATCACCCCAGAGGTCTCCTATTTGATAGGAAAAAAGCACTGGCTGCAGGGAAATAGACAGGAAGCAGTTGGAAGCAAATGGGATCAGAGACGGCAGCCTTGGGACTGAAACACTTCAGGGAGAGAACGGCAGCAACTGGGAAGGGGGAGATACCTGCTGAAACACTTAGGAAAGTGGGGGAAAGAAGAGGGTAACTTTAAATACTCTGCAGAAACAAGAGAAAGTTATAAAATCAGAACACAAATCACTCCATTGTCTCCCAGGAAAAGCACTTGACTTAAGGAAATTTCATTTCACAACACCAATAAAAACTGACACTTTTTTTTTTTTTTTGAGACAAGAGTCTCACTCTGCCACCCTGGGTAGAGTGCTGTGGTGTCATACTTCACAGCAACCTCAAACTCTTGGGTTCAAGCAATCCTCAGCCTTCCAAATAGCAGGAACTACAGGAGTGTGCTAGCACACCCAGCTAATTTTTCTGTTTTTAGTAGAGACGGGGTCTTACTCTTTTCTTTTTTATTGTTAAATCATAGCTATGTACATTAACGCAATCAAGGGGTACAATGTGCTGGTTTCATATACAATCTGAAATAGTCTCATCAAACTGTTCAACGTAGCCTTCATGGCATTTTCTTAGTTATTGTATGTAGACATTTGTATTCTGCATTTTGTAGGTTTCACCTGCACCGGTTCTAAGATGCACCGTAGGTGTGGCCCCACCTATTACCTTTCCTCTACCCTAACCTCCCCCCTCCTTTCCCCTCCCTTGGCCCTTTCCCCATAGTCTTGTGCTATAGTTGGGTTATAGCCTTCATGTGAAAGCTATAAATTAGCTTCATAGTAGGTCTGAGTACATTGGATACTTTTTCTTCCATTCCTGAGATACTTTGCTAAGAAGAACATGTTCCAGTTCCATTCATGTAAACATGAAAGAGGTAAAGTCTCCATCTTTCTTTCAGGCTGCATAATATTCTATGGTATACAGATACCACAATTTGCTGGTCCATTTGTGGGTTGATGGGCACTTGGGCTTCTTCCATGACTTATGAATTGGGCTTCCATGAATTATGAATTGGGCTGCAATAAACATTCTGGTACAGATGTCTTTGTTATATTGTGATTTTTGGTCTTCTGGGGTCTCATTATTGCTCAGGCTGCTCTCCGACTCCTGAGCTCAGGAGAATCCACCTGACTCAAGCTCCCTGAGGGCTTGGGTTACAGGCATGAGCCTTCAGGCCTTGCCCAAAACTGATATTCTTAAAATTGTATATATATATATATACACACACACACATATATCATATCAAGTATTTTTATATTACATATAATATATATACATGTAAATACACATATTTTCCACCAAAATTCTTCACTTATTTCTCTATAAAGCTGTTATTGATTAACCAGGAAAAATGGTACATTTAAACAATGAAAATGGTAGAAAACATCTTAAAAGTCTCAAATATATAAAAGATTTTATGCTTGTCATAGGTTCCTTTTACAATTGTATATATGATTCCATTCCAGAAAATGATTGAAATTCATTCATAATTTATAAAGGATAACAAAATATATTAAACATTTAATAAAATATTTTATTTGCTTCTTTATTAGCAAATTAACTCTACTTTTTTATTTATATGTATAGTGATATGGAGATATATGCATATATAATGTGATACAAATTGTCTTTGATCACTGCTAGTAACAAATGCATAGGAACTGCTAATACTATTGTTTGTGTCTTCATATATAACATAAGTGAATGCTAAACTATACTTAGAGATTAGTGAAAATATATTTCTACAAAGTCACAGATCTTGCGTACAAATTTGTATATATGCAAATGCTCAAACTCATAGTGATGAAAAAGAAACTAACAAAAATGATCAACTGGGGTAAAGGTTAAAACATGAAACTTGTCAAAGAAAATATAAAATAAATTTTTTGAGATTATGGATTACACAAGTATCTCTTATATATGACAACAAAAGCACAATTCACACATTTTTAATAATTTTTTCTTTTTTTATTGTTAATCATAGCTGCGTACATTAGTGCAATCGCCTGTACCCATTCTAAGATGCACCATAGATGTGGTCCCACCCACTACCCTCCCTCCAACAAAATGTCCCCACTCCCTTCCCCTTCCTTGGCCCTTTCCCCATAGTCTTGTGCTATAGTTGGGTTATAGTCTTCATGTGAAGGCTATAATTTAGCTTCATAGTAGGGCTGAATACATTGGATACTTTTTCTTCCATTCCTGAGATACTTTGCTAAGAAGAATATGTTCCAGCTCCATCCATGTAAACATGAAAGAGGTAAAGTCTCCATCTTTCTTTAAGGCTGCATAGTATTCCACAGTATACATGTACCACAATTTGCTAGTCCATTCGTGGGTCGATGGGCACTTGGGCTTCTTCCATGACTTAGCAATTATGAATTGGGCTGCAATAAACATTCTGGTACAGATGTCTTTCTTATATTGTGATTTTTGGTTTTCTGGGTATAAACCTAGTAAAGGAATTATAGGATCCAATGGCAGGTCTATTTTTATGTCTCTAAGTATTCTCCAACATCCTTCCAGAAGGAACGTATTAGTGGGTATTCCCACCAGCAGTGTAGAAGTGTGCCCTTTCCTCCACATGCACGCCAACATTTCTGGTTTGAGGATTTTGTTATGTGGGCTGCTCTTACTGGGGTTAGGTGATATCACAGAGTAGTTTTGATTTGCATTTCTCTGATGGTTAAGGATGATGAGCTTTTTTCCATGTGTTTGAAGATCGTGCGCCTGTCTTCTTTAGAGAAGTTTCTCTTCAAGTCCCTTGCCCACCCTGAGATGGGGTCACATGTTCTTTTCTTGTTAATACATTTGGGTTCTCTGTGGATTCTGGTTATTAGACCTTTATCGGAGGTATAACCTGCAAATATTTTCTCCCATTCTGAGGGCTGTCTGCTTTCTTTACTCACTATGTTCTTGGCTGTGCAGAAGCTTTTTAGTTTGATCAGGTCCCAGTAGTGTATTTTTGATACTGCTTCAATTGCCTGGGGAGTCCTCCTCCTAAAATATTCACCCATACTGATTCCTTCAAGAGTTTTCCCTGCACTTTCTTCAAGTATTTTTGTAGTTTCATGTCTTAAGTTTAAATCTATTATCCAGTGAGAGTCTATCTTAGTTAATGGTGAAAGGTGTGGGTCAAGTTTCAATCTTCTACAGGTTGCCAGCCAATTTATCCAGCACCATTTGTGAAATAGGAAATCTTTTCCCCACTGAATGTTTTTAATTGGCTTGTCGAAGATCAAATAACGGTAAGTAGCTGGATCCATCTCTTGGTTCTCTATTCTGTTCCAGACATCTACTTCTCTGCTTTTGTGCCAGTACCATGCTGTTTTGATCACTGTGGATTTATAGTACAGTCTCAGGTCTGGTAGAGTGATTCCTCCTGCTTTGTTTTTATTTCTGAGTAATATTTAGGCTATTCAAGGTTTTTTCTGATTCCATATAAAACGAAGTATTATTTTTTCAAGATCTTTAAAGTATGACAATGGAGCTTTAATAGGAGTTGCATTGAAGTTATATATTGCTTTGGGAATTATGGACATTTTAACAATTTTGATTCTTCCCAGCCATGAGCATGGTATGTTTTTCCATCTATTAACATCTTCGGCTATTTCTTTTCCTAGAGTTTCATAGTTCTCTTTGTAGAGATCTTTCATGTCCTTTGTTAGGTATACTCCCAAATATTTCATCTTCTTTGGCACTACTGTGAAAGGAATAGAGTCCTTGACTGTTTGTTTGGCTTGGTTATTGTTGGTATATATAAAGGCTACAGATTTATGGGTGTTGATTTTGTAGCCTGAGACATTGCTATATTCCTTGATCACTTCTAAAAGTTTTGTAGTAGAATCCCTAGTGTTTTCCAGATATATGATCATATCATCTGCGAAGAGTGAAAGTTTGATCTCTTCTGACCCTATGTGGATACCCTTGATCGCTTTTCTTCCCTAATTGCAATGGCTAAAACTTCCATTACAATGTTAAAGAGCAATGGAGACAATGGGCAACCTTGCCTGGATCCTGATCTAAGTGGAAATGATTTCAATTTCACTCCATTCAATACGATATTGGCTGTGGGTTTGCTGTAGATGGCCTCTATTAGTTTAAGAAATGTCCCTTCTATACCAATTTTCTTAAGTGCTCTGATCATGAAGGGATGCTGGATATTATCAAAAGCTTTTTCTGCATCAATTGAAAGAATCATATGGTCTTTATTTTTAAGTTTGTTTATGTGTTGAATTACATTTATAGATTTACACATATTGAACCAGCCTTGAGACCCTGGGATAAATCCGACTTGGTCATGGTGTATAATTTTTTTGATGTGTTGTTGGATTCTGTTTGTTAGGATGTTATTGAGTATTTTAGCATCTATATTCATTAGTGATATTGGTCTATATTTTTCTTTTCTTGTTGGGTCTTTCCCTGGTTTGGGGATCAAGGTGATGTTTGCTTCGTAGAATGTGCTGGGTAATATTCCTTCTTTTTCTATATTTTGGAAGAGGTTTAGTAGTATAGGTACTAGTTCTTCTTAAATGTTTGGTATAATTCTAATGTAAAGCCATCTTGTCCTGGGCTTTTCTTTTTAGGGAGATTTTGTATAGTTGATGCTATTTCAGAACTTGATATAGGCGTGTTCAACATTTCCACTTCGTTCTGGCTAAGTCTTGGTAGGTGGCGTGCTTCCAGGTATTGGTCGATTTCTTTCAGATTTTCATATTTGTGAGAGTAAAGTTTCTTGTAGTTCTCATTAAGGATTTTTTGAATTTCTGAGGGGTCTGTTGTTAATTCATCATTACCATTTCTGATTGATGAAATTAGAGATTTTACTCTTTTTTTCCTGGTTAGGTTGGCCAAAGGTTTATCAATTTTGTTGATCTTTTCAGAAAACCAGCTTTTGGATTTATTGATCTGTTGTATAGTTCTTTTGTTTTCAATTTCATTTAATTCTGCTCTGATTTTGTTTATTTCTTTTCTTCTGCTGCGTTTGGGGTTGAAGTGTTCTTCTTTCTCCAGTTGCTTGAGATGTTCCATTAAGTTATTGACTTCCTCTCTTTCCATTTTCTTGAGGAAGGCTTGCAGTGCTATAAATTTCCCAGTTAGGACTGCCTTTGCAGTATCCCAGAGGTTCTGATAATTCATGTCTTGATTGTTGTTTTGTTCCAAAAATTTAGTGATTTCCTTCTTAATCTCGTCTATAACCCATGTATCCTTCAGCATAAGATTGTTTAGCTTCCATGTTTTTGTATGGGTATGCAGGTTCCTGTTGTTATTTAGTTCAACTTTTACTCCATGATGGTCTGAGAAGATGCAAGGAATAATTTCTATTTTTTAAATTTTCTGAGGTTAGATTTGTGGCCTAGGATGTGGTCGATTTTGGAGTATGTTCCGTGGGCTGATGAGAAGAATGTGCATTCAGTTTTTTGAGGATGAAATGTTCTGTATATGTCTGTTAAGTCCAGATGTTGAATGGTTGAGTTTAAGTCTAAAATTTCTTTGCTTAGCTTCTTTTTGGAGGATCTATCCAGGACTGCTAAAGGGGTGTTAAAATTTCCAACTACTATGGAAGTGGAGGAAATAGAGTTGCTCATGTCTGTTAGAGTTTCTCTTATAAATTGAGGTGCATTGTGGTTGGGTGCATAAATATTAACAATTGAGATCTCATCATATTGAGTATTACCTTTAACAAATATGAAGTGTCCATCCTTATCCTTAATTATTTTGGTTGGTTTAAAGCCTATTGCATCTGCGAACAGGATTGCAACACCTGCTTTTTTCTGCTTTCCATTTGCCTGGAGTCTTTATCTGTTTTTTAATGTAAGATGCGATTCTTGAATGCAGCAGATATCTGGCTTGAGTTTTTATATCCAGTCCACCAACCTATGCCTCTTTAGAGGACAATTTAAACCATTCACATTAATTGAGAGTATTGATAAGCCTTTCGAGAGACCGGTGGACATTTTTAATCCTTTTGTGACTGTGGAAGTTGGAATTTGATCAAACATTTTTTGATTGGGTTTACTTTTGTGGTGGAGAATTATGATGGTCTTTATGGAGGATAGGTCTAAGAATGTCCTGGAGAGCTGGTTTAGTTGTGGCAAATTTCTTCAACATGTGAATGTCGTTGAAGTATTTAATTTCTCCGTCATAAATGAAGATCAGTTTGAAAGTTATTTTGTTTTAAGAGATTAAAAGTCGATGACCATCCTCTTCTAGCTTGAAAGGTTTCAGCAGAGAGATCTGCAGTTATTCTGATATTCTTCCCCTTGTAGGTAATGGTTTTCTTTTGTCTGGCAGCTTTCAGAATTTTCTCCTTCATATTAACTTTAGTGAAATTGATCATGATGTGTCTGGGGGATGTCTTATTTGGGTTGAGTCGTGCTGGAGTTCTGAAACTGTCTGCTATCTGAATTTCGGAATCTCTTGGCATGTCTGGAAATTTCTCCTTCATAATCTCATGGAGAAGAGACTCTGTACCTTGTGAAGCCACTTCATCACTTTCGGGGATCCCTATAAGAACAATATTGGTTTTCTTCAAGTTATCCGAGAGCTTTCTGAGAGAGTGGTCTGTTTTTGCTCTCCATTTCTCTTCTTCTTTGAGGGTTTAGGAGCATTCGAAAGCTTTGTCTTCAATGTCAGAAATCCTTTCTTCTGCTTGCTCCATTCTGTTACTGAAGGATTCTACTGTGTTTCTCAGATCTTTGAGGGATGCAACTTCTTGTCTCAATATGTCGAAATCTTTGGTCATTTGGTCTTTGAATCTGTTGAATTCTTGAGATAACTTTTAGAATTCTAATTCGATCTTATTTGCTATCCAGATCCTGAATTCAATTTATGACATCTCAGCTATTTGTTTGTGCATGGGGTCTTATGCTATTTCTGCCCCATTGATCCTTGGGGGAGTTGATCTACTCTGATTATTCATATTGCCAGAGTTTTTCTGCTGATTTTGCCTCATGATTGTTTTTTACTGTTGCCTCTGGCTGTCCTCAGAGTTGGGGAGGTGTCTCTCCAAGATTAGACTCCAGCGGGATCACTCTATTGTTGCTGGATCTTTGTAGGGAGTGACTCTGTGTAGTTCCTCTGGGGCTGCTCTACCTAGGGAGTTCTGGTTGTGGAAGCAGCTCTGGTTTGTGACACACCCAGATCCAGCAACATGGCTGGGGGTGGTGCGCACGGTTTTGGGAGTGCCAGGCGCCCAGTGACTTTGGCACAGAGAGCCCAAGGCTCCAGCAGTCTCTGAGGAGGAGAAGAGCTCTCCGCAGAGGCGGGGAGGGCTCCAAACGGCACGCAGCTACCAGAGTCCCTTCCAGATGAACGGGCTAGTGTGGAAGCTGGGAGGACACAGGAAGGAGGATGCAGGGTTGTGAGGCTCCCGCAGTTCCTGGTCAGGGAATGTGGAGGCCTGGTGGGTGTGGGTCACCGGTTGGGGGTCACTGCACAGCTCTTATGGAGGTCTGGGCGGTGCCAAGCCCAGGAGTTTGAGGTTGCTATGAGCTGTGACTTCACGGCACTCTACCCTAGGCAACAGCCCAAGGCTCCAGTGTGCCAAAACCATCTCACTCTGCCCCTAGGGATTAAGGCTGTAAGGCAGCTCAGTCCCCGCCTTTAGGCTGCTCAGTCAGTAGGTTACTTTGACCCACCCAATCCTTGCTCTGAGACCCTGAGGGCGGAGCTTGCCGGGGCAGTTCTTTCACAATGGCTTCTTGCGCCCAGCTCAGTGGCTCAGTCTGGGGCCCCAGACAATGCCCAAAGTTCTCCACACTCCTGCTCAAGGTCTCCCCAAGGCAGTTCAACTGAGTGCCAGGTCCAAGAATACCAAAAAAGTTCACAGGTAAGGCCTTTCCTGTTTGTAGTCTCACTGCTGCTTGTACTTACGGTTGCCGGTGTGATTAGGTCGATGGAACACACGCAACCACTTGCCAGTTTTCCACTGTTTTTGTCCTCCTCTTGGGGTCCAGAAGTCCCTTGCTGGCTCCCTGTATCCTCAAAGGGATGATTATAGGCAGATCCCACCGGCCAGAGATGCCTGGAGTCTTGTCTCCCCAGACTCGCTGTTCCCAGTTGCAGGGAAGCTGTTACTCGGCCACCATCTTTAATCTCTCCCCATTTTTAATAATTAATGAACTTGGCCTCATCAAAATTTGAAACTATTTAGCTTGAAAAAACTCCATTTATTAGATCTTTTTTGTTGATTAATTTGAGTTCTCTATGGAACCTAGTTATTAAGCCTTTGTCAGATTCATACTATGCAAATATATTTTCCCATTCTTAAGGTTGTCTATTTGCTTTGATCTTTATTTCCTTAGTTGTGCAGAAACTTAGTTGTGCATGAACAGAACTTTCTCTGAAGAAGACAGATGAATGGCTAACAAACATGAAAAAATGCTCATCACCCCTAATTATCAGAGAAATGCAAATCAAAACCACTCTGAGATATCACCTAACCCCAGTGAGAATAACCCACATTACAAAATCCCAAAGTTTCCGATGCTGGCAGGAAAGTGCAGGTGGGAACACTTTTATACTGTTGGTGGGATACTGCAAACTAATACAGCCTCTTTGGAAAGAAGAATAGAGAATTCTCAAAGAACTCAAATTGGATCTCTCATTTGACCCCACAACCCCACTACTTGGCATCTATGCAGTAGGAAAAAAAAAATCTTATCATAAGGACATATGCACTAGATTGTTCAGATGGTTCAATTTACTCACCAAGATGTGGAAACAATCTAAATGCACATTAGCCCATGAATGAATTAATAAACTGTGGTATATGTATACCATGGACTACAATTCAGCCATAAAGAAGATGGTGACTTCACATTTTTTTTATTAACCTGAATGGATTTGAAACACATTCTTCTCAGTAAAGTATCACAAGAATGGAAAAAGCAAGAATCCAGTATACTCAATACTAATATGAAGCCAGTAGATGATCTAATTCACTCCCACATAGGAGAGAAATTCACTTCAATTTAAGTTTGGGGGAGGGGGAATGAGGGAGGAGAGAGAGGAGAGGGAGGATTTGGGGTCCTCCCACTGAATGGGCACAATGTAGAGGTGTATGGCATGTCTTTTGGGTACAGGACACCTCTATAAGAGGGGCTCCAACATATTCATATATTGTGATTTGGTTGCTTCTACCCTCACATTAACCTGAAATTAAAGAAAATAAAAGTGAAGAAAAGAAAGAAATAAAAACACTCTATTTATAAAATGAAAAGTCAATCTGTAGTCAGGATGAATATATTTGCAGAAGACACATCTAATTAATACAGGCAAATGAACCCCCAAACTGACGTCCAGCCTGAAGTTCAAGTATGTTCTTGGCTTCAAGTGGTAAGTATTCAACAGTGAGCCAACAGAGCAAGACAAAGCAAGTTTATTGACATAGAAAAGAAAAAAGAAAAAGTGGCTTCCTCATGGACAGAGCAGTGGCAGAGAAACAGGAGACTTTGTGAGTTTTATTTTATACCTTCTATTTAATTTTATATTAAGCAAAGTGAGGATTATGTATAAGTTTCCAGGAAAGAGGTGAAGTAATCCCAGATGTGAGGGTCCCTTACCTTTCTAAACGATATAGAGTAACTTCCTAGAATTACTATGGTCTTGGTAAATTATGGTGCTGGTAGGAGTGACATTCAGTATGCATCATCAGCAGTGTAGTGAGCAGTGAGGAGGAGGTTTCTTTCATGGGTCCTAAGTTGTTTGGGCCAACTTTCCTGATTCCTACTATTTTATCAGAGACTTCTTTTTAGGTCTTAATGACTTTTATTGTGCAAAGCCTGCCATTTCCCTATCTCATAATGAATGACTCATAACAAGGATATACAAAGAACTCCTACACCTAAGTAAAAAAAAAGAAACAAACCAATTAACAACTAGCAAAAGATTTAAATAAACCTTTCACCAAAGAAGATATACAATAAATATTAACCACATGCGGGTTATTCGGCCTCTTAATAATTAGGGAGATGCAAATTAAAACTATGGTAAGATACCATTTCATATCCACTAGAGTAAGTATAATAATAATATAATCAATAACATGTTCCCTAGGAAACAAGGATCCTCACACCTTGCTGGTAGGAATATAAATGGTGAGATCACTTTCTAAAACATATTGGCAGTTCCTCAAGATGTTAAACATAAATTTATCATACAACATAGTGCACGACTCTTTGTATCTACTCAAGAAAAATAAAATTATGTATCTGCACAGAAACTTGTACATGGATATTCTCAGCACCCTGTTTTCAAAATGACCCCAAATTAGAAACGATCGAAATGTCTGTTGGTTAATGCAGAGGCAACTTGTGGTATATGCATACGATGAAATACAATTCGATAACCAAAGAAAAGGGATATGCATGCGTGCTACTGTAGGAATAAATCTCAAAACCATGTTCAATGAAACAAGTAGACACCAGAGACCACATACTGTGTCATTCCATGAGTACGAAACACCCACTCAGTCAAAGCTGTAGAGATTGAAGTTTACTAGTGGGATCCAGAAGTGGGTAACTCCTCTGGAGCACACGGATTAACAGAAGTGTGCACATCTTACTGGGATAAGGAAGTGTTCTGATGATGCATGGTCATGGTTGCACAACTTCCTAAATTTAAACTTCCTAAAGAATCATTTAGTTATGTACTAGAGAAAGATGAGTTGTATGATATGCACAGTATGCAAAAACATTTTAAGCTATTAAAAATGGCAAGAGCAGTGACAAGTTCATGAATTTGCCACCATGCACTTACATTGGCAGCACCGTACACACAACTTGGTAAGGTTTCATAACCTTGGTGTATCCGTGTCTCACAGCTGTGTTCCTCTCAACATGTGACGATGTCTTGCTCAGTGGCATTCATTACTGTTGGTTTTTGTGTGTTGTACAGTGACAGTTCTGATGTCCATTCCAGAAAACAGGCCCAAAATTTCTCTGAAGGGTGAATTAGGTGTTGGCATTAATGCGTGGTTTCCCAAGATGCATACGTCAATGGTGACTACAGCCAGCAATGAAGTACACAGCACTTTTTCTAGGAAGAGTTCACAAACTTAATTGTCAGACCTCATATACACGGTTGGTAGGTGGAAATGGTGAAATTGCTGTGTTTAAGGTAAAACTTTTATGTATATGGCTTCTATAAAGGTTTTACTTTTGAATAATATAAAAGGCATTACCCCTTTAAAAACTAAAAGAATTTAATTTTAAATATCAAAAAATTGGTTGGTTGTGCCATCATATATCCTATTTTGCGAAGTTGTTATGTGTTGCTTTTTCTCCATTTGCTAGTCTCTTATTCTTTTTTTTATATTTTTACTTGCCTTAAGAGACTACAGAGGATTTCTATACTTCATTTTGATAGATGCATAACAAATTAATATTTACGTTTTGCAACATTATACAAAGTTTTATTTTACAGTCTTTCTTCTTTGCTTTATCTTAATACATCTGCCCCATGCCTCATGAATAAAATGTCATTGGTATTTTAAAGAACAGTAGAATATAAGAGTATATTCACATATCATAAATATGTATCTCCTCCAACTTTAAAACTTTCCTTTCAAAACATGAATGTAAAGTCCCAAATTTTTCAGTTAGAATATTTCAGTTGGAAAAGAGCAATTTGATTTTAAAAAATACCTGTTAAGGGTGGTGCCTGTGGCTCAAGGAGTAAGGCGCCAACCCCATATAACAGAGGTGGTGGGTTCAAACCCGGCCCTGGCCAAAAACTGCAAAAAAAAAAACCCTGCAAAGAGCAACTAAAATATAATTTAGAGTACATTTGGTCTTCAATATTGAGGAAGTTTCATTTTTACAATCAAGTAAGATAGAAAAGACCTACAATTATTTTGTTCTATGATACAAATTGAAATTAAATATATATTATATATATGCATATATATTTTTATGTGTCCAATTCTAAACTTGGTTTTCTATGGCCAAAGAAAATGGGGAAAACCCATAATGATGGGTACTTGAAAAAGTAAGAGAGAATGCGCATGTGTTTATGTGTCTCTGCTTTTTTGTTTCTTTAAGAAAGAAAAAAAGTTATGACACACAAAAATCTTTGCCTCCCACAATAATGTCTTGAATGTTTAAGCTGCTGATGTCTTCATACTCTAAGAAGAGGGATAAATACATAAATTTTTGACTGTTATAGGAAAGTAATGTCATAAAACAGTGGATGTAAAATTAGATTTTTGTCTTTTTTTTCTTTCCTGTGTTCTTGTATCAGTGCTATGCAAATGATATCCTGGAGGAAGTATTTAATCACACTAACTAGGAAATTGAGAAAGGAAATGAAATCATAGTGACCTTTTTACAAAAGTAATATTTTAAACATTTTCTCATTTAAGGTATTTTACATATTTGCAAATCTATGAAGTTGGAAAGAGAGCTGCTATTATCTTTGCTGCGTGATTCCTTGTTCCCAATGTCATGGAGGAGACATAACATTCAGACTACAGAATTAGACCCTTAACCTGCACCCGCTCAACAACATTCTTCACTTTATGAATAAAGATATTTTATTTTGCAAAAGTATAGAGCCCAAATGAACGCGCATTTTGCTATGTTTTTCAAAAAAAGAATTGATCCAATAATTTTGATCGACACTTTAGTCTATTTTTAATTCTAAGTTTTCCCAGAGGTTAAAAAGTAGTTAATAATGAGGAAATGGTTTTATTATCTAGGCAGGAAGAGCTCTCTAGTCTAGGCAAAATGTGCTTGCAATCTTTGGAATACTAAAAAAGCTAAGTTTATGGCCACATAAATAACCATCATGTGGTCAATTTTTTTTTTTGCCAGTGATTTAAAAGAAGATGGACATGAGGACTTTATGGTTCTAGATAATTCTGTGTGTACAACAGAGGGACACAGAAGTACACTTATCATTGATGCATTGAATTATAGTTACTTTAACACCATACTTTTCTCTTAAGATGGAATTATACTCTTACAAAATTACTTTGTAACCACTTTCATTTTTATTTCATATTATCTGAGCAGACAGAATTAAACTGACACACATCTACCACTATCCCTACCAATACAAAGTCTTCCAAATTGAAATAAGAGATATGTATCATAGCTAAGAAATACTGGCTAATTACAAAAACTAATAAATAAGAGGAAGGTGATTAGTCTTCTCTCCCAGTGCTTTTTCTACCAAATACCATTCATAATATTGGATATGCTATTCTTTCACACCTTCAGAGAAGGAGTTTGGGGAATAATAGAAATGTAGTCTAAGGCAGCGCCTGTGGCTCAGTGGGTAGGGCACCAGCCCCATATACTGATGGTGGCGGGTTCGAACCTGGCCCTGGCCAAACTGCAAACAAAAAAATAGCTGGGCGTTTGTGGTCCTGGGCTGCTCAGGAGGCTGAGGCAAAAGAATTGCCTAAGCCCAGGTGTTGGAGATTGTTGTGAGCTGTGTGATGCCATGGCACTCTACCAAGGGTGATAAAATGAGACTCTGTCTCTACAAAAAAAAAGAAAGAAAAGAAAAGAAATGTAGTCTAGAATGTTCTGTTAATGTAAGTCAAGGTTTGTAAATGCTCTTCCTTATTTAATTTTATTTTAAGTGAAATTAATTTTTTTCACCCCAAAGTGGTTTTTTTTAAGTACGTCTGTTTTAAGTACATCTGCTTTCTGGGACTTTTTACTAACCTTATAGTTATTATTTCCTGATTATAATTTCCTAAAAACGATTACCTAATTTCCTAATAGCTTTTATACCATCTAATGACAATACCTCCAATGTAAAGTTCATTATGGGGAAAGATTTTTAAAAAATGATAGAAATTGACTCTATAACTATGAAAGTACCATATCACTGCACAAAGTTTTAAATCTTTCATAGACTATTAGTGGATGATTAAAAAATTAAATTTAATCTTAAAGATACTGGAAAAGATTTCCCCTGTGTACAATTATGTATTTCCGTATATATTTAGTTTTGTTCCTAAAGAGAAATTGATAGAGAAAAACTTTAATCTTATGCATGTTAGCCCATAATATAAAATTTGAAATTACATTTATAATATTGGGTAATGATATCGGATAATGAATGTACATAAGAGTAAAAACACTGATGTTGTTAGCATTCCCAGTACACACATAATAAGCATTTCATTAGAGGTAAGTTACTTTTCAGGGTGTTCAAAGAAATGGAGCTGATGTATAGTTACTGATAGAGTGAAAGTTACATTGTTACTTATGGTGAATGCTCTCTGAAGGTCAAAGGGATTTATTTTGTGATTTGTTCACTGCTTCATCTGTGGGATTAAATAAATGAAAATTTATTGAAAAATAATATGTAGGCTATAAGAGAAAATATTAAGTCACGAGGAAAAAACCCTAAGAATGGTAATGGTAAAATGACAGCACAGGGTGCCCGGATTAAATTTTAATGTGTCTTCCGATCTTGAACGTTGTCGACCTTTCTACCCAGCAGATCTATCCAGTGTAAACAGCTCCATAATATGAATAGTGGTGTATCGAATGCCCGTGGCATTGAGCACACTTTTTGGTGCTTCTCATTTCTTCTTACCTCACACTCTAGCCATTTATTTTCCGATAACATGAGCCAACTTTCACATGAACCAGCCAATTGAGCAAAGCATTTAAACTGTATTTATACTATGTTCAAAATAATCCTCTAAGAAGGATAGTATTTCTGTATTTTTTATTTTTGTATTAGGAAATCCAAGTTCACAAGATTTCAGTCTCTTGATTAAAAGTCTAATGAATAATAGTAACTAAGAAAATCTGGAATTGGAACCAGGCTTTGTGTGATTCACATCTAGGTTCCACCCCATGCCACTTGGCGGTTCCCTCTCTACAGGGCTGCATATTACTCATTTGAATTAAGTTCTCAACCTTACTTCACCCATAGTCCTACAAGTCAAAGGTGGTTAATGGTATTGAATTGAGAAGAATATGGTAGGAATAATAATACACTAGGAAAAAATCAGAAACCCTGTCTCCAGCCATGTTCTGGCCCAGTATAACCTTGAATAAGATACTTCACCTTCGAGTATCACCTTCTCTGATGTTTCAAAGATAAGAACAGATGTGATTGTAAAATTTCACAAGCCTATGATTGTGAAACCTAGAGCACCATAGAAGGAGGAACCATTGGCAACATGAATAAAATTGACAATCCTGAGATCAGCTTGTCACTGCCCTTACACTGGCCTAACCTTTAAGCACTTTGTTTGGGGTACTCACCTCCAACTTCTGTTTTTATATTTTATTTTTATTTTTAGAATGGCAGAAACAGGAAACTTTCTATAAAAGTACAAAGAGGCGATAAAAGACTCAGAGCCTAAACCTAGACCTTGGGACCATTCTACACATTTTTTACTCAGTAAACTGAGCTTGGTAAATCCCTCAAAAATACTAAGAGGCAAGGATAGATGAAAAAATTGAAACATAACCTGTTTTTCATTTTTATTATCTATTGTTTCTTAACACAGCCACAGCAGTATTTTTGTTTTTGACTTGGCAAAAATATGAAATTGATGCTAATTTTATAAAAAAAAAAACCGCATTTTCCGCTGCCCTGGATATCCTTATAAACAGTAGGTGGCTCTCTTGAGCTATTTTTTTCCCCCTGTGACTCCTGGTAGATAGCGATCCCCTGTAAATACCAGAGGAGGAGAGGCCAGCTAATTCAAGAAAATACAGATTATCACACTAGTTTCAGTGTTAATGCTGCATTGTTTAGTGTTTGCTGAAAATAGGAAAACAAACAGATTCTCTATCCTATTAAGAAAAACAATTTGTATATATTTCTCCTCCAGTTTCCTTAATCCAAAATCTATGCATTACATAGCAAATTTAGAATTCGCTAAAGGATAAAGAGCTAGAAAAGATTAAGCAATTCAGTGAAATGTCTTTGCATTATAAGCTTTTCTGTCTCATATGCTTGACCGTGATAAGAAAGGCAGAAGCAAATGAACTATAAATCACCCTGTTAACGTTTGAAGTTTTAATAAATCAGGCAGATCTTTTATTAGATCAACACTTTGTGTGGTGTTTGCTGTTCCTATTTGGAAATCCCAAGCAAGCTATTTTGAGATTAGGTGATTTTAGGGTTTTATGTTTAAAAATGTTTATATGTGGAAGGCAGAAATGGTTTCTTACTCTCTGTTGGGAGGTTATTTTTAAAACTATAGAACTGGCTGTGTGGTATGGTGCATCCAACCCCCCCCCCCACTTTGTTATACACACTACGAGCAGGTGGTCGTGGGTTTTCCTATGTTCAGTTGCTTCCATTTCATGCTAGAATTTTGTTACTTTTCAGGTGTCAGAAAGTTGCTGCCAAGATAATTAAAACCAAAGTACTCAAAGAGCAAAACTAGTTCAAACAATAAATAGATAAATAAACACATCCATTATCAAGGAAGAAAGCAGACAGATAAAGGTGGGGGAAAGGTATCAGCATAGTGAAAGGAATGGAGAAATGGAGATTTCTTTTGTGCCTGAAAATAGTTATTATCAAAAACTTGAATTCAATATGCTACCTAAGCAAAATGTATGGAACCACAACCTATGTTGCACGCAGGTTTGAAGCCCATGAAGCAAGTAAAAAGATCTGGACTCTAGCCTGGCTTTATTTGTTTATTTTTAATATGAAATGCTAATATCAGAACAAAGAGCCATGACTAGCCACTGGCATACACTTATTATCAGCTATAGAAAATCTGGATGGATAAGATCCAGATAAAATTAGAGAATAATGGTTCAGATGGGATGCATTTTAACAGAGATGATTTTCTATTGTTATACCACTAGAATTATTTCAAAATAAAGTCTTCTGATTTTCAAAAAAAAATATCTATCATTTATGTGAATTGCTTGCTTCATCGTCCCGGTAAGTTTTAGCTTTCTCTTATATAATATAAATCCTGTTTATTTTCAGTAGAATTCTACTTAAAGTCTGCTATTTCTATCCATAACGAGAGTATTTTAGAAATGGAGGAAAATGGAACATTCCGACCAACCTTCATCTTCTGCATGAAGACTCTAAGTTTCAGTTATGTTAGATAATTAAAAGGTAAATATTTTTTAAATGAGTAGAAATTTTACTTTTAGCTTTATACCCATATTATTGCCAGTCTTGCAGTTTTACATAAACTATAAAACATACACTATCTGCTTCCCTCCCTGGACACTTCGCATGACAACAGTTCCATGCAAATTAATTATACAGGTTTATACAGTTAGAAAAGCCATCAAATTATGCTAAATATTATCACTATTGCTACAGTGATAATTGTATTGATATTGATACTGCCAAGGTAGGACTTACCTTTAAAAACAAAAACATAATTTTACCTGAAGTGCCAACATTTCTACTAAACATATAGAAATGTTTCAGATATAGAAACTTCCTCTCAAGTCAAAGGATGATCTTCTCTTAAAAAAGGCTGGACAGAGGCCTTGTCATGTATGGTTCCGGTAAAACCTTAACCACTTGCAGTACTCACTGGAAGACAATATTTAAGAAGAGCCCTTCAAATCCAGATCTTTAGTTAAACTTATACACTAAGTTCTTCAAGTTCAATTGTGTAATCATATGCTTAAAATTTTCCAAATTTAGCGATGCATCCAAATCGCTTTCACATTAAGGCATGTGTAATAAAGAATACTATTTGTAGAGCACACTAGGATTCTGCCCCATAATCAGATACTTTTGTAAATGAGAACCAGGGTCCTCAAACTGCGGCCCGCAGGCCACATGAGGCAGTGTAATTGTATTTTTTTTTTTTTTAAACTATAGTCCGGCCCTCCAACAGTCTGAGGGACAGTGAACTGGCCCCCTGTTTAAAAAGCTTGAGGACACCTGCAAGCTATGGGTAGCTGTATTTCAGAGCAATTGATGCAATTACTCTACTATTCTCAGCCTACTCCTTTACTTAAATAACTCTGCACTTGAACATCTTATCATATGTACCCTTTTATCTATTTATTCATAAAAGCATTTTTTTAATGAATTTATTGAGCACTAAACTAGTGACTAAGGTGACAACAAAAAGTTTATACCTGGTAGGATCAACATGTCTTAACTGTGCAAAGGTCTTAATAATCATTCACTGTAAATTAAAGTTTAGGTAGAAGCAAGCAGGAAAAGTATAATATTTGGTAAAAGTAGGAATTGTAGAATAAAAATCTTGCTCTGGTTATGCAGAGGAACCGCTGATCAAACTGTTCAAGTAAAACACCTGAGTTATAATTAGCTCTTAACAGTGATTCCCATCAAGAGTTCAGCTATCCTTGATATTTTCAAAACATTTGCTGTTGTGGGTAAAAATGTCTGGGAGAAATTTGAAGGTGACAAATCATATTGATTATATGTGAAAGAGAGTAGAAAACAGATGGGTAAGAAAAATGGTGATTTTGTTTTTAAAAGATTAAGGAGAACTAATAGTACTGGAGAAAGAAATACGTGGCATCATTGAAGAATTTCTAAATTGTGTTAAAAACTCGGATTTTAGAGTTCTTAGAGTTCTAAAAACTCAGAAAAACATTTTTAGATCATGATTTTTAAAAAGACACCTCTACTTGTGTTTTCTTTAGTGATACCTCATAACCCAGATGTTAAAAAAGATAAGCCAGTTGATTGTATACCTATTATTCCATTGATATGTTTGTTATGTTTTTTTTTGTTTGTTTTTTTGAGACAGATCACTTTGTTACCCTTGGTGGAGTGCCATGGCATTATAGCTCATGGCAACCTCAGATTCTTGGGCTCAAGCAGTTCTCTTGCCTCAGCCTCCCAAGGAACTGGGACTACAGGCACCAGCCACAAAGCCTGGCTATTTTTAGAGATGGTGTCCTACTCTAGCTCAGACTGGTCTCAAACTCGTAAGTTCAGGCGATCCTCCTTCCTGGGCCTCAGTTCAGGCGATCTGCCCACCTGGGTCCCAGACTGCTGGGATTACAGGCGTGAGCCACTGCGCCCAGCTTATGTTCTGTTTTCTGTTGCAAAGGAGATGAGAATATGGGAAAGAAACTGGTTAAGTTATATTCTTTGAAGCTCTAACAAGACAAGGAGAAAAGTGTTGAATAAAATGGGGACTTATGTGTAATAAGAAAGTAAGTTGGGTGGTGTAGGGACTCCGGGGTCACATGTATACACGCACCTCTCCTTTGTTGGCCAAAGAATAAAAAATTTCAGCTGATAAAGGAATAAGTTCAAGGGATCTGTTGTAAAATATGTCCATATAACTAATAACAATGAATCATGTTCTTGAAAATTTCTAAGTGAATAGGTTTTAAGTTTTTTCTCTCTCACACATAGACACACACAAATACTAAGTATATGAGATAATGCATATTTAATTGGCTTGATTTAGACATTTCAGAATGTACACCATTTTTAAAACATCATGCTGTACACAATAAATATGCGTATATATAATTTGGGGCAGTTACAAACAAACTAAAAATTAAAAATATATCTTGGGATAACAAGAACAGTACTGTGTCAACAATGAGATATATTTGAATTTAACATTTCTGGGAAATGCTAATTTACATGTGGCTGAAACAGAGTGTGTTTGCCAGTGAAGCTGAGGGTTTAAACATGTTGAAGGAATAGATGGGCATAGAAATGACTCAGGATGATGAGTAAATGTCATGAGACTATATGAACTAAATGTGAAAGTCATCAGTAGAAGATGGTATGTGTCTTAGAATCTACAGTGAGTTGTCATCAATTAAAGTTGTCGTCAGTGTGCCAGTCACAGTTGCTGTTCTAAATGTGGTCTCCACATTAGAGTGAAGGGCCCATAGGGAAAGTTCTTTTTTTCACTCTGAAGGTTCACTGAAAAACAAACTCAGAAAAGGCAGATTAATTGGAGAAAAAAAGCATAGAAATTTATCTATACACAGTGCCTCAGTGTGAAGACCGAAGGATACAAGGGAACTATCTACTTGGGGCTTAGGTGTAACAGAGGATGGACAACTATGTGGAAAAATGAGTGATGAAAGGGCAGAATGTCATGCTGACAGATTGCGAGGAGAGGCCCAGCACAGCCTGCTTCTCTAGATTCCTTCTGGTCTCTCTGAGCTGCATTTCTTCCTGGGCATGAGGCAGGACTCTCTCTGGAATGGGGATCTTACACACAGAGTCAAACAAAGTAGGGCAGGTAATTTCTCTATAGTCAGTTTTTATGCAGAATAGTAGAAGGAAAGTTACAATACTATTTGTCAGTTTTATGGCTGACTTTGTGGGAAAGGGGTCCCGGTTTTTATCACCCACCTTGGGGAAGAGGGATTCTGGTTTCTATGGCTAACTTCAGAGGAGCTTGGGACTGACAGACAGGAGGGCGGAAGGTCAGAGAAAATCTTTGGCTTCTATGATTACTTCTGAGGCTTTCATTTGGGGCAATGTTTTTCTGAGACCCAACAAAAGTAGATTAAGAGAACCCCCACACACACAACATGGTATGAAAGTATAATTATGGCAAATGCTTTTTTTTTTTCTTGATATGGCCTTAAATTGCTTTCTCTACCCATGATGCTTTTTATAGCACAATCATCAATGGACATGTTGAATATCTTATATCACTATGCCTTTTAAAAAATTCATCTGTTTGCTAAGTTTCTTACTTTTAATTATATCTGGGGATAACAAGAAAATTCCAACAACATTCCAAACCACAGCCTATTAGAACCCACCTAATAGGGTGAGGAATTGAGAAATACAGGAAAGCAGATAGGATATTTGATGAGCACTCTGGTTTCTGTCCTAAGCACCTTTCCTTTGATTGGTGTCCATTAAGATTTTATAGGCTGAGGCAATTCACCAAAGTCAGATTTGTGTTGGTTAAAGTATGCGTCTTTTGTATGGAACAGCCTGAGAATAACTCTTAATCTTGGATGTCAGCTCTGCGTCTGTACCCCCCTCTCTTACAACCTGTTCTGTCTTTACATATCCTCTTATTCTGACAATATTCTAAAATTAATAATCACATTATTTATACCCTTCTGAGGTCTATTTTGGCAAAATATCAGGAAAAAAAATGTATCTTTGAGAACATGGTTAAAGAATTCGTAACTCTCCTAAACTGTATTCTGTACAGATACAACATGTTAGAAAAAGCCAGTCCAGGATCTGCCGTTCCACGGTGAACTAAATGAGCACTGTCTGTTATTTCAGAGACCCACAGCAGTTCACTATCAAGTTTTCCTTTTGTGTTCTACCTTAGATCCTCAAAATGTTCATACCAAGCAGCAAGCATTTCTGTTTTCCTGGTTAGAAAACACAAAGTAACAAAGAAACGCTGCATGTTTGGAGACTCTATTATTAGTATTATTGGACTATTATTGGCATGCTGAGCATACATGTTTTGGAATCCATATCTGGGATCCAAATCTTAACAAATTAGAAACTATGAGCAATGGGAATCTGCTATATCCCTGGTATATTTTTTGACTAAGCAGAAGTAAGAAATGAATATTCCTTTTTCCTTTTAAAAAATGTTCTTCCCACAAGAGAAATTTGCTTAGTATTTTTTTCCTGCAGGTCCAAAAGTGCCAGTAAGGCATCCATAAAATGTGATTTTTGGAGTCCTGAAAAATGCCACTGCTTAATAGGCCTAACCACGTTTTTTTGGAAGGTAAGTGCCTGGGGAACGGAGACCACATGCAATTCTGTGTCTTACTTATTAGGATGCAGAAAGCTGTTCAACAAGTTTGGATGAGTTATTTTAGACGAGATACATATTTTCTAAATGAGATTTGGATAACAGCCCATGTCTAATCCCCTGATGACTGAAGATGCAAAGGATTGTCAGAACTGTTTGGCTCATCAAGCAATAAAGTACAAAATTATTATGACACTCAGCTGGCACATGTGAAACCAACAGAATTAAACCCTAATCCTTAGCAGTCGTTCAAACAGGATCTGTTTCTCAGAGGCAGGAGGCAGTTTTGTGGACTGGATATATGCTCCATGATGGGAATGAGTGAAAGGTAAAATGATTTGAAAATCATTTTGAAAATCAGTATCATCAACTTATTACTCTTTCATTTAGTTTTTGGTAATTTCATGGTTTGGATATTACTTCTAATTGAGTCTACTCATAAACAGGCAGCTATTTTTATTCTTCTAAGATTAAATATTGATGCTTATTTAATGAGCAACAATGGCTTTTAAGACCTGTATTTTATGTTAATTTTATGCACCCAATTATTGTAATGCACATAATAATAAATATCATTTTCCTTTGGCTTAAACTATTTGTAATTCCAGAAAATATGAGTCATTTTATTTTAATAACAAACCACTTTTTATGGTCAATGAGGTGTAAAATATCAAGGTCATTTTTATTTCTTTCTAATATTTAGTGCTCACAGTATTTGATATTCTCAAAAAAGATTATGTGAATAATAGCAAACAAGTAGCAAACATTTAATTATTATTTATGTCTTTCAAACACTAACTGGTACATTAAAAACCTGTATACAAAATAAATAAATGATAAAATACATAATTATCCTTTAGGAAAAAATAAGAAAGGAGTCAAAATAACAAAATAAGGTCAAGAGATTTTCTTACATAAGAAAGTGTTCTTAATCTCTAATGCCTTTAATGTCAGAAAAAAATTAATTGCATATCATTAGGGTCTGATTGTGTAGAATGAAATATTCTTTTTTTTAATTCTTCAGTTTAGTCCAATAATTCTGTTTTTCTATTCTATTCTAGTCCAATAATTCACAATACTATGTTTGCATTGGAATAAAATGTACTTTTATCCAAAGTTTTCACAAGAACTAGGTTTAGGAGATGAGTAGAGTTTATTTTGTAGGCTGAGTACCTCTTGCAAATTACAGCGTAGTCATTGGTACTACCACCCCACGGTTCCAGAGGTGTGCAATTGAGGTGTTTCTTCTTACATTTTACATGACATGTCACTAAAACCGCTTAAAATGGTTTAATAAGAAGTAAGTGACATCATTTTTCCCTTTCATGTCTCAAACACTGCTTTCTGCGACCCTTCCACAATACCTGATTTTCTTCCTAAGCTTATTTAAGGGGAAAAAGTAATTTTTTTCCTAACAGTTTTGACTAGGTATACTTGAAAGTTATGAGTAGAAAATATTTAGTGTCCCCTATATGCAGAAACTATCTTAAATGCCTGTGATATACACAAGAGAAAAAACTCCCTGTCCTCATACAGATTACACAGAAGTGTGTGTGTGTGTGAGAGAGAGAGAGAGAGAGAGAGTCAATAAGCAACCAACAAAGTAAGCGAACTATACAGTAAATGGAAGAGGGTAAGTATGAATGAATAATGAAAAGAACAAGGCAAAGGGAATTGGACATGCACGGTAAGCATCCAGGGTGCAAACTGCGATTTTGCATAGGATTTAAGGAGTCGGGATAGGTCTCAGCAAGAAGGTGACATTGAGGCAGAGACATTAAGTAGGTGAAGAAGTTTGTCATGCAGATACTGAGGAAGAAGTTTTCCAGGCAGGTGTGATAGCTAAAACAAGATTCTAGGGTGGGAATGTGCTAGAGTATTCAATTCAAGGGATGGCAAGAGGCCAGTGTGACTAAGGGGAGTGAGTGGTGTGAAAGTGGGAGGGGAGGGTGGTCATGGAAGTTAAAGATAGGGTGGACCATGGACAGCCTTTTATGAAAATGGGCCACAAAGGAAAATGAGGAGCCGCTGCGGGGCCCTACCTATTCAGAGGCATAAAATGATAGAAATTATATTTCAAAATATGAACTATACTGTGGCTTCCATATAGGAACATATTGAAGAAAGTTAAGAGGCAAATCATTTAGGAAGCTATTGTGATTTCCAAGTGATATTGGTGGTATAGGAATAGGGGTTATGAAAATAACCCCCCAAATTGATAAAAAGTGGAATATGATCCTGGGAATTTTCTAAAATATTTTTACAATATTCCATGCTGAATTAGATAAAGGTAGGAGAAACTAAGACTTAAGCAGTTGACCCAAGCGGCTGGAAAGAAGGAGTGGAATTAATTGAAATGGAGGAGGCTGAGCGTGAGCAAGTTTTGAAGGTATTATCAGAATTTAACTTTTGGACATACTAATTATGAACGTCTTCTAGTAAAGAAAAGATGTCTAATGAGGTTACATGTATAAATCTGGAGTTCATTGAACAATCTTGACAGGAGCTTTGCATGTTAGAGTTACTGACATTGAGCTGGTATTTAAAGTTATGCAACTGCACAAGCTAGCAGGTGAGTAGGGCAAACACTGAACTCTGGAGAACTGCAGTAGTTAAAAAATGAAAAAGAAAAAATACTTGGGACTGTGCAATTCATAAATAACAGAAATTTATTTTTTCATACCTCTGGAGAAGGTTGGAAAGTCCAAGGTCAAGTGACAGTACATTTGGTTGTCTGGTCAGGGCTGCTTTCTGCTTCCACGATAGGGTCTTGTGGCTACATCCTCCAAAGGAGGGGGTATAAATTTAGGTGTTAAAAGAAGCTCTAACATGTACAGCTTCTGCCAAGATTGTTCAATGAACTCAAGATTTATACATGTAACCTCATTAGACATCTTTACTTCACTAGAAGAGATCTCATAATTAGTATGCCCAAAGTTAAATTCTCATAATACTTTCAAAACTTCCTGTGTCCTCATATGTCTCAACCTAAGGCAAAAGGGCAAGCAGCTGAACACAACTTGACGCCTCCTTTATATTTCCCCCTCTTTTTTTATTTTTATTAACTTATTAATAAAAGCCTTAATCCAATTCACAAGGGGAAAGCCTTCATAGCCTAATTATCTCTTAAAGGCTCCACTTCTTAACACGATCACATTTTTTCTTTTTTAACACCTAAATTTTCAAGGGGACAGATTCAAACCATGGTAGGGATCATTCCTTATGGTGATTAGAATACAACATATCTGATATAAAAAAAATATGAATCCGTAACAGTTTAAGATTAATAAAAAACAATCGAATTGAAGAATTCAGCCTTCTTTAAACAGAATCTATAATCCAGTAATTATTAGGGTTTAGCGTCTAGGAAACATTTGCTACTTTTATGAGTACCCTATATTATTTAGTTTAGGTATAGGTTTCATGAGTTTTAGGTTTAATAATGAAGAAGGACTTCAGAATTTTACATAATTGTCAATTACGTTATAATTTAAATTATGCATGTCGATTTTAGATGGTTTTGTTCTTATATTGCTGAAATAATGGAGATCAGACGCATACTAGGAAATACTGTGTTACATTTCCTGTGGACAGTGAGTACAGAGAAGACAAATAATGCAACTTTATTTGCCTATCTTGACGCAACTTCGGTGTCTTCCTTTCGCTTCAGTGGTCATCTTTGGCATACTGATATGCCTGTCACAGCATTGCATATCAATATCCAATATGAAATTCACCCACGCACACACACTCATTCACACCCCCGCCATTTAATAAACAGCAGCATAGAGATGTTAAATCTATTTCTGAAGTACCTAATTACAGAGGGGACTCTTTAGGTTGCGTTTCATCTTTCAGCAGATACTTGTAATTTTCAAGGTACTACGCACTCTTTAAGTGTTCTGATCCTGCAGTCTTCCACTGGGCAGTGCAGAAGGAATGAAATGAAATGGAATGAAAATGCAAAGCCACAGCCTAATACATCCTTTAAGCAGAGAACAGTAAGGTCAGGATGTGACGAGTCCCTCATTATACCAGGCTTTATTCTTCCTTTTCAGTCTCCACCTTTCAACATGCATCTTGTCATTTTCCCCAGAGTTCTACTCATGTCACTCTCAGTAAAGCTTTTTAAAGTAGATTGCTAAATTCAGATTCATTGTTATGCTAACCAATGCACAAATGTTTCTATATTTTATTTGAAAAATAATCAAAATGCTGCCAAAGCATAAATCTGTTTCCAAACCACATCTTTTTTCACTTGGATTTACCGATATCCATTTCATCATCATGACTTATAAATGGTACCAATTTGTAAAATTGTTTTAATCTTAGCCTCGCTTCAGCAGACTTCTATGGCGGGTGCAGGTCCTTTGTGTACGCTATTACTGACCTTATCTTGATTTTGAAAGGGTTCTAAACAGATAACAATTATTTTTTTCATGGCATTCTCTGCTTAAGACCAACTTCTTCCTTTCTTGTTGGTGAAAAAATGACATTCACCGCTTGGTTGCCTGTTTTAATGAGGGTAGTGCGTGAGAGAGACTTAAAGATTCAAAAATCTTCTAAAATTCTTTGACGTATTAGCTGTTAGGTGTGATATTTTATCTCTTTATTTTCTTTCCTTTTTCCTTTTTGTAGGCTTCTCCAGAGAGTCCATACGCTCTAAAATGTTTCTTGCTAACCCAGAAAGTCTTCGTATAATGTAGAAATAGGTATTACAGCCTGAAAATAGCCATCCGTTAATAACCACCATCTTTGCATTTTCCTTTTTGATGTATCATAGCACCTCTCTCCTAATGCTCTCACTTACAAATGAGAACAGCCTTTGCAGTCCATCTGCTAACACAACTAGGCTAAGCTTTTTGCAGAAAGACCAGGAGAAGCAGGTTTAGACAATAGGCATAGGGGGAAAGACAAAGGCCTCTGTGGGGATTTTAGGATGGAATGGTTTGTAGGTGCTTCCTTGATGTGGCACTCCTGATAGCCGACAGCCCTCTGTGTTGCCTTAATAATGAAAACAGTACTAGAGAATACAGAAGTTTCTCCTTAAAAACAAAACAAAACTGCTTATAGAAATGTAAATGTGTTGCCATATGTCACTTTGCTGTCATTCATTGTATTCACCTGATCATTTGTAAGGCGCTATCAGTTAGTCCTGCAGATACTTGGACAGCCAATTACCTAGACAGTGAACACGGAAGACTAATCACAGAGCATGGCAACTTGGAGAACACGCATCTGCGTAAGATATAAGGTGTGAATGAGAGAGAGAGACGGTTCTAGAGAAGTGGTACAGAAAGGCCAGCACTTGTGAAATAGGCAAGAAGAGAGATGCCTTTGCCTCCATTATTTTCTACAGTTTATTTATTATCAGAATGGGTCTATATTCAGAGAGATTTTTACTCCCCTTGTACACTTTCTCCATCCTTATAAAGAGAATTCAAATTGCACAGATGACTGAGGCAGTGATTGCACATCCTACGTGGATACCTATTAATAGGAGAGGTCATCTTCGTGAAGTGCAGCCGCAGATACTGCCCCAAACAATACCTTTCAACTAGTTGGGATGAAGGATGGGCATTTTATATTTCTTAATCTGTCAGGGATGGAAAATTTTTATTTTATTGTATTTTTAACTGACAAATAATAATTATATGTGTTTGTGGAGTACAATGTGACAAACATGTATAATTATTTGTCAGTTAAAAATAAAATAAAAATAATAATCATGCATGTGGATGAGGTAAAGTGTGACGTTTTAATACATAGAAACACTCTCTACAAAAAAAAAATACAATAAAAATGAATTAGGAAAAAAATGAAACAAAGAGACACAAAATTCAATTCTCACTTTGTTATCAATAGATTCGATAGACATAAAATTATTCTGTTCAATTACTCTACAGTTTCCAAATAATAACTCGCAAATTCTCTACATCATCTCATTCTGGCAACGAATATTTTGCATATCTTCACCAGTTGGCGTGTCATGCTACGCACCACTGGTTTAGAGGATACAGAGAATAGTATGCAAAGAAAAAGTAAGAAGACAGACTTCTGAATGATTATTTACCATAGAGAGGGACTCTTAATTCTTTGCCATGAGACCCTCTGCCTAAGATTTGCTTTGAACTATGTTTCCCCTGCTTATAAACAAAACTAAAATTCATTTGAATGCCAAGTGGGAACTCACATAGTGACCCTTTAGGCCAGTGGTTCTTAAAGGATTGTTTTTTTTAGTTTTTTTTTTATTTATTTTTATTAAATCATATCTGTGTACATTAGTATGATCATGGGGCACCATACACTTGGTTCATAGATCGTTTGACACATTTTCATCACACTAGTTAACATAGCTTTCGTAGCATTTTCTTAGTTATTATACTTTAACACATTGTATCAACTTTGTGGACTCTTTTTCCTTATCACATAGATTGGAGGTGATCGCAACTGCCATTTACCTATGGGGCTGAGGATTATAGACATCCGGATGACAATCCTATACCACCGAGAAATGCCCCGATTCTGCAGAATCTGACTATCCTGCTATTTTGTTTATAAAACCAAATTATTTTTTTACAGATTTAATATTTATGAATTGTTCACGAGAGCCAAAAAATGATTACACTGGGGTTTGACTGGAAATTCTTCCCTAATTATTTACCATTTGAGAAAGATCATCAGAAAAAGTGAATCCTGCTTGGCATTTGACTCTTAAAAGAAACCTTAACCTGTGTATATTTAGATGTCATGTTTATGGTACTTCATTCTATTTTTTAGTGTAGTTGTGTCCAAAATTGTGGATGTTGAAAGCCATGTTAAGATATTTTCTTTTTATTTCTCTCTGTATTACCATTAAGACTGTATTAATTTAAGACAATATGTGTGTCAGTAGGTTATGTTTTCAACACATTTAAGATAGTAAAGTGTATAATGTAAATTATTAGTTTGTGGTGGGAGGAGAGAGGGCTTTTGGTGCACAATGCAAGGGTACGTTTCAGAACAACCGAGAGTATATTATAAATGTCTTACACAAAAAATAAGTAAGTGAGGTGACATTTATGTTAGTTTGATTTTAGCACTCCACATTGTATATCAGATCATCTCATTGTATCCCATAAATGTATACAGTTATGATTTTAACCAAAAATTAAATTTAAAAAATCAATTATTAGTTTGGAAATTAATAGAATGTAAATTATCGATGGGACACACAAGGTGTGCTTAAAAATTCTGTCCTGTGCGCCAGTCTCATGTTCTAAACATCTTTTATTTAAGAGAAGTCCCAGAATGCATCTGATACAGACCTATCAAAAGTAATCTTTTCTAATTCTTACAAACCTAGTCCTATTTTCTCTTTTTCTTTATTAGCCTAATCCTATGAAAATCTATTTTTATCTCTCCATCAAATTTAATAGGCATATCAATAATGGCCTCAAACGAACAAGAAAAGAAGGGTACAAGAAAGCACAAGTTACTGCTCCATATTGGTTCCATCCAATACTAGGAAATAAAACACCCAATTAAATAGAAGGAAGAAGAACTCAATCAATAGCCCTCTCTTACTATTTTAATGGAACGAGTGATTCTCTCCTGATACATAAACTCGTGGTTGATCATAAATTAACGTTGGTGTGTTAAGCGTTACTTGTAGCACTTACCTTTCCCCTAAACTCCACTTAACTTTATTTTTCATAAAGTAAGGATAAATTCAATACAGACTCTGTGAAAGACAGTCAGCTGACCTCCAGGTGTGTGTCTTTTACAGGTGTCCCTGGGTAAAATCAGTTGCTTGTCTTAACTGACAGAGAAATTTCTGAAATAAAAATAGAAATCTAGCGACCTAGGCAGTCACTAGATCTGACCCTGCCAGTACAAACAATTCCATCTTCCTCATTTAATTCTTTTTATCTTTAATGTCTTTATTTTTTCCTCTGTCATAGTTGGTCAGTGAGGTTGCATAATGATGAGGAAAGGATGTATAGCACATCAGAATATTTATTGAACCCGAGAGAGCATTGGCACAATGTTAGAAAAAAAGTCCTAGAGAGGACAATTACATAACCAGCTGTCTAATTACAAGTAAAGAGATTTAAGAGGAAAGAAGAAGAATGTGGTGAGATTTAGTAACGGAAACCACAACCCAGGAGAAGCCTAGGAGTATTTTCTAACTCTCTTAATTCAGAGCCAAATAATGTAAACTTGCAATGAAAGCTTTAATGCAACTGTAAGAAAATGCCCTTAAACCATGTATCTTTTTTACAGCAATATTTTTAAGGTTCGCTTCATAAAGAGGAAAAACAAGACATCAATATTTATTTACAATTGATAGGCAATAACATGAACTAATATATTTCAAAATTATATAAAGACAATTTCCACAATAGTGTTTTGTTAATACTGTATCTCTATCTAGCATAAGATTTCAGTTGTTTTAAGGAGATGTTTCTTTTTTTACCAATGAAAGCCACAGGCGCCTCAACCTAAAAGTTTACATTAAACTTGTTTTTTCATTGATAGAAGATTTCCCAAATCTAAATGTACACCATCAGGAGGAGATTAGAGAAAAATACTGATCATTACTAATTAGTCCATGAAGCTTCAATTTATTTGATTTCACGTCCTTTCTAACAATATTGTCAGTTACATGCATAGAGATGTAGGAAAAATAATATTCCAATGTATAGTTGATAAAAGTGGGAAGAAAAACCAATGTGCATTTCAAATACTGAGTAAATGCCATCATGATGGATTGGAGGGAAGGTCTCCGACGCTCTTTGAGAATGGAGGTCTTCCTAACCTCATTATGTGTTCAGTCATTCGCTGAGCATAAATATGATAAAATAGTCCCCGTCAGTTTTAGATACTCATTTTTAGTGTTTTCTTGGTTTATCTCTAGAGAAAAGAAGTTGCCAAATCTCTTTCCCAGTCTTCTTCTCTTTCTAATGAAAACTTTCATTTGTCTTTCTCTCTTTCTTATTTTTAAAGCTTCATTTTTTTCATCTAGGGGCCCGTGACTCCCACATTTATATGTCCAATCCATGCCCCTGTGCCTAAACTCCCACACACCTTCTCCAACTGTGAACCTTCAAGGAAGTCTTAAATTAAATTTCCAAAATTGCATTTAACAGTTTCCTCCTACAAACTTGGTCTTGGTTCAGATTTCCCTGCAGCAGAGAAAAGAACCTCACTTCTTCTAGCTAAACAAAACAGACAGACTTAAGCGTCGTACTTTCATCTTTCTTATTCCTCACCCTCAACACCCCCACATCCAATCTACCATTGAAGGCTGTGTACTTCCTCTCCAAATGTCTCTGACCGCTGTATGTACCCCTACCATCAATAAAACAAGCACGCTAAATTCACTTTTTACTTTCATTTCTCCACCAGAAAGTGTCACCAGAGACTGAAAAATGTTGTTCTCTCCTTATTTTCAGACAGTTTTAATATAATATGATAAACATATAATAAACTACACATATTTGACACATAAAATTTGATACATGTTGACCTATCCATGACCCCCTAAACCATTAAAATAATCACAATAGTGGACAAAAAAACAACTTGCCAAATTTTACTTTTTGTCTTTTTGTTTTTTCCTCCTTTTCCATTCCCCCTGCTCCAGGAAACCACTGATCTGCTTCCTGTCATGTGAATTTGTGTGGACACCCTTGAATTTTACATAAATGGAACTGGACAGAGTATCCTTCCTCTGTCTGACTTTTCTTACTTAGCCTCATTATTTTGAGATTTACCTGTGCTATTGTGTGAAACAATATTTTATTCCTCTGTCTTCATGAACAGCATTCCATTGTACAGATATACCACTAATTGTCTATCCATTACCATTAGGATGTTACATCCAAAACAGTAAATTAAGAAAGTTCCATTTGCTCCACCTCTTCTCCAGCCCTGGATATGTTCGTGGTTTTTGAATCTTTGGCCTTCTGGTGATATTTTATATCTTATTGTTGCTTGAATTTGTTTTTCTCTAATAATGAAATGATGTTGAACTCTAATCATGTGATTATTTTCCATATATACATTATCTTTGGGGAAGAATCGATTCAGTAATGTTTTATTGTTTAAATTGCTTCGATGCTTAATTTTGAATTGTAAATATTGACTTGTAAGAGGTGTTTATATACTCTAGCCAGAGTTCCTTTGTCAGATATATTTTCACAAATACTTTGTATTAGTCTGAAGCTTGCCTCTTTAATTATATTAGCAGTATTTTTTTTAAACAGAAAAATTCTTTAAAGGCCAATCTATTAATTTCTGTTTTTGTAGTTTGTGTTTAATTAAGAATCTTTCCCAAGCCAATGGTCACTTAGAGTTTTATGAATAATTTCTAGAAATTTTACAGGTTTAGTTTTTACATTTAGTTCCATGATCCATGTTTATTTGATTATTGTGTATGGTTTCAGGTAAAGATTGATATTCATTTACTTTGGACCAGCATAATTTTCTAAAATGAGTATAATTTATCCTACTTAATTGTATTGGCACTTTTGTGATAAATTAATTGATTGTAAGTGTGAACTTTTCCGTAGTCTTTATTCATCTTTGATTTATATATCTATTTAATAACATACTGTCTTATTTACTTAATGGCTTAAAATAAGGTTCTTTTTTTATTCTTTTTCAAAGTTGTTCCAGCTATTTTACATTCTTTACACGTCATTTGAATTTTAGCCTCAGCTCAACAATTTGCTCAGAAAAGCCTGCTGGAATATTAATTGAAATTTTATTGAATAGACTGATTTGAAAATTAACATTATCACTATTGCATATTCTGATTCATGAACATAGTATACAACATGGTATACTACATATTCATTTAGGTTTTATTTAATTTTTTTGAGGAATGTTTGCAATTTAAGGGTAAAGATATTTCATATTTTTGTCAAATTAATCTCTCAATATTTCAGGTTTAAGAAGCTATTTGGTTCCTATTACTCTATCTAGGCTAGAAGCAGAAGTTGCCATATATACATTTTTTAATTTCTTGAGTATTAGTTACTTTTGCTGTTTGATAGAAATTTTACAAAACTTTTTGTATTTTAGAGACTCCAAATTATGTTATTTTCCTCTAAAATATATTGAGTTTTGTTCTGACAGATAGTTAAATTTATGGCAATTTACTTTGATCTTGCCAAAACTTACTTTTTTGGCACGATAAAGGGGAATTTAGTTCAGCCTTACCTTGACTTCTAGAGTATGAGATTTTTCTACTGGGGTATGGCTTTGCTGAACAACCAGCAACTACTCTTGTTTTGTCTGAATTCCATCATCTTGCTAGTCCTTTGTAGCTTCTGAAATAGCTTCTCAGATTTCTGGGGTGCATCCTTACACATGCACAGCCTAGAATTTAGTCAAGAATATTAAAACTCTCTCTTTTTTCCACTGTCCTTTCCCTACTCACAAAAATATGAGAATGTCTTCACAGTCCTGAACTCTTAATGCTTGAGCAAGATTGAAATTGTTTGGGCCTTATTTCCAGGAATTGAGGCTTTAAAAACACCTTCAAAGGGGTAACTGATGAATGCAGGGTTCATCTCTTGCACTTGCCTTTCATCCAGGATCATAGCAATCAATCTTGGGTTGTAGTTGTTTTTAGTCAAAAAATAAGCTACTTCGATGAGGCAAAGTTTTTTGTTTCAATAGGAATTTATCATTCCCCAGTTCAAAATTTTTATGTTGCCTTCAATGTTTTTTAATAACACACCACAAATACCCAGTATTGTCTACCTCTGCCAGCATCCTCAACTCCTGTGTTTTACCCGTTCCCATCACAGATGCACTCACCCGTGTACACTGCTCAGTCTCAGGGCTTCTCCCGGCTCAGGGGAATGAATGGCTCCCTCACAACTTTTTTGCATGTTTTGTGTTCCATCTGCTTAGAAAGCTTTCTCCACCTCTTTTTTGACAAGTTAATTAAAACTCATCTTTCAGACTCAAATGGCCCTTTGGCAGGAACTTTTTTCCTGATCCTCTCTCTGAATAAATCATTTCCCATTGTTACAGGTTCTCATATCTTCCTTAATTTTTCCTTCAAAGACATTACTACATTTTGAAATTTTTTCTTTGGTTTGTTTCATACCTGCTTCTTCCTTTCTAAAGGCAGGGATTACGTCCGTCTTACAAACAGATAACTTGGTACCAACAGTCCTCCCTTCGCAGAGTTCTCATGTAGAAAAATTTTAGCTCTCACTGGTATTAGTTAGCTGACCAGTCCCTAAACATGGTTTAAATTTTAGTTACTACTATATACAAACTAGGACACATTACATAAAGTACAAACTTGCCTGATAACTCTTTAATTACAAACCAGTCTGTGCATCACCAGTCTGTCAGTGACTGGTCATGGGCATCTGCTCAGACAGCAAAGCGTGCAATCACGTTACATCCTTGTCCCTGGGTGATAGGTCTACATTTATTTTACAAAAGCAGATAATGGAAAAAGAGACTTGGAGAATGAAAGAAAAGTTCAGCAAGAAAACAAAAAGTGATGATGCTAAAAGTACAATTCAAATTGAACACAAACGGAGTTATGAAAGAAATAGCTGTTCTTCCATAATAGCTATTTGGGAATGTTGCTGACATTTCCCTTCAATAAGCACAAGGGAACTGAGTAAATGTGAACTTATTTATATAAATGAGGAAAGTAATTGTTATAGAAAGCTGAAGATTTCACAGAGGAAGTGATACTGGTAACAATCTTAACATTTAAAGGAAAGTATTCCTTAAGGTATTCCTTTAAGTGGTATTTCACAGCATTGAAATGCAAAGGATAAAATATTGGAAGCTAACCTCAATTTAGAAAATAATATGATAATGATAACTCACCGAGGCATAAAGAAGATGCTCACTCTTACTGTTCCTAAAAAAAATTTAAAAATTCATAATTTCCAATATTTGTAGGCATTTAAATTATAGTATATTAAATAATACTGTTTTTACTGTTTTTACTGTTTTTACCCATTTTCTTATGGATTTAGAATGGTAGGTAAGAGTTTGTAGTGTTGTGACAATTTTAAAGGTCACAAAGATGATTATTAAGATCTGTTTGCATGGTTTCATACATAGTTATTTTTATTACATCGTGATACTGTACAAAGAATGCTTGTAGTTAGTTGGAAGTATCTTTTTTGAATAAATGAATTAGGTTTAAAAGAAAAAGAGGAAACGGAGATCTGTACTTTACAGAAACAAGTTTACTTACTGTTCACGGTTGGTTTTGATTTGGTTACCAGATGTAACCTTATTCTGAAGAAGCTTTTAAACAGATTAAAAACCACTGGTGCTCTTTTATGATATATTTGGGACAGTAATGATAGGCTGTTAAAATCATGTAGACAGTAAGATAATTATCATTTTGATTATTTTTGACTGTTTTGAATAGCACTAAATGATCTCTGAATCCAAATTTGGAAATATGCTATCATTTGGAGAATTATGTGTGAGTTCAGTTTAAAAACTCTGCTGTTTATTCCAACTAGTTATCCACTCAGTTGACTTTTTGTACAATTTCTGCATTACCTTCTCTTTATTTTTTTCATTTATACAAAGTATTTATTTTCTTCTTATTATTGTTGTAACATTTACTAATAATTATGTAACATAGTTTCCCTCCATTTAAAATTTTACTGAGCCACAAAACTTCAGTGATTCAGTCTTCCCAATGCATGTTCAGCCTCAACCCTGACTTAGTCTTATTTAGTTGCTATATGATATAAGTATTTAGGTATTTTCTCTCAATGCAAGTAGAGATTAAACATAAAACATGCAAATTAATAATAAGTAAATATGAGCCTAATAAATGTGTAATTTTTTATTTTTTAAGATCTGATTTCTAAGTTTTTCCTTTATTTGAAAAAAAGATATTTTCCAGAACTCTTAAGCACTTATCATAACAATCCTTAGAAATCCATTCAGCAAGTAACCAGAATGTGGACATTGATTTAAGTCAAATGTCAGAAAGACATATCCTAGTGGCATTTATAGCATGAGAGTCCACATGAAATGAACCTTTGGACAGAAATATGAGGAAAAATTCCCAATTATTGCACAACAGGCTGCTCATGATCCTTCAGGTAGGGGAAAATAAGAGGTGAGTCTCATGTTTGAACTGTTTTTTTGCTGATGACCTTTTCCACACTGCAGTTTAATTAGGTAGATCTTGAAAAGAAATGGTAGACTCACTGAATTGAGGAGGCAAGGAATGAAGGTTAGGGATGCTAAAAACCTAGAATATTTAGGGCAAAGTAAAGGAGTAGAAGGAGCTGTGAAATATGAGAAGCCCATATGTGAGTTTCCCATACTGTGGGCAAGAGCTGAGTGTTGGGTATGTGGGACAAGACTTTGCAGACCCTGGCAGCCTCTGGGCGGTCCGCTGCATGCCCACGACAGGCAAACACAGGCAGTGCAGAGAAACAGTGCTGTACTGTTACCCAAGACACATGCAGTCCGGAGAAGCATTATATTGTTACCCAAGCTGCAGTAGCCACACTGTGGTGAACGCATCTGGTATCACCTGAAAGCCCATGAAGTTCTTATCTTAAAACTAATGACCATACCCTCAGGTATGCCATAAACCCGGAAACAGAACTGAAATAGATGCACCCTAACAAAATTAAAAGTGAGCTTAATAAACTTAAAAGTGTCACCAGTAACTTTATGACTGCTCAGGAAAAAAAATACACAGAAAGGAAGATAACATTACTCAAACTCCCTCTCACATGCATCCACATTTTCTAACATGCAATAAAAAATCACTAGACACATACACCAGCAAAACCAAAACCCTGAATGATATTACTGACAAAGTGTAAACCGACTCAATTGAAATGAATTATGAGATCACCCAGGTGTTGGGATTAGCCACACTGACTTTAAAACAAATTAAAAATACAGTCAGTGATGTTAGGAGGACAGACATTCCCTGTAAGGTATAGAGGGAATCTCATAAGATGATGAGGAAATGTAAAGAAGAGCTAAATGGAACTTCTACAATTAAAATGAACAATGCTGGAAATAAAAAGTTTGTTGAGTGAACATAGTGACGGACTGAATATTGCAAAAGGAAAAATTAAGATGCCTGGAGAGCTGTCAATGGAAATTTTCTGAAGATCAGGGAGGAAAAATAAATAAATAAAATGTCTCAGTAAACTTACAGTGTAAATGGCATCCCAGAAAGATAGGTAAGAAAATAGAAAATGCGTTTTTTGAACACAATTTAAAGTTTCTAAATCTTGGTTAAAAATATTAATACACATGAAGTTTAGCAACCCCCTGCAAAACAATTAATATATAGAAAACCTCACCCACATACATCACAGTGAAAACTAAACACAAAGAAAATATTGACAGCAAAAGGAGAAAAATGTAGACACTCATACAAGAAAAAAAGGATTGAGAAATTAGTTGATTTCTCATCGTAAAACAACTAAAAAAATAAAAAAGCCAGTGGAAAAGAAGTGAAAGGTCTGAAAAAAATCAACCCAAAATTCTATATTCAGTGAAACTATCTTTCAAAAAAGTGGATGAAATATTATTAAAAATTAAAAGCTAATGGAATTTTGTTACTTGTAGACCTTAAAAAAATACTAAAGAAAGCTCTTGAAGCTGAAAGAAATTACATTAGTTGAAAACTTGGAACAACAAAATGAAATGGAGATCACCAGAAATACCAGGCATTTTATAAGCAGACAAATATTTCTTTATTTGTTACTTTATAAAATAACTGCATAAAATAAACAAACAAAACAAGGCAACATATTGTAGGATTTATAATTCATGTAGAAGTAAATCTATGAGAATACTTGTCAAAAGGATGAGGGGGTAAAAGGGTTTAAATCTTTATCAGGGTCTTGCATTTTGAATGAAGAGTTCAAACAATAATTCCCAGTGCAACCATTAAAACTAACAACTATTAAAAATAAAAAAGATGTAGAGCTAAAAAGCCCGTAAGCTAATTTAATAAAATAATACAAAATATCTGTTCAGAAAGTACTTTAAATGCTTATGTATGCAAAAGTAGAAAGATGGCAAAAAATACACCTTGCAAAAATTAAACATAGATATACCTTGAAAATATTACATATGTGGCTATGGCTCCATTAATACCCAACAAATACAGTTCAAAGATTACGTGAGACATTTTTAATTATGACAGAATCCGTTTATTAGAAAGACATCACCATTTAAATATGAAAAAACATTAAACTTCTCTTCATTCTTTTTTTTTTTTTTTTTGTGATTTTTTGGCCAGGGCTGGGTTTGAACCTGCCACCTCCGGCATATGGGACTGGCACCCTACTCCTTGAGCCACAGGCGCCGCCCTCCCTTCATTCTTTTTGGTAGTAACATCAGAGAGAAGATTAATAGACTCGTCTAAGAAAAAAATTAATACTGATATTCTTCATGAACAGAAAAGCAAATATAAGTTATTCAAAGTAGGACTATCTAAATTTTAATATAACATGATCCGTGGGATTTGCCCTAGAAATGTAGGTTCAATTTTGATTTAGTATTTGAACATCACTTTTGTGGTTTGAAATCTTAATAAAAAAGAGAAAAATCATGTGATTTTCTCGATGTGTGGAAAATAACATTTGGAAAAACTTAATACCAATTCATGATAAAAATTCAGTAACTTACAATAAAAATTCAATGGTAGGAAATTTGTTCACTCAGGTAAATGATATCTATGAAAAATTTATAGCCAACACATACTTAATAGTAAAAGAATCAGTATTTTCCCCTAAGTTTGAGATTATACAAAAATACCCACTTAATTATTACTAATCAAAATTTTACTGAAGATGTTAGCTAGTGTATTAAAGCAAAGGAAATAAAATGTATAAAGACTGGGAAAGAACATAATTAAAACTGCATTTATTTTTAGATGGCATGATTGGCACATGAAAAATCTCAAATAATTCTTCAAATCTATTAGAATTAAAATGTACATTTAGAAAAATTGAAGTACATGATAAAAAATATGCAAGAATCTATGGTAGTTCTGTATGTTAGTAGGGCATAATTTGAAAATAAAACAACAACAAAAAAAGCAAATACATTTAACAATATTGTTAAAAAGAACCCATAAATTCTTGGTGATAAATTGGAACAAAATCTGCCAAACCATTGGCTTGGAAATTATAAAATTGTGTTGAGAGAAATTAAAGAAAACTTAAATAAATGGAAAAGTATATAATGCCCATGGATTGGAAGACCCAGTAGTGTTAAAAGTTCAATTCTCTAGGAATTGTTCTATAGCAACTCTTCTTAAAATGAAATCTTTCATTAATGTTATTGCCAGAGACCCACTTAGGTGTTTTAGAAGGGCAAATGTTTCCCCAAATAATATTAAGATGTTTTCTTTTTTGCTTTTGATTTTCTCATGAGTGTATAATACCATATTTATTTTCGAGGACATCTGATATGGGATATTATGACAGATTTAATATAAAAATAGACATGAGAATAGAGTTACCTTTTAAGTCAGAAAATAAAGACATTTGTGGACATGTGAAATAATGACACTCTTATCACCATGTATTTTTTTCCCCAAACTATGACTATTCTTTAGAAAGTTAAGGTATGTATGAGATGTTATTTATTTGCTTATTATCATTATAATTAATATTATAATAATTTATAAATAATAATTTAACATTATAACAGTTTTAATTTTTTTTTCTTTTGAGTGAGTCTCATTATGTCCCTTTGTAGAGTGTGTGGCGTCACAGCTCACAGCAACCTTAAACTCTTAGGCTTAAGTGATTCTCTTGCCTCAACCTCCCAAGAGCTGGGACAATGGGTGCCTTCCACAGTACTCAGCTATTTTTTTCTTGTTGTTGTTATTGTTGTTTAGCAGGCCCGGGCGGGGTTCAAACTCACCAGCCCTGGTACATGTGCCCTAACCACTTAGCTAACGGCACCAAGAGCCTCAGTTTTAATTTTTAATTTGGCAAATGTTGATAGAAATAACCCACATAAAGAAAAGCAAGTTTGGGTCCTAGCAAGTTCTTAAAATATAAAGGGGTCTTGAGACCAAAAACTGGAAAATTGTGAAAATTGTTGATTTAAAGATTCAATGCAATTTTCATTGAAATCTCTCTTTTCTTATACTTGAGTAAAATTTTTACTAATTTTTTTTTTAAGTTCAAAAGTTGTCTTTATTATCATTGTCTCAACTCACTTTACTATAGAAGTAAATGCAGCTGATTCTGTAGAAATGGACACTTGACACGAGCTTGAACTCCCACATGGTACTTTTAAGAATTGTGTTGAATCCAAAGAGTCCACTCATACCCTGTTGTTGCCTGTGCTTATGTCAGGTGGAGTTGCCACTGTATGGTCCCATTTTATTCCCATGCGTACTTATAATTTTTAAAAATTTCTAAGCCTCAAACATACCGACTACCTTGCTATCTTTTTATACTCAGTCTCTGACCTATATTATCTCAAGTTTGTGTTTATAGTTTACAATCATAGTACTAATATATTCACTACATAGCAAATTTCTAAACTCCATAAACATATTCCATTATTTACTTAATAAATATTTAATATAGCTTGCGGGAATACTAGAGTTTTAGGCTATTCCAATAACTCATAAATAAATTAGAGACTGGGTAAATTGTTGTCTACCCAAATACAGGAAATCTCATCATATAGATAATGTTTATCGTTTGTCTTGTCAAATATACCTGTGGTGAAGAAATCTTAGTCTGTTATCAGTTTCATTATGTCAGAAAGATCAAATATGTAATGCATCCTTGGATAATTCAATTATGTGTTCAATGACATTTGATTTCTTTATACAAATGAGTCACTCCAAGCACTTGTATTAGTCCAAACTACACAAAGTTTAAAAAATCTTGATTCCTACCTTACAAAAAATAAAAAAGTCACCATTTAATAGTTTTTTTAAGGATAACAAAAAGACAAATGGTTTAAGTTATGAAACAAAAATTTTACAGATACAAAATTAAACATGATTTAATGTGTTTCATTGTTGAAACATACAGATTTGTTTGCAAAACTTTCAAAATATAAATTAAATGACCAGTTAAAAGATTTCTGCAGGAAAAGTTTAAGTTCTCATAGGGTATTTAATCTTTAAGACACTTAGAATCTTAGTGCTCTATGATTTTATGCAATTACTATCAACTTATTTATTTAAACCATAAAAGGCACCAAGGAAAAGACTATCAGAATTTCTCAACTATAATACATTAAAAACATATTCCTTTTGATGACATGTTCATCAGGGAGTAAAGAAAGGAAACTCTGAGATTGTGCTGGCATGCCTTGCAGGCAAGACCTTAACAACCAAAATTAAAAGCAAAACATATTCCTGCCTGCTGAAACTACTAGAAAATTCTATAGTTGATAGTTGTCAGTTAACATAGCTAGAGTGACTGAGAAAGAAACTTTGCAAGATTTAAAAATAAAAGCTAAGAGCACATAAAGGCATTCTGAAGGTACAAAAAAAGTCATAGTCTACAGAGTTCAAATACGGATTTATTAGCATCCTATTAAAAATAGACAGAATACTCATATATAAATCACCTTCACAGAGGTGAGATGTACTGCGGTCTCCACAGGGCTCCCATCATAACCCCCAGCCACTTGCCTTATGTAACCAAGGACCCTCCCCTATCTCAGTTGTCTCCAAGTGTAAATAATTTTTTTTCTTAAGTCGTAACAGTGTACATTTATGGGGCACAATGTGCTGATTTGTTATACAATGTGGATGCTTAAATTAAACTGATTAACATAGCATCATCTCTCTTATTTATTGTGGTAAGAATTTTAAACTATACACCTAGTACTTTTGAAATGTACCATTGTATTATGCACAATAAGTGAGGTCCCACCAAACTTAATGGTAGAAAAGTCCCCTATTAGAGTCAGATCTAGGATATATACTCGTACATTTTCAGAATTTGTGAAAATCATAGATTGCCTCCACTAAAAATTAAAAATATACTTTATAGTAAGTATAACAGTAAAATATTAACTTATCCCCATTAATCACATTATTTCCTTGCTAAAAACAAATATATACAATTTATATTCATTACAAAAGGTACATGATTCAGATTCATTGACCCTCTGGTCCCTAAATATCATTAGCAATAGATAACTGTGCTTGGAAAAGTGGAAAGTACCTTGGAAATTCTTTTGTCTTCATTATTGCAGTAAGAAGAATGAATTTTAGAGAAGGATGACAACTCACACAGAATAACAAAACGCATCTGTGATGTCAAATTGTATCAGTCTCATGATTCCCTATCCTTATTTATGACACAAATTGATGACATCTCTATTTGATTTAGGTCCCTAACTTTATATTTAATAGCATCGTCCTTTTATTATGATGAAGGAGAGTTCATCTCTCTAAGGCTCTGTGCAGATGGTGGAGATGGGCTGGTGTTCAGTGTTCCACATCTCCTGTCTTATTCTCCCCTTTCTCCTCTTTACACCTCTCATGGTGCCTACCATATGGTACCAGAAGTTGGGGCCCTGCAACAGTGACTTGGAAAGGAAGGGAAAAAGTGGATAATTTGTTATACTTTTGGAAAAAGCTACAGTTGAGCAGCAGTTTTCAAGAGTTTGCTGTCCCTCACACTCCACAGAAAATATCTTTGCTGATATTTTGTTGTCTGAATGCCTACTAGACACCCATCTTCTGACCAAAAGGCTGTCACCATGTGGGATGCTGAAACTGTACAAATTAGTACAACTCTGTGAGCCTCTAAAGCCTCCCCAAGGGAGTATTATGAATCAGGTTTCTGTATAGGTCAACTACTTCTACCTCATTATTACCAGGAAGGAAATGTCTTGTCAAATGGGAGAGAAGGAAGGACCCTTTTCTTTCCATGTTAATAGAGCTCTAAAAATAGCTGGAAATGCTTTTTAGTAGAGAGGAGAAAAATTACATTCAAGTATCTTTTTTATGAAAAAATATATCCACTAACCTTCAAGGGACTATAAAACACTACATAGCATAGATGTTTAAAGCAGCCTCACTGGTCTATTTTTGTTGCGTAATCGCTGACTAACTCCCTATCTTCCGAAGTAGCTTACATTGATGACATGCCGCCTTTCCACTATTTAAATATCTTCTTCCCTCTCAGCTATTCAGGCATTATTTGGATAGAACCAAAGTTAGTGAAGAATGGAACAACTGGTTTTGTTAATATCATTCATCTTTCTGTCAGTACTGGGTGGCAATTTACAGTTCTAAAGGCTACTATATTTTGGATAAAGGGTGACAATTTCAAAGCTGAGAAATTTCTCTAATTAGCCTGTACTTAGCACTTTCTTTGATGCTAAAATATCACTTTTTTAATGTCTGAATATTTGTCTATCTTTCTGTAGTTATCCAAAATTTTGTGAAATATTGACTGGAGAAAATACTACATACCATTGACCTTCCCTGGTGGAATTTGGCTGTTGCTCTAGGACAGAAGCTGTTCAAAATCTCACCTACCAACACAGTCTGCTTTCTGTTCTTGATTTCTCTGTGCCTGGAAGTGTACACTAAAGGACGTCTTTACTCTCTCCTTCCTATCTCAGGATTTGTGCATATTGACTAGTCTTATTTAATTCTTTAAAGATATTTGGACTGTTAACATTTTCTAGTTTACAATTGCAACAGGTTTTGATAATCTCTTTCTTCTCCTAACTAACACTACACTTTTATTCTCTGTTCACTCTTATACGAGATCCCTGTCATGAATCTATTTCTCCTTTTGCAGTGTGAGCCTGGAGGGCAGAACCTGAATTAATTATATTTTTACACTAAATGGCACCTGGACCATTGAACTGACTCAAAAGATGCTTAAAAAATCGACTGAAATCAAGGATCCACATTGTCTGTAAATGAGCTAGAATAATTATGTCCTATTAATTTTTTTTATTGGTTGATTATTAAGTGCAGCAGAAAGCCTGAAATTTGGTGATGTATAGATATACGTGAATTCCTAATCTCATTCTATACAAGCATTATAACTTGAACTCTATAAGCTTCATTTTATTCATCTATCAAAGGTGAATAGCTACTACATTTTCTTTTGGTTACTTATTTGTCACATTTTAGTATTTAGTAATATGACTTCTACTCTCTGAACTGATAAAAACATAAGCCGTCAGTCTTTGGTATATTCCTGTTCAAGAAAAGAAACCCTTTGCTATTTCAGTATGACTTAACAAAAATATTGAATTGGCTGCCTTATCAATTCATTCATTTTTATAGACAGGTTCACATGCTCTGTTGCCCAGGCTGGAGTGCAGTGCCTCAATTATAGCTCACTACAACCTTAGGGAAGGGGAGCCTCAGCCTCCTCCTGCCTCAGCCTCATAAGTAGCTGGGAAGATAGATATGCACCGTCATGCCTGACTCATGAGTTTTTATGTTTATAGAGATAGGATCTCACTATGTCACTAGGCTTATCTGGAATTTCTGGCCTCAAGCAGTCCTCCTGCCTTGGCCTCCCACAATATTGGGATTATAGGCATGCCCCAACACGCACAGCCTATATCAAATGCTTTAAGATTAAGAAAAAGTTCCTATGCGGTTTCTATATATTTGAATTTCTGATGTGTGTTTTAAAGTTTTTTAGACAAATACTCTACCAATTGGATCCAATAAATTATACATGTTCAGCAAATTCTACTCCATTTTTATAAAAAGCTCTTTTTGTAATATGACACAATGAGCATTCATAAAATTTGTGATTAAAATTTTAAATAAATAGGTATTATTTATATCTACTTGAATTTTTGAGCCATGTTTTGTGGCCTAAGATGTGATCAAGTGTGGGTATTACAATCTAAACTAGCATCTGAAATAGGTAGACAATATTATTTCAGTGCAAAAAGATTACATTCACTTTTTTATTATTATTTGATGATAAAGATAATTTGCTCAGATATCTCACTCTAGCAAATCTGCATTCCTATTATCTCATTCTCAAATTGACATCCAAGTATCTTTCCTTTCTTTCTCATCTCCCTCCCCTCATTAACTTCTATAAGTCTATAAGTGAATATTTAACACATTTATGAAAAAATAAAGGGAAGAGATGAAAAACATAAAGTATTTTAAAAATTATGACACTTAGCACATAATGGAAAATTTTGCATTTCTTGAGATTAAAGCAACAAAAATATTATTGAAAGGATAATCTTCATTGAGTTTTCAATTCAAAATTAAATGATACATGAGTATAGCAACTGAGGCAATAATTCTCTACCAGGAAAAATGGTTCTACTGAAAGCAGAGTACACTAGTAGCAGAATCATGGTGTCGTGGGAGGAGGGACTGGAATGTGAATGATGAGTTTTTACCATTGGCTAGATTTTATTTTTATTGCCAGGTGAAATAGCCACACATTTTCCATTAATATATTTAAGTGGAACATGATGTGGAATTAATTGAATTATTTTGTTCTGTTTTGGCCATCAGTTATTTGGCAATGCAATAATATTTTTATTGGGTGTAAACATCTACATGTTCAGTGATTCCTCTTCGCTGAACTCAAGCAACAATAAATATTAAAGGAGAAGTAAAAAAGAATTTATAGCAAACTGTGTGGTCATGAGTATTGAAGTTAAATTATGAGCTACCTTAATAGAGCTCACTCAGTCCAATTTAGTGAAGTCAATTAGTTTCAGTTCTAATAACTTCATTAATAAGTACAGTAGAGTAGGCTACCTAGAATAGCCAAAACTAAAAGAAAACTAAACAGAAATGAAACAAACAAACAAGAAGAACATTAAAAGGCAGAATAAGATGAGAACTAAAAATAAAACATTTCAACTGTTTCAACCAGCTTGCTTGTATTATTTGGTCTTGGTCTTAAAACTTTTGAGACAGGTGGGTGGCACCTGTGGCTCAGTAGGTAGAGCAACAGTCCCATAGACCAAGGGTGGCAGGTTCGAACCCCGCCCTGGCCAAACTGCAACAAAAAATAGCCAGCCATTGTGGTGGGTGCCTGTAGTCCCAGCTACTCAGGAGGCTGAGGCAAGAGAATCACCTAAGCCCAGGAGTTGGAGGTTGCTCTAAGCTTTGATGCCAAGGGTGTACTCTACCAAGGGTGATTAAGTGAGACTGAACATTTCTCCACTGAACATTTAGATATTTCCCCAAAGACCTTCCTGAGTTTCTTCATAGTACCTTTGTTAAGATTCTCAGAATAGAGAACTATTGGCTCTGAGAGCACTATTCTGGTTAATAATACATTTAGAGATCCCTGAAATAATTTTTGTAGGTATGATCTACTGATAATAACATTAAAAACTGAAAAGTGTTCAAAAATTCTGCTGATGTGCCAAAGGGGTTAGGTCAATAATATTTATTCTAAAATATGACTTAAGTTGTGTGATTAATTTGAGATCAATGTAGTCAATCATACGTAATCCACAATGACACACTCTAATTTTACTGACCTTCATAGGCTACTCTTTCCCTCTGTAACCTGATCTTTAACAATTGTATCAACTTCCTTTATAATGTATAATATATAGCAATATAGTGTAATTTATAATACCAGGACATAAAACATAAAAAATTATCTCTTTTTTTCACTCAGAACACACACTTCAAATTCTCCTACATTTAAAAAAAAAAATGGGGCGGCAGGGAGACTTTATTAACGAGCATTCCTTGTGTCTCTGACCACACACATGAGTGCTGATTGAGATGAATATCATGATTTCATTATATTGTAGAACTTATGATTTTCAACAAGCTGATAAATTATTATTATTGATCCAGAAATAATGCTAGCATTTCTTTTCTATAAAGTAAAAAGATATATTATTTCACTCTTTTCATGGCTAGAAGATCCAACTTTTTCTTGCATGAGGGTAGAAGAGTGATGGTGATGTTTCATTCTTAAGGCCTGCTCTTATATTCAACATTTTAATTGCCCTCAGTAGGAAACCTTCAGAAACAGGAAATATCATGTGCTACTTCACAAAGTGATAAGAGAACATTATGTGGTTAGTGTGCCAAGAAGTAGAGATAGGTTAGTGCCAACTATTAGTCAGAGAGAGAAAAAAACGATTACTTAAAATGTGATCATTGAAAAATAGGGCCACTTTACCCCTAGAAATTAACTTTTGTTTTGTTCTAAGTATTAATTTAAACAGTTTTAATTTATTCTAATTTTTCTTCTGAAAATCAGTCTTTTTGTTTCTCTTTCCTTTTCAATGAAACAGAGAGGAATATTTAACTTGTATAATTTCTCTAAGGTTTAAATTAAATATGACATGAGAAGTGTTTGGAAGAGTGTGTGTGGCACATTCTGTTTGTAGTCATACAGTATTATATTTAAAATTATAACAAAACTTCTGTAAGTTGACTGCTCAAGGGACTGTAATAAACTGGTCAACATACAGAGATGGTCAACATAAGCAACTAGGCCCACTGTACTGATTCATACATGTGATACAAGTTTTGTCTTTGAAAATTAGGTCAACTTAAAGAGGTAGTCAATGTAGGAAGGTGGACACTATGGAGTTCTACTGTATTATTATTTCTACTAGTAATATTACTGCTGCTATTGCCAATATTTCGTTTCAGCCCCTTTGTTAGTCCCTAAGATAATATAAAAAGCAAAATACATCATTGTACATCTTAAAAATCTCATTGTGTATGAGGATGAGATCTCATACATCTTAAGTCTATACTGTAAGAGCCACATAAATATAGGGCTGTGCAAAAGACACTGAGGAAAGTTCTAACAAATAAATAAAAATCTCCAAAGAGCAGTCAATATTTAAACAAAGTTTTAAAGGATGACTATAAATTCTTTAGCCAGGGAATGGTATGTGCTAATTAAAAAAGTGTGAGAAATCATGACATGCTCCAAGTACCGGAAGCAGTTGACACAGCTGCAATATAAAGGTAACTACTGAAGATGTGCTGTCTGACTTCTTTGTTTCAGACATAAAATGTATTGCAATGACTTAAAAGAGAAAAAAACATTATTAAAGAAATTTATGCAGAATATACCCTCTGGAAAGGTCAGGTTAAAGATTTGCATGCTATACAGCCAAGTTACTGTGAATGAGTTTGATTTTTGCAGATTTTTTAAAAAATGTTCTTGGGTTGTCATAACTGTCTGCTTAAATGAGTCAAGAGTATCTCCTCTCCAGGGATGGTTCAGCCCCACTATCAGGACATGACTTCTGTAGGACCTCTACTAATGCCTCAGTGGTCACTAATCACTCTCCACTCTGGCAGGATGAAGCAGAACCCATTTAATTCTTTGTGTTGTATGAATTGCTTGGCGTTCACTCCTGTTTTTCATTACATAGCTTTGTAGGGTTTGATGCTACAGATACGTAGCCTTTCACTTAATAAAATCTATACGTATTTGGGGGAATATTCTGCTAAATAGTCATTTTGTTTCTGGGACTCTTTCCTACAATGACCAGTCATCTCAGCCTCCCCGACTTTAATTTACATCTCCAAACATTCTGAGACTCAGGATTCAGAACTGGGTGGACTCTTCTTTGGTCTCTTCACCATGAGTCCATCATCTAAAAATTGCTTCCAGGGAGAAAACAGGCCTCTTGCAGGGGTTACTTCATTTCCATTGTTTCAGATTTCTCAGTCCTGCTTTGCCAGTGTTCAAATCTCTGAACAAATATGTTTACATATTTCTCCCATTGTTTTAGTTGTTCATAGCGGAAGGATAAGTATACTTTTCTTGTCTTTTTCTTTGTTTCTTTTTCGTTGCTTTGCATCATGGCCTAAAGTGAAACTCTTCTTGGAAATATTTTGAATTTTCACTTTCCTTAGGTTTGTTAAGACATCAGAGAGGAAAGGGGTATTTCCGAAAGCACATTCCATTAACCATCTGGTGCATAATTTCATGGGGTGCTTATTAAAATGCAGATGCTTATAACTCTACACTAATCTAATAAAAATCCTGAGATGTGAGCCCAAAGTTTCTGTACTTTTAATAAGCATCTCTAGCTGATTATTAGACAAAATGATTACAGATCCCCAGAATAGCATATAAGTGGGCAAAAAAAAATGGTTAATAACTTTTTTATATGTGCAATGAGGGATGTATATAATTCATTTATTAAAATGTCAGAACCATAAATGTACCTGGATTTTGAACAGCTTAACTGGGGATGCTATAAATTAAAATACCAGGAACTTCTTGCTCAGATTGCTAATCATGGGGTTTAGACTGTTATAAGATATCTTCATTAGAAGTTTTATAATATTCATTGTTTAAGACTTGAGATATGGTCCAATAGTCCAGGGTCCTCAAACCGCGGCCCACGGGCCACATGAGGCGGTGTGATTGTATTTGTTCCTGTTTTGTTTTTTCACTTCAAAATAAGTTACGTGCAGTGTGCATAGGAATTTGTTCATAGTTGTTTTTTTTTTAAACCATAGTCTGGCCCTCCAACGGTCTGAGGGACAGTGAACTGGCCTCCTGTTTAAAAAGTTTGAGTTCTTCTGGACCTATTCCCATAGAGTGAAAGGCAGCATGAAACAAAAATACATTATGAACTACTCTCTATTTCATATGTTATCCTGAAATTGAAAGTGCCATGGCAAGAAAGTGAGAGAACAGTATTAGGTGTTACTGACAGGTACGTTTTGGCAGGTAGAACAATGAAGGAGGGCAAAAGGCAAAGAATAAAACAATAAGATTAGGGACCTTTGGGATACAAACATTATTGTGATTAAATGTCTGACTGAGGAAGGTCAGAAGGCATCAGAAATAACCTTTGCTTACTTTCTTCCCATTCTGAACAACACTTGCAAGTAAAATAATATAAAGTCATTATAAATGAAATTTGATTTTAGAGTAATATTGACTGATTTCCTTCTCCTAAGAAGAAAACAGTAAATAATAATCTAGGGTAGGGGATGAGAGGGATCTTGCTTTGCTCTTTTCTCATTTTTTCTTTTTTACAATATTGGTTCATGACAAGTTATGTTTGGAAAATGGGATGACTGCTGCCTGAAACAACACTTGCCCAAATTCTCTGCTTTCAATAATTAAAAGTGTTATTTGGCTATCTAGAAGTACACCATTTTTGGAGTAGAATTGTGTATTGGAAGTAGAAGTTTGCAGAAGTAAAGGAACCCATGAAGTTGCTCATTTATTTCAATTTCTCTAAATTGGAATGGAATGTTTTTACCTGTTTATTGTGAGAGTGAGAAGACAGAATGACTTGTTTATTCATTTAGCGTCTTAAGAGGCGTTTGAGCAAATGAAGGTGGTGACTTCCATGTAGCCTTTATTTTATTCTCAATCATTTGCTTCACTCGACCCCAGCCTGCCCCCTGTCTAACTCAGGAACATTGAATGTGCAAAACACTTCTCAAAATGCAATTTGAGGAAGGGAATGATGGGATTACTACCAAATCCTCTCCATATTTGTGGGGAAAAAAATTAAACATATGCCATATTTTCTCTGAGTCAGCAGCATAACTTGAAAAGAAGCAGAATTCAAAAGAATGCAGAGAGTGAAGTTTAAGAGAATGACAGAGATTTATTACAATCCCTTTTTTAGTTTTTTCAGGTGGCATAATTTATCTCAGTTCTGTGTTACCTGAATAGACAATTTTCTCTCTCAACACATCTCCATATCTAAGTAAAGAACTGTTTATTTTTAAATAGTTTAGTTTTATAGAAAAGCTACAAAGAGAACACAAAGTTCTGTATATTCCACTCCTAATTTCTCCTGTTGCCAATATCTTACATGAAAGTTGTCACAAATAGTTAAACTTTATTTTTATATTATCAAATACATTTCATATTTTAGTTGCATGTATGTTTTCTTAATTTTTACCTAAGGTCTTTTATTTGTCCCAGAGTTGTATCCAAGTTTGCATATCACATGGCTCCTCTAGATTGTGGTAGTTTCTCAAAGTTTCCTAGGTTTTTATGACTTGGTCATTTTTTGACTGATTAATTAATTGATCAAGAGAAAAAAACAAGGAAATAAATTGATTGAAAAATAATAAGATTCAAAGTGTTCTTTGCTGATCTCCATTATAAAAATGTGTGGATTTTTGGTGGAAATAGAGGCAATGCTCAATGGTCTTATGATTTAAGTAGTTTGTGAATTTTAACTTAAGATGTAATTTTTGGTCTATAGTGGATTAAAAAAATCTATAAATACCATTTTTCCTCTAGCCAATATTTCAGAACCTTTTCTGGATTATTACCATTCATATGTGTGATTCAACTAGAAGACTTGCTCTTGAGTGACAGAGCTCTTATTCTGTTGAAAATAAGTTGTTTTATTTTTCTTAATGGAAATAATCAACTAGTATGATGTTAGCATGTTTGCCTGAATACACAGTATCCGGCAACTTAGTCATACTAACAATCTGTTGTGCCAGGGAAATTACCAAAAACATAATCTGGTCCCCATCAACATTTATTTGCATTTATTGATTTAACATAATGTTGTTACCTTAGTAAAAAAATGTTTAAATCGATGTCTATTTGATTGTGGAGTTATTTGTATATTAACTTCATTTTCAAATGGAATAAATGAGTAGCACTTATGCAAAATGGGTGCAAAATGATGTAGGGACATAATTAAATGAGAGAAAAGGGGTAGGAGAAAGTTAATCTAGGTTGCAACTGTAATATGATTTTATTTCATGATTTTAATGCAAGCTCATCAACAGGAAAAGAATGTTCTGTGCACAGGTATTGACCAGTGATTCCCTCTGATTGTGAGATTCTCTTTCAAATGGAGCACTAATATTATCTGATATTTAGTCCCATTGGCCAAATCCCCTCTTTGAATCTTGGATCAGATCTCTAACACCATGTGAAATTGTAGACAGAGTAAAGATTTAATATACTGATCCCTAACTTGAAGGTCTGAAAAGACTATTTAAAAAGGAAATATATTGAAGGTTTGAAATAATGAATTAAACATGAAGCTCACACATGATACTTATTGAAAAATATTTTTAATTTCTTTAGGGAAAAATATGTAACATATACTTTTCCTAAATATGCCAAAATAAAGTTATATATTTGGTTTAAGGTGATGGTGAATACTACCTTATATTCTTCCCCGAGAAAAGACTAAAAATCTAAAGAATACTGGTATTTCAGGCAAAATATTTTTTAATCTGTAGCCAAAAAAGTGTGATTTATACATATGGAAATCTACGATAGGACTTTGAAACTAAGTTTCATTAATGTGTTTGAATGGATCTCCTTTTGTCACTGGAAGCATTATCTCAAATAAAAAAGTCACAAGAAAGTAAGTAGATGTGCCGCTTTGTGTTTATAAAGCCCTAGCTTTCCAGGCCATCTCTGGTGCATGATTATACTCAGAATATATCAGCATCAGTATGTTTAAGGACCCTTTTATTAGCTACCCAGTTAAATTTTTTTCTATTCTCTGTCAACTCAACACCTCATAGCAACAATTTTCACCTTTCTTTGCCATGAGATGTCACTGAGGAAAGAGATGATGAATGATTCTCAGAGCATGGTTTCCTGCAGTATTTTTGGAAAGGCCATGTGTTCGGCATAGTTTATGTCAAAAAGTACAGAGAACAAATCTAGATTCTCTCCATATGTTTGAAGGTCAAACAATGGCAGTGAACACTTAAATAGAAAGACACCTCTTGTCATTGCTTCTACTTACAATCACTACTTAGGAAAATCTCATTTTAGAGTGCTTTGCTGAGGACAGTTTAGAATCAAAAAGCAGAAGTGATCTGTTTAAGATTTCTGTCTCAGCATAATATTTATCTTGTTTATTAGAGGAAGTTTCTTCTAGAGTCAGGGTTAGTCTTTTGTTCTACAAGGAAGCCTTTTAACTGCACCTACATGTAGCTTAAATCTATCTTGAGTATTTAATAAATAGTAATATCTAGGTGGAAAATATCCACATGTCATTACCATTTTTTCTCATTTGCATTATTTTCATAATAATGTGTCTATAGCATCTTCTTGCCAAAATACTAAATTAAAATTGAGAGATAGTTGCAAAAAGGATTTTTAAAATGTATCCTGAACACTGACAAGGTTCTAAATTACATGGCTGTCCCTTTCATCAGAAATCCAATTCAGATTAAATTTTAAAACATGAACTGGTGGAGATTCAAATTTGTCAAGGCAGATTAGCTAAGGTGAAGACTGTGATTCCCCCTGCTCTGCGTATTACAACACTCTGTGAAAAACCACATAATGCTTGAGGTTATACACCTACGAAAAAGCACCCAGAGAGCAAATAGTGGCCACTACATTCATCTGTGAGTAAATAATTTTCCACTGACCGTGAGTGTCCTACATGCATGGAAGAGACAGCCGGATATAGCACTGCAGTCAGTGAGACCAAGAGCTCTGCGTCAGAAAGTGGTGAGGAGCGTAGAGAGGGAAAGAAGGGATCAAGGATGGTATAGGTACACTCATAGAGGATGAAACAGATTGTCTTATTATCAGATAGTGAAACTAATCTTCAAGAGCGCTGGCGCCACCATTTGCCTTCAGTGTGGTAGTGGTAATCTTTTTTCATAAGAGCATGTTTCCTCTTCCCCTATGCCATGTCAACTTCTGTCTCACAAAACAAGTCAAAGTTCCCATAAGTTTATTTCCCCTGAAGTCTTGTCTCGGCGCACAGATCAACGTGTGTCTGCACCTTTTCCTACAACTCTGCTACGCAAACATTTGAATGTCTCCCACTAGTCCCGTCTCCTTGCAGACTTCATTGTCACTTGGCCACTCCTGCTTTCTGCCTTGACTGTGTCTTGCAGGACAAACTAAAATCATTTTTCATATTTTTAATCCAAAGGCGAAAAGACATGCATTTGTTCACATTAGCCTAACGATGGTAAGAGACTTGTCCACATGAGGTTAGAATAAAGGAGAGTGTTTTAAGTATGAGTATCTGACTGTAGCCCCAACATTGGTATTTATATTATCAATATAGATTGTATTATTGTTTGTTAAGGGAATAAATCCTTGCATAGTTGGGTGATATTTTTTAAATTTAAAAGCATATCTTGAATATTTTTACAAGTTAGCATGCATAGACTTACCTCATTTTTTAATCTGCTACAATATATGTTATAACACTAGAGTATTCTACCAGGGTTATTTTATGAATATTTATTACATTTTTAATATTTTTATGTTAAAAACAAAGATTCAATAAACATTCACCTGTTATTTCACGTATATGTTAGTAGAACTTACTGGCCAAAGCAAAATTTTCAAATAGATGCCTTTGTGCTTTTTTTTTAAATTTGGTAGATACTGTTAAATTACATACATATTGTGGCAATGTACAAATTCCATTAATAGCAAAGAGTGATTATTTCCACATATATTTTTTCAGTCAGGTGATATTAGAAACCCGTTACTTTAAATTTATCAATCAATGAACAGAAAACCCTCCTTGTTATTTAAAAATTCATTTCTGAGATTTATGTGAGAATATTTTAAGATATATTTAAACTTTTTAGTTTCTTTTTCGAATTGCATTCATGCATATTTTGTTTATCTTTTCATTGACGTTCTTACTATACAATTTTTATCTAAGGTCATCATTTGCTTCATGCATAGGCTTCTTCACAGCAAAAGCTGTCTTTTCCTGTAAAAGATAACTTTACATTCTCATCACAGTTTCCCCATTGAGCATAACACCTAACTTTGAGTCAAAATTATTTTTTTTTGAAGAACGACTCTTGAAAGTACAGAGACTATGTGTAATATGTTGTCCTTGATGTAAGAAAAAAATAGCATATATAAAAATACATATGATATGTGCATTCATGCAAAAGAAGTATAAGAAGGATAAACCAGAAACTAAAATAATTGGTGACCTACAGGGATGAATAAGTAAAGGGTGGAAGGGGGGAAGAACAGCAACGAGGAAGCAGGAGTGACTCTTTGATTGGCTCTGACTCTTCAACCATACCCCTCACCAAAAAAAAGACAAAATAATAAATAAGAAGAACAACTTGGATGTGAGAACAAATGACTCTAATTGTATTAAAAATGAATAATAAAATCACACTGAAAGGCATGGGGAAAAAAAACTTAATTTAAAAAAATATAACCTTGTCTGAATACTATAATAATAAAGGGGAAAGGGACTGAAAATAAATACTGTTATCCATTTAATAAATGTGTTTTCCCAAGGATACATGTTACCAGTTCCTAATGTTATGTGTGTACGAGTTTTAGATGTATAAATATAGTGTCAATAATAAGAGTCAGCTTCTCACACAGTGAGAAAAAAGTTGCAAAGCAGAAAGGGGAAGGCAAAAATAAGTACTGTGGTGTTGGATTGTAATCGATACATGTGCATGTGTGTGTTAATATGAGTTAGAATGCACGCATGCATTTTCTAGGAGCTGTTTCCTCTGCCAAGAAACCCCCAAACCAAGACACACCATTAGCAATGAGAACACTTAATTCCTAGCTCTTAGTTTCAAAACACCATTCTCCCTATAAAGAACCAGGGCTGCTTGGATAAGTAGTTGAATCTAAGGCCAGGATAAATAATACAAGTTTGAAATGCCTTGTGGTGTTACAAAGTAAAAAAGATCTGTTTTAAAATGAGAGTTTCTTGAAAGAATACAAGAGCCAATCTGAATAATTTGAACAACAAAATAAATTGTATTGTTAGATTATAAACCATAGAATAAAATAGATATCTATGAGTCAATCCTGATAAAATTAGTGATAGAATGAGGAGGAGAACCCTTCTTATAGTAGAATTTCAATTAAATGTAGAAGGAATGAAAGACATAGAAAATTACCATCAGCCGAACACGTCAGTAAAGTCTGCGGTCACTCTGATGGATTTGCCCCTGTAGGTCAACTGGCGCTTACTCCTGGCAGCTTGCGGAATCTTTTCTTTTGTCTTGACTTTGACAGGTTCATCACAATGTGTCTTGGAGAAGCTTGGTTAGAGTTGAGGCGACCTGGGGTCCGATAGCCCTCTGAAAGCAGTGTGTCAGAATCTTTGGTGATATTTGGGAAATTTTCTTTCATAATATTCTCTAGTATGGCTTCCATTCCTCTGGGGCATTCTTCTTCCCCTTCTGGAATTCCTATAACTTGTATGTTGGAACGCTTCATAAAGTCCCATAATTCTGACAGTGAACATTCTGCTTTCTCTCTCTTCTTTTCTGCCTCTTTTACTATCTGAGTTATCTCAAAAACTTTGTCTTCTACCTCTGAAATTCTTTCTTCTGCATGGTCTAACCTGTTGCTGATATTTTCCATTGCATCTTTAAGTTCCCTAATTGACTGTTTCATTTCCTTCAGCTCTGCTATGTCCTTTTTATATTCTTCATATCGTTCATCTCTTATTTGATTCTGTTTTTGAATTTCCTTTTGGTTATTTTCCACTTTATTAGCAGTTTCCTTCCTTGTTTCCATCATTTCTTTCATTGTTTTCAACATGTGTATTCTAAATTCCCTTTCTGTCGTTCCTAACATTTCTGTATAGGTGGAATCCTCTGCAGTAGCTACCTCATGGTCCCTTGGCGGGGTTGTTCTGGACTGGTTCTTCATGTTGCCTGGAGTTTTCTGCTGATTCTTCCTCATGAGTGATTTCTTTTATCTGTTTCCTTGCCCTAATTTTCCTTTCACTTCCTCTTGCTCTTTAAGTTCTCGTGCCTGTGGACTAAGGGTTACAGGACCAGAAGGGTGAGAAGGTTGAAGAGCAAAAAAGGGATGAAAGAAAGGAGGACCGAGTGATAAGGACAAAAAAAGAAAAATAGAGAAAGGAGAGGGGGTGGGTAAAAGGAATATTGACAAAAAGAAGAGAGGCACAGAAAGAGGGAGACAGAGCAATATAGGTGTACAGTAGGGTACTTTGATACAACCTTAAAAAACAAACCACCTTCTGGGGGTGCCCAGTTGGGTGGTTCCCTTGAGGTCAGCAGCTCTTTGCTAACCTGATCAGACACAGTACCCCACCTCCACCAAGTAGAGAGGAAAGACAAAAATGCTATAAATCAAACCAAAACAAGCAAACAGAAAACTTTACGGGATAAAATTGGCTGGAAAAAACAAATAATAGTGGTAGAAACACTAACAAAAATGAAGTTCTAATTACTGAAATAGGCAGCAATGGGAAATTATAATTAAACTAGAAAAATTGAGAAAGAAAAAGGATCTGTATGGAAAAGGTTGAACTTAAAAAACAAAACAACAATCAACAACATCAAAATAAACAAAAAACCCAACCAAACCAAAAAAAAAAGAACACAACCAAAAACAAAGCAGTATGTATATGTTGTTGAATATTGTCTGGGCAACACGTGGTCTTCTGGGGTATGAGATGTTAATCACAGTTCTGATACGACTGGAGGCTGCTAGTTTCTCAAACCCCGGCAGGTAGACACCCTAAATCTCTCTTCAGCCCACTTAAAAGGCACTTTCAGCTTGTTCACTTGCTGAGCAGAAGCTTTCCCAGGGAAGTGCTTGTTGCTGGAATCAGTGCTGAAGTGGCTATCCACTTACTCTGTGTGCCAAAACTGGTCTCCCTCTGCCCCCGAGGCTTAGGGCTGCAAGGCAGCTCAGACCCCACCCTGAGGTTACTTGGTCCCTGGGTTACCAGCTCCCACCCAATTCCAGCTCTGCAACCCTGAGGGCGGAGCTTGCCAGGGCAGATCGCTCACAATGGCTGCCTGTGACCCAGAGCCAAACACTATTAGCTCCGTCTGGCTCAGCGGCTCAGACTGGGGCCCTAGACAAAGGCCAAAGTTCTCCGCACTCCCACTCAGGCTCTCCCCAAGGCAGTTCAGCTGAGTGCCAAGTCCAAAGACACCAAAACAGTTCACAGGTAAGGCCTTTCTGGTTTGCAGTCTCGCTGCTACTGAACTTACAGTTGCTGGCGGGTTTAGACGGATTGAACACACGCGACCACTTGCCGGTTTTCCACTGTTGTAGTCCTCCTCTTGGGGTCCAGAAGTCTCTCGCTGACTCCCTGTATCCTTTCAGGGGTGATGATAGGCAGATCCCACCAGCCAGAGATGCCTGGAGTCCTATCTCCCCAGACTCACGGTGCCCAGATGCAAGGAAGCTGTTACTCGGCTGCCATCTTGCTCCGCCTCCGAAATAAACCTATACTTTCTAATTTTTGCATCAAATGTTCTGTGCCAGAAAATTTTCAATTGTGATAACTGTGGAATAGTATGAATCAAACTAAACCCTCTCAGAGACAATAGTTCAAACACTGAATAAATTGTCAGTAAAAATAACTACAGTAGGGTATTCAACTCTTGACAAAAAGGAACTACATTGAATAAGATTCGCATTTCATTTCTTCTTAATACATTTACCCAATGTACTAGGCAATGGACTACTAGACGTCTAGCAGAAATCCCAGTGTTTCTAGATCAAGGAGTGAAAATGTAGTTTGGAGCCATCGAAGCTGCTGCAAACCAAATGAAGAGCCCCCAGAACACAGAGAGCCAGAGAAGAGTATCTTTGAAATTTGCACGTAAATTCTGCTCAAACCTCTAATTGACTATGAAAGAGCACATACATACCTACACTCTTAGAGACTCTAAAGACAACAACAGAAAAGGATAGATTGAAGGCTGGCAGAACTATGGGGAAAGCCAACCAGAGTTTAGAGTTGAATCTATTTAAACTGTTTGCAAAAATAAAAATCAATACTCTTCACAGAAATTGAATAGATTCCAGAGTCTTTGCAATGTACCATTCAAAATATCCAGTAAAAAGTTTATAAAAATTAACAGATGTGAAGAAACAAGCAAACAAACAAAAAACGTGTCCCAGAATCAAGGGAAAGTCAAAAGATGAGGACAATTTGAGTAATAAAATAAATGATAATAATAGCAGCTTCTGAATCATAGTATAAAATAAGAATCAAAAGTACATTGTAATATACAAATAAATGAATAAAAACAAAAATGCATAGAAATATAGATGTCTTCTGAATAAATGAATACCAAGTCAAAAATACAGTGAGAATGACTGTGTTAAAAAATAATCAATGGATACTAAGACTACAGGTGAAATATTAATGAGAAGAGTGCATTTACGTAGCTTTAGAAGGCAGCTTACATCCTGCTTGTATGTGAAGTGCGATTGGCTAGCTTTACCTGGGCTCCCAGAGAATGTTGGTTAATTTGAATAATTTCAGAGGCCCCTGGTCCTACAGTCTATTTCTAGCTCTCTGGTTCCTGGCCCTGGATATGACACCTAATAAACGGGAAGGGGGTGGAATGTTTGTGGAGAATGCTTAGTAGCGTGTAGAGTGTGAGCCTAATAAGAGAAATGGTTGAGATAGGTGGGGTGGGGAGATTGTGGTCAAAACTTTAAAACTGTATCAGGACAGAACTTTTGGAATATTATACTTAACAGGAGATAGAAGGCAGATAGAATGCAGTGGGGTTTTGAGTGTAGAATGCTTTTTTTCAGTGTGCTGAGAACCTAGTAGACGATCAATTAAATGATGGTGAATTGACGCAGTTATTTATTTATTCATATTTTTATTTCAAAATATTAAGAAGGTACCAATATTTCTGGTTACATAGATCACTTTTGTGATGCTTGAGTCACGCCTATCAGTGGCCCATCACCCAGACTCTGTTTACTGTATCTGTCGGATAGGTTTTGTTCATCCCTCTCTCCCACCTCTCCCATCCTTGATTTTCACTGAGTTTTACTTGCCTCTGTGCACATTGGTTAATTTCCATTTAATAGCAAATACAGGTGGTGCTTTTTATTCCATTCTTTTCAGTGGTTCTCAACTTGTGGGTAACAATGAAAATACATCCTGCATATCAGACATTTACATTACAATTCATAACAGTAGCAAAATTACAGTTGTGAAGTAGCAACAAAAATAATTTTGCGGTTCCGGGTCACCACAATATGAGGAACTGTAATAAAGGGTCGCAGCATTAGGAGGCATTAGGAAAGTTGAGAACCACTGCTTTAGATACTTCACTTACCATAATGGTTTCTAGTTCCATCAAAAATGCAGAAGGTATTAATTCACCCTTACATGGCTAAGTAGTATTTCATGGTACAGGTATGTTACCTTTTATTAATCTGTATGTAAACTGATGGGCATTTGAGTTTATTCCACATCTTTGCAATTGTGAATTATGCTGCAATAAACACTTGAGTACTGGTATCTTTTTTAAGCAAATGACATTTTTCCTTTGAGTAATTACTGATAGTGGGATTGCTAGATTAAATGCTCGGTATGCTTTTAGGTTTTTGACGAATATCCATGAAGTTTTCCATAAATATCATATTGATTTACCGTCCCACCAACAGGGTACAAATGTTCATGTCTCTTCACATCCATGCCACCACCTATTTTTTTAGATTTTTTAATAAGATCCATTCTAATAGAGGCAAAGTGGTATTTCATTGTGGTTTTAATTTGAATTTCCTTAATTATTAGTGATATTCAGCATTTTTTGCAAATATTTATTGGACATATGTTTATTTTCCTTTGAAAACCTTCTGTTCATATTTTTGCCCACTTTTTAAAGAGGTTGTTTGTTTTTATCTTGTTCATTTTCTTGAGTTGTTTGTAGATTTTGGTCATTTATCAAATATATAGCTTAGGAATATTTTCTCTCATTCCATAGGTTGTCCATTTGCTCTGGTGATTATTTCCTTAGTTATAAAGAAGCTTTTTAATTTAATCAAATCTCATTTATTTATTTTTGATTGTTGCCGTGATTGGAATTGGGGTCTTGCCTGGAGAGGCATCTAGAATTTTTTTCTACATTTTCTTTTAGAATTCTTATGGTTTCATTCCCTTTAAGTCTTTTTTCTGTCTTAAATTAACTGCTCTTTCCCCAGTGTATATTGTTCTCTGCTTTGTCAAAGATCAGTTGGTTATAATAGATGGTTTTATGTCTGAATTGTGTTCTGTTTCATTAGTCTATGTTTCTATTTTTGTACCAATATCATGTTTTGGTAAGGTAGCTCTTTCATTGTGGGTCAAAGGTCTCTGTCAATTTTCTGGAAATAGCCAGCAAAGAGGCTAAAGTGCCTCACCAAGCCAGTAAGTTTGCCTGTGGGGGTGGGACCATCTGAGGTTCACCATTTGGCTGTCGGGAGTAGGTTCCGCTCTTCTCCTCTGTCCTCTCCTCTGGAGTCTCCCTCTGGCCTATGCTGGCAGGCAGAAGCCTAAACTAGCTGAGCTCTCCAGCAATGACACTATGGGCTGGGAGCTTCCTTGTCCAGGATCCTACCCCAGGCCTGGAGCATGGCCTTACTTGGGGGCAGGGGTGCTCCACAGTATGCTATGGCTGGAACCCAGTCTGCACTATCTTTTTAATTCTGTCCACTTGGGATTTCTTGCCTCCTGATATTACTTCACAAATCTCCCCTCCATGTTCTCACACGACACCCTCAAGTCCTAGGGGTAGAGGGTATGGCATGAGGGCCTGGATCTTCAAAGATCAATCCTTGACCATGCCAGAGAGAAGCATGTTGGTCCTGAGTTGCCTACAGGTTGCTCAATGGGGTTCGATGTTCCTCTGCTTCAGGATGTGCCCTGCTCTTATGGAGAAGCTGTGAGAACAGCCCCAGGAAGGGCTGGTGAGCCAGGAGCTCACAGTCTGAGTACTCCTCTTGTTGTGAGTCTTTGAGAGGAAAGGTTTGAGCCATTCTCTGTGGAAACTTTGGTGTGGTGGGTGAACTATGAGGGGGAAGCAGCTGGTCCTGACAGCCCTAGCTCAATCATTTGGCAGCCATAGGTGGTGGGAAGGACAGAAACAGTCAGAATGGAGGAAAGTTAGCACTTTAGTCATCTCTGTCCCTTCATCCAGGAGCCAGCCAAACAAATGCCCAGGCTCTGGGATCATGCAGATCCCCTGGGGCCTACTGGCCCTGTGGCTCCCACTGTCTGTACTGGATTTGGGAAATGTTTGTATGGAAAGAATCAAGACTGTAACTGAGGGGCTAAAGTCGGTTAGCCCCTGGGAGGCACAAATTTGCACAGTGGGGGTAGAGAAGCAATATGGCATCCCTGCTGTCTCAGCTTGGGCTTGTGGTAACCAGAAGTGATGCTAAGGTGGCTGGCTGCCTGGGCTTTTGTCCTCATGAAGCTGCCGGTTCACTGGTGGCAGCTGTTTGGGGGCTCATGAAGGTAGAAGGCTTTCCAGCTGCTCAGGAACCTGATGACTGCCAGAGATATGAGGGAGGGAGAACACCCACCCCAACTCTTTGTCAGGCTCTGAGCCTTTCATGGATTAATGTCTGCTGTGCTTTCTCTAGTTTGCAGTGCAATTTCTCATGGAATTTCTCACAGTGTCTGGTACTTTTTCCTTGGAAATATACCCAATCTTTGTTTATATTTGTTTTTTTTTCCCTCCCTGTACATAAAATTTTTCCTTCTGTCTGAGACATACCACAGCTGATTTCTCTGGTCAGCTGTTTTATCTCTCTTCTTCCTTAATACACTGATGCAGTTACTTAAACTGCATATTATGTTGAATACAATCAGCTTTGTATTTGGGTCATAAAACTATTACTCTTCTGAGTAATAGAAGAACTCAGCCCTGGACTCCAGCTTACATACTTCTGGGTTTAAAACCCTACTAACAACTGGAAGAATGAGTATTTTGGTGACAGGAAGCTATTGTTTATCATATACTGTTTTCCCAAGACACTGTTGACAGCCGATGAGCACATTCTCTTATTTGAAAGAGATATGAGAAAAAACATGTTCTTATATTTTAGGGCCTATAATTTTCTTGGAAATAACTTTAAAAGGAAGTGTAAAATGCTCATTGGTAGAAAGAATAAAAAGATTCTAAATCGTTCTAGAAATACTTCCAATGATGATTTCATCTTAATGAAAGGAAGTGTGGAAAAGAAAATGATGGCTAAGTCAGAAAGTATATAATTGGGACACAACACTAACTGTATAACATCAAATCTGCTTTCACTGCTTCTGAGCTTTTTTTTTTCCTGAAAAATAACAATGAGATCCCTGTTAATAATGGTGGTATTGATATGTATCAGAGACTAAAATTGAGAAGTGGTTTTAGACAGTGGATGATTTGTAGATGTCTTTAGGGAAATGTTTAATTTTAAATATCATTTGTACTGTTATTATCATAGACAACATTAGACATAAGATAAACTGACTTATCTGGTATTAATTGAAAAATACTAGGAAAGATTTGTGAGCTAAAGTAAATGCCAACGTTAATAGCCACAGCATTAGCAATTTAGGAACACTCTTTTAAAATGCAAAGATTATTAGGAATGGTAAGAGAGAACACCACAGCCAATCTTTCATTCCTTGGTTCAAATCCCTTTATGATTCTTTTTCATTTACTTAGTAAAAATGACTATGTACTATTCATAGTGATCTTCAAAAGTGAGTATCAGGGAGGAAGATGAATATAAAGCTGAACAGGTTGTAGGTCTCTTCTTCCAGGATCATGAAGTGTGTCAGAGAAATAACACTCCTTCCTAAATAACTATAACTTAAAGTAAAAAGCCAGAAGAAGACATTTCAAGAAATCAGAAATTTCAGACTAGTCTCTCTTATGAATCTAAATGGAAACTCTAATATATATAATTATATATATATATATATCATTAACAAGGTGAATTCACCAATAAATATAAAGGGTAATGCATCATAAGTAAGGAAGTTTCATTCCAGAGAACGAACGTTAGGTTTGCAATATAAAACCAATATATTCACCATATAATTAAATAAATGAAGAAACATGGACAAATCTTTTCTGTGGAAGAATTTCAGATAAATTATATTAATTAAGACAAATTAATAATAAGTTATACAAACATATTGCTCTTAAAAAAGTGAGAAATTGAGTGTAACTTCCCAGTCCAAGAGTGGGATGGATGTAGTGGTTTCCTTTCAAAGAAAGTGTAGAAAGCAAGAACAAAAGAGGAATTTTACACAAAAGAATCTGACGGACACTAGCTCAGCCAGGTAACAGATGTTAGTGTCAGCCATGAAAAGTCATGCTGATAGTTGTAGAGTCCAGCTTTTGGCCAAAAACTCATGTGTGAGTTTTCAGGCCCAGCCACGGGCAATTTACAAAGGCTTTACCAGGCAGTCCTCACAGAGAACAGCTTCTTTTTCCCACAACAGATGGTATACACAGCCAGTGCATTGCCATGTCTCTAAGGGAATTTCAGCCAAGGACTCAGGACCCCCACACTGTCCAACTTTTTATGGGACATTGGATGGTTCCCCAATGTATACATGCATGAGGGAGCTCAAGTTGGAGATTTTCTTATTGTGGAAATGTGAAAACACGTTTTCCATTCTGATTCAGTACTTTTCCACTTCTTGCCCTTTCCCCTTGCCTTCTACCTGGATGCAGGGCCTGCAAAATTGTAGGGAGATTGGTTTGAGGAGTCCCTTGACAGTAAGATGACCAACCACACTCCCACGTCTATGGTGATTCACCTGACCCTCTACCAATCTGCTAACCCATGGAGAAAATGGAGTGGGGAGAGGTACCACACTTTCTAGTTTAGCATGTTACTTATACTGTCACAGTAGGTGACTAAAGGGTTACCTTTTCATTTTTGGCTTTTTGCTTAAAATGCCTACTCCAATGCCTGGTCTCAGCTTTCTCCAGCTCAGGGGAGCTCCACACCAATTGTATGTATCTTTGATACACGTGCTGAAAATTCTAATTAAGATGTACAAAATTTTAAACTCAAAAACAAAATCACTACCATATAAAATTAAAAAAAAACAACAAAGAAAACCCACATAGAAGCAGAAGTATGCAATATTAATGGTTTAGAAAACTCAGTATTTAAAAATATCAATTCTCCATTGATTTAAAATTCTGTGTATGTTCACTGAAGGAGTTCAGGAAATTTCACCCCAAAATAAGATTCCTTAGTATAAAGAATATTTTCATTTAAAGGCCCTTCAAGATCAAAAAGCATTACAAGGCATTTGCTCTTTATCTGCATAAATTGGACTGAGGGATCAAAAGAACGATCGACTTCCCTTCCTCTACCTATTATCTCAATATATTGCAGAAAAGAAAATCAGGAATGTGACCATATACCTGGCCCAAATCATTTAAAACATAATACCTGTCTCTCCAGTAAATTTACAAATCAGCCTGTCTCCCCCTCAGTCCATTCATTCTCCCAAGTGTCTATACATCCTCCCTAGAAAACATTTATTGCCTCTAAACAGAATTTCTTATATTCCTCATTTCTCCCTCCCTCCTAAAAGGTGTATATAAAAATATCTGGATTCCATTTGTGATTTCCAAAGAAATGATAAAATGTTGAGGTGATAGATATGCTAATTAATCTGATTTTGTCATTCCCCAATGTACACATGTATCAAAACATCACATTGTACTTCATAAATATGTATCATTATTGCTGTTTGATTAGAAATAAAACAAAATATAAAACAATCTTTAAAAAAGAAGTCATATTTCCAAAGATAAAATTTTGTGTTTGAGAAATTGAAAGATTTTCCTTCTGATACCTAGTGGGAAGAAATGAAAAGGCCAGTGTCACACCCACACATACAACACATGATTTACAACTAAAATGATACTACCTTGTAGCAGTGCAAGACATAAATTTTCATTAAATAGTGCTGTGCCAACCAGATATCCATATGGAAAAAAAAAGTGATATCTCACATAAAACATTAAAAAAAATCAAGTCCAGATTTATTTTACACCTAAATATAAAAGACAAGGGAATCAAGTTTCTAAAAATAATATACAAGAAAGTTTGCACAGCCTTAGGATATAAAAAATTGTTAAGGAAACAGAATACCAAAGTAAGTAATAAGGAAAATATTGATAAATTAGAATCATTAATAGTAAATATTTCATATTGCCAAGATCTAATAGAAAAAGAGAAAGTAAATTCTAAGAATAGGTCAGATATTTCCCAGGCATTTATTCTACAGAGGGCCTATATGAATACTTATTTCTAAAATGAAAAAGACATACATGAAGACGGCCAAATATAAAACAGATTTTTGTCCTGAAAAGACAATTTACGAAAAAAAAAAATTTTTTTATAGCCATAAAAGAAATGAAAAGGTATTCAATGTCTGTGAGCATCAAAGCAAAGCAAATTAAAATGTGAGGTCAACATCACAATATTGGCTAATATTAATAACAATATGTTCTCTTTTTAGGGAAGATAATATAAAGTGTTGATGAAGACAAGACACAGCTTTAGGTTCACTGCTTATGGAAATGTAAACACTAGGACAATATATGATATGATTATATTTATGCACTGTCCTATTTCTATATTTATATTCAATAGAAATCCTTAAATCATATACAATAATATTTTAAAAATTATAGGAGTTACATGGATGAAGAAAGGAACAGTTTATAATTATGCAGAGAAAATTCTAGGGTCTGTGATATTCTAAATCTTAGTATTATTGTTGGTTTATATTTGTATTCACTTGACACAAATTTATTAAACTGTATACTTATATTTTTTCTGCTTTGCAATGTGTAAGTTTTACTTCAAAAAAAATTTGAGTTAAAAAAAAACAATGTGGCCAGGCAATGGACCTATAATCCTAGCACGCTGAAGGCCTAGGCAGGTGTATAGCATGAACTCATGAATGAAGACCAGCCTAAGGAAAAGAGAGACCCTGTCTCTACTAAAATAGAAAAACTAGAGTTGGAGGTTGTTGTAAGCTATGATGCCATGGCACTCTAACCAGGGCAACAAGTTGAGACTCTGTCTAAAAAGAAAAAAAAAGAAAAAAAAAAAAAGGGTGGCACCTGTGGCTCAAAGGAGTATGGCACCGGCCCCATATGCTGGAGGTGGTGGGTTCAAGCCCAGCCCCAGCCAAAAACTGCAAAAACCAATGTTTCTTATAGAAAACTAATGAAGATGCTAGATTTAGATTGCTTGTTACAGAATAAATTGAGACTTCCTCAATTTGCATATTGAAACCTTAACTCCCATTGTGACTGTTTTTGGAGACAGGATTTATAAGGAAGCAATTAAGGTTAAATGAAGTTAAATGAAGTTAAATTAAGGTTTCATAAGGGTGAAACAGACTGTGTGTCTCTCTAGGCACATACGAGGAAGTCACGTGAGTGACCAGTGAGATGGCAACTGCCCACGAGCCAGGAAGAAATCTATCAATAGAAACTAAATTGACTCGTTACCTTGGTTTGGGACTTCTAGTCCTCAAAACAGTGGAAAGATAAATTTCTGTTGCATAAACTACACAGTGCATGTTTTGTTATGGTAGCATGAGCTAGCTAATACAAGTTTGACAATTAAGTTCATGAATTTGCCACCATGAACTTATAATCAAAACGATACTGTCTTGAAGTTGTGCAAGAAATAAATTTTCATTAATTAGTGCTGTGTTAACCAGATATATGTACATCCCTATCTCTCACTCTGTGCAGAAAGGTAGGAACCTAATTTCAATAAGCAACAATTAGCAAGCAAAGATGACCTCATCACATTGACCAATCTCCCCCTGACATTCTTTCTCCAATATATTTGAACTAGCTTACAAAAAGCTTACTAGCACTCAAAAAGTCTCTCAACTTTTGCCTCCTGAGTTCTTTGACTGATTCCTTCTCACCTAGATCAGGTTTTGCTTCTTATTTTTGGATTTTATTGTGTTTAGATAAAGTTTCCTTCTCCCTCCCATACCCTACACATGAGAGTGTGTCTGTAGCATATATTGGGTACGAATTTTGGCTTTGCTTGTGGGTACTGTGATGATAGTCTAGGTTCTAGATGAATTCCTTTGTTATAGCCAAAGTTATGCAGTGGTTTCTTAGTTGCCAGTTGTTTGTAGACCACAGCAGTGGTGATCTGTGTGTGTGGAAAGATTATCTCTCATTGATGAGGGAAAGATAGAGTTCTTTGAAACCCTCTTTCCCCAGCTCTCTTGCCTTCTTAATAGTATAAATTTTATAGGCACACCCAGTTTAATTTCTGAGGGAGTAGGTGGTGCTTGTGGGTAAGAATCAATGATACACTGTATAATTGTGTCAGTAAATATGGTAAAGGGCTGTGCAAATTGATGTCCCTGTGAGTTTATGGTGCTTGGTAAGAGGAATAAACTGCAATGCTGTTTTTGGGACCTGTGACTGATTCTAAACCTTCTCAAGAAATATTCAAATACCCTAGATGTTTGATTGTACCCTGAAATATCCAGTGGGGTTCCTATTCTCCATCATAACAGAGTGGATGAGTGAGTCTGGGTGGGGCTGGGTTGAGTGAGTATGTCCTCAGGCTTCACAAAAACTGGTAAGGTAGCTGTGTCAGCAAGGGTAAAATGTTCACTCTCAGGCTTCTGCAGAATGCTACCACAAAGGGGCTGAATTGGTGCCCCACTCAGCCAGAAAGTCTGCTTGTGTAGGAAGGGCCTTCTGAGATTTATAATCTGGCTGTCAGGCACAGATTTCCCTCTTTTCACTCCTCCTCTCCTCTATTTTCTTACTTTCACAATTGCCAGAAGGCAGGAGTTCAGATTAGCTGAGCTCCCCCATTATGGCACCGTGGGGTGGGAGCTTCCCTGTCTAGGATCCTGCCCTGGCCTGAGAGCATGGCCTTCTTCTGGGAGGGGGGTGGTACTCCATGAGTGTTCTAGGGCTGGGATCTACACTGCACTCTCTCTTTTCTGCCCACATAGGCTCCCTTGCTTCCCATGATTAGTTCACAAATCTCAGCTCCATGCCCCCCAGCAACACAATTGATTCCTGGGGGTACAGGATCTGGTCTGCCCCTTGGTACCTGAAAAACCAATCCCTGGCCATTCCATGGAGAAATGTACGGGCTGCCTATGGGGTGCTCAGCAGTTGTGATGTCCTTCTGCTTTGTGGTATGCCTTGCTCTAAGAGTGCAGCCAAGTAGGCAGCACCAGGGAGAGCTGGTGAGCAGGGAGCTCAAGGTATGAGCACCCCTTCACCCACTGTAGGTCTTTAAGAGGAAAGCTTTGAGCCCACTCTTCATGGAAGCCTCAGTGTGGTAGACACACCAACAGAAAGGAATCAGCTATTCCTTAGGGCCCCAGCTCAATCATCTCTTGGCAGCTATGGTTTGGAGAAGGAGGAACAGCTGTCTGTGTGGGAATAATGGAAATGAAAATCATGGGGCTCAATTCCCTGGGAAAGATAAAAGTGGGTGGTAGGTGGAGAAGCAATATGGCATCCACCGTATTGTCTCAGGTCTGTACTAACAGGAAGCAATTCATTCCTGGGGGTTGATGCCTGGTGTTTTCTTAAGAAGTTCATAATTTACTGGCAGCATCAGCTTTTGGCCTTGTGAGGGTAGAAAGTCTCTCCACTAGCTCAGGAGCCTGCTGACTGTCCCCCCCCCACACACACACACACATACCACCTACCCTTTTTTCTGGACTCCAAGCCTCTCAGGGGTTGGTCTCTGCCTATATCTTTCTCCTTGTTCTGCTCTGCAACTTCTTCCCATGGAATCTCTGGTAGATTCTGGCATTTTTCCCTCAGAATTATACCTAATTTATGTTTGTTTCTTTTTTAATTTAAAACTTTGCCTTCTTTCTGAGATTACCTCGCAGCTGCTATCTCTGGTCAGCCATCTGTCTCCCTCTAGCTTTCTTCTTATTTGTATATGGACCTTACATTTGGTGACCAAGAATTTGATCATAGTCCTAAAATAAAAAAAAAAATCCTCAATGGCTCCTTTCTAGTGATGTAAGTGTCCTAATTGGCATCTAAACTTGATGACAAGTGTGATATGTCATAGTTATCATTGAAAGGTAAAATGAATTAATACATATTAGGCTTCTCTATACTCCTTTATTTATTAATGAAGAACAAATATCCAATGAGTGATAGAAAGAAGGAATACTAAGGTCCTTATATGTAGCATATATTCACTCAGCTTCTTTACAAAAATGCTCTCATTGAATCCTCATAAACACCATATGAGATATATGTTAATCATCTCCATTTTATAGGTAAAGAAACTGAGCGGACAAATTACAAGTAAATGGCAGAATAACGATTCTCACCCAAAGATGACTGACTCAAGTGCTTGAACTTATTTTCTTTATTCTATGATGATTCCTTTGTATTTTATTGAGAAATATTAATATATCTAAGATGAGTATACTTCTTTTTCATTATACATTATCAATTATCATTAAACATTCTTGAAAAAGAGCGATCTTCATACCCCCAATATAAGGAAATACTTTGAAATAATAAAACTGTTGTAATAGCCAAACATTTATTTTATCTATGTAATTATTTAGTGTATGTTTTTTTGAAGTATATCAGTAATACTTTTCTCCCAACCTTTTGTGAAATGAAGATGATGTACAGTGAGGAAATAAGACTGAATTAGTGAACAAACATCATATTTAGATCTTATAGTTGGAATAAATTTCTCCTTAATCCATAATATTGGCAAGCAGTCATATTAAATTTCATATTAAATTTCAGAGTAAGAAAGAACTAAAATTTGGCTGCATTTTTTCACTGGAGATGCAAGTGAGGACCATGAAAGCATGATGACTAGGGAACATTTTTGTATAAATACCTCTTATGATTTCTTCCCATTTAGTAGTATCATTAAACTTTTTAGAAAGCACTACTAATTGTGTCAGATGTTTCCCCTAAGTAACAGGATTTATGAAAGATAACCTAAAGTTAGGTTGTCATTAGGGATCTTGGGAATAACCTAAGAAAAGAATCACATTGAGCTATATGCTGGAGAAAACAATGGGTGGAATGAAGTTTGGGCTCAGGTTGGTCCAGACCTGGGATTGTCTGTATCATCCTCATAAAAGCATTGCTCTACAAGTTTCGTGGGGGTGATCCCTTCACCAAGAGGTAGATTTTAGCTGGTCTAAATGAATTGTGTCATTTTCATAGTAATTGGTTTAAGGATAGGTGTGTAACCTCTACAGTTCCAGACACAATAATCCTTCTGACGGAATATAGTAGGAAACCCTTAGTCTAAAGATCGAAGGCTTATAGCACTGTAGAATGAATGTATATTCACTTCCTGATAAGGTTAGAATGATTGGGATAAAGTTTCTCAAGGTCCTCAGATCTGATCTGTGGTTGCCTTCATCCCACGTTCAGTGATTTCAGTCCATGGCTTGTAAGACACTGAGCTTTTAATTGTGAACGCTTTAAGAAATGCATACATTAAATGTATCAAAGAATTAGATAATTAATATTGCCAACTGCAATAGAGGGAAATGTAGCAACTTAGCAAGCAGGTAACCTAAACTTTATGGCTAAATCTAAATTTTAAATTCGGTTGTTTAAATTTGTTCATCTTTAAAATTAAAAGCTCAGACACCATATTTTCTGGGGTTTGCCATAAATAATAGAGAAAAATAGACTCACGTTGTGGCTGATCATATTATTTCATACTGATTCTGATCTTTAGAAGCATTTTTGCAAGAGCTGCTGATTTGGCGAAGGAGAAAAAAAGTACATCCAGTCAATTATGGAAGCTATGATTTTTGCAAATTCCTAATCAATAGGTACATTGAAAATCTTTTTCCTTCTTTTACACTAAAAATGTGTTTTCCCACTTGAAAAAACAAATATCTTCTAGAGGACCTCCCACCTGCATTGTCATTCCATTTATTAAGTTAGATGTAGGTGCTAACCTGGCCCATGTGTGCAGAATGATGAGAAAATTTTTGTACTTGTTGGATTACATCACTGATTTTTTTTTCTTTTCTCCACATACCGATATTCTCCAAGTATCAATTTTCACATAAGTAGATTCCTAGCCAGAATGCAGTTATAATATCAAATTTTAGTGGAAAATATTTGTTTTATTTTATTAAAACAACAAGCAATTTGGATCACATATTTTTCATTTCTCAAAATACATGATTTTTTTTTACCAAATTTTTGTATTTTTTCAAATCTCTGTGCTGTTACATACTATTCTTTATTCAATGAAGCACAAGAGTTTGTGCACAGGAAATACAAAACAAATTAAAATCTAGCACAGATGTTATCAAATATTTTATGAGAAAAAGGGGTTCGGTTACCAAATACTTTGGGGAAACATTGTTGACTGTATTCCCCGTTAAGAAGGAGGTAATACTAGCATTAACACATTAAGTTTGTAAGATGTCCTGAAGTTAAACAAAAGAAAACACACACAAGCACACAAACACCCTCCAGTTATCTTTCTTTAACTCTGTTTTTCCCAGATGCATTTGATGTTAAACACTTTCTTCCTTAAGTAATAAATACTATGTTTAAAAGTTCCAGAGAATAACCTGTGAAATCATTTACTAGATAATATTTGGATCAAAAGTCTTTGGGCTTCAAAAAGCTTAATAATACAAGTTTCTGTATTATCTCAGAGTTCCTCTAAAGAGGGTGGTTTGTAGGGATAGTACTTCTCAACTTTGGCTATATGATCAATGATAACTAGTTTCACAATATGGCTACTTGCTCTAGATTCCCATTTTTAACTATAAAAATAATCCAGAGCACCTTTTTTTTCTCATTGGAAAATAAATATCTTGTAATTACACGATTAGTTGATCTACAATCATTTTAGGTTACAGCACATTTTTTATTTCCAAAGGTAGCAGATAGGCCTGAATATTGCACAATATTTTATCCAGTTTACTTCAATGTTATTTATGTTCTATACCAGGAAGTTTGTGCAAAAAAATAATACTATTCACACCACTATGTTTAGTTACAAAGTACATTCCTTGCCATGACTTTAGTCCAGTTAAATATTCATTTGTTTACGTGACCAAATAAATATTATAACATTCAGAAAAGAATAGGCTGATAAAAAATTCACCAACTGATATTTTTTCTCCATTCTCTCTTTGTGTATTGAATTCTGATACTGAAAAAAGGAATTTTTTGAGATTTGCATTGGTGTTTTCTTTCAATTCATGTATTTCTCATTTATTTAAAGTCATGAACAAAGTTCTTTAATATTACAGTACTTTAAATCAGTACTGACAGACCATTATAATATATTTTATTTCTCTACAATTTTAGGTTAATATTTAATTTCTCAAAGGAAAATGGGCAATATCAACTTTTGAATCTTATAATTTATTAATTTTTATTTTTAAACATTTACAGCATTAGCATTAAGTGTGTTATAAATGTAACTACTAGAGATGTTACATTTTTACCTCTTCATGCCTTTATCCCTTTTTTTCTGTTTTCCTTCATTTTTAAAGTTTAGCTATTTTTCTTTTTGTAAGTGGACAATAACTCAAACTCACAAATTTTCATCCTATCCAAATAGAATTTTCACATTCATTTCATGTTATCAACTTTAAATTTGAATCCTAATTTTGTTATTCAACTAAATCCAGTAATCTTATCTGACAGACCTCTGTAAAATAAATTATGTTCTAGATTTTTCTCATCATCATCAAGTCTACAAAATCATAGGAAAAGTATTTATTTATCAAATAAAATATATTCTATACAAATTGTGGAAGGCTGTAATTAAGCAACTTTGGGATACACATGCTGATGGAGAAAACATCGGATCCTTAGCTACTATGCCAGAAGAGCTGGCAGGCATGCCAGAAACAGAGATGAGCTCCGTTAGGGAGGAATAAAAGGGTCCGTGGAGATTCAGCTACTGTGACATCAGCTGACCCTACTTGTTAGCAAGACCCCAATATGCTCTGGCTGGCATGAGATGTGGTAATTGCAATGGATGGCCATATTTGTAGAGCAGCAGATAAAAAGAAGCAACAGGTATAAATTGTATTTTATCTGGTAGTCACACCCTACGAAAATGCTACCAAGTCCTAAAGGTCAGGAAAATTACAATAAAAAGAACTTTCTAATAGAGTTTAGAAATAGTTATAAAATATATGACATTTAGAAAAAATTTTTAAAATGTGTTTAGCCGAGTATAGTACATTTTAGAATGGAATGGAGTACTACATAAAAGTAATGTCTGGATAAAAACAATATAATCGTTAAAATATGAATGATAGCGATGCAAGTCCAAGGTTGTGGTGAGAGGCTCTCAGCCTTCCCTTTGACCCTAAAGAAATTGGTATGTAGCCTGAAAGGGAAACACTTCCTTGAATCACAGACGGTCTTAATTATATTCTCTATCTATAGGAGGCTTACATCATCTGAAAATGTTAAAAAGAGTATTTGTGAATGTATGAATCATTATTTGAATACATTTGAATGCATACATGAATGGATTATAAATTTTATGAAGTCAGTAATTTAAAGTAATTAAGGTCCAAGAACTGTTTTATTCAAGTTTATCGTATTGGTTAAATTGTTGCTATACTATTTCCTTTCAAGGCTCATGGTTTCTTCTACTTTTTTACATATTTTTTTATGCCAGGAGGAGTTTGTCTTCAGTTGCAAAAAGTGAAATTAATATTTATCTATTCATGAATTCACAGATTCAATCACTCATTCAACAAACGCCTTGAGGTTCCTACCAGCCAGAATGTATCAGGGGCATAGCTAAAATAAAAAGTTAGTTCACCTGCTGTCTCAAAGGCAGAGTACCCCAGGGACTTTTCCTGCCTCTGTCATGGAGCCTGCTGTGTGTGCAGTCGACATCTCAGTTCCTCTTCCTAAATGGGGCACGGTCACCCCAGGACCTTGTTTCTTCAAGAGAATAATGGAAAAAGCATAAAGGCATGCTTCTAGACCTTTCTGAGCTTTCAGTCAAGCATGTAAGGGAGTTCTGATAGGAAACACCATGTGGTATCTCTCGGTGGGGTTAGCTGACACTTTCTGAGGAAGGTGATGTGCCGAAGTCTGAAAGACGCATGACAAGACAGACATTGTTGGGAAGGCAGAAGTCAGGGTGGGGACTTGGGGAAAATATTCTAGGAAAAGAGGACACATCTTGATAGGAATTATAAATACTGTTCTTCTATTAGAGTATTTATACTTACTATTCTTCTACAATAAATGTATAAGTACATTATCATTTTAAAGATTTTTAAGGATATTGAGTACCGGAACTAAATACGGAAAATGTGCCCTTACTTTACTCACCAGTTAGAGATAAGACTAAGAAGTTTGAGATATGTTATTCCATTTCTCAATTAAGGCTCTATGCACATTCAAAGACATGGAAACACATGCATGCATATTATAAACAAATAGGCTTATATTATACACTCAGTCTGATTTTTTTTTGATGTAATTATGTATCTTGGAGCACTTCCTAGGAAAATACACATAGGTGGACCTCCTTCTTAATGTCCACATCATCTCCCATAACATAGATTTATCATATTTACAAAATTAGTCTCTCCAAGGTGGATATTTAGGTCAACAGGGTTACAATGAATATTCTTAAGCCTAAACCTTTGAGTTTGAAGGTAGAATTAAAAGTATTTTCTTTTCTGATATATACTGTCAATCTAATTGTCCTCCAAAAAATGTTTTACTAATTTGTAATAATATCAGAAGTTATGTCACTGGAGACTTTTCTAATACTCCTAATACAATAGATATTTTCATACTTTTACACTGTTGACAGATGATTCTACAATCTTAGGTATACATATGGCTCTAATTCAAATACCGTTCAGAATAGAGCAGGTCAAATAAACTTTGGAATCAATAGTAAAGAGCTTGGCAAATTGATAAGGATATACTCTCACTACATAGGATATAGAAATTTATACATTTCTGAAAATACTCTGTGGGCAAAGTAAAAGGAAATTGTAGCTTGAGGACCATTAGTTTGAGACCTTGTTCTTAGGGAAGAAGTTAATGGGCAGACATCAGCCCCGGTTCCACTGAGTTTCTGCCCTTCTCCTTCAGGCACACTCAAGGTCAGTCCTTACCAATAGACAGAGAGATCCGTCTATGAACATCCTAGTTTAAGGACCAAGTATAAGAGATCACTTTCCATTACTTTACCATGGGGTGAGTTATTTCATACTCTGTGGAAAAGATATTCATCGTAGTCGGAATCAGAATGATAAAAGATAAAGCACTTGTAGGAAATTTGACATGTTTTCTATTTTTATGCAAAATCTGTGCTTTGCTCCAACATCTCAGCTTTTAAAAAGCACCAATTATCTCTTTAGTGAAACCATGAATTTCAAACTTTCATCTCATTCTCCAGCATATTTTGTTTTTCTGCATTTGACACATTGCTCAGATTTGTATGACTGGAAAGCTGTTCTAACCTATTAGTCAGGTACCCTTTCAGTCTGGTGAAAAGGATGGTCTCTACCAATAAAAAGGACCTGCCTTTATCAAAAGGGCACGAAGAATTGCCACACCGCTACCCCAGCTGCATTTTGAGGAAAAGTACCTTTGTCACCTCATTCTTTCCCTGGATATTCTGCCTGGCACTCATTATCTCGCACCTTCATCCACCAAATGCTCTCACCATTTACCTCAGCCCCTTAAGTTCTGGATAAAAATGCCTTTATTTCCTGTTGGTCATGCCCATCACTAAATTAGAATATTCTCAAGTCCTCTCCTAACCTCACTTTGTATTTCTAAGTCCCAACTCGCATCATTCTACATCTTTAACATTCACAAATCCATCCACAATCTGCTACTTTGATTCATTATCTCAAAATTTGCTCCTGTTAACTGCACCTTCTAAACTGATTTAATTTCTCTCCATCAAACGATGAATGTCACTCCCCTTTGAGGTAACTCCATTGCCTCTTATCCTCTGCCCAGACCTAGCAGTATTCTTTTTCATCTATTTCCCTTCCCACGTTCTTCTCTTCATGGAGAGCACCGCCATGATTTGATTCACGTGCGTGATTTTGCTCAATCTTTATATGAATGAGTTTGAAACACCTGTTCTGATAAATATTCTGTTTCATTCAGAAAGTTGTGATGGCATTGTAATGGATCAATTAAAATTACCCAGATATATGGTACTGATGACAGTGTTCCCACATATACTGATCATTTACTTAACTTAGATAATCTTATGTTACCAAGAATTCCTTTTTTCCCCTCTTTCTTTCCTCTTCCTCCTCTTCTTCATCCATTGAAACCTGATTCATTATAGTGAATTGTCCTCTTTACCAAACTGCAAACTTGGTGGTTTTTTCATTATCATTTATAATTGGCACATAATAGTTGTACATGTTAACAGAGTACAGTATGATGACTCAATGATACACACATTTTACAGTCATCAAATCAAGGTAATTACCATATTTCCCCTTTAAACATTTATTATTTCTTTGTGGTGACAACATTCGAAGTCTTCTCTTCTAGTGATCTTGAAATACAAAGCACATTGTTACTTGCTATAATCACTTTGCTATGGAATAAAACTCCAGATCAAATCCTTCCTGTCTAATTGTAACTTTGCACCTGCTGACTCACCTTTCTCAGTCCTACCTTGATCCCTGTGTTCCCCCATACTCTGATGGCCATTATTCTATTCTCTACCTCTGAGAAGTGAATTTGTTCAGATTCCACACGTGGGCGACATTATTTGGTGTTTTTCTTTCTATGTTTGGCTTATTTCTCTTAACATGAAGTCCTTCACATCCATCCAAGTTGCCACAAATGACAGGCTGGCAGGAATACAGAGACAAGGGAACTCTTACACACTGTTGGTGGGAATGCAGATTAGCACAGACATTATGACATCATGGAAAATAGTATGTAGGCTCCCCCAAAAGTTAAAAATAGAACTACCATGTGATCCAGCAACCCCATTATTGGGTATAAATCCAAAGGAAATGAAATCAGTATGTCTAAGAGATATCTGTACTCCAATGTTTATTCAAACACTATTTATAATAACTAAGATATGGAATCAACCTAAATGCCCATCTAGAGATAAATGGAGAAAGAAAAGGTTGTACATATATTCAAAGGAATACTATTCATCCAGGGAACAGAATTAAATACCAAGAATTTCTATGAAACTGTTCTGATAATTCTAAGGTCTGTATACCTTTTAATAAAGCTTTAGTTATTTTAAAATAATATCATCTTTGACTATCAATATGGTGGATTGTCTACTATGTTTTTCAAGGTAAACAAAGAAACTGAGGCAAAATTAACATAAGTAGAGCATTTATTTGGGGCAAGGTTGAAAACTGCAGCCCAACAGACATAGATGAATGTATGCTCTGATTAGCAGTAGTTACAAGTGGGTATATTAAAAAAAAAAAAAAAAAAAGGCAGTTCTTTAGTTGTTTGCCAAGAATTAGTACTGGTTCATTAAAAGAACATAAGCTATTGATTGGCTCACATTGTTCTTTGTATCATAACTTCCAAGAACATGAAGTTAATGGGTGAACATCACTTTGTGCAACTTGTCCTAAAGTCTTAAGAAATTTTTCATCTCGTCTGGAAACCACAGGGAGGGAAAGAAGAAACGATGCCTTGACACAGTTATCCCTGGACATGGCTGTTGGGATGTGAGTAAAGTCTCATGGTCATGTCTCTTCGAGGCTGATACATTTTGCAGACCTTACATCCCTCAGACTTTTCTGAGCTACTTTTCTTTCTTACTGTAAAAAACATTGTTAAAAACTTAGGAGGCATTGTTCTTGAGTTTTTGATATCCACTTGGCTGAGAAATAAACTATGTCAGTGGCATCTGACTATCCATCTGCCTGGTTCCTCACCCTTTATTTAGCTATCCTTGCTTACAACCGAATCTTCTAGGGCTTTTGAGACTCATCTGCATTGCTAAATGACAAACATAATGATCCTTAAAGCAGCTCAAACCTGGATGGTTGTTCAGATGTAAACCGAGGTGAACCAAAAATTTAATCAAAGTTAAATTCATAGAAAAGAAATGTAAAAGACATTATTTATATGCATTCAAAGAAAGTACCCTTTCATGTCCTTAATTCTGTTGTAAATAAACTCAGATTTGTTCCAGAAGATAGCTAAACAATGTAAGTTGGAAAATTCAACATTATTCATCCCACAATGTATCCTGCATCGTTTTATGACTTCAAATCCAGAAATCAAGGGAAGTAACTATTAAGAAGCTGATACTTTCATTATAAGAATACTTTTTTTCTACTACCATAGCTTTAGAACCTGGAAAAAAACAACCAGAGACTTGGCTATTTATCATTGTGCAAAAAATAATCTGATACAGAAAATACTGAGATTGTCATTCTTAAACATTCAGAGGTCATTTCTTTAAGAAATCAATATACTTACTGTTTAATTTAACCCATGTGTACAATATAAAGTTTTAAACTCATGCCAAAAAAAACTTTCTGTAAAATAATGCATTGGTATTATTCTAATCTCCTAAATCTCTTAAAACTCAGCCTAATATTCAGAAGCAGCCACAATCTATCAGTCCACAAGGATTTATCAAGAATATAACATCATTAAGGCTAACTAAATGTTTTCTGAAGAGATTTTAAGCCACCCGTTATAAAATTAATAAAGGACTACAATATGGCAACTGTAGAAGGGACTTGAAATCTATAAAGATACGTGAATAGTTAAAAAAGACAAACAAACAAGACAGCCATTCTTCCCTAGCTTGATTTCATATCGTTGCTTACCGTGAAAGAGTCACATAGTTGACTCTTAGCTTTCTTAGTTGGTCCCATAGGAAACATCACCCCTGTGAAATCTAAGGCTAGTCATTGAGATATCTTCCAGGCCCTGCCGTCTGGGGAACCAACTGACACAACCAGACCAGTGGCCCATACCAATTGACTTATCTGGGCTGTGCCCCATACCCAGAAGACGACTCAGCCCAAGAAGACAATTTCTCCATCCCTGTGATTTCACCCTGAACCCAACAAATCACCAAAAGTGATTCCCTAGCTCCCCGCCTCCAAACTATCTGTAAATAAATACCATGTCTTAAAAATTCTCTAGGAGATGGATTTGAGAAACTTCTGCAGTCTCCCTGCTTAGTGCTCTGCAATATGAAACTCCTTCTCCACTGCAACCTCTGCTGTCTTAGTAAAATGGCTCTTCTCTGTGCAGTGGTCAGTAACAAAATATCTATGAATGACTCTGCCATAGACCTGTTTAAAACATATGGTTTACATCCACACATTATTTGTGGATTTTTTTAAAAATCTCCAAATGTTTTCAATACGCAAGATTTTTTTTTTTTTTTCTGGAAAAAATACTGGTTAGCGTTAGTAATTTTTTACAGGAGTAGACTTTTGCAGTGCGTTTTATTTGTGGTATGTGATAACTCTACTGATTTGGAATTACAACAGGCTGAATATTACAGAAACAAAACAAATATCCTGAGTGACATGAATTCCAGAAATAAGTGGTTCAAGGCTTCATTAGCTACTGCTCGAATTAATCAATGCCACAGAGCCCCTTAATTTTCTCTTCAGATAATAAACTAGATTTCCCTTCCAGCCTCTGCTGTTTTTCCAGAAAGCAAATCAACAAGGACATAGGGAAGTTTGCATTATCAGAGAAAAAAATTTTGTTCCTGCTACTTACAAACTGACTTCTCCATGGCTAGAACTTTAGCCACAAGAGAAACTGAGAAAATGTGGGAGATAAATTATGGTTATTTTTTTTCTACTTTTATTTACACTAGTATTATTCTTACTTTGCATCCACGAACTATCCACATCATTTGATATTTCTGGCTGGCAAAATCATTGCTTTCTTACCTACAAATCTAAAAGTCAGCAATGTTTCTATTGGAGAAAGACATTTTTTGCCTAAAAAAGGAAGGTACACATAGAAAATTGCGGAGCCATTTCCAAAATAAAAATCATTTTCCCTGGAAATATGATAGATAATTTTCTTAAGGGTACTTCCAAACACGTGTGATAAAATCGTTCTATCAAGGAAGGTGCATAAATGTAATAGCCCATTAACCAAGCTTTACAATTTGCTGTTTCATCAATGATCATGAAAGTTATATTTTCCCTAGGCTGGAAAATCATCCCTATCATTTACAACTGTTTAAAAATTCATGTGGTGTATAAGGCCAGTGTTCTAATTCAGGCAGAGTGGAGTGAAACTCAGGCATGGAGAGAAGGTACGACATCCTTTATTCAGCCTGAGTGGCTGATGAGCTGCACCAGAGGTCCGCCCTTACTCATCTCCTGGTGGCGGAGGACCTGAGTGACACAGATCATCCACAATCAGTGATCCGCCATCCACACAAGGGGAAGGTCCTGCAAACCTTATACCCAGGGGAAGAAAAGTGGCAACATGCCAAGCAGCAGCTAGCCAAGCATGGCCTCGCGGTACCAGGTGAAGGTATCTAGGAGCTCCTGGCGCCTTCTGGCAAGGCCATGCATGAGAAAGCCCAGGCAGCCTTATCCCATCCCACACCCCAGGCTGTGGGCGAGAAACCCCAAACATCTTTGTCTGTTCCTACATGGTATGTCCTGTCTTATATTCTAAATCCAAAGAAAGAGAGTCACATTTTAACCTTCTTTCAGTTCAGTTATAAGTGTAATTGCTCTGGCCCTTACCTACAATTATATGTTCATCCTCTGTCTTTCATTGCCTGATGAATTTTGGGGGGATATTATTTCAACAGAAAAAGATATTAAGAGGCAAACTTACCAGAGTGATGTGACTCACTTACAAAAATTCCATTTCATAATGCAGAAGACTTGGAAGATATGTCTTTTATTTATTTATTTTTTTTTCTTTTCCTCCTTCCAATCCGGAGACAGACATCACACAGTAATTTGAAAAGGGAACATTTAAACTAAAGAATTGTTAACTATAATGGAATTTTTCTATAAAGGAGTAAAGAGCACTCCTTATCCAAGCTTGGATTCAGATATCATTGATAAAGGTTTGATTGCAGATCAGTGCAGAGCAGAGAAAGTGCGGCAGTAACCCAGGTCAGACCCGTTCACGGTTGTTTATTTAAAGAAAAACCCCTTCAGGGTTTAGGAGAAAAAATTCTGTATAGTATTAGCAAACAGGAAATGCCTCTTTGTTTGGGTTGCTGGCAAGACTACACCTCAATCACTGACACCCTTCAAGCTTTAATGATGATTCTCTTGCAGTCTACCACGCTATCCTTGCTGGAACCAGTCCATGGAACTCCTATGATATTGGGGGTGAATTCTATAAATAGGTCTCCCCACCCCTGACACATTCACACACGACTGACGGCCACTTGGAGAAGCCGACAGAAAATGCTAGAAATAGGAAAAAGAGATTCTTCCTCTTAGAGTGTCCCTCTCCCACATTCTAATGATACATCTTAACATGTGTCAACTGCAAAGGAGAAATACTTAAGAGCCCTACCTTAATTTTTATGGAACAGACAATAACAGGTTGATTTGGAGTTAAGAGAGAAGACATTGACAACTCGCCCAACTCTTACCATAAGTCTGTGTCCTAGATGGAGAGATGATAGGAAAGTGAGAAAAGCCCAGGTAGAGATAAACAGGTTTCTTCTCTCTCGAAGAAACAGGATGTAAGCAGGCAGGTTCAGAATCCACAATGAAGGCAATACCAATGAATTTTTAAGTAAAGAAAAATTGTCAAAAATAAATTGTGATTGTCCTGAAAAAACTTATTTTAAATTCAATCTATTGGCATTTTACACAATTATTTATTTGTTTATAGAAAATTATTAAAATCTTGTCTCAGTCATTAAAACCTATGGATTAGAACTTAATTAAGTAAATTTGGCATTCAAATTTACAAAGAAGCTAATACCACACTACAAATCCTAGCCTAATATAAATGTAAAAGAAAACAGTAATGTTTTTGCCAGCAACGTTGGTAGACTTTAATCATAAGGCAGTCATTGATTTATCTGCACTTAAGATGCAATATAAATTTATGCATTTGCTTTGTTTTTCCCTAGACATTTATTGATGTTGAATAGCAGTATATTTATTGAGAACATTCTATTGATAACATACAGCATATTTTATAATAAAAAGAGGGGTTATTATTTAAAAAGAGAATTAACTTCTGGTAAATCACAACATGCATGGATCTTTGTATGAGTAAAGGAAATTAAACAAAAATAAACTAATGTTGCATTTTCCTTTTTTAGAATTATCTGACTCTTTTTGAACATAAGAGCTCTTTAAATTCTAAGCATTTGAGGCTCGCCACCTATAGCTTAAGTGGCTAAGGTGCCAGCCACATACACCAGAGCTGGTGGGTTCGAATTCAGCCCGGGCTTGCCAAACAACAATGATAACTGCAACCAAAAAATAACTGGGCATTGTGGGGGGTGCCTGTAGTCCCAGGTACTTGGGAGAATTGCTTAAGCCTAGGAGTTGGAGGTTGCTGTGAGTTGTGATGCAATGGCACTCTACAACAGCTTGAGGTTCTGTCTCAAAAAAATAAGTAAATAAAAATAAATACATACAGGGCGGCGCCTGTGGCTCAACGGGTAGGGCGCCGGTCCCATATGCTGGAGGTGGCGGGTTCAAGCCCAGCCCCAGCCAAAAAAATAAAAAAAATAAATAAATAAATACATACATAAATTCTAAGCATTTGAATATCTTATCATGAATGAGTTAAAAGGATTCATTTCTAATGTAAAAGGTTTCATTTCTTTATCCTTTTCTCCCTCTCTCTCTCTCTTGAATACACACACACATACATGCTCACAATCCCTTTCCTTCCTATTATTCTGAAACACCTGTTTTATACATAAATGTGTTTTTTATTTGAACTTCCTTCAGTTATATATTCATTTAACTTCTGTTACACATCTTTAGTTTCATGCTGTACTAGCCTAGTGTAAAAGCTATCTTTATCTTCATTGTATGTTTGCCCTTTGGATAATGCAAGGTCCAGCTGGGGAGACAGAAATCCACTCATTGTTTGAACATGAAGAAATTAACATAAGGAATTGTTCAGTGACTATGTAGTTGCCAAGTTATTAAAGGTAAAGCAGAAACTTGAAGTTATCCCTGAGAGAGCAACTAGAATCCCTAGAGTTGGGAGAAAAAGGGAAGAGGATAGATTTGTTAAACCTTAGTAGCTTGGAGGGTCCTAGGCAGAACAAAACTTAGACATTTGAAAGGGGCATTGAAAGGCTACCACTCACATGTCAGAGCTAGAGGAAGTGAGAGCTAGAGGAAGTGCCCTACGGCGCTGGAATCTCAAAAAAATAAGTAAATAAAAGAGTGGGAAGAGGCACTAGTGTTAGCGCCTCTTGCATGAGGCAAGTTAAATCTTTTATTTTTTTTTAAACACTTGGGGAAACTGATAAATGAATCCTGTTGCAACAGGACAGAACTACCACTGGTTGAGAAGGTTGAGAAGCTTTGGCAGGGTGACTCTCAAAGAGACAGGATGTAAGCAGGCAGAAGAAATTGGGAAGGGGTAAGTCCCTTTTCTCTCCCCTAAACTCACAAGCGAAAGTTTAATTCCAACCGTTGGCAGATTCTAACATAGAGCCAACTGGAAAAGAAAAAAATGTGGTTTCCAAATATCAAGACCCTGTCGGTGTCGCTCGGCCGCCAACCAGCAGGGACAAACACACCAACGCAGACAGTTTTCAGCAGGTTTATTATCAGGGGCAAGCAGCTTGTCCAGGGAGAGCAGGATGGAAAAGCTCTAACCTTGTCCGGGGAGAGCAGGATTGAAAAGCTCTCTAACCTTGTTTACAGCACTCTGTATATATACTCTAGGACACATCCTGTTATTGCGGTTTCTTGACCTAGATATCTCTCCAATGAGCGCAAAGGGCACGGGCGGCAAGGTTGTTGCCAGGGCGCAGCCTGCAAGCAGGTTTCCTAAAGTACACCTCCGCCATCCTGTTTTTGTGCCTGATCAATACATTGTATAAGGGCCCTCCACAAGACCCAGCATTATAAATTACATTATGGATGGGTAAGTCTGAAACTCAGAGATAATATCTTAATAATAGGCAAAGATAGCCTTAGAAATTGACCTACCATTTTTATAAGTCAAGAAGATATTACTCCACAAGGCAAATGTCATTATTCCCAATTTGCCTATTTAATTATTATATTCAACATTTTATTTTCCATCTTGCCACAACTAATTTAAAATAAACTTTAAATTTAAACACAGTATATCCTACTTTCATCATTTATCTTTAAGCTTAAATTTTGAAATTTCTATTATCTTTGGTATAGATGCCCCCTTAACTTCTAGTACACTTCATTAATTTTGTAGTCTTTGAAAAATTAGCTCAAATTTTTTATTGTTTCTCTTTGAAGTGTTTGAAAAATTTCATTTTTGAAGTCCACCATTTCTGAACTTTTCTTTGTAGAGGGGATTTAACTATAGATTCAACAGCATTAATTGAGAGAACCATCCACATCTTCTAATTTTTCTTATGTAAATATGAGTAACTTTTATTTTTCAAGGTAATAATTTTTCAAGGTAAAAATAAAGTAATTTTTATGTTTATTTTTGGTAAGAAAATTATTTTTGTAAAATCATTTAAAATATCCTCTCAGTATCTCCACAATGTTTGTAGGCTCTATAGTCCTGAACCTTTATTTCTGATATTAGTAATTTATACCTTCTTTTCATTTTGTTATTTCAAAATAACCTGATATTAAAGCTTGTTTTGGCACAGACTTCTCATAGAAGTTAAATAATAAGAAAATAACTCCTGTAAACATATGCGCAAAAATTCTAAACAATATCACAGCAAACCAATTCCAATAATAAAATATAGATAATATATTGGTGATTTCCTGATTTAGAAATACTAGTTTTTATGTTATTCAGTTCTTTTTTCATTTTTGTCTATTTTCCCACAAGCTTTGAGATTTACAGAAAAAGAATGTTGGTATCACCTTGGGTTCACCAGGACAGCAGCTCAGAAGTACTTTCATAACCTTAAAATTAGACTGTTCTGAGTATCTTCGGTACCGTATTTTCAGAGGCAATGTGGATTTACCATTTCTTTTTATGTATGAACTCTGAGTGTTGACTAAAAGGTATAGGAAACGATTTTTTAAAAATAGTCTTTTTCATTAATCCATGTGAGTTTACTGTATTCAATAGGAAATCTATTGGACTTGTCATCTAGTCCAATAGCAATTGTATTTAGAAATGTAAGTTTATAGTATTTTATATAAGTGCTATGCAAATAATAAAAAAGTAGAGCAGATTAAGGAGACTGTTGGGAAAAGATGGAATTTTAAATAGGGATAAGGGTAAGCCCATTGAAAAAGTAACATTTGAACAAAGTAGGCCTGTGGGTGTATGATGAGTTTTCCAGGAAGAGGCGGCAGTGGGTGTAAATACCTTAAGGTAAAAGTGTGCTCATAATGTCCAGGGAATGCCAGGATGCCTAATTCCAAGTGTGGACCAAGCAAAGGGGACATTAGCCTATGAGGACTTCAGCAAAGAGGAACCAGGGAGCCAAAGTCTTCTAAAGTCTTTTGATCCATTTATACCAGGAACCATAAAGAAACTTTATACAGAGCAGTGAAAATTATACCATACATTTTTAATAGATCATTTTGACTGCTATGACAAAAAGGGACTTCGGAAGAACAAAATGGAAGGACAAAAGCTATTTCCAAGCAAAGGATGATGGTGCCTTAAACCAGGGTAGTAGCAATGGAGTTCTTAAGGAACTTTTGACCAACAGAAATCATAGAATTTCACCAAAAAATGATGTAGATTATGAGAGGAAAAAAAGGGGGAAAGATAACTGCAGGGTTTTATACTTTGTAACTAACTAGAAGGATAAAAGAGCAAATGAAACAAGTTTAGTGGAAATAACATGCAGGAATTCAGTCCAGGATTTACCGAGATTTGTGATACATATTAATTTTAAAGCAACGGTTTTGAGCAGGCAGAAGATATAAGCATCTAAATATTAGGAGAGAATTTGAGGCAAGAAACAGTTATGAGTCTTATCAATATTTAGAGAGTATTTAAAACGATAAAAGTGGGTGTGATTGCAAAGATAGTGACTTTATAGAAGGAAAAGGAAAGGACAAAACCTGAATTCCAGAGTTCTACAGTATTAAAAGGAAAATGTGGAAGAGAAAATAGTAGCAATAGAAAAAGAAAAAGGAGGGGCCAGGAAAACAGGAGTATAACCAAGAGAGAATTGTGTCCTGGAAGCCAAGTGGATGGAGAAATCACGGAGGAGAGAACAGCTGCTGGAATGAAAGGAGGGCTGGAAATCGACCTGGTTTTGTGATGAAGATGGCTCTGGAGAATTGGACAAAAGCAATTTTGATGTAGTGGCGTGTGTGAGCTGGACTAATTGAACTGTGCTTAGAGAGAAAAGAAGGAAAGGAACTGTGAACAGTAAATTCAGATGAAGAGTTTTACCGTAAAGAATGATCTGGTGTGGGTGGTGCCTGTGGTTCAAAGAGTAGGGCGCGGGCCCCATATACCAGAGGTGGTGAGTTCAAACCTGGTCTTGGCCAAAAACTCCAAAAACTCCAAAAAAAAAAAACAACAAATGATCTGGTGTTGGGAAATAGGAATAAAAAAATATTTTGTTTATATTTTATTATTTTTTACAGTGGGAGGAATAAGGGCATGTTTGTGTGATGATGATAATAATTGAACTACTAACAGTGATAAGGGATAATTGCTGGAGTAAGGTCCTATAATGTGAGAGAGGAATAGAATCTAATGTAAAAGTGAACGGGCTGGCTTTTGAGACCCTGGACTGCTCACCCTATTCTTGTAACAGGTGAAGGAATGCCTAGGTTGGAATGTATTAATATTATCAGAGTCTACTGGAACAGCAACTTGGGAAAATAAGAACTGGTAGTCAGTAAAAATGAGCAATGGAGAGGTTCGGGTTATTTTAAGTGCCAAGGAAGAGGCTACAACCATGGGAATGAGTCGGTCAGGGAGAATAGAAAACAGGATCATCGGAAAGAGGATTTCGAAAAGTTGAGAAGCCACCAGTTAGAAGGGTTATATATGAATTAAGATGAAGATCGGTTCTGGAGAGAATATCAATGGTCCAGAAGCTAAAACTTTATCAACAATTGAAAACCAATGATCTGTAGCTCAGCAAATGACATGATATTTAGTCAAAAATATTCACGAGTACATAATGGGGATTGCCTAAGGACAAGATGAGAAAGAAATCTAACTCTTCAGGCCTAGATATGGTGAAGGTTTCTCACTGTTACTCATGACTAGTCAACTCACCCTTCCTCAGTAATTCTATTTACCCTGCCCCTGCCTGTGTAAGTAGCACCTGCATCACAATCTCTTAGATAGAGGTAATCCTAGCACTCTGGGAGGCAGGAGGATCACTTGAGCTCAGGAGTTCAAGATCAGCCTAAGCAAGAAGAACAAGGCCCCGTCTCTATTAAAAACTGAAAAACTAGCTGCGTATGCCACCTGTAGTCCCAGGTACTAGGATGGCTGAGGCAGAAGGATCCCTTAAATCCAGAAGATTGAGGTTGCCGTGAGCTAGCCTGGCACCAAGACCATAACACATTAGTCTGGGGAACAGAGTAAGACTCTGTCTCAAAAAAAAAAAAAAAAAAAAATTCCCTTGGTTAGACCTTTTTGAATATATTTTCTCCTTCTGATATCTTAATTTACACGGTTTCAGAGTTAATGTATGAAGTAGTGAGCTCTTTAATATTAAAAATTTTTGCACTGAAAATGAGAATTACTTGTTAATAATGTAGAGGGAAAATAAATTTATTAGGTGGGAAGCTTGTCTGGATGTGCTACAAGTTTTTTTTGTTTGTTTTTTACCGGTTTTAAACTGATGACGTAAAATTGGATGCATTCCAGAAAACAAAGCATTAAACACATCAGAAATACATGGAGTTGCTATGCAAGTTTAATTTTTAATTTTTAGAATATTTGTATTCCCAGCACTGAAAGTTAGAAGTCTTTCTTCACTCCTAAGTTTGTGGATTCATGGTATTCCCTGGCTATCGTTTCTTCCCACAAGCATTAATACTTGAACTCTCCTCATGGGTTTCAGTGACAGTCATACTAACCTTCACAGAATCCAAAAATGTGTACCCAGGCCTCATGGAAAATTCTGTGTAATATTTACTTGTACCTTATATTCAATTGGGATTTTAGAAGTTTACTTTGGGTTATCATAAACTATAGCATGAAATTCTGTTGAGGAATCAGCCTAAGCCATAAGCAAATTTTGACTATCATTATTTCCGTAGGGATAAGCCCAGTTTGTTGCTCTTAAATCTATTGCCCTATATGCTTTGAGCTATCGAAGTCTGCCAAGTCCTTCGTCAAACTGTGAAACTTTTCATTCTCTTTCTTAGGGAGGCTGTAAGGAGTTTAAGTTCTGCAATCCAGTGATTCAGTTTTCGTCATTTTTCTGTGGGTCATCCTTTGACCTTCAACCTGGAGCCTGCGCCTGGGTCCTCACCTTGTTTCTCTCCTTCAGGAACTCAGCCACTGACTGTATTTTGGTGCCTCCTTCGGTTCTAAGAGTCCTGTTTTGAGCTTCTGCCTTCAGTCTCTATGCCATTCCTTCCTGATGTTTGCTGACAGCTTAAGTGGGCTTATTTCTTCCTCCAGAGAATAAAATCTTCACGAATGCAGAACCCTCTGCTGTCTTGATTGTAGGATTTATAAGCTTTTCCTAGTGATATTTCTATTCAGATTGTATTTGAGTTTTGTTTTAAAAGGTGCCCCCCAAATCTGTTTGATGGCTAGCTATTAAAATGTCCTTTTGCCAAAGATCAAATAACGGTAAGTAGCTGGGTTCATCTCTTGGTTCTCTATTCTCTTCCATACATCTACCTCTCTGTTTTGGTGCCAGTAGCATGCTGTTTTGATCACTATCGATTAAAAACATTCAGTGAGGAAAAGATTCCCTATTTAACAAATAGTGCTGGGTGAACTGGCTGGTGACCTGTAGAAGACTGAAACTGGACCCACACCTTTCACCATTAACTAAGATAGACTCGCATTGGATTAAAAATTTAAACTTAAGACATGAAACTACAAAAATACTAGAAGAAAGTGCAGGGAAAACTCTTGAAGAAATCAGCCTGGGCAAATATTTTATGAGGAGGACTCCCCAGGCAATTGAAGTAGCATTAAAAATATACTACTGGGACCTGATAAAACTAAAAAGCTTCTGCACAGCCAAGAACACAGTAAGTAAAGCAAGCAGACAGCTCTCAGAAGGGGAGAAGATATTTGCAGGTTAAGTCTCTGACAAAGATTTACTAACCAGAATCCAAAGGGAACTCAAACATATTAGCAAGAGAAGAACTAGTGATCCCACCTCAGGGTGGGCAAGGGACTTGAAGAGAAACTTCTCTGAAGAAGACAGGTGCACGGCCTACAGACATATGAAAAAAAGGTCATCATCCTTAATCATCAGAGAAATGCAAATCAAAACTACTTTGAGATAATCATCTAACTCCAGTAAGATTAGCCCGTATCAGAAAATCCCAAGACCAGAGATGTTGGCATGGATGTGGAGAAAAGGGAACACTTCTACACTGCTGGGAGGAATGCAAACTAATACATTCCTTTTGGAAAGATGTTTGGAGAACACTTAGATATCTAAAAATAGACCTGCCATTTGAACCTACAATTCCTCTACTAGGTATATATCCAGAAGACCAAAAATCACATTATACAGACACTTGTACCAGAATGTTTATTGCAGCCAAATTCATAATTTCTAACTCATGGAAGAAGCCCAAGTGTCCATCGATCCACAAATGGGTTAATAAATTGTGGTATATGTACACCATGGAATATTATGCAGCTTTAAAGAAAGATGGAGACTTTACTTCTTTCAGGTTTACATGGATGGAGCTGGAACATATTCTTCTTAGCAAAGTATCTCAAGAACGGAAGAAAAAGTATCCAATATACTCAGACCTACTATGAAACCAATTTATAGCTTTCATATTAAAGCTATAACCCAGTAATAGCCCATGAATATGGGGAAATGGGAAAGGGAGGGGAGAGAAAGGGGGTGAATGGATAGAGGGAGGGTAATTGGTGGGACCTCACCTTACAAGGGTACGTGTGAAATTTACTAAATGTAGAATATAAATGTCTTAACACAATAACTAAGACAATGCCATGAAGGCTATGTTAACCAGTTTGATGAAAATATTTAAAATTATATATAAAACCAGCACATTGTACCCCATGATTGCATTAATGTACACAGGTATAATTTGATAAACAAAAAAATTATAAAAAAAAAATGTCCTTTTGTTTTATTGAAAACGTCAATGCTGTAAATGTTGCTCAAATATGATGATCGGTAATATTTCTATTAATAAACAAAATAAAAAAAATTTCAGCCAAGAGATATTTATTAGTTTGTGGCATTATCTGAATTAGGGATCGTGGGAATGGATTTTCCCAGGGAAGTGTTAATATTCTGTACAATAAATAATTTTGAACACCTTTTTTTAAGAATATAATTTGTCTTCTGATTATGCATGTATTAAGTGCTTTGTCCAAAATGCAATGGAAGGGAAAAAATGGTTTTTGTAGGTATTTTTTTTCAGATATGTCAAAGGACCAAATATATTTTGAAATATGTCCTTGTTTTATTTTGTTTCATTTTCTCTTTTTAAAAGAAAAAGGTTTAGGTAATTTTTTATAGTAAAAGACAGATACATTTATTTTCTTTTAACCTAAGTTAATTAAGTTTTACTGTTCAGAAATATTATTACCATATTTCATGGGATCTAAGATGCTATTAATTTTTTGTTTTTTTGTTTTGAGACAGAGTCTAACTCTGTCATCCTTGGTAAATGCTATGGGCATCATAGCTTACATTAACTTTGAATTCTCTTGGGTTCCAGTGATTCTCTTGCCTCAGTTTTTTATTTTTAGTAGAGACAGGGCCTCTGTTGCTCAAGGTGGTCTCGAACTCATAAGCTTAAATCCACCCACCTCTGCCTCCCAGAGTGCTAGGATTACAGGAATGAGTCACCCACTCGCAGCCTAAAATGCTATTAATTTTAAGAGATTTCTAAGAAAGAAAAAAACCCCACCATTTATAATTTTAAAAAACAATAGTAAAATGCTTCTTATTTCAGAGGTGATGTGGAAAATCGTAAACTATAAAATCCGATGTGAGATATTAAATCACTAGGTCATGTATGTGAAGTTCAGAGGTTCAGGGACACCGAGAAGAAGCTTTTGCTTTTCTATATTTTAAGCCTATTATTTTTCTTTTATTTTTCAGGCACAATGGAAAATCACTCAATCTTCCTTCTTTAGTAACTGAAAACATTAAATAAGACATTCTCTCTGTCATTAGAAAGTGTCTTTTCCCCCCAATTTCTAATGAAACACTAGGACCTGGAGATATGATCTGATGGTAAATGAGGGACAACTCTGTTATCACCGTACATATGCCTTCTATAACTATTATATTCACAGAACTCTGCACAAGTATATTCTGTCTTCCTAAGAGAATAAATTCTCTTGAGATTCAGGTCTTTGTCTTTTAAATGGTGAAGATGAGCTCGTCTTTACATCCCAGACATGGCCCTTTACAAAGTGTAAAACAGAGAATCGAGGCATTCACAAAATTTCAGTGACGCCTAACGGCTAAACATTGACATGAATTTATTTTTTCACTAAACCCAGATAGTCTTGGGCAAATGGGTTTATAATATAAATGCATATAAAATTGCACAGCTATTGGTATGAGGGACAGATTTTTTAAAATTTCAGATTAATATATGGGTATAAACAATTAGGTCACATTGTGTTTGTTAGGTAAAGTCTAAGTTGTAGTCGAGCCCTTCAACCCAGGAGATGTGCCATATACCCCTGCATTGCACCTGTTGGGTGAGACTCACCAAGCCCTGTTTCCCCCTCCCTCTTCTCTCTTCCCCCACTTGAATTTAACTTTTTTTCTTGTGTGTGCATGTAGTTGTTCATATACCAGTTTCATATTTGTATTGCATACATTGGATGCTTGCTTTTCCATTCTTGTGATACTTTGCTTAGAAGGATATTCTCCAAATACATCTAGGTAAATACCAAAGATGTATAATCCCCTCATTAGGTATCTACACAGAAGAGGAATAAATGATTTTACCATAAGGAAATTTGCACTAGAATGTTTAGTATAGCTCAAGTCACAATTGCCAAGATGTGGAAACAACCCAAATGCCCATCAACTCACAAAGGAAAAACTATGGTATATATATATATACGATGGAGGGATAGGTTTTAATTAAGAAAGCTCCAGGGGATAGATAAATTCAGGAAGTTTCCACAATTTGAACCCTTGTGGTACATTGTGATGATAAAGTAATACAGATTGGTGACTTAAATAAAAATTTGTTTCCTCATAAGTCTAGAGGTGAGAGGCCAAGTTCAATGTTTTGGTAGGTTAATTTTGATGTGTAGATGACAGTCTTCTCTCTGTGTTTCACTTGGTCTTCCCTATGCGTGTATCTGCTTCCTAATCTTTTCATAAAAGGACATTGGTCATGTTAGGGCCCACCCATATCATCTTATTTTACCTTAATTACTTCTTTAAAGGACCTATCTACAAATGCAACCAGCTTCTGAGGTGCTGAGGTTAGGATTTCAATGTGTGAATTTGGTGGTTACATAATTTAGCCCAAATGACTCCCTGGGATTTAGTCTTCTAAATTAATTTAGAATTATAGAGCTCACAGCTAGTAAGTCCTTTTTCCTGGGTTTGGCCTCTGACGTTCAGGTGACTGAAATGTTTGCCTCTTACATTTGGTATAACTTCAGAGCTATTGAGCAAAGCAAGGGCTAAGAGATGGGGTAGAACTGCAGAGAGGCTGAATTCTCCGGCAGCGACTCTAGTTACCCTTTATAGTAATTAAACAGCCATACTTTGGGGTATGGAGTAGGCATATTACTCCTCCCTGGTACCCAGACTCTGGTTGCTAAATTGACCAGGACACTGAGAGATTTGGTGATAGCAGGGTGGACACCTGTGGAAAATTGCATACATTCAGTATCACCTAAATATGCATATAATTTGTTATTTTCCACTGAATGTTCAACTCTAATGAAAGCAGCAGCCTAGCTATTTAACTTCCAGAGGACACTTGCTTGGTAAAGGCATGGAAAAGAGAATGAAGAAGAGCTATGTAAATGGACAGTAAATGATTAGGAGCTTTGAAAACATTTTCTTAAATGTATATGTACATTTCTTTTTGAATTTGAATTCCTAAACAGTAATTCAATGCTTAATTTTTAATTACAAAAAAGGGCTGTAAAGGAGCTAGTATTCTTAGAAACCTGCAAATTCCCAATGATCATTAATCAGGCTTATGGGAATTAAAGTTCTAAAGCACCAATACTTTAGTAGCAATTTCATATTTGTGAGACTTACTTTAAACTCTTTAAAGTTAATGTTGTGTTAAAGATCTTTGAAGTCCAAAACTCCCCTTCTGAGTCATGATTCCTTGACATATTTAAGGCAGAAAAGTTCTGCCATATTTATCCTGTATCAGTTACATTTTCACCACTCCTGAAAATTATAGGAGTTCCAAGAAGACAAATCTATTCGGCTTTTTTGTTTTAAATATTAATTTACCTTTTTGTTGATAATCTCTGATGTGTACAGTTCATGATCTTAATGTTCATAGTTTTTGTTTCTGATACTAGAATATTGCTATGAATGGGTCATTTAGATGAGATAAAATCATGAAAACTAAACAGTAACTGGCCTTAAAATAAAAACCCAAAAAACCCTAACTTTCTAGTCCATTTTCAGTATCAGGCCTTTCTATTTCAGAGGCTTTTTGTATTCATACCTGAAAATCACATAATTACCCTGTTTCTCTAAAGAAAAAATATAAAATAGAGGCTTGGGGGAGATTTAATTAAAAGGAAATTTTTCAGAAGATACTCTTTAGCTCAGTAAAATGTAACATTCCAAGGACAATTGAGTTTTAAATATAAATCATGCTAGCTGCAAATTAGAGAATGTTGTAATTAGACAAGATTGATAAAACAATTTGCTAACTTAATAGATGAAAAACTGGGGTTTGAGAAATAATTGACTTAATAACATATCCAATTATCTCCCAAGTTACTGGCAGAACCTCCTTTAAATGCAGATTACCTGAATCACAGATCCCTGGTCCTAATATTTTGCTACTCTAATTACTCGATTATGTTCTTACACTGTTTTACTGTTTACAAATACATTTTTATGTAGACTGTATACATTGCCTGTTTCATTCTCAAAATGACTGATGTGACAGGAACAAAAAGTAATTTAATCATTGAATTTTACTTAAATAACTGAACCCCAGGGGTATGAATTGATTTAAAGAAGCTTACACAGAAAGAGATACAGTCCATGTCAGTCCTGTGCCGGTTCACTGCACAGCTTTATATTTCCCCTCTGCTATCATCAGTTCAATGTTTGAAGCAATTTTCTGACCAAGGACCTGGAGTGCTCCTTCAAACCAAGTACATTTGTTGTACAGCTCTGTAACAGTGTTCTTGGCTTACCATGTTGATTCAGCTGGAGCACAGTTATTGTATGATAGATGTGTTCCTTATGGTCATGGGGGATGAGACAACCTTATAGTCTGAGTCACTGAGGTTGGATTTAAAGTGAATTAGAATCCTGGGCAGTTATAGTTTTTATATGAAAGCCATAAATTAGTTTCATAGTAGGGCTGAGTACATTGGATACTTTTTCTTCCATTTTTGAGATACTTTACTAAGAAGAATATGTTCCAGCTCCATCCATGTAAGCATGAAAGAGGTAAAGTCTCCATCTTTCTTTAAGGCTGCTCAACTATAACCTAAGAATACAGGGAAAGGTGAAAGGGAGGGGAGGGGAGGGGGGAGCCTGGGTGAAGGGAGGGTGATTGGTGGGACCACATCTATGGTGCATCTTACAAGGGTACATGTGAAATTTACTAAATGTAGAATATAAATGTCTTAACACAGTAACTAAGAAAAAGCCAGGAAGGCTATGTTAACCAGTGTGATGAAAATTTGTCAAATGGTCTACAAAACCAGTGTATGGTGAAAAAATAAAAAAAGAAGAAGATACCAGTGAAGGGGAACATAGTGACTTAAACTATCAGATATTAGAAAAACATTCTCTTTTATTTCATAAGAAACTTCTAAGAAGAGAAGAAATAAATATTTAATTATTTGATGAAAACTTTTCATTTCATTTGTGATTGATAACTAATAAAAAGTGAAATTATAGAATGCTAAAAAAAAAAAAGAAAGAAAGAATCCTGGGTGGTGCCTGCACTCAGTGGGTAGGGCACTGGCCACATACAGAGGCTGGTGGGTTCGAACCGTCCCGGGCCAGCTAAACAACAACAACCGCAACAAAATATAGCCAGGCATTGTGGAGGGTGCCGGTAATCACAGCTACTTGGGAGGCTGAGGCAAAAGAATCGCTTGAGCCCAAGAATTTGGGGTTGCTGTGAGCTGTGATGCCATGGCAGTCTGCTGAGGGTGACATGGTGAGACTCTATTTAAAAAAAAAAAAAAAAAAGAATTGGAATCCTGGTGCCTCCCAAGCCTTACTCACCCTACTAGCAAGACACAGAAGGAGTAAGATTTTTTTTGGTTTATTTTATTTTGTCTTCTCCAAGCAAATAAAAAAAAATCAAATGAAAATAGAAGTCAGCACACTATTATCAAGGCCTTGAATTAAAAAAATATATATATATAGAAGTTGGTATGGAGATGAAACATATTCTTCCTAGTAAAGTATCTCAAGAATGGGGTAAAAAAGTATCCAATCTATTCAATGCTATTATAAAACCAATATATAAATACTTACACATGCATACAAATTATAAAATACAAATATAGTCCAGAAAGAAAGAGGGGAGAGGAGGGGGAGGACAATGGAGTGGAGGGAAGGGAGGAGGGTGAGTGGACGGAGGGTATTTGGCAGGATCTCACCTAATGTGCACAATGCAAGGGCACATTTCAAAACAATGAAGAGTGTATTATAAATGTCTTACCACAAAAACAAGTAAGTATTTAAGCATTCCACATTGTATATCAAATTATCACATTGTACCCCATAACTATATTCATTTATGATTTAATAAAAATTAAATTAAAACAAAATTTGACCTAAAGTAAAATCGGTTCCCTTTTTAAGACTTCGATGTCTTTATCTTCCCTCAAGGAAAACCACCCAGTGTATAAATACTTGTTGAGCATCATATATTTGCTAGACACTGTGCCATGTCCTGGGGATTCTGTGCTGAATGTGACAGGCAGGCTTTGTCTACAATGACTTGTCCTCTTTTTACTATGCTTGTAGAATTAGAAAGACAGGGGGCGGCGCCTGTGGCTCAGTGAGTAGGGCGCCGGCCCCATATGCCGAGGGTGGCGGGTTCAAACCCAGCCCTGGCCAAACTGCAACCAAAAAATAGCCGGGCGTTGTGGCGGGCGCCTGTAGTCCCAGCTGCTCGGGAGGCTGAGGCAAGAGAATCGCGTAAGCCCAAGAGTTAAGAGGTTGCTGTGAGCCGTGTGATGCCACGGCACTCTACCCGAGGGCGGTACAGTGAGACTCTGTCTCTTTAAAAAAAAAAAAAAAAAAAAAAAAAGACAGGGAGTATTTACCCACTCAAATGAGGATATCCCGGGGAGAAAATTCACAGAGCAGCCACTGGTGGACTGGGAAATGAAACTGAATTGGAATCCAGAGTTCTTTGGTCCATCACTGACTTTATCTTCTGAGGATGTCTATGTTCTCCCTGGAACTCCTTCTGCATTTCTTTTTTTAATTAATTAATTAATTAATTTTTATTTTTTTAAGATTTTATTTTTTTATTGTTAAATCGTAGCTGTGTACATTAGTGCAATCAAGGGGTACATGTGCTAGTTTCATAGGGCGCTGGGCCCCATATACTGGAAGTGGTGGGTTCAAACCCAGCCCCAGCCAAAAACTACAAAACAAAATAAATAAATAAAAATAAAAAAATAAATAAAAACCAATCTGAAATATTCTCATCAAACTGTTCAATGTAGCCTTCATGGCATTTTCTTACTTATTGTATGTAGACATTTGTATTCTGCCTTTAGTAAGTTTCGGCTGTAACCATTCTAAGATGAACCATATGTGTGGCCCCACCCATTACCCTTCCTCTACCCTAACCGCCCCCCTCCCTTCCCCTTCCTTGGCCCTTTTTTCATAATCTTGTGCTATAGTTGGGTTATAGCTTTCATGCAAAAGCTATAATTTAACTTCATAGTGGGACTGAGTACATTGGATACTTTTTCTTCCATTCCTGAGATACTTTCCTAAGAAGAATATGTTCCAGCTCCATCCATGTAAACATGAAAGAGGTAAAGTCTCCATCTTTCTTTAAGGCTGCATAATATTCCATGGTATATGTACCACAATTTCCTAGTCCATTCGTGGGTCAATAGGCACTTGGGCTTCTTCCATGACTTAGCAATTATGAATTGGGCTGCAATAAACATTCTGGTACAGATGTCTTTATTATATTGTGATTTTTGGTCTTCTGGATATAAGCCTAGTAAAGGAATTATAGAATCGAATGGCAGGTCTATTTTTAGGTCTCTAAGTATTCTCCAAACGTATTAGTGTGCATTCCCACCAGCAGTGTAGAAGTGTGCCCTTCTCTCCACATCCATGCCAACATCTCTGGTTTTGGGATTTTGTTATGTGGGCTACTCTTACTGGGGTTAGGTGATATCTCAAAGTAGTTTTGATTTGCATTTCTCTGATGATTAAGGATGATGACCTTTTTTTCATGTGTTTGTAGATCGCGTCTGTCTTCTTTAGAGAAGTTTCTCTTCAAGTCCCTTGCCCACCCTGAGATGGGATCACTTGTTCTTTTTTTGCTAATACATTTGAGTTCTCTGTGAATTCTGATTATTAGACCTGTATTGGAGATATAACCTGCAAATATTTTCTCCCATTCTGAGGGCTGTCTGCTTGCTTTACTTACTATGTTCTTGGCTGTGCAGAAGCTTTTTAGTTTAGTTTAGGTCCCAGTAGTGTATTTTTGATACTGCTTCAATTGCCTGGGGAGTCCTCCTCATAAAATATTCACTCAGGCCAATTCCTTCAAGAGTTTTCCCTGCATATTCTTCAAGTATTTTTATAGTTTCATGTCTTAAGTTTAAATCTTTTATCCAGTGAGAGTCTATCTTAGTTAATGGTGAAAGGTGTGGGTCCAGTTTCAGTCTTCTACAGGTTGCCAGCCAGTTCACCCAGCACCATTTGTTAAATAGGGAATCTTTTCTCCACTGAATGTTTTTAATTGGCTTGTCAAAGATCAAATAACGGTAAGTAGCTGGATTCATCTCTTGGTTCTCTATTCTGTTCCAGACATCTACTACTCTGTTTTTGTGCCAATACCATGCTATTTTGATCTCTGTCGATTTATAGTACAGTCGCAGGTCTGGTAGCGTGATTCCTCCTGCTGTTTTTTTATTTCTGAGTAATGTTTTGGCTATTCGAGGTTTTTTTCTGATTCCATATAAAACAAAGTATTATTTTTTTCAAGATCTTTAGAATATGACAATGGAGCTTTAATAGAATTGCATTAAACAGCTATGATTTAACAATGGAAAAAAAAAAGAAAATGCCAGGAAGGCTATGTTAACCATTGTGATGAAAATATTTCAAATTGTATATAAAACCAGCACATGGTACCCCATGATTGCATTAATGTACACAGCTATGATTTAATAAAAAGAAAAAAAGAAAAGAAAAAAAGAAAAATAAAAAATAAAATTATATATTGCTTTGGGTAGTATGGACATTTTAACAATGTTGATTCTTCACAGCCATGAGCATGGTATGTTTTTCCATTTGTTAACATCTTCACCTATTTCTTTTCTTGAAGTTTCATAGTTCTCTTTGTAGAGGTCTTTCACATCCTTTGTCAGGTATACTCCCAAATATTTCATCTTCTTTGGCACTACTGTAAAAGCCGTTTTTTCGGCTTGGTTATTGTTGGTATATATAAAGGCTACAGATTTATGGGTGTTGATTCTGTAGCCTGAGACATTGCTGTATTCCTTGATCACTTCTAAAAGTTTTGTGGTAGAATCCCTAGTGTTTTCCAGATATACGGTCATAACATCTGCTAAGAGTGAAAGTTTGATTTCTTCTGACCCTATGTGGATACCTTTGATCGCCTTTCTTTCCTAATTGCAATAGCTAAAACTTCCATTACAATGTTAAAGAGCAACGGAGACAATGGGCAACCTTGCCTGGTTCCTGATCTAAGTGGAAATGATTTCAATTTAGCTCCAATCAATGCAATATTGGCTGTGGGTTTGCTGTAGATGGCCTCTATTAGTTTTAGAAATGTCCCTTCAATACCAATTTTCTTAAGTGATCATGAAGGGATGCTGGATATTATCCAAAGCTTTTTATGCATCAATTGAAAGAATAATATGGTCCTTATTTTTTAGTTTGTTTATGTGCTGAATTACATTTATAGATTTACATATATTGAACCAGGCTTGAGACCCTGGGATAAACCCCACTTGGTCATGGTGTATAATTTTTTTGATGTGTTTTTGGATTCTGTTTGTTAGGATCTTATTGAGTATTTTATAATCAATATTCATTAGTGATATTGGTCTATAATTTTCTTTTCTTGTTGGGTCTTTCCCTGGTTTGGGGATCAAGGTGATGTTTGCTTCATAGAATGTGTTGGGTAATATTCCTTCTTTTTCTATATTGTGGAAGAGGTTTAGTAATATAGGTACAAGTTCTTCTTTAAAGGTTTGGTAGAATTCTGACGTAAAGCCATCTGGTCCTGGGCTTTTGTTTTTAGGGAGATTTTGTACAGTTGATGTTATTTCAGAACTTGATATAGGCCTGTTCAACATTTCCACTTCATTCTGGCTAAGTCTTGGTAGGTGGCGTACTTTCAGGTATTCGTTGATTTCTTTCAGATTTTCATATTTCTGAGAGTAGAGTTTCTTATAGTATTTGTTAAGGATTTTTGGAATTTCTGAGGAGTCTGTTGTTATTTCGTCTTTGTCATTTCTGATTGATGAGATTAGAGATTTTACTTTTTGTTTCCTGGTTAGGTTAGCCAAAGGTTTATCTATTTTATTGACCTTTTCAAAAAACCAACTTTTTGATTTATTGATCTGTTGTATAGTTCTTTTGTTTTCAATTTCATTTAATTCTGCTGTGATTTTGGTTATTTCTTTTCTTCTGCTGGGTTTGGGGTTGGAATGTTCTTCCTTCTCCAGTTGCTTGAGATGTCCCATTAAGTTATTAACTGCCTCTTTCCATTTTTTTGAGAAAGGCTTGCAGTGCTATAATTTCCCTATTAGGACTGCCTTTGCAGTATCCCAGAGGTTCTGATAATTCATGTCTTGATTGTTGTTTTGTTCCAAAAATTTACTGATTTCCTTCTTAATCTCGTCTATAACCCATCTATTCTTCAACATAAGGTTGTTTAGTTTCCACGTTTTTGTATGGGTATGCAGGTTACTGTTTTTATTGAGTTCAACTTTTATTCCATGATGGTCTGAGAAGATGCAAGGAATAGTTTCTATTTTTTTAAATTTGTTGAGGTTAGATTTGTGGCCTAGGATGTGGTCGATTTTGGAGTATGTTCCATGGGCTGATGAGAAGAATGTGTATTCAGTTTTGTTGGGATGAAATGTTCTGTAGATGTCTGTTATGTCCAGATATTGAATGGTTAAGTTTAAATCTAAAATTTCTTTGCTTAGCTTCTTTTTGGAGGATCTATCCAGCACTGCTAAAGGCAGGTTAAAATCTCCAACTACTACGGAACTGGAGGAAATCAAGTTGCTCTTGTCTGTTAGAGTTTCTCTTATAAATTGAGGTGCCTTCTGGTTGGGTGCATAAATATTAATAATTGAAATCTCATCATATTGAGTATTGCCTTTAACAAATATGAAGTGTCCATCCTTATCCTTCCTTATTTCGGTTTAAAGCCTATTGCATCTGTGAATAGGATTGCAACACCTGTTTTATTCTGCTTTCCATTTCCCTGGAGTATAGATGATCATCCCTTCAGCTTGAGTCTATATTTGTTTTTTTAATGTCATATAAGATTCTTATATGCAGCAGATATCTGACTTGAGTTTTTGTATCCAGTCAGCCAACCTGTGCCTCTTTTGTGGACAATTTAAATCATTCACATTAATTGACAATATTGATAAGCCTTTTAAGAGTCCAGTCGACATTTTTAATCCTTTTGCAACTGTGGAAATTGGAATTTGATCACAATTTTCTAGGTGGGTATACTTTTGTGGTGGGATTAGGCTGGTCTTTATGGAGGATAGGTCTGAGAATATCCTGGAGAGCTGGTTTAGTTATGGCAAATTTCTTCAACATGTGAATGTCATTGAAGTATTTAATTTCTCTGTCATAAGTGAAGCTCAGTTTAGCTTGGTACAGGATCCTGGGTTGAAAGTTATTTTGTTTTAGGAGATTAAAAGTTGATGACCATCCTCTTCTAGCTTGAAAGTTTTTAGCAGAGAGATCTGCAGTTATTCTAATATTCTTCCCCTTGTAGGTAATGGTTTTCTTTCATCTGGCTGCTTTCAGAATTTTCTCCTTCATATTAACTTTAGTGAAATTGATTTTGATGTGTCTGGGGGATGTCTTATTTGGGTTGAGTCATGCTGGAGTTCTGAAACTGTCTGCTATCTGAAATTTAGAATCTCTAGGCATGTCTGGAAAGTTCTCCTTCAAAATCTCATGGAGAAGAGACTCTGTGCCTTGTGAAGCCACTTCATCGCTTTTGGGGATCCCTATAAGATGAATATTGGTTTTCTTTGATATCCCAGAGTTCTCTGAGAGAGTGATCTGTTTTTGCCTTCCATTTCTTTTCCTCTTTGAGAGTTTGGGAGCATTCAAAAGCTTTGTCTTCAATGTCAGAAATCCTTTCTTCTGCTTGCTCCATTCTGTTACTGAGGAATTCTACTGTGTTTCTCAGATCTTTGAAGGCTGCAACTTCTTGTCTCAATGTGTCAAAATCTTTGGTCATTTGGTCTTTGAATTCGTTGAATTCTTGAGACATCTTTTGGGTTACTGCTTGGAATTCTAATTTGATCTTATTTGCTATCCAGATTCTGAATTCGATTTCTGACACCTGAGCTATTTGTTTGTACATGGGATCTTGTGCTGTGTCTGCCCCATGGATCCTTGGGGTAGTTGTTCTACTCTGTTTATTCATATTGCCAGAGTTTTTTTGTTAATTTCGCCTCATGATTGTTTTTCACTGTTGCCTCTGACCATCCTCAGAGTTGGGGAGGGGTCTCTTCAAGATTAGACCCCAGCAGGATCACTCTTTTTTTGCTGGATCTTTGTTGAGAGTGACCCTGTGTAGTTCCTCTAGGTCTGCCCCAGCAAGGGAGTTCTGGTTGTGGAAGCAGCTTCAGAGTGTGACACACCTGGATTCACCAACTGGGCCGGAGGTGGTGCCCACGTTTCTGGGATTGCCTGGTGCCCATTGACTTTGGCACAGAGAGCCCAACGCTCCAGCAGTCTCTGGCCAGGAGAAGGGCTCTGCGCAGAGGAAGGGAGGGCTCTGGACAGCATGCGGCTACGAGAGTCCCTGGCTAGACAAGTGGGCTGGTGGGAGGCAGAGAGGGTATAGGAGCGAGATTGCAGGGTTGCGCAACTCCCGCACTTCCTGGTCAGGGCATGCGGTGGCCCAGCGGGCACAGGTCGCGGGTCGGGGGTTGTGGTGCAACTCTTATAGAGGTCTGGGCAGTGCCAAGCCCAGGAGTTTGAGGTTGCTATGAGCTGTGACACCACGGCACTCTACCCAGGGCAACAGCCGAGGCTCCAGTGTGCCAAAACTGGTCTCACTCTGCCCCTGTGGGTTAAGGTTGCCTTTAGGCTGCTCAGTCACTAGGTTACTAGCTCCCACCTGATCCTTTCTCTGCAATCCTGAGGGCGGAGCTTGCCAGGGCAGTTCTCTCACAATGGTTCCCTGCAGCCCACAGCCAAACACTATTAGCTCCATCCAGCTCAGCGGCTCTTTCTGGGGCCCTAGACAATGCCCAAAGTTCTCTGCACTCCTTCTCAAGCTCTCCCCAAGGCAGTTCACCTGAGTGCCAAGTCCAAAAACACTGGAACAGTTCACAGGTAAGGCCTTTCCGGTTTGCAGTCTCACTCCTGCTTGTACTTATGGCTGCTGGCAGGATTAGGTCGATCAAACACACACAACCCTTGCCAGTTTTCCACTATTTTTGTCCTCCTCTTGGAGTCCAGAAGTCCCTTGCTGACTCCCTGTATCCTCAACAGGATGATTATAGGCAGATCCCATGAGCCAGAGATGACTGGAGTCTTGTCTCCCCAGATTCAGTGTGCCCAGTTTCAGGGAAGCTGTTACTCGGCTGCCGTCTTAGGTAATCTCTCCTCCTTCTGCATTTCAACTTATGTTTCTGAATAAAATAGTCTATGGAAATTCTTAATGGTTTCTAACACATATGGATTTATATCTTCCTGGGCCTTGGTGCTTGGTATGAAGAATCATACTTTAATTTACATTTCCTCTAATTTTCCATTGAAAAAGAGTTTAAACATAGCTAGCAGTAGTAATTTTGAATATACGTGACTCCTGAGTGAGGCTATAAAGAATAAGGAGGAAAAGAAATATATTCAAATTGAGTAATGCCTGCTGCTCCCTCCAGTTCAAGGAGCCTCTGAGTAACAATTTATTTGTAATAATTATGTTTCATTTACAACTAGAATGGTTTATGAGGGTGCATTCTAATCTATTGACTTGTCAAAAGAAGCAGAAATACTACCACAGGTTCTCAGACTCTGTGGGCAAGAGGCTTAGGAATGGAAAGGGTTGAGTTGTGAATGGTGTGAAGGTGGAAAACAAAGGCCCATAAATAAACTGTCTTTTTGAAGTCAAATCATTCATTGATTCATTCATTCCTATAGTAAAATTTACTGACCCTCTAATAAGTGTTGGGTGTGAAATTAACTGCTAAGACATAGTTAGTAAGCCAGGTACACAGCTTCTGGGAATGAGAGGAGAAATTCAGGCTTTGGCTTGATCTATGATTTACCTTAACTGATAATCTTTCTAATTTTACATTTATTCAACTACAAAGAGATGGATAGCACTTCCTAACTTACGGGGGTATTATAAGTACATGTATTAAGTGAGATCAATTGGGTATAAAAAATCTAGTCCCAGGAGTTCCACATTCAAAAAGTATTGGGAATCTATTTTTCAGTTACCAAAGACATATGAGGTCACACACATGCAGAATCACACACACACATAAATGAACACATGCACAGGCACACACTCATGTACATATGCACAAACATTTGGAGATAAAATATTTGACATCCTTATGCCTAAACTTTTCTATAAAGTAACCCAAATTTCAAAATTGTAAGGACACCTATTAAACAGGAAATCAGTGAACGAAAATTCTACTTAAAGAATATCCATGCTTACAACAAAAACTGTGTCAAATCAGTGCTCTTTGCTTTCTAAAATATTATACTGTCCATCTCTTGGTACCTGAAGGATGTAAGAGAAGGCAAGGGCTTTGCTGGCCAAATGCATATTGGATACAATTCTAGTCCCTCATACACTGTGCAACTTCACATAAGGAATTTAAACTCTGTGATCCTTTGGGTTTTCCTACTGCTGGGATGGGAATAAACCCCTAACAGGTGGGGAATTAGAGCAAAGAATGAATAAAATAACGTGACTATTATCCCAACATGTCACTTTTAAGAAATCTGTAATCCCCATCTTTTCTCTCTGCAGATTTTTGCCCTGCATAGAACAAAAGGTTCAGTCAAACAATAAGCATTTCCCTTGATTTCTAAATACTAATATGCCTCTTTCAGTTGTGGCCCTCCTGATCCATGCTCGGAATTGTGTTCTGTTCAAAGAATATGAACCAGCAGCTGAAAATTAATTTGAAAATAACTGCTTCGTTTCTGTCTCTCAAACCCCTGAACGTAATACAACGACTGAGAGTTCAAAGAACAGCGAGTGTCAGCTTTCCTTTCCTCCCTTCAGACACTATTCCCACACTAAAGATGCTTTTTGATGTCACCTCATTGATATTAAAAACCTAACCCTCTATTTTCCATCCTCTATAGCAATTCTACCTTTGTTCTTCACTTGCCCTTTAAATTCTCTCTTCATTAATCCATTCCTCCCCTAAGAGAGACAGTAGATCCTAACAAACACTATTTGTTTAGTTTACTATGTGAAGCATTCCAGAGTGCACACTTTATACACTTCAGAAACCTTGTCATATATGTAGTTTTATGATAATTTTAGAAGGTAGGAAACTGTATCAGAAAGAGATTAAATAATTGGAAAAATAGCCCTAGATAATAGTGTAAAATATCAAAGATAAGAAAAAAATCAGGATTTGTAACAACAGTTTCTTTCATTTCAAAGCTTATGTTCTTAATAACTACTCTACCAAAGGTCCCTACTTCTTTCAATGTTTGGTGGCATTCTGTGGATTGCCAATGCCACTCATTAACTTCATGTAAAAAATAGATTCCTGATACTAATTTGTTTATAAAGATATATGTACTTTGCTTCATTTGGTTTTGTTTGGTTTGGTTTTTATCTCTTCCCCATCGAATGCTGTCTAACTGTTTTGGATTTACAAAGTCTTGGTAAACAAGGATTCCCTGTGGGTGGGATTCCAGGTTACCCAGCTGTCTGACTTTATGATTTATGCACAGTTACTTTCCATTGGCCTTGATTCCCCATTAAAGAAAGTACTAAAATACCTTCCACATGAGGTCATTTTGAAAGTTCAATTAGATAATGAACATGCCAGTTTGGTTTTTGTTTGTTTGTTTGCTTGAGTTTTATTTTGTCACCCTGGGCAGAGTGCTGTGATGTCACAGCTCACAGCAACCTCAGGCTCCTGGACTCAAGCGATTCTTTTACCTCAGACTCCCAAGTAGCTGAAACTACAGGCAGCTGCCACAATGCCCCACTATTTTTAGAGGCAGGGTCTTGCTCTATCTCAGGCTGGTCCCAAACTTGTGAGCTCAGGCAATCCACCTGCCTCGGCCTCCCAGTGTTTCAATTACAGGCATGAGCCACCGCCCGCGGCTGAATATATCATTTTGTAGACTCCAAAATGGTTTATTTCCATAATGTGTGGAGATGGTGACGATGATGATGATGTAAAATAAGGGTGGCTGTAAGACTACTTACTGCTAGAAATCGCAAATTGTGCCTTTTTTTTTTTTTTTTTGCAAACACTCTACTTGCTTACTGTTGAAAAGCCTCCAGCTAATAGAAAAAGAAAACATTTATTCCATTTGGATTAAATATTACAACATAATTTGGAAGCTGTATGTGGATTGATGTTAACCCAAATAAAAAGATGTGAAATATTAAATTACAAGGTTCTTAATAACTCCTCTTTCAGAGTGTAAAACAAATTCATTTGTAAATACAGCCTCTCAAAACGCACCAAGACTGTTATCATCCTATACAGTCTTTCCTTGCGGCATAGTTTCCATGTAATAAAGTGAATTTACAATTGCTCTTGCCTGAAGTCATGCAAGTAAACTCAAAATCAGGACATAAAACAAAGCTAATAATGTTATTCTGTGCTGTACTTTAATACTTAATCTAAGCTTTGCGATTGTATTAGGATATTTGCTTTGCTTTATAACTCACCAAACATCAAATTCTACCTGACTCCTCCCATAATGTGAAAATACATTACTAAGTACCCTTTCTGCTAAAATAAAATAGATATGAAATTGATTCCCTCATGTTTATTAAAGGGAGAAAAAGAACAAATGAATATGTGAATATGAGTCTGAATAAATGAACAAGGATAAAGTTACAAGTGAGTGAAAAGTATTAGAGTTTAGAGGATATTAAAATAGACACTTGTCTTTCATTTATGAATTTGTTAAAGGTAGAACATTTAATTGATGGACACCTGCATAATAATTGAAGCTCATACTTAAATTAGTGATTGAGGTTAACTATATGGTCATAATATGTCTCTTCATTCTAAACCCAAGAATTCGCCAGGATAATGAACCAAATGCAGGTTAAAATAGAAAACCCCATGATTTGCCATACTAGGGTATTTATTTAAAAATTTAAAGTATGATAGAACAGAGCTGGGCTGGCCAGAACTCTTTCCCCTGTGTGGGCAGCTAGCTGGCTTCTCAAAGGAAGAAAAGTAGAGGGGTCTGTCTGGTCTGCATACGCTGATTTCTACTCCCAGATGCACCATGAGAAATCACCAGGAAGGATGGAGGGAACAAGCACAGCGATGGGAATAGAATTATACCTGGTGAGGGTCTGTAGTCACAGAAACAAGAAACAGAGTGCGATATCCTTTTGAAAGAAAAGGAGCTAGGGGTGGGGGAGAGAATGAACTAGTTGTAAGAAAAAGGCTAGTAACAATTCCCAATTAAATATATCCTGTATGTTAAGGGACCTGACTCAGCACTGGTTGATTCATTTAAGGACTAACTTTTTTTTTTTATTAAATCATAGCTGTGTACATTAATGTGATCATGGGGCACCATACACTGGTTTTATAGACCGTTTGACACATTTTCATCACACTGGTTAACATAGCCTTCCTGGCATTTTCTTAGTTACTGTGTTAAGACATTTATATTCTACATTTACTAAGTTTCATGCAATCCCTCCAATCACCCTCCCTCCACCCACCTCGCCCATCCTTCCCCTCCCTTTCTGCCTTCCCCCTATTCTTAGGTTATAACTGGGTTATAGCTTTCATGTAAAAGCCATAAATTAGTTTCATAGTAGGACTGAGTACATTGGATACTTTTTCTTTCATTCTTGAGATACTTTACTAAGAAGAATATGTTCCAGCTCCATCCATGTAAACATGAAAGAGGTAAAGTCTCCATCTTTCTTTAAGGCTGCATAATATTCCATGGTATATATATACCACAATTTATTAGTCCATTCATGGTTCGATGGGCACTTGGGCTTTTTCCATGACTTAGCAATTATGAATTGGGCTGCAATAAACATTCTGATACAAATATCTTTGTTATAATGTGATTTTTGGTCTTCTGGGTATATACCTAGTAAAGGAATTATAGGATTGAATGGCAGGTCTATTTTTAGATCTCTAAGTATTCTCCAATCATCTTTCCAAAAGGAATGTATTAATTTGCATTCCCACCAGAGTGCAGAAGTGTTCCCTTTTCTCCACATCCACGCCAACATCTCTGGTGTTGGGATTTTGTGATGTGGGCTAATCTTACTGGAGTTAGATGATATCTCAAAGTAGTTTTGATTTGCATTTCTCTGATGATGAAAGATGATGAGCATTTTTCATATGTCTGTAGGCCATGCGCCTGTCTTCTTCAGAGAAGTTTCTCTTCAAGTCCCTTGCCCAGCCTGTGTCTTTGTCTTTTCAAGAAGCCTATGTCTTTTCTTGCTAATATGTTTGAGTTCTCTGTGGATTCTGGTTATTAAACCTTTGTCAGAGACATAACCTGCAAATATCTTCTCCCATCCTGAGGGCTCTTTGCTTGCTTTACTTACTATGTTCTTGGGTGTGCAGAAACTTTTTAGTTGGATCAGGTCCCAGTAGTGTATTTTTGAAGCTGCTTCAATTGCCTGGGGGTGGGAGTGGGGGTCCTCCTCATATAATATTCGCCCAGACCGAATTCTTCAAGGGTTTTCCCTGCACTTGCTTCTAGTATTTTTATAGTTTCATGTCTTGAGTTTAAATCTTTAATCCAGCGAGAATCTATGTTAGTTAATGGTGAAAGGTGTGGGTCCAAGTTTCAGTCTTCTACAGGTTGCCAGCCAGCTCACCCAGCACCATTTGTTAAATAGGGAATCTTTTCCCCACTGAATGCTTTTAATTGGCTTGTCAAAGATCAAATAACGGTGAGTAGCTGGATTCATCTCTTAGTTCTCTATTCTGTTCCAGACATCTACTTCTCTGTTTTTGTGCCAGTACCATGCTGTTTTGATCACTATTGATTTATAGTAAAGTCTGAGGTCTGGTAGCGTGATTCATCCTGCTTTGTTTTTATTTCCGAGTAATGTTTTGGCTATTCAAGGTTTTTTCTGATTCCATATAAAACAAAGTATTATTTTTTCAAAATCTTTGAAGTATGACAGTGGATCTTTAATAGGGATTTCATTAAAATTGTATATTGCTTTGGGTAGTATGGACATTTTAACAATGTTGATTCTTCCCAGCCATGAGCATGGTATGTTTTTCCATTTGTTAACATTTTCAGCTATTTCTTTTCTTAGAGTTTCATAGTTCTCTTTATAGAGGTCTTTCACATCCTTTGTTAGATAAACTCCCATATATTTCATCTTCTTTGGCACTACTGTGAATGGAACAGAGTCTTTAACTGTTTTTTTCAGCTTCACTATTGTTGGTATATATAAAGGCTACCAATTTATGAAGGTTGATTTTGTAACTGAGCCGCTGTTATATTCCTTGATCACTTCTAAGAGTCGTAGAATCCCTGCCATTGTCCAGATATACAATCATATCATCTGCGAAGAGCGAAAGTTTGATCCTTCTGACCTATGTGGATACCCTTGATGGCCTTTTCTTCCCTAATTGTGATGGCTAAAACTTCCATTACAATGTTAAAGAGCAGTGGAGACAATGGGCAGCCTTGTCGGGTTCCTGATCTGAGTGGAAATGATTTCAATTTAACTCCATTCAATATGATTTTGGCTGTGGGTTTGCTGTAGATGGCCTCTATCTGTTTAAGATATGTCCCTTCTATACCAATTTTCTTAAGTGTTCTGATCATGAAGGGATGCTGGATATTATCAAAAGCCTTTCTTCATCAATTGAAAGAGTCATATCATCTTTGTTTTTTAATTTGGGTATGTGCTAAATTTTACTTATAGATTTAGATATATTGAACCAGCCTTGAGACCTGGGGATAAAACCGACAAGGTCATGATGTGTAATTTGTTTGATGTGTTGCTGGATTCTGTTTGTTAGGATCTTGTTGAATATTTTTGCATCTATACTCATTAGTGATATTGGTCTATAATTTTCTTTTCTTGTTGGGTCTTTTCCTGGTTTGGGGATCAGGGTGATGTTTGCTTCATTGAACACATTGGGTAGTCTTACTTCGTTTTCTACATTTTGGAACAGGTTGAGTAATATAGGTACTAATTCCACTTTAAAGGTTTGAATTCTGATGTGAAGCCATCTGGTCACGGGCTTTCCTTTTTAGGGAGATTTTGTATGGTTGATGCTATTTCAGGACTTGATATTGGCCTGTTCAACATTACCACTTGATTCTGGCTAAGTCTTGGAAGGTGACGTGCTTCCAAGTATTGGTCAATTTCCTTCAGATTTTCATATTTCTGAGAATAAAGTTTCTTGTAATATTCATTAAGGATTTTTGAATTTCTGAGGAGTCTGTTATTATTTCGTCTTTGTCGTTTCTGATTGATGAGATTAGAGATTTTACTCCTTTATTTCTGGTTAGGTTAGCCAAAAATTTATCTATTTTATTGACCTTTTCAAAAAACCAACTTTTTGATTTATTGATCTATTGTATAATTCTTTTGTTTTCAATTTCATTTAATTCTGCTCTTATTTTGGTTATTTCTTTTCTTCTACTGGGTTTGAGGTTGGAATGTTCTTACTTTTCCAGTTGCTTGAGATGTCCCATAAAGTTGTTAACTTCCTCTCTTTACGTTATCTTGAGGAAGGCTTGCAGTGCTATAAATTTCCCTCTTAGGACTGCCTTTGTGGTATCCCAGAGGTTCTGATAATTAGTGTCTTTATTGTCGTTTTGTTCCAAAAATTTGACAATTTCCTTCTTAATCTCACCCAGCTATCATTCAGCATAAGGTATTTAACTTCCATGTTTTGGTATGAGTATGAAGATTCCTGTTGTTACTGAGTTCAACTTTTATTCCATGGTGGTCCAAGAAGATGCAAGGAATAATTTCTATTCCTTTAAATTTACTGAGGTTAGACTTGTGACCTAAGATGTGATCGATTTTGGAGTATGTTCCATGGGCTGATGAGAGGTATGTGTATTCAGTTTTGTTGGGATGAAATGTTCTGTAGATGTCTGCTAAATCCAAATGTTGGATGGTTAGGTTTAAATCTAAAATTTCTTTGTTCAGCTTCTTATTGGAGGATCGATCCAGGACTGCCAAAGGAATGTTGAAATCTCCAACTGTTATCGAGCTTGAGGAAATCAAGTTGCTCATGTCTGTTAGAGTTTCTCTTATAAATTGAGGTGCATTCTGGTTGGGTGCATAGATATTAATAATTGAAATCTCATCATATTGAGTATTACCCTTAACAAATATGAAGTGACCATTCTTATCCTTCCTTACTTTTGCTGCTTTAAAGCCTATTGTATCTGCAAATAGAATTGCAACACCTGCTTTTTTCTGATTACCATTTGCCCGAAATATGGACAACCATTCTTTCACCCTGAGTCTATGTTTATCTTTTAAGGTAAAATGTGACTATTGTATGTAGCAAATATCTGGCCTGAGTTTTTGTATCCAGTCAGCTATCCTGTGCCTCTTTAGAGGACAGTTTATGCCATTTACATTAATGGAGAATATTGATAAGTCTCTTAAAATTTTGGATATTGAGTTTTTTGACAGTCCAGTGGACATTTTTAATCCTTTCAACACTGTGGAAGTTGGAGTTTGATCAAAGTTTTCTGAGTGAGTTTACTTTTATGGTAGAGGATTTGGCTGGTCATTATGAAGGATAGGTTTGAGAGTATCCTTGAAGAGCTGGTTTGGCTATGGCAAATTTCTTCAACATATGAATGTCATTAAAGTATTTAATTTCTCCATCATAAATGAAGCTCAGTTTAGCTGGATACAGGATCTGGGGTTGAAAGTTATCTTGCTTTAGGAGATTAAAGTGACCACCCCCTTCAGGCTTGAAAAGTTTTAGCAGAGAGATCTGCAGTCATTCTAATATTCTTCCCTTTGTAGGTAATGGATTTCTTACATCTGGCTGCTTTCAGAATTTTCTCCTTCATATTAACTTTAGTGAAGTTAATTATGATATGCCTGTGGGATGTCTTATTCGGATTGAGTCATGCTGGAGTTCTGAAACTGTCTGCTATCTGAATTTCAGAATCTCTTGGCATGTCTGGAAAATTCTCTTTCATAATTGCATGGAGAAGTGCCTCTGTGCCTTGTGAGGCCACTTCATCACTTTCAGGGATTCTAATTAGGCGGATATTAGCCTTCTTCAAATTATCCCAGAGCTGAGAGAATGATTTGTTTTTGCTCTCCATTTTTCTTCATCTTTGAGAGTTTGGAAGAGTTCAAAGGCTTTGTCTTCAATGTCAGAAATCCTTTCTTCTGCTTGTTCCACTCTGTTACTGAGGGCTTCTACTGTATTTTTCCGATCTTTGAGGGATGCAAATTCTTGCTTCAGTGCATTAAAACCTTTGGTGGTTTTGTCTTTAAATTCATTAAATTCTTGAGACAACTTTTGAATTGCTCCTCGAATTTCTAATTCCAAATTTTCCTCCATTCTATTAATCTTGTTTGCAATCCAATTCTGAATTTGATTTCCTGTTTATGAATGGGATCTTCAGTAACATCAGCCATAACGTTCCTTGGGGTGGGGGTTGATCTATTCTGGTTATTCATGTTACCAGAGTTTTAACGCTGATTCCGCCCATGATTGTTTTACATTTAATCTTTCCCCTGGAGCTTTGTTGAGGACCTGTACAGTGCTATGGCCTGAGAAACTGGGGACCTATTTGGTGTGGTGGGGCTAAGTTGTTCTGTCTTGTTTTCAGCTGGTCTCTGTTCGAACCTAGTGAAACAGTTACTCTGGGTTGGAGTCTCAGCTGTGGAGAAATACCAGCAATTAAGTCACCCCACCCCCCACAAGCAACAATTTGAAAAGGACAATCAAACCTTCCTACAACCACATCCCCAGGGCACCACCTGAATTGTCCTCAGGTGATTGGCTCAGTTCAAAAGGTCCAAATCAATTGTCTCAGTCAGCACCTGTCTCAGATGGGCAAGTTTAAAAGGTCTCTGGCACCTGGATCACAGGGGTCTAGTGACTACTCAGATATGGCTTGCTCTAGTGCTCTGTGGAGGCAGGAGGACCTACCAGCAAATAGATCAGTCTGGGAAGGTTGATGCCTCCTTCCCCACCTTGCACCCCTGTCACATCCAGTCACTGATAGCCCTGCAGGGCTGTGACCCGGTTGCCTGTAGTGAACAGATACTCCAGGTGTTTGCACCTGCCTGAATCACAAGGAAATCTATATCTGCTTAGCCAGGCCACTGCGCTCTGCCTCTGTCTAGCAGGGGGAAGTGAGGCCTGACGACCTTGGGCACTTGATGGAGGCTGGGGGGTGTTCACTCAGTTCCAGCCCCGCCCCTGGTTGATGTTACTGACAGAACAGAACAGAACAACTTTGCAGGAATTTGTTACTGTCCCTGCTAAATTCCCCTGCAGAAGAGAAGCTGTTTTGAGTTCCTGAGCCTGCACCTCAGGCCCTGTCTTTGTTCCTGCAGCTTTGTATTTAGTTAGCTGTCAGTTCTAGCCACCTGTCTTCCTTTGTCTATAGGCTGATGATCCCCTGAGGGCCGGGTGCACCTTAGACTCAGTAAAGCGGTCCTCTGGGTCAGCCCTGCCCTTGGAACTTCCTGGCTCTGTGCATGCATTTCTTGTCCCTGTGTTCCACCCAGGCCGGTACCACCTCAGGCAAACCCTTTACTCATGGGGCCTGTGTTTCTGTCCCAGATCTGTTCCATGGTGGTTGCCACCTGAGTAGATGCCCAGCCTCCTCTAGTTGCCCAGGGAGACAGGGGGTGTGGCTTCGGAATATCTGGGAGTGAGCCCTATTGTTGCCAAAAGACAGCTGCTGCTCTGCGCCTCGGGGTACTGCCGCTCTGGCATGGTTCCCTCTCAGCCAACCATTCTCTCCTGACTTCCATGCCACAGAGTCAGCATTGACCAGCTTCAGTTTAGGCCCTGTCCACACCCCTTAAGAAATCACCCAAGAATCTGGACTCCTGGGGGAGAGGCCTCCAGACCTCAAAGTGAGAGTGGAGGGGGAGTGCTGGGAGCTCAGAATTACAAGTAGAGAATATATACAGTTTTATACAGTTTTATGCCTGGCAGGAGAATGCCATGGCACCCTAGTAGGGCAGTAGGTCCAGTTTTTAGAGGGTCTCTCCTGTGGAGTGTAGTGGGAGGATCTTTGAACTCTGCTTGTTTGTTTGTGGGGCACTCTGAGCCATTCTCTTGTGGGAGGGGACTCCCATCTGCTTGGTGATGGATTTTGTACCTTTTGCTTGTATCCTTGGGGTCCTAGCTTGCCTCAGTGGGTTGATGTGCGTTGTTCAACCTTCTCTCTTGGTGCAGCTCTAATCCACCAGGTTACCTGCTAAATTTCTGTCCTGTAACTCTCCTTCTGGATGGGAGACTCTGTGGAAAGCTGGCTTCAGTCAGCCAGCTTGTCTCCGTCCCCCCTAAAGACTAACTTTTGACAAAATGACATCACTATCTTTGATGTTACCCTCCTAATATTTTTTATACTGTAGTGGAGAACTGATACTAATTATGGACACTCAAAGTTTCAAAGTTCAATTCTAAAAAGAAAATTAGAGATAAATGAGTAGATGTGCTGTTTAAAAGAGGGAAAGGGAAAGAGAGAATATTGAAAAATAACATGTATTCATTCCATCTATCTTTCTATCTACTTACCTTTCTATCTATCTATCTACCTAACTATCTACCTTTCTATCCATCTGCCTATTTATCATCTATCTATTTGCCAAACACAGCTAGACAAGGAAAGGGGCAGGACTCGGATTTGGACTAAGATGGTGGGTATTATATTCATTTTAAAATTATAAGAAGATTTCAAAATGCATTTGCTGGGGTGAGTTGGTGATACAGACATGGGGTGACTTTCTTCATAATGCTTTCCAAGGATAGGTTTGATAGGTGTGAGGCAAGGGAACAAAGCTGTATAAAGGAAAAGGGAGAGATGTGAGTACACCCATGAGCTGGTATGCTAGTGTGTTGTGTGTGTACAAAAGAGCTATCATCCATAAACAGCATCATGTCAGAAAAAAATGAATTATCCTCTTCAGCACTATTTTTTACTTATTTGTGGTTTGCACATTTCTTTTACTGCATTAGTTCTTTGAAACATCACTCACCAAGGACATCAGTAAAATGGGAAGAAAGAAAATATGAGTGGAAGTATAAACAACATTTATAATAACAGCTCCTAAAACTCTTTTGGGGTAAATGGGACAAGGTGAATAGAAGCTACACATGCATTCAAATTTTGGAGTATCATTTGGTTTGAGACAGTCTTTCAAAAGGTCACATAAATACTCTGAGCCCAAGTGGAGGACATCTATTAGATTATGTACACACTGACTGAATGTATAATTAGCCTATATATATACATATCTAGCACATAGTGTTTAAAAATGGATTGATTTTACAAAAAATTATTTTTTTGTAAATGCAAAACTAAACAAAGATGTACTTTTCTGTTGCTTAATCTCTATGATGGTTGAGATGTGCAGATGGATAAATTTGGATAAGAAAATAAAAGTTAATATGGAGTTATTTATATATCACAAATTAAGAATGAGAAATGTATGTCTGATTATGATTTAAACCATTAACATTACTTGATAGTGCAAAATATAGTCCTCTGTTCAGATTTCTTTTTTTCTTTAGGGGGGTTCAATGTACTGGTTTTATATAGAATTTCTAAGTGTTTTATTTATCTAAAATACTCTGTTGAGGCAAAATCCTGCTATTCCTCCCTGACAAAAAAAAATTATAATACAAACAAATATTCATTTATAAAATGTTTTATGATGGATAAAAGGAAAGTTGAAAAAAATCTTATCTCCCAACTCCCTACTCTCCTGGAAATAAAAGTAGAAAATAGAATCTACTCATATCAAAAAAAGTCTTTGTGGTAAGCTCAGTACCCACACTACTTCATTCTCTCTTGTAGGTATTTTAAAAAACTAGTCAGAATCCTCCAGCATATCTCCAGTTTATGTTTTGGCTCAGAGATTCTTTTTATTATTATTATTAAATCATAAACACACAGATCATGTATACATTAATGCACTTATGGGGTACAATGTGCTGATTTCATATACAATTTGGAATGCTTATGTCACACTAGTTAATATATCCCTCACCTCATTTACTTAATTATTGTGTTAAGACATTTATACTCTATGCTTAATAGATCCTACATGTACCCTTGCAATATGCACCATATGGCTCGGAGATTCTTAGTGATGTATGAGATGGCCAGACATGATGATGTTATCAACTTACAGGGTCTTTTCAGACTGGAATTTGACTGCTATAGCCAAGATAAATTATTTTAAAATTGCTGAATAACAAGGTAAACAGGATCAATGACACACCCACACAAGAGAAGAGCACAATGAAATTCAAGAGTGGGGAAGGAGGAGGAGGGAAACAAGGAGGAGAGGAGGGAAGTGGATTGGTAAACTCTCACCTAAGGTTCACATTGTAAGGGTGTACGACCCACCCACTGGGTGAATGAGAAAAAGAGAGAGAAAAGTAAACAAAGATGCAATTCCTCTCACCCTTGGTGACTCTCTGAGGTGTGCTCCATAGTTAAACAAATTCACATTGATCTGCAGATGTTTTGCTGGCATTCAGCAATGCTAGCCATCTAATATAACTCAAGATTCAATAAAAGGTAAACTTGATTTTTTCTTTGCTTTATCTTATGGTTCAGAAGATTAGAGCCTTTAAGTTTGCTCAAGGAATTAATTACATTCATTTATAAATAAATTAACACTCATTTGGTAAAATATCTTTAAAAGGAGTAATATATACTATGTAATAACCTGCTACAAAATAATGAATCATTTGCCTTATTTTTTTCAAATATGGCATTAGTATTAGATATATTTCAAATTAAATCGCTGAAGGCTTATTGAATTTCAAACAATATACTTTATAGTTTAAAGAAAACTTAAGCTTCCCAGCTTATATTTAATGGAAGAAATAGTACTACCATCTCTGGTTGTCCTGGGAAAGTCATTATTTTTAACCCCTTTTTTGATATTTTAGAGTAGGTACAGAAAAAAATCAAAGTTCTTTCTTTTTCAAGTGGTCTGAAAGAGTTTGAAACAAGGATGTAGTAGGTCTAGGACTTAAGAGATTCTTGAGAGATTTTGTTTGTTGGTTTCTTCATTAGTCTGTGTTGATGTACTTAAGAACTAACTAGGGTATGAATAGTAATTTTGAGATGTTTCAAAACTCTAACTTTTCTCCTCTGCATCCTTAAGGTAAGCGGATGGTTTGTTTAAGCAATAATGTGATGATCTCACACTTCCGTGTCTTCAAGATTCAGATCTTTGTCAACAGTGTGAAGTCATAATGTTTTCTTGGCTGTTTTTGCTTGTCTAGTTTTGAGAGCATCTCCTCTCTCATGCCTACGTTTTCTGTCATTTTAGATAACACTGACTTACTCTTGGGTTTGGAAGATTTTGCTTCTGTTTTCTCCTAATGGAGAATATGTGTAAAGATTTGCGAATTCAGACTTAGTCACTGAGAATAGGATGTTTTCAGAAACAATGCTATTCTTATCTCTAACATTCCCAATACCACACTGTTTCTGGATTTCCACCTGGAAAATAACAAAAATAAAACCTGTTTTCTGAAAATCAATGCTTTCAGACAGATGGAAAATTTCACGTTAGAGAGGAGTTTCCCCATTTGTTAGTATAAATTAATGATACAAAATTTCAGTTAGTAGGAATAACTTCAAGAGTTATTATATAACTTGTGGGATATAGTTAAAAATAATGTATACATGAAAATCACTAAAAGAATAGATTTTAAGTGTTCTCTACACACAAAAGTGCTAAGTGTGTGAGCTACGACATATGTGAATGAGCTCAATTTAGCCATTCCACAATGTTTACATATTTCAACCATGGTGTACACCAGAACATGGGGGATTTTTGGTCAATTAACATATTAATTTGTTAAAAAATTAAAAATGTAATAATTTTCTTTTCACCTGTGGCCTTTCTTATACTTCTGATTTTTTTATTTTTTTTTTTCTCTTTAAGAGTATTTTTTTTTTTTTTGGCTTGGTTTCTTTTCCAGAGCCTTCCTGAGATGGAAGATTAATATTTCATGGAACAATTATAAATGCTTGCTGCCTTGGCAGAAACTTTTCTGTCCCTTGTTAAAATGTCTCTTGGGGTAGCCTACCCAGACAAAGCTTTCTAGTGAGCACAGAACAGCTTTTAACCAGAGGAAGACACATAACGATGGAATATTAATGCACAAATCCACTCAAATTAAAAGTTCTTGTCAGAAAAATTTCAACTCAGTGGGAAAAAATGTACTTTCCTTTAGTTGTATGCAGCACTTTTATTATAACACTTTTATTATTTGAATGCTTTTAAGACATAAGACTTTGGGAATCTTTTTATTTGTTTTATTGGTAGGCTATCAGAGAGAAAATAATCATTATCAACCATTTTCATGATATAGAAGTGAAAATTGGAAACAAACTTGTAACTACATTTCAAAATCAAGAGTATCCCAAGATTTTTATGGTGTCAATGGCGTGGGATTAAATACCCTGTTTCCCCAAAAATAAGACATCCTCCGAAAATAAGACCTACTTACAGGAAAGATGAGACGTCCCCTGAAAATAAGACCCAGCGCATCTTTGGGAGCACACCTTAAATAAGACACTGTCTTATACTTGGAAGCACATCTTTGGGAGCACACCTTAAATAAGACACTGTCTTATTGGTGGGGAAACGGTAATCTCACACCTGGATTAAATCGCTAGCTGTTCATGTTCATGAGCATGAGCAAGATATTGCATTGTCAGTCTCCTGCTCTTCATTTAAAAATAAGGATAATGGGGAGGCACCTGTGGCTCAAGGAGTAGGGCACCAGCCTAAGATACCAGAGGTGGCAGGTTCAAACCCAGCCCTGGCCAAAAACTGTAACAACAACAACAACAAAGAAATAGGGGTAACAGTACACTCATCCCAGTAGTGTGGAGAGGATGAAAGAAGATACAGCACAAAATAAGTGGTAGGAATTATTATCTATTTTTATCATTAATTTGGGTCTATATTTTCATAATGAAACAACATAATTCTTGTTTCTCATTCATATTCTTTAATATTTTCTCAAATCTCTATCTCTCTCTGATGTTATTTCATTTCCTGAAACAATGCCAGTTATTATTCCAGGGCAATAATAACTATTTGCTGAATAAATGAGGATTTTTCAAACTTATTCTTAATTCCTACAACTTTTAGCCCTACTTACTTCTGCTTTCTTCTTGCAATTATTTTATATCTTGCCTTCTCAATTGATTAGGAAAAAACACAAGAATCTCCAAGTCTGAGCTTCCTCTCTTTGGTCTTGCCTGGCTACTAAGGACCTCACTGTTAAATACATGCCTGGTGCTCTGGGTCCTCTATAACCAGTGCCCTTCTCTCCAGACTATGTAGGTTGCCTTTTCTACTGAGGACTTTCCAGAAATAAAGATAGCAAATTCCTACACTTGCTAGTTAGAACAGATGAGATGAGGCTTCTTGTCAAAAACTGACACATTATTTGAATGAAAAACTGTGCTTATAAAAGGAGGAGTATGATTGTATCTCCCTGTAACTTCATAGGCTATCTGTGCTCCCTTATTAAGTTTCATATATCACTACGTTACAGATGCCTTGGAGCTGTACTTTCGATACAGGAAAGTAGACTTCAAAACTAGAGTCCTTTGAAGGCCAAATGAGTTCTTAACTTTACTCAGGTAAGAATCCAAGAACAAGCTGACAGTGTAAGCAAAAGCAAGTTTATTAAAGTAAGAAAAGAGAAGAAATTAGGCTGCCCCATCGACAGGGCAGTGTCTGCCCTCAGAGCAATAGTGAGTAGTAGCACCTTGTGAGTTTTCAGGGTCTTATTTTATACCTTCTCCCCATGCATATCATGAAGTAAGGACATGTCTCACATTGCTTGCACATGCATTTAGCCCTATTTGAGACTTACGGAGGAAGACTACCCCAATGTTTTATCTGAAATGTTTTACAGAAGACTCTCTGCTGACATCTCTGTCTCTTCTCTCACCCCATTTGGTCCATTTTTTCGACTAGAGCTCTTTCTCTAATGCAGAGTCCATGATATCACTCTCCAATGATTACATGTTGCTTTCAGGATAAAATCAAAGTCAACATAACCAGGATGGTTATAAGCCTTTTAATCAAATAATGGTATAAAGTCAATTTTGTCAGGGACCATTTCTTATTCTTTCTCTTTCCCCAATCTCTAACACAGGACTTTGAACACACTTGTTAAAGTAAGGCAAAAAGACAAGTAGAAGATATTTGAAATGGAAAAAAGTAGAAAGACAGAAAGAAGAAAAGATGGAAGGAAGGAGTGAAGGAAGGAGAGAAGAAAGAAGGAAGGAAGGAAAGAAATGATTTATTTTATCTAGAGACTAATACCTAGATATTAGTTGAACTAATATCTAGTTAAAGGGTTTAACATCCTCATATGCACACGTATTAATACTTTGTTTTTATAATATGCTTCTACTGTATAAACAAGACAAATACATAGACAGAAATAAGCTCTTTCTTCTTGGCTATAATTGTTTATTGCTACTATTTTCACGCCTTGCTCTCAGGCACATTCCCCTCGTGTGGCCATCCATCCTCGTTTCTGGTTACTAAATGGGAATCTATACCAAATATAGAATGGGAATCTATACCGTTCAATCATTCACATTGCTGGACGCAGAAGGAAGTCAAGGAAATAAAGAAATACTCCCCAAATAAGGAAGGTAGAATATTGTTTATAGGGAGAAATGCATGAAAATCAGTAAGTGAGGGATTTTAAAGACATTCTCCTCGATTTTGCCATTCTAAAAGAACACTTGAACACACATTAGAAGCTTTAGTCAGGCCGGGAAACAATAGGCCATTTCCTTTGCCTTCTCAGTGATTTAATAAATACCAATTGAAGCCAAGGCATTGCATTCTAATGCTTTCACTGCGTACTGTCAGACAGCTAACAGTTAAGGAAGTAAAGAAAGAAGCCGGGCATGCCTGTTACTCATCCATCCAGTCTTTAAGCCAAGGTCAACATTTTACACTCTGCTCTTTGAAGCTGGGAATAGGGCTTGACAAACTACATTTTACAGACTTTTTACGATTTATTTGTTTTTTTACTTATTTGTTTTTAGTTAGCTTTTTGCTAGGTTCTAAGAATAACGGGTTTTAGTGGGAGAGTGGAAGGCAAGAACAGAGAGTTTCCAGCTTTCTTGCTATTCCTAGTGTCATCAGACCGACACTGTCCCTTTGTCCTGACACCAGCAGGGGTCCCAGATGCCAGTCTCTTTTACCACTTCTAGAACCAACCCGTCACTCACCCCTTTGTAGAGAACTACAGACATGCCCTGTCCATATAGTCTAAGCCCATCTTCCATGGCCTCTCCAACTTGCTTGCTACCCAATACCTTCAATTTTATTTTTCTAGTTATAGAGAATTAGATAATTTCTACAGCTATTTCCTTTGGGCACATCTTTTTTTCATTTTTGTTCCTTCACTGCCATCCCTTTCCCTAATTTACTAATATCCTAGATTGAATCCATTCTCTTGAAATGTCTACTGCCAATTCTATTTTCCTGAGTCTGCCCTTTTACATCAGGACTCTAGATTCTAGTTTGAGTCTTTTTTTTTTTTTTAAGTCAAATACACATAAATCATGAATACATTCATACATACGTGGGGTACAATGTGCTGATTTTTTTTTACAATCTGACATGGTTAGATCAAACCAATCAACACAAATTTCACCTCATTTACTTGATTATTGTACCAAAACATCTACATTCTACACTTGACAGATTTGACTTGTACCCTTGTCATATGCTCCGTAGGTGTGGTCCTGCCTTTTGCCCTCCCTCTATCAAGCCTCTCCCCTGCCCACTCTTCCCACTCCATTTCTCTCCTTGAGTCTTTTATTAGTTCAAAGATGTATATTATACTTCTATAGCACACTCCCTACATCTGCATTTCCTGCTATCAAACCTATACCCACATGTCTGACTTGTATTAAAGTTACTTTCTTTCATTTTCATGTTTCCCATTTCTAGTCGTCCTTATTACTCCCATGCCATAATACAAGCTTTACATTACAATTGTTCCTGTGTTCTGACATGTCTGCCAACATTCCCATCTGCTTGCCTTTGCTTATACTGTTTCCCTATATATATATATATATATATTTTTTTTTTTTTTTTCTAAGACATCTACCTCAAAGTTCCGTCTCCTACCTTCTAACATTAAGTAGCAGCCTCTAAATATCACAACTTAATATTGTCAATTTCTTCTCTAAGTTATTGCAAGTATAGTTTAATGAGAAAATGAGGTAGACTATCTTACCTTAAAATATAATGGTGATATCTTGTTTATCATCCTTGTCTTCTGAAGTCACATGAGGACAGAGATCATATTCTGAATTCCATTTCTATAGCCCACTGTGCGTATCACATAGCAAGATGCACAGAGATGCTTTTTAATTACATTGAGATTGCGTAATATCTTCCAGCAGCATCACACATACTATAGTATTTTTTTAATTTTCTTCCAGCAGCATCACACGTACTATAGTCTATTCTTTTTTCCTCTGCGTACAGGGTTCTGAATGTTGGGTTTCCAGTACAGCAATGCTTACCTTGCAATACAGGGAGAAGGATGCTCTTATCAATGAGAAAATGTTTTAAACTTAGCTTACATCAAATTTTTCCGGCAGGTTCATCACTATCTTCATTCTTTAAATGCCCTTATTGAAATCTCAGACTTGACATGTGCTTGAGTAATTGAAATTTCTGTATGTTTTTGTGGCATATTAAGTTCTATAACTGGAATATCCTAATCTTATTTTCTCTCTCCAATAGAAAGAGACCTGTTTGCTAATAGAAAAAAAAAAAAGGTAAGGAAATTTTTCAGTCTTTGCTTTAGTTCAAATCTCCGAGACTTATTTCCTTCCTCAGTAGTTCTCTACATTTTCTGTCTGTATCAGAGATCTAATTGGGTAAAGTGTAGTAGCTGAATTTGAAAAACTGCCACTTACAAATGCAACTGCAAAAATAGCTTATGCTAAGAGGTGCGTCATATAAAGGAAAATAGTTCAAGGGCAAAAGTTGCTGTCCATCTTTAAGTGATACTGTGAATAAAAAATGCAATTCTAACTTGGTCTTATGTAGTACCTTTGTTTAAATTATTTTTAGAAAATAATTTAAGAAAGAAAAAGTGATAATAGTCTGTTGCTTAATCTTCAGAATTTAAGTGAAGGGTTCTTTAAGTGTGAATGGTTATGAAATATGAGATATATCATACGCCTCGGCATTCTAATATGTCATTAAAAAAAAAAAGCATCTGTCTGTCCAAAAATTCTATTAGTAGATTCAGAGTATAAGTTGAGGGAGCAAGAGAAACTCATTTCTTCAGATGTAAGTTTTTTCACACCCCCCGGGGAAGTCGGATCTTCGCTGGTTCGGTTCTAGAGATGGACCAGGAATGTTTTCAGAAACCTGAAAATATTCAGGAGACAGTGAATTCCATTAGGGCTTTTCCTTTCTACATCTCTATGTTGTTAGGCTCCCGATGTTCTGTCTTTTCCTCTGCCTTCTTTATCTCCTCATGTCTTTGAGAACTTCGTCCTCTCAAGAGGAGTCTGCATCATTAGACTGGGCAGATCGTGCTCCATCCTGTCACTAGATAAAGGGAAGAGGCCACTCATTCATCAGGCGCTGGGACCAGCTCCCCTGCGGAGCTCCTGTCTGACCCACCAGGTAAAACCCGGTACTTCCTGGCGTGGTCGCCTATATTCTTGTCCTCCTAACATCTCTTTTTATTCCTCCCTCCCCTTCATATTGTGATTTTTCTACCTTAGATCCTGGCCCTCATTTGAAGCTAGCATTTTCCATTCACTTCAACCTACTTTGAAGGAAACAATTCTCACTTCTCACCTAATAGCAAGAATCTGGAATGTTGAGAATTATTGGTAGCAGGACTTCCTACAGCCACGTGCTACCTCTAGATGAAAGGTCACCACATCGGAGGTCACGGTACTGGTGGTCGTGGCAGAGATTTATGTGCACGTTGATGATCTTGTGCCCGTTTGTCACTGTGAGCAATGAGACTACCCAAGTCCCCTTTTCTTCCTACTAACCAATAGTTTACTTTCAGAAACATATAAAAACTATAAGAATACCTTGCTTTTCAGATTGTATCCATTTTATACCCCCTTTCTTTCTCTGTGTGTGTTGTTTAATAAAAATCCTGGCCTCTCTAGAGTCCCCTAGCAGAGAGAGAGAATAGCTTATTAAATTCAGTTAAGTTTCCTATCTATAAATACTATGAAATAAGATTGCGGTGAACAGTTGCAGCAAAAAGCCCAAGGCCTCTTGCAGACAGTTTATATATATTTGTGACACAAAACATTTGAAGATTTAGTTTGGATTTCAGTTAGAGAGGATGTTTGACTGCACTTACGTCTAATTGATGCAGTGGTTTTCCTATCATAATTTTGTATTTTACCTTACTTACTGGCAAAAGTTAGCTAATTACATCTCCATGGATGCTAGTAGGTAACATTAAATTCTAGGGTCAGACAGAATGGATTTACTTGCTTGCTGCACAGCTCAGCATGCTATCAGATCCCATAAGGGTAGGTGGGTAGGCCCTCCACACTCCCTATGGTGGCTTTACATTGCACATGAGGACTCTAAGGATCACTGCTTCACAGTGAGCCTTCCCTTTGTCATGATGAAGACTTTAGTTCATCCCCAAGGTTGCTCACTGCAAATACAGTGTTTCAAATGGCCTGGGTAAAGAACAACCTGGGCCTTCTTGTTATTCTCAGCAAAAAGTGGGCATGAACCCTCAATATTCATGCCAGATTATCTATCCCAGTATTCTTGAACTTCTATTTCCATAAAAATATTTTGGAGAATATGCTTAAAATTCAAATTTTTGGATACTACATAGAAAAACTGTGCTTTGGCAGTTTTGAGATATAACCCTAGACATTGCATTTTTATCATGGTTAATGGATGGTTCTGGAGCAGACAGTCCTCCTAATAGAGTTTCATTCCCCCCCAAATTGTTTTCCTATTCCCGGCATCATGACCTATTGAGTTGGATATGTTACAGGTGCAGGCATGCCAGTACTAAAAGAAAGTAAAAACAAAGCAAAACAAAGCCCAGACCTCTCCAATATAATACACACTCCACAGTTGTATGGCTGGAAAATACAAGATTCAATTCTAACCAGAGCAGCAAAATTACACTAGATTATTTCATTTGGCAATGTGTTCATGTCAGAGGGGTCTCTCTAATGTTTTACCCTTCCATGTTCAGGCACGAACTAGGAAGAAGTATTGGCAAGGAGTTAGCGAGTCTGGCGCAAATGGAGTTGGAATGCTCCTTTCTAAGAATCAGAGAGTCAGTAGAATAATAATTTAGAAAGACAAACAGCCTACATTTCTGAGGTATGTTTTTGAACTTACTTTTCAACAAGCAATGTAACTTACAGAAAGTCACAGAATCTGTTAATTGTTCTGTAAAATGGGGTAATACCTGCTTTGCCTGGAGGGTGGTGTAACGCAGATAACAAAATGTGTATAAAGCATCTCGTTAGCGGGGGAGTGATATGTGAACGCCAGCAGTGGTGATCATTTTCTTCATGCTATTTTTGCCATTTAAGGAAAGTGGAGCCTATTCTATAAACAAATGCAGGACTTTGGAATGTATCTTTTTCAGGGAATTGACCCCAGTAACATTATCTACCTACATAACGTAATATCTTTCAGATAGAAATAATTTTGATTATACTATTCCGGCACCATGAAGGTGTCTGTTGTTAGAAAGTCTATAATATTTTTCCACTGAGAATTGTTATTAATCAACAATTTATCCATCATTGTCTTTTTCCACTTAACAAAAGTAAAAGCACTTGAATTTCACTCACATGGAAATAATTTTAGTTTGTATAAACACCTATTCACCCAGAAGGCCCCAACAATGTTTCCCCATGATTATTTTCCCTTGACTATTAATCTTTGAGCTCTCTCGTGTGAATTTGCCAATTTAGTATAAAATGGGAGAACTATTGATGGACAAGTCGTTCTTCATTCATTAATTTGAGGGCAACCTTAAGAGCTCAGGAAGTTTATTTTCGTGGTTTCTTCGTGGGGCTGACATGATTTCACAGCTCCACTGCAGGCACACTGTCCAATGAGTAAAGGTGGTTATGTTTGCACACTATTTGGTCTAAGAGAATTAATTTGGACTAAGTTATCTATATACAGCAGGTGCTCTGAGTGCCAATTCTAAATACTTGAGCACCATATTGGACAGTCTCCACCATACTGTCCTCCACCAGGCATTCTCAATTTATCAATAAGAATAGTTTACCTATCTGAAGATTTTTAAAAGTTTATGTGCTCCAAGTTGAGCAAAAAGCATTTTGCAATGACATAATCAAGTACAAGAAAAGTATTATATGGCTCGGCACCCATAGCACAGTGGTTATGGTGCTGGCCATGTACACCGAGGGTGACGGGTTTGAACCTGTCCCAGGCCAGCTAAACAATGACAACTGCATCAAAAAGTAGCCAGGCATTGTGGGGAGCGCCTGTAGTCCCAGCTGCTTGGGAGGCTAAAGCAAGAGAATCGCTTAAGCCCAAGAGTTAGAGGTTGCTCAAACTGTGAGCTGTGATGCCACAGCACTCTACCCAGGGCAACATAGTGAGACTCTGTCTCAAAAAAAAAAAGAAAAAAGAAAAAGAAAAGAAAAATATTATAACCATTTGTAAACTGAAAGTGTGTTATTTCCTGCCTTTTAAATACTAATAAAAGGTTGTGACATTTGTTCAATAATTTAAATAAGGTCATTTGAAAATTCTATGGGCCCTGAACATCATGTTTATGCTGATAAACACTTCTTTTGGAAGGCTCAATTTTCAAGTGAGGTTTGCAATTTAGTTGCTTACCAGTTGAAAAACCTTTATTCTGCGAAGGGAAAGATAGTAAATATTTTATGTCTTATGAATTTACCATGAGGCAAATTTGAGAATATTATATAAGTAATTATATAACAAGTGAGAAAGTAAATTTTCCTGAAATTTTTATGGATGGAATTCAAATAATAAAAATAGTGAAAGAGCATTTCTTTTTTTGTAATACAGGTCTACTCATGGGGAGAACAAAATCACTTTTTTAGATAATATTTCATTTAATGGAGGCTCAAAGATGGTGTTTCTTGTCGCCAAACACATCACAAACATTCATTTGTAAAAACCACCCTTAGTCTGCAGGGCGTATGTCAGTCAGGGCATCCAGTTTGGCCCACGCCCACAGGTTCCCCATCTCTGCAGTAAGTGGCCTGTTTTCTATAGTTCCTTCTTTTAGCCCAACTCCAGAATGTTCTCTTGAAGTTAAGTTAAAAGACTGAATGGGTCAGTGCAGAATATTTATAAGTGGCAAAGATGACAGTGGAAAGAACTGAGGTGGAAATTTTGGTAGAAGACTTCAGTGAGACTTTCTTTTTAATTTTAGAAAAGATTAAATCTTCTGCTCTAGTCCTAGGAAAGCCTTGAACTATTTCCTAGAAACTGTACGTTAGAACTGGTTGCACAGCATAAAAAGTAACGATGTTTTTCTTCTAACACATTTGGAGAAAAAGAGATGTCTCTTTACTGTAGTAAATGTTGTATTTTTACGAAATACAATGGCAGATATAGAATTACATCCTACTGATTATAGGACAAAATCTCATTTCACAAATGGAAGTGGGGACTTATAGTAAATCTAAAAATATTAAATATAAAATTAGAAATCCTAGTGCTGGTTGGGTCTGATATTTCAGTTCTCTAAAATGTACACCCTTAAATCTGTTCTGAATTAGCTTTCAAGCCAGGGAATCTTTAAAGCTTGACTCTAACTCTTGCTAGAATGATAACATTCGTAAATCTCAGTCTCATACTCTATAAGATAGAAAGAATATTTATTTTCTAGTATTACCCTAAGGAAAAGCTTTATACATAGTAGACAATGTGCACTCTTTTTCATTTTCCCTTTGAAATATATTCTAACACTTTATTTTATTGCAAAGTATAACACTTCTGCATAATGAAAGAGAGAGATTAATAATCGTCATGCATGTGGAAAAATTATAAGATGGATGATTTAAAAAGAGATATAATGACAGACAGAGTTTTACCATTTCATATTTTCCCAGCCATAAAATAGAACAATATTGTTGGCTAATCAATGGTGTTATAAAGCTGAGAATATAAAACGTTTCATATATTGGAAAATTCCTGATGACATTATAATTATTCTCTAGAAATCACATGATTATGTGGTAGTTACTTTTTTTAAAATTTCAGCTTAATGTGAGGGTACAAACAACCAAATCACAATATTTGAATTTGTTAGGTAGAGTCCCTCTTGTTTGTTTATGAACATTTTATCACGGTTGTTGTTTTTTTTTTTCTAAGCCCTTGTTGGTTCTTCACTGAAAAAGGTGAACTCTTACATGTTAAAAATAAAGTTGCAACATAGTTATTTTAAAAAGTGTAAATGAACTCCTACAATTCATACTGAATTTCTGCACCTAGCTTTGCGTTTCACTTCACAGAAGTGCAAGGCTTGGCAGCAGTTCTGTATGAGAAGGTAGAGGGAGCAGCTTCCAGCTCTGCCTGTCTTTACTGCCAACTGCAGGGTCCCACTATTTCTTTCTTCCTTTTCCAATTGCTGCTGATCCTTTGTCGCATACAGTAGAACCTCCATAGCTAACCACTCTAGTTGACCTAATTTTCATCACCACATGTACATACCAGTATATTAGGTCTAGTTCTTCATGTTGACCACCTTCCTGTTGACTAGTTCTTTATGTTGACCACCTTTGCTACAGTCCCTTGGATGGTCAACTTACAGAGGTTCTACTGTATTGATTTATGTATGACAAAGGAATCCATAAAGACATTATGATATTTAGCTGCAAATCTAGGATAGAATAATAACTACTTTATCAGCTATACCTAAAACCCGGCCTGGGAAAGCAAAGCTCTGGACTGTCAAATGCATATGTTTACAGCCACATCTGAGTGTGAATGAAATTTGACTGTAGGCACAACCATAATAAGGCCTACAAAGGTCCAAAACAATCTATCTCCTGCACATCTACCAGCACATTTAAGAGAGTAGAAATATCAGACCAAACCAGCCCTGGATTTATTTAACAGCTTTGGATTTCTCATGAATCCCCACTCCCATCAGTAAAGTGAGATTTTTTCCTGTCATCAATAGGATTATAACTCTACATCCAAAATTATATTTAATAAAATAAAACATTTACTGCAGTATGTAGTAAATGTTTTCTTACAACTCTGTCATTAATCATTCCACTCCCCCACACTGGCCTTTTCTCCAACGTGGGAATCATGTTCTCTCCTTTGCTCTCTCATTGAAGCCTCTGTTTGAATGATCTTCCCAGATGTGCGCATGGCTCCCTCCTGTCTTGCCTTTGAGATTTTACCCAAACACCACCATTTCAAAGAGACTAACTTCTATCCCCTGTTTAAACCCCCCTCAGCCTCCAATGTCCATGGTCCTTCTTCTCCTACCCAGCTTTCCTTTTGCCCATGACACTTGTCACTACTCTCCCCAGTTGAACCCTTGGCTAGAGTCAGCCCAAAAACAGAAGCAGAGGAATTCCCATAGACTGCCTCAGATTCTCTTGACACGGGGCTGTTGGGGATTCCAAACTCAGAAACAAGCAATGCCCTGATGATCAGTCCAAAGCATTTACAAGGGAACTTACCTACAGAGGGCTGCGGCTTCCTCTTGGCAGTGACAGAAAAGATGTCTTACCTGACTGAGGAGGGCTGGGTTCTAGAGTTTGTCTGAGAGTTTAAGAATTGGGCTCAGAGATGAACTAGTCTCTATGTTTAACAAGGTCAATCTCTCAGTGTTTTCAAGTAATAACAAAAACTGCTTTGTTAGTGCCAGGAAATGTTAAGGCCCCAACTCGAGTTCAAACCTGCATGGAAAACACGGGTCTGGCTAGGTCACAAAGTGTCCAGGCATTCTGTGGTTCTAGGTCAGGACACAGAAGGAAAATGGGGGGACTCTATAAGCACACCGGGAAGGTACATTTTTACTATTTATTGTCAGTCTCTCCCCGTGAAAACCTGTGCTCCAGGAAGGATATTTTTCTCACTTTGTTTAGAGCTGTCTCTTCAGCACTGAGAACAGTGTCTAGCCTGTTTATTTGAATGGTTTAATGAATAAAATGTGAAAAACTCAGGCGGCGCCTGTGGCTCAGTCGGTAAGGCGCTGCCCCATATACCGAGGGTGGCGGGTTCAAACCCAGCCCTGGCTGAACTGCAACCAAAAAATAGCCGGGCGTTGTGGCGGGCGCCTGTGGTCCCAGCTACTCGGGAGGCTGAGGCAGGAGAATCACTGAAGCCCAGGAGCTGGAGGTTGCTGTGAGCTGTGTGATGCCACGGCACTCCACCGAGGGCTATAAAGTGAGACTCTGTCTCTACAAAAAAAAAAAAAAAAAAAAAGTGAAAAACTCTTTCATTTATGAGAGACATTTTGAATTGCTTTGTTTTCTTATCAGTACTGTAATATTTTCTCTTCTTTCCTTTCCCTTGGCTTGCTTTGTTTTGGTCTGTTTATTTTGTTTTTGTTTTTGTTTTTGAGGGGTAGTATTCATGGTTCTAGATTTGGCATCGAAATAGTAATCCATTTTTCAGTTTTTTAGGAGTTCTATTACCTATTACTGTAGCTCTTTGCTATAAAAAATAGGTCTCAAGTCTCTCAAAAAACAATCTGGAAATGTGAAATCTGTAAGTTCATAAACTACTTGCTGAGTCCATATAGACTCTCTCTCTTAGTATGTTAATATTCTGTGCTAATGTGCTGGTTAATTTTGCATGTCATTGTGACTAGGCCATAGGGTTCCCAGACATTAAGTCAGATATTATTCTGGTGTTTGTGTAAAATGATTGTGAGTGAAATTGGTAGAATGTGTAAAGCAAATTGCCCTTGTTATGTAGGTGGGGCTCATAGAACAGAAACTTAGCAAGTCTGACTCTTCTCAGTGAGGGAGGATTACTTCTGTCCAGCTGTCTCTGACCTGGGACATTGGTTTGCTCCTGCTTTGAGATTTGAGCTGAAATACTGGCCTGTTGACTTTTAAACTGGCAATACATTATCATTTCTCCTGGTACTCAGGCCTTTGGACTTAACAGGAACTGCAGCATCAGCTCTCCTGAGTCTCCAGCTTTGGAATCTCCCCATGGATCTTAGAACTTGTCAACCTCCTTAATCATGTGAGCCAACTCCTTCCTCATAAGTCTCTCTCTCTATATATATATATCTTTCTGTCTCTCTCCCCCCCACAAGCATGCATGTGTGTGTGTACACACACACACACATTGTATTGGTTATGTTTTTGTTCTCTGGAGTGCCCTAACCACCTAATAATCCTCCAGAAACCATACATGATCATGAAAGAATAAAAAAACTTACATTATAGCACGTTAAACTTAAGCAAAAACTTAATTGAGTTAGAAGTCTCTGAATGAATTAAGGCCAATGTTAACATTCATAAATAGTGTAGTGTATAACTGACAGGATATGATGAAAATGAAACTTTACTTCAGAGTTTCAGAAGTTGGTGTTCAACTTCCCCAAAATTTATAACCACAGTTTAATCATGAGGAAAAAAAAAAAAAGAGAGACAAGTAGAAGTTGAGGCACATTCTACACAGTACCTAACTAGTTGTCTTCCAAAGTACTGAAGTCATCAAAATCAAAGAAAATTTGAGAAACCGTCAGAGTCAAAAGAAGCCCAAGGAAACTTTGCAATCAAATGCAATGTGGTATTCTCAATAAGATCCTCAAATAAGGAATGGACATTAGTAAAATTAAGGAAATCTGAATAAAATATGGACTTTACTTAATAATAACATATGCATATTGGTGGATTATTAGTGACAAGTATACCATACTAACAGGGGAAACTGAATGTGAAGTATATAAAAACTGTCTGCATTACCTTTGCAACATTTCTAGAAATGTAAACATAGTCTAAAATAACAATTTTACTAAAAAGTAAAAGAAAATTCTAAGAAAATGGCATTTTAAACCACAAAATACAATGTAATTTCAAATATAGTGAAAATAGCATTCAATGTTTCATGTAGTTTTTCTAAATTGCTGTTATTTTCATATACATGTATAACATATTCAATGATTCCATATAACATTCCCTCAAAATACCTACATTTCTTTGTTCTCTATTATTGATGATGAGAAATATAAGAAAATCACTTTAGATAATGATCATATGAGTGTATCTATTTTTTAATTTACAGATTATTATTTTATTTGATTTTTTATATGATACTTAAAATCCAAAAGCTGAAATTTTATTGTTAGAGACTGAAATTTATTGTTTAAAACTGGACAATAAAGAAAAAGTTATTAATGGATATGTATTTTACACAGCTGGTAAAAGTTTATACCATTTTCTTACTATGGGACTTAAGAGATTTGAAGTTCACTGACAAGCCCTAATGCTCATTCCAGCTTCAAAATGTGATTCTTTTATAACTGTCCTGACAAATGAACCCATAATGAAAGTCAAATCTGTAATACCCAGTTCTCAAAAGTGCCTATGCCATTACACTGTAAAGGTTGTAAGACTTCCCAATTCAATTTGACTAGATGCCTTAGCTATACTTGAAACCGGAGTAGCAGTAAATGCCACTACTGTTATATCAAAGAAAAATGATCTACCTATTTTTATGTATTAGGAAAAAGAGATAGAAACAGAGAAAGTGGTAAAAGAGAGTGGGAGTAGAGAGAGAGATGGAGAGAGAAGGAGGGATTAGGAATAATGTAGAAATAATGAGTGGATCCCTATTCAATGATAAATGGCAAAATACAAGGATATAGGCTAAAATCATCTTGTAAGTCAAAACACATAATAGGGTGCAAAGATTGTAATATTAACACTACATAATCATTTGTTGAGTACTTCTTTGTTGTAGTCACTGTAATCAATGCTTTTGTTATATTCATTCACTTCACCCAGCAATGTGGGCATTGGTAGTGAGGTTGATAGTATTATCACTCAACATATCAGGAAAGGAAAACTGAACACAGTGATGTTTGGTGGCCTGTTCCCACACACACAATTCATTAGAGGTAGGATTCTAACCTAGGCATCTAATGTGGGTACCTTTGAGGGTCATTTCCTCATAGAAGAAAATGCATTATATTTCTAAAGAAAGTATTTCTATGGGGTCAGGTTTTACAACTTCTTATCTGCCTTAGAATCTAAATTTTTAAAATCAGTCATAATTAACATTAACAACAATCTATGTGAAAAAGAAATTAATCAACAGTCCCACATGCAATGGCATCAAAAAATGAAATATTTAGGAATAAACTTAACAAAGGATGAGAAGATCTGTGCACTGAAAACCATAAGACATTGATGAAAGAAAGTGAAGAAGACTTAAATGCATGGTAAAGTGCATGGAAAGCTATCCCCTGGTCCTCAAAATAATTAATATTGTCAAAATATCCATATTACTCAAAGTAATCTACAGATTGAATATAACTTATATAAAATTCTAATGACATTTTTCACAGAATAAAAAAAATATGAAACCAGAAAAAAAGCCTGAATAGCCAAAGAAATTTTGAGCAAAAAGAAAAGCTGGCAGCATCGTACTTACTGATTTCATACTATGTTACAAAGCTATAGTAATCAGAATAGTATGGTACTGACATAAGTAGACATATAAACTAATGAAACAATAGAGAGAACATAAATAAACACACATGTCTATTGTAAACTAATTTTTCACAATTTTTCCCAAAATACACAATGGAAAAAGGATAATATTTTTTAATAAATGGTATTGGGAAAACTGGATATTCACTATGTCAAAGAGTGAAATTGAACACTCTTCTTGCACCATACACAAAAGTTAACCTGGAATGAATTAAAGACTTAAACGTAAGAACTTCAAACCTAAAGCTCTTAGAAGAACAAGTAGGGAAAAAGTTATTTGACATCGGTTCTGGCAATTAATTTTTAGATAGGACACTAAAAACACAGGCAATGAAAGCAAAAGTAAATAAGTGAGACTACATCAAACTACAAACCTCTCATACAGCAGAGAAACAATTTTAAAAAATTAAAAGGAATGCTATGGAATGAGAGAAAATTGGAAAAACCATGCATCTAAATCGGGGTTAATATTTAAGTTATATAAGAAACTCATACAATGCAATCAGAAGAATAATTTAGATTTTTTAAGTCCCCACTGATTTTGTCCTTAATTGTATGGCTGCACTGGAGACACTATTATTTTAAATACACACAATTTGTCTTTGGCTAAATATTTCATGGTAAATCTGTTGTGCTAATTTAAATATAGTCTTCAGCCGGGCATTGTGGCGGGCGCCTGTAGTCCTAGCTACTGGGAGGCTGACGCAAGAGAATTGCCTAAGCCCAAGAGCTGGAGGTTGCTGTGAGCTGTGACACTACAGCCCTCTACAGAGGGCAACAGAGTGAAACTCTGTCTCTAAAAAAAAATAATAATAAAATACAAATAAATATAGTCTTCAATGGGATTCCCTCAATCCATCCCAGTCATCATAAAATATATACATCCCAACATGAATGTATCTATTATATTTCTATTCTATAATTAGAAGTGCTTAATCTGTTTTCCTTGAATTTCAGAATCCAGTTAAATTCTACATTTTCTCCACATGTAGACATTTAACTTTACATTCTTTAATTTGGGACTTGATGAAATATACAGAAAATTACTAAACCCATGCTCTGATCAGTAGATTATATTGTGTAATTGGATTCTTGAAAGGATTAAAATCCATGGACTACCATAGGATTCTTTTTTTAAATTCAATTCTTGCAAATGAACTGTGGAAACTCTTCCTTCCACTGAAAATGTTTACAGAAGATGTAGCTTTCTGGTTATATTACTTTTATTCATAATAATAATCTCAAATTTGCATCAAAACCTCAGTTTTACATCCAATTCAACGCTATTTAATCCCACCCATTTATGCCTGAGAATGTGCAGTGGGCAGAAGTGAGGTAGACGTTGTCTTTCTACTCCACTTTTTCTTGCAATGGAACTGAAAAAAAGAGAAAGAATTAATGGAAAACACTGAAATTTGTTATTATTCCTTAGAGTTTTTATTTTAAAGTTACCATTTGCTGGCTGTCTTTTTGAGGGGTTCATTTCTTGGTTTCTTGTGAAAGGTGTATGTAGCACTATGTGGTCATTGATGATGCAGTCTTTAGTTGACCTTGAATGATCCTTCTCAGCATTTGGACTTGGAGTTACCCCCTCAGCATTTTACTGCTGGGTTTATTGAGTAGGCAATCTGCCTTCTTGCACAAGGCCTTATGAAAGCAATGTAAATCCAGTTACTTTCTATACCATAAATTTGCCCACAGGAAGCTGACCCACCTTTTAGACAATTAGTAGTCTCAGATTGTCTACTTCTTAATCCTTCTCTTCTTACTCTTGTGCCTTGGTTACTCTTACAACTCTCTGTCTTTGAATATTTCTGAGCTTGTTGGTAGGTACCTCCCTTTGTGGAATTAAGCTTCTACTTCTACTGATAACATAGCACAGGACTGAGTTTCTGCAGCTCAGCAATTATTTAGATGGAAAGAGAGATATATATTTCCCTAAATGTAGAAACTTAGGTTCTGCTAGAATCCTTTTCATTTAGTTCAGATACTGATGCATTCTGTTGCATTCTGTACATCAATTCATACTCCACTGAGAAGTCTTCACCAAGAAGTCTCCACCTCTAGTACTCTTTTCAGTTCCTTTGATATTAGGTTCTGTTGCATTTCTGATTTTCTCTTTTAAACAGCCTTAATCAGAGAGTATTAGCTAGAAGAGTCTTAATTCTATCCAGCATTGATGTGTCTATTAGATCACAAATAATGAATGTTTTCTATAAAAGGGTTTATGAGAAAGAAATGAAGAGGGAAGGAAGGAAAGAAAGGAAAGAAGGAAAGGAAAATAGGAAGGGAGGTACGGAAGAAGGAAGGGAGGAAGGAAGGAAGGAAGGAAAAATATAGAGTTAGGGAGGAAAAAAAGGAAGGAAGAAGAGAACTGAAGCTATTCACATAAATTGGACTTTTCTAAAACAAAAGCAAGTTGTTTACTTAAACAATTAGGATGGACATCTATAGGTGGAAATGTTTTAGTTCATGATTACTAATTCAACAGAACGTACATGAAAATTGCTAGTACTTGAATACATGTGTGTATGTTTCCTTCTACATCACCACCTGTTTGTAAGAGTTACCTGGGTAAGCAGGCTCGCATCAGACACCAAAGCTTTGCCTAAAAGATTCACTTAAGTTCTGTTATTACTTGGAAGGGCTTCTAGCAGGATGTAACTATCTTTCCCGAGGGGTAACATGGTGAAAGGAGAAAACAGAATACAGTATTTCTATAATAAACTCTATGTTAGGGGAATATTTTAAATTTTACTCAGTGTCTGCTATTTAAAAAGAAAAACTAACCTAACGGGCCTGATGGAGATGTGTATGTACTCCCAGATGGTTGACATGTGCGTATTTGAATTGTTGTCCTTTGAAGATGAGGATCTGGAATAGACTGTACTGATAGTTTGATTCTGTCTTAAAATTATGCGAGGATGTTAAGAAGTTTTTTAAATGACATGTATAACTGCTTGGTCCTGGGATAAGACAAGCTATATTTATGGAAATGGGAGTGAGCTTTTAATTTCCTACCCTTCAAAAAAACACCACATGAAATTTAATGACTGATATATCTGCACTGTTCCTTTTATATTTTACCTTAGACAAAGCATCGTAAGTACGACGACTTTCCAGGCTCTTGTAAGTCTTTTTATACTCAAGAGGAAAATGATTTGGTAATAAAGGAACTGGCATTTCTTCTCAGTCTTTTGGGTCCTTGAATTTGCCTTTGGAAGACTCTAATTGAAATGCTGACCAGCTCTGCCCTTGCTCAGTTTGCATCTTTTATGGCATCGTATTGAAAGGTGATGAATCTGATTAGATAAGAGCACAGATTCTTGAGGAATTGCTATATCTGATTTTCTGTTCAGCCGTTTGTGTGATAATTGTCATGAATTTTTTTTTTTTGCAAGCATTTTAACTGAAAAGTGCAGATGCTAGCCACTGAAAACCACAAATTTAAACTTTTCTTATGGTATTAAGCAGTGACACAAAGAAAGATTAGTCAACTTATCCTAATGCCTACTACCATGTCACTTACACCGTCCTCAGAGGCTTAATGTACAAAGAAGAGAACGCTTAGGAGCTAGCTATCTTACTGAATTCAGGTGATGTGTTAGTCGCCTGGGCCTTTGCTCAGAATGATGTGCTTTTAGATGCTCAAATATTACTAAGGCTGAAGAGTTTTTCCATTTCTCAAGAATCATTTATTAATCACCTACTGCATGCTGACAGCTGTGTGACACATTATGGAAGAATATTTAAAAGAAAGATATAGACTCTGCCTTTAAGAGCCTTTTAGTCCAACTAAAGAAATAGAATGAAGATACGTGCATGTGACTTAAGAAGTTTTACAAAGTTTCCAAGAATATGTGCAAAATGATCTACCACAGGTCAGCCTAATGTTTTGATTATGCCAAACTTCAGTCTTCTTGTTTATGAACAAAGATTAAATTAATACTCTTTAAATGACTTGTGAAAATATATGCAGAAACGTATTGCATGAATGAATATGTGATGTAGAAAAGTTGATTATAAAGGTGTGCATTTGGGAGTCATGAGGAGGATGAAATTGTAACAACATGTATATCAGAATAAATAACCTTCTACTTTCAGAAGTACCAGAAGTTAGGGATATTGGAGATCGTCCTGTTAATGTCCTGTTCTAAAGAAAGGCTGCTCCATAGATTGTGCATTGAGCGATGGATTGTCTGGTTACATCAAAATCTTTAAAAGGAAATCTACCAGAACTGGAAGAATGTGAATTTGGATGGATGTGAATGAGGTGATCAGAAGGGACTTGGATCTAGTATAATTTTGAGTAAACATTTTATTCAAGTATATTATGCATTCCAAAAACACACACATTCTAAGTATATAGTCAAAAGAATTTCCACAGAATGAACAGTCCTTAAAACTGGTAGCCTGATCAAGAGGTAGAACAGAAGCTCCCTAAAGTCAAGCCAGAAAACTTCCCCCACCCAAAGGGTTGGGGAAGTTGTTGCCCTTTTTAATAAGTTATACACTTCTGACTGGAATCATAGTGTAGGAACTCAATGGACTTGACTTAGATTGCCTGATACTGTGTTTTGAATTTTATCCACGTTGTCCCATGGAGTATTAACCCATCATTTCTCATTGTTCAATTTAGTTTATTGGCACCACCATTTTTATTCATATTACCGAAAATAAACATCTGGGTTCTTTTCAGTTGTATTATCTTTACTATTATTACAAATAATGCTGCTGTAAACATTAATGTACAAGTTGTTTAGTGTACACATGTACAAAATTCTGTTGTGTAATTTTCTGGATTATACTGTATGTACATAGCCAGCTTCAGAACATACTGACCAACACTTTTTAGAAGTTGTGTGAATTCACATGTCTAGTCACAGTGTATGAGATTTTAAGCTCTTCTCTGTTCCTCTCTATATGTGTTTGCTCAGTCTTTATAATCTTAACTATACCATTGAATGTTCAGTAGAAGTCATTGTGAAGGTATTTGCATTTCATTGAAGATCTTTCCATACTTATCAGACATTTGGATAAACTCTGCTTCAAATGACTGCTTGAATTTTTTAGCTCATTTGTTAGCATGGTTTAGTTATAGTATTTTTCTGATTGATTTGTAGGAACTCTTCATGTATTTTGTATGTAAGTCCTTTCTCATATATATGAGGTTGGACAATGAAGTTTGCGAACTCATCCTAGAAAAAGTGCTGCATACCTTGTTACCGAATATCACTACGGTCACCTTTGAGGTACTCCTCTTCGGAAGTTGTGCGCTGACACCAGCACCTAGTCCATCCTTCAACACAATTTTAGAACTCTTTTTCTGGAATGACCAACAGATAGCCAAAGGGAATATGTCAAAGGTGACCATAGTGATATTCAGCAATGAGGCATATAGCACTTTTTCTAGGATGAGTTGGCAAACTTCATTGTCAGACGCTGCATGATGACAGCTATGATGGCCAATCCAGAAAAAGAATTCCAAAATTGCATTGAAGAATAGCCTAGGTGCTGGCATCAGTGCCTAGCTTCCAAAGGGAGTGCCTCAAAGGTGACCGTAGTGACGGTCCGAGGGACTGGCCTAGCACTTTTTCTAGGATGAGTTTTCATGCTTGTCCGACCTCATATGTGTTGTGAGTATTTTCCCCTAGGCTCCAGCTGGCCTCTTCACTCCTGTAATAGTGTCTTTTGATAATAAATGATATTCATTTTGATGCAGTAATTTAGCAACCTTTTTCATAATACATGAAATCTTTTCATTATACATTTCCAAGACGAAAAAAGTATTTCACAACCCTAATACAATTTAGGTATTCTCCTGTGGTTTTCCTTTCTGGAAGTTTTATTGTTCTGCCTTTCCATTTAGATCTACAAAGCATCTGAAGTTGTTTTTGGTTAATGTCTGGAAGGAATCTAGATATGTATTTTTACCAGAGGGATAGTCAATTGGTCCAACAACATTTATTGGAAAAAAAGCTGTTCTTTTCCCATTGTATTTTGGGTCATTTTGATTCTATGTCCAGTGATTGATGCATATTGTCCTTTATAAGAAGATTTATTTATTAATTCCATAGGTTTTATTAAATTTTTGATGTTACATATTGATTCTTTCAACTCTCATGATTCTTTGTCATAGTTTCAAGTTCTCTTTCTCTATTTAAACACATTATATATGGTCCCTTTATATTTTGTGGTGGATAATTTTAATATCTCAAAGTTTTGAATGCCTGATTCTACTGTTTTGGTTTTCTGGCTAGGTCTTACTATTTCTCTACCTTATTTCCTTGTGAATTTTTCTTTTTATTTGTTTGATTTACTTCTAAAACTTTGTTTTTATACTGAACAGGTAATATTTTTCTTGGAGTTTGGTCTTTTGTCTTACTTTATCAGCTAGGTTAAAGTTGAGAAAGATTCATTTTATCTCATCTAGTTACCATATCAAACATAATCTGAGACCACTTTGAATTCAATTATACACTCAAGATGTATTCAGATCTTGAGGGCAGCATGGACGCAAAATAAATTAATTCTCCATTTGAGATCATTTTGCATCTCATGGCTAACAATAATTCATACCAAAAACTTATGTGCAACTTTGTGGTTACAGATTCTTAGAGGAGATTATATTTTTCCCTCCACCTAACACCACGTTAGCAGAAAGCCTCAGGGAAAAATTTGAGATTATCTTTGCCTCCTAGATTGCAATTTGATTTCATTTTACCTCTGCAGATTTACTACTATCAGTGCTGATAGTTCATATTATTTTACATCAAATATTGTCTTTCTTGTGCTACCCAGAATAAGGTTTTCCATAAGATTACTTTACTTTTTAAAAACATTTTTTCCTCTAAAAGAATAAGTGTTATTTTTTCTACTAAAGCACCTTTTCATAAAGAAGTTAACATCTTTATGTGTAGATTAAAATCCCTGGAAGGTTGTCTATATACATGGTAGAGTGGCTGCAAGGCAAAGACAGAATTTCTAAATCCAGACCTAGACCTCATTTCCAAGACCAAAATGAAAAATTACAACTTCATCATTGATTCTATAAGTGAAATCATTATGTTATTTAACTCAGCAAAGCAATAAAAATCAGTCCCGTAAGAATCTATTGATGAAGGGAGATACAGTGTGACAGTTTATTTTGCATAGAGGAAGTTTTTAATAGAGTACAAGTTTGTAATAAGCATTTGGATTATAGAAATCATGATTCATCAAACAAATATCAGAGATGCTCTGAGAAGCTGGAAAATTAAATTATGGTATGCTTTAGTTAATCGCATCAATTCTATGCTTCATTTTATATTTTATGGCCATGAGTCACTTAGTCATAAACATAAGTACTCACAAAGATTTTTGCTCAGTATAATTTGAGAATGTCGAACCTGGAAGCGAGGCTGAGTGCCTTTTTTTCTTATAGGAATCTTACTGAGTGCACAAGGCCTGACTCTGGATACAACGATTAATGTTCCAGTATTTGCAATTTCTCCCATTCCTCCAAGGAGCTCTTCAGCTCTGCTTTGGAGCATCAAATGAGTTTATAGCAATGAACCAACCATAAAAAGACAGTTCATGAGCATTCAAATATGAATTTAATGTAAATGTATGCTGATGGTCAAATGTGGTTGCAAAATTGATATCAGCAGAATTGTAAGTTAAAAATCTTATTACACTTTGTGTGCTTTTGTCTTGGTAACAATTGTCCTAGTCTGTTTTGTGTTGCTGTAACAGAATACCTGAGACTGGATAGTTTAAGAAAAGTTTATTTCCCTTGTGATTCTGGTGGCTGGGAATTCCAAGAGCATGGCACCAACATCTACTTGGGTTTTGGTGCAGGCTTTTGTGCTGCTTCAACTCATAGTGGAAAGCAGAAGGGAATGCAAACACACGCAAAGATGCGTACAGTAGAGACTGGGACTGCTCATAACCATCTTCTCTCTCGGGAGAACAAATCCATTCTCAGAAGAGAGGATGCACTCACTCCTGCGAGCTGGCATTAATCTGTTTCAGAGAGCTATTTCCCCATGATTCAGACACCTCCCATTATACCCACCTCACACTTCCATCCTGGGAATCAAATTGCAACATGAGTTTTAGATGGAGCACACCACATCCAAATCATTGCATAGTTCCTTGCTCCTGGCATAACTTAGAGGGAGAAATCCGTATGCCTGCTGTGCCCGGTGATTTGATCTGACACCTTTCTTGTTATTTTCTACTTCAATTTTTAAAATAATAAATTATAATAAGAATCCTCCCAAGTACACTTGCATTTTGATGGGGAATGCTTAAAAGTGATTTAAGATTTTAAAACAACCTTTTCTAATGGAAGGATAAGCAGAGCAGTACTAGATTGGCAAATCTCTGACTCCTTCCCATCACCTTATGTCACATGGGAAGTCACTTATTCTGTTACTCAATAGCCTCCATTGTTGTTGTACAATCTTTTGACCCAAATAGAAGAGTTTGTTCATGTTATTTCTGCTTTTTTCCCTTGCTAAACATAGCATCGCAACAATCAAAAAAGCATACTCCAATAGCAAGCATTCAGGCCCACCACAACCTAATGGGTTTAATTTTTTTTAGGATCAACCAGTAGTTTACCAATCTGCCAAAATCTGCCTTCTGTTACCTACCTTGAACCATCATTATATAGAACAGAATGAAAACAAAATAGCCCTTATTTACCTATCTATATGTTTATTGTAGCTTTACAAAACGGTCCTCCAACTCCTTTAAACAAACATTTGTTGATGATTATAAATCATAAAATTCTATAAATTTATCTCTTTGTTTTTTCTCAGCTTGGCTTCCAAGTAAAGCAACTGTAGATAAAATGCTGATATAAAAAAATACAACATCATTTATTAAGACATCAGTGTTGGAAGAAACAATATTGAAATATCCCTTCCCCAAAATATATTTGATCATATTTAATCTGTTGGTATACATTAGATGTCTTTTCATAATGGCTTTAAGTATTTGAGTTAGAGGGTTATCATAGTATGCAGATATTTAAAGTGATAATCTGTCTAGCAATCTCCATTAAAACAAATACTGGCTTCACTTCCTTCAGAGAAGTCAGATTGAGATTAATCCCTGTATATGGGTAGGTGACTTGTATTTGTTATGTATTCCTACATAATCCATTGTTATAAAATTCAGCAGCTTAAAACAAAACACAGTTTGTGTGTTATTATCTCACAGTTTGTGTTGGTCAATAATCTGGTTACAGAGTCTTTCAGAGGTTACATCAGGGTGCCAGCTGGGCTGTAATCATCTTAAAGTTTAATAGGGGAGAGACTTACTTCAAAGCCAAGTGGTTCTTGGCAAGATGATGTTCCTCACAAGTTGTTGCACTGAGGGCTTTAGTTCCTCCCTGTCTGATCAACATATGGCAGGAAGCAATATGACATTTTTTCCAGGTGCAATGTTTAAAAAAAATTCTCTTCCATACCTCTCTGTTCTCTGATACCGTTTAACTCCTTAGTGCTTATCACCACTTGACTGAAAAGCATACCTTGTTTTTATTGAACTTTGCTGATATTGTGATTTTTACAAATTGACAGTTTCCGGCAGCCCTGTGTCTAGCGAGTCCCTATGCACCATTTATTTCAACAGCATGTGTTCACTTGGTATCTCTGTGTCACATTTTGAAAATCCTCACAATATTTCAAATTTGGGGGCATTATTTTGTTATACTGATCTTTGATGTAACTGTTATAATTGTTTTGGAGTACTACAAACTGTCCCTCTATAAGGTGGCATAGTTAATAAATGTTGCGTGTGTTCTGATTGCCACATCCACTAGCACTTTCCTCACCTCTTTCAATCTTGTTGGGCTTCCTTCTTCCCTAAGACACAATGACATTGAAATTAGGCCAGTTAATAACTCTACAACAGCCTCTTATTGTTCAAGTGAAAGGTAGAGTAGTTGCACATCTCTCATTTTAAGTGAAAAGTTAGAAGTAATTAAGCTTAATAAAGAAGGCGTGTCCAAATTCAAGATGGGTCCAAAGCTAGCTCTCTTCTTTCAAACAGTTAGCCAGGTCGTGAATGTATAGGAAAAGCTCTTGAAGGAAATAATGGTGCTACTCTGTGAACATGCAAATGATAAGAAAGTGAAACAGATGAAACTGCCTTATTGCTGACATGGAGAAAGTTTAACTGTCTAGATAGAAGATCAAATCAGATCCAACATTCTTCCCTTATGCCAAAGCCTAAATATCAAACAAGGCCCTAAACACTCTTCAATTCTATGAAGGCCGAGGGAGGGGTGAAAACTACAGAAGGAAAGATGGAAGGAAGCAAGCAGAGGTTGGTTTATGAGGTGTAAGAAAAGAAGCCATCTTTACAACATAAAAGTGTAAAATTAAGCACATGTGCTTACTGTTATCGAAGCTACATCAAGTTATGCAGAAGGTCTAGTAAGATCGTTGACGACGGTGGCTATACTAAACAACAGACTTTCAAGGTTGACAAAACCGACTTCTGTCGGAAAAAGATGCCATCTAAGAAGATCATAGCTGGAAAAGAGAAATCAATACTGGGCTATAAAGCTTCAAAGAACAGGCTGAACAGCAGAGGATAGTGGAGCTGATGACTTTAAGTTGCAATTAATGCTCATTTAAAATTCCAAAAATCCTAAGTCCCTTAGGAATTCTGCTACATCTTCTCTGCCTGTAACCTATTAACAGAACAATGAAGCCAAGATGACAGCACATCTGTTAACAGGATATTTTATGGAATAGTTTGATCCCATTGTTGAGGCCTATTGTTCAGAAAAAAAGATTCCTTTCAAAATATTACTATTAATTGACAATGTACTTGGTCTCCCAAGAGCTCTGATGAAGATGTACAAGGAGACGATCATTCTTTTTCATGCCTGCTATCACCACATCCCTTCTGCAGCCCACAGTTCAAGAAGTAATTTTGACTTTCAAGTCACGTTATTTAAGAAATACATTTTGCAAGGCTATACCTGTCATAGATGGTGTGCCCTCCAATTTTTTAAATAAACTTCTGAAAAGAATTCATCATTTTAGCTGCCGTTAGTAATGTTTTTGTTTCATGAGAGGAGTTGAAAATATCAACATGAAGAAGAGTTTGGAGGAAGTTGATTCCAAACCTCGTGGAAGACTTTGAGGGGTCCAACATTTCAATGGAAAAAGTAACTGCAGGTGGGGTGTAAATAGCAAGAGAACCAGAATTAGGGTGGAGCTTGAACATGTGACTGAATTGCTACGATCTCATAGTAAAACCGGAATTGATGAGGAGTCACTTTTTATAGATGAGCAAAAAAGTTAGTTTCTTGAGATGACATCTATTCCTTGCAAAGATGCAGGGAATGTTGTTGAAACGCCAACAAAGAATTTAGAATATTCCATACATCTGTTTGATAAAGCAGTGGCAGTGTTTGACAGCACTGACTCTAATTTTTAAAGAGTTTCAACTACTACTGAGAAATCTCTTGTGAAAGAGCCAAGACAGGCATCAAACTTCATTGTTGTCTCATCTTACAAATTGCCACAGCCACCCACCCTTCAGCAACCACCATTCTGATCAGTGAGCAGCCGTCAGCACTGAGGCAGGACCCTCTAACAGCAAAAAGAGTTTAGCTCTCTGAAAGTTCAGACAATCAGTAGCAATTTGAGCAACTAAAATACTTTTTAATTACATTAGCTGCATTTTTTAGATATCATGCTATTTCATACTTAATAGAATATTGTGTAGTTTGAACATGACTTTTATATGAATTGGGAAACCAGAACATTTGTTTTTTGCTTTATTATTCTTGTTCCTTTATTGTTCTTTTTAATGTATTGTAGCAGTCTGGAACCAAATTCCCAACATCTCTCTAAGCTATGCTTGTACTTTGTATTTTTGCATTTTTCTTATACTCTGATTTCTCTTTGCTTAAGAATGTAATACAAGAACAGGAATTAGATCTGCTTTGTTCTTTAGCAAGCCTTGACTGTCAGTTTAAAAGCCTGTTGAGCATTTTTTAAGGTGCTTTTGCTCAAAACACTTTTTAGCTATCTGCTAGAAAACTATCATAATAACTATACAAGTCCGCAAAGACTTGAACTGCTCTTAAATTCCACAGTATAAAATCTGTAAAACTATAATTAATCTTTAGTAATCCTACTAAGAAGCTTTAAGAGTTGGATTATTGATTGAATAATGACAGTAAATAATTACCATTCTGCGAGGCAGTTATTGGTGTAAATGTATACTCTCTGTCTTAGACGCTAAGCTCCTTGAATTTTCCTATGATTTATGAAGCTTTCCAAAATATCTTTCCCTCAGTAGAAACTCAATAAATTTCTTTGTTGAAATAAGTCAAAATGGCATCTTGGAATAATAATATTTTAGTAAGAAAAGACTTAAGAGGCCAGATTATAATTGTATATGATGTCTGACGAGGAAGTTACTTACCTCATCCCTTTGTTTAAATTCTCTTACAGAATTATTTTCCAATTAAATAATGTCCCCCACTTTCTCTCTCTCTCTGTCTCACTCTCTGTCACCAATGTGTGTTAGCAGGAACAGAGTTGTTATGTCAGTACACCTATTAAGTGCAAAGAAGTACTTGTTATTCTTAAACAAAAATTGAGGAGATTTTTATAGCCTACCTGATTCCACCCTAGGAACCAGAAGGTACAATTATAATCTCACCCTCCGAGGAGATAAGATTTACTTAAATAAATATATATAGCACAAGTTAATAAGAGTTAAAATGCTAAACAAAATGCCGATAAGTCTTCACAAAAGGTAAAGGCAAAGAGAAGTAAATTTCTAAATTAGAGATTGTTTTATGATGAAAATAGAATTTAACCAATCCTTGAAATATTTATGTGCCATGTAAAAAATCTCTCATTCTGATCTTAAATATTGAATACACATTTTCAAAACAAATCGCCCATTATAACATATGATGACAATCAAGTAATCAATGATGAGATACCAAAAATATAATAGTTGTAAGCTTCCTATTCTTAGAAAACCAAATAAAGGAGGATGTGAAGTTGTTTAAATTTGATGTACTTCTGGATAAAATGTGATCATTTCCATTTGCAATTAAATGAACATATGTTGTTGTATGCCTTAAATGAGGACTTCAAGTACCATTGATCATACATAGAAATCATACTGAACCTTATCACCTGTCTTATACAACCTTCTTTATAAAAGGCCATGTTCCCCAAACTCAAGAAGTACACAGAGACGCTAAAGAAAAAGGATTTCATGAGATGAAGAAGTGACGTCCCTCAGGAAGGAAACAGTGATGAAAATTAGATCACTGTCCGGCCTTAGATGATTACATGTGCCAGAACTGCTCATTCTTTATTCCTTACTTAACGTCTGAGTTCATCCCATCAGCCTTGCTCTTTTACCTCTGCTACTATGAAAATTATAAGCTTAACTATAAAGTACATAGTTTATTGATTTAGACTATAATCCTTCCAGAAAGTACATGTATGGTACGTTTTGTTTCATTTTACCCCCTTCATGTATGATAGGGGCTGGTAGGGGCAAAGACTTGGTTGCTTTAATTTCATTATTCTCTTCTGGGACTAAGAAGATATTCTATATATACAGATTCGGAATAAAAAGTTCAATAAGCAATTAGTATTAGCATCTCAAATAGATGATAGAAAATCAGCAGCATGTTCATAGCTCTGAAAGTACTGTAGACCAGAGGAAAAGGTCTGGAGATAAGGAGAGTGGTGCATCTGGGTTTCAAACCTATTTCCACTGTTTCCTAGCTTTGGGCAGAAATGTAACCTCTCTGAGCCTCAATTTCTTCACCTGTAATACCTACTCTTTAGAACTGTCAACACAATTAAATGAGGCTAAACATGGCATGTTTCTGGCACAGGACTAGGAATATGTTTGCCACTTCATTAACAGTAGCTTATAATTATTCTTTTCATATATTTCAAGAGATTCTGTTTTTATTTCTCTAAATCCACTCACGTCTAAATAAGGGTTTGAAACTAACAAATTGTTTCAACATCATGCAGTAGTCTAAATTACTTAAACTATGCATACTAAGCAAGTATATTTAAGCATTGTGGAAATAAATGAAGATCACTCACGTGAGAATAAGACGAGCTTATTTATTCAGAGCTTGCTATATTGCAAGGGAGTCAGTCATCATCAGTTGGTTGGCCAGAGATTCAAAGACAGGCAGAGGAGAATAAAAGCTTTATAGTTACAGGTGGCACCTGTGGCTCAAAGGAGTAGGGTGCTGGCCCCATATAGCAGAGGTGGTGGGTTCAAACCCTGCCCCAGCCAAAAACTGCCAACAAAAAAAAAGCTTTATAGTTATTGAAAAGAAAAGCTTTGGGTATTTACTCCATTGAAGGCTGTTGGCCTGGAGAAGCTGGAGGCCAGCTAACTAGAAGCAGAGTATTCTAAGCAATTGCTTAGTGGAACATACTTGGCTTTCTCTGGTTGGTCCTAAATTGGAAGTAGAGGGAGGCAGTTAGGGAAACTGTCAGTTACTGATTAAGTTCTGACAATTTGGGCCAGTTGCTACAGAGATTGTGGTTTGGCTTCTTGAACTGGGTGCTGTCGATCGTGGCTTAGCTTCTACCCTTTGTAATTTAGAGTCCCTGACTGGTTGCTGGAGGTTGAGGGCCAGAATTGTATTTTACTACAGACATTTCTTGACTTATGATGGTATTACTTCCTAATAAAACCATCATGAATTGAAAACATGTGAAGTTGGAAATGCATTTAATACATGCAACAAATGGAACATCATAGCTTCACCTAGCCAACTTTAAATGCACTCAGAAAACTTACATTAGCTTACAGTGGGACATTCTATACAAAGCCTATTAAAATAAATGTTAAATATTGTATGCAATTTATTGAATACTATAGTGAAAGTAAAAAAAAAAAAAAAAGAAAGAAAGAAAAAAACAGAGCGTGGCGCCTGGGGATCAGTGGGTAGGGCCCTGGCCCCATATACCAAGAGTGGTGGGTTTGAACCAGGCCCCAGCCAAACTGCAACAAAAAAATAGCCAGGTGTTGTGGCAGGCACCTGTGGTCCCAGCTACTCGGGAGGCTGAGGCAAGAGAATCGCCTAAGCCCAGGAGTTGGAGGTTGCTGTGAGCTGTGACCCCATGGCACTTTACCAAGGGCGATAAAGTGAGACTCTTTCTCTAAAGAAAAAAAAAAAAAAAGAATGGTTGTAGGAGTACTCAAAACACAGTTTTTACTGAATATATATCACTTTCTCACCATTGTAAAGTGAAAAAATCATCAAGCCTTTGGGCACCATCTATATATGGTCTGGGCATTGTCTGTTTGCATATTCAGTATAAGGAATGTAGATGATGGTTGTAAATAAGACCAGTCTAAAATGTCTAAGTGGCTGTATATCTGGTTAAAAAGTCCTAAAGGCGTTTCCTGAAAATCCATTAGCTCATACCTAAAATTCTTTCAAATTTGAGCTGTGTACACTTTTACACTGCTGGTGGGACTGCAAACTAATATGACCTTTTTGGAAGGAAGTATGGAGAACCCTCAAAGCACTCAAGCTAGACCTCCTGTTTGATCCTGCAATCCCTGCATCTACTCAGAAGGAAAAAATCCTTTTATCATAAGGACACTTGTACTAACCTATTTATTGCAGCTCAATTTACATTTGCCAAAATGTGGAAACAGCCTAAATGTCCACCAATCCAGGAATGGATTAACAAGCTGTGGTATATGTATATCATGGAAAATTATTCAGCCATTAAAAAAGATGGAGACTTTATATCCTTTGTATTAACCTGGATGGAAATAGGAACACATATCCTTAGCAAAGCATCACAGGAATGCAGAGCAAAAATCCTATGTACTCAATTCTCATATGAAGACAGTCGATGACCTAGTACAGGTGGGGGATGGGAGAAGGGAAGAGCAGAGAGAGGGAATGTGTGACAGTGTGTGTGTGTGACACAGCTTTTGGGGGTGGGATACAATTATAAGAGGGACTTTACCTAACCAATGCAATCATTGTAACCTGGTTCTTTGTACCCTCAACGAATCCGTAACAATAAAAATAAAAGTAAAGTGAATTAACTTTGACAAAACTAGTTGTTTCAAACACTAAACTTTGGGTGGCACCTGTGGCTCAAAGGAGCAGGGCACCGGCCCCATCTATTGGAATTGGTGGGTTTAAACCCGGCCCTGGCCAAAAACTGCAAAAAAAAAAAAAAACCCACTAAACTTTATACTTATTTAATCTTCACAGCTTATACAAAGTAAAGGGCTACATTGGCATCTACTTATATTACAAATATATATTATCTTTTGTACCTGTGCTCACCAATGATGCCTTTTACCTTTATCAACTCATTAATAACCACAAATTTACGAGAATAACATAAACATTTAATAAAAATTTCTACTTTAGCTTTCAAGTGCTACTTGCAAAGTTTCACCTTTCTAAGTCCTCATTTATTCTTTTAGAAAAAGAATTGCAGGGGTAATTCTCACATCACAAAATCTGAGGATGCAAAGGACACAAAATAATCCATGTAGCAATACAACACTATTATCCTTACCACAATTATCGCAACTAAAGTGGGAGTCATCAGTGCTAGCATTCCCCCAAATTAGTTCAGGAAGGCTCCTGGGGCTACTTTTCAGGTGAACACATTCCCTTGGCTGTCCCTCATCTCTGCTCTTCCTTCCTCCTCTTGGTGGAATACCGTCCCCCTTTCTCTTATCAAGGCTTCCCAGGTAGGTGGGTTTACCTTTTACTCTCACTTCTGAAAGAGATTTCCATCTTTTACTGCAGTCCCCTCTCCTTAGGACTCAGGTATTAATCCCAGAGAACCTAGAATAGGCAGCTCATCTGAGAGACACAGCCTGTGAGGTTATAAAAAAAAAAAAAAAATTAAAGAACAGAGAAAGACTTGAACCACAGCTTTCCTGACTCTTGGCAGAATGCCTTATAGTTCTCTTAGAAGGTGCGAGCATTAGAGTCCAGCCAGGAGCAATCCTCAGGGGACTCTTCCAGCCACTTCCCTGTCCCCGGTGGAAGGCTGTCATGAGGCAGCTTCTGATCACCTTCTGGGTTGTGAGGAGGAAATAAACTTTCTGCCCTAACCCCTCAGAATACAGCAGTGGACAGAAACCCCTTCGTTGCCATCTAGAATTGGCTCCCCGGCAATGATGTATCCTACAACGTGTGTGCTGTCAATGTGTTCCTTTTGTTGTGGTGTGTAAGGCCAGAGATTTGGGTGATACATCCTTTCGCTGCCTATGTATGTAAGAACCTATCTTAATCTAGAAAAGGTCCTTGTCTATTTGGCCAAAACAGTCAGGCTTTGTTCTTGGCTGTGTCTTTTTTCATGTACACTTGGCAAACTGCAGCTCCAGGCTCCTGCTCAGAGGCTTGGCAGCAGACGCACAGAAGCAGTCGCTACACAGAGATAACACCTCCCTCCATCTCTCCGCCATTCTTCCACTCACGCTCCCTCCCTGGAGGCTGGAAGCCTTTGGCTTCCCAGCATTTGTCCACAAGCTCCAAGCCGTCCCCCCTAAGCCAATGCTTCAGTAAAGTTCCTTAATGTGACTTTGTCTTTGATGTTCCAACTCTTCTGCAATTTTGTAGACTTTCATATCATCATCTTTTCCTACTTCCTGTAATAAATCTCTTAGTCTCGTATCTGCTTCCCTAACTTAATCTTGACTGATGAAAAACACGATACTATTAAAGCTTATATTGAAATTGAAAATCTCAAAAAAGAGTATTAGAAATACATCAAGAGATAGGAACTCTTTTGTCTGGAAAGGTAGTCATTACAGTTAGAGATTATGTCAACTCCAAGCAACTGTGTTTTTCCTATCTTTCTTTCCCTAAATCTTAATAAATCTAATCCAAACATCTGAATTGTGAGGTAGCAACTCTGATTGCAAATTCTTTTTTCCCATTATAATTAAGTTTGTTTCCAAAATGTCACTTGGTCAATCTTTGCCTTTATTTTTATGCTCTAACATATAGAGAATGGAACAAGCTTACTTTTATCAATTAGATGACAAAATTGAGAAATTTTGTGGAGATGATTAGATCAGCTTAAATAATGTATCTACTTTTGCTAAATGGAATTGTTTGCTGACATGAGACAATTGTTCTTATCTGGGCACAGAATACATAGATACCAGGTGAATTTTGAAATCCCTTTTGACTTTACAATGCAGTAACATTGACATATCAAAATTTTATTAAAACATCATTTGTATTAATATAATTTCAGTTTGAAAATAACTGTAGTGAATAATGTTTCATTTGTTTTCACATAATTTCTGTGATTTATGTAAGACAACATTCTCACTCTTATTTTGACAATCAAAGCACTCCATGTCAATACACTGACTCACACAGTGTTATAATGTTTGGAAGTGATAGAAAATAAATAATTCTCTCAGAATGTGTAACTTTTGCTTCTAAAAACCATCTTTTAAGAAAGTTTGCAGACACTTCCCCAGCCTGAAAGTAAAATAATAATGCTTAGTTTGACTTATCTTTGTCATTATTATAAGTAAAAGTGGGGAGAGTGATCCTCAGTTGTGGTCCTGAGTTCTGATGGCTGAAGCAGATGAAGAAAAAAGGGCAATGGCTGAGTAGTACTCTGTCGTGTACGTGTACCACATTTTATTAATCCATTCATGAAGTGATGTGCACTTGGGTTGATTCCACATCTTTACAACTGTGAATTGTGTTGCAATCAACGTTCAAATGAAAATGTCTTTTGAATAAAATGACTTCGTTTCTTTGGGTAAATACCCAGTAGTGGGGTTGCTGGATGAAATGGTAGGTTTCATTTCAGCTCTTTGAGCAATCTCCATACTCTTTTCACAGAGTTTATACTAGTTTGCAGTCCCACCAACAGTGGATTAATGTTCCTTTCCTTCTGCATTCCCTTTAGCATCTATTGTTTTGAGTCTTTTTGAGAAAAATTGTTTGCACTGTAGTAAGGTGATATCTCATTATCGTTTTAATTTGCATTTTTCCTGATAATTAATGGCATTGAGCATTTTCTCATATGTTTATAACCCATTCATCTATATTTTTTAAAAAAGCTTCTGTTCATTTTTTTTTTTTTTTTGCTCACTTTTTAATGGGGTTATTTAATGTTTTTCTTCATGATTTGCTTGAGTTCTTTGTAAATTCTGGTGATTATCCCATTACCGAATTCTCCCTTTCTGTAGGTTGTCTATTAGTTCTTTTTATGGTTTCCTTGGCTGCGTGGAAGCTTTTTCATTGAATTGGGGCCCACTTATTTATGTTTATTGTTGCTATGACTACCATTGGTGTCTTCTACATGAATCTTTGTCTACACTATTATCTAGAAGAGCCTTTCCAACATTGTGTTCTAGAATTCTTATGGTTTCATGTCTTAGATTTAAGTCTGTTATCAATCTTGAATTAACACAGTTTGGAACAATCTGGATGAAAATAGAGACTATTCTCCTAAGTGAAGTATCACAAATATGGAAAAAAACACCTGTGTACTTACTGTCGAATTGGAATTAACAGACCAGCATTCAGGAGCACAGACAGACGTAAATAACATAACTATAGTCCAGAAAGTAGAAGGGAAGAGGAGACAGGGAGAGAAGAGGGGATAGGGGAGGAGGGAGGGTATTTGAGGGGACCGTACCTAATGTGCACGATGCAATGGTACATTTTAAAACTATTAAGGAATGAGTATAATTGGGATGGATGTGTTACTTAGTTCAATGTAAGCATTTTACATTGTGTATCAAAGCAATACCTTGAACCCCATAAATGTATCAATGTACAAAGTTATGATTTAATAAAACATAATAATAAGAAGAAAATCAAGTAGTGAAATGGGGGGAAGGAATGGGTGACTTTATGCCTAATGGGTACAATGTACGTGATCTGGGTGGCAACATGCTTATGACTTTGACTTAACCTGTATAAAAATAATCCATGTAACCAAAGCATTTCAACTCTCATAATGTTCTGAATTAAACAAAAAAAGCACAGCGTTTTTTCTCCTTTTAAGGATAATTGGCAACAGAAAATTTTTAAGTTAATAAGTTTCAATAGTTGTAAATAGCCAACTATTGTAGGCATTTGCAGGTACAGATATTTTAATCCAAAGGATCTGAGACCTTTTCTTCCTAGGTTCTAAAGCTTGTAAAGGAAAAATATTCCCTAATCGTGGCTGGACCATTAGACTTTCTCTCAATAGGCTTGATTTTTTTTTTAATTTTTTATTACATCACGGTTGTGTACATTAATGCATTTATGAGGTATAATGTGCTGATTTGATATACAATATGGAATGCGTACATCTAACTGATTAACATAACCATCTCCACACTAACTTATTTGTTGTGGTAAGACATTCATACTGTATACTTAATAGTTTAGAAATGTATCATTGCATTTTCTAAAGTACATATTATATCGCATTTCACACAGCATTATTATTAAACATCAGATTAAATATAGTATTCAAGGAACATTCTTGACTCGCTTCACATAAACCTTGAAAAACCTGTTATATTTTTAATATTAAAAAAAACAAACATGATTTTATGTTGGTTTTGTTATGGTTAGTTTGGTAGTATGTACAATTATATTTAAACCCAGTAGTGTCTAACCAAAGGTAGCCATGGGAATCAATTAAAGAACTTTTCAAGTATGTAGGCAAAGAAACTACCTGGGGGACAGGGCCTTAACATATATTTAGAGACAAAAATCAAAACTAAAAACACTTACTACCAAACCAAACCAAAAAACCCACTTCCCCAGTTATTTATGTATTTCTGAATGTACATTGCTAACTGTAAACAAAAGCATAATGGTACACAATAGACATCAGATAAATATTTTCAAGTAAATAAATATTCAGCATTGATACCAAATCTAATTTCTCTACTAGCTTGCTTTAGTGATTCTCGGCACTTCAGCTTACCCCTACCTGAACCTGCCCACTGCTACCTTAATGATCCCAAAATGATTAAAGAAATCAGTCTCCCCATTTGTCTCCCCTCAGATGAAAGCACTACCCAAGACAAAATGTTCCAGCATTTGAAATTGAATTTTATATGATCTGCAACAGCATTTATTAAAAAAAAAATTATTTCAAGTTTGTGTCACTTTGAGGATGGTTGTGATCAGCTTTAGATTTATTTTAAAAGTGTTCAAAGTTAAAATAATCTACTGAATTAGTTTTTGTCATCAAGATTAATATCTATCTAGTCATTAATTCACTGAGTCTGATTTTGTCTTCTTAAGATTTAATATTTTACAATGTTTCTTCTGCCTATGTTTTGACACAATGGAACAGGTTATATTTGTCTTAGAATATTTTTCATTTGCCTCTTTACTAATGCAAGTTCCTTCCTCATGTTGATTTTCTGAAGTTCAATTCTGCAATTAAGAAAAAATTCAGGGGATTGACTGGCTTTTTTCTTTATGAAGTTATATATAGCGTAATAAAGTGAGGAGGAAGTATATATTCACATCTAGGGCATATGTTTTGCCATGTTCAGGAGAAATAAAAATGTATCTCTACTTAGATTTCTTTGTATTTTTTCTGACAACTTATAAAAGATTAATCTAAAATACTAAAAGGAACTATTAACACAGTGCTACCAGGTAGAAGATAACTCCTGAAATAGAGTCTCAATTCCTTCAGAAAATCTTCAAATCCAATTATTTAAAGGAATATAATGGAGGGATCATAGAAAAATCACAATCAAAGCAGGTGATGTGTCTGTTATTGAAAGGTAAGACTTTTATGGCTAGTAAAAAATGAGCATTTGGAATATTTCACTTATTTTCTGTATTCTTAGATAAAAAATAAATTTTGACTTTAGAACAAACTTTTGTTTTGAAAAGAACTAATTTTTAAGCACATTTTATTTATTCAGTTAGGTATTGTATGTCTTCCAGTGCCTTAAAACACATGCAAATGCTTTAGAGGGAGATAGGAAATATTCTATTCAGTACTGTTAATTCAGTATATCTGTAGCAGAATTCTCCCATTTCACAAAAAATTTATTGTCTAAATATGAACTTTTCCTACCCATTGTTAAACAATGAAAAAATTAAAAGAGAAATAGAGACAGAGATCGAGATTGCATAAAGCAACAGGGATTAGAGCTGGATTATAGGATTATGGAAAAAATACAGATGACATGGCAGAGAAACCTTGTCCTCTTTTATACATGAAGTCTCAGAAGGGAAGCAAAGAGGCTAAGAGGAAAATCAATGTTTAAAAAGGTAGTAGAAATTATTTTTTGAAAATGAAGAAAATTATATGTACATCGTTGTGAAAAACTACATGCAGCCCAGTAAAATCTCAGAAAGTAAAACAGAAGAAAATCTTGACAGTGGCCAGTGAAAAAAGACTTTTCATCATAAAAGATAAGGAAAACAGCTAACCACAGGAAAATAATGGAAACCAAAAACAATGCAATAAAATAAATTGTGGTATATGTACACCATGGAATACTATGCAGCCTTAAAGAAAGATGGAGACTTTACCTCTTTCATGTTTACATGGATGGAGCTGGAACATATTCTTCTTTTTCTTCAAGAATGGAAGAAAAAGTACCCAATGTACTCAGCCCTACTATGAAACTAATTTGAGGCTCTCACATGAAAGCTATAACCCAGTTACAACCTAACAATAGGGGGAAGTGGGAAAGGGAGGGGAGGGGGGGTGGCGGGTAGAGGGAGGGGGATCTGTGGGATCACACCTGTGGTGCATCTTTCAGGGGTATTTGCGAAACTTGGTAAATGTAGAATGTAAATGTTTTGCCACAGTAACTGAGACAACGCCGGAAAGGCTATGTTAACCATTATGATAAAAAAGTGTCAAATGGTCTATGAAGCGAGTGTATGATGCCCCATGATCATATCGATGTATACAGTTATGATTCAATAAAAAAAAAAATTTTCAAACCGTGAAGATAACTGTCAATCTTTGATTCTATTCTCAAAGGCTTCTGTAAAAATAAATGCAATATGAAGATACTTGAAGACAAACAAAAGGAGAGGGTATTTATTGGCAGCAGAGTTGCACTAAAAACATTATTTATGAAGTTCTCCAGGACGAACTAAAATATTTGTAGCTAGAAATAAGAATATTCAAAAAAAATAAATATGCATATAGTCCTAGATAAGATGAATAAAATTACTCATAAAGCAGTAAAAATGTGTTTTATGGCATGTATTAAATGATAACAAAATGGCAGAAGGTGAATGGAGTTAAATATACAAAGGCAAAGTTTTGTCTAGGAAATGGTAAATAAATCAATTTATATTAGATTTCAATGAGTGAAAAATGCATGTAAAATCCAAATATGCCAATAAAACCCAGTGAACATTATAAAAATATTGAGATAATAAAGGGCAAATGAAAATATTGAAACAGTGCAATGGTACAGTTAATGTGTTGGTAATGATGGAAATGATATTCATATGTGAATGATGATATTAAATACTTAGTACTAAATTCCCTAATTTAATGTCAAAATGCCTAATAGTAGAAAAGGAAACTGTAAGTTAATTAAACAAAACAAAAATTAAATGTAAAGAGACAGAAAGGTGGAAAGTAAATTGATAGAAAAACCTGAATACAAAAGTTAACCAAAGAGAACAAAATTAATTATACATCAGAAAAAGGTACCTTTAAAGAAGAAGGATTTCAAGAGAAAATGTAAGAAATTTTCCAATTATAAAAGAGTCAATCCAGGGCGGTGCCTGTGGTTCAAGGAATAGGGCGCCGGTCCCATATGCTGGAGATGGCAGGTTCAAACCTAGCCCCAGCCAAAAAAAAAAAAAAAAAAGTCAATCCAGTGGAAGGAATTGTTTTTAATTTTAATTTTTAATTTTTTTTAATTTTATGGCTGCAATAACAGCATTTCAAAATATATAAATCAAAGACTGGCATGTAACAGAGGAACAGACAAATTCTCAATCACAAAAAAAAGCATAAGTTTTTCAATATGATACTGAGCAGTAAGCCAAAAGAACACAGAACATCTAAACAAAATTAGAAATATATTTAATCTAATGACATATTTAAGGCAATATGTCCAATAAATATAGAATATGCCTTTTAAAAGGCAAATGTATCATTTAGCAAAATTGACCATTATTTAGGAGGGTAATGGTGTCTGACCACAGTTTAAGTACATGACAAGGTAATAGCAATTACTTATATTTTTAAAATCTCCTAAAAGTGTGAGAATATCAATGCCCTTGTAAATAACTCTTTCCTCATGAGTCAAATAAGATGTCTCAATAGGATTTAGAAAATATTTGCCCTGACATTGAAGGGGCACAGTCCACTGCACCTTTGTGAGGTGAATCAGTCTCATTTGTGCTCCCTGAGGTCTGAGGCCCTGAGAAGGAACATTTCCAGTACTTGGGCTAGATGTGAGTTTTGGGGGGATATTCTCCCCCAGCTCCCAGAAGCAGCTTTGCTGAAAAATGCAGGCAGTTACGCCTTAAAGGAAAGAATGTGCCCAAGGGTCGCAGCTGGAGACAGATCATCTGCCTGGGGCAATAGGCCGTTGCACTTAATTCCCTACTTCCATTTACATGATAACTTTCAGTTAGTCATACAGGGAGGTGGGCAAACAGAACAGACAACCCAGTCCTTTGTGGTTTATCTCCAAACAGGACATTCTTAGTTTAGAATGGTGTGTACATACTTTGCTGCATTAATGGTGATAAGGAATCGTTACCTTTTGTCTTTTTTATTCTTGGATTATTTTTATCTGATGAATTTGAATATATAAGAAAGCGAATAAAGACAGGTGATTGCTGATGTGCCTGGGCGAGCACCAGCCTTCCCTTTGTTACACCCGAGAATCGAGGTCCCCAGTGACCATACAAGAGATCCAGACACCGATGCAATCACACAAGGGCATTTATTCAAGCTCGAGCCTGGGTTGTCGGCACTCCCAGACGCAGCTGAAACTGAGAGCCCCATACTCACTGTGGGGGGTTTTATGAGGGGGCTATGGGGTGAGGGGTGTGGGAAGCAAAGTGTGGCCCTTGTTATTTCTTGTGCCTATACTAGAGTTTAAAGCTGATTGGGTCCCACCAATCTTAATGGGCGGGGGGAGGGCGGATGCACTCCGGGAGATAGGGAGGGTTGTGGTTTACTAGGAAATGAAACTGGGAACTTTCAGGTTTTCTAAAAATGGAGGATGAAAGCCCAAAAGCCCAAAATGGCATCACGGCATCACTGGATCCTTCACCTTTTAAAATCATTCATTTCGTCTTCGGTGCTTCCTCCACATCATCGACCAAGTAGCCCAGTGGACAGCAACATGACCTAAAATGACAATGTAGCATTTCTATACCTTTGGGATGTAACCAAAGATATGTCGACAGAATAACACATAACGTTAAATGCATGCATTAAGAAAAGAGAAAGCTGAAGATCAATGATTTAAGTGAGGATTTAAGAGTCAGAAAAGCAATAACAGATTAAATATAACAAAAAGAAGCATGTAAATAACAAAGCCCAGAATAGAAATCAGTAAATTAGAAATAAAATATATACTAGAATCTATAATGCCAAATATAAGTATTTAAAGAGCTGAATAAGATGAATAAAATTTTGACTGAAAAGACTGAGAAGAGAAAGAGACAAAAGTAATTACATGTGAGAATGAAAAATAAGATATTATGTAAAAATCCAAAGCATTAAAAATAAAATCAAAGAGGCCAGGGCAGTGGCACACACCTGTAATCCTAGCACTCCGGGAGGCCAAGGCAGGTGGATTGGCTGAACTCAGAAGTTGGAGACCAGCCTGAGCAGGAATGAGCCCCTATCTCTAAAAATAGCCGGGCATTGTGGTGGGCACCTAGTCCCAGCTACTCATCAGGCTAAGTGAGAGGATCACTTGAACCCAAGAGTTTGAGGTTTCTGTGAGCTATGACTCCGTGGCACTAAACTCAGGGTGACTAAGTGAGACATTGTCTAAATAAATAAATAATAAAATAAAAGATAGTCTAAAATCTTTATGCCAAAAGTTAATTTTTTTACAATGGGCATAAATCTTGGAAAACATAATTTACCAAGAAGAAACAAAGCATCTGTATAACCAATGCTTATTAAAATGTTGAATCTAGACATGTTAAATTCCTCATAAGGAATAACCAGCAAACCAGGTGAATTCAGCAATGAATCATTTTAAATAGTTTCAATAGAAATAAGGCCAATCATATATAAAGGTTTTCAGAAGACAGAAAAAAGTAAGAAGGCTTTCCAGTGTATCTTATGAAAGTAACCTAAAATGTCCAAATAGAAAGGAAGGAAGGAAGGAAGGGAGGGAGGGAGGGAGGGAGGAAGGAAGGAAGCTCAATCCCTTCAAAGACACTCTAAGAAAAGAAAGCTAGGTCAACTTTTAGTTCCCTGAGAATTCTCCAAATTTCTTTTTAAAAAGGCCGTATTAGTTTGCAATCCCACCAGCATTGTAGAAGTGTTGCCCTCTCTCCACATCTATGCCAACATCTGCAGTTTGGGGATTTTGTACTGTGAGTTAATCTTGCTGGAGTTAAGTGATAATTCCTCTACTAGGTATCTAGCCAGATGATCAAAAACCATTTTACAACAAAGACATTTGCACCAGAATGTTAACTGCAGCCCAATTTATAATTACCAAGTCATGGAAGCAGCCCAAATGCCCATCAAACCATGAATGGATTAACAAATTGTGGTATATGTATATCATGGAATACTATGCAGCTATAAATAGGGTGGAGACTTTACAGCTTTTACGTTTGCCTGGATGGAAGGGAAACACATTCTCAAGAATGAAAAAAAAAAGTATCCAATGTACTTAATACTATTATGGAACCAATATATCATCACCTACACATCCATATGAATGATAAAATATAACTATAGTCCAGAAAGGAGGAGAGGAGAAGAGGGAGAGTGGAGAGAAGAGGGGAAGGTGGGAGGAGGGATGGTGTTTGGTGGACCTCACCTATTGTGCATAATGCACTGGTACATTCCAAAACTACTGAGAGCGTAGTATAAATGTCTTACCACAACAAATAAGTGAGATGATGGTTATGTTTATCAGTCTGATTTAAGCATTCCACATTGTATATCAAATCGGCACATTGTACCCCATAATTGTACACAGTTATGATGGTATACATATATATATATGAAAGCTATAGGCCACTCTCCTTTAAAAGTATACATGCAAAAATCCTGAACAGAGGGCGGCGCCTGTGGCTCAGTCAGTAAGGCATCGGCCCCATATACCGAGGGTGGCGGGTTCAAACCCTGCCCGGCTGAACTGCAACCAAAAAAAAAAAAAAAAAAATAGCCGGGCGTTGTGGCGGGCGCCTGTAGTCCCAGCTACTCGGGAGGCTGAGACAAGAGAATTGCTTAGGCCCAGGAGTTGGAGGTTGTTGTGAGCTGTATGATGCCATGGCACTCTACCAAGGGCCATAAAGTGAAACTCTGTCTCTACAAAAAAAAAAAAAAAAAAATCCTGAACAGAAAGTTAGCAGACAAATCTAATGGCATACAGAAGAATAATACAAAACAAATTTGGCTTTCTTCCAGAAATGGAAGGTTGATTAGTGTTTGGAAATAAATCAATGTATTCCATCCCTAGTCACAGAGTAAAAATTAATATGAAAATCTTTATAGATGCAAAAAGGAAAGCTTTTGATAAAGTTCAACCTAGATTCATAACTGGAACTTTTAATCAGCAATGAATAAAAGGGAACTTTCTTAATTCATCGGAGTATCTTCAAAACACCTAAAAAATATTATAAGCATATAGATATATCAACATTATTCCCCCGAATATCAGAAATGAGGCAAGGATGACTTTTATGACTTCCCTTTCATGTCCTATCGCAAGTCTTAACCAGAACAGTAAGGCACGTGAAAAAGAAAGGAAAGTTTTAAGGTTCCAGAAAGAAAAAAGTTAAACTGTTATTATATGTAGGTGACATTATGCAAAAGAATTGTGGAAAATGCAAAAGAATCACAAGTATTGGAAATAGCAAATGATTTTGGCTAAGTCACTGGATACAATGTCAGTGTGAAAATTCATCATGGTTTTATAGAAATTATCCAGCAACAATCACCAGAAAAGCAAATTTTTTAAATGATAGCTTTCACTATAGCTCCTAAGAACATCTTAAGAACAAATTGAGTAAAAGAAGAATACTCTCTATATATTGAAAATTAGGAAACATCACAGTATATTTGAAGCAATCGCAATCAGAAATTTAACATAGCCTCTTTATCAAAACTGATAAGATTCTGAAAAATGACTATTTATACCTAAGACAAACTTGAATAAGAAAGAATAAAGTTGGGGAAATTATATTACTATTTATCCTGAAGTTTGGGATCTAGAGTTGGTGAATTAAAGTGATTCTATTTGGGAGAGTGAGAGAGAGGACCTCACTCCCTTGAGACTTTTCCTGAAAATTAAGCTATCGGGAGGAGTTTAAGGAAAGGCATAGAATATGAGTGAATGGCAGTTTCCAAATTCAATCAGTTTTTCATCTTGACGAGATAAACGGGAATAAAGACTATGATGGGGGAGTGAATGACTTGATTGGATACAGTGCCTCAAGGTATCAGATATGCCAGCTGGTATTTTCATTAACTCTCCCGAAAAACCCAAGCTGGAGAGCAGGATTAAAGCTTATACTAAGTGGGAGATTTTAGTAATTTGAAATTGATAACATTTTTTCCCACCCCAGGTATTATTGTAGGAATTCCTAAGCTTATGAAAGGATTCTGGCATATGGCAGGATTCTGTTCTAAACCACTCTGTATTGCTGTATCTTACCGCTACCCTAGAATGAATTTAACAATATAATATGCTTTATCATTTTAACATCATAAGTAGATTTTCTAGCTCTAGATTTAAAAGTGACTAGAGAAGGACAAAAAAGGTAACATTCTGCTTGCTGTCCCCTGAAGAGGCGATAGGAAGACCTTGATTTGAAGCTTCACCTGGAACTGAGCATAAACGAGTCTCACAATAGGATGTAGCATTTTCAAGGGCAGGAGGCATACTCAGCTACCACAGAACACCAGGGGGAGGTGCAGATTAATGTGCCAAAGACCTACCTTAGGTAAATGACTGTAATGTCACACACAGACACAAGTCCCATTCACTTTTTCAGTTTTATTTTTATGATTTATTAATTCCCAACTATAACTGGATGCCTACTGGCTAATGAGATACTGCATTATATGGTATTTACGTACTATATACACTGCATATACATTTAAGTAATATGTATAATGTACATAAATAAAACAATATATGTACATGTATATATATCTACACACACTATGTATAAACAAGTATTATAAATAAAACTACAAAGACAGGTACACTAAAGGCCAATTTTAGGCATTTCTTCCTATTTGTCCAGTACCGGTCCTAAGACATTCCTGAAGACAGACTACACTAAACCAGCCTCTTATTGTTAATTTATCTGAATGAATCCGGTACCAAGTAGCGCAAGGACAAACCTTATCAATCCATTAGCAGAACTCCATCTCCACGCCTACCACTAACTAGTGGCTATCTTCTGAGTCAGTGTTGGGTTTGATGTTAGGAGAGTGAGAACATTGTATATAGTTTGTTTTTTTCTTCTTGAAACATGTATTCTAGTGGTAGAATAACGTTACTTTATTTAGTTTCTAATTTCTAGTAATATTTTTGTAGGTCTCTGAGAAACTTAAATCAATGTACAAGAGTTTGAGGGGATTGAGGGGAGCAGCTTAAGATATATAAATCCAGCTAAACCTCAAGAAGATAACTCTCAGGCAGATAGTGGGGGGGGGTTTGTTTGTTTGTTTGTTTGGGGTTTTTTGTTTGTTTTGTTTTTGAGACAGAGTCTCACTTTGTTGCTCCCGATAGAGTGCTATCATGTCATAGCTCACCGCAACCTCAAATTCTTGGACTTAAATGATTCTCTTGCCTCAGCCTCCCAAATAGCTGGGACTATAGGTGCCTGCCACAATGCCAGGCTATTTTTAGAGACGTGGTCTGGCTCTGGCTCAGGCTGGTCTCAAACCTGTGAGTTCAGGCAATCCAGCCAGCTGGGCCTCCCAGAGTGCTAGGGTTACAGGCGTGAACCCCTGCACTTGGCCCAGTAGGGACTTAATCAACATTTACTAGGCCCATTTAAATATTCCATGTGAAAACACAAAAGGCCTTTAACTTTATACTCAAAGAGATTTTAACCTTGGCTATAAAGTTATACATGACTATCAGGTGTTTTCATTTGCTGCTGTTGATATTATGACATTTTGTGGGGAGAGAGAGCATATACCTGTTTACCAACAATAAAGTTCTCTGTGCAAAAAATGATAATGATAAAAATGTTAATAATAATAACTGTTTTTCATTTGCTTCTGTAAACCTCTTTATCCTCAAGGACTTACAACTCCTTGTATACTTCATATTGCCTAGAAAAGTGCTAGGAATGTAATTATGGAAGACTGTGTTTTTAAAAAATGACCATTTCTGTTCTCACGCTCTTCCAGAAATTTGCTACCACTCCTCCATTAAGAGTGAAGACACCGTCTACACTCTCTGAAATTGGACTAGACTTTGTGAATGCCTAGAATGCAGTGGGAGGGATGTTGTGACCTCTGAACTATAGGAACTGCCTGCCTTGCCCTTGCTGTTGGGACACTTACCCTTATACCTCAGCCCCTCATGTTGTGAGGAAGCTTCTGCCACATAGAAAGGCCACACATAGCACTTGTGGCTAATCCGTCTAGCTAAGGTCTCAGCTGACGCACTGCATTCACTGCCAGGCCAGACATGTGAGACAGACATCAGAATGTTCTTGTCCTCAGCCTTTCAGCCCCCCACCTAATGGTGAGTGGACCCTCTAGAGATTAGCTATCCCTGAACAAATGGAAGACTTATAAAATGAATACTTTCCTTATTCTAAGCCATTAAGTTTTGGGGTGATTTGTTACCCTGCGATTGAAAACCAAAGAAACTATATATATGAGCTCATTGCCTTCCAAAAATTCATTTCAGGAAGATATCTCCCAGTTCCTCATTAGTATTTGAATTTTACGTGAGGGGAAAGTTGAAACAATGAAGTTAAGTCACTTGCCAAATGTCACACAATTGGTGAATATGTGCAGCGAGTACATTAGGAAATGTAAGAGCCCAATATGCATAGCCCAGAATTGCTAAATACTTTTTTTAAGGATAGATGTAAGGATCCAATTAGCTCTGTTGTCATGATGTAACCTTCTCACCCCTCACTCACACGTCCATGGGCAGGAAGACTCCAGCCTAGGCTTTAACTCTGCACTGCAGTTCAGTCGCTGGCACAGAGGAAGGAGACTGTCTCTCACAGCAGCGTGCTACCATCTATGCCTTGGCCCATGCTCAGCTCCCGGTGTGTTTAGTCATTTCTTTGATCTACTTTGTGAATTCTGATATTTTTATGTCTCCCACGTACTGCTTTAGGTCTTTGGTTCTGCTGCAATGACTGTATTCCTGGCGACTCCTAAGGTACTGCCTGCTCTGTGCCTGCCAAAGGTCTCCTGAGAGTAAAGACAGGTTGTTATTCACTGATAAATATTCCCTGACATTTACATCTGCTCTACAACCTTTGATTCATCTAGTGAGTCTCTATTAACCTGCCACTTTTCTGTATTCTCCAATGATCTGAACACAGAAATGTCTTACTTTATAAATCTAGATTCACCTTCATTCTAGACTTTTCTGCAACCTTATTTTGTTAAGTTTAATTAATATGTGTAAATGTAACACACATTTGAACTTATTAATACAAAGACAGCATTTCATGAAAATCAGGACACATGCCTTGCAAAAGTGAAGTAGATTAGATGGACATGAACTAGAATCATGAAATAATAAAATACTTTAAACACTATAGGATTATAAAAAAAAATCAGAACAAGAGTTGATCATAATGACACCCTTATAAGTATTAATCAAATTAACATGTATACTTACAGTTTAAAGCACCCTATGCACCTTTAGGAATTAAGTTTATACATATAAAAATATGTTAACCAATATACTAACGTGTTTCTTTTAGATGATACTGTGATTTTGTTTGCAAACTTAGGAGGTTTTATCTATTAAGACAAAGTGAAAAAAAGAAATTTTATTCTTTATAGACAATGGTAAGTTGGAACAGATCCTAAACTATTAATTTAAAATAATGTCTATGCCACTGAATTTTTATTTGAATTATTCTTGGTAAGGTAAATGGCAAAAATGACTCCAACCCTTCACTCATTTCTTATCCCATTTCCTACCAAGTTACTGAATTCATACTTCCCAGATCTAGAAAAAATAATTTTACACTTCACTGGGAACCAGAAAAGAGCCTGAATAGCTGAAGCAATCTTAAGCCCAATGAATCGATCTGGAGGCATCACACCACCAGACTTCCAACTATTTTATTAGACTATCATAACCAAAACAGCATGATACTGGTACAAAAATAGAGACACAGACCAATGAAACAGAATGGAGAAGTCAGATATGCAACCATTTATTCCAATCAAATGATCTTTGACAAAACATACAACAATGCACCCTGGAGAAAAGAAGCCCCATTCAATAAATGATGCTTGGAAAATTGGATAACCACATGCAAAAGAATGAAACTGTGGTCTTACCTTTCCCCACGCACAAAATGTAATTCAAGATAGATAAAATATTTAGATCTAAGGCATGAAACCGTAAGAATTCTGGTTTCTTCTTGGGAGGCGACTGTAGCTCAAAGGAGTAGGGCTCTGGCACCATATGCCAAAGGTGGCGGGTTCAAACCCAGCCCTGGCCAATAACTATAAAAAAAAAAAAATTCTGGTTTCTTATGAAGAAAACAATATAGAAAGAAGAAAATATTTTTAAAAATCTTCTACATATTGGCCTAGGCAAAGAATTGATGATAAAGTCTCCAATGGCAATCATGGAAACAACAAAAATAATGAATGGCTAACAAACATATGAAAAAATTATCATCATCCAGGCAGTGCCTGTGGCTCAAAGGAGTAGGGTGCCAGCCCCATATGCCGGAGGTGGCAGGTTCAAGCCCAGCCCCAGCCAAAAACTGCAAAAAAAAAAAAAAAGAAAAGAAAAAGAAAAAGAAAAAATTCTCATCATCCTTAATCATGAGAGAAATACAAATAAAAACCACCCTGAGATATCACTTAACCCCTATGAGAATGGCCGACATCACAAAATCTCAAAGCTGCAGATGCTGGCATCGATATGGAGAGAAGGGAATACTTTTACACTGCTGGTGGGACTGCAAACTAGTACAACCTTTTTGGAAGAAAATATGGAGAATCCTCAAAGAAATCAAATTATACCTCCAATTTGACCCTGCAATCCTATTACTATGCATCTATCCAGAAGAAAAAAAGTTCTTTTATCATAAGAACATTTGCACTAGGCCTGGGTATACGTATGCCACAGAGTACTACTTGGCCATTAAAAAAAAAAAAAAAAAAGATGATTTAATACATTTTTAAACAATTTGGGTGGAACTGGAGACTATTCTAAGTGAAGTATATCAAGAATGGAAAAACCAACTCCACATGTACTCACTATTAAATTGGAACTAACTGGGGAGCACATGTGTGTAGAAGGAAGTAAAACTCACTGGAAATCAACCAAGGGGGAGGAAGGAGGAAAAACTCCACCTAATGGGTACTGTGAACACTGAGTGAGTGGCAGGCACACCTGTAGCGGTGACTCAAGCATGATAAAAGTGATCCATGTAACTTAAATCATTGGTACCTCCTTAATGTTTTGAAATTTAAATAGATATGGCAAAAGAAAGAGTTTAGGTCTTTCTAAACTGGAGATACTCTCTCTCACAAGGACGAATTCTGTCTTCAGATTGAACCACCAAGATACGTGGGGTGCACCTTGGCTTTGGAGAATTGAGGGAAAAAGTTGCCAGTGGTGTTTGTATGTCCTTAGAGTCCCTTCGTCAAACTGGAATGGGTAACTGGTTATGCTAGATTAAAAAAAAAGAAAAAAGAAAGAAAATCCATAAACTAAGTTTGTGTTACTAGGGGAGTTTCAGCTTTTAAACTGTGCATCATAAATCCCAGTCCTTTTAGCATGTCTAACAGTCAAATCCAGATATTCAGGCTTTCCCAGAGTTAAATCTGCAATTTTTCCTGTGGTTGCAAATCAGCTCTATCCAATACACTCTCCATTCAAGCACATGTTAAAAACAGCTTCTTTCTCCTTCCATAGTATACTGTGTGTATTTAATTTGTACCTTCCCCCACCTCTACTTTTTGCTCTGTTTATCTTTTTTTTTTAATGTGTAAACTAAGTTAACAACTTGTGTCCTTCCTCCATTTTTCTTCTTGGCACACTTACTAATCACTAGTAGATGCTTAAGCTACTGAAATAAACAAAAAATTCTGTCCTCACTCAATCCATAGTCTAGTGTCCCTTCTCACCTAAGAATAACATCTGTTAAGATATTTAGCAGGTAAAAAAGGAATTAGAAAGGCTTAAGGTACAGAGTTTGCCCCAGGATTAACCTGGAAATCAGTATCCCTCTAATATATTTGTAAGGTTTAGTCTTAGAATTCTCCTATAAAAACACAGATGATGGACAGTTGCTCTTTGAAAAAATCCCAATTGAATAACTCAAATTTTCCCTAAAAAAATCCAACATAGATATGGGGAAGTAGAGGAGTGTGCTAAGGATAATAATGAGGATGGAGAAGATGGTAATACTTCTCTTACTCTGAACTCTTTGCAGTTGTGATTTGTGTTTTTCCTAAAATCATTCAAGATAGCCACCTTTCAGCAAGGGTAATTGATTTATTTCTCTTGTGAATTAAAAGAAGAAGTAATTTGCTGGAGGTAGCCTTGAGCAAAAGCTGATGTTGAATTGACCTCATTCTCCATTTATTTTTAGCACAATAGCAGGTAAGAAGGCTAAATAAAAAATAAGAATAAAAATTAAACACACATGCACCCACCCACCCACCCACACACACACACACACACACACATACACATAAATACACATTCCTAATTACATCCATCAAAAGGAAAAGTCTTCTCTTAGTAATTCTAGGTAATTATCCTTTTCCTCTTAAGGTAGTTCAGAAACATACGTAGATTCACTTACTCCTCACCACTCTCCTCTCACATTTAATCAGTCATGTCATTTTGATGCTTTTAAATATCTAATACCTCTCATATCCATTATCTTCTTGTACTCTCACGGCATTAGTTCATTCACTCGTATATTATCTGTAATAATATTCTAATACACTAATCCCTCCATCAGCGATATTTTACCTCTTCATCCAGATTTTTCACTTTACCAACAGAAATATATTTCTAAAACACATATTGGAATATTTAAATCAATTTCTCAGTAAAATTCCAGGGATATCCAGTGTATGAATAAAGTCTAGAGCTCGGAAGATACCTGTTTCTACTCCGTCTGTAACAGACTCCATTCATTCATAAATAACTGTGGGCTGATCCTTGCGATAGGCAGGGCGGTGAGCCCTTTTGGTGTCACTGTTCACTGCCCTTCCAGGGGCTTTCCCGTGGTCCCTGCTGCTCAGAGAATACAGTGGTGGCTCGACACTGTGCCCACCTAGACAGGCAACATCAGTATCGATTCCCCAAATCTCTCACACACTTTCTTTTCCTTATTAGTTTTTTCGCTATTTTTAAACATTTCTTTATAGAAATGTTCGAACGTATATCTACAAACTAGAAAATAACACATGTAATACTCATATAGATCCATTTCCCAGTTTCAACTGAATTACCAATGATGGGCAAATGTACTTCATTTATATAATGTTACCAATTTATATAATGTTACCCTTAACGGCTTCCCTTTCTCTATTTTTGGATTATTTTAAGGAAAATTTGAGTTATTCAATTGGGATTCTTTTCAAAGTACAACTGTCCATCATCTTTTGATTGCCTTGAAAAGCAGTTTATATAAGATAGGCTGGATAAATTCTTTACATTTCGCCTTTATTTACTAGTTTTTAGAATAATATGAAAATGATATGCTAGTAAAGTTCAAGATGATGACCAATGTAGTTGTTTTATTCCCATTTTGAAATCATATATTTTTACATATTTGATGAGTTTCAATCTATCATAGATATTGTTATTTATGATACTTAAATTGTCCCATCATTAACCAGAGGTATCTTTTTAGTTTGACTCTTATTTCTTCTTAGTACAACACTATTAGTATTTGATATATTCTTTGCCTTCTGGTATTAAAATATCTTCTTACTTTTTGTCTTAGGCAGATCTAGAACTATATATTTCTCTGAGAATCTCTTTTCATTTTCTATGGCAAACAGAATTAATAGTCCTCATCCTGAATGAAGGATGATTATTGCTACTGGATTGGGATACTGGTCCATTTTAATGGTCAAGACTAATGAATTGTTTTCTATAGATAAAATGTTGCATAGGTTAACACTATTTTAATTTACATTTAAAGATACAGACTTTTTAAACTTTTTTGTTTGTTTTTTTGTTTGTTTTAGCAACAGGGTCTCCCTTTATCACCCTCGGTAGAGTGCCGTGATGTCACAGCTCACAGCAACCTCAAACTTTTGGACATAAGTGATTCTCTTGCCTCAGCCTCCCAAGTAGCTGGGACTACAGGTGCCTGCCACAATGCCCAGCTATTTTTTTTTTTTTTTTTTTTTTGAGACAAGGTCTCCCTCTGGCTCAGGCTGGTCTCCAACTTGTGAGTTCTGGCAATCCACCACACCTTAACCTCCCAGAATGCTAGGATTACTGGCATGAGCCATTGCACCCAGCCTATATACTTTAACTTTTGAAACAAAATTTAATGAGTCAATTTTATTGTATGCTTGGTTCCACATGCCAGTAATACAATTATCTATTTGCCTATCCTATTATATAATGTTTGTATAATAATTACATTAAAATGTTACCAATGTTGTTATCCACAATAAGAATATTGTTGCTAACTATTGTTGAACATGTCAGTATAATTATTTTTGTCTCTAAAGTACAATAGCTAGAGAGAGTCACATTGCTTGTTTGTTTGTTTTTTTCTTTGTGTGTGTATGTATGTGTGTATGTTCTGAGACAGAGTCTCACTCTTCGTCCTGGGTAGAGTGCCATAGTGTCCTAGCTCACAGCAACGTTAAACACTTGGGTGCAAGTAATCCTCTTGCCTCAGCCTCCCAAGTAGCTGTGACCATAGGGACCTGCCACAACACCACACTAGTTTTTCTGTTTTAATAGAGACAGAGTCTCCCTCTTGCTCAGGCAAGTCTTGAACTCCTGAGCTCAACCTCCAGAGTTCTGGGATTACAGGCATGAGCCACCATGCTCAGCCACATTGCTTGTTTTTAAGTTTGTTAAAAATAATTCTCTTTTGTATGATTAAGTTACTGAATCTATGTATACATGCAAACAACACATCCACAATGGTACCTCTCCTAAAATAGGCAGCATCAGACCCAATCAGTTGGTTGACCCAAGCACTCAACAAAGTTCTCAAAACGGACCACAAATGACTTAGAAACACAGCTTGTCAAAGGTGAGGTGAAGGGTCTCAACATCTACAGAGGGAAGGCTGCTGCTGATAAAGCCTAATGACTAGAATTTCAGTTAGGAAAAGGATAAATAGTAGGCCAAGGGAGAGACGGTTTAAAGGAAGTGTGGTTTTGGTGCATCCTTCAGATCACAGTTTGCTGGAGAAAGCCTGCCGGGCTTCCCATTCGCTTCTACTATCAACATTCGCTATAGTGAAAACACACACTCTACCCTGTGAGTCCAGTTTATTCTCTGATGATATTTACTGACTTTTTGTATAACTGTTGAGCATGAATTGGTGGAATTTACCTGTACCTTACAAATCCAAATACACAGAAGATCAACTTGCATCTGACAGGTAGAAAGAAAAAGGCATAAATAGGGTTTTGTCTTTTATGATGAATCCTAAAATCTGAAGGAAATGGCTGAATTTCCTTTTATTCCAAAGGCATCTAGAAATGACCTTTAGTTGACTTTTAGGAGTTAGTTGACTGAATGTGGCAGTTTAAAGAAACAAATACAAACTATTTCTGTTTTCACCATGTTTAGTTTTAAGCCTCACACACTGGGTGCAGGTTGATTTAGAGATAAGTAGCCCAGCATGCTGAGCTCATTCCCTGGGGAAAAAGTCACTACTGACGAGGTGACTCTGGGCTGTAAGTCACTAGTGCTCTTAGCCAACGTGAATAGCACACCAGGTAGGGCGGAGGAGACACGTGAATATCAACAAGAGGGGTGACTGACCGCTGAACAATAGCAATAGTTATAATCTTGTTAAAATTGAATAAAAATCTAATTCCTTACATAAAAAAAAAAAAAATGGCTGGGTACCCAGTGGTTAGAGCACAAGCCCTGTGCACCAGGGGTGGTGGGTTCAAACCTAGCCCAGGCCTGCTTAACAAAACAAAACAAAAAACTTTACTGGTAAAAACATCTCCTGAGGATTCAAATAAGTTCCAAAGAATTTTAGAGGACATTGTAACATTTCCAAGGACTATTAGGGGGAAGAGCAAAGGCTATTTTCAGTAAAAATAAATACACATAAAAGACAGAGAAAACTGACTTCAAACAAATATCTTGGGACACCATGGGACAACAACTTATTCTGGGTCCCTTCCTAAATTAAAATGACATTTTGGACAGCTTTTACACTGGAGAAGTAAGCTTCAGTTTTTCACAAAGAAGCGTCTATGTCACTCTGGCACACAGCTTTGTAATTAACTGCACTTTATATATGCCAAATCAGCTCTGCCCTTCTACTTTAATACTGAAAAACAAAATTGCTGCTTAGACCGGAAATGTTTAGAGGGGGGAAGAGAACAGATAGAGGCCGCTAAAGATGCCTATAGAAAGACATGGTAAAAAGCAGACTTTAAAACAAGACGGTAGAAAGGTTATCACTGCAGCACCACAAAGTATTTTTAGTTGCTTTAAAATTTCCCCAAGTACAAAATCTAACCAGAGTCTGGATGAAGAAAGAAAAACAAAAGACGGAAAAAAAAGAACAACGATAAAATGCATAATGGATAATACACAAATAATACCTAAATATAATAATAATAATATATGGGCAGCGCCTGTGGCTCAATCGGTAAGGTGCCGGCCCCACATACCGAGGGTGGCGGGTTCAAACCGGGCCCCGGCTGAACTGCAACTAAAAAATAGCCGGGCGTTGTGGCGGGTGCCTGTTATCCCAGCTACTCAGGAGGCTGAGACAAGAGAATCGCTTAAGCCCAGGAGTTGGAGGTTGCTGTGAGCTGTGTGATGCCACGGCACTCTACCGAGGGCCATAAAGTGAGACTCTGTCTCTAAAAAAAAAAAAATAATAATAATAATACATAATAACATCTTTATTACAATATATAGTTAACTAGATAAGTCACACAAACCCCATAATGTGGTGAGATCAAAGGGTGACAAATGACCATCAACAGCAAAATTAGAACAAGCTCCACTAACAAATGAGCAGGACAGACAGAATGAGAAAAATCTCATTTTTGACATGCTAATGAGCAATTGATCCTGGTAACAATCACCAGTAATTGAATCCTTAGAGAAAATTTGGATGGGGAAATCTTAAAAGAGTGATTCAGACCATCACTCTTAATAGAGTGATGCCAACGCCTGAATCCAACTTTTGCTTTTAACCAGCAATGAGTATAACTAATCCTTTTGTGTGTTTTGCCGGGATGCAGTTTGAAGCATTTGGTATTCTATGGGGTGGTACTATTGACTCTAACTTCTAGAGATAATAGGCATTCTCGGGATATCTGAGGGGTAGGAAAATAGTCTAAATGACATCAGGAAAGAAAAATACCAAAGGAAGTGGGACTGTCCTGCGGTACCTTTGATAATTTGTTGCACTAAATCAAGGACAGGAAAAAAAGGACGGTGGGGCATGGTTTTAATTAAAACAAAAGAGATTTTATACAGATTGCTTTGATGGATATATGAACTAAATGTAAAGTCTATGGTTAGTTTTCATATATATTTGAAAAAGTATATATGTACTTTTTCAAGAAAAATATATTTGTAGGGTGGCGGCGCCTGTGGCTCAAGGAATAGGGCGCGGGTCCCATATGCCGGAAGTGGCGGGTTCAAACCCAGCCCTGGCCCAAAGGATTATTGTCAGCTGTATTAGTTGTGATTGAGGCATTGCTATTATGGCAGAACATTCACATTTTAAAGAGATGATTCCTGATTCCTGAACAAAACCAACAGCCACAGTCCATGTATAGTAGAACTATACAGCCCATCCATCCCACAAATAAAATATCTTATTGGTAAAACCATCTCCTGAGAATTTAAATAATTGCTGTATGTTTTAGAAATGTTTATGAAAAAACATGATGTCCCAGATTTACTTTTAAACTATTGTATTTTAAAAAATAGGAAAAGTGTATCTTAGAATAAGTAAAGAAAAGTTGGCAAAACTTCATTAGGTTTTAAAGCTGGATAATGTGTATTTCACTATTCTGCATGAATTTGTTCATTTACAAAATAAATTAAGAGCACATATGCAGACTTGAAATTTATTTTTTGCATTATAAGAAAGACCAAAACTAGGTAAATAAATTATTGAAAAAGCTATCTGTGTCATGAAGAAAATAAACAGGATGCTAAAAGAGGGAATACTGGGGATGTCTATCTTACAGATGGCAGACATTGGGGTGAGACCAACACCCTAAGAAGACAGAGATTAGGCTGAAACCCAAAGGGTTTAGTTGCTTTTGGTTCTTTTACTGAGGAAAAAGTTTTCTGGGAAGAGAGAATGACATTTACAAAATCTCTGTGCTGGAAAAGAATTTGGCTGGGCAAATAATTGAAATGCCATCATTGGTTTTGGAGCTTAGTGGTGACCCAGATGAGATGAAAGAAGGAAACAGGATCTTATAGTTCAAGTAAATTAACTAAGCTTTGGGAAATGACAAATTTGTGTTTCAGGTTATGTGCAATAGAATGCTACAGAAGGTTCTGAAGAGAAGGCCATTTTCCTTTTTATATTTTAAGATCAGCAGAATTGCACCTAGAAAATAGTTTGGAACGTATCATGTATTTACTCATTTCTTCAGCTGACTACACAATACATAAGATCCTGTATCGTGCAGTAAACGCTGCCTTACAGTTCTATGGAGATACAAAAGTCTCACATTTTTTGCTTGCTGTTGTACTGGAAATCTAATTGAAAACTGAATAATTAAATATAGTTGAAAACGCTGGGGTTTTTCAAAATTTTATTTCAGATTAATATGAGGGTACCGATGATTAGGTTACATTGTTTATGTTTCTTAGGTAGAGTTCAGGTTGTAGTTGAGCCCTTCAGCCAGGGTGTGTGCTGTATGCCCTTACGTTGTGCCCATTAGGTGACAGCTTACCAGAACCCCTCCTTCCTCCTCATCTCTCCTCTTTTCCTTCCCCCACATTTGAATTTAATTGTTTTTTTCTCTCATGCCATCTGTAGTTGTTTCTCTATTCGCTTCATATAATATTGCATACTCTGATACCTGCTTTTCCATTCTTGTGATACTTTACTGAGAAGAATGTTCTTTAGCTCCATCCAGGTAAATACAAAAGATGGAAAGTCTCCATCTTTTCTTATGGCTGACTAGTAGACTATAATACACATATACCACAGTTTATTGATCCATTCCTGCATTGATGGGCACTTGGGTTAATTCCACATCTTGGTGATTGTGAATTGAGCTTCAATGAACATTCTAGTGCTCATTATGGTAAAATGTCCTTATGGTAAATGACTTTTTTTTTCTTCTGTGAAGATACCTAATAACGGGATTGTGAGATCAAATGGAAGGTCTGTTTTGAGTTCTTTGAGGATTTGCCATAATTCTTTTCATAGAGGCTGCATTAGTTAACAGTCCCATCAGCAATGGAAAAGTGTTTCCTTCTGTCCACAGCCATGCCTACATCTGGAGCTTGGGACTTTGTGATGTGGGCTATTCTCACTGGAGTTAGGTGATATCTCAAAATTCTTTTGATGTGCATTCCTCTGATGATCAGGGATGATAAGCACAAACTAATCAACAAAAAAAGAGCACATAGTCCCATTTATAAGCGGGCAACAGACATGAACAGAACCTTCTCCAAAGAAGACAGACAATGGCCAATAACAAGCTCTGGTTATTGTTTAACATTTTAAACTAGTCTATTTTCAAGACAGGAATATCACTAATTTAAATGAGTAAAGAAAATAATTTGCTCTTGGACAATTGCTTCAGTGTTTGTTGCCTGGTAGAGCGGTACACCTAGGCACAGCCAGGTTCTCCTGAACTGCAAATGAATGATTTTAGAATGTGAGTCATAAGATAAATAAAAACCCTTAGGAGAAAAACAAAATAACAGCAAAAACAACAAAGCAAAACAAAGCCCTTTTCTCTGATCCTTTTATTAGACAGAAGTGTAGATGACTACCTTTGTCCTAGCTGTGCTAAATGACACTAAGAGAAATGTGTCTCCCTACATTTTTTTCCTAAAATTCTTTATTTATATTATTTTATTTCTATTTTTAAAGTGTTTTGAGACTCATATTCAGAAAATAACCCCGAGCCAGATTTGCCTAGTGAAATAGCTGTTGTAGACAAGCGTGACTTATTTCTGACATATGCTGCACAGGCAATTGTGTTAGGATGACATCCATCAGAGATAATGGTGAGCTAAAAATGGCACGATCATATTTCATTCTGATAATCATAAAAGCATACACAGAAAGCCCTAATATTTCAGCCCACAGGAGGAAACCCTCCAATTGATTTTCATAGCATAGATGTGTTTTAGCCAAAATAGTAGAAAACAGACAATGCTCAGAATTAATCTAGTCATAGTGTTTGTAATTCCATTTTGGTGCAAATACATTTATTTCAAGCCAATCTCTTCTGGTTTCTGGGCCAACATGATTATCATTATCATTCATCAAGCATGATTTCTGAAGATCTATCACCATCACTTCCCTTTCTGTGCCTGATACTCTTGAAAGGGACACAAAGAAAAGGGCTTCAAGGGGAATAGGAGGAAAGCTCGGCCTGCTGAACAAGAAGTCTGGAGGGCTCATAGGAACGTTCACCACTCAGCGATTCTCACTGAAAAAGGGAAAAGAATGTGTGTATGAGGTAACCTAGGTAACCGATGACCAAGAGAAAAGGACAGTAATCAATGACCAACAGAACAGGGCAGTACTGCCTGGAGGTGCAGAGTGGCCAATGAAAGAGCTGCAACCAATTTCAGATGGGGAGAGAGAGGGTGTTTATACTTCTGCACGGCCTTTGTGCCTCCATCTCTCTCACCCCTTCTTATTCATGAGAAGGACCCCCTTCCAACTCTTTTTTGAGTGTTCTCACCTTTCTCTTTCAATAAAGTTTGTCTTTGTTGCTCTGAAAATTGTGCAAGTGACTGTTGCTTTCTATTCACACTGCCTGTGCTGCTCCAGTTTCATTTTTGGTTTCCACCCACTTTTGCTTTTGATTCCCACCATGCCTCAGTTGAACTTCATACTTCAGCTGAGTGATTGAATCAGGACAATTGGGGAGCCAGGAACCCTGAGCCCAACACTCTTCCATACACTGGCCAATTATTAAGTTAATTCTGGCCACGTTCCTTCCGCACGAAAATGTACTTATTGAAGCTAATAGACATTGACAATTAATTCCAACAGGAAATTTCATCTTATAATTTAACTTTAAATGTAAACTTTTCACTTCCTTTCTCCCGAAATGGAAAAGAAACCAGCACTACCTAGAAAATGTTCTTATTGGGAATCAAGAGGAGACTTTCCAACTTATATAAACCAAGCAGAACATTTGTGATGTGTCTACTTGCTGCAGTGACTGCCCTAACACTCAGGATATAATATGTCCGATTCTCCATTATTGATGAAGGCTTACCCTTACTTTAAAAATCATGCTATAGCAATCTGACATTTACTTGCCAAGGTGAGATTTTCTACAAAAGGAACATTTGAGCAAATATAAGGAGAATGTTTGGAATGATACTTGGAGGTATTTGGGAGTGTTCCAAGCAAAGAAGAGAGCTGTTTCATGCTCAGATGGTGAGCATACAAGGAAAGGAAAGTGAGGGTTAAGAGAATAAGCACAGGAGACATAAGAGAATGAAGTTAGAAAATAGCAACTAGGTCAGGTAGGATATTACAGATAATAGGGAACATTCTGGCTCCTCCTCTGAGAGGTTCAGGGAACCGCCAGAAGGCAGGGGGGTGATGTGATGAGGCTTAGCTTTTAAACAATGTCTGCTGTGTTGAGAATAGGTTTCAGGGGTAAAGGCAGAAGCAGGGAGATTAGTAAATAAGACCAGTAATGACATAGTTGAGGGGTCAGATAGTAAAAAGGTTTAGCAGCACCTTTGTGGTGTCCTTGTGGAAAGAACAAATACATGTGCCTGGAATTATTGGTTAATTTATGTGATTTACAGTAAGTGGCCAAATAAGTCAAATTGACCTAGTTTAATGGGACTTATCTTAGGGTTATGACCTTCAACTTGAACTATTCAGTTGTGTTATTAATGACATACAATAGCAAAAATGGTATGCTTCTATGGATGAATACCAGATATATTTCCATCAACATAAAATTATAGTCCTATGGATATTTAAATAAAATACCTAGAAAGCAAGAAAACAAATATGTCTCTCCAAGTATAAGAATAATTTGAGCAAACAAACTGAGGTGTTTTAACTTTAAACACACTATCGGTTAACCTGTAAAGCCTCTTTAGAAAATGAATGTACGCAGCTCAATTTACAATCGCAAAAATGTGGGAACAACCTAAATGCCCCCAGATCCAGGAATGGATTAACAAGCTGTGCTATATGCATACTACACAGCCATTAAAAAGATGGAGATTTTACAACCGGGATGCAGTTGGAACACATATTTTACTAGTAAAGTATCACAAAATCGAGAAGCAAAAATCCAATGTATTGAATCCTAATATGAAGCCAGTGAACGATCTAATACATACCCACGTAAGACAAAAACTCAAATCAACTCAGGGTGGGAGGCAGAGGAAACAACAGAGTGGGGAGAAGGGAGAAGGATGGGGATGGAGGGTCACAGTGTAGGGCACACCTCTTGAGGGCGGGACACAACTATAAGTGGGACTTTACCTAACAAAGGCAAACAGTGTAATCTACTTCTTCATACCCTCAATGAACCTGAACCAATTAATAGAAATTGAAGGTAATCTTAAAACATATTAACATATAAAATATATGATTAAATTAACTAAAAGCAATACACTGTCTCTACTAAAGGATTAATTTCCAAATAGCCTGGCTCAAAATCTAGTCTTAACTAAGATGTCATAATGCATCTTTTTGGAGAGCTTTATTTGGTTATAAAGTCAGCAATTCACCCGCTTAGTATGTATTTTTATTTTTATTTTTTAGTGAATTAATATAAGAAAAAAATGAAGAGACTTCATCATGAATATTTATATTGCCACATCTGAGAAATTATGCTCTTCTGTTGATGCTATAGTTTACAAAAGTTACTTTCAAACAGGAGCATTTTGGGTAAGGGACTTCCCCAGAATCTTCTACATTTCTGCAATAATTATGCTGTCTAGTCTGGAAAAATAAGGGCCGATACAGGAACATCAGAGGAGGCGGGTTGCGATGTGAGTCATGACGGAGAAATTAGTGAGCTTTGGAACTATTCAAGAATTGAACATGAGGAAGTAAATTCTTTGTTACTAGAAGTGATTACGTAAATGCTGAATTACTCATCTGACTTGTGGGCTTGAGGCTGGAAGGCACAAAGTGTCTAAATGGTAGGGAGATTGAAAACAGAAATGGACACTCCCAGCATGCGGGAGTTGTGTACAAGACAGACTCTGGTAAAGGAGCAGCAGTGGCTGCAGCACAAATCAACCTCTGTTTGATTGTCATTCTCATCCAAGCAAGCAGAGCTCTTCCTGTCAGAGGGCACTGCCTCTCCCAGCACGTGGAAGTGGAAGGCTGGCGGCACTCTGATTTGGTTTGGCTCAAGATCCCCATCTAGGTCTACACCTGTGATGCTTGAGAAACCCTCACAAGAAGATATGGGCTAAGCCAATAATGGTCATTTGCAAGCCAATGCACACAGATGTAATCATTAACCTAGATACAAGGTTCAGAGTCAGGAGATCAGAAGTATCACACTGGGAAGTCCCAATGGAAGGGCCAAGTAAAAGTGAAGAGTTCTCTTTCCTAAGTGAGAGAAAAATTTTTTCTAAATTTTTTTCTAAAATTCCATCCAGGGAATGGAGTGGGTGACTGAGGATAATTAAATTTCTCAGCCTCAGACACTGGGTATTTGACCAGGCATCTTTATTATTGGAGACAGGATCATCTCGATTGCCAGGATCAAGATGAAGCACAGGACAGGTAGAATAATCTTGGAAGTACTGCAAATGACAACTAGTGGATCTTTACCCACGGGGATCTTAGACAAGATGTACAAATATCTGTACACTTGCCGTAAGAGTTGTATCCACCAAGAGATTTGGAATTAATGGTAAAAAAAAAAAATTCTACCAAACCATGGAGGAAAAATATGTTAAATAAGTATGAATCAAAACTTAAATATTATTGAGTATTTTATCTCTTTTATAACTTAAGTTTAACTATGCCATATAAAATAATCACAATAGTAAAAACATTTGTGATTTTATATAGCTTATATGTACATTTTCAAATAAAGGACCAAATAAAGAAAAGAAAAACTATAGGAAATTGTCTTCTAATTTCCCATCATTTGGGGGAACATTCCAAAGCCCCAAAGTCATCAATGCAGTATTTCATCACAGTATATCATTACTGAGCTAAAATAGATTTTAAAAAAGCTGAATTTTGATCTTGAGTCACAACTCACAATATGAGTAGAAGACAAATATTTTATTTTATTTACTTATTTATTTTGAGACAAGGTCTCAATTTGCAGTTTCAGCCTGAGGACAGTGGCATAATCATAACTTACTACAATTTCAAATTCCTGAGCTAAAATAAGCCTTTTGCCTCAGCTTCCTAAGTAATTGATACTATGGGCATGCCACGTTGCCTAGCCCAAATATTTTAATTTTCAGCATTTTAATTGCTGGTTAACAATGTCTCTACGTAAATATGTCTCTAGTTATTATCTTCTTGTTGAGATATACTGCTGAAGTTAGTAATTTACTACAATTACTAAGGTTACAATTTAAATAGTAATAGGATTTGAATTTTTCAGGATATTATTATAATTTATATATTTATCTCCCTATCTATAGATAGATAATATCCAATAATTTTATTCTAAGTAATATGATTTATTTTTTTAATTTTTAAATGTTGAGATAGTTGAATGATGAGGTAATAAAAACTTGTTAAACATGATTAAGAGCTTAAAACTTTAATTATGAATATACTATGAATCTTTTTTATTCCTAAAAAGGCTTTTCATGCCTAAATTAAAATACTCAATATGGTGTCAGAAAAAAATCAGACATGGACCATTAATTAGAGTTAATTAAAATAGAACAATTAGCACAAGAATTTGTCACTGAGTCTATTATATTACAGAGACAGTTCTAATTTAATCTGCATAGCCAGAGTCTTGGAATGATGCCTCCCCAGCAAGCATAGTCGCTCTGAAGAAAGATGTTTGCCATTTAGACCATGTCTTTCCACTAGAGAGTCACATATTAAAGTTTGTCATAGGGGAGAAGGTGAACCTACTTCTAGGGGAATATTATTCTATAGCTTTATTATTATTTCTTATTTCTCTGAGCAAGAAATTGAATTTCTCAGCTAGGCATCAAAAAATTCTAGGAAACAGTCCATCTACAGCCACACCGAAGTCTATAGAATGGTCATTGTCAATCATGACATGACTCAGACACACACAGGCAAGGCTTTCCATGTTCCCTTGATGCCCACACGCAGGCCATGTGAGAGCAGATAGTTAGGGTCATGATGGGAGTCGTAAAAGTTGAACTGGATAAAGGTCTGATGAACTGGGAGCAAAGAACAAAAGGATTCCTCCTGTCAGGAACTCCTTTGCTACTGTATGCTAGAATAGCTCTGAATTTTTCTGATGTTTCAGAATAATCACATTTATAAATGAAATCTATGTTCTATAACTTTTTTCTAACAACTTTTTTCTTTCTAGTAAATATAATTTGTAAAAAAAAAAAAAAAAAAAGTATTGTGAGTGTATCAGGGTTTTCCAGAGAAATAAACCAATAGGAAATATGTATCCAAAGACGGACAATTATGTTCATGAACTCATCCTAGAACAAGGGCTCCATGCCTTGCTGCTGAATATCAGTACAGTTACCTTCAAAGTACTCCCCTAGGGAAGCTATGCACCCCTACCAGTGCCTCGTCCAGGCTTCAAAGCACTTTTTCTAGAATGAATTAGTGAACTTAATTTTTCAGCCTTGTACTGCGATGGCTGTGACTGCCATTCCAGAAAAAAGAATTCCAAAATTTTCAGACCCTGTGTGTGTGTATGTACACATACAGAGACAGAGAGACAGGGAGAGAGACAGAGACAGAGACTGGTTTTAAGGAATTGACTCATGCAGTTGGAAAGCCTTGCTGCAAGGTAGACCAAAAAACTGAAGACCAGGTGTGCCGAAAGCATTCTGTCTTGTTTAGGAAAGGTCAGTCTTTATTCCATGAAGGCCCACCTTTGCAGGGTAATCTTTTTTCAATGTCTACAATTTAAATGTTCATCTCAAACAAAACAAAACAAAAAACCTTCACAGATATATCCAAAATATAGTTTGACCAACTATCTGAACATAGTTTTCTAGCTAACAATGTAGAGAATTGACTATCACAGTGGAAGAGTGGGAGCCAGACCTGTTCATATCAGCCTCTTAGTGAAAAGCAGATAATTTCCAGTGCCAGACACAGGTAAGGGGAAAGCTAGTGACACAAGTGCAAAGTAAGAGAAGGCCTAACTGGGTCACAGTGATATTTTTGTGTCAAATAACCCAAACTTAGATAGCATTAATGTATCTGTTACAAAACTGACTTATAGTATTGCTGATAGCACTAAATTTTTTCTGATGTGGTCTTTGAAGGAGAGAGAAGAAAACAATTCTGAAACCCCTTGTTTTAGAAGTTCTTTGACTCACTTGGATTCCTTAGCACACACAGCGCCCTGATTTTTGGGTCGGCCTTGGATCTATCTCCAGTCTCCCACACAAAAACAGAGACACTTTCAGGGGCTTCCAAACTTTCATTTTTCTCTACTGCACATTGGAAGAATAAAGAGTTGTCCAGGGCCACACGTTAAATACACAAACATTAGTGAAAGCTGATTAGCGGGGTGGGGGAGGAAGGTCCGTAGATACATTTTGTGATATCCAACACCCTAGATAGGCAAAAAATGTCCTCACAAAATTAGCATGTGGCTCCCCCATCCCCACCCACATGCAGGAAATGTTAGCATATGGTCAATGACATACTTATTTTTCATTTTTCCTTGAATTTCAGATAACCAAATTATTCATTCTTTTCTGAAATAGTAACTAGGAGAATTGTTTGTTTTGTCATTCAGGTATACATTTAAATTTAGAGGCCTGCATCATTTGGCATTAGTAAGACACAAACCAAAACAGTTGTGACTCCTAAACTAGAAAGCAAGTGTTAAAGAATCAGTTAAGTTGCCCATAATTGTACCAAAAGACAGAGCTTTATTTTACTAGTATCTTTACACAACTAAATTGAATACAATCACTTTCTCTGACTTACAAAGTTCTTTATACCTATAGCTGAACCCATAATACATCTATTTGAAAAGTGCGGCTATGCTTTTTTTCTTTTTTTTCTGTCCTGAGTGGCAGGCAAGGTTTATTACCCAAAACAATCTAATCAAGACAATGCCTATTCTTTGAAAAGATTATACCAAATTCAATTTACTATTATATCAGTGTTTAACAAGTAATAGAGATGGACATTTTTTGGTAAAAAGGATTCAATATATTCTTTTCAATTGATTGCTGTAATTTTGCCATAGTTAGAGTGAGACAAGTTCGGGCTTGGCAAAAAATGAAAGACTCTAAACACTGTGTAAGCCTCCTAATCTTACCATATGAGACATATTGGAAGGCACATTATATAGAAATGTTTTTTATATCTCTCAAACTGAAGACTATGAGCTGAGGAATAGATTCAACAATCATAAATTGTAAATACAGCTTAAACTTTTTCTTTGCCTCCCATTATTGTAAGTAGATCCTGGGATACTCTTACATTTAATCAAAGAAGCCAATCCCATAATACTAAATGTCCCTCATTAGATATTCACTGATATATCCCCCTGCCAAACAACAATGATGACAACAACAACAAAACCCTGTTTCTGGATAGCCTATCCCAGGCACAAATATTACACTGCTATTTATAGTCTTTAGCTATCAGTAAAGAAAATCTGTTTTACAATAAATTACTATTTTTTTAGAGAGGTTTAATTTAAAACTATTTTCAATGGCTAGAACTACTTTACTAAGTAATTTTTCAATTAGGAAAATTTGATAAACTAGATACAGCTCAGGACTAGCACAATTTAAACTTGTCACCACCATTGGGGTGGTGATTGGTCTTGGCAGACAGTGGTGGGGAGGAAGGATACAGTGAGAAGAATAAGAACCACCTTATCCAAATCACTGATACTCAGAGACACTGGCTACTAGCACTGGGGATTCCCTGGAAATGCAGAATCGCAGGCCTTACATAAGATTTACTGAACTCTAATCTGTATTTTAATAAGATTTCACATTCACAGGAACATTAGAGTCAGAAAAGTGCTAATCTACATGACAGTGGGGCCCAGAGCTAGGCTGGCTCTACAGGATTTGAATTATGAGTTTTGACTGTTATGCTGCACAAATTCTAATATAGCAAAATGATGTTGATGGGATGATTGGCCACAGCTCATGACACAGTGCCATGGGCAACACAGACGGGCATTTACAGATTTGCTGCTGCTGGCAATGTGGGCTGAATAGCATCAATTAGATCATTTCTGCAGTCATTTTGATTGAAAAGGAAGGCAGATTAGAATAAAAACATCATAAAAGCATCGACACCAGAATCATTTAGTTCTGAGTCAAATACTTAGCAATTTGAGTAAGGTATGCAGTACTTCGCACTTCAGTTCTCTCCTTTGGGGGAGCATAATGTCTATTTTTAGGACTGCATGGGGATTAAGTTGATAAATTGGGTAAATTTCTTGAGATAAATTCAAAGCATATTTTAGTTTTCTATGAGGGTGTACATGTATCCTATATAGTTTTTGAGTCATGAACGTATGTAGCCTATATGCTTATCCTATATAGTTAGGATATAGTTATTCATATACATGTATGAATACTTACACATACATATACTGTATATATTCTAGATTATTAGGATATATATGTGTACATGTGTATATAGAGAGTTGAGATAGGATATGTATATGAAGTTGGACAATTTAGTTTGCAAACTCATCCTAGGAAAAAGTGCTACAGACAAAAATATTCAAATATACCTCATTGCTAAATATCCACTCCCATCATCTTCAAGGTAGTCCCTGGGGAAGCTCTGCACTGACGCCAGCACCTAGTCCACCCTTCAAAGCTATTTTGAACTCTTTTTCTGGAACAGCCATCAGAACTGTTGTCGTATGAAGGTCTGACAATGAAGTTTGCAAACTCATCTTAAGAGGAGGCCACATATGTCATTGCTGAATATGACTCTGGTCACCTGATGGCCAGCGGCAGTACTTCAAAGATGGTCATCATGCTATTCATTAATGAGGGATGTAGCACTTTTTCTAGGGTAAGTTCACAAACTTCCTTGTCAGACCGTATGCTTGTGTCTAGACATGAAGTGTGCATGTGTGTGCAGGTACACACATTTGTGTGTGTATGTCTATATATGTCTATAACTGTGGATCTGTACCTTGTTGACTTGTACATTTAATTTATGGGCCATCCCCTCTGCTCTGCAGAGTCTCCTTTTTACATATCAATTCTACCTGACTGTGAGGGTAAAAACAAAAGTCTCAAATTTCTCCAAGAGTCTCATCTTCATTTTCTGACGATAACTACAGATACTGTCCTCCACTCATTTTGCCTCTTCTCCCTCATATTGACAAATACATTGTTTTGTATTGATTTAGATGGTAAGATTATGCTACTTCCCCCAACTGCTATACTCTAGAAAGCGGGGGATACTCCTGCTTCAGTTCCTTGTCTATAGAATAAAACGCCTTAATCCTTAATGGCACAAAGCAATGACTCTTTTAGTCATCTACATGTCCGTGGATCAGGAATTTCAGCAGGGCTGTGCTTCAGTGTTCTTTGATTTTGAAGGCTTTGACTGGATAGGAATATCTAATGTGCTTTCTATGTCAATGCTCTCAGTACATGGAAGGCTGAGCCTGGAAGGTCCAGGAGGTCTCTCTCATGTCTGAGGCTTTGGTGCTGTTGGCTGGGACATCACATTTCTCTTGCACATGTCTACTTCCAAAGGTTGTCTCCTCTGTCAGGGAACGTCCATACATCATCCTCCAGCAGGATACCCTTGACATCCATATAGCATGGTGCCTGATTTCACAAATGAGGCTTTTAAAGCGAGAAAAACCCAGAAATTTCTCAGCCTTATCAATGTTTAGAATTGGACCTGAACAGCTTCGTTTCTTTCACATTTTATTGGTAAAAGGACCTCACAGGGCCACTAGAGGTTCAAGGTAGGAAACAACAGGGAATGAATAATGGGAAATGTGGTTTATTGTGGATTATAAGTATGACACACAACCCAAATATCTTAATGGCTTTATAACCATTAGTCAATGCTTTAGATATAAAGACATTTACATTAAAAATTTGAATAAGCCTGATGTAGTGGCTCATGCTTATAATTCTAGTGGTTTGGGAAGCTGAGATAGGAGGATCACTTCAGTGTGAGATTTTGTATTCAGCCTAACCAAAAGCGAGATCTTGTCTCTACAAAAAATACAAAAATTAGCCAGGCCTTGTGGCCAACACCTGTTCAGTCTTAACTTGGAAGGCTGAGGAAGGAGGATTACGTGAAGTTGAAATGAGCTATGATGATACCCTACACTGCACTCTGGCCTGTAGGACAGAGTGACACTCTGTCCCCCCCCCAAAAAAAATGGGTGGATAAAACAAGAAGGGGGAAGTAACAGAAAATCTGAATATTTAGTTGAAATTATTCTATCACACCTACATGAGGTACTTTGAAGATTGTATCATTTGGTACATAGTCTATTGGATTCCTAGGATAGTATAAGAGAAATAATAAAAGTTTATATAAACTTAGAAGTTCCTTTATTTGATTTCAAGTTGTTCAGAACTCAGTATTATAATCAATCACGTTTTTCCTAAGTGTAGTCTCCAGAACTATAGTTTGCTAAGTTTTTTTAAGTGTGTTAGAGAAAATTAGTGGTCAAAGTGTCAAACATGTGCATTATACTTATTTCACATCTGCATATTTAAAAAAAATGTGTATCAGTAAAGGGGACCTATTAACCCTTCTTTCACCAGAATCCCCAAGAATTTCTCCTCCATAAGATGGAATAGCATCCTAAGGAAAATACTTTGGAAGCCAGGTACAGTGGCTCATGCCTATAATCCCAGAACTCTGGGAGGCCAGGGTGGGCAGATCACCAGAGCTCATGGGATTGAGGCCAGCCTGAGCTAGAGCAAGACCCATCACTAAAAATTGTTGGGCATTGTGGGGCTGAGGCAAGGGAATTGCTTGAGCCCAAGAGTTTGAGGTTACTGTGAGTTCTAATACCAAGGCACTCTAGGCAGGGCAACAAAGTGAGTCTCTGTCAAGAAAAGAAAGGGCAGGGAAGGGATGGGAAGGGACAAGAACAGAAGAGGAGAGGGGAGGGGAAGGGAGGGGAGGGGAGGGGAGGGGAAGGGAGGGGAGGGGAGGGGAGGGGAAGGGAAGGGAAGGAAGGGAAGAGACTTTGGGAAATGCTCGGATAGCTTCTGTACCAAAGTAAACTTGGGTAGTAAATTTTCACCAAGCTTTCTACGGGTTATTTCAACCCTCAGATTCTAGGAATTATATTTTTTCCTTATACTAGCTGGAGAATTTTGTAACATACAATATCATAATTCTGTCCATTTGATGCTTTCCTCTTTCCTCTTATTCTTATGGAAATTCTCATTATTTTATTTTATTTTCTTCTTATGAGGGGTCAAAGTAGATAAACAATTTTCTGCATATTTTTCCCCTTTGAAGGATCAACAAACGGCTCCATTTCTTGCTGTGCTCACCTGTTCCTCTGTTTCTCACAGTGTTTCCTCAACAGGGAAGTCCCTCTTGGCTTCTGAAATTGGCTGTCCTCAGAAACCAGAAAGGCCGTGGAGTACTACTAGGAATATTTTACACTGACATGTGTCAAAAAACTATTGTCCGCCTGCAGGCCAGCTCTTGGGCTATCTCCTCCTGCTCTAGTGTCGGCCGGCGTCCCAGTGTTGACTTCACGAGAGCAGAAGCAGGTGAGGGGGGCCGGGGAGGGGTGGCTCCGTGGCTTTCTTGGACCTGGCACAGATTTGCTGCAATCCCTTATTGCCATTTTTGGTGCTATTACAAAATGCTACTTTTTTGCTCCATTTCCTTTCTGAGCATGTAGGAGCACTGTTGCCAAAAAAAATTTTGCTAACTCAATAAGAAAGAAGCTATAGAGAAATGGGAAACAGAACAAGAATGTCAGTTTTCACATCACTGAAGAAAACAACATAACATTTCACTGAAAAACCTCTTTGGGAGTCTCTTACACTTTTCAGCTCACTTTCATTTCCATTTCCTGAACACTGCCTCGGTGTAGGAAGCACTTACTGTGCTCGGTTTTAAATGCATGTTTTCTTTAAAACGTTTCTAAAACACTTTGGAGTAAGTGGAATAGCTACAGCTCTGAAAGTTTAAATCAGTTGCACAGGATTCCAATGAAGATTTGTCACCTTCCTTTACCACAATGTTAATATCTAGATTGGCTTTAATAATTTACCATCAGAAAACTGACTCATCAGATAAAGGCCAACTGGCAATGAAATGGAGGGTATGATTAAATCATGGGTGGTGCTAAATAAAATTTTCATACTTGATTTTCTAAAAACATTAATAACATTTTTATGGCCTCTGTCCCTAATCAGGGATAGCATCTTCTCTGATGGGCTGAAGCTTATTCAATTCCGTGAGCATTTGTTAAGTAAAAGAATACAAAATTATAAACATAGGTACAGAGTACATGCTGAGTATGGAATATCAGTGTGGGATACAAATTTATAAAAGCTAACAAACAACACAAACATCATGAAAGTTCAGGTTGTTTGCAAACTGTTGTAATATTTTTTCTTATATATTTTACTGCATAGAACTCCCTGCCTTGTAACTTCTCAGGTTTATGCCAGTTAAGTCAGCGCAGCGGGTAGAAAACCTGCTTGCGAATGTTATTCCTTCACCTGGAATATTTCTTGTCTAGACACAGAAATGAATATAAACCATATACTCTAATTAATTTAAATTAAATATAACCTGTAGTCTCTTTCCTCTGAGTCAGCTAATTGCCTTTGGTCCCTCCAAACCTAATAGGAGTAGAAGTGTGATGAAGGGGAGGTTAAAAGGGGAAGAGGCAGATGATTGCTCTCAGTCGCTCATTCCTCCCGTATGAGGATTGATGAGGAGCCTCACATGTAGCCATGGACCTGGCCTGTGGGAGAAACATTCATGCTCACTTCATTGACTTTGTCTGAGATCAGGGGCAGGCTTTGGCCAGCAGGAAGTGAGCAGATGTGACACTCACTGCACCCAAGCCAGAGCTCTCTGTGCAGTTGCATGGATTGATTTAGGGAGAAGACAGGCCCCACCAGTGAATTCTCCTCCAGCTTGAGATGAGAATAACAGAATGATGGAGTGAACATGGAGCCAATCCCACATGAGCCTGGCAGAGCTAAGGCAACCTGCAGCCAACCCACAACAAACACACAGCACACATGAACTGTAACAAGAAATACATGCTTTCTGCATGCCACTGAGGTACTTTCCAAAAGCTCATTCACGACACAGAAAAGTCAGTTACCAGTCCAATTAACTGGACTTTATAAAGGTATTAAAACTCACACACATTAGAATTTGCAAAAAATTGTTTATATACCTCCAAAGGGTATTTGTATTAAAGAAGAGATGAGCAAGACAGCAGAGAAGAGATATATCCAGCACCCAGAAGAGCCACTCTTCAAAAGCCATGTGGCTGGATGAAGAACATAGCCACAGAGCCAGATTCAGTTTGGTCGTTTATCCACACCTCATCCTTCCATTCTGGCCTGCTCACTTCTGATTAATTTCTGATCCCTGCAACCCAAATCCAAAAGGTTGAATTGCTCACTTGAATTACATCCATTATTTCATTTGGATAAATTTAAGGAAAAAAAAAAATGTGACACTGAAAGGTGGCCATTTTTGAGCGATTTATTGTTCATAAATCTGTCAGTAGTGGTGCTGATAATGATTTAATTCATCTCGTATAAATTACAATTGCACTGACTTTATGTGGATGAATTAGTATAATAAATTAATAAATGAGGGCCTTGAAATCTTTGAGAAAAGCAATTTTTATTTCAAACCAAATCGGTAGAGAGATAATGAACCAGTTTCAAAAAATAATATATTAGTAAAACTTTTTGAAATGATAAATAGACATCTGGTAGCTATGCACCCCCTCCTCTGAATTCAGGAATAACATTATGCACCACTTCACAAGCTGAATATCTCTCACATAGCTGCAAACAAACAGTAGGGCTTTAATTTAAAAGCAGTGTCTTCTCAAGCTATAAAATGTTAATAACCCCTGCAGTAGGGAACTAACATTTGTCCAGGAAGTACTAGAAGTTGCTCATTATTCTGCTCTGTCAGCAGATAAAAGGATGCCCTTGGTCTCAAGGAAGGAACATAGCACTGAGGTATATGGTATATGGTATATGATCTTGACAGAGTCCCTGAAAACTTCACCTTTTCAAACATGGGGAAATGTAGGGGCATTTCTTTCTGTACATACTGCATTTGAATAAAGTTAGCTAGAGGATATTATCTTAAAGCAATACCAATTTTTATAAAATAAAGAATATATTGATTTTTAACACTTTGTAAATAACGTCAAAGCAAAATCTGGATGGGGTCAGATTTCTAGATGGTTATATATGAAGTAATATGAAGTTAGTAATATTAGGGAGGTTATGTAAAGCTTAAGAACTTGCATAGAAAATATTTAAATCACATAGCATTCAATATAGAGTCTGAATAACATATCAGCTTCGGTATTATTACAGTTCGAACCTGAAAATTTCAAGAGAGACATCTCCCCATAGCCATTTATTTTCTGTCCCTCCATAATCATGGTATTTATCACCATCATCTTTATTTTTATCATTATGCCTACTAGTTATTGAGTGCCTACCATATTGTAAACATCTATGCAATACTATTAACGTATGTAATATAATATAGGGTAGATTTGTGCCACATAGGCATGTATATTTTTCAAAATATATGTACAAATTTATATCACCATAATGATTTTGCCCTGAAAATCTTTGAAATAAAAATATACATCTGAACATTGTCACTTTTTACATACACACTTCTTAAACAATTTTCTCTAATTGATTGTTTTAATTTCAATATGATAGCTTTATGCACAATCACATTTGTGTAAATTTATAAATTTAGCCAATGCTGAGTCATAATACATGATCCCTGTTCTGAAAGGATATCTCATGTTTGAAAACATAAAGAAACAGGTGGAAGACTAGTAAATAAGTTTAGAGACAGGAAAAGCCCCATAAGCTATACTTATTAGTGGCAGTCTCATGGGGGACTGAAGCTAGACATTGGCAATGGGAAAGTATGTAAACATATAAAGAGGCAACGGTGAATGTTCCAGGCTATGGTAGTAGTTTGATCAAGGATATAGAAAAGAAACAAATAAAACAGAGAACAATGAGTAAATATCAATCCAGCTAAACCAGAGCCTTGGAGAATATAACACTGGAAAATAGAGAAATGGCGGATTAGCAGAACTTGACTCCAAGAGTGAAGGAAATGTTAAGGTTTAATTCATTGAGAGAAAACACTGAACTCTAGATTATGTGGGCCTGGACCTGAACAGAACTGATAAGCCTCAGTATTATTACAGTTGCTAATCTCCTGGCACAAAGAGATTCATGCTCAGAGTATGTCCCTGGGCAAAAGCAATCAGAGAGAGACCAGGGCAGTGGTTCATGCCTGTAATCTCAGCACTTGGGAGGCTGAGGCGAGTGGATTGCTGGAACTCATAGGTTCAAGACCAGCTTGAGCAAGAGCGAGACTGTCTCTCAATAGCCAGGCATTGTGGCAAGCGCCTGTAGTCCCAGCTACTCAGGAAAGTGAGGCTAGAGAATGGCTTAAGCCCAAGAGTTTGAGGTTACTGTGAGCTGTGATGCCATGGCACTCTAGTAAGGGTGACAAAGTGAGATTCTGTCTCAAAACAAAACAAAAGCAAGCAGAGACTTTAATAGATGGCACCTCAGGATAGGGTAGGATTGCATGAACTTGCTGGTCCATTATTTTCATCTTGGTAACAAAAGCAGACCTGATCTTGCATTTTCTGTATGTATGGCCTCTTAAAGACCCAGTCGAGGAGGCCACAGGTAACAAAGCAAGCCAAAGAGGTCATGATTGACATGCATGGTGATGCATTAACAAGTGCATTTTCAAGTAAAAGATAGTAGCAAAATCAGAGTTTGGTAGAGAAGGAGTGCATGGCTGCAAACGGGGGTCCTTTTTAGGAGATGAAAGAATCTAGGAAGATTCATGGAAGACACAAAGATAATTATGTCTACCTATAGCTATGAGCTTTCCGTGTGGCTAGAATTAATAATAACTTGCTTTTGCCCGGCACTGAGCCAAGCATCCTAACTTAAGTCTCCTAGAAAATTCTTCTTACCAGCAAGATTACTAAGGCTTAGAAAAGTTAGACACTAAAGGTTATAAAGCTACCAGTGAAGGAGCAAAACAAAGCCCTGCTGTGTCTGTTGCCAAAACTCTTTTCCTAAGCACTACCACGTTGCTTCACACATAGGACTACAAACAACAACAACAACAACAAAAACTGGGAGTGAATGGAGAAACACAATGAGTTTCTGCTTAGATATACTGACAGTGAGGTGATTGCAAATCATTCAATTAGAGAATTAGTGATAAAATGAAGAGTTTGGTAGAGACAAAGCTCATGGCTATAGATCAGGATCTAGAGGTCTTATATAAATAAGAGATTTTAACTGAAACTGTTTAACAGTGTGGAAATTTCCAGTGTGAGAACATCCAGAGAAAGGACAGAGAGTCAACAGATGAAGTGAGAACTAGGACAGTACAAGGAAACAAATAGAAGGCCGAAGACTGGCGGGGACGCAGAAGGCTCACCACTGAGAAGTCAAGGCAATGACACCTGCCAAAGTTATACAAATGCTATTAATTAACTGCTTCCATCAATAGAACGAAGAGGACACTGGGCCTCTGTTGATAAGAAGACAAACTTATAAGTCAAAAAATAAAATTCTATTCTTAAACTCAATCTTCTGTGAGATAAAAATGTATAACAGACATTTGTATGATGAGTAATTGGAAATACATACCCTGTGGAATGCTTTATGTAGTTACAGGCTCTGCTAAAACATGCATTTTAAAACATATTTATAATATACCTAGCCAAGGGACTATATAACAAATGTAATAATTATTACAATAGGATCCGGCTGCTGTGATTTGGAAGTTGTCTTGCACAATGAATGAGAAGGTTGGTAGAACACATTTTAAAGCAAGCCTTTTTTGCCCACAATATTGTTGTAATGGGCTCAGTGCCCAGAGCACAGTGGTTATGTCACCAGCTACATACACCAGGGCTGGTGGGTTCCAACCCAGCCCAGGCCTGCTAAACAACAATGACAACTGCAACAACAAAAAGCTGGGTGTTGTAGGCACCTGTAGTTCCAGCTACTTGGGAGGCTGAGGCAAGAGAATCACCGAGAGTTTGAGGTTGCTGTGAGCTGTGACACCACAGCACTCTACTGAGGGCAACATAGTGAGACTCTGTGGTGGTGGTGGTGGTGGCAGCTATCACACACTCAGCATATTCAATCTGTCAGAGGTCTAATAATTTTTAGATAACATTAATTTAACCATTACAAAACTCTTTAAGAGAGAAACTGTTGACCTCATTTTTAAGATGAGGAAAGGGGGCATCCAGTGTTTAAATAACTCACCTTAGGTTGCTAATCAGAGGGCTTCAATCAAGATGTCTGACTCACCAATCTTTTCTCACGTGGACTATATTTTTGTTTGTTTATTTGTCTCACTCTGAATTTTGCTTATAATTGGCATGCAATAATTGTACATTTTAATTGGATGAAGTGTGATTTTCAATACATGTTTACATTGTATAATGATCAAGGCAGGGTAGTTAGCATATGTCCATCACCCAGAACATCTATTATCTCTTTGTGGTGATAACTTCAAAGAACCTCTTTTCTAGCGATCTTGAGATATACAATACATGTTGTTAGCTATAATCACCCTACTGTGTAATTGAACACCAGAACTTATTCATCCTGTTGGTCAACTTATTCCCATCTTCCCTTCCACCTTCATGTCCCGAGCTTCTGCAAAAATTATGCTACTTTCTACTTCTATGAGAATAACTTTTTTAGACGGCACATAACAGTGAGATTATAAGGTGTTTATCTTCCTGTGCCTGGCTCATCTCACTTAACATTATGTCCTCCAGGGTCATCCGTGTTGCAACAAATAAAACAGTTCATTCTCTTTTACAGCTGAATAGCCTTCTATTATTTCTACTATAAAATATCTATATATCTATAGTATTCATTAATGTATCTATAAATTATCCACATTATCTATATCTATATATCCTTGTCCATATCTTTATCTACAGCATGTTTGTTCATCAGAAATATTGGCCTGTAGTTTTCGTTTTAAGTGGTATGCTTGTCTGGTTTTGGTCTCAGGGTTATGCTAGCCTCATAGAATGAGTTTGGAAGTATTCTGTCCTTTTCAACGTTTTAGAAGAGTTGGTAAGAATTGGTATAATTATTCTTCAAATGTTTGGTAAAGTTTAGCAGTGAAGCCATCAGCCGTCAGGTCCTGGGATTTTCTTTGATGGGAAAGTTGTTATTATTGCTTCTGTCTCATTACCTGTTATTAGTCTTCAAGCTTTCCGTATTTTCATAGTTCAACTTTGAGAGGTTGTATCTGCCCAAGAACTTAGTCACTTCTTCTAGATTTTCCAATTATTTGCGTAGTTTTTCATAATAGTCTCTTACGGTCCTTTGTTTTGTGTGATATCAATTGTAATGTTTTCTTCATTAAATAGAGATTTTATTTATTAATATTTGAGCCTTCTTTTTTCCCTAGTTAGGCTAGCTAACTTTATCTGTTTATGTTGATGTTTTGAGCCTTCTTTTTTCCCTAGTTAGTCCAGCTAACTTTATCTGTTTATCTTGATGTTTTGAGCCTTCTTTTTTCCCTAGTTAGTCTAGCTAACTTTATCTGTTTATCTTAATGTTTTGTATATTTTAATCTCTATTTTCTTTAGTTCTGCTCTGATCTCTGCTATAGCTCTTTCTTGTAATTATGGGTTTAGTTTGCTCTTATTTTTCTACTTCTTTGATATGCAACATTAAGTTGTTTGATATCTTTCTATATTTTTTAATGCAGGCATTAATTGCTATAAATTTTTCTCTTAGAACTGCTTTTGTTATTTTCCTAGATTTTAGTAGTTCATATTGCCATTTTCATTTATCTCAAGAAATTATTTTAAAATTTCCTCTTAAATTTCTTTATTGATCCAGGATAGTTCAGGACAATGTTGTTTACTTTTTTAAAATTTGTACCATTTCCAACATTTCAGCTCTTATTGATGTCTAATTTTATTATTTAATTGTGCTTAGAAAAGATATTTGATATAATTTCTTTTTAATTTAGTAAGACTTGTTTTATAAAACTAATATATAGTCAATCCTAGAGAATGTGCTGTTGAGAAAAATGTGTGTGTTGCAGGTCTTAGATATAGAATGTCTCATAAATGTCTAGTTAGTCTATTTGGATGGGAATGTAGATTAGCTGGCATGTTTTTGTTGGTTTTATGTCTGGATAATCGGTCCATTGCTGAAAGTCATGTCTTGAAGTGTCCTGCTTTTATCAAATTGCAGTCAATTTTTTCCATTAGGTATATTGATATTTGCCTTATGTATTGAAGTTTTCCATGTTGGATACTTATCTAGGCCTCTGTCTTTTTAAAAAAAATTCTAGACTTAAAGGCTGTATTATCTGATATAAGTGTAACTGCACCTTCACTTTTACTTTCCATTTGCATATAATATTTTTTTCCACCCATTCATTTTCAGTCTGTGTGTGCCTTTATAGGTGATGTTTCTCACAGATGGTATATAGTTGGGTCTTGTCTTTTTATTTATTTAGCCACCCTCTCTTTTAATTAGATAATTTAAACCATTTACATTCAAGGTTAAGAGTAAAGGTAAAGTTTTACACTACAATTTTGTTACTTTTTTAAGTGATTTTCTTTCTTTTACTATTATTTTGTGGTTAAGTGATTTTTTCATATATTTTTTTGGTTTTGTATTGTATACTTTTAGTGTGTCTATTTAAAGTTTTATTGTTTAGTGGTTACCATGAAGCTTGCCAAAATATTGTTATAATAGGTTATTGTAGACTCATACAAAAAAAAAAAACTAGAAACAAACTCTCCATTTCACTACTACCTCTCATTTTGACTTTTTGAAATTTCAATTTGCATCTTGTTACCTATATTTGAACCAATTACTGGAGTTATCATCTTTAATAGATACACATTTAGTGTTCATACTTAAGAAAGAAGTGGTTCATATACCAAAATTACAAGATTATAATATTCTTAATTTTACAATTGAATTTTGTATGTTCAGACTTTTTTTACACTTTAGCATACTTGTCTTTTACATTGAAAAACACCCTTTAGCATTTCTTGTTAAGACAGATCTAGTGTTGATTAATTTGCACAGGTTTTGTTTGTTTGGTAGAGTCTTTATCTTTCCTTCATGCTTGAAGAATAGCCTTGGTGGGTACGGTATTTTTACATGACAGTAATTTTTTTTCTCCTTCAACACTTTAAATATCATCCCACTTTCTTTTCAGAAATCTTCCAAAAGTTGTATTTGGGCTCTGTTGAATGTGGTGCTTTTTTTTTTTTTTCTACTTTGAATATTCTTTCTTTGCCTTTGATTGTTTGTTGACAATTTGATTATGGTAATACTTGGGAAATTCCTCTTGCATTGAATTTGATTGGTGGCATCTGAGCCTCCTTTATCTGGATGCTATTGTCTTTCTCCAGATTGGGATATTTTCATAGATCCTTTTCTTGAATATGCATTGTAGAACATTTTCTCTGTTTATTTTGTTTGTTTTTTTGTTTGTTTATTTTGGTAACTCCTATTGTGCAGAGTTTAGTTTGCTTGATTGTGTTCCATAATTTTTGTAATTTTTTTACTTCTTTTTATTATTTTTTTCTTTCTCTCATTGGGTAATTTCAGATGTTCCATCTTCGAGCTTGGTGATTCTTCCCTCTGATCAAGTCTGGTATGAAAGCTTTAAAATGAGCTTTTCGGTTCAGTTGCTATATTCTTTATTTCTAAGATTTCTATTTGGGTGATGTCATATTTCCTTGAGTTTTCACAATCTTTGCATCTTCATTCGTATTGATATCCATGTATTTGATAAAATGATCACCTCTTCCAGATTTTGTAGTTGTTCTTTGGTGGTGCTAGACTTTTACTACTAGAATAGGAACTTAATCATTGAAATATTGTTTCCTATTCTGTGAAGGTCTTATGTAAAACATTGCAACTTAAATGCTACACTGGAACTAAACTGCTGCCTTGCTGCTGTTCTACAGTCTGGGAAAGATAAAAGGGAAGACTGGAACTTTATCTGCAGGTCAAGGGAAGGCTCCACATGAACCCCTGGGCTTTGTAGGAAATCCGGTCAGGCATCTGGGCCTTTGCATAAGGTCATGCCCCTTGCAGTGGTATGGCAAAAAATAGTCTCCTCAGTATGACATCCCTGCTGTTCAGAGTGTTAAGTAGCCACTAAAATCCACACTTTAGTGACTGAAATTAGCACTCTGAGTCTTTTTCAATTCAGCCAGGAGATAGGACCAGAGAGGGCTTCTGGCAAAGACTCCTTCGACCTGTGGGGAGATTAAGTGTTCACCTCCAATTCTCTGTTCCCACCTTGAAAATTGTGAGTCTAAGAGTTTCCATGTGAGTGTCATGCTGGCTTAGGGGAAGGAGAGGGATACAGTTTAAATGAACATTCCTCTTATCATCATGGCTTCTCTCAATTATGTAGATCCAGGTCTTTTCTCTGCTTTTCTCTCAAATCCTGGTGAATTCAAGGTGGTAGTCTTGAACAGTTTTAAGTTGTATGATGCAACTTAAAGGAAAGGAATGATGCCAGGGGATATTCTATTACATGAAGTTGCTTTTATCTTCTCTGGACGATCTTTTTAAGTCAAGAAAATTATCTCTACGTTGGCCAAAGATTTTCACAGTAAATTCTAAACTTCCCTTCATTAACAGCATTTATTTACATAAAATCATCATCATCAACAACAACAACAACAAAAAAAACCTGGTGAAAACAGTGTTAAAACATTAATCCTAAAAGACAGATATAAGTATGTGGGGAAAACATGACTAAAATAGAAAAACAGTTGAAAATATTGAATAGGAAGCTACTAACCATACTACACATATTTGTGTTTAAATTCTTTCATAAGGGGAAGTCACACTTTATAAATAGGAACACAGAATAGGGACTCATTGTTAACAACCCAGAATACGTTCATATAGAGCGTATTTTCTTCCTATTGAATGCGCTATCTCCCATCCTTTTCTATCACCTTTCTCTTGCCTCCCTTTTTCTGTCTCCAACCTGGCATCCCACAGCCTCCATTCTTGCTGCTCCAGAGACAACTTTCCTAACACATATTGACTCACATGCCTCTTTTTCTTTAAAAATGCCTAACTGATGCTTTATAATTCCTTCAACATGACAAATACGTCTCCTAACCCTGTCCTCATGTCCTCCGTCCCCTGCCCTTTTCATTTTTCACTTACACGGAGTACATTCCAAATTTGCTGTTAACATGAACACAACTAACACTTTCATCTGTTCAAGACTTTAAAATTTTATGTCTATATCTGAAATGTCTTTATTCTTCTCTGCCTCTCAAACATGCATTTATTTTGGGGAACATAATACAAATTTATGTAAAGCTTTATCTAACAGTGCTCCTTCTTCTAGATGGTTTCTCATTTTTCATGCTGTTAAAGCACTGTGCGTATCTTTTCAAAATAAAACTCCCACTCTGTTGTACATGTACGGATCTTACTGACTTGTGAGGTCTCAAAAGAAGGAAGCTTTTTTTAAAGCTTCCTTGAGTTCTGAACAAATAAGCAGAGTGCTTATTTCGTTTGGAACAAGGTTGATTTTCAATAAATGATGTTGGTATATTTAAAATAATCACAAAATCAGTGAGCTTTCACAAAAGAAGATATTTGTTGTTTATAGTCACTTGTTAAATTTTTTTGCCTTTGTAACATTTATGTACTTATTTTTTTATTTTTATTATTGTTTAGGGGTTCATTGAGGGTACAAAGAATTAGGTTACACTGATTGCATTTGTTAGAAAGGCTCTCTTATAATTGTGAGCTGCCCCCAAGAAGTGTGCTATACGTGGTAACCCCATCTCTCTCCCTCCACCCACTCCCTGCACCCTCGTTTCCCCACCTCCCACCTTGAATTGATTTGAGTTTTCCTCTTACAAGGGATCATCTACTGCCTTCATATAACAGTTGATACATTTGATTCTTGCTTCTCCGTTCTTGTGGTACTTTACTAAGAAGAATGTGTTCCAGCTCTATCCAGATTAATAAAATAGATGTAAAGTCTCCATCTTTTTTAAAGGATGAATAGTATTCCCTGGAATACACATACCACAGCTTGTTAATCCATTCTTGGGTTGGTGGGCATTTAGGTTGTTTCCACATTTGGTGCTTGTAAATTGAGCTGCGGTAAATGGTCTAGTGCAAATGTGGGTAGATGATTTTTTTTCTTGTGGGTAGATGCCTGGTAATGGGATTACAGGACCAAATGGGAGGTCTAATTTGAATTCTTTGAGGATTCTTCAAACTTCCTCCCAAAAAGGTTTATGGTTGCTTTTAATCCACTTGTGTGGTTAAGCCTTTAAGAATTCATAAATATATATTACGTGAAAAATTCTCAATTAGGAAATAGAAATGATTGAGTTTTAGGCAGGTGGTTCATGCCTATAATTTAGCACTCTGGGAGACGGAGGCAGGTGGATTGCTTGAGCTCAGGAGTCCAAGACAAGCCTGAGCAAGAGTGAGAAAAATTAGCTAGGCATAGTCACATACACCTGTAGTCTGCACGACTCGGGAGGCTGAGGCAAGAGCATAGCTCAATCCCAGGAGTTTGAAGTTGCTGTGAGCTATGACACCATGACACTCTAATCTGGGCCACAGAGTAATACTCCGTCTATAAAGCCAAATGCCTTGAAAATGTATTTAATTTTAATTACATTAATTAAATTTAATCCTAATCTATGAAATACAGATTATACTCCCTCTGTACTTGACTCATAGAATTCTCATGAAGATGAAATGAAACAGTACATTTCAAAAAGCACGAAGTACCATATGTGTGTGAGAATGAGGAGACACACTTATTCCTTCTTTCTTTAGAGACAGGATCTTTCCGTGTTGCCCAGGCTGGCTTTGGAATCTTGGGCTCAAACAATCCTTCCACCTCAGCTCCCCAAGCAGCTTCAGATTCATGTTAAATACCCATTTAAAATAAGCCCACACAGGGTAAGTGAAGAGAACATTTTTCAGTGTATATAAAAAGATGCCGAGGTATGGCAAGGGATTCTGGACTGTCCAGCTAGAAGGAAATGCGAAAATATTGGGCTTTTGGGAGCCAGGGTAAGTGTAGGCTACACGGTTGGAGAAAAGGAAAAAGAGAAAAATATTCTAAAACTTAATGTTGCTATAGGTTCAACTGAAGTTTTAATCTTACCTAAGGTGAATTTATTTTATATTTAGGGAGAAAAGTAATTCTCCTCCTAAAAATTTAGAAAAAAAACATTTTCCAATGGTAATTTTATGTTAAAAGCAATTACTTTAACATGATTCAATAGTTGAAAATCAACTTACTTTATTTCCAAATTGCATATACTTAGGGTGCACTTACAACATTCTCTAACAATATCAATGTTTAAAATAAAGTATATGGGTATGACTTAGTTTTGAAAAACTCAGTTGTTTAAAGATCTCTTTTAGCCAGAATGTTATAGCTTAAAATCTGAAGTTGCATAGCAGAGGTAGTGAATTGGTAGTTCAGAAACTGACCTAGATTTACTTCTCAAAGATACTTTCATGAGAAGGAATAAATTGGCTCATGTAAAATAGATTTATAAGATTTTCCCTTATAATACTTTGTTCATGTTGCCAGGGTTTATTTAATTAATTTGTAAATCATATTGAAGCCTTTGACCTTAAATTGTAATGAAAATTCAGACAATTTTACTGTTATGGCGTTTAAAAGAGTTTCTATACGACTCTAGGGGCAAAACAGTTATGAGCAAAGTTACAGTAGGTCACCAACTTGAAGTTAATAAGATTTTCTTATTGTAATTTCTTCTCTATTTAATTTTATTGTCTTAAAATGATTGCATTTTTATATCTATATGTCCTTGTTCCTTGCAATATCAAGTGTAGTTCTGCCCCAGACCTGTTAGACCATGTTTTTCCACTGATTTTCCAGATAGCAGTTCTTCTATAAAGAATCTCCTTGGGTATGAATATAAGGAATTAGAATTTCCATCCAACTTTTACTCCATTGAAAATTATTCAGTCATAGGATAGTTTGGGATAGTTTGGGGTAAGACGGGACCAATGAGTTCTCAAAAGCTTGAGTCTTGACCAAGTGTCCAAAAGAAGAGGGTTGTTTCTTAGTATAGCAATACATTGCAAAGGATAATGTTGCTTCGTGTTAGAAATACACTTTTTTTTTTGTTGGCTTGTTCACTTTTTTAATCCTTCACCCCCTCACCCACACAGCACCAGCCAAGTTTTTTACAAAATACTTAACATTCATTATATTTTTTTCCAGTGTATGTGATTTTTAAATTTATGAGTCATTTTTGCTTTTATTTTAATCTATAACAGAACCTCCAAATTTCTCAATACATTCTTTAAGATATAAATCAAAAAATGTTACCAAAAAATAAAACCCACAACAATAAATTTATATAGAGAACTTACAATAAGAAAATTTATTGACTTCAAGATGGTGACCTATTACAACTTTGCTCATAACTGTTTTTTCCCCAGAGTCATATGGACACTCTTTTAAAAATACTAACATTATAATTGTCTGCATTGGCTTTCTTCTTTTTTTTTTTTGAGACAGAGTCTCACTTTCTCACCCTTAGTAGAGTGCTGTGGCATCACAGCTCACAGCAATCTCCAGCTCTTGGGCTTAGGCGATTCTCTTACCTCAGCCTCCCAAGTAGCTGGGACTACAGGCACCTGCCACAATGCCTGGCTATTTTTTCGTTGCAGTTTGGCCAGGGCTGGGTTTGAACCTGCCACCCTCAGTATATGGGGCCGGCGCCCTGCTCACTGAGCCACAGGTGCCACCCAATTGTCTGCATTTTCATTACAGTTCGAGGCCAAATGTTTCAATATGATTTACAAATTAATTAAATAAACCCTGGTGAAGGCCTGCACTGAGGTAAAAAATTGTTTTATGAAAGTAGTCAGTGGCAAGTAAACCTAGATATGCATTGAAAAACGTCTATTTTTTTTTCCAGAGAGAGAGAAAGACAGAAAATAGAAAAAGAGAAAGAGACAGAAGAGAAAGACAGAAACAGCGAACAAAAGTATTAGGGGTACAGCTGGGACTGAGTAGAAATAAGATGATCCAGGAAGAAAGACCATTTATCAGAGGAGAACTTGTGAAATATACTTTAACTTGAAAGTATAACATCTTAAGGAGGCAATTTGAGAATCTGTAATTGTATGTTTTTAGCTTACTTGAACATTTAATAATTTGTAATGCGTTCTTCACCTGAGAGTAAATACATGTGTGAATTGGGAAAGATCCCGAGTGTGCTATGCTGTAGAAGACATTGCCTCAGGGAAAGAGTGCTGTGGGAGAGGGGAAAGATGAGGGTGTTACCAGCTCAGGGAAACAGTCACCCAAAATGAAAGATGTACTCCACACGAGACATAGTGGTGGGAATTGAACACTAAGGGTAAGGAATCATTGATTCTCCTCTTCACTTTGTATGTCTGAAAGAGATACAGCACAAATGTACTTAAGTCAGTTCAGCTGGAAACCCCCAGGAGTTTTTTTTTTTTTTTTTTGCACTTTTTGGCTGGGGCTGTGTTTGAACTTGCCACCTCCGGCATATCGGTGCCCTACTCCATTCAGCCACAGGTGCCACCCGAAACTTTCTTTTTTTATCCCACGCTTCCCCAAGATGATTCTATGCGTCATATAATAATTGCGTATGTGTTTGTGTTTGCCTTGTATTAATGAAATACTTTGTGAATTTATGAACTTTTGCAGTGCCTGGGTAATATTTCAACATTTGAAAAAATGTGATACATTCATTGTATAAATGACTTGATAAATAATCTTCTGCTTTTCATGTTTTGCAAAACCTGAACACATTCATGAAAACTAGAAGATAGATACCCTAAAACAGTAGAAATTTAACCTCAAGGTATTTATAAACACTGGGGAACAGGGAATTTTAGTACACATTAGATCAACTCCCCAATTCTATTTCCTATCAACTGAACAAAAAGAAAGACAAGATCCATTCAGGAAAGAAAATTGACAAAAATGTAAGAAAAACAAAGCCATAAATATATATTAAAAGTTATTAGCTCAATAAAGATCAGGCTCTTTAACCAATCAGAGATGATCCAAGTTTATTGAGCAAATAAACTTTCAAATAATATATATATATATATTTTTGTGTGTGTGTGACATGTACCTATGTACCCATATGGGTGAGACGCAAATAAACTACCACAAGACTCTATCATCTGCTATTTCTCTGTTGTAGGATGGACGGATAATGGCAAGAAATACCAAGCAGGCTCTTTCTGTCAGCATTTAGCAAAAAATCTGTAACTTTAGCTCACTAGCACTCTAGAAAATCCTGCTGGTATGAGGAGAAAGACAGTTTCTATTATTACCCGCTCCTTATAGAGCAGAGGTCCTCACGAATCTGAAAACTTGCCTAGTGTGACATTGAGAGCAAAAGATATGAACATTGTTTAAGATAACATTACATTTGGTTTCTTCCTACTAAGTAGTCTCCCCTCAGAATTAGAGTCATACAAAAAAAAAAAAAAAAGGAAAAAAAGAATTAGAGTTTTACAATTATGGGTATTGCTGCACACAGATACACACACACACACACACACAAACCACACTCACACGGACCTCAAGTACTTAAAGGTCTTAATCTTAAAATATAGCCAAATCCTAAATCTTGGAGAAATTTTTTTTATTTTAAAGAGCCTTCTCCAAATGCCACTGATAATACGAGATACTACTCCAAATAGCAGGGGTTTTGCTAATAAATTAATAGACCTATGTTAGGTAATTTTGAAGAAATGAATGATAGTTTTTCAACTTGCACCAGCAGGATTTTAATTAAGCCGATTATAGAGATGAGGAAGGAAAAACACAGAAGCATTAATTATGTGCACTAGTCTAGAGTTGCACAAAACTGGAAATGACTTTTGGAATTACCACTGAATTTTCTAATGTTTTAGAAACTAATACCTATGGGTGTACCAAGGAGGGAATAAAGAATGCTTTTCCTACAGGTATAAACATTCTGCCATATAAATTTAAGAGACTGTGATATAAATAGTAGGGTAAGAGAAAAGATTAATACAATAACTTATGTGTTGCATAAAATCCTAATAGGGAAAAAAACAAATCTGAAAAATGAATCTATCTTTAATTTAATCGTCAGTTCATATTGTTTTATCCACTGTAGGGAGCTTCTGAGGTTCATTTAGATTTGACTGTGAATTGCTGATTTCTTTCTCCTATTATCGAGTTGTCATTTTAAAATATAAGCCATAGTTCTTTTATGTACGGGAATGTAGAATTTTCCAGCTTATCATTACAACATTTTTGTTTTATCTTCCTAAACTACAATGTCATTTTTGCTTCTATTAGTTTCTCTTAATTAGAGTAGGCTAATACAATGTTATGACTAATGACAGAAGAAGCTAAAAAGAGATTAATAAGAGCTAGGCTGTCTTTCTGGGTGAAAAAGGCCAATTCCGAACACTCAGAGCATCTATTTTTATGTGTTCCTTGGAGTGTAGGAACATGTAATTCGTTTTTTTTGTTTGTTTGTTTGTTTGCTTTTTGAGACAGAGCTTCACTATGTCATCCTCGGGAGAGTGCTTAAACTCTTGGGCTTAAGCAATTCTCTTGCCTCAGCCTCCCGAGTAGCTGGGACTACAGGTGCCCGCCATAATGCCCAGCTATTTTTTCTTGTTTATTTATTTTTGTTGCAGTTGTTTAGTTGTCCCGGGCTGGATTTAAACCCGCCACCCTCGGTGTATGTGGCTGGCACTGCAACCACTGTGCTACGGGCGCCAAGCCTCCACAACTCAGGCACAGCAGAGAGGCCTTTGTTACTTAAATTTAACAATGTCTTTAAGTGTTCTTCAAATGCATGTTCAGAAGAGGAATGACCACCACCCATTGTGAGAGGGAGAAACACTGGTCATTCTTCATAGACTGTAAATTGCATTAGGTATTTTTAATGTTTTTAATTTTTTATTTTTAATTACTATGAATACATAATAGTTGTGACGATTTATGGAATACGTGTGATATGTTCATACAAATGTAATGACCGAAGCATGGTGATTGTCGTATCCATATAGCAAGTATTTATCATTTATTTGTGTTCTAAATATTCCAAGGCCACTCTTTAGTTATTCTGAAATACATAATAAATTACTGTTAGTTATGGTCACACCACGTGCTACCAAACACTATATTTTATCCCTTCTATCTAACTGCATCCTTGTATGTGTTAATCCTTCCCTCTGACCTCCTCCAATACCCTTCCCAGCCTCTAGAATCCATCATTCTGCTCTGTATCTCCATGAGTTCAATTGTTTTGTTATTTTTTAGTTTCCCAATATTCGTGAGAACATGCAATATTTGTCTTTCTGGGCCTGGCTTATTTGACTGAACATGATGTTTTCTCCTTTCATTCATATTGTTGCAACTGACAGGATTTCATTCTTTTGTTGCTGAATAACATTCTATTGTGTATATACATTATCTTTTCTTTATCTATTATCCATTGACAGATGCTTCAGTTGTTTCCTTATTTGGGCTATTGTGAACAGTGCTGCAATAAACATGGGCATGCAAATATATCTTTAGAACATACTGACATATGTATTTTTTTCCTTTTGGATACATACTTAGTAATAGGATTGCTAGTTTGTATGGTAGTTTTATTTTTAGTGTAAGTAGCATTTGGAACAGTCTCAGGTAGCAACAAGAGGAAAATCCTTTTTTATTTTGAAATCCTGTAATCACTTCACTATGGGTTTCACCAGGGGAGTCTATGTAGAACACCAAATGAGATTTCTGTCCTTTTGCCCTATTATACCCAGCAGGGTTTTAGTCCTGATGATCTAGGCACAGAGTGCATGAAATCGTTTGCCACGGCAAGCAACCTGAGCTTGAGCTGCAGCTCTGCAGAGCAGGTGATCAGCCCCATATGGGAAGCCACCAGCAGCAGTCCTGCTTGTTAGAAGCTAGGATCCCATGGACTGTAGGAAGCATGACTCCTTGTGAAAATTAATAAGGAAAAAAAACATAAAAGAAAAGAAAAATATGCTACCCATCTAATTATTAATAAGTGCTGTCAATTTTAAGACTTAGCATGATTTCGAGGGTGTTCCACTAAGAGAATGTGAAATGTGATCAATTGTTTTTCTTAATATCCTCAGTGAGTGGTTCATATATAAAGATGATGTAACAGAATCCGACTGGGTAGAGGGTAAACAGTACTATACAAGGAAATAGTCAGGTTCTCTTTTTAAGAACTCTCCTAGGGGCAGCACCTGTGGCTCAAGGAGTAGGGCGCTGGCCCCATATACTGGAGGTGGTGGGTTCAAAACTGGCCCCGGCCAAAAACTGCAAAAAAAAAAAAAAAAAAAGAAAGAAAGAAAAAGGAAAGAAAAAGAAATCTATAAAAAGCAAATGGCACCTACCAAAATGAAAAATTGTGAAGCAATTTGAATAGGCAATACTTCTTCCATCTCATATCCTTCTTCACTTACTCCCTAAGCAGCTCTCTTGTAATCAGTGGATATCTTCTTTTTACCGAAATTGCCAGGTACACATTAACATTGAGATGTACCAGCCTAGAATGTTCAGTTCAGTGTTCCTAAATGAGCTAGGTAAAATGTATAAAGATCCACTAGTAACTTGGGAGACACTTCTTGAGTGCTTTATTTTGTGAAATAATGAAATTAATTTATACTTATCAACTCATGATATTTGAACGCATGTATTTTATTTTGGAGAATATGTGTACACATCATAAATCTCAACTGAATAAAAGATCCTGCCTGTGCATCTCTGCCTGATAATATTCAAAGTTTCAACAGGTTGTATAGCTGCAAAAAATAAAAAATGGAAAGTCGGTTTTCGAGAAGGCTTTGCTTAAAACATAAGAATGTTGTAGTTAGGTATTTTATTCACGTTCATATGAAAATAATGCGTATTTTTGGAGATAAAAAGTATACATATACGTACATTAAATTATTCACTGTATTTGTAGCACACATGATCTTACAGTTGAAGCTAACTAAAGAAAACCAAATGGGCCAGCAATCTCTCCTCTGGGTATTTATCCAAAAGACAGCAGGATCGCGAAGAAACAGCAGAACTCCCATGTTCGTTGCAGCACTACTGACACAGCCTGTGTGCCCATCAGTGGATAAAGGAATTGAGAAAATGTGATACATACTGCATACATGTAATGGAATACTATTTAACCTTAAAAAGAAGGAACTATTATATGGAACAGCACAGAAGAGCCTTGAGGACATATGCTAAGGCACACACAAAAAAGTACTGCATGATTCTATTTATATAAGGTACCTGGAATAGTCAAATTTATAGAGACAGAAAGTATAGATTCGTTGCCGAGGAAGTAGGTAGTTGCAATCAACAGGAATAGTTGCAGTTATGTGAGATGAATAATTCCTAGTGATCATTGTACCAGCATAGCGTTTAGGGTTAACGATAGTGTATTGTACAATCAAAAAAATTGTTAGGAAGGTACATCGCACGTTAGGTGTTCTTACCAGGATTTTTTTTTTTAAAGAAAGAAGCAAGCATTGTTTTGTCATTTTTATTTCTAAAGCAGTAAGTGTTGTCTGTTTTCTTTTCTCTGTAAGAATATTTTAAGGAACAGGCATATATACGTTGAATTTTTATTTGATTAAATATGCCAGCTTACTTAAAACCTTTTGCACCTTGTCCTCCCTTCTTAACCGTATCTCCTATAATCAGTGAAAATAGAGTCGATCGGTCAAAATAAATCTGAGAAATCCTTCCATGTAATGCAATTTTTTTAAAAGGTGAGTTAATAAATGATTGACAGAGGGAAAAGAAAAGAACTCACAACTGCCAAAATCCAAATCCAAACAAAACAAAGCATGTGCTTTCTAAATTCACTATTACTCGATTATAAGTCAATGGCATGGAATTTACCTGAATTTCAAAAATGATTAAAATATTTTCTTCAACCTCAAACAGATGACACTGCCAAGAAAAGAACCGACTCGGGCAGCAGTGTGGTTGCACACTACCTCTTCCCACGTCATAGACCCCATTACAGGTATTCATTTTAGGCCATATTGGGCAACCTGGGTAGCCTTTTGAAGTCCCAGTTTTCTCATCTACCACATGGGTGTGACAATGCTCCCCTCAGGTTTCTATGGGGAAACTTGTGGGTGATGCCTAGGCCCCTAAATCATTGTTAGCTCCCTCATCTTTTTCTTCACGTGCTTCAGTTTTATGATATTTAAACCAACTCTGTTATTTAACAGACAAGCACAATCTAGCTTTATTTTTTTTTAAACTAGGAGAGAAAACCAAAGAGTTCTGTGTAGAGTCAATGAATTGACCTCTATAAATAACCAGGCATAGCCCTGAGCACTCACTCAATTAATGTTCATTATACCTTTGTCTTTGTAATTTTCCAAATTAGAAAGGATAGGGTCTTTCTGTCATGCAGGAAGGATCCAGGTGGTGTTCATTTTTTTCTTTCCTTCCTCTAACTATAAGGGTTGAGATTTAAATTTTCCTTTTTTTTTTTTTTTTTCAAGTTCCCAGTATATAAGAGAGCGTGTGTAAGGCTTTTGGCTGCAGGATACAAAGGGTGGAGTTGTCTGTGTGTCTTGGGCAATTTTTTTTTTGAAGTTTTTTTTTTTTTTTGCCGGGGCTGGGTTTGAACCCGCCACCTCTGGCATATGGGGCCAGTGCCCTACCCCTTTGAGCCACAGGCGCCACGTGTGTCTTGGCATTTTTATCTTCATGCTGTTGTGTGAGATGGCATAATTCCCTTCCATGTTCCCCCACCATCCAAATGCCATCAGTGTAAATAAACTACATGCAGGCTACAAAGGGGGGAAAATAGGAAATTCAATTTTTTTCTACAGATAGCAAGTCCTTTGTGACATCCATGTATTTATTTATTTTTATTTAGATTTTTTTTCTTTTGTAAGGATAGAATGCATTCTGTTTCTTCCTCATCAGACATGTAAAGAAGCTGAGAACTTTGATGCCCCAGTTTTACAGACTTGCCCATTGGATAGAGGTTTTCATAGAGCTAAGGAGGCCTGGATGCATGCAGGTTTCGTAGATTATCAATACATTTAGAAATGAAAAGACGAAGATCAGCAGCTTTCATGACTGTACTAAAACATCCGATGAAGCAGACAAAGGAAAGGCAACTTTACCCTACCCATCCAGTGTAAAAGGAAATCAAATCATAAGGATCATCGAGCACTTAACAGCTATGATGAAATATTCTATTCAGGTGTAATTTGAAAAAAAGCCAGTTATAAATCATTCTTATAATGCTGCTGAAGAGCTCCAAAATAAAATCAGTGTAATTTCCAGGTGATTTTAACAAAAGGCTTTTCATAAATGAGAAGTGACACTTCAGAATTTATGTCATAAGATCTTTAGAAAATATTCTAACATTTTCATGCTTCCATATTCGATATTTGTTTAATTATCCATCCTGCCCTATCCTCCTTAGGAAAGGAGGGGACAGGAGAAGTATTTTAGGAACTCTTTACTAAAGCAAATATCAATCCTTTATACCCGTTTTCATCCCAGAGTTAAGTACCTCAGCTGATCTGAAACACAGATCTTTGGAAGCACAGAGATGCATCATTTCTTTCTTCTGTTATTCAGAAAGGACTAGAAAACACGATGAGGATTACACTGTTTGCATGACAATCAAGAATGATAATAAGTGAAAATGTCTGAAGGATTTTGATAACTCCATCCATTATTTACTGCAACAAACAAGCAAATAGACAAAAATCATAATGAGCATTTATTGAATTTTTACAATGTATTAGTCATTGTGTGAAGTATTATTTTATTTAAATAACCCTACTACAATGTCCCTGTGAAGTAAGTACTATCATTATTCTCCTTTTACAGATGAGAGAACTGTTTTATACCAATAGCAAATAGTACATTGAGAAGTACAGGATCTTTTATGACCATAACTTAGAGGACCCAAATGTCAACGATTTCAGTTGTGACAGGACCATCCCCTATGGGGATATTTTGGAAAATAGTGTAATGGTATTCTATTTTAGTTTGGGATATTTGGGTTTCTTTTTATGAAATATTTGGGTAGGAGGCTGCTGTATTTAACTGATGAAGGAAAGAATGTTAAGTATCTTACAAGGTGTGAGACCACTATACCCAGGAAAAAATTACCCCATATGTAAGTAGACATTCATAGACATGAATAAAAAATCTATATATAATGATGAGTGTAGAACCAAACTACTTGAGATTACTTGTGCAGGGATTAAATAAGCATTGAATTTTCCTGGTATGCAGTTATACCTGTGTTTTTTTTTTTTTAATTTTAACAAGTGTCATTCACTGTTTATACTAAAAAATACCATGTTTGAATTGTGATTGGATTATGTTAAATCTATACCAATTTGAAAAGAATTGATACCTGAATAATAGCCTGTCTTCCAAATATTGAAAGCTCTATACTTTCCATTTTTCTTAACCATTGTTTTATGATATTAAAACATAATTAAAACATAAATCTTACACATAATTTTTAATATTTAATCTTTTTGTGAATGCTTTAATTACTATTTTAAAATATCAATTTCTAATTCTTTGTTATTCATATATAGAAAGAAAACTGGTTTTTCTATTTTGGTGTTATATTCTGCAATTTTTGTAAATTCTTTGGTATTTTCTATGGAGATATTTGTGCCTCCTACAAATAAAGGTAGTTTATTTTTTCCTTCAAATCTGTATTCTTTAGTCTGTTAATATATTAAATGTTTGCCTTATTCATACAGTGCTAAAACCTCTTTGCAATTGACATTCTTACTTTGCTTCCAATTTTGAGACAAAGACGTTTGGCTTTATATTATTGCTTATAATATTAGCTGTTGGTTTTTTGAGGAAGCACTTTACTCGGTTGAGGAAGTCGCTCTTTATTCTTATTTATGAACATTTTTATACTGAATGGAACTTGAATTTTGTAAATTTTTTTTCCTGCATATATTGTGCTGTTTATATGCTTTTTCTTTTCTGGTCTGCGATATGGTAAAATTCATAACTGATTGTTATTGTTTTATACATTTTACAATCCTCTAAAAAAATCCCACTTGGTCATGGTATATTTTCCTTTTTACATACTGTTGAATAAGGTTTGAGAATATTTGACTAAGAAATTTTCTATCTTTGTTCATTAGGAATATTTTTCTATAGTTTCCTTTCCTTAAGATATCCTTTTTTTGGTTTAAGTATGAGGATAATTTTTCAACTCATAAAATAAGTTGAAAATATCTCATCCTTATCTTTTATCAGGAAGTTTCTATGTTCAATTGGTTTTATTCCTTCCTTACACTTTTGGCAGACTTTGTCTATTAGGCAAGTATTCTAAACATTTTTTTTTTTCAGAAAGTTTTAACTACAAATTATTTTCTGTAATAGACCATGTAATTCAGGTTATCACCTTCTTATTGAACAAATGTTTTTGTGTCTCAAAGTATTCTATCAAGTTGTTTAATTTATTGCATTTTTTAATGATATACCCAAATTTTCCTTTCAATGCTTATGAGATCTGTAGTGATCATTTCTTCATTCTGAAATCTACGGTTTATGGCCTCCCTCATGTTTTCTTATCAGCCTAGTTTGAGATTAATGATTTCATGAATCCTTTCAAACAACTTTTGAAAGGATTGTTTTAAACAATTTTTCTCTATTGTTTTTATTTTTCTATTTGTGCTATTATAGTTGTTATTTCTTCTTTCTGAAAGCTTTGAATTTTATTTTCTGTCTTTTTCCTCTATAGATTTAAAGTTCTAATTAAATACTAATGTGAGTATTTAATATGTACAATTCCAGTTCCACTAGGTTGATGTAAGCTCATTAGAGCTAATTTCTTCCACTAATTACATCTAAAAAATTCTGGACAAAATTCAAATAGCAGCTATGCCAAAAATTCTGGAAAGTTGATAAAAACAGAAATATTTTGAAGAGTAGTCAAAACTTTATTAATTTTTATTTTCCCCATTTCCCTCATGGCTTATCTTATAGGTGGGACTCAGCCACGGAGCTGAGGAAAATCAGTAGCTTTGGCAGCCAAACTTGAATAAAGTCCTTGTTTAGTATTCATTATGAAATTTTCTGGCCAAAGAAATCAGAGAAATGTAAAATACAGCCAGAGTGTATATATGAACATGTGTGTGTACTATGAGGTATGGTGGGAATTCCATAAAAGAGAAACCTAGATTATAAGTGGACTATTTAGTATATGAATTCTGTATGTGAATCTGCACAAATATTGGACTCATCCCTGAGCTTATCAGACATGATAAAATCAAAAATTATTATAACAAGTATTTTAAGAAATAGTATAATATTGAAACAACATTGGAAATCTCAAGCTATTCCCTTAATGGCATGTGTGAGGGGCAGATACAACTCGACTAACGTTAAGTTTGAAAATACAGTTGATGGGCTTAGTGCTAAGGCTCGTGTCTGTAACCTTAGCACTCTGGCAGGGTGAGGAGAGCGAACTGTCCCAGCTCAGGAGTGTGAAACCAGCCTGAATAAGCGTGAGACACTGTCTCTACTAAAAATAGAGAACACACAAACAAACAAACAATACAGGCACAGTGGCACATGCCTATACTCCCAGCCAGCTACTTGGGTAGCTTGCAATTGACATTCGGGAGTCAGAGGCAAGAGGATTGCTCAATTCTGAGAATTTGAGGTTGCTGTAAGCTATGACACCATGCTACTCTCTAGCCAGAGTGACACAGTAAGACTGTCTCAAACAAACAAACAAAAAAAAGTCATTTTTTGTCCAACTCTATGGAGTTGATTGCCTAATGAAATAACAACAACAATAACAAATTAACATTTTTACTAGGTTTATAACAAGATCAAGCATGTACATAATTGTCCAAGATATAATCCAAAATTACATTACATATTTAGAACCAGGAGGCAGTGTGACTAATTTTCAAAGGAAATAAAAATCAATGTTAACCATGAACAACAACTTTAAAGCTATTACTACTACAATTATGCTTTATGAGGTCAAGTTAAAAACTTAGGAAGGGAATGGAAATACAGAAATTCCCAGGAGAGAAGAGAAACTAAAAAAGTACCTAATAAAAAGACCAAGTAAAATTTCCATAATTTTATAGATAGAACAATAGATATTATCATGAAGAATGGAAAGAAAAATATTTCAATATTTAACATTTAAAATATTTAAATAAATGAACAGATCATCAGGCACCCAATAGTACATTATTAAAAGGTTATAATATATATTAGAGTCTCAGAAAGAAAGAAAATTGAGGCAAAAACAATTTGGAGAAATAAATTCAAATTTGGTGAAGAACATAAATTTACAAATTCAGTAAATTTGAAAAAAAACCACCTCTAGAAACATCGTATCAAGCTTATGAAAAAAATCAAAAAAGAATCTTGAAAACAGCAAGACATAACTGACAGCATTTCTTAACCCTACAACTATTGAAACTCCTGATATATTCATGAAGTTATTCCCATTTCCAGCATAACATTTAGCATATTAATCAGAGTTATGTTTAAATTTCCTGTCAGATAGTTTTAATGCCTAATTTATCTCTGGGTCTGGTTCCATGGACTGGTTTATCTCCTGACAATAGGTAATTATTTTCTTGCAGTATTCATGTTGTGTATTTTTTGACTGACAGACTTTGTATATAAAAGAACAACAGAGATGCAGGGAAACAATATTTACACATAGAAATATGCATCAATATTATGTCAGATTGTCAGTACGGGAGATGTGTCAATTTAGTTAGAAGCTGAGCAGGCTGGGTTCTATTAATAGTATTGTTTTAATTAGTTGTGCTACTCTATACAGGTTCACTTAATAGGAGGGACTTTTATTTTTTAAAGAGAATTCATACAGCCATTGATTATACAGAGCCATTTCTCAGTGCTTTTTGCACGTAAGAAATTGGACTACACCATGATGAGGAGAATAATACCAAAACCAGATTGCTGGCTCATCATCTAGGCGTACAAATACACACTTAATTATTTGACGCTTTATTCAATACAAAAAAGATTTCAGCCTCTTTACTTTCGTTGTACACAGCTAAAGCAGGAGCCCAGGAAGCGGAAAACTGCTACACAGTTTTCCTTGGTGAGAAGGATGAGGGCCTGGTAGTCCTGTGGTGTTGTGGGAAGATTATCCCATGTTTTGTCGGTTGCCGTAGCCCCTTGGATGGGTGTCCTTCCAGTCGTCCCATTCCCGAGCTCTGTGGAGTGTTTGGTCATCATCGTCTTCTTCCTTTTGTTCTTGTTCTTCCTGTTGCTGGGCTGCTCTTCCGAACTCTGATGTTGTCATGGCTGTTCCCTGATCCGGTAATGCTCCACATTTCTGATGCTGATCATACCAGTCACTCACTGTCATGGATGCCAGGCTTGGATAACCAGCTCCAAATACTTTGGCTTGAGCCCTGTTTCGAGTGAGAATAAAGGGTTTCACTGGAGGCCTCTCCTGGAGAGATGAGTGAGAAGTTGATGCCTCTTTTGAAGAATCTTTTTCTCTCAGGATCATTATTTCCTGGTCAATGCTCTCAATCTCTTCAATGCAGATACTAATCCACCTCCGGAGGTAAAGGAGGTAATATTCTCGAACACACTCATCATCTGCTCGACCAATTTCCACAGCAGATTTCAGTGCAGACAACCTCTGCTCCACCTCCTTCTTCTGCCTGTATCTCTCTATTTTAGCCTGTCTTTGAGATGCCATACCAACGAGGCTAGGACAGGCGACGGAGGAACCAGCAGGGTTATTCTCAGCGGAGTTGCTCTTGGTTTGGGGCAGCTCAAACTCTGCCACGTGATAGTAATGGCACTGAGTTAAGAAGTTTATAAAGTGTTCTCGAGCTAGCTGCAAATGATCTAGACGTTTGCTGGGGTCGACTTGCCTCATGGTGAGAGCTCCTTGAAACGCTGGCACCATCAGGTACCTCAGGTCTGTGGAAGCAATCTCGTCCAAGTCCTCATTTCGGCTGAACAAGTCGAGCTGCGATAACATTTCGGCAGCCTTCTGAAGAAGGTCCAGTCCCTTGGACACCTTGTCCTGGACTAGCCGGGAGCCGGTGGGTTCGGTCGCTGCTTCCACTTCTTCCAGCAGCTGCCTGCCGGTTTCGAAGAGGTCGGGGAGCCGCGGCAGCACCCGCTTGTCTTCGCCAGCTGCCATCTTGCGGGAGGCAGGAACCCGGAAGACGACTCCACAGGGCTCAAACCCGTCCAGCCTGAGGCCGCCGCTTCCTCCTGTCAGAGTGAGCCTGAGGCGCCCGGCGACCTGCGGCGCTCGCGTCTGGCCTCCGCGTTGCCGGCGTTGCAGGAGTCCGGGTAGGGCTGTTTCACAATAGAAGTCTCGCGACGTTCTTGTCCTGTCCCGGCCGTAGAGCCCCGTCTCTTCTCACTCGCCGTCAGCCTCCTGTCAGGGGAGAAGATTGCTCTTTGGGCTTGGATTTTTTTTAGCGTTTCTGCCTCTTCCCACATCATAATAAACTCTGGCTTTTTTATGTGGATTTCTCGACAGCAAATCTTTTTTGCCCTCCCTTCTGAAGGTTGCAAACCTCTGCTTTTGTGTCAGTGCGGAATCATGGACTCTGAAGGCTTCCTGTTTGTCCCGCAGGAGCAGACATGAGGAATATCATACTTGGACCTGGGAGCAGTGGCAAGAAGGCCTCTGTTTCTACTGCAGCAGAAAGGGGCTGCATTGCTTGTCACTCAGTATGACTCTTACAGCGGGAGGCGTCATGGGAAAGATGGCTTCTGTTTCTACTCCTCTCCTGAAGTCCGTGGGTATTTGCTTAGGCCCCAGGGATGGAAAAATGTCCTTCCTACCCGCAGTGACCCTTCCTTGTATAAAAGAAGGGTTTGGGCGGCACCTGTGGCTCAGTCGGTGAGGCCCCGGCCCCATATACCGAGGGTGGCGGGTTCAAACCCAGCCCCGGGCAAACTGCAACCAAAAAATAGCCGGGCGTTGTGGCGGGCGCCTGTAGTCCCAGCTGCTCGGGAGGCTGAGGCAAGAGAATCGCCTAAGCCCAGGAGTCGGAGGTTGCTGTGAGCTGTGTGAGGCCACGGCACTCTACCGAGGGCCATAAAGTGAGACTCTGTCTCTACAAAAAAAAAAAATAAAAAATAAAAAGAAGGGTCTACAAAAAGGCAAGTTAGCACGCCTGTGTGCCACCAAAAGAGACTGTTTTAGGTATCTTGGCCTGCCCCCAATCTTAATGTACTTTATATCTGAATCTCCCAGATACTCTAAACTTACAATAGTCCCCCACTCTTTAAAATCGTTACATTTTCAGCTGTTTTCTTCTCCATTTTTATACCAGCTGCTCTATCCTGCTGTGCTCTGATAAAAGAGAAAAAGCTTGTGTGTCCTATTTCTCCTAGGAGAGGTTTGTTGCCTCTTGGAATTTATTTTACATAGTCAACTTGCAATTTTAGATCTTTAATGGGCTGAAAAAATTACACAGATTTTTTTTATTAAGGAATAAGTTCTTCTGAAGGATTTTTATGTACTAAATGGAAGCAGAACTTTATTTTTTTTAATCATGTATATAGGTGGATCAAATTGTTAATATCATTTTAACTTAATAAAAATATTTGTTGTACATCTGGATTGTCATATCTGATAATGAGATAGATGTTCAAGAGGAGGCATCTGAAAAACATCAGTGAGACATCACTGCACATAATCTATTTTATTTTATATTATCTTTTTATTTCAGATTAATAAAAGTGCACAAATGATTAGGTTACATTATTTGGGTTTGCTATGTAAAGTTCAAGTTGTATTTCTGACCTTTAGCCAGGGGGTGTACTGTATACCCTTACATTATGCCCCTGAGATGAGAGACTAATTCCTTTCCCTCCTCTGCTCCCACCCCCCCATGCCCCCCCACTCCCACCCCCGCCCACTTGAATTTAATTGTGTTTTACTGTCATGCAGAGGTGTAGTTATTTATCTATTGATTTCATGTTAGTATTGCATTCATTGGATACTTGCTTTTTTATTCTTTTGATACTTTACTATGAAGAATGTTCCTTAATTTATCCAGATTAATACAAAAGACTTTAAGTTTCCATCTTTTTATGGCTGAATAGTATTCCATGCTGGTTACTGGCACAAAAATAGAGATACAGATCTGTGGAATAGAATAGAGAACCTAGAGATAAGCCCAACCACTTATTGCCGTCTGATCTTCAATAAATCAAACAAAAGTATACACTGGGGAATCAAATCCCTATTTAATAAATGGTGCTGGGAAGAAAGGTTAGCCACATGTGGAAGACTGAAACTGGACCCATTTTAATCATTCTAATGTAGTAATCTGGATTCAAATCCTAGTACTTGTCTAGGTATGAATGATGTGAACAATCCATTTCTCAACCTTAGCACTGTAATAACTTACAGCTTATTCTTTCTTTTCACCTAAGAGCATATTCTACCACACACATGGTATAAGACAATGAAAATCCTAATAATTACCTCACCTTTCATGCTAAACTATCTAGCTTGAAAGCTAATATTTCAGCTAGTATCTTAGTATCTTTAAGCTATCTAAGAGGAATCAGAATGATACTTCGAATTTGCTTGGGCTCCTCAGTTCCTTTTCTTAAGTTTGGATTTTTCAACCTTTTTTATCTAATGGCACACTTGAATTTATAGTTAAAATTCTGTGGCACATTTAAATTATGTTGATTTAAAAAAAGACTAAAAAAGGAATACACTTTCTGTACTTTGAACTTCTTTTGAAAATAATTTGATTAATGATCTTTAAAAGTTTTCGCTACATGCTTAAGATCTTCTCACAGCACACTGGTTGAAAATCAGTGCCCTAAGTGAATATTATAATCCACCCATGTATCCCCTGATTTCTACCTTTCCTACAGTCCTTGAAGAAAATCATCCTATACAATATTATTACTTTTGTGAGGACCTGGGAACATTAAGGACTTAGGTGAGGTCACACAATTAAGTAATAGAAGTAAAACCATAAGGTCTGACTTTTTACATTCCTTGTAGTATGTCAGAAGAATATATGAACTTCAATACCTGTAACTATTTTAAATTACAAAGCATGTTTATAAGGCAAGTGATTACTTATAAATCTGTGAGATTTAGCAATTGATCTAGAAAGATTGCTAATAATTTAATTTGATAAAATTTAAATATTTTAATAAGCTATCACGTAATTATAACAATTCTCTGTGAACAATTTGTAGGTAATTCCAAATGATCGGGAAATGTTCATTCAAATAATTCCTCTTAATATGGAATCAGAACCATAACCCAGAAGATCAGTATCAACCTAAATGAATTGAAAGATAAGGATAGTGGAAAATATACATATCTTTCAGTTGAATTACATTGATATTGATATTACGGTGTACAGCACACCTCTTGGGGGGGGACTATGGTGTATAGCACAACTCTAAGAGGGACTTTACCTAACATATGCAAACAGCGTAACCTAATTATTTGTACCATCAATGAACCTAAAACAATAAAAAAAAAAGATATGTGTAGTAAGAGAGAAATATCTTTTAATTTCATACACATTTATTATTGACTCAGATATTCATCTCTAAGGACCACTTTAAAAGTGAGATTCCTTTTCATACAGTGTTGGCTGGAAACAACAGGTAAATATTTTTCTCACAGTTCTGGGGTCCAGAAGTCTGAAACGAGTATCACGGGCCCAAATCAATCAAAGTATCAGCAGGGATTGGACTCCTCCTGAGGTTTAGGGGAGAATCTGTTCCTTGCTTCTTCTAGCTCTTGGTGGCTGCCATCATTCCTTAGATTGTGGCCACATAGCTTTAATCTCCACCTCCTTGGTTACATTGCCTTTTCCTCTGCTGTGTATCTCAGATCTCCTCTGTCTCTCTCTTAAAAGGGCACTGTAGTTGCATTCAGGGTCTGCTCATATAACACAGAGTAAACACTTTGTAAAATTCTTGATTTAATCACACCTACAAAAATAGCTTTTTCTAAGTAAGGTAAAATTTTCACTCTCCAGGGTTTGATAATTGATATATTTAATGATGATTATCAGCCTACCAGAGAAGCCAAGACATTGATTTTGCTATGCACTTTAGCTCTTGTGTATAGCAATGAATAGATAGCCTATTCCCTGATTTCTCAATGAAAGAGCAATTTTGTACTGGATGATGCTAATGCTTGCCACAAGTATGGATTAACCTTTCTTATAAAGTAGCTGCTTAATAGAGTTCCAAAATGGATGCCAGTTTGCCTATTTTATACAACTAAAGTCTTACAAGGGTGTGAATTGGTATGTCCAGAGTAAGTGCAAATGTGGTTTTATCTTAGTCTCTGTTCCCTTTATCTTAGTCTCTGTGTTCAAATTTGATAAAAGAAAACGGATATAACTTGGAGTTTGGCTTGTAATAGTATACTATTACATTTATCTTATATATGATGAATTTCACTGCATAATTGATTTATTGGGGCTTAATCATTAGATAAAAATAATCCATCAAGTATGGCTTAGTTGGCTAGGGATTTTTACATTTGCATAGTGCTATGAACTTCATATCTTGTATGGGTTAAGTGGAAGTCTGGAAAGTGTAATGGATTAGCCAGGATCTTAGTTTAAGGTCAAATGAATACATAAGAAGGGATCAAGCCTTAATATCAGCAACACTATTTCACTTTTGATCTCCTATTAATCAAGAAATGTTTTCTTGAATTTCTTGTAATCTCCTTCTGGAAATTCTTTGGTAGCTTTTTCTTTAACTTGGAGGAAGAATGGATTAAGTTGTATGGATCTATGTTTTTGAAAGTTTTGTAAACTGAGAAATTGCTGCCATCAAAGGCCAACTAATGGAAATGATTAATAATGGAACAATGGAAAACCTAAAATGATTACAGAGTAGAAATATTAGATATACTTTGATTCAATATGGCATTTTCACATTCAAATTGTGTTAGATTGACTGAGACATTTAATTCCTCTCAATCATGGAATACTCAATTGAAAAAGGAATATATTTATGCTTAATTTTTAGGTACAATACAGAAAACAGAATGAGAATACATAATACGATATTTTGTTAGCTGTAAACTATTATTTAACAAGGGTAAGCTAGAAATAATGATCTACAGGATAATACATTATCTAAATTTCAAAAACATAGGTGTTGCTTTTGACTCAGACATACAAGCTACATGACATCATCTGTTTTAACTCCAGGATTCCAATCTTCAAAATAAAATAAGATTTCACCATCAACTCTATCAAATTTTGCTAAGTTAATGAGGCAGTATACATAAATGAACACAGTAAATTGAAAATGTTTCTAGAAATGAGGACTGCTTTAATAATAACATTAATATTGATGATGATGTAATGATTGGTGATTGATCATGTTGGGAATTCCCTGATGTAAATAAAAAAATATTTCTTAGTAAAATAAGTCTTAAAATATAAAAATGTGTAAATTAATAAAGGCCAGTCAGAAGACACTTAATGTTTTATCTGTTAGTAACTGTATTTGTCTTGGTTGCTGTAAAAAAATACCTGCGGTTGGCTAATTTATAAATAAAAAAGGTGTATCGGGCTCCTGGTTCCACAGGCTGTACGGGAAGCATCCCACCAGCATTTGCTACTGGTGAGGAACCTGGGCTGCTTCCACCTGTGAAGGAATGTAACATGAAGCCAGCATGGATAGATCAGATGGCAAAAGCAGAAGTAAGAAAAAAGAGGAGGTGCCAGGCTCTTTTCAACAACCCTTTCTTGTAGGAACTAAAAGTGAGTCCTCCCACAAGGATGGCAACAAGCCATTGATGGGGGATCTGGCCCCATAACACATACACCTCCCACCAGGGCTCACCTCTAACACTGGAGATCACATTATAACATGAGATTTGGAGGAGTCAAATATCCAAACACAGCAGTAACTTTAGATGCATAAAGAATGAAGACAAATCCATTCATTAAATTATCCACAGTTCACATATCTATGATTTAACATGATATCCATCCAGCATTAGATATTTTCTTAAATTAGTTTCTCAATTTCGTAAAAAGTTCCTGTTGTTACATTAGTTTCTTTTTTGTGTTTCTTCCTGGGCTTCCTAAAGACATACATTGAGATCAGCAACATTTTTAAGCATTAATCCACATTAACTAATGGCAGTCCTTGTTTTTTTCCTGAGCACAAATTAAATTTTATTTCAAGGCATTTAGCTGATTTGTCTTAAATACCTTGCTATAAAAAATCTGAAAGCTAGTTGTCACTAATCATGTTGTTCTCCATCTCAGAACATTATTTTAGGAAAGAATAAAAATGCAGCATGGCTGTAGCTGTTAGTGAGCGTTTGATACATAAACATCAGTTAGCATATTAGAAGACACAATAACTCACTGGTAAATGAATACACTCAAAATTTTATCTATTACAATACAAAGCATGACCTTATAAATAAATGGCAGATTTGAAAATATACTAGACGCAAGCAAGCATTTTTTTTTTTTTGTATATCTACTAAAGCATAATTTGGAAATTTGTTTTCTCAAATATATAAATCTTTATTTCCTTTGTTACATAATGGTATGGGAGCTATTCATTTGACATTGCATCCAACTTAATTTGACTCTGTAGAAACCTCAAAAATTATTTATTCGTTTATATTTGTAAACTCTATCCAAGCACTAAACCAGCCCATATGGTATTCCAAAAGGACCTTGAAGTGACAGTGAGACTATAAACAGAACACATTAAATTTGCATTGTGCTTATTTGCAGTTTTAGCCTTTGCCAAAACAGAGAATTAATTTCATGGAACATTCTTTTATCACACTTAGTAAGTGAAAGGTAAATTTGAATTTGCTAGCACTTACATACAGCTCACCCTATGAAATATAAACCTATTTCACATGAGTGGTGGATCAGAAATTACGATTTAGTGGAATCACAAAATACAGCTAAGCAAGTTAATATTCACTCTCCAGTTTAGTAATTTTTATCTAAATGTATTTTATTTTTATCTAATGGCGAACATATCTTTTTTTTTTTTTGTAAAGACAGAGTCTCACTTTATCGCCCTCTGTAGAGCACCGCAGCCTCACACAGCTCACAGCAACCTCCAACTCCTGGGCTTAGGCGATGCTTTAGCCTCAGCCTCCCAAGTAGATGGGACTACAGACGCCCACCACAACGCCTAGCTATTTTTTTGTTGCAGTTTGGCCGGGGCCGGGTTTGAACCCGCCACTCTAAGTAAATGGGGCCTGTGCCCTACCCACTGAGCCACAGGCACGGCCCATAAACATATCTTTTTTATTTTGCAGAGGTCTAATTTGATTAAAAGCTAATCATGTAATCGATTTATAACCTACTTTCAAGGCATTGCTATACATAGTCAACTAAATAAGCATATGCATAAGATAGGACAGATATTACTGTCCTATTTTCTTAGGCAAATACTGAAACTCAGATATTTACTGATTTGTACAAGGTGGACAGCTAACTAGAAAAGCCCAATTCTACTTCATGTCTTCTGATTACAAATACAGTAGAACGTGCATAGCTGACTACCTTCTTACGTTGACCTAATTTTCATGGACCAACATGCACCTCATGTACATATCAGTACGATCACCTGAATATACCGTCCAATTTATTATAATCCCGTGTGTGATCTTAATAGTGGCTCTACTGTATCTTTAAATTATGTGCTGTTTTTATTCTCATAATCCCTTGTCTGTACTCTATCCTTTTCCATATAACAAAGAAGAGGGGAAGAACAAGAAAAATTGAAAAAGAGAAACAAACTAAGAAAAAAAAAAACACCCTACATTGGCTCTATGAACCAATTCATATTTCTCTTTTCTGTAAAATACAACTTTCAGTATAGAAATATCTTCGAATGCTCTACTTCTTTATCTTCCATTTGCTCTTCAAGTTGTGAAACTCAGGGACCACTACAGTGATTTCCTTATCACCAAAGGCTCTTTCCACCCTTTTTTATGTGACTTCCCCTCAGCATTTGACATTTCAGCTTGAAGCTTTCCTCTGTGGCCTCTTGATCATAACTGTTTCTGATAGTTGTTGCTTCCAGAGGTTTGTCTTTAACTCTCATCAATTTTCACATAACATGTTTTCTCAATTGTTTCTTCCACTGTACATCAGTAGCTACCTCCGTTAAACTAATAACTCAGTGGCAAAAACCAAAACTCATGACTCCTGACCTGATGTCATGTTGGATTGTTGTCATTAAAGACTCAGGTGTGCTGCTGTGATCTTATTTCCCAGCCGTATTAGAAGCACTTCAGTGTCATATGAGCACATGTTATGTGTCTAGACGTGGTCTCTTCACATATCCTTATCTCTTAGAACGATCTGTCCACACAATTGACCCTCCTCTACCTCTAGCCATTTATCAAATACCTATGTGACTTTTAAGACTCCATTGGGGTCACCTTTCAAATGAACACTTTCATTGTCAGTATAGCATTCTTGGTTCCCATTCACTTTACCTGTGTGTTTCATTCTACTAGATTATAATTCTTTCAAAATCAAAGAACAAGGGCAGCGCCTGTGGCTCAGTCGGTAAGGCGCCGGCCCCATATACCAAGGGTGACGGGTTCAAACCCGGCCCCGGCCAAACTGCAACCAAAAAATAGCCGGGCGTTGTGGTGGGCGCCTGTAGTCCCAGCTACTCGGGAGGCTGAGGTAAGAGAATCGCTTAAGCCCAGGAGTTGGAGGTTGCTGTGAGCTGTGTGAGGCCACGGCACTCTACCGAGGGCCATAGGGTGAGACTCTGTCTCTGCAAAAAAATTAAAAAAAAAAAAATCAAAGAACACATATTAATTAATGTCTCATCCTCAACATCTAGTACCTCCTACATAGAAAAAACCGAACACTTGTTTGCTGTATCAGTGAATGTTTTCCCACCACCGTTTCTTTCACTATTAGATGAACTGTAGTGAAAACTGAGTATGAGTATAATACGATTAATTTTACTCTTGCTCTAATGTTTCTTTCCCCAAATATTCCTTTCCATATAAAATGATATGAGGACTTTCATCTAGTCATATATAGAGAACAGTCAGGAATTTGATAATTTTTAAATCACATTTCAACGCGATGATGAGATATGGTAATCAATGTGAGTATACACTCCATGTGTTAAAAAAAGTAAGAAGGGTTTGAAAGGTCACATATGCTGCACTTGCCATTTATATAGCACAGCCCTAACCACAGATAGAACTAAGAAAGGACTTTCTTCTTTGGTACTCCTTAACTATAGTTCACACCCGCGGTTACATGCCTTTATTTTCTCTCTTTTTAAGTCATTTTCAAGCCTTTTCAGTAAAAAGAAGAAATTCAGCCATCCCTGCTGTTCACTGAAGATCCACAAAGGAAAAAAAATACGTGTTCTTGATCTTTCCATCTTCTGAATACATTGCTCATTGATTGAGTCAATTCTTAGGATGATCTGTTTCTTTCTTCTTGTATATTTACTTTTCTTCTTTCTTTATCTGCAAACCAACCACATCAATTATAATTTTGTAATAATTTGCAACAAACTTTTAGCTATTTGAATGGAAACAATAATTATCAAGGGAATGTATTCATATTTTAAGGTTTAATTTTTCCATATTTACATGTATATGTTACTTTTTGCATAAAAATATAAATGCACAGTACACATAAACAGTCTATTCCCTAAATGTTATTGATAACTGCCTTATTCATAACTCAATTTCTTCTATTTCAGGTTAATTGAGGGTACAAAGAAGTTCATTACAATGTTTGCATTTGTTAGGTAAAGACCCTCTTATAATTGTGGTCCATCCCCAAGAGGTGTGCCATGCAGCCTAACACTGTGCCCATTAAGTGGGAGACACCCATCCTCCTCCCTCCTCCCCTCTCCTCGCTTCCTTGTTCCCCTGCCCCCCACCTTGAATTTATTTGAGTTTTTTTCTCATGCAGGTGTATATTAAATCATCTATTGGCTACATATTAGAATTGAGTACATTGGATTCTTGCTTCTCCAGTCTTGTGATACTTTACTAAGAAGAATGTGTTCCAGTTCTATCCAGGTTAATACAAAAGATGTAAAGTCTCCATCTTTTTGGATAGCTGAATAGTATCCCACAGCTTGTTAACCTATTGTTGGGTTGATGGGCATTTAGGTTGTTTCCACATTTGTTGATTATAAACTGAGCTGCAATAAGCATTCTAGTACAAATGTCTTTATGAAAAAATGATTTTTTTTCTTCTCCTATTAGACCTCCCATTTGATCCCACAATCCCATTACTAGGCATAACTAGATTTTAATGAGATGACAAAGAATTCTCAGAATAAAGTCTATGCCATCTTAGTTATGGCAATGTGGCTTAACTTGTTTATATTCAACAGATACTGAGATTTCTTTGAAACTGTTACCAGCCTCCTTGTGGAGGTTTTTCTAAGTTCTTGGTGTTGGCTGGGAAAGAATTGCAGAATTTATCCTGTTAAGTGAAGCTTTTATTAAAAGCAAAAGTATACCATGAGGAAAGAGAGTGAGCTGGCTTAAAAGAGAGCAGTTGCACTGGGTAGAAATGGTTTTAGATCTTTTGTTGTTTTACCAATTAAGGGGAGGAATATTCAAGGCCAAGGGGCTGATTTTGATTAAGATTTTAGTAGTAATTCCTAGAATTGGGCTCCCTCTCATTTTCATGCTTTGTGTAGCTATCTCACAATGGTCATGGTGATTTTAAGAGTGGAAAACTTTTAAAGCCACAATGTAAATAATATTGTCACTAATAATATTGTTTCTAGCTGAAGTTTGTATAAGATGACAGAGATAGCTGAAGCTGACAAGCCAGTTGAAGCCAGTTCTTACTTGCAGTTACTGACCTCTTTTTTTCATTTGTTTTCTGTAACACCTGCACTCAGATCTCAAGCTCAGGCCTCCATCTGATCTCAGCTCTGTCTCCTAGTCTCCTACTCCAACAAACCTATAACTAGTAATGGGCTTCGATGCACATTACTAGTTACACGGGTAACTTGGACCCATTAACCTTATGTTTATTGATTAACTACTCAGAACACTAGATTGTAGATGATGTATCTTGCAGCTAGTTCTAAGTGCAGATCAGTTAGAATACTACAGAATTCAGTGGTTCTCAATGCTATGATGTATTTTTGCTGTTACAAAGGGGTTGCACGCGACCCACAGGTTGAGAACCACTGCTTCAGATGAATAGGGAAAAGTTCGCAGCACCTCAAATTTAGTGGTTGGTTTGTTTAATCTGTGGTTCATTTCTTAAGTGGTTTTGCTGGATATCGTTCCCTTAAAAGCATAAATTTGTTATACAGCAAGAATTCCATGCATCTTGTGACATTGGTCTATTCTTTATAGTATTGCTTCTTCGAAAGCACTCCTCCCATTTTATTGATTGATTGATTCATTGATTATATTTCTGTGGATGCCTATAAATTATACTTGGTTGATAAACAACTTTTATATTTATTTATGTATTTATTCTAGTTTGTTGCTATGATTTCTTCCAGAATGAAAAGTAGAATTAGAGATCATGAAGGATTGAAATTTAGTATATCAAAATTCAAGTCAAATAATATATTCTAAGTAGAAATTCAGGTCTACTCTTCATTTGAAAATTAATAAAGAAGATGACCCAAACTGTGGGGCATTGTTTATAGCTTTTCAATTCAATGAATAGTTGGTGTCTCCACCAATCTTACTAAGGTTTGAACTGGTAAGAATCCTATTAACTTAAATTCATATTGCCGCAGGTCCCATTTGCCTAGGGATAAACAGAGACCTCATTTTCTGGGCCCAAAGTCTCATAGATTGGTTTGATCAGTATTCCCTCTAGGTTGCCACTCCCAGGAAGGGGCACAATGCCCTAGACAAGATTGGATTCCTGCACTATAGCAGTTTTAAAATTAACTTCTGCCCACAGGCCTCTGGTACCAACAGCTGTGACATATTTTGGACATATATTCCATGTCCCCAAACCTCTCCTTCCTGCGGGGTATTTAAAAGCTGCATATAAACCCCTAGACGGAGAGCACAGATGGGCTACCCGCTCAGGACTCCCCTCTACTGTGCTGCAGACTTTGTCTTCCTTCCCCTCTTAATCTATCAGTACAATCTAACCTTTGCTTATTCATGGTGGTCTATAAATCCATTTTTTAATTTCTGAGACCAAGGACCCAACAGAAAGAGTCTGGTAACAATCTGACCTAATTTTTTTTCAAGTGAGCAACACATTTGCATTTAGGCATAAGGAATGAATACTTGCCAAAATTAAAAGAATAACTTTGGTTCTTTGATCAGTTTGCACTAGGTGCAAATAACAGATTATTTTATTTAAACTTCCTAACAAAAGAGGCAATTCCTCATAGATGTTCTTGTTATTTAGGTCCTGAAGTAAGGCTTCAGACAAGATGCTTTCAATTATCTCACTGATATTTCCCAAACCCACTTTGTTTCCATCTCTTGACTCATCGTGCCCTCAACTTTGTCTTATTACAGTAGTGGTTACCCTTGGGAGATAAAGATAATGGTTAGAAATCTCTGCAAATCCAGGTTTCTTGGTTGATATTCAGGAAAGAAGAAATTAGTCATTTGTTCCCCAGCATTTCCAGTAATATATTTGTCAACCCAAAGTAAGTGACTGAATCAAAAATCTCAATCAATAAAGGTTTATTAAGCCAAAATTGAGCACCAGCCCAGGAAAAACACAAACCACAACGTTGTCACTGTTTTTCCAAGGGTAATTTAGAGGTTTCAAGCATGTAAAGGAATATATAAAGAAAAAGGTGGAGGAGGTGAGTGAGACAAAATAGTTATATTTTTGGGAGACCCAGGAATATCTATATTTTGCATAAGATAAGGCACATGCTAGAGGAAAAAATGAGCCTGAAAGAATCATCAATTATGTGGATGTCCCTGGGTAGGTGGAATAATATCTGATCCTGTCTTGTCTCTGTTTTGCACCTGTAAAAATAAATTGGCAATTCATTATTATTGTGGAATCAAAACAGACTTTAGTTTCAGGAGCTAGACATCATAGCTCGTAGACCTAAAATTACAAATTTGTATGTCCTTGTTTGTGGAAGGCCAACAAAGATTTTTTGTAATGAATTATATGTGGGGCCATTTCTTCACAAGTGCCTGAGGTCTTTACCTTCTCTTTTTGCATAAAGAAATAAGGGTCCTTTTCCTGAGATTTTTATTTTCTTTTATTTATGAAAGGTTTACCCTGACTGAAAAGACTTGTATCTTTGTGCACAACTGAATCTACAGTTTAGGGGATTATAATGAGTTGATTTGTGTACACGTGTGTTGCTCTCCTCCTGAATCACAATAACTCCAGCCAGGAAATCAGAAAGACTATCTATCTCAAAAATCAGTTTTCGTCATTAAAAACGAGAGAGATCATCAGTCCTAGGACAGTGTCATGGCGGATAAATGAGGATAGACTTATTATCTTTATGACAGTCAAATCAGAATACTATTTACCAAAAATTATGAATAGAGATTGACAACACCACAATTATCTTTCACAATATTCATCTTCAAATATGATTTTATTTTATAAAGAGCATGAAAACAATGTACGTCATTTCACATGGAACCAGAAAAATCCCTGAATAGCCAATGCAATTCCAAGAAACGACAAATCTGGAGGCAACACCTTACCAGACTTCAGGTTATGCTCTGCGTCTATCGTGATCAAAATAGCATGGTACTGGCACAAAATTAGAGATATAGATCTACGGAATAAAATAGAGACCCTAGAGATAAAACCAACCATATAGCACCATCTGATCTTTGATAAACCAAACAAAAGCAAAAATTGGGGGAAAGAATTCTTACTTACTTCTTTCATTATTTTTAAAAACTAACTCCTTCTGGAATAAAAAATTTAAATCACAAAATGATAAAAATTTAGAAGAAATTGTGGGAAAAAAACTCTTGTGAATATCAGCCTGGAAAAATTTTATGAAGATCCTCTTGGCAATTGCGACAATACCAAAAATAAATAAATAGCGCATGATCAAGATAAAAACCTTTGCACAGCTGAGGGTGCAACAACTAACAGATAACCTTCAGCGAGGGAGAAGATATTAGCATGCTACGAATCTGGCAAAGGATGGATAACTAGATTCTACAGAGAACTCAAGCTAATCAACAAGAAAAGAGCAAACAATTCCATTTTCAAGTAGGCAAAAGACATGAACAGAATCTTCTCTGAAGAAGACAGATGAATGGTGAGCAAATACATGAAAAAATGTTCAGCATCTCTGCTCATCAGAGAAATGCAAATTTAAAACCACCCTGTGATATCACCTAACTCCCATGAGAATAGCCCACTTCACCAAACCCCAAAGTTGCAAATGCTGGCACAGTTGTGGAGACAAAGAAACCTTTTTACACCATTGGCAGGATTGCAAATTAAGACAGCCTCTATGGAAAGAAGTATGGAGAATCCTCAAAGACCTAAAAGTAAATCTTCCATTTGATACCACAATCCTATCTACACATAAGGACATTTGCACTAGAATGTTCAGTGCAGCTTAATTCATAATCCCCAAGATGTGGAAACAACCTAAGTGCCCATTAACCCATGAATGGATTAACAAACTGTGGTATATGTACACCAAGGAATACTATTCAGTCATAAAGACAATGGAGACTTTCCATCTTTTGTATTGACCTGGATGGAGTTGAAGAGCATTCTTCTTAGTAAAATATCACAAGAATGGAAAAGCAAGTATCCAAGGTGCTCAATACTAATATGAAACTAATAGATAAACAACTACATTCCCACCTGAGGAAAAAAAAAACACAGTTAAATTTTAAAAAAAGGGAATGATCTGATATACAAACTCCCTAAAGATTACATTAAAAAAAAAAACCCTGTTAGAACAAATAAATTAACTCACAGCATAATCAACATAAAAAATTAATAGCTTCTCTATATTCTAATAATGAACTGACTGAAAAAATGTTTAAAATCCATTGACAAAAACTGCAAAAGAATGTAGGAATAAACTTAAACAAGAAGGTTAGGTTGTACTTAGAGAAATTACATGATCTAAAAATACCACCAGATGAAATTGTCTTTTCACAATCCAATAAAACCATCCAGAGTCATCGTGATATTTGATTGGCCACTACTGAGCTCTGTGAAATCACCATGTCATTGTTTTTTTCCACCCCATTAGGAGGTAAAATCCTCAAACATCTTTCTTTACTACCAACTTGATGTTAAATTCTCTTTTAATTCTCAGGTGTACAAATAATTCCTGGGCTTGCATGTCCCACATCTCACTCAACAATGAAATCTTCATGACAGGCATTGTTAACAATATATAACACATTTATATACAAAAAAAAAAACACATTTTTTTTTGTGTTGATGAAAATTTGGCTGTAAAATGTTTGTACCCCACAATGCCTGCATTATGCTGGCTGTGTCCCTTTAAGATAAATATACATATGGGTATGCACATACCATTTCTTAGTATTCCCTCATGTACACACTCTCACACTAAGAATAGAGAACATTTATTCACATATCTTTAACACAATAAGGGAAGGGAGTGACGCTCATAGATAGGAGATAATGGGTTGCATCTATTGAGTCATAAATTATTCTTACAGAATGAATCATAACTTTAGGAGAACTTTCAAAATTCGTGGAAGATATATTGAGTATGATTTGCAAAGCATATTTTAGATATGTGTGATTCATTTTATTTAAAAAAGCAACTGTATTATAAAGCATATATACTTTGAAATCAGATGGATTGAGGTTTAATGCTTGGTTCTCTCTGTTACTACTTCAATGTCCTGGGGCCAGTCACTAACTACTTTGAGTCTCCTTTTCATTGGATACAAAAAAGAGAGAGAGAGAGATCATAATTACCTGCCAGAGTTACAGTGAAAATCAAAAATAAAATATGTAAAACTCTTACCTTGTGGTTCTGACAATGTCATTAAATGGTGACAGTAAGAGGTAAGGCTCAAACATTCTGCTCATTGAGATGATTTTTTCTAATACCTGGGAGCTTATACCTCAGAGAACACGTCCACAGCGCCTAGGTGCCAACTGAATATCCCAATGAGAGTTTACGTTCAGAAGAAACTTTACGATATGCATGGGGATTGGGAGGCCAAATTATTCTATCTCAGAAGTTCGCCTTTTTCTAACTTCTGAAAGAAAGAATTTAAGTCACTAAACAGAAAAAAAAATCTGAAAATTATGAATTTGTAGAAATTACTTGCTAATTTCTCTATTCTATTTTTAATTTTAGTTGAAGTATAATTTAAGATCTCACAATAGCAAAGTATTTTGACATTTAATATATCTTCTATATAACTTTTTAAAATTATGAGGCAAATAAATGTCAGCCACTTCAGTTTAATTCTTCTCTGGTTATGATGTTATTTTTTCATTCATATATAAAAATCTAATTTTTTCCCATTTCTACTTTGTTAAATAACTTTAATACCTTTTGCCTCATATCACAAATACTAATGATTCAGGGGTAGTGGTTTTTGTGATAACTATTGGTTTAGCTCAAAGTCATAAACACATGTGTAGAACAATCATGATTTTTAAACAATTTAATTTTCTCTTTGACAATTAAAATTTAATATCTTAAGATTGTGGCTACAATGTTATGATTAAATAGACAATATTAAGCCAAAGATTAACTCACAATACATTCACTTAGTAGTAACCATCAGTTATTTCTATTAACCTAACTGCAAAATACACTTTGCTTTGGCATTTTCTATGGAAATAACATTTAAATTTACTTCTTACTATCCCAAAAAACGCCTTCCTCCAACATGAAATATATAACGATGGTCAGGAAATGCCTATCGTGTTTATCTAAATTATAAGCTCTTGGTACCTAGAGACTGAGTTCAAAATTGGATTTTACCACTTAATAACTATATGACTTTAGGTAAGATAGAATGATTCTAATCATCGTTTTTCTCATTTTAAATATGGAAATAATGTAATAATTATGTTGAGATAAATAGCAAAATTAGTAATGCATTTACTTTTTAAGTCATCAGCTATTCTTCACATATAATTTGCTTGAATTTTGGACAGTAATAATTTTATCCAATAGCTCTTACAATTACATAAAGCTCTATGTCAATTACATAAAGAATATAATTCATTTGAAAAAAGTTACTACCCATGTATGTATGACATAATTCTTAAATCATAAAGGGAGCAATAATCTTCAGGATTACATAATGTGTCATGATATCTGTTGCAGTCAAGGTATATGAAATATTTATTTTTATGACTATCTTTTTTTTTTTTTTTTGTAGAGACAGAGTCTCACTTTATGGCCCTTGGTAGAGTGCTGTGGCGTCACAGCTCAGAGCAACCTCCAACTCCTGGGCTTAAGCGATTCTCTTGCCTCAGCCTCCCGAGTAGCTGGGACTACAGGCGCCCGCCACAACGCCCGGCTATTTTTTGGTTGCAGTTTGGCCGGGGCCGGGTTTGAATCCGCCACCCTCATGTACATGGGGCCGGCGCCCTACCGACTGAGCCACAGGCGCCGCCCTTTTATGACTATCTTAACACAATCTCTTAAGGGCAACTACATGCCCTTAGAACATAGTACCTCTATTATTTTCACAAATATGTGCAAATATCTCTTTCTTGATTTATAAAATTTAAAAAGGATTTACTGGCTCTACACTACAGACTAAGAGAGATTTAGTATGCTTAACATTTTTTCCTCTTGTCATCATTCAAATTGTATGTTTAACTTCTAATCATTGCTCTTTAAGTTCATATATTCTTAATAAATAAGTTATCTATTTCTTTATGAATCAACTTTAAAAAATAAAAGAAAACCTTATGTTATAAGAATGAGGAAATTAGCACATATATTTTGCCTCCGTATCTTTTCCCCATTTTTTAATTTATATTAGGTATTGCATTATCTTAAAAAAAATCAATGATCTTGTTTTAATTCTATTCAGTAACTACAATAAAATCTTCAGCTTTCATTTTACAATGCTTCTAAAAATACAAAAACTTTTAATGATAATTATAACATTGTAGTTTTGTAATCATTTTTACAGTAGGATGAATAATTGCGCCTGTGAACATGGAAATTGGAGCTACAGATAAGGATATATTTCTATGTATTTTGGTATGCACCGTTTGAGGATATTTACTGCATCCAAACCAAATACTATTTAATTTTCTTATATTTTATCAAGTGATTAAAATCATAGCATGCAAGTTTTTCTCTCCTCATATTTGAATCATAGATTTTTATCCAATATTTTTTGCCTCTTGAGTTTTCATAACTATCCCATTTTATGATTTGTTTTCTTAATAAAGAAGAAATATGCTTTTATTTTACTATTTTCTTCTAGTTTATTAATGGTGTTATACGATACAATACACTCCCCAACTTCTTAAGGATGTTCTTAGAATCCTGTGGTTCCTTATGATAAATAAAACTGGTGGCCTTATATATATGAACACATGTGTCACTTTGGGGATAATTCATTTCACTTTCCTGAGCTAGAATTTTGCTTTCCGCTTTTTTCTGGAATACCGTAGCATCATTCCTTGGAGAGTATTTTAATGGTTAGAATAACATTCTAGTTATTTATTTTCCAAAGAATATTTAGGGAAGCTTTCTTGGTACTTACTTGCTTGCTAATATGCAGTATTTATATTTGTAGATATCTTTCTTTTTTATTTTTATGTACATTTTGAAATAATACACTCAGGGTAGTAAATGCAATCATCATCTTACATATTAACTATTTATTGATAGTGAGAACATTTCAGGTCTGCCGTCTTAGCAAATTTTAAGCATACAAAACATTATATTGTTTTTTACCTCATTGTATTATTAACTATACATATGATGCTGTACATCAGTTTTTTAAGACTTATTTATCTTATAAGTAAAAGTTGCTACCCTTGATCATCATTGCCACACTTTTTCTGCCTCCTGACCCGGCAACTGCTGTTGTAGTCTTTGCCTCTATGAGTTCTTCTTTTCAATGTTACCCATAGCAGTATTTCTCTTTCTGTGCCCGTCTTATATTACTTAACATACTGTCCACCTGATCCATCTTTGTTGTTGAAATCGCAGGATATTCATCATTTTTATGGCTGAATAATAGTCTATGGTGATTGTACACTCATGCTTTTTTATTTGTTTATTCACCGTTAACAGCCATTTCAGTAGCTCCAATTATCTTGGCAATTGTGCATAATGCTGGAATAAACACGTGGTACAGATTTTTTTTTGAAATACTTATTTTTATTTCACTTGATTAAATATCTAGAGATAAGATTGCTGGGATATGTGGTAGTTATATATTTTTAACTTTTTAAAATTGTTTTTTATTAAATCATAGCTGTGTACATTAATGCAATTATGGTGTACAATGTGCTTTTGGAAAGATGTTTGGAGATCACTTAGGCACCTAAAAATAAACCTACCATTCGATCCTTCAATTCCTCCACTAGGTATCTATACAGAAGACCAAAAATCACTTTATAACAAAGATATTTGCACCAGAATATTTATTGCAGCCCAATTCATAATTGCTAAGTCATGGAAGAAGCCCAAGTGCCCATCAAGCCATGAATGGATTAATAAATTGTGGTATATGTACACCATGGAATATTTTGCAGCCTTAAAAAATGATGGAGACTTCACCTCTTTTATGTCTACATGGATGGAGCTGGAACATATTCCTTTTAGCAAAGTATCTCAAAAATGGAAAAAAAGTATCCAATGTACTGGGCCCTACTATGAAACCAATTTATAAACACCCACACTTCCATATGAAAGCAGTAACCCAACTCCAGCCCAAGATGAAGGGGAAAGAGGAGGGGAGGGAAGAGAAGGAGGGGAGATGGGTGGAGGGAGGGTCATTGGTGGGATCCCACCTGTGGTGCATTTTACAATGGTACATGTTAAAGCTACTAAGTGTAAGATACAAATGTCTTAACACAATAACTAAGAAAATGCTGCGAAGGCTGTGTTAACCAGTTTGATGAAAGTATTTCTTTCTTTCTTTTTTTTTTTTTTTTCTTATTTTGCAGTTTTTGGCCAGGGCTGGGTTTGAACCCACCACCTCTGGCATATGGCCTATTCCTTTGAGTCACAGGTGCCACCGAAGGTATTTCAAGTTGTATATAAAACCAGCACAGGGTAGGTGCCATCTATCTACTTTATCATCACCGATCTCTGCTTTCACTTTCTCTTGTTAACATTTGAAAGTTGTACTGGTTACAACATTCTAGTTTTAAAATCGTGGCTCCAATGCCTTCTAGCTCTAATGCTGCTACATAGAAGTTTGGTACCAGTTGAGTATTTTCCTTTGAGTGACAAACTTGCCACTTCTAATGGCCACCTAACTGCTCCTCCACTTCTCTGGAATTTATTGGGTGCTTATTTTTGTCCTAGAATATAAACATTTTATGACAGTGCTTTTACACGTGAGTGTTTTAATCATTTTCTGGCTTTTATTCTTATAAGCTCTTTCTAAGGAATTTTATTCTAATGTTTCTTCTTTTTTATTTCAGGTAAATGTATGGGTTCAAACCAGTAGGCTGCATTTTTTGCAAGTTGTTAGGTAAAGTCCAAGTTGTAATTGAGCCCTTCACCCAGGAGGTGTGCCATAGACCCTCACATTGTACCCATTAGGTGAGAACTTGCCAAATTCCTACCCTCCTTCCTTCTTCCCTGCCCTCCCCCACTTGAATTTAATTGTGTTTTATTCTTGTATGTGGATTTAGTTAGTTGTTCATCTACTAGTTTCATATTAGAATTGAGTACATTGATGATTGCTTTTCCATTCTTGTGATACTTTGCTTAGGATTTTGTCCAAATTCATCTAGGTAAATACAAAAGATATAAAGCCTCTGATAAACAATCCCCCTCCCCCAGAAAAAAGCATATAAGGAAGGAAATAATCCCTATTTAAGAAATGGTGCTGCGATGACTGTTTAGCCAAATGTAAAAGACTCGTACTGGATCTACATCTCTCGCCACTTATAAAAATGGACCTATGCTGGATAAAAGATTTAAATCTAAGGCATGAAATTATAAAATTCTAGGAGAAAGTATGGCAAAACTCTTGATTACATCATCCCAAAAAACAGATTTTATGAAGAAAACCCCATTGGTAATTGCAGCAAAACCAAAAATAAATAAATGGGACATGACCAAGCTAAAAAGGTTCTGCACAGCTAAGGGCACAACAGCTAAAGAGAACAGACAACCTTCAGATTGCGAGAAGATGCTTTACATTTTGCAATTCTGACAAGGACCTAATAACCAGAATCAACAGAGAACTCAAACTAATCAACAAGAATAGATTGAACAGCTCCATTTATCATTCACTGGGCAAGAGGCATGACCAGAACTTTCTCCCACACAGACAGATTTAAAAAAGCTAATTGTCCCTAATCATCAGAGAAATGCAAATCAAAACCACCTTGAGATAGCCCCTAACCCAGAGAGCATAGCCCACATCACAGAGTCCCAAGGTTACAGATGCTGCCATGGACGTGGAGAGGAGGGGACACTTTTACACTGGTGGTGGGACTGCAGTCTAATGCAGCTTCTTTGGAAAGAAGTATGGCGAATCCTCAAAGAACTCAAAATAGACCTTCCATTTGATCCCACAATACCATTATTAGGTATCTATTCAGAAGAAAAAAAATCATTTTACCATAAGGACATTTGCACTAGAATTTTTATTGCAGCTCAATTCACAATCACCAATACTTGTAAACAGTCTAAGGGCCATCAAGCCACAAACAGATAAACTATGGTGTATGTTTACTATAAAATAATATTCAGCCATAAAGAAAGATAGAGATTTTACAGCTTTTGTATTAACTTAGATGGTTTGGAGAGTACCCCTCTAACATTTCTTAATTATTTCTAACTAGTATATTTTTTCTATACTTTTTCTGAAATCCCTGTTATGTGGATGGCATAATTTTTCTCTTGATAATTTGATATGTCTTTTCTTTTACATTAATTATCATTTTCTCAGGTATTAGTGATTATTTGTTCTTTCTAGCTTTCTTTTTGGGTTTTTGCTTTTCTCAAATGTCCAATGACCTTGATTGTCAATACATATTGGTGAATTATAGGCTGCTATAAATATAGATGTTGGGGGGAGTTTCTGAGGAAAATGAATCAACTTCTTCCTCTAGCACCAAGAGTTCTTGTTCCAGAATTGAGTGGCTTACTGCTAGCTCTGTGAGCATAGGATGGAGACTTCAATTTAGAATGAGGAAGCTATGGGGTGTTTAGAACAAGGAAGCAGTAAGTAACCTCATGAAATTACCTTAACTTTTGTTAATAAAATTGGTAACTTCTCAGCTTTGTTTTTTTCTTTTTTTAGTTTTCATTGTTAAGAAAATAAATATTTGCCATATCACCTTCTTTTTTTAGAAAAGAAAGCAAATTTTTATTGAATAAAAGTTAAATCAGGATGTGGCGCACATTACAGGCAATCTGTTCAGTGATTACAAAGATAGAAAGGGAGCTCACACTTTTATATAGCTGAACAGATAACACCTGATTACATGCCTATTCTCAAGATATGCAGTAAATAGTCCTCAAGGAAGAAGATTTGACAGCACCATTTGTCACAAATGGTTCATCCCACATGCATTTGGTAAATGAGGTGACCACCTGTGTTAACTAATTGTATGTATCCAAAGTTTCTCATTCTTTTTTTAAATTTATTTTTATTTATTTTTTATTAAATCATAGCTGTGTACATTAGTGCAATCAAAGAGTACAATGTGCTGATTTCATATACAATCTGAAATATTTTCATCAAACTGTTTAATATGGCGTTTTCTTAGTTACTGTATGAAGACATTTGTATTCTGCATTTAGTAAGTTTCGCCTGTACCCATTCTAAGATGGCTGTAGGTGTGGCCCCACCCATTACCCTGCCTCCACCCTAACCTCCCCCCTTCCCTCCCCTCCTTTTAAAGAAAGACTCTGTACAAAGAAAATATAATTTCTGGCCCCACAAACTGATTAAATTTTCTAAAAATAATTCCCTACATTTGAGCATCAATCCCACATCTACTGTATCTCAGACTCTTGGGAGGAAGCAACAGTTGGTCAGAAATCTGATTCAGGCTGTGATAACCTATACATATTTACAACCACACAGCCCATTGGAGTTTGAGCTCTTTGTATTCCACAGAGATGGATGAACTATAAGAGAACTTAAGTGCTTGGTGTTGCTGTTGCAATCTCATGAGAAAACTATTCATCATACTCAGAAATTCTGTAGATGGGTAATTGAGACAGGACATGGCAGAGACAGCTTCTCTCCAGCCCACTGTGATGGGGCCTTAGATGGAAGACACAAAGCCTGGGGCCCAGAATAAGCTCCAGGATCATTCCCTCGGGTATCTAGAGGTTCATAATGGTTTATGGCCAGCAGTCTTCATTTAACTCCATGTAGTTTTTCTAAATGGGTTGTGGAGGACGGGCTCCAGGGGCAGACACACAGAGAGAAAGAGCCAAGCGGAACATAATTATCACCTTTTGTGATCTAGCCTCAGAAATCTTGTAGCATCATTTCTGCTACCTGATACTAATTGAAGCCAGTAGCTAAAACAGACTGCACCCCTTGAGGAAGAGTGGCAAAGTTCTGGAAGAGAACTTGGGCCTGAAATGTTGCTGTGGGCATCTTTGCAAACACAATCTGTGACTCACGGGTCACAACAATTCCCATCTCTCCAACATGTAAGATATTTTGCCCCAGAGTATCAGCCTGTTGCAACATCAGTCTCAGGCTGGAGATCCCATGTTGAGTTCTACACCAAGTCCAGGGGTGGAAAATCCTTCTCAGTTACAGTTCTTCATGTATGGTTGTTCAGTTCTTACAACCCTTATCTAAAGAGACAAGTTACTTGTCAATTTATGGTGATGGAATAGGCTCTCGATAGCCAACCAGCATACAGGTGTCTGTTTAGAAAACAGGCAAGCAAGTGTGACACACAGAGCAGTCTTGGTTCACAGCAAAAGTATAATCCAGCCATGCTCGCCTTGGGAGGCCCTCAGTTAGGCCTCAGGCTAACTTGCCGCAGTACGTATCCCTTCTGCCTTTTTGGCTCTTTGTTTTGACTTCTGAGTAATTCTTCATTACAAGAATTAGCACTTGAAGCTTAATAGTTTTCTATTCATTTTCATTTTGTCTCTGTCCCTGTCAATTTGTGGTCATAAATTTTTTTTTAAATGTCAACAGTTTCTCATGGATCAATGTACACTACATGTTGTCATGCAAACTGTCCTGTGTCCTGGGCTCCCTGGGATGCTGCTAGGGGACTTTGTCCTCTGATTCTCAGAGAGGGTTATATGAGGCACGTCTGGAAGATTCTTAGAGGGTCTGGCTGATATCAGACTAAATGGCTCTTTAAGGCACTGCCTTGTACCTTTGGGGGGTCTGAAAAGATTTTAAAGCCACATCCTAGGTTTTATCTTTGTTATGAAGCTCTTCTCTATTTTTTAAAAGTGTACAATCCAGTGGTTTTTGCTATATTTACAAAGTTGTGCACCATCACTACTACCTAATTTCAGAACATTTTTGTCACCTCAAAATGAAGCCTTGTATTCATCTGTAGACGCTCCCTGTCCTCCCTCCCAGCAGCTCATGGCAATTACTTCTATTCTGGATAGTTCATATAAATGGAATCATACAATATATGGGTGTGTGATTCTGGCTTCTTTCATTTTTGCATGTTTTCAAAGTCCATCCCTAATTCAGCATGCCTAAATATTTCATTCCCTTTTATTTCAGAATAATATCCCATTGTGGGGTTATTTAGACATTTTAATGGACATTTTCTTTATCCATTCGTCAGTTGATGTATATGAGTTATGTGCATTTTTGGCTAATATGAATAATGCTACTACAAGCATTTGTGTACATCTTTTTGCATAGACTTATTTTCAGTATTCTTGACTATATAGTTTGAAGAGACATTGCTAGGTCACCTAGAAACTCTATATTTAACTTTTAAAGGAACCGCCAAAATGTTTTCCAAAGTAATATACCACTTTACATTCTCACAAGTAATGAATTAGGGTTTCAATTTCTCTATACCATCACCAACACATTATTTTTTCTCTATTTTTTTTTTTGAGACAGAGTCTCACTGTGTTGCCCTTAGTAGAGTGCTGTAGCATCACAGCTCACAGCAACTTTGAACTCTTGGGCTCAAGTGATTCTCTTGCCTCAACCTCCCAAGTAGCTGGGACTAAAGGCACCAGCCACAACACCCAGCTATTTTTTGTTGCAGTTGTCATTGTTGTTTTGCTGGCCTGGGCCAGGTTTGAACCTGCCAGCCTCAGTGTATGTGGCCAATGCAGTAACCACTGTGCTACGGGTGCCGAGCCATTTTTCTCTCTTCTTTAGTATCATCCTACAGATTGTGAAATGGTATCTTGTGGTTTTGATTTGCATTTCTTTAATGACTAATGATGTTGACGCTCTTTTCATGCATTTATTGGCTGTTTATTTATTCTCCTCATAGAAAAGTCTATTAAAGTCCTTTGAAAATTTTTTTTTTGTTCCAGAATAATGCAAGGGTAAAAATGTGGTGACATGAATTGTTTCTGTGCAGTTGGAGTCAAGGTTACAGGTGCACCCCTTACCCAGATGGCATGCATTGTAACCCTTAGGTGTTAACTTACTCGTCCTCTCCTTTCCCCTCCCACATGCTTGGTTTTCATTAGAGTTTTACTACCATATGTGCACATGGGTGTTGATCAATTAGTTCCAGTTTAATAGTGAGTACATGTGGTGTTTGCTTCTCCACTCTTGCAATACTTAGAAGCATCGTCTACCGTTCCATCCAAGTTATTAAGGGAAGGTATCAGTTCACCATTTCTTATGGCCGAGTAGTTCTCTACTGTGTACAGATGGAGAACTTTGCAGAGGAAGAGAATGAGTTATCTTCAAACCAAAATTGCCTTGAAAACAGAATAGTTTATTTTTAGCCTACCTCTAATGTCATTTGATGATAATCGTTGAGCAAAAGCCAGGAGACACTTCCTAAATTCTGCCTAAAAATCTCCTTCGCTAGATAGGTCAGTTCACTAGGTACAGTTTCTGTTTTCCACGTTTACTACAAACCAATAAACATACCCTCCCACCCCCCAATATGTGGTAGAGCAGGAGCCCCCCTTCCTCCACTTTGCAATAACATTTCCCACACTTCTTTTAAGATCTTCCTGACAGTCTTTTAGACAGCCATGTGACTTCTCCTGACAATCACTTGGAGGCTGCTCTAGTCCATTTGGGAGGCTGTAACAGAACACCATAAACCGGCTCGCTCACAAACAACAGAAAATTATTTCTCACAGTTTTGGAGGCTGAGGAGAATAAGATAAAACCACTGCAGGTTAGGAGAATAGTGAGGGCTGTTTCCTGGTTCATAAATAATGTCTTCACTTTGACAGAAGGGTTGCGGGGTCTCTCTCACCCCTACCTTTATAAGGGCATTATTCCCACTCAAGAAAGTTTTACCCTCATGACCCAATCATCCCCCGCCCATGCCCTAGCTCTTAATGACATCAGTGAGGGGTTAGGATTTCAACATGGGACTTTCAGGAGGGACACAGACATTCAGAGCCCAGCAGAGGCCCCCTCTTGGCCTTTGCCAGCACCGACTCAGTGTCATTTCAGCTTCCATCCATCATATGCTCTCAACGGCACATTTGAGTTTTGTTACTCCAAAATTGTACTTTCAGGTACGAACATCTGTTTCACACACTTTGGCTGAATAAACTATTCTGAAATGTAGTGGAGCAATATTATCATTTACTGTGCTATGAGTTTTGTTGATCGGGAATTTGGATAGAATTCAGTGGGGATGTTTTTCTCTGCTTTTTCATTATCTGTGACCTTGGCTGAGAGACTGTAAGGGTGAAAGTCTGCAAACCTCTGAAGGCTCATTCACTCATATCTGAACATTTATGTTTTTTGACTGGAACTTTTTCTCTCCACTTGAGTCATTCCATGTGGGTCATTTTAGGCTTCCTCTCAGGATGGCAGCTGAGCCCTAAAAGGGTGTGTGTGAGTGTATGTGTATGTGTGTATGTGTGTTAGAGATAGAGAGAGAGCAAGAGAGACTGAAAGAGAGGGAGAGAGACAGAGAAAACACACACATACTTGAAATCCAGAGACAGTCCTATCACATTTGGTGACCTAGCCTTGGAAGACAACCAGAGTCACTTCAGCTGCATTTCAATTATTGAGGCAGTTACAAGAGCTTGTCCAGGTTTAGGAGAAGAGAAATAGATTTCATCTGCTGCAGGAGACTAGCAAACATATAGAAGAGCATGTGAGACTGAAAATAGCACTGTGGTCATCCCTGAGAAACAAACTCTGCCACCCTAGGTTTGACTCGACTTAACTCTACTTTCCACTGTAGGAGGGCGGTGAGAGATGGGGAAGCACAGCCCAGGACCTTGGAATGGGACCTCCTTTGCAAATGTTGTCTCTTCTTGCATTTTCAGCTTTGTTGTACTTTACGTGTCCAAAAATAGTTTTCTACATCCCTGAAATATCCAGGTCTTCAGAGCGTGTGTGTGCATGTGTGTACATACGTGTGTGTATATCCATGTGTGTGTACATGTATGCATGTGTCCATGCATGTGCATGTGTACATGTGTATGTGTGCTTGTGTGCATGTGTCCGTGCATGTGCGTGTGTACATGTGTATGTGTGCATGTGTCCGTGCATATGCGTGTGTGTATGTGTATGTGTGTGTGCATGTGTGTATACATGTGTGCGTCTGTGCATTTGTGTATGTGCGTGTGTGTGTCCGTGCATGAGAGCACTACTGGATCCTTTGTAGCATTTTCTGTTTCATCTGTTCCCTCTTGCCCTGAGCAGTGATCAACCTGCCAGAGATCCTAGAAATGGTCATTAAGGGGATAAATTAGGTTCTGCTTTGCCCAAAGTCTAATTCAAATAGAAACTGACAGTAAATCAACAAGAAAAGACCTGGGACATCTCCCTTGATCCAAGAGTGCTGACTGGTTTCCTCATCACATTAGAGAATGAATTACAGTGAGTGTTCTTATGGTGACAAAGGAGATAAGACTATGTGCTAATGGCCCTTTCTGGACTCCTCTTTCTTTGATTGAGCATTATTTTATGGCTAGAACGGCAAGGAGATATTTTAGAAATTTTTGTAAAATTGTAATATAAGTGGATGTGGTATATTTTTATTTTACTTCTAGATCTTAAATAGTTAAAATGAGAATATAAAAATATAACTTGTGTAACTGGGGAGAGAGGAAATATTTTTATAAAGACCATGTGTTTATACCACACCCTACAACCTAGTAAGACAAAAATTAAATCTTAAGCTGGACAGGGATTTTTGTCATCACTCTAATAGTATATCAAAGTCAGGTTTTTCTATAGCTTTTAATACTATATAAAATATGCATAAAGTAATAAAGTTTAATAGTAGATCTATATGAAAATTCTATGGCAGCTCCCTACATATCATGAAACTAATATTAAGTGACTGGAAAAGACAAATTTAATCTAATTTAAAGAGTAAATATTAAGCAACCTCTATGTGCTGCGTATAGTGAGGCATTCAAATATGTTTCTCCCTCAAGTAGATAAAGCATGCAAATAATTTAAAAACAATCATTTATTTGTTGATCTTGATATGTGCAGCATTGAGCTAAGCAATTTGGTACTCAGCAAGGACCTAGTTTGTCCTTCAGAGATGTTGTAATTTATTTTGGAAGAATAGTAAGAACAGTAAAAAAAATCAAAACAAATAACAAACAATGATATGTTAAAACCCTATTTTTTAAAAACAGTGGAGTTCCAAATACTAAATATTATGAGCTACAAGGGCAATTAATGTTTCCTAAGTAAAAAGAGAAAGAGATAGTGAAGAATGAAGTATTATGAAAGGGACAGAATTTTAAAACAAGACTTAGAGGGGGACTAGAGTTCCCAAAGATGGAGAAGAAGGGAGAAAAGTTTTTTTTAGAAAAGGGGAGAGAATACATGAGCACAACCACTGAGATGGGCAGAAAAGACATTCTGTAAGAAGAAACATCTCCTGGAACATTTTGAGACAAGAGCAACTTCTGGGTGGAAAACTAGGGATCGTGGGGCCTCAGGGCTCTGGATCTAGTCCTTTCTCTGTGCTCCTGCTGGTTTTTTCGCTGTCAAAGAGGCCACCACCACCATTGTGGTGTAGTGATAAAAATTAAATCCCACAACACAAAATTCTGTGCAGTGTGCAGTTATTAAACTATCAATCTCGTCACAAGAGGAATTATTGCTAAATGCTAAAACAGTATCCCTTTTTCTATTCAGCACTGTCCTAATACAAAGTGGATAATTTAGCTGCAATAGTGACATGAGTCTTTCATTCCACAGCAAGTAGTTACCGCAAGTGCAGTTTTGATGCCAGTTACATCCTACGGGGAGGCACCCAGTATAACGCCTGAAATGGGACAGACAGGTTGGCCCTGCTTTAGGAGTTTCCTCTCACACTCAGGGGATTCTGTTTAAGATGCGCCTAAGCTATTTAGTCTGAATAAGTAAATATCTGACTCAACTGCCTGAACGATAGTAAGAGATGGTGGAAAATTATGAGATTTGGATGAAGACTGATCTGGGTTCAAATATTGGCCTCACTGTAGCCACAATATGTGCATTGGGCAAGCAACAGAAGTCCTCTGGACCACAGCGACCAAAGTAAGAACAAAACCTGTCCTTTTACTTCACAAGTTTACAGTGAGTGAAGAGTGGGTATGGGGTATATGAGGATCAAATAACTAATAAGGGCTAGAACACTGCAAACAGCTACACTGGCTTTAATTTTGCTTTTATTCCTAAATTAATGAGACCTGATTTCTATCAGTCTGTGAAGTTCTGTCATACGTTAAGATGCGTTACTTACAAATACATGAAAAAAATGCTCATCACCCCAAATATCAGAGAAAAGAACATCAAAACCACCCTGAGATATCTTCTAACCCCAGCAAGAACAGCCCACATCACAAAGGCCCGAGGTTCAGATTCGAGTGTGGGTCTGCAGAGAAGGGAACACTTACACGCTGCTGGTGGGATTGCGGCCTAACACAGGCTAAGACAGCCTCTCTTGGAAAGAAGTATGGAGAATCCTCCAAGAGCAAAAAGTAGACCTTCCATTTGATCCTGCAATCCCATTACTAGGTATCTACCCAGAAGGAAAAAAAAAAAGTCGTTTAACCATAAGGACATTTGAACTCGAACGTTTGTAACAGCTCAATTCACCATGGTCAGGATGTGGAAACAACCCAAGCGCCCATGGACCCAAGAATGTGTTAATAAATTGTGGTGTATGTATACATGGAATATTCTTTAGCCATAAAGAAAGTTGGGAAACTTAAAATCTTTCCTATTTACCTGGAAGGACATGGAGAACATCCTCCAAATTATCACAAGAATGAAAAACCAAGCATCCAATGTAATCAGCATCAATATGAAACCAGTAGATGAACAACTAGGTGCCCCGGGAAAGAAAACGTCCTTAGGTTCAAGAAGGTGGGGGTGGGCAGTGGGAGAGGTGTGGGAAACTCTCACCTATGGAGTATAAGGTAAGGGCATATGCCACATCTCCTGGGGAAGGGCTCAACTACAACCCGGACTTTACATAACAAGTGCCAATAATGTAACCTGATTGTGTGTACCCTTATATTAATCTGATATTAAAAAATTAATAAGTTTCCCTCAGAAAAAAAAGAAAAGGATATATTACCTAAAAATGTGCCTTAACAGAGTCACTTTCTAGGTCTCTCTTTTCTTTTTTTTTTTTTAATTTCATTTAATTTATTTATTTATTTATTTTTGAGACAGAGCCTAGGTCTCTCTTTTCTCCCTAAGAGAGAGAGACTCACGTCCAACTCCCTTTGGAGTGCTCTAAATTTTCTCTTTATTCTTCCTAAATACAATCTTTCTGTTACCCTGGCTCTTGCCTCTGCCGCTCCAGTTTCATTTTCAGTTTCCGCCCACTTTTGCTTTTGTCCCCACCATGCCACTGTTGAACTTTCTACCTCAGTCAAGTAATTGAACCAGGTCAACTGGGTTCAGGGAATTGGGGCCCGACCCCAACATCTTTTCTGGTGCTGTGAACTTAGGTAACCAATGAGTAATAGAAAGAGACCATCAGTGGCCAACTGAAAAGTGTAATACTGCCTGGAGGTGCAGGGAAGCCAATGAAAGATTTGCAGCCAGTTTCAAGAGGAGTGTTTAATACCTTTGTCTCCCTCTCTCTCACCTTTTCTCCTTCAATTAGTCCAACTCTCTTTGGACGTGCTCTAGCTTTTTTCTTTACTTTTCCTAAGTAAAATCACTCTGTTACCTTGGGGTATGGGGGGGTGGTGGTGGTGGGCATATTTATATTTATAAAATTTTATATTTATAATTTTTTATATTTATATTTATATTTATATAAATATATAATTTTTATATTTATATTTATATAAATATATAATTTTTATATTTATATAAATATATAATTTTTATATTTATATAAATATATAATTTTTATATTTATATAAATATATAATTTTTATATTTATAACATTCCCAGACACACTTAAATACCAATTCTTAGGGCTCTTTCTTAAAATTCAATAAGGATTCAGGATTATAAAACCAGGTAATAATTGAAAAAATATACATATCTTGTTCTGCAGTAAATATTGAGAGAAATTTTCTCTATTCTACTCTGCACAAGTCTGTTTTATGTAAACAAGAACACAGAGTTCAATGGGATTTTAAGAAATATTTTACTTATAAATTGTTGCTACTAAACTTCGCTACTTTATTATGGAGAACCTTCAGTTCACATGGAACACTGGATTCTTTCTTTTCCACGGTTTTTACTCTTTTCCACGGCAGATTTCTTCCTTTGTTTTCCCAGAAACAAATAGCGAGTCTTCTTTCTTTCAGTCCTAATTCCATGCTGTAGTCAATTTGACTCACCCACAATTATGCTAAATATCTTCATTCAGGATAGTTAACCTCAGCAATTGTCCAACTACCACTTCCCGAAATAGTCTGTAAGGTGAGCTATTTATTCAGAGTTCCTTCTCTTAGTAACCTACTTACAGCTACATGGGAGGAATGTTGGCTCAATTCATCGGTATATATATTGGACAAATGTGACATGGCATCTTCTTGATTTATCTTTTCCTGGTATCTATTCCTGCCTAGTAGAAGGACCACACTACAACTTTTTTCAGAATGTATTCCAAGCACCTCTGTGAATCATAACTGTGACACTATCGCCTCTTTACTAGGTCGGAACACAGTGGAACGAATATGTCTTTAGCTGATAAGCAGTTTCATTTTTATTGTCACATACAGAAGCATAAACATCTACAACACAGTGAGCCCACTGTTCATAAAGGAATACATAAAAGCTAGCTGAAAACAAAAAGCTGGAGAATGAATTAAAATAGTACCATAAAAATAAAATGCAGAGTTTTAGGCTCTCAAATTGTTGATTGTGAAGTCCCACAGAGGCCCATTAAGTGGAATCTTTCCGTTTATATAAATATAGCAGATGGCTAGGAACTTGAAGAGTCTATTAAATTTTAAAAATATTTTGGAAATAATATGCAACTAATGTCTCTCTTAACTATTACATGTTCTTTTTTTCATCTTTCCTAGAATATGTTGAATCACTACAATTATTGGCTCTGTATGTTCTCAAATAGTTTCTCTCTGTTTTCTTCTTCTATTATTATGATAACTGTATTTGTTTACTGTGGTCCCAGTGCCTACGGCCCAATGGATGAATGGAGGAGTCAATTAGTCCCCAGAAATCTCTGAAAAAGACTCTGTCTGTCAATGAGGGACTTCAAGGAGAGCTCAAATGCATTTTAGATCTAGGAAAATGCTTCCAAGTTCACAGAACATAAGTTTTTCACATGTAGGGATATTAGCATCAGTTCTCAATCATCTTCAGTAATGACATTGTAAAAATGATGATCATAAAGATCAATTTGGGAAACTTTAGACTATGTTTCAGAAGAGTTCAAAATCCTGGGAAAGATATGCCTGTGGCCACAATGCTTAGAATTAAAGGACAAGAAGGTTGAACCATTAATTAGAAATGATCAGAGGACAGAACCACCAAGGCAAGTCAGTGGGCACAAAAAAGAAATCATTAGAAGTAAAGCTAATAAAGTCTTCAGAAATATTTAAGCTTCTCTAAATTATGGCAATGGGTTTGGAGAGTTTAGCTGGTTGCTTTTCTGAAAGCACAGTCCTAGTAAGTACCCTGTGAGGGTTGGATAGTTTACCAATGAATTCTAGTCCCTGTGTGGCAGCTGATGCTCCCTCCATGAGTGGAGAACCCAAAGGAAATGTCAAGGTGGCTAGCATTATAAAAGTTAGAGTTTGAGGCGGTGCCTGTGGCTCAAAGGAGTAGGGTGCCGGCCCTATATGCTGGAGGTGGCGGGTTCAAACCCAGCCCCAGCCAAAAACTGTAAAAAAAAAAAAAAGTTAGAGTTTGGGGTCCTAAGTCTAAGTTTAGCTCATAACCCACTCCTACACTTATTCATTAAATATTGAGCACCTACCATGAACCAGATGGTAGAATACATCTGTGAACATTAAAAAGAGCCTCAGTCAGAGAGCTTCCATACAAATTAGAGAACTCATCTACAAATATAAAAAAAAGTGGAGTTCAGAGAGGTTACCAACATTCCCTAAAGTAGTACAGCTGATAAGTAGTTGAACCAGGATTCAAAACAGGCTTTGATTCAAAGCCTGTTTCTCCCACAGAGCCAATATACAAGTAGAATTGGGTCCGCCGACCCAAACTGAATACATACAAATACACTAGTGATTTCTATATAGTTTAAGGAATCTATGCTTTTTACACTCTAAGAGGGTATAATTTTGCAAAAAGCTTTATTTCTAGATAATATTTATATAAACTTACAGCAAAAACAAATAAATAAAAACTAACCCAGACTTCAGACCACGCAGACTGCAAAATTTTGGAGGAAATCCTCTTAATGAAATATTTATTCATCTTAATTATTTTAATAAACTGTCATATCTAAATCATCCAGACATCTCAGCCTTGCCTTTCTTTCTCACAGAGGATAATCTTTCAGGATTCTATACTGGAAAGTGCCACACGAGAATCATGTAATTCTGAAAGAAACAATTCCTCTGCTTCAGTTAGCCCCTTGCTCCCAGTTTCTTAGAAGATGCCACTTGAATTCCCCCAATTATACTTTTGCCTTACTACTTGCTCTTGATGAGTGCATGGACTTCCTTTCTATATTTGCTGTCATTTGTATATTTTCCAATACCACGTTGAAAGCCGCCATGCTATTGAAAGCATTCTCCAAATGCCCCAGCCCTTGCGATCTATCCAATCTTAGGAATTTGTGTAAGTGTGTGTGTGTGTGTGTGTGTGCAAACACTAACCTGCATCCACCATACTCTTGGGGCTTAACACATCCTGCTTTATGTTATCATCTTACTAGGAGACTCCCTATAATCTTCTTACCTTGAACGTGCTGAGGAAGCAAGCCCCTATTTTAAAGAGACCTGTGTGGCCAGGAACCAAGATCAGCTTCTAGACAAAAGTCAGGTAAACACTGAAGAAATGGAGCCTTCAGTCCAATTTGGGAGGAACTAAAATTTGTCCCAAATCCTGCATCGTGGGAACCATATCCTCCTCAACTGAGTCTCCAGGCGGGACCTCAGCCCTCGCCAAACCTTCATTGTAACTTTGTGAGAAATCGTCAAGTAGGAGACCCAGCTGAACTTTGCCTGGACTCCTGACCCACAGAAACTGTGAGATAACAAACATGGGCTTCAGCGGCTAAGTTTGTGGCCGATCATCTGTTACGTAGCAATAGATAATGAATACACCTGGGGTAAGGGGACAGACATTAAAGTCTGCCTCTGCAGACATTACAATCTTACATTCAGGACTGAGAAAAGAAAGAATCCTGAAATGTATGGACTGCTATTGATAAAAGACCACATAATAAATGCAGTCCATTGGTGATCAATAAAGAGAAACTCACACCTCCTATCTTATTAGAAAGCATTTTCTATGTGGAACATCTTCCCTGTCACATGACAAATATTCTTTGTTACCTGTAAGTAACAGCAAAGAGCTCGCTTGCTAAACATAATGTCAGTGTTCTGCGCAAAGATTCAAGAACACTTCAGGAAGCTTACCATTCGATCAAGGGAAGACCAGGCAGTATCTTTTTTTGCCCCTACTCTCTCAAATCCTCTCATTTCTTGCTTACTCCACTTTGTCCAGGCAGTGTTACCTCATTAGACAGATGTGAATGTTACAATGTAAGAATAAAAAAGAACACTTTTTGCCCTCCTCCCAGTTGAATTTTACATACACTTCCTGAGACTATAGCTAATGCCTATCAATTTATAATGAACTGCAGCTCAGCTAAAAATATTTGCCTTGTGGAAATGATGCTATGCATCTGAAAATAACTGTCATGTGAAAGCTAATTTGCCTTAATTCAATAACAGTCATGTGCTAGAGAATAAAGAATAGGAACTTAGGAGCTAGAAAACATTTGAATTTGAATCTGGCTTCTGTAATGGACCAGTTTTTTAAATTACATGGTTTCTACATCTCACTGAATCTGTTTTCTCCTCTGTGAAACTGAGATTATAAGAGCCCGGCCAGCGTTGCTTTTGACGAGCATACTAAGTGATGATGTGGCCATGGGGTCTTATGACAGTTTCTCAAATATCAATTACCTTCTCTCCACCTCCTCCCTATCCCTTCTACCCACCACACAAACTCACACAGTCAAACCACGTTTTTACGTAGAACGTTTTACGTTCTACAATTTATTGTTTCTCAGAGAGCGTAACAGGATATTTTTTCACTTGTGAGATAACAATCTTATGTACAGGACAGTAATAGCCATAGTTGACAGTAAATTTCACTTTCTTCTGAGGTTGTGGCCTGAGTTCCTTATTTCCTCTTGAAGGTCTGTGGAAATAAAACATATTTTACAAACTGGCAAATAAAATCCTATGTATTTATCCTTTACGATATGCTATTTTTTAAATGTGTATTCATTTTAGAATGACTAAATTTAGCTAACATATGCTCTGCCTCATGCAGTTATCATTTTTGTAGTAAAAGCACTGAACATCCACTCTCTTAGAACTTTTCAGGAACACATATATTGTTATTAACTATAGTCAGCAGGATGTACAATAGCTCTCTTGAACTTATTCCTACTGTGTGATGGAAATTTTGTATTCTTCAGCCAACATCTCCCCAACACTCCCAGCAACTTCTGCCCTGAGACCCGCTATCTAGTCTCTAGTTCTATGGAGATCAACTTTTTTAGATTCCAAATATGAGAGACATATTGTGGTGTATGTCTTTATGTGCCTGGCTTATTTCAAATTCAACTCAGTGTTCCCCAAGTTCAACAACTTGGTGTTGAAAATGGCATTATAGGGTGGCGCTGTGGCTCAAAGGGGTAGGGCGCCGGTCCCATATGCTGGAGGTGGCGGGTTCAAACCCAGCCCTGGCCAAAAAAAAAAAAAAAAGAAAAGAAAATGGCATTACATTTTGTCAGGAATATAATTTTCCCACACTGGCAGACACTCGTTATGGTGTAACTATGAACATACATAGACATTGTACCTGTTGTCTACATTATCTATTACTATTTCACAAATTATCCCCAAACCCAATAGCTCCAAACGCCTGTTGTATTACCTCACAAGATGTTTGGGCTTACAAATCCAGCGGGGTGTAACAACCCTGTTTCCCCGAAAATAAGACAGTGTCTTATTTTAAGGTGTGCTCCCAAAGATGCACTAGGTCTTATTTTCAGGGCACGTCTTATCTTTCCTGTAAGTAGGTCTTATTTTCGGAAGATTTCTTATTTTCAGGGAAACAGGGTAGAATGAATTTTTTGTACAGGTTGTAATGTTTCAGTAGTTTTCAGCTGTTTGATATGCAGGCTTGAGAATCCATGTTGGCTGGACACGCGTATCTGACGCTTTGGTGAAGATGGCTGCAAGGCTGGACTAAATTTTGACTGTCAGATGGACATGGCTTCTCCAGCACAGTGCTGACCGACTAAGTAGATTTCTTATAGGTCCTCACAGAGCTCTCAAAGGCAGTCATCCTGGAGGCCTAAGTGGAAACTGAAGTTTCTTAAAACCTGACCTTGAAAGCACTACAGTGTCACTTCTGCCACATTCTATTAGTCAAGCTTGTTGCTTGTCGCCAGCCCAGACCCTAACAGAAAGGAATTGGACTATCTTTTTTCTGTTGCAGCTGTGATATTTGAAATTGGCTTCAAATCAAAGTATTTAAGAGATTTTAGGAAAGGTAAGAAGTGAAATTTTCTTCACCATATTAAGGTCTCTGTTTTAAAAGGAAAGATACTAAATTCCCATTTACTATCTAGTTTCGGGAAGAAAGGGTAGTGAAAGTCTAAATAGAAACCAGAATTTTGAAAGCAGATGTAAATGCAGCAAATACGTATTATACTTATTGCCACTGAAACCTTAGAATATGTTTTAATAAATATGTTCATATTTTGAAATAGTTAATATCATATAATGAGTTCCCTTCATTTTGACTAGATTCATTATACAAAAACATTTGGACTTCCTAAAATATTTGCAAAACTTTCTATAGAGTTTTGCCATATCTGGAACCAAACATAGCCTTTTTAACTATGTCAGTTATTGAACATACATGCTTGAAAATGTCATAATTTTTCGATAAAAGAATCCTTTGGTAAACTAGTAATAGTAGAATTATCCTGTTCCTAATTTCACCATTAATAATTAATAAACCCAATCTTTATATGGACAAATTCTTCACAGGTTTACCCTTGGACTTGGTCTTATTTGTAGTTTTTAGATTAAGTTGGAGATTATCTTACTATTTCTCCCATGTTACATAGAAATGTATTCAGCAAGGTTTCATCCCAGGGACGCAAGGCTGGTTTAATACACTAACATCTTTAAATGTTATTCACCATATCAACAGAAGCAAAACCAAAGACTATATGATCCTCTCAATAGATGCATAAAAAGCATTTGATAAAATCCAGCATCCTTTTCTAATTAGAACACTGAGGAGTATAGGCATAGGTGGCATATTTCTAAAACTGATTGAAGCTATCTGTGACAAACCCACAGCTAATATTTTACTGAATGGAGTAAAACTGAAAGCTTCTCGTCTTAGAACTGGAACTAGACAAGGTTGTCCTCGTCACCATTACTATTCAACATAGTCCTGGAAGTTATAGCCAATACAATTAGACAAGACAAGAAAATAAAGGGCATCCGAATGGGAGCAGAGCAGGTCAAACTCTCCCTTTTTGCTGATGATATGATCTTATACTTAGAGAATCCTGAAGACTCAACCACAAGACTCCTGGAAGTCATCAAAAAATACAGTAATGTCTCAAGATATAAAATAAATGTCCACAAGTCAGTTGCCTTTGTATATGCCAACAACAGCCAAGATGAGAGGTTAATTAAGGACTCAACTCCCTTCACCATAGCCCCAAAGAAAATGAAGTACCTAGGCATATTCCTAACAAAAGAGGTGAAGGGCCTCTATAAAGAAAATTATGAAACCGCAAGAAAGGAAATAGCAGAGGACATTAACAAATGGAAGAACATACCATGCTCATGGCAGGGAAGAATCAACATTGTTAAAATGTCCATACTTCCCAGAGCAATTTAGTGATTTAACACCAGCCCTATTAAAATACCAATATCCTACTTTCAAGTCTTGAAAAAAATGATTCTGCATTTTGTATGAAACCATAAAAAACCCCGTATAGCTAAGACAGTTCTCAGTAATAAAAACAAAGCTGGGAGTATCACCATATCAGATTTTAGGCTGTATTACAAGGCCATAGTGGTCAATACAGCATGTTATTGGCACAAAAATAGAGACATAGACATTTGGAATCGAATAGAAAACCAGGAAATGAAACCAACAACTTACAGCCACCTAATCTTCAATAAACCAAACAAGAGCGTCTACTGTGGGAAAGACTTCCTATTCAATAAATGGTACTGGGAGAATTGGATATCCACATGTAAAAGACTGAAACTGGGGGCGGCGCCTGTGGCTCAAGGAGTAGGGTGCCCGTCCCATATGCGGGAGGTGGCAGGTTCAAACCTAGCCCCGGCCAAAAACTAAAAAAAAAAAAAAAAGACTGAAACTGGACCCATACCTTTCTCCACTCACAAAAATTGACTCAAGATGGATAAAGGACTTAAATTTAAGGAATGAAGGGCGGCGCCTGTGGCTCAGTCGGTAAGGCGCCGGCCCTATATACTGAGGGTGAGGGGTTCAAACCCGGCCCCGGCCAAACTGCAACCAAAAAATAGCCGGGCATTGTGGCGGGCACCTGTAGTCCCAGCTACTCGGGAGGCTGAGGCAAGAGAATCGCTTAAGCCCAGGAGTTGGAGGTTGCTGTGAGCTGTGTGAGGCCACAGCACTCTACCGAGGGCCATAAAGTGAGACTCTGTCTCTACAAAAGAAAAAAAAAAAAAAGGAATGAAACAATAAAATTCACAAAGAAAGATTAGGAAAAAACTGGAAGATATCAGCCTGGGGAAAGACTTCATGAAGAAGACTGCCATGGCAATAGCAACAACAGCAACAATAAACAAATGGGATTTAATTAAACTGAAAAGCTTCTGTACAGCCAAGGAGACGACAACCAAAGCAGAGAGACAACCTACACAATGGGAAAGGATATTTGCATATTTTGAATCAGACAAATGCTTAATAACCAGGATCTATACAGGACTTCAATTAATCCGCAAAAAAAAAAAAAAAAAAATACCATACATCAATGGGGAATAGAATCTTCTCTAAAGACGATAGACAAATGGCTAGCAAACATATGAAAAAATGCTCATCATCCCTAATTATTAGAGAAATGCAAATTAAAACCACCCTGAGATATCACCTACCCCCAGTGAGATTGGCCTATGTCACAAAATCTCAAAACTGCAGATGCTGGCATAGATGTGGAGAGAAGGGAACACTTTTACACTGCAAACTAATACAGGGACTGTATGGGACTGCAAACTAATACAACCTTTTTGGAAGGAAGTATGGAGAAACCTCAAAGAACTCAACCTAGACCTCCCATTTGATTCTGCAATCCCATTACTGGGCATCTATCCAGAAGGAAAAAAAAAACCTTTTATTATAAAGACACTTGTACTAGGCTGTTTATCACAGCCCAATTTACAATAGCCAAAATGTGGAAACAACCTAAATGTCCTTCAACCCAGGAATGGATTGGTAAGCTGTGGTATATGTATATGATGGAATATTACTCAGCCATAAAAAAATGGAGATTTTTTCAGCATTTGTACTAACCTGGATGGAGGTGGAACACATTATTCTTAGTGAAGCATCACAGGAATGGAGAAGTATGAATCCTATGTATTCAATTTTGATATGAAGACAATTAATGACATGGTGGGGCATGGGGGAAAGGGAGACCAGACAGAGAAGGAGGGAAGGGGTGAGGGAAAGGAAAAGAAGGAAATAAAAAAGAAAAGAAAAGAAAACAGTGACTAATTTTCACATAAATTGGATTTAATTTTGACCAAAGTACATTACTTAAACATTAATTTTTAATTCAACTTGTTAATATGTTGTTCAGGATATTGCATCCTCATTTATAAGTGACATATGTTTGTAATTTCCCCTTTATAATAATATATTTTCTCCAATTTTAATATCAGGTGTACCCAGATCAAGTAGAATGATTTTGAAGTATTTCTTCTTTTTCTATTGTCTATAAGATTTGGCAGGATCTGATTTTTGAAATTATCTTTTACTTTTCTTATAAATATTAGTTGTCTATTTTTTGAGACTTAAAAGAAAAAGAAGTTAGCTGATGACTCCATACTGAATTTCAGAGTCAAAGCATTCTATGATAGACATACTCTTATTTGACAATGTGAATGTTACTTTCTTTGCATTATTATTATTATTGCTTAATATTTTGATGTAGCAATTGTCTGATTCCTTTTCTGAATGTATTTATGTTCGTTCATTCTTTACGAAGGTTTTGTTTCTAGTCCTTATCTTAAACATTGTTATTGTTATTAAATTTTAAGCCTTTTTAATTTTGTGAAGGCAAAAAAGGAAACCTGATACACACATGTATATGTAAAAATAAAAAAAAAAAGAAAACATGTGTTGCTTAAAACACACTGAGTACCATGGAGGACTGAGGAAACTTAGCAGAATGAAACAAAAGTGAGCAGAGAAATTAAAAGGATTAGCAAGTCGCCAAAATGTAGCAACAACTTAAATGCCCACCAACCCAGGAATGGATTAACAAACTTTGGCATATGTATATGATGGAATGCTATGTAGCCATTAAAAAAGATAGAGACTTTACATCTTTTCCATTAACCTAGATGGAGCTGGAACACATTCTTCTTAGTAAAGTATCACTAGAATGGAGAAGCAAGAATCCAATGTACTCAATTCTAATATTAAGCCAGTAGAGTATCTAATACATACCCGCATAAGAGAAAACGCAAATCAATTAAAGGTGGAGGGTGGGGGAATAAGGGAGCGGGGGAGAGAAGAATGGAGGAGACTGGGGGGGGGTCACAGTCTATGGCACTCCTCTTGGGGGTGGGACACAATTGTAAAAGGGACTCTACCTAACAAATGCAAACAGTGTAACCTAATTCTTTGTACCCTCAATGAACCTGAAACAGTAAAAATAAATAAATAAATAAATTACCAAGAAACTGATAGATAATTAAAAAAGATGACTGACTTTCCTGAAGAAAAGGAATAAATAAATGGAAGAGAGAGAGAAAAAAAAAGAAATGAATTCAGCATCTCTGTGCTTCCTTAGACTGCAGTGAGTTCCCGAGACTTATGTGGTTGCCTTAGCACTCCCAAAAAAACAACTTGAACAAAGATAACAGTCCCAGAGTCAGCAGTCCTTCCAAGACTGAGTAGAAAATGACTGCATTGGTAGCCATGGGACGTTTCTACTGATTGCCAATTTTCTCCGACTATTGAATTAGCAGAACAGTAGTTCTCACCTGGCAGGTTCTATTGTGAAGGTCGAGATTTTCCCTTTCATTCCAAAGCTCTGATCCCAAAGGGCTTTCAATAAAACCACAAATCAAATCATTGATGATGCAAACTAAACTTTGAACCTAGGTTGTGCTCCAGGTGAGGTTATAACTCAGGAACAACTTGATTATATAGACTTGATTATAGATCATTCTTGTGCTCCCAGTTGGGGTGCCTCTTGCCTACCGTTGAGCTTCATCTTACCCCAGGCATCTGCCCTGTTCAGCAAAAGCCCTTATTTCCCAGCTATGGAACTCCTAAGAAAGTCTAATCTGGGGGTCCTCAAACTACGGCCCATGGGCCACATGCGGCCCGCTGAGGACATTTATAAGGCAGTGTGATTGTATTTGTTCCCATTTTTTTTTTTTTTTTACTTCAAAATAAGATATGTGCAGTGTGCATAGGAATTTGTTCATATTTTTTTAAACTATAGTCCGGCCCTCCAATGGTCTGAGTGACCGTGAACTGGCCCCCTGTTTAAGAAGTTTGAGGACCCCTGGTCTAAAGTATTGAAAGAGTTTCTAACTTTTCTCTTGTCTCTAATGTTCCTTGTCTATCAAACCTAAAAAATCATTGCCAAATTAAGCATTCTAAAGGAAAATTAAAGTTTGTAGTGTAGGGGAGAGAAGATATCACAGCCTGGCATCTTCTGCCTAATTCATAACTTCATGCTCTGTGGACCTCTGTCTTTCCAACATCTCCACTCCAATAACCTGTCCACTTCTTGGCCTTTCCCCATCTCCACCAGGAAGACCCATCTTAAAAGCCATCTTCAGAAATTGTCCCTGATTCCTCATCTAAGATGATCTCTGGCTCTTCCGAAACCCCATCTTGAGTTATTTACACATTTCCTATGTAGAATATTTTATCTTTCCCATTAGATGGATATTTGAATGAATTTCCTTTCTTCAGCAATCCACATACCACATACAGACCATACTACATACTCCACATACTTTTGGAGAAACTTTTAGTTTTAATTTAAAGTGCAGTTTTCTCATACTAAATACGTTTTATTTAAAAGGTTAAGTAAGAAATACACTTGGTAAAAGTATAAACAGAAAGGAAGGATGCATAGTAAAGTTTTAATTGCTTGCTTGATCGATGATTACCACAGATTTAGGAGTACACGTGGTTTTTTCTTAATGGATAAATTATATAATGAGAAGTCAGGTCCTTCAGTGTACTATACACCTGAATAGTGTACACTGTACCTGATAAGTAACCTTTGGTTCCTCACATCTGCCCACCCAGCCTGCTTCTGAGTCTCCAAAAGGCATTTTACTACTCTGTATGATCACGTATACCCATGCGTTTTTTTTTTTTTATTCCTGAGATGCTTAACACAGGGCAATAGCATCCAGTGCCTTCCAAGTTGTTTTGAAAGAATTCTTTTTTTTTTTGCAGTTTTTGGCTGGGGCCAGGTTTGAACCCACCACCTCTGGTATATGGGGCTGGCGCCCTACTCCTTTGAGACACAGGTGCCGCCCAGATATATATACTTTTTTTCTTTTTTTTTTTTGGCCAGGGCTGGTGCCACCTCCAGCATATGGGACTAGTGCCCTACTCCTTTGAGCCACAGGCACCACCCCTATTTCATTATTTTTTATGACTGAGTGAAAGGGGTAGACTTTGTGTGCGTGTGTGTGTTTGTATATCACGTTTTATTTATCCCACTCCTCAGTTGATGTGTGCTCAGGCTGGTACCACATCTTTGCAATTGTGAATGTGGTGGCCACAATGAACATCCCTCTGACTCCAGACTCCAAGCCAATTTTTGCCTAAGTATTTTTATTTAAAATTTTATATATTAACTTACACATCTAGATCTGTCTAGGGTACTTTTTCGATTTAAATTATTTGGGACAATAAGAATTTTAAATCATATATGTATATGTGTATATATACACATATATACACACATCTAACACACAATATATTCATAAAATATTTTCTGTTAAATGATTGTCCCTCAAAGAAAAACAACCAATTCTATTCATCTTTCTGTGGAAGTTTCAGCTATCACAAATTACTCTTCGTGTGACTAATGCTCTTTGATTTTTAAATAATGTTATGATGAAAATTGTTCAAAATATATTTTTCTAAATTTGGGTGATATCCTTGAGTTCTTTGAGTAAAACCCAAAAATAACACCCATATTTCCCACCTACTTCTGCAAATTCTTGACCTGTAAGACAAATGAATCAGGCAGATGGCATATAAAATATCATCTTTGGAAACTGCTGCTCCTGGCTAAAATGGAGTACCAGCGACAAGACTTGCCCTTCTGTGTTAAACACCTTAAAAACTTAGAAAATATGTGAACAACATGATTCAGACATCAGATGGTTTGGGGCAGCTAGGATGCGATTATTCCTGAGAAAAGAAAATTAAATAGGGTAGACGGAATAAATCTACCATACATTTCTCTGAAGCAGTTCTGAAGGTTGGAGGGCAGGCAGGGAAAGCCCATACATGGCGTAGCAATCTCATTAGTTTAAAGAGGAGAAGACCAAAGTTTAAGGAGACTAGGATTTTTAAAAATATTGCAAAAAAAAAAAAAAAAGAGAGAGAGAATTGCAGACACAGAGAGTTCCAGAGATCTACAGAATGTTCTGGAGATTGTAGCTGAGCACTGATCTGACATTCCATGAAAAGTAAATACCCAAGTCAGGGAAATCCTCGAAGAAAGAACCCTAAGAAAAAAAGGATGACAATTCTTCATCTTAAAAGGGCTGTAAAGAGTTTATTGTCCCATTTGACAGAATGTAAAGATTCTATAAGATAATTGTGGTGAGGGTCAGGTCAGACTCTCCAGAAGAGTATTGCCTTAATAATCATGCTTTAATAGTAAAGTGAATCAGCCCTAGGTTAAAGGGCTATGGACCAACCATAACAGAATGTAATAGCAGTTGTATAAATACGTGTATCAAATTGATTCCACGTAAACTTCATTTCAACACAAAATATAACAAGTAAAAAAATGTAAATTCACAATGTTCAACATCTAGTCCAGAATTTCCAAGAATTTAGTGATATGGAAAATATGACCTTTAGCCAGCAGCAGAAAAATCAGTCGCTGGAAACAATCCAAGAAATAAGAGATGAGGAGAGTGGTAGGCCAGTTAAAGAACTTTTATAAATATATTCCAGGTATTTATAAAGGTAAAAGGAAGCATGAGTACAATGAATGAAGAAAAGAAGGTATGTATGTATTTATTTGTTTCTTTATTTCTGAGACAGGTTTCACCGTAGCCCTGGGTAGAATGCCGTAGCATCATAGCTCACAGCAACCTCAAACTCTTGGGCTTTACCAATCCTCTTGCCTCTGCCTCTCAAGTAGCTAGAACTGCAGGCCAGCTTCACTATGCAAGGCTGTTTGTTTCTAGGGTGGCGCCTGTGGCTCACTGAGTAGGGCGCCGGCCCCATATACCGAAGGTGGCGGGTTCAAACTCAGCCCCGGCTGAACTGCAACAAAAAAATAGCAGGGCGTTGTGGCGGGTGCCTGTAGTCCCAGCTGCTCAGGAGGCTGAGGCAAGAGAATCGCGTAAGCCCAGGAGTTAGAGGTTGCTGTGAGCCGTGTGACGTCATGGCACTCTACCGAGCCGTAAAGTGAGACACTGTCTCTACAAAAAATAAATAAATAAATAAATAAATAAAGTTGAAATAGAGTTTCTCTCTTGCTCAGGCTGGTCGTGAGCTCCTGAGGTCAAGCAATCAACCTGCCTCAAGCATCCCAGAGTGCTAGGATTGCATGTGTGAGCCACCATGCTTGGTAAAATAAAGGTTTTTCAAAGACAAAAATGAAATTCCCAGAGATTAATAATTGTAGTATGGGAAGTGAAAAAATCTATCAACAGCAGAATTGGAGAATGTCTTCCATTGAATGGTTATTTTAGACAATTATAAGGGTCTCAAGTGAAGGGTCTATACTTTTGCCTTAAGAAACTAGAAAAGATGTATAACATCAAATGAGAATATAGAGAAAAGCAAGAGAGAAAAATGTACCAACAATAATTAAAATCAATAAAACTAGACCTTGGCTTTCTCAACAAGTAAAATATTGAGAATCCTCTAGCCAGACTGCTGAGGAAAGGAAGAAAAGGAATGAATGGGCGGCGCCTGTGGCTCAGTGAGTGGGGCGCCGGCCCCATATACCAAGGGTGACGGGTTCAAACCCAGCCCCGGCCAAACTGCAACAACAACAGCAACAAAAAATAGCCGGGCGTTGTGGCGGGCGCCTGTAGTCCCAGCTGCTCGGGAGGCTGAGGCAAGAGAATCGCGTAAGCCCAAGAGTTAGAGGTTGCTGTGAGCCGTGTGACGCCACGGCACTCTACCCGAGGGCGGTACCGTGAGACTCTGTCTCTACAAAAAAAAAAAAAAAAAAAATAGGAATGAATGAAATGTAAGACAGAAACATGAAGGGTGGGATATAATTAGCAACGCTGTAAATGTTGATAGGCAACGCGGTGACTCTTTCGGAACCACTTTTGTCAATAAGTTGAATTACTTACAAGAAATAGACAAATTTCTTTAAAAAAATAAAAACTACTGAATTCTGCTGTAGAAGAAATAGATAGCGCGAGGAGTTTGATAACTATTAAAAAATCAAATTTCAGTTACAAACCTTCCAACAGAGGAAACTCCTGGAGCACGTAGCTTCATTGATGAAGGCACCAAATGTAAGAACGAATTATATCAGTTCCAAACAAGGTTTTCCAGAAACAGAATTCTCATTTCCTCTTATGAAAGTAGCATTCTTCTAATATCAGCATCATTCAAAGATAAAGAAAAGAAAACTACTAACCACTTACTACTACTTACTATGTATACTTTGTAAACATAGGTGCTATTAAACATAGTAGGATCTTAGCCAATTAAACCCAGCAACATATAAAATAGATACAATATTGACACAGTGGATGTATATCAGGAATGCAAAGCATGTTTAACATTCAAAAAAGCAAACAATTGCAATGTAATTTATAATGTTAACAGAATAAAAAAATAGGATCATATTAATGCAGAAAAAGTAACTGGCAAAAACACATCAATTACTCAGGCAAAACATCTCAGAAAACTGCTGGATGAAGGGAACTTTTTCCTTTGTATTTTATTTCAGATTAATACACGGGTATAAACGATTAGGTTGCAATGTTTGTATTTGCTGGGTAAAGTCCCTGCTTTAGTTGTGTCCCTCACCGGGTGATGTGTCATGTACCCTCACATTGTGCCCATTAAGTGGGAGCACACACTCTTTTTTCCTCACCCAAATAGCTGGGTATGGTGGCAAAGTGGCTGTAGTCCCACCCAGCTCCTCAGGAGGCTGAGGCCAAGAATTTGAGGTTGCAGTGGGCTTTGCTGATGCCACCGCACTTTACCTGCAGCGACAGTTTCACTCTGTCTCCACACTCAAAAAAAAAGAATTGAAAATTAAAAACACAATGAATATAACTAAACTAAAATTAAAAGGATTGACACTATTAGATGTTGAAGTCTTATACACCGCTTATGGAAATGCAAAATAGTACAGCTACTTTGGAAAACATTTCAGTAGATTCTAATATGGTAAAATATTAACTTAACTGACTGCTCATCAATACCTCTTCCATAAACTTACCCAACAGAAATGAATAAATATGTTTACAAAAAGCCTTGTTATTAAATGTTCATAGCAGCTTTATTCATAAAAGTAAAACCTGGAAACAATTAAAATATCCCTGAACTGGTATATGAATAAACACAAAGGAAGACGGCAGAGGGAGTGAGAGAACTTGGGCTAATGCGAATGTTCTATTGGTCAGCTGTGTTAGTTACACAGCTGTACACGTCGGTCAAAACTCATTTATATACTTCATATTCATAATTTTAAATTCATTAAACTTCAGTAACTTTTTATGTTATAAAGTATAGTAGTCAGAGGTCCTCAAACTTTTTAAACAGGGGGCCAGTTCACTGTCCCTCAGATCACTGGAGGGCTGGACCATAGTTAAAAAAAAAAAATGGGAACAAATTCCTATGCACACTGCACATATCTTATTTTGTAACAAAACGGAAACAAATACAATCACATCGCCTCATGTGGAGTTTGAGGACCCCTGGCTGGTAAAAAACATTACCTAAAATACAGATATAGGATGAGTTCCAAGTGGGTTCTCAGTCTGAAGCCTGGAAACCAACCTATCTTGCTAGAAATTATAGGAAATTCTGGGCTAGGGCAGGCCTCCCCTCTCAAAGCTGAGGCAGGAAACTGAGGTATGACTAATCACCTGGGGGAAAAAACAATGCCTGCTGTTGTGTTCAGCCAACTCACAAGAAGGAAGAGGTAAGGCTGAGCTCAGGTGAGAAAATCTCATCAGTCATATAGGCTAGCCCACCCCCCAGGATCAGAGTAAATTAGGTGACAAAGGGCAATATACAGGGCAAAATGAATGAGATTTCATCCACGCAGAAAGAAACTTCAGGAATTGGAAGGATCATCTATCCTAGAACACTTTCAGTGTGATTGATCAACAAATCATATTTAGTTGCTTTTCTGTCCTTTTAAAATTTAAATAGTCTATTTTACATTGATGTACGCCACTCATTTGAGAATTTTATCCTAATTTATTTCCTTAGTTAAAATGAATATTTGCACTAGTTTTAACAAGTTGATGTTAACTTGAGAATTCTGTAGAAAGACGCAAAGGTGAGATTTGGTTGTTGGACTAGTACCAACATTATTTATTTATTTTCAGTAAACCCATGAATATCATTTAACATAATACGTCTAAAGGAATTGGCCAAAGGGATAAGGCTAATATCATGAAGGATGGATGTCTGGGTCTTACTTTTATGTGTGATCTAAGAATGTTATATACTGAGGAATATGCATGTGTATTGATTTCTTTAGGCAAAAATCAGTCTCAGCATAGATCTGCCATCTTTGATGAGGCATCCTACAAACAATGAAGTCTTCCACTGAAAGATTGAATTTATTATTGTTTTCTTACCCACTCGGGTTTGAGTATGGTTTATCACAAGGAAGAGAAAGCTCAACACAAACACTCATGAATAAACAAATAAGTGGAATCAGGAAATAAGGCAAATTACTAACCAAAAGCTTTCCTACTTGGTTGATAAGTCTCATCTTTTTTTCCTAATTTTCTATCTCCTCTATTCTGTTACCTCCTAATGGCTCTGTCTCCATTTCCCCATCTCTGTCTTTCTTTCAAACACACATGTACACACACACAGGTAACGATATCTTTAGACTAGTAGTCTAGAAGGCCCAGTTCATTTATATAGAAAAGCAACGGAGTCAGGAGCATTGATCACTTTTAAAATCTGTTGTTAGCCCCAACTAGCCATATTTCTCCCTCTCCCTACTTTGTCCATATTTCTTTAGGTTTAATTATTAAAACCTATTTCTTAGATTTTTAAGATTCTCCAGTCACTCACACAGGAAGGAACAGTAATTGATTGTTTAAAATTAAATAAGCTAGTTATGTTTTTAGTTATAAAGCCTCAGGGAGAATGTATTTTTAAACATATTTCAGTGTGAAAAGTAGTTTTATTATTACTCTGGTTCTTTTCATCTTATTTAGGTAGACGCCTTTTCCAGAAGGCACTCTGGGGTGTGTGCATGTGTGTACAGAGAGAAACGGCATACAGAGAATTTGCAGACCGAAACTTAATGGTCTTGATTTACCCTTCTGAAAAAGAGAACATTTTTTATCATTGGTAAATCTTACAATAATTTCTTACTGAAGGCCTATGGAATCATTCAGGATCACTCCAAAGATTAAAGACTAAAAAACTTCAAGACGATGAAAAGTTACCTTAGAGCAGAGGGAGGGTGATTGGTGGGATTATACCTGCAGTGCATCTTACAAGGGTATATGTGAAACTTAGTAAATGTAGAATGCAAATGTCTTAACACAATAACTAAGAAAATTCCAGGAAGGCTATGTTAACCAGTATGATGAACACCAGTGTTAACCAGTCTATAAAACCAGTATATGGTGCCCCATGATCGCATTAATGTACACAGCTATGATTTAATAATTTTAAAAAAATGAAAATAATAAAAAAGTTACCTTAGTGAATAAGATTAATCTGTCATATATATTTATGTTAGAGAGCTTTACTATCAGTTATGTAGCTTTTAATTTCACTAATATTTTATTTGTAAAAGACCCAGAGCAATAAGTATTTAAATTGCTAGAGAAGATATTTTTTGGAAAATATACTTTAGAATATAAAAGTACAGATTTTTTAATCCTAAAATTCTAGATAATTGGCTCTTCAAATGCAAATTCTTAGTTTACTTTGTAATATTTATTAAACATTATTTTACAGGAACGTAATTCCCAAAGCTGGAAATCACTTGAAGTCCAAGTGGGCCTTGGCTTCACGTGAGAAAGAATTCAAAAGCAACCCAGCAATGTGAAGTGAAAGCAAGTTTTATTTAGTAAAAGGAGAGGCTAGATTTCTCCTGTGTTTTTTTTTGTTTATTTTTTTTTTAATTTCCTTACTTAAAGCAATTGGTAACTTGTCAGTTAAGCAGGGGCTGAATTTTCAGATTAATTTTTAGAAAGGGGTGATACATTCCTGGACAGGGAACCCTCCCCGCTCTTTACAAGGTGCCTCTGGAACTGTCATGGTGTCCATGGAGTTTCTTTTAGCATAGTAATATATTATAATCAGGGTATAATAGCTACATGATCAAGAAGTGACCGCTGCCTTCTTGACATCTTGAATCCAACTGGTCTTAACCGTTCTGTTCTGTCATCCTGTTTTTGATCAGAATGTTAGAGGTTTTTGACCCTGTGTTAAACAGTGCCTGCCAGTTCCCTGTCTCAATTATGGCTAATACATACCATCTACAGACCAAGATTACTGGATCTTCATATAAGCAAACCACAATTTAACAGAAGGAGAAGATAGAAAATAAGTGTACTTTGATCATTTGAATTAATAATGGAAATACAGGGCGGCGCCTGTGGCTCAGCGGGTAGGGCACCGGTCCCATATGCCGGAGGTGGTGGGTTCAAACCCAGCCCCAGCCAAATTAAAATAAATAAATAAATAAATAATGGAAATACACATGTATCTTATGATTTAATTATATTCATAATTTGTCACAAAAGTAGACTCATCTCCCAAAGGGGAACATAAAACTTAATTGTACCAATTGTTTTCTTCTCCATGCTGTTGTTTAAAATACCCATTTAGCTAAGAAGTAAAGATTAATTTTGTGACTATTAATGATTATTTAATGATTTTTCAAGAAAACAATAAATTAATGCTACTAATTCTCTACATTTTTCAAGAGAACCTCAAAAGAAACCTAAGTACAATGCTGGGTACAGTGCTTCATGTCTGTAATCCCAGACTCCGGGAGGCTGAGACAGGTGGATCGCCTGAACTCAGGAGTTCAAAAATAGCCTGAGTGAAACCCTGTACCTAAAAAAAATAGCCTGATGAGTGAAACCCTGTACCTAAAAAAAATAGCCTGATGTTGTGGCGGGTGCTTGTAGTTTCAGCTCCTTGGGAGGCTTAAGCAAGAGGATCACTTAAGCCCAAGAGTTTAAGGCTGCCATGGGCTATAACGCCATGGAACCCAACCCCAGGGCAACTGAGTGAAACTCTGTCTCAAAAAAAAAAAAAAAAAAAAGAAAAGAAAAGAAAGAAAGAAAAAATAAACCTAAGTAAAATGAACCAGTAATTCTAAAAATGTGTAAACATCTGCCTAATATATCAAGCAACAGAAGGAAGATAACTAGTCTCTATTTGAGTAAAACTCTCAGAGTTCATCTAAGTAAAACTAGATTCTACAAAATGGCTCTGAATCAACTCTTAGATGAAAATAGAAATGCTTTTTAAGGTAACCTAAAGCTTAAGGAGAGCTGAAAGTACTTAATCAGATGTGGAATTCAAAGTGATCTCATCTTGCCTGAATTGTCCCAATAAACTAGCAAGAGAGCTCTTAGACATTCATTTTGGAGCCACTTGATGCTATTTTGCTTTAAAAAAATTTTGCAGTTGTTATTTTTTCCTTTTTCCTCTTCAGAGCTAAGGAAGTGTGAAATGCAAGTTTGGAGAATTGCTGAGAACAGCCCAATAGCCCTGCCAAATGAACATCCTGGGGGATATAACTTCTGTTCATTAGAGCAAGACTTGCTGGTTAGGAAGCTGTTGCACCTGCTGGAGTGGGGGAGTAGCAGGCCGGCAGATGTTTGTGCCTCTTAAAGTGGCAGGATGAACAGCAATTTTAAGGGGCGTAGCATCAGCTAAAGAATGGCCTGAAGGACACTAAACTTATTGATCTACTTTGGATTTTTTTTTTGGGGGGGGGCAAGGCACTCTAGGTATGGTTTTTTGTTTTGTTTTGTTTTGTTTTCTTAATGAAGTGAAAGAGAAAAAAAAATGATCATGGCCAGTATTTTTCCACAAATTTAAGCCAGAAAATGTGGTCGTTCTATTACTTTACTCCCAGTCTTTCCCAGCTGTATCTCTTTTGAAAGTAATATATTTAACAAAGTGTTGTTCTTAAATCTTCACCCTTGTGGGAACAGTAATGTTTAGCAGTGTCAAATATTTGATATTGATCTTTAGGAAAAAGAGTTTGAGGAATTGATCACTATAGTTCTGAGACAGTGTTACAAGATCGAAGAAGATATTTCAAGTCGTATTCCTCAAGTATTTATGCAATAGACTCCAACCAACCACTATTTCAAAAAATCTGGAGTCCCGTGATGGTATTCCTTCAACAAAAATGTCTTTTTTACCCTCTATTATAAACCAGACATACTGTTCCAAGTGCGGGAAAGAGTGAATCTGTGGGAGGGCAGAAAACAGAAGCAAAAATCTGTGCCTTCATGAAGCTTACACATTTTAGGGAGCAGAAAGACAAGAAATAAAAAAAAAAGAAAATATTCGCACATACGATAGGAGGGGATGAGTGCTGAAGAAACAAATGGCACCAAGTGGGACAACTTGGAAGAGCTGTGGGAGAGGCTGCAAATGTTAAGAAGGATGCCCTGGGTAGGACTCATGAGAGAGTGAAATCCTAGCAGAGATTGGTAGGAGCAGCAGAAGTAAAACCTATAGATACATGGAAGAAGGATATTCCAAGCATAGAGAATACCATGTAAGTCTCCACGATGGGAGTGTGACCGAGTCAAAGTGGAGTAGAGTGAGCAGGAAAAGAATAGCAGTGACTGTGTCTGTGTTACCAGTACTATTATCAAGACTTCACATTTATTCTGAGAGAAAGGAGATGTCACTAGGGGGAGAAGCGTTGGAGGAGAAGCATGACATAATTTGATATACATAAATACACATACTAAATATATGTATATTGTATATATGTATATGTATATTGATATACATACATACACATATATGTATATTATGGGATGTTTTAAGAATCGACTCTATGGAGACAAGATGGAATTAGGGAGACTGGCTGAGAGTCTATTGCAATAGCTAACGGCAGCAATGGCAGTGCTTAGTATTAGGATAAAGCAATGGAGGCAGGAGTTGGTAGACGATTCTGATGTATTTTGAAGGTAGAGTAACATCAGATAAATGAATACAGGATGTGGGTGAAAAACATATTTTTGCCTTGAACTATGGGAGGATAAATTCTAAATATAAGAAGATTCAAGGGATAATATTAAATGATTTGGTTTGAACACATTAATTTTGAAATGTCTCGATCTACAGACTTTCTATTAGGAATGAATGGAGATCTCAAGTAGGCAGTAGGAGAACGAAGTATGGATTTCAGGGAAGAAATTAAGGCTGATGAAACACATTTGCAAATCATCAGCAAGATACGGTATTTATGGAGATTAGATGAGTTCCCAAAGGAATTATAACTGGAGACAGAAGAGAAGTGGTCTGAATGCTGAATCCTAACAGCCTCCAATATTTTTTTTTTTATTAAATCATAGCTGTGTACATTGATATGATCACGGGGCATCATTCACTAGCTTCAGAGACCGTTTGACACACTTTCATCACACTGGTTAACATAGCCTTCCTGGCATTCTCTCAGTTACTGTGCCAAGACACTTACATTCCATATTTACCAAGTTTCACATATACCCTTGTAAGATGCACCGCTGGTGTAATCCCACCAATCCCCTTCCCTCTACCCACCTCCCCTCACCCTCCCCTCCCTTTCCCCAATCCCCCTATTCTTAGGTTGTAACTGGGTTATAGCTTTCATGTGAAAACCCTAAATTAGTTTCATAGTAAGGCTGAGTACATTGGGTACTTTTTCTTCCATTCTTGAGATACTTTACTAAGAAGAATATGTTCCAGCTCCATCCATGTAAACATGAAAGAGGTAAAGTCTCCATTTTTCTTTAAGGCTGCATAGTATTCCATGGTGTACATATACCAGAATTTATTAATCCATTCATGGATCGATGGGCACTTGGCTTTTTCCATGACTCAGCAATTATGAATTGGGCTGCAATAAACATTCTGGTACAAATATCTTTGTTATGATGTGATTTTTGGTCTTCTGGGTATATGCCCAGTAGAGGGATTACAGGATTGAATGGCAGATCTATTTTTAGATCTCTAAGTGTTCTCCATATCTCTTTCCAAAAGGAATGTATTAATTTGCATTCCCACCAGCAGTGCAAAAGTGTTCCCTCCAATATTAATAGAGACTCAAAACCAGTATCAGCAGAAAAAAAGAAAATGAGGCAAAGTGGCCCTTTAGAATGCAAGTAACAAAGGTTTTTTTTTTTTTTTTTTTTGACAGAGGGACTAATCAAGTATTTGAAATGTTGCTTTTAGGCCTAAGAAAATGAGGAGTGAAAACTGACTCTCATATTTAGTCAATTCTAGCAACCTTGAGGCCTCATAATTACCGTGCAATATATTTTATATGTTTACAGGCATTCATTAAGGTAAGTACAAAAAGAAATACAATAGTATTTTAGGGAATGCAGTTTATCACTATAGCTCACTGATGGCTAAAATAATCTTGCATTCCAGTTAAGCTTTTGATGTTTCCTCTGTTTGATAGGATAAAAATACCATACTTTGCACAAAGACATGAGCTTGAAACTTCATCTTGAATTTCTTAGATCAGTTAACTATTCAAATTTTAGCCACCTATAAACTTTAACCGTAAATGAGAATTATACCTAGTTTATCAGGCTATTGTAAGGATTAGATGTATACAACAGCATTCACAGAATTAGCAAAAAGCAAAGATTAATCTATATAGCAACAAAATTATATTGATTAGTTTATCATCCCAAATGACATTTTAAACATACACATTTATCACTTTTTCTTCTGAGACCCCATTACAGTAACAGTAAGATAATAAAAGGGGATGAATATTTAACAACAGCAGAAAATAATAAGAGTTAGGTATCAGCATGTAAGATTTTTGCATCTTTCTGGAAGAGGCAAAAGTAAATGAGTGAAAGAAACTAATAAAGCAGGATAGAGGGAGCTGATGTTCATGGCATAGACCATTGTGCCAAGGCATTCAAATGCTTTATTGCATTAATCCCAAAAGCAGCCATCCAAGTTATTTCAGTATCTTGTAACTAGCATCTAGTATGTGGTGAGCTAATAAGTGGTAGAGCTAAGATTTGATTCTTTTTCTCCCTATATTCTGCTCCAGGATAATGTCTAAAGATCTAATAAACATGTCACACTCACAAACATAGTGTGTCTATTAAGCTATAAGATTTTTAGCTGTTTGTGTATTTTTAAATACAAGTCTTGTCATTGTAAGAAGCCTTCATCTTTGATTCCCATACCCATCTGAATTTCTCTTCAGTTTCCACTGAATTAAAATAAAATAAAATCAATCGCATTCCTTCAAGTTCAGTTTTTTAGAAGGGGGATGTTAATCTACCTAAGAAAAGGTATTAATAATAAATTGCTTTGGTTGGCTACTGTATGAACAAAAATAGTTAAGCAATAAGTTAAAACTGAGAGAGACAAATGACATGTTGGAGCATTAGCAAGAGGACTGGGGCATCAAAAAGAACATGCTTGGTAAGTAAGGAGCTTGGTATTTAGGTATCATGATGATGGAACTGATGCAACTGAGTGAAACATATTAGTCTTGGATAATAATGTGAGTGATGATCAGGTTAATGCTCTGTAGAAAGATACTATTGGCAAGAGGTTGGCTGCTCTAAAACCAACTTCTAGACCACATAAGGTATGAGTCTCTTTTGATTTTGAGAGTCTAAAGATTTGATAATGTTTTCAAACAGGCCAACTCTCCTTGTTCAAGCAGCTATTCTTTTTTAATGTCTCCAACTATGGCAGTCACTCTAACAATATTCAGTGTTCATGGACAGTTAAGAAAAACAGCCTTTGAAATCACAAATTATACTGAACTCTAATTCAATTATTTAATTTAAATAAATGGCATGCACGCCATTTGTGCTGACATTTGTTCATGAATATGACAACAGAGGAGAACTTTTGTGAAAGCTTTTAGACTGTTTTTGCCCAAGTCTTATGGATACTTAGAATATTTTAGAGATACTATAATATAATATTCACAAATCCAACTTTTTCAGAAAATCCAAAAATGACTAGCTGTATGGTGCACATTTTTGCATTTAGATGCCAGCAAACTGTTCAATGAAAAGAAACTGGTGTGTCTTCAATGGCCTCTTACTCTTTCCAAAAATCACTCTTTTTTTTTTTTTTTTCATTTTCAGGATTGAATTTCATGATGCTTTCTTTACTATGGAGTAATTTTAGAAAACTTAAAAGTTGGATGTTGAAAGAGACATAGTATTCATAAAATTATGCTAGTTGCTGATCATCTCCTCTGTATCCCAGGGTGCCCAGACTTTATCACAAGTTGGAATCACGGGTGTAGTGGTAGAAATAATGGCCACGGTAGTGATAGTGTTAATGATACTAATATTTGTGTTCACTTGCTCTGGGCCATTCTAAAACCTTTATGTATATTAATAGACAATCCTTGTAAATCATCCTATGAGATAGGAATTATAGTAATTTTCCACATGAAGAAACAAAATTTGAGTAATTTGTATCGGTCTTCACAGCTTGTTAGTGAAGGAACTGGACTTCTTAGCACCCTATCTCCTAACCTTTTTTCTTCAAAAGAAAACATAAACCACCTTTGCAATTTGAATTGTTATACATTTATTCAGAAAACAAGTTTTGCACCTTCAAACATGTGTAAATCCATTAATAATGCATAATTCAGAGTCTTCTCAATAGAAAGATTTTTCATCCACCTACAAATTATAATATCATCCATTTTTCCTGATCACTAGGGTAGTATTACCAAAAATTCAGTCTAACATAAAGGTAAAATCTCTAGAAATGAAATACAATCTGGTAAGGCTTGGGGGTAACTTTGATTCTGGTGATACAATCTACAGAAAACAGTTCAATTTGTAATTATGATGAATTATGTCAGCATCCAGGATACTGAATCATTCCTTTTTTTCTGAAACAAGTATTAGATGTTAATAGAATAACATTTTTGTCACATTATTTGATTCTATTAACCAGGAATTTATTTAGATTATTTTACTTTTATAACAATATTTTATTTGATTACAATTTGTTTGACATTGTCATATTTGGGTATTAAATGTATTTCATATTTGTAATATGATTGGAAAGCTTTCCAATTTTTCCCTATGGTTTGAAATATTTCAAATAATAATGAGAATATATGTTCTTTAATATTAGAGACAACAAGAAAATAATTTTTCTGATTCTATTGTTTTCTTTTTTATTTGGCATTTAATCATTTTTATATTCACTAATGAGATAATTGAATTTTTAAGTTTGGTATTTATTCTAGACTAATATTTTAGTAATTTACATTTTCGCTAGTAAATCATCCATTTTCTTTAGTGTTTCAGTTTTTGCACAGAGTTGCAAGTAGTATTAACTTACATTTTCAAAGTCTCCTAAGTTTGCATACAAAATGTCACCTATCTTGCTTTCTTTTACCATGTTGAAAAATTCAAGAAAACTCCTGTTCTTATCAAAAATATTTTAAAAATTAATAATTTAACAAAATTAGCCCATTTAATATTTTTAGTAAAACATAAAATAATATTAAAATGTCTGATGATATATTTTTAAATAAACTTAGTTAAATATAATTAATACTACTACTAGGAAATATTTAAAAATCTAAAGAAAAGTTAGTTTAGTTAAAATTAAGAACTAAACAAGCATGCAAACTATCTTGGTGATTCCAGTGAATACAATAAGGTAATAATTTACTGTTATACAAATTGAAAGCAAATAGTTACCTATTTTTGCATTGACCATATGATGACATATACAGAAAATTCAAAAGAAGCCTGTCAAGTACAATCTATTTTTCTAAATGCGTTTATTTGAAATTTTATGGGTGTTGATATTTAATTTCCACATGTGAGTGAGAACATGCAAGATCTTATCCTTTTGTGCATGGCTTATTTCACTGTTATGCACCAATAATAATTACATATAAAAAATGTTATGGGCACATAGTTGCATTTAGAGTACATATGATGTGTGAATTAGGCATACAAGGTGTAGTAATAAAATCAGGGTAATGGGGGTATTCATAACCTCAAGCATATATCACTTCTTTGTGTTATGAACATTCCAATTCCAGTCTTAGTTATTCGAAATTATACAATAACTAATTGCTGACTACAGTCACTCTGTGTGCTATCAAATATTATTCATTTAGCTAGCTATCTAACTATAGTTTTGCGCCCATTAACTATCCCCATTTTATCCAACACCACCACACCTCACTACACTTCCCAGCCTCTGATAACCATTATTCTATTCTCTATCTCTGGGAGATCAATCATTTTAATTTTTAGCTGCCACATGTGAATGAGAAAATGCAAGATTTGTCTTTCTGTATTTGGCTTATTTCACTTAATATAATATTCTCCAGTTCCATCTATGTTGTTACAAATAACAGAATTTCATTCTTTTGTTTTTGTGGAGGGATAATATTTTACCATGTATGAGGTCTGACCATGAAGTTCAGAAGTCATCCTAGAAAAGGGCCTAAATACCTTGCTGCTGAATATCACTACAGGCCCCTTCCATGGACTTCCCTTGAGGAGCTACCCAAGGACACCAGAACTTAATCCGCCCTTCAAATCAACTTAGGCCATCAGAACTGTCGTTGTATTGCCCTTGGCATCTTGAATGCCATCAAAATGTCTCTCTTTCAATATTTCCTTTATCTTTGAATAACGAAAAGAGTCATTTGCCACCAGATCAGGTGAGTAGGAAGGAGGTTCCAATACAGTTATTCGTTTACTGGCTAAAAGCTGCCAGACACACAGTACATTGTGAGCTGGTGCATTGTCATGACACAGAGCCATGAATTGTCGGAGAAAAATTCAAGTCATTTTCATCTTTTTCATGAAGCCTTTTCAGCACTTTCAAATAGTAAACTTGGCTTACTCTTATCCTGTTGGTACAAATTCATAATAGTTTCTCTGGTATCAATGAAGGTTAGCAACATTATTTTGAATCATGATTTGGACTGACAAGAGACTTTCTAGTTGTGGAGAGCTGACTGGCTTCCACTGTGCACTCAGATGCCTTGTTTCTTGGTTATATTGGTGCATCCAGGTTTCAGCCCCAGTGATCACACAGTCTAAAATATCCTCTTACCTCTCCAAATGGTCCTAGCAAACTTAGATCCTCCTTTGATGAGCTCCTTTGGGACTGTTTTTGCTCCCCCCTTTCTCATGCCAAGATTTTCAGTTAAGATTTCTATAATTGTCTCTTTATTGATGTTTACTTAGTCTGCTTGTCTTCTTAAGTCAGCGGTCAATTTTGATGGACAACTTAAGGAATTTTTGAAATGTTTTCATCAGTTCTGCTTATTACTGGCCACCTTGACCTCTCTTTTTTGGGTGACGCTGTGTCTCCTATCAGAAAAATGTTTAATCCATTTGTACACTGCCACTTTCTTCATGGCGTTATCCCCATAAGCCTAGAATAACGTATCCCTGATGTCAATTCCCACTCTTGCCAAGTTTATCAAGAAATTTAATGTTTGTTCATTATTGTAATGCACAAGGGCACACCAAACACACAACGATAATGAATGCTACTCATCAAGACACTGCCAAGTGTCAACACGAACCAGCTGTGACACACTGATATGCCAAGGTCATAAATATATATACATACTGAGGTCGTTTACAGTGCTGCCAACATAAGCATAAAGTGGCAAGTTTGCAAACTTATTATCAAACCCTCATATGTACCACACACACATTCTACCTATTTATAAGTCAAGATATAATAATGGAAATTGGAAAAATATTCTAATCAGGATGTGGACAACTATTCAATACTTAAGATTGAATTTTACAAGAAAGGCATTATATTATATGAAGAAAATAATGAGAATTTATTTTGAACAAACAAGAACAAGTTAAATAACCAAACTTGAAAACAGAGTCCCAAGATCCAAGTCTCAGCTTCTAAGAGTCAATTGTAATATCAAAAATTATAAATCTACCAAGCATTTCAAACTTAACATTATTTTATTGTAATTTTGTGTTGATCCACAACAAATGAGTTTTTACTGTTATAAGATGATTTAAAGTTAATATGGAAAAATAATTGTCCAACAATAGCCCCAAGATACATAAAAATGGAGACTATAAGTATAAACTTGCTTAGCTGGCATATAAAGAAAATATAAAGCTATAAGAATAAGATTGACCTTTTATCAGTCCTGAAATGAAGAAATTTTTTAGAAAAAAAAGGGTCTTGGAGTAGATTACAAAAATTATAATATTATTATGGTGCAACTGGCTATGTGTACAAAAGAAATTAAAGTTAGACTCTGCATCAGCTCAGAATGCTTTGGCCACATGTAATGGAATAGTCACATACATGTATAGGTGTTGGTCTGTCTCACACGCTTAAAAGTCTACAAGCTGATATTATATACTGAGGACTATTTCCTAGGTCATTATAAGGAACCAACTGCCTTCTAGTTTTCCATTCTTCTAAGGTTGCTGAAGAACTTTGCATGCCTATCATAATGGTTCAAAAATGGCTACACCATCTCTAACCATTAGGTAATATGAAAAGGAGAGGCATGTAAGAAAAATGGCTAGTTAGGCTTTGCTATTTTTTAAAAGAAAAAGAAAAATTCTGGTTAGGCTTTGCTATTTTTTAAAATGAAGCTATGCCTTTCTGGGACATCTCCCCATATTTCTTTGGTTGGAGCTTTATTTTTTTCTGATTGCAAAGAAGAATATTGAAAGATTATATATTGAGCTTTCTAGCCACTATTATAAAAACAGATGTGAAAAAAAGTGGTTGAACATGGAATTTGAATAAGAAAATGTGCAGATTGTAAAATTACCCCAGCTTTATCTCATGCAACAAAAAGATTCTTATTCCAGATTTATATTAAATGCTTGAATGTAAATTACAGAAACCTACCAGCAATCTAAAGGGACCATGTGAGCCACGTTGGTGAAGAGGCGACATTCTAAACCAAATTCTACAACTAAAAGCTAAGAAAGAAATAAAATCTTAACAGATGCTCTAATAAGTAAAATATTCTATTAGGTAAAAATAGCATTTCAAATATATTTCAAAAATATATTTGAAAAATTTATAATTAAAATGGTAGTCAAAAGTCTAACATCCAACATATACTGAAAAATCAACTCTCAGTATTTTGATAAGGAAATAAATGACAGAGCCAGAGGAAAAATGGGGAAGAAAGACGTTCAAATCTTGAAAAACCAAAAGGAGAGGTAACCTCCACGTTAATTTTCTTTTTGTCTCCTCCCTTCATCTCTTCAAGAAGTTGTCTTCAATTGTTTGTCATGTTGTTTGCAATTGCTCACCTTTAACTCCGAATTCTCCTCAGACGCTACGACACCACTGAAGCCACTCTTTCAGAGACAGCCAGTGGCTCCCTGGGGCCTAATCCAAGGAACATATTTTAGTTTCTGTTTTCTTCTCTTGGTTGAACATTATTAATCTTGTCCTTCTTCCAAATATCCTCTTCTCATCTTTTAAACTAATTATAGGCTCGTGTTTTATTTGTGTGTGTATGTGTGTGTGTATAATTTTTTGAAATTTTGTGCAGTCTCACGTAACTACCGCTAAAACCAATAAACGGCAATGTACCCCCATCACCACTAAAAAAATACCCCAGTGCTGTTTCTCTCCTCTCTCTCTCTCTGTTCTTACATTCCTTTTATTTTCATTATGACACATTTTCCTGGTTTTCTCTTACCTTGTTGCTTGTTCTTTTGAAGCAATCGTGTTCCTCGCATCTGTGATAGACTCTCTTCTCTTCGTACAGCCTGCCAGTATCTCTCCTTCTGGGATTGACTCCTCACATGTTCATTCTCTCTGCCTGAAACGCTTTTGTAATCCACCCTGACCCTCATTCACCTCCCCTGTACTGACTATACCTGCCACCCTCTACTCCATTGTATTGGGTTAGAGTCCCTTTTATATGAATTCCCAACTTTGAAATTATTTTATAGGTCATATGGTAAAATTATCACAAAAGGAGATTGCACTAAGATGATTTTTAAAATATTTTCAAAGACAAATATTTGTTTCAAAAATAGGAGTATGGCTCAGTGCTCATAGCTCAGTAAGTAGGGCGCCAGCCACATATACCAAGGCTGGCAGGTTCCAGGCCGGCCCGGGCCTGCTAAACAGTAATGACAATTGCAATAAAAAAATAGCTGGGCATTGTGGCTGATGCCTGTAGTCCTAGCTGTTTGGGAGGCTTAAGCAATTCTCTTGCAAGAGTTTGAGGTACTCTGAGCTGTGAGGCCACAGCACTCTACTGAGGGTAACATGGTGAGACTCTGTCTCAAAAAAAAAAAAAAAATGAGCATATTAATCATTTTTTTTTTCATAAAATTGCTTTCACACATATTCATCACATGGAAATAAAAATTATAATAATAGTTTTTTTTGTAACCAAAATATTTAAGAGCCATAGTATAGTTCGAGATTCCTCTTTATGGAAATTAGATGAAAAGGAATGGAAGAATCAAGGTTTTATGTCTTTTTATCTCATGAATCTTTATCACATACACTTGAAGTCTATGAGAGAAAAATAAAAACTGAAACTTGTATGAAATATATTTTTATGGAAAGAACAATTTATTGATTGTTAAAGGAAACTATTCTCTTTGCTTCCTATATTGTTTATAAGCAATCTTTTTTACCTTTATAGACCCATTGTTTTAATATCCAGAATGATCTTGCCTTCCATAGGACCTTAATAATTCCCTGCTGTTTCCAGTTATCATCAAAAAATCAGGGTGTTAAAATAAAAGCTCAGATTTATTATATTGCTAAGGCAGATTTATTTTAGTCTTCTTGGCCTTTCAAGTCTCTGTGTGTCAAATGTACAATATTCTTTAAGCTTCTTATGAAATTGCATTTTGATAAATTCCCTAAGTGATCATAGAGGATAACAAAGAACAACAAAAGACCCTGGGTGGCCTCACTGATTTACTAAGTTGAACATATTAAATCCATGAGGAGCAGATTGAATGCACTCAGTAATTATTTTTATTCTTTACCACTTTAATAATCGTTATTCTGTACCTTTTAGGATACAGATGATCCAATTTTGCAATGTAATCGCTAGTGGTTTCTTTTGGACAGATTTATCGTTTAGATACACCTTTCTGATATTTATCATTCATTAACAGCACAATATAAATCAGCATATTACAATAAAAATAATACATTTGTGCGTATAACAAGGTAGAATCTTTTTTCCTTTTTTTGAGACAGAGTCTCATTCTGTTGCCCTGGGTAGAGTGTTGTGGCTTCATAGCTCACACAAACTTCAAACTCTTGAGCTTCAGAAATCCTCTTGCTTCAGCCTCCAAGTAGCTGGGACTACAGCCACCAGCCAGTATGCCCAGCTAGTTTTTTTCTACTTTTAGTAGTGATGGAGTATTGCTCTTGCTCAGGCTGGTCTCTAACTCCTGAGCTCAAGCAATCCACCCACTTCGGCCTCCCAAAGTGCTAGGATTACAGGCACAAACCTTAAGATACATGAAACTTTATATCTTTTGGTCTTCACAATGTGTGCTGCTGGAGTGGAGTCTACGGCATCTGCTCCTTGCTTCACAGTATATAGAACTTACTGAGGTGAGAATTCAGAGGCCTATTGGGGTTCTATTTGTAACTTTAAAGTTACTGATATATTTAAGTTGTTTGTTGAAAAATAATAATAGCATATGTTTATGGAGCACAATATGATATTTTGATCTTTGTATACACTATAGAAAGACTAAATCAAGGTACTGTATTCATCACCTCACCAATCCATCAATTTTTTATGGCAAGAATATTAAAAATCTATTGTTTTAATAAATTTGAAATATGCATTATTATTACTATGATCACAGGCACAGCAGTAGGTCACTAAAACTTACTCTTCTAGTCTAACTGAAACTTCATGCCCTTTGATCAAAACCTTTCTTTTCCTCAGTTCTCCTTTGGTGATGACCTTTATTCTCTCTGTTTCTATGAGATCAAAGCTTTTAGATTCCACATGTAAGCATGATCATACAGTATTTGTCTCTGTGTTCCTAGTTTATTATACTTAGTATAATGTCAGGCAGACCCATCAAATGCCAGAATTCACTCCTTCACTCCTTTTTAAAGTCTGAATAGCATTCCATTGTGTATATATACAGATGCTCCTCAACTTACAGTGAGGTTACATCCCCATAAAGACGTTGTAAATTGAAAATATTGTAAACCATCAAAAGTATGTTTTCAATGTACAACGTGCATATAGCTTTCAAATCATTGTAAAATCAAAAAAATTGTTTAGTTAAACCATTAAAAGCAACGTCTGTGTCATGTTTCATTACCTATTCATCTGTTGATGAATACTTACATGGTTTCACTGTCTTGGCTATTGAGAATACTGCTGAAATGATATAATAGCATAGCTATCTCTTCAACACAAAGTTCCTTTGGATATATACCTAGAAGTTGGATTTCTTGATCATATATGGTAATTTTTTTCATTAGATCACTTTTTAATTTTTTTTGTTGTTGTTAAATCATAGCCGTGTACATTAATGCAATCATGGGGTACAATGTGCTGGTTTTATATACAATTTGAAATATTTTCATCAAACTGGTTAACAAAGCCTTCACAGCATTTCTTAGTTACTGTGTTAAGACATTAATATTCTACACCTAGTAAATTTCACATGTACCCTTATAAGATTTTTAGTTTTAGTTTTTTGGGAACCTCCACACTGTTTTCCAAAATGGCTATACTAATTTAAATCCTATCGGTGGTATACAAAAGGGTTCTCTTTTCTCCATATCCTCACTAACACCTGTTATCATTTTTTTATAACAGCCATTCAAACAGATGTGAGATAATGTCTCATTCATTTTAATTTATATTTCTCTGGTTATTTAAAATATTAAGAATTATTTGTGTATTTATCGATTATTCGTATCTGTAAGTCTTTGGGCAAACTACTTAACTTCTCTAGCTCTACATTTTCTCATTTTTAAATGGAGAGGGAATTAGTTCAGTGGTTTGGATCACTGGCTAACGTTAGAAACACACAACAAGCTTTAAAAAAAAATCTACTTGTTCCCAGACCTCATTCTAAGAATTTTGGAATAATTTTTCTGGTATAAGGATCAAGCATTGATTGAAACTTCGCAGATAATTCTAATGTGCTGCCAAGGTTGAATACTACTGATTCAGATTCTATCTAACATTTCTTTTCAACTCTAAGAATTTGCATTTTCTGTTCATTACCTGTGAATTGAATTATAATGTATTCAGTTTTTCTCTGATTTATGTAATCAGTACTAAAATATGTTTTTCATCACTGCACATGACAATTTTAAAACATATAAAAATATAGATTTAAATGTTTATTTAAGGGATATAAATACAAATATATACATGAATATTTTGAATTTATCTATTTGGTGGTTTTTCTATGCAAAGTATGACTTAATTTTGATGTCTCTTATGTGTCTTGGGGTACGTATATACAGCTCATGTCTTCAACACAGTACTCAAATACTATACTAATACTCATCTTCATTAAGCATTTACAAATGCTTTCAGCAGGTAACATGATATATTGTCCAATATGTTGAAATGTTGTAGTGAAAGCCTTCAAAAAACCTGAATGTCTGTGGTTTGTGATGACTCAAAAGTACATCTGACTTTTAATCAACCTACATTTAGCACTTAGTTTGAATAACTTTTATTTTTCAATAAAAAGTGATATCAAGAATCTCTTCTAAGCCAGGCAGGGTGGCTCACACCTGGGAGGCCAAGGCAGGTGGATTGCTTGAGCTCAGAAGTTCAAGACAAGACTGAGTAAGAGCAAGACTCTGTCTCTATTAAAAATAGAAAAAATTAGCTGGGTACAGTCACATATACCTATAGTCCCAGCTACTCAAGAGGCTGAGGCAAGAGGATTGCTGAAGCCCAGGAGTTTGAGATTGCTGTGATTTATGATGCCATGGAATTCTACCCATGATGACAGAGGGAGACTCTGTCACACAAAAAAAGAAAAGAATCTGTTATATTCATTGAAAAATCTTACCAAAAAATGTGTTAAAAATAAAATATAAAAGAATGTAAAAACTCTCAAAGAAAGCAAGTTAACCATCCAAAATATGTTTAGTCCAGTAACTATGTTTTTGTATACTTATTTTCAACTTGGGCCAAATCATCAATTTGGCCTATTTTCTCTAGTGAGCTCTAAGCAGCAAACTCTCTATAAGATACATGCACATAAATGTTACAGTGTCACCCAGAAAAATGAAAACTGAAATCATTCTCTTTTATGCTTCAACTCTAAATATTTTTCATTTCATTTAACATCACCATCATCTTCCCAGTGATGTGTTAAGCATTTTAAGGCTATCTTTTTCTAATCCATTCATACTTACTCCCAACATCTTATGAGTCATCGAGTCTTAAAATATACTACTGCAAGATTATCAATTCTACTTGAACATTTATGAGATATGTATTATAATAATACTTCCTCTACTTAACATATACTGAAAATGAGGATAAATGAATAACCACTCAAAGCTAGCATAAAACTAACTCAACTACTGATTGGTTTAAAAATGTCCTATCTCTACTTTAAGTATTCAAAATATTAAGGTAAATCTTCCCCAGAGAAATATAAAGTAACCATTAAACTCAATTTACGTCTGTAACAATGATAGACAGAATATAATAACAACCTTGAGAAAAGTTTAAAAATGCCAAACTGACACATATAAAGATATAACATATTCATGAATTTTAGACTCATTAGTATAATTAATTATCTTTAAATTAACTTACATAAATGGCGGTGTAATCACAGTGAAATTCTTGGCAGTTTATTCTGGAAGTTAAGGTAAATTTAATGTTTATTTGAAAATGAAAATGAACGAATTAGCTAAGACAAACTGTAACAACAAAATCTATGAAGACATACCACCATATATTGAGACTTATAAAGGTATACGTTGTGATACCAGAGAAAGAATAGACAGCTACATCAAAATGACATACATATAAACAGATCAACACATATATACACTTGTGTTATTACAAAGGTATTGTTACAGAGCAGTAAGAAAAGGAAAGTCATTTCTGTAATTGTTAGTTATATAGATAACGGGGCATCATGAACCCTACTCAACATGAAACACTAATGTCAAGGTTTCATATCTTAGAGTGAATGAATAAAAATAGAAGGCCTGACAATTAAGTTTATAAACTCATCCTAGAAAAAGTGCTACATACCTTTCTGCTGAATGTTACTGTAGCCACCTTTGAAGTACTTCCCTTGGGAAGCTCTGCACTGATGCCAGTGCCTAGCCCATCCTTCAAAACAATTTTGGAACACTTTTCTGAAATGGCCATCAGATCTGTCATTGTATGACACTTGATGACTTGAACAATGTCTTCATAATGTCTTCCTTTCAATATTTTCTTTATCTTTGGGGGAAAAAAATCATTGGTGGCCAGATCAGGACAGTAGGGAAGGTGTTCCAAAATAGTTATGGGTTTATTGTCTAAAAATTCCCTCACAGACAGTGCCCTGTTAGCTGGTGATTTGTCATGATGCAACAGCCATGAGTTGTTGGTGAAAAGTTCAGGTCATTTTCATCTAACTTTTTCACTCACACTTTTCAGCCCTCTCAAATAGTAAACTTGGTTAAATGTGGGCCCAACTGTTACAAACTCATAATCAACAATCCCACTGATAACAAAACAGGGTTAGGAACAGCATTTTGATTCGTGATTTACACTTACAAAACTTTTTCAGTTGTAGAGAGTTGGCTGACTTCTTTGTGTACTTTGACCCTTTGTTTGGGTAGTATTGGTATACCCATGTTTCATTGACATGGCCTAAAACATCCTCCTGCCTCTCTAAAAGGTATTGGCATGCATTGACTTTTGCTTTTACTCGTTGGTGAGCTCCTTCAGGACTATTTTTGCACACACATTTCTCATGCCAAAACTTTCAGTTAAGATCTTCCTGTTTTTCTATCAATATTTACTTGATCTACTATGCTTTTTACAGTCAGCTGATTATTTTGACACACAACATTTCTGTAATGTTTTTGTCAGTTCTGCTTGGTACTGGGTGACCTGGTCTGTCTTTATCAATGATGCTTTCTTTCCCTTCAGAAAAATGTTTAATTCCTTTGTACACTGTCATTTTTATCATGGGATTAACCCCATAGACTTGAACTAACATGTCTCTGATTTCACTTTCCCTTTTGCCAAGTTTAACAAAATATTTACAAATTCAAGCTCCAATATTCTTGCTGTGGCACACAGAAATATGCAACAACAATTATGAATGCCACTCACCAAAACACTACACACATCAACAATGATATAACGTTATGACACTGATATACCAAGGTTATGAAACCTTACTGAGGTGTTTGTACAGTTCTGCCAATGTAAACACTCAGTGGCAAGTCTGTGAATTTAATTGTCAGACCTCCCATATTTCAATTTAAAGAGCTTTATACCTAAGATCTACCAATATAAGTTCACACATTTAGTTTCATTTCACTAACCAAGTTCATGAGCCTTTTTTTTTTTTAAATCCTCCCTGACATGTTTACTTTTCCTTTTAGGAAACCAAGAAATCAGTTATAAGAAATTCTAATAACTTATATTTTGATTTCCTTTTAATATGCCCATAAAAATATAGCTTAAAATAATAACTTAAAAACTCCTTTAATTAGAATTAGTCAGAATGTAGTCTCCATTATTAATGGAGTTAGTTTTGTATTTTCTCAAGCTTAGTTGTACAAAGGGGGAAAAAAAGAAATACAACTTATACATATTTGGAATAACAAAGGAATAAAAAGGGAAGAAAGGAAGAGGGAGCAGATAAAATAGCCAAATGAAAAATGCTCATTTTCTCTAATCACCAGGGAAATGCAAATCAAAACCACAGTGAGGTATCAACTAACTCTAGTCAGAATGAATTTTATTAAAAAGTCCAATAACAGCAGATTGTGGTGTAGATGCAAAGAGAAAGGGACAATTAAACACTGTTGGTGAGACTACAAAGTACTACGACCTCTGTGAAAAGTCACAGTGAGATACCACAAACAACCAAAAGTAAACCTACTATTTGATCCAGTAGTTCCACTATTGGATATTTATCTAAATGGAAAAAATAATCATTTTATCAAAAAGACACATGCATTTGTATGTTTACTGCAGCACAATTCACAGTTGCAAAGACGTAGAACCAACACAAACGACCATAAACACATAAATGGCTTAATAAAATGTGGTATGTGTGTACCATGGAGTATTGCTCAGCTATAAAAAAAAAAAAAAGGTGAACCTTCTTTTTTTTTTTTTAGATTTTTTTTTTTTAAATCATAACTGTATACATTGATATGATCATGGGGCATCATACACTCGCTTCATAAACCATTTGACACAGCTACAACTTAACAATAGGGGGAAGTGGGAAAGGGGGGGTGGGTAGAGGGAGGGGGATTAGTGGGATCACACCTGTGGTGCATATTACAGGGGTATTTGTGAAACTTGGTAAATGTAGGTGAACCTTCTATAACAAGCAGGATGGAACTGAAGACCATTCTTCTAAGTGAAGTTTTACAAGAATTGAAAAATACAGACCACATGTATTCACTATTAAACTGGAACTAACTGGTCACTAGCCATGTGCATGCACATTTGATATTAAAACTCAAGAGAAAGCAAGCAGGTGGATGAAGAAATGTGTACTACGACAATAGCAGTCAGAAAAAAGATGAAGTAGTGTATTAAATTAAGACAAAGCAGACTTCAAAACAAGGAAAATTATCAGAGATAAAGAGAGAATATTACATAATTATGAAGGGGTTGGTTCCTCAAAATGATCTAACAATTCTTAGTGTATATGACAGAACATCAAAATTATTGGAGCAAAAATTGATAGAACTGTAGAAAGAAATAGGAAAGTACAAGTACACTGTGATAGAGAATATTACTCAAGAATTGATAGGTCTAGCAGAAAGTATATCTGTGTTATGAACTGAATAACACCATCAATGAACTAGACCCAAATGCCACTTATAAAATTCTTCATTCAATAATAGCTGACTACACAGTTTTCTCAAACTCACTTGGATTGGTAAACAAGATAGATTACATATGGGCATGAAACACACCTAAACAGTACTTTAATCAGATAATCAGTGTCAACATCAGTAGTCATAAATCATTTTTATAGTATATACTTGCTATAATTTAAATGAGAATTGACAGTTTACTTCTTGGGCTCTTCTTTCCAAAAATCCATAATATTAGTATATTCATGAAAAAAATAGCAAATTTGAATAGGCATCTAAAAATATACTTGACCAGTCTCCTGAAACCTTAAAAAATATCAAGTTTCACCTAAAATAAGGAAAGTTGGAAAAACTGCCATCATCAAGAAGAGACTAAGGAGACATGCCTACTACATGGAACGCAGTGTCCTACATTATTTTCCAAAATAGAAAAGAGACTTTAGGTAACACTATACTGTACATTGGATGTTTGTTCACTCAAATTGCATGTTGAAATTTGATCCCTAATGTTTGTGGTAGGGCCTAATGAGAAGTGTTTCGTTCTTGAATGGCAAGGTAATATTTTCACAGTAACGAATGAATTTCACTGTTTAGTTCCCACAAGAATTCCCCTGAAAGCTCCCTGAAGAGCTCGTTTTTAATTTTTTTTTTATTCAATCATAGCTGTGTACATTAATGCAATCATGGGGTACAATGTGCTGGTTTTATGTACAATTTGAAATATTTTCATCAAACTGATTAACATAGCCTTCATGGCATTGTCTTAGTTATTGTGTTGAGACATTTATATTCTACATTTAGTAGGTTTCACATGTACCTTTGTAAGATGCACCATTCGTGTGGTCCCACCAATTATTCTCCCTCAACCCATAAGAGCTAGTTTTTAAAAAGAGCCTTGCCCTTCTCTCTCGCTCTCTTGCTTCCTCTCTTATCATGTGATCTCTGCACACACCAGCTCCACTTTTCCTTATGCCCTGAGTTGAAGCAGGCTGAGGCTTTTGCCAGATGCCTAATCTTCTAGCCAGCAGAATATGAGCCAAATGCCTTTTTAATTTATAATTTGCCCACTTTTGTGTTTCCTTTGTAGCCACATAAACAGACTGAGACCAGTAAAAACTAAAGAAATCTTAATAAAGCAAGAGATAGAGTTAATATAGTTTCAATACTGGTCCATTAGTTGTAACTAAAGTACTATACTAATGGGGTATATTAATGGTAGAAAAATTGTGTACAGGATGTATGGGAACTCTGTACCATCTGCTAAATTTTTCCTGAAATCTAAAACTGTTGTAAAAAATAAAGTCTATTATTAAAACATTTTAAATGAATCAGCTTGGCACCTGTAGCAGAGTGGGTACGGCATCAGCCACATACCCTGAGGCTGGCAGGTTCTAACCCACCATGGAATACTATTCAGCCATGAAAAAGATGGTAATGTTAGCTGGGGCCAGCTAAACAACAATGACAACTACAACAAAAAATAGCCAGGCATTGTGGTGGGCACCTGCAGTTCCAGCTACTTGGGAGGCTGAGCAAGAGAATTGCTTAAGCCCAAGAGTTTGAAGTTGCTGTAAGATGTGACACTACAGCAATCTATTGAGGGCAGCATAGTGAGATTCTGTCTCAAAAAGAAATTTTTTTTTAATGAATAAATAATGACATTTTGTAAAATATTCCAGTTACTGAAGTGACCCAGAAAAAATGGAGACATCCATCTGCTTCACTTTTTGATCACAATTTGTTCAGAGGACAACTAATGTTCATCTCACTTTGGAGCAGTAGCCTGTGGTCTAGCCTATGGAAGTTAAGTCAAGATATGAGAAGATTGACCTGAAAAAGTAGATCTTTTCATCTTGGAATTCTGGGCTGAGTTATCCTCTCCATCACTGACATAAAAGGAAGTCCTAGAATGATAGATAGAGTTAATTTTCAATTCAGACTCTTTGTGGATATAATTATAGCCTATAACATCTCATGAAAACTATGCTGGTTTTACTAACAACTTTATAATTTAAGTGCCTTTTAACAACAAATATTTACTTCTTATTTATATTGCCTATAAACAGCAATGGACAGTTGCAGGTAATTTTGAATAAACTAAATGCCCTGCCAGAAATATGTACTGCGTATATCTTCTTCAACTGTATGAGTTGATTTTGTATTTGCTTAATAGTGTTCTCTGCTGAAGAGAAGTACTTAAATTTAATATCCGTCTGGGCGGAAAAAAAAATGTTTTTTATATTATACTGTAACTTTACGGGGTTTAATTCTAAGCATAAAGCTGGTGAAAGATCACCATAAATTGTCAAAGAAGCAGTATTGTGTTCCCATCTGCACCAAATACAGAAGTATCCTTCCTGCCTGGAGGAGTAACGAATGGCCTCTTTTTGCCTCCCCAAGTATATAAGGGGCTCTCCACTTCTCCAGCAGGCAGAACAGAATGTAGGCCAAGTAGAGAAAGAAATGAAAGTGCCTGAGTGTTTCTCCTCCATTTCTTTTCTAACCACGATATCAGATTCTTTAGAGCCCTCAAACTACACTTTTTCCTCCTTCAACTAAGCCATATTCTTTATTGTAGGGCCCATCAGGATTCTCATAAATTTTCCTCTTTGTTATGTTCGGAACCTTTCCTTGTTAAGTGTACTGGACCCGAGGAAGAAAGTATGTTAAATAAATGAATATGAAGATACATTTTGTTTTAAAATAAATGCTTTCAATACATCAGTTACAAGAAATAATTTAGTGAGACTTTCAAGAAATGTAGAAAAAGATTTGAAAGTGCGAGTATGGAAAAACAGGGAAACACATAATACATCCTCCTTCTTTCCTATATAACTCTCCTCCTTTTGATGATGTACTTTGACATTTTAAATAACTATTTTCTTAATATTTTCACAAGCATAGAATTCTAAAATTCTCTAGTAGGTATTAAAGTCAACTTTGAGATTAAGCCAACTTAAATTTTTATTTACTGTTCTTTTTTTTAAAATTTCAGGTTAACGTGAGGATACTAACAACCAAATGACAAATTTGAATTTGTTAGGTAGACTCTTGTAGCTATGTCCTGAACCCAGAAGGACGCCCCCCCCCCTTATATTGTGCCCATTCAGTGGGAGCACTTCTAATCTCCCCACCACTTTCCTTCCTCCTACTTTCCCCCTCCCTCCCACTTAAATTGAAATGAGTTTTTCTCTTATATGGGCATTAATTAGATCATCTACTGGCTTCATTTTAGTATTCAGTACATTGGATATTTGCTTTTCCATTCTTGTGATACTTTACTGAGAAGAATGTGTTTCAGCTTCATTCAGGTTAATATAAAAGATGTGCCATTACCATCCTTTTCATGGCTGAATAGTATTCCATGGTATGCATATCCCACAGTGTGTTCATCCATTCTTGAATTGATGGGCATTTAGGTAGTTTCCATGTCTTGGCAATTGTAATTTGAGCTGCAATAAACAATCTTGTGTATATGTCCTTATGATAGAATAATTTTTTTTTCTTCTGGGTAGATGCCTAGAAGTGGGATTATGGGGTCAAATGAAAGATCTAATTTGAGTTTTTTGAGGATTATCCATAGGCTGAATTAGTTTGCATTCCCACTAACAGTGTAAAAGTGTCCCCTTCTCTTCACATCCTCACCAGTATGTGCAACTTTGGAATTTTGTAATGTAACCTAGTCTCACCCGGGTTAGGTGATATCTCAGGGTGGTTTTGATTTTCTCTGATGATTAGAGACAATGAGCATTTTTTCATATGTTTGTTAGCCATTCATCTGTCTGCCTCAGAGAACGTTCTGTTCATGTCTCTTGCCCCTTGATAGATGGGATTGTTAGTTCTTTTTTTGTTGATTACTGTTCTTTATTGCAACCAGTTAGGGCTTCACATGAGAATATAAGAATAAAAAGAAAAGTTTTAGTAAGAAAAATGAAAGAAATGAGAAAATGAAGCTACTGGCATAGAAATTATGAAATCAAATCAAAGATTAAAACCAATTTGGGGTAAGTAAAATACCTAAGTAAATTATATACATTTTATAGAGAAACTTCCAGGACTTAAATGAGCCTATATATATGCCAGTGTTTGGAAATATATCAATGATGCAGAATTATATATTAATATAATAGATTTCAGAGCTACCTTAAATAGTACATTATATTTAGTTTATATATTATTTGTTTTTATATTGTTTGAATTAACTACTAATGTTAAATGATAATAGACAAAGTTTTTGTTGTTATTTGTAAGATATAGCTACAAAATACAGAAATATTTGGACATTGTAGTGTTTTTAGTAGTGTCATCTCTAATGCCAGTTCACTGGCAATGACATTGCTCGACTATTTTTGAAATTCTTCATCTGGGATAAATGATGCCAAATTAAAAATACAAAATGATATTTAAATTTTCAGATTAGTGTCTGGTCTGGTATATACATTTCTGAAGTCAATCCCAGATGAACCCTTGGGAATATTTCTTTACATGAAGGCAGTACTCAAAGTCCCCTTGGATGTGTAAAACATGCCACAAAGTTTTATTCCGGGTTGAGCAAAATGCTGCAGAAATTATGAAGATAATACTGCAAATACTTACTCTACAATTCCAGAGTGTCAAAAATAACTCTTCTTGAACTATTTTCTAACATTTTGGCATACATTTGTGTACATGAAGATTATTACATTAGTTATTTTCATACAGAAAGAACAGGGACTGTTATGTAAAGCAGCAATAATTCAATGTACCTATAAACTTCCCCATTACGGCTTCCTTTACCCAATAAAATTGAAGTGAATTTTTAAAATAAGTTCACATGTTGTACAAAATGCTTTTATGATATTACTCATCAGCTTATAATGGCTCTTTTCACTTTTATGGAGGTTCTTAATATAACTTTGGAGCAACAACATCAATTTTTACCTCTTGACTTTGTTAATGCTAGTGATACTTAAGAATATTTAACATCATAGTTGTATAAAAGTCAATCTGTACTTTATTTGCATGCATGCATGCATGCATAAAATGCACTTCAATTTTTTTTTTTTATTGTTGGGGATTCATGGAGGGTACAATAAGCCAGGTTACACTGATTGCAATTGTTAGGCAAAGTCCCTCTTGCAATCATGTCTTGCCCCCATAAAGTGTGACACTTCAATTTTTTGATCCAAATTTCTTCTCTTTTGTTGTTATAAACCAGTTGTTCATCCCCTTTTAGCAGAGATTATTTTTATTCATCAGACACAGATGTGCTATGGGAAAATTGTTCCATTTATTCCTCAAAGAATTTTTATGTAGGTCATTAATTTTCTTTGCACATGAATAAAATACTTTTATAAGTAAAAAAGTATTGCTTATAAACTTACAGTATTGTTTAACTTACAGATTGCCTACACATTGTTGGTAACGGGTCTGTAAGCCAAGCCAGATATCAAAACACTACCAGAGATGTTAAAGCTGTAAACTGAATTAAAATAACTATTATACTTTAAAGAAAGGAATTATATTTCTCTCAGTTAAGATTAGGCCTCAGATCTTGAGCTATACTAGAACATAGATTCAGGACTCAAGAATCTACTATGTTTGAAATCAGTTTACATTTGAAAGTAGATGGTAAAAAGAGATAACAAAGATAATAACTTATCTTTATATAACAGTTTACAGATTTGGAAGCTGGGTCGTGGAAAGCTAATTTATTGAAGATTATTAATTTATCACCTAGCAGATCTATGGCTAAACATAGAATTGCGTAATTTTTTGCATGATACATTTCTACCATATTAGGGCTCTACTTTCAAACAAATTGGCCAAAATCTTTATTCTAATTTAACTTAGATAATAAAGAAAAAATTTCAAGTCATGGAAGTTTACAAAAAGAGGAGAAATCGTACATCTAACAGAGTCTGTAGAGTCTCTATGTCTATCAGTAACAAAAAAGAGGCCTGTAAAACTGAGGAAGGTGACTTGAGAACTGGTGTCACTGAGTCCTGGGTTTGTGCGTAACCTTGTTCCGGGGTTCAGGTGATTGAGACCTCTTATTCCATATAAACTGGAAGAACACAGGCTTTTCTTAGTAGGGAAATTTGGCATATTAGTCAGAGTCTCTGAGCCAGCTGAGGTGAGAGGGAAACACCATCTCAAAATGAAATAAGCAGAAAGCCCTATGGGGCAATCAACAACCATGTGAAATTTATAATTTCAGAGACTACAGTGTTGTCTATGGAATTCACAACAGGTGATGCTAAAACTTACCCTTTTGAAAACTTCATTAGAAACAGTTTTTTTGTTTTTTTTTTTTAGACAGAGTCTCACTATGTCCCCTGGGGTAGAGTGCTGTGGTGTTACAGCTAAAAGCACCCTCCAACTCCTAGGCTTAAGCGATTCTCTTGCATCAGCCTCCAAAGTAGCAGGGACTACCAGCACCTGCCACAATGCCTGGCTGGTTTTTTGTTGTTGTTGTTGTTGTTACAGTTGTCATTGTTCTTTTAGCAGTCCCAGGCCAGATTCTAACCCACCAGCCTCAGTGTATGTGGCTAGCGCCCTGCCAAGTGAGGCACCACCATTAGAAACAGTTTTGAATAAGTAAGATGGGAGACAGAGAAAAGAGAATATAAATGGAGGATACAACATAGGGTAAGCCTCTGGATACGTCCAATGGCATGACCTAGGAATGAAGGAGAATGAAAAGACCACTGAAAAAAAGATGGTGAAGAAATGATATTAAAGATTCATTATCTCCAAATTTTGCCACAATTTCTTTCAAAATTAAGCAACACTTCTAGATCGATAGATTGAAACTATATTAGATTGAATTGAACCCACAATTTTTTTTTTTTAGTTTTTTGAGACAGTCTCAGCTGTCACCGTGGGTAGAGTGCTATGATGCCACAGCTCACAGCAACTTCAAACTCTTAGGCTTAAGTAATTCTCTTGCCTCAGCCTTCCAAGTAGCTGGAAATACAGATGCCCACCACAATGCCTGCTGTTTTTTGGTCGTAGTTGTCATTGTTTGGCAGGCCCAGGCCAGATTTGAACCCACCAGCTCTGGTGTATGTGGCTGGCACCTTACTCACTTGAGCTACAGGCACCAGTGAACCCACAATTTTTTCAATATTGAAACTCCTTTCTTCTCCAAGAATATATTCCTTAACAATATCCTAACTTGGGCAGCGCCTGTGGCTCAAAGGAGTAGGGCACAGGCCCCATATACTGGGAGGTGGTGGGTTCAAGCCCCGCCCTGGCCAAAAACTGCAAAAACAAAACAAAACAAAAAAAAACACCAATATCCTAACTCGAAGTACTTATATCAAGGAGATATTTGTTTCTACATTTCCTAACAATATTTTAAAAATTGTTGAGCTTTTCATATTTAAAAAGTAGTATCTTTAAGTACTTCTTGAATATTAAAATATGAAGCAGCTGTAGTACAGTGGTTACAGCACCAGCCACATACACCAAGGCTGGTGGGTTCGAACCTGACCCCAGTCAGCTGAACAACAATGACAACTTTAACAACAACAACAGCAAAAAATATATAGCTGGGTGTTGTGGAGGGCGCCTGTAGTCCCAGCTACCTGGGAGGCTGAGGCAAGAGAATCCCTCAAGCCCAAGAGTTGGAGGTTGCTGTGAGCTATGAAGCCGTGGTACTCTAACGAGGCTCTGTCTCAAAAAATAATAATAATAACATAAAATATGAAGTGAAGTAAAATATTAAAACTGTTTTGTTTTTTTTTTTAATTTGTGACCTTCCATAGGATTATCCTTTTGTAAATCAATAAAGGAGGCAGATGTGTTGGACTCCATCCAGGGACACAGATGAACTGAGAACATTGTCATTAGAAAAGTAGGCAGCGGGAAGGGCCCCAATTCTCCAGAAAAAGATGTAAGAAGAATTGGTGTGTTTTGAAGTTTTCTTTTATAAAAAGCAAAAACAAACAAACAAAAAACCTGTCCTGCATCTTGGAGGAGATGATTACTGGTGTGGAAAGAGATAAATACAAGAGAAGGGAAACAGAGCTGAGCCATGTTTCTAAAAATAATTTGTCCTCTATGAAGTGGCTTCCTCTGAAGCCAAGAGAGCCGTAACCCTAGTTCTCCAAAATGATGACATGATGTGAAGTTAGGGACTTAGATGTAGAATCAGCACAGAGACTGTAAGGACCCATCCAGGCACAGTGTGGGGCTAGAGATGTCAGTAAAAAACAGCAAGACAGTACCAAGCTCATCCACATTGTTTTATGTGTCGTTTGGGAGAATTATGTTTGGAAGGAAGTAAGACCCTGGGTTTCTTGGGAAATTAAAATGCAGGTAGGAAGGGAAGGCTGATATTTAAATATCGCAACCTCTGGTTAATAATATGTTTCCCCTTCTTTTCCTAACTTGCTGATTAATGTCATTTCTTCAAAATACTTCCTCTGACCTTAATGATTCCAGAAATCATATCTTTTACTTCAAGCCTCTAAACAATGTTTTTTCTTTATAATAAAGATCTATAAAAAGAATAAGCCAGTTAAACCTTTTTCTATCTTTTTTCTTTGCCAATTCAGACAAGTTAAAATGAAAATATTTGCAAATCCTTCTCTTACTAAAAATATAATGAAAGCCACTGATAAAAAAATTAATGAGATAGTAGATTTTATTTTATTTTATTTTATTTTTATTATTTTTTTTTTTATTAAGCCATAGCTGTGTACATTAGTATGATCGTGGGGCACCATACACTTGGTTCATAGATCGTTTGACACATTTTCATCACATTAGTTAACATAGCTTTTGTAGCATTTTCTTAGTTATTTTGCTAAGACCTTTACATTCCATATTTACTAGGATTCACATATACCCTTGTAAGATGCACCGCAGGTGTAATCCCATTAATCCCCCTCCTTCCCCCTCCCTCCCCCCTCCCTCCCCTCCCTTTCCCCTTTCTCCCTATTCTTAGGTTATAACTGGGATATAGCTTTCATGTGAAGGTCCTACATTAGTTTCATAATAAGGGTGAGTACATTGGGTACTCTTTCTTCCATTCTTGAGACACTTTACTAAGAAGAATATGTTCCAGCTCCATCCATGTAAACATGAAAGAGGTAAAGTCTCCATCTTTCTTTAAGGCTGCATAATATTCCATGGTGTACATGTACCAAAAAAAATAAACATAATGTCTAAATTTCCTTCATTTAATCCTTTTTCTCATTTGACTAATCTTGGTTCTCTAAATGGATGTCTTTTGAGACAGGCTTACTTGGTTGATGTTACTTCTGGACAAGAAAAATTTACAGATGTGTTTCAGACACCAAGAACTCAATACTATTCTTACAAAGGTTCCTATAAAACTCCAGTGCCTGGGTCATGTACTCTCTGGAATGGAATTACAAAACATTTCCACCATCTAATCCTGAAAAATTGCTTCCTACATTTTACCATAAACCGTTGCAGTCTCAACACTGTTGATGGACACAACTAAAACAAAACTTGCTGGCTTTCTCTCTACACCCATGGTTTGACCCACAGAAACTGGAAAGGCCTGAACCACGTCAAGCGGGACTCAACAGATGGCACTGACCGTCCTTTGCAGCCAATGAAAAAGCACACCCAGGGCGGCGCCTGAGCTCAACAGAGTAAGGTGCGGCCCCATATACTGGAGGTGGAGGGTTCAAACCCAGCCCGGGCCAAAAACTGCAAAAAAAAGAAAGAAAAGCAAGAAAGAAAAAGCACACCCACCTAGGCTTTCCATGTTCTTCCTGTACAGAATGTGATGCTCCATCTTTGAAGCAAAGTGATTATACACTCAAAATGATACCTAAATATAAAAATTAATCTTTGTTAAGATTAGTAATTATTAATTAATAAGAAAGATAGTAATTGACTATATGCCTGTGATTTCCTCTTCAGTATACTTACCTCCTAGAGTAGGATTTCTTTCCTGAATAAGATAAGACTTTTTTTCTCTTTTTAAACTTCCTCTTAATGTTCTATCTCATTTTATTTAGTCTTACAGGAGAATGCCAAAATAATTTTTTATATTTTCACCTTTTTTCTGCTTCTGGTCAAGGAAGAGAAATCCAGCTTAGAGAAAAATATTTAGTTTTTATTATTATTATTATTTAGAATGTTTCTATGACAACCATGACCCTTATACCTATAGATGTTTCCTTCTTGAAATCTAAAGGAGTCTAAAATAAAAGATTCTTTGAAAAGCAATGATTTCCTGTTGTGTTGGCGGCCTACTTTCCCATCACATAGCTCAAGTGAACCTAGTTCAGAGAAAATCTTCCCAAGTTTGTCCTTCTTGTAAGCAATATTTCACTAAATTCATCTTAACTCTCCACTCCTATTCTTTTTCCATGATCCCATTTATCCACCATATTTTATAATTGAATAGGAGGACTTGCCTCTAAATAGAACATTTTTTTTCCAAGAGAAATTAGATAAAAGGAGAAAATCAGCTGACAAGCACTTCCCTTTGGCCTGAGAATTTCCTATCAAATATTTTGTGTATTGAAATGAACAATTCTTGTTATTCTTTTCATAGGAGCCTTTTCTTCTGTTATAATCCAAGAAGAACATATCACGAGCAAAAAAATTTCAAACTATTTAAGTTTTAAGTATGAGAGAGAGAAAGATAATAGGAACAAAAATATATACTTTGATTTCTAGTCATATACATTTATGTATTCATAGATATGCCTCCATATGTGTGTGTAAATATATATACATGTATGTGTGTGTGTAGAATGAACCCTTTCTGTACAAAGGTAGATAGAAATATAGTTATTACTTCTAAAAGCAAAGAATTATTTTAAGTCTAAGGAAATGACACTTAAATACATGTGTGTTGGTTTATAATAACTTAAAAATAGATTGGTTTTTAAAATGAATGGACCCCCATGTGTTGAATACTTTCAATTAATTTAATTTCAAAGTATAATAAGAACTCAGAAATATTGTAATAAGATGTCTATTGGAAGGTATATGCATGGTGTGTGCGTGTGTTTTTTTTTTAACTGATGCTATTCAAGAAGAAATTTTACACACAAATAATTCTGTTTTTTTCATTTATTATGATTCAGAATCCTTAGAACAGCTAATGGAAAAGAAAGTATTTTGACATTGTCAGAAAAAAATATAAGGAAAGGGGTAAATGGTTTCAGAATGCTTAAATGACATACATTAAATAAGTATTATTTTTAATTTTAGAACATTTTAATTATTCGGAAATGAAACTTAAAAGACCATTTTGCAAATGTATGAAAATCTTAAAAATATTTACATGTATTCTCCTTAAGAAGCCTAAAGATGGACTGTATAAAGGATATTAGATTTTATTTTTCTATCTGAAGATTTATGTTTATGTATATTATTTCTTAATCTGCAAGGAGAAAGAGTTTTTAAGTTTGGTAGTGACCACACAGGGTCAAGTAAGCGATAGGAAGAGTGTATTCAATTATCATCAACTATGAAGCTCTGGGATTAGGAAGTGAAGTCTTCAATTTAGAGAGCATTGATCTAGGACCAAAGTTTAAATATTCTAAAGTGAGTGCCTAATCCACACCGAGCTGAGAAGAGAAGTGGTTTTATGCCCTGAGAAAACAAGTCCTTCTTCTTCCTTTATTAGCTTTTGGCCTTTTGGCCTTTATTGCTTACTTGACCCTGTGTGGTCACTACCAAACTTAAAAACTCTTTCTCCTTGCAGGTTAAGAAATAATATACACAAACATAAATCTTCAGATAGAAAAATAAAATTGCCCTGAGTTAAGAATCTGCTCAGGCTCCTATGGAAACTTATTTATTGAGAAACTTATCTGCCAGTCAAGTCAGCCTTTAGCTATTCAAATAAATTTTTTTTTCAGTGAGAATTTTTATTCATTATAAACAACATTATGTTCAAATTAATTGTCTGGTTTGAATATGCTTTATTTTTTTCAACAGTGTACATGCTGTTAGATCTTCATGTTCTATTAAATATTTGCACATTAGTGTATTGGGCATATCTTTCTGCAGTAATGATGAATTTATTAAATCTTCATACTCTATAAACTCAACATGTAACCATTTCACATGAGCTTGCAATTCTCTGATGTTGTAATTTCAAAAGAATTTGAAAGAGATGGGGAAGTAGTGGGTCTAGGTCTCGGCACTGGCCCTGGCTGCAGTGATCTCAATGTCCTTCAGCTCCTACTGCCAAAGAATGATGTTATCAGTCTGATGACATCATTTGGCCCTGGGGACATCCATGATGTACTTTAGGTACAAAGTGGTGCCCCTGAATACACTGCTGCTTAGCCCAATTATAAAGTTGGTCATAATCATCACTGGCGTTCTCAGTCCTAATGATCTTATTCAAGTTTGACTAATGTCTAAGGGGAAAAATGAAATCAAGATAACATTATTCGATCCCAGCATTGTTGTGAGGAATCAACTCTGCTCTTACTGCAGCATCCTCATTTTACCACAATGGTCTGTGTTGTAGTAGGTGTTTATTTGCTCATGACTTGTCCCTGTTTCTGAAATGTTGGGATGTGATCAAGGAGTCATCAGTGTCATAGGGAGGCCTACCAGGCTTCAGAGAATGACTGGCTTAGTTCTTTTGAAGAAAGCACTAAAATGGCAATTGTACTTCCGTATTTCTTCCTGGTTATACTGAAAATTAGTTCTACAGTATTGCCTTATCCTTGGATCTCCTTTTTCCTTTTCTGTTTTCTTGTCTTTAAATTGAAACAATTTCCTTAAAGTGTTTTCTGTCTCTCAGAATTCTGCACGTTTGTGACTGATTATAAAGTCCATACTTTAGATAAAGGCCGTTCAGAAATGTAGACATATTCAGTATATTTTAAATGTATCGATATGTTGACTGCTAGAGTATCAATCTCCAGAAGATCAGGCCCCAAACAAAGCATGTTTATATTCATATCACACACAGACTCATCTCAGCATCAGCCCAACTTTTGATCTTACAAGTAACAGAAAACTGTTTCTTCTAGTTTAGACTAAAGCGGGTGTTAATTAGTAGGACACAGCAACATCTCTCAGAAGATGTAAAGGAATTAAACCAGAGTCTGGAGTGATATCAGGGGACTCACACTTTTTGCTTGTCTCTGAGAAGTGCCTCCATAGATAAAGAGCCCCTGGTTGCATTAATGCACACAGCTATGACTTAATTTAAAAAAAATAGAGCCCTTCGAAGAGAGCTTTCCCTTTTCCAACTACTCTAACTCCAAAGTATTTCCTCCTGTTATATTTCTTCAGTCCAAGTGTATTTGCTTTCCAGATCCTCAGCAGAATTGCAAGTAATTATGCATTTGCTATGTGGGTGTGTTTATTTATTTTATCTCATTTTATTATATCTGTTTCCCTGTGGCCTGAAGCTCACAGAAGGCATGAATTGGTAACTGCTAAGCTTAATGTTTCCCAGTCACCTAGCACAGTGCCTCCATAAAGTCAATTCTCACCCAGCTATTGAAGGGACAGGCCATACGGTCCTTTTCAGCTTACTCTTCTCTCCACTGTCCATTTAATGCTTTTCTCTACAGCAAGCCTCTTCCTTGTTTCTCCATACGCGGGGATGTCACTGAGCTTTGACCACCTACCTATGAATTTTAATTCCAAATACTGTCCATAAGACCATTATCCTGTGTAATAATAGAACTTAAGTCAGCTCGGCGCCTGTGGCTCAAGTGGCTAAGGCGCCAGCCACATACATACACCTGAGCTGGCAAGTTTGAATCCAGCCCGGGGCCGGCCAAACAACCACGGCTGCAACCAGAAAAATAGCCAGGCATTGTGGCGGGCACCTGTAGTCCTAGCTACTTGGGAAGCGGAGGCAGTAAATCGCTTGAGCCCAGGAGTTGGAGGTTGCTGTGAGCTGTGATGTCACAGCACTCTACCGGGGGCAACAGCTTGAGGCTCTGTCTCAAATAAAAATAATAATAATAGAACGTAAATGTTGAAAGAAACCCCATTTGTCTTCATTCAAATCACTTTTTTTTAGAGACAGAGTCTCACTTTGTTGCCCTTGGTAGAGTGCCGTGGTGTCACAGTTCACAGCAACCTCCAGCTCTTGGGCTTAGGTGATTGATTCTCTTGCCTCAGCCTCCCGAGTAGCTGGAACCACAGGCGCCTGCCAGCTATCAAATCACTTTTTTTTTTTTTTTTTTGTAGAGACAGAGTCTCACTGTACCGCCCTCGGGTAGAGTGCTGTGGCGTCACATGGCTCACAGCAACCTCTTAACTCTTGGGCTTACGCGATTCTCTTGCCTCAGCCTCCCGAGCAGCTGGGACTACAGGCGCCCGCCACAACGCCCGGCTATTTTTTGGTTGCAGTTTGGCAGGGGCTGGGTTTGAACCCGCCACCCTTGGCATATGGGGCTGGCGCCCTACTCACTGAGCCACAGGCACCGCCCCTGTTTTTTTTTTTTTAATTCATTTATTTTTTATTAAATCATAGCTGTGTACATTAATGCAATAATGGGGCACCATACACTAGTCTCATAGACCGTTTGACACATTTTCATCACACTGGTCAACATAGCATTCCTGGCACTTTCTTAGTCATTATGTTAAGACATTTACATTCCACATTTACTAAGTTTCACATATACCCTTGTAAGATAGACAGACAAGGCAGATTAACTTTGATGTGCTAATCTGTTCAAAGTTAATCTGCCTTGTTTCGTCTCTTTTTCCTCCTGGAATGTTTTCCCATTACTTGTCTCATAAAACAGGTAAAAATCAAGAGCTATATTAAAGTCACCTCAGTTAGAGAAAGTAAAGGAAACTGGGCAACTTATAAAATGATGGAGGTAGAAGTGCCTGTAGGCGTCTTAGGGGGAGACAGAGTGTGAATAACCGAAAATGGAAAACTTTGACCTCATCACATAATTACTTCAGAGATGAGTCTTATTTAAGAAACGACAGACACAAAGGTAGAAAACAAAGTTAAGATAAATTTCTAAAAAATGTACTGGCCCTTTTAAAGAAAAAAGATATGAAAAATGTAATAACAAATTGACCTTTATAAGTTTCTGACTCAGTAGGTATTTATGTTATTATTAATATTTGTCTTCAATTCTAAGAAGTCATGTGACCATACTTTCTAACCCCAAAATACATACAAACGTCTGAAATTTTTTTCTGAAGTTTAAATTTGTGAGTGTGATGATATTTACAATATTATAAAAATTAAATCACAATCCATTATGTGTTTAACTATCTCTTTTATTGAAAACAATAAAGTTACATAACATTGCGATTTGCCTACAAATCCATGCATGCTAGTCCGTATATTTGGCATAATAGGAGATTGTAGAACAGCAGTGATCATAGGACTTTGGACTTATCAGGACTCACAGAAGGGCTTTCATTTTTTTTCTGTTAAGTTGGGAATATTTTATTATAATAAAAACAGACAACTAAAATATTCTTGGTTAAAAAAAAAGAACTTGATAAGAAAAACTCACAGCATTAAAAGATATCCAGGGAAGGGGACAAATGGTGTAGCAGAAAAAGTGTCAAATGCTTGAGCTGAGAAAACCTGAAACATAATGCTCACCGTGTCACCGTTTAGCTGTGTAATAATGTGTCACAGAGTGACCAGGGAGGACAGAGCTTGATTCGAGTCTTTAACATGGAATTATAACAACCATTCTCTTTATCTTATAATGTTGTTATGAGGGCCATATGTCATAATGTATATAAAGAATTTGCAAAATGTTTAATCCTTGAAATGATAAAAATAAACTCACTTGTGTTGTACTGAAGCACCATAAACCTTTTCATGAAGAAGCCGGTTATTTAATTTACTGAAGATGAGGAGGTAACTGACTGGCCCTGTTTATTTAGAAGTTGTAAGACTCAAACCAAGGTCTCTGACAAAAACAGGATGAGTGATGAAACTGGACCAGTTAGAACCAAGGCGGCAATGAAATCCACCTCTGCTTCCCCTTCTTGCTCATTATACCCTGCTTAGAATGCATGTGGGTCATTACAAAAGTTTCAAGATAGACAAAAATCAAGAAACATAAAATGCCCATGGATGGAGACCAAGGAAGCCCTCCTAGCAACACAGACAAGCCCAGCATGTTGAAACTTGCACGGTGACTCACAAAGATGCTGCTGGGTTTCTTGGAAGTGAAATGATGGACCATAACACAGTCTGTTTCAAAACTTTCCCATTCCATGACTTAGCAATTATGAATTGAGCTGCAATAAACATTCTGGTACAAATATCTTTGTTATGATGTGATTTTTTGGTCTTCTGGGTATATGCCCAGTAGAGGGATTACAGGATTGAATGGCAGATCTCTTTTTAGATCTCTAAGTGTTCTCCATATCTCTTTCCAAAAGGAATGCATTAATTTGCATTCCCACCAGCCGTGCAAAAGTGTTCCCTTTTCTCCACATCCGCGCCAACATCTCTGGTCTTGGGATTTTGTGATATCAGCTAGTCTCACTGGAGTTAGATGATATCTCAAAGTAGTTTTGATTTGCATTTCTCTGATGATTAAAGATGATGAGCATTTTTTCATATGTCTGAAGGCCACGCGCCTGTCTTCTTCAGAAAGCCCAAGTGCCCATCGATCCATGAACGGATTAATAAATTGTGGTATATGTACACCATGGAAAATTATGCAGCCTTAAAGAAAGATGGAGACTTTACCTCTTTCATGTTTACATGGATGGAGCTGGAACATATTCTTCTTAGCAAAGTATCTCAAGAATGGAAGAAAAAGTACCCAATGTACTCAGCCCTACTATGAAACTAATTTAGGGTTTTCACATGAAAGCTATAACCCAGTTACAACCTAAGAATAGGAGGAAGGGGGAAAGGGAGGGGAGGGAGGGGGGAGGTGGGCAGAGGGAAGGGGATTGGTGGGATTACACCAGCGGTGCATCTTAAAAGGGTATACGTGAAACTTGGTAAATGTGGAATGTAAGTGTCTTGGCACAGTAACTGAGAGAATGCCAGGAAGGCTATGTTAACCAGTGTGATGAAAGTGTGTCAAACGGTCTGTGAAGCTAGCGAATGATGCCCCATGATCATATCAATGTACACAGCTATGATTTAATAAAAAAAAAAAAACAAAACTTTTCTACTGGCCCACGTGTTAGTATGCTAAGAGAAACTCACACCAGCACCATGACAGTTTACAATCACCTAGACAAGCCCTGGAAGTTACCTTGAATGGTATGAGAAGAGGAGGTATCCCATTCATGGAATTCTCTGCCTCTTTCCCAGAAATTCCGTGCATAATCCACCCTTATTTAGCATTTAATCAAGACACAGCCCAAAACAGAGTTTACCAGCCAAGTGCAGGGGCTGCTCAACTGGGAGTAACCCGCCTGCTGCTTGTGTGTTTAATTAATTGTTCTCTTATTTACACCATAAGACTTGTGCTTGAATCCTGCTTCAAGCATAAAACTCCCTTGGCCTGCAGACTGGACTGCAGTTTTGGGGGTCCACTTTCTCATGTCAAAGATATTTGGCACAATCATCTAAAGTTATAATTTAGATTTAAGATGTCCTCCAAGCATCTTTAGGAGTAAACCTAGAAACTCTTTCAAGAAGGTACATTTTTTTTTCTTGGTTCCCATCCAATATCCATTGTGCTGCTACTTTTCTGATAAATAAATCAAAATAATTTTTAAAGATTTCAAAATTATAAAAACTAGAAATATATAAGTGCCATGAATTCATGGTTGAAGTTACACAAATATTATTTTCATGTATCTGCTTCAGGTTTAGGATTTTTAAAGAATTATAAAAATATTAGAAAGTTGATGCCCACTTTCTTCTGAGATAGTTAAACTCTTGAAGTTGGGTCTTACCTTGCCATTCCATAATGAGGGTTTTCTTAAAAATGGATGTGTCCATGAATAATATATGGCATTCTATGTGATTTTCAAAAGATTATGTAAAGGTCTATGTGGCAAGTATTATTAGCAACTCAGAGATATTTTTAATTATCTGTGCTCTTCCCTGGGTGACAGGCTCTTGAGAGCCTGAGAAATGTTCTTCTCAGAATCTTTGTCCCAGAGTTTAGCCTTAGATTCTTTCGATAGAAAGACTTACATGAGATTACATTATAGTCAGAATGTTTATTCCCTAACAAAAGAAAGGTTAATTTGGAAATATGAGATATGGAGAGCATAAGGGATAAAGGATAAGTTTGGAAAAGATCTTAGAGTGTCTCAAATTACACATGACTATCTATCGCGTTAGTTTATAAAGTCTAACTGGCATGGAGTCCCTCCAACTGAAAGGACACTTGTTTGAGGACTAATTGTTCATTTTCAAGTTCTTCCATTTCCTTGCAATTCTAAATTTTCTATTGTCTCTGTATGCATATGTGTGTGTTTGTATGTGAGTTGATACACTGATTATAAAGTGTGATGTGCTTTTTATGCCCCAGACTTTATGGAGAGGATCTATAAAAGGGATGGAAAAGTTCTTTGCATAAAAAGTGTTCCCCAATAAGAGATCTATGAAAAGGTGCCCAACATCAGTAACCATCAGGGAAATGCAAATTAAAAACCATTAAACTATGAGGCCACATCATACTTGTTAAGATGACTATTATTAAAAAATTGGCAAATTTAGTGAAGATATGGAGAAGAATGAGCCCTTGTATACTGTTTGTGTGAACGTAAATTGGTACAACTGCTATGGAAAACAGTATGGTAGTTTCTCAAAAAACTAAAAGTACAACTCTCATATATCCATAAATCCTACTTCTAGGTATATTTCAAAGAAATTGAAATTAGGTTCTCAAGGAGACATCTGTGCTCCCATGTTCATCATTCACAATAGCCAAGACATATATGTAACCTCAGTTGCCATCAATAGAAGAGAAGATTTAAAAAATGTAGTATATAAATACAATGGAATTTTATGTAGACTTAAAAAAAAATAACTCTTGCTATTTACAACAACATGGATGAAACCGGTGGACATTATTTGAAGTGAAATAAGCCAGACAAAAAGGACAAATACAACATGAGACCACTTATGTGACAAATCTTAATGGTCAAAGCTGTCGAAACAGGGGATAGGAGAAGGGGAAAATGGAGAGGCGTTGGTCAAAATGAAAAAAAAATTCTGTTGTGCAAGATAAACAAGTCCTAGAGATCTGCACAGCATGAGGTCTACAGAGGGTGGCCATCGAGTTCACGTGCAATTTTAAATTCAAACTTTATAGCTACCCCGTATTTAAAAATACTGTATTGTACATTTTAAAACTTGCTAAAAAAGTAGAACTTATACATTTGTTCTTATCACAAACTAATAATAATAATAAAGAGGGCGGGAGATTCCTTCTGGAGGTAATAGATAGGTTTACAGTATAGACTGTATGGACTGTGGTTATGATTTCACAAATATATGTTTATCTCCAAAGCCATCAAGTTGTATACATTAATTATGTACAGCTTTGTGTATGTCAAATAAGTAAAGGTTTAGAATTTAAAAAAGGAAAGAAGGAAGATGGAAAGAAAGAAAGAAGAGTGACAAATGTTATTAACAAATTATCAATGTTTGAAACCTCTTTCCCCCACACATTCATCAACTCACTTGTAAGATGGGAAAGCCCAACAACTTTTTCCCAGCCACATACATGTTTAGACTCCCAATGTCATGTAAATACCATCTATTTCTGCTTCATTTCAAAGAAAGAAACTCACTGAATAAGTTTGCTGTTGACTCTTTTGAGACTTTTGCCAAATTAGGACATTGCAACATTTTAGACTGTTTCAATTTCATTCAATTAAGAATACAAATGTAGCCTATTAAAAATAAAAACTCTGACAAATAATTGTTCCCATATTTCAAGGTGCTTCAAAGAATAATCATAGAATTTCAAAATTAAATTTAGTATATCAGTTGAGGTTGCATTGCCTATTTTGTTCAATTTAACTTTGCTTTAGTAGGGTTAAATTTGAATGTCTTTCAGTTTGTAAGTATTTTTTAAATAATTTCCATTTCCCATAAATTTCATTTAATATTTTGATTAAAGTTTTACAACTGATTTTGACTAAAGCACAAAAAGTTATATTAACTCATGTAGGAAAATTTAAAACTTTTCTATTTTTATTATTATTATTTTTTTTGAGACAGAGTCTCACTTTGTCACCCTGGGTAGAGTGCCATGGCATCATAACTCACAGCAACCTCAAACTCTTGGGCTCAAGCAATTCTTTTGCCTCAGCCTCCTGAGTAGCTGGGACTACAGGTACCCACCACAATGCCTGGCTATTTTTGAAGACAAGATCTGACTCTTGCTCAGGTTGGTCTCGAACCTGTGAGCTCAAGCGATCCACCGACTTTGGGCTCCCAGAGTGTTAGGATTACAGGCGTGCCATGGTGCCTGGCCCTGAAAGTAGCACTTTAAAAGCTCATGCATTTTTCAACTTTTCTTATTGAAGGGCAGAAAAAAAGAATTTTCATGCAATTTTTTGTTTGTTTTCAGCCTAGTCTTTGCAAAACAGCTTTGCAGTTAATTATGTGTGTACTTAGCATATTTATACATTTTAACAACTTTTTAAAAACTTTATAACTTTATTTCAAATATTAAGGGAATACAAATGTTTCTCTTGCATGAATAACTGTGTAATGATTAAGTCAGGGCTTTTAGTGTTCTTATCACAAAAATAATGTCCATTGTACCCGATAGGTAAGCTTTTCCGCACACTTATCCCACCTCTTCCCCTTACTGGTTCCCAGTGCCCCTTACATCTCTTTATGCCCACGTGTATCCACCATTCACAGTGAGAACTTTAGTGCTTATTTTTCCATTCCTGAGATACTTCCTTTAGAATAATACTCTCTATTTCCATTCAAGTTGCTACAAAAGACATTATTTCATTCCTTTTATGGCTGAGGAATACTCCATTGTGTGTGTGTGTCTTTCTGTCGTCTGTCTATCTATATATTTTTTCACATTTTCTTTATCCTCCCACGAGTTAATGGGCCCCGAGTTGGTTCTACATCTTTTCAATTCTTAACTAAGCTGTGATAAACATTCTAGTGCAGATGTTTTTGATTGTTTAATAAAATTACCTCTTTTCCTTTGGGTAGATATCCAGAGTGGGATTACTGGATATAAGGGTAGTTCTGCGTTCATTTATTTGATAAATCTCCATATTGTTTTCCATGGAGATTGTACTAACTTGCTGTCCTGCAGGGATGTATCCAGCCATTTGGTTTTCTATATCACATTAGAGGAATAAGAGTTGTTTGGAACCAGATATTTGAAACACAAACAGTAAAGAAAGCGGAGCAAAACCAAAAAATGTTCCTGCATAATTTTTGACATATCTACCATCACAGATAAGCAAAAAAACCCACATACAATCCACACGCAGCCTGCAGCCACAGATTGAACACCCCTGTGAGCAGTCCGTTCTGTCTGAATCTGTGCCAACACCCAGTGTTTGTGACTTTTTAAATACTGGCCCTTCTGACAGGGGGCAGCATCTCAGTGTGGTTTTAACTTACCTGGTGATTAGCAACGTTGAGCATTCTTTCATAAGTTTTTTTGCCATTTGTTTATCTTCCTTTGAAAAACTGTTCATGTTTTTTGCCCAGTTTGTTTTTTTCTTGCTATTTTGATTTCTTTGTAGGTTCTGATATTAGCTCTTTGTCAGCTAATTTTCATGCAATTTTTTGTTCGTTTTCAGCCTACTTTCTGAACATTATCTTCATTCTATAGATTTTCCATTTACTTTGTTGATTATTTCCTTCACTGGACAAAAGCTTTTAAATTTAATTGCATCCTAATTATTTATTTTTGTTGCTGCTGCAGTGGCCTTTGGAATATTAGTCATAAATTCTTTGTCAAGTCCAAGGTCTAGCAGAGCTTCCTGCGTTTTCTTTTAGAATTGTTATTGTTTCACTTTATTTTTATTGGTAGACTATTGCATTTTGCTTTAATACAATTATGAGTTATATATGCACCACAATGTACATTTCTACTCCCTGGGATTCTTTTTTTTTTTTTTTTTTTTACTTAGAACATTATTTTGATCACAGAGTTATCCCACCACAAAGTTAGTATTTATATGGCTACTGAGAAAAACCAATATTGAACTTTAAGTTTATAACAGCATTTATTATGTCAGTTATTTTACTTGAGATATTTAACTTAGCAATTCTGAAACAGTATAAAAATCAACTAATGAAGCACATGAGGACTAATACAGAAATGATAACACGGTGCTGGTCTTATGGCACATGTACTAGAATTGTATACAGAGAAGATTAGCGTGGCCCCTGCACAAGGACAAGACACAATTCATGAAGCATTTGTATTTTAAAAAAGAAAGAAAAATGTTGCTCTGTTTGTGAAGATATTTGTCTGCTAATTAGGTGACATGTTAATGGTTACTGTTGCACTTTTTCCATATACACACAAAATTTCTAAATAAGAATAAGCAAAATTAATTTAGTAGGTCATTCACATGATTTAAATGAGAAGTTACCCGTTGCAGCTGCACATCCATTACAGGCATCTTACAATACAATCTCTCTCTTAAGAGAGCTCCTGACTTCTGAAGTAGATGCTGATTCTTACTCAACAAATTAGTGACTTCTGGGTTTCACAAGACCAGCAATAATACGCTGTCCACACAGGATGGAAAGTGTTGACCCTTTTTTGTACAAGACATTACATGCATCATCCATTTTCTTAGAAACAGAAATTCAGCACTTAATTTTATATGAAATATGCACATCTATTTTTAAATTCGTTGCTGTCAAAAGGGTTAATTGCATAACACAATAGCATTACTGAGAATTACAGATTTATAGTGTACAAAAATAAAACTGATTTTAAGAAGTGTTAGACTATGCTTTAAATTACGTATGGCAGGACTACTCCACCTCTATTTTACATATATATGTACACCTCATATATATCTAATTTATAATTTCTGAGGCTTTCCACAGTAAATGAGTTTTGGTGGCTGTGTGTATCTGTGAGGCAGTAACAAGGGCAATGTCCTAACTAGTGGCCAGTCCTGACCCAGGATTGAATACTCTGATACCACTTAAGAACAGAAAGGGTTAGCTGTCTTCAGTTATTTATATCAGTTACTTATATCCAAGAGTAGTTCATTTTATCAGTAGGTTCCTTGCCTACTGCCTTTGAAGGGACTATCCGGATTATATCATTTCTTTAATCCTTTTTTTAAATATAATCTTTCATTTTTAACTAGACATCACACCAAAAGTTTTGTTCGCTTCCTTTTGAGTTGTAGTCTTAGAGTTGTCCACTATAGTTGAGACCTTAGCAGAAATTGCAAAGATAGAGGCTTATTAAACTATCCCAATGTATTTTAATGAAAAAGAAATGTACTGATACTTTGTTTAAAATGAAAACAAATGTGGGGCAGGTACTAAACTGAGCAGGTCACGTGGAGGGACGGCAGGCATGAACTGTGATGGGGAGTGACTGTGAGAGGAAAGCTGGGACTCCGTGAAAGCTGGTCTTGTTGTATCGTGCGGGTGCATAAATGCTGGTAGAAGAATGTGGCTGACATATTGAGAAACAGATCAGGACACGTGGAAATGGACATGGAGGGAACACCAGTGAAGTGGAAGTCACCAGTGTTGTTAGGGAAGATAACCTTATCCAGTCATTTTAAATCTATATGCAGTCACCTCCAAGAACTGCGTATTGGCCTAGGATGTCAAGTTAGATTAGATTCAAATTCTCACCTTTGCTAAGATAAAATGCACATCATCTTTATTTCCCTGGGAGTGGGGGTGGAAACCATTTCCAGTAACATCCTCAGAAACAAAGCATCCTAATACAATTGTCTCCTTTTCCTGGAAGGTTCCTCACTCTATACTTCTAAGTAAGGCTACTGTAGACCCAGGCCATTCTTCTGCCTCCCTCTCACTTCCTAATACAGACTTCCTTGAGTGAGTCAAAAGCTATTTTCAAGTCATTTTGTGCTGAATAAAAAGTTAAAAATCTAATAATTTGATATTTAAGGAAGAGGTGCTCTAACGAATAAAAAAAAAAAAACGTGAAGCAACTGGAGCCTCAAAATAAAGTTCAGTTGTGTGTAAAAATCTGTTTCTGCTTTGTACTCTTTATTTATCTACGAAATCCATAGCTATTGCTTTATCCTGCAAGTAAGCTGTCTCTTCTGCTAATTCATAATTTATGTCCATTCTACTTTATGCTGATCCATTTTTCCTGCCTCTTGGTATATGGTACAACTCTAATAACACAATCCACTTTAAAAATATTCTCAGAGTGTAGAAGAAACATCATTTCTGCTGATGCAAGCAACCATGGTGATCTTTTCATTTGCCAAGTACACCTTCTGCCTTCTGGCTCAGAATGTTATTTCACTTTAAAGAAATGAGGTTTTTGCTTGACAAGAGTGAAACAAATGCTCATCATAAATCAAATCAATGTGGATAAAATCATACTTAGGCTGATACGGAGCCAAATCTAAGAGCCAGAACCACTAGAAATTTCCAACATTCAGGGTGAGTCACTTAAAAAATAAGAGTTCTGGATCCTAGCAAGAAATAAAGTTGTAAACAATCTGAAAGGAACTTCAGGGAAGGATGCAGAGGCTAAACAACCATAGGCGGTCTCATTAGAGAAGTTTGAAAAAGATAGGCTAAGAGGATATCTAGAACATACTGAGAATAGGATGAGACTATAATGAGGTCACTCAACAAATGTTGAGGTTCCTGCTGATATGAAAGCCCACAGTGAGGGGAGCTAGCCTACGTATGTACAAGAAGGGAGATTAAGCCTACAAATGAGACATAATGAATCATTAGAAGACCAGGAAGGAGTGGAGAATGCCTTCCATGGAAGTCAGAAGGCAGTAATGCTTCTTGGATAGGGGAGTGACCGACAATTTTGACTGTTGTTATGCTGTAAGGGAAGATGAAAGTGGAAAAAAAAAGTCCACTTAGAATTAGCAAAGTGAAGGTCAAAGTTGACTTAGTGTCACTCAAATAAATCATGTGTGTTTTTAGTGTTTGACAAAGCTGAGACTCTACACAGCATGTAAGTTATAACGTATAACAAAAAGGAGTTAGAAAGCATTAATCTTGATGCTCCAAAAATGTCTTTGAATTCTGTCTCCACTTCATACTAGTGCTGTGATTTTTAAGTTTAATGCTTCTCTTAGCCTTCATTTTCTCATAGTTAAAATGAAAACAATAGAAATTCTCCCTGTTCTATTTATTGGAAATTTTATATTAGGCAATACATCTAATAAATCTATTCAGGTATATCCCCAGAACACAGCAGGGGCTAAATTTACTGAGGGAAAATATGAAGAAAATGGAAGATGAAGTTAAGAATCCTTAAAAAGTTGAATTTTTCAAATGAATAATCAAATTAAAAAATAAAACCTCTATAAATAGAGGTACTTTACATCATTAGATGACAAAGAGAAAGAAGAGTACTTTATAATTCTTTCTCACACATGTTAATTTAAATTGGTAGAGAGGACTTGAGAGGAATAAGTATTAAGAGAAATTCCAAAAGAATTACTCATTTGCTGGAATCAGAACTTCAGTTTTCCCTCATCACATGCAAATTCCAACTATTAGCTTCAAAAGCAAAAATACTTTTCTGTGTTAGCTGCCAAATGAGGTGGATGAAGGCACATGGGCAAACCAAAGGACGTTTTGAGCTTCCATTTGGAAATGAAAATCCTGACCTCAAATATTATAACATCTGCTGATTTAATGTTATAAAAATACTGTTGCTCTGCAAAGGACTTTGACTGACACATCAGAATAGATGATGGCCAGAGAACAAATAAACAAATAAAAACACATACACCAAGAAAATGCAAATTATAGCCATGAGGTACTACCAGACACCTACCAGGATGACTAAAATTTAAAAAGTGGAATATCACAAGTATTTCTAAGAATGTGGAGCGACCAGAATTCTCATGAATTCCTGGTTAGACTGTAAATTGGTACAACCACTTTGGAAGCATTTGCTTAAACTATATGATCTAGCAATTTCTCTACTTAGGTAATACCCAATAGAAATCCATATGTATGCTCACCAACAGACACATATTAGAATGTGTACAGTGGCATGGTTTGTAGCACAGACTTGATTTCCCTTAACCAAAATGTTTGGGACCAGAAGGGCTTTAGCTTTCTTATTTTTGTGGATTTTGGAATATTTGTTTTCTGTATGCTTACTTGGTAGACATCCCAAATCCCCAAAGCTGGAATTCTCTAATGATCTTTGCCTGTGAGCATCATGTCAGCACTCAAAGAGGCTCAGATTTTGGAGCATTTTGGATTTCAGATTTACAGATTTGGAATATTCAACCTGTAGTTCCAATAGAATTAGCCAAATGCCCAATAGTATGAATGAACTCCACAGACAATGCTGAACAAAAGAAAATAGACAATAAAAGAGTATACACAACATGACTCTAATTACATAAAATGCAAGAATGTCAAGACTGGAGACTAGGAGGGAAGATTCTATAATAAACTGGTAGTTAATCTGTTTGCAAGGATTTGTGTAGTTGTGATATGTGCAGGGACCTTTATGTGTATTATGCGTCATTGTAAGTTTTAAACAATACTTTCCTCAAAGCTATAATATAATATTAAGTTATACTTTTTGAAAATATTTTTCACAACTTTAAATAAAAAGCTATTTTAATGAAGACAAAAGTATAGAATAATTATAGTATAGAATAATTCAGATTCAATTATAAAATTATTCCCCTTATTCTCATAAATGTAAGCAAATCCCTCCCTTGATCATTCTCTACTTTTAGTTTCTACTCCCAGGATTCGAATTGCTACATTTCTCATCTGTTGTTTTGAAAGAAAGAAAGAAAGAAAGAAAGAAAGAAAGAAAGAAAGAAAGAAAGAAAGAAAGAAAGAAAGAAAGAAAGAAAGAAAGAAAGAAAGAAAGAAAGAAAGAAAGAAAGGAAAGAGAGAGAGAGGGAGAGAGAGAGAAGGAAGGAAGGAAGGAAAGAAGGAAGGAAGGAAGGAAGGAAGGAAGGAAGGAAGGAAGGAAGGAAGGAAGGAAGGAAGGAAGGAAGGAAGGAAGGGAAGGGAAGGGGAGTAAGTTAATTAATTCAATAAAATACCTGCCTTTTAAAACCTATTCTCTCTTTGAATGGTGCTGTATTTTTACAAAAGCATCTCCACTTAGGAATAATTTTTAGATTATGCAAGGCCCTCCTAGGTCTACTATTCAAGGTAATACTTTATCCAAGTATCTGCTAAAACTATCTGTGACTGTTGGACAGAGAAACCATCTGTAAATTTTGGACAGAGATGATTATCTTTTGCCCTGTAAACTTAGTTTAGTTTGTATCTATAACATCTCATAAATTGAGCATGTATAATTAAAACATTTTGTGTAAACAAAAGTCATCTGTATAACAAACATATATTCTCTATTTAATCAACTGTGTTCTAATTAGTTATGAAAAGAAAGCAAACAATTCTTTCATTGTGCTATTAAATTATTGCAAAGAAGTTCACCATCAGTGAAAGTCCTCCAGGTTGTGACACTTTAGTCACCATTTTCAAGGGGATAACAGAAGTTATGCCTTCGTATGACCTGGCTTAAAGAATGCACTTCTATCCTTTGGTTATTTCATCTGTTCCAGATGACGTGTTTGTTTAGTCTTTTGGGGTTGATAACACAAAATGTCATAAACTGAGTAATTTATAAACAACACAAATTTCTCACTGTTTTGGATTCTGGGAAGTCTAAGATTGAGGTGTGAGCAGATTCAGTGTCTGGTTATAGCCTCTTTCTGGTTCATAAATGGCACTTTCTTGCTACATCCTCACATGCTGAAAGGGTAAAGGAGCTCCTTTGACCTCTTTATAAGGGCACTAGGCCCATTCATGAGGGCTCTGGTCTTGTGACATAATCACCACATAACCGTCCTTTCTATACCACGTCTTGTGACATAATCACCACATAACCGTCCTTTCTATACCACATAAACGTCCAGATCACACCAATGTTTAAGGCCTGACTTGATCAGTGGCCCGATGATCAGGGGGACCCAGTTTTATTCTAAGCGCCACTCTTCTCCACATTGGCTTTATCTCAGACAGAAAACCTCGGACAGATGGAAGACAATTTCAATGCTTACCGATCCTCCAGCATTTCAGCTTCAAATTCTATGTTAAAGGGTAAGAGGCTTTTTTTTTTTTTCCAAAAAATTCCACCAAAAACCTAATTTGGTCTTATTCGTTATAATTGTACCAAGTACCCAGTCTGATCCAGCCCTGTATCTAAGACAAATGCCATATGCTAATACACCCAGGCTTGGGTCACTGAATGCCGTCTCCCTGCAATGCAGTAGGACCCTATTCAAACTTTATGGATTCTGAGTCTGAGGGAAGGGATGGATAGATCTTTAAATCATTCTTACTGGAAGTTCGATGAATAGATTCTGGTCAGCCAAAATCAAATAAGTGTTTTCAAAGTATTTTTTGAAGTGGCACAGATATTTCTGCCCCCTTTCAAAGACAGCTCTGTTATTATAAGCACTATTTAGAAAGGTCATATTGGATTTATTTAGAACAATATGGTTCTCTGAATATTAATATTAGTACTATAATAAAAGCTTCAACAATACTATTTATCAAGCAATTGTTATTTTCTACTGAATATTCTAAGTCCTCTATGTTCATTGCCTCTTTAAATCCCACATGTATATAAGGCATATATATTAACATCCTTACATACAAAGAGACAAAGATTCAGAGACTTAAAAGAGCATGTGTTGGGTCTCAGGGCTTATCAGCAGACTCGCATTCTGTGTCTAAGACTGTTCGACCCTAGATTCTGGCTATTACCATATGTCATACATAAACCTCCCTTATCTGTTTATATTTGAAGAAAATCAATCTTTGAGAAAATTTTAGAAATTCTAATGTCAGGATGGTTTCCAGAATAGGATATAATTTGAATTTTAAAAATCACATTGCTTCATTTTCCACTTTTCATAATACTACACATTTTTTTTTTCCAAAGGGAAGAAATTTCAAAATATTATTGCTGAGTTGACAATTTTTTAAAGTGAGAACATCAAAATTTTAACAAGATTTATAATTCTAAAGGGATATCCAATTTAAAACAAGAAAGTCAGTATATAAATTTAATATTCCTCTTTCTGAATTTGGCCATTTCTCTCTCGTAAGCATTCCAGGGGGTTCCTCTTATTCACAGTCCAATAGTTTTAAACTTTTCAGAATGCAGAAACCCTAATTTATAAAATTATGTTTGCTAGTACAGAAGAAATAACATTTTTGAACAAACTACTAGGGGGCTTACATTGTGCTAAGGACTTTACGTAATCTTTGAATGTAAGCCCAGTGTCAAAGTCATACTTATGACTTATAACTCAAGCTTCAATGTCAGCCTGTAGATGAGTATAATAATAAAATGAGTTTTTGAAGAATATATATTGACTGTTGAGCCCCATTACAGGATTTCTAGAGTGAAAACTTCTTCTTTCTCCCAAAATGACCTAAGGGAAATTCACACATTCTCTTCTGTGATCTTCACATTTTTCTGAATTTCCCCAGTAATAATATTTACCGCACCTGAGAGTGGCACCTCCTCAGAGATCCATTAGGTACTTTTGCAAAGACAGCCCTCAGCAACGTGTATTAACCTCCACAGGTGTTATTCCTTTGATATAGACAAATAAGTCTTAATAGGTAGCTCTACGGAACTAGATGTTTAAAATATCAGGGGAAAGTGGATGCAGAATCTATGCCCCTTGTTTATAAGAAACTGTTACATTAAGATTAGCCCAACTAGCCATTTTGAAGAATATAGCATCATACTACCCATCCAGACTTTCTGCCCTAGACACAATGTCTAGACCAGGGGTGGAGAAATTTCATGCTGAAATGCTGCCATTAATTTAGCTATAATCAAATAAATCCATATTCAAGAAACTTCAATTACATATACTAAAAAAAATGCACATTATTTTGTAAAAATCAAGCTACTATATACTTAATAACATAAAACATGGAAATTATTTATTTTAAAGTTAACCTTTTAATGACCTTGTTGTACCAGCTTTTTGCTACAAGATTTGAATATTTGGATGCAGCATGGAGGTCACAGTTTCAGTTAATCTTCAAGATGAGTGTCAGCCATTTGCCATCCATCAGGATGTCTTGATTTGGGTTTAGTCAGAGAATATAGATTTGCAACAGTAAGTGGCTGAAAAGCAAGAAAACATTTTTTTGAGCTTGTTATGAAAGCATAGATATTCTACCACATTTTTCCATATTTCAATTGGATCTTCTTAGCAACAAACCATAACTTCAAAATGTCATCTACTGAGAGCACCATCAGTTCCATCTGTAGTTCTTTTGGTGCCATTGTGATATCCATTTGGTGAGGCAGAAAGGTTAATTTGAGTGAGACACCATGATTTTCAAAGTCAGTGAACCTTTCACTGTATTCTCCAATTAGTAGATCTATAACAGCTGTGTATTCTTCAGATGATTTCCACATAATGGTCATCCAAAATTTCCTTTTGAAGAAGTGTTTGATAACTTTTTTAAAATGCTTGGATTATTTGCCACGCATCATATATAAATTTAGTTTTAGCTTGCAAAGGCGTATTCAAGTCGTTTTGATTTGGCATGCTATCACACAGAAATGCTGCATTCCTATAGAAATCTTTCAGTGATGCACTTTGCTGATTCTATTCTCCATAAAATTAACTATCTGTTCTCACGGAGATAAAATTCTGGCTAACACCTGTCTCTGTTGTAGCCAACACACTTTAGAATGATACAGCAAATCCACGCCGAATGCCACTGATCAACATTAGCATGTTACAAAACTGATGATGCTGTGTCGCGTATATACAAATTATAAGTAGTTAACAATACTTATAATTTGTTTCAAAGTATCACTTAAAATAATAGTTTTATCATAGCTTTTGCTGATGCAAGATACATTGAAAATAAATGAAAACATAAATATCTATTAATACACTTTTTATCTGCGCAATAAACCCTTCATGTTTTCTTGTCACGGAAAGTGCACCATCTGTACAATCACTAAATTTACTACATTGAGTCTGACTTCAAGACATTTATCTTGAAATGTATGAAAATATCTATTTCCCGTGCTCTGTTCATAAGAGCACCCAAGTGAGTAACTCTTCATAGCAAATAAAGGTTATGACCTGAATGTTGTATAAAACCTGCACTGAGTCAGTAGTATCAGTGGATCCAGGCAAAGTGATTGAGTAATACGTATTTTTCTTTTTAAGCATTGCATGAATTTGTTCTATTACGTTGAAACTATTTCATGCTGTAGATCACTTATGGTTCTCCATGAAAGAGGCAGATGTTTGTATTTAAAATGTTACTGAGATCTGAGCACCCTACCACTTAGACAATGCTTTCTTTCACAATTTCTTTTACATCATTGAATGCCTTCCCTTTGTTCCCGCGTATAGAAACTACTTTCTAAGTTGGTTCAGTGTCCTTATTTCGAGGTTGTATTGCTCCTTGAAAGAATTGTCTTTGCTTTTACTTTTCATCCTTTAATTTCTGCAATATAAATTTTTGTGCCTCTCCCTCTAATTTAAAATTATTTGTGGTCCTTAAGAGTGTTATACTGATGAACACTGAATTTATTTAATGTTGATATTGCAGGATCACAAAGCAAGCAAATAATTTTATCTTCTGCAGAAACAAGATAATATTGCAATTCCCAATCCTCATTAAAAAATCTGCTTTCCATAGGAAAAACACTGGAAGATATTGGCCTGGGGAAAGACTTCATGAAGAAGACTGCCATGGCAATTGCAGCAACAACAAAAATAAACAAATGGGACTTCATTAAACTGAAAAGCTTCTGTACAGCTAAGGAGACAATAACCAAAGCAAAGAGACAACCTACACAATGGGAAAGGATATTTGCATATTTTCAATCAGACAAAAGCTTGATAACCAGGATCTATAGAGAACTCAAATTAATCCACATGAAAAAAGCCAACAATCCCATATATCAATGGGCAAGAGACATGAATAGAACTTTCTCTAAAGATGACACACGAATGGCTAACAAACACATGAAAAAATGTTCATCATTTCTATATATTAGAGAAATGCAAGTCAAAACAACTCTGAGATATCATCTAACCCCAGTGAGAATGGCCCACATCACAAAATCTCAAAACTGCAGATGCTGGTGTGGATGTGGAGAGAAGGGAACACTTTTACACTGCTGGTGGGACTGCAAACTAGTACAACCTTTCTGGAAGGAAGTATGGAGAAACCTCAAAGCACTCAAGCTAGACCTCCCATTTGATCCTGCAATCTCATTACTGGGCATCTACCCAGAAGGAAAAAAATCCTTTTTTTTTTTTTTTTTTGTAGAGACAGAGTCTCACTGTACCGCCCTTGGTAGAGTGCCGTGGCGTCACACGGCTCACAGCAACCTCTAACTCTTGGGCTTACGCGATTCTCTTGCCTCAGCCTCCCAAGCAGCTGGGACTACAGGCGCCCGCCACAACGCCCGGCTATTTTTTTGTTGCAGTTTGGCCAGGGCTGGGTTTGAACCCGCCACCCTCGGCATATGGGGCTGGCGCCCTACTCACTGAGCCACAGGCGCCGCCCAGGAAAAAAATCCTTTTATCATAAGGACACTTGTACTAGACTGTTTATTGCAGCTCAATTTACAATCGCCAAAATGTGCAAACAGCCTAAATGCCCACCAACCCAGGAATGGATTAACAAGCTGTGGTATATGTATACCATGGAATAGTATTCAGCCATTAAAAAAAATGGAGACTTTACATCCTTCGTATTAACCTGGATGGAAGTGGAAGACATTATTCTTAGTAAAGCATCACAAGAATGGAGAAGCATGAATCCTATGTACTCAATTTTGATATGAGGACAATTAATGACAATTAAGGTTATGGGGGGGAGCAGAAAGATGGACGGAGGGAGGGGGGTGGGGCCTTGGTGTGTGTCACACTTTATGGGGGCAAGACATGATTGCAAGAGGGACTTTACCTAACAATTGCAATCAGTGTAACCTGGCTTATTGTACCCTCAATGAATCCCCAACAATAAAAAAAAAAAATCTGCTTTCTTCCTTTAGCTTTCTCTTGGTCTACTTTGACATGACGAGCTGTTAAACAGACAGAATTAAAAAATACCATCAAACCATGAAACTATTCACAAATTCCACTTCAAACAGAAATACAATGTTTTGTTGTCGAACTGGTAACAGGTGGGTGTGCTTGAGCCCGTAAATGTTAGTTAACCAGCCTCATGACTTAGGGATTAGCAAAGCCAGTCAGGTGAGGGAAGTTAGAACGAAATCATGAATGCAACAGCTCTCATGTCAGTCTGGTCAAACTCAGAGGATTATTTCATTGAAACCTACTGTATTCTTTGGTATTTTGAATATTTTCATTTTAAAAATTAAATAAAAATATAAAAAGATGAACAAAAATGTATTAATAAAAATAAAAGGATTTGTCCTGTAAAATTTGGGATTCAGTCAAAAGGCTGTACTTGACCTAGAAGGCCACAGGTTTCCCACCCGTGGTCTATTCTATTTGCTGCTTCTTTCCATATTTCCTCATTTTTAATTGTGGGTCTTGTTTCAAACTATTCTTTCTTTCTCCTCTCCCTGTCTCTTTCTTAATTTTTTAATCAAAATCGTACTTATGAAAATCTGGAAGCAGTTAGATACCTTCAGCTATTAATAAAATCATTTTAATATAATTAAAGTGTAATAAAAATTATTGATTAATTGTAATAAGAACTACATTGGTAGCTACAAAAGGAAGTAGTTGCCCACTATTCCAGAGTTTAGTAATCTAAGAGTTTAGGAGAAGGTAAATAAAAACGTGGCAGATAATGGAGTATTTTTTTCACTTAATCATTATTTCATGCAGAATATAATGTTTTAAACTGAGTTCCAAGTGCTAGGTGCTCTGATGATCTTTGACTAGAAAAGGAAGGAAAAGATACCTGAATTTTGTTTTTAATTTTCAGAATGGCCTATGGAAAGGCGGGTCCTGAGACAAGAGTCAGCATGATAGTGTAGTACTTGGAATAGTCCAAGGTAGATTTCCAGGAATTATTAGCAAGTTATGGAAGATGGTGCTGATAAAGTTATAGAAGAAAGTTCATATGGACCTGTTTGGTATGGGAAGAGATTAGCTCTTAGGCAAAGTTATAATGAAAATCATGATAAAGTAGCATCTACTCTGTAAATGATTACTTTGAAAACTATAATGAACTGAAATAACCAATATAGGGTGCAAGGGAATGAAGGCTGGGTGATAGATTGGACTTGGGAGTCAGGTAGAGTTGATGTCAAAGGTTAAATAGTTTCTTGCCTTTCAGTTGAATTAAAAGTGAAACATTCTTTGAGAAAAGAATACTGGAACAGGAGATTTTTTTTTTTCTTTCCCTTTTCTATTGTAGTACGGGAAAAGTTATTTGTTTTGTTTGGAAAAAGTTAATTGTAAGGAGCCATTGAGATAGTCAAGAGACAAATTTTTTGTTTTGTTTTTTTCTCAGATTTTTAAAACATAAGTTAAATCATAACTGTATACATTTGTGGGGTACATATTGATGATTTGATATACAATGTGGAATGCTTAAATCAAACTGATTAACATAATTGTCACCTCACTTTTTGTGGTGAGACATTTATAATTTACTCTTAGTTATTTTGAAATATACCCTCATATGGTGCACTTTAAGCAACACCAAACATAAATTATTAGGATTTGATCAAGCTAAAAAGCTTCTGCACAGCTAAAGGCACTATGACTAAAGCAGACAGACAACCCTCAGAATGGGAGAAGATTTTGCATGTTATGATTCTGACAAAGGTCTGATAACTAGAATCTACAGAGAACTCAAATAAATAAATAAGAACAAACAACCCCATTTCTTTGTGGGAAAGAGACTTGAATAGAAACTTCTTTAAAAATGATCAGTGAATGGCCTACAAATTTTGAAAAAATGCTCATCATCTTTAGTCATCAGAGAAATGCAAATCAAAAACACTTTGAGATATCACCTAACTCCAGTAAGATTAGTCCACATCTGAAAATCTGAAAACTGCAGATGTTGGCATGGATGTGGCGATAAAGGAACACGTCTACACTGCTGCTGGGATTGCAAACTAATACAACCTTTATGGAAAGAAGTGTGGAGAATTCTCAAGGAACTAAAAGTTGACCTTCCATTTGATCACACAAGTCCATTACTAGGTATCTACCCAGAAGAACAAAAATCATTTTACAAAAAGACAGTTGCATCAGAATGTTTATTACAGCCCAGCATAATTGCCAAGAGACAATTTTGAAGGGACGACTAGGTATGTGTGCCTGGAGCAACAAAAAGAGCTAAAGTGTGGATGGGATGGTGGCTCATGCCTGGCATCACAGCACTCTGGGAGGCCGAGGCATGTGGATTGCTTGAGTTCAGGAGTTTGACACCAGACTGAGCAAGGGCAAGACCCCATCTCTAGTAAAAATAGAAAGAAAAAAAAGAAAGAAGGAAAGGAGATGAAAAGTGGAGGACCGAGGGCTAGATGGAGTAATAGGTACGAATGCTTACCATTTCTTCCTTAGCATTTTTGGTTCTTCTGTTAAATGGTCCTTAGAATTTTTTTATGTGAGTCACAATTGATACAGAGGAATGCAATTAGTTAAAATATGTAGAAATGACTTGGAAAGGGATAAAGAACCTTTATAATACTGGGATAGATAATTAAGGATTCTGTTATTCAAATGATAGTTTACAGAATTGCAATACATTGGAATTTACTGTATTCGCAAAAACATCATTAAATAATGCTACAAAATGTTAAAATGGAGTTTCACTGGACTAAATTTCTGGAATCACTAAAAGCTAGACTGGAAATAGACATTGAGGTTACATTACAGCGTTGTATAGCAGTGCCTTTGTGACAATGAATAATTTTTTCCCCCTGCTATCTAATTGTTATTCACCCTCTCACAAAGGTTCTCCTTTACAGAAAAGGAGGGGGTGGATTTCCGCAAGCAAAGTAGAAAGAAATTTGGAACAACAACAAAATAACCTGGGGCGGCCCTTAGCTCACAGTGGCAGAGAGTGAGCCGCCAGGGTAATAGCAAGGACAGCTCATCATTGTGTTACTACTCGCAACCCCCGGCGCCTCAGGTAGCCTGATGGAGCCCAGGGACTGGAAGCCTGGCCTGTGAACACGATATGTTTTCATGGAAAACCCCATACTTTAACGGCTGTATATTTGCAGTTTATTATTTTATTGATCTCAAAGGAAAGTCTACAGTAAGAAGTTGGTATATTTTCTTCTGATATGGAAAATGGAAACTACCCAGGGACTCCAGTCCTGGGAATAAGGCCCCAAGTTTCCCAGTCACAGTTTCGGGTTGCACACATGGATTCCTTACCCAAAAAGAAAAAAAAAATGATTATATGGTACATTAAAAGTGAATTTTCAAACATTTGTATTTTTTGTAGTTCTTTTTTAACCTACCAGAAAATCTCTGATAGAAAATAATCACTAGAGAAGGGAAAACCACCCGTTTTATTTTTCAGTGCAGGTGGGGCAGGGATGTAACAGACATACTGATGCGCTGCCTGGATGCAGAATCCGACTGCACAGAGAGTGTCAGGAGCCTTTACGGACATTCATTCCCTGCACTCACAGGGCTGTTCCTACCTCCCAGTGCCTGGGCTTTAGAGACCCCATTTTACACTCTATCTACCTGGAAACCTTAGAGTAACATGCCATCCTGCACCGTCTGCTCATTAAACACACAACAAATCTCATCCAACAAATAAAAAAAAAAAAAGTTTCAGACTTGGTTTCTGTTTCTTATTGGAATTTTCTTTCATAAAGTATTAGACGATTTCTTTAATTAGTATTAACCACCAATAATGACCAATATGTTACTCTCCCAGAAACATTTCAATCGAACTCCGAAGCCCAGTACCCTCTCTCTGTCTCCCTTTCTCTCTCTCCATCTCTCCCCGTGTCTCTCAGACACAGAAGCACAACACCGTGTTCGGAGCTCCAGACCTTCAAGAAGGCGACAATGCCAAACCTGGAAATAGAAACTCACGGACATTCACGGAGGAGGAAAAGCAACCTGTAAAATCTCTGAAACCCTGTGCCTTCATATATCTGTTTAATTGTCTTCATTGTCTGTTTCTAGAGAATTGACAGATTAAGGATAATAAATCTGATTGCTTGGCCTCCCAGTTCCTTGACCTCCTCACCTCAGTTCAGCCATGTACCACCATCACCGTACCTTTGGTCTTGTCACCAGAAAACTGCCTCTGAAATCTCCATTTCAAGGAACTAGTTTGTGGAAAACTGTTCCTATCCTTGCTGCTTACTTTAATAGGTACTCTTAGTTCAGCGATTCTTCATCTTCAGTAAAGGTCTCCAGGTCACCGAGTTGGCCTGCACAGATGCTTACCTAGACGCCATTATGCTAATCACTCCTGTCAAAATACCTTTAACTCCGTGGCTCCCTTCTCTCTCTGTTTTATTTGTCTGGCTGAACCTAAGTCTGATAAATATACTAGCTACCTAATCTGCACCAGCACTCAGCCACCTGAAATTATTCAAATGAACACACACACACGTTCACCCTTCTCTGGTTTGCTTTACAATTCCCTGTCATTTCATATCTTTTCCCACAAAACTCCCTTTATCCAAAATTCTTGCCTCCTGCTTCACTGAAGAAATAGAAGCAATACAATAAATGGTAATGTCCTTAGATTCTCTATCTTCACGTGCCTCTAATTTCTGCCTTCCCTTGTGTCAGAATGAACGGTCCTCTCAAATAGCCACTCTCCCTGCTTTGTCTCACAGACGTTTTGTCTTGGCTTCCCCAGAAATTTCCTTTATCAGGGCTGCCCTTTTTACTCTGACTCACAATTGCCTCCTTTCTCTTCTGAATTGTTCCCAACTGCACACAACATATTCTAGTACCTTCCATCTAAAACTTCCTTTGCCATCACACTTCCTTCAGTAACCATCCTTATTTCTGTGTTGAAATGTCAACAAATAAAAGGCCCATTGTCCTTCTGGCAGTATCGGCACTGTTGATTTTTCTCTACTTCTGGAAAATTTTCTTTTTCATGGTGTCCCCTATCCTGATTTTCTTTCTATCTCATCTCTGTACTGTCATTCAATTCTGTAGCTTCAAACTCTATTTGTATGTAATGACCCAATATTATAGTATTCAGGCAGGAAATTTCCTTGAATTTTATATTTTGTTATCTGTTTCCTATATAACATCTTTATTGAATCCATAATAAGTACATCTAACAATATTGGCAAAACTGCAAGCAATTCAAATATAGTAGGGTTCTCCAAGGAAGCATTACCAATAGGAATTATATGTGTGTGTGTATGTATATATATATATATATATACACACACGTGTATATATGTATACACACACATATATACATATCTATCTATTTATCTATCTCTCTCTCTCTCTCCAGAAAGAGATTTGTATAAGGAGATTTATTATAGGAAAATGGTCATAGCATTAGGGAGGTGAAGAAGTCCCATGATATACCTTCTGTGAGCTGCAGAACCAAGAAAGCTGTGGTATAATTCAGTCCAAATCCAAAGTCCTGAAATGTGGGGTGGGGTGCACAAGGGTATAATTTCCAGTCTGAACCCAAAAGGCCAAGAATCAGAAGTGCCCAATCACTGGGGGCAGGAGGAGGCAGATGTCTCAGCCCAAGCATGGAGATCAGATTGTCCCCTTTTTTACCTTTTAGTTTTATTTAGTCCTTCAAAAGATTTTATGATGCTTGCTCATGTTGGGGAGAGTGATATGTTTGACTTAGTTCATCAATTCGGGAAACAAACAGAAATAATGTTATACCAGTTACCTGAGCACCCATAAATGTTATACGAGGTTTCCAGGCATTGCTTACCGTAGCCAAGTTGATAGATAAAATTAACCATCACGCTAACCTATCATTTTACTTATCTGAACCCCTGAATTAGCTTCAGATTTTGTCACCCTGATTCCACTCCTACCGCACTAGAATTAAATTTTCTGCTTTTGACGTCAGTCATTACCCAGCTTTTCACTTTAATGAAAATGGCAGTTTTAGAATTGCCCATTTCAGTTTATATCATCCAGAAACTTGTTAATCAATTTTTCATGTTATCTTTTTAAAAAGAAATATTCAACCTGATTTTTCATTATCCAAAAGAAGTATAAGTTTAAAGACCTTGAATTCACGAAAGTAAGAAAATTACTTTTATTCACTGATTCTATATCAGCATTGATTCCAAACACTTTGGGGATTGATTTCTCTACAATTTTAGTAAGAAGTGAAATTTCATTATAAACAAGTCAAACGTAAAGGCATGGAGTAAAGGGTGAAGAGTATGGAGAATCTTGGAATCGTTATTTGTTAACCCACATTGAAATGCTTGCTATCTATATCAATTTTGGTCCAATCAAAAGAGAGAACCTACAGAGTTATTTGGACAGGAAAGGATTCATATAAAAATTATTAAGCTATGATAAAAGACCAACTATACTATGTAAAGAGATCTAACAAATACCCTTGGATAAGAGAAAGTAACCAAGGAACAACAAACTTGAAAGGCAGACCCAGTCCCAAAGGCAGGGGTTCAGACCTCATGGGAGAAGTTGTACTAACAACCCACTCTATGGCAGAGAATTTCAGTGGGTAATTCTAGCCACAGATGGCATTATCATTTGATAAACAAAGAGATGTTCCCGTCACGGATAAGCCAGAGCCTGTGAACAGGCAAACCAGTAGCAGACAGAATCAGGGCCCAGCTGTGAGTGGGAGGCTCAGAGCAACAGCAGCTGTCCATGTCAGGGCAGAGGGCAACAGGAGGGCCATCTCTAGGCCAGGATGAGTCTATGAAGTCCCCAGGAAACAATGTATCCTACGTGAATGGCTGGGTCAAAGAATCACAGGACGTCCTCACATGCACACCACTGACTAAAGGTGCAGTCTCTACAAACTTCAAGATAAATCATTTCCTGCAACGTTTCCCAGCAGTGCCTTATGCTGAGAAGGCTTGCCTTTGTGCAAAGTGCTTAAAGGAGCTCCCTTCATTCCATATGGGAAACAGTAATTAAAGGGAAATTTTAGAGTATGAAACAATAAGTTCATAACTGACAGACCATGTGCATTTATGTGTTTTCTACAGACATTTTATTATGAAATTTGTAAACTCTTAGGATCCATCCTATAAGCTCCTACCTGTTAGATATCATGATTGTTTTATACGCTTAAAAAAATTATTCCAGGATAAGAATTGCATAAAAGAACAGGTTCTGTAACTGAAAGACTTGGATCTGAACCCTGGCTAGTTCTATGTGTTAAGTGTCAGTTTCCCCCTCTGTGAGTCAGACACAATCACAAGACTTTCATCCTAAGATTTTTCTAATGAAACCAGGGCTTAGGGCAGAGTCTGGCACATAGAATGAGCTCAAGAACTGAGACGCTGATGCCAAAATTGTCATGGTGCCCTACAGCACAGGCCCTCACTGAATAACTTGAAAAATGAATCACATTCTTTTTGTATTTCACATGTTGTCATCTGTCAAATGAGAATCATCAACCTTTCATCATAATGAGAGAGGAAAATCCATAGGTCTTCTCGGTTCCATTTTTGTCTTAACTGCCAAATCATTACCATTTGAATAAATGCCTTTTCCCTTTTGATTTTTTTCAATGAGATTCCATTTCCAACTTTTTCAAACCTCCAAGTATAAGGTAAGTGACAGTCTCACTTTCTGTCAGAAATAAAAACTACAATGTGTCTGGAATTATTTGCAAAAGTCATTAATGAGACACTACTGAAGCCCAGTGGCATCTATGAAAATGAATGTGTGAGCACTTAGAAGTGCATGCATTTTTAATGTACTGCGTGAATAATAACAGCAGACTATAAATTCTACTAGAAATGGCAGAGTGTTGAATGTAGAAGTCTTATCAAATATATTTCCCACTTTAGTAGAAATGAGCAGCTACATAAATTTTCCCAGGGAATGGTAAGAAACTCCATGGCATAAAGTATCCAGAGGAAACATAAGAAAGCTAATAGGGGCTCGGCGCCCGTAGCTCAGTGGTTAGGGCACTGGCAACACGCACCGAGGCTGGCGGGTTCAAACCCAGCCTGAGTCTGCTAAACAACAATGACAACCACAACAACAATAACAACAATAAAAAAAATAGCCTGGCATTGTGGCGGGCACCTGTAGTCCCAGCTACTTGGGAGGCTGAGGCAATTTCCCTATCTGGCATTGAATTCCTATAGATGTTTACAACTATTTTAAATAAGCATTGCTGCCTCCCCTATCCCGTTGTTATCACACTAGATTGTTCCATCAAAAATAGAGAATGACTCTTTAGTTGTTGGTTTCTGATTACTTTTATTTTAAAGAACATTTTTATTACAGAGTTGTTAGACTTGTAGAAAGTTACAAAGATGATATAGAGTTCCTACATACCCTGACCCTGATTGACTGAGCTTGACTATGTCACATTAGTATTGAATAATGTGGTACTCTACTTAGAATGACCTTTAAAGTTAATAATCAACCCAGCATTTTGTTGTTTTCTCTGTGGTATTTGTTCTTTGTGAAAGGAAGCCATTAAAAAAGAGTGAATGGGGCCCTTCCTAGGTCCAGGCAGCTTAATAAGCCTTGTTCATGGGACAGGTTGTGTGAGTAGGTGTAGAATAAACGAGGTCCTCTTTCCTATATGTTCCCTAAAGTGTCAATCTTCCCTCAGGATGATTGTTTCCCTCCCCCAAAGCTTTGCTTCTGAAAACTGAAGCCTCAAAACGAGCATGGCACTGCCTAGACTTCCAGGTGCTTTTGATTCCAGAAACAGCTTAGCTCTTATCCTGATGATCATTTGTGGAGGTGGGTGATGAACCTTTACTCCAAAAAGGTAGTGGAGTAAAATTCCACATAGAAATATGTAAAACAGAAGTGTTTAGAAAATATTTTATATCATTTAAAGTCAAGTTCAGAATATTCTACCTAACTAAACTACTACTGAATCTCAGTTTTTCCCTGAAATACCAATAATGTGACTTAGCATCAATAAGGCAAGAATAGCAACAGCTTCAAGATTATTCCAAGCGTTGGCTCTGGCGAACTTCAGGGAAGGTGCCCAAAGCTCATGGTGTCTCTGTGGCTTGGGCCTATCTAGAACCCCGAGACAGATAAAATGACTAGGTGCTCTGTGGTTATCTTCAAAGCCTTTGTGGTCTGTGGGAGCAAGATGGTAGCTGAGGATGCTGTGGTTGTGTGTGTTTGCAATCTGAGGAAGCCCAAGGATCTGCTTAATGAAAAGTTTCACAACTCACGTCCTCCTGAGATCAGACTCCTACTTACACTTGATAAATACCTGGGGAACCAGTCACCTGATATAATATGGAAACCAAAGAAGCAGCAAAGGAAGCCAAGTCTATTTTGATCCATTCCAACCCAACATTTACTTCTTTTGTGTTTATATATTACTGAACATATGGGGGATGATGGTGCCTGGGAGTTGTTAGAGGTTTTTGTATTGCCCCAGGCTCAAAAATACCTACTGATTCTATCCTCTCATTTACAGGTAAATAAATCCCTTTCTTTTTTTTTTGCCAGGGCTAGGTTTGAACCCGCCACCTCCAGCATATGGGACCTGCACCCTACTCCTTGAGCCACAGGCACCTCCCAATAAATCCCTTTCTTAAAGGTAAAACAAAACTAAACAAAAACTAGGTACTTCAATCTTTATATTATAAATGATTTTTAAAAGAAAACTCTGTTCACATACACTATTGTGGAATAAAATGCTCATTTAAATTATGTAATTTATGCTGCATGCTTCTCATGGTGTGATCACCTTAACATATGGGTTGCAATTGCAATTGCACTGCTTAAACACAAATATTTTTATAGGATACCGTAACATTGAATGTGTGCTTCATGTCCAATCCTCCCTGTCTTGTTCAATTGAAAAAACAGTGTCTTTTATTAGGAAAGACATCATAAATGGCTACGGAGATGGGATAGCTCATCTTTACTAAGGCATCTCTTTGAAGGATGGTCCAAGGTAATTTTGAACACAGGTTATCTTATCTCATATGATGGCTTTTAACATAATCCTCCCTGAAGCTGGAACCCTACTCCAACTAAACATTAAATCATCTCATATCAGGGAGGTAGGAAGCAGAGGTCAAGTTGAATCTTCACCAGCTTCTCATGAGAGTTGCCGTGGTGCTGAAGGGATTAGCATGAACAGCTGCGAAATTCTGACTGTTACTCAGAGGAACAGACAATGAAAGAGCAACTGGGAGACCCCTGAAGAGAGAGAAGGATCTTCAAGGAAGAAAAGAGTGAGACAGCTAACAGTTTCCTGGGATTTGAAAATGGTATGAGTGGAGTTACACCTGTGAGTGCCTAGTTCGTATTTTGTGAAACCCTAATCATTGTGCCATACCTGTGAAATTCAGAGATCCAGGAATTGCTGTGAAAAAAGGCCAAACATACAAATAGATACATAATTATTTTAAAAATCATTATACAGGAAAAGAACGCATATCAAGACATCAATATTATAGAGGAGGCAATAGCCTAGAAGTTTTTACAAAATCGCTAACTGAAAGAAAAAGTGGACCATTAATATTTTTCATAAATAAATAGTTTAAAAAGGACGAAGACTTGTAGCAGGATATTTGCTGTGAACCTGAGCACGAATATATTTGGGAAGCATTGTTAACAAATAAAATATCCCATTGGGAAAGCACCGAACCTTGAGAGAATAAAGGGACATGAAATGAGAACATATATCCACAGTACTGTAGAGGGAATGTATTGCCCACAGTAGGGCACAGGGAATGTATTGCCCACAGTACGGCAGAGGGAATGTATTGTCCACAGTACGGCAGAGGGAATGTATGCCCACAGTACGGCAGAGGGAATGTATGCCCACAGTAGGGCACAGGGAATGTATTGCCCACAGTAGGGCACAGGGAATGTATTGCCCACAGTACGGCAGAGGGAATGTATTGTCCACAGTACGGCAGAGGGAATGTATGCCCACAGTAGGGCACAGGGAATGTATTGCCCAGAGTACGGCAGAGGGAATGTATTGCCCACAGTACGGCAGAGGGAATGTATGCCCACAGTACGGCAGAGGGAATGAATGATCACGGTAGGGCAGAGGGAACGTATTGCCCAGAGTAGGGCAGAGGGAATGTAGGCCCACGGTAGGGCAGAGGGAAGTATAATTTATGAAATACATTTGGCTGCTAGTCTGAGAACAGTTGCTGTAGCAACAAAAGCTCTAGAAACTAAACTTAAGAATTAATAACTTCTTATTGAATAATACTTATTTCTATCCACTGGAAAAAAAAGTACTATTGTGACTTGAAAGAGAAGTAGAAATCTAAAACTAATAGTGCTGAGAGCTCCTTGTTCTTTATCTCCCACAAAACACAGCACTCCTCAGACCATTCACTGTAACAGAAAGAACAGTTTCCACGGAGACTCTCATGTATGTTGAGCCTCACCGTGCCTAGCCACGTTGTCCTGTGATTCTGAAAGTAGAAGGGTATGCATGTTATAGCAGGGACCGTCTCGGGTGCTTTAACAGAACTATCAGTTATGTCAAAAAGAAATCTCATATCTCATCTTACGCACTCCCAGATATCCTCATACCTAGAATGTGCCTTGCTACTTAGTAAGCTGTTGCCAGGTCTGATCATTTATGATCTTTATCTGAGTCCCTGGGGCTGTGTCTCTGCCCATCATACTTTTTTTGCCTCAACAGCAAGCACCATATCAGGTTCTGCCAAGCAGGGGAGCTGGAGGGAACCTGTGGAAAGTGAACTTCTCCTCACTGTCTGTCAGGGACTCCCTAGCAATTCTCCCCCATCCCAGCCAGGGTAGTTTGTTCTGAAGCAGCAGTTGATGCTAGTTTGGGTTCTCCAGCATTTTCAGAACCACCTCAATCTCGTTCCCTCCTGGATGAGCAGCAGACAAGCAGCAAAGGGGCCTCTTCCCTGAGCACAGAGACCTGAGCACCAGCCAAGGGCCTGGGCATGGGATTGAGTTTAAACTGCATGAGATTTTCCTCCAATTTTAGATTTCACAATAATCCCAGCCACTTCTCTGTGACCTCCGTGACAGCACCACGGTGTTCTCGTTAGCCCTTTCAGTTCTCTGGTGTCTGGCTTACTAGTTCTTTATTCAGAATTATTTCCATTAAAATTACACAACCCAAATTTACCTAAACATTTTTCTGGATTTTTCTGAGCTAAAAATAAGTTCTCAGAAAATACTAAAACCATTTTTTATAGAAAACCAAGAAAAGGATTAGATTTCAAAGAGTCAACTTGTCTACTTGATTAGCTAACTGGAAAAGAAAAATTTAGATTAGTTTATATACATTTTACACACATGGGAACAGTGAGTATGCAAGGAATTACATGGTGTTCAGGCAGAACAGTTTCCTGTCAGTAGTCTAGAGTTGTCTACAGTTTCTATCACAAAAGCTCCCTGTGATACTTCCACTTAGCAACGTGTATTTAGTTAATACTATTTAGTATTATTCCTGTCCAACCTACCCCCCTCCCCACTTTGGAAGTCTGTTTTCAAGTGGGTTCATTATACATAGTGTTATTTTTCTCTTACTAAAACTTTTAGCACTAATTTTGTATAATTAAATGCAAGTGTTAATTTATTATCTGCTCATTAAACATATTAATTTAATTGTTTTTGTTAAACAGTGCAAATCCTTGAAACTTACATCCACCTTATACTTTAAGGTTTTCACAGCTGTTCCTCATGATTCATTTCATTTGGTCTCAAATAACAGTGAAATAAAGGTAGCACATCTACTATATCTTATTTATTTGTTCATTTATTTTGAGATAGACCCTCAAGCTATCACAGTAGAGTGCTGTGGTGTCACAGCTCACAGCAACCTCCAACTCCTGGGCTTAAGCGATTCTCTTGCCTCAGCTTCCTGAGTAGCTGGGACTACAGGCGCCCACCACAACGCTTGGCTATGTTTTGGTTGTAATTGTCATTGTTTGGCAGGCCTGGGTGGGATTCAAACCCGCCAGCTCTGATGTATGTGGCTGGCACCTTAGCCACTTGAGCTACAGGTACCACCCAACATCTACTATATCTTTTCCTCAGATATTAGTGACATACAGGAGGTAAAACATTCATTACGAAATTTTACAAAATATTTACAAAATATTCTGTACATGTTTGCCGCTTCTTTGTAGAATTCTGTAATGAATATTTTTTAAATAAAGGTATATTCAACTTTGATTTCCCATTTTCCCTATGTATGAGGATTTAAGGGTGACTTTTGGAAGATTTTAGAATTATCATCAGCAGGAAATAGTGGTTGCTTTTCTATAGGTCATTTAATCTTGTGTTTCTGGAACAAATTCCTGGATGGGAGGAAGCTCATGAATGGGAGAAGGGTAAGTATGATGGTGGGAGGATGATTAATTTAGGAACTTTTGAATAATAAATTTAAGATAAAACTTACTAGTGAAGAAACTGAGATAGTAATTTAATAAATGACTTGGGAATCCAATATGGCAGCCAAGAACTAGATTAAAAACCCTGGGGAATTTAGGTGGAAGAATGCTTAAAAAAAAAAACCAAAAAATTTCCAACCAATCAAGTAAACAAAAACAACGTGGTCTACAATGATACCAATCTTGTAAAAGAGGTATTCCCTAGAGGTATAATTTTTGGTCATCACAGCTGTAGAAGACTATGCTGCTGGCCTCCAGTGGGGAGGGACAAAGGACAGGGCTGTGAGCCTGCATGCATAGAAGAGACCCCCACCCCCTACACACACACACATAAATGATCTGGTTCAATATGTCACTACGTCCAAAGTCAAAAAACTCTGATGTAGGGAAACAGTAAAGTCTGAGAGGAAAGACATGAGAGTCCTGAAGACTCTACTGTGCAGGGCTTTTGCTTAAATAAAGTGTGCAGCAAAGAAACAGTCAAAGAGAAGAAGTGAGTGGAATGTAGCACAGCGTGGAAAAGAGTATGCATTTGGGAGGTAGAGCACCCCTGTCAAATAGTGAGGAGTCATTAAGTCATGTTGGTCAGTAGGAAGGATCCTTTAATTTGTGTATATAGAGATCAGTGGTGACCACTGGAAAAATGCCTTCAACGAACCTGGGGGGACAGGAACCATATTGGTGTGGGAGATGAGTCAGTTGTCAGAGGATCTAAGGAGTGAGTCAGAAAACACTTGGAAGTTTTTATTTTGATGGAGAAGAAAGAGACCTGTAAATAGATGGGTAAATGGGCAAAGGGTTCTCTCCCTCTGTCTCCTCCTTAAAGACTAAATAAACCAATAAATTTAGATAAAAGAGAGCCAAGAGAAACAGAGATGGAGTTATAAGAGAGTTAAGAAAGTGTGGATAATGCAAGTTTCTTAATAATGAAAGAGAAAATTCATGTATTCATTTACTTAATCATTCATTTATTTATTTAATATGTATTGAATGCCTACTGAATGGGCTCTTGGAAAGGGCCTAATTTAAATAAGAGAAGCACTTTATCTACCATAACAAAAAGAGAGAAGTAAGAAATTAAAGTGGTATTTGGATGAAATGTACAATTCATTAGGGCTTAGAAGTCCTTTCATTCCAATCCTGGCTGTTTTCTTCATCACTATTTACAAAACTAAAGTATTTCATAAAGAGATCTTGCCAGGGTAACTCTAGGAGATATAGAAGAGACTAGTACAGCTTTGGATGCAAGTATGAATTCTTTTATTCTAATCTTATATAAAAATATACATCATTAAGAGCTTGTAAAGTATTACACCGTATTCTCTATTACATAACCTATTTGAATACCACAACTGATGATATTTTTTCATTCTTACAAACTAGAAACCTAAAACTAGCAAGTAAACCTTCTTGCTAAATCAGCTTTACAAATAGACAATCAATAATACATATTTTTATTAGCCACAACTGAAGAGTTTTTAGATTTCAAGCAAGTTTGCTTTCACTATATCTCTACGTATATTAAGATGCCTGAAAGAAACAGTTACAACATTGGTATTGCATAATTGATGTTTTATAGGTATCTGAGACAGTTGTGCCATTTGACCCTAGGACCTCTGTCAGTGATTTATCACCATCTGAAACATAGAACTCTACGTATCATTATGGTTTGTGTTTCTTTGACTGAAGGGGAAAGCATAAAATTTATTTTGCATGTGCAGTAGAAGATAAGGATTTAAAATTCTCAGAGCACCTGCGTCTGCTTACTACATGAGCCATCCAATGTAGGGTAGGACTTGACTCCAGTCTCTTCTATGTAGTATGCATCTGACAAAGGTCACATCACTTTTTTCTCCAGAGAGAGAAATCATGAAATTGTAAAACAAAATTATTAATCTGAGGAGACCATCAAGAATATTTTCCTTTTAAAAGTGGGCTCAGACCTCCACTGAGTTTGGCATGAAGAAATTGCCTTCTGCATACAGTCCTCATTTATCAGGGACAAGCTTAAAACACAACTTTATTATTCTCCTGTGATTTCTCTTGCTTAATATGCCTGTATTTCTTATTTACTATATTAATCATTGCCTTAAGATACTTTCTATTCTTTTGATTCAAGCTTTTTTGTTAAATAATATTTTAATCACTTACAGCCTCTGATGTGTAGCACAAGGGAACAGAATAATTTATAGTCAGTACAATTTTGTCAGATGAATACACTCAAGTTTAAAAATGGTTCTGTGTTTTGTATCAAAGTGAAAAAAATGTGTTTTGAGCAAAATATCAGGTTTCTATAAAAGGGCTACAAGAAGTTAAAGGAAACTTCTGGCCTGAAAGGATATAGAGCTGTAATTCAAAGTTTATCAGGCAGGGGAGAAATAGTGTACAGGTTTTATGCAGACTCTTGTCATCAGAGCACAGGACTTTTCCTTATCTTTCTGGTTGGTCATAAAGTTCAAAAGAAGCAGGGGAATAAAGGGGAAGCTTAAAACAGCAAATATGGCCTTTTCTCTTACTAATTCAAAGCAGGAAGTCTGGGTCTCTTCTGCTGGAAAAGCAAAAAATCAAAGATCATTCCTAAATTATGTTTGAGGACCATCTGAAACAAGTTATCCAAATGCCTGTAATATAGAGGATGGTAGACCAGCTTTAAGATATATTCTTTCCTAAATAGAAGAGTTAAGGTGAGTTAAGGTTGTTAAAAGTTTAATTTCTCTATAGAAGGAGGCTGTGTAAGGCAATTTATTTGGAAATCTGGGATAAAGGAGGTTTTTCAAAGCTTGTGTTAGGGCTCTCCAGAGAAACAAAACCAATAAGATGTGTATATATACAGAAAGCTGGCAATTCTAAAATTTACAAGATACCTGGTAGGCTGCAGACCCAGAATGCTTATGTCTCGATTTTAGTCTGAAGATTATCTGTGGTGGAACAAAGAAAATTTTGATATTGCAGGTGAAGTCCAAAGACAGTCTGCCGGAGAATTCTCTCTTGCTTATGGGAGATTGCTTCTCTTTTTTCCTAGTTAGACTTTCAGCTGATTGGATAAGGCCTACCCACATTATAAAGGGTGTCTTAGTAGATGGCACAATACTGTAGGTAGGGAGACTTAAAGAACAGACATCTGTTTTTCACAGTCTGGAGGCTGGGAAGTCTGAGACTAAGGTGATGCTAGAGCCAGTGTCTGATGAGGGCATTCTCCCTGGGTTTAAGATGCTGGTATTCTCTTTGTGTTCTCAAATGGCAGAGAACAGACAGAAGAATTAAGCTCTCGTATATTTTATCATGTGAACACTATTCCCATTCATGAGGACTGTACCCTACTGATATAATTACCTCTTAAAGCCCCCCCACCCCTTTAATGCCATTACATTCCACTTCTGGTTAGGATTTTGACATACAAATTCAGGGGGTGGGGAGGATATGAACATTCAGTCCACAACAGGGAGCAATTTGCTTTGTTCCAATTCCACTAATTTAAATGTTAATCTCAACTAAAATCATCCTCACAGGGACACCTAGAATAATGTTTGACCAAATATCTGGGCACCTTGTGGCCCAGAGAGAGGGAAGAAAAAGGTTTCCTACAAGGAAAAATTGACCCCTAAGAGTTAACAGGAAAGTAATGGCTTAAAATAAACACAGAAAATACCAAGGAAAACATCAAGGCCCTAAGGGCACACATAAATCCATGTAGAAACAGTAGAATCTGCTTGTAAATGATTTCGTTATCTTATAGTACTACCCATTAGCTCATTTTACTACTAAAATCCTCATGTAGAGGAAAGTTACAATATTATTATCATGACATGGGTCATATAAAGACACAGCTGCATCGTGTGTGTTGCACACACTTAACGTGGTTAGCATGTCTACATATAAAGATATCATAAAAGACTCCACATCACTCACTAAAATGAAACTGAAGGTACCCAACTGGGCAGGCAGCATGAATTTGAATACCTGAAGAAGTCCTCTGCCTTCATTAGGGTAAGTGACCTGTAATGAATTCATTTAACTTGCCGTGTTGGACTTTTCTAAGTCATTCTTTGGTCTCTATGCACCATCTCAGTTGGGAGGGCAGTTTTTCTATACCATCCTATTATTTTCCTGAAATACACACAACACTACATTTGCACAACACACATGCTATTTTACTACATATATAGATAAAACATTAAGTGGAAGGAGATAATGGGAATTATACGGAAGAGAAAGTATTTTTTCCTAACACTCTTCTTGATTTTGGTACTGTTGAAACTTTCTGAAAACTCATAAATTAAGTGGTTAAATATGATTAAAAAGATTTCTATTAGTATAAAGAAACTTATAAAGCACTAATTCTTTTCAGACTTTACATAATCTATTGAAATATCATTTAATGACTACACCAAGACCAATTTGAAAACAAAATGTATATTTTAAACTCAAAAAAGTGGACTGAGTAGCTCATATTTTTCACCCAGTTAATCATGCCTACGGACAATCTAGATGACATTCACAAAGTCATAGTCCAGGCACAACTTGGTTTTAATTTAAAATAAATGCACTGGAAAATCAGCAGTATAGCATGGTGATTCTCAGCTCTCACTTCGTCAAGTCATGAACCTTCTCAGACCACAGCAAAATAAAACTAGAAATCAATTCCAAGTGAAACAGTCCAATCTATACAAAGTCGTGAAGATTAAACAACCTGCTTCTGAACAATCCTTGGGTCAATGATGAAATTAAGATTTAAATCAAAATAGTCTTTGAACTGAATGACAAAGTGAATACAAGCTATCAAAATCCATGGAATATGGTAAAAGCAGTCCTAAGAGGAAAGTTCATAGCCTTAGAGGCCCACATGATAAACAGAAAGATCACAAATTAACAACTTAATGTCATATAGCAAGGAACTAGGAAAGGAGGAGCAAACCAAATCTAAAGCCAGTATCATAAAATAAACAGCAAAACAGAATTAAATGACATGAAAAGCAATAAAACAGTACAAAGGATCAACAGTATGAAATAAAAAGTTTTTTTTTTTTTTTAGAAGATAATCAAAATAGACTAGTAGCCAGATTAACCAGAAACAGAAGAGAAAGGGCTCAAGTAAGGTCAATCAGAAATGACAAAGGAGACATTATAACTGATACTACAGAACTCCAAAATGTTATCTGTGAACTACGAAAACCTCTATGCTCAACTAGAAAACATAGAAGGAATGGTGACACACAACCTCCTGCAGCTGAATCAGGAAGAAATAGAAATACTGAAGTGACCAATAACAGTAGCAAAACTGAAGCAGTATTAAAAAATCTTCCAACAAAAAAACAGCCCCAGACGAGATGAATTCACAGCCAAATTCTATCAGACCTACAGAAACTATCCATAATTCAGGAGGAAAGGAGTTTTCCCTAACTCTTTCTATGAAGCCAGTATCAGCTTGATACCCCAAACCAGGAAAGGACACAATAAACAACAAAACAAAACAAAACAATTTAATATCCCTTAAGAATGTATATGCAAAAGTCTTCAATAAAATACTAGCAAAACAAATTTAACATGCATCCCCCACCAAAACAAACAAACAAACAAAACTCACCATGATCAAGTAGGTTTCATCCAACAGGTGCAAGGAAGATTGAACATGCAAAAATCAATAAACTTGTTTCATCAAATAAACAGAAGCAAAAACAAAGACCATACAATCATCTCAGTAAAGAAAAAGCATTCGGTAAAATTCAGTATCTTTTCATGATAAAAGCCCTCAACAAACTAGGTATAGTAGGGACTTACCTTAAAATCAAAAGCAATATCTGACCAATCTACATCCAGCTCATACTGAATGGGGAAACCTTAAAAGCATTCCCACTAAGAAGTGGAAGAAGGCAAAGTTGCCCACTGTCAGCACTTCCAGTCACCATGGTACCGAAAGTCCTAGCCAAAGCAATCAGGCAAGAGAAAGAAATGAAGCGTATCTAAATTGGAAAAGAGGAGGTCAAACTACCCCTTTTTGCTGACGATATAATGTTGGATCTAGAAAAATCCTAAAGCCTCCTCCAAAAGACACCTAGTGTTGATAAATGCAACAAAGACTCGGGTTACACAACCAATATGCTCACATCAGTAGCACTTCTATTTGCTCACTCCACTTTAGAATCACTTGGGGAAATTTTTTAAAAACTAGATAACCAAGCCCACCCGGAATGATTCTTATTTAATTTGTCTGTGGTGAGATCCAATATTATATGTTCAAAACCTTCCAAGTTACTTTAATCTGCAATCAGGGCTGAGAACAGCTGCCACAAAATATCCTCAAAACCTCAAATGTGAAACTGAAGATCACATTATATTTTGGAATAAAAAGTGAATTAAATAGTCATGTTCCTGCTAGTAAGAAAAAAAATTCAAGAATTCATTTTCATAGTTAGGAATTCAGAAATGTAGAGGCATAAGTCATTATAAATTATGGAGAAAACTGAAGTCATTTTATCCACTAATAGTCAAGTCAGTCTTCAGATATTTTTCCTGAGAAGTGTTTATAAGAAAAATCTAAGTAGGCAAAAGAAAGAATAGCGATTTTTTTCACACATCCAAGTATCAATAACTAAATCTCATTCATTTTTTTTTTATTGTTTGGGATTCATTGAGGGTACAAAGAATTAGGTTACATTGTTTGCATTTGTTTGGTAAAGTCCCTCTTGTAATTGCATCCCACCCTCCAAGAAGTGTGCCATACACTTTAACCCCCATCTCTCTCCCCGCTCCCTCATTCCCCTACCCCTCCTCACCTTGTATTAGCTCATATGCTGCCTTCATATTAGAATTGAGTACATTAGATTCTTGCTTCTCCACTTTTGTGAAGCTTTACTAAGAAGAATATGTTCCACTTCCATCCGGGTTCTATGTAGGTAAATTTTCAAGATAAAGGATGTGCATAATTTTAAGAATAAAATCTGTAGAAAAAGAAACTCATAAGAATGTAATCAATTTTTCTAAAATATCTATTTTCATGAATTTATAACAGAAAAAAAAGAATGTATGATGTTAACTTAGAAGGAACTATCTGTGTATGCATGTATAGTATGTTTACACACACAAACATAAATATAGAAGAAAAGAGGGAGTCATTAAAAAGAGGTTAATTTGTGACACATATTATTTATTCTATTTGGATTTCAGTTAACTAATCTGGAAAGGAATGATGACAATTCCACCCTTAAATTTCACATTAGATTAAATGCTGTTTTGTGTGTGTATATGTGTGTGTCAATATATTTGTTTCCTTTTATCAATATTACAAATGTCAAATTCATCTCTAATTCATTTCTTATGTTCAGGTGCAAAATAAAAAAATAAATTTACTGCTTTATATATTGTTTACTAATAATTCTAAGCCAGAAACATCTTCAATATTTGATTAAAAACATAGGCTTTGGAGATTAGCTTCTGAAAATGTCTGGCTTACTTGTTTTATAATGAAGTCCAATGTGAATAAATAGACTAGCTGGGCAAAATGTAAATAAACCTCCCCAAAAGTCTAGTTTTAGGTAGCGCTTCCAAGGCTATAAGAATCTGCAAAATCTGAATGAGAAAAAAAGGAAGCTCGATGAGTAAGCAGAACATTATGACCATGATTTCTTTTGAAGGTGATTTTTTTTTGTTTGTTTGTTTCAAAATGAAAGACAGAAACAATAGGCTGGAAAGCAGAACACAACTTTTGGCAGCCTCAACAGCAAGGAAGAACAAAAATTAAACTTTAAAACTCACCAAAATAAGACTATCCTTCAAAAAGGATCCTCAACTTTTAATGACCTCACTCATGACTAAAAAGAGTGATTGCCCCTAAACAGGCTTCCTCCCAAAAGCCATGTAAATTCTTAGTTAAGGAAAAAAAGAAATGTAGAATGTTCAGTTTTTCTCAAAGTGTCTAATTACAGTGTCAAGCAATCAAAATTAACCAGGCATAGAGAACTAAAGCAGCTTACTATACAAAAACAAAAACAAAAATAAAAACAGTAAATATTACAAAGTTCCAGGATATCAAAATATTGAGATCAATAGACAAGGGATTCAACGTAAGTTGATTAATAGAAATTAATAAAATTTAGGAACTGGAAAATAGTCAATAACAAAATGTTTAAAAGATGAGAATATGAATTAAAAACAAAAAGCTCATTAAAGACCTAAAAAGAAAATAGTGAAAGATCTAATATACATTTAATTAGAGTCTCAGAAGTAGAATAGTGAAAGAATAAGACAAGCAATATTGTCTTTGGACTTCAGCAATTCTATTTTGACTCTGAGGTGAGTTTTTATATTTATTCATCATATTCAGGATTTTAGTGGTTCTTATATTTGTAGCCAAAAGGCTTTCATATGTTTTAGAGATTTCTTGTCTACTATTACTTTAAAAATTAAAGTGAATAAAAGATAGCATTCAGACAAACAAAATTTAAGAGAATTTGGAGGAAACAAACTAACACTCCAGAAAATAACACAAATGAAAAATGATTCCATACAAAAATAAACACATTCCTTCCATAAAAATCCAGCATGTACACTCCTTGGTATTTATCCAAAGGGGTTGAGAATGTAGGTCCATACAAAAGTCTGCACATGACCATTTATTTATAGCCGCTTCTTTCATAACTGCCAAAACTTGGACGCAACCAAGATGTTCTTCAGTACCTCTTCAGTGAATAGATAAATAAATCGTGGTACATACAGACAATTCATTACTATGCAGTGCTCCAAAGAAATGAGCTATCAAGCCATAAAAGGCATGGAGGAAATTGAAATTCATATTACTAAATGGAAAAAAAAATCTACATAGTTTGCATACTGTATAGCCCAACCATATTGCATTCTGGAAAAGATAAAATTAAAAAGAATAAAAAGGTCAGTGTTTGTCAAGGGCTGAGGAAGGGAGGGATCTATAGGAGGAGATAGGTGGATTCTTAGGAGAGTGAAACTGCTCTGTGTGGTGCTAGAATAGTGGATATATATCATCGAAAATTTGTCTAAGTTTATCAACATCAATGTTATGTGAGAAGGGACACTAAGAAAGGGGCTTCAAGGGGTTGCGAGGAAAACCTGGCCCGCTGACCCAGGAAGTCTGGAGGGCCCATAAGAATGTGGCTATGAAGTAACCTATGGTAACCAGTGACCAGTAAAGAAAAGGGCAATACTGCCTGAAGGCACAGAGAGGCCAGTGAAAGACATGCAGGAAATTTCAAATGGAGTATTTAATACCCCTGCAGACCTTTGTCTTCCTCTCTCTCTCACCTTCTCTCCTTCCTGAGAAGGACCCACTTCCAACTCTCTTTGGAAATACTCTAAACTTTTTCTTTGTTCTTCCTTAATAAAATCTTTGTTAACCCGAAACACGTGTAGGTTACTTTGCTTTCTATCCACAGTGCCTGTACTCTTCCAGTTATATTTTCACTTTCCACTCACTTTTGTTTTAGGTTATAGCTGTGCCTCGGTTGAACTTTCTATCTCAGCCAAGTAATAGAACCAGGTCAACTGGGTTCAAGGAACCAGGACCTAAAACCTCACAGAATGAGAGAAAAAATGGCATAGAAAATGAATTGAAAAAATAATAGCCGAACTCCCAAATTTGTTTAAAATAGATACAAGAAACTCAAATTCCAAGTAAGATAAAATAAAGACAAACCACATGAACACACAATAGTCAAACTTCTGAAAAAAAAAAAAGACAAAATTTTGAAAAAGAAAAAGAAAAAATGGCATATCATATACAGAAGACTAATGATATAATGTAAAAGATAAAATAATATTGTTTTAAAAGATAAAATAAAAAATATTCATAACCTTAGGATAGGCAGATTTCTTAAACTAAAGCCTAAAAGCACTAACTATGTAGAAAAATTTTGATATTATATGTAAAATAACAAAATAGCTTTGTGTATAGGTTTAGACTGCTTGGGTTAGAATTCCAATTCCACATGTTTTCACTGACTTTAGGTAAGATTTCAACTCTGTACTTTTCTGTTTCCTCACTATTGGAGAATGTAATAAATACATTCTCCATTATATTTTTGGGAGTGGCACGTGGAGGAACACTCGATTTAGTATATGTAAAATGCCTAAATGAAAATTTGGCACACATTAAGAGATCAATCAAAGTTGGCTGACATTGTTGTTGTCCTTCTCACCAGTTATGTTTGGTTTACAGACTCTAAAATGGCTCTGAATTATCCCCTCCTCCTGGTATTCACACACTTGGATCTTCCCCTTTCCTTATGTGTGGGTGGGTCTGACATGCTTCTGACCTGTAGAATATAGAAAAAGTGATGGGATGTCACTTACGTGATTACGTCACATACAACTGTGACTTCTGCCATGTCAGCCGAACCTCCAGCCTGTCTTCTTTGCTGGCTTTGCTGAAACAAGCTGCCACAGGGAGAGGCACGATAGCAAGGAACTGAGGGCAGCCCCTGGTCAACACCTAGAATATAGTGAAGTCCTAAGCAGCTCACGAAAAATGAAATTCTGCCAATGACATCACAAGCTTAGTAACAGATCCTTCCCCAGTCGAGCCTCCCATAAGACCCTGGCCACTGGCTTGGGAGAGACATTGAAGCAGAGGCCAAGCTTGGCTGCTCCTGGATTCCTGACCCATAGTAGCTGCGAGATAATTAACGTGTATTATTTTAAATCTCTAAATTTGTGATACTACTGCTCCGCAGCAATAGATAACTAACACAGTGTGACAAAGTCCGGCTCCAAGCCTCTCTTGGTAATTAAAGTGGCTGAATTTTGTGGTAAGTATTTCCATTAAAATTCAGGGGAGCCCTTTATCTTAATTCTGATTTTGTGACTTAATTTAAAGTGGTTGAGTTTGCTTGACACTTTATATTAGGATAAAATAAGACATCATTTTTTCAAAGATTTAATTATAAAGAGTCACAAACGAAAATATTTTGTTTAGAAATACTTGGTGCCTACTTACCCTGTATCAATATAGCTGTTTAACGAGTTATTTTCCATCAAATGCAAATCAGTTATCAAGAGAGAATGCAACGGTTTACATAGAACCAAACTGGTAATATCTTCTTTTCCTTTTCTTCTCTTAATCTGCACTCTTTAACTGATAAATGGCATTGGCTCTTTCACCCTTTAACTTGAAGATCACAAATTAAAATGCCAAAATTAACAGGCATATTAATTTTGCCTGAGAGTGAACAGTGGGAGGCAGTAGAGATTGTGGTAAACAGGAAACGCAATCAGCATTGAAAAACATTACATTTTGGGGTGGCACCTGTGGCTCAATGGAGTAGGGCACTGGCCCCATATGCTAGAGGTGGCAGCTTCAAACCCAGCCCCAGCCAAAAAGAAAAAAAAAGAAAAACATTACATTTTGATATTTTAAAGGACCAAACAGAAAACTAACCATGTCTGAAGGCCTTACACAGTGCACATACGGGCTGCCAGTTTCTTGTGTCTGCTTCAGAGTAACAGCTATAGTATCACTAAATATCACAGTTCAGTAAGGCCCAAGGTGGTCTCAGGGTCAGGAGAGTTTCCAACTTGTGCTTTACAAGAAGGAAGAATACCTTTCAAGCACTCCTACACAGCCTAGCTGGGGAAGCCTGGAGATTGGTTGCAGACTGAGGTAAACACACACACACACACACACACACACACCAAACCAGGAAATATGTAGGAGATTCTACAAATTGTACTATTTATACCACAAATGTATGACTGGAAGGAAGAAGGGTAATAACGTAATACTGGGAACCAAGTCATCAACTCCTTACCCATGACACATTCTCTGAATCCCCCAATTTGTCACTAGTTTTGATACACTGTCAAGTTGTTTTAAACATGCTTCTAGTTTCATGTGCACGTGGAAATGTAGTAGTTTGGCTAACTTTGTGTTTCCCACACCAGACTGTGAGCTTCTCCTCAAGGGCAGAACCCTTGTTTTACCGCTTTTGGCACATTGGCACCAGCACAGAGCCCATCACGGATCAGGCACAGATCAGTAGAATAAGTAAGTCAATGGATAAATAAACGTATCTTTTCAAAGTTAAAGACCTCTGTGTGTAAAAATAAGGGTGTGTGTATCTGCACAGTTATCTCTGTGTAAAATGGGGGTGTGTGTATCTGCACAGTGATCTCTAAGTTGAGCCTCCACTAGTGCCATGGAACCTAAAATTACATTATCTATGGATGTTAGTATTTCCATTTAATCCCATTTATGATTTATTCAAATTGAATTACAATCCCAACCTAAATTGTATGTATGTTTTTATGTAAAGGCCAATTTTAGCCTAAGAACAGACATGATGCTTTTGAAAAGTAACAAATTAACTAAGCATAAGTGTTAAACAAATAAACTATATATGTGTGTATATATATATTTAAGATTTGTTTCCTTTATTAAGTAATCAGATTCTGAAATTATTTCGCAGATGTCAAGAACTAGATTTATATTTTCTTCTGATTTTCACCAGGCCATCTCCTTTTATTGTTTGTTAGTTTTTTTTCCAGTTTGTTTGTTTTTGCTTTGGTATTGGGGATTGCTTTTTTTGTTTTGTTTTAGGAGAGGTGTGGTTTATTTTGAATTTGCTGCACATCTTTTACCGCTATAGGACAGTTTTAAGTTTACAGAAAAAATTTAGGAAATTGACTTTAGGCAGAGAAAGTAAATAGTCAATGACCCTTGTGAAAAGTTTGAATGGGCTATTTAAAAAGGCCTTTTCTTTCTACAACCCTTTCATCACAGAAAAAGCTTAACTCCCCAGGCTAAAATAAATGCTCAGCTTTTAAGGCAAAACTTTCAGGATAATTCAGGTCTATTAACCTAATGCTGCAGCACTACTACTGATGGCCCAGGAGCTGGAAGAGCCTGTCTGGGAAGGAGAAGCCGGGACTCATGCAGAGTGGCTAAGAAACTCTGGCTCTGTGCAGCTGTGCACTATACTTTTAGTCCTAATTATGTCCTGGGGGGAATGCTTTCTACTTAGCAGAAGAAAATCTCAGGGCCAAAGAAAGTAAGTCTACATTCCAAAATACCCTGCTCATAAGATCGTAAGTGTGGTCAAGAATTCATAAACACAACTCTTGGTGATTGTTGAGTATTAGTACAACTGTTTGAGGTAGGAAGTAAAGATTTGTATTTAAAATGGGGAAGAATATCACAGATTGTTTTTGAAGCCTTCTTGTCTAGATATAATTGTGGAGTAGGGGATTTGGGGAAGAATACTTTAGCATGATTTAGAATTCAGGACATGTTCATTCTTTTGTTTTATGTATTAATGTTACTAGTACATTGATTTATGAGATATCTATTGAGCATTTACTTTAAGCCAAGAATTATACTATCTGCTGGGTTACAGGAAGAACAAAGTACAGATGGTTCCTACCCTCATGAGCTTCCTGTCTGTTTAGAATACAAATGAATAAATAATTTGTAGGGTAGTACTTTGGCAGGAGAGTTTCCCTGGAATAATGTATTGGAAGCCAAATGACAATGGGATAAGAATTGAATGGTAATGCAACATAGAGGCCCAAAGTCCAGACGTGTATTTCTTGTGAGAGGTTCTTCTATACAGGAAAAACATTTTTTTTTTTTTTAAATGAGGCAACACCTGAAGATTCCATTAAATGAGGTTAAGTTTTGGAGGAAACTTTTGGGAAAATGTGGGTTTTTTCCAGTATAATTTGATAAAAGATAAAAAAGACGGACACGTGTGCCTATTACTTTAAAACTATAAGGGCGGGTAGTGCTTGACAATGATTCCTGTTTTCCTTGTGAGAGACGGTAATAATTTATTTTCTATTGATGAGGGATGAGGAAATGCTGTTGATTTGTCTGAAGGTTTGTTGAAAGAATGAAAGGCTTAGAACATCTATACAATAGAGACCCATAACTAGAAATAAAAGGGGAAGTGCGCTGGGCAAGGCTGAGGAACCAGATAACAAACGAGTCTCTATGCTGCATTAGAACCAAATCCTGAACTGTGACTTTCCTCAGCATATTTCAACATTTGTTTCATGGAAGGCATGGAGTTGGTTTGTTTATGGTTAGGGCTTTTTAAATTTAGGTACAAAAAGAAAAAAAAAGAAGTGAAATGCCATGTTGAAGTTAATAAGAGAAGAATTCAATGATGAATCACAGAGTCTGAAGAACATAGAGAAGGACGGGAGGCCAGGAGGGATGAGATTGCTCAGGGGGACAGAGCTAGGGGCGTGGCTATTTGGAGTTATCAAGAAGAAGGTGCAATGCGTCTGCCATCAGGAGAGGTGGTCAAAAGTGCAGGTGGCCGAATTTATCTATGCAGGTTAAATCTCTTCTATATAGCTGGGAGGTGAGAAAAAAATAAAGACGGATGTCACTGAGAAGGACAAGCCAAACACATAAATATAAGGCCCCAAAGTTGACCGAGTCCTTCACTACACTGAACTAGGATGAGGGCAATGTGTGTGGAGGAAGAGTGGGCTAGGAATAGGAGGCCCAGACTTCAGTGAATGTGGGGAGTGAGCAGTAGGGAAATAGGGTGCCAGGGCAAGCGAAAGGTGTGAGCCTGGAACAAGCAGGTGTCAGGGGGTTCACAGGCAGGTGGGGAAGTGATGTTCTGATGTATTAGAGGGAACAAAGAGGTTTCTGGTCGAGTTACACAGGTCTCAGAGAATAAGCACTCTTCATTTCACCATCTACCTCAGCTGTAGGCTTTGATCTCAAATGAGGTCCTATAAGTAACAGCGTTTTCAAAAACATCATTTTTGTGATAAAACAGATATCTTGATAAAACCTCTGGTACCCAGTACCCAGATAGAACATAACAGCATCTTTTTAAATGTACTGAATTTATCGGAAAGTGAGAGAAAGCCTCAAGAGTCAAACCAAAGAGGAAGCAGTGACTCAGGTAGCGGGTGCATATCACAGCCCAGACAGTAGCTGCTCAGGTTTGTCTAATCCTGGCAAAAATACAGTCTTGAGTGTGAATACCCTTGCAGAAGACAAGATCTTGGGCTTGCGTGACATGGAGCTGTCATCCAAAAATAGAAATGGAACTTGAGAAATTCTACCTCGACTCAAGAGTAGACTAGAAAATATTCACTTAACACCAGAAGAAGGTGATGAGAAAAAGAAAAATCTTTTCTCCTCATCCAGACTTTATGTTTCAGTCTGAATTGTTGGAAGAAAAAAAGCAGGAGATCCCCTGAGAAATCAAAGTCACTGGCCCGGCTCACAGGGTTACGTGTGAGAGTGACACAAGGTGGTATTGTAACAGGGCCTTGGCAGAAGCAAACACAGATTCTCTTAGGAAGATGCAGCCTTAACCAAAAATGATAGGATTTCTACAGAAAGGCACTCAAAAGCATGAGAATGAAGTTTGAAACTTTCAAGTCAATTTTAGTTATTTTTTTTCTCTTTTGCATTAGAAGCCATCTTAGAAGGTTGTAGCTCTCCCTCTCTCCCTTTGCTAGTTCTGCTTCTTCTAAGAGTTTGGGAAAACCCAGCTACTTTCACCTCCAGTAAATAGCAAGTTTGGGGGTTAGGGTTAGAGTCAGGGTTTCTAACTAAAAATGTGAACCGCCTCTGTCTGTTTTCCTGCTGATCTATGGCAATCATTCTGGAATCTTGCTATATTCTCAGACACCCCCACCTTGACACAAGGCACAAGTGTTCTCTGCTCTTAGATTTCCAACCTGCTTGGGAGGTGCCTCATATGTTTTATTTTCTTCTGGAAACTTGAACAGGAGGTGGCCACCAGCAGGGACAGTGTCTTTTGTTCCTCTATTTTCTCTCCGTTTTCTTACACTTTTTTCAAATGTCATATCCTTTTATGTAAAGCAAGAATTTGAACTTTGATCCACAATAAACACAAGCTTTTAAATTCAAATGCTTTTCTCTGAAAACTATTGTGTCTACTGTGAGCTTCAGGTGTCTATTTCAAAAATACAAATGTTAGTTCTTTTTCTGAATTCATACAATAAAAACACTACCGTGAAGGCTGAAAAAGTGAAAAATCACGGTTTTTTGATTGGGAAGCATACAATACGCAAGGGAGTTAAAGGTTTAAAATATAATAATCCGTACCTACTAATACAGCGTAATTACTACCTGCAACATGAACATAAACTAAATATTTGGAAGATATTTAATTTTATGTGCCTTTTACAGTCTATGCCAAGGTTTCCAATGACTGGAATAAAACAAGTCATGTTTAAGGTTACAGTGGGGATGGAAGAAGGGCTATTAATCTCAGCTCACCATACCCACATCAAAATAACTTTATGAATTTTTGAACAAATAGTAGAAATCAGAGATGGTATGAAGAATTAAGAACTGAAGAATCCTATCATGTTATAATCCAGTAAAAATTGCTTTTTTTTAAATACACATGGATAATAACAAACTAGTATTCCTTTGAGTGATGGAAGTATATTTTCATTACTCATTTTTGTACAGGACCTAAAGGTAAATACCCCACACGACCACGTAAATACAGTCAGAGTTGTAGCTGGACTTAAAGTCATTCTGCTTAAAACAGCAATCCTCGAAGAGCTAAAATTAGACCTACCATTTGATCCAGCAATCCCACTAGTAGGTATTTACCCAAAAGAAAAAAAAAAGACACTTGGTCAAATGTTTATAGCAGTGCAATTCACAATTGCAAAGATGTAGAAACTCCCCAAGTCCCCATGAGTGGATTAATAAATGTGGTATGTGTATAACGTGGAGTACTGTTCAGCCACTAAAAACATGGTGATCTAGTATCTTTTGTAACAACCTGGGTGGAACTGGAGACCATTCTTCTAAGTGAAGTATCATAAGAATGAAAAGCAAGCACCACACGTACTCAGTACTAAATTGGAAGGAGTTGTTCAACACTTATACACTCACATGGAAGTAGAACTTAATGAGACTCAAGTAAAACACAATGGCTTTTTTTTTTTTATTGTTGGGGATTCATTGAGGGTACAATAAGCCAGGTTACACTGATTGCAATTGTTAGGCAAAGTCCCTATTGCAATCATGTCTTGCCCCCATCAAGTGTGACACACACCAAGGCCCCACCCAGAGGGACGGAGAGGAACACAGTGGCTTTTAAAGAAAAGCATTTGACTGTAGGTGGGAAGGGAGACCTGGGGTGAGTAAATTCATACCTAACGGGTGCAATGTGCACATTCTAGGCGAAGGGCACATTTATAACTTTGACTTAAAATGTACGAAGGCAATTTATGTAACCAAAATGTGTGTACCTTTGTAATATACATATTCTGAAATTTAAAAATAATTAAAAATATATAATAGTGCTGATCTGGGTCCCACATCTGGAGAATATGGTTTAAGTGGTATGGGGCATAGCTCTGGCTTCAAGATGTTTTGAATCTCCCCGAGAGACTCTCATATGCAGCAGAGTTTAAAGATCACTGCTCTACCGACAAGGCAAAACCTAGACTCCTCTGTCCTGCCCCACCTTAGCATGTCACTGTAAGTCATTAGACTAAACGTGGACCCTCAGACTCTTGGCCACAGGTTCAGTTAAGAGGCAATGACCTTCAAACCCAAGGACAATGGGATAGCTCACAATCTCCTGTCACTTAGGATCTAATCCACCTGTAGGATATTTAGAAATAAACATATCCTACATCAAGCACACAAAGTGAACTCAGTGTGAGTTTAAAATGGCTTGCTATTTTTCCAGAGGCTTAAGGGACCTGGGCCCCCCTGGAACACACGCAGAGTTAGCTTGCCTGGAGTTAAAAATTCCACAAGCCAATTGTCTGAAGCTGTGCACCTGTGAAGCCTGAGATCAAAGGGCAAGTTGCCCTTCCTCAGAGATACGGGCCAGAAGGTTGACGTATGTTAACAACATATTGTCAGAGGTCTATAGGTGCTCTGCTCTGAGGAAAAGACACAGTCATTACTTCATACTGAGTAAACTGAGTGAATGCTTGAAGATACTCTTCCATTAACTTTGTTCCCCTGTGGCTACTTTCTTCTTTGTGATCTTTATTTAGATACCTGCCCAGTGATTAGTCAGTGTCTAGAAGAAGATGTTTACTGCAAAAGTGATTGTGTTGATTTGGTAACAGGATATTTCCTTTCAGGTTAATTTCAGATAGGTAAAATGAGGTAATGGTAAAACTAACAGATGATAGATTAAGTGTGTATGTGACTAGAAAGGTATAAAATCAAAACCCTGAATAAAGAATTTTGCTACACGCCATCCCATACTATGTAGTCTGTTTCTTGACTTAATAATTACAGGAGTGAGTTTATACCCATAGCAAAGCTGCTGTTCGTTTGCGTCTCAGGTCACACGACATCCACCCTGAAGCCTGTTCAGCCCCCTGAGCTCTTCTCAGCCTCATTGTCCCAATTCTTGTCCTGGCACTGGGCATCTGCCACCTCCTACCAGGTCTTTTCCTCATAATCTTCCAGGTGGGCCTGGAGCTACTGCAAGGTCTGCCCAAGGTTCTCCCCAATCTGCTCTAGCTGAACACAGAGAAAAGAGTTGTTTCCTCTCCAGGCACACAGACTCTCAAGGCTCTCCTAAGATCCTCTTTCCTGCCACAGCAGCCCTCTCCTGCTCTTCCCTGGGCCTACATTCCCAGTATGACTAATAATTATATACAGATGCCTACATTCAAATCCTGTCTCTACCACTTATCAGTGAACATAAGAAAGATACTTATCCTCCATGGATCTCAGTTCCCCATCTGTAAAATGGGATAACAGTAGTGCCTATATCATGAGGTTGTTGTGAGAATTATGTGAGTTAATTACATGTTCTATACTTACAATGATTCCTGATACAAAGTAAACCTTAAATGGCTATAGTTCAGCAAACTCAAGGTACCAATGATTATAGGATGTTCCCTAAGAAAGGGAAAATCTGCAATCGAACTGTAATACATCTTAAATTATAAGATACCATCTGATTTTAGAGATGATAAAAATAGTTTTTTTCATTGACCGATGATAAAATATGGACTTTAGGCTTGACTGTTTTAAAAGCTATAAGGACAATTTCTCTGTAGACCTCAGACTCCAGTATTATGTGGTGAACTTATAATACTTTTACCTACCTTTCTGGATTGTTGAGGACTATAAAAGAAGATATCTTAACATGAAAGGCACAGTGGCCAATGTATAGCTGTCTATCAACTGTATTCTTTTCTGTCACAATAAAGACTCTTTTTTTTTTACTGTTAACGAACAGAAAACCTGACATAATTTGCTTAAATAAAATGATCATCTTTGGAATTCATAGAGGGACCCAACTTTTCCTACCTGTTTCACTTTTTCCTACCTGTTAAAATATCTATCTATAAATTGATTTTATTCTAAGACCAGGTCTCTCTCCTCTTGAGATCTCAGAATTATTGCCAACAGGAATGAGAGATGCAATATTTTATATTATGACTGACAGGGAGGAAAACTAAGAAAGAATTAAGCAAAATTTGGAATCTAACTCTCCCTGGGTAGGAGAGTTATACTCTCATCCCTGCAGGAATCACTGCAGCCAGTGTGGGGGGCATGATGACTGACTGAGACAAAACAAGGCCCCGCCTAGAGATAAGGAGTTACATCCAACCAAAACCAAATGTCCTTACAGTGAAGACAGGACAGCATCTCCAGAAAACTCAGGGACATGTTTCTAGTGGAAAAGTGAAAAACTATAAAATCTACAGTTCACCTAATTTTCTTTTTGCATGGACTCTATTTTTTTCTTTTTTTTTTTTTTATTAAATCATAGCTGTGTACATTAGTATGATCATGGGGCACCATACACTTGGTTTATAGATCGTTTGACACATTTTCATCACACTAGTTAACATAGCTTTCGTAGCATTTTCTTAGTTATTTTGTTAAGACCTTTACATTCCACATGGATTCACATATACCCTTGTAAGATGCACCGCAGGGGTAATCCCATTAATCCCCCTCCCTCCACCTACCTCCCCCCTCCCTCCCCTCCCTTTCCCCCTTCTCCCTATTCTTAGGTTGTAACTGGGTTATAGCTTTGCATGGACTCTAAATGAGCCAAATTTATATACCATTGTAAAAGATCCTGTAAGCGAGGAATAATCATGCTCTAGACCATATATCTTAAAAAGATGGTGAATGGTTCCTTTTATAAAATCTATTCGAATAAGGCAGAGAGGATAATTTTCCATTCAATTACTATTTACTCCTTCTTCGTTAAAAGAGAACACTAATTTTGTTTAGGATTCTGTTTTACTTAGCTAAAATATTGATTTCCCATTGTCTCTTTTAGCCAAGTTTGGTTATCAAGCTAATGATATTAAAATGGAGAATTTTGTAGAAACTCAATAAAGAGATTTTAGAAGAAACTGATGTTGGGAGAACACGATTTTCTGGCAACTTCCACATTCTTCCTCTTGCTTAAAGACTGATGTGATGTTGGAGCTCTCATGGCTTTGTAAACCATGAGGGGATATTTACAAGGGAAGTTACAGTTTAGGATTAGGCAGCAATAAGTGGAAAGTTACATTTATGAGTATCTGGTGATAAGGAAGCTACTCTATCAGTCCCAATCTGTCTGTATTTGAACTTTTTATGGAAAGGAAAAAAGTTATATGAAACTTGACTGTTTATTTTGGCATTTTCCGGCACATGCATCCAAACCTAATTCAAAAACATTGAAGTTTATAAGGTACTATGCATGTCCCTCAAGGCCAGAGATTATTTATATTATCTCAAGAGGCTATTTGCTACATGAAATTGTCACAATTGTAGGCCAAGATGTTCAGATTTGTAATTTCTCATATTCTTTGGACTCTAAATACACTGGTATTTCAATGTCTGAAGTAGGATCCAGATCATGTGCCAGTAAAATACTGATGCTTGCAAGCATAAAGACTCACCTGCTCCAGATACCTTTCCTATAGCTACGAGAACCTTGCGAAAATACGACATTCATTTTTTGCTGCCACATTTAAATTGGGATCATGATTTTTAAAAGTTTCCAATTGCAAAATTACATGAAAATATAAAAAATAGAAATAAGAAACAATGTGGGTTTAAATGTCTTCCAGCTTTCTCATTTTTGCATTTTTTGCTTTTACATGGAAAAGATCACCTTGAAAGCCTTTTTACAAGTATGCTAATTTAGAACTATGGGGGTCAATGGGGATAGCTGGTTATGAGAATAAATATGCAATGGTCTGAACTCATGGAAATGCTAATAAATAAAACCTCAATCAAAAAAGTTTAAGGCCAATGATCAAAGACAAGTCTTGAGCTGAGTATCTTCAATGAAATTTGGTAAGAAAGAATAAATAGTCTCAAAATAATAAACTAGAAGAGAGGGTCATGAAATATTCCTAAAAGTCGTCTATTTATATCCCATTGCTGCATTAATAGATAACAGTTTAAAATAACACCCGTTCATTATCTCACAATTCTGTCAGATAGAAACCTGGCAAAGGTCTCACCAAGCTCAAACTCCATGTTGGCAGGGTGGCATTTCTCCCTGGGAGCACTGGAGTAGAATCCCCCTCCAAGTTCATTTAGCTTTTTTGTCAGAATGCACTTCCTTGGGACCATAGGGCTGAGGTATCCCGTTCCTTGGCTGACTGTCGTGGAGGGCCACCCTTATTTCCTAGAGACCTATCTTCTGTCTTTGCATGTGAGTCCCTGCATCGCAGAGCCAGCAGGGGCTCTCCATAACATCTCATGGTTGGAATCTCTCTGATTTCCCATCTGTCACATACATCATGCTTCTTCTGCTGCCCCTCTCTAATCACAGCCCGAGAAAGTTCTCTGCTTTAAAAAACTTGTGTGATTAGAGTAGACCCGTGCAGATAATCTGGACCAATAATCTTCATTATATCTGCACAGTCACTTTTTCCATGTAATATAACATGTTCATGAGTTTCAGGAATTAAGAGTATGAACAAATTTGGGGGGCCATTCTGCCAACCACTGGTGGCAATACATGAAAAGACCAGTGGATTTTCTTGTGGGTATGGAGAAAAAAAAATTAAGAATTCAAACAATCCCCTTTCTGGTACCATTCGTTTTACATCCATCATGTGATGGAATTTGAAGAGCAGATGGCTGTGAATCCTGTCACTTATGCTCTACTCTCCTGGGGTTAATCTTCAGGAAATGACTTCACAGAATGTTTCTTTCTTTCTTTCTTTTTTTTTATTGTTGGGGACTCATTGAGGGTACAAGACTCCAGGTTACACTGACTGCATTTGTTAGGTAAAGTACCTCTGACAATCATGTCTTGCCCCCAAAAGGTGTTGGTCCAGAAACCCTATCTCCACTCACTATTGTACAATTTGAGGAAAATTACCCAACAATCTATAATAAAATGAATCGATTGTCAGGAATTAGAGCTTGCTTGTATTCTAATCTAATAAAAGCAGAAATTACTCTTAAAAATGGCCAACTGGCTGGTTTTCTCTTTTGCCAAGTTATCTATTGACATCTTGCAACCTTACCATTCATGAAATAAGGCTATTTTTAGAACTCTGTCTTCTTTTTTTTTTATTTTTGTAGTAAACTTCTAAGAATTGGGTCAAAGTTTCCAGGCAAAGGGCAATAATTTGGACTTCAGTCATATACCAGTGGGGGATGGAGGTCAGGGACAGTTTGTTTTCACAAGTCCCTGATGTCCCCCACCCCATTGGTTTGCAACTTAAGGTCAGACACAATCAGTTCTGAATTCTAGCTAAGCCAGTTCCTAGTTGTGTTGCTTTGTCACTTAGCTCTTCTCTGTTGATAATAGAAGGCAAGCTACATAGGAGCAAGGAATTTCACCTTTGTCTGTTACTCTATGTAGTAACCACAGCATCTCACACATAACTGCACACATTGGCTGCACAAAATAAGCTAATATTGGAATGAATAAAAACTACTTTTAAAAGGGTTTCTAAAATATGGAAATAACATAAAATACTGCCCTTAGAATCGAGGGTATATGTATTTTTATAGTTACAATCATTAACATTATTTTATTAAGTATTTGCATAGAAAGATGAAGAGAGGCAAGTACTAATAAATAGACAACAATATATAATTTTTTTTCTTGTTAACTAAATCACCACAGATATTTAAGTGCAACTAATTATCTTGGTAATGCCATCACAAGCAATAATTATCCTTGAGGAGCTAATAAGTATCTCTAGATGGAAACCATTGTTTCTATGGATAAGAAAGAACATAAAATTTGGATAGAGAACCTCTGTTGAATCCAAGTTCCATCATAACATTAGCAAGAAGCCACTTAGAGCAGTGGTTCTCAACCTTCCTAATGCTGCGGCCCTTTAATACAAGTACCTATGGGTCACAACCCACAGGTTGAGAACCGCTGAAAGTATGCTGCAGCTGAGAGGTAGTAACCACTTCTCCTCACCTTCACTGACACAGTGAGCAATGTTGCAAAAAGATTATAATGGAGAACTTCCATGAGAGATGGACTCTGCTTGACTAGCAAGATGATGAGTCAAACGAAATCTATATTTTTCTAGTAGAAAAAGAAACTAAATTAATGGGAAGGCATTTATATATATTAGTATGTAATAAGCACTTAACTATTACCAGATTGATGAACACATAAATTAATATTTTGAATGTTCCCAAAACAAAAGGTCAACATCTATTCTTGTTCATATTTTGAGGTTAAAATATTGTGTAGATGTGTAGTTATAATTTAACTAAGGAGTTTAGAATGCGTAGGACCAATGTGTATGATGTACCAAATAATAAATTTGAAAGACATACTGATGATGTTAATATTGGGCCTTAGAAGTTAACAAGAGGGAGAAAAACTGCAAAAGAGGATTATTCTAAAGCTATGGGAGACTAAACATTACAGAGCCATCAGCGTGATATTTAGGAACCCCAGCAGAGCTAGCGCGGCATAAGAAGGGTTCAGTGTGCAGAAGCCGTCCGCAGAGAACGCAGAGCGCGGCATCACGGTCAGCACAAGAACTGGGGGTCATTAAAGACCCAGTACCCTGGTCAGAATAAAGTTGGCCCTGCATGGGTGTTACTACCATGGCTCCTGCACCACGTGCTGCCACCGTACTTAGGCTGTGACACCTGCAGTTACATACACCTGCAGAACCCAGGTCGGTTCAGGTCACTACCAGAAATGAATGCTTCCTCCTGTCTCACCTTCCTTTCCTTAGAGAGGGCAGAGCCCCTCAGAAAATTGATGACACCGAGAATTTTTCCTCAATACACCCACATGATTATCGTGTGCCAGGGTATTCTTAAAGTACATCAACCCTCCCAACCCACTTTCTCCTTCTTCTATTCTTTCTCCAATTGGCTGGAAGCTGCATGAAGGCCATTTCGTTATAGACTATCTTTTTCAAAGCTGTTTCTTAAAGGCCAACCTTAGAAGATTATGTCTCCCTCTGGAGCAAGGGGAAGGGATGCTTTCTACCAACTAGAAAGCATTTGGGATTCCTAAACTCAGGGTTCTCTCCTGCAGCACAATCCACTTTATGGACCTGTATGATCAGGGCCCTCTTTGCGTCACACTGTGGGTAGTGAGGCTCCAGAAACTGGTGCAAAAGTGCTGACACTCTGATTACTGCTAGTACTGTAAGTAATAAACTATCCTCTGACTTCAATCCAGGAGTCTTCCAGCATTGCTGAAACTGGCAAGATAGCCATCTTGTCAGCTTGCAACTAGGGCACAAAATCCAGACCCTTCATAATTTCTGACATATATTCATGCTATATACCCTGTACATAGTCCCACCTGGGGTACACAATATGCTCTCAAGGTATATTTGCTGAATAAATCTAATAAATACAATCCATTTCGCTCTGAAGTTTGTAAGAAAGTTTACAGATATGTAGTTTAGACCCTATAGTTAAAGATTCTTTCCAAGAACAAGGTGCATTATAATCATGGATAACATTTGTCACATGCTTATTATGTAGACAGCATAGCTGTGGTGCTTTACAGGCACTAATTTATTTATTCTTCCCCACAATCCTATAAGGTAGGCACTGTTGTTATTACTCTGATACTGATGAGGAAGCTGAGCAGTAAGGTAACTTGCTCAAAGTTTGTGCCTACTGAGAGAAGAAATGAACAGTTGAACATGATAGTGTATGTTCTCAAGTACTACGGCATCTCCTGTTGGCAGAAACGCTACAGTTTAAAACAATTTTGAAATATTTCCTAGTATTACTATTTGTGGAATAAGATAGCACTGAAGTGCCTTTATTTTGTGTTCTACTCATGTAAATATATTATTTTTCTCTCCTTAAGAATACTGCTTAGATCTAATAAGGATTCTCATGCAGGTTGAATGAGGTTACCTGTGAGATGTCACAATATTTTCACTAGCCCTTGCACCGGCTGCTTCATCGCTGACCTCTGGGGTAGTTGTTCACCATGTGTCCTGGCACTACCTCATAAGGGATCCAAATATAGCTGTTAGATATGTTGACCTTCCTGCCCTCTGATATTTAAGCTGCTGGTTTTGATAATATAAATCATCAGGAGATAACCAGTGCTCCCTTTCAAGTACTCAAGTGCACTGCACATTCAGCCTCATGGATGTAGAACAAAAGAGGATCCCCATATGGAGACAATGGAGGTCTCAAATATAAATGATAGAAGGCAAGAAGGAATTTTCAATACAGTGGCTTAGATATTCAAACTGAAACTTTTAACACTATGTTCAAGAAATTCTACCATTTCATCCCACAGTCCCTCCACTAGAAACTTACCCAAAGGAAAAAAAGGCATTTTATAATAAAGACACTTGCACTCAAATGTTCATAGCAGCACAATTGCAAGGATGTGGATTACACAACCCAAGTGCCCATCAATACACGAGTGGGTTAATAAAATGTGGTATATGTATGCTGGGTTTACTCAGCCATAAACCCAGTACCTTTTGTAACAACCCGGATGGAATTGGAGACTATTCTTCTAAGTATCACAAGAACTGAAAAACAAAAACCACAGGTACTCAGTACTAAATTGGAACTAGTTGATCAATGCCTACATGTTCAGAGTGAAGCAAAACTCAGTAAACTCAGGTGGGGGGAAAGGAAGATGGGGAAGGGCAAACTCCCACTCAAGGGGTACTTTGCATAGGTACATTGCACACTTTCTGGGTGAGGGGCACACCTATAAATTTAACTTAAAATTTACAAAAGAAAACTGTAATGAAAACATACGTACCCCCCATAATATACTTAAATATACTTTCATGAAGGAAATTCAGGCTTGCTTTTCTGATCACACTTTACTTTCTCTTGTCCTATAAAATTCCTAAAAATCCCATAAATATTCACTGTGTGGCCCTTGACAGCAAAAGTTTTCTGACTCTCCCTTTGGTCTGTTCCAGGTTATGCGTGTTATCCCAGTAAAATTGTAATAGTGCTTCCTTTCATTCATAAATGTTCCCCAATTGGGATAATGAATTACACTAATTTAAACTCAGCAGCATCTACTCCATTCACACCATTATTGCTTTTTTTTTTTTTTTTAAGGTGTTCTGGTTTCCATATAAACTTACCAAACATCCCTGTAACACTAGAACTGAGATTACTCCTGGGATGTAAGACTTTTAGCACTGAAACCTGGATGTCATAGAAAAGCCAGGATGGTTGATTACCCTGTTTCACAAGCGTCAGTGTTGGAGTAATGCTTTCTTACTTTCTTTATATTCTAATGTCTCCCTTTTAAAAAAATTCCTTAAAGACTCCTATTTTAAAAGTAATATAACCTTTAATTGTCCAACACTTACCTTAGTATTTTAAAATATCTTGGTCATCTCTGACAATAGCTAAAGTAACAGAACTAGTTTAACTCAAGTTAAATATGTGTATGATTACTCTGAGTCCTAAGAAAATGGTGTCACTCATTTTCTATTGAAGTATTTTAGGGGATTGAAGAAATAGTTTGCTGTAAATACATCTTTTACAATCTTGTACTTATGCATTATAATTGAAAGCTATTATCTTCTAAGCACAACCACTTGGTAATATATTTTAATAAAAAATTTCAAATTTATTGAGCGAGATTGGTTTGTATATATATTGCTGCAATAACTTTCAGGTGATATTTATAATTAGCAAGAGAATACCAATGAAGGTACTGAACATATTCTAATTTTCATGCATTTGTTATCATTACCCATTCAAAATAACTCAAAGCTTAATATCTTGAACTTTAATGAACTCATATGATTATAGTTCTGAGCTAAAAAACTTCTCTATTATCTTATTAACAGAGGACTCAAGGGCCTCACTGAAGTCAGTTTTATCCCAGCTTTGTTGGGATAAGAATTATAACTGATAAGCCTGAATTTTATAAACATGTCCTGGAAATAAATAGAATCATTCTCAGTAGAGAAAAAGTAAAATATGAAAGAACTAAGGATGTTATATTAATACTAATGTTAATTTCGCTAACTTTTTAATTTCAGAATATTACCAGGGTACAAATGTTTTGGTCACATGAACTACTCTTGTACAATTTGAATCAAAGTTGTAAGTGTGCCTATTACCTGGATACTGTGTTGTACCTGTTAAGTGAGGATTTATCGCTCCTCTCCTTGCCCCTCCTACCTGCCTTTTCTTTTTTTTTTTTTTGTCGAGACACAGTTCTACCCTATGCCCTGAGCAGAGGGCAATGGCGTCGTAGCTCACTGCAACCTCAGACTCGGGCTGTGGGCACCCTGCTGCCTCAGCCTCCGAAGCCGCTGGGATTACAGACGCTCGCCGCGGCGCCCGGCTGGGTTTTTCCATGAGTCGGGGTCTTACTCTCGCTCAGACAAGCCTCGAACTCCTGAGCTGAAGCAATCCTCCCGCCTCAGCCTCCCACAGTGCTGGGATTACAGGCGTGAGCCACCGCGCCCGGCGTGCCTTTTCTTTTTTAAAGTTTTACTACCAAATGTGCATAGGAGTCTGATTAATTAATTCCAGGCTAATAGCGAGTACATGTGGTATTTTTCCATTCTTGCAAAACTTCTTTAGAAGAATGGTCTCCAATTCCATCCAGGTTGCTACAAAATGTATTGGTTCCCCATTTTTTATTATTGAGCAATACTCCATAGCATACATACATCACCTTTTATCAATCCACTCAGGTATGAATGAGCACTTGGATTGGTGCCACATCTTTGAGATCGTGAATTTTCTTAACTTTTAATTGTTTTAATGCAGAAATTTCCTCTTGTCTCATAAACAAGTACTGTTTTCAAAAGCTATTTCAGCCTCACACCATGAACTAATACGCGAATGGTTATCAACACCTGAAAATCTGATTTGCTTCTTTGTGGTGTTGGATATTGCAAAAAGTATACATTGCCATTTTTTCGAGCTCATCAGCTTCTGTATTTATTCTGTTAGTGTTTGTGTATTTAATGCATGGCTCCAGACAACTCTCATTCATCCAGTGCATGGCAGAGGAGAAAAATGGTCCAACACCCCTGTGGCTTGTGTACTCAGTGGCGAGTGCTCTTCCTAGGCAGCCTATTAGGCACTGAGTGAGCTGGGGACAAAGTGGCCCTGCTGAGCCTGACTAGCAGTTAAATTGGTTAGGAGTGTAACAGGCTGAAGGTCATGGTGGGGGCCCAGATTCCATAGGAAACGCTGACGATGACTTGAGGAGAGAGAAAAAAGAAGTGAGGATGTACGACAATAAAGTGTCTTGGGAGCAAAGTAAGATCAAGTTCCAAAGTGCTAGGTTTCTTAGAAGGACACGTTCAAGGTTCGGTGTGTGCATGCAGTCTGAGCCTCAGATTCCAGCTGAACGGAGGAGGATGAACAAACATGGGGGTTTGTTGGGAGGGTGGGGCAGGCATCAAGCAGAGAGAAGCGCTCAGAGAGATCTACGATGTGTCTCCTGCCTGCACATAGCCCCCCTGCTCCTCCCTCCTGCTCCCTCCTCGCACTGCTTTCACATCTTCTTTTCTTGGAACAAACCAGTTTTATTCCTGTTTCGTGACTTTGTTGCCCTTGTTCTCTAATCCCCCTAACTAGGGCTATGCTATTTCCTTATTTGGAAGGGCTTCGGTTCTTAGATGTGTTATTGCTCTTCAGAATGGAACGTTTCCACTCCCAACATTTATTGCAGTTTTAAAATTTAGTTTTGGTTTTGTTTTGTGTTTGCTTTTTGATGTTATTCATGCATGCTATTTTAAATAGATGCTAGAAAGAAACAGTAGAAAAGATTTATATAGGGGTAATATTTATAAAAATAATACCTGACCATTTTCTGGTATTAAGTAAAATGACGAATGAGAACATTTGGAACACCAAAAATTCCAAACATAAATCAAAAGAAATCTTGACAAATTCTAAAATAATGGTAGCAAGGAGAGAGTTAAATATATCAGCAAAATTCACAGAGAAAATAGATGTCAAATTATATCAACTACTCGGGAAAAATATTTTCAAGAACAAAAGCTAGTAAAGACAGTTTTAAGACAAACACAAACTTACTCTTAATAAAAGCTCTTCTAAACGACTGAATAGGAGAAGAAAAAAGCATGATTCTCAAAAGAATAGTTGGAAATGAAGTACTCATATAGTCAGGCAAAGACAATAATCATATATGTATGTCTAAAAATAAATTAATGACATAAACAATAATAATAATTAGTTGGGCTTGTAACAAGGGTGAGTTAACACAACAGACAATATTGCATACAAAGTCCAAAATACCATTTAGCTCTAGTTTTCTGTCAATTTTTGTGTGGTTCAGTCTCAAAGAGGAAAAGGGAATAGTTGAAGCTGTCCTAGGTCCCTATATTACTACAGTGGTATGCAAAGAGGTTGATTTTATTAAATATTCATTTGAATGTGATACTAACTATTAAAATAATACAAATCTTCAAATATAACAGGGAGAAAAAGCCAATAATAACCTCAGCAATTTTTTAAAGGAATTCAAGGGGGAAAAAACACTCTGAGGGACGAGAGGAGAAAAATAAGACAAACAGAAGAGTGAAAAATGAAAATGTCAAAATTAAATTAATTTATAAGTGTAATTGCAATGAATGTGCCAGCCAGATAATACTATAATGTAAAATAAGTGGGCTCTTTCCTGAGAACCTCCCATATCTCTCTCTCTCTCACACTCTCTCTCTCTCTCTCTCTCTCTCACACACACACACACACACACACACACACACACACACACTAAGGCTAATATGATGCAAAAAAGAGCATTGTATTCAATTCCCAATAAGTGCTCTTTAAGGGAGAGGATGTGCTTCTTCATTCCTTTCTCCTACTTTCTGACTGAAATTAGTATCTGACCACTGGAGCTTAAACATCTCTCTGGGAAGTAAGAGACGGGAGCCATACATTGAGGATGACAGAGTAACAAGCTGGGAGACATCTGATTCTCTGAGCACGTGGAGCCCTATACCAGCCCTAGGCAGCCTCCCATTGGGTTTTGTTTTCACAGAATGGCAGTAAGCCCTGTGTTGCCTGGGGACATGCACTCCAGGCTGTTTGGACAGGGAATGCCATAGTTATAGGGACCCACAACATAGTATAAAAATGGGTAGGGATCCAGATAGACATGTCTCCTTGACCAGAGGAAAGGCACAGCTAGTGGAGGTCCAGAGCTGAGCCTCTGCAGGACAGAGTCTCAGAACAAAAACCATGCTTGGGGCCTAAGCCCTCAGATACATATGATGAGGTGACACAAAGAAGGGATGAGGCTCAGTGCCCATCACAGAGCAAACTCCCAATGCCAGTAAGAACTGGGTGCCAGCTGCCATGTTGACTGCAGAGCTAAGACTGACCTCAGGCTTCTCAGCATCATTTCTATAAAACTAAGTCCTTATTCGTCTTTTTGGTGCTTCTAACTCTAGATTTCTTACCATCTTTTTTTTTCTTCTTCTTCTTCTTTTTTTTTTTTTTGCCATTGCTACTTGAGCCAAAAGAAGATTATTGCAGCTTCTGCTAAGAATCTCTCATAGTACAACACGGCAATGGAAGTAACTGTAGAAAATGTTCACCCATAAGGAACAGTTATCCTCCTCCAAATTGAAGTTGTTCTACGCGAAGCCACTATGGCGGGGTCTCACAGCTCTTCCAAACCCTAGAAGAGCATAAACTCTAAATTTAGCTCTAGACTTGTAGTAATGATGAAGGATGGTAAAATATAAGGAGCAGCAAGGGAAAGAATCTAGGGGTCTTGGTCCTACAAATTCAATCAGGAACAAATCCTCAGCCCTTAAGATAAAGGGCAAATTTTTTAAATTGTAGTTTATGAAGGATGGTTCTCACCAGTCGCCTTTAATCCAGTAAGCCACCTAATTAAATTTCCAGTTCCCAAAACATTTCCAATGAACAGAATCCAAAATAATAATATACTTTTATATTTCCTCAGCAATTCCCAGCAAAACACATTTATAACTATCACTCATAAGCCGATGATGGTTTTATAAGTTCTGACTAATATTTTCATGCAGCAATAACCCACTAAAACTATTTTATTACTTCTGTTTTCTCAATGATTTATAGATGCCATTAAAGAGTTATAGGTATAGAATTTTCCAACAACAAATATTTCACAATCACCTCACAGGCAGAATATCGTAGGTAGGTGCTGAGTTCATACACCATTTGAGAAATAAGGAATTCTATGTGCATAATCTTTACAATTGCTATAATATTGGCTACAATTGGAAGAAATACTCAAGAAGTTACATTTGTGATAAAATTTAAAATTAACAAAGAGGATTTTTTTCCCATCAGGAAGCTATTTGGGTTCACTAGAAATGTTACAAATTTCCAGTAGCTAGAGTTCTGGAAGGTAAATCCTGGGCTTGGCAGACATGTGAGAATCCCTCACTAGAGTAACAAGGGGTGAGGTAAAGTTGTTCTGACCCAAGCTTTAGACCTTCCGAAGTCTCAGAATGTTAGAACAGGAGACTAGCCTGAGGATATTTCATTGATTGGTTCTTAAATCTGATGGCACATTTGAACCATCCCAAAGCTTTAAAACATGCAAATTATCCAGGCACTACTCAGGACCAATTAAATTAAAATTTCTGGGTGGATGGGGACCAGACATTTATACGTGTTTCAAGTCTCTCAGAAGATTCTAATGTGTAGCCATATTAAAATCCAATTGTCTTTTAGCTAAGCACCTCAATTTAGAGATGAGATTAGTGATTCCAGGTATCAGTGGGTGGTAACAGGTTCATTCTCTGAGGTCTCACATCATTTCACTAACATCTCTGTGTTCAGAAATTAGAAATTCTCAATCAGCCGCAACCCATGTGTTTTCTGAAGTGGCAACTTTCAGGAGACTTTCAGATCCCACTGTAGAAACCACTTCTATTTCAACTGAACATGAGGTCAAGACTGTGAGAATAACATCAGAAATCCACATATATAAATTTAGAACATTAAGACATTGATTCATTCAATAAAAGGTTATTCTAGGGAGCCCATAAGATCCCTTTCTAGTCAGTCTTTGTTTAATTTTCACTTGAAGATTTAGCACCCTTTAAGGTGGGCTGATGGAGATCACAAGTCAGCATTAAGAGAATGCCCTCTCTTTGTATCACCGTTGAACAGACAGACTCAAGTTCACCTTTATAAATTAACATGTATGTCTTGAGTGCTTCCAGTGGAAAAGATAGCATTATTGGATAAAATCTCTGCACAGAAGGAGCATAAGCTACCACTGGGCATATAAAACAAATGAAAGCAAGCTCTCTGGACTATTTTGAACTCATTGTAGATGCTCAGAATAATCAATGGTGATGGCATTGTTGATTGATTACAACTGGTGCTTTCCCAATAGCCCAGTATTTAACAATTCAGATAATTTAAGAAATGCAACTTGTCCCTGATGCTAGACTTTCGGTTTCTGACTCCTCCTGATTGCTGCCTTGCTTTCTGGATGGCCTGCCTAGGCAGAGTGAAATGGAATACCAAAGTGATCTCCCATATTCTGCTCCAAATCTCTCCTCTTATTAGTTTATCATACTTTCAAGTTGTAGAAATGAAGACAAACTTGGATTACATAGATCGAGCTATATTCCCTGATGAAAAATAGTTACTTTATTGAATGCAAGAGATTTTTATCAAAGAGGCTTACCATCATTTCATAACCACTGCACCATGAGTCACCTCCCTGCTCTCTTCAGTGGGAAGCACACACCATCTGTCATGTAGGGACCCCCTAAAAACATGTGTGCTGTTCCTGGAGTTATCTACATCATCACGAGCATTCAACAAATGAGTATTTTAGATGAAGGTTTTTGACATAATAATTCTGTAACAGCTCTGTCAACATCTGCAGAGAAACAGTCATAGTGACTCTTGGCACATGTTGTAGGCTGTCTTGCAACTGTGGCTTTCTAGGATGGATGAAGGCAAAAAGAAGATATTCTAAGAGGTTAATTTTGGGAAATTGGCCTTTGGTTCATCCTTGCAGTTACACTCAAGAATATATTAGGTTGTAGTGAGAATACTTATAGCCTATTCTCTTAGAAATTTTCAGGAATATAATGTGTTGTTATTAACTATGTGTACCACTGAATTGCACAATAGATCTCTCAAACCTATTCCTCCTAACAAAGTTTTGTATCCTTTGGTCAACATCACCACAATTCTTCTCTCCTTCCCCCAGTCCCCAGTCACCATGATTCTACTATCTACTTCTATGATTTCAATCTTATACTTGGAAATGAGATCATTCTTTTTTGTTCTTACCATATTAAAAAAAAAAAAAAGACAAAGAAGGAGCGTATGATATCACTGGGCATATAAAACAAATGAAACCAATTTCTGCCAATTGCTAGCATGTTTGGGGAAAACTGTCAAACACATGAACAAATTGAAGAGTAGTTAATTGAGTTCAGAAACTAATTCTTTTTCCTGCAAATTATAGGAATCTCTGTATATTCATTCATTTAAAATTAAGCAATCATTTACTAAGACCTAGCATTCATTATAGTTACTAATACTGTTAGTACTGGAGTTGCACGCTACAAGACTTTGCTTGATTAAACTTGCTTGCTAATACACTTTTTTTCTATTTTGTTTACTCAAAAACAGTTCTATCAACGTTTCTATGAAATGTTTCTATCAAACGTTTACTCAAAAACGTTTCTATCAACTACAGGAAACACAGAAATTCATTGTGAACTTCAATGCCCATGGGATTGGGCAATGTTTAGTCAATATTTCTAATTGTGAATCTCATCACCCTATTTCAAGAACGTGTTTTTTTGTGTGAGTGTGGGTCTTTGAACTTGTCTTCCCCATTCTCTGTTCATACCTTTGTCATTGTCATCGCCTTTATTGAAATCTCTTCCCCTTCTCTGTCCACTATCCAGTCCCTCTTCATCCCCCAGTGACAAGTTTAACACCTAACCCCTCTACATATCTTATTTATAGACTACCCAAGCAATCTGAATTTCTTCTTTGAGTGTCTGTCGTGCATACTATCTTTGTTGCTGTTTTGACATCATTACAATTTAATTACAAAACAACATCCTTTACTGCAAAACATCCTACAATGTTATGTTAATTTTTTGACCCAGATGCTAAGTGAAGATCAATGAAAGATGTTTATGTTCCCATTTTATTTCATGAACAAGAAAAGCAGATGTTTCTGGATGTAAAATCCAGTTCTCCTTTGAACTTGATAGTTATGCCAACTTCTGCATTAGAAAGGGCCAAAAAATAGATACATGATGAGTTTCCAGTTAATATTTTTAACTCCTCCTTAGTAAGGGCAGAAGTGAAAGGCAGTAACTGTTTTCATGCTTGAGACAGAAAATTTAATTATATAAACAATGAGCTGATTAAGAATGTGGCATTGACTATGTTTTCTGGAAAGTGATAAACATACAAACAGGATTTGGGAGAGGAGTTTTACTGCTTAGAGTAATTGGCTTGAAGAGTAATTTTATTGTCTACCAGTAGGAAGCCATGTAGCACATCTTTACCTTATACAGATGTAGATGTTAGATATTTCTGATGCCCCAGGGTAATACAGCAGTTGACCTACCTCTTAAAAAGCCATTGCTTTTCAAATTTTAATCTGCATACAAGCAGCCTAATGAAATGGGTTTTGATAAAAACACAGATTATAATCAAGAAATATTAAGATAGGACCTAAACTTGGCATTTTCAACAATAAGTTCCTAGGTGATACAGAGTGCACTTTGAGTGACTACCTTTCTCTCACTGATGTGAAACGTTTTCCTCTCTCATCTCTCACTAATACCAGAGTACCATTACAGGTGCTGCCATATGTAAAAAAACAAAGAGTTGTGTTTTCATCTGGGGTTACAAAATCAATTGCAATGGATTTCCTTGGGGCCCATATTATAAATGGTGGTTTAAGTAAAATTGAATAATCTATTTTATCTTTTTTCAATATGCATTGAGTGCTGTCTATTTGTAACACATAAAAAAAGGACAAATAAGTCTCAGATTCATGGCTATGGTGTTAGTTTGTTTCGCCTGCTCAAAGGTAATTCAAGAATTCATAGCATTATAGAGATACATGAACATTAAGATATCCAAACATTTCTTCTAGCAATCTAATGAGTAGCACACAAAATTAATGGAACTCTGATAATGATATAGATTATGTAGTAAATGAATAAAATAATCTAAGAGTGATGATATTTGGAATAAATGACATACTGTTGAGTGTTAGAGGACTTCTGTACACTCTCTATCACCACCCCTCAACCCTTCCAGTACAGAATACTTCACTTTCAAACCAGAATTTTTTTCCCTAGAGTTTGGGGAATGGTTTAACATCTCTCCATTGTTAAAGATTCTTAATTCTAGTCTCTTGAACAACTGAACTTTTTCATAACCATTTAATTCATGTCATCATTAGGTGGACTCACGGCAACATGCTCTGATACATAGTCTGAAAGTAATTATGCCAGCAGTATCTTCTCCTAATATCTTCCTGTATTTAAAATACACAGTGATTGGTTTTATGTGATAAGGAAAATGCAAAGCTCTGTGGAAACAATTAAGGCTTCTATCAAAATTCCCTCAGGGAATCAAACTGAAGTTGTGAAAACATGACATTGACCTTGCAGCAGGATAGATCACCAGCCTTTCCACAGGCAAAATAAGGACAGACATATTTATTTTGGACTTCAGGAGGTCATGGACAAGGGCTTGGAATGGATGGATATCCTATGTGTTTTTGGTGTTGCACCAAGTACACTTACACATACCTATGGAAGAAACTATCTTCCATGTATAACAATGCTATTTACTGGGATAATAAAGATTAAAACAATTTTGAACATATGTTGGTAAATGTCCAGATAATGTGTATGCATCATGGAAGGTCAGATGAATCACAAGCATGGGGGCAAGTCTGGGTCTTTAGAGATCTATGATAAGTACAAGATGTTATCTACCTAAAAATACTTAGTTATATCATGTAGATTCTGATTATCCTGCTCTTTGGAAGTCCATTTTAGTCTTCCTCTCAGATTTCCTCCAGAAAGTTGGCTTTCACTCAGGTAGCTTGTTAGTGGATCTTAGTAATTAGTAATTCAGCTCACTTTATGTACAGCACACTTTTTTTATATATATATTTGAACATTCCACTCTCTGCCTACCCACTACCATTTCTCTCCATGTCTGTCCTTTGACTATTAAAAGTGTCTCATGCTCAGTAATAGAAAAGAAAAAAAAAAAAGAAAAAGAAAAAATGTTCAAAATTGTTTTAATCTTTATGATCCCAGTAAGTAGCATTGTTATACATGGTTTTGCTCATGTTACAGCAAAACTGAAGATACAATAGTAGATCGGAGATGGGCTACATGTGAACTGACTTACTCTTAACTAAGTGTTTAGAGTGTTAAGTCCTATTACACTTCCTTATTCCCTGGAGCATGATGATTCAGAAAATCAAAACCACTTATATTTAAACTTTCCATTTGAGTATATAAAACTTTTTTTAGACAAGGATAGCTAATAAATGAAGGAATAAATGCAGACATCTCAGGGAACTGTTCAGATATTTCAAATTTTAATATAAAGAATCAGAAACAGAATCTATAATTAAATAAAATTTTCCCATAGAAAACATTTAACAACTCACTTTAGATTTTCCTTTTCATACTCAACAATAACGGGTCCAGACCATGGGCTAATAGTAGTTGTTTTTCCCATTTAAAATTACATTTGTTTGTTTGTTATTTATATACACATAAAAAATACAGAATTTAAGTAAAATAATTCAGACATTAAGCCTCTTTTCTGTTCAGAATATCTTTGGTTGTCTCAGTTTCACATATGATATGTGTTTTCTACTATCTAAAGTAAATTGAACTTTAGCATGAGCAATGATATTACTTGAGATAACTCATGCCCTACCTACATCAAAAATGCAAATTTACTCATCTAATTATCATTTAATTCATTTTCCATAGCTGTGGCCCACTTTGCCAGCCCCACCAGCACAAACTCCTCTGATTATAACACTTGGTGGAGGCTGCTCCACCCACTCACACCAGATCCAGGATCTCTCCTGACTGGAACCACCATGCCAACCAAGCTCAAACAGGAAGGTGCAGCAGCCCCAGACAGTCCTCTGGGCGCCCCCGCCCCTACCCTAGTCACACTGCCCATGTATCACGTGCACCCTTCCCTACCCTAGTCACACTGCCCATGTATCACGTGCACCCTTCCCTACCCTAGTCACACTGCCCATGTATCACGTGCACCCTTCCCTACCCTAGTCACACTGCCCATGTATCACGTGCACCCTTCCCTACCCTAGTCACACTGCCCATGTATCACGTGCACCCTTCCCTACCCTAGTCACACTGCCCATGTATCACGTGCACCCTTCCTTACCCTAGTCACACTGCCCATGTATCACGTGCACCCTTCCCTACCCTAGTCACACTGCCCATGTATCACGTGCACCCTTGCTTACCCTAGTCACACTGCCCATGTATCACATGCACCCTTCCCTACTCTAGTCACACTGCCCATGTATCACGTGCACCCTTCCCTACCCTAGTCACACTGCCTATGTATCACGTGCACCCTTCCCTACCCTAGTCACACTGCCCATGTATCACGTGCACCCTTCCCTACCCTAATCACACTGCCCATGTATCACGTGCACCCTTGTCTTTCTCTTAAACACTGCCCATGTATCACGTGCACCCTTCCCTACCCTAGTCACACTGCCTATGTATCACGTGCACCCTTCCCTACCCTAGTCACACTGCCCATGTATCATGTGCACCCTTCCCTACCCTAATCACACTGCCCATGTATCACGTGCACCCTTGTCTTTCTCTTAAACACTTTGGTGTAAAGTGCACATTATACACAGCAAAATACAGTAATTTTAAAATACTATTGCCTATTCTTATTCATTTATTTTTCCCAGTGCTGTTTATTACCACTTAGCTAAATGTTAGAATGACAATAAACTTACTGAATGCTAAAATAGTTTATATAAAATACTGAACATATTGTTCCTCGCTATAGATCATGGATTTTGTATGCTTTTCAAATAGTTCTTTTATTTGTCTTCATAGAGTTTTCCATATTTATTATTATCCTTAGGTATTATTACTGTGAATTATTAATAGTTGGCTTTTAATCACATTTTCTGAAACTTTGTTCAAGAAAGTCATTGACATTTTTTATCAAATATTCAGGTGCAGCTTTAAATTTTATTTAATATTAATGATAAGTCAATTATTCTTTTGCTTTCAGGGTAGAAAAATATTGCTCTCAGCAATTATGTTGCATATTTTTTCAAGTACTTACATCTCATGATTAATTTTAATTGTTTGAATGGTGGGAAATTCAGAGATAGGTCATACTTTGATAATAGTGTACATAAGCATTTTATTCTGTTTCTGACATTTTTGGAAATGCCTCTACTATTTCATGATAATAAAGTTTGTTGTACTTTTTAGTAGGTAAGGAAGCATCATACCGTGACTTCTATCAACAATGTTTCTTTACATCCCACATGGTGGAAATTGCTTGTACTTTCATTTTAATCTGTCATAAATCAATTGTGCAAAGATTTAGCATTTGCTTAACACTCAGTTATTGTCTTCTGTAATCACGCATGCTTCCTTCATTCCTCACAATAATTTTCAGTATTTTTCAATACTAGTCTAAACCAAGAAAATGACACTTCCTTTGCCTCAGAGGAATACATTCTTGTAATGCATTTTCCATACTGTAGTTTGTCATTAGCACTGTTCAGTTAAAATTTTATTCCATATTTTATTGCTTTTGCTCTTCAGCCATTTTGGCTTTTGCTTTGTTTCATTATATTAAGATCTAGACTATCAAGATCTCAGGTTCTCTTTCTGTATGATATCCAATACATGAATAATAAACCCAGCTGAAGTGACACATATGTTAAAAATTGTGAAAGTTAGGTGATAGGTTCAGGAAAAATCCATTATACAGGATGTACATAAAGTTCATGTGCAATTTACTATGTTAAACTATGTTAAGTTTCATATGAACTTCATGTCCTTCCTGTACTATGTTCATTGATTTTGTACATTTTTGATAAAAATTTTGCTAACTTAAAAAGATATGAAGCTTGGCTTTTTAGTTTGGGAAGAATATTAAGGAAACATAATAATGTTAAAGGATTTCTAGGACTCTCTTGGGAAATGTTTTTCTCTTATTTTTCTAATGTCCTGGATAAAACACAATGTTTGCCTTTCTTTTTCATCTTGAGAAAAACAGTAATTAACTCACCTTCTCTCCCTATTCTCTAACTGCTGGTTAGTCTGTTTCTCGAAGAATATATTGATATCTTCAATTTTTTCTTCTAAAAACAATACAATGTTTTAATTTTCTTTGCCTTTTTATGTCCTAGCCTCATTTTAGTTCCTTTCAGATAGAGACGTCCACTGGGACCTCCTTACATGTTATACATATATCATTAAAATTTTGATAACTCAATGTTAAATAAATTCAATTATAAATTCAATTAAATAGTTAAATCTTCTCCCAACTGGATTGAAAAGAGTTTGGCCAGGAGTAATTTGTGCTATTATTACTTATATCTAGAATTTATCCACATACATAAAAATTTTGGAAAGGGAGAAAATAATAGAAAATGTGAATTGGACATAGATAAACATTGTGACATTGCTATTGGATGAAAGCATAATAATGCATTTAATTATAATATTTAAGTATTATAGATACATAAAGTCTGTCTAAGTTAAGTACATGATTTCCAACAAAAAAGAGAGTTCTCTACAAAAACTAATCGCACAATATACAGGCATTAATTTAAAGTCTGAATATATTTGTTAAGATAAAAAGATAAATATTATTATATGAACAAATTATGTAACATCACTTATATGAGTTTAAAATGTATACATAGAATAATAAACTGCACAGAAATAAATGGAGAGATTATGTGTCTTTATAGAATGCTCTGTGTTGGTGATTCCTCTTTTATAGATTTCTCTCTCAGAAAGACTCCAGGAGATTTTTTATGAGCTCTTTTAATCAGAGGGAGTGAATCTGATCCCCTCCGTTTTTGTAAAAGTACACTATGACCAAGGCCCTTCTGATTTGCCAGATTTGGGATAGAGCACAGAAATCCTTATAAGCAGCCCAGGTGGGAGAATTCATTACATTTGGGTATTTGTAGAAGAGTAATGATTTAGAAAGGTGAGAATATATTGATAAAAGGGAGCTCTGACACGTTTAGAGTGTCCATCTATGGAGGAATGCGCAAACAAAATCTGTTAACCATAGATACGTATATATGTGTATGTGTGTGTATGTATGTATATTAAAACATCATCTTATATGCCTTCAATGCACACACAAAAAATAACTTTTTTAAAGAGGAATACACATACCATGGAATATTATTCAGCCTTAAAAATCAAAGAAATTCTGATACATGCTACAACATAAATGAACTTTAGGGACATTGTGTTAAAATGAAATAAGACTATCAAAAAAAGACAATTATTGTATTATCTGACCATAAGAATTATGTACAGTAATCTAACTCGGAAGAATGGTGGCAGCTAGTGGCTTAGGGCAGAAAGAAATGATGAATTGTTATTTCTTGGGCATAGAATTTCAGTTTTTCAATATGAAAACATTCTGGATATTGGTTACAAACAGTGTGCATATGGTTAACACTAACAAGCTACACAAAATGAATAAGATGATACATTTAATGTTATGTATATTACCATAATGAAAAAAAATGAAGGGGACTGTAATGGTAAAAACACACATTTATGACTCATACTTTTGCTGTTGAACAACACAGTGAAAATATGATACATTTTATATAATAGTTGTTACAATAGCCATATTGAAAAGGAAAAAAAAAAGTTTGAATTATGCAGACAGCCTATCTCTGTTTGAGCAGCAGAGCCCAGGGGAATTCTTCTATCTTCAAGGCTTATCCATCAAAGGGAAAGACGTGAGTGTGAGCCAATTGAGTAAGATTTAGAATCAAACATGGAAAATATGGCATAATTAGAGGAAAATTCTCTGATCTCAAAGATCAAAAAGATCCTCAGAGTAGACATACACTGGAGTATAAAAGTGCATGAATAATTTTGCATTCATTATTAATTTTATTCAATATTATATTTCAGATATTGCTTTTTCAGATTAAAAAATATATAAAGCTCTGAAGCTAGCAATTGACTCACCCTCAAGTTCCAGCAACATTGTACAGAAAAAAAGACTTCATTGTGTAATTTAACAGGAACTTTCTGGTAGCTCCCAGGATATTTATAGCCTGGTGATTCATAGTTCCCAGGATACGATTTTGTGCTAGATAAACAGTTTATTCATTAGAATGTGCCCCACAATCCCAGATGAACTACACTGATGTATTAGCATATGAAGCAAAGTGGAGAAAAAGGAATCCCTGGAAATTCATTCTGCATAATCCTGGGAACTACATGATCACAGAAACTGCTACATTGATAATTGAAAAATTCATATCTAAAATTAAACTATTAAATTATTATAACCATAAATTCAAGTAAAGGAGGCACAGGGGTATGACTACAAGCATTGCATATGTGTGTGTACTTATGCAATTAATAAACCTTGAAAATGCACTAATTTGTTCATAACACACGAATCAGTTCTTGTTTAATTTAGGTTACTTATACAGAAAATTGAGGCGAACATATGTTCATGAATTTTTCATTTTTTTAATTTCCAGAAACCTGAGAAAAATAAAATAAAAATAAATAATTATTGTTAATTTCCTCACCCTGAACTTTTATACCATTATTAATTCAACTTATTAAATCTTTAAATGTCTATCTGCAAACTAGATGCAGAAGTAAGTAATGTTAAATGCTTGCCCTCAAGAATTTTGTAGTTTATCAAAAGAAAAAGTACACTTTAATCGATCAAAATTGGTTATATAATAAAATTACCTGGGAAGCTTTAAAAAGAATGTGAATACTGAGTCCCCACCTCCAGAGATTTTGATTTAATTTATTTGACTTTGGGCTTAATACTTTTTAAAAATCCTTCAGGCAATGCTAATGTGAGGAATAGAAAAGGCAGTTTTCAACAAACCCTGGTTCAAAATAGGATGCTTCCAGATCAGTGTAGTGTATTAAACGCCCTCCTCTTTCCCCCCTCCTTTCTAATATTCATAAAAAATAACAGAAAAAATAGTTTAAAATGGTAATTCTAATAACACATAAAAAGGATGCCATGGGAATCAGACTTAGAGTGCAATTTCTAGAAATCAGATAAAATCATTTGGAAATAACAGAGTCGATGGAATCACAGCCCCAAACAGAGGAAAGAGAACCAGATTCAGAGCAGTTTTTCCTTCGGTTGTTTCAGAGAAACAACGAGGTTGCTGTCAAGAATTAGAAAGAATATGATGTACAATGAGAAAAAAATATGGTTGTTTGTTTGTAATTCATTCAGTAACAGCAAAGCAGTTGTGCCCTGCTTCCCTGGATAAAGAGAGGAGATAAAATTCCCTAGATAAAGCATAATAATTGATCTCTAAAAAAGGATTTACCAGTGCCTTTCTTCACGGGGAGTGCTAACAACTCGGATACAAGAATAGGACCACTGGTGACTCGGTGTCTTCTCCTCACAGGCAAAGGAGAGGATGTAAACAGACAAGACAGGTGGCTTTGTATGAATGAAAAAAAAAAAAATTCAATACATAGGGAAAATTCCTCCTAATTTTAGCAATCATAGGAATCCCTAAACTGTCTTCTCATTCTATTTAATTTTCATTTCTAATCATTAATGCAATTCTAAATACCTTTTTAAAATTTTAATGTGTTACAGATTCATTTCTGAAGCTCTACTTCATTCTTTTAAAAATTATGTCTTCCACAGATTGCTAGATCTTTTACCCTGCAGTTATTTTGAATGTGCTCTCTGTTTATTTAAATGAAGTGAGGAAAGTAATCTTATATGATTCTAGTCATTCCAAAACCTGAAAATTTCACAGGCCTGCTTTTGTTGTCTGTTGTTTCTGCTGGTTTTTGCTCATGACATCTTCTTTCTTACGCTTGATTATCTATTATCATGTCTTTTTTTATTGCCTATAAAAGGAAAATGTGATGAAAACCTGAAAGGTAGGATAAAATACATTCTTTTAGATGTGGTTTGCATCTTTCAATGGTCCTTAGGCCCCACTACTCATTTGAACATTTAACAACATATTACATAGTTTCACAACAGCTAGAAGGAGGATACTGAATGCACTTAACATAAAGAAATGGTGAATGGGTGAGATGACAGATATGCTAATTACCCTGAACTGATCACTATATGTATCAAAATGCCCTATATATCCTATGTGCAATTACTAGGTACCAACTTAAAAAAAATAAATTGTAAATCTTAGTGATGTGAGTTGGGCTGACATCCAAATGGCATCATCTAATGGGTAAATTCTTTCAGAAGATTACCTGCTTTTTGTTTTTCTTTGCTCAAAGTGAGAGAGACTCTCCCCCAAATTCTCTGGAAAGTGAGAAGGAATGGGTTTTACCTCTGGTTAATCTTTATGAAGATAAAATAATCAGTGTCCAAATTCGATGAAGAAAAAAAGAGTCCGGTAAACCCAAGCAGATATTTGGATAACTGTCTCCATTTCCCAAACATGTAACTCACTTCTGAAATTTAGTTTTTTCCCTGGGGGAAAAAAAAATTACTTAAGATTCTCAATTTACCCCTCTGAATTTCAGTTTTCTCTTAAAATTTGGTCTGGTCCTGTTCGGTCCCTCTGGAGGAGGATGTTCCCTAGTTCTTGGCTTCCAGTGCCAAAAATGAGCACTGGTGCTTAGCTGATGATGGAGTAATAACAAATATGGAGTAATCACTAGCAACATACATTTACTGCAGAACAAAGCACACAAACCATAAAGAGAATAGTCTTCAAGAGCAAGACAGGTCTCTCTGCATGAACGACAGAGAAGCGATAATGAAGTTGAATACACACTGTCTTTTATAGACTAAGCTGACTGGTTTGTTCCCGGTCCCCCCACCCCAGAGTTGGCTATTGCTGCCCGCCCTTGGGGTAATTGACAGGTTGGGGTTACATAACAAAACTTAAGAGGCATTATAACCTTCCTATCTCAAACCTTCCCAAAGAACCCATAGGGATTAAAATTTGAACCCAATAGGCCCAGATCAGTGCGAGGTCACTAGGAGCTCCTCCCTATCTGTTCCTACCCGGAATAGTGCCTCGCTGTAACTTGGTTCCTACGCTCGTCCTTAGCCATGCCCCTTAGTCTTCTGTCCTATCAAGAAGAAAAGCTGGAGGCCAGGCCTGGGAGGGAGTCTCCTCGCAAGCCCAGCCTCCTACCTGTCAGGGAGGTAAGATGGGGCTGAGGCTGCATATCTTCCCCTGCCAGGCGGATAGAGGGAAGCTGGGAGCTGAGACTGGGTACCTCGGCCCCGCCCCCAAGCACGTAGCACAGTGGAGTGGGACAGGAGCGTCAGCACTGTCAGGGTTGGCGCCCCCTGCTGCCAGAGCTGCTGCAGTTCCGCTCTGGCTCCCCACTCCAGGTCACAGGGTGAGGCTCTCACTGACTACAGAGGCACTTTGACTAGCTGCGTCCTCCCCAGTGAGGCCTTTCTAGTTGGGCCTGGCTGTGCTCTGATGCAGGCATCAACCTCAGTGTCCATCAATAGATAAACTGACTTAAAAATGTCGTCTATCTATGCAATGAAATGCTATTCAGCCATTAAAAAGAACAATTCCTGACTTTTGCTGCTAAGCAGATGAAGTGAGGACATTATGCTCAGTAAAGTAAGTGAGGCACATAAAGACAAAGACCACATCATCTCACTTGTGGCATCTCAAACAATTGATCTCATGGAAGCAGAGTGGTTACCAGAGGGTTGGGGGTGGGGAAAATGGTCAAAGGGTCTGAATTTGCAATTAGGGGGAAGAAATGATGAGTATTGAAGGTGATATTGAGAGAGGATACCTGAGAGGGTGAGGTCTAGGAGAACAGGTCTTCTCAAGGAGACCACAAGGATACACCTGCAGGGTCCTCTCCATGGTGACTCAGCTCTTAGGAATTTTTAGACTTAACTTCCTGGAACTTGGAAATTCCTACTTCTGTGAAATCCTGTAGTTCTGTAGGAGCTGGAATAGCATCTCCTGCAAACCAACCAATGAGAAAAGTACCTATGGGTTGGAACTTTTTGACTGGAGATAAAAAGGGAACCACCAAGCCAGAAGGGGAGTGTGGCCATTTTGAATTCTTCTAGGCCATAAGCTTCACTGGCTGAATAAAGCCCTTCCTCTTATAAACATGGTATTTGGATCCTCTTTCTCTCCATCAGGCCTCATATTCCTGCAACAATATACGTTAACTACCTTGATTTACTAATTCCACATTGTATACATGCATGATAGCATCACTTTGTACCTCATAATCATATGAGTATAGTTTTTAAAAAAATTAAATAAAATGCTAAAATGCTAGTAATAAATATTTGATAAAATAAATACCAATAATACTTTTTACTCATTTGGCCACTTTCTATTAATAAATAAGAAGCATAAGATTAATAATGATGATAAATGTTGAAAGTAAACTTGAGCTGAGCTCAAGGACTGTTGAATGCATAAGGAGTGTTGTTAAAAGAACAGTGCTTTTTGGACATACACTTTGATAGTCCCAATTATCATGGTACATATCATTCGATTTAATTGACTTAAACTGAGCCATCTGCTATCTAATTGGCTCATAGCCAGTGGGATTTATGTAAGTAAATGAATATCACGGATGGAAAGAATACTAATGTGTCTCCTTGCTCATTGAAAAAAAATTAAATATATTAAAATGTAGGCAAATCCTAAGAGCCTCCTTTCAAGACTTACATTACCAATATGGAGTGACAAGAAATAGATATATTTTCCTGCCCCTAAATATTTTAGGAAAAGTGGAATAAATGGAGGTTTTTAAAACAATGAACAACTGATGATGAGAAAATAGTAACTTAGAGATAGAAAATAAACAAGGTAAGCTCTCTGAATACCCCAGTTGACTGTCTGGAGAGTTTTCCATGGAGCACAGAAAGGTGAAAGTGATAGTGTCACTGGCTTGGGAAGAAATGGTGGGCAATGCAGAGAAGCCAAGGCTCATAGTGTTTGCAGTGCTGAGTATCAAAGACAAAAGAATTGCACCAAGACAGAGTTTCAGAAATCTGGAGGAGTTCCTCATAAGCCATTAGCCAAAACCTCATCAGCACAAGAACACAGGGGAACAACTTGAGATTGGGCAAAAAAGTGCATGAAAATTAGATGCAAAGAAAGTAACATTCACATTGTCAAATAAGAGTATGTCTATTATAGAATGCTTTGACTCTGAGATTCAGTATGGAGTCATCAGTTAACTTCTTATTTTTTTTAAAGTATCAAAAAATAGACAACTACTATTTATAAATAAAAGTAAAAGATAATTTCAAAAAACAGATCATGCTAAATCTTATAGACAACAGAAAAAGAAGAAATACATCAAAATCATTCTACTTGATCTGGGTACACCTGATATTAAAGTCGAAGAAAATATATTATTATAAAGGAGAAATTACAAACATATGTCACTTATAAATGAGGATACAATATCCTAAACAACATATTAACATGTTGAGTTGAAAATTAATGTTAAGTAATATACTTTGGTCAAAATTAAAACCAATTTATGTGAAAATTAGTCACCATTTTTTTCTTTTCTTGTTCTTTTTTTTTCTTTTTTCTTTTCCTCTCCCTCAGCCCTTCCCTCCTTCTCTATCTGCTCTCCCCTTTCCCCATGCCCCATCATGTCATTAATTGTCATTAATTGTCTTCAAATCAAAATTGAGTACATAGGATTCATACTTCTGCACTCTTAACTCATGTACAATATAGGTAGATTCATGTCTAGATTGTTCATACTTAAGGGACTTCTAAAAGTAATTCTCTGTTTATTTTATCTGGAAGCTCAGTGTCCAGATCAGGTCATCACACATAAAATTACATGGTTTCTATCACAAAGAACAAAGGAATTTCCTCTGATAATGAAATCAGAAATCAACAGCTCAGAAATTATAGCTCAGAAATCAACAGCTATAAGAAGACATTTTGAATGAAACTAGGATTATTAATTTCTTTTAGTATTTTCAAGTATTTTCTGCAAATAAATGCAAACAGAGTCCATGTCACCTCAAACATTTAGGTTTTACTTTCAAGTCTTGAGATTTGCCTTTTTAATATTTTCCTTTACTTCTCATACAATCAGACACTTTTATTTTATATGGAGGATCGTAAATTAATTACCATTTATAGCTGGCTTATAATGTTCTACGTCTCTTTGAAATGTGCAGCCACATTTGGAGATGTTATAAGTTGCCAATTTTCTCATTCCAATTCACATTTTCTGTTTCCCTTCTTTTGGGTCTGTGAACATTTACAAATAGAGAACAAGGATCTCTTTATATTGCCTTTAGTTTACTCCAGGATACTCTTGATAAATCTTCTAAAATCTATTTATTTTTTCTTTTCATGCATTTGAAATAGTCTTCTGAAGTACTTCTGAAAATGGCATTACATTAAGGATTTCCCCCTTTTCCCCCTTGTATCTCAAGCCATCTTTGAATTAAACATTGCGGGGTTATTTGAAGCATTTCTTGGTCTTTCTCTTCTGGCTGCTTAAAACAATTTTTTGAGGTAAACCCAAAAAGAACCCTGTAACCTTTCAGAGGTGAGGAATGTAAATGGAGTGGGGAGAAGGCTGAGTCAGCCAGAGTTGTGGAGCACTTGGGGGGCAATGTTCTAGAAAAGAGGAAGCTGTGCAGAAAAGACCTTCAGAAATCTGACCCAAGAACCCTTTGGCATCCTTGCTGAATCTCACTCACATAGGCAAATATAGAGTGGAAGAAACTCCATGAGGCCAGGTACAAACAATTAGGTATCTGAAAGGCAAAAATTTCCAGATTTCACATAAGGGAAGCTCTAAGAAAAATATGCTAAACTCCACCCAGCCAGAGTGGAGGGTCATTGGTGACCATTTGGCATATTCAGGACATAATTTGTCCCTAGAGGGGACTACACTTTGGTAATTTGGTCAAACTATAAATGGACTGAAGGCAACTCTAGATCTGTGCTAGCAACTAGCTTTAAAAAATGACTCAAAAGGTATGACTTTGATCTTCAAAATGATTTCCAGCCAATAAATACAAACTTTAACACTTTTTTATTTTTTTATTTATTTTTTTAAACTTTAACACTTTTAAAAGGAAGAAAAAAATCTTGACTCTTACCCATATTAAATCTATAAAGTCTAACATAATGTGAAGTGAAAAACTGTATCCCAAAGCCGAAGAAAAACAATCAATAGAAATAGAACCATAAATGACATAGATGATGAAACTAGAAAATGCAGTAAGCAGCTGTTATAAATACGTAGAAATACATAAAGAGTAACATGAAAAAAACACAAAAGTAAATGGAATTTAAAAAAACAATAGAACTTTTAAAATGGAAAAATAAAGCATCTAAATAAAAAATTTAATTAGATGAGATTAACAACACGTAAAACGTGACACCTGAAAACATTAGTAAATATGCAGATTTAGCAATCAATCTCTTAAAAATGATAAGAAAGAGAATAAAATAAAGTTAATATAGCATCAATGACATATGGAACAAAATGAATTTGTCTGTTATACATAGAAGAGTAGTTCCAAACACAGAGGGGTCAGGGAAGCAAAAATTTGAAGAAATACAGGCCTAAAAGTTCCTTAAATTTGAATAAAATTATAATGTTAGCACAACACTCAGCAGGATAAAAATATAACATGAAATACATCAAAAAATTACTAAAACACACCAATAAAGAGAAAAATCTAACGTCAGCCAGAAAAAATTCAAATTGTATAAGAAAAACCTAACAGCTGGACGCAGTGGCTCACACCTGTAATCCCATCACTTAGGAGGCCACGGTGGGTGGATTGTCTGAGCTCATGAGTTCGAGACCAGCCCGAGCAAGAGTGAGACCCATCTCTAAAAAGTAGCCAGGTGTTATGGTGGACACCTGTTCCCAGCTACTTGAGAGGCTGAGGCAAGAAAATCAGTTAAACCCAAGAGTTTGAAGTTGCTGTGAGCTGTGATACCACAGTACTCTATCAAGGGCTACAAAGTAAGACTCTGTCTCAAAAAAAAAAAAAAGAAAGAAAGAAAAAAGAAAAGAAAAGAAAAACCTAGATAAAAATGACTTCATTTTGCCCATGGAAAACATACAATTAAACGTTAATGGAATAACATCTTGAACGTACTGAAAAATATGATTGCAACCCAAAATTCTATATGCAATGTATGTCTCAAAACAAACCCAAAATAAAACTTTTTCAGAAAAAAAATGAATGCAGCTAAACCTATATATATTCTAAGACTTTTTCAGAAAGAATATATGAATATAGCTAAACCTATATATATGTATATATGTAGATATATACATACATATATACGTGTGTATATAAAGCAGTGAATCTGTAATTTATAAATGTTACTGCAAAGAACATCCACTACCACAAACAATCAGAGTTAAATTCTATAAGTTCTTTTCTAAGGAAATACTATTATTTTTACATTTTCTCCCAGAAAATTGGGTTCAGAGTATCATTAGTCATCAGGGAAATGAAAAATTATAGTGAGATACCACAGTGAACCCAATAGAATGGCTAAAATCTAAGACTGATAATACCAATATTGACACCTGGTTACTAGCATATATTGCTTATGAAACTTTATAGTGACAACCATTTAAAAAGGCATTTTAGCAGTTTCTTATACATTTAAACAGGCATCCACCATGTGAGTCAGAGATTTCATGTCTAAATTTTCACTCAAGAGAAATAGAAATATACGCCCACACATGACATGTATACAAATATTTATAGCTTTTTTTATTCCTCATAGTCAACATGTGGGAAGAAACCAAATGGCTATCAATGGGTGAATGAATAAATGTGTTAGCATAACATACAGTTGAAAGCTAATTACCAATAAAAATGAACCTCTGACACAACTTAGATGATCTCAAAAACCTTATGTTGAGGGAGAAAGAAGTCAGACTTAGTGCAATAGGTACTCCTGAGTCATTCAAATGAAGCACAGAAAAACAATTACAGTCTTTACTGGAAGAAAGCACATTAGGTGACTAAGGCTGAGGCAGGGGAAACAGACTTGATCATGAAAGATCACATGGAACTCTTTTGGGTGATGGAAATGTTCTATGCTTTGGGCAGCACCTGTGGCTCAAAGGAGTAGGGTGCCGGCCCCATACACCAGAGGTGGTGGGTTCAAACCCGGCCCTGGCCAAAACTAAAGGAAAAGAAAAAAAAAAAAAAGAAAGAAATGTTCCTTGCTTTGATAGTGGTGGTAGTTACCTGGCTGTATGTATTTCTCAAAACTCAAAATATACACTAAATAGGGATACATCTCATTTTAATTAAGTTATCCCTTGATAAAGTATATTATTAATATATTTAAAGAATCCTTAATTCTAAATTTCATATCTGTTATAGAAAATCCAGAATTCCAAAATGGGAAATACAAGTACATATATTTTAAATTTCTATATAAGTTTGCACACCAAAAAGCGTATAAAAATATTATACTTTATTTATGTTTGGCAGTTCAATTTAATATTGTATGATGACATGTGGAATAGAGTAAACCTTAGGCTAAGAGTAAGAATCCCTGAATTAGATTCTGGTTCTGTTTATTAGTGGATATGTAGTCTTGACTAAAGCCATTAAGCCCCTCCATGCCTCTGTTTTTGTATTCACCAAAGAATATTATAATTAAAAGAAAAAAACCATAGCCTGCAGTAATATTCAACTGACATGGTAATTTTGAAATCTCTGCACCAGGTCTTTAAAGCACGATACAGACATAGACTTACTGTGATGTTATCATTTACATTACTTATAGAAGTAGACAGTGGCTTTGGTACAATTTGTGCAGGGAGTCCATTTTCCCATCATAAAGGACTTGGCTTTATGCTGTCCAATTACCCAGGATTCAGAATGGTTAATATTAGGTCATATGCATTTCAGTGAAAGAGAAGAGAGATTATTGGGGGAAAGTTAAAATGTTGGAAATTTAGCCACCACAAAATACAATCGATATCATCATAGACTAGAAAGAGAACATACACACCCTTTTATTCCAGATGAGATTTGTTTTATACTTATGTATCTTAGTTTGATACCTTTCATTAGAAGTTAAATGGGTTTATTATTTATTTCACTATATTTATATATAGGCCTTTCAAGAACTAGTAGCCAACTGCTATGCAATGCTTCAATGAGAGTAGGTATGTTTCCAATTTTATGGTTTCTTTGCTCATTTTGGCAGTTTTTTGGTAGGGGCCGGGTTTGAACCCGCCATCTCCAATATATGGGACCAGCGCCCTCCTCCTTGAGCCACAGGCACTGCCCACTTTGCTCATTTTTTATTAAAATATAAATTGATTTTGCTATATGCTAATTTTTAAATATTTGTTTTATATGTGAGGATATTTTGTATTAAAATGAGTAACCAACCATAGAAAATCCGCTGTAGAAAATACATCAGGTATCCATATAGTGAAATGTGGTCAGAAATAATTTCTACACTCTTGTTGCAAGGCAAACTGGATCACTTCTTTAGGACTAAGTAGCAAAATAAAATGGAAACAGATTCACATGAAAATTTAATGGGCTAAATAAAAAGAAAGAAATCTTACTTTTATAGATGTGTTCAATTCTAAAGACAATGGGACATATTTTCACAATGGAAGATTGAAAAGTCAAGGAAGAAAAAATTATTTAACTAAGTAAAATGGTCTGAAAAATTAGCAGATGGAACCCTTCTACAAAGGTTTTTACCAGCTTTCTGAGAATGTTATTGCCTAGATAATGGAGTAATCCATGTGAGAAATTCTAAAAGGAAATGTAAAAACTGTTTGGACTAATCATTAGATGCAGACAGATTGCACAAATTCCATGGTCATAGGAAAGAAGTTGGCTTTCTGAAGCTCTTTGTATGTACTTTTCTCTTTTCTTATTAAATCATAACTGTGTACATTAATGAATTTATGGGGTACAATGTGCTGATTTTATATACAATTTGGAATGCTTACATCAAACATAGCCTTCACCTCACTTACTTAATTATTGTGTTAAGACATTTATATTCTACTCTTAATAGATTTGACATGTACCCTTACAATATGCACAATATGTGAGGTCCCACCGAATACCCTCCCTCCACCAGACTTCCTCCCTCCCCTCTCCTCACTCTCCTCTTCCCTCCTTGATTCTGGGCTATAGTTGTGTTTTATCATTCATATGAAAGTGTGGGTGATTATATTTGGTTTAATAATAGTACTGAGTACATTGGATACTTTTTCTTCCATTCTTGAGATACTTTACTAAGAAGAATATGTTTCAGCTCCATGTTTCAGGTAAACATAAAAGGGGTAAAGTCTCCATCTTTTTATGGCTGCATAGTACTCCATGGTATACATGTACCACAATTTGTTAATTCATTCATGGGTCAATGGGCACTTGGGCTGCTTCCATGACTTGGCATTTATGAATTGAGCTATAATAAACATTCTGGTGTGAATATATTTGTTGTAAAATGATTTTTGGTCATCTGGATATATACCTAGTAGAAGAATTGCAGTTTTGAATGGCAGGTCTACTTTTAGTTCCTTAAGTGTTCTCCAAACTTCTTTCCAAAAGAAATGTATTATCTTGCATTCCCGCCAATAGTGCAGAAGTGTTCCCTTCTCTCCACATCCATGCCAACATCTGTAGTTTGGGGATTTTGTTGTGTTGGCTACTCTTGCTGGAGTTAGATGATATCTCAAAGTGGTTTTGATTTGATGATTACAGATGAGCATTTTCTCATGTGTTTGTAGGCCATTCACTTGTCTTCTTTGGAGAAGCTTCTGTTCAAGTCTCTTGGCCATAATAAAGTTGGATCACTTGTTCTTTTCTTATTAATTAGTTTGAGTTCTCTGTGGATTCTAGTTATCAAACCTTTGTCAGAAACATAACCTGCAAATATCTTTTCCCATTCTGAGGGCTGTCTGCTTTCTTTACCTAATATATTTTTGGTGTTGCTTCAATTGCCAGGGGGTCCTCCTCATAAAATATTCTCCCAGGCCAATTTCTTCAAGTATTTTCCCTGCTCTCTCTTCTAGTATCTTTATAGTTTCATGTCTTAAGTTTAAATCTTTTATCCAGTGAGAACCAATTTTTGTTAATGGTGAAAGGTAAGGGTCCAGTTTCAGTCTTCTACAAGTCACCAGTGAATTCACCCAGCACCATTTGTTAAATAAGGAATCTTTCCCCTAATTTAAGTTTTTGATAGGCTTATCAAAGATCAAATGATAAGTGTCTGGGTTCATCTCTTGGTTCTCTATTCTGATCTATACATCTACCTCTCTATTTTTGTGTCAAACCAAGTTGGTTTTATCCCAGGGTTACAAGGTTGGTTCAATATACATAAATCTATAAATATAATATGTCACATAAACAAAATAAGAAACAAAGACCATACGATTCTCTTAATTGATGCAGAAAAAGCTTTTGATAATATCCAACATCTTTTCATGATCAGAACACTTGAAAAAATAGGCTTTGACAGGTCATTTCTCAAACTGATAGAGGCCATCTATAGCAAACCCACAGCCAATATCATGTTGAAGAGAAGAAAATTGAAAACATTTCCACTCTAATCTGAAACTAGACAAAGATGCTCATTGTCTCTACTGCTATTCAGCATAGTAATGGAAGTCTTAACGATTACAATCAGGCGAGAGAAGATGATCAAGGGTATCCAAATGGAGTCAGAAGAGATCAAACTCTCACCCTTCACAGATGACATAATCTTATATCTGGAAAACGCCAGAGACTCAACTACAAAACTCTTAGAAATGATCAAGGAATACAACAGCGTCTCAGGATACAAAATCAATACTTACAAATCAGTAGCTTTTATATATACCAACAATAGTGAAGCTGAAAAAATAGTCAAGGACTCTATTCCTTTTACAGTAGTGCCAAAGAAGATGAAATATTTGGGAATTTACCTAACAAAGGACATGAAAGATCTCTATAAAGAGAACCTTGAAACTCTGAGAAAAGAAATAGCTGAAGATGTTAACAAACAGAAGAACATACCACACTTATGGCTGGGTAGAATCAACATTGTTAAAATGTCCATACTACCCAAAGAAATATACAAATTTAATGTAATCTCTATTAAAGCACCATTGTCACACTTTTTTTATTTTATTTTATTTTTTATTGTTGGGGATTCATTGAGGGTACAATAAGCCAGGTTACATTGATTGCAATTGTTAGGTAAAGTCCCTCTTGCAATCATGTCTTGCCCCCATAAAGTGTGACACACACCAAGGGTCCACCCCCTCCCTCCTCCCTCTTTCTGCTTTTCCTCCCCCCCTCATAACCTTAACTGTCATTAATTGTCCTCATATCAAAATTGAGTACATAGGATTCATGCTTCTCCATTCTTGTGATGCTTTACTAAGAATAATGTCTTCCACTTCCATCCAGGTTAATAATGAAGGATGTAAAGTCTCCATTTTTTTTAATGGCTGAATAGTATTCCATGGTATACATATACCACAGCTTGTTAATCCATTCCTGGGTTGGTCGGCATTTAGGCTGTTTCCACATTTTGGCGATTGTAAATTGAGCTGCAATAAACAGTCTAGTACAAGTGTCCTTATGATAAAAGGATTTTTTTTCCTCAAAGAAAGCATAGGAAAAACACTGGAAGATATTGGCCTGGGGAAAGACTTCATGAAGAAGACTGCCATGGCAATTGCAACAACAACAAAAATAAACAAATGGGACTTCATTAAACTGAAAAGCTTCTGTACAGCTAAGGAGACAATAACCAAAGCAAGGAGACAACCTACACAATGGGAAAGGATATTTGCATATTTTCAATCTGACAAAAGCTTGATAACTAGGATCTATAGAGAACTCAAATTAATCCACATGAAAAAAGCCAACAATCCCATATATCAATGGGCAAGAAACATGAATAGAACCCTCTCTAAAGACGACAGACGAATGGCTAACAAACACATGAAAAAATGTTCATCATCTCTATATATTAGAGAAATGCAAATCAACACAACTCTGAAATAATCATCTAACCCCAGTGAGAATGGCCCACATCACAAAATCTCAAAACCGCAGATGCTGGCATGGATGTGGAGAGAAGGGAACACTTTTACACTGCTGGTGGGACTGCAAACTAGTACAACCTTTCTGGAAAGAAGTATGGAGAAACCTCAAAGTACTCAAGCTAGACCTCCAATTTGATCCTGCAATCCCATTACTGGGCATCTACCCAGAGGGAAAAAAACCATGGTCACACTTTAAAGATCTGGAAAAAATAGTACCTCATTTTAGCTGGAATCAGAAAAACCTTCAAAAAGCCAAGACACTCCTCAGAAATAAAAACAAATCAGGAGGAATCATGCTACCAGACTTCAGGATATTCTGTAACTACTTTTCAGTGAGTGAATTTATACAAGTCAAGATAACAGCATTTGCTCTTAGGATGAGTGATAAAAGAAAGTCACTATTTTTCTTCTATAAGGCTTCATTCTAAGTTGTGTTTTTACAAAGTAAAAGAGACTTCCCCCCCAAAAATTATTATTTTATTTTCAGTTTGGCTTTGGGAAACGACTCTTTTCTGGTTAAATCATTTTCTTGATTTCAAGTTATTATTTGTTTGAATCATGAAATAATTTAAATATACAGACTGTGACTATAAACAATTCCAATTAAAGAGCAATCACTTTTCAACTAGTTTTACACGAAATGATTTTTATTAAACTGTCAAGCCATATTTCAGTCAGAATGAATAAATTTCTCATTTTAAATTACAATGAATGAGACTAAACCACTCCAAACTAAATATAAACCTAATGTTTGCTAATATTAAGACTTCACATTTTAAAACTATAATCATGGAGAGAGACCAAGATTAAGTTACCATGAAAGTTAAATTATCTTCTTGACCTTTCTTTCTTCTGCTATAGGGATCCTCCCTTATTTTATGAACTCCAAATACGTTACACGAACATGGCCGTTTTAGGCAAAGTTTAAAATAACGAGATGCACACCTCACCGTTCCACAGAAAGACACTGCAACTAATTTAGGAAATTTTACAAGGAAAAATTCAAATTATATGTAGTAAAATGACAAGGAAGGAAAAATAACATGAAATGTAACTCATGATTTCCCAAAGGAGAGAACAAAGAGTGCAATGTCGTGTGTGTGTGTGTGTGTGTGTGTAATTTTAGAGAAAATAGAGATCAGTAAGGAGGTAGGTTTCTAAAGGGACATTTCATAGGAAAGGTGATACTTTACATTTTTATTCTACAAACATTTCCAAGTATTTTTGTGTGCCAGAATATGAGCTATCCATGGAGATACAAAAATAAACAAATGTACACCCTATAGTTTATAGTCTAATGGGTGAAACACACCTACACACTCATAATGACAATATTATTTAAACAGAAAAATATAAAATATGATACAAAATAGGGAGGTATTTTTATGACTTAACCTGAGACGTTGTAAGATGTCATTTTTCTATATCCCATTGGCCAAACCAGTCATTCAGGCCAGCCAAGATTTAAGGGGAAAACAGGAATAGATTCCACCTCTTTATAGGAATATGTGCACATCAGAGGGAAAAAATAATGGTGCTCATCTTAAAGACAAGCTTCCACTGTCATGGATCAGCCCTAATATAAATAACTGTTCAGGCTCACTAATCATTTACCATCTAACTCACTCAAATTTGGATATATTTTTATCAAAAGTATGTAAATTAAGAGAGTAGAAATTAAGCACATAAACTTCTCACTAGAAATGAGATGGGCCAATATAAGCAAAGATCCTGTCAGCAGGTAGTATGATCTGCTCAGGGAATCCTTTTTTCATCCAAGTATATAGAAAATGCATTTGGAAGTTTATATTAGTTTGATTGGAAAATGCCTACAAGCTTGATCTTCTCATACAATGTTCAAATATTTGTCCAACATTTAAAATTTCAGTTTGACCAGTGACTTAACATTCATTGGCTAAAAAAGCTTATTGAGCATTTGATCCTACAGCTTGAGTTAAATCCAATGATTTTTAAGATCACTCTCTTCCACTATATAAAAACACCTTCTGGTCACTATCTGAAATATGTTGCAATGCACAAGAACAATTCACTCAAGTCCAAGCCTGGCTCTATCCCCAATCAGACAGAATGGCTAAGTGACGAATTTGAAAAATTATGAGAGATTTTCTACCTAGACCCAAAGTCATCTATTTCACTACATACATGCCCATGCTCACAACATGCACACATACCTTGCTCTAATAAATATCTCTGTGACTAAGCATCAAAGGGGCTGATGACTTTCCTTTTCTAGCTCCTCAGAAGAGGTTCGCTCACATAAAAAGGAAATGGTATATGTCAAAAAAAAATTGCAATGTAAAGATTAAACAGGCAAGGAAAACTTTATTCAAGACTATTGCAACAGGAGAGAGAGATTGAACTTAATTCCACTAATATTAAAAAAAAAAAAACGAGTTAATGGTAAAGTGAGACATTAGGGAAGAGGTTGGTCATGTGATCAGGCCATCTATATTTGCTAATAGTTAGCATATTTGCTTATGAAGTCAGGTTCCTACCTTCCCACAAAATAGGGCTTTCTCCACTTGGATGATTAAATTTCAAAGGAATGACGAACAGGTCCCTAAGAAAGATATTCCTTGGTTGTAAAATTGGCAAGAGACTGGGACTGGGAGGAGAATTTCCTCTCAGAGGAACAGAGAAAGTACTTATAATTCAAAATTTTCTAAGAAAAAAGAGGTCAGGACCTATGGATAGTAAAAATCCTGTTAAAAGTTTGGGCCTTTTAACAGGCATTGTGGCAGGTGCCTGTACTCCCAGCTACTTGGGAGGCTGAGGCAAGGGAATCGCTTAAGCCCAAGAATTTGAGGTTGTTGTGAGCTGTGACTCCATGGCACTCTACTGAAGGCAACAAAGGGAGACTCTGTCTCAAGAAAAAACAAAAAAAACTTTGGTCCAGCTAAGGAGAATGTCAAAGCCATGTAAGCCATATATACATAACATACCAAAGCTAAGTTATCTAGAGAGCCACAACTCAGAAATGATTCTAAGTAACTCACATAAAATGTACAAGCTAAGAGATTAATCTTGTGCCATAGCAAGGACTTTAAACTGCTTAATGGACTGGGACACATCCCTCAGCTTCAATTTCTCCCTAAAGCCAAGTTAGAATAGAAAGTAATTTCTATGATGATGTCGTCCATAGAAGAAAACCAAATCTCTACTCAGTTTCATCTAAGCTTGAAAGAAAGCCCCAAAGCATTAATTTTGCAATATGTAGAGAATACTGGATTCAGCAATCTTACATGCTTTGTTAAAGCTAATTTACAACCTTAAAATTACATCTTATATAGGCCATGCTCCTTCAGGCATTTCAGTTGTACCTAACATTCTATAAAATAGAATTTCCTCACAGAAGAGTTGTCAGGCTCACAAGCCTTAGAAAGTTTGCCCTGGGGAGTAATACTATGGTCTGAAAACTGCTGTCTGTGTGTTTTACCATTTCTGAAGTACTCTGCTTATAAATCACACAGAGCATTGCTGACATATTCTAGGGAACAGAAATTTACCAGTAAGCTTCTAGCATAAAACATAGAGGACAAAAATCATGGAATACAATAAAACAGGCATTTTTCAACTAAAATTTATCTATAAAACTAAATCCTAAAGATAAATAAATTTACATATGCTATATACTATGCCCCAATCACAAGACAAGTAAAATTTTAGGGCATTAAAAAAAAAATTCTATAATTTTTAATCTAAAATTTTTCCTATTTTAGTTTCCACAGTGAAGTATTCATAGATTTTTGCTTGAGGCTATGATCTCTGCAAAAATGCAAATATCTCAAGGAAAAGTTAGAGTGCACAATTTTGATATTGGCCTTTCAGTATATTGAAGGCTGAAAGTGCTGATAATATTTGAGGAGGAGATCCCCAACTAACTCATGATGGACATCTGAGTTGCTACAACAATCATGTTTCATTTATCATAGTAACTCCATAATAATTTGATAATGATAAATGCAACTCAGATGCAGTTGTTTATTATGATAGCATAACATGGCTTACATCCAGCGGTTCTCAACCTGTGGGTCTCAGGGAGTTGAATGACCCTTTCAGAGGGGTCACCTAAGACGATCCTGCATATCAGATATTTACATTACGAATAATAACAGTAGCAAAATTACAGTTATGAAGTAGCAACAAAAATAATTTTGTGGTTGGGGGTCACCACAACATGAGGAACTGTATTAAAGGGTTGCGGCATTAGGAAGGTTGAGAACCACTGGCCTACACTGATAGGTACAGACATTAATTTTTAAAATTATTAGAAAAGACCAGAAAATTAAGTCAATGAAAGTAGAAAAAATAAGAGTAAAATAATGTAATTGAAAATAAAAATATATAGATTTATCCATAAATAACCATAAATTAGTACTCAGGAAAGATTAATAAAATTGGTAAGACACCAGTGAGAATAAGAGGGAATAGTGAAATAACTAATGTAATAAATGAATGAATAAGGGAACATCGCAGCAACCTACAAATGTTGAAAAGATAGTATGACAATCATACACAGGTGTAAATTTGTTTTATGAGTGTCTAACTTTGCCTGTTTAAAGTTTGGTCAATTTGAGGGGAATTCCAAAGCTTTCTTGTCAGATAGATAAAATATACCAAAGCTTGGTATGTTATATACGCAGCCACACTGCAAAAAGTGTCCTAAGTAACTCACATAAGTATGCAATTTGAATCTTGCTACAGCAAAGGCTATAAACTGCTTAATTGCCTGGGACACAACCCTCAGCTTCAATTTCTTCTTCCAGCCAAGTTGTAATAGAAAGTAATTGTATTCCAAAGTAACCCTGAAGAAGATGAGGAAAGAAGGTCTCCCTAATAAATGGTTCTAGGTCAACTGGATGTTGTAGAATGCAAAAACCATTACAAATTATTTCCTTTACCAAAAAGTGGAGTCTTCCCTCTTCCTCCTTTACGTATGGGTTGGCCATGTTGTCTTATTTGGTCAGAGGGATGATAGAAACATGATGATGCCAACACAGATTGGAAAGTGTTTGTGCACAGGGTCTTGTCTTTTTTGGTTTGTTTGTTTTGTTTTGTTTGTTTTGAGAATTCTGTAACCACCACCATGTAAATAAGCCCGAGATAGCCTCCTGGATAATGAATAACAGACATCCCAGCCAGCCAACAACCAGACACATAGACAGGCTTCTGCTAACATGAGCAAGATAGAGCTTTTCAGATACTAGATTATCCAGGTAAACACAGCCTAAATTACCAAATCAGAGAATCATAAACTAAATAAATAGTTGGCTTTTTAAAAACTGAAGTTTTCTGGACCAGACAGGTTTATACCAGTATTCTACCAAATCTTCAAAGATGAGCTCATGCTTATATTTAAGAACTTACTCCAAAACATAGAGAAGAAAGGTACCCCCTCCAAATAATTCTATGAAGCAAATATCACCCTGATACCAAAAGCAGGAAAGGATCCAACAACAACAACAACAACAACAAAACCAACTACAGACAAATATCATTGCAATCAGGTGAACTTTATCCTAGGGATGTAAAGTTTCAATGTACATAAATCCATAAACGTAATTCATCATATCAATAGAAGTAAAAACAAAGACCATATGATGTTCTCAATAGACACCACAAATTGATAAAAATTACCATCCTTTTTTGACAAGAACACTTAAGAAAACAGATATAGATGTGACATTTCTTAAGTGGATAGAGGCCATCTACAGCCAACAAACCCACTCCATACTGAATGGAGTAAAACTGAAAGCATTTCCATCTAGAAATGCAACCAGATAAGGATGTCTCCATCGCCACTACTGTTCAACATAGTGTTGGAAGTGCTAGCCAGTGCAATCAAGCAAGAGAAGAATATCAGGGGTATTGAAATGAGGGCAGAGGAGGTCAAACTCTCTTTGTTGAAGATATGATTTTATACCCTGAATACCTCAGGGACTCAAACACAAGGCTCCTAGAAATGATCAAGAAATACAATTACAACTTGAGATATAAGATCAATGTCCACAAATCAATAGCTTTATAAGTGTTAATAACATTCGAACTGAGCATAAAATCAAAGACATAATACCCTTCATAGAAGCTTCAAAGAAATTAAATACCTGGAAATATACTTAACAAAGTATGGGAATGATCTCTATACAAAGAACTATAAAACCCTGAGAAAAGAAATAGCAGAAAACAGTAACAAAGGGAAGAACATATCATGCTCATGGCTAGGAAGAATCAACACTGTAGTAATATCCTTACTACCCAAAGAAATCTACAGATTTAATCCAATCCCCTTTAAAGCATCAACATCATACTTTGAAGAACTTGAAAAAAAAATAGTAGTTTATTTTATATGGAAGCACAACACAAAAACCCAAATAGCCAACACAATTCTAAAAAATAAAAACAAATTTGGAGGCATCAGGTTATACTACAAGTCTATGATGATCAAAACATCATGATACTGCAACAAAAATAGAAACATGGACGTATGGATAGAATAGAGAACCAAGGGATGAACCCAGCCACATATCACCATCTGATCTTTGATAAACCAAACAAAGGCATACACTGGTGAAAAGAATCCCAATTTAATAAATGGTGGTGGGAGAACAAACAAACACTGGACATGCCCCTCTCAGCACTTACAAAAATTGTCTCAAGATAGATAAAAGATTTAAATCTAAGACACAAAATGATAAAACTCTAGAATAAAGTGGGGCAAATTCCTGATGATATCAGCCTGGTAGAAGATTTTATGAGGACCCAACTGACAATTGCAACAACACAAAAAATGAATAAATTGGATATGATCAAACTAAAAAACTTCTGAATATCTAAGGGCAAAACAACTAAAGGAAACAGACTTAAATGGGAGAATATATTTGCATGCTATGAATTTAAGACTTATAACTAGGATCTACTCAGAATCAATCTAATCAAGAAGAAAAGAGCAAACAATCCCATTAATAAGGGGGCAAGAAACATGAATAGAACCTTCTCCAAAGAAGACAGACAAATGTCAAAAAAACACATATAAACACATGAAAATGGTCATCATCCCTAATCATCAGAGACATGCAAATCAAAACCACCTTGAGATATTACCTAACCCCACTTTAACAGCCCACATCACAAAGTCCCAAAGCTACAGATGTTGGTGTAGACATGGATAGAAAGAAACACTTTTACAGTTGGTGAGATTGCAAATTAATACAGCTTCTGTGGAAAAAGGTATGGAGAATTTTCTAAGAGCTAAAAGTAGACCTTCCATTTGACCCTACAATCCCATTACTAGGTATCTACCGAGAAGTAAAAAAATTATTTTATCATAAGGAAATTTGCACTAGAATTTTTATTGCAGCTCATTTCACAATTGTGAAGACATAAATCAACCCAAGTGCCCATCAACCCATGAATGAATTAATAAACTGTGGTGGATGTATACCAGGGAATACTATTCAGTCATAAGAAAGATAGAGACTTTACATCTCTTATATTAACCTAGATGGAGTTGAACCACATTCTTCTAAATAAAGTATCCCAAGAATGGAAAAGCAAGGATCCAATGTACTCAATACTAATATGAAACCAGTAGATGAACAACTACATGGCCACACAAGAGAAAAGCACAATTAAATTCCAGTGGGATGGGAAAGGGGAGAAAAGGAAAGGAAGAAAGAGGAGGAGGGCTTGGTAAGTTCTCACCTACTGGGCACAGTGTAAGGATAGATGGCACAGCTCCTGGGTAAAGGGCTCAACTACAACTTGGACTTTATCTAACAAGGCAAACAATGTAACTTAATTATTTGTACATTCATATTAATCTAAAATTAAATATTGATTAATTAAAAGCTTATGTTTTCAGGTGCTTACTTATATGGCAAAATCTAATTACTAGAGACATTCATATTTTGAAAAAGAACATTGACCTATCATAGCAAAATGCTTAAAAATAAAAAAAGGTTCTAAGATAAAGCTTACAAGAATATCTTTATGTCTTTAAGATAGGGAATTTTCAAACAGTATATAAAACACTAATGCTATGGGAAAAGATTGAAAAACTGGACTATATTAGAATTACGAATGTTCTTATTCAAGGGAAAAATGCAAAGAATTAAAAATGTTAGCAGAGTGGGAGAAGAAATTTGAAACTCGTTGAAATCAATATACATAGAATGTATAAAGAATCACATATCAATTAATACGAGAGATAATATTTTTTAAAGTGGAAATATTTGTATTCTTCATAAAAGATGGAAACTGAAGGTCAATAAACATGAATATTTGCTCAACATAACTGGTTTTCAGTGAAATTGAAGTGTAAAATACTATGAGAAATTATATAACACGTTTTATGGTAGATAGAGGGAGGTCTTTTGTTTTTTTTTAGACAGAGTCTAACTACGTTGCCCCTGGTAGAATGCCATGGAGTCACAGCTCACAGCAACCTCGGACTTTGGGGCTCAAGCAATCCTCTTGCCTCAGCCTCCCAAGTATCTGGGACCACAGGCTCCTGCCACAATGCCTGGCTACTTTTTCGTTGTTATTGTAGTTGTTGTTTGGCAGGCCCAGGTGGGTTCGAGCCCGCCAATCTCGGTGTATGTGGCCGGCACCCTAACTTCTGATGCTGAGCTATGGGCAGTTTTTAAGATAGAGGGTGTTTTTAAGGCCAAAACTCTTACAAAATTTATGGAAAAGCCATAAAAATGGGGGGAAAAATCACACTGAAGGCATCAGAGAGCTACTGAAGCAAGAGCAAAATGCCTAACTTAAGCGAGAAGTGAAGAATTCGTTTCTAGTTTCTTCTTTTTTCTTTCTATGTTGTAGCAATTATTGGTGGTGAATGACTTGTTTTACATTATAGCAGACTACTGGGAAAACTGATTGCAACCTTGTAGTTTAAGAGTTGATTGCTGTCTCCATGAGAAGTATTGGAAAATTTTTTTCAGAACTCATGAAATGATTTTTTTTTTTGTAGTGAAATCCCCTTGTTTCCAACTCCCATGTTGAAGAAGTTACAGTGATCTTTTAAATGTTGTAGAACCCAAGGTAAGTAGAATGGAGAAAAGTCTAGAATACATGCAATTTCATCCTTCAATTTTTATTTATTTTGTAACATTTTACATTTATAACACACTTCACTTATAAAACATATCTTGTGTTGTCTCATTTAGTCTTAGTATGCTTTAATCTGCTACAAGCAATTTTAACATCTCCACCTGAAATTCTAGTCCTGTGAATAATTCCCCACAAGAAGCAAATGAAGGATTTTGTAAAAGAAGCTAGCCTTACTTCCTGACTGGTATGGATAAATTTGGAGGAAATTTCTAAACCTCTTTATGATGACCATTCTATTTTATGTTATATTTTCAGACAACAAATAATTAGGGATGGGAAATTACCTCAAAACAAAGATTATTAGAAATTAAAGTTGACTTTGGTGAGAACTTATTGGTTGGTCACTGACCTGGATTATATTCTAGATGAACATGGACTTTAGAATTCTGATCTGGAGCTAAATACAGATATTTGGAGAGTATGTATGTTTGTAGCTTCCTCTTTTCAGGTTGCAGAACCAGTTGAGATATCGTCATAGCTACATAATAAAAGGACCAAATTTTGGCAACTATTAAATAATTTTACCAATTTTAACATTCAATAGGCATTTAAGTTTACACATGTGGTAGGAAGATAAAAATGGGGAAGAAAATTTTAAGAGAAATTGCTTATAGGCATACAGAATGATAAAAATTACCCAAAAGCATGGAATGGGAAATTTCTAAAAATTGTATATTTTTTCAAACCTTCTATAGATATTTATATCAAAAAGTAAAGACTTCTGTGAGGCGAATTCCAAACTCCATCTTACAGAAAATTTAGCACAATGAAGCCTTAAAGTATCTACTTATTGCTTTATACTATGCAAAGTATCATGAAAAATAAAAACAACAAAACATAAAAGAAAAAAACAACATTCAGATGCAATGCTTGGACTGTTGTCTAAAAAAGAAATAGATATATTTCAATGTTCAAAAACTGGCCCTTGAAAGAATTCATTTCTGTGTTTTCAGAGAATCAGTTTGAGGAAGTAAACTTAGACCTAGAAAAGAAGTAACTCAGCATTGGTGGGGAAAATTAGCCTTCTGTGTGTATTTCAGAGATTTTCTAGGAGACAAGAATTTGTGTCATCTTGGGGGTCTTAGATAGATAGAACTGCCATTATTGAGCACCCTGGATAGATTTTTTTAGCCCCATATTATTGAACAGTTCTCTAAATGCTAAATGAGCTACCTCAACAAATAGTGAGTTCCTCATTGGTAAAATTATTTATTTATAGGCTTAACAAACATTTGGCAAAACTGACTTTTCAGATTCTTTGCAAGTCTGAGAATGCCTTATAAATGAATAGACTTTGTGTTTATTATTTATTCCTAATGTCAATAAGTCAGTTGAGTAGAATTAATTATTAAAGATAACAGAAATAAAAAACTAAAATTGGAGGCGGAGCAAGATGGCAGCCGAGTAACAGCTTCCTTGCATATGGGCACCGTGAGTCTGGGGAGATAGGACTCCAGGCATCTCTGGCTGGTGGGAACTGCCTATCATCACTCCTATGAAAATACAGGGAGTCAGCGAGAGACTTCTGGACCCCAAGAGGAGGACTAAAACAGTGGAAAGCCGGCAAGTGGTCGCGTGTGTTCAATCCGTCTAAACCCGCCCACAACTGTAAGTTCAGTAGCAGCGAGACTGCAAACCAGAAAGGCCTTACCTGTGAACTGTTTTGATGTCCTTGGACTTGGCACTGAGTTGAACTGCCTTGGGGAAGGCCTGAGCGGGAGTGCGGAGAACTTTGGCCGTTGTCTAGGGCCCCAGTCTGAGCCGCTGAGCCAGACGGAGCTGATAGTGTTTGGTGGTGGGTCACACGGATCCATTGTCAGTGATCTGCCCCGGCAAGCTCTGCCCTCAGGGTCGCAGAGCTAGAAACGGGTGGGAGCTGGTAACCCAGCAACCAAGTAGCCTAAGGGTGGGGTCTGAGCCGCCTTGCAGCCCTAACCCTCAGGGGCAGAGTGAGATCGGTTTTGGCACACTGAGTAAGTGCATAGCCACTTCAGCAGCGATTCCAGCGAGAAAGCTGGGAAAGCTTCTGCTCAGCAAGTTTACAAGTTCAAAGTGCCTTTTAAGTAGGCTGAAGAGAGATTTAGGGTGTCTACCTGCTGGGGTTTGAGAAATCAGCAGCCTCCAGTCGTATCAGAACTGTGACTAACATCTCATACCCCAGAAGACCACGTGTTGCCCAGACAATATTCAATAACATAAACAAACTGCTTTGTTTTTGGTTGTGTATTTTCTTCTTCTTTTTTTTTTTGGTTTGGTTGGTTTTTTTGTTTGTTTATTTTGACGTTGCTGATGTTCTTTTCTTTTTTTAATTTCAATCTTTTCCACACAGATCCCTTTTTCTTTCTCAATTTTCCTAGTTTAATTATAATTTCCCATTGCTGCCTTTTTTAATAACTTCAACTTCATTTTTGCTAGTGTTTCTACCGATATAATTTGGTTTTTCACCCAATTTTATCCCCGTAAAGTTTTCTGTTTGCTTGTTTTGGTTTGATTTATAGCATTTTTGTCTTTCCTCTCTACTTGGTGGAGGTGGGGTACTGTGTCTGATCAGGTTAGCAAAGAGCTGCTGACCTCAAGGGAACCACGCAACTGGGCACCCCCAGAAGGTGGGGTTTTTTTAAGGTTGTGTCAAAGTACCCTACTGTACACCTATATTGCCCTGTCTCCCTCTTTCTGTGCCTCTCTTCTTTTTGTCAATATTCCTTATACCCACCCCCTCTCCTTTCTCTATCTTTCTTTTTTTCTTATCACTCGGTCCTCCTTTCTTTCATCCCCTTTTTTTGCTCTTCAACCTTCTCACCCTTCTGGTCCTATAACCCTTAGTCCACAGGCATAAGAACTTAAAGAGCAAGAGGAAGTGAAAGGAAAATTAGGGCAAGGAAACAGATAAAAGAAATCACTCATGAGGAAGAATCAGCAGAAAACTCCAGGCAACATGAAGAACCAGTCTAGAACAACCCCACCAAGGGACCATGAGGTAGCTACTGCAGATGATTCCACCAGTATAGAAATGTTAGGAATGACAGAAAGGGAATTTAGAATACACATGTTGAAAACAATGAAAGAAATGATGGAAACAATGAAGGAAATTGCTAATAAAGTGGAAAATAACCAAAAGGAAATCCAAAAACAGAATCAAATAAGAGATGAACGATATGAAGAATATAAAAAGGATATAGCAGACCTGAAGGAACTGAAACAGTCAATTAGGGAACTTAAAGATACAATGGAAAGTATCAGCAACAGGTTAGACCATGCAGAAGAAAGAATTTCAGAGGTAGAAGACAAAGTTCTTGAGATAACTCAGACAGTAAAAGAGGCAGAAAAGAAGAGAGAGAAAGCAGAACGTTCACTGTCAGAATTATGGGACTTTATGAAGCGTTCCAACATACAAGTTATAGGAATTCCAGAAGGGGAAGAAGAATGCCCCAGAGGAATGGAAGCCATACTAGAGAATATTATAAAAGAAAATTTCCCAAACATCACCAAAGAGTCTGACACACTGCTTTCAGAGGGATATCGGACCCCAGGTCGCCTCAACTCTAACCGAGCTTCTCCAAGACACATTGTGATGAACCTGTCCAAAGTCAAGACAAAAGAAAAGATTCTGCAAGCTGCCAGGAGTAAGCGCCAGTTGACCTACAGGGGCAAATCCATCAGAATTACCGCAGACTTCTCTAATGAAACTTTCCAAGCAAGAAGACAATGGTCATCTACCTTTAATCTACTTAAACAGAACAATTTTCAGCCCAGAATTCTGTACCCTGCTAAGCTAAGCTTCAGAATTGACGGAGAAATCAAATCATTTACGGATATACAAACATTGAGGAAATTCGCCACAACAAGACCAGCTCTACAGGAAATACTTCAACCTGTTCTGCACACTGACCACCACAATGGATCAGCAGCAAAGTAAGAACTCAGAAATCAAAGGACAAAACCTAACCTCCACACTGATGCAAAAGATAAAATTAAGCAATGGACTCTCACCAAATAAGACGAATAGAATACTACCACACTTATCAATTATCTCAATAAATGTTAATGGCTTGAATTCCCCACTGAAGAGACATAGATTGGCTGACTGGATTAAAAAACACAAGCCATCCATTTGCTGTCTGCAAGAAACACACCTGGCCTCAAAAGACAAATTAAAGCTCCGAGTCAAGGGTTGGAAGACAATTTTTCAGGCAAACGGAATTCAGAAGAAAAGAGGAGTTGCAATCTTATTTTCAGATACATGTGGATTTAAAGCAACTAAAGTCAAAAAAGACAAAGATGGTCACTTTATATTGGTCAAGGGAAAACTACAACAAGAAGACATTTCAATTCTAAATATTTATGCACCCAATTTAAATGCTCCCAGATTCCTGAAGCAGACCTTACTCAGTCTGAGCAATATGATATCTGATAATACCATCATAACAGGGGACTTTAACACACCTCTTACAGAGCTGGACAGATCCTCTAAACAGAAATTAAACAAAGATGTAAGAGATTTAAATGAGACCCTAGAACAACTATGCTTGATAGATGCATATAGAATACTCCACCCCAAAGATAAAGAATATACATTCTTCTCATCACCCCATGGAACATTCTCCAAAATTGATCATATCCTGGGACACAAAACAAATATCAACAGAATCAGAAGAATTGAAATTTTACCTTGTATCTTTTCAGACCATAAGGCACTAAAGGTGGAACTCAACTCTAACAAAAATGCTCAAGCCCACCCAAAGGCATGGAAATTAAACAATCTTCTGTTGAATAACAGATGGGTGAAGGAAGAAATAAAACAGGAAATCATTAACTTCCTTGAGCATAACAACAATGAAGACACAAGCTACCAAAACCTGTGGGATACTGCAAAAGCAGTTTTGAGAGGAAAATTCATCGCTTTAGATGCCTACATTCGAAAAACAGAAAGAGAGCACATCAACAATCTCACAAGAGATCTTATGGAATTGGAAAAAGAAGAACAATCTAAGCCTAAACTCAGTAGAAGAAAAGAAATATCCAAAATCAAATCAGAGATCAATGAAATTGAAAACAAAAGAATCATTCAGAAAATTAATGAAACAAGGAGTTGGTTTTTTGAAAAAATAAATAAAATAGATAAACCATTAGCCAGACTAACTAGAAATAGAAAAGTAAAATCTCTAATAACCTCAATCAGAAACGATAAAGGGGAAATAACAACTGATCCCACAGAGATACAAGAGATCATCTCTGAATACTACCAGAAACTCTATGCCCAGAAATTTGACAATGTGAAGGAAATGGATCAATATCTGGAATCACACCCTCTCCCTAGACTTAGCCAGGAAGAAATAGACCTCCTGAACAGACCAATTTCAAGCAATGAGATCAAAGAAACAATAAAAAAGCTTCCAACTAAAAAATGCCCTGGTCCAGATGGCTTCACTCCAGAATTCTATCAAACCTTCAAGGAAGAGCTTATTCCTGTACTGCAGAAATTATTCCAAAAAACTGAGGAAGAAGGAATCTTCCCCAACACATTCTATGAAGCAAACATCACCCTGATACCAAAACCAGGAAAAGACCCAAACAAAAAGGAGAATTTCAGACCAATCTCACTCATGAACATAGACGCAAAAATTCTCAACAAAATCCTAGCCAATAGATTACAGCTTATCATCAAAAAAGTCATTCATCATGATCAAGTAGGCTTCATCCCAGGGATGCAAGGCTGGTTTAACATACGCAAGTCTATAAACGTTATCCACCATATTAACAGAGGCAAAAATAAAGATCACATGATCCTCTCAATAGATGCAGAAAAAGCATTTGATAAAATTCAGCATCCTTTTCTAATTAGAACTCTGAAGAGTATAGGCATAGGTGGCACATTTCTAAAACTGATTGAAGCTATCTATGACAAACCCACAGCCAATATTTTACTGAATGGAGTAAAACTGAAAGCTTTTCCTCTTAGAACTGGAACCAGACAAGGTTGTCCTCTGTCACCTTTACTATTCAATGTAGTGCTGGAAGTTCTAGCCAATACAATTAGGCAAGACAAGGAAATAAAGGGAATCCAAATGGGAGCAGAGGAGGTCAAACTCTCCCTCTTTGCTGACGACATGATCTTATACTTAGAGAACCCCAAAGACTCAACCACAAGACTCCTAGAAGTCATCAAAAAATACAGTAATGTTTCAGGATATAAAATCAATGTCCACAAGTCAGTAGCCTTTGTATACACCAATAACAGTCAAGATGAGAAGCTAATTAAGGACACAACTCCCTTCACCGTAGTTTCAAAGAAAATGAAATACCTAGGAATATACCTAACGAAGGAGGTGAAGGACCTCTATAAAGAAAACTATGAAATCCTCAGAAAGGAAATAGCAGAGGATATTAACAAATGGAAGAACATACCATGCTCATGGATGGGAAGAATCAACATTGTTAAAATGTCTATACTTCCCAAAGCTATCTACCTATTCAATGCCATTCCTATCAAAGTACCTACATCGTACTTTCAAGATTTGGAAAAAATGATTCTGCGTTTGGTATGGAACCGGAAAAAACCCCGTATAGCTAAGGCAGTTCTTAGTAACAAAAATAAAGCTGGGGGCGTCAGCATACCAGATTTTAGTCTGTACTACAAAGCCATAGTGCTCAAGACAGCATGGTACTGGCACAAAAACAGAGACATAGACACTTGGAATCGAATTGAACACCAAGAAATGAAACTAACATCTTACAACCACCTAATCTTTGATAAACCAAACAAGAACTTACCTTGGGGGAAAGACTCCCTATTCAATAAATGGTGTTGGGAGAACTGGATGTCTACATGTAAAAGACTGAAACTGGACCCACACCTTTCCCCACTCACAAAAATTGATTCAAGATGGATAAAGGACTTAAATTTAAGGCATGAAACAATAAAAATCATCAAAGAAAGCATAGGAAAAACACTGGAAGATATTGGCCTGGGGGAAGACTTCATGAAGAAGACTGCCATGGCAATTGCAACAACATCAAAAATAAACAAATGGGACTTCATTAAACTGAAAAGCTTCTGTACAGCTAAGGACACAATAACCAAAGCAAAGAGACAACCTACACAATGGGAAAGGATATTTGCATATTTTCAATCAGACAAAAGCTTGATAACCAGGATCTATAGAGAACTCAAATTAATCCACATGAAAAAAGCCAACAATCCCTTATATCAATGGGCAAGAGACATGAATAGAACTTTCTCTAAAGATGACAGACGAATGGCTAACAAACATATGAAAAAATGTTCATCATCTCTATATATTAGAGAAATGCAAATCAAAACAACCCTCAGATATCATCTAACCCCAGTGAGAATGGCCCACATCACAAAATCTCAAAACTGCAGATGCTGGCGTGGATGTGGAGAGAAGGGAACACTTTTACACTGCTGGTGGGACTGCAAACTAGTACAACCTTTCTGGAAGGAAGTATGGAGAAACCTCAAAGCACTCAACCTAGACCTCCCATTCGATCCTGCAATCCCATTACTGGGCATCTACCCAGAAGGAAAAAAATCCTTTTATCATAAGGACACTTGTACTAGACTGTTTATGGCAGCTCAATTTACCATTGCCAAAATGTGGAAACAGCCTAAATGCCCACCAACCCAGGAATGGATTAACAAGCTGTGGTATATGTATACCATGGAATACTATTCAGCTATTAAAAAAAATGGAGACTTTACATCCTTCGTATTAACCTGGATGGAAGTGGAAGACATTATTCTTAGTAAAGCATCACAAGAATGGAGAAGCATGAATCCTATGTACTCAATCTTGATATGAGGACAATTAATGACAATTAAGTTTATGGGGGGGGGGAAGCAGAAAGAGGGATGGAGGGAGGAGGGTGGGGCCTTAGTGTGTGTCACACTTTATGGGGGCAAGACATGATTGCAAGAGGGACTTTACCTAACAATTGCAATCAGTGTAACTGACTTATTGTACCCTCAATGAATCCCCAACAATAAAAAAAAAAAAAAGAGTTTAAGATCAAAAAAAAAAAAAAAAAAAAAAAAAAAACTAAAATTACTCCTTATCAACCCATGGACACTGTGGAGAGGAAAGTTCTGACAGCCCAGCCCTAAACTGAGCTAAGGCTGGGGTGCTGCTGTGGACAACTGTGCCTCCTCCCGTAACCTGTGAAACTAGTTCTGTAAGTGTGTGTTGTGAGGAGGCTAGAGCCAAGAAGGGAGCATGGCGGAGCAGTGAATTTAGATCTGTTGAAGTGAGATGTGTAAAACAGTGAGAGTGGGACTAGCCTGTCAAGAACAATGAAGCCTCATGGAGTGGGTAAATTCAGGTCAAGGGGGAGGAAAGGTATTTTAGATAAAAATGTAATTCTGAAAAGGACTCCTCCTTTGAATGATATTTTTGTGTTCATTTTGGTGTAATGCTGAAAGCAAGCTTCTGTTTCTTGATGTTCTAATTATGTATTGGCGTATGTTCAGGACAATCACAGTATTGATGAAGTATGTTGAGCCTAGGCCAAAATTCAGGCCTGTATAGTCCACTGATGCTGTATTGGGAAAGCCCTTGTGCCTTGGAGGCAGAGTAAGTACACAGGTTGGGTGAATTGCTTACATACAGGCCGAGCGATGCCCGTGGCACCTGTGCCCTTTGCCCAGTTTATGGCTCTGTGGTCCCATAGCCTTCTTCAGTACTTCCAGAATATGGCAAGCCACAGTGAGTAGAAATGGAAAGAAAAAAGCAGAGTACTGAGTAGATGCACATATCAACGGCAGAAAGATCCTAAAACATCACTTCAGGAGATGGACGATGAGCCTAAAACCAGATTCAAATGTCAATTGCCATAGTTTTTGCCAGTGAACATCTCTGGGAGAGTAGAGACATCCATCCCAAACCAAATGTCATCACAGTTCATTAACACACAGTCAGTGCAGTTATGTTGAAAATCTGAAGTTGTTCCAAACTGATCAATATATTAAGAAACAATTAGAAGACAAACCAGATTTTTGCTTATGCCAGTTTTCATCCATGATAATCACCAGGTGAATGCAGAAAACTGAGCCCAGCTCCACTGAGCCAGGCAGGAAACACACTCCCCTCCGCCTTCCTTCAGCCACCTCAGCACACTGCCTGTGTTTCATTCCCAGCCAGAGCCACACCCACTCCTACCAGGTGGTACAACTTTCCACCCAATTTCAGTGAAACCCGGCCTTCCATCACTTCACAGGATATTGAAATATAAAACTTTCCATGCCTACTTCCACAAGGGAACTTAAGACTATTTCTCCAAAGGCAAAGCATCATATTTATTGCACTATTTATGTGTTTCTTAACCATTTCACATGTGTAGAAGTGTGCTTGTGTTTTTAATTAGTTTTGAGTATTAGGCTCCCAGCCCCATTTTTCTTATAAGCCTTATGGTTTTTGTTGTGTAAATTTGCATAATGTGGTATTTGTGACATTGTATAATGTCATCTTAGAGCAGCACTGACTGCACTATAAAAATCCTTTGTCCAGCAATCCTTTGTCATTATGTAGAGGAGATGAAGAGTCAGTAAGTTAGTATCTCAGAAGACACGAATCCAGGCCTGCTACAGAGATGTTTCTACCTTATAGTGGACAAAAAGAATGCTCAGAAAACAACCAAAAAAAAAAAAAAAAAACCAGGGAGGGGAGGGAGGGAGGAAAAGAAGAAGGAAGAGAGGAAAAAAGGGAGGGAGGGATAGAGAGAAGGACGGGGGAGAGGGAGGGAAGAAGGGTAAAAGAGAAGAATGAAGGAAGGGAGGAAGGGAGGGAATGAAAAAGTATATTAAAATTTTCCCTATGGAAATCCAAATTATGCTATTTGATAACCATCCTTCTCAAGTAAAATTTGTTGTTATCCATTTTTTCTGCTCCACCATTTGCCATCACCCACCACAACCACATTCTCTTTTAGTGACAAAGATATTACATGCTCATTACATAAGGTGGGGTCCACTCCGCCCCACCTTAACCTGACTCCAGATGAAGAGCTTCTTAAGATTGCTCTCGGCTACCTAGAAGAAGTAAGTAACCTAAGATACAAAGGCTAAGGCTATCAACTAACACAGATCCACCTTTCTGTGCATCTGAACTTGAGGGTCTTTTATAAGATTAAACCAGATATGCATTACTTGCAGTTGAATTTCCGATTGACTCAGGAAATCTCTCATCGTTCCAGTTACTCTCCCAGATATAGTCAATTCTCATCATTTGTCAATTCTATATTTGGGGATTCATTTAGTAGGTAAAATTTATTTGTAATCCCAAACTCAATACTTGAACTGATTTCAGAGTGATTTGCAGACATGTGCAAAGCAGTGAAAAATTGTAAATCACCAAAAGGGCAGTTTTTCCACTGAGATTGAACAAGGTAATGCTCCTCCTGTTCTGGTCCAGCCTTCATACTGCAAACAAGTGTTATTCTTTGCCCACTACTTAATGTCATGTTTTTTGATTTTTTGTACTGTTTAAAATGGCCCCCAAATGTAGTGCTAAAGTGATGTCTAGTGAAAGAAGTTCTTACAGCCCAATGTGTCTTAGATAAGTGTTGCTCAGGCATGAGTCACAGTACTACTTGCTATGAGCCTGATGTTAATGAATCAAAAATGTTAAACAGTATGTTTTTAAACAGAAATATACAGAAAACAAGGTTACATATTTATTGGTTGGCAGAAAACAATAAACAAGGTTATATAGTTATTGATTGACAGAAACCAGAAGATATAAGGAAGCTGATCCCTTGGAGCAATAGTTTAGGATTCAGTAATTCACTCTTCAGAGACTTCATAGCACACAACTATTGTGAATAACAAGAATCAACTCTACTCTACATGTTTTATTGTAGTTGCATTTTATGTGTCAATATTATTGTGGCTGCCTTTTATGGGTCAATGTTTCTGCATTGCTATCTCTTTTTCTAGAGAGTAGGCACAGAATCCACATTAAAGCAGGTAGGACATACTTATTCATATGTTGTAAAAAAAGTCATGTTACATAGTGGTTGATTTTGATAAAAGTTTCCACAAATGGACCATTGAGACTTATTTAATAATTAAAGCCTTAAGGGGCTCCTGTGTTGACTCTTCAGTAAGGGATGGCTGTTGACCTACCTGTTAGGATTAGTTTTGCTTTTTGTAGTAGTGGATAGCTTGGTAGAAATTGTGGAAGCTCAGTTCACTTGAATTGTATTATTATAGTTCATTCAGAATGCAAAGAAAAGGACTGTGATAAAATGTATCATAATGAAAGGTGTAAGAATTCTAAACTCACCAAAAAATATGTTTATAGAGTGTGACGAGGCTAAGTAATTGAGCGACAAATTATTGATTGTTCGTCCTGTATTCTTTCTCTGAGTTCCTTCATTTGAAGGAGATATTGAAGCTTTTAAGATTCTTTGCCAAAAGGGAACATTGCGTATTCCAAACTATTGTCTGGAATATGGAGCTTAGAATACTCAGTTTTTAAAAAAATACACTGAAAAGTGATAGCAAAAGTTTACCATACAAACTTTTCTTGAATCGGTCCTGTGGCCTTCCCCATGAACACTTACTATGGACCGTTTAGTGGAATTACCCGGGTCACTCAGAAAGTTTTGAGATAGGCTGTGTTATGGCCCATTATTTCATTTCCAAGAAACACAGTTGTCAGCGTCCTTTCCGATCCACCTGTACAAGTTTTAACTTGCTTGGCTTCGAGGTGTTACCGGGAGGATTTCATTTGTTTCTGTCTACATGGATTTTGTTTCTGGATTTTTTGTGTATCACAAAATGTTCATACTGAACTATATATCTGGGATTAAACCAACAAGTAATAATTGTATAACTATATGTTTGCAGTTTGGAAAGAATGCTAACATGTGTATACATTAACTTCTCATAATGAAATTCTCAATGATTTATCTTGCTTATCTTATCTTTCCACACTCACAATTGTAAATATTCATTATTATATATTTATGATAATAAATTTTAACTGAAAAATATATCAGTTTGGGAATAAATTATCCAAATTATACAGATAAAAATTAGTATTTCACTTTATAAAGTCATTTCCCACAAAAAAAAATGAGATTATGTAACACTTGAACTGGATTTTTAACCCATTCTTTTCTGAATCTCTAGTTTTCTATATGGGCAGTATCATAAATACAGGGGTGCTTATTATTATGGGTCAATTAAAAAATAATATTGACAACTAAATCATTTTATGCCTTAGGAATTAAAAGAGTTTCCCAATAACTATTTTACTATATACTATAGTAAACTATATACTATACTATATACTGTAAACTTTATACTACAATAAAAAAATTATTGATAAAAAGTTGAAGTTATTTTTATTTTTGTAAATTTTATTTTACTTATTTTTTATTTTTTGAGTGAGTACTCTACCCAAATATTTTTTTTTTGTTTGCTGTGGTGTCATAGCTCACAGCAATCTCGAACTCTTGGGTTTAAGCCATCCTACTGCCTCAGCCTCCCAAGTGGTTGGGACTACAGGCACCTGCCATAACAACCGGTTAGGTTTTCTATTTTTAATAGAGACGGGGTCTTACTCTTGCTCAGGCTGGTCTCCAGCTCCTAAGATCAAGGATCCACTCTCATTGGCCTTGGAGAGTACTAGGATTACAGGTGCAAGTCACCACACCTGGCTAAGAAGTTCTTTTTCAAATAACTTCTAAGTAGAACAAGAGATTATATCATTTTAAGTATTAAAATTCCTGGATCTTACTTAATTTATCCCATAGAATTACAACAAAAGCACTTGCTGATTATTTTGTAAGTGTCTGGAAAATTAAACATTTTTTATAAAATAATATTTTCAAAATCAATAATCTTTGGAAGACAACAGTCTGTGCTGATAACATTAGCAATAGATGATCATAGTAGATTAGCCAAGCTTTCTGAAATAACAAAGTTCACAAAATGGCTGCTCTAAAATATAACAAAGAAATGACATGTTGGCCGGATGAGTGTTTACCAGAGTCTTACATGGCAATTCCTTTGGTCTAGACTGGGAAACACAAATAAATAGAATGATGACTATACAACGTGATAATATGCAAGAAGTTTACACAAAAATTCTGAAATGTATTAGAAATGTTATATTTTCTAATTTTAGTTTTAATGAAAAGGAACCATCTGTGTGCCAATACCTAGAATGAAAGGAAGCCATTAAAGAATTAGTAAGCTGCTCTCCTGTGGTGCTGAAATGAAGAGTGCACACAGCAACTCCTAGCTGTCTTAATATTGTTATTTCTCTTATTTTATCATAATCCCAGATGTTTATTTGTTCTTTTTTAGTAGCCTGGAAAGGTAAAACTTTAATAATATAAAAACCTATTTTGGGCTTTTAGATTATGGAAATAATCAATAATTGAGCACATGAATGCCGCACCCACGGCACCATAGCCGTAGTGAGGCGGCGCTGTCCGCGTTCTAGAACGACGGGAAGGTGGATTGTGCTCCACGGAGCTTAGCCCCCAGCGCCCCCAGTATGCACAGCATCAGAAATGTTGCCTAGCATGCTCAGTTACCCACTTAAGTTTAAAGATTGTGGCATCTATTCATGTGTTTGTCATTCTGTACCAGAAGTCTGTTTGTTCTGATAAACTATCAATATGTACTTTCTTAAGAATGAACACAATACACTGTTGATCCAAATATAACACCACCTCATGAGCTTGCTAGACTCAGTGGCACTACTAATGAACACACAAAGAGGTTTTTCCCACCATAAATATCAGTGGGGACAGAAAAAACAGAATAAATGCATAAACAGAACTTTTACAAGACATGACCTCCCACAATAAGGATTTGTTCAAACATCTTGCTTCACTAATTTTCATATGTAATACAAATCAATAGAGTAGTTTAATGTTTAACAAACAATTATAAATCAAAGTATAGTTACTAATAAGAGTAAAAATATATAGAAAATATATATAAAAGTAGTCAAGCATTATACATAGAAGAATATGTTTAGCTGTTTTAAAAATAAGATCATAAGAAACTGAAAAGAGTTGCAGGACTGAGAAGAGTTGTAAGCCTTGACATTCCTAAAGAGGGAGTAAGCAGGTGTTACTGATAAACCACCTCCCTCCGGAGAGCAAAACCTTGAAAACATGTAATGCATGATAAGCCGCATATGCAGACACAAAGATAATTTACAAGCATAAGCAGAATGAAGATTGCATTGTTTGAACCTTGGAAAGAAAATGTATAAATACCAACATATACTCTCAGTAAAATTTGCAGCTGCATACTTTAACCCGTAGTGTGCCAGACTGTCATTCCTGCGCCGACCTCTCAACTTTCCTCGTTCCTTCTCCCTGCTTTCCCTCGGACTGAAGCCCACCGACAGGGTGGTCCGTGGCACATGAAAAATGGGCTATCAAGGCTAAAATTATTCTTTAACTCATAGGGTTGTTTTAAGGCTTAAATGAATTAATGCTGAAGTCTTAGGCAAGCTTTAGGCACATAGGAAGTATTATATGTGTTTAATGAGTTAATTAATATGTGTTTTTTATATATAGCCTCATAATAAGCCTCCAAATATTTAAAAATAATAACTGATAATACCATAGGAAAACATATGTATGAAAAGATAATTATACATTTTAAGGTAACTTATTCAAAAAAATGTGTCTAGCTAAAATATAAACAAATCACATAATATTTGACTAATAATTTTACTCAAATATTCAAATAAGTATAGTATTTCAATAATACTATAAACACATTTAATATACTTTATCATATTTATACATAGGGAAATACATAGTCCCCCAAAAACCTACCTATTATTTTCAAGTATATATAGACTGTCACAGTAATTAACCATGTTAACAGGTTACAGAGCAAACCTTTACAAATATCAAAGATAATAATGTATATGTTCTCAAAGAATTCAAAAATCAATAACAAAAAATAGCACATACATATATATATATATATAGAAATTTGGGGGGAAATAAATAATGAAACCACACAATTATAATTTGCCATGAAAAATCATTTAAAAATTACAAAGTACAAGGAACTGAATGAGAATTAAACAATTACATTTCAGAAGTTGTAAGAAATAGCTAAAGTGACGTTTGAAAGGCAATTTTAAAAATAAAATCATAAGAAAGCAAGACAGAAAACAATATCAAATAAGAATAGGATATATGCAAAAAATAGCAACAGGAAAATTAAAAAAATAAATAAATAAAAAACTAAGCTTGGTGCCGGTAGCTCATTGGTTAGGGCGCCAGCCACATACACTGAGGCAGGCGGGTTTGAACCTGGCCCAGATCTGTTAAACAACAATGACAACTGCCACAAAAAAAAGCTGGGCATTTTGGTGGGTGCCTGTAGTCTCAGCTACTTGGGAGGCTCAGGCAGAAGAATTGCTTAAGCCCAAGAATTTGTGGTTGCTGTGACCTGTGACACCACAGCACTCTACCCAGGGCGACATACTGAGACTCTGTCTCAAAAAAAAAAATTAAAAAAAATACTAAAAAGCACACTAAATAAGAATACAGAGTGCAGATAGGTAAACAAAAATAATATAAATATAGATATTTTAAACATCAGCAAAGTTGAGAGCCTTAGAATTTGATGAAACATCACCCTAAAAGTAAAACACAACAGAAAAATCAATAGATATTAATGACTTTTAAAAGCATAACTTTTCTAACTTTCTCATCACTAACAGTGATGGAGTAGATACTCTCATATATGACATTATACAGGGTCAGACAATGAAGTTCACAAACCCTTCTAGAAATGGTGCTACTTGCCTCATTGCTGAATATCACTACAGTCACCCTCAAAGTGCTCCCCTTGACCATCAACAGGACAAACCCGGTGATGATGACCTTGATCACTGGGTTAACCTTCTCCAGTCTAAAGTTACCATTGTTTCCCTCTCCATATTCAATCACTATGTCTATCCCACACTCAAAGGGGTAGAAGGCAGGCTATGGATACATTCCAACTCCTGATTTGAGAAAGATCCAATTTATCCTATTTAAAATTATTCTATGAGGAAGATTTACTTCTTTGCTCCAGTTATTTATGCAATCATTTATTTATATCAGCATGGAATGTGTATTTATTTTGTACTTTGGGTGGTAATCTAACATCACATTATTCATTTTGTTGTTCAAAATTGCTCCAGCTTTATTTATTGAGAGCTTTTCAGGCTGGGTCCCATGTCCCTTTGGCATATCCTTTTGGTTTTTGAGCACTTCGTTGCTTTTTTGGCATCACCAGATGGCTCTGGTATTTTTCTCTGCTCCAGCCCTGGAATCTGCCGTTTCTTGAAGGAGCCTCGTTCTTTCCATCAGGGATGCTATGTAGAAATCAAGATTTGGGGCCAGGTGTGCTTGACGCTGCTTTAATGTCACTGCTGTCAGGCTCTCTAAGCAGACTGAGTTAGAAAATACGTGTGTATACTAATTCTTTTCTACACACACCTCCATAACTACGTTCATACCAGTCCATAGGTATATACACATGTGCATTAAGCTAAACATGAGTTGACATTAAGTTCCCACTATAATTCAGTACCACGGAAATCATTCTAGCCTTGTGTCACTTGTCTGCGATTTCTCTCTCTAGCCATGAGATACTTGGCATGGAATTTTCACCATTTATATTTACGCATTCCTGGTATACACATAAAGCAAGTCCAGAGTTTCTAGCTGTACTCACTGCCCCACCTTTATGAATAATAACTTTACCAACAGGAGTACACAGTTTATGTACAGTTCTTTTTGTCTTGTTTTTTGTTTTGTGCTTTTACATTCCCTCATTAAAACACCACTTTCCAAATTACTTAGAAGCCTCATCACTTTTATTGTGCTAAATCCCTAGCCATTAAGGGTTTATTTATTTCTACAGCAAAGCGCCAAATGACTCTGATGCAAATAAAGCTAAATACAAGCTTTCGGGAGGATTTATTGTACTATGGTGTTTTCCAAGAAATAGTGGATTCTTAAAGGGATGAAAACTCAATGACATTTTCTGTCTTGTTAATTTTACATGTTTTGGACCATTTACAGTTTTTAGAAAGCCAAGACTTTAAGTATTTCTCCATCTTCCAAGCAGGGAAAGTCTAGAATGATTTCAGCTACGAGCAGACAGTTTATTTGGGGGGTAATTGATATGAAGGAGTTGGGTCAGGATGAGCTGGTCTGTAAATAAGGGGGCCTCCTCCCCCAAATTAGCTTTTTATATCACTTTGTCACAACCCTCTAAATGATGGAGTGCTAAGAAGAGGAGCTGATCTTATCTGCCAAGGTCTAATCAGGACCTTCACAATACAAATGCTTTTGGAAGTAAAGTAACTTTCTCACTAGTGCACATTGATCTGTTTAGGTGACTTAGAAGAGGGCCTCCGAGGACACTTAGTTGAGCCCTAGGATGCTAGCTAATGTGAGGATTTTTGTGGTGGTGGAGGGGAGAGGACGAGCAAATGTTTAAAATATCTAAAAGAATTTTAACTTGCATTAAAATCAGTTGAAGCAAATGTTTATATCTTGGTTCTATAGCCACTTTAATGTTGCTCTTTAAACAAATATGAATTAAAATTGCATTCTGAAACTAAGCAACTGGAAAAAAGGAGTTTAACAATTGGAGCCGGAGATAATTGTGAGATTATCTCACAGGATTGTGAGATAACAAATGAGAACAGGAAGATGGGGTTTTCCAAAAAGGCCTTTATAAAATGTTTATTGTTTATTCTGTAAGTTAAATGGCTCCCATTGTCTTCATTTAAATCTTGTGTGTTCTCAAATTTACTTTTATATAGAGTGAGGCTCAGGGGTCTGTCAAGAGTTGAGCTGAACTGAGAACTGACAGGCAAAGTGTTGGAGCAGTCGATTGAGACAACCCACCAAAATGAAAGTAATAGCCAAGCTTTTATTTACTAACTGCTGTAGCATAAGCCAGAGGTCAAAGAAGCTGGCTCACTTACTGGACCATTTTTTCCCCAAGGAAAAGAAAAGCCTCTGCCAAAGGCCACCATAAAAAGGCCTTAGAACGGGAACGCATGGGATGCTGGGAGGGATGCCCTGTGCTTCCAGGGGCACAGCCAGCAGAAGGGCCTGGGTACCTGATTCACCTCCTCCAGTGACTGCAGCCACTGGCTTTGTGAAAAGTCACATGTGGAAGGGCACCTGTCTCCCCCAGGTATTATTACTTATTATTTCTAAATATCTTTAAATGTGTTGATATTGTAAAATCTTTTCTTTTTCATTTATTTTTCTTTGAATTAATTTTGAATTTTATTCTAAGTTTCAAAGCCCTCGAAATTGGCAGAAAAGATTACAAAGTGCCTTTCTTGTCCAATAAACTCTTCCAAGGCATATTAATCTTTCATTGTCTTTATTTCATGACTATAACTTGTAGAAAGCAGATAAGACGAATATGTGTATGTAAAATGCACACACACAAATGAATTGCATCTTACAGAATGCAATTGATTATTGCCCTGTTAGCAAACTAGTTTTGCTTCCATCATCAATGATTTCAGCATTCTTCTTGCCAATGATATATGGTTCTTTGAATGCTACAGTTGTAACCTCATACTGGAGGTTACATCCTGATTTACTCATTAATAAAATAAAAGCTTTGGCGTGTGTTTACTCCACATTCAAAGGAGATTAATGATTTTATCTTATTTTTTAAAAAATTCTTTAATATAAGTAGCATATACCAATTTATTAAATACCATTAAGAGCTGAGTAACAAAAATGACAAACACCCTCAGTCAACTATCCTCAGGTGCAATCCCTTCCTCAAAACCCGTATTTCTAGCTGCTTTGGTAGCCACCACATTTTTAAATAACTTACTCATACTATTATGTCTTTTCTTAGTCAGTTTTAGATGCATTGACTTCTTATGTTGGCGCAAATTCTGTTTTCTAACATCAGCTCTACCTTTTACTCCTGATGCCAACTTGCCCTTAGTCCAATTTCTAATGGAATACCCCCTTACCGTTTGCATGGGCTCACTCTTCCTTCAAGTTTTCAAACTAAATTCCAACTTGACAGGGAGGGCTTCCTGTCTAACACGTTAACTATCATCTCCTCTCTCACTTTCTCTTCCATGCTTTCTAAATTTACTACATCATACTTATAAAGAATTTGTCATTGGCATTGTGTTTTTTTACTTACAATTATAATAATTGCTGTATTTGTTTATCTCTCCAGTTGTTATTTTCCTTGTTGTTGTTTCTGTCTCCCTACCAAACTATAAACTGCATAATGGAGAGGACCAGTTAAATTACCGAATACTTTTTTACTAAGTGGAAATCAGAAATCAGTCACAATCAGACTTTGCCCTTAATAAGCTCACTATCCAATAAGAGATACTGGCTTGTACATACCCTTACAAATGATCTATTTTTAATTTACAGAATTCCACAAATTTCATTCAGAGTCCATTTGTAATAAAGCAAATGAAAATCACTATAGTGAAATTGAATTCCTCTACCTTGTTGTCAATATCCATACCCATGAAAGAATTGTATCAAGTACACACTATAGATAAAGCACCTAAGTAGCCAGGGCAGTGAGATTCTGAAGTTTCTAGTGACAGATTAAAATCACATATGGAAAACAATGAAACACATATAACACATTTTCAAGAAGGAGTTATACCAGTACGTGGTAGCCTTTGCCAAGGACCAAATGAGAGGGGAAATAATAACTATTCTTTGAATTAAGGGCATAGTGACATCACTCTGATGTCACAAATAATATGTTTCAAAGAGTCAACTGTGCTTAAGTTGGGGTCTTCATAATATTACTTTTAAAAGCAGACATGGGAGGGGCATCTTGGAATGCATATGGCGTGCTTAGTCAACAACCAATAAATGGTTTTGTTTGCGGCCAATGTAGACACATAGAGGAACCTCCTTCTGGAAGCTGCATCATCCAGCCTTATTGAAACATAAGACTTTAGTCTACCTGTGTGTGTGTGTCCTGCTGAGTCTTCTGCTTCCGGAAGCCTATAGAAATCATAAAACTGTTCCTCTACTTAAGTTATAACAGATAGTTGGTATCAAAAAATAGCTCATGCTTAATGCGAGCATTCCCAGTGGGCTGTTTCAATCTCAAATTATATTTGCTCCAAGGAGAGCACACAACGAATCACAATGAAGGGGAAATGCATCAATGGATAAAAATAGCACTGACTACCTTCCAAGTGTACACAATTAGGGAGAATTCTGGGGTTATGGATGGCTGTTTTATAGAACACATGGGGACAATTTAGTCCATCTTTATTACGTCTGCAATGCAAATCAGCATTTTCAAAAAGAACTTCCAAATCAATTTCCTTATGCCTGCAAAGTTAGGGTCAATGAGGCCAGGGTATCCTCACCTCAATTATGAGCAATTCTTTGCCCCTTGGTTTTCAGCTTTCAGCACAGAAAACTGCTTGAAAGCAGAAGGCAGGCTTTGTCAAGTCCTCTCACCCCAGTGGGCAAGAATGGTAATTTAATTCAATTAAAAATTGTACTCATCCCAAACACGGCACACATTTCTGATTTGCAACAAGGAAACTTTAATCAAGTTGATTTAAAATGTTTCTAGATGTCTCCAATGCCCTCTACGACTACAGTCCTGTTCTTCCCTAGTCTAGTGCTCACCCAGTTGCACAGGCACGCCACTGAGGATCGTTCCTTATTCTTCCGTCTTGTTTCCAGTTTCCCCAAATACAAACAGTCACAGAGTTCCTCACATTGTACCTCCTCCTTATCTCTGGCCTCTGTCCCTTTCTCTCATGTCTGAATTATTACAATACATCTCTAGCCAATATCTCTGCCTCCACGTTTGTCTCCTAAAATCTCACTGACTCAATTGCTTTGGTGCAGTTTCTACACCTTTGCCTCCCAGTACACCGCAAGCCCCTGCCTGACGTTAACTATGTTAGCACTTTTTTTGAGCACAATGCCTCAAACATGCATGGTTATTATATTAGCAAACATAAAATGTTTTTTTGCAAACTACCCATTGTTTGTCTAATTTTTATCCAAAATCCTCCCTTTTGAATCCTGTCTCAGTTAAGTAAATCTCTAAACAAAAAGAACAATACCTCCGCAGTTTCAATAAACACAGAAATGTATTGAAGTTCTCCCTACTTTTTAATACCTACACAAATTTAGAAAATAGTCAAAAGAATGAATCAAAAGCTGCCTGTGCTGAAATTAAAAAGACTCAAATCTCATACTATAACCCCAAATAACATGAGCCAGAAAATTTTCATTAATAAAACTCAATTTCAACCAAATTGGAAGTTCATGGCAGAAATAAAACACCCTCAATTCTGGTAGGCTCCATGCAACATTTTCAGAATTAAATGGGGGAAAATATTCATACTCCATTGATAACTAAATAAGGGCATTGATGTGAGAGTGTCGTGCGGAGGAAAAGGATCACATCTGCTGACACCCTGAATACCAGTAGGAATTATCACTCTTGGAGAATAAAATAAGTTGTGTGCACAAACAGTTATATTTTCTGATATCCAATCAAATGGCTGAGATCTGGGGCCAACCTCAGATTGTGAAAGTAAAGACCATATATTTTTTAGCAGTTTTAGGTTCACAGTAAAACTGAATGGAGGGTTCAGAGATCCCCTGTATACGCCCCACCCCCCACTCCAGCACATGCCCAGTTTCTGTCATTATCAACAGCCCTCACCAGAGTGGCCAATTTCTTTACAAATGATAAATCTACAAGAATACACAATAATCATCCAAAATCCGTAGTACACACTTGAGTTCAGTCTTGGTGTTCTGTAGGCTATGTCTTAGATTCCATTTAGACAAATGCATAATGGCATGAAACCACTGTCAAATAGTGTCCAGACAGAGTAGTTTCACTGCTCTGAGAATCCTCAGTGCTCTGGCTGTTCCTTCCTCCCTCCCTGCTAACCTCTGGCAACCACTGATCTTTTCCCTGTCTCCACAGTTCCACCCTCGTAACCCAGTTTGAATCATAATACTATGTAACCTTTTCAGATTAGCTTCTGTCCCTTAGTAATATTCATTAAAGATTCCTGCATGTTTTCTCATGGCTTGATAATGCATTTCTTCTTACCACAGAATAATATCCCACTGCCTGGATGGATCACAGTTTATTCATTCACCCACTGAAGTACCAGTTAGTTGCCTCCAAGTTTTTGGTAATTATGAATAAAGCTGTTTTAAACATCCATGTGAGCAGGTGTTGTGTGGACATAAATTTTCTGCTCTTTTGAGTAAATACTGAAGAGCCAGAGAAGTTATTTTTTTAAATACACTTCATGTTGGTGTTGTCAAGACAACGATAAAAGAATGCTAAAACTTCTGGGTGGAATCATGAGGAGAAAGAGGACGTTTACACAGTCTCAAGCCTCCTGCTAGAGTGCTCATTAAACACGAAGGAAGAACAGGAAGTTTACAGAGGAGAGCAAGAAGTAACCACCATATGAGGAAAAATGTAATCAAACAACATGATAAGCAATCAGAGGCTGTGCCCAAAACGCACAATATAATTTATGTAGCATTTCTCTCTATAGGCATAACCTGAATACCATCATGAGTACACAAATAGAATCTGGACAATGTTCTACAAAATTGTCAATCTCTACTCCTCGAAGAAAAATATAAATGTAATGCATGATTCTGGATTAGACAATAAATCCAGAAAAACAAAGCCGTTCTGACACACATTATTTAGCCAAGAAGCAAAATTGAAATTTAGACTGTAAATAAGAGAATGCTATTGTATCAACATTAAATTTGCTGAATTTGACATCTGCAGTGTCATTTTATGAGAAACCGTCCTTGTCCTTAGAAAATACACAATGAAATATTTAGGAGAAATGTAGAGTAACATATGCAAATTTGTTTCAAAAATGTTAGAAAAATAATGTATGCAGAGAGAGAGAAGGAATATTCCTAAGTTTAGATCAATTTCTAATATATTTTTTTACATATACATGTGTTTATTTGGTTTCCACTTTTTGCCTTCACAAAATCAAAAAGGCTTAAAATTTAATAACAATAACAATGTTTCAGACAAGGACTAGAAACAAAAACCTCATAAAGAACGAACCAACATAAATACATTCAGAAAAGAAATCAGATGATTGCTGTAATGAAATATTGAGCAATAATGATAATAATGCGAAAACAGTAACATTCACATTCTCAAATAAGAGTATGTCTGTTATAGAATGCTTTGACACTGAGGTTCAGTATGGAGTCATCAGTTAACTTCTTTTTATTTTTTTTCCAAAGTCTCAAAAAATAGACAACTAATGTTTATAAATAAAAATAAAAGACAATTTCAAAGAACAGATCAATGCAAATCTTATAGACACCAGAAAAAGAAGAAATACTTCCAAATAATTCTACTTCATCTGGATACACCCCATATTAAAATTGGAAAAAATATATTATTATAAAGGGAAATTACAAACATATTTCACTTATAAATGAGGATGCAATATCCTAAACAAAAAAAGAAAAGTGACTAATTCTTACATAAATTGGATTTAATTTTGACCACAGTACACTACTTAAACATTAATTTTTAATTCAACTTGTTAATATGTTGTTTAGGACCAGCTTCTAATACTTTATCATTTGTGCTTTCAATGTCATGAAAATATCTTCAAGTTCCTTTTTTTAACATTGAATTTAATGTTTAATGTTTGCAGGCACCTAGGATAACTTTATCCTTTTTCCTACAACCATTTTCTTCATTTATGTTGATGAGTTCATCTTCCCTAAGATCATCTGGTTGTAGTCTAGAATCTCTTGAACAAGGGAGGTTTCAACTTTCCCACACGCAGATGTTTCTTCTATAACTCCATTTATGTATTCAAGTGAATTCTATCTCCAGCGTTTATGAGTCAACTCCTTTCTTCGATTACCACTGTTTTAAGTCACATTTATTACTAGGAGATAAAAAGGCAACAAAACTCTTCCTGTGTTGTTTGTGTGAGAAATAACAGACCTGCAGAAGCCAATGGCTAGCAGACTTTGAGAGAGTATGTGATTGGTCATTGATCACAGTGCAGACCTGTTGGCTATTTAGCGATTTGTGTATCAAGATCTAGCAGCAAACTGTGTATTTTATAAACCACTCCCAGTTAATATTAGAAATACAAATCTATATCTATCTCTTTACCTATATCCCAGCTTTGATTCTTTGAGAGTTATTTTATCTATTTCAAGCCAGAAAAGGAACAGTAAACACTATTCTACCCTCTACCAGGTATCATTAGTTTCTAATAAAACTGATTGTAAAAAAGTAAAAAAGCAATATAATTGATAGACTAGAGATTGCCTAAAGATTTCCTGCCAGATATTATTGAAAGAGAGTACATGGGAAGCTAATTTATTAACCTACTTTTTAAGGATCTTTGACTTATGAAACACGAGAACTTTGTAAAATGCTGTTCTTAGACTTAGTTTTTGAGCTGTGTTAGTTGCCTAAGGATAACCATTTTCAGCAAAGTCATAAATAAACTTATTCCAAAAGATGAAAACTTGTGTGAATGGGGTCCACAGTTCACCATATATATATATATATATATATTTTTTTTTTTTTTTTTGCAATCCTGATCTCTTAAATCACCAGTTACTTGATAAGGGCACCTAAGAACAAATGCCCTGATTTCTATATGCCCTGAAGAATATCTGCAATATTTTATTTGTCAAAATTTTAATTTTATATTCTCTTGGAATCTTAGATTTTTTTTTTAATCCACTTAAGGGCAAGTCTGTTTTTGCAGCATCCCTGGGATCTGCCTAACTTCCTATAATGGGTAAACTATTCATCCTCATTCTTCAGGGACAGAATGTCTTTGGAAAAAAATTCCGTCAGTCTAATGGGAACTACCCACAAGGCACCAGTAATCTATCTTCCTGCAAGACCACAGAAGAAAGCTACGATGCTTATAGATCACAATTGTGATAACAGGTAATGCAATATTTCTCTATCAGCCCCCTTCAATGTTGTATAGGCACAAAATAAGCCTCACTCTTGAGTATGTTTCTAAAATTAAGCTAAACAAATTAAAACTGAAAGAACAGCATATCAGCCAGTTTACACATTAACAGAAAGCATTTTATAGGAGAAAGGCTTTACTGCCCTTTGGTAGGAGGATACCAGGCCATTAATTTATTTAACAAATCTTTTATGTGCCTATTATGTGAATCCTTGAGAAGATAATATCAGGGAAATGAAAATGGGAAACTGAAGCAATTGCCCCTGAAAAAAAGCACAACTTTGAGTTGTTAATCATTTCATCAATAGTTACGTCAATTATTGCAAAGGTTCTGCAAACACCAGGGTAGAGCAGGCACTGTTTATTGACTAAACAAATGTGTTACATTCCAATGCCCTACAATTCCTTCATGTAGATAGGTGTCATTGAGAGTGACGAAATACAAATTGCTTCTGAATTATCATCAAATTCATATCAGCTCCTCACTGTCATATGAGCTCTGACTCATTGGACAGCAGAACTTCAAGTACTAGGAAGGGAAGAGTATGTGATACACACTTAGGCATAAAAGAAAACCCCATATTTTAGAATGGTAAAGACTACTGACACAAGAAATGTAGGAGTGAAGCTTTGATGGGGAAGGGGCCATAGTTATCGAGCTTGACCCACGTCTGGGGGAGATGGAACTATCATCAGAAAATGCATTCAGAAATAAGAAATCTTGAACAAAAAGAAAAAAAAACTAGAGGCATAATACTACCTGACTTCAAAATACAGGTGGTCCATGGTTCAAACTAGGATTTTTTGACTTTATAGTGGTGCAAAGTGATCACACATTCAGTAGAACACCTCAAGAACACCTAAAATCATTGTTTTTCACTTTCAGTACAGTATTTAATAAATTGCATAAAATATTCAACACTTTATTACAAAACAGGCACCATGTGTTAGATGATTTTGCCCACCCGTAGACTATTGGAAGTGTTCTGAGCTCCTTTTGCGTAGGCTAAGCTAAGCTATGATGTTGAGTAGATAGGTTGGAATTGCCAGCAAGCTAACTTATTTTCCTGAAGATTGATAAATAAATAGAAAATAAAACATATATTTAATCTTGCCTTTCATGTACGGACTGCACCTAAACAGTTGATAAAAGAATATTCTTTATTGAAGAATCACAGCTAATGCAAGTACAAAAAATGATAGAATTTTAAAAATCACTATATTAAAAGCTCAGATGATATTTTACACCTAGGTCATTGTTATTGGTAACTGCTAAAGACATTCAAGAAAAAATTGCTTGGGAAGGTAAATGAAGTTATCAGGTGTAATGCATTTTCAACTTGCAATGGGCTCATCAAGACATAGTTCCATTATAAATCTGGGCACATCTGTAAGATACATGCACAGATACACATACACAGAGAAAATAAATGGTATTAATATTGTTAGAGATCTAGTGTAAGAGAAACAAGATAAAAATAGAAAATCAAGAGTTAAGCAGAAAGCCTTTCATGTTAAATTTGAATTGCAATTTTATTTATGATTTCTTGACATGCCTTTTCTCAAAGTATGTTTTGCAGCAGTATTCCCTACAAAATTTAAACAGTAATAAACCAGGGGCATAAAAACCTGATATCAATATTGCAGACTCAAAATATTATCATTTCCTTGGAAATGCACTAACTCCTTGGAAAAATGCACTAACTCCTTGGAAAAATGACCTTTTCGGGACTGGGGAAAGAAATGTGTAAGACTAACCTGGAGCGGGGCGGTGCCTGTGGCTCAACGGAGTAGGGCACGAGTCCCATATGCTGGAGGTAGCCGGTTCAAACCCAGCCCGGCCAAAAACTGCAAAAAAAAAGACTAACCTGGAGCATCTTCACAGAGAACAGGGGAATCTGAAAGACAGTGGGCGTGCTGCTCTAATATATGCTGGGAAAGTAAACCAGGCAAATCATGGAAGTATTCAAGTGTATTGAGGCTGATGGAAAAGGGCTGCAAAAGGTTAAATACGGGATCATTTGGGTACCAAGAGGATAATGAGAGCAATGGACTAAAATATATATAAAAAACAGTAATACTACTTAAAAAAATCACTTACTGGTAACTCTTGGAAGGCTGCCAGCATACCAACCTTTTTTCCTAAAGATTGATAAATAAATAGAACATAAAACATATTTATCTGCCTTTCCTACATAGACTATAACTTATAGTTGATAAAAGAATGTCCTTCTTCATTGAAGAATCATCCCTAATAAAAGTACAAGAAATGATAGAATAAAAACATCATTACTTTGGAAATTCTGACAAAATTTTATACACAGGCTATTTCTATTGATAACTACTGAAACCATTCAAGGAAAAATTGTGTGGGAATGTAAATGAAATTATCAGGCTTATAATACTCGAATCTTTTAATCTTTTTATTACTAAAAGTAATGTCTTCTCATGTGATGCAATAATATATATATATAGGTTTACCTATGAATTATTCCAGCTTCCTCTTCACCAAAAATATAAAATAAAAAAGAAAGAAAAGAACCTGAATCTAATCAAGCCTCTATGCGTTTATAGTAAATAAATGGTATAAAGGAACAAATTAAAAATCACATAAGCTCACCATCTGCAAATTACCGAATGAGGCACAATTGGCTGTTTTCTTTAATAAATAATTGGCATTTTAAAGAGGATGGGAAACTGATATGATTTAAAGCAGGCGTCCTTAGACTTTTTAAACAGGGAGCCAATTCACTATCCCTCAGACCGTTGGAGGGCCGTACTATAGTTAAAAAAAAAAAAAAAAACTACAAACAAATTCCTATGCACACTGCACATATCTTATTTTGAAGTAAAAAACAAAACGGGAACAAATACAATTCACATCACTTCATGTGGCCCGCGGGCCACAGTTTGAGGACACCTGATTTAAAGCATATATAATTCACATACATTGCAAGAGCTTGTTTACATCTTGATATTGAAAAACAAACTATAAAGGCATTTTTGAAACCAGTAGATTTTTTGAACATAGACTAGCTATTAGATGAATTTAAAGAATTATTCTTAATCTTACTGGATTAAAAATATGGTTGTATTATTATCAAAAACCCTTTAGCTGTTAGGGACACTAAATTATTTGTGAATTAGAAGACAGGATGTGTAGAATTTTATTTTAAATAATCCTGCAAAAAAGAAAAAAAGAGATGTGGGAATTGAACCAAAAATGACAAAATATCAATATTTGTAGTAGTTGTAGCTGGATGAGTCTGTGGAGGTTTGTTGTACTATCCTCTTTAATGTATATTTGAGTGTTTCCCTGTATATAAAAAAAAAACCTTAAACTTTTTTATACAACCTAAAAATACTGTTGAAAAAAATAATTCTATCAACTTTTCAATTTTGTACAGCTTTAGAATCTTACACATTCAAAGTGGCTTCAAGTGTGGGTTGAATATAGGTGTCTTGCCAACAGTTTAATTATTTGAAAAATTGGCATGATTTAAAGGAACGCTGGTACCACGGTGATATAAAGGTCTCTGTTCCAATATTTTACACATAGCAGCAATAAGCCAGCTCAGTGCTTCTCAAACTTTTGACCCCTTTCATTCTTAAAAAATTATAGAAAATCTTTACGATCTTTCTCCTGTGGGTTGTGATTATACTTATTCTTATATTTATTTATTTTGTTTAAGTCTTAATTTTTATTACTCAAAAAAGCTTCATTTTCTTATTTAGCCTTCTCTGTGCCTTCAACACTTTCATGATTTTCTGCTCCTCAATAAGGAAGGCACACTTGATTCTGTCACAGACACATTTAGCACACATGTAACCACCATAGGCCCCGTTGACATGTTTTTCTTTGTTTTAGACAACCTCATAAGAACTTTAGGTCTCACAGCACGAACCCCTCGAAGTCTACCTGGGCACACGCCACATGCAGATTTGGGTGCTTTCTCAACCTTCTTGATATAAAGTTAAACAATTCTGTTTCCAGGAGTTCAGGACAGCCCGGTTTTGTTAGAGGCTACAAACAAAGCCTACAACAGTATGTCAAATACTGCACAATTCTGAGTGCCTGTAGACAGCGTCCCCAGAAGAACTTATGCTTTATTTAAAAAGTAGAAAATTACATTTATTTAAAAATAACAAGGACACATTCATTGTATCAATAATTTGTAGTAGTTGTAGCTACATACGTCCGTGGACATTCGTTGGTGTTTCTTACGTTTTCAAAAAAGATCTATATTTATAAAAATTATTACATTTTTAAAATGAAGACAAGTTTTTCTGATGTTTGGCTTAATACACTCTCTTATTAGTCACTATACAGAATCTGTTACAATATATTGTTTTGTTTAAAGTAGATAATTAAGCTGCACGTAGATACATGTATAGTTTGATGAGAGAAGATTATTTTAACAGCCTTTTAGAATTTTGTGGGAAGCCTTCTTTGATACTGTATCAAAACTAGACAGACCATAGTTTCTTAAAGATTAATCATAGTGTAAAATTAATTAACTTTCTATAACAATAAAATCCATTGATCTCTCTTGTACTTGGTATGGTTCTTTTTCTGATGCCTAATTTTGTTTTATCACCCATTGGCCATTTGGAAAATATTATTCATTAATTTATATATATATCTTCCATTGGTGACACACTTTATTCTATGATATTAAAAATCACACTTCATATAGCCACAAATCTCATCAGAAAAGTGTTAAGTGTTAGAAAATTGACAAGCTCTAAGTAGCAGATTCAAATATTCCAAGATTCTAATTTTCACTTGAACTCACAAATTTTATCATTAGCAATAAATATTGGTCAATTGTTTTCTTTAAAATAACAGGCTTATCTTGTTTATTTTTAGTAAAATGTGTACTAAGTACCCACCTGTAAATAACTATAGCTAGCATGTCATTTGGTTTTTCAATAAAATGATATTCCATGCGAAAGCTTGGAACTCTTTAAACTCAAAGCTCAAAAAGTTATAAAAGCTTTGTTGCAGACAATCACTATATTTTTGTATGCACCAGAAGTGTGTTATATATACATCATATGTCATCAAATCAAATATTAAAAATATCGACTAACAAGTTGAAATTTAATAAAATCAGTAACTTTTACTGCTTCATTTAGTGCATTCTTAAGTGCAACTGGAAATCTATCAGTGGGAAGAATTTTTATTATTGTATGACAGAAAAGAAGATAACGGTTAGTAGTATATTCTAGTAACACTGCTCTGATTTTTGATAAAGTGCCAGTGCTTTTACCTACCATCAATGTCAATAGTCAGTGCAATGAAAAGGCAAATAACGCGGATGAAAATCGCCTTCACCCAGTGTATCTCTGAAATGGTCTTGGAGACCTCCATATGTCTGTAGACCTTCCTATGAAAACCAGCGGTCAATCTTGAACATATGATTCCGTTCTCCTGCATATGAGGTCTGACAATTAAGTATGTGAACTTGCCACTATGTGCATACATTGGCAACACTATACAAACATCTCAGTAAGGTTTCACACCGTGGTATTTCACCATTTCACAGCTGTGTTTATGTCGATGTGTGGTGGTGTCTTGTTGAGTGGCATTCATTATTGTCACTGTGTGTTTTTCTGTACCATCTCAAGTATGCCAGAGCTTGAATCGAAACAAAGAACAAACATTACATTTCTTGTTAAACTTGTCAAGAGTGGAAATGAAATCAGGGTCACGCTAGTCCAAGTTTATGGGGATAATGCCATGAAAAAAAATGGCAGTGTACAAAAGCATTAAACATTTTTCAGGTGGGAGAGAAAGCCTAACAGATGAAGAGAGGTCAGGGTGACCATTAATGAACAGAACTGATGAAAACAATACAAATTCATTGAATTGTGTGTAACCATTGTTGACCAACTGTGAGAAGCATAGCAGACCAAGTAAAAACTTATAGATAAATAGGAAAATCAACTGGGCATGAGAAAGGTGTGTGCAAAAATAGCCCTGAAGGAACTCACCAATGAACAAAAGCAAAGGGAAGTCCAGGCTTGCCAAGACCTTTTGGAGAAGCAAGTGATGTTTTAGGTCTTGTTACCACTGTTGATGAAAAATAAGTGTACCAATCTGATCCTGAAAGAAAGTGTCAAAGTGCACAATGGAAGTCCGCCAATTCTCCACAACCAAAATGTTCTGTCAGTTGAAATCGGTCGTCATAATAATGTTGCTAAAGTTTTTTGATATCAGATGGATTGGTCTTTATGAATTTGTACTAACTAGAAAAACAGTTAATCATGTTTACTATTTGGAAGTTCTGAAAAGGCTGCATGAAAAAAACAGGCAAAAAAAAAAAATTCTAAACTTTTCATCAACAACTCATGGTGTTTGGATTACGACAATGCACCAGCTCTCACGGCACTGTGTGAGCGGGAGTTTTTAGCCAATAAGTAAATAATTGTACTGGAATACCTTCTCTAAGTCACCTGATCTGCCCTCCAGTGACTTTTCTCTTTACCTGAAGATATAGAAAATATTGAATGGAAGACATTTTGATGATATTCTGGACAGCAAAGGTAACATGATGACAGCTCTGATGGCCACTTCAGAAATAGAATTCCAAAATTATTTTAGAGGATGAACTAATCGCTGGTGTCAGCGCATAGATTCCCGAGGGAGTACCTCGAAGGTGACCATAGTGATCTTCCACAATGAAGTATGTAGTAGCACTTTTTCTGGAACAAGTTTTTGAACCTAATTGTCAGCACTCTGTAAGAGACAATTGTTAACTATTTGGATACAGACAAAACAGTTAGTCAGACAACTACAACATTTTTAGGTTTATTAAGTCATTAACTGCCTTACTCAAGCCAGTAAGTTGTCACATACAAATTCCAAAGGAAAATATAGCATCTATATTAAATCATTTATTCATAATGTTTTGACTTTCTCAAGAGAAATTATATACAATGCTGAATTTTACCTACTAGACATTTGGAAATTTTTGACTGGATTTATATTGGACATACAATATTTAGATTTTTGTTTGTTTATAGATAATTGTATATCCATCCACATGCAGTTGTTATAAAATAATACAGGTAGGGCTCATGGGTCCCCATTGCCAAGTTTCCCCCAATGGTGACACCTTGCAAAACTGTAGTACAATATCACATCGACACGGTCAATATATAGCAGGGGTTCAGCACCACTGGGATCCCTCCAACCGCCTTTCTATAGCTACACCCATTTCATCCCCTTTCTTATGTCCTTGTAACCAGATTCACACAGTATGTAACCTTTTGAAATTAACCTTTTTGTTGTTTAGCATACTTCACTGGAGACTTACCCAGGTTTCTACCTCTGTCAGTAATTTGTTCCTTTTTATTACTGAGTGGTAATCTACAGTATGCATGTATTGCACTTTAATTCATCGATTGAAAGATTTCGGTTTTTTTTTTTTTTTCAGTCTGGGACTATTAAGAAAAAAGTTGCTGTAAACATTCATATACAGATATTTTTTGAACATAAGTCTTCATGTCTCGGAGATAAATGCCCAGCACTGCAATTTCTGGCTGTAGGATGGGTGCATTATTTGGTTTTTAAGAAACTGCCAAACTGTTTTTCAAAGCAATTGTACTATTTTATTTAATAAATCCCACCAGCAATGTACAAATGATTCTCTGCATCCTTTCTAGTATTTGGTGATGTTACCATTTTTTGTTACAGCCAGCCCTTCTGATCGGCATGCCTTGATACCACATTGTGGGGTTAATTTACAAATGTTAGGTTATTGTTATACTTCCACGGGTCTCTAAGGTTCGAGTCACACTTTTTCCAGTGTATTTTCCCTTTGTTGTTCAGACTGAACTATTTCTATTTTTTGCCTTTCGGTATTCTGTTTTCTTCTACCTCCTCCATTCTGCTATTGTGCCCTTCTATTGCACTTTTTTATTTTCAAATATTCTTGTATTTGGTTCTCCTTGATATCACCCATTTCTCTGATAAGATTCTCTACTTCTCTGCTGCAGCTTTCTATTTGTTGACTTGTTTTAACTTTGGACATATGGTGTTTGTTGAAATATTTGGCAGCTGCAAATACAGTGCGATGGCCTCATTACTTAATTTTTTGGGGGGGAGCAGAGTCTCACTTTGTGGCATCACAACTTACAGCAATCTCCTGCTCTTGGGCTTAGGTGATTCTCTTGCCTCAGCCTCCCGAGTAGCTGGGACTACAGGTGCCCGTCACAACGCCTGGCTATTTTTTTGTTGCAGTTTGGCCACGGCTGAGTTTGAACCCTCCACCCTCGGTATATGGGGCCGGCGCCCTACTCACTGAGCCACAGGCGCTGCCCTGGCCTCATTACTTCTGGGTAGGGGTTATGTTCTGATTCTTCAACACCCTTCTCTGACCCTACCCAAGCAGAGAAGGGAGAGAGCACTGCAGTTCTTCCAGGTGGAAGTGGATTTCCAGCCTCCTCGTGGTCTCTGACCACAATCCTGAAAGACGCAGTTGTGGATACTATCATCTCCAAATGCTGAAATCTCAAAAGATCAAAATCCCAAAAATATACTTTTGGAAAAATAAATTCTTCAAAGGGCATTTATTACATTTTAAAAATGGATTTATTTGACAAACATATAAAAACATGACAGAACAGTACACAGGCCACTTTACATAATAAAATAAGACAGTAATGACATTTTTTAGGCATAAACACTCATGTATACTAACAACACCAGTACTGATGTAAGTTATGGGCAGACAAATCATAGCCATGAAGGGATAAATCAAAACCCAAATGTATAAATACATATCACTATGATTGGTAACTGTATGCAATCGGCTTTGTAACTGAGGTCATTGGAAGCACTGTGATGGACAACGGAAGTCATTTCACAAGATTGATGAGTTGTCATCACATGTACAGTTGCTCAAAGAGCTAAGGAGAAATTTTATCCTTCTCAAAAGCCTATGTACAAAAAAGACATCTCTTCATTTATTGGGAACGTTTCAGTATTTTTACATATATACAATTCTTACTAAGTCAATGCTATCCTTGAGTTAAATTTATAAGAATTGCATAAAATGAATGAACTCTCTTGAAGTGTATATCTCTGATACTGGAAAGGATGCAAAGATGAAATACATAGCATAGAAAATTATTAATAACAATGTTGAAAATTTAAAATACTGAGAAAAAATCAAAAAAGAAAGCAAACTAAACTTAAAAATGCTAAAAAACAAACAAAAAGTAAACATACAAAAATGTGCATTACATGGATAGATCATGGGTAATTACCCAGAGGTAGTCCATGAGAGCTGGCCAACTTTCATAATCATTAACTATATTTTGAAGTCTTGCATTTCTTTTCCCTTTTTTTCTTTTTTGTAGAGGCAGGGTCTCATTATATTGCCCAGCAGACTGGTCATTACCTCCTGACCTCAAGGAATCCAAAGTCCTCTCACCTCAGCCTCCTAAAAAGTTGGAAATACTGGCACGATACACCACACTCCGCTGGGGTTCTTTGTTTGTTTGCTGCATTTTTTTCTTTCTTTATTTATTTATTTATTTTTATTATTTTTTTTTTTTGTAGAGACAGAGTCTCACTTTATGGCTCTCGGTAGAGTGCCGTGGCCTCACACAGCTCACAGCAACCTCCAACTCCTGGGCTTAAGCGATTCTCTTGCCTCAGCCTCCCGAGTAGCTGGGACTACAGGCGCCCGCCACAACGCCCGGCTGTTTTTTGGTTGCAGTTTGGCCGGGGCAGGGTTTGAACCCGCCACCCTCGGTATATGGGGCTGGCGCCTTACCGACTGAGCCACAGGCGCCACCCTGCTGTGTTTTTTAATTACTTTTCTTTTAGGGCATAGTCTCCTGGAAAATATATTCATATTCATTTTCTCCATGGCGCAACTCTTTTTGAAATTCTATGATTCAATGTACAATGGATGAGCATTTTGTATGAAGTGTTCCCATCTTCTGTGCTGTGCTTCTGGGTTGTTTTGGGTACGTGGAATTGCATTGCCCAGGAGTTCTTATACTGACCACAGATTTGGTGGAAATGATAACGGTGATCATATAGCAACACTTTTGCCTTAGTCTTCTTATCCTCTGATGTGTATAATTATTTCTGAACCAGTAAATAATTTCGGTGGCTTCTTCAAGCAAATATGGATTTAATTTATTAGAAGGTCCTGGAATTTCACTGGCTGAAAGGAATGCCTATGAAGACAAATGATACATTTTTTTTTTTTTTTTTTTGAGACAGAAGCTGTCGCCCTGGGTAGAGTACTGCAGCATCACAGCTCACAGCAACCTCCAACTCCTGGACTTAAGCGATTCTCTTGCCTCAGCCTCTGAAGTAGCTGGGACTACAGGTCCCTGCCACAACGCCCAGCTATATTTTGGTTTTAGTTGTTATTGTTATTTGGCAGGCCTGGGCTGGATTCGAACCTGCCAGCTCTGGTGTATGTGGCTGGCACCTTAGCCACTTGAGCTACAGGTGCCAAGCCAGATACATTTTTAAATTGAAGTTTTCATCATTGCCTTATGGTCTGGCCAATTGTCTCATCTGAATTTTCAGCCAAAAGTGTTGGGCTGAATGAAGAAAACAAACTTTTTTGTTAACACTTTGAAATTCACTTTTAAAAGCACCTAATTCCAAACACGTCATTATGATTTGGGAATTCCATTTTCTCCTGCAAAGCTCACCAAATCTTCAAATAAATGTTTATAAAGTGCTTCACTTTTTCAAGTCGTTAATGCATAAATGAGCAAGTATGTTCTAAAATTTTTAGATCCAACAGGGTCATGAATTATTTATATTTGATAGTAATCAGTGGGGACAGTTTTCAAAATGCCGTCCATTAGCCAAAGTGAAGCACGCACTAGTCTTTCTATGTTAGATTCAGGGGTAAATATAAGTCTATCTTTTCTGACAGTCAAATCCCTATCCAGGAACAGTTCCCTATTTGGTGTTTTGAAACACTGGAGAAACCTTTTTTACCAGCAAGCATTTGGTTCAGAAGGTCACTAAGCTTGTCAAATTCTTTTTATTCTCTGTGGTAGAGGGTTTTTTTGAAGGCTAGAGATGTACTATATATGAAGGGGAGAAAGTCACACACGATTAAATAATTTGGTAGAGGAGGTTCCTGTATTTTTGCCTGTGTTTTTACTTCTGTGATCTTTGAAACACTTGAAACATTGAGGACATATCATTGCCCCCTCTTCTACTCTGACTCACACAATCATCTCTGGAAACATCCTCACAAATAGTGCTTTAGTAAGTTTCTGAGTATTCCTTAATCTAGTCAAGTTGACACCTGAATTAAAGCCACAAGGCCACCTTTGTCAACTTGAGACCAGTACACATCATGTTAAACTGTATTTGATTTCCAAATAAATACAATAATAAGGTAATATGATAAAAAGACAATAGCTTTATTCAAGGTCACCCCAATGTGTGTAGTTACAAAACCGTACAGCAGTGTTCTGCCCTTCCCATGTCATCATTTTCCGCCATCTTTTTCCTCTATGATACGCCCGCTCCTTTTCATCTCTTGTTGGTCATGTCATCAAGCTCTCTGATGGGGAAGTGTTCTCGGATAGTGCATCATGCTCAGATGTATTTCTTCCTGATTCAAGAGGTATTTGTCTCCTATTTCTCTGATACATTATTTCATTACAATGAATTAATGATTGATGTAAGATTGACGTATTTTCACGGTTTCCAGGTAGCATGGCTCAGTTTTTAAATTTAGGAACTGCTAGCCCAAATACGTCCCCAACCGACTTTAAATATTAACTGTTAGAGACTTCTCAGGTAACTGTTAAAGGCTGTTTTCTATTTTTCTGTTTGTTTCAGCTACGTGTATACTTGTCTGCATTCATTCTAAGCTACAAAGAAAAATATTCTAGATCTAGTCCATTTTTAATGTTCAATAAAAATGACTGTATTCATATTTTTCTATTTTTTTGGTTAGTGAGACAGAATTGAAACCTTTAAAAAGCACTCAAAGCCCTGAATTAATTAAAACGCATTCTGCTTAGGCTATCAGCAGTGAAGAGCAGCATTCAATAATCATATGATCCTTTACATCTTACCTCTCTTAATTCATTTTTAAAATAAGCCTGTGAGAATAAGTTCAAAGCAGTGAGAAGAGAGATCAAGCATTCTTTAAGCACAAAGGGAGAAGAAAAGGCAACTTCATAAATGCTGAAGAAGGTAGAGGAAATAAGGCCTGTAGGGAAAATTTTTAACCATCATAAAGTTCAAGTTAATACAAGGCATGCACTTGTATTCGGGATAAATAATAGCCAGTGAAGGCGAGATAATATATTTAATGTATTAAATTGTTGAGTAGTTATAAAATAAATTTGTTTGTTTTTTAGAAATAAATAAGGCAAGAAATATGAAATAATTTTAATATAAATAAGGATGCAAATGCAGATAGAATACCTGGCAGAAAAGTGATTTTTATTTAGATATGTGACATGCTGCAGTTATAAAATTCCATGCCTTGGATTTTCTTTTAAGGAGATAGAGTAGACTTACCTTTCCCTGTCCTGACCACTAAATACAATTAAACACCCTGGGTCTATGTGTAATGCAAACATAAGAATTTGAGACATGGGGAGAAGATAGACTTGACTAAAGAACTTGGGACCTGAGGTACAATATGGTTGTTGAGTTCCTTGGATATTGTTTTGCATCAAATACCCCAGACTAGAAAGTAAAGAAGACAGCATCCTAGAAATATCAACCTATACAGACTAAAAATGTCCCCCCAAAGCCTTTTTTTTTTTCTTTTTAGCCAAACAAGGGAGAAAGTGCAACATAGCAAGACAGAAGACTTCTAAACAATGACTGCTTCCCTATAAGTAACCTGCTGCCACCACACACATACACACAGCGGAGGCCCCACCACCACCCTTGGTAGCAAGGTCTGGGGAAGAGCCTCGACCTCCACCCCCGCAGTGCTGTCAGGAGCAGCCCAACACCTCCACAGGTGAGGTATTAATACGGGCCAGGTACGGATCCGGGATATTCATCCCTACTGGCCTCCCAGGAAACCTGCCCCTGGTGTCATTAGAGACTGAGTGCCGATCATATGTCTGAAAGACACAATCTCAAATGCCACAAACCCAAATGTCAAAACCCTGAAGTATCTGAATCCTAAAGATCAAAACCCTGATAGCTAAAAATCCCAAATATCACAATTCTGAAAAATTTAAATTCCTAGTATTGAAAGCCAAATGCAGGGAAGAGCGTGGCGCATTTTGGGCTGTAAGCAGAATGGTCGCGTCATGTTAGTCACATCATGTAAGTTCAACTAATAGTTTTTCTAAGCACCGTTTACTTCCTCTGTTAAATAAGGAAGAGACAGACCCCTGAAGTACCCCGTGTCTGGCTTCCTAGTCTTTCCCAAGATCTGAGCAGTACAAGACAGACATTTGTAAATAAGGAATGAGTAATCGTTGCTATGACAGGAAGAGAAAGACTAGGAAATTCCACTACGCTTGATTACAGTTGAAACTTGCTTACAACATTAGTGCCTCAATCAAAGCCTATTTCCACTCAAAATTTTCTCTTTGTTAGAAAATATAAAATTGAACATTCTATAAAAGGCAAATCTAAGAAGTCAAGAAAAGTTGTTTTTTGGGTTAAATGTATGCAGAGAATAATTCATGAATCTGTTTGCTTTTTCCTAAGCCTACACTCAAGTAAGGCATCTCCAGTGAAAGTCTGGTATAAAAATGAAACAAAACAAATCAAACAAGACAAAAGGGCTTACCAGTCCAGAGGAAGCTAAATGCAGGAGAATTTCCACTTTTATAAACCTCTACCTAGAAAAGTTCCATTTCAGTTTTAACTAACTACTATCCTACAGTAGGGCCACAGAGTTTCTTTCAAGATTCTTAAAGAAGAATAAAAATAAAAAAAAATTTTATATTTTATCTCTGAATGACTGAAAATATTATCACATGAATGAAAAAAGGAGAGCATGCCAATTTTTTTCATAGCAGCATATTTCCAAATAAGACATTGCATTCAAGTTTTAGTAATGTTTAGTTTGATTCTTGAAATCTGGAATTACATTTTATTCTAACATTACATAAATGTTTTCCTAATTTTCTATTAGAGTAAGCAGGCAAAGAGTTAAACTAAAGAGAAGTAGAAAGGGTAAAATTTAGAGATATAGTTTCAACTGAGCCAAATCAGAAGAGCATTGTCCTTATAATTACTAGGCTAGAACTTAAAAAGTGCTTTCATACACTTTCCTGTACTCACAATAAACACTATAATTAAACATTTCATAGATAAGGTAGCTGAGGATTAGATGATTGGCTTGGTTTACCTATATTTAGCAGCTAATGATAATAAGCTATGAAAAAAAGATTCAAACCTAGGGCCACGCACAGTGGCTCATGCCTGTAATCCCAGCCCTTGGGAGGCCAAGGTGGGTGGATTGCCTGAGCTCACACATTCGAGACTAGCCTAAGCCAGAGTGAGACCTCCTCACTGAAAATAGCCAGGCATTGTGGCAGGTGCCTGTAGTCCCAGCTGCTTGGGAGGCTGAGGCAAGAGGATCACTTGAACCCAAGAGTCTGAGGTTGTTATGAGTGAAGACGACATGGCACTCTACCAAGGGTGACCAAGTGAGTCTCTCTCTCAAAAAGAAGAAAAGAAAAGAAAGAAAAAGATTCAAACCTGGGACCCATGATTGATGGGAAGAAAACAGAGACTAAAGAAGAAAAAATGACAAAACATAAGATACGATTTTATGTGTTTTCTGGTAGATTATACTCTTCCTATACCATATTTCTCATACCCTTTTGGACAAGTTCAGGTTTTATAATAAGTATAATTTCCTGGGACTGCTAGAAAGTCTTGATGCGTCTTTGCCTGCAGCTATATAGTTGAATTCCATCTCTTTATTGAATTAGTTTCTTTTCCTGGATTTAAATTTTTAAGCCCAGTGTGAGTATATTACCTTTGAGAGGTCCAGCATTTGTAGTTCCGCCAGGTTTGACTTCAAGGTAGCAGGAGAGTAGTTCTGAGAACAGGGGGCGAAAGAATGAAATTATTGAACACATAAGGTAAAAGGCAGTGAAGGTGTTCATATGTCCTAAGAAAATAATGGCAGATAGAGAACTAGGATGTCATAAACTCTAAATGTGACCTAAAGCAAAGCATTCCTAGAGATGGGCTGAGAGGTGATACAGCAAAGCAGCATACTCTAGAGGAAGCATTTTGTTAATCAACCCTTAACTTAAACTTTACAGTTATACAGTACAGGGGGAACCAGTAAGATGGCTCTCCAAAACATCAGCTGCCAGATTGTCTCAGAAGGAAGGAACAGTTTTAGAAAAAAGAAATAAAGGTCGGGTGTTACTCTGAGGGAAAAGTGCCAGAACATACCAAAGATTCCATGAAAAGAAGTTGCACAGCTGAACAAAAAGGGACAAGATGTCAACGGAGATCCCCCACCCGAGGCTTGAAACCCAGCCGGGAAAAGAGTAGGTGAGGGTGGAGTTTCTCCTTCCCACACACCACTGGAAGTCAACAGGCTCCTGAACTGCTGGAAAGCATTTCCTCCCTCACAAATCCCAAACTCCTGCCACGAGGGATAAGAGAGTTTAGAGGGGACACAGCACCAGGCTGCCAGCCCTATTGGAGCTCCTTCCCATTACTCGTTTTTGGCTGAGATGGTAAGTACCATATGATTCTGCCCTGACTGTGCACCTCCGCTCTCCCCACACTGTGCACCTCTGCTCTCCCCACACCGTTCACCTCTGCTCTCCCTACACCATGCACCTCTGCTCTCCCCACACCGTGCACCTCCGCTCTCCCCACACTGTGCACCTCTGCTCTCCCTACACCATGCACCTCTGCTCTCCCCACACCGTGCACCTCTGCTCTCCCTACACCATGCACCTCTGCTCTCCCCACACCGTGCACCTCTGCTCTCCCTCAACCATGCACCTCTGCTCTCCCCACACCGTGCACCTCTGCTCTCCCTACACCATGCACCTCTGCTCTCCCCACACCGTGCACCTCTGCTCTCCCTACACCATGCACCTCTGCTCTCCCCACACTTTGCACCACATGCTTCCCCCCACACTAGGCACCTCTGCTCTCCCCACACTGTGCACCACATGCTTCCCCCCACACTAGGCACCTCTGCTCTCCCCACACTGTGCACCACATGCTTCCCCCCACACTAGGCACCTCTGCTCTCCCCACACTGTGCACCACATGCTTCCCCCCACACTAGGCACCTCTGGTCTCCCCACACTGTGCACCACATGCTTCCCCCCACACCGTGCACTTCTGCTCTCCCCACACTGTGCACTTCTGCTCTCCCCACACTGTGCACCACATGCTTCCGCCCATACCGTGCACCTCTGATCTCCCCACTCTAGGCACCTCTGCTCTCCCCATGCTATGCACCACAAGCTTCCCCACACACTGTGCACCTCTGCTCTCCCCACACCATGCACCTCTGCTCTCCCTACACCGTGCACCTCTGCTCTCCCTACACCATGCACCTCTGCTCTCCCCACACCGTGCACCTCTGCTCTCCCTACACCATGCACCTCTGCTCTCCCCACACCGTGCACCTCTGCTCTCCCTACACCATGCACCTCTGCTCTCCCCACACTTTGCACCACATGCTTCCCCCCACACTAGGCACCTCTGCTCTCCCCACACTGTGCACCACATGCTTCCCCCCACACTAGGCACCTCTGCTCTCCCCACACTGTGCACCACATGCTTCCCCCCACACTAGGCACCTCTGCTCTCCCCACACTGTGCACCACATGCTTCCCCCCACACTAGGCACCTCTGCTCTCCCCACACTGTGCACCACATGCTTCCCCCCACACTAGGCACCTCTGCTCTCCCCACACTGTGCACCACATGCTTCCCCCCACACTAGGCACCTCTGCTCTCCCCACACTGTGCACCACATGCTTCCCCCCACACTAGGCACCTCTGCTCTCCCCACACTGTGCACCACATGCTTCCCCCCACACTAGGCACCTCTGCTCTCCCCACACTGTGCACCACATGCTTCCCCCCACACTAGGCACCTCTGGTCTCCCCACACTGTGCACCACATGCTTCCCCCCACACCGTGCACTTCTGCTCTCCCCACACTGTGCACTTCTGCTCTCCCCACACTGTGCACCACATGCTTCCCCCCATACCGTGCACCTCTGATCTCCCCACTCTAGGCACCTCTGCTCTCCCCATGCTATGCACCACAAGCTTCCCCACACACTGTGCACCTCTGCTCTCCCCACACCATGCACCTCTGCTCTCCCTACACCGTGCACCTCTGCTCTCCCTACACCATGCACCTCTGCTCTCCCCACACCGTGCACCTCTGCTCTCCCTACACCATGCACCTCTGCTCTCCCCACACTGTGCACCACATGCTTCCCCCCACACCGTGCACTTCTGCTCTCCCCACACTGTGCACTTCTGCTCTCCCCACACTGTGCACCACATGCTTCCCCCCATACCGTGCACCTCTGATCTCCCCACTCTAGGCACCTCTGCTCTCCCCATGCTATGCACCACAAGCTTCCCCACACACTGTGCACCTCTGCTCTCCCCACACCTTACACCTCTGCTCTCCCCACACCTTACACCTCTGCTCTCCCCACACCTTACACCTCTGCTCTCCCCACACTGTGCACCACATGCTTCCCCCCACACTGTGCACCTCTGGTCTCCTCACCCTGGGCACCTCTGCTCTCCCCACATTGTGCACCTCTCCTCTCCCCACACTGTGCACCACTGCTCTCCCCAGGGGTTTTATCATGTCTGTTTTTGTTTCCTAGTTCCCACAAAAACATTTCCCAGCCCCAGCCCAGAATGTAGGAGCCACAGGGACCAATGGGTCTCAGGAAATCTGCGTGACCCCAGAGCTTAGACATTCCTGGCAGGCTGCCTTCTAGAAAGAGGGACAGAAACAAATAAAGTCTAGCAGTCTCCGCTCTGACTCTCCTCCCCCACGTGCTACTCCAAGAGTGATGCCTGAGCTGAGACTCTCAGACACAGCCCCTTCCCCTCTGGTAGTGTGCCTGCCACACTAACGCTTCCAGAGAGAGTGGGATGTCTCTTTATTCATTTCTTATTGAGCTTATTTGTGTTTTTGTCTTATAATCTTGGTTAATCTAGCCAGAGGTCTATCAATTTTTTTATCTTTTCAAAGACCAAGTGCCCACAAATTCATGAGTAGATTACTAAAATGTGGTTTATGTATACCATGGAGTACTCCTCAGCCACAAAAGACGAAGTAATGTATTCTGTAGAAATTTGGATGGAACTGGAGACCATTCCTTTAAGTAAAATGTCTCAAAAATGGAAAAAGAAACACCACATGCACTTTCCAATAAATTAGAAAGTAAAAGTCATTGGAAATCAGGTAGGGGCTGGGGAAAACTGCCTACTGGTACAACCAGCATTATTCAGGTGGCGGGCACACTTACAGCCCTGACTCAGGCATTACAAAACTATTCATGTAACAAAAACCTTTGTGTTTATTGCAGCTCAATTCATAATTGTTAAGTCATGGAAGAAGCCCAAGTGCCCATCTATCCACGAATGGATTAATAAATTATGGTATATGTACACCATGGAAAATTATGCAGCCTTAAAGAAAGATGGAGACTTTACCTCTTTCATGTTTACATGGATGGAGCTGGAACATATTCTTCTTAGTAAAGTATCTCAAGAATGGAAGAAAAAGTACCCAATGTACTCAGCCCTACTATGAAACTAATTTAGGGTTTTCACATGAAAGCTATAACCCAGTTACAACCTAACAATAGGGGAAGGGGGAAAGGGAGGGGAGGGGATTGGTGGGATTACACCAGCAGTGCATCTTACAAGGGTATATGCGAAACTTGGTAAACGGTCTGTGAAGCTAGTGAATAATGCCCCATGATCATATCAATGTACACAGCTATGATTTAATAAAACTAAATAAATAAATAAAATAAAATAAAATAAAACCTTTGCACACCCTTAATATTTTGAAATTAACAAAGCAATTATTCCTAGAAATTTTCTGTTCCTTTTTGTTCCCTGAATAGAAAAAAAAAAAGAGGATATGAATAAAAGTAAAGGGCGATACGAGGATGTCAGGTCTGCAGTATTTTAAATTATTTTTTTAAGTAAAGAGTATACTAAGAGTGTCCAAAAGATCAAGTAATTTTCTGGTCTATATACTACTTTCTTAAATAAATATTGGTTTCTATAATTGCTACCAGTTTTATCTTAACTACCTGACAGGCTCTGTCCTAAATTCCCTAAATAATTAATCATATGCAATTATCTCACAACATTGTGGAATATTATCTATTATCAATATTTATTACCATGGTCATTAAATTATTAGATCTCTAAATTATTAGGTGACTCTTTTAGTCCCTGCAACCAGCTATATAGAAAAATACCAGAAACTGGTGGCTTATAAGCAACCAAATTAAAATTTAATTCTCATAGTTCTGGTGGCTGGGAGGTCTAAGACCAAAGCACCAGCAGATTTAATATCTGGTGAAGGCCCAATCCTGATCCCATCTCCTATACCATAATCATTATCTTGGGAGTTAGCATTCCAACACATGAATTTTGGTAGAACACAAGCGTTCAAACAGCAGTGCAATTCGAACCATAATTTAAATCCAGGTCTCTAGGACTCCAAAGCCTTAGATATTATCCTCTGCAGTTAGTGATGCCTTTGGAAATGGGGTGGAAGGAGTGATAACATAATAAAATCAAAAAATAATTATACTTTACACAAAGCAAATATTAGTTATATGTTAAGCAATGTACAAGCATTATACGCAATTTTCTTTTATATCTTCCAACAACTTTAGAAAAATCTATAATTATGCCATTTTACTGATTAGGAAAAGGAAGCAGAAATATTTATGCACATACACACACACCACAGAGTACTACTCGGCCTTAAAAAGGAATGAAATAGTGTCATTTGCAGCCATGTGGATAGGACTGGAGACTTTTATTTTAAGAATAGCATCTCAGAAATGGAAAACAAAACACCGTACGTTCTCACTAATAAGTAGGATGTAATAGGTGGGTATACACAAACACAAGAATATATAAAGCACATAAACCAAAAAGGGGGCAGAGAGAGGTGAGGTGGAAGTGCGGTCAAAACTTACCTATTGGGTACAGTAAACACCATTCTAGTGATGGGCACACCAAAACCTTAACTTCAGCATTATACAAGATATCCATGTAATAAAAACACCTCCACTACACTTAATTTATATTAATACTTTGAACTTGAACAGTAAATTAAAAACCCTTAGGAATCCTTTCTGGTACTAAAAGATTCTCTTTTTTGAATGCCTGGGAATGCTTCTCCTCCACATTCCTCCTCAATGCCAGCTCTGCTTTTCTTCTATATATAATAGTCTGATGTCAAGCTATGATTTACTCCACCCTGATAGACTGACTTAAGTCACTCTGATAAACCTCTCCTCCTTCCTATTCACTATAACTTCATTCACCTTTGCTGTAACTTTCCTGAGCAGGAATTTTGAGTCCCCATGAATGTGATGCTGTCTGTCAGAGGGTTATTCTTGGTGACCGTATTAAGAAGAATCCTTCTATTGGGTAATAGTTACACCATTTCAGTCCAAATATAGAGAAAATCTTTTCTTCATACCAGACTATTTTTTTTATCGACAAGTCAGGATGTTACCCAAATGTAAGCTAGTTTCCAGTTCTAGTTCCTAAATTGACTCTCATGCTCGTAGTAATTTGTAACAGCTTTAAACCAAACAAAGACAATAAATAACAGAGCTTATAAAAATCAATTTTTTTTTAATTTCCTAGGTTTTTTTTCTTTTGGCTTTTGCTAAAACACACTAGCTTACTTACCAGTATCATGGTGCTCCTCTAATGAAATGTGAATTCACAGTTCACTAAAATATGTTTTTAATACAAATTACACAAGAACATAAAGGTGGGATTCCGGCAACATTTCCCCCTTTGCATTATTAATGTAATAATCTTTAATTCTTCCACTTTTCAGACAAGATATGATTCTTTCATTGTGAGCAGAAGAGACAGGCGATCACGCTAAAAGTCTGGTAAATTTTGATTTTTGGTCTTCTGGGTATATACAATATTACAAAGACATCTGTACCAGAATGTTTATTGCAGCCCAATTCATAATTGCTAAGTCATGGAAGAAGCCCAAGTGCCCATTGACCCACAAATGGACTAGCAAATTGTGGTACATGTATACCATGGAATATTATGCAGCCTGAAAGAAAGATGGAGACTTTACCTCTTTCATGCTTACATGGATGTAGCTGGAACATATTCTTCTTAGCAAAGTATCTCAAGAATGGAAGAAAAAGTATTCAATGTACTCAGCCCTACTATGAAGCTAATTTATACCTTTTATATGAAGGCTATAACCCAACTATAGCACAAGAATATGGGGAAAGGGCCTATGGTACATCTTAGAATGGGTACAGGTGAAACCTACTAAATGCAGAATACAAATATCTACATACAATAACCAAGAAAATGCCATGAAGGCTACGTTGAACAGTTTGATGAGAATATTTCAGATTGTATATGAAACCAGCACATTGTACCCCTTTATTGCACAAATGTACACAGCTATGATTTAACAATAAATAAATAAATAAGAGTGGAAATATAAAAATAAATAAATAAAAGTCTGGTAAAAAGTAAGATTATACCTATTAATGGGCAACTATGAAAATGTTTTCTGTGTATTTGCCAAAAGTATTTAACAAAACTCTTGACTGGAACTAAAATGTCATTGGCACATATATAGTGGAAAGTGAAAGGGTGTTGGCCTATCCAGACCAGTTTAAACTTCTGCAAGTTTATTTCCGCATCAGTTAAAATGGGAGTAATTAAATTTACCTTGAATTATTGCTAGGAATGCCATTTATATTACGTGTAAGATATCTGACACATTATACAAGATCCCAAATCAGTTCTCCTTGTTTCTCTACTGGGCTCAAGTATTGCTCAGAACATACTCCAGTGATTATCAAAGTAAAAGGCAGGAAAAGTCATTGTAACAGCTAACTTTAGAAATACAAATAAACAAAAAGTTTTGAAATAACTTTAAGATTCACCTCCAGCCACCTGGTATTTCTCAGGCTTATTCACTTGGAATAACTGAGAGGGACAGGTCACTGAGAAATTTAAACAGAACCCACAGTTGTTGTATGTTGTTACTTTGGGAACCAAGCTGTCCTTCCAAAGGCCCTGGAATTTTGCAAGCCTACTCGTAGAGATTCTAATTGAAAGTTACTTGGAAAACTTCAGTTGGATATTTAAAAAGTGATCATTAAATACAAATATTAATGACCCTATAGAAACCACTGATTTTGCTTTTGATGCAGTTACTGAAGCCCAACCCACTGGAAACTGAAGAGGAGGCCGTCACATTTGATAAGGCGTCACCTACACCAGCAAACCGGACATTTGAAAAGCCAAAAATGGAAATATATTTCATCAAGCAATCCCAAGGGTTTTTAAAAACCTCTTCTATTTAAATTCAGTTCAAGAAGTGTCCTGAAGCTACAATTATGACAGTGGGAAGACTACCCCAATTTATGGTGATTTATATGCATAGTCCCTGGGCAAACACCTGGAAAGCTAAGTTCGCTTTGATTGTAATTTGGGAAGAGAAATTAATCATCTTCAAGTATTCTTATCTTAAAATTGTGAGCATCTGTCTGACTGAATTTTTTGGTCCCCAAAATGAAGAACTGAAAATAAATTTCTAAAGCAAGTAAAACAAATTATTCAGGGAAAATTTTAAGTCACAAAATGAAGTTTTTGTTTAATTTCCTTCATCTATTTTCCAACTGGTTTTCTAATACATACAGTAATTTCTTTAGCACGATTGCTGTGCATATTGGCAGTTCAGGTTGGCCACGGATATCTTTTCTCTTCTTCCAATTTTAGCAGTCATGTCTCCATTATCAGTGACAAAGGTACTTTCAGCACAAGCTTTTGTATTTGTTACTGTGGTTTATTTAAACAAGAATGAAAATGGTTATTATTTCTAGACCCCTGTTGCTATTCTCCCTGGATCCATGAACTTTTCCTTCTTTCTTATCTTTGTTTGCCAAGTAACTCATTTGATTTTGTTAGAACTGTTGTCCTTAAGAACAAATCCACTCATATCTATGTTGCTTTTACAAAGACTATCTGTTAAAGAAAAATATTTAGAATGGTTTATAGTCATTCACATACCGAGAGATACATTTTTGAAGAGGATAGCAGAACCAAGAAGGTTTTTTTTCTCCTCCTTCCCCTTCCCCTTCTTCTGACTTACCAAATAGGTCTAGGTAGAAAATTACCTAATTTATTCCAAATAGTATTGAGTCTGTGGATAAATTTCTCACAGTTGACAAGATAAAAGAAAATAGGCTGCACGGGTTCAATTCCATTTTGAGGGTTAATTTAATGGTATAATGGTTTTTGTATCATCAGGTAATAGGAACCTGCAATTTTAATAAATATTACTATACCATGTAATGCAGAAAAAAATTATATACAAATTGACATATACGTGTATATCCTTGCTCTGTCAGCTTACAGGGCCTGGAAACAGTGAACACAGTAGAAATGAGCACACCCAGCACCCAAATCTTGGTGGTTTGTAATGCAATCCTCCAAAAAAAAAAAAAAAAAAAAAAAAAAAAGCAGGGCTGAGAAAAAAATAGATTAGGGCTGGAACAACAAATGCACAAAAGAACCTGGAGTATGGAGTAGTTCCAGAAAGTCAAGGCGTGCTTAAGCAAAAGAAGCTGTAAGATAATGAAAACTATCTTTAGCATGATAAAAGGAGAGATCTATCACCTGCATGTCACATCTTCTTAACTCCTCTTTCCACCGCCTTCCACTAATGCACATAAGCTATAGCTATAGTAGTAAACATAATATAACATTATATATATTATGTCAAATACAGTCATTGAATTGATTTTGACTCTTTCATTCGCATGAGTTAGAAAACCCTTTTCAAACTGGTTTCACTAATATTTTGAAGTTAGAGGAAACTATGAATTAAGGGAAAAAAATCTCATCTCTGTTCTACTGACTATGAAATCTAATCAGAAGGTATTAATAACTCTTTAACAACATCCCCATCTCTTATTCCCCCCCACACTTGCCCCTTAATCTTTTCCACAATGTCTAATTGAAAGAGTCCTTGTCCCAGCCCATTTTGTGTTTCTGTAACAGAATAACACAGAACGGACAATGTATAAAGAAGAGAAATTTATTTCTCACATTCTGGAAGTTGGGAAGTCCAAGATCAAGGTGCTGACATTTTGCATGAGTCTTTTTACTGTGTCCTAACAGTGTGGCAGGTGGAAGAATAAGAGAGAATAAACACAGTCCTGTAAGCCCCTTGATAGCATCATTAATTCATTCAAAAAGGAAGAACCGTCATGACCTAAACCCCTCCCAAAAGGACCTACCTCCAGACATTGTTGCTTTGGAAAGTAAAGTTTTCAACAGATGAATGTGGGAAAGCATATTCAAACCATAGAACTTCCACATCTGTATTATCTTCACTTTACAGATGTGTAACTTAAAGCCCTAAGATTAAAAAAAAAAAAAGTTTATAAAATCAAGCTGCTATGTCTAGAATGGTATGAGTACTTCCACAGAACTGTTGCCTAGTAAAACAACCATAATTGGTGAAAATTATTCTGAAAACAACTACTACCATTTAAAGCCCTAGATAATTTTTCCAAGGGCATAAAGTATGAAAACCATTTGCTTCAGAAAAATCTATAAACATCAGGAAAAACAGCAATAGTCTCTGGTACTTGAACCGTGACCCACCTTCCCTCACCCTCCTCAGCTTTGCAGCACAAAAGCCCCACTCTTGGTGGGTATGGCTCTCTCTCCCTTCAAATCCCAGGCAAGGCTATAGAGACAGGCCACCAGCATTTCTTATCCTTTCCAGTTCCAAGATTCATTAAAGAGGCTAAATTCCTGATGAGCCAAGAAATTGGGTCCTCCCTTCCTTCATCCACTTCCTTTCATGGGATGGGACTCTTTCTCAGGAGGAGCAGGACAAGAATGTTGGAACTCCAGCAGTCATAACCTCATATAAGTAATAGGGCACATTTTTATGCCAGAAGAAACAAGTCAAGAAGACCTGAGGCTGCTGCTGCCTCCCAATCCTCTGCTTATAAGAGGGGTGACATTCTTGGATGCAGCTATGAAGAAGTGGCTCAGAGGTTTCACCTGGTGGGAGATGTAGTCCACAGGAACAGAGAGATCTCAAGTTCTGCTCAAAGAACGGATTTTTCTTGAAAGATAGTTTGAAGAATTTCAAATCTAAGATCACTCTTGAAGGCAATGAATAAGGTAGCAAGCAATTAGGAGAACTATGGTAGCAGCATGAAACCATTTTGCCATCTGTTTGACCAGAGATAACAGGAAAAGTGACAGCAGCAGCAAAGAATATCCCCCAAAACTACCACTGTGAAGGGATCTAAATTTAAATTGAACCAACTACGCCCCTCAGATTTAGTTGAAAAATTAGTGGACTCTACTACAATTACATGATATAAACCGATGCAGACAACTTAACAGAGAGATCAGGAAAGAGACAGAGAACACTGCTCAACTCACCATGATCCTGGCATATCTGCATGTATCGCATGTCCAAGGATGTTCCTGCTGTCTAAGAAGAGACATCAGAAATAGAAGCATGAGAGGGAAGGAGGGAGGTGGGTGGGGCCTTGGTGTGTGTCACACTTTATGGGGGCAAGACATGATTGCAAGAGGGACTTTACCTAACAACTGCAATCAGTGTAACCTGGCTTATTGTACCCTCAATGAATCCCCAACAATAAAAAAAAAAAGAAATAGAAGCATGACCCACCCACCAGGAAAAAGAAAAACAAAAGAAGCTTCCTATATGACTGCCAAATACTACACATAACATGAAAAGATACAAAGGAATTCATTCTAAATATGTTCAAATAACCAAAGAAAACTATCTATATGGAAATAAAAGAAGATACAATGGCAATATCTCATTAATGGGCAAAAAAATATTTGTTAGAAAAAAGAAACTCTACATTTTTAAAATTGAAAGGTGCAATAACTGAAATGGAAAATTTGCTCAGGGTGTTCAACTTTAGATTTGAACAGTCAATAAAAACTGATGAAAAAAACTTGAATTAGATCAATAGATATTTAACAATTTAAGGTGGTGCCTGTGGCTCAGAGAGTAGGGTGCCAGCCTCATATACCAAGGGTGGCAAGTTCAAATCCAGCCCTGGCCAAACTACAACAACAAAAAATTAAAAAAAAAAATAATAATAAATAAACTTAATTAAAAAAAACTAACTGAAAAAAAAATTTAAAGAACAGTTAAAAAAGAATTAATATATTCTAGACTTAAGTGGGAAACAATTAAAGTAAAATCATATGCATAATGGGAGAAACATAATGACAAGAGAAAAAGGAAAAAGTGAAGCGTGTATATATTTAGGAAAATGATGGTGGAAAATTGTGAAATTTGATTAAATTCATCAATTTACATGTCCAAGATGCTTAAGACACTTCAAGTAATAAACACAAACAAATCCATATCCAGGCCAAAAATTATAAAGATGCCAGAATACAGTGACAAAGACAAAACCTTGAAACCAGCAATAGAAAATAACTCATCACATACAAAGAAAGAAAAAATAATTAACAGCTGCCTTCACATCAGAAACAATGGCAGCCAGAAGAGAGTGAGCTAGCACATTTGAAGTGTTGAAAAATGCACATATGCATGTTAATCTACTCTCTTCTCTAACTTATTTAAAAACCGCGTACATCATAATGCTTGAGAGTCTTATAATACCTGAGAATGTGATCTATTTGACTATAAAAGACAAAGGCTCTGAGTAGGAACAAAGCTAAATAACAAACATTATATGCATTCTTTCTCTCTACATTATATTCATAATTGTGATAATATGGAATCAATGTGTTGGAATCACAACATATAGAGAAAAACATGTATAAAAATATGTAGGTAACAGAGAAAAGAGCTATGTAGGAACAAGATTTCCACATTTCATTGGAATAAAGTCAGTGTATAAGTGAGATATATTCTGATAAATGAAGTTGACTATGATCATCCTAGAACAACAAATACCTCAAAAGAAATAATAATTGGATACACTTTCTTCTCGATGTACATGTATGATTCTCCATATGCTAAGAAATAAGATTTTAAAAATTTAAAGAATTTAAATTATACAAACTATGATTTCTATTCACAGTAGACTGAAATAATAGTTGGATACACATTCTTCTCAATGTACATGTATGATTCTCCATATGCTAGGAAATAAGATTTTAAAAATTTAAAGAATTTAAATTATACAAACTATGATTTCTATTCACAGTAGACTGAAATTGGAAATTAATACCAGAAAAATTCAGGAAATTCACAAATGTGTGGAAATTAAACAACATGCTTCTAAATAGCTAATGGGTTAAAAAAAAAAAAAAAAACTAAACTAAAAGGAAAATTGAAAATACCTTGAAATGAACAAAAATGAAGAAGCAATATATAAAAACTTGGGGGAGAAGGCTAAAGTAGTGGTTGGCAGTAGTGCTTAAAGAAGAAGAAGATATTTAATCCATCAAAAAACTTTTCATCCTGCAAACTGGAAAATAGGAGAATAAATGAAACCCAAAGCAAGTGGAAGAAAAGAAATTATAAATCTTAGAGAGCAAATCTGTAAAACAGAGACTAGCAAAAATAATAAATGAAATTTGTTGTTTGAAAAGATCAACAATATTGGCAAACTTAGCTGAAATGACCATGTGAAAAAGAAAATCATTAAAGTAAGAAATGAAAGAGCTATCATTACCAAATTTAAGGAAATAAAGAGAATTATAAGAGAATAATACAAAGAAATATATACAAAGGAAATAAAGAGAATTATAAGAGAATAATGCAAAGAAATATATACAAATACAAATTAGCTAACTTAGATAAAATGTACACAAATATCTAAAGGTGACTCAAGAAAAACCATACAATGTGAATAAAACTATAGCAATTACAGAGATTGAATTAGTAATCAAACATATGTCCACAAATGTCTTTCTTGGTAAATTATACCAAATATTACAGAAAAATTAATACCAGCTCTTCATAAACTCTTTTAAAAGGAAGACTTTGTCACTCATTTCGTAAAGTAGGCATTGTCCCCATACTAAAGCAAAAAATCAGATCACACACATTAACATGCGCATATATTCAGAAATGTATTAACATACATTAATATGTACATACATTCACAAACTACAGGAAAATATCTCTTCAAATAGACATAAAAATCCTCAGTAGAGTCTTAAAAACTGAATCCAGCAATATATACATAAAGAATTGTATGGCATGACCACATAGGATCAATACCTGAAATTCAATTTTGGTTTCACATATAAACTTGATTAATGAAATACATCATATCAATAAAATAAAGAATAAAAATCATAGTATCATCTTAGTAGACACAGAAAAATCGTGTGATAAATTCAACACTCTTCATGATGAAAACATTTGAACTAGGAATGAAAGGAAATTCCCTGAACTTGATAAAAGATGTCTATCAATTAAACTCCAACATAATACTTAATAATTAAAGACAGAACACATTTTCCCTTAGATAAGAAACAAGAACTATCTTCCTACTATTCAACATTGTACTGGAAGTTTTAGCCGGGGTAACTAGATATTTAAATAAAATGTGAGATATCTACTTTGAAAAAAAGTTTCCTTATTCCTATTTACAGAGGAATCCATTTAAAAACCTGTTAAAACAAAAAAAGTTCAGCAAGTTTGCAGGATAAAAGATTAATTCAAAAAATTCTATTATTTTTGTTTCCTTATAAGGTCAACCCCAAAAAACAAAATTGGAAAAATAAATTTACAATAATATTAAAAGAAATTAGTTAGGAATAAATTTCACAAAATAAGCATAAAACATACTCTGAAAATTCTAAATCCTTTTTGAAATAGAGAAGACTTCAGTAAATGAAAAGATACCCTGTGTTCATGGTTCACTGATGGGAAGATTTAATATTGTTCAGATGGCAATATTCCCCCAAATTGTCTCCAGATTCAATACAATCCTTCTCAAAATTTTATCCGACCTCTTTTCAAAAATCAACAAGCAGGTCCTCAATTTCATTTGGGAAATGCAACAAATCTAAAAAATACCAAAAGCAATGTTAAAAAAGGAACAAAGATGAAATAATCACAATTACCAGTTTCAAAAGTTACTACAAAGCCACAGTAATCAAGAGGTGTGGGTTCATCAATGGATTAAAACTGAGAGCATAAAAATAAAGCCTCATGTTTATGACCAACTGATTTTCAATAAGGGTGCCAAGACATTTCAATGACAAAAGAATAGTGTTTTCAACAATGATAATGGAACAACTGAACAGTCACATGCTGAATAAGGAATTTGGACCCCTATGGCACACCATACACAAAAGTGAATTCAAAATAAATGAAATACTGTGAAGCTAGTGAATGATGCCCCATGATCATATCAATGTACACAGCTATGTAATAATAAAAAAAATTAAAAAATAAAAAAACAAAATAAATGAAATAGCTAAAATGATAAAACCTTTAGAAGAAAATATGAACATAAACTTTTCTCACCTTGGATTTTGCAGTGGTTCCTCATATATGAAACCAAAACCACAAGCAAAAAAAAAAAGATAAATTTATAATAAAAATGCACTTTAAAAAGTGCCATCCATAAAATGAAAAGGCAACCGAGAGAACGAGTAAAAATATCTGAAAATCTTATATGTGATAAAAGACTTTTATCTAGAATACATAAATAATCTTCACAACTCAAAACTTAAAAATCAAATGAATCAACTTGCAAGTGCAAAAAGGGTTTGAACAGTAATTTCTCAATGAAGAAATATAAATGTAAAGATGCTCAACATATTAGCTATTAGGGAAATGTAATCAAAGCCAAAATGAGATATCACCTTACACCATTACTATAGCTGTAATGAAAAGGTCAAATAATAATCAGTAATGGGGAGATATGGAGAAATTTTCACTTTTGTTTACTGCTTATGGTAATGTAATCGTACAACTTCTTTGGAACACAGTCTGGCAATACATCACAAGATGAATAAATGTACCATATAACCTAGCAATTCTAGTCCTAAGTATATACCCAAGAGAAATGAAAACATATTCTCACATAAAAACTTATAGCAGTATTAATCTTAACAACCAAAATATGGAAATCATGTAATATCCATCATATAATCAACTCAAAACTTAAAAAATCGTTTAATGTCCATCCTGTAATCAATGGAAAAATAAATGTGACTTACCCATACAATGTCATATTATTCAGAATTAAAAAGAAATGAATTATTGACATGTACTACAACATAAGTAAATCTTAAAGCCATTTTGCCATTTATTATGATTCCATTCACGTGAAATACATAGAAAAAGTGACTCTTTAGAGACAGAAAATTGATTAGTTATTGCTTGGGGTCCGTGGAGGTTTTGGAAGTTAATGAGGGGTATATTCTAATGGAGCAGTATTTCTTTTGGGGGTGATACAAATGTTCCAAAAGTTATTTTGATGAGGGTTTCACGGTTCTGTGATTATAATAAAAAGAAGTGAATTACATACTTTCAATGGCTGGCTTGTATAGTATATTTTAATAAAATTGTTCAAAAAATTAAATTGTTAAAAAGTAATAATTACTAACAATTACAAAAAGTCCAATATGTGCCAGGCATTAACTTCTCTGGTTCGTCTATGTATATTTTGTGTCTACATATATATGAATATATACATGTGTGCATATATATGAATCATGGCCGTGAGTGCTTAATACATAAAAACAAATGAACATCTATATAAGGGTGGTGTGGAGAGCATCCAACCATGTAATATGAAAAATAGAGACACGCATGGCTGGACACTTTCCAGATACCCTCATACATATGGAGAGAGGTCTACATACACACACACTAGTATATGGTGCATATGTATAACAGTATACTAAAAGTCTTCCCAAAGTCCAAGGAAAATGCTTATTAAGAAAAACATGAATGGATTTCAAAATTTTTTTGCACCAAAATAAACTTATTCTCACTTGTTATGACATGTCTGAATAGTAACTAGTTTGAGGCACTAAGAAGGATGACATCAGTTTGCAAAGACCCCGCGTCAGAGCAACGTGAATTCTGCTAACATTGAAGAAAGAACAAATATCAAATTTATGGTGGAGTTTGGGCAGAAGAATAGCAAAATTATTGATGCTTTACAAAATGTACAAGGGCAATGCCCCAGAGAAGCCAGCAGTTTATGATTGGGTAATTTGTCTTAAGCAGGGAGAAGATGACTCACATCAAAGGAAAAATTTATCTTGTTTGTGTCCTAAATGAAGAGGACCCATGATTAACAGCAGAAAAAATAGCCAACACCACAGACATCTCAACTGGTTCAGTTTACACAATTCTCACTGAAAAATTAAAGTTAAGCAAACTTTCCTTTCAGTGGATGCTCAGATCAGCTATAATGAGAGCAGTTCCAATGAAAATTTTAAATAAGTCAGACAAAGACACTAAGCAGTTCTTCAAAGACTTACAAAAAAAGATGAAACAGAGCCCTATCAGTACAACCTTGCAGACAAACCACAATCAAAGCAACGGTTACCCAGAGGAGTAAGTGGTTCAGTCAAAGCAAAATCTAACCAGTAAAAGGAAAAGTCATGGCAACACTTCTTTTTTTTTTTTTTTTTTTTGATACTCAAGGCATTTTGCTTTGATTTTCTGGAGGACTCAAGAATGATAGCATCTCGTTATTATGATAGTGTTTAGAGAAAGTTAGCCAAAACTTTAGCACAAAAATTCTCAGGAATTTTCTCTAGAAAGCCCTTACCCACCACAATGCGCCTGCTCATTCTCACAACAAAAGGAATTTTTCAAGAGTTTCAGTGGGAAATCATTACAAAATCATTTATCTTACACTCCTTATTTGGTTACTTTTGACTTCTTTTTGTTTCCTAATCTTAAAAAAATCTCTAAGAGACACACATTTTTTTTTTTTTTCAGTTAATAATATAAAAAAGATTGGCAGCACCCATAGCTCAGTGGGTAGGGTGCCGGCCACATACACCAAGACTGGCAGGTTGGAACCCAGCCTGGGCCAGCTAACCAACACTGACAACCATAACAAAAAAATAGCCAAGTGTTGTGGTGGGTGTTTGTAGTCCCAGCTACTTGGGAAGCTGAGACAAGACAATCTCTTAAGCCCAAGTGTTTGAGGTTGCTGTAAGCTATGATGCCACAACACTGTACTGAGGGCAACACAGTGAGACTGTCTCAAATAATAATAATAATAATAAAATAATAAATAATATAAAAAGACTGAATTAACTTGCTAAAATTCCCAGGACCCTCAGTTCTTTAGGGGTCAACTAAATGGCTGGTATCGTTGCTTACAAAAGTGTCTCGAAATTGATAAAACTTCTATTGAGAAAGAAAGTTTATATTTTTTATTGTTCTTTTAATCCCATTTTCCATGAACTTTTAAAAGTCACTTCATATATGTGTATATATATATGTATATATATATGTACCTGTATGTACATATATATTGATCATGAACACTATGAGAAAGTTCAATATCCACGTTATGGATGAGGAAACTGAGCCACAGTGAAGTTAGGGGAGCTTCTAAGGTTTCACAGTCTGTAAGTAATGGTGGGGATAGTTGGATGGAGGTTAACTCAGACACTGAATTCTTATCTGACTTCTGAACATGATACTGCCTCTTATATAAGGAAGCAGGTCTTGAGGACTCACACTCACTTCACAGCACTTACACAACTGAACAGAATTACAGCATTTAGATGTATTTGAAGAAAACTTTCTAATGATGACATAAAATTCTGTTTAAATCTGTTTATTTTTGTAGTACATGGGATATTTATTCTCTCCTCACCAGTTACACTAAATTTTAAAGTGATTTTTATGCATGTAAATCTGTGGTTATAAGTTTATCACTTTTAAAGAAAACTTTAACTCTCCAAATTATTATTGGGTACAATGTATGCTACTCGGGATGGGTACATTAACAGACTAGACTTTTCCACATGCAATTTGGCTCTGTAACAAAAGATTAATTGTACCCCCCTAATTTATTTAAATTTAAAAGAGGAAAAAATTATTTAGAAACTAAAAGAAAAAAATTCTTTAACTTCCTGATGGCTATTCGTCCCTGAAACTCATTATAGATTTCACAGCATCTAATGATTATGTAAATGTAAGATTATAACTGTGCAGGGAACAAGATTTAGAGAAAAATTAAAACTAAAAGTGATTTAAATTGTTTTAATTGTATAAATATTATTGGTAATGAGAATTGGTGCAAGAAAAAAACCTTGTAAGTGGAGAAATGCACTTAAAAATAAATGCATCACTTAAGTCTCCAAATGGGCATCCACAGCTGTTTTAACAAAATAAAAAGTTATACAAGCATTAAAGGAATCTATTCCTATCCATTTGACTTGCTCTTAGAAAGAAACTAATATTCAGGGAGCATATTAATACTGCAGATTCTTTACAATGTAATAGTAGTCACTACATTTTTAATAATTGAAAAAGACAGATGTGCAGGGGAAAATGAAAAGAGAATGATATCAAATTATATTTTTACAGTTTTTCTTACTCATGCAGATAATTCTTATAATGCTACTGAAACAGCTTTCATAGAGCTCAAACAAATAGCATTGAGAGTTTCTTATGCATAACTCATAAATAGGAAATAATATAAGGGAGAAAATGTGAGATCGGGACAAGCAGAATACCTCAAATCCTGGGGTGGTGATAGGAAATGATAAAAAGGTGGCAGAATTAGAATCAATATTTAAGTTATTCAGTGTTTTTAATTCTAAAATAAATAATCTTCATTTAACATAGCATTTTTTTTTTATTTTTTTTTGTTGAGACAGGGTCCCACCCTATGCCCCTGAGCTGAGTGCAGTGGGCGTGGTAGCTCATCACAACCTCAGACTCGGGCTGCGGGCACCCCGCTGCCTCAGCCTCCGGAAGCCACATTTTTTATAGTTCACTTTCAGCATGTGGAATGCCCATAGACCTGGGTATGCCTTCCTGTACCACTCATTTCCCACACACCAGCCTTACATAATTTGTCTACTCGTCAACTCCACCATCAATAATATCACAGGACAAAGAGTACTGGGTGCCAGACACTTGTAGAATATTACTGACATATGTTATTTCTGATCCTTAAACAACTTTATAAGGAACAACATCCTTGCTTTTAAAAATAAGACAAACAAAGGCACAGTATAGTTGAATGACTTGTCCAAAGTCTCCTGTTCAGTATAGAGGCGCAATTTAAATTTAAATACAGGTAATTAAATATATTGAGGGGTGGGGATTGCTACACTTTTTCATGCCCTCCTGAAGACAGGGAATCTTCTTGCTCACCATAGATTTCTATCTCCGTGAATTGTATTTAATTGAAGTGAGTTTGGTGAGCTATTATAGCAACATGTAAATGGGATGGACTAGGAATGAAGAACTTTGGGTTGAAATCATTGCTTAACTGTAAAATCCCCTTGAGTATACAACTTCCCCTCTGCTTGCTTTAAGATTCTGTTTCCTCACCTGTAAAATGGAGATTCAATGATTAGAGTCGATGTGTAGATTTGAAAGAAAATGAGGAAGATATTCTTCACTGATAATGCATCTCATAGATACAATTTTGTTTAACCCGTAAGTTAGTCACTCAACAAGCCTTTCAAACCTCGTTATGGTACAGGCATCTCACTTCTGTTTTTTAGATGTACCTGTTCATTAAATGACAGCCACAGAGAATTTCCTTCCACAGTGTTAAGAGGAAATCATTTTCAATCAAAACTTTAGAAGCCAAAACAAGACCAATAATCTCATTTCTTAGTAATATGAGCTTCCAGTAATGCCTTAAAAGCTAGTAAGAGGAAAATCGCATCAGCGTATTTAAAAGATCTTCCAATTTCTCATTTTTGTTTTTGTAGCTTATATTAATGCATCCTCAGCTTTTTCAGGCTTTCCAGTATATTTAATTACCTAGCCTTTTTATGAGATGCCATAAACATATTTTCTGTGTTGTAGATATTCTACAAGCAGAAATTGTCACTTTCTCTGACACTTGAGCTGCTTTTTACTTTCTGACATAAGTTTTCTAACTCATGATTTACGAGTCTAGGCTAAATGTTTTTCCTTGGCAGCATGGAAGGCCTGAGTTGAAAGACCATAGTAACCCACTGAAAAACTAACTGCAAGATTGCTTTCCAAAGTGCTTGGGTGAAGGGGCACAGTCCCCTGCACCCTTATAAGGTGAATCAGTCTCATTTGTGCTCCTTGAAGTATGAGGCCCTGAGAAGGAACATTTCTAGTACTTGGACTAGATGTGAGTTTTGGGGATATTCTCCCCCAGCTTGCATAAGCGACTTTGCTGAAAAATACAGGCAGTTACACCTTAAAGGAAAGAATGTGCCGGAGGGACCCGCCAAGTTGAAGCTGGAGACAGATCATCTGCCTGGGGCAGTGGGCCATTGCACATAATTCCCTACCTCTATTTACACAATAACTTTCATATAGTCATATAGGGAAGTGGACAAACAGAACAGACAACCCAGCCCTTTGTGGTTTATCTCCATTGTTGTTTATCTCCAAACAAGACATTCTTAGTTTAGAAAGGTATGTACCTACTTTGCTGCATTAATGGCGATAAGGAATCATTACTTTTTGTCTTCTTTATCCTTGGATTATTTTTATCTGATGAGTTTGGATATATAAGAAAGTGAATAAAGTCACGTGATCGCTGATGTGCCTAAGAAAGCACCAGACATCCCTTTTAAAATCATTCATTTTGTCTGCGGGGCTGCCTCTGCATCATCGACCAGTAGCCCAGGGGACAGCAACACTTGGGAAACTGAAGCTGTTCTTCTGTTGGGTCATCCCAGAGACTGTCCCCAGGTGGAGCGTCTCCTTGCAGGCATTTTCCGTTCCTGTTCTTCCTTGGACTCCACTTATAATTAGATAGTGACTTAAAAATCCATTTTAGGGGGTGTGGCTAGAATGGGTTAGGCAGTTTATTAAAATATCTTTTTTTCTGTAAGATTTTCTGCTTTTTTCACAGCCTAAGCCTTATATGTTTGGACATGATATGAAAATTGAAAATAAATGAATTGAAAAATAAAACTGGTAACATTTCATCAAATCAAGGAGAGTATTTTATTTTTATTTATTTATTTTTTTGGTACTAAATAGAAATTTCATGTATTAATTGCTAAGCATATGCTGGCAACCCTAGCCCAGCTGTGTTGAAGATAAACGGCTTTAGATTATAGAATTTGAAATAATCTCCATGTGATATTTGGAAGACAGAGAGGGGTACGCAGCTTCCATGCACTGGAGCATTCACCTCTTAGAGTAGAACCCTCTGTTTTCTCTACCTTCTGCCCTTTGTGATATTACAAGTTGATATTTAGTCACCAGGAGTTTTAGTAGGACCTTGTCTTCAGAATCGACTAAGGTATCACGTTTATTTAAACAGTGGGTTCTCAAGGAAGTACATCACTGTTGGCCATTGATTCAATTTTCATTGCACATTCCATAGGACCTTCTAATTTTAATTGTCTACTCCACTTTGATTATACAATGTTTGTGTTGTGATTGGTTAAATTACTATAGTTTCATTCCAAAATATTTGTTACCTTCACACAGGGAAGCAATTGCTGCCAAGCAAAATTACACTCAAATTAAAAGCCCATTAACAGCAAGCAATTTAGGCTTTCTTTACCACCTCCCCACCCCACTATCAAATGCCATGAAGTTCCATAGGTGGATATAAACATGGAAAGCAGGCCCCAGTGAGAGGGGCTATAGTAACCTGGACAGTTTATGCTCTGCTTGCCTGGCCTCAGGTTAAGCAAATTTAAAAAGAACCATTCCTGTAAAGTTTGTGGGTAAACTGAGAGAGAAATCCTAACTTTGCAGGCTCTGTGGGGGAGATTGGATTGAAGGATCATTTCTGTGGCTTCTCCACGGTGGGGGAGGGGGGGGCGGCTAACAACCTTGATCAGCTCCAGGCTTGATTTCCTTCATAGCTTTTGACAGTGTGGATGGAGAAGGTCTCCAGCTAGTCAGAACATGAAAGTTCAAAATGGAAATAGGCAAGTGAGAATCCTAATCACAATTAATTAGCCAGGTCTTGAAAATTATTTTAGTGCAGACTAGAGACAATCTGTCTCCACGATTAAGACAATGTACTTATAAAAAAAAGACAATATGCTTTTCAGTCAACTTTATTATTAGCATTATTGCTATTCTAATTCTCAATGGCCCCATCATCTCTAAGACACTCCATTAAAAGAAATATCAGAATTGCTGGTTTCTAATGTCAAATGAGTATATAAACTCAGGCTCTACAAAGTCACAGCTTCTTACAGATGTAAGAGCATTCATGAAAACCCCTTTCCACACTCACTTTACATGTGAAGACTCTGTGAAGACTAACCCAGCTGTTAGGTGAATTTCTCAAAGTCATCCAATCCACTGATAAGAAAAAAGGACTACAATGCACCTTCTGAAGCTTTTTCTCAATTTTCCTGTTATCTATGATATATATGTACATTTCACTCTACATTGCTTCTTTTTGAGCTATCTTATCTTTTCATGTAATAGTCTGTATATTGAGATCTACACAATTATATGAAAACACCGTATTCTACAAAACAGGAGAAAGGTCTGTGACATCTAGAGTTAAAGCACTAGAGTCACCTGCTCCTGTGGACATATATATGTTAACTTCTGTGCTGGATTCAGCATGAGCTATTGGCAGGGATCCTCATATGGCCGGGACAGAGACCCTCCCTAGCCTCTGGCTAGTAGTTTCAAAACCACTGTGCACGCTCCTAAGGAAACAATATATGATGTCATGATAGTGGGTTTTCAAACATAGGTTACAAATATATTATAAAAGGCAGGATGGAAATGGCAATATATTCTCCACAAACCAACAGTATAAAGGATATTGGTCTTATCTTCTGAGATACTTCTGCACTGTCCCTACTTTGAACCTCACCCTGTCCTCAATAGCATTCTCTGTTTAAAAATTGAGAGATAGTCTCCTGGTCACTTCCATTCTTCTGTTAATGATTTACTCAAATATATCCAATTCCTTTTTGCTTTGAATACATCTGTTTATAGAGCATCTAACATACTTAACGATAGATGCAGTCTACTGTTACCATTTTAATGAAAATCCATGGGGTTGGAGCAAAAAGGAAAATAAATTATAAGATAAAGTAAAAAAACAGCAATGCTGTAGGAGTATAGACATCATGACGAGATCAAGTAGGAAAACAGACTAACTCTTTTTAGAGAAATCAGTTCACACAGAAGTGTTATTTAAGAATTAGCAAATTTCCAGTTCAATGAGGACAGAAGTATAAAAATAAAGTTATTTTGTCTATTTCAAGTCTACTCAAAAAGTGTATTTGGATGTGGTTTTGCTACTAAATTGCTTCTCTTTTTAAAAAATAGAATTAGTGGCTAGATTTGGTGGTGGTGCAGATGCCTCCCAAGGGGATAGAATGTCTGGAATTTAAAAGAAAGTAAAGTTGGGCGGCGCCTGTGGCTCAGTCGGTAAGGCGCCGGCCCCATATACCGAGGGTGGTGGGTTCAAACCCGGCCCCGGCCAAACTGCAACCAAAAAATAGCCGGGCGTTGTGGCGGGCGCCTGTAGTCCCAGCTACTCGGGAGGCTGAGGCAAGAGAATCGCTTAAGCCCAGGAGCTGGAGGTTGCTGTGAGCTGTGTGAGGCCACGGCACTCTACCGAGGGCCATAAAGTGAGACTCTGTCTCTACAAAAAAAAAAAAAAAAAAAGAAAGTAAAGTTGATTTTTGTGGTAAGATCCATGTTTCTGAAATGTAAACAATGATATACAACCACAGTTAAAAGTGTTGATTAGAGAGCTGACATAAAAGTTATGCCAACTTAATTTACAAGTCAGTGAAAAGTTGAACAAACAAAACCATACGTAAGCATCACTAATAGAACAGATGACTGTCTGTTAACTTTTTACAGTTCTAACCAAAGTATGAAAACATTGAATCATTTATTACTTGCTCAACAGCATTGTCATTAAATTATTTTAATCGCCCAACTACTACTATTTTTGAGGTCAGCTATATTGCATAAAATAATATGGGGAAAACTTGTCACCTGTTACGTAATTACAACTGTGGGTGGGAAAAGATTACATTGCCTTAAATTGTGCTGAGATGGCAGGAGTGGAAAAATAATCTCATTTGATGTTTTGTTTTAATTCGGCTTCTCTATCTTAAGGTAATTGGTGTTGCCTTACAGATTTTTAGCTAATCTTTTCTATGGTTTTTCAATATATTCCATGGATGTTTACTGAGAGCCAGCTAAGTGCCAGGTACTTTGCAAGGTACCTGGTAAACAAAAGGGAAATGAGTATATTTCAGAAAAGACGGTTGCTTATTTAGTTATTCTAGATGAAATTTGGGAATCTACCTTGGGAGATAATTGCTAAGGGAACTAAAATATTAATAGTGAAAAGAGGTTGTTGCTAGGGACTAATGGTGAAGGTAGGAGGGATGGGGCAAAAGACACTTGCTTTTAATCTCAAGCTCTTCTGTATCTTTTTTTTTTTTTAACATATTTATGTGTTATTTGTATAAAAATTAAAATGAAGTAACTGACCCCTTGAAAAAGAGCATGAGATGTGCTTACCTCCTCAAACTGATGGTGGGGGTAAAAGAAAAAACAGATGAAGGAGTTAAAACTTGACCCTTAACATTTGCCAATTTAATATAGAAAAATCACAAGGCATAAAAACTCATTAATGGCATAAACTAGAAAGTGAATTAGCTTTGAATTGGTGGAACTCATTTGACTAAAATAATTAGTTCTACTAACCTTTCTTAAAATATTTGGAATCATGGCATCACTCCATGGAATTTAATTGAACAAATATTTATTGTACCCCTTTTTTCCCCTGACACTGCATTAGATGCCAAAATTATACCATTAGACAAAGCAACCAAAATCGTCCTCATGGATTTTACAGTTCAGTAGCAGAACTTCATCCTGCCAAGGCTCAAATATGTGGTTCAGTATATAGCAAGGAGCAGACAGCGATTGTTTCATCTCTTGAATTACTTGGAAATCTGAACATTTTTCTAAGTTCTAGTGTCAGCTCAGATTTCCCTAACTTGCACTGTTGTACTACATTCAAATTTGCATGTGTTTTGGAACAAAAATTTATAATTTCCCAATGAACTGTATGTATGCAGCATGGTTTAAATTGCAAAATATGTGTGCTGCCTTTTTAGACAGCAGACACAAAGATCACACATCCTGTAGTCTGTACAGCTGGAGGCTCTTGGTATTCAAGGGTAAATTATTTGGTCAAATAATTGCCTGCTTTGACAGTAGTGGCAGACACATGCCATTCAGCCTTGTTGGAAGAAGCCATGGTAGTTGCTTGTAACCACTGGCAACAGTATTCTGCACAAGAGAGCCATTCTCTAAATAGAGCTTCTCTAAACAGAAGACAGAAGGGAAGAAAGGTTGAATAAGGCATTCTCTGCCTGAAGTTCATAATCTGATGTGACCGAGCATCAATTAATTTTGGGCCTCACATGCAATAGAAGCCAACTGTTTCTACAAAGCCAATAGCCTGAGCACAACTAAGACTGTGGGACCTCGACCTTTTTTTTAGTAAAAGTTCACTCCTGAACATAGGAGTCAGACCAAAGATCATATAAAAGGCAGTCTTCTCATACATTACCCACTATTAAATTGAGGGATGCAGGTAAAGCATGAAGGTCATTAAATTAAAAAGAAAGAGAGGGAGACTTCAAGCTTATTAATCATGTCTTCAGAAGAGAAATCATTTCTCAAGATAAGATTTGGAAAGCAGCCTATTTCTAAACCCCTTGTGACTCAGGTTGTAAAGGGTTGTCAAAACAGTTTGTTTCATCAGGCTGCAATGTGCAAAACGACCATGGCACCCTTCTAGTTTATGTTGAATCAATAGAAATAAGCAATTAATCTTAGAGTCCTTCAAATGGCATAATTTTTTTTTCCACAAGGAGAGAAGTAGCATCATTGGCTACATGGATGCTAAATAGCTGGAGTAAACTGAGGGGTGAAACGATTTGAGAACCTAATACTAGCATTCTTCTCCCTTATTTTCATTTAATAGTTTAGCAATTCCATGCCTTGGATATTGCTTCCCAATTAAGTATATTTATCAATACGGAGCCACTTTCATTTCTCTGAGGATTAAATATTGATGCCTTTATACAGTGGGCAATGATTATACATTTCTCTACATTTAAGTTAACTTCACTGCATCTGTTATAACAAAATATAACCATGCGAACATAAAGTTTTCACTTTTTTCCTCTAACTTTTAATAATTGAAGACAATAGGTAAAGAAATCACAGTTATCAAATATTTTATGGTCAATAAAAATAAAATGTCATGGTTTTGGGTTTTATTTTTAATTCAATCCTCATTTGATGACTTCCTTTCACTTAACAATGATATGATAATAACAATATTGATTTATTTTATTCTTTATTCACCCCTGCTGTTGTCTCTATCATACTTTCGAATGTAAGTGGGATTGATAGTGGAAAAATCTACTTATTATCATTTTAAAAAGTTTAAAATCAGCTAGTCAAAATAAAGAGAAGTTACCGATCTGAATATTGTTTCTCAATCTTTTTTCATTACTGTCCCTGCCAAGGAAAATTTTTCTATTTTTTTGTTAATTTCCACCCAGCGAACTTTACTAATACACATACACTAAGTATCTGTTTATGTATTTTGGCTCTTTTGAAAGATCACAAACCACTGTAACAACAATTGTTTTTCTTCCTCTCAAGAACCAAGTTTTGTCCCTGTGAGGAGTATGGGGACCCAGTGAAGGCATGGACTAGATGAAAGAGTTCTAGAATATCTCCACCACTGCATTGTATAAGAAACTTAATAATCTATTAGTCTGATAGTGTAAGCCAAAATGTTTACCTGACAAGGAAAATGTCTTTCAGGTTTTTTTCTAAAATTTCATAAACAGTTTCCAAATTAATTCAGGTTTAACCTATATTTTCCTTGATGTATAGTACATTTCACCACCACCCCAAAACTTTTAGTAACAAAGACCTACTTTAAGAATATGTCATGTGTATCCTGTGGCTTTTTGTCTCCTGTTATAAAACTACCTATATACCTATAACCAAACTGATATTTGACCAACCAGACAACAACACACACTGGAGAAAAGCAGGCCTATTTGATAAATGGCTCTGGAAAAATTGGATAGCCACATGCAGAGAAATGTAACAGGGTTTCTATCTCTCATAAATCTCAAAAACTAATTCAAGATGGATGAAAGACATAAATGTAAAACATAAAACTATAAAAATTCTGGAAGAAAAAGTAGAAAGGACTCTACTAGACATTGACTTAGGCAAATAATTTATGACCAACACCCCAAAGGCAATTACAGCAACAACATAAACTAAATACATGGGATTTAATTAAATGACAAAACTTCTGCACAACAAAGTAAACAATTGACAGAGAAAATTGACAATAGATAAAAATAGAAGAAAATACATATTTGCAAACTATACATCCAATAAAAGGCTAATATCTAGAATCCACAAAGAGCTTAAACAAACCAGGAAGTAAAAGGCAAATGACCCCATTTAAAAAGGGGCAAAAATATGAATAGAAGGTTTTCAAAAGAATAAAGACAAATGTCCAGAAAACTCATGAAAAATGCTCACCATCGCAATTATTAGGGAGATGCAGATTAAAAGCACCAGGAGATATCACCTTACCCATATCAGAATCACGATTACTTACTAAAAAGTCAAAAAACAATACATGCTGGCGTGGATGCAGAGAAAAAGGAATGCTTATACACTGTTGGTGGGAATGAAAATTATTGTAGTACAATCCCTGTGGAAACAGTATGGGGGTTCCTCAAAGAACTAAAAGCACACCTACCATTTGACCGTGCAATCTGCAAAGACTTGTATGTTCTTGAATGCTGCATATATGTGACTAAAACTACTCATTCCAATAACAGTGCAGTTCAACTCAATTCAGAATTCCTGTTCCCTTTTACGCAATGCCTGGTTGTCTTCTTCAAGGGAAAATTGGGTTCCTTTTCACACAATGAGAAGGCAATGTTGAAGAAAGTCTTCATTGGAAGATTGAAATCTGAATGAGTTAGGTAAGAGAATCAATGATGTCTTTGAACATATGTCTGCCTACCAGACCTCTCTCTCTACCCAAATATTCTACATAGCAAGATGTTATTCCAACAACATGGAAGGCATACTTACCTCATAATATGCTGGAAAAGAATTCATAATGGCTCTCAATCTCTATTCCCAAAAATGTGATCCTGGGCTTGCCATATTGTAGTCCCAATCTGTGCAATGTAGTAAATTAATGCAACATGAAATGCTGTGTGTTGTATTATATTAAGCAGATGGTATTTTAACATCACACTGCCAACACATGTTTACTTAAGAGAAATTGGAGAAAGGGAGGAATAATAGCAATACTATAAAAATTACAAAATTATTTGTCCTACCACCTATAGACAACTGATTTGAAGTTACATCCTTCTAGGTTGATAATATCATTTCAAATACTTGTACTTTCTTTGTTTCAAAATTTTTATGTTAATTACATAACTTTGTAAGTTATGAGTTACTTTGTATCCCCTTGTTGTGGGCTGAATTTGTCCTTCCAAAATTCATATTAGAGCTCTAACCTCTAATAGGACTGTATTTACAGACAGCCTTCACAGAGGTGATGAAGGTTAAATGAGGTCATACGTGTGGAGCGCTAATGGATTAGGTCTGTTGTCCTTATGAGAAAGGAAGAGGAGTGTGCCCTTCACAGAAGATGAAAAGTCTGCCTTCTGAAAGCCAGGAATAGAAGCAGCACCAGAAAACAACCTTGCTGGCATCTTCATCTTGAAACTTCATCTTCCAGAATAGTGGGAAAGTAAATTTCTGTTGTTTAAGCCACCCATGTCATGGCAACCTGAGCAAACTAATGCAATTGTACCTATTCTGTTGGGTTGTGAATTATATAACAAACAAATTTTCTTTTAATAAATATTCTTTTGTAATTACTTTAAATGTTGTTAACTCCTATTTATTTCAAATTAGGAGGCAAAGATGTGCCATTAGCATTCTAGAATGATAGGAAAGCCCAATTAAATAAAATTAGGTTTTATCATGACTAGTTCTTTAATTTTATAATCACTAAGGGTTGGCTTCCAAATAATCCATTGTATCTACGTGCGTACTCCATCAATTACCTATTAACCTGATTTCTTGTTATCCCTGCTTGGATTGGAGTAACTATAAAGAATGTAGTTGGTCTTCCTCAGAGCTATCTTGTGCACAATTGTTAAAGACCTAGATGCATATTTTGTCTGCTTTAGACTTTGCAATGGTAAGTTAAGAGCCAAATCTGATATGTACTGGTAAAAGACAGTACAGCTTTTCCATAGGAATTGAGTACAGACAGGACACTTCATTCCAGGTTGGCAACATTTTCATGCACTGCCTTTTACTTGAGCTCTGATGTCCGGGTGATGACCATGGCTTATTATTTGGACTCAGAATTTGGAACATTTGTTGAAACTTACACTCAATTTTTAGAAAGGGTTCTCTTTATGAATTTGTGCTAAGGAGATCTAAATTTTTTGCTCAATCTGAAAATAGGTAAGCAAATACTTAGGCAGGAGTTAAGTTTCCAGTAGTTATTACCGAAACATCAATGCAAGATTGTCTCTGGACTCTTAGAAATAGCATAATGCAGACACCAACTATTAAAGTACACTCAAGCTGCTAGATATAGCACAGAATAAAATGGGTCATGGTGACTTTACTGATCTGCAAGCTGACAGGAGCACTTGCACAGTGAACTCTGCATGGCAGTCAGAGGGTAAAGTAAGGACATGGAAACTCACTCATCACCTCTTTATTCTAAACATCGTAGTCTGCAACTTTCAAAATGAACATCATTCTTATTCTCAGAATCCTATTTGTGTTAGTAATGTTCATAAAGTAACATGCAAAATTTTTATTAAAACAATCCCTTAAGTAAGATTGTATAATGTTTACATTTTTTAAAGAAAGTAAATGAATTTAAAGTCAACAGCTATAAATTGTCTTTCTTACAGCCAAAACTTTTGTACCTCACATTGACCAGAAATTCAAAAAAAAAGGAAAATAAACATAATAAAAAATGAAAAACTTACTTATATACCAACATAATTTATATTAAAGATAAACAAATTCTACAGATCATATTCATTTAGCATAAGTCAATTTTCGTAAGACCATTGCCATTTCCTCATCAGCTATAAGACAGCCTGCCAGTCTTACCCGTGCTGTGAATAGCAAGCCTAAGCTTTAAATTGATTAGCTGGATGTTTGAAGTAACTTATGTCCTCGGCCTCTGGAAGATTTTGTCTATTAAGCACCTTGAGACTACAGGAATTTCGTCCAATTTAAAGGAATTATCATTCAATTTTGCTTCCCACACAATGCAGCTTCAGAATTCAGCAAATATATACATAGATTGAAAAGTAAACCAGACAAAGCCAAGTGTTAAGATTCTTTGAATCTCCAGGTTTTGTATTTGGGGGCAGTTTATATGTGTGTGTGTTTGTTTTGCTTCAGTCTGATGTGACTTCTGTGGAGTTCTCTGTTACCTCTGTTCTGTCTGCTTCCCTCTGTCAATGACCCTCTGCTTCCCTAAGCCTATATTCCCAACAAGAACTGGCAAAGGCCTTCCAGGGAGAAGCAGGTGCAGATTTTCAGTTCATCTCTGAAAGGACTCTTCTTTCTGGAATTTTAGTAGCTCTAGTCCTGTTTGTTTATACAACATCTCATTCTTTTGAAAATAAGATGTTCTCGATATATTTTGGTTTCTTAGAAAGCATTGGAATGCCACAAACAATTCCATTCTGCTCTAAAGCAGAAGTCTGTAATGTAGTGACCAATATCTAGAAGGTTCTTAATTAATTCTGTAAAAATTTCCACAAATTAAGAATCAGTACATTAAGAGAATAAAAATTCTCTAAACATAAATATACCAAAAAAGTAGAGTTAAAATCACACATAACTTTTTAAAATAAATTTATTTGACTAAATAACTCATCATTTTAGCAAACTGAGATCAGCTAACATGGAGAAATGTAAGGAGGGGCTATAAAACATTAATAGAAGCATGAATGAAAAGATAAATTTTGGTAAAACGAATATTAAGAGAAAAGACAGAGTTTTAGAAAACCACACACACAAGAGAAGTCTGAGCACACACTAAAAAAGTATGAAAAATGACAAAAGATGGAAGAAATCACCACAAAAGGAAATGGGTAAATGTTTATTGCCTCCCTCATAACTATTCTAAACCCTGGTTCTTAGCAAAATATAGCAAGGTCCAAAAGGGAAAAATTCTATTATTGTTCCTTCTTCATTCTCACTAAGGGTCATAACAGTCTTGGAATTGACCAAGAGCCATGATTTTTAAGGGGCACTCTGTGGATGTCTAGGAATAATTTTTGAGAGATATGGTGGTACCAAGCCTCTGTGATGGCCTTGTACTGATTCTTAGGGCACCTGCCTCTGGAAGCTTTTTGTCTATTAAGTACCTTTGAGACTTTATTTTTATTTTTAAGTAACTATCATTCTGAAATGCTTCCCCTATAATGCAGCTTGGAAATTCAATAAATATATTGATATGCATGCCCTTTATTACACCCTTTCATATGGGCTTGCCCATGTAAGTGATATTATTTAGCAGAAATGAAGGAGGGTGGGTTTCAGAGCTCAGTCATAAAAGACATTCCAGCTTCCTCTTGCTTTCTCCTGGATTGACATCTCTGCTGGAAGTCATTGTTATATCCTGAAGACACTCAAGCAGGTCTGTGGAGGGGTCTGGTCTGGGCGACAAGGAACTAAAGCCTCTTGCCCAAAGCCAGGATCTGTGTGCTAGCTGTGAGCTGAGGAGCCACCTTGAGAGCAGATCCTTTAGCCTTGATCGAGACCTCAGATTACTACATCCCAGACTAACTTCTTATCTGCAAGTCATGAGAGATATCAGGCCAGAACCACTCAGCTGTATGACCTCTGATCCACAAAACTATGTGAGATAATAAATATTGATTACTAAGCAAGAATTTGAGGGAGGGTAATTTGTTCCATAGGATGTGATATAGGAATTCAGTAGAGGAAGATAAAAGATAAAGCAAGTACACGAGAATCTTTGCACTCCAATTTTCAGTTTGACAGTATTTCCAACATCCCTCAGGAGTGGGCCTAACACTCGTGTTCTAGACAAGAGTTAGAGAAGTCCTTCAACTAATCCATTAGATGTGCTAATCTCCTTTTCAGACCCTTAAAAAATTGCTTTCTGTCCTGCTTTTCATATTTCCCCTTCTATCTCTCCTCCAAACTCAATAAACCTTAGCAATAAGAACCTCATCCTTGCAAAAAAAAAAAAGAAAGAAAAGAAAAATAGAAAAAAAAGAGCATATTACAAAGAAAATCATGGTCCCAGTAGAATTAATACATGTATTAGATTATTATAAAAACAAAGAATCTAAGCAAATGAAAAGGGTAAAGTAACACTCAGGTATCTACATTGTCATATTTGGAAAATACATCATTTCTCATTTGGTCTCTCATGCATTCATTTAGATGATCAAGTTCTTGTCCAACTCATAATATGCAAATATCCTTTCCCATTGTATACATTGTATATTTGCTTTGGCTGTTGTCTCCTTAGCTGTACAGAAGCTATTCAGTTTAATTCAGTCCCATTTGTTTATTTTTGTTGTGTTGCAAATGCCATAGAAGTCTTCTTCATTAAAGTCTTTCCCCAGTCCATTATCTTCAAGTGTTTTCCCCACACTTTCTTTGAGGATTTTATTGTTTCATGCCTTAGATTTAGATCTTTTATCAATCTTGAATCAATTTGTGTGAGTGGAGAAAAGTGCAAATCCAGTTTTAGTCTTTTACATGTGAATATCCAGTTCCCTCAGATCATTTATTGAATAGGGATTTTTTCCCCCAGTGTATGTTCTTGTTTGGTTTATAAGATTAGGTGGCTGTAAGATGTTGGTTTCATCTCATGGTTTTCTGTTTGGTTGCAGATGTCTATGTCTCTATTTTTGTGCCAGTACCTTGCTGTTTTGATCACTACGACCGTGTTGTACAGCCTAAAGTCTGGTAAGCTGATGACCCAGCTTTGTTTTTATTGCTAAGAATTGCCTTAGCTATATGGGTTTTTTTCCGGTTCCATACAAAATAAAGAATTATTTTTTCTAACTCTCGAAAGTATGATGTTGATATTTTAATGGGGATGCATTGAATCTGTAGATTGCTTGGAAGTGTGGACATTTTCACAATGTTGACTCTTCCCGCCATGACCATGGTATATTCTTCCATTTGTTAATATCTTCTGCTATTTTTTTCCTTAGGTTTTCATAATTTTCTTTATAGAGGTCTTTCACTTCTTTTGTTAGGTATATTCTTAGGCATTTCGTTTTCTTTGAAGCTACTGTGAAGGGGATTGTGTCCTTAATTAGTTTCAAAGTTGTTTTTTTTAAAAAATAAATAAAATAGATAAACCTTTGGCCAGACTAACTTGACACAGAAAAGTAAAATTTCTAATAACCTCAATCAGAAATGATAAAGGGGAAATGACAACAGATGCCACAGATATATAAGAGATTATCTCTGAATACTACAAGAAACTCTATGCCCAGAAATTTGACAATGTGAAGAAAATAGATCAATGTTTGGAATCACACCCTCTACCTAGACTTAACTAAGAAGAAATAGGTCTCCTGAATCGACCTATTTCAAGAACTGAGTTCAAAGAAACAATAAAAGATCTCCCAGCAGTGAAGGCTATGTTAATCAGTTTGATGAAAATATTTCAAATTGTATGTAAAACCAGCACATTGTACCCCATGATTGCATTAATGTACACAGCTATGATTTAATAATACTACTAATAATAAATCTCCCAGAAAAAAAAAATGCTCTGGTCTGGATGACTTCACACCAGAATTCTATCAAACTTTCAAAGAAGAGCTTATACCTATACTGCAGAAATTATTCCAAAAAATTGAGGAGGAAGGAATCTTCCCTAACACTTTCTATGAAGCAAGTATCACCCTGATACCACAGACCCAAGTAAAATGGATAACGTTGGACCAATTTCATTGATAAATATAAATGCAAAAATTTTCCATAAAATTCTAGTCAATAGACTACAGCGTCTCATTTAAAAAGTCATACATTAGATCAAGTAGGTTTCATCCCAGGGATCTAAGGCTGGTTTAACATATGCAAATGCATAACATAAATCATTTTATCAACAGAAGCCAAAACAAAGACCATATGATCCTCTCAATACATGCAGAAAAAGCATTCCATAAAATTCAACATCCTTTTTTATTAAAACCCTGAAGAATATAGGCATACATGACACATTTCTTAAACTGAACGAAGCCATTTATGAAAAAACCCACAGCTAACATTTTACTGAATGGAGTAAAACAGAAAGCTTTTCCACTTAGAACTGGAAACAGAAAAGGTTGTTCTCTATTGCCACTACTATTCAACACAGTGTTTGGAAGTTCTAGCCAATACAATCAAGCAAGAGAAAGAAATAAAGGGCCTCCAAATGGGAGCAGATGAGATCAACTCTCCCTCTTTATTAACAATATGATCTTAAACTTAGAGAACCCCAAAGACTCAACTACCAGACTCCTGAAAGTGATAAAAAAAAAATTCAGTAATGTCTCAGGATATAAAATCAATGTCTACAATTAGTCTTTGTATATGCCCATCATAACACTTTTTATGAATCTGTGGGATTATTTACGTAATATCTCTTTGCCCTCCCGCTTCCTATGCTTCTGGTCCATGAGAGCAGTGGTCATGTCTGCTTTGATGACCTCATTATTGACAAAATGATTATTGAATGAATAAAAAAGCAAATGAAAACATAGAACAAAACAAAAATGACAGAATTTATAGTGGACTTTAAGAAATTCAATGTACTTTACAAGATGAAGACTTCATTCTGCTAGTAATCATCTCACTATCCTGAGTTACATTGTAAATAAAGACTAGATTCGATGTGGAAAAGAATATAAGCTGAGTGAGAAGGAGTTTAAAAATGATATTGAGAAAGATTGTTTTAAACATTCTTAAGAATTGCGCCAGTTTCCCAATAATTGAGTGATCTTTAGAACCAATTTTGAAAATGGGATATTAACTATAAGATTCTGCCTGAATTTAAGGCCAGTTTAAGGGCTATTATACCAAGATGGGCATCCACTTACATGATATTTGTATGTATAGTTTTTGTACATTATTCCATTTTCCCAACCTTTTTTAACTTAAGAAAGGCATTCATTTTCTCTTTATCACTTTAACACATATAACCATTTACATAATATGATTTCCTTCATTTAAAACTACAATGGAGAAAATGTGTATGCCACTGATTCAGGTTGTAAATCACTGACACTCTAAAACCTGATCTAATGCTTGATGCTTTTGGCAACTTTTAAATAATAAGATTTTTTATTATTTCTACTATTTTTCTTGAAAGAATTTTTTAGAGCATTAATAAAATAACTGAACTTCACAATCAAAAATATGATTATAAATATTCCAAACCAATTTTCATTTGAAATTTGGTGAAGTTCTACCTTATAATTTTGGAATATAGTCTGAATGTGAGTCCCAAAACTCATATGTTAAAGCTTAATCACCACTGTGATAATATTGGGAAACAGGCTCTTTAGAAGGTGATTAATTCCTGAAGGTGATAAGGCAAAGCCTTCTGGTTGAGAATAGGGATCATACAAATAAGCTTCAGGGAGTGGGATCATTCTTTTCCATTCTTTTGCCAAGGAAGGAAGAATGTTCAGTCCCCTTTCTCCCTTTTGCCACATGAGGATACCTAGATGCCATCTATTAGGAAAATGCCCTCACGAGACAATAAAATTGTTGATGTCTTGATCTGACTTGAGAATAGTGAGAAAATAAATTCCTGTCTTTTATGTTTTTTTAATAAATTACCCAGTCCCAGGTATTCTTTATGACAGAACACACAGACTAAGGCGACGAATAAATTATCTTCAACAAAGGTGGCAAGAAGATACAATGGGCAGAGGATAGGTGTTAGGATAAAAGGGTACCCACATGCACAAGAATGAAGTTGGGCCTTTCTTATACCACATGCAAAAATTAACTCAATATGTGTTATTGACTAAAATCATCACACATTGTACCCCATACATATGTGCAATTATCATGTCAGTTAAAAATTAAAAGTAAAAATTGGCTGAATACCTAAACATAAGACTTAAAACTATAAAACTACTAAAAGAAAACTTCGGCAGAAATTTCATTAAATTGGATTTGGGAGTGATTTCTAAGACATGATATATGTATAGGCAACAAAAGCAAAAATAGATGAATGTGACTTCATCAAAATTAAAAATCGCCGTACAGCAAAGAAAATGGTAGATTAAAAGCAATCTGTAGAATGGGAGAAAATGTTGGAAGTCTTGTATTTGATAAATGGTTAATATCCAAATATATAAAGAACTCTTACAACTCCACAACAACAAAAAATCCAATTAAAAGGAGCAAAGGACTTAAATATTTCTCCAAACAAAATGTACAAATGGCCAGCAGACATGAAGAGATGCTCAACGTCATGAAGCATAAGGGAAATGCAAGTCAAAACTATGAGATATTTTATATCCATTAACTTGGAAGCTATCAAAAACACCAAAAATATCAACTGCTGGTGAGGATCTGGAGAAGTAGGATTCCTTGTGCATTGTTAATGAGAATGTGAAATGGTGTAGCCACTATGGAAAACAGATGTGAGGTTCCTTAAAAACTTAACAGGAGAATTACTATGTGATCCAACAATCCAACTTTTGAGTATATATTTATAATAATGTATACTCACCCATATTCATTGCAGCATAATTCACAATAGCTAAGAGTATGTCCATCACCAGTTGAAAGGATAAGGAAAATGTCACATATTCATACAAGAGAATATTATTCAACTTGAGGAAAGAAGGAAGTCTTGTCAAATGTTACAACAGGGATGAACCTAGAGGATGTTATGCTAATTAGAATAGGATCGTTCTTTATTTTGACAACGCTGTTTTATCTATGATGCACCATTTCTGAAGAATTTCCTTTTGGTAATTGATAATGAGGACTTTTCCTCTCCATTATTTCCATCACTATCCTTAAAGTTCATGTTCCCTATGTGAGGATTAACAGTTAGTGCTCTGATACTGTCTCTACTTCTTGGTCAAAACACTAAGTTATGATCACATTTTCATCTAAAACAAACTTCCCCATTGAATCATAAGGTAAAATGTCAAAATAAGAGAACTTGACTAAATAAAGCATGAAATTAAGTGTCAGGATAAAAATAAAATAAAATAAAATCAGATAGTCAAGGACAAAACAAATATTTAATGATTACTCTTACATGTGGTCTAAAATAGTCCTGCTCCTACAAACAAAGTAGAACGCTAAGTGTCAGGGGGATGGAGGGAAGAAAGGCCATTACTCTTCAGTGAATATGGAGTTCCAAAAGTTCTAGAGATTTGTCACACAACAATGTGCTTTTAGCTAATACTCCTGCACTACACACTTAAAACTGGTTAAGATGGTACATTTTATGTTACGCGTTTTAACCACAGTAAAAACAATTAAAAACATCAGAACATGATAATACATTTATTGGTATACCATAAGTCCTCACTTACTGTTGTCTGTGGATTCTTAGAAACTATAAGCAAAACACCATATCAGGTCCTCAAATAATGTTTCCTCTGTAAATGTTATCTTATTACAAAGGTAGGGAGAAAAAATTGCTTTTGTTATATACCTGCCATATTACTTAAAGTTGCAGTTTCTAAACCTATGTAAGACTGATTTTTACTTCTTTAGAAGTGAGTTTAAATGCTTCAGCTTAAAATCTGCACTCGTACTGGCTTCCTGCAAAGGAGTCAATGAAGCAGGGGTGGTTATTTCTTTCAGAGGACACCCATCCTAGAGATAGAGCTCATTCTCTACTAATGTAGACAATCATATAAAATAAAGCATTATGCATCCAATTTCAGCTTTTTTTACTTCATTCCCAATAAAATACATTATAGCCACCTTTTGATATGTAAAGCTAGAATTTAGGTCAGGAGTAAAGGTCACCCATATTTAGACTTGAAAGGAAAACTGTGAAAGTAGGGCTAAAAATAGTGGAGACCAGAGTGCTAGGAAACTTGGGAGACATTAAAAACGTGTGGCTCCAATCAAACCAGAGCTAGCGTGAGAGAAGAGAAGTTTAAAAGGTCATAGAGGATATTCAGCCTCAGAATTTTAGCCTTAGCTACAAGATCATGGGTATATTCCAAGAGGCACTAGATAAATATTTTTCCATTTAAACAAGTGGTTTTGGTCTCTTAATTTCTTTCTTAGGCTAATCTAAAATAATAGTCAATTCCCTTAGGAAATCTTTTCTTCAGTATTTTATAAAGCATCACTAATGTTCCGCAAAAAATACCTTGGAAGGGAAAAAAAATACTAAATTCAATTCTAAAGCACAGCTTGATACAAGTATCAGAGAATTTTTAAAAAAGCAGCAATTAAAAAAAATCACACAAGACTTGAAATGCACAGAGAAGGAAACATATTTAGAAAATTGAAGAGACATTCATGCTTTAGAAAAATTGGATAAAGAGGCAATTTCCACCTAATTGTTGCATTGTCAATTTGCCAATGATGACAACCAATTTGCATGTTTAACCAAAAAGAAAATAACAAACAACATCTGAATGCAAAGGAACGTTTTTTGGTTGTTCCTTTCAATAGTCAGGTAAAACAGTTACATAAAACCAAACAATGAACACAGAGGGGAAAAAAAAACAAAAACCTACTAGCATTCAATTTAACATTTATCCAGTAATTGTACCAGTTGCCCTTAAATACGTGTGTGTAGGTTGCCTTGTACAAAGTATATACACAAATGTCATATGTCTGGAAGAGAATCTAAACTTGAGGCTGCAGTCATTGTATAAATGCAGCTGTCTGACCACTTTGACTAAAGTTTAATTTTAGACAAAATTTTTCTGTTCTTAATTGCTCAGTGAAATATAATGGATTTGATATGCTCATTGTCAAAGTATCCAAATGTTATGTGGGGAATGATGTTTCCCGGAGTACTGGGATATGAGTGTCACACCACTTCTTCTCTCTCCATGGCAAAAGTAAAGGCCTGGCCTGGGAGACCTAGTCTAAACACCTTCCCTACATTCCTCAGTTATGCGACTTTGTATAAGTTACTTGACCTCCCTAGGCCTCAGTTTCTTCATCTATAGAATGGTAGTAGTAGCAGTAGTAATAATAATCAAATATATATATATATATATAAAAGGATTATAGCTATAATTAGAAATACCATAGGTAAAATCTCTACAAAATATAAGGACACAGATAAGTAGTAGTTATTTTGTGATACTGCTCTGCTATGAAATAGGTGTATGATCTTGGGAGAGTTATATCATTCTCTAGGCTCAGTTTATTCACATAACACATGACATCTGTGATTGGCCACAGAGTCTATTTATAAATGTTTAGACGCTTACTTCTCTAAACGCTATGGATGAACGCTATGGTGAAACAGCTGTGCTGTCACTCAGTATTAAATGACACTCAATATTTAAGAGACATTTACATGTTCTTGAAAGATGCAGAAACATGAGTTCTATTTCTGAGCTACATTTCTCTAAGAATCCCTAATTTCATCTCGATCTGTGTCCTTCAATGCACATTATATGCGTATGTCTAACTGGATTACTGGAATACTGGAATATTACATTGAATATTGAACAGATAAATAAATACCCTGTTTCCCCCAAAATAAGACATCCTCCTAAAATAAGACCTACTTACAGGAAAGATAAGATGTCCCCGGAAAATAAGACCTAGTGCATCTTTGGGAGCACACCTTAAAATAAGACACTGTCTTATTTTCGGGGAAACAGGGTAAGAATAATTGGGACATTCACTGCTTGAGAGAGTTCATACATATATACATATCGTATATCAAGCAGTTAAGACTGCTACTATGCGGAAATTTTGAGTAAGTAAAACTAAGACGTGAAATAAATGAACATTTATGAAGATTTAGTATATTAGGAGATCTTCTATTTACAATTTTCGTGAAAGAAGATAAAAGAATGACTCGATTTATAAATGATAAATTGGACCCAAACTTAGTTCATCTTCACTTGTTCAAATCCTATCTCAAGTTTGCTGTTTAGTATTTCTTTAAGTACAAACATTCAGGAAATGATCGAGATTTTAAAATCTGTCAAATTTCTTAATTTTTCTATATTAGGTGAGCACCAAAAAGTTACCTCACTGTTTTTTCATTTTTAATCTCCCTTATTTTTCATTAAAGTTAAAGATATTTTCACAAAAAAAGTAAATTAAAAAAATAAAACAAATATTCAGGAAATTTCCACTACATTTTTTATTTGTGTAGGATCCTATAATTTAAGCTCACTGATGAAAGCTTAGGACACGCCACAGTGTGAAAGGCAGTGTGTTCTTTGAGACATTTTACTCCCATTCAGTAGCTGACTAATTAAATAATCAACACAGAGGGGAAGGGACTGGGTAAGTTTCCATGTATCAGATAAAATGTAGGGTTTATGACACACTTCCTGGATGAAGGATTCAATTACAACTCAGACTTGGGACTTTGCCTTACCAACACAAGTAATGTAACCTAATCGTATGTACCTTCACATTAATGTCCCCCCAAAGTTGTGCATTTTTCTAAGAATTTTATTGTAGGTTAAAAAAAAGTCCACCTTTCTTGACAATCTTAGTTCCACTATTGTCATTATATTCTACAAATTATGTAATGTAAGTAAATTAAGTTTTATGGAAGAAAACTGAAACTTGATGAGCACACACCAACTCTTGTCCTTGGAAATACTGGCCTCTGCCCAAGGGAACTCAGAGAAAGAATTCACTCAGCAGTAGGGAGTTTTAGAGCTCTTAGTAAGTATGTGAAATCATGAAAATCTGTCTCAAGAATCCTCACCAATTGCCATCTCCGTTCCTTCTGAGAATTGGAGAGGAGGAAAAGTAAGAGGGAGGTAGTCCAAAGTGGTTTTTTTGCCTTGACTTTACACACACACGGAATTATTCAAAATATAGACAGTAAGAACTGCAAATTTGAAATGGAAAAAATAGGATAACATCAGCATAATGGAAATATATTACCAAACTAAAACAATGGAGCAAAATAAGAGCAGTGATAAAATATGAATTAGACACTGTCTTAAAGATGAATTGCAAGTAAATTTAAATAAAAACCACATTTGTGAATAAGAAAAAATAATCAATATAAAGTGAATTTTGTGTTTTAGTAATTACTAAGGAAATTATTTCAGCATTGAGCTATAATACCCATCTCAAGTGAGTACAATGATTCAATTAGCAGTAAGGTAAAAAAAAAAAATCAATTCCTTTTTGTAAAGATGAGTTCTACTAGTGGTATCTATATAGTCTTGCTATGATATGCTATTGAACATCTATGCAGGTAATATTCAGGCTGTTTTGTTACTTACATATGTAATTCTGTCTGGCACTACATGATATTGATATGCATGTCACCTCTGTTTGAGGATGGACCTTTATTATTCTTTGTTACCCTCCACAACATCCCCTACTCAAAGACTCAGTGAACATATCACTATTTTTGAAGCAGCTTTCCCATCACCAAACAACAGTGTAAATACTCAAAATTATACATCTCCTACAGCCCTATGGGCAAACAAATTCAAAAAGCAGTGGTATATGTATACATTGGAATACTATTCAGCCATAAAAAATGTAGACTTTATATCTTTTGTATTTACCTGGATGGAATTGAAGAACATTCTTCTTACTAAAGTATCACAAGAATGAAAAAGCAGATATCCAATGTACTCGGTACTAATATGAAACCAATAGATAAACAACTATACCCCCACATGAGGGAAAAACAAAATTAAATTCAAGTAGGAGGAGGAGAAGAGGTTAGAGGGGAGGAATGAAGGGGATTGGTAAATTCTCACCTTATGGGCACAATGTAAGGGTCATACCCCCTGGGTGACTGTTCAACTACAACTTGAACTTTACTTAACAAATGAAAACAATGTAACCTAATCATTTGTGCCCTCATATTAATCTGAAATTGAAAAAAGAGGAAAAAAATGAAAGCCAAACATATATATCCTGAAATATATAGAATGAACACATAAGATATATGGACTTTATAAGTTTTAAATTCTCAAGAGAATTGCTAAACTATTCATGCCTTCGTCAAAAAACACAAACTATCTCCCAAAGAAGAAAATCCATTTTAGTTTATGAAACCCTTAATAATTTCTATGTTCCTAGGGCTAGAAAATATCTACCGATATTTGCTATTGAAAACTATTCAATTCAACTCAAAAAAGCATTTATACTTGGAAAAATATTACACATTCAGGGACATAAACACCAGAGGCGAAGTGTATAGGTTTTCAAGGCTCCTTGGTTAAGGCCTAGAGTCTGGTTTTCAGAAGGTGATAGTGACTCTGGCTCTTTGCCCCATCAGTTTTCCATACTGAGTACAATTTAAATGAAAGGCTGAAAAGAAAGACAAATAGGTCAAAAAGCTAGAAAACACAAAAGACTGGAGCAGGTGTTTAGAGAAAATAGTGCTTAATAGCATAGATTTCCAAATCAGAGAGAAGTCCTAATGTCTTGATGCCTACCAGACCCATGATGTTAAGGGGTTTATTTATGCTCTCTGAAATTTAGTTTACTCATCTGTAATATAAAATCATTATTACTTTCCTCATCAGATTGTTATTAGATGTGATAATTTATATAATATGTGTGATAATAGACAAGTATTAGCTATATTTACTCTTTGCATGTTTGCAAACAGAATGCTGATGTTAATAATTTTCAAGAGAACAGTCCAGCGATCATGTTTTCATAGGAAGTCTTCAGCATTTACATCCAAGGACTGAGTGAGACCCCAGAAAGATACCTACCAGATGTACAGATGACATAATATTGACACAATGACAAATTTATTGTATAAGTAACAGGCCAGAAAAATGGCCACACACACATAAAAAAATGAAATCTAATAGTGTTTAAAGTAAATATTCATATTTGGCTCTTACCCCCCACCAAAAAAATGAACTACACATGTGCAGAATAAAGGAGAGAAGTTAATGGGAAAATACTAGGGTTTGTGAACTGACCACATCCTCTCTGGACGGAGACACTACAACTATTCATTGCCACATTAGTTGGGCCCAAAATGTTCTTATCTTCTAATTGTTGATCTTGCTTTTTATCTTTTAAAGTCCATTTTTCTTGCTCTAAATGTCTGCTCCTCCTTCTACTTTGTAGATTGGAATGAGTATTTTAAGTGTGTAAGATAATATAATACTTAATAATTATATTAGGTTCTATTTTGTTTCTTAAACTATCACCTAAACTAAAAGAGGAAGAACTAGAAAAAGTTAAGTAGAGTCAGAGAAACCTATATTTGGATTCTCATGTACACAAATACTGTTGGATTTTGTCATTTGTTAGCTGTGTATCTTGGTTATGTAACTTCTGCCAGGCTCAATTTTCTACTCTATAAATGGAGTCAATAATATCTGATAGACTTTGTGTGATGCATTTAACATTTTCAGAAGGCACGTTACAATACTGAACTCCTTTCTTCTTCATAGAAAGCAGGTTCTATGGTTATAAGATAATTTTTCTCTCGAGTCCACTTGGTACTTTTATATTTTAAGTCACTGTTTTCAAAAGGAGTCCTTAATAAGAGATGAAATACCTTACAATTAGCCAACCTTGGTATCTTGAGTTTTAAGGTGAGAACTATGTTGCAACAAATAATCAGTGTAGAAAGAGGATTATCAGAGGCAGTGAAAGATATGGGCTTTATATATAAATAAAATACTTAAAGAACCAAATGATACTGGGATTGGAAAATGAAACTTGATGCAGGATAGAGCTAGTCATAAAACTTAACCTTCGATAGTTTAAGGAATGACATTCAGAAGGGTGAGTCTATTGCTGCAAATGCCAGAAGTAGGACCAAGGGTGAAAGTTACTAAGGGATTAATCTGAGTTTACTATACATTGGAATTGTTTACTATAAATAAGAATTTAGAGCTGGCCAACCTCAGGGATTAGATGACAATCATTTTTCAAATATACCACAGAAATTTTCATGCATTGAGTGAAACCAGATAAGCTGAGCAGGACAGCATTTATTTGGGATATAAAGATGCAAAAATATTTTGTGACTTATAAGTCTGTGAGAGTCCATTATTCTATAATGGATGCCACAGAACCTCTTGAAACTTGTAAAAAGAGCAATTGATGGCAATCGTGGAATCTCTGCTCTAGTTCATTTTGTGCTGCTATGACGGAATACTGAGGGCTGGAAGCATGGATTACACATTTTCTAATGGCAGCTCTGCATCTTACCAGTACTGTAATTTAGGAAAACTTATTTTATCTTTCTGACCTTCAATTTAATATCCTATAAAACTACAAAGTTTGATAATTGGATGCCTGAGGTCGTCACAGTTCTGGAGGCTTAGAAGTCCAAGATCAAGGTACTAGTATCTAGTGAGGGCCTCTTCACTGTGTCCTCATAATGCAGAGTAGCGATAGGCACTGTATCCTCATATGAGAAAAGAATGAACAAGCTAGCTGAACACTGCATAGAGCATCTTTCATAAGAGCCTTGATCTCATTTGCAAGAGAGGAGCCCTCATGGTCCTATCACCCCTTAAAGGACCCACCTCTTAATACTATGACATTGGCAAGACCTAAATTGTAAAGGGGACACATTTAAACTATAGCATTCTGTGTTTGGATAACTTGAAATGTATACTTTTAAGGCACATATGGCTTTGACTCAAGTACCTTCACCACTGAAATTAGCAGGACTCTAGGCCTCTCTCAATGTGTTTCCAAGTTATATCTACTGTAGGAGTAACCAACAATATGGCTCGCTGCAGTCAATCAGACCTGTCAGTACCATACACTACCATGTCTCTGTCCTGTGCTTACTCTCCTAATCTGGCTCATCTGAATACAAACCCACTGAGCAAACCCGAGCAGCTTCCCAGCAACTGCTGCCTGCCGTGGACACATCACGTCCAATCATTCATGAATGCCACGTCCAGAAGTTCCTGATGCTGAGTATTGTGGCCCTGGATTCTCTGCAGAAACAAGACCATCTTCCCTGTCTCTAAGCCATTCTTTATCTCATGATCCCTGAAGTAGCCCTGCCCGTACCCAGAGTCTTCCCAGAGTCCCTACAATGACATTAGGCCTCTTCCACTACCACTACCCATCAGTTCAAAATAACACCAAGCTGCGTTGGAGTAATATTCGCAACTTTTTTTTTCTTTCTTTTTCATCCCTTTTTTTCTTCCTTTTTATTTCCCTGCTCTTGGGAGCAAACAACAAGAACAAATTCTGTGTCTAGGTTTTAGTCGCTAAATAAAAGCGTCAGCGCGTACAGCCAAGTAGATTTGGTTGGGTTTAGATTTGTGTTGGGAATGCAGGAGGCAGTATGTGAGAGATGATATTGACAAAAGGGGAAATTGCTGTTTATTTTACCAGCAGCTGGCCCAAATGCTCTGTCTCATTTTTTTTTTTTCCAAGAGGAAGGCAGATTGCAAAAACTTTTAAGATAACTTCAAATGTACTAATATTATAACTTCACAAAGAATTTTCTTTCATGTACTATAGAAATAGGCCATCAAATTTGCATGTCTAAAGGAAATTTTCAGTAATTATGTAGCTTAAGCACAATTAGTACATCAGCCCATGTAACAGCAAGAAAAAGGAGGCCAAAGTAAATTATCCAACTTTGTTTCAGTGGGTGTCTTGGAATAAATCTGTCCATTTAAACAGCTATACCTATACTTTTACTACAGAATTTATAGTATGCAACAACAACTCATTAATCTGTTTTTAAAGAGCTTATCTGCTTAGTCTCCAGGTGTAAAGGTATGCTGCTGTTACAGAGACTGATTTGAGAGTCTCCTTTTGAGGGAAAAACTGGAGATAATATAGTTACTATTCCTATAACAAGGAGTATTATACTCCAGACGTAAGAATTACATATTTGTAATGCTAGCTCTGCATCTAATTAGTATTATAATTTTAGAAAACTTATTTTACCCTCCTGAGCTTCAATTTAGTATTCTATAAAACAAGATAACTAGATGTCTAAGATTCCATTGAGTTCTAAAAAAAAAAAGGGATTATTCTAAACCACAAACATTTGGGGGTTTTTTAGAGCCTACTCAGAAAAATGTTTTTATTTCAATGTTTCTCTTCTAGAGAAGAAAGACTATTTCTTTTAATTTCTTACCTTCTATTCCCATGAAGTTAATTAAACTCAGTAAAACAGTAATTGTGTTAACCAAATGTTTTCAGTGTCTATCACATGGACTATTACGTGACAAAACAAACTTCTGTTGCCATAATTTTACAAAGTAGAGCCCTTTCTTTCTACCTAGTTTATCCAAATAGAGTATTCCAAAAGCAAGATTTCTGAAACTATCTGGTAGAGACAAATTCAGTTTTACAAAACAAAAATTCTTCTTAAATATTTCACTAAATAGTGTCATGAGCTTGTGCAAGGAACTTAACTATTAATACTATCTCCCATGGTGAGGCACAGTGGCTCATGTTTGTAATCTTAGCATTCTGGGAGGCCAGGTAGCTGGATTGCTTGAGATCATGAGTTTGAGACTAGCCTGAGCAAGAGAGAGATCCCGTCTTTATCAAAAATAGAAAAACTAGCTGGGAGTCATGGTAGACACTATTGGGAATGTCAGCTAATGGGGAGGCTGAGATTAGAGGATCTCCTGAGCCCAAGTGTTTGAAGTTGCTGTGAGCTATGATGATGCCAAGGCACTCTACTCAAGGTGAAAGAGTGAGACTCTGTCTCAAAAAAAAAAATAAAATAAAATAAGGCTGGCAAACTCTTATGGAGAGTTCTTCTGGTACAGAGATTCTTTTCAAGGGTTGGCTACAGTTCTGGGTAAATGATAGGAGTCAGACAGCTCTGAACCAAGAGATCAATATACAAGTGGACAGATGAGTTTAATAGCTAAATAACAGTTCAACAAAGAAAAAGCAAAAGACCCTGGTCCATAATGGAAATACTCCTGACGTTGTCTTAATCTTAATTCTACTTACTGATTAGTTTCTGTCACTATAGTTTCTCACCTTTCATTCTTATGGATTTCCTCTTCTTTACATAATAGAAAAACTAAATGTTTTATGAAAATTCATCTTATGTAATGAAAAAAGTAAAGCATGTGATGCGAAACCAGGTTGCCGTGTGAGGCAGTGAGCCAGTTATTTAACAGTTCTGAAATCAGTTAATATCCATGAGCCTTAATTTCCTTCTTTGTAAAATGAGGATAAAAATAATTATACCAACACTATAGGCTTATTATCACCTTAAGTGAGCTACTGCTAGTGAAAATTATATATACATTATCATAGATGGCAAAAATGTTTATTTTGTTAAAACAAGCTTTTATTTTTTTGAAATACTCAAACTCCAATATAATAATTTTAATTCATACCTCAAGAAAATCAGAAACAACTGTCCCACTGAAAACAGAACTGAATAAAATATAAACATCACCCTCATAAAAGGTACACACAGTGTCAGGAATTACTACATCAAAGTAGAAGGGAAATGAAAACCGAGAGATAAACAGGGGGGCTGCTTTTGGCTAGAGGGCATTTGCAACTTGTGCCACATTTCAATTTTCATTCTCAAAATAATCTGAAACACAAAAGAGCTGCAATTTTCAGAGTAAAAGTGAACCCAAAGTCCATCAGCCTTCAGGATGATGTGTACCCATGGTTCAGATTTCAGAGGAGTCCAACAAACCTCAGACATTGATCTTAGTTTGAGATCGTTTTGACTATGCAATGTCCAGGCACCTTGGAACATTATACTCAACTTTTCTCTGGAGGAAGTTACACCATGCTGGATGTAACTTAATACCAATTCCTAATACCATCATACCATAGCCTTGAGGATTAGGATTTCAACATAGGAATTTGGTGGGGACACAAACATTCACCTCACAGCAAACATCTACCAGAAAAATCTTACAAGTCCAAAGAATGTGCTATGTGCACTTTGTTGATTTGCCTTTTTATGTGGGTAATATTATAATGTAATTACAAAATATTGCCTTTTCTACTTCCATTACAATATTTATGTAAAGTTCATTTATATGCATGCATATTCATAATAACAATATATTATATAATTGCATAATAATAAGAGCTACCATTTATAAGGTGTTTCTATGTGACCGCCACAATATTGCACTCTTTTTTTTTTTTTTGCAGTTTTTGGCCAAGGCCGGGTTTGAACCTGCCACCTCTGGTATATGGAGCCGGCACCTTACTCCTTTGAGCCACAGGCACCGCCCCACTATACTGCACTTTTAAAAATACATGATTCCATTTAATTACAACAGTGTAGATATCCTTAATCCTATTTAAAGATAAGAAAACTTAGGACCAACATCACACTGCTAGTCGGTAAAAGAGCTAGGATTAAGGATCTGGTCTATCTGACTTCCAAGTACATCCTCATAATCGTTTTGCTCCTGTTTTATTTTGTTAATGTGTTCCTTTCATGTTTGGAGAAACTACAGGTACCACATCTGGAAATTAGTTTATGAAATGCTGCAATAACAGTTATAAGTAATATTTATTAAGCAGTGAGCTATTTCTGTACATTACCTAAGACTTCAAGAATAATAATTTATAATTAATTATTTGATCAATTGATTTTAATTAAGCAGTCAATTTGCATTCATTAGTTAAGTTTATGTTCAATTTGGTTTTTTAAGTAGAGATAAACTGCTTTGCACATGTTTTCTATTAGAAAGATCATAAATACTGCCAACATTGATCTATTGGTATTTTTAAATTTTCGCCGGGTTATCTGCATTTGAAAATCTGGAGAGAGACAGTGATTAGCATTCTGGTCCTCATGCTTTATTACCTACCACCATTACTGGCAACATAAAAGCCTTTACCATTTCCAATAAAGGCCTAAGAACACAGAGGTCTACAGGTGCATTTGGAAACGGTCCTGAGAAATGGGATCTATAGTGATTACTTCTTTTCTTTGCCCCCTATTTATGCAATGAAATGAAAATTTCAGAGCTTTGAGAAATGTGACATGTCAGAAAAAGTACTCCTACAGTGAGTCTTCATCTAATCAAAAAAATGTAGTCACGAAATTTAGTTAGAAGTCAAGGATTTGGATCTCTGAGCGCACTTCACCAAGTGAAATAAATTGTTACTTTATGTCAAGTTCCCTAGAACAGGCCTCAACCTAAGCATATCTCAGTGCTTCTGAATTTAGGGACATAAAGTTCTCAGTACTATGTTGGGGTGGGGCTGGGGGTGCCTGTTTCAGATCTGAACCTGCTTCCAGGCATGGGTGGAACCGTGAAGACTCCTAATGCTTGAGAACTGAGCGCGGGAGCAGACCTGGAAAGAATCGGGCAGGCAAGCGGAAGGATGGTTTGAAGACATCTGGTCATGTTGTATGAGAAGGTCCAGAACAGAGGCAAGTCAATTAGGAAGTTCAAAATCCTTTAACTGAAATGTCTGCAGAAGGCTGTCAGACTTCAAGAAGAGCCTAAATGTCACGAAGGGGACAGGCGTGAAGAGACTGTTCTGAAGGGCAGTTGCCTCACAGGTGCTACTGGTACTGAGATGCACCAGCTCCCCAACGTTTAGGTCAAGGACCTGGTAAGTCAGCTTTCTTTGCTTTCATGGTATCAGTTCCTGAGGGCGGACTGGCGCTGAATGGAATAGAATTGACATCCTGTTGAGAGAAGAGAGAAATCTGTGAGGGGAGGGAGTCGGCCAGAGCTGCCCCTCTTCCTGGCACATCTCCCTCCCCTCACAGAGAAACCTCAGCTTGCTGTTGTCTAACCCTTCTGTTTTGCCAGTGACATTCGGACATAACCATACTCTGTGAACCGAGAGTGCCTGCATGAATGAGAAAAACAATCCTCCCACTATATACCTACCATTCATTCATGAGTTCTTCATCAGAAGACACATAATGATCATTGAGATGGTTAAAAACACTTTGAGATAGATGGACAATGAAATTTGCTTTCCACCATTTAAGAAGTTTACATATCCGTGTCAATAATAAGACATGTGCCAAAATAATTAAAATTTCAGTTACATGGGGTGAGTATAAAAGATACAACAGAGCTGAAGAAGATGAGAGATCACTTCAGCCCCCCACCAGCACCCCCTCACACACAGAGCCCATCTCATTAATAGGAATTGAGGTTAAGCAAATCTTCAGAATCTATGTCTCTTATTTTAAAACATTAGAGCTTTGGCTTATTTCTTCAAACATATTTCTGAGGATTAGTGATTCTGTTCTTCACCACATGTGTAAATTCTATTGCCATTTAAAGGGTCTAAATGCCCCCTTTATACCTTCTCCTCATAACAAGGGTGGACTCACCATTACCTTTCTATTTACATTTCCTCGTTAAGAAAACAAAATAAAATGTTAGCCTGTGTGTTGTCTCTGTGAGGTTATCAAAAGTATGAGTCTTTTTAAACGTTCTCTCTCTTGTTCATCTTATGTTCTTGTCTCCTATCAGCAAATGTAATTTCTTTTGTTCTCATGGGCTATTTGCATAGGTCTTAAGACAGTCCTGGCCTAGGAGTATTTCTTTCTTTCTTTTTTTTTTTTTTTGGTTAAATAGAAAACCTCTTTTAAAATACAAACTTTCTTAAACAAGTTATACCCAAAGTATAAAACAAATCAATGACATTACATAATAAATTATCATACCACTGAATAATACACAGTAAAAAAAAGTAAGCTGCAACTATGAACATCAATGAAAATAACCTAAATTAGATTATGTTTTTTGTTTTTTTTTTTTTTATTGTTGGGGATTCATTGAGGGTACAATAAGGCCTAGGGGTATTTCGACTGTATCTCTGCGGACCTTGCTGCTCTCCTAACAGCATACCCTTCACCCTTAAAGCTTTAGTAATCTCAGTTGTCTGGCTGCCTTCATTCTCCTTCCTTCTGTACATGTTCTTTTAAATGCTAACCTCACAAAGCTCTGTGTGTAGTCTAATTATTCTCTTTACCTTTCTAATTATTCTCTTTACGTTTTCTCTTCTGTGGAATTCTCGATATTTTGTAGCATTCCACTATCGATAATTCGTTTGTGTTATATTTTATTTCATTGTGTTTTGTAATTAGAAAAGAATATAGAATTACTGTGAAATCATTTCTCAATAATACAGATGTTTAGAAAATAAAAAGGTAACTTTCCTCTGTTCCTATAACAACCCCAAGCCAAGAGGAAGTTGTCATTTCTACTTTGAAATTTCCTTAGCATTTCCTAGTGATATTGGCATTTTAAAATGTCAGAAGGCTGAGCACACGGTGGCTCACACCTCTAATCCTAGCACCCCGGGAGGCCAAGGCAGGTGGATCCTTTGAGCTCAGAAGTTCAAGATCAGCCTAAGCAAGAGAAAGACCCCATCTCTACTAAAAAGAGAAAATTTACCTGGGCATTGTGGCAAGCACCTATAGTCCCAGCTACTAAAGAGGCTGAGGCAAGAAGATCACTTGAGCCCAAGATTTTGAGGTTGCTGTGAGCTACGACACCAGGGCACTCTACCCAAGGTGACAGAGTGAAACTCTGTCTCAAAAGATCAAAAAAAAAAAGGTTAAAAATGGCAAAAAATATTTTATCTGAGTTCTAATTACCAGAACTATCTACAACTTGAGTCTGTCTTTTGATCCTTAATTTATAAACCGTGTCATAATAACTGAAAGAATTACAGTGCATGGTGCTATTGTGCTAAAAATAGGGCATGAGGCTTGGTAATGGTACTGCAGCTGGCCAGTCTGTGTGGCCATGGAATCCTTGGTCTCTGTGATGCAGCCAGAGGATGTGGAACCTAAAGGGGGGTTACACCAATGTCACAGCATCACCACTGGAATGGCACACGGTTCCAGGATTATCACTCATGCATATGCTCTGACAGTAAAAGCTGTTTTTGAACCAATGAATTGTTCAGTATATGTATGTACATTCAAATCTTTTATTTATTATAGTGCACTGTGAATTTCAAATACCTAAATATTATAAATAACATTAAACTAATACATGGCAAATCTTGACCATAGTGGATAAATGATACATATGTATTTGCCGGGCCTTAAAAAAACAAATGTGTTTGTTGTGTGAATGTTTTCAGGTCAATAAATGCATAGCTTGGCATCGCACTATTTGATAACTGTGTGGTATTTCACAGTTTGTATATTACTTGTGATTCTAACAGGAAACAGGTAGGCAGGGTTAAGGGAACTAGTAAGAGAGTGAAATACCAGGTATTTCGCAGCAGAAAAAAGAAATTACCACCCAAGGAAACTGGGAGAGAATGCTCTCTGTTCCTGGAACCCAGTGAAGCTGTGGCAGTGGTAGGCTTGCCCAGACCGCCTGCTGGGGAAGAGGGATCCAGTCACTAGCAACTACAGGATGGCGGAGAAGTAGCAGAGGAGAAATACCAGGTACCCTCTCACTTTCCAATCCTGTTCATGCCCCCACGAGCTAAGAAAACCCTAGCTCAGCCTCCCAGAAATAGAGCAGGACAGAGAATAGATACAGAGGGGCAGTCACAGAAGAAGTATTGCGTGCATGGAAGGGTCATTCTAAAAATTGGTATGGACCACCTGCTGTGTGCCAGGCCCAGGGAATCCAACAGTGAATCAAGCAGACGAATGCACTGCTTTCAAAAGAGCTTACAATTCTAGGGTGTGGGGAAAACAATCTAACATTTATACACATACAGCGTCGACATTGTTCAAGTCCTTTCCGTATAGTTCCTCATTAAATAAATTGAAAGCACAAAATGTTTAACCATTCTATAATGTTGGAACATTATATACTGCACACCAACTTTTTTCTCTTTTTTGCTGTTTATCAACAACGGCAAAGTAAATTTTCTTGAGCACCCTTCTTTGTGCACAAGGGTAAGTGATTCTGGACACAAAACTACTGAGGTGGGCGGCGCCTGTGGCTCAAGTGGTAGGGCGCTGGTCCCATATGCCGGAGGTGGTGGGTTCAAACCCAGCCCCGGCCAAAAATCAAAAAAAAAAACAAAACAAACAACAAAAAAAAACTACTGAGGCAAAAGAAAGGCCTCAGTAGTTGATACATTTAGTCTCATAACTCAAAAAACTGCCTCAATTCACATACTCACCAATAACAGTGCCATTTTCCCCAGACACTTGCAATTACTCACTATTACCTCATTTTTTCCTGCAATCGTCAGAGCAGGAAATGGCACATCATGTTTAAATGTTTTCCTCTAATTACTTGTGAGATTAAACATGTCGTTTTATATTTATTCATAATTAATATTTCTACTTATGAATTACCTGTCATATTGTTTTCTCAGCTATTTGTTAGGTTTCTTGCCTGTCCTTAAATTAACATTTTAAAAACATACTATGATTAGTAATATTTTATATGTTATATGTTTTCATTACCTATTCATAATAAAAATAGCATATGTTATATATTTGGTTTTATGTTTTTTCTTGCAATCTACTGCTTGTCTTTTTACTTAAAGATACCTCTCATTTTACAGAACATTTTAATACTGAGTGGGTTATAGTTCTTAATTATTTCTTTTATGGGCTCTGGGCTTCTGAGATCTGACATTTAAGTTCGAGAACTTATCCTAGAAAAAGTGCTACATACCTCATTGCTGAATATAACTGTGGTCTCCGTGGAGGCGCTCCTCTTGGGAAGCTGTGCCCCAATGTTAGCACCTAGTCCACCCTTCAAAGCAATTTTGGAACTTTTTTTCTGAAATGGCCATCAGAGCTGTTGTTGTATTATCCTTGAAGTCCTGAATGTCACAAAAAGTCTTCCTTTCAATATTTCCTTTATATTCAGATAAAGAAAAAGTCACTGGGGGCCAGATCAGGTGAATAGGGAGGGTGTTCCAATACCATTCAATTACTGACCATTTTGATGCCCAACTGACAAATTTTTGCAATGTTTTCATCCATTCTATTGCTCTGTTTTCATCAAACTGTACTTCCAAAGTTTGTTGAGAGAAAGACTTCTAACTTCCATGGAGCACATCTGTACAGAAAGATAGCAAGACCTCTCTCCCAATCCCTTCATCCACTCGCCCCAGTTAATCAGAAGATCTGATTAGCAAGAAGGAGAGAAGGAGTCAAGAAACCAGGAGAGGAAAAAGCAAGAAAGCCAACCAGACTTTCTACATTAGATGTTTGACCACAGTAGGACCCACCAAGCATGGGGAGAGATGCCTAAAATAAAGATCAGAGTTTTTAGTGGGACATTGGATGGGCATTTTAATGGCTGCATTGAGACTCTGGTAAATTACTGTAAACAGGAATTATTTATGGTAAATCATGAAGTTACGGAGCCTGGAAAGGTAGAAGAAATAGCCTCACTGAACACTTTTAAACTATTTTAGAAGCAGATTTGCATGGCTTTATGACTGCACCACATGAGTCATGCTTGATCATATGAAGGTTATTATCTGCTTGATCTGAAGATTTCTAGTGAAACAGTTAACATCTCTCATTATGGGTGTCTTTACACATCCTTACATGTTGCACGAAGCTTGCTTTACATAAACTAATGCTGCTAGGAGGGTGAAGGCTCCTGACTGTTTTATGTGTTCCTAGTAAAATAGCCCTTGCGTTCTACTTAAATAAGCCTCTTTCTTCAAATAATCTTCACATAGAATTTCATTTTTTCTTATACTGATAATGTCAGACCCATTTTTTTTAAAAGTGAATTTTACTTTTTTTCATCATGCATTTTTAAACTTTCTTTTTGTTTGTGATATAACTCTTGAAACTAGTATTTAAGGGGCAGCACCTGTGGCTCAAGGAGTAAGGCGCTGGCCCCATATACAGGAGGTGGCAAGTTCAAACTCAGCCCCGGTCAAAAACTATAAAAAAAAAAAGAAAGAAAAGAAAAGAGCATTTAAGTAATGTTTGAGTTGTCTATTTGTACTTACTCTGGTTTTCTCTGTTTAACTTTCGTTTTTGATCCAAAGGTATCTCTTTCATAGAAGACTTCATATTTATTTTGGTTACTTTTGAGGTACTTTTTTGTTTATTTCATTATTTTTAAATTCTTTTATAAAATGAAACTTAAACATGGTAAGATATTTTAGGTTACTAATTTACCATGTGATGTTGTTACATAATTTGTTCTATCCTTAACCTTTTGGTCAAGATTCTCTTTTCCAAGGAGGTAGATGCATAATTCAAAATAATATAAGAAAAAAATGCTCATATGTGTGGATGTGTAGGCTGAAGCAAAGAAAACACAGAATAATTGAGAGGGAAGCTGCCCTCAGTATGGACAGACTATGAGGGCTTGACCAGAGTCAGGGTAATCTCCCCACTGTTCTGTTGCCAAATTTAGTTTCCTTTCTTTGTTAGCGTCCTTATCTCAGCCTTCTCTACGTAGCTCCTACTTGAACAGTGATGGCTTCGGGCTCATATTCCTATAACTCTTAATCTTAACAGGGCCTTAAGAATCATTTTTCATTGCAGGAAAGGATTCAGATGTACCCAGTTTTGATTATCTTAGAGCGATAATTATTGCTTGGGAGTTGAGTCACCATGACTGGGAAAAGAGATTGTTTTAATAAAAGGACAAAGAAGGAATTACAGTACAAAATACTTGCAATAGGCCCCAATGATTCTGGGTCAATCTAGTTTTCTCTATTTGTTCAGATATTTTAAAATTTGTATATATTACTTAGTGACTTATATTGCAAACTGAATACATATGTATGTTGATTTTCCTACTTAGATCTTGACTTCTGTGGTGTCTGTATCTGATTCCAAATGCAACAGAAACATGAGCAGGCCCCTACGTCCCTTCATCCCCCTCCCATCTTGATAATTCCTGAGCTATAAAAGGTTCAGCTTGTTTTCAATTTTATGTTATATACCAACATTATTTGTCTTAACCATGCTCTTCATGTCCCATTAAGTTTTAATAATATTAATTTTGGATTTACCTTGCTGTTGAAAAACATCAAACCAGAATATGGTGTTGAGTTTCATTAATATGGCCAGTAGCAGAAATTGTTTATGGTGAATTTTCAGAGAGGTTATTAGTAGAAATACTACTTATCATAGACATTTGTTTGCATAGTAAACATGTACCTAAAAACTCTAAGGTATACTAAGTCTCTGAATAAATAAATTATACTCCAAGTGCTGTATCAGAACATCTGGTTCAGAAAGCTCTGTTAATGACATAGGCTAGAAGCTAAGGGAGGCCAAGGACTTTGCATCAGACACGCAGTGAGGAAAGACAGACTTGACCCCTCCTAGAAACTCTGTGTCCTGAAACACATATCACAATCATATTCTCTTTGCTGCAAATCCACAAGTACGTAACTTGTAAAACAGTGAAAAAATATGACTGAAAGCATGTACGTTTTTGTGTTTTTTTTCCCTTATGGGTTCTAAGATCACTGGTAGAGATTATGCTAGGATTCATGTTCTGCATCTTCACTTCGAAGATTTTCCTTTTCAGCTAACCTGCCTTTTATACGCATCTGTTGTTGCTGTCATGCTATGGCATTAACGTCTTGTACCTAGGGCACGAAGGAGAAAAGTAAACAGATTTGAGTTACCTCTGCAAAGCAGAAAGTGCATACAGCTGTAACACCAAGTCCTAAAAGAGCAGAAATGCCTGCAGTGTCTAGAAGGCCTCCTTCTGTAAGTAGGGGCTTTAGGAGGCCCTTACCACCTGTCCATCCATGCTAGCAATGGTAGACCCTGGAAGCAAGTGTTCCTTTAAGGACTGAAATTGCATGTGCTGGCCACCAGTATCCAGAGATCCTGCCGTTTGGAAAGCCCTCTCCAAACGCGCATTAGTAATCTGGATGAGGTCTGCGTCCGCTATGCCAACCTCATTACTGCCAGGAAGGAAACAGCTTCTCAAATGAAAGGAAGATAAATAAGCTTCTTTGTCATACCAATTCCAGACAAAAATAGCTGAAACGTTACTTAATACGACGCAAATTGCTGTAGAGGTTCGGAGCTTGTCATTTTCAGGGCTCTGTGTCTAGGTACTTAGGTTCCAAAAAGAACATAAGATACAACATGCTGTGAATGGAGAAATATCAATGGCTCCATTTTATGGAATAATACGTAATTTCACTTTCAATCTTTAGCTAGAGCTTAGATTTGATAGCAATTATTATGTCAATTATTTGAATATTCTTTTACACACAGCCACTCAAATAGGATGGGAACATTTCTAGAGTTAACAAGACCCAGAAATGATTTTTGTTGAAAATATCACTCTTTCTGCAAGCACCAAATAGCAATAGCTATTATCACATAGGCATAATCATGACAAGTGAAACATCAATTTCATAATCATGAAATTCCAGTTACTTTTCTCCGTCCATTCAATCTGAGATTTCACTTTTTTCTTTGAAGTTAAAGTAACTCCTGTGTTTGCTATTTTGTACCTTGCATTTGAACTTCAGTACTTGGTGCACTTGTTTTATGTTAGGAAAGCATAAATTTAATGATACCTGAAGATATCTTTAGTGGTTGTTTGCTCCTAGTAACTGAGGATGTCTGGATGAGTGATTGCAGCCGGCAACCTTAAAACAGGATATGGGCCATACTTACAGAGGCCACGAGACTTCACAGATAATGTACATCAGTAACTTAAGTGATGAAAGTAACTTGTTCTCTGCTTTCTGCTACCTTCTTCTGAAATTAATATTCATGGACATGTGTACCCTTGCCTTCTTGCTACAGGGCTCAGCAAGACTCAGCCTATTTCATATATATCCAGAAAGGTGAGCTGTGAATATTTGCAGATAGACTGAAGGTAACTTCTGAATTTGTGATCTTTTTGATTTTTCCTTCCCCCAGCAAACTAGGCTACTGTGTGGCCCTATGTTTAATCCTACAATAGCGTCCCAGTAAAGAGGGTCTCTTGTCTATATCTATTATAAGCCCTCAATGATCAATGACTCTTCCTACTCATTTCAAAGATGCTGGATGCAGCATAGTTGGCCAGCAAAAACTTGTTGAATTCAGCAATTCAAAAAACCAAAGTGGACTACATAGAGGCAGGTCGAATGGCGCCTTGGAATATTTCTTCCTCCCTTATTGACCTTTCATTAGTGATTTATGAATTGGAAAGGAATGAGCATGAGCACGTTATTTGAAGTTTGCTACATTTGCATTTCAATTTCAAAGCTATTATTTATCCATGGTGTGATTTAAACTTCTTGAATTTGCTTCCCTTGTCTTTCAGATGGGATAATAATGCCTCTTTTATAAGATTGTTACAAGGATTACACTAAGTATCATAAAACTGTTAAACATTATATTTGTCATATACATGAATTTCCCCCACCTAAAAATAAAAACACTATTATTTCCATTTTTAGCATAATTGTATTCACGAAGGATTTTTGGATTTTGTTAGCAACTCGGATCTTAGAAGTTCTCAAACTACAGAGCTGTAATGGAACCTTAGACACTGTGAAATATAGTGGTTTTCAAACTTAAAGCAAAGTCCTTCCAGGTGATTCACAACTGAAACATAAGTTGGAATATCGTAGTTGAAGCAAAGGTAGAGACTATTGAGCCCCCTCTTTTTATCTTCTCTTATCTCATTACTTGAAGGTCAACTAAGTAGATCACTGAATTTCTAAGACTCCACAAAACACATTTTTGAAATCCAATGGATGGTGCAGTTCCCTCATTTTATAAATGGATGAGTCATTATATTAGCCCTTCAAGGTCACACAACTCATTAATATCAGGTCTGTGTCAAGAACCAGCTCTTTTGATTTCCACTGTGGTACTTTTTCAACTCACCGTAGGACCAGTATGGAAAGGGCAATTGGTCCCACATTGATCTTTTCAGCCCCAAGACATCCAGATAACAAAAGTTACAACAACAACTAATTTTTTGGAAGTTTACTATATTTCAAATACCATCCAATGTATTTTAGAGTTGTTGTTTAATATAAACATTGTGACGATGCTGTGATTTGAATAATATTATTATTCCCATTTAACAATGAAGAAATTAAGTATAAGAGTCAAATAAGTTGTTTTTAAAGTTACCCAGAAAGTAACTCTCATGGTCTGTGCTAAACTCTAATCTTCGCTACAACAAAGTCCATACTGAAACATCAACAAAGACATGTGCCATTAAGAAAATAGATGTAACATTGGATTTCTGGAAATTTCAAGGCTAAAGAAAGACTCCAACTGATTCTATTTAGGGTAAAAACCTTTACATACATAAAGCTTTTCTACTGTACACATGAAAACACATATATGTTCATTATTATACTCTTCTTTAGTAAATTATATTCTTGATAACAATTTCTTGATAATCATTACTTTTAATTTATGCTTGCATTTCTCAAATGCATATAAATTTTACAAGTCTTTATTTCCTAAGAAGAATCCAAATTGAGTCAATATTTTTTTTCTAAGGAAAGAGTTTTTGATCCATGGAATTATACTAATATTGAACATTTTTTATGTGTTTGTTTATTTGTTTGTTTTTAGAGACAGGGTCTCACTCTGTCATCCAGGCTGGAGTGTAGTAACATGATCATAGCTCACTGTAACCTCTAATTCCTGGGCTCAAGCAATCCTCCCACTTCAGTCTCCCAAGTAGGTAGAACTATAGATATGTGCTGCTATATTTGGCTATTTTTAAAAGTTTTTTGTAGAGATAGGGTCTTGTTATGTTGCCCAAGCTTGCCTCAAACTCCTGTCCTCAAGTGATCCACTCACATCAGCTTCCCAAAGGATACACTTTTAAATAGCAAAGTAGTGTAATTGGGACTTAACTAGTTGACATAAATTTATCTCAATTTACATTGCAAAAGATCATTTTCACAGGGAATCAAATGATGAGTACTTTTACTTCCACTCCTGTACCAATTTTTGTTTGTATAACTCCAAAATTGTAAGTTTAAAAAGTCAACTGCTTAATCAGTTAATTCTGTTTACATGAATTATTTTATTGTATTCATTCGTTTTTACTTTTCTAGTGCAATGTATACCTATCTTAGTTGTATATTGATCATATATTTTAATATTTAGAAATTCTTGTGGTTCTTTCATGCTTAAACCCCCCCGGGTGGCATAAAAGGCCCATCGCAATATGACTTTAGACTCATCTCTCAACTCCTCCCACTGTTGCCCTCTTCTCCAAACCCAGTGACATCCCCACGTCCTGTGTCCTCATTCTTAAGTGCCTGTGCTTTTGCACATCTTCCATATTCAATCTCTATACACCTTTCTCCATCTGCTAAACTATTTCTTCTTCAAGAATTAATTGAAATGTCACTTCCTACACCCTCAGATAATTAGTTCCTTACTCCTCTGCACTGCTACTGTATTCTGCTCATAAAATTATTGTAAAATTTTGCTTATCTTATAATTGACTTCCCCATCGATCGCTCTATCTAACACAGATCCCAACAGAAGGATCACCTCCTATACATCTTCATTTCCCCATAGATCTGCACAGCACGAACAAAAACATTCTAAATATTTCTAAGTATTTTGCCTTTTGCAGACTGTAAAGTGTGGCCTAGATGTTTTAATTCCCATTTTTTCAGTGATAATATGAGGTTCCAAAATCACCTAGCAAATTAAACCCACAGCTGGCATCGGGTAACTGACATTTTGACAAGAGATGTGGGGCCTTCCCTAGTCTACCAATGAATTTCAGTCACACTCCATATTTCATGGAGATGCATCTCTATTAAAAATCACTGTGAAGGCCTCTTTGCTTCTTTGTCTACTTGCCCAGGCAATGAAGGCCCATTTGCTGTCTATGGCAAACTTATCTTGCTTTGTAAGCCTGTAACTTTCTTTTACTCTGTAAATCTACCTTTCTCTTCCTCAATAAACTTTGTTCTATGCTTGTCTTTAAAATATCGCTATGAAATAAACCTTCATTTTCCATAGAAAGAAGAGATATCCTCTGTCAGATAGGTATATTTTCTTAGATGTTATATAAGGATATATTTAAGACTACTATCTATTATTGGTGCAAACAGATTTTCCATCATCATATTTTTAAAAACTTTATTAAAGTATGAATGCAATAAAAAATGCATGCATATGAAGCATACCATTTAATAAGTCTTGACACATGTATATGTCTAAGAAACTATCAACGCACCAAGATAATAAACAAATCCATAATCCCCCAAAGCTTCCTCACACCCCTATATATTTTACCCACTCTACCTCATCTCCAAGAAAACAGATAAGTTTTCTGCCCACATAGATCAGTTTGCTTTTTCTGAAGTTTTATATAAATAGAATCTTATAGTATGTACCCTGTACTCTTTTATTCTTTTTGTTTAGCTTTCCTTACTCAATATAATTAGTTTGAGACTCATCCATTCTATTGTACATATCAATAATAGTCCCCAAAGTCACTTCTTGCTAGTCCTGCTATGATTTCAAGGAGGACATGCCTTGTTTATCTACTACCTTAAAATACTACTGTCATCAATTCACATTTATCATATTACCCTAACTTTTCCTCGTGTCCTCAGGCCATCAATCACAGTTCTTTCCTTGAGTTGGCATTTGAGATATAAATGTCTAGATTCAAGCATGTCTCTTAGGAAAGAAAATATGAATAGCTGCCCCAAGAATATAGAGAGGAAAAGTCATTTTATGACTTGTTCCAACCATAAGTCTTCCAACCTTCTGTCAATGCTGCTTGTAGTTGATCATATTACACAGCATTCGGTGGGACCATTGCGGACTCCCTTGTCTTCTAATTGATCTCAAAATTCTTCCATCTTCTCTATAATATAACGAATTTTCCTTCCTTCACTTTATCCATCAAGTCAGAAAAAAATTCTCCCCAAATACTCCAACTAAGTCACTTCAAGTGGAATCTTCTCATTGCCATTAGTTATGATTCATATCTTCATTTCCCAGCATTATTTCTTCACAAATTAGTCCTTTGGCCATAATATAATACTGTCATTCCTTCCTGGAGCACGCTTTTATTTGTCTTTGACTTTCAGGGAAAGAAGTAATATGATGCTTGGGTAGAATATATTTGTTTTCATCTGCAATGCTCTTTCCCTTTCAGCCATATTTTTGCCAACCAATTTTCTAGACTTCCTTTGAATTCCTTTCTGAATTTTCCCAAATCCATCCATGTGAATCTCTCCTTTCCATTTGCCCCCACAGTACTTCATTTATGCCATCATTAATTTTGTGGTAGGGGGAAGTATGCATAAGACTATATTCTTGTTCCTTGTAAGCTCTCGAATGACAGTTTTGAATCTTTGACAATGCCTTGCACCCTAGGGATGATCAATAAATATTGTTTCAGTGTCACTCCTCTTTCTCCAGACAGATGCAAAGTGTTCTATGTTGAGCTTCTCATCATCCCCACTCATGGACCAGTAAGTTATCCTTTTCTTCCCCACTTTTTTGTTTTTTTAAGTGATAGATGGTTAGTGTGTGAAGGTGAGAAAAAGGAGTAACAGAGTTGTAAAATGCAATTGGATCTAGGATTTAAAATGGGAGGAGAGGTTGTCAGATTTAATAAACCTTTTCCAGCAATTTCTTCCATCCCATACTTAGAAAATAAGTGAGTAGGAGTAACATTGTGTCTTTTGCTTAGTGATTTATTACTTTGGTCTACTTTAAATTATACCCATTATTAACACATCATTTTAAAACCCACCTCTGCATATTCCCCCCTAACCTTTAGTTCTGCCTGCAGAAAAAAAATACAGTAAACTTCCCTCCAAGGCTAGGAAATAAAATTTAAAGTTTAATTTCTACAATAATTAAAACTGCATCCTATAACTTAGAGTGATTTGCCTAACTGTCATGAATTTATACTTTTAAAAATAGAATTGCTTGGGTGAGTTCACTTCACCCTTTGGGATTTCGATTCTTCATAAGAAAAATGAAAAGATTTGAAGTAGATGATCTCTCAAGTTTCTGGTATCTCCAAGTCTCCATAATCCGTGACTTTATAAAATGTGCCTTGCAGGAATTTTGTAAGAATTAATGTTTTTGAAATAATTTAAGGCTCAAGGATGAAAGGTTTTATGCTAGTGCCAAAAACTATTTTTATCAAATGAAGCATGCCAGGGAAATCTGTTGTACCTGGGAATAGCTGTTGTCACTGGCATCTCCTGCACAGCCTGTGGCCAACACAGCTCCAGAAAGGGAGAAAGGGTAACAAGAATTCCATAGGTGAAGCCATAAATTATGGTGAGTGGAGATCGCACACATTCCTAATTCAGACTGGATCTTGGTACATGATAACATTTACCTTCAAGTACTGTTGCTCACAGAGAAGAGTTTATGAGCTGGTCTTGCTTTGGTGGCCTTGTTAAAGCCTGTTCCCATGCCAAAAAAAAAAAAAAAGAGTTGGTATTCTCCTGCATCTGCACAGCATATCACCAGCATCGTCTCTTTGTGCTCATCTTTTCTGCCTGACTTGTTCTGCCCCATCAATGAAAACCTATTTGATGACCCTATTGGGGTCAGCTTTATAACTAAAGTGATTGCCTCATCATTGATGTGGATTTCAAGACAAGTTATAAATTATTAATTTGACTTTTCTCAGTATGCCTCAGAGTAGTCAGCAGACTATCAAACATTACAATTAATGCACAGTTATTCCAGGACTGAATATCAGGCCACTGATTCAGACGGTTTTTTCCACCATAGCTTGTTATCTTAATATTCTCTTATCTTAATACCTCTCAATACATATTTATGGAGTTGTAATGAATCCCCTAGCTGCATGTTGACAGAAAGCCTCAATGTTTTAGCCCACAGGATAAAGTGTATAATCTAGCATTTGGCAAGGGCAGCAGTGGAGATGTAGGATACCCACACTGCAAGAGCTGCTATGAATTCCACTGCACCATCTAGGCTTACTAAAGAACCATGGCCAATAGGCTTAGCTCACTAGTAGATTCCTAGTTTAATTGCTCTCTAGGTTTATGGAAAAATTAGAATTGAAACCATCGAACTCAGAAAATCACTTTTGTTCGAGGTAGATGAACAATAACAATTTTAGGACAGGAGACAGATGTATGGGATATATCACAGTTAATTGTCCTGTAAGATCTTATCCAGGTCTATACTTAGTGTAAATACTATTAACCTGGGGACTTAGAAAATATAATTTCTGCTTCAGTAGGCCTGGGGTATGGTCTGAAGTGCTGGTGGTCTCAGTCTGACAACCTCGCATTAAGTAGCAGTGATTTACAACAATGCTTCTCAAACTTTAGTATGCTTGAGAATCATCAGGAAAATTACAAAAACATATATTACAAGGCTCTACATCAGAATTTCTATGGAGTTTCTGATTTGGAAGGTCTCAGATGGGGTCTGAGAATCTAACCAGCTTTCAATTAATACTTGACTAACTGATTGAAGTCCAAATTTTGATTACCACTGCTCTAAACTATAAAAGTGCCTTGCATAATTTCATTTTTATTGTTGCCTTCACCAGATGTTGAGTAATGAAAATAATAGTGTTTTTGTTATAGGTGAAAGAGAGTAAGAGCTATAAAAATTTTAAAAGGTCAAAGTAATTAAAATGTGCAAAATCTAAAGATTGTTGTTTATCTATATCCTCCCTGACTTCGGTTATTCTAAATTATGATAATTTTGCCCAGATTTACCTTGCTCTTAGAGACCATTGACCCAGGAGATTGTAAGCTTTCCTAATACGGGCACTTTTCGAAATGGCTTACTACAGGATTTTCTAGGAAAATTTAATAGAAAAAGTGGTTATGCCAGACACATGTTCAAGAATGTGTACCTGAAAACTTTGTTGTACATTAAAGTTATAAAAAACTGACTGTATTTAAATATTGTGGGAGTGTGCTTTTCTACAGGATGACTGAACACACAATTGGGACTTTACGTCCGTCAAGACGAAGCAATCAACTCGACGCTGAAGTGAGACAACTGATGAATATTTCAGATGACTTATTTTAGTGATGTGAACATTTATGGATTTCAGCTGCCTACTGATGCTCTTTCTCCATTATGATTTATTGTCTGTCTTATTGAGTGGCCGGCCTCATGCACGGTGATGACGGGAGACACAGCAAGCTTTGGCAGTCTGACTTTCTCATGGAAGAGTTACTTTCCCTCTTCTGAGAATTTTTTTCCCATTTTAATATAGAAAAATCAGGCTTTGGAATCAGACAGATCTCAGTTCAAATTCTGCCACAGATATGAGCAGGATGACCTCTATGAGCCTGCAACAAAATGTCACCAAAAATATCTGCTTGACAGGGTTGTTGTGAGGATTAACGACAATATAAATTATCTTCTATGTGAGTAAAAATCCTCAGTAGATAGCAGCTATTGTGTATGAAGAAGCAATGTTTTCATAAGCTTCCCAGGGAATGACCCTCCCCTTTGGACAAACATCAAATGGTCATATAAAAATATAGACTGTTAACTGATAAAGATTGAGAAAAAGCAGAAGATGAATAGTGACTATGAGAATTGCATGCATTTATGAATGTACATTTACTTAATATTTTTCATAATTAAGTTTGGAGTTTCAAACATTAAATACATCACCTACTCTGAATTTTAAACAGATAAGAATAAAATTTTATAACAGTATAGATTCTGAAATAACTGAAACAATGGTTAATATATTAAGAATTAATATATAGCAAACAGTCCATATTCAGTAATAAAGATTGAAATTTATATCAATTTATTTTTATTTATTTATATAAATTTATTTATTTATGTTCATTCATTCTTTATGAGGTTATTGTTTCTAGTCCTTATCTTAAACATTGTTATTGTTAATAAATTTTAAGCCTCTTTAATTTTGTGACAGCAAAAAATGGAAACCTAATATACACATGTATATGTAAAAATTAAAAAAAAGAACAATCACTGTAGTAGAGGTGATATGGTGTGATTAAAGAAGTATACAAAAAGAAAAAAATTCAATAGTATACAAAAATTCAGCAAGTAACCTGGTGGATTTGAGCTGCACTAAGAGAGAAGGTTGTAGAACGCACATCAACCCCACTGAGGCGAGCTGCGACCACAAGGATACAAACAAAAGTACAAAATCCATCACCAAGCGGACAGGCGTCCCCTCCCCCATAGGAACGGCTCAGAGTGCCCCACAAACAACTGGGCAGAGTTCAAAGGTTCTCCCACTACACTCCACGGGAGAGACCCTCTAAAAACTGGACCTACCTCCCCTACTAGGGTGCCATGGCATCCTCCTGCCAGGCATAAAACTGTATAAACTGTATGTAGTCTCTACCTGGAATTCTGAGCTCCCAGTGCTCCCCTTCACTCACACTGGGGTCTGGAGGCCAGTCCCAGTCGGTGGGCGGAGAGGGGACTGCACTGGAGTGGCAGTTCCCTGAGGCACAGTGCGACAGCCATCTTTTGGTGACAATATGGCCAGGCATAAAGCTGTGTAAAGCTCTGTGTGTTCTCTGCCCGCAACCCCAGGCTCCCAGCACTCCCCGCACTCCCCTCTGCTGTTGCTCAAAGGTCTGGAGGCCTATCCCCCGGGGCTCCAGACTCTTGGGCGTTGCTCGAGGGGTGTAGACAAAGCTGGGCTGCAGCTGGTCGGTACAGACTCTGGGGTACGGGAGCGAAGGAGGGGAGCTGCATCGGAACAGCCGCTGCCTGAGCCATGAAGCAGCAGCCCTCTTTTGCTAGCAATACGGCTCACTACCGAATATTCTGAAGCCACACCCCCTGTCACCCTGGGCAACCAGAGACTCTGAGTTTGCCTGAGGCAACTCCAACTTGCAAACCAGGGAAACTCCCAGGGTGGGACTGACCCAGAGGTCCACTTTACTAAACCTAAGACACACCTGGCCTCAGGGGATTGTCAGCCTATAGACAATACAAGAGCAAAGACAAGCTGATTTGGAGCTCAATTCAGCTTCTCTTCTGCAGGGGAACTGCAGAGTTGTTCTGTTCTGTTCTGTCAGTAACATTAATCAGGGGTGAGACTGGACCTGAGTGAAAACCCCTCAACCTTCATCAAGCGCCCGAGGTTGTCAGGCCTCACCTCCTCCTGCTGGAGAGAGGCAGAGCGCAGCGGCCTGGCAGACTTCCTTGTGATTCAGGCAGGTACAAACTCTTGGAGTACCAATTCACCACAGGCAACTGGGTCAGCCAACTGCAGGGCTATCAGTGACTGGATGTGAAGTGGTGCAAGGTGGGGAAGGAGGCAGCAACCTTCCCAGACTGATTTATTGGCTGGGTGGTTTCTCCTGACTCCACACAGCACTGGAGCAAGCCACACCAGAGTAGTCACCAGACCCCTGTGATCCAGTTCCCAGAGACCTCTTAAACTCTCTCACCCGAGACAGGTGCAGACTGAGACAATTGATTTGGACCTTTTTGAACTGAACCAATTGCCTGAGGACAAATCAGGTGGTGCACTGGGTGCACGGTGGTAGGAAGGTTTGATTTTTCTTTTCCAATTGTTTGCCGGTGGGGGGCGGGGTGACTTAATTGCTGATATTTCTCCACAGCTGACACTTCAATCCAAAGTATCTGTTTCACTAGGGTGGAAAAGAAACCAGCTGAAAACAAGACAGAACCACTTAGCCCACCACACAAGACAGGGCCCCAGTTTCTCAGGCCACAACACTGTACAGGCCCTCGACAAAGCCCCAGGGGAAAAAATCAGAGGGAGTAAAACAACCATGGGGCGGAATCAGTGGAAAAACTCTGGTAACATGAATAACCAGAATAGATCAACCTCCCCCCAAGGAAAGATATGGCAGATGCAATTGACGATCCCATTCATAAACAACTGGCTGAGATGTCAGAAATCGTATTCAGAATTTGGATTGCAGACAAGATTAACAAAGTGGAATTAGGAATTCGAGGAGAAATTCAAAAGTTGTCTCAAGACTTTAATGAATTTAAAGACAAAAACCACCAAAGACTTAGACACACTGAAGCAAGAATTTGCAGCCTTCAAAGATATGAAAAATACAGTAGAATCCCTCAGCAACAGAATGGAGCAAGCAGAAGAAAGGATCTCTGACATCGAAGATAAAGCCTTTGAATGCTCCCAATCTCTCAAAGAGGAAGACAAATGGAGAGCAAAAACGGATCATTCTCTCCAAGAGCTCTGGGATAATTTGAAGAAAGCGAATATCCGAATCATAGGGGTTCCAGAAACAGATGAAGTGGCCTCGCCTGGCACAGAGGCCCTTCTGCATGAAATTATGAAAGAGAATTTTCCAGACATGCCTAGAGATTCTGAAATACAGATAGCAGACAGCTTCAGAACCCCAGCACGACTCAACTCCAATAAGACATCCCCCAGGCATATCATAATTAACTTCACTAAAGTTAATATGAAGGAGAAAATCCTCAAAGCTGCCAGGAGAAAGAAAACCATTACCTTCAAAGGCAAGAATATTAGAATGACTGCAGATCTCTCTGCTGAAACTTTTCAAGACAGAAGAGGGTGGTCACCGACTTTTAATCTCCTAAAGCAAAATAACTTTCAACCCCGGATCTTGTATCCAGCTAAACTGAGTTTCATTTATGATGGAGAAATTAAATACTTTAATGACATTCATATGTTGAAGAAATTTGCCATAACAAAACCAGCTCTTCAGGATATTCTCAGACCTATCCCCCATAATGACCAACCCAATCCTATACCACAAAAGTAAACTCACTCAGAAACTTCGGATCAAACTCCAATTTTCACACTGGCGAAAGGATTAAAAATGGCCACTGAACTCTTGAAAAACTCGATACCCAAAACTTCACCAGACTTATCAATATTCTCCATTAATGTGAACGGCTTAAACTGTCCTCTAAAGAGGCATAAGTTAGCTGATTGGATACAAAAACTCAGGCCAGATATTTGTTGCATACAAGAGTCACATCTTAACTTAAAAGACAAATACAGACTCAGGGTGAAGGGATGGTAGTCCATATTTCAGGCAAATGGTAATCAGAAAAAAGCAGGTGTTGCAATTTTATTTGCAGATACAATAGGCTTTAAACCAACAAAAGTAAGGAGGACAAGAATGGTCACTTCATATTTGTTAAGGGTAATACTCAATATGATGAGATCTCAATTATTAATATCTATGCACCCAACCAGAATGCACCTCAATTTATAAGAGAAACTCTAACAGACATGAGCAACTTGATTTCCTCCAGCTCCATAATCATCGGAGATTTCAACACTCCTTTGGCAGTATTGGATCGATCCTCCAACAAGAAGCTGAGCAAAGAAATCTTAGATTTAAACCTAACCATCCAACATTTGGATTTAGCAGACATCTACACAACATTTCATCCCAACAAAACTGAATACACATACTTCTCATCAGCCCATGGAACTTACTCCAAAATCGATCACATCTTAGGTCACAAGTCTAACCTCAGTAAATTTAAAGGAATAGGAATTAGTCCATGCATCTTCTCGGACCACCATGGAATAAAACTTGAACTGAGTAACAACAGGAATCTGCATACTCATACAAAAACATGGAAGTTAAATAACCTTATGCTGAATGATAGCTGGGTCAGAGATGAGATTAAGAAAGAAATCGCCGGGTGGCGCCTGTGGCTCAGTGAGTAGGGCGCCGGCCCCATATACCAAGGGTGGCTGGTTCAAACCCAGCCCCGGCCAAACTGCAACAAAAAAAAATAGCTGGGCGTTGTGGTGGGCGCCTGTATTCCCAGCTGCTCGGGAGGCCAAGGCAAGAGAATTATGTAAGCCCAAGAGTTGGAGGTTGCTGTGAGCCATGTGACGCCACGGCACTCTACCAAGGGCAGTAAAGTTAGACTCTGTCTCTACAAATAAAAAAAAAAAGAAAGAAATCGCCAATTTTTTGGAACAAAACAACAATGAAGACACGAACTATTAGAACCTCTGGGACACCGCAAAGGCAGTTCTAAGAGGGAAATTTATAGCACTGCAAGCCTTCCTCAAGAGAACGGAAAGAGAGGAAGTTAACAACTTAACGGGACATCTCAAGCAACTGGAAAAGGAAGAACATTCCAACCCCAAACCCAGTAGAAGAAAAGAAATAATCAAAATTAGAGCAGAATTAAATGAAATTGAAAACAAAATAATAATACAACAGATCAATAAATCAAAAGCTGGTTTTTCGAAAACCTCAATAAAATAGATAAACCTTTGGCCAACCTAATCAGGAAAAAAAGAGTAAAATCTCTAATCTCATCAATCAGAAACAACAAAGATGAAATAACAACAGACTCCTCAGAAATCCAAAAAATCCTTAATGAATATTACAAGAAACTTTATTCTCAGAAATATGAAAATCTGAAGGAAATAGACCAATACTTGGAAGCATGTCACCTTCCAAGACTTAGCCAGAATCAAGTGGAAATGTTAAACAGGCCCATTTCAAGTTCAGAAATAGCATCGACCATACAAAACCTCCTTAAAAAGAAAAGCCTGGGACCAGATGGTTTCACATCAGAATTCTACCAAACCTTTAAAGAGGAATTAGTACCTATATTACTCAACCTGTTCCAAAAGTTAGAAAAAGAAGGAAGACTACCCAACACGTTCTATGAAGCAAACATCACCCTGATCCCCAAACCAGGGAAAGACCCAACAAGAAAAGAAAATTATAGACCGATATCACTAATGAATATAGATGCAAAAATATTCAACAAGATCCTAACAAACAGAATCCAGCAACACATCAAACAAATTATACATCATGACCAAGTCAGTTTTATCCCCAGATCTCAAGGCTGGTTCAATATACGTAAATCTATAAATGTAATTCAGCACATAAACAAATTAAAAAACAAAGACCATATGATTCTCTCAATCAATGCAGAAAAAGCTTTTGATAATATCCAGCATCCCTTCATGATCAGAACACTTAACAAAATCGGTATAGAAGGGACATTTCTTAAACTGATAGAGGCCTTCTACAGCAAACCCACAGCCAATATCATATTGAATGGAGTTAAATTGAAATCATTTCCACTGAGATCAGGAACCAGACAAGGCTGCCCACTGTCTCCATTGCTTTTTAACATTGTAATGGAAGTTTTAGCCACTGCAATTAGGGAAGAAAAGGCGATCAAGGGTATCCATATAGGGTCAGAAGAGATCAAACTTTCGCTCTTTGTGGATGATATGATAGTATATCTGGAAAACACTAGGGACTCTACTACAAAACTTTTAGAAGTGATCAAGGAATACAGCAGCATCTCAGGTTTCAAAATCAACATTCATAAATCGGTAGCCTTTATATATACCAACAACAGTCAAGTTGAAAAAACAGTTAAGGACTCTATCCCATTCACAGTAGTGCCAAAGAAGATGAAATATTTGGGAATTTATCTAACAAAGGCCGTGAAAGATCTCTATAAAGAGAACTATGAAACTTTAAGAAAAGAAATAGCTGAAAATATTAACAAATGGAAAAACATACCATGCTCATGGCTGGGAAGAATCAATATTGTTAAAATGTCTATACTACCCAAAGCAACATATAATTTCAATGCAATCCCTATTAAAGCTCCACTGTCATACTTTAAAGATCTTGAAAAAACAATACTTCGTTTTATATGGAATCAGAAAAAAACCTCGAATAGCCAAGACATTACTCAGAAATAAAAACAAAGCAGGAGGAACTACGCTACCAGACCTCAGACTATACTACAAATCCATAGTGATCAAAACAGCATGGTATTGGCACAAAAACAGAGAAGTAGATGTGTGGAACAGAATAGAGAACCAAGAGATGAATCCAGCTACTTACTGTTATTTAATCTTTGACAAGCCAATTAAAAGCATTCAGTGGGGAAGAGATTCCCTATTTAACAAATAGTGCTGGGTGAACTGGCTGGCAACCTGTAGAAGACTGAAAGTGGACCCACACCTTTCACCATTAACTAAGATAGACTCTCACTGGATCAAAGATTTAAACTTAAGACATGAAACTCTCAAAATACTAGAGGAGAGTGCAGGGAAAACCCTTGAAGAAATCGGGCTGGGCGAGTATTTTATGAGGAGGACACTCCCGGGCAATTGCAGCAGCTTCAAAAATACACTACTGGGACTTGATCAAACTAAAAAGCTTCTGCACAGCCAAGAACACAGTAAGTAAAGCAAGCAAACAGCCCTCAGAATGGGAGAAGATATTTGCAGGTTATGTCTCTGACAAAGGTTTAATAACCAGAATCCACCGAGAACTCAAATGCATTAGCAAGAATAGAACAAGGGATCCCATCGCAGGCTGGGCAAGGGATTTGAAGAGAAACTTCTCTGAAGAAAACAGGCGTGCGGCCTTCAGACATATGAAAAAATGCTCATCATCTTTAATCATCAGAGAAATGCAAATCAAAACTACTTTGAGATACCATCTAACTCCAGTGAGACTAGCCTATATCACAAAATCCCAAGACCAGAGATGTTGGCGCGGATGTGGAGAAAAGGGAACACTTTTGCACTGCTGGTGGGAATGCAAATTAATACATTCCTTTTGGAAAGAAATATGGAGAACACTTAGAGATCTAAAAATAGATCTGCCATTCAATCCTGTAATCCCTCTACTGGGCATATACCCAGAAGACCAAAAATCACATCATAACAAAGATATTTGTACCAGAATGTTTATTGCAGCTCAATTCATAATTGCTAAGTCATGGAAGAAGCCCAAGTGCCCATCGATCCACGAATGGATTAATAAATTGTGGTACATGTACACCATAGAATATTATGCAGCCTTAAAGAAAGATGGAGACTTTACCTCTTTCATGTTTACATGGATGGAGCTGGAACATATTCTTCTTAGTAAAGTATCTCAAGAATGGAAGAAAAAGTACCCAATGTACTCAGCCCTACTATGAAACTAATTTAGGGTTTTCACATGAAAGCTATAACCCAGTTACAACCTAAGAATGGGGGAAGGGCGAAAGGGAGGGGAGGGAGGGGGGAGGTGGGTAGAGGGAAGGGGATTGGTGGGATTACACCAGTGGTGCATCTTACAAGGGTATATGTGAAACTTGGTAAATGGTCTGTAAAGCTAGTGAATGATGCCCCATGATCATATCAATGTACACAGCTATGATTTAATAAAAAGAAAAAGAAAAAATTGATGAAATGGTTCAGAGACATTATCGAAAACATTAAAAAATACCATCAAATCAACTCCCCAGCCAAAACAAACCTCTGTATCAAAGAAGGGAGATAGAAAATATAAAAGAAAGAGAAGAACAAACATGAATTAAATAAGAGGCAAACTAATCACATCACAGGGCAGAATGTGAGTAATTAACAAGCCATAATCAGTACGGGAGGCATAAGATTGCAATTCATGATTTTGAGAAGAAGAATTCTAATGCGACTGATGAATGTACTGAATGCTGTTACAATGAAAAGGTTTATCCTCAGCCTGCTGTTTGAGATACCTAGTCTATTTAAAAAGCTGATTGAGGAGACTGGCATTTAAGAACCCTAACCCAGGTGGTGCCTTGTGGCTCAGTGAGTAGGGCGCTGGCCCCATATACCGAGGGTGATGGGTTTGAACCCAGCCCCAGCCAAACAGGAAGAAAAAATAGATGGGTGTTGTGGTGGGTGCTGGTAGTCCCACCTACATGGGAGGCTGAGACAAGAGAATCACCTAAGCCCAAGAGCTGGAGGTTGCTGTGAGCTGTGACTTCACAGCACTCTATCAAGGGCAACAAAGTGAGACTCTGTCTCTAAAAAAGAAAAAAAAAATAACCCAAACCCCATACAAAATCATATGTAAGTCTGCAATTCAATAATGGGGTTTTTTTGATGACTGTCAGAATTAAACCAATAATCCACGTTAGTTTTCAAAATATTCATCATTGGTCTCTAAGCATATCTTATACAAATATAAATATTAGTTATCATTACAGTGACTATATGATTAAATGCACTGAAATGTGTTAATATGTTATTATCAACTATTAAAAACTGTTAAAATACCTAGAAAGTTCTAGTGGGTATGTTTGGTTGTGATTCTTCTTCATCCTGCTGAGGCACACCGACAGAATTTTAACTCATCCTACTATTTAATTTATAACTATAACTTCTCAGAGTCTCATAGTTCAGTATTATGGAAAACATTAAATAATATCAGTGGCACTCTTAAAGCCATGTCTGTCTTAGGATAAGCACTTTGTAAATTGCTTCTTCTCTTTATTATTTAATTGCTGTTAGTCTTTGGTCATCTGGGGCTTTGCTACTACTGATCTCACTCCATTATGGCTTCAGTATACCTCTATCTTCAACACAGGCAAGCTTGCATTGGAGTGATGATTATACATGTTTCTTTAAACCAGAGATTTGGGCAAAGCTTACTGGAAGAAAAGCGAGGTAACTGACGTTGTGAAAGATGTACATTTCCACTGCACTAAAACCAGTCTTCTAGTCCCTCAAATGCTTATTGATATTCCTCTTTCAGGATACATTAAACTTGGCTGAATTTTTACTGATATTCAGATCACAGCTTTTTTAAAATAAATAACCTCAATAACTTACATTCACCCAAATACAGGACTGTTCAATATATGCATTGCTTTTGCTTGATCAGTTCCATAGTGATCTTGCACTCAGTTGAGTGGTACCCATTAAATGGAGCCCAAAAGATCGATTGGTTTTTATGAAGAAAGGAAGTATTGTAAACTATAGATCACTTAATCCATGCAAAACTTGGAGATTTTTATACAATAGATTTTCTTAAATAAAAACAACATATTTGTTGAGCTGTTAAATTCTATTAAGAGAGGCAAATTTATTAATACTTAATGAGGAAATTCACCCTTACAAATGGGGCTCTCTAAAAAGCTGTCAATGAAGACCTCTAAAAGAAATGCAGAGTTTTACTTTCTGTTTAATGAGATGAGCCAAACCTGGATGTTGTCCGATAAAATTTCTTACAAGAAATGGCAAGTCCATCATCCTGAGTTCCCTTGTAACCTAGCTTTCTCACTCAAAATTTGGTTCTAACTCTTGAAATAAAATAAAATAATTAGTTATACTCTAAATTTCTTGCAGCCAGTTGGGTTTTACAAAATGATATTCTTACTGAGAAGTTAATTGTTCTATGTCAATATGATCTGCATATTATATGCATTATCTGAAATTTTACTGCTATGGGTTACCATATAATAGTTCCACTGAAAATAGAGATACGTAGAAATTACAGCTGACCCTTGTCTGAGCTGCCTAACTCATAACTGAAAGCTGAAGGATATAATAGCTCACATAAAACAGGCTAATTATTTTACATTTGTCTCATCAGACTTCTCCCTAAAGTAAATATGTAGGCTTTGGAGCAAGATATATCTGGATTTGAATCCAGGCTCTGCCATCTAGTGGTTATGCGACCTCGATTAATTCATCTAGAACACTATAGTAATTAATATCATGCACCTAAGATTTTTGTGAGGATTAAATAAGACAGTGTCTTATTTATGGGTTCTTAGTAAGGAACCCACATATGTTAATTATTATAATTAACATCATTAATATTACAATTGTGTATTAATAAATGGTACGGTAGATAACTTGGCTTATCAAAATTCTTAATTGCTTAAAATCATAAAGGTACTGGTCTTTATGAGTCATAAAGGAAAAAACAACAATTATTAAATAAAAGACTCTAGGTGTTCAGGCTGCTAAATTTATTGAGTAGACCAGAGGAGGGAAAAACAGAGAGGTCACAAAAGAACCGACACCCAGTCCTATTTCACAATTTTTCTCTGTCCTGAAACAAATGCTATGTCATATTTTTTACATAAATAAACACACAGGCATACCATGTAAGGGAGGACCAATGGGTCGGTGATGGGAGTGGAATTGACAGCAGACACCATGGCTCTCATTTTAGGGTTTTAAATATTAAGCTGCTCCATCCCTGCTTAAAGTCTACTTTGCAACAAACAGCTCTTTGATATTTAGGATATAATTACTATAATAACATAGTAAGTGAAGACTTCAAGTAAAAAGAGTCTTTCTAATTGTTCTTTTAGAAAGGAATAGGAATAACAAAAATGCTAGGACAAATTTAAACATCAGTGAGATGATTAAAAAGAAATTCAAAGCAATAGTAACAAGTCAAGGTAGAAATGTCTCATTTTTCCTACATAAGTGATGGTTTTACCCACAGATATCCTTATTTTATTAATTTAAAGTTTTTCTCTACTAAAATAAGAAAAATAAGAGGATAAATGCAAATTCCACTTTTTAAATACCATTCTACTGTCTATTGAGGTACATCAGTGAAAAGAATGGAAAATACTTACTGGTATAATTTTATTTGAAAAGTTTTTTTCTAAAGGATATTTTTCTAGTTCTGAGGTCTACAAACTTTAGCCTATAGACCAAATCTCTTTGTGTAAGTATTGTGAGCTAAGAATGATGTTTTCCTTTTCAATTATTGAAGTAAAATTAAAAGAAACATAATTTGGGGCATATGAAAATTATATTTAAATTTAAATATAATTTTAAATTTAAATTTAAATATAATAAATATTAATTTATTGTTACAATTTAAATATAATAAATATTTAAATAATTTTCATATGCCCCAAATTATTTTTCTTTTAATTTTACTTATCTTTAAATTTTAAAATTACATATTTAAAATTTTATTAGAACACAGTCATGCTCTTGGGTTTATACGTTGCCTATGACTGCTTTTGTGCCATAACAGTTGAGTTGAGTAGTTGTGACATAGACCACATTTGTACTCTCATTGCTTTGTCCTACTGGTTGGTCCTTGTAAATCATAGTGACACAGTTATAATTCCACAACATTTCTTGTGCCATGAATATTGCTGTACCACACATTTTTTTTTTTATTACTGTTGCAAGTCATGGTAAAACAAAAAGAGAAAAAAGCAGGCTCTGGTATCATTTTATTGTCAAATTAAATAAAAAAAAATTTTGTTTTTTTAGCAATGACATTATAACTATGCTCATAGAATAAAATGTTGACATTACCAGACTCAGCATTCATCATATTTCTAACTTGTAGAGAAACAATAATCAGAAAAAGTAGGAAATTTTAAATGGGATTATCTCATCACAACAGAATTTTTCACAAAAATAAAAAGCACGCCTGTAGTCCCAGCTACTTGGGAGGCTGAGGCAAGAGAATCGCTTAAGCCCAGGAGTTGGAGGTTGCTGTGAGCTGTGTGAGGCCACGGCACTCTACCAAGGGCCATAAAGTGAGACTCTGTCTCTACAAAAAAAAAAATAAATAAATAAATAAATAAAAAGCAAAAATGAGGTTGCAACTAAATTTCTCAGCAGCTCACTTATCATCCAGGCAGGGATAGCTATTTGCTGGTGTTGACTTTATGACATCATGACTGATGACAGCAAATGATGAAATGTAGTCAGAGAAAGTAATTAAGTCTACCAACTTCTTGGCAAGAACAGGTTTTCAAATAATTGAAAACAATGGTAGCAACATTAATAGTCAGTTAAAAAAATGTAAATCATCATGAGTCATTTGCTCTGATGCTTGTTGAGTACACAGATATTATCAATACTAATCAATTCTTACTTTCTGGAGAAATCAATGTCAAGTTTGAAGTGACTAGACAACCTCTATAAATAGTCTGTGTGAAACAAATATAGATGAAAATATTTTCAAAAAAAGCTGAGAAAACACTAATTCAATGCTACCTGAAGTAGAATCTGCTAAAATGTGTTACGACTGATGATAGTAAAATATGTGATGCAAATAAAGGCTTTCTTCTTATAAATTTACAAAGCTTATAAAAATCTAAAGTGCTTAAAACCTATGGTTATTCATTATATTATTGATCCGTGAGTACTTTTCCAAAAATATTTGAATCTATCATGAGCTATTGAACCAGTCGTGTCAACATTACATTTCATTCATTCTTATAGTCCTGTAGTCTTTGTTGATTTTGAGCTCAAGGGTCACATTAAATTTTTTCTGAGTTAGAACTACTCTCAATCATTATCATCAAATACTGAGAAGTTTTGAAATTAGACTTTGTTTAAAACTGACAAATATTTCTTAATGAACATTTTAAAAAAGGGAATGCTTCTATGTTAAATGCATATTTCAGTAGTCATTTCAACAAAAATTGATAGTGTTGAATCACAAATAATATCAACTCTGTAATATCAACTCTGTATTCCTTGTACTGTGGAAAGTTAAAATAGAAGGCCATTATTATACAAATTGTTAGTGATATAAAGTTTGGAGTTAAAATACAGTTACAGAAGTATTTTTCTAACTATGATGAAAATGCAAAGAAAATTTCCATATTCAAAATCCATATAGCTGTGCTGTTGAGACGTTTCCATCTAACCTTTGATTTTAAGTGATTAAGCAGCAATGTGATTACATGTTAAAAGTCAAATATCAAGAGGAGAATCTAGTAGAATACATAGATGCCTCCCAAGACATGAAGATATTCAATTACATTATATGCTTGTGGATCATTACCAGTATCTGTCATTACCTATCTATGCAAAAATACATTTAATAGATGAAATATACAACTCTTACTAGAGATCAGCATTTGGAATGAACACTTGTAGTCAATTTTGATGGTAGAGAATTCCAAACTTGACCACCCCCTCCATGTGTAAGTTTTGTCATTGCTATAACAAATTGCCACAAACTTACTCACTCCAAGCAACATCCATTTATTATCTAACAGTTTTGTAGGTTAGAAGTCTAAATGCAACATGGCTCCACTGTGTGTTCTGTTTAGAGCAGAACAAGGCCAAAATCAAGGAATCAGCAAAGATGTGTTCCTTTCTGGAATCTCTAGAGACAATTCCACTTCTAAACTCACTCACATTTTTTAATAAAATCAGTTCCTTGGGGTTGCCGAGAACACTAGAAGTCCTGCTTGTGTTTCTAACATCTCTAACTTTTGCTGCGTCTCTCTAAGTCCAGCCTGAGAGTTCTCTGCTATGAAGGAATTATGGGATTAGACTAGATCCACCTGAATAAACCAGGCTAACCACTCAATTTTAAACTCCATAGGCTTAATTATATCTGCAATGTGTCTTTTGCTACATAACATAGTCAAAGGATCCAACGGTTTGGATGGGGACCTATATGGAGCATTATTATTCTTTCAACATACGCAATTTAATTAACTATTATTACAAAAAGTATTATTCTTCATAGTAGCTATATATTATAAAAATTATACTCTATTATTATTTTATTTTAAATTTTCTTTTTAAAAATTTATGGAAATTTGTTTTTTCTCTTGTCCTATAAGTACCTGTATAATATCCTCGATTGTGCCTCTTGGTCCATAAGTATAAAATACCAGGTCCTTTAAGGAAAAAGTTTTGCTTGATTTATTGAAAAAATACTTCAGTGTAGACTTTCTAGGTGGATGTTTAACAATATATTTCCAAAGCTGAAAAACAAAAAACAACTGTGCAAATGTGCCAGGACTTAAATTATTTTTTTCTCAAGAAATAAAATATGTATGTGCTCACACTGAGTAACAGCTTTTATTTATTCAGTATCATTTCTAAAGGCAGAAATGTGGAGCTAAGCTAAATATGCTACCAATAGAGAGGTGGTTAAATAAATGAGAGTAAATCCATTCTGTGCTGATATAACAAAAATCAATAAATATTTTTGTCATCATTGGTTACATGCTTTTAATGTTGTTAATAATGCGAATGTATTATGTCTTAAAGGGAACTATAATTAAAAGCTATTTTTTACAAAACGAATTGACTTAATTTGGGGGAACATTAAAAAAAGCAATAAACAAAAAACTTGGTCCTGAAATCAAACTCTGAAAATATTGTTTAGCCATATGGAGAAATTTTTTAAAAGAAAGGCCTGAAAGATAAAAAATAACAAGAATTGCCCCTTGAAAGTGGGACTGAGAGTGCGAGGATGTGGAGCAGGGAGTCCTACTTTTCATTACAGGGTTTATGCACTACTTAATTTTACTTTGATACAGTGTAAAAATATGGAATTATGCATACTTTTGTGTATATATGGTTTATTCTTTTAAAGAATATATGGTGTAGGCATGCGGTCCCATCGCCTGGGTCACAGACAGGTACTGGTCCATGGCCTGTTAGGAACTAGGCCGCAAGCAGGAGGTGAGCTGCAGGAGGTGAGCTGCCGGAGGTGCTACCAGCAAAGCTTTATCTGTATTTACAGCAGCTCCCCATCACTCCCGTCACCGCCTGAACTGCCTCCTGTCAGATCAGAGGCAGCATTAGCTTCTCATAGGAGCTTGAACTTTACTTTAAACTGCTCATGTGAAAGATCTAGGTTGCACGCACCTTACAAGAATGACTTATTTATGATCTGAGGTGGAGCTGAGTTCACAAGCGATACACTTTGGGTGTCACTGTCAGCTCTGGCTGGCACAGTCTAGTTGGAGGAAAACAAACCCAGGGCTCCCTGATTCTGCATTATTACATTATATAATACAATGTAGTGATGATAGAAATAAAGTGGGTAATAAATATAATGTACGTCAATCATCCCCAAACCATCTGCCCCCTACCTCTAAGACTGTGGAAAGATTGTCTTTCATGAAACTTATTCCAGGTGCCACAAAGGTTGGGGACTGCTGGTGTAGTCTCTCCTCTCATCAGGAAATCATTACAGTCCACAAAGCAGAAATCACTGAGGAGCTGGGGGTAGAATTAATAACTAAGGTTGCTCCCTTTGACCAAATAGCCCAGAGTTTAAATGAAAGAAACATAGATTAAAGGAATCATTATAAGACCTGAGAGCAGTATCTTATAAGCCTTATTTTCCTTTTTCCTCTCATGTTCTAATTTCTTCCTTCCACCTTCATTTCCTGAAAAGAAGACTCCCAAACTCCACTAGTTATGGAAAGCTTTCTATTCCTATCAAAAACAAAAAAGATATTTTAAAATATTTTGTTTATTTATTATTTATTTTACTTTTTAATTTTTAGATAGAGTATCACTCTGTCACCCTGGGTAGAATGCTATGGCCTCACCATAGCTCACAGCAGCCTCAAACTCCTGGGCTTAAGCAATTCTCATGCCTCAGCCTCCCAGGTAGCTGGGACTACAGGCATCGGCCATGATGCCCAGGTAATTTTTCGATTTTTAGTATAGACAGGGTCTTGCTCTTGCTCAGGCTGATCTTGAACTTCTGAGCTCAAGCAATCCACCTGTCTTGGCCTCTCAGAGTGCTAGGATTACAGGTGTGAGCCACTACACCCAGTGAAAAAAATAAATCTTTAAGCTAAAGCCTTTTTTTCTATGACAAATTTAACAGGTGGTAGAATATTTTTCTGGATATATGACTTGCAAGGTAAGAGAAACTCAAGAGTTTCTCTTAACAAAGAATTACCCAAGGCAGCTAAGAAGATGGAAAATTCTTCCACTCAGCAGCCTGAATATCAGAATAAACAGTGGCTTTAGAGTAGGTAGGCTTAATATCAAACACTAGTACTTCCCAATCCTTTCAACCTCAGGACTAGTATCTGTAATTAATGAATAATTATTTCTATGCCACAGGGTTCTTCAGTAATAAATTAAATAATGAATATATAGTAATTAGCTACAGTAAACATTCAATATAGCTATTTCTCTGCCAACTATTGTCAACTTCTTTCTCCAAACTGTACCCTTCTTAGTGTCTACAGTCACATAAATTATATCTAAGCATACCCATATATACTTAAGTACAGAAACTAAATACATGAAAAATACTTTAATTATCTATGTTTTTCTTTCAAGTAATTATTCACTTCCCTTCATGCTAGACAAGCATTCTGAAAGGCAAGAAGCCCATTAAATAATTCTTATATAACTTTATATATGATGCACACTACTTCTATTAATATATTTTAATAAATACGTTGATTGTAGACACTATTTCATGATAGTCTATGAGATGTGAGCTTTTATTAAGCGACTTTACAGATGAGGAGACTAAACTTGGTTTAAGTAACTTGGCCAAGGTAATACCACTAAAAGGATTTGAGAGATTTGAACCAAGATTTTCCTGTGCCCAGAGTCCAGATACATATGCTGTGTTGCTAGACCCCTAAAACAAAGATGAAATGTTACTCTCAGTGCTTTTATACTTTTTGTAAATAAATTCAGGAGGTATGCTATTAATTTTTTATGTATACACCCACATATAATCCACCACCAAGTTATATCCATTGGATTTTTAAGTAACTCTCAGATCCTTTCACTGTCCATCATCCCCGTCCTTATTATCCTGCTCCAGGCTTCCCTTGTCATTGCTCACACCTTGGTATTTGCCTCCTAAGGGTCATGTGCCCTTTGTTCTTGCAGTCTCCAGTTCCATCTCTACACTGTAGCAGAGCTGCAGTATATTTTAAAACTTAGTTTGTTCCCACCACACTTCAGTGACTCCACATTGTTATGAGGAAGAAATCCACTCCACCTACGATGTGTGTTCTGTGAAACCAGAAACCTCATCCAGCATGCACAGGAGAATTCTTATACATTTTGGTTATTCGGGAAGGCTTTGGTGAGTGTGGTATGAACCTGGCTTCCAAGCCTCCTTATATCCTTGTGCCTGCTCGTTTCTTTATGTTTTGCTACTCCTGCCCTTAAATTTATATTCCAATGTAATGATCTCTGTTTAGATCCTGAAAATCACCAGCATGAGAAGCAGTCATCAGAAACATACAATGTTAAAAACCAGAAAGGTCAGATCCAAGACCCAGACAATCTGTTAATACCAGAAGCTCTGAGGCTGATGACAGGACAGCTAAGAGTGTCAAAGAGATACATTCATTTCGGAACAAAAGGAGAATGGACATCAGACAAGCAGGGATAGGCACCTACAACATCAACCACAAGGATCAACCCTCAAGATCAAGGGTGGTGTGTTGTGTCTTGTCCTAGTGACTTCTCTTAGCTTCCTTCTTTTATACTTCCTTTACATTAGGAGAGCTATGCTAGAGTGAAGCAAAATAGTATTGTGCTATTACAGGGTTATTAGGTGCCAGGCATGTTGCTAAAAACTAAGAGGACAAGCGTGGAGAGTAACAGACCTTGTCCACATGAAGCCCACAGTCTATGTGGGAAGTGGACATATATTACCTCATTATAGGAGAATAAAGACGGAAATAAATTCTACAGCTAGTCAGGAAAGGGGGGTGGTTTGCCAAAGATGAGGTCTCACAGAAAGAGGTTTCATCACAGTTTCTATAGCTGTCTATTGACAAGACAGCCAATTCCCCAAATATTAGTCTATGTGTTTTTCTGGAGGTGCATCACTATGTGTATATGGCATGCAAACAGTCATATGAAACTTAAAAATAATGGTTCCATCTGAACATCCATTAGGTGCAAATTTGCCCATCCCTCCTCTGTCTCCCACCTACTTGGTTTCCACTGAGTTTAACTACAATCTGTGCACATGGGTGTTGATTGACTAATTCCATCTTAATAGTGAGTATATGTTGTGTTTGTTTTTCCATTCTTGTGATACATTGCTTAGCTTAAAGACTGGATTCCCATTCCATCCAGGTTGTTACGTATGTATTAATTCATCATTTTTATGGCTGAGTAGTACTCCATTGTATTCATACAACACGTTTTATTAATCCACTCATGTGTTGATGGACACTTATTTCACATCTTTGCAATTGTGAATTGTGCTGCAATAAACATTTGAGCAAATGTGTCTTTGTGATAAAATGACTTTTTTATTTCCTTTGGGTAAAAACACAACAGTGGGGATTGTTGCATCAAATGGTAGGTCTACCTTTACTTCTTTTGGGGTCTCTACGTACTATTTTCCATAGAGGTTGTACTAGTTTGCAGTCCCATCAACAGTGTGTAAGTGAGACTTTCCCTCCACATCCATGGTAGCATCTGTTGTTTGGGGATTTTTTGATAACTGCCATTCTCACTGGAGCTATCTGATATCTCACTGAGGTTTAAATTTGCACTTACCAGATAATTATAGATGTCAAGCATTTTTACATGTGTTTATTGGCTGTTAATCTACCTTTTTTTGAAAAGTTCCTATTCATGCCTTTTGCTCATACTTTTCTGGGGTTGGTTAACTTTTTTCTTGCTGATTTGTTTGAACTCTTTATAGATTCTCATCAATAACCCTTTATTGAATGTATAGCATGCAAAGATTTTCTCCTATTCTGTGGGTCATCTATTCACTGTCTTGTTTCCTTGGCTGTGCAGAAGCCATATTAATTTAATCAATTCCATTTGTTAATTTTTATTATTGCAGTGACCACCTTTGGGATCTTCTTCACAAACTCTTTGTCTATGCCAATATAATGTTTTTCCATCTTTTTCTTCTAGAATTCTTATAGTTTCCTTTCTTAGGTTTAAGTCTGTTATCCACTGTGAATTAATTTTTGTGAGTGGTGGGAGCATTTTCTTAAAGCCAACAAGACAGCATTGCTTGACATAGCCATGGCAGAACAAATCCTATGTGGAATGACAAAAGTGGGTCGGATATTAGCCTTCAACACATAACAGGGAATGGGGGTAAACAGGGGCAAAGAATCCAGGAAGAGAGTGAGAGAGTCTGCTGCCTGATACCAAATTCATCTCCCCTTCCTCATGCACACAGCTCAACTGCTGCTATTCAGCCTCCCTGAAGGTTAAGTTATAACCAAGGGGAATGCATGAAAATGTGATGTGTGCCGCTCAAGACCAAACCATACAAACCTGTCAGGTATGCTCCTCAGAGGCTCAGTCTTCCTTCTCAGTCAGTTGGCTAGAAAATGACCTCAGGAATGACCTTTAGGTCATAAATTAAAGATGGACAAATGACTTTATGGAATTAAAGACTCTCTCTTCCACATTTCCCCCTGCTGACCAGAAATATCCATGATGACCGCTAACCTTGAACATGATAGAAACTTTGCCTTTGATTTTTGGAGGCTTCTTTGTTAGAATTGATGGTATTACAACATCAATTGATATAGTTGACTTGTGGAGTTTTAGTGAATAGTGATGTGACTGAACTGATCAAGGGGCTTAATGTAATCCAAGTTTATAAATAAAGACAGAATCAGAGAGTTAGATGTTATACCCAAAACACCTAGGAAGTGAATTACGGAACTCACCCAGAACTCAGCAAATTCTAAGTCCAAGTCCAGGTCCTTCTGGAGTCCCACCTTGAAAAAGCACAACCTAATTTCACCAATTTTGTATGAAATAAATAATATCGATTAATGTGTTGTTACTAACTGGCCCTGAACACTGCCGTCAGCTTTCTGTTAAGCTTAATTTTAAATCAAATTTGCAAAAATATGTGATTAATATTCACAATATTTTGATGAAAAATAATTTTCTGTAAGCTGATCTGGAATATAGCTAATATTTTTTTAGCATATAATGTATCTTTTAATGAATCTCTAATAGTATTTAACATTAGCTTTTCACAGTATCCAAATTGGACAACCATACTTTTTTCTTCCTTTAAATTAATTTTTCTGATACAAAAAATTGTTTTATGTTAAAAAAATGCAATTTTAAAATTACCCACAAAGTCAAGTTTTTCACTGTTGGAATAGAAGGTTACAGATAAATGAGGGACTGTGATAACAAAATAGATTTAGAGGCATCAATATAAACTCAGGTTTAGCTTAATATAGATATAGGTAGTTACACAAAGAACTTTTACAGACAGACATATACATAGATTTGTATATACCCATGTAATTTCCTTACTCTGTCAATTGAAAGGAATTAGAAGCTGTGACACCCCAACAGCACCCCAATACGAGATCTAGCACCCAGATATTTATTGCTCATACCACTGTCTAATAAAACAAACCAGGGCTCCTTGGAGAAGTGGCTGATTCTAATACTGGTGCAAGAAAGATGATACCAGAGAAGCCTGGAGCATTTATGTACCAAAGAGTAATGAATACTTTTTAGGAAAGGAAAAAAGCACCCCACAATCATAGGTGTCAAAGAAACACAGGAGCCAAGTGAAAGAGCTCCCACAGACTAAATTTGGAACAACTTGAGCAAAAATGTAGTTGAATTATAAAAAGAAATATCCAGAAGTAGTACTGAACTGTCAAAAAGAAATATTTAGAAATACCTATGAAGCTACACCAATAAATATAAGAATTTAATGAATGAATAGATACAGAGAATAGATAGATATCTTGTGCAGGAGAATGTCACATAACTTACCTAGATTCCAACTTCAAGGAGGAAAGAGGTGGAGAAATTTACTTACTTCTCTCCAAAAAAGGACAGTGTAGAAGTTAACAAAAAGATTAGCTTTGCGTGGAGATACCTGACAAACACTACTGAGGTGAGTGATCTCAAGATTCAAGGTGATGTCACTTTGATGGAATATACGCTTGAGATGGTGTGATAAAAATGCCACTTAACCTCTGTGTTCTTCCTCCCCAAACATTCTAACCCCCATCTAATCATGAGTAAAACAACAGACAATTTCCAAATAAGGGACATTCTACAAAATAACTGACCAATACTCCTCAAACTGTCAAGGTCATCAAAAATGAGGAAAGTCACAGCCAAAGAGGAGCTTAACGTGACATGACAACTAAACGCCATGGAGTATCCCAGATGGGATCCTATCGCTTCTCGGCCTTTTGGCTAAGATCAAGTGTAGTCCAGATGGGATCCTGGACCATAAAAAGGACACGAGGCTACAAATAAGGACATCTGAATAAAATATAAACTTCAGCTAATAATAATTTATCAGATTGGTTCATTATTTGTATCAAATTTATCATTGTAATGTACAATGTTAACGATAGGAGAAACTCGGTGTGAAGTATAGGGGAACTTTCTCTTATACCTGTAAATGTTCTATAATCTAAACCTGTTTTAAATTAAGAAATTTATTTTTTTTATTTACCATGCCCCATCAGCCAGCTATGGACATAAATATTTTAATTTAGACTTTATCTTTTTTCTATGATCTTTTTTTATTTTTCAAAGTGGTTTCATACTGTGTGTAATTTTTCATGTGAATGTAGTCCCATGCCATTATAATTCTACAACATAATCATATTTATGTTAGAGTAGTTCATATCAGGAATTTATCATACAATATTTAGTCAATTATATAGTGGTATTGCTTATTCCTTCCTAAATATTAAAGTTATTGAGTAAGGAAGTGTGGGAAATAGAAGGAGTCAGAAAAGAAGAGATAATGCTGATGTATTATTTTTGGCTTGAAGAAAGTAGGCTGTCTGTTGCTACCAAGGGAAACACGACAGGCTGAGGAGCAAGACAGCACTCTCAGCTTCACTCTAAGTGTTGCCTCAAAGTCACCTCATCTCTACAGCTCCTAATGTAGTGTCCTTATTTATAAAACAGACTAGAAAATTTAGTCAACAGTGCCCATTCCTAAAAATCTACTACAGTACATTTTGCAAAAAAAATTATTAGTAAATTGTACATAGAGGATATGACCAGGTATATTTAATGTAAAAGAGAATGTTAAAAATGGATGATAGATACATTTCCTCTTTTCTGTACAGGCAAAACTTTGCCATCACGTGACACTAATGAAATACATCATATGAAATAATGTGAAAATCTGACAGTTGGATACAAAGGGGCCTCTTCCCACTGGAGAAGAGGGAAGACTAAGCTATGAACATTGCAAGAGTTCAGTTCAGCTGAACACAACGAAAGGCAGTCTCACAGCAGAAGGAGCTTCCTAGAAAAATGTGTGAGTTCTTAGACGTGGAGAATGCTGTAACACGAGAGACAGGTGGACAACTATCAGGATATTTTACAAACTATTACTGCACACAGTACAAATTCAAACTGAATGGCCACCAAGGTCACTTTCAGTTTTAAGAAGCTGCATTTTTTTTTTTATTTTATAAATGACACCTTCTTTTAGACTCTTGACCTTGAACACTGTCCTTTCTGAGCTCTCTGCTGTCTCATTGGTCTCTTAACTAAAGAATCAATTCCACTAGAAAAAAATAATAAAATGCCTCTATTAAGATGAGGAGTCCTTTAGCTTGTTTGTGTGCATGGATGGGTATCTTCCTAAGTGTCTAATGAAGGACCCACCGGCTCTTCCACAGCTGTTAAGAAAGCGTGCACGGGGCGGCGCCTGTGGCTCAGCGGGTGGGGCGCCGACTCCTCAAACCCAGCCCCTGCCAAACTGCAACAACAAAAAAATAGCCAGGGGGTGTTGTGGCGGGCGCCTGTAGTCCCAGCTACTTGGGAGGCTGAGTCAAGAGAATCGCCTAAGCCCAGGAATTTGGAGGTTGCTGTGAGCCGTGTGACGCCACGGCACTCTACCGAGGGCGATAAGGTGAGACTTTGGCTCTACCAAAAAAAAAAAAAAAAGCGTGCACGAAACATCTCTTGAAACTCAATCTTCTCTATGAAGTCATTCCAAGAACAGACACCTTTTGGAAAGCAGGCCTCCAGTTCACAATCAAACTTCAGAATGTGTTCTGAAGATTTCTTCATATCCTTTCCAGAGCTTGAACCTGTGAAAGCCCATCTCCTTCCAAGAGGCCATCTCTCACATGCGCACACACTTATTAATAGTAAAGTTTTTGAAGTTGATCTGATCTGAAGCTTAGAGTTCCTCATTTTCATACTTCGGAATGCGGAGGGATGAACTGTGCCTGGTGGGAGTTTCTTTCTTCTGTGGTGAAGGAGACTCACTATTCCCCACACCAAGTGACTCCAGTGTTTTTCTTCCTACCCACCTAACTTTCTTCAAGCAAAGACTACCTGCTGTGTGTCTAGAGGTGTTCGTTTCTGCAATTCCACTCACAGGAGGAAATTAGCCACATCAATTAGATGTCTTGAAATAATCCTCAGGGGTTAGGGAAGGAAGAGAACAGTGGGGGTTGGGGACTGAAATCAGCTCTGTGAACGTCTGTCCTTCAACCTCAAGAGTTCAGAAAGTGAATGTAATGTTTTCGGAGAAACCACATATTGCCTGTACATCTTCACTTTCAACACACACACATGCGCGCGCACACACGGACACACACACACACAAGACCCAGGTGAGGACTATTGGCAAATGCCTCCTCTCCAGACACCAGAGTAGGGCGGGGATCCAGAGCGCCCCAACGCACCAGGGACAAATGGGGTGTCCGCCCCCCTCAGCAGCGGCGGACTCCTCTGTGGAATGACAGCCAGGAAGGTGTTGTGAGGAAATCCCTGCGTGCTCTGTGGCATGTTAAAAACGCAGCATCATCCTCTCTGCTCCCTTTCTTCTCCGAAAGGCAGGATTCGAGGGCACCAGGAAGCTGGAGGGGCAGGAAGGCTGCCTCCCTCCCGGAGCCGGCTCCTCCACGCCCCCCTCCTCCTCGGGCTCTAATCGCCCCGGCTCCAACCGGCCAGCAGCACGACCACCATTTCCTCTTCCATTCACTCCCGCGGGGAGGGAAGAGGGAACGCAAAACTCTAAAAATAACTGTCAGCATCTTAATAAAGGAAAAGCCGAGCTGCCCCCCACGCCGCGCGCCCGCCCTTCTCTGGTCCGGCCCCTCCCCCCGCACGGGGCACATGTCTGCTTCTTACAACACCCAGGCACATGGTTCCAGCGGGGCACCGAACCCCACCAGGACGGAGAGGAAATTCACATCTGTGGGACGCTCGGCACGGAACCACCTCCAGCGCCAGCGGCCCGGGGACTGCAGCACCGAGATGAAGGGCTAGACCGAGGCGAGCTGCTCACGCGGTGAGAGGCAGCGCGGGAGGCGGCGAGGGCGCAGGGAGGCCGGGCAGGGGTGGGCCCCGCGCGCGGTCTCTCGGCGTTTGCCGCCTTGCTGCAACTTGATGCAGTGTTTGAAAGAGTAGTAGGAGCGCATGGAGGTGGGCCGGGGAAGACCGGGCGGCGCGGTGGGGGGACGAGCGCAGAGGGGGTGGGTGGCGGCGGCGGCGGGGAGTGGGGCTGCCCCTGGAGGGGGTGGGATGGGGACAGCGGGGTAGCCCGGCGCTTACACATGTCACATGTGCTTTTTAAGACGGCCGGGAGCGCCTGCGAGCCGGATCCGGTGGAGGATGCTGCGGCAGGTGCTTCGCAGAGGGCTCCAGTCGTTCTGCCACAGGCTGGGCTTGTGCGTGAGCCGGCACCCGGTCTTTTTCCTCACCGTGCCCGCAGTCCTGACCGTCACCTTCGGCCTCAGCGCGCTCAACCGCTTCGAGCCCGAGGGCGACCTGGAGCGCCTGGTCGCTCCCAGCCACAGCCTGGCCAAGATCGAGCGCAGCCTGGCCAGCAGCCTTTTCCCCCTGGACCAGTCCAAAAGCCAGCTCTATTCGGACTTACACACCCCTGGGAGGTATGGCAGGGTGATCCTCCTCTCCCCACCCGGGGACAATGTTTTGCTCCAGACTGAGGGGATCCTGCAGACCCACCGAGCAGTGCTGGAAATGAAGGTGAACCACAAGGGCTATAATTATACTTTTACCCATCTGTGTGTGTTGAGAAATCAGGATAAGAAATGCGTGCTGGATGATATTATTTCAGTGCTAGAGGATCTCAGGCAGGCTGCCGTCTCCAATAAGACAACAGCCAGGGTGCAAGTGAGGTATCCCAACACTAAATTAAAGGTATGCTCCTTCTGCATGCTCCTGCCAGTTAAAGAGGCAGCACTTCATTTCTTGCCCTAAACAAGCAAAGAAAATGCAGAGGTCTCATCCTTAAGACTCAGAAGCTAATGCTTCTCTCATTTCTGGGGGGTGGGGGGGAGGAAATGGACAACTGAGGGAAGAAAACAGGCAATGAATGGTATGACTAGATATTAAGAAATTCAAGGCCAAACGAAACAATGCCAAAAATTGACAAAGAAAAAACAAAGTTGTTTCTGAGACCCTGCAATTACATCTTTGTTCAGGGTTAATAAATCGGTGGGTGGAAGGGGGCGGGGGAATCCTGAACAATCTGGGGGATTTCACTGTGGGCTCAAGGTATTTCTTATTACTGATTACACATCCTCCTGCTGCCATTTCCACCTCTTCACATCTTCAGCCTGGCTTGATTTTGGCATGTGAGGAGTTTGTATTTTGGTGCCCTGTAAATGTGTGTCTGAAAGCAGTGGGCTGTGAATGTAGTAGGGATTCCAGGAATTATGTGTATGTGTGTCTGAATAGCAAAACAAGTAGGAATCTTTATGTGTAAAAACAGGGATATTCACCTAACTGATGTAGTAGTTTACTGAGTTCTGCTACCTTCCTCTCCCATTTAAAAAAAAAAAAATTGAAGCAAGATCATTATAACTGCCCAATAACAAAAGGAGAAAACAATTCCAGTCAGCAAAAATTACAAAGAATGATTATTTCAGCATTAAATAAATTGTGCTATTTAGACTCTCCAATTAAATTTTGTTGCTCAAATGAGATTTCTGTCAAAATTGAGCTGCTGCAGGCAATGAGGCGTGCAGTCTCCAGGTGACTGAAGTTTCAGGGACAAATGTGACTTCCAAAAGAGTCACTGCACCATTTGTATCCTCGACCCTGTACATGCTCAGAAGGGCCATAACCAAGAACTCCCAAGACAGGTGTTTCCCAAGAAGAAGAAATGTTCTTGCTTTTAATGTGTGTGAGGCTGTGTGTGTCCTTCTGTGGAGAGAGTGGAATAGGAGGGACCCCAGTTTTAATAAATAGGTGGTCTAATGTAGGAAATCACTGACACTCCTGCTTATTTATTTAAGATAATCAGCATTTATACACAACACAAAATAACCTTTTCAGGATTTTTGAGAGACATTGACTCTTTTTCCTAAATGGAGGTAGGATTTAATACACTTAGAAACTAGGAATTACTCAGGAGACCTCACAACCTGTCACCTTTTAACATGGTGTCCTCATTTAAATGGATCTAGAGGCTGACAAGTTTCAGATTTACAAAGCTGAGTAGCTCCTTGATGTTATGTGAAACTAGAGAGATGATTTATCAGCTTTAAATCTGGGTAAGGGCTTGCCTGCCCCACACTTACTGATAGGCACATGATGGATGTGCGTGGCTAGTAGCATGCTTTTCATTCCCTGAATCCTTTGGCATCCACATTCTTGCTCATTAAAGAAAAGGATGTGGTGGAGAGGTAATCTTCCAAGCCTGTACTCTTTAACCAACTTCTTTCCTATGCCAATATCTGGAGCAAAGAGAAATTTGGAACTGTCATATGTAAACTTCAGCTCATTCTCCCTGTTAAGTCAACTTTTCAGTTCATTGATATGATTTGGTGGTTGGGTCTCTGATTGCCTTTATTCAGAAGTACTCTCCAGATGAAATAGCTTTGTTCAGTCAGCCACTGTGCATATTTTGTTTATTTTTCAGTATCATTATGCATTTATAGTACAAATCTTTGAAGTATTGAATCCACTTATTTATAATCACTGGTTGTGGTCCTGTGAATTCCTAGGTGCCCTTCTTGGTACATAAAACAGAGTTTGGGGCAAGAAAAACAAAGTTCTCACTCTCATGAGGCTTAAAAGTAGTAAATGTCAGAGTCTTTACCCAGAGTTACCTGTGAGCAGGAACTCTGCAATCTTGGGGTACACCATTGAGCCAAGATAATGTTAGACCTTAATAGGTGTTTCATCTAAACTTTTTGACTGATGGGTTACTTAATGTACTTCTTGGTAGGATCAGTGTAGAATCACAAAAGAAAGGAATAAATGATTACAAAGGTCAATGGAGGCAATAGAATTATTCTGTGAACCAAAAAAGAAGTATTACACATTGGCTAAAGTCCTTATTCTGTGATATTCTAATACCTGCATTTCCTCAAAGGTTTTGGCTTGAATCTTTATGCATGCTGTCAATGGAGATCTTTAAGATATGTTTTGGTAATGAGCCCTTTGAGATCTTCTGAGAGCAACGGACCCTCTTGAGTGTCCAGACTTAATCTTACATGTGCTTGTATAATGTAAAATATAATTTCAAAAGTCATTTCGATTCCTAGACTCTTGTCAAAGTGTCTCCAGGTGCTCCCAGGATCAGCATTCCCTAGAACAGAGCAAAATGTAATGACCCTTAAAAAAAATAAGTGATATTTGGATATGATTTTAAACCACATGTGGCAATGGTTTCCCAGGTGTGTCTCTATGATGCTGACACATGCTGAAGTTTGAGGACCCATGGTGTACAAGATTTGAGGGACAATTTTTTTTACAATTTTTATCCCTCAAATTCTTGTTGCTTTCCTCTATCCCATTCGCAGCACCACTCTCCCAACTCCGTCCAATGTGAAACATTTTAGTGCTAGAAAATGCTATTAGTAGGCAGGGGATCAGGCGTCAAGAGAAGAGGGGTAGTAAATGGCAGTATAACAGTGGCTGGATAATGTGCGTATAAACATGACAGAAGTAAGAGAGCAGAGATTCGGCAGCTTCCCAACATCGTGAAGACACTGGAGTGGGCCTGAGCACAGAAAGGTTGAGAACTTCTGATAAACATGATTATCTTGACAAGGTGATTCAGACACGCAGGGACACAGAAAGTTGCCTTCTGTGGAATTCTAAATAGAGGCTTAGATAAAGCTGGTATGAAGAAACAGCAGTCAGCTGAAAATATTACACAAGAGTGTAACATTTACATGATTTCAAAAGCTGTACAGAAAAGATGCCAAAGTTGGAAATCCCTACACCTATGTGACCTGAACTCGACAATTGTAGAGTAATTGTGCTCTTTGTTATAATCTACATGTTATGTGCATTAGTCATTAATTGCAAGGGTCACATCTTCTAAGCCTTCTAGACTAGTTACTTTCCCTGTCTCAACCTTGCCCACTTCTAGTAGATCGTATTTACAATGAGCATTCATTACTTCATTAGTTTATTGAATAATTTGTGTGTTTGTACTACAATGTCACAAAATTATCATCACCTTTCACACTTCTAAAGATGCTTTTGTCTTGAAGGAATTCTTCGTGTTATCCAGATTTTTGTGAAATCATTTTGACTCTAATAGTTTGTGGTCTATTTTCCCCCTATAAAATGCACCTCTCCTAGGTATTGTACAAAGTAATACAAGTGGCCAACCTTAATTTTTAAGTGAAATATTTAACATATTGGTGAAACCAATCTCTTGATGAAAGTGAGACAGGCAATCAAAATCCTGCTTGGGACTCTGAGAAATGTTTTCATTGTCATTCAAGGAGGTTAGATCGTTACAGATAATAGTTCCCTGATGCTTAGATAAGCCTTCCTTACTTTTCCAACTGGCTAGTTCCATGATGAACGTACTGAACTTGACTAACCACAAGAGAAGACACAAGGCAAAGATCAAGCGGATAAAAGTGATCCTCAGAGATGGGACCGATTGCAAGCCTAGCTCCCAACATACTGGAAAACAGTAAGAAAGGAATGAAATAGATTTTTTTTCTATCATATTTTATTAATAACTGCACCTCTGAAAAACTGGTAAAAAAAACTCTGCATGTCCTTCAATGAACCACATCCAACAATAGGAGCAAGGATAGACTTTCCTGCTTCTTAACCGAAGATGGTGCTGCTTTGGATACATTTTGAGGGCATCCTCTAAGTTAGCAATATGTCTCCGCTAAATATTTAATTCCAAACTTGCTGAAAGAACAATGCAAGCCAATAGGAAAAGTAAGGACTACATTATTTGGGGAGATTTGTGAGAAAAGTTATGTTATAAACTTCTTTCCCAATTCATTCTAAAACCACATAAGATATAGATGCCAGAATCTTCTCTAACATTTTGCTTTAAGCTTACATTTCTGCCCCTTGGTAGAGGAAGATATCATTCCCTTATCAAGTGTTCACGTTGTGTCCCTACATGGTGCTAGACGTTTTATACACAAGGTGTCATTTAACTTCTACAAGTTTTGGGGTCAAGGGGATGATATTTATTCCAATTTTATAGGTAAGAAAACTAAAAACTAAAAGGTTAAGAGAATTCTTTGAGGTCCTCATATTGAGATGAGATTGAAACTAGGTCTTCCTCATCCCAAAGTTCATATTTCTAACCACTTTCCTTACCACAATACTGTATTAGGTCATATTACCTCCTTTATCATTCTCTATAACAATAGTTCTTTGTCCTAAGAATGAAGCGGTGTTATAATTTCTATGTCACAGCAAATCCATGGTAAAAGATCACTATGCATTTTTCATACCATTTTCCTTGCTCACTCAGAATGGCTGGCTCATATCATACAGAATAAATCTTCTAGTTTGGGAAAACTTCTACCATCCACATACTGTAAAAAGTTTAGCAAATTCCTACCACAAAAAGTTTAGTAAGTTTTGTATTGGAGGATGATTTTACCTTTAATATCATTTCTACCAACTCATAAAAAAAGAATAAGGCTCCAATAACAGCTAGAGGAAAGGAACTTGTACGCTGGCCCAAGGTTTTGAGTCAGGAGTTTATGTGCTAAATAAGCTTGAGAAGTTTTGGCTTCAGGGGAGAAAAAAAAAAAAAAGAATTGATGAGGTAGCAGAAGATATAGAATAATACAAAATGCTCTAAATTGAGAAATATTCAGGAGACCTGGGTTCTAATCCAGTTGCTGAAAGGTCAGTTGTGTAACATTAGACAGGTCTCATCATCGATTTGGGAATCAGCTTCTTCCTCTGTTAAATGATGAACCACATTGGGCTGTCAGGATTCTTGTCAACTAATGAAGTTCTGTGATTTTCACGTACAACACAGTGGGAAAACAGTAGATTTAGGGATATCTTCTAGTACATTTTTCTTCTGGCATAGAGTCGATGTGCTGGATTAGATTTGAGCAATACTATTGAAAGACATTAACCAGTCACCTGACTCCATCGTTGTACATGTATTTACTGGCCACTGTGTTGGGGTAAATTTCTTTATTAAACTTGCCTGAAAAACAAAAGTGGATTGAAGATGGCCGCCTAGTTCCTGTTTCTTGGCTTTAGCAAAGACCCACTTTAAACCAAATTGAAGAATTTGTACAAGTACTTATTTAAGCTTCTTTCCTTTTCAAAATTTAAGGATTAAGAGAAGTCTATAAAAAAGAAAAGGGAGAAGGAAAGGCTTTCCCTATTCGTTTTTTCCTTACTCTTGGCTGATCTGATGATGATTTACTCAGTGGTTTCCTCAGAGACCAGCAAGGGCTTGCAGCAGCAGTGAGGAGTAGAAGTCAGAGGGACATGTGTATGGAAGCCTAGGAGGTGACCAAGATCACCCCCGCAAAAAAAAACTCACATTCCTTTGCTTGTCCTGACACTTTAAGCAATGATTCACTCTAACAGTTTTTTATTTTTTATTTTTTTTATAGAGACAGAGTCTCACTTTGTCGCCCTCAAGTGCGGTGACATCACAGCTCACAGCAACCTCCAGCTCTTGGGCTTAGGCAATTCTCTTACCTCAGCCTCCCGAGTAGCTGGGACTACAGACACTTGCCACCACGCCCGGCTATCTTTTGTTACAATTTGGCCGGGGCTGGGTTCAAACCCGCCATCCTCAGTATATGGGGCTGGCACTCTACTGACTGAGCCACAGGTGCTGCCCTCTAACACTTTTTTCTTAGTCTTTCCCACTTTAAAAAATTATTATAACTAAAGCAATTTTTGTTGTGCTTTTAAAAATATATTGTGTTTGGAGCTAATGCATTTAAACCCGTTGCCTAGTACCGTGTGATTGGCCACATTGCTTCTAATTCACTGTGAGCTTTGACCAGCCTATGCTCAGACGTATTTCAGACACATCCAGACATTTCTACATATACTCCAATATAAACATTTTTAAAGAAGAAATCTGAAAATTCTAAGCTTCTAGATTGGACAGCAGGCCTATTTCTTTCCTAACTTAGTCAAACAAATCACTGAAGTCCCTTTCCCAGGGTGGAATCCAGGAGTGACTCATTTCTCTGGAGTGTTCCTGCAAGTGGGCGGGTGGACAAGGTTGCATTCATAACAGCCCTGACACAGAAATATTTAGTCAGTGTTTCTGATTTCAGGTGTTCCAAGTTGCATTGTAAGTTTTCTAAGACCTTTCACCTGAAAGTGTTGTGCATGGACCAGCAGAGGCAGCATCACCTCGGTGGAAATTAAAACTTCCCAGGTCTCATGACAAACCTGCAGGGCAGATTCTGCATTTCAGCTGCTCCTGGGGCAATCCATATGCACATGAGCATTTGAGAAGCTCAGATCTAAGATTCCAGGTTGACCTCACTCCTCCTAATTCATGACTTGAGTTTGATGTAACATGGGTTGTTTTAGACCAAAAAACAGCATAAGGAAATAGGGTAACAGAGCCTTTCCCTATATCATTTAGGTAGGTGACGGAAAGATCAAAGGAATGTCTGCAGAATTATCAAGAGGCTCTTCCACATTGAAAACCCTCATCCCTGTTATATCTACAGTTGAGTCTGTCACCTGGTTAAGCTTAAAGCTGATTACTCTCTCTCAATATTTTCTAAAAATGTTGAAATTAAATCTAACCATCTCTTTCAGAAAAAAACAGCAGCATTTTTCTCAAGCCCCTTTGCAGTTATTTCACAATCGTAGCAACATTAAGCCCTAGTTAGCCCAATTATGTTAATATTATACGAGAACACAAGATATAGGAACCATACATGGGAGCAAGAATATTTGGGGAAAAATGAAATAGAAAATTACAGTGAAGTGTACTTTCAAAGTGGCATTGTAATCCATGCTTTTTTCAGACAGCATTATTATGGCAGAGTCACTCACTGAAATCAAGGCTCATTCTCTGTCACTCAGGCAAATTCAGAGCCTCTGAAAGATGCCTGATGAGCGGCGCTCAGAAATGAATGGGCTGTGTTTAGTTACAGGATTTGTGCTGGAATCATCAATGTTTCTGTTCTGAAGCTTCCCTCCCAATACGGAGAGGCCTCACCTGGGATCCTCTCACTTTCTCCTGCTGTTTCAAAAATGGAAGGCAGAATATAGACGCTGGGTGCTGGGAGCCAGAAATACGTCTCATCGCTTTGGGAGGTTCTGAGAGCAGAACCAGATGTTCATGGCAGATGGGGGTTTAACTGATATTTAGGATTCAGCCTTGAAGTTTACTGTTTCCCTTCAGTGTCAGGCCTGTTCTCTCACCTCGCCAGGTCTTTTAATGACATGGAGAGAGAGAAAGTTTGTTTCTGATTGTCATTGCAGGCTGTACTAATGTGAGTGAGATTTACGCCCCGTGGGTGATCCAGAAGCCCTTCGCCTATACTTTCATTGAGATAACTCTTGTGTCTGCTGTGTTTCAGCCACTGTGTTGGCCACTGTGATTCCTTAATAAAGAGAAAAAATGTGATCCTTGCTGTTCAAGAGCTTGAGTCTAGTTAAAAAAAAAAAAAAAGACAAGAATCACACACAGAGTATGATGGGTAAAAAACACATAGTGCTGGGACAGAAGGGCACCAAGTCTTAGGTGTTAGAGACAGGCTTCCAGAGGAACCCATGGTGAGCAGAGCTCTGCAGGGCAGGATGGGCTAGAGGGGAAGGGCAAGAGCACGGTGAGAGACACAGACAGCCCCTGGGGACGGAGGTTGAAGAGTGACGGTGGTGAGAGCCTGAAAGGCCACATTAAGAATTCCTCAAGAGTCAGTGTCTGTAACATAATTTAGATCCGGGTTTATGGATCTGGGCTGTCTGGCTTTGCGTGCCCCATTAACTCCATGACTTTGGGGATGTTTTTGAACCTCTTTATAACTTGGTTTCCTCATTATAATGAGTGTATTAAACAAGTGCGTAACATGCACATCGTGCTTCTCAAAGTCTAATCCCCATCGGGGATCTTGTTCAAAAGGTGGATTCTTCTTCAGTGGGACTGGAGTGGGGTGAGATTCCGCATTCCCAGAAAGCTTCTGAGCGCTGCTGGAGGTGTTCCTCCATGAACCACAGACTGAACAGGAAGGTTGGGAGGCCCTGAGGGTGGCACCTAATTTGTGATACATTCTTTTTTCTTTTTTAATTTCAGGTTAATGTGAGGATACAAACAACTAGGTTACAGTATTTGCCTGAGTTAGTTAGAGCCCCTCTTGTGAAATGCTCAGTAGAGGCAGCTTTAACCACTTTCTCCCATGAGGCTTCTGTGGCATTGTATTTCTCCTTCCATTTTTCTGCCGCTTCTTTACCCCTTACTGGCTTACTTTGCTTTATACCCCATCTGTGCATATTTTTCATAAAAAAACCTTTTCATTGTCTCTTTTCTCGATATTCTCATTCAGGGTAAATATCTGCTATTTTCTTCCATGCCTATGATTCTTTTATTGGCATCTCCATTCTGTCACTCAGTCCCTGATGATTAAGTTTTCTTTCCCCAACTCCTACCCAGCCAAGACAAATAATATCTGATTAATTACCAGATCCTGACCGTTCTACAGCAGTCCTTTCAAAGCCTAATTCTTGAACCAGCATGTGTACTATCATCATCTGGGAACTTGTTAGAAATGCCACTTCTCAGGCCTCATTGTGAAGCTTTTTCAACCGTGGAGCTGGCATGCTAGCTCCTCTAAGAGCCCTAAGAACCCCTACCCTCAGCCAAGATTGAGCACTCAAGGACAATGGCTCTCGCACTTCACAGGAATCAGTCACCTGTGGGACCTATTGTCTCCCATCTCCAGAGATTCTGATTTAATTAATCCAGAAATGGCCTGGGCACTGTAACTTTTAAAAGTTCTTCTGTTGATTGTAATGCATTGCCAATGTTGAGGAACAAAGTCTCCTTTACAAACTTTTTGTTTTGATTTTCATTCTCACTGCCTCTCCTGACTTTGAGTCTTCATTACATCTTACCTATTTTATGTGATAACCTCCTCTTACAACCCAGCCTATGTAACGATCATATGCATCTTTGATTCTATTTTCTCTAGCCACCTATAACAAAAACTTCCCTTATCCTGGAGGGGAAAAAAAAAAAACTTTTGACCACAGCTGTTGAGAACTTTCTTTGGCTAGGACACCAACATCGCTTGTAAGGTCACATTACATAATATGCTGCAAGAAATCAAAACAAATACACCCCACCCAAACTATTCTGCTTTTTTAGTTTCATTTATACTGTTCCTTTTGCCTAGAATATTTTTCTCATGGTCAAAATTATGCACATGTCTTAAAACTGAAGCCCCAAAGCCACTTTTTCTATGGTCCTTCTCTAACTGAATCCAAAAGTAGAAAGCACCTTCATATTCTCAGAGGTAGGAGGTTTTCTCAGTACATTGGAGATTTGTAGTAAGTGTCTGCTAAAATAGAACTGTACTTTTCTACTGAACTAATAGGAATGAGTAGTTTTCTTTGCATAAATTCATTTGCCTGGGAAGAGCAAGTTAACAAGAAGGGAATCTGTAGAGGAATCCTCTGGTACCCTGAGGCTGTGTCTAAGCCCTAAAAAGAGATGGCTACAGAAAGACACTGAAATATGTTTCTATAAGTGGCCCTAAAATATGTGAGGCACAAGCAACGCAGTTTGAGCTCAGGAAACAAAGGGCCACCAAAAGAGGGAGAGGGACTTTGCCATCTATACACAGCAGCCATGTGGCCTCAGCTCAGGAGAGACTGCAGAGAACATTACATGGCTTGGGCACCTGCTAGGGTGGCCAGATCTAGCAAATCAAAGTACAGGACACCCAGTTAAATTGAATTTCATATTAAAAGAAATAACAAGTTTTCAGTATAAGTATGTACTAAATTTTGCATTCTTCACTGATCTAAAATTCATATTTAAGTGGGTATTCTATATTTGATCTCAGAAAGCTAGCACCGTGGGAATTCACTGAATCACATCTGGAGACCAGCACAGACTACAGACAATCACAGACCACCAGCACCAATTGTTACTCACAGTAGTGACCATCAACTAGGGTACCAAAAAGGAAGATCATGAAAGGTCTAGACTTGTAAAAGGTATTCTAAACATTACCAGAAATGCAGAGGTGAAACCTTACCGTGAACAGAGTCCTTATGTTCTTCAGGAGGCAATGTGAGCAAGCAAAATTTAGTTACTTTTAATAACCTCATTCGTATACCCTGACCATAGGAAATCCAAGTTATGTTTATTGTTTTAATATTTCCAAGAGACCACATTCAATAAAGATTTTTCTTAACCCAAATGCCTTTTGTTTTATATTTTAACTATGAGAAAATGGAAACTATATGTATTTATAGTCAGTCTCCAAATTACAAACATCCAATTACATACAACTTGTGCTTACAGAGATTATCCCAGAAAGTCCCCAAGTTGCAAACATCCACCTGACGTATGACTCATATGAATGAGGCTATGTATGAATGGACGCTATTACAAGTAATAGGTAAAGGTACTTGTTCCAACTTACATACAAATTCAGCCGAAAAACAAATCTACAGAACCTATATTGTTTATAACACAGGGACTGCCTCTCTCTCTCTCTCTCTAATATATATATATTTATATTTATAATATATAATATTTCCATCCTACAAATTTTCAGTAATAGGTATAATAGGTAGCCATCATCTATTTTCATTAGTCAAATTTTTCATATATATGACTTTGGACATATATATATCTGTATCTATAGATACAGATAGTCCATACAGATATAGATATATATGTCCAAAGTCATATATATATGAAACATTTAACTAATGAAAATAGATGATGGCTACCTATTACTGAAAATAATAGTTTTCATTAGTTAAATTTTTCATATATATGACTGTGGACTTATATATCTTTATCTATAGATATAGTCCATATAGATAAAGATATATATGTCCAAAGTCATATATATAGAGATATGAAAAATTTAACTAATGAAAATAGATGATGGCTACCTATTACAGAAAATTTATAGAATGGCAATATTAGCAAGCCAAAATTGAACCCCTGGGTCAGCATATGTTATCCTTTTGATGTATGGAACATTTAATTAAAAACAAAGGTGAAGCAGGCTGTCAATATTTGGGCAACAATCATGAGAATATGTGCTATTTAGAACCTGTCTTATTTCCCTTCAAAATTATAAAGCTTTTAGGAATAAGAGTTCTATCTTGTTCTCATTTTTAGCCTTTTCCCCATAATTTATAAACAGAGTCTTACATATAAGAAAGCTTTCAGTAAAGACTGATGACGTGAGGTAAATGTAAATGTATTTGTTTAGAAAGGGAAATCTCGTTTAGTGATGATTTTAGTGTCCTTGATCTGTTGAATTCAACATTTACCATACTTTTCCACTAAGAGTGGAAAACATTGAAGACCATCCTAATCTTCCATATGCAGCTCTTTCATATTGCCCATCCCTCATGGGGAAAGCTGAGCTTGTCATTTCTCCCTTTTTGGGAAGTAGGTCTTTGTGTTCAATTTGATAAGAGGATGATCCCCTTACGGCAAAGATCTGGGTAGGTGAGGCAGACCCTGGTGTAAAAGGGCACATGATGGGGAGAGTAGAGCACCAGAAAGTGTCCCCTGGAGAAGGATCCTCACCATCATAGAACACTCCAGGGGATAAGAGAGGCTCGGGATCTGAACTAGTTCAATGACCCCCTTTCAAAGGTAGAGCATGCCACCCTAAGGAAATAGCACATAAAGCCAATATTAGCAGCTTGACTCTTACTTTGTTTTTAAGGAACTGCATTCTTTCTAGGCTGTGAGACTTTAAACTCTTTTTTTTGTGTGTGGAGACAAGAGTCTCACTTTCTTACCCTGGGTAGACTGCTGTGGCTTCATAGCTCACAGCAACCTCAAACTCTTGAGCTTATTCAATTCTCTTGCCTCAGCCTCCCAAGTATCTGGGAAAACAGGTGCCCACCACAGTGCCCAGCTATTTTTAGAGACAGGTCTCCCTCTGGCTCAGGCTGGTCTTGAACTTGTGAGTTCAGTCAATCCACCTGCCTTGGCCTCCCCGAGTGCTAGTATTACTGGTGTAAGCCACAGTAAATTCTTTTTGTTAATTAATCACATCTCATCAGAGTATCTCTTCTTCAGTAATAATGAAGTTTTGAATTTTGATTTGTCTTAAAAAGTTGTTTACAAACTGATGTTATCAAACTATTCTTCCTCTACATTAAAAACAAATTGGTAATTGATAACTAAATTGATAGGAACTTCTCACCTCCCATCTCTTCCCTCAGCTCAGTATCCTGGCAATTTTTTGATGTTTTTAAAGTTGTAAGTATTTATCGATAATGTGTTCCATTTAGTGTAAAGCAACACATGATTTTATTGAGATAGGTCTTCTTTCTTAATGCATTAAGGTTGGTGAGCCAGTTACTGATTGAGTCCCTCTGAAATTATTTAAATAATGATGAATAGGGTAAGATAATACATAGGACACAGACAAATCTATGTTTAAATCCAACTTCTCCATTTATTTCCTAAGTGACTTTGGACATGTCACTTAACATCTTTGTTCCTCTGCTCTTCTGTATAAAAAAAAAATAGTATTGTTAACATCAATGCCACAGGTTTTCAAAATTTTTAGCACTTGGTAATTTCTAATAAATTGTTGCTATTTTTAGTATGAACTCAAAATCATAATAATACCATAGGAAGTTAGGAAACCATGCAATGAATCAGTTATCATTCCATTTATCAATTCTATAAAAAAATTAACAGCTTTTGAAAACAAAATACACAGTTGTCATCATAGGGTGCATGTCTTTTTTAATACTGTTTGTTTTCACTGTTTCATAGCATATGCGTAATTATTGTATTGATTGCACTTACAACTTTAACGTCAATAAATTGCCAGGATACTGAATGCACAAAAGTTCAGCAAGTAGCTTTTACATAATTTACTTAACTACTCATTTATCATTATTTTTAGAATATTTCTGGGGGTGAATTCCACCATCCTTAACAGACACGTCCTACAAAGAATATTTCCTTATGTAATGTAGAATGCTGCTTTCATAAGTACTTACACTTGAGAAAGCAAAATGTATATATAGGTGAACAAGTTCCTGGGAATCAAGTGTCCCAAGAAAAACTTTGTATAGAAATTAGGAGGATCAGGGTTAAATAGACTAACTCCAAAATGCTGTCAATCACTTAGTTAAGGACCACGTCCAACATTAACCTTCTAAGGATACCTTGCGGCTTTGTCCTATTAAGAAGTAATTTTTACTGCTTTTCACTTTATGTAGCTCAACGACACTCTGAAGAAATGCATCAGGAACTTTCCAATTGAATCAGAATCTCTAGGGAAAAGACCTAAATGTTGGTATTTTTCAAACTCCTTGAATGATTCTAGTAGATGACCAGACTGAGAAATACTGAGGGAGCCTGAAGGCAGAAAAAGATCCTTTCCAGCTCTTTTGCAGACAGGATGAGAGGATATGGCAACACTTTTTGAAAAGACCTATGCTGCTTCCCCTGAAGCTTAGCTTCAGACCAATTGGGGGGACTCAAATATAATACTGTTTTCTTGCCAAGGTGTGTTGCATTCGTGGGTGCTCTGTCGCTAACAGGAACAACTTTATCCTGCCCCATACTTCCTTAATCTGTAATTGACTAGCCAGAAATATGACCTTAATCAATTATCTATGTTCCAAAGATATCTTGGATTGCTCATCATTAGGAAAATATGTCCCTGGACACTTTGAAAAGGAAACCTCACTTAATACATTTCTTCAAATAGATCAATTTTTTATAAAACCTGTAGGCTTGTGGTATTTATTGTGCTGGTAGAAGGGCCAAAGGCAATAAATCTTGATAGCTCAAAGAAGTATATTACTAAAACTTTTAAAAAGCTTTCAATTTTTATTAAATTGTTATTAGTTCTCTGATTTCCATCAAGATATCCCCAATTCCTCCACGTTCTGAGGTGGTCAGCATTTGCTACTTGTTAACCAATTAATTAATTCTATCTACTGTTAGCCCATGCTTTTGATAAGCATAAAGTAGGAGATAAAAAAATGAATGAATGATCCGGTGATTAACTCTTTGACTTTCTCACTGTCACATTTTTGAGTATTAAAAGCATGATATTGAAGAATTTTAAAATACTCCCAGTTACTTAACCAAGACTTAGTTGACTACCTTTAGCCAAATGAACATTTTCTGTCTCTTTGCCTATGAACATAATATTATGTATACTACTTTTCTCAACGTATTTGCCAGTTTTAGCAAGCTTAAGACTTTTAATTCATTCATAAATGGATCCTGATTTCCTCAGATCAGTGTGGCAAGTCAATCCTTATTTAAAACAGTATTAACACAATGTCTAATTAAAGGGAAAGAGCGTTCATTAAAGTGCAGTGAATATTTAAAGTACTTCCAGCTACATAGGAGCCATAACAATCTAAGTGCCCTTCTTGGGTCAGTAGAAAGCTTTTCCATTAGCAGCCCAGTGGGTTCACAAATCATATACTCCCTCTCTTATTATTTTTAAATGGCAATTATAAATCACTTTATACATGAGGTTAAAGGATGTCTACCCAGTCAACGTGAATGATGCGGTGTACACCACTGGCCCCTGGCAACCGGAAATTACACATTACAGAAAGAGAGCTGAACATTTGGTACCCAATGACCACCTTTTTATTATATACTTTATCTTTGACATAAAGGTAAAAGAACTTTATGAAGCTGAATCCATATTCACCTTATATTTTGCAGAGACATATAAAATAGGGAATTAACTCCTCTTTTATCTACTGTTCTAAACAAATTTTAAGTTATTGTGACATACCTCAAAAAAGTTTAATGTACACAGCATGGAGTTTCACAAGTCTTCATCCAGGGAAATTACAGAAGGTTTTATAATCTACATTCTTCAGAAAGCTCTATTATGTGTAAATTTCTCAGTAACTTACTATTTAATGTCTCTCTCGAAGAAAATTATTCCTCAGATCTATTTAAAATGAGGTATTACTATTACTGGATTTTTCTTCTTCCAGTGAAGAAGGAAAAACCTGGTCATTCCCATCTTTTGGACCATCCTTTACCAGTGACTTTGTAAATGGTAAATGGCAATTACATTTTCTTAATCTGGATTTTAAAAATCTCTTGTTTTTAGCACCTGATACATTAAACTTTTAAGTTAAAGAAATACTTTCTTCTCCCTGTATTTACCTTATTCTTATAAATAGCATATCTCGATAGAGATTTATTCAGGCTTCCACTGATTCCGACATAGTGCCAGGCACTAGGATTCCTGTAGGGACTGGAGCTACAGAGATAACTCTCAGGCTTTCTTTTCCAGAATCCTACAATGTAGAGAGGAAGGAATATAGGTAACGAGGAGCTAGCAACACAGCTTGGTAACTTGAACCTTACAGGTTAGTCCAAAATGATACAGAGCTCTGAATAATTCGTAGTTGGTGTTACACAGAATCAGCCTCCTCAAGAGCTCTATAATTAAAAAAAAAAAAAAAAAAAAAGGGCTTTACTGGTGGGGGAAAATCCTTCAGGGCTCTTTGTTTCAATTGGTAATAAATGTTTTCTTTTTCAAAATATATTCATTAAAATGAGGTCAGTGGAGAGCTGCTCTCTGTAAGCAAGGAACTATTTTGCTGTGATCAGTTACTCTGAAGGTTATGAAGTCAGCATAAAATCCCAATACTGCTATAGACTTAAAAAATGAGTCCAAAGCAGGAAAATTTTATGGGTATGGACCAAGAAATATCAAGATGAAAAAACATGATGGTTATTAATCATCCAAAGGACCTGCCAGAAGATTGTTGGATAGTGGAAGTTTCCATGACCCCAAATATTATCTTGCCTTCCAGTCTTTCCTCCCCAGTGTATAATAAATGGTAAGATAACTGTGGGCTATATGTGCAATATACATATATAAGACTTTGCTTATAAATCATGAAACATCCACAGCTAAGATGTTGAACATTTTTTAAAAGGATAAAGAATAAAGAGTTAATTACTATTTGGGGGGAGGTAATATCTGGTTTAATAAACATTTCTGGCGTGGGTAATAAATCAGCATTTTATTACCATTAAACAATTGAGTCATTTTTATATCTTTAACAAAACAGGAACAGCAGGGGTAAAAATAATCAACAAAAATGTATGACAATTTACTGATCAAAAGGTTGTTTGAGCCAGTGCGGTGGCTCACACCTGTAATCCCAGCACTGTGGGAGTGTGACGAGGGAGAATTTCTTGAGCTCAGGAGTTCGAGGCTTGCCTGAGCGAGTGAGACTTCGACTCCTAAAAACATGAAAAACCCAGTTGGGCACGGTGGCAAGTGCCTGTAATCCCAGTGGCTTCCAGAGGCTGAGGCAGGGGGATGCCCACCGCCCGAGTCTGAGGTTGCAGTGAGCTATGACGCCATTGTACTCTGCTCAGGGCATTGGGACTGTAATGTAAAAAAGGTTGTTTGATAATATGTTCCTCAGAATTAATATTTATCTTTGTAGTACTCCATGCCTATGTGTTAAGAAACTTAAAATGGAAATGTGCAGTTTTTCCTTTTTCACAAGAATTTTTTTGTGCCTAGCAAAGTGAAGCATTAACTAAGTGCCAAATTAATTCAATTATTATGGATAGAAAAACCTAGATATAACGATGGTTTTGTTTTCCTTTACTTATCTCAAAAACCATTCCAGTCCTCTCTTTTGCTGTCGTGATTTGTTTGTTGGTTGGCTTTAATGCAGACATAATAAGGCTGCAGGTTAGGAAGTCTCTTTAACGTTTTTGAACGTTGGGATTGATCAAGCCATGTCTAGTGTGGACGCATTGAAGCGGTTGTACCATACAACAGCAGTGTGTGTTCCAAGGGCCAAGTGCTCCATGCCCAAATTACATGCACAAACTACTTTGGTTGTCACTAAGAGCCCAGTGAGAACACTGCTTTATATTATGCTCATTTTTTACTATGAGAAAGGCGAGGCACAGATGGTTAAGTAACTTGTTAAAGTCCACCTGTAGCCCCTCTGTTCTTACTCATTCCTAAACTGCTGGCCAGCTGTATATCCTTCAGTCTTTAGTTTGGCTGCATATCATAAAGTTACTCCTGATGGTTTTCAAGGGAAACTCAAGATTAAAAGTGGAAAAGTATTTCCTGTGTCATCAAATTCATCCTCACCCAAAACTAATAAAGGTATATTCCCTATGGCATTTTTCAAGAAGCAATTTAGTCAGTTTTATTAACTTCAATTTATGTTCTCCTCATTTAATTGATCGAATTTCTGTCACTTTTCCTGGAATACTTCTCTAAAGCCCTAATAAACCTGGCTAATATCATGACACTTCTGCATTATAAAACTATTTCTCTTTATTACAATATTCCATTGTTCCTTTTTCTATTAACAATGTAGAATGGACCGACCTAATTCTTCTTTTCCAATAAGTCATGTTGATATCTAGTTTTTATGAAGCCTGGAAATCAAAATCCAAACCTTGGCTTTGTAGAACAGAAAACACTGTGAACAAAAATATATTTTATATAGTTTTATATTGACATCTTTCTGCCCAAAATTTAGACTGAAGAAATAGATGACCAAAGTCTTTCTGACTGTATTTTATAACCCCTACTCTGAGAGTACCCAGAATATTTAAAGATATGGTGAATAAACATTTATGGAGTCCTTCCTGTGTGCAAGATAAGAATGGATTGTGTGTTACTGAAGCAATATGAAATAGTATCCCAAAAGCAAGGAATTTAACTTTGTCATATATGTACAATGACTCCACAAGGCAGTAAATGCCCAAGGCAGACACTACTTGGTATATAGATAGGAGTTCATGGGAACAATGGATCACCTTTATCTTTCCCTAAAGCTTTTAGGATAAAGTGGGGTTTGAGCTTCATTTTAAAAATGAAGGTTTGAGTCAGGTGGAAAACTGTAGGTTGAACACTTTAGACAAAGGAAGAACCAGTTTTTAGAGCAGTGATTTTCAACCCATGTGCTGCACGCAGTACACGGGCGTGCCAGGAGAGGATCTGAGGTGTGCTGCAAAAATTTTAAAAGATCATTAATTAAATTATTTCTGAAAGAAATTCAAGCACAGTAAGCATATACTTTGTTTTTTACTCTTTTTTTGGTCAACATAATTTAAGTGTGCCATGGAAGTTTATAGGTTCAAGTGTGCCATGAGATTAAAAAAAAAAAAGGGTTGAAAAACTTTTCTTTAGAGCATGCTCACTTGTGAGGTATATCAGCATTTTTTCATTCTCATTAAACAAATGGGAGAATTAATTTCCTTCCTAGAAGTTGGCCAGGTGGACCCACTAGAGTCATAGAAATTCCTCTTGAAACAGTTCATTACAGGGCCTTCAAGCATGCCAGAATATCAGAGAACTTAAAAAAGAATTGTAAATTTCTAGGTCAGGATTTTTTAACCTTGACCCTATTAGTATTTTAAGCCAGACAATTCCTTGTTATGAGCTGTCCTGTGCCTTGTAGGGGGTTCAGTAGCATCCCTGGACCCTGCCTACAAGAAACTAATAGCATCCTCCCTCCAGGGATGAAAAAGCAAAACAAACGTCTCTGGACATTGCCAGAGCTCCTCTGAAATATAAAATTGCTCCCCGTTGAGAACCACTGCTCTAGTTCTGTGAACATCGGAAAGACTTCTCTTGGATTTCTCTCCACCTTCTGCAACACAAGCTATCAGGAACATTGTCTTTGTAGCTCACCTAAATCCCTCACAATGAATGTCATACATCATCTTTTTCAGGGGTCTTGGAGTATACGCCTTCCATTTCAGAAGTACTCGGTCCACTTGGCAGGAAGCTGGGCTCTCGTCTCTCAAGAATTTCTGGGCTGCCCAGTGAAAGCCACTAAGATGTGCTTATGACTATCTGTTCTCCACAGAGGAAAAAACTCCTTAAGCTTGTTCAGTTGTCAAAATTGTAGTCCTGTTTAGATTCAAAGCCTATTTCAATTGTAAATCCTGTTGGTCTGAGGAGCTCAGCGTTTAGGACAGAGCACAGCTGGTGCTTCCTGGATGTTAAATAATTCATCTTCCTCATTTTGGTTAGTCAGAAACGGCAAGCTGAGATGCTAAATCCTCAGTAATATTGCAAAACCTAGTTGCTCGCGCTGAAGGAAAAGGCCTCCTAAATCTCAAAAGCCATCCTTGGCAGCTTTAGTAGAAGCCATAGAGAGAATTCTACTTGCTAACTGGATTTTTCTGCATTTTGGTCACATGGGGAAGATAAGTTGCCCTGGGAGAATTTTATGAAACTCAGTTAAGTAAAATAAACCTGTTATATGCATTTTTTTATATTGCCCTACCTGTGCCACTGACATATACAGTTCATTTTTCAAGGGAAATAGTTTGACCTTTGAAAAAAAAGTTTTGTTTTCTTTTCCCAGAAATCAGAAGATAATCATGGAAATGAAGCACCACTTGCTCAATTGCAGTTTGTAGGAAATAGATGACATTTGAGCGACTGCTTGATGATAAATATTTCTCATTAACGTTTCTATTCTCACACTTGACTATTTATTGGGTAATCTATTTCAGCAAAAGTCCCATCACCTGTTTTAAGGACAACTTGGATTCTCATATTACTCTGGAAGCCACATTCCATTCTCTAGAATGCTTGGCTTCCTCAACAGTGTTCCACAATAGTTCATTCACGATGTTTCCAGTCACTAGTAATATCTTAGAACGTCTCTTCCTGTTCCTTTGAGGAGGTAACACTCTTATCTGAACTGATTCTATAGCTTCATTAGACAGTATTCCTCTTCATATATGACAGTCTGTGTGTGCTGATCTATTTGTATGCCCCTGTCTCAGTCACCTCAAGCTGCTATAACAAAAATGCTATGTAGACAGAGTGACTTAATGAAAAGCTAAAATGTATTGCTCACAGTTCTGGAGGCTGGGGAGTTCAAGATTAAGGCACCGGCATATTCTGCATCTGGTACATCCTCACATGGTGGAAAGGGCAAGGGAGCTTTGTAGGGTCTGTTTATAAACACACTAATCTCGTTCATGAGAGCTCCATTCTCATATCCTAATCACTTCCTAAAAGCCCCACCTTCACATACCATCACATTGGAAATTAGGATATTAACATATTAAAGGGAGGGGGACATAAAACATTCCACCAATAGCAGCTCAGTTCTACCAAGTTGCATTGATTGTGGAGCTCTAATTAGAAATTACAATGCTGAGTGATCCCAGACGCCCAGTATATATTATGATATATACTGCTTCAGTGGCTGACACCATAGGACATGAACAATCAAACAAAATTTTCCACTGGTCATGCTCTGTAGTTTTGCATCCAGCTCCACTGAGAGTCAACACAGACAGATGTAAAAGGTAAAAATAGAAGTCTGCATGCGACCGTTGCCATTATCAAGGCTATGCGAGTTTCTAAATGATAATTTAGTTCTTTATCCAGGGGGATTTTCTCAGCGTACATAGATAGACAAGAACTAAATTTCCCAACTGGAAGCTAGCCAGATGTGCTTTGTAACAGCTATGTTCCTTTGAAAAAGACACTGCAGTTGTTAGAATCAGAGAAGGGAAGGGAAAGAGGGTTCTAGAAAACAAAATCTCAGTTTTGGTTCCTTTATTAAACTCTTTCCTCATTTCATAAGAACAAAAACTGATCTGGTGATTGGACCCATGAGCCAGGCAACCCAATATTCAGGCTCTAACAATGAATCTAAGACATTGCAAGCAATATTCAGTTTATGGCAGTGGTATCCCAGGAGGTTTTATGAGCACCCACACGATTTTTTCCTTGATGGTATTTTCTTCAGAAATTAGGAATAGAATCTGATCTATTGTGGTTTCTTAATAACAGACTTCTTTAATGTGCTCAAAAGAGGAACATTTAATTCAAACAGGCCTCAATTTTATTATGTTTGAAAGAATGTCTTCCTTGGGAAACCTCATTTTATGTGCATTTGATTTTATTTTGAAATTGACAAGTTGTATCATAAATCAGATGTTATGCTGCACAATAAGATATGCATTATCAAGTTGCAAGAGTTTTTAAAAGTCAGAACAATTGAGAAAGTTGTTCCAGTATAATATCAGTAAGTTAAAGAATATACAATTGAATGAAAATAAAAATTGCTGGAGAAGTTAAAATAAGGGTCCTTGGAGATAAAACGGGTAATGGATAGAAGTAAAAATACTTTTTCATAACTCATAGTAAAAGGTAGAAAACAATTCATTCTATTAACTAAATACATATCTACTTAATTTGAAGTGAAATCATGTTGCTCGGCATATAGGTGACACTTTTAAATCTATCAAAATTCCCTTCAAAGAAGACTGGCAGAGTTCACTTCAAAAGTTTTGTAGGAATAGCCATTCCTCAAATTGCTGTGCACATCTTGAAATATAGCAGTGAATGAGGTAGGAAGATTTAAACCTGGGTGAATGTCTGGAAACCAGTGGCCTGCCAACATGGAATAAAAAGATCTTAATCACACAGAGAAGACATTTGAAAATTGTCTAAACTATAATAGTTTACTGATAATAAGTTTGAGGAATATTTTCTGCTTTGTTTTCCAAGGTAACCTATATTTATTTACTGGTATTTATTCTCCAATTTTACTTTTCACTGGGGATATCCAAATGTCTGTTTCAAAAAAAATTTGAAATAGTTAGGCTGGCTCAGTCACAAAAAAAAAAAAAAAAGAAGAAGACCCAGCAATCATTAAGGGTCTAGCTAATATTTTTGATATAGGCTTTAAAAAATGTTTTAAAAATTTGTTTAGACATTCACTCATTCCTGTATATTTCAGTGAGAATCTCCTGGATGCTAGAACCTATGTTTGACCCCAGGGGAAACAATGATTTGTTAAACCCAATCTCTGCCCTCCAAGCTGCAGAGCTCAGTGGGCAAAAACCCGGCTCTGGAATCAGACAGAACTTGGCCTGCATCCCAGCCTTGTCACTTACTAGCTGTGTGATACTGGATAACTGGCATGATCTCTAGAACTTCATATTTTAAAATGGGGATAATTGTAATTGAGGAACTAAGTAATGGATCACTGAAAGGATTAAAATGAGACACACTTTTCAGTGACTATAACAAAATAAGAAATGCATAAATATTAATATTAGCTCTTATGCTCTGAGGGGAAGAAAAATAAATGAAAACAAAGTATAAAATTATAGGGGTCTTGAATGTGGGGGCACTAGAGATCTCTTGGCATCTTATGAACCAAAAGAATGAAAATGAACCATCCTAAGCTGGTGGAGGAATTGCTGGAATAATCAAAATAGTATTTCCAGAACCTGACACTTTAGAAACATTAAAACTCAAGCTTTTTTTTTTTTTTTTTTTAGAGATAGAGTCTCACTTTGTCACCCTCGGTAGAGTGCTGTGGCATCACAGCTCACAGCAACCTCCAGCTCTTGGGCTTAGGCGATTCTCTTGCCTCAGCCTCCCGAGTAGCTGGGACTCCAGGTACCCGCTACACCACCCAGGTATTTTTTGTTGCAGTTTGGCTGGGGCTAGGTTTGAACCCGCCACCCTCGGTATGTGGGACCAGCGCCCTACCCACTGAGCCATAGGAGCCACCCAAAACTCAAGCATTTTTAAATGGGATCAAGAAATAATTCTATTCCTCATCTCTGCTGAGTTAGAGGTGGGTATAGAATTAAACTACAGTAAAGTATTAGCCCTAAGCAATACTTTGTACCTCTAAAAGTTGTTTGTAAAATTTATCATCACCATTTTTTAAAAATAAATATGACAGGCAGTTGCCTGTGCTGAATGATTTGGATGTAGGGATGACTGGAGCCAGAGAATGAAATCTTTAGGACCTTCCTCTCACCCTGAGATTGAGGTAGGGATGATATACCTAGAGGACAACTTACAATAAACCACGGTGGCAGAGACAGAAAGGCTGCAGTATGAGGTCAGGAGAAACAGGAGGCTGTCATATTTCTGTAAGGTAATAGTGTGTGGAGCTGCATGGTTGTGTGAAGGCTTGACACAGAAACATCAAGATAGAAATTCTGTTTGCAAATTCTGCTCAGAGTTGCAACCTCTTTATCTTATGGTGCTATCATATTAAGCACCACAGCTTTTCATAGTAAGATGCTGTTTGACAGGACTTTGAGGACTTCATCATTTGGAATGCATGTCAAAAATATTTGAAGAGCTAAATCTCAAAATGTCTATGTTACTCATTTCAGTTAAAGAGGAAGCATGATAAAAAGTCAGAGTGAATAAAATTGGAGCACACAGGTACCTGTTTTGCATGTTCTGGACTAAGTGTCAGTAAACTCTTCCATTAAAGTTCCAGGCAATGTGTAAACAAGTGAGCAAGGCTGTGTACCATTTAGAGTTCATTAACAAAGAAAAAAGACTGGCAAGGGCCAGGGTTGATGGGTGGGCTGCATGAAACTGCATCAAGATGCAAGTACAAAAAATGACATATTAATGATACTACATAAAACAGCAACATTCAACCCCTCCCCCCAAAAAAATCTCATAAAAATAAAACTTTCATAGGACCCTATAATGAGGTATATTTGAGAAAAACGAAGTTCCTTTTCTTATTCATTTCTCCTATTCTTCCTCTCAACCCTCTGAGGTTCTTGCTTTCTAATTCTCGTATACTCCAGGCAATTTTACTTTAGACTTTGGATCAAGGGTCTAAGCCTGAAAATTCTGCTTCTGCCTCCAGGTTAAATAGCGTCTCTTCTTTAGAGTCACTGGAGTTCTATATAAATATACAGTGCATCTGATAAGTTTTATCCCCTCCAGGAAGCAGACAGCCTCACTTTTATAAATACTTGGCATCTGGGAGCATGTTTTTCATTTTTGAATATTGCTATGAGCTTGGCACCTATTTTTGGCGGCATTTCTTAGAGACATCGTACGTCGTCATAACAGCAAGTGCAGGCATCTGAATTTAAGGAGTGATAACTTTGGGGATAACTTTGAGATTCCATCCGTGCTTTGCTGTTATGTGGAATGCTTCATACCACTCCTGTGATATAAGCTATCATTCCAAGGACATCAACTTAGAAAATATAAAGAAAGGGCAAGTGTGATCCAGGTAAAACTTTGAGACTAAGATTTTTTTTAAGTGAGAAAATAGAATCTTTATATTCTAAATCACAATCTTTTTATTTGAAAGTCAGAAAATGCTGCCTCTCACCATAAAAATAATAATTCAATGTTTTACGGTCAACAAATAATATTTCTCTAGTAATTTCTCTAATAAACCGTCTCTGAGGGGTATGTCTCAGACTGGCACTGGGACATCTTTCATATTATTGTAAATAGGAAAAAGAGCAGTTTGAACCAGAAAGTTGTACTTGTTGGAAAACCACTCTAGAGAGTCATAGGACTGATAGGTTTGTTGAAATGATTCTGTGTATTTCTCTATAGTAGGGGTTTGTTCAGACCTGCCTATTGGTGCAGACCTTTACACATAATAAGTGGGTTTGCTTTGGGCCTTTTTTCCAATGGACTCTGCTTCCCTAACTTGTCACAATTGTAGTATTTATTCTCTCATAACATCAACTTAGCCACAGACATTTTTTTCTCTTTTCTGTACATGCTGGAAATTCAACAAATCTGTTTGATTCATTACTTGGGGACCTACATTCAAGACCACCAACATTCATCTGAAACCAGAGTAGACCTCAATTTGGCTGTCTTTTCCCCTTGGCCACTATTCCTGAGTAAAAATTAAGCCAATGAGAGAAGTGGGGCTGAGAAGCTAGATTTTGTTGGCCGTTATTTCTGATTAATCACTTTATTGATTGATGTACTATTCATTAAGTTTACACAGTATCAGATGTCAGCCTGGTGTTCTGACTAAGGCAGGGCCTGGAAACTGCAGAACAGAAAGAACTCCAGGGTAGAAAAATAAAAAGGAGAAAACTGCAGTGCAGTGACCCGGAGAAGTTGCCTGAAAAAGCGGTTAAACAAACCGCATCTAGAATACAAAACTAGGTCAGTGACTTGGTGGGAAAGCGCAGCTCTCTTCATTCTAGTCCATTTCTTTCTCTAGAACGCTGGGCTGAAGTTTTAACACCCCTTTAGCTGCAGTAGTTGAAGCTTCCATTTCTACTGCTTTCTGCACGAAGGTGCACTGTATTGTATTTCATTGCATTTGCATGAATATCCTAATTTTGAAGATCAAATGCAATCACTTTCTGGAAGGAAGCCATTTCCCCAAGGAGACAAAGCTGGGAAAGGAGTGGGCTTTAGCACAAATGTTCTGACTCCAAATTCGTGGTATTTGCCCTTCTGCACACTGCCTGACAGAAAGCTACATGAAGTCATCTTTACTCCCATGTAGAAATCCCCTGTTTGGGGGCAGGAGGTCTGGATTTGCATTAAAAACTGTTCAGCACAGGTAGAAAGCAAAGATCAAAGAAAGAGAAAGAGCAAGACATATTCCTTCTCTTTTTTATAGTTAATGTGAAGAAAAGAAAGTGTTTGTCCCTAACAATATATCACTGGCCTTTTTAAAATCTCCCCATTATTCACAGCTTATGAACTGTAAAAGAAAGGAAGCCAGTCTGTCTGGTTTCTGCAGTTATGACCTTGAGCACCTAGATGCTAATTAACCCATTAATCTGTTTCTGCGCATGTCTTAAACTATACCAGTCAACGAAGGAACTTTGCAATGTACTCCCTTTCTTCCTGCAACCTAAACACCTTTCTTTTTTTATTTTACTAGTTATAGGAATATTCATGAATAGTTTCAAATGCCTTTAACAAAAGATAAATAAAGAAAATAAATACATGACTACATGAATGACAGAAATTAAGATTAAATAGTTACTAAGCTTTGACTTCAAATTTAGCTAAGTGTTCAGAATGGGATGCTAAGAGGTATAACTAAAAATAAAATCTTTACCCTCTCAATAGCAAAGAGGGATGCTACAAATTTTGTTTGTTTTTTGCAGTTTTTGGCCAGGGTCAGGTTTGAACCCGCCACCTCTGGTATATGGGCCATTGCTCTACTCCTTTGAGCCACAGGTGCTCCCCGATGCTACCAGTTTTTCCTATGACTGAATCTTAAAGGATTGCTATAATTGGATAATAATCCCAATGACATTTCTGGCAAGCACAGAGGACAATTACACATAGCTGTGGCCATCAGTAACCTAGGATTAAAACTGAGAATACAGCATTGAAGTATTTTAATGATAGAAGTTCTGTGAGAGACCTAATCTGATACAGCTGGATGTGCAGACCCTTCCCAGATGCAAACTGGGACTGAGGAAAGGTTCCTACCTGCCCCACAGAGGCAATGGACAGCATGTCCCTTAGGTGGTCTTTATCCAGTGTTACTTTATTTAGCTGAACATTTGATAAGAGTTGGATTTTAGAGCATTTGAAGTTGGATTCTTTGACACAGAACTAAAGAGCTGATGTCCCATATTACGAAGGGGAACACGGTGAGAAGCCAGAGGAGAGGGTCAGGACTGATATTCCATTATGAAAACGGAGTGTAACTGGCTTCTCCCCTGGGTGGAGGCCCACTTCCTCTCTTCTGAGCTATGAGTCAGTTTACTCACTAAATACTTGTCCCTGCGAAGTCCCCCAGGAATCAGTCTTTTCTTTTTTTATTTTCCTAGGAATCAGTCTTTAAAACAAAGTTCATCTCATTGTAAACAAAACAAATCGTAATGAACACATCTCAGTTGATACTGGGTTCATGCAAACATGATATTCAAAATGGAGCTGCCATAATTACCACCATGGATCTTTACATGCCTGTATAAAAGTTGCAAATTTATGTCTATCAAAGATGAAGACATCTTTGAACACTCTAAAGCCCTTGGTACTATAGCATCCATGCTTCACCAAAGTGAGATTATATCCCTTTTTAGGTGCTGCAGTGAGGCAGTGTGATGGGCGAAAAGGAGGACCAGTCATGTCCTATGAGACATGTTGCTTTGGACAAGCCACTCGACTGTAAAATGTAAATACTAATAATACCCATTTCACAAAGTCAATGGGGCAATTAAAGCATAAGATAGCACCTACCAAAGTATTCAACATAGAGAAGACTGAATAAATAGGATTTTTTTTTTTTACCATTCTATTCTATTCTACCCTATTTTATTCTTGTGCTATGAAGTCATTCATAATACAGAACCATCATATCGACCCTCAAATTTTAAACTGATCATTATAACTTCCTCATTATGGAGGGTAGAAAACAAGACACAACCAATATCTTTTCCTTTCTTGTTGACTCCTCTGAGGCAAAACCTCACTTACAGCAGGGAACCGGGAAGATTCACTAGATCATAGAGGCTGCACTCTCTGCTGTCGTTCTTATTGTAGGGAAAAAGTTAGGGTGATACTTACCAGGGATCCATTATTGCATTGCAGAATTGAAGAAAATTGAGTCATTGTAAATAAAGATGGAAGAACGTAAATAAAGATATAAAAGAGAGTACGGGAAAAGAGGCAAAATGCTCTTCTTGGTTGATAGGTCACCCTGTGTGTGGTGACCTCAGTAATGAGAGTTTGACTCATGAGTGTAAATTGAGAATTAGAATCATAGCATCATGAAATTTGGGGTTGGGAAGGACCTTAAAATTGCCTATTCTCTTGCTGCTCAGAGTGACATCCACTAAACTGCAGTGTGGGCATCACCTGGAGCGTGTTAGAACCGGAGAACCTCAGAACCCATCTCAGACTCACTGACTCAGAATCTGTGTTATTAAGATTCCCAGGTTACTGCTTTTCCTCCACGGAGGGAGGGAGGTGGGGCCTTGGTGTGTGTCACACTTTATGGGGGTAAGACATGATTGTAAGAGGGACTTTACCTAACAATTGCAATCAGTGTAACCTGGCTTATTGTACCCTCAATGAATCCCCAACAATAAAAAAAAAAAGGCAGCTAAAAAAAAGATTCCCAGGTTATATGTATAGACCAGTTTGAGAAGCACTGACCAGGACAATACCCATCCCATTCAGGTAGACTTCAGATCTGACATATCTCACATTTTCTTTTTTTAAATAACTACGTAGGTAGTTTATTAGTTATTTATTCTGTAACTTTATGCAATTACTTGTTTTTCAACATTTGAGACTAGGTTTGTATTTTTTTGTTTCAGAATATTGTAGGGGTACACACATTTTTGGTTACATAATTTGCTTTTGTACATTTAACTCAGTTATAAGTGTGCCCCTCACCCATAAAATGTGCATTGCACCAGTTAGGTGTGAATTAACCCCACCTTTCCTCCCCCTCCCACCTACGTGATTCCCACTGAGTTTTATATCCATATGTTCATGTTAAATGTCGATCGACTAATTACAATTCATTGAGTACAATTCAGTATTGAGTACACGTGGTGCTTGTCTTTCTATTCTTGCCATACTTTACTTAGAATGATTTGCAATTCCATCCAGATTGTTACAAAAGATACTTAACATTTTTCATGACTAAGTAGTACTCTGTGGTATGGGTATGTATACCGCATTTTATTAATCTATTCATATATTGATGGCCAACTTGGGTTGTTTCCATATCTTTGTAATTGTGAATTGTGCTGCAATGACTACTTGTAAACATTCGAGTGTGAGTATCTTTTTTATAAAATGTCTTCTTTTCACTTGGGTAAATACCTAGTAGTGTGATTGCAGGACCAAATAATAAGCCTACTTTCAGTTCTCCAAGATATCTCCGTACTACTTGCCACAGAGGTGATACTAGTTTGCAGTCTCATCGGTGGTAAGTGAGTGTTCCTTTCTCGCCACGTCCATGCCAGCATCTATTGCTTTGGAACTTTTTGATATGAGCCATTGTCACTGGAGACATATCACTGTAGTTTTGTTTTTCATTTCCCTGATGATTACACATGTTGGGCACTTTTTCGTGTGTTTCTCATCCAGTAGTATATCTTCATATAAAAAGTTTCTGTTCTTGTCTTTTGCCTGCTTTTTGATGGGGTTGTTTTGATGTTTTTCTTGCTGATTTGCTGGAGTTTTTGCAGATTCTGGTTATCAGCCCTTCTCTGGCTGTACAGCACGTGAATGTTTTCTCCCACTCTGTGGCCTGTCAGTTTACTCTATTGATTGAGTCCTTGGCTGTGCAGACACTTCTTAGTTGGATCCGGTCCCATTTGTTTATTTTTGTTGCTCCTGTGATGGCTTTTGGGGTCATCTTCATGAATTATTTCCCTAAGCTGATATCTATAAGAATTTTTCCAACACTTTCTTCTAGAATTCTTATAGTTTCGTGTGTTAGGTGTAAGTCTGCTATCCATCGTTGATTAATTTTTGTGAGTAGTGGGAGGTGCACATCCAGTCTCGAACATGTAGCTATCTAGTTTTCCAAGGAGCATTTATTGAATAGGGATTTTCCCCCACTGTTTGTTTTCATGTGTTTTCTCAAAGACCAGATGGTGATATGAGGATGCTTTCATGTTGTGGTTGTCTGTTCTAAGCCCCAAGTATACATCTCTGTTTTTGTGCCACTAACATGCATTTTCATCTGAGACCCTGATAAAAAGTGCTCATTAAAGAAATGAACAAGGTTGAGAACAGAGCTCTCCAATATGCCTCTGAATGCCCTCTCAAAGCCCAATCTAAGTATTTCAATCAGCATATTATTACACTTTGAAATTCACCTAGTATCTTTTCTTCCTCTTTTCCTCAATAACATCATGAGAGATTTCCTCTCTTATTTCAACTGTGTAATATATCATATGTACAGAAGAACATATTAAGAAGATATGTGTAGTTTAAAGGGTAAATTATCATGAAAACACCCCCAAAGTTAACACAGAAATCATCTCTGGCATCCAGACCCAGATGTATCCCCTTTCTTCCCCTCCAGTGGTAATAACCAGGAAAGTATGACTGTTGTGATAATCTCTCTTCACTGTTTTCATTTATAATTTTATCACTGAAGCATACATTCCTAAAAAATGTGATTTTTGTTTCACCTATTTTTGAACATTATTTAATTGGAATTCTACAGTGTGTTCCTTGCTAATCTCACATAAATTATATTTGGGTGATTTATCTATGTTGATTTCTATAGTATTAATTTGTTCTTTTGCTGTTATAGTATTTCATTGAGGACTAAGTTCACAATTTAGTCTGATATTCATGGGTGTTTGTGCTGTTTGCTCTTTGGAGACAGGATAGCCAATACTCCCATGAGCATTGCTGTCTATGTCTCTTACTTAGGGCATGGATGCAGAAATAAGTTCCGGCTACCTAGCTAGGTAAGGAATCCCGGAGCCACAACGGCTCTCCATCTTCACCTTTATTTCATAATGCCAAAGATTTTCTCAAGTGGCTCTGCCACTTTACACTCCCATCTGTGGAATAAATGAGAGGCCTGTCACTGTTCATCATATGGTGCCTTGATGAAGTCCAGTTATATTGCATCCTCTATAATTACTTTGATATGTCAGTCTGTAACCCTAAAACAAAATTAAACAGAAAACACTGCTTGAACCATCCTTTCATTATCCCGACCTTTTGTCTTAATTTCTCACCCATGACTCTTTGAAATATCAGGCCTCTAATCAATATCAATCATTATAGAACCAGGTAAGAAATTCACTTTCTTCTTTAAGAAAGAAAAAAGCAAATGGCATTTGCCCATCCCCAGGCTTCTGATACCCCTCTGCTCTCTGTGGCTGCATCATCCTGTAGGCGGCTCACAGCCTCCTCGTGTTCTCTCAGAACAGTGGGTGATAATTAACCCCGCTCGGGGGACACAGATAATTTAAATACATCATTCAGCAAAATTTTCGGTATCTTCTGTTCCTTCCTCAGCATGAATTCCTTTCTCACTACATTCTTTCCACCCCTTCATTCTTATGGAAAGAACAGAATGAAGCTGAGTAATCGTGTTTCCCATCTTTTCCATTTTGGTCAGCAGCCAGCCATCACATTGCCAGCCCAAAGCAGTGGACTTATTCCTTCTCTGACCTTCTTGATCCAAAGAAAAAACACACAAACAAGCAAAATATCAGACCTTAACAATAAGGTTGAGCTGGAACACATTCTTCTTAGTAAAGCATCACAAGAATGGAGAAGCAAAAATCCAATGTATAGAATTCTAATATGAAGGCAGTTAATACAAAGTGGGAGTAGGGGAATGAGGGATGGGGGGCTCTGGGGTCACGGTGTATGACACACCTCTTGAGAGTGGGACATAGTAACAGGAGGGACTTTAACAAATACAATCAGTGTAACCTAAGTTTTTGTATTTTCAATGAATTTCAAACAATAAAAAAAGAAAAAAATAATAATTATTTTCTTACCACTAACATTTGGTGGCTTCTTTTCTTTTAGCCTTCTGAATGCTATGCTGCTATTCACATCCACCTGTGATGGGCTTTTAACTTGCCTCCTTATTTGGACCTCTCCTTTTGATGTTACACTTGTTAGAGAATTTTCTGTGCCACTTCATTTTCTATAGGTTCCTTTCTCCTTTCCCTCCCTTGGTGGAGTTACTTCTGTTTGCAGAGTCTGAGCAATATTTTTGAGACGTCCTCAACCTTTGATCTTTCTTTTTCTGTTATGAGTTACATGTCACAGATTCTGCCAACTTTTTCTTTTAAACCTTTGAAGTTCTCCTTCCTAAATTTTGAAGTACATGTATGACGAATACCAAGCTGGATCGAAATGGAATTAAAAAAAAGAAGATAAGACACAAACTTGTGTATACTTCCTTTATGATTAAAAAAAAAAAAAAAAAAACATGATTGCAAGAGGGACTTTACCTAACAATTGCAATCAGTGTAACTGGCTTATTGTACCCTCAATGAATCCCCAACAATAAAAAAGAAAAAAAAAAAGAAAAAAAAAAAAAGCCAAGGGCTTTTTTTTTTACCTCTACATTTTTTCAGCACAGCTTGTCATCTTTAAGGATAGTAGTTACCCCATCCTCAGGGATGTATTCTAAGACCCCTAGTGGACACCTGAAACCACAGATTGTACTGAACTCTAAAAATGCTGGGTTTTACCAATACATACATATACATGCCTATGATAATGCTTAACTTATAAATTAGACACAGTGAGAGATATACACATACCTATGATAAAGTTTTATTTATAGATTAAACACAGTAAGATTAACAATAACTAATAAAACAGAACAATTGTAACAATATACTGTAGTAAAAGTTACGTGGACATGTTTTTATCTCTCTGTGTCCGGTACTCACCCTTATTCTTGTGATGATGCGAGATAACACAGTGCCTACATGATGAGGTAGAGTGAGGTGAATGAGGAAGGCATTGTTATATAGTGTTTGGATCCCACTGACCTGTTCCTGAATCCGTGTAACCAGCCCTTTCTTGCAGTACATTGCTTGGCGTCACTGGCTCCCACGCAGCCCTTGCTGAAGTCTTCCATGGACTCGGTGCTTTCCGTCCCAACAGGTTGCCTTCAATCAGAACATGCTTTCTGTCCATGTCTTCCTCCCACAAATTCAGTGCCTTTTCCATGCTAACTTACCACACACTATAGCAAAACTTTTGTAGTTTATGGTGCAACAGCAAAACAAGCCTGAGTTTCTTTTTCCTTCACACTCATTTTTATGATACATATGAATGGAAGACTCATTTTTATGATACATCTTAGCAAACTGAACAATTTTTTTTCTTTTCGTATTGAGGACTTCACCTGTTCCCTTAAGGCAGTGGTTCTCAACTTTCCTAATGCCATGACCCTTTAATACAGTTCCTGTGGTTGAGAACCGCTGCCTTAAAGGAAGCACTTGATGGTTTGTCTTTGGCATATTAGAGTTGCCAGCGTCACTGCTCATATGCTTTGGGGCCATTGTTAAGTCAAGTAAGGTGTACTTGAACACAAGCACTGCGGTACCAAGACAGCTAAATTAGACAATGCAGACATAAACACAAAAGTCCAAAAATTGAGGCTGGATTGAAAAAAAAAAAAAAAAAACCCTCAGAAGAACCTGAGTAGGGTTTTGTGAAGCAGAGAATCTTTGTCACAACAGAGTCATCTGAGAGCTTATTAAAACAGATATTGCCAGACCCTACCCCTGAGTTTCTGATTCAGAGAATCAGAGCGCAGAGAATTTGTGGTTCTGTCAGTGATGCTGAAGCTGTTGGTCCAAGACAAGCCCTTTGAAAGCCACTCTTAAGACAGTGAAATATCAGAATCTTCTGGAAGATCACTTCTCCTGATTCAGATTGACCCAACTCATTCTCATATTTTGTTAGTATAAAAACAAAATTATTTATATGTATTAGGAAAAAACATAATATCTCAATATATTTCTCTGCACAATGATGAGATTTTTGTTCATCTATCACTCTGATAACAAAGGAGAAAATGATTTAAGGAAAAAATAAAGGAAAAGTATTTACATTTTGCATTTGACATACATCTTGGTACATAAGAATAGTAAAGTATTGTGATGAAGTGGTTCTACTCTTGAGAGAAATACGTCCTCTTCCCTTCACTCCCTTGGAGTGAATTCGGACTGTGGGCACCAGCCAATGATTCTGTAGCGGAAGGTACTTCTCTGCCCTTGATAAGATAGCTCACACTCAGATGTCTCTAACCAGCATTTAATTATTCCCAATGTCTTCAAGACATTTAATCATTTTTTTTAGAGAGTGAGAAAATCAAAGATTAAAGAAAAGCACAATTTCATTTACTGCAGAAGGCGTTTATTCTGGTACGAGAAGATGCCTGTGGCAATTAGGCCTTGAGTGATGGGGCTGCTGACAGATCCAGAAAAGTTTACAGTATGCCAAGACCCAGCCAAGATTCGGGAGTAAAAGAAACAGCAATGGAACAGGGAACAATTATTCTGAGAACATCCTTTCTACCTCCTCAACACCCTCCCTAGGACACTTTTCAATTTTGTTTTCAATTATTGCGCTCATTCCAATATGAACAATAGTATCTTTAAGATCCTAAAATATAAACTTATTGTAATGCTTTCCCACCTTCAGCTTTTACCTATGAGACCTATAACCAAAGGGTCCCTGGGTAACCCTCATTTTTTTCTATGCAATTAGGAGAGCGTAGTAACAGGCAACTGCTAATCTTCATATCCATCCGGAATTTGTTGAGGGGCGGGGTCCCGGATCCCCAAACCCAGATGACCTGGTTCAATTACCAGGCAGAACAAGAAAGTTCGACTGAGACCCAGTGTGAAGCATTAGGAAAATGAGTAGAAACCCAAAGTGAAACTGGAGCAGCTCGGGCAGCAGGAATAGAAAGCAGAAGTGCCTCGTCCTCGCTGTATTTACACCACACACAACTCTCAGAGCACTTCCAAGGAGAGCTGAAGGGGTCTCTCTCATGAGGGGGCGTGCAAACACCAAGGGGAGGTGTGCAGAGGTGTGAATCTCCTTTCTCCCCATTTGAGATTGTTTGTGACTCTTCCATTGGTCTCTCCGCGCCTTCAGGCAGCTTTGTTCTTTTCTATTAACCATTGACTGTTGCCATTTTCTATTGGTCGTTGATTACCTAGATTACCTCATACTCACATTCTTTTCCCTTTTTTGGTAAGAACTGCTGAGTTCAGACCACAGTGTTCCAGGGGAGTTTCTATGGGCCCTCCAGACTTCGTTATTCAATAGGCCAGGCTTTCCTCCCAGCCCCTCGAACCCTCATAAGTCTAATCCCTCCATGGTGAGGCTCATACTCAATCATCCCTCTGTCAGGTTCTACCTGGCCACTGCACAGGCTCATCCAGGGGTCACTGTCTTTAGACTTCTCTCCTTATCTAAATGTGTCATCACTGAGGTCTAATGTGACATTTCAGGACATGTGCACCTGTATTTTTTGTAAAATAAAAATGGTGATTATATTTGTCACACAAAAGAAATTACACAACTAATGTTAATCAAAGGTGTTACAGTATACTCAAGCTACAGTACAATATCTCTTTCCCAATGTCCAGTGGCCAAGGGTTTTCTAGGAAATATAGTGCCCACTAGGGCTGTAATACTTCAAGGGATGTACATGTTTGACTTTTGAAACCTGTTTATTTAATGGATGGTTACTTCAATGCCTTGCTCTGGGCTTTCCAAGGTAAAAGATCGTTGCTCTGGGCTGCTACTGAAAAGGGGATGGCACCCACGTTAATCATTCCCTCCAGAATTAACATTCTTAAGAATATTTCAGGGCAGCGCCTGTGGCTCAAGGAGTAGGGCGCCGGTCCCATATGCCGGAGGTGGTGGGTTTAAACCCAGCCCCAGCCAAAAACCAAAAAAAAAAAAAGAATATTTCAGAAAATGTTACCCCCACCTTCATTGCTGCCTAGTGCATGATTATAGCACCTATTAGTAAAAATTTCAGGCCCAAATAAGAAGACAAAGGCAAAGCTATGAAAAGATCTTTGAGGAAAGGCAGAAATCACATAAAAACTCAGCACTGGTCCAGCTACCATTTTGAAATAAAGGGGGAAAAATGTATTAATTAACCCAATCCTCTCCATCTGCCTGTAACTTTCATGCTTCGCCCTTCTGTACCGTCATAGTCTGGTATGAGATGTCTCCATGCATCTGGATGAAGACCTTTCAATGAGCATAATATTTCTTCATGCTTAGATTTACTGTGAAAAAGGCCAGGCATGTGGCCTGGCCTGATGTTTGCAATGTGAGCAGCACAAACTCCTCTCTAAATCCACAGATGAACAAAAGTGAAGTCCTGTATTTCTTGATAGAGAGGTGCAGCCAAGACAGTGCTCCTGGAGACATCTGCTGCTGGCCTTGGATGCACGCAGATGCTCATGTGGTTGTTCCTAACAGTTGGGGGCAAAAGAGCACACCAAGCCCCCCAAATTACCAGAAAGTATGGGAAAGAACAAAGCACCACCTTTATTTTTTTGATGATCAAGAGTGCTTCTTACGCTCAGCTTCCTGCAATCTTCACAAAAATGAACATGAAAGATTCATTAATTACAACATTCCGGATCCTCCCAGTTCAGGCTAAGGGAATTCCTGATGTATTGGGAGGAAGTTTAGCTCAGTAACCTTTGAGAGATAGCTTAATAAAGCAGCTGCAAGTCGATTTCAAACTTGGGAATTTCATATGCAAATTAGACCAATTGGTTTCTTTATGCTACTGTAATTCTGTCCTTTTCTGTTCAGAAAAGACACATAATTCTGGAAGAAAAAATTTCTAGCTGATTAGATACATACCACTCCTTGTTCAATAAGTGATTTTTGAGAAGATATTCTATGTTAGGCAATTACAAAACAAAATCAAACACACTTATTCTGCCTTCAGGGAGTTTCTAGTAAAGAAAGGAAGAAATAACAATAATGAAAATGCTGCATTATAATTATAAGCATCATAAGAGAGATTCAGAAAATACCCTAAGATTTAAGAGGAAAGAGATTTCTTCCAGTTTCAGGTTCTTACAATTTTTTTATGTCAATGTTAACTTTTCATTTATCACAGATGAGAGACTTTCTTATAAACGAACTTACCTCACACAATTCTGAAGATTCCTCAGGAATACCATGGCTTTAAGGGTCGTATTTCTTCAACTTAAAAAACTGTCCATGTTCTTAGTATCAGTAAATGTATTAATTTTTCAAAATTGTCCTTAAAGCAATAAGTCATTGCTTTATAAATAGGAGCTCATTTTTGTTAATTCTTTATTACTTAATTTTATTTCTGACTATCCGAGGTGCTGTTATGTCAAATTATATTAGTATTTTGGAAACGTCCCCTGCCACCAAACACACACACACACATACACAAGCTGTTTCCCAGCTTAAAATACTTTGCTGACTCACTTGGTCCTAAATAATCAAGTCACTCTTTATGAACTGTTTTTAGCATAGTCGGTGACCTAATCTAACACCGTTCTTTTCATGACTAGTTCCATTTTTACAGATGCCTAGCTGTGAAGAATTTAATTTGTGAGGTCACCTCTACGGATTTTCTTTCTATTGCACCCACCAGAGAAGAGTGTGTTTTTCTTACACTCGCTTTCTTTTAACTATGTTTTTTAATATCTGAGATAAATTTTCTGGAATCTGTCATTGCTTTATGCTGAGCACATTGTCCAAAGAAGTCCCTGCTTGTGTGGAGAATAACCCAGTCAAGGACAGAGGGTACACCATTATAATGAAATGCAAATTTCTCATTAAAAGGCAAATCCTTCATCACAAAGGTTGAACAGGATGCAGCTTCAACTTGACTGGTGGGAATTCTCTAGTAAGGCGCTGAAAACATTCCAACGAAAGGCTATTGTTAGGATCTGAATCATTTTCATGTCAATGAATTGGAAAAATTAGAGTGCATTATAAGCCCATGTCTTACAAAAAAAAATTATATTGAGATACTTAGTGTCAGCAAACGTGTTGACATGCATTATATAATAATTCCTCATTATTTGTTTAATATGTTTCCCATCATAGTTTATTATATTTATTGGTGAGCTGTTTCATCCAAATAGATTATACATATAGTGTTGCTGCTTTGCAGCACCATCGTGTCTTTCTGAAATTTCCTCCATTTATTCTTCTTACTCCTGTGGATTCTAGCCTCAGTGTCTGGTCTACTCACATTATTCAGTCTCCCTGGAGGTATGGCCTTAGTCACAGACTATAAGCTGACACTTCTGAAGTTTTTTAAAAGTATTCATGACACTTGTGACAGATGGTAAGACCCTGTCTGAGTGAGATGATCTTAACCTGGTACAGAGGCCACTGAGCAATGGGGCTCTGCAGTGGGGGGGAAAAGAGTGGGCTCAGCTCCGAGCCTAGCATCAGCAAGTGAGAATTTGTATCTTAGGAGCAAGGTGAGAGTCGGTGGATGAAGAATTACTAAGAGGAAACATCAAGGATAAGGTGGCTTCTGGCTAAATGGATTTGACGGGATTTTTGCTAAAGGCAGCCAGGGTGTTAGTGGACATCACCTGGGGATAGTGGAGGATGATGAATCAGATTAGATATTTGGGGGCCTACGAAGAGGGAAATCTTACTCTAACTGGATTTCACAAAAAATTGCACATAGGGGCCTAGGAGACGTCTCCAGAGACTGAGTAAAGTTTGCTCAAGTGAAGAATCTTTATTGTTTTCCCTTTTGTTCGGGAAAGAAGACATGTTCTTTTTTCCTTTTAATAACAGGGTAAATTCATTCTGTCATTCTGTTGCCTTTTATTCATTAAAGATGAGCCCAATCATCAGACGCGCAAGGAGAGACTATTTGCTGGCAGGGAAAGCAGTTCACCATTCAACGAGGAGAATTTTTTTGAAAATAACAAAAAAATAAATATGAATAGTTAAAAGAAACTCAGTTTCTGAGTCCAGAGGGTAGTCAGTCAAGATTATTTCTGGATGTTAGACTCAAAATATCTTTCTTGGATGGTGGAGTTGGGATGGTAGTGATAATCAGAAATTTTCCGATTTGAGGTTTGAAAGTGCTCAGTGGTGTCACTGAAGATCCTGCTGACCTGAGTGACACATGCAGCGGTAAACAGGAAACTTGTTTATCTTGTACGCGATTGTTTATGGTGATTTCCTTGAAGTTTCTATCAAGTCATTCAACTTCTGTTTGCAGGGGGTTAGGAAAAGAGCTGCGTTCATTTTTATTTATTGTTATTTATTTTTTACTTCAGAATATGGCAGGAGTGTAAATGTTCTGGTTTCATGAATTGTTTTTGTACAGCTTGAGTTGTCAGTGTAGCCATCACCCAGACAGTGCACATCGTGCTCTTTAGGCTTAAATTGTTCCCCTTTCCACTTGCTTAGTTTCTGCTGACTTTTCCTTCCATGTGTGCTTTTATTTTTATGGAGGTTAAGTAATGAAGACAGGAGAAATATTGGAATTTCAGTTGCAAAAATTGTAGCCAGATACTGGAGGAAACTGGAATTTGAGATCCAGTCCAGTTTACAAGTTAATAACAAAACCTTCAAGTCAATGAATAGGATTAGAATGCCTTACCCACAGGTGTGCTGTGATTTTACATTGAAGCACACTTTTTCTCTGGGTAGTTACCCCATTTCTATCAAATATAATTGCAGTAAGACTAATTCGTTCACAAAATAAATTTGTCTGATTAAACTTGGTCTGATTATTTATATACATCCAGCACATGTGGTCATTGACGGCATAGGTCCCTCTCTCTCTCTCCAAGTTTGCTTTGCTGGTATTATTCATAAGGGAACTCAGATTAGAGTTTAAAAAGTCTGGGAATCCAAACAAGGGACTTGCCACCAGACTTTTCCTTTAGTTCCTATAGATTTAGAAACTTCTTGAGGTCTCTAAGATATTCTGACATTCCTGGACCTGCAAGAAAGTGACTTTCTTTATTCACTTGTAATACCTGGAACCCTGTAAGCAAAGTCCTTGGTTTTTCCAGGGGTCTTTGTAAGCATTAGCTCTGTAAGGTCAGCCTTGGTTTCCTAAAGCTGTCTGGTCAGATCTGATTTTGAAAACCATTGTCAAATATGATATTCCAGTCAAAGTCTTGGCAATATAGTTGATGTTTCTGAATATGCTCTATTACAAGGAGAACAAATTCTTACTGAACTTATGCAAATAATTATATTGCCATGAAAACAAGAACATTTAATAAGAGTGCTGGAAGGATCAGGTAGAGAGAAAACTAATTGTTTCATCTTATTTTGAAAAATACATATTACCAAATATATTTTACATATATAACTTAGGAGAAAAGGAAAAGTTATTTAAATCTTGGAAATAAAACTTTAAAAAGTCAGTAAAGTTTCTAGCAGAAAAGCTAAAAATTATAATCGTTCTTATCAGTTCATTCATTTTCATGTAATTAATTTTTGTTCTGCTTGATCTTGGGCTAGCAATTTTATGAACTCCATTTGACTGGGAGTGGTGGAAATTCTTACTTCAATGGCATAGTCTCAAAGATATCAGAGATATGTATTATTTCAGAGTACCATACGTATCAGAGTATTTTTCATAAATCTCTTTAATGATGAAGCATTTGGCCTAGAGTTGATTACACATGCTTCCAGAGATGAATTAAACTCTGGATTATCTGTGGATGACTCAAGACTTAAAATGATTGAGGTTAAAAATCTGATGAGAGTTCATTTCATAAAGAAATTTTAGTTTTTTTCTGTAGCATGTAAAGTTTAAAACAATATCTCAAATTATGTCTGTTAGCATTGTATGAGGACATAACAAATTTCTAGGAATTTCACACAATTTCTGGAACACATGTTAGTAAGGGAAACTCATACAAATATAATGTAAAGAAAGTGCAGCATCATTTCTTATTTGAGAATGCTTCCCATGCAATTTAGCACATCACATAAACAGAATTATTTTTAACATCTCTCATTTCAAAAGGTGAAAGAACAAATCCTTTGATATTTTCCAGGAACCATCTGAGAAATCTCAAAGTTAGCTCTAGGTCAAAAAGACTTCATTTTGAATTTTATTTTTGCAAGTTGTCAAAAAGTATAAAAGATTTGAACATGTGATAAAATAGACTCATGGATTACTATGAAACAATACTTAGGTTCTTTAAAATCAAGAGCATAATAGAGACTTGCACAAAGCCCAGGAAATTATTTTTGTAGGACACAGGATTTTTCTTTTCCAGGATGATTTCTTCCAAGATAAAGAAAACGTTTTTACAGATTATTATTAAGAACAGACCAAAAAAAAAATCAAAGAAAACTGTGTTGGTTTAACAGAGAGAAGACCAAATTATAGCTTTGCACCAACGTACTTTTGATATTGTCTTTTTCTTTTCTTTTTTTTTTTTGTATTATTTCAGGTTCATCCAGGGTACAAAGAATTAGGTTACACTGTTTGCATTTGTTAGGTAAAGTCCCTCTTAGAATTGTGTCCCACTCCCGAGAGGTGTGCCGTACACCATAAAGTTGTGCCCTTTGAGTGGAGCACCCCCATCCCCCACGTTCCTCCCCTCTCTCTCTCTTCCTTCCCTGCCCCTCACATTGAATTGATCTGAGTTTTCCTCTTATGTGTGTGTGTAATAGATCCTCTACTGGCTTCATATTAGAACTGAGTACATTAGAGTCTTGCTTCTCCATTCTTGTGATACTTTACTAAGAAGAATGTGTTCCAAATCCACCCACGTTAATACAAAAGGTGTAAAGTCCCCATATTTTTTAATGGCTGAATAGTATTACAAGTCTCTTTTTTGAATGTATGCATTTAAATCTTAGCTAGCTTGACCATATATAAAGCTCCCTTTTCAAGATTCCTCATCCAAAAACCTTCCAGAACTTTCTTATATACATTTAAGTTTTGTCCCATGTTTTTCCTCTATCTTATTCTAGGATACCTAGTCAGATTATTATAAGAAAACATTTTCTTTTAATCTTACAAAACCAAATGTTTTATACTCTATATTTCCTCTTCCAAGAAATCCACCCTACTTTCCTTGCCTACTTTTCACATACAGTTATTTTCCTTCACTCTTTTTATTTCTAGTAGCTTAAATTCCAAATATTGAGTGAATATTAAGAAGTGGACAATGGTAAATTGTCTTTCACCTACCAAGATTATATAGCAAATTAGCAATTGTTACGAGTATATCATCACACTTTATTATAAGTATGTACTTTTTCATAGTATAACTCCTCATTTTTATTAACAGACCCAAATATATTTTAGTTTTACTGTACTATATGAAAATGATATCTAAAAGCATATAGGCCTTAAATTATAGTCAGTAATATAGTAATGAATATTTTGATAGTTGATCTTATTTAGAAATAATCTAGATTTTTAATGAATATCTATTCCTTAATTTAGCAAAGCTCAAAAGTTGCAAGTTACCAAAAACAATTTTGGAAACTGTGTTCAGGCAGACATATTACAACATTAGATGAAGCTAGTCATCATCATAAGTTATTTTCCTCCTATTTTTAACCTTACATAACTAGTAAACTCAACTACAAAAAATATGTATATGTGACTGTTCAAATTATACTTAATGCTGACAATTTGAAAGACATAGATGTTTCTATGAAACCAAAAATATTCAACTAATCTCACTTATCAAAAATTTACCAAGTGACATGGAGTTGAAAATCAGGAGCATTTCATTTATATGAAAATTTATTTATCTCTAAGCCAAAGACAAATCTTGCATGTTCTCACTTGTGCATGGGAGCTAAATATTAAAACAATTTGATCTTATGAAGGAAGGGAGTAGAATGATGATTACCAAAGGCTGGTAAGTGTAATGGCAAGGTGGGGATAAAGGAAGATGGTTAATGGATACAGTTTTAATAAAATTTTGAAAGCATTTTATAAATTGAATTTGAAATACCCTCATGATGTAGAAAAATATTACATAAACATAGAATATCTACATACACATATATAAAACACAAAAACATATGTAAACATATGAACAAAGATCTTATAGCTTTCATTCAAAAATTTTAGCTATGAATCAATAAAACACAGTAATACAAAACTCACTGGTTTATATGAAATAGTTAGTGCTTGTCCCTTCTCCCCTTTACATTTTTATCTGAGTTGTATTTCTGATGAATATAAGACAAGTTGCAGTTAGGTACTCAGAGAGACCTAAAGCTTTTTACCAACATACAGGGGGAAGATTTTTAGTATTTTCTTTGCCCCAATATGTAATCTTATGGAGGCCAGGGGCTACCTTTAAGACTGAGGATCTATCTAGCAGGTGTCTGGATGCCTCCAAAACCCATCTTAGTGGATACAAGTATCCAGGCTCCTTCCAATCAGACTTTTTTTATCTTTCTGAGTCTCTTGAGAGCCTCCAAAGGAGGGTAGGGGGCCTAAAGGTTGTGTGACTGTGGGGAGCCAAGAGCTGAAGTGGGAAGGAAAATATCTGGCAGGAATCAGATGAGGAATGGATGGAGTGTGAGTTTGAAGGGGACGTAGCAAAGGCGCCAAGGGGAAGAGGGAGGAGCCAAGACAATGGGAAGATTAAGGCCCTGTGGAAACAATTTGGAGAGACCTTAAGTCTCCCAGACAGGAACTGACACTCTCCATTGTCCTCAGCAAAATCATGTCAACAAGAAGGAAGTAGATAAAGTTGGCAGAGTGTACATTCATCAAGGGTTGAGGAGAGGGGATTCAGCAGACTGAAACGTTCCCATGAGGGAAGCAGGATCAAATAGAGCAGAGACACGTCATAGACAGCCTGGAGTAAAGATTTCCAGGCCAGGGGCTCAGACAATAATCCCCTTCAAGAATGAGATCCAGAAGGAAGAGACCTGCCGTCCAAGAAGCAGGGGAGTCATTCCCACTCAGCCACTCAGAGCAAGAAGCTGGAGGAAAGATTCTGCTGTCAGAGGCCACATCTAACACGTGCATCTCAGCAGAAAGTTTTCACCCTCTGCAGTGATGATTCCAAAGTCCTCAGGTTGAGCTTTCTGCTTCCTGCTCATTCTGGGTGAGCAAGACCTGTCAGGTTATGTTGCTCAAACTGTTCCTTGAGTGAGTGGTAGGACTCACTGCCCTTTCCAACTGGGAGGAGTTCTTGATTTTTCCAAGTTGGATAGCCCAATCCTGAGTGCTGTTCCATTCCTATAGAGCTTAAACCAGCATTTCTTTGCAAAAAGCTCCAGTAAGATCCAGGCAGCTGCCAGCTCCAGTTCTGATGAAGTGCTGCTTTTGGTGTGTGTGTTGTTATTGATGTTTTAAATAATGCATTGACATAGCAGCATGCATTTGGAAAAACTTTCCCCTAAATACTTGCTTATGTAACTAATTGCAGTGGCTCCAAATAGCCCTGATCTTTCAGTCAAAGCAGACACCCACTTACGGAGTTAATTATGCTTCCACAAAGAGCTTTCTGTATAAATGAAGGACACTAGACAGTTTTCAGAATTTCTCTAAAGTAGAGAGCCTCTCACTTTACTCAGATGGCATGATACAGTCACCTTGAACCCTCTAACTACTAGAAAAAATATAAAGAATTAATTGTAAACATTGCCACAATGTTTTTAAGAACGATGGAGTCCTTTTGTGCAAAAATAGCCTACTTTGCAGCAGGTATTCTCAAAAAGTAGTTTTCCTGTCAAATGTGTTAAGTGGGGGCAACCTCTGTGTGCACCCTTGTTTGTATTTGCATTGGTCATCGCGTATAACATAATTCACTTGAATTAAGATATCTGCTATTAGTGACAATGATTAAATACACTGATTTATGTTAACACTCCTCCAGACGCAGTGTTCTTGGCACTCTTGGGTAAACAACAGGGATGCCTATGACATGTTAACGGTGTATCAGAAAAAATGTTCAACATCTAGGCAAGCTTGAAATATTGTACTGAAACAAATACAGTATAGTGAAATCAAACGATGTTGCAAATTATGTTGATGAAATTGCATTCTGAACAATCTGGTAGAGAGTTCAAATAATGGGAGAGCAAACATAAAGTGAAATCACGTGAGTGCAGGGTCACCTCATCAGGCTTTTGCATGCTGTCATTTTATATATGAAATTTAAAGTTAAGTGATTACGGGAGAGACTCCTTCCCGCCTCCACCAGATCTCGGATCGTAGGATGTCTACAGTAAAGAGGATAAGCTCTGTGAGCTCAGGTGTCCCACTAAGTTTTCCCTGATGATGACTTGTTTCCCAGCTTAGAGAAAGCCCAGGTATGGGTGGTCATTTGGAATGTATTAGAGGGAAATTTGAACTAACTCACCTGTTTCTATTGAAAAAAAAAACAACAGATGAAATCTATCTTTCTAAGCTGTGCTGACCTGGGAATAAGTTTGAGGTCAGAGATTAGACCTCCAGAGCTGGACCATAAGCAGGACCTTTTCTTCCCCCTTTTAGCTAAATATACCCTACTTAGGAATTCCAGGAAACGTTCTATATTTTGCACTGTAAGCTGAGAGTTGATGGAATGTTTTTGCTGTCAAGAGCCATGATGTGTCTTTATTTATTTGAGATCAATTAATCATTTGACCATCATCTTTTGATTAAATAATAATGGTTGATAGAACCCTACAAAATAGCACACAGGATGTCATCCCTCTTCAAATATCAACAAACTTAATTCCCATAATAAAGCTTATGAGCTTTACAGTCGCATAGCAGGGCGAAAAAGTGGCTCAAATAATCTAAGTGACTTTCCAAAAGCCGCAGTGGTAATAAGGGGTAAAATAAACATTCAAACCCCAGTTCTCTGAAGCCCAACCGCTATTGCCAGCCATGTTGCCACAACGCCAAAGGGGTTTTGCCATCACTGCTGTTGTAACCAGGTCATGTGACCTCTGGGGTCCACTGTCAGTCTTTTTTCCAACTACTGGAGGAGAAGAAATCTCAATCTGCTTTTTAACGTTTTCCAAAAGCAGGTTTGGGAGAATTCTCTATGCTAAAGTTTGGTCCTTTAAAAAGAAAGTTGGTGATTTGTTGAATAAAAAACATTGGTTGTCAAATTATCAGAAAATGGGCTACTGAAACTAGGCACTGCCCCATTTTGGAAATTTTTTTTTTTTTTTGTAGAGACAGAGTCTCACTGTACCGCCCTCAGGTAGAGTGCTGTGGCATCACACGGCTCACAGCAACCTCTAACTCTTGGGCTTACGCGATTCTCTTGCCTCAGCCTCCCGAGCAGCTGGGACTACAGGCACCCGCCACAACGCCCGGCTATTTTTTTTTTTGTTGCAGTGTGGCCGGGGCTGGATTTGAACCCGCCACCCTTGCCATATGGGGCCGGCGCCCTACTCACTGAGCCACAGGCGCCGCCCCCCATTTTGGAAATTTAAGAAACCAACGTAAAAGAGAAGGGCACGTTTGATTAGAGGTCCTGTCTCCAAAACCCATGAGATAGGGCTGGTATTAAAGGAACGGACACAGCCATGAGGGATAGGTGAGTGTTTTGGAAGCACCAGGATTCATGTTTTACGTACTGAAGGTAGTTCAACTCCCCAGGGCTGGAATGTGGGTTGTCTTGCTTAAAATTGGCCTTATTATAATACTGAATTCACAGTGATAATTGCTTGCTTTATAATGAGACTGTGTACCTTAATTTTTTTCCTGATTATATAAAATCTAATTAAATCAATGTCAAAACCTTTTGGGGTTATCCAGTCGTATATCATTTTGCTCATTATAACTTACTACCCCTGGACTTGTTAAGATTACCATATTTTCCAAACAGAAGTGGGGATGTATGACCGAGCAAAAGATTTTAATTCGTAAAATTATTAATTGGAAAACCTCACAAAGTATAAAACTAAAAACACATGAGGACAAGTGTTCCATGCTTTGGTCTTATTTAAATCCTAAAATGACACAAGCCTTTTAAAGCTTGTTTCCTTGCTTATAACACACCTGTGTTGGTAAGTCAATTCCCTTGTACATCAAGTGTTATAAGTGGAGGGCAAGCTAACCTTATTAGACTTAAACAAGACAACCAGAAAAGCATTTCTTTTTCCTCTCAAGAAATACAGAATTTTTTTATTCTGAATCTTCAATTATTTTTAGTTAATAATTTTGCAATAAGTTAAAAATTATCAAGCAAAATATGTACTTTACTTTTGAATTAATTTTTCATTCATCTATTTTATATTTTTTAAAATTTTAGCTTCCAAAAGCATCTAGGTACTCCTTTGCTAGATATTCAAGAGTACAGCATTTAATACAAAGACTAGCTCCATGTGCTTGACATCACATCAGCCCAGAAAATGGAAACACACTTGCAAAGGTGAGCTGTTATGCTCTCATCTCCTATTCTGAGAAAAGTAATATTTAGCCCCCACATGGACTGCATGATAGAAGAATACTTACTTTCTTACCTTTATTAAAAGACTCTCAGTTATTTTAATATCTCTGAAGCTGAATAACTTGGCCGTAGTAATGAACACTTGTACAGAGCTCATTAGAATGTATATCACACACTATATTTTCAAAGAATGTCTGCCCTTTTGGGGATTAAAAAGAAAAAGTAATTGAGTGAAGATAAAGAGGCTTAAGCAAGTATTGTATTTTTTATCTAGTATTTTACTGCCATAGTTCAATACTTATTCCCCCACTGTGGCTTTGAGGTAGTTATCTTTCAAGTAAGGGAAATATAGTGAAAGGGAAAAAAAAAACAAAACAAGGAAAGGGGGTGAGAAAGGGGGGAAAGGAATAGGAAAGAGGGAGGGAGAGGAATTGAGGAGACAGAACAAGGAAGTGGGAGGGAGGATGTTCACAGAGGACAATGAGACATGAAGAACTCAATATCTTCAGTAGAAATTCAAGAGTCACCTTTGTTTTATCAAAAGATTAAGACACAACTAACTTTATCCACAACTGCAAATAACTGATATATTATCGATTCCACATTCTTTCATAATATGTCCATTGCTTTACATTTTCTTGAGATATGGGTCCCACATTGGTTTCCTTTACTTTGGAAAAGGTTCCACTTTCATTTCTTAGGTTCAATAAACCTAAAAGTCTTGTTGGAGTGGTAAAAATTGGTACACATAGTTAATAATAGTAAAATACAACATGTATTAATTAAAAGACGAGGTCCCTTGGTGCAACCTTAGAAAGCAAAGCAAAATAGAAATTAGAAAAGTTATGTTTATAAATGGAGGAAACTACTTCCAAGCTACATTAATTAATGGTAAATTTCCTGGAAGTTTTACTCACCTTCATATTCTAGACCTCTGCAATTATGCCTATCTGGATAAAAAAATTAAAAAATAAATACAAAAACCCATAAGCCAGCTTTCATTTAATGGGCTGCTTTATGCATAGAAAATACTCACAAAAAATTATTTGATTGCTGAAATAATTTGGGCTTTGTTAGCAAATTAAAGGGGAAAAAATGTACAAGATGGAAAGGTACAAAGGTAAAAATGAGAAGACACTCATAAGGCCAGTAAAGGACTCAAGTTCAATATGAGGAAAGTGATATTGAGCCACCAACATCCATAATCTTTTCTTGGAAAATAAAACATCATTTAACCAAGCTCACGGTAGAGCAGTTCTGGAGTTAAGCACTTTTCACTATCATTAGCAGACGGAAATCTTCTGGTATTCACCTGTAACTTTGCAGAATACTTTCATTCGTTACGTCTCAATGGACAAAGCCACACTCCTTTGTGAAGAGGGATGAATTACCACAACTCAAGTAAATTTAAAAACTGCAAAACAGATGGCTTAGAACTTGAGCCTGGGAATAAGGAAGTCCTGATTCTTGGTCCTTCTTTCTCTCCCATTACTTATTGAAGTGAAATTTGATTAAATTTCATACCTAATTTATCCCTCCCACTATGCTCAACCCTTTGTTGATCTCCTATAACATTCACTTTTATTATTTTCCTGTTGAGTCAATAGGATTTTTCTAAAGATAATATCAAATAGCCTAACCAAGAAAGTAGAAATGACCTATAATCCCCTACTGAATATGAGCTAATATTATTTCCTTTGATTATTCATCAGTACATATTTATTTTTGCATTTATTTTTGAGATCAGGCAGCATGTATATAATTTCAGCAGTGTCTTGCTCCATGCTGATTAATTCTCCTGCCATCTTAGTTATGTGCTTTGTTTATATAACAAAAGTAGAAATTCTTCAAGGAAGAGGGATTGCCTTCCCTTTTCTCCATCTTGTTTTCTAGATGCAGGCTAGCAATCTGTCTTCTCAGATACCCCGTGCAGATATTATTTGTGTGAATTTATTAGATGTCATGAGAATATTTAGAATGAGTAAAATCACTTTCAACAACTTTCAAAAGTAAATTTTTTGCCCAAATTCTCTCAACGCTCCAGAAGAGATGATTTTTTGGGAAAATCCCAGGTATGGGGAAAGTTTATTTTCAGAATAGCGTGCACTCTGTAAGATCTGAAAAATCTCTTTGTGAAACTTACACAATTGGTGAGGTAAGTCCTGCCTTAGGCAAAGCTGTGAAGAAGGCAAAAGATTATCTTATATCCCCCCACCCCCCATACCCATTTCTATCCCCAGGTCACACCTGAAGCTCATTTTTCACCCTGCAGTGAAAGAAAGCTTTTGAAGAAACACATTACCATGCTCACCGTCAGTGCCTGTGTCTGGGTGATCACTCTTCTCTCACTGTCTCACCTGGTGTATGCCAATCATTCTCAGAGTCCCAGGGAATTCAACACGCTTACTGTCATTTCTAGACCTTTGTGCATGCTATGCCTCTGGCCTGGAAAGCCATTTCTGTCTATGTCCACCAACCAAACCCTCCATTTTCACTTGGATAATTGTCACACAAGTTTTCGGTCTCAGCCGGGACACCATCTTCTTTGGAAAGCCTTCCAAGCGGCCTAGGCCACCCCTCTCGGTGCTCCTTAACATCTTGTGTTGACCAATGTGATTATATTTTTTAAAACGTCTGCCCACTTACTTCTGCTCCTCTACTTCCTACTCTACCCCAGACCCATCGGCTCTTTGAAGACAGTAACTGCAGCTGTTCACCCCTCCATCCTCAGTAGCTGCCTGGCACAGGCATGTGCTCATTGAGTATTCCTTGGATGAACGAATAAGGTGCCCTTCTCACCTGTTTCCACCTATGTGTCACATCCTTGGGTACCCCCATATATTCACCACATTAGTTCCCCAAGTAGATACCTTCACTGCCTAAGCTTTGGATTCTCCCTAACTTTTCTATTTCCATGAGAATGTTTTGAACTCTACCCTGAGGTCTGAGTCTGATCTACCTTTCTGGTCAGAGGTGCTAATGGCTCAGGTGTCATTCTCCTAATGTAGTCTGTAGTTGTAAACTAGAGTCTTTTAGATGAGATTTTCTTAGCCCAAAAGAAAAGCAATAATAGCAGGACTTTTGATCTTTCTACTGAAGGGGGTACTATACATAGCGACTTTGCATTCCTTAAATGTTCTTACATGAATGGTGGCAACTTTCCTTACGGAGGTCAGCATAAGAGCTAAGGGTTGCTTCATACGGAATACTTGTCCTTGAGTAGTTACTGGGATCCCTTTGTGAAAGATTCATGTAAGAACAGTAATAGTGCTTTTCATGGAGATTTTTGGGATAGGATCTCTAATAAGACTTGCAGAGAAATGGAAAGGACATTATTATTAATATATGACTCACAAATTTTTAATGCAGGTATTAACTCTCCTTCTATACATGTTTATAAAGTTGGGTAAAGATTCTGCAAAAATAGAAGATAAATTAAAATGTATTGGGATAGTATGTGATAAGTATAGCAGAGAGGATACTAATAGACATCTCAAGATCATAGGAATTTTACTATCTAAGAAATTAATTCATCTGGGCTATGGAGAGATGATTTACATCTACGTAAAACAGGGTGAATTCCTTATCTTCCTCCATTTGAGAAGTCTCTCTGGAGGTTACTCAAGGATAGGGAGAAAAGTCACTTGGTCCAGATTTAGAAGAAGATAAAAAGCACCTTGTTTTTAGGGAAATGAGCATGGGTCCTGTGTTTCCCCTTTCTTCTAATTTCTACTTTTTTGTTTAGGGAAGATTTCTCTAGCATACATCATAGTGTCTAATGACTTTACCACCAATGAATCATTAAATACATAACAAGTAAGATCTATGGAAATACTATAAGCCAAAACTTTATGAATACATTGGAGATGAAGAAGTTGGCATTCAGAGAATTAAGGCAGCGTGTCCTCTGTCACCCTGCTGTACAGTAACAGAACTAGAACTTGGAAACCAGGTGGCTTGGCCCTGTACCCTGTGTTCTTTTCATGGCATGACAGACATTTGCTGGGAAATGTGGAATGATCTGAGATGGCTGAGTGAATAAACAGTATCATTTAAATATTTCACTTATGCCATTTGTGACCACTACTCTAAATATTTTATATGTGTTAATACATTCTGTTATCACACTGCCTACATGATTTTTATTTTAACCAATAAAAGAATTGACACACAGGGAGCTTCGGACCTTTGCACAGCATGTCAGTGGTGAGGCTGGGCCTCTGAGCAAGGCAGTCTGGGTATATAATTGCTATATTGTACATCCTCTCATTGAAGTATATTCAGAAATTATCCAAATATACATGCAATTATGTTAAGAGCATGAGTGTTGGAGTCAGAAGCTAGAGTCGAGTGACTGGCTGTGCTACTTAGTAGCTATCGGTGTGGAATCTCACGCTCATTACATCCTCTCCCAACCCCAGGGCTCTTATTTGGGTCTGGAGTCTACTCTAGTATAGTACTTCCCCTTCAAGGGACTGGAACAGTTGCCTAGGATAAATGCAAATAAAGTTCTTATGCCTTGGAACTGGATCTGCCATATGTGTTAAAGATTTGCAACCAAATCTCAGTTACTTAATATGCTGGAGAGCTCTGTTAAACTTATTTCACATTCTAGTTGGCTAAAGCTTTATTTCATTTCAACAACACAGAAATATTGTTTTTTAACCTTCCTCTTTGAAAAAAAAATCTCAAATACAGCATGGTACTTTGCTAGCTTAGTATTGAGACAAAAGAAATTAAATTTATTTTTTTATTTGGGACAATTTGAGAATGACTTGATTCTTTTTTAAAAAGTAAGTGCCTTTTAGGAACTTACTTTATCTTTTTTTATTTTTATTAACTATGTAGCTGTGGAGTGGAAAATCAAGGTAACTGAGGTTTTCATTTAATCGTAGCATGTGTATACATGTGACATCAGAAATAAAATAAAAGTTAAGACATAAATGTGAGGAAAAATCTTGTAACAAATAAAATGTTGCTATTCCTTTAGAGATGTCACCATCCACCATATACAGGAAGATTTTTTTTTCAGCAACAAGAGAAGACCGACTGATATTTTTGCAGTGTCCTCCTTATTAAAAATCAATGAAATCTGAATGACAGCCATCTTGGACAAGAGCTGTGTTGCCAAATTATTTTGCAGTCACAGAAAGCATCTGCATGTTGACATAGTACACATAGAGAACAAATGTTACACTTGCTTCCCCAAATTTCAAAGCATCCTCAAGTATTTTTTTCTCTGAACTATTATCTATGACCTTAATGTCTCCATCCTCTCCAGTCGCTTTTAGAATGTATTCTTTTAGCTATGGGAGTTTAATTTGTTCTTCCTGTACAGGTATATATTGGGTGGGAGTAATTTTAAAAGCTATAAAGTCACCTTAAACTGAGAGCTAACGAAGTCAAGAATTTTTTTTTCCTCTCTAGCATTAGTATTGCTGGAGAGATAATGTGACGAGCTGCTTTACAGGGCAGTGGGATTGCACCGTGACTTACAATTCCATTGATTCACCTTGGAACAATTTACCTACACGAAACTGCCTTACCTGACATTTTCTTACACTGCATCAAGAACCTGAAATACTGCAGGGCCCTTCTAACTGAGCTCTTTCCTTTAAAGAGACCTCTACTCCCTAAATCATTTTCCACCTTGCAATGAGAATGAGAACTTCGAAAAGTAAATCATGTCTTTTCCTTGCTTCAAACTGACCAGTGGTTTTGCATTGAGGGACAATTAAGTCCAACTCTTTGATAAGACTTTCATGGCCTGTACTGGAGAGGCCCTAATCCCTTCCCTGGCTTCAAATCCTATTACTCCCATCAGTTCCTTGAACATCTTGTACCATTTTTCGCCTCGAGGTCATGATACTTGCAAATTCTATTCCCTGACACTGCGTAGACCCCCTGTCTCTTTAACTGCTTTACGGCTCATGTTTGGTGTACAGTGAAAATGGAACAGGAACATATTTGAAGAAAATGCTACGCTAGACGAAGCAGATTGAGGAAAGGATAAAGTTTGTTGTCTTCGGTACTAATTTCTACGTGTGCCTTTTTTCATCTGAGTCCCTACTGTTCTCAGGAGCTTTGCGCTGCCTCTTTTCCTGGCATTGGCAAAGTAGTTCCTAAAATGTAAGCTATTAATTACATACACCTGAAGGGGATTCACTCAGATAACAAATATTAGGGAAGGTTTACCATACACCAAGCTTCGTTCTAGATAGAAGGGAATTATCACCAAGCGAAGCAGGAAAGGTGTCAGCTTTCAGCAGGTACACATTCTAGCCGAGAACATAGAAAAGGCGCAATTAAATGATGACAAAAAACCATTTCCGACAGAAAGCGTTAGTGAGAAAAAAACAAACTAGGACTATGCGATAGAATGGTTTCAGGGAAAGAGGTGCCCAGTTTAGATCCAGTGGTTCAAATACTTTCTCTGAAGCTAAGCCTCCATGATAGGAAGTAGCCTGGACCACAAGGAGAACAGAGCAAAACATTCCGGGGAGAGGGAGGAGACGGCAGAGGCAAAGCCCATATGTGGAAATTAAGTTTGTGTGTTCAGTGAGTCAGAATAAAGGCCAGAGGAACCGGAGCTGAGTTCAGGAAAAGAGCAGGAGGAGACAGTCTGAGGCTTCTGTAGCAACGTGCCCTGCAGGGCCTTGTAGGCCTGGCAAGGGGCTTCTCATGTGTTCCTCCTGCAAGTGGAAGCCGGCAGAAGGAATTGTAGATAAATGCACCTTTATTTACAAAATATTTATTACAAAATTTTGTAATTTTTTGGAACAATTTACCTACGCGAAAAATTTTGTAATTTTGTATTACAAAGAAGTGGCCAATACGTAGAGAATATTTTGTAAATGTTTTGTAGCTGTGGCTTCAGTGTGGAAAATAGATGGAAATTTCCCATCTATGTAAAATTTATTGAAGAGCAGAAATGGACACAGGGATATGAGCTAGGGAGCTAGAGTCACTTAAAGGTAATGATGCCAGTTCAAGTTCAGTGAAGCAGGCTTATATACCAGCGTTGAAACAACAAGTTACTATCTTCTTAGATTTTTAGGATTTATCTTTATTGGGACATAACTGTGACTTTTGCACTTAAGGTGATTTCAGAATTTATGTAGGAGGTATTCTGGGAAAGAAAGAAGTTGAGTCAATATACAGTATGCACTATCAGTAGGCAACTGCTTTAGGAGAGAGGACAGTGTTGAAAAGGAAGATGTACAAGTGAAATAAGTTTTAATTAGAAAGAAAAATTATGGAGAGCAGCAAACTGGCTTTCCTGAAATCACTCCCATAGGATTCTATAGGATTCTTCTGGACTTGGACTCAGAAGATCTGAGCTGGAACTGTGAGTTTATCACTTTAACTAACAGGTTTATCGTCTCTGAATCTCTGGGTTTGTTCATCTATTAAAGAAAAGGGGTCTATCGTATGATTGGTAAGACATTGATCAGTTATAAAAATAATCTATTTATGGCTTTATTAGTTATAATAATATCATTTCTTATATTCAGATATCTTCGGAGAAATTGTATTTTCATACAATAAAGGAGCTAAAATATTATTTAAATATTATTTAATACGTATTAAGTACTTATCCTTGTATAGGTGAGAAAACCAAAACCTAAAAGGATAAATGAGTTTCTTATCCAATCAGTGTGAGCTGCAACTCAGGTTACATGACTCCCAATTAAGCATTCTCTTTGCTGGTCATTTTATACCTCCAAGGAAGTTCTGCCCAGAGGATAATAACAATATTTGTAATATTTAGGTACATTCACTCTTTATTTCTCCTACATAGAAGTTTCAATGAATGGCTAGTTTGAGACACAAATGAATTCTTCTTCCACTCTGTACAAAACAACAGAATTTTCCATACACATAATGTATCCAAGTATTTCTCAGGACTATAATGAGTACGGTGATTGGGCCAACTGCAGATACAAGATGTGGACCTTTCCAGAACAGTGGAACTTTGGATTTGGAAAGTTCTGGATTCAAGAACATTCACATATTTATTTTGTTCAGGTGCATAGTGGAGATGAATATGAACAAGACATTTATTGTATTTGTTATATTGATTTAAATATATAGGAAATTATGAGACAATAGTTTATCTTTTATAAACTATCTTTTATAATTTTTTGTATAAATTGAAATTAGATGGCTTCAAAGGATGTTAGCAGCTAGCCAGACTCAATGAAGATCTGTTACTTAAAAATTTATATTTGCCTTATTTAAAATTTTGACTTTTGTCCGGGTATGTTATCACCACCCTTCTTACATGCACTATAATCTCCAAGTGAAGCCTTGGGGATGTATAAATCTTTATGTTGCTATCAAATATCTCTGAGAAATCTTTTTGATTACAGAAATGAGAAAAAACAGAGCTGCAATTCTTAAGTAAATAAATTATGCCTTTAAAATAATTCCTCTTGCAAATAATCATAAGCACAAGTCAACATCAAACACGGGACTTTAAAGGAGAAGAAAAAAAGATGGAGCTAAAAATTATACTAAGTTTAAAACAAAAATAAATGGGCCTAATTGAAAATCTATTTGTGCTTACAGGAAGAGTAGAAACTGTATCCCACGATCTTTCAGTTCTGGGACCAGATTCCTCTCTCCTTCCTCAAATCTTGCCTCGTTTTCCACTTACAGCTCATCAGAGCACGCCTAGATTTAATCCAGAGAGAGCCTTGAGCACCTACAACCCAAGTTCCACTTTTAATTTTATAAGGAAAGGGATGGAAAAATTACAAAAATGCTGTGAAAGTGAGAAGAAAACCTTAAGTAAAATTCTTATTAGTAAATATATTATTAAAAAAAAAACACTCATTTTAGAGTTGGTCAGATTGAGTTAAATACGATGAATTCCTTTAGCATGTAGGGGGGAAATGGGCATATGGAATGACTATGAAATTTCTCTCTTGCAATTCCTGATGATCATGTAACAGCATCTGCACTCTCTGTGAACTTCTGTGTTTCATATATACCCTCAAGTATTAGGGTTGCTTCGATTCATGTGAAAGATACAAATATTGACGCCTCACAGTTAGCTGTCTGGACTAAACACATCCACAAGAAGCGCAGCTCACATCTACCAGAGTACATAACGCCTCAGAGTTCTGTGGCGACACCCATCATTACCATGCTATTGGGTTTGTTGCCCTTCCACAGTACTCACTCTGAAATAACTGTGTCTTGCCTTGATTTTGTTATTTTACCTCCTTGTCAGATAAGCGTCTTGTCTAATACACATCTATTTGTGGCATAAATGAACCTTTGTGGCTGCTTCCCAACCAGTACCTGTAAGGCATTTTTGGTGCTGTACTACATTTTGCACCTGCTAATGGATTCAGTATTCTTACAACCATTGCCACTGAAGTACGTGACAATCATGGCAATAATAAAATATCCTAATTAGTTATTAAACTGGTGATGGTGGTAAAGCCCATTAAATGAGAATTACTACTATCAATCTGCTTAAGCAAGAAGTGATTGTTTTTCTTACCAATTTCCTACTGTTTTGATCTTGACTGCTTTACCTCCTGTCAAACTCTGAAATTGAAATGACTTTTGGCAACTCTATTTGAAAATTCTATCAGTCTCATTTGGGAGATTTGTCCACTGTCATCTGTAGGAAAAGGTCAGCCTTACTTGTTGGGGAGAACATTGTATTGAGCGAACAGGTGCTCACATGATATTTAGGAAACATTTCGTTAATTTTAAAAAATGGTACTTTTTTACTGCTCTACAATATGCAATTTGCCCCCAGAATATAGAGAATGAGTAAGGATATTCACGTTTGTGTGTGTTTGTATGAGTGTTGGTGTTGGTGTAGGTGTATGTGTTAGCCCTAGAAAGGTTAGTATATGTTTTTAGAATGGATAATTATTTTAATTTTTGAAATGGCGTTAGTTCATGCCATGCTTCACTTTTGGCTGAAACTGAATCATAAAATTTAATCCCGCAGTAATGAGTTATAATAGATTGCTACAGAAGGAAATGATGAGAATGAGGGTATGGGTGAGCTCAAAATATGTATCTACATTTTTCTATGCATGTGGCAATTCTTGTGTAGCTTCATAATACTCTTTGCATCTTTTTCCAATCTGATCATTATGCATGGTGTCCCATGTAGCTCTAAATGTTGAATATACAATGCTAACTTGCCTCTCCACCCACATCAGTTTCATAATTATAAGCATATATTTCTTCCTATCTTGAGCTCCTTCACATAGAGTAAGAACCTGTTCCCCGGAATGTGCATCCTTCTGGTAAATTAAGTCTTCCCTTTTTCTGTTTTCAAGGATGGGAGGAACGGTTTTATTGGACACCAGCTGGGAGGGGTAGTGGAAGTACCAAACAGCAAGGAGCAGCGGGTCAAGTCAGCCAGAGCTATTCAAATCACCTACTACCTCCAGACCTATGGCTCTGCCACCCAAGACCTCATAGGGGAGAAGTGGGAGAATGAGTTCTGTAAGCTTATGAGGAAACTCCAGGAGGAGCACCAGGACCTCCAGCTCTACTCACTAGCATCCTTTAGCCTCTGGAGAGACTTTCATAAGACCAGCATCCTGGCCAGAAGCAAAGTCCTGGTGAGCCTCGTGCTGATCCTGACCACAGCCACCCTCTCCAGCTCCATGAAGGACTGTCTGCGCAGTAAGCCCTTCCTGGGCCTCCTGGGGGTGCTCACCGTGTGCATCGCCATCGTCACAGCCGCAGGCATCTTCTTCCTCACAGACGGGAAGTACAACTCCACCCTGCTGGGAGTCCCGTTCTTCGCCATGGGTAACTATCCATCCTTGTGGTAATCGGATTCTTACCGGTTTGGGGCAAGGTAGTACATTTTTTAATTCTCAGGTGGAAATCTGTTTGAATTTTGGTATGTCTATGTCATGACGTAAAATTTTCTCTGGGATTGTGTCTGTTTCCCATTATTGGGCCTTTCAGAAAATATGGGATGAACAAACCATCTTCCCACTTAATGTAATGTTGTCAAGGGTTTTTAGGTAACACAACATTAGGATTCCTCAAAAATCGTAGGTCAGGTACTAGGAGAGGATGATGAGAGAAAGAGTTAAGAAGATCTAAGACCTACTTCAAACAAAACTTTGGTGTTCGTATCCACGGGCCATCCTCAAGTTGATGATAGCAATGAGTGAATATTATGAGATGAAAATTCTGAGAACCACTATGACCTAATCTCAAATAACTTCATAAGTAAACTTCATGAATTAATTTCTGTCAGAGATTTTGCACAGAATATATTCCATTCTTATACCTCTATAAAACAAAATATTCCTACTGCTGCTTAGATAGATCTTCTAATATTTTTCATCTCTGGCAAAATAATTAATGAGCATCTTCAGTCATGATTATCCCTTCTTGTAAGTTTTCTCCCAGTTATGTATAAATGGTCTAGAAAATGTTGTGCTCATGATGTGTGTGCATGTGTGTCTTTTTGCAGAGAAGATCAAGTCTGGGTATAAAAATGAGTGAGGGCTCAGCAATGGACTGCGGTGTCTAATCAGGAAAGAGATGATAATTGTAATATCTATGGAAATGCCTAAAGAGTTCTATGCATCAGATGTGATATAATTCCCTGTGTGTAAGAGGGGGTGTACATTTTAAAGAGTAAGCTTTAAATCACTAGGTAGTGAGCTAATATGAGCAAAAGAGTCTTCAGCTATAAAATATTTGTTTTTCATTCCCCAGGTTAAAATCAGATCCAGATTTCCCCCTTTTAATTCACCTTAGCCAACAGTTTTGAGAACATTACAAAAAAGGATTTATATTATTGGTGCTGGGATCGAACTGCTTTATCTGGAAACCCAAATTCGCTGTGGCCGTGTTAAGTTAATCTCCTTAAGCTTCAGTTTCTTTTTGTGTAAAATGATATCATTTTCAAAGAATTGTTTTTTATAAATATAGTGTTACATGTTAATAATTAAAATCTCATAACACATAGTAAATACTCAATAAATTTCAGCAAGTTTCAGTAGCTAAACTGGCATGTTAAGTGCAGTGGAGTCAGTGACGAATAGGAAGGGAACAGCTCTTGGCTCCAAGAAATTGAATCTTTCTGGATGTTGTATACCATCTATAAATGCACATTCAACTAGTAATAAAAATATCTTTTTCTCAAAGAATTACTATATGAAAAATTTTTGCCACCAGGTACGAGTCTGTGTTTCAAATGTTTTTTATTTATATTTGTTTTTGAATTTGGTCTTGTATCTTCAAATAAGGTTTATAAGAATAATACAGCATTGGCTTGACATCTGTAGCTCAGTGAGTGGAGTGCCAGCCACATACACCAAGGCTGGCAGATTCAAGCCCAGCCCAGGGCCTGCTAAACAACAATGACAACTGCACAACAACAAAAAAAGAAAATAGCCGGGCATTGTGGTGGGCGCCCGTAGTCCCAGCTACTCGGGAGGCTGCGGCAAGAGAACCGCTTAAGCCCAAGTGTTTGAGGTTGCTGTGAGCTGTGATGCCACACACTCTACAGAAGGCGACATAGTGAGACTCAGTCTCAAAAAAAAAAAAAAGAAAGAAAGAAAAAGAAAAAGAAAAGAATAATACAGCATGATTCACAAAGGAAACATGATTCATTCCAGGTTGACAAATTAGACACCTTAGAGCTTGCTTGGGCTTTTTCTAAAACTGCTGGTGAACTAATTAGGTAATGGAAAGATTTCTCAGGAAAAAGTGGAATTACAAATACTATATAAATAAGGAGAAAAACTATCCCTCTGGTGTTGAGTTGTAACATAGTCTGTACAAAGCCAGAGTAGTTTTTTCATTCCTTAAACAAATAATGAGCACGAAAAGACAAGGAGAAAAAATCCAGACCCTTCTACACACACTTTGCACCTCTCCTAGTGACCTTTACATTCCTAACTAAACTCCAGATGGTGTAGATGTGGACTTTAAAGAAGACTGGTTAATGGTCCCTCTGCAGTATTCCTGCAGTTAAAGTCCTTAAAATGTTCTGAAAGAAACGTTTCTTTTATGTTCTGAAAACACAGCAATAGAAGACCTTACATATAAACATATACATATTTAAGATTTTTGCTCCATCAAGGGTGAATTTGTTTGGTTGTGTTTGTTGTGTTTATAAAATGATTATGGTAGCAATGATCCTAATAGTGGGTACTACTGAAATAAAAGGAACAGTCCAAAAGATTAGAAAATCTGGATTATCATCCCAGGTTCTCTAGCAACTTTCTGGGCTATATTGGGCAGTTACGTATGGTCCCTTTGCCACAGTCCTTTGTACATACAACAAAGGATTTGGACTTATCAGTCTTATATTCTGAAGATTCTACAATTGAAGTTAGCATTTAATTGTTCCTTTATAAAAACATTTATAAAGGAACAATAAGTATGTTGTTAGTTGCATACTAAACAAAGCTGTGAGGCCTGCAAGCACATTGCTGTGAAGGTGGCGAGGTACAAAGTGATGTGGAACGTATGTAAGTTGAGTTTGGCACATACGTGCCATGCAGTGTTGGTACACGCAACACAGGATGAAAACAGTCCTTTGATAAATTATAGTTTACATGGTGTCAAAATTGTTTAACCCAAGGTTAGTTGGGTATAGGGAAAGAAGCCCAACTCTTCTTGTAAACTTCTGTATCTATCTCTATCAGCCTACAATGATTTCTTTGAGGTAGTGAACGTTTACTCCACTATACACTAGGCTTCAAACCCTTAACCCTCATCAGAGCTCATCTCTAAAGCTGGAGTTAGTCACTAATGGTGTCTGTTGTTCAGACTGAAGAAGCTCAGCTATTTTAACTGTCACCGTCTGTCTCCTTATTACTGCACACGCATATTCTTTTTTCCTCTGGTCAATCATCTACTTAATATTTCCACTGTCATTTCAGAGGCATACATGCTATTTCTAAATATCTCTCCTTTTTTAAGCCAGGGCCAATTTTTATGCTTTGTCCTGGTGTGCCCATAAGTAAATTTATATTTGTCAAATTATATGTCCCAGATTTGGGGTTAGAAAAGTATTCAGAGAGAAATCCAGAATTGGAATAATTTTTCAAAAATACCTAAAATGAGCTCATTTTGTTTCAGCCTAACATCCTTCCCCTAAGCATAAACCAATGAGAATGCCACTAATTTAATTTGCTACTCATTCTTAGCCTTTTTTTCACCTCACTTGCCTTATGTACGTTTGTTTCTTCCTTTTGGAAGGAGAAACATGGGTGAATATCAGACACAGACACCAAGCTGGCTCATGATGTACTTTGCTGATAGTGTGTGGATAGTTGCCAGAGACATTAGTAGCATTGTTCCACTATTATTTCTTGTCTTTTTCTTTTTTTTGGTCCATTCTGAGTTTGTTATGTGCTCAGAATCTCACATTACTCATGTTCACACCACTGAACACATACTGATGACTTGGTTTTTGTAGGCAATCCAGAGGTTTTCAGACACAGATTTTTTTTCTGTCTTTTTTTCAGATACAGATTTTCTTTAGTCATCCCAAACTAGCTCCATGTTCACTTGTTTATTAATTTATTCAAATATTTATTCAACATTTGCTAGATTCAAAAGAATTTTCAGTTCTGGAGTAAAAGACATTGAACAGAACTAATCAAGTGTTTAACCCTCATGAATCTTATGTTTGAGGCCTGCAGAGGGGAGGATAGTACAATCAAATAAAAGAAATATAAACTATATTATATTGCTGATAACTAATACAAAGAATAAAAATAAAGCATCATAAGGTATAGAGAACATAGGTGATCAGATAAAAGGCTTTCTAAAAGATAAAATTGAAGCAGAGGAGTGAAAGAAGTGAAGGCAGGAGTCATGTAGTCACCAGACAAGAGTGAATCTGGCAAAGAAAATAATTCGTGAAAAGGCTTTGAGATGGGACCTTGCCTGAGGAAGTTAGGGAAGAGGAAGGGTGTGAGTGTGGCTGGAGCAGAGTGGGCAGCTGTCTGAGTGTTAGGAGAAGGGTTCAAAGAGATAGTAATTGGCCATACCATGTAGGGCACCATGAATCAATACTTCGGATCTTACTCTGGGTGAGATGGAAAGCTATTTGGAGACCGGAGAGTGTGGTCTGAAGCCTTCTTTGGCTGCATTGTGTAAATTCACCTGCAATGGGACAAGAATGGTTATAGGTGATGGGGATTGGGGGTCCCCATTCGACATAATTCTATTTGTTGGCTGAACTAGAAAGTTTAACTGGGGCATGGTTACCACCAAGAATGAATGGGAAGTGAGAATAACACTGGAGCAGCACAGGAAGTGTGAACAGGGAGCGAGAGTAGCCTGCACACATCTCAGTGTAACAAAGAGAAATTTTATTTAGGAAAAACAAAAAGAATGTTTAGAGCACTTCCAAAGAGAGTTGGAAGTGGGTCCCTCTCATGATGGGAGAAAAGGTGAGAGACGCTGAGATGCAAAGGCCAGTGCAGGGGAATAAATACACTCTTTCTCTCTGTTTAAATTCATTGCAAGGCATTCATTCGTTCATTGGCTTCCCTGTGCCTCTGGGCATTATTTCCCTTTACTATTGATCATTGATTATCGATTATTTTCTCTCTCTGGATACTGATTACCTAGCTTAATTCATACCCACATTCTTAGGGACACTCCAGATTCCTGGTTCCATGGGCCAGGCTTCCCTTCCATCCCCCTTGAAACTCATTCCTTAGTGTCCCTTCTCCAAGGAAGTTCTGCCCAGAGGATAATAACAATATTTGTTATATTTAGGTATAAGTCTCCATCTTTCTTTAAGGCTGCATAATATTCCATGGTGTACATATACCACAATTTATTAATCCATTCATGGATCGATGGGCACTTGGGCTTCTTCCATGACTTAGCAATTATGAATTGGGCTGCAGTAAACATTCTAGTACAGATGTCTTTGTTATATTGTGATTTTTGGTCTTCTGGGTATAAACCTATAAAGGAATTATAGGATCAAATGGCAGGTCTATTTTTAGATCTCTAAGTGTTCTCCAAACATCCTTCCAGAAGGAACATATTAGTGTGCATTCCCACCAGCAGTGTAGAAGTGTGCCCTTTTCTTTGCATCCACGCCAACATCTCTGGTTTTGGGATTTTGTTATGTGGGCTACTCTTACTGGGGTTAGGTGATATCTCAAAGTAGTATTGATTTGCATTTCTCTGATGATTAAGGATGATGAGCTTTTTTTCATGTGTCTGTAAATTGTGCATCTGTCTTCTTTAGAGAAGTTTCTCTTCAAGTCCTTTGCCCACCCTCAGATGGGATCACTTGTTCTTTTCTAGCTAATATGTTTGAGTTCTCTGTGGATTCTGGTTATTAAACCTTCATTGGAGGTTTAACCTGCAAATATTTTCTCCCATTCTGAGAGCTATCTGCTTGCTTTACTTACTGTGTTCTTGGCTGTGCAGAAGCTTTTTATCTTGATCAGGTCCCAGTAATGTATTTTTGAAACTGCTTCAGTTGCCTGTGGAGTCCTCCTCATAAAATATTCACCCAGGCCAATTCGTTCAAGAGTTTTCCCTGCACTTTCTTCAAATATTTTTATACCCTGTTTCCCCGAAAATAAGACAGTGTCTTATTTTAAGGTGTGCTCCCAAAGATGCGCTAGGTCTTATTTTCAGGGGACATCTTATCTTTCCTGTAAGTAGGTCTTATTTTTGAAGGATGTCTTATTTTCAGGGAAACAGGGTAGTTTCATGTCTTAAGTTTAAATCTTTAATCCAGTGAGAGTCTATCTAGTTAATGGTGAAAGGTGTGAGTCCAGTTTCAGTCTTTTACAGATTGCCAGCCAGTTCACCCAGCACCATTTGTTAAATAGGGAATCTTTTCCCCACTGAATGTTTTTAATTGGCTTGTCAAAGATTAAATAACGGTAAGTAGCTGGATTCATCTCTTGGTTCTCTATTCTGTTCCAGACATCTACTTCTCTGTTTTTGTGCCAATACCACGCTGTTTTGATCACTATCGATTTATAGTACAGTCTCAGGTCTGGTAACGTGATTCTTCCTGCTTTGTTTTTATTTCTGAGTAATGTTTTGGCTATTCGAGGTATTTTCTGATTCCATATAAAATGAAGTATTATTTTTTTGAGATCTTTAAAACAGGACAATGGAGCTTTAATAGGAATTGCATTAAAATAATATATTTCTTTGGGTAGTATAGACATTTTAACAATGTTGATTATTCCCAGCCATGAGCATGGTATGTTTTTCCATTTGTTAACATCTTCAGCTATTTCTTTTCTTAAAGTTTCATAGTTCTCTTTATAGAGATCTTTCACATCCTTTGTTAGGTAAACTCCCAAATATTTCATCTTTGTTGGCACTACTATGAAAGGACTAGAGTCCTTGACTGTTTTTTTGACTTGGTTATTGTTGGTATATATAAAGGCTACAGATTTATGGGTGTTGATTTTGTAGCCTGAGACATTGCTGTATTCCTTGATCACATCTAAAAGTTTTGTAGTAGAATCCCTAGTGTGTTCCAGGTATACGATCATATCATCTGCAAAGAGTGAAAGTTTGATCTCTTCTGACCCTATGTGCATACCCTTGATCACCTTTTCTTCTCTAATTGCAATGGCTAAAACTTCCATTACAATGTTAAAGAGCAATGGAGACAATGAGCAACCTTGCCTGGTTCCTGATCTAAGTGGAAATGATTTCAATTTAACTCCATTCAATACGATATTGACTGTGGGTTTGCTGTAGATGGCCTGTCTTCGTTTAAGAAATGTTCCTTCTATACCAATTTTCTTAAGTGTTCTGATCATGAAGGGATGCTGGATATAATAATCAAAATATTTTTCTGCATCAATTGAGAGAATCATATGGTCTTTATGTTTTAGTTTGTTTATATGCTGAATTACATTTATAGATTTAACGTATATTGAACCAGCCTTGAGACCCTGGGATAAATCTCACTTGGTCATGGTGTATAATTTATTTGATGTGTTGTTGGATTCTGTTTGTTATGATCTTATGGAGTATTTTAGCATCAATATTCATTAGTGATATTGGTCTATAATTTTCTTTATAATCCCTGGTTTAGGGATCAAGGTGATGTTTGCTTTGTAGAATGTGTTGGGTAGTATTCCTTCTTTTTCTGTATTTTTGAAAAGGTTTAGTAATATAGGTACTAACTCTTCTTTAAAGGTTTGGTAGAATTCTGATCTAAAGCCATCTGGCCCTGGGATTTTTTTTTTAGGGAAATTTTGTATAGTTGATGCTATTTCAGAACTTGATATAGGCCTGTTCAACATTTCCACTTCATTCTGGCTAAGTCTCTGTAGGTGGCATACTTCCAAGTTTTGGTCGATTTCTTTCTGATTTTCATATTTCTGAGAGTAAAGTTTCTTATAATATTTGTTAAGGATTTTTTTTTAATTTCTGAGGGGTCTGTTGTTATTTCATCATTACCATTTCTGATTGATAAAATTAGAGATTTTACTCTTTTTTTCTGGTTAGGTTGGCCAAAGGTTTATCTATTTTATTGATCTTTTCAAAAAACCAACTTTTGGATTTATTGATCAGTTGTATAATTCTTTTGTTTTCAAATTCATTTAATTCTGCTCTGATTTTGGTTATTTATTTTCTTCTGCTTGGTTTGGGGTTGGAATGTTCTTCCTTCTCCAGTTGCTTGAGTTGTCCCATTAAGCTATTAACTTCCTCTCTTTCCATTTTCTTGAGGGAGGCTTGCAGTGTTATAAATTTCTCTCTTAGGACTGCCTTTGCAATATCCCAGAGGCTCTGGTAATTCGTGTCTTGACTGCTGTTTTGTTCCAAAAATTAGGTGATTTCCTTCTTAATCTCGTCTATAACCCATCTATTCTTCAGCATAAGGTTATTTAGCTTCCATGTTTTTGTATAGGTATGCAGATTCCTGTTGTTATTGAGTTCAACTTTTATTCCATAATCGTCTGAGAAGATGGAAGGAATAATTTCTATTTTTTTTAATTTGCTGAGGTTAGATTTGTGGCCTAGGATGTGGTCAATTTTAGAGTTTGTTCCGTGGGCTGATGAGAAGAATGTGTATTCAGTTTTGTTGGGATGAAATGTTCTGTAGATGTCTGTTAAGTCCAGATATTCAATGGTTAAGTTTAAATCCAAAATTTCTTTGCTTAGCTTCTTTTTTTTTTTTTTTTTTTTTTTGTAGAGACAGAGTCTCACTTTATGGCCCTTGGTAGAGTGCCGTGGCCTCATACAGCTCACAGCAACCTCCAACTCCTGGGCTTAAGCGATTCTCTTGCCTCAGCCTCCCGAGTGGCTGGGACTACAGGCGCCCGCCACAACGCCCGGCTATTTTTTTTTTTTTGGTTGCAGTTTGGCCGGGGCCGGGCTTGAACCCGCCACCCTCGGTATATGGGGCCGGCGCCTTACCGACTGAGCCACAGGCGCCACCCTTTGCTTAGCTTCTTTTTGGAGGATCTATCCAGCACTGCTTAAGGGGTGTTAAAATCTGCAACTACTATGGAACTGGAGTAAATCAAGTTGCTCATGCCTGTTAGAGTTTCTGTTATAAATTGAGGTGCATTCTGGTTGGGTACATAAATAGTAATAATTGAAATCTCATCATATTGAGTATTACCTTTAACAAATATGAAGTGCCCATCCTTATCCTTCCTTATTTTGATTGGTTTAAAGCCTATTGCATCTGCAAATAGGATTGCAACACCTGCTTTTCATTTTCCTGGAGTATAGATGACCATCCCTTCACCTTGAGTCTATATTTGTCTTTTAATGTGAGACGAGATTCTTGTATGCAGCAGATATCTGGCTTGAGTTTTTGTATCCAGTCAGCCAACCTATGCCCCTTTAGAGGACAATTTAAACCATTCACATTAATTGAGAATATTGATAAGCCTTTTGAGAGTCCGGTGGACATTTTTAATCATTTTGCAATTGTGGAAGTTGGAATTTGATCAAAATTTTCTGGGTGGGTTTACTTTTGTGTTGGAGGATGACACTGGTCTTTATGGAGAATAGATATGAGAATATCCTGGAGAGCTGGTTTAGTGATGGCAAATTTCTTCAACATGTGAATGTCATTAAAGTATTTAATTTCTCTGTCATAAATGAAACTCAGTTTAGCTGGGTAGAGGATCCTGGGTTGGAAAGTTATTTTGTTTTAGGAGATTAAAAGTCTATGACCATCCTCTTCTTGCTTGAAAGGTTTCAGCAAAGAGATCTGTAGTTATTCTAATATTCTTCCCCTTGTAGTTGATGGTTTTCTTTTGTCTGGCTGCTTTCAGAATTTTCTCCTTCATATTAACTTTAGTGAAATTGATTATGATGTGTCTGGGGGATGTCTTATTTGGGTTGAGTTGTGCTGGAGTTCTGAAACTGTCTGCTATCTGAATTTCAGAACCTCTTCGCATGTCTGGAAAATTCTCTTTCATAATTTCATGGAGAACAGACTCTGTGCCTTGTGAAGCCACTTCGTCGCTTTCGGGGATCCCTATAAAACGAATTGGTTTTCTTCAAATGATCCCAGAGCTCTCTGGGAGAGTGATCTGTTTTTGCCCTCCATTTCTCTTCCTCTTTGAGAGTTTGGGAGCATTCTAAAGCTTTGTCTTCAATGTCAGAAATCCTTTCTTCTGTTTGCTCCATTCTGTTACTGAAGGATTCTACTGTGTTTCTCGGATCTTTGAGGGCTGCAACTTCTTGTCTCAATGTGTCAAAATCTCTGGTCATTTGGTCTTTTAATTCATTGAATTCTTGAGATATCTTTTGGGTTACTGCTTGGAATTATAATTTGATCTTATTAGCTATCCAGATTCTGAATTCGATTTCTGACATCTCAGCTATTTGTTTGTGCATGGGGTCTTGTGCTGTATCTGCCCCATTTATCCTTGGGGGAGTTAATCTACTCTGATTATTCATATTGCCAGAGTTTTTCCATTGATTTTGCCTCATGATTGTTTTTCACCGTTACCTCTGGCCATCCTCAGAGTTGATGAGGTGTCTCTCCAAGATTAGACCCCAGCAGGATCACTCTATTGTTGCTGGATTTTTGTAGGGAGTGACCCTGTGTAGCTCCTCTGGGGCTGCCCCAGCCGGGGAGTTCTGGTTGTGGGAACAGCTCTGGAGTGTGACACACCTGGATCCAGCAAGAGGGTGGGGAGAGGGGGCGGTCGGGGGTGGGGGTGAGGTGTACATGGTTCTGGGAGTGCCTGGAACCCAGTGACTTTGGTACAGAGAGCCCAAGGCTCCAGCAGTCTCTGGCCAGGAGAAGGGCTCCATGCAGAGGCAGGGAGGGCTCCAGGGGGCACTTGGCTACCAGAGTCCCTGGACAGACAATGGGGCTGGTGTGGAGGCAAGGAGGGTACAGGAGGGAGGACACAGGGTTAAGTGGCTTCCAGAGTTACTGGTCAGGGCCTGCGGAGGCCTGGTAGGCGCAGTCGTGGTGCAGCTCTTACCAAGGTCCAGGAGCGCGGAGATCTTGGGTTGCAACCAGCTCTTACGGAGGTCCGTGCAGGCGCCAGTCACTGTGCAGCTCTTCTGGAGGTCCAGGTGGGTGGCAATCACGGGTGGTGGCACGGAGGTCAGGGTGGGCGCTGGTAGCGAGTTGGATATCTGGGCGGGTGCCAGTAGCGGGTCACGGTGCAGCTCTTCCAGAGGCCCAGGCAGGCGGCAATCATGGGTTGCAGCGCAGCTCTTACCGATGTCCAGGTGCGTGGTGATCACCGGTCGTGGTCAGCTCTTACGGAGGTCTGGGCTGGTGCTGATCGCAGGTCACGGCTCAGACCTCCAGACGGGTGCCGGGCCTGAAACTATTTCAGCCAGCAAGACTTCTGGTTGCCCTCTCATACTTCCAGCTATCTCTGAGCTTTAATTTCACATGACAAGTTTCCATGAAGAGTCTAAAGACGAATTACTATGAATTAATTTTTTTTAAGTTTTAAAACTGCCACACCTTTGCCGTTCCAGAGTGTCATCTTAAAATATAAAAGAAGACAGAAACCAAACTTGAGATGAACTAAATGTGTTTTATAGCCTGGGTGGCTGTGCTTCAGTCAACTCTTTAACCCACATACTGCCTCTACTCATTTTATGGAAGTGTTTGCAGAGGTGTGATCTACATCACACTAACTTTCTCTTCCATAGAATAGTTAAACTAATCCAAAGGGCTTGAGGCCTTGATGGTTTAAGATTGCCAGGGAAAACAGAGTAAGACTGCCAAAAAACTCAATTACAGAAGTATCAGTGATTCTACTGTATTCCAGGTACAGTAGCAAAACCAAATTCTTAATGAGAGAATCTAGTTAATTAAGTGGACAGGAGAGAAATCTGTCAGGCATCTGAGTCATATCTGTGTCCTGCTGAGTGTCTCAGTATCTTATTTGAGGTGATACAGCACTCCAATGTCCTGCTGGATCAAACGTCCTGCCCTAAAGTCCTTCACTGCCCAACTTTTCCTGGCCAACCTTTTTCAAATGTAATGAATCCTACTCTCGAGCACCTCAACCCCTGGCCATTGAGAGCAGTCTGCATTGCCCACCTGGGGATTTTGAATACCACCTGATACCTGAACAATTGCCATTATCACCAATTCACCTTCATCACCAACTCACAATGTCCTTAATACCTAAGCATTGCCTCTCCTTTCAGAGGCCGTCTGGTGTTAGTATTCATTTCACCCACCTCATAGTCCTAGAAGCTGCTTTCTCCAATAAGTTTAAGTCTTGAGGACAAAGATTCCTGGGCAGACTTATTTTTGTATCTGTCTAAGCTATTGTGATATATCTGCTTTGAGAAAGAGCCTTAAAAATTTTCCAAAAAATACACATTTTTACCGTTATCCTTGGTAGAACTAAGGCTGGCATTAAAAGAGGCTAATGTTTCTATGAAGCCAATAGAAAAATTATCTCATTGGTGAGTTCCATAACCCCATAATCATTTTTAGGTCATGGTGGCTATTTTCTTCCTTGTACCTAGTTTAAGCTAAAAGTAGTTTGATATAAAATTATTGCCTTACAGTCAGACTTTCCAACTATATATAAAAGTGGCTACCTGTCCTTGTTTTGTGCTATGGTGCCTTTGCTTTTCCAGCTCAAAATAGGACTGGCGCTCCTTCCTGGCACCTTACCCTGCAAGCTTCTGTCTAATTTGCTGTCCACACTCACCCTGAAGTCCTTTTCAGCACTGCTGCTTTCCAAGTATTTCCTTCTCATTGAGTATCTATGCCTGGCTTTCAAAAGAGCTATTCATCTTTCACTTTCCAGGGTGACACATATCCTTCTGCTAACCTCTCTTCTCTCTTGGAAACCCTGTTTCCTTTCTGTGTTGGGGTAGTAGTTGTGTGTCTTTTTCCTAATTCATTTTTTCTTTATTGTAAGAGTAATATGGAATCATAGGAAAACATATAATGAAAAAGATAGTATAAAACCACCATTCAGAAACAAATATGGATTAAAACTTTCATGTCTATGCTTTGATAACATCAAGAGATACTTAAATATATAAATAAATAAAGGTATAAACTAAAAATGAGATGACTGTATATGCCATTGTACAGCCTGCTTTTTAATGATAAGTCAAAATGTCCAGAAATGCAAAAATTATACCTCTATGTACATTATTTTTACTTATAGGTTAGCACATGTGTGAATATTGTTTAGATGAAGAAATTGAACTGTACTAGCATCCCAGAGCCCTCCTGAGTATCATTTCCTAATCACAACTCCTTCCTCTCTGATGACCAGTATCCTGACTTTTATGATAACCAACTCTTAACTTCTTTATGGTTTTAGCACCCATGTCATTATGTACATACATACATACATACATTATCTTGACAAATGAAATATTTTATCATTGTAAAGTAGTTTTCCAACCATAGAGATGATTTTTGTTATAATATCTATTTTATGATATTAATATAGATTTCTCAGAATGTGTTGTTGATATTTGTTAACTACACATCTTTCTTTTTTTTTTTTTGTAGAGACAGAGTCTCACTCTATCGCCCTCGGTAGAGTGCCATGGCATCACACAGCTCACAGCAACCTCCAACTCCTGGGCTGAAGCGATTCTCTTGCCTCAGCCTCCCAAGTAGCTGGTACTACAGGCGCCCGCCACAATGCCCAGCTATTTTTTGGTTGCAGTTCACCCGGGGCCGGGTTTGAACCCGCCACCCTCGGCATATGGGGCCGGCGCCTTACCGACTGAGCCACAGGCGCCGCCCAACTACACATCTTTCAATTATTTTTTATCAAGTACACGTTTGTATATCATTTTTTGTCAACCTGTTTTGTTAGATTTTTCATATGCATCTTATAAATTGTTTGTAATTAAATATGGAGATTTTTCCAGGCTCATGATTTTCGTCTCTTATTGGAGACACTACTAACTGGAAAACATCTGAGTGTAGTTCACATGTTCAGGTTCTCAGTCAAGTGTGTAAATGTACGCAAAGACCCATCTATAAATATAACTTTTTAAATATTTTTTTACTTTTAATGTCTCCTCTCCTGCTCTGATCTGCACAGTGATAAGTTTTCCTAAAATGCTCTTTGATTGGGAGTGAGGGATGGAAATTAGTCCTGGTGTGTCATTGTTCTAAAGTTGTGGCCTTTCTAACTACCACTTTCAATGGCTAGGTAGATACTATTTTAGCCCCTGTTTTTAAGCCATCACAGTTCGAGTATTTTTAGATATATATGTGTTACATGCTTGATATTAATATTAGCTCAGTTTTTCTCTTTATTTAATTTCCCAAGTGTTAATTTATTCATGTACAGTTTTGATCCAAAAGATAATATTCAAATACAAATTTTTCAAGCTTACTTTTACTACAGACTAATTATTACTTTTATTTGGATACCTTGAGATCGCTCTCTCAAAAGAAAAGTTTTACAACTGTGAGGAATTTAATCTGAATGTAGAAGCAAAATGTTTCAAAATATTCAGTAGAATGTCTTTATCCAGATTTTGATGCTCTAGCATCACCAGTGTGGAGTGTGTTATTATGTAGGTGTTTCCCCTTACAGTGACTCACTTTTCATACCCGTGATCAGGATGTTGAGAGGATGCAAATCCCTATGTTACTAGATTATATTTTTAGCAATCTTCTTCTTCAATTAGATGTGTATTATGAGTGAAAACAGAAATAATGTTCATAGTGATTCTTAAAACTTATAGTTCAAAAATATCATTTTTTGAAGTACTATGGGCTGGCGCTTGATTAGACCAGATTGATGGAAAACATAACAAAGCATCACTAGGCAGACTAGATCCAATGGTTTAGTGACTTTAAGATATAGAGGATCTCTTACAAAGTAGTTGAAGACAGGTTCGAGCAGTTGCATATATTCCACATCAAAAAGTTCTGTACTCAAATACCTCAGGAGGCAGTCTGCTTATATTGATGCAGGACAATAGGAAAGGATGTGATTTGTACACTGGAGAATATACACAATATACACATTGAATAAAAATATTCAAATTTAATATTTATAAATCGATCACCTGTATAAGATACTTCTGCAGGACAGATTCTGTGGTCAAGGAGCCAGGAAGCCAGGGAAACTGATAATGTAGATTTAATAATAGCTATCATGTCCCAGAGATGAACAGGTATTAATTGACTGAAACCTTACAACAATCCAACATCTAGGAACAGTGATTATAAATCAGGGAAATGGTACACAAAGAATTTTAATAATTGGCTGAAAGTCATATGAAATAGTATGTGATAGAGCTAAAATACAAACACAAGGGCTTGGGCTCCATGTAAGCTCTCGATGCTGAGAGTGTTGTGTTTGCATAGCTTCACAAGTAGTTAATTATTTAGACTAATTAAAGTTCTATAAGCAAAACTCAAACTATCTACCACATTTTCTAAACACAGAGACATATTTCTCATCACATAAAAGGGAAAAAATTTATATATATATAAATATATATATATAATTTATGAAAATTTATATATATATAAATTTTACATAATATAATAAATTGTTACTGTTATTAATATATACACATATATATTTGAATACACACTGAATCCAATATATGTTAAAATTTATCATAAAACAGATCTCCTTTATCCACAATTCAAAACAATTTAGAGGGTTGCTTCAGGAGGACATATGCTAAAATTGGAACAAGATTATCATGGACCCCACACAAGGATGACATGCAAATTCATGAAGAGTTCTATACATTTTATGAAAAATAAACCTAAGGCACGAAACTATAAAAATTATAGAAGAAAGTGTTGGAAAAACTTACAGATATAGGCCTAGGGAAAGAATTTATGAAGAAGACCATAAACTCAATCACAACAACAACAAAAACAAATGGGACCTTCTCAAATCAAGAAATTTCTACACAGCCAATAACACAAGCAATAGAGTAAATAGATAATGTACAGAATGGGAGAAAATATTTATCTTCTATACATCCAATAACGAGCTAATAACCAGAATCTACAAAGAAGCCAAGCAAATTATCAAGAAAAAAAAATCAAACCATCCGCTTTGCAAATGAAGATAGTCTAATGACCAACAAACACATGAAAAAATGTTCAACATCTCTAATCAGCAGGGAAATTCAAATCAATACTACAGTTGAGATAGCACCTAACACCAGTGAGCATGGGTCTTACCAAAAAGTCCCAAAGCAACAGACACTGGCATGGATGTGCAGAGAAAGGAACACTCATCCACTGTTGGGGACTGCAAACTAGTATAAGCGCTATGGAAATTAGCACAGAGATACCTCAAAGAACTGAAAGTAGACTTACCATTAGATCCAGCAATCCCACTACTGGGTATTTACCCAAAGGAAAAAAAGACATCTTGTCGAAAAGGACACTTGCACTCAAATGTTTATAACTAGTAGCAGCACAATTTGCAGGTGCAAAAATGTGGGAACAACCCAAATACTCATCAATACATGAGTAGATTAATAAAATGTAGAGTAGATTAATAAATGTGTATGAATACCATAGACTACTACACAGCTGTTAAAAATGGGGATCCAGTATCTTTGATAACAACCTTCATGGAACTAGAGACCATTTGTCCAAGTGTTGCAAGAATGGAAAAATGAACACAGTGTGTACTCAATACTTAAACTACTCAATCAACACTTCTCTGCACATAGGGAAGTAAAACTCAGTAGGAACCAAGTGGGTGAGAGGAGGACAAGAGGTTGAGTTAATTCACACTGAACTGGTACAATACACACTTTCTGGGTGAACAGCACACTTATAACTTTGACTCAAAATGTACAAAAGCAAATTATGTAACCAAAACATGTATACCTCTGAAATATTCTGAAATAAAATTTGAAAAATAAACAATTTGGATATTGAAAAGCCAGAAAATCCATGAGAAAAAGAGCAAATAAAATTATAAAAAGAAAAACTCACTTCAGTATAACTAAGCAATATCACCACAAGTTTTTCTCACAATGTACACTCCATGGATATCACTTTAAAAAAAAAAAAAAAGGAATGTTTTGGAATGAAAATATTCATAGTGAAATAGTAGCCTTTCCTCTCCTTAAATGAATAGTGAAAAGTAGGGAACAGCAATAAAAAATTATATGAATATGGTAAATTGAGCTGCAATAAACAGTCTAGTACAAGTGTCCTTATGATAAAAGGATTTTTTTCCTTCTGGGTAGATGCCCAGTAATGGGATTGCAGGATCGAATGGGAGGTCTAGGTTGAGTGCTTTGAGGTTTCTCCATACTTCCTTCCAGAAAGGTTGTACTAGTTTGCAGTCCCACCAGCAGTGTAAAAGTGTTCCCTTCTCTCCACATCCACGCCAGCATCTGCAGTTTTGAGATTTTGTGATGTGGGCCATTCTCACTGGGGTTAGATGATATCTCAGGGTTGTTTTGATTTGCATTTCTCTAATATATAGAGATGATGAACATTTTTTCATGTGTTTGTTAGCCATTCGTCTGTCATCTTTAGAGAAAGTTCTATTCATGTCTCTTGCCCATTGATATATGGGATTGTTGGCTTTTTTCATGTGGATTAATTTGAGTTCTCTATAGATCCTGGTTATCAAGCTTTTGTCTGATTGAAAATATGCAAATATCCTTTCCCATTGTGTAGGTTGTCTCTTTGCTTTGGTTATTGTGTCCTTAGCTGTACAGAAGCTTTTCAGTTTAATGAAGTCCCATTTGTTTATTTTTGTTGTTGTTGCAATTGCCATGGCAGTCTTCTTCATGAAGTCTTCCCCCAGGCCAATATCTTCCAGTGTTTTTCCTATGTTTTCTTTGAGGATTTTTATTGTTTCATGCCTTAATTTACCATTGCCAAAATGTGGAAACAGCCTAAATGCCCACCAACCCAGGAATGGATTAACAAGCTGTGGTATATGTATACCATGGAATACTATTCAGCTATTAAAAAAAATGGAGACTTTACATCCTTCGTATTAACCTGGATGGAAGTGGAAGACATTATTCTTAGTAAAGCATCACAAAAATGGAGAAGCATGAATCCTATGTACTCAATCTTGATATGAGGACAATTAATGACAATTAAGTTTATGGGGGGGGGAAGCAGAAAGAGGGATGGAGGGAAGAGGGTGGGGCCTTAGTGTGTGTCACACTTTATGGGAGCAAGACATGATTGCAAGAGGGACTTTACCTAACAATTGCAATCAGTGTAACTGGCTTATTGTACCCTCAATGAATCCCCAACAATAAAAAAAAAAAAAAAGAAAAAAAAAATTATATGAATATGAATATACAACATAAGTAGCAATTGAATCAGCATGAATTTATGTAATTACAACTAGTTCTTTCACCATCCATTAAAAGAAGAATTTCTTCTAAGTCAAGAAAATTAAATAGGAATATTTATATCATAAATTATTCTTCTTCTATCTTTTACATATCTGCAAGTAATAGTGTTAAAAATATTTTAAGACTCAATAAATGAGTTTTATACAGTATCTTGCTATCTATGCATACACTTTGCTATTGCCAATAATTTTATTACCATGTGAATATATTAGATCATCTTAGCTAATTACTTCATAAAATTGCATCTGTGCCCTAATGTCTGTCCTTGTACCATTTATTTTAGCATATTCTTCATTTTGTACTGCATGGACTTTTTTCAATATTTATTTAAAGCATAGAAAAGCAATCCTACCTGTATGATAATTTTTATTCAACTATGTCAGCTTAAAAGATCAGTAAGAACAGGAGCTATGCCTAAGGAAGGCAGGAGTGAGCAGAAAGTTAGCTTCCAAGGAATCACACAAATACATGTATTATGGTTGGTGAATAAAAATCTTAAGTCAATGAACAGTGTTGGAATGATGACAATAGTATTTGAAATTCCCATATTATGCATTTTATTGCAAATAATAGAGCTAATCTTAAACTCATATTAAAGTTATCCAGAAAAATCCTACCACAGTAGAAGATATGGAAATTTGTCTTCAGGAATTAAGCAAAATCTTACTTGTAAATTACCCAATTATTTCTCCTACCTCTGAATTTCCCCTACTCATGTTATGTACATTATGACAAATTACCTGTGCATTAAATCATATTTTTAACTTTAACATTTTTTTATTTCTGATGCATTATCATAGGTAATTATCTTCTGAAACTGTACCCACACGCATGTACCTTAGCTGTTCTTCCTGTTTTTATTTATCTGCGCTGAACCTTTCTATGACTTAAAGACTTTCTTATCTAAAAGAATTATTTTTAGTGCAATCTCCCTAAAGTAATTGCTTTAAGATTTAATGTAACCAATGGCAAAGTAGGGAATCTTTGATGTGTTTGTAGTTTACATAATTATGAGGTTAATGATAATTGTCAATTTATAAATACACATTTATATGAAAACATTACTAATACAAAAATATTTCCATTAAACCCATTGTCACAATTCATTTAAAGCTTATCATTTCTGTTTAAATATATTATAATTTTTGCTAAATATTACACATGTGGTGATGTCATGAATTTACATAGGAATTGGGTTAAATATTATTTGGTTTACCGCCAAATATTTGATATGTATGATTCGTACTATTTTGTAAATGCAAAACTAAGAAGTTTCTTGCTTTACTAGATTTCGACATTAAAATAAAAGGTTAGCCTAGACTCCCATAATATTTACAAGTGTTCTGAATTTGAATTTTTTTAAGTATTTAATTGTTTGTATATTTTGCTAATTTTTTTTGTGATTTACTATCATCTTTATTCCTCCTCAGTGTGTGAAAATAACTTCAGGCATTCACCAAAGTTTTGTTCGGTTACATGCAAAACCTGAGGTTTGTCATATGGCTGCACTATAAAAAAGGAAACTTGGAAACCTTACTTATTTGCCCATTAAATCTTGAAATACCAAATGTGCCTTCCTAAATGGGGAAAAAAAAATCTTTTTCAAAACTGTTTTAATGTCATGCTTTTAAAGTGCTCTCAGAATATTTGCCTGAATAGTCATAAAACTAAATATTTAAAGCACCTTTCTCTTATGGAACTTAAAAGCACAGTTTGAACCATGCATAAATTCAATGTTGGCATTAACAAAGCATCATTAAAACTTCTTTTGATCATATTTTTTAAAATGCCTTGAAAATTTATTTTTCTTGAGCAGAAACAAACAACCCCCAAACCTCACAGACGCAGCACCTGAATAAAGGACACAGCAGATTATTTTTTTCTTCCTCTATTTTATTTCTAACAGTTTTCTTACCTTTATCTTGTCATTGATTTGTATTTTTGATGTCATCTATTTTATTTTTCTCTAACTTTCAGAAATATGTTATTAACATCTTCTGAAAATATCTCCACAGTCTTTTTAATTCAATTCAGTCTTTAAGGCAGTAAAGGCTTATTTATTTTCTGCTTTATCATCTATATAATATGTATGATTTTATAGTCTTTTTAAAAAGTTTTTAAAGTTATTTACTTTGGCATACATTGGCTGCCCTCTAGTAATGTAATCTTGTTTGGAAGTAAGTTAATACTACATTTATGAGTTATTTTATCATTTTATTCAAAATTCTCATTGAGTACTTGTTACCTGCGAGGCGCTCTGCTCGAAAGCAGGAATCGGGATGTACCCAAGGCTAATGTGACTACCTTCCTTCATAGAAATTAAGTTATAACTTTTCCACATATGAAAAATAAGTATGATTAATGATATAATCTGATGAATTTGTTAAGGACCAAGATGAGACCAAAAAAAAAAAAGAAGAAGATAGATTAGGTTGTGATTGATTTGTTGGACAGAATTCAGGGGAGGATTGGGCTTGAGGTCAGCCTGCCAGGTAGTCAATGCTTCTAATTAGTGACGCTGTTCCAGATGTCTGTAATGGCTCCCCTCCTTTACAAACCATGCAAAGCAACCAAAGAAAGAGTCACAATCTATAAACTATAGTCACAAACTATAAATTGAAAAGAACACCTTTCAGATGGTCTAAAATGAGAGAATATGGAAGGAGCCAACGTATATCCATCCATGTGTCAAGTTGGAGATATCTTGATAGTTATATCACAAGTCCAAAAAGTGTGCAAATTATCTTTTTAAAATTTTTTAATTTTTTATTGGGTTAATAAGATAGTACATACAATTAGGTTACATTGTTGCATTTGTAAGGTAGAGTCCAAGTTATAGTTGAGTGCCCCTCCAAGGAAGTGTGCCGTATATATATATTCACATTTTATTAGTCCATTCATAAGTTGATAGACACTGGTGTTGTTTCCACATCTTTGCAATGTGAATTGAGCTGCTGAAAACATTCAAGTGAACATGTCCTTACGGTAGACCTTCCATTTGGTCCCACAATCCCATTACTACATATCTACCCAGAAGAAACTCTCTTTTCAATAGAGATGCAATGTAGAAGCCAAGGCAAACCTCAAGAGAGTCAGTGGACTGTTCCCCTGGATCCTAACTTAATACCTCAAAATGTCAGGAAAACTGGAGCATAGGGGAGTAGGCTGCTTTCTCAAAAGTGAGCCAGATGAAAGTGGTCTGGATTGAGTACCTGTCCCTTATGATGGGTCTTGTGAGCCATACTAACCTTCTGAATGCCAAACCCAGTGAAGAATCAGCACCAGAATAAAGGACACAGCAGAATTAGTGAGGGAGATTTTAAGCCAAGCAGCCGAAACTGAAACTTGAGGGCAAGCCCACCTCACTTCTGCTACCTTCCCCTCAGTGTCAGCAAATAGCTACTCCAGATAGAATTGCCTCTGTTTAGTAACCAGAGATACTAGCACACAAAAATAAGAAAGGAACATAAGTAAAATACAGATTCTGAAATTCTACCAAAAGTGCAGGCTATCCCAGAAAATAGAAAATCCTCAAAGCATACTCCATAAAAGATACAAGTATTGCGATGACCTCTCTAGGGATTACAGAAAGGGGAAAAATAGACACAGAAGGCAAGTGGAGAGACAGCATAAAGAGAAAAACAAGCTGGCAGAGCTCAGGGGGGAAAAGTGGGAGAAAAAAAAATAAGGCCATTATTAGAGGGATGAACTACTTTGGAAATAACAAAATCTAGAATAAACAAGAGTGCAAATATATTTAGAAATATGGAGGAGAGACTTGAGAAAATCACACAAAATGAAACAAAAAGAACAAAAATAGGAAAACAGAGAAGAGATGATTGAGATGAAGACAAGGGCATCAAGATAAAGATGAAATGTGACTGTGAGGGAAAATAGCAATATAAAATAGAGACAAAATAGCATCATCACCCACGTTCTCTTTCTAGCAGTAAGACTAAAGATAGGTGATCTCCGGCACATGGTAACAGAGAAAATAGGTGCACATGACCCTTTCCTGAAAAGGAAACTCCTTTACAAAACATAGCCCTAAAAAGGATCAAAAACTCAATGGAGAGAAACCATGATAAAGCCACCTTAATATAGAACCACAGTCACCAATTCTGAGAATTACAGACATAGAACAGAATATAACTATTACAAATCTTAAAAATGTAAAATGAGTATGTAACTGAGAAAATTGCAGAGGAGGAAAGAACTGTGTGTACGTCTCAGCTTACACAGTAGGGAATGTGTACAGAGTGTTTAATGTTGAAATATAAAGTTTTTAAAAAGTCTTATTTTTTTAATTTTTCAAATTTTTTACCATTTTTACTTAGAAGTTATCAAAAGAAGTTATCAAAAGCTATCAAAATAATTAAGTAATTGTCATGGCCATTAGACAAATGTATGCAAAACGTGAGTTGAGAACTCATTCCTATCATCAAATTCCATTTCTTTGAAGATCCACTGAAAAATAGAGAGAATTTTTGTTTTTAAATATGATGAGCAATTATGGAGAAAATGTTAAATGATGAGAAAATATGGGATGAAGAACACACAGAGAGAAGAAAGGAATGTGAAAATATGATTGATGGAACTATTCAAGTGCAACATGGAATAGATTTTTCCATGACTAAATCATTATAGCATATCAACATGTGAATATCAACATGTGGTTGACATGACCCTGAAGATTATAGGGTTACCCTTTTATATATTAAGGGCCCTGGGAAATCAACTTCCTTCCTTCACATTTTAATATGCTTATACATAAAAATAGAATCATTCCTCTTCCATGATTAAAAATGTGTTTGACTATGAAGTTATCATTTTGGAATCTATGCATCAAATAAATAGAATATAAACAAATGTTATTATTTATCAAGTCCCATAGGTGTCAAGTATATGATTAGTGTCTCCACGTTGAAGAATTTTAAGGATATACTTTATCTTAGGGGACAAGTATGGTGGTTCACACCTGTGATCCCAGTGCTTTGGGAGGCCAAGGCTGGAAGATGCTTGAGGCCAAAAGTTCAAGGGTAGCCTGGGCAACATAGTGAGACCTCTCTACAAAAGATTTTCTTTTTAAATTAGCTAAGCATGGTGGTACAAACCTGTAGTCCCAGCTACTCAGAAGTCTGAGGCAGGAGTATCACTTAACCCAGGAATTTTAGGTTATTTGAGCAATTATTAAGTCACTGAACTCTACCCTGAGCTAGAGTGACATCTTGTCTCTAAAACAAATTTTTAAAATTTAAAAACTCATTGGAAGGGGTAGCACCTGTGGCTCAAAGGAGTAGGGCACCGGCCCCATATGCCGGAGGTGGTAGGTTCAAACCCAGCCCTGGCTAAAAAAATTGAAAAAAAAAAAAAAACTCATTGGAAGTAAAATTATTGTCTTTAAAAGCAGTCTTACTTTCTAGGAAAGAATAGATTCAATAAGTAAAAAATACATCTGTTCTTTGGATATAAAAATACAGCAGTAAGAATTGTATGAATGGCAGTGATTGATTTTACGAACTTACAGGAAATATGAACTTAGATTTTACATTTCTGTAGTCCTTTATATAAAGACATTTCTCTCTTGCCAAAATTTTTAATACAATTTTTCTGCATATATGTGTACTTGAGAAATCAAACACAATTTAAGATGTATAGAATAATGTTTTTGAATATCTGACATAATTTGTTAGGTAATGAAGAACCAATATATTTCTATCATATAAGAGTTTAATTTTCCCTATATGTTTATTATAAATAATTTAAGATGTAAATGAAAAGATGAAATAATTGTACCTACCACCTAGGTTTTACAATTAACATTTACTATACTTTTTTATCACATAGCTATCCACCTGTCCATTCTTTATCCATTGATCAACCATATTATTTTTGACGCATTTTACCCTTCACCCATAAACACTTCAATGTAAATGCCATTTACTAGAGCTCAATATTTATTTAAAGGTCTTTTTGGGGTATAAAAAATTGTGTACAATTAATGTACAAGTCTTAATTATACCATTCATTGACTTTTGAGGGAAAAATACACTTCTGTAACCAAGTCTTAAGATATAAAATATTCATTCACCCCAGGGAGAGTCCTCATACCCATGTCAATCAATATCTATTCCCACACCTACCCCTAAAAGGCAAACACTGTTCAAATTATATTTCACTATTGCTTACCTTTGCTTTTTCTAGATCTTCATGGAAATAGACTAGAACAGTAAGCTTTGATAGAAGGCTTCTTTCACTGAGTAATGGTGTTTTTGACTATCATCTATGTAAGAGGAGGAAGAGGAAGAAGAGAAGGAAAAGGAAAAGACATTATTAACTCAACATTTTAATAAAACTATACAAATAAATAGAATATTCTGGTTATTTCTAAGCTTATTAGACTATTGACATGACACACAGAAGATGAGCCATATACTTCCTAAAATCTTTTCACCAATAGTTTACATCTCACATGTGATGAAATATGGAAAAGTTCAGGATTGATTCCCATTAACTTTATTGTCCCATTGTTCTATTCTTAGATGAGTTAATTAACCTTAACTAGTCTCAATTTGTGTAACCATCATTGAGATAATAATATCTACCTCACAAGATGATTGTGCAAAATAAATGAGAAAACTTATGTAAATGTATGTAAGGTGCTTAGTGTAATACCTGGAACATAACAAGCATGAAATAACTAGTAGCTATTATGATTATTATCAGAAACATGTCAGTCTTTAATGTGAATAATCATAATAAATGTTAACTTTCATTCATTCTTTTATGTGCCACTATTTTTAGTGAATCACCTCACTTAATACTCACAAAAGCGATGGCCACTTAGCTACATTTTTATATGATAAAACTGAGGTACAGAGAGCTTACTTACCTTTCCAGAATACATACTGAGTGATAGACCAAGATTTCAACTCGAGGAGGATTCTCTTGACCTCTAAGTCGTGCTGCCTCAAGGGAGCTTACCCGCACTCTATAGTAAACAGACGTGGGGAGTGGTAGCAGAGTAGAAACTGTGAGTAGCAGAAATAATGGTAGTATTGCCTTAATATTAGGAGAAATGAAAGAAGCATAAGGATGCCAAATTTCAGGGTGAAATAGAAGGAGATTCTAAAAAGTACAAGGAAAACCCAAACGAAGAAGAGGAGGAGGAAGAGGAAGAAGAGAAAGGAGAAGAGAAGAAGGAGTATGAGGAGGAAGAGAGAGAAAAAGAGGAGGGGAGCGACACAGTCAACATTGACTATTTCCTAATTTCCTTATTCGTATTCTACTGCTAAGCTCATTACTTAGGGAGAGGGTGGTTTTGGAAGTTCCCCAGAGTCACGTGATAGCGTTTCCCTGGAGCTGTCAGGACAAAGCAACTTTCCCCTCCTAATCTTCATTGTGTTAGTGAAGGGGGCATGGAAACTATCCTAATTTTTAAATAACTCTAAAACTGTCCACTAAAAGAAGTATCCTTTGTTGATTTATCTCCACCTTTATTTGCCTTTTAATGTAGACATTTTTATGATTGCATAAAACAATGTGTTATTGATAGAAAAACTTCAAGGTATGGAATAAAGCAAAGTTGAAAAGATATTCTTATTACAATCATATTGTCTGATGAACACTGTAAATTTTTTTTTAAACCACATATACGTATGGTTTTAAAAAAAATCATGGCCCCATGATTGCATTAATGTACACAGCTATGATTTAATAAAAAAAAAGAAAATTAAAAAAACACATATACATGTATATGTTTTAGTTATCTATTGCTGCATCACAAATTACCCCAAGACTTACTGGATTAAAATGACAATTATTATCTATGGTCTGGGGTCAGGGACTTGGGCATAGCTTAGATAATTCCTCTGTTTCGGGACCTCTCACAGGCTGCAGTCAAGTTTCGCCTAGGAGATGATCCCTTTCTAAGGTCCCTGAGTGGTTGCTGATAACATTCAGTTCCTTGCAGGCTATTGGATTGAAGCCTTCAGTTTATCACTAGCTGTTGGCCAGAGCTTATCCTCAATTCCTTGCCACATGGAATTCTTCAAGATGACAACTTGTTTTATCGAAGCTGACAACAGAGTCTATAGGCAAGATGGAAGTCAACTTTTGGTAACCTAATCACAAAAATGACATTCCACCACTTTTTCTGTCTTCTACTGATTATAAACAAGGCACTAAGTCTGGCTCATACTCAAGAGCAGCAAAGATTATAAATAGGGACGGTGCCTGTGGCTCAAAGGAGTAGGGCACCGGCCCCATATGTCGGAGGTGGTGGGTTCAAACCCAGCCCCGGCCAAAAACTGCAAATATATATATATATATATATATATATATATATAATAAACTGCAAATATATATATATATTATAAATACTGGGAGGTGGAATTCACTGGGAATCACCTTAGAAGTCTGCCTACCACCATATGTACATCTTAAGTTTACAAAACTGATCTCAGACTGTAAAAATTGTCCTTTGAGCCTGTTTTGTTCACTTATGAATATATGGTTATTATTTTCCAAAGCAACAGAACGTTAAAATTACTTAAAAGCCTGTATAACATTTCATCGTATGAATCAGGGGTGATACCTCCAGCCCCTATTGTTAGTGATTATGATCATAGAGTCCAGAAATGGGTTGCCTCGGTGAGAGTCTTGGCTCCACTGTGTAAGATTGGTGAGACCTTGGGCAGTTACTTAACTTCATTATAACTCTATTTCTTCATTGGTGAAATACAGCTAATAATAATACCACCACCTGATAAGTTAAGTGCCTGACCTGTGAATTTTAAACAATAATTATTAATGAATATCATTATTTTCATATTATTATCATTGTTACTATTTTGATTATTAAAATATTGATGTAACCATCTTTGAACATGTAATCTTACTCACCTCCTTAATCATTCCCTTGTGATAAATTTCTAAAAGTAATATTTCTAGACCACAGAATATGTGCTCTTTTAATAACATTGTCAAATTACTTTTCAACCAAATTATGTTACTTTATCTTCTCAGCAGGGAATGACAGTGTCTGTTTCCTCAAACGCTTACCAATTCTTGATAATTTCATCTTTGTAATGGATGGTAACTTGAAAATTAAGAAATTCTATTGCATTTTCATTTTAATCGATATATCCTTCTTATCGAGGCTGAAGTTTTAAATCTAATCTGGCAAGATAAATTTCTTCTTCTGTAAATTACCTATTTATATTCTTTCCCATTTTTAAATAGGATATATTCTTTGAATCATCAATTTATAAGTATATACTTTTGTAATGTAAATGCCTCTGGAAGTATTGACCCAGACTTTCTGCTGAAATTCTGAATTCATTTCCCATATGGGAGCAGGAAACTGAGAAAGCTCTGAGGAATTCATCCTTTCTCTCTGGGAAAGTAAAATTGTGCATTTGACCCAACTGTTTAAAGACAGGCAAGAAAAGTGTTGGTTTCTTCATTACTGAACCATATCTAATGAGGGCCTTTCAAGGTTTGCTAGGCTTTGGCAACAAGCCGAGTAAAGAGCATCAAAGACATAGCAGTCTCAGGAAGTGCTTTATCAAAGCAAAGAATGTAAGAAATTGGTGAGCGCTGTGGTCTATAAAAGCTTCAGAAAAGCATTGGCAATCCGGAAGGACAGGATAGATGAGATGTTTAAGAGCTGAAATGATAACCAAAAAGGGGAAGAAATGAGATCAAAGATTAGAGAAGTGGAAGGCCTGTTTGAGGACCAATCTCAAAAATATGACTCATCCCTTCTGACATTTGTCTTGTGCGCCAGTGTCCTGAGATATGTATGTAAAGTTGAAGAAGTGTATAGCACGCTATGTACTTCCCGAAAGCAAAGGTTTCCCTATATTCAGAATGCTGAGCACAATGCTTAGTGGCTGTCAAGGTCACCCTCTAAAAGCAAAAAGGATGTATCAAAAGCAAGGCAAAATTAGTAGGTAGCAAATCACCAGGAATAAAGAAATCTGTGAACTGAAAAAGTTAGAAATATAGAAATACAGATACCTTGGTATTTGGATAAACACCTGCCTCAACCAGAATTAGTCATAAATTTTAGAATTTATAATATGAATTTCCAAGTCTATCAGGCATTCACTTACTTATTCAATAACTATACATTGAGCACCCAGGATGTGAAAAAATATTCTACTTACTGAGTGTATGATGATGAGCAATGTACGTTTCATAACTTCAAGAAACAATGACAACAAGGGCGTGTAGGATAAGGAGAGTTTTAAAGGTATGCTGGTGGGAAGCCTAACCCAGCCTTGGAGGTGATGAAGCTTCCCAAAAGCTATGAGCCAGCTGTCTTATTTACCTTTGAATACCCAGCATTTATTGATAGAATAAATGAATGATGTTGCCACAGCTCACTTATAAGTTATAGTTTATTCTAATTTTTTTAAAATCCTTCATTGGTTTCTGGCTACTTTTATATCTCTTGGCCAACTTCCCTTCTCACCAATAATTTGTGGTCAGCAAATAAAAATCAATGTTACCATGAGCCTACATTAAACATAATTAAAAAGGAAAACCTGCAAGAAATAAAAATGCTATCCCTTCCAAAATCAAATCAAAGACAGGAGGAATGCTCCTGGCATCTGGCAAGTAGAGACCAGGGAGGCTTTAAATGTATGACATTAAACAGGAAAGCCCCTACAACCACAATAAAAAATCCAAACCCAAAAGGTCAACAGTGTTAAGGTTAAGAAATCCTAGATTTTTGGAATCAGAGTCTCTGCTTATTTGGTATGTGTCATCAAAAGATGGTTTTATGTTTGCACTCTTTGAACTCATCTAGCTCTCAAAGTCCGTGTTTAATTACAATGAATGCATTTGGCTCCTTAAAAGAACAAAATAAAGCAGGAAGCATGGTGGTGAAATTGGAGTTTGGCTCTGGAACAGAGGCCATGTGAAAGGTTCACCATTTGCTTGCTGCTAAAACTAGATAAAAAATTGGAGCCAGTGTTTTTCTCCTTTTCTTTCCGGAATACAACCTGGGAAAAAATAACCTGTAGAAAGTGGCTGTATCTGGCATTTCTCCTAACTTATCTCTCATTGACTTCCTTCTGTCTTCTTGCGATGTCGTCTGCTCTTCCATAAAGAACCCATGACTTATAGTGCATCCAGTACTCCGCTCTCTCAAAGCTGCCCTTTCCTCGGTGTCCCATTCTTAAACACTTGAGAGAGTCAAGTCCACTTCAGTAGCAACAGCTGATGGCAGCTTTGGTGTTACCACTTAATAACCATATTTTTTATTTTTTAAATAAGTAGATGATAATACTTAACCCAAAGTAATTGATCAGTGACAGTGAGATCTCAAGCAATGGTTGAGAGAGCTCTTCACAACATGACTTTAACTAAAGCTAAAAATCAAAGTTAACCCCTGTACTTTATGATGGAATTCTATGTAAACTTTAACTCTATAAACCTAAAATGCTGTCACCATGGTTGATATTCACCCTTGGCAACAGCACTGGATGTAAGTTACCACTAGTAATGTTCAAACTACTAAAGCATTGCCAGACTGATAGATAGGCACCTGCTGCCCTAAGCTTCATGGATGCCCACAATTGTTCCTGCTGACCCAGTCTCACAAGACCCTTCTCTATCTCCCCACAGTGTAGGAACTATAGGGATAATACCTATCTCTGCTGGTGCCTTCCACCTCCTGTTACTTCTGCTCTGCTTGGCTGGTTCTAATCGTCCTCCTGCTCTGGTCATCAAATTGTTTGTTTGAACAGTATTTTGATTATATCCCTAACTACAACCATTGTCACTTTATTCTTACTGTCATTATTATTGGTACAGGCAGAGCTTATCTTCTTAGATTCCATTAAATAAAAATAGGTGAAAGGTTTTTTTTTCCTTTGTATTTGGGTACTTGTTTGAACATTTTCAATGTTTCAAGGAAAACAGAAAACATCAGATATGAACCAAAATTTCACCTTCTATAATAATATTTCATAAAGGCATAAGAATTCACTAATTAAGCATACAGGCAAACACACACCTTTGTTTGGAAAAAAATAATTATAGTAAAATACCCATTGTAAATATGTGAACATTCTCTTTGTGTCCCTTCTAAATGTGAAATATGTACAGGGTTATAAATAACAGTATGAGTCAAGCACAATGTTCTATCTCATGTAATAAAAAATATAACATAATGATGTGTACAGGAAGAAAAAATAGTAATTGGTGAAATGAGAAACACAAAATAGATGGTTTAATTATAAGACTACTAAAAGCATGTAATGGAAGACGATAATATAGAAGCATGATACAAGGAATGACATCATTCAACTTGCAAACCATAAAATTCATTAAAAACATTTCCTGGGAGGGGCTGAGACAAGAAGGCTGACTGAAGTCAGCTTTCAACAGAGGCTTCCGTCCAGAAGGAGAGTTATAGGACAGAAATTTAGCAAGTAACCTGGTAGATTAAACTACACCAAGAGAGAAGGTTGAAGAATGCACATCAACCCCGCTGAGGTGAGCTGTGACCATAAGGATACAAAGAAAAGGTGCAAAATCCATTACCAAGTGGACAGGAGTCCCCTCCCCCATGAGAATGGCTCGGAGTGCCCCACAAACAAATGAGCAGAGTTCAAAGGTCCTCCCACTACACTCCACAGGAGAGACACTCTAAAAACTGGACCTACCTCTCCTACTAGGTTGCCATGGCGTTCTCCTGCCAGGCATAAAACTGTATATATTCTCTACCTGCAATTCTAAGTTCCCAGCACCCCCCCCCACTCTAACTCTGAGGTCTGGAGGTCTGTCCCCCGGGAGTCCAGATTCTTGGGTGATTTCTCGAGGGGTGTGGACAGGACCTAGACTGCAGCTGGTCAGGGCTGATTCTGCGGCACAGGAGTGAGGAGAGGACAGTCGGCTAGAGGGAATGACACCAGAGCAGCATTGCCCCGAGGCACAAAACAACAGCCATTTCCAGTGACAATAGGGCTCACTCTGGGATATTCTGAAGCCACACCTCCTGTCTCCCTGGGCAATCAGAGGAGGCCTGGTATCTTATCAGGTGGCAACCACTGGGAACAGATCTGGGACAGAAATGCAGGCCCCATGAGAAAAGGGTTTGCCTGAGGTGATACCAGCCTGGGTGCAGTGTGGGGACTAGAAAACGCATGTGCAGAGCCGTTCCCAGGACAGGGCTGACACAGAGGACCACGTTACTGAGCCTAAGACGCACCAGGCCCTCAGGGTATCGTCAGCCTAGGGACAAAGGAAGGCAGGAGGCTAGAACTGACAGCTAACCGAATATAAACCTGTAGGAGCAAAGACAGGGACTGAGGCGCAGGCTCTGGGAACTCAAAACAGCTTCTCTTCTGCAGGGGAATTTAGCAGGGACAGAAACAAATTCCTGCAGAGTTGTTCTGTTCTGTTCTGTCAGTAACATCAATCAGGGGTGGGGCTGGAACTGGAGTGAACACCCCCTAGCCACCATCAAGCACCTGAGGTTGTCAGGTCTCATCTCCCCCTGCTGGATAGAGGCAGAGCGCAGCAGCCTGGCTGAGCAGATATAGATTTCCTTGTGATTCAGGCAGGTACAAACCCCTGGAGTATCTGTTCACTAGAGGCAACTGGGTCACCACCCTGCAGGGCTATCAGTGACTGGGTGTGACAGAGGTGCAAGGTGGGGAAGGAGGCATCAACCATCCCTGACTAATCTATTTGTTGGGTGGGTCCTCCTGACTTCACAGAGCACTGGAGCAAGTCATATCTGTGTTGTCACCACACCCCTGCAATCCAGTTGCCAGAGAACTTTGAAACTCTCCCACCTGAGACAGGTGCTGACTGAGACAATTGATTTGGACCTTTTGAACTGAGCCAATCGCATGAGGACTATTCAAGTGGTGCCCTGGGTGTGTGGTTGTAGGAAGGTTTGATTTTCCTTTTGCAATTGTTGCCTGTGAGGGGCAGGGTGACTTAATTGCTGGTATTTCTCCATAGCTGAGACTTCAACCCAGAGTAACTGTTTCACTAGGGTTGAACAGAGACCAGCTGAAAACAAGACAGAACCACTTAGCATCACCACACCGAACAGGTCCCCAGTTTCTCAGGCTAGAGCATGTATGGGTCCTTGACAAAGCTCCAGGGGGAAAACAAAATGGTGTAAAATAATCATGGGGCAGAATCAGTGGAAAAACTCTGGTAACATGAATAACCAGAATAGATCAACCCCCCCAAGGAAAGATATGGCAGATGTAACTGAAGATCCCATTCATAAACAGCTAGCCGAGATGTCACAAATAGAATTCAGAATCTGGATTGCAAACAAGATTAATAGAATAGAGGAAATTTTGGAATTAGAAATTCGAGGAGCAATTCAAAAGTCTGAATTAGAAATTTGATGAGAAATTCAAAAGTTGTGTCAAGAATTTAATGAATTTAAAGACAAAGCCACCAAAGATTTTGATGCACTGAAGCAAGAATTTGCAGCCCTCAAAGATCTGAAAAATACAGTAGAATCCCTCAGTAACAGAGTGGAGCAAGCAGAAGAAAGATTTTCTGACATTGAAGACAAAGCCTTTGAATGCTCCCAAACTCTAAAAGAGGAAGAGAAATGGAGAACAAAAACGGATCATTCTCTCAGAGAGTTCTGGGATTATTTGAAGAAGGCTAATATCCGCCTCATTGGAATCCCTGAAAGTGGTGAAGTCGCCTCACAAGGCACAGAGGCCCTTCTCCATGAAATTATGAAAGAGAATTTTCCAGACATGGCAAGAGATTCTGAAATTCAGATAGCAGACAGTTTCAGAACCCCAGCATGACTCAATCCGAATAAGATATCCCCCATGCATATCATAATTAACTTCACTAAAGTTAATATGAAGGAGAAAATTCTGAAAGCAGCCAGACGTAAGAAATCCATTACCTACAAAGGGAAGAATATTAGAATGACTGCAGAGCTCTCTGCTGAAACTTTTCAAGCCAGAAGAGAGTGATCATCGACTTTTAATCTCCTAAAGAAAAATAACTTTCAACCCTGGATCCTGTATTCAGCTAAACAGAGTTTCATTTATGATGTAGAAATTAAATACTTTAATAACATTCATATGTTGAAAATTTGCCATAACCAAACCAGCTCTTCAGGATATTCTCAGACCTATCTTCCATAATGACGAGCCCAATCCTCTACCACAAAAGTAAACTCACTCAGAAACTTTTGATCAAACTACAACTTCCACAGTGGAGAAAGGATTAAAAATGTCCACTGGACTTTCGAAAAACTTGATACCCAAAATTTTACCAGACTTATCAATATTCTCCATTAATGTGAATGGCTTAAACTGTCCTCTAAAGAGGCACAGGTTAGCTGACTGCATACAAAAAACTCAGACCAGAAATTTGGTGCATACGAGAGTCACATCTTACCTTAAAAGATAAATATAGACTCAGGGTGAAAGGATGGTCATCCATATTTCAGGCAAATGGTAATCAGAAAAAAGCAGGTGTTTCAATTCTATTTGCAGACACAACAGGCTTTAAAGCAACAAAAGTAAAGAAAGATAAGAATGGTCACTTCATATTTGTTAAGGGTAATAATATGGGGCGGCGCCTGTGGCTCAGTGAGTAGGGCGCCGGCCCCATATGCCAAGGGTGGTGGGTTCAAACCCAGCCCCGGCCAAACTGCAACAAAAAAATAGCTGGGCCTTGTGACGGGCACCTGTAGTCCCAGCTGCTCGGGAGGCTGAGGCAAGAGAATCGCGTAAGCCCAAGAGTTAGAGGTTGCTGTGAGCCGTGTGACACCACGGCACTCTACCCGAGGGCAGTACAGTGAGACTCTGTCTCTACAAAAAAAAAAAAAAAAGGTAATAATATGATGAGATTTCAATTATTAATATTTATTCACCCAACCAGAATGCACCTCAATTTATAAGAGAAACTCTAACAGACATGAGCAACTTGATTTCCTCTAGCTCCATAACAGTCAAAGATTTCAACACACATTTGGCAGTGTTGGACAGATCCTCCAATAAAAAGCTGAGCAAAAAAATTTTAGATTTAAACCTAACCATCCAACACATGGATTTAGCAGACATCTACAGAACATTTCATCCTAACAAAACTGAATACACATACTTCTCATCAGTCCATGGAACATACTCCAAAATCGATCAAAACTTAGGTCACAAGTCTAACCTCAGTAAATTTAAAGGAATAGAAATTATTCCTTGCATCTTCTTGGACTGCCATGGAATAAAAGTTGAACTCAGTAACAACAGCAATCTGCACACTCATACAAAAACATGAAAGTTAAATAACCTTATGCTGAATGATAGCCGGGTCAGAGATGAGAATAAGAAGGAAATAGCCAAATATTTGGAACAAAATGACAATGAAGACACAAATTATCAGAACCTCTGGGATACTGCAAAAGCAGTCCTAAGAGGGAAATTTATAGCACTGCTTCCTCAAGAGAATGGAAAGAGAGGAAGTTAACAACATAATGGGACATCTCAAGCAACTACAAAAGGAAGAACATTCAATCCCAAACCCAGTAGAAGAAAAGAAATAACCAAAATTAGAGCAGAATTAAATGAAATTGAAAACAAAAGAATTATACAACAGATCAATAAATCAAAAAGTTGGTTTTTGGAAATGGTCAATAAAATAGATAAACCTTTGGCTAACCTAACCAGGAAAATAAAGAGTAAAATCTCTAATCTCATCCATCAGAAATGACAAAGACGAAATAACAACAGACTCCTCAGAAATTCAAAAAATCCTTAATGAATATTATAAGAAACTTTATTCTCAGAAATATGAAAATATGAAGGAAATTGACCAATTTTGGAAGCACATCACCGTCCAAGACTTAGCCAGAATCAAGTGGAAATGTTGAACAACCCAATATCAAGTTCCAAAATAACATCAACCATACAAAATCTCCCTAAAAGGAAAAGCCCGGGACCAGATGGTTTCACGTCAGAATTCTACCAAACCGTTAAAGAGGAACTAGTACCTATATTACTCAACCTGTTCCAAAATGTAGAAAAAGAAGGAAAACTTCTATGACACAAACATCACCATAATCCCCAAACAAGGAAAAGACCCAACAAGAAAAGAAAATTATAGACCAATATCACTAATGAATATAGATGCAAAAATGTTCAACAAGATCCTAACAAACAGAATTCAGCAATACATCAAACAAATTATACATCATGAACAAGTCAGTTTTATCCCAGGGTCTCAAGGCTGGTTCAATATACATAAATCTATAAGTATAATTCAGCACATAAACAAATTAAAAAATAAAGACCATATGATTCTGTCAATTGATGCAGAAAAAGTTTTTGATAATATCCAGAATTCCTTCATGAGCAGAGCACTTTCGAAAATTGGTATAGAAGGGACATTTCTTAAACTGATAGAGGTCATCTACTGCAAACCCACAGCCAATATCGTATTGAATGGAGTTAAATTGAAATCATTTCCACTCAGATCAGGAACCAGGCAAGGCTGCCCATTGTCTCCACTGCTCTTTAACATTGTAATGGAAGTTTTAGCTACCTCAATTAGGGAAGAAAAGGTGATCAAGGGTATCCATATAGGGTTAGAAGAGATCAAAGTTTCGGTCTTCACAGATGATATGATTGCATATCTGGAAAACACCTGGGATTCTAATACAAAACTATTAGAAGTGATCAAGGAATACAGCAGCATCCCAGGTTACAAAATCAACATTCGTAAATTGGTAGCCTTTAAATATTCCGACAATAGTCAAGCTGAAAAAAGTTAAGGACTCTATTCCATTCACAGTAGTGCCAAAGACGATGAAATATTGGGGAGTTTATCTAACAAAGGATGTGAAAGATCTCCATAAAGAGAACTATGAAACTCTAAGAAAGAAATAGCTGAAAATGTTAATAAATGGAAAAACATACCATGCTCATGGCTGGAAAGAATCAACATTGTTAAAATGTCCATACTACCCAAAGCAATATACAATTTTAATGCAATCCCTATTAAAGCTCCACTGTCATATTTCAAAGATCTTGAAAAAATAATACTTCATTTTATTTGAAATTAGAAAAAACCTCGAACAGCCAAGACATTACTCAAATAAAAACAAAGCAGGAGGAATCATGCTACCAGACCTCAGACTATACTATAAATTGACAGTGATCAAAACAGCATGGTACTGGCACAAAAACAGAGAAATAGATGTCTAGAACAGAATAGAGAACCAAGAGATGAATCCAGCTACTTACCATTATTTGATCTTTGACAAGCCAATTAAAAATATTCAGTAGGGAAAAGATTCCCTATTTAACAAATGGTGCTGGGTGAACTGTAGAAGACTGAAACTGGACCCACACCTTTCACCATTAACTAAGAAAGACTCTCACTGGATTAAAGATTTAAACTTAAGACATGAAACTATAAAAATACTAGAAGACAGTGTAGGGAAAACCCTTGAAGAAATCAGTCTGGGTGAGCATTTTATGAGGAGGACCCCCTGGGCAATTGAAGCAGCTTCAAAAATACACTACTGGGACCTGATCAAACTAAAAAGCTTCTGCACAGCCAACAACACAGTAAGTAAAGCAAGTAAACACCCCTCAGAATGGGAGAAGATATTTGCAGGTTATGTCTCTGACAAAGGTTTAATAACCAGAATCCACAGAGAACTCAAACATAGAAGCAAGAAAAGAACAAGTGATCCCATCTCAGGCTGGGCAAGGGATTGAAGAGAAACTTCTCTGAAGAAGACGCGCACAGCCTACAGATACATATGAAAAAATAATGCTCATCATCTTTAATCATCAGAGAAATGCAAATCAAGGCTACCTTGAGATATCATCTAACTGCAGTGAGATTAGCCCATATCACAAAATCCCAAGACCAGAGATGTTGGCGTGGATGTCAGGAAAAGGGAACACTTCTACACTGCTGGTGAAAATTCAAATTAATACATTCCTTTTGGAAATATGTTTGGAGAACACTTAGAGATCTAAAAATTGATCTGCCATTCAATCCTATAATTCCTCTACTAGGTATATACCCAGAAGACCAAAAATCACATCATAACAAAGATATTTGTACCAGAATGTTTATTGCAGCCCAATTCATAATTGCTAAGTCATAGAAAAAGCCCAAGTGCCCATTGATCCATGAATGGATTAATAAATTGTGGTATATGTACACCATGGAATATTATGCAGCCTTAAAGAAAGATGGAGACTTTACTTCTTTCATGTTTACATGGATGGAGCTGGAACATATTCTTCTTAGTAAAGTATCTCACGAATAGAAGAAAAAGCATCCAATGTACTCAGCCCTACTATGAAACTAATTTATGGCTTTCACATGAAAGCTATAACCCAGTTATAACCTAAGAATAGGGGGGAGGGGATAAAGAGGGGAGGGAGGGGGGAGGATGGGCAGAAGAAGGGTGATTGGTGGGATTACACCTGCGGTGAATCTTACACAAGGATGCATGTGAAACTTAGTAAATGTAGAATATAAATGTCTTAACACAATAACTAAGAAAATGCCAGGAATGCTATGTTAACCATGTTAACCAGGGTGATGAAAATGTGTCAAACAGTCTATAAAACCAGTGTACGGTGGCCCATGATCGCATTAATGTACATAGCTATGATTTAATAATAATAATTAAAAAAAAAGATTTCTTGGGCGGTGCCTGTGTCTCAGTGGGTAGGGCATCGGCCCCATATACTGAGGGTGGCGGGTTCAAATCCAGCTCTGGCCAAACTGCAACAACAACAACAAAATAGTTGGGCATCATGGCAGGCGCCTGTAGTCCCAGCTACTAGGGAGGCTGAGGCAAGAGAATCACCTAGGCCCAGGAGCTGGACGTTGCTGTGAGCTGTGTGACGCCAAGGCACTCTACCAAGGGTGATAAAGTCTCTACAAAAAAAAAAAAAAGAGAGATTTCCTTCCATTTCCAGTCTCTGAAGACACTTTGATACATAGACACATTATATATAATTATTATAAAAAGTTACCATCAATACAAAAAGTAAAAAGACAAGTGTAAAAAATAATTCCAAGTCTCATGACTTAAACTAATCATCATTAACATTTGGTAAATCTCATTTTAAATGTTGCTCAATTATTGTGAGTGTAAACATAAGGATGGATGAATGGGTACAGATTTAGGTAGATAAGATAGATGATGGATTAAAATATGAAATGATAATTACATATCATTTTACTACAAATTATTACATTTATTTACTTGAAATTTTAATAAGCAAAAGAACTTCTAGAATTAAAAGATTTTGTTTAACTTTATACGAAATTCAAAAACTTTAAGGAATGTTCATTTCTAGAATTTCTATGGATAAGAAAAGATTATACAAAACATTGGAAGATTGTGGAGGTTTTTAAAAATGTTTTCCTTTTTTAGGAGACTCTTATTTCTTCCCTATTATGAAATATTTTGAAATTAGTACACTTTATTCCCTCATAGCTCCCTGTTTCCTGGTTCCTGGTCTTTGTTAGTTATTATATAACTGTTTCTAACATAGCTATTTTCCTCCCACTTATTTAGTTTAAGTTCTACATTTAAATAGAGCCCAGGACAACCATCAGCCTTTCTGATGAATTCCTACACAATTATTTTGCTGTTTCATGATTGATTTAACAATTGTACACTATTTATTGACTTCCTATAAGGGACTGTGAAAGATTTAGCCCACTTCATCCATTTCTACTATGCGTATTTCCTCTTCATATCCTCCAATTCTGGTTATATCAGCATTTTCTTAAACAATGTTCAGTGCTCACATTAATAAAGTTATGTAAATATTTTTCATAACTGAGCTAAATTGTTACATTTCTCTCCTGTTAGTTATCTTTTGTCTTAAGTTAGTAATTCCCTTGCTAATCTTCCTAAATTCAGGATTATTTCCCACTTAGCTAGTAATTGACTAGGTCCATGTTTCCCTCCCATAGACATTGTCCCCACAGCCCTCTCTTCTCCTGAATCAGTCATCTGCACATTTGATCCTGATCCTCTTTTTCCAAGTCCTATGATGGTGGCCCTTAAGTCTGAGTTCATTCTGAGTAAGGGAGGTTGGGAGGTAAATTTTTGAGATCCTCTGTATGTGGACATGTTTTCATTCTATTCTTACACTTTAAAGAAGGTTGGGCTAAGCATCAGTTAGAAACGTCTTTCTGAAGTTTGGCGGTATTTCCCTTTGTTTCTAAGTTTCCACACTGCAGCTGCTATAGTACCAAGTGCCATTTTAATTCCTCAGGATTTGTGTGTAACTTTTCTCTACCTCTCTTTTGTTCTGAAATTTCAGGCTCTCAACTGGAACAGGTATTGTTTTCATTCTTATGCTGGGTACACAGTGGGCTGTTTCAATCTGGAGGAACTTCTCATGTGACTCTTCCAGAGTGCTTTCTGCTTTTTAATTTCAGCAATCCTACTTTCAATTTCCAAAGAGCTCTTTATTATTTTCCTATTGTTCCTTTTTTCTTTTAATTATCTTGTCCGCTTCCATGAATTTGATCCTTTTCCCTTAACTTTCTGAAACTATCATTTATAATTTTTAAAGTTTCTTTGTCTCTTGCCAATGTCAGTCATACTTTTCTTGATGTTCTTTTTTCCTGTGTGTTTAGGTTTCTGTATTCCAACTCCTAGGATCTCTTTAAATATCTGTGATCTCTTGTGTTCCATATGGTTTATTTCATTTTATTTTTATTAGATCATAACTGTGTACCAGTTGGAAGCTCTGTGATCATGCTTGAGTTTAGCAGGCTGGCAGCCTTCAAGTAAAGTGATCTAGTTGACACCTGACCTCTTGGGCCAAGGAGTTTCCCTAGAACTGTACTTCCCAAATGTAAGTTTGTGGTTCAAATCTGAGTGCTTCAGAATCACTTGGAGGACTTGTTGAAACAAAAGTTGCTAGGCCTCACCCTACCATTTTGGAGTGAGTAGGCAGAGCCTAGAATTTGTTCTTGTAATAAGTTGCTAGGTAATGCTGGTATATCTGGTCCTGGGGCCACTGGCCTAGAGAAAATTCAACTTCCTGCTTAGGAGGAATCTCTTACAGAAGCGAAATGAAATGAAGCAATGAGTCTGGGGAATCTCACCCTTCAGTGCTGTGTTTCTCTAAAATCTTCATTTTTAGGAAGGTTCTTGTTTCAGACCTGCATTTTAACTAGTTTCCTGCAAACGTAGTTTCTCTAGTAATCTCATCAGAATAGAAACCTCATCCTGCCTAGGGGCCTAACTGCTCCTTAAAAAATTTCAAACAGATTGGTGTTTTCAGGCCAATCTCATGCATCTACCTCCTGAGATACTATTTGCCTTCAAGTTTTGCATTTTTCTAGGGGTTTTGCAGCTTGAATTCTTATTGACACCCTTCTGTGAGACACTCAAGTTTCATCTTTCTCCACTGAATGCATCAATTACCATCTTCATTAACATTTTATCCTTTTTTGTCTCTATTTCTTTTTCTTTGTTTATAGATTGTATACCTTTTTAAAAAACCTATGTCATTTTAGTGGGGCTCCAAGAAGGAGCAGACATAGATGTATGTGCTCTATCCGCTCTGCATTACTAGAAATCTCACTTTCCTTCTTTACCTTTCTCTTCTTCCTGGTGGGGTTTTTTAGGCTAGAGGGAAGCTATGTAGTAAACAATGGATGCAGCCACAGGCATATGGCATCTCTTTTACAGAACAGTTTTTTCCTATCCCATGGTATACTCATGTGCTCGGAGTGAGCACTTAGCTTCAGGGACCAATGTGACCTACTTAGGTTTAAAAAGAGTTCTATGTCAGCTTTCTCAGCTTCTCACTTACTTTGGTCTATATTTGACAGTACCTGAGTCACAATTTATTATCTGGACTATGGATATGTTTATATTTCATTGAGGATAAGTATTTTTGCTATTATGATGATTTGCTACTAAAATATTGGTTAAATTTCAAGGAAGGAGATTGAAGTAGAAAATTACATTTTCCATCTTTAATTGAAATTTCTATTTCTGAGAACTCTAAATGCCCTGAAATTTCATTTATAGTAGCTTAAGGTGAAATGAAAATTACATACTGGGAAATTCTTCAAGGTCTCTGAAAAAGTAACTTTTTCTAATAGTGATGCTATTTTATTTTATTTTTAGAGGGTGTTCATATTTTTTAAATTTATGCTTGTGAAACTTAATTTAATTATCCAGTGTATTCCTATCATGTTTAAGATCACTCATTCTTGAATTTAAATAGAATTTTAACATTATGTAGACATACATTTATGATAGGCAATAGGCAGTTAAGTGTAATTAAAAAAAATTTTTTTCTGAGGATAAGCCAATAAAGATATAACAGAGGTTTTTTTCCCCCAGATTGTTTGGTGTGGTCCCCGTTAATATAGAAGTTCAAAAATATTATCTGATTTAATGAGTATAAAAATAGATACCATCCAATGAGGTGCATTTGTTCACTCAAGCAGCCATATTTTTGGTTTTATCACAATAAGCAGGTCACTGGTAGAAATATTCAATAAGAAAATACAAACATAAGACAATAAAGCAGAATCCCCTAATACCCTGAAATCCTAAGGTTTAGAAGATGAGAAGACAGAAGATAATTAGCCCTATCTTTTTAATTTTGTCTAAATTTAATTTACAACCCTCTGTTTTGTGCTGTTTTCCTCAAAATCCAGTGAACTTTTATGAATCAAGAAGTTTTGCCAATATCAAATGGAATTCAAACCATGAGAAATAGTCTGGATTATATAAAGTTTATACAACATATGAGAAACTGTATTTGTCTTTTTACTAATAGGGACTTTGCAAGCTAATCAGGAAGATAAACTAATAAAAAAATCAGGTCACTACAAATTTAGAAAAGAACTAAGGAGATCAGTGAAAAAAACACACACACATATATATACGTTCATTCCCATAATTTGGAATGAATTGGTTAGGATACTTTAATATAAAATATATTAAATATAATCTGTATCATCGTATATCATATCTCTCTCAGTTGTCTTTATGAAGTTTTCCCTGATTATGTCTTACAGTGTAGTTTGTATTTATTTATAGAGGGGTTTCTTCCTTGAGGTTTACAAGATATCTTTTCCTGTCCACCTCCCTGCCATCAAACTTGTCCAAGAAGATAGTGTTTGAGACCATTTCCGTACGATACGGAAAGAACTGTTTGAAAGGTGAAAGACTTAGGAAATCACCTAGTTCATTAGGCTGTAGGGTGGCCAATAGCTTATTTAAAAGTCCAGACATAACCTAATTTTCTGGTGCTTCACAGACATTCCATATTTTATAAATTGGAGGTTTATGGCAACCTTCCATCCAGCAAATCTATCAACACCATTTTTTTGAACAGCCTGTCCTCCCTTCTTGTCACATTTTGGTAATTCTTATAATATTTCAGGTTATTTTTATTATATCTGTTATGGTGATCTGTGATCAGTGATCTTTGATGTTACTCCTGTAATTGTTTCTGAGGGCCATGAACTATTCCCATACAAGATGGCAAATTTAATTCAGCAACACACGTGTGTTCTAACTGCTCCACTGACTTGCCATTCTTGTCTTTCTTCCTCTCCTGGGGTCCCCCTATTCCCTGAGACACAACAACATGGAAATTAGGCTGACTAATAAACTGGTTATACAATGGCCTCTACCTGTTTGAGTGAAAGAAAAATTTGTATATCGCTCACTGTAAATAAAAGCTAGAAATTATCAAACTTAGCAAGGAAGGCATGTCCAAAGCTAAGACACAAGATTGAAAGTGAGGCCTCTGGGGCTGTTTGCAAAGTTGTGAAAGCAAAGAGAAAGTTCTTGAGGGAAATTGAAAATGCTACTATAGTGAACACATGAATGATAAGAAAATGAAACCACATTATTGCAGATACAGAGAATGTTTTAGTAGTCTGGATAGATCAAACCAACCACAACATTCCCTAAACCAAAGTGTAATGCAGAGCAAGACTGTGACTCTCAATTCTGTGAAGACTGATGGGGTAAAAAAGTTGCAGAAGGAAAGATGCAATCAAGCAGAGGTTGGTTCAGGAGGTTTAAGCAAAGAAGCCACTTTTGAAACATAAAATTGCAAAGCAAAGCAGCAAGTGCTGGTATAGAAGCTATGCCACTTTATCCAGAAGTTCTAGCTAATATATAGAAAATGTCTACAACTAAATAACAGACTTTAGTGCTGATGAAGAAGCCTTCTGTTGGAAGAAAATACATCTAGCAATTTCATAGACAGAGAGAAGGCAACGCCTGGCTTCAAAGCTTCAAAGGACAGACTGAAACTATTGTTAGGAGCTAATACAGCTGTTGATTTTAAGTTGAAGCCAATACTCATTTACCATTTTCAAAATCTTAGAACCCTTACTAATTATGCTAAATCTACTCTCCCTGTCCTCTATAAATGGAATAACAACAAAGTCTGGATGACAGCACATCTGTTTATAACATGGTTTACTGAATACTTAATCCGTGGAATATTTAAAGGCCATCATTGTGAAGAGCCATAATGAGATGTACAAGAAGATTCACGTTGTTTCCATGCCTGCTAACAGAACATCCATTCTGCATCCCATAGATCAAGAAGTTGTTTTGACCATTGAGTCTTATTATCTAAGAAATACACTTTTATAATATTATACATGGCTGCCATAGACTTCTCTGATCAGAGCAAAGTAAATTTAGTACCTTCAGGAAAGGTTTATCTCATGATAGAACTTCAAGAGATGTAAGTTGGTTTTTATGAATGAGCAAAGAAAGGGATTTCTTGAGATGGAATTTACTCCTAGGGAATATTCTGTGAACACTGTTGAAACAATAGCAAAGTGTTACATAAACTTAGTTGGTAAATCACACAGGGTTTGATAGCATGACTCCAATTTTAAAAGAAGGGCTACTGTGGGTAAAACGCTACCTAACAGCATTGCATACTACAGAGAAATCATTCATGAAAGAAAGAGTCAATCAACGTAGCAAACTTCACTGTTGTTCTTAAGAACTTCAACAGCCACCCCAAACTTCAGCAGTCACCACTCTGATCAACCAGCAGCCATGATGAAGGCCAAGGCAAGACTCTCCAACAGCTAAAGGCTCAGATGATCATTCACATATTTCAGCAATACATTATTTTTTAATTAAAATATGTATGTGTTTTGGACACAACACTATTGTATACTTAATAGGCTATAACATTGGGTAAACATTATTTATATGCCCTGGGAAACTAAAAATTTTGTGTAACTTGCTTTATTGTGATATTTACTTTATTGGGGGTGATATGACTGAATCCAAAAAATTTTGAAGGTCATCTGCCCATATGGCCAAATGAATCTTTCACATTTCTTCGTGAACACAGTGCCAAACATTTCTCACTACTAACTTCTAGATATGAAAAGTCTTAAAACTAGGAAGCAATATTATCACTCATTCTGAAATATGTCATCCTGTCACATATCTCTTACTGATATTTCCTCCATTTCTTCTTTCTCAAATGTACTTACATCAGGATGGGAACTCCTTAGAACCAAAATTTCTTGATTTTCCTATTAAACCATATATTTCATTTTTAAATTAGTATTATTACTAAGTTAATTATTGCTATTTAATCTATAAATCCATAATTTATTGATAGTAGCTTCCTAGTAAATCTTAGTTCCCTTTTTTAACAAAATATCTTCCATCATTAGTCAATAACATTAAGCTTCTTAAAACAAGAAACTCATTCTTTCTGTAATACTCTGGGTTGTTCTGAGATCTTTTTAAGAAGAATAATATGGAAATATTTCTTTCTACAGATACCTTAAAAGGTACACAGTCACTTTTAAAACTTCACGAACAAGAGAACTACAAATTACAATTTCAAGCCTACACACCTTCAAGCCTACAAGTGAAACTAATTTTCATGAAAAGTTATCTATCTTAAATACTGTACATTCCAGTCGATTTTGATTAAAAATAATCTAATTTAACACATGTTCAGGGCATTCAAATTTGCTTATTGAAACACTGAGGGAAATTACACCATGGATATTCTTTACTTAAGAACATGTTTCCTGGCTCGGCTCCTGTGGCTCAAGGGGCTAAGGCGCTAGCCACATTCACCTGAGCTGGCGGGTTGGAATCCAGTCCGGACCTGCGAAACAACAATGACAGCTGCAACAAAAAATAGCCGGGCATTGTGGTGGGTGCCTGTAGTCCCAGCTATTTGGGAGGTGGAGGCAGGAGAATTACTTGAGCCCAGGAGTTAGAGGTTGCTGTGAGCTGTGATGCCACAGCACTCTACCCAGGACAACAGCTTGAGGCTCTGTCTCAAAAAACAAACAAAAAAACATGTTTCCCATTAGCACCCTATCAAACATAGCATAAAATGGTTTTTCAAAAAAAGAGTAATAAAGAGTAGATGCAGTTCATGAGAAACTGAATAGAAATGAAGGCTAGGCATTTTCCAACTTATGATTGGCAGGAACTCTTATAAATAGAAATGTGTAATGACAGTTATCAATACTGTACTCATTCCCCAGAAGGTATTTCATTGCAAAAAAAGAGCCACCTAAGTGTGCTATTTTAAAATCTGCACAATATTCCCAACACAGCAATGACATACCACATAGGAAATAAAATGTTACTTAAACAAAACCTTAATGTTGAAGTAGAGTATAGTCTATTAATTATTGCAAAGTTACTTCATCTCTCAGGCAAGAAAATAAACTATTAAGAAGAATTTTAGTGGCCTCAAATGTTGTCATATTGGTGATAGGATTTAACCACTCGTTCCCAAGATGAAATTACTTTATGTAAAAATGATGTAGGTACCAAAAATTACATGACTTATGCATAATTCAGAAATACATTTCAGATACTTAAAAAGCATCAATCTTCACTTTTTTGTAAAAATATATATCTTCTAAGTAGTGGCACTAAATATATTATTGTCAGTCAGGGGTAGAGACATTTATACTTACCATGCAATTTCCATCTCCGTAATAGTTAAGCAGATCCAAATAAGATTCTGGCCAATAAACGTAATCACAAGGGATGGGTGTGACACTTACGGGCTGAGGCTTTGGAAACTCATATGTGATTTTCCAGACTTGTTTTTCTGCTCTGTTCCATCAGAGCAGAAGTCCTTGGTGCCTTAAGATAGCTTCCTTTTTTTTTTAAATTATACTAACAATACTTAACATGAAATTTACCCTCTTAATAAATTTTTATGTACACAGTACATTATCGTTAACTCTAGGTGCAATGTTGCATAGCTGAAGTCAAGAAAGTATCCATCTTGAATAGTTAAACCTTTACGCCTGCTGAATAGCAATTTCAGCCACTGGCAAGCACCATTCATTCTACTCTCTGCTTCAAAAATGATGTTTTCTGTTTTAGATAACTTGTATAAATGGAATCATGAACTATCTGTCCTTCTGTGACTGACTAATTTCATTAGATAATGTCCTCCAATTTATCCAGGCTGTCACATATGGCAGAAATAGCGTTCTACTGTGTATATATACAATATCTTCTTTATTTATTCATTACCCATGGGCTTTTAGGTTATTTCCGCTTCTTAGCGATTGTGAATAATGCTACAATGAACATGGGAGTGCAGATATCTTTTTGAGATCCTGATTTCATTTACTTTGAATTTATGCCCACAAGTGGGATTGCTAGATCAAACAGTAGTTCTATTTTTAATTTGTAGGAATCTCCCTGCTGTTTTCCATAGCAGCTGCACAATTTCACTTTCCCACCAATAGCTTAGAAGAGTTTCCATTTCTTTACGTTCTCACAATTATCATTTGGGCTTTTTTGATAACAGCCCTCCTAACAGCTCAGGGTGAGGTGATAGCTCATTGAGACTTTTGCTAGTGACACTGAGTGTCTTTCATGTACATGTTGGCCATTTGTATGTTCTTTGGGGGAAAATGTCTATTTAACCCCTATGCCCATTTTTCTTTTTTATTATTTTTCTTTTTTATTTAATAACGGCTGTCCAAATTGAAGGCCCATTTTTCAATCAAGTTATTTCTTGCTGGGTTTTGTTTGTTTGTTTGCTATTGAGTTATAGCAATATAAAAGTTTCTTATATATTTTGGACCTTAACTTTTTATCACATACATGACTTTAAATATTTTTTCCAATTCCTTAGGTTGCCTTTTAACTTTATCGTTTCCTGTACTGTGCAGAAGTGCCACAGGCTGAGTGCCTAAGTGATAAAGTGGGACAAAATCCTGTTAATCTGCAAAGAATACACACATACAGCATGAACTAGGATGAAATGTTAGCTGTTAAGTCACTGGGATATATATTTGGGGGGAATGTAAGTTTGTATGAAAGTCTTCCATTTCAGCTAAAATATCTGATTTATTGGAATGAGTTTTCATAATGTTCTCTTATTTTTTAACTATCTCTAAAGTCTATAATGATGTTACTCTCTCACTCCTGAGACCGGGGTCATTTTTATCTTCTTTTTTGTCCTAATAAATCTGGCTAACAATTAATTGTTTGTATCTTCTTAATGAACCAGCTTTTGTTTTCATTGATATTCCCGCTTCTTTATTTTTTTATTTAGTTAATTTCTATTCTTGTCTATTGTTTCCTTTCTTCTGATTACTGTAACTTATTTTCATCTTATTTTTTTCTAGTTTCCTAGGGTAGACACTGGCATATGTGATTTGAGCTCTTTCTTCCTTTCTGCTATGGATGTTTAGTGCAGCGAATTTCCCAAGTATTCTTTCAGTGGAAGATAGCTTGGTAATGTGTCTGATTTTTATTCAGTTCAAAATGATTTCTTTTTCTTTTATTTTTCTTTGACCCAGGACTATATTGACCAAGGAATGATCATTATGTCTGATGGTATTATATACACCAAAATTTAGTTTGTCAGATATTAATGTAAATACTTTAGGTTTTGTAAGCAGATTATTTAGAAGTATATTCACTTAGTTTCCAAATTTTTAAGACAGTGCAGAAATTTTTCTGGTATTGATTTCTACCTTAATTATATTTTGGTTAGAGAACACACTTTGTAGGACTTGAAATATTTCAAATTTATTAAAACCATTTGATGGCCCAGAATGGGAATGTCTTGATAAATGTTTTCTGTGAATTTTGCTGTTGTTGGCTGTTCCATAAATGTCAGCTAGGTCAAGACAATTGATAGCGTTTCTCCAGTCATCTACCACCTTACTGATTTTTTGTCTACTTGTATCAGTTATGGAGAGAAGAGTACTGAAATCTCTGACTAAGGGTACATAAACATATTATTTTGTTTTTTCAAGTATTAATAGAATTAGTTATTCTAATTATTAGTCCTTCTAATCATTTATTAGGATCTAATTATTATGAAAAGGATTATTATGCCCTTCCAACATATTGTCCCAGGAATAATTATGAAATGACCTTTGTTATCCATGGGTGTATTCTTTACACTAAAATTTACTTTGTTAGATATTACCGTAGTCATGCCGCTTTTCTTTTGATTTATGTCAGCATGGTATCATTTTATACTTTTTCTTTAAAGATATTTGTATATTTATATTAAAAGTGAGTTTCTTATAGATGTCATGCAATTGAGTCTTGTTTTGTATCCAATATGACAGCCTTTGTCTTTTAATTGGGGCATTTAGACCACTTATATTTTATATTATTTTGAGAGCTGAATCTAAGTCTATCATCTGCCTATTTATCTATATTTGTCCCAACTTTTTCTTATTTCCTTTTTATACTTTTCTACCTTCATTATATAGAGTGCTTTTTTTGTTATCCCATTTATCTCCTTGGTTAGGTTATTAGCTATAATTCTTTAGGTTCTCTTTCTTATTGTTTAAATGGTTCTTTTGATTTTATAGCATACTTTTTAATTTATCACAGTCTGCCTTCTAGTGCAATTTTATTACTTTGCATGTAGTGTAATAACTTTGCAATATCATGTATCCATTTCTCCCTTCTTGGCCTTATCATTGTTATTCATATACTATTGTTGCTGTAATTTTTACATGTGTAATGAACCCTATACTACATTGCTATTATTTTTTTAGAAGTCCAGTATCTTCTAAAACTATTGATATATAATAAATATCTCTTTTTATTTACCTATATAATTCTTATTCTTTATTCCTATTTATAAACTCATATTTGCACCTGCTATCTTCTTTTTTTTTTTTGTTTGACGGGCTCCCTTTAACATTCCTTATTACTTCTTTTTTTTTTTCCCCTCTCATCTATGGTATTTTCTCTAAATACAAAAATTGAGATTGACATTTTTTTTCGATAAGTATTTAAAGATGTTGCTATATTATCTTCTCAGTTGTACTTTTTCCAATAAGAAATTTCCTGTAATCCTTGTCTTTGTTTCTATGTATGTAAAATGTCATTTTCTTCTGACTGCTCTTAACATTTACCTTCACCCCTGGTTTTGAGCACTTTGATGATGACGTGCCTTACTGTAGTTTTTATTGTGTTTCTTGCGCTTGAGCTTCTTGTATCTATGAGTTTATAGTGTTCATCAATTTGGAAAGCTTTATTTCTTCTAATATGTTTTCTTCTTCCCAGCTCTTATTTACTGACTCCTATTGCTGTCCTATTGCTGACTAATATTCTGCTTACCTTTTGACTCTTTCTCTATTTGATTTATTGTGCATAGTTTCTATTATATGTCTTCAAAGTTACTAATCTTTTCTTCAGTAATGTCTAATCCGGTTATGATCATTTTTATATGTAATATCTTTAACTTCTTGGCCATACAGACTAGAGTTATAATAACTGTTTTCCTGTCCTTGTCTGCTAATCCTAAAATCTGTGTCAAGTTTAGTTCGAATTGATCTATTTTGTTCCTCTTTATGGATCATATATTCTTGCCTCTTGATGTCTGGTCATTTTTTATTAGATGCCAAAATTGTGGGTTTTACCCGGTTGAGATCTATGTATTTTTATTCCTATAATTATTGTTGAGACTTGTATTAGAAAATAATTTTCTTACTTAGAAAGTACTTGATCTTTTGGTTTTATATTAACATAACATTAGGAGAAACCAGAGCAGTGTTTATCTAGATAGTCATTCCCACCTTCTGATGTAAGTCTCCTCTGTGCACAATGCCAAGGCCCTTCAGAAGTTTGTTTTGTTTGTTTGTTTGTTTGTTTGTTTTTTGGGGGGAGTTTTGGCAGTTTTTGGCTGGGGCTGGGTTTGAACCCTCCACCTCCAGCATATGGAGCTGGCACCTTACACCTTTGAGCCACAGGCGCCACCCCAACCTTCAGAAGTTTTTAATCTGGCTGGTGGTCACAAACCCTGTTTGAACACATGGTCCTATTTCTAATGGATTGTCCCTCCCCCAACCCCCCATTTTAGGGTAGTTTCCTCACACCTGTACTGAATTCTGAAGGGGACTCTGCAGATATGCAGACTTCTTGCACACATAACCATTTATTCTCCTGTATTCTATTCCACAAACTCTACCTGACTTCATATTGCCATACTCATAGTTCCATCTCCACTGAGGGAGTGAATCAGGCTCTGCCCACGGTTTCCGTTTCGGCACCGTTGTCTGAAAGCTCTCTCAAGACAGTAAGCTTGAAGTAATAGTCGAGCTCATTTCATTTGTTTCCCATTTCTCAGGGATCATTGTCTTTAATTGTTTGATATCTATACCTTGAAAATCATTATTTTATATAATTTGTCCAGTTTTGAGGTTGTTTCATGTGTGGAGAAAGATGGTGAATCTGGTCCCTCTTACTATATCTTACCCAGAAGTGGAAGTCTAAGTAACTGGGATTTTGAGATTCATTAGTTACTGTAATATAATTGAATTTATCCTGATTAACATGCATATATTATCCTCAAATTTAAAAGACGATAAGCAACGTCTTTTGATTTGAAATAAAAACAAAATCCACAGTAAGACATTCCAACTCCCAGACTTGTTATAAAAAGACATAAAATTTTCTATTACTAGTTAGAAAGAGGGTTGTATTAAATACTGAGAATTGTATATAATATACTTTTGAAAAATAACATGGAATTGCTTCTCTCCACCCTCCAACAGACAGATTCCCTCAGCACTGACATGTACGTATCCAGACTTAAATTCGAATGGTAGAACCCCATAGAGAGTATTCCTTAATTTGGAGGGAGTAAGGTAGGAACACAGAATAACTAATTTAGAGTAAACTTTATAAAATATGCACTGTGTGTAAATTGGCCTGAAAAATCATAACAAGAATAGAACACACAGCTTTAAGAATAGTACTGTTGTTACAAGTACAGAGAAACAGCAGCAATAGACCATGTATATTACACATGTATTACCCTAAACTTGTATCTTTTGACTGTAAATTTTAGGTATATAGATATAATTGTAGATATAATCTCTATTTTTTTATTCGCGTTACATCTAAACATCATCATAGATAATGTGACAAAGAACATCTTCATATATTTGTCCTGCTTCTATTGAATTATGTTCCAGACTGAACTTATTATGTAAAGCATTTCCAAAAGGTCGGTACCAATATGCAATGCTCTCTTACACATTTCTTTCTTCGATTACGAATTCTTTTAATGAAAGAATTGTGATTTTCTCCAACAATCAACCCAAATAGTAGATTAAAACTCTCTCTAAAAAGTTAAGTTCTTGGATACTTATATCACAGATTGGTAGGCTTACTCCCCACTAATGTATAATAATATCTCTCCATGAAAAAAAATCTTGCTTGATGAAAAGAGCGTCTGATGTTGTCATGTTGTTCAGGAAAAACATGGAGTAAAATGTAAAAAGAAAAATGAGACAATACTTCCTCAAATGTCAAGAACTAATATACAATGAAATTAATGTATAACAAAGTGTTCATTATATACGAATTAAAATACATCACGTATACAAATGTTTAACTTAGGTAAGAGCCATGAGAGACTGGGGACGGCTCTGGATGGTGGGACTTGGGAGGCAGGAGGGCCGGTTCCCACCACTGCAGGCTTATTTCCTGTTATTGTCCTACATGAACACACTACCAGTGGTTTTTGGACATTGTTGATTGAGAACTGCAATCATTTAATTTTATATTATGACCCAGGACACACATTTACGCAATTATAAGTAAATGTTTTATAAGAAAATTCTTGCTATTACTAGATGCAATGCATTTTCATGTTTTGTATCCTATCTTATTCGATTCTAGTTCTTTTTTTAGTGTTGGTTTGATTTTCTGACTTAATTTCATGAGGCACTAAGTCTCCATTTTGAAAGTATTCCTGCATTCCAGGAAAACTGGACCATTTATTTTTGTTCAAACCCCCCAAACACGGGCAATTGCCTCCCAATTTACCTAAACTTCTTTGCTATGAATACCCTTACTGTTCGCACGCAGCCCCACGTTCCTCACCTTATACTGTCTCCTTTTCTTTCCTTCTTATTCATATTTCAAGACCCTATGGCAATTCATTTTCTTTTCCTCTCTCTGATTCTACTCATCCACACAAATGAGATCTCTCTAGTTGTGCCTTGGGGCAGTTTACTTATCCTTACTTTATATTACATGCTTCCTTACATTACAAATATTTTTACACATTGCTCCTACTAAAACCTTATACTAATCTTTCATGTTGCTTCAATTATCTATTGCTGTGTACTATGACAAACCATAGTAAAATGGAGTGTATTAAAACGATGACATTTATTCTGCTTACAAATCTGCAGTGTAGGCAGGACTTAGTAGAGACTATTGTTTTCTCCTTTATTCAGAGTCAGCAGGCCTGGCTCAAAAACTGAGTGTGGGTCATGTGATGCTCATGGCAGTCATTGCTGAGACCTTGGCCAATCCTGGAGGCCAAAATGCCACTTTTTCCATGGGGCTTGGGCTTCCTTACAACATGGTGGCTGGTCCAAAAGCAACCCAAAAGAGAGTTAGCTAGGTTGAAGCCATATCATTTTTTATGACCCAGCCTCACAAGTCACACACCATCACTTCTGCTGTATCCTATACTTTGAATCAGTCACAAAGACCCAGAATCAAGGGGTGGGGGGTGGAAGTAGGCTACAGTTACAGATAGAGGAATGGCAAGTTTCTAAAAGAATATGTAAGAGAAATATTCCTGTGACCATTTTTATAAAATACCATAGACCACATTATTACTACAACAGCAGTAGTAGTAATGCTAATATTACTAATACTGTACTACTAATACTATAAAATATTCAAAACACTAGTAATGACATATATTAAAACTGCAGTGCTAATCTGTATGCTCCAATACTTACATCATTACCTGGATGTCACCTTCCTCACTTTAGGGTACTTCTCGGTACACTTAGAGGTGGATTCCCTGAGAATAGGACTGACTGGTTTACTCCAAAACCACAGAAATACATGGCACAGAATAAGCATTTAGTACATGCTTGTTGTGTGAATGAAAAGTTTGAATCCTCACAACTAAAAAGGAATGAAGATATGATAATATACGTCTTTCCTAAATAATTCAAAACTATTAGTAAACTTTTAGTCATCAACTGTCCTGCAGTAGTAAAGTAGAAAATATGATGTCAAAATAGAAAACATTATAGAGGTCAAAATATATAATTCCTCTTAAGTATTGAAGTAGGATGTAAACTCTTCCACCAAAGGAAATGTTACAAATAAAATTATACATTTAGGAGATACTATGAGATTTAGTTTCTGTTCCTGCAATTAATTTTGGCAGGCAGCATTTAAAATTGAAGGAAGCTTCCAACTTAGACCAGATAGTATTTTATGTAATCATTTAAGCCAGCCATTCTCAACCTGAGGGTTGCGACCCCTTTGTAACTATGAAAATACATTGCAGCATTAGGAAGGTTGAGAACCACTGATTTAGACAGCCAGTGTTTGCCTGGGAAATTATTCCGTAGTCTTCAGTCACATCGATACCTCACCCAAATTCTCTTTCTTAATGGAATATTTTTACATGCAAAGAGCTTTAGATAAGATATAATTGTGTTTGTTCTACTTCTCCATTAAAACATTTTATGTGCTATATGCTTTACACTCCGATTCCATTTTTCACCAACTACTCTGTTTTTAACCTGAATTAATATAACATCTTGTATTCACACTAGAATCTTTCCTATAGGGCTATCACAGACTATTTAGCCTAATTGAATTCCTTTTGAGATGTATGATATAGGAGTTCTTCTACTTATATTCTAAGTAAGACACAAAAGTGTACAAAGATTGTGTTTTGATCTAAATCTCATTTAAACACAAAAATAAATCCAGCACTCTTATGCAAGCAGATTTCTTTAAATGGTTTTACCCACAAAGTAGGATTGTTAACTTTATAAAAAAAAAAAAATCAGACAATTGTGAAATGCTGATGAAAGATAAAGACCTCACTTCAGGTTAAAAAAAAAAATACACACAGATACACAGTCACATAGTCACAAATTTTTTGCAAATAATTGTCAAAATTATCACAGACTAGTAGGAGAATGTCTATTACTCAGAAGTTAAAGAACGAGGGACCCCTTTGTTTTATTATTTATACTGTCATGATCATCATTACCACCATAATGATTATAGGTTTTTTTCTATATAATAGTTTAGAGTTTTTAATGTATAGGAATCTATAACACTTGATTTTAAAGAATAATTCTGTGTGTGTATAGCTATTATATACAGTAAAGTCTATTGCTCCTAAGCCACAAACCTATACAGCAGGTTACTATACTGAATATTATAGGCAATTATAACACAATGGCAAGTATTTGTGTATCTAAACATAGAAAAAGTACAATAAGATATAGTATTACAGTCTTATAGGCTGTCATATATGTGGTTTGTCATTGTCTACAATGTCATTAGGTAGCAAATTACTATCTATATGTATGTGGACACATTTGGGAGTATATACTTATTCTATAATTCATTTAGTAAACATTTCCTACTGAGTATCTACTTTGTGCCAGGCATCTTGGAGAAGCTAAGAGTAAAAGGAATAAAAAGTGCCCTGGAGGAGCTCATGTCTTTTGGTGTTTATAGATTGACAACAAATAATTACAGAGTAATTGGAGTGTTAAGCACAGAGAACTGTAGCAGAGATAGGTAAGAACATGTTGCAGCGGCACAGCCCAGAAGACAACCAATCTTCCTTAGGGGAACTCTGTCACCAAAGCTTACACTAAAATAGACATGCAATATCAATATTTTGTCATGAAATAAACTCAATTACCTTACCAGTACCACCACCCATTTCATCGTTTCTTTTTCTAGGTTTATTCTGTCCTATTTATCTCATTGCTTTTTTAATCCATGCACGCACACACCCTCACTTGACCCACCCTCTCCCATATGTAACTGACAAGATGAAAAATCTTTTGCTATAACATGGAGACTAAATATGGTTTTGTCCCTATTCTAAACAATTTTCTTAAACATGAAGTATATTTTCAAGAACCTTGTGATAACATTAATCCTTGGCATATTATGTAATATCTCTATCCTGTTTGTCTCTCTTCAATCTTGGACAACTTTTTAAAGATTATTGTAACATTCATATGCAAATTAATCTATTTTTATTTTGTGCAGATTGTCTTTGACATTTATCTCTTTAATAGTCTTCTATCCTGTTTTCTAGAAGACTGATATCTGGTCAAATATTCTTCTACGATATAAAGAAGTATCTTTAGAGAGATGGAAGGATCACTTTAGCACCAGAAGAAATAGAAAAAAAATCTAAACTTCCTTGATTTGGGTATGTGCTGTCTTCAGGTATTCAGTAAACAATTATGTAGAACTGGCTACATAATTTGCAGAGCTCAGTACCAAATAAAAATCTGAGGCCTCTTGTACAGACACACTACAGTGGTTTATGTTTGTCCTGTGATCATATAATAACTAGTTACACAACCTCCAGTTCTGTGTGATGTCACTCTGTGAATGATAAATCCTCCATGTCCTTGAGTCATCTAGGCCAATATTAAAACCCATTCAGGATTCAGGAGCTGATCCTCCCAATGTTCATTTGGGTTGAAAGGGACAAATGTTCCCCCCATAGTAGCCATGAAGCAATGAGCTATTACTAGAACTATGGTTTCCCTCTTTCATGCCTGTACTTAATTCCTAGAAAAGGTACTTGAGTTTGTAAGGCAAGAAGAATCAGCTAAAATCTTGGGCAAAGGGGATCATGCTGCAATATTTCCTATTTATAAAGAAAATTCTTTGACCTCCATCCACCTGCAGTGATCACATTGTATTCTCTCACTATCATTTATAGCAAAACTCTTTGAAAATTTCTCTTTTGAATTCCAGCCAGGCTTTTGCTTCCATCATGCCACAGACATCATTGACATGTTCATCAATGAATTCAACCTTGCCAAATTTGATCAATCGACATGTTGACTATTCCCTTCTTTATTTGGATCCACAATCTCTTGGATTTTTTATATTAACCAGGCAGCTACTTCTCTTTCTCCTTTTTCTACTTCATCTCAACTTTTTCTACTTCATCTCAACTTTTAAAGCCAATCCGCTCTCTAGCAACTGACCCCTGTGGTGGTCTCATGTTTTCCCATAGCTTCAAATGCCATCTGTACTCTGGCATCCTCTACATTTATAGTGCTGCTCCCTACTGCCTCTTTCTTCACTCATAAACACAGATATAATTTACTAAGTATGACAAAATTAGTGCCTCCAAATCAAAATCCTTTTTGTTTCTCTCCCTGAAAACCTGCTTTCCTTCCTATGCAATTGCTTCACCACTCTCCCCTTTGCTCTGGCCACAAATTTAGAAGTAGTTCTTGAGTTTTTTATCCTCATCTTTCTTATCCCATCTCTATGATCTGTCACCTGCACCATTACAGTATATCTGAACCTAGCCACTTCTCCCTATCTGCTCTGCTCCATGCTAGCTAGACTGTATGCACCACTGCTCACCTCAACCCCTGCACTGCCCTCCTAAATACTGTCCAAGGTCTTGCTTCCCCCCAGGTCCTGTTCCACATGGGAGGTAGCAGGAACTTTAAGATGAAATTCAGATCATGCAATGTCCCTACTTCCAGCCTTCTAGGGGCTTTTCAAGTAAAACCATCCAAATTCTTTATTGCATCAGGTAGGGCTCTCTGTAGGAAAGAGACAAATTATTCAGATTAGAGTTTTTGAGGAGATTTTGATAAAGGAACTATTTAGAAAAGTATGAACAGAATGTGGTGGAAAGCACAATTTATAAATCATTAACCAAGGGCTAGTAAGAAGGGGAGACTGTATCACTGTTAAAGGAAGGGTCAAAGGAAGGAGTTGGAAATCTGAAGAAGAAAAAAAAGAGAAGAATAGTATGGAGAGGGCTTACTAACAGGATATGTGACCTGGCGTCAAGGACACAAACAGCCACACCACCTCCTTAAGGAGAAGGTCAGTGCAAGAAATGCCCAACCACCTTCTCCCTCCTCCAGATTTCCTGCCTGTGGCTTTGTATTTTCTGCCAGGGCACCTGTCATTGTAATCTATACAATTCAGCCTCTGGGCGGAAAGCAGCTGGAGAAGGTTAGAGGGACAAAGAGAGAATATTGAGGACACTACTCAAGTCTGAACAGACCCTTCCTTCCCCACCAGGTCCTGTCTTTCAATGCTGCCCCTTTGCCCTGGTCCAGCAGTAGAGAGCAGCCAGGTGTTAGCATACTTGATTCTGCCTTAGAGTCTTTGTACCTGACCTTCTCTCTGCTGCAACCCAAATCTTCCCATGGATGCTTCTGTCCCATTTTTCCAATCTGTTCCCTAGAGAGGTCTGTCCTGACAACCTTCTCTCACGAGCCACATGGCCCACACCCTGTCACACTGACATCCCCAGCCTCTGCCTTGTCTCTATAAGCTCTTTGTGATATAAGGAACATACGTTCATTTACTAACTTATTTGTGTATCAAGTTATTTTCTTTACTTATTTGTTTGTTGTCCATCTCCCTGCTAGAACATAGTTTTCAAGAATGAAGGTGCCTGGCCTGCCTGTTTATTACTGGTTCCAGGAGCCCTAAAGTGTAGCCTTAATTGTGCTTTTTTGAATGAATGAACTTCAAGTAATTCCCCAAGGATGGAGTGAGGGTAAGAAAGGAGAGTTGGGAGAAATGCAGCTAGACAAATACAAAGTTCTAGGACTGAGTACATAAAGAGCAGGAGTTTGGTCTGAATCCCCAGGGCTGTTTGAAGTCATTGATGGGTAGAAGCAGGGCTGTCCCACATCCAGGTAGACCCTGAGGAGAGGTCCACTCAGGCTGCAGGATGGAGCATGAATTAGAGGGAATCCAGATTAAAGGTACGAGACCAGGAAGGAGAATATTGCAGAAATCCAGACAAAGACAAATAAACAACTATACCACCACATGAAAGAAAAACACTATTAAATTCAATGGGGGGGAAGGAAGGAAGAAAAGGGGAAGAGAGGAGGGATCGGTAAGCTGTCACCTAATGAGCACAACGTAAGGGTAAATGGCACATCTCCTGGGTGAAGGGCAATGTAACCTAATCACGTGTGCCCTCGTATTAATCTGAAATTTAAGAAAAAAAGAAAGAAATGGAGAGAACAGGACAGGTCACAGCTCCCTCTTTTATGTCAGTGCATTCTGTTTCCCATTTTAAAGTTAAAGTTTAAAAAATTTGATATAGTAGCCCCAAAAGGAAAGAAGCTAAAAGAGCCTATGTGGTGAACAAACTCTCCAGCAGCCCGGCCCCAGCCCGGCCCCTCCCCATTCCTAATGTCTGTGTTGATGTGACTCTGCTCCTTGAGGGGGGTGGGAGCACAGCAGGGTGATGGAAGGCCGCATCGGCGATCATAGTACATACGACTGTGACTTCTGCCTTTCAAAGAGCCTCTCTCTACATTGCTGCTTTCATGAAGAAAGAAACCATGTTCAGGAGGCCCACAGGGCAAGGAACTGATGTACCCTTCAGATGACAGCCACCACAAAACAGAGACCTCAATGCTACAACTGCAAGGGAATGAATTTGCCAGCAACTCTGTGAGCTTGGAAGTGGGTCCTACTCCTGTTCAGTCTTCAGATAAAACCACAGCCCTAGCTCTGAAGCAGAGGACCCAGCTAAACTGTGCAGGTACCAATGACTCAGAAACTTCTCCAAAGAAGACAAACTCGAAATAGACCTGAAGAAATTAAAGAATACTTCTCATAGAGACAAAGAAACAAAAATTAGGAAAGGCTAAGAGACATACAGGATAGAGTGAGGAGATTTAAAGAACATCTAATATTTCTTCCAAAAGGAAGAAACAATAGCAGAAAAGTAATGACTTAGTCCAAAATATGACTAAGAATTTTCCAGAATTTATGAAAGACTCTATTTCTCAGAATAAAGTCCAAAGGCCTTAAGCAGTATAATAAAAAGATGTTGGCTCGGCACCTGTAGCTCAGCACCCAGGGCGCCAGCCACATACAACAGAGCTGATGGGTTCGAACCCAGCCTGGGCCTGTCAACAGCAATGACAACTAACCACCAAAAAATAGCAAGGCATTGTGGTGGGCACCTGTAGTCCCAGCAATTTGGGAGGCTGAGGCAAGAGAATCACTTAAGCCCAGGAGTTTGAGGTTGCTGTGAGCTGTGACGCCACAGCCCTCTTCTGAAGACGACATAGTGAGACTCTGTCTCTAAATAAACAAATAAATGTAAATAAATAAAAAGATGTCATATCCAAAGACTTTTATTGAAATTACCCAGTACAAAACACTGTCAAGAGAGGATTTTAAAAGTATCCAAAGATCAAAAGAACATAGAATAATTATAATAATAAAAAGCTTAAGCTGACATTTAAACATTATGGATACTAGAATACAATTAGCTTTAATGCACAGAGAAAAAATAATCATTGACATTCAATTGCATATCTAGCAAAGCAATTGGTTATGAATAACTGCAAAAATAATGACATTTTCAAATAAAAAACCCTGAGTTTAGTAAAGATAAATTAATTCTCAAGAAGCAGCTAATGAGTATAATTCAAAAAGAATGAAAAGGATCCCAAAGGAAGATGTGAGATACAAAGACAAACATGAAAAGAAAATATAAAACCATCACTGATTATAATACAATAAAAATATCTAATGCTAGAATAAAAGTCTCAATGTTGAACTAAAAATCCGGGCAGAATTAGTATACATGTGGAGGCCGTGTCATCAATACACAATATTCTTTAAATGGAGAAAGACTTTTTAATTAAATATGTTCTTTCACATTTCTAGAGTACTCTTAAAAATAAAATCATCAAATAAAAATTGTGCACATAACATCAAAACTAAGAGAGGAATTATTTGAAGAAACAATACAAAACAAAGCAAAAAGGAGTAATAACATTAAAAGCAATATACATTAAAATCACAAAATAAGAGCATAGAAATAATCCAAATACATTAGAAATCGCAACCAATGCAAGTTAACTAAATTATAGCTAAAATACCAGATCATATATTTTTAAATATAACTACCTGCCATGTGTAAGATGCATTGGTGCATTATTCTAAACATAATGCTAGAGAAAAAGTGAATGTGAAATAATAGAAAAATACAAGTTATCTAATAAACCCAAAGATAGGTAAAACTGATATCAGGGAAAAAACAAAAGACATCAACCCAAAAAAAATTTACTAAGAGATAAAGAACCTTCCCACACATTGACAAAAGGCTCAAGATATCAAAAGGATATAAAAATTCTGATATATTCCTGATAGCATAATTTTAATATACATAAAACAAAAATTGGCAAAAGTATAAAAATAAATTGAACATTTACTATTATAATGAAAGAACTTGATGTTTCAAGTTCTTGAACATACTTCTCTCGATAATAAATCTAGCAAAGAAAACTTTATATTAATAATATTAGAGAAGATTTGACCAATGCAATGAACAAATTTATTCTAATAGCATAATGCACCAAGAATGGAAGCAGTCACATATTTTTAAGCATAAACGAAATATTGATGAATATTGACCACAATCTAGACCTTTTGGGAAGATTATGAAAATCTCCATCAGTATCATATTTAGTACATTCCCTAACATCACTTCTATTAAGTTAAAAATTAGAAAGAAAAATCTCATTTGTTTATAATTAAAGATACACAGTATTTTAAAATAACCATTGGTTAAAGAAAACTTTATAATTAAATATTAAAAGTATATAGAATTGGGCTGGACAGGGAGGCTCATGCCTATAATCCCAACACTTTGAGATACCAAGGTAAGAGGATTGATTGAACCAAGGAGTTTGAAAACAGCCTTAGCAACAGAGGAAGACCTGGACTCTACAACAAATAAAAAATAAAATTATTATCCCTACTGGGGAGGCTCAGTTAGATGGATAGCCTGAGCCCTGGAGTTCCAGGTTACAGTAAATGAGTTATAATTGCAGCCGTTTAGCCTGGGCTATAGAATGCGACTCCATCTCTCAGAAAAGGAAAAAAAAAAAAGTTAAATATAATGGAATAACAGAATTCTGCTCAAGAAAACATGTATAATGAAGCTACAGTGGTAATATTTATAATGCCTATTAAAATATAAGATCATTAGGAATATCCTGACAAAAGATGTGTAAGACCTTTATGAAGAAAACTAGGTATAGTGATTTTATTTGAAAATAGTACAAGAGACCTAATTAAATGAAGAAATTTGTAATTTTCATCAATAGGAAAACATAATTATTATATAGATTCTATTTTTTTCCAAATTGATCCATAGGCAGATAGAAAAATTAAGTGAAAGTAAATAAACTTCAGTTCTACAATTCGACCTAAATTTATCTCAGAAATATGTTAGGCAAAAGAAATTTAATCTTAGAAAAATGTATACATAATAATTATATTTATAAAAAGTGTAAAGATAGCTCTGAAATTCTTTCTTCTCCATGGATGACCACATGTAAAATATTGAAACTGGACCCGCACTTCTCACCACTTACAAATATTGACTCAAGATGGATAAAAGATTCAAATCTAAGACAGGAAATGAAAAAAATCCTAGAAGAAAGTGTGGGAAAAACTCATGATGATGTCAACATGGGGAAAGATTTTTATGAAGAAGATTTTAGTGGCAACAACAAAAATAAACAAACAGGACTTAAGCTGAAAAGTTTCTGCACAGCTGAGGACATAATAAGTAAAGCAAATAGACAACCTTCAGAATAGGAAAAGACATTTGCATGTTACAAATCTGACAAAAGGTTGATAACTAGAGCTACAGAGAACTAAAATTAATCAACAAAAAAAGGAGCAAAGAATCCCATCTGTCACTGGGCAAGAGATATGAACAGAACCTTCTTTGAGGAAGACAGATGAATGGCTAACAAACATATGAAAAAATGCTCATCACCCCTAATCATCAGAGAAATGCAAATAAAAACCAGCCTGAGATAGCAACTAACCCACATCACAAAGTCCCAAAGTTGCAGATGTAGAGACAGATGTGGAGAGAGGGGAACACTTTTATACTGTTGGTGGGACTGCAAACTAATAACAGCCTCTTTGGAAAGAAGTGTGAAGAAGTCTCAAAGAACTCAAATTAGACCTCCCATTTGACCCCACAATCCCATTACTTGGCATCTCACCAGAAGAGAAAAATCATTTTATCATAAAGACATTTGCACTAGATTGTTTATTGCAGCTCAATTTACAATAGCCAAGATATGAAAACAACCTAAATGCCCATCAACCCAGGAATAAATTAACAAACTGTGGTATATGTATACCATGGAATACTATTCTGCCATTAAAAAAGATGGAGACTTTACCTCTTTTGTATTAATCTGAATGAAGTTGAAACACATTCTTCTTAGTAAAGTATCACAAGAATGGAAAAGCAAGTATCCAATGTACTCAAAACTAATATGAAGTGAGTAGACAATCTAATACAGGCCCACTTAAGAGAAAAACTCACTTCAATTCAAGATGGTGAGAGGGGAACAGAGGGAGGGAATGGAGGGGAGGCGGGAGGGGGATGGGTGTGCTCCCACTTAATGGGCGCAATGCAATGTACATGGCACACCTCTTGGGTGCAGGGCACAACTACAAGAGGGACTCTGCCTAACAAATGCAAACACTGTGACCTAGTTGTACCCTCACATTAATCTGAAACTTTTTTAAAGTGCAAAAATAGACAAAGCTAAACAATATGTTGTTTAGGCATTACTTACATAAGAAGTAATATTTTAAAAGACAAATTGATTAATATCAAATTCAAGAGAATTTACCTCTCGGTGGAAAAAGAAGGGAAGAATTTAGAATTTCGATTATTTGTAATGTGGGATTCCTTAGGGTGGTTGGGTGTGCCAGACATTAATCTACTTTCATTTTTTTCTTTCATTCTTTAAAATAAACAAATGTGTTATACATGCCAGTAATATTTTTAAGAAAAATTATACTTTTGAAGTTGGATAACTGAACTCTAACCTCTGCTAGGAGGGATAGATTCTGACAGAGTAAACAAGATGAATTCTTGGGACATTCATCTTACATAAACATGTTTAGAACTTTTAGCTTTCACAATGTTAATTGTCTCATCTCTGACAATTATAGTAAAATGTGTCCCTCATTTTCCATGGCAGACACATTCTTCTTTGCCTAGTGCTCATTTTATGTCATTGTGTTGCAGAAGGAAATGGATTGTGTCACCTTTCGATTTGGCATTTTATTTTTATTGCCTGCTCGGTGTCTACTTGTACTGATGATTTCTTTTCATTGCATGACTCTGCATTTATACACATTTTCAAATGGCTCCTGGATAAATTTCTTTTCCTGGACTTTGATGTGAACAAGAAAATGTGGAAGGGGAAGGAGAAAAAGAAGGGGAAGAGGCTGCTGGTTCTTGCTTATCTTCAGATCTCAGGTAACCTCTCAGGGAAGCCTCTAATACCCTAGTCTTGATCCACCTGCATCTAGACCAAGTCAGATCTGCCTGGCACCTTCCTACAGGGCTCTATAATTTCCTACACCCACACATCGTATTTTATTGTAAGTGCTCAATTTATCTCCTCACCCATGACACTATAGGCCCCACAAGATGAGGAGCGAGCTTGCTTTATTCTCCATTGTATTTCAAACACCTCGCTCAGTGCTTGGTAAAGTGTAGGTCTTCATTAAATGTTTGCCGAATGAATAACAAACAAGAAAAATGTTCCCAAGTTTCACCAGCAAGCCAAGATGTAATAACAGCAGCCTAAAGAAGAACTTGAGAGATATTCTGTTCATTCCTTTCTCCTTCCTTTCCTCTCCCCTTACTGCTGTGCCTGTTAGTTAAATGTGGAAGTCTCTTGCAGAGTTCTTAATGCAGGCATGTCCAGCACATTCGTAGGTCAAAAGCCCGTATTATGACTCTAACCTTATGTCATAATGGGTCATCTAGATTATGTAATTTGAAAAAAATAATCATTACCGTCAGCTCTATCATTGATAATTTGTCTTTTGTTCCTCAAGGGCATTTTTTCACATCATATTCACCTGCTGGAATCTGATGAATGCTTCAAAGATGGGTTGGGAATGCTGCCAAACCACATTCATTGACGTTTTCTGAAATTTCTTTGAATAATTTATTATTAGATAGGGGTTATCCCTGTTTTAAAAAACAACATTAGGGAATGTTGGATTTTTAATGGTACAATTATAGTCAGGTTCGTCTTCTCCTTTAGTTCATGTCCGTGAACCATTGTGCTATATTGTGCTATGCTATATTTAATCTGAGCCTATGTGGTTTTTATTGTAAAAACATAGAGCAATGGGTGTTCAAATGAGAAGATTCTTTTAAAATAATGTAATTCTGCCCTATCATTTTATTTATTCTTACTTAGCTCTGCTAGTCCTTTTCTGAACTGATACATGCAAAAGTAGACTCTATTTCTTTTATTTTTAACTGCAGGATTTATTTTTAATTTTATTGTTAATTATTAGGGTACATAATAGTTGTATATCTTTATAGGGTATATGTGACATTTTGATACAGGCATATAACATGAATTTATCAAATCAGGGTAATTAGAGTATCCATCATCTCACGCATTTATCATTTCTCTTTGTAAGGAACATTCCACTGCCACTCTTTTAGTTACTGTAATGTATACCCTAACTTACTCTTAATTATAGTCACTTTGTTATACTATTAAATATTGTTCTATCTATCTACACATATTTTTGCACCCATTAACCATCCCCTACTTTATCCCATCTCCCCACTACCCTTCCCAGCCATTGATCATCATCATTCTACTCTCTATCTTCATAAAATCAATTGTCTTCAGTACTTAGTTCCCACATACGAGTGAGAACATGCAAGATTTGTCTTCCTGTGCTTGGCTTCCTTCACTCAAGACAGTATCCTCCAGTTCCACCCGTGATGTTGCAAATGGCGGGATTTCATTTTATTTCATTACATTTTTTGTGGCAATGCAACATTTGATTGCATATATGTACCACAATTTCTTTATCCATTCATATGTTGATGGACACTTAGGTCGATTCCAAATCTTGACTATTGTGAATAGTGCTGCAATAAACATGGAGTGAAGATATCCTTTCAATACACTGATTCCCTCTCCTTTGGATATATAGCCAGCAATGGTTTGGTTATATGGTACTTCTTTCTGTTTTTTGAGGTTACCATGGGTCTTGCAAAAAAAGAAAAAAAATTATAACCAATTATTTTTAAACGTACAATTCTACTTACAAACATTCAAAGAGAAATTGAACAGAAATTCTCAACTCCATCCCCCTCCATTTTTTAACTTTCTGTTGTTGCTATAAATATCTTTTCGTACTATTATCTCTCACCAAAATGTTGTAGTTATTTTTGATAGTTTTATCTTCTAGACTTCATAATCAATATTTAAGTGGTTTATGCACTATATTTGCAGCATGGAGTATTCTGTATTTGTGCACTTACTGTTACCAGTGAGTTGTGGACCTTCAGGTTATTTATTGTTCATTATTGCCCTTTTCTTTTAGATGGAAGAACTCCTTATAGCATTTCTTAATGAACAGTTCTGGTGTGGATGACACCCCTCAGCTTTTGTTTGTTCAGGGAAGTCTTTATTTCTCCTTCACGTTTGAAGGATATTTTTGCAGGTTATAATATCTAGGGTTAAGGATCTGTTCCTTCAGCTGTGAATACGTCATGCCACTCTCTCCTCACCTGAAAGGTTTTCACTGAGCAGTCGCTGCCAGATATATCGCAGCTCCTTTCTGTGTTATGACTTTTCTTTTGTCTTGTTTCCCTTAGGACCTTTTCTTAATCCATGCCCTTTGGGTGTTTGATTTTAACTGCACTGTTTGTGTTAAGTCTGTTTGGTTTTCAGTGACCTTCTTGCACCTGGATATTGATATCTGCCTCCAGGTTCTGAAAGTTCGGTTATTATTCCTTTGATAAACTGTCTATCCTAATCTCATTCCCTACCTCCTTATATTTGCCCATGGGAGGCTATTTCTAAATCTTATAGCAGTGGTTTTCATCCTTTTTATCTCATGGCACACTTGAACCTACAGTTAAACTTCTGCAGCACACTTAAATTAGGTTGATCAAAAAAAAAACAGATTAAAAAAGTAAAGAATATACTTATTGTGCTTTGAATTTCGTTCAAAAGTAATTTAATTTATGATCTTTAAAATTTTTCACATCACACCAGTTGAAAACCACTGTCTTATAGACATGCTTCATTCTTTTTTTTCCCCCTTTTGTTCTTTTTTCTATTCTGACTGTTTTTTTTTTTTTTTTTTTGTAGAGACAAAGTCTCACTTTATCACCCTTGATAGAGTACCATGGCATCACACATCTCACAGCAACCTTCAACTCCTGGGCTTAGGCGATTCTCTTGCCTCAGCCTCCCAAGTAGCTGAGACTACAGGTGCCTGCCACAATGCCCAGCTATTTTTTGTTGCAGTTTGGCAGGGGCCAGCCTTGAACCCACCACCCTTGGTATATGGGGCCAGCATCCTAGTCACTGAGCCACAGGCACCACCCCTGACTGTGTATTTTTAAATACTCTGTCTTCAAGTTCACTAATTCCTTCTTAAGCTTGGTCAATTCTGCTATTGAGAGACTCCGATGCATGTCTTAGCTTCCAGAATTTTTGCTTGATTTTTTTTATCATTATTTCAGTCTCTTTGTTAGATTTCTCTAATAGACTTCTGAATTCCTTCTTTCTGTTGTCATGAAGTTCATTAAGCTTCTTCAGGACAGTTATGTTGAATTATTTGTCTAAAAGTTTACATATCCCCCTTGCTCCAGGGTTGACCACCGGAACCTTATTTGTTTCATTTGGTGAGGTCATGTTTTCCCAGATGTTCTTGATGCCTGTAGATATTCGTGGATGTGTATGGACATTAAAGAGTTAGGGATTTATTTTAATTTCAGTCTGATCTTATTTAAACCCATCCTTCTTGAGAAGCCTTTCCAAATACTCAAAGAGAATCAAGTGTTGTGATCTAAGTCTCTGGTGAGTGCAGTCAGATCAACATTGGGAGGTTCCCCAAGTCCAGAAATGCTGTGACTTTTGCAGAGTCCTTATGGTGCTGTCCTGGTGGACTCGGGTAAGATACAAGAGAATTCCCTGGATTGCCAGGCAAAGTCCCTCACTCTGTGCTGGGCTGCTGGAGTTAGGAGAGGGGCGACATGGGTACACCCTCCCTTATGGCCACAGCCCCAGTTTATACCTGAAGCCAACCCAGTCTCAGCCAAAGTCTGCAGTGACTGTTGCCTGGCTACCTCTGATGTTTATTCAAAGCCCAAGGCCTGTTTAGTCGGCAGGTGATGAAACCTGCCAGGACAAAGTGCTTCTCTACAAGGCAGCATGTTTCCTTTTGTCCCAAGTTGGGTCCAGAAATGTATCCCAGGAACTCAGACCTGGACCCAGGCACTTCAGGAGTCTGCTTGATATTTCAGTTTACTGTGACTTAGCTGCTACTCAGGTTGTGAAACAAGGTCCTCTGCCCTCTTACCTTGCCTTTCCTCAATGGAAGAAGACTCCCCCTGAGCCACACTGCCTGTAGTTGGGGGAGAGGTGACCCAGGCTGTGTCATTGCAGCTGGAGTTTCATTGGGTCACCTGCACCCCAAGGCCTCTAGCTCTGAGCTAGAATAGCTACAGTAATTGTCCAAAACTGCAGCCTTTGTGGCCTGACTGCCTTACAGACTTGGTCCAGACTTCATGCTCCTTTTCATCAGCCAGTGGTGAGGCTAAGTGGAACTCTGGTTTCGGAGCAGAGGATTTCCCTCTGGCCAAGCGGCACTAAATGATCCCGGTATGAGTACCAGCAGAATTTTGCTCTGTGTTGTGTTCAGCTGTGCCAGGGGCACCTTAAATTTCAATTCAATCACTTCACTGTCCCTCACCCAGGCACATAGATTCCTCCTCCTCTAGGCCCACTGGCATTGAACTGCCAGGGCTGTGGAAGGAGTGACACAGGTAAGGCAAGATTGTCTTTTCTGCTCTCTCTGTGCCTCTTTCCTTGATACAGTGTTAAAACTGGGTAGTACGGGGTGGCCATAAAGTTTGTGTGTAATTTAAAACAGTGTGCAATTCAAAATTGCACGCGAACTATATGGCCACCCTGTATAATTGCTCACCCCATATTTGGTTCTTCTGAAGGTGCTTGCTGGTATAGATAGTTGTTGGATTTGGTGAATGTGGAAAGGGACCATCACTGGAGGTTTCTATTAATATTCGGCCATCTTGCTCTGCCCCTCTCCCCTAATAGACTCTATTTCTGAAGATTGATCATTTCTGGAGGTATAGATTTTTAGTCCAATGTCAAACATTTTTTAAAAGAAATTTATAGAAAATACTATCAATAAAAAGAAGCCTACTCGAGAACTCGTAGGGTGTTACAATTCCAAAAAGTTTGCAAAATAGGATGGAAAGGGCTTTGCAGCTGGTTGCAACTGTGTTCAAATGCCTGATCTGCAATTATAATTTTTCAAACCAGGGGAAAGCAAACTTCTTCTTTAAAGGAATAGAGTGTAAATATTTCAGGCTTTGTGCTCAGATCTGTCTTTGCAGCTAAAAGTAACCACAGGCAGTACATAAATAAATGAGGTTGGCTACATTCCAATAAAACTTTACATGTAAAAACAAGCAGCAGGCGGGATGTGGCCAACTTCTGATGAACTGTCATTTTCCAGGTGCATGAGCTTGCAAAATTTACTTAAACTTAAGCACTGTAATTAACAATTACTCAATAATTAATACATTAATTGTCCCCTATTCCCCCTCCTCCCCCCCCACACACACGCACACATGCTTTTCCCCTCTCCATTTAAATTTCCTCTGGAGTAAGAACTATGTATCTCCAGGGACTAGCACAGAGATGATCCCTAGGAGGCATTCATCAATTGTTGGTTGGATGAATAAATGAATAAGTGTATGCATAGTAAAATTCCACAAAATCACAAGTATAAAATACTTCAAAGTTTTGTGTAGAATCATTAAAGAATTTTTAAAAAACTGGAGGATTTTTTTTTTTTTTTGCAGTTTTTAGCCAGGGCTGGGTTTGAACCCACCACCTCTGGCATATGGGGCTGGTGCCCTACTCCTTGAGCCACAGGCTTCACATAAAGTATGCACTGCAATGTACATGTTCAAATATGCAAATCTCAGATTTTCATTTGTGTTTTAAAACCAAAAAAAAAAACTCTGAGGTTTCTGAAGTTCTTATTCTGAGAATTTTTTTTCCCAAATTGATGACATTAGGAAACTGGGTATGACCTAAAGACTTATCTTGATAAATTACTGATAACTTCATTCAGCTGGATTGAAATGGACTAATTTTAACTGAACCATTTTCCTCATAAAATGGCATGATGAGAATTAAGTCACGAGTTCCAAATTGCTATTGTGGACTACAGGATGGGCACAGAATGCTTTCGTTCTGTGTTAATAGAAACACCTGGAAAACGCTTTTTAGGTTACCTGACCTGTTCTTGCTGCATTTCTCAACTGATTTTGAGACCCCTTGGAACCAGAGGAAATAGTTTTGCACCTAACATATCAAATCAGACAGACATTATATTTGCCTCTTTTTCCCCTGGGTAACATCTGCCAGGAACAAAAAGTGTGCCTCACTTTGCAAAACTGAGCATTGTCTGCAAGGAAAAAACACAGAATGTCAAACATGAGTTTGCTGAACACTGAGGAGACCTGCTTTGTTTTTTAAAATTTCAGATTAATACAAGGTTACAAACACTTAGATTACATCTCTTGTGTTTGTTAGGTAAAGTCCAAGTTGTAGTTGATGCCTTCACCCAAGAAGTGTGCTGTATACCCTTGTAGTATGCCCGTTAGGTGACAGCTTACCAAGTCTTTTCCCTTTCCCCTCCTCCCTCCCCCTCTTGAATTTAATTGTGTTTTTCGGAGACCTGCCTTTGGAAACCAGATTTTCTTCAACCTGACTATCACGTGTCTGTGCCTAACATTGAGGGCAATGTTGGCAAGCTGTGCCAGCTGTGTCAAAAGCAACAGAGAAGGATCATAACGATCCTTCAGCTTACACTTTATATCCTTAAAGCTGATTTGGTTACTTTTTTTTTTTTTTTGTGTTGTTATTTTGCTGTTCTCTATAATAGCAATCTCTGAAAAATTATGAAGGAAACTCCCCACATTCATGGATTATTATATGCTAGAAAAAATATTTTTCTTTCAAAGTGTCAAAGAGTGCTTTTCTTTTCAAAATAGTTCTGGGGCGATAAGCTGATGCCAGCAACAGTGCCACTGTTCAGGATACATTTGGAAATCCCCAGTTAGAATCCCTTTCTGTTCTTGGCAATACTATTTTGAACAATTCTGAGGGTAGCAATGCTTCATCCTTTGAGAGCATGCTTCATTTTGTATGAGCAGCCCTAAAATCACACAGAGCTAAAGTGCGTGAACAAGGTTGAATGGCCAAGTTACATAATACTTCATCCCTGGATGAGGTGAACTGTTGCTCAAAGACACTGAGCCTCGAGAGCTTCCTGCACTGGGAAAAAGAAGACTCGATAGTGTCCCATTGTTTTCTTCCACTGTGCCTGCTACACAGGGTGTCAACACACTTTCAAAAATGTCCACGTTCTAGGAATGTTTGGAACATTGGAATCAATGTCGAATTCCTAAGGAGATCACTTTTAAGGAAGTATCAATGTGTGTATTTTTTAAATTAATTTTTCTTCAGCAAAAATTATGTAGTGCTAACCATATATCAGTCTCTATTCTATGTATTTTGCAAATATTAATTCATGAAAACACATAACGACTTTATGAGGTAGAGACTCTCATTAGCTATATTTATTTATTTATTTATTATTATTATTTTTTTTTTTTTTTGCAGTTTTTGACCGGGGCTGGGTTTGAACCCACCACCTCCAGTATACGGGGCCGGCACCTTATTCCTTTGAGACACAGGCGCCGCCCCTCATTAGCTTCATTTTTACAGATGAGCAAACTGAAGTCAAATAACTGCTCCAAGGTCCAACAGCTAGTTAGTCTTGTGTTTGAATTATCCCCCGTTTGGTTCAATGCCAGAGTGCTGGGTATGTTTCTCGATGGCATCAGTTTTGATACCTGGATTCATGTGGCAACCTCTGCCTCCCAATTCGTCTCCTCCCACCAAATCCAGTTATATCAGGTTCTGTCAAGGAGAATGGATATTTCAAGGCAGAAGAGACTTAATACAAGAAATTGGATCCCCATGACTGTTAGAAGGGTAGAGGATAAAGGGCAGGGAAAGTCTACATGAGCTTTCAGGAAATCGGGAGGTGCTGACCTGCAGGACGGGCCAGCAGTGTGCACATCTGCCTTCCGTGAGCAGCAGCACTCACTTCTACCCTAGGGCACGACTTTTATTTTCCTGGAAGAACACAAGTGCATCTTCTGCTCTTCTTCCATCTCCCAAAAGTCTCAAAAGTGTCTCTCACTGGTGGACAAAGGGCCTATATGTCAGACTCATTGTCAGAGAGTCAAGATTTATTAGTTATCTGCTATGATCGGCACTAGAATGGGTGCTAGGGGAAATATTAGGCATAACTGCCTTCTACATTTTAATACTGATTTGACTATTATCTGGAGATGGCTTATTGATCCCTGTTTGAATTAGACAGAGATTAGCATGATTCCTGATACTAAGCAGGAAAGAGTCATTAGAAGAGAAAGAAAAATGGAAACACGCAAATTGGTTTTTCTCGTCCCTATAGTCTGAACAACTTTACTTTTAACCCATATTATTCAAAGTGCTCTTTCTCACATTAAGAAGCACAGTAAGTGGCAAAGGAAACTGTTTTCACCAGCCTGTAAAGGCTTGTGGAAGTTTAGGCTTTAAGTATTTATGGTGTTAATTTGAGGCACCGAGGCAGTACAGTGACCTAGAAAGGCTAATGCTTTATGGTAGAAAGTTCTAAAATATTCAGCTGAACAACTGGGGAACTTCCTTTGGAAATGAAAAACACAATCATTTGTTAAATTGCTTCTGTCCCTCTTTCTTGTTTTTGTTCTTAAGGTTTTTTTTTCTTTTTCTTTTTTGGAAAGTCATCTACTAGGGGAACAAATACATGGGCAACATGGAACCCAAGCTTTGCTGAGTAGCCACCTATTACCTCTTCCTAATGACATCCATAGGGTATGATGCAGAGGACATGATAAAGGGACTTCAAACTCAAAATATGGGCTAGTTGCTCTCGTTATATCATCCAGGGAGATTGTAATGACATTAAATATGCTGCAGAAATGCTGCTATACATTTCTCCTGTAGTTTCATTTGTCATTTCCTTTGTGGTCGTGGATGAGATCCAAGATAAAACATCACACAAAACCCATGGTCAAAACTCATTTCTACCATTTCTACTTTCTATCTTAAGTACTTAGGATTTTTAACTCATATATGCTCTCAATAACTTCAGGATTTGGGCTAATAAAAGTCTTAACCTCACAGATGAGGAAACAGAGATAGGCAAACCTAAAACTGGTCCAAGGAAACCAGCTTGATTTCAAAAGTTTGAATCCCTGATACAGAGCAGAATGAGAAGATTAAAACAAACATTTGTGTGGCCTTGTAATCACATTGTGGTCTCCACAGCAGCTCATTGAGATCAACCACTACCACCAGCTTCTTACTCATTCCCCTCCCCTTGTTTTTGATAATATTAGCTCAAGACTCAATGTCCCTCTCCCCCATTTTATTCTTCTCCCAATTCTTGGTAGTTCAATGTACCTGATCACATTTCTGAAATGTAGTTTCCACACCTGTGACATCAACAAGACCCTTAATCTTAAGACCCCACCCCAGATCAGTTGAATTAAAATTTTTGGGAGTGGGGTCCGGTAGTCTGATTTGTAATAAACCCTTCATGATAGTATTAAGAACATTGGACACTTGCTTTTCCATTTTGGGGGCATTTTCCTTAGGAGGATGTTCTCCAAATCCATCTGGGTAACTAAAAATGATATAAAGTCTCCATCTTTATAGCTGAATAGTATTCCATTGTATGCATATACAATAGTTTATTTATCCATTTGTGAGTTGATGGGCACTTGTGTTGTTTCTACATCTTTGTGATTGTGAATTGAGCTGTGGTGAACATTCTTGTGCAAATGTCCTTATGGTAAAATGATTTTTTTTTCATCTGCATAGATACCTCATAATGGGATTGCAGGATCAAATGGAAGGTCTACTTTTAGCTCTTTGAGGATTCTCCATACTTCTTTCCAAAAAGGTTGCATTAGTTCGCAATCCCACCATCAGGATAAGGCCCACATGAGAGAAAAACAGAATTAAATTCAAAAATTGGGGGAGGGGGTGGCTTGATAAGCTCTCACCTAATGTAGAGGTGCCTAACTGGCAACATATATTTGTTGACTAAATAAATGAAAGAAATTGAAGACATAATTAAATGTAGACCAGATATAAATGAGCCAGTTTAACACACTAACAACCAAGCCAAGATATTAAACTGCATTGGTTCTGACAAATTCCTCTCTAATGTTTCCACAGTGTTTGAGGTCTCCCTTGATGCAGGCTGGTGCAAGAGGAAGAAAATATTAAGTCAGCCCTGCGGGGGATGTACAAGAGAGCTGGCAGGAGGCACAGGGAGAGCCAGGTGGCGTTACTTGTCTTGAGTTCATTTGAACATCTGAACAATGCAAGGTGCTCCATGGCATATTCTCATTTTAAAAGACTCCAACATACTAATTCTTTCACTAATTTAGACTCACCAAAAGAACAAATCTCTAAATGCAATTTAAAGCCACAAATGAAGAGATGGCATAAGGGTGATACATTTTCCAGTTGATCTTGCAATTCACTTATTTAATGTAAGAACGAAGTTGAATATGATGTATAAGGGCTCTCTTGCTATTATTTTTGCATATTTGTACAATATGTAGTAACAAGATAAAGCACGATGGCTTAAATTTCATGGCAAGATTCCTTCCAAAGGTCTTATTTCTAAATCTGTGACTCTATCACACTCAGAAAAACAACTTAACTGGAAATGAAAGATTCACTTTGAACAATACAAAATAAACAGTTGGATGAGATCTTTTCCAGTTGAATTTTCTTTGCTATGTGAAACAGCTTTATTTAATTTTAGTCATAAGTTAAATGAAATATTTTAAAGTATAAGTTAATAATACTGTACATATCCCAGAAGTTCAAAAATTTATTTAAAAATCTATCCTCACAGAATTGGTGTGGGTTTTAGAGAAAAGTGAAAAACAATATTTGTAATTTTACAAATATCCTTCATCAAGAGATAAAGGTGACAGAATTAAAGTGGGTGAGAGAGTGAGTGAATATATAAAAATTTAGGGCTCTTGGAACGTGATTTATTGAAGAATGCCACTTCAATTAGTCCCAATGACTTTATAAAGAAGATACAGTTTTAAGAGTATCTTAATTAAGATTCTTGAGAAGAAAGAATTTTGGTTTTTCTTTTTTTTTTGAGACAGAATCTCACTATGTCACCCTCGGTAAAGTGCCATGGTGTCATAGCTCACAGCAACCTCAAACTCTTGGGCTTCAGTGATTCTCTTGCCTTAGCTCCAAGTACCTTGGACTACAGGTGCCAGCCACAATGCCCAGCTGTTTTTTTATTGCAGTTGTCATTGGTTTTTTTTTGTTGTTTGTTTGTTTTTTGTAGAGACAGAGTCTCACTGTACTGCCCTCGGGTAGAGTGCCATGGCGTCACACGGCTCACAGCAACCTCTAACTCTTGGGCTTACGTGATTCTCCTGCCTCAGCCTCCCGAGCAGTGCAGTTGTCATTGTTGTTTAGCAGACCATGGCCGGGTTTGAACCCACCAGCCTCAGTATATGTGGCTGGCGCCATAACCATTGTGCTATGAGTGCCAAGCCAGAAGAAAGAATTTTGAAAAGTGAATCAGTCATACTAAGTCAAGTTTAACTATTCGCATGTGTTTTGCAACTAAGTTACATACAATGTCTGACAATTTCATCCTAGAAAAAGTGCTGCAAACATCTTTGCTGAATATAATTACAGTGGCCTTTAAGGCACTCCCCTTGGAAGCTATGTAGCAATCAATGACACCAGGGCCTTGTCCACCCTTCAAAGCACTTTTTCTAGGGTGAGTTCATGAACTTAACTGTCAAACCTTGTATAATGACATCTCTGATGGCCATTCCAGAAAAGGAGTTCTAAAATTGCTTTCAAGGGTGAACTAAGCACTGGCAGCAATGCATAGTTTCCCAAGGGGACTACTTCGAAGGTGACTATAGTGATATTCAGTAATGAGGTATATAGCACCTTTACTAGGTAGAGTTAGTGAATTTAATTGTCAGATCTTGTATGAGTATTTTTATGTGACTAGATTAAGTTACTACTAGATTTAGATTTATAATATGTAGTAGAAATAATCATTACATTAATTCATTAATTTGTTTTCTTAATTTAATATCCAGAAAGTTCACAGAGTTATAGAGCTTGATGTAATAGGGTTATGAGGAATTTGGTGACATGGGTGTACATGTACATAATATATGTATATATATATATGTATACACACATATACATACACTCACACATAAATGTTTCAAACTAAGCAGATAACCATGCTACTCTACCAAGAATATATAAATACACCACCCTAAGACTTTAAGCGTAACAATCAAATGAAACATAACATAGTAACACGTTGATATATTTTATGAATTAGCCATTTTTTATAATTCATAGTAATCAAAATAAGTGATTAGCAGTTTAGAACAATAATATAAACATCAGGTAAGTTTTTGTTGCTGTTTAAAACAAAGAAGAAAGGCGGTTTGTAGACGAAGCGTTTTTCCATCATGATGAACATTGGCCTTGATGAATAACTTACACTGATGATTTTCAAAAGAATGAACTTCTGTTACTAATCTAATGCCTAAATCATGATTTTCCAAAACTTGATTAACTTGTTTCCTACTGCTCTACCTAGCAGATCAAACCTCAATCATTGACATATATATTTGAATCCAGTCTATCTTGCAGGATCCATTCAAGATTCACAGCACTTAAAATGTTTTCTGGTTTGTTATTGTGGTTTATGGTCAGAAAGAGTAAATATTTATATTCACTTAGAAAATTCCAATAATTTTAAAATGATTTCATCCAAGCTCTCTCTATCGCACAGAATTTGGGTCCTTGATCTGTGTGTATCTTAGCGGTGAACCCAGAACTTTTTCCTGAGAAACGTCTGAATTCACAAGAATACCTCATAGAATATCCAGTAGCAGGTAACATTTACTTCCATGCTTCCTCTTAAAAGTGAATCTACGTTCTCTTTGCCTCTTTGCCTACTTGCCCTGGCAATGGAGACCTGTTCACTGTCTGTGGTGAATGTATATCTTGCTCTTACTCTGTAAACCTACCTTTCTCTTCCTCAATAAACTGTATTCCATGCTTGCCTTATAAAAAAAAAAAAACTGAAGTAATTTAAAGTATCTATGGAGTTCATGTAAGGGATGGCCTTCTGTCATCATGTGTTCAATTAGGCTCCATCTATAATGATTATAGGTGTCAACCAGCCTTCTACAGTGCTGATTATCAAAGCAGACAATTTCTCCTTTAATCAGCCACACAGAATTTCTGCAGGCTAGGTTCTCATCAGAAAGTATAACCTCAAACTCTTACTTCCTGACTGTAATCAAAAGTACAGCAGCACGAAATGCTATTTATTGTGTGTGTGGCCTAAATAATGTGAAAGTCTTTTTTCATAGATATTCTACACCTTCTTCCTTTGATGAATACTGAAAACCTTGTCCCAGTGCACTAATCCAAGCCTTCACATACAAGGTCTGACAAGATCACAAACTCATCTTAGGAAAAGTGGTACCTCATTGCTGAATATCACTACAGTTGCCTTCTAAGTACTCCCCTTGGGAAGCTGTGCACCAGTGCCAGCACCTAGTCCACCCTCAAGGTCATTTTGAATTCTTTTCCTGGAATGACCAGAAATTTCATCACATAGCACACAAAAACACACAACAACAATAACATCACTCAGGAAGACACTGCCACACATCATCAAGAACACAGGTGTGAGATACTGATAGACAAAGGTTGTGAACCCTTCCCAAGTTGTTTGTACAGTGCTGCCAGTGTAAGTTGATGAACTTGATTGTCAGAACTTATACAATGACAACGGTAATGATCATTCCAGAAAAAGAGTTCCAAAATTGATTTGAAGGGTGGACTAGGCAGTGGTCCTGATGCAGACCTTCCCAAGGGAAGTACTTCAAAGGTGACACAGAGATAGTCAGCAACACAGTATGTAGCACTTTTTCTAGGATGAGTTCATGAACTTAATTGTCAGGCCTTGCATATCAATTCATTTAGCTACATAATAAAACTATGAGAGAGATAAGATTATTACTCTCATTTACAACTATAGAAAAGAGATAATTTGTCCAATGGCTTATAGCCAGAAAGTGGCAAAGTTGGACTCCAAACTCAGGTTATCTGCATAGTCCACACATAGCTAGCCTTGTGTTTATACCAGAATTTATGGGCCCTTCAGAACTGTGCCTTTCTTTAGCTTGGCTTTGACTTTGAGCCACCTGTTACATTGCAAGCCATTCTAAGAAGAAGCCTTATAAAAGTCACCATTGGTGTTACTGAAAAATATTGCACTGAATATAGGTTACTATATCATACCATGAAGCCTTTAGGAAATAAAAAAATCTCTCAAGTGTCAAGAAATAAACAAACAAGAAGTTGTACTTTTTATCATGTGAACACCATGAATCCCATTCTTGTAATTTATGGTGTTAATACCCTTATTCCAACCACAGGAAGCCTCTAACGCTTATTTTTGCTCCACTTCTGTCCCTCATCTCTGCCCTCAACAAAGACTCTTTCCTTTCACTGAACTTGAGTCAGCCTCCATTGAGCTCACTTTTTATCTAGGCTCAACCTTGGGCACTGCCTTTATTTCATTTAGTCCAGTTTTAGCAAAATTCCTGCTGCATTGGTTTAGCAAAAATCCCCTACCTTTGATTCTCATCAGATTCTTTCTCCCCTACACTCTATACTTTAACACCATGACCTGCCTTCAGCAAGAACCCTGTGCAGTTGGCTCAACCAGAATCCCTTTTCCCCTGATGTTTCCTCTTAGTATTTTTCATCCACTGACACCATTTTGCTTATTAGCCATAAATTCCCACTTTTTCTTATTGTATTCAGATTTGAGCCTGATTTTTCTCCTCCAACAGCAAGGTCCTATATCCTGAGAAGTCTCTCTTACTGTTCTTTACCACCATTGAATAATTTTCTTCAACACCCTTAGTATTTTTGCACTGCCTACTTATTATTCAGCCTTATTTTCCCACATTTATTCTCTTATTCTATTATTTTTGTCTCTTTAAATAACTCCAAATGCATTTTTAGGAGCAAGCATGAAAACAAATTATAATTATTACTAATCCGTTACTAATAGATTCAGCAAAGTTGGAAATGTTAATGTATTTGAGAGGGCAGGATTTAGTAGTTCTAAAGTGAATGTTAAATTCTTGGAGTGTTACTGCAATGAGGGCTTTAGTACCTTTTGTTTGATCAACAAGCTTTTGAGGAGCTGCAGGCTATAGGTAGCTGCTCACTATAGTCTAGCCCCTGTGTTCACAGCCACTCAGATTTTCTCTTCCAGGGTCTAGGAGACTTCAGGCTCACATAAAAACAAAACTGAAGAGAAGTAGGAAAATTTAAGAGTCAAGTCTTATCTGATCTGGAAAAATACAAAGGAGCAAAACAGAACCTCTTTTAAGACTATAGGTAGGAAAAAGCTCTGGAAGCAGAGAGATGAAAGAAAGGAATGAAAGTCTAGTTTTCAACAAAGAAAAAGAAATCCCAAAACTAATCATCCAGTTTGAGCCTTCCAGGAGTAACCTGAATTTATAATTTAAGAGCGATGCCTCTAAAATTTTTCTCCTTAACAACTGGAATTCTAACATTGTAGATTTATTTGGGCTAATAAGAAAATATTCCCAGGAGGAGTGAGAGGGACCCCTATCCCATGACTTTGTTAACTGATATATTCAGTCAGCTTCCCTGATACCCTGCTGAGATAGGCTGAGGTTTTGATGGGAGACGGGACAACAACAGGAGCGAGGGGTAGTTTTTGAGAACATTGCATCCCAGAGGAAAATTCGGGTGACTGAGTGCTTTGGGGTAAGTTTTGAAAAGTGGAGGGGATACTGAGTGCAATTCTGAACACACTGAGTTTCTGCTGCCTTTGGAATATGCAAGCAGAGAGACTGTGGTAACCATTTGATCATGTGGGTTGGAAGCTTCAAAGAATGATCTAGAAATAGGCTTAGAAATGGTCAGTTTAGGCCTTTGCAATTGTAGGTGTAAAAGAGAGTATCTGGGAGTGGAAGAGCATTTATGGAGAAAAGAAAAGAATCTGTAAAAATGCCCTGGGAATAGGAGACAGAGAAAGAGCATCCAAAAAGGCAACTAAGGTGAATTGGCCAGAGAGAAGAGGAGCCCGGAGAGAAGGCTGATGGAAGTCAAGGACCAGTGCGTGCCAGCTATGACCAGCTTCCTTCCCGCCAGGTTGTGTACAATACAAGCAATGCTCTAATAGGAATACCCATGGGGCACTGTCGCGTGAATCAGAAGTGGGAGCTATGCAGGGAAGAGGTCTTGTCCAAGAGGGCAGAAACTTTCAGAAAGAGAAAACATCAGGAGCAAAAGCATGCAAGTAAATATGCTGTGCGATGAGTTTATAGGACTACAAAGAGCTTGAACCTATTGGAAAATAAAATCTGAGGGAAAGCAGAAAGCAACGAGTGATTTTCCTTACCTAACATGCATTCAAGGTCTGACCTGCACCCAGTACTGTTCTAAGTGCCTTACACAGAGCAACAGTGAATCCTCCCAGCAATTCCTGAGGTAGTTACTATTATAATCCCCCTTTTCAGATGAGGACCAAGAAAGGACCGGTCACTTGTGTGGGATCTCATAGGTAACAAAGGCAGTAGTTAGCTTGGCTGCAGAGGTGATGTGTGTCACCACCATGCCCTGGGCCTTCTGCAATGAAGAGACAAAAGGAAACAGGAATGGAAGCTAAGCCCGAGTGTTTCCACAAGGAGGGAGTTTCTGTGTATAGAACAATGCTGGAAGGCCAGATAGAAGCAGTTCCCGTGGTATGTAAAATTTTTGGTCCACTTCTGCATATTGTGGAATTATGTGGATTTCTTCAGTGTGGTCCTGGGTCACATCACTTTGGACCTCAATTTCCTCACCAGTAAAAATCACCATGATACTGGCTGCTCTCCATCCCCACAACAGCCACTTTGAGAGGATTTATGAAAAGCTATGCAGGAAATTTCTCCGGCCCCTAAGAGATGAGCATTACTATTCTTGATATTGTTATGCCATCATTATGCTAATGACACTTTTATCAGCTTCAGGGTGAAGGAAGAATCTGTGTTTATTCAAAGAAAACACAGCCTACATAAAAACAGGAATTTGTTTCTTCATCTTCATTTTCAAGCATATTCATACATGGAAAATATGCCTTAAAAGCACATAGCGTTTTAATAACAAGTAAAGGGATCATTTAAATGCTCCTCAGTCAAACAGTAATCATTATGCACTTATCTGTTTTTCTCCATCTGAAATTTCCACCACAAATGTGCTCCTTTATTCATGCATTTAATTCTTAGCCTTTCAGCTGCCTTTTGAAACACTTGGCTTTTGCTGTGCAGCCTAAATGCTATATTTGTCCATATAGAAACTCTTCTCTTTCCAAATATAGAAAAACTCATCAAAAATTGCCAAGTGCATAGACACAACTCCCACTGGACCCTGATGATATTTATGTGCATCATGGTAATACCCAAAGCTATTGACTGACTGAGAACAGGGAGGCTGCCCAGAGTGAGGCCAGTGACCATTTTGGACCACTGTAGATGTAGGTGGATCCTCCCCCTCCCTCACATTTGCCGTGAGTCAGGGCTACTAAGCAGGATGCTGCCAGTCCCTCAATCAGGGACCCTGGGACATGGTTAATGAACCTCCTAGGAAAGATGTTCTCTTATATAAGATCAGTGTCAAATAAACCAAAATATTCTGAAGGATGCTCTTATTTCCAGGAGTCTGCAGGGCAAAATCGTCAGACACTCAAAGGACTCTTGGGCAGTCTTTCTCGGCCTCTCTCTTTCCAGCTTCTTGCTTCTGCCCCCTTGGCATTCCTCCTTGACAGAGACTATGATACTTCACTCCTTCCCCAGTATCCAAGGTGCCTTCCAAGTATCCATGCTATGCAGGACCAGCAATCTCAACATTTACAGATTGACAAACACAATTAACTTTTGATTAAAATCAATTCATGCCACTGTGTTATCTCAACTTTAATTCCAGCCCCATTGTGAAATCACTCTGTAACATGCATGCCCAAGCACATGTACACACAAACCTTCCAGTATTTTTTCTAGGTAACTGCAAACAGGTAGAGGTTTGGGAGGTGGAATGCAGAAGCAGTCTAACACGCATGTCAGAGGAGGCACACTTGAAGACCACCCACCCAGGAAAACCTGATTGGCAGTTTAAGGATGGCAAAAGAGGTGAGTAGCTCAGAGGTCATAGTTCATGTACTGTCTGCACACACAGGATGCGATGTTCTCCCAAGAATCCAGACCAGCTTCCCGCAACTGAGAAATAACTGTTTTAAGAATCGCAAGGGACGAAAGTGTGTATTCTATTCCCTTGTCATTCCCTATTGTAATTGGATCCTGCCTTACCCACAGTTTTGTGGACAGGCTCCTTCTAGGAGTCCTTCTTTTACACAAAAGGGTAGCGGACTCCCTCCTACCCCACCACACCTCTGCCAGCTTTCTATGCTATGGGCAATGAATACTTTCTAATATTGCCTATTTGCCATTGTGGTTTTGGAACCAATCTCATTCTCTCTAATAATAGAAAATACATCCTAATGACATTTTTTAAAATGAATACTTATTTTATTTTTTTTACTGTTTGTGATTCATTGAGGGTATGAAGATTCAGGGTACACTGATTGCATTTGTTAGGTAAAGTCCCTCTTATAATTGTGCCCTGCCCCCCAAGAAATGTGCCATACACTGTAACCCCCTTCCCCCACCCTCTTCCCTTTTCCCCATTCCCTCATTCCCTGATCCTCCACTTGTATTAGCTCATATGCTGCCTTCATATTAGAATTGAGTGCATTGGATTCTTGCTTCTCTGTTCTTGTGATGCTTTACTAAGATGAAAGTGTTCCAGCTCAAACCAGGTTAACACAAAAGATGTAAAGTCTCCATCTTTTTAAATGGCTGAATAGTATTCCATGGTATACATATACCATGACTTGTTAATCCATTCTTCGGTTGGTGGGAATTTAGGTCGTTTCCACATTTTGGCAATTGTAAATTGAGCTGCCATAAACAGTCTAGGGAAATGTCTTTGAGAGAAAATGATTATTTTTCTTCTGGGTAGATGCCTAGTAATGGGATTGCAGGATCAAATGGGAGGTCTAATTTGAGTTATTTGAGGATTCTCCATTTCCAGTGCATCTTACAAGGATACATGTGAAACTTACTAAATGTAGAACATAAATGTCTCAACACAGTAACTAAGAAAATGCCAGGAAGGCTATGTTAACCAGTGTGATGAGAATATGTCAAATGGTATACAAAACCTGAGTATGGTGCCCCATGATCACATTAATGTACACAGCTATGCTTTAATAATAAAGAAAAAAGAAGAAAATTTTCTTGCTGAATAAAATTATAAAAATACCCCCCATTATTATATTTATTGGGTAATTCTGGCTAGCTCTTTAAGGAGCTCAAAAATAGCTATTAGACAGAGTTCCCTTCCTCAAGGAATTTAATTAAAAGAGGGCTGCCCAGCCCATCACAGAGGACATGATTAGGAAGCATTATCAGCTAGTTAGTTCAAAGACATGCTCCATTAAGGAGAAAGAGGAAGTTGGATGTCATTATACCTGGAAGGGGGGCGGGGGAGGTCAAAGTTGTATTCGCATTTGCCTAAATTCTCTGAATGATGCAAACAGGAAAGCCGTGTGTCCTGAGTTACCCAAGCTGTCACTTCTCTCGGTCTCTGAAGGCTTAACCATTTTCAAACAATCGAGACCAAAAAGTAATACAGAAATACATATCCACTCACAATTCTGTGAAGGTTTTTCTTATGGCAAACAAGGTCTGGTGCTTCCTCATCCCGTACTCCTCCACAAATAGCTAAAAGGAAAATCAGTAAGTATAATACACACTTCATGAGTGCATCAACTCCTCTGTAATACTGATATTTATAATACAAAAGCAGAAGCGTCTCCAGAACCTTGCCTACGTGATGTAAAGGTGCCAACTCTAACTCCAAGCTGCTGCAGAACCTCCCACTTGAAATATATATTTTCACATAACTCTGTGTACCTTCTCATCATTCCCAGCTCTCACAAAGGCTTTATTTTTGGTTTTCTAGGAAGAAAATCTCCTAAAAATAGGTTTTTAATATTTGTCATGCATCTCTGAGAATATGTACCTAGGAACACACAGAAATATGACGATCTTGTAAGCAAAGATAGCTAAGTTTTGAGTTAAGGATTGATGTTGTGAAATCTAAGAACCTTATTTTGGGAAATTCAACTTTAACAATCCATGTCCCTATGCACCAGGATGTTTATCACAGCTCGATTTGTTATCACCAACATGTGGAATCAGCCCAAGTGCCCAAAAACACATGAATGAATGAATAAACTGTGGTATATGTGAACCATGGAATACTACTCAGCCATAAAAAGATGGAGACTTTACATCTTTTATATTAACTTGAATGGAGTTGGAACACACACTTCTTAGTAAAGTATCACAAGCATGGAGAAGCAAGAATCCAATGTACTCAATACTAATATGAAACCATTAGAAAAACAACTACAAGCCCACACATAAGAAAAATAATTAAATTTAAGTGAGTAGAGAGAAGGGAGGTAGATTGGTAAACTCTCACCTATTGGGCACATTATAAGGATATACAGCACGCCCCCTGGGAGAAGCGCTCAGCTACAACTTGGGCTTTGCCAGACGAATGCAAATGTTGTAACCTAATCGTTTGTACCCTCATATTAAACTGAAATGAAAAACAAAAACCTATGTCTCTTTTATAGACTTTGTATCAGAACCCAAACATCTGTGTAAAAAGTAAAATTTTTATCTAATTGGAATGGATATTTGGAATTATTTAATGTAGCTGAATGCTAAAATACTGATATATGTTTGCAATATCTGCCTTTTTTACCCTTTCAAAGGACTTGGGCTTCTCTGCCCACTCACTGCTTCCTCTTTTCTTCCTTTCCCATCTGCATTAGAAAAAAATCATGTTATTTTCTGACAGCTGATTTAAGGCCACTGACACAGCTTCAACCACCGGGCCCGGGGGTCAAAGGAACTAATCAAAGCAAGTTTGGAGTTAAGATGGTGTAATGAGTTTCTTATTTTAGACTCTTTATGCTTTGTCATAGAAAGAGTGAATCAGAGCAGCTGTAGAAAAGCTGGAAAAGAAGCCGGAGTCAGTGGCTGAGCTTGGCAGGGCCTCTGATTCACAGATCTCTGGGGAGTGTAGATGTCTCCGTGAGGGCAAAATGGAAAGTGAAAGAAGCCAGAAAGAACTGTAATAAATATCTGGCAGTGGCAAGACTGTCGTAGTGGCTTTCGGTGGCATACAAATTGTTGCCCACTCTGTGAATGTCCACAAATCATCTACAAAACAGCGCCAGAGCATGCAAGACCCTGCTTCCCAGGCAATGACTCAAACCCCTGCAACAGCCCAGAGTTTCTCTCTGGAAATTCACAATCTCACCGCTGTAGATGTATATGGCACCGGAGTGTCACCAACCAAAATGCAGTGGTGATTTGTTAGAGTTTACAACTGTTTTACCTACTGAAAGATGAAAGGGCTCGAGTTCTTTTCTGTGGAAATAGGCAGCAACTCAAAGTGCTCACAAGTTTCGGGAAGGAAGAATTGCAATGAGTTGCTGCAGAAGCATCCCTTGGGGCTTAGCAGATACCCTCTCCTCTTAGGACTTTACTACACATGAATGTAAAGGTTAAAAATAATAACTTGCCAGCCAGGTGCAGCTGGGATCTTGATATTTGGTAACCTATGTTAATGTTTTATTTTAAGGTAGAATTTTGTACTTCCACTCAATCTTCCTTCTCATTGTAATCCATAGCTCAGGTGAACGTTTTCGCTTTGGTGTGTGAGTTTTCTTTTCTATGTGGATCACTTGACTTGCTCTGCCAGTCTTTTTCATTTTATACTGTTTATATAAGAAAGATTTTGCATATCAAGGTAGTGACATAACATTTGGTAGGAATCTACATTAAATTGTCTAATTATTAAGAGGAAATATTGGGTACCAGTTTGTGATTTTAATACTAATAACCTCATTCAAAATGCAACTCCATTTAGAACACTACTTTTGGAAAATGTCTCAATACCTTGTATGTGGCTAGCTTCAGCTCAAATTGTTTTTGTTTAGAAATTTTGACACCAATGTGGGAAAGGCTTGATTACTTATTTTTCTCCTCTAAAGCACCATTGTATCATTAATACATTTCTTATATTATTAGTATTGATACCTTGCACATGCATTCACTCATTCAACATTAAAAATACATTTATTATCATCTGTACCAAGTCCTGCCTTAGTCCCTGGGAGGTAAAGATGATTAAGACATGTTTCCTCTCTCTATGGAGCTCAAAATTAAGATAAGCAGGAATGTAAACAGAAGTTGCAAAATAGCAGGATTGATGCTACAATGTAATATATAATTCTATGTAACATAATATCATAAAGTTATATACACAGCTTGGTTCTGCAATAAAGATGGAGGAGATCAATTCTTCATGACTGGGAGTCCTCAGGGAAGTAACAGTGTTCAGGTTGAATTTTTACTAGAAAGGGGATCAGTTAAGCGGCAGGCCGTTATTCATTGATAGAGTTTAATCCAAATCACTGAAAACTAAAGAAAATGCTAAAATTAATTTGAGCTATTTTCTTTCCTCAGTAGTTTAGAAAGACCTTTTTCAGAATTTCTTCCCTATACTTAGGTTTCCACCTTCAGATTCATCGTTCCTTTACAAGTCTTGGTTTCATTTTCACCGACATTTCTATTTATGGAAAAAAAAATTGACAGTACGAGTTGTAGAAACTATTCCTTGCTAAACTTGGAATGAAAATGCTGTACTCATCTTAGATAAGAAATGGCTCCTTTCAAAATTATTTTAATAGGCTTTGTTTACTGCCCTTAGAGAAGTTATTTAAGACTCATTCAACTGGAAATCTCCAGTCAGGTATAAACTGGGAACACGGAACCACTGGATGAGGGAGCCCCTCCTCACGTCCCTTGGGCCACACAGTGTTTACATGGAAAATGCTGGTAAAATATCCATCTTTTCATCTAAGTGAATTGAGATTGTACATGGAAGATGATGAATTAGAGTCAGAATTAGCCCCCAATACTTAACTCTTAATATTAAGAGTGGTTTTCTCCTGTCCCTTTTTATATGGGATCCAGTTCTGATTTTCACATTGCGTCTTATATCACTCAGATTAAAAGATGATATTTTTCTCTGTCACCCAAATAATAGGCAAGGTAAAGGGAATTCAGACAAGGCTGCTACCCTCCCACAAGATGAACTTCAAACAAGTGCAAGTAAGAGCTTCAAAACTCCGCTAACTATAGAGATGTTAATGAAATAATGATCATCGTTATCAGGTTTTAGTGCCAGACATTGTGTATGCTAATGCTTGACATATACAGTATAACCTTTAATCTCCACATCTACTCTGAAGGCAAATGTCATTTTCTTCACAGTACAGATTAGAAAACTGAGGTTATTTGCCCAAAGATTATTAGTGATGGAGCTAAAAACTCAAACTCAGATCTGCATTTTTTACTACACGCTATTGCTTGCATATTAGAGTAGGATATTATTTCACCTATGAAACATAATCATAGAATCTCAAAATAATGAGACCAGTGCTTCACAGCCTACAACATGCGTATGAACAGTCTGCAGTGCAGACTCCGATTGGATGCACGCTGAGTGGGGCCTGAAAGTCTGCATTTCTAACACAGTCCCATGTCAGGATCATGTTACATATCCAAGGACCATACTGTGAATAGAAATGCATTGAGTATTTTATGGATAACCTACTCAGTTTCATTCTTTAGGATTTAAATTACAGAAAAACAGACATGCACTATCACTAAGACATGAAAAGTAATATACCAGATTTTAACAAACAAGTGGCATTTTTCTCAGAAACAGTTGTATCCCATTAGAATGATATAGCATATATTAGTAATCTCTTTAGGAAAAAATATGTATGTATATAAAGCTTTAAAAAGTGGACATGCCAAGTGCCAGGGGAGGCATTGATGCATTGGCCACTGTCAGTCTCGGGCACTCACCTTCACTCCTCAACTGCAGAAGGGACTTTCACCTCAATGCCTTGCCAAGGATCCTGCACAATTTCATTTGCAGTGTTGAGGTGAGGACGTCCTTCACATGTCCTTTGATGACACAGATGAGTAGAGCTTTGGCACCTTTGAATGCAGCTGTGTTGAGTTTATTAGGCTCAACAGAAAGAGGAAAATGGACAGGAGTCTAGTACGCAAGACTCCTGGAAGCCCTTCCCGCCAGCCCCCAGGTAAAGCTGCAGCCTCTGCACAACAAATTGCTCATTAATGCAGAAAGCTCCAGTAATCCATCCCCAGAACCCGGCTCCCTGCCTGGCTGAAGAATGATGAGATAAAGGAGGCATATGGTACAGGGAGCCAGTTGGAAAACAAGCCCTGATAAGCCACCCCTGAAACTGAAAGTAGAGTAAGCAGTGGGCTGCATCTGATGGGAAGGAGAGGCCTGCAATTCACTGAGAGGGAAGGAGTGGCTAAAACTTTCTCTTTGGGCTTCAACAGAGAAAGTCACAGACCCCTGCAAAGTCCCACCTCTGTGGCTGTTGCCACAGGTCATGGGATCTGAGAGATGAGACATGCAAAAAATTAAGCAGTTGTGATACTTCTGGCCTTTTTTTAGGACTGCAGCAAGTCTAAAAGGGACTTTCAGGTCCTCTATAGAGCAGCCTCTTTGCTTTGATGGCATGAGTTAGTGCCATGTATTAAAGAGGAAATTCTGGAACTGGCAGGGAGTGCTGTCTGAGGGGGCAGAGGCCGGTCTGCTGACAAGGGCCTTGCCTGAGATGGATGGCCACTTTCCTTCAGAGGACTGCCCGGTGGTTTTCCTGCCTGCCTGTGAGAATCCCCAGCATAGATTCCTCCTTGTGAGAGGGCACACCACCCAGACTACAAGGATGAGCTGACCCAGTTTCTTCCCCAAAATGTCACACTGAAGAAGCCTCCTGGAGTTCATTTACCATCGAGGAGACAAGGCCTTACTACTAGGTGATTCCAGACTGTGATGCACATCGAGCAGGGCGTCAGGAAGGGGACCAAGATCTCACTGAGAATGATCTCCAGCAAGGCTGGCGATCCTGAAAACAGCCCATGAAATCAGCATGCGTGTCTGCTTCTCTCCCTACAGTTAGCACCGCCGAAAGGATAGGACTGTGCACTGAAGAATTGTGCAGCCCACAACCCTGCATGTAGGCTCTGGCAGACGGAACAAGCTGGCTAGACCATAGGGCAGCCACTTCTACTCTGGGCCCCTCCCTGGCACAGTAGAATGGGGAAGAGGGGAAGATAGTTAGCTAACTGCATTACCCAAACTGCACCGGGCTTTTAGTTCCCAAGTTTTCCAGGTGAGCTTGATTCCCTGAGAGGAGAAGGGTGATGATGTTAAGGTATAATGTAGGGAACCCAGTTAGAAAATGCAACTGACATTTATTGACTACCTTGTGCTAGTCTCTTACCCATTGTATCACTTTTATTATAGAAATCAGTAGAAACAAAGAATCTTGTGGCTCTTCCATCTGATTTGCCTGGCCACCTCATCCCGTCTTTGTCCTACCGGAGGTCTCATATGCTTTGGAGATGCCAGTAAGACCCTGGGTTTGCTCCTTCCTCCTCATCCTCTCCCCCAAAAAGTAAAACACAGTGCTGATGGAAAAAAAAGGAAGAAGCAGAAATTTTATGGCCAAGAAAACTAAGAATACAAAGAAAATACCCTAGCAGTGATACGTCTAAGTCTAACAAGAACCATAGATTCATAAACATGAAGCAGGAATAAATGATTTATCTGAGTTCACTCAACAAATAATCATGAACCCTTTTTTGTATCTCACATTTTCCTGAGTTCTAGAAATACAGAAATAAACCAGTCTCTTTCTTCATGAAGTTTCAACACGCGTGGGACAGCACCCCCAGCTATCACATAAAGCACATACACAGAGCCCAAAAATGTGTACACATTTTAAGAAAGAAAAAAAGTATTAAAATTGTCATACTTAGTATATGCCTATAACAAAAGATGAACATAAGTCATAGTCAAGCACCTCTTATAATTGCAGAAGTCAAATGTTACTGGAATAGTACAATTTTCATACAGTTTTTCCTTTCTTAAAATGTGTGTACCTTTTTTGGCACCCCCTCTATATAGACAACACCTGGTTACAAGTGTTATGAAGAAAAACAAATCAAGATAAAGGGAAAGAAACTGACGGGAAGAACCGTCCTTCATGGGGTGGTGTGGGGAGGGTCTCTCTGGGGAGCAACATTTGGTCAGGGGCTTCATTGAGTGAAAGAAAAGGAGAAAAAACTTTAGACTCAAAGGATTGTATTTGTGTTCCTTGATTGAAAATATTACAATCTGCTCTTGGCTGGTTCTGAACAAAGCCTCCGTGAAAATTCCTTGGAAGCCCAAGATCAAAGTTCTTGAACCTATTCTTTCTAGCTACCAGTTAGAAAATGCATATCAGGGGCCAGGCACTGTGCCAAGTGGGTCAGATACCTTATCTTCTGTAATCCTCACAGGTCTGTAAGGGAGCTATTAGGATCTTCATTTTACAAGTGAGATAACTGAGACTCAGAGGGATTCAGAAATCAGTCCAAGGCACTTGAAAAGGAAGCGACAAGCTTAGATTCACTCTGGGGTCTTTACCCACTCGCCCTTAACCTCAGCACCTACTCCCTTATTTTGAATGCCTCCATGCCAGTTATAATCTCTACTTTGATAATAACCTGAACTAGCCTGCTATACACCTCGCTCCTCTCTGATGTTCATGCTAAAGTGAGTCTCTCTGGACTTTTCCGCATAGCCTTGACTTCACCTGCTGGGCAGCAGCAGGACAGCCCTGGCCAGGATGCCCTGGACCAAGCATCTGGCTGAGCAGCTGAGATGGCAGCTCAGGAGGGGTTGAACTCAGAAGAGCTAGCTCGTGACACTGACAAAGAGATTTGAATTCCATGTAGAAATTGGGGAATAAAGGATTCAGCAGACAAGAAACAGAACATAGACAGTTGGAAATATTAAGAACTGGAAAGCTCAAGGGAGCTCTGACCATCCAGAGATAGTTTCTGTGCTGTATTCACACTTTGTTAGTGATGTTAGCCTTCTGCCCATTACTGTGCAGTGTCACGCAGAAAGCAGAGAATTTCAAGGAATCACTGCCCTTAGCTTGGACAAAGAACACATGCCAAGAGACTGGGGTGCTCACACCTGTAATCCGAGCACTCTGGGAGGCCAAGGCAGGTGGATTACTTGAGCTCAAGACTTCAAGACCAGCCTGAGTGAGAGCAAGACCCCTATCTCTATTTAAAAAGTAGAAGAACTAGCCAGACATTGTGGCAGGTGCTTGTAGTCTCAGCTGGGGGGGCTGAGGCAAGAAGATCACTTGAGCCCATAAGATTGAGGTTGCTGTGAGCTATGATGCCATGGCGCTCTACTCAGGATGACAGAGTGAGACTCTGTCTCAAAAATAGATAAATAAAATAAAAGAGGACTGAGGTGACATTCATTGTTCACTTCAGCTGATTCCAGGGAACCTCTTCAAACGTTGCAATGAACCATTCTTACATGTTCAAATTCATTTTTATGTGCAACAAATAAAAGTTGAGATGAGAAAAACCTAACAAGGAGCCTCTATCATTTACAATGATTTTATAGTCACCATTATCATTAACACGAAATATAAATCACAAATTAGACATTATCCATGCTTTTAGCGTTTGGAGCCAGAAAAGGAATCAAATGAAGGGCATGGAAATAACTCCGTCTGGTTATGCTACATGGAGAGCACAATGACAGCAGGAGGGTTTTTTTTTTTCCTTAACCCGCAGTTGTCTGGTTGGAAATGACAGAGGGGTCGAGCCAACATACATTTGTTTAATTTCTGACTTATACAAGTTGTTTATTTTTAAATATAAATATCCTGGAAAAACAAACTTGTGTAGGGCCATGAGATCTTTGGTTGTGTTTGTGGGAAGAGTAAAGGCCACTAGCATTCTTTTATTTTTTAATTAAGTCATAAACACATAGAACATGTATACATTAATGCATTTATGGGGTACAATGTGCGGATTTTATGTACAATTTGGAATGCTTAGATCAAATTAGCTAATATAGGGTTTCACCTCATTTACTTAATTATTGTGTTAAGACAATAATAGAATTTATATTCAATACTTAATAGAGTATATAATATAATACTGAGTCATGGAAATTAGGAGGAAGAAAACCTGTAAAGAAAATGAGACTGTGTTGCCTAAAACACTGGAGAAGTCTCTATATCAAATATTTTTATTTTCTCCCTTACACCTTAAGTCTGAAGAATATCTTTAAATGTTATTTCCACAATGAATATATTTAACTGGTGACAGATGGAACAGTCAGTACAGCTGATGAATTTTCCAGCTAATTTAGCTGATAGAAGTTCCTCTCTATGCTCTTGTCCAACATCAGTCAGTCCACAAGACATCTGCCCAAGAGAAAGCTGAGAACTGAGATGATGAGAAAGAAGTTTATACCAAGGGCTCAGAGAAGCCAATAAGTATCTAAAAGGGCAAATACAGGTCGCAGAAGCTACTGAAAATGGTGTCAGCAATAAAGATGCCTGCAGCAACAAAGAGAGCCCAGGAATGTCACATTGTAATTGGGAGTAAGATAAGTAAAGACACTCAGTTTGGGGGCATGGAAAACCATTAGCATGGACTCACTTGATACTGAGTCTGAGCGACAGAGCTCTGAAGGAGGGGACCCTTTTCTCCTTCCTTGTATAGAGTCTTGCTGTGGTGAGCTGAGCTTGCTGGTGGAGGAGCAGCCAGCTGTGAACATGTAATAATACACATAGTTCATTGAACCAGGCTCCTGGCCAAGGGAGTGAATGGGAATTGAATTGCCTCTTTCTAATCCTACAAGCCAGCCAATTGATCTGGCAGAGGGCCTGGCGAAGGAAAGCAGGACTCGTATCCTGAATGGGAAAGTGGTGGTGAAGAGAAAGGAGTAGAAGAGGGACAGGATGGAATGGGAAGAAAAAGAAGAGAAGAGTCAGAGGGAAGGGATCAAGTCAGAATTTTAAATCTGGAATTTTTAAAAGTTAAGTTTGCATCATTTTTTTTTTCCAACAGCTATCTTGCATTCAAGGAGTCTTTCAAAAGTAACATTTATTTGAAAATGAAAAGTTGAATTCAATGTCAACATTAGTTAAGAGTAGGTTTAGCTATGAGTTACATAAATGCACACAAGAGCAGCTTAACCATGCAGAACTCTGTTCTCTCCTGTAACAGTTTGGATACCCCCACTGTGTGGTTGGCATGGTCACATCTCTGTTACCTCAAACCCAGTGTCCCGCCACACAGCCAGCTACAGAGGGTGCCCTTGTCCTGTGGTCCAAAAAAAGATCCAGCTTTCACATCATGCTTTAAATGGAAGGATGGAAAAAGTGTAAAGAGCCCATATCACTGCTTTCAAAGGAATTGTTCAGAAGTTGCTATAGGACATTAGCTGGAGTTTAGCCACACGACCACCCCTAGCTGCATCTTTATTTCAAGTGGGAAAACAGTATCTTTATTTCAAGTGGCCCTAAGCACAGCTGAAAGCTAGGGGTTCTCAGAGACGGGAAATGGATATTTACTTGGGCAGGGGATTATTAGTATTTAATAGGCAAAATCTGAAATCCTATTTTTAAGATCAAAGCCCAAGAATAAGACCTGTTAGGCAACAAAATAGGTAACAAATACGAAGGCAGATGTGCAATTTACATTAAAGGAGTACAAATGAAAGCAAAGGGATGGCACTTCTTCCTATCACATTAACCTCCCCCAAAGAAAGATATTTTGAATAATTTATAGAAACATTAAGTAGTAAATAATAGTTACCTTGCTCCACTTGGAGCAGTGGAACTATAATTTTTTTTCAAAAGAGCATATCTTTTTAAAGTATTCACAATAATGTATTTTTTAAAATATTAGTCAGTTGTTTTGTTTTCTGAGCTTTTTTTTTTTTTTTAAGTGTTTCTTCTCGTAGCCTTTGCTGCAGACAATTTCAGTCCTCGTTTCAGTGATCTACCGACAGTGTGGTAAATGGAATTAGAGTTCAGTGATCATCTTTTCTTCCTTCCTCTTCTTATAATCTCAGCAACGATCGGCAGAATCCATTTAGCTGTACTTAGGAGGTTCCCAATCTTCCTGTCTTGTACTTTTCTTTGACACTTGGGTGGTAGCCATAGTTTTCTTAGGAAGGTACTGTCAGCCTTTTTAAAGCCGTGTGTCTCTTCCTAAGCTAATTCTTCACACTAGGTTAGTTTGCTTGGCCAGACTGAAATTTTCTATTGTTCGTCTCCAGTATACTGTGTAGATGAGCCTTTGTGAGTGTTGAGGATCCAAACAGAAGCCATTCATAAGGGGTGGGCAGGCTTCTGAGAAGCCACTGAGTCTGTGGACGGGACTGTGAATGCAGCTGTTGGCTGAATCCGCTTTGTATATTGGGTGATGAGTTCAGATTTTTGTCTGCAGCCCATCCTTCTCCCCTGTAGATACAGAGTTATACATCCAACACTTCCCTTGTGATTTCACCGAAAAGCAAACTTTTTACCCTACTTAGAAAACCTACAGGATCAGGTTCCTGTGTGTCGCTCTGAATCTGACATTTCTACATTTCCTTTTGCTCATAATTTTCTGACAATGCTTGAGAACGTTAAGTTCACTCCTGGCTTGGGGCTTTCACACAATCTTATCTTTCTGTTAGAACATTCTTCTTCCACAGCCTCAGATACTTAACTCCTTCTCCTCATTCTGATCTCATCTGAATTGTCACCTCCTCGAAGAGGTTGTCCATAATCAACTCATTAAAAATAGTCTATTTATGTGCCCAATAACTCCCTCTATTTGGTTACTATATTCTTATTTATAGTATTAATAATTATGAGATTACCTTATATGTTATTGTATGTATTTACTTTCTGAAGCCCCTCACTCTATTAAAAACAGGGGCTTGGTATGTTTTGTTTACTGTCAAAGCCATTATTAGAATAGCCATTAACTGGGGTATGAAGGCTTAAAACATTAATTTGTTGAATGAATGAATCATTCATTCATTTTGGTTGGTAGCAGTTTCGGTTCAACTGCTATAAAAAGAACCCAAAAGTCATCCTCAGAAAAGCACCAGCATGTGCAAATTGAAAATTTGAAGAGTGACTTTCTGATGTAAACATATTCTTTCTCAGCTCCAAATGTTTGTGAATGCCCTATGCAACTACTAGTGTAGGCTTCCCTGGATTTTTGTGGTAAAGATAACATCTAGTTGAATTGAGGCTAGAGAACATGTTTTGAGAATCTGTTTCCTCTACTGTTTTTTTCCTGTCTCCAGTTGGGAAATCACCTCTCTAGCCCCATCTACCCTCAGCCACCACTAGGCTTTACTGCATCAGCAATTTAAGTTTGAAGTTACTCCTTAAGAGGAAGTTCTACTCAGCCGTGATTTTAATTTTTCTACATGATATACACTTTTAATGGTTACAATTTTGCTACCGCAATCTTTCTTCTTGGATTTTTTTCCTTGAGTACCTTAGCCCTATCAGGGCAGAAATACATTTGCGGACATGTCTGTCTTTTAGAAAGTAAAACATGAAATCCCTGGAGATGTATCTTTCAAATTTGCAGTGATTCTACATACGAAACATATCCTGTACATTTGTGTGGCACTTGCGAGCCTTCAGATCTCTTCTCTCCAGTAAATTTCTTCACGTGTTTGCATTTGAGACAATTTATGAAAGTATGCTTATAATAGAATCAAGTGTTTTCTTCAAGATGGCTGGTGACATACTTCCAGAAGGAAAGGGTTATGACATACTTCCAGAAGGAAAGATAAAGACCAACACAGTGTGGTTTATAGCGTCCTTGTGGTTGTAAGTGTGTAACTTAATCACACACGTTATCTGTGTGTGTGTGGTTATGGGGCTGGGGGTGGGAAGGACTGGTTCTGGAAGTCCTGCTTCTGCTCCCTCTTCTAGGCCTAGCTCTTTTGTAACTGGGAATACAGAAGGATTAAGAGGGGCACAGCTTCTTAATCAACTTACGATCAGTATGTGGTGAGGAGGGGGCCTTCTTCTTATTATTATTCTTATTATTCTGGCTCCAAGTAATCCCACCATCAGCATTTGTGATGGTCTCCACCTGAATGTTTGCTAAGGACCCCCTCAAAGAGGATCAGCAGGGTCTCCCTTCAGTCCCACCAGCATATGGGGCCCTGGGTGGGGTGTAACCTCACTTGGCCAGTTTATGCCTTGGCAGTCTGGTTCCTACTTCCTCCAGTGTCCCTTCTGCTCTTTCAGTGGAACCAGTGGAATTGCTAGGGTCCTCTTCCTTCCACTCAGAGAGCCTCAGGGACCTGGAGTAGGATGCCACCGCCCTCTTAACCCAAACCACACTACACTTTTGTCCCTCGTCATCCTGTTGGTGACAGATCCTCCAGCAGCCCTCCAGCACCTTCTGGACCGGTTCTGGCAGCCACCAGTCTTTGTTCACACTCACACCTTTGGGTGCACATGTACACGTCACACTCTCTCTAGAAACTTCTCCTTGTGCACTGGGAGATAGCACTGAAATAAGCTTCAGATTCAGCAGCTCTGAAATCTTCCAGCAGCCTGTGTGAAGGATTCTGAGAGCATCACCAGCTACTCCACCCCCACCCGCCCCCAAATTCCTCACTCTTTTTCTTGTGTTTAGACACTCAATGGTCTTTCAAACTCTGTTACTGATTTTGGACAAGTTACGGTTGTTTTCTGGTACTTTGTGCTTTATCATCCCAGCAAGGACAATATTCGGAGGCTAAGTCTTAGTCTATGTTTCTAATACATATGGCAATTTTAAATGCCAAATATTTTAATGCATTACTAAGTTCATTACAGACAGAATGGCGTCATGAGCAACCTAACTTCCAGTGTGTACCTCTTAATTCTTAATCTTCTCTTGGCTTAAGTTTCATAAACAGAAACAAACTTTCTTCTGCTTCTGTCTTCTATGAGTCTTTTCTATCAAATCGGGACCTTTTGGAACTTTCCACAAGTTCATTTCATAACTGTTAATAACATCATTTACTTATGAAAGCTGTTTAAGACTCTCAATGCCAACAGACACTTCTCCTCTATATGCAGGAACTGTCAGCATCTTGAAGTGAGCTCCATAATTAATTTTTCTCTATTTTTTCATATACTTGAATTCTAACTGTGCTTCAATAATGGTAAATATTGCAGTATTGGGCGGTGCTTGTGGCTCTAAGGAGTAGGGTGCCAGCCCCATGTACCAGAGGTGCTGGGTTCAAACTGGGCCCTGGCCAAAACACACACACACACCAAAAAAAAAAAAAAAAAATTGCAGCATAAATCTAATACATAAATCAACATATCCGATAATGTAAAGAAATGTTGACCGACCAAATATATCATTTTCTTAAATAAATAACTAGTTTAAGATTTAATACCAGTTATTATAATCCTTATTGACAAGCATTTTGGAGAGCCTGAGGCAATCCCCTTCATAAATTTACTTTTTAAGCAGAGAAGTAGTAAAAAGTCTGTGACATTTAATTAGGTCTCCTGTCCACAGAATTACCATTGTAGACCTTTCAACATGGATGGATAATCACTACCTTGGGCAGACATATTTTAATGCCCCAAATATAAAATTAATTCTAATAAGGGCTTGCTCAGGAAGTAGTCATGGAGAAATGTGACAAAGTTGATGAAGAGAGGAGAGAAAAAATAACTTTATGATAAATAATGTATCGTTTTCATGCTTTTTTAACTGTTTTGTGCAATACTCCTTTTTCTCTTCTTTCTTCTTTTGTTTACTTGATCATATTAATCAGGGTTCTCCCAGAGAACAGAGAAAACATTCACTGCCACATGAGCACTTGTGAATAAGGGGAGACTGAGGATTAGTCAGAGCCACAGTTCAGATGCAGAGTATTTCCATTTCCAGTCCAAAGATGGCCTACGTCAGAATTGCCCAGGCTTGATAAAAGTGTAAGTTAGGGAACTCCAACTCATTCTACAGAAAAATATCTGAGGAAGGAGCATTAACCCCTATTTTTTTTATTGTTTCAGGTTTATTGAGGGTACAAAGAATTCTTTAACACCTAAATTTTAAGCATCTCTTCAGCATCAACTTTCTCAAGCATTCCAAAATTTGAAAATATTTGCTAATAGATTTTTTTCTTTAAAATAATTTGCAATAATGGGAGCCTTAAAAAAGAAAGCAGTGAGGAAAGAATTGGGGTTTGTCTTTTTTTTTTTTATACTGGATCCACTATTTATTTTCAGTTATAAGCGCTTTTCAAAAGTGTTTCTTGTATGTTGATCTACACCAACCTGATCCAGAATTTACAATATTTTCAATATTTTCCCTACAGTAAGTCAATGACTTCATCTTATTAAGCAGCAATTCACCCTGAAAGTACAAAACGTTTTCTCTCAATTCAACTCTTTCTTTCTCTGACTTTTCACCAGAGTGGGGGAAAAAAAAAAAAAAAAAAGTTGTAACATAAAAAATCAGAATACTGCTTCAGTTTGGGGGAATAAAATTGGGATTATAAGTCACTTAGACTGAAAAAAGCTAAATAATAGTAAGTACTTGTTCTCATTGAAGGAATGAGCAAGATTTTTCTCGGAAAGGAAAGTGATAAGAAACAGTATCCCAGTGGGGAGCATCATAAAATTAAGTCACAAAATCTACACCACCAAGGTCCCCCACTAATGACAAAGTCTACTTATGCCAAGCAGAAGAAAAGGAACTCTAGAAACAGACAGGAGCTGAATTCATGATTGCTTTCTGGAGAAGTCATTGCTTTGCAGAAGTTTGCTTACTAAGTCTGAGATGTAGTTCAATGCTGGGCAAAACTATTCACTTTTCTTTAGAAATTTTGCAGGACAGAAGCTCCTTAAATTATGGCAATTGTTGATAAAATATGAAAGTTTAAATATAACCAAAGGCCATACCCTAAAATTCTTGGTAAATCCTCAACATGTTTCACAATTTCTGAACAAAAACATGGATATGGATTTTCCATTCATATCACCTTAAACACAATCTGTATAAAAATCACAATAGTATGTTTAATAATGTAAGAAATTAGATTACAAAATTCAGTAAGTGCGAGAAGATCAAAAACAAGAGAAAAGGCCTGGAGGAACAAGCAGTGGGAAGGTTGGTACCCAGGGAGGAGAGGCGACTGCTCTTGCCCCTGGTTTACACCAGCTACTGTACCTTTGGAGCTGTTGCATGGTTGATCTGGATCTGCCTCTGCCAATGTTCTTACTACCCAGCTCTATAGCCACCGTTATGCTATCACCTCTGCTGCTGGTAAAACTATACCAGAACCCACAAGGAAAGAGCTGCTTCTCCCTGCCTCCTGCCTCCCATTCTTATGACATGCCATAACCTAAAGCCAACTGCCAAAAAAGCATAGAAAATATAGTTTGTGGTCCACTAGTCCCCCACAGTACCCAGCAGGGTTCAAAAGAATGAGAGCTGAGAGCAAAGAGGAAAATAACAATAACTGGCATGCAGTCTACATAATGTAGCGCCCAAATCAGCCTTGTCAGACTATGAAACAAGTGGTAGACAGAGATGAAGTAAAAATTGAGACAAGAAATTATTTATGTGTTCATCCCAATGGAAATAAACGAGGGAGACTTTGGCAAGTAAATTTTGCTTCTAGAATAACTGGTAAATTTGGGGTCTTTGCCCTAGTGAAGAAAAAGTTCTTATAGTTTATTAAAAGAATTCATTTTTGAGCATATATTATCCAGAAACCAAGCCAGTCAGGTGCAATTTTCAAGTGTTGGTTATGGTACAGTCTTACCAACATCTACAGGAAATGTTTGATCTACGAAACCTGAACAAAAGATACACGGATATGAAGCCAACGAGTCCTTGTATCTAAACTAGACTTTTTCCATAATGACTATTCTAAAAGAATTAATTGGTTGAAATTTTTAAAAATACCAGCACACATGGGCAATTGCATTAAACAGTAATAGTAGCTAGCATTTATTGAGCATTTACTAAATGCTACTCTTTCACTTTCATTATACACAGAATCTTATTTAATCCTCATCAAAACCTTATGAGGGGTTGGTACCAGTAATGAATTACCATTTTACAGATGAGAAAGAAATGAAGCAAAGAAAGTTAGGTGTCTGGCATCGAGTGACACAACTAGTGGAAGGCAGGGCCAAGACTCGACCCAGGACCCAGACAGAATTATAAAAAGTTGAGCTGTTAACAAGTTCAAACTTTAAAATTTATAAGTTAGCCATCCTGGTAACTCAGAACTAGAGAAGATTTGTCGAAGATGATTCATAAGAAAAGTGCTCATTCTCATCTTAAGTGATAGCATGGGGAAAGATAGATGAGCTGAATAAAAAGAGCCTCTTAAAGATTATTCAGATGACGGGGAGAGGAGAAATAAGAGTTGCTCAGCATCTTTACTGAGGACACCAGGGAAAACTAAAGTCTTCAAAATTTCTCACTATGTATTCTGTGCTATACTTGAGACCAAATCTTGCAGCAACCTATTAAATGTATAGTTGAAGTGACTTATATATCTTCCTGCCCTTGTTGAAGTTCTCCACTTATTTATTCCAATAGTTATGTTGCTAATCTTTAATTCATTCAAATTATTAAACGTCTGGAAAACATTCAAAGAGAGTGTAATCAGTGAGACTGAGAAAAGGGAAATATGGTCGGTAGAAATATAGTTGGTAGCAATGAAAATCTTGCAGAGAGGAAAGCATGGAAATGAGTTTAACTACTTTGGCATTTAGTGTTGGAGGAAGTGGTCAAGGTCACGGAAAGTCCTGTGGTGCACAGGACAATTTTTCATAACATACCCAGCTGAGACATGCTGGCCCAGAGTCACAGGACAAGGCATGGGCAGGTTTTTCTGATTTCAGAAACTTGCCCTGCAGGAGGATGGCAGATAGTGTGGGAGAGAGAGACCTCCTTTCCCAGATAACAAAGGTATCTTTGCTCTCATTGAATGAAGGATAGGCTTTCTCCTTTGATTTCCCAGATCTGTTGCCTTTTCTACCTTGAGCAAGACCCCACCCCCATCATCACAGATGCTGCAGTGAAGTAATTAGTAATTATAGCCTAATGGTCAATTCTCTACCCTCTTATTTATCAACCTCAGAGCAACATTTTAACACAATTGATCTTGTCCTCCACTTGAAATGCTTGGCTTCACTTGTCTTCTTTTTTCTTTTCATTGTTTTAATTTCAAAATATTAATTGTATACAAATGTTTTTGTTACATAGATAACATGTATGATGCTTAAGTCATGGTTTTTAGTATGCCCATCACCCAAATAGTGTTCATTGTACCTGACAGGTAAACTTTTGCTCCTCACCAACTCCCACCCTTCCCTCTTCTTGATTTTCAATGACCTTTACATCTTTTTGTGCCTGTGTGGGCTCATTGTTTAGGCCATTATTTAAAAAATAAAAAAATAGATGCTGGCTTAGATGCAAAGAGAAAAGAACATTTATACATTGTCAGTAGGAGTGCAAATTAGTACAACCTTCATAGAAAATAGCATGCAGTTCCTCAAATAAATCAATGTAGACCTTCCATTCTAACCAACCATCCTAGTACTGGGTATCTACACAAAGAAAAAGTCATTTTCTATTTTTCTAGCTCACTGGATGATTATTCTAAGTCCTTTTCACTGAATCTTCCTCCACTATATGCCTTATAAGTATTGAATGGCTTCAAGGTTCAGTCCAAGGATATCTTTTATATCTCTTTACATTTGTCCTTTAGATTGCATCCAGTCCCCTATCTGTGTATTATTGATTCCTAGAATTTATCTCTAGCCCAGTCTTCTCCCATGGACTCTGGACCGACACATCCAAATGCTTAGCTGGCATCTGGATTTGGGTATTTATTAGGCATCTCAAATTTAACATGAAACAAATCAAATTCTTGATTCCTTACTGTCTCTGGAATCCCTTTTCTTAACTATTTTTCAGTATGTCTTTACCATCTCAGTCAACATCCTCTCTATGAAAGTGATTGCTAAGGCCCAAAATGTCATAAAGTCATCTTTTACTCCTTTCTTCCACTTTCTACATTCTTTCAGCTAATTTCACTGTTTTCCCCTTCAAATTACACCATAAATCTGCTATTTCTCACCGTCTTCTACCTATCTAATTTTAGTCTGAGTTGCCATCACTTTTCCATCTAGACAGACAATTGTCATGCTTCTAAATGTCTTGCTGGATTCTTCCCTCAACCTCAATCTGCTCTCCATATACCATCCAGAACTATCAGCTTCTGTCACTTTTCTCACATAGCCCTACATGATGTAGCCCTTGCTAACTCTGACTTAATTTCTTGTATATATATTTATTCACACATTATGTACTAATAGTGCTGGGTTTTTGCTGTTACTCCAACCTGCCAAGCATATTCTCAAGTAGAGGTCAATATACACTATAACCTCTACACTTGACCACCTCCTTAAGTTGACCTAGTTTCCACAGACCAGACATGTACTACATGTGTATATCAGTTAACTAAGCCTCATTCCTTACGTTGTCCACAGCTGACCATCTCCCTACATTGACCACCTCCTTAAGTTGACCTAATTTTCACAAACCAGACATCAACCATAGGTATGTATCAGTATATAGGCCTAGTTCCTTAAATTGACCACTTCCATATGTTTACCAGTTTATTACAGTCCCTTGAGTGGTCAACTTACAGAGGTTCTACTGTAGTTGCTATATTTCTAGCCCAGGACATTCTCACCTGAGACATGATCATGGTTCATACCCTTATATTATTCAGGTCTCTGTATCAAAGGTCCTTCCCAGAAAGGTCTTTTCTGTCCATCTTATCGAAAACAGAGTCCTGTTCCCTCTCTGTTCTCTTATGAGTTATACTTTACAGGCCTGTGTCACACAAGGTCCTACACAGTAAGAATATACACCAGGTGATTCAAAAGAAGAACTATATCATAGCAAAGGTGTTGGAACAGGTAGCACAGAATTCAGAAGAACAGGCAACTACTACAACTTTTTGTACTAGAGGGGAAAAGAGATATGCTGTCAGCAGAACACGAGACCTGCCCGTGGAGGGAGGGTGAAGGGTGGGTTCACATGTTGACTTGCATATAGAAGAGAGGTAGCTTATATAGAGAAGATGACACCTTTGTATGATATATGTCTGAAACAAAGAGGAGAAATAATCCAGATTATTTTTTCCTCTTTCCCTCTAGTCTTCTATTAATGCCTCCTTTTAACCAGAACTAGATGGAAACCAGAGCTGCAGGGACCCTTGAAATAGATTTGAGAACAGTGATTAAGTGAACCAGCACAAACACTTCCTTGAGTTTATTTATACATGCAGCTATTATTGTTGTTGTTATTGTTGAATATCTGTCTTCTCCATCGGAAGATAAACTTCACAAAGAAGATGGACTTTGCCAATTATGTTCCCTCCTATACCTCTGGTGCCTGGCACACTACACTGTGCATAAATATTTATGCATGAGGAAAAGGGTATGTTTTCATCTCAAAATGTTTAGAATATGTCCTTCTATCCAAAGTCTCAATGAGGACGTTATCTGTCTTCAAACCTGCTGAACAACTTGAAGACTATGGTTATCGCTGATAGAAAGGGAAGACTCCATGCCTTTTAGAACAAGGAACATTAGCAAGGGGATACTAAGGGCTGGGAGTGAAGATTATGGATAAAGCCACCACACCAGGTATGGGCTCACATGAGTTGGTAGCTCACAAAGGATATCTTGATTTAAAGAACTAGAAAATTTTTCTAATACAGCTAAAAAAAATGATTTTTTCCAAAATATTCTCTTTATTTACATAGAAACATGTAGGAAGAGATAATTAATTCCAACTGGAAATCTCTTTCAAAAAGATTTTATCAAGGAAAAAGATTAATTCTAGCTTTTTAGGGGGAAATAGAAAAAACAAAGTAAATACTCAAACAAATGAGAAATAAAACACTGCTTTTAAGAACAGAAATATTCAAATTAATATGCCCTGTGGTTGTCCATGTTACAGAGACCTGGCAAACTCAGGTTTGAAATGACAGATCCTCCATCCTCTGGAGGTACTTTGAGTAGCTCCAGATGGCAATGGACATCAACATGTTGGGTGGGTGAGACAGGTGAACAGTGTCTCCCCTGATTATTCATGATATCACAAAGTGAACAAATGATAAAAGCAAAACACCAAAATATTAGATAGTTAAGAAAGATGACATGATGCCAATGTCGGCAACTAGGAAAGTCCTAGAGCAGACAGACGTGTTTTAAACATCCAGTATAGAACAATGGCAGGAGTGCCAAGATCTTAATTATCCTCCACTGGGCTCACTGCATCTGGTCGGATTTTATACATGCTGATTAGTTATTAATGAGCTTCTAAAAGCAGCTAAATACAAATGCTTTTGTTTAAATGTAATATCAAGTTATTTCAAAGTCCCCCCCAAAAGATGTTGGAGACATAAACTTTGGATATTGAACCTGCTATATTTTGTGCCATGTGGTGATGTCATAAATTAGAAGAGAAGGATAGAAGGGAAGGAGGAAGAAAGGAAGACCTGGTAATCCAAAAGGAAGTCAAAAACAAGAAAAAATAAAATCGAGAAAAGAGAGAAGTAGGATATGGATTGCAGAGGGAAAATGTGAATGAGACCCCTGAGTTCTCCCTGCAGTTGGCTGGTGGGGGGAAGGCAGAGTGGGAGGAGGAGAAAATGGCTGTGGCTGTTCCTGTCCTGCTGAAGTCTTAGGCACAGTGATTGGAGGTGTGGCAGAACAAGCTTGTCACTGACAAGTCCAGTTTTTTCTAATCTAAACAATGCCAACGTCCTCTGTTTTTATTTGTTTGTGGTTGTTATCTAAGTGATTGTGTAACAGCTATCCTAGAGAAAAATATGTCACATATGTTTGGGATCAGAAACCAGGTGCTGTTCCATTTCCTTTGTTCTACTCAGCTTCCAGGATCTATTTTCAAATCAAAATGATGGAAAGATAAGAGGTAACTGAAAATAAAAGCTGAAAAATAATACAACATCCCATTCACATGACAAAACAGCTCCTTTAAGCAAACACACTATGTATCTCTGCCTCTCAGTAAAGGTTTAGTTGCCCAACCAAAATTTGAATGAGTCTGTATGTGTCTGTGTGTCTGTGTCTGTGTCTGTGTGCACCCATGCCTGTGCAGGGCGTACCCGTCTATGTCCATGTGATTAACTTGACCTCACTCTTACCTTTTAAACTCTTAGCCCAATCAGCTAACTGCTTGTTTATTCATCTTAAAAAAAAAAAAAAGTAGAATATTACTGACTTGTTTCAGGAGTCTTGGAAAGGAAATAATAAACAGTGAAAATATCATAGTCATTGAGATTGAACTATAAGCTCATAAGTCATTATTAGACAATTAAAGGTAACAAAAATATTTGTTGTATGACTTATAGTAATTATTTTCTTAGTTTTAAAACCCTGGCAACTAAGCCAAAGAAAGTACTGCATCTAATATTAAAATCTTCAAAACTTTATTCGATATTAATAACATTTTAAGCATATAATTTTTGTCTTGAAAATGAATGTATGAAGAAAACGTACATTGTATTCTTAGTAGCTGATAATAGTATCGTGAGTTAATCTCTTCAGTCTCCTCATTAGTGATTGATTTGCTGCTTATTACTAATCTGCTTCATGTCATACAAACAAAACATTTATGTAAATGTTTCCCCAAGATTATGAAACCAGCATGACTTTGTAGAATCTGCATTTGCTGGGTGTCTATGTGTATTCTCTCTGTGATTCAAACCACTTCAAATTACAATGATAATTTTTATCTTAGGATTATAGTTCACTTCTATATTTTCTTACCATCCTGATTAAAGTAACATTAAAACTATATATTACTATGAACAAGTCATTCAAAACATAATTTGTGGTTTTAATTTTAGTAAATATGTATCAGTACCCACTGTATAGCAGGCACCCTGCTAGATAGTTTGACATTTTATTTACACAGTATTCCAGAGAATGAGGCTTTCTAAATGAGGAAACCATTAAGGCTTTTCTATTTACATCATTATTATTATTTCATTATTCACATATTGTAATCTCCTCAAACAGATCATTAGCCACCCACAGTCTTAATTCACTCTCAAGGAAGAATTTTATTAAAGTGGGTATTTTCTAATTGCAGTTAGTAGGAAAGATCTAAGACTTCCTACTCAGCCTCTTTTGATTATTAAGTTCAAAGATCTGCCCCAAATGGGCCAATGTTGCATTTATATCAACTGATCCTTTCACTAGCATCCATTCACTGCTGAGGCCTTGCAGAGCAGAATCAGCTCTCTCTCCTGAAAACATGAGTCAATGACTAAGAGGACTCTAGTTCTAGACAGGAAGAAGACAAAAAACCCAATTCACGGGCAAGAGCTGGAGAATGAGGGGCAGACTGAGAATTGGTTGGTGGCCATTCATGCATCCAGTGCTTATGCTGGACATTTGGAGATGCACATTTTAAGTCTCTGGATCCTAATTTTCTTTTTGCTGAGTCTCTCCTTAGACTCATCATGCAGGTCATGACCTACTTTTGTGGGCTCATCATGCAGGTCATGACCTACTTTTGTGGGCTGCGGTTTCAATGACAAGCTGTGATTTTCACAGCCTTTGCAGTACTATTCTGTATGTGGTTTGAAGGCTAAGACTGACTGATGATTAATATCAAGTTTCTACATGAATAATAATATTATAGCTCAACAAGTAATAATAATACAGTAAACCCCAAATAACGATATAAATGGGAACCCAAAATGGCAAGGTCACATTATTTAGAGTTAGCGAAATAAGAGGCTGGGCGCGGTGGTTCATGCCTAAAATTCCAACACTTTGGGAGGCTGAGGAGGGGGTATCTGTTGAGACCAGGAGTTTGAGACAATCCTTGACAAAATGGTGAAACCACATGTCTACAGACAAATAAATAAAATAAAATATAAGAATATTTAAAGAAAATAATAAAGTTAGTGAAAAAAGGAGAGTGAGCCTGCTATGAGAAACCGCCAACCCTCTTATATCCAAAATTTGTAAAATAAAGAAATGTTACCACCAGAATTTCACTGTAGCTCCACTTATCTAACAAGTATCAAGATTTGCAGTAAGGGTTTTATTCTATGTGGAATATTTTTATATTTTACATCTATAAATGGAGAAATTACGATCTAGGGAAGTTGAGAAATTTGCCCAAAGTCACACAGACTGAATTTGGCATTGCAAAGAGAGAAAATGAGAGAACCTAGACTCTGAACACTTGGCTTTAATGAGTAACCAGAGTACATGGCTCATGGCTCAATTCCAGATTCCATCTCTAGATGCAAGTAAGATTTGTAATACTGGTCATGCTGAGTGAGATTGATCTTATGAGTAGAAGTAAATTCAACTTGGAGGGCCAGGGAAAGAATGAGGCTTGGCACACTCTCTCGCTAGCAGCAGGCAAACATCCTTGAATAGTCTTCACGGCGTGGGATAACAGCTGTGAACTGGCCTCGCTGAAGCTTCATCACAGCTTGCTTTTTATTTTGTGATTCAGCTAATATTTATTAAACTTTTAGTGTGTGCAAGGAATTCTTGGAATGGCTGGGACTCTGCAACTCTCATAGGGATCTTACTTAATTGAGCGAGTCTTGGGCACAATGCAGAGTAAATTTGTGAGATCTTGGATTTTTGTAAACTATTTCTACTTTATTTGGAGTAGTCTTTCCTTATTCTTGGCTTCCTTTCACATTATGAGGCCAGACACAGAGTGACAGAGGAGGAAAATTGATTGGCCTACAGAGACCTAACAGACATCAAGTCCCTGGCTGTAGTGGGAATAAAGGTGAACAAGCTGCTGTCTCCAGGAGTGGCACAGTTGCCTGGCTGGCTGTCTGGTCACGACATCAGGGACGGCTAATGGCAACTAAGGGTAAGATGACTGGTAGGCTACAGAGCTGTCAGCAGAAAGGAACTGATATTGGGACATTCAGTTATTGAAATACTATGTTTGGAAACAATAAGGTAAAGGTCCAGTGAAACAATCCAGGGCATTCTCCTCATTTCCCCAGCCTCTACCATGTATGAGGGATTGAGGCATTGTGCTCACTGGGGATACAGTGATGCAAAATTCTCTCACCAATCAAGCTAATAGAAATTTTTCTTCCTTTGGGACCAGTGCTACTCTTCTTTCAAAAAGTCATATAGAACTTATAATTCATTGTAACGGGATGGCATATAACTTTGTGTACTTTTCTTACTCCTCAGAGGTATAAGTTTACTAAAAACAGAGGCAGTCTCTCACTTATACTTGTCCCCACTCAAAATAAAACCAAGAATAATATTTAGTTGATGGTAAAAATACATTTTACCATGGTAAGCAATGTTTGCAGCATTAAACAATAGACATCAACTCTGTTTAAGCCACCATCAGCATCTCTTTCCAAAACCACTGCAAACCAGCTCCTGACTGGTGCCTGAACTTTAATTAGTGGCCCCTTCACTCTTCACTAAAGCCACACTGCTACTTAAAAGATAAAAATTATCCTGACATTTTTGTCTTATACCTTCTTATGAGTTTGACTTGCAATGAACACAAAACTCCTTCACATGATCTACAAAGTCTAAAATTTTTCAAATAACTTTTTATCTCCAGTCACATTTCATCACTCTTCCCTTGTCGTTGTCAATAGTCCAGCCATTCATGTATCTGTATGTGTGTGAACAGTGTCAGTGTATATGTGTGATGACTGTGTCTTCATCCTAGATCTTCCAATTCTTGATTTTACCGCCTTTGTATATCCTGTTCCTTATACATGAAAACCTCCTTCCCCACTTACAGTCTCAACTCAAATGGCATTTCCATTTCCCTCGCCTCATATAGATTATGTCTCTTTTGTTGTTCTCTCCATTAAACACATTCTTTCATAGCATCTAGTACTTTTGTATGTATATATTCACCTATGGGTTGATTTATTTGATATCTCTCCAGCACATTAAATTTTGATTACAAGGGAGACTTTATCTAACAACCACAACCAGTGTAACCTAATTCTTTGTACCCTCAATGAATCCCAAACAACAACAACAAAAATATATTTACAAAGAATACTTGAATGAATGAGTGATATGCAATACCTCTTATTGAAGGACTGATCTGATTTTTATACTGTCCCATTCACTAGAACCCAAAAATAACTTTCTACCTTCTGAGAGGTTTATGCACAATTGTAATGTAGAAGAAGGATGGCTTGTGCCAATACTGTTTTGCATCTCAAGGAGATGCAATAATCCTGCCACAATCCTCCTTTAAGGATATTCTAATTCAGAGATGCCCAGATTTTTCTGTAAAGGGCCAGGTGCCAAATGTTTTCAACTTTGCCAGCAGCATAATCTGTCACGGTTACTCAATTTTGCTATTGTAGGGGATAAACAGCCATAGGAAGTATGTAGATGAATGAATGTGAATGTGTTTCAATAAAATTTATTTCTAAAAAAGGTGATTTGAGCCCATAGGCTGTAGTTCACCAATCTCTGCTCTAAATGGCCATAAACACAGCTTTAGATAACACATTTATAGTACCATATTGCCTGGACTATTGTAAAAGCATCCTATGTGGTACTGATCCTTCTTCTCTTGGATCCCTGCCTTCTATTCTTGCTATAGTGTTGAAGGTGACCTTGTCCAGTAGCCTACCATTTTACTCCATTTGAAAGACAATTCATGACTTTAGGCCATGACTAACAATGCTCCCTCTCTCCCCCACCTTTACCTCTCTGAGCTCATCTCCTCTCAATCCTCCCTTCTTTTATTCCACTCCAGCCACACTGGCCTTGAGCTGCTCCTTGAACATGTCAGGCAGATTTCTGCCTCCATGTCTTTGCACTTCAGATTTCCTCTACCTGGAACATGCTTCTCCCAAAGACATCTCAACCAGCTGCTTCTCTTTTCTTAGGCTATCTTCCAGAAGTGATCTTCCTGATGTGGACTTTCTTGGCTCCCCTATCTAAAATCTCCCATCCCACCCCAGACATTTCTAATCCCCCTTTTCTGCTTACATTTCTCATTCATCAATACATAACACACTATAGATTGTATTTATTTGTCTTAGTTATTGTTTGACTTTCTCATTGGAATGTAAGACCCGTGAGGACAGGGATGTTGAGTGTCTTCATCACTGCAGTATTCTTAATGTCTATAGTGGTGCCAAACAAACATATATAGTTTCTAGTCAAGTTTCTATCTGAAAAAATTTGTACATATCGTACTCATCTGTAAGCTCAGATTAAGAATGCATATAGGTCACATTTTAGCCATTTCTTTCCTCTGAACCATCTCTCTCCTCTGACAGGATAGATCTGAAGAAAGGAAAATGAAGTTTCAAAACTCAAAACCAAGACATGCCTTTTTTCTCAATTAAATGCATGCACATAAATTGGGTATTAAGACGTTTTGCTTAAATTCTCTGGATATTGATGAATGTGTTGACCAGATCTTTAGACATTGGTCAAAATAATTCCAGAAATACTCTTCTTAGCTCCAACTTCAAACAACTTAAATTCCTTTCAACTCATGAATGGGTTAATAAACTGTGATATACGTATACCATGGAATACTATTCAGCTATAAGCAAGATGAAAATTTTATATCTTTTTTAACCTGGATGGACTTTGAGACCATTCTACTAAGCAAAGTATTACAAGAATGAAAAAATAAGTATCTCATGTACTCAGTACTAAATTGAAACCAGTAATTAACACCTACATGCTCACAAAAGAAAAACTTGATGAAATTCGATTTTGAGGTAGAGATAAGGGATTGGATAAATTTCTATCCAATGGGTATGTTGCATAGGTATACTGCACACTTCCTGGATGAAAGACACAACTACAGCTCAGATGTTAACTTTACAAAACCAAGCTATGTAACCTAATCATATGTGCCACCATATTAATCTTATATTTTAAAAAAAAGAATGTATTTCATAACTTCAAATGGAAAACACCATGTGAATACATGTTTTCTTTATACTATGGAACAAAAAAATTAAGATTTTTAATATTCGAAAGTGTATGTGGGTTACTTATGAATGTATGAAGTTGACTCAAGTAGGATATATTTTAATGACTCAATCATAGAAAAAGGGGAAAAGCATGATTGGAATTGGAATTTGTATGTGTGTGTTTGTGTATACGTATAATTAAAAAAGACCAGAGTAAGTAGAATTAGTTGAAATTTTTAAAACTGGCTGCTTTATTTGAAATAGAAATGAAAGCCATTTCTTCTTAATCTGTAAGCCAAACTCATCACTAATGTCTTCCCTTTCATTACTAAGTCATATTTACATAATCTTTCTGAATGCTAGTGTCATTTCTACCACACCAGCTTTCCCATTTATGCATTTTCCTGAGACCTTATAGTTTCTATTCTGAATTATATATAGTATCTTAAACATAGTAGGGAAAACAACAAATGCCTGGTTTTCTGCATTAAAAGTAGTTCTATAATGTTTCAATTTGGGGGGGAGATTCATCAAGGGTACAAGAAACCAGTTTACACTAATTACATTCTCTATAGTCTCTCTTATACTTGTGTCTTGCCCCCAAAAGGTGTGTCACACACCTAGACCCCCACTCTCCCCTACCACCCACCTTTCCTCTCTCTGCTCTTCCTTCTCCCACCCCCTCCCTTCATTCCACTCTGTTCTTCCTTTCCCCCCACCCCGTCCCTCCTGCTCTCTCTCTCTGCTCTGCCCTTCCCCCACCCCCCACCATGTACTAGGTCATTAATTGTCCTCGTATCAAAATTGAGTACATAGGATTCATGCTTCTCCATTCTTGTGATGTTTTACTAAGAATGATGTGTTCCACTTCCATCAGATTAATACAAAAGATGCAAAGTCTCCATCTTTTTTAATGGCTGGATAGTATTCCATGGTGTACATATACCACAGCTTGTTAATCCATTCCTGGTTTGGGGGCATTTAAGCTGTTTCCACATTTTGGCTATTGTAAATTGAGCTGCAATAAACAGTCTAATGCAAGTGTCCTTATGGTAAAAGGATTTTTTTTCCTTCTGGGTAGATGCCCAGTAATGGGATTGCAGCTTGAGTTACTAGGGTTCTCCATACTTCATTCCAAAACGGTTGTATTAGTTTGCAGTCCCACCAGCAGTGTAAAAGTGTTCCTTTCTCTGCACATCCATGCCAGCATCTGGAGTTTTGAGATTTTGTGATGTGGGCCAATCTCACTGGGGTTAGATGATATCTCAGGGTGTTTTTGATATGCATTTCTCTAATAATTAGGGATGATGAACATTTTTCCATATGTTTGCTAGCCATTCACCTGTCTTCTTTAGAGAAGGTTCTATTCATCTCTCTTGCCCATTAATATATGGGATTGTTGGCTTTTTTCAAGTGGGTTAATTTGAGCTCTCTATAGATCCTAGTTATCAAGCTTTTGTCTGATTCAAAATCTGCTAATATCCTTTCCCATTGTGTAAGTTGTCTATTTGCTTTGATTTTTATCTCCTTAGCTGTAAGGAAGCTTTTCAGTTTAATTAAGTCCCACTTGTTTATTTTTGTTGTTGTTGCAATTACCATGGAAGTCTTCATAATGTCTTTCCCCAGGCCAACATCTTCAAGTGTGTTCCCCACACTTTCTTTGATGATTTTTATCATTTCATGCCTTAAATGTAGGTCTTTTATCTATCTTCAATCAATTTTTGTGAGTGGAGAAAAGTGCGGGTCCAGTTTCAGTTTTCTACATGTGGATATTGAGTTCTCCCAACACCATTTATTGACCAGGGATTCTTTGCTCCAGTGTATGTTCTTGTTTGGTTTATTGAAGATTAGGTTAGTTTCATTTTTAGTTAGTGTTAGTTTCATTTCCTGGTTTTCTATTCAATTCCAAACATCTATATCTCTATTTTTGTGCTAGTACTATGCTGTCTCGACCACTATGGCCTTGTAGTACAGCCTAAAGTCTGTTATGCTGATGCCCTCAGCTTTGTTTTTATTACTAAGAACTTCCTTAGCTATATGGGTTTTTTTCTGGTTCCATACAAAATGAAGAATTATTTTTTCCCAGTCTTGGAAGTACAATGTTAGTATTTTAATAAGGATGGCATTGAATTGGTAGATAGTATTGGGAAGTATAGAGATTTTAACAATGTTGATTCTTCCCAGCCATGAGCATGGTATGTTCTTCCATTTGTTAATATCCTCTTCTATTTCTTTTCCTAGGGTTTCATAATTTTCTTCATAGAGGTCTTTCACCTCTTTTGTTTGGTATATTCCTAGGTGTTTCATTTTATTTGAAGCTATGGTGAAGGGATTTGTGTCCTTAATTAGCCTCTCATCTTGGCTGTTACTGGCATATATAAAGACTATTGACTAGGGAACGTTGATTTTATATCCTAAGACATTACTATATTTTTGATGACTTCCAGGAGTCTTGTGGTTGAGTCTTTGGGGTTCTCTAAGTATAAGATCACATTGTCAGCAAAGAGGGAGAGTTTGATCTCCTCTGCTCCCATTTGGATGCCCTTTATTTCCTTCTCTTGCCTAACTGTATTGGTAGAACTTCTAGCACTATGTTGAACAGTAGTAGCCATAGTGGACAATCTTGTCTGGTTCCAGTTCTAAGTGGAAAAGCTTTTATTTTTACTCCATTCAGTAAAATATTAACTGTGGGTTCATCATAGATAGCTTCGATCAGTTTAAGAAATGTGCCACCTATGCCTATACTCTTCAGTGTGCTAATTAGAAAAGGATGCTGGATTTTGTCAAATGCTTTTTATGCATCTATTGAGAGGATCATATGAGCTTTGCTTTTGCATCTGTTAATATGGGGAATAAGGTTTATGGACTTACGTATGTTAAACCAGCCTTGCATCCCTGGGATGAAACCTACTTGATCATGATATATGACTTTTTTGATGATAAGCTGTAATCTATTGGCTAGGATTTTGTTGAGAATTTTTGCATCTATATTCATTAGTGAAATTGGTCTGAAGTTCTTTTTGGTTGGGTCTTTTCCTGGTTTTGGTATCAGGGCGATGTTTGCTTCCTAGAAGGTGTTGGGGAAATTTCCTTCCTCCTCAATTTTTTGGAATAATTTCTGCAGATGGAAATAATTTTCTTTGAAATTTTGATAGAATTCTGGTGTGAATCATTCCAGACCAGGATATTTGTTGTTGTTGTTGTTGTTGTTGTTGTTAGATAGTTTATTGTTTCTTTGATCTCAGTGTTTGAATTTGGTCTGTTCCAGAGATCTATTTCTTCCTGGCTAAGTCTAGGGAGAGGGTGTGATTCCAAATATTGATCCATTTCCTTCACATTGTCAAATTTCTGGGCATAAAGTTTCTTATAGAATTCAGAGATGATCTCTTATATCTCTGTGGCATCTGTTGTTATTTCCCCTTTATCGGTTCTGATCGAGGTTACTAGAGATTTTACTTTTCTATTTCTAGTTAGTCTGGCGAAAGATTTATCTATTTTATTTATTTTTTCAAAAAAACAACTCCTTGTTTCATTAATTTTCTGAATAATTCTTTTGTTTTCAATTTTATTAATCTTTGATTTAATTTTGAATATTTATTTTCTTCTGCTAGGTTTAGGATTAGATTGTTCCTTTTTTTCCAATTCTATAAGATGACGTGTAAGTTTGTTGATGCACTCTCTTTCTCTTTTTCAGATGTAGGCATCAAAAGCAATAAATTTTCCTCTCAGGACTGCTTTTGCTGTATCCCACAGGTTCTAGTAGTTTGTGTCTTCACTGACGTTATGCTCAAGGAGGTTAATGATTTCCTCTTTTACTTCTTTCTGCACCTAACTCTCATTCAGCATAAGGTTGTTTAATTTCCATGCCTTTGTGTGGGGTGGAACATTTTTGCTGGGGTTGAGTTCCACCTTTAGTGCCTTGTGATCTGAGAAGATACAAGGTAAAATTTCAATTCTCTTGATTCTGTTGAAGTTTGTTTTATGTCCTAGGATATGATAAATTTTGGAGAATATTCCATGGGCTGATGAGAAGAATCTATATTCTTTAGCTTTGGGATGAAGTGTTCTATATACATCTATCAAGCACAGCTGTTCTAAGGTCTCATTTGAGTCCCTTATATCTTTGTTTAATTTCTGTTAGGGGATCTGTCCAGCTCTGTAAGAGGAGTGTTAAAGTCCCCTGTTATGATGTTATAGGATATCATATTGCTCAGACTAATTAAGGTCTGTTTCAAGAATCTGGGAGCATTTCAGTTGGGTGCATAAATATTTAGAATTGTAATGCCTTCTTGTTGTATTTTTCCCTTCACCAATATGAAGTGTCCATCTTTGTCTTTTTTGACTTTAGTTGCTTTAAATCCACTTGTATATGAAAATAAGATTGCAACCCCTCTTTTCTTCTGAATTCTGTTTGCCTGGAAAATTGTCTTCCAACCATTAACTCTGAGTTTTAATTTGTCTTTTGAAGCTAGATGTGTTTACTGCAGACAGCAGATGGATGGCTTGTGTTTTAATCCAATCAGCCAGTCTATGTCTTTTCAGTGGGGAATTCAAGCCTTTAACGTTTATTGAGTTAAATGATAAGTGTGGTACTGTTCTAGTCATCTTATTTTGTGAAAGTCTATTGCTCACTTTTATCTTTTGCATCATTGTGGAAGCTAGGTTCTGTCCTTTAATTTGCTGGTGTCCATTGTGATGGTCAGTGTGTAGAATAGGTTAAAGTATTTTCTATAGAGCTGGTCTTGTTGTGGCAAATTTCCTTAATGTTTTCATATCAGTAAAAGATTTGATTTTTCTGTCAATTTTAAAGCTTAGCTTAGCAGGATATAGAATTCTGGGCTAGAACTTGTTTTGTTTAAGTATATTAAATCTAGATGACCATTGTCTTCTGGCTTGAAAAGTTTCATCAGAGAAGTCTGCAGTCACCCTAATGGATTTGCCTCTGTAGGACAATTGGTGCTCACCCCTGGAAGTTTGCAGAATCTTTTCTTTTGTCTTGACTTTGGACAGGTTCATCACAATGTGTCTTGCAGAAGCTCTATTTGAGTTGAGGTGACCTGGGGTACAATATCCCTCCGAAAGGAGTGTGTCATAATCTTTGGTGATATCTGGGAAATTTTCATTTATAATATTCTCTAGTATGGCTTCCATTCCTCTGGGGCATTCTTCTTCCCCTTCTGGGATACCTATAACTCATATGTTTTAATGCTTCATATATTCTTCATAACGTTCCTCTCTTATTTGATTCTGTTTTTGGATTCCCTTTTGGTTATATTCCATTTCTCAGCAATTTCCTTCATTGTTTTTTGGTTATTTTTCACTTTCTCAGCAATTTCCTTCATTGTTTTGATCATCTGTATTTTAAATTCCCCTTCTGTTAATTCTAACATTTCTTTGTAGGTGGAATCCTCTGTGGTAGCTACCTCACAGTCCCTTGAAGTGGTTGCTCTGGACTGGTATTTCATGTTGTCAGGATTTTTCTGCTGATTCTTCTTCATAAGTGTTTTCTTATATCTGTTTCCTTGCCCTAATTTTCCTTTCACCTCCTCTTGCTCATTAAGTTGCTGTGCCTCTGGCCTAAATTTTTGATGAGTCCTTTTGGTACAGGACCAGAAGGTTGAGAAGATTGAAGAGGAAGAAGGGAAAAAATATTTAAAAGAAAAAAGAGAAAGGAGAGAGGGTGAGTCAAAGGGAATATTGACAAAAAGAAGAGAAGCACAGAAAGAGGGAGACAGGAGTAATGAAAGTGTATAGTAGGGTACTTTGACCCGCACGTTAAGAATACCCAACCTCTGGGAGTGCTGGGTTGAGTGGTTCCCTTGAGGTCAGAAGCTCTTTGTGAGCCTGAACAGACATGGTACCCCACCTTCACCAAATAGAGAGAAAAGACAAAAATACAATAAATCAAACCAAAACAAACAAACAGAAAACCTTACAGTATAAAATTGGGGGAAAGAAACAGGGGAAGAAACACCAGCAAAAAGTGAATTTCATATTATTAAAGAAGGCAACAATGGAAAATTAGATTTATACTAGAAAAATGAAGAAAGAAGGAAGAAGAAAAATCTAGGGGGGAGTTGAAATAATAATAATAATTAAAAAATTTAAAAACAAAGCAGTGTATATATCTTTCTGAATATTGTCTGGGCAACAGGTGATCTTCTGGGGTATGAGATGCTAATCACAACGCTGATACTGTTGTATGAGATGGAGATTGGAGGCCTCTGCTGACTATTTTGCCCTCAAACCCTGCAGGGTTGAGAGCTTGAATGTCTCCTCAGCACACTTAAAAGACACTTTAAACTGTTAACCTTGGCTAAGTGGAAGCTTTCCCAGGAAAGCACTTGTCACTGGGATCTCTCCTGAAGTGGCTGCCCATTTATCCAGAGGGCCCAAACCAGCCTCACTTTATGCCCCTGCGGGCCAAGGCTGCAAGGCTGCCCTCCCACTGCCAAACACTGAAAGTTCTGCTCTTCCTCAGCATCTCAGTCCCGGCCTTTGGAGCTGCTTGCAGTCTCACTAGATCATTCGCCCAAGGTCTCCCAGCCCAGCCTCACTCTGTGACGCTGAGGGTGGAGCCTACAGGGACAGTTCTCCCACAATGGCTGCTAGCACAGCCCACATCTGAAAAATGTTAATTCTGTTCTGGCCCGGTGGCTTAGTCCCGTGCCCTAGACAATGCTTAAAGACACCCACCCTCTCACCCAAGTTCTCCCAAGGTAATTCAACTGTGTGCCAAGTCCAAACAAACAAAACAACCCACAGAGAAGGCTTTCCCTGTTTGCCATCTTGCTGCTGTTGTAGTTACAGCTGCTGTAGCCTGTTCACAACCACTTGCCACTTTTCCCTGCTTTTGTCCTTCTCCTGGGGTCCATAAGTCTCTCACTGTCTCCCTGCATCCCCAAAGGGATGTGTCTGTGCAGAGCCCACAAGCCAGAGATTCCGGGAGTCTTCTCTCCCCAGTCTCACTGCTCTTGGTTGCAAAGAAGCTATTACTTGGCCACCATCTTGCTCCACCCCCTCAACCCCACACCCCCACCCCCCATGTTTTAAATTCTTTTTTTTTTTTTTTATTGTTGGGGATTCATTGAGGGTACAATAAGCCAAGTTACACTGATTGCAATTGTTAGGCAAAGTCCCTCTTGCAATCATGTCTTGCCCCCATAAAGTGTAAGCATCTCTTTAAAATATGCCTTCTCTCACTAGGACTGAAAATTCCTCAAAATAGAAAGTATCTAAACCTCCCTTCCTCTCTAATCCCTCAAAACCCAAAACATACTAAATAACTTGTTTGACTTGATTTATTTTTTTAAAAAAGGAACATTTATATGCATCAAACATTTAGGAATTAAAGATTATAATTTTACATTTTCTAAAATAAAGTATTTCAGTAAAATATAGTGTTATAAGGAGAGTGAAAAAATGTTGATTCATCCAAAATCAGACAAGTTATTGTGTTGCTGCTGCTGCTGCTGTAAAATCTTTGGTTCTCCCAGTGTTTTATGAGTTAGACTAAAAAACAGACAACAAAACCTACTCTAATTTAACTCTAGTTCCTGATTTGCTCATATTAGTTTTAAGGCATCAGTGAGTTATCTCTGCTGAGTTTATCTCAAGTTAAGAACAAATTTAGCTTTGAAGAAAGGAAGTAAAAGAGAAAGGGAGAGATGAAAGGAATAAATCATGGAGGGAGGGAAAAAAATCTGGTGGGAAGGAGGAAAAAAAAGCAGAATTTGGAAGATTAGATGTGAAGACTCCTTTCCTGCAGTCCTAGACTACAATATCATCATTATCATCACCAGAATGACCTATAACTAGCTCTCTGCTCCTTAGAAATTAAGTATCCTACAGGCATTTCTTCTCTCCCTGTGCTTAATAGCTGCACATCTGCAACATGCATCATCTCTATCTGCCACCTGACTTGTCTCATGGGAAGCTAAATTGGTTTAAATCATGTGGGAGCATTATAAATACTGTTTAGTGATGAGAATAAATTGGTTCAAATCACATAGGTACTTTCCTAAGTACTGACTAATGAGGAAGTTCAGATGTGCTGTAATTTATAAACAGAATGAAGGAGGTTACCAGGCAATATATAAGAGGCAGGAACAATTATTGTATTTAAGAGATTTTTAAAAAGAGGAGAAAAAACTTCCCAAATCATTCTATGAGGCCAATAATTCCCTGATATCAAATCTAGACATAGACATCATGATGAAAGCATTAGAGGTCAAGATTTCTTACGAAAACAGATGCAAAAATTCTCAAAAAAATGCTAGCAAACCCAATTTAACAACATATAAAAATGATTATACACCATGACCAAGTGGAGTTTATCTCATAAATGCAAAAATGGTTTAACATCTAAAAATCAATTAATATATTATAATACTCCCTGTCATACATAAAAACTTAATCATCTCGGTAGACATAGAAAGGGAATTTTATAAACTTGAACATCCTTTTATGATAAAAAGAAAAACTCAACAAGCTGGTGATAGAAGAGAACTTCCTCAGCCTGATTTAAAAAAAATCTGTTAAAAATCCAAAGCTAACACTAGATTTAATGGCTAAAGACTGAATGTTCTTCTCTGAAGATCAGTAACAAGACAAAGATGTCAACTTTCATCTCTTTATTCATCATGATAGTAGAGGTTCTAGACAGGATAATTAGTCAAGAAAATAAAATAAAGGCATCCATATTGAAAGGACTAACCATCTCTTTGTATGAAGATGACATGATCTCATGCACAGAAAGTTCTAATAAATCTGCTAAAAAAACTATTATAAGTAATAAACAAGTTCAGAACACAAGACCAATCTACAAAAATCAATTGTTTTTCTATATGTTAGCAATAAACAATCCGAAAATGAAATGAAGAAAACAATTCCATTTATAGTTTCCATCACCTAGAAATAATAAAATCCTTAGTAATAAATTTACCAAATTAATTGCAAAACAAGCACTCTGAAAATGATATAACCCTTTTACCAGAAACTTAAGAAGCCCTAAGTAAATGTCTATCAATCAAAAGATATTACTAAGATGGCAATGTTTCCCTAATTAATTTTCAGATTCACCCAGTCCTTATCAAATTCCCAGCCAGCTTTCTCAAGAAATTGACAAGGTTATCCTAAAATTTATATAGAAATGCAAATGACTTAGAATGAAAAAATACAATATTAAATAGGATAAGAAAACTATAGAAACTGGATAACTCACTCTTTTGGATTTTAAACCTTACTACAAAATTACAGTAATGAGGACACAGTGGGTATTGACACAAGGTAAATCACATAGACCAATAGAATGGAACTGAGATTCCAGAAATAAATTTTTATGTATGTGGTCAATTAATTTTTGACAAGGTACTTTGATAATCTAATCAGATTGAAAATAGTCTTTTCAACCAATGGTATTAAAAGAACTGTATGCTGTATACCTACATGGAACACAGTGAAATTGTATCTCTTTCTCACACCATAAGTAAAATTTAACCAAAAATAGATCATAGACCTCTGTGAGAGAGCTGCAACTATGAAATTTGTTTGTCTTAGATATGACAAACAAAAGCAAAAGCAACAAAAGAAAAGATAAATAAATTGGACTTTGCTAAAATTAAAAATGTTTGTACTGTAAAGGATACCATCAAGAAAGTGAAAAAACGGTCTGTGAAGCTAGTGAATGATGCCCCATGATCATATCAATGTACATAGCTATGATTTAATAAAAAAAAAGAAAGTGAAAAGACAATGTACAGAAAGGGAAAAAAATATTTCTAAAACATGTATTGCTAATAAATTTGCATCCAGAATATATAAAGAAGGATTATAATTTAATAATATAAAGATATATTTATAAAAATATAATCTTTATTATATTTTATAATAATATAAAAATAATCCAACTTAAAATTAGGCAAAGCATTCAAATAGACATGTATTATAAAAGAATATAAACAGGAGGCTAAAGACCACATGCAAACTGTTCAACATCGTTCATCATTAGAGAAATGCAAATCAAAACCTCAAAACCACAGTGAATACAACATAGTCATTAGGATGACTAAACTCAAAAAGTCAGACCGTAACTAGTGTCAGCAAGGTTATGGAGGAATGGAATGCTTTATACATTACTAATGGGGCTGTAAATGGTACAGCCACTTTGAAAAACAGTCTGACACCTTCTAAAAATGCTGAACATAGTGTTACGGTATGACTGGGAAATTACTTTCCTAGGTATATATTCAAGAGAAATGAAAACATGTCCATACAAAAACTTGTAGACAGATGTCCACAATTGCATTATTCATAATGGCCCAAAAGTGGAAGCAACTCAAAGGTCTATCAACTGGTAAATAAAATCCAGTATATCCATACAATAGGATAATATTCATCCACAAAAAGGAATGAGGTATTGATACATGCTCCCACATGGATGAACCTTGAGAACATTATGCCATGAGAAAGAGGTCAATCATAACAGTTTACATAATTGTAAGAGTAGATTTTTATGAAATGCTCAGAATTGGCAAGTGTATAGAGACAGAAAGTAGATTGGTGGTTGCCTAGGACTGGAAGATAGGGAACGGAGAGTGGCAGCTGAAGAAATGAAGTTTTTTCCTAGGGTGCGGAAATATTCTAAAATTGATTGCGTGATGGCTGCACAACTCTGTAATATTCATAGTACTAAAGACCATTAAATTGTGTACTTTAAATGAGTGAATTATATGGCATTATTTCTCAAGAAAGGTATTAAAAACAAAAGGAGGAGGTTCACCTTCCATTTCTTTTTAATTTCATTTGCAAACCCCATTAAGACAAGATGCAAAGTTACCTCACCAAATGCTTGATCTGCAGACTCATTTTCTGCCCCCAAATAAAGTGAATCAAGGTCTAGGATCTTTAACAGCTGTACAGCCTTGCACCTATCTTGTATCTGTGAGCTCTACATATAAAATACTACTGTCCCCATAGCCTTATCACAAATTCCATTCCATTTGGTGTTGGACAGGTGAAATATTTGTATTAAATTTGTCAAAAATATTTTCTAAGCACCTCTGAGAATCCCAATATGGTGAAAGCTCAGGTGTTTGGAAACAGAGGCATGAGATGTTATTTCATGGAGTTGGAAAATTAAGTGAAATGACATGACCAACAGAGGAGCAGCAAAGAAATACTTAACCATGCCCATTATATGGAAAAAATTCCTGTGAGAATCTCAGGACTTGTGTATGGTATTTTATAGCTTTGCTACTGAAGGAAGAGTTTCTAGACCTGTATCTGCTCTGGTGTTCCATTTTAGTATTGATCTCTTGCCTTTCATAGGAGCAAATACTTTTCCATTACGGGAATTTCTAAACTTCTGACTGAAGGAATAATGTATGAGAAAGCCTCCCATTTCTTCGTGAAAGCACATTAATGGACATTTACTTAAGGAGAAAGTAACCCCTCTGATGGAAGAAACAGGGAGAATCCACATACCAGTTCCCAGGGAATTAGTTAAAAAGCAAACTTGCTCCTGCTTCTCCTTTCTTTTTCCTCTTTCCCTCCCTTCTTCCTTTGTTCTCACACCTCTTTCTTTTTCCACATCGTGTGGCCTCCCTTCTCTTGTATGGGATGCGTGTCTTTCCGAACTGACCTTGCCTTTAACTAGAAGGTTATTTATAGCAGGTTGAGAAGTAGAAGGCTCTAGTATCTTCCTATTTAGTTTTAAGCAAACCGAAAAATGGATTGCTGCTTAGCTCAGGACTGTGTGCATACTCTATTTTATAAAAGCCCTTGAAAAAAATGTGAGTGGTAGCATGTAAACACTAAACTGACTCTGAATGTCTAGCATTATGGATGGGACTTTCTTTTCCTGGCCTCATGCCTTCATTCTTGCTCAGTGAGGAAAGTTCCTAAAATATATATATACACACACACACACACACATACACACACATATATACACACACATATGTGTGTGTGTGTGTATAAACAGTTTTGCCTAATTACTGTGTATTAGAAATAATTGAGACTCATAGGATCAGGTGTAATCATGGGAATAGTGCACTTTCAGCAGAAACTCAAAAATTACTATTAAGGCCTGGCACAGTGAGTCACACCTGCAATCTTAGCACTCTGGAAAGCCGAGGCAGTAGGATCACTTGAGCTCAGAAGTTCATGACCAGCCTGAGCAAAAGCAAGACCCCATCTCTACTAAAAATAGAAAAATTAGCCAAGCATTGTGGTGGGCACCTGTAGTCTCAGATACGTGGGAGGCTGAGGCAGAAGGATTGTTTGAACCCAGGATTTTGAGGTCGCTGTGAGCTAGGCTACCACTGCGGCATTCTAACCTGGGCGACAGTGATACGCCCTTTCAAAAACAAACAAAAGAAAGTAAAAAATAAAAATTAGTGTTAAACAAGAAGTCTCTACAAGGTACCTAACATATATAGTTACGATAGTTTAAAATGTAAAATGATGGTTTGAAAGGATGAAATAACAATAGAAAGCTGAGGCTTTGATGTGATGTGTTCATGATGTGTCTATGCTCTGTCTAGTTCATGACTATTAAGTTAGAGGTATGTTCTCATAGATCAGAATCTCAAACATATTGTGTGGAAATCAGCCACCTCAATCAATCAACCCTCCCCTTGCCGAGTTCTATGCAGTGGAGAATGTTAATGACAATCAAATTGCCACCCTCAAAAATGAAGACACAGTGTTTCAAAGTTCCTGATAAGGTTTCAGCAGAGACCTTCTCTGGGACCAGAAGCCAATGTAGGGATCTCCACCTAACAAATCTCAAATCTTGATTTTACCCCTACCTGTAGGGAGGGTTAGGTCTTCAAGGCATCCCCACCTCCAAGATTTACATAGTGGTCAGCTACATGGAAGACTATGGTTTGCCTCACAAATCCAGTTGCTGTTAAAGAGTGTTCCAGATATCAGTGCTAAGAGTTAGGTGACCGGCATCCCTTTATAAAAAACAGGTCCAATGCCAGGGACAGTGGCTCAGGCCTGTTATCCTGGCAGTCTGGGAGGCTGAGGTCAGAGGATTGCTTAAGCTAAGGAGTTTGAGACCAGCCCAAGCAACAGCAAGACCCTGAGTCTAGTGAAAAAAGGAAAAATTAACTGAGTGTGGTGGTGTGCACCTGCAGTCCCAGCTAGTCTGGAGGCTGAGGCAGGAAGATCCCCTGAACCCATGAGTTTGAGGTTACAGTGAGCTATAGTGATATCACTGCTCTGTAGTCCAGGTGATAGACTGAAACCCTATCTACAAAATACATATGTAAATTGGGGGAGAAGAAAGAGGAGGAGGAAGAGGAGAAAAAGAAGAAGAAAAAAAAAGAAAGCAAAACAAGTCCAGAAGTGCTTCCCACGTGGACTGAGAGAACTGAGGCCAACCCTTCATACTCAGTTGTTACACTGTAGTGCACAAGAGAGACATGAGGCTTAGTTTATTTACTGTGTTAGAGGAATAGTAGCCCATCTCTTAATAAATTGCCATATTAGATTCAGTTAACCCTAGTGCTGGGGAAGCCTGATTAAAGAGGGAAAAGAAAGAATAGAAATGTACTTTCTAGCACTACCCAAATGAGAGTGCAGAGAGGACCCTCCTTCAGGCAATCATGGAAAGTGGGAAACAGTTTACCTCAAAATACCAGAACACTAGAAAGCTTAGAAGCTCAGGGGCACACATTCATTCCTCAGCTATACAATAAACATATACCAAGTGCCAACCAGGTACTGCCACATGAAATGTTGATACAAGAGTCATAGCAAGACACAGTCATTGCCCTCAGTGAGATTACAGTCTTCTGCCACAAGGGTAAAAAGGCTGATAATTTGAGTTTTGGTCTTTCCTACCCAAAGAAATCTGTAAACTCTGCTTCTCTCTGATTTGTCTGAGTCTCTATTTTTAACAATTAAATAAGGAAGAGAAGTAATTTGCCTGCCTCACAAAGAATTCATGAGATTCAGGTACAATGATGTTCCCCAGAGACCCTTAGTGCATCTTGGTACCCAGCTTACCTTTGTCAATAAACATCCTTGGAAAAGGATATAAAAAACTCATTCACCCAAAGAAATAAAGGACTATTATGCTTAAAGGTGGGTCCTCTCAGAGGTATTTATATTTTCATGGAAGATTAACTCCTTAAATTGAATACTGAAATAATATCTGCCTATAGATTTGCATACGATAACATTTTTTTTCCTACAGTAATTCTAAGGTGGCAGGCAAATCACCCTGCTGAGTCACAATGACCCTGCTGCATGAGCAACAGAGAACTAGTACATAAAATCTTTCTTTTTTTTAAAAAGCGTGTACCTGTACTAGATCATTCATAAACCTATTTAAGAAGTATTTATAGGATTCTCTGCCTCATAACAAAGGATTATTGTGATTAACTGTTCCCTTTGAGGACCCCCACAGTTGGTGAGGGCAGATTTTGGCCACATCTGTCTCAGAAATCACCACAATCATCAAACTTGAAGAGAGTGTCACTACTCACTACAGTACAGGAGAAGATAAAGGAGTGTAGCAACACACAGTCCGTAAATATCGATCCCTTTTCTGTGTCCATTAACTATAGTTAAGTGATGATCACAGGGGTTGTCATCTGCTATCCCATGTAGTGCCTCAGTCTGCTTTTGAGCTTAGCAAATTTACCTACAAAATATTTTATTCAGCACTAGACTCAAAAACTATTCCTTTAGGACCTACAACACCCAGGATGCTGCAAGGTACTGAGGGTTGAACAAAATGAAGATGTGGTCTTTGCTTTCCAGGCATTTTCTCTGCTATGTAGTATGTTAAATGGAATTCTGCACAGATGTAATCTGGGTAGAGCTAGAGTGATGAGATGAATGGCCTGGAGAAGATGGGAGGTACCATGCTACTGTCTTCAGCATTTGAAGTATGGGAGTGTGGCAGAATCACTGACATACAAGGATATCCTCGGAAGCAAATTTTGGAAGTTTTGAGATTTCAAATCTAAATAGGAAAGAACTTCTGGGCAGCTGTGCTTGTTGGGCATGTGGAAGGAGCGCACACACACACTGCAGTAAAAGGGAGTGTGCATTCATGTCACTCCATGAATGTCATACAGTTGAAAAACTTAGGGAGGGGAGGAGACAAGATGGCTGAGTGAAGCCAGCTTTCCACAGAGGCTCCCATCCAGTAGGAGAGTTAAAGGACAAAAATTCAACAAGTAACCTGGTGGATTTGAGCTGCACTAAGAGAGAAGGTTGTAGAACACACGTCAACCACGCTGAGGCGAGCTGCAACCACAAGGATACAAACAAAAGGTACAAAATCCATCACCAAGCAGACGGGAGTCCCCTCCCCCATGAGAACAGCTCAGAGTGCCCCACAAACAACCGGTCAGAGATCAAAGGTCCTCCCACTACACTCCATGGGAGAGACCCCCTAAAAACTGGACCTACCTCCCCTACTAGGGTGCCACGGCGTCCTTCTGACAGGCATAAAACTGTATAAACTGTATATAGTCTCTACCTGGAATTCTGAGCTCCCAGCACTCCCCTTCACTCACACTGGGGTCTGGAGGCCAGTCCCGGTCAGTGGGAGGATTGGGGACTGCACTGGAGTGGCAGTTCCCTGAGGCACAGTGTGACAGCCGTCTTTTGGTGACAATACGACCAGGCATAAAACTGTGCAAAGCTCTGTGTGTTCTCTGCCCACAACCCCAGGCTCCCAGCGCTCCCCACACTCCCCTCTGCTGTGGCTCCAAGGTCTGGAGGCCTGTCCCCCAGGGGTCTGGACTCTTGGGCGATTGCTCGAGGGGTGTACACAGTGCTGGACTGCAGCCTGTCAGTGCAGACTCTGGGGTACGGGAGCAGAGAGAGGACGGTTGGCCGGAGGGGAGCTACACCAGAGCAGCTGTTGCCTGAGCCATAAAGCAGCGGCCCTCTTTTGCTAGCAATATGGCTCACTACCGAATATTCTGAAGCCACACCCCCTGTCTCCCTGGGCAACCAGAGACTCTGAGTTTGCCTGAGGCAACTCCAACTTGCAAACCAGGGAAACTCCCAGGGTGGGGCTGACCCAGAGGTCCGCTTTACTAAACCTAAGACGCACCTGGCCCTCAGGGGATCATCAGCCTATAGACCAATACAGGAGCAAAGACAAGCTGATTTGGAGCTCAATTCAGCTTCTCTTCTGCAGGGGAACTGCAGAGTTGTTCTGTTCTGTTCTGTCAGTAACATTAATCAGGGGCGAGACTGGACCTGAGTGAAAACCCCTCAACCTTCATCAAGAGCCCGAGGTTGTCAGGCCTCACCTCCTCCTGCTGGAGAGAGGCAGAGCGCAGCGGCCTGGCAGACTTCCTTGTGATTCAGGCAGGTACAAACTCTTGAACTACTGATTCACTACAGGCAACTGGGTCAGCCAACTGCAGGGCTATCAGTGACTGAATGTGAAGTGGTGCAAGGTGGGGAAGGAGGCAGCAACCTTCCCAGACTGATTTATTGGCTGGGTGGCTTCTCCTGACTCCACGCAGCACTGGAGCAAGCCACACCAAAGTAGTCACCAGACCCCTGTGATCCAGTTCCCAGAGACCTCTTAAACTCTCTCACCCAAGACAGGTGCAGACTGAGACAATTGATTTGGACCTTTTTGAACTGAACCAATCACCTGAGGACAAATCAGGTGGTGCCCTGGGTGCACAGTGGTAGGAAGGTTTGATTTTTCTTCTCCAATTGTTTGCTGGTGGGAGGCGGGGTGACTTAATTGCTGATATTTCTCCACAGCTGAGACTTCAATCCAAAGTATCTGTTTCACTAGGGTGAAACAGAAACCAGCTGAAAACAAGACAGAACCACTTAGCCCCACCACACCAGACAGGGCCCCAGTTTCTCAGGCCACAACACTGTACAGGCCCTCAACAAAGCCCCAGGGGAAAAAAATCAGAGGGAGCAAAACAACCATGGGGCGGAATCAGTGGAAAAACTCTGGTAACATGAATAACCAGAATAGATCAACCCCCCCAAGGAAAGATATGGCAGATGCAATTGACGATCCCATTCATAAACAACGGGCTGAGATGTCAGAAATCGAATTCAGAATTTGGATTGCAGACCAGATTAACAAAGTGGAATTAGGAATTCGAGGAGAAATTCAAAAGTTGTCTCAAGAATTTAACAAATTTAAAGACAAAACCACCAAAGACTTAGACACATTGAAGCAAGAATTTGCAGCCCTCAAAAATATGAAAAATACAGTAGAATCCCTCAGCAAAAGAATGGAGCAAGCAGAAGAAAGGATTTCTGACATCGAAGATAAAGCTTTTGAACGCTCCCAAACTCTCAAAGAGGAAGAGAAATGGAGAGCAAAAACGGATCCTTCTCTCTGAGAGCTCTGGGATAATTTGAAGAAGGCGAATATCCAAATCATAGGGGTTCCAGAAACAGATGAAGTGGCCTCGCTGGGCACAGAGGCCCTTCAGCATGAAATTATGAAAGAGAATTTTCCAGACATGCCTAGAGACTGAAATACAGATAGCGGACAGCTTCAGAACCCCAGCACGACTCAACCCCAATAAGACATCCCCCAGGCATATCATAATTAACTTCACTAAAGTTAATATGAAGGAGAAAATCCTCAAAGCTTCCAGGAGAAAGAAAACCATTACCTTCAAAGGGAAGAATATTAGAATGACTGCAGATCTCTCTGCTGAAACTTTTCAAGCCAGAAGAGGGTGGTCACCGACTTTTAATCTCCTAAAGCAAAATAACTTTCAACCCCGGATCTTGTGCTAAACTGAGTTTCATTTATGATGGAGAAATTAAATACTTTAATGACATTCATATGTTGAAGAAATTTGCCATAACAAAACCAGCTCTTCAGGATATTCTCAGACCTATCCTCCATAATGACCAACCCAATCCTATACCACAAAAGTAAACTCAGTCAGAAACTTCGGATCAAACTCCAATTTCCACACTGGTGAAAGGATTAAAAATGCCCACTGGACTTTTGAAAATCTCAATACCCAAAATTTCACCACACTTATCAATATTCTCCATTAATGTGAATGGCTTAAACTGTCCTCTACAGAGGCATAGGTTAGCTGATTGGATACAAAAACTCAGGCCAGATATTTGTTGCATACAAGAGTCACATCTTAACTTAAAAGACAAATACAGACTCAGGGTGAAGGGATGGTAGTCCATATTTCAGGCAAATGGTAATGAGAAAAAAGCAGGTGTTGCAATTTTATTTGCAGATACAATAGGCTTTAAACCAACAAAAGTAAGGAAGGACAAGAATGGTCACTTCATATTTGTTGAGGGTAATACTCAATATGATGAGATCTCAATTATTAATACCTATGCACCCAACCAGAATGCACCTCAATTTCTAAGAGAAACTCTAACAGACATGAGCAACTTGATTTCCTCCAGCTCCATAATTGTTGGAGATTTCAACACTCCTTTGGCAGTGTTGGATCGAACCTCCAACAAGAAGCTGAGCAAAGAAATCTTAGATTTAAAACTAACCATCCAACATTTAGATTTAGCAGACATCTACACAACATTTCATCCCAACAAAACTGAATACACATACTTCTCATCAGCCCATGGAACTTACTCCAAAATCGATCACATCTTACGTCACAAGTCTAACCTTAGTAAATTTAAAGGAATAGAAATTATTCCATGCATCTTCTCAGACCACCATGGAATAAAACTTGAGCTGAGTTACAACAGGAATCTGCATACTCATACAAAAACATGGAAGCTAAATAACCTTATGAATGATAGCTGGGTCAGAGATGAGATTAAGAAAGAAATCGCCAATTTTTTGGAACAAAACAACAATGAAGACACGAACTATCAGAACCTCTGGGACACCGCAAAGGCAGTTCTAAGAGGGAAATTTATAGCACTACAAGCCTTCCTCAAGAGAACGGAAAGAGAGGAAGTTAACAACTTAATGGGACATCTCAAGCAACTGGAAAAGGAAGAACATTCCAACCCCAAACCCAGTAGAAGAAAAGAAATAACCAAAATTAGAGCAGAATTAAATGAAATTGAAAACAAAAGAATAATACAACAGATCAATAAATCAAAAAGCTGGTTTTTCAAAAAGGTCAATAAAATAGATAAACCTTTGGCCAACCTAATCAGGAAAAAAAGAGTAAAATCTCTAATCTCATCAATCAGAAACAACAAAGATGAAATAACAACAGACTCCTCAGAAATCAAAAAAATCCTTAATGAATATTACAAGAAACCTTATTCTCAGAAATATGAAAATCTGAAGGAAATTGACCAATACTTGGAAGCACGTCACCTTCCAAGACTTAGCCAGAATCAAGTGGAAATGTTGAACAGGCCCATATCAAGTTCGGAAATAGCATCAACCATACAAAACCTCCCTAAAAAGAAAAGCCCGGGACCAGATGGTTTCAGGTCTGAATTCTACCAAACCTTTAAAGAGGAATTAGTACCTATATTACTCAACCTGTTCCAAAAGGTAGAAAAAGGAGGAAGACTACCCAACACGTTCTATGAAGCAAACATCACCCTGATCCCCAAACCAGGAAAAGACCCAACAAGAAAAGAAAATTATAGACCAATATCACTAATGAATATAGATGCAAAAATATTCAACAAGATCCTAACAAACAGAATCCAGCAACACATCAAACAAATTATACATCATGACCAAGTCGGTTTTATCCCAGGATCTCAAGGCTGGTTCAATATACGTAAATCTATAAATGTAATCCAGCACATAAACAAATTAAAAAACAAAGACCATACGATTCTCTCAATCGATGCAGAAAAAGCTTTTGATAATATCCAGCATCCCTTCATGATCAGAACACTTAAGAAAATTGGTATAGAAAGGACATTTCTTAAACTGATAGAGACCATCTATAGCAAACCCACAGCCAATATTATATTGAATGGAGTTAAATTGGAATCATTTCCACTCAGATCAGGAACCAGACAAGGCTGCCCATTGTCTCCATTGCTTTTTAACATTTTAATGGAAGTTTTAGCCACTGCAATTAGGGAAGAAAAGGCGATCAAGGGTATCCATATAGGGTCAGAAGAGATCAAACTTTCGCTCTTCACAGATGATATGATAGTGTATCTACAAAACACTAGGGACTCTACTACAAAACTTTTAGAAGTGATCAAGGAATACAGCAGCGTCTCAGGTTACAAAATCAACATTCATAAATCGGTAGCCTTTATATATACCAACAACAGTCAAGTTGAAAAAACAGTTAAGGACTCTATCCCATTCACAGTCATGCCAAAGAAAGTGAAATATTTGGGAATTTATCTAACAAAGGATGTGAAAGATCTCTATAAAGAGAACTATGCAATTCTAAGAAAAGAAATAGCTGAAAATATTAACAAATGGAAAAACATACCATGCTCATGGCTGGGAAGAATCAATATTGTTAAAATGTCTATACTACCCAAAGCAATATATAATTTGATTGCAATCCCTATTAAAGCTCCACTGTCATACTTTAAAGATCTTGAAAAAACAATACTTCGTTTTATATGGAATCATAAAAAACCTCGAATAGCCAAGACATTACTCAGAAATAAAAACAAAGCAGGAGGAATTACGCTACCAGACCTCAGACTATACTACAAATCAATAGTGATCAAAACAGCATGGTATTGGCACAAAAACAGAGAAGTAGATGTCTGGAACAGAATAGAGAACCAAGAGATGAATCCAGCTACTTACAGTTATTTAATCTTTGACAAGCCAATTAAAAACATTCAGTGGGGAAAAGATTCCCTATTTAACAAATGGTGCTGGGTGAACTGGCTGGCAACCTGTAGAAGACTGAAAGTGGACCCACACCTTTCACCATTAACTAAGATAGACTCTCACTGGATCAAAGATTTAAACTTAAGACATGAAACTATAAAAATACTAGAGGAAAGTGCAGGGAAAACCCTTGAAGAAATCGGGCTGGGCGAGTATTTTATGAGGAGGACCCCCCGGGCAATTGAAGCAGCTTCAAAAATACACTACTAGGACTTGATCAAACTAAAAAGCTTCTGCACAGCCAAGAACACAGTAAGTAAAGCAAGCAAACAGCCCTCAGAATGGGAGAAAATATTTGCAGGTTATGTCTCTGACAAAGGTTTAATAACCAGAATCCACAGAGAACTCAAACGCATTAGCAAGAATAGAACAAGGGATCCCATCGCAGGCTGGGCAAGGGATTTGAAGAGAAACTTCTCTGAAGGAGACAGGCGTGCAGCCTTCAGACATATGAAAAAATGCTCATCATCTTTAATCATCAGAGAAATGCAAATCAAAACTACTTTGAGATACCATCTAACTCCAGTGAGACTAGCCTATATCACAAAATCCCAAGACCAGAGATGTTGGCGCGGATGTGGAGAAAAGGGAACACTTTTGCACTGCTTGTGGGAATGCAAATTAACACATTCCTTTTGAAAAGAGATATGGAGAACGCTTAGAGATCTAAAAATAGATCTGCCATTCAATCCTGTAATCCCTCCCTCTACTGGGCATATACCCAGAAGACCAAAAAGCACATCATAACAAAGATATTTGTACCAGAATGTTTACTGCAGCCTAATTTATAATTGCTAAGTCATGGAAGAAGCCCAAGTGCCCATCGATCCATGAATGGATTAATAAATTGTGGTATATGTACACCATGGAATATTATGCAGCCTTAAAGAAAGATGGAGAATTTACCTCTTTGATGTTTACATGGATGGAGCTGGAACATATTCTTCTTAGTAAAGTATCTCAAGAATGGAAGAAAAAGTACCCAATATACTCAGCCCTACTATGAAACTAATTTAGGGTTTGCACATGAAAGCTATAACCCAGTTACAACCTAAGAATAGGAGGAAGGGGGAAATGGAGGGGAGGGAGGGGGGAGGTGGGTAGAGGGAAGCGGATTGGTGGGATTACACCAGCGGTGCATCTTACAAGGGTATATGTGAAACTTGGTAAACGGTCTGTAAAGCTAGTGAATGATGCCCCATGATCATATCAATGTACACAGCTATGATTTAATAAAAAAAAAAAAGAAAAGAAAAACTTAACTCATATCTGCTGATTGAATTAAGTTTCAAGTGTTTGGTTTCTTTTGGAGGCTGGCTATCTTTCTTTTCTTTCTTTTTTTTTTTTTTGAGGGTCATGCTCAGTCATCCAGAGTAGATTGTGGTGACATCATCATAGCTCATTGCAACCTCAAACTTGTGGGCTCAAGCAGTTCTCCTGCCTCAGTCTCCCAAGAGACCATGATTGTCTACCATATGACAATTGTGGTGCTACATGAAAACACGCCCAATTTTAGCCCCGTGGGTTTGTGTATTCCCTTCCACATGCCCAACAAGGGCATAAACTGCCCGGATACCTTCTGGAATTTAGGAATTTCTTCCCTATTTAGATTTGAAATTAGTCTCCTTGAAATTACAGCTGTGCACCACCACACTCAGATAATTTTTTTTTATTTTTACTTTTCTCGGGGATGGGGTCTCACCGTTACTGGGAGCTACTGCACCCAGCCAAGGCAGACTATTTCATTGAAGATTCTCATACCAGTGTTTATAATATACCTCCTGAAAAATCACAGCAAGTGTCTAAGAGATAATAAATTTTACAAGCTGCTTTGATTAGCTCTTTATTTAACATTTCTGGGTTCTGTGTTGCTGTCAATTACAGGTAAAATTATTCTGGAAAGCGACCGTGTGGAACTGCTTTGGTTTGTTTTGTTTGTGATTGCTGAAAAAGTTTGTGTGTATCTCTAAGGATTAGAAACCTTCAAACCATTTGCCTAAACGTCCTGGTGATCATGTGGCCAAACTTACCCTTCCCTACAGTCTGGTTTGTTTTACAGTCATAGCTGTCACAAGGTTTTCATTTGACTGTTTATTACTGTTTCTTGAGGAATCATTGCCTAATGGGGGGCAGGATGAAGTCCATGAGGATTATCGAGATGGAAAGAAAGAAAATTTATTATGAGAGGGCGATAAGTGTCTCAGCACGTTATCAAGATTAACTGTCATTTGTATTGATAACTTCAAGAATGAATCTCAGAAGTGTTATATTTTGCTGTGTATAATAAACTCCTGTGCATAATGTACACACACATTTTTGGCCCAAACTTCCAGGGAAAAAAACTTTTAATTTTTTAAAGGAAGGCTAAAGTGGACATTCAGTGGTACCTCTTTCTCTTGCAAAAGGCAAGAGGCACAAAGCTGGCCACTACGGAGAAGCTGGGAGTGAGCCCAGGCGGCAGATGAGAGTGGTCCAGGTGACCTGAGCCCCTGACCTCCCCCACTGCTCCTTCTCACCCCGGCCTCGTCTCCATGTCCTCTCCTTTCCCATTCCCTCCCATGTCGTCAGTAGGAACGTGGCCACAGTCAGTCTGCTGAGAACCCCAGTGGACTTATTTCCCAGGAAGCTGGCATGAGGGCTCATCGTGGCAGATCCCTGTACTTTCCAGGCTGCCCTATTTCCCAGGCCGCTGGCCCCATTCTGAGGCAGCTGAAATACCATGCTGCAGAGGAAGCCTTCCTTGATGATACCCAGTGAGTACTCTGCACATATAACTCTGTTTAATGACTAGACCATGACCTCCTTGAGCCACCGAGACATTGGGCACTCAGTAATGTCAGAATGAATGACACTAGCCTTTCCCAAACTTGCAAATCCTACAAATCACCTGGGGGACTGGTTAAAATGAGACCCATGAACCACAGCCAAATACACTGAATCAGTTCTCCAGGAGAAAGGCCTGGGTATTCATTCTGTTAACAAGCATTCTAGATAGTTCTTCCTACTTTCAAGTTTTTGAAATTATGCCAATTCAATACCTTAGGAGTTTGGACAAGGCATAGGCTCAGAATTACAGTCTGTGGGCTCAGGTACCCCATGATCTTTTGTGCTTCATTTCCAGATGCCCCTACAGAGAGAAACTTCACAGGGAGGCCCAAGGTCATAACAAAGGTCTTCTAGTAGAACCAGGTCTCCCTGACTTCGGCTCAGGGATCTCCCTCCTCAGTGCAGTGTCTTGGGGGCCTCAGAAAGGGGCGAGCTGTGTAAGAGACGAGGCAGCCCTGAAAGGACAGAGATCTACTGTCAGGAGCCCCGGGCAGGCAGGGCGGGCTAGTGGGGTTCCCAGCAGACTGGTCATGGCTGTGTTCTCACCAAGGGACATGGGTGAGAATAGGAAATGAGAGGATGTGGGGATGAGGGTGGGCCCAAGGAGACAGTTGAGAAGGTGAGGTGCTCAGATCATCCAGATACTCTCACCTGCCACCTGAGCTTGCTCCTGGCTTCTCTGCAGTGGCCACTCTGCACCTTGTACCTCTCACAAGAGAAAGAGGCTCCACTGAGTGGCCACTTCCACCCTCCTTTCACCAATGTCCTGACACTAACCATTGCATCGCTATCCGCAGTGGGCCCACTTCCAAGATGGCAAGAGTGTCCAGCACAATTGGCTGGGCAGGCTGGAGGCTCTTGTAGCTGCAGTACCTACTGGGTGAGGGGGTAGCACAGAGGGGGTACAATTACCATATTCCAGGGTATTATTTTACATGTGAATGTCATTATTACTTTCTAGAGTTACACTTTTAATACAGAAGGATAAATAAAAATTTAAAACATTTATATAGATACAGAATTAGCATTACTCGTGTATAATGTACATCCTTAATTTTCCCTCAAAAATTTGGGCAAAATAGTGAACATTATACATGGCAAAATGAGGTATATTTTAGTATACTGTGAGCCTACAGCTAAGACCCCAGATGAACGTTCACTCATAATAAAAAATGATGGCCGGTATTTATTAAGTGTTTGATATGGGTCAGGGGCTGTGGTAAATACTTTGTATGGATTATCTCATTTATTATTCTCAGCAACATAGTGAAGTAGGTGTTTGTGGCCTGTGTTCCCCACATGAAGAAATTTCTTCCTGAAGGTTATCTCACTGGACAGTAGTGCTGCTGGGGGTCGGACGTGGCATGAATACTAAAGCTTGTGATCCGAATGCCCCTGCCATGCTGCTGGCTGCCCCAGTCCTACCTGCAATCTCTTGACTTCTGGAAGTAACACCATTTTTCTGACCTCACTCCTGTCTCTGAATTTATGTTGCAATAAGGCCATGCTAAGCCATAGATTGCTGAAAGGAGACATGCTGTAGGGAACCATGGTGAGAAGAAGCCCCTTTAATTGAAAAGGAAGTCTGTACTCCTCAGGAATGCATTCAGATAGCACCTGCTCTGGCACTTGGGAAAGATCCCTCTGGCAAAGGTCTTGGTGTCCCGCAGGCTGGGAGATTGGCTGCATTCTCCTCCTGGGTGTGACTGGCTTGCTCAGAGTCACAGAATAAATTAGAGACTGGAAAGCTCCTTTCAGCTCCTTCCTGCCGAATGACAGCAACTCTATTAGCTTGTTCTGAATGAGAACAAATACAGAAGGAATGCTTGAATTAGTTGAATCCAGTTAACTAAATTCTGGATTAATCAGCATTTTTACAGAATTAACTTCTAAAGACAAAAGAAAAGACAAATTTTGAAACAATTGGAGAAGAAAATTTTTAAACTCTGCTCTAGGCCCAGTACACATGCATCCCTAACTCCCACACTTCTATAACGATATAATATTATTTAATAACAGTTATCACTTAAAGGAGCAAGAATTTGTGCCAGATATTTTTGCTAAGGCAGTGGTCCTCAGCCTTCTGGCACCAGGGACCAGTTTCACGGTCATGGACCACAATTTTTCCATGGTGGGAGGTGGGGTGAGGTGAGGATGGAACAGGAGGGAGGGCTCAGGGGGTGAAGCTGTGCATCCCTGGAGTTGGGGACCACGGTGCTAAGGGACGCATGTGTCTATGTTTCCTTTATCCCCGCAGTACTTAGAAGCAGACATTATTCCCTCCAGTTTACAGATTAGCAAGTCGAGCCATGGCGTGGTGCATTTCCCCAGCTAATAGACGGTAATGAGGAAAGTCAAAGCCATAGAGCCTGTGACTCCTACGCCGACATACCATATTGCCTCCTGATCATTGATGCCTGATAAAATGATGATTCCAGAATATATCGTTCAATAAAAAATAATGACAGCTAACATGCATTGAGTGCTTCCCGTGTCCCAGGAACTGTTTTAAGCATATTACAACTATTATCTCATTTCATTTTTACATCAACTCTTTACAGTTTTTTAAGCTAGGAGACTGAGGCACTTTAGAGGTTAAACCAATTCTGCACACATCACACACAGGGATGGAGCCAGGACCAGGACCAAAATGCCTCACACCAGACTACACCTTTTCGATTGCTACACATGCAATCTTCTTTTTTTTTTTTTTTTTAAAAACTTTTTTTTTTTTTATTGTTGGGGATTCATTGCGGGTACAATAAGCCAGGTTACACTGATTGCAATTGTTAGGTAAAGTCCCTCTTGCAATCATGTCTTGCCCCCATAAAGTGTGACACACACCAAGGCCCCACCCACCTCCCTCCTTCCCTCTTTCTGTTTCCCCCCCATAACCATAATTGTCATTAATTGTCCTCATATCAAAATTGAGTACATAGGATTCATGCTTCTCCAATCTTGTGATGCTTTACTAAGAATAATATCTTCCACGTCCATCCAGGTTAATACGAAGGCTGTAAAGTCTCCATTTTTTTTAATGGCTGAATAGTATTCCATGGTATACATATACCACAGCTTGTTAATCCATTCCTGGGTTGGTGGGCATTTAGGCTGTTTCCACATTTTGGCGATTGTAAATTGAGCTGCAAAAAACAGTCCAGTACGAGTGTCCTTATGATAAAAGGATTTTTTTCCTTCTGGGTAGATGCCCAGTAATGGGATTGCAGGATCAAATGGGAGGTCTAGCTTGAGTGCTTTGAGGTTTCTCCATACTTCCTTCCAAAGAGGTTGTACTAGTTTGCAGTCCCACCAACAGTGTAAAAGTGTTCCCTTCTCTCCACATCCATGCCAGCATCTGCAGTTTTGAGATTTTGTGATGTGGGCCATTCTCACTGGGGTTAGATGATATCTCAGGGTGGTTTTGATTTGCATTTCTCTAATATATAGAGATGCTGAACATTTTTTCATGTGTTTGTTAGCCATTCGTCTATCGTCTTTAGAGAAAGTTCTATTCATGTCTCTTGCCCATTGATATATGGGATTGTTGGCTTTTTTCATGTGGATTAATTTGAGTTCTCTATAGATCCTAGTTATCAAGCTTTTGTCTGATTGAAAATATGCAAATATCCTTTCCCATTGTGTAGGCTGTCTCTTTGCTTTGGTTATTGTCTCCTTAGCTGTACAGAAGCTTTTCAGTTTAATGAAGTCCCATTTCTTTATTTTTATTGTTGTTGCAATTGCCATGGCAGTCTTCTTCATGAAGTCTTTCCCCAGGCCAATATCTTCCAGTGTTTTTCCTATGCTTTCTTTGAGGATTTTTATTGTTTCATGCCTTAAATTTAAGTCCTTTATCCATCTTGAATCAATTTTTGTGAGTGGGGAAAGGTGTGGGTCCAGTTTCAGTCTTTTACATGTAGACATCCAGTTCTCCCAACACCATTTATTGAATAGGGAGTCTTTCCCCCAAGGTATGTTCTTGTTTGGTTTATCAAAGATTAGGTGGTTTTAAGATGTTAGTTTCATTTCTTGATTTTCAATTCGATTCCAAGTGTCTATGTCTCTGTTTTTGTTGCCAGTACCATGCTGTCTTGAGCACTATGGCTTTGTAGTACAGACTAAAATCTGGTATGCTGATGCCCCCAGCTTTATTTTTGTTACAGAGAACTGCCTTAGCTATACGGGTTTTTTTCCGGTTCCATACAAAACGCAGAATCATCTTTTCCAAATCTTGAAAGTACGATGTTGGTATTTTGATAGGAATGGCATTGAATAGGTAGATTGCTTTGGGAAGTATAGACATTTTAACAATGTTGATTCTTCCCATCCATGAGCATGGTATGTTCTTCCATTTGTTAATATCCTCTGCTATTTCCTTTTCGAGGATTTCATAGTTTTCTTTATAGAGGTCCTTCACCTCCTTCGTTAGGTATATTCCTAGGTATTTCATTTTCTTTGAAACTATGGTGAAGGGAGTTGTGTCCTTAATTAGCTTCTCATCTTGACTGTTATTGGTGTACACAAAGGCTACTGACTTGTGGACATTGATTTTATATCCTGAGACATTACTGTATTTTTTGATGACTTCTAGGAGTCTTGTGGTTGAGTCTTTGGGGTTCTCTAAGTATAAGATCATGTCATCAGCAAAGAGGGAGAGTTTGACCTCCTCTGCTCCCATTTGGATTCCCTTTATTTCCTTGTCTTGCCTAATTATATTGGCTAGAACTTCCAGCACTACGTTGAATAGTAAAGGTGACAGAGGACAACCTTGTCTGGTTCCAGTTCTAAGAGGAAAAGCTTTCAGTTTTACTCCATTCAGTAAAATATTGGCTGTGGGTTTGTCGTAGATAGCTTCAATCAGTTTAAGAAATGTGCCACCTATGCCTATACTCTTCAGTGTTCTAATTAGAAAAGCTGGATTTTATCAAATGCTTTTTCTGCATCTATTGAGAGGATCATGTGATCTTTATTTTTGCCTCTGTTAATATGGTGGAGAATGTTTATGGACTTGCGTATGTTAAACCAGCCTTGCATCCCTGGAATGAAGCCTACTTGATCATGATGAATGACTTTTTTGATGATAAGCTGTAATCTATTGGCTAGGATTTTGTTGAGAATTTTTGCATCTATGTTCATGAGTGAGATTGGTCTGAAATTCTCCTTTTTGTTTGGGTCTTTTCCTGGTTTTGGTATCAGGGTGATGTTTGCTTCATAGAATGTGTTGGGGAAGATTCCTTCTTCCTCAATTTTTTGGAATAATTTCTGCAGTACAGGAATCAGCTCTTCCTTGAAGGTTTGATAGAATTCTGGAGTGAAGCCATCTGGACCAGGGCATTTTTTGGTTGGAAGATTTTTTATTGTTTCTTTGATCTCAGTGCTTGAAATTGGTCTGTTCAGGAGCTCTATTTCTTCCTGGCTGAGTCTAGGGAGAGGGTGTGATTCCAAATATTGATCCATTTCCTTCACATTGTCAAATTTCTGGGCATAGAGTTTCTGGTAGTATTCAGAGATGATCTCTTGTATCTCTGTGAGATCACTTGTTATTTCCCCTTTATCATTTCTGATTGAGGTTATTAGAGATTTTACTTTTCTATTCCTCGTTAGTCTGGCCAATGGTTTATCTATTTTATTTATTTTTTCAAAAAACCAACTCCTTGTTTCATTAATTTTCTGAATGATTCTTTTGTTTTCAATTTCATTGATCTCTGATTTGATTTTGGATATTTCTTTTCTTCTACTGAGTTTAGGCTTAGATTGTTCTTCTTTTTCCAATTCCATAAGATCTCTTGTGAGATTGTTGATGTGCTCTCTTTCTGTTTTTCAAAAGTAGGCATCTAAAGCAATGAATTTTCCTCTCAAAACTGCTTTTGCAGTATCCCACAGGTTTTGGTAGCTTGTGTCTTCATTGTTGTTATGCTCAAGGAAGTTAATGATTTCCTGTTTTATTTCTTCCTGCACCCACCTGTTATTCAACAGAAGATTGTTTAATTTCCATGCCTTTGGGTGGGGTCGAGCATTTTTGTTAGAGTTGAGTTCCACCTTTAGTGCCTTATGGTCTGAGAAGATACAAGGTAAAATTTCAATTCTTTTGATTCTGTTGATATTTGTTTTGTGTCCCAGGATATGATCAATTTTGGAGAATGTTCCATGGGGTGATGAGAAGAATGTATACTCTTTATCTTTGGGATGGAGTGTTCTATATGCGTCTATCAAGCACAGTTGTTCTAGGGTCTCATTTAAATCTCTTATATCCTTGTTTAATTTCTTTTTAGAGGATCTGTCCAGCTCTGTAAGAGGAGTGTTAAGGTCCCCTGTTATTATGGTATTATCAGATATCATATTGCTCAGACTGAGTAAGGTCTGTTTCAAGAATCTGGGAGCATTTAAATTGGGTGCATAGATATTTAGAATTGAAATGTCTTCTTGTTGTCTTTTTCCCTTGACCAATATAAAGTGACCATCTTTGTCTTTTTTGACTTTAGTTGCTTTAAATCCACATGTATCTGAAAATAAGATTGCAACTCCTCTTTTCTTCTGAATTCCATTTGCCTGAAAAATTGTCTTCCAACCCTTGACTCGGAGCTTTAATTTGTCTTTTGAAGCCAGGTGTGTTTCTTGCAGACAGCAAATGGATGGCTTGTGTTTTTTAATCCAGTCAACCAATCTATGTCTCTTCAGTGGGGAATTCAAGCCATTAACATTTATTGAGATAATTGATAAGTGTGGTAGTATTCTATTACACATACAATCTTTCTCTTTCTTTTTCTTAGGATTAGATACAGAAGAGGAATACAGGTCTAATGAATTTCAGAAATATCGTCTCTAATAGAGTTAATCAACCAATAAAAGTTAAATCAAAAAAGAAGTTCCAGTTGATTAATTTTATGACTATTCAAAACCATCCCATTCCTGAGATGTCTGGTTCATTTGGTTTGCCTTGGTTTCAAGCCATTCTATTCAGGGAGAATTTCAGCCATTCAAAGTTTTTATTTCATCCTCTTTGCTAAGAAAGGCAGAAAAACATTCAGGGGTGCCTGTAGAAAATGTTTACCCGGAGACACTGTGCTTTCATCTAGCATCTCTGCTGCAATGCTGAAGAATTTCTCTTGAATCATATTTAACAGAACCCAAACTGTGCATAGTTTAAGTTGACTAAGGAAGATTTCTTCCATTTCAAACATATTTTCTAACGATTGAATCATTCGTTTTAAAAGCATTTTCCAGCTCTCAGTGTGACAGAAATCCTAAGTCATCATCCATTTTACTCTATATAGGATAAAAGATCCCCAAAGCTTGCAATTAATGACCTCTTAAATTCAGACATATAGATGTGATATGGTTTTGAAATGAGACAAATAGGAGTTATTAAACTTCAAAGCGATGGCATTTTACATATCTTCTTGGGGGGAGGCACTCAGGAAGTGTGCTTCAGATGAATTAATTTTCCTAATTAATTTTTGTTCTTTAAATGTCTTTAGCTCAGTAAGTACTAACATTATCTTAATTTTCATTTGTACAAGTTCTTGTATGTATTTTTTTTTCCTTAATGTGATACCTTATTCTAGGGCTTGAATTGCTTTTTATGTGTGTGCTTCTGTTTAGCATATAAACTACCAATTCCTTCCTTTTGACAACTGTAACAGTTTCAGCCCAGTCCAGATTCTTACATTCATTAACTTTTCTCTGCCTAACACGATGAATTTTTAGTTCCACATGGCTCCTCCTCCCTTCTATATCAACATCTCTGTTACTTTGCTCTCAGACCATCTTTCCACTTCTCATATTCCCATTGGCATTCTCTTTTCAGGAAGAAAACAACTAAAATACTACTCCACCAGGAAGGCATCCTTTTTTCTAATAGCATAGTTTAGATATTCAAATCCTTCTAGGCTTCACTCCTGGCCAGTGCTCCTGTTATAACTGCTATAATCCAAGAAACCAACTTACAAAGTCAACAGCAATAACAAAAGTTTTGATATATTTTACTGTTAAAAAAGATTTATTATAAGAAATCCATACCCTCTAGTTAAAAACTACGGGGAATATTGCTATAATTGAACAAATTTAGATTTGTTGGCTCATAGCAATGAGGAAAAACCCATGTTATTGAGAACCATGGAAGATTTTAAAAAGAAGGTATGAAAATGGACTTACATTTTTGCAAGTGTTAGATGATTTGGGAGAGGGTTCAAGGGAGCATTGTTGTTTACTGTCAAGAAGAGTAATTCTATGACTGGTTACCTTAATAACTCTTTTTGTTTGTTTGTTTGTTTGTTTGCAGTTTGGCCAGGGCCAGGTTCAAACCCACCACCCTCAGGATACGGGGTCGGTGCCCTACTCACTGAGCCACAGGTGCCGCCCAATAATTCTTAAACATTAAAGAGAAACTACCAGAATAAGATTGTGATTGATAAAGAAACATCAGTCACTCCGACTACTCTTTTTTTTTGTTTGTTTTGTGAGATAGAGTCACTATGTTGCCCTTGGTAGAATGAGGTGGTGTCACAACTCACTGCAACCTCAAACTCTTGGGTTTAAGCGATTCTCTTGCCTCAGTCTCCCAAGACGCTGGGACTACAGGTGCCCGCCACAACACCCGGATATCTTTGGTTATTGTTGTTGTCATTGTTGTTTAGCAGGCCCGGGCCAGGTTCGAACCCGCCGGCCCCAGTATATGTGGCCAGAACCCTAACCACCCAACTATGGGAGCTAAGCCAACTCCTACTACTCTTGATAGGAGGGTGTTGGGTCCATTTTATGTTCTGGACAATGTTATCTGACACTGTGATTAATAACACTCAACTGTGAAGGTCAGACCCCCTCCTGGCAACAACACGGCCTACTTGACAGCACCCAGCTATCAGGCATCACTTTTGTTTTTCTTAAAAATTCATTTTATAAGACTTGGAAGGCATGAAAAGCTCTGAGAAGAAAATGAAAAACTCCCTGGTTAGCAGAGAGGAAAAGAGCAGGAAAGTGAGCCACCATGTGAGCGCTGGCTCTGCAGTGCTGCTTCCGCTGTTGGCGGCACTGAGGCCCGGCGAAAGGAACACTGTAAAGAGACTCTGGGGAGTCCTCACCCCTCAAAAAGCCAATTTATCTAGAGCACAAAAGATGTCAATAACCAGGCTGCATTCAGAAGTTGGCATTCCAAGCCCAGTGACTTGGAACATTCCCCGTGGCAAACACCTCGCAGTAGCCAGAACTGTGCTTTTCCACTCAATACAGCATGTGCTGTGTGCCAAGCACATGTATTATTTAGTTATTTATTTGTTTTAGAGACAGGGTCTCGCTCCCGCACCCAGACTGGAGTGCAGTGGTGCCAACATAGCTTACTGTCATCTCTGCAGTCTCAGAGACCTGCTCCTCCCACCCCAGCCTCCTGAGTGGCTGAGAATTCAGGGAGGTACCAGTGTCCCCAGAAGCACACATATTCAATTATCTAAAACTCTGAACAATCCTATGAGGTAGATACCATTATCACCCTCTTTTATAATGAAAATCCAAGGCAGAGAGAGGTTTGAGGGAAAAAACACCTGCCCAAGGTCAGATCTAAAAGAAGATGTGGAATTCAAACTCAGGTTGATCACTACAATATCAAATAATGTTACTTACCTAGTTTTTCCCACTTTGAGTATGAAAATTTTGAGTGTAACAGTAAGTTTTAGGATATCCCATTTCCCATCTCTATTGCCCTCTCTGTCTTTCTCTTTGTGTCTTCTCTCTCTCTCTCCATATATACATAATACATATCCATACACATATACATGCATATACGTATGTGTATGTATGTTTGTGCATGTAATAGATGTGGCTGTCTCTGTGTGTGCACATGTGTATATATATGCACACACACATATACATACACTGGATTTAAAAAAATTGTAGACTATGGGGGTGCCTGTGGCTCAAAGGAGTAGAGTGCTGGCCCCATATGCTGGAGGTTGCGGGTTCAAACCCAGCCCTGGCCAAAAACTGCAAAAAAAAAAAAAAAAAAAATTTAGACTACATAAAAGTACAAAACAAATTGTCGAAGATGACTGACTGCAAACTCTAAAATGAAACTATTTGCCTTTCTTCTTTTTTTTTTTTTTTTTTTCCGGCCAGGGCAGGGTTTGAACCCGCCACCTCCGGCATATGGGACCGGCGCCCTACTGCTTGAGCCACAGGCACCACCCTGCCTTTCTTCTATACATTAAGATATAAACAAAATATACAACCACTCTGAAAATAATACAGTGAGGATCTGTTTCAGTTTCATTTTTTCATATTAGTAAAATCCTGTAACCTCCTGCTAAGTTCTAAGGAGTGAGTGTCTGTTCAGGTTCGTACTGATCTCCTTTTTTTCCTTGCAATATCTGCAGCTTTCCCCTCTTGCTTTTTGTGTTTTATTCTGCCTCATTCTGTGCTGTGATAGGGACATTTCAAGAGAAGTCACTTCCAGCTTAAAGACAACAAGAAGCTAGACCCTCCCTCACTGCACAACATTGTCAAATGTTCCCAGGTAAAACCATCATCTATGCCCCTGGCATTAGCAGCTTGGAGAATTCCTATTGAGTAACTTCTATTCTATGTCCTGGGAAGACATACAAGAAGAAAGAGGTAAAAGTTTTAGCCATCCGTTGTGAACTGAGCAACCTTTTAGGGCTTGATAGGTACTTTTTTATTCTCTATGAGAGTTAATCAGAAGTAATGAAAAATGAAAAAGTACACAAATACATGCTGATCACCATCTCAAGACCGGACACCAGGGGGATTAGAAAATATCTAAGACATTCGTCACTTCCTAGGTCACAGGAGTGCCTTATGAAGCCATTTCTGCCCTGTCAAATAGCAACTTTTTATAATGAGGTCCTTCATTTCATATTCAATTCTCTATTAGACATTCATTATGCTGAACCAGCCAAATTAATGAATTACATGCAAATTTCCCAAGTAGGCCTCATTGCCATCTCTCCCCGGCTCTGCCAATGTGAATTAGAGGAAAAACTGGGAGAAAACTTCAGAATTCTTGGGTAACACTCAGAATGTTTCCTTCTCAGTAAAATGAGGTACATTACATCTATTTCACAAAATCTTACGCTGAATATAGGACTATTAATTATTTTAAGATAATAATAATGTTAATGCTAATGAACGTCACTATTACTATAATTATAGTTTCTATTTTCATTAATCATAAATAATTACAGAAAACATACTATAGTAATATAAAATGATAAATTATATACAATAAATTATATAAAAAAGTAACTCATACAAATTAACCTATTTTTATTAAATAGATTAAGTAATTTTATCTAAATAATTATGTTATTAAAACAATAATAAATACTATTCCACTAGTAAATTATTGCAAGAAGAATGTGTTAAAATGTCTTTAAAACCAGATGCACACTGTGGCCAATTCGGTTCTGTAAATGTTTATTGAGTACCTACAATATGACCAATAATTAGGTATAAAAATGAAAAAAGACAAGTATCTGACATAGACAGTGAGGAACTTCTAAACTGGCTAAGCCCAGTGAACAATTTCAGTCAAGTGAGTAGTAAGCACCATGATACATGTTGGAATACAGAGGACAGGGCTTCTAAACTAGGGGTGGGGATGGGGAGTTTTATTCTTTCATATTATAGGAACTCCTGATATGCAGGGACTACTGAGTCAGTTACATATCAGGAAGCTGTCAGGGACGAGATGACGCTCAAGTGCTGAGACGAGGCTTCAGATCACGCTAAGTAGGAATCAGCAATTAAAGAGCAGAAACAAGGGACAAATGATCTCATATAATGTCAAGCAAGTGAATAACTCAGAATGCTGATTCATTACCCAGATTTTTTTTCAGCTGCTTAGCTGGTTCAGTGGATTGGTATTTTACATTTCCATTCATTATCCATTCATTTAGTTGGCATTGGGATATACATAGACCAAAAGCTCAATAAAAGACAAAATGCTCATCTCTATCTGTGCTCAGGAGTGATTTCTACAATTCAATTATTGAGTTAACCAAAGCAGAAACAACTTCTAAGGGAAAGCAGAAAGCTTTCTTTGGAGCAGGTCTTGAGAAGAGGCATTTTTTTTAACCTCTATTTCTTAGATATTTTATGTAGATCAGGCTCTCACATCCTTTTTGACATGTTCGGGTGAAAAGAGAAACCCACCAGTAGGTGTTCTCAAAGCAGATGTAGAGAATTCTAATCTGGCTGACTAAAATGAATTAGAAAACCATAGATAGTGCTTATTAAAGCAATACAGCAAAGTGAAACTCAGTAGGGACTGAGTCAGTTCCAACTGGTTCCAACTGGAGTTGATCCTTATTAAAACTATTTTCTTTGGTGGAGTGGCACCTATGGCTCAATGAGTAGGGCACCAGCCCCATATACTGGAGGTGGCAGGTTCAAACCTGGCCCCAGCAAAAAAAAAAAGTAGTAAAAACTATTTTCTTTGGAATCATCGGTTTTAGAGAAATTGGGTTTGAGATTAAAATGACAGCTGTCAAGTTTGAATTAGATTTATGGGAGAACAATATTGCTTTGAAAAAATTTTCTCTTTAGGCCTAGCCATGTCACCAGAGAGTTTTCCTACCACAAAGTTTCAGGTGCAATTACAAAGTAGAACTTTAGCTTCATAGTAGAGCTGAGTACATTGGATACTTTTTCTTCCACTCCTGAGATATTTTGCTAAGAAGAATATGTTCCAGCTCCATCCATGTAAACATGAAAGAGGTAAAGTCTCCATCTTTCTTTAAGGCTGCATAATATTCCATGGTACACATGTATCACAATTTGCCCAACTATAGCACAAGACTATGGGAAAACGGCCAAGGAAGGGGGAGGGAAGGGAGAGGTTTTGGTGGAGGGTGCATCTTAGAATGGGTACAGGTGAAACTTACTAAATGCAGAATACAAATGCCTACATACAGTAACTAAGAAAATGCCATGAAGGCTATGTTGAACAGTTTGATGAGAATATTTCAAATTGTATATGAAACCCGTACATTGTACCCCTTTATTGCACTAATGTACACAGCTATGACTTAACAATAAAAGTAAAAATAAAATTTAAAAAAAAAGTACAACTTTACACAATAAGAGTAGGAGTTCAGAAAAATGTTGTTAAAAGTGAACTGGAACTGGTTCTCAGAGAAGAGCCTTCTTACTTTATAAGTCATCTTTGTTTGTTGGAGATGATGACTTGAGGCTCAGATGGAATTATAACTGGTTCTGAGTATTGCCTGCCTCACTTAGGACTGGAATCAGTTTTGTTTGTTGACAAACTATTTTTTTTTTAATTTTAACTATTTAAATATTTGCTTTGGCAGGCCTGCACCACTTTGACCAGAAGAACAATCCACATTATCTTTACGTCTTCATGCATCTCAATCACAAATAGCAGAACTTACTAAATCATTGTTAAATATTACATGTTAGCCAATTGCCATGTTAACTTTTCCTTACTATCACATGATGCTTTCAGTTGCTTTCATTTAGAAAGAGGTCTCCCAAACAACATACCTTCAGACTTTTTTTTTCCCATTTTTTAAAATTTATTCTTATATTTTGGAGTATTACAGTGGTACACACATTTTACTTGCATAATTTACATTTGTACATTTGAAGTCTAGGCTATAAGTGTGCCCTTCACCCTGAATGTGAGGGCATTGCACCCAGTAGGTGGGAATTGACCCTGCCACCCTCCCTCCTCCTCCCTACTAGATTGCCGGTGAGTTTTACTTCCATATGTGTACATAAATGATAACTGGCTAGTTCCAATTGGGAATTGAGTCCACATGGTGTTTGTTTTTTTGTTCTTGCGATACTTCTCTTCAGATGCATGGGATACTCTGTGTACACATGCACACATGCTGACCTAATATTTCTATGAATCTCTCTCCTGGAGTTTGTCTCCCAATTCCTGCTCTGTACAACTCTTTTGCACTCCTAAGAGTTTTCTTTTCATTCATGAAACTTTGCCAAAGGAAATATTAGCCATCCAACAATGTCCCAGATGAGCTACTTATTATATTATTTTGATAGAATTTGTAAATGTATGCTAATGTAATATAGGGAAATCATGATCAAAGCATGGCAGTCATTTTTTTGAACATTAAATATATATATATAATTTTTTTTGATAATAGGTTAACCTGCTCTACTAGCAAACTAGTATCTGTTGAGGGGGGAAAATCACAATTATAAACATTAAAAACACAACTAACTCCTCTTATTTGATGGGTTTTTTGTGTCTTTATTCATGTTGCTCCAGTAATCCAGACTGCAATGGGCATCAACCTCTGCCTATCAAATCCTTTTCAAGCTTTTTCTGACCCCTCAGAAAGAATCAGCCGAATTTTCATGGTACACTGCCTACATCCCTACTTAGCAAGAACACACTCCTCTTTATGTTAGTTCACTGTGTGTGTGTGTGTGTGTGTGTGTACACAATTAGGAACTCAAATGGAGCTGTTCTTAAAGCAAGCTGTGGCTTTAGGTAAGGACCAAAGATTTTGGTGGGAAAATGGGACAGACAGAGAACAGCCAGGAAGTAACATAAGTTATTTCATGGATCAATATTTGGAAACACACCCTCTCCCTAGACTTAGCCAGGAAGAAATAGAGCTCTTGAACAGACCAATTTCAAGCACTGAGATTAAAGAAACAATAAAAAATCTTCCAACCAAAAAATGTCCTGGTCCAGATGGCTTCACTCCAGAATTCTATCAAACCTTCAAGGAAGAGCTTATTCCTGTACTGCAGAAATTATTCCAAAAAATTGAGGAAGAAGGAATCTTCCCCAACACATTCTATGAAGAAACATCACCCTGATACCAAAACCAGAAAAAGACCCAAACAAAAAGGAGAATTTCAGACCAATCTCACTCATGAACATAGATGCAAAAATTCTCAACAAAATCCTAGCCAATAGATTACAGCTTATCATCAAAAAGTCATTCATCATGATCAAGTAGGTTTCATCCCAGGGATGCAAGGCTGGTTTAACATATGCGAGTCCATAAACGTTATCCACCATATTAACAGAGGCAAAAATAAAGATCATATGATCCTCTCAATAGATGCAGAAAAAGCATTTGATAAAATCCAGCACCCTTTTCTAATTAGAACACTGAAGAGTATAGGCATAGGTGGCACATTTCTAAAACTGAAGCTATCTATGACAAACCTACAGCTAATATTTTACTGAATGGAGTAAAACTGAAAGCTTTTCCTCTTAGAACTGGAACCAGACAAGGTTGTCCTCTGTCACCTTTACTATTCAACGTAGTGCTGGAAGTTCTAGCCAATACAATTAGGCAAGACAAGGAAATAAAGGGAATTCAAATGGGAGCAGAGGAGGTCAAACTGTCCCTCTTTGCTGACGACATGATCTTATACTCAGAGAACCTCAAAGACGCAACCACAAGACTCCTAGAAGTCATCAAAAAATACAGTAATGTTTCAGGATACAAAATCAATGTCCACAAGTCAGTAGCCTTTGTATATACCAATAACAGTCAAGATGAGAAGCTAATTAAGGACACAACTCCCTTCACCATAGTTTCAAAGAAAATGAAATACCTAGGAATATACCTAACGAAGGAGGTGAAGGACCTCTATAAAGAAAATTATGAAATCCTCAAAAAGGAAATAGCAGAGGATATTAACAAATGGAAGAACATACCATGCTCATGGATGGGAAGAATCAACATTGTTAAAATGTCTACACTTCCCAAAGCAATCTACCTATTCAATGCCATTCCTATCAAAATACCAACATCGTACTTTCAAGATTTGGAAAAAATGATTCTGCGTTTTGTATGGAACCAGAAAAAACCCTGTATAGCTAAGGCAGTTCTTAGTAATAAAAATAAAGCTGGGGGCATCAGCATACCAGATTTTAGTCTGTACTACAAAGCCATAGTGCTCAAGACAGCATGGTACTGGCACAAAAACAGAGACATAGACACTTGGAATCGAATTGAAAACCAAGAAATGAAACTAACATCTTATAACCACCTAATCTTCGATAAACCAAACAAGAACATACCTTGGGGGAAAGACTCCCTATTCAATAAATGGTGTTGGGAGAACTGGATGTCTACATGTAAAAGACTGAAACTGGACCCACACCTTTCCCCACTCACAAGAATTGATTCAAGATGGATAAAGGACTTAAATTTAAGACATGAAACAATAAAAATCCTCCAAGAAAGCATAGGAAAAACACTGGAAGATATTGGCCTGGGGAAAGACTTCATGAAGAAGTCAGCCATGGCAATTGCAACAACAACAAAAATAAACAAATGGGACTTCATTAAACTGAAAAGCTTCTGTACAGCTAAAGAGACAACAACCAAAGCAAAGAGACAACCTACACAATGGGAAAGGATATTTGCATATTTTCAATCAGACAAAAGCTTGATAACTAGGATCTATAGAGAACTCAAATTAATCCACATGAAAAAAGCCAACAATCCCATATATCAATGGGCAAGAGACATGAATAGAACTTTCTCTAAAGACGACAGACGAATGGCTAACAAACACATGAAAAAATGTTCATCATCTCTATATATTAGAGAAATGCAAATCAAAACCACCCTGAGATACCATCTAACCCCAGTGAGAATGGCCCATGTCACAAAATCTCAAAACTGCAGATGCTGGCGTGGATGTGGAGAGAAGGGAACACTTTTACACTGTTGGTGGGACTGCAAACTAGTACAACCTTTCTGGAAGGAAGTATGGAGAAACCTCAAAGCACTCAACCTAGACCTCCCATTTGATACTGCAGTGTACATTACTGGGCATCTACCCAGAAGAAAAAAATCCTTTTATCATAAGAAAACTTGTACTAGACTGTTTATTGCAGCTCAATTTACAATCGCCAAAATGTGGAAACAGCCTAAATGCCCACCAACCCAGGAATGGATTAACAAGCTGTGGTATATGTATACCATGGAATACTATTCAGCTATTAAAAAAAATGGAGACTTTACATCCTTCGTATTAACCTGGATGGACGTGGAAGACATCATTCTTAGTAAAGCATCACAAGAATGGAGAAGCATGAATCCTATGTACTCAATTTTGATATGAGGACAATTAATGACAATTAAGGTTATGGGGGGGGAGGAATAGCAGAAAGAGGGACGGAGGGAGGGGGGTGGGGCCTTGGTGTGTGTCACACTCTATGGGGGCAAGACATGATTGCAAGAGGGACTTTCCCTAACAATTGCAATCAGTGTAACCTGGCTTATTGTACCCTCAATGAATCCCCAACAATAAAAAAAAAAAAAAAAAAAAAAAGATGCTCAGAGAAAAAGCCAAAGACAGAGTTGGGGCTTCTTGCAAGTAAGCACATGCTCAGAAGCAGTTTCAACCCCAGAATAGAAACTAAAGTGAAAAACTAAGAAACCAAGAGAGAAAACCGTGCGGAGGTTAGAAAACAGGCTCGTAAAGGTTGACTAGCTAACAGACAGAGCAGCAAAAATAATTCCGAATCCTCATTTTTTGCTGATAGAAGCCCAGCTCTTTGAACAAGCTACTTAAATAGTTACCTCTCTGGATAGATGGAAAGATACATACACCTATACATAGGCTTAGAAATCAAGCAATAAATGACCTTATCAAATAGTTAACAGCAGTTTTCTATGTTGTGAGATTACAGAATAATTTTTTCACTGCTATTTTTTCCACTTTCGCAAATTTTTAATGAAAATGTGTCCTAATTTTATAATAAAAAAGGTAACTAAGTAAGCATGTGTGTGTATACTATTCCTTTTTCTTTTGACTAAGCCAATAATTTGGCAGCTTTTGGCAACATCTGGAGATATAGTTGGTTGTCAAAATTGTGGGATGCGCTCCTGGCATCTACTGGGTAGAAGCCAAAAATGATGTTAAAAATTCTGCAGTGTACATGACAGTTCCCAACAGTGAAGAATTATCCAGCCCAAAGTGTCAATGGTGCTAAGGTTGAGAAGCCCTGGATTAAATAAACAAAAGTGTTTAAAATCTCTATCTCTCTTTATAATTCCATTAATATTATACACAGTTATTTCAGATTCATTAAAATTTATTTTTAAATCTAAAAACCTAATGGACTTTTAACATTTCAATACAGGCATTTGTATGCATTATCAAGGATTCAAAATAAAATTTAAGCTGTTTTAGTAATACTGTAGTATATTTTCTAATTACATGAGATCAGAAGTGGCAATCAAAAAGAAAAATCAATTTGACATGTTCTCTTCTTTTGTTTATTTATTTATTTTTATGGGGATGGCACCCTACCCACTAAGCCACGGGTGCCACCCCCTTTTTTTTTTTTTTGAGACAGTCTCACTTTATCCCCCTCAGCAGAGTGCCATGGCATGTCACAGTTCACAGCAACCTCTAACTCTTGGGCTTAGGCAATTCTCCGGCCCCAGCCTCCAGAGTAGCTGGGTCTACAGGTCCATGCCATAACATCTGGCTATTTTTTGTTGCAGTTTGGCTGGGGCCGGGTTTGAACCTGCCATCCTCGGTATATGGGGCAAGTTCCCTAAACACTGAGCCACAGGTGCCACCAAACATGTTCTCTTCTTAACTTGTGTCCTTGATTCTTTATTTTTCGAGAAGTATGGATGGCTTTGTTACAGGATAGCCTATTATTAAGGCAATTCTATTAGAATCTATAATTTCAGAATTACCTAAGTGAAAATGACCTGCTGGACTGACAAATGTTGGAAAATATTGTGTTTCTCTTTTACCTTTGTTTCTATGATATATTTCTTTGCAAAAGCTTTTGTATATAATAAACTCTATAAAATATACATGTGTGCATACATTTGTGTGTATGTAATAGAACTGAATTAAATAGTTACAGCTCTTCTGGACACAATTGATACAGGTATAAAGATGCATAATAAATTTTAGAATAAGTAAAAGTTACATTTTTGGATTATCTAATATCATGAATTATAGTTGATTTAATTCAATAAGAGATTAATGGACATCTTTCAGTTATCTATCACTTTGCCAGATGTGCTGCAGAGGGTAAAAGTAACATAAAATGCATTCCCTAGCCTTATAGTCTAACCAAGAGATAGAACATACCCTGAGAAAACCACTTCTTTCCAGAGCAAAACAGCAGGTGGTTGAGAGCCAAAATGAGTAACTAATTAGTGCGATAAGAATTTAACAAAAAAACTCTGGAATCAGTAGAGTTTGTTTCATGGCAACGATGAGAATTGAACTGGCCAATGACTATGACTGACAATGAGGGAAAGACGTTATAAAGCTGAGCAATGAGGAGAAGGTATTATAAAACATGAACAAGGCTAAGAAAAGATACCAAGATACCGTGGCATGTCAGGGGCAGTAAACAACCCTGGCTAAGGGTTAGACTGGGCGTGGTGGTCATGCCTATAATCCTAGCACTCTGAGAGGCCAAGACCAGAAGACTGCTTGAGCTAAGAAGTTCAAGAGCAACTTGAGCAAGAGCAAGACCCCATCTCTACTAAAAAATAGAAAAAAGTAATTAGCTTGGCATTGTGGTGGGTACCTGTAGTCCCAACTACTCAGGAGGCTGAGGCAGGAGGATTGCTTGAGCGCAGGAGATTGAGGTCACTGTGGATTAGGCTGATGCCATGGCATTCAAGGTGGGGAAATGCAGTGAAACTCTATCAAAAGAAAGAAGGAAGGGAGGGAGGGAGAAACAGATGGAGAGAAAGAAACCTGGGAGTGGGATAAAATAATCTATCTCCAAACAAAGTTTGGAAATAGTGTTTTTAATCTTTATCACACTTAAATGATTACTTAATCTAATATGATTTAATATTATCTTCCTATACCTACAGACCTTTCTACTACATAAAGCAAAAATCTAGCCTACACAGTGTACCTAATGTTATATAAAAACAACAATTAGCAAATACAAGCCAAATTTATCTATAGCCCCATGTAACTTTTGTCCTTTGTGACTACAAAGATAGTAAGAGCCCTCATTTCTGAACAGAGGTTCTCCAATTAAAGAATTTTTAATTGCCACAACTGTTACCTTAATATTATATTTTTGTCAAGGAAATAAGAGAACAAGTACAGCACTCTGTCTGGTCAAGGAGCCTTGCAGAAAATAGGAGAGAACAATCCAATGTGGTTTGTTAAAAATCACCAGACTTAATTTAATACATCTATGTTGATTTAGCTCATGACAAAATGCAAGAAGAACTAGTCATTGCCTCAAAAAATAACTTGCTTTTTACCTATATGCAATTTTCATTACCATTTTTACTTGTTATAATAAACTTATTTTTCCTGACTAGAGACCAAGAACAGAGACCTGTAGAGAATTAATAGGCTTTATAATTGAGGTTAGAAGTACTCCAATGCCTAATTCTCTTTACTAACATTTAAAAATTAATAACAACTCCCAAAAGGTTGGCTAATATATTTTTAAAACCAAAAGTTGGCATCATATACATTTATATCTGTAAATACTATAGTCAAACTACGAAGGAAGAATCCTCAGATTTCCCATAAAAGAAGTTTTTGTAAATGTTAAGTAACCTATAAAACTCTGTGGTTAGGAATAAATTCATCTGCATATAATAGTCTTACTTATGGTGGCTTTGACAAATGTAGATTTGTTCTTCTTAAAAGAGAATTCCAAGGATAGCAGACAGGGCCTTTTTTTGTGGCTCCATCTATGATACTACTCAGGACAAATTACCTTCTGGTTTTATACTAAGTATCCTTAGATGACTTTCAGTTACACTTGCATTGTCCAGAACTATGTCAAATGAACCACTTTCCTGCTGAAAAGTAATTGGGAAATAAGGTTTTTAACTATATTACATACTCAAATAAAAATAAGGAAGATGGAGAAGAATCATGTATGTCAATTGACAAAATCTGTCAGCACCACAAATTTAGAGTCATTGTAGTAAGGCTAGCTATTATAATGCCTTTGATAAAATGCTACTAAATAAATTGGATCTGTTAACATTTAACTCCAACATCAAAGTGCCATACAAAAGTCCATTTTCCAGGTTTTTGTGAATTGGGTCATTTTGTGCCTTTAAGCTATATCCTTATCTAATGGACTTCTTGGAGAACAGCCCAAGCACGGCTTATATACATTCACAGAACAGGTTCCTATGTAACACTGCTACCCTACAAGGACAAGAGTCATCTATGAAGACTGATATTCATTCAGAAAGTTACCAATTGATATGTTGCAGATGGGAATGGATGGATCAAATCAGGAACATGGAAAAGGGGGGGAAATTAAAGAAATATCTTTGCTTTCCCAGCTTCTTTCTTCTTTTGCTAGTAAGAAAGTGGTAGTATCTTAAGCACTGCAAAATTTCTGCAAATTTCAGGGACATATGAGAGGAAAAACAAAATTGAATGAAGGAAGGGAGGAGAAGGAAAGAGGAGATGGGGCTTGGTAAGTGCCTCCCTAATGGTACCTGTGGGGATATATGGCACACCTCCTGGGTGAAGAACTCAAATATAACTCCGACTTTTTCTAACACAAATAGAGTAACCTAATCATATATATCCTTATATTAATCCAAAATAAATAAATTTTAAACAACACTGTAACCTGGTTATTTGTACCCTCACATTAACCTGAAATTAAAAAAAAAAAAAAAAAAACAGCTCAAACAGCTCAGTAGCTAACAGTCTAGCACATAGTGGGTATTCAAGTAATGGTTGAATAAACTTTTGGCATATTTCTTTTTATCAGAAGGTGCACAAAAATTGTTTAAAAGATGAATTTTTAATGATGAAGCAGTCGAAAGCAGTTAGTCACCATTACTCCTTGTGAGTAAAAGCTCTGTGAGGAGACCAAAGGTAATGCCTCCTGAAATCTCTCACCTGGGAAGGTCTTACTCTGTCTTGTGTGACCTGGCAGATTTTTTTTGACTCCCATCCAAAGTTATAATTAATCAAGTCTATGGAAATCAGTTTGGAAGCCATTTGGCCACCAAGCAGATTACCAATATTATAAAATCAATTTAAGAAAATTTTAAATGTTTAATATAAACTTATAATTTCCTGAATCAGCATATAAATCAGTTTGTAATGGAGGTTAGGGATGACCAGTCAATGAATCAGTTAAGCAAGCACTTGCATTTGTGTTGAGGGATATTTTAAGGCCCGCAAATAGCAGCTCCTGCCCTTGACAACTTATAAACCTTTTAGGAAGACAGTATGTATGCCAGGGAGAAAAATCATGTAAGAATAACTTATCAGATTAGTAGAAAATAGAAAATAAATGTTTTATTTTGCCAAAAATATCAATAAATTTGGCCAGGTCACACAAGTCAGAGTAAGACCTTCCTGGGTGAGAGATTTCAGGAGGCATTACCTTTGGGCTCCTCACAGAGCTTTTACTCACAAGGATGTATCCTGACAAAATGTATCCCGTGCATAACTCAAATTTTTAGAGCTTAATCAAAGGCCCAGCACTTTGAAGATGAATGTATAAGGTGTTGTTTAGCATAGATAAGCTATAAGGAATTTACTTGAACCATTGGAGGAAATAAAAACAATTCTTATTTTTTTTAACATTAGGTCATGGAACTAAAGGAGTATTTGAGCTTCTGTCTGGATGGCGGAGAACCAAAGAGAATCTTCCCTTCAAAGACAGGATAGCAGATGCTTATTCTGATGTGATGGTCACCTACACTATGACCAGCTCCCTGTACTTCATCACATTTGGCATGGGTGCCAGCCCATTCACAAACATAGAGGCTGTGAAGGTCTTCTGTCAGAACATGTGTGTCTCCATTCTTTTGAACTACTTCTACATTTTCTCCTTCTTTGGCTCCTGTCTGGTCTTTGCTGGCCAACTAGAGCAAAACCGCTACCACAGCATCTTTTGCTGTAAGATCCCTTCTGCAGAATACCTGGATCGTAAACCCGTATGGTTCCAGGCTGTGATGAGTGACGGGCATCAACAGACATCCCATCATGAGATGAACCCCTACCAGCACCACTTCATTCAGCACTTCCTCCGAGAGCATTACAATGAGTGGATTACCAACATCTACGTGAAGCCATTTGTCGTCATCCTCTATCTCATTTATGCCTCCTTCTCCTTCATGGGGTGCTTACAGATCGGTGACAGAGCCAACATCATCAATCTACTAGCCAGTGATTCCCCAAGCGTTTCCTTCGCCATGGTTCAGGAAAAATATTTCAGCAACTACAGCCCCGTGATAGGATTCTACGTGTACGAGCCCCTGGAGTACTGGAATAGCAGCGTCCAGGAGGACCTGCGAAGGCTCTGCAGTGGATTCACTGCAGTGTCCTGGGTGGAGCAGTACTACCAGTTCCTGAAAGTCAGCAACATCAGTGCCAATAACAAAAGTGACTTCATCAGTGTCCTACAAAGCTCATTTTTAAAAAAGCCAGAATTCCAGCATTTTCGAAATGATATCATCTTCTCCAAGGCAGGAGATGAAAACAACATCATTGCTTCTCGCTTGTACCTGGTGGCCAGGACCACCAGAGACAAGCAGAAGGAAGTCATAGAAGTTTTAGAAAAGTTGAGGCCCCTGTCCCTCTCAAAGAGCATCCGATTCATCGTCTTCAACCCCTCCTTTGTCTTCATGGACCATTACAGCTTATCTGTCACAGTGCCTGTTCTGATTGCAGGCTTTGGTGTTCTCCTGGTGTTAATCCTGACTTTTTTCCTAGTGATTCACCCTTTGGGAAACTTCTGGCTAATTCTTAGCGTCACCTCAATTGAGCTGGGCGTTCTGGGATTAATGACATTATGGAATGTCGACATGGATTGCATTTCTATCTTGTGCCTTATCTACACTTTGAATTTCGCCATTGACCACTGTGCACCACTGCTTTACACATTTGTATTAGCAACTGAGCACACCCGAACACAATGTATAAAAAGCTCCCTGCAAGAGCATGGGACAGCCATTTTGCAAAATATTACTTCTTTTCTTATCGGGTTGGTCCCCCTTCTATTTGTGCCTTCGAACCTGACCTTCACACTGTTCAAATGCTTGCTGCTCACTGGGGGTTGCACACTTCTGCACTGTTTTGTTATTTTACCTGTGTTCCTAACCTTTTTCCCACCTTCCAAAAAGCACCATAAGAAAAAGAAACGGGCCAAACGAAAGGAGAGAGAGGAAATTGAATGCATAGAAATTCAAGAGAACCCTGACCACGTCACCACAGTCTGAGGGGTGCAGACTAATGGATTATTTTTCTTTTCCAGTATTGCACAATGATGCAGGGCAAGGAAAGCTCAGCCCTCAGCTGCTTGGGCTGGCCAGCAGTCACACGGCAAGTCAGATCAAGAGTGCATTATTCACGACACATCAAAGTGTCTGCTTCTTGGGGGAAGAGGGAATAAGAAAAAGGGGGAAAGTTCTTTGCAACCTTGTTCTCTACTAAAGATAATTTTCTGGACATGATCTTATGAGTTCTTCTAAGCAATGGACAAATCAATGAAGTGGTAAGACAGAAGGCCAAAAGAACCAGCTGTTTATAAAATGAAAATGCCGAGGCAAGATGGAGAAGAGAGAAAAGGTGTCCTCCAAATAGGGGTAAAGACATAGAAAATGTCAAAATTGTCATGACATTCTTCATGTTTGTTTTTTGAACAGGTTGGTTAAAGGAAACCTATGCACCTGGGAAGTATATTTTTAATCCTGTCTAAACCAAAGGACTTCCCAATTCATTTTATGTGTACATATATATGTATATATATCATATATACATATACTTAGACTTGTCTTTAGCATACATTGATGTTTTTGTGCAGAGGGAGGTGTCCATTTGCAGATAGGCTAGCCTTTCTCTAGAAAGCCAAATCAACTTTAGCCAAATACATATCCTCATTAATAGCCATTCAAAATCAACTCAAATGTCTCAGCAGGAAGAGTATTATTCAGCTATGGGAGAGGCAAAATAAACACAGACGTGAGTCTGTCAGATTATACGCATCATATTGTCAATCATTGGGACTCTTGCTTTGGATGACTTAGCAAAGAAAAAAGACATTTAAGTTAATTACAACATGGGTAAGGTTTAAAATTTATGTTAGAAATAAATAGTTCACATGGTTTTCTATTTGAGTTTTATAGCCCTCTGTATTTGAGAGACTGATGTGGCTGCTTTCGGAGAGCTCACCCAACTGCAAATGAGCACTTTACATATATCGTCCATACATATCTATGTGTGTGTGAGAGAGAGTTGGAGTATTCTATAGTTACAATGTTCTTATTTTAAATGGTTATAATATATTGCCATGGAATATAGATAATTAACATGGAAGAAAGGAAACCTAACTAGGAAACTTGTAGAGTGAAATAGAGTAAAATGGACCATCACGATTCATCATGCACCATCAACTGGTTCTTATTGTAAGGAAACTATTCTAATCCTATAAATGCTAGTGTGTTCCTTGCATTACTATTTGTAACATGAACCCAGGCCATGACCACTACAGTAGTGGTCACTATAATTACTGCAATATCATTTTGCAGCTTTTTGCAATACCATTGTTCTTGTTACCTAGAAAGTGCTCCTGATTTGTCCACCTGCTGGGGTAACCCCAGATCTCCACAGATGGCATATTAACTGGAACTGTTGCTGATCTCATCCTCAAAATAAGTACTGAAGTAAACATTTTCATTGAGTTAAAGTTTAAAACTGCTCCCTTGCAGATAGAATCAGTCTGTTGTGGGTACTCACTTGGTTTAATGTTGTGCTTCCTGCCACAGAACATTACTATAAGATGTCTTTTCTCATGCCAAACAGTAATATAATTTATTTCCAGGTAGGACAGAACAAATGTCCAAAAAGCTGCTATGCCAATAAGCTCTTTTACCTAGAAGAAAATTATTATTTCCCATCAACTTGGATTATATGTTTTAATCAAATAATATTGATAACTAAGAAAAAAACTGGACTCTATTAAGTTCAATAGATACAGAACATTCAATTCTGGTTACTGTCTTTGGAAATAAAGTGGATAGATTAATGAAGTAATGAAACAAGTTTACTTTTGCAAATAAAGAGTTTACTAGGAAGTGAAAAGGAAGGGGAACAGACTCCAAGATGAAAAACATTTAAGTAATATTTTATTTATTAAATGGAATTTGTTGAGTCCTGCCTTGATGCCATTGAGTTTCTAGTCAAAATAATCCATGTCGATCTCTCTCTCTCTCTCACTTCTGCTCCTTCATGAGAGGAACCCACTTCCAACTCTTTTTGGAAGTGCTTTAAACTTTCTCTGTTCTTCCTAAAAAAAAAACAAAACAAACAAACAAAAAAAAAAACTCTCTTTGCTACACTGAAAAAATAATAATGATTCACATCCTCTCCATTGTGTTCATTTGGGCACAATATCTATAGATCTGAGTATGGGAAATAACTTCCCATAGCCATAGGGTTATTTTTTGTACATGAGTTTTAAAGTCATATCACAAATAACTCTAGCATTTTGCCTCATGGACTGCTGTGCTAGGACAAACTGGTATTTGAGACTAATAGACCTCCAGATCATGATCTCATATCTGAAGTCGAAGTTTCTGAAACTTTTGGTTTGGGTTTTGGTTTTGGTTTTTATTTCCCCTTGATGTAGGGGAAATAGAGAAGAAGATTCCTCTTTTACAGATTACCTATAATTTGAAAAGATTTTTTTTTTGCCTCCCTTTCAAAAGATGGGAGTTAATCAGCTGATACATTCCATTAACCATCACTCTATTTCATCCCATGGTGTGCCATACTCCACTCATTAAACTATTTCTTGAAAATCTTGCCTATTTGGGTCAATACTTTTTCTAGGTTAACATAGACCATTCCACATACAAAGAAGATTGGCAGATTGATTTACAAACAAAGATTCAAGCACATCAATTGTCAAATGCACGGGGGGGGCGGGGGGGGCGGATAGTGACATATGCTGCCAAGCTACCACAACAGTTCTATTATCACATCTCCATTGAGATAGTCTCCATTTAGATAAGAAAAAAACAGTTCTTTTCTTTAATATTAGAGCATCTAAGATGAATATATGTGAATTTTTCAGTGTTTAAGTGACTAGAGGGCATTTTGGAAGGAACATCATCTTTTCAAATACACCATAGTACTTTTTTTTGAACTGTGATGATAATTTACAGAAATGGAATTTCTTTTTTTTTTTTTTTTTTTTTTGCAGAGACAGAGTCTCACTTTATGGCCCTCGGTAGAGTGCCGTGGCCTCACACAGCTCACAGCAACCTCCAACTCCAGGGCTTAAGTGATTCTCTTGCCTCAGCCTCCCAAGTAGCTGGGACTACAGGCGCCCGCCACAACGCCCGGCTATTTTTTGGTTGCAGTTTGGCCGGGGCCAGGTTTGAACCCGCCACCCTCGGTATATGGGGCCGGCGCCCTACCGACTGAGCCACAGGCGCCGCCCAGAAATGGAATTTCTTATACTGAAAGAACTAATATACACCCAAAATGCCTCAACTCCTCAGTCCTAGAAGGTAATTTAAGCCCAAGAAGAGTATGAGCATCATCTGATCTCCCAACCTCACTATGAACAGGTATTTCCAAGAATTCTTTTTTTTTTGTGGTTTTTGGCCGGGGCTGGGTTTGAACCTGCTACCTCCGGCATATGGGCCTGGGCCCTACTCCTTGAGCCACAGGCGCCGCCCCAAGAATTCTATTTACTGAATGCCAAATGCACCCAGAAATAGGAGATCATGATTTGAAGGTAACCCCCAACAACCTCAATCATTGACAGCAGCTTGTGTTCACCTCTACCTTGTTTTTCCAGTGTAATGACATTGTCTTTTCACTTTGTGAAGTGCTGATTGTGTTTAAATTAGGTATCTATTGTCAGCAGATGACCAATCAACTCCTAGAAGAGAAAAAAATCTGTGGTATATATGTCAGATTTGTGGAATAGTTTATTTAACTGACATGTGTTTTTCCCTTAAGTTGAGAGGTTTTTAAGTTTGAAAACCACTTTTCTGTATTTAAAGTAGCATGCAGATGAGTTCCCTCCATCAGAATTTAAATTTGAGCCACAAAGTGCCATGCGAGTTCCACCCTCCATGATGTTAACAAAGCTTCAAAGAGGTGCTCACCTAAATCAAAGAAAAGGATTCGGCTAAAGGTTAGATTCTTAGCCTCTGTGGTAAAAGGTAACCATGGGCCAAGCTAGGCAATGCTTAAGTCTTTTTAATGAGAGACGTGTCTTAGATGTCATCCCATGCATTTTTGCAGTGGCCCTGAACCTCTTTGAAGGTTGTGCATGAGTATTCTGGGAAAGAACTATTCTTCTATGTGTTTAGATCATCTGAAGGTCTCTTTCCCATTTGATTTCCAGTTATTTCCACAGAATTTAGATTTTACCTTGTGAGGTAAGAGAAATAATGATGACAAATGAAGCTTTTAGGATGCTGCCACAGTTACTCTAAAACGTTGAAGTCAAGAGTGTAAGAGCTTTGTCCATTTTGTAATTATCTATTACACTTTCTCATAATAAGCTAATCCAAGGCTTGTGGTTAGAGCTAGGGATTAACTATTGCCATTCAGATATACATGTATTTTTGTAAGTTGACTATAAATACCATAATTACAGTCACATATTTATGACCAAATAGTTATGAATGCACGCCAGTATGCATGCATTGTTATTAATAGTACATAGATTATTCAAGACACTATTTTCAGGGTTATTGCAACTTTTATTAAAATTCTCATATCACTCATTCAAAAACGTTTCATGGATTTTTATTCCAAGGGCCTAAAGTCCACAAAAAATTTCATCCCAAGAGAAGCAATTTAAAACTTGACTTCCCTGGGTATCAATAGTAGTTACCTATTCTAGAATGTCATCTGGAAAATCCCAGAAACTAAATCTAGCTTCTAGGTAAAGGGCCTAGTCTGCAGTAGTCAGGAAATAAACATACTTTTGTGTCTTGTGTTTGCTAATCTTCTGGCAAACCAGGGGTTACAACGCCTTGCAAATTTTAGGGATTGGGGAACTCAATGATTTACCAAAGTTCCTACCAGAGAGATCTCTCTGTTCAGTACATTTTATGGGTATTTGCAAAGGATGTTGACAATCCTTTCAAATACTTACCTGAAAACTGTCATCTATTTCAAAAGAGCTTTAGAAGCTCTTTTATTTACTTTAAATTGTGTGTGGGGAGGCTTTTTCTGTTACCAAAAAAAAATTGTAACCAATTTTATGTCATTGACTCAAAATATATCTATGTCTAAACTGATCTGCCCTTGAAGTCTCCCCACCTTGAATCTAAATAGAAGACTGAGCATCATCACTGTGGTGCAGGCCATTATACCAGCTCTTTTAAGCAATGATCATCAGATATATTGTGTAGGGAAAAAATGGGCTAGATTTCTTTTTAACTGCTTTGCCAGAAGAATGACTCCAATAATACTGACCCAAATGAAAGCAGCAAAATCATAGATGGAAACAACAAAGTCTCTTTGCATGAGGTCCAGCAAGGGAGGGACTGTGGGTACGGTAGCAATAAAGTACTTTGATTTTTCAACTAAAGGACCAAGGTTCAGCCACCGTCATGTTTTACTTAGGTAGGCAAGAGGTAGTGTTGTATATTTAAAGTGTATGTTTAAAGTGGAGCTGTATTAAGCAATATTTGGAATAGGGTTGGAAAGATGTTCGGAAAGGAGTCCACATCTCAGAAGTCAAGATATCTGGAAGTAAGTATGATAGGACAAATGGAATAACACCACCTATTTTGTGGTTTAGAATATAGCACAGAGAATCATGTGGTGCCACAATACTATAGATTCTCAACTCCTAGCAAACTCAACCATATACAAATATATCCCACTTGAAGACTGTTCTCCTTTGTCAGATTCATAAACTGAATTTGCAATTTGCAGGGAAAGTGCTCCTGAATATCCAAGCTCAAGAGAGCCATAGACCCTTTTGTAATTGAAAGTGAGAAGCTAGGGAGACTCTGAAAAGAGGCTTCCAGTAAACTCCCAAATAAGCATTATTCCTTCCCCAGATGGCTCTCCGCATTGCTTGTGAATATTTGAGGCATAATTAAGACTTTTTGATCAGTTTTCTCCTTGTTTAATGAGGACCTCTCAGTTTCTAATCAAAAAGTTAACTTACTTTTCTTGAGAAATGGAAAATAGTTTAAAGAAAGCAATACACATGATCAAAATATATTTATAGTAGAGACAGCTAGTCTATAGAACATATCTTATCTCTGCTGCATCTCTAAAGATGTTGTCAAAATTAAATGAGCTTATACCTTGAACTGAAAACCTCTGTAAGGTAGATATTTTTTAATACAACAAAGTATTTATAAATAAAATTATCATTAATTTTGCACGTTTTTATAAATTATAAAAACTACCTACTACTTTTCCCAGTTGAAATTTTCTCTAAGAAAGCTCTCGTGGGTCATCCTAATTATGAAGTTATAAAAATCAGAAGGAAATTTTAGAAACAGAAGAGTAAGAATCATCCACTGATGATGTGTGCTTCCTGCTCTGTATCATGCGTTTGTACTGATCTGAAACGGGGTATTCTTAGAAGTTTTCGTAACTATGTTCTGTTTTTCCGAAGAGCTAATGGCATGGCCTGATAGAGAACCATATGTTTTCTTTCCCCTCTTTTTCCACAGTCAATAGAGCAATGACATTACCCACAGGGCTCTGTCAAACCAGTGGAGAAATAAGAATTTTAATCCTTTGGAAGATTTCATAAAAGAATGTCCTAGGAATAACTAGGAGAGACTGTCATGGGTAAAAGATAAGTGGAGTTAATCATAATGTTTGTAACTTTCCAGTCCTGTATAATTTTAACTTGGATTCTTGGTAGAGTTAGTCTACAGTATGTTGTGGGAAGCATTTAAGTTATTTAATGTAAAATGGTCACTAGAATCTCCCCCTATAAACTGAAATACCTTCTCTAATTACATTTGGTGGACTAATTGTTGTTTGTGACATTGACAGAGCTGGGAAAAAAAACAGAGAGTCATACTCTTGTGTCTCCTGGTGCAGTCTGCAGCATCTATTTTGAAGTAAAATCAGGAAATTTTGGCATCTTTTCTTCTCAAACATAAAAGTGTCAGGTACTGATAAATTAGACCTTAAACTCACTAATGCAAAATCTCAAAGTTTTAGCAGAGTTTAAACAATTTTATTATACTTTCCTGTTAGTTATGCATATTTTTCAACAGTAGACTTTTTTGCTCTTAAATAGGAAAATTGTCACAGCTTGAAAAGGGCAGAGATCTCTCCAAACTACCTCATAAAGGTATTTAAAGACAAAATGGCACACAACCTTTGAATAAATGGCAATATATTAAAGCCACAAAGCAATATTATCACCTGTCCTTGATGCTCTTTCACTTTTTAAAACTAGAACAGGCTAAATGTAAAATGTATAGCAGTTCCTTCCCCCTTACATGTTCTGGTGAACATAATGTTCATTATCTGAAAGCTCTCAGGGCAGTGGTTGTCTCCCTACAGACATCCCAGAGCACAAAAATTAGCTCAAAAAAGAATAATCTGACATTGACTTAAGGAAGTGGTCTACATAGTAAGATGCACAAATAATCTGTGAATAACTTCAGAGAGAAATCCCAAGTGTGTTTCATGTTTGTTTCATTTGTTTAATTACCCTAGGCAAATAGAAAAAAGCCAAAATTACTGGTCAAGATGGAGATAAATTTCGATAATTGACCAAATTCAGGTCAATTGGCCAGTATGTGGCATTTTACTTGGAAGATTTTACTTGTTTTCCACTGAAAGTCATTGCTATTATATGTATTTTCTGAAATACAAATGAGGGTTCTGAAACACAGGTCACATGTGGAAACATTAAAATCCGTGAAAAGAATACTATTAAAACATTCTTCACCCATGCATAGACTAATTGAAGGAATGAAAGTAAAATTTGAGTATTTTTATGTCCTTTTCTTTCCTAAAACAATAACCCATTGTTATTAATTCTGACTAAACACATTACTAATTTCTATAACAACATAAAGAAGAATGATAAAGTGTATAAAATTATGAGACTTCAGTGTCTTAACAATACAGACCTCGTGGCAAACCACAATTCCAGATGTCTTTCCCCATAACAGCATTATTTTTACAATGCTGTACTATGTATAAGCTACTAAAACTACTTATTGAGGAAAGTTTAAAAAAGAATTTTGAACAAAAATATCAGTATCATAAAAATATTACCTAAGTTGTATTTCCATCCAAAAATATCTCCTCTAAGCTAAGGGATTGCTCAAGTCCCCATTTTAGATCTTAACAAGCAAGAAATATTCTAAAAGTATCCATTTTAGATCTTACTAAGAAAAAAAAAAGTCTTTCCAAAGTTTGGAATTTGGTCAGTTATCAAAATTTATCACCATCTTGACCAATTAAAATGATTTATAAATCAAGTTTTTTAACTACAATAAAAATAAATAACAAATTATTTCCCATAGATTTGCCTGTGCAAACATACATTTAATAAAAAATAAATCTCATACCTCAATCAAGGGAAATTGTGTTTCAAATATTTCCTTGTTTATTTCATTATTAGTTCTATACTTGGGACACAATGAGATACAATAATTTTAAATTCCTCAGAATTCCTCTGCTTAATAAATATATGATCTAAAGCGTTAAAGTAAAAATCTTATAAAAAATAACAAATCTTAGCTACTTGGAAAAAAATGCCACCATAGTTATATTTACTATAGTGCTTTAAGGCAGAGTTTTTATGACATTGCTGGCTATCTTGACCTTTTATTTTAACAACAACAATTACGAATCTAGTCCATTAGACTTTATAAGGAAAATACAGTATATTAAGATGATGATAACTTATGCAGGCATTTATTCTGTAATTTCTAGGGTTAATTGACTTTATCAGGTATTTCTTTATCACAATCCCAAATGATAGAAAAGCTAGGTCATTCTTAGACTCATCTTATTCTCCTTCATTTCTTGTTGTTAATATTACATGCCCCACAGACTATCACAGTACACAACTTATTCATTTAACCTTAGGGAGATCTTTGAACTTCCTTTTTAGGGAAAGATGTTTTCTAGCTGGGAATTAATCCTCCATAACATAACATGTCATAATATCACAATTTAATATAACATAATCTATATTTTTTAGTCTTTTATTGAATTATTGGTCCTAAATATTATAAAGTAAATTTTTATTCTTTAAACATTTAAAAATATAAATCTTAAAAATAGTGTAATAATACATATATATCAATATCCCTCCACGGTTAAGATAAAGCATTCTAAAGCAAACACAAAGTGCCTTGGCATTTCTGAAAGATATTTTTTATGAATCTTAAGTTCACAAATCTCTACAATATACAATTACTAAAGTATTACTAAGACATTCAGATGGCACTTTAAGATGCTCAAGGATTATATTAACTTCAAATCTAAAGCAATATATAGTCAGCTCAAGTAAATCTACCTAAAATTTCTCACTACATGACATTGCATTACTATAGTAGTATCAACTATAAAATCCTTGAACCAACATTCTTATCACCACAGGAGGACTACGGAAGATGGAGCCCCTCCTGCAGAGTACACAGGGATCACTTATAAAATGTATCCCCTTTAGCTGTACCCTACACAGTTCAAAGTCTTGGCAAAATTATTCCTGGGCTGTTAGTAATACTTCTTTTTCCAAGAATTTTTTTTCATTTTTATGTACCCATTATTATGGGTACATAATAGTTGTATATGTCTATAGGGAACATGTAATGTTCTGATACAGAAATACAATGTATAATAATCAAATCAGGGTAAATGGTGTGCCATCATCTCAAGCACTTGTCATTTCTCTGTGCAAGGAATACTCCAGTTCCACTCTTGTAGTTATTTTGAAGTATACCCTAGCTTATTGTTACTATAGTCAGCACTACTTCTAAATCACTAAAACAAACAATGTTAAATATTGAATACCCACATTCACTATGTTCTGGTGAATAATATGGGGACAATATAAGGAATACATACGTAGTCAACATTCACAGCATATAAGTGTACTTGATGCCAAAATTATACTGAAACAGTAATCCACAACCTACTTTAAAAGTTTTGTCATTACAGAGCTATTTTCATTATTGCCATCATGTTCATGACTAGAGAACTTTGTCTAATGATGTTTCATTTTATTGGAGTTTTCTGTATACACTTTTTTTTTTGAAACAAAGATGCCTTTTCTTTTATGGAAATGTCTGAATTTATTCAGTAGCCATTTTCTTGTCCAAATTTAATATATTAAATGTTTTCCTTTATTTCTCTGTTTAAACATGTTCAATTTTTATCATTTCTAACATAACTTTTACTTAGAGTAATTAAAAGATGTTTTTCTTCTCAGTAAGAATGAGCATGGCTAGAAAAATGATGAAATAAGAACTTAGCAAAATTAAGCTGGACATGTGAACATATTTGCAAGCAAAATTTGGGGAAAGTACTCCAGATTGTTATTTACATGTGAGTCAGTCAGCACACAACCTCTACTTAGCACACACTCAATAATTATTTATTCGATGAAAAAATAAATAAAAGAATCTTTGAGCTTCTGATGTGTCTGCCTATGACCCAATGAAAAGGAAATTATTTAATAATTTTAATCTGTGAGAGCCAATATTTAGATGCTAATATTGTTTAATTTTATTTTCTGGAATTTTCCTATAGCCAGTTACATAGGAATAAGTTCTCACGTAAAGGAAGAATTGCAGGTTTGTTGAAACACACTGTCCTTTCCAATAAACTGAAATGCTAGCACCTAGAGCTACGCACATCTTGATAAAGAAATAAAAGGGAATGTGATGTGACACAAAGAAAAATATCAAAGGACAGAGGTGATTTTTAAAAAAAGAGGTCAGTGAGATAAATTTGAAAAACAAATGCAGAATTCTTGAAAAAGAACTAAACAACTGAACTAAATATTTTTGGGATTTACACATACTTGGTTTGTTAGTTTGGTGGTGTTTTTTCAATAAACACATTGAAAAGGGTCAGAAAACTCTTGACATAACTAAATCTTCAAAAGTTTGTTAAAAAAAAACTTTTAGAAAAATGGAATGAGAAATTCGGTTTCATTTTAGGATCAAGATTTGCTGTGGATGGGTTTCTGAAGTACCCCTAGATTGCCTGAAATTATATTCATTTACTCAGAAAATATCTAGGAGTACCTATAATTGGTGTCTGTGCTAGACTCAGACAAACCATACCACTGAACTAGTCAAAGATCCTAACCTATATGATTTGTTGAGTAAATTCCCAGCTGGGGTATTCAAGAAAAGCAATGAAAGAATCACGAATTGATCTACATTGAAGCTGGAACGAGATCTAATAGAGATGGAGGATGAACACAACAGTCTGGGAGAAAAATGAAATATGCAAGGGCATGCAGACAGGAAGTGGGCTGTCCAGGATGGAGGGCATAGCAGATGAGGGAATAGGCACCAGAGGAGAGTAGTTACAGGTGGGAAAGCAAAGGAAGAGTCTTCTGAGTGGTTTTATAAAGCTCCCCAGTCTGTGGGGAGCTGTTTGGATTTGGGAGGGAGATCATGAAGAAAAAACTTTCTTTGAAATGTATTCTTAGGCTTGAATGCAGTCACAGGTTTACAAAACACAAGCACCACGGTCACCATTTTTTGTATTTTATCTGTCAAAATCAAGGATCCAAAAACTCAGCAATGTCACATAAACTCATAATCTCTATTGACTAGAAATGTAGTAGTTACAAGGGCCAGTTTAGGGCATGAGTTTGATTCTCCTGATGGTGGAACACTCCCCATGTTCTGGCACAGACGTCCATGGACATCTAGGCATCTATACACTTGGTGTCTTTTGAGGTAGGAGGGTGAGAAATTGATATGGATTGATTGAAACTCAAACCCTCCAGGAAGAACACTCAAACTAACACACTCCAATTCTTTTATGTCTTGTAATTTTATGATTTTTACTGACAATGCAAATTAACACCTGCCCAATAGGGTAGGCATTACTACTTTATAGGATTTTTTAAGAAGCATTGCAAACTAGTACTGTCTCCCTATGGCACAATACATCATCTTTTCATCACAAATCAGTGTGAAAGGTGTGTGTACAGAGGAGTCCACGTGAAAATGATATTGGATGAGAAATAATTGCATAGATATTTCTTCCCACTAATTTCTTTTTTTAATTCAACCCAATGGATAAAGATGTTTAAAACTTATTCTTTAATTCACTTCCTTATTATTCACTTTCACTTTCTTTTACTATCACACTAAGATATTTATGTATAAACTTTTTAAACATAACACTAACTCATTTAGCTATAAACTTGCCCTTTTTTATAATTAGCTGCTCCCAAAGATCAACAACCAGGATTACAAGGAAGTTTAGAGGAATATATTTTAACACTTAAACCTGAAATAAGCATTCCTTCATGATGTTACTTGGAGTTATAGATAAGGTTAAACTTGGCCTCAAGAGGCCAGTTCATTTTGGAGCCAGTTCAAGAGGACATCTGTTCATAGAGTAGGGATAGAGATAAATTTACCAACCGAGTGGCCATAGGAGACCATGGCCAACAAACAAGCTCCAAGAGACATTTTAGATAATCCTAGGATTAGCAGAGTTAGTGGTCCTCAAAATTTGCTGTACATCATAATGACCTGGAGAGATTTTTAAAGTCCAGTGCCCAGACTGTGTGCCAGACCAATTAAATCAGTATGTTCAGCAGTGGGACCCAGGCCTCAGTATTTTCACAAACTCCAATGTGCAGCTAAATTTAAAAACCAGTGTATTGGTCTACCAGATCCACAAATTTAATTCAGTAACTACTGCTAGAGCCCTTACAATGAGTGAAGATGAAACACTCACAAAACAAAAGCATCTGTGGGATCACTGTAATAGCCTCCATTCCTAAGTGCAAGTTGTACATCAGGTGGATGTTTATAACTCGGAGATTTACTATAATCACCTCTGTTCATATGTGCTAGTTATATGTAAGTTGGATGTTTGGAACTCAGGGACTGATTGCAGAGAGATTCTTTCTAGTAAAGCCAAAGTTTATGGAGGTACACAGCATTTAAGATAGCACTTAAGATGGAGCAAGGTTTTTGGCCTGAGCATCCCACGTGATATGACCAGCCCAGAAAAGCCAAAAAGGAACAAAAGCAGAAAATGTTCTTGGATCAATGAACTCAATTTAGCTTGAGTGTTCATTTCCAGTAGAAAAGTTAAATTTGTATGACCAGAAAGTTTGGTACAGGGACCCACAAATATCATGCTAAAGAATTTTTATTTGGTGAACTATTTTTCTTCTTTTCTTTATTCTTACTATTATTTCAGCAAGGATTTAGAAATATTAATCTCCAAAGATATAAGTATAAAATGGATTGGAGGTAAGCAACCTGGACCAAAGAACTCAGTTAGGAAGATGTACAAATCAACAATGAAGGTCGTAATGTTCTGAGTTGTGGCACTAAGGATTTTTTAAAAAGAAATGAATACAATTTATACTGTGGCACAAAAACCTATAACATAGCCTAGCCCAGACATCTAAGAGCTTTGAATGTCCAAAGCACCAGAATATGGTACCCTTAATTAGATATTCAAATTAGTGTATATTCTAATTCAAATTAGTGTATGTACCTTATAATTGAATATGCAAATAAATGGGGTTGACAGGGTATTATAGAAACTATTAATTAACTCTTTGTATGATCTACTTAATATATACTCTAGTTCATTTTTTTTTATTTTTTTTGTTTTTTAAAAGAGGAAGGGCTTTATTTCAGCTAGTGGAGCCATGGTAAACTAAAGTCCAAAAATGGCTGAGCTCCCCAGCTGGCTCTGTCCTTTCCCTTTTACCTCCAGTCAAGGGTTCCTTGTTCATGGGTCCTCTTTTCATTGGTTTGAATTGAGCTGGATAAGGTGGGCTCAGGCTTTTATAGAAGTGGAAGCAAATATTATTTTCAAGTTCCCAGGAAGTTAAGTTTCTTAGGTTCTTCAGTAACCTAAGAACTGAGTCACCATGGGGAGGACTTTGTAGGAGTATCCTTGGGGCTCCTGTGAGAAATCTTTTGTTCTTTCAGACCTTACTTTTCCTGGGTATCCTCTCTTATTTCTAGTTCATATTTTAATAATCCTATTTCTATGGTTTTGCAGGCCATGTATCCCATTTTTATTTACAGAGATATTGTTGCCACAAAATATCAGGAAATCACCTTACAGAATACTTGATTTAGTTCTCTGCATATCTAGCTTGGGGAAAAAATGATTTAGTTGGATTACCTTTATTGCATAATTTAGGTACAGTAATCACAAGATAAGTCAAAAATGAAAAAACAAAAATTTTAGGAACATAAATAGATCATCTAATATTTTGTACTTCTCTCTATGTAAGATTGGAGGACATCCAGGTATATAATACTTATCTATACACATGTATTATAGCTAAAGACTCTATAATAATATCTAGATTACAAATAAACCATCATTTAATTAGAAAATATTCTTCAAATGTATTTGGATTCTAGGAAATTTAGCATTGTGAAGATTTATGCTTAGAAACAAGATCATTATCACTCACATGTTTAGATTTTTGGTCTTTATCATCTTCTCTGAAGAGTTCATGTAAGGCAGATACTTCTAATTCACCATAAAGTTATAGTATTGCCCTTTATCAGCCATCAGCATGGGCTAATGCTGAATTTTCACAGCATATCTTTACACATAGCTGTTACATAACACCAAAAATGTTCTGTCTCTTATTCAATATTTTTCCTAAGGAATAATTCTTTCGCCAGACATTTCACGTTTATAGATATATGCTTTTTAACATTAGCATTAAAATGACCACAAATATTAATTCATATGAACTCATGGTATTCTTCTACAGTCATAATACAATTAAAATATGTGAGAACGAGAGACCAAATGATGAACTGAGGAAATGTAAAACGTTGGATGTTAGAACCACATTTGAGTCACAAAGCAGCTTGATCATCCACACAGATTGGGGGGTCATGGCTTTTGCCAGGTAGTTTATTATAAAAAACACAAAATTACCCCTTCACCCATTAACTCAAAAAATCTTTCATTCAGTAAGTATTTTAAACATACTCTGTGTGCCAGGCACTAGGAATAAATGCAAAGAGAAAGCCCATTTAGCCATTACTCATCAAGGATTTTAGAGGAGCAGGTGAGTGGGCGAGCTAGCCATGTCTAACTAAACTAAAAATAATGGGTGTCATTACGGAGCGGTGATTCTCAAACTTAAGTGTGCATCAAAATCACCTGGAGCGGCCCGACGTGGCAGCTCACACCTGTAATCCCAGCACTCTGGGAGGTCAAGGGAAAAGATCATGTGAGCTCAGAAGTTCAAGACCAGTCTGAGCAATAGCGAGACTTTGTCTCTGCTAAAATAGAGAAATTAGCTGGGCATTGCAGAGGGCGCCTGTAGTCCCAGCTAGTAGGGAGGCTGAGGCAAGAGGTTAACTTGAACCCAGAAGTTTGAGGTTGCTGTGAGTGAGACTGATACCACAGTACTATATATCCTGGGCAACAGAGTGAGGCTCTTATCTCCCAAAACAAAACCAAATCACTAGAGGACTTGTCAAAACACAGACTGCTTGGCCCCACCTTCAGAGTTTCTGATCCAGCAGATCTAGGCTGAGGCCAGAAAATCTGCAATCCTGACAAGTTTCTAGGTAATGCTAATGGTACTAGTCTAAGGAACCACACTTTCCCTTTGAAAATCATTGAATTAAAAGTATGTGAAGCAGTAGGCATTATGAGAGTACCTGGATTTAATCTGTCAGGAAAGAAGGTGAAGACGAGGGTCAGCTTCTCATCCCCAGGCCTGAATGAAAGGCCAGGTTACGGAAACAAAATTACCTGATTAAGGCCAGGCTTGCCAGATCTACCTGTTGATAAGATTTGGAAGGCTTGTTAAATTCTTGAGGGCTGGGCCTTAGGAATCTATATTGGTAACAAGTCCTCTGAGAGAGTTGCCTCAAGAAAACAGTTTAGGACTCAGACAAACAAGGAATGGAGTTTGAAAGAATATATCATTTGCAGAGAAGACCCACTGAAGAGTGCTTTGGCTGCGACATGGAGGTTGCTAGATACAACATAGGATGTGAATTAAGTTTAAATTTCCATTTTTCAATAAATATTATTTTTAGTACAGTATGCTCCATGCAGTATTTGAAACCCAAATACTGAAATTCAAATTTAGCTGAAATTTTATCTGAAATTCAAATTTAGCTGAGCATATTGCATTTTTATTTGCTAAAGCTCACCGCTATTAAGATTGAATATAGAATATAATGCTAATGTTAAAAATCATGTATCTATAAATGTGAAATGTTTGCCAGAATAATTATTCCATAGGAAAATTGTAACTATAAGGGCGTGTATCTGGTAGAGAAAAGGACCAGAAAAATTAGGCTGAAATAATACTGTATTATTACGTCAAATAATAAAATACTATTTCACATGTGGGATGAAGATTTCATATGTAGCTAATGAAGCTTAAGTTTCAGAGCCCTTTGCTTGCAGAAGTCCTTCCAAGGCCTTGGGATAGCCCTTACATCCCTGCATGTTTATATTAAATTTGAAAAAGTATGTGCTTTGTATTGTTATTCATAAAAACAAATTCCAAAAATGTATAGACTTCGGACTCCACAAAATTTTGCTCTGCCCCTACATGGGGGACCATTATGAGTATCAAATAAAACACAAAAGGGATATTGATAAACACTAACTTTTTTTTAATTGAGACAAAGTCTCACTTTGTTGCCCTCAGTTGAGACCCATGGCGTCACGGCTCACAGCAACCTCAGACTCTCATCAAGTGATTCTCTTGCCTCAGCCTCCCAAGTAACTGGGACTACAGGCACCCTTCACAACGCCTGGTTATTTTTTTTGTTTTAGCAGACCCAGGCTGCGTTCGAACCCACCAGCCCTGGTGCATGTGGCCAGCGCCCTACCCACTGAACTACAGGCACCACCAGATATACACTAATTTTTGAAGTAAAAATATTAAGTACAAAGCCCAGAGAAATTGAAGATCTTTTTGTTCCTGTCTCATCAAGAACTGCTATTTGAAGGTCAAATTGCTTCACCCTGGCAAAATGAACCCTACTCTTTGAATTACTCTAAATGTGTGGGTGAATTTCCCAGTGGCATACAGAGAATAGTCCATTTCCCAAAAATATTTGACCATGGGACATTATGTTCATGGAGCATCTTAAATAACTATGTTCCAGGGAGCAAACTTTAGGAAATGTAATGTTAAGGCTGCTGTCATTGTTACCAAAGTGCAGACAAGCATTTAATAAAATTCCAAAGGAGATATTGTTAATAGCCCTCTGTCTAAATCAGTTCTTATTTTGCAAATAATAAGGATGTTTTCTGGATAATCAAGTAATTTATAACCTAGCAAAAGAAGAAAATTCTTCAGGACAGGCAACTCATCAGCATTAGTAACTTAATTGAGAGTCTGAATTTTAATGAAAACAGTACAGAGATGATTTTTCCTGTCTCTTCCAGTGGAAATTCAGGGAATGAAAAGTAAATAAAAACTAAAGTGAACTACACCAAAATGAGTAAAATATAAAAAAAAAATTGCCAACTGGCCTGCAAACCAAGTGCATTAATTGGTTGATATTTTATTTTGCATACTTTCGGAAAATGCTGTATCATTCTAACACAATTGCAAAAATATTGGTACTAAGTCAAATACTAGAGGTAGGTTATTTCTTTAAGAATGGTAATAAAGGGGGAAGGGGGAAATCCGCCTATAAAAAGAGCATCCTATAGGTTGAATATGGTTGTTAACAGATCTATGGTCTCAACTCCACAGCTATTAAACTGTGATATATTCCACACTGAAGCTATTTTTTAAAAATCATAGCAATAATTGGCAAATTCAGTAATTCTTTAAAAATGTATCAGGCCTCCAAAAAGCCAACTTGGTCATATGAGACTCACCCACAAAGGGCCTCTCCACATCAAATACCACTTATCAAATGTTCCAATAGATTTTCTTTATGTTTTATGTCCAAATATTTAGATTGCCTGGTCTTTTCAATAATAGGGAGTCACAACTAAAAGTTTACAAAGAGAATAATTATTAATTGGATGAACTTTTTAACAACTATAAATAGCATGATTAGCTATCTGTATCATTCTCTCACTAATCATCCAGCAAATATTAAGTACATATAATATACTAAGTCCCATCCCAGGGACAAAACGATGCTCAAATTATTCAGAGAAATATCAGAATGTCTTATTAAAAAAAGAAAGTATTTGTTTTAACTGAAACATTTGTATTAGAAGACATTAGCAAGACCATCTACTATTTGCCTGCTATTAACCTAATCCAAAAATGGTTCAAAATTCTGTTCTTATTTGTGTGCCATAATAAATAAAAGTTACTCTAGTGATTTTTGTGTTTGTTAGACACAAATACCAGTGAGGGTAGATATGTTTCGGACAAAATAGTAAGTTAGGAAGACAAGGATACCCAGTCAATTAATTGTATATTAATGACACAGAAGATGTAAACTTGAGGATATAAATCTTTTTGTTTAAAATTAGAACACATTAGTGAATATAAGTATAAACAGTTTCCCAAATGCATAATTTGGCCTCAAGGAAGAAATAGAATAATCAGGCAAGAACTGAGACACAAATAAGGAAAAATAGTTTTCGGAAAGAACATCGGAATGTTAGTAAGGAGATAATTTTCTACACCGCTGCCACCTGTGTTGAGTGTGACCGTGACTAAGGCATGTTCAGAAGGATGGTTTAAGGAAAAGAAAAATCATGACTAACCAGTTGGTAAAGGAGAGTTCATCTTTAGACTGACAAAAAGTCTTGCTCTTTCTTAACGTTAGATTCTAAAGTGTTTATCTAGTTTGAGATTTTGTGCAGGAGAGGTTGTGAAATCTCAATAATTAAACTTACAGGGAGGGGTGGGAGGGATGACGGTGGGCAGAGGGAGGGTGATTGGTGGGATTACACCTGTGGTGCATCTTACAAGGGTACATGTGAAACTTAGTAAATGTAGAATATAATTGTCTTAACACAATAACTAAGAAAATGCCAGGAAGGCTATATTAACCAGTGTGATGAGAATGTGTCAAACTGTTTATAAAACCAATGTATGGTGCCCCATGATCGCATTAATGTACACAGCTATGATTTAATATTAATAGAAAAAATAATTAGACTTACATTGATAGATCCTGCTAAAATAATGATTTGAGAGGCATCAAGGAGCACTTTCTTTTCTTTATTCAATTTCAGCAGGGAGAACATCAACTTTGTTTCTTAGTTGGACTGCACTATCTTAGAGAACTTATGAAAAGTGTATAAATTATTTCAAGTCTAAAAATCATAATTTATGCAAGCATAAATAGTTTTATGGAAGAGTTAATCCATGACCTAATTACCTGGCTTAATTAGACAAATCTCAAGCAAATCAAAAGCTTCGAATGAATGAGTGGGCTAGTAGATTTTCACCTTGTAGCTGTGTCTCTAATATGTTTATAATCCCAGTTCCATGATAGCCCCGTCTCTGCTAGTACTCTAAAAACTGGAGATATGAACTCAGAGGGAAAAAAGCCATAAATTAAGGCAGAGATTGTGGAGAGGGTAACAGGACTCATACACATGTAAATAAAGAAGTACAAATCCGTCCTCCATTCTCTACAGGGCAGGAAGCAGATTCCTACAGATATTTAGAGGTAATCTCTGGGTTAGGATGGACAATGACATGAAATACCAGACAAACTCAGAGTATCATGTGTCTTATCCACTGAGTCTCAACCTAGTGTTTTTGCTTTCATGGCTATATCCTCAAAATTCCTCAAATTTGTTTTTTTGAGTTGTAGATTTCTTTGCTCTTTCTTAATTAACCTGTGATTTTATGTGTTTCTTTAATTTGATTACCTTGAGCTCAGGATTATGCACCATAGAGGACGGAGAAAAAGTGTGACATGGTTTCTACCCTCAAGTTGCTTGCAGTTTATTTGAAGATTCTAAGAGAGGGACAGTCATGCAGAATAAAATGCTAAGCATGACGGAGGAGGAGTTGCGTGATTCACACATTAGGGTCAACAGTCCTAGATACTCAGAGTATCTAGGACTGTTGGCATCAAAGGGGGACACTTCATGAAGGAAATGCAACTCCAAGTAGGCCTTGAAGAAGGCACTCAGTCTGCCTAAGGTGAGGATCCAGGCCTTCACGGACAACTTGGGAGGAATAGCCATAAAAGAGGGAAAGCCCTCTCCAGTCTGTCACCCTGCCTCCTTCTCAGACCACCTGCCCAACTGCTGTCTCTTCTGTTTGCCCTGCAGCAAACATGCCCCTGCTTGGGGTCTTTTGTAATTGCTGTTCTCATCATTCTGAATGCTTGTCTTCCCTCAAATACCACCTGTCTTCTTCCCTCACTTCTTTATTTCTTCTAAAAAATTTAGATAAATACTCATTCCAAAAGCCTTTCATGACCGTCCTATGAAAATATAGTGAAGTCTTCTTTCCTCTTTCCCTCTTTATCACAGTATTTATTTATTGTCTGTCTATCCCCCATAAATGGAAAGCTCGAGGAACACAGAGATTTTTTTCTACTCTATAAATTGCTATAACCCCAGTACCCTAATACTGTGCCAGGGACATAGTGAGCATTTAATAAATATTTTGTGAATAAAAGAAGTAGGGAAGGGAAGGAGAGGTAGGGAGTTCAAACCGTGGATGAATTTTGGAAGAACCTTGCAAGCTTCAAGTACCTCAATTGCAAAACTGCAGTCATTAGATGCATCTCATCGCCTAATGAGTAATTCCAAGGCAGACTCACTACCCTGTTTCCCCGAAAATAAGACATCCTCCGAAAATAAGACCTACTTACAGGAAAGATAAGACGTCCCCTGAAAATAAGACCTAGCACATCTTTGGGAGTACACCTTAAAATAAGACACTGTCTTATTTTCGGGAAACAGGGTAATAAATGTCAAAGTTCTTTGTGAATTCCTTAATATTAGGTAATATTTAGCATATATACTTTCACTTCCTTAAATATTTATCAGCAGCTTAAATTTTAACAAAAGCCATGGTTTCCTTTGACAAAGCAAGGACTATGCTCATATCTTAGCTTGTCAATGAAAGGAAAAAAAAATATAGCTGGAAAAGTGAGAGATTATCATGGCCACTACATACTCCAACAGGAGCTAAGGAAGTAAAAGATCCTGCCCCAAGCCATTTTCAGCTGGAATTTTAGGAATATGCACACTAGCACACAAGCCAGTCTAACATAAGTATGACTAAAATATATCGTCTGTTGCTCAGGAACATTTCCTTCTTCCTTCAAAATGAATAATTTATTGGTATTCTACCTGCTGTTTCCATGCTCACATTAATGATGCAGTGATTAGTCTCAAAAACAGATGCTTGCAATTAAATCACAGGTTCTATAAGTGATTTCTAATGGCTGAAAGAATTAAGGAGCAATTGGGTAGTTTAAATTCATCAATTTGAGAAAGATTATAGGAAGCATTTTCTGCACAAATGCAACATTTGCTGTATTCTTTTCCATTCTGACAGAAATGTCTCACCTTCTAAATATTAATTTGCATAGAACTTGTTTTAGTTTCCTTCATACCAGCAGATTTATTATTTAATTCCATTCACAGAAATTGTGACTCAGATGGCTAGTGAAGTGCATCCTGTGGCTTGTTCAAACTTCTGATTGCTTTTTGTTTTATGCTTCAGTTTATCCTTATTAGAATCTCTCCAAAAATAACATGTCATTTAGGTTGGTGAAGCAGCATTTATATTTTGTAGCAGAAAATGCTTTATTGATCATAGGCGCCAGCCACATACACCTGAACTGGCAGGTTCGAATCCAGCCCAGGCCTGCCAAACAACAATGATGGCTGCAACCAAAAAATAGCCGGGCCTTGTGGCGGGCACCTGTAGCACATGCAAATTTTTCTGAAAGTGTTGTAGATGACACTTGCTTGGGGGACATAATAACTCATTTCCATTAATTTTTTCGTTTCTACCTCTTTCTCAGCTGAAATTATTACTTACAGTTTTACCTACTTGAATCTTGAAGGTGAGGCAAACTGAATATATTTCATTTTCTTTACAAGGAATTTATGCAGTAAGGTGAATATTATAAACTAAAATTAGATTTCCTTCTCATGTCTGACTCTAAATCCAAAATTGGGGTTATCTGCTAGAAAACCAAGAACATTTCTGAGAACTTTCTCCCTCCTATAATAGCTGGGGTAATATTTCAGGGTTTTCACTTGCTATATAATTTCTAACCAAACACCTTTTAGGGAATGTGCACCAAGAGACTGCATGGACAACACTCAAATTAAGTGTCTATCGATGGTCTGGTTCTGCCACACTTTACCTGATAAACTTAATCAATTGAAGTGTTTCAGAAATGTTTGTGTAGAAATTTGAATTTGAAATATGAAACAAGGGACATTCTTAAATGTGTTATGTTTGGTCCTCAAGGTACTGCTATAAAAGTATTTATAATTACAGTTTGCTCAGAAACCAGTCTCATGGAATTAAATTTGGGATGGAGGTGTCCAAGTTCCAGCTTATAAAAGAATGTTCAATGGCGACTATCGGTTTGTCTAACATCTGTGTGCTCAATGTAATGTCGTCTTTTTTTGATGATTTACTTCAAACCTTTTTTATTACCATTCCCTAAATGAAAGTAAGTCATCTATTAACTAGTTTACAGCTCTTTTGGATATTATTGCAGAGACACAGGAGCACTTTTAACTGAAACACTATGGGTTAAAATGGTTTGGTGATAGTATGAAATTGAGTCAACATTGCAATGCAGTATTGAAAAAAAAAGAGAATGCGATAAAGAAAAATAGATATTCCACATGGCTACTTTATGTGCTACCCAGACTCCTCATGTATTATTTGGACACAGAGCTATTCTTTTCTCTTGCCAAAAGACCTTGGTCAGGAAGTCAGTGTGATGGTACCTTGCTCCAGGACAGAAGACCTAAGACATAGGATATGTTTAAGTGATGTCATATTCGGGATAGAAGTTAGCCCCCACATGAAATGGTATATCCATATTAAACTTTGTATTATCATTGTGCAGCTGTCCTTATTAGTCTGGGGAGAAAAAAATAAGATTTCTAGTTTGCTGCTGATCCAACACCATTTCCCATAGGTAGCACGATACACCAGCACACAGCATCATTCTGGTACAAAACTGTTGAAAGAAAAGAAAGAGTGATTATTCCAAAAGCAAGTGAAGCAACTCTGATAATAAGTAATCTTTGTCAGGTGAAAAATATTATGTTATGTGAATTCTTGTGTCTAAGTCTTAAAAGATCATTTGGGCTGGATCCAGAAGACTCATTGATCCATTACCAATTATTAATATCATTATTTAAATACAAATATTCCTTCCTATTATGAAAAGCTATTATAAACATATACGGATTTATATAAAGGTTGATGACTATATGCTTTTTTATATTAGAAAATCATGTGAAAACAAAATTAATCTGATGAATGCTGTTAATTATTTTAACTTTTTTATTAGGAATAAAATGTTCATAAAATTATTCTCTATATAACTTACCAAGATTTATCACCTTGTGTAATTTTTATAATCAGAGGAGTCTGGTTTTCTAATTAAAGTTTTGTCAAAGAAAATGGATTGTGTGGTTCTTTCCTTCCTTGGAGGCATATTATTAAAATGCAAAAAAACGCTGTCCAGGTTTTCTCTCCTCCTCTGTGTGGTATGCAGATGAAATTGTATGCAGCCAACACACCTGGAGCTGGGGCTATTTTAAATTCCCACTACTGGAAGGTGGGCAGAAAATAAAAACAAAAACCCCTTATGCATATCAGAATGCCATTAGAACAAGCTAAAACTGTGTAATGAAAAGCTGGTTATATCAGGGACCAAATCATGCTTTCCTGTTTCCTTTTTTTTTTTAATTTGTAATCATTTTATGATCCCTAAATCTTGTCTCCTTAAATAAAATAGAATGATGAATTCAATAGAAACCCCCATTTTTTAAAATCATGCTTTCTTAAACGTCAGTTTTTCCATCTACTCCTAATTAGAGAAAAAATACTGACACAATGACCTACACATTATCAGCCTTCCTCCAAGAAAAGCTTTCAAGTCTCTGCATCTTGAAAGCCCTACTTGTTTCATTTAAAACCTCAAATGAAGAAACAAAACTGACTAGAATTTACTGGAAATATAATCACTGAAACTCAAAATCCCCCTATGCTAGGAAATAATGACAAGGACAACCATGAGAAAAGACCAGCACTAAGTCACCCATGATGCCATTGCCAAGGCCAAATTTCCTACAAAACAGACAACTAAAAAGGCAAGTAATGTCAGATATAGCTATCATTTGAAACATTTCTTCTCCAAAGAGCCCGCCTTACTCATTTACTGGAAGAGAATTGCATGACATAAATTGGAAGAGTGACAAGGCAGAAAGCCATCTTTAAAAATATCAACGGCAGGCCACATTTCAGTGTAATTTTACTTTTTTGTTCTTGAAAACTTACCAGTTCCCAATGCAAAGTCCTCTGGAAATGGTGATATGGTAGTTCAGTGGTTATGAGCATTAACAGCTTAGTTATCCATTTATACATCAACATTTGCCAGTATAACCAAAAATGGGAGTGTCCTTTTTTTCTCCTTTGACAGAGGGTGTGTTATAGCTCTAACAGAAGGAAAGGAAAGTTTATGGTGAGTAAAATTTTACATCCTCCTTAATTTACCAATGTCCAGAATTCCCAAAAAAAAAAAAAAAAAAAGTCAATCAATTCTAAGAAATATTAACACAAGGGTCATACGTCTCAAAATACTCAGAGCTACATGGTTATGCCACAACAGGCTTCCAGGTAGGTTTTTTAATTTAAAAACACTACTCAAGCTATTATCTCTACTACCCACCATAGTGGGTACGCATTTATAATCTCAGTTTATAACTTCTGGGTACATGCATTGTTCCTTGTACATTAACATCACCAATAATCTAGGTATAAATGATTATCTGGGCTAAACTGGACACTCTGCATCCTAATATTTCAGAATGAGGCTGTTTGCCTTAGAAAGGAGGATACACACAAAGGGGTATAAAAGTGGCCTATTGGGCCCTAAAGACCTTGATAATTGCTATTTGACAAAATGGCAATTATACTTGAAATATGAATCTAATAGTAAAGAGAAAAATCAATGAATATTTAAGTCATCTCAAAAGGAGTCATGAGGACTACATATTAATAAAAATCATTCAAGTCATAAAGGGAAAGAAAATGAATGTATAAACAATATGCCCAAAAAGTCAGACTTTCAGAAAGCACCTTATATAATATTACCAAAATCTTACTTGCAAATTGCTTGGGCTATGTGCATTCCCTTGTTTGAAAGGCTGACAGCATTGACAAATGAATAGAAATGAATCTTGCTGAAGGGAGGTGTTATCTGCAGCATCCAGAGTTAAATGTTGTTTTACATCTTCATTATTGATTCAGAACAACTGATAGATGAAATCCACAACTAATAATAAAGCAGGCAGTATCCCTAAACCTCATAAGAAAAGAACATTTTTTTAAATAAAATACAGGCATAAAGATGTTAAAGATGCAAGTGTTAAAGAACTCAAATGTATTTGGCTGAGAAACACACAAGGAAACTTACCAGAACGTAGGTATGGAGGCACGGCCAGGAGAAACACAAAAAATATATAGTTAGGTTCACAGAGCTGAACAAAGATAGGAGAAAGCAAGCTGAGAATGTATTTGTAATATTTATAAGAAATAAATAGGCCAGAGCTATTTGGGGTGACTTACAGTACAAAACTGAGAGATGAAAATAGTTTCTATATATCACTGAAATAAAGGAGGTTGGCCATTTTTAAGCCCAAAAGAGTTAGGGACAAATCAGGAGGATCAATGGTGAGAGGAAAGATTGGAAGCAGATTAATACACATATAAAAATAGGACGCAGCTCAGGAAAAATAGAGCAGTGACACACAGTGGCAATGCAAGTCAGGAGGAAAATAATAGATCTGAGCCAGTGAGCCCAAGATATGTACCATTTGTTCACTTGCTGTTGGCTTCTCGCGGTGCTAAGTGAAAAGGCAACTGACAGCATTTCTAGAGGCCAGGAAGGAGGGTTGTTATGCCACTGCTATGGAGACTACAGGAGCTAGAAGGGGATGCTATTTGGCATAAACCAAGATTTCTGAATTTCCAGCTGCATAATCTTTTATCCAAAAGCTGATGCAGAAATTGAACATGTAGAGCAGATGAGCAGAAAAAGCTGCAAGCCCCGGAGCCTGTCACTCCCACCACTTTGCTTCCAACCGCTTGGGCTTCCTGGAAAATTTTGAAAACCATTGGTAAATGAAAGGGCAGAGCATCTCCTTTGGTTCTGTCTTTACGGGGTTAAAAGGCAAGAGTTAGCCTTGTCTGCAGAATGAATAAATTCAATTCATAGTAATTAAGGCTCCTTCCTTTCTTCTCTAGTCACTGCTAGTAAGACCTCTGCAAATTTAGCAAATGAAAACCATCCTATCCTAACTCCTATTAAAGGAACGCTGATGAAAAAAAAAGAAAGACTTCCCTCCCCTCCCCACCCCCATCAGCTTCCACTTTACACTCTTCAGTATTTACTGCCTAACTTTCTCTCTAAGGTGGCAAACATCTAGCTTTTGCTCATGCATATCTTAGAATGGAGGGCTCATTCCCTTGCAAAGCAATAACATTCCCCTCTAAACAATTGTTAGAAAACTCCTCCTTACATTTAACTGGCATTTCTGTCGACTTTTTAATCCAATCAGAATAACTCTAGCCTATTTTTCACAAAGTAGACCCTCAAATATTTGAAAAGAACTCATTGGTTCTCCTGAGGACTGCACTTTATAGAGATATACAAGAAAATAAAATTTCTAGCCCTTTCAACTATTGTTCAAATGACGTGAGCTGCACACCCTTCATTATACTGGTCACCTGTTTGAACGTATCCCTGTTCACCAGCAATATTCTGCAAGCAACTTGACACAGAATTTCAGCTGCAGGCTGATTGTCGTGCAATTCAGAAGGAACACTTATTACCTCCTTCTTGTAGCCTAAGGTTACATTAGTTATCTCAGAAGCTGCATCACTCTGTTGGCACAAACAGTATACTATTATCCCACACGTAGAGTATTATTACGTCTCAGCAGCTCCTTGGCTGTCTTCTTACTGATTAGACAACTAATCAGTAAGGAAAACCCAATCCTTAGCACTACTCTAGTAAGAAATGGGAAAGGGGAAGTCCTGGGTGGCCTTGCTACAGTTAGTGCCTAATAAAAGAAATCAATACCAGCCAAATAAGAGAAGCCATTTCCTGCCAGCTTCCCTGACTCAGATCCTATGTCTAATATTATCCTTCAAAAATTTGATTCAAAAGCAATTCAGTGTCCACTTCTATATCAGGAGTGACTCATTCATTTATTCAGGCAGGTGATGTTTATTGGGTATGCCCCCTCTTCCTTTCATCTTTGGGGAGTTAATTCCTGATTTGAACAAACACTTTATCATCATTGCTAGCCTATATGGCTGTAGAAAAGATGAGGACTAGAAACATTCCACCTTCTATTTCTGTTTATAAACTTTTGTTTATAAAACTGCAGTACATTCATCCAGTTCTCTTTAGAGCAGAACTGTATGCTCTCCATCCAGCCTCTTCACAGGAATAAGTCACTACAAATCGTGCTTGCTGTATCTAAGACACAAAAAAGTATGTTCTAAAGTGTTAGTTCCTAGAACCCAGAAGTAAAAGTTTCTCCTTGTTTACAATGGCATTGGTTTTCTCAAAGACAGCTTAGCCTTCTGAATCTCCCAGTCCTCTTGGCCTATCTATAATTTAGAAGCCATGGGTTATTTGGCAAGTTGCTAAACTTTTCTGGGATTCTTCTTTTTTTTCTTTTTCTTGAGACAGAGTTCCAAGCTGTCACCCTGGGTAGAGAGCCATGGTGTCATAGCTACCAGCAACCTCATATTGCTGGGCCCAAGCAATCCTCTTGCCTCAGTTTTTCTATTTTTAGTAAAGATGGGGTTTCAATTTTGCTCAGGCGGGTCTGGGACTCATGAGCTCAAGCTTTCCACTTGCCTTGGCCTCCCAGAGTGCTGGGATTATAGTTGTGAGCCACTGCACCTGTTTTTTCTGGGATTCTTGTACTTGCAAATAATAATTATGTTGTCAGAATTCAACATATATTGACTTCTTTCTTTCCTTCTACTACTTGGAAATTTTTCTCTGAGTGGTTCAACCAGGTGACATACAGGTGCTATTATTATAGTTCTCACAGCCTAAAAGCACTAGAATGCAATCTCAAGTATTTCCACCATGGCCCCTCTGCAAGCCTCTCCTGGCCAAAGGTGGGCTATAGAATAGGGAGAAACACTACAACCATCAGAAGCCCAGCCTCCAGGACCACATTCTTTTCCAGGTCTCTGGTGCTGCCATACTGAAACATTTGTTCCCTCTTTCATTCAGTCATCCACACTCCATCATTAATTGAGCACCTATTCAATGATAGGTTCTGGAATAAGCACTGGAGATATGAGCACTTCATATCAAGTAGCATGTGTTTTAGCAGGGAAGAGACCAACATGGTTTTAAAAAGTGCTAAATGAAATAATGTACAATTTGCTTCAAGTCCATCCAAGGTATGGAAGAGCCCAAAGGAAAGAATATTGAATTCTACCTGAGTGGAGGTGGAAAGAATGAGAAAGACAGAAAACAACCGCAGACTAGACCATAAACTCTGTGAGGAGAGAAACCTGTTTGTCTTTGCTATTGTTCTGCCTCAAGCCTAACAGAGGGTCAGTGAAGTGTCCAGGTACTAAAAAAGATTGAGATGTAAAGTCTGTCTACAGTTACAGGCAAAACTGAGAGAAAAGAGAAAGACTTGTACCCAGAATACATGGTGTCTGTGACTCTTCCCACAGGGAAGGGCTGGTAAATTTTCTGTAGCCAAGGTCAAGTTAGATAAACCTTAAATTGTCTCTGATACTGATTGCCTGCCCACTGATCCCATCACCACCTTGGCAGAGGGAACTATCTCAGGAACAAAGGTTTTCTTTGGTGATTTTAGATTCAAAAGCTAGGAAATTCTGTGGTCTAAGGATACTTCCTTCAGGCTACAAGGGAACCAGTGGGTCATCATCCATCACTCAAAGTAAAGCAAATTATTACCTATATATCAGGTATCCTTGCCTGCCTCCTTTGTTCTTTCTCATACCAAGTTTGAAGTAGGACTCAGCACATGTTTCCATTCCTCAGAAGAAAAAACATATGCTCACATGCAGAGCATGAGTGAGTATAATACTGAGAGGAGATCTAGAAGGGAAATGAAGATGTTTTACCCTCAAATCTTCATAGCACAGGACTCCGTGATACCCTAGGCAATGTGCCTCTTCTTCTGAGTCCCTGTGAGTGCTGCTCACTTGAAGTTTTCCTTCTTAGCCATTCCCCAAGGGGGCTCCCATCTCAAATATTGGTCTTTTTAGGGGCCTTGCAATCTTTTGCTACTCTTTCATAGAGATAAATTATTTATCTCTGGGCCGGATCCTCCAAATAATCTGTTCTTACTAAGCACAGACCTAAAAAAAGAATCTTCCAGCTACCAGAACCCACCCACCTTTGAAAGCAATAGAAGATTAATAAATAACATTCACAAGAAATGTGTATTTACTTCATCACATGTTGCTAAGTAACACTGCAGAGGCATAGCTTAGGGATTAAGTGCATGAAGTTTGAAATTTGAAATACTTGGATTTATTTCAAGTTTTCTATCTGCCACTCACCTACTTGACAGTGAACTTGGAGGAGGAATTTAATTTCTTAAACCCTTGGTTTCTAATCTCTTTAAAAAATGTAAATGCATTGACTCAACAAATAGGTTTTGAGAGATTACTAGCTACAATTTTTTGTTCATTTATTTATTCATCAAATATTAATTCCATGCATTCTTTTTCATGCTCATAGGTTTGTATGAAATAATTAGTGTAAGAATCTTAATACTGAGTTTATACATAAATGTTGAGTAAACCATTGTGATTATTACTATTATTATTTCTTCCATTTTTGGAAAGGGCCTATAAAAATTTCCATTACTGGGAAAATCTATGCCTATTGACCGTTGAACTTGTATCCATCCATCAATTTGCCTTCTGTTTTTTTCCCCTTCTGCTCATCTCTGCCTCAAACGAGATATGTTGAAATTTTATGTTTAGCTGATCTTGTATTTTCATAGGGTTAGGAGATAATGACCTTCATTTAACATCAATATTCCCTCAGTTATAGAGTAATCTTTCTTCAAAACCTGGGAGTCAGTAAGTAGCCAAACTCCTGTTCTCACTACTTTGAGATATAAAGAGGTTGAAGTATTCAGTTGATCAACTTCCAAACTAGCTGATTTCATTGTCCATGAATTATGAAAAAAATAAAATCTTATCAATCATTATAATAATAAACGATGATTTAAATAACTCCGAAAATTCAATTTACATTTCACTTTTTTTCATCTTAGTCTTTCCCTTATATACCCATCAAGCCAACACAGATGTTGCTGGGAAGAACAGAATTAGCTTTCCCCATACATGTAAACCCAGATAGAAAATAATTGAGAGAAATAAAATGTTTTAAGTCACTAAGTTGTGAAGATAGTGGTTATATAATAATAGATAACCAGAACATATTTACACTCCAATATGTATAATCACAAGAGGTAGAATTCCAGGACTAGAAAACACTTGGGGGCTATCAAAAAAGTTCATTTTACCTTTCACAAAAGTCCTTACTATTATAAAAGAAGTACTACAATTTGCCTGTGTTCAAAGAGATAAAACTTATACAAAAACAAACATTCCCATTTGTTTTCCATTATTTAGGAACGTTTCCTGGGTTGTCTTCATTTTTTATGTTCCCTTTTGCTTTCTGGAATAATTTTTACTTACTTTAAATCTTTTTCTTTTCAAAATAATTCAGGATTTATTTTGATTCAAGCTAAACCTTTTTAAAGGAGGTCATATGCTGGTATATTTACTTGGAGGTTTTCTTAACCTCAATGATCCATAGCTACAACCTGTTTCACATCACCTATATCAAAGTGAAACTAATAGTAGAAAGTCTTTTTCCCATTAATTCAAGTCAATACATTTTCATCCTGAAGGCAGAATCATGAAGCTTTAATTTCTCAAGAAGGCATTTATGATGAAGGGGAAATACTCTGCTAAGGAATGAAAAGCAGAGAAAGCCTGGGTTTTCTAGGCTAATCAAAGTGCTGAAAGAAGCAAAGCCAGAAAGCAGCCATGGGAAACCTTTGTTCCAACTTCCCTTCTTCATGCCCAAATCCCAGTTAGGAAAGGCATTTTACACAGGCTGTGGGGAAACCAAAAGAAGAGTCTTTTCTTTGTTCTACTTTGAAACCTTAAGAAGAGCATGTTGAGAGATGATAGGCTCAAAGTCCACGTGGTGCAATAAAGCAGCTCAAGGAAATGACCAAAGAAATGAACTCTTTCCTCCCTACAACCTTCAGAGGGCACATGGGGATAAAGAAGTTACTGAGCCATGAGTATGGAATGAAGAGGCATTGAGAGAGTAATTAGCTTGGTGGGACCTGGAAGTAGGGCCCAAGTAACATAGAGAATTTGCTATTCCCAGCAAATAGCTCAGAGAATTTGCTATTCCCAGCAAATGGCAGATTCTTCAGCAGATTGTGTCAGATGGGACAATGTGCACCTTACACTAGTCCAAGGGCCAAACAAAACCATCCATTCCACAGCAAACACTTAAGAGAATCCAAAGTGTACTGAGTGAATCTGAAACTCCTTCTCCCCTTCATGTACTCAGAGATCTCAGGAGAGGGAGAAAAAACATGTGAAAACTATTTAACTGAAAAAAGACCCCAAGATATTATTTAAACCAACACTGACAGGGACTTACATTGAAATTTACCAAAATTTGACAGAAACATGATATTTCAAACCAAAAGAGACTAATACATCAAGTCAAAGTGTTCTGCTTACAGTGAGGCATAAAGAAGTTAAGTAAAAATAAAAGATCGCTCTTCAGATTAAATGCATCACATGTAGAATACTGATTTATTACTGATCCCTCATAGAACCAAAAAGCAAAGACATTTGAGGTACATGGATAGGGAAGGCAAATATCCACAAGAACAAGCAGAACCAGATAAACAATAAGAGCAGATACAGGAGATGTCAACGCAATAACAGGAGCTTGAGAGTAGATGTGGATTTGGGGGCTGATTTAGAAGACAAAACTGAGACTAAAAGCTAAGACTACAAGATAAGCAACTAATGAGAAGTATACCAATTTTCAGAACTCTGGAAAATTCTACAGATTGAATGAGCAAGTAATATGGAAGTTGGTGGTCCAGGTGGATCTAAAAACAAGAGTTAAATCACTCACTCATCAGCCTCCAGTAGATGAGAGCTTCCCTCTCGCTGCCCAGGTTCTGTACAAGCTGAAATAGATGAGAGGCCTAAATTTGCAGGACTCCAGATTGGGTTTAGAAGTTTTTTGTCTTATGGAAAAGAATATTGGAGGTAGGAGCAGATAGAAAAGTGAGAACAGCTGAAAAGGGATGAAAGACTAAACTGTGGGGAAGTGCTATGGACTGAAAAGCACACAGAAAGAGAGGAGGGTGGTGTGTTCATGCAAGACACCCTTCAAAGACCTGCTCAACAAGGTGCTGTCCTCTTATGTGGAAAGAAACAGATGCAAGTTAGACATGCCAGGCACAATCCCCAGGCTTTTGATTTTGCACTGTTTCATGATACAAACTGAATCTCTTATCCAAAAATCTAAAATCCATAGTGCTCCAAAATCCAAACATTTTTGAGGACTGATATCATGCTAAAAGAAAAAAGAAAGTGCTCATTGGGGTTGGGGAAAAATGACTAACTACAGGCAGCCCTAGTTGCTGACTGTCCCAGGTGGAGGTTAGAAGAGTTTGACTGAAGTGAGGTAGAAGCAATTGCAGTTTGGGAGTGGATCACAGGGAGAGGCAACAGAGGCATTTGCAACCCCACTAAAGAGGAGAAAAGGGAAGAAAGAGAGAAAAGTGGGAGAGCAAACCAGGCTCCAAGAAGCCCAGAGCCAACTGGAAAGGTAAGAGGGATCCCCTCCCCCTTCACCCAGGGGCTGTCAGTGAGCAGCAGGACAGAGTTCTCATCTCACGAACTCATCCCTCTCATCCCATGAGGGTCGTGAGGGACAAAAGAGCCAGCTTTCCTGCACCTAGATATTTCCTCCTCTAAATTTCTCCTTTGCCTAGCAGAAGAGAGAGCAATTTTGACTCTACCTTGCTTGTCGTCACAGCCCATCTCCACCTATAGCAGCTGATAGAGTTCTCCTTGTAAGGCCTGCTTCCCTCTGTGCTGACATGTGATGGTAACACCTCCTCAGCTTAGATAACCAGGTTAGACCAGGTACAGGAGTGGAGAAGGAAACTAGACCTTAGGGCTCACCCACAGGGACCAAGAAAGCATGCACTGTGGAGGTCAGCTCCTATCCCACCAGCAACTGGCAGGAACAACTCTCCGGCAAGTGGACTGGGCACAGGACTGGTGTAGAGAGACTGGTCCCTGCCCCTCTACCATGTCAAGGTGGAACTCAGTGGGCCCCAACTTGTGTGGCCCTATGTGGCAGCTTTAGCAGGCTGTGAAAAGGGGAGTGCCCCTGCTCCAACCACAGAGGAAAACAGTGGCTCATTTAAACTGACATCGGTGGGGTTAGTACTAGTGCCCTGCCTGCTCCTCACCCTCTCAGTACAGCCTGCCATCTGCACACTGCCCTCCAGTTTAGGCGCTTCATCTGGAAGCCCTGCCCTCAGCTCTACCCATCCAGACTTGGAGAAAGCCAAACCAGATCCCAGTAGGACCCATCCTGTGAATCCCTGAGTGGCAGCTTTGGCAGCTTGTGGCTCCTCAGCCCCAGGAGTAAACTGTGGCATATCTGAACTGACATTTGCTAGTCAAGTGCTTACGGCCACAACTACTGGCTGGCCCTGACCTCCCCCTTTCAGTCAAACCACCCCGCCATCTGATACTGCACTGGGAGTAGGGGCCCCACTTGGAGGCCCAGCCTCTGGCCCAGATTAGAGGAAATCAGGCCTGGGCTCAGCAAGACCCTCCACCCTGTGGAGAGCAGCTTTGGCAGGCTTTGAGTGGGGTGTGCCCCCTTGGCTGCAGGAGAAAGTGGTTGCCCATCTGAACTGACATTTTCAGGACTGGTGCTTGTGGCCCCTTCTGCTTCCTACTGGGCTGGCTCTGACATCACCCTCTCAGATGTGTGGTAGTGCAAGGAGTAGACACTCATAGAAGTGCCTACACTTCTCTCCAGAAAAATTCATGGCTGGATATGGACAGAACCCGCCTCATGCCTTAGCATGGAAGCATTCAGGACTCTCCCCTATGAATAGCTCTGCTTGTCTAGAGAGTTTGCCTGGACCCTCCCACCTGTTGCTCCCCAAAAAAACTAGAAAACTAATCCCCCTTAAGCTTCATAAAGGCTTTGAAGTCTCTACATCCTAGCCATAAAATGCCTTATCTCTCCCCTCATTTCAGTAGTGGTAGAGATCAAGAAACACTCTAGGAAATACAAGGCTCCTTCTAAAGCTTGGAGCACTCAAGTACTCCATCGGAGGGATGAGAATCTACTGCAGACACAAAGGAACATCTCAACAGCACGTTCTCTCACACAAGTCTCAACCAAAAACAGGGAGGGCAACAACATAGCCCACCAAAGTGTCTTCCAACTCAGACAAATAAGATGTGGCTATTCCACATGTACAAGTTCTACCTATCATTACTGAGAGCTGGTATCAATCTGTGCCATCTCAGTGATAGGCCCATAGCCAGCACTATCACTCTAGGCTCTCAAATGAGATCTCACATAAAAAGAAACCAGCAATAAACTCCAGAAATATGAAAAATCTAAGTGAAAGATCACCCCCTAAAGAAAACAATAATTCCTGGGCGGTGCCTATGGCTCAAAGGAGTAGGGTGCCAGCTCCATATGCCAAAGGTGGTCGGTTCAAACCCAGCCCTGGCCAAAAACTGCAAAAAAAACATAAATGAAAAGATCAAAATGGCAGATGGAGTATTTTCAACGTAGGTTGCTTGGAAACTCATGTAAATAAAAGAGAAAATGGAAACACATCACAACGAAGCCAAAAAAACAATGCAGGAAATGAAAGAAAAATTCTCTAAAGAAAGAAAATATTAAAGAAAAGTCAAACAGAACTTCTGGAAGTGAAAGACCTCTATAGGGAAAATAATAAACTGAGGAAAGAAAATGCAAAGGATGTAAACACATGGAAAAATACATTACACACATGGATCAACTGAATCAACAGGTTACAATGTCTATACTACATACTACCCAAAGTGATTTACAGATTCAATACAATTCCCATTACAATGCCAATGCCAGCTTTTGCAGATGTAGAAAAAATAATTCAATAGTTTGTATTGTACCAGAAAAGATCCAAAATAGCCAATGCAACCTTACAGAATAAGAACTAAGTGAGAGGTATCACCTTACCTTCAAGCTATACTACAAGGTTGTAATAACCAAAACAGCATGATATTGGCACAAAAAGAAAGACATAGATTTATGGATTAGAACAAAAAATCCAGAGATGAAATTATCTTCATATTCTCATTGATTTTGGACAGAACAGATAGAAACATATACTGGGGAAAATAATCTTCATTCAAATGGTGCTGGGAAAACTTGATAGCCACATGTAAAAGACTAAATCAGGATCTGCACCTCTCACCGCTCACAAAAATTAACTCCCAACGGATAAAAGACTTAAACCTAAGGCAGGAAACTATAAGAATCTTTGAACAAAATCTTGAAAAAACTCTTACAGATATTGACTTAGGCAAGGAATTCCATGAACAATATCCTAAAAGCAATCACAATAACAACAAAAATAAATAAATGAGACCTTATCAAATGAAAAAACTTCCTCACATCCACGAACATAATCAAAAGAGTAAATAAACAACCCACAAAATGGGGGGAAATATTTGCATGATAAAGAACTAATAACCATAATCTACAAAATAACTCAAGCAGATCAGCCAGAAATAACCAAACAACCCCACTCAAAAGACATGAACAGAAACTTTTCTTTCTTTTCTTTTTTTGGCCGGGGACAGGTTTGAACCTGCCACCTCCAGCATATGGGACCGGCGCCCTACTCCTTGAGGCACAGGCGCCATCCTGAACAGAAACTTTTCAAATGAAAAGATATGTTAATGGCCAAAAAACTCATGAAACAATGCCTAACATCTCTAATCATTAGGGAAATGCAGGTTAAAACCACAATGAGCTATCACCTAACTATAATGGGAATGGCTTGTATTAAAAAGTCCCAAAACAACAGATGCTGGTCTGGATCTTTTGATGGGCTGCAAACCAATACAACCTCTACGGAAAATCCTATGGAGATACCGCAGAGAACTTAAAGTAGGACTACCATTTGATCCAGGAATCTTCTGCTGGGTATATACCCAAAGGAAAAAAGGTCATTTTATAAGAAGGGTACCTTCACTCTAATGTTTATAGCAGCACAATTCACAATTGCAAAAACATAGAAACATCGCAAGAGCCCACCAATACATGAATGGATTAATAAAATGTAGTATGTGTATACCATGGAGTACTATGCAGCCACAAAGAAAAATGGAAATCTAGTATATGTTGTGACAACTTGGAGGGAACCATCTTACACCACTCTTCTTAGTGAAACAGAAACATCACAGGAATGGAGAAACAAACACATGTTCTCAATACCAGGTTGGAACTGATGGATCAACGCTTAAGCACACATACAGAAGTAAATCTCAATGAAAATCAAGTTGAGAGGAAGGGATTTGTAAATTCACACCTATTGGGTATGGTACACACTGGGTAAGGGACACACTTGATTCAATTTGTGCAAAAAACAAAGTATGTAAACCTGTACTCCCTGATATTCTGAGATTTAAAAAATACTCATTTGAACATTTCAGACTTTTAAATTCGGAATGCTTAACCAATAAGTCTTAGGCAAATATTCCACCATCTGAGGAAAAAAATCCAAAATCTAAACCACGTTTGGTCCCAAGTGTTTTGGACAAGGAATATTCAACTTGTATTAGCTTGGACCACTTGGTAAAATAATTTATTTAACCTCTACTCATCCATTGATAAATTGCCTCAAGTAAACAGAAGCAGCTGTCATGTATACACTGGCCTAGCCCAATACAAAGCAGCAGGAAAGGAATAGGACTGGAAAGCAAACAACCGAGAGTTGGACTTAAGTCCAACTCTTTTGACTGACACCCCAAAGGTGGCCAACAGCTTCCTCTGCAGATCAGAAAGAAAAGCCTCTGATCTGAGAGTTACATTGTTAAATTTTTTATAGTGTAGTAATTAAAAGCAAGCAGGGAGATTGGGATTGCTAAAGCTGTTTTCAATCTCATTGAACTCCTGTGTGCCAGGCACTATTCTAGGCACTCAGATGCAGAGTGAAAAAATAGACAAAGTCACCACCCTCATCAAGCATAATGTTCTGGAAGAGAGACAGACAATAAAGAAATGTATTTTGAAGAAGAAAAAAAACAATCATTATAACACTTATAATAAAAATAGAAGAACATAGAAAAGACCCAAGAAGTTCCTCTTGGTGAGGATAATTGACTTAACTCCCGAGGAAGCCAGTCACAAAAAATACCAAGGAAGAGAGCAGCAAGAAGGGTGAACAGCAGGGACAAAGACTGTGATGCAGGGAAACGACAGCAAAGCCAGCACTGTGGATGCCCAGCCTGCAGAAGAAAAGGGGTCTGAGAAACGCTGGAGAGGAAGGTACTTTCAGGAACTTAAATATTCTTCTGGATACAGTGAAAATTCACTAAAGAGTTTTATGTTAGTGGTGTGACATACTCTTTTTATAAAATATCAAATGACTAGGTACAGGAGGAGTTGCCAACAAAAGGAATGCAGAGATGGTCAGAGAGATGTAGGAAAACTTGGACAGTGAGGTGTCAGAATACAGAGAGAGAAAGGGTATTCTAGGACAGGAGGAAAGCCTGGCCTGCTGGACATGGAGTCTACAGAGCCCATAGAAGTGTTATGGGGATACCGTCATCAGCGCTCAGCAGCTCTTACCAGAAAAGGGAAAAGAAAGTGGGTATGAGGAACCTAGGTATCAGTGACGGATAGAACAGGGCAATAATGCCTGGCAGCGCAGAGAGACCAATGCAAGAGTTACAACCAATGTCAGACGGAGAGAAAGGGCTCCATCTCTCTCGCCTCTTCTCACTCATGAGAGGGACCCACGTCCACTTCTCTTTAAAAGTGCACTGAGCTTTCTCTTTGTTCATAAATAAAATTTCTCTTTGTTAAAGCTTGCTTAAGTTACCTCTGCTTTCTAGTCACGCTGCCCGTGCTGCTCCAGTTTTTTCTGTTTTCTCCCCCCTTTTGCTTTGATTCCTGCCGTGCCTCCATTGACCTTTCTAGTTCATTTGAGTAATCAAACCAGGTCAACCGGGTTCTGGGAACTAAGACCACCAATCCCCAATAACCAGGATGGGGACAGAAAGCTGCACATTCAATTTTGCAAGATGGGAGTCGTGGGCAAATATAAAAAGAGCACCCTGCGTAGAGTGAGAGACAGCAGCCAGACTGTAGGGGGCTTGAAGAATGGCTGGGAAGGGAGGAAGTGACAGTCAGGGAAGGAACCTTTTGAAAATCTTTTTTCTTTGGAAAAGAGTGAAAAAATGAGATGGTAGCTCAAGATAGTACAGAATCCTAGAGGGAGGAAAATAGAATGCCACGGCTTCTGCCAGTGGGAATTTCCAGTCACAAAGGAGAAGGTGATAATGCTCAAGAAGAGAGTGTTTGCTTTAAAAATGTGCAATAAAAAAATAAGTAAAAGAGAAGAGGATGCAACTGCAGCATCACATCACTGAGAATAGACGTGGAGCATTTCACACATGGTAAATGTGGAGGGAATGACTGGGAATATGTATAGAAGTGAATATGCAAATATGCAAGTGTGACTCTGGCTCCAAATACAAGGGGATTTTTCTCTATTGGTTTATATTTCTCAGTAAAGAATGTACAAAAGAGATGGGAAAAGATGTAGAAATTTTAAGGAGCGAGGAGAAAGTATTAAGCAGTCTTCTTTAAAAATGGAAAAGTGAATAAGGCAGGTACTAATCTCATCTCACAACATTGTTGTACAGGAAATGTAAGTTTTTATAATCTTTTATAATGGAACTTGATCTCTACTCTAGGACTGCACTAGGTGAGGAAGCCTAATGTTAGGAAATTCAGAATATTCTCTTCAAGCTTACATTTAATTTCTGATATTGGCTGAGGGCTCTGGCATCCACCAAGATGCTTTTGGTCCCACTCTGTCTTAACTCCTGAGTTCACACAGATCACAATAAAGTTTTCCCTGGTCTCCAGCCACAAAGCTCTTCCAAGACCAGGTTACCCTTAACTAATTATGTCCTGCCATAAAATATGGGATTATTCCACTACCAGAAGAAGTATTAATGTCAAAGATCGGGAAATGGAATGGAGGAAAACATCATTTGATGTGAAGATATTAAAGAACTGGTAGCCGGATGTGGTGGTTTATGCCTGCAAACCTAACACTCAGGGAAGCTAAGGAGGGTGGATTGCCTGAGCCCAGCAGGTGAAGACCAGCCTGAGCAAAGCGAGACCCCATCTCTGCTAAAAAATAGATATTTTACTCAGGAGAATGTGTTTCAACTCCATCCAGGTTAATACAAAAGATGTAAAATATCCATGTTTTTAAGGCTGAATCGTATTCCATAGTATACATATACCACACTTTGTTAGTACATTCCTGGGTCGATAGGCATGTATGTTGTTTCTACATTTTGACAATTAAAAATTGAACTGCAATAAACAATCCAGTGCAAATGTTTTTATGATAAATGATGTTTTTTCTTCTGGGTAAATGCCTACTAGTGGGATTGCAGGATCAAAAGGGAGGTCTAATTTGAGTTCTTTGAGGATTCTCCATACTTCTTTCCAAAGAGGCTGTATTAGTTTGCAGTCCCACTAACAGTGTAAAAGTGTTCCTCTCTCCACATCTGCTTCTGCATCTTTTTGATGTGGGCTATTCGAACTAGGGTTAGGTGATATCTCAGGGTGGCTTTGCTTCATTTCTCTGATGATTATTGATAAGCATTATTTCATATGTTTGTTAGCCATTCATATGTCCTCCTCAGAGAAGGTTCTGTGCATCTCTTTTGCCCAGTGAAAGACGGAATAGTTTGCTCTATTTTTAGATTGATTTGAGTTCTTTATTGATCCAAGTTATCAAGCCTTTGTCACATTCAGAACATGCAAATATCTTTTCCCATTCTGAAGGTTGTCTATTTGATTTAATTGTTGCATCCTTACCTGTGCAGAAGCTGTTCAGTTTAATTAAGTCCCATTTGTTTATTTCTGTTGTTATTGCAATTGTGGCTGAAGTCTTCTTCATAAAATCTTTCCCTAAGAAAACATCCTCAACAGTTTTTCCCACACTTTCTTATAGAATTTTTGCTATTTCATGTCTTAGATTTCAATCTTTTATCCATCTTGAGTTCATTTTTACAAGTGGTGAAATGTGTGGGTCCAATTTCAGTCTTTCCCATGTGGTTATCCAGTTCTCCCAGCAGCGTTTATTGAATAGCGATTCTTTTCCCCCAGTGCAGACTTTTGTCTGGTATATCAAAGATCACATGGCAAGTAGAGACTGGTTTCATCTCCTGGTTTTCTTTTGGTACCATATGTCTATGTAACTATTCTTGTGCCTATACCCTGCTGTTTTGATCACTGTGGATGTGTAATATAACCTGAGGTCTTAAGGAGTGATGCTTCTATCTTTGTTTTTATTTCTAAAAATTGCCTTGGCTATATGGGGTTATCTGGTTTTATACAAAACAATGAACTATTTTTTCCAATTCTTCAAGGTATGACATTGCTATTTTAATGGAGATTGCATTGAATCTGTAGATTCCTTTGGATAGAATAGACATGTTGACAATGTTGATTCTTCCCAGCCAAGAGTGTGGGGTATGTTCTTCCTTCTGTTAGTGTCTTCTGCAATTTCTTTTCTTAGGGTTTCATAATTCTCTTTGTAGAGATTCTTTACCTCTTTTGTTGGGTATATTCTTAATTATTTCAATTTATTTGAAGCTACCATGAAGGGAATTATGTCTCTGATTAGCTTCTCAATTTGGCTGTTGTTGGCATATATAAAGCCTAGTGATTTATGGACATTGATTTTTATATCCTAAGACATTACTGTATTTCCTCATGAATTCCAGGAATTTTGTGGTTGAGTCTTGGGGTTTTGTAAGTATAAGATCATACCAACAACAAAGAGGGACAGTTTGACCTCCTCTGCTCCCATTTGGATGCCCTCTATAGCCTTCTCTTGCCTAATTATATTGGCTAGAACTTCCAGCACTATGTTGAATAGTAGTGGCAATAGAGGACAACCTTGTCTGCTTCCAGTTCTAAGTGGAAAAGCTTTCAGTTTTACACCATTCAGTGTGATGTTAGCTGTGGGTTGGTCACAGATGGCTTCAGTCAGCTTAAGAAATGTGCCACCTATGCCTAGTTTCTTAAGTGTTCTTGTTAGAAAACAAAGCTGAATTTTGTCAAATGCTTTTTCTGCATCTATTGAGGGATTATATGGTCTTTGTTTTTGCTTCTATTGATATGGTGCATTGCATTTATGCACTTGTGTATATTAAATAAATCTTACACACCTTAGATGAAGCCTCCTTGATTATGATGTATAACTGTTTTAATGAGTAGCTGCAGTCTATTAGCTAAGATTTTGTTGAGTATTTTTGCTTCAATATTCATTAGTGAAATTGGTATGTAGTTCTTGTTTTTTGTTGGATCCTTTCTTGGTTTTGGAATCAAGTTGATATTTGCTTCATAGAACATGTTAGGGAAGGTTCCTTCCTTCTCAATGTTTTGAAATAGGTTCCACAGTATAGGTACAAGCTCATCTTTGAAGGTGTGATAGACTTCTGATGTGAAGCCGTCTCGTCCTGGGCTTTTGTTGTTGTTGTTGTCGTTGGAAGCTTTTTATTGTTTCTTTGATCTCAGTGCTTGATATTGGTCTGTTCAAGAGATCTATTTCTTCCTGGTTAAGTCTAGGAAGATGGTGTGATTCTAGGTATCAGTCCATTTCTTCCACATTGTCAATTTTATGGGCATAAGTTTCTGGTAGTAGGCAGAAATAATCTCTTGTATCTCTGTGATATCAGTTGTTATTTCACCCTTTCCATTTCTGATTGAGGTTATTAAAGATTTTACTTTTCTATTTCTGGTTAATCTTGCCAATGGCTTATCATTTTATTTGTCTTTTTAAAGAACCAACTTTTTGTTTCATTACTTTTCTGAATGATTCTTTTCTTTTCAATTTCATTTATTTCTGATTTAATTTTGGTTATTTCTTTTTTTCGGGTAGGTTTGGGGTTAGATTGCTCTTCCTTTTCCTTTTTCTTAAGATGATTCATTTGGTTGTTAATGTGTTTTCTTTCTTTTTTGTGGATGTAGGTATCTAATGTGGATGTAGGTGGGTCTTTTCCTGAGTCCCACAGGTTTGGGTGACTTGTGTCTTCATTGTTCTTATGCTCAAGGACGTTAATGATTTCCTCTTTTATCTCTTCCTTGACCCAAATATTATTCTGCATAAGGTTGTTTAGTCTCCATACTTGTGTGGGAATGACAGTTTCTGTTGTAGTCACATTCTACCTTTATTGCCTAGTGGTCTAAGAAGATATAAGGTATAATTTCTATTCTTTTAATTTTGCTGATGTTTTATTTATATCCTAGAATACATATGTTCCATGAGTTGATGAGAAGAACATATATTCTTTAGCTTTAAGAAGGTGTGTTCTGTAAATGTCTATTAAGCCCATTTGTTCTAGAGTACATATAAGTCCCTTGTATCTTTGTTTAGTTTTTGTTTAGATGATCTATCAAGTTCTGTCAGAGGGGTATTGAAATCTCCAGATATTATGGTGTTATAGGATATCATATTGCTCAGACCCATTAAGGTCTGTTTCATAAATCTGGGAATGTTTAAGTTGGGTTTATAAATATTTAGAATTGAAATGGCCTCTTGTTGTATTGTTCCCTTGACCAGTATGAAGTGACCATCATTGTCTTTCTTGACTTGAGTTGCTTTAAATCCACTTCTATCTGAAAATGAAGTTGCAACTTGCATTTGTTCTAATTTACCTTTTCCTGAAATATTTTTCTCCAACACTTACCCTGAGTCTTGTTTTGTCCTTAAAGATTAGGTATATTTCCTGCAGAATCATATAATGGCTTGTGCTTTTTTTTAAATCCTATCAGCAAGTCTGTGCTTCTTCAGTGGGGAATTCAAGCCATTACATTCATTAAAGGAATTGGTAAGTCTGATGGCATTCTACTCATCTTATTTTTGTAAAAGCACATTGCTTAGTTTTATTCCTTATGCTCTTGTAGAAGCTAGGTTTTGTCCTTTAGTTTCTGAGTGTTTACTTTACTGGTCATCCAGGTCAGTGTGGAGAATAGATCTAAGTATTTCCTGTAGAGCTTAGGTGAATTTCTTCAATGTTTGCATATCAGTAAAAGATTTGATTTCTCCATCAATTTTGAAGATAAGTTTATCAGGACACAGAATTCTTGGCTGCAAATTGTTTTGTTTAAGAAGATTAAAGGTAGATTACCATTCTCTTCTGACTTAGAAAGTTTCAGCTGAAAAATTTGCTGTCACCCTGATGGATCTGCCTCTATTAGTCAATTGGTGCTTACTCCTGGCTGCTTACAGAATTTTCTATTTCATCTAGATTTTGGACAGGTTCATTACATGTATTTTGGAGATGTTCTGTTTGTGTTGAAACAACCAGGGGGGTGATATTGCTCTAAAAGGAGTGTTTCAGAATCTTTGGTGATACTTGGGAAATTGTCACTTATGATATCTTCTAGTAGGGCTTGCATTCCTTTGAGTCATTCTTCTTGCCCTTCACAGATACCAATAATTAGTATGTTTGATGCTTCATGAAGTCTCCTAATTCTCTGAGAGAACATTCTGTTTCTCTGTCTTCTGCCTCTTTAACTGCCTAGGTTAGATAACAAGCTTTATGTTCTATATCTGAGATTCTTCCTTCTCCGTGGTCTAATCTTTTATTTATTATTACAATTTTTATTATTATTTTATTATTTTTTAAATTTTTTATTTATTTACTTTTTTTTGTTTTTGCAGTTTTTGGTGGGGGCTGAGTTTGAACCTGCCACCTCCAGCATATGGGGCCAGCACCCTACTCCTTTGAGCCACAGGCACTGCCCCTCTAATCTGTTATTGATACTTTCTATAGCATCTTTAAGTTCCCTTATTGACTCCTTCAGTTCCTTAAGCTCCACCATATCCTTCCTAGGTCTTCATATCTTTAATCCATTTTTTGGTATTGTTTTTCCACATTCTCATCAATTCCCTTTATTGTTTTTGCCATCCATATTTTAAATTATGTCATTTGTATTAATTCTTTATAGGTAGAATCCTCTGTGGTAGCTACCCCATGATCCCTTGGGGAAAGCGGTGCTCTGACTATAGCCAAGCCATTGGGAGCTCCACCCCTTTTGGCACTAAATCCTGGCTGTCACAGGCAAGTTCTATGGCTTGTTCAATCCATTGTTGAAAAGGCAGCTCCAGCAAGCAGATTAGATCAGATCAAAGTCAAAAAACTGTAGGACAGCCCTTCATGTCCCCAGTCCTCCACAGGAGGTGTTAACCAGCCTGCCTCTGCCCATACCCAGGAACTTGCCTTCTGTGCGGGTTCTCCTAAGCTCCAGACTACCTTGTTGGCTCCTGGAGTCTCCCACTGCTTCATTGTTCCCCCTTAGTGATGCCTCTGGGTAGGTTCCCCCAGCCAGAGGTGGCTGGATTCTTCTCTCCCCTGTCTGTGAGTGACTGGTAAGAAGATGTCCCTAGTCCACCATCTTGCTCTGCTCCCCAAGTATTTGTTTTAAAACATGAGAGTCTCGTTTCATTTTTCTCTCTTTAGGCCACATTACTAAAAATAACTGCTTCCTGTTTAGAGCTCACTATGTGCCAATCACTGGCTTAAATTCTTTGTATCTTCTGTCATTTAATTTCCAGAAATACCCCATCAGGCAACTACTTCACTTATCCTTATTTTTCTGGTTAAGAAATTGAGGTTCACAATTTATTATCACTCACACTTTCATATGAAAGATGAATCACAACTATAGCCTAGGATGAAGGAGGGAAGGGGAAGGGGAGGTGAAGGGAGGGGGGAGGGTTAATGGTGGGACCACACCTATGGAGCATATTGCAAGTACAAGTTGGATCTACCAGGTGTAGAACACAAATGTCTTAACACTATAATTGGGTAAATGAGATGAAGGCTATGTTAATTAGTAGGATGTAAGCACTATAATTTGTACAAATAATCAACACATTGAATCCCACAATGGCATAAATATATTCATGATCTATGTACAAATGACTTAATAAAAATTTAAAAAAGGAAATAAATCAGAAAAATATACTCAATTTATAATTAAAATATTAATACTGAGTAAAAAAAACACTCTAATTGAATTTGGGACAAAATAAATACCACCTTATTAAAAAAAAAGAAATTGGGGTTCAAAGAAGTTAGCTAATTTGTCCAATATTATGAATTAGGAAAGCTGGCACTTCATCGTCCTCTTTGAGAGTCACTACCTGCTGCGAAAATGTAAGCTCCTCCTTTTAGACACTGACTTAAAGAAAATCTGTACACCTGGTCTTGAATCTATGGACAACCAAAACCAATTTTCTAGATATTTCAGGCTCTGAATAACAGGTCATAACAGGTGACTAGAATGAGTGAAGGTTTAGTTGAGGAAATATGATAGAGAAGCCACTTGGTCTTTTGAATACAAGCTGCAAGGAGTCACTCAGGCAATTGCCATGAAGATGAAGAACACTAGCCTCTCTCATAATTTTTTTTTCTTTTTTTTTGTAGAGACAGAGTCTCACTTTATGGCCCTCGGTAGAGTGCCGTGGCCTCACACAGCTCACAGCAACCTCCAACTCCTGGGCTTAAGCTATTCTCTTGCCTCAGCCTCCCGAGTAGCTGGGACTACAGGCACCCGCCACAATGCCCAGCTATTTTTTGGTTGCAGTTTGGCCGGGGCCAGGTTTGAACCCACCACCCTCGGTATATGGGGCCAGCGCCTTACCGACTGAGCCACAGGTGCCGCCCTCTCATAATTTTTATAAGATTCTGCAATCAGTTCCAAAGAAACACCTACAATTAAATTTAGAAACAAATCTTGGGAGAAACATGGGTGTTGTGCTCTACATCTGAAATTATGCTTCCAAAGGCATTGCTTTTCTAGCATTAGGCTCATTCTTTTTAGCAGAATAGAAAAGCCTAGTAATGGCAAACTTTTGGATCTCCTGTCTGGCAGGCAATTTTGCTTTCTTAAGCATTTTGATAAGTTAACTCTGCTCTTCTGCCAAAAGCCTCTGCTGAGAACACCCAGTTATTAATACAAATATAAGGAGCTATCACCCTGTCCTACTTTCAATTGCACTTGACCTTGAAGAAATATTAAATATGACTTGTTTAGAGGGGAGAAGAAGAGAATTACTTCATTTTCCTGCCTCTACCAGATCTTCTTAATCAAAGGAATTTCACACCAAGAAGAACCTGTAACATAATAAATTACTAAAGTGTGAAATTCTCCAGAGGAGGTGTGCTGCTACTTTACAGTGATGGGGCTGAAAATGCACTACTGTAAATAGATTTTCATAAGACATCCCCTGTCACTTTTTCAAGTGAAAGTAAGTAATTTCCCTATCACTAAATCTAAACTAGACCTAGGAAGAAAGCAAAAAAAATGCTTTGATATATTTTTAAGGGAAACTTGTTATATTTCACCTTCAATTTGATCTTCAAATTATATGAAATGATATTACTTACATTTTACAATTTAAAAAACCCAAGAAGGTGGCAATTTTACTGAAACTAATATTTTCTTTTGTTGCTCTTTTGTATTTTTTTCTATTTTGTTTAGTTCTACTATTAGCTTTGTTATTTTTATTTTTCTTCTGCTAGCTTTGGGTTTGGTTTTCTAGTTCTCTGAGATGTGACCATAAGTTGTTAATTTGTGATCTTTCTGGTTGTTTTTGTTCTATTTTGTTTGTTCGTTTTGAGACAGGTTTGTTTGTTTGTTTTGCTCTACTGCTCAGAATAAAGTGCAAAGACATGGTAATAGTTGACTGCAACCTCAAGTTCCTGGGCTCAAGCAGTTTTCCTGCCTCAGCCTTCTGAGTAGGTGGGACTATAAGTGTGCACCACCATGTCTGGCTGATTTTTCTAAATTTTGTACAGACAGCATCTTTCTCCTGCTCGGGCTGGTCTTGAACCCCTGAACTCAAATGATCCTTCTGCCTTGGCTTCCCAAAGTGCTAGGATTAGAGGTGTAAGCCACTATGTCCAGCCCTGTCTTTTTGATGCATAAAGGCTATGGACTTCCCTTTTAGCACTGCTTTTCGTGTATCCCATAGATTTTTGAAAATTTCTACATATTTTGCTATTAAATTTGAAACTTTTTTTTATTTCTGTCTTGATTTTGTCATTAACCCAAGGATCATTTGGCAGCAGGTTGTTTAATGTTTTTAATGTATTTGTGTAGTTTTGTGAGTTCCTGTTGGACTTGATTTCTAGGTTTACTCCACAGTTGTCTTAGAAGACATAAAGCATGATTTTGAGTGTTTTAAAATTGCTGAGACTTATTTTGTGGTGAAACATATGTTCTATCTTGGAAAATGTCTCATTTGCTGATGATAAAAATGTATTTTCTGTAGTTTTGAAATAGAACATTCCATGAATGTCTGTTATGTCCATTTGTTCTAGAGTACTGTTTAAGACCAGTGTTTCTTTCTTGATCTTCTTTCTTGATGATTTGTCTAGTTCTGTCAGTGGAGGGTTGAGTTTCTCAATTAATTATGATGTAGTTATTTATTTATTTATTTATTTATTTTCTTATATCCAGTCAAATTCATTTTATGAAACTGGAAGCTTCTATGTTAAGTACATATATATTTAGGCATGTCAGAGTAATACTTTTATCATTTATAATGACCTTTTTATTTATTTATTTATTTTTTGATACAGAGTCTCACTCAGTTGCCCTTATGTTGATTGCCCGTGGTGTCATAGATCACAGCAACCTCAAACTCTTGGGCTCAAATGATCCTACTGCTTCAGCCTCCCCAGTACTTGGGACTACAGGAGCCCACCCAACACCTGGCTAATTTTTTTAGAGTCAGGATCTCACTTTTGCTCAGGCTGGTCTCAAACTCTTGACCTCAAGCAATCCACCTTGCCTCAGTCTCCCGCAGTGCTAGGATTACTGTGCCTGACCTTATAATGACCATCTTTGTCTTTTTTTAACTATTGTTGGTCTATAGTTTATTTGATCTGATGTAAGAATATCATACCAGCTACTACATAATTGCTACTCCTGCTTACTTTGGTTTCCAATGGGTTGGAATATATTTTTTCACCCCTTTGCCTTGAATCTTTAAGAATATTTTGTGAGTTAAATGAGTTTCTTGGAGGCAACTATATTTCAGTAGTGTTTTTTTTTTTTTATCTGTTTAGCCAATGTATTTCTTATAAGGGGGGCAATTAAGATCTTTCATATTCCAAGTTAGTATTTGAATGTGAGATACTGTTTTGGTCATCATTGGTCGTTACCTAGTTGTTTTGTTATCTTCCTTGTGTTATTGTTTTATAAGAGCTGTGAGTTTTAATTATTGGATGTTTTTACACTAGTGGGTATTAATTGTTCCATTCTATGTATTTAGAATACTTTTAAGCATTTATCAGTGGGGATAGTGTCGTGGTGAAAACTTCCCTTAGTATTTGCTCATCTAGGAAAGATTTTACTTCTCCATCATTAATGAAACTTAGTTTTCCATGATATAAAAGTTTTGGCCAGTGGTTATTCTGCTTAAGGAGACTAAAGATAGGAGTATATTCCTTTCTCATTTGCAAGGTTTCTGTTGAGAAGTCTGCTACCAATTTGATGGGTTTTGGTTTCTAAGTTACTTCCTGTTTTTGCCTCCAGGGCTCATCAGAGTTCTTCCTTCATATTGACCTTGGTCAGTCTGATGACTATATGCCTTGGTGATGTCTTTTTTGTAATGAACCTCTCAGGTGTTAACTTTCTTATATCTGAATGTCTAAGTTTCTAGCAAGACCAGGGAATTTTTTTTCAATTATTCCTTCAGATAGGTTTTCCAAGCCTTTTGCTACTTCTCCTTCATCTGCAAGAATACCTATGATTCTTATGTTTGGTTGTTTTACATAATCCCATATTTTTCATAGACTTTGTTTATCCCTTTTGATTCTTTGTCCTTTAGTTTTGACTGACTAGGTTAATTCAAAGTTGTTACCTTCAAGATCTGAAATTTCTTCTTCTGTCTGGTCTAGTCCATTCTTAAAATTGCCCATTGTGTTTTACGTTTCCCTAAATCAACTTTTCATTTCCGTAAATTCTATCTTTTTTTAATATATACCTCTTCATAAAAAGTTTTATTTACTTCTTGAATTACTTTTCTGGTTCTTTGAGTTAGTTTTCCATTTTCTCTTGGATCTCATTAAGCTTTCTTACAGTACAGATTTGGAATTCTTTATCTAGACATTTCAGTATTGGTATGGTAAGAATCCATCACTAGAATGTTGGTTTGATCCATCAGTGGGGGTGTTCCCTTTCACTCTAATTTTTCAGACTTCTGGAGTACTTGCACTGATTCTTTCTCATCTGGAGCAGCTAGTCCTTCTTGTTTGGGGGATTTTCTATTGTTTACAGAGGACGTCCCCCCACCCCCATCTTAAAGATGTACCTGTCGCATATGTTGTGTAAACTTTTGATTTTGCTTGTGGGTACTTTCATGGTTGGTTGTAGGTATCCATAGTGTGAAGGTTTTCTCAGTTGCTAGTTACTTGTAGGCTATATCCATGGTGTGCTACATATATGGGCACATTCTGTCTCTTGTTGACTAGGGAAGATGGAAATCTTTGTAATCCTTTCTCTTTCCCCAGTTCTGTGGTCTTCTTGACAATAGAAATTATATTGTGATGTCCAGTTTGATCTCTGAGTCATTAGAAGGCACTCTGTCCCAGATGGTGGACAGACTAGAAGGTTCTAGGTAACACCCATTGTCTACCACATGAGGGCAGGTGGTGAGTGAAGCTAAGCAGGTTTGGATTAGACAAGCCTGCATTTAGGCTCCACAAAGGAGGGCTTGAACTGAGTTGGTAGGGGTTGAGGGTCAGCTCCCATGCTACTGGAGAAAGCTACCTGGGAGGGGCAGAAGTGGCCTCAGTAAGCCAAAAAGCCTAATCATGGAGCAGGAACTATCTGGGTTTCACGGTGTGTTAGGAGTGGTTTTTGTGCTTCTCTTTCTTCTCCTGCTACATACATCTCCTTCTGTTGTCTGCCTACAGACAGAAGCCCAAATTGGCTGTTCTCACCAGCAATGCTGCCACAGGCTGAGAGCTTACCTTCCCAGGATCCTGCCCTGGATTGAAAGTTCAGCTTTCCTGTGGGGTCAGGGGGGCTCCATAAGTATGCTGCAGCTCATATGCACATTGCACTATCCTTTTAGTTCTGACCATGTGGGCTACATCACCTCTCAGGATTATCTTACAAATCTCTCCTCTGCTCCAAAGCAACATAACTGTATGTTGGGGGTACAAGATCTGTCATGCAGGACTATCCTCTGATACCCCAAGTTCAATCCCTGACTGTGCCAGGGAAAAGTGTACTGATCCTCAGTTGCCCATGGAGTGCTTGATTAGGCTTAATGTCCCTCCACTTCGGGGTATTCTCTGCTCTGCTGGATCAACCAGATAGGCAGTAGTGGGGAGAACCAGTAGTAGGGAGCTCACAGTTTAACCACTCTTGGTCTGCTACATGTTTTCAAGAGTAAAGGCGTAAGCTCCACTCTCCATAGAAGCCTCCATGTGATGGGTGTGCCAGCAGAGGGGAAGTAGACACTCCTGGGAGCTCTGGCTTAATAGTCACTTAAGGCACCTGTGTTAATTCATGTAAGAACTGCCACAGCTGTGTTGGGAGCTGTGGTCAGGGGAGAGACTGAGGGGAAGAGTCAAAAGCTGGCACTAGGGTGGCACCTGTGGCTCAGTCGGTAGGGCGCCAGCCCCATATACTGAGGGTGGCGGGTTCAAACCCAGCCCTGGCTGAACTGCAACCAAAAAATAGCTGGGCGTTGTGGCGGGTTCCTGTAGTCCCAGCTACTCAGGAGGCTGAGGCAAGAGAATCGCTTAAACCCAGGAGTTAGAGGTTGCTGTGAGCTGTGTGACACCACGGCACTCTACTGAGGGCCATAAAGTGAGACTCTGTCTCTACAAAAAAAAAAAAAAAGCTGGCACTCAACTTTCCTTTTTCCTCAGGACTTCCCAGGATGGCTGCATTCTCCTCTCCCCTGAAGGCAATCCCCTGAATGTCCAAGCTTTTGGACCACACCATTCTCCCTTTCCCTTGGGTAAGTTTTGGGAAAGTTTGTGTGGGGATCAGTAACAAGAAAACTGAAGGGCTGATGATCCGGGGGTGGGGAGAACAAAGCACACAATGGGTAGAGAAGCAGTAGGTCACCCACTGTCTCAGCTCAGGTCTGTGATGAGGAGGAGCAACTGGAGGGAGCTAGAAATATGGTGCCCTGGTCACAAAAAGGTCCCAGTTCATTGGCAACAGCAGCTTTGGAGCTCATGAGGGTAGAGAATCTCTCCAGTAGTTCAGAAGCCAGCAGTCTGCCAGAGGTATGAGGGGAGAAAAAATAAACACCCCATTTACTCTTTCCACAAAGCTCCAAATTTTAGGGAGGAAAATTTCTACCAAAACCTTTCTCCCTCTTATTTTGTTCTACAATATCTTCCCATTGAATCTTCAGTAAGTTCTGGAATATTTCCCTCAGAATTACACTAGGCTAGGGTTTTTGTTTTTTTTTTTTTCATCTAAAACTTTTCCTTCTGTCTGAGACAATCTGATGACCAATTACTTATGTCTCTAGTTAATAATCTTACCTAAATCTGTTACCCATCCTCGAGAAGACTTTCTAAGTATTCAAAGGGAATTGAGTGTTTCAATCTAAGTCTTTGGTTTCCATAGCCATTTCAGACCTGAGGAGTGCCCCAAGCCCATTAACACCGCAACTCTTACAGATTGCCATGGTACTATCTTAATGGGATGGAGTAAGATATGGGTGAATTCTCTGGATGACTAGGCAAAGTCTCTCACTCTCCTTCCTCATTTGTCTAAAACAAGGAGACCCACTCTCCATGCTGAGCTGCCTGAAATTGGGAGAGTGGTGATATGACTCCTTCCCTGTGGCCACCACAGCTAGGATTGCACTGTGTCACATCCAAAGCCAGCTCAATATCAATAAGACCTGTGACAACTATGGCCTAGCTACAGCTGATGTTTATTCAAGGCCCAGGGGCTCGTTAGTCAGCAGGTTGTGCATCCTGCCAGAACTGGGTTCTACCTTTCTGAGCAGTGGGTTCCTTTCTGGTTTAGGGTGAGTCTGGAAATTTTGTCTAGAGGCTAAGGCCTGCAATCAGGAGTTTCAGGAATCTGCTCAGTACTCTATTTCACTGTGGCTGAACTGGTACCCAAATTATAAGACAATGTCCTCTGGATGGGTGGAGGGAGGGTAATAGGAGGGACCACACCTGTGGTGCATTTTACAAGGGTACATGTTCAATTTACTGAGTGTAGAATATAAATGTCTTAACACAATAACTAAGAAAATGTGGATTTTGGGGGGGAAGAGACAAAATGGCTGACTGAAGCAAGCTTTCCACAGAGGCTTCCGTCCAGAAGGAGAGTTAAAGGACAGAAATTTAGCAAGTAACCTGCTGGATTAGAGCTGCATCAAGAGAGAAGGTTGAAGAATGCACATCAAAACCTCTGAGGCGAGCTGCGACCCCAAGGATACAAACAAAAGGTAGAAATTCCATCACCAAGCGGATGGGAGTCCCCTCCCCCATAAGAACGGCTCAGAGTGCCCACAAACAAACAAGCAGAGTTCAAAGGGCCTCCCACTACACTCCATGGGAGAGACCCTCTAAAAACTGGACCTACCTCCACTACTAGGGTGCCACGGCATTCTCTTGCCAGGCATAAAACTGTATAAAACTGTATATATTCTCTACCTGCAATTCTGAGCTCCCACCACTCCCCTCCACTCTCACTCTGAGGTCTGGAGGCCTGTCCCTCAGGAGTCCAGATTCTTGGGTAATTTCTCAAGGGCTATGGACAGGGCCTAGACTGCAGCTGGTCAGTGCTGATTCTGTGGCACAGGAGTGAGGAGAGAATGGTCAGCTGAGAGGGAACCACACCAGAGCGGCGGTGCCCCGAGGCAGAGAGCACCAGCCATGTTTGGCAAGAATAGGGCTCACCCCTGGATATTACGAAGCCACAACCCCTGTCTCCCTGGGGCAACCAGAGGAGGCCAGGCATCTTTTCAGGTGTCAACCACCACAGAACAGATCTGGGATGGAAACGCAGGCCCCATGAGTAAAGGGTTTGCCTGAGGCGGTACCAGCCTGGGTGGAGTGTGGGGACTAGAAAATGCAGGCACAGAGCTGGCAAACTCCCAGAGCAGTGCTGACCCAGAGGACTGCTTTACTGAGCCTAAGACACACCCGGCCCTAGGGAATCGTCAGCCTATAGACAAAGGAAGGCAGGAGGCTAGAACTGACAGCTAACCCAATACAAATCTGCAGGAGTAAAGACAGGGCCTGAGGCGAAGTCTCTGGGAACTCAAAACAGCTTCTCTTCTGCAGGGGAATTTAGCAGAAACAGAAGCAAATTCCCTCAAAGTTATTCTGTTCTGTTCTGTCAGTAACATCGATCAGGAGCAGGGCTGGAACTGAGTGAACACCCCCCAGCCTGCATCAAATGCCCGAGGGTGTCAGCTAAATAGAGGCAGAGAGCAGTGGCCTGGCTAAGCAGATATAGATTTCCTTGTGATTCAGGCAGGTGCAAACCCCTGGACTATATGTTCACTACAGGTAACTAGGTCACTGCGGGGCTATCAGTGACTATGTGTGATAGAGGTGCAAGGTGGGGAAGGAGGCAGCAACCTTCCCAGACTGATCTATTTGCAGGCTGGGTCCTCCACACCTCACAGAGCACCGGAGCAAGTCATATCTGACTTGTCAGCAGACCCCTGCAATCCAGTTGCCAGAGACCTTTTAAACTCTCCCACCTGAGACAGGTGCTGACTGAGACAATTGATTTGGACCTTTTGAACTGAGCCAATCACCTGAGGACTATTCAAGTGGTGCCCTGGGTGTGGGGTTGTAGGAAGGTTTGATTTTCCTTTTTCAATTGTTGCCTATGGGGAGTGGGGTGACTTAATTGCTGGTATTTCTCCACAGCTGAGACTTCAACCCAGAGTAACTGTTTCACTAGGGTCGGACAGACACCAGCTGAAAACAAGACAGAACCACTTAGCCCCACCACACCAAACAGGTCTCCATTTTCTCAGGCCATAGCACTGTATGGGTCCTCGACAAAGCTCCAGGGGAAAAATCAAATGTTGTAAATTAATCATGGGGCGGAATCAGTGGAAAAACTCTGGTAACATGAATAACCAGAATAGATCAAACCCCCACCCACCCAAGGAAAGATATGGCAGATGTAACTGAAGATCTCATTCATAAACAGCTGGCCAAGATGTCAGAAACCAAAATCAGACTTTGGATTGCAAACAAGATTAATAGAATGGAGAAAAATTTGGAATTAAAAATTTGAGGAGCAATTCAAAAGTTGTTTAATGAATTTAAAGACAAAACCACCAAAGATTTAGACGCACTGAAGCAAGAATTTGCAGCCATAAAAGATCTTAAAAATGCAGTAGAATCCCCCAGTAACAGAGTGGAACAAGCAGAAGGAAGGATTTCTGACATTGAAGACAAAGCCTTTAAACACTCCCAAACTCTCAAAGAGGAAGAGAAATGGAGAGCAAAAATGGATCATTCTCTCAGAGAGCTCTGGGATAATTTGAAGAAGGCTAATATCCGCCTCATTGGAATCCCTGAAAGTGATGAAGTGGCCTCGCAAGGCACAGAGGCCGTTCTTCATGAAATTATGAAAGAGAATTTTCCAGACATGCCAAGAGATTCTGAAATTCAGATAGCAGACAGTTTCAGAACCCCAGCACAAATCAATCCCAATAAGACATCCCCCAGGCAAATGATAATTAACTTCACTAAAGTTAATATGAAGGAGAAAATTCTCAAAGCAGCCAGATGTAAGAAATCCATTACCTACAAAGGGAACAATATTAGAATGATTGCAGATCTCTCTGCTGAAATTTTTCAAGCCAGAAGAGGGTAGTCATCGACTTTTAATCTCCTAAAGCAAAATCACTTTCAACCCCAGATCCTGTATCCAGCTACAATGAGCTTCATTTATGCTGGAGAAAATAAATACTTTAATGACATTCATATGTTGAAGAAATTTGCCATAACCAAACCAGCTCTTCAGGATATTCTCAGACCTATCCTCCATAATGACCAGCCCAATCCTCTACCACAAAAGTAAACTCACTCAGAAACTTTTGATCAAGCTACAACTTCCTCAGTGACAAAAGGATTAAAAATGTGTACTGGACTTTCAAAAAACTCGATACCCAAAATTTTACCAGACTTATCAATATTCTCCATTAATGTGAACTGTTCTCTAAAGAGGCACAGTTTAGCTGACAAGATACAAAAACTCAGGCCAGATATTTGATGCATAAAAGAGTCATATCTTACCTTAAAAGATAAATATAGATTCAGGGTGAAAGGATGGTCATCCATATTTCAGACAAATGGTAATCAGAAAAAAGCAGTTGTTTCAATTCTATTTGCAGACACAATAGGCTTTAAACCAACAAAAGTAAGGAAGGATAAGAATGGTCACTTCATATTTGTTAAGGATAATACTCAATATGATGAGATTTCAATTATGAATATATATGCACCCAACCAGAATGTGCCTCAATTTATAAGAGAAACTCTAACAGACATGAGCAACTTGATTTCCTCCATCTCCATAATAGTCGGAGATTTCAACACTCCTTTGGCAGTGTTGGATAACCCTCCAATAAGAAGCTGAGCAAAGAAATTTTAGATTTAAACCTAACCATCCAACATTTGGATTTAGCAGACATCTATAGAACATTTCATCCCAACAAAACTGAATACACATACTTCTCATCACCCCACTAAACATACTCCAAAATCAATCACATCTTAGGTAACAAGTCTAACCTCAGTAAAATTAAAGGAATAGAAATTATTCCTTGCATCTTCTCGGACCACCATGGAATAAAAGTTGAACTCAGTAACAACAGGAATCTGCACACTCATACAAAAACATGGAAGTTAAATAACCTTACGCTGAATGATAGCTGGGTCAGAGATGAGATAAAAAAGGAAACTGTCAAATTTTTGCAACAAAATGACAATGAAGACACGAATTATCAGAACCTCTGGGATACCGCAAAGGCAGTCCTAAGAGGGAAATTTATAGCACTGCAAGCCTTCCTCAAGAGGACAGAAAGAGAGGAAGTTAACAACTTAATGGGGCATCACAAGCAACTGGAAAACGAAGAACATTCTAACCCCAAACCCATTAGAAGAAAAGAAATAACAAAAATTAGAGCAGAATTAAATGAAATTGAAAAGAAAAGAGTTATACAACAGATTAATAAATCAAAAAGTTGGTTTTTTGAAAAGGTCAATAAAATAGATAAACCTTTGGCTAACCTAACCAGGAAAAAAAGAGTAAAATCTCTAATCTTATCAATCAGAAATGACAAAGACAAAATAACAACAGACTCCTCAGAAATTCAAAAAATCCTTAATGACTATTACAAGAAACTTTACTCTCAGAAATATGAAAATCTAAAGGAAAATGACCAATACTTGGAAGCACATCACCTTACAAGACTTAGCCAGAATCAAGTGGAAATGTTGAACAGGCCAGTATCAAGTTCTGAAATAGCATCAACCATACAAAACCTCCCTAAAAAGAAAAGCACAGGACCAGATGGCTTCATGTCAGAATTCTACCAAACCTTTAAAGAGGAATTAGTACCTATATTACTCAACCTGTTCCAATTTGTAGAAAAAGAAGGCAGACTACCCAACACGTTCGATGAAGCAAACATCACCCTGTTCCACAAACGAGGAAAAGACCCAACAAGAAAAGAAAATTATAGACCAATATCACTAATGAATACAGGTGCAAAAATATTCAACAAGATCCCAACAAACAGAATCCAGCAACACATTAAACAAATTATACATCATGAACAAGTCGGTTTTATCCCAGGGTCTCTAGGCTGGTTCAATATACGTAAATCTATAAGTATAATTCAGCACGTAAACAAATTAAAAAACAAAGACCATATGATTCTCTCAATTGATGCAGAAAAAGCTTTTGATAATATCCAGCATCACTTCATGATCAGAACACTTAAGAAAATTGGTATAGAAGGGACATTTCTCAAACTGGTAGAGACCATCTATAGCAAACCCACAGCCAATATCGTATTGAATGGAGTTAAATTGAAATCATTTCCACTCAGATCAGGAACCACAAAAGGCTGCCCATTGTCTCCACTGCTCTTTAACATTGTAATGGAAGTTTTAGCCATTGCAATTAGGGAAGAAAGGGCGATCAAGGGAATCCATATAGCGTCAGAAGAGATAAAACTTTCACTCTTCCCAGATCATATGATTGTATATCTGGAAAACACCAGGGATTTAACCACAAAAATCTTAGGAGTGATCAAGGAATACAGCAGCATCTCAGGTTACAAAATCAACATTCATAAATCAGTAGCCTTTATGTATACCAACAATAGTCAAGCTGAAAAAACAGTTAAGGACTCTATTCCATCCACAGTAGTGCCAAAGAAGAGGAAGTATTTGGGAGTTTATCTAACAAAGGACGTGAAAGATCTCTATAAAGAAAACTATGAAATTCCAAGAAAAGAAATAGCTGAAAATGTTAGCAAATGGAAAAACATACCATGCTCATGGCTGGGAAGAATCAAGATTGTTAAAGTGTCCATACTACCCAAAGCAATACACAATTTTAATGCAATCCCTATAAAAGCTCCACTGTCATACTTTAAACATCTTGAAAAAATGATACTTTGTTTTATATGGAATCAGAAAAAACCTCAAATAGCCAAGACATTACTCAGAAATAAAAAATAAGCAGGAGGAATCACGCTACCAGACCTCAGACTATACTATAAATTGATAGTGATCAAAACAGCATGGTACTGGCACATAAACAGAGAAGTAGATGTCTGGGAAAGAATACAGAACCAACAGATGAATCCAGCTACTTACCATTATTTGATCTTTGATAAGCCAATTAAAAACATTCAGTGGGAAAAAAAAAAAACAAAACATTCAGTGGGGAAAAGATTCCCTATTTAACAAATGGTGCTGGGTGAACTGGCTGGCAACCTGTAGAAGACTGAAACTGGACCCAAAACTTTAGCATTAACTAAGATAGACTCTCACTGAATTAAAGATTTATTTATTTATTTATTCATTTATTTATTTATTTTTATTGTTAAATTATAGCTGTGTACATTGGTGTAATCAAGAGGTACAATGTGCTGGTTTCATGTACAATGTGAAATATTTTCATCAAACTGTTTAACGTAGCCTTCATGGCATTTTCTTAGTTATTGTATGTAGACATTTGTATTCTGCATTTATTAAGTTTCACCTGTACCCATTCTAAGATGCACCGTAGGTGTGGCCCCACCCATTATCCCCTCCACTGTAACCTCCCCCCTCCCTCCCCTTCCTTGGCCCTTTCTCCATACTTGTGTGATAGTTGGGTTATAGCCTTCATGTGAAAGCTATAATTTAGTTTCATAGTAGGGCTGAGTACATTGGATACTTTTTCTCCCATTCCTGAGATACTTTGCTAAGAAGAATATGTTCCAACTCCATCCATGTAAACATGAAAGAGGTAAAGTCTCCATCTTTCTTTAAGGCTGCATAATATTCCATGGTATACAGGTACCATAATTTGCTAGTCCATGCGTGGGTTGATGGGTACTTGGGCTTCTTTTCATGAATTAGCGATTATGAATTGGGCTGCAATAAACATTCTAGTACAGATGTCTTTCTTATATAGTGATTTTTGGTCTTCTGGGTATAAACCTAGTAAAGGAATTATAGGATTGAATGGCAGGTCTATTTTTAGGTCTCTAACTATTCTCCAAACATCCTTCCAGAAGGAACGTATTAGTGTGCATTCTCACCAGCAGTGTAGAAGTATTCCCTTTTCCCCATATCCATGCCAACATCTCTGGTTTGGGGATTTTGTTATATGAGCTACACTTACTGTTGTTAGGTGATATCTCAAAGTAGTTTTGATTTGCATTTCTCTAATGATTAAGGATGATGAGCTTTTTTTCATGTGTTCGTAGATTGTACATCTGTCTTCTTTAGAGAAGTTTCTCTTCAAGTCCCTTGCCCATCCTGAGATGGGAACACGTGTTCTTTTCTTGCTAATATGTTTGAGTTCTCTGTGGATTCTGGTTATTAGACCTTTACCGGAGGTATAACCTGCAAATATTTTCTCCCATTCTGACGGTTGTCTGCTTGCTTTACTTACTATGTTCTAGGCTGTGCAGAAGCTTTTTAGTTTGATCAGGTCCCAGTAGTGTATTTTTGATACTGCTTGAATTGCCTGGGGAGTCCTCCTCATAAAATATTCACCCAGGCCAATTCCTTCAAGAGTTTTCCCTGCACTTTCTTCAAGTATTTTTATAGTTTCATGTCTTAAGTTTAAATCTGTTATCCAGTGAGAGTCTATCTTAGTTAATGGTGAAAGGTGTGGGACCAGTTTCAATCTTCTACAGGTTGCCAGCCAGTTTACCCAGCACCATTTGTTAAATAAGGAATCTTTTCCCTGCTGAATGTTTTTAATTAGCTTGTCAAAGATCAAATAACAGTAACTAGCTGGATTCATCTCTTGGTTCTCTATTCTGTTCCAGACATCTAGTTCTCTTTTTTTTGTGCCAATACTATGCTGTTTTGATCACTATCAATTTATAGTACAGTCTCAGGTCTGGTAGCATGATTCTTCCTGCTTTGTTTTTATTTCTGAGTAATGTTTTCGCTATTCGAGGTTTTTTCTGATTCCATATAAAATGAAGGATTATTTTTTCAACATCTTTAAAATATGACAATGGAGCTTTAATAGGAATTGCATTAAAATTATATATTGCTTTGGGTAGTATAGACATTTTAACAATCTTGATTCTTCCCAGCCATGAGCATGGTATGGTTTTCCATTTGTTAACATCTTCAGCTATTTCTTTTCTTAAAATTTCATAGTTCTCTTTGTAGAGATCTTTCATGTCCTTTGTTAGGTATACTCCCAAATATTTCATCTTCTTTGGCACTACTGTGAAAGGAATAGAGTCCTTGACTGCTTTTCAGCTTGGTTATTGTTGGTATATATAAAGGCTACAGATTTATGAGTATTGATTTTGTAGCCTGAGACATTGCTGTATTCCTTGATCACTTCTAAAAGTTTTGTAGTAGAATCCCTGGTGTTTTCCAGATATACGATCGTATCATCTGCAAAGAGTGAAAGTTTGATCTCTTCTGACACTATGTGCATACCCTTGATCACCTTTTCTTCCCTAATTGCGATGGCTAAAACTTCCATTACAATGTTAAAGAGCAATGGAGACAATGTAGGATCGAATTAGAATTCCAAGCCGTAAATGTTAAAGAGCAATGGAGATAATGGGCAACCTTGCCTGGTTCCTGATCTAATTGGAAATGGTTTCAATTTCACTCCATTCAATATGATATTGGGTGTGGGTTTGCTGTAGATGGCCTCTGTTAGTTTAAGAAATGTCCCTTCTATACCAATTTTCTTAAGTGTTCTGATCATGAAGGCATGCTGGATTTTATCAAAAGCTTTTTCTGCATCAATTGAAAGAATCATATGGTCTTTATTTTTTAATTTGTTTATGTGCTGAATTACATTTGTAGATTTATGTATAATGAACCAGCCTTGAGACCCTGGGATAAATCCCACTTGGCCGTGGTGTATAATTTTTTTGATGTATTGTTAAATTCTGTTTGTTAGGATCTTATTGAGTATTTTAGCATCAATATTCATTAGTGATATTGGTCCATAATTTTCTTTTCTAGTTGGGTCTTTCCCTGGTTTGGGGATCAAGGTAATAATTGCTTCACAGAATGTGTTGGGTAATAGTCCTTCTTTTTCTATATTTTGGAAGAGGTTTAGTAATATAGGTAAGAGTTCTTCTTTAAAGGTTTGGTAGAATTCTGACGTAAAGCCATCTGGTCCCAGGCTTTTCTTTTTAGAAAGATTTTGTAAAGTTGATGCTATTTCAGAACTTGATATAGGCCTGTTCAACATTTCCACTTCATTCTGGCTAAGTCTTGGTAGGTGGCCTACTTCCAGGTATTGGTCGATTTTTTCAGATTTTCATATTTCTGAGAATAGAGTTTCTTGTAGTATTCGTTAAGGATTTTTGAATTTCTGAGGGGTCTGTTGTTATTCCATCATTACCATTTCTGATTGATGAAATTAGAGATTTTACCCTTTTTTTCCTGGTTAGGTTGGCCAAAGGTTTATCTATTTTATTGATCTTTTCAAAAAACCAGCTTTTGGATTTATTGATCTCTTGTATAATTCTTTTGTTTTCAATTTCATTTAACTCTGCTCTGATTTTGGTTATTTCTTTTCTTCTGCTGGGTTTGGGGTTGGAGTGTTCTTCCTTCTCCAGTTGCCTGAGATGTCCCATTAAGTTATTAACTTCTTCTCTTTCCATTTTCTTGAGGAAGGCTTGCAGTGCTATAAATTTCCCTCTTAGGACTGCCTTTGCAGTATCCCAGAGGTTCTGGTAATTTGTGTCTTGTTGTTTAGTTCCAAAAATTTGGTGATTTCCTCCTTAATCTCGTCTATAACCCATCTATCCTTCAGCATAAGGTTGTTTAGCTTCCATGTTCTTGTATGGGTATGCAGGTTCCTGTTGTTATTGAGTTCAACTTTTATTCCATGATGGCCTGAGAAGATGCAAGGAATAATTTCTATTTTTTAAAATTTGCTGAGGTTAGATTTGTGGCCTAGGATGTGGTTGATTTCAGAGTATGTTCCATGGGCTGATGAGAAGAATGTGTGTATGGTGCCCCATGATCACATTAATGTACACAGCTATGATTTAATAATAATTAAAAAAAAAGAAAATGCAGTGAAGTCTATGTTAACCAATTTGATGAAAATATTTCAAATGGTATGTAAAACCAGCATTGTTCCCCATGATTGCTTTAATGTACATAGCTATAATTTAATAATAAAAAAAGGACAATGTCCTCTGTACTCTTCCCTTTCCTTTCCCCAGGCAGGGAAGGTTCATCTCCCAGTTCTACACTGCCTCAAGTTGGGAGAGAAGTGGCACAGCCACTCCCTTGGCAGCCACAGGTGGTATTTCACAGGTTCATATGCACCCAAAGTCCACTGCCTCCAATCCCATGAAGCACCAAGACTTGTCCAAGGACTCCAGTCCTTGTGACCTGCCTGCATTTCAAATTTATTCCAAGCCCCAGCCCACTTCAATTAACCAGTGTTGGAGCTAGCCAGAATTCACATTCTTATGGTTTGGTGGAGTTTTCCCCTCTATCCAGGGCTGGTCTAAATGCTTTCTCCATGGGCACCGGCAGAATTCTGTGCCATGTCCTATTCTCTTGTGACAGGATGGTTCTGAGTTACAATGCAACTCCCACAACCACTTCACTCTTCCTCCCCATGAACACAGATTCTCTCTCTACCTGGCACTGTGGAATGGGAGGCTTCTAACCACTTTCTTTATAGTTACAGGTGTGAGGAAACTCATATAAGCCTTACCCTTGAAATATGTGATTTTGATCCCTATAATTAAATCTCAAACTTCTAAACCTACACCATTGGGAAGCAGGCTGAGAACCCTCTGCAGCCTTCAGAAAGTACTTACTCTCCAGTGTCTGCTTCAGATTTTGTAGTAGGTAATAAAGAGCCAAAAGGGATTCTCATAAGACACCACCAGTGGACATAAAAGCCAAATGATAGATGATTCCTTCTAGTGACAAGAACCAGAACTAGCAGATGGAGCTAATAAAAGAATATATACCACTGACAGGGCAGGGAAGATTCAAAGTGCCTGCTAAGTTGGATTTGATAAATGCAATGAATCTGTGATGCAGTATTTTTCTTTGTGCGCTCCTCTGAATTTTTATGGTAGTTGGCTGTTCCTAACCCCACCACTTTCCGTTGTGTGGAGTTGGGGGATGAGGGGTGGTCAATAGATAATAGGGTGCCTCATCCAAACCTAACAAAAATGATTCGTGTATCTAAGAACTTCTGGGCCTTCCTAATGTACTAACCAGATGGGATTGTGAGGTTGTCTTCCTTGATGGAGGTTGAGCAAGTGATGGAGTGTGTACTGTCAATGAGAAGAAGGGAACACATAGTATTTGCCTGGCAGAGAAATGAGCTGTAGCAGAGACTGTTGTTTGTCGCTCCCATTCTCTTCTCCATTCTCATAATAAAGTTCGTGTTTTAGCCATAAGGAAACATGCTTCCCCAACAAAATAAAATATGTTGGACTTCCAAATTGTGCCCTTAGAAAAAATAGCATGCTCTCTTTTCCTTTGTACCTTCCTGCTCTCTGGAATCTGGAAGGGATGAGAGGAGCTGAATGGCTATTTTTGACATTGAGATGGGTGCTACACATTGAAAATGGCAGAGCAACAAGGTGGAAGGAGCCTGGGACTCATTTATCATAGCATAGCACTAGACCACTTACCAGAGAAATAAAACTTCTGACTTATTTTAGCCACTGATACCTGTAGTTTCTATTTTAGATGCTAGGAGGAAATTGTGAAACAAATTGACTGTATCTACAGTCCTGTGCTGTTGTCTTATAATTTTAAATTAAGCAAATTTACAAAAATTATAGTATGATTAATTATTCAAAATGTCATCTGAACTGGCTTCATAAACTCTTTATTTGGAGTCATGGTCCCTTCCAGCAATGTTTTATGACAGATAGAAATTCTAATAATTATTTAAATATGCAGACCAGGAAACTAGAAAAGGAACAAGTCAGACATCTATATAAGGAAGACCTAGAACAAAAATTTATGCTACTGATCACTTCATTTCTTTTAATAGCAGCTGCATTCTGAGATGGTCAGAATCTATTCTGAGATTATATGCCTTGATCTTTACCATGATATTCTCAGTTGCACACTACAACCACTAATACCAAATTCAATCATTAAATGCAAAGATATTAATTTAAATGTTATTTTTAATTTATTATGGCATCAGTTCTAAGAATTTGTTCTACAAATATAGTCAAACATGTGAAACACTGCAAAAATATTATAAGCAACTTAAATATCCAGCAAGAGTGAATTGGCTAAATAAATCAGAATAAATTCCTATAATTAATAACTACACAACATAAAAAAAGAATGAGGAAATTCTATATATGAATATAGACTTATCACCAAACTAAAATGTTAATTGCAAAAGAACAAGAATTAGTTTAGAAATATATCCTATCTTTTGAAGAATATCCAAATTATATAAATAATGCAATATACAAGTGTGCAGATTAATACAGTAATATTGATTGCCTTTATGTTGGGAAAATAGGTGACAAAGGGACAGAGTGGTGGGAAGAGTTTTCACTCTAGATCCTTTTGTACCTTTTGAAACCTGAACTAGGTGAATGCATTACCTATTCAAAAAATAAATAACATTTAAATGATAAGGATACTGTACAGTTTTATTGGAGGGAATTTAATGTACTTCACAGCCATTACGCCATTTGGTTTCAAATGCCAAGGGAGTAGGAGGAAGTAGACATTTCTGCCCCTCTTTTGTAGATCATCAAGTCAGGCACAGATGGCTGAAGCACCTGTTTCTGAATCAAGACAAAGAGTAAACCCAAACGAACACATATGAGATTAAATGTTTGTTTGGTAGAGCAATATGGCTCAATGAGTAAGATCCCAAGCACTGGCAGCAAATGGCTGGATCCAAACCCAGCTCTGTCACTTACCAGTTTTTAACAAGTTCTTTATTAAATTTTATTTGTCTCATCTGAAAAATGAGTGATAATAATAGTATCTACTTCATACACAGAAAGTTAGTAAGGACTGAATTAAGAAAGCCTTGTAGAGTTTCCAGCATGTATTAAGAACTTAATAACTATTGTATAATTCTACTTATTCCCCACTACTTTTTAATAAGGTTAAAAAGACTTGAACTAGCGGATATCTTTGCTCGTACTAATGAATAACACAAAGATGAACAAGTTCTACAAAACTATTTAATTTTCGTGTTGGGCACACAGGAAGGCTCATTTTTCTGTACCTCGTTGCAGCTGGGCTGAGCCTGGCAGCTCTAGCCAATGGAGAGTGGGTGGGCACAATAAAACATTCTAGAATGACATATAAAATCTCACTGCTGGAGTCTCTATTCTCGCTTCCTCTTTTTGCAGCTACCTTGGAGAAGGTGGAGCTGTCACAGATGGAAGGAACCTGACTCTAGAGAACTATGTGAGCAGAGCCCCTCTATCTATTGGCACTGGCTCTGACACAAGCAAGCAATAATATTCTATTGTGTTCACCTTAAGGGATTTTTGGTTTGAGAGTTTGGGGAGGGTTGGTTGGTGGTGTTTCTACAGCATAGCATAGGCTTTGTTTTACACAGCTTTGTAAAATAGTGCTACTTGCCAATAGCAGTATGTTAAAAGATTTTTAAAATGTGGCTGTCACCCCATGAAAGTGAAGTGACACTTTCAAGAGTAACTCTCAAGTTACTTTCCCCCATTGCTTTTTATTCCTTTCTTAAATGACCATAATACAGGATTGAGATGTTTTCTGTGGTGTCAGGTTTACTGGACAGTGTGTCCCTCTAAATTCCTGGGGCCTTCTTGCAGTAGTCAATGACTGCTCTAAATTCTTATAGTCTGCAGGACTAATAGCTCTAATAGCTCTTTTAACTAGAAAACATTGCCTGCTAAGAGGAAGGCATAAGGGTTACAATAGGATATTTGTTGGTTGTTCCAATTTTTAGAGGGTAACCTTGGGAGATTTGCTTTTGTTTAGACAAAGAAATAAAGAACATATCTCATAGAGATATTCTGAGTTTCTTGAATGATTCCCAATGCTGCCAAATGTTTAGAAATATTCCCAACCTGTGAGCATTTTTACCAAAGCTTTGTGGTCTTAGAAAAATCCACACAAATCACCATTATGGGCAAATGGAGAATTACTGAATGTGCAATTTGGCTGGTCCCTTTAATGTAAGGTACCCTTGTATTAGTTCTGTCAAAGCCTCTCATTTATTACCCATTGTGTGGCTGAATCTTCAGATTTAAAATAAACAATACCAACAAAACCAAAATGATTCAGAATGTCAGTACAGTATATTTTCTTTATTGAAAAATAATGTACTTGAATAACACAGCTGTGGCTCAAAAAGAAATAAGAGAGAAATTATTTTAAATGTGTGAATAAAGGGAAACTGACAGAGATAAAAAGAACTAATCCATTTTTCCCAATGCAGTAGTCAAATGTGTCCTTCAGTTCAACACACAACTGGGCTAGAGAGAATGAGTCAAAAACTAAGACATCTTCTGGATGTTCTCATAGAGAGTACTTACAAATGCTGCATACAAGTTGGCTTGACAGGTTATGCTTCTAGAAGTTTCCCAGATAATATTCAAAATTATAATCATATACAGGAAGAAATAATTGGTGGTTCCAAGGACATTTTATAATAATAAGCATGTCAAAAAGCTCACTGACTATCACAAAGAAAGAAAAGCTTAAGAGACTCTTTGCCTTCCCATTGCTCAGGATGCCCTTTCTGTCTTGCATCACTGTTATTTAATTATCTATGAAGACTGAAGAGTACTTGACATGTTACCTACTCATAATTAATCTTTAGTAGCAAGACTAAAGTTGGCATTTGCCATATTATTTTTCTCAAGCTTACGAAATAAATACAAATAATACACTAATTTTTTTTAAGCATTTCAAAAGGTATATTGGAACTTGTCATTTATTCTGAAGCTCTGGTGAACAGTTATGGGATGTCTTGGCCTCAGAATATAGGTTTCTATTTCTTGCCACAGTCACCATCATTACTATGACTCTTCATCCATAACATGGATGGGTACTTGTAAATCTGTACCTGCTCTATGTAAAAAAAGAAAAAAAAACATTTTTGAAGTCCAATATATCCACTGATTGTCAGCATATAGTCATTCATAGCTTTTCATACCTATTCACAGAGGGCAGAACAACATAGACATCCTATAATCTCTGAGGTCACATTTATGTATTTACATTATTTATTTTTGGACATATTTATTCATGAATACCAGGGTGGAGATAGGGGTTGGGGGTGTTTGGTATTTTACAAAGTAGTGTTTAATGCTTGCTTTAGAAAATTTCAAATAGATAAAGATCCAATGGGAAGGAGAGAGCTCCAAGGGTAGTGGCTGAACCCAATAAAATCCAATGAAAACCCAGCATGGCCTATCTTATTGTGCCCCACTAGCTAATGTGTAAAAGCAGTCTACTGTTGATCTTTCTGTAAATAAAACCAATTATCACAAGAGTAACAAATATCCAATTTACCCATTTAAGAGAACTCCAGAATGAATGCAATTATTATTCACCACATGTCTTTCAAACATCTTTTGGTTGGGAGATAGACTTCTTGTATCCAGGTACATGTATATATATATTTATATAAAGATGTATATACATACATACAAACCATATATAAATAGATGAATTATAGATGAAAAGAAAATAACAAGGAAAAGAAAAGAAAGGAAAGGGAGTAAAAGGGAAAGAAGAAAGGATGGGAGGGTGAGACAAAGGGAGGGAAGGAGAGAGGGAGAAGAGCACAGATGAGGAAAAAGATTTTTTCCACAAATTCTCGCATGAAATGGACATATCCATTCTGGGGCCATAATGGTATTTGTTATCTTACAATTTGGGTAGCCCAAAAAAAACATGTTTAAAAAAATAACCCTGCCATAGTGGGATTATACCTCACTGGATTGAAGATGAAGTTTCAACTTTGCATGAAAAAAATACTTTTCATCCCAGCTCTCCCTGTGTTATACCTACCAGCTAGAGTTAGCAGCATGTCTAGAAGCAAGGTGGCTACCTCTCCCCAGGCCTGTGTTGTCCATATGTGCCCTACTGCAGACAATCTTCCCTCATCATCCCACAGAATGCAAACCACACACATTGCACAGATATTATGTCCATGGTTCATTTTGTTACTTATTCTACTGGTTCATCTACCTCTAGGGTCTTGACTTCCCTTTCTACGGTCTGGAAGTTAGGGCCATGTCTCCCATCCACTTGATTTAATAATTCCCAAGTATTAAATACTACACTTTTGTGATTAGAGCTGACCTGAAAATACATGACAGTGACCAACTGACATGTCACCGTATACCCCTTTCTGTGCAGGAATGGGGGGTGAGGGTGGAGGGAAGAGTTCTGTTTGTCTAACTTCTAGCATTCTGAGCAGGACTAATTTTCTAGAAGTAAATTTTTCTAGATATGCTTCTTTTGATGCCTTTTTTGACCTCCACCAGATTCTTAGTAAGAAAATATGGTATATAATCTTTCCAAATTAAAAAGATGCCTAACTGGAAGCCTCCAAGCTTCATTCTAGAACCTTCTATGTTAAGATATAACCCTCCCAAAGAGGTAGGGTTGTTCTTTTTTTTTCTGATTCTGCTAAAAAGTCTCAAACACTTTGAGATTCTTTGGTTTTATCTAAGATTTTGTCTCTTTTAAACTTTGTTTATATGTATAAATAAGGAGTTAGGTGGAAGGATGCATATCATGGGGTAAACATTAAGGTAACATTGGAGGGAAGATGATTGATTTCTCTGCTTTTGTATGTCTTTGTACAATACTGTTATAATTGTTCCAATGAGATTGTATTACTGTTATAGAAATTGCATTTTCTATTTTCTATTAAATACTATTTTAATTTTAAAACATCAAATAAAAAAATTGTCCTTTTTAATTTCAGATTAATATGAAGGTACAAATGCTACAAACCTGACAAAGGGATGATAACTAGAATCTACAGAGAACTCAAACTAATCAATAAGAAAAGAGCAAACAATCCCATTTCTAAGTGGGCAAGAGACATGAACAGAACCTCCTCTGAAGAAGACAGCCAAATGACCAACAAACACACAAGAAAATGTTTATTTTCCCTAATCATCAGAAAAATGCAAATCAAAACCACCCTGAGATATTACCTACCCCTGTGAGAATAGCCCACATCACAGAGTCCCAAGGCTGAAGATGCTGGTGTGGATGTGAAGAGAAGGGAATACTTTTACACTGTTGTTGGGATTGCAAACTAATACAGCCTCTTTGGAAAGAAGTATGGAGAATCCTCAAAAAACTAAAAGTAAACCTTCCATTTGATCCCACAATCCCATTACTAGGTATCTACTCAGAAGAATTTTTTACCATAAAGACATTTGCACTAGAATGTTCATCACAGCTCAATTCACAATCATAAACAAAATTTTTTAAATTCTTTTTGGGATTTTTTGTAATTATCTCTAGCTTCTATAGGGTGAATTGAAATCTGTTCTCTCATTTTGACATTATAACCTAAGAGGCAAACTTAATTACAGAGGAAATAATTTTCCCCCAATAAGTCAACTTGCCATCAAAATATTTGTCAACTACATAAGGCTTGTTCCAAAAAATAACAGGAAATGTTACTTTTGGACATTTAGTAATGGATGGCAAATTTACCCTGAAGAGTAGTATGATAGCAAAAAAAGAACAACAGAACCACTAGAACCTAGTCTAAGATCAGAAAGACCCTCTCACCCATTCTTTTCCACCCTGACTGAAGATGCAATTCCTCACAGTGCCAGCTGATGCACCTTTCACACTGACTTGTCTTTTCCAATTCCCCATCAAGTTACAAGATGCATTCTTTCATCACTAACTTCGTGCCCACACAGAACTTCCAGATAGGAATCCTTTTTTTTTTTTTTTTTTTTTTGAGACAGAGCCTCAAGCTGTGGCCCTGGGTAGAGTGCTGTGGCATCACAGCTTACATCAACCTCCAACTCCTGGGCTCAAGCGATTCTCCTGCCTCCACCTCCCAAGTAGCTGGGACTACAGGCCCCCGCCACAACGCCCGGCTATGTTTTGGTTGCAGCTGTCATTGTTGTTTGGCAGCCCGGGCTGGATTCGAACTCACCAGCTCAGGTGTATATGGCTGACACCTTAGTCACTTGAGCTACAGGCGCCGAGCCAAGACATCCTTTTTAATGAGGAAAAAATTATATACCCTGCATTTTTTTTTAAGACAGAGCCTCACTCTATTGCCCAGGCTAGAGTGCCATGGCATCAACAACCTCAAACTCCCAGGTTCAAAGGATCCTTCTGCCTTAGTCTCCCTAGTAGCTGGGACTAGAGGCTCCAGCTGAGACAGCCAATTAGTTCTTCTATTTTTAGTAGAGATGGGGTCTTGCTCTTGCTCAGGCTGGTCTAGAATTCCTGAGCTCAAGCCATTCTTCCACCTCAGCCTCCCAGAGTGTTAGGATTATAGGTATGAGCCACCACCCCACACCCTACCCAGCCTTCCTATTAGAAAGTGATCACTGCAGACTTTCTCATGTAGTTTACCAGATCGCCACAACTCCCTCTGAAAGTTTTTCCAGACAGCTACCTACCCTTGCTACATTCTAAGGTCTCTTTTTTCTTTAATACTATTACTTGTGTGGAGTAACAGGCATGTTTGGGATATTTCACAAAACATCTAGATAACTTTCAGTAGATAAAGCAGGTGGGAAAACCCCAAATCCTGCAGCCTTTTCTGGCTTTGTTAATAACTCTCTGTACAATCTGGGGATCCTTGGGGGCAAGCTCTGCATCTCCACACCTACACAAGTGAAACATGGGTAGGCTGACTGACTTCCTACAGCAAGTGAGTACTTTCAACACTAACTGATTTTAAAGTTTAATGCTAGCAAGAGTTCCCTGGGAGCACTGAATGTTTTTCATTCTAGATTATCACAAACTAATTAAACCAACAAAAATAACCCACAAGATTACTACTCTTATAAACTATTGACTACCCACACACAAACTTAGAATGAGAAACCAGGTGGGCAGGCAAGGAAACAAACAAAAACAACAACAAAAACCCTTTCTTCCTAAAGTCACAGATTGCAAAGTCAATACTTACTGCACGTGTCAGGGTGATGCTGTCTGTGTGGAACTGGCTCTTCTGTTTTTGCCTGGTTTGTTCCTCTCGGACAGGCTGACCTTCCTGTCAGAGGGGCAGGTTTCATGTTTGTACACTCAGACATGTCAACTCTTTTTCTTTTTCTTCCCTTTTTTTTTTTTTTTTTTGAGACTGAGTCTCACTCTGTTGCCCTGGGTAGAGAGCTGTGGTGTCATAGCTCACAGCAGCCTCAAACTCTTGGGGACAAGCTATCCTCTTGCCTCAGCCTCCCAAATAGCTGGAACTATAGGCACTCACCACACAGTGGCTAGTTTTTCTATTTTTAGTAGAAATGGAGTCTTGCTCTTGCTCAGACTGGTCTCCAACTTTTGAGCTTAAGTGATCCACGCTCCTCAGCCTCCCAGAGTGCAGACACATTAACTCTTACAGAGATCTCTGTCATTTGGTGCTATCTTTCTGCTCTGGTTTTATTGTTCCCTTTTTAAAGAACCATTATTATTAAAAATCATTTGTTTAGATTTTTAATGCAGGTCCATATGCAAAAACTATTTTAAAGGTTTATTGTTATCTTCCAGGTTCAAATAAGCAAACCAAGATTTAAAGAGAATACATTGTGTACCTGAGGCCACACAGATGAAGGCCTAAGCAGTGATGTCTTAACCCTGGTTGTCTAATTCCGGGACCATTACTCCTTTGGCTATATCATGGTGCCTCCATATTTTTTAAGAATAGGTTTTAAATTTATGCCTTCCTTAATCATGAGAATGGATATAATAAATAGTGGGATTATGGTGCTTTACTCTGCATCTCTCCTCCTTTAATCTGTCTGGAGACATTTATTTTTAATCACCTTCAATGAATGACTGCTTGTTATATAATTTTATGGTCTAGATACATACGGGACTAAAACCTACTGAATTGCCCTTGGTAATTATAGCATGTAGGGAAAAAACTATCACATTTGCTTACCTTGACCTACTTTAATGAAGTGATAATGCTCATTATTCACAGTAGTACATCCAAATGTTCCCTATCTCCATGCAAGTTTGTCTCAGCCAGAATAAATGCCCAGTTAATCAGACGTGTTTAGTTGGCCTTGGTAAAGCTCTAATAATAATGGTGCTTAATTCTCTGTAGCTATTATACAATTGTCCTGCTTCCCATGATACATTTTTAAAATACTTGCACAATGTTGTATTCAGAGAATAATATACCAAACATGTCATCTAGAAGACAAAACTCTGACCTTGACAAGAAGAACAAGATAAATGCTAAATAGCTGCTATTCTGACTCCCCATTCGGTGCTCTTCTGAGCTATCTCATGGACACCTCCACTAAAGAACCCATTATATTTCATGGACACTCCCCCCGCCCCCAGTTGGGACATGGATCAGAGCTTCCAAAACAAGTTGGGGTGGATGGATATCACACTGAGCATTGGTGGAGATTTTATAGTCTTAAGCAGGAGTATCTGACTTTTTTTCTTCCCTGCTGCGAACCCCTGGAAGAATAGGGTTTGCCTTGGGTCACACATGAAATAAACAAACACTAACAATAGCTGATGAGCAAAAGAAAAGATCTGTGCATACTTTTCATGGTATCCAAGGTTTACAGACCTAACCAAGCAAAAGTGAAGTATCTGCTTCTTTCTCTATCTTGGCAATAAAGCTCATAACCAACACTTCATAATCAACAAAGATCACCAATAGTGATGGCAGTCAAGAAGAGCCCAGTTGGTTCATCCAGAGGCAAGTATCATCTTTGGTCATAACTTAAACCTTCTTTCCCATAAAGCCATTTGCCAAAAAAAATGGAATGTACATTATATATTTAACTTAATTTTTTTCTTATGCTTACCAATTATGATTCTATAGTCAATCTCAACCAAAGGATTGACAGGAGGAAAAACAGAGTCAACTACTGAATAACAGACAGTTGAATCATCATTCAAGGTACCTGGTGCAATGGTAAACTTCATTTGAAGACTCATGGTCATCTTTCATTTTTACTAAAGCTGTCTTTTGGGAGTGCCCAGGTTTCTAGTTTCCATGGAAACCAAAGAGACTGACAATTGGCCTACAACCCAGTTGATTTGGCAAACTGCCTAATGCATTATATTAAGAGAATTCTCTTTCAGAATAACAACGAAATCACCAAGCAACTATCATTTGTCTTTGAGACAAATTCTCTCTAATTGTTCTCTCATTCTGAATGTTATTTTAATTACACCTCAACATTTTTTATTATGCCCAATTAAAGTTACTTGCTTATTTGTAGCATATATTTCATGGTTTAAACTCACTTTGATGCATTAACAAAATCTTGTTATCATTCATTTAACCTTTAGAAAGTTCACAGATATCTAACCCACCTACCACCAAGATTTGTGCTTAAGTTTGTTTCCATCCTCTAAAGTTCCTGTTTGCCCTCTTCTTCTGGCCAGGAATAATGATTTTTCTTCTTTAGGTAAGAGTTATCTTTAAAATTAAGATAGATTCTTCTTATTTTGTTGTATAGTTCCAAAGAAAGAGAAAGCTATTCTGTTGAGTTATAGGAATAATTATTCTCAAATCTCTTCTTTACAAAAACAAAATGAAACAAAACAAAAAAACCATATTCAGACTATCCTAGTTCAGTTTCTTATTCTCTAAAAACTTCTAAGAGGTGGTATTCCCAGGACCCTTAAGCAGGAAGAAAAAAAGAGGAGGTAAGTTAATTACAAAATTACAGTTTTTGCCTACTTGGAACCCACATCTGGGAACTTGTGGCTGGGTCAGTCAGTAACCTACATATTAGCTATAATGAGTGAGAATATCTGGGGCACGGAAAGCTCACACCATCCTCACTGAAACTGGAGCTGGACTGGGAAAACTTGAGAGATGCTCTGATAGGAGAGTAATGGCAGCAGGAACAAATCCTGCCTCACTAAACTTCCTATCAGTAGAAGACCCCTTTGCACTGCTCTTCAGTCCTATGTATGAATGCACCACTGCAGCTCACCTCTGCCCTGTACACCATCTGCAATAGAACAAGTCAAATAACAGAAGTGGAGTGTAGCTGCCCTGGACAGAGGCACAGCCTGATGGCCTTTGGTCAGCCTTTGCTGGCCAGCTTTCCCAAGCCCCAGCTCAGTAGGAAGTGAGGACCTTACTTATTAGACTGAGCTGTGCATTGCAGAATGTTGAAAGCCTGGGTGTCTGGCACTCTTCAGTTGATAACTAGCAGTGTACTGTAGAGTGAGAGAATTCAGCTTAAGATACTTGGGTGTTTCCAGGGTGCATCACTGTTGTGATATTCCTTGTGAATTATTTTCTCCTGCCTCAGTAGATGGGGTGGGAATGGTAAATCAGAGAACTAACACTTGTAACTTACACTCGTTAGGGAACTAACTTCTCTGCATGTGCCAGACGCTCTATAAGCACTTTAAAGGTGCTGATCACAATGAGCACGTTTGCTATTCCCACTGTAGAGAAGAAAAAATTGAGTTTCGGGGAGAGGCACACAGCCAGTAAATAGAGCAACTCCAAGACTAAATTCAGAGCTGAAGCACACCACATACACACCAAAAGGACAGGGATGAATAGTCTTCAAGAACAGCTTCTCGCAGAATTCCTATCTCCTTTTCCCCACATGCAGTTAGTCCTGCAGATCCCGCTTTCCAAGTGTCTTCATCTTGTTCCCTTCCTGAATGTTCCAGTGGCCACAATTCTATTATAGTTTAGGCCCCTTTCCTTTCTATACAACTTCCAAAGTCACCCATCACCTTTCTTTGTCTCTTAATTCCTAAGTATTACCTGTTTATAGGGGTGTCCAATCTGCAACCCGTGGGCTGCATGCTGATTTTATGAGGTTTGTTGTTATTGTTGTTGTTTGTCTGTGCGGCTGGATGTTACAAAAAGCATGTACAGACTTTTTTTTTTAGCTACTCAGCTTTCATTAGTGTTAGTGTATATAATGTATGGCCAAGACAACTCTCATTCTTCCAGTGTGCAGCAAAGAAGAAAAAAGGTTGGACATCCATGGCCTAGAGAGAAATGCAATCTCCAATGACTAATCTATAAAGGCCCCTAGTTTCTGCTTTCCACCAATAACGCCTTTCTCCGATATAACCTTCAATCCCTTCAGTGTAAAATAGTCTCGGTCTTTCAGTCATGTCTCTGCTGTGGCCAGCCCTTCCACCTCCTCCTATACCTGAAAACCTAATTTATCCTTTAAATTTTTGCTCAAATAGCACTTTCTCCTTGAAGCCAAATGTTAGAGAATAAGCTTCTTTCTTTCCTCTTAGAGAATAAGCTCCTTGAGGGTTAAATTCATGTCTTATTCAACATTAATGCCCAGTCATGAACTAGGGCAGGTCATGCACTGGGCGAAGGTCACATAACGGACCAGAGGCATAACCCAGTTGGTGACTCCTTCAGCAACATTCTTTTTAATAAGCACATTGCTTGGGGCTTTGTTGGACTCTCAAGAGAGTGTCAAGCTCTTCTCTTGTGCTACTCAGAGCACCCAAAGCAAACTGTATCCTTAAATGTGTGTCCTTCAAAATACACGGGCTGGACCGCTGATCCCACGTTTGGACTGTCCATGACAGATTAGCTATGGAGTCACAAACTCTTAGGATTTCATATGGAGGATTTGATCAACAGAAGTGTGAGACGACAAAAACAATCAACCGAATAACATTTTCTTACCCCTCCCCCACAAAATTGTTATGATGTTGGTTCACAAAGAAATTTATATTGTTCTCTGGTGGCCAAACTTCCCATTTAACAGATTCTAATTGAACTAAATGGTTCTTTCTGCCACGCTCCACATCACTCACATTTGGCAGGAAAATTTCAAAAATGCGATTTTACCTATCAGGCGTCATTTCAATAAATACACATTCCAACACACTACTCTGGACATTGTTTCAAGTTTCTGGGGAACTAAATTTGGGCATGGTTTTGAATTTCTAGGCAACTAACTTGGGTACTTATTTCCAAACTGGCAGGCATTTCAGAGTGAAAAACAAGGAAGATATTGAGCAAGACTCTGAATTGACCTAGGAAAAAAAGCAGGAAGAGGTATAGTTTGAGGTGAGAGAAAAATATTCTCTGTCTCACATGAATAACCTGCATCAGAACTTTTTTTTTTTAATAAGTTCTTCTCTTTTGCTACCCACCACCCACATATACTTAATGACCAACTCTGGTCAATTTTTATTTCCAAAATATTTCTAAAATCAAAAGATATTTCCCTTTCCTTTGCTACTCGCCACTCAGATGCACTTATTGACCAATTCTGATCAATTTTTATTTCCAAAATACTTCCAAAATCTAATGATCCTTTCCCTGCAGCCCAGACACCAATATTCAGACCCTCACCAGCCCTCACCTGGATTAATTTTTTTCCCCCTATTTCTTTTTACAATCATCATTCAGTGTCTCTCAAACTGTGGAATGTATAAGAATTACCTGGTATACTTATTTATTTATTTAAATGCAGCCTATTCAATGTGACGACAAGAATGAAGACCTTTACGATAATCCAATTCCACTTAATAGATAATAAATATATTTTCTTTTTTTAAATAAATATATTTTCTTTTCTTTAGGATTTTCTTAATAACATTTCTTTTCTCTAGCTTACTTTATCATAAGAATATAGCATACAATACGTATAGCATACAAAACATATGTCATTCTAACAGTTATTGGTGAGGTTTTTATTCAATAGTAGGCTATTAGTCATTGAGTGTTTGGGGAGTCAAAGGTTATAGGCAGATTTTTCACTATAGGGACAGTCAGGTCCCCCAGTTCCCATGTTGTTCAAGAGTCCACTGTACTTATCTGTTTTTCTACAATACCACAACCTCTTTTCATGTAAGCAAGATGAATTAGTTTTTGCCTGACTTCTCATATAGGAAGTACTCAATAAATAATATTTACTTGAATTTATTCTCAGATGTTATCACACCCCACACCCCAAAGGGTTTCCTTATCTCATAAAGCAAGTTAGAATTTAATAAACCTGGTTCCAGGACCTCCTGACTCCCTTAAAAGGAATAGAAATCAGTTCTTAATTCCCTATCCTACTTTTAAATGAACCAAGGAGATAGAACTATTGTAAGAGACCTAGAATAGGATTTTAAAGCAAGCAATAGGAAAGAAGAAAATTGAAAATCTAAATACAGAATAAATCTCTGTCCACAGTAAAGCAGAGTTTTAAGAGGCACAGGTTTTAGAGACAGACTAAGGAAACTAGAATCCCAGCTCTTCCATCCACAGGCTATGTGGTTTTGAGCATTCTGCATGAATTCTCTGTGCCTCAGTTTCCTAATAAGGGACAAAGAATATCCGCAAGGGTTAAGACATATAAAACACTAGAGCACATACTAGCAAAGGTTTTCTGTAATGTGCCAGAAAGCACTTATTTTAGGCTTTGCAAGACAGTCCCTCTCTCAACTATTCAAATAGAAAAGCAGGTATAGATAATATGCAAGCAAATGAGCATGGTTGTATTGCAATAAAACTTTATTGCAAAAAAAGGTAGTGGGCCGGATTTGACCAAAGGGCTGTACTTTACTGACCCGAGCAGAAGGCCAGTGCTTGGCACAAATTTAACTTATTAATAGTGTAATCATTGTTATTTTCCTTGGAGAAATTTCCTTCCTGGTGAATGACTCAAGCTGCAACCTTTTATGCAACCTTCAATCATGTTTCCTCCATAATGAGAACACATCTTATCTATTCGTATTAATTGGAATCAATACAAAACAAGCTGCCGTCTGAGACTTACCACCTCAGAAGATTTCTCGCCATTCCTCATTTATGTTTGTCATCTGAGTAATATAGCCTCCCCCACAAACTTGACCATTCTGAAGTACAAAACTTCATTTGAAGGATCAGTAAGACATGGTGATGGCAATGCACTGATAGCAGCTGCCTGCCTGATGTAAACGGTCTTGTTCTTTCACAGTCATTCGTACTGAATGAGGAACTGTTAATTAATAATTGTGTTAAATTAAATCCAGACAACACTCAATGAAACCAAAGCACTAAATTGCTGAATGTGGAATAAATCACCCCCTTTCTTCTCTCCACTATGACCTTTCCACTTAGACTGTAGTACCAAAAAAAAAAAAAAAAAAATCCCGACTTTCAGAATTAGAGATTTCTGACAAGCAAGTCAGAGCATCAATACCACTGCCCGGGAAATCTACAGTGGCCTAGGGATAAAACAAACAGCTAGATATCCTAGTTGTGGTCCTTGTGCTGCTAAATTATAGGTATCATCACTTAACCACTGGTATGTGCTTCAAGAGCTTAATACATGCAGAACTTCAAGAAGTCACAACTGCTTCTTTTTTATATCAATTTTGCAAGCAAAAATGTTTTCTGCTGGGTTTGTCTAAAAGTTGTTGCTCTCCTCTGCCCCACACAGTCCTCAGCTTGTTAGAGCCTCCGAATGCTGTCTTCACTGCAGAGTCTGGGCCTGCTGCAACCCAGAGGAAGACGGCACACCCTCTTGCTCAGTAATGCTCTCAGACACCCCCAGGAGCCTCCACCCTCCCTCTCGTTTCTGCCCCACCTGCTCAACCCAATACGCTCCAGTTGTCATGCACACCTTTGACCCAATAGCTTCTCCCAGGCGGGGAGATTGCCATGCTTTCCCAGGTACCTCAACCATCAATAAAGGAAACAGCTCAGAAGAGGAGGGAAGGACCTTCTCTCACCTTCCTAGGCATCTTCTCCTTTGCAGTGTCTGCTTTTGTCCCCACCCTGCACTAAGCACTTCATCTCTGCCCCACATCCAGGCTCAACTGTAGAATAAGTTGAGCCAAATCTCCACTGGCAATGAATTCCTCAAAACAGTAGGTTGGACCTTTCTATACAATTTTCAGGCCTGGTCCTGTATTTAGATAAGGGTGCCAACTTCTCCACTGTCTGGCAGTGTCAAGAGTAACTTGCTGCTTTAATGCTATTATTCTTCACTTCCTGTCCTTTAAAATATTTTGTCAGCCTTGGATCACACATGAATTTGCTTCTACCTGGATGGAATGTCAAAATGTACAGATTCTGAAAAGTTTAGATAAATCCCACGCTTGCCGACAAATTGGACTCATTTTTCAAATGGATCAGATGCTTTTCTTTCGCTCTAACAAGTTAGATTTTATTCATTTTGTTCATTTGGGTGTGTATGTTATGTGGAGAAGGTGGGTGTTAGAAGTGACTGTCACTTTCAAAGTGGAAAATTCTTAGAAAAGTATAATGCTTGATATTAAGAAAACTACCTTTCTCCCTGAACAAGTTAGCTCTAAGCAGTCACTCTGCTGTGCTGCATATGGAGAAATGCTGACTCACCCAACAGCTCCACTTTCCCTTCCCTGGTGTCTTGGAGAGGTGAATGGGCCTTTTTCCCCAATGTACCTTAGGAAGCTGTGGTCTCAGAATTCTCCCCTCAACATATCTGATGTCATACTGTCCTTTTGTCAACACAGTGGAACATATACCTTAGAAAGTATCCTGATCACATAGGCTCATCTCCAGCACCGAAAAACACTCCCAAGACTGTAAGTTCCTGCTTGGGTATGACTGTCCATTGGCTAGAGTGCTATTGCTCAGGATAGTATGACATCCAAGGGGAAAACACTTGTAGCCACATTAGTCTCAACAGGATCATTGACTTAACTGACTTTAATAGACATGCAAATAACATTGTTAAGTCACAGATTCTGATTTAGTAGGCTAGGGATGTATTCCAAGTTCTATACTTCTAACCAGCTCTCAGGAAACATCCAAGCTCTGGGTCTGCGGATATTTTGGCTAACAAGAATTTAAACCACCTGCTATATACAACAAAACCATACACAGGCATTAGCAAGCTAAAAATTCTGGGTAAGTCTTCAAAATGGAAGCTCCTCTGCTCTAAATACACCTTCCAGCTAGGAACCAGATGTCCAGGTTACTAAGAATTTCCATAACTGGCATGAACTTCAAAAAAATTTTCTAATTCTGCTTCTATTTCCACAAAGATCTATAGCAGGAAATTACTGTGTTCTCACCTCAGTGAAGTGTCTACTGGAAGGCTGGTTATCTCCATCCTTCCAGTAGAGGATCAAGATAACCTCCTCCTTCCAGGGTGACACCTGCTAGAGTGGAGCAAACCTCTCTTCTCCTTGTTCTGATGCACCACCCTCTACCTCCAACAATGGCTCAAATGGGCAAGCATCTTCTCACAGTATCCATCCCTAACACCAGTGATTCCCTGTGGCAGAGGTACCAGTGGCTACTCCCACAGAATCTTGATGTGTTTCTCACCTTCTCAAACAGTGTGAACACCTTCCAGATCTATGGTGATCAGATATATTGAGAAACATTCTTCTACCACCTTTAGAAAAGAATTCACAGCTATCACTTCAAAACCCAGGCTCTTCTAGAGATGAAGATAACAACAGCTTCCACTCATGCTGTACTTTATATGGGCCAGAACTGTCCTAAGAATCTTAGAACTATCCTAAGAATTTTACAGACTATTTGAATTACAACAAATCCTACCTTGGTGAGACTGTGCCTATTTCAGTTAGTACAACTGAGGAAAGATAAAGTAATGTGCCCACATAGCTGATAACTGGTAGAACCTGAGTTTGAGATCATCTGACTAATTCCGAAACTGTACTCTGAACTCTCATGCTGTCTCTCCAATGCTCTAATCATTATTTGGGAGAAAAGGGTATAACCCACATTGCCCCAGATCACCTGGCCAGTCTCATTTTGTTGTATCCTGGAAAAGAAAATTGATTCATACAATTTCCCAATACTCAAATCATACATTTAAACATCCAGATATAACTGGAGATCACTGTCCCTGGCAATAAATGAATTCTTCTCTGGAGGACCGTGCAAAAACCTCATATTTCTCCCTTCATCTGAGGAACAGAGCCACATACATAGATCAATTCCCAAGACCTGTCCCAACAGTTTGCAGTTTCTCAAGGTATCCCATCAAAGTAAACCTTAAGATGGTGCCCATAGGTCTACATCTAAAAACTATATACAGTGTATATAGAACTCAAAACTTTGCCAACACCCCCTCCCCCCCACCAAATAAAATCCTAAAGAAGTGAAATCATTCTCCCCTCTTTTTATGTCTCAAAACATTTAGGACACTGTATGCTGCAGGCACTAAAAGTCCCTGAATATAAAGCTTAATGGGTGAATGCGGTATTCTCCTATGTAGATTTGGCCAGCAGATCTGTTAAAACCAGATAAAACAAAACTAACAAAGCACATGTACAATTTGAAATGATCTTTTCTTCCTTCGGGGGTTCTATGTAATGTAGTCTGTTTATTCTAGAGCCCTTGGTGCATGTGAGGATATATTTGGCATAGCTAAGGAGACCAGGTTGAAAGTAATTAAGAAAAACAGTTTAAATGACAACAGTTGCTTTGATTCAAAGTATATGTCATACTATCCCATAACCAGATGCCCAAATATGTAGAGAGTTATAATCTTTAAAAAGTCATCCAAGGGTGAGCTATTTCAGCCACCCCTCTGCTGCTAAGCTTTGTCTTAACTTTCGTAGAGCTTTTTATGCCTATCAATAAACTCTGAATATTCTAACTTGACTTGTACTTTTTAAAATAAATAAATAAAAAGTCATTCAAGATCACAGTAGTGCCCAGGGGTTTTGCTGTGTGGCATACTCTAAGGGATTGAGGCTTTGGGCTGTCTGGACTGACTGAGACCTTGCCCTTGAATTTGTTTCCTGACAAATTTCCTATGGGTCTTACACGTCCTGTCTTTTGTCCCATTTTCACAGAAGGAGTACAGAATGACCAACTCTGTGACAATGAGGCCAAAAATTATTTATTTGAATCAAAGGCCAATGCTACTTTCATTAACCCTTTCCTGTGATAACACATATCTTCATCCTGTCTGTAATGTCCTCTGACGTGTTGGCAACCTCGAAGACATTTTGTTATATCGACATCACTGATCCCTCCACAGCCTACTCATCAGCTCACTCTCTTTTCTTCTCTCTATACCCTCTCCTTTGTCTTTTCTCCTTCATTTGCACTCACTTAATGGAGAAGTATTTCCATTCATGGATTTGTGGTTCATGTTGCTAAAGGCCATTAAAGGCAATAGAATTTTTTCCAGGAAAAATTGAATGAGGTTTAAATTTTTATTTACCATTTCATTTTTATTTTTTTTAAGTGGATCATTTTTAAATAAGCATAATGTTCGATTCATAAGACAATCACATTTCTCAAAGCAAAAACATTGGGTTTTACTATGAAATATGTTTCTATTGCCTCATTCCACTTAGAAAAAATTAAAATACACTTAGATTACATTACAAGTCTTTAAATTCAGCTTTCCAAATCAGTAGGGCATTTCTCCTCACTATCCCCATTTTATAAATTCATGTATTCATTGATTTATTAATAGAACAGGCTGTATTTAAATGGAGGTGCAGGGACCTAGAATTTTATATTCTTGATTTAATGCTCTCTTGCATACTTCCACATATTCCTCAAAACATAATATGATAGTTACTCGCTGATTTTAACCATAAAATTTCCAAGAGGCCTTTCACGTGTCAGGCCCTCAGCCAGTGATGAGAACCCAAATGAGAACAGGCACAGGACCAGCTCTAGAATTTTGTCTTTCTCACACTCTACCCCAACAGATACAAAATATTTTTCTATAAGGTAAAATCAAATTTGTTAAAGTATTTGTGACCTTCATCGATTTTCTCAAATCATTGGAAGTCCTTGGGGAAGCCAAAGTGACAGCCTGGTGTACACGAGCCAACCATCACAGCTGCCCCTTCTTTCTTCCTCCAGCCTCTCCCAAGGGCCACCTTTCTCTCTTCATCAACACTGGCAATAGTTCTGGTGTCTCCAGCTCTCAGAGCATTAATTGAAAAAAAAAAAAGTGGAACCAGAGCACAAAGAGTTGAAGGCATATCTTTCAAATTGATAGTAGAAATAACTCTAAGATCTCCCCAAAGCTCTTTTTTTTTGCCCTCTTCTCTATACTAATCCTTTCTTTTACGTGATTTTTTTCCAGCTGCATTAAAGACCACATTCTAGCTACACAGTTAAATGAGAGAGAATCGCTACCTTGAGGGATTTCTGCACAATGTTAATGTTAAATTCCAGCCTCTGGACAAATCTACACTCTCTCGAATGTGCTTTTGTCCTCTGCTCACCTCCACCTCCAGCATCCACTTCCACAAAATTCCTTCACCTCACTGTCTTCAGAAATCTTTTGAAACCAATACTTTTTCACCTAACATTCACTTCTTACCTGCTTCACTCCCTAATTCTCCAATCACCCTATCACTGAGTATAATTTTAGATTATTTTTAACTTCTTATTCTGAATATCTTCACTTACATTGCAAACACTCTGCATTCATCACAAGTTAAATTCAATTCCTTTTCTCTCCCCAGCCCACTCCCTGCACTTTTCTCGTCCCTAGACACCATTATCCACACTATTTCCTAAGCAGATACCCCCAAGTCATTCTTGACTCGCTTGCCTCCCTATAATCAATTGCCAAGAATTCCTACTTTTTAAATACTTGAAATCTAAATTCTCATCTCCATTTCTATTGCCATTTTAATTCAAGCTCTCATAAATTACAGTTTTTTTTTTTTTATAAGACTCCCTAAATGGTCTGCTACACTCTCATCTTAATCCTCATTCCCACCCAGACAACACACGCTCCACACTGCCACCAGACTGGTCTCCCTGTCACCTTCAGGGTAAAATTCATGTAACTGTATAAACATTGAGGTCCCTTGGGTATGATCTGTCCCTTGCTGGACTAACCATTTGCAGCCTCACTTCTGACTGTCACCATCCACTTTACTAATAATAACAGCAATCATTAATATGTAGGAGCTTCTTCCTCTGTTATAGGCATGGGGATGAGTGACTTGGTATACGTTATCTCATCTAAGTGTAACCATGACCAGTGATACCATTGTCACTATCCCCATTTTACAAGCTTGCCAAAGGGCATAGAGCAATGGCGCTTTAAGCCTATGTCCCCTCCATCTGAGATACCACCTAAGTTATACATTTACCTAAAAGTCCCTGTTCTGATAACCAACAATTCTTTTTTATCTCCAGGCTTTGATAAGCACCTAAGCCCTGAGCAGAGTTTGCATTTTTTTGCTTTCAACACATAGCATGTTTATCTAACACTGATGACACACATCAACTCATTCCTCATCCCTTTACCCCAACTCTTTCAAGAAAAGTAAAAGAGAGTCTGATGTCTCTATAAATCTTCAAATGGAAGGAGTGAAGAAAAGGAAAAGAGAGACTCAGTGGCATGAGAGAGGCCACTTTCTTCCCTTTTCCACTATTCTCCCTAGCAGTAACCAGAAAGGCAGAATCAGACCGATGTGGAAAGCTGGTTGCTCATAATGGAAGGGAAGACAGGAGCAAAGGGAAGCATAAAGGTACCTGCCCAGGCCTGCAGTGTAGATGGCCCTGCTCATCAGATTAGGAGAGCTCAAATGGACACTAAGTGGGGGGCCTATGCAGACCTTGTACTTACGAGCATTCCCCTTTCATCCTTGCCCTTCCTCAGCTTTTGAAGGGTACAATATCTTTTTACAGCATTCCCTTCCATTTACACCTGTTTCTCTTTATCTGTAGACCTCAAAAGGTATGTGTTAGAAACAAATAAAAAGAATGAACAAACTAAAGAACAAAGCTAACATAAACAAACACTTACAGATAGCTATTTTCACTAAATTCATTTCTTAAGCAATTACAACTCATAATGCCCTATTCATGCACTATATTAGTAATTAGAACTTAATAAGAAAACCCCTCTTAATAAGAAAAACCCATAGGGGTAAAATTATCAGTAGGCATTGTTTTTGTCCTCCAATTCAGAGATACAAGAGAGTTTTCCATTTAGGGATTTAAGACAGAACTGATTTCCCTAGAGGAATCCCTTACAGAGTCATTGTCATTAGAGTGACCCTCCGTTAGCAGGAAAGGGGAATGCCTGTGAGGACCAGAAGCATCAGCCAGAGTCGTGGCCCAACACATGTGACCCCCACCTAGACGAACCCAGAAACTGTCCCTCAACTCTACATTAAGAAACAATAATGACAACAATGTAATAAAATTAAATAACACCCTAATGAATAATATTTTTCAACATTTTTCTTAATATCTCAGACTTAATACTTTTTGGCATCACAATAGGATTTTAAGTACAAGAAAAGAAAGTTCCAGGGCTGCTCATCCCAATAACCCCTTAACATAGCATCCTATAATCTAATTTAATTTGGCTGTTGGAATCTCCCAGCAAACCCTGGCTTGAGGAAAAGTGTACAAAATATAAAAATATAATATAAAGAGAAAAATGTGGCCACAATCAAATGTTAACAGCAGTAGAGAGGCAAACAAGTGACTAAATGTGTCCGTGAGGGATGCTGTGTCCATCTTCATACCTCTTGATGGATTTCCAGCACAGCAGACGATTTCCTGACCGCGGTTACAGTGTGCAGCCTGGATATAGGAGAAGGAAAATGCAATCACATATATAGACGTTTAGATACACACACATATACGCACACAAATAAATACATATATATGTATATTATGTCAAACTTGATTACCATGAAGGTTATGTGCACGAGACTCAAATTAGAGAGACAAAATAATAACTCAGTTAAGAACATTCAAAGTCAGGCGGTGCCTGTGGCTCAAAGGAGTAGGGCGCCGTCCCCATATGCCCGAGGTGGTGGGTTCAAACCCAGCCCCGGCCAAAAACTGCAAAAAAATAAATAAATAAATAAAATAAATTTAAAAAAGAATATTCAAACTCAAGAAATCCTTTAGTCAGAGCTTCCCCCAAACAAGCCATTTGTTTACGGCATGTTGCCTGTGCCATAGTGAGTTTCCCGTTTTCTAGGACAAAATGCATTGCACACCTACTCCCCTGGGCCTGTGATTCACCTACTAGAGAACATTCTTTGGAAAGACAGCACTGCAAGCTCAGATAGGCAGGGGAGGTTTCATTCCAACAGCGATGCCAGAATTTAAGGCTTGGTTCTCCCTAGTCCTTTATCTTTACTAAAATCCATTTTACATTTAGAAATGTAAAATGCCCCCATCCTCCACTGTGTACCTCCAGTTATCCCTCCAGTTTAAACTGTCCTTTAAACAGTTCTTATCTATCAAAGATTGGCCCAGCATCTGCAGTGTCCTTCCCCTGTCACTGACCATGGGTAGCCTCATTGGTCTCTGTGTCAACAGGGCCCAAGGCCCAGGAGTCCAGGAGCTGCACTACCAATGTCTTCCTTTCTCGGCCTCTGGTTCATGAGCCTACAGCCATGACTATGTGTGAGAATCATCTGAGAGAGGTAAACAACTGAAGAACAGAGGAACAAAGAACAAAGCAGCAGAGGCCCAATCCAGGACATCTCCGCAGGGGGCACCCAGCCAGCAGTTTTCCAAAGTCTCCAGGTCTCTCCCCTACTCAGCCAGGATGGAGAAGCACAGTAACAAAATGCGGGAGACTACATTTGGATACCCAGGTGTAGGGAATAATGACTTTTCAAAAAGGACCCTTGACCAAATTTTTTTTCCTTTGGTGTATTAGTTTCTACTGAAATCTCAGAGGGCAGAAATGAATTTAACTTTTAATGATAATCTGCCATGGAATTAGAGTTAAAAAAACTTTAATGAACTCTCAAAATCACTCTGAATGTATTTCCACAATCTCATCTTCAACACATGAGCTCTAACACTGAATTCAAAATATTTTCCAGGAGGGTCCCCCCTTATATGCAAATACATTTCAGGGCTTAGGAGAAGAGAAAACAAGGATATTGATTCATCCAGTTTTTAATTCAATGTAATAGTTCTGACAGTGTGTCAGCCACTCTGGCCTGGCTTAACCTCACTGTACAGGCCTCCTGCTTTCTTAACAACAACAAAGATAAACAAGATTTGGGGGGCAATAAAAACAAATCTCTGGTAGCAGTTACCTTCCATTCTCCTACTCTTTTCTGAAACATCCCCTTCTAAAATCTGCAACTCAGTACCCCTTCAGCTTTCCTTTCCTTCAGATGCTGCAACCTCTAGAAGCCCAGGGCTCCTGGCTGCTACAGCACTACAGTCTGCTTTTCCACTGAAGGTTGACACTCTCAGGAAATAGCCCTTTCTCTCCTCCAGCAAAGCAATTGCCGTATGGGAACAAATGAACTGAGCTGTCTCTTGCCCGGCTGATTTTCCCAAAGGTTTGTGGCCCTAAGTCACTTTCTTCTACGTAAATTTCCCTCTTCCTATTGTTGAGTATTGAATATTTATGTGCTGCTCACAGTCCTGAGTGAATGTACAGAACACAGAGCCAGTCTGAGGCAAAATTATGAGATAGGTGAAATTTGCCTGCAGCCATTCCTGTCAAATACTCACATCCTTCCCAGGAAGAAGTGCCTCATCACTTCCTCCCACAACTGCTAAAATTAAAATTAAAATTAAAATTATTCTCTCTACCTATATTCATAATAAAGTATCAACAGCTCAAGAGGGCATAGTGTTATGACTTCCAAAACAGTTGCATTTTAGCATTTGGATTTAACTATTCAATTTAACAGTGGATGAATGAACCACTCATAGGAAGAAATGACTAACAATTGTCACCTGTGCTTTCTCACACATCCTTTTTGCTTAATTCTTACAACTTCAGGAGATAGATATTGTTATTAGCTCATTCTAATCCAAAGCTCTAAGTAATTAATTTGCCCAAAATTATAGTTATTGTAAATAGCGGTCTTAAACACCGGCCTTCTATCTCCAAATTGTTTCTATCCAAATTCAACAGCAATGATGACAATACCACTCTTTATTGGTGTCTTTTTATTGTATTTGTCCTTGGATCCCTGGTAAGGAGCATAAAGGTCAAAAGACATGTCTCTTGCTTAGGCATAAAGAAAGAAAACAAGACAAAACCCTGGCGGCGCCTATGGCTCAGTTGGTAAGGCGCCGGCCCCATATACCGAGGGTGCCGGGTTCAAACCCGGCCCCGGCCAAAATGCAAAAAAAAAAAAAAAAACAGAAAATAGCCGGGCGTTGTGGCGGGCGCCTGTAGTCCCAGCTGCTTGGGAGGCTGAGGCAAGAGAATCACTTAAGCCCATGAGTTGGAGGTTACTGTGAGCTGTGTGAGGCCACGGCACTCTACCGAGGGCCATAAAGTGAGACTCTGTCTCTACAAAAAAAAAAAAAAGAAAACAAGACAAAACCCACATTTTCCCATAGCTAGTTGTACCTTTTTGTCAACTGCCCCCCTCCACCCCCCGCCGCCCAGTCTACTCATGGAAAGAAGTATTGAAAAGGGAATAAGAAATAAGAGGACTGAAACCTGAGGCCTTCTTGACAGCCCTCACCTCAGGCCCTGACTTCAGGTGCCTGTTCTGTTTTTTTACTGCTGAGACTGTCCCTGCTAATCCACCATGCACCCCAAACTCATTACTCACCCTGTGCATTCTGGGCCTTTGGGAAAAATGGTGCTGGATTCCCAAACTCTCTAGTTCATTGAGTAGAAAAAACATGTTTTGAAACCCAGCGGATCCGAATTTAAGTCCCTGCTCTGCTATTTTATGTTTTTGTAAACGTGCTGTTTCCTTCCCCTTAACATTACTTGAACTTCACTCAGTTTCTTCATCTGACAAAGAAAAAGAACAATCGGGGGCTCTTGTGAAAATAAAATAGAAGAACCTGGCACAGAGCAAAGATATTGTCTCCTTTCTTCCCTTCCTCCTCCTATGCTCTTAGCTGCTGGGAGTGATGTCCCAGTCAAAAGAATCACTCTGTTGTAAGACCTTAATTTTGGATCAATGCCGTGTAAAATGGTATACTTGCAGTAAAATGGAATTGGCCCCAGATAAGGAGCCATGATACACAGTGGTTGCTCAAACAGACACAGCTATGAACCTTAGTTGTCCCAGACTCAAAAACAAAATCACTTTTCTCACTATCTGTCCATGTCATCCAACCCTTGCATATCTCATTACTTGATTATGGGAATTTTGATGAGCAGAAAATAAAGTTCTTATACTACTCCTAAGAGATAAGCTTTCATGTTTACATGGATGGAGCTGGAACATATTCTTCTTAGTAAAGTATCCCAAGAATGGAAGAAAAAGTACCCAATGTACACAGCCCTACTATGAAACTAATTTGGGACTCTCACATGAAAGCTATAACCCAGCTACAACTTAACAATAGGGGGAAGTGGGAAAGGGGGGGGGTGGAGGGAGGGGGATCGGTGGGATCACACCTGTGGTGCATATTACAGGGGTATTTGCGAAACTTGGTAAATGTAGAATGTAAATGTTTTGGCACAGTAACTGAGATAACGCCGGAAAGGCTATGTTAACCACTGTGATAAAAATGTGTCAAATGGTTTATGAAGCGAGTGTATGATGCCCCATGATCATATCAATGTATACAGTTATGATTTAATAAAAAATAAAAAAATAAAAAGACAGCGCATCCGAGTGGCTTAAACATCACAGGATTTTGAAACAAAGAGAGTGTGATTTACTTCTGGCTTCTGAAATTTTACCTGAAGTCTTCCAAAGACTTCTTCTTGGTTGTTTTCAAACCACCAGTTTGGCAACAGGCAAATTTGTAATCAATGACCTGGTAGATGATCGGATTATACATCGCTGCTGATTTTGCAAGTAAGGTTGGCACCACAGAGAGCTGGATAGGGATGGAGTCTGGCCTTCCAAAAGCTGACCACAAGGAGACCACTGCATAAGGAATCCAAGCAATAAGGAAGCCAGCACAGATCAACATCGCCACCTGACAAGGAAAAGATCACAGGAAACAGAGTCAAGAACCCTGGCAAGGGACGAGAGTCTGAGTTGACAGGTGTAGAGGAACAGGTGGCCTCTTCATACCCACAAAAATCTGTCGTTTATCTTGTCTGTAGGAATCTTTTCTTTTTTTTTTTTTTTGTAGAGACAGAGTCTCACTTTACCGCCCTCAGTAGAATGCCGTGGCATTTCATATGGACGTCTGTGAAATTCAGCCAGAAGAAGTGACTACAAGTCTTACCCTATTCACCGCATCTTAGCCATTCTCCACTCTGGAATTTGAATATACCCAAAGACCCAAAATATAACCCCCAAAAAGCTGTCAGACTGTCCCTACTTTGAGCAAGGAATTATGACAAAAAGACATAAGTACTCCTGAGTTTTCCAGACTTCTCAACCCACATTCACTTAAAAACTTGATGGAAAATAGGTTCACCTTGATGAAATTTTAAATCATCCACATTTGCCTCAGGAAACTGAGAAACTCTGTCCTGGTTTGAAATTCTAATATGCATCTATGGAAATTTCTATTAAATGCTTTTTTTTGGCTCAAGTATTTCCCAAGTTTGAGGATCAGATAGAAATTCACTAGGTATAAAGTAAATTAGAGTCACTGAGATTCAGCCAATGTGGCACCAGTGTATAAAATGAGATTTTTCCAAAAGATGCTTTCCAAAAAGCATTTTTCTCTCTCACAAAATTCTAATTACCTTCTGGGTCTCTTAAGTTTCAAACCAAATAATAATTAGAGATAGGGTTTTAAACAACCTTACCAGTTTCTTACCATCTGCAATTCATCCTCTAATAATGGAGTCCTAATTAGCTATGTGACTACCTACCTGACCCCTATTCATCACCTCACTTCAGTTTACAACCCATTTAGCAAATCCTTTGTGCAAGACACTATGTCAAGTGCTGTGGGGAATACCAGTGTACCATGCTGCCCGAGTTGTGTCCCTCTGGAACACAAATAACTCCACTACAAGGCTGCATGTGATTTAAGTGCCAGCTCAAAGGAGGACAAATTACATCCTAGTGGGCAAATTGAGAAGAGTTTTATGGAAGGTGCAGCATATAACCTGCACCTTGGCAAGAAGAAATACTGGAATAGTAGTGAGACTAACATGAGCAAAAGCTTAGATAGGAGCGTGGGAGTGTGTATATGAATGGGTGACCAATTCACTTTGGTATGAGAATGCAACAAAGGGAGATGAGGCTGGAAAAAAAAAAGATTACATCCAGGTAGTCAGGGTTCTTTTTAGCAGATTACCAGTTTGCACTTAGTTCTATAAGCTTTGCAACAGTAGCAGTTTTCTGAGCTGGAAATGTGGTAAGAGCACCACTTAAGATCAACCTGTAGAATACAATGGAGCAGGGAGAAATAGGAGGTGGAAAGATCACTGTCCATTCACTGAATCAACTAATACAAGTATAATTCAGCATCTCCTGTGTGTTTGGGTTAGAGGTTAAAGGAATAAACAAAGCAGACACAATCCTGCTCACATAGAATTTCTTCTCTGAGCAGTTTGGTTAGGGAAAGTGAAGTGGCCGGGCACAGTGGTTCACACCTGTAATCACAGCACTCTGGGAGGATGAGGTGGGTGGATTTCTCCAGTTCAGGAGTTCAAGACCAGCCTGAGCTACAGAGAGACCCTGTCTCTAAAGAATAGCCAGGCATTGTGGCAGGCAACTGTAATCTCAGCTACTCAGGAGGCTGAGGCAAGAGGATCACTTGTGCCCAAGAGTTTGAGGTTGCTGTGAGCTATGACTCCATAGCCCTCTACCAAGGGCAACAAGACTCTAACTCAAAAAAAAAAAGGAAAAGAAAGAAGAAAAGTCTTAAGTAGAGTGCTGATATTGACAAAGTCAAAGCTTTGGTTTTTATTTTAAACCTCAGCTATTTCAGGCCCTAATTGACTAATTTCACTAATGCTAACTTAAATGTATCCTTACCCTATTATCTACTAGAATATTCTTCCTGTAAAGTAAATAAGGAAACCACATTCAAGTCAGCCCTCTGTGAGATGGATTTCCATTTTGTTTGTTCCTTTCCTTTTACTTTCGTCTTCCCACTATCTTCTAATTTAGCAACCCCAGTGTCCCTCTGCACCCTTGCTTGTTCTATGGAGTTGATTGACATCACAGGTGTCACATAACCCAAGTCTACCGAATCAGAGGACGACATGCCTCTGGCTACACTAGTAGGCACAGAGACCAGAACGTGACTCAACAGATCTTGATCAGACCCATCTTTGGCTTTTTATAAGGGAGTTCTAGGAAAAGTGGGTCATGTTTTTAATCTCCCAAGTTCCCTACAACCCTCAGAAGATATAAGGATGGAGCTCTCTGATGCCAGGCATCGCTTCTTTTTTTCTCTCATCCCCAGATTTAAGAAGTTAAACAACAATTCCCAACATCAAGGTCACGATAACTTACACTGAGCATCAATGATAAGGAATGAGACACAAAATGTATTTAAAAATAAATAAAGCAATGACATTTTGGGAATGTTTTTCTCTTGTAGAACTTTGGACGTGATTTTCTTACAATGAGGTCATGTGTGCATGTCAGCAGGCCTCAGTGGGAGGACAACTATCGTATTGTTCTATCTGCATGTTCCCCAGCCTGGCTTTAGGGTCCTGAGCCAAAACTCTCACTTGTGCTTAGCAGTTGTGGACCGTCAAGGACTAATGCACTGTGCAGGTCCCCGCCGGTGTTCTCCATCTTTCCAGGGAAGCTTGCTCAAGGGAAATTTTTATTTGGTTTATTTTGGTTTGGTTTGTATGACTTTTGTTTGTAAATGGATGCCTCAAGGATCACACTGAGGGCCTTGTTTTTCTAAATCCCCAAATAAACACTAACTATATAAATAAAGCTTGCTTTAGCAGATGTCTGGAGACTTAACATAGTTCCATCTCTGCTTCTTTAATGAGTCATACGATGATTTCACAGTATCTCAAAAGCCGTTCTCTGTGCTGCTGCCAAAGCCATTGACAAAAAATAGATTAACACTTAGTCCATAATATTTTCTACATTTTACATATTTTCTACTTTTATAGGAGTGTGCAATTGGGAAACAGGAAAGACTTAAAATATTTGCATTATGTTATCCTTTTTGAAAGAACATAGGAAAATTAAATATACCACGGTTTTATAAACACACAGAAAATGAATCATTATGGTTTTCTGGGATTAGAATAAAGCTAAGCACATTAAACCGAAAGACTAAAAATTGAGCTTAAAGTAAGGAGAGAAAAAGCTAACTCTAAAAGATACTACAGAACGTTATTTATGTTTTGAAATGATTACAAAGTTAGTGTGAGTCATGCTCATTGTTTATAACTTTCCCATTATAAAATATACTCTGCAAAATATTAAACATTAAAATATTAAATCTATTTTAAGGTACACTTAAGAACATTTTCCAAACTTTCGTGTTACACTTTATGTTTTCCAGAACTTTCTACTTAGCTTGGAATGTGCTTAATTTTTTCATAAGTATGTTTCTCACTTTCCTCAATTCTAAGTGCGTCCTCATTTCTATTTTCCAAAATTTCTTCTCTGGATATTCTTAGGCTAGTTCTAACAAGGCACCTGTACTCTTCACATTGTTCTAAGTTGTTTATTTTTTAAATACTTCACTTTTATCACCGTCTTTTGGGTCACTGGAAAAGCAGTAAAACTTCAAATCCTAAATTAGGCAGGTTTTGTGGGAGGAAATTCACAGAGTATGTGTTTAGCTGCTACAAAAGAATCACACATCTGCAACCCAGTTCATTTTAAGCACATCTTATTGCAGAGGACCCAGGGATGTAGGCACTTTCCAGCTCTAGTTCAAGCTGGTATTTTGTCACAAAAGCAATGTTGTTCATAATTGCTCGATTCCAGTGAATTAAGCAATTAAAGCAATAACAGAATAATGAGGTTGAAAGTAAATAATCCAAGTTATATATGGCTCTGCCTTTGGGTCCAAAACATCTGAGCCATTCCAGCAGACGAGGTTTCTATGAAGGGACTTCCCGCCCTCTCTTATCATGCTGAAGCAGCATGGAATCATGTGAAAAGACACTGGCAGGGAGACATTCTGGTATCTTCATGATTCATGTACCAGTTATGGATCGGCTCCACTGACCAGTGTGAGTGGGGCAAAATCCCGGATTCTCTGTGAACAACCATGTCAGAAAGGGAGCCCAAGTCTTCCCATCAGGCTTCTTTGCTCAGATGTGACTAAGACTTCAGCTAAGATTTGCAGCTGCATGCTATCTTAAATGAGGCAAGAGATGAGAGGACAGGGAATTAATTAATGTGAAAGTCAAGGCTGAAAATAAGGACCAAAGAGCCAGAAAAAAAATTTCCACTCATAAGAAGACCTAATCACATAAAGAGGGGATAAAAAGAAAAAGAAAAAAAAAAAAGACCAAATCACATCCAGAACCAGTTAGACTAGGGATGACAAAGATAATTCAATGGCTAGGGTGAGACAAGGTTGCCAGGAGAGATCACTGCATCTGTGAGAGAACAGGAAGGAAGAGGGTCCTGCCTGCCTCAGGACAGCACCCACTGGCAGGAGCACCGGGATAGTACAGTTTGGTTTCTCTATCTTGGGCCTAGACAGCAAGTATAGAGATTTCCTCCCAACCAGCAGGAATAAGAGATTAAAAGATAGTGACGAGGTGGTGCATGCAGGTATAAGACTACTACGTTCTACATGTGAAGTCACCTGAAACTGAGTCACACACATGCGGTGGGAAATGTGACAATAGTGACCCATCTTCTCAGGCCCTCGAGTCCCTCATATATATAAAAATAAGGGTGGTGTCACTTCGCTAGAGGTGGGGGGATTGCTTGAGCTTAGGAGTTCAGGATCAGCCTGAGCAAGAGTGAGACCCCACCTCTACTAAAAATAGAAAAACTAGCTGGCTGTGGTGGTGGGCACCTGTAATGCCAGCTACTTGGGAAGCTGAGGCAAGAGATTTGCTTGAGGCCAAGAGTTTCTGTGAGCTAAGACACCACTCTACCCAAGGCAACAGAGTCAGACAGGAAGGAAAGAAGGAAGGAAGGAAGGAAGGAAGGAAGGAAGGAAGGAAGGAAGGAAGGAAGGAAGGAAGGAAGGAAGGAAGGAAGGAAGGAAAGAAGGAAGGAAGGACAACTTTAAGCATGTCTAGTTTGAATTTCTTCCTTCCATTTTATCAACAAGAAGGACAATTAAGCCCAACTGACCTAGACCCTCATCCACAAACTTGTAAAGAAAAAATTTCTGAGATCTTTGGTGCACCTACCATGTGTTAGCCCTGGTTGGGAATCTAAGCAAAAAAAATATGAATTCATACTTTTAAAAAAGAAAAGAAATTAAAAACAAGAATTCCACACTTCCCAGCTGCAATTTTCTCAATGCTTAAAATAACCAACCACTCTGTAAACAAGCAAAAGCAGCCATTGAAAGGAGGGAGGCAAATCAGATGATGTCACTCTCTGCATCTGGGCTTTAGGGTTTGGGTCCAAGACTGAACACAACATTGCCCAATAAGGCAGTGGCTGGCTTAAAAACCAGAAAATGGTTTGCAAGTATGTTGGTTCAACAACAGGGGAGACTTCACTGTTCATGACAGAGACCCCTGAGCTGGAGATGTGCAGCTCAGAGGGGAACAGACACCACATTAAGAGGCCAGATGGTTATAGTAAGAAAAGCTATAGCCACAGACATTTTAAAAATAGAATCGATCTACCATTTTCATAGAACCTCAGAGTTTCAGAAGGTAACTAAGATATCATGTAATTCCCTTCCTTTCATAAATGAGGAAAGTAAGACCCAGAGACATATTAAATGGTTTGCCCTAAGTACCTTAGTCGAAATTCTGAGTTGCAAGCAACAAAAATTGACTTTGGCTGAGTGAGGCAGGAAAGAAATCTTTTTAAAGGAAATTGGTTAATACAAAGCATCACTGCAGAATGCTGCCTTAAAACTGAGGCCAAGCAGACAGAAATGATACCCAGAACTATGACTGCCTGAACTGGTTTTGATGCAGAAACTGCTGCTGCTACAGCCTTGGCCTCAGGAGAGCTCTCCCTGCCCCTTGATCTGATGTCACCAGTTACTGAGACAGGCTGATAGCTGGTACCCAGAGTCCACAGCTGGGCTCTAGCTGCAGGGCAGCTCTGGGAAATGAATGTCTGGGCTTTCAGTATCTTTTAAATTAAAGGACACATCACTCTTCCTACTCCCAACCGAATGTTGGAAATTCCTTAACCACTGAAACGGTTCAGCAACTGGCAGCCAAAATAAATAACCAACATTGATGACAAGGGACCTCTCAGTGAGCTGCTGGAAAAATTGGGATTGGCCTCTAGTTTGAAATTCTTTTCATGATTAACCTGCTCCAAACTAATTCTTCCTTTAACAGATATGTTTTAAGTACTTACTGTGTATGAGGCATTATGTTAGGTCCCAGGGACAGGAAATGAACAAAAAGACATGGTTGTCACCTACCCTCCACCCCACCCTGTGGCTTTTATTGACCAGTGGTAAAGACAGACATTGAACAAATAATCACAAAAATAAGCATGTAATTCTAAATTAATTAAAAATTGTGACAAGTTCTAGAAAGAAAATATAAAGCCTACAATGAAACATTACACAGAAAGAATCTAATTCAATTTTGAAAGTGCTTTACTGGGAAGTGACATTGCAGCTAAGAATAACAAGGAAGAACACAAAGTAGTAATTATTTTTTTAAAAAAAGAAAAAAGCAATAACTACAGTTTTCTCATAAACTGCATGTAGAGTCCATAAGGAGGTCCTCTGAACCTCAGCTCTCAGTGATAAGTAATATTTAATGAGCAAGAAAAGAGAGGCGTCATCTGAGGGAAACAGAACTCTATGCTTGAGAGTTTTAGAAAGGGCTGGATGAGGGGCGCGCACATGTAGTCCTAGCACTCTGGGAGGTGCAGGCAGGTGGACTGAGCTCAGGAGCTCAAGACCAGCCTGAGCAAGAGTGAGACACCATCTCTACTAAAAGTAGAAAAACTAGCCTAATGTTGTGGCAGACACCTGTAGTCCCAGCTACTCGGGAGGCTCAGGCAAGAAGATCACTTGAGCCCACCAGTTTGCGGTTGTTGTGAGCTAAGATGACACCATGGCACACTACACAGGGCGACAGAGTGAGACTCTGTCTCAAAAAATAAATAAATAAATAACAATTTTTTAAAAGGCATCACAATCAATGTGAAAGAGCAAAATGAAACATTATGTCCCCTCAGGTGTAAATGGAACAGAGGCATTCAAGCCAGGGATCAAGAGACCTCTTAATATTCATCACGGTAATTACATTAAATTAGTTTACTCAATTACGTATTTGTTCCAGCAATAATGATTAAGATCTAGCAAGGGCCAGGCTGCAGGTTCAGTGGCATCAGGACCCACAGCACTTGCCCTCACCTTGCTTACTATCTTCCATGAAAGAGGTGCAAACATATGATTTAGTTAAGGATGACAAGTGTCACTAACAGTAGTGTGCCAAGTGCTTTGATGGCCCATAACAGGGGGACTTGAATTAACCAGTGACAATCAGAATGGCTTTCTCGTCTAAATAAATGGCACTAAGAGAAATGTAGGTACCCACAGGGTCTGGATACTAACTGTAGACCTGCAGCACTACAGGTGATCAATGTGTGTTCACTGAACAACTAGCATCCCAACGCGCAGGACATCATCATACTTGGGAAAATTAATCCTTGCCTCTGGGATTGCCTGCCTATCATTCCACCATTCCCTTCATTAAATCAGCACCAAGAGTGTTCACAGTATTGAGTGAAGATTTTTACAAGCAGAAATACCCACAGAAGTAAAACATTCTCTCAGCTTCAGAGTTTCAGAACAGAAATTTAAAACATACAAGGAAAAAAAAATAGTTACTTCTTTTTGAAAGTAGGTTTTGAATATGGAAAAGCAGCATCCACAGCCAGAGGCCTAAGGGACTTGGAGCATTAAGATTATTATGTGAACAATTTAGAGAATGAGCATAAAAATGAGCCAGTTCTTTCACTGCAGAGTACATAAAAGGCCTCCAGGCCAAAGGCAAGAGAGAACATCAGAGGACCTGGTAACTGACCAGGAGAAGGTATCCTGAACCCATCCCATTGAGCTAAGTACCAAGGGCCATGGATGGGAATTGGGGAACAATAGAATCCTCAGTATATTTGGCAATATACAAGCAAAAAAATTCCTGCCTCCATTCTCAGGGTCCCAGCCAAACACCAACATCCACCTGATGGGTTGCTTTGGAAAGCTGGGAAATAGCTTGCAGGGCTGATGCACCTATAGTTGCAACAAAGAAGATGCAAAGTGACCCATGACAATGGAAACTGACATCAGAAGGAATCTGAAACATCTCAACAACACCAAGGTCAATAAATGACAGACCAGGAGGCCCCATCCCTTAGCACCATGACATTATGAAAACTTTCCTGAAACTGTTAGGTAGTCCTGGGAAAAGGAGGGAAATTTCTATTTCAACTGAATTTATCCTGACTATTCAATAGGAAATTTGTTTTATAAAATCAAATGCAAGCACAGAACTAAAATTATGTTGGCTCATAGAAATATAAAAATTGCCATGCATATTATATATACATTGCACTCCTCTGTTTGCAGTCATGAAATTTCAGACTGCCACAAAATTCTGGCAAAACTATGATTTTTTAATTAATTAGAGGGAGTCTACGCAGTAGACAAATATTTGTAGACAGAATGCCAAATTTTAGCCTGACAAGATCAGACTAACAGAATGCAGGCCCCAATAATAAGCCAGGTTCACCAAGTGAACAAGCAGAACAAACTGACAAAGCAAAGCAGTAAATAAATAGGGGGAAAGGCTTCTAAGACTGCGAAAAGGCCCAGTCTGAGCTTGTTTCTACTTATTTTTACTCAGTTGGAAAAATCAAGGTCAAAATTGGGTAGTAATTGAAAATAGTTTAAATTTAGTATAGAAGATGGCACAATAGTTATGTTTATTTTCAATACAGGTTGAATTCTGATGAGATGAAATTTTTGCAGAACTATTAGTAATTAGCAACATTTTACATTTAGGTTATTTTAATATAGGCTTCATATATGCAAATGAAATATAGACATACCATAAAATATTAAATAATATGTAATATGTCATTTTGTATATAAGTTAAAAGAATACACACATATACAGTATGTAACAAAATTGTACACATGTATGCCTACACATCATTTAACATTTCCTTGGTTAATCAGGTCTAGGATGATACTGATTGACCCACACAGTCTAAGTCAAGCAGAGTGACAACAACAGACCAAAGTGAATGGCATATGCTGGGCCACACCTTGTATGTGTAATAAGCTTGACAGGCATTGACTAAATAAACTGCCATTCCTCAATATTACACAAAGAACAAGATGGTGCAATGTGAGTAGGTTGAGTTGAGCAATTCAACTAACAGGAGAGAAGGTGATGAGTAATAAACTCAGAGAAAATGAGAAGGTTCTCAAGGGAACCAGGACCCAGTTTCACTGAGCAAGACCAACAAAGTATCTCAAGGACAATAATATCATTGGGGGATGGCAAACAGAGAGATGAGCATGATGGCAAGAAGAAAGCTCATCATGAGACATTACAGCAAGTCTGTGACATGTCATGATAAACTGCAAAGCTCAAATGCACATACCACTATGATGGACATCATGCTATCCCTCTCTATAGACTGCCATCAACTATGGAAAAGAAAACTTTTCATCACTGGTGCCTTTGCCCAGTTCCCAAAATAGTACCTAGTACACAGTAGGATTCGGATCATATTAACTCAAAGTTAACTTGGATCAATTTATTTAAATTTCATTTTCAAAAATTATAGATAAGAGCTAAAGCTAGAGCTAGAAAGAAAGAATCTAATTTCACATTTTATGAAAATATTTTCCTAATTTACAGCCAATTATAAGACAGGCAGATGTCGATCACGATTCATGATTCTGCATTTTTATTCAAGAATGGCTCTATTATTATCAGTATAAATTTAGAGTGATGAAAACTTCCCTCAAAGCTTCCTTTACCCAGAACATAGTTTAGAGGGTAAAGGTCAACTGAGGCCATCAAGAATCTCCAGCTCATGCTGTGCAACCAAGAGATCTTTGCACAACTTCAAAAACTCTGCAATTTAGAGAAAACTGGACCAGGGCCCAGACATATTAAGAAGCCATCTCTGGTCTGGAGAAAACTGAGATGAGCAGTCTCTAAAGTGGGCTGTGAGTACACCCAAGAGTGGAATACCAATCAATGTGATTCACTGGGTACCGGAAGAAATAATGAGAATTTCAATCTACATTAATTTTTATCTTTAAAATACAAGACATATGGCCCAGTGTGGTAGCTCATGCCCATAATCCCAGTACTCCAGGAAGCTGAGGCAGGAGGATCACTTGAGGTCTGGAATCTGAAACCAGCCTAAGCAAAGTGAGACCCTGTCTCTACTAAAACCAGAAAAATTATCTGGCTGTTGTGGCAGGTACCTGCATACCCAGCTACTTGGGAGGTCGAGGCAGGAGGATGATCAAATGATCCCAAGAGTTTAAGTTGCTGTGAGTTATGATGAAGCCACTGCATTCTGGCCTGGCAGCAGAGTAAGACACTCTGTCTCGAAAAATTATCTATAAGACATATTAGAGTATGCTAGTAGTTAGTGCACAGTGATATGGTGTTACCCATATGTCATTTATATTGAGGGTATGCACTGGGAAATGTGTTTTCAATATGGGAATGAGATACCATGAGAGCAGGAAGACCAGGACTTTAGACTTTACCAGGGATTCCCAAAGACATAAGGGAAAAGGAGAAACTACAATGTCTTAACAACTATTGTGCCCTTGGTAACAGAACAACATGGTTTTTATCTCCTTGGATTTCCACTATAACCCAATGAGCTAGATATGACTATTTCTATTACACAACCAAGGAAGTGAAGTAGATACTCAAGAAACCTAAGTATCGAGTGAGATTAAAGATGGCGGCTGAGTAACAGCTTCCCTGCAACTGGGAACAGTGAGTCTGGGGAGACAAGACTCCAGGCATCTCTGGCCGGTGGGATCTGCCTATAATCATCCCTTTGAGGATACAGGGAGCCAGCAAAGGACTTCTGGACCCCAGGAGGAGGACAAAAACAGTGGAAAACTGGCAAGTGGCTGCGTGTGTTCGATTGACCTAATCACGCCGGCAACTGTAAGTACAAGCAGCAGTGAGACTGCAAACTGGAAAGGCCTTACCTGTGAACTGTTTCGATGTTCTTGGACTTGGCACTCAGTTGAACTGCCTTGGGGAGACCTTGAGCAGGAGTGTGGAGAACTTTGGGCATTGTCTGGGGCCCCAGACTAAGCCACTGAGCTGAGCGCAGGAAGCCATTGTGAAAGTACTGCCCCGGCAAGCTCTGCCCTCAGGGTCTCAGAGCAAGGATTGGGCAGGTCAAAGTAACCTACTGACTGGGCAGCCTAAAGGCGGGGACTGAGCTGCTTACAGCCTTAATCCTTAGGGGCAGAGTGAGACGGTTTTGGCACACTGGAGCCTTGGGCTGTTGCCCTGGGTACAGTGCCATGACGTCACAGCTCATAGCAACCTCAAACTCCTGGGCTTGGTGCCGCCCACCTCCATAAGAGCTGTGCAGCGACCTCCGACCCATGACCCGCACCCACCAGGCCTCCACATTCCCTGACCAGGAACTGCGGGAGCCACGCAACCCTGCGTCCTGCCTCCTGTGTCCTCCCAGCTTCCACACTAGCCTGTTCATCTGGACAGGGACTCTGGTAGCTGTGTGACCTTTGGAGCCCTCCCTGCCTCTGCGCAGAGCTCTTCTCCTGGCCAGAGACTGCTGGAACCTTGGGCTCTCTGTGCCAAAGTCACTGGGCGCCTGGCACTCCCAGAACCGTGCACACCACCCCCAGCCCTGTTGCTGGATCCGGGTGTGTCACAAACCGGAGCTGTTTCCACAACCAGAACTCCCTAGCTAGAGCAGCCCCAGAGGAACAACACAGGGTCACTCCCTACAAAGATCCAGCAACAATAGAGTGATCCCACTGGGGTCTAATCTTGGAGAGACACCTCCCCAACTCTGAGGATGACCAGAGGCAATGGTGAAAAACAATCATGAGGTGAAATCAACAGAAAAGCTCTGGCAATATGAATAATCAGAGTAGATCAACTCCCCCAAGGATCAATGGGGCAGAAATAGCACAAGACCCCATGCACAAACAAATAGCTGAGATGTCAGAAATTGAATTCAGGATCTGGATAGCAAATAAGATCAAATTAGAATTCCAAAAGTTATCTCAAGAATTCAATGGATTCAAAGACCAAATGACCAAAGATTTCGACACATTGAGACAAGAAGTTGCATCCCTCAAAGATCTGAGAAACACAGTAGAATCCCTCAGTAACAGAATGGAGCAAGCAGAAGAAAGGATTTCTGACATTGAAGACAAAGCTTTCGAATGCTCCCAAACCCTCAAAGAAGAAGAGAAATGGAGAGCAAAAACAGACCACTCTCTCAGAGAGCTCTCGGATAATTTGAAGAAAACCAATATTTGTCTTATAGGGATCCCCGAAAGCAAAGAAGTGGCTTCACAAGGCACAGAGTCTCTTCTCCATGAGATTATGAAGGACAACTTTCCAGACATGCCAAGAGATTCCAAACTTCAGACAGCAGACAGTTTCAGAACTCCGGCATGATTCAACCCAAATAAAACATCCCCCAGACACATCATAATCAATTTCACTAAAGTTAATATGAAGGAGAAAATTCTGAAAGCTGCCAGACGAAAGAAAACCATTACCTACAAGGGGAAGAATATCAGAATAACTGCAGATCTCTCTGCTGAAACCTTTCAAGCTACAAGAGGATGGTCATCGACTTTTAATCTCCTAAAACAAAATAACTATCAACCCAGGATCCTGTACCCAGCTAAACTGAGTTTCATTTATGACGGAGAAATTAAATACTTCAATGACATTCACATGTGGAAGAAATTTGCGATAACCAGTTCTCCAGGATATTCTCAGATCTATCCTCCATAAAGACCAGCATAATCCTCCACCACAAAAGTAAACTCACCCAGAAAATTTTGATCAAATTCCAACTTCCACAGTCGCAAAAGGATTAAAAATGTCCACTGGACTCTCCAAAGGCTTATCAATACTCTCAATTAATGTGAATGGTTTAAACTGTCCTCTAAAGAGGCACAGATTGGCTGACTGGATACAAAAACTCAAGCCAGATATCTGCTACCTACAAGAATCGCATCTTACATTCAAAGACAAATACAGATTCAAGGTGAATGGATGGTCATCTATATTCCAGGCAAATGGAAAGCAGAAAAAATCAGGCATTGCAATCCTGTTCGCAGACGCAATAGGCTTTAAACTAACCAAAATAATTAAGGATAAGGATGGACACTTCATATTTGTTAAAGGTAATACTCAATATGATGAGATTTCAATGACTAATATTTATGCACTCAACCAGAATGCACCTCAATTTATAAGAGAAACTCTAACAGACATGAGCAACTCGATTTCCTCCACTTCCATAGTAGTTGGAGATTTTAACACCCCTTTGGCAGTGCTGGATAGATCCTCCAAAAAGAAGCTAAGCAAAGAAATTTTAGATTTAAACTCAACCATTCAACATCTGGACTTAACAGACATCTACAGAACATTTCATCCCAACAAAACTGAATATACATTCTTCTCATCAGTCCACGGAACATACTCCAAAATCGACCACATCCTAGGCCACAAATCTAACCTCAGCAAATTTTAAAAAATAGAAATTATTCCTTGCATCTTCTCAGGCCATCATGGAATAAAAGTTGAACTCAATAACAACAGGAACCTGCATACCCATACAAGAACATGGAAGCTAAACAACCTTATGCTGAAGGATAGATGGGTTATAGACGAGATTAAGAAGGAAATCACCAAATTTTTGGAACTAAACAACAATCAAGACACGAATTACCAGAACCTCTGGGATACTGCAAAGGCAGTCCGAAGAGGGAAATTTATAGCACTGCAAGCCTTCCTCAAGAAAACGGAAAGCGAGGAAGTTAATAACTTAATGGGACATCTCAAGCAACTGGAAAAGGAAGAACACTCCAACCCCAAACCCAGCAGAAGAAAAGAAATAACCAAAATCAGAGCAGAGTTAAATGAAATTGAAAACAAAAGAATTATACAAGAGATCAATAAATCCAAAAGCTGGTTTTTTGAAAAGATCAATAAAATAGATAAACCTTTGGCCAACCTAACCAGGAAAAAAAGGGTAAAATCTCTAATCTCATCAATCAGAAATGGTAATGATGAAATAACAACAGACCCCTCAGAAATTCAAAAAATCCTTAACGAATACTACAAGAAACTCTACTCTCACAAATATGAAAATCTGAAAGAAATCGACCTATAACTGGAAGCACGCCACCTACCAAGACTTAGCCAGAACGAAGTGGAAATGTTGAACAGGCCTATATCAAGTTCTGAAATAGCATCAACTATACAAAATCTCCCTAAAAAGAAAATCCCAGGACCAGATGGCTTTACGTCAGAATTCTACCAAACATTTAAAGAAGAACTCTTACCTATATTACTAAACCTCTTCCAAAATACAGAAAAAGAAGGAATATTACCCAGCACATTCTATAAAGCAAACATCACCTTGATCCCCAAACCAGGGAAATACCCAACAAGAAAAGAAAATTATAGACCAATATCAGTAATGAATACAGATGCTAAAACACTCAATAAGATCCTAACAAACAGAATCCAACAACACATCAAAAAAATTATACACCATGACCAAGTCGGATTTATCCCAGGGTCTCAAGGCTGGTTCAATATACGTAAATCTATAAATGTAATTCAACACATAAACAAACTTAAAAATAAAGACCATATGATTCTTTCAATTGATGCAGAAAAAGCTTTTGATAATATCCAGCATCCCTTCATGATCAGAGCACTTAAGAAAATTGGTGTAGAAGGGACATTTCTTAAACTAATAGAGGCCATCTACAGCAAACCCACAGCCAATATCGTATTGAATGGAGTTAAATTGAAATCATTTCCAGTTAGATCAGGAACCAGGCAAGGTTGCCCATTATCTCCATTGCTCTTTAACATTGTAATGGAAGTTTTAGCCATTGCAATTAGGGAAGAAAAGGCAATCAAGGGTATCCACACAGGGTCAGAAGAGATCAAACTTTCACTCTTCGCAGATGATATGATCGTATATCTGGAAAACACTAGGGATTCTACTACAAAACATTTAGAAGTGATCAAGGAATATAGCAATGTCTCAGGCTACAAAATCAACACCCATAAATCTGTAGCCTTTATATATACCAACAATAACCAAGCCGAACAAACAGTCAAGGACTCTATTACTTTCACAGTAGTGCCAAAGAAGATGAAATATTTGGGAGTATACCTAACAAAGGACGTGAAAGATCTCTACAAAAAGAACTATGAAAATCTAAGAAAAGAAATAGCCGAAGATGTTAACAGATGGAAAAACATACCATGCTCATGGCTGGGAAGAATCAACATTGTTAAAATGTCCATACTGCCCAAAGCAATATATAATTTTAATGCAATTCCTATTAAAGCTCCATTGTCATACTTTAAAGATCTTGAAAAAAATAATACTTCATTTTATATGAAATTAGAAAAAACCTCGAATAGCCAAAACATTACTAAGCAATAAAAACAAAGCAGGAGGAATCATGCTACCAGACTTGAGACTATACTATAAATCCATAGTGATCAAAACAGCATGGTACTGGCACAAAATCAGAGAAGTAGATGTCTGGAACAGAATAGAGAACCAAGAGATGGATCCAGCTACTTACCGTTATTTGATCTTTGACAAGCCAATTAACAACATTCAGTGGGGAAAAGATTCCCTATTTCACAAATGGTGCTGGGTAAACTGGCTGGCAACCTGTAGAAGATTGAAACTGGACCCACACCTTTCACCATTAACTAAGATAGACTCTCACTGGATAAAAGATTTAAACTTAAGACATGAAACTATAAAAATACTTGAAGAAAGTGCAGGGAAAACTCTTGAAGGAATCGGCCTGGGTGAATATTTTATGAGGAGGACTCCCCAGGCAATTGAAGCAGTATCAAAAATACACTACTGGGACCTGATCAAACTAAAAAGCTTCTGCACATCCAAGAACATAGTGAGTAAAGCAAGCAGACAGCCCTCAGAATGGTAGAAAATATTTGCAGGTTATACCTCCAATAAAGGTCTAATAACCAGAATCCACAGAGAACTCAAACCTATTAGCAAGAAAAGAACACGTGACCCCATCTCAGGGTGGGCAAGGGACTTGAAGAGAAACTTCTCTGAAGAAGACAGACATATGATCTACAAACACATGAAAAAAAGCTCATCATCCTTAATCATCAGAGAAATGCAAATCAAAACTACTCTGAGATATCACTTAACCCCAGTAAGAGTAGCCCACATAACAAATCCCAAAACCAGAAATGTTGGCGTGGATGTGGAGGAAAGGGCACACTTCTACACTGCTGGTGGGAATGCACACTAATACGTTCCTTCTGGAAGGACATTTGGAGAACACTTACAGACCTAAAAATAGACCTGCCATTCGATCCTATAATTCCTTTACTAGGTTTATACCCAGAAGACCACAAGTCACAATATAACAAAGACATCTGTACCAGAATGTTTATTGCAGCCCAATTCATAATTGCTAAGTCATAGAAGAAGCCCAAGTGCCCCTTGACCCACGAATGGACTAGCAAATTGTGGTACATGTATACCATGGAATATTATGCAGCCTTAAAGAAAGATGGAGACTTTACCTCTTTCATGTTTACATGGATGGAGCTGGAACATACTCTTCTTAGCAAAGTATCTCAGGAATGGAAGAAAAAGTATCCAATGTACTCAGCCCTACTATGAAGCTAAATTATAGCTTTCACATGAAGACTATAACCCAACTATGGCACAAGACTATGGGGAAAGGGCCAAGGAAGGAGAAGGGAGGGGGGAGGTTTTGGTGGAAGAAGGGTAATGGGTGGGGCCACACCTATGGTGCATCTTAGAATGGGTACAGGCGATTGCACTAATGTACACAGCTATGATTTAACAATAAAAAAAAGAAACCTAAGTATCCTACTAAGCCCTACTTCTTATACCACAACATCTAAAGAACTGCCACCTCCGAAACTAGCATTTACCAAGGGTCTCAACTCTATAGAAAATGCTCTTGTGTTAAGACAAGCTTCCTCTGAGAATGCATATATGGTATGAACTCTTACTCTACAAATAATTCAAGCGAGAGAATGGCCCTAATGATATCCCACAGTCCATGCAGCACAGTAAACACTGTGGGGCATGCTATAGTTCATAAAGGTATTCTTATTACTAAAATAATTAAGAATCAATAAAGCCCTACTCAACAAAGAAAATAAGCACCCAAAGGATCCATTCTACGAACGTGGTAGATATTAAAAATGTGTGTGTGAGAGCGAGGGAGAGAGAGAAGCATAGACAGAGAAAGAGGAGAAAGAGACTGCAAAGCCTTAGGGAAGCAATAGCAAAGTTTGGATGTCCATGAAGAGTAGAGGTTCTCTGTTCTCCCAGTGTCCAACATTCCCCAGGAGGTTTTAATTGATTGGAAACACGTGTGTAAATACTTAGTGCGGTTACCTTGGTCAGTTTCATTTCCAGCACGTGGCTGCCATGGATCCGACTGTCGAAATGAGCTACTTCTTTGGAAGAGGACTTAACCTTGGCAATGATCTTTACATAGGAGAACACAATGACAGCCGTTGGGAGCAAGAGGCAGAAGAAGAGGATGTTCAGGATGAAAACCTGGCCCCCCAGCGAGGCCTGGGTGAGCCACCAGTCCAGCGTGCACGAGGTTCCGAAGGGCTCAGGAACGTAGTCCCCCAGACCTACCAAGGGCATGGTGGTCCAGAAGGAGGCATAGGCCCAGATGACCGCCAGGCAGATGTAGGCGTGCTTTCTCTTCAGCCAAACCCCTGGAGGCGGAAGAAAAGCATTACCCGGTTGTAATCTGCCCTACACCCAAATACCTCCCCTCGACATGTCAAAGTTCACCTCCAAAGATTTATTCCTCTGAATTCTGGGAGACGTGGGCAGAAGGCAGAAGCCTAAGGGGTAGTGGATGAAGTACAGGGGAAAGTTCCAGAGCTTGGGCCTTTCTCAATATGAAGCAATTTCACGAGGAAAGTTTTCTCTAGGCACCTGGGAGCTTTGGGAGGGAAAAGTGACCAAAGCTGAGGAAGGGGAGAGTAAAAAGATGAGAGGAAGCTGAAGATAACGGAGGATGTCAGGACACCCTCTCCAGGGTGTGTGTTAGTGGGTCGTCCAAGGGGGAATCCTTCAGGGCTGAGTGCAGTCCTGTGACATTGCTTGCATTTTAAAATACCCAGCTTCCTAAAAGCTCTTGTGTTTCTGATCTCATCTGTCTTCCTAAGAGCTTGTTGAGCAGGGGTTGATAGCTCATGTTCACGACACCGTGCTGTGAGGTTAACGTGGTTAACTGTGCTTGACGACTTGTGGGGCAGATTTTTGGATCTTCAAAGGTGATTCACACAACAGTCGCCCTCACGCAGCCATCGCAGAAGAGGTAGAGAAACTAAGTAGGTTGAATCATGTTCTGCAAATGTGATTCTGTGAAGATATTTTCAGGGAGACGAAAAAATGAGCTCCATTTTTCAGCACTAGTTTCTGTTAACCAAAAGAGAGTTCCAAGAGGAAGAAACTGTGCCTTCGTTTAAGAAAAGCTGTGAAGCACTAGTGATCATTTCCCCCAAGTTTGAGGCAATCGCCAAAGACAGGTCGGCCTGATTCAGTGCATCAGTCTCCTCAGGAAATTACCTCCAAGCCTCACTCATCATCTTCAACCAAGAGGGCGGAGGAGGTGACTCCTTACTGTTTGGTTTTGCAGTAGCACAGAAGAAATGTCAAAATATATTCAATTTAAAAGCTAAATTATTTCTTCAACATAGACTCAGGGTCTGCCTTTGCTTAGTGTAGTAAGAGGTTTGGGATGTGAGTAAAGCCTAATTCTTCCCTTTCTAGTATTTGACCTTGTCCATGGAATCTTTCTAGACGTCCAGGGTTTCAGCAGTAAAATAGAGGAAATAAGAACATATCACTTACAGGCTTTGGTAAGTGTATGAAATCACCTAAGGGGCCTGCTTTGCAAACCCAGAAGCACTACATTAACATGAAGTTTGACACGTGTACCGGTTTGCCTCACTTAGCACTAAGAAGAAATAGGAAAGATTGTTTCTATACTCTGTTGTCTGCTTTCTCCCCAACACGTGGTGTTTTGTATCATGAAATGCAAACTTTTCAAATGATATAGGGGTAGCAGTCATGTAGCCATAATATATATCAGCTCTTGATTATCCATTATAACGGTATAACATTGGCACGGGTGATCACATATATTTACGGGGTGTGCATAGGCATACGTATAAGCATTATGGTTAGGGTTACTTGTGAGGTGTTTCATACTTACATTCGAGTATGGTGAAAGGCTGTCAAGTACAGGAGGGAGTAGATTAGTAGATTGGTTCTGTGTTGCTCCAGAAGTCAGAACTAGGACCAATGGGTGGAGGTTACTGGGAGGCAGTTTTGTCTCAATATAAGGAATAACATTGTAACAATAAGAGCAGACCAATCAGAGAATGGGCTGCCTTGTGCAGTAGTAAGCTCCCCGTCACTGGTCACTGGAATTACTCAAGAAGAGGCCAAAAGGTCGTCTCTCAGGGATGCCTTAAAACAGTTTACCATGTTACATGGGAGAAAGGTCTACATATCCCCAGGTGACCTTCTAATTCCAATATTCTAGGACACTGTGTGGAGGGTTTAATAGTGCATCAGAGTAAATGATGAAACTACACTACTGAAATACAACCTTAGAAGAAACTGGAAAATATATGCCATTCCCACACGGAGTTATATCCTGCAGTGATTCTGGCAGCAGGCAGCATCATCTCCTAAATCAACACAAAAACCTGAACCCAAGAAAACATTTAGGAACAGAGGAGCGAGGTTTGGCATTCCTCAGATAATCCCAGGAAATTTAACTTCGTGCCTTCCCAGCTATAAAATCTGCAGTTAAATTGAAAACGTATTTGGTGTGACCAAAAATAAGTCTGCGAAAGAATTAGTCTCTGATTTCATCCAGAATATGTATAATTGTTCACCCTTATTGGAAATTTTGATTCAAGCTGTTTCTATTCTGAATTTTAAATGTTAAAAAAAAAAAGATTTAAATTAAAAAAAAAAGTTCTAGATCACGAAGAGGATGATTCACGACCGCCCCCCAAATCCATGCATGGTTTCCTTAGCATTTGGAAACTATGAAGTTTAAAAGAGGGCGTCAGGGCGGCTTGGCTATGCTCTGACCAACCACTATAACTGACAGACAGCCAAAGAAGCTTTATCCAGATAGACTCAATACTATTCCTTGGTTTTGCCCAATATTAAAGGTCCCAAATGCATCTCTTCCAGCTTCAATAAATTCCCAGAGCTCCAAGAAGCAAAAGCAGTAAAAATTATTTTTAATCGGTAGAATGGTCCAGGCGTCCTCAAACATTTTAAACAGGGGGCCGGCCAGTTCACTGTCCCTCACACCGTTGGAGGGCCGGACTATAGTTTAAAAAAAAAAAAAACTATGAACAAATTCCTATGCACACTGCACATATCTTACTTTGAAGTAAAAAAACAAAACAGGAACAAATACAATCACACCGCCTCATGTGGCCCGCGGGCCGCAGTTTGAGGACCTCTGGAATCCTTTAAAAAGAAAATACTAATGCTCTGAAAACTTACTGCTGCCTCACCCCTCACTAGTTGTTTTGGTCTGTCATCTTTCTACCTACCATTACCGCAAAAGCATGTTGAGTGATCTTTCTATATGCGTGTCTTTATGCAGGAACAGCTACAAGGCAATCTAACCTGGAGGTGAACTTTTTAGAATTCTTCATCTCTGAAATCACAGGGAGCCTGAGTCCTAAAGGAGAATCATAAACAGCTTTTCTTATAATCATACTTACTATGTCAGGAATCAGCTAAACATCTCCGACCTAACATCCTTTCAATGCATTTTATTGCTGTCTTTGCATGGCAAAACATGGAGAAAGCTCACACACTTCATATAAGAAAAATGATACTGTTTAAAAGCATTGTAGTCAAACACCAACCATTACCATAAAAGTAGTATTAAAAGAAACTTACTTTGACATAGGTTCAAATCCTTAAAGATATATTAGAACAAGTTAGGCTATAAATAGAAATACTCTTGATCTCTGAGTTTATTAATAGCCTTTATTTATTACCTGTGTGAAATATATACAGCTCTGACACTCAATCCACCTAGCCTTGATATCAGGGAATGAGAAACCTGCCAACTTACCATAAGATAAATAGCAGATTTTCAGGTATCGATCCAGGCTGACAGCAGTCATGGTGATAAGGCTTCCACAGCCAAAGAAAAACCCAGCCCATCCGTACCAGCGGCAGCCAATCCAGCCAAACACCCAGCGGTGGCAGAAACAAGAGATGATGGTGAACGGCTTACCTACAACTAGAGCACCAGCAAGTTAGCAAAAGGAGTTTCCTCCAGTTAAAATTTGGGACGGGAGGGGGGAGGATCGGTGGCGGGAGGGTGACTCGTGGGACCACACCTATGGTGCATCTTACAAGGGTACATGTGAAATTTACTAAGTGTAGAATATAAATGTCTTAACACAATAACTAAGAAAGAATGCCATGAAGGCTATGTTAACCAGTTTGATGAAAATATTTCAAATTGTATATAAAACCAGCACATGGAGCCCCATGATTGCATTAATGTATACAGCTATGATTTAATAATAAAAAAAAAATTCCCCACCTACCTCAACTCACCTGCCCCCTCTTCCACGGAAACACATGTGGGTATATTTGAACAGGTTTTATATTACTATTATTTTATATTAATTTCTAGATTAATCAAATTTTGGCAGTTATCTTTGAATAAACTGGGTTTGAAGCTATCTGAGGAGATTTTCAGTTATCATAATAGCCAAAGATACTGAAAGGATATAAGAAAAAAATTCTTAAAGAATTTTACTACAAAGAACTGCTCAGAGGGACTGAGTTTCAGGGAGCACGGGAGTTGTCATCTCTGTGGACAGTAACAACAATTTGGTCATTTCTAATGTCCTATTAAAGCTGTTCATTTGAAAGTTAAAGAAGGGGACAATGTATCCATGGTGAACTCTGAGAGAAAAATTTATCTTTAAGCTGATTTCCTCCATAGAATGCCCAACACACCATTATTTTTCCTCCCTCCGAAGTTAAATACTCGAATGTGAGTGGTCTAAAAGTACTCATAGGAAGGTTTTGCACAGTACACTTCAGCATTCACTCAACCTCAGCAACCTCGTTTAGAAACTCAAGTTCTACAAAACAATAATCCCATAAGCTTGTCTCAAAAAAAATAAACAGGTAAATAAACAAACACAAGTATTTACATAATAAAATAATACTGGGCAAGTTTACTTGTTAGACATACTTCCTGGAAATCAAAATTCAAGTCTCTCAGAATGTCCAAAAGTCAGAAAAGCAAGTAAATTTATGTGCCGGAGTATTTTCCCCATGTACTCCCCTACAGAACCCTACCTGCTTTGCAAACATTATATTCAGTAAATGCTGCTCCATAGGTCACAACATACGTCTCATTTGACTAGGAAGAATTCTTTAAAACATCCGTCTTGAATTAAGGAATAATTTTATGCAAAGAATTTTTATTTATGTGTGTACAATATTTTCATCCAATCAGAATAGCTGTCTGAGTCTGATTGATGATAGACTCATAATCTACTAATATTTACCATTTTAAGTCATTCAATTCCTTTTTTCTTCTTGTATTACAATATCTCAAATTTCATTACAATATCAAATAAAAGTAATCATACTAGGCATTCATGTCCTGTAGCTAATTTTTAAAACATGTTTTTGATGTTTTATGACTGCAGATGATGTTTTTTGCTCCCTTTTATCAGGCAAGGAAGTTCTTTTCTCATACTTGTCTATTAAGATATTTTTTTTTTACCAAAAAATAAATGTTAAGTTTCACTGAATGCTTTTTCTGCATCTACTGAAGTGATCGTAAGTTTCTTTTGTCATCAGCTTTATTAATGTAGGTTATTAATAAATTTATGATGTTGAAACATGCTTACATTCCTGGGGTAAATGCAAACTTTGTAAATAATAAAAAAATTCATAAAATTGTCTCAACCAATAGAAAGAAGAGATGGGAGAAGGGGAGAATGAAGGGGATAAAAGGAGGAAGACAAAAAAGAAGATACAGATGATTTAAATTCAACTCATCCCATTCCCCCGAGTGGGGCGTTTTAGAATCCGAGTGTGGGGCAGCGCCTGTGGCTCAGTCGGTAAGGTGCCGGCCCCATATACGGAGGGTGGCGGGTTCAAACCCGGCCCCAGCCAAACTGCAACCAAAAAAAACAAAAAATAGCCGGGCGTTGTGGTGGGCGCCTGTAGTCCCAGCTACTCCGGAGGCTGAGGCAAGAGAATCGCTTAAGCCCAGGAGTTAGAGGTTGCTGTGAGCTGTGTGAGGCCTCGGCACTCTACCGAGGGCCATAAAGTGAGACTCTGTCTCTACAAAAAAAAAAAAAAAGAATCCGAGTGTGTAGGGCAGGAGCTTCCTGTAATGAAAAAGGAAATTTGGTTTCTAACACCCAGAGGTAATTTAGTGCTTTAGGAGTTAAGTGTCTGCAAAGGGGTTGGTAGGGGGAAGAGAGAGGTTATCTATCAGGGAAAGCCTTAATTAGAGAAGCAGTGGGAACTAATGGCTGTGAATTCAGAAGGGGAGGAGGTTGAATGGCACTCGGGAGGATAAAGATTAGACATAAAGTGCACTGGAGGAGGAAGGCGTGAGCCAGTTCCAAACAAAGTTTTAAGGATAGCACGGATACCCGTTCTCAAAAACAAAGCATGAAAAAAAGACATGTGTGCCCCCAAACATTCTCAAATTTAAAAAATTTAAAAATATGAAAAGAAAAAAGAATAGTATGGGTAATTTTCTTGGAAATTAGAATTAGTCTTCTATTTATTAAAAGAATAAATAAACCATATTTGGTCTTTCACTATTATTATCAATGACTTGTTGTTATCAATGACAACCCCAGGAGTTCGCTGGATGTTCACAGGGAAGCAATAGGATTGGGGAGGTGAGTAAGAGAGTAAAATGAGAGAGTTGAAGCAGCCGGGATTGCCATACAGGGGAGCAATTTTCTGCCTGGAGCCCTGGGGACAGGTGGGGTGTCCTTGGAGCTCCTCTGTGTGTGTGTGTAGCTGAGCGTTTGTGTGTATGTGTGTGCACACACATGTATGTGTCTTGAAGGGGAAGTCAGTAGTCATGTAGGGGAAGAAATATCGAGCAACTAGGTCTCCATCCTCCACCTTCTTTCAATCGGATCGTTTGTTTTTTTCATCTGTTTCATATATTGAACTTCTAAGTCACACTCTTTTTCAAAGAAAAAAATCACTGCCTAAAAAAATTGCTTAAGAATCATTTATTTAATTCCTTCTTTGGAAGGTTGAGACTCTATTTCTACATATTTTCTTCTGTTTTAGTGTTTTGTTTTCTTTCTCTCTGATCCTGTTGAATATCTTATTCAAACACGGAATAGCTATATCCGTAAATGTTCGGTTCAATCTGTTTACCACCCGACCCAGATTTCTGGGAATTAAGCCTCCATCAGGATTTTTGGGCCTCCGTCAGGATTTGGGCCTCCATCGGGATTTTTTCTTGCTTTCTAGAATGCTTTCTTCTACTTTTAATTCATGCCCTGCAGCCCTCTCTAATTCAATCATTGTATTCAGTCTTTACCTTCCTTGAAAGAAATGCCCTGAGGAAGCTCTTCAAAGCCTAGCATATCTACACATCAAAAGAAGGTTCCCTAACCTTAGTGCATTAGGAAAACCAGGTGAGTGATGTTCACCGTCTGCAGGTGCTAGCTCCTGCCCCTCCCGGGTGCGCACCTCTTGGGTAAAAGTTTGCAGGATTTCCTGTTAGTTCACTCAATTAAAAAATATTTACCTAGTAGTGTCTGCTGTACGCTAGACACACATTTCCTCCATTTATCTAGACAGCATCACACTCCAGCTTGCTAGTCTAGGCACCCTCAGATGATAATCTCCTAAACCTAGTAAGTCTAGCCCTAATGTTGGTGAGGATATTGGACAGCAAAAGAACTGTTTCATTTTTATTTTATTTATTTATTTTTGAGACAGATTTTTACTATGTCACCCTCGGTAGAGTGCCTTGGTGTCACAGCTCACAGTAATCTCCAATTCTTGGGCTTAAGTGATTGTCTTGCCTCCACCTCCCAAGTAGCTGGGACTACAGGCCCTCGCCACAATGCCTGGCTATTTGTTGTTGTTGTTGCTGCTGCTGTTGGCATTGTTGTTTAGCAGGCCCGGGCAGGGTTCAAACCTGCCAGCCCTGGTGTATGTGGTCATGCACTAACCACTTGGCTACAGGTGCCAAGCCAAGAACTGTTTTTCATTCAATAAATAATTATTCAGGGCCTATTCTGTAATAGGCACAGAGCAAGGTGCTAGGGGACAAAGTGAAGATCAAGACTGACAAATTTATTTTCTAATAGGGAAATCAGAAAAAAACAAATCCATAATAGAAGATTCTGTCTGCTAGAGTGAGGGTGATCATTAGTGCTATTAAGAGAGATAAAACAGAGAAAGGAGATAGACAGAAACTATTTTACATAAAGGATTCGGGGAAGACTTCTCTAAGAAGTGGCATTTAACTAGACACCTAAATCAATGGGAGTCTGCAAGAAGCCTTTGATTCTAAGGAGAGGAGGCAGCAAGCTGAAAGGTGAGTGTCAGCGAGGTGCATGCTAAAGGCAGCAAAAAGGCAAGGTAGAGTGACCAGTGACCAAACAGTAGTGAAATGAGTCTGTTGTGCCTACGACCCAGACAAGCGAAAGCTATTTCAAGGTTCTTCCTGAAAGAGCTTCAGTTGAACCTTTGGAATGTCGCCTAGAATAGCTCTCTCTCTCTTCCACTTAGTAGAAGAATGCTCTGGAACCCGGCTGCACATTCGCAGCACAGGACAGGATGGGTCATTTTGTTTACCTTAGTTTTGCTTTGATTTGATTTGATTTAAATGTCAACATCCAGAGCTCCAACACTGCCCTCAATCTTCTGTTTTCATTTATCTGGAGTGAGCCCAGGCATTGTCTACTTTTTTTGTAACTCCCGGGCTTATTCTAATACATCGATGTGACTGGGAGCCGTTGGTACTTGAACAGCAGGCATTAGTTGCACACATGCCACACAGCTGGTCTCACGAATGTGCTGCTTCAAGGTGCTTTTAATAGAATATAATCGAGCAAGAAAAAAAAACAGATATGCTTTAAGGTTTATTGGAAAGGAAAGGATCATATTATAGGTGATCAGAAGTTAAAACTGGGGTTAGAGAAAGTTGCCACATGGAAGGAAATGGTTCCTGGTGAATATATTCTAAAGCAGAGTAATGAAATGGTTTCTGCAATTCTAGAACAGACTTGCTTGGTTGGAAGCACTTTCAATGTATCAGACCAGTTAAGGACATGTTTATTCAGCATGTAATTCAGCCATAGCATGAGTCTGGTGTTAGTTACTGCTGAAGGATGTGGCTGAAATGACGAGTGTCGTTCAGGCGTTTTACCCTCAGTAGCAGGTAGAGAAGCTTCAAGGGCCAGCTGGGTGAGCGGAGCAGGAAAGCTGTCATTTATGTTGTGACACCGCCATCGCGTGGCCATAGGCAGAATGGCAGCCACTTTGCCCCCTTGCAGATTCCCCGGAGTTCATCTTATTTTCACAGAACAAGGCCTGACAGGTCATGTGCGTATGTATTTGCCACACGAGTTCATGATATTTAAGCCTGTCCATACCGCGTAAGCCCGGCCCAAATAACCAAGACCATCCAAACTCAATAGCAGAGCAACACACCTACCGCTGTGTGATCAAATAGCGACTGAACTGGCAGAGGATTATCACTGGGACTTGCTTTTAGAGATTAGCAGTGGCAGAAAAATCCACTTATAAAGAAGGACAACAAATATCAGGAAAAAAAATTAAAGGAGGCTTTCGGTGGGAAACTGTGAAAAAGGTTTCTAGTGGTAAGAAGAGCTGACGTGTGCTGTTCAAACACGATTTCCCCAACTCTAATAACTTAAGTCTGTAAGCTAAATATCAGATGTTGGGATCCAAAGATGTTGCATCTAAAGGACCCTGGAATTTTACAGGAAAAGGCAAAGGGAATGGACTTACCCAGAATCATTCTTAGTTTTAAAAATCCGAATTATAGTTTTAAAAAAAGATGTATTTCTCTTACAAGGGTACATGTGAAATTTACTAAGTGTAGAATATAAATGTCTTAACACAATAACTAAGAAAATGCCATGAAGGCTATGTTAACCAGTCTGATGAAAATATTTCAAATTGTATATAAAGCCAGCACATTGTACCCCATGATTGCCTTAATGTACACAGCTATGATTTAATTAAAAAACAAAAAAAATGTATTCCAACTCCTCCTTGCTGGGTTATCAGTGATTTTTCTGTGCAGCTGAGTTTGAGAATCCCTGAACCAGATGCTGCTTCTACTTGCAGTCAGTCCCTAAAGTCACGATTAAATATGTCATTAGCAGGGAAGCTCCTCCCTCTTCCTGTGGTCACCTCCTGTCTTCAACTGTTAGTTCCCCTTCAAGACCCCACTGTCTTGCTGTTCATTTTAACCAGACTTCAGACAGTTGGAGGGGTGTGTGGGAGCCTGCCTGTAAATTTCTGGTTTCTGAATCCTTCTGCTTACCACACCTGAAGGTGTCTAAGGTATCCTGTGTTATTCCAAAGTGTATCTTCGGCGTCTAACACACCCAGCACACATTGAGGGAAGACTCAAGGACTGTTAAGTGAATAGGGTGTCCACACTCCCCTGACCTACTCTGTGAAGGCGGCAGCAAAGGGGATGTGGGTGGGGGCTCCGCTGACCACTGAGTACTTTAGGATGGGGAGTGGTTTAAACCCACAAAGAAGAAACGGCGGGGCTGTTACCTGAAATCCCCAGATCACAGACTGCTAAATTGACCGTCATTATTTCAGCAGGCCTCAGCTTCTTCTTCCGTCTAGAGGACATATAAAGGACATAGCCATTTCCAAATGTGGACAGAATCCCTACAAGGAAAAAGAAAATGCCCATCATTAAAATGAGGATGCAGAGTTCACTAGGATATGAAACACTTCTCAATTTCAAAAATAGACACCATCAATTTAGAGGGTAGTGAGAGGACTCTAAATAAAAATCTAAATTAAGAAGATGAAATAAAAAGCATGAATTGTGTGTGAAAGGTGAGGGATGGGTTGCCTCCAAAGGGACAGGAGTCAGGGGTTACAGGCTGAACTTACCCAGAAAAAGGAATGGTAACTTCCCAATGGTCAGTTCTTGTACTGGCCCCCAGGGTGAAGTATTTTCCTCAGCCATTTTTACAGATTACTGGCTTTATAGAACTCCCTCTTTATGATCAATACGGTTAGCCCCTCAGCTCTTGATAAATTCTGAAGATGAAGGCAACCAAATAAGGTGCCTTCAGCATCAGTGCAGACTCTGGAGGGGGCCCCGGCACTCAGCAGAGGCAGGAGCCAGGTAAGACCGCCATAACCCCCTGCAAGGAAAGGGTCGTCTCCTGGAGACAGCGCCCAGGACCTTCGCCTCCCCAGGAGACACAGACACCGGGTATCTGGCAGACAAGACAGCCTTCAGCTGCTGCTGGACTAGGCATCGAGGGCAAGTGGGTGACAAGTGACAACCTGGCCACTCCCCCTCCCACCAAGGGGAGAGAAAGTGACCCTCAACCCACCAGACCTACCAACAATGGCATAAGTGGTTTCCCCCGTTTTCTTATCCTTTTATTAATGACTAATTGGTTTTGGCGTTACAATGAAACTTCAAAAAGTTCTTACAAACCCAGTTTAAATCCAAAAAGACCCAATCCCTACTGACTTTATTTAAGAAAAGAATACACCTACTTCCATAGCTTAACATGTAGAGTAGATTTTCTTCAGGAATTCTTGCTTCATAGTGTAGCTGTGTATAAATGAGAATCTGGTACAGCTGCCTTTGGTAGTAAGGAATAAGGAGAGTATTAACAGGAGAAACCCAGATTTTTCTGTTTTAATTTCTACTTCTCCACCACAATTCATTTTGGGAGTAAGGAATGTGTGCTTCAGCTGATGGTATGAAACCACCAGGAGCTCACCACATTGGGCTCTCGAGAAATTCTGACTGGGTGGCACCTGTGGCTCAAAGAAGTAGGGCGCCGGCCCCATATACCGGAGGAGGCGGTTTCAAACCTGACCCCAGCCAAAAACTGCAAAAAAAAAAAAAAAGAAAGAAAAGGAAATTCTGACTCCCTGGAGTCAGTGATGGTTAACGATCCATTACAACCTCTTTCGCTTTCTTAAAGCAGAGAAGGAGGAAAACGATGTGGCGTTTTAGAGCAAACCCACGTGGCTTGAAAAATGATTAAACTAATGTCACCTACTTTGTATATAAAAAGCAAAAACAATAAGTATGCACATATATGTTTTTGATACACAAGGTTCATTTAAACATCCTTTCTGTGTCTACATCTCCTTGGAGAATATTCGTTTTCTTATTTTTACTTCCTTCCATTTTCTTCACTAGCCCTGCTTCACGGGGTTTCTCCCAGTGCCCAAAACATTATCAAAAAATAGTCAACTCTATTTACTGTGTGTAAGATTAGTCCCACAAGCAATCTTCTCTATAGATGAGTGTGGAAAGAAAGCATTTTTACTTCTAGTTAAAGGAAAATAAGATTGAGAAGGTAATGACTAAGGCAGGGCCATTTTTAGATTCTTAAAATGCTAGATCTTATTATAAAACTCACATCTCGTATTGTTAATAAACCAGGTACTTACATTAACAGTAAAAGAATAGGAGGTGGAAAATGAGTCTCTTTTTCTCTGAGATTCCAAACTGACATATTTCTATCTTGCTGTTTTCTCTAAGATATCCAGTGTTTAACAAAGCTCACTGTGAATGTTGTTCATTTCACTCTGGCTCCTTAAAGGAATCTGGGCAAATCCACACAAGCCTATTCTAGGAGGGTGAAAAACAGAGACAGGACAGCTGAGACCTGGTGGGTCTCAGCTCAGTCCTGGGCTCTCCACCTGACCGCTCTCCTCCCTTTGGGTGACAATTCTGAGCGTCCCCTTGTTTGGGGTCTGTTTTTCTAGCTGCATCTCAGCAAACCCACTTCCATATGACTGTGAACTTTCTTTCCAATCCCACAAGCACCCGGTAAGAAATTCTTCCGTCCCCACCTCTCTTCCTGCAATTTTTCATGCTAAGATTGGGAATGGGCTGATACTCCTCCCTATTTTGTATTGGAGAGATTTTTCAAGTTTAAAGATACTACTTTTTAATACCTTCCTTGCAAGTGACTGAGATATCTTAAATTTCATGTATAATGTGCTTATTTTTCTGCCTTTTCTGATCATTGAAAATACTTAAGTGTAATGAAAGTGCAATGTGGGTTTTATAATATGATAGCCTCTTTCCATCAGTGTTCGCCCATTTTATTCATTCTCTATTCCAAGCAACTTAAAAGCGTGGCAAAGAGTAAGTGCTAAATATATATTTGTGCTGAAAGGACGGGGGGGAGGGTCTATTTATAAGAGATAGAATTTAAATTAGTAAATCACTAACAATAAAGACAAGGACCTGGGGAATCGGTTTGCAACAGAATTTGATTCATTTTCATGAATTCCTTTTGCCTCAAGCACTGACCATAGAGGGATATCAAGATTTTTCTAATGAGTTTTGCTAATTTCAGGAAGTTAAATGAAGCTCTTAGCTGGTAATTAATAGACGAGAGAGGAAGAGAAAGAGAGAAAAAGAGGGAGGGAGGAAGAAAGAGGGAGAAATAAAGAAGAGAGAGAGAGAGCAAGCTTGAGTCAACATCTGGAAAGATTAAAGGCAGACAAACACAACCCACCTGCACACTGGTCACCCAAATTTAAAACAGCAACTTTAAATTTAACAAAAGTATTGTGGTTAAAGCCTAATTATCTAGATTAGTGCTGTCTAAAAGAAATGCAATGTAAACCATAAATGCATTTTAAATTTTTCTGATAGTGACATGAAACAAGGTAAAAACGTGTAAGTAAATTAATTTTAATAATATATTTTATTTAACCTCATATACCCAAACTACTGTGGGTTCCACGTGGATTTAACGTTTAAAAAGTTATTAGTGAGATATTTTATGACTTTTTCTCATGCTAAGTCTCCAGTGTCCAGTGTATATTCACACCACAGCACATCTCAATTTGAAAAGTCACACGTCTGCTGTTCAGGAGCCACAGGCGGACACCTGCGCTGGGGTAGTGCCATCTGCAAATAAACATACCCCTCTGTGGATTATGAACGGACATCTTTCAAACCTGGACACACTTGCATTTATCATCAATGAATTCTCACCTCTCATCCAAATGACTTAGCTAAGCTGTTATGATGCAACTTGACTGTTAAGTGAGGTAAACTTCCTGTGTCTCCTACCACGACAGCTCTGAGCTACACTCACTGAACTCAGAAGGTGCTGAACTGGGTTATTTCTAAGATCCATTTGGAGTCTAAATTCTCATGATTATATCTAAAGCATTTTTTATGAAATAAAAGCACTCTTTAAATATCATGTCATTAATTTTGGTATTCAGAAGATAAACCTACCCCCAAAGTAACCAAAAGTGAAATACAGTCTCAACTTAAATACCTTTGCTGTAAGTGTTCTATAGGTTATTAATGGAGTATTTATTCTAATGATAAAGATAATAGCCATTTCTAAGAAACATTTATTGAATGTTATGCCTCCTCATCTGCTGCCTCCCTCCCACTTTCCACCATCACTAAAATATTCACTTAAGTGTTGGAATCTTTTTTGCAAAATCAATGTATTAGCCCACGAATTTTCTAACTGTAGCCTTTGCACAGAAGAATTAAGGAAACTTACCAATTATTATTAGGTAAAAGCCAGCCACTAAATCCGCTTCCCACGACAGTCTGGAAGCAAACGGATCCCCATCTCGAAGGTAGTGTGGCCGGAGCTCCTCCTGGGGCAGAGCAGTGTGGTTTAACGCCATGCCGTTCTCAAACCACCACCAGCCTGAAAAGCAAAACGAGAGAGGTCTCAACAGACCCAAGTCAGCTTGAATCATCTCATAACTGTGGCTCCTGTTTTAAGACCAAAAAGCAAGTTCCCAGGGTTATACATGATTCTCTAATTAATAACTGGTGAAAAATTAACATCTTTTTCAGTGATCCAAATTTGCAAATACTCAATCATCTACTTTTATCCAAGCCTGCACTTTCTCGTCTTCCTCATGCAACACCCACTTTAAGCTAAGCCATTAAATTAAACCTTTAATTTTTGTAAAAGTCTGAGCTGGAAAAAGATATTGTAAGGAGTGTGCACACTAAGTCTTTTATTTTTCATTTTTCAGAGTGACGTATTTTTTTAATTATCCAAATTGCCCAGAAAAGCACCTCCAACAGTTCTATGTTAAGTGAGCTTCAGAGTTTTGCTAAGGAAAGAAACACCGAACTGAGTACAAAGGAACGTGAAATGCTCATGAATGAAACCAAGAGGTAGAAGATCGTCAGGATTATCTCAAAATTTGGAGTCATTTAGAAAAGAATTCAAGCTTGGTTATAACTCACAAGGTTCTTCCATAGAAAGATCTGGTTCTCGAGTTCCCTAAAGCAGAAAGCAACTACATTTTTCCCACCCTTGCCCCTTCACATCCCTTCCCTCAGTTGGCTCATTTATGGTGCAGGCTGAACTCCTGAACCACAAGGAACTCCCCAAACACAGAGATCTTTGTACTGCTTCTATTGAATTTTTATTTTTAAAAGGTTAGTGCAAAGTCTTTGATGGGCTTTCTGTAACAATAGAAGTCACATAATATCCCCAGTACTGAAACTTGGAGTGGTGTGTTGTTCCTGAGATAAAATATGCTGCTTATGTTGTAATTTCCTTTGGAATGATTATTATTATTTGTTTTGAATGTTTCCATCTCTTTTGATCTTGCTTATTTCAAATGGAGCCAATAGGTGTCACTGTTCAGCCCTTTAGGAAGAATTTGGAACATCCTACATCAGACTGCAAGTGGAATGCTGAGTTGTGGGTCTCACAGTGGTGACAGGATGTCAGCAGATAGCTAGAGATGTAACCTGACCTTGCAAAGGAGACAGATTTAACTTCTTCCTGTTGGTTTACAGCTTACAGTTACGAAGGACTTTTCAGGGGACTTGTGACCCTTTCAGAGGCCAGTTGGCTGAAACTACTGTCCACTTCCACACACAGTTTGGGGATAGTCATATGGTTAATGTTCACTCAAAATCCTTCTCCTTGGGAGTTATCAAAAGCTGTAGAAGAAATCTCTGGCAGCCAACCCCCACCCCATCTCAAGATGCGCCCCAAGTCAAAGAATATCTTTACCTTTCAGACTCCTGATTATCCTTTGATTACCACTCCTCTGGTAAATTCTCTCCTCATCACAGACTCCCCCTGGCTCTCCAGTCCTGTCCTTGACTTTGGGTTCAGAATCCTAAGATAAGTGTGGGACCTTGAGCAGATTATTTAAGCTCTCTGAACAACCACCACTTCATCTGTGTAATGAGCAGTCTTGTTCCTACCCATAACTCATGCCCATTGTAGGAATAACAGCATATAGGATTTGAAAGCAACACTGCAAATGGGGGAAGGGGGAGCCCTGTCTAGTTAGTACATGCCAGGACACTTATATTTCCAGAACTTGCCTATCCATCATGAGACAGCTGTGCATAACAGATGTCTCGGGATCCTATGCTGAACAAATGCATGCTTGTGTAGTAATTCAAACATCTAATCTATTGAGCATCTACCATAAACCTAGCATTATAAGGCAGGATAAGAGTGGTTTTCCAAAGTATGTTACCTTGACATAAGGAGGATGACTATCATTTTGGAGAGAGAAAAGATAAAAATAATGGTCAAAAAAATGATACAAGAATTAAAAAAATAAATAAAACCCTATTTTATCTGGTTTTAGATAATAATTTTTAAAGCAAAGAATTACATTTTATGATAAATTAACTAGATGGCATGTGTGTGATGTGATGTTGATGTTAGAGTTGTCGTTTCTATATCTGGAGGTCCCCGGGGCCTTGCACAGCCTAAGATTCAGGGTGTTAATATTGATAGTAACCATGTACAACTTCACCTAAGTCTAAAGGGCTTTAATCAGCAGAGATAACTGTAGAGGATATTTTCAGGAGGGATTGACATGGGCTAAGATTTGGAGGCAAATAGGAGCATAGAAGGTGTAAAGGATGGGTGAAGATTCGCTCCATAGGCGTCGAGACTCCACGGTGGTGAGGAACGATGGCCGTCTTAGTTTGGTAACGTAAGATGTTGCTCCAGAGAACCCAGAATGCCTGACAGAAGAGTGACCTTTGACACACCAGACACAGGCTCATTTTTTTCTAGGGTCACTGAAAAAAAGTCTGTGCTATTGTTCAAATTTGGAAATAAAATATTTTACTGTGTTTCCACTTCTTTTCAAAAAAATACAACTTGTATAGAGTGAGAGGAAGAGGTAGGGAACCCTAAATATTTTGGCTATTTGGGGTCTCTTCACTCTTCCTCATATACTACAAACTCATTTTCAAATTCACCCTTTGCACGTATTTCCCCCATATATGTAATGTGGGTTCCCTTTCTTCCCAGTCTTTCCAAATTCCACTTGACCTTCAAGTTCCTATCCAAAGTTCACAACCATTAGAAGATAAATTTGGCTCCTTCAGTAGCTACTAAAATATGCCTAGAAGCACTTAATCCTGCTTAATTTACTTAGCTCTTCCTCTTGTTTACCTTTATATGCATAAAATAACTTTCAGTTCTTTTTTCTTTTTTCTTTTTTTTTTGTTTTGAGACCGAGTCTCACTATGTCACCCTTGGTAAAGGGCTGTGGCATCACAGCTCACAGTAACCTCAAACTCTTGGACTTAAGCGATTCTCTTGCCTCAGCCTCCCAAGCAGCTGGGAGGCTCCCGCCATAACGCCCAGATATTTTTTTGTTGTAGTTGTCATTGCGTTTAGCTGGCCCAGGCTGGGTTCGAACCCGCCAGCCTCGGTGTATATGGCTGACACCATAACCACTGTGTACAGGTACCGAGCCAACTTTCAGTTCTTAATGAAAGAAGTAGAGTAACCAATGCGTAGATGAGAAAGCATTATGGTGTCATTATGATTATTTTGTTCAGATGCTTTTTCGTCACTAAGGCACAATTAGACATTTTGTTAAAGATAGGCTTTAGCAATGTGACCATAATAAGTATTTCTGCAGAACAACACTAACTACTTAAAATAATAAATGCAACATGTAGTTCTGAATATGTCTCTTCAGAGATCTCTTTAAGAGAATTCATTTTTCAGTACTGAATGTGCCTGAGTTACCCTATTGTGTAAAGAAGATAAAGTCATATGGTGGTTTCCTTCCTCCTTTACCTCCTGTGTTTAAAGATCACCTGCTGCCTGTGGTGTCCCATCCATGATGTCCTGAGCATCTACACGGTGCTCAGGAGCCTGTCAGCACATGCCCCAGTTTCCTGAGATGGCAGCCAATGATGGTGACCAGTGGTTCTCATCGAGACGGGCTGCTCACCTCAATTATTTATTTTGGCTTTTTCTAGGTGTTATTGTTGTTGTCGTGTGCCTGTTGCTCTTTATATAGCCTGGTCTGGGTGTAACTTCTGGAGACTACGACACCTGCAAAACATCATTTCCAAGAGAATCTGACAATATGCAGAGTTTGCCAAATTGCGTAACTCGCTGGCCCTGGAGAGACAACATATGTAGGGAAATGCTGCTGTCATAAGACTTCATGAAAGAATAAGAATTAAATTCCTATGACTGGGAATTCTAGACATCTATTGTATCCAGACAAACTTAACTTTCAGTTGAAATAAGGACGCTTTGGGCTGCTGTTGAAATACTGCACAACACTGGAAATGCTCCTCTGAAGAGCATCATAGTTCAGGGAAGGGGTGAGAGGACAAGAGGAAAGCATCCTGTTTAGAACTGGGGGATAAGGGGCGGTGCCTGTGGCTCAGTGAGTAGGGCGCCGGTCCCATATGCCGATGGTGGTGGGTTCAAACCCAGCCCCGGCCAAAAATCAAAAAAAAAAAAAAGAAGAAGTGGGTGATAAAATAAATGACTTCATAAGACCTCCCTGGAATTTATGATTCTGGGAGAAGAAATAAAGTAAACTTCTTGGAATAAGTTGTATGTCATTATTCATGTTCACATAATCTTTAAGCAATAAAACATATTCCACTGTTTTCACATCTGCTAATCAAAGGTCTTTGTGACCATGAACAGCTTCCTAAGAATGTTCTCAGGACAGTTTATTACAGGAAAAGCTGAATTTCCCCACCACCACCACCAAGTCATCATCATTAAAGTTTTAAATGTCTGCTGACTTATTAGAATTAACCTGAAAAAAAAAAATGCCCCATGATTCCACAATACAACCTAAGGGATAGCAGAAGCAACCCAAGTACCCATCAGCCCATGAATGGATTAACAACTGTGGGACACATATACCATGGGAAACTATTCAGCCATAAAAAAAAAAAAGGAGACCTTACATCTTTTGTGTTTACCTGGATGAAGTTGAAACACATTCTTCTCAGTAAAGTATTTCAAGAATTTTAAAAAGTATCCAAATTACTCAGTACTAACTTGAAACCAATACATACAAAACCATACACCCCTACCAAAGAAAAAACAGAGATATAATCCAACAAGAGAGAGGTGAGAGGAGAGAGAGGACAGGAGGGTGGAGGGAGGGCAGAATCTCTCCCAAACTGCACAATGTGAGGGTATTCCGCACCACCACCACCCCCAAGGCCTTAACTACAACTTGAACTTTACTTTAGAAATGAAAACAATGTAACCTAAGTATTTGTACCCTCACATTAATCTGAAACTGAAAAAATAAAATAAAAATAAATAGTAGCCAACAAATTTTCCCTTGACCTGCTAAATTTTCTCTGGTTCCAGGCAGAAAATAGCAAAAAGCATGGGCAGTGTGGATAGCCACTTATGTGGAGTGTCGGAAACTGTCCTGCCCAAAACGGTCTTCCCCACTGGCCGGCTCTGGCTTCCCAATCTTTGACCATTTTTGCCTGCAGTCATTATCACTACAAAATTTCTTTCCAGGGATATATTATCTGAGAATATAAGATTTGAATCTATCAGCACCCGTGAAAACTTTTAACATACAGAGATTGTAAAATTAGTTACTTGACACCTAGTACCACCCAGGAGACTTGAAAAGAGATATGACAACACAAAGGAAGGAGTTGGAAATGGCATAATCCATCGGCATCTCTGGGGGGAAAAAAAATACACAGAAGGCCTCGAAGTGTCCAGAAAGTTAACCAATGCCTGAGAATGTCAAAGAAAAATGAGCAGCAAGAATTGATCTACTCAAGTTCTGGGGTTAAAATTTGCTTGGTAGTAAGCCTGATAAAATATAAACAAGAAAAAAAAACAAGTTTCTTAAAAATTCAGAAATTCTATAACTTGTTTCCAAAGTCTTTATCAAGTGGGTGATTGTCCATTTTTACTACTGTCTTAAAAGATTACCCACAAGGCCTACAGAAGAAAAATGTGTGTGGTCAGATTCATTTTTATATCAACTCAGAAATATGTGCCAGGCCTGGGCTGCTGTCTTAGGGCAAGGAGCCAACAGCTCAGAGCTGAACCCTCCACCCCCACTCAGGGAGTCAGCCAGGCTGGGCCACCAGCATGTTCAGGAACAACCTCATGGGAGATGGGCCTTAGGGAGACCTGGGTTGGGTTATTTGAGCCTTCGAACTATTTATTTTTGTTTGTCTTTGTCTCTCGTCCCCGTCTACCTGGAGTTTTGCCTTTTCCATCTGAGCACCACAGGGGCTTCCTGCATTTCTCCATTACTTTCCTATTGAATTCTTTTCTGAAAACAAATTAATTTGTACATTTTGTTGAGATAATAGGATATTTACAATACATTTAGTAGGAGAAAAGTCATCACCAAAGAGTTATAAAGCATTTAAGTAAGAGAGGTATATGAAGAAAGCAATCCAGTAGCATTAATAGATACACCAGATGGGTTAAAATTTATTTTTACTAGACATCATGATGTCATAGTTATTATGTACACGGATGTTAACAGTAATTCATTTTTTACTTTTTATTTGTCAGGGAGGGTGTCCAATGATACAGGTGTTTTCTTACTCTATTGTTTAACAAGGGTGTATTACTTTTGTGATACTGTGTATATTTTTAATAAAGAATTTGTAACAGATTATTTATAACATTAGTGAAATTGTTACCCCCACCCATCCATTTGTTCATTCATATAAATATTTATTTACCCCAGAGTATGTGTATGCCCTTACTGAGCCTGGGTGCTACTCACCTTGGGGCTTTGCTGTTAACTTAAATTGAAGGTTTTTATGCAAGGGCCTCCCCAAAGGCCTGAAATTTCACCAAATGGGGAGCAGCTCACATCTGTGCTTCTAGTCATGTGCTAACACTGTTTCGGATGGCATCAGCCAGAGATCAGGCCCAGTAACGCCGTGGGGATCTTCCCCCCAAGTGATCGTATCTCTTCTTGCTTACTGAGTGTTTTATAAATTCAATAAGTTTCACTCACACCCTTCATAATGATTTCTGTTCTGTGTCAGCAGCTATTGGTGCTTAATATGCAATAAGTCATAACAATATCAGTACTGATATGTCATACAGTAAATCTGTATTCTAGTAAAAAGATTGGGAATATTTTGACATATGTAGGGGTATAGCATTTGTCTTTTATGTATGTAAATAAAACCCTGAAAGTACCTCAACATGCAAAGTGGCAATCAAGAAACAAAACAAAAATAGTTGGAAGTCTCAAATACCCCAACCCAGTGTCCAGAGGTAACCTTTATCTATTAGCTAGTGCTAATGAGATCCTCACCTTCTCTACAGGAGAAATGTTCACAGCCACAAGGAAAACCAGTGATTAGCTGAGGTTGGCTGTGAAACAGACATGTACTTACGCTCTTCTGTTTTGTTTTTTGTTGTTTTTTTTTTTTTGTCTGCATGGTTCAATATGATGTTACAGAAGGAAATAAAAGAGTAGTAGTTTTTTTCAACCCACACAACTAAAGAAATATGGTGGGAAACATGGGAAAGAAGGGAGGAAAGGAGAAAGAGAGGAAAGAATAAAGGGAACAATATTTTCCTCCATAGAACCAAGCCATCAAGGAGCAATTAACTCAATTCAATATCTTCCAAGCGATGTAATAATGAGACAAAGCTGTTGGTTGAGAATAACAACCTCTCTGTCAATATATTCCTAACCAGTTCAGCCTGATGTTAATTGAGAAGTCTAAGTTAAGGGGATAATTGTAAGTAAAAGAGAGATCTGCTTTAATATTTTTGTAGGTTGTTAATATTTATTTTTTAAAGTTTCATCTGTTGTGTAAAGACTATCACGTCAACCAACTCCTCCCTGAGCTGCTGAATAATAAATTCCAAGTTAATTTAACCCCACGTTCTCTCCAATCCACTTTTCCCAAGCAAAAAGGATAAGGTATAAATTTCATTTTAAAATTTCTATTTTAATTGCCAGCCCTCAATACTTCTCATTCACAGAGCAAGAGGCACTTCCAACTCAAATAACAGCAACATTGCCCACCTCTGGCCAGCTGTCCATTCTTCTATTTCTCTCCCAGGGAACAATGCATACATCCAAGAGCTCTTCCTAGAAGAGCAATCAAATCATCCTAACTTGCTCAGATAATAAAAGTAGTACTTGATCTAAAGATTGGCTGGAGAGCAAGCTTGTAGCTTCCTCAGAATTCCCACCAGCATCATTAAAGAGCCCAGGACTTACAAATCCTTCTCAACTTGGAAGCATATTTTGACATCATTCTCATTGTGGACATTGTATCTCCTCCTCAACCCTCAAATAGAGAAAGAAACTTAGACCAAAAATAATAACAATCACTTTTTTAAAAAGCCAGAAACCCCTTTCCTCTACATTCAAATACCCCAGTTCTGAACTCAAACAGTCCTATAGATGATGTTAGCTGTGGTTTGTAGTTATGAAATTGCCTTTGTTGATAATAAGGAGCAACATGAAACACATGCAGAATTTTCAGCAACAGAATCTGTTCATTCCTTCTCAAAAGAGATACAACATACAAATTTTAAAAAAAAGAAGAACAAATAAGCTAACCACTTAAAAAAGAAACTCAGAGCATTTCGGAAATGATCAGGGACTGCAAGTTAACAGTCTTTCATTATGCTACTGCTGGGTGCCTTCCGTGTCTCATTCCTAATCTGAAATTCTGTCTCTGGGATGCCTTTTATAAGTCAGTTGATAGATGTAGGCCTGAACTCCAGACGGGAAGAAAGAAATCCAATTAACTTCATCAATTACACAGTGGAACAAAGGCTCAGACAGAAGGGCTCTCACTTGCTCCTAGAGAGGGGAGCTTCTTACAACCAGGAAGAAAAAGAAGGAGGGAAAAAAACCCGAAAATGAATTCAGAACCATTGTCTCCTTGCCCCATGAATCACGTGTAGGCTATTCTCATAATTCCTTTTAATTGACCATTCAATTCTGAATCCTATTTTCCAAACAGTAAATCTTATAATTTCTTTTTTTTTTTTCTAAGTAGTTTTATCCCCTTTGTTAAAACTCACCGATTTAAGAGCCTGCCAAAAAAGAAGTTTCTCTCCCTGGGCCTGGGCTTCTGGCCGAGTTGATCAGGTCTTGGCACGTCTGCCTACTGGTTCTTTCCAAACCAACACTAATTACTTTGCACTTCAGCTGATTTTAAACATTATCAAGTAAAAGGTATTCATTTTCTAGACTTTCCTGCTCTCTCCACCCCTTTTCTAAAAGGACCAATCATATCTTCAGAAAAAAACAATCTCACCTTATTGAATTATGAGGAGAGATGCAATTTTTGGAAGCTTAACTTATTGGTGATTAAAAAACCAGCAACAGCTATTTGGCCCTTATATCGATCAGATACAAGAATAATGCTGTCTGCCGACTGTACTTTAAGACATCATCTACTTGATTTGTTTCTTTTGAAGTCTCAGATTAAATAATCAAAAATTAGATCCTAAAGTCTTTAGTAATTGGCAATTTTTTTAATCGAGACACACTGCCTCCAATTACCTAATAAATGCTTGAGGAAGACCACGAAAATAGAAAAAGGAAAACTCACACCTAATTTTTAAAAAATAAAAGTTAATGCTTGTCCTGACCTAGTTTATAACCCTCAAGGTTTGTCAGGAATGAGATTGAGGTTTTTGTTCTCTGACATTAAGCCAAAGCTACCAGCTGTCATGCCCAGCCTTGAGTGGTGCGTCCCCCGTCACCAGCACCATGCTCAGGGTTTGAATGGGTGCATCCTCTGTCACCAGCATCACGCTCAGGGTTTGAAGGGGTATGTCCCCTGTCACCAGCACTGTGCTCAGGGTTTCAATGGGTGTGTCCCCTGTCACCAGCACCATGTTCAGGGTTTGAATGGGTACGTCCCTCGTCACCAGCACCGTGCTCAGGGTTTCAATGGGTGCATCCCCCGTCACCAGCACCGTGCTCAGGGTTTGAAGGGGTGAGTCCTCCATCACCAGATCTGTGCTCAGGGTTTGAAGGGGTGCGTCCCCTGTCACCAGAACCGTGCTCAGGGTTTTACATGTTATTATTTTGTTTCAGCTTCACAGCATTAGAGCTCGAAAGTAGGCTATTATTATTATTACTGTTTGTCAATAAGCATATTCACAGCCAAAAAGAAAACTAATGAAATCCACTGAGACTGTCAAACAGAAATGCACATACACTTTCAATAGACTCAGAGAGGTGAAAGTAGGTTCCACAAGGCCACACTATTTAACTCCTAGTAATAGCTCATTGTATGTTTGTTGACTAAACCAGTGAACAAAACTTTAACCAACAAAAAACTTTGCTTCAAATAGTGTTTTCCGTGATGAACAGGGGAGAAATTATATTTATATTAGAGGAAAAAGAATAACGTACCATTATACACCATCATATTAAGCAAGCCTCCTAAAAAATAAGATATTTCAGAATAGCTCCCCAAAAGAAATGTTTCCAGATTTTCCACCATAATTTGAGTTTTGAATATCCTAACCCACCAACAGTAGAATGGTGCTTTTCATGTCACATGATGCCTCTGTTTTGTAAAGATTCTCACCATAAATCCTGTCTCAACCCATCTCCCCTCCACATACGTACCCTCCACCTGGCGATAGGACAGCTTCATTTTCAAAAGCCTCAATCTGGACGACAGATTTATCTTTCCTGGGAATTGTGCGATTTCTTTAAAAAGAAATTATTATCTCCCCCCCAAAACAAATGCATGAATGGAAAAAAAATGAAAAGATATTTAAATAAGGGGGGAGGATTGTGGAAGAAATAGTACAAAGAGCATTGCTTTCCTTAACATACATGTGGAGCCTCCATCAACATCGAAACAAACCATTCCTTTTTTTTTTTTTTTTTTTGCAGTTCTTGGCCACCTCCAGCATATGGGACAGGCGCTCTATCCCTTTGAGCCACAGGCACTGCCCTGAAACAAACCATTCCTTGTGTATAGATTCATGCTTACGTCAAAATGAAATTTCTGACTGGAGATTTAGCAGACCAAAGTGCCAGGATTAATTATTACTACTTACTAAGTGAATAATTTTATCCAAAGCTCACTAACTTTTTCAACTCCAATGAATTTTATTTCAACAACTCACTCCCACAACCAAGGCTAGGTTTGTACACAACCTTGAACTACTCCAACTATGAAACAATAAATTCTAATTACCCAACCCACTGGCCATGATGTCGTGTTCCTCCATGACACTCAGGTGCTCTCATCCCTGAATCTCAGTGTTTTGTCATCACTGACCAGTCAATTTGCTTTCCCTCTTCATGCATGTTGGAACCTCAAAGTCCATTGCTTTAGTCCAGTGGTTCTCAACCTTCCTAATGCTGTTTAATACAGTTCCTATGGGTCGCGCCCCACAGGTTGAGAACCGCCACTTTAGTCAGTCACTCAACAACTCCACCAATTTCTAAAATCCTCAATGTCCTGGTTGATCTGCTTCTAAAACTCAGTTGTTCAACTTGTCTTCTCCAACATTCCAGAGCATCCTCTATGGAGCAGAATCTCTACAGAACAGGTTTCTATTGTAAGCCTGGACAACAGCACTGTCTGATTATCCCCAACCTGTTTCTCTAAAATTTGATTCTCAAAACAGATCCATTTTCAGCAGATCTAAGGTAGCACTGGTGTGGGAAGGAAAAAGAGAGTTTAATGGGTGTTAACCAGTTGTCAGTTCAAAGTAACACGCCCTTCTCTCTGCAAGCTTTTCTGAGCCCTTAGCTTTAAAAAAGACATTATCTTAAGTGCTTAGGACAGTTGCAATCTGTATGAAAAGACAACTAATGACTAAAAAATGTCAGCGTTAAGTGTCTGAGAAGAGGCCCAGAACACCCTAATTCTCTGGGGGGAGCCTTTGATGGCTTGGAAGATGTTGGCATCTTCTGGATTCAGAAATGTCCATATTACCATAAGGGTGATATTATCTATTTAAAAGAAAATCAGCGTCTCCGCTATGATCCAGGTAATCTAGTGGGTGATGAAGATACAACAGTAAAAAGATAAAAGTTTGTTCCTGTCCTCCGAGAATTTACACTTTAATGCAGATGTAAGGTCATTACAGAGAAGTCATTTAATTACAATTAGTATAAGTCCACAATAACAATAACAGAACATAAAAATGTCTTCAAAATGGAATGGAGGCAAATTCCTATTTTAAAGATGGACAAACAGGCCGAGGCCTTCAGTCATCTCTCCTCTAAGGGAGAGGGAGGTCTCCTTCTCCTAATTTCTTTTGCTCATCAGAACAGAGACTGGACTTCTGTCACTCCATTTCTCAGCTCTTAATAAAGGAGAATGAAATCTCACTCGGCTCGGCAAATTTGCCTATGTTTGTCACCTCAGCCCTGGACTCTAGTCCCCGGTGCTTGCCCTGACTGCCCAGATACAGGGAATGAGGAAATCTCTTCGTTAAGGATATAAGCGTCTTTGTAAAGGCTTTGAAGCCCATTACTGCTTCACTAAGTTCAGTTTCCCTCTCCCCCGTTAGCCTCTCTCCCATGACATTTTGTTCGTCTCCTTAAAAGTAATCGTAATTGTCATTTCTTCAGCTGCTTACCGTGTCTGTCTAAATACTATGCAATGTGCCCGTAACTGAATGCATGTCGAGTTAACCAGTCTCAATGCAACATACATTCAACAATATCTGCTAAGCACCTGTCTCAGTCTGCTCTCTGTTGCTGTCATGGAAGACCATTTATGAGCAACAGAAGGCTTTTGGCTCACAGTTCTGGAAGCGATGACATCCAAAGCAAGGGGTAAAATCTGGTGAGGATCATGCTGTGTCGTAACATGATGAAAGGCATCAAGTGGCAGGAAAGGGCAAAAGAGGCAAGAGCACACAGACCGGGCAGAAAAGGGAGCTGAACTCTCGCGAGAGCGACCTCACTTCCACAGTGATGCATCCTTCATTCACCATTCATCCGTCATCCACCTCATGGACTGAGGACATCCCTAAGCCCATACCTCCTCATACTGTCACAATGGCAATTAAATTCCAGCATGAGTTGGGAGACCAACATTTAAACCATAGCAGCACTTACAATGTACCCAGCACTCTTTTTGGAGAATGAACAAGTAGAAAAATAAATGCACGTGTGTAAAAAGTCAAATGGTGATAGTGTGATGGAGAAAAATAGAGCACAAAAATCAGAACAGAAGGGCAGCACCGGTGGCTCAAAGGAGTAGGGCGCCGGCCCCATATCCTGAAGGTGGTGGGTTCAAACCCGACCCCGGCCAAAAAACTGCAAAAAAAAAAAAAGAGAGAGAGAACAGAAAACGCCAGGGTCTAGGTGATGGTATGGAGTCATTCTTTCAGAAAAAGAGGCCAGTGAAACACCTACGATAAAAGTGATATCAGAGCAAAGTATGGAGAAAGTGAGAGGAAAACCCTCAAGATATTTGGGGTATGAAACATCCGGGCAGAGAAAAGAGCAAAAATAGAGGAAATTTAAAAATAGTGAGCTATGCTAAAACTTAAAGATTATACTAATTTATTTATCAAATAATTTGTTATGGGTCAGCAATACTCAAAATAATTATTGTGCAAATCCTAAAATGACTTAGATGAGTTCAGTTTGGTTTTCTACCAATCTAGAAGCAGTCCTTTGAAAATAAAGCCTCAAGCTAATATTAAGAGAGAAAATAGATATATTATCAGTTGCAGCTAAACGGACAAGTCCAATTACCTAAGTTTAGTTGATACACAGTATATTTTGCTTCCTGCATAGAAGAAAATTAGTTGAGATGGATTTTTACTTCTTTGTCCATTCTGATGACCAAGCTATACGCTAAAGCCCAGGGAAGCAGCATTGACTTATATTCATCTGCTTGAGTGTCCTTAGTGGTAAGTCAAAATTACAGACAAAGGTGATCAAGGAAAAATGAATGGGCAAGAAAATATTTGTTTATCAAAACCTGGAGCTCAAGGCTTAACAAAGGTCTTAACAAGATTATGTGGAAGCTAAAAAGTTGTACTGAAAGATCATAAAAATAGTACTATGGCTAACAACTATAAGAATTTAGGAGCAAGAGAGAAAAGATAAAAGTAACCAATTTCTACTTCTTTTTTCCATGAGAAAATGAGTCAACACCATCAATTTTGACTGTCCAGGACCTCTGCAACGTCACTCTTGAGACTTCCTTATAAGTTCCTTTTTTTTCCCCTTGTAAGTTCTAATATTAACATAGAACTCTTTTCCTCCCTGTATTTCATTCATTCATTTATTCAACAAATACTTACTGAGGACCTGCTGAGTATGCTTCTGATATTGTGCTTGGTCCAGAGAACACCATGGGTGAACAAGGCACATGGTCCCATCCTAAGGGACCGTCCTCTGTCAGGCAAAAGAGACATTCACTTTAAAAGAAAAAAAAAAGCAGTTGCCAGTTTTGCAAAGGAGAAGTTGAAGACTATTGGAAACATGTATCAATGAATGAATAAATACAGAAAATATGGTCTATGTACTCAATGGCATACTATTCAGCCTTAAAAAACAAGGATTTCTTGTCATTTGTGGTAACATAGACAAACCTGGAGGACATTATGTTAAGTGAAGTAAGTCAGACATGGAAGGTAAAACACCATATGATTTCACTTGTCTGTGGAATGTAAAACAGTTGATGTCATAAAAGTAGAGAAGAGAATGGTGGTTATCAGGGTATGGGATAGAGGGAAGGGAATTGGTAATACCTTAGTCAAAAGACAACAGGGCGGTGCCTGTGGCTCAGTCTGTAGGGTGCCAGCCCCATATACCGAGGGTGGCGGGTTCAAACCCGGCCCCGGCCAAACTGCAGCCAAAAAATAACTGGGCGTTGTGGCAAGCGCCGGTAGTCCCAGCTACTCGGGAGGCTGAGGCAAGAGAATCGTGTAAGCCCAAGGGTTGGAGGTTGCTGTGAGCTGTGTGAGGCCACTGCACTCTACCAAGGGCCATAAAGTGAGACTCTGTCTCTACAAAAAAAAAAAAGACAACAAAATTTCAGTTAGGCAGGAGGAATAAATTCAAGAACTCTATTGTACAACACGGTAACTGTATTTAATAACAATGTATTGTGCTAAGGAAAAACAGTAACAGAATAGATTTAAAGCGTTCTCATCATAAAAAAGATGAGAATCGCGGAAGCCCAGGAGCTGGAGGTTGCTGTGAGTCCTGTGACGTCATGGCACTCTACCAAGGGTGGTAAAGTGAGACTCTGTCTCTACAAAAAAAAAAAAAAAAAAAAAAAGATGAGGTAGGGCATTGTAAGTTAGCCAGATTCTGTAAATTTCTAGACACGCTAAAAGTCCCTCACTCTGGTCAAGATGGAGCAAAAACAACTAGATTTATACAGCCAAAATAAGAAAACTATATCAAACATCAAGTTTAAAGGTACTGAACACTGCCAAAAAGGGCAAGAAGCAGGAAAATTCCATCTCATTAGAGGAGATAAATCAACTAATAGAAACTGACCCAGATATGCTGGAGGTGGCTGGTTCAAACCCAGCCCCGGCCAAAAAAAAAGAAAGAAACTGACCCAGATCTGGCACAGATGTCATAATTAGCTTACTCAGGCATGGAAACAGTTATTATAACTGGATTCCATATGTTCAAAAGTTAATTAGAGACATGGAAATTATAAAAATGACAAAAATTAAACTATTAAAAGTAAGAATTACAATGTTTAAGATTTTACAAAAATACATAGTAACAACAGATTAGACAAACTGGATTAGAACAGACTACTGAACTTGAAGAAAATGCAATGGAAATCATCAAAAATGAAACTTACAGAGAAAATAAATTTATTTTTTTAAAAATTACAACTTAAGGTCTATAAAGTTGTTGTTGCGGCGGCGGGGCGCTAAGATGGCAGCGGCGGCGGCAGCCGTGGCGGGGGCGGGGCGCGGCAGCAGCGGCGCGGACCCCGGGCAGGAGCGGAGCCGGGCTCGGAGTTGGGCCGGCGTCGAACGCAACGAAGGCCGGAGGTGACTGCGGGCAGCTGGAAGGGCAGGGCTGGGGCAGGGGCACAGCTCGGACCGTGGACACTAATGGCGGCAGGCACGGCAGGGCCAGAGGCCGGCCTTCCTGCAGGCTGTAACAAACCCGGGTTCGAGTTCGGGCACCGCCTATTGGCCTCGGGCTGGCCAGTCCCCTTTCTAGGCCTCAGTGTCCTCGCCTGTAAGTGGGCCTGATTATGCCCGCCCAGGATGCCTGGCCCTCCAGGGCTTGCCTCAGAAGCTGCTCGAACGTGCACTTATTTGCCACCTTCTATTAAATCCCAGCGTTCCTGGTACCTGGCCAGGAGGTGTAGCAGGGGTTAGTTGCCACCCACACCTGAACTCACATTTTGGTGTTGCCAGTCACTACAGATGTGACCTTGAGCAAGTCTCTTTTCTCTGAGCTTGTTTCCTTGTGTGAAAGTCAGGAAGAATAGTAGTAACAGTGCTTAAGTAGTGCTCACTGATCCTCAGGCATCTAATTTTCACATCTAGTAGACAGGAACAGTTGTTATCTCACTGTAAATGTTAGGCAACTGAGGTACAGTGATATTAAGTCTTGCCCAAGGCCCCACAGTTTAGTCCAGTGCCTGGCACCCACTAGGACCCAACAAGTTGTAGTTATTATCTCAGACCTCTCCTGACTCAGTTCCCTCACGACAGGATGGAGCCAGGTGAGGAGCTGGAGGAGGAGGATTCCCCAGGCGGCCGTGAGGATGGCTTCACTGCTGAGCACCTGGCCGCGGAAGCCATGGCAGCCGACATGGACCCCTGGCTGGTGTTTGATGCCCACACCACGCCTGCCACCGAGCTGGATGCCTGGTTGGCCAAGTACCCGCCATCCCAAGTTACCCGCTATGGGGATCCTGGTTCACCCAACTCTGAGCCTGTGGGCTGGATTGCAGCATATGGGAAGGGCTACACCCCCAACTCAGGTGACGTGCAGGGCCTGCAGGCAGCCTGGGAAGCTCTGCAGACTAGTGGGCGACCCATCACACCGGCTACCCTCCGCCAGCTGGCCATCACCCACCACGTGCTCTCAGGCAAGTGGCTGATGCACCTGGCACCTGGCTTCAAGCTGGACCATGCCTGGGCTGGCATTGCACGGGCTGTAGTAGAGGGCCAGCTTCAGGTGGCCAAGGTGAGCCCACGGGCCAAGGAGGGTGGGCGCCAGGTCATCTGTGTTTACACGGACGACTTCACGGACCGCTTGGGTGTACTGGCAGCAGATTCAGCCATCCGTGCAGCAGGCATTAAGTGCCTACTCACCTACAAGCCTGACGTCTACACCTACTTGGGCATCTACCGGTCCAACCGCTGGCACCTCTGCCCCACTCTCTATGAAAGCCGTTTCCAACTTGGGGGTAGTGCCCGAGGCTCCCGGGTCCTGGACCGTGCCAACAATGTGGAACTGACCTAGTGGAGCCAAATGAGGAGCCAACTAACCTCTGCCCTCTGCTCCCCCCACACCCACTGAGGATGTATCCTTCTGTCTTCCTTCTCCTTGTCCCAAGAAGGCTAAGCCCCTCAGGGGAACTGCCTGCATCTTCAATGCCCTTGAACTTCTGCCCTCTGTTCAGGGCTGACTCAACCCCCTAAAAGCTGGAGGCTTTGGCTCCCTGAGGGCTGAGCCCTCCACCTTCCTCTTTGATGCTGCTCCCATCTATTGCCCAAGACCACAGGTTGGGTGTCTGAGAAGAACCTTCCTTGGCCACCGTCATCCCTGCTATTCTTTCCCTTTCTCCTGCATTCTCCTTTTCTTTCCTCCCTCCCTCACAGGGGAGAAAACTTAGTGCTTCCAATTGCTCTCCTTGGAGCCTTCATAGTCCAGGAGACAGGGGCCTTGCAGGCCTGAGCATGCCATTGTGGGGAGTAGGATAGTTGCGTCCACTCATCCCCTGTGAGGGGATGCTGGACATGGGGCCTGCCTCTCCCTGCCAACTCACACAGCCTGTACCACCTTCCTCTTTTCCTTGGCTACTTTGACTTGCGCCTGCTCTTGGCATTTCAATAAAACCCAGCTTGGGTCTGAAAAAAAAAAAAAAAAAAAATTACAACTTAAGGAAATTCCAAGTGACCTAATTTATTTTGTTTTCTTTTTTTTTTTTTTTTTATTGTTGGGATTCATTGAGGATACAAAGAACCAGGTTATACTGATTGTATTTGTTAGATAAAATCCCACTTATAATTGTGTCCCACCCCCAAAACATGTGTCACATACCATGACCACCACCACGCTCCCTTCTTCCTTCTCTCCACTCCCCTCATCCCCCACTGGGTACTAAGTCATTAATTGTTCTCACATCAGAATTGACTACATAGAATTCTTGCTTCTCCATTCTTGTGATGCTTTACTAAGAATAATGTGTTCCACTTCTGTCCAGGTTAATACAAAAGATGTCAAATCTTCATCTTTTTTAATGGCTGAATAGTATTCCATGGTATACATATGCCACAGCTTGTTAATCCATTCCTAGGTTGGTGGGCATTTAGGCTATTTCCACATTTTGGCGATTGTAAACTGCAAACAGTCTAGTTCAAGTGTCCTTATGGTAGAAAGATTTTTACAAAAGTTGTCAAATCTTCATATTTTTAATGGCTGAATAGTATTCCATGATTAACCACCCCTTGTTAATCTATTCCTGGGTTGGTGGGCATTTAGGCTATTTCCACATTTTGGTGATTGTAAACTTGAACAGTCTAGTTCAAGTGTCCTTATGGTAAAAGGATATTTTTCTTTCTGGGTAGATGCCCAGTAATGGGATTGCAGGATCAAATGGGAGGTCTAATTTGAGTTCTTTGAAGGTTCTCCATACTTTCTTGCAAAAAGGTTGCACTAGTTTGCAGTCCTACCAACAGTGTAAAAGTGCTCCCTTCTCTCCACATCCACGCCAGCATCTACAGTTTTGAGATTTTGTGATGTGGGCCATTCTCACTGGGTTTAGATGATATCTCAGGTGGTTTTGATTTGCATTTCTCTAATAATTAGGGACGACAAGCATTTTTTCATATGTTTTTTAGTCATTTGTTTGGGAATTAGGCCTTCTTTCAAATGGCCTAATTTATATGTAACTGAAATCTTTAAAGGGGCAGAAAAACATTCGAAGTTATAAGTAATGTTTTCCAAATTTGATTAAAACTCTAAACTCACAGGTCCAAGATGCTCAATAAACTAGTATAAGGGCTGTGAAAAAACTATATAAAGGCATATTATAACCAATTAGTTTAAAACAAGTGATTGAGATAAAATCTGTAAAATATAGGAAAAAGGTACATCATACACAGAAGAACAAAGCTCAGATAACAGGAAATATCTCATTGGAAACAAAACAAGAGAGTAAAAATGGTGTGTTTAAAGTGCTAACTAGGAGGAAGGAAACATTTGCCTAGAATTCTATAATCAGAGAAAATGTATTTCAAAATCAAAGATTAATTAAAATACTTAGAATATTAAAAAATGGAAAGAATTTATTAGCAGTGCACCTGCACTTAAAAGAAGTCTCAAAGACAGAAAGAAAATGATAACAAATGGAAACTTGAATCACAAGGGAATAAAGAGCAAGAGAAGTGTTAAGTACATAGGTAAAGGTTTTTGTTCAAGCAAAAATATTAAACATAGAGTATAGAATGAATAGCATGCATGTATTTTATATATTTTGTGTATATATAGGTAAAATGAGCAAAAACAGCACAAGGGTAAGGAATGAAGAAATGAGAATGCAATGTTATAAGCTCCTCATGCTATGAAGTGTTTGTCTATCACTTGAAAGTAGGCTATAGTCAGTTAAAGATATATATAGTAATCCCTTCAGCAATCACTAAATTAACAAAACAAAGAGTTGTAACTAATACGCCACAAAGGCATTAAGAGGGTATCATAAAAATAAGAAAGAAGAAACAAAGGATAAATGGTTATTAGTCACTATTCTCAAAAAATAACCCTGAGTTCTATGCATATGTGTGTATATGTATGTATGTGTGCATGTATATCATATATATAATGTATATAAACAATACAATATATGAAATGTAGAGAGAGACAGAGAAATATTTGTTACATGGAATTGGTTCACGTATTTATGGAAGCTGAGTAGTTCAAAAATCTATAGTCAGGGAAAGTAGCTAAAGATGGCTGACCAAAGACATCAACCGCCAGATCATCTCAAAAAGAAGGAAAAGTTTTAGATGAAAAATAAGGGGAAAAAATGTAGCTCAAGTATAATTCTGAGGGGAAACTGCCAGAACCTGCTGGACACTCCATGAGAAGTAGTTGTGGAGTAGAGCAAGAAGGAGTAAGAATGTGCATCAGTCCACCCCTGCAAAGCCTGGAGTTCAGTGAAAAGGGCAGGTGGTGTTGTTTTTCCTCCCTCCTTAACGGGCTGTGGCAGTCAGTGGGCTCCTGAGGTGTTAGAGTCTTTTCTGCCCTCATCAGCCCAAAAGTTGCTCGGATCACTTCTTGAGGACAAAGCACCAGGATGCCAGCCACCTTGGGATTGATGCTTCTCACCACAGGCATGAGCTAAGATAACAGGCACCGTTTTGCTTCTCCAGAACTGTGCACCTCTGTCCTCAGCCCCTCAATTTTTATTTGCTTATTCCCACACAAACATTCCCTAACTCTGGACCAGACTATGGGAGTCACAGGGGGCCTATGGGTCCTGGAAAATCTGCATGACCCCAGAGCATAAAAATTCTGGGTAGGCTGCCTTTTGAGAGAGGGAGAGAAGACCAGAGTGTTACTTCTCCTCCACTCAGACTTTTTTCCTTCCCTTCCTCTCTCCTGTCCACAGCTGCCAATAGACACTAGGCTGGGGCTCTCAGGAGTGGCTGGTTCTCTTCTCAGGCATACTGAGGCTTCCACAGAGAATGGTGCTCAAACTTTTCCTCTTAAAGACCTACAGAAAACTAAGGGGTGCTTGGGCTGTTAGCTACTTGTTCATTGACCTTCCTTAGTACTGCTTGTTTGCTACATTAGATCAGGGCACACCCCAAAGCAGAAGGGCATCAAACCTGCTTAAGCACCTCATAGACAACTTGGGACCATCATACTTCGTGCCATGGTAAGGGATTGATCTTTGGAGACCTGGGAATAGGTTCACAGACCAGATCCTGTACCCTGATAACTTCTTCATGTTGCTTGGAGGTATGGAGAGGAGATGTGTGAAATAATCTCGAGAGAATAGGGAGGCCACATGGGCAGACCTGAAAAGAGAGTACAAAGTCGTTCCCAGCCCCAACATACACATGGAGCAGCTGGAGACTAAGGAGAGACAATTATTCAAGTTCCAGTCCAAAGGAAAGAGAAAACTGTGTCCCAGCTCAAAGACAGTCAGACAGAACATCTCCCTCTATTAATGGAAGTGACTTTTTGTTCTATTCAAATATTTAATTGATTGAATAGGGTCCACTCACATTAGGATAGGAAATTTGTTTTACTCAGTCTAGTGGCACAAATGATAATTTCATCCAGAAACACCTTAGTAGACATGCAGAATAATGTTTAACCAAATATCTGAGCACACCATAGCCCAGCCAAATTGATACATAAAATTAACAATCCCAGATGGAATAAGTAGAAAACAAATACAGTACAACCTCTGTTGGCTGAACACCAAGGGACTGTAACAAACAGGTTAACACACAGAGGTGATCAACATAAGGAACTAAGCCTACCATACTGTATGTACATGTGGTGCATGTCCAGTCTATGAAAATTAGGTGACCTTAAGGAGGTAGTCAATGTAGGGAGGTGACCAACTCTAAATGTTCTACTGTAGTAAGATAAAAGATTTAAATGTAACCATATAAATAATTACACTAAATGTAAGTGGTCTAGACACCAAAATTAAAAGGCAGATATTATCAGATTGGATTAAAACACAAAACCTAACTACTTGATACCTACAAGAAAAGAACTTTAAATATAAAGACATAAATAAGTTAAAAATAAAAACTAATAAATACAGCATACTAATACTAATCAAAAACTGTAGTGGCCATATTAAAATCAGAAAAATTAGATCGCAGAGCAAGCAAATTACAAGTGCTAAAGAATGCCATTTCATAATGATAAAGTGATCATCATTATGACCTTATCAGAAAAAACATAAACATATGATGTAGAAAAAAAGTTTTCATATCAATGGCCCAAGATTACATCTTAAGAAATTTAAATGAAAAAAGTAATACAAAAAATAATAATGCATATCAGAATAAGGATCATATAGGAAAATAGAAAAAGAAAAAAAAACAGTAAGACTATTATTGGTCATTGAATTCTTTTCTGAAAAAGAATCCATTAGAATTCACCTCAGTAAATGATTGAACAGTGTAAGTGTATATATGTATAATTCTGTAAGGTTAGATTAGTAATTTAAAACTTCAACAGGGCATTAGAATTACTTATGGAGCTTATTTAAAATGCATGTGCCTTGCCCTCCATGAGTGTTTTAATTCAAGTCTGAGTATGCATATTTAAAATTTCTCTGGCAACTCTGATGGACACACATCAAGATTAAGAACAATTGACTTACGTCACCTAAGACTCAAAATCCACAATAAGTGGATTGACTTATGTTTTGTATCAATACACTGAGGTAATGAGACAAAGAATTCCTCAGAAATTAAAGTGTGTCAAAAGAATCCAAGATGATGGCTGAGTAACAGCCTCCCTGCAACAGGGCATGGTGAGTCTGGGGAGATAAGACTCCAGGCATCTCTGGCTGATGGGATCTGCCTATAATCATCCCTTTGAGGATACAGGGAGTCAGCAAGGGACTTGTGGACCCCCAAGAGAAAGACAAAACAGTGGAAAACTGGCAAGTGGTTGTGTGTGTCCAATCGACCTAATCCCGCTGGCAGCCATAAGTACAAGCAGAAGTGAGACTGCAAATCGGAAAGGCCTTACCTGTGAACTGTTTCAGTGTTTTTGGACTTGGCACTCAGTTGAACTGCCTTTGGGGAGAGCTTGTGCAGGAGTTCAGAGAACTTTGGGCATTGTCTAAGGCCCCAGACTGAGCCACTAAGGCGGACAAAGCTAATAGTGTTTGGCTCTGGGCCACAGGGAGCAATTGTGAGAGAACTGCCCCGGGTCGCAGAGCAAGGATCAGGTGAGAGCTAGTAACCTAGTGATTGAGCAGCCTAAAGGCAGGGACTGAGCTGCCTTACAGCCTTAACCCTCAAGGGCAGAGTGAGACTGGTTTTGGCACATTGGAGCCTCGGGATGTTGCCCTACATAGAGTGCCGTGGCGTTGCTCATAGCAACCTCAAACTCCTGGGCTTGGCAACACCCAGACCTCCATAAGAGCTGCACCCTGACCCCCAACCCATGACCCGTGCCTGCTGGGCCTATGCTTGCCCTGACCAGGAACTGCAGGAGCCGCGCAACCCTGCATCCTCCCTCCTGAACCCTCCCTGCATCCACAATGGCCCGCTCATCTGGCCAGGGAATCTGGTAGCCACGTGCCCTCCGGAACCCTCCCTGCCTCTGCGCAAAGCCCTTCTCCTGGCCAAAAACTGCTGGAGCCTTGGGCTCTCTATGCCAAAGTCACTGGACACTAGGCGCTGCCAGAACTGTGCACCTCCCATCCTGTTGCTGGATCCAGGTGTGTCACACTCCGAAGCTGCTTCTACAACCAGAACTCCCTGGCTGGGGCAGCCCCAGAGGAACTACACAGGGCCACTCCATACAAAGATCCAGCAATAATAGAGTGATCCCACTGGGGTCTAATCTTGGACAAACACCTCCCCAAATCTGAGGACGGCCAGAGGCAACAGTGAAAAACAATCATGAGGTGAAATCAACAGAAAAACACTGGCAATATGAATAGTCAGAGTAGATTAACTCCCCTACTAGGATCAATGGGGCAGACACAGCACAAGATCCCATGCACAAACAAATACCTGAGATGTCAGAAATCGAATTCAAAATATGGATAGCAAATAAGATCGAATTAGAATTCCAAGCAGTAACCCAAAAGATATCTCAAGAATTCAACAAATTCAAAGACCCAATGACCAAAGATTTCGACACATTGAGACAAGAAGTTGCATCCCTCAAAGATCTGAGAAACACAGTAGAATCCCTCAGTAACAGAATGGAGCAAGCAGAAGAAAGGATTTCTGACATTGAAGACAAAGCTTTCGAACGCTCCCAAACTTTCAAAGAGGAAGAGAAATGGAGGCCAAAAACAGATTACTTTCTCAGACAGCTCTGGGACAATTTGAAGAAAACCAATATTCATCTTATAGGGATCCCCAAAAGCAAAGAAGTGGCTTCACAAGGCAGAGTCTCTTCTCCATGAGATTATGAAAAGGAACTTTCCAGACATGCCAAGAGATTCTGAAATTCAGATAGCAGACAGTTTCAGAACTCCAGCATGACTCAACCCGAATAAGACATCCCCCAGACACATCATAATCAATTTCACTAAAGTTAATGTGAAGGAGAAAATTCTGAAAGCAGCCAGACAAAAGAAAACCATCACCACAAGGGCAAGAATATTAGAATAACTGCAGATCTCTCTGCTGAAACCTTTCAAGCTAGAAGAGTATGGTCATCGACTTTTAATCTCCTAAAACAAAATAACATTCAACCCAGGATCTTGTACCCAGCTAAACTGAGTTTGATTTAAGACAAAGAAATTAAATACTTCAATGACATTCACATGTTGAAGAAATTTGCCATAACTAAACCAGCTCTCCAGGATACTCTCAGACCTATCCTTCATAAAAACCCACATAATCCTCCACCACAAAAGTAAACCCACCCAGAAAATTTTGATCAAATTCCAACTTCCACAGTCACAAAAGTATTTAAAATGTCCACCGGACTCTCAAAATGCTTATCAATATGCTCAATTCATGTGAATGGTTTAAATTGTCCTATAAAGAGGCACAGGGTGGTGGACTGGATACAAAAACTCAAGCCTGATATCTGCTGCATACAAGAATCGCATCTTACGTTAAAAGACAAATTTAGACTCAAGATGAAGGGATGGTATCTATACTCCAGGCAAATGGAAAGCAGAAAAAAGCAGGCGTTGCCATCCTATTCTCCATCACAATAGGCTTTAAACCAACTGAAATAAGGAAGGATAAGGATGGACACCTCATATTTGTTAAAGTTAATACTCAATATGATGAGATCTCAATTATTAGTATTTATGGACCCAACAAGAATGCACCTCAATTTATAAGAGAAACTCTAATAGACATGAGCAACTTGATTTCCTACAGTTCATACTAGTTGGACATTTTAACACCCCTTTAGCAGTGCTGGATAGATCCTCCAAAAGGAAGCTAAGCAAAGAAATTTTAGATTTAAACTTCACCATTCAACATCTGGACTTAACAGACATCTACAAAACATTTCATCCCAACAAAACTGAATACACATTCTTCTCATCAGCCCATGGAACATACTCCAAAATCAACCACATCCTAGGCCACAAATCTAACCTCAGCAAATTTTAAAAAATAGAAATTATTCCTTGCATCTTCTCAGACCATCATGGAATAAAAGTTGAACTCAATAACAACAGGAACCTGCATGCCCATACAAAAACATGGAAGCTAAATAACCTTATGCTCAAAGATAGATGGGTTATAGACGAGAATAAGAAGGAAATCACCAAATTTTTGGAACAAAGCAACAATCAAGACACGAATTATCAGAACCTCTGTGATACTGCAAAGGCAGTCCTAAGAGGGAAATTTATAGCACTGCAAGCCTTCCTCAAGAAAATGGAAAGAGAAGAAGTTAATAACTTAATGGGACATCTCAAGCAACTGGAGAAGGAAGAACACTCCAACCCCAAACCCAGCAGAAGAAAAGAAATAACCAAAATCAGAGCAGAATTAAATGAAATTGAAAACAAAAAAATTATACAACAGATCAATAAATGCAAACATTGTTTTTTTAAAAGGACCAATAAAATAGATAAACCTTTGGCCAACCTAACCAGGAAAAAAAGAGTAAAATCTCTAATTTTATCAATCAGAAATGGTAACGATGAAATAACAACAGACCCCTCAGAAATTCAAAAAATATTTACTGAATACCACAAGAAACTCTACTCTCAGAAATATGAAAATCTGAAAGAAATCGACCAATACCTAGAAGTACGCCACCTACCAAGACTTAGCCAGAATGAAGTGGAAATGTTGAACAGGCCTATATCAAGTTCTGAAATAGCATCAACTATACAAAATCTCCCTAAAAAGAAAAGCCCAGGACCAGATGGCTTTACCTCAGAATTTTACCAAACCTTTAAAGAAGAACTTGTACCTATATTACTAAACCTCTTCCAAAATATAGAAAAGAAGGAATATTACCCAACACATTCTATGAAGCAAGCATCACCTTGATCCCCAAACCAGGGAAAGACCCAACAAGAAAAGAAAATTATAGCCAATGTCACTAATGAATATTGATGCTAAAATATTCAATAAGATCCTAACGAACAGAATCCTTCAACACATCAAAAAAATTATACACCACGACTAAGTGGGATTTATCCCAGGCTCTCAAGACTGGTTCAATATACATAAATCTATAAATGTAATTCAGCATAAACAAACTAAAAAATAAAGACCATATGATTCTTTCAATTGATGCAGAAAAAGCTTTTGATAATATCCAGCATCTCTTCATGATCAGAACACTTAAGAAAATTGGTATAGAAAGGACATTTCTTAAACTAATAAAGGCCATCTACAGCAAACCCACAGCCAATATCATATTGAATGGAATTAAATTGAAATCATTTCCACTTAGTCAGGAACCAGGAAATGTTGCCTATTTTCTCCATTGCTCTTTAACATTGTAATGGAAGTTTTAGCCATTGCAATTAGGGGGGAAAGGTGATCAAGAGTATCCACATAGGGTCAGAAGAGATCAAACTTTCACTCTTCACAGATTATATGATGGTATATCTGGAAAACACCAGGGATTCTACTGCAAAACTTTTAGAAGTGATCAAGGAATACAGCAATGTCTCAGGCTACAAAATCAACACCCATAAATCTGTAGCCTTTATATATACCAACAATAACCAAGCTGAAAAAAGAGTCAAGGACCCCCCGGGCGATTGAAGCAGCTTCAAAAATGTACTACTGGGACCTGATTAAACTAAAAACTTCTGCACAGCCAAGAACAAAGCAAGTAAAGCAAGCAAACAGCCCTCAGACTAGGAGAAGATATTTGCAGGTTATGTCTCCAACAAAGGTTCAATAACCAGAATCCACAGAGAATTCAAGCGTATAAACAAGAAAAGAACAAGTGATCAGATCACAGGCTGGGCAAAGGACTTGAAGAGAAACTTCTCTGAAGAAGACAGGTGCACGGCCTACAGACATATAAAAAAATGTTCATCATCTTTAATCATCAGAGAAATGCAAATCAAAACTACTTTGAGATATCATCTAACTCCAGTAAGATTAACCCATATCACAAAATCCCAAGACCAGAATTCGTTGGTGTGGATGTGAAGAAAAGGGAACACTTCTACACTGCTGGTGGGAATGCAAATTAATACATTCCTTTTGGAAAGATGTTTGGAGAACACTTAGAGATCTAAAAATAGATCTGCCATTCAATCCTATAATTCCTCTACTAGGCATATACCTAAAAGACCAAAAATCACATCATAACAAAGATATTTGTACCAGAATGTTTATTGCAGCCCAATTCATAATTGCTAAGTCATGGAAAAAGCCCAAGTGCCCTTCAATCCACAAATAGATTAATAAATTGTGGTACATGTACACCATGGAATATTATGCAGCCTTAAAGAAAGATGGAGACTTTACTTCTTTCATGTTTACATGGATGGAGCTGAAACACATTCTTCTTAGTAAAGTATCTCAAGAATGGAAGAAAATGTATCCAATGTACTCAGCCCTACTATGAAACTAAGTAATGGCTTTCACATGAAAGCTATAACCCAGCTATAACTGAAGAATAGGAGGAAGGGGGAAAGAGAGGGGAGGGAGGGGAGAGGTGGATGGAGGGAGGGCGATTAGTGGGATTACATCTGTGGTGCATCTTACAAGGGTATATGTGAAACTTAGTAAATGTAGAATGTAAATGTCTTAACACAATAACTAAGAAAATGCCAGGAAGGCTATGTTAACCAGTGTGAGGAAAATGTGTCAAACGGTCTATAAAACCAGTGTATGGTGCCCCATGATTGCATTAATGTACACATCTATGATTTAATAAAAAAAAGAAGAAGAAAAAACAGTCAAGGATTCTATTCCTTTCACAGTAGTGCCAAAGAAGATGAAATATTTGAAAGTATACCTAACAAAGGACATGAAAGATCTCTAAAAAGAGAACTATGAAACTTTAAGAAAGGAAATAGCTGAAGATGTTAACAAATGGAAAAACATACCATACTCATGGCTGGGAAGAATCAACATTGTTAAAATGTCTATACTACCCAAAGCAATATATAATTTTAATGAAATTCCTATTAAAGCTCTATTGTCATACTTTAAAGATCTTGAAAAAATAATACTTCGTTTTATATGGAATCAGAAAAAACCTTGAATAGCCAAAACATTACTCAGCAATAAAAACACAGCAGGAGGAATCATGCTACCAGACCTGAGACTGTACTATAAATCGATAGTGATCAAAACAGCATAGTATTGGCACAAAAACAGAGAAGTAGATGTCTGGAACAGAATAGAGAACTAAGAGATGAATCCAGCTACTTACCATTATTTGATCTTTGACAAGCCAATTAAAAACATTCAGTGGGGAAAAGATTCCCTATTTCACAAATGGTGCTGGGTGAACTGACTGGCAACCTGTAGAAGATTGAAACTGGACCCACACCTTTCACGATTAACTAAGATAGACTCTCACTGGATAAAAGATTTAAACTTAAGACATGAAACTATAAAAATACTTGAAGAAAGTGCAGGGAAAACTTTTGAAGGAATCGGCCTGGGTGAATATTTTATGAGGAAGACTCCTTAGGCAATTGAAGCAGTATCAAAAATACATACAAACATAAAGCTTCTGCACAGTCAAGAATATAGTAAGTAAAGCAAGCAGACAGCCCTCAGAATGGAGAAAATATTTGCAGGTTATACCTCCAATAAAGGTCTAATAACCAGAATCCACAGAGAACTCAAACATATTAGCAAGAAAAGAACACATGATCCCATCTGAGGGTGGGCAAAGGACTTGAAGAGAAACTTCTCTAAAGAAGATGGATGCATGATCTACAAACACATGAAAAAAAGCTCATCATCCTTAATCATCAGAGAAATGCAAATCAAAACTACTTTGAGATATCACCTAACCCCAGTAAGAGTAGCCCACATAACAAAATCCCCAAATCAGAGATGTTGGTGTGGATGTGGAAAAATGGGCACACTTCTACACTGCTGGTGGGAATGCACACTAATACATTCCTTCTGGAAGAATGTTTGGAGAATACTTAGAGACCTAAAAATAGACCTGCCATTCGATTCTATAATTCCTTTACTAGGATCATACCCTGAAGACCAAAAATCACAATATAACAAAGACATCTGTACCAGAATGTTTATTGCAGCCCAATTCATAATTGCTAAGTCATGGAAGAAGCCCAAGTGCCTATCGACCCACAAATGTACTAGCAAATTGTGGTACATGTATACCATGGAATATTATGCAGCCTTAAAGAAAGATGGAGACTTTGAGTCTTTCATGTTTACATGGATGGAGCTGGAACATATTCTTCTTAGCAAAGTATCTCAGGAATGGAAGAAAAAGTATCCAATGTACTCAGCCCTACTATGAAGCTAAATTATATCTTTCACATGAAGGCTATAACCCAACTATAGCATAAGACTATGAGGAAAGAGCCAAGGGAGGGGAAGGGAGGGGGGAGGTTAAGGTGGAGGGAGGGTAATGGGTGGGACCACATCTACAGTGCATCTTAGAATGGGAACAGGTGAAACTTACCAAAGGCAGAATACAAATGTCTACATACAATAACTAAGAAAATGCCATGAAGGTTACATTGAACAGTTTGATGAGAATATTTTAGATTGTATATGAAACCAGCACATTGTACCCCTTGATTGCACTAATGTACACAGCTATGATTTAACAATAAAAAAATTTAAAAAAAAATGAAAGTGCATCAACAGTGACAAACTATGAGGAAAGTGAGAAATTGTGAGAGCATGTAGCTCTTCCACACTGTACATGCCCTTCACTAAAATGTAATGTCATGTATGACAACCCAACCTGACAACCCAATGTCCTCCATTTATTTCTTAATTATATATAAATATGTAATATGTGTGCTAATATTTAGCACATTATTTGTTAATTAATATATGCCAATATATTAATATGTAATGAATATTAATAAATATTTCTTATATGTTGTATATTATATATTTTACAAGATAAACATTTTTTAAATAGTCAGCTACATACATATTTAGTCAACCACAAATATACAGTTTGAGTCAGGGAAGTCAGAGATCAGGGTGCCAGGATGGTCTAGTGAGGGCCCTCTTCCTGTCTTAGAGGTGACTGCCTTTCTACTGTGTCCCAACAATGTGAGGAGAGACAGGGAGGAGGTTCTTGAATGTCTCTTCTTAAAGGGATGCTAATCTCATCACAAGACCTAACTACCTCCCTAAGATTCATCTCCAAATACATTGGGGGTTACAGCTTTAACATGTATTTTGGTAAGGTACAAACATTCAGTCCATAGCATATATCAATGTTAAAAGTAATTATCTTTGGAAGATAAACGATTTCTTTTAATATTTCCATGTTTTCTACATTTGCTACAACAAATATGTACTCTTTATGTAATCGAGGAGGGAAAAATCCACAATAAGTTACAATTTTTTATGGCTTAGAAAGGCTTCTGCTTTCAGCCAAAACAGAGTAACTTGGAAAGAAGCAATTCTGCCACTGAAAATAACAAATAAAGGTTGTGAAGCACAGAAAAACAATTAGAATGAAGGTACCAAGATGCTAACACAGGCAGGGCTTGAAAGAATGAGATCACAGAAAGAAAACTCAGTGAGGTGACATTTTTCAATGCTTTCTCATTCATTGCCTTTTAATTCATAAGTAGCGTGGACCAGAATACTTAGAAAGTGAGAAAAAAATGGATAGTTGGGAAAAAAAAAATTGAATAGAATTTTCAGCAGTCTCAACAACCAGAAAGACATACTTGATCCTGTAGATAAGGCAGGCTCAGAAAAGTGAACTTGGTGCCTAGGGTCAAAAAAGAGTACCTGCTAAGATACTAAAAATCTCAGCAGGACTATTGGCGATCTTATTGTGCCTAACAGAGAAAAAATAGAGTTAATTGTCTCCTTATTAGAAAGATACCGACAAGCCACCTAAGAGCTTTTGAAGGACTATTCCATAGTAATTGAGGTGAAGTAGAAATAAATCATGTCTTTAAACAGACAAAGATCAAAGTTATAATAACATTAAGTCCTGATTAAATTATAGTGATTTGCTCTCCTCTAGAGGAAAATAATCTCTACACTATTTCCCACACAATGTCTGATATTAAATCAAAAATTACCAGGTATACATATCAAAAGAAAAGTATAGGGTGGGGCCTTGGTGTGTGTCACACTTTATGGGGGCAAGACATGATTGCAAGAGGGACTTTACCTAACAATTGCAATCAGTGTAACCTGGCTTATTGTACTTTCAATGAATCCCCAACAATAAAAAAAAAAAAAAGAAAAGAAAAGTATAAGACATAGACCAGATGATAACAATGAAAGGAGTTATTTAGAAAAGGAAATATAACTGGAGAAAAAAGCACAGACATTCAAGAAAGAATGAAGGGCAGTAGAAAGGGTAAATATGGGGTTAAAGCTAAATAAGTACTGCCTATAAAACAGTAATAAAAATGCCTTGTGGCTTTAAATGTATAGAGTTTTTAAATACAACAAAAATATACAGAGAAGACTCAATAGTTCCAGGCATGTATACACCCACTAACACAGCTTTGAATATATAAAGTTGAAAGATTAAAAGGAGTAATAAACAGTTTCCCAGTCATAGTGGGAGAGCTTACCGTATCACTGTATTTTTAATAAAACAAATGCAAAATATGAGAATATAGAGCTGTGTTGTCTAATATGATAACAAGGCACATCTGGCTATTAAACACTTAAAATGTGGCTAGTATAACTGAGGAATGAGATTTTAAACTTTATTTATAATTTGAATTAATTTAACTTATATGTAAAAACTGAAGCACTGTAAGTTTATTTTGTTAACTGCAATTTTATTGTTTTGGTAGGGCTTCATTTCACTTTATTGCATTGGACAAAATATTATTGCTGTACTATAGCAATTATGTCAGATGGTTGTATCAGTTTTAGTATTACACATAAAGAAAGCATCAGTCTAGCTGGTGATTTATTAAGTGGGGATTACTTTTTTCTATGCACCAACCAAAACATTTTAGTGTGCTTAGTTGAATATTTTATACATACAGTTAAAGTGATGACTGTGTAAATTATAAGACTAATTAATAAAAGAATTTATTTTAATCATAATGTAAATGAATTATTTTTCCAACTTCAAAAGTACATTTTTGAATTTAAAATTAAGGCATTCTACATATGCAGAAATGAGCAGAGATGCAAAAACTACTACTACGACTGGAACAGTAACTTTTTAAGTAGACCAACGAAAGGGATGCTGCAAATTTTACAATAAATGGTGATTTTACTTTTCTGTGACAGAACAAAGCAAAAAGCTCATTTTTGTTGTTTAAAAAAGTTTTAAGAATTAAAATGAAAAGTATTGATACATTTTCAGCACATATAAAAAGTTCACTCACAGTAGTCACAAAAGAATTGGCGACACTAACCACCTGAAATCAGAATTTAATGTCCATTAAAATATGCTGGACAGCTCTTTTTCCGGCTGGAACCATGGAGGGTGTTGAAGAGAAGAAAAAGAAGGTTCCTGCTGTGCCAGAAACCCTTAAGAAAAAGCGAAAGAATTTCGCAGAGCTAAAGATCAAGCGTCTGAGAATGAAGTGAGCCCAAAAATGCTTCGAAAGGCAAGGAGGAAGCTTATCTACCCTGTTTCCCCAAAAATAAGACATCCTCCAAAAATAAGACCTACTTACAGGAAAGATAAGACATCCCCTGAAAATAAGACCTAGCACATCTTTGGGAGTACACCTTAAAATAAGACACTGTCTTATTTTCGGGGAAACAGGGTATGAAAAGCTAAGCATTATCATAAAGAATATAGGCAGATGTACAGAATTGAGATTCGGATGGCTAGGATGGTAAGAAAAGCTGGCAACTTCTATGTACCTGCAGAACCCAAATTGGCATTTGTCATCAGGATCAGAGGAATCAATGGTGTGAGTACAAAGGTCTGAAAGGTGTTGCAGCTTCTTCACTTCGCCAGATCATCAATGGAACTTTTGTTAAGCTCAACAAGGCTTCCATTAACATGCTGAGGATTGTAGAACCGTATATTGCATGGAGGTACCCAAATCTGAAGTCAGTAAATGAGCTAATCTACCAGCGTGATTATGGCAAAATCAATAAGAAACGAATTGCATTGACTGATCACAGTTTGATTGTGTGATCTCTTGGTAAATATGGCATCATCTGCATGGAGGATCTGATTCATGAGATCTATACTGTTGGAAAACGCTTCAAAGAAGCAAATAACTTCTTGTGGCCCTTTTGTTATCATCTCCACAGGGGGAATGAAGAAAAAAACAACGCACTTTGTAGAAGGTGGAGATGCTGGTAACAGGGAAGACCAATCAATAGGCTTATTAGAAAAATGAATTAAGGTATCTGCCCTGATTGTTTTTGTAATCTGGTCAGTTAATAAACAGTGACTGCTTTCAAATTGAAAAAAATAATAATATATATATATATATATGCTGGACAACTTTTAATAGAATTAAGTCTTGTAACTTAATCCAACTATAAAACAGTTTGGAGTTTACAGAAAACCGTCAACCATTTTTAGACATAGATATGAAAAAATAAATTATGGTTTCAGATATGGAAATTTTGTTAGAAAGCCTTAAGGAAAAACCAAAAAAGATATCTTACTCTTTGCAATTTTGTAAATATCTTTAGTTGAGCTACTAAACCATTGACTATAAATTACAAGACCTTTCTAAAAATATTAAAGACCAATTGATTAAAATTTTGAATAATTAAAGTACTTTTCTTTAACTTTAGATGAGTTGTACAGTATAGGAGACCCTGCTTAATTAAATTTGAGGTATATATTACCTAAAAAAAATTTCAAATAAAATTATAAATTCACAAAAATTTGAACTTGTATCCTACTTTTCCACATCTGTCAAAGAAGAAATTTACAACTATATGTGAAAAAAAAAAGTTTCTATCACAACAGATGGTACATCAGTTATTTTAGAACAAAACTCCAGATTTGCTAGAATTTTAAGTAAGAGACTCGTGTTTTCCTCATTACTTCATTCCAATGTGTAACGTATAATGAAAATATTTGTTCTCATCTTTCTGAAATGGTCTCTATGAAGAGCTTCATGCATACTGTTAAAACAGTTCAATATGTGTATCCAAATGCTATGAATCATCACTGATTTGTGGAACAATTGAAAGAAATAAAAGATGAATTTGGTTGTCTTATGTTCTTTGCCAATTTCATAGATGGAGTAGTGGAAGAGTTTTACAAATACTTATTGCCTTGTTGACTCCAATTCAAGAATTTTTTTAAATGAAAGGAATGCCTCTTAAATATTCAATAATCAAAAACAAAAAAAAAAATGTTAGTTTGATTTATGTTTTCTCACTGGTATCACAATGCATATGAAGGAGCTATATTTCAAGTCCCAGGGAAAGAAAAAGCTCATTGTAACCTCCCTAGGCAGGTATACAAATTTATGTTGACATTAAAACTTGCTAAACTACAAATCAATAATAATGATTTTTTTTAGACATTTTTATAACATGAATCAATATATAGAGGATTTTAATTGTCATCAAAAGTGTTACGTAAATTGACTATAAAAACCACAGAATATTTGAATAATGCTTTCTTGATATTGATAAATTTAAAGTTGCTTTTCAGCTTTCATAACATCCCTTTGAATTGATATTAATTTGTGTATGGTAGTTTGTGTAGCTATCATTATTAGTTATTTTAGCACTTACTTTTATAAGTTACAACTACTCTTTAGATAATCTGGTCCTCTGTTTTGTTTTTAATTATTTGAACAATAGGTCCTTAAAACAGATTTTATTTCTACTTTGTGAAAGGGTAATTCACATGTTTTATGGGAATCAATTATAATAAGTATATTTTTGATATAGATAATTCAATAAATTTACCTAACTTGTACAGATGAAGTTTTGAAAATTTTATCTTTTTCCTTCAGAATCAAATCAAGTCTTCTAAAACAGATAAACTAGTTTTGTAAACGTAGATGAAAATTTTTTTAAATGACTTTTTTGCCATTTGATTCAGGTACCAAAAACTTCAAAGATTGGTTGGAACAACCCGGGTATGTAACTCCATGAGTTTACTTTTTCAACAGTAAATTTTATGGAATCTAAATACAGATCAAAATTTAGTGCCTGCATTGAAATGTGCTATAAGTATAAAATATACAACACATATTATGATTAATATGAATAAGATTAACATGAAATAATTTAATGAATGATTTTATAATAATTGCACATTGACATGGAAATGTTTCAAATATATTGTGTTAAACACAATATGTGAAAAATTAATTTCACCTATTTATTTTACTTCGAAATGTAGACTCCAAGTAATTTTAAAGAATTACCTATGGGGTACCATAAGAATGACCAACTTGGAATGACCAAGTAGCTTCAGTGCACATGGAACATTTACCAAAATTAATCATATGCTGGCCCCTGAGGCTAGTTTCAGTAACTCTCAAAGAATTTAAATTACTCCAAGTGCATTCTATCATTTACGAGGTTATCTGCTGTACATTTATAATAATGCAAAAAAACAGAAGCAATAAAAATGCCCAATGTCAAAATAATACTCAAGCAAGCAAATATGTCAGATTTGTCTTATACAATTATTAAAATAGAAAACATGAATGATACAAAGCTACATAGGAGAAATAAATATCACACAAAAATATAGCACTCAAAACATATAGGCCTACATTTTTATAAATAGTATGTATTTTAAAAATAAATGTTATATAGTCAGACATAAAACTTCATAATTTCATCTGGCTCAAAGTACTAATGATCTTTCCTTATATACTTTCTCTCAAATAGTCAATAAACATTACACTTTAGAGATGACATTTTGGATGATATTTTTAGTAAAATGGTTAAAGACTATTTTTTAAACATGCTTTTTACTAGCTTAGAAAAATGGGATCTTACTCTAATAGTATTCCTGAATAGCAAAAAATATATAGAAAACCACTATAACTTGATGATCCTAATGTAATTTGAACTTTCCAATTAAATTTTTTTAAGTTTCAATTTAATTTCTTATGCACAACGGTGGAATTCTGAAATATTAATTCCGTATTTACCCACAAAAGACAGAACTTTCTTCCACTGGAATATAATAATAGTATTTACTTTGTAAGAAATCCATTAGCAAAGTAACAATGATGATTCATAAATACATAAAATATATTTTCCTTAATGTCTGGGCCAATGGGTAAGTAGTTGAAAGAATTTTTTCTTTTTCTTTTTCCTTTTCTTTCCCTTTTTCTTTTTTGAAAATAAAAGGAAGCTACTTTTAGGGGGTAAAAAATGACCATTCAGGTTATTTGTGTTCAATACATGCAGAAATAGGGTAGAAAACAAGCCATTATAGCAACTGACACTTTTTTTAATATTTGCACGTTCAGTACTTGTTTTGCAAAGACCAAGAATGTGTGAATATTGTCCACTAGTTGGCTGATTTAGAAGTCTCTAGTAGCCTAACTTTTAATTGGACACTTAAAAAAAAAAACACAGTAATCGGAAAGTTCAATATTGTAAGTAAAAAGGATAATAAGTGAGGATATTTCAAAAAGCTATATTTATTTAAAGAGCAAACAGTAAATTGGCTTACTAGGGAGAGTAAAGTGAATTACCCATAAATTCGTCCTTCCAAAGAGCACTACGCTCCCACTAAAAGAGCAGAAAGTGAGTCTTTGTAGCAAGAGCCTCAGAATAATTTTCTTCTCTCCAAAGGGGCTTTGTTCCTCTTAATTTTCAGAATGGTAAAGATCACAAATTCCTCTATTTTATAAATTTCCCTCCCTCTGACCTCACTATCAATATTTTTTCCTGTCCTTACTCCTATTGGTTGGTATCTTTATCTTATGGTCTTCCTCCTTTAGGCTGTCTCAAATCTTCTGTGGAATTGCATGTTTGTTTGTAAACAGAAAATTTAAAATAAATAAGTTAGATGTATGTATATTAAATTTGTCACTTTCTCCATTGTCAAGATCCAGTGTGCTTTACAAGTTAATGAACACGGTTATCCTCAACATGATGGCTGATGCCTCCTTTTAGATTCTTTCTTTCATTTTTTTATTCACAAAAGTAGGAATGAATGCTGTGGAGAGTGCTGTCCAGCCACCAGCCCCCGGTACCAGCAGGGTGAAAGCCAAATGGCCAGGAGCCCAACTAGCCCTTACTTCTCACCTCTTAGGGTCTGGGGTTGGGTGAGAAGATGAGTGCCAGGCTGGAGCCCAGTGAATAAGCAGTCATCACAGACAGATTGATGGAACTGGAAATCATATCCTGAAGAGTTAGCAGAGCATGGAATATCAAAGTTAATATAAATAGTATGAATTAATTTTAGCAAGAATAGCTTGATTCAAGGAGTCATAATGATACCAAATCCCAGACCAATAGAATCAGACCTAAGACTTAATTATTTCATCTGATCCAAAGTACTAATGATATTTATTCTTTTTATTTCTCTAAAACATATCAACTCAAGTCATGGCCAACTATAAATTTTTGTCATTGATACTTTGAAAATATAGGAGTGGGTGGATCGGTCTTATTGAGGCCTCTGTAAGGTTTTCTAAAACACTCTGTTGTTCCTGACACATGGAGCCCACTAAAACATGCTTTCCTGTAACTAACACGTTATTTCTTCTAGAAGTTCAAGTGTATACAGATATTGAAAGTTATATGATTCGTAAAGATAAATGTGCCAAAATATATATTGAGTCTAGCAGCCATTGGTGATGTCACTGAAACCCTGATGCAAGGAAGCAGCCTGCCTGGTGCCTGGAGCTCCCATGATCTTCCCATGAACACAGCCTACTTCTACAACAGCAGTGATAATACAGGATTAGTAACTAACTTTAAAAGTCAGTGACTTGCTACACCTTATAGATATTCATAGATTTTTAATAGAAGATAATGTAACCAAAAAAAAAATTAACAACAAAACGGGTTATGAATTTTGAACGTCAGACAGACATGTCATCTTTCAGTCATTCAACTTTGAAAGTTTCATGAACTCAGCAGGCCTCAGTTTCCTCATAGGTGATCAATAAAAAAATTTTCATCTGCTTTGTTCCTTCAACCATACAAAAATCCTGTTGAAAACTTTTCTGGACTAGCAGGGAATGATGATCAGTGCACTAATCGGCCATTCTTCAAGCTACATGTAAAAGTACCAAGTCAAATTACATTTTATTTTTTGCAGTAGACTGAATAATGGTTTCCAAAAGATGTCCATGTGCTAATCACCAGAACCTGAGCATATGTTACCTTACCTGGCAAAAGAGACTCAGTAGATATTATAAAAGCAAGGATCTTGAGATGGGAAAAATATCCTGGATTATCCAGGTAAAACCAATGTAATCATGAGGTTTTTTAGAAGGAGAGACTGGAGGGTCAGAGAGAGAAAAGATATGCCCACGGAAGCAAAGAGAGAGAGATTTGGGCATGCAACACTGCAGGCTCTGAGGACACAGGGAGAGACTACCAGCCGAGAAATGCACGCAGTCTCCAAATCTCAGAAAAAAACAAAGAAAAAAATCTCCCTAGAACATTCAAAAGGAAGCAACCCTGCCAACACCTTGATTTGAGGACTTGTGACATCCAAACTGTAAGATAATACATTTGTGTTGTCTTAAGCTTAAGCTTAAATTTGTGTGTGTGACAGCAGCAATAGATTTTTCCTCTCTAATTCCACTTACATAATTCCACATTGGATGATACTACCTATGGTGGTAAGATCCTTGGAAAAATGTTGACAAATATATAAATGAACCATCTATGTCCGTATCATTTGACCCAGTTGTGACACTTCTAGGACTCAATTCCAAAGAAATAAACACAAATTTGGACGATGCGCATCCTGATACCATTTATAATAACAAAAAAGAAAAATAGCATAAATGTACAATGATAGCAATGTAGCTAAATAAATTTTGTCATATATAAATTACATGTAAAACACTATGCTGAAATTTAAAACATATTCAAAGAAATGTTAATGACATATAGAAATAATTATAGAATAAGAAAATAATGATAATACACAATTTGCACATGTAGTCCATTATCAATTGCATTTTTAAAATGCCTGGTAGGAATAAGATGGCAATTAGTAGGAAACAACAAAATGTGTAGAGTTGTTATCTTATAGATAATGAGTAATTTTTATTTTTTAAACTGATATCTGTGTATTTTTCAAGTTTCCTATACAGAATATATATGATTCTGATGGTTAGTAAAAAGAAATGTTACACTATGTTGGTAACCCATACCACAATTCAATATGGAAATAGAAAATAGTCAATCTCAAAGAAATTAAAGAAAAACAATCCACATATTTAGAAATTTCAATACATTTTTTAAATTTGGAAATACCTAATTAATCAAGGGCAGAGCGGCACCTGTGGCTCAGTTGGTAGGGCACTGGCCCCATATACCGAGGGTGGCGGGTTCAAACCCGGCCCCGGCTGAACTGCAACCAAAAAAAAAAAAAAATAGCTGGGCCTTGTGGCAGACGCCTGTAGTCCCAGCTACTCGGGAGGCTGAGGCAAGAGAATCGCTTAAGCCCAGGAGTTGGAGGTTGCTGTGAGCTGTGTGATGCCACGGCACTCTACCGAGGGCCATAAAGTGAGACTCTGTCTCTACAAAAAAAAAAAAAAAATCAAAGGCAGTTAGATGTTTCACTTATGTAACTTATCAAGCTAAGTTAGAATTATCTTGGATGATACTAGATATTGAAGCCATTTTCTTTACATCCTCACCATTTCAAGGAACCTAATACTATTATGGTTGAAAGTTTTGAACTATGTGTTACGTATTCCTGCTCATTATTAGATTAGAGGTCAACATACGTGATTTGAAGGACCACTTCATGTTGGGCACATCACTTACTAAGCTTTCTGTTCTTCTGACTCCTTACCTATCTATAAACTGAAAATAAAAGTTCATACTCTGGCAAGAGATCTTTATTAGGGTCAAATGAGATAGTATGGATTGAAGAATCTTCAAAAGTGGAATGTACTATAGGAAAAGAAGAAATGTAATGTATTGTATTCCAGATGATTCAGGCCCATTGTTGTAAATACATGCATCAGTACTCATTGGGTGCTAGAATAAATGATGCCTTCTGAATTGTCAACCTATTCACTGCTAATTGTTTCTCACTTCATAGGTCAGTATCTCATGTTTTTGTGAGTTAAGACTCCTTTTTAAGAATCTATACTATGGTTATTGAAAAAAAATAGCACTGGGGATGGGTAGGACAGTAGATGCCGAACATACAGTACTAAAATGTTATGTGCACGTGTATGTATGTGTGTGTTATGGTATGTACATGTATACATACACACACATATGTGCACCCTCTGTTTTTGTTTATTAATGTATTAATTACATTAAAAGTGCAGCAGTTCTCTCTCTTTTTAAAGAATCTGTACTCTTTTATATAATTAAAACTTTGATCATAAATCATAGAATGTCAGAAAAAAAAAATGCTCTCAATTATACTGCTTGTGAGACGTTTTCTCCCCCTTGCCACTGAAATTCAATTTTCTAGCCCTGATGTTTTTTCCATATGTGTGGAAGAGACAAGATTCAGTTCTGAGAAGAAAAGCTATAGGAAGCAACCACTTGTTTCTTGGGGTCATTTTATTTGCACTTTCTGAGTCATTTTGAGTCACACAGGTAAGAGTCGGAGTTTAAATTAGACAATTTCTGGCTAGGCAAGTATACTATTCCTAAAATGGAACCTGGAGAAACGAGGTGTGACAGTAGTGTAAAGTGACTCATCGGCAGCCACAATTAGACTTGGACCATCGCCTGCCAAGTGCCCGACAGTCCTGGGCTCAAAGCTGAACGGTGGCTGTTAAAGGCCCCCTAGATTGCTGGTAATCTTCTTCAGTTACTAAAAATTATCGATCCCGTTTCCACACATCTCCACGACTTTAATCGTTTTCTGCTCAAGTGTCCCCATGGATACCAGAGACCAGCCTGACCTGTTAAATGAGCAGAGTTGATTCCTATTAATATTTTCTCTCTTCTAAATTGAAAAGCTAGACACCACCAACTGAGGCAACTTTTAATTTGTGCTTAAAATAGGACAAATGTTTCTGGACAGCCCACTCATATGAGTCCCTGTCAATGGTAGTGAGTCAGCAGGATAATGTTCCAAGAGAGATGGTGGAACAGAGAAAGATCTGGATGAAAAAATGAAAAATCAAACAAACAAAAAATACATATATAGGGTGTCCATAAAATTTGTGTGCAATTTAAAATATTAAACTCTTTTAAATTGCACATGACCTTTATGGCCCCCTGTATAAATGTACATACCTTCTTGTTCAAACAAAAGCCTGGCCTTCAAGGGACACTGCATTCCCTGCAGCTCACTCTAGTGGGGGCTGTTTTCCCCTAGGCCTGGAAGGTAACAAGTGTCCTCCCTGCCCACCCCCAACCTCCACTGCTGTTTTCAGGCCATTCTCCTTTCTTCAATTCAGATTTTCATGGTAACTGTCATCTACTGACCCCAGTCACTCTTCCTGATATTCCAAGGGCGCTTTTGACTGTCACTTCAGTACAAATTTGATCCTAATCTTTAGTCATTTCAATGTACATGTAATTGAGATTTCCAACACCAGGGTCACAGCCACGATCAGAGCCTACGACCTCACCATTGCCATATTCACAGAGCTGCATCCCCTTCACAGCCTCAGGTGTGCACACCTCACTCCTTGCCCACTACCTCCTCTCCGTGCAGCTCACTCTCTCCAATACCTTATGCCAACTATCCTTCCACCCCACTGATACCTACAACTCATCGATAACCACATCTTTTACTGTTCCACCCATTCTTGATAGTTTCACTCCCCTCCCCGCCCAGCTGAAATTCCAGCATCATCCCTTTGCACGCATGCACCCTTTTGGCCTTTATCCCACTTTCCATTTGTTCCCACTTGCTTGGTAAACCACAAACTTGGTTAAATCCAACTTACCCCCTTCCCTGCCTACACTCATCTTAAATTTGTGATCACAAATCAACCTTTAAGTGTCTCGGTGGTCATGAAATACTCTACTCTCCATACTGACTGTTCCACACGTTCTCTTCCCCTCTCGAACCCCACACTTCCTCCCCCATCCCACTTCTCAGCCAATGATCTGTCTTCCTATTTCTCTGAGGACACAGAAGCAAACAGAAGGGAGCTTCCACAGTTCTCACCATCACTGCTGCCCACCCACCAGCATCGCGAGACTCTAGCTTCCCACCTGTTCCCAGAGCTGATGCTCTAAAGCCAGCTCCAACCCCTGGGACCTACGTCACAGCTGTGGGAAGTTTTATGATTGCAACTCCTATCAATATTTCACACCTGCAAGGAAGTTCTAAAAGAATTTGAAAAGGACATTTCATAACAATTGGTCAGTATAGGAGATTTTACTATCAGTCTTAACACAGACAATAGATGAAGAGAAGGAAAGATGTGGGTGGCCATTATGGTGGACCACGGACAGCTGTGAAGGGATGGAAAGAATACTAGTTTGGTGTTTAAATGCTAGTGCTGAGTGACCTTGGTAGATATTCCAGAGTTATAATACACTCAATCTGAATTATAATTCTGCTACCAAGTGGCTTTATAGTTTGAGCAAGTTATGAAATAGCAAAGGCCTTCAGTTTCCTGTATAGGATAGAACTGCCTCAGCTCTACAAACAAATGCAAAATGATTCTTTTTTTTAAACTTCAGAGACTGTATAGAGGATGCCAAATATCAATGGATTAAAATGACACCAGTTGGTATTTCCGTAGTGATAAGAGCATCCAGATCCCACAGGTTTTGTAAGAAGATATTCCTGAAGAAATATTTCAGCTGTATTAATCTTCCAGTTTTTAAATAGTAATCATCCTCTGTAGCTATGGTTGCTTTTCTGTTCTACTGGATTCAACTTTTCAAAAATAATCTGCATAAACATACGAAGATAGATTTCTCCAAGTCTGTTTTTAATTTATTCATTTGCAGTTTGGGTAGATTTATCTGGGTGCTTATAATGTGTACAGTATTTTCAAAGCTTTTAAATAAAGACTACTGTTTTTTTCCTCAAAAAAAAAAAAAGAACTGCCTCTTATGTTTTATTGAGAAGTTAATGAATAGAAGCACATACAATGTGTCTGGATGTATAATTTTCATATAGTCTTTCTTTCCCCCATTTTGACTTGTTAATTTCACATGGTCAAAAAGTCAAAAGCTAAAAATTATTCACATGCCATGGTAGGAAGAAAAATGATTCCCTCACACCCCGTGCCCCAAAATGTCAATAACTCAATCCCAAGAATCTGTGAATAGGTTACCTCGCCTGGAAAAAAGGATTTTTGTACATGTGCTCAAGGACTTTGACGTGAGGAGATTATACTACATTTTCAGGGCAGGCCCATTGTAATTACAGTGATCCTAAAAAACAGAAAAGGGACTTAGAAAAGTGAGGCAGTACAAGATAGACCACAGGAGTAAAGGACAAAGTGGCCCAGTGTGAGAGGAACTCGACCCCTCCTTGTGGCCCTGACAATGGCAGAACAGTGCCCAGGCACGGGGGCATGCTCTGGAAACCAGAGAAGGCAAACCGATGTGTTCTCCCCTGGAGCCTCCCAAAAGGAACACAGACCTGCTGGCACTTTAATTTTAGCCCAGTGAGACCCATTTTAAACATTTTTCTTACCCATCATCTGTTGATAGACATTTGGGTCACTTCTACTGCTTGGCTGTTGTAAACGTAGTTGTCATGAATAAGAGTTTTAAACCCTATCTTCCATTTTTGCAGATATATGAGGGTATCCAGAAAGTATCCAGACATTAATACCATTTTTTACAGTACATTGCTGTATACTTCCCATACAGTCTTCATATACCCAGAGGTGGAGTGTCTGACTCCTGTGACATACTTACAACTTTTTATCATTTCTCCACAAACAGTAAACCTAAGGCCATGCTTGAGGCATTGAACTTTCACCTCTTAAGGGAAATAGGTACAAGCTGATGTTATTTCAACACTTAAAGATTTCAACCACCAGGTGGCGCCTCAGTGTTTAATTTATTAAAATCAATTATGTCAGTCCTGCTGATTAGACAAGTTGTAAAATAATTGGCCAATTAATTATTTATGATTACAGCATTACAGCCACTGTAATAATTTCCTATCATTGCTATAACAAGTTACCACAAAATTTATTGGTTTAGAAAACCACAATGTATTATTATTTCATAGTTCTGCTGGCCAGAAGTCTAAAATGGGTCTCACTGAACTAAAACCAAGGCATCAGTAGGGCAGATTGTCTTCTGGATCCTCCAGGGAAGAGCCCACATCCTTGCTTTTTCTAGCTTTTGTGAGACACCTGTATTCCTTGGCCCAAGGCCAAGTTTGTAAATAAGACAGAAAGATTGAAAATAGTACTTGGAAAATTATTTTTTTCAGTTTCAAATGGGTTTTTCCATCTACAGAATAGGTTAGAATGCTCCCGGCTGTCAGGGAGAGAAGAGGGGGGAAGCAGGAGGATCGTTTGCTATCAAATGTGTCTGAAACAGGTTCTGAGCCCTGCGGGTAGAGCCCTGGCTGGCAGAGAGTTTAGAGATAAGACAGTAAAGAGAGACATTGCCTAGACGTCTAGGGAACATTGCCTATGGGAAGTTTCATGATTGCAACTCTTATCAATATTTCACACCTGCAAGGGAGTTCTAAAAGAATTTGAAAAGGACATTTCATAACAATTGGTCAGTATAGGAGATTTTACTATTAGTCTTAACACAGACAATAGATGAGGACAAGAAAAGATGTGGGTGGTCATTATGTGGAATTCTGAAGGGTGGCAGGCTCACAGACATTCACCACACTACAGTGCCGGGGAGTGTAGAGCAGGCAGGGCTGTGGGAGCTTTCGGGAATGAAGGGGTATAAGCAACTTGGCCATGTTTCCCAGGACTTCAAAGAAGCATAGGGTTGCAGTTATATGCTCCCCATACATCTGAGAAAATGACATGGAAGTTGGGAGCAAGAGAATGGGGGGAAGAAGGTGGGGAAATGCATTTGACCGAGGGCCAGATACATTCATAGAGGTCTCAGTGTACGCCGGCACTGTCACCCGGGCCCAAAGACCAGATGATACAGAGCCAGGGAAGACACCAACATAGGAAAGAGCATGCCCAAGGATCCAAGTCCTCCTTTCCACTGATGTGTGGAACATCAGGAAGATGGGAGTGGAGATGGAGTGAAGAGGTTAATTCCAAGCTGATAGAAATTGACCTAGAGAGAATAAGTGTACTTTGAATGGGCTTTATTAATATGTATACTATGTAAAAATAATAATAATATTTTTCTTAAAAACGAAGCAAGGCTTAAAATGAAGATTAAGTTGAGATTTTTTTAAAACTATTTATCGTACACTTGAGTACGTGGTTTGAAGCTATTAAACTATTTGTCATACACTTGAGTACGTGGTTTGGAGCTGTATGTCTATTAGTTACAGATATGTGTGTATAATAGACAGATAGATAAATAGAACTATCAAGCCATATACTTCAATTTTTTGCACAAAACTTTGTAATCACATTGGCATGCTAAGTGAAAATGATATACTGGAGAAAGTACTTTATACTTGTTAGAAAACCTGAGTTTGACTCCTCAGTCACTAGTCCCAATTTTCTATCTTTAACTTTTGCTCTCTTCCTCATAGGAAGAAGCACTGATGGTCATGTGCGTTTTTTCCAAATTCCTACTGGACGATATCAGTCAGGAAATCAAAGTTATTTCAGGGAGTATGTGTCTAATGCCATAAATCTTTTTTTTATTGTTAAATCATAACTCTGTACATTAGTGCAATCGCCTGTACCCATTCTAAGATGCACCATAGATGTGGCCCCACCCATTACTCTCCCTCCACCAAAACCTCCCCCCTCCCTTCCCCTTCCTTGGCCCTTTCCCCATAGTCTTGTGGTATAGTTGGGTTATAGTCTTCATGTGGAAGCTGTAATTTAGCTTCATAGTAGGGCTGAGTACATTGGATACTTTTTTAATGCCATAAATCTAAAAATCATGAAGTATTTAATATTATACTGTGTAAGGGATTTCATCTCATATATCTCCACAATTGGCCATTAATAAAATATAAGAAGGAAACCTTAAAAGGTGAATATCAGGGTTATCATTTGAGGTGGAGGATCAGCATTTGACGCTCAGCCAAAGATAAGGTCAAGTTGAGTATTTTCTGAGATTAATGACACTTTGTCTCTCTGAATTGTCAGCTTCTCCAACATAGAAATAAACACTGGCCTCTTCAGCGTAGGAATAAAGCAAGTATTGGCTTTACCTGAAGTTAGCTATGACTTGATCTTCTATCCCTATGGGGACTTCCTAAGCCTCACAGCAGTGCAGTGAGGACGCTAGAGAGGGTTTTCTGGAATTGTGGCAGTGTTAGCTGCAAAATAGGAAGACACATCTTGAGAAAGTTTTTTAACAAGCTCAGTCTCTCTAGTGTCTGAGGTGTTGTCTATGCATAAAGAAATAAATACAGGGAAGAATTACATGTCTTCTGTGGGCTACGGGAATGAAACCCTTACTCACAAATGAGTCACAGACAAAAGCTGTCCTACAGCCACCCAGACCCAACTCTAGTAACACGGGGTGTTACCAACTCCTAACTCTGGCTGACATCAGAGTACAGATTAGATAGGAGTCATGGCTGAACAGGTCTCAGTTTTCTTATGGTAAAGACAAATAGAAACTTGTGAAATCAGTCAGAGAAAAGTGTATCCTATGACATCCCAATTGTCTATCATTTATTTAGAAAACAAAGTGATGTCAGAATAGTAGGGCAAGAAGAAAGAAATAAAAGATGTGACATTCAAAAATAGGGAAGTGTCTTTATATGTGTAACATTAGATTGAATACATAGGAAAAATCTAGAGATAAGCTATTAGAACATAAGAGTAAATTTAACCAAGTTGCTGGATGTAGGATCAATATACAAAGGTAATTTTACCCTACATAACAGAAACACAATTAGAAATCAATATTTTTAAATACCAAAAATATCAAAAGTAGCAAAAACCTAAAAGTGAAAAAATTGTAAGACTTGCAGAAAATTACAAAAGTAGAGAAACTGAAGATGATCTATTGACCAAAAGACTAAGATGGAAGGATAAGCTATGTTAATGAATTAGAAGACAAAATCTCACAAAGATATGAATTCTCTAGATATTCAATGTCATGCCCATCAAAGTTCAAGAACTTGTTTTTGTGTATGTTGTACTTAGAGCCCTCCTAGCGCAAGGTGAGACTTAGTAGTACAGCTCAGTTGGGCTGATTTGGGCTTTAAACCTAACTGTCTCTTCTTATCTGTGACGTAGACCAACCTACTTCACCTAAACACATAGAAGCCTACTTTCCAATTCTACTAAAATGGAGATGATAGTGTCTCCCACAGAGGGATCCTGTGAGAATAAACTGGGCTACCTTAGTGTATATATTTTGCAGCTGTCTGCTAATGGTGTTCCCTGTTTCATTGTCTATCTCCTTGAATAGACGATAAGCTTCTTAAAGACAGGGACTGGGTTTTGTTCACAATTACAAGCCTAATGTCAGCGAGCACACTCGAGAGGGTTTTCTGGCATTGTGGCAGTGTTAAATCAACTTTTTGATAAGTGTTACGTCAATGAGTATATTTAGAAATATTATAATAGGAAATAGATGATATTTCAAGCAAATATTGTGCAAAAAGGAGTTCCTGCAGGTGATAAAGGGGTTTCCTAGCAAGTGAGCAGTACATGGTAAGGGTACATGAGTGCAGATTCGAGCTCAGGTCAAGGAGGGAGCTGGGAATCAATCCCCAAGGGAAAGGGAAAGATTGGGGTGAGGTTGGGCCCGAAGTTTATGTGGACTGAAATCAGAGTGGTGTAACATGACATGGCCCAGGGTTTTCAGTGGTGCTGATACAATGCGGAACCTTGGAGAAAGGGGCATCTCGTTACTTCAACTGGGGCACATGATCGGAAATAAAAAAAAGCAGCGAGTTTAATTAGATATTGAACCATGTGTCTCACAGACAACAAGGTGCCTTACATTTCCTCATGAAGGTCAAAATCACTCCTAAAGCCTACGGCAAGGTTGATTCTGACGTTTAAGATAAAGTCAAGTCAGCTGGAGAAAAAACATTTCTTTAGGGATTGGGGTCTAAGTAGGACTATTACATATTGGAGGCCCTTGTTATACACACTGGTTATAACATAAAATAATGCAATAATATGTTTGTTTAACCCTGTTGGGGAAGATGTTATTTTTAATGCTTTCTCTACATAGCTCTCTTTAAGGCTAGACAGTAGTAGCAGGGTGTGGGATGGTAAGCCAGGGGTCAGAAGAAAGACGCAGCCCTTTCTTGATGCTTGCTTTTTTTTTTTTTTTTTTGAGACAGAGTCTCACTCTCCTGCCCTCAGTAGACTGCTGTGGTGTCACAGCTCACAGCAACCTCCAGCTATTTGGCTTAGGGGATTCTCTTGCCTCAGCCTCCTGACTAGCTGGGACTATAGGTGCCCGCCACAATGCCGGGCTATTTTTTTATTGCAGTTTGGCCAGCGCCAGGTTCGAACTTGCCACCCTCAATATATGGGGCTGGCGCCCTACTCCCTGAGCCACAGATGCCACCCTCTTGATGCTTTCTGAAACCTCACCTGAAGGAAGCAAATGTGAAAGAAGAGGAAACTGGACTCAACCTACTTGCTGACTCCCAGAGTCCAGAGAGCCCAGGAGCTGGAGCTTGACTGGGCCATGAGCAGTGTCTAAGGGGAGTATCTGGAGCTTGACTGGGCCATGAGCAGTGTCTAAGGGGAGTAAGATACTGCGAGGGGTACATCAGCCAAACCAGGAGTAGGCAGTGACACATGATCCCAGTAGGGCAGGGTTCCAGCCAGAGCAAGGGATAGCATCCAAGGATGAAGCTGCCCAAAGGAGGTATGAGAGCTGCAAGGCAGAGCTCAGATCAGGCCACCATCCCCAGCATGACACGTGTTTAGTAGACCAGACTCTGCCAGTACAGGAGATAAAGGAAACAGCAACAGACTGAAGACACTCCGAACTCAGGGCTCATCCTCAGCACACCTAAACCAGGCTGGATTGTAGCAAATCCCAGGCCCTAACCACTGGGTATGTATGAAACTCTGAATATGCTTTCTGAAATGACTGGCATTGGCTCAGAAGTGGGCAGAGCCGAGCTGATAAGTAAAAGGCAACAGTACAACAGCAGCTGAGGCTAGGATGCCAGGGACGATGCTCAGATCCTCTGCAGAGGGTATTGTTCAGAGGTGACTCCACTAGCCGGCAGTAGGAGCTGAAGCAGGAAACCTAGAGCCTGCAGCTAGGGCCACGGCTTCTGGATGTAAAGTGTTCACAAAAAGTGTTTGAAACACTTTTCATTGAGTTCATTTTAGACACTAAAAACAAAGATTAGAAAGGAAAGAAAGCAAGACAGACATGTGGCCTTAAGCCAAAAGGCAAGAAATGGCCTTGTGGCTTCTAGGTACATGGTCCAGCCCAGTTCACCCAGACTAACTTCCCCATAGGAATTTTTTTTTTTTTTATTGGCTGACATTTTAATTTTAGATACAATCCCAAGACAACAGATTATTTTAGCCTGAAAAGCTTTCATTTATTGATAAATTACCTGGTTGATAGTTATAAATATAAAATCTCCCTTACATGTTCTTTTTAGGAAGGGGGGGGACAGAGAGAATCATATAACTGTGTCCCTGAACTAGTTGAGATACCCCAGTGAATGCTAATATAGTGCTAGTCATTTTAGCCAGTGACTTCTGGGCCTCTTACCTCTTTGGGGGTTTCGTTGTAAGTAGAATCTATTCCTTCACTCATTCACTCACCACACAAACATTTATCAAGTATCCGTGCTAGTGTTGTCTTATATTTTGACATTTATTGAATCACTCAGGTAGATGTTAAAAATGCCACCTTCAGGGCGGCGCCTGTGGCTCAGTGAGTAGGGCACCGGCCCCATATGCCGAGGGTGGCGGGTTCAAACCCAGCCTCGGCCAAACTGCAACAAAAAAATAGCCGGGCGTTGTGGCGGGCGCCTGTAGTCCCAGCTGCTCGGGAGGCTGAGGCAGGAGAATCGCGTAAGCCCAAGAGTTAGAGGTTGCTGTGAGCCGTGTGACGCCACGGCTCTCTACTGGAGGGCAGTACAGTGAGACTCTGTCTCTACAAAAAAAAAAAAAATTAAAAAAAAAAAATGCCACCTTCATCCTATTGAATCAGAATCTTTAAGGGCTAGGTTCCAGAAGCATGATTTTTTAAAAAGCCCATTTTGATGTGTTTTGGGGATATAGAGATGAAAAGGAAAGTTCTTTCCTCTTGCTGGACAGATGTACCCATGAATGAATTTGACTTACATGTAGAAGCCCATGTGAGAAAGGGAGGTAGATGGAGCATCCTCCCTGAAGCTAGTTAGTCTTTATGACAACAGCAGATCAAGAAATTGGAGACTCAGGATTGATTGAGGCCAACCTTCTTTCCAGTTTGTCCATGGTGACCAGAGGAGGAAAGAGGTGGACAGAAGGGTTACAGCTTTCCCTAGGTCACGTGCCTGGTGCTCTCCGAGCTCAGAACAGTTTCTAGAGCTTGAGTTTTTCCTTGATTTCTTTACTGTAAGTCTCTCTTAAAATCCAGAACACTAGAGGTGGCACCTGTGGCTCAAAGGAGTAGGATGCCGGCCCCATAGGCCGGAGGTGGTGGGTTTAAACCCAGCCCAGGCCAGAAATATATATATATATATCAAGAACACTAGAATGCAGGCTGCTTTTGCACTAGTTTCGGAGCTCCTTCAGAAACGGTTACCTATTGCCTGGTGAACAGTCAAGGTCAGGGGTTATGCTTTCTCTTTACACAGTCCTAGCAGCCTGCAAGGTCATGGCTTGGGACTTCTCTAATAATGGCTAAGTAATTTGAAATATTTGGATCCCACGTTCCTTCAGATGCAATATGGCTTATTTTTTAAAGGATAAAGTGAGACCTACTTCCATAGATCTTATGTTCTAAAATGTCAGAAATTTTTCAGCATTTCCTGTCTATCATGCAGAACATTCAGACTACCGATCGCTTCCACTTACTATGAGCAAGAAGATCATTAGTGGACCAATAAAAATCATTTGCTATGAATGACGTCTCCTAATCTCCTCTTCTTAGGAGACCACCAGTCATACTGGATGAGAACACCCCCTAACACGCTGGTTTTAAGGTAATCACCACTTTAAAGGCCCCCATAGCCAAATGCAGTCACATTTTAAAGTACTGGTGGTAAGAACTTCAACATATGAACTTGGAGAGGCATGCTCAACCCATAATAGCATGTAAGAAGGGCTCGTGCTTCTACTATCATTTTATAGAGTGAGAAACTAAGACAGGGATGTTGAGTGGCCTGGGGCACAGATTGTGTTACCTAGCCCAACCGTTTATTTTTTTAGCTCTAATATACTGTAGGGACATCTCTCCAGCTCAAATTTTAGCACATAGAGGGTCTTCCCCCGACCTGCTTTGGATTGCAGATAGATGCACTAACGTCATTCAAGAATGGAATTTATCCTCTCCACAACTTGTTCTTGTGAAAATGATTAATACCCTATAAAGGGTTCACTCTCTAGTACAGGTATGGATGTGGATCTCTTATCCACACACTGTTGGTAGGAGTGTAAACTAATGCAACCTTTATGGAAAACAGTACAAAGATTCTTCAAAGAACTAAAAGTATACCTACCATTCAATCCAGCAATCCTACTATGGGGTGTCTACCCAACAGAAAAGTCATTATATCAAACACACCTGTACTCAAATGTTTCTTCCGGCATGATTCACAATTGCAAAGATGTGGAGTCAATCTAAGTTTCTATCAATTGATGAGTGGATTAAAACAACAAGGTATAACCACACATACACAGATGCACACAGATAGCACACACACACAAATGCACACCATGGACTACTACTCAGCCATAAAAAGGAATGAATTAATGTCATTTGCAGCAACTTGGAAGAATCTCAGGAATGGAAAAACAAACACCACATGTTGTCCCTAATAAGTGGAAGCTAAATGATGAGCAGACATGGTCATAAAATAGTGTGAAGGACACTGGAAACTAACAAGGTCATGGGAGGGGGTGAGAGAGAAACCCTTACCCGTCAGGTACAACATACACTATGCTGGTGACAGGCATACTTAAAAGACCTGACTTCAGCATCATGCAATTCGTGTAACAAGGACACTTGTTTGAAATAGAAATTATATTTAAAAACCTGCAAAACCTGGGAGGAAAAAAGAAATATAATAGTTGTTTTTATCTTGGCTAAAGTCAGGAAGGGAATGCTCAGGAAATTTTATAAATGTAAAAGTTACATTCATGCCCCTCCAATGAACATTTTGTTTTAATTTTATGAGAGAATACTAATTTGCAATTGACCCAGAGTTTTTATCCTTGGCAAAGCAATGGCGGTGAGGGTCAGGGACATGGAAAACAAACTGTCCCTGACCCGCACCCCACTGGCATGCTGCTGTTTTAAATAATTACTGTTTGTTTTGAAACTAATCTTGTTTCTAAACCAAAACTAAAGGTTTTGACCACAGCCCTGCAAAGAAGTACTCACTCTGGTTTTTGTTTGTTTTTTGAAAAGGAGTGACTAAATGGCTTTTATGACTTCTGCAATTTGAACAAACTGCTCTACCGCCACCCACATGCTAGTCTTCAGCCCTTCTGAATGCCTTGCTATTTAAAACCAAACTGGTGATAGAAATTTCGCTGAGCGTCTCTAAAAGACTGGAGTGCTCTTTGGCCAATACTTCCAGGCCCCCCCTTGAGAGCACATGGTGGGGTTGCCTGCCCAGGCCCCCTGCAGGTCTGGGCAATGACTCGAACTGGATTGATAACAGGATTGAGACCCAAGAATATCGTGGCATCAATTAAAAAGTCCATCTTGAGAGAACTCACACATGAGAAAGTTGTGAAAGGTAAATACATTCATTTTTATTTCTAATATAACAACCAGAAACTTCTTTATATATAGTGAGTGGTTTAAAAAGACATGCACACACAGCACACGGGCCTGCAGATACACACCAACACTCAAATACTTACAAGAATATTCTTCCTGTTTCACAAATGAGGACATTAAAATCCCAGAAGCTCAATTATTTTACTCAAGGTCTAAAATAGACTAAAATAAACAGCACGTTCAACAGTTCCCTTTCTTTTCTTCCGTTCCCCATCTTTTGGAAGCGACCGTGACTTAACTGTTTCCAAAGTAGATTCAGCGTTGCTCCCTCTACACCCTATCCTCCCCCTCACACCCCCAACCCTACCCCTGAAATTGGATCGAACCCAATCCCGCAAAGTGCCCCGGGTCCTCGCAGAGTGGATGACCGAACCACAGGACCACAGAGCCAGCCTCCGCAGTAAGAGCGGGCCGGGGAGGCCATCAAGGGCTTGCAGGTGATCCTTCTTAGTGCCGAGGTTGGAGAAGCCAGCCTCTTGCAGGTCGTGGGTAAACCCAAGGGTCCGTAGGTCTGCCTCCCTAGAGCCCAGGCATCAAACATCAGCTTCGGTTTTTCTGCAGCAGACATTGTCACACTGAGCTTAGGAGTCACTCCTGGCAGGAAGAGAAAGTGTCCCAAGCACACACAGCTGTCCCTCCTCATTCCAGCCTGCCTTCCACGGACTCCTCCTCTGCCCCTTCTCAGTCCAAGGACGTCCATGAGGATGGGGCAGCCTGAGCAAAATGTCACAGTAAGAACAGCGCACATTAAGTGACAACTTAATCGAAGTAGGCACTGTGCTAGGGCTTTTTAAGGTGTTAGCTCATTTAATCCTGAAACCATCCCGGAGGTACCTAGTTCGTGCTGTTATTAACTCTGGGTAACAGGTGAGGCCCAGAGGTGTTGAGTAATACCCCGAAGGTCACGCAGGAGAAAGGCCATTCTCCCGGCTGCACTTGTGCCCTTGGCCTTCTCTGTGCTGCGCCCTCAGCGCTGAACTCGGGTCTCAGCGCCCCTCCCCCTCCGCTGTCTGAACTTGCCCTCTAGTCTAGAACAATGAACGCCTCTGCGGCTCCGAATTTACAACTTTATACCATAAACCGTGTTGCTCCCCTGCGCGGTATTTGCTCAAGTGGTCTCCTTTTTCGTTGTGGAATGAAGAACTCTGTATCCTTTTAAGTGAATTTCGGGCATAGTCAAGTAAGTGGAAGACGTTTGGGAGGAACCGAGAGCCTTCCTGGTACCCCCGAAAACAGCTTCCAGGCAAGTCGTACTCAAGGCGCGCCTCGCGTGGACAGCAGGGGGCGCTGTGAGCTGTGGCCGCGCACAGAAAGCGTCGCCCTCTCTCCCCTGCTTTCCTGAATGGGACACCCCACCCCACCCCACCCCACCCCAGGGAGAATCTATACCCAGAAGCAAACTTCCCGGTTTCCATACCTCTGCAGTCCTTCCCCGCCCCTGGGCCCACCTGACACACCTGTCTCCATCCTGAGCTGAGGTCACCAGAACATGAGGAGCTCGGACACGCATTAGGAGCCCCAGTCCTCATTGGTATCCAGTTCTGATCTCCTGTCCCCCTGGAATTCTGCCCACCTCTGAGACTGGTGAGCCCCCGATGTTGTATTCTGGTTAAAGGTCTGAAATACTAGCTTTTTCCCCATCGTTTAGCCCTGCCCTGGACTGCGACCCTCCTCATGCCAAACCCTGTGGGTGCACCTGAGCTGTCGTGCCCTAAACCCTCTGCCAGGAGCCCTTTGTTCTGCCTCCGGAAGCCTCTGGTGCTGCCTGCTGTCCATTCTGGACTTTAAAGGACATCGTCCTGTGAATTTGCACCCAGTGCTGTCGTGCTTGTTGGGGTCACTAACATGGTCTTCCCTGACCCCAGCTACAGTTATAGACCCCCTGATGCCAGGTTTGTCCACATGGGAAAAGCACAGGCCCCAATTACTGAGAACATTCAGTAAACCCGGGGCCACCTGTGCAGAATGTACTGAAAGAAGGCAGTCCTTAGTCCCTCACCCACCTCAGACCTCAAACTAGACTAAATTGCAAGTGAGAGAATTATGTAGTGAGGACTTCCCTGGAGAACTGTCCGTGTGTTCCCATTTCCTCCCTAGACTTCCCCTAACACTGGCAGAGCCCTTTGTACCTCTCAGCTCTCATAATACTCTAATGCCAGGTCTTAACTTCTACGGTTTTCTCCAGTTTTTACCATGGTCAACCAAGTGCACCCAACTAACTGGGGGCAAAGCCTCCACCACACTTCCCTTCTCAAATGGCTGGATAATATTCCCAGGCAGCGCCTCTTCCACTTGAGGCAATCTGATAATCCTAAAACAGGTGGTTGTCAAATTAGGACCTTCATAGAATGGTCAGCTGTGTTTCTAATAGTCATCTGAATTAGTGACTTTCCATTGGTGACAAGTCAAGAAATGTCATAGGAATGTTCTACCATGGATGAACTTTACAGACGAGGAAATGGGCAGAGGTTGGAAAGTTGACCTTTTTTCAAGTTTTCCTATACAAATCCCAATATGAGGACAACAGATGAAGGATAATATGCCTGGATTCTCCCCTCTTTGTTTCCCCAGCACCTCACACAGCCAGTCGGGGTATATGACAAAGCCCTCTTGCTCCTTCTAATCTCCCTGGAGCCACATGCCAGTGTCCCACACCAGCGCAGCATCAGGTGATTGGGATCTGTAACACGGAGGTCTCTTAATTGTACGTCCAACTCAGAATGTCTTTGGTTTCAGGAGATTCAACTACTTGCTTTGCCCCATTGCTCAATATATGGACCATGGCCCAGAAACAAAAGAAACGTAAAGAAGAAGAAAAAAAAAATGGGGCTACTGCCAACTGGAGATTAAAAATAAAAAAATAAAAAGTCTGAGACTCATCTCCATCCATGCAAAAGGCCATGAAACTTCTCCAAGACAAAACCCTGGCCAAAGCTGATCATCCTTGCCCACCTTCCCCTGTTACCGCTCAGGCTCCTGGCTGGGTTCTGTGACTTATTCTCCCCTGGCTGCCTAATATGTGTTTCCTTATGGTTTCACCTGTGTAGAAATAAGTCTCAGGGCTTGGCTGTGAGTAGGCAGACAAGCTGCCACAACCTCACCCACACACTTTAGCAATGATTCTGGGCTCCACTTCATTAGGAAGAGATAGGCCTGTTGCTCTGTGATTTCAAACAATCAATTCCTCCTTCTCAACAATGGGGCTATTATAAGTGTCACCACTCACTGACAAGCTGCAATTAAAGTGTGTGAGTGCTGCAGACAGCAAGGGTCTATCCTGTACCAGAGCAGGGATAGGTGTGATGAAAGTATCCTCTCACTGAAGACAGAAAATAAAGCATCCTTAAGGTTTTGTCATGTAAATTGAAGTGACATAGGTTTTCAAGCAAATGTACATATTTTCGTGTATGTGCTGGGCAATAAAGAAGTTTCCATTCTCTGAAAGGTATGTCCCCTTCATCCTTCCCACCTCCTTCCAGCGTCATGTAGCAGGCAATAGTGTGCTCACAGGAATACTGAGTGGCTTGGTACAATCTGCATGTGAAGTTTCTCCTTCAGTTTTGAATACTCATATTTCATCCTCAACGATTCATTAAGATCCATTGGGTGGGCTTAAGGATGCATTCTAAATGAAGGGAAACAATAACAGTGGTGATAATGAGTAATGACATTGACAAGAAAGTAAATATATGTATATTCATGATATGTCTGTCTAGAGATAAACATATGAAAATGAGAACATGAAGAGAAGTGGACCCAACTACCCAGAATTTAATTATCCTATGTCGCTGAATCTAACAGTGTAAGCTACATCATTGTCTTCATGTCCTGCTGAAAAATAAAAAAGTAAAATTTGTCGACTAAACTATGACATACTACTGATTGTAAGATACATTCTAATTTCAGAAATGCTAAAAGTTGAAGAAAATGACTATCTTAGATTTGATAAACTATGGTCCTAAAAGTCACACTCAATATTAGCTAAACACAAATGGTAGTTCTCAATGGTTCCAGAAAGTTTTTTCTTTCTTTTTAAGGAAGCATCTCTTAATGAGAATCTGTTGTTTGAACAAATAGCTCCTAATTCATATAACAAAGTTGGCAATTTTAGCTGTTGCCTTAAAAGACAGAGCCACATCCAAAGTCTTCAAGATCTATAAGTGCCTAGATGCTGTAATCCAAAGAAGGGTGGTTGATGGGAGAGAGTCCTGAGCAAGGAAAATAGAAAAGAGATTTTGATGCCTGTTGCTCCTGATTGTACTTCTGCTCTTTATTAGAGGGTGACCTCATGCACATTCTGTAAGTATTTGGGCTTTGATTCCTTTAAATCCTATAATATGAGAAAGTGAGAGTAGAATCTCATTTCTATCTCATCTGTCATTTCTGAGCCCTATGATCTTGGGATCATGTGATCCTTCTCAATGGGTTCAAATGTCTAGACCTGAAACACATTTGATGTGAAAAATTCTCTTGAAGGGTATTTTGCTGGCCTAGCAGTGTTAGCAGTGTTAGCAGGACTCTCCAAATGTATTGAGTGAAGAAATGAATGAATTGAGTCTCCTTGCTAACGAATCCTGAGTACTAAGCTACATACAATACGTATCTCTGCATAACTGGTAATACCAACCTTCCAGTGTCGAGACCAAGAAAGAGAGGCTTACCTCTGCTGCCCTCGATTTCCCCTTTAGCGAAGACATCTTCATCTTTAAAGCATCTCTTATCTACAGAGACAAGGACAGTGAGAAATATGTCACAGATATCAGAGGAAACAAAATCACCAAGGCTGAGGCTCTTGTCCCGAATCTTCGAGACCAATAACCTGACAGAAGCACCATCAGGTGGCTTAGCATAAAAGCCCAGCAAGTAGTAAGAATTGAGTAAAAGTCCAGCTGTGGTTATAACTAGATTTAGAATAAAGATTAAAATCGCAGTCATGGTTTCTATTCCTTTCACCAGCAATACTTGCACGCAGCTCCCTATTGACATGATAAAGAGCAAGAAAGGAAAGAATGTAACGCTCTCCTTTCCTCCTCGCAGCTAATTCCTGAGCCATCCTCACAAACTCAGCTCCCCTGGACTGTGCTTTCTGATAAAAACTGCTTCCTCCTCCTGCTTCCCTCAGCCACATGGAAACCACGTACAGTGAGTTGAACAAATTCAATTTACCTTGTGATCTGAAATGGTTCCAAACAGCAAGATGAAAAAACCCTGCAGTAAAAGTCAACAGAATCATGAGGGACAGTTTTTCAAACAATATCCCAACTATTATTTTGATACAAGTCTTCTAGGGAACTTCTAGGGCAATTATTGGACACTAGGAACTTTGGTTTCTACTGGGACAGATAAAAATTCCCTGATGGCATTTCCTCTGAGGCTACCTCCACCCTTGGAAAAGGATCACCCTCATGGAAGGATCAATGTCAGGGCTGTTGACATTGATTTAATGGTAAAGATATAGGATAAAGTTTCAACCTTAATAAATCGTATTACTTTCTTTCCAAATATTGCAGTAGTTGTTCTAACTCATGATGACAGCAACACTGGTAACATAGAATCAAAATCAGAATCATGGAAGGGGTCTTAAGAAAATGCAACTTGTATGGTAGTCTAAGTTGGAATTAAAAGTCAGTAAACAGACAGCCAGTTTACTGGCTTTTATGCAGAAGAAGAAGTTTCTGCATGAAAGGAAGAAACTACAGAGAATTGTGATGCCAGGGTGTTTTCCCAATCTAAGCATAGTTTTAGGCTAAAGAAACACTAATCAGATGACTAAATATTTTAAATGTAAATCACAGGGAAAACTTGCAGAGAAAAGAAGATTGTAAGTAAATGTGTTTGGGTATTTTTCTTTCTTTCAAGAAAAAAGAAACACAAATGGTCTGAAAAAGAAATACAAAGCAAAACTTTCTGGGGTTTAAGTTGCAAAGTGGAAAAGAGGATGAGGTCATTAGTCACCAGAGTAAGATATGTTTCATTGATCTGAGTCTCATTTCTTTAAAGTCTATTTTATATTTTACATGATGTTTTTAAACAGAGGAATAGTGACACGCTAAAAGGAACACATTGTTGCTTTATTAAGTGGTTATATTTTTATTTAAAGCAATAGTTAGAAAAATTTTTCTGCAAAGGGTAAAATAGCAAATATTTTAGGCTTTGCGGGTCATACAGTCTTTGTTGCAACTACTCAAATTTGCCACTGTAGCTCAAAAGCAGGTAAAGGAAAACTATAAACCAATAACCACGGCTGTGCTCCTATAAAATCCCATTTACAAAAACAAGTGGCAGCCGTAGTAGCCAACTCCTGATTAAAGCATAACTAAGAATATGGACTCACTAAATGTTCTATTACTCATAAGTATAGAATACAGTCTGGTTAATGATGACTTCCCCAAAGTGCAAGCTTAGTAGCCATGAGGAAGTAAAATAACGTGTAGATGGACAATCTTGCCGAGTCAAGTATCTAAGAGCGGGAAAAGACACCAGAGACCAGTCCAGATCCATGTCTTTATTTTACAGATGAGAAGGTTAAGGCCCAAAGAAAAGCGACAATCCCAAGATCAGGTAACATACGGCAAGATCCAGCTCCATGAGTAACAATTTAACATCTATTTCACAAGAAATAGTAGGTAAGAGGTGTAAGAACTCCTGTCTGGCTAACACCCAAAGTGAAAGGAAATAGCAGCATCTTCATACTCTGGAAAATAGCTGTTATTTCACTGAGTTCCAAAAGACATTGGAGAAAGTATAAAAATTATGTTTGAGACATAACATGTGAGTGTAGCTTCACGCATCTCTGACTAAAGAGCAGTTCTCTATAAGTGAAGGTTAACTTCCACTGACGCTGAAACTTTAGAAGGTAGATAAGTGAGAAAAGAAGGAAGGAGATCCCCACCCAACAAGCATGATCAGCTAAATCTTGCTTATCAATCGATAGGGTGAGAGATGCCTCAGCCATTATCCCTAAGATATGGAAGGAAATGGAAAGAATAGTTTGTGTTCCATAGTTTTACATCATAGCCGTTTTCTGTTGTCTAGACACAATAACGAGCAATTGTCTCCCTTTGGGAACTTACCTGGAAAGCGTTGAGCAGGGCAAAGATGATATGGAAAATCAAGGCTGTGCCTTCTATAAGAGTGGCTATTCCAAAACCCCAGGTCAGTCCCAGCAATGGGGTGAGAATGGCAACATTTTTGCTGATCCTCATGACAATGGCCATATCTTGAGACTTGGAACTGCCAATAGATGGCCTCTGAGTGTTGACAGCAACAATCAAAACCACCACAAGATTCACAGCCACGATGACCAAGGCCGGGGCAGCGAATGCTAAAAGAGCCTTGGTGCTGTCCCAGTTGAGCCAACAGGCCTCAGGTCTCAGGTAGCCTTTCTTTGGCTCTGTGATGGCAACTGTGATGACAGCAATGACCAGTGGACACCCATAGCCAGTGGCAAAGCCAATGGCCATCATTCTGGACTTCAGCATCCTACGGAAAACGACCAGTATTCCATACATGATGAGCAGAGCTTTGAAGAGCATCCAGAAAAACAGACAGAGGTAAAAGAAGTGGCAGAAAAATGTCACTGCGACACACCACTTATGGTCCTGGGCCTTTATGTTAAAGTTTGAGCCGATGATGAAGCACACATTAGCGGTCAGGAGTGACACCGCTATGTTCACGATGCACACGTGACGCATGTATGATATCTCAGTCACCACCACCCGGGACCACACTGTGGCTTCAACGAGCAGGCAAAGAACCAAGCTGAGGATCGAGACGCTGAGCCCAATGCAGGTGATATACTCCAAGATTTTGTCCGTCACAGATTTGGGGGACATTAGAATGGAAAAAGACGTCACCACATTGGTGTAGTTGCAACGGCATTTCACCTTGTTCTTACCACCCAGCACAGTCTTACACGCTTCCTCAGCCCACCTCTTTTTCCCAGAGTGCCAGCCAACGCACTGGGCCCTGGCACTGTGGGATTGATTGATCCTTTCAAAGGTGAGAAAGATTTCTTTCACTCCTTCTGGTAGAGCCAATGATAGGACCAGACCATTCATCGGTCTGTGAAGACTCCCATTTTGCAGGTGGGCCTCTTTCAGAATAGCCCCCAGGGTTGGAAAAGCTATGCTGATGGCTTGAGATGTGTTCAGCCTCAGTTTCCTCAGCTCTTGCCTGGGAATTTCTACCATTCCTAAGATACCTTCTGTTGCATTGCTCATGCTCATGGAGAAATTGAAACTTCCCTCTGAGGTACTGTGGTTGATGCGAAACCCTTTTGTCTGCATGAAGAGTTCATCCGCAATGTTCTCAAATTCATCGTGAACGTGGAGCTGCCTGGCAAACGAATTCACTGACCGCAACAAATCTGAGCTGGCGCTTTTGTCAGGAATGAAAGCCCAGTTTGCGATGGCTGCTGGGTCGAGGATGTGGTTGGCCACTGTAGTGTAGCTCTGCAATGGAGAAAAGTGGACATTGTCCTAAGGATTTATACGTGATTACACAAAGTCAGTTTCTAAAATCCAAAATTTCAGAAGATCAAATTATCTGACCTATTTCTCCTTAAACTTCCTGTATATCAGAATCCTACATGACTAAGGCTGCACAGAGGGAAGAAAAATAGAAGAATGCAAAAAAAAAAAAAAAGGGACCACACCTGCTTTATTATTGCACCCAGGGTAGCATACGCAAACTGCAGTGTGTTGAGCCTGAGTTGCCTGTGCAATATGAATGATTGCTTAATGGAAAGGAATGAGGGCAGATTCTATGGTAATCTAAGTTTGAGAAAGATTGCCTACCATCTCCTAGCATCCCCCTTCCTCTTATAAATAATTCCAAATTTCTTTAGGCTATTAAAGGCTCTGAAAATTTCCACCATAAAGAAACTGGCTTAATTTTGTAATTTACTACAAGTGTTGTTCTACAGATCTTCCTTTAAGAAATGGAACCTCCATTAACATTTTTCAGAACAGCTGTTCCTACAGAATATAATTTTGAAACACTATTGTCGATTCAGTCTTGTTCTTGAAAATATTAAATATGTAAAAAAAAATATGGAGGCAGGAGGATCACTTGAGCTCAGGAGTTTGAGACTAGCCTGAGCAGGAACAAGACCCTATCTCTACTAAAAATAGAAAAATTAGCTGGGCCTGGTGGCAGGCACCTGTTTAACCAGCTCCTCGGCTGGCTGTGGTAGCTGAGGATCGCTTAAGCCCAGGAGTTTGAGGTTGCTGTGAGCTAGGCTGATGCCATGGCACTCTAGCCTGAATCATAGAGTGAGACTCTGTTCCCCCCTCGAAAAAATACATTCATAAATATTGAAAATGTTCTAACTTCTTGAAAACTTCTATAAACTAGAATGAATTGATATCCCAAAGTGAAATGCCTCCTGTTTTTAGAGTGGTTGTATTCTTCATCTGAAAGTGCATTTGAAACCATTAAAAGTGCAAAATTTTGAAATAAAACAGTGTCCATTTTTAATGAAATTAACAAAGAATACCTTCATTTTTTCTCGGGTAACATTATCAGACAAGTCTGTGGAAATATTTTTTAATAACTCCACTATAAATGCGATATTCCCAGACGTGGCTTCTGACGCTTTCACAACATCAATTATGCAGGCATAATCGACGGGACAGTGTCTGCGGATTCCTTGGGCTACACTCTCAATGGGCTCCGGAGCTCGAAAGTCAAGAAGGCGCAGAGGGATTGATGCTGCTGCTACCGAAAGGCGAGATTCGCTATTTGGACCCTGTTCAAAAAAAAAAAAAAAAAAAAGTTTCATTCACAAATGATTAAATACCTACCATGTGTCAGACTGGAAGAGCATAAAGCACAAACAATACCCCTGGGGAAGATAAATGCAGAAGTAAGTGCAGGGATCAGGTATGGTCACAGACGGGCAGGGATCCCAACAAACTTCCCACAAAGATCAGGATATTGACCTTTTCCAGTGGAATCTGCTCCAGGACAGTGATTTTTAACTCAAGTAATATAGCAAGACAGTTTTCTACAGAAATGTAGGGAAAGAAAAGCTACATGAAATGTCGGGGGGTGGGGGCAGTTGGAGGTTGGCAGATCAAACAGAGAATGGAATGCTAAGGAATTGCAATTTCAAAAAGTTAAGAGTTTCCCAACTAGAAAGAGATTATTTGCTCATTTTCTGATACTTTTACCTACGATCCCTCAGAATGTGACTTTGAATGAGGCAAAACAGTAATTTATTTCATTTAATTCACTTTTGAATGCCACTATAGTTGCAAGGACTTTGACATGATACCTATGCTAAGTGTGAAAGAAAATAAAAAATCTCAACTCCTATGCAAAAGAGAAGGTCCAGCCCGAGGCTGAGGCATTGCAACACCCACCCCTTCCAAATGAATAGATGTTGTGACATTCTGCATTAGCGTCCACTAGGATTGCCTCCCCAGATAATTCATGAAGAAATTCTTTGCAGGCTTTCCATAAACAAAGACACGCAGATTGTAACTTTGGGTCTGCAGGTTAAGTCTAGCTCCTAAAACAAAGATTCCACGTTAATAATCTTGATTACTTTCCCAGGTACAGAACAGAGACAATGTCAATCATTCTTTCACCTACCCAGGGACATTTACATAATTGATTCTTCCTTTACTCTCTTTTTCTCTTCAAACATTCACCTTGCCTTATGTAAAGTGTGTTTCCTGGGCACCAGTCTCATAAGAGTGTAACCATTTGCTTCACCACCTACCCCTCTCCTCCTTTTCCTTTCTGCATGCCCTCTCCCCTTAAATATAGAATTCCCAAATCCCTGTTCAGAAAAAACAATCACTGTTGCACCTGTGTCTTATGTTTTTTTCTGGGTGCATCCTCAAACTGGCTTACTAAACCTCCATTGACTGAGATTTTTGCCTCATTGGCTTATTTGGGGCTGTCATAAATGACAGAGACTGCATCCGCAATCCCTTTATAAAATCACTGTTAAAATTTTAGGAAATGCAGAGATCCATGGGCTTCCATGAGATTGGAGGGGAGGTAAAAGGACATGGTTGCTAAGTGAAAGGACAGAAGAGATTTAATTTTCACTGGAATGTGTTGTTTCATTCAATTTCTATTCCCTCTACATCAATCATACATCTCTTCTTTCTTTTGATCAAGCAATTAAAAGTATTGGAAAGAGATATCAAAACAAATTTTATTCTAGACACATTTAGCTGATTAATGGACTAGCACAAGATGTATAGACATCCACCTTTAAAGATAAAACTTAACTGCTAACATAGTCATTTACACCATAGTATAAATGAGTTTCTTTTTTTATTTAAGAAAAGATTTTTAGAGGGAGAAATAGAGAGAGCAGGGAGAAGAGGGAATGTACCTGAGAGTTTAAGTGAGGAAACAAGGAAAAGAAACAAATTTGGCCTACTTTGTAGATTTTCCTAAATCTGAGATTTATTTTTCATGCTAAACAGATCATATTAAATATGCCTCTGCTACCTCCTTGGGGTTGGTTCCTGTTGGCAATAATTTCCAAATGCATCACCTTAAAGAGTTTTTCCACAGAAAGGCTGGTACATGTTTCAGTTGACTTTTGCCACTTTTTTTTATTACATGAAAATCCTATTTCTCCATAAAACTGCTTAGCACAGGGATGGCTGCAGACGGAAGACGAGATGCAAGGCCCGTGGCATTTTTCTGTAAATGATAAATAGAGAGCAAGAGGGGTCTAATTAGCATTTCTACACTCTGAAATGTGCATCTCATTCATTCTGGGAATTCGGGGGCTACTTCCCCTCTTCCGGGAGGAAATGACATTGAACTGGGACCACAGCAATGAGGAAGAGCTGCCAAGTAGATGGGAAGCAAGCAGAGGCAAGCAGAGGCACGCATGGCACAAGGAACTGCAGGTCAATCAAAAAGGCTAGTTCAGAACACCTGAGAGTGGAAGGGGCAAGAGACAAGGGTGGGAAGGAAATCAGGGCTTAAGCCAAGAGGGGCTGGAATGCTGTGCCAATGTCAGAATTACCAGAAAACACAATTGAATTTGTTTTTGAAAGATAATCAGCAATAGCATAGCACAGGAGTCAGTAAACTTTTCTGTAAAAACAAAACACCTAAGTTGGAAGCCCAGTTAAAGATTAATTACATTTTGATACAAGTGAGTTTCATTATTCACAGGAGTTACATTATATAAACTCACCATGAACCCTAAATTAGCAAATACAGAACCATTAGTCATATGGTAACATAAGGTTAGATTCCTATGAGCTTCTGCTCACATTTTCATCAATTGATCAATACATGACCTTGTTTTAAGTGTATTTCTATCTAAAGTTACCTTACTTAATACATATTTTGATTCATTAACATTGAACTAGTAAACAATAGCACTGTAACTCATGCCTGAATAAAGCATATCTAATATATATATGTATATTAACATATTCTCCATAGAGTACATCACATATTTCTTGGCTTAGTCACTGGGATAGCACTTCAATACTATGTTTAGGGCCACTTTAAACAGCAAAATCATCAATAAAAAGAACAAAAAGTCAAAAATAAAAACTGTGGCACTATAGAGACTGGGAAAGCCACTTTCTGATACGAAAGTTTGAAACAAGAAGGCTGACATCACCTTGTCCAGCCTCAGCTGGGAACAAGTGCATCAGGCAATTTCGTTGTTCGCTGTTCTTCACATATCTGTGAATTACCACAAAAACTGTGAGTATTGATTTAAGGATTACAAATTAATTTCAATGAGTAGGCAAATTCCCAAATTCAGAATCAGCAAATAGTAAAGGTCAACTTTACAAATAGTAAAGGTCAGATAAACAGCAAATAATTTTTTAGTATATGTATGACCCATGCAATATTATTCATTATTTATCTGAAATTCAAATTTAACCTGGCATTCTACGTTATTATTTGCTGTTTGCAAAATACAGTAACCCTAGACAGAGAGTAAATATTTTGAGCTTTACAGGCCATAGGGTCTCTATGACAACTATTCAGTTCTGTATTTGTAGTGTGAAAGCAGCCAGAGACAATATGTAAATGAACAGGAATGTCTGTGTTTCAATAAAACTTTATTTACAAAAACTAGTGGCAGGCCAAATTTGGCCTATGAGTGAGAATGGATTGACTTGAGACAGGGAATACAAGAATGAGGCTGTGGAAGTCTTCTCAGGAAGAATTGCCTTATGATAGTGGCGGGGGCAGGAGAAGTAAGTGATGATGCTAAAGGGTTTGGAGTGTTGAAATCAATAAAATGAGGTGACCACTCGGCTGAGAGTCAAGGAGTGCACCGATGATTATGACCTGGACAGCTCTGTGAAGGATGCCATTCACCAGGAGAGGAAACAAGGGCTTGCATCGTCCCTTAACATCTACCAAGTATATTGATTTTTGCAAGTTAACAAACCAGAGTAGTTACCAATTTCTTCATCTATATAGTTTGGAGCTGATCCATAGCATTGTTACAAAAATTGAGTCTGACAGCATCTTGGACAGCACAGAGATATGTGTTTTCATAAACACCTGATAAATGTTAGCGACCTTTCTCTCCACTTTCCCTTCTAAATTCCACATCTATATACCGATATATTTTCACCAAAGGGATACCTAGCCAAACTGTGCAGAAGCCTCTTATCCCTACTATTTGGGTGAGAACCACATGATTTCACTGTGTTACTGCCATTAATTGCATCCTGACTTTACTTCTCACTTCTTGAGACAAACCAGTCTTATCACCATGACTCCCATCCTACATTGCTTGTATTGACTGCTCAGCACCTGAACATGGCATCCTGAAAATAACTTTGAATATAGAAATAAGAGAGTCTTTTCCTCTTTGCTTTTCTGCCTCCTGTTATTTCATTAGTTCGAACAGATTGCCATTTTAAGTTTGAAAATGGACATTTACCTACTGTGAATATTTGCTAGCTGTCTTCATCGAATGTGCCATTGATAATGGGGTAATTGTTAAGAAAAATCTATCAGCGCTGGTAAGCATGGAGAACGATTAGAGATTGTTATTCACTTGGAAAGCTTGTGGTCTGGGGACCTTCTTGCAACATCAATGCCCTTGCTTTATTCTGCCCTGTCTCCAAAGGGATGAAGACCATTCTGTAGTGACATACCTGGTACCCTTCCAGGCTTGGGTTTCCCTTCAGAACTTTGAAGTTTATCTCCAGCCTGAAAAACATAAATTCCCAAAGGTCCTTGTTACTGTAGGACTCTCCTCCCTCATCTCACCTACATGGGACTATGAAGAGAAGAGTGTTCAGGACTAGGAAAAAAACTTTAGCAGACGCAGGTGCTGGTACTGCCGCACTTGTTGAAGAAATCACGGGGAGAGCAGAGAATGCGGTGCTGTCCGGTGGAGGCTAGAGCCCGGATGGTGGCCACGTGGGCTCCCCAGGTAAATCTGGTGCATCTGATACATCTTTTGGAGGTTTAAGCATCCAAGGAGGATACAGATGACAATTACAACGGAGCTGTTCTCTGGCTATATTAACTGTCAATATGAAACGGAGCTAATGTGGTCCACCAGGTCCCGCCTAGCCTCAGAAGGAGGCAATGAGCAGAGACTAAGAATAATCGCTAGGCTGCAATAATAGAATCACAAATCTGTTATGTCTACAAAGGACTGCAAATATTAAAAAACATTTGAAAACTTTAAACTCCGTATAAGGAAATGAAGACTCAGAAAAGTGAGACAACTTGTGTGACTACTGAGAAGTTGAGACCTGAGCCTGCACTGCCCAGCTTGAGGTACGACTTCCTTCTTGCAACAGCTGCCTCTCCGCGTTCCCTGTGGCTTCTGAGGGGATGATTCTCCTGTACTGTTCTTCCCAGGAAGGTCCCTGTCGTCTCTCCACTTTTCTTTGTTCCCTTCTTTAGAAATGTACTATCAGCAAAGGTAAAGTTGTAATTATTTGAAAATTTATTTAAAAAGACATGTTATTTATCAGAAATCTGGGCTTCTGAGGGAAATGAGGAATGGACCAAACTTACTTTTATGTAAATCTTGGATTTATAGTGGGAACATTCTATGGCCAGATATAACATTAAACAGTAAATCATGGTTGCCTGGGACTTCATTTTCACATTAGGATCTTCGCCTGCAATAGAAAAAGAAGGTGGATCTGAGCGAAGGTGGTAGCTTCGCGCAAATGACACAGTATTTAACAGGCTAACCAACCGCTCAGTAAGCCCATTCACTCCAAATCAACCCACCCCAGGGAAGGACACCAACACCTACTTCCAAATAGCTAAAAGGTAAAAAAGGAAAGGATTTGTCTTCACTGTTGACCTTTCTACAGCAGAAGACAGGAGTGAGGGTAATATCAGGAAAGGTTTATCTTCATCAGAGCATCATTCCTCATTAGCTAATCCCCATGCTTCCTTAATAGTAACATTTATCAAGAATTTCTACTTGCCAGTAACTATCCTAAGCACTTATTTTTCATAAACTCATTTAATTCTGTGATGTATGTATCAATGGGGAAACTAAGGCACAAGGAGTTGAGAGACCATGAACCTGAGGTCACTCAGAAAAAAAGTGGGGGAGCCCAGAGTTCAACCCAGATGGTCCCACTGGCAGCTGTTCTTAACAGCTACAGCAGGGTCTGTCGTTGATGATGCTTTGACATTTGGGGCTGGACAATTCTTTACTTTGAGGGGACTGTCCCATGAATTGTAGGATGTTCAGCAATATCCCTGGCCTCTCTCCCCAATAAATGCCAGTAGCTCTCCTTTCTCCTCTGGCTACATTTTGGTAGCCAAAAACATCTCCAGCCATTGGCAAATGTGCCCAGGAAGAGAAAATCTCCCCCAGTTAAGAACAACTGTCCTACAGTGTACTATTTCTCTGGGCACATGGAGAAGAGTAACTTAAAGTGGAATTAATATACATACTTGTCCGCTACTGGGACAAGGGCCAAGACCTCCTCCTACAGATGGGTGAACTGCTGCATGAAAAACTGGGAGCACAGGGAAATAACTCTTTGTTCTTTTACCATATGTTTACTTCTTGCCTTTTTCTTGACAATTCTACCTTCCCAAGCCAAACCTCCAAGAACATATCATGATATCAGTTGAGATTTATCAATATCATCATGATTATTACCATTATATTTTCATACGGGATGGTGGTGATTCAGATGCCTTATTGGTAACAAAGTTCCTTAGCCTGGTTTTCTTCAAAATGCAAATATAACAAAATGAAAATACCACGGATTTTAGAGTTAGCAAGAGCTAGAGGAGTGTTTCTCAGCCTTTTTTATCTCACGGCAAACTAGAACCTACAGTTAAAATTCCACGGCACACTCAAATTATGTGCTTATGTGCTTTGGACTTCTTTTGGAAATAAATTAATGGTCTTTAAAATTTCGCAGCACACCTAAGATTCTCTCATGACACACAGTGTGCCACAGCACACCAGCTGAAAACACCGAGCTGGAGTCTAATCATCTCTACTGCCAATGAACTGTTTGAATATACCTGAGCCTATTTTTGCATCCATTTCACAAAATGTAGACGAACATTCATTCTATCCACCAACATTTATCAAGTGCCTCTTATTTGTCATAAATTGTACCAGATGCCAAGGGTACAGAAATTAAAGGTGCTTTTTCCATAGAGGATATTCAGTGGCACACCGCCAAGTCAAACCAATGGTGAGAAGTGAGATCACCTACATATTTCACCTAGCAAACAAGGCCAGGTAGAGACTAGTCCCAGCAAACAGACACTCCTTATGCTTTAGTAGAGGTTAACAGATCCACCTAGGCTCACAAGGGAATCTGTGTCCATGGAGCAGAAAAAACTCACTGATCTGGCATCAGACCCTTCCTAAATGGAGTCAAGGATAGGAAGGACTTTCATGAGCTAAGTAAGCCTTCGGCAGAAATAACAAGCCACAGGCACTCACACAAACACTTCCAAATCCTGAGTTACAGTTTAGTTTACAACATCATCTCATGGAGCAAGTCTGAGCAGGGGAGAAGGACCATGGCCGAAGGACAGGCAGGTGGAGCAATGGATCTGCATCGGTATGGGGAGCACGTGCACAGAATTCATGATCTGACAGTGTGGGTGGTTCTCACATGTGCAGCAAATTGTTGTATGGACACGCTGAACAACCTGCTATATGAATATCATTTAGGATAAATTTTTAATTGATCACCACAGAATACCAGAAGTAATCAGTATAAATAGTCCTAAAAGTACCCACATGTTTCACATATATGACCATGGCTTTCAAAAAAATTTGACCATGACAAAAATAAGAAACATCTTACATTATAACTCTGTAGGTGCAGATATGTGTGTGTGTGTGTGTGTGTACACATAAACTGAAAAATGCAGAATTTTTATATTTAAAAAATTATGTGAAAATACATATCCTTACTACCTGCAAGTACGAAAATGGCAGGTTGTTCAGCATGTCCATACAACATGCTGATACAGCTAATATTTTTGCCTTGTATCCCACTCTATTCTAGTTGATATTCTCTCAAATGCTGGTTGCCACCCACTAAGTTTAATTTGCAAGCCTCTAATGAACTATAACCTGCAATTTGAAAGACAGAGATATAGACTATAAGATTCATTTAGATTATCGAGCTGAAAATTGTCCACTTCTCTCACTAAAGTGCTCACTTTATCCTTTCTCTTTGCTATTCTTCATAGTTCTACTGAAAGCTCCCTCCCAAGGTACATGTGTCAGGGAGAAAAGATACCAATGTTCAGGACCAAGTAACAGGACTGAGGCTGAGGGTAAACCCAATTCTTCTCTACCTAGAAAACATGATCTTAAATGGGTGAAGGAGAGACAAGAAGCATTTATAAATAATAACACCTGCTGTCTGAGGCTCCTGGAGAAAGGCAACCGTTATTATTTATGGTTTTTAAAATTAGAGTTTTGCCTAAAGTTAGAAAGTGTTTAGGTAGTAAAGGATCCAATAGCCATGGCGTTTTCTGTTGATCATTTTGCTTTTGTGGAACATTATAATTCCTTTACTAGGTTTATACCCTGAAGACCAAAAATCATAATATAACAAAGACATCTGTACCAGAATGTTTATTGCAGCCTAATTCATAATTGCTAAGTCATGGAAGAAGCCCAAGTGCCTATCGACCCACGAATGGACTAGCAAATTGTGGTACATGTATATACCATGGAATATTATGCAGCCTTAAAGAAAGATGGAGACTTTGAGTCTTTCATGTTTACATGGATGGAGCTGGAACATATTCTTCTTAGCAAAGTATCTCAGGAATGGGAGAAAAAGTATCCAATGTACTCAGCCCTACTATGAAGATAAATTATAGCTTTCACATGAAGGCTATAACCCAACTATAGCACAAGACTATGAGGAAAGGGCCAGGGAGGGGAATGGGTGGGGCCACACCTACAGTGCATCTTAGAATGGGTACAGGAGAAACTTACTAAAGGCAGAATACAAAAGTCTACCTACAATAACTAAGAAAATGCCAGGAAGGCTACATTGAACAGTTTGATGAGAATATTTCAGATTGTATATGAAACCGGCACATTGTACACCTTGATTGCACTAATGTACACAGCTATGATTTAACCATAAAAAAACAGTAATACATTTCATATATTCACATAAACTACAAAATATATACTAGCAAAATATATACATAATATAAAATCATAAGCATGATAGTAAGATAGAGAAACTTTGAGCACAATGGGATGGAGAGTTTGGTTAATTAATTTGCTACTTGATCATTCATATTATTATAATCTGGTATAGGTAACCTTCATACCATTTGGGATGATAATTACATGGAAATTTTCCTATAGTTATTACAAATGATGGGAGAGAATATTCAATGACGTTACCCAGGAGGAGTCAGAGCGTTCTTGTTGTCCAATTTGATTGGCAGGGATGGGTCGAATAGATGTTTTCACATTGACTTGGATTGGGTTGTGTCTCTCCTCATTAAGAAGAGTTGAATGGGATCCTTCCCATCAGAGGTCAGAGGCGGCTGAGGCCCAAAGCCAGAGTGCTCTGCAGAGCAGAGAATGCGCAGAGCTTGCAGACCCTACAAATGGAGACTAAAATAATAAAGAGCAAGAACTGGCAGTCATTCATCCTCAGTGGTTGGGGTTATATAGACCTGAATGGCAGGATCACATGTTCTTGATTTACCAATGATATGTACTTACTAATTAAAATGAACTTGGGGGCAGCGCCTGTGGCTCAAAGGGGTAGGGCACTGACCCCATATGCCAGAGGTGGCGGGTTCAAACCCAGCCCCAGCCAAAAAATAAAAAATAATAAAATGAACTTGGAGTTTTCATAATTACAAGGTGAAAAGTGTCGGCAAATACAAATAAAGTACTTCTCTAGTACCTACCACACGTCTATAGGTAGTAGGTTAGCTCTTGAAAGAAGGAGAAAAAGATCAAGGATGTAAAAATCTGAACATTAAAGTAAATGTGCTGAGAAGAGGGTGGGTCGTCCACAAGGACATTAACAAAATGTGGGCAGTGTGGAAAGAAGCCAGGGGCTGGCTGGGGACCTCCTTGTTTCTGGGGAAGAGTGGCTGGAGCCGCTGCCAGATCCCGCCCTGCGTGGAGAATCTGGAGTGGTCTCCAGTGAATCACACTTGGTTACTTTCCTACTGTTACATGACTTCTGGTTGTCCCTTGTGTTCAGTTTATCAACAAGTTGAGTCTTAACCTTTATAAACCCCCTGGGTGGGGTGTCAGAAAAACACCTTATTGGGAAGATACGTTGCTATTTAAATCAAGATCCTAGTATCCAATAGAGGGAAATAAAAAAACAGTAAGCAGGAGTCCGGGCAGGATAATAGCTACACCAATGCCGATTTACGCCTGAGATTGATGCACGCTATCCACCACTTGTTTGCCAACCAAGTAGCAGGCACCAAAAGTTAAAGAAAACTGAAGAGAAGAATAATTCAACACTGGGGGTATCTGTATACACAAACTTCAATTTTCTTTGAATCTGGGGTATCCGTCTGCTCTACTTTCACCAGGGAAACAATATAGAGTTTGGTGCCTACTGTATTTGACCAAGGCCTGGTTTCCTAAAATGGGTTTCTGTGGAACTTCTAGTCTCATAAAAGACAAGGGTTCCATGGTCAAATCGGTTTGGGAAACAACCTGTATCATCACCAGTACTGACAACACACATGTGCACACACGCACACATGCACACCAGGGTTCTGAGAATTCTTGTAGTAAAAAGACGGTTTCACTCTGGTTTAACCAAATTCATCTGATAACCAAATATGTTGGAGGAATTTAAGGCTGCTGTTCCCCGACAATGTTACCTTGGCTCCATGTGTATTTGCTGGGCATCTACTTAATGCCAGTCCCTGTGAGTCACTCACACCAAAGCTTGGGATGGACACAAGAGGAGGACAGACCCAGAAAGGGAGATTTAAAAAGTGAAAGAGAAAATAAGATGCAAATACGCCCCCTGAGGCAGTCCGTGGTGATGAGGTACACAGCCACTTGTCATTCACAAACCCTTCCATTGTCCATACTAGTCACCCAGTAGGGACAGCTCCACATCTTGTTCCCAAGGTATCTGCAAGATGACTTATTTCAGAGATAAAAGCAACGGAGCCACCCAGAATGGCAGCTTCTCGGAACCTATGAAAGTCATGTCCCAAATGCCTCCCCCCTCTGCACAGCCATCCAACCACCCTCTCTCTGGGTGTCCTTATGAAAGTGTGAATTACTCACTACCATCACTTTTATTTGTCCAACAGTAATAAAACACAATTCTAGGCTGCCGAATGCAAGCCAGGCTGCCTGCTCTAACATAGTCATTACAAAGAGAGAAAGAAAATAACATCTGCTGGCCTCAGAGGCTAAAAGGAAAACGCACCCAATGTCCTAGAGGGACTGTTTCTGAATGTGTCTGAGGATCTGCTTCCCGGGAGAATTTACAATCATCAGTACCTCCCACACCGCTGCCTGAGTCCTAACCACAGAGCAAAAGAACTGGCACTCTTTGTCCCAGAGCCTGAGAGAAACGAGGCCACACCTACTGGAATAAACAAACAAACAAACAAACAAACAAACAAATCAGGTTGTCATTAGTCAGAAGGGGAAGAACATCTGATGTTTCTCTGTCCTCGGCACCCAGCAAATCATAACAGACATTCAGGAAACATTGGTCAGGTGAGTGAATGGGGGAATGGTCTTGCAGAGACCAGTCAGCATCTGAAGTTTCTGCTTTTAAGTCACAAAGCAACTTTACTGTCTGAGAGGGGCAGTTTTCAACTCTAGATAATTTTAGAACCTGATAACTTAAGTAGAAATGTTCCATAATGTCAAGCCTATTGTGGACCTCCTCTTTGGTACCATACGTAAAAAAAAAAAAAAAAAATTGTGCAGTCCCACACAGGTTGAGCAAGAAATGATGCCCCATGCTAGTTTAGGGATGTCTGCGTGGGCATAAGAGGGTGCAGTGACAAGGTGACAATGTGCATGTCCTTTTCCACGCTGTCTCAGGTCAGAACTAATAAAACACTATTTCCCTGGACAGACCCATATAACTCCAGCCATTCTTGAACACCATTTCCTTTTCATCCTCTTTTTTCCCTGTACGTAGAGCTGAATTTCTGAATGAGTTGGAATTTAAAACAACAATTAGTCTGTCTGGGTACTGGAACTTATTTCAGAAACATGCTAGAGGAAATCGTAGATGACTCACACAGAAGACTCCCCACCCATCTGAGCATGCTGAGCGAGGCCCCGCCTCAGGACTCCCAAAGAAAATAAAAAGAAAAGATCAGCAGGGAACTGTAAGTTTAGTCAGTCAGGAAGGTGTGATCTCTCAAATCTCTTTACGCAAAACACCCTAAGGTGAGAGGCCTGGGAATATTTGGAAACCAAGCAAAGACTTTCCCTCTCCACCCAACTGTACCACAAACAAGAGGGAGGATCTGTTCTCACTGGTTTGCAGCCTATAGGTGGCAGCTCACCTCATGCTCCCCAATCGAATCAGCTGATGAGCATGACAAATTCAGAAAGGTTAAGAGGAGGGCAAGGATCTTAGGAGTGACGTGACACACATTTTGTATGTGTGTGAGTGTGTGTGCTTTGTTCCTCTAAGCCTAATTCTACAGCTGTTCGCTCCATCTACTCCAGTACTGTAATTAGCACTTGATGATAACATTAGATGCTAAACGAGTTGTTTACGTTTCTTATACTCAACAATCGAATCTATTCAGTCGCTCTTAGCGGTTTTCCTTTGCCCTGGATGAGGCATTTCATGCATAGCCTTGGGGGAAAGAAAAATATAAAAGTTCTATTAGAATCAGCAATGTCTCAGCCTTGGCTACTTTATACAGCTTCCAGCAGATCTCTCTGGAGCTCAGCATTTTTTCTAAGAACTGGAATCTGGATTCAAATTCTGCTAGGTCTCAAAGAACATAATTTCAAATTTCAGAGTTGGAATGCATCCAGACATTTCACCATCTTAATACTTACATAATTTTTAAAAATGCTGATAGTGCTAACAATTACTCCCCTCCTTGGAGTGCTAACATGGGAGGTGGGGGGGATAGTACCTAAGAATGCAACATTTTACTGTTCACAGCATATGAGGAATATGGACCCAACAGCAAACTATTGGTTTTAGCAGTAACTGAAGGAAATGTTTCCTTCTGGGTTGACAGGAAGAGAGCTTTGTCAGGCTCACTCAAAGAAGAAACTATGAAAGAATGCTTTTTAAAAAACATTCAGCTCTGCCTTCAGTCTAAAGGATGGGAATTGAAATTTATCAAGTGAGGGGACAATGCAGGGACAGTGAGTCTATTTGCCTGATAGGCTGCTTTGCATTGCCACTCCTAGGAATGAGCAATTAAAGCCTGACAAATAACTTTTAAAGAAAAACAAATATAAAAGAGGCGTAGGAAACACCCCAACTTTGAGCAAGCCAATTTCTAAACAATGTTAGGGAAGATTCCCAGAGAATCAACGACTCCAGAAAATGCCATCCTATGTCACACATTTTCCCCATTCTTGAATATGTGCAAAAACAACCCTTTCTTCAATAGGAAGAAGGCATCACGGGGACACGTACTCACAGCATCCAGGAAGTCGATCTAGAAGCCAGAGGTGGAGAAGCACCCAGAAGGGAGGTGGGCGCTGAGCTCCCCAGCATTGTGCCCCACCGTCCCGTGGGCCCACACTGGCACCTCCACAGCCCCCCTTCAATGGCTGTGATCCTTCTTCTCCATGGTTGAAAGGGGATGTCCAGGAGGCCCCAGTGAGAACCAACCACCTCTTGTGAGAGGCCAGCCTGAGAACTGTAAAGCTCCCTGTGATTCCTTGGCTTGTGTAAGTCTGTGAGTCACTCCACAATGGGTCAGGGAAGCACGCCTAAGACCAATTACAGGTTTCTCTTGTCTGAAGCAAATCCATTAAAGTGAGTCACTTGTTTGTTTTCCAGTTCGCCTTCTTCATGTCGGATGATCACATGAGACTCCGTGTTGCATCTACCGTTCTAGTGTAATTAGAATGAGGGTGATAAATGCAAAGTCCTACCACAACTGTTAATGATGTTTAAAGATTTTTGCCTTTTTGGTTTTTGTCCTGTACTGAGAGTGAACTTGGAGAAAATTGGCTTAAAAATGATCAGTAAGTTGTGACCTAAGCCCTAACTTAGAACCATAGAGATTTTTGTTTTATTAGGCTAATGACTGGGACAAGGAGTTCTTACTGAGACTCTACCTGGCTGTGGGTAATTCAGACTTGCAGGAAATGTCACAAGGTCTGACTTTGGACGGGGTATCCAGTTCAGATTGTTTTGCTTACCACCAAATAGTCCCACACTTCCCAATTCTGGTATTGTCTGTTTATAGGCCTTGCTTCCCCAAAGATCTAACGCAACCCCCATGTAGATGTTGCCAGGCAGATGTTGACAAGGAGAAATACGTGAGAGGTCGTTCTGGTACACGTTACAGCAATGGACGTTAAAGAAACGATATTTACAGAAATGGGTCAGTTCCATTTAGGACAATAGTCAAGTATTAGGTCATTTGGGTCAGTTGAAAAGTGAATAACAAATGATCATGGAATCAAAGGACTTTATTGAACATATATTTACTGAACATATTCTATATACAAGGCACCCTCCTCTGCCCTATGGGCATACAAAAGTGAGCAATGTAGTGAATGATACAAGGAATCATGTTCCTAAAGGTTTATAATCTTGTCTGGGAAAAAATATACATGCACACAATCAGACCAGGTAAATAAACAATATTATACAGTAAATACTACTGTACAGTGGATGACACAGATTATAAACATAGGAATTCAAGCAGGTAGAATCAGCTCTTCTGGTTGGACCAATCGGGGGAGACTTCTTAGAGAAGACGGAGGAAAGTGAAGCAGAGATCAGACACAGTGAGCAGTGAGTTATGAGGCAGGCAAGGAACTGTGTATTGTGACCAGCGTAACCTTGAATTAAAAGGCTCATTTAATGGTAAGCTCAGCAGTTTTGTGAAAAACACCCCTAATGTTGAACGCACCAAATCAAATATATAACTCTTTTATTTAGAGGTTCATGGACTATGTCATTCCCATGTGTGTGTCTACTTCCAAACTCACTCAAAGGGCCATGGCTCTGTGATCACTTGTGTTCGTGTCTGTCTGTGTGGGAGCATGTATTCCCAGGTACTCTAATAGAAAACAGTATTGTAATAAGCAGTTATTATTTGCCAAGTACTATTCTAAATACTTTACCTACATGTATCCGCTTAATCTTGACAACAACCCTATGAGGTAGGCTCTATGACTGTCAGTGTATAGATGAGGAAACTAAACTAAAGAAACTTTAATGACTTTTCTCCAAAATCTCCATGTATTAAGTGTTTTAGCCACAAATCTGCCTTAGACAATGTTTTTGCCAATTTCTCCGTGGGTCACCTGACCAAGTCCCTTCCTCGGTGAGGTGTGGGCAGGACACTAGATGTGTTCCACCCGGGGTCGTCCACAGTCACATCTTTCAAGATGGAAAATGGTGCACAGTGAGATATAGGAAAGAGATCACAGTTTCTTCCAGAGTTTCTCTGTCAACATTGATGGCCTTTCTTGCTTAAAGATGAGCCCAAGATGGAGTGTTTTTCCGACCTCCCTGTCCTATGAAGCCAGCACATCCGGGGAGAGAGGGAGAGCACTTTCATACCTGATGGGACTGCTCATCACAGCCACTCCCTCCCTCCCTCCCTCCCTCTCCCTGTGCTCAGAGTTCTTATCTGTAAATTGAGGCAATTGGCTTTGTCTTTCCTAAACTAGATTATCCAGATTTACAATCCTATAACTATTTAGCTTCACAACGTTCTGTCTTCACTTCCATATATTGAAGCTGGGTAAGCGGCATTTCTTTGTACCTAAATCTCTATGCAGAGCAAAACCAGGACCATGCCTATTCTAGCCCCTTCTCAGGAAGAGACCCTACAGGTGCACCGGGACATGGCAAATGAAAGCCAATTTCTGACTTCATCTAAGAAAGATGCTACTGTCCCAAAATAAGCAATGCCTCTTGAAAGGTGACTCTTTCTCCAGGTTGGTGCATTTTTTCTACCTTCTGGTTGATCTCTTTATTGTGTTTTTGCCTTCTCAAACTTCTCTACTTGGAGAAAAATTATTTATAGCAAAAAAAGAGAAAGTGAGAGATCCCACTCACCCACAAAGTGAGCCTCCCTTTCCCACTTGTGAGGCAGGGTCATTAATACTGGCTTCATGAAAGGATAATTAGGAGCCTCCCATCACCCCCTACCTTAACCCACTAGTTTTCTTCTGTTGCATCTGCAGGCATGCTTGCTTTGTATTTTTTTATTTTTTTATTTTTTTGCAGTTTTTGTCCGGGGCTGGGTTGGAACCCGCCACCTCCCATATATGGGGCCAGCACCCTACTCACTGAGCCACAGGTGCCACCCTATGCGTGCTTTGTAAAGGGGTTTCTTTTTTCCCTACCCCAAAGGGCTTCTACCTACAGTACTATCTCCTATCAAAAGACTCCTGGTTTGAATGCTGAATTTGTTTACATACGAGCTTAAGAAAATAAGCAGCTGTGTGTTTGAAATATGATATTTTCCCTTCCCCATCTCAGGTTTCAAAAACACATATTGCCATTGAGGGTTAATCTTAACATCGTCAGTGTACACAGAAAGCCTGTCAGTGGTCTTGAAGACAAAGTCCAGGGCCGGGAGCCAGCAGAGTTGGGTTTACACCTGGGCTTCCATCTTTGATTAGCTGCAGCTCACAGTGGCACCCTTCGGTCCCTTAATTTAAAATGGGCATCTTCTCTTGTTCAAACCTCTGTGCTTTTCACTTGGCTCAAAGCAGTTGCATCTAAACCCAAACCAGGCTGACCATCACATTAATTTCAATTTGAAGGAGTAGGATATACCGTCATTAGATTCCTTTTGTAAAAAAAAAAAAAACACAGCAATGACCTACTTAGAGTCACCCCAACTGCTAATCATTATTCATGAGGACCCCTCCCTCAGCAGCCCACAGAATCCACCCAGGTGACATCCCAAGCCACCTTTGCCAGGTTGAGCCAGAGCTGTCTCCCTGAGGATAAATGTGACCTGGTAGTACAGAGCTGGGGGACCCGGCAAAACCATGATCATGGCCCACTTTCTCTTTGGTTCCTTGTGAAAGTCCAGCATATGCAGAGGAGAAGTGTCCGGTAACACAGAACAGCTTAGACAGACGGCCCTGCCGTCCTTCTGTGCTCCACACCCTCTTTCGTCAGCACCGCAGCCTGTGCGACTTCCTCAGACTCTCCAGAAGCAAGAAGACAGGAATGAGCACGTTCCTCCTCTGGGCTCTGCCCTTCCGGAATACATGACCTTGTCAAGAACAGAAAATCACAGCTTCCATGTACAAGTAGCAAGACCCAGAGGCTTCACAACAACTGCATTATAAGTTCATTTTCTTGAACCATAAGCCCGTTTGGGTAGAGCCCCTTGGCAGCTGGACAGTCTCTTCTCCTTAAGTCACTCTGGAGTCAGGGGATGTCTTGTTCCATTCCCTATGAACTACAAACTTTTGTCTTACTCTAAGGCAGACCAGGTCCTTTTAAGGGTAGCACTTCCTTTTAACTCCTCTTGAAAAAGGCTGGTTCTTTGTAAGAAGCCGTGGACAGCTGCCCAAGGCCACCCAGGCTGCTGGAGCCGGGATGTGTCAGGGCGAGGAGTGGGAGCTCTCCCTGCATACCTGAGTGCCTCTCTCTGCCTCTCTCGGTGTCTGTTCTTTACCCACAGAGTGTCTCTGTGTGAGTCACTCTGTTGCATTCTGCATTTCCCCGGGTCTCTCAGCATCTCTCTGGCTCTGTGTCTCAGTGAATGTAGGTGTCTCAGTGTGGGTGACTCTGTCTCTCTCTGGTCTTCTCCATCTAGATCTAGAGGGACATTGAAACACAGGATAGGGAGACACGTCTGCACATGCCCATGTGTCTGGGTGGCTTCTTCCAGCCCTAGCTTACCATGTCTCTCTGAGTTTGTGTCTCTGAATTTATGCTTCCCTTCATGATTTCCTTCCTGAACTTTGTTCTGTGTCTTTGTCTCTCCTTCGAATGTAAGTAAATTCTACATTACCCCTAAAGTTTCACAGACATTGTTTACAATAACCTCTGATCTTTTCAGACAATGGCAGAGAGGGAGGCCAAAATGGGGAATTTGGGGCTGCCGCTGATGTACACGTACCGTTAGGATGTTCTGGAGTAGGGAACCAGAGAGGAGAGGGGCGAGAGGGAGAAGCGAAGTAGAGTTAACTCTTCTGCTCTCTCCTCTCTTAAAGACACCTGGGCACAGTGGCTCACTCCTGTAATCCTAGCACTCTGGGAAGCTGATGCAAGTGGATTGCTTGAGCTCAGGAGTTCAAGACCAGCCCGAGCAGGAATGAGACATAATTTCTAATACAAATGGAAATAACTAGGCAGGCATTGTGGCAGGTCCCTTTAGTCCCAGCTACTAAGGAGGTTGAGGCAAGAAGGTCTCTTAAGCCCAAGAGTTTGAGGCTTCTGTGAGCTAGGCAGACACCAGGGTACTCTACCCAGGGCCACAGAGTCAGACTGTGTCTCAGAAAAAAGCAAGCCAAAAAAGAAAGAAGCCACCCAAACTAACTTACAAGCATTCTCAGATATGCCTGATTGCTCTTCAAAGACAAAAATCATTTCAGTAGTCTAAAAATTAAAAGTGGGAATTCATTTTTAACCATAGCTAAGTAAGAATAGATTATATAGGAGAATCCTTTCCATCAAGAAAAAAATCATTTATAATAATTGATCAAATTGCTTTTTTTAAGAATATGATATATGACACATACATGGAGAACCCTTGCTTTACACTCACCTTCCAAGTTAGGGATGTGTCCTGGGGTGTTAGCTTGGCCCTTTGGTGGGGTGACAAGAGTATTCAGAAGAAAGGTTCTGTTGAAGACAAAGTATAATGACGAATAATGACATTTATCATTATTAGTCTGTTTCCGATTATCATGAGTATTCAAAGCACACGAATAATCGTGATCACGGCAATTTATCTTATCCCCTCGCTGTGACTATCTCCTCTCCTTCTTTGTATTGGAACTGCAGGAAACATCAGCAGTTTTGGCCTGGCCTGGTTCTCTCCTGAAAGATCCACTGGTTTGGGGGTGTGGAGGCAACAGAGAAGGCGCTGAGTGTCCTGGACGGGGGAGAAACACCAAAGTGCAGAGAGAGAGGAACACCTGGACAGCTCCTTCTCAGCTGATCCATTGAGACCACCCTTTAAAATCGTCTGCTGGCTCTGCACCTGCTTCCAGAAGATACCCTTGTGTTTTAGGTGTATGTTTCCTCCAACAGGTGATATACACTAACTCACAGGCAGAATGATTAGAATCGTCACCACAGAGCATAGGCTCATTCATCCGGTAGATGTAAGGTGAACACAGGCAAGCACACTTATTACCCTGATTCTGAGGAGCCAGGACTGACACCACCCAAACGGGCACCTCGAGTAGGGTGGGCGTTAACTCCAGACCACAGCAGGTTGCCAGCAGGACCCAGCAGGGGCTCCTACAGGGCAGACGAGGAGCACACAGGTGACATGCCCACTTCTGTCTTCCGAGTAGGTTTGTAAAACCAGTGACAGGCAGTGGCTAATGCTAGTGCAGAATGAAGGAATGATTGCAAGAAATTAGATTTAATGTACCTAAAATCAGTGGTTCCTAGCCCTGGCAGCACATTAAATCACTAGGGAGCTCAAAAAGAAGAAAAAGGAAAAAGCTTAAACCCTCCAAGAGTTTGTCTTTAATTTTTCTTGAGTGGAGCCTAGACAGATGGTGATATTTGTTTAAAGTTCCCCACTTGTCTCTAAGGTATAGACGGCATTAAAAATCACTGACTCAGATAATCAACAAGTGATAATAAAGTGCTGGGTATCATTTGGATTTATCATTCACATAAAACTAAGCACAGAAGTGGGCACAGGACTATTTCTTTATAACACTGAGGAGCAGAATTTCTCTTTGGTGGCCTGAGGGGATCCATACTCAAAACACATAAAGAACGACGCTAAATGGGGAAGGATGGAGAGAGTCAGCCCTCTGTCCTGAGAGCCCAGCGCAGACCAGAGGTGGGCAGAGGAGCAATACTGGCATCAGGAGTGCTGGTTAGAGGCACATATTTACAATGCTGGGATACTGCAGGAAGGCTTGAATGGTTCTCAGCCTTCAGTGTACATTAGAATCACCTGGGGAGCTGAGCAAACTCCCAGAACCGAAGCCATACTTAAGACCAATCTAATTAGAATCTGCAGGGTATCACCCAGGCAACACCATGTTTTGAAACTTCCCAGCTGGTTCTGTTGTGCAGCCAAGGTTAAGAACCACAGTTTTAGGTAATCTTTTCTCAGTAAAACTTGGCTGTTTGTTTTGTTTTGTTTTGTTTTGTTTTGTTTTTTTAAGCTGGAAGGAATATAGAGAACTCTGCAGCCTCCCAGGCATGGAGAGTAAGGACTAAGAACAAGATCAACGTTCAGGTAAAAGTTAGACGAAAGAGTGGCCGAGCCCCCAAACCCTCTGTCCACGCAGACCTTCTGCAACAGCTGTCCAGGACAGGTGATGCTGCCCCGTGTGACCTGGGTGTGGGACGCTCCGGAGCCCTCTGCTCTTCCTGCTCCCTGCATTCTTTGGCCAACCCTGAATCCAACTTTTGCTACCATGTAAACATTTTTTTAAAATGATTGGCAGTTTTTCCCTTACTCAGAACAGTTGATGGGTCTCTCATTCTTTGCTTAATAGTAAATGGTTCCTAAGTTATAGGAATAAAAGATGAGTTAATAGTCCCACCTGCTAGCCAATGACAAACCTTTTCCCCAACACCTCTGAAGAGGCTTCTGGCCTATTTAAACAACTCCAATGACCTAATTTTCAAGAGGGCTGTTGACTTCTCTTGAAAATTACTCTATTCATAAGATCCTTGTGTAGGATCAGAATTGTCTCCCTGGAATTTTCATGCTCTGACGTGGTCCAGCTGATTGAATTCGTAGAGAATAAGTGGACTGTCATGGGAACGGGAGACTTCTTATCTTCTGCCATTTCTCGGAGTCGTCACCTGCTCCCCTACTGTGTGGTTTCACATTCACCCTCCAATACCTGCCACCCCATCCCTCTCCTCTAAACTCACTTAAACCAGCTTTGTTATCTTGTCAAACTTTAAAATGCAAAAATGAATAGGAAAGCTTTACCTCGGATATTCTGGAGATCCACTTTGCAGAGGTTACTTGTTCCTTCAAGGCTTCTCTTATCTGAATATTTAACAAAAGCAATTAAGTATTAAAAGATCCTAAGGAGTCAACACAGGGGACTGGGCAAGTGCGTTACCAGCCTGGTCCCATAGTGGGATATTTGGGGAGCAGTGAGCTGGTGGCGTGAACAGCGGGGAGATGGGCAGAAACGAGAAAGGTGGAGCTAGAGACTCGTTCCTGGGGCCTTAAACACGGACCTGATGGCTAAGAAGTGCGGTCACCGCAAGTTTGAAGATTTCTTGACATAGTTTTGATGTTATTTTCTTGGAGCACCTAACAATCGCTTCTAATGGTTTGTTAATTTTTCAAGTCTCCTTTTCTACAGGGGAAAAAAAAAAAACCTACACAATATAGAAACAGTCCGTGGAATCAACGAAATAAGGATAACAATTCTGTTTTATCTTATAACTTTATGTATAATACCTGTCATCTCATTTTACCCTGAAAATAACCTTGTAAAGGTAAAGACACAAAGCCTGGTAAAGATACTGTTACAATTTCTGAGGCAATTAAGCCTCCGAGATTGTGACATCTAAGATTTGTCAGTTCCTGAGAGAAAGAGCCAGGAGTTGAATTCTCATCCCCTGACTTCAGGTCACCCTGTCCCTTCCCCTTACTCTCCCTGCTAACTATGGCCATGCTTCTTATTTCCTCTTCCTTTTCCCATCTAAAAAAAGTTTTCCACCTTCTAGCAGAGGTCTTCAAACTGCGGCCCGCAGGCCACATGAGGCAGTGTGATTGTATTTGTTCCTGTTTTGTTTTTTTACTTTAAAATAAGATATGTGCAGTGTGCATAGGAATTTGTTCATAGTTTGTTGTTTGGCTTTTTTTTAACTATAGTCCGGCCCTCCAACGGTCTGAGGGACAGTGAATTGGCCCCCTGCTCAGAGGGGCTTCATACGTCCCTGAAAAGGCCCTATCTTTGTCACTCGTGGACTCCCAAGAGGGACAAGCACTCCCTGTATTGGAGGGCGGGGGTACAAGCAAGGGGCAACTTCACAAATGAGGGGTTGTGAAGATATATTGAAGCTTCTACTTAGATTTCTTTGTTCTCATCTTTTTTTACTCCTCTGTTTCGTAATGTACCTCGTACACTTTATAAATTAATAATGAAGGCATCTAAGGATATATACTCACTGTTCGCGATCCTAAAATTTGAAGACCAGTAGAGTGCACAAATTTTTGTCCATTAATTACGTACAGCTTGTGACACTTTGGAGTATTTGCCTTCCGTGTTATAATTTTACATGTAACAAGTTCCTATCTTGGTAGACGTTGCCACAGTGTGGGGTTCTTTGCACCTCTCCCGGCACTTAGCTAGTATACTCAGTAATAATATCACTGTGCACATGTGGGTTACAAATTCTAGTTGGAGCATTAAAAATATTTTTAAAAATCTTACAGTATATGACTGTGTAATCCCTTACATGCTTTCCATGTGATTTCACTTGCAAAATTGCATTTGTTCTTTACCAGAATCCAGTGCAGAAGGCAGAGGAAGCAGCAGAATTTTGGCCCTTCGTTTGAGGAATCTGAGATTCGTGAGTGTTAAGGCACACAGTCGTGCCCAGAAATATCAAGACTAATACTCTTTCAAGCCAGGCGCAGTGGCTCGGGCCTGTAATCCTAGCCCCCTGGGAGGCCGCAGTGGGTAGATTGCCTGAGCTCAGTAGCTCGAGACCAGCCTGAGCAAGGGTGAGACCCCATGTCTAGTAAAAGAAAAAAAACTATGCGGGGGTTGAGTTGGGCACTTACAGTCCTAGATCCTCAGGAGGCTGAGGCAGAAGGATCACTTAAGCCCACAAGTTTGAAGTTGCTGTGAGCTATGACACCACAGCAGTCTACCAAGAGTGACAAAGTGAGACTGTCTCCAAAAAAAAGATGAATATTTCATCTCTGAATAATTTTTACTAAGTTGATATGGTATCCTCATAAGGTAATGAAAGGACCATCATGCAATTCATCTTTTACAAACCTTTTGTAACTTAGTAAAATAGCATAGTTTAAAAATAACAAACAAAACCACCCTGTAGTGAGAGTGCTCTTTTGTTGATATATACAACCTGCTATTGTCCCTTTTCACTCTGTCAAGTTTATTTACTTATTTGTTCACTTTAATTGACAGAAGATATTTGCATGTACACTGAGAGGACTGCTTCTTTTGCTGATTCCAGGAGGCAGTGAGGGACAAAGGAAAAAGGGTGATCTGAGAAGTCTGAGTAAACCTTATTGTTTTGCTCATTTTTTGGTTTTTGTTTTCACCATCCATCACCTATCAACACTCATCTTTATCTGAAGAATTTCCTTCCCTGAGTCCACTGCTCTTGCAACCAACCCTGTAGTTAAAATGCAGCCATGAGACCTGAGCCCAGCCAGCCAGACATGACGACACAAAACACCAGGTGCCAGGTGGCCAGACAGGCAAGGTGGAGGGGACCCCGGACAGCAGGAGCAGGGGATCCCCCAGACAGCAGGAGCAGGGGATCCCCCAGAACAGGAGCAGGGGAATCCCCCAGACAGCAGGAGCAGGGGGTCCCCCAGATAGCAGTGGCAGAGGTCCCCCAGACAGCAGGAGCAGGGGATCCCCCAGACAGCAGGAACAGGGGGTCCCCCAGACAGCAGGAGCAGGGGGAATCCCCCAGACAGCAGTGGCAGAGGGTCCCCCACACAGCAGGAACAGGGGATCCCACAGACAGCAGGAGCAGGGATCCCCCAGACAGCAGGAACAGGGATCCCCCAGACAGCAGTGGCAGAGGGTCCCCCAGACAGCAGGAGCAGGGGATCCCCCAGACAGCAGGAGCAGCACCACTATAGCCCATGTGCTCACTCCCTGCTGTCTGCCTTGGGAGCAGAGATGGGAAGGGCAGGACTGCTGGTGGAAAATTTCTGTGCTGTGCATTGGAAACAGTTCCCCTAGGGAAGCCTCTAGACTGCACGCCAAAGAGAGACCCTCCCAGAGAATACTGTGAAATTTAGTGAATTCCTTTTCTGCTTCCACTCACTGGAGTGAATTTCGATGGTGACCTGGAGCAAGCTACTCATTATTCTGAGACTCGGTTTCCTCATCTGTAAAACTGAAAATAGTGTGGCCCAAGACTGTTTAAGGATTAGAGCTAATATACACAAAACTCTTAGCACCAGAAAGCTTGGAAGACGTAGATATCATTTGCATTGTGAAGAGCAGTGATGACGCCCTATTCACGGTCTGCACAAACCACCGAGATGAAAGGCTCTCAGTTCTCCTTACAAGAGAGCACTTGCAGAAGAAAACAAGAAGAAAAATTCCCATGCAGTACCTTCGGATCCAGGATTGTTCCAAAAACCAGGATGAAGAAGCCCTGTGAGAAACAGAAGTGAGAGGAAGGGCCATTTACAAAGTAATAGTGGTAATAATACACAGCACCATTCATCATCAGTTCCTATTTTCATGAAAATAAAAATGATTTTATTAAATATTTTCACTTCCCATTTTTAGGGAAAAGCACCTAAACCCGTTCAATTCAGCAACTATCAATTGTCTTCCATGGACCAGCCTCCGTCCCAGACATTTGAGATATCTCAGGAAAGCAAATAGACCAAAGCCCCTGTTTCATACAGGAATATTTTAGAAATTTATTTTAAGGTTGGACATCCTGGCACTCTGGGAGGCCCAAGCCAGTGGATTGCTTGAGTCCAGGAGTTCCAGATAAGCCTGAGCAACAGTGAGACTCTGTCTCTACTGAAATTAGAAAAAGTTAGCCAGGTATTGTAGTGGGCACCTATAAGTCTCAGCTACTGGGGAAACTGAGGCAAGAGGATGGCTTGAACCCAAGAGTCCGAGGTTCCTGTGGACTATGATGCCACAGCACTCTACCTAAATGTCAGAATGAGAATCAGAAGGAAGGAAGGGAGGAAGGGAGGGAGGGAGACAAAAAGGGAGGGAGAGAAGGACAGGGGAGGGAGGGAGGAAGAGAAAGAGAAAGAGAAAGGAAGAAATTTGGGCAAAGCAAAACCGTTTTGCATTTAGCAGGAGCCGTACCTCCCATCAGAATATAAGGATCCAAGGGCCAGAGGAGGGGTGAGGCAACAGACAGCACCCTTGCCGTCCCAGAGCAGCAAGCGAGGAAAGAAATCTCACAGAAAAAAGCAGAAACAGCTATGCTGAGCTTCCCATGACACCTCCAACCTCTTCCTCCCACCCACAACAAAGAATACTATAAAATTTTCAAAGAAAAAGCAAATATACACATCCTTAGAAAACTTAATAAGGCATCAAATAGATTGAGTTTCCAAGCATGTAACAGGTGCTCTCAAAATGATACAGAAGGAATTAATCCAATTTTGTATCTTTTATTACCCATACAAAGAAACAGCCCATAAAATCAAAAGCAGGCTGATTCTCTATCATTTTACTCCATTTGGGATTTTTATTTTTTCCCTCCACATACATTGGCGCAAAACCACCCTGGAGGAAGGAAGGGCAGATAGCAGTTCTGTCTTTCAGATAAGAGAAAGGAAGCACAGAGATTCAACTTTCAAAAAGTGAAAGAGCAACATTCATCAAAGTGTCGCTTGAATGTGCAATTACTCATGGCTCACCTAAAAAGGGAAGGGAGATAATGCCATTTAATCCAGGCGTTCCCCTTGTTAAGCTGCTGTGATATTGTAAGTGGATATGAACTCTCACCGAGCCAGAGGCCTGATAAGGCACATGGGCACCATAAGACGTTACAACCTGGAGCTCATCAGTGACAATACCAAACCTACTGCCACCACTATTTGTTAAAAGCTCGGATGAGAGTGGAGGACTTTACAGGCACCAGTGTGCAGCAACCAGTCCTGTCCCCCAGGCACCCTAAAATACACCATTCCATTCAGCCAGTCCAACAAACACTGACAGTCTTGGTCCCTGAGTAGCTTTAATCAGATTGTTCTTCTGTGGGACACTCTTCACCTGCAAGATCACTATGGAATTCTGTCATTGTGTCTGCTAAGAAAAGGCCATTGTGGACACAGTTCAATAGGTCACAAATGTCATTCTCATAAAGATGCTTGGGACAAATACATTCCCACCTGCTTCTGGCACTAGGAATGCATTTGAAATCAGATTCTCCATGAACTTGGCCAGGAATTAAATTTTTAGAAGATCTGAGAACCACAATTTTAGCACGTTCCCTCCACAAATATGCTAAGGGCTAATATTCTTTGGCCAAACAACTAAATTCTCCCCTCATAAGTGGCTTAGGGTTGGACTATTTATATTTGTAACTGCAACATTTAGCACAATGTTTGGCACAAAATAAATAATAAATGTGGTGTCTGTATCTGAGTGTGTGTGTGTAACTTCTTTAATACGCAACTTGAGCCAGGAAAACACACTCCATTAGAATTACTTTTCATTGGCCATGACATCTTGGGGAAAGTTATCAAACTATCACTTAGAAGATGAGTATAAAAGATGAGTCGGGAAGTCCAGTATCTGATTGAAAAGGGCTAATAAAATACTCCCAGACAGAATTCACTGGTAGCAGCTTCTTTGCATTTCTTTTAATAGGTAAAGCATAATTTGAGCAGGTAAATCTCAATATGTTCTCCCAGGTTTTAATATATGTGCTTTATGTTCCTCCCACCAACATGGATATAAGGGATTCCCCAAACCTCACCCAGCTCACAATTATGCTCAAGAAATACAAGGAAGGGTACCACCCAGAAGTTATGGACTGACAAGGTGGACAACCCCACAACTGACTACATGAAACGACTTCCACATAGTAAAAGTGGTGGTTGGGGTCTTCCTCCCACATCCTCTGCATGTCCTGACATGTGTCTGAATCTCTCTCCTCGTCTGCGACCACAGCCTCAGATGCCCCTCATTTCCTATCACTGGGAGACCCCTCTCTCTGGCTTCTTCCTGCCCTGCTGCTGGGTCTCCCACCTCTGTAGATCCACGGCTCTTCCTTCTCTCCCCAGGATGCCCTGATCCAGCGAGATGCTAGGAAATGTCAATAACCGGCTCTCCGATCCCTATGAGGAAATTCTCCCACTATGGCTTATTTAATCCCGCAATGGGGTATCCCTGAGCCCGGAGTTAGAAAGAGGTGGGCAGTACCTACATCATCAGACAGATACAACAGACGCACATATCCTCAAGAGCATAGGAAAATGAAGACAGACTATTAGGAAGGGATGAGTTTGAGGATTGCTTGACTTTCCTTGTTAAAATAAGATGGCTTCAAATGGTAACTAAAAATTCTAAGTGGACGGAAATATAATCCATGTGCAAATTTTAATACGTCCAGTTATATACCTAAATTTGGGGGAAGATGTTACTGCTTAATTTCTAAATCATATCAACTCAGACTGTTATTAGGCTATTTATAATCTTTAAATCATTTTAGTACTTGATACTTTCCCATTTATCATTTCATATAATGGTAAATTTCATTCCAAACACTCCTATAATAGGGGTGTCTCATATTTTGAATCTCTTTTTTTTTGCATTTTTACAGAAATGTTAATTGCACTCTACATTCATGTAACTTGTATTAATTATCAATTGCCTTATGCATGTTTACAAAACTAGTCATTGATAGGACTTGGGGGAAAAATTCAATGCCCCTGAATTTCAGTTCAGCAAACACTTCTATATAGAGTGAGCAATACTATACCCATTTTATATATAAGGAGAAAATGTCCTGAAAAAGTTAAGTGAATATCCCAAGATCATGTTACATGTCTCAGTAAATGAGGCAGGATTCAAATCCAGATCTTCCTAGAACAAAAGCCTATTTCCTTACATGATACATTATTCCAACTCTATTGTCTTTTATATAGAAATCCAATGTCACAAGTTCTGGACCCCAAAACCTCTTTATAAATCCTCTCGCCTCAGGGATGTCAGAAGCATCTGGACTTACCTGAAATGCATTGAGCAAGGAGAAGGTAATGTGGAAGGCCAGGGAGCTACTGTCGATGACCGTGGCTATCCCGAATCCCCAGGTCAGTCCCAGCAGCGGTGTGAGGATGGCGATGTTCTTACTGGTTCTTACGATGGCTCTCACTTCCTGGAACATGGAACTGCCGATGGCAGCTCGCTGGGTCTTGACAATCACCAGCGTGACTGTGATCAGGTTTACTACCACAATGGCCAGCGCTGGGACAACAAAGGCCAGGAGGGCTTTGGTGATGTCCCAATTGAGCCAGCAGGCCTCAGGGCGTAGGTAGCCTCTGCCAGGCTCAGTGACAGCAACTGTGATAACAGCAATGACCAAGGGGCATCCGTAACCCACTGAAAAGAGAGACGCCACCAGGACTGAGTTGGGCAATGTATGGAAAACAATCAGGATTCCGTAAAGGATAAGCAGTGCCTTGGCGAGCATCCAGAAAAACACAGCAAGGTAAAAGTAATGAACAAAAAACGTGGCTGCCACACATCCATTGTGATGTGTCACTGGACCACTGAGGAAGGAAGCCACAATGAACCACACGTCGGCCACCAGCAAGGTGGCAGCAACATTGATAATGCACACGTGGCGTAAATATGAGATCTCCGTCTTTGTCACTTGGCCCCAAACTATGGCCTCAATGGACAAGCAAAGGATCAAGCTGCAGATAGAAACGCCCAGGCCTACGTATGTAATGTAGATCAGGATTGGGCTCTCCAAGATGTGGGGTGACATAAGAATGGAGAACGAGGTAAACAATTTGCTTGGCCTACATTTGCAAACAGCTTGCTGGGGGTTTTCTTGAATCATTTCACAGGCCTGCTGGTCCCATCTGCTCTCCAAGGAGTGCCAGCCAACACACTGCGTCCTTCTCTCCTCTGATTTGCTGATCTTTTCAAAAATCAGTGAGATTCTTTTAAGTTCCTTGGGCAAAATGACAGACAGGACAAGCCCATTCACGGTAACATTTTCCATAAGACTGGCTTCCAGAATGGCCCCGAGGGTAGGAAATGCGATACTGATGACCTGGGAAGGGGAAGGCACCTTCCGGAGCTCATCTCTACTGACCAGGACCCTCCCGATGACTTCACTGTTGGTATCATTAACTCTCATTGAAAACGTGAAATTTTTTCCAGTGTCGTCTCCAGATATGGTGGTGCCCATGGTATGAATGAACACATTGGAAATGTCAATGGAATGTTTATTTATGAATAGCTTTCTTGCAAAGGAATTGACTGAGCGTAGCAGGACGCAGCTGCTGTTTCTATCAGGAATGAAGGTCCAGTTTGAAATGCTTTTGCTGTTAAGAATGTGGTTGGCCATGATGCTGTAACTCTGCCAATGAAGAACCGTCATTAATACTGAGGCCACTCTCTGAAACTGCTGTCAAGACTCACTTTATTATAAAGTCAATGGCTTAGGCATCCCCTGGGATCTCAAGCCTCACCCCTGAATAGATGAATCAGAATCAGCATCCTCTCTCCAGTTGCCCTGCATGCACGCTGAAGTTTGAGTTAGAGGACAGCGCCACAAGGGAATGCCTTGCCATGCCCTCTCCTGTTTATGGCAATGCCATGAAAGTGGGCAGCCTTCCACAAGCTCACAGCCATCATCCACTCCACTTCACAGCTGGGCCACACTAGCAATTTGCTTACCCTGGTCAGAGCACCTGTCATGTAATTAACTTTGATTAACTCCCAACTTTGTTGTAGTACCGTGTACAACACTAACTTGGAAATTCACCCCAGAGGCTGAATCTGCTTTTTACTATCCTCTTTGCTTTGAAGACCAAAAATAGAAGACATGCATCCCAGCCATTTCCCCATTCTTCAGGAGATATGCGTGACTGTTATCTTTGCATTCAATTATTTTCCATTTGAGTAAACTGTTATAACTCGTCAATAAAAATAAGAAAAGACTTTGCCCCTGCAGGGTGGGACAAGGTATTTTAGTAGCCAACATATGCATTGGAAAACCATACCCCAATATCCACCACAGTACAAAGGAAGTATTCTCTAGAAATGTTTCTTGATTCAACATGTTTACTTTTTCCATTCATGTATTCATTCTTTCTTCAACAAAGATTTATTGAGCACTTGTTGTGCTGGGATTGGAAATACTGAGGTGAAAGATGTGTTCCCCAGCCCCCAAGAAGTACTCAGAGTACTCCAGCTCACCTGCATTCTCTTCCCATCTACCAAATACTCAAGGCCATTCACCTGCATCTTTGCCTCATCCACATCTGTCAGGAGCGCTGTTGATATGTTGTGCAGGAGTTCCACAATGACGGCGATGTTTCCTGGTATCCGCGGAGACTGCTGGATATTTGTAACGACACAAGACAAATCTCGTGGACACTTTTGCAGCAGCATATCTGTTATGGTCCCAGACTTTTCAGAATATTCAGGTACTCTTATACTTCCTGCAAATGATGGAGCCGAGTATGTATTCTCCTAACATGACAATAAAGAAAGAAATTTTCATTAGATTATTTGTGTGTGGAATGTAAAAGTACTTTTAGTAAAATATAGGACAGTCTTATTACACAAATGTATATTGCATAATATTTTTCTATTTCACACTTTTAAAGTTACATCTGCTGTGAAATACCTTGGCCAATACCAAGCCACACGCACATGAACCAGAAAATGAAAGTCCCAACTTCCCCACTGCATCTCTGTAAGTCCAACCCCCCAAATGGCACCTGCTGTCTTTAGCATGCCACTTCAGACACCTTTCGTCTGTATGTAAATTTCTAGTGTCACGTAAACTTATTTTTACTATTCCTGAAGGGCAAAGCATGAGACATGGGCCTATCTTAAAAACTGAGATTCTGAGATAGATTTGCACAAATCAACTGAGCACCAAAGACAGAAGAAGGATTAAATAGGGTAACAGTCTCTCCCCCAATTCAGTCTCCAGTTGGCAGACTAGAGGCAGAGTGGCAAACTATGGCCCCAGGATGGCTGCCTGGACTTGTTTGTTTTGGGGGTTTGGGGGAGAGACCCTCCTTTCACTAGCCCACTGCCTGTCTTCTACATCTTTTTTGCCACCTCTTTTCTTCATCCTCCTCCCTTCTTTTTCTTTCTTTCAGCTGGTTTGTCAACAAGGTTTCTAAATTTTCTCTAGACTCCTCTCTATGTTTCTTTGTAAAAACCTTGTGATAAATTTTTGTTATTTTCTGTTACTTTGACATCCATTTTCAATCATCCTCTAACACACCTAGACTCCTGCTTGAAAAAGCCCAAATTCTCTCTGCTTGAAATGTAAATCTGCTTCAGTGATTTTTCTGAAATTCAGTAAGAATTTGGCCATGTGAGATAGATTAATTTTAGCCTGTTCCATTTACAGAGATGCAGGTTGAATCTAACTGGCCTTTCAATGTATTTTTACCTGACTCGTGGCTACAGTTTAAAATTAAAGCTATAGGATTTCTATTTGTGTCTGTGCTTTACGTCCACGTGTGTATACTTGTCTGTTTGTACACTGCCTTCACAGCAACAGACTGGCTTATAAATATATGAGTACTCAGAAATAAGCCCAAATGCTTTTCAAGTTCACATGGCTTAAAAATCTTTTGGTGGATGGGGCCAAGCTAATATTGTTGGTTTGATGAGAATAGCTGTGTCTTTTGAGTTAAGAGCAAAACACACATTTACTTTTATTTAACTTGAGAGTTCTTGATTTTATGCTACTTGCCTGGCATACAGTAATCTAACATTGGTTGACAGAAAGTTTCGCTTAGCATGTAGCTAGTTTTATCTACTGTCTCATAAAGTTTTCCAAATATAATTCCTCAGAGTGATGAATTGAGTGGATATGAAGGAGATACAAGTTTGCAAATGAATCTTTAATAATGGTGATGTTCTGGAGATCTTTACTTGGGAGGGGCGGGCGTTCTCAAATCTTCTTGATAACCATACCCTTTAGGATTTGCTAAACTAGATTAAGTGATGGATGTTCATTGAATGTCCAGACTATTTACAGATAGGATGTAACTAGCTGCTTGTTTTTATCAATAAAATTCTACTGGAATTCAGCCAGCTCATTCATCTAAGTACTGTCTGCGACAGCTTCAATGCTACAGCAGCAGAGTTGAATACTCAAGGCAGAGACCATGTGACCACAAACCCTAAAATATTTACTAACTGGCCCTTTGCAGAAAAATCTTGCTGACCCTGGCTTCAGAGGACCCTTTTCTGGCGCTCATCCAGCCTGCCCTTTCTCAAGGCAAGGATTCCAGGGACCTGTAGGTTATGCCTCCCCGGGCCTGTGTCCCTGCTTCTAAACACCTGAATCCCTGTTCAATGCCTCCAAGCCTCTCCAGGGCTGCATGAGCTTCTTGCTAAGTCTTTCCAGCCCAGAGACCATGCTCACCCCTAGACCTGAGGGGTAGCCAAGGGGCACCTGTGTTCAGGGTTACAGAGGTATGTCCTTGGCTGTCCACTGCCTTTGAGATACGGGATGGAATCTGAGACAAGAAGCAGACAGAATATATTTTATTTAGCCATTTATAAGCATGATTTAAAGCATTTAAATCTTAAAATCTATGATGTGTCGGTCTCCATGTGTATCTTTGCTTGGGCCTCCCCAGTGTCAGGGGTAGATAGCTTTTTGAAGGTTAATCAGGACTTTCTGATAAACATCGCACAGGCTCTCCCCAGGGAGAATGGGGATGTTCCTAAAACAAAAGAAATGCAAAACATAGACTCCTCTGAAGGAATATGATGCTGAACTGCAGAAAGGAAAAGCCCCTACTAGAAAAGGAGAAAAAGAAACAAAAAAAGGAGAAATGGGCACGTGAGCTGATTTGATTTATTAGAATTTGATTTTTAGGGGCGGCGCCTGTGGCTCAGTCGGTAAGGCTCCGGCCCCATATACCGAGGGTGGCGGGTTCAAACCCTGGCCCCGGCCAAACTGCAACCAAAAAATAGCTGGGCATTGTGGTGGGCGCCTGTAATCCCAGCTACTCGGGAGGCTGAGGCAGGAGAATCACGTAAGCTCAGGAGTTGGAGGTTGCTGTGAGTTGTGTGATGCCACGGCACTCTACCGAGGGCCATAAAGTGAGACTCTGTCTCTACAAAAAAAAAAAAAGAATTTGATTTTTAATCAATTTAGTAATGTAAATTTTCTGAAGTCTTATGTGGAAATATATTTGTTTGATGATAAAGACCTTCCCTTCAGGTCACCTTGCTTTTCACTCTTTAAAGGGAACAGAAATCACCTGAGGATGTGATAAAATACAGAATCGGATACAGGTCTGGGCTGGATCCAAATCCCACCTGTCTATCAAGTTTACAGGAATGCTGCTGGCCAGTGAAGGGCACTGGAGGATCTTGAGTATCGAAGCTTTGGGAAATTAAATATAGAGAAGTAAATTCTGGTAATTCTAGGCACCTCTTCCAGCTCTAACCTAAATGGTCAGGTGTCTTCAAGTCGTGACAGGGTTTGGGGCACTAAGTACAAACTTCTACGTGCCCAAAGTTCCAAATGCCATTTTTAATGGGGGGGACAGGTAGGTGCACACGTATTCACATACAAAGGTGCCTGCATGCCACCCTGCCTCACGGTCATCCTCCCCCATACCAAAGGCAATGCACACCTCTACCTGGAGGCTCCACTCTGCTCAGAGACCCCTCATTAGAATCTAAGTTGCCAGAGGAAGGATCCTACCTCAAAGATGTTGAAGGCATTGAGAGTCCGGCAGGTATCAGTGATCTTGTACCATTTCTTTTTCCTGCATAAAAATCCCATATTTCCCTGAGTGTCTGGAGGGCAAGGTTGAGTGCAGTGGGAATTATCCTCACAGACACCATTGCATACACCTGGGAAAATAAGAGACATCAGTATCAGATAGGAAGGTCTGAACTTCAGGCTGCACTGGGCCAACCACCAAGCTGTCATTGCAGTGAAGCCCCATAACTCCCACAGACTTTAGGTGTCTCTTCTCTGTAAAGTGGGGGAAAATTGAAAAGGATCCATGCTCGACATGTATTTCAGCAACAAAATCCTATCATTTCCAACAAAATCTTATCCTGAACTCCAATGTATAAAATAGATAAAAGCGGAACTTCCCCAGTGGAAATATGAAGAGCCCACAGGTCAGTCCACCTCGTCACTCTCAGACCCCACAGGGACCCCCGAGTACTTTCTGAGGCCCCTGGAACTGCCCAGCTCAGCCCCGGTTTGGATGCACTGCCTCTGATCTTCTTTAAGAAGCCTCCCAACCCCAGAACTCCGTAAGGAGTAACATCATAAACGCGCTCTCACAGACCCAGGCTAGCCACTGCCCCAGTTTCAGTTAACTCAATATAGGATCTGTGGCAAAGAAGTCTCAGACTAGGATGGAACAGAGGGTGGTGGGAAAAGAGAGGAACAGGGCTGGGGTCAGAGGTACAATTTAGTATGAGGGGAAAAAAACCAGATTGTAAATGCAAGCCATCGAGGGGTTCCATCTGCCGTGCCATTAGACAGAGGGCTGAGAGTGCCTTCTGTTATAACAGATAAGCCAGAAAACTTCCATGTGACTTGGAGCTGCTGCCAACATACCGTGTGGCCTGGCAGACACCTTCTCCTTGCTTTTGCTGGCGGCCTAGAAAGGGAAAACCAAAACTCATGTCAGAATCAATTGTCAGCACGCCAGCCCAATAGTTTACTTTCGCCTCAGATGAACAACATCTGAATCGGCTATGACCCCAGCATGGCCACCCAAAGCCGAGTCCATGGAGATCAGCCATGCTGCTATTCTCCCATGAGCCTTGACAGCTGTCCCTCCACTGCTCTTCCCTCAGGGTTCTCTCCTCTGTCCAGTAAGGATGACCTACGTTCTGTCCAGGAAATACATTATGAGCACAGGGGAATTCACCAGGAAGTTAAGGCAGGTTAGTTCTTCAGAGCTCCTTGTATATAGAGGCTCCTTCAAAGTCCTGGGAGAGGATCTAGCAATGGATTCACATGGTCATATGTTTTATTAAATTTACAAAACTGAAATCTTTTAGCCATCTGGTAATACTGTCCTGTTTTTGCCATTCCGATCCTGTCTCCTTCACACTCTCCCTCGTTTGGGGTATCACCAGAGAGGCTGTACTTATTTATGGAATCTGGGTAAGGAAAAGTTGAATTGAGGATACATTTTGTTTGGACTTAATAGGATATATTAATGTCCAGTATATCAATGAGAACATCAACATATAGGTGGCATTACTTCTAAGAATATTTACAATTAATCACAGAACAAGAAGAGTCTAAGTGCCCCCATACCTTGGAGCTCAGATAAAAAATAAACCAGATAGGGGCGGCGCCTGTGGCTCAGTGAGTAGGGTGCCAGCCCCATATACAAAGGGTGGCGGGCTCAAACCCAGCCCCAGCCAAACTGCAACAAAAAATAGCGGGGTGTTGTGGCAGGCGCCTGTAGTCCCAGCTACTCGGGAGGCTGAGGCAAGAGAATTGCCTAAGCCCAAGAGCTGGAGGCTGCTGTGAGCTTTGATGCCATGGCACTCTACTGAGGGTGACAAAGTGAGACTCTGTCTCTAAAACAAATAAAAAATAAATAAATAAATAAAATAGGGTGGCGCCTGTGGCTCCGTGAGTAGGGCGCTGGCCCCATATTCTGAGGGTGGCGGGTTCAAACCCAGCGCCGGCTGAACTACAACCAAAAAATAGCCAGGCGTTGTGGTGGGCACCTGTAGTCCCAGCTGCTCGGGAGGCTGAGGCAAGAGAATCGCAGAAGCCCAAGAGCTAGAGGTTGCTATGAGTCCTGTGACATCATGGCACTCTACCGAAAGCGGTAAAGTGAGACTCTGTCTCTAAAAAAAAAAAAAAAAAATTAAATAAAAAAATAAATAAATAAAATAAAATAAACCTGATAGAAGTTTTCCCAAATTTGATAGCAGTCCTACATATTTACATTTTGTTGCTAATAAAGAATTGAGAAATGGCAGCGCCTATGGCTCAAAGGAGTAGGGCACCGGCCCATATGCCGGAGGTGGTGGGTTCAAACCCAGCCCCAGCCAAAAACTGCAAAAAAAAAAGAAAAGAATTGAGAAACTAAATGATAATTTTCTAAACTAGCAATAATAAGAAACAAAGTCAATCAGCAGAGTTGGAGTAAAGACTGAATAATCTTTCTATTCTCTCTGTGGAAAAAAAAATTATAGAGTCACTGGCATAAAAGTATGCAAAGTTGTGGGAATAATTAATACAAGTGTTATAATTTACTGAACTTATTTCTGAGTAATGCTGCATAATTACTAAATGTAATACTCATGATTATCTCTAAATTTGAAATTGGTTGTGATTTCTTTTCTCATTCTAAGAAAATATTCACTTTGCCCTTAATTTTGTATTTGTTATCTTGTATTTCTTTTTCTTTAAAAGGCCTTCCCCTGTCATGAGCATTCCCACGTCTCCAGTTAGAATCCCCTCTCTATCCCATCCCACCCACCCAGACCATACCTGACCCTTCCCTGAGAAAATGTCACAAGGTGGTCGAGGGATGTACGTTGGGAGCTGACACCCTGGGTTCAAATCTCAACACCATCACCTGAGACCTTGGAATGTTCATCTCACTGACCCTCAGTGTTCTCATCCATAAAGTAGGGTGGGAACTATAGCACTGTAACCATGTTACACTTATCCTAGAGCATTTTTATGGGGACTAAATGGGCTAATCTATGAAAACATTTACAACAGGTCCTAGAATAGTGTAAGGCAGTGGTTCTCAACCTTCCTAATGCCGCGGCCCTTTAATACAGTTCCTGTGGGTCGTGACCATAGGTTGAGAACCGCTGGTGTAAGGACTATTTAAGATTTAGCTACTGTTATTATTCTGAACATGGTCTTACTGAGTATTGATTACATACAAAGTTCAAGTTTTCCTCTTCCAAGAAGTCTTTCCTGACCCCGTTGTATAAACGATACATCTTTTCCTCTGACTCCTGTAGGGTTTATTATCCATCCCACCATACGGCACATTCAGTGCTTGGCACGTACCCAGATAATTTGCATCATATACTTTTTTATATAAGCATATTATCTTCTCACTTAAATCGTAAGTTCCTTAAGAATTTGGGTTGTGTATTGGGCTTTTTTTATATTTCAGTGTCTTGCACATACATGTGTCTGTGTGTATACACGTTAGTATGTATGTGCACCCTGACATATATGTGCGTGTGTATCTGTGTGTATGAGAGAAAGACTCAGTTTTCCTGTTTTTTTTTTTCCCAGAAGAGTACCTGCTAACGGCTGGGAAGAGTGTTGGTCCAATAACTCCCATTTGGGTTCCAAGATCTAAGCCACTGGGGAAGAAACTGGAAATCCAGTGACCCAGCTGTGTTACTAAATCTTGGGCTTTATGTCAACTCACAGGGTTCTTCTTCTATACATTGTTTCTCTCTATGCTATCAAGAAACAAGGCTGAATATTCCCTCTGTTCTTTACCAAATAAGAACGTATGGAGAATCTGAACTGATAATTTGGGGTCTCACCAAAGTCAAGAAGGCATTACTGAAGATTCATGCAACCCAATATCCTTGAGCTCAAAGATGGAAGATGACTTCTTACCTTACAGTCAAGAGAATTTAGCTTTTTATTATGTAAGTGGAAGAATTAAAATTTTTAGTAAATAAGAAAACTAAAATAATATTTTTAGAGTTTTAAAAGACTTACAGATCATCTGATCCAGCCTCCTCATTTTACAGATAAAGAAACTGAGACTTTGATAGTGAGGTGACTTGCACAAGGCCAGGCAGGGACTTCCTCTTACAGATGGAGCTAGAACTTTGCTCTCCTAACTCCTACAATATGGGTCTTTCTGAAAAGCTAGACTATGTCCAAGTGCAACACGCAGACGGAATGTGTGGAAGGCTATGCAGGCATGTTAAGACTTTCAGAACCCATCCCAATGGGACGTTGGTCTTCAATCCACAATGATAAATACAACTAGAAGTCAACAACTCTGGGTGATACTTGGCCTATTAAACAAACTCTGGTGAAGCCACATTTTATTAATCAGGCGTGTGGGCAGAAAGCCATGATATGCTGTTTTGTTGAGAGCAGCTCTGGAAACTCTGCCTTCTTAAGTGAAGGATCTGATGATTCATCTCTGTCCAGTTAATTTGCCAAAACACATCACATATAATTCTTCTGCTCAATAAATTTCTAGGATGACATTCAATATGGACCACCCTGGCCTCAGATACCAACAATTTCCAGCCTAATACTGTGAAAAAAAAAAAAAAGATATTGCAAGCTGGCAACTTGCTGAACCTGCTGAGCTGCCCAGGCGTGTGGGCAGTTCATGGAGACAGAATCCAGCAGCCGAGCACCCAGCAACTTGTACAATGAGAAGAAAAGAAGAAAATGTTCCTGGCGAGGTGACTCCTAATAATCAAGTAAAACAGAGCCAACCCCCTGTGCTCTACCTACTTTCCATATTCTATCTATCTCGAAGAAAAATGTCAAGGAGGGACAGGAGGGGAGGGAGGAGAGAGGACCAAGCTGTGGGGCTGGAAAGCCTCCACTGAAAGGCCTTTGCAAAGGGGTCAGAAGCCAGGGACCTGTTTAGTGTTGGGGGTGGAGCATAGAGAAGATTTCCATCCAAGGGCAAACTAGAAAATAAACTGCATTTGAAAAACTCCTGGAAAGAACTTCCCAAGACATTTTTTCCTAAGGAGGGTCTTGTTAAGAAAGCACACATGAGAATGGAAAGGGCCAGAAGCTGAGAATCTGAAAACAGAGGCCCTGACTTGGCCCTGGAGACAGTAGTTTTGCCCATCAAGTGAGTCACATGCCAGATCCTGAGCTCAGCCTCACCATTTATGAAATAGGGAAGTGGCGCTTCACCAGTGGGTCTCAAAATTCCCTTCCAGATCTTGCAGCAAAATAATAATTCTCTCTTTCAAAGATGGTCAAAATATTTTTATATCCTCTATTTCTCAAAACTTCTCCACACCTTATTTTAAATAACTAAGAGGGAAATTAAAATGACTTATAGTATGAAGAAAAATATTCCAGAAACAGCCATAGGGCTCACTGTCCTACAGAATTTAAAGGAACGTATTGCTGGAAGCTGTGCCCCACTTGGACTTTGCCTAACCACTGACGACCTGAGCTGTTGGTGCTGCTCCAGCCCTGGTGTTCACTGTCAGGTTTCTCAAAGGAGATGTGATTGCCATTTGGGGTGGGACAATGCTTCACTGTGTCAGGCCATTCCTAGGTCTTGCCTCCAAATGCCATAAATACCTCCTGGCCATTGTGTCAACCCTCACCACCCCCACACTTTCAAGTGCCCCTCAGGAAATGGTACCACCCTGGTTATGAACAACTGAAAGGCCTCGCTATCCCAGGATAAGGAAAGAAGAGCTTATTACCCTTCAATCTTTTGAGCCTCGCCACATGAGAAATAATTTTTGCTCCAACTCTTTTTCATGAAAAAAGGTTGAAACAAAAAATAATTTGTTAGCTATTGGCTAAAATGGTGTTTCGGCTGTGGCTGCAATGACTTCTGGCTGGGCCTGTCGCTCTATCCCCATCCTCTGCCTCCACTGCAGTTCTCAGGTTACTGAAAGCTGCTGCTTCACTGATGGATTTTCCTATCCCTTTGCTCTCCCCACCAGTTTTCTCTCCACTCTTTCCCCTTTTCTTACCTGACATAACGTCTTACAGGACTCTGTGGGCAGCAGAAACACCAAGCAGTACAGCAAAAGTACGTGAGTCATCGTCTTCTGCTCAGCTGACTGTCTGGCTTCTATAAAGATAAATAAAAAGGCAACACGTCTCCACTCTGAAGTTCACACAGTTCCATGCCACTGCGGACACCGTCAGCCTGCAGGACCCGGCTCTGTCCCCGTGCTGTCCACTCACACCTCTGCTGCAGGGGGAGTGTCCCTGTGGTCTCCCATTGACTCCCTCCACCTCCACCCGGAGGCTGCCTGAGGCGTGAGGAGCAGCCCGCGCTGGGAGGCACGGACAGCTGCTGAGAGACCCCCCAGAGGCCTGCACGTCACCTCCAACATAGGAATCCCTCCAAAGGAAGCTGCTACTTGCTGGATTTCTATTTCTTTCTTTTTATTTTTGTATTTTTTTCATTAAATCATAAGTGTGTACATGGATGCATTTATGGGGTTTAGTGTATTGATTTGATATACAATGTGAAATGCTTACGTTGAACCGATTAACACATCCATCACCTCGCTTACTTCTTTGTTGTGGTAAGACAATTATACTCTTTTCTTAATAGTTTTGAAATGTACCATTGCATTATGCACATTAGGTAAGGTCCTTGCCTGTCAGGGTATAATAAATAACAGCCTGTGTGCTCACGGCATTGGAATGATGGTTCAATCTTTGGGTTAGGCAAGGCTGAGAAATGTGTGGGTGGCTACAGTAGAAGATGAGCTGGGGTTCCTTTGGGCAAGTGCAGCCTGGAAATATCTTTTGAAGGGGAGTAAGCACCAGGCTTGGCCTATTAGCTCTCACTTCCACCTAAATCGGCAGCTATAGGTAGGTAGAAATTTCTTCAAAATTGATCTTAGGTACCATCTGTTATTGTTATTTCTACCCCAACTAAAATCAAACTAAATTGCTGTCTTGACACCTAACGCAGTCCTTGGGTTACGGTGGGCACACTATATACTCAGTAAAGGGAGAGAAAGGAGGGAGGAAGAGAAGGAGGAAGGAAAAGAGGGCATGAACGATGGGAAGAACTGACAACTTACATCAGGATCTACGCTTTATAGAGGACTTACCTCAGTTAAGAATTCCAATATAAAACATTAATAATTTTTATTTTTTGAGTCTCACTATGTCACCCTTGGTAGAGTGCTGTGCTGTCACAGCTCACAGCAACCTCAAACTCTTGGGCTTAAGTGATTCTCTTGCCTCAGCCTCCCACGTAGCTGGGACTACAGGTGCCCGCCACAACACCCGGCTATTTTTTAGTTGTATTTGTCATTGTTGTTTGGCAGGCCCAGGCTAGGGTCGAACCCGCAAGCTCTAGTGTATGTGGCTGGCGCCCTAGCCCCTGAGCTACAGGCACCGAGCCATAAACATTAATAATTTTAATAGTTTTCATCCTGGAGAGATAGTCTCTGAAAGGAATTTGATGGTTTTTTACTTTCAGATGAAAGAGTTCACAAGACTTGCATGTCCATCAACAACGGGGACTATCACAATGGTTGATATTTGCTATTTGATGATTTTTAGTCAAGAAGAAATTTTTAGCCCAATCACATAAAATTCTATAGCAATGTCATTATTTTAAAGACTATGCAAAATTGTTTTTTCAATTAAGTTTCCCAGCATTGAAATATTTGCCTTGCTGAAATTCCACTGAAAACCAATGATTACTTAAAATGTTTGTACTGTTGGCCAGGTGGCTCACACCTGTAATCCTAGCACTCTGGGAGGCTGAGGCAGGTGGATTGCTTCAACTCACAAGTTCAAGACCACCCTGAGCAAGAGTGAGACCCTGTCACTACTAAAAATAGAAAAACTAGCTAGGCATAGTGGTGGTGCACTTCTGTAGTCCCAGCTACTTGGGAAGCTGATATAAGAGGGTCTCTTGAGCCCAAGACTTTAAGGTCACCATGAGCTGTGATGACGCCAGGGCACTCTACTCAGGGTGACAGAGTGAGACTGTCTCAAAAATAAGAAAAACGTTTTGTATTGCCTATTTCAGCCTGTTGTTAATACAGTTTTATGCAAAGGAATTACTTTATTAGTCATCACTTTTAAATGTATTAATAGCGACACAGATGGACACACAATTTCATGTAAAATTGTCAGCCAAATTTGCATCCTTTCATCTAACCTAAGTCACTGAAACAGATGAAAATCCCAGTATGAAAATCATCAAAGTGACCTAATTAAAATCATCACCAATGTTTGTACTCTCACATTAACCTGAAATGAGAAAAAAAAAATCACTAATGCAGTTAACCATCAAAACTGAAAAAAATTAAAGACATGGATGAAATGTTGACACAATAATGCTTATACAACCTGAGATTCAATCCACAGTGTTCTGAATCAAGTTAACTTCATCTCTTAAAATTCTCATCATACAGAATGTTCTTTCTCTTAACTAAAGTTAATTTAAAACACAGATTTGGGGAATTACACAAGACCAGAAATTTTCATAAAGTTAGCACTACTCAGCCCCGAATCCCAAGTAGATTTACAAAAAATAGGTGTGTGGGGGGTGGGGGAGAGATGCAAAGAAGTCAAATGATTAGCTTGAATTCTACAAATCAAGATGAAAATCATTCTGTTTGCTTAAAATTTAATGTGCTATAATAAAAATTCTGTTTATTACATTGTCATATTGTTTTAAATAGAGTTATTTTAATTTTTACTAAGATTGCCTTTTGGTGTGATTATTACTAACATTATGTGTCTATGGATGACAAAGAACGTCTGTGTGTCTTCTGTGGGAATGACCTTCATTAGATTTTGCAGGCCTTTTTTGACAGGTGTGCTGCTACCTACAGCCTAGAACTTTTTAAGCATTTCTTTACTACCCAAATCTACCTTGTTATAGAAGAACTGAGGGCCGTATCTCTGAAATGCTGCCTTTCCCCAGCTCTCAGTAACAGCGTGACTCTAATTTTTAGGGCTTATTCTCTAGCTTTTTTCACAATTATTTCAACTGGAAGAAGCATGTCCCAAAGTTTTTTGTTTTTATTTAGTTTATACAATTGCTCTTTAAACATGAAGTGACATGCTTTAAACTGGGCTTGAGTGAAAGCACTGTCCCTCCATGTTGGTTGACAGTAAGCAACAATCATCAGCTCTTTTTTCAGTTCCATGAAACAGAAACTGTTGTAGAAGCAAAAGGGTACAGTGTCAAAGCAGGGGCCTACATCTGATCTTTTGACACAGAGCCTTTGTCCCCATCTTTTAAAACTACAGATGTGTAGTGGCTCTTCCCTGCTCAGCAAGAGTGGCTAGAGTCTAACTCTTGTCTTTCAAACAAATGTTTGAGATGTTGGCTTCATGCAGCCTCAGCCAAAAAATTTATTATAGACATTGATTTCAGAAGAGGCTTAATGCACCCCCCAACACAAAAAGTCACCTTGTGTGATAGAAAGAAAGAAAGACAAACAATTGCATCAGTACTGAAATTTCCTGAGGTGAAATTTGCCAAATACAAAGTTTTAAAACTTTTTTAAAGAAAAGTCAAGAAACCACTTCTCTTCTTTCTTATTTAAAAAAATAATAATAGGCTTGGCACCTGTGACTCAAGCAGCTAAGGCACCAGCCACATACACCTGAGCTGGCGGGTTGGAATCCAGCCCAGACCCGCCAAACAACAATGATGGCTGCAACCAAAAAATAGCCAGACGTTGTGGTAGGCACCTGTAGTCCCAGCTACTTGGGAGGCATAGGCAGGAGAATCACCTGAGCCCAGGAGCTGGAGGTTGCTGTGAGCTGTGATGCCAACAGCACTCTACCCAGGGCAACAGCTTGAGGCTCTGTCTCAAATAATAATAATAATAATAATAATAATACAAAATAAGAACAGCAAAGTATATTGACATGATGGCTGAATCTGCCAAGAAACAATATTTCCAACCATCAAACCTAGAATAATATATCTGAGCACTCTGGGAGACCAAGGCAGGTAGATTGCCTGAGCTCAGGAGTTCGAGACCAGCCTGAGCAAGAGCGAGACACCATCTCTTAAAATAGACACAAAGTATGGCAGGTGCCTATAGTCCCAGCTACTTGGGAGGCTGAGGTAAGAGGGTCACTTGAGCCCAAAAATGAGGTTGCTGTGAGCTGTGATGCCACAGCACTCAATCCCAGTGCGATTAGGTGAGACTCTGTCTAAAAAAAAAAAAAAAACCTAGAATATACTTGTCCATCGTTGTCTATTTTCTGCTGTCCAAACCTGAAGAAGGTGCTTAGGTTGTTAATTTATGAGTTTATTCAACAAAGAAAAAATGAGCCCTTTATTTCCAAGCAATGTCCTAGCAGCCAAAAATGGAAGGACAGCAAGCTTGGCTTCCTCTCCTCAGCCACCTCAGCAACCCAGGGAACTCGCGGGGTAATGGGATTCCTGACACACAGCCTGAGGGCTTGGGAGCTTGGATTGGGGCTGCTTTCTACAGCCAAGAGACCCTAAGAGTCAAAGCTGGTATAATGACATGACAGGAAGTTTTCCGAAATTCCAGATTCCACAAAGCCTTCTTAATTTCAGGATATCTCATCCTCTTTCTACACATAATTCCTGCACCTCCAAGCCATATGGTTGACTGGCAACAGGCACAGCTCACTAATGTGAGACAAAACCACGTGAGCCGCCTGCTGGGACCTGTCAATGCATGGCCCCTTCACAAACAAACATGAGCATCATTGAAAAACACACGCATGCGGACACATACATACGCAATGGGCATGAGGAATTTTACAGATAGCTATAACCAAAACCTCTGTGAATTGAACCCTTATATCCTGATTAAGATAAAAAGAAAGTATTAGACTCACAATCACCAACCACAGTAATCAAAAAGGTAAACAAAACTCCAGACAGAACTTTATCATCAAGCAGGAGTATTTTAATCACTAGCTTTGCCAACTGACAGTCTGCAGCTATTACTTCCATAATTAGGTTTTGTAATGAATTGCTGAGATTTCAAGGGAGATTTCACAAAGTGCTACGGAAGTTCCCAGACAGACTGTGGGTATACACTTCAGATGACCTCAGCAGTGGAAGATTCCACAGCGTCTATCATTAACCATCTGTTTTCCTCTTAGTCAGAGACCAATCCATCCCTCCTTCCTGAATGCAGACATTGTGAAAGGCAAGAGAAGAGTAAGACAGTTACTGTCTGTTTATTCTGTATCAGGAATGATGTCTATGTCAGTCTTTTTAATGCCATCAAGTAGTTCTATGCTACTGGAATAACTTCCACAATTTTCCAATATTTAGGAGCTAAAAGCTGACCTTGCCCAATCTCGCAATCAGCAGACAGAACATTTGGGATTTGAACCTAGGTCTGAGATGCTTTTAGTATTTCATATGGCTTTTCTAAAATAAGAAAAAGCCTATCTTCGAATGGGGCTTAACTCTTTTAGAATATGTTTTAGAATATACAAGCACACCTTGGAGATACTATGGGTTAGTTCCAAACCACTGCAATAAAGCAAAGATTGTAAGAAAGCAAGTCAAGCAATTTTTTTGGTCCCCCAGTGCATATAAAAGTTATGTGTACACTATACTGTAGTCTATGAAGTGTGCAATAGCACTATGTCTAAAAAATAATGTGCATGCCTTAATTAAAAATATTTTATTGCCAAAAAATGCTAACAACCATCTGAGCCTTCAGCGAGACTTTCATCATCTTTTTGCTAATGGAGTGTTCTGCCTCAATGTTGGAGCTGCCAACTGATCAGGGTGGTTGTTAGAGTGGCTGGGGCAATTTCTTAAAATAAGACAATGAAGTTTGTCACATCGATTGATGCTTCCTTTCAAGAAAGATTTCTGTAGTGTATGATATTGTTTGATAGGAATTTACCTACAGTAGAATTTCTTTCAACCTTGGAGTCAAATCTCTCAATCCCTGCTGCTGCTCTATCAACTAAGTTTATGGGTATTCTCTATCCTCTGTTGTCATTTCAACAATATTCATAGCATGGGGGAGGAGGATGGTGGAGACAAGATGGCTGACTGAAGCCAGCTTTCCACAGAGGCTCCCGTCCAGAAGGAGAGTTAAAGGACAGAAATTTAGCAAGTAACCTGGTGGATTAGAGCTGCACCAAGAGAGAAGGTGGACAAATTCACATAAACTCCGCTGAGGTAAGCTGCAACCCCCAGGACACAAACAAAAGGTATGAAATCCATCACCAAGCAGACAGGAGTCCCCTCACCCATGAGAACGACTCAGAGTGCCCCACAAACAAATGAGCAAAGTTCAAAGGTCCTCCCACTACACTCCATGGGAGATACCCTCTAAAACTGGACCTACCCCCACGACTAGGATGCCATGGCATTCTCCTGCCAGGCATAAAACTGTATATATTCTCTACCTGCAATTCTGTGCTCCCAGCACTCCCCTCCACTCTCACCCTGAGGTCTGGAGGCCTGTCCCCCAGGAGTCCAGATTCTTGGGTGATTTCTCGAGGGGTGTGGACAGGGCCTGGACTGCAGCTGGTCAGCGCTGATTCTGCGGCACGGGAGTGAGGAGAGGATGGTCGGCTGAGAGGGAACCACGCCGGAGAGGCAGTGCCCCGAGGTGCAGAGCAGCAGCCATTTTTGGCAACAATAGGGCTCACCCCCAGATATTCTGAAGCCACACCCCCTGCCTCTTTAGGCAACCAGAGGAGGCTGGGCATCTTCTCAAGTGGCAACCATCGCGGAACAGATTTGGGACGGAAACGCAGGCCCCGTGAGTAAAGCGTTTGCCTGGTACCAGCCTAGGTGGAGTGCGGGCACTAGAAAACGCACATGCAGTGCCGGCTGACTCCCAGGGTGGGGCCGACCCAGAGGACTGCTTTACTGAGCCTAGACAAAGGAGTACAGAAGGCTAGAACTGACAGCTAACCCAGCTGCAAATACAAACCTTTGCAACAGCAAAGACAGGGCCTAAAGCGCAGGTTTGGGGAATTCAAAATAGCTTTTCTTCTGCAGGGGAATTTAGCCAGGACAGAAACAAATTCCGCAAAGTTGTTCTGTTCGGTCAGTAACATCAATCAGGGGTGGGGCTGGAACTGAGTGAACACCCCCCCAGCCTCCATCAAGTACCCAAGGTTGTCAGGCCTCACCTCCCCCTGCTGGATAGAGGCAGAGAGCTGTGGCCTGACTGAGCATATATAGATTTCCTTGTGATTCAGGCAGGTGCAAACCCCCGGAGTGTCTGCTCACTGGAGGCAACTGGGTCACAGCCCTGCGGGGCTGTCAGTGACTAGGTGTGACAGAGATGCAAGGTGGGGAAGGAGGCATCAACCTTCCCAGACTAATCTATTTTCTGGGTGGGTCCTCCTGACTTCACAGAGCACCGGAGCAAGTCATACTTGAGTTGTCAGCAGACCCCTGCAATCTAGTTGCCAGAGACCTTTTAAACTCTCCCACCTGAGACAGGTGCAGACTGAGACAACTGATTTGGACCTTTTGAACTGAACCAATCGCCCAGGGACTATCCAAGTGGTGCCCTGGGTGTGTGGTTGTAGGAAGGTTTGATTTTCCTTTTCCAATTGTTACCTGTGGGGGGTGGAGTGTCTTAATTGCTGGTATTTCTCCACAGCTGATACTTCAACCCAGAGTAACTGTTTCACTCGGGTCGAACAGAGACCAGCTAAAAACAAGACAGAACCACTTAGCCCCATCACACCAAACAGGTCCCCAGTTTCTCAGGCTGTAGCATTGTATGGGTCCTCAACAAAACTCTGGGAAAAAGTCAAATGATGTAAAATAATCATGGGGTGGAATCAGCGGAAAAACTTTGGTAACATGAATAACCAGAATAGATCTATCACCCCACACACACACACCCCCCAAGGAAAGATATGGCAGATGTAACTGAAGATCCCATTCATGAACAGCTGGTCAAGATGTCAGAAATTGAATTCAGAATTTGGATTGCAAACAAGATTAATAGAATGGAGGAAAATTTGGAATTAGAAATTCGAGGATCAATTCAAAAGTCAGAATTAGAAATTCGAGGAGAAATTCAAAAGTTGTCTCAAGAATTTAACAAATTTAAAGACAAAAGCACCAAAACTTTTGATGCACTGAAGCAAGAATTTGCAGCCCTCAAAGATCTGAAAAATACAGTAGAATCCCTCAGTAACAGAGTGGGGCAAGCAGAAGAAAGGATTTCTGACATTGAAGACAAAGCCTTTGAATGCTTCCAAACTCTCAAAGAGGAAGAGAAATGGAGAGCAAAAACAGATCATCATTAATGTGCACAGCTGTGATTTAATAAAATATATATATATATATATATATTCACAGCATCTTCACCAGGGGTAGCTTCACTTCAGGAAAGCACTTTCCTTGCTCATCCTTCAGAAACAACTCCTCATCCATTCAAATTTGATCATGAGATTGCAACAATTCAGTCACTTCTTCAAGCTCCACTTCTAATTCTAATTTTCTCACTATTTCTCTATCTGCAGCTTTCTCCACTGAAGTCTTGAACCCCTCAAAGTCATCCATGGGGGTTAGAATCAACTTCTTCCAAACTCCTATTATTGTTGATATTTTCACCTCCAATGAATCACGAATATTCTTTTTTTTTTTTTGTAGAGACAGTCTCACTGTACTGCCCTTGGTAGAGTGCCCCGTGGCGTCACACAACTCACAGCAACCTCCAGCTCTTGGGCTTACGCGATTCTCTTGCCTCAGCCTCCCAAGCAGCTGGGACTACAGGCACCCGCCACAACACCCAGCTATTTTTTTGTTGCAGTTTGGTCGGGGCTGGGTTTGAACCTGCCACCCTCGGCATATGGGGCTGGCGCCCTACTCACTGAGCCACAGGCACTGCCCCGAATATTCTTAATGGCATCTAACATGTTGAGTTCTTTCCAGAAGGTTTTCAAAGTGTTTTGCTCAGATTCATCAGAAGAATCACTATCTATGATAACAATGGCCTTACAATATGTAATTCTTAAATAATAAGACTTAAAAGGGGAAATGGCTCCTTGATCCTCAGGCTGCAGAATAAAAATTGTGTCACTAGACAGGAAAGACAAGAGTAGCATCCTTGCACATCAACAACAGAGCTCTTGGGTGACCAGATGATCACCGTCAATGAACAATAATACTTTGAAAGGAACCTCTTTTCTGAGTAGTAGCTTTCAACAGTGGGATTGAAATATTCAGTAAATGATTTTGTAAACAGATGTGCTAACACCCAGGTTTTGTTTTCCATTTCTAGAGCACAGGCAGAGTTAAATTAGCATAATTCTTAAGGGTCCTGGAATCTATAAAATGGTAAGTGAGCATTGGCTTCAACTTAGAGTCACCAGTTGTATTAGCCCATAACAAGAAAGTCAGCCTGTCCTTTGAAGTTTTTAATCTACCATTGACTTCTCTTTTCTAGCTATGAAAGCCTTAGATAGCATCTTCTTACAATAGGAGGCCATTTCATCTGCACTGAAAATCAGTTGTTGTAGTGTAGCCTCCTTCATCCATCACCTTACCTGGACCTTCTGGATAACTCACTGCAGCTTCTGCATCAGCACTTGCATCTGAACCTTGCACTTTTATGTTACGGAGGTGGCCTCTTCCTTTAAACCTCATGAACCACCCTATGCTCACTTCAGACTCTGCATATGCTCCTTCCTCACCTCTCCCGGCCTTCATGGACTTGAAAAGAGCTAGGGTCTTGCTCTGGATTAGTCTTGGTTTAAGGAAAAGTTGAAGCTTGTTTGATCTTATCCGTGCCACTAAAACTTTCTTCACATTAGTGGTATTTCACTTTCTTATCTTTTTGTGTTGTCTGCAATAACATTTTTAATTTCCTTCAGTAGCTTTTCCTTTGCATTCACAACTTGGCAACCCATCTGATACAGGAGGCTTAGCTCTCAACCTGTCTTGACTGTCAACACGCCTTCCTTGCTAAGCTTGATAAGCTTGATCATTTCTAGCTTTTGATTTGAAATGAGATACATGCTATTCTTCCTTCACTTGGACACTTAGAGGTCACTGTAAAGTTATTACTTGACCTAATTTCAATATTGTCGTGTCTTGGGGAATAGGGAGGCCCAAGGAGAAGAAGAGAGACAGGGAAATGGCCAGTTGATAGAGCAGTCAGAACACATACAACATGCATCGATTAAGTTCAGCATTTTACATGGGTGAGGTTGGTTCATGGCTCCTTAAAACAATCACAGTAGTAACATCACTAATCACAGATGACCATAACAGTTACAGTAATAATGAAAATGTTGAAATAGTGTGTGAATTACCAAGATGAGAGAGACCCAAAGTGAGCACACACTGTTGGTAAAGTGACACTCGAAGTCTGGCTCATCATTGGTTGGCATAAGCCTTCAATTTGTAACAATCACACTACCTGTGAAACACAATGATGTGAAGCACAGTAAAGCAAGTGCTGCCTATGTAACTTCGATGCTGTCACAGTTACAGAGTGGAAATTGTGGCTCAGATATGAATCGGCCTTCCCCAGGTTACATCTCAAGTTATTGGAAGAACAAGACACTCTTTTGACTCTTGATCCAGGGCTCTTTTAACTGCATCAACCACCCCTGTCCTCCTTTCTGTCCTCAGTAGAAATGCAAAAGGTTGGTCACCATCTCCCATACCCCTTACTGAAAAAAACGAAAGGTTTTGTGGATTCCATTATCTCAGGTAAATGTACATTTTGACAGGGATTTTCTAGAGGCAGCTACTCTGCAGTATAGGCATGATCTCAGGTCAATAGGCCAAATATTTGCCAGCCACAGTGGCTCACATCTATAATCCTAGTAGCCCGGGAGGCCAAGGCAGATGGCTTGGTTGAGCTCAGGAGTTTGAGACCAGCATGTGTAAGAGTAAGACCCCGCCTCTACTAAAAATAGAATAATTTAGTTGGGCATTGTGTTGGGCACCTGTAGTACCAGCTACTCAGGAGGCTGAGGCAGGAGGATCACTTGAACCCAGGAATTTGAGGTGAGCTGGGCTGACGCCATAGCACTAGAGTGCCTAGGCAACAGAGTGAGACTCTATCTCAAAAAAAAAAAAAAAAAGTCAATTATTTGGTAGCAAGGGTGACTCTCCATGTCCCAAACCAGACACACAGAGCCACCTATCCATATCTTTGGGTGAGCCCAGAGTGTTGTCTAGAAGTTCAGACGTTTTTCAAATTTTTAATCATTTTCATTAGTTCCTCTGAGCTTTGGTTTCTCAAAATCTTTTGAATTCAATGCTCTCCTCTGTATGCAGGCAGGTTTCAGCGGTGCTGAGTTAGAATGATCATTCACCTCTGAAAGGTAAACAGGGATGTCGTGTGCAGATGGCACCCACGCCAGGCACCTGGGCCAGCTGTGCCCTGAGACTCAGCCACCTCATGAGTCACCAAAACCCCAACAAAAAATTTCACCTGACTGTCAGAGGCTGCCAGGATAAAGAAACTATAAAAACACAAAATTTGGTAAGAAATTTTAAATAACCGGGGAAAATCCAAACTACTGTGGCACTCGTGTCACTTGTCTGTCACGGAGAAATGACTGGAGTCACAGGAAAAAGGACAACGTACAAGTTTGCTGATGGCGGTTGTATATATAGGAGCCAAAAAGAATATGGGAAACGGTATAGATGTCAGATGATAACAAAGAAGATAGTAAGTCATGATAAAGCTATATAAAGGAATATTTTGCAGACGTTAAAAGCAGTTATGAAGAGTGTTGGTAACCTGTATATTATTATGAGGTATTAGCAGTATATTACATAATGTTTCAATTTTATAATATTAATAGGAGAAACAGTCAACAAGATGCTGTATGCCCATCCATACAGTGGGATTTCTCACCCACCTGGAAATTAATCATGGAAAATTTCCAGTCTTAACAAAGTCTTGAAAACTGGCTAGAACTTCTGTAATTGTAACAAAATGAGAAAGGAGGCCAGACTTAACAGAACAATTCAAAAACCACTAAAGGAAAGAAACAGAAAATTCTGAAATGAAGTAGAATTGTAGTGGCAGAGCACAGCTCCTAAATTCATTCTCCTTTTCTCTTCCCTCATAACCAAACTCTAGAGTAGACAAAATAATCAGAAATGTCATGGGTGCCTAGGAATCTAGAGAGAAATGTAATTTGGCAATCTTTTTGTTTTTCCTTGTCTAACTGAAGACTCTTAGAATTGGGCGTTAGGGCTACCTTGTGTACTGGGGTGAGGGAACGGAGAAAGGGGTTCACTCTGGTAGGAGTGAAGACTCCAGACTCAAACAACCCAGAGCCTAAAGACGTCAGCCATTGGTATATATGACACAGGAAAAGGGAGTACATTGGACAGGGCGTTGGAAAAACCCTCAGTCTCAGACAAGCGAGCGGGGGATGAGGGGGCTGTTCTCTATCTGCTCCCTGTCACTCATCAGAGTTTTTCTCTGTCCTTCTGCTCCTAAGAAGCTGACCTCTGCAGACTCCCCTGCCTCAGGCTTCCAGCAGGGTTCTTCCAATGGCAGTCACTGCCAGAAGATAAGAAGTGGCACTCTAAGGAGAGGAGGATGCATAGTCCTCATTTTCCCTCCCTCCGTGGTCACAATTCCAGCAGTGGCTGCTTTTCTCTGGCTGCTGTTCCTGCTGGGTGTCCCATCTTCCAGCCTCAGTTGGCACCTGGCTCCAATAATTGCCTCTGCTGCTTCAGACCTGGGGAGCCCAATGTCCTTCCACTGCCCTGTTGCTTCTCTTGGTAGGTGCTGTAGCCCTATGCGCACCTCTGCAGAGAAGCTCTTCATTAAATTCTCTGCAGTTCTATTGTTTTCAGATAAAACCTTTTCAAGTAAATCCGATTGCGAGTGTTGCCTATTTCTAGCAGGGCACTTGACTAACCCACAAGGTTATCATCTCTGCCGCAGAGCTCTGCCACCCCTGTCGACTTGAGGAAAGTGAATAGGGCACAAAATCGCCAGACCTCAAACCTCATGCTGGCAAAGAATGAAGCAGTGGAGCAGAGGAAAGAGGGCCAAAAATCACCCACTGGGAATCAGAGTCATTTAAGTGTGGGCAAGATAAAAGGGGGTGCATCCCAGCAGCGCAAACAGATTAAATTAGAGAAATATTTTGAAGCAAAGCACAAAAGGAGCCAAACTCATGACAGACAGCCAAGGAACCCAACATAACAGTTAGTATCACACAGACACACGCATGCGTGCTAGGAAGTTCCACGCAATTAGTTTAAAATGCACGACAAGATAATATGAGTATAGGGTTTTTATTGCACATGAGTTTAAGGAAGAAAAAATAAAATAATATATCAAGATAAAACTTCAAAAATCAAAATTAGATCTAGAACTTCATAAATGAATTGGTCTCCTGAAGCAAAGAGACACCAAGAAAAAGAAAAGTATCAACATAAGTAAAGGTTTTAGATCATTCCCCAGAAATGCTTTAATGACAGGACCAGATTGCATTTTAGAAAGATTATTTTTCCAGCAGTACAGTCGGTGGGTTTGAAGGCAGAACTCAGAGCCAGGACACCAGTGAGAAGACCAGTCCGGGTAAACAAAACAAGGACCCAAACCAGGGCAATGGCAGGGCGCAGATTCAAAGGGGACCCGATGCCCAGCTGAGCAAGAGGGAGGCGTGACAGAATGGCGTTAGGAACTGGGTTTAGGAAAAAAGACGAAAGTTTAGGGGACAAAGTATGCCAAAAAAGGTCTAATGCTTTTAAAATAAGCATTTGTGATGTCATTCTTCAAGAGAAAAAATACAAAAGAAGGAGCAAGTCTGGAAACAAAGAGAAAGGAGGGAGTTATGCTGATATTCAGCCTCAAAATTTTATTTCCAGATTAACATTTTTCATTATGCAAGTTGTTTCCTGAAGCCCTTCTGCTCTGTCCTGTTTAGATTTCAATAAGCTTCAACATTTTTTTCTCTAACAGCCATGTTGTTATCACAACTGTAGGACGCATCATTCCATAACGCTTTGTGCTTCTGCAAAAGCACCCAGGACATGTCGCTCACAAGTGAAGACTTGGAAATGGACAATCCCAACATAAAAATGCATAATAGTTGTAAGGTAACTATTATAAAAATGCATACAAATGTGTCATAGTTTGTCACAGAATGATCTAGCCTACGGGTGTCTTTAAAAGCATTACATTTGAATGTTTACTGAAGGTAAGTTTTCATCCCTTGCTCATGGGTGAGTAATCACTCTATCTCCTTTCTCACAAATTAAAAATATTAAAGTAATAAGCTTTTTTTTTGCAGTTTTTGGCCAGGGCTGGGTTTGAACCCGCCACCTTCGGCACATGGGGTCAGCACCCTACCCCTTTGAGCCACAGTAGCAGCTCTACTCTGATCACCTGGCAGCAGAGGGATTAAAAATGTGCATCTCTTAACTCAATGGTTTAACAATTGCACTCACATAGGCATACTCACCCAACCAGTGACGCTTTTAAAACACATCACAAGTTGGAGTTTCAGATTCTGTGTGAGCTTTAGTTCCATCTTTTTGCTTTTGAAATAGTTCCATGACTATTCATGACCTTCGCCTTCACCTCATTTCAAGTTTGGTTCTGTCCTCTATACGTAGCTGTAGCTATAGACAGGGAGGTGGGAAAGTTATGAATACTTATTTATAAATAATTATTTGATAAATGGAAAAAGAAAGTGCTTTTGAATGAATGTTCACAAGGAAAACGCAATATGGAAATAAAGAGCAACTAACTCCTAAAACTGGAGCCTGTTTCCGTCCCCACTGGTTGTCCACCGTGGAGCTACGTTTCCACCTTTGATTCCTTACACTTCGCCTTCTTTCTCAGATTACAACTCTTTTCTCTGGATCGCTTTATTCTTGCTGGGGTATATCCTTTCAAACTTTTTTTAATGAAGATCTGTGTGTGATAAACGCCTCAATATTTGTATGTCTGAAAGTATGATACTTTCCCCTCATCCTGAATGGCTGTAAACAAATGAGTAAATGAACAAGGCATCAATGTTTCTATTCAAAGGATAATGAGAATAGAATTTGACCCATAAGCAGGCAGGAATTTTTCCTTTTTTGCACCAAAGAAGTTTTGCAATGGCTTTTCTGGCATGAGATCCCAGAAGAACAGCAAGTAAGAACTAAGATGCAGAGGGCTCTGGTGAAAGAGGTGGCACATCTCAGAAGCACAGGCAGCATTTTGGAGGAGGGCACGGCCTTCTGGATTGAGGAACTGAGGAAGACCAGTACTTGATGTTTATACTTAGAAGAAGTACACAAAGATTCTGACTACACATAGCAACCGTGAGCTAGGTGGGCACAGGTGTAACCAAATTTAAACTGGAACCCTTCTTTGAACCAATGATGGAAAACTTGCCAACCCTTCTTTGAACCAATGATGGAAAACTTGCCAAAACTCCCATTAACTTTCAGATTAGAGTAGGTCTCTTTTGATCAATTCATTGTTTCCTCCTTCTTTTTGCCTTCTTTTTTCTTCTGAGCTGGTATCTTGGCATTGAGATGGAAGCATCCACGGGTAAGCTTCCGCCACGCTGGCTTCTGGGGGGACACAGTCTCTGCTGGTCTTTGGGTCAGTGCTCAGCCCTGCTTTGCCCACACCGAAATACCTGCCTCCTACTCTCCTCTCTCATAGCCACATCCACACAGATTCTTTGTTTTCTCAAGGGCCAAAGGGTGTGTGGGTCCAGCCCAATGTCTGCCACCTCTCAGGCACCACCTCCCTGCTCTGATTCCTCAAAAATCCAGAGTCTTCAGTTTCCTAAAGTTTAGTTCTTGCTCCAGGAAGCTCGGTCCTTTTTTCAGAACCAGCTAGAAACACGTGGCCACTTACCTGTTTTGCATCAGTGTTATACATCTCGGGTTCGCCCCACCAGGACCAGCTCATCAAAGCACAGAGACCTGTACCTGGATAATCCCCTAACAGTGTGTGTGTGTGTGTGTCAGTCTCACTGCTGTTAAAAAGTGAAACAACTAAGAGGCATTTCTTTTGACCTTTTTTTCTTTAAGTTCTAAACTTCCAGCCTCAAGACGTTATTAAAGGTTTTTTAAAGAGTTAAACAACCAAAGACTAGGCACCTAGAACACAATCCCACATGGGCTTTGGTTTGTGTATCTAAACAGCTGACACAAGAGGTGACAATGAGCAAACACCCGAGAAAGATTTGGGACAAGGGAGGAGGAGTTTCCCTTGGCATGGGAAAAAGGACGGGTTACACGAACTCCCTGGTCATCAGCTCCTGTACCAACCAATGCCCGGAGAGGTGAGAGGATATTTCTGGGTGACTCAGGATGGAGAAGGACTGAACTCTGAGACTCAAGGCATTAGGGACCATCATAAAAGTTCTCTGTGGCCAAGCTTGCCCAGAAGGGATACTGCTACTCTTTTCCAGTTGCAGTGATGACGTGAGATTGCTTAGGACTCAGAATTCTTACCAGACCCTTGGCAAGAGACGGCCTCTCCAAACACAGACTGAGATGGAATTGCCTGCAAAAACATTTGTGGGAGAGACAGTGGGGCAGTGAGGAGGACTCAGCCTGTTAATAGATTTAGGGAATCTTTAAGGAAATGTGACATTTTAAAACCCTGACATGTTATGGGTCAAATTTATGCTTGAACATTATGCTGAGCAGCAGTCCTTAGAGTATTTGTTAACATACATTATCTAAAATGCATAGCAACTTGCAAGGGACTACTCTAAAATACCTAGGAGTTTTTATTTTGTAATATATTCAACTTGTATCTTGCTCTACAAAATTTTCAAATTAATGAAGACAAATTCTCCATCATTCCATTCTTTTAAAACGAAGATATGATTTGGAAAAAAGTAGCTGTAATAATAGGTAATTGCTTTTTCTTATCAACTCCCAGATATTCTCAAATTTACCAGTTGAGGATTTAATTTGCATTTCCGTTAGGGGACTATCCTGGACTCCTGTTATTATTATTACTAATTATTTGCCTCACCAGCCTCTCCCGCTCCCCATGCCTGTCTGGAAACTGCGAGCCCTTCCATGTTTACCGTGTACACAGCCGTCTGAACAGTGCACCTGACCAGAGCTGACTGCGTTAGGGGACGGCAGGCTGCTCCACCTGGGCTCATCTTTTCTCACCCCAGGAATTCTGAAACTTGACAGAAAGAAGGAGATGGAACTTGCTGTCTTCCCTGAAAGGGGCTGAAAAAGACTGTAGCCCCAGCAGAAATTTCCAGCTTTGATTATAATTGGGATTTTCTAAGAATGTTTAAAATACATCAGTATCTGGGCCCTCCTCCAGACACATTGAATCAGAACTTTGGGGGCTAAGGCTCAAGCACCGATACATTCCACCAGACTTTTAATTTTGAATACTTTCATTACTACTGAAAAATCATAAGACTAGTACAGTGAACACCCCCATACCCTGTCACCTAGATGGTGCCACTGGTTCACATCTCGGGATGAATGGGCTTTTAAAACTCCACAGCTGAAGTCAATATACGGAACTGAGAAAAATCCTGGGTGATATTACTACGTGATGGAGACCAACCCAAAGAAGGACAGAGCACAATAAAGGGAAAGGAAACTGCTCAGGGAGAAGCAGGACCTGCATCCTGTGCCCTGGCTTCTAGGAGACACACAATCATCTTCACCATAAAGCCACCTCTGAGGCTTTAGCTTATGTAGCTTAGGAGTCTGTTTATTGCAGTCAAAAGACTCAGGGATAATATGCAGGCAGTAAAAGCTTCTCCTACAGCTTCACCCCTACATAAAAATAAAATCGGTTTTAGTGGCCTCAGAGATAGCTATTGTATCAAGAGAAATACATAAAAATAACAAACTCAAAAGCCATGAATTCCTAAGATAATGGGACCAACAGCCTACTTGCTAACCTACACTTTTTTCAAAGTAGCCGTTGTGTCCTAAAGCAAACTGTTTCCACCAGTCAATTAAGTCAAATCTTACACACACAACAGGGACAGTACCAAGGGGGAATGGTAACAGTGGGCGAGGAGGGGTATTTTACCACTATCAGGGGCTAGAATTGCCAAAACATGTGATGATAAAAAAACACAGACTGATTTTTAATTAGTCCTATAATTCTTTTTGGACATATTTAGAAATAGTATTCTTTGGGGGTTTTTTTGTTTGTTTGTTTTTTGGTGGTGAAAACCTTTGAAACTTATTCAGTAATTTAGAATCATACAATACACTTTTTAAAAAAATTCAGATTAACATGAGTGTACAAATAATTAGGTTACAATGTTTGCGTTGTTAGGTAAGAAATACTATTCTTTATAGACACAGCACCTGTTACTGTCTGGGCCCAGAGCAAACTGCTTCCACTAACCCCTGCCCAATTGTAGAAAGACCAACCTGTCACCAAGGGTTGAGCTGTTCCTTGATCTCATCATATTTAAATAAGAGTCATGGTTTCTGTTTACAATTTTTTATTCATTTTTCAAAAAAGACAATTATGCCATAACTCAATAATGTAAAGTTATAGCTTCCTCAAAGACATAAAGTATCAAAAAAATTTTTTAAAAAGACATAAAGTATCAAAACAAGCTTTGCAGTCTTTTAAGGCTAATAATTTACCCAAATTTAAAATCACTTATCTGACCTACCAATAAGTCAATTTCTACAAACTATAAAAATATGAGTAAAGTTTGAAATAAGAAATGTAAAAAAACAGAAGTGATGTGAGAGAAATCCAAGCTCACTGTTCAAGGCAGAAAACCACATTTTGCCAAAAGTCAGAGGATCAAAGTTTTTAAGCAAAATCAAACTTTTGTAATTTACACTCAGCAACTACTGACAAAGAATCTTTCAGAAGGAAGGAATAAAGTTAGGCGTCAGTTATAACAGTATTTTCAGGAATGGTATGAAAGATCATTGAAACCTACATGCCTGGGTGTTCTCTCCCACGAGGCAAAGAGCTGCATACAGCCTGACGCAGCAAAGACTGGCTAAACTATGAACTGGGAGAGACTTCCCCAGATTTACGTTCCTGGTGAGAAAGTCTAATCAGGGAAGAAGACTATCTAGGACCAAGACTTCTGGTTAATCATTGGAGGTCCAGGATGTTTTGTGATGGTATAAAAATATTCCTTGGGTTTCAAGAAGGATTTGAGGTTAGTGATACTTCAATAATAAGTCAAAATTGTAGATTCAACCTTACAAAGTCCGTTGAGGAGAAATAATGATTAAAAAACAGTTCATTAACCTCTGTAATGTGCACTTAGTCACTTCGCGTTTATCAGGGGGAAAAAAGTCATTTAGAAATTCCAGCTTTCTGCATTCTGATATTCCGATGGATTCCGGGGAGCACAGAAAATCAGAGAACAATAAGTGAAAACACAAATATTGTCATTCCAGACTGGTGCCCTGATTCAGTTATGTAAATTGCCTCCAAGTTACCAAATTCCTTCTTAATACTTATTCCCTGTGTACCTTATTAATTATGCCTCCAAATTACCAGAGCCTCACAAATACAGAGTCATTATTGGCTGCTTCTCTCTGAAATTCCTCCCCAAGGAAGTCATTGAGAGAAAAGGAGGACCTGTTATTACTCACGGTGGATGGCCAACAACGTCACTGACAACATTTGCCCCGCTCCCTGGCAGTTGGAGATCCAGGCATCAGTGACTTCGCTCTGTCATATCTTGATACAGATCAGCAGGCTAGGATCCTGCACCTCTGAGCAGTGAACTGAGCTCCAAATGGCAGCTCCCCAGGCTGAGGCCTGCCCTCCCGCAGGCAGGGGCCCCACGTGCAGGGTGCTGCAGCCTGACGGACGAGTCCTGCCTGGGAGTAGCTCCTGCAGTGGGAGGGGCACAGCACTGGAAGACGGGTGAGTCACACGTTAGGTGACACACATGAACTCTCACAAAAGGGAATAGCCTCTGTCTTTGGCAAGGGATCCTGGAAGCAAAGGATCTGTGATACTTTGTCATAACTATTTCTTCCTTACAAATGGGCCTGAGCCTGAAGAGGAGATATAGAAAGCACAAGTGCCTGTGCTGGAGGCTCTGTTAGTGGCTGGCCAGCTTGCTGGTCACTGGGATTATGGTAGTATGGTTCCCTAATCGTTTCTGCCTGTCCTTGCTTAAGGTAGCATTCCCAACCTCCTGTGGTTAAGTGAGATGGCGATCACTAATTCACAATGGTAGCTTATCCATTAACCTGAGTGACTGTGACAAGGAAAGGCCCCTGAGAACCCATAATGGACACAAGAAAAGGTTACTCTAGTAACCTCAAGTAAAGGTTCGTAGTCACTGAGATTGGGGGCCCATTGTTACTTCAGCATAACCTAGCCTATACTGACTGATACAGGCACTCTTGAAAAGCAACATGCTCAGTCTCATACCCTTCTTTCACTTTGAAATTCTCAAATTCTTTCCTTTTTTTAACTTAAGCATTCATGAATTTTCTAGCTCCCCCTACCCCATATTTGAAAAACTACATCCACGTTTAGTTAGAGCAGTGGTTTTCAACCTTTTTTTTTTTTTTTTTTAATCTCACAGCACATTTGAACCTATAGTTAAATTTCCATGGCACATTTAAATTGTGTTGATTTAAAAAAAAAAAAAAAAGAATATACTTACTGTACTTTGAACTTCTTTCAAAAATAATTGAATTAATTATCTTTAAAAATGTTCACAGTGGTTTAGAGTATGGCATTTTTTATACTCCATTTTACTCATCCCTTATTTTTTTAATCCCAGCACTCCCCACCCCCATTTTGACTCCTGTGCTGTTCTGGATCTTCTAGGGAGAGACCAGGGTACAATAGGAAAGTTCATAGCTGTTGTGAGTAGTTTGTTGCTATTTTTCACTAACTTTAGTTTTAAAAATTTCTCTGAGGGCTGAATAGCTTCCTCTTAACAACCATTCAAGCCTATCCCTTGCATAGGAAAATTTTATCTTTTTCTTTGAAAAAATCTTAGACTTTATCTTTTAAAGCAGTTTTAAATTTATGGCAGAATTGAACTGAAAGTACAGAGATCTCTCATATATCCCCATCTCACACGCATACAGCCTCCCCCATTACCAACTTCCCACACTAGAGGATACATTTATTAAAGTTGGTGAACCCACACTGACACAGCCCTATCAGGCGTATTTCATTATCTGTATTCAAAATGCCCAGTGTGCCATATCTATTGTATATACAGATTTACTTAAAATATAACTTCCAACCTCTCAGAGCTCACAGTCAGATCAGAAAAAGATATGTATGAAAAATGTGCAAGTTTTTCTCTGCTAAGGGCTAAAGGAGTCAGCGAGTGCAAAGCAAGCCCAGGAGGCTGGGCTGGTCAGGGGCCTTTTCATGGAGCAAATGGGTACATACCAGGCCTTGAAGAACACACCCACTTTCTATTGAAGAGCAGGTTTTGGTAGCAGGAGAGGCTTGCTCACAGTCCATTTGTTCAGCCAACTTTTATTGAGCATCTACTAGAAATCAGGCATATAAAAGTTGAAAGTGTTCTTGGTCATCAAAGCCCAGCCCCCCACACACCCACATTGCATAAATGAGAAAACCAACTCAGCTGTTATTACCTAACTTTTGAAGAGCCAGGTACCTCTCTGACCTACACCAACAAAAGCTCTAGCCTCATCACCTGTCACTGTCCAACTTTGACATTGAGTCTTCTCAGTCAGATTCAACCCAACTCTCTTTCTGGAATAAGTCTCCTCAAAAGCCCCAGGTGAAACTGAGTGCTCCTCTTTTGCATACATCTGTCTCACAGGTTGTGTAACACTGGAATCTGAATCCTCCCCTCTGCAATCATCTCCACTCAGGTGGTGACCCACCCGGTCCTGTTCATCTTGCTCCAGCCACATTAACTGGCTCACGTCCCTTTTCCTTTCCATTGGCCTTCACTGCAGCCTGAAAGGCCTCTGCCCATCTCCACCCATAGCGTCACCTGGCTGACTCATTCTTGTCCTCAGGTGTCTCTTCTACTGTCAGGTCTTCCACAACCAGCTACCCTGGCCCAGTTTCTCCCTTTGCACCATCATGGGACATGGTACTCAAGCTTGATACCACCTCATCATTTAGGGTTTAGTTCAAATGTCATTTCTTCAGAAAAGCATTCCCTGAGTCATTATTTACTCATCAAAGGCCATACTGCCTCTTTTCCTTGCTGAAAACCCAGAGTTCATGACTTATGGTTATTTTTAACCAATTGTGGCAATATAGGTTTTCTTTACTTATCACTGAACTAGACGTAGGTAGGTGACCGTTTCTGTTCAAGAAGTTTTAAGGGGAAGTCTGCTGGGGAGTGAGGGAACTCTTCCTAATAAGAGAGTTACACTAGAAAACAAAAAAAGGTTGTCTTGCCCCCAGTCCCCTACCTCTTTTTCCATCTGGCTTTAAAAACTGTGAGAGGATGTAATATCTGCAGCTATAGCAGCCATCTTGCAACCCTGAGCAACAATCCTGAGGAAAACATCGACATGTCTCATGAGCACGGGGGGATAGAAGGGTCAGAAAACCCTGGGTGCTTGATGACATCACTAAATAACTGAACCTACCCTGGAGATCAGTAACCTCTGGGATTTTAAAAAAAATAATTACTGCTCCTAGGACTTTTGCCACTGTTGTGTTTTCCATTACTTGTAGCCCAAATATCTTAATTTATGTGAACATTCTATTTAAAGTAACACCCCAGTCATTCTCCGTATTTCCCTATATTGCTAATAATATCCCTAGTCAAAAGGATCACACTTAGCGGGGTGTTAGGAGTTAACTGTCTCCGCCCACTAGAAGATAAAAACCAGGGAGGCAGGGACCTTGTTGTCACTTTCTCACTGCTCTATTTTCAGCAGCTAGAACAGTGCCTGGCACTTAGTAGGCACTCAACAAGAGATTGAATGAATGAATACCTCTGGTGTCGATTCTTTCATGTCTGTTTCTTAAAGCAGACGGTGAGTTCTTTAAGGTCAGAGACCCAAATTTTATTTATTTTTCTTTCTCCCAAAACCAACAGACTGCTTGGCATACAGTAGGTAATTAACAAGTGCCTGATGAATGGAGGTACATGCTCTCTGCCCTTTCTTCAATAACTACTCCTTCATTTGGGGCACAATTTTTGATCAGCCAACATTGAATACTTATTGGCAAAGGCGATTGATAAAGGAATCCTGAACTATTGTTTTGTGAGAGTTAAGTCTATGAGAGAAATTTATGGTAGAGTCTTAACCTGGCAAAGGATCTTAACGATCGGCCAAACAGACCAACTTCCAGATGAAAACTTCCAGGTAATGAAGAGCTGGTCTTCCCAGGAGCGGTGCTTAAAATCCTGCACACAACTGGTGCATCTGGTATGATTCACCGGCAGGCTTGTTTCTCCATGATCCTGGTGACTTTGGCTTTCTCCAAACCACCAATGCAGTTTTTCCCCAGATTCAACTAACATTTTACAGAGAAAATTCGGGCAATCGGGTGAGAATTCTATCTGCTTCTTCCCTCCAACCCACAATCCCACTGCATGGACTCCTGCCTTCCCTCCCTTTCTTCCTGCCACGTGAGAGGCGCTGTCTGTCTCCCTGTGGAAACTAGTCCCTGGGCAGGAGCTCTGTCTGGTGTCGTAAGCACCGCATTCCTTTAGGCATCCTACTTCCTTACTACCAGTGTCTCCCTCTGTAACGGATTGTGCTCTTGACATTCACATAAGCTCAAGTCTCTTCCTTCCTAAGACAAAAACAAAGCAAGACAGGGGTCTCCCTTGTTTCCTCGTCCTGTCAGTGACTCTGAGCCGTTCTTCCTTCCTAGCTGAGTTTCTGACAACTGTCGGCACAGCTGTCTCCACTTCTATCCTGGCAGTTCTCGCCCACCTCAGGCCATTGAAACAAGCCGCATGAGGTTCACCAGTGTTCTGCCCCTTGGCAAATCTGTATAGCAACTCCCTGCTCTCAGCTTTCTTTAAAGCTTGGCTGCACTCAATTCAGATAACCATTTCTCCCTTTTTTGAAGCACCTTTTTCACAATTTTTACTGTTTTAATTATAGTAAAAAAATACATATCATAAAATTTATCCTCTCAATCTTTGTGAAGGGTATAGTTCAGTAGTGTGAAGTATACTGATATTACAGCAGACCTCTAGAGCTTTTACATGCAAAACTGAACAACTCCCCAGTTCCCCTTCCTTCCAGCCTCTGGTTACCAGCTTTCTATTTTCTGTTTCTATGAATTTGACTACTTTAAATACCTCACATAAGTGGAATCACAGAGTTTCTGTCTTTTTGTGACCGAATTTTTTGTTTGTTTGTTTTTTGAGGCAGTCTCACTCTGTTGCCCCAGCTGGAGTGCAGGGGCATCATCTTAGCTCTCTGCAGCCTCTAGTTCCTGGGCTCACATGATCCTCCTGCCTTAGTCTCCTAAGTAGTTGGAACTACAGGGATGTGCCAAAACACCCAGCTAATTTTTTCTATTTTTGTAGTAGAGAGAGATGGGGTCTTACTGTCCCTTGGCTGGTCTCTAACTCTTGATCTTCAGTCATCCCCCCTCCTCAGCCTGCCGGAATGCTAGGATTACAGGCATGAGTCACCACACCAGGCTGTGACTGGCTTTTTGATTCGGCATAAATTCCTCAACATTCATCAGTGTTGTGAAAAGATTTCTTTCTTTTTGAAGGCTGAATAATATTCCATCACATGTACAGGCCACATTGCCCTTACCTGGTTATCTGTCAATGGGCATCTGGGTGTCGTAACACCTCCATGCTCAAATCTACATGTCCTGGACCCCTCTCTGGTCTAAGTGATGGCATCTCCCAACCCTTCCCAGCTTCCCCCTCTACCCTCCACTGTCCTACATCTGCCCTTTCTCTTTCCCTTAGAACAGCGGTTCGCAACCTGTGGGTCATGACCCCTTTGTAACAATGAAAATACATCTCAGCATTAGGAAGGTTGAGAACTCTGCCGTAGAGAGACTCACCCACTTCAATCTCCAGGTCACATTTCTTGCCTAAGCTCCACCTTCACATGCCAGCAGGCTGTGAGTTTTTAACTTAGAATTTATCTCTAATTTGTCTTTATGGAGTCAGTGAGTTGCATAATGACCTTTGAGTCAATAAGAGACCATAGATACGATGGTGGTCCCAGGAACTTGTAATGGTGTGTTGTTACTGTGTCTTTTCTGTGTTTATATAACTAGATATGAGGATACTTTCCGTGGCAATGCACTTGCCTGCACTGCTCAGGATAGTCACCTGCTGCACAGGTGTGTGGTCCAGGGTTCACGGGCTGTACACGCAGCCTGGGCGTGTGGAAGGCTCTACCACCCAGGTTTGTGCAGGTGCATATACTCCACGGGATCCGTACAAATGTGAAACCACCTAAGGACACATGTCTCAGAATGTGTCCCTGCCGTTAAGTGACACATGACTGTACCCCCTTCCAGGCCAGGCCGTCTTCCCCTTTGGCCTGTGCTAATTCAAACACTCACCGATTGGTCTCCCTGCTCCTGCCTTTGCCCCATTTCAGTCTGTTTTTCAGAAATCCTCTAAAACTTATCATTTCCCAGATTAAATCATATCATTTCCCAGATTAAAACCTATTCCTGTTGCACTTAGAATAAGGTCTGCATGCCTGTGTGGTGCACAGGCTCCTCGGACAGAGGGCCTGCCTGCCTCACCAGCCTCACATGGGGGCCTTTCCTCCCTCTAGTCTCACAGTCTCATCCCCATGAAAGGGCTTCCCTTCTGTGCTGGAAACACACCAGAGTCTTTTCCGCCGCTGGGCCTTCTCTATCCTGCTTCTTCTGCCTGAGCTTCCTGTTCTGCGCCGCCTTCTCCCCACTGCAGCTTACTGCCTTCTTCAATGAGTACACATGCACTTCCCCCACATTCTTTGAGGGACCAGCTATTTTTCCTTTGCAGCATGCCACGAAGAATACAATGAGGAAAGACATTGACCCCAAAAAGGGGTCATGAAAGTGCCAACTCTGCGCTGTGTGACCTTGAGCATGAGGGTCTCCTTCAACGTTGCGTCCTTGGCCCCACCTGCCTCACCTAGGTCAGGCCCTGCTCTTCTCTTGGTCTTAGCATCAGTCTTCCTGTAACAGAGGCCTTCTTTGATCATGCTCTCTGCCAGTTCCCCTCATCCACCTACTCACCAATCCCACAATCCTGAATTTCTGTACCCTATCATCTTTTATCCTAATTTATATTTACTATTCCATTGATCTTTGAACAATGCAGAAGTTAGGGGCACCGACTTCCCACACAGTTGAGAATCTGTGCATAACTTCTGAGTCACCCTGGGCGGCGCCTGTGGCTCAAGGGGTAGGGCGCCAGTCCCATATGCCGGAGGTGGCGGGTTCAAACCTAGCCCCAGCCAAAAACCAAAACCAAAAACAAACAAACAAAAAAAAAAAACTTCTGAGTCACCCAAACCTTAACTACTAATAGGTTACTATTGACTGGAAGACTTATTGATAACGTTGATTAACACATATTTTGCATATTATACGTTTTACATATTGTTTTCTTACAGTAAAGTAAGCTAAGAAAAGAAAATGTTATTAAGGGTTCATAAGGAAGAGAAAACACATTTACTTTTCATGAAGTGGACATGGATCATCGGAAAGGTCTTTATCTCATCATCTTTAAGTAGGATGAGGAGCAGGAGGAGGAAGACGAGAGATTGGTCTTGCTGTTTCAGGGGTGACACAGGTGGAAGAAAATCCACATATAAATGAAACAACATAGTTCAAACCTGTATTGTCCAAGGATCAAGTGTGTATTTATTTATTTGGGGGTTATCTATTTATCCCTCTGCCTCCCAGAAAAATAACAGCTGTACACACTCAGTAAATGTTTGGTTTCTAACAAATTTAATAGTCACAATTTCAACCATCCTTGAATGGACGTGGCTTTGAACCCCATCTTTAGTCAAGATTCAGTTCAGAGTGAAAAAACTCTCTGTATTCTGAGTAGGAAGGGTTTTGATCTAGGGAATTGATGGGTTAGAAGGGTTAAGTGAACAACAGGAAGGAAGAAAGGAGAGAAACAAAGTGCTTTTAAAGCTTTGCTGCATCCCGATGACCCGTTGGCTAAAGGGATCTGCATGGCCAAACCAGACTCCTCAGTGGGCATCAGACAGGAGAGCTGCACCTGACCAGTTAAGGCCCACTGACCCTGGGGGCCAATGAAGGCTTAGCGGACAGCACATAGATCTGGAGTCTGCCTCCTCCTAATGCTGGGAGGATGTATCGACTTTCACTGTACTCAGACACCACACTAAGAACAAAGGCGGGTCCCTAGAGTGGGGAGAAGGAGCCGAGAGAACTTTGTTCTGATTGCTGCTTATTTTATATACACCATATTTTTTCATTTAAACCGGATGACAATTGTTGCCTTTGAATGACAATTTTTTCCAGCTATCAGAGAAAATAAGAGCTTTAAGATAAAATTAATAAACATAAAGGCATTTTTGCATTATCCATATAGTCACAAATGCGATGGACTAGGAAAAATGTCCACCATTTTATTTCCTTCTCTCCTTCTTTCTCTCCCTCCATGGGACTGGTGGTAGCTTTGGTAAGACTAAGGAAAGGATCCTTTTTATATCTGAATACTTTTATGTGTCCTATGTTGTTTTTCTTATATTCCAGGACCTTTATCGCCACAAAGAACCATGATCACTGGTTTTGTCACTTGTCCAAAATACTGTGTAAGCCCTGGGCCCCAACCAGCTACCCAGGTGTGTCTCTGAAGTGCTCTGCAGCTGGCTGGCTGTTACGGGACTTGCTGGCGGAGAGAGGGCTGTGTGACGGCCTGCTCTGTTCCACACAGCACGTTTCATGTCTAAAGTCTCTCTGGGTAAGACTGTTCTCTGCTTGTGTGACCTTGTAGTCATATCGTCATCACAAAATGAACATTTTAATCCCTTTTTGGAAAGAAAAAAAATTATTTCCTGCTTAGAATTTGAACTGAAAATGGATTTGCTTCTGCAGCTGTGGTCATGATCCCATGGACTTCACACTGACCACCTGCTCTGGTACTCTCTGGTACTGTCAGAATCCAACTCTGTACTTGGTCCTTGGGGAGAAGACAGAAAGGGTAAAATAAGAGATACCTGAACAGAAGCTGTTCAAGAAGCCCACAACACAAGCTATTTTGTGAGCTTGTTACATCAGTAACCATAGATGGGATTTGTTTTCTCTTTGGTCTGGTTTGGGTAGGACATGGCAGGACAACATGGAGAAACAAGCCACTCCCAGAGAATCAAGAGAAAATAATAGCAAGTGGCATGTGGAACAAAGGGTCTAGAACTCACCGCAGCAGCCTGGGGGTCAAAGGCATCTTCAAGGCATCAACACCAATAGCAGTGACCTACAGGAGCATGAAGTTTTGTTTCTGCCTCACTTGATTGTTCTCCCAGATCTCAGCGTCCCCTTTCTCTCCCCCCAGGGTACACGACCAGAGGGAAAGACTTTATATTGTGGCAAAAAAAAAATTTTTTTTACATCTCTTACAAAGTGGTAAGATTTCAATGATTGGCCACTTGGTAATTTTTAAAGCCTATGTAATTCCAAGGCCTCCTTTCACTCTTCATTGTAGTACTTGGCTTGGGGAAGTGGTCAGGCTGGGGGCACGGAGTGGATGTGTCCAGTAGTGGTTAAATTCAGGGAGCTGGAGCCCTCTGATTTTGTTTGCTGCTGCTTCTAGTATTTGTGGTTTGCTCTGCACGAGCTTTGTTTGACTGCCATCTAGTGGTTATTTAATTTCTATACGGAGGCTAAATAGGGGTTGCTTTTCAAGTTTTTGCGGAAAGGCCATGAAAATAATTTTAAGTTTGCAAAGATGTACACTAAGATATGAAAAATGCTTCCTGAAATCTTTTCTTTCTTTTTTTTCATTTTATAGACAGACTCTCACTCCGTCGCCCTCAGTAGAGTGCTATGGCGTCACAGCTCACAGCAATCTCCAACTCCTGGTCTTAGGCGATCCTCTTGCCTCAGCCTCCAAGTAGCTGGGACCACAGGCGCCCGCCACAATGCCTGGCTATTTTTTGTTGCAGTTTGGCCTGGGCAGGGCTTGAACCCGCCACCCTCAGTATATGGGGCCAGTTCCCTACCCACTGAGCAACAGGAGCCTCCCACTTCCTTAAATCTTAACTTGTGTGACCTTGCCACACAGAGAAATAACTCTAAAATCATGGGAAAATTTGATACTTAGCGACAACACGCAGGCGTCCTCAAACTTTTTAAACAGGGGGCCAATTCACTATCCCTCAGACCGTTGGAGGGCTGGACTATAGTTTAAAAAAACAAAACTATGAACAAATTCCTATGCACACTGCACATATCTTATTTTGAAGTAAAAAACAAAACAGGAACAAATACAATTCACACTGCTGCATGTGGCCAGCAGGCCGTAGTTTGAGGACCCCTGAAAGGATCAGAAGGAGGGAAAGTAGCAGGACTAGAAGAAATGGCTCCTTCTTTCCTACATATTATCTAGATAGATAGTGAGGTCATAATAAAGCTTATGGCCTAAAGGACAGACTTCAATCCAGGCTGCTTGGGCTCAAAGTTTAGCTCCATCTCTTAACTAGCAAAGTGGCCTCAGCCAAGTTTATCTGAGCCTGTCCCCTCACCTGTGGGTGTGTGTGTGTGTGTGTGTGTGATAATTATAATAGCTAGCAAATAAGATTGTTGAGATGATTAGACAGAGATAAATCAGGTAGCAATGACTTGAAACAGTGCTTGGTACATGGTAAGCACAATAAAAACCTTAGCTGTGAGTATCGGGCATGATGCCTATTTTTAAAGATAAATTCACCATAAAACATAGCAGGTAATTAAACTGACCAGTTAAAGTCCAGTAAATAAAATGTGTTAAATATGTTATAAAGAGTCAAATGCACAGTCTCTAGAAACACCGTTATTTTATAGCATTTGGCATAATCGTTAGTCCTGAGGAGATAGTCCAATTTGAATACTTAAATATTTGAAGAAGAAAGAAGAAAAGGCAGGAGAGGATATGGACAAGGGATAAAGAAAAGAGATACCTCCTTTTTATCCTTCATTTACTGATTCATCCACTAAATGTTCTGATTGTCTACCATAAGCTAGGAACCAACCAGATTCCTAGGCTGGCAATTCTTAAAGTATGGTCCACAAGGTCCAAATTATGTTTATAATACTAAGATGCCACGTATAGTTGCTTTTCTCACTGTGTTGAGATTTGGACTAATGGTGTAAATGCCATGCTGAATAGAATTGCTGGGCACGGATCAAGTAGAGTTGCCTGTTTCAGTCTGCATGAAGGCAGTGATATTGAACTATTACTGTATTCTTTACCACAATACACCCAGTAAATAGGAAATGCCTTGCCTTTTCCAATGTGATCATTTTCTTTTGCTCTCCTAATTTCATATAACAATAGGTACCTATGCCTATTGTTATATGAAATCTTTACAAAGTGAGATTGATCTATAGTGATCAGGTTTATATATTAAAGTTATGCTGGATTCATAAAAAATTGGGGAGTTTCCATCTTTTTCTATAGCTCCTCAGAAAATAAAGATCAGTTAAAACACAACTATCATCCTATCTGGCCTTGATGCCTTTTTCAGAGGTAGAGCTTTTTTTGTTTTTTTGTTTTCTGTCACCCTGGGTAGAATGTCCTGGCGTCATAGCTCACAGCAACCTCAAACTCTTGGGCTCCAGAGAGCCTCTTGCCTCAGGCTGCCAAGTAGCTGGGAGTACAGGCGCCCACCACTATGCCTGGATAGTTTTCCCTGTTTTTAGTAGAGATGCAATCTCACTGTTGCTCAGGCTGGTCTTGAACTCCTGAGCTCCAACAATCCACCCTTCTCAGCCTCCCAGAGTGCTAGAATTACAGGTGTGAGCCACTACGCCTGGCCTCAGAAGTAGAGCTTTAAATAAACTTCCTATTTATTTACAGTGTGATTAGCTAATTAAGATTTTCTGTTTCTTTTGGGGTCAATAGTCATTCTTTTTTTTTTTTATTATTATTCAGTCAGAGTCAAGGTGAAATAGTCATTCTTTATTCTTAGGCTCCAAACTTAAGAGACATGTCTTGATGTTAGATGTCTTACCAACTTTTCCTTTTGGAACCAAGGATTTTAATCAACCCTTTCTTCAGGACAATTGCTTTTTTCTGTCCTTATATATTTGTATATAACACATGCACGGATAAAGAAACCTGTATCTGTCTGATTACCTTCGAATGGAGTTGGATCTTTGCTGAATGGGGGGGTGGAGCTGGAGGAAAGAACTGTAAATCCAGTATGTTATCTAAAACACTCCCATTACATTGCTTGTCTTTCCTAAGGGTATGTTTCAGTCTTCAAATTATTATCATATGGTCTATAGTTAGAGTGGCTCCTCTTTGAGTTCCACATTTCCCTACTATTCTGCTGTAGAGGATTTGGGCCTAATGATGAGATGGGCCTTTCAGAGAAGTCTGGCCTGAAGGCTGAGAAGTTTTAGGTCTGTCTTCAGGCAATACCAAATCTCAAAACATTTGGGAGGTATTTTTATTATAAATTGTGGTTGTTTCCTTATTTCATCTGAGAGGAAATGTTTTTGTATTAAATCCATGTTAATCTATTACACCTATTTTTAATTCCATTTGTTTTTAGTGAGTTCCAGTGGATAATAGTAAAAATGTCATTACTCTGTCTTATCAAATTATTTACATTCTTCCATTCAACTAACATGTAGGAATATTTCTAAAAATACACTGAAAGAGCTCATGAAATTTCACCTCAAAATATTACTGTCCGGTATACAGAGTATTTTGAATTAAAGGTCCTTAGAGATAAGCAGGCCTTGGAAAGGGATTTCCCTCTTTCTTCATTAAATAAAGACCCATCAAAAAGAGCAACTGATTTGCCTTCCCTTCTCTGTTATCTCAATATATTAATATTATAGGAAAGAAAATCAAGAATGCAACCAACTCTGACCCAAATCATTTTAAACACATCTGTCTCTCCGGTTATTTTGACTTAATTAGAAATCAATCTGTTTCCCTTCATCTATTCAGTTTCCCAAGTATCTATGCATCCTCCCAGCAACCATGTATTGCCTCCAAACAGAATTACCTATATACCTCATCGCCCCCTTCCCTGTAATGTGAGTGTATGTGAATTTCCAGATCCCATTAGGATATTCGGTAATCTGACTTTCCCCATGCAGATGGTAAATAAATCTTTCTCTTAAGTGCCTTATTTGGAGTTGATACTCTGGGGCAAAAGGGAAGTACCCCTAACCCCCACAACACTACTCTATGAAAAGTTAATAATTTCCTATATTTAAAAAATTATTACTCATCAGTGCAACCTGGCTTATTGTACCCTCAATGAATCCCCAATAAAAAAAAAAAGAATTTCAAAGTACATTATTAAAAAAAAATTATTACTCAATGCACTTAAAATAGTTTTAATAACTTTATTCACACAATTTTAAACTGGAATGTGCTAATAAAAGACACTTGGAACCTAGTTGCTGGGAGAATGAGGACCAAAGACTCCATTCTTGGCAAGGGAAAGCAGCCCCAGAAAAAGAGGAAAATTAAAAAGTAAGCTGAGTGAGTCTGAACAAAGAAAAATCAGCTAGTTTACATTTAAACTAGCCATTGCTAGCAAGCTCCCTGCCTTTTCTGAAATTCTAGCCTGTTGAAGATACAACCTACAAACGCCCCTGCTAGGTCTGTGAGCACTCTTGAGGAAAAATAGAAGAGGCTATGACAAGACCTAGAAAGATACTGGGTTGTCTCCTGTCTAGTAAACAGGCAAAGCAGATACCCATTGTGGACATTTGCATTTGCCTGGGGCAGAGACCAAGGAAGTAGCTCGAGAGCAGAAGTGCTTGTATCCCTTATTGCGGAGGAAGATCCTCTGTGGTGGTGATGGGAGGAAAATGCCTCCCTCCTACCAATTCCTCAGAGATTAATGCCAGTGGCAAATCTGTGTGTGTGGTCTCAAACAGGAGGCTCTTCCAAAGCAAGGCTCGGATTTCAGATTTCTCAAGGCTACCCTTAAGGTTAATAACAAATGGAGTTGATGTGCTCAATCCGAGAAACTGCTGATGTCTTTGTTCCCTCCCTATTACCCTTTGGGCAAATAGACTTCAATAAAAGCAGAGTGGAGCAAACGCTCAGGGCCACTGTGTCGGAAGCCCACAAATGGGCAATGGACCCCTGAGCTCCCACCTTAAATTCTACTCTGTGTCTCATGTCTCTACCATAGTTTCTATTTCTTCAGTTGGTCGCCACCAGTTTCCACAGGTCTTTACGGACCCTTCTTCCAGGGCAGGACGACAGTAATAGGAAAAAATACAATCCAATAGCTGTAAAACGATAACCACCTTCTCTCCCATGATTGAAAATATTGGCTGTATACAAAAAATACTGATTTGATTTTGAGATTTATTTTCCTTATATGGAACAAGCAGATTAACAATGATACTAGTGGTAAAATAAAAAGTGAGAGGATCAAAAAAAATTTTTAACACCTAGACCCAGTGTCTCTTGAATCTTAATGGAGAAGTAATGGAGCCTAACAGGCCCATTTAAGTTAAAACTGCTATCAGCTTTTATGTCTTCAAATGGAGCTAAATCTGCGAATATTCCCTTCAGACAAAGCAAACTGCACAGGGGTTAGACAATCTGATGTCCCTTTAAACACAAATTCTACAGTCCAAAACTTCACCACTGTATATATATCTACAAGGCTTAATTTTTGTCCAGTGTCCTTTATAAAGGCTAATAACAAAACGTTTTTTTTTTTTTTTGAGACAGAGCCTCAAGCTGTCACCGTAGGTAGAGTGTCGTGGAATCACAGCTCACAGCCACCTCCAACTCCTGGGCTCAAGCAAGTCTCTTGTTTCTGCCTCCCAAGTAGCTGGGACTGCAGGCGCCTGCCACAAGGCCTGGCTATTTTTTGGTTGCAGCTGTCATTGTTTGGCAGGCTCAGGCTGGATTTGAACCCGCCAGCTCAGGTGTATGTGGCTGGCGCTTTAGCCACTTGAGCCACAGGTGCCAAACCAACAAAACATTTTTAAACCAAGATTTAACTTTTTTTGTTTTTTGAGACAGAGTCACACTCTTATCATCCTGGGTGGAGTGCCATGGTGTCATCATAGCTCACAGCAACCTCAAACACAATCCTCCTGGGTAACCAGGACTATACGTACCTGCCACAACGCCAGGCTAGTTTTTCTGTTTTTAGTAGACTGGAGTCTCACTCTTGCTCAGGCTGGTCTCCGGAACTCTAGCAGTCCACCTGTCTCAGCCTCCAAGAGTGCTGTGAATACAGGTGTGAGCCACTCTGTGTTGGGAATTTAAATGACTGACACTACAGTGTCATAGTGGCACTCTATACTTTGTTTTCAATCTTCCAGCACACTACTAGGAAGCCTGCCCTAGAGTTAACTATGCAACGTATCAGTAAAGAGTATGTGCGCCTTGATGTCCTCCTCATCTCATCCTGTTTTACGTATTTTTCAGGACTTTGCCAATTGTATTTCAGAAACCCAACAAGCTTATAAGCTTGAGGAACCAAACAATGAGTAGCAGAGGATCAAGAACAACTCTAATCGGTTTCAAAATCCTTCTGGATTCCGTTTCCATGTCTTTATGCTTTACTGCATTTTGTTTTTCTCAAGTCGATTTTTTCCACATGACGGAAAAATAGAACTGTGGAAAACTTGTATGGTGAAAATTGCCCTTTTTGTTTCCAATTTTTAAAATCTCATTCTCTGATTAATTCAATTTAATCCAAGTGCTCTCTCCAGGGGTCATCACTGGGTATTAGGAAGATATAATCTGTAAGATGGCAGCAATGTGCTTTTGAATACAAATGAAGGGAGTATTTCCCAAAAGAAAAAGACACTATATTTAAAACCGGGGGGAAGGAAGCTCTGTGCCTTTCTGCTCAATTTTATCAATCTAATTTTCATTGCGTCCATCACTGTAAAATCCACCATAAAACAAATTTTTGCTTCCTTATTTTTAAAAACTTACTCTATGTCCAGCACTCTATACGACATTGTAGATAAATTATTTCAAATTCTTCCCATAATCCAATTATGGGAATTAGTGGGAATTATTATCTAACAGTTTCAGATGAAAAAAGTACATTCAGAAAGGTTCAGTAAAAGTCAAGAGGTCTGGAAGACTTAATGCTTTCAGTTTACTTATTGCTTCTTGTTTTAACTTGGAAAATTCAAACTAATATGCTGAAGTTAATAAAAATAACCAGTAAAGATTGAAACGATTGGCAATACAATTATTTATTATTTTTTCTTTTTGAGGGAGAAGCATGCTTTTTGTACAGCACCTGTAAACATGTCAACGTAGTATACTACTTTAAAATTCCCCATACCTTTTTGGAATGTTAGATTACCACAACGTCAACTGCATTACATAACAGTTATTGAAAGCAAGTCAGGCTAGAACAAGGGTAAAATTTTATAGCTAAAAATATTCATAGCAGCAACTTTTAAAAGATGATTTAATTTAATCAAGTCATTGCACTTGGTCATCTTATTGCTACAGCAAAAGAAGGCTATTACATTATAATACTTCTCATTTCTGATTTAAATGATTGTCTCATTCTGCTCCTACATTTCAAGTTTAAATGCATGCATAAAATTTTTATCAAAATATCTGGAGAGCACTTTGATTTTTTTTCCTGTGATCATGGTAAGGAGCATAAAAAAGAGAATCTTCCATCACACAAGGCCTAATCTCTCTTTACATCTTCAGACACAAATTCTGTAAAGAGGAAATGGCTTTACAATAAAACAGAAGCACAGTGGTCACACACAAAAAATAACATTGAAATACAATTAGGAAATTAATATTGTGTTTCAAAGGATAGGAAACGTAAACTACAGAGTCACTAATTATTTGGCAATGACAGATTCCGTGTTGTTAACCTTTAGTCTTTTAATTATATTCACATGTAGAAAAAAATTACCCCTAAGGCTCTTACCATTACGTATCATTTTGTGATATAGCTTTAGGAATAGAAATTAATAAAAGTTTCCATATCAAAAGCAAATAGTAAATTGCTAGAATAAAGGAATTTTTCCCTTTTAGTTCATTATGGTTTTATTTTATTATTCTGTCAAGGGCAGAAAAATATACATAGTATTTCGATTATTCTTCTGATTGAGGAGTATACAAGCAAAAAACTTTAAATATATTTCAGTAATCATGACCATCTTGATTTTATTTACGAGTGAGAAAATGACCAAGAAAAACTTTAAGAATAGTCTGAAATCTACTGGAACTTTCTCTCACCCATTCTTAGGGTTTTTCACTGAGAAAGATAGAGGATGATTTCTAGGATACAGTATTTTAAGCACTGCCATTTAAAAAAAAAAACAAGAAAACCCCCAAGATTTATGTATTTAATCAGGAAGAAAATCATTCCTTTGACTAGTCATCTAAAAACAGGCCAGAGAGGAATAATTCTGTTCGGTAATGACCTCATTAGAAGAGCCCAAATACTTTTGAGTATTCTGAATACAAATGTATGCAAATTTTCAAGACATAATTAGCATTCCCCCCAAACCCTAATATGAATTAAAAATTAAATATTCTGTAATTGTGTACTGGTGTGTCTATCAATTACTATTTTCAACTTCAGATCTCTTTTATTCGAAACTTGATGACATTTCATTTACACAAGATTTCTCCAAGGTTAAATATAAAGGGAAAATATTGGTGGTTTAAAACAACAAAAAATGAAAGCATGATAGTTGGTACTCAGAATCTGACACTCATTTGCCATAATGAAGCTTAAAACCTACTTCTTTTAAAAAATTTTTAAAAATCCACCCATGTTTTTAGACATATTACCTATAGATATAACATTTTTAAATGTTCAATTATTCATAAGTCACTCTGAAGAAAATACTAATTCATCTATTTTTTGAAAATGTATTTTGAATATGGTCAACTATATTTAGTTTTAAATAGATGTAATGTTAGATTTTGTGACATACTCTCTTTATAAAGTTGGACCCAAGTAACAGTTCAAATTCTCTCTCCCAAGTTAGTATGGTCTATCTGGTATAAAACCTGAATATTTACACGATGATAGCTTGTCAAAGTATCAAATCTTACACTGAAGTTCTGAAAAGTTTTGTTTTCCTGATATTAACATTGTTAAAAACTAGGAGGAAGAACATGAATTAAATCACAAAATAATGAATTGAGTAACATTTGAGACTATAAAATAAGCAGAAAAGTAAAGTAGGAAAGCTGGTGCTTGTGTATTTCATATGTGCTGTAGTTTCTAGGCACAAGTTAAGGTTTAAATTAACATTTTTAGATTCCTTGGGCCCAATGAATTTAAAATAAAGCTCATATTTTCCCAAATATGTTTAACAATTCAATATATTTAATTTTAATTCCTTTTATGAATCCTATAGTGCAAGCAATGTAAAATATTCTAAAAGCTGAAGAAATTATATTGTTTCATTAGTTATTACTATATGCATGGGTGAATAATCTGGTTTATAGATAGGGAACTCCTATGTCATCACCCACAATTAAACAGCACTGCAGACAAACAGGCACAACAGTGTAATCCTGGGTAAGAGGCTAAAATACACACACACACACACACACACACACACACACACACCCCAAGTTTATATCCCTTATACATCATGGGAAAAGTAGTGACTATATTTACTAAAAAGCTGATTTGTCCCTCTCAAATACTATATCTTACAGATTTTTAAAGATATCACCATATTTATAGTATAGATCTCTTTAAAAAATAATACGAGTTTCAATATAAAAACTATTGTGAACTTTCTTTCCTTTTTATACAGATTCAGTAGTATTTTTAAGCAAACAAATTTAGAAAAAGTGTTTGCAATCCCAGCACAGTAAGAAATAAGGCCTCTTTTTTTTATTGGCAAAACAATATATATATATATATATATATATATAAATTCACCCTCTACTTTTCTATAGATATTATAGTTCATATAATCATATTTCTTTATCACAACACCAGCATTCATAATTGCTAAGTAGTAAGTCAGCTGAAGTTCATAGTGTTGCTTCTGAATCCCTGGAATATTAAGAACACACTGGGTCCACATCACCTCAAGAAGATAGGACAGCTTTTTTCAGCTTCTCTATTTCCACCTAAAATACAAAACACAAATTAAGAAACAAAATATTCTTACTTTAGTAAAGTTTCTTTATTTTACTCTATATAATTAAGATATAATCATACTTTCAAGCATCAAGCTTTTTATTTCCAAATCTAATTTCCTGTGGTGTAAAAAATATTGAGTCAAGATTCAACAGAAGAAAATGTCACAATGCAAGTTCTTGAACAGCAGTGATAACACAAGAAGCAACTGAAATTCTTTCAGCCAGAACAGTGTTAAATAACTAGTGAACATCTAAAAGTAGAGCTATAAGAAAATCAGTTCTACAAAGAACAAAAGAACCCTTGAAGCCAAATTACTGGTAAGAAACGTACATGAATCTATAATTAAGCAAAAAAGAACATTATAGAACAGTAAAAAGAATAAAGAAGGGACTCATTTAGTATAATGTTTTTAACTAATTGCTTATGCAATATTGAAAAGTCACTTAATTTCAATTTCCTCATCTGTAAACAGTATGTACTAAATCAAATTCTCTTTAAAGCCCAGGAATACATCTAAGTAAGATTCGGTCAATGCCTTCTGTGTATTTCCACCTTTACACAGAAGGCATCCTTCACTTAACTGAAATTCATAACTTCAGGAACTTAAAGAAGGAAATTAGTTGATTAAATTTTCGCAATAACCACACAGAGTATTCAGTTCTGACATATTAGAAATGGCTAAGTTGATGCTCAAAGATATTAAATACCATGCCAATATTTCCACACTTGCAAGTGGCACCCATCTTATATTGGAGTTCTTGTACTGATTCTCTTCCCAATCCTATAATATTTTGATCATCTTTGACCTTTCACAGCATGCAGAAATAACTAAAGCCTTACCCTCCCCTGATGGGCACAATAATGCACAAATCAATACATGCTTTGGCTAACTTCTGACAAGTAGTTCATTATTAAACTATGAAGACTTTGCCAGTCAAAAGTTTCATTTTGATATGCTCACAATCTCCTAAGGAATTGTTGTCATCCAATAAGTTTATTAATTTCTGGATCTATCCGGATGTGATTCTTTTAATAATATGATTGTTAGCTACATGTTTCAGCAGCACTAGATTGGGACAAGTGTCCATCTTCAGGTGAACTGAGATTAAATACTTTAAATCATCATGCACATGTGTTATTATCTTTATTCCAAAGAACATTAACCAACTATATCAATTTTAATGGAAAAACAGTTAAGAAAAAATAACTGATAGAAGAAAAAGTAGGGAGAGGAAAGGGTACCACTGCATACAAAGTCACTAACACTGCTCACAAACAGCTACTTAACTATCAGGCAAACACATCTGCTAGACGCTTTCTTCTAGCACTTTCATGTACATTGTTCATTTTCAGTCCTTTTTATCACTCCCTTGTATAATTTAATAATGTATGTTAACATTATAATAGTTCAAAGTACTACTTTTACTCTCTGGAGAAGTATCTTTCTCTTTTACACATGATCCTAAAATTTTAATGCCTTAAATGTCCTTTTACAAATACAGGGGGGTAAAGCTTTGCCCACTGGGAAAAAAACAAAAAAAAATTATGATACAAGTGAGTGGCTAAGTAACAGTAGATGTGGAGGAAATAAAAAAAAGAACTAGAATCAAAAGTGGAGCCTGAGGATCTGACTGTACTGTTGCAATCTCATGATCAAATTTGAACTGATGAGAAGTTATTTCTTAAGGATTAGCAAACAAAGCAGCTTCTTGAGATAGAATCTACGCCTGGTAAAGATGTTGTAAATACAAATGAAATGACAACAAAGGATTCTGAATATTCCTTCAACTTAGTTGACAAAGCAACAGGAGGGTTTGAGGACTGACTCCAATTTTGAAAGAAGTTCTAACTCTGGGTAAAATGCTATCAAATATATAGTTGACACCACAGATAGAGAGAAAACTTTCATGAAGAGTCAATTAATGTGCAAACTTCACTGTTGTTTTATTTTTGAGAAATTGCCACAGCCCCTGCACCCTTCAGCAATACCTGTAAGCAGCCATCAGTGCTGAGGCAAAAAGATTACACCTTGCTGAAGGCTCATGACTGTTAGCATATTTTACCAATAAAATATTTTTATATTAAGGTATGTACATTGTCCTTTATGAAGACATAATGCTACTATACTGTTAATAAACTATACTGTAAACGTAACTTTTATATCAGTGGGAAACCAAAATAATCTTGTGGCTTGTTTATTGTGACCTTCACTTTACTTCAGTGTCTCAAATTGAATCTGTAACATTTCCAAGGTAAGGGTGTATAGCTCAAAGAAGAACTGAAGTCCCTTAGGAGGCAAGAATCATATTTGTTATGAATGTATCCCTTCTGATTCAAATACTGCCTAAAAAAGTTAATACTCAAAAAATATTTACTGCATAAATGAATGGAATGTGACAGGGAGTTAACAAGAGATTAATTAAATGGCTATGAATCAGAAATGAGTATCCAACTGAGGTAGGATAGCTTAACTTGTACTGGAACCAACCACCCAGTCACGTTGCAAAAACATGCACAATTTACACTAAAATTTCTACAGTGGAAAAAATTAATTACCTCTAAATTACTTCTCATTGCCTTCTCTTCTTCTAAATCTTTTCGTAGTTTTTCCAGTTCTTTCCTGAAAATAAAGTATTTATTGTTGTTAAATCTTTCAATTAAGCAATCTATTTAACTAAAGTTAACAAGCTGTCTCTACTACATGAAGAAAACTTTCTAAGAGTATTAACAATGTTGACTGAGAACCATTTCTGAATGGTGCCATATAACACTTAAAAAAAATAAAGCAAAACTCTGGCCAGCTTTATCTAAGATAAAGAAATTAAGTGAACCAAGAGCAGCTCATGATAAAATAAGGAAATAAATAATACCTGGCTTTTAAATGAAATTTTACACATTCAGTTATAATACATGTTCCAGGTTTGACATCCAGAACCCAACCAATTTAGTAAAATGAGTATCAACACATTACAATATAAGGCAAATGATGGTTTATCTGATAAAATATACTGGACTTTAAATTTCTTTGTCTATCTTTAAAAACTGGGGCCGGGCGCAGTGGCTCATGCCTATAATCCTAGTACTCTGGGAAGTCACAGAAGGTGACTGCCTGAGTACAGGCGTTCAAGACCAGCCTCTGTCTAAAAAAAACTAGCTCAGCATAGTGGCAGGTGCCTGTAGTCCCAGCTATTGGGGAGGCTGACGTGAGTATTGCTTGCACCCAAGAGTTTGAGGTTGCTGTGAGGTATGACACCAGGGCACTCTACCAAGTGACAAAGTGCGACTCTGTAAAAATAAATAAATAAAAAATCCAAAAGCTAAACAAATTGAAAGCTCCAATAATCCTTCTATCTCAAGTCATGTTTTCTCTTCCTTGTGTTCTTTCTATATAACTTATATAAATATAAGCATATTTTTATATTATCTTTTCAAAGATACAAATTATTTTAAAATTTTCCATGCTATTAAATACAAAATACAAATTATTTTAAAATTTTCCATTCTATTAAAATTTTATATTTGCAATAACTGCTGTTTGACATTCAAATATCCAGGGTTTTATTTGTTGTATTTGTCTTTCTGGGGACAGAAGGAAGGGGGGAGGAATGGGGATTTTACTTAACATCATGTATATGTTAACATACCATATTTCTTTTTTTTTTTGTAGAGACATAGTCTCACTTTAAGGCCCTTGGTAGAGTGCCGTGGCATCACACAGCTCACAGCAACCTCCAGCTCCTGGGCTTAAGAGATTCTCTTGCCTCAGCCTCCCGAGCAGCTGGGACTACAGGTGCCCGCCACAGCATCCGGCTATTTTTTTGTTGCAGTTTGGCCGGGGCTGGGTTTGAACCCGCCACCCTCAGCATATGGGGCCGGCGCCCTACTCACTGAGCCACAGGCGCCGCCCAACATACCATATTTCTAAACCCAAAAATGTCAACATTTTCAGTCTCTTTAAACTAGAAAAATTCTCTTCAGGAGTACTACAGAAGTAATAGCTTGAGAAAGTAAAAAAATCTCACCAAGATAGAATATATGTGTATAAGGAAGGAATTCTTAAAATTATTCATATAGTTAATATTTCAAAACTTTAATAAGAACATCTTTTCTCCATATTGGAGGTAAATTTTTTACTGTTTTCTACTGATTATAAATTTCAAAGGAATAGTAACTCAAATTTACCTAGTGCTTATTACAGTATATAATATATAAAGTGTATCTTAGCTAACTTTATATTTCCTTAAAGTATCCCTAATTGAAATAATGCTTCCTCTTCTGGTTATTCTATAATTAGTGTTTATTATACATTAAATTATATCTAAAGATTTCTAGAACATTTGTCCTATTTTGTTTACATTTGGAATAGTATTTCTCTATTTGCTTTTGATCTGATACGTTAGTGTCACCCTTACATTTTTATTGTTCTTTTAAAAAATGTTTACAAATGTCTAATTTCTGTATAACATCCTATCTTCTTTTTATAAGACTATGATCGAACTATATATCTTATTCTACAACTTTGCTACTGAAGACACAGATTACTGATATATTTCTGTCAATCCTTCTATGCCAATCTCCCTCAACTTTCAATGACAGTCTATGTATTTTACATTTTAATATTGAATGCATATAGATTTATATATTTATAGGCTATAAAAGATAAAATAGTAAAGCAAAAGCCTAAGAATTCCTAGTGAGCTTAAGAAATAAAATATTAGGGCGGCGCCTGTGGCTCAAAGGGGTAGGGCGCTGGCCCCACATGCAGGAGGTGGCGGGTTCAAACCCAGCCCTGGCCAAAAACTACCAAAAAAAAAAAAGAAAGAAAGAAAGAAATAAAATATTACCAGTAATTCCAATACCCCAAGTAACCCTCACTTTTCTCCTCCTCACTTCCACAGGACAGTTGTATGCATGGTATTTATTATTCATTTGCTCTTCTTTCCAATTTTATCACATATATACAAAACAGTATTTTCTGGTTTAGTATACTTTTGAAATTGGGAAGACCTGCTTCCTCCCAATTTTTAGATAATTCATATTAATGCATATAGTCACAATTAATTTATTCCACTGCTGTATGCTGAATAGTATTTCTCTATTAATACACCAGCATATATACAGGGCGGCCATAAAGGTTGTGTGCAATTTAAAAACAGTAATTGCACATGAACTTTATGGCCACCCTGTGTATATCCATTCTCTTGCTGATGTTCTTTTTTAAAAAAATTGCCACCAATTTCATTTTTCCAGAGGAACTCATGTTAAAAATACTTTCTGGATAGGTTTATAAAATATCTATGTTTTAAAATATATATAAATCAGAAATATTTTATTCTTCTGCTCATTTAAAAGTACTTACAGGCAATGTGTATATGTAAAATAGCATAATTGTTAACAAAAATGTAAAACAATAAAATCAACAAATCAGGAAGATGTACCGCAGGTGTAATCCCACCAATCACCCTCTCTCGGCCCACCTACCCCCCCACCCAGGGTGATTGGTGGGATTACACCTACGGTGCATGTTACAAGGGTATATGTGAAACTTAGTAAAAGTAGAATGTAAATGTCTTACACAATAACTAAGAAAATGCCAGGAAGGCTATGTTAACCAGTGTGATGAAAATGTGTCAAACAGTCTATAAAACCAGTGTATGGTGCCCCATGATCGCATTAATGTACACAGCTATGATTTCATAAAAAAAAAAAAAAAATCAGGAAGAATTCTCTGATACATGGGTGAAGCTCTTAAATATTTGCTGAATGAACTTACAGCTTATAATAGGTTTGCTGCAGAATCTGTGAAAAAAATGTTCAGAACAGATAAACTGAAGGAAGCAGATTCAAGAAATACCTATCATGGATCAAATTACAAACTGTGTATATAAGATATGTAATGTAAAAACATACATAATATACATTTTTAAGTAGTCATTCAAGAGGCACTTTTTGTTTTTATCAGAGATAGTATTCTGCAAAACCCAAATACCTCATACTGTTAATCTCAACACTGTTCTTAGTAAGAATCCTGAGCCAGCTTAGAATCGAGAGAAAGAGGTATAATCGAGCTCAGAGGCAACATGGCCTCTGGCCATAACCTTTATGTCATATTCCAAGAAATCCTTGTAGAAGGGAAGTGGAAAACACTGGATGAGCACCCTCACCCTCAGTTCAATTAGATTAGCTGCTCTTTGATCTGTTTTATCTACTTTACAGAATTACTTTTAAAATGTCAACAAGTTTTAAATTCAAATACTACTGGTTACAGAAAATATCTCTAAACCAACAGATAACACAGTATTTGAGCTCTAGATCTGCCATTTAAGAGAATGGGGTGATCTTAAGTAAATACTTATACTTCTCTGATCTTCTATTTCTTCATTTAAAAAAAGAGGGGGATTGCCTGTCGTAGGTGATCTTTCAAATTTATTTTAAACCTAAAAAGTCCCTACTTTTCAATTAGGGTATGTCTCACCACATACTGTATCAAACGAAAACTTCCAGAGTTAAGAGAAAGACTGTAGAAATCATCTACCTAAACCCACAGAAACAGCTATCACAATCCTCTAAGAAGTAAGCTCACTGTACATACACAGATACATACCAGATCCAAAATACATATGGCTTTCCTGGTCTTTTCAAAACTAATTAACCCATGTCTATCCAGAAAACTTCTAGTCTAAAATTATAGTCACACATGTACCTTTTCCATGATGGAGCTAGAACAATTTTTCTAATTCAAGCATTTTGCTAAAAGGAGAAAAGTGCTATTAATAAAAATTTCTTTGAAAACACATATGTCCATACCAGAGAGCTGGCAGATTAATCTTTACTTGATAACAGTCTGAAAGAATTCTTTACGTATGTGTTAAGTGGTGTTCACAAGAGAAAACAAGTGCTACTTACCCATGATCTTTTCTCAGTGCTTCTATAATGCTCAGCAATTCAATAATCTGGGCTCTAAGTTCATCCAGGGAATTTTTTTTCCCATCATCTGTTACTAGTTTAGCTTTGATTTCTAATGGAGTTAGGAAAACAGGTGTATTTGATTTAGAAGCACTTGAAGGTGTTGAAAGGTACGCAGATGGCTGAAAACATAATAAAAAATGTTTTTCCAATTTTATTTAAGTTCGAAAGACTTTAACAGCAAGAACATAAACAAATAAAGCAATACTTCAAGATAAATGGTAAATTTAGAAATTCAAAAAGCAGTGTGATATTCCTAACTGGCAAAACCACCAGACTACCAAAGACTAAATTTGTAATCACTAGCAGTTTTTGTGGAAAATGACAATGGCTTTATTAAAAGAAGAAAAAAATCCATCACCAGGAATACTTGGCCCAGTGCAGCATCTAGAAGGAAGTATATACCAACATTATTAAGATGCTACTTTGTTCTTCTGCATTAAATTCTTAACTGTTTAAAATATCCAAAGAGTTTCTTTCTTTTCTTTTTTCTTTTGAGACAGTCTCACTTTGTTGTCCTCAGTACAGTCCCACGGTATGGTGTCATAGCTCACAGCACCCTCAAACTCTTGGGCTCAAGCAGTGCCCTTGCCTCAGTCTCCCAAGTAGCTGGGACTACAGGCACCTGCCAAAATGTCCGGCTACTTTATTTCTTTTTTTGGAGACAGGGGTCTCACTCTTGCTCAGGCTGCTCTGAAACTCCTAAGCTCAGATGATCTACCATGCCCAGCCGCAAAGAGTTTCACTTAAAAGTAATTATGAGGAATTTATTAAGTTAATGAAAAAGGAATTAAAACAAGTCTGGCATTTAGCGTTTCACTAAAACAACAGTATAATTTCAATAGACTGATGACAGCTGAGAGAATCAGATTAGATATATTTAATAAACTGAAAAAGCAGCCAAAAATGCCCTGAAAGAAAACTGATGAGTAATTTAAGAGGAAACATTACCTTTTAAAATGTGTGTCAACTGTGATAAAGCTATGCATGAATGGATAGATGTATAATATTCTGGCATTCATTCCAGTATGCACTGAATGCTAAATTATGGTGCTAAACACCAAGCCAGGTAAGAAGTATACAAGTGATGATTTCTGACCTTATCAGTGCATGTTTTGAGAAAATGAAACAGATACACAGATCTATGACTTAAATCATATAAAATATGTAACATATATTATTCATTTAAAATAATTTAAGCTCCTCTAAAAAAGGTCTGCAAAGAACACTGTGACTAAAGGTTAATAACTCAACTTTTCAGCAAGAATTATTTTATGTCTTGCCAGAAGAAATAATTCTTAAAGAGCACCTTAAACTCCACAATTCTGAGGTTCATGAGAATTTACAAATTATACAAATCTTAAACCACAATGCACCTCACCTTTGGAGAACAGCATGTATCCTTTTTAAATTCAGACAACTTTAAGTTGGCACTATCTTCTTTTGTTAGCTTCAAGACTTTTTCTGGGCTTTGAGTTGGCTAAAGGATTTTTTAAAAATGAAGAGACAGAACAGACCAAAGAAGAAAAAGATAAGAAGCATATTGGTAATAGAACAAGTAATTGTTATGGCTTTGTTTTTGGCTGCTATTGTTCTGATATTCTATTATTGTTTACAGGATATTACAAACTTTCAAGCTGAATAACACATTTGCATATCCTGAGGGCAAAAGTGGATTGCCTCTTAGCATCAAAATTTTTCTCCATTTAGAGATTTAAAAGCACTATAGTGCTTAGGAGCTAATAAAGTAAAACCTCCATAGTTGACCACCTTCCTACACTGACCTAATTTTCATAGACTAGACATGCACCACATGCATATATGAATAGAGAAGGCCTATTTCCTTATGTTGACCACTTCCATGTGTTGACCAGTTTGTTACAGTTCCTTACAGAGATTCTACTGTATGTTAACATTAAAGTACCACCACTATTCCAAGCAATGTAGAAAAGGCATTAAAAAATGTATGCATTTAAATGCTAAGACAAGTGCTATATATAAAACACCGAGTATTTCAGGTGAAAACAATTTTCTCCATCTTTCCTAAAATAGGTACCTACTGCTCAAAAGTTGGATGGATAAACTGTTGTTGGACAGATAAACAGGTTCTCTCTTTGACCCTGTGTTCTGTTCTCATGATGATTGCTTATTTCTGATTCTGCAACATTCTATTCCAGGCCCTGTTGAAATGAACACATCTCTTTCCCTATTATCTCCCTAAATACCAGCATTTGCCACTTGAGTATAATGGCTATGTTCCTGCTTTTAAAACTTTGATGGAGTTATAAATCCTTTTATTTTTATCTTTAGATGGATTCTAAAGATTTGCTAAATCCTCTATTTTATGACAGTAAGTATAACTCACAGAATGTCCACCATTGAAGCGGCCAGGCAATCTTCTTCCAGGCATCTTCGGTCTATTTGCAGTGAGATGTAGCAAGTTTTCTGAGGAAGCTATGTCATCAAAATTTATAGCATCTAGAGAATAAAAATAAACATTACCTACATAACTGTACTCTTAAAAGGTAAAAAATAATGTTTCAGAGTTTGGACAAACCATAAATTAAAAACAATACCACTACTTTGAAGGACTCACAAATTGACCTGTGCTTTTCATATGCATTTGGAAAACATTTGCCCTTTAAAAAAATTTTTCTTTACCTCATACATTTTATAGTTTTTGACTTTATTAATATAGTTACATTTTCAATAGACTCAGATGTCAACAAAAATTTCTTAAAGATAAATCTATACTATAAATTGTAGTAGCATAAGCTGTCATCTTAAATTCTTACATAATTATAAAAAATGTTCTTAAAGTCATAATGAATTACAACATCAGAAAATTTACATGTAAAATTTGTTTTCAACTTCAAGTAGTGGACTAATATTCAAATATTAAGGATTCAACTGTATCTGCCACCTTGCTGCAATATATCTGCATTTCTCAACATTAAGCAAATGAATGATTTAATGTGCTTTTATTTATGTATATATGTATGTGTATAGTATGTTACAGCTGGTACTCAAAACTTTTTACAGTTCGCTGCACCTCTGCTTAAACTTTACCATGTTCAGGAATCATAAAATAGTGCTAAATCTAAGGTAAGTCAGATAGCAAGGAAAAATGTTACATAGATTACCAACTTGCTTCCTTGCCATCAAAAGCTGAATGTCTTTTGATGGAATAACTTGGGTTTAAAGATAACTCCAAGTAATTCCTATCTCTGAAACAATGGCATGCTTTTGTCTAGATGATTCAGAAAATCTTGCTAATTTCTTTAACTCTGAAGCCCAGATATCTATATATGACACAAAAAACCTAAGAGTAAACTACGGATAGTTCCATTGTCAAAATAACCTTCCTTTAGCTCAGATTCCAAACTCAGCATATAACCACAGCCATAATGTTCTAGGTCTGGATTTTATTCTTCATATTACCATTTGCCTATCTAATATGGATTCAGATGTCCCACTGAGTTATTTTTTATTTCTTGAAAGAGATCTAAAGATACACAACATTACTATCCTTAAAGTTTATTCATCAACTTTCATAGACAAAGTAATTTAGAGAATTTTTTTTTTGAGACAGAGCCTCAAGCTATCACCCTGGGTAGAATGCCATGGCATCACAGCTCACAGCAACATCCAACTCCTGGGCTCAAGCGATTCTCCTGCCTCCGCCTCCCAAGTAGCTGGGATTATAGGCGCCCACCACAATACCTGACTATTTTTTTGGTTGCAGCCGTCATTGTTATTTGGCGGGCCGGGGCTGGATTCGAACCCTCCAGCTCAGGTGTATGTGGCTGGCACCCTAGCCGCTTGAGCTACAGGCGCCAAGCCAATTTAGAGCATTTTTTTAAGGGATGTAAGACACAAAGGTTAGAAAAAAGGGGGCATTGCTATTTGGCAATATGCATTTTTATAACAACTAGAAGTTTATTTGTTGACTACTATTAGATTTTTTTTCATCAGTTACTTTGTGTTTACTATCTTTGATCAAGTCACTAAGCTAATTCATCAAAACATTCTAGTATGCTCAGTTTAATTTTTGAGTTTTTGTATAAATATAAGTAATTATAAATATAATGAACTATAATAAGATATAAGTGACTTTAAAGGAAAATGCATCATAAATCTGAAAGAGGCTGAATTTAGTATGTATTTAAATGTCTTTTTATTTGCAAATACAAATAAATCAATGTTTAAAAACATGTTTAAAATATGTCAAGTTTGAAGGGTTAAAAATTACTTTTTACACTGCTAAGTTTTCATTGACAACATACAAAATAAACCTTAAGAAGTACAATCCAATCATTTTGGCCTGTAGAGATTATTTTCAAATGCATATTTAAGCAACTTGCAGAAAGAAAAACAGAATAACATTAAAGAAAAAAGATAAAGAGAAATGAAACTCAAAGGGTAAATAAAACATAGATTTACAAAATTATATACCATGCTCATGTGAAATACCTTCTGTATGTCCAGTTTGGGGCTACAACACTGAGACAAATGACTTTACTATTCTAAAACTCTCTCAGGTTCTCCATTTAAACCATTAGGTTAGTAAAATGGAACAGTGCACATCTTGGACACAAGACTTAATCTAAGTGGTTTTAAATTTACTAAGAATGATAACAAAGGATTTAGCCTGTACACATTACATAAAAAGCATGAAAATCACTTAACTCTCGGAATCACATTTGTCACTCTGCCAACCACTTAAAACTTCTGCATGTTGCTAGACATGGAATTTTTAAAAATCAAAATGAAATATCCAATTTAAGGAGAAAAATAAACTCATTTTTCTGGTTGCCAATTTAAAAAAAAGTATCTAACACTAATCAGAAAAAAATTTCTAAAATGAATTTCATTTATTTAAAAATGGAAAACCAAAAGGGCTAGAATAAATACACAGACAAACATGTACACTTTTGGTAAAATTACAAAGAAAAATCAATGTGTACCACCTATTTATACTGAAAATATTATTTTAATTTCTTTCATAAATTTTCATCTTACCAAAATGGAGAAGGGTAGAATAATTTCCTGACACGTAAGAAGGGAAACATGGCAAACAGGCTAGGAAACAAAATCTGGAAAGAAAAGTCAAGGATAGGAATGTCTAGGAAAAAGACTTAAACCAAAAAAATTATTTTACAAAGCAGGAAAAAGGAACAGTTGTAGAATGAATAGAACCATTTCAATGTTTAGCTTATAGCTATTACAAGTTATCTAAACTTATATAAGGTGTGTATTAGATTTTAGATTACTTTGTTTTTCAAAGGGAAAAATTAAGATTAGTATTCATTTCAGTATACATGAAGCTAGAAAGAAGCCTTGTTTTTAGTATTTACTGAACACTAAGACAGCTTCCAAAAGGATGGTTTAGTGTTCAGAGTAATAAATATATTAACATCTCATAATATAGTTACAACTAAAATTAAACCACCTTTTAGTACATGACAGCAATTACAAGGAAACAGGTGATTTTAATTATATGGGTATCATAAAAGAAAAATATACCAAATATTTTAAATATCTCATTATAAAACTCTGACTCAATATATACATAAATTCATTAATGCCTTAATATGATATTCTTTCTCTGTAATATTACATGATCAAAGAAACTATTAGAAATTTAATATTTTTTTTTAACTACGGTTTCGATAAAGGGTCAGTTTTTATAGTGTATGCTACTCAAAAGGCATTTTAGTTAAAAAATCCAACCATAAATTCTTTCTGGAAGAAATAAATGCGTAAATATGGGAAACTGATTCAAACAAAAACAGATCAATTACCAAATAAAACTGAAGAGAATGTTTCATTATTCAATAATGAATACATGTGGATCAAAAATGTGTATTTCTCTAAAATTTCCTTTTAGTCACTGAATAATTTATCATAATAAATAATCAAAAGAGGTAAAATACTAAAGGAATCCTCATGAGCAGGCCTTTCTCAATGTAATAGTTATGTCATTGCTAAATTTTCTATCATGAATTTTAAGACTAATTTGAAAATAGTTTTACTGTTTAGAGAATTTACTATGTTAGAAATATTTGGACCATGTAAATTTTATAAATAATTAGTAGCAGAATAGATTTTCCTTCAACCAATTTTTGAGGAAGTGTTTGAAAAAGACTGGTTAAATGTGATTCTAACAGCTTTGCACTTTATAGTACTCTATTATATATTAGAATATATATGAAGAAACTTAAAAGTTGTTTCATGTCATTAAAATTTAGAAAAAAGAAAGCTCTCAGTTCTTGGCATGTCTTTTTCTTGCATATACAAAAGTCAGAGTCTGTATTTATATACATAATTATTTTTATATATAAACATACACATAAATGTTTATATGTGGCTTTATAAATTGGAAAATCATATCTAAGAATAGTTAGGAATTTATATCCTTTAGAGCAGAAACAGAATGAAATGGGTTTAACAGTACAGAAGGGAGGGAAGAAGAAAAATAACACTTATAATAACTTCCACCTCAGGTCTTCTAAAAAGTATGGTAGATATACTGAATGATTCAATTGTTTGTTAAGCAAGAAAACAGATTAAGAAAATTGCTATGATTAATTAGCCAATAAATTAAACCCACATTTCTGAACAGCAAAGTCAGTGTACTTTCTATTATACCACTTCACTTCAAATTACTTTAGATAACAATGCAACTCTCAATAAGAGGTTGTCATATGTTTTAATTTTAGGAAACTTACATTAAAAGGTCTAGTTTCATGTTATTTAAAAAATGTAAAACCTCAAACTAAGCCAAAAATATAAGCTATCTCTCAATCTAATGCCAAATTTGAGGCTGTAGTTGAGACAAAACATGTTTTTTTAATGTGTTAACATTCTCCCAGAGAAGGTGGGCATAAGCTATTTGCTGCCTTAACATGAACTCCATCCTCCAAATTTATATTTTCTGAACTTTTCAGGATATAAGCACAGGACACCCTAAAAAGGCAGCATAATTAAGCAGAAGAAATAACAGAATAGCAGCTTGGAAGTGAGCTGTTTTCTGGGTGGATAACTCTCAGCATCTCTTGATTATTTCCTTATTCATTTGAAGAAAAGAAAAAAAAAATTACAAGTTTTCAAATCCTGATCCACAAAGCCTCTTTATTTAAATGAAGAGTAAGTAATTGCTATGAATTAGAGACAGGAATCGGGCCCAAAAATCAAGTATACAGAATTTTTCAACCACTAACACTTTGAAATTTCTACATTCTATATTATTTTAAAAATGTAGCAAAACAGAGTTTGTTGGAGAATGTATATGGAAAAAGTTGTGAAAACTTGTTTTAATTTATCTAAATTTGTTTAAATGTCCCAAAAATAACACAAAGCAACAGATAAACACAGATTTTAGATGTTATTCCTTCAGTTCCCAAAGGGATTCAATCAACATTTAAGATTGTGATAAAAATCCCAGAAAATTGTGAAAATTCAAAATATAACAGCAATTAATTTTTTATTTCCAGGGTTAAAATTGTGCAAATAATCTTTTTCTTCAATTATTACTTTTGAAGACACATTTCTAGCTACATTTTAAATTAAACAGAAGACAATATGAACTGATAAAATTCTCTTTTTTACTATTAAGCTCAATAAAAAGATACAGAATTTTTTAAAAACATGAAGAGGTTTTTTTTTTTAAAATTTAACAATAAATAAGGATTAATTTTCACCAGATAAAATGTACTGAAAATGTTTCAGTAGATTTCTCTACAATACAATCCACATCTCAATTCCCAGAAACTAGTGATTAACATATGCTCATTCGGAGCAAGCAGGATCCAAATATAAAGGATCTATAAAACATTCAACTGAAAGACTAAAATGAGGCTCAGCACCCGTCACACAGTGGTTATGGTGCCAGCCACATACACCGAAGTTGGCGGGGTTCAAACCCGGCCCAGTCCAGCTAAATGACAATGACAACTGCAACAAAAAATAGCCGGGTGTTGTGGTGGGCGCCTGTAGTCCCAGCTACTCAGGAGGTTGATGCAAGAGAATCGCTTAAGCCCAAGAGTTTGAGGTTGCTGTGAGCTGTGATGCCACAGCACTCTACCCAGGGTGACAGCTTGAGACTGTCTCAAAAATAAATAAATAAATAAAATGAAGTCACACTTAAGTCAGAGCCTTTACACTGACAAACCGAAAAGAGGAAAAATAAGGTCACCTGAAAAAAAATGTAATAACACATCTTACAATACAGTGACCAAAAAAACATCTAAGTGTAACTGGCTCTGAAGTTTAAATGTAATATAAAATGTTAACACCGAAGTTAAAAAAATGTATTAAGACATTAGGATTTTTTTTGAAGAGTATCACAGACAGCTGGGTACAGTGGTTCATGCTTACAATCTCAAAAGTCTTGGAGGCCAATGTGGGAGATGACTGGTCAGAAGTTTGAAATCAGCCTGAGTAGGAGTGTGCCCCTATCTCTACCAAAAATAGAAATTAGCCAGATGTGAGTCTGTGTGCCTGTAGTCCCAGCTATTCAGGAGACTGAGAAAGGAAGATTACTTGAGCCTAGGAATTTGAGGTTTCCATGAGGTATGATGACATCACTGCAGCACTTCACCCTCTACCCGAGATGACAGAGCAGACTCTGTATACCCTCAAAAAAACAAAGCCATGGCATAGGGAAAAACTTAAAGAGTTCTCTTTTGATTAATGTGATATGACTGTGTATATTCAATGTGTCTGTGGCTTACTTTGGTTAGACACAAAATAGGAAAAAAAAAAAAGCCATCTGCTTCATAGAGTTAAATAAGAACATGAATAAGAAAGTGCTTTGAAAATAGTAAAAAAAAAAAAAAAAAATGCAAAGCACTATACAAAATAACAACTGCCACAAACTAAGATTGTACAATGCTTTTAAAAGTGAGGTTTTTATTTAGTTTTGTTTTATTCATTTATTTATTTATTTTTGAGACAGAGTCTTACTCCATGAGTAGAGTGCCGTGGAGTCATAGATCACAGTAACCTCAAACTCCTAGTCTCAAGCAATCCTCTTGCTTCAGCCTCCCAAGTGGTGGGATTATAGTCTACCATGACCAGCTAATTTTTCTATTTTCAGTAGAGACGAGGTCTCACTTTTGTTCAGGCTGGTCTCAAACTCCTGAGCTCAAGCAGTCCACCCATCTCAGCCTCCCAGAATGTTAGGATTACAGTTGTGAGCTACCATGCTTGGCCTTAAAAGTGAGATTTTTGTCGGTATTTCTCTGTTAAAGTGTTCCATTTTAAGACCAGGAAGTACAGAATAGACAAAGATGATCAATGGGCTGAAAAATCCATCCTAAAGTTTAAAAAATAACATTTAGCAAAAGAAGTGAAATCTTCTGATATGTAGTCATAAAAAGCATATTTTCTTGTATTGGAAAGAAATCTTAAAAGTCTTATTAAATATAGTATGGCAGTAAAAATCTATACCACTTCATTGTTAAATGTTTAAAATATACTCATATTTGCCTGATTTGGGTAGTAAGATCACACAATTATGAAGGGACAGAATAATGGATGGACCTTTTGTAGCATTCCAATTAGTCCTCTAACCATTTGATCCTCTGATTAGTAAGAAACCTCTGACCAACAAGAACCATAAAAAATTTATCTCCATTATCCTCTTTCAAGTTTATTTTTCTACTTTGGCTAACACATTTTAAACAAATTCTAAAACTCAAATTCTCCACTAAATCTATCCACACACAAACTATATACATGTATTTTATATTGCTCCTGAAAACTATATTGACAACATTTTTTAATACACCATCTTTGTTCAGGCTGACTTACCTGTTTCCTTAGAGCTCTTTATTGTAAATGAATCAAGGTCTACTGATTTTGGTCTAAGTGGAAACTGTTCAGAATCTAGCTTTGGTTTTGATACTGGCTCACTTTCAAATTTTGATGAAATAGTAGAAACATCCCCATTCATCCTAAAATGAGAAAAACATATGTATAAATCACTTATATGTGAAATTTAACTTTTTAAAATTGTGATTTAATGACAGTGAATGCATACAGACTATGCATTACTTTCTGTTCTGTAAAAGTATTTTCATAAATGTAAACCTCTACCCCAGACTGACCACAATGAAACAAAAAATATAAAAACATTTTAATGAGTTAGTATATTCATTTATTTTTCTACTGTGAATAAATTAACATTTAACAGAATTATTAAATTATGAAAAATTATAAAAAATACTTAAAAAATTAAACTGCAATAAGAGAAGAATTGATCTGAAAGCAAGCAATAGCGCTAAGTTAAAATGTACAGAATGCTCCTCCAGTAAAGTAATGTTTACACAGCAAGCTGTAGGGTGGGAGGGCTAGAGCCAGAAGCTAAGTAATCTGCCCCTCAGTGACTTCTTCCTACAGCATCTGGGCGGTCAACTGCTGTGTGCACATCATGGAAAGAGAGAACACAGACCCCTCTGACAGTCCTGGTAGCTAAGGCCCACAGCATTATGGGCCATCACACCAACTGGGAAATTTTCAGTGTTATCACCTAGGCCAACCTTATTCCAGAAAGCCAGCTCCACAGCCTTGACAGTAACAAACTTACCTACAGACAGCAAAAAATGGTGGACTAGAAGCAACCTGCTAACACGATGCTCCCAAGAAACTAGTGAAAGTAGGTAGCTGATTCCATTCGCATCACTCTATGCAGAAATAGCATTGTGAAATCACAGAAAAACAACATGGGACACAGTGGGGAAAAAGGGTGACGGGGAGATACATACAAGATCAGAGACCACAGAACTCAAGATGAACAGACAGTGCTAAAGTACCAGGTTCCCTGGGCTAGTGCTGTGTGAACTGAGCTACTGGATGGATGGCACCCTCTCTTCTACCCCACAGACTTCTGGTGGGTTGCCAAAAGACAGCAAGCACAGTGGGGATGGGATAGCCGTTAAAGCCATCCTGAGCTCTCAGGTGCACCATACCAGCCCTATACTGAGCTAGGGAAGGAGTGCACTGACTTGTGGTTTCCCTAAGTGATACCTAGTAACTTGAAACCAAAAGCTTCTTCCATTGAGCACAAGGAGATTTGAGCATGGGAACTGATAGGGACGAAGTGCAGCCGACTTGAGATGCAGTGGACTACGGCTTCACTTGGGCAAGTCCTGGGAAGGGCATGAAGAGCTCTGTGGTCCCACGGCAGTACATACAGACACCAGTCTGGTGGACCTGACATCCCAGTGATCCTAAAATGGGCAGAATAGCCCTAAAGCCTGTGGAACAGCCTGCCACTTGGTAGACTCAGGCTCTGCCCTCCAGGCCCAAACTGCCTCTGGAATGCCACTGACCCCACCCTTCAGTTAAATCAGCCCCACCTTCCTCACCTTTCCTCAAGGCCCTGCTCAGACACTCTGCTTCAGGCTCCTCCCCAGTCCAAGCCCTGAGGTTCTCCCTGGGCCTGAAGCTCTGTCTTTGTATCTCCAGAACAAACACCAGGCCCAAGACACCATCTAGAAGTCTCTGCTGCTGCACCTGAACCCCAAGACCCCCACCCCAGAGTCTCCACCAATGCAGCAGCGCTGAAAGATCTGCTCCCAAGTTCAAAGCCCTGCCAAGGACCCCCAGTTTCAAGTCACCAGTTCACTAAGATCTGGTTAGAGCAATGGCATACAACCACAGCAACTCATGGACTTCACACCCAGCTGCTGCTGTCACTGCTCTTACTCCAGGGCTATCTACTAACCTCCCCTTACCCGAATCAAGCAGGAGTTTCCAGCAAGGAACTAGACGCAATGGTTCTCAACCTTCCTAATGCTGCAACCCTTTAATATAGTTCCTGTGGGTTGTGACCCACAGGTTGAGAACCACTGAACTAGAGCCTTCTAAACCCATTAACCCTCAGCTGGGAAGAGAAGCCACAGACAAGAACCAGCAAAAGAACTCTGGCAACATGAAAAACGAAACAAATCAATACCCCCTAAGGCAGTGGTTCTCAACCTTCCTAATGCCTCAACCCTTAATACAGTTCCTGTGGGTCATGACCCACAGGTTGAGAACCACTGCCCTAAGGCATCACAATAAAGGGACAGCCAGAAACTCCAACTATAAGGAAATTATTGAAATGACAGAAATGGAATTCAGCATATGGTTGACAAATAAGACAGATGGAATTGAAGAGAAAACAAAAAGAAGCCTCTAAAATACTCTAGGAAATTAACAAAAAAGACACTAAAGAAGAACTCAACAAAATTAGGAAAGATATAATGGAACTTGAAGAAATGAAAGAGTCATTCAGGGAGTTTTAAAACACAGAAGGAAGTCCCAGCAACTTAGCAGACGAAGCTAAGGTGACAGAAGAATGCCAGAGCATGAAGATGAGACTCTCAAGCTAACACAATCATTTAAAGAGGCAGAGAAGACAAGGACAAAAGCAGGGCAATCACTTAGAGAGATCTGGGGCTATGCAAACTGAATATATAAATTATAGGTATCCCTGAGAAAGAAGAAGAGAGCACTAAAAGCATGGAAAGTATATTTAAAGTTATTATTAAAAAAAAATTTCCCTAGCATGCCAGAGATCTGGAAGATTTAGAGCAAACAGGACACCTCCAAGACACATAGCTAATTAACTGGGCCAAAGTCAAAATGAAAGAGAAAATTCATAAGCTGCTAGATGTAAGCAACACTGACCTACAAGGGAAAACCCATCAGGGTAATAGCATATTTCTCAGGGGAAACCTTGCCAAGCTAGAAGGGAGTGGGACCCCCATTTTCATCCTCTTAAATAGAACAACTAATAATTTAGGATTTTGTATCCTGAAAAACTAAGTTTCACATTTAATGGAGAAATTAAATTTTTTCATAACAAGCAAACATTAAGAACATTTGTCATAATTAGAACTACCCTAGAGGAAGAACTCAGATCTGCATTATGTACAGATGAGCACAACAGACACCCACCAAGATAAAACTAGCCAGAAGCTAAAAGTCAAAGCAAATACCGTAACAGCCTAAAAGACAAATCAAAACAATAATGTTCTACGCAAGAGGATGAATAGAAATCCACTCTGCTTACCAATCCTCTCGATAAATATGAATGGCTTGAATGCCACTGAAAAGACATAGGCTGGCTGTATGGATTAAAAACAATATAAACCAAGTAACTGCCCTCTCCCGGAAACACAACTAATCCACAAGAACTCATTCAGACTCAAGGTACAGGGATAGAAAACAATATTCCATGAAGATGGAAATGAAAAGCAAGCTGGTGTAGCCATTCTCATAACACATAACGTAGACTTCAAATCAAGAAAAATATACAAGACAAAGATAGTCACTATATATTGATGAAGGGAACGATGCAACAAGAAGGACATAACAATCCTAAATATTTATGCACCCAACACAGATGCACCAAGATTTAAAAGCATATCCTACTTGATCTAAACAAATTAGAAACAGCGGGATCTTAACTGCCAAGGATATCAACACCCCACTAACAGTATGGGACAGATCCTCCAAGCAGAAAATAAAAGCAAACAACAGACTTAGACTAAAACAACCCACCAAACACAGAACATTCTACTCCCCCAAAGTACTGATACATATTCTTCTCATCAGTTCATGGATCATTCTCTAAGGTTGATCACATCCTATGCCACAACACAAGTCTCAACAGATTATAAAAAGCAAAAATTATACTATGTATCTTTTCAGACCACAGTAGAATTAAAATTAGAAATCAATTCCAATGGAAATACTCATTCCTATACAAAGTTACAGAAATGAAACAACTTATTGCTGAATGATAGTGGGGTCAAGGAGAAAATAAAGACAGAAATTAAAAAGTTCTTTGAACTAAATGATAATGGGGATACAAATTATCAAAATCTGGAGATACAGCAAAAGCAGTCCTGAGAGGAAAATCTATAGTCATAAATGCCCATATCCAAAAGATACATTACAGAAATACAAAACACTATCACTGAATACAATACTATAAAAATCTCTATGCCCACAAAGCTGAAAATGTGGAGGAAATAGACAAATTTTTGGAAACACACAATCTTGCCCAACTCAATCAGGAAGAAGTAGAACTCCTGAACAGACCAATATTAAGCACCAAAACTGAAGCAGTAATAAAATTCTTCCAACAAAAAAAGTGCCAGACCAGATGGTTTTACTCCTGAATTTTACCAAACCTACGAAGAACTTGTATCTATACTGCAGAAATTATTCCGTAACACTGAGAAGAAAGGAATTGTTCCAAACTCATTCTACAAAGGACCTTGATACCAAAGCCAGGAAAAGACACAACAAAAAGAAAAATTTACAGGCCAGTATCTCTTATGAATAATAGATGCAAAAATTCTCAATAAAATCTTAGCAAATCAAATTCAGGTGCACATCAAAACATAATTCTTGAGGACCAGTAGGCTCCATCTCAGAGATGCAAGGATGGATGGTTCAACATATGCAAATCTATAAGTGAAATTTATCTCCTAAATAGAAGCAAAAACAAAGACCATATGATGGTCTTTCTCTCTCAACAGATGGAGAAAAAGCATTTGACAAAATTCAGTACCCTGTATGATAAGAACACTTTAACAAAATAAGCATAGAAACTTATTATATGAAGACAGATTAATGGCCAAAAAACACAGAAGATATCATCTAACTCCAGTGAGAATGGCTCTTATCAAAAAGTCCCAAAAAACTAGTGCTGGCATGGATGTGGAGATAAAGGAACACTTCCATAGTATTGATGGGAATGCAAACTAGTATACTCTTTATGGAATGTAATATGGAAATATCTCAAAGAACTAACAGTAAGTCTACTATTTGATCTAGCAATTCCACTACTAAGTATTTAGTCCAAGGAAAACAAGATATTTTATAAAAAAGACAAATGCACTCAAATGTTTATAGCAGCACAATTCATAATCATGAAGATGTGGAAATAACCCAAGTGCCCATTGATACATGGAGTTAAAAAAATGTGGATTAACCAGGCATGGTCGTTCATGCCTGTAATCCTAGCACTTGGGAGCCTGAGGCAGGTGGGCTGCCTAAGCTCACAGGTTCCAGACCAGCCTGAGCTGATGAGCCCTCGTCTCAAAAAATAGCTGGGTATTGTGGCGAGCACCTATATTCCCAGCTACTTGGGAGGCTGAGGCAAGAGAATCACTTGAGCTCAAGAGTTTGAGGTTGCTGTGAGCTATGATGCCATAGCACTCTACTGAGGGTAACAAAGTGAGACTCTGTCTAAAAAAAAAAAGTGGATTAAAAAAAAAAAAAAAAACATGGTGATCTAATATCTTCTGTAACAAACTAGATGGAACTGGAGACTATTCTTCTAAGTGAAGTATCACAAGAACGAATAATAAACACCACATATACTCAATACTAAAGTGAAACTATTGATCAACACATATATGTGCTCATATGGAAGTAAAACTCAACAGAAATCAAGTAGGAGGAGTAAGAGGAAGAGAGGAGGGTGTGGGTATATAAATTCACACCTAATGGGTACAGGGCACACTTTTTGAGTGAATGGCACACTTTTGAGTTAACTGTGACTTAAAATTTATACAAAAGCAAATTATGTAACTAGAACATGTTATCCTCATAATATTCTAAAATGTAAAGAACAAAACAAAAAAAATTTTTTTCTCTTATGGAAAAAAAACAACTCCACCCCAGCTATGCTTGCCTGCCTTCTAATCGGGAAACACCATGTTGAGAACCTCATCACACTTTTACAAAGGCCAACAGTCTTTGGAGTATATGCCTTTTTACTCATCTTTCTACCACTTTTATTTCAGCTTTAGTTTGGGGTTCCTTTGTCATCAATATTTTCTGCTGTTCCTCTTAACCTCTGGTCAAGTTCCTGGAATATCAGCTTCTGCTGTTCCTCCAGCTGGTAGGAACATTCTTCTCCTAGATGTTCAGTCTCTTACTCTAGCTCTCCCCCTCTTCCTCTTCACTTACTTGAGCCTGGACCTAGCACTCCTGAACCTCTAGGTCAAGCTTCACTTTCTTCCTTTACTCAGGCCTCTCAGTCCTCTCTACTTCCTACTTCTTGGCTGTCCTAATCTTGCCATATGCAGCTCTGATGTAGCATCGTTCAATATTCAAAGTCCAAAAAAGCTAGCAGAAGAATTCAGCTGCTCTGGGATTATCCAGATTTTTGTCCTGGTGGCAGTAGAGGGCCTTCACCCTATATGCCCTCTTTACCTCGCTGCTCACTATCTTTGCCTCAGTGCTTAGCAGCATCTACAGATGCTGTGTGTAAGAGCTCGTGGTCACTGTCATGGTTCCAGCCCTGACTAGATTTGTACTACAACTCCCAAGAGTCTGATCATGTGTGGAGATTGCCAACACGGGCAGAATGGTGCTAAGTTCCCTGAGAATTCATTCCTGCATTTTAATCATCAAAGTGCCAATCAAATTGCTAGAACCTGCCTGTGATGTCTGTGTATATCAATTTTTTAAAATTTTCTTGGATGATATTTATAACATTAGCATAAATTTTAACTTAAAAAAAAAGATAAAAATGTTGGCAAGAATGTGAGGAAAAGGGAATCCTTTTCCTTACACACTACTGGTGAGAATGTAAATTAGTACAGTCATAATAGGGAACGGTAAGGAGGTTCCACAAAAAATTACAAAGAGAACTACCATCTAGCGATCCCCCTACTGGTTATATATCCAAGGGAAAGGAAATTAGTATGTTGAAAAGATACCTGCATTCCCATGTTTACTGCAGCACTGTTCACAACAGCCAAGATAAGGAAGCAATCTAAGTGTCAATGGATGAAAGAATGAATGAATGAAGAAAATGTGGTAGATACATACAATGAAATACCATTAAGCCATAAAAAGGAAGAAAATCTTGCCATCTTTGACAACATGAATGAATCTGAAGATATCATGTTAAATGAAATAAGCCAGGCACTGAAATACAAATACCATATCATCTCATTTATATGTGAAATCTAAAAAAGCTAATCTCATAGAAGCAGAGAGTAAAATGGTGGTTACCAGAGGCTGGGGTGGTTGGAGGCTGCAGGGAGTGGGACATTGTTGGTCAAACAATACATAAATACCTATTTATAGTTAGATAAGAGAAATGAAGCTTAAGAAATTTATTATAAGGTACAGTGACTATAGTCTCTTGAAAACTACTAAGAGTGGATGTAAAAATGGTAACTATATGAGGTAATGCATGTGTTAATTAGCTAGATTTACACCTTCTACATACAATGTATATACACCTCAAAACATCATGCTGTACATAAGATAAATATATACAATTTTGTATGTCAATTATAAAAATAATTAAATTTGAAAAGTAAGAAAAAATTACTTTGAAATTTAGAAAGGCAATAGAGCCATTTAGGTCAAGTGTGGAGTAAATCAATAAGCTAATTTAAAATTAAGTAAAACTTACTTGGCTATAGGAGGTGGTGGAGGAACTGGTTTTTCAGGTCGCTTTGGGTATACGGTTCCAGAAGATCGCAATAAATTATTGGCTTTGGTGGGTGGAGTAGGCTTCTTGGGTGGAACCTGGGGAGCTACTGGTTTAGAAGGTTTCTGTTCCAGCACTGATTTTTCATCTGATGATTAAAAAATATTAACAAGTTATTATTAAACAAAACCATTTAGGCTTTTCTTTCTTTTTTTTTTTTTATTGTTGGGGATTCATTGAGGGTATAATAAACCAGGTTACACTGATTGCAATTGTTAGGCAAAGTCCCTCTTGCAATCATGTCTTGCCCCCATAAAGTGTGACACACACCAAGGCCCCACCACCCTCCCTCTGTCCCTCTTTCTGCTTTTCCTCCCCACCCATAACCTTAATTGTCCTCATATCAGAATTGAGTACATAGGATTCATGCTTCTCCATTCTTGTGATGCTTTACTAAAAATAATGTCTTCCACTTCCATCCAAGTTAAAACGAAGATGTAAAGTCTCCATTTTTTTTAATAGCTGAATAGTATTCCATGGTATACATATACCACAGCTTGTTAATCCATTCCTGGGTTGGTGGGCATTTAGGCTGTTTCCACATTTTGGTGATTGTAAATTGAGCTGCAATAAACAGTCTAGTACAAGTGTCCTTATATAAAAGGATTTTTTTCCTTCTGGGTAGATAGATGCCCAATAATGGGATTGCAGGATCAAATGGGAGGTCTAGCTTGAGTGCTTTGAGGTTTCTCCATACCTCCTTCCAGAAAGGTTGTACTAGTTTGCAGTCCCACCAGCAGTGTAAAAGTGTTCCCTTCTCTCCACATCCACGCCAGCAGCAGTTTTGAGATTTTGTTATGTGGGCCATTCTCACTGGGGTTAGATAATATCTCAGGGCTGTTTTGATTTGCATTTCTCTAATATATAGAGATGATGAACATTTTTTCATGTGTTTGTTAGCCATCCATCTGTCGTCTTTAGAGAAGGTTCTATTCATGTCTCTTGCCCATTGATATATGGGATTGTTGGCTTTGTTCATGTGGATTAGAGTTCTCTATAGATCCTAGTTATCAAGCTTTTGTCTGATTCAAAATATGCAAATATCCTTTCCCATTGTGTAGGTTGTCTCTTTGCTTTGGTTATTGTCTCCTTAGCTGTACAGAAGCTTTTCAGTTTAATGAAGTCCCATTTGTTTATTTTTGTTGTTGTTGCAATTGCCATGGCAGTCTTCTTCATGAAGTCTTTCCCCAGGCCAGTATCTTCCAGTGTTTTTCCTATGCTTTCTTTGAGGATTTTTATTGTTTCATGCCTTAAATTTAAGTCCTTTATCCATCTTTAGTCAATTTTTGTGAGTGGGAAAAGGTGTGGGTCCAGTTTCAGTCTTTTACATGTAGACATCCAGTTCTCCCAACACCATTTATTGAATAGAGAGTCTTTCCCCCAAGGTATGTTCTTGTTTGGTTTATCGAAGATTAGGTGGTTGTTAAGATGTTAGTTTCATTTCTTGGTTTTCAATTCGATTCCAAGTGTCTATGTCTCTATTTTTGTGCCAGTACCATGCTGTCTTGAACACTATGGCTTTGTAGTACAGACTAAAATCTGGTATGCTGATGCCCCCAGCTTTATTTTTATTACTAAGAACTGCTTTAGGGCGACCCCTGTGGCTCAGTGAGTAGGGCGCCGGCCCCATATGCCGAGGGTGGCGGGTTCAAACCCAGCCCCAGCCAAACTGCAACAAAAAAATAGCCAGGCGTTGTGGCGGGCGCCTGTAGTCCCAGCTGCTCGGGAGGCTGAGGCAAGAGAATCGCATAAGCCCAAGAGTTAGAGGTTGCTGTGAGCTGTGTGACGCCACGGCACTCTACCTGAGGGTGGTACAGTGAGACTCTGTCTCTACAAAAAAAAAAAAAAAGAACTGCTTTAGCTATATGGGGTTTTTTCTGGTTCCATACAAAACGCAGAATCATTTTTTCCAAATCTTGAAAGCACGATGTTGGTATTTTGATAGGAATGGCATTGAATAGGTAGATTGCTTTGGGAAGTATAGACATTTTAACAATGTTGATTCTTCCCATCCATGAGCATGGTATGTTCTTCCATTTGTTAATGTCCTCTGCTATTTCCTTTCTGAGGATTTCATAATTTTCTTTATAGAGGTCCTTCACCTCCTTCGTTAGGTATATTCCTAGGTATTTCATTTTCTTTGAAACTATGGTGAAGGGACTTGTGTCCTTAATTAGCTTCTCATCTTGACTGTTATTGGCGTATACCAAGGCTACTGACTTGTGGACATTGATTTTATATCCTGAAACATTACTGTATTTTTTGATGACTTCTAGGAGTCTTGTGGTTGAGTCTTTGGGGTTCTCTAAGTATAAGATCATGTCGTCAGCAAAGAGGGAGAGTTTGACCTCCTCTGCTCCCATTTGGATTATGCCCGGAGTCCTATCTCCCCAGACTCACAGTGCCCAGATGCAAGGAAGCTGCTACTCAGCCGCCATCTTGCTCCCTCTCCCATTTAGGCTTCTATTTACCAAAGTTAAAGTCGGACTAGATAAGTATGACATGGAGACAGACTTACCTTTTATTCTCTACATTTGTATGTGTGAATTGTTTTATTTTAAACTTATATTTTAATTTAATAAGCCTACGTAGACTTAAAAAAAGACATGTTTACTTTTTGGGGGCTGGTAACCACTAACAAGCTTCTAATTACTGAACAATGCTTGCTTTTTTATGCTCCCAACATGCTTTCCTTTTAGGATAATATTCTACCTAAAATATAACCATGTATGATTTTTCTCTAAACAGAAAACTATGTAAGACTTAAATTCAGACCACTTTCTGAAACTGAAACATAGGTAACTAAAAACAAATAGAAACTCTAGTGCCACATAACACTCTCATTTAAAATAATCATGATGGGCAGCTCCTGTGGCTCAGAGGAGTAGGGCCCTGGCCCCATATGCCATAGGTGGTGGGTTCAAACCCAGCCCTGGCCAAAACTGCAAAAAAATAAAATAAAATAAAAATAAAAATAATCATGATGCAAAAGGAAAAAAAAAAATCAAACATTAAAAGAAACTCAGGTGAGGTATGGTGTAATGCCCGTAATACCAGCAGCAGACTGGGAGGGTGAGAAAGGAGGATTATTTGAGATCAGGGACCAGCCTAAGCAATAATGAGTCCTAATCTCTACATCAGAAAACAGAAAAATTACCCAGGTGTGGTGGTACATGCCTGTAGTCCCAGCTGTGTTGGAGCCTGAGACAGAAGGATCACTCGGGCCCAGAAATTTGAGATTGCAGTGAACTACGATAAAGCCACTGCACTCTACTATGGGGGTGACAGATTAAGACCTTGTCTCATGGGGGTGGGGGTGGGGCCTGTAGCTAGGTTAGTGAGCCACAAATGAGAGAGTTATAAGCTTTGTTTACATTGCACTAAAAATTTTATTAACACAATATGATTTAGTATTTCAGTGAAATGGGTATTTCCACTTCTATATGGCAGATAAGAAAATATGCTTTAATGAACATGTTGACCACTTCTGTATTTTGACCAGTTTGTTTTGGTCCTTGGGTGGTCAACTTACAGAGGTTCTACTGTATTTGCTTCCTGATCATTCAGGTACTAAGAACAGGTATTGAAATTGATGCATGTGGGTGGTGCCTGTGGCTCAGTGAGTAGGGCGCCGGCCCCATATACCGAGGGTGGCGGGTTCAAACCCGGCCCCGGCCAAACTGCAACCAAAAAACAGCCGGGCGTTGTGGCGGGCGCCTGTAGTCCCAGCTACTGGGGAGGCTGAGGCAAGAGAATCGCTTAAGCCCAGGAGTTGGAGGTTGCTGTGAGCTGTGTGATGCCACGGCACTCTACCGAGGGCCATAAAGTGAAACTCTGTCTCTACAAAAAAAAAAAAAAAAAAAAAAGAAATTGATGCATGTGCAAGCATATAATATATTCATGATGTAGCAGTTAGCTAAAATGTGTCATAAGGCATAAATCCGAAGTAAAAAAACTCTTAAATGCAATACTGAATAATTTTAAGAATTACTTAGTCTTTGGAAACAATTTCTATCATAGGACAACAATTTTTTTTTTTTTTTTTGTAGAGACAGAGTCTCACTGTACTGTCCTCAGGTAGAGTGCCGTGGCGTCACACGGCTCACAGCAACCTCTAATTCTTGGGCTTACGTGATTCTCTTGCCTCAGCCTCCCGAGCAGCTGGGACTACAGGCGCCCGCCACAACACCCGGCTATTTTTTGTTGTTGCAGTTTGGCCAGGGCTGGGTTTAAACCCGCCACCCTTGGCATATGGGGCTGGCGCCCTACTCACTGAGCCACAGGAGCCGCCCAGGACAACAAATAATTTTATAAAAACTAGTATCAACCATAAACTGGTGATTATGAAACATACATCATAGGCCACAATTAAGTTCCTCCTTAAAAATTACAAGTTCCATCTCATAAAAACAAAAATACAAAATACTATTGTCTCAGTTTTACCACTTTTTCTTTTCCAGAAAGGGTCCTGCTCTGGTCACCCTAGTGAAGTGGCATCACCATAGCAGTGTCACTGCAATCACAGGGCTCAAGCAATCTTCCTATCTCATCCTTTTAAGTAGCTGGAACTACAAATGCATTCCACTACACTTGGCTTTTTTAAGCTCTATAGAGACAGGTCTGGAAATCTGGCCTCAAGTGACCCTCCTGCCTCAGCATCCCAAAGTGATGAGATTATAGGTGTGACCCACCACCCCACCAGGCCCTTTATCCCTCCCATGGGTATGAAAACACAGCTTAGTTGATTAGAATTCTGATCATCATTTGATACAAAAAAATTTTTATAACCTTAAAACATAACAATTTAGTATATAATTATACCACCAGGAGTAAAAGCCCAAGCTCTCCAATTCTGACCATAATCAAATAGAGCTCTATCTAGTTTTAAATGTTAAGAAAGATGTTTATATAAAATGCTAGGATAATGTCAAAGGATAAATTAAATAGAGGTCCATGCATTAACTGAACATACTTCTTTTAGTAGATATGCAAACAACAGGTTGAAATCAATTCTGCAATGTTATTCTTCTACCACAAAATATTTTTAATGGTCACGGAAAAAAAAGGTGACCAAAGTAAGATGCATAATTCCTGGTATGTCCATGACTAAATCAATTATATTATGTTGATTATTATATAACCACTAGAAGAAGGTAATGAGTTCACACACTAGAAGACATTTAGATAATATAAAATGAACAATTCAGTGCCATTCAGGGTAGTCAAAAAGTTATGCAAATATTGTCTCTGACTTAGTTCTAAAACACATCCATTACCCTCTAGAAAACCTCGCTCCCATTCATCAGTTATTCCCCATTCTCACTTCCAACTAAACCCTCGCAACAAGCAATCAGAATTCTATCTCCTATAAATTGACCTATTCTAGATACTCCACATATGTGGAATCAGGTAATACCTTCAATGTTTGGCTTCTTTCACTCAGCATGTTTTTGAGGTTTATCCTCATTGTAACATATAGCAGTATTTCACTTCTTTTTTGCAACTGAATGATATTCCATTATATGTATATAACACAATCTGTTTATCCACTAAAGAACATTTGGATTGTTTTCTACCTGTTAGCTATTGTATATAGTGTTGCTATGAACATATGAACAAGTTACAGATACTTGTTTGAGTACCTGTTTTCTTTCTTTTCTTTTTTTGAATACCCGTTTTCAATTCTTTTAGGTGTTTATCCAGCAGTAGAACTGCTAGGTTATATAGTAATTCTGTTTAACTTTCTGGATGAACCACCCAACTGTTTTTCACAGCAGCTAAACATTTCACATCCATACCAACCATATATGAAGTCCAATTTTTCCACTTAATATTTTCCATTAAAATTTTTTAAAAATTTTTACGTGGAAAAATATTTTTCCACTTAATAGTTTCCATTAAAAAAATTATAAACTCCCCTTGTAGGTGTGAAGTGGAAGCTTATTGTGGGTTTTTTCTTTTTGAGACAGAGTTTCACTGTTACCCAGGCTTGAGTGAATGTCAGCCTACCTCACAGAAACCTCCAACTCCTGGGTTCCAGGGATCCTCCTGCCTTAAACTCCCAAGTAGCTAGACTACAAGCATATACCCGGCTAGGATTTTCTATGTCATGTGGAGAAGGGGTCTTGCTGTTGCTCAACTCCTAAGCTGAAGCAATCCTCCCACCACCTCAGCCTCTCAAGAGTGCTAGGATTATAAGCATTAGCCACCACGCCTGGCTTTACTGTGATTTTGATATGCATTTTCCTAAAGATTAATGATTCGTGTTATCTTGTTGTATATTCCTTTACAGAAGTGTCTATTGCAGTCTTTTTCCCATTTGCAGCTAGGTTGTTTTTTTTTGTTCAGATATGACAGTTCTTTATATATAGAGGATGCCAAGAAATGTATACACATTTTAAGAAAGAAAAAAACTGTATTAATTGTAATACTCAAGTCATGTTTGATTTCTGCAATTACAAGAGATACAATATACAATTCTAGACACTAGAATCTCATTAGATATATAATTAGCAAATATTTTCTTCCATTCTATAGTTTTCACTTTCTTAACATGATGCACAGTTTTTAATTTTGAGAAGTAGACTTACCTATTTTTTCTTGTTAAATGTGTTTTTGGCGTCACATTCTAATAAAAACAAACTGTATTTCTACCTTCATAACACTCTAACACAAAACAGATAGGAATTTATTCCCACAGCAACCAATTGCCTGATACAAGCTGGGTATCCTACAATTTAATTAAATTCTGACATTGTACATACCTGTAGTATTAGATCCCTCAAGATAATGGCTCAGCCCCACAAGATTATCCCACTGCAAAGCTAATCACAAGTCAAGGACTAATCAGGGGATTAGTCTAGAATAGCTCACTGAACTAAAGAGGGCACTTTACTTACTATTACCAGTTTATTATAAAGGATGCAACTCAGAACAGTCAAATGGAAGAGATGCATAAAGACATAGTAAATAGGAAGAAGTGCAGATTTTCCATGCTTTATCCAGGAGAAGCTTATTGTGGGTTTTTTCTTTTTGAGACAGAGTTTCACTGTTACCCAGGCTTGAGTGAATGTCAGCCTACCTCACAGAAACCTCCAACTCCTGGGTTCCAGGGATCCTCCTGCCTTAAACTCCCAAGTAGCTAGACTACAAGCATACACCCGGCTAGGGTTCACCAAGGAGAACCACCTTCCCAACACTTCCATGTGTTCACTAACCCAGAAGCTCTCTGAACCCCACTACTAAGGTATTTTAAGGGAGGTCAAATCAGATAGCTGGTTTCCCTGGCAACTAGTCTCTCACCCTTAGGGGCTTTACAAAAGTCATCTCATTAACACAAACTAATAAGCTCAGATGTGGTTGAAATATGCTTGTTATGAATAACAAAAGGCACTCCTCTCACACTTACCATGCAAGAAATTCCAAAAGTTTTAGGAACTGTGTACCAGAAACCAGGGACAAAGATCAAATACATATATTTCTTATCATATCACACATATCTAATAATCTATTGTCAACTTCAAGTCCATGAAGAGTTATTCCTATGTTTCCTTCTAAGAATTTTAGCTTTTATATTTAGGTCAGCGATCCAATGTCAGTTACTTTTTGTATATGGTGTGAGGCAGGACTCCAACTTCATTCTTTTGCATGTGGATATCCAGCTGTATTGGAATTTTAGTTCATGCCCTTGATGTAGACAGACTTATGGGGAATCTATGATGGGTTTGATTTTCATATCAAATCATCAGGCATGGAGAATTATCCTTTAGAAAAAATAAATGTTCCTACTGTATATTTAAAATATGAAAATAAAAAAAAAAAGAATTTTAGTTCAGCTAGAAATTTGCCAAAACCAAGAGGAAATTTAATTTAGGAAATAAAGTCCTATGTTAGCTACTAGAATGCCCACGGAAGAATTACATTAAGATATAGATACAGAATAAGCAAGATTTAGAAGTCTAGGCAGCGCCTGTGGCTCAAAGGAGTAGGGCGCTGGCCCCATATGCCAGAGGTGGCGGGTTCAAACCCAACCCCGGCCAAAAACTGCAAAAAAAAAAAAAGAAGAAGAATTAGAAGTCTATAAAGAATTTTTTACTAAAAACAGCCAAACTAAATGCTAACAAAGTAACTAAAAGATGTCCTTTTATTTACTACAGAACACAGCATCAGCCTTGTACATAATAAGTAAACCCATTTATTAAATCAGATGAGGATTAGCATCTGTAGTATGAATTGAAATAAACAATAAATTAAAATAAACAATTCTGATAAACACTGCTGGCACCAAAGCATAAGGGATTCCAGGTGCATAAATTCTAATTTAAAAAAAAATAAAATACTCTTTGTTATGACTTAAAAGGTACATTACAAAAAAAATCAAAGAACTGTCCACATAATAGTGAGTGTATTCTTTTCCTTCTTTTTTTTTTTTCTTTGAGACAGTCTCACTTTGTAGAGTGCCGTGGAGTCTAGATAGCCACCTCAAACTCTTGAGCTCAAGTGATCCTCTTGCCTCAACCTCCTGAGTAGCTGGGACTACAAGTGCCCACCACAGTGCCCAGCTATTTTCAGAGATAGGGTGTTGCTCTTGCTCAGGCTGGTCTCATCTGAGCTCAGGCAATCCCCCCACCTCTGCCTTCCAGTGTGCCAGGATTACAGGCCCCAGCAATGAGTGTATTTTTAATTGAATCTATTTTCATAACATTTTAGGAAATTTTAGGACAAAGGAAACTTATGCTTATTTACCTGACTGAAGTGGTTTAAACAGCAGTATAACATATTTCAGAAGCGAAGTACAAAGCTGAAAAGGTTATCACATGAACACACTCAAATGACCACCACACAGGTCAAGAATCAAACATACTCATCTCTAACATTCCCTTTGTACCTCTTCCCAGTCAGTATCCCACTGCTCCTAGCCAAAGGTGTCTTTTAACATCACTGATCACTTATGCATATTTTTAACTTTACTTCAATAAAATCAGAAGATTCATATTGCTGTGTGTAGCTCTAATTCATTCTTTCATTGCTGTGTGGTATCCCAGTATATGAACATACTTCAATTTATTTTATAATGACGATGAACATTTGTGCTATTCCCAAATTAGAACCAATATAAATAACACACTACAAACTGTCTCATTTAAGTCTTTTGATGTGCACGTGGAGCACACATTTCTGCTGCGTATCTAACTAGGAATGAAATTGCTACTAACAGGGTATGGATATATCTGAGCATTAGTTCACCAGATTGGAAATAACAATTTATATTCCCACTAAGAATATATGACAGAGCTCTAATTAATCTTCATCATCCACACTGCCATTTTTTTTAAATTTTAGGCACTTTGGTTGAGTATTCAATAGAATCTTATTTTGATTTAAAATTGTATTTCCTGGGCGGCGCCTGTGGCTCAGTTGGTAAGGCGCCAGCCCCTATACCAAGGGTGGCGGGTTCAAACCCGGCCCCAGCCAAATTGCAACAAAAAAATAGCCGGGCGTTGTGGCGGGCGCCTGTAGTCCCAGCTACTGGGGAGGCTGAGGCAAGAGAATCGCTTAAGCCCAGGAGATGGAGGTTGCTGTGAGCAGTGTGACGCCATGGCACTCTACCGAAGGTGACAAAGTGAGACTCTGACTCTACCAAAAAAAAAAAAAATTGTATTTCCTTGGTGAGTAATGAAATTAAGTAACTTTTCAAACTTTGATAAAGTGGCTATTCAAGACTATTTTATTAGTCTGTCTTTTTCTTATTAATTTGCAGGAAGCCTTTATCTACTCTGATCTTAAGTGTTTTGTCAATTACCTGTATTGTAAATACCACTTCTCATTCTGTAGCTTACCTTTACACTCTCATAAAGTTAAATTTGTAACAGACAGTCCTAATTTTAATGCAGTCCAAACAATCTTTTCCTTTCTGGTAAAGCCTGTGTGTCCTATTGAAAACATGGTTTCCTTCTCCAAGAACACGTTAAATATTTGCTTATGCTACTTCTAGAAAACTGTTTTACTTCTGACATTTAGAGCCACAATCCACATGAAAGTGACTTCTATGCACGTTAAGAGGTAGTTTAAGCTTCAGTTAGTATCATAAAGGGTCACAAAGAAAGCACCCAGTGATCTATTTCTGGATTAAAATCTGTATATAATGTAAGGTAGAGGTTAAGATGTGCTCGTTTTTATTAACTCAACATCATTTATTTCATCTTTTCTCCACTCCAACAGCAACTTTGTTATAAATCACATTCCCTCCGTTAAATGTCTCCCTTAAATATAGTACTGCTTCCTTCTTTATAGTCTACTTTGCTGGCTATCAATTTAGCTAGACCAACTGTCTTTTGATAACATTTGCCTAGTACAGTGACTTTTCAACTGGTAAGCCACAGCACACTGGTGTGCTACAAAAGGATCTTTGGTGCCAAGAAAATTTTTAAAGATCATTAATTAAATTATTTTCAAAAGAAGTACAAAGCACAGTAAGTGTATTCTTTTTTCATTCTTTTTTTTTTTTTGATCAACATAAGTGTGCCACCGAAGTTTAATTATAGTTTCAACTGTGCTGTGAGATAAAAACGGTTGAAAAACACTGGCCTAGTACAAGGTCAGACAATTAAGTTCCTGAATTCAACTTAGAAAAAGTGCTATATACCTCACTCCTGAATATCACTATGGTCATCTTCAAGGTACTCTCCTTGGGAAGCTATGCACCAATGACAGTGCCTAGTCCACCCTTCAAAGCAATTATAGAATGACCATCAGAGTCCTCACTGTAAGACTTCTGATAATTAAATTCATAAACCCATTTTAGAAAAAGTGCTAAATACCTCATTGCTGAACCTTGGAAGTATTCCCCATGGCCATCTGGTGACTGTAGTAATACTAATACTCAACAATGAGGTATGTAGCACTTGTTTTAGGATGAGTTCCTGAACTCCATTACCCAACTCTGTATATCTTTGTCCATCCTTTCAATTTAATCCTTCCTATATCATTATCATTAAGGTTTCTCTCTGATTAGTAAAATAAAGTCAATCCTGGTTTTTCTTTTCTACTGAGTCTAACAATTTCTCTTTTAATTACAATATTAAATCCACTTATATTTTCCGTAATTACTTAGCACTTGCTATTTTTCCTGCCCAATCTATGTTCTATTTTTTCTCCTTGCTTTTTTGTATTAGTTTTTGTTAGCCCACTATCTCCTTACTATTGGCTTTAGTTACATATTACTATTTTTATAATTTTCTAGAAATTACAACACACATCCTTGACAGCAAAGTCAAGTATTAACTTTTCTACTGCCATAATAACACTTTAATTCCATTTACATGCTTGCTGTCCTGTTGCGTTTTTAATTTATAAGAAAGCTCCGAAGACATTATTAATGTTTCATACAGAGATGTGCCCACATATTCGGTCTTTTTCTTGCTCTTTATTTCTACATCTCCTACATTACAATTGGAATCACTTCCCTTCTTCCTGAAGAACTTGCCTATAGTACTAGCATGTTAGTGGTAAGAAATTCTCTCAGATTTGACTGGTTTAAAAATATCTTTATTTCATCTTCATACCTGAAGACATTTTCACTGGCATTATAACTCTAGGTTAGCAGTTTTAATACTTTGGCGATAACACTCTATCGTCTGTGGCTTTCATTTTTTCCTACTGAGAAGCAGTTGTCAGTCTTATTTTTGTTCCTCTTAAGTTAATATCTGAATTCTCTGACTGTTTTCAATATTTTGTCTCTTATTTATAGCAGGATAACTACAATAAGTATAGTAGTAATTTTCTTTGCATGTATCCAGGTTGGGTTCAATAGTACTTCTTAATTCTGTGGCTTGATACTTTTAATCACGTTTAGAAAATCAAAAACCGGGCGGTGCCTGTGGCTCAAGGAGTAGGGCGCTGGTCCCATATGCTGAGGTGCCAGGTTCAAACCCAGCCCCGGCCAAAAACCACAAAAAAAAGAAAATCAAAAACCACAATATCTTGAAATACGGCTTCTACTCCATTCTTTCTCTTTCCCACCTGGTTCTCCAACCACATGTTGTAGCTCACTGTATAGTCACTTCTCAGTATATGCAGGAAATTGGCTCCAAGCCCACAATGTATACCCAAATCCGCACATACTCAAACTCTACAGGGAGCCTTGGGGAACATACCAATACAAAAAGTTGGCCTCTGTATATGCAGCTTTTGTATTCTTGTATTATATTTTCCATCTATGTTTGGTTGAAAAAAATCATAAGCGAACCTAAACGGTTTAAACTCATGTTGTTCAAAGGTCAGCGGTATTCTATATCTTAAGTTCTTTTCTATATTTTCCATTTTTTTCTCTCTATGCTTCAGTTTGGACACAAATATATACTAATATACACAAATATATACTGATACGTGTGTAACAAACATCATATATATTTACAAACAAATTTACATACACTTACATGTGTAATTTTATTGTTTCTAGATTTGCCAAAATTACCCTGTGTTTTATTACTTTGAATACATATTAAGTATTGATACTTTAAAGCTTATATCCTGTATCTCTAATATCTGTATGACCTAAGGGCTATATTGTCTATATTTCTAGTTCCTATAGCTATAAGTATGCCTAATTATTTCTTAGTAAGTACAGCACAGAAGATATTTATATGAAAATACACAGAGATAATTTAAAGTTGTAGATAATGTCATCTTCTCCAGGGAATACTTACTTTTACTTCTGTCGGTAAGTCAAGGTAGAGACAGTAAAAATTCCAGACCACCCTCCTCAAATCAAGGATTGAGATGATTAAAAGTTGAGCTTCAGGGGCGGCGCCTGTGGCTCAGCGGGTAGGGCGCCGGTCCCATATGCCGGAGGTGGCGGGTTCAAACCCAGCCCCGGCCAAATTAAAAAAAAAAAAAAAAGTTGAGCTTCAGGGTTCATGGGAGCTATGTCTATTTCCATTTCAAACTTCCAACCACAGTGAGTCTCTTCTGGAGCTAAGTCCAATTCTAATAATTTACTAAGATTTTACTGTATTCATGAGCCCTGAACTCCAATGGTTGTCCTCTTGAACCCCAAAGTCTACTGAAAGTTTTTTTCATAGTCTCAGCTATCACTTTCAGAATTGACATAGGGCTCAAAAGGAAACAAGAGCCCAAAAGCCAAGCTCTTTTTTTTTTTTTTTTTTTGAGACAGTCTCAAGCTGTCACCCTGGATAGAGTGCCATTGTGTCACAGCTCACAGCAACGTCAAACCTCAACCTCAAGCGATTCTCTTGCCTCAGCCTCCCAAGTAGCTGGGACTATAGGCGCCTGCCAGAATGCCCAGCTATTTTTTGGTTGTAATTGTCATTGTTGTTTGGCAAGCCTGCGCTGGATTTGAACCTGTCAGCTCCAGTGTATGTGGCTGGTGCCCCAGCCGCTGAGCTACAGGCACGGAGCCAGCCAGGCTCTCTTTACAGAGTTGTCCTCTCATCTTCCACCTTTGTTCCATGATTCTTTGTTTTCTTCCTAGCTCTCCAACTCTTATCAGATGACTTCTGGTAAATACACACACACACACACACACACACACACACACACACACACACACTCTTCAAATAAACATTCTAGTTGTTGTAGCAGGAGATTGGGTCCTCATTTGTCATTGCCAGAGAATCCCCTACTTCAACTTTGACTTATATATATATTCCCTTGGCTTTTATAATTCTGCTGCCTATTTCTATGACCACTCTCTGTCAGTCTTCTTCAAGCATTCCAGTTTCCCTGACAACTTCTTTTTTTTTTTTTGGCCAGGGCTGGGTTTGAACCTACCACCTCCGGCATATGGGACCGGCACCCTACTCCTTGAGCCACAGGCGCCACCCCCCTGACAACTTCTTAACTGTACATAATCTAAGACTCTATGCTAAGCTCTCTGCCCATTTCGCATTCTTATTCTAAGCAATCTCCTTGGATAACCTTACCTATATCCATAAATTTCATCCGTAACTTCCAGGGTAGCACCTTCCAAATAAACACTTAATACAAACTCTTAGCAAAGGTTCATCCCATATTTCATATCAAATTCCATGTCAAATTTTCTTCCATAAAGTATCTCTATTGCATACTTCCTCACTCAGTTCCACATCCTTACAACCATTAGAATCCAATTAGTCAACAAAATGACTTATAATGTAGACTGTAAATCACCTAAAATGCCTTATCTCTAACATCTTCAGCAAAACAACAAAGTTGTATCATCCAACTTTCATATGATTAGACTCAGCCAATTAGTACACAGCAAACTTTGCATAGGTTTTATTCGTTTGAAAGTAAACATATGCCTAAAGTGGTCCCAAAAAGACTGAAAAGGACTTACATTTCAGTTAGAGAGAGATTTTCCTCTTTCTCATCAAATGGGACAAGAAATCACATTGCCTTGATTATTACTGTCAACATTCTGTCAACCAAAAGCAGAACCAATATAAAGACAAAGTGGACACTGAGGATGGCAGAATGTTGAGGGAGAGATAATCCATGTCCATAATGAAATCACTGAGTTCAAGTCATGATTCTTACTTTTGGATTTTCAATTATGTGAGATTGTTTCCTGAATGTTTAAGTCAGTTGGGGAAACGGTTTTCTGTCTTTTATTCTTAGAACATTTCAACTTCCTTTTATCTATACTGTCTCCCACCATCTTCCATGTCGCCATATCTATCCAAATAGCACTAGAATGAAGTTCCAGAAAAACAATTCTGAACAAGTCATACTCTTCAAGCCTTCAATCTTTAAAAAATCCTTCAAACTATACAATAAAAATCATATTGAATATCCTCTATGTATTATATACCTACTGTGCAGGGCCCTAGAGAACCAATGACAAATAAAGTACAGATATAACGGCACATGCCTTTTTGCCCCTCATGGAGTTTAGTCAAGTAGGGGAAAAAGACAATATACAAAATATAAATATTTACACTACTATGTGACAGACAATAGTGAGAAATACCTATTTTCAAAGCAATAAGCAAAAGACTAACATCAAGGAAGTAACATTTTAAGTTGGAACCTAAAAAATGAAAATGAATTAGCCATTAAGATTTCTGAGGGAAGAGCAATTCCATAGAAAGAGTTCCAGAGAAAGGGGACTACACCATGTAACTCTGAAGAAAAACAACTGCCACTCTATGAACATCATACAGTAGTAGACTGAATTATATACAGGGACCACAAAAAGAGAAGAGGCATGAGATAAATTAGAAAAGTTGGCTGGCGCAGATTTCTCAAAATCTACTAATGTAGTCAATAACAGACCATTTTGAGAAGACAATACGGTAAACTAGACTTTTCCAATTTCCTTAAGAATTCTTCAAACATATTGATGTGCCATGTGTCATATTTCTCACACAGATACATCTATAAATATGACATGTACATTTTATTTATGTCCATATAATAAATTCTGAAACCTTCATCACTAGAAACCTTCATCACTACTTAAAATCATTTTCTGAGCAGGGCAAAATATAAAAAAATAGTTAAACACATACTCCTTTCATAGCATTGAACAGCCTTTCATGACTTAGAAAAAGGTCTTCAGATTTAAATCATCTGTGCAGCTTTAAAAATACTAGTATCTACAAATACCCTACAAAAATTCTGAAGAGGAACTAAACATCAGTATATTTAAAAGTCGCCTCAGTAATTCTATTATATAGCAAGGACTGAGAATAACTGTACAAAGGTTATCTTTCCAACTTCCTCACTCTAAAGCAGTTTCTTCAAAATATACTTTCATTCTTTTCATATACTTTTCATTTCTTTCCATGACCTGAAATCACCTTTACTTTTACAGTTAAAATATCTGAATGTTCATTTTCTAAGGATCTACATAACCACAAAATTCTCATTATTGTGTATATTAACTACTGAACTAGCAATTGCCAGTACATCACTTTGAAAAATGAAAAATTTCTTTAAAATCTTCCTAATAACTAGCAAAAACTAGCTGTCTCATAAAAACATACTGACTGACTTTATGCTACTGTGTGCTTACTATTTGACGAAAAGCCTGTTTAATATGTAGTAAGTATAATAAAGAAAGAAGATTGTTCACTACTTAAGAGGTCAAGATTATTTCAAGCTGAAGTAGTATGCTACAGATATCAAATTGTTCTTTGTAGAACATTACAGGTAAGTTTCATTTCCTTTTTATTAAGCACAATAAATATAAAATACAATTAAACCCTGACATAGCTTTTAACTCAGAGTCTATGGACTCTAGGTTGTGTCACAGATAAAAAGGCATCTGAGTTCAGTATTTCCAATAATAAGTGCCTTTAAATAAGTCTTAAACATTCTGATCTTCATCTTAATTTTATACTAAAGCAAATCGTTATTATAGCAAGGTTCTAGACCACACGACAAAAGAACTGTTTTGGACACTGATCTCCAATCACAGGGTAATATAAAAATTACTTCGTGTTTGTTTAAGAATCTATGGTCAGCATGTGTTTTGGAAAATTTACAACATTTTATTACATCTCAGTTTCCATAGCTTTTATTCTTTATAACTTTAGCATGTAACTCCATCTTCTCCAAAACAGTAACCTGATGCCCTTTAATGTTAGGTTAAAACATATACCACGTGCAGAGACAAGACAACCTCAAGAAGAATATACATCAGCACAACTCTCCCTTCTCATTCTTTTAATTAGGAACCCACAATGCCACTAGTGGCATATCCCCTGCTTGCTTACTCCAAGAGTGTATTATCTGGTTATATTCTGTTTACAAATCAACTGAAAAATAAGAAGGTAGGTACTTATCTTTCAACAATACCAAGTCAGAAAGAAATGCTTCTAATGCAAAGTAAGCACAGTCACTGCTTCTACCAGTTAAGTGTGGAACCAAACTGGCTTCTAGAACAATTTTATGCTCTTCCTCTGGGTCAGGATGGGAGTGAGGGAAGGTAGGGGACAGGACTTATAAACTTTTGTTACATTCTCTCCTATACATTTATAGGTCTTCCTACCTGGCACTCCAAAATAAATAAGAGTTCCTCTTTTCCTATATATTTCCTACCAAAGACCTAAGTATCTTACTGAAAGGTTTATATAAAAAGATTTCCCAGAAAGCAGAATAACTTGTGCTCCAAAGTGTTAACATTATTTTCTTTCCTGGGACACAGAATGCCAGCATTCTAGGTATTTAAGGGAAAACAACAAGAGACAAAATTGCTAAGCAAGTTTGAGAAAACCAACATGGTAATCTGGGGCTACCTATACTATCTAGAGATAAGAATCCTTTCCATTTCCATTATCTACTAGACACTGAGACATTAACCACCACTATAAGATCTGGAAAAGTACCTCATAAAATAGGGAGCCGCTTAAGAGTTAAGGGTAATACAATGAGTGGTTTCATGGTTTCTAATAGCTCTTTTCCTCCCTCTCCCACAGAACAGCTTTTTAAAGCGTATGTTTTATGAAACTAAGATCAGAGAGAGATAAAAACATGAACACATGAACAAACAGAAAATCCTATACTTCACTGTCAGAAGGTTTAAGACTCTTCAGATTTGTCCCAGCCATGTGTTGAAAAGCACCCTCTCTTAACCAAGGGACCAAGGGTGGAATTTTGTTTTTATTTAAAAGAAAATAACTTACCAATATTTAATATTCAGACTGGCATTGGCTCTCTCCTTATACATATACCCACTCTTATTTTTCCTGTTCCTTGTACCTAGTCTGTTAAAGGCATGTCAAGTTAATAAGGAGAATATTTGAAAATACTTAGAATCATTTCCCTTGTTATACAGTAACTGTCTTGTACAACTATTAAAAAAAAAAATCCTATTTCCACACTTAAACTTTAAGAACCAATACTTTATATTAAATTTTAAAATTCAATTAATTTAGAATTTAATTCATTCCAATTAAGAGTTTTGGTGATTTTAATGAGTTTTTAAAAGGGAAAAAAATGTCCTTTATATTTATTCACATGTTTACCATTTCTGGCATTTTTTTTATTACTTTAAGTAGTTCCAATTGCCCATTTAGTATCATATTCCTTCTGCCAAAAATACCTTTAACACTTTCTGTACTATAGCTCTCTCAGATTCTCTTTGTCCGAAAATTTATTTTGCCTCCTTTTCTGAAAGGTATTTTTGTTAGGAAAGTTAACAGTTATTTTCTTCCAGGCTTTAAGGTTTTCTATCAAAGGTTTACATAAAACTTACTTTGATGGGTCATAAAGTGGTTTTCTTTATATTTCTTCTTTTTGGGGTTTACTGAACTTCTTGGATTATTAGGCTTATTTTCACCATATCTGAAAATATTTCAGCCATTATTTCTTCAAGTGTTTTTTGTGTCCCTTCTCTCCCCTTTTACCAAATACTCCAGTTACACGTAAGTAAGAGCACTTGATATTGTCATTCAGGTAACCAACATTCTGTTCGTATTTTCTTATACATTTTGGATAGTTTTTATTGCTGTCTTCAAGTTCAGTAATACTTCCTTCTGTAGTCTCCAATCTGCTGGACATTCCATTCAGTGTTTTTCATTTCAGATACAATATTCTTCAACTCCAAAAGTTCAGTTAAGGTCTTTCTTATATTTTCCAATTCTTAAACCATCATTTTCATGTTTTTCTTCCCTTTGTAAGCACAGGGAAATATTTATAATAAGTATTTTAATGTACCTGGTCCACCATTTCTGTCATTTCTGGCTATTTCTATTGACTATTTTTTTCTCCAGGTTCTGTTACTATTTTCCTGCTTCTTTCCATACCTGGCAATGTTTGATCAGATAGCAGATGCTATGAATTTTACATCTGGCCATCTACAGATTTTTGGGTGTTCTCTGTGCAGTTCCCTCCCACTCTGGCTCTCTGCCCTACAAACTGTAGCTGCCTTGGCCTCCCTAAACACTGTGTATTCAGCTTCACAGGAAAACAGGCTGTTTGGCTTTCTACTTTTTGCTGCCTTTGAACTCCTTCTAGGCAATAAGCAAAAGAAATTGAGCTCGCCTTCGCTGGTTTCCTTTCTCAGTGATCAGTCCTATGCTGCCTAATGTCCAATGTCTGAAAACCAGCATTTCATATACACCATCCAGTTTTCTAGTTATTTAACTAAGGAATATAAATTCACTTCCTACTACCCCATCATGGCCAGGATTTTGAACAGATAAATGTAATAAAAAATATATACATTTTTTTAATATGACCAACAACTTATTTTAGAGAATATGAGAAGTCACTATTTAAATTTTAATAAAACTGTTCCCTAATGGGTGAAGGGCACTATTAAGAAAATGAAACCATACTGGGACCTGAACAAACTAAAAAGCTTCTACACAGCCAAGAACACAGTAAGTAAAGCAAGCAGACAGCCCTCAGAATGGGAGAAGATATTTGTAGGTTATGTCTCTGACAAAAGTTTAATAACCAGAATCCACAGAGAACTCAAACGTATTAGCAAGAAAAGAACAAGTGATCCCATCTCAGGGTGGGCAAGGGAAGAGAAACTTCTCTGAAGAAGACAGGCGCACAGCCTACAGACATATGAAAAAATGCTCATCATCCTTAATCATAAGAGAAATGCAAATCAAAACTACTTTAAGATATCATCTAACTGCAGTAAGATTAGCCCACATCACAAAATCCCGAAACCAGAGATGTTGGCATGGATGTGGAGTAAAGGGAACACTTCTACACTGCTGGTGGGAATGCAAACTAATACATTCCTTTTGGTAAGATGTTTGGAGAACACTTAGAGATCTAAAAATAGACCTGCCATTCGATCCTACAATTCCTCTATGAGGTATATATCCAGAAGACCAAAAATCACATTACAACAAAGATATATGTACCACAATGTTTACTGAAGCCCAATTCATAATTGCTAAGTCATGGAAGAAGCCCGAGTGCCCATCGACCCACGAATGGATCAATAAATTGTGGTATGTGTACACCATGGACTATTATGCAGCCTTAAAGAAAGATGGAGACTTTACCTCTTATATGTTTACATGGATGGAGCTGGAACATATTCTTCTTAGCAAAGTATCTCAAGAATGGAAGAAAAAGTATCCAATGTACTCAGCCATACTACAAAACCAATTTATAGCTTTCTTATGAAAGCTACAACCCAATTATAGCCCAAAAAGAAGGGGAAAGAGGAGAGGGAGGGGAGGGGAAGGGGGACGATGGGTAGAGGGAGAGTAATTGGTGGGATCACACCTACGGTGCATCTTACAAGGGTACTTGTGAAACTTACTAGGTGTATTGGTTGTTTTTTTGTTTATTTTGTTTGTTTATTTATATTCTCAAGAATATAAATGTCTTGAGAAATGCCGTAAAGGTTATGTTAACCAGCTAAATGAAAACATTTCAAATTGTATATAAAACTAGCACATTTTACCCCATGATTGCATTAATGTACACAGCTATGATTTTAATTAAAAAAAAGAAAGAAAGAAAATGAAGCCAGCAATATACTTCTTACATTTGATTGTACATATCCTGATAAGATGGGTTTTTCAGAGAAGACAGATGTACAGGGTGCCATGAAGTTAGTGTGCAATTTAAAATAGTGTGCACTTTATGGCCACCCTGTACATAGCCACATACTAAAGTAAACTGACCTGAGACACACACCTAGCAATAACTAGATCCCAAAGGACTAACATGGGACTAAATTATACATAAAAATATAAATTATACATAAAATATTCTTAAATGTAAAAAAAAAAAGAGAGAGAATAATACAAACTTCCATGCTGAGCAGAGTCCATGAGAAAGACGTGAAGCTAGGAGGAATGTACATGACATATTCAGGGAATAGAGAGAAAGTGGCTACCAATAACAAAGGCAAAATATGATTATTCAAAATATAATTTAGAACTCAGTTATTAGAGGACCTTAAATTTGCACTATTGGGTTTTTTTTTGTTTGTTTTGAGACAGAGCCTCAAGCTATCATCCTGGGTAGAGTGCCGTAATGCTACGGCACTCACAGCAACTTCCAACTCCTGGGCTTAAGTGATTCTCTCCGCTCAGCCTCACAAGTAGCTGGGACTATAGGCGCCCACCATAATGCCCTATTTTTTGGTCAGAGTTGTCATTGTTGTTGGCAGGCCCGGGCCAACATTTGAACCTGCCAGCTCCGGTGTATGTGGCTGGCACCTCAGCCGCTTGAGCTACAGGCACCGAGCCAGTACTACTGGTTTTTATGTGAGAAATGACAGTAATTTCAACAAACAGTGCTGGATCATCTAGACATTGGCATGCAATGTGAAATATGAGCCAGACAAGGAGCTACACTGAGAGAAATCAGTTAAGGGAGAGAATAGTTTAGGCAAGATAACGACAGGTTAGACTAAAACATCAACAGTAGAAACAAAAGCAATTCTAAAAAAGTATTCAAGTTTTGGTACATATAAGCTAATCCACTAGAGATAACCACTATTCCTTCTGTGCACAGAACTTATTTTCTCCAAGTAAGTAATGAGTAATGTTTTTAACAAAATATATACAGTACATTGGAATAACTTTTCAAGTTTACATGACAAATACATACATTAGCTAGTGACACTAAATAGTATATAATTATTTCCATGTTTAAGAACTCACTTTTATGCCTTCTAAGAAATTCTTTAAAAGCTGAAACACTATAAAAACAATAAAAGCTTAGTTTTCTTATAAATTATTTCAAATAACTATAATTAAACACTACATTCTACTAAAATAATAATTTTTTTTTCTTTTTGCAGTTTTTGGCTGGGGCAGGGTTTGAACCCCCCACCTCTGGCATATGGGGTCGGCACCCTACTCCTTTGAGCCACAGGCGACGCCCAGTAATGATTTAATTTTTAATGAATGCTAATTCTTGTTAAGTTTGAATAAAAGCTTCATTTCCTATCAATTTATTTATTTATTTTCAGTTTTTGGCCAGGGCTGGGTTTGAACCCGCCACCTCCAGCATGTGGGGTCAGTGCCCTACTCCTTTGAGCCACAGGCGCTGTCCCCTTATCAATCTTTCTTTGTTTTGAGACAGAGTCTCACTTTGTCGTTCTAAGTACAGTGCTGTGGCATCACAGCTCACAGCAACCTCCAGCTCTTGGGCTTAGGCAATTCTCTTGCCTCAGCCTCCCAAGTAGTTGGGACTACAGGCGCCTGCCACAGCTATTTGTTGTTGTTGTTGTTGCAGTTTGGCCGGGGCTGGGTTCAAACCCACCGTCGTCCTTGGTATATGGGGCCAGCGCTCTACTCACTGAGCTACAGGCGTTGCCCAATTTCCTGTCAATCTTAATAAACTAATCCCTCCCAGAAAACTTGACTCCTCACAATAAATACTGAGCATCTATTAAAAATCAGCCTAAACGATTCTACTGAGGATTTTCCTTTAAATGAGAATGAAAGAAATAATTTCTTTTTTTTTTGAAAGTGGAAATTCAGCCTCACCTTTCTCTTCAGGCTTTAAAGGAAAATACTTCTTCTCTGAAGCTATCAGCTCAGGCTTTGGAGCTAGAGTAAAAAATATGAGGTTAATACTTTAAAAAGAAAATAGGCTTTAGAGCAAAAGACAATTCTACTACTAAAACATACAGATTAGTTTAAAAATAATATCAGATGAAACCATGATTTAACAGAAAGAACAATATACCAAAATCACTAGGCTCGATCTCTAATCCTGGATTTGCCCATATTATTCTAAATATTATAATAACTCTGTGTTCTCAGATCCTTCTTTGTCAAGTTTAAGTGTTAGAATTCATATCCTTGACCTCACCACAGTTTATGAGAATTTCCTGAGATGACCAAAAATTTATTTTTTTCAATGTCCTGAGTACTTGAAATGTGAATTTTGTGACTGAGAACTGAACTTTTTATGTTAATTTTAATTAATTTTAAAAAGTCTCAGGTAGCTAGTGACTACCATATTGAATAGTGCAGCTTTGGTAAACTTCCAATACCCACTTCTATAAAAATTAATTACTTTTAACTTTTCCTTTCCTCGATCTTGGATTAATTAGGTCACAAAAATATAAAGCTGAAATCAAGGGTTAGAGAAAAGGACATTACTCTAAAAAATAGAAAATCTGTTAAGAAATAAAGAAATTTATTGTACTTATAAAAATCAGATAATGGATGGTAGAATTTATGGAAATAAAGAACCAAATTATGAAATGTTTACTCATTTCTAAGGTATACTATAATTTATTCAACTATTTAAATTCATCTACTTTGTTTAACCCTTAGGATGCTCTCTGAAAGAAGAGCACATAAATAATTAGCATTTGAGAGATAAACAAATAGATTTATTTGAAAAGGTAGAATCACTAATTGTTCAGATCAGTCTATTGAATTTTCTCTCTCTCTCCTCTTTCTTTCTTGTTTTGAGACAGGGTCTTACTCTGTTGCTCACTGCAATCTCATGCTCCTGAATTTAAGCAATAAACTCCTGCCTCAGCCTCCCAAGCAGCTGGGACTACAGGCATGCTTATTTTTCTTTTTTTTTGTAGAGTGAGAATCCCACTATGCTGCTCAGGTTGGTCTTGAACTCCTGACCTCCTGCCTCAGCCTCTCCAAGTGCTAGGATTATAGGCATGAGCCACTGTGCCTGACCTATTAAAATTTTCATTTGTATAAAAAGGTTTAAAATTGGTCAATTCTATTAACTCAAAACTACATATAATTAAGCATCTGAATTATTTCCAAATCCCTATTTTATACCATTTATCACTTTAAAAAATGACTACTAAAGCATATACATATGAATGCTCAATTTTTATATATTTCTTAAAAATTTTATAGAGCACATCACACTTGTTTCTACTAATAAAAATTAATAGTTTACATTAGACCAAATTATACCATTTTAGAATTTAAAAATACTAAAAATAGCTAACTGAATAAAGTATCTTTTACATACCTGGACCCTTAGTGGGAGGTGGTGGTTTCTTTGGTTTCTGTTGAAATAATAAAAGTGAAAAGAGTTGACTGGCTACATACTGAATACTTATGGTTAAAACAAATTCTGATTATTAATAATCTAAATTATATGAATGTTTCTCCTCCTTTCATCCTTGCCAAAAATTATAAAATGTAGGCGGTACCTGTGGCTCAGTCGGTAAGGCGCCGGCCCCATATACTGAGGGTGGCGGGTTCAAACCCAGCCCCGGCTGAACTGCAACTAAAAAATAGCTGGGCATTGTTGCAGGCGCCTGTAGTCTCAGCTACTCGGGAGGCTGAGGCAAGAGAATCGCTTAAGCCCAGGAATTGGAGGTTGCTGTGAGGTATGATGCCACAGCACTCTACCCAGGGAGACACAGTGAGACTCTGTCTCCAAAAAAAAAAAAAGTCAAATATTCCAAAAATGATCACTGGATTGGACAAACCTAAAACATCTTAATGAGCAAAAATGTTCTGCCATGCCTCCCCTTAAGATTCCTAATCACTATTTTACCTGTCTTTCACACCTGAGGGAGACAGGTAGGGAAAGAGAAAGAAGATTAGTACAAAGGAGAGTGAGATCTTGATTTAAAGAAAAAAAAAAAAAAAAAGGCAGCAATAGACAGACTAAGCTTTTACTCTTAACTGCATAACTCTCAAAGGGAAGGCTGAAGACAAAGGCCTGTTCTCTGTCAATTATAAGCATTCATTCATATTTTAAGACTTAATTTAATACTTTAAAAAAACTAAGACACATTTCTAAGTATCTGAATTTGGTTTTTTCCAAATCAAGAATAACTGATAAGCAATAATGTATAAGCACATAACAAAAGCAGAGAAAAAAAAGTGTTCCTTAAGCATAAAAATAAAGCATATGAAGATTGAATTCAATCTAGCAAAAGAAAGCCCTCAGAGAGTCTAAGCTTCCATAGAGTAAATCTCCAATAATTTACTTAAGTGAAAGACTGCAAAGGTTAGAGTTCTGCATTGGCTTAAACCAAATATAGTAGTCCCGCCTCCTTCTGTGTGCTTCTATTTACTCTCCATCTCTTTATTTTAAAAACTCAATTAGACTCCCATGCATAGAAAAAAAGAGGATTAAGTTGTAGAAAGGCAAAAGACCCCTGACAGATGATGATTCAGCCTCACATTATTCTGAGAAGTGGCATAGAAGGAGGCCAAGACTCTGCTTCTTGCCCTTCCAAAAATACACTAACAGACTAATAATAATATCAACATTTTAAAATGAACTAAAGATTTTCAACATTAAATAATGCAATTTCTTTCAGGAAAATACTAAGTAATCCAACGAGAATGGCCAGTCTTTTTTAGGGGGGGGTAGGGGGATGGTAAATATAAAGTAAAAGGTTTAAGGCTATTTTTCAGCATATTCAGGTGTGGGGGAATTGGGAGAGGAGGAATAAGGCTCAGAATAAAATAGTTTTATTATAATTCAAGTAACTTTTATCTGTATACAAATCTGAAAACTTCATAAAAATTATTCAATGACAATGTAAAAACCTTGTTTTCAAAACAGAACAATATTAGCAGAATGTTCTTTCAAGTATTATCATTACTAAAAAACAAAAGCTTACTGGATAATCTTTATCAAGTTCATTTATTTGAACAGCAAAATTGTCTGGAAATACTCCTTCTTTGCCATTAAGTTCACCCTTCCACCAGCCAGCTTCTCCAGTCTCCTGAAAAGCAGAAATAATTAAGATAATTAAACAGATTAAAAAAAACAGAATAATTAAGATAACAGAAGCTATCTTTAAATAAGGAAAAGTATTTATAACAAAATAGGATAATATTGGATTTTATTATTTTTACAAAAAAAAAAGGAAAACTAAACAGATTATAATGTCCTCCTAAAAGAAAATATTCCTTACATATTACTTTCAGCAGTAGTTACAAAATTAGGTGTTTTTTTTTTTTGGTGGTTTTTGGCCAGGGCTGGGTTTGAACCCGCCACCTCTGGCATATGGGACTGGCGCCCTACTCCTTGAGCCACAGGTGCTGCCCAAAATTAGGTTTAATTTTTAAAAATAAGTCAATTTCAAAATTCTATTAAAAGTTCCTAAGGGAAAAGAGGAAAGATAAAAGGAAAAGAAGTGGGAAAGAAAGGAAGGTGGAGAAACAGAATATGAATTTCCAAACTTCATCTTTCTTAAGTTATAGTAAAAATGAATCACGTTATTCAGCTGCTTTAAAAATTAACAAAATCTGTGAAGTTTCTTCCAAATACTCATCTTTTCATGGAAAATTGTTATCAGTTCAAACTATAAGAATATTAAAATAACATACATTTATGAGATTCCTGTTAAAAGAATATATTTTAGTTATTCTTGCCATCGAAAAGAAAACTATTGCTAATTGTATGAGATGATGGATATGTTCATTTGCTTCATACAACAGGACCTTTTTAACTACCTCTATGTATCCCATATCATCCTTTAAGAATACACACTAAGAATTATTTAAAAAAAATTACTGTACAGTAAGCCATGTGATAAAAAAGTCAATTTAAAACAATGAAAAAATTTTCAAAATTTTTCTACAGGGTTATAGCAAAACAAAATGTTTATAATTTTCCTATATTACATAATGCATAGTTATTATGGCATTCTGCCAATACTAATACTACTTGTTTTCTCTTTATCTTGCCTTCAAATTCATTACCAGCTATAAAATGGGTTCATTCTTTGAAATAGCTACATCATAACCATTTACAACATATTGCTAAACATTTAGGTTGGTCTCTACTTTTTCTTCTTTTAATACTATAAACTATACTCCAAACAGTACCTTGGGGGAGGTAGGTAAAATAGAAGTGAAGACAGAAACCTGTGAAAATGGGGTTAGTAGAGGAAGAAAACAAGTACAATGGCTAAAAATAATTCCTAATTTATCAATTATAACAAATATACAATAAAAGTTAGCTTTTTAAAAAATAGAAGAAACTTTCTGAGTGTTTATTATGTGCAGAGTTCTCAGGACCCAGAAACAAGGTAAAGTCCCAGGATTTCTAGAAGTTATATTCTAGGGGGAAATATAAGAATTTTTGAAAAAAATTTCTATAAATAAATAATTCACTGAAAAGTTAAGAAATTATCTTACCTTACTTATCAAATGAATTATCTCCCCCTCTTTAAAAGTAAGTTCATCTTCATTGGTACCTTCATATGCAAATAATGTTCTACAGTATTCCTTAGCTGAAATAAAGCATGTAAATAATGTGGATTACACAAATTGACTCATTCAATAAACACTTCAAAGCCTCTGGTTGTGTGCAAAATGCACTAGATGTTATTCAGCTTAATTCAGGAACTTGGTCATTTATCGTTCAAATTTTAAAATTTAACTTATAGTCAACACTGCATGTGAAGTAACATGTCATTTATTATTCATTAAAATATTTATTAAGTGCCTGCTATGTTCCGGGCACAGTTCTAACTACAAGAGTATACATCAATGAACACAAATATACCAAACGACTTGACCTTGTGATACTTAGATATACTAGAATTTAATATTCTGATCAAGCAGTACATTGTAACAAATGCCTTTAACAAGTCTAATACATGTGAGTTATTATTCAACAATTTTTTTATTCAAAAACTTACCTTTAATTTTACCTTCAGTGTCTGTTTTTGTTATTTCCACACTCTGAGTTTTGGATCCTAATGACTGTATGATTAATGGCTATAATAGAAAATGATGGCTGGCATTAACCGTATTGAATAAAATAATATTATAAAGTTTCCCTTTATAGTTATCCAGCTTTTCCTGACTGCTAGGTTACTGATGTGACTAAAAACTCCGTAATGAAAACAATAAAGATTTAAAAGTTCCTTAAATGATAACTAATTTTTTTAACCTCCTTATCTTAAAGATAATAAACAGACTCTGATGTCCATAATACGTTTTTTGGGTTTTTAACTTTACAATCTCTAAAATAAGAATAATAGCATTTGAGAATTTACTATGTGCCAATCTGAGTTAACCACTTCATTTACATTGTAACTATCCTCTTACTATCTGCATAAAGCAGACATTATTATTCACTCTTATAAATTAGAAAGCAATTATGTGCCCACAATAACAGGAATTTAGTAGTAGACCCCACATTTGAACCTAGAACATCTGATTCCAAAAAGTGGGCTCTTAATAGCACCAAACTTAACCTTAAAAAGACAAAGAGGGGAAAAAAAATTCTTTATACTTCATTTTTATCTGAAGGAAAACATTGATATAATGTTAAAACCATTTTAACTAGTCTACTAGACATTTTTCCATGTTAACTGACTTCAAGTCCTACCATTTAACTAATACCACTATTTGCATGAGTTCTCCCCCCAGAAACAACAGTTCATTTGACCCTAGATTTCATTAAAAATCTGAACACGCTGCTAATGTTACTTACCACTGTGTTTTCTATTTGTCTTCTAATATATTCACTTTAATTTCCCCCAATTCTAACCACATCTTCTAATCTGATGTCACCTATAGACACAGGATGTGCTTCCTACTTTATCAGTTCTTAGATCAGTGATCAATGCAAGCATCACAAGGGTAACTCTGAGACTGATTTCACTAACAATAACTCTGAGTAGCAGACACTGTAAGTGATGATTGAAAGATTACTAATAGAATCATTAATCAAATAAAGGTAGCTTTAGATTTGGAGGGGGCACAAGTCTAATGTCTATCTTTGTTAGTACTACAAGAATTGTTTCTTCAACATTCCTACTGGTTACATGGCTGTAGAGCACCATTCCATACACCACGAAAATTCCAGTCTCTACATGAATCAATTGGGGCCAGGTGCAAGGGTCACACCTGTAATCCCAATACTATGAGAAGCTGAGATGGGAGGATTGCCTGAGCTCAGGAGTTCGAGACCAGCCTGAGCAAGAGGGAGACTGCATCTCTACTAAAAGAAAAACAAATTAGTTGGCATTGTGACAGATGTGTATAGTCCTAGCTATTTAGGAAGCTGAGGCAAGAGGGTCACTTGAGCTCAGGAATGAAAATGCTACAAGCTAGGCTGACACCAAAGCACTATAGGCCAGGAGGGAGGGAAGGAGGAAGGAAAGGAAGGAGGAAGAAAAAGAAGAGGAAGGGAGGGAGAAAGAGAGAAAGGGAGGGGGGAAGAGAATGAGGGAGGGAGGGAAAAGAAAGAGTCATAGTCCCCATAATCTTAAAGCCAGACGTCTTAGAGCTAGAAGTGTGTAGATAGTCAAAGTTCTCTTCCCTGAACCCAACTCCTCACTATTACATAGGAAAATATGTAATAAGCTGGGGCAGGGGAATAGGGACTAAAGCCACCCAGCTCAGAAGGAAATTCCAAATTCCAGAATATATTTCACTAACCAAAACACTGGCTATTAATGAAATGTAGCTAAACTAAGCATATAAGTACTAAAATATTTTAAGCTCTTAAGAGTTAAAAAGGTACAAAGGAGAACTACAGTATAAACTATACCCTGAAAGTCAAGGGAAGAGCCTCCTCTCTGAGGTATATAGTCTAAATCACCATAGAACTGATACCAGAACAATTACAAAATGTATCCTAAAAAAAAAGTGTCCTAAAGAGACTACAGCTATTTTACCACCAAAATAAAATCATAAGGTTTTATTTTAAAGCCTCTTATTAGATCTTACAATTTATAATTCACTTTGTTTCATTTCACATTATGAATAACAATACTAAAAAAATTATATGTACATTAAGAGGAAGATTAGTAAATTCAACCATTACTGACAAGATACAGGAAAGTTAAATAGTGCCTGAGTATGTTGTTAATTCATCTTAAAATAGACCATTTTAGGTCTACTTCGAATTAAAAGAAAAAAATGTAAAAGTTTAGCTTAAAAAAGCAAAGAAAAAACACCTCCCCTTTTTGTTTACAATGTGATAACTAAAACACTAAACCTCCCAATAAGAAAAGCCGATTTAGATTTATCAAGACAAGCATTCTAATTTTATACAATTTGATCACAAACATTAATCACCGTAAATGTGGAGAGAAAACTATTTCTCACAGCCTTCTCACTCAAAACAAATTATTAATTGATCTCAAAACAGAAAATGTATCACAGTTGAAAACTGACTTTTACATTTTAAAAATGCTTAATGAGAACAAGTAGAGTCATTCTAAGTTAAAGTTGTCATTACTACCTTTTCTGATTTTTTTTCTTCTGTTTCACTACTGGATGTTCTTGTCCTAAGTTTCACAGAGCCTTCTTTAAAAATATCTCCAAATCCAACTCCTCGAATTTTCTTTGGCTGTGTAATTGATCCAGGTGCAGCTTCACTCCCATTCCCAGGAGAGGGTAAAGGTGAAGTAGGCCCAGTCAAAACAGTTTCTGAAATAATAATTTGTATATGAAGAATAACATATATAATCACGAAAATCTTATTACCTTCCATAATGTCTACACTCCATATGCCTCCAATGAAAAATGATAGAATAAAAATAACAAGTAAGTACTGAAATATCCAAAAGAGGAAAACTTATCTTTTCTGGTGTATAAAACAACACAATTTTAGGTATATTTAATTCATAAAGCATTAATTAATAAATTTAGGAAATCGACGACAGACAAATGGCTAACAAACACATGAAAAAATGTTCATCATCTCTATATATTAGAGAAATGCAAATCAAAACAACCCTGAGATATCATCTAACCCCAGTGAGAATGGCCCACATCACAAAATCTCAAAACTGCAGATGCTGGCGTGGATGTGGAGAGAAGGGAACACTTTTACACTGCTGGTGGGACTGCAAACTAGTACAACCTTTCTGGAAGGAAGTATGGAGAAACCTCAAAGCACTCAAGCTAGACCTCCCATTTGATCCTGCAATCCCATTACTGGGCATCTACCCAGAAGGAAAGAAATCCTTTTATCATAAGGACACTTGTACTAGACTGTTTATTGCAGCTCAATTTACAATCGCCAAAATGTGGAAACAGCCTAAATGCCCACCAACCCAGGAATGGATTAACAAGCTGTGGTATATGTATACCATGGAATACTATTCAGCCATTAAAAAAAACGGAGACTTTACATCCTTCGTATTAACCTGGATGGACGTGGAAGACATTATTCTTAGTAAAGCATCACAAGAATGGAGAAGCATGAATCCTATGTACTCAATTTTGATATGAGGACAATTAATGACAATTATGGTTATGGGGGGGGGACAGAAAGAGGGAAGGAGGGAGGTGGGTGGGGCCTTGGTGTGTGTCACACTTTATGGGGGCAAGACATGATTGCAAGAGGGACTTTACCTAACAATTGCAATCAGTGTAACCTGGCTTATTATACCCTCAATGAATCCCCAACAATAAAAAATAAATAAATAAAATAAATAAATAAATAAATAAATTTAGGAAATCATATCAAACAAGGTCCTTAAGAAGAGCTATCAAATGTATAGCTTTTGGCCACACATAATATAATGTAAGAATACAACTTTAAAGAGACAAAGTATAATCATTTTTAACAGATATGACTTAACCTGATCAAAGTTAGGGTGTGTATCTGAATATAAAAACTGAGAATATTGGGCGGTGCCTGTGGCTCAAAGGGGTAGGGTGCCGGCCCCATATGCCAGAGGTGGAGGGTTCAAACCTAGCCCAGACCAAAAACTGCAAAAAAAAAAAAAACCCTGAGAGTATTGTTTTCAGTACATTTTTCCGGGTAAATCAAGCACAGCTTTAATCAGACTCTCAAAGAGCCTTATACTCTAAGAAGCAAAGTTCCAAAGTAAATCATCCAAGAAAATTTCAGGAACATTTCAGACTGGAGAGAAAGGATAAGGAAAAATGTGGTATCAATACATCAAAGAAAGTCAATGCATTTAAGTACAGCAGAACATTAACAGGATTAATAAAAATAAGAGTTATCTGGGCAGCACCTGTGGCCCAAAGGAGTAGGGCGCGGGCCCCATATACTGGAGGTGGTGGGTTCAAACTCAGCCCCAGCCAAAAAAAAAACAAAAATGTAAAAAAAAAAAAAAAAAAAAAAAATAGGAGTTATCATTATATGAGGATAATTCTTTGAGAAGCACTTTGCTAAACACTGTACTTGAATTATCTAATTTTCATAGCCATTCTGTGGGCTTATTAACATTAAACAGTGTTATTCTTCATTTTATAAATAAGTAAACTTATGCAAGGATATGGTAAGAATTTTCCCAAGGATCTACAAGTAGTAAATAACAAAGCTAATATGAAGTCTGAATTCTAGATGATCCCACAAAACTGAAGTCCTTAAAAACTTCAATATAAGGCCTCAACCCACAAATGCCTTCAATCTAATGTGAGAATTTTGGAGGTGGTAAAAAAAGGTTAATTCCACATTCTCAGGCTACCTCATTGTTAAAACTGTACCCTATATAGTTTAATATATAGCTTTAATAACCAACTATCAGACAAAACAATATGTAGACACAGATAAATATATGAGGTATATACCAAAGAAGACTTTTAAAATACAATAATCTCTGGTATTAATAAAACACATATTGTTGGGGGCAAGACACAATTCTAAAAGGTACTTTACCTAACAAATGCAATCAGTGTGACCTGGTTTCTTGTACCCTCGATGAATCACAACAATAAAAATAAATAAATAAATAAAACACATATCGATGAAGACAGTTTTAGCAGGTGAGTCTGAGGTACAATTTTCCGTTACAGTATTTGCTTATAGCCATAAAACAAATTGTTTTTATTCAGTGGCTATAACGCTTATTGGTCACTAAAATATATATCACTAAAATAGGTGTAAAGATATTGAAAATATCTTGTACTAATGTATAAGCTAATTATTTCTGGCTCAGTGAACATTGTCAAATTACTACCACAATGGCTATTAAACCAATGGTTAGAAAGAGGCACAGTGTAGTGATAAAGCACATGAACTCGAGAGTCAAACCCTTTTGATTCATATCTTACCTCTTCCATTATATGTGCCTCGTCTCTTCAGTAAAATGGAATACTTCATAGGACTACTATCAGAGGACTACTATGAGGAGTAAATTAACTTATAAAGTGCTTAAAATAGTGCCTGACTCAGTGTTTATTACCTTTAAAGAGTTTAAAAGATGTATTATTAAGAACCATTCAAGTAAGAAAGAGCACTGATGACAAAGAAGGTGCAAAATATAAAAGGAGAAAAAAAATCTTAGCCACTAGAAAGAAGAAAGGGGGCAGAGGGGCAAGGGTATAAAGCAGGAAACGGGGAGAGTAGGGTAAGAGGTCTCATAATGAGACAAAAGAATAGCCTTACCTATATGGTATTTCTGACAGTTTAATACCTATATAATTTATACACTGTTTTATTCTTGAATTGCGAAGCTTGTAGAAAAAAATACCTCGATTTTGGGGCGGCGCCTGTGGCTCAGTGAGTAGGGCGCCGGCCCCATATGCCGAGGGTGGCGAGTTCAAACCCGGCCCCGGCCAAACTGCAACAACAACAAAAAAAATAGCCAGGCGTTGTGGCGGGCGCCTGTAGTCCCAGCTACTCGGGAGGCTGAGGCAAGAGAATCTCGTAAGCCCGAGAGTTAGAGGTTGCTGTGAGCCGTGTGATGCCACGGCACTCTACCAAGGGCAGTACAGTGAGACTCTGTCTCTACAAAAAAAAAAAAAAAAAAATACCTCGATTTTAGGAATAGCCCTATTGGTCATAAAACAGCAAGTCTTTCTGTTCAGCCTAATGCCCATCCTCCCTCCATCTTCATTAAATCTCTACAGCAAAAGCTACTTGATGGCTTGTATCTTGATACAAAGTAATTTAAAACAACCAAAAATCCAAAAATACAATCATTTGTTGGAAAAAAAACTACACTGTGAGCTGCACTGAGTACTAAATAATATAAAACAGAAACCTGATGAAAATACAAAGCAACAATCCAAGCTCACCGTCAAAAGATACCTTTGACCATAATTCAAAAGTTTTTAAGATGACCCTGTATTTCCTATGAAAAAAGTGTGTTAACCGGACTTAACATCAGTAAGTTAAGCCAATTTGTTTTATGGCTATAAGCAATGTAATTTTATTCAACTCAATGGTTAAATAATCTCAGGAGTTCCAACTTCTTCACACTTAAAATGGGAGTGTGAAGTATTCCATAATTCTTTTTTTTTTTTTTTGTAGAGACAGAGTCTCACTTTATGGCCCTCGGTAGAGTGCTATGGCATCACACAGCTCACAGCAACCTCCAACTGCTGGGCTTAAGGAATTCTCTTGCCTCAGCCTCCCGAGTAGCTGGGATTACAGGCGCCCACCACAACACCCAGCTATTTTTTGGTTGCAGTTCAGCTGGGGCCGGGTTTGAACCCACCACCCTCGGTATATGGGGCTGGCGCCTCACCAGCTGAGCCACAGGTGCCGCCCTATTCCATAATTCTTAAAAGTATCCTTAGAATATCTGGCTATAATAGTAACCCATTACATACTAACAGTAAAAGGTATCAAAACTTCAGAACAATTTTCCTTATAAAGCTGTTAACCAGGAGGAAAAGTTTCAGGTAAATATTAATGTGGGATTACACTGTACTCCCAGAACCTTGCACACTATGCTTAACGATAAGCACTGAATATATGTTGAACGAACAAATATATGAAGGCTGAATTAAATTAACAGTGGTATTTATATTAAGAATTTTCCTTTATTAGCTTTGACTTTTAAGATTCAGATGTCAATGCACTGACTCTAAGGAAAATGCTTGTGTACCAACATGTCACTGTTCTTAACTCTCAAGGGGTTGAAAGTACATGAAATCAGTTCTGCAGGCACAATTAAAAGAAAATTAGTGGTGGCGCCTGTGGTTCAGGGAGTAGGGCGCCGGTCCCATATGCTGGAGGTGGCAGGTTCAAACCCAGCCCTGGCCAAAAACCACACAAAAAAAAAAAAAAAGAAAAGAAAAGAAAATTAGGAGAAAAAGAACAGGCAAACAAATGGATTACAATAACAAGATCTAATGTTCATATCCCCATGTTAAACAACAAAGTAAAACAAACACCCAGAGGAATCAGCAACAAAACTCCAATGGAATTTTATTCACTCAATGGTTAAATAATCTCAGGAGTTCCAACTTCTTCACACTTAAAATAGGAGTGTTACTAACCCCCTTAAAACTTAAGAGGATTTCATCTGACAAAATGTTTGAAAAGCAGTCTATACCAATGTTGAAAAGCTCTGCTGTTTCATACAAAGCTTGTCAGAAAAGGCCTCACTAATAAGCTGATTTCTGAGAGAATCCTGAATCAGACAAGAAGCCATCAGAATTGTTCAAAGAAGAGCATCCCAGACTAAGGTTTACAGCAAATACAAAGGCTTATGAGATAGGAACTCTTCTGGTATCTTTAAGAAACAGTAAGGAGATCAACATGAACCAAGGGGAAAGTTAAGTAGGAGATGAGGTAAGAGAAGTAGAAAGAGGGATATAGAGATGCCACATCATACAGCAGTGATTTTCAACCAGTGTGCGGAGGTGTGCTGTGAGAGGATCTTAGGTGTGCCACGAAAATTTTAAAGATCATTTATTAAATTATTTTTGACAAAAGTTCAAAGTATAGTAAGTATTACCTTTTTACTTTTTTGATCAACATAATTTAAGTGTGCCACAGAAGTTTAACTAGAGGTGCAAGTGTACCATGAGATAAAAAAGGCGGAAAAACGCTGTTATAGTCATTTTAAATGACTTTGGCTTTTAAGTGAAATGCAGAAGTACTGGAGGGTGATCACTAACTAGCAACTATGTTAAGAACATTCAGTAGGGAGATAATGGCACATAGGCCATTGTAATTATATAGTACAAGATGATGATAATGTATGCCAAAGGCAATAAGGAAGGTGGTATAATAAAAATACATTTTCTCTAGTAGATGATAAAATCCGTCAACTAATCAAGTGTAGGGCGTGGTATTAAAAGGAAGAATAAAAGACAAAATCTAGAATTTTGGCCTAAGTAAAAGAAGGATGAAGATGCCCTTACCTCAGATGAGGAAAACTACGTAGAGCAGATATGGGAGCTGGAAAACAGGGAGAGGATCAATTTTGACCATCTTAATTTTAGGATGTCTATTAGACACCTAAATGAAGATTCTGAAATATGACTTATTTAAAAGAATGAAAAATACCAGTAAATACAGTCACGAGCTTTATAGAGTATGAAAAAAAATTAAAAACAAGTTTTTCTTTAGCAAATAAGTAGACTCTAAATACTAACGAAAAGTGTTTCTAAAGGAGAAGGGTTAAGTGTATCTGAGAAAATGAAAAAGGGCAGATTTCACTATAAAAATTAAAACATAACACTTTCCTACGCAGGCAATGCATTCTCTGAGATTGATATTAAAAGAAATTTATCTTAAGAGTTTTTTAAAGAAACACTAAGTAACAGAATAGATTATGAATTTGTTTTCTTAAAACTTTTATTCTACAATTATTTGATAAAAACTGAAGATATAAAAACAAATTACCTATGAAGACTTAAATTATATTGTCCATCTATTATTTACATTCAGAATTATCACCTTAGCAGTAATAGCTAGAATTTAATTTGTCAAACCAAGAGCATCATCTAATTTATTTCAGAAGAAGGGAAAGAGAGGAAAGAAGGGGCTAAGGAGGAAGAGAAGAATCTATTAAATTTAAAAGAGTGTTGAGGAAAAGTTATGTAAAATAAAATACTCAAATATGTTAGATATGACATATTATGGACAGAGGTTGTTATGCTTCATTAAGACATGGGAATAGGAGACATCACAACTCTTTAATCATAAGATTAAACACACATTAAAAACTTAAAGAATTATGTACTTTTATCACTAAAATTTTTAGTAGTCACATATTATAAAACACTATGGCATTCACATCAATATGCAGAAACTTTCTGCCTAAAAATTAGAGTTAGGGAAGAAAAAAAGGAATTACAGTGTACTTCAACCACTGACTTTCCATTTCCACCTCATCATCACAAATCTCCACATTTAGAATGCACTGTTATTGTAAAAGGGTTAGGCAAAGGAGGACGCACATTTCTAACAGACACAATTCTGCAAGATAAATTCAAATAGGGCTGAGGAGCAAAAGAAATGTTTTAAGTATTTATAATCATAGAAGTAAAGAACTAAATCAAAATTTAAATTAGATCTCTTGTGCTGTCCTGTTTCCCCGAAAATAAGATCGTCTTATTTTAAGGTGTGCTCCCAAAGATGCGCTAGGTCTTATTTTCAGGGGATATCTTATCTTTCCTGTAAGTAGGTCTTATTTTCGGAGGATGTCTTATTTTCGGGGAAACAGGGTAGTAGCTTCACATGGACTTAAAATTTTGTAGACATTTTAAGGGCTTAAAAAGTTCAACTTATCCCTGTATTTACCACTTACAAATTCAGTCTTTTTTCAAAAAAAAAAAAATCCTAAATCCCACAGCCATTCTTTTTTTTGGCCCGGGCTGGGTTTGAACCCGCCCAATCCAGCATATGGGGCCAGTGCCCTACTCCTTTGAGCCACAAATATCACAAAATAGTCAAATGACATTTGGCTACACAGAATAAATAAAATCTATTATGTGATGGCAAAACAACAAAAGTAACTCTTTTTAATTTCTAAAGTTTATGAAGCATTAGATAGGCCATCTGCAAACTCAGCAGACCAAAAATATATATAAATGTATCTTTAGTAGGAAAAAAATCAGGTAATACAAGTAATATATTATAATAAGGATACTATATACTAGCTTAGATTTGAATCAGTCATCAAAGGAGGAAAAATATGAAATTATTTAACTAGATATTTAGCTCACTTTATGTCTCCATGATATCTGCTTTTATACAGATTAAATGAAGCTGACTGAAAAGTTCAAACATAAGAACAATGTTTTTAAAAACATAAAATAAGCACCACATCATATGTAAACTTTATTTAAATCTATTCAGATTTTTAAAAATATTCTACCTGAATCCTCCTGGGCTTCTTGAGTTTCACCATCATCTGTTACCTCTAACTCTTTCACAAAATTTGAAGGAAACAATCCCAACTTGTTGTTCAGGATTCCACTCCACCAGCCTTCTTCCACCTGAAAGAGTTCACAAATCAGATATCATAAAAATTTCTTTTCATGTAAAATCTTCACCCTATGGGAAAATTAAGCTTCAGAATTGAATGAGCACAGCACAAAGTTAGCAATGTAAAACATTCTCTTTAAAACTTAAGAAAACAAGATAAGGAAAATATATATAAAGTAGATTAAATCTGAGTGGATTAATCATATATGGAATTAAACATTATCCATAGCACTTTGCCACATTTACAAAGAGAATTTGTAATCAAACACCATCTATAAAGTAAATACTTTTCATGAAAATAGCAGATAACCAAGCTGTTCTTTGAACAGCAAGAAATATTGTTCTGTTTTGGAATGTCACTCAGAGCCTAGGTTTGTAAACATGACATATATTTAGAAATATTTGATTTGAAAAAGTTTGATGACTATAAGTATATAACTTCCTAAATGGCACAGAAAAATCATTAAACCTCTTACTTCAATAGTTATTATTAACCAAAATGTGAAAAAGAATTTCTTACTTTTAAAAATCTAAATATGAGGTTCTACCAAACATCACCTTCCAAACAGAAATATCCTCATGAATCAAACTCTTCAGAAAAAGATTTGTACTCACTAATCACAAAGTTACTCAAATTCCATGAAATTATTTAATAAAATATTCCATAATTGTTTGAAAATGTATAGCTTCTGCTAAAGATGCTAAGGGATTTTAATGGAAAAAACAACTTTATAAACTATTCACTATCAAAATTTACTTAGCAGAAATTTACTTAGCAGCAGTACATGCAATATCATAGCTAGAACAAAGGATTTTTTTCCATTTAAAATATTTTTTAATGTTTTCCATTTTATCAGAATTGTAAAACAAACTTTTATTAATTATAAGATATATAAGCTATGGTGTTAACTACCAGGGAAAGGTTCAAACTTGCATTTGTGAAATCTAGTTCTTGAAAAATCTCAAGAAAACATGCAAACAGCAGATGGTAATACAATATAAGAAGCATTCTAACAAAAGTATGACTTAAATGCTGTATAAGTACAAAGGGCCTAAAAGAATCAAAAAATACTCCCCTAAAAATAAATGACCAAAGCAAAAAAAGAAGAAAAGCCACTTGATATTAAAAGCTGAATAATAGTTTTCCAGTAAAAAGTACGTAAAATACAGTAACTTAAAAAGAAATTATTTCGGGGCGGCGCCTGTGGCTCAGTGATTAGGGCGCCAGCCCCATATGCTGAGGGTGGTGAGTTCAAACCCAGCCCTGGCCAAACTGCAACAACAAAAAAAAAATAGCCGGGCGTTGTGGCAGGCGCCTGTAGTCCCAGCTGCTCAGGAGGCTGAGGAAGAGAATCACATAAACCCAAGAGCTGGAGGTTGCTGTGAGCCATGTGACGCCACAGCACTCTACGGAGGGCAGTAAAGTGAGACTCTGCTCTACAAAAAAAAAAAATAAAATAAAAAAAGAAATTATTTCGGCCAAATACAGCAGCTCATGCCTGTAATCCTAGCACTCTGAAAGGAGTAGGAGGAGGTTCACATTAGCACAGGAGTTTGAGATGAGCCTGAGCAAGAGCAAGACCCAGTTTCTCCTAAAAATAGACAAATTAGCTGGGTGTTGCGGCAGGTACCTGTAGTTCTAGCTATTCAAGAGGCTGAGGCAGGAGACCACTTAAACCCAGGAATTTGAGGTTGTTGTGAGCTATGCTGACACCACGGCACTTTAGCCTGTAGCAACAGAGACACTACCTCAAAAAATAATCTAATTAATTGATCGACTGATTGCTTTAAGGCCAAGAACAGTGACTCATGCCTGCAATTCTAGCACTTTGGGAGGCAGAAACAGAACAATTACTTGAAGCCAGGAGTAAAGACCAGCATGGGAAATATAGTTAAGAATCTATCTCTACAAAAAAATAAAACAAATTAGCTGCACATAGTGGTGAGCCACCCCTAGCTACAGGAGGCAGAGACAAGAGGACTGTTTGAGCCCAGGCAAAGTTGTCGTAAGCTGTGATCACACCACTGCACTCCAGACTGGGCCTCAAAGCAACACACAGCCTTCTAGATCGCTAAGTGTGAATACAACTAAATTCAAACTACAAAGGAAATAATAAATATGTAAAGTTTGGATTCAGTCAAAAGGCCATACATGTATGTTGCCCCAAGATTCCAAGTTCCCCACCCCTACAAAGTGGCTAGAATACAAGCTCTTTGAGGGAGGAAGGAAAGGCAGTAAGCATGAAGAGTTCAAAATTTTAGCACACCTGAGGCACCAAAGTGATTCAAACCAGGTGTGTGATGGGGCTATGCTGACCAAACTGGAGCAGACACAACAAAGGGAGTTAAATATCAGCGAACTATAATCTATACCTAGAACCCCAACTGGCAGCAAGTGAGTAGTTAGGGTTATTTAAGGAATTCTTAGGAGGCAAAGAAGTACAGTGGTAAAAACTCCAAGAACAGAATGCATAAATTCATATTCATGCTCACCCAGGTGTCAGGCATATGAACTCAGGCAAAGATGGATGTAACAAGATCTCCCATCCCACAGATGTAATCCTGACATTCCTCCCAATAAGAAGTAGTGGTCTTTGTCCTGTACCCCTCTAATCTTAGTGCTTGTAACTCACTTGTAAGCAAAAGAATGTAATGGAAGTGACCATATTATTCCCAAAGCTAGACTTTAAAAGGCAATGAAGCAAACGCCATGTATAGTGAAATGCTCACACTTCAGAACTGTAAACTGCCAATAATTGTGACTACCCTGAGATCCCACAAAGGTACATAATGGCTCTCCAATTGGCACCTGTAGTCTTCAAAGTTTCTAAGCACTAGACATGTGAGTTAAAGAGAATTCCTATGATTCCACCAGTCCCCAACTTTGAATCTTTCCAGCTAAGGTCCCCAGGCATCATGGAACACAGACAAGTTAAACCCACTGTGTCCTATCTGAATTCTCGACCCACATAACTTATAAGTAACAGTTGCTCTTTGCCACTAAGTTTGGAATGGCTTGGTTTGTAGCAGTAGTAACTAGGGCAGCCAATAACCTTCTGTGATTCAATCTCATGAAGAGATTGAATCTCAAACGAGGATAAAAATGCCTATCTTGTTAGGCTATTTATAACTTTAAAGGAAATAATAAATGCAAAACACTTAGCACAATACTTCAGACATAATACAGGCTCAAAAAATGTTAATTATTATATTACTACCAGGTGTAAATAAAAATAGAATTGCCTTTTGTGGAAACACATTGGATGTTTACTCAAACAAAATTAGTGATAAATTACATTACAAGGTGTTATGACACTAAATCAATCCTTGTTACTATATGTGACACATGACAACATACTTTGAAAACGGTGTCAACTGCCAAATAAAAACTTTACTACCTGTTTAATGATAAAAGCAGAGATGTGGAAAAGTTATTTTTTACATATTTTAAAATCTCATTGTAAGATACTAAAATATAGGAAAGTATTTTTTATTAATTTTAAATGTGAAAATCCAAACAAGGGAACTGTTTTTATTAAAAAGATTTTGTTTCATATTCTTTTACTATATAAAAGGTAAAACTACTTCTATTTCACTGTTCTGTACCTACAATGAATTCAGAATCAAAGAAAAGGTTCGTTTATCTTCTTAGCTACTTAGATTATATAATTTTAGCTTTAAAAAGTTATTTCTATTCCTAAAGGCAGCACACACAAGATATAAATATTAGGTACGTAGCGAGTATGAAATTTAGTAGTTAAAAAACTTAAAGCTGTTGTAATTTTAAATTATTTTGAGCCATGAGAGGAATGTGGCTATACAGCTAGTCACAGTGTGAAACTGCAACTTCTGCTTTTCTCATTACAAATTAAATCTCTTCCTCATTTTTCGCCTGTTAATGATTAACAAAAGCTAAATAGAACCAGAAGGAAGACCCCTGGAGACCATTACCTATCTTTATAGAATGTTACGGCAATCTTCCTTGGACTACAGCAAACTCTAATCAATCAAAGCGCTATAACATATGTACTGGAGCAACATAAAAAATGTTGCAGCCTCTTAAGCTTCACTGTTCTCTGATTATATAAATGTAACCCTAATTCTCCCACTTTGGAATGCTAACCCAAACCCATTTTTTTGGATTCTGTGTGACTATCCTCAAGGTTTGCGTGCAAATGAACTCTATTGTCTATTTTTTTGTATTTCATTATTTAAAGTTGACACAAGGATAAGTAAAGAAAATCTATAAAAGTTTTATTAAAAAACAAAGTAACAAAAAAACGCAAAGTAACAAAAGTTCTCACAAAAAATTCAATATTCTTAAAAAGCATTTTTCTAAAACCCAGAGCATCAATTACAATTGGAGCTTTTATTTCTAACACATCTAACTTTACCTCTTCGTTAATATCAATAATATCTCCCACTTTCAGCTCCAGTTCATCTTCATTTAGTGGCATGTACTCAAAAAGAACTTTACACTGGCGCTTCTTGGTCTCTAAAAACAATAAAAAATTAGGTTAAGAAAGATTATTTTAAAAAGCATCTTAGTTTATAGAACTTAAGGGAACAAATAAAAACAGAACATACGAACATTCTAAACAGCTAACCACAATTAAGTCTGGTTGATTTCTGACCTTCCCTTCACACTATAAGGTATTCACCCACAAACAAATTTAATACAAATATGGTATAAGGCTTCAGGCAATGGAATATATTAATGTATCTGATCCCACCAATTAAAAAAAAGCAAAGTATCCACTGCCAATTTGAGATTAGAAAAATATATAAAGAAAAACACTTTGGGCACAAAAAATTTACCACAGACAGATCCTCCAGGTTACTGATTTTTAGACTAGTTCCTAACCAAAGTCTGGAAATACTATCTTTTAAGGGTGCCCTACAGAGGCAAAATGTATATATTTAAATGTAACTTCTTGAATGATTCTTATTTTCACACAAAAATCAAACTCATAGGCTCGGTGCCCGTAGCTCACTGAGTAGGGTGCCAGCCACATACACCAAAGGCTGATGGGTTGGAGCCCAGTCTTGGCCTGCTAAAGGACAATAACAACTGCAACCAAAAAATAGCTGGGCATTGTGGCGGGCACCTGTAGTCCCAGCTACTCAGGAGGCTGAGGCAAGAGAATCACTCAAGCCCAAGAGTTTGAGGTGGCTGTGAGCTGTGACGTCACAGCACTCCACCAAGAGTGATACAGTGAGACTCTGTCTCAGGAAAAAAAAAAAAAATCAAACTCATATAGGTAAACATAAAAATAATTCCACTTTAGTTTTTCAAAAAGCTTTATTTACTCAGAAATGATGATTTATAACCATCTAGGCTTGCATTCTCAACTTTTTACAAGCTCTAAGAATTAACTGACTCACGCCCATCTTTAAAAGTGAATCATGAAATAGCTGTGGATGGAAAACCAACTATAGCTGATTAAAGGATTACTTCTTGCTCCTCAGATTCACAGCAAAAGTATCACCTGGTAGCTTGTTAGAAACACAGTTGTCTCAGGGTCTACCCTAGACCTACTTGCTATGGACTGAAAAACAAATCCCCTCAAAATTCATGTATTAAAACAATCACCAACCCTCAATGAATCCCCAACAATAAAAAATAAATAAATAATAATTTAAAAAAAAAACATCACCAATGTGTATTTCACCATAGGGACTTTGGGGAGATAAGTAAGGTCAAAGGAGGTCATAATAGTAGAGCCCTAATCAGAAAGGTCTAGTATCCTTATAAAAGAAGAAAAGTCAGAACTACTATCATAAAAGAAGAGGCCATCAGCCCACCACTGCCCTCCCAAACCCTCCAGCAAAAAGGACAGAATATGTGAGGAAGAGTTCTCATGACTTAATCACTTCCCAAAAAGGATTTACCTCCTAATACTACCCTGTTTCCCCGAAAATAAGACAGTGTCTTATTTTAAGGTGTGCTCCCAAAGAAGCACTAGGTCTTATTTTCAGGGGACGTCTTATCTTCCCTGTAAGTAGGTCTTATTTTCGGAGGATGTCTTATTTTTGGGAGAACAGGGTACCACAGTGGGGATTAAGTTTCAACATGAATTTTGGAAAGAACCATCATTAAAACCACGGCAGTAGCCATTAAATAATTTTTAATGAATTAATAAATAAATGTGTAGGACTAACTATATGATAGCATCAGTGCCAAACAATATCATCCCAAGAATGTCTATCCTCCATCAAGAACTTACCACCAACAATCCTAACAAGATTTGTCTTAATCATTTAAATACACAGTTAAAGAACTAATAGAACTTGAAAAAGAAACACGCACATTAAGCAATTAAGAAAACTTAAATACATAATGAAGTAGTAAAATATTTAGTACAATCTATAAATATTCCAAAACTTTTTAGAAAGGACAGGTTTGAACTGCAGCAGGTGTAGAAGGCTCAAAGAAGAAATGATAACAGAATTATGCAATGAAAGCTGAATAAGATACAAGAAGGCAGGATAACGTGGCAGATATTCTACATCAAGAAAACAGTTGAACCAGCAAAAAAGGATTTGGTGTAATACAAGGGTACTAAGGAGACATACCAGGAAAGGAGAATCCTAAGAAGTAATCTAGACAGACAAATTTCACTACATCTAATCATGATCATAAACACCTCCAAATAAACTTTTGATAAAGAAAGACATCATGCAAGGCAGAAGTATTATACTGAATTGAAAGTCAGAAGAATCGGGTTCAAGTACAGTTCTTATTATTTCACCTAACTGCTTTAGGAATCAACTTCCTGAGTGATAAAATAAAAAAGGTGAACCAAATGTAGATAATCACTATATTTACTTTAGCTCTGACATTCTGTGGATCTAGTAACTTGTTTATTGAAACAAAATAAATAAAACTAAACTCCTAAAACCAAACAAAAAAAATTACATGCAACATACAGCCTGGAGGTGTAAAACAGACATGACAATCAAGTAGATAGAAAAATTAAGATTATCCAAATAAGAACAAGTTGTATCTCTAAGTCTTTTATCCTTCTTAAAGGAATAATTTGTGTCTGTCTCATGTTTAAAAATACAATCAAAGTAAATATTGACCATAATTTTTTATCTAACCTATAGTTCATAGTAAACTTTTCAAATATCATTTCCTCAGGTCTTAAATTTTTAAGCTAATAATGTAAAGGATAATAGTTTCATGCATACTGCAGGAAAACTTCTCATCTCTTTTATTATACATAATCCCTACATACTTTTGCAGGCTGTTGCCATGACCTTGAGAAAATATGTTCACTTATGTGTTCTTTGTAGTTAGAGCTTCCTAGACAAGGAGAAAATGATCCAGGCGCCTGTGGAGCCTGTTCGCATCGACTGACCAGAGTCCGCGAATTCTCCGCTCCGATCCCATCCGACCTTCCCCCATCCCAGCTTTCTATTGTTTGAAAACTCTAAGAATAATGTCCCTGCATCAGTTTTTACTAGAGCCAATCACCTGTCATGCCTGGAACAGGGATCATACCCAAATTGCCCTTAGCCCCAATAATCACGAAGTGCACATCTATAAGAAAAACGGGAGCCAGTGGATAAAAGCTCATGAACTCAAGGAGCACAACGGACACATCACAGGTATTGACTGGGCTCCCAAAAGCGACCGCATCGTCACTTGTGGGGCAGACCGCAATGCCTATGTCTGGAGTCAGAAAGATGGTGTCTGGAAGCCAACCCTGGTGATCCTGAGAATTAATCGCACAGCCACTTTTGTGAAGTGGTCCCCCTTAGAGAACAAATTTGCTGTGGGAAGTGGAGCACGACTCATTTCTGTTTGTTACCGAGTCTGAAAATGACTGGTGGGTAAGCAAACACATTAAAAAGCCGATTCGCTCTACAGTCCTCAGCTTGGATTGGCATCTCAACAATGTTTTGCTGGCAGCAGGATCATGTGACTTCAAATGCAGAGTGTTTTCTGCCTATATTAAAGAAGTGGATGAAAAGCCAGCCAGTACACCCTGGGGCAGCAAGATGCCTTTTGGTCAGCTGATGTCAGAGTTTGGGGGCAGTGGCACAGGTGGCTGGGTCCATGGGGTCAGCTTCTCCGCCAGTGGGAGCTGCCTGGCCTGGGTCAGTCATGACAGCACCGTGTCTGTTGCTGATGCTTCAAAAAGTGTACAGGTCTCAACTCTGAAAACAGAGTTCCTACCACTCCTGAGTGTGTCATTTGTCTCGGAGAATAGCGTTGTGGCTATTGGTCATGACTGCTGCCCAATGCTCTTTAACTACGATGACCGTGGCTGCTTGACCTTTGTGTCCAAGTTAGACATTCCAAAACAGAGCATCCAGCGCAACATGTCTGCTATGGAACGTTTCCGCAACATGGACAAGAGGGCCACGACCGAGGACCACAATACAGCCCTGGAGACACTGCACCAGAATAGCATCACTCAAGTATCTATTTATGAGGTGGACAAGCAAGATTGTCGCAAATTTTGCACTACTAGCATTGATGGAGCCATGACAATTTGGGATTTCAAGACCTTAGAATCTTCTATCCAGGGCCTCCAGATAATGTGAAGCTGAGTGAGCCTCTGCCATCCAGCACGACAAACAGTCGCTGACCGCAGCTTTGCCATTGGATGGAGAGGAAAGCTAGCCCCAAGGAAACATATCGTGCAAATATTGTGTGGTTTTGTTTGAGTATAAAATTGGTGAAAGTAAAAAAAAAAAAAAAAAAAAAAATCAGAAAATCACCACACAAAAACTCCAATTAAAAACCAGCCATTTAAAAACCTTGAATGATTTTCAAAAACTTTTAGGCGATATTAATTGGATTAGACCTTATCTCAAACTTACCATCGGAGACTTCAAGCCCCTGTTCGACATCCTTAAAGGTGATCCTAACCCCTCCTTCCCCCCACTCCTTAACCCCTGCAGCAATAACAGCCCTAAAAACTGTTGAGGTGGCCATCCAGAACCAAGGAGTCACTTTTATCTCTTATGACAAACCCTTCTCATTCATTATCTGTGCCACACCTCACACCCCTACTGGAGTATTTTGGCAACATGGTCCTCTCTTATGGACCCACCTTCCTGCTCCCCCTTCCAAGATTCTCGTCCCTTATGCTACCTTAGTTGCCAACCTTGTCCGTTTAGGACGCGAACAAAGTCGTCAGTTCTTTGGCAAGGATCCTGACAGGTTAATAGTACCCTATACAAAAGACCAGCTAAACTGGCTCTTACAAACCACAGATGAGTGGCCAATTACCTGTTTATCTTTTTCCGGTGCGATTGACAATCATTACCCTGCTGACAAATTACTCCAATTCAGCAAAATTCACCCTTTTATTTTTCCAAGAATAACTTCCCCTCAACCACTTCCTGAGGCATGCCTTGTATTTACCGATGGCTCCTCTAATGGTCTTGCTGCCTACACCATAGACGGACAAACCACCACTGTCCAATCTCCTTTTAAATCAGCACAACTTGTAGAACTTTATGCAGTAATTCAAGTTTTCTTAACCTTAACTAATCATCCTTTTAATCTATATACTGATAGCGCTTACATTGCTCATTCAGTTCCTCTCCTTGAGACAATTCCCTATATTAAAAACTCCACCAACGCCACCCCCCCTTTTATCCACTCCAAAAATTAATCAACTCCAGAAATTACCCCTTTTATCTTGAACACCTTCGCGCCCATTCTGATCTGCCCGGTCCTCTCGCCAAAGGAAATGCTTGTGCTGATGCGGCCACACGCCTCACCTTCCCTATTTCTGTAGACCCTATTGCAGAAGCCCAGCGATGCCATGCCCTACACATCATTTAAACGCCCAAACCCTACGGCTAGCTTTTAAAATTACCCAGGAACAAGCACGACAAATGGTTAAACAATGCCCAGCCTGTGTCACCCTACTACCCTCCCCTCATATAGGTGTTAATCCCAGAGGTCTAATTCCTAATGATATATGGCAAATGGATATTACACACATCCCTGAATTTGGCAATCTCAAGTACTTGCATGTAACTATAGACACCTTCAGTGGATTTATATTTGCTACCCTCCATAATGGAGAAGCCTCCAAAAACGTTATCGCCCATGTCCTTAATTGTCTCTCAGTCATGGGCAGACCTAGAATCATCAAAACTGACAACGGCCCCGGATACACTGGAAAAAACTTTCAGGAGTTTTGCCACCAAATGCAGATTAAACATATTACTGGCACACCTTATAATTCTCAGGGACAGGGCATCGTTGAACGTGCTCATCAAACTCTTAAAAATACCTTTCACAAATTAAAAAAGGGAGAATTATACCCCACGAAAGGATCCCCAAGAAACATTCTTCATCATGCCCTATTTGTCCTTAATTTTTTTTTTTTTTTTTTGTAGAGACAGAGTCTCACTGTACCGCCCTCGGGTAGAGTGCCGTGGCGTCACATGGCTCACAGCAACCTCTAACTCTTGGGCTTACGTGATTCTCCTGCCTCAGACTCCTGAACAGCTGGGACTACAGGCGCCCGCCACAACGCCGGCTATTTTTTTGTTGCAGTTTGGCCGGGGCTGGGTTTGAACCCGCCACCCTCGGCATATGGGGCCGACGCCCTACTCACTGAGCCACAGGCACTGCCCCTTAATTTTTTAAATATGGATGCCCAGGGCAAGTCTGCCGCTGACCGCCTTTGGCACCCAGAAACAAATAACAATTATGCCACAGTCCTATGGAAGGATCCACTCACCTCAAAATGGAACGGCCCAGACCCAGTTCTTATCTGGGGCCGAGGATCTGTATGCAATTTGATACCAAAGAAAATGCAGCCAGATGGCTGCCTGAAAGATTAGTAAAACAAATTGATAACAATTCTAAAATCCAGGGAGAAAAACCTCCCTGAGATTACCTTTCTCCTTTCCCTTCCAGAACCACGGATTTCCATCCATGATGCTGCCTTATCTCCTGATCTTCTGCCTCCCGGCACTGGGCCAACCTGTTCCAGCGGTCACCAAGCCCTTCGCTTGGCGCTTCTATTTAACCGAAAACACGACTGATGAAAAAGGTTTCGGCCACCTCCTAGCCACTGCCGACTGCCCGCCTTCTGGATGCAGTTCTACCATTTTTCTTAATTTTACTGACTTTAAAATCCAAGCATGGCATCCCCGCCCACATCTATGTTTTTTGTACAATCAAACCGATCGTAATTGTAAAGATTACTGGTACATGCAAAATGTAGGCTGTCCCTATTACTACTGCAATATTTACCCAACCCAATATCCTGATTGAAGTTACTCCCTTAGTTCACTTCCTTACAATAGCCCCCATAAGCTTTTTTACTTCCCAGACCACTACACCCTTATCATTCAAGATCCATGGGACAATAGATGGACATCCCCTGTCAAAGGCGCCATGTACCCTACCTCATACAGCTCCTGGCCTTCCAGCAAGCTGTTCATATGGCGCTCCCTCGTACAAATCCAAACCACCCTTCATACCCAGATTCAAAACCAAGAAAACGCCTTGCTTAAACAACTTGCACCCCCTTCCCCAGATAGCCCTTTTTCCTGGCTTACTCTCCTCCGCGAAGGTCTTCTCATTGCCAATATGAGCGGGCTAGGCAACCTCACCTCTTGCTTCCTCTGCGCCAGTCTTGGCCGCCCACCCCTTACCGCCGTCCCTTTGCCATCTCCCCTGAACGCTACTGCTTTAGAAGAAACATCCTTTAAACCCCTACTCGATATTTCTCTGTTCTTAAACCCCCAGGAAGACTCTTTCATCTTTTGTTATTCTAACGCTTCTACTAGACTCTGCAACACCACTTCTCCACCTATCCAAAACATCACTGCCCCCCCCCCTTCATTTGGTGCAACGGCACTCTTTCCAAAAATCTTACCCTCCCACTTCAGCCTACAGCCTTGTGCCTCCCAGTAACTCTTATTCCTCAAGTAACCATCCATACACCTACTGAATTTATTTCCCCCTTGGACAAAATTGACTCTCGTGTTTTTTCCAGAAACGAACGTGCTGCTTTCCTTCCCCTAGTTGCGGGTATCTCTCTTGCAATACTGCCGTATCTGCGGGACTTGCAGGAGGGGCCCTTGGGCACTCCTACATCACTGTTGCCAAGTTAACAGAACAATTCCAACTAGCAGTCGAGGCCTCTGCAGAATCCCTCGCCTCCCTACAAAGACAAATAACCTCCCTCGCCCAAGTAACCCTACAAAATAGACGAGCCTTAGACCTCCTCACCGCCGAAAAAGGAGGAACATGTCTATTTCTACAAGAGGAATGTTGTTACTTTGTTAATGAATCAGGCATAGTAGAAACACAGATTGACAAACTTCATAAGCTTAGCTTAGATTTACAAAAACAAAAATTTTCTTCTGAGGCAAACGAGTGGTGGAAATCCTCCATGTACTTCTTACTCATGCCCCTTGCAGGTCCCCTTATTAGCTTGCTATTGATAGTCACCCTTGGACCCATTATTCTTAACAAAATCATGAATTTTATCAAATCACAGATTGACTCCCTGGCATCAAAACCCATTCAAGTCCATTATCATAGACTCGACCTTGCAGACCGGGGCCTTGCCGAACCTAACAACGAACATATTCCTCCGGGAACCGCGTAAGCACTCAGAGCTATGCATGTTGACTCACCATCATATGTGAGTACAACCTGGGTACCTTTTTATGGGGTGCAATAAAGACACTGCAGAGGGAAGGCATAAACAGCCTCTCTGAGTCCCTTGGAAGCAAACCTGATTTGCATAGAGGTTAGCGTTGTAAAAATTTTTCCTCTCCTCCCCAAAAGACGCTCAAACTTATCATGCGGTCATTATGCCCATGGGAGGAATCAGGTCAATACTTCCCCCCAAAAGGTTAATGCCCTCTCCTCAACGCCAACAACTGACAGACCCCAACAAATTTAAAAACTAAAAGGGAGGAGATGCCGGAAGCCAAAACACCTCACAAAAATGCCCCTTGCTAGCTTGCTTGATTGCGGTGTTACGAGCTAACTATTCTCAGGAATTCAACCATAACAGCAACAGTACTTTCCCCTTGCGGAACTCCTCAGAAATGCACCCCCCGCCTTAGGGACCTTCTCCTAGTAATTTTCCAGAAACTAGCCCCCTCCCCACCCTGATAGGAATAGCCCTTAGTTACTTCCTCGTTTGAATGCCTATAAGCCCAGCTGAGAAAATAAACTCTTCGGAGCTTGATCAGACTCTTGACTTGCTCTCATTCTTTCGTGTCTCTTGTCCCCTCATTGGACTGACCCCTTTGTTTCCCAGGTCCCCGTTAAATTCCCCACAGGCCGGGGCAAGTATCTTTTAAAACAGGACTAATATTCATTAGCCTCTACCCTGTACTTGCTTATTTCTGTGGGTCTGCCAAAGGTTGCTATTCTATCTAGAAGGCTACACTCCCCAATCTTCATGTGAATTATATGTGTCCTACCTAAAGAAAAGCTTAACTACATACAGCTTTCTTGACAACCCCAGTATAGAACTGCCCCTCCATCTAAATCATCACTGCCCATTATGTCTCTAACATAGTTCTGAACAGTATTAAACATTATAATAATTATTACAAGCATTTATCAAGCACTTACAATTAATTAGCATGTTAATCTTCTAATACCCTATGAGATAATTATTATTATCATCCCCATTTTGTAGCAACTTAGTGTTCACCTTCACTGAACTATGAGTTGTGAATCATGATCTGTACCCAGCATTATGTGGCAAACTTAACTGCCTACACCAATACTGTTTCCCATGATCATGATCATAGTACCCACAGATATTAAAGCATAGGACACAAAGGAGTCCAAAAATTTCAGGAAACTTTTTAAGAGTTTTGTATTTTTTTTTTTAAGAGACAGAATCTCACTACATCACTCTTGGTAGAGTGCCGTGTCATCAAAGCTCACAACAACCTCAAACTCCTTCTCTTGCCTTACCTTCCCAAGTAGCTGGGACTCGCCACAACACCTGGCTATTTTTTGTTGTTGCTGTTGCAGTTGTCATGGTTGGTAAGCTGGCCCAGGGTGGATTTCGAACCCGCCAACCTGGGTGTATGCGGCTGGCACTGTAACCACTGAACTACAGGCACTGAGCCAAGAGTTTCGTTTTTTAAAAACAACGTAAATTGTGTAAAATTTCACACACAATAAGATGTGACCTTGCCTTGTTCTTTCTTTACTAGAAAAGAAAATTCTTAATTTTCAAATGTAGATCTCATCAAGAACAGTTAAGTATTTCATGTCTGAAAAATAGATCTAAAATTTTAGATCAAACAGAGCTCTTAAATTATGGAACCATTTCTCACTGAAGATTGTTTTTAATCTTTCCATCTAATCCTAAAATAATACTATTTCCTACTCAAAAGATGGGAGGTAGAATGCTAAAACTTCAGAGATAGTAGCAAAAGAATTTCTGATATACTTCTGGATTCGGACTCCATTTGGTTCTACTGAAGCATTTAAATTTATTTAACCAGTCAAAAATTTTTATCAATTTTTCACCAACGAGCAAAGAAAATCATCAAATATTAGGAAACAGTGATTCAGCTATTTGCTATATAGTTGAATCTCCAAATACTGTTTTGTCATCCTCAGCAGTAAAAATATCATAATCCTGAGGCCATTAAATGAAGCTATTCAAGACATTAGCTATATTGCTGATATAGCACCAGATTAAGACACTTAAAATCTTGGAAAATCGGGCAGCGCCTGTGGCTCAGTTGGTAAGGCGCCGGCCCCATATACCGAGGGTGGCGGGTTCAAACCTGGCCCCGGCTGAACTGCAACCAAACAATAGCTGGGCGTTGTGGCGGGCGCCTGTAGTCCCAGCTACTTGGGAGGCTGAGGCAAGAGAATCGCTTAAGCCCAGGAGTTGGAGGTTGCTGTGAGCTGTGTGATGCCATGGCACTCTACCGAGGGCCATAAAGTGAGACTCTGTCTCTACAAAAAAAATTAAAAAAAAAAAATCTTGGAAAATCTTATTATCACTATAATGAAGGTAAAGTAACCAAAGAGAGTGTCATATGCATGCAACAGTTTCAAATGATCCAATTTTTAAAAAGTTATTTATAAATGTACATAAAGATAAAGCCAAGGTGACAAAATGTTAACAGCAAACTTAGGTGAAGGATATACACCATGTTCATCGCACAATTATTCCTTTAACTTTTCTGGAGAGTTAAAATTTTTCAAAGTAAAATACAAAGTTGGAACAACCTAGCCCATTCATTTGAGAGGCTGCATCGGGAAGGAGTCATTTGAATAGTCTTTTCCACTTAGGAGTCAGAATATTTCAATGCCAAACAGCAGAGCCTGAACTACTAAGCTTATTTTATAAAAAAGGTATGCTGCAAAGATACATAGTTGTTGGCCCATAATTTGATAGTATTCAGGACTTCACTATTTTCTTCAGCACCATGTCAAAATCAGAAGGCATACTACTTGCTACCAAATTTTGGGTGAAATGAAAAAAATATGTGGATTGGTATTCTGTCAACTAATTTTTTATGTGCAACATCATTCCTTTCGGTACACATACGAGTGATCTATCGTACCAATCTAAATGTATCTTTTACATTCAAAATAATTATGAACACGGCTCAGTGTCTGTAACACAGTGGTTATGTACCAGCTACATCAAGGGTGGAGGGTTTGAAACCGGCCGGGACAGCTAAACAACTGCAACAAAAAAATAGCCGGGCGTTGTGGCAGGTTCCTGTGGTCCCAGTTACTTGGGAGGCTGAGGCAAGAGAATCACTTAAGCCCAAGAGTTTGAGGTTGCTGTGAGCTGTGACACCATGGCATTCTACCCAGGGTGACAGCTGGAGACTCTGTCTCAAATATATAAATAAATATGAATTTGATGAAAAAAATCATTTTTCTGCAACATGAGTTTCCACCAGTAAAACAAAGTTAGTTATGTCTTCCTTCACACATACCAGAGTGGAGTCCATCTGGCATCAATTCTTCTGAATGTAAAGTGAAACATTACTAATATTCCGAATGTTATTCAGAGATGTAATGCTGACAAATGTGAATTCTTTACTCACAAAGCCCAATACCATTATCATTGTGGCTAGATTCATAAGAGTGCAGAAATAAGGTGACTTATACCAGCTTTTGCCTTGAAAAATGTAAATTTGTTTTCTTCTCTGACTTCAGCAACTTATAGTAATCAACTCCTCCTGGAAAATACTATTCTGTGCTTACTTCATAAAGTATTTGTTTCACCAGAGAAACTGCCATGCTTAATAATATGTAATAGCTAAAGTTTCAATGTTTTCATGACCATACATTGAGGACTTAAGAAAAACAGCTCACTAGTCCAATTATTTTTCATATAGTCAACATCACACTACTATTTGAATGAACCTCTGCTTTTTTAGTCTGCTTTGACAAAATCAACACATATGCAGATTTAGTTTGCCTAGGCACACAGAAATTTAAATTAACATACCCAGTGCAGTGTTTATGCTGTCAACCTTTACAATGATGGGGTTTCTTTTTAATATTAATAGTATTGGTAGTTGTATCCACTACTATTTAACAATACAATGAACCAGTCAAATTAACTAATAGTTAACTTTAAAAATGAGATTAATAAGCATGTAATACATAAATGGCAGAAAAACAGGCAAGCAAAAATAACCTGCTTCCTGTTTTAAATGTTAGCTGATAACAAATGACGTATTTAGTCATAACGTGTAGCACATGTACTTAAAAACAAGTTATGAGGATCCTTAAGGAAAAAAGCCTAAGCCGCCTGTTGCCAACTATAATGGCCTTTCGTTCTTATAAGAAAAAGAAGTATGCTTAGTGTTCTTAGGAAAGGTAAAATTTACTGTGTCCTTTCCTATTAAAAGATAAAACGAATAAAATATTCAGAACCTTGAACTTCTTTATGTAGTCTCTACTTAAGTATCCACAAAGCAAAAGAAAGTTGTAAATAGATTTTACTATGGGCAAGTCACAAATAACTCTCTCATGGGTCTAAAACTTCTCCCTGACACAGAAATCATATATATATCATATGACACAGAAATCGTATCTATCTATCTATATATAGATATAGAGACAGACAGACAGACAGAGAGAGAGATATTCAGCTACACAATGCAGACCTCCATAATTTTGTCCCACAATCTCGAAGCAAACAGTATAAGAGTTCAAGATCATGAGAACCGCTATAACTATCCACCTTCAGGCAGTTAGGCTGAAGGCAGCATAGATGATATGTAAAGGACACTGCATTTTCTGAAAATCAAAGAACAAACGAAACCTTTTAATGGAACTATCTCGATATCATGAAATGTTTCATTTTTATGAAAATATGTTTTCACTTTATGAAAATAATCAAAGGAGATATAACCCTAAATGTATGGCTTTTCCCAAACTTGACGTACCAAGTAATAGCTAGAGATACAAGAGGACTCTACAAAAATTACGAATAGCCTTATATTTTAAAATTTGGAAAATACAAATAAACAAAATTTCTTTACTACAGAGTACTTGGTACCATGGGAATTTACAGGCCATAATTTGAAAATCACTAATCCAAGGTAAATGTAGTAAACAGTCATTTACTACTTATTAAATCAAATTAATCATAGTTAAGTACTCAACTTTCCAACAGAATTCAGATTTTACTATGTTAAACACCTGATATCTACCCCATAAAAAACTTACTTCTTTGTACATATAAAGTATTTTATACCTTAATAGATTTCTTCCCCAAATTCTAAATTGAGAACAATATTATTTGTCCATTTTTTACCCCTTTCTCACCAGCAGCAAAAGACAACTCCAAGAGAATTTAAAATATCTTTCTGAGGCCAGGGGTAGTGGCTCCCTCCTATAATCCTAGCACTCTGATAGGCCAAGAAGTGTGGATTGCTTGAGCTCTCGAGTTCAAGACCAGCCTAAGCAAGAGTGAGATCCTGTCTCTACTTAAAATAGGAAAAAACTAGCTAGTTATCATGGCAGGTACCTGTAGTCTCAGTTATTCGGGAGGTGAGGTGAAAGGACGGCTTGAGCCCTAGAATTTGAGGTTGCGGTGAGCTATGATTTCATAGCTCTCTACCCGGATGGACAGTGAGACTGTCTCACAAAAAAAAAAAAAAAAAAGATTTTGAAATTATAAGACCAACTCAAACCCATACCTTATTTCAAATATAATGCTCTCTGTCTTTGCCAAGTTGTTCTCCTACCATATTTACACAGTACCAAATCTTTAAAGGACACTCTGTTGGGCCAACCATCTTCAAATCAGAATGTTTATGTTTAGATATCTAGCAATTAAAGAAAAATCATTATCAAAGTTCTTGCATCCATACTGCTAAGAATCAGTAGATAGTTCAGCATCCTATTAAATAAAGAATATTCGAGCTCAGTTAAAGTTTAATCAGTCAGGTGCAGTGGCTCATGAGACCAAGGTGCGTAGATTGCTTGAGCTCAAGGGTTTGAGACCAGCCTGAACAAGAGTGAGACAAAGTCTCTACTAATACAATAGAAAAATTAGCCCAGTGTTGTGGCAGGAACCTGTAGTCCCAGCTACTTGGAAAGCTGAGGCAAGAGGATTGCTTAAGCCCAGAAGCTTGAAGGTGCTATAAACTATGATGCCATGGCATTCTAGCCTGGAGCAAGAGAGTGAGACTCGGTCTCAGAATAAACAAATAAATAAATAAATAAAGTTTAATCATTCAACAGAGTTTGTAAGATGGTTAAGAAAACAATGCCTCATGTTTTAATTTATAATTCCTATAGATAGCTATCAGCTATTATCAGTATGGATTATCAGTATGCTATTGACTGCATATGACTAAATATTAAGATTGACTATATAGGCCAGTATTAGTCATGAGAATAAGCAGGAACTTACGGCATTCTGCTATAAAAGGCAGAACTAAGTTTTCTTAATTTATGGACAGTTATAAAATATTCTTCTATTTTCATGTAACTAAGCAAAAAAAGAATTATTTACATACTCTTCTTAATATTTTTGGTTTGTGGATGTGGCTGAATTCCTCCAGCTGGAAGTCCATATGTGCTTATTCGTTGTACAAGACTTGCTACATTCCCATGCCTTTCCCGTTTGATCGGCAAATTGTCATCCTTGGATTCTGTCTCTCTTTTAATTTCCTATAAAAGAAGGAAATCAAAATAGGCAAGTTATATTTTATCTAAATCAAATTCTCAAAGGTAAAATATCAAAAGATAGCTACATCAATTACTATAAAAATCATTCAATAGTTTTGAACCTTTTGCTCTGCCCAAACATATCTAAAGAATGCAACATATTTTGGTAACAGTGACTCACTATGAGTTTAAGTCTTACCAGAACTGGAGCTGAAGGTAAAGAAAGAAAGGCTGAAATCCCAGCTGTACCACTCACCCCAACATACAATGAAATACAGAGATATGCAGACCAACGATAAGACAATAAATCTAAGTAAGGAGTGAGCAAACTTTTTCTATTAAGTGCCAGACTGAAAACAGTGTAAACATTTTCAAATTTCCAGGCCATATGCTCTCCATTACAACAGCCAACTCTGCTACTTACACTGTAAATGTAGTTGGATGTTTAGGTGATTAAATTTAGCTATGTTCCAATAAAACTTTATTTATGGTGTCTAAAATTTTAATTTCACAGAGTTTTATATATCATGAAATATTACTCTTGATTTTTTTTCTAACCACTTATAAAATCCATAACTAGCATTCTTAGCTCATGGACCTTACAAAAACAGGTAGAATTTAGACTTGTCTTGTGGGCTATAGTTTAATGGCTCTTGTTCTAGGTCACAGGTACAACAGAAGATATGTGAACCAGCAAGGAAAAAAGTGTAAAATTTTACTGAAAGACATTTTTAAAAAATCCGCACATTAAAAACAAGGCTATGCTATGCTCAGTAACTGAAAACACAGTGTCATAAAGATACTGATTCTCCCTAAAAAATAAATAAAATTCAGTAAGTATATAAAAGATTTGGAGTAGCAATTTAGTAAGATGTTTCTAAATTTATACAGAAGAACAGAAACCCAAGAATAGACAAAATACTTCAAGAAAAAAAGTGAAGGGACTTTTTTTTAAAACCAAAACAGAAAGGAAAACAATAATGAGATAATAAATTAGTTTGGTACTATCATAAAAAGAAACACTGATAATCAAAACCTAAAGTTATAGGCAGTCCAGAAAAGGTGAGGAATGATGGAATCTTAAAATGCATAGTGCATAAAAATACCAACGTGCCATACTGATGAGGCAGTGAATGAAATAAGATTCCTGGCCAGGCACAATGGCTCATGCCTGTAATCCTAGCACTCTGGGAGGCTCAGGAGGATGAATTATCTAAGCTCAGGATTTCAAGACCAGTCTAAGCACTAGCAAGACCCCATCTCTACTAAAATTTAGCAAAATTCACTGGTTATTGTGGTGGATGCCTGCAGTCCCAGCTATTTGGGAGACTGAGGCAAGAGGATCCCTTGAGCCCAAGAGTTTGAGGTTGCTGTGAGCTATGATACCCTAGCACTCTACCCAGGGCAACAGAGTGAGACTCTCTCTAAAAAAAAAAAAGAAAAAAGAAAAAAAAAGAGTTAAGTTCTCATAGCATGTTTCTGATCACAAAAACATCACCAGACTTCTAAACAAAAGTTCTCATAGCATGTTTCTGATCACAAAAACATCACCAGACTTCTAAACAAAAATCACAACACAAATGCTAGTATTAAACACTGAAGTAAATGAGATATGTATATATTTAAGAAAGTTTAATAAAAACAAGTAAATAATTATTTATCCACTTATTCCAGTTCAGGGTTACAGGTAGTCTGGGCCTATCCCAGAAGCACAGAGTGCCAGGAAGGAACCCGTCCTGAAGAGGATGCCATCTCATCACAGGGTACACTCACACACTCACACTCAGATTGGAACAATTTAGACATGCCACTTCACCTCACATGCACATATTGGGAATGTGCGAAGAAAGTGGAGTACCCAGAGAAAATCTACACAGACATGAGAATGTGGAAACTCCACACACACAACAGCCCCAGCTAGGAACTGATTTTTTTCCCCATCAACATTATAATGAAACAACATTGAACGAAATGAAATTATTCAAGGACTTCCTATGTATTATCAAGATGAAGGGAAAGGTGGAAAAGATCACTCCATGCAGTATGAAAGAATAAGTAGGACGACAGAACTAGAGGCAAGTACACCAGGTGATAGCTGAATGTGTCTCAAGTTGTAATAGCTACAAGGGAGAAATTCAGAAAGCTTCAACAAAAATTTAAGAGGTAGAATCTTGATAATTCATTAGTAAACTAAGAAGAAGAGAGTCAGAGATGATGCCCAAGTTCCTGACTTCAACTATTCAAAAGATGTTAACCTTTATAAAGAATGGTAATGTATCAAGAGAATAAGAAGACAAACCACAGACTGGTACAAAATATTTGCAAAAGCCGTATCTAAAGACATCTGATAAAGAACCATTATTCAAAATACACAAAAATATTTTGAAAGTCCACAAATTAAAAAAAAAAACAGCCAAAAAACAACAATGAAAACAAATTTATGGACAAAAGAGCTAAAAAAATCCCATGTGATCCCTCTCGCATTCCCTGTTCAACACACAAAAATAAGAGCAGACAAGATTTGCTTTCACCATCTAGAGACTTCATCACCAAACTTTTGGTACTTTTGTGACTAAACTTTCAACACATACATTGCTAAAATGTAGGCTCCAGGACAAAAGAAATTTTGTTTTATTGTATTTTCACTGCCTACAACAGTAGCACCTAGAAGGCACTAAAATATTTAATAAACAAACAATATTCACAACTAGTAAAAACAGCATAACATGATACAGTTGTGTAACACTCTAATCCAAAAACAGACCCAACCAAATATAGAAATTCTGTATATAATAAGGGAACTATTTAAAACCTGGTAAGGAAAAGATGAGTTCTTCATTGAATGATACTGGGGCAACTAGTAAGACATACAGAAAAAAAATAAACTGACTATATTATACCAAAGTATAATTATTCAAGGACTTCCTATGTATTATCAAAATACATAGCTCATCCAAAAATAATCTGGATTATAAAAAAAAGTAATAAAAGATTAAGAGAAAATGTGAATGAGCATTTCTTTATAACTTGTAAGTAAAAAGACTGATGTCACGACTTCTAACCAAGATATAAAGCCAAGACAATACTGCAACTGACTACAGATGAAACATCCACACTACAAAAGTCATCACAAAAGAAAAAAAGAAATCACAACATAATAAAAAGTATCAAAGGGTTTATTATTTCAAAAACTTCTGCATGCCATTAAGAAAAATGTCATTTTTTTTTTTTTGCAGTTTTTGCCTGGGGCCAGCGCCCTACTCACTGAGCCACAAGCGTCATCCCAAAATGTCAATATTTTTTTAATGAGCAGTCAATGAACAGATAATTCACAAAAGAAAAATAAACATGGAACACATGAATATTGAGAACCTAATCAAAAATAGCACTGTTTTCAGAAGATTCACCTTGTAAACCTAAAAACTTTTTAAATACTTGACAATCCTGCCAAAAGGAAATATAGGGAAGTTAGCAAAAATCTGAATGTGTGTGGTCTCTGATTAACACACCTCCTTCTAGAGATATGTCTAATGGAAATAAACTGACAGCTACCCAAACATGCATATGTTTATGTTCATTTGAATGTTTGTGACAGCACATCATCATAACAATAAACTAAAGATTAAATAGCCATAATTTGGGAACTATTTAAACTCTAGTTTACATCCATTTGATAAAATCCGATACAGTTAATAAAGAATGATATACCTATATTAAAATGATTTCTAAATCAAACTACTGAATTAAAAAAAGTTATATCACTACATATATAAAATGTTCTTATTAAAAATACATGATACCCAAAATTTTTTGGTAGGAAGATATGTTTAAAGGTATAAACTAAAGGTACCTGAATGTAGTTGAACACAGCTGGGTGCAGTGACCCATGCCTATAAACCTAGCAGTTTAGGAGACAAAGGCAGGAGAAACTGCCTGAGACTAGGAGTTCCAGACCAGACTGAGCAACAATTCGGATGTTGTCTGTACCACACTCCCATACCTGAGAAACAAAAAAGTACTAGTATAAGCACTGGAATATTGTTGAACCAAATTTTCTTGACTCTGAACTCCTACGTGACGTTGTGTAGAAAACTAAACCTTGTTACTTTCAAAAATGCTCACTGAAACTCAGAGTAGAGCCCCTGGCACAATCATTTTCCAATACTGGTGCTTGTGAGAGACAAACAACATCTTTGCAGGTGGCACTCTGCCTGCTCTAAGAAGCTTTCTGGCACAATTAATACCACAGACTTATTGGTACTTCCACACTCCACCACCCAATCAGCACAAATCAAATGCCAATCCCTTTCTTCTATAAGGCAGCCTCTTGAAGCTAGCATATAAATTCCCTCACTGTGGTGTAGTTTTCACAGGAAATAAGTAAATAAATCTACTTCCTATAAAACTCACATCCTCAGCAAAGGACTGAAAGGACAGTCAGCACACCTTGTGTTCATACTCTCACTCTCCACTAATTCTCCTTTCCCTTTCTCTAGTCAAAGTCTTTATCTCTTCCTAATGTGTCTTTGCACATATGGAAACGACTCTGGTCTCCTGGATATAAGAAACGTAAAGTCTATTTATTTGAATGTCCATCTCCTATTAGTTTATCCATGCGAGGTGGCGAAGGAAACGATCTAAGAACTGCAAGAACAATTTCTTGAACCAGTATAGCAGCACACCTTCCCACACTCCTCTAGTTGTTGACGCCTGCCACATGCTAACCAATTGTTACTCCCTAGCTGGCAGGATGTCTGATGAATCTGACTTTTTTATACATTCAGAACTATCTGATGTGTTTTGTTATCATTTTACAATCAATCAGAAAAAAGATATTTAGAAAAAATAGTTAAATGGATAGAGAAGTGTGAAAAATCACTGAAGTGCAAATCATAGAAGATACACAAGTTTCATAACATAGACTGCTTAATTTTTACTGGTAATGCACTTAAGGAAAAGTACTTTGGTTTGCTATAAATAACACATGTCAACACGTGAAAAATCTCAGTTTTCACGTTGTGGTGGGCGCCTGTTAGTCCCAGCTACTTGGGAGGCTGAGGCAAAAGAATTGCTTAAGCTCAAAAGTTTGAGGTTGCTGTGAGCTGTGACACCACTGCACTCTACTCAAGGTGACACTGTAAGACTCTGTCTCAAAAAAAAAAACAAAACTCAGTTTTCAGACTGTTCTAAGTATTTTTTTTTTCTGTAAAATAAAGAGGTTTATTCTGAACCGAATTTGAGGACATAATCTGGAGTGACACCCAAGAAGCCCTGAGCAAGTGGACTTGTGGTGGGGTTACAGTTTAGTTTTATACATTTCAGGGAGACAGGAATTACAGGTGAAGTCATAAAGCAATACGTGAAAGGTGTACATTGATTTGGCCTGAAAAGGTTACAGATAGTTTAAAGATTCTTTAGCTGAGAACTGGCGGAAAGGGTTAGGCTTTTTCTAAAAAAGCAGGAATCAGCTAAAAGGAATGCTAAGGTAAGGATCTGTAAATCAGAGACAACCACAGGACACTGTCCAGACCCAAGTTGTTTATGTTATGTACACTGAGGACCTGCAGGTATGTCTTGCATAGCCTTAGGCCTGTTAATGAGTCACAAAGGACATCTCTAAGAAGGCATGGGGTCATAATGATGCATATCTGGTCTCCTTCTTGATGGTCTGCAACAGTTTTAGGAGATGCCCTTGGCCAAGATGGGGTCCAGTCACATCAGGCGCTGGGGGAGGCAGAAGCCTTAAGATTTTATTTTAGTTCATACCACAAATCTAGATCGAGGAAGGCCAAAACAATTTTAAAAGGAAAAAACGTACTTGGTCTGTGTAAGGGCCGCGCCAGCCCTCCAATCTTCACGCCGCCAGACTATTTATGTACAGTGGACAGTTCCCCGCTTACGGAGGCTGCCACCACTGGACAGAGTCGCGGTCCTCCCGGCCCCCAGGAGGCGCAAGGCCCCAGGTACTGTCAAGTTGGGCATCTGCTATCTAACGATCAAGGCTCCGACGCCCCGGGCAGAGACAGAGCGCAAACGCGACGCTGGGAAGCCCGGAGGCCCTAGGGAATCGGGGAAGGTCACTAGGCCCTTCAAGGAGAGGGTGTCCTCAAGATTACAAACGTCTACTAGCGACATAAGCCCTGTTTTAAGTATTTTTTAAACTAATGAAAACACAATCTACATAGAGATTGGTTGGTAAACAATTTCAACATGACAATGAGTAAACCATTTTGGACTCTTCCTGTCTGCCTCATATACTATCACTACATTGAAAAATAAGACACACCTCTACAGGGCGGAGCCTGTGGCTCAGTGAGTAGGGCGGCGGCCCCATATGCCGAGGGTGGCAGGTTCAAACCCAGCCCCGGCCAAACTGCAACAAAAAAATAGCCGGGCGTTGTGGCGGGTGCCTGTAGTCCCAGCTGCTTGGGAGGCTGAGACAAGAGAATCGTGTAAGCCCAAGAGTTAGAGGTTGCTGTGAGCCGTGTGACGCCAGGGCACTCTACCTGACGGCGGTACAGTGAGACTCTGTCTCTAAAAAAAAAAAAAAGACACACCTCTATAAGCTCAAGATGCTTTCTAGTATAGGAGACCAAACACTTGATGTTCAAATCCTATTCCTCTAGGAAAACAATTCCAGTTTGACCAAATATGATAAAGTACAAATTCAAGAGAAAGATGACCTGGGTACAAATTCTGGTTCTAGTGTGTTTAGTAGCTATACAACTGCAGACATTTGTGTTGTCTTTATTAAGAATTAACCATGTGAATACAACACATGAATTCACTGCTCAAGAGCTAGAACTATTTTTAAAGACCTTCAATATGCTTTGAGAAATAAATATATCCAAGAATATTAGATATAATAAATGTTTTGAGGTCAAAAGACAGAAAAGGAGGAAAGAAAATTAAAATTTTTATAGACTACACTGAAGAGAAAAAAATCCTATTTACAACCTTGTAAATACATAGTGCCAACTAAGATACTATCACAAGTATCAAGTGATTTCAAGGCTCTAAACAAAATTACAAAGAAGACAAACTTTGCTTTGGAGTCTACTACCTTCTCCTCTAGAACTCCTCCCTGCTACAATCTATCACTAGAAACACACCATACACTCTCACTAATCTACTCTCTTTCCTAGTTTCTAAACACACGGTGCCTCCAGGCTACCCTTTGGTTATCTTCAACAGCAAACCTTACTGAAGTATTTCTTCTTTTATTTTATTTTACCTAAAGAGCCAGTAAATAAAATACATACTACCTTTTTTAGTACTATTTTTTTTTTGAGACAGAGTCTCAAGCTGTCTCCCTGGGTAGAGTGCCGTGGCATCGTAACTCACAGCAACCTCCAACTCTTGGGCTCAAACGATCCTCTTGCCTCAGTTTTTCTATTTTTAGTAGAGATGGGATCTTGCTCTTGCTCAGGCTGGTCTTGCTCAAGCAATCCACCCACCTCAGCCTCCTAGAGCTAGGATTACAGGCATGAGCCACCATGCCCAGCCTAGTATTTCTTTCTCCAAATTCACTTCCTTTCCTGACTTTGAAAATGACTCCAAGAAATCCAGCCAAATAAATAAACAAGATATCTTCACTTAAAGAACAATCATGAATGAACAAAGCAAACTCGGACTCTCACTCTCCACAGAGATAAGTCTCTTGCATAATAGGTAATGTTGATATAAAATTGGCAAAGTATAGTATGGATAATCTCCATATAAAAAAGAATATACTACATTGATTTTGTTTCATAGATAAGGAGTAAAAAATATGATAAAGATAAGAAATTGAAACATAGAAACAAATTGTGGCTAGCTAAAACATGTGAAAAAAGATACAGCTATTCTTCATCTATTAAGATCATGAGGCCAGGCATATGGCTCACCCCTATATCCTAGCATTCTGGGAGGCTGAGACAAGAGGATCCATTGAGCTCAGGAGTTTGAGACCAGCCTGAGAAAGTATGAGACAACTCTCTACTAAAAACAGAAAAATTAGCCAGACATTATAGCAAGTGCCTTGTAGTCCCGGCTACTGGAGAGGCTGAGGTGGGAGGATAGTTTCAGCCCAGGAGTTTGAGGTTGCTGTGAGCTGGGCTGAAGCCATGGCACTTTAGCCTGGAAAAGATACTTATCTTGGACTGCATTAACCAAAAACAGAGAATAAAAAGATAATAAAATTCACAAACCACTACCTCATGTTGTAATATACATTCATATGATAATTTAGTTATCTGATCATGGTCAGGGTATTAGGATGCTTTGAAAATAGAAAGCAATTAACTAGCATTCATAGAATCAAAGGTCACAAAATAATAAAAACCAGATGAGAGAATTTCTTTTTATTTTTTTGGAAACAGTTTTACTTTGTCACCCTCGGTAGAGTGCTGTGGCATCTTAGCTCACAGCAATCTGAAACTCGGGCTCAAGCAAATCTCTTGCCTCAGTCTCCCAAGTAGCTGGGACTACGGGCACCCACTGCAATACCCGGCTGTATTTTAGAGATGGGGTCTCACTCTGGCTCAGGTTGCTCTCCTACTCATGAGCTCAGGCAATCCACCAGCAGAGGCCTCCTAAATGCTGGGATTATAGGTGTGAGCCACCACGCCCGGCTCTCTTTGTTTCTCAAAGGAAAGAGACAGGGTACCTCATCACCAAATTCCTAAACAGACTCTCATAGCTCTGCCGAGGTTAATTAACATCAAAGATATACTCTAAATTATTTTTAATTTAACATTTAGGATTTCCAAAAATGTTATATGAAACTAGTACCTTCTACTTTACAAAAGCATAATCAGATGAAAAAGTGATATTACTAAAAAATAAGGGAAATAAGGACTAAATGTTCAACTGGTACACATTCCCTACTGTTTTAGCTTTGACTAAGTTAACTTTAGACTCACATTTTTTAAATTAGCCTTAGAATGATAGATTTAGGTTTCTATCCCATTCCTGAAGTTTTTATTTTGTTTTTCAGAATATAGGTAATATATATAGGGAATGATCCTAACTCAGGTCATTTGAATTCCTTGTTTTATTATGATTACATTAAACTGGATATTCAGCAAAACCCCATAAGGCCAAAGTAAAATGACTAATAAAAAATATCCCTTGGGGAAAAAAAGAAAGAAAAAATATTCCTTGGCTCGGCGCTGGTAGCACAGTGGTTACGGTGCCAGCCATATACACCAAAGCTGGTGGGTTCGAACCCAGTTGGGGCCAACTGCAACAAAAAAATAGCCAGGCGTTGTGGTGGGGGCCTGTAGTTCCAGCTGCTGGGAGACTGAGGCAAGAGAATAGCTTAAGCCCAGCAGTTTGAGGTTGCTGTGAGCAATGATGCCACCACACTCTACCGAGGACGACATAGTGAGACTCTGTCTCCAAAAAACAAAAAAAAAGTCCTTAATATGAAATCAACATACACCTTCTCAATGTTATTATATCAAAATCACCAAGGAAAATTTTGAAGTTTCTAAATTTCTCTCTCTAAATATACTTTCCCAATTGCTGTCTCTCCACTCAGGACAAAAAGCTGCTACCCTCTTTAAAACAAAAAGGCAAAAGCAGGAAAGGTGTGGGGGGTGTTATATAAATTAATTGTCAATTACATCCTACTCCTTTTCTTTTTTCCTACCCTGAGAATGCTAATGAAAGCTACGTGAAGTATAGTAGGAAAAAGAACTCTTCCCTTGGGCGGCGCCTGTGGCTCAAGGAGTAGGGCGCCGGTCCCATATGCCGGAGGTGGTGGGTTCAAACCCAGCTCCGGCCTAAAACCACACACACACACACACACAAAAAAAAAGAACTCTTCCCTTACCCATATTCTTTCAGACATACCACACTAAAATACACTGACAATATCACAATATTTTAAAATGGTCACATTTTTCATACTAATTTTGTTAATCTAAAAAATGTTATTTGCATTTTCAGCCCTAGGATGAAGGGGTTTTAGAATAATAACTACAGGAAATGAAGTGTGCCCAGGATTTCTTTTGACTGAAAAGACATCAGGCCTACAGTGGAGAGCCTCCCTCCAGGCTGCTAGTGTCTTTAAGCAAACAATCAGACAATCGGTGCTGGGGCCAGCAAGAACAGGAGATAACCCAGAAGACCAGCTTCTGGAATTCAAGCTTTCCTGATACCTGGTTTACATTATTTCTGCCAAACTGAAACACCTTAGTAGGAACAAAATTTTTCTTCCTTAAGAGGAAAAATTATTAATATAATTTAACTTTCTAGATTAAGTCTAAGGCAAACATTAACATGGTTTATATAAAATAATGTGCTAAATTTCTATTTATGGTATTAAGCATAGTGTGTAAAGGGGAAAACAGGATACTAATTCAACTTAAAAGATTTTCTATAGAAAAAAAAAAAAAAATAGCTACCAAATTTCCAAACATGCAAAGAGGTTGAGAGAGGATCATAAAGAAAGGCAAGTACGGTAGGGCAGGGTGGCTCACACCTATAATCCTAGCACTCTGAGGTGAGTGGACTGCCTGAGCTCACAGGTTTGAGACCCGTGTCTCTAATAGCAGGGCTTTGTGGCAGGCACCTGCAGTCCCAGCTACTTGGGAGGCTGAGGCAAGAGAATGGCTCAAGCCCAAGACTTTGAGGTTGCTGTGAGCTATGAGGACACAGCACTCTACCAGGATGGAGGGGAAGGGAGTGGTGGAGAGGCGAGGGAGAGAAAGGGAAGGAAGGACTCATCATAATAGATGGTTCTATACTGCTTAAAGTTTGTTTCAACATGTATTACTTCTATGATTTAAAATATAAAATAAAAATAGGGCCAGGCCCAATGGCTCAATCCCAGCTCCACAGGAGGCCAAAGTAGTAGGACCACTTGAGACCAGGAGTTCGAGACCAGTCTGGACAATATAGCAATACCTCATCTCTATAAAAAAAAAATAACAAAAAAAAACTGAATTTTTAAAAATTAGCTAGGCATGGTGTTGTGTACCTATAGTCCTACCTATAGCTACTGAGGAGGCTGAGGTGGGAGGTTCACTTGAGTCTAGGAGTCCCAGGTTGCAGTGAGCTATGATTGCACCACTGCACTCAAGCCTAGTCCACAAAGCAAGATCCCAATCAATAATCAATCAATCAATCAAAATAAAAGTTACCAATGTGAACTATTTCTCCAACTCAGTGAATGATAGCCTATATGAGATTCAGAATAGTATTATCTAAAATAACTCAAGTCACAGAAATTAATTACTCTTAGTGTATAAAATAATTAATGCTTTAACAGTATGAAACAAGAAATGTACTATGATGTATCATAAATAATTATATACAACCTTGTTAATTTATCTACTACTGTATTTTGGGGTAGGTTATTTTTGCTTTGTTTTGCCTTTTTTCAATGAAGATTTATTTCTTCCTCACGCAAAATGATTCTACAAAGGTAGAAATCAAGCTCTATTCTTTTCATTAATAAAAGCTGCATATTTTAAGGAACACAACATATAATAGGTACACAAATACACAATGAAATTACAGTCAAGCTAATTAACATCTAATTTTTTAGTATAATTCCCAATTAGCAAGTAAACTTTTCTTCCATTTAACATCTTGATATCTGCAGAACTGTTTTCTCCTTTAATCGGTCTCCAACTAATGAAAGTAAATCAAACACCAAATGTTCTTTCCTAAATGAACTATTATAAAGCTAGCTTCCTGAACTATTCTCCTAAAACAACCAACACATCTCTTAATATTTGAAACCATCACTGAGATCTATCCAAAAGAACAGTTCATAAAGGATTTAAAAAAAAAATAAGTCATGTAAAACAAAACTGTCGTTTTTGTCATTCAAGTAACATTTCTTATGAAAACAGTGAAATAATCACCAGAATTAAAACCTAAATTAGCATTCTTCCAAAAAAAATGTGATAACATTTAAAAAAAAAAAAATCAGTAAGACCCTTCCAAGGTAGTCATATACACATACATGAGATCATCTTCTTATTCTGCATATTACTATTTAATTTTTCTTTAAAGTAATTCTAAAAAAGATTTTAAATACATTTAAAGTCCTAATGTCTACTTAAGCATTTCACCTATGGAATCTAGAAATAAACTAAAAACAAACATTTTTAAATAAACATAAGCTTTCAAACTAGTTCTTTGAAAAATCTTTTTGCTAAATGAAGAACAACGGTTTGCTGAAAATTTAGGTTAAAACCAAGAAAAAAACATTCAAATGGTTGTGATTGATTTGTCAGCATTCTAAAATAACATAGTGAATAATTCTGGTTTCTTCCTTCTCATTATATGTGTATCAAAAAGCCTAAAACACATTCTCAAATCATAAGATCAAAATTTCACTTTAAATTTAAAAACATAAGTAACAGCAATTCACTTACCAGCACCTGAGACATCTTCTATAAACATATTCATTTGGTTTTTAAAGCACAAACTAAAAATATTATCAGAATAAACAGGCTATATAATAAGCTGTACCACCTCCAAGATCTCTAAAGAGCTCATGAGAAATCTGCTTTGCTATTCACAGAATAAAGTCCCCAATCCACAAATACTATCCCTGTTAATACTCTTTAGGTACACAAATAAAAATATTTTTAAGTTTCTCTTTTGATTACCACTGCACTGATATTTTTCTGCTTTCTCCATACTCTGTTTTAACACCTGCAAAGTTAACTACCAAATGTACCTTTGGTATTGCTCCTCCCCTTCTCTTCCTCCACCTCCTCAGGTGATCAGACTCTGCACCCTTTTACATGAAACATCAGTGAACAGAGTCCAACATTCAGTAAAATGTGTACAACCAGTCAATTGCTCTGATAGGCAACCTTAAACCTAATGTGTTATCTTAACTTCAGAAGTTAGTCATAACTTAAAAGCATTAACTATGCTTATTACACCTGTTACAATGAATGCATATCTATTCTTCTGTTAATGGTAGCTAACATTACAGGCTGTGGTTCATGCCTAGAATTCCAGCACTGGGGGGGATTGCCTGAGATCAGGACTTTGAGCATACAATTAGCTATAATGACACCATTGTACACCAGCCTGGGCAACAGACCAAGATCCTGTGTCTTTAAAACAAAACAAAATGAAAAACAAAAAAATGGTAACTATTATTACATTTTTCTGAACACTGGCTTTGTAAGAGCTGCTTAAGAAAAAAGCTATTCCTATACCGTCTCTAAAAGAAAAAACTTTTATAATTGTGAGTACTTAGACTGGATAAACCTTACTTATAAGCAAACTAGGCTACCGTTTAAAATGTACATTAAGATCTCTGTTAAAATGCCTCACCATCTGGATTTTCTCTTAGGAGAGAGGAACTGTATGTTTCTCTATTTCTCCTAAGTACAGTCATGATCTCTGGATGTTCCATATTTTAAAATAAATTTAAAAGTTCTGAAAGGTAGAGAAAAAAGGTAGATCAGCCAGGTAGATTGTGCTCCTCACAATTTGCAAAACAATAAGGCAGTGAATTCACTGCTTAGGAACTAGGTACTGGAGAAACCCACAATCTTGCCAATACGTAGAGGAAATAAAGCTCCATGAAAAGCCTCACTTAGTCGTCTGCAAATTCTAAGACCCTTATGAATTATGATAACTCTATTCTGCCTCTAGAAACGGAATATCAAAGCCTGGATGGCAGCACAGGACCTACTAAATTTTTTAAGTATGATATTGAAACCTACTGCTCAGGAAAAAAGATTCCTTTCAAAATATTACTGCTCACTGACAATGCATCTGGTCACCCATGAGCTCCAACAGATATGTATATGGACATTAATGTTGCTTTTGTGCCATACAATATCCATTCTGCAGCACAACAAGGAGTAATTTTGATTGGCAATTCTTATTACTTAAGAAATGTATTTTATAAGGCTATAGCTGCTCTAGATAGTGATTCTTCTAATGGAGCTGGGCAAAGTAAGTTGAAAACCTTCTAGAAAGGATTCATCACTCTAGATACCATCAAGAATATTCATGATTCACGGGAGGTCACAATATCAACATTAACCAGAGTCTGGAAAAAGTTGATCCCAACACTCATGGATGACTTTATGAGGGAGGCAATTTGAAGACTTTGATGGAGAAAGTAAGTGCAGATGTGGTGAAAACAGCAAGAGAACTGATGTTAGAAGTGGAGCGTAGGCTGGGTGGGATGGCTCGCGCCTGTAATTCTAGCACTCTGGCAGGCTAAGGCGGGTGGACTGCCTGAGCTCAGTGGTTCAAGACCATCCTGAGCCGGAGTGAGCCAGAGTGAGACCCCGTTTCTACCAAAAAAAGCCAGGCGTTGTGGAAGGTGCCTGCAGTCCCAGCTACTTGGGAAGCTAAGGGCGAGAGAATCGTGAAAGGAAGAAAAGAAAAAATAAAAGAAAATTTACCAAAAAAAACCCACTTCAAACTAAGAGGAGTGAAAACCAGTTAAAAGCAAAATTCAAAAAATAAAAAAAAGAAGTGGAGCCAAAAGATGAGATTAAATTGCTGCATCATGATAAAAATCTGAACAGATAAGGGGTTCCTTCTTATAGATGAACAAAGAAGATGGCTTCTCATGATGAAAACTACTCCTGGTGCAGAAGCTATGAACATTGGTGAAATGACAACAAGGGATTTAGAATATTACATGTATTTAATTGATAAAGAAGTGGCAGATTTGACAGGACTGATTCTACAATTTGAAAGAAGTTCTGTGAGTAAAACGCTATTAAACCATATCACAAAATACAGAGAAATTTTTGGTACAAGTAAATAAAAATTAAATTGATGAGGCAAACTTCACTGTCTCATTTAAGTAACTGCCACAGCCACTCTAAACGTAAGCATACATTACTCTGATCAGTCAGCAGCCATCGACATCAAGGCAACATCCTCCACCAGCGAAAAGAATGTGAAAGATTTCTGAAGGCTCAGATGATCATTAGTATTTTTTTAGCAATAAAGTATTTTTAATCGGGGTGTGCACATTATTTTTTTAGACTTAAAGTTATTACACGTTTAATAGACTACATACAGCATAAATTTAACTTTTATATCACTAGGAGACCAAAATATTCATGTGACTCACTTTATTCCAATATTTGCTTTATTACTGTAGTCCAAAACTAAACCCACAGTATCTCCAAGGTATACCTACAATTCAGGGTGTCCATAAAGTTCACGTGCAATGCACACTAACTTTCTGGATACCTTGTATGATCAAATATAGTTGGCCCTCCTTATCTCCAAGCTATAGATCTGCATATTCATCAATTATGTATCAAAAATACTTGGGAAGTTTGTGTTCTTCTGATTCTTGAAAAAAGACTAAAAAAAAATACTTGGGGAAAAAAACAAAATATAACAATAAAATACCACAATTATTTTAAAATATAGCATAACTATTTACTTGTTATTTACATTGAATTGGGTATTATAAGCTAGAGATTATTTAAGTAAATAAGAGGATGTATATACATGTAGTACGATGCTATTTTATAAAAGGGATCAGAGAAGCTACAAATTTTGGTATCTGTGGGAGTTCCTGGAAGCCCTATAGATACCTTAGATGCCAAAAGGTAATTTATGTGTTCATACTTGGAAGTAAAACCACAATTAAAAGAATCACAATTTATCCAGGGAACAAATATTAACTAAGCATCTTGTTAACAACAACTGTGCAATCTGGAAAAGCAAATGTGATACACACCTTCCCCTAAGAGCTCATAATCTAATGAGGTCGGGGAGAGGCTAGATATAAGAAAACTAATATGGAGAGAAAAAATAAGATAATTATAAATGATGCGTAAATATATAAGTATTCTTCACTTTTTTTTCTTCTCTAAATTACTAACAATTTTACTAGCTTGCAATAGATTTAAAAGTCTTGAAGATTGTTTTCTGGCAGAGGTGACTAGCATATTTACTGAAAAATAAATGTTCAGTGGTAAAGATTAATTGCTACTTTGGCAGATAACTACTGTAATGCTGAAACTCAAAAAGTATGACCTAATATATTTTGTTGTTAGAAAAGCAGAAAACATGTCAGACAATTGTTCCAGACTTCAATTCAGATTCTATGCCTACTCAACAGTGTACAAAGCACTTATCTCTCAGTCTAAATGTCACTATATTTTAAATGGATCTACTACCTATCAAACTTACTTAACAAGAATTCAAGTTCAAACGAAAATGTATACAGCAAAGCTGCTTTGAAAATTACAAAGTACAACCCAAATGTAAACTACTATTTATTTTAAAAATACAGGAAGACAGGGAGTATACACACAAATGTCTACAAACACACAAATACACACAACATTATCCAGTAGGATACAAAGCAACAATGACATCCACTACAGAGATACTTACGTTCTTACTCTCTTAAGGGTAAAAATTTATCTGATACATTTTAATTTTAAAAATGTATCTATTTTATTTAAAGATTAAATTCTATCTACCAACAGCTAGAAATTTAACTGAAAATATTTACCTTAACAAAATTATCAGGGAACATTCCTCTTCTCCCATTTAATTCTCCTTCTAGCCATCCTTCCTCTTGTAGTTTTTTCACATTCCTGATGACTTCCCCAACTCGAATAGTTAATTCATCATCATGTACAGCATCATAGTCATACTCCACAACATAGTCAACTAAAAAAGGGGGGGGAAAGAAATATTTAAAATCTGATTTATAAAATACCATAAGCATATTAAGAAATTTTTAATCGAAGAATCTATTTAGTAACACCAATTAATTACTAAAAAGACAGAAAGGGTTATCACAATAATTTTAAATATTTGCTACATTAGCAAATTTCTTAAATACCTCAGTACAGAACATAGTTTAGCTTTTAAGTGGGAGTCTAAAAAGAAATATAATGCATAATTCATGCCATCAGATGTTCTTATAATCAAACGTACACCCTTCGTGGCAGACACATAGACCCTGGAGTGGTCCCCATGATCTCCACCTCCTGGTATTCAAATCCTTCTGTAATTCCCTCTCCTAGAATACAGATATGACCTATGACTAACTTCTAACCAATAGAATATGACAAAAATCAAGGACTGTATGTGATTACATAAGATTATAATGCCAAAAAACAACATAAGCTTGAAAACAGATTCTTCCCCAGTTGAGCCCCAGATGAGAACAAAACCCTGGTCCACACCTTTTTCAGCCTTGCAGAGGACCCAGATAGCCATGGCCACTCTTAAACCACAGAAACTATAAAATAATAAATGTGTATTGTTTTAAGCTGCTAAGATTGTGTCAATCTGTATGAAACAGCAAACCAATAGACTCTGAAATGAAGGAGTTTTAGATTATAGAATATCATATATGCATACAATTAATATTTTATAAGTTTAATAAAAGAAAAGCAATAACAGATTTCCCACAGAAGACAACAAACTAGCCACAGCTCCATTTATCTTTTCTTCCTCATGTCAGACAAGAATGATAAAAAAGAAAATACAACTACAACCAAAAAAACACAAAAACGAGAGTATGGCCAGACATATGTCAAAAGAAGAGCCATTTCGACAATGCCCACCCCTATTCCTTTGTCATAAAACCTTAAATTTGTTCAGATATTTTGGAACCCTATATCTTTTAAGTAAAGCTTCTCTCAGCCACAGCTGGTTTTATCTAGTCTAGATCAGTACTTCTCAAATACCAAGTACTAATTAAATCATTTGGGAAATCTTGTTTAAATGCAGACTCATGATTGAGTAGGTGCTGGGATAACTAATGCAAAGATCTAGAGATAGTCCATTTACAGTGATTCTAAATACATAACAATTACTAAACACACAGAGCAACTTGTTTTCAAACAGGTATGTGATGAATGAATTCTGACCTTTACTCAGGGAATCTTAAAAATCAAAACACAAGAAGGAATGGCCTCCTGCACACTTTGGATGTTTTTTTAAAGAAGGTGTGATACCAAACCTCTGTCAGCATTTGGAACAAGAAAAATAGTAAATATGATTAAGATGGAGGAAAATGGAGATGAAAACAACCTGATCTTTGCTAGATACAACAAATTGCCAGATTAACCAACCCAGAACTGTAATACCTTCAGATTTCTTGTTACATGAAGTAGCTTTTTCTTAATTTGTAGACAAGATTAGGATTTCTACTTACAGCTGAAAATATCCCAACATGGTATGGAAGCCAGCAGGAAATTACAATAAATTTCTGAAAGTGGATGAATAACTGGTAAAGCCAGGAAGAAGCACCCTAGCGTACTTTTAAGAGAACCATAAATGAGATACCAATCTGTTCTTCAGAACCTTCAGAACAGCCAGAAATTCAGAAAAGGTGAGCTTATATGAAATGCCGGGCTGAAAACAGGGAAATTTTGACTTAATCTCTATATGGAATAACTGACACCCATTATTACTACAATAATTTGATGAGACAAAATGCTCCCAGTAGCCAGGTAAGGTTAATCTATCTATGAAGATAAAAGAAGAAAGAAGATAAACAAAAGAAAAAAGGGAGAAAGGAAAAAAGTTTGGGAAAACTAGCACAGCTTTGCATCTAAGTGGAATGATCAAGTTAGCAAATACATTAAGAATAACGAGAGCCAACTTTCTCTATGGCAGAGAAGGGAGTTACAGATCTATAAAAGGAGCAAGCTAGACACAATACTGTGATAGTGAATTATAATGAAGAGGTATAAACATGAACTTATGGGCTTTAATACAGAAAAATGTAAATATGAATGTATGTACATATACATACATATATTTACACACATAGTTATGCACACATTCATTCATGTAACACACTCTTTTTTGTTCTGAATGGACCTGAAACCAGCAGCACTTCAATGGCAACAAGCAAACCTAACACTGAGATCTTCTATGTAGTAAATATCACTTTCTACAAAAATGAAATCAGGAATTCTGGAGAAAACAGCCAATTCCAGGGCTAAGCAGGAAAAGTACAAGATAAGCCTGAAACATCAAGTTGTGCCAGAAAGCAAGGAAGTTCTCCAAAGAATGACATGTTATCAGACACAAAATACTATCAAAAGGGTTCCTACCAGCCAAACTAGGACAATTAGAGCTTCAAAATAATGAAATTAACAGAATATACCCCACTAAATAAAATGAGAAACCATGAATCAACACAGGTTATAAATCAGTGCTACTTTCTTAAACTCTATGACTATACAATGATTATGTAGGAAATAGTACTAGATTATGGAAATACATACTAAAATATACAAGTAAAAGATACTTATTGGTCAGGGATAAGATTCTTCGCACCATATAGTGTCCATAAAGTTCCTGCGCAATTTTAAATTACACACAAATATTTTAAATTACACACGAACTTCATGGCCACCCTGTATATCTAAAATTTCTACTAGCAATTATTTTAAAATAAAATTTAAAACCACATGGACAAATTTATATCCTCACGAAATTATAATAAAGTTCATAAAAGAATAGAATGCTATGAAAAAAGAAATGAAAAAGTGAAAAGGCTTTGGAAGTTTATATCCTCCAAAATAAATTTTTTGAAGAGTAGGGAATAAATCCAAGAACTTTCTAAAACATAAAAAGAGACAGACAGGGCGGCGCCTATGGCTCAGTTGGTAAGGCACTGGTCCCATTTACCGAGGGTGGCGGGTTCAAACCCGGCCCCAGCTGAACTGCAACCAAAAAATAGCCGGGCGTTGTGGCGGGCACCTGTAGTCCTAGCTACTCAGGAGGCTGAGGTAAGAGAATCGCTTAAGCCCAGGAGTTGGAGGTTGCTGTGAGCTGTGTGATGCCATGGCACTCTACCGAGGGCCATAAAGTGAGACTCTGTCTCTACAAAAAAAAAAAAAAGAGAGACAGACAAACTATGAAAGCAAAGATAAGACATAATCAAGGGTGGTGCCTGTGGCTCAAAGGAGTAGGGCACCGGTCCCATATGCCGGAGGTGGTGGGTTCAAACCCAGCCCCAGCCAAAAAACTGTGGAAAAAAAACAAAAACAAAAACAAACAAACAAAAAAGACATAATCAAGTCAACATCCAATTAACAGGAATTCAAGAAGAAAATAATGGAGAAATTAACAATGAAATAATACAAGAAAATAATCCAAACTAAATGAAACAAATCTTCAAACAGAAAAGTATGTGACAGCCCTATACAATGAACAAATACATCTAGGTGAAATTTCACAAGAAAAAAGACACTAGAAAGCTCTGAGAGAAAATGAAAAATTTATCTATGGAAGAATGAGAATCTGGCTCTGTGCCCGTAGCTCAGTGGTTAGGACACTGGCCACACATACCTGGCCTGGCGTGTTCGAACCCGCCCCAGACCTGTTGGCTTTTTTTTTTAGCCTGGGCTGGGTTTGAACCTGCCACCCTCGGTCACCCTTGGCATATGGGGCCTGCGCCCTACTCCCTAAGCCACAGGTGCTGCCCCCGCCCCAGGCCTGTTAAACAACAACAACTGCAACCAAAAAATAGCCAGGGGTTGTGGCAGGTGGCAGGTGTCCATAGTCCCAACTACTTGGGACTCTGAGGCAAGAGAATAGCTTCAGCCCAAGAGTTTGAGGTTGCTGTGAGCTGTGACATCACAACACTCTCCCAAAGGCAACATAGTGAGACTCTGTCTCAAAAAAAAAAAAAAAAAGAGAGAGAGAGAATGAGAAGAATCATACTAGAAGCCTTCTCATTAGCAATAAAAGATTCTAGAAGGGCTCGGAGCCCATAGCTCAGTGGCGCTGACATACACTGAAGCTGGCAAGTTCTAGCCCAGCCCAGGCCTACTAAATAACAATGACAGCTGCAACCAAAAAAATAGTTGGGCATTGTGGCGGATGCCTATAGTCCCAGCTACTTGGAAACTGAGGCAGGAGAATCACTTAAGCCCAAGAGTTTGAGGTTACTGTGAGCTGTGATGCTGAGGCACTCTACCCAGGGTGACACAGTAAGACTGTCTCAAAAAAAAAGAAAAAAGATTCTAGAAGAAGAAAAATAAGTCACTAGCATACTCTGCCAAATCAGTAGGCAAGCATAGTATATAACATTTCCACACATGCAAGTACAAAGAAAATTACTCCCACATATGAAATCACATGTCACTATCGTGTCCAGCCCACTTTAGTCAACTGTAACCAAGAATATAACAGCTTTCAGGGAGTTCTGAGTCCTAGAAAAATAAAAACATGAAGCTAAACAGAGGAAGACACAAAATCCAAGAAATAATGGAGCCAACCCTAGAAAGTAAAAAAGTGTTAAAATTCCAATTGTGCAAAAACCTGAGGAACAAACAGCCTAAACAGGTGACAAAAAGGTATAAGAGTTACCTGGGGACAAAGCAGAGTGGGACACAGACTGTGAACTTTTATACTATGCTTACAAACGTGGGACACTTGAAGTCAGGAGCTTCAGGTCAGGAGCTTGAGAGAGACCAGCCTGAGCAAAAAGACCCCATCACTACTAAAAATAGAAAAATTAGCTAGATGTGGTAGCACACACCTGTAGTCCCAGCTGCTTGGGAGACTGAGGACTGAGCATTGCTTGAGCCCAAGAGTTTATGGTTACTGTGAGGTAAGCTGAGGCCATGGCACTCTAGCCTGGGCAACAGAGCAAGACTCTGTCTCAAAAATAAAAAGTAAGGCCAGCGTGGTAGCTCATACCTATAATCCTAACACTTTGGGAGGCTGAGGCAGGTGGACTGTTTAAGCTCAGGAGTTCAAGACTAACTTGAGCAAGAGCAAGAGTGAGATTATGTCTCTACTAAAAAAAAAAAAAAAAAAAAAAAACTAGTCAGGCATCATGGTAGGCACCTATAGTCCCAGCTACTGGGGAAACTGAAAAAAGGGGATCACCTGAGCCCAAGAGATTGAGGCTGCTGTGAGTTATGATGATGCCAGGGTATTCTACCTCAATCAATAAAATGAAAGTATCAAATCAAAATCAGCAGTAGAAACTAATTATTTAGAAACGTGAAAGGCAAAAAATAAAAGCACAACAGGAAAGAGCATGGGGGCTCACGCCTATACTCCTAGCAGTCCGGGAGGCCAAGATGAGGGGGAAGGGGGGAATCACTTGATTGGAGACCAGCCTGAACAAGAAAAAGACCCATGTCTCCCTAAAACCAGAGAAACTACCTGGGCATAGTCCTAGCTACTCTTCGAAAGGCTGAGGCAAGAGGACAGCATGAGCCCAGGAGTTTGAGGTTGCTGTGAGCTATGCCATAGCACTCCACACTCCACCCAGGGTGACAGAGTGAGACTGTATCCCCACCCAAAAAAGCAACAGGAAAGACAGAAACATTTCAAAGTGTTTTCCCTCTGTTGAATAAGAATAGAACAATGAGCAAGGAAATACTATTTTTCATTACAAATCATTAAATTTTTTACATTTATATAATCATATACAAGTATTACTTTGATTTTTTAAAAGCAGCAAATATTAAAATGGTTTGTTCAATATTATAGCAAAAAATGTTAACACACAATTGTATGTATTATAATTAAGTTCATTGATTCAAAAGAAAATTTATTTTATTTTATTTTATTTAGGGGAAAAACCAAATGATTAATAAGGTTAAATCATTGCTCTTTTAAATATATCCATAATTAGATTTGTAAAATGATTAAATAAAAAGGATTGTAAAACATATGTTTAGTAACAACATATTTTTATAAAACAAAAGTAAGCATAGAAAAAATGTCTATAGAGCTACATTCAAAACACTAACAGAGATTATGCCTGCCAAAGGGATTTGAGATTCTGTTTATTATCTTTTTATGTCATGTGTAGTAAAGAATTAACCTTGCCCAAAAGTTGTATGGACTCTGCCCTCATCTCCTGGGAGGTGATCTCTAGGAAAAATGTCCTTGTTTACCTAGGGACTGTGTGGTTCCTTGGGGACCTTTATTCACCTGGAAAAAACCACACCAAAAAAAACTAACAATATGATTATGTTGGGAGTTTGGGGGCCATCCGGTATTAATTCTATCTCCAGAGGTGCTACAGACTAAAAGTCAGCCACACTGACTGGGAATTCAGCCATTATCTCGCTCCTCAACTAACTAAACCGCTGAACAAGAAGGCTCAGGTGAGCTGCTTTTTTGGCTGCCAATATTCTGTGTGTGGTGTCACCCAGCACTGCTGGAAGAAGTTAAGGCTTTCCAAGACACCACAAGGAAAGAAGAATTGGAAGCTCCATGTTTGGAACCATCCTAGACTCTGCCCATGTTTCTCTTTCCTAGACTAATTTTAATCTGAATACTTTCACATCAACAAACTTTTTGTTTGCTTTTTGTAGAGATGGAGTTCCACTGTTATCCAACTTGGTGTCAAACGATCCTCAGTGAGTTCTGCGAGTCTTAGCAAATTATCCGAAATGAGGGCAGTTTTAGGAAGCCCCAAACTGCAGCTGGTGTCAGAAGTAAAGGGCTGTCTCGTAAACTGAAACCCCTTCCTTAGCACTTTTATACAATAAATTTATTAATTAGATAAAAATAAGATACTAAAAACCTGATATTCACCAAACAATATGTAACAACTATATTTACTAAAATATTAAAATGTTTAAATAAAATCTTAACTAATTTAAGCATTTGCTATACAACTAGCACACAGGCCATCATTTCCAGAATTAGCATGATCCATATTTTGGAAACTCACAACTCACTCTCTAATTGGTAAACACCAAAGCAAATTAAATAAAACCTTTCTATTTACTGAAATAGATAAAGAAATGGGTATTATAAAGAAATTGAAGAAATAAATGTGTATATCCTGAAAAATACTCCACAGTATATACAGGGCATAAAAACACTTAGAAACTACATGGACTCTTGTCTGTCACAAGTGGTGGCTCTCAAAGAGTGGGTTGACAGAGAGCAAGAAAACACAGACTTAGGGCTGAAGGTAACAATTTAGCCTCTCTCACAGTAATCAGATTTATAACATCTATATTCAGATAACATCTATATTTGGAACTGATACATTAAGGTAATGGTTCTCAACCAGGATGACTGTGCCCCAAGGGAACACTTGGCAATGTTTAGAGATATTTTTGGTTATTACAGCTGGGGGATGCTATTGGAATCTAATGGGCAGAGGATAGGGATCATGCTAAGCATTCTCCAATGACAGGACATCCAGGCCCCCCACCACAAAGAATTAATTGGCCCAAAATATCAACACAATACTGGCAAGGTTTGAAACCCTGTTTAGTTAGCAGAATGTCTACCTAGAGACTTTCATTTCATACCATATTCCATGTATTTTAGTTCAGTAAGAGAACTTAAAACACAGAGAGAGAGAGGGAGAGAGAGAGAGAGAAGCTAGTAGTGAGGAGGAAGAAGGCAAGGAGAAAGAAATATTCTGAATATTTGTGTCCTCCCAAAACTCTTATGTTGAAACCTAATCTGCCATGTGAGGACAGGAAGACCAAGTAGACAGGAAGACGGTACCAAGCAAGACAGTGAGCCCTCCTCACCTGACTCCAAATTTGCTTTGATTCCAGACTTACCAGCTTGTAAACAATACCTTTCTGTTTTTATATATTAGCCAGTCTAAGGTATTTCGTCATAGTAACCCAAAAGAACTAAGACAAAAATGAGTATAAAAATTACATAGAGGATGGGTGGCGCCTGTGGCTCAGTCGGTAAGGCACCGGCCCCATATACTGAGGGTGGCGGGTTCAGACCCAGCCCCAGCTGAACTGCAACCAAAAAATAGCCGGGCGTTGTGGCAGGCGCCTGTAGTCAGTCCCAGCTACTCGGGAGGCTGAGGCAAGAGAATCGCTTAAGCCCAGGAGTTGGAGGTTGCTGTGAGCTGTGTGATGCCATGGCACTCTACCGAGGGCTATAAAGTGAGACTCTGTCTCTACAAAAAAAAAAAAATTACATAGAGGAGAAATTTCTAAACTAAAAATAAAACGAAATAACAAAATTTCAAAGTAACTAAATTGGAAACAGAATATTTACAACAAACAATTAAAATCATTTATATGAACCCAAAAGAAAAAAAAAAAGAAAATCTTGATTAAAAACAGGTAAAGGGAAGTACAGTATTTAAAATGAAGAAAACTACAGAAGTTTAATTCTCACTTAAAAAAAAAAAAAAAGGACAAGACCAGGTATCGTGGCTGGGGCCTATAATCCTAGCACTTTGGGAGGCAAGGGGAGAGGATCACTTGAGGTCAGGAGTTTGTTCAAGCCCAGCCTGAGACAAATTGGAAGGCATCACTGTACCAGACTTCAAGCTATATACTATAAGGCTATAGTAACCAAAAGCATAGTACTAGCACAAAAACAGAGACACAGACCAGTGGATCAGAACACAGAACCTAGAGACGAAACCATCCATATTCCCATCTGATCTTGGATAAGGCAGACCAAAACATACACTGGGGAAATGAATCTCTATTCAACAAATGATGCTGGGAATAGTGGATAGCCACGCGTAAAAGACTAAAATAGGATCTACACCTCTCACCACTCACAAAAATTAATTCACAATGGATAACAGACTTAAACCTAAGGCACAAAACTATTAAGAATACTAAACAAAAATGTTAGAAAAACTCTTATCACCCTTGGAAAAGAATTTGTGAAAAAGAACCCAAAAGCAATAGCAGCAACAACAATAATAAGCAGGACCTGATCAAATTAAAAAGTTTCTGCAGAACTAAGGACACAATAAAGTAAATAGATAACCTATAGAATGGAAAAAAATATTTGCATGATATACATCCAATAAAAGGCTGATAACCAGAATCTACAAAGAACTCAGGCAAATCAGCAAGAAAAAAAGAAATCAAACAACCTCATTAAAATGTGGGCAAAAGACATGAAGAGAAACTTCAAATGATGATAGTCAAGTGGCCAACAAATACATGAAAAAAATACTCAATATCTCTAATCATCAGGGAAATGAAAATCAAAACCATTATGAGATATCACCTAATTCCAGTGAGAATGGCTCTTGGGTGGTGCCTGTGGCTCAGTGAGTAGGGTGCTGGCCCCATATACTGAGGGTGGTGAGTTCGAATCCAACCCCAGCCAAACTGCAACAATAAAAAAATTAAAAGAAAAAAAAAAAGTCCCAAACAACAAGTGCTGACACGGATGTGGAGACAAAGGAACATTTAGTATTAGTGGGAATGCAATTCCATACTACTTTACATGGAAGGTGTACATACATAAAGTAGTAGGGGGATGCCACAAAGAACCAAAAGTAGATCGGCCATTTGATCCAGCATCCCATTCCTAGGTATCTACCCAAACAAACAAACAAAAAAAGACATTTTATCAAAAAGACACTTGCACTTGAATGGTTATAGCAGCACAATTCCCAACCCAAGGGCCCATCAATACATGGGTGGCTTAAGAAAATGTTGTATAGGCTTGGCACCCGTAGCACAGCAGTTATGGTGCCAGCCACATGCACCAAGGGTGGCGGGTTCAAACCCTGCCCAAGCTACCTAGAACAACTGCAACAAAAAAAAATAGCCAGCCATTGTGGCAGGTGCCTGTAGTCCCAGCTACTTGGGAGGCTAAAGCAAAGAGAATCACTTAAGCCCAAGAGTTTGAGGTTGTTATGAGCTGTGATGCCACAGCACTCTACCAAGAGCAACATAGTGAGACTCTGTCTCAAAAAAAAGAAAATGTTGTATATATTTACCATGGAGTACTACTCAGCCATAAAAAACACGGTGATCTAGTATCTTTTGTAACAACCAGGATGGAACTGGAGACCATTCTTCTAAGTGAAGTATGGCAAGAATGGATAAACACCACCACAGGTATTCAATATTAAATTGGAACTAGTCAATCAACACTTTTGGGCACATATGGAAGTAAAACCCAACAGAAATCAAGTAGGTGGAAGGGAAGAGGAAGGAGCTGGGTAAATTCTCACCAAACTGATACAATGCTCTCATTCTAGGTGAAGAGCACACTTCTAACTTTGACCTACAATTTACAAAAGCAAATTATGTAAACAAAACGTGTATTCCAGTAATATTCTGTAAATTCTAAAAATTTTTTTAAAGAAAAAAAATAAACCAGCCTGGGCAATATCAAGATCTTGTCTCTAAAAAAATAGAAAAATTAGCCAAGTACAATGGTATGTGCCTATAGTCCAGCTACTTGGGTGGCAGAGGCAAGAGGACCAGGAGAGTGAGGTTGCACAGCTCACCACGAGGACAACACCGCACTCTGTCCTGGACAGAAGAGGGACAGCCTATCTCCATAGAAAAAAAAAAAAGAAGCAAGTACAAACATAACATCATAACATTTTTACTTAGCTTCGATCTGGTTGAGGATGCCAGTGAGGTATTTTTTACAGGCCTGCTACTTAAAAAGTGTTGTTTTCTTCCCCCTACATGTAAGTATTTAAACAGCAAAAGAGAATATCTGAAAATCAAGCTTAAAAATTTTAAAATCCTGAAACTTTTAAAACTATTATACACAAAAATATAAATGACAGTATCATAAGCAGATTTTCTACTGCCTTGTCCTAACATGCATTCTTTTTTTTTTTTTTTTTTTTTTTTTTGTGGTTTTTGGCTGGGGCTGGGTTTGAACCCCCCACCTCCGGCATATGGGACTGGAACTGGCGCCCTACTCCTTGAGCCACAGGCGTCACCTAACATGCATTCTTTTGATAATGAAAAATCACTTCAAAAAAATAATATAAACAATTTACACATAAATTCCACACAGGCATAAAAAATTCCACACAGGCATAAATTGTATGGTCATTGATTAGGAAATGTTTAATTTTAGTTCTGGCCAATATATATATAGATAAATATTGCAACAGCATCAACTTCAGGTTTGTGACATTAACCTTATCTATACTATACACACTGGTTGTACATAGAGCATGTTATACCATTTAGCATTAACCTTTATTAAAGAAAATGACAAAATATAGAAAGCTATATAAAAATTAACAAAAATATACTTTACTGTAAGATCAAAAACAGTTATAAGCTTTACTGTCAAAGAATCAACAATATGATAGAAGCACCTTAATAGTTTCCCTACCTTCCATTTCCTAATAAATCTATACACATTAGTTTTTACTTTTTATTTCCAGGACTAAGTATTAATTTTTTACTATAAACCAGAAGTCTTTACCAAAACTTATTTCTAAGGCTAAATATTTATTCTTTACCATAAATAGAGAAATATAAAATTGACTAGCATTCTTTAATGTCATTAAATAATGACATTTAATTTTTTAAGTTCTCTAAAGTTGGCTACCAGATCCATTAGTAAAAATACTATTAATGAATATGTACTCTATCATTCCTAAAGCGCTTTTAACTACATACTAGAATTTCTCCCATTTTCTCAAGCTTGTTAAATACAGAACTGATAAGCAGCTTTTCTTGCAAATGTTTCAATAGAGATAAATGAGTCAAAATCATTAAGACTGTGAACAAATCACACACAAAACCCACTCTTCCTCTTTGTATTTCAAATAATGTACAAAGTTTTGCATAGTACCATGTATTCTTATCACATATCCAAAGAGAAAAAAAGGAATTTGACGTAAGGAAATGTTTACTCAGTATTACATCCTTCTAAAATTACTAAATTAGACCAACAGGTGGCAGATATCACAAAACTAACCTTAATCAAAGTTTTTTAGAATAGACTGATTACTTAAGAGTTAGTCCTAAAAACAAAGAAATTAACATAAACATGTGATTAGTGCTTCCCCCTAAATTAAATTTTAGTAACAAAAATAACACAAAAATCTAAAAGAGCAAACAAGTTAGAAGATTCAGTTAAGTATTCTTCATTCCTGACTTTTAAAACACACTGAAACTTAAGGGTGTTTTAATTAATTTTTTTTTTTTTTTTTTTTTTTGAGACAGAGTCTCATGGTGTTGTACGTTCACAGGCTAGAGTGCCATGGCATTAGTCTAGCTCACAACAATCTCAAACTCCTGGCTTAATGCAATCCTCTGGCCTCAGCCCCTTGAGTAGCTGGGACTACAGGCTCCTATAATGGCTAATTTTTTCTGCACCCAGCTCTAAAAATTAGTTTTAAGCATGTTTCAGGCAAGACTGAACAGATTCCTCATGAATGTTTGTCATAAGTTTTGTAGAACTGATCAAAAAAGAAAGTACTACAAAAACCTATTGAATACTGAGGACCAATGAGTAACAGTTAAAATTTTTTGAAGGTCTCTTAAGAGAAAATACTTGCCAAAACATATAACATAGTATAATACAGACTGACAATTTTTAGGTGATAAATATTTAAATTTCTTTATTTTTAATCCACACTGTGATAGTCATTAAAATACATTTCACTTGCTCTGTTTAATTCAACATTCATGCTCTTTCCCAAAATGTTTTAAGAAATGATTGAGACTATGCTTTCAAATCAGACCAATGCAAGTTTGATCCTGCCTCCTCCACGTCCTGTCTCTGACCTTGAGCAATGACTTTGGGCAAGTAACAATGTAACTTCAATTCAGAAGCCTAAAGGAGAATAATAATATTTTACCTCCTGCTCTCTTGGGGATTAAATGCTCAATACAATGCCTAGTATAGTCAAGATTCACTAAATGCTATTAGGAAAATATCCAATACAAAGAAATTTTAAACTTACAAAAATATAAAAAGTTTCTATCAAGGAATTTCACCCACTTTCTAAATAGACTTTAGAAACAGTTACGTTATATAGACAATAGACTTTAGAAACAGTTAAGTTATATAGACAACTGCAAGAACCTACTATAATTACCAGGCTAAGAATCATGAAAATGTCTGAGGTGATCATCTGAATTTCTCTAAGTTTCTAAGTATCAATCAAATATGTACATACAAGAAAACTCCCCCAAACCTAAATTCTTATAATTAAAAAATTATTAAAATTACAAAAAAAATTATGTGGTCAGAGTTGAAAGCAGAGAATCATGGTTTTCTCATCTTTATATTTCTAAGCCAAGCATATGTATCTGGTATATAGTATGTACTTAACAGCTTTTCTTTTTTTTAATGTTTGGGTTGGGATTTTAGCCCAGGGCCTGGTTTGTCTTCCTAAGCACTTCTTGCTCAACCTTATCTATTCTAAAAGAAATTCAGATTTTCAACTGACTATAGTTTTAACTACACTAAAATATCATTCTTTACAAACCACGCTGGCAAAGACCAAAATGTTTGGTGGATGACTGATAAAATTGTTGAGGAGACCAAGACTCTCATATTGTTTCATATTGAAAGTATGAACTAGTGGGCGGCGCCTGTGGCTCAGTGAGTAGGGCGCCGGCCCCATATGCCGAGGGTGGCGGGTTCAATCCCAGCCCCAGCCAAACTGCAACAAAAAAATAGCCGGGCGTTGTGGCAGGCGCCTGTAGTCCCGGCTGCTCTGGAGGCTGAGGCAAGAGAATCACGTAAGCCCAAGAGTTAGAGGTTGCTGTGAGCCGTGTGACGCCACGGCACTCTACCCGAGGGCGGTACAGTGAGACTCTGTCTCTACAAAAAAAAAGAAAGAAAGTATGAACTAGAGTAACTATTTTAGAGGAAAATTTGGCAATAACTATCAAAGTTGTTTTTTTGTTTTAAACTTTATTCGAATTAATATGAGGGTACAATTTAGGTTACATTGTTCTCACTTCCAGAGTGAAGTTCCATCTCTAGAAGAGCCCCTCACCCAGGGGACGTCATATACACCCTCACAATGTGCACATTAGGTGAGATCCCGCCTGATGCCCTCCCTCCTTCTGCCATATGTTCTCCCCCCTGCCCCTCCAGGTTCCCCCTACCCCTCTCCCTGGATTGAACTATAATAGTGTTTTATTGTTCTTATGAACATGTAGTTGTTTATATATTAATTGTATATTAGTATGGATATTTATTTCTTAACAGCTATTTTTAGCATTGAAATGAAAGATAATATACCACCTAGAATTTCAAATTCTTATTTTAAGTTAACTTTTATTTTCCATGAATTTAGTTTTCATATTATAGAATATAACAAGTATAATCCTACTAAAAGTACTTGTTCTAGGGCGGTGGTTCTCAACCTTCTTAATGCTGCAATGTATTTTCATTGTTAAAAAGTGGTTGCAACCCACAGGTTGAGAACTGCTGTTTTAGGGGCTTGGGATACAACTAAGGAAAAAAAGCTCTAGGCACTCCTAGAGTTTATATTCTAACATAGTAAGTTAGAAATAAATAAGCATAACAAGGAAATTACAAAATAAGTCACAATCTGGATGACAGAGTAGATAAAAGAAAAAGTAGCATGATGAGAAGGAACAAGAATGTCTGTTAGCTGTAACCTAAATGACACGGCCCTAAGGAAGAGTTAGCCGTTTGTCCCATGTTTCACAGGGGTTAAGAGTACAAGCAGTGGAATAGGATTGCCTGGGTTCAGACGCTGGCCTTGAATTACTACTTCTGTGCTTGTTTCCTAATCTGTGAAATTAGAGTAACAATACCCGAAAATGTACAGATTTGTTGTGAGAATTAAATGAGATAATGTCTGTGAAGCATTTATATTCATTAAATGTCCTAATATACCTAAGTATATTATCTACAGTACAACCATCAAATCCATCTTGTCCACTGCTTTTTTTTTTTTTATTAAGAGACAAGGTCTTGATAAGCCACCCAGGCTGGAGTACAGTGCCGCAATCATAGCCTCTAATTCCCACTTCAGTCTCCCAAGTAGCCAGGACCACATCCATGTAACTCATACATAGCTAATTTTTCTCTTTTCTGTAGAGATGAGGTCTCTCTTGCTTCCCAGACTGACTTCAAACTCCTGGCCTCAAGCAATGCACCCATTCAGCATTCCAAAGCACCCAAAGAACTTAAAAACGTTAGAATGTGGAAAAACTATTTAACAGTCCTTTAGAATTTTTTTCAGATAACTTTTTTCAGACCTCACTGAAAATCCCACAAAGATTTTCCCAGAACAATTCTATCACAGAGGTCCATGCAAAATTTTACAAATGTGTAAAACTGACAGAACTGTGAAATGTTTTCCCCATGTCCTTTCTGGTAACTTTTTATATCCCTAAAAATTATTTTCTTTCCTTTTCATGTCTTCACCACTAGAATTCATTTGGTTATGAAGTATCACTCTTAAAATCTTCATTATTTCTAGATATAAGCTGAAAGAACAACTCTTATTACTAAGGCCAACTTAAACTTCCAAATAACAGTGCGAATGTGTTTCAAAAGCTTCAAATCCTATAATACACAAGTAGGTCAAACTACATTTTATTTAGGAAACAATGAAATAAACATGAAGCCTATTACATGCAGTCCACTAAAATGAGTCTTTATGAAAAAATATACTTTAATTGCAATAAATCATCACAAATATCTAATAAAATTATGTAATACTTTAAAATATTTTCATATATACTCTCATGAGATTCACAACAAACCTATAAAATATTACATTCTGAAAGTGCACTGTTCAGCTGGTAACCACCAGGGAACAGGTAACAATTGAGCATTTGAAACGTGGTTAGTCCAAACCAATTTATATAAATGTGAAATACACATATTTCAAAGACAGAAAAACTGTAAATTATTTCATTAATAACTTTTTATACTGAATATATGTGAAATAATGTACTTTCTTTAACCCATATCTAAAATAAAATTAATTTCACTTGTTTCTGTTTATTTTTTTAAAAGACTAGAAATTTAAAATTACATATACTTAATTCAACTACTTAATATGCCTCAATTTTATAAGTATACTTGCTTCACAACAACTACCATAAAGATGGTATAATTTTACAGTTCAAACAACAATTTCTTTTTTCTTTTTGTTTTGAGACAGTCTCACTCTATTGCCCTGGCTAGAATACATTGGCATCATCATAGCTCACTGCAACCTCAAACTCATAGGCTCAAGTGATCCTTCTACCTCACAGCAGAGACTACAGCTGTGTGCCACCATACCCAACTCATTTTTTTTCGTAGCCACAGGGTCTCATGCTCAAGATACTTAAAATCCTACACTATCGATTCTCTACTAAATGGACTTATAACTAGCCTCAATGAGCCAGGATTAAAGAGTTTAATTACAGACAGAATTAAAACGTTTATTTCTAAATAAAGTTGGGTCTCAGCCATCAACTTGAAACAGTAATTCCATTAAGCCAGCAGTCCCCAACCTTTTTGGCAATAGGTTAGTTTCAGGAAAGAATTTTTTCATGGTTGTGGCAAGAGAGGATGATTCAAGTAAGTATATTATATATCCACCTCATATCATCATGCATTAAGATTCTCATAAAGATCATGCAAGCTAGATCTCTTGGTATGCACAGTCTACAATCAGACTGCAGCTCCTATGAAAATCTACTACCACTTAGCTGACAGGATACGGGAGCGCAGGCAATGATGCAAGTGATGGAGTGATGAGGAGAGGCTATAAATGCAGATGAAGCTGTGCTGGCTTGTCACCTCCTGCTGTGCAGCCCAGTTCCTAATGTGTCAGGAACAGGTAAAGGGGGGGGAGGGGGAATCACAGCATTAGGCAATATCCTGTTAGTATGGTGTATGGTTTACCTGGACATATTTCAATATATTTAAAGTCTGCATTATTCAAACACCACAAACTTGGGGGACTGCTTCCGGGGACAGTGGCGTCGGCGCCAACAGGCTGACACTGCGCTTGCTGTGCAGGGCCGCCTGCAAAGCCTGGCGGGAGAGCTTTCCCCGGAGCGGGCGTGATGTGGCTCGCTGGTTCTGGGCCACATGGCCAAGGGGCTGAAGAAGATGCAGAACAGCCTGAAGTGGATAGACTATGTTGTTGAGGTCCACGATGCCCAGATCCCACTTTCAGGACACAGCCCTCTGTTTCAGGAAACCCTTAGGATTAAGCCTCACCTGCTGGTCCTCAACAAAATGGACTTGGCGGATCTTACAGAGAAGCAGAAAATTAAGCAGCACTTAGAAGGAGAAGGCCTAAAAAATGTCATTTTCACTAACTGTGTAAAGGATGAAAACGTCAAGCAGGTCATCCCCATGGTCACTAAGCTGATTGGGAGCAGCTGCCAGTACCAGCGAGGAGAGAACATGACTACTGCATCATGGTGACCGGAGTCCTCAACCGGGGCAAGTCCTCCCTTATCAGCTCCCTCAGGAGGCAGCATCTCAGGAAAGGGAAAGCTACCAGGGTGGGTGCTGAGCCTGGGATCTCACCAGAGCTGTGATGTCCAGAATTCAGGTCTGTGAACAGCCACTCATGTTCCTCCTGGACGCTCCTGGTGTGCTGTTTCCTCAGATAGAAAGTGTGGGACGGTGCTGGACCACCTAGTTGGGGAGGAGACCATGGCCGACTACCTGCTGTACACACTCAATAAGCACCAGCTCTTCAGGTATGTGCAACACTACAGCCTGGGTGGTGCTTGTGACAACATAGAGCATGTGCTAAAGAGCGTGGCTGTGAAGCTACGAAAGACGCAGAAGGTGAAGGTGCTCACGGGCACAGGTGATGTGAACATCGTTCAGCCCAACTACCCTACGGCAGCCTAAGAGTTCCTCCAGACTTTCCGTAGGGGCCAGCTGGGCCCGGTGATGCTGGACCTTGATGTCTTGCAGGGCCACCCCCCTGCAGAGGCAGACCCTTGAACTGGTGCTGGAGGTGAGGGCACCAGAGGCGTGTGGCCTCCAGACCTTCCCTGTCCTGGGTGTCTGAGGCTCAGGACAGCCTACCCTTTTTTAGAAGTTCCATGCCAGCCACATGACTCAGGCCTCTCCCCCTAGAAAGGGTGCTGCACTCCTAGCCCCACCTTGGCCTGGCTGGCCTGCATCCTGGGCCCCTGTCACACCCCTGAGCAGCCTGCATGTCTGGCCAGCAAGGACATTCCCACTCTGTGTCTCTTGAGGTTGGTGCTATTTCAGAAGGAGGGGTGGTTGTAGTCTCTAATTGTTAATCTGAATCAGAAGGCTTGTCTTTGGCTCATGAATTGTATAGCTCTTGTGCTGGGGCCCATGTGTTGAAGCCCCTCTCACCTGTGAAATGCGGGAAATGGGCAGGTTGGACAAGCGACCTGCAGCCCTACGGCAAGGAAGCACCTCGTTGCCAGCAGAGGGTTTATTTCACAACACTGTGGGATGTGCTCACAGACAGGACAAGAGGTTCTGAATAGCAAAACCCAGGACTGGCCTCTCCCCTCAGTGCCCTAGCATCCTGGTCCTAGGGGAGCTTGTGCTCGGCATTGCTGCATACAGGCTGGGGGTTTCCTGGTGTGGGCAGTGGAGCCTCTAGGCCTCTGAGCACCTTCTAGCAGGAGAGTGGGACTCTGCTTCAGTGGTTCAGGGATCGTATGGGGTCCTTGCTGTTCCCTCCGGATGTGCACCCTGCTGTTGGTAACTGAAATGACACCCCCCCAGCACCATCTGCTTCCTGCTGAAACCTGACTGCCTGGGCAGGATGTGCGCAGGTTCACAGCTGTGTCAAATGCTAATGTGCTGAATAAACTCATTGAAGGGTGTGATGTCCAATGTCTAGAACATCACCTAGACACACACCTCCCCTATCAAAAAAACAAACAACACAAACTCCCCAGTAACTCCAAATTTGAGTATTACTGAATCAAACTTAGTGGATACTTAGCAGGCTCCCAATTTTCTGCTAGTTATTAAAAGTGCTAACAAATTTTTTTAAATAAAGTAAGTGATGTGGTCTTTAGCATCAAGGAGCTCAGGGCAAGTAAGGTCATTTACATTTGAAATTAAGGGAATTACAAAGTATTTATTTAGGTTTTAAACTATGAGGTAATAATAAGTTCGGTTGATTTTTATAGAACATAGTTACATAAGAGTTTAGAATAATTTTGTGAAAAAGACATTACCCTGAAATATACCTGTTGTATTACCATTTGACACTAATACTGAAATTTTAATAATTTTCATCACTCAAGATTTTTTTTTTTTTTTTCAGTTTTTGGCAGGGCCAGGTTTGAACCCACCAACTCCGGTATATGGGGCCAGTACCCTACTCCTTTGAGCCACTCATTTTATCACCCTCGGTAGAGTGCTGTGGTGTCACAGCTCACAGCAAACTCCAGCTCCTGGGCTTAGGCGATTCTCTTGCCTTAGCCTCCTGAGTAGCTGGGACTACAGGCACCTGCCACAACGTCCGGCTGTTTTTTTTGTTGCAGTTTGGCCAGGGCCAGGTTTGAACCCACCACACGTGGTATGTGGGGCCAGTGCCCTACCCACTGAGCCACAGGCACTGACCCACTCAAGATAATTTTTTTTAAACTGCTTTTTAAAATGTTTGGTAAGAATGGTCAAATTAGTAGGTTAGTAAAAATGAATTCATTTTATATGGTGTACACACACATCAAAATAGCAAGGCAAAATACTAGAGTGCAACTTCCTACAGCAAAACAGGAATTTTAATTAAAGCCTAATACAAAGCTTTGATCTTAGAACACATTTCTAAATAAAGGTTAGAAATGAAGAATTCTAACACAAGGAATGAGAAAACCCATGTGGAATAGTATACATTTGAAAGACCAACTTCATGTTTCCTAAAAACAAACTAAAGTATGAACTATATGGTCTAAATTTACAAATACAGTACATCACCTTCCACATTTATAATCCAAAACAATCTGCCACTTGGCCATTACAAAAACATGATAAATATTCTAGAAATGACACTTTTGTGATTAAAGTGAGACTAAATGTTAGGTAAATTTCTGGCCTCCTCAGTTACTGGAGCACTGATAGGACACTAAGATAAGAAGACAATTTTAACATATTAGGTAAGCAGACATATCTCAAAAGATCAGCTTAAGTGAAGACCTGCTTCATTTTAAAGACTCACTGGCAGAGAGGAAAAAATACCTTGGCTACTGCCAAGAAACCCCTATATTATCATTGGTCAAACCATTGGGAGATGAAGAAATCTTAATTGCCTTCCAGTATAGGAATCTATAATCTAATCTTCAATATGTTTCTGTTACATGTAAACATTTCAGGCATTGGAACAGATCCCCTTAAATTACTACATTCCTTCTTTTCAAGTTTTATTCCTATTATGTTAAGTATAGTTCCTACCAAAACACTATAAGCCATCCCAACACATTTAGAACATTCATCAATAACTGGAGAGAGGGAAAGGGAAGAGCATTTATATCAGAATCCATGAGCTGTGGGAAAGTTTTTTTGTTTTTGTTTTTTTCCGCCTGAGGCACTGCCTCACTCAGTCTCCCTTGGGTATAGAATCCTGGGTAGAGTGCCCTCATAGCTCACAGCAATCTCAAATTCCTGAGCTCAAGTGATCCTCTTGCCTCAGCCTCCTGAATAGCTGGGACTACAAATGCCCACTCCTATACCCAGCTAGTTTTTCTTTTGTTTTGTGTTTTTCCTATTTTAGTAATGATGAAGTCTTGCTCTTGCTCAGGCTGGTCTCAAACTCCTGAGCTCAGGTAATTCACTAGCCTTGGCCTCCCAGAGTACTAGGAAAGTTTAAAAAAAAAGAAAGAAAGTGTTTCTAGTAATATGCCCTATTTTTAACACTGTTGTAAACTCTTTGGGCACCAAAACTTTAGTTTGAGATAGGTCCCTAGTACCTATTAACCACCTTCCTCACATTAAGGCAAATATTTCTTGATTAACCCTTTGACCCCAGAGACCTCACAAATGCACCAAAAGAACATCTTGTTTGAATGCCTTTAGGCGTTCTTTTGCAGTCAAAAGGTTAATAAATTCATATGCAGCTTCTTTCCTTGACAATGTCATCTTGTGATGGAACCTTCCTCTTAACGTTGGTGGCAACTGTTTGTGTCACATCATTTAAGATGGGAATATGTTCTGAAAAATACATTATTAGGCAATTGAGTTCTCGTGCAAACATCATAGAGCACATGTACACAAAATTAAATGGTATAACCTACTACACACCTCGGTTATATGGTATATAGCCTATTGCTCCTAGGCTACAAACCTACACAGAATGTCACTGTACTTAACAGTGCAGACAATCATAACACAATGGTTAAGTACCTGTGTATTTAAACATAGAAAAGGTGCAGGAAAAAATACAGTATAACAGATAAAAATGGTATATCTGTATAGGGCACTTGAAATGAACTGAGCTTACAAAGCTGGAGTTGCTCTGGGTGAATGAATGAGAGTGAATACGAAAGCCCAGGACATTACTATACACAATTATAGACCTTAGAAACACCACACATGACATTTATTTTAAAAAATTGTATATGTCATGGGGCGGCGCCTATGGTTCAGTGGGTAAGGTCCCAGCCCCATATACGGAGGGTGGTAGGTTCAAACCCAGCCCCGGCAGAACTGCAACAAAAAAAAAAAAAAAAAAATTGTACATGTCATGTTTATAAAAAGAAATTTTCTGTCTTTTTTTTTAATTTTCTGTCTTTAATAACAAATTAGTTTACTGTTAACATGTTTATCAACTTTTTGATATTTTTAACTTTTTAACTCTTTTGTAATAACACTTAGCTTAAAACACAAAACACATTGTAGGGCTGTACAAAAATATTACCTTTCTTTATATCCTTATCCTATAACATTTTTCTATTCAAATTTTTTTGTTTAAAAACACACATACAGGGCGGCACCTGTGGCTCAAGGAGTAGGGCGCCGGTCTCATATGCCGAAGGTGGTGGGTTCAAACTTAGCCCGGGCCCAAAAAAAAAAAAAAGTTTCAAACTTTCATAAAGGTGTTTAACTCATTTAAAAAAAAAAAAAAAAAAAAAAACACATACAGGGTGGTGCCTGTGGCTCAAGGAGTAGGGCGCCGGTCCCATATGCCGGAGGTGGTGGGTTCAAACCCAGCCTAGCCAAAAACCACAAAAATAAATAAATAAATAAATAAATAAATATAAAAATACACATACATATTAGCCTAGGCCTACACAGGGTCAGAATCATTAATATCACTGTCTTCTACCTCCACATCTTGTCCCACTGGCTGAAACATGCATGGCACTTCTTTTGGAATACCTTCTGAAGGACATATCTGAGGCTGTTTTACGGTTTTCTTTTCCTTTTCTTCCTTTTTTTTTTTTTTTTTGAAATGGAGTCTCACTTTGCTACCCTCAGTAGAGTACTGTGGCATCTTAGCTCACAGCAACCTTAAACTTGGGTTCAAGCAATCCTCTTGTCTCTACCTCCCAAGTAGCTGGGACTACAGGCACCCACCACAAAGTCCAGCTATTTTTAGAGACAGTGTCTTGCTCTGGATCAAGCTGGTCTCAAACTCATGAGCTCAGGCAATCCACTCATCTCAGCCTCCCAAGTGGCCCTCTTTTAATATAAGTAGGAGTACACTCTAAAATAATAATAGAATGTATTGTACAGTAAATATATAAATCAGTAACAGTCGTTTGCTGCCAAGTATTACATACTGTATATAAATGTATGTAAGAGCTATACTTTTAGACAACTGGTAGTGCAGGTTTGTTTACATGAGTATCACCACAAACATCTAAGACTACAATGGAATGGCTACATCACAAGGCAATAGAAATTTTTTAGCTCCATTATAATCTACAGGACCATTGCCCTATATTGGATACATGATTGACCAAAATGTCACTATGTAACACATGGCTGTATTTTTCTAAGTGGGAAATCTGTAGTGATTAGATGCTACATAGTAACTGCCTTCAAATCATATGGACATTGAATCACCACCAAAAAGGAACCTATTAGGCACTAAAACAGATACTGGAATTCAGGCTCCCACACTAATCATCTCTGTTTTGCAAATGAGCTGAAAACAGGCTCACAAAAAGCTAAATAAGGTACATAAAATTTAAAAGATTACAAAATGCAAGTCTGCTAGAGCCATGGAAAGGACTGATACTGTATAAGTTTTAGGGAAAAGTTTATAACACAGCCGTACCTGACACTAGATCAACATCTAAAGTCAGATATCAGTTTAGAATAATTAATTTTTTAAAAAGAGAGTTTCTTCTTAGAGTAATCAACTAGCAAATATGCTTTTGATAAATCAAATAAAGTTCAATGAAAAAAGATAAGAGTAGAACATCCAGGGACCTAAGGCCTTCAGAAACAAAAAAGAAGAGAGAGATAGACAGTATTATGGTTTAGTCTAAAAGAGGACATATTGAAGAGTCAGAAAACAATGACTACCTCACTTGGCCCTTAAATCAGAGTTATCACTCAAAAATCATAGTATAGCATGGTCTCTGATCAGAAGTTCTAGGAAGATAATGAAAGGAATTCTATTTGCTTAACAGTGCAATGTCTCCATCATGAACAACTATCTAATACAAACCCAAAAGAAGGCTGGGGGATAAGGAGAACTGACAACAACAAGCACACAGTGTGCCCTCTCCACTCCCCCAAAAAACATATAACCGAAGTCTGTAAGTAGTCTAACACCACCAAGTCACAAAGAAAACACCTCTGAACAAATAAAAATAGGTATTCCAATGTCCAAGTATTACTTTTTTCAAAAGATGGCCTGATTAAGTAAGGCCTACTGGTATTTCTATGAAGAATCACAAATTTGAATACAATTTCCAACTTTTAGTAGAACGAATAATGGGAGGGTGAATGTTCACACTAATCACAGTTACAAATACAATCAACAGTAAAGAAGGAAAAAAAGTACTTATTTTGAATAACTTCAAAATGCAAAAGAACATTTAGATCAACAGCCCTATATTATCGAAAAGATTCTCATGGCATCACAGTAATTGGTCACAAATGATGACCCTAGATCAAAAACGTTTCATTATATTCTGTTTTCTGTTTAAGACGCAAAAGAACTATATATTTTAGTATGATTATCATCCAAAGCAGTTAAAATGGTTTTATAATTTGATGCTTAAAGGAATAAGCTCACATTTACCCTTAAGCTCGACTAATTCATTAGAAAGGAATTCATTTTAAAGTTCCAAATAGCAAACGTTTTATTTCACTGTTTCAGAGTTCAAGAGCATTTTGTGTATAAAAGTTATCTGAAAGCAAGAAGGAGGTGGAAGGCATAAAATTAGAAAGTCTAAAAAAACAGACTAGCTAGGAAAATGTCTACAAACACTATATGCTCAAAGCAGCCCCCACTAAACAACGCGTGGGCAGAGGGTGCCACATCAGCAGACTCTGTATTTGTCCTGCTTCTAAATCATTTCACAGTTTCATGAATTATTAATTTTGGTAAAGGTTTGTTGATATGAAACAATACCAACTCTCAACTGCAAAAACTTATAGGGCCCTCCTGATTTACTTCACAAAATCAAACTTGGGTTTACTCTTACAGAACACACTCCGCCTTATGGTGGCACAGTTTTGATTTTTTTAAAAGCTATTCTTAAGCTGTATTCAATTTTTAAAGGATTGAAGGAGTTAATACCTAGCCCACACTGAATATTGTTATCAAAACAATTGTTACACCACTTAACAGAACTCCTTTTCGAAAACAGGCTGCCACACATTGTGCTTTCTCTAACGCCAAACAAAACTTTAAAACACATAGTAAATAACATGCAAGACCTTGTACTTTTTTCTTCTCCAGCAAGGAAGTCTAACTCCAAACAGGAAACTGCTCCTCAAAGAGTTCAACACTGAAATCCTATCAAACCCAAACCCAGTCCTCAGGAGATTTAAGTGCCAACACACCAGCCGAGTCTGTAGAACTGGAGTAAAATAAATACTTATGCTTCTGTCTTTGAGAGTGGGTGAGAGTTTCAGCATGGGGAAAGAAAAAATTGCCTTCTGACACCCCCCCCCAAACCTTACAAAGCCTCCCAAAATCAAGAAGTTGAAAGTGCTACTATGTCAAGTTTTTCGCTCACCCTCCCCCATCCGACGGGAAGGGGGAGAGAAAGAAGGGGCTGGGGAAGGGAGGGAACGTCGGGGCCGACTTTAGCTGGGCAACAGGCGAGGCGAGGTGGCTGGGCTCCCCACCCCCATTCTCGCACCTTTCCAATGAACAGAAAAAGAGGCGGAGAAGGGAGCCCGATAGGAAGCCCCCAGGAGCCTCGGAAAGAGAAAAGCAAGGTGGATGGTACCGCGAGCAGGGGCAGGGCGAGGAGAGGCAGGGGGCGGGGAAGAGGAGTGCTGCAGCGCAGGAGCTGACCCCCGGCACCTCCCACAAAGGCCGAAACTGGGATCGGGCTCCCCGGGTCAGGCGGATCCGGACGAGCGGCGGGAAGCGCCCCGCGTCTCTTACCCATGCTGGGGGCTCCCGCGGGGAGAAGCCGGCGTCTGCCGCTCCTCCTGTGGCTTGCGCTGCAGCTCCTGCGGCAGGAGGCGGGCCCCGCGCTCCGCTCTCGCCCCTTCTGAGTTCAGGCTGGGCGAGGAGGCGCCTCCATCCGCCCGCGGCGCTCTCCCGCCAGTCCCTTCTGTGCGACCCGTGAGGCAGAGGCGGCGGCTGCTCCTCACGCCTCGCCTCCGCCGAAGCCACGGCGGCGGGAGGACCCTCCCCGCCTGCCCAGACGGCGGCTTTCCCACCCCTAGTCGCTCCCGTAGGGGGGTGGAACCCGCGGGTTCACGCCGGCCCTGGGCTCCAACCCCGAGCGCCCGCCTAGCTTCGAAGCCCACCCCTTGCCGCTCCCTCAGCGTCAGCGATTTCAAAGCGCGACAGCAAAGACTGAAGCGGAGACCCGAACTGAGAGGCAGGGAAGGTGTGGAGGGCTTGGCCCGGGAGAAGGCAAATCTCGCGAGAACGCCTTCGTTCTTCCTGCCCCGCCCCCGCCGCGGTCTGGCTCTCACCCCGGCACCCTGGCTGGCGCCGGGTACGGTGACGTAACGGTATGGCGTCGCGTACGTCCAGGTGCGGCGAGCGGATGAGGAAAGCGTCTGGAGAAGCTGTGGTTTGTCCTTCCCCCGAGGTTCGGAACACCTGGCTTGAACGTTTTGTCTGGTTTGTGGTCTCAGACGGATTCAAAAGGTTTTGCTGATAGGCAAAGTGAGGCTTGGGTTGGCCCACTTTCCGCAGTGGCCACGCAGTGTTACTTTCTGCGGAGACTGAGCCTCTGGAGGCCCTAAAAGAAAAGGCGACTAAAAGGAGGGCGAGAAGGCTTAATCTCAACCCACTAGGGAGACCCAGCTGTTGCTCGGACCCCTCAGTTTACCTTGCGAAGTACCTTACGGATCGCAAGCACTTGTTCTTCGCCATAGGGGAAAAAACCTTAGACGTGAAATAAATGGTTTTACAGGAATAAATTATTGGGTTATTTTCGTTTCTTGTCAGCTAAATTATTGGGTTATTTTCATTTCCTTTCTCATTTTGAAAGTATAATTTAGGTTTTTTCTGATCAGGAGAGAAAAATAAGCATCCTAATTTGAAATATTGCCAGGCTTTTTTTCTAGTGTCAGTGTGAAGGGCAGCATAGGATTTTTGCAGTCAAACAACGAGCCTTAGAGTTAGAAACAAGTGCAGTTAATCCAGCCAGCTTCTCCCCCCCTCGCCGTCCCCCTATTTGACTAGACCCAGTTCCTGAGCAGATGTGTGTGTGAGCAGCCTTTGTTGTGTCTAGTGGTTTTTCAAGAAATCGTGCCATTTAATTCTCACAGTCACCCAACATTACAACTGTCTGTCTTGTCCTTTGGAACCAAGCCGACCTGGGTTTCTAAAATTTAGCCCAACCATTTACTTTTGTGGGACCTTGGATAAATTAACTAATCTTGCTGAACTTCAATTTCTTGAGTTTGCTGAAAAGAAATTTGCTGTGTAGAGCAGCATCTGACATTTGGTAGTAATGCTTGGTAGTAACCTTGTGTATTCATTCCCACCGTCTCATTAGGCCTGTTTTTACCATCTGTTAATTCTTTTATTACTTCCAGAAAGATTGGATGTGGTAATTTTATAATAATAATTGTCAAAGTTGCAAGCAGTAGCCAAAAAGGAGGAAAAATTTTAATATGCTCACCTAGATGAGGTATTGGTTGTGTTGTTTTGAAGTTAGGGAACTTGTGCCTTTTTTTAGTCAACAAATATTTATATCATATTCAGTGTCCCCTACCAAGCAAAAAAAAAAAAAACTAAAGGAAGTGAGACATGAACACAAAATTAACAGTATGAGGTAGAGTCAAAAGCTTGAGAATTTAAAGGAAAAGTAGTTATCTATAGGCAAGCAAGCTGCAGGGAAAAGGTATGAGCTGAACTAAAACTTGGGAGAAATTTATTCTGGAGGAGTCCTAGAAGAAGTAAGGTGTCAAGGTGGATATGCAAACAATATTCTTAAGCCTTTAAGAAATCTGTGACTCAAGCAGGCCATAAGAAAGTAGACCATTTTAAGATATGAAAGAATGAGGCTGGTGAGAAGCAAAAGAGGATTCATGAAAGAAGACAAAAATATAGGGTGGCGCCTGTGGCTCAAGGAGTAGGGTGCCTGTCCCATATGCTGGAGGTGGCGGGTTCAAACCCAGCCCCGACCAAAAACCACACACACAAAAAAAAAGACAGAAATGTAAGCTATTTGAAAAGACCTGCAATCCTCAATATTTAAAGAAGACAAGAAAATGAATAGATCTGAAGAGATTAAGGAGAACAAACAAGGAATAAAAAGACCACTGGATTTGACAATAACATGACCTTTGTATAATTTCAGAATGAATATTATATAACATATATAACTACATGTTCCAAATATATTTAACATAATTCAGATTAAAGGTTTTATCAATTGAATGGTAAGGAAATGGAGGTGATAAGTAGATAAGGTGACCATAATTTCTTAGCCAGAGGTCACATCACATAATCTGACATGATAAAACATTAACCATCAGTTCTGTCCTACAAATTCCAGGATCTGTATTATCTCCATAATAGAACCCATAAGAAAGTTTGGGGGGGCGGTGCCTGTGGCTCAGTGAGTTAGGGCCCTGGCCCCATATGCCGAGGGTGGCGGGTTCAAACCCAGCCCCAGCTAAACTGCAACAACAACAAAAAAAAAATAGCCGGGCGTTGTGTCGGGCGCCTGTAGTCCCAGCTGCTCGGGAGGCTGAGGCAAGAGAATCGCGTAAGCCCAAGAGTTAGAGGTTGCTGTGAGCCGTGTGATGCCACAGCACTCTACCTGAGGGCGGTACAGTGAGACTCTGTCTCTACAAAAAAAAAAAAAAGAAAGTTTGGGGAGAGAGAAAAAAGAAAAAGAAAAAAGGAAGTTTGGGAATACTGAAGTAAAGCTAAGAAGTAATCACAATTCAAATTTTAATGTTGTCTTCCGAAGGCAAAGGAAATTCCAATGGAAGAATGAAATCTAGAAATGTACTATTAAATTTATAAAAATATCTAAAAGTATTTTTATACCTTTGAATGCTAAGTAAACATTGGTTATTAATTATTCCATGCAGCTCTTTACATCTTACTTACGCCTTACTTCCCCAGCTTTTTTTTTTTTTTTTTTTGGTAAAGACAGAGTCTCACTTTATGGCCCTCAGTAGAGTGCCGTGGCCTCACACAGCTCACAGCAACCTCCAACTCCTGGGCTTAAGCGATTCTCTTGCCTCAGCCTCCCGAGTAGCTGGGACTACAGGCGCCCGCCACAACGCCCGGCTATTTTTTGGTTGCAGTACAGCCGGGGCTGGGTTTGAACCCGCCACTCTCCGTATGTGGGGCTGGCGCCTTACCTACTGAGCCACAGGCGCCGCCCTTACTTCCCCGCCTGCAAGGTACGGCAATGTGTTTTACACATTTTTGTTTGTTTTGTTGTGTTTTTCAGACAGAGTTTCACTTTGTCGCCCTTGGTAGACTCTTCAGCCTCCCGAGTAGCTGGGACTGACTACAGGCGCACACCACAAGGCCCGACGATTTTTTGTTGTAGTTTGGCCAGGGCCGGGTTCTAACCCGCCACCCTTACTTAGTACATGGATCCAGCAACCTACCCACTGAGCCATAGGCGCTGCCCATTTTACACGTTTTTGTATAGCTAGCCCTGTCTCAGCTCAAAACATTGCTTTCCTCTGAAATAATTATTAGTTGGGTGAAAGAAAATCTAGTGAGAAAATAATTTTATACTTACTATATATAATAAATTTAACTTCAAATCTTTTCAGCTAGAAAGAAAAAATCATCTTCTGGAAATAAAGCCCTTTCTCTTATTTAAAAAAAAAAAAAAATCATCTTCGTTCTCCAGCCATACCACCCTGAATGTTCCTGAAGTCTAATCTCAGAAGAGGTGAGCCTGCTTTACTACTTGGCTAGGAGACTGCCTGGGAATACTGAGTGTGTACAAAAAAGATTGTCTTTTACTTTTTGCCTCTCTTTTATTGCTACCTTTATACTGAATTAGGTTTGTTTAATCCATCTGTCCTCACTATTCTTTGTATTCTAGGACAAATGGCCTAATAACACTCTAACCATATATTTTCTTTGTTTATTCTAAGTATTGAACATGTTCTGGCATCAAAGAGAAATTACAATCTCTGTGTGAATGACACAATTTCAGGCCAACCTAATTTATAATAAACTACATTATTTTTTTTAACTGCCATAATTTCTTCCTAAAGTTTTCTTTTGAATGTATCAGAAGGTAACTTACATTCAAAAGATCATCTACTTTCTTTCCTTCTGATAAAAACTATTTTAACCAAGACTATGCTAACTAAACTAAATAACTAAATTGTGTTATTTTTAAAGTTAGCTCAAATCTTGCAAGCAACTAATTCTTTTTTGTTTCATATTCTTAGTTCCAAGGTACTGAGGTTTCCTGTACAGTTTTCTTATTGCTTTATTGTGGTTTGACTTAAGTTACTGTACACTTAAGCACAAATTACATCAACGTATAACCTGAATTTTAAAAATAATTATTTAGAAAACAGTTGCAGGAAATAATGATCTCAATCATAATGCCTATACAGTGAGGTCACTGAAGCTGAAAAAAATCCCCCTGCTCAAACTGGTGATCCATCAGCTTGTAACAAAATGCTATGACTCCACTAGCAATTTGCAAGATGTCCTCAGACATATGACCGCTCTGAGCACTATTCTTTATTGCACATTAAGAAAGAGTTGAGTGTGGCGCCTGTGGCTCAGTCGGTGAGGTGCCAGCCCCATATACCGAGGGTGGTGGGTTCAAACCCGGCCCCGGCCAAACTGCAACCAAAAAATAGCCGGGCGTTGTGGCAGGCGCCTGTAGTCCCAGCTACTCGGGAGGCTGAGGCAAGAGAAGCACTTAAGCCCAGGAGTTGGAGGTTGCTGTGAGCTGTGTGACGCCACGGCACTCTACCGAGGGCCATAAAGTGAGACTCTGTCTCTACAAAAAAAAAGAAAGTTGAATTTAAAGCATGATGACCCTCATCTAAAGGAATCACTACTTCACCGATGGCAAGGCCCTTTTTACTGCTGTTACTTTATTCATATGCTCATGTCACAGAGCTGGAGTCATAGAAGCCTCCTAGGCCCTCAAAGGGAGTATGTTTCAAGAAGCATTACCCTCCCAAAATGTTAAAGCTAGCTCCTTTTGAAGGATCACGTATTTTATGTGTGTGTGGTTTTTGGCCGGGGCTGGGTTTGAACCCGCCACCTCTGGCATATGGGACCAGAGCCCTACTCCTTGAGCCACAGGCACCGCCCGAAGGATCACGTATTTTAAATAATCCCAAGTGACAAACACATTTGAATGTTTTAACTATCAAGCAAATTATAAATGTAGTATTATGTTGAGAATTTACATTCATAAGCACACATTCATTTAAATCAACAGACATTTACTGATCACACATTATAAATGAACAGCTGCTGGTTCATAAATGTACAAATGGAAAATACCATCTCTGCTCTTAAGAGAGGTAGGGTTGGGAGCCAGTTAGGGGTACAATGGACTTTTCCAATATGGATTAGGAAGGTTAGGACAACAGGCAGGTATACAATCAAAAGCCCATATGTCTTTCAGGGGGACCAAATGTAGAAGACCAGAGTAAAGCAAGGAGGGCACTATGTGTCATGGAAATGATTTAAGTTCTTCTAAATATTACAGGCAATTAAGTGTTTTAAGTAACTAACTTGCTTTTCTAGCTACATCTGTAGTCACAGGAAAATGCACACGTTTCTCAAAAAATTAGGTACAATAGGTACAAAATTATTTGGTTTAATAAGCATTAAGTGCCCACTACCCTCAACCAATTAGTAAATATGTTTTTTACTAATATAATAAGTATTTCAAATAACATACAAGGCACTTCATATGCTGGGCACTGTGAGAGATTCAACACAGCAAATACAAACTGCCCTGTCTTCAAATATGATTTCCACCTAGGAAAGCTAAAAATATACTCAACTCTGTTTTTAACTTAACTCTTCTTCTTTTTTTTTTTTTTTTTTCCTGAGGCAGAATATCACTTTGTCGCCCTTGGTTGAGTGCTGTGGCATCACAGCTCACAGCAACCTCCAGCTCCTGGGCTTAGGCGATTCTCTTGCCTAAGCCTTCCGAGTAGCTGAGACTATAGGCGCCCACCACAACGCCCAACTATTTTGTTATTGTTTTTGCAGTTTGTCTGGGCCTGGGTTTGAACCCGCCACCCTTGGCATATGGGGCTGGCACTCTAATCACTGAGCCACAGGTGCCGCCTGGTTTTAACTTACTCTTATTTAAATAGAACTTGCCTTACTGCAGAGAAGTTACATTTAAAATCAACATGGCACAGATCAAAAACTGGGCACATTCTCATGTTGGTAATGCATGTGCAATATTCTTACTTGAATATTTGCAAATTTTAAGCAGTAAATACGAGTGATCTGTCACCCAAGAATCAGGTAATTTTGATACATTTCACAAGTTACTCTACTATAGGATAGCTTTTTTGAAAACAAAAATTTTGGTAGTCTGTGTTTCCTTTACTCATGAATGTATGTAAATTACAAAGAAGTTTTTTAATTTTTTGTTTGTTTGTTTGAGACAGTCTCCCTCTCTCTGCCTGGGTAGAGTGTCGTGGTATCATAGTTCACAACAACCTTGAGCTCAGGGGATCTTCTGACCTCAGCTTCTTGTGTAGGTGGGACTCTATAGGTGTCCCTCTGCTACAATGCCCAGCTAGCTTTTCTATTTTTAGGAGAGGCTGGTCTTGAACTGAGCTCAAGCGTCAGCCACTGACCTACAAAGAAGTTTTGGGTTTTTGTTTTTTGTTCTTTAATAGTAGCCCAAGGGAACTCTCAACAGGATTATAGTCATTATCTCTTGAATGCCATCTGCCTGTGTCTGCCTCTGGCCTAATACAACACTACAAAAAACATTCATCAAATTGCTGTATCCCTATGTTTCTGCTCACCTAGCCATAAATTGCTTTCGAAACAAGAAGTAGAAACTTTATTTCATATCCCCACTTAACTTCCTTAACTACACATCTGACTTGGAAGCTTTTAAGCTGCCTGTAAAGACATTTCAATGCCCAGAGTGAAGTGCCTACCAAAGCAAAAGAAGCTAATAAACCAATACGTTCCTCTCTGTTTATTACTAAGAATCACGTTCTATTTTGCTGGTCCCTAGTTCACAACTCACCTCTCCCACAACTAGGCCACATTTTCTATGTGGCTTATAGCAGATTTCACCCTCCTTGTTCCCCTACACCCACTCAGTGAACATCTACCTTTTCTTACATCTACTTAAATAGCTAAGGGCTATCTCAGATAAGACATAGTGCACTTCAAATTCCTTAGCTCTGAGGCTTCTACTAATATCTCTATAACCAGGGAAATTGAGTTTTTCTAAATGGTCCCCTGCACACTCTTCTTTTCACAACTGCTGCAGCCTTGAAACCAGCCAATCCCTCTTTTGCCCCTCAGCAAAACACATCTGATTTGAGCTTATAAGGTTATACTTGGGCTACCTTTTTCCCTCGTAATTTCCTAGGTTATACTCCTCATTCTTGTTTTACTTCTTTGCTTCTCACCCCGTATCTTATACCATATCTTTCCTAACTCTTTTTTTTGTAGAGACAGAGTTTCACTTTATTGTCCTCGGTAGAGTGCCGTGGCGTCACACAGCTCACAGCAACCTCCAACTCCTGGGTTTAGGCGATTCTCCTGCCTCAGCCTCCCGAGTAGCTGGGACTACAGGCGCCCACCACAATGCCCGGCTATTTTTTTTTGTTGCAGTTTGGCCAGGGCTGGGTTTGAACCCGCCACCCTCGGTATATGGGGCCGGTGCCCTGCTCACTGAGCCACAGGCGCCGCCCTCTTTCCTAACTCTTTAACACTGTCCTTAAATTGTCAATCCAGTTTACCCAGTTTAGCAAACCCTACATTGGTAGCCTCTTGGAGCTCCAAACCCTCCCTCACCACCAATAATTTTCACAGAATAATCTTGGACCTAACTGAGATGATTGTAAGGGGAAAAGCTCTCTGCACATTAAAAGCAGGTAATCTCAATGTATTTCCTAATATGAATCAGTGAAATAGGGAGTGTATTTCTAGTTTGAAAATACTAGCATCAACAACATTAATAATAGCTAACACCATCTGAGACTTTAAGTCCCAGGCACTGACTTGAACACTTCATACACCTCACATGACCTGGCCCTCATCACCATGCTATGAGTAGTCGTATTTTCACCCCTTTTTAAAGGGCAGGAAACAGACTGGGTAATTAACTTGCCTAAGATCACATAACTATTAAGTGGCAGAGCCTATGCTTTATTCAGTGCTAATTCCCTAGCTGATACCCACTCCTATTTTAGGGTTCACTCTGTTCTCCAGACTGGAGAGCAGTGGCCTCATCACAGCTCACTGTAACCTTGAATTCCGGGACCAACCTATCCTCCTGCTTCAGCCTCCCATCTTCCTTTGTTTAAAGGGAAGGAGGAAAAAAGAAAATGGTGGATGTGGGAACAGAAGGAATCCTCCCTTAATGGTTTGTTATAAGAATCAACTAGGAATGGGCCTGGCGCAGACAATGCTGATTTATTTTCCTTCCTTCATTCATTGAGGACCTACCCCGGCAGACAATGCTGATTTATTTTCCTTCCTTCATTCATTGAGGACCTACCCCGTGCCAGATACCATACCAGGTGCTTGTGTAGATGGGTGGTGAAAGGTGATAAAGGAGACACTGTTCCTACCCTCACGAAGCTTATGTTCTGAGAAAGAAAGTCAGATTTCACCATAACACATCATAAACCATCTATGTTATTCCTCCATTCCCCTCCTACATGACTGTTCTCTTGAATGTTATTTTCTCCTTTCTCATGAAACACTTGTAACTTACCTAGGATATTTGATACCTAGGATATTTCCTTTTGTTATATAATTATTTTCATGCAACTTTCATTTCCTCTTAGGTGTGTGATATCCTTGAAGACTGAGACTATGTCCTACTTCTCTTTACGTTCATAACAGCTATTGGTTCATAGATGGCTCTCAGGAATTACATGTTAAATTCAACAATAGAAAAAATGCAAAACTGGGCGGTGCCTGGGCTCAGAGGAGTAGGGCACTGGCCCCATATGCTGGAGGTGGTGGGTTCAAACCCAGCCCCAGATAAAAACTGCAAAAAATAAAAAAAAAAAAGCAAACTATGTCCTCAAGATTTCAAATCAAAGAATTATTACTTTGGTGATTGGGTCAAATTCCTCTTTTTGTAAATCGAGGGTGTACAACCTGCTGCCCCCCAACCGTGGGCCATATGCAGGTACAGATTAGTTGATGACTGTTTTGCTCATCTGTGGTATCAAATGTCAAGGAAAACTGCTCATGAGCTTTCTTTAGTTTGTGTATTTAGTGTTCGTGTATTTAACTCTTACTCTCCCAGTGCGCAGCAGAAAAGAAAAAAAGTTTGGACACAAATGAAGGATAACCCATTCTGTGATAAACTCTTTTTTTTTTTTCTTCTGTGATAAACTCTTGCTGGAGATAATTGGCCAGCATGTGATTGCCTAGGATGAATGTTAAGTAAGTGCTCCATTACTTTTTTTAGTGAAGATAATCCCTGTTAAAACGATTAAGTACTAATTTTAAGTTGATTTTATATAACTGAATTTTCTTAGATACATCATCTCAAAAAAGTTAAAGAAGTATATTCAAAATAGATACATTCTATTTATTACAAGGTCATAATTTTTCTAAGAATTACTGGGTATTGAAATAAATGCTAATAGTGTGGCAGAATAGCTGAACTGGTGTTATCTACCCTGTAATCAACATCTAAGCAGCCACTCTGACAAGTGAAATCTGCCTGGCCTCTTTACACGTAAACAGATATTTATGTTTATATTTTTATGCGTGTTCTGTTTCCACCGTGAAACTACCACTTCATTCTTCAGACCTTACCTCTCACCCCTAAAAAAGTGCACAAAGAATGAAGAAATCTAGGCTATTACACAACACTACAAAATTGTGCCCAAAACATATTAAAATGTCATGACCTGTTATTATGAAACTAGGCACTACCTGGGTGCAATTTAACCTTAAATCTGGTAAGAAATGAGAACCCAGGATCCAGAGATGCCCTGAATTTTGCAGAACTCAAACAATTGAATAAAACCTTTACAAAATGAAAACACTGTGATCACCTCACATCAAAGTTAAAAGACCAGCAGTTTTCCAAGGCCCAGGGAAATGATACTATGCCGAGAGAAACAGCCTGAGAGGAATTACCAGCTCTCACATATGTTTAGTTCACATACTAATCTAATAGTTAAAGAGTCTATTTGGATGTTATTTAAACCAAAATGAAAAGGAAAGAAACTTCATGGCAGACACCTCATTAGAGACAGGAATTGAAAGTACAAGAGGACAGTTTCATTCCCTGGGAGAACCCTGAGAATGAGGAAGTCCCTAATTTAAACAAAGTTAATGAGAGAAATGTCAGTCAGCAAGAGGCCTGAGGGAAAATCCCTCTTACTTACCCATTCCTTCATTATTTTGAGGGGAGAATGTTCCAGGTGTGTCCAACCTGCTGCCTGTGGGCTTCATGCAGATTATTTGAGGAGTGTTTTTTTTTTTTTCTTATCAGTGGTGTCTATATTAAGAAAAGTATGCAAGGACTTTTCTTTTTTCTTTTTTTTTTTTTTTTTTGCTAATCAGCTTTCATTAGTGTTTGTGCATTTAATGTTTGGCCCAAGACAACTTGTATACCTCCAATGTACAGCAGAGAAAAAAAAGGTTGGTCCATAACTCAGGGTGAATTTCGTTTAAATAATGCGATACATTGAAATCAAATTTTCTAATATAGGCCAAGTATAAATAAAAGCTTGGCCTATATTAGATACATATATTACTCTACAGTCCACAATTTTACACTCTTCTTTTTTCACTCTGTCACCCTGTATAGAGTGCAGTGGTGTCATCATAGCTCACTGCAACCTCAGACTTCTGTACTGGAAGAACCTCCCATCTCAGCCTCCCAAATAGCTGGGATTTACTAGCATGCACAACATACCTAGCTAATTTTTCTATTTTTTTGTAGAGAGAAGGTCTTGTTCTTGCTCAGGCTGATCTCAAAATGTTGGTCTCAAGTGATCTTCCTGTCTTTGCCTCCCAAAGTGCTAGAATTACAGGTGTGATCTATCATGCCAAGCCTATACCCTTCTTCTGATGTAAAATTTTTACATAAAAGTTGCTTATTGTACAAAATACAAATAATATGGAAATGTGTAAAATAAAATATCCAAGTCCCAAAGAATCCCACGTCTCCGAATGACCATTATTAACAGTTTGATTTGTACTTACCAGAGTTTTTATTCATGTTCTCATATATAAATAGTTTATATTAGACACAAGAATGTGAAACTCAACTTTTTCTTCCTAACAGTAGACATATTTCCATGCCAGCGCATTCTGTTTCCATATCAGTTCATTCCTTCAAATGGTACATTCTACCATGAACAATCCTTTATTAACAGTCTTAGGAATTATTTACAGGTTGTTTTATTTTTTGGTCATAAACACTGCCTCAATAACATCTTTGTGTGTGTGTATATATATATGGTAGATGTATATAGAGAGATTTATATATAATATATATGTATTTCCTTTTTTTTGCACACTTGTGGGGATAAGATTTTTTTCATAAAAGTGGAATTGCTAAATCAAAATGCCATACACATTTACATTTTGATTAGATTGTGCCAAGCTACCTTCCAAAAAATTTTCACTACTTTTTCCAACAGTCTGTAAACTATTGTCAAGTGGATATCTTTTTAATTTAATCCGTAAGATAGGAGAAAAATTATAGCTCATTGTCTCAATTTCAAGTAAGAAGGCTGAGAATCTTCACCCATATATGTAGACTATTTTAATTTCCTTGCCTAAAAATGGTCAGCCTGCCAAGCAATATCCCTGGATCATTTATCTTTTTTTGTGGGTCGACTTCTCATTGATTTCTAAGAACTCTTTATTCTAGGGATATAGATCATTTTTCTGGGTGCCCATTTGCTCTCAGGTCTATTCCTGCCTTTCCCTTGGGTATGTGTGAAGTGGAAGTGAGGGCTGTGGAATGCTGACCTCTGCAGACTGTTGTCACCATCAGTTGGCTTCCAGCTAAGTTTGGGCAATGAGTGGCACTGGTAGGAGATGGAAGGCAGAATTGTGGCTCCGCCAAAAATGCCAATTTCCTAATCCCTGGAACCTGTAAACACGTTAAACTTGTATTAACATAGCAAAGAAGAATTGAATTATAGATGGGATTACATTTCCAAATCAGCTGATGTTCAAATATGATGATGCTGGATTTTTCAAATGCGCCCAATATAATCACAAGGGACCTTAAAAGTGGAAGAAGGAGCCAGAAATAGGAGAACCAGAGAAATGTGAAAAGAACTTGACCAGCCATGGCTGGTTTTGAAGATAGAGGGAAGGGGCCACAGCACAAAACAGGCAGCTCCAAGAAGCTGGAAAAACCATGGAAACAGATGTTCCCCCAAAGCTTCCAGAAAGACATGCAGTCTTGACATCCCATTTCAGGTTTCTGATCTCTAGGACTGTGAAATAATAAAATTTGTGTTGTTTTAATCCAGTTTCTATGTGGGAATTCATTATAGCAACAATAAGAAACTAATATAAAAAGTAAAAGGAAGGGAGAAGCTGAGGCATTCCCACTTTCTTCAGGCAGCGTCTCCACCGTTCACTGTAATGCTTCCATCAGAAGACAGGGGCATGGGGGGATTGGGGGCCCTTGGCTCAATGAGTAGGGCACCAGCCCCATATGCCAGAGGTGGCAGGTTCAAACCAGACGCCGGCCAAAAACTGCAAAAAAAAGAAAACAAACAAACAAACAGAGGACCAGAGGGGTCTCTGAGAGTATCACATCTTCCCTTTTGTGTTCCTTAGCAGCAAAGACACCACCTGCTGCTGGTACCTTCTGAGGTGTCTATCTAATCTCCCTTTTTGGCTTCCCAAATCTTCCATCACCCTAAAAAAATTTTCTGTAGTAGACTTTCCTGCTCAGAGTGGTCTCTCTTTTCCTGGTTAGACCCTGCCTGATATGTTTTCCCAATTTAATGTTTGGTTTTTGATGTTTTACGATGTTTTTATGTCATTCAGAGAGTTTAAACTTGCACGTAATTAAACTTATCAGTATTTGTGTAATTACTTTTGAGTTTTATATTGCCTTTCCCCTTTCGAAATTATAAAAATGATATATCATTTTAACTAGTTTTAAATTTTTTATTGGTTAATATATAATCACACAAGTATACATACAAGTAAGTGTACGACTTGGTGAATTTTCACAAACTAGAAAACTTGTAGTCACGTTGTGATTTCATTTTCTACATTGAATGTCGTGATACATCTGGATTTATTTCAATGTACGTGCAGTAAGATTGGAAATCTGGTTTGTTTGTATCCCTTCAATGACTAGCAATTCAGAATGTGAGAACAGGAATCCATATTTCTCCTATTGATTGCTACCTTTATTATATAATTAATTCATATAATTAATCAATTTCTGTTTCATTTTGATTTGTCTATACCTATGTTTATATTTCATCATTTCCCGGTGTTTAAATATGCAAAATTGTGCAAAACCCCACTCCTCACTCTAATTACTCATCCTCAGAAAATAAAATGTTTTTAATGTTTAGAATTACAAAAGGGCTTGCCCCTGCAAGAAAGAGTAAGTCAATATCAAAAATGAGCTCTAGACCAGGTAACAGAGTTAATAAATTGTCTTGTGTAATTCTTGCATAAGCAGACATTTACCTTTCTACTTTCAGATTGTCCAGAATTTGACCCATATAAATATTCAGTAAATAAATGGTTCCCATATCTTGCTGAGCATTAAAAGTACACCAAACCCATTTGGGCTTAGTTGCAACTGGTCTAGTATTAAAATCAATTTTCTTCAGAACCCATGATGAGAGCCAGATGATACCATCATAGATTGAATTTTCAGCATACCAGAATAAACCTGAATTTTGTATTAAAAATATTTCAATTTTATTTAAAATTTTAGAAGTTGGGCCAGGCTCGGTGGTGCTCATGCCTGTAATCTTAGCACTCTGCGAGGTTCAAGTGAGTGGATTGCTTGAGTTCACAAGTTCAAGACCAGCCTGAGCAAGAGTGAGACCCTGTCTGTACTAAAAATAGAAGAAAACTAGCCAGTTCTTGTGGGGCATGTCTGTAGTCCCAGCTACTCGGGGTGCTGATGCAAGTGGATCACTTGAGCCCAAGAGACTGAGGTTGCTGTGAGCTCTGACACCACAGCACTCTATCAAGGGCTGCAAAGTGAGACTCTGTCTCCAAAAAAAAAAAAAAAAAAAATTAGATGTTGAATTTGTAAGTTTGACCTTATAGAGCAGAAACAATAATTTCTCCGCACTTTGGCCTGCTCCGTTACTCCTATCATATTCTACAATGATAAATATCTGCTCATTTTATCAGAGGTCAGTAGCTGAGCAAGAAGCCAGAAACAATGCATTTCTGATTATTCTTCAGTTGTCAGGTCTTCCTACAACAGACTCTCTTATTCTGCCTCCCTCTTTCCACTTTTAAAGACCTTTATAATTCCACTGGGCTCACCTGAATGATCTAGAACAGTGGTTCTCAACCTTCCTAATGCCGCAACCCTTTAATACAGGGTTGGGGGATCACCACAACATAAGGAACTGTATTAAAGGGTCGCAGCATTAGAAAGGTTGAGAACCACTGATCTAGAATGTGCTTCCTTTTTAAAATTAGTTGATTAGCAACATTAAATCCATTGTAATTCCCTTTGGTCATGTAATATAGCATATTCACAGGCTCCAGAGATTGGGTTGTGGACATTTTGGGAGGCCATTATTCTGTCTACCACAACATAAGTATTTGCATACCATTTATAAATCAAGATTCAATTGCAGAAAACAATCTACCCTAGCTAGGTTAAGCAGAAAGAATTTTGTTTCAATGGCCTCAAAACTGTTGGCTGAATAACTAACTAGACTTAGCGAAGCTTTCATTCCAAAGACTAGGCAACCAGTGAACTGACACTCTTGCTAAAATCAGGTGTCTATGGAATCTGGAGGCTGTGATTAGAGCTATTGTCTGCAGAAGACACATCGCTTCCACACTATCAAAAAGCTGCCTGTGATATATGGGAACCCAATACTACGCAGCTGAACCACATGGCTTCGGCAGTGATCTACACCAGCAAAATGGATGCCTCCTGCCCTGTCTCAATCATCATAGAGCTCAATTCCAAAATCGAGTGTCGACAAGCACTTCTGATTAGAGAAAACTAAATCACATCAGCAACTGTGGTTACAATGGAGTCTGGAAGATGTTATTTTTAGCTCATTGGCCTTTGCAATACAGAACAATACTAGAAGGAGGTTGAAATGGACATTAAACAAATTAACTGAGATGTCTGCTAGAAATACATGTGGTATGTTTCTAGAAGGAAGTAGAAGAAACTGGTACAGTTGGATGCAGCTGTGGAGGGGAATTGTGGCTGAGGCTTAGAATGGAAGCACATTTTATTTTCATTGTAGGTCCTTTGAAACTGCTGAAATTTGTAACTTGCACATGTACTAGTTATTTATAATTGAAGAATTTTTTTAATAGAATATGGCAAAACAAAATCAAATAAACTAAAAGAAGATCTCCAGTGACTTTGATACTGGTGGTACACACCCAGGCTTTAGTAACCATATCCATTACTATTTGTTGAAATAAATGCTTTTTTCTATTTGGTGCAGTGAGGAAGATCAAAGTTAGGTGAAGCAGTAATTGGTAATTATTGGAATTCAGTTTTATAATATTACCATATTTATAATGTTATAATATTATAAATATTAATTTATAGGCTAAAAAATAATCTTTATTGTTACTTAGGTATTTTCTTTACCTTGAATTTTGCTGTTATTTGTCACATTCTTGCTCATATTTCAGTGTGGCTAGTTAGCTAATATATATGCAAAGGCTGACTTTTATAATAAATCATTGCTTTCAATTATTCATCACTTGGATAAAGCTAACCAGTTGGACTGAACTGCCATAGTCAGGAGCCACAATTCTGCTGTTGACACTCGCAAGGTTACAGGCATGTTGCCAAAAAGGGAACAGTTCTATAGGATAATCTTGTAAAATCAAACCTCTTAAATTGTGAAAATACTTTGGAGAAGAAATTAAATATAACTGAGCTCAAGAACCTAGAAAAAACATTTATAAACAAAGAAGTGGGGGCAGAAATGGGAAATTCAGAGGAAGTGCTGCTCTAACTGGGGAAGATAGTGAGCTGATTTCTGCAGTGTGGGTTGATAGTTGGAGATGGTCTTTCAAATAGCAGAGTCTGAGCAGGCAGTTGAAATGAGGAACTGAAATTTAGGAGACAGCAAGGGCAATGCTGATTCCACCCGCACTTAATAACTACCAAACACATGTAAAACCTTTATGACATGCACAGGTCTTCACTGAATCTGCTTTACTGCAGACCAGCACACGCATACTACATATACAACTCTTCCTCTCAGCAGCGTAAAGTGAAACCTCAGTATGAATTAAGTAGAAATGATAATCTGAGCCTTTCTCGCCGAGAAATGTATTTGGAATGCAGCTCTAACTGCAATTGTAGTATTGATCCCACTATGTGCATGTCACTCAATTGGCTATGGACTCCCAGGGGCTGATGGAATAAGCAAAGAACAGCTATTCAGCCCCTAGGTTACCACAGGACAGCATCTTGGTGAACTTCGGGTGATTTCCCTGTTATGGCAATTGAGAAATTTCTGAGAGGGTAGGATTTTGTGCTTTACTATTGACTCAATGATAGTCAGACCCTTTATTATTAGGCTATTGGTTGATCCGGAAAAGGGATGTGTAACTTAGTGTGGGAACACTTAAATTAGAATCTCTATGCCCTAGACACACACACACACACACACACACACACACACATACACAGTCTTTCTAACTGTAGTAGAGTTGCATTTAAAAGTTAATCACTGGCTTGGTGCCTGTGGCTCAAGAGGCTAAGGTGCCAGCCACTTACACCTGAGCTGGTGGGTTCCAATCCAGTCCGGGCCCGCCAAACAACAATGATGGCTGCAACCAAAAAATAGCCAGGTGTTGTGGCGGGTGCCTGTAGTCACAGCTACTTGGGAGGCTGAGGCAAGAGAATCGCTTGAGCCCAGGAGTTGGAGGTTGCTGTGAGCTGTGATGCCACAGCACTCTACCCAGGGAGACAGCTCGAGGCTCTGTCTCAAAAATAAATAAATAAAAGTTAATCACTGGCAGGTGGCGCCTGTGGCTTAGTGAATAGGGTGCCGGCCCCATATACCAAGGGTGGCAGGTTTGAACCCAGTCCCGGCCAAACTGCAGCAAAAAAAAAAGTTAATCACTGACTAAAACCCAGGAAGACAACTCGCAGCTGCTCTCAATAACACCAGTACTACCTGTAGAAATCTGCATATGCTCCCATGATTCCCTGAAGAATTTACTGGGCGTGGAGGAAAAAACTGCTTTGAGCAGTGATCTGGCCCATAACCAGAAAGGTGACTCCAGCAAAGGACAAAGTTGCAGACACTGTGTCAGATGTAATCTTCACCATTTACAGGAAAGAACTGCAAGAACCAGGAGAAGGGCCACTTGCCTAGGGCTGAGGGATCCAGGCCTCCCGTGTGTCAGGCCTTCAGTAAGAGTAACCAGAGGAATACTGCTGTGGACTACGCATCCAGGAGGCTGGGGATGTTCCTGTTCCTGTAACACCTGGTATAAAGTTTTGCATTGTCAATAAAGCTCCTTTTGAGGCCAGGATGCTGGGAAATGTGGCTGTTGGCACTAGGTATCAAATAGAATAATCCTGTTCCTAGGAACATTCCCTGCAGAATGTTCACCTCTGCAGTGTGATTTCAGATTACGGAGGCTCAATGCATCTACTCAAAATGACTTTCTGGATCTCCTCCTAGAATTCACTGAACACAGAGATGTTCTGCCCTCTTCTGTGAGCCCCTAAGATCTTTTTTATGGGGAGGTGGGTGGATGGAATGTGTTTGATGGAGAAGAGGAGAAGAACCCGAAAGATCACTGAGCCTACTGGATTTTCCTAAATGAAATTTTATGTACAACTTCATATAGAAAAGCAGAGCTTCTTGTGTATCAGGCTAGATTTGCGGGGTCCCAAAAGTTAACTCTTTTGCGGGATCCCAAAAGTTAACTCTTTTAAAATTCAAAAGCCATTATAATTGAGATTAATTCCTTTAAAAAACAGATGTTCTCCTTTAAACTGTGAAAAAGCTATGCAATAATGACCACTATCAAGCCAGAATCTATCCATGATTTAATACATGTTGGAATGAATTAGTTTAAATCAGATTTCCATTTTTCTTAATAACTGGCTGAAATAATTGCACTGAAGAATGTGAACTTTAGTGAAATAGAGGCAAATAAAATTACCTTTGAAGTGTGAGGCACTGTGAGGTAGGGTATACAGAACAGAATGCCCCAGAAAGGGGTTTGAGCACTGGGTTGAGTTAGCAGAGCCGAACAGTAGGGTGCTGTGACCATGACAAGTGTCTTATTGCTACTTTATGTGGCACTTAAGTCACTTATTGCCTGTGTGACCTTAGACAACTTCCTTGACCACTCTGTGCCTTGGTTATCTCATTTATAATGTGGCTATAATAACAGTACATATCTTAAAATGTTCCTTTGAGAATCCAATGAATATTATTTTTTAACCCTTAATGGTGTCCGACACATGTAAACACTCTATACATGTGCAAAGTAACCATTGTTATCTCAGGGTCCATAATAACTATTGGTATCTCTGCTTTAAAGGTTACACACAAAGTCAGTTATATAGAAGTTATCATTTCTCTGACACCAGTGTGTAGTTTTTCACTTTACTCAGACATTGTGATAAATGTTCTTAGCTGAGTGAGAGAGACAGGGTAAGCTAAGTGACAGAGTAATAAACAAGTTCTTCTGGGTCCATTAACCACAGCTCTGTAGACATGGTTAGAAATAAAAATGAAATGCTAAAAATGTTTTAAGTTAAAATATTTTATTTCAAGTGACATAGTATTTAACATTGTATTAGAAAACTGGTATCTTCTTCTTCTTCTTTTTTTTTTTTTTTTTTTGGTAGAGAAAGTCTCACTTTGTCGCCCTCAGTAGAGAGCTATGGCATCACAGCTCACAGCAACCTCTAACTCCTGGACTTAGGCGATTCTCCTGCCTCAGCCTCCCAAGCAGCTGGGACTACAGGCGCCTGCCACAATGCCCAGCTATTTTTTTGTTGCAGTTTGGCCAGGGCTGGATTTGAACCCGCCACCCTCAGTATATGGGGCCAACGCCCTACTCACTGAGCCACAGGCGTCGCCCTCTCATATCTTCTTTTATAATGGTCATTTAATACTTTTCCACTCTTTTCCAATTTAATAAGAGATATATTACTAGATTAATTATGTAAGAAAGCTTTACTTATGAATAAATAAATTTTAGAAGGCACATCATGCTTAATTTTCAGAGACTTTCAAGAAAATGTAGATAGAGTGTAACTGTCATGGCATCAAAAATTAATAAATGCTTTAGTAAATTGGTTTTTGGAAATGTTACATTTTCCACTCAGAGAAAATCAGTTGCTCTGTTTTTGTTTGTGTTTTGTTTGGAAATGGTGAGATGATAGAAGTTGTAAGCACCTCCCTGCAAATGACACATTGTATTGGGAATCATGCCCAATAAGTGAAAGGTCACAGGGGCTGGGCTGTGCCTATGGCTCAGAGGGGTAGGGCACCGGCCCCATATGCCAGAGGTGGCGGGTTCAAACCCAGCCCTGGCCAAAAACTGAAAAAAGAAAACAAGAAAAGTCACAGTGGCTATAATTCTCTTGATAGTTGTGGAGTAGTCAATGCATTTGGATATATGATTTAAGAATCTGATTGATGACTGCTTCTGATGGATCTGGTGGGGATCAATCTAAGATCAGCTTGGAAAATTATCATATTTATGATCCTTATGATATCATGTACTTTGCCATTAGTATTTCTTTTGTTTCTAGGTTTTTAACCAACAATCCTTTGTAAGTATGAATGTAACAATGACTAACACTGACGTAAAGCTCTATATTAATCAAAAACTTCATTGTGTCTACTGGGTCTCAACTGAGTGTTAAGTCTTGTGACAGAGTAATGAACAAACTCGCCTGAGCTCCATTAACCACAATCCTGTAAACTTTTTAATGAATAGTTTTGAGACAGAGTCTCACTTTTTCACTTCTGGTAGAGTACCATGGCATCATAGCTCACAGCAACCTCAAACTCTTGGGCTTAAGTGATTCTCTTGCCTCAGCCTCCCAAGTAGCTGGGACTATAGGCACCCGCCACAACACCCAGCTATTTTTTAGAGATGAGATCTCACTCTTGTTCAGCCTAGTCTTGAACCCGTGAGATCAGGCAATCCACCTGTCTTGTCCTCCCAGAGTGCTAGATTACAGGCGTGAGCCACCGTGCCCAGCCAATAAGCAGATTCTTTAACAACTTGATAGCCTGTATTGCCAGTTGGGAAGCATTCCATGGTTTTGCATAAGATTGAGAATATTTATTTGTTTATTTATTTTGGAGACAGAGTCTCACTATGTCGCCCTCAGTAGGGTGCTGTGGCATCACAGCTCACAGCAACCTCAAACTCTTGGGCTTAAGCAAGGCTCTTGCCTCAGCCTTCTGAGTAGCTGGGAGGCATCCCCCACAACGCCCGGCTGTTTTTTGGTTGTAGTCATCATTATTGTTAGGCAGGGCCAGGCTGGGTTCGAACCCACCAACTTCTGTGTTTATGGCTGGTGCCCTAGTCCCTGAGCTACAGGCACCAAGCCAGGATTGAGAATTTTTAGAGTAGTAAAATCTTCTAAATTTTTTGAAACAAATGTGGTGAAGAGAAAATACTTCCATCCACTCTCGTTCCAGTAAATGCAGTGCTTCCAAAGTTACTAAAAGTTAGCTGGCATTGTTCATCACCAGGAAGATGTAGTATAAGCTTATTCTGAATGTTAAATTAATATCTCAAAGCAGTCAGCAGCAATCCTTTGCAATTGGTGAGTTAAACACTTAACTGCTTTTTAGTAGGTTAGGGCTTCTCAAACTGCATATTGCATACAGACGCCTGAGGATGTTATTAAAATGCAGATTCTGATTTAGCAATTGGGAAGGGGGGAGTTGAGATTCCGGATTTCTAACAGATCTCTAAATGATGCTGATGCTGCTGGTTAACCCACAAGGAACACGAAGACCCTCACCAGAGCTGGCAGGAGAATACTAAATAATTTTAAATGAAGCAAAATATGTGGGAAAATTATAGAGTGCCAAACATATACCACTTATTATGTTATTACAACCTGTCTCCTTGTTTCATTTCAATCCTTGGACTGTTTATGTACCTGGCAGGCATGAAATGGCATATTTAACAACAACAGCAAAGGCTGATGATTACCCCAAATCCATCTGTCTCTTATCTAAAAACACACCATTCATTGAAACATCATTTGAGTTTTGTGAAGCTTGGAAAGCTGTGGTTACATATAAATAAACACCAATGAATAAAGATGGGTATAGAAGTGACAGGTGATGAGGAAAAGCTAACAAAAGAGAATGAGAGAACATTTGCAAACTGGAAGAAGCCTGTATAAGTCCTATTTGCCTTAGGGTTCAGACTGGTATACTCTGTTCAGAAAATTTCTACATTTGTAAATGAAAGAACTACATATTTACATGAAAAGGTGATATGAATAAATGGATTCAACGGGCTGTAAATGACCTACTGTTGGGCTGGGAAGGGGGTTAGGGTGGATGATAGCTAAAAACCATTTTTGAACACCCAACTTTATACAAACCACATGGATCATATCATTTAATTTCCAGAGTCTCAAGAAGTACATTATAAAAGTCCCCATTTCACAACTGATGATTCTGAGGCTTAGAGAGGTTATAGAACTTCTCCAAGTTCACATGTTGGCAGAGCCAGGCTTTCAAATTCATTTTTTGTATTTTTAATCTATCATAAGTGTTTATAATACCAGTTAAATACATTAAAAACTACACATTGAGTTTTGTTTTGATGTTGGGTAGGTATTTTGAGTACATAGAAAAACTATAATCACTAACCAAGTATGGTGGAACTAGGAATGACCAAAGTGAGGACAAATGCTTTTCAAATTAACTTAAAAGGAAAATTTATAAACATGGACAAATTAGAACAGTATATAAACTTGTAAAATGTCTTCTGCTGCCTTTCTAGAAATGAAATTGTTGGGTCATTGACCGAGAACTCTTAGGGATGTGGCCTAGCACCTGTGTGTTGTGGGAGCACTCCAAGCGATTCTGAGGACAGAGGGTGAAAATGCTGACTCGGACCACGCCCTAAAAGCCAATCCTTCACTTTCATGCTGCTGTCAAGGAGCTTATTCAATTCAAAGATTTGTTTCCTTTCCTTTTTCAAAGTTACCTTGATTCTGCAAGCATTTGTTTAAAAGATGCAAATGGCATCATTTCCCAACCACTAGTGGGGTGGTATATTTGAAATCCCAGAACAAAGTAGGCAAACAGATCAGGTCTGTAACCATCTGTCTGTGCTCCAGCAGAAGCTCATATGTCTGAGAGTCACAAGACCTGGCAGACTGCTTTTGGCATGTGAACTGAATCCCAGATCTGTAGGTGGTAAGGAAACTACAATTGAAGAGATTAAAAAAAAAATTAACTTGGAGACACATTGTTTTTTTCATGCTCCTGGAGGGAAATTGTATTTGAAGTGCTACTCTCTAGTGCAGAGGTCCTCCAACTTTTTAAACAGGGGGCCAGTTCACTGTCCCTCAGACCGGTGGAGGGCCGGACTATAGTTTAAGAAAAAAAAACAACTATGAACAAATTCCTATGCACACTGCACATATCTTATTTTGAAGTAAAAAAAAAAAACAGGAACAAATACAATCACACAGGCCATAGTTTGAGGACTCCTGCTCTAGTGTCTACAGGCAAGTTTGTCTGTCCTGTCAGGGATTTCTAATGGCTTCTTGTTGATGCCAAAGTGCTACTGACACTGTTAAAGCCTCTTTTAACTTCTTAGAGCTCAGTGATTGGAAGGGAAACAAAGGAGATACACAGTAATTAGTCAAAGTCTCCTTGATAGCCTAAAAAGTCGGATATTTTGCTTACCATGTAATTTAATACAGAAAAAGTTCAATGACTATAGTTCTTAAAGCACAAAGATCAGAAAGAGCTTTTCACTCCAGAGTTGCAGTTGGTAAAACTTGACTATGAGAGTAAGTTCACCTTATTTTATTTTTATTTTTTTTGTAGAGACAGTCTCACTTTATGGCCCTCAGTAGAGTGCCGTGGCATCACACAGCTCACAGCAACCTCCAACTCCTGGGCTTAAGCGATTCTCTTGCCTCAGCCTCCCAGTAGCTGGGACTACAGGCACCCGCCACAACGCCCAGCTATTTTTTGGTTGCAGTTCAGCCAGGGCCGGGTTTGAACCCGCCACCCTCGGTATATGGGGCCAGCGCCTTACCGACTGAGCCACAGGCGCCGCCCAAGTTCACCTTATTTTTATGTGAACACTGAGGTAAAGGAAAAAACTTATCGTTAATCAGCTGCCAAGTGACAACTTTGTAATCCTTGCTAGCTGTATGTCAAAAACAGGACAATTTTTTTTTTTTTTTTTTTTTTTTTTTTGTAGAGACAGAGTTTCACTTTATCGCCCTCGGTAGAGTGCCGTGGCCTCACACAGCTCACAGCAACCTCCAACTCCTGGGCTTAAGCGATTCTCCTGCCTCAGCCTCCCGAGTAGCTGGGACTACAGGCGCCCGCCACAACGCCCAGCTATTTTTTGATTGCAGTTTAGCCGGGGCCGGGTTTGAACCCGCCACCCTCGGTATATGGGGCCAGCGCCCTACTCACTGAGCCACAGGCGCCGCCCAAGTTCACCTTATTTTTATGTGAACACTGAGGTAAAGGAAAAAAACTTATCGTTAATCAGCTGCCAAGTGACAACTTTGTAATCCTTGCTAGCTGTATGTCAAAAACAGGACAATTTTTTAAAATTAGTTTTGTCTTTAAACTTTTGTGCAAAAGTAGTACTGGATACACACATGTAGGGCAAGGAAACTGAGTGAGGGGCAGTGAAGCCTGCATGTTGTTGAGTGAAACTTGAACGTATTTTTTTTTTTTTTTTGCAGTTTTTGGCAGGGGCTGAGTTTGAACTCTCCACCTCCAACTTAAGGGGGTGGCTCCCTACTCCCTTAAGCCACAGGCACTGCCTTGAAACTTGAATATATTTTTCTTTTTAGTATTGGCTTTTTAAAGAAATTCTTTTGTTTCTAGCATGAAGAAAGAAGACATAGAGTGCTACTAAAATATAAAACTAACCTGTGCACCAGTGACTGTTCTTGGCTAACTTTCAAAGTTGGGGTCCTGTTTATTTAGGGATTTAGATCCAGAATTAAGAAATTCTGGACTACAGATTCCTAGAATACAGATATCTAGTTTATAGACTTCATTTTTTTTTTTTACTTTTTTTTTTTTAGATCATTTATTGTTAAATGAAGAAGTCACAAAGCAAAATGGATAGATGTCAAAGATAAATTTAAGACATAGTTTTTGTTCAATACTATTCTGGATTTCTTCAGGTTAGAAACAGGAAGAGTGTCAAATGAAAAGGGACTAATTCAACTGAGAACTTCTTAAAAGATTTATGATTTTTGGCTCAGTGCCTGTGGCTCAAGCAGCTAAGGCCTTAGCCACATAGTCCTGAGCTGGCGGGTTCGAATCCAGCCTCGGCCCACCAAACAACAATGATGGCTGCAACCAGAAAAATAGCTGGGCGTTGTGGCGGGCTCCTGTAGTCCCAGCTACTTGGGAGGTGGAGGCAAGAGAATGGCTTGAGCCCAGGAGCTGGAGGTTGCTGTGAGCTGTGATGTTGCAGCACTCTACCCAGAGGGACAGCTTGAGGCTCTGTCTCTACAAAAAGAAGAAAGAAAAAAAAAAGGGTTGTGATTTTAAAGGAAAACAACTTCTCACTAAAAATACAAATTATCCTTATTATATGAAAGCCATAATTTTAAGAGACTAAGAAAAAAGATTTGTATTTATTTATTCATTTTGAGACAGAGCCTCAAGCTGTCCCCCTGGGTAGAGTGCTGTGGCATCACAGCTCACAGCAACCTCCAACTCTTGGGCTTAAGCGATTCTTTTGCCTCAGCTTCCCAAGTAGCTGGGACTACAGGCGCCTGCCACGACGCCCGGCTATAGACTTCATTTTCTATAGAAGTGTGAATGATCAAGTAGATCAGAAAAAAATAAAATGATAATTTTCCCATTTCAAGTTGCCAACCATGACAAAGGTATGACCGTACATTGGACACAGTGCCAGTTGTATTTTTAAGGTAATAAATTAAACCCCCAAACAATTCAAGTTTTCAAGTCATTCAAACAACAAAAATGAAATAACTCATAAGGATACAAGCTATCAAAGTGAAAATAGCAGCAAGATTTTGGCTATGCTAAATAAATTTAAAAGATAAACTTTAAAGTTTTTAGTTTTTTTAATTAATTACATAAAAAAATTATTTTTGGAGACGGGGTCTTCTTTTTTTTTTTTTTTTTTGAGACAGTCTCACTGTGTCACCCTCAGTAGAGTACCCTAGGGTCACAGCTCACACAAACCTCAAACTCTTGGGCTGAACTGTTTCTCTTCCCTTAACCTCCCAAGTAGGGACGTTGTGGAACACAGGCACCTGCTGCAATGCCTGCATATTTTTTGGTTGCAGTTGTCATTGTTTAGCTGGCCTGGGTCCGGTTTGAACCCACCGGTCTCGGTGTATGTGGCCAGTGCCGTAACCACTGTGCTACACGTGCCAAACGATGGGTCTTTTTTTTTTTTTTAATTGTTTGGGATTCGTTGATGGTACAAAAAGTTAGGTTACACTGATTGCATTTGTTAGGTAAATTCCCTCTTATAATTGTGTCCTGCCTGCCCTCTCCCCACTCCCTTATTCCCCTCCCCTCACTATGTATTAGGTCATCTACTGCCTTCATATTAGAATCGACTACATTGGATTCTTGCTTCTCCATTCTCCATTAAATGTTTTACTAAAAAGAACGCATTCCACCTCAACCCAGGTTAATACAAAAGATGTAAAGTCGCCATCTCTTAATGGATGAATAGTATTCCACGGTATACATACACTAGTTTATTAATCCATTCCTAGATTGGTGGGCATTTTCACATTTTGGAAATGATAGGTTGTTTCCACATTTTGGCGATTGTAAATTGAGTTGCAATAAACAGTCTAGTGCAAATGTCCTTGTGATAAAAGGATTTTTTTTCTTCTGTGTAGATGCCCAGTAATGGGATTGCAGGATCAAATGGGAGGTCTAATTTGAGTTCTTTGAGGATTCTCCCTACTTCCTTCCAAAAAGGTTATATTAGTTGTAAGTTCCACCAGCAGTGTACAAGTGCTCCCTTCCCTCCACATCCACTCCAGAATCTGCAGCTTTGAAAGTCTGTGATGTGAGCCGTTCTCACTGGTTTAGGTGATATCTCAGAGTAGTTTTGATTTGCGTTTCTCTGATGATTAGGGATAATGAGTATTTTTTCATATGTTTGTTAGCCATTTGTCTGTCTTCTTTAGAGAAGCTTCCCTTCATGTCTTTTACCTAGTGATAAATCGTTGGCTCTTTTCTTTTTTGATTAATTTGAATTCTCTGTAGATCCTCATTATCAAACCTTTGTCTAATTCATAATATACAAATATCTTTTCCCCTTCTGAAGGTTGTGAGACAGGGTCTTGATCTGTTGCTCAAGCTGGAGTACAGTAGCATCATCATAGCTCACTGCAGCCTCAAACTCCTGGGCTCAAGCAATCCTCTTGCCTCAGCCTCCTGAGTAGCTGGGACTATGCATGTGTACCAGCACATTTGGATGAGGTTTTAGATGTTTCTAGTATAGAACTATACAGGTCTTTCTTTCTTTCTTTCTTTCTTTATTTATTTATTTTTATACACAGGTCTTTCAATTCCAAACTTTGATAATGTTAGGTAGATAGCTAGGATTTCCAGCTTTTCTTAGGACAAGGGTGCCCTGCCTTGTTTTTTTTTTTATTTTTTTTTATTTCAGATTAATATAAGGGTACAAACCATTAGGTTATATAATTTACACATGAAAGGTTAAAATCAGAGTTGTAGCTGTGTCCTATACCCAGGGAGTGTGCCATATATCTATGGATTGTACACACTAGGTGGGAAGCTACTGAACCTCCCTCCCCCCTTCTTGAATTTAAGTGATATTTTTTCTCATTTGGGATAGTGATTGTTAATCTCCTAGTTTTGAATTGGTATCAAGTACATGTGATGTTTGTTTTTCCAATCTTTTGATACTTAGGGAAATGTTCTCTAAGTCCATCTGGGTTGTTACAAAGGATGCAAAAATATCCATCTTTTTCGGGGCTGAATAGTATTCCATGATATACATGTACCACAGTTTATCCATCCATTCAGGTGTTCATCTAAATGTCTGCTACACAGTCCTTTTTCAGGGATGACTATGGTATACATGTACCGCAGTTTATTGGAACATTTCCGTGAACTGAGCACATGCCTAATAATGGGATTGCTGGATCAAACCGTAGGTCTACTTTGAGGAGTCTGCATTCTTCTTTCCAAAGAGGCTGCACTGGTTTGTAGTCCCACCAACAGTGCATGAGTGTTCCTTCCTCTGCACACCCAGAACGGCAACTGTTGCTTTGGGTCCTAGTGGTTTTGGGCCATTTTCACTGGGGCAAGGTGGTATCTCAAAGTGGTGGGGTTTTTTGTTTGTTTTGAAACAGAGTCTCGCTATGTTGTCCTCGGTAGAGTGCCATGGCGTCACAGCTCATGGGACTATAGGTGCCTGCCACACGCCTGGCTGTTTTTTGTTGCAGTTGTCTTTGTTGTTTGGCTGGTCCAGGCTGAGTTTGAACCCGCCACCCTTGGTGTATGTGGCTGGCGCTGTAATCACTGTGCTACAGGCACCAAGCCACTCTCAAGGTGGTTTTGATGTGCATCTCTCTGTATAGGTCTTTCAACTCCTCTGTTTCTCTTAAATATGTATTCAGGAATGTGGTCCCATAGCGAACACAGAAAACTTCAGGAGTCAAAAGTGTGATATTTTACGTGTCAACTAAAAACTCAGACTGATTTTATTATTTTATTGAAGTGAGTCACAGTATACAGAAGGATGACAAGAAAGTTGTGTCTCCATGTGAAAAAGGACTATGTAGCTGCAATTTAGATGAACTATAACACTAATTGCTCCTTCCATCCTCAGGAAGAAAAAGATATTAGGTTCCTTGCATCATGGTATGTCAAAACCCAGGCTCTTGGCTTAAGAGAAAAGCCTGAGAATGAAAGCAGATATGCTATCTGTCCAATCTCCTCATTACTGACAAGTTCAAATAACATCCCATGTACATAGCTTATCATAGTATATATTAATTTGAATTTTTGAAAATTCAATATTAAGCTGGAAAGGTGACTTGCAATGTTTATCGCAATGTTCTGTCTAATTTATTTAATGGATATTTATTCGTTTTGTATGATATGACAGGCACAGTTCTAGTCTCTGAGGAGATTGCTTTGCTGTCATTATACAGGTGTCCTAAATGTTGTTATACATAGGAAAAATTTAAAAACTCACATTATAGCTTCTATTTTTAATATTTTATGTGTATTTGTATAACAACATGCAGAAAAATATTTTGTAAATATTCTGCAAATAAAGGTATATTTTGCTATAATTTTCCATTTTCCCTAACCTATATATGGTTCTGTAGTTAGAGCATGTTTTTTTTTTTTTTTTTTTTTGTAGAGACAGAGTCTCACTTTACTGCCCTTGGTAGAGTGTCGTGGCCTCACACAGCTCACAGCAACTTCCAGCTCTTGGGCTTATGTGATTCTCTTGCCTCAGCCTCCTGAGCAGCTGGGACTACAGGCACCCGCCACAACGCCTGGCCATTTTTTTGTTGCAGTTTGGCCGGGTCTGGGTTTGAACCCACCACCCTGGGTATATGGGGCCGGCGCCCTACTCACTGAGCCACATGCGCCGCCCCAGAATGCCTTTTTTTTTTTTTTTCTTTGTAGAGACAGAGTCTCACCTTATCGCCCTCGGTAGAGTGCCGTGGCGTCACACAGCTCACAGCAACCTCTAAATCCTTGGGCTTAGGCAATTCTCTTGACTCAGCCTAGTTAGAGCATGTTTTTAAAAAACAATATTTAAATTGACTAATAATCCCTATTTACAATTTATCTCTCTAAGATTTAAAAGAAAGAATTCATTCACAAAGCATGCTCTAAGAATGTATACGATGAGAATATCTCAATGTAACCTTTTCCGTTTGTCAGAACAAAAATGTTGATATCAATGCGATACAGTGATCTGAAGCATCAAGAAGTATAAAGTAGCTAACCAAGATAAAATTCCACTTCCCCAAATGAATGTGAATTTTCTATATGGGGGAGCAATGCACTCTATGTTCTCATAAAACATGTGTCTTGAGCACTTACAAACGTGGAAGCTGTTTTGAAGATGTAAGTATCCATTACTGATAGTGGAAGAGCATATAAATGTAAGAACTGAGTCCTTCAAGTCTGGGTAGAGGTCACATGGGCTACTTCCAGGTGGAAGAACGTTTGACACTGCTCAGGTAAGCAGAAGGGCAATGAGAGAAATAGGAGCCATGACGAAGGGTAGGGAAAAGTCCCTACTAAAAAGACCGAAGATAAAGCTGGAGGAAAAGGATACCGGAGTTTACTCACTGACAAGAGAAGCTAGTTTTCAGATCTTTCTTCTCTTTTTCCAGTACAGTAAGTTGACCACCCAAGGGACTGTAACAAATTGATCAACATACAGAGGTGGTCAACATAAGTAACTAGGCCTACTGGACTGATACGTACATGTGGGGCATGTCCAGTCTGTGAAAATTAGGTCAACGTCAACTATGGAGGTTCTACTGTATTTGCAATTCTCCTCACGTTGGCCTTCTTGGATTGATCAGATAAGAGTGAATGTTTTCTTCATCCTATTGATGAAACCTCTTTCCTGATCCGGTAGACCCTCCTTATATGTGGGTTCTGCACCTGTGGATTCAACCAACTGGAAATGTAAAATATCAAAAAAGAAAATTTCAGAAAGATCCGAGAAGCAAAATTTGAATTTGCCTTGCTCTAAGTACTAGGCTGAGTCCACATGAATGGAGTGATACATATATGTAGGCATTGTATTAGGTATTACAAGTAATCTGGTAATGATTTAAAGTATACAGGAGGATGTGCTAAGTTATATGCAAATACTACATCATTTTATATAAGGGACTCAAGCATTCTCAGATTTTGGTGTCCATGGGGGTGGGGGTGGGAGGGTTACTGGAACCATTCCCCCATGGACAATGACAGACAACTAATTCTCTTAGTGTTTCCACCAGTTATATACATGCCCTCAATCTTTGAAGAAAGAGAATTGTTTTGAATTTAATCTATGTTCTGATACATCAGAAAAGTCACTTAAATTTGAGGCAGCCTCAGTTTTTCTGTGTAAAATGAAGTGGTGGGCAGCATCAAATACAACAGAGGCTGTATTTACGTAACAGAACACTTGGCTCAGTGTGGCCTGAAAAACTCAGATTTGTGGGCTCACGAAACAGGAAGTCCTGAGATTGAGCAGACTTTGAGGTTAGTTTAGTCAAACCATTTTAGTTCCTGTTTCACCATGCTCCTGACTATGCCCCTCTCCGAGCGTCGGCCCATCCACAGGGTGGCATTCTTCTTGATGACAACACAGTTTCAGAATGTACAGGCTTTGCTTCTCCACCTCACAACATTGAGAAGAAGAAATAGTATCTCTTTTGGCACTCTCTTTGAAACAAAGAATAGTCTTTCCTAGAGATTTTTCCCAGAAAACTTTCTTCCTTCTTGGTCTAAATTGGGGCTTATTGCAATGCCCAATCCCATTACATTAGTTTGCTGGGGCTGCTGTAACCAAGTGCCACAGACTGTCACACGTCTTCGGGGTTGGTTTATTCTAGGGCTTCTCCCCTTGGATGGCCATCTCCCCTCCTTGTGTCTTCCTGTGGTCTTTTCTCAGTGGACATCCCTGCCCTAATCTCCTCTCTCTACGTGGATACCAGTTATATTTGACTAGGGCCCACACAAATGACCTCATTTTCTCTTAATTACCTATTTAAAGACCTTCTTTTTAAATATGTGGGTCACTCCAAATGTTTTGAGACAGACTGTATTATAGTTCACTTTCAAGAAACACACTCCACAGCATCCTTTCTGATTCACTTGTGCAAGTTTCAACTTGCTGGGCTTGTGGGTGTTGCTGGGAGGGGGTTAGGATGTCAACAAATGAATTTTGGACAGACACAATTTAGCCCGTAACACCCATTCTAATAGAGACTTAGCTAATTACCCAAGGCTTGAATTTCTGAAATGCTGAGATTGTCTCTGCTGCTAAGTCAGGCCCATTCCCAAAGTGATAGAAGTGGAAGGGATAGAAGACAGGTGAAAATTAAGCTGACACAGGAAATCAGCAGGCATCAGGGTCCACTACGGGAGAGTTGGACTAAGTGGTTACTAAGATTTGTTGTAGCTCTAAAATGCAAAGGTTCAAAATCCTGACTTTTTTTTTTAATATAGTAAAGTTAACTCAGTACAAAACAACACATGTAACTTTGACAACAGCAGACCAGAAATATGAGATCAGAAAGTTATGTTGGCAGAGAAGCCAGCGGAGCAGGATGACACTCTGTTAGAGGCGGCTCTATCATCTCTTAGTTCATGTGGTGTTAGTGAAAAACAGGAGGAGGGGCTCCGTCAATTGTGGATGAACAAAAGAAGGATCACTTGGCCAAATGTGGGGAGGGGAAAGGAGCTCACGCCATCTTATGTTTTGTCATATTGAATATGGTAAGTGTTCTATCAGTGTCAAAAGGTACTGATAAAGACAGGGTTTGGGTTTTGTTTTTTCTTTTTTTTTTTTAGGTTCTTGGCTAGGGCTGGGTTTGAACCCACCACCTCTGGTATATGGGGCTGGTGCCCTACTCCTTGAGCCACAGGCACCACCAGGGTTTTGTTTTTTCTTTTCTTGAGAGAGAGTCTCACTCTGTTGTCCCAGGCTAGAGTGCCATGGAGTCAGCCTAACTCACAGCAACTTCAGACTCCTGCATTCAAGGATCCTCCTGCCTCAGCCTCCTGAGTAGCTGGGACTACAGGCTCCTGCCACCACTCCCGGCTAGTTTTTTCTATTTTTAGTAGAGATGGGAGTCTCGCTGTTGCTTAAGCTGGTCTTGAACTCCTGAACTCCAGCAATTCTCCTGCCTTGGCCCTCCCTTTAACATTACTTCTTTTTTAAAACTGTGCCTGTTAGGTGGGAGCACAGCAATCCCCCTTCCTCCTCCATCCTCCTTAAATTGAATTAAGTTTCTCTCTTGTGTGGGTGTGTATTAGCTCATCTACTGGATTTGTATTAGTATCGAGTACATGGGATACTTGCTTTTCCATTCTTGTGATACTTTACTAAGAAGAATGTGTTTCAACTCCATCCAGATTAATACAAAAGATGTGAAGTCACTGTCTTTTTATGGCTGAATAGTGTTCCATGGTGTGCCTATAACACAATTTGTTAATCCATTTCTGTATTGATGGGCATTTAGTTTGTTTCCAGGTCTTGGCAATTGTAAATTGAGCTGCAATAAACAATCTAGTGCAAATATCCTTATGATAAAATCATCTTATTTCTTCTGGCTAGATGCCTAGTAATGGATTTTGGGATCAAATGGAAGGTCTATTTTGAGTTCTTTGAGGTTCTCCATACTTCTTTCCAGGAGGCTGTATTAGTTTGCATTTCCACCAACAGATAGAAGTGTTCCCTTCTCGCCACATCCACTCCAGCATCTGCAGCTTTGGGACTTTGTGATGTGAGATATTCTCTTTAACACTGCTTTTGATACAAGTAGGCTTTGCATCAATGATGTATCTCAGTCAGTTCAGACTGCTGCAATAAGTTATCATAGATTGGGTGGCTTAAACAATACACATTTATCTCTCACAGTTCTGGAGGGTATAAGTCTGAGACCAGGGTGCCAGCATGGTCAGGCTCTTGGGGAGTGTCTTATTCCTGATTTACAGAGAGCCTGCTTCTGGCTGTGTCATCACATGGCAGACAGAGAGGGCTTTACCCTCATGACATATTTACCTCTCAAAGCCCCCCCCCCACTGGGATTTGGGTTTTAACATATAAATTTGGAGTTCTGTCCATTTCATAAGGGAAAATAGGAGGCTCCCAAGAATATTTCTAACAAAAAAATATTACTTATGGCTCCTGTATGGAAAAGTTATTGAGAAGACCCTCAGTAAAAGCTTCCAAACTTATGTTGTTTTGCTTGCTTTATATGTTCTCCAAGAAAAATATAATTCCACCTGCATAGAATCTGATAAACTTAAATTTCTCAGATTTTTTCTTTTTTTTTTAATTTTTTTTTTTTTGTAGAGACAGAGTCTCACTTTATGGCCCTCGGTAGAGTGCTGTGGCTTCACACAGCTCACAGCAACCTCTAACTCCTGGGCTTCAGCGATTCTCTTGCCTCAGCCTCCCAAGTAGCTGGGACTACAGGCGCCCGCCACAACGCCCGGCTATTTTTGGGTTGAAGTTTGGTTGGGGCCGGGTTTGAACCCGTCACCCTCGGTATATGGGGCCGGCGCCCTACCGACTGAGCCACAGGCGCCGCCCTCAGATTTTTTCAATATAGCAAACATATTAGTTGCTAATCAAAGTTTTTGGAGCATGTTGTCGATGGAATAATACAACATTTAATTAAAGCACAAGATAACTCTTCCTTTATGATAAATATTAAAAATGTGATTTTCCCCCTTTTCTGTTTAAGTGATTTCTAAGAAAATATATTTCTATTATTCATTTACTAAGTTTTTTGAAGTTTAATTACTTGTGTGGCTATAATTAGCAGAGGCAAAGTGCAAATGTCATCCTTTTTTCTCTGAGTAGACACAAATGCAGGCCTGCCTTACAGATCACTGAGGGAGATGTTTATTTTGCAATTAAGTAAGAGTAAGGCAAATGTCTAAAGTTATTACTTAGGTTCCCTCCTGTATCCTCCCAGAAATGTTTTTAAGGATTATTAATATTAAGACAGAAAGTGATTTTGGTAAGGTAAAATCTGGCCTTAAATAAATTAGTTGAAATTTAACAGAGATTAATGGAAGTATTTGCATTTAGGTTCATCAATAAAATGGGCATAAGATCTGGAGATAGCTTCTCTAAAAAATCTGAAGATTTTAGTTAATCAAAGTCTCAAATTGTCAAAGTGGCTACAGAAATAGAAGTATCATGCTGAGGTAATACCAAGCAATATTCCCAGTGGTCTGTGAACCAGTCAGAACACACTTGGGATATCTTGATATTCAAATATTTAAGAGCAATGTTTATAAAATGATGATGAAGAGCAGACCAAAAAAACTGTCATGTGAGAAACAACATATGGAATTAGAGACACCAAGGGGGAAGAGAAGACCCAGGGAGAAGAAAATCACTAACATTCCATTAGTATCTCCGTGCCAGGATTGTACTGGACATCTTCTAAACCTTACTTAATTCTCAAAACCCTTCTGAACTATGAGGACTGAGCTCCATATTACCAAAGGTCCTGCGTGATTATACCATGTGTCAAGTGATTCTTTGTCAGTGAGTGACAGAGTTGTAACTCCAACTCCTGTTTGTCTGATATCAAAACCTGCACTTTTCCTACTATACTTTTGGCCATCGTCACCTGCTTTGGGTTCTACCGGCAATTATGTGTCAAGAATTGCTTCATTTAATCCTTTATTCAATACCCTTTGGGGCACCTATAATATACAAGGCACTGTGCCAAGAACTCCACCCAGAGTGACCTTCTGGGTTCTTAGAGGAAATAAAAATATGTGCCTGAATAACTCTAATGTCACATGGAAAGCGAATTGTAACAGGAGACATAGTTGATGTGCTTTAGGGGAGGAATTATTGCTGCTCAGGAAGAAATGTGACATTTGAAATAGGCTTTGGAAAATAGAGTGATCTGGGTATGCTAAGATGTGACAGGGAGGTGTCCCAGGAGGAAGAACAGCATACATGTAGGAAAATAAAATGTGTGTAAATAAAATTAGTGCATCTCTAGTAGCGTGTGCAAGAAAACTAATGAGGAATACGTTGTAGAGATGGATTGACCTAGATGAAGGAGGGTCAAAAATGCCAGGCTAATGAGTTCTCTGATGTTCTGTAGGCCATGGGGAGCCACAGTTGATTTTTTTGTTTTTTTTATGTAGGGCAATGATAATGACCCCAAATGTGTGTGTGTGTGTGTGTGTGTGTATAAAGAACATGCTGCAGGGCTGAAAACAAGGTGGAAGAGGGTTAGAAGCCTTTTGTGTCCCAAGTGAGAGCTAATGATGGCCTGAGTTGTAGTATGTCCAGCTTTCTTTTATTCCTTTTTAAGGCCACCCAGTTCTCCTACACACCGCCCAGTGGCTAGACGGTCACATGGAATTTTGAACTACCCTGCGTTGACTTTTCTCAGTCTCTTCTGCCTTCATCTGCGTTCACTGACCCAAAGTCTTGGTCCCTGGCTTCTGCCTTCAGCTGGGCTTATATATTGACTGTCACCCTGACTGTCACCCTTACTTTTCTGGTATTTGGACCCTTGTTTTCTCCTGTGCATTCTGCTGGGATTCCCTTTTCCATCCTTGGATTGTTCCATCATCTCAGGTAGGTTTATGATGCCTCAGCCCCTACCTTAACCATATTCCCACATGTTTATATCAGGATTTGTTGTTGCAACCTGGAAAGCAAAAAGGAGAAATAGTTAACATGCTTCAGGGGAGAAAATATTGCCCTGAGGAAGAAATGTCACATTTGAACTGGCCTTTGGAAAAGAGAGCAAAACTAGTCAAACTATTTGGGCAGAAGAACAAGGTTCATTTAATACGGATATTTGGTACCTCATAAAGTCTCCAAGAGAGCTGGAGATGAGGGCCCCAGGCTCTGTAGCCGGGAGGCACGCCCGTGGCAGACTGTGGCCGCTGCCTAAGGAAAGAGGGCGTGCTGACTCTGCAGTCCCCACTGTAACAGCACACTCACACCAGGCATTCCACCAAGAATGTCGTGGAAAATCAAGGCCCTCTGTTGTCACTGTTGTGACATGGTAGACTGCAATGGCTTCCGCTTCCTGGGGTTGTTCACTTCTGCAGTGAAGTTTTTATGATTATGTCGGATTGGTGAAGCCTAAGAGTTTGCGGAAATAGGTGTACCATGAAGCTAATGCATCTTCAGCTGCAGGGTCCTGCACTTACACAGGCCCCTTCCAAGAGCTTGAGAGAGCTCCGGGAATGTCTGTCATATGTTTTTGTAAAATATGCAGAAGAAATATTGTAATAGTAACTCTCCTTTCCCTATTACAGTTACTAAAGATATGCAATATTATTAACCGGGAGTTGTGAAAATTAAAAGGAACTTTTCTAAACTTACCATTAAAAAAATTTGAGCAACTATGTCAAAGGAAAGATTAAATTATCCCTGTTTTATTTTTATTTAAAAAACTACAAAATTATTGTTTCCTGTGAATTGGCAATTAAGGAATATACAGTTAAAACAATAAAGAAAAAATATTGGCCAGGCCCGGTGGCTCACGCCTGTAATCTTAGCATTCTGGGAGGCTGAGGAGGGCAGATGGCTTGAGCTCATGAGTTCAAGACCATCCTGAGCAAAAGTGAGACCTTGTCTCTACTAAAAATAGAAAAACTCAGTTTAAGAGGATCACTTGAGCCCAAAAGTTGGAAGTTGCTGTGAGTTATGATGTCAGGGCCCTCTACTCAGGGCAACAGTTTGAAACTCTATCTCAAAAAAAGAAAGAAAGAAAGAAAAGAAAAAATATTAAAGAGTGGAATTAGGCAAATTAATTTAAAAATTGTATTGCCTTTCTGGATTTGTGATGTGGTTAGCTTTCTGAAATTTATAGCTTTGAGTTTTTTTCTTTTTCAAACTGGGTACCTAATTTTCTTCCCTCCCTCCCACCTCCCTTCCTTCCTCTCTCTCAGCAGAGTCTTACTCTGTCACCCAGGCTGGAGTACAGTGGTGTCATGATAACTCACTGCAACCTCAAACTCCTGGGCTCAAGCCGTCCTCCTGCCTTGGCCTCCCAAAACACTAGGATTACAGCTCTGACCCACTGTGCCTGGCCAGTACTTAAATTTTTAACCTAATTTTAACTTCATAATTTGTTGCCTTTAAAAAAAAAAGAAAGAAAAAGAAGGCCTTAAAATTGTATAAGGGTCAAGACCCACAAAACCAGTGGTTCTCAACCTGTGGGTCGCGACCCCTTTGGGGGTCAAAGACCCTTTCACAGGGATCACCTAAGACCATCCTACATATCAGATATTTGCATTATGATTCATAACAGTAGCAAAATTACAGTTATGTAGTAGCAACGAAAATAATTTTATGGTTGGGGGTCACCACAACATGAGAAACTGTATAAAAGGGTTGCATCATTAGGAAGGTTGAGAACCTCTGTGACGAAACTGTGATCTGCTCCTGGCTGAATCCCCAAACCCTAACTAAATAGGCTAAGAGAGCCAGTCCTGGCTTCTGCCTTGAGCCGGGTCTTGTAACACAGGGAACCTGCCCAACATAGGAAGAGTTTTTAAACAAGTTGAATGACTGGCCCCAAACATGACAAAGTCTCTTATGCTGTGCTTAAGTATAGATTTGGCATTGAGGAATAGCACCTCTCTTGAACAAATATACTTAGATGGGTTTGGGAAAGAAAATGAAGAGATAGGCGCACATAACAGAAATACTGCATAGACACGGGGAGAAATTAAATCGTGCCTGAGAAGAGATGACCCTGAGATTAGCAGATTAGCATAGATAATTTTCTTTTTTTTTTTTTTTGAGACAGAGCCTCAAACTGTTGCCTTGGGTAGAGTGCTGTGGCATCACAGCTCACAACAACCTCAAACTCCTAGGCTCAAGCGATTCTCTTGCCTCTGCCTCCCAAGTAGCTGGGACTACAGGTACCTGCCACAATGCCCAGCTATTTTTTGGTTGTTGTTGTCATTGTTGTTTGGCTGGCCCAGGCTGGATTCGAACCTGCCAGCTCAGGTGTATGTGGCTGGTGCCTTGGCCTCTTGAGCCACAGGCACTGAGCCAGCATAGATAATTTTCAAGACGGTGATACCAGTGACCACAGTAGGGATCTCAAGAGCTGAGACAGACTCAGGGAGGAATTGGTGAGACAGAGAGTTTGATTTACAACTTTCTAGAATTTAAATTGTATAAGCCTTTGGAAGGACTAACGTTGGCAGATCTATCAGCATTCATTCACCATCTCATAGTACAGAATAAAGGGTAGTAAAACTTACATTTATAAATGGAACTTAGCATCAATGTTGTATTGATAGGTATTACCTGAATTTATTGCTGATGTATAATAACACATCAGCTCTTGAATTATGCTTGGAACTTGATAAAAAAAAAGGGGGGGGGAGAAAAAAAACCCAATAGCAATAGTTAAAAAAGGTAAAATAAAATAAACAGCTTGATTTAAAAAAAAATCAAGAATGTAATTAAAGGACAGATATAATTAAAAGGCATATTCAGCAAAACATCACCAGAGATCCTGCTTTGATTTTAACCAAATTTTAACCTTTTTACTCTAAAAAAGTAGCAAAACTAGAAAGGATCACCAAAGCAAAACATAGTTGGCTTTCAGAAACAATTGTAATAGCAACGATTTTTTTTTTTTTTTTTTTGTAGAGACAGAGTCTCACTTTACCGCCTTCGGTAGAGTACCATGATGTCACAGGACTCACAGCAACCTCTAGCTCTTTGCGCTTCCGCGATTCTCCTGCCTCAGTCTCCCAAGCAGCTGGGACTACAAGCGCCCACCACAACGCCCGGCTATTTTTTGGTTGCAGTTCAGCCGGAGCTGGGTTATGAACCCGTCACCCTCGGTATATGGGGCCTGCGCCCTACTCACTGAGCCACAGGTGCCACATATAGGGAGCTTATCATGCTCCAAGTATTATACTAAATAGTTTACATAAACATTACTTTACCTGTTCCTTAAAACAACCCAGCATGATAACATCTTTGTTCTCATTTTGCATATGGATAGACTGGGTCTTGAAGTAGTTAAATAACCCGGCTGCCTGCAGACAGTGGGCTGGATTCCAAAGCCCATGATCTTAACCAGAGCATCATATTGCTTTTCAGCACTCAATTATGCTGCCTTCACTACTCTGCTGGAACTCACCCAGTGGAAAGAGCATTATGCAAATATATATGCCTTGTTCCACCACAACCATGGCCAGTTAAATTTATCTTTGATAGCCTGATGTCCTTACTAAGGAACAATGACCCATTCAGAGTTGCACAAAAATAAGTGACCAAAGAGATCGTGTTCCTCAATTGTCTGGCTTTTGGCACCTCTCCTGTTTGGGTAATAGAGCTTTTATAAGGGAGGTACATGGCTTAATGTGAATTAATGTGAAAATCAGGAAAAGAAACATTATCTGTGCTCCATACTTCACGAATTGAATATACTTCCTTTCCTCTCAGTTGCAGGTAGGAGACTTAAGCCACTGGGCTCCAGGGGAGATGGGACCAGGAAGCTATGGGCATCCTTACCTGATGGTGAACTCCAGGTGTGTGGATGCTCAGTGCAAGCCGGGCAGAGAGGAACTAGATAGGGAGAGGCTACAGGTCAGCCATAACCTTTCTCCGTTTTAGTCAGTGAAAACAACTGGATTTTTTTTTTTGCAGTTTTTTTTGGCCAGAGCTGGGTTTGAACCTGCCACCTCTGGCATATGGGGCCGGCATCCTACTCCTTTGAGCCACAGGCGCCGCCCTATTTTTTTTTTTTTTTTTTTTAGCGTCATCGTAGCTCACTACAATTTTAAACTCTTGGGCTCAGGCAGTCCTTCTGCCTCAGCCTCCTGAGTAGCTGACACTGTAAGTATGCACACAGGTATGCACCATACCCAGCTAATTTTTCTATTTTTGGTACAAATGGGCTCTTGCTCTTTCCCAGGCTGGTCTCAATCTCTTAACCTCAAGCCACCTTGGCCTCCCAGAGTGCTAAGATTACAGGCTTGAGCCAACGGATCTGGCTGCAACTGGATATTTCTATTTAAAGTACCCACACCCCATTTCACAGCCTCTCTTATTTCCTACATTTTATTTTACCCCAGTTATTTTTCTTAGTTATTTGCTTATCATCTATCTGTTTCCTAGAACAATAGGGATGATATCACCTCCCACCCCTGAAAATTTGTTCTCGGGTGGCAAAAATTCTTACTCTTTCTATGTATAAAAAGCATAGATACAGCCCCAGTGCATAAGCAGATGCATTAGATCTGTGGCAGTAAGATTTCACGTCTAAAAAGATTCCTCCGAGGGCAATAATGAAAACATGGGAGAGAAACGCTATTCCAGTGGGTTTGGAAGAGCAAGATGTGAGACTCCTTGCAGGTTGTAGGTCCAGCGTCTGGGAATGTCAGGCATAGAGTAAGAGCATAATAAATATTCTGAGGAATCAATGCTTCATTTCCCTTGTTGATGACAAATGACATTCTGTATAGTGTTATTATTATTTTAAAGGTGAGTAAAGCAGACTGCTAATAATGTTAAAGTTATCATTATTTGAAAGGAGTTGGAAAAGGAAATTATGTAAAGGATTTGTTTTTTCTGAAGGAAATTAATTAGTCAAGGCTGGAGTACCTACATACATAATGAAGGTTTCAACTCAGAAGTGAAATTGCTTCTCTTGTTTTTTCAGAAAGCTCCTCGGTGACGGGTTAGCTAGTGCTGACTCTTAGATCTTTCCATGCAAAATTCTTAATATAGAAAATAGCATTCCTTGCTCAAATTGGACCTTTCTTCTTATTCTAATGCTTTGCATAAAGTCCTTGCTACATACTGTTTTTTTTTAGAGACAGAGTCTCATTTTATCGCCCTTGGTAGAGTGATACAGTGCTGTGGCGTCACAGCTCACAGCAACCTTCAGCTCCTGGGTTTAGCGATAGTCTTGTCTCAGCCTCCTGAGTAGCTGGGACTATAGGCACCCACCACAATGCCTGGCTACACATATTGTTATATCTCCCACATGAACCCGGACTTGAATCTGATGAGGTCGAGGCCCTGACTGCCAAGAAGTGGGTGGAAAGTGTGGGGGAAGTGGGGTACAATAGCTTCCGGTCATTTCCTAGTATCACTGACTGGTTAGACAGGCCCAGTGCCCTGTCTCTTAGTGGACTAGTACTGGGTTCCTTTTAGGCTGCGGTTGGGATAGCTGAAGGAGACTGAGACCATGGGACGTTTCTGTGGTCTCTTTCTGTTTTCTCAGTGCAAGACTTCTTCCAGTAGCTTCCTCTCATCATGTAAAAGTCACAACCTCAAAGAGGACTTCAGAAAAAGAAGAATTGCCACATTCCTAAATTGGTGCTAACTGATTTCTCCTAAACCCTCTGCTTTAAGTGTCCATAATCCTACAGGGATACTTCCTTTAATATGAGGATCTCCAAGATCATCATTCCCTGTTCTAGAGTTGGTTCTATCCACCTTAGGGTCCTGTTCTATATGTCTTAAAAGGCATGAGATTCCCACATATTCAGTTGAATAGAAACACTTTGTTTGTTTTTAGAGATGGGAATCTCTTCTATATGTTGCCTAGGCTGGTCTTGAACTCCTGGCCTCAAGCAACCTTCTTACCTTGGCCTCCCAAAGTGCTGGGATTATGGTCATAAACTCCCATGCCTGGCCAACAGAAACACTCTTAACAGCAAATTTTATCTTGTGGAATGTCTACATATTGATTAGAAAAGTTTCTGAGTAAAGCAACAACAGTAGTAAGAGAACAGAAAGTAAATCTAGAAAAAGTAAAACTGTTTGTTTATTCTGAAAGAGGCAGCTAAAGTTATGTAACAATTGTCTACAAAGTATAAAAACAGGTCCTAATGCTTTTGTCCATTGTAAGATCATCTAGATGGTCACAGAAATGATAACAAAAGTGTAAATGACTTGAGAACATAGAAAAATATATCCTACTGGAAAAGGAGAGCTATGGGGATTTTTTTTTTTTTTTTGAGACAGGGTTTCTCTCTGTCACCTGGGCTAGAGTGCAGTGGCTTCATCATAGCTCTCTGCAAGTTTAAACTCCTGAGCTCAAGCAATCCTCCTGCCTCAGCCTCCTGAATTACTAGGACTACAGGTATGCACTACCATACCTGGCTAACTTTTCTATTTTTTGTACAGATGGGGGCTTGCTCTTTCTCAGGCTGGCCTCAAGCTCCTGACCTCAAGCTATCCTCCCACCTTAGCTTCCCGAAGTGCTAAGTTTTTTTCTATTTTTTGTAAAGGCAGAGTATCAGTCTTGCTGAGGCTGATCTTGAACTCCTAAACTGAAGCAATCTGCCTGCTTCATTCGCCCAAAGCACTAGGATTATAGGTGTGAGACACCACACCCAGCCTGGGGAAGAGATTTTGATTGTGGAAGTGGAATTTGGAACACAAGAGCTTTCTTAGCCTTTGAGAAGCATCCTACCGTTTGTTTTAGACTTTTGGGGAAGATAAATGTGACTCAATAGACACAGGGAACACTGAAGTGCAGATTTAGCAAGAGTTTTAGTGATGGTTGTCTCTTGATACGTCTAAAAGGAAATGCTCTTGATGTCTGGCCTCAGCCTTCTGAACCTGCATTCAGAATTAATTTCTGAGTGCACGTGAAAGCTTTCCTGGAGCAGCTGCTATTCCATTCTATCCTTAATCACCCGTGTTGTGAAATCAATGAGCCCTTGTCAAAGTGATGGCCAGGGTTGGCAGGTGGCTTCCAGGCAGTGGAGAAGAGTGTGGTCTTCAGTGGCTTTGCTTGTACTAGCACCCCCAAACTGTCCCTGCCACAGGAGGTTGACAGAAGTCAACTTTAAATGGTGGCAGTGAGGAACAACTGAGCACTTTGAGCTAGGAAAGAATTTGAAACAGCCCGTGAAGCACATCTGGGAGTTCATGTGTACTGAAAAAGTGTCATTGACTTTCAAGAGTCAAAAGAATAATGGAAGACAGGTACCCATGACAGGCGTTGTGCAAATTCTTTTTTTTTTTTTTTTTTATTGTTGGGGATTCATTGAAGGTACAATAAGCCAGGTTACACTGATTGCAATTGTTAGGCAAAGTACCTCTTGCAATCATGTCTTGCCCCCATAAAGTGTGACACACACCAAGGCCCCACCCGCCTCCGTCCGTCCCTCTTTCTGCTTTTCCTCCCTCACCATAACCTTAATTGTCATTAATTGTCCTCATATCAAAATTGAGTACATAGGATTCATGCTTCTCCATTCTTGTGATGCTTTACTAAGAATAATGTCTTCCACTTCCATCCAGGTTAATACAAAGGATGTAAAGTCTCCATTTTTTTTAATGGCTGAATAGTATTCCATGGTATACATATACCACAGCTGTTAACCTATTCCTGGGTTGGTGGGCATTTAGGCTATACAACCTTTCTGGAAGGAAGTATGGAGAAACCTCAAAGCACTCAAGCTAAACCTCCTATTTGATCCTGCAATCCCATTACTGGGCATCTACCCAGAAGGAAAAAAATCCTTTTATCATAAGGACACTTGTACTAGACTGTTTATTGCAGCTCAATTTACAATTGCCAAAATGTGGAAACAGCGTTGTGCAAATTCTTTATGGCCAATTCACTTTCTAACTCTCTTCTACTCCCATCAGTTGAACTGTGTGTGTGAAAAGCACGTGCTATTGTCATTATACATTTTTCTTTTTCCTTAAAAAAATTGTTGTATATTAAAATCAACTTTTTTGTTGTACAGTTCTTTTTTTTTGCAGTTTTTGGACAGGGCTGGGTTTGAACCTGCCACCTCCGGCATATGGGGCCAGTGCCCTACCCCTTTGAGCCACCGGCACTGCCCTTTTTTTTTGTTGTTGTTGTACAATTCTATTACATGGAAGCAAGACATAGAAAACTTCTATTACCCCAAAGCCACTCATGCTGTTCTTTTATAGTCACATCCCCTTATTCCTATGTAGGCAACCACTGATCTGTTCTTTAATCTTAGAGTTTTGTCCTTTTGAGAATAACAGATAAATTTATACAGTATGTAACATTTTGAGACTTTTTTTGTCATTCATCAGAGTGCTTTTTTTTTTATTAAATCATAGCTGTGTACATTGATATTGTCATGGGGCATCATTCACTAGCTTCACAGACCGTTTACCAAGTTTCACATATACAGCAGAGTGCTTTTGAGATTCATCCAAATTGCCGTGTGTTTCAATACTTTGATCCTTTATGTTGCTGTGTAGCGTCTTATTGCTCGGACATGCCCCAGCTTGCTGAACTGTTCACCCACTGAAGGATATTTGTTTCTAATTGGTGGCTATTAGGAGTGGAGCATATAAACACTTATACATATGCAGGCTTTTATGTGAACAAAAGTTTCCATTTCTCTAGAAAGACTACACCAAAAGTCTGGGTTATATAGTAAGTGCATGTTTAAATGTCTGAGCAACCACCAGATTATTTTTCAGAGTGGCTGTCCCATTCTGTCTTCCCACCAGCAATGCATGAGAATTCCAGTTGTACTGTACTCTTATCAGCATTTGGCATTCGCGGGATTTTTTAAAGCCACTTTAATGGGTGTAAAGTGACATGCTATCATGGTTTTAATTTTCATTTCACTAGTGGCTAAAGATATTGAATTTCTTTTCATGTGCTTATTTGCAATCAATATATCATTTTTTAATGAAGTACCAAGCATCATTTCTTTCCAATTTTTAGCAACACACTCTTTCTTCTGTCCTTTCGAGACTCTGATGAACAAAGGCCACCCCTTCTGTCATTGTCCCACTAGTTATCAGGGCTCAGTTCAATTTTTCAATCTCTTTTCTCTTTGCTGTTCAAATTAGATAGTTTCTACTGATCTGTCTTCAAGCCCATTACTTATTTGTTCTATTATCCTCATTCTGCTATCCAGCCCAGCCAGTGAATTTGTTTATTTCATTTACTTTACTACCATTCTTAAAATCTCCATCTGGTTCTTCTTTATCTCTTCTTTTTCTTTACAGAGACTTTCTAATTTTCTGTTAGATTCAAGTGTGTTTGTGATTGCTCTTAGGAACATTTTATAATAGCTGCTTTAAAGACTTTATCAGTAGCCGGGCGTTGTGGCGGGCGCCTATAGTCCCAGCTGCTCTCCAGGCTGAGGCAAGAGAATCGCTTAAGCCCACGAGTTGGAGGTTGCTGTGAGCTGTGATGCCATGGCTCTCTACTGAGGGTAATAAAGTGAGACTCTGTCTCTACAAAATAAATAAATAAAGACTTTATCAGGTAATTCTAACATTTATGTCATCTTGGCTTTTCTATCTGTTTGGTGATTGTTTCCTGTTCAGATTGAGAGTTTGGGCTGATTGTGGTAACTCATGTCTGTAATCCTGGTTCTTCAGGGGGCTGAGGCAGAAAGATTGTTTACACCCAGGAGTTCAAGATCAGCCTTGACAACATATTGAGACCTCATCTTTACAACAAAACAAAACAACAAATTGAGAGATTTATTTGTTTCTTTGGTATTAAGTAATTTGGGATTGTATGCTACACATTTTGGGTATTATAAGATTCTGAGCCATGCTCTATGGAGAATGTTGCTATTTTGTTTTGGTGAGCAATCAATCTGGTTAGGTTCTAGTGACAGTTTCCACCCGCCTTCAGTGGCTCTGGTTCCAACACCAATTCAGTTTCTGAGCCTTTGCAGTACTGTTTGGATGTGTCCGATGCATAAACCCCCCCAGTGGCCAATATGATATGAGGGCAACTGGTCTGTCTGGTGGGTTCTCAAAGTCTTATAAAAGTCATATAAATGCAAATCCATGTATGTGCAACTTGAGCTTGGCATTCATAAATAACTTTATGGTTTACTTTTCCCGAGTACTTCTTTTTCTCAGTCCTTTTATTTCCTGGACTCCACTTCTTTGTTCTTTAACCTGAAAGCTCTCTATATATCACTCTGCTGTGAATTTCTACAACTGTGCCCACCTTTAGGGCTAAACCTTGGGAGGGCTGGAGAGAAAAAAGTGGGTAAATCAATGCTGCTTCTGTCAATGGCACTTTACATTCTGTGCTTTCTGCCCCTTAGTCCACCTGCTGTTATTTACTTTTCAGACAAATAGCTGCTCCGTGAATTATGTCCTGATTTTACAGCTGTGTTCACTGGGAAGTCTGGGAAGAGTGTGGCTTACTCTTAAGTCAATATCAACTTCTATAGATTTTAATCAAATGTTAGGTAAACCAATGTAATAAGAGTACAGGAACAAAAGTGGCTAAAGCTCCACAATTAAAAAAGTATGATCCAAAACACACATACACACACACGGTCACAATTTTCTATGGTAAATTAAATGTTTTATAGGATCTCCATAGATGTAAGTTGCTAGGGAAAAAAAATTCAGGAAGCAAAACAACAACTTATCAAATCTATAAATAATAGTAAGAGATTGGGAGAAAGTCACCGAAATGTAGATGGATTCTGCACTTGTTCCTGAACTCTTGGTAAGTTTTTATTGCACTTCATAAAAACCACATAATGATCACAGTGATCTTTATTCTAGAAAGAGGACTCTGATCCATTAGCAGACCGATTTTCAGTCTTGACCTTCCAATAAAAGTTTAGCAAATGAATGTTTCATGTTTTATTACATGTTTGGAGGTAAAGTAAGATGTTTAATGTATATGTGTATATTTTAATGATTCCAGTTTGCTTATTTCTGGGATTTCTTCTGGATGGATGAGGGATTTTAGAGAATGTTTTAGAAAGTGAATCAAGTATGTTAGATTCTGTGTTAGACTGAAAGAGAAAGAAAGAAAAAGTGAGGTGGGGAAACCAGTTAGGGGTTTGCTTCAATAGTCAAAATAAGGGTCTGACTATGGGTGGTAGCAAAGAGAAGATAATGAACAGGTGAAAGAGACATTAAAAAGAAAGAACCGGGCGGCTCCTGTGGCTCAAAGGAGTAGGGCACCGGCCCCATATACCGGAGGTGGCAGGTTCAAACCCGGCCCTGGCCAAAAACTGCAATAAATAAATAAATAAATAAACACTCAGGAAAAAGAAAGAACCACCTGGACTCATGAACCTGGCTACAGGAAAGGATGTGATTGAGAAATTGTCAAAGTGACTGAGCTTTGAGGCCTGAGTGACATTTGTGAGGACAAAGAGGTGCTTATAGAAAGGCAAGAATAAGATAAGGACTTTGCTTTACACCTGTTAAGTTTTATGGGATGATTATATAGTATGTCCAAGTGAAGATGCTGAGCCTGGAAAGGGTGATTCCATTTTCAACCTGCTCCTCCTGCTGCAGAGCCAGACGTTTATAGGGATTAATAGAAAGTGGCCTTTCCTCAAGAGCTTCAGGCTAAAAGGAGGAGATGTATTTTTAGCTTAATAAAGAACAGGAGAAATGGTAGGAAGGGATAAATCTTCTTAGGGAAAGGTTTGAGTACCTTCTAATGTTCTGTCTTTGAGACTGTATCATCTTTAGAGCTCTTCTTTTCAACTCTCAAACAGAAGCAGCTCTGTCTTAACCATACAGTAGTCCCCACCTACCCACAGGTTATGCACCAGGACCCCCACTGATAGCCCTGAACACTGCACAATTAGCCTCTGTATCCATTGGTTTCACATCCATGGATTCAACAACCGTGGATTGAAAATATTAAAAAAAAAATAAATAAAAAACAATAAAAATAGCAATGCAGTAATAAAAAATAATACAAATAAAAACAATACTATATAATGACTACTTACATAGCATTTACATTGAATTAGGTATTATAAATAATCTAGAGATGATTTAAAGTATATGGGAGGATGTTCTTCAGTTGTAAGTGAATACTAAGACATTTTACATAAGGGACTTGAACATCTGCAGATTTGGTACCTGATTGTGGTAGGGTCCTCCCTCGTGGATACCAAAGGATGACTGTACTCTGTTTTTTCCTGCATACACATGTATGATAAAACTTATAAATTAGGCAGAGAGATTAACAGGAATAACATAATAAAATAGAAAACTTTTAATAATGTAATGAAAGCTACATTAATGTGGTCTCTCTCAAAACATCTATTGTTTTCCATTCATCCCTCTTCCCATGAGCAAGGGACAGAGTGGGACTCCATGAGATTTTACCATGCTACTCATAACAGTGTACCATTTAAAACTCATACATTGGTTATTTCTGGAATCTTTCGTTTAATATTGTCAGACTATGGTTGATGGTGGGTTACTAAAATTGTGGAAAGCAAAACCTTAGGTAACTGAAATCTCAGAGAGTAAAACCATGGATAAAAGAAGGCTCCTGTACACCCACCCCCTCCAGCTGCAGCTGCAGACTTGGCTACAGATGAGTGACAACTCATGCAGAGGCATGGCGAGAGGAGGGAGGACTCTGAAGTTGGAATCTGAGGCATGGGTTCACTCGACGTTCATTCTAATCCCCTTCTATCTTACCTTTTCTCCACCTAGAATTCTGGCTTCCCAGACTCCCTTGCAGTTAAGAAATGGCCATGTGACTTAATTTGGCTAAGGAGAGGTAGGTAAGTAGAAATCTGCCTGCTTCTTCCTCCCTGGAATGCACATTATGCTTATGACCGTAGCAACCAGAGGTAAGGAATGGAGAGGCAGAAAGATAAAATAGGCCTCCTTCCTACAGCAAGCCTTGAATTGCCTACCCCTAGGATTCTTACTGCTTTTCCCTATATGAGAAAGCCACCTACCTGGGTTTCTTATGTATGCATTTGAGCACATTCCTTAATTTACATAAGGTTAAAAACAACTGAGTGATTGTGTATGGGTGGGGGGAAATGGCATAAGAAAATGTGAAGAAGAGGGGTGGTGCCTGTGGCTCAAAGGGATAGGGCACCAGTCCCATATGCTGGAGGTGGTGGGTTCAAACCCAGCCCCAGCCACAAAAAAAAAAAAAAAAAGAAAAGAAAAAAGAAAACGTGAAGAAGAGGTTTAAGGGGCTCAGGGCCCATAGCTCAGCAGTTAGGGCACTGGCCACATAGACAGGGGCTGGAGGGTTCAAACCCAGCCTGGGGCCTGCTAAACAACAATGACAACTACTACAACAACAGCAACAAAAAATAGCCCGGCATTGTGGCAGGTGCCTGTAGTCCCAGCTACTTGAGAGATTGAGGCAAGAGAATAGCTTAAGCCCAAGAGTTTGAGGTTGCCATGAGCTGTGACACCACAGCACTTTACCAAGGGCCATATAGTGAGACTCTGTCTCAAAAAAAAGTTTTAAGGGATGCTCCCCATTGAGATGGGGATAACCTTGGGGTATACTATGAGAATCTAAAGCTCAAGTCTCACATTTGTAGACAGAACAGAGGAGAATGGTCAAAGCAACACACTAAAGAAAGCTCAGTCAAATCTCTGTGGGTTAGAGTAGAAGATCTGAACTTCAAATAAAAATGCTAATTGGTCACTCTGGGATTCTGTGCAGAATGCCTGACCAGCAAACAGACCAGCTTGTGGCACTCTGAACTTAAGGAAGACTCCCTTCCATGATAAAGAGACAAAGTGCTTAGGTTACTCCAGTGTGTGGCTACAGATGACAAGAATGGATTTGGAAAGTAGGGAGTTTACTTGGAATTCATAATCATAGTAATGATGTTTACAATCGTATGATGATCAGCAAAATGAAGGTTACATGGTAGGAACTCAGTACCTACTGGATTAAATTAGAGTTAAGCAGATGCCAAACACTGAAAGGCAAATTCACAATCTCTTTTCTCCATTGAACTATTCATTCATTACCTATTCTCACCGGTCTCTCAGCTCTAACACAAGCCTTGCTCCTATCTAGGCTTCCCTCCTTCTTCCACACACCATCTCCCTCCTTCACTTTCACTATGTGGTATAACAATTATTTTTTTTTTTAAAATCTCACTCTGTTCAAAGATATTTTTCTTTTCTTAGTACAACCAGCCCCAGTTACTCCAATAACCAAATATAACCAGATAGTATTAATTTGTGTAATTTAACATCATGAACTTTTTTGCTAGGTTGTGACTTTGGGCAGTTCAGATAAAGCAAAAAGTATCCATCTCCATTTTTTCCATGAGATTGAAAGCTGCCCAGAAGGGCTGTGAATCTCTTACATCTATTCTGTTTCCTCATACTCCTACTTTGAAAGCTGCAGCTATTTTTTACTCAGTAAACATTATAGACTGAGTCACTGGGGAGAGCCAAATTCTTGCATTTTTTTTTTTTTTTTTGTAGAGACAGAGTCTCACTTTATGGCCCTCGGTATAGTGTCGTGGCCTCACACAGCTCACAGCAACCTCCAACTCCTGGGCTTAAGCGATTCTCTTGCCTCAGCCTCCCGAGTAGCTGGGACTACAGGCACCCGCCACAACGCCCGGCTATTTTTTGGTTGCAGTTTGGCCGGGGCTGGGTTTGAACCCGCCACCCTCGGCATATGGGGCCGGCGCCTTACTGACTGAGCCACAGGCGCCACCCCAAATTCTTGCATTTTTATCTAACAAGAAATGTAATGACCAGCCAGAGATAGTTCTCTAGTCACTAATTATAGAAGGAAGAATACTTACCTGAGCAATGTATTTCCAAACAAAAAAACATGAAATTTAATATTGGACTTACAACCTCATTACAAATGTGGATATCACCTGACTCTTTCAGAAATCCAAAGAAAGGCAATTAAGTTCTGGGTCTGGATTATTTAATATATAAAACCTTCTCAAGCTACCCTGAGTAAGAAGGTTGGAATATGATAATAATAAGTAAGAAGCTCTTCTAAAAGGGAGAAATATCATCGAGCAAATATGTAAAATAAACCTCTAAAGATATGTCTCATCTTTGTGTCTGTAAGATCTTACTTAAAACATTATAGGAAGTAAAAGTCGGTGTTCATGGTCTTGAAAGAGCTCTACTGACCTCAGCTTTTTAATATGACAGAAATTTAAACTTCAACAAGTTTTGCTTCCATTTCCACAATGTGGTCACACGAGGTATGGGGTGTTTTATATTCTGTTCTCAGAATGAGTTGGTAGGTAGTATAGTGAACCTTTCTCTAGCATTGTCGTTGGGGCCCACACTAGAGTAAGTGTTGCTGAGGAAACTGAGTTACATGTTGTAAGGTTTTCCAATAAGGAGACCCTGTGCAGAAAAGGAGATGGACTTATCCTGTCTTACTCAAATATAACCCTGTAAGAAGGTCCAGTGTAACAAGGATTTTCAGTAGGCTGCCATCGTATAGACACACAAAGAAAACACTGGCAGAGCTAACTGGACCCAACTTCCAAATGCAAAGAAATGTTATACTATTGACAGAGGATAATGTTGAATTCCAAAAATAAAATCTCACTGGTGGATAATAGTCCATGTCCCTTGAATGGAGGTATTTAGTTTTATTTTACCTTGGGTTATGGGTTACTTTGATTAGTATGCATTAAGAAGCAAATGTAGGGAAGGAAATATATTCCAGTCCTTGTTCTGCTGTTTAATATTGTGTAATTTCATTGATCTATCCCTCCTTTGCTTTTTTCCTTCAAATATCTCTTAAAACTGAGATTGTAATACTAAAGAGTTATATCTAATAGAAATGTTTGTGGGCGGCGCCTGTGCTCAGTGAGTAGGGTGCTGGCCCCATATACTGAGGGTGGCGGGTTCAAACCCGGCCCCGGCCGAACTGAACAAAAAAATAGCCGGGCGTTGTGGCGGGCGCCTGTAGTCCCAGCTACTCGGGAGGCTGAGGCAAGAGAATCGCTTAAGCCCAGGAGTTGGAGGTTGCTGTGAGCAGTGGGATGCCATGGCACTCTACCGAGGGCCATAAAGTGAAACTATCTCTACAAACAAACAAACAAAAAAAAGAAATGTTTGCTAAGTACATTTACATATATATTTAAATTGACATCCGAAAAACTCAATGCAGAAAGCAACTTTAGAATAATGAGAAATGTCACAAATACTTTGCTTTTAATATAATTCTTACCATTCAAATTATTTTACTCAGCCACATGAACATCCTTTATAATGAATTTTATTCCTTGAGCACAGGCCAGCTTATGCTGCAGGGAGATCGTCCAGAAACAAAGTGGCAGAGGGATGACAGCATAGGGGAAAGGACTATGGTGCGTTCAGTGTAGATGGAGTATTAGCTATCAGAGCCAGCTGCGAGCATTTCAGGTCCTTACTAAGAAACGTATCTGTATTTTGCAATCCAGCTGGACAGGTTGAAGAAGACTTTAGATTGGAGCTTACTGTACACATCTTCAAATGATAAAATGGGGTGGAGTACAGAGGCACAGGCCTTGCTTTAAAACTCTCCAGTGGTTCCAAGTTCTTAGTAACTATGTCTGATTCTCCAAGGTTGTTTCTGGGAAGGAAAGCTGGAGGGCCAAGGCAGTGAAATGCCAGGTTTATTCAAGATAATTTCCAGAGGTCAAGATAAATTGAATGGGTGTGAACATATTTACACTGTATTCCATTCCAGGAGATGACTCAGAATTCAAAAAGGTTGGTGCTTTAGCCACCCACGGCTGCTTTCCGGGCAAATAAATATTTTAATTCTGATGCTATGATTAATCAAGCATTGGTTTCAAGACATGGCGGGCTTACTGCTTCCTAACACTAGCCATGGAGCTGGTGGCAGGGGAGAAGGGGAGTCAAGGACTTCCTTGCTTTTCCATTGGACAGATACCACCTCACAGAATACAAGGGGGAAAGATGAGAGCTGCAGGCAAGGAATGCTCTTTATTTTCTTAATATGTTAGCAAAGTATTTGCCAAGATTACCAGCAGATGTTGAATTTGAGCTGGACCATAGGAAGCTTCAAGCCAAATTCAGCTGACAAAACGTGAGATGATGGCGACATTGCTGGGCATATGATAAATAGAATGTCTAAGAAATATGTGTTTCTTAGTGTGCTTATTATTGCCTTTTTGTTTTGTTTTTCTGCCTTTCATCAATTTATTATTAACTGGGGGTGGAGAGGATAGGATCTCCAAGACAGTTTATTACTGTATTGTCTAAAAATAAGGTAATACTTAATTCAACAATCAACTTTCTTCTTAGGAAAGTTGAAGAAAGAAAGCCAAAAGTATTTAGTCCCTGAAAATCCAAAGAAATTTCATTGGTTAATTGTCTCTTCCTCCTTTTTTTTTTCTCTTGCTGTAGTTCTGGGGAGGAAGGGTCAACATAATCTAATTGTACACGATACCGATTTGATTTCTGGTTAATGATTACCCATGGAAAGGAGGATTTGCCAGGTTCATTCATACACAAAGCATTTCTGGACAAGAAGCAATTCTAGCAAAAGCCAAGGAATCTGATAATCAAGGGGGATTCTTCTTTTTTAATTGGATATTTAATGCAGGGAAAACATTTTAGAAGTGAACTGCTCTCAGTGCTGGTCCCTTTATTTCCTTTCTAGGAAACCTCAGAGTTTTTTTTTTTTGTAGAGACAGAGTTTCACTTTATTGCCCTCGGTAGAGTGCCGTGGCGTCACACAGCTCACAGCAACCTCCAACTCCTAGGCTTAGGCGATTCTTCTGCCTCAGCCTCCCGAGTAGCTGGGACTACAGGCGCCCGCCACAACGCCCAGCTATTTTTTGGTTGCAGTTTGGCCGGGGCTGGGTTTGAACCCGCCACCCTCGGTATATGGGGCCGGCGCCCTGCTCACTGAGCCACAGGCGCCGCCCAACCTCAGAGTTTTTACACATTAGATGGAAGAGGAAAGCTAATGTGGAGACAACTGTAGTTAAACTAGAAATGTGGTGTTCTGAAATGTTCACCCCTGGCCTTCACTTTATTACAAAAAATTATTATTCCCCTCCTAGTGACTCATTGTAATACTGATTTTCCATAAGATACCATTAAGCTTAAAAAACATATTCTAATATTTGAAGCTAAGAAGCAAAGCTTCACAAGCTTTTTTTATTTCTTTCTTCAAGATTTTAAAAATCAGACTCATTTTCTAATGCTCCTTCTCCAAAGTTCTAAAAATTGAAATGTGACTTTATAGGTTTCTCATAGAACCCTGGAATGATTTAAGTTTAAAAATGGTTTGGGATGGTAAGGCGCCGGCCCCATATACCGAGGGTGGCGGGTTCAAACCCGGCCCCGTCTGAACTGGGCGTTGTGGCGGGCACCTGTAGTCCCAGCTACTCGGGAGGCTGGGAATTGCTTCAGCCCAGGAGTTGGAGGTTGCTGTGAGCTGTGTGATGCCATGGGCCCCACTCTACCGAGGGCCATAAAGTGAGACTCTGTCTCTACAAAAAAAAAAAAAAATGGTTTGGGATGTATTGTTAACTAGACCTCAGAGCAAAATTTTGTCTATTCCTTTTACCCTCTTATGTTGCTTACCGTTTTGAGAAATACTTTTTTTTTTGGCATAATAACTGAGCAAATAGGCATTTAGGTGTTTAAAAACAATTTTGTTGGTAGCAAGAAATAGTTATATTTGGTATAAATTAGGTTATTTTGTATGTATTGGGATAAAATAGGTTATAACTACAGATACGCATGTTCTAATTGATCTGAAACTGTTATTAAGTCAATTTTAATCTGAGAATACATGTAATATAATTTTTGGCTTTCTCATAACCTTTATGAAGGATATTCTTATCTTTTAAATGTTATATTCAATTTGCTCCCCAGAAGTCAGGTAGGTGATACAGCAGTTAAAATTATCTACTTGTATAGTCAGATCTCATGGTTTAATCTCTGCTGATTTTATAGTTATCACTCTTTACTTGTCACTGTATTAGCATTTCCATAGGGCTTGCGTCATTTGCCAGAAATCTATAATCTATATATGAATTTAAGAAGACTATTCAAATAATAAAATATTGCCCTTTGCCCTTAGAAAAATGATTCATGTGGTAATAACTGAGGCTTTATTTTATTTTAAAATTTATTTTAATACATGAAAGAGAATGAAATTCTCTTACCTTACACCATATTCAAACATTAACTCGAAATGGATCAAAGACCTACATGTAAAAAATAAAACTATGAAACTCTTAAAAGAAAACACACTCTGGGAGGCTGAGGCAGGAGGATAGTTTGTGCTCAGGGGTCAAAGACAAGCCTCAGCAAGAGAAGAACGAGACCCTGTCTCTACTAAAAGAAGAAAAATAAATTATCCAGGCATCATGGTACGTGCATGAAATCTCAGGTACTTAGGAGGCTGAGGCAGGAGGATCACTTGAACCCAAGAGCTTGAGGTTGCAGTGAGCTATATTATGACACCACTGCACTCCACCCAGAGCAACAAAGCAAGATTGCCTCAAAAAACAAAAAAGAAAACATAGAGAAAAAGCTTCATGACATTAGATTTGACAATGACTTTTTGCATATGACATTGAAAGCATAGGCAGTAAAAGCAAATAGATGGGCTGGGTGCTCATGCCTATAATCCCAGCACTCTGGGAGGCCAGGGGGGTGGATTGCTTGAGCTCAGGTGTTGCTGTGAGCTATGACTCTGCAGCACTTTACGGAGGGCAGAGTGTGAGACTCTGTCTCAAAACAACAACAACAATAAAACACAAATAGATAAATTGGACTTCATCAAAATTAAAAATTTCTGTGGATCAAAGGTCATTATTAGAAGAGTAAAAAAGCAAACTCACAGAATGGGAAAGGATATTTACAAACCACATATCTGATAATCGGTTAACATCTAGAATATATAAAGAATGATTGCAACTCAACAATTTAAAAAAACCACCAAATAATACAATTAAAAAATGGTAGAAAGTCTGGGTGTGGTGGCTGGGGCCTGTAATCCTAGCACGCTCAGAGGCCCGGGTGGGAGGTTCCCTTGAACTCAAAAGTTCTAAACTAGCTTGAGAAGAGCAAGACCCCTTCTCTACTAAAAATAGAAAAAAATTATCTAGGTGCTGGGTGTTGGGTGGGTGGTGCCTGTCATCCCATCTACTTGGGAGGCTGAGGCAGGAAGATCACTTGAACCCAGCATTTGAGAGCTAGGCTGACAATACAACACTCCTAGCTCTGGTGACAGAATGAGATTCAGTCAAAAAAAAAAAAAAAAAAGGAAGGAAGGAGAGAGCAAAAGAAAGGAAGAAAAAGGACAAAGGCTTGAATTGACATTTCTCCAAAGAATATATACAAATGGTGAATAAGTACATGAAAAGATACTCATATTAATAATTAAGAAAATGCAAATCTAAACTACAGTGAGATATCACTTTATGCCCCTTATAAAACCCCAAAGCAAAACAAAACAAAAATGTAGCAAATAATAAATCTTGACAGGGAGATGGAGAATTCGGAACACTCGTGCATGGCTGGTGGGAATATAAAATAGTGCAGTCACTATGGAAAATAGTAGAGTGGTTTCTTAAAATACTAAACATAGTATGGGGGGGAAAGCAGAAAGAGGGACGGAGGGAGGGGGGTGGGGCCTTTGTGTGTGTCACACTTTATGGGGGCAAGACATGATTGCAAGAGGGACTTTACCTAACAATTGCAATCAGTGTAACCTGGCTTATTGTACCCTCAATGAATCCCCAACAATAAAAAAAAAAAAAAAAAGAAAGAAAAAAAAATACTAAACATAGGAATACCATATTACATAGCAATTCTACTTCTGAGTATATACCCAAAAGAACTGAAAGCCGAAACTTGAATGGATAACTCGTATATCACTGTTTATAGCAGCATTATTTACAATAGCGAAAATGTGGAAAGAACTCAAATGTCTACCAATAAATAAACAAAATGAAAAGGGATGAAATTGTAATAGTTGTTTTAATGTAGGTGAACATTGAAAATAGGATGCTATGTGAAATAAACCAGATACAATAAAAACCATTTGGCATGATTCCACTTATGTGAGGTACCTAGAATAAATGTCAAATCAAGAGAGAAGGAAAGGGGCGGCACCTGAGCCTCAAAGGAGTAGGGCACTGGCCCCATATGCCAGAGGTAGTGGGTTCAAACCCAGCCTGGCCAAAAACTGCAAAAAAAACAAAAAATAGAGAAGGAAAGTAGAATGGTGGACAACAGGGCCTGGGGAAGGGGGAATAGAGAGTCCTTGTTTCTGTTTGGGTGATAAAAAAGTCCCGGAGAAGGGTAGTGGTGATGGTTACCACATTCACAAAGTGCGAATGTACTTAATGCCACTGAGTTGTACACTTAAAGATGATTGAAATGATAAATGTTATGGATATTTTACTGGAATAAAAGTTTGTTTATTTATATATTCTTAATTTGGATTTTACTAAAAGCAGACCCTATGAGACAAGGATTTCAGAGTAAGTAATTTATTTGGTATCTCAAGAAATATTGTTAGAGAGCAAGGAAGAGGAGCAAGGAATAGAAGGTTAATGATTGGGCCAGGTGAGGTGGCTCATGTCTGTAATCCTTGCACACTGGGAGGCCAAGCTGTGTAGAGTTCTTGAGCTCAGGAGTTCGAGACTAGCCTGAGCAAGAGTGAGACCCCACCTCACGGCCAAAAATAGAAAAAACTAGCCAAGTGGTACATACTTGTAGTCCCAGATATTTGGGAGGCTGAGGCAAGAGGATCACTTGAAACCCAGTTGTTCGAGTTTGCTATGAGCTACGATGATGCCACAGCACTCTACCTAAGGCAGCAGAGTGAAACTTGGTCTCAATAAATAAAGGCCAGGTGTGGTGGCTTACACCTGGAATCCTAGCACTCTGGGAGACCAAGGCAGGTGGATCACCTGAGCTCAGGAGTTGGAGACCAGCCTGAGATAGAGTGACACCCCTTTCTCTAAAAATAACCAGGCGTTGTGGCCAGTGACTGTAGTCCCAGCTACTTGGGAGATCTGAGGCAAGAGAATTGCTTGAGCCCAAGAGTCTGAGGTTGCTGTGAACTATGACACTACAGCACTCTACTGGAGGCAGCAAAGTGAGACTCTGTCTCAAAAATTAAAAACAAATGAATAAAAATTAGGTTAAAAAAAAGAAGGTCAATGCTTGGTCTGGGTTATCAAGCCAATTGACGTTATGAACAATTGGAACTTTATCCAGCTGGCAACTCTAGGGTCCAGCACAAGACAAACCTCAGAACTCTCTCTCTGGCAGGGTGGAGGAGCTGGGGTACTGCGCCGTCATTTCTCATCAGTTATTTTTCAAGGACTACTCTTCAAATGTCTGTTCATTCTCCTGACCCCTGGTGCAGCAGAGCAGATTCCAGCAGGCAGTAAAGGTCCTTGAGCAAAAGAACTCTGATGCTGACAGTTGCAAATAGGACAGGCCGAGGCACTAGCATCATCTGCCTTGACAGATTAAATTCAGACTTTATTTTTCTACTAATTCCACCTGGACCTATGTTTATTTAAATTGAAAAAGATTTCTTGATGGTACAGATCCTGAATAGCATACTATGGGACTTACTGAATGTATAGCATACGTTAACTTCACCCCCTTGCTGTGACTGCCCCCCTTTAGGCTGTCTACCATGTGGCACGCTCCACTTCTCACCAAGCCTTCATTTCCCAATTGGTCCTTCATCCCTTACTCTTGTAAGAGAAGGCACAGAATTAGCCTTTCTTTCTAAAGAAGGGTGAAAAATCTGGGTTTTCTTCTGAGTGTAATTATTAAATACATCTCATTTAATTATTTTTATAGGCCCAAATATTCCACATGTATCTACAGCTTTTCCTGTAAATATTAAAGATCAGAAAGAAGTGGGGGAGGAATGGGAGATGAGGGAGGTGGAGGACAGCTCAGAGCCTCACCCCCAGGAATGAAAGAGTTTTTAGAAGGCTGGCAGAGCTCTCAAGAACAGGACTAAACCGTGGCTGTAGAGTACAGCAGTGGAAATGATCAAAGCTTCTATTTACCTTTCAAAGCTCTCCTTGTGAGACTATTCATTGTGGAATTGTTTGAAAAGTTGCAGCTTTCGCTTGGGTGTTTTTACTCTCTTCCTGTTTCCTGTTGTAATTGCCAGTAAAACCAAACTTAAACAAAAAACTCTTGGAAAATCGTGAAAAGGTTGTGTTGTTTCAAGGTGGTCAGGAGGTCATATAAATTCTTCTGATGCCTGGGGCACCCACAGAGGACACAAATCTTTATGGAAACATCATTCAAACCGGAAACCGATTTTCCCACACTGATAAGATGGGAGGAAAGAAAGGCCTAACCCACCTTTAATCCTTAATATGGCTAGGCTACCAGTTAGCACTGAGCCTTAGAGCTGAAGAAATGTCCGGCACCTGGGAGAGTGGGGACACAGGAAGATAGGCTCTTGGCACCATAGGAGACTGTGGAAACGTTTTAAAATGTGATAGGCTTTAAAGTGCTGACAGTAAGGTTAAGGTTAGGTTTAAATAGGTTTTATGGTCTGAAGACCTAATAACTTACCATTCCTCACTTTAGGGACCTAACTCACTTTTATGTTAGGAAATTCTTCCCATGTAAGATTTAGTGATTGCCAAAGTCAATGCCAAAAAGCAAGGATGAGGTTTTGCATTTCACTTACCCATCTGGCTTGTATTCTTAGATATACATTTATACATGCATGAATTTATATATGCCTTCCAAGGTGAGGATATTTGACTTAAAACAGTAGGATACGTACCCCCAGCAATCGTGCACTTAACTCCTAAGCAATCCCTTTTTCTCCTGAGCCGGACTGAGCCAACGCGTCTTGGTCGGCGTTGCCATCTAGTGGCCAATATGGGAAACTGCAAACACCTTCTTCCTCCCTCGAGAAGTTGGAGAACTAGGAATACAACATTAGGTACTCACTTCAGCCAGTAAAGACAATTTCTTTCTCACGCAGGTGCATAGACACAGAAAACACACACACCGACACTCAACCTTTTTCAATTACAACCTTTCCTCCTAACCATTGCTAATTGTATCTGGTCTTCCACCAGACGATTTTGTCGTTTTCACTCTCCCTTCCCCTTCTTGTTCTTAATTTTTGAACTCTCTCACTCAAATTAATTAGGCATTAATTAGGCACGCTGAAACCAATGTTATAAATTTTAAAACTTTTGTGGAGCCCCTCGATTGTCCTTTCAGGATCTCTATACAGTTTAAAGGAAATTTCTCCTTACCCCTCAATTAGATTTACTGTTCCTTAATCAATAGAATTTAAGGCGACATTTTAAAACCATTTAAAACATTACTTTGTATATATCTATTTGCTTATATTTACCAGGAGAAAACTGGTAGGGTGAAGCAAAATAAAGAAAAAAATGATTTCCTGTAGGGCGTGAGAGAGAATAAGGTTGAGGGCCAAAAATAGAAGACAGAGTTCTCTGGAGGTTTTTAAAAAAACATCTTTATTGAAGTATAAAATTCAGTCATGTAAAGTGTATTTATTTCAGTGATGTTTACAAAGTTATACAATTATCCTACAATCTAATTTTAGAACATTTCTATCAGCCCAAATTCCTTTTGCCCTCCCCTGCCCCATCCCAAGCCCCAGGCAATTCCTAACCTCCTTTTTATCTGTAAGGATTTGCATTTTTTCCCATTTCCTACATGGAATCATGTAAAATGTGGTATTCTGCATCTGGCTTCTTTCACCAACATGCTGTATTTGAAGTTTATTTATGTTATGGCACATAACAGTACTTCATTTTTCTAAAATTAAATTCAAAGGATATGGAAAGCAGAGAAACAGAGAAACCTAACAGAGGAGAAACGTGGCAAGCACGGTCTCAGCTATATGGTCAAGATTAACATAAACTATGATAGGTCATATTGAGGCATGCGTCCTTTACATGATAGGAATAAAAATGTTACTTTCCCTTTTTAGTTTTTTCCTCACAACTCATAATCCCAGTGTATGAGAAAAACATCAGATAAATCCCAACTGCTGTGTGAGACATTCTTTAAAATACCTCACCAGTACTTTGTCATCAAAAACCAAGAAAGTATGAGAAACTTACCAAGAGAAGCCCAAGGAGACATGGGAACTAATGCAATGTATCTCGGATGGAACAATTAGTACTGAATCTGGAAAGACACATTGGTACAAACTACGAAAATCTGAATCAAGTATGGGTGTTAATAATAAAATATTAATATTTATTGGCTGTAAGAAATATGCCATACTGGTATAAGACATTCATAACAAGGGGAATTGGCACGAACTATATAGAAACTCTCTGGCCTATCTTTACAATTTTTCTGGAATGCTAAACTATCCTAAAATAAAAGTTTATTTTTAAAAGTCTGTATTTTCTCCCCTGACCTGTGCTTTTAGCTCTGTAAAGAAACAACAGGGCATATTTTCACAGTTCTATTTCAGAGTTCCCATTTTCTGGTTTATTGAGCTATGTGTCTATAGCTCTGCCATTGCCACGCAAGTTTGATTATTGTAGCTCTGAGTTTCAAAATTGGGTAGACTGATTTCTCTCACTTACTTTCCTTTTTCAAAATAACTATCGTAATTCCTTTACTTTTCCATGAGTTTAAAAATAAGCTTATCTACATCTATGAAAAATCTTGCTAAGATTTTGATAGAATGTGCTATCTATATATCAATTTTATTACCTGTATATAAATTACATTTTTACTATGTTGAATCTTTCAATCTATGAACACACTATGTTTTGATTTCTTTCATCAGAATTTTGTAATTTTCATCATGCAAGTCCTATTTTATGTTTTGTTAGATTTACATCTAAGCATTTAATTTTCAACGATACTGTAATTAGTGTCCAAGTGTATAAATAATTTTTAGTTAATGAATTAAATTTTTTTTGGAGACAGAGTCTCATTCTGTTGCCCCAGGCTAGAGTGTTGGGATGGTACCTCAGATTCCTGGACTCAAATGTTCCTCCTGACTCAGCCTCCTGACTAGCTGGGACTACAGGCACCCGCCACAATAGGTATTCAGAGCTACAACTCCATTCACAACGAAGACAAATTTTTATGTTACTATGCAGAGTAGCCAAGCAACTCTGTTCCATCATCCAGACCTGGACTTTTGCTATGTTGGGTTATTTCAAAGGGAGAATGAACCTCTTTTCTTACAATAAAGTGACAGTCAGGGCGGCGCATGTGGCTCAGTCCGTAAGGTGCCGGCCCCATATACTGAGGGTGGCGGGTTCAAACCCAGCCCCGGCCAAACTGCAACCAAAAAATAGCTGGGCGTTGTGGCCGGCGCCTGTAGTCCCAGCTACTCGGGAGGCTGAGACAAGAGAATTGTTTAAGCCCAGGAGTTGGAGGTTGCTGTGAGCTGTGTGATGCCACGGCACTCTACCAAGGGCCATAAGTGAGACTCTGTCTTTACAAAAAAAAAAAAAGTGACAGTCAAGAAACAGGAAGTCTTTGGAAGCTTTTCACCCTTCTAATCTTCAAGGTTTCGAAAAGTTACTATCCAATGCCTACATTTTTTTTTTTTTTTTGTAGAGACAGTCTCACTTTATGGCCCTCTGTAGAGTGCTGTGGCCTCACACAGCTCACAGCAACCTCCAACTCCTGGGCTTCAGCGATTCTTTTGCCTCAGCCTCCCGAGTAGCTGGGACTACAGGCGCCCGCCACAACGCCCGGCTATTTTTTGGTTGCAGTTAAGCCGGGCTGGGTTTGAACCCGCCACCCTCGGTATATGGGGCTGGCGCCTTACCGACTGAGCCACAGGTGCCACCCCCAATGCCTACATTTTTAACAGGCTCTAAAGGTGATTCCCCTAACCTCTAAGTTTGAGCCCTAGTAGCATATGAGATCCACAATCCACAGTCCTCAGAAAAGAAGATAGATCCATTCTGAGATACAGAACCTAGAGACATGGATGTTTCTCCTCAGGAACTGGGACTTTTCAATAAGTTCTACAAGTGATTCCGATGTACAGGGTTTGTGGACAACATTGGGGAAATTTTGTCTCTAGCATGACAGTCTTGGAACTTGATTCTAAATATTACTGTTTATTGTCTGCGTAACCTTTGGCAAATTGGCTTGTTTCTTTGCATCTCAGTTTTCTCATCTGGAAAATGGTACTAATAGTGCCCACTTTGTAGGGTTATTGTAAGGATCTAATGGGTTGATAAATGTAAAGTGATTAAAACATGATAAACAATACTCAAAAAAATTAGGACTTCATTTTAGTTGGAACACCTCACTACAGAGGTAATTTAACGTGGTAGATTTTTATTTATGTTAAAAATTATTTACCAAATCATCTTGGTTTAATGGATCATATCCAGATTCCTGTTAAAATCCAAAGAATTCAAAACATTGAGAAGTTTTAAAGCAGGATGTGTGATAAGTGATTCTATTTTGGGGATCACAAATCCTCAAGTCTATTTTTACCAAGACATCAAATCTGAGGGATTCATTAAACCCTCAGAACTGAAGTACTAGCAGAAAGTTAGCTTTTTAAAACATGCAATTTGTAGCAAATTAATGACTAAGAAAATAATTCTCTTAGGGATAACAATTTGGATGCCTCTATACCCACCAGAATCTCTTATCTGATTTTTCTTAATAAATCAAAATATTTGCTCAAAGATTGACAGCAAACTTGGAGAGTTTCAACAGATGGAATCTTAAATAGTTCTAGGGCACTTCAGATTATGTGAAACAAAATAAAACAAAAAAATAACTATGATGTCCCCAGGGTTTTATAAAACTATAAAAGGGACTATTATTTGCTTAGTTATGAATTTCTGCCTAACCTTAATTACATAAATACTTCTTTTTTTTTTTTTTTTGAGACAGAGCCTCAAGCTGTTGCCCTGGGTAGAGTGCTGTGGCATCACAGCTCACAGAAACCTCCAACTCCTGGGCTCAAGCGATTCTTCTGCCTCCGCCTCCCAAGGAGCTGGGACTATGGGCACCTGCCACAATCTCCGGCTATTTTTTGGTTACAGCCATCATTGTTGTTTGGCGGGCCCGGTCTGGATTCGAACCCGCCAGCTCAGGTGTATGTGGCTGGCGCCTTAGCTCCTTGAGCCACAGGTGCTGAGCCATACAGAAATACTTCTAAAACTAGCATTTAAGACGTGCTGAGACATCATATTTACATGATTTAAGTATTATGCAAAAGTTCCTGATTTCCGTGTGTTGTCGGGAATACAGTGCGTTATTTTTTATTTTTTTATTTGCAGCCATCTCTCTTGCTTATAGTATTATGGCTGCCATCTGCTCCACGTCCTCCTCCTCCTTGATTAAATTGAAATTGTGTGTGTGTGTGTGTGTGTGTGTGTGTGTGTGTGTGTGTGTGTGTTTGATGTGGTGTGATGGTAAAAGCAAAAAAATCGTGCTGGGTCTCTGTAATAACAGATTGGTGACAAATACAAGGGTCCTAGATGGATTTTTTTCTTATGATATTGTACTGTCTACAGTGCTCAAAGAAATCTATAAAAATATTCTTTTTTTTTTTTTGAGACAGAGCCTGGAGCTGTCTTCCTGGGTAGAGTGCCGTGGCATCACAGCTCACAGCAACCTCCAACTCCTGGGCTCAAGCAATTCTCCTGCCTCCACCTCCCAAGTAGCTGGGACTACAGGCACCAGCCACAATGCCCAGCTATTTTTTTTTTTTTTTTATGGTTGCAGCCATCGTTGTTGTTTGGCGGGCCCGGGCTGGATTCGAACCCGCCAGTTCAGGTGTATGTGGCTGGCGCCTTAGCCGCTTGAGCCACAGGCACCAAGCCTATAAAAATATTCTTGATGAAGCCCAGGAACATGTCTTAGGCATTCACATATTTAATAATTAACTCTCTTCCTCTTCTCTACACCCATATGACCAAGAAAGATTTACAAACCATTTCAGTTGAGTAATTGGAAATTGATGTGAGATATCCGTAAGTGCCTTAGGTGTGGTTCCCAGGTAGGATCACAATAAATAGTGCCTTGTTAGATTCTGCCTTCATCTGGGTTTTGCTGCTATACTAGGACACCGCAGACTGGGTAGTTTATAATAAACAAATTTATTGGCTCACAGTTCTGGAGGCTGGGAAGTCCAAGATCAAGGGGTCTGAATCTGGTGAAGGCCTTTTTGCTGTGTCATCTCATGGTGAAGGGCAAAGAGAGGGCAAGAGAGAGAAGGGGCCAAATTCACACTTTTATAAGGAATCCACTACTGTGATAATAACCCACTCCCACAGTAATGGCGTTAATTCATTTGTGAAGTGGAGCACTCATCCTAATCCCCTCTTAATTGTCTTAACTTTTAATATATCTACATTGGGGATCAAGTTTCCAACACTGGATTTTGGGGGACACATTCTAACTATAGTGAATCCCTTCTGACTTTAAGTGAATCTGGTCTCAGGAAAGAAGGGTGAGAAGGTGGTATTCATCAGAAAGCGAAGTATTTGTCCCTTCAATTTATTTCTCGTAGTGGTTATGGGGAAATCCTAGATCAATATCCTAGGCTTCCTTTGCCTTCTCCTTCCTAGGACATTCACTTGAATAATTTCAGTTTCTATCTGTATGTATATAACTATCAATTCTATGTATAATTTCAATGCAAAACTCTGTCCTGAGATCCAGATTTGTATAACCAATTAACTTTATCATAGTTAGTTTGAGTTGCTGTAACAAAAACATCATAGAGTAAGTGGCTTAAACAATAGACATTTATTTCTCATAGATATTGTGGATATTGGGAAGTCCTAGATCGACGTGCCAACCTGTTCTGTTGAGGACCGACCCCCTGGTCTGCAGATGGTCACCTTCTTGCTGTGTCCTTACTTGATGAAGATAGAGATCATCTCTCTATGTCCCTTATAAAGATGCTGACATCATGCAGGAGGGCTTTCCCCTCACGACTTATCTTCCGAAGGCCCCACCTCCAAATACAATTGCATTGGGAATTAGGTTTAAGCATATGAATTTTGGGGAACACAAACATTCAGAATACAGCTGTGTTGGACATCTCATCTTGGGTATCCCATAATGACCTTATGCCTCCTTCTCCTCCCAAAGTGCTGCTGCTTTAGAAAATGTTTCATATCATAGCAGATGATGCATCCAGCCAGCCATCCAATCTTTTGAAGCAGATATCATCACACGCTTGGGCCCCTCCCACATCTAAATTCATTCACTTTCTTCCTCAATATATCTAGAATATGTGTAATCCTCTCTCTGCTTTTCATCTTCACGGCCAATCTGAAAGCCTTCCTATGCTTCTCCTGGACTCTGGTCTTGTCCTTTTCTAATTTTCTAACTTCAGTTAGAGAGCTCTTTCTAGAACACAAGTGCTTGTCCTTTTCCCATGGTCCTTTATTGCCTTCTCAATAAACACTCAATAAACAGCACCTCCCCCACTGTCACCCAGCTAACTCATATTTAACCTCAAGGTTTAAGTCTGCTACTTCCTTTGGGAACCCTTCCCTGAATTCCTCTGACTTGGTCAGCTATTCTTCTATTCCCACAGTTTTTTATGCTTACTTTACACAGCACTGTTTTGTATTTTATATTTATATTTATTCATACTATTTCATATTTATTTATCTGTCTTCTTTATTATACTATAAATTACTTGATAGTAATTATACTTATATATATAACATGCATAGGTGATGGTAATCACAACTACATATATAAGTAGCAATCATCTTCTTATGTATATAAGTTCAACATTGTAATGAGTGCCTAATGCAAGTCCTAAACATACTTGTTGAGTAAATGCATGAACTGACCCCCTCAACAAAATCATTAGCATTGATAACAGTAACAGATAACAGCCCCTGTAGCCACATAATAAAATATTGGGTGGGAGAGGGATGAGAGATCAAAAATTACCTATCAGGTATCATGTACTATTCCAGGGATGATGGCTACACAAAAAGCCCTGACTTCACCACTATACAATTCATCTATGGAACAAAAAAACTTGTACCTCTTAAATTTATTGAAATAGAAAAGGAACATAAAATGGGGAAATTTTATGAGTATAATTCTGTGACCCTGAAGAACAGAATTGTGAGCCAAGAATGGTAACATGAAATACTTGCTATCATCAGAAAGAATCAAAATGAAGAGTATAAAAAAAAAAAAGAAGAGTATAAAAAGGCAAGATGCTTTATTCATTTATGGGCAAACAAGTAATGAGGTCCTGCTGCATGCCAGCCTGGTGAAGCTTTGGAATAAGAAGACCTGGTGACTGTTTAGCAGGAGTTCAAAGTCTAGTGGGGCAATGGATTCACAGAATGCTAAAGCTGGAGCAGACCCAAGGGAAGTTCAAACCAGCCCCCTCATTTGACAGAGATCTGGTGATTTCTACTGTGCCTTCCAAATTACTCAATAATTGTATAATAAGAGAAATAGAAAGAGAATGCTTTCTTCTTTACACACCCACGTTTTCCTCCACCTTATTAATCTGCCTCCTTAAAAAGGGAGCACTGTGTCAATGATAATATGAGATCACAGCCAACATAAGCTCATCCTGGGAGAAAAAAGGAATTATGATTTGCCAGAGCTGCCCAGGAGGGAAAATTTCTATTTGAAATCCTGGTATCATAAATTATTTATGGGGAGAAAAAACCTATCTGCATGAAAGAGTTAAAAATGATCATTAATTAAAATCATTAAGCTATGTTAGCAGGAGGAAAAGAATTTGATTCAAGCAGCCCATTGACCAGAAATTGGTTTTAGAAGAGACTGCTTAAGATGCTGTTAAGATTGAATTCATTTTTGATGGACATTTTAGGAGTTTCAGTAAAATGACCATTTTGGTATATTGATGTCAAAGACAGGCTATTCGATTTGCTCCAGGTGAGACATGAGGAAGTGGACTTCAGAAGCTGTTTTTCTTGAATTGAACAGGCCTTATTCATAGAGTTTGTGCTGCACCATAGGCACAAGGGTAGGAGAGCCTAGAATTAAAAGGTTGAAAATATGTGCATCTTAAAAGTCAGAAAACTAAAAATGTCCACTTTAGGGAGGAGAGTTGATGCCTTAAATATCTCCATGTCACTCCTAGGCCACCTGTTTCCTGGAGCTCTGGATACCCATAAGTGGGGCTATTTTTATATTTAGAGAGTCACTGACCTTAAGAGACCTCACCTGTGTGAAAAGTTATACTGTAGAGATAGATTTGGCATTGAAGATGACTACTACTTATATATATGTAGGTGTGATTACCATCACCTATGCATGTTATATATATAAATACATCTATTTTTTTTCTTTCTTTCTTTTTTTTTTTTTTTTTGTGTGTGTAGAGACAGAATCTTACTTTATCGCCCTCGGTAGAGTGCCGTAGGGTCACACAGCTCACAGCAACCTCCAACTCCTGTTTTAAGTGATTCTCTTGCCTCAGCCTCCCGAGTAGCTGGGACTAGAGGCACCCACCACAACGCCCGGCTATTTTTGTTGTTGTTGTTGTTGCAGTTTGGCGGGGGCCGGGTTTGAACCCGCCATCCTCGGTATATGGGGCCGGCGCCCTACCCACTGAGCAACAGGAGCTGCTCTCACTACATCTATTTCTACATATACATATTGCTATTCCACATACATGTGTGAACATATGCATACGTATACACAGTATATTGTTATAACTTTTTTTTTGAGACAGTTTCACTTTGTCACCCTTGGTAGAGTGCTGTGGTGTTACAGCTCACAGCAACTTCAAACTCCTGGGCTCCAGTGATCTTCTTGCCTCAGCCTCCTCAGTTGCAGGGATCACAAGCACCTGCCACAAGACCCAGCTGGTTTTTCTTTATTGGGTGGAGACAAGGGTCTTGCTCTTGTTCAAGCTGCTCTTGAACTCCTGAGCTCAAGAAATTCACCCTCCTTAGCCTCCCAGAGTGCTAGGATTATAGGTATGAGCCACAGCGTCCAGCCTTGTTTTAACTATTGATAGCAATTTTATTAATAAATCAGATTATTCTTCAGTCAAACTTGGGGCACGATTTTTCCTGCCTTTTCAATTTTTTTAGTCCATGAGTTTTCCCTCATGGGAAACAATCTTCTCTTCCCTCTTTTTTTACTAAAAACAATAATAGTATTTCTTCAAGTAGAAAGCTCAAAAGTTGCATCTCACATCTCATTTCAGATTCAAACAGCTTTTAATTTACACATTGATCTCCTGTGATCTGGAATGCCATGGAATTTAAATTAGGCATGCTCTTGAAGAAAAAACAAAACACTTTACATTTCCTAATTATGTAAACACTGAGGCTTGGATGATGGATGATGGGGGAAAATCTCCAGGCAGAAATTGTGATGCACTTTCTTCTTGCTCAAAGCACTTATGTCCTTTCATACATATTTTGAAACGTGTGCCTTCCTTCTTTCTGCTACTCTCCATCCTGGTTATGTGAATCTCATCATTTTCCTTCTCTATTCTCTGCTTGTTTACGGTGTGTGAGCTTTAGTCCCCTTTCCTAGCTGTCAGCTTCTAGACATTAGGGACTAACAATACATTGGAAAGAAAGTAATCACTTATATTGTTAGAGATTACATTATAGCATTTTTACTATTATATTTTATGCTATTGTAGAAATATGTACAATTTTGAATTCATTTATATTTTCCTCAGATTTGAGATTATTACTCCAATTTTACAGTTGGGGGAACAGGGGTTTATGGTGTATTTATAACCTGCCTAAGTTATTACTGCTGATGGGCAGTGAGGCCAGGAGTAGAGGCCAGAGTTTTACTCCAGAGCCTGTATTCCTTCTCTCTTTCTTCTCTGTAAGCTCCACCCCTCCTCCTCTAACCTCACCACCTCCAGTATTTAACAGAGTACTTAACCTACAGTGATTATTCAATGAATGCTTGTGGAATTGAGGAATACCCTAATGTAAACGTGTTCACTACATACAGTGGCCTGGCTTTCAAAAGAAGTGGAAAGCAGAGCAGACACACGGACAGGAGGCGTCACCTGGGACCAAACGTCACCACCTCCAGCCCAAATGGGAAAGTCTTCAAAATGACCCTAAATGATTTCTGCCTAGGTAAGACAAAGGATTCAAAACAAGTAGTGAGAGACAGCTAGAAAAGGATTTGGTTCCAACTGAGCACAATTTAATCCTGGCATCTATTCAGCTCAAAAATAAAGTCAGTTGTTTAAAATTAAGTCCCAAGGAAAGCCTAAGTGTCACAGGTGATTATCTTCAAATTTTCCCAGCATCCAGGGGACCTGGCATTATTTCTAGAATGCTTTCCCTGGAAGCATTTGCATAAGCGTCGATCAGCCTTGTCCCCAGCTTGGTGCTTGTATTCACAGGGTTTACTCCAGTGCACCATGTCACCAGGTTTTCCCAGGTCCTTTAAAAATCTCATTTCCCAACATCAACAATTCTCTGTTTGTGTTCCTCTTGCATATACTTCTTGGGGCAGACAAGCCATCATTCTCGTTCTCAAGGAGGCAGCCAGTTATGGATTTTTATAATTAGAACTCTGAAACATGACATTTGAGACAGGCCTGCTTTCATCCGGAGATCCCTACAGCATAATCTAATTACCAACAAGGTACAGCGCCCACAGTCTCGCACAGAACTCTGAGTATAAAGGCTCTATATCGACCACAGTCATAAATAATAGATCATTAGCTCCTGAGCCAGCATTAACTGAATACCAAAAAGTGTTAGATGTGCCACAAGCTGATAACAAAGGGTGGGTATGTGGGGCCCACCTCTCATCTGGTTGTGGTGAAGCAATAGGGTTACCAGAGTCCGCTCTGCTCAGATTCCTATAAATATAAACAAGCCCTGTCCACCCTTCCACCAGGGGGACAGCAAGAAGGTCCCTCTTCTGAGGGGGCAGAGTTGAGAGGATGATGGTTGTAAATGACGCAGGGGAAGAGGAAAGAGCAGGTATGACGCCCTGTAATTAATGGGAGTTCTTGGCTGGGAGGCTCAAGGCTCTGTTAGGGCCAACACAATAACAGTGTTCTTCCTTCCAGGAGCATCAGAGAGATGATTTCCCTTAGTGAGACTTACAGAGCCCTTCACCTTCACTCTGTGCACACACAAGGACTTATCTTAACTATCCTTCCCTTGGTGCCCCTTGGAATATTGGGCTAGCTTCACATCCCAACCTTTACCATGCTAGAACTTGGCTATCCCTGATGTAGAAAATGCACAGTGCCTTTGCTGTGTCCCAGATTAAGCCCAGGGTTAGCTCTTATGTCACTTGGGTGCTTTTTGGTGTAAAAACTGACTTTGTGCCTCTGTGGCTCTGGTGTAACCCACTGACATGCTATGTACTGTTGAAAAAAAATTGTCATTTTGTTGATTATAGTTGTCCATCATGTATTCATTCAATGAATATTTATAGAGCGCCTATCATGTCGTTTGGCACTATACTAGGTGCTGCCCACACAATGGAAAGCAAAACAGACAAACATCCCTGACCCCACAGAGAGACAAGGAAAATAGATAAGTATTCCAGAGGGTGTTTAGCCCTAAAGAGAAGAAAAGACAGGAAAAGGAGACAGGAGGTTCATGAAATGTGTGATGGGTAGGGCTAGCCAGGAAGGGACTCATGAGATGGCACCATCTGAGGGAAGAGCAGAAAGAGGGGAAGTAGTGAGTCCTAAAAGCCATGTGGGTGAGGGCACCCAGGCAAAGGGAGACACGGGCACAGAGGTCCTGGAGCTGGGGTATGGCTGCAAGATTCTGAGAACATCAGGAAGGCCAGAAGGACTGGGTGGAGTGGGGAGCAGTCACAGAGGGAACTGGGGAGGGGAGAGAGCAGGCTGGAGGCGGGTCATAGTGGGACTTTTAGGCATTGAAAGAACTTTGTCATTTACTGAGGGAGATGGTTGTCAAGCCTTCTGTATACAGGAAGTGCTCATGTCCATGTTAATCTTGTTCATCTATTCAGTGATATGCCAGGGATTTGTTATGGAATCACATATTCTCTGTTCTTAAACAATCTTGAGAAATACAAAGCAATAGCTGACAATTGTGCCCTGAAGTTTTGGTCTAAATTATTAACAACGTAAAGACACTATGGAAACAGTTCTCTAAAATGAAAACATCATTGTGCTAAGAATAGAGGAATCTATTGCAGCCAGCTTTGAGGTTCCTGCTATCCTCCCTAAGGTGAGTAGATACATATTGGATTCATAGAGGCTTTGTGACAAAGATGAGGGAGGACAGTAGTTTTAAAGAGTTGGGTCCCTCTGAATCACTTATTTACTCTACCTCTGGGACTCCTGACACTTTCAGGCCCGGCAACCTCCCTGGGGCTGGTCTTCCATTTATTAAGTAGGAACCAAAAGGAAGGGTCCTCTGGTCAGATGTGTCAACCATGAAGGATCTGGAATGGTAACAAATGTGCTTTTGCAGAGGAGCGGAAACCGTAAAGCTTTGAGCTGGTTTTGAATCCACCAAGCCCACCTCAGGCATGTGGCGGCAGCTTCAAAGCCAGGCAGTGTAGTGGAGGGAGGCAGAAGGATTTCAGCTCTGCTTGGTTCCGGCTTGGTTCCCTGTGATGAGCTACTAACTCCCTTCCTCTCTCTGGTCCTTGATTTCCTCAGCTTTAATCAGGGAAAGTCAAGATGCATTAAATGAAAAAATAAGGTGCATAATAACATGTGTGATACGATCCCACTTCCACATTTAATAGTATTAAACGCCCCCTTTTGTTTGTGTTGTCCCATACATATGGTTTAAAGATACATGTGTGTATGGAGCGTCTATAAACACACGCATATATGTCTGTATTTATACAGAGATTCAGATACAAATGCACGTGATGATAAGAAGGGTTTTAACATGTTACTCTAGAGCAGCGGTTCTCAGCCTGTGGCTTGCGACCCACAGGAACTGTATTAAAGCGGCATTAGGAAGGTTGAGACCCACTGCTCTACAGAGATAAGCAGAACGCTCGGATCTTTGGCCCCTGAGTCTCACTGTGCATTGTTGGCAGTAAGCTGGCTGGGACTGCTCTAGCTCAGTTTCTCACTAGGCTACCGGAGGCTAGCAACTTATTAATGTTTTTGCTATATGTTTTAGTATGATTTTATTTATATGTATTAAAACGAGCGTTTGTTTGAGAGTATGATAAAAATCTAGTCAATAAAAGTAGGCACTAGAGAAGCTAAGCATTCTTCCAAATGCAAAGCATGACCGTGTAAGGTGCGTGCCCAGCAGCTGTGCTGTGGCCTTTCACGTCATCAGGAGCACTTGGTCAGGTCCTTGTCCTCTGCTTCTGTTGGCCTGGATGGTTGTAAGATTAGGGCCATTTCAAGAGAGGCATGTGGCGTTCATGCAGATCTTTTAAAAGCACTGAGCTTTTAATACACTCTTAAAAAATGAGGTAATTTTAGAAAGAAATTAAAGCTTTTAGGTATCCTTGCCGAGATTAAGTCTGAACAGTTAAAACGGTAATTGGACTGAAACTGGGTTAATAAAACCAAGCGTTAGAGCTAATGAAATCACAGGGAAAGGAAAGCAGTCTGCCTGTGGGGCGTCTCTGCGTCTGACCCTTCCTCCCTTCTATCAGCCTTGCAGCTTTTTGCTCTCTGGCACTGGTTCTTCAGGATTCCGTTGTTCACAAACCAGTTCTCACCTGGCAACTCTGCGTCAGTGAAAGGGAAGAAGAGTAGCCTCCTTATGCGTCACGTGGATCAGCCCCAGAGGTGATGGATGCAGGAGATAATAAAACGATATTTTGAAAATGGGCCAACTCACTTCTTACTAAAAGGTGATTAGTTTGCCACATCTCGTTTTTTCCTCCCATAGTAGGATGAATAGTCGTGTTGGATAATGCTGATTTTCCATAAGACTTTGGAAAGAACGGCATCCTTTTCCTTCCTCCACTTGATGAATTATTCTGGGTTTCAAAGAGGGGGAACTTCCTGGTACTTTATATGAAAAAATTTAAAAAGCTTGAACCAAACTCTCAAAAGAAGGGATTTGCAAAGTGCAAAGAAGGAAGGGAAAAGGGAGGGGAGAAGTAAGGACTGAAATCTCATCTGGCCTGTTGTCCTGAGAACCAAGTTAGTGTGGTTTTCTCCGTTTCTTTGGATTGTTCATTTTCCTGCATTCAGAGTCCCACCTTCCTGCTTCTCTCCCAAACTGCGAAACGGGGTCACAATCCTGCTTTGGACACATGTTTTAAAAGCAAGATTGCTAGCATGTTTTCTGGTTCCTTGATATTGCTGCAAGGGCACTCGGCTCATTTGATTGCATCTTGCACGAGGCATTTGAGATTTTGCATATAGAACTGCATTGAAGCCACTGAACTCAAGGATGAGGATGTGACCCCAGAAATATGGCTGCAACAAAAAGCAAAAGGTAAACATTTCGTGTCGTCCCTGTAGCTTAAGTCGCCCAATAATTAATGTCATTTTCTATTTCTCAATTCTTCCTGAGAGGAGATTTAAAAAAGACCTGGCTTGAAAAGTGTACTCGCGTGTGTGTGTGTGTGTGTGTGTGTTTTAATTCAAATGTCAGGCAAACCATCAGCATGGATCGTGTAAGCACAGACTCTGTGATAAAAATTCAAAACTTTAACACGATATAGCTAAATTGTTACTAAGACCTCTTAAAAACACCTAATCTATTATTTATCTTCTCATCTCCCCTATCATTATTTGAGCAACATTCTGGTAGAAGCAGTTTCTTTCTTTTTTCTATCTTCCTTTTGTGTTTTTTTTTTTCAAGTTGCTGCTTTACATATGATTTATTTATATTGGCTATTGTGATTTCCAAACACCACGGGCTTATGTTTATGCATTTAAATCTTCTGGGACTCCACCAAAGCAATTGCTTTCACCACGGCAATATTCATCCTTTTCATACCAATGACTTTCTAGGAGACTGTCTACAAGGTCCTTGGAGCTAGGGCATTTTCCTGCAATTTTATCTGGAAATGATGTAGGACTTGAGAAGAAAATCCTTTTTTCTTGTCATAAAAAAGAGAGAAAGAGAGAGAGATTCATACCTAGCATGACTGAGATCATTAAAAATTAGCCCTTAAAAGATCATGTCCCTACATACAATTTCTATGATTTTATAAAATTCCAGAAAACATAAAATTTAAATTTTGTTATTTGGGGAGGATGTGTTTACAGGAGGTGCCCAGTCTGTGAGACAACAGTTGGCTTTTCCAAATTACAAATCTTAGTTCACATTCCTGACCAAAATGGTTTGTGGTAAACTCCATCTTTGATGGCTACACTTGAAAATATTAAATATCAAATCTCAAAGCTTTTAAAGGGGTAAGTTTGATTGCAGTTTGCTTACTCCTTTCTTCAATGTCTCATTTTAAAAATAATTTTCCTAAAATTTAGTCTCCTTTACATAGGGATGAATTAAACCTATTATAGATAAACACGTGGCTCTTGCTACAACTTAAAATTCAGAGATTGTTCCCAGCAAAAAAAAAAATAATAAGTAATATGGAATTTTAATAACCTGTTCAGAGTCCAACCTATTTGATCATTGTTCCTCTAATAGGGATAATTTACTGAAAACAAAAAAGCATAGTTGAATTTTGTGTTGAAATACAAAGGGAGATCCATGGGGCTGGGGGGTGTTCCAGATGGAGGGTGTCGTATTTCCCTTTGCCAAGTGCATGGACCTTTGAGTGACCATGGTCAACTACACACCATGAGGCAAACAAATCTTAGCTGGATTGAAATGTCTGTCACTTGAATGGTTACCCCAAGTCATTGGGTGATAAGAAATAAGTTTTTTAAAGATCTTGGTGTCATTTCTAATTTATGTCACTGATTTACATAAGTATATATAGTCTGTTTTCATCATTATTCACATACTGTGTATATATGAATCAGCTTACTTGTTAAAATTTATGCATAACCCCCAACTCGATATGCATCATGTTTGCATAGTTATTTGCAGACATGCATGAAGTGGTGAGAACTTTGAGTTTCCTGACACCCACAGTCCCTGCTAAGGTTGAGCAAAGCAACACTCTGCGTTCTTGTTCCAGCTCTCATACTAAAAACGAATACCATTTTTGAGGTCTACATAGAGACACATTTTTCACACTTTTGTGCTTTTTGTTGGTGATTTTGCTGTTTGAAATGTTCCCATGCACACAACTTACAGAGAAAATATGTGCATTAGATAAGCTTCCTTCAGGCATGGGTTCTGGTGCTGTTGACCGCGAGTTTAATGTTAACTGAACAAGGTGTCTTTAGCGAGTTTAATGTTAAGTGAACAAGGTGTCTTTAAACAGGAACTCACATAAAAACAAGGTGTCATGTTGCCCAGCTCCTGAGGATGCTGTGGCCAGGGGCTCACAGGAACCTAACCCTATATTTTCCCTCCAAGTAATTGTCCAGCATTTGCTAATTACGTGTTCACTGCAACTTCATAGAATGTAACTACTGCCAAATAAGGAGAATCTATTGTATAACATAATGCTTATTATAAATTAATTGGCTTAAAGGATTTATTATTTTTATTATTGACTTACCTTTTTTGAGAAAAAGTATAAGAGAAACTAGAAATACAGAGAATACACATAATACAAAAACGGCCACGTAACTACCAGATAAAATTCTTAGTGAACATTTACTTTGTTGAACCTCTTTTAAAAAAACATGACACTAAAAAACTACAGAGAAAATGAAAATTCTGTTGTTCAATTACTGTTCTCAGAGACAACTGAGATTCCATAAATTTGTTGTGCATCTTTTGTTCTATACGTAGATATACTTATGCATCTGTGAAACAGACATGCTCATAAATGAAAGGAGGGCACCAGCCTGCATTTTGCTATTTGTATTCAGCTCTTTGCTTTTGACATCTATTCACGATGATCTAAATCGCTCCGTCACAAACCTTTTGATGGTTCTATAGTAGTCTGTCACGTGACCATACTATTCATTCTCCAAATGATGAGTACTTTGGTTATCTGCAATGTTTTACTATTAATATTTTAAGAAAGGCTAGAACGAGCATCTTCGAATCTTTTTCTCTGTGTACATATGAAAGGGTTTTTAAAAAATCCTATAGTTCTAAAAATGGAATTGCTGGATCAGAGAATGAACATATTTGATTTCAACAGATATTTTGGAAAAGTATAAAGTGTAAATGTTTGTACTTTATATTTTTATACGTAGTCCCCGAGAACTCACAAAAAATCATGTCATATTTGCACTAGATTTTCTAGAGACCCTTGACTAAATAGCCGTAGGCTGGAAATCCTCAACCTCTTCAAAAATGGAAAGTGTGGCTTCTGAGTCCATCTAGGATGTTTGTAGGTTTTACTATGTAAGGCAAGAACTAAATGACCATTAAAAACTGATTTTTAAAAGACAATTTAGGACATGGAATATAGTCACAGTAAATGTGAAATGTTTAATTTAAAAGGAACAGGACACGAATCTGTTTTACACTGTATCGTAATTTCGTTATTACGTCAGTAAGGGAGAAAAGAAATATTAACGGTGATGACAATGACAACAGTGGTTCTTTCTGGCTGATTTTTTCTTCTCCATTACACTCTACTCCATTTTCTTCTCCATTTTTTACTTCTCCATTTTCTTAGAAAATGATTTTGTACTCAGGATAAAAGTAAATAAATACTAAAATAAGCAATGCTATTTAAATGCTAAGGTCCTAGTTTTTATTAAAATTCAAAAATCTTGATACCTAAACCAGTATCATCCTATGATTAACACCTCTTTTGCTTAGTTCTGGAAGAAAGCATGTTCAAGAGATGGGTCAGGTGTAAATACTGTTTTGCCAGTGGGCATTTCAGCTCTTAATTTTTTTTCTACCCTACTTGATAAGAGAGACTGAATTATATAATGAGTCTTAAGGCTCTACCTTAACTTTACATCACCTTTCAATGTTGAATATCAAGCTGGGGACCTACCAGACTAACACACTTGAGTTGGAAGAGGAAAAATAGTAATAGCAAAAATAGGAATTATCCATCAATAAAGAACTAGTTAAATAGATGATGGACTTTACCAGACATTAAAAATCATATCACATATAAAAGGACCTTAAGTCATAATTTTGAGGGAAGAACAAATTGCAAAACAGAATTTAAGAGTATGAAATTCTGCTGGGCAAGATGGCCTTTAGTCCTGTGCAAAACATGAACATAAATGCATGGAACATTTTAAGAGCATATCCCTTAAATTATTATTAGCTTCTACAGAGAGAAGCGAGATTTGGGGGTGTATGTGTTGGTATGTGTGTTGGGGGTGTGCACTAAAGGGGTGTGGGTTAACATTTTACTGTACTTCTGAATTTTAAAAATCATTTACAATGAAACTATATCATGTTTTACTTGTGTAATAATATTTTAAAAGCAAAAAGAGACACATTAAAAAAATAAAAACACTTTACAAACTCATAGAAAATTGAAAAATGAAAAAAGAGGAATGAAGAAAGGAGGTATGGTGATGAGAAGCCAAGCATAAAAAGAGTACTCATTCAAAAAAAAAAACCAAAATATTACCTATTGAGCGCCTTTGTTTATTAAGATAGTTGAAATAGGCCAAGATGATTCACCTTCCCTGTCCTTCTACAGCAAGTGCCATCTCTCTTTGAATTTCACAATTTGCTTATCTCTGTCGTTGGTGTCTTACGTTGTCTTTTGCCCCAGACCATATTCCTTTGTTTTGTCTTATCACAAATTTTCAGTATTATTCATAGCTAAACTTAAATCTCTCCATCTGGATTAGTTGAAACTGGAATTTAAAGAGCAGTCCATTAACTATATTTAGTTCTGACCTATAGCAACGGCAGAGATTTGTGAACTGCAGAGATATTAGATTTTTCCTGCCTTCTCCCTTTGCTTTGCAAACAGCCTACCTAGGAAAGGGTGCGATTTATAAGGGTGTCATTTATAAGCTCTTCCCTGCATCACTCTTCCTTCCTCTGACCTCTGATCTATACTTGGCCTCACAGCAACAGCACAGGGGGTTGCAAAAGTCCCTAAGTCTTTTGCACTGGAAAAAACAAGTTTCTGGACTGTCTGTAGCCTCAGTGGATTGTTTCCCCCTGTAAAATCCTTAGCCCGGCATTGGCTTCTCTGGACTTTACCTGACAATTCTGTGACCATGTCTTCATGGGCAACACAAAAGACGCCAAATCAACTTTTCAGATATTCTGCCTTTGTCATACATCTGGCCAGGGAGAGCTGTGACTCCTGCAAGGTTTTGGCACATGACTCCGTTCATTACCCTTGTTTGGCATACCTTGTGGGCTCTTGTGGGCTGGCGATAGCTGTAAATTGTTTTGTTTGTCTATTACTTTTCCACCCTGCTTCGTTCTTCAGGTAACATCACTCCTGCTCTTTGCATAACTGTTCACTTTTTTCTTGCCTCCTCTCCCCTCATATGCAGTGATGATCATATGGTCCAAGCAGGGCCAATTGGAGTCTTATTGGAACTTTATACAGGAGCCTGTGGGAAAGAAGTCATCATCTTTGTGTATGGGCCTGAGGCTAGGGCTTCCACAGCCCTCAGTCACCTTCTCTGCCACATGAAGCAGGTACGGCATAAAAGCAAGAAGATGGGTGATGAGGGACAGAGAAGGAGAACGAGTGTCATGAGGTCCCTCTGTAGGCCCTGAGGCCTGGTTTCTGCAGCTCACCTTCCAGTCAGGTGAGTTTTCCCAGTATCCCTCCCAGGTGACAGAGCCAAAGCATTCCCTTTCCCCCTTAAACTGGTTTGGGTTGAGTGCCTGTCTGGGTGCCCAGACTCAAGCAGTCATCTCTTACTGAACTCATTGCCTGTCCTTTCTGAGAGGAGTCCAATTTTCAGAGGATTCTATCTTACTCCCTCCCAGTCGTTCCATAGTCGGCCCTATCTCTTCTGATTCCCTTTCTCAGGCTTTTCTTTATTTCCCCAAAAGGACAGGGAGGAAAATGGCAGCCAATACAGGTTTCCTCATGGGAGGGATCTGCCCTTGTTGACAAGGTGTTCGTTCAAAACCACTCCCTAGAGATGGACAAATGTGGGGAATCTGAATAAAGGACAACTATTCCACAGATAACAAGAAAGTGTCCCTCCTGCGCCAGGGCAGAAGAGCTAGGGAGATGGGTGGTGGCTGAGGGAAGGCCTGTGAAATGATAGACTATTCCTCAGTTCATGACGGGGCTTTAATGCAGTTACTAGACTCACGAAATGCTTGGGTGTCAACTTATGACATTTATGGGAAACTGCTAAAGGAGCTAAACACTCTGTAACCTGGAAGCACATATGGGTGGATGACGGTAGAATTAACTCTAGGAATCTACAGAAATACAGGGTAATATTTGAATATGAATGCAGATTTAAGATCCAAAACAATTCTACCACATAACTAGCTGGTAGCAAGGCATGAGAAACCCCTATCATCTTACTTTTTTTTTTTTTTAAACGAAAACACTCTGTTAGATTTTACTTTCAGGGCTTTGTAAAAGGCTGTGTCTTGCTGTTAGCTTGAATTTGTCCCCAGGGCAAGTTCTCTACCACAGTAAATATATCTATTGATAATGAAAACAGGCTGTTAGGACTAATCTTGTCAGCAAAGAAAGATATAGTATTCATATGACCAATAAACTCTTAATGGCATCTAGAAACCCAAGGCGAGAGGAGCTATAAGAGGAGCTGTTGGATTCTTTGACAAGTGGCACACAGTCGATACACAAATTGGAAGCATGAGTGACTGTGCTTCATGGGGCTGGATCCGAGGGCACGGTGGGTCTGTCAGGTCTTTAGCTTCGGCCCTGTGAAAGAAAAGAAAGAATGAGCTAAGGTAGAGGCTTGTGAAAAGAGGTACTTCATCCCACTACATTCATTACTGGCTGAGAAGGGAGGTCCAGCTCTTCTCCTTTGCTCTATAAAACCTTTGGGCTAATATGATGCCATTGTACTCTAGCCCAGTCAACAACAGGAGACCCTGTCAACAAAAAAAAAAAAAAAAAAAAAGGAAACCTGGGTCTTGCTAGTGTGGTGGCTTCTGCCTGTAGTCTCAGCTACTCACAGAACCAAGGTGGGAGGGTCTCGTGAGCCCAGGAGTTCAAGTCTAGGGTGGGCAACAGAGTGAGACCCTGTCTCAAAACAAAAACAAACAAAAACCCCAAACAAACAAATAAATTGGATTGTCCTATTAAAAAATCTGGGTCTTTACTTCATAAAACAAACTAAAATACTATAAGACTGAGTGATGAACAGACAAGACCATGAGAATTGAGTCAAAATGGGTTTAAGAACAAAGAGTTAAGTGTTTCTCTTTGGAATATAAGAAGAAAAGAGGACCAGGTAAAATAATTTGGGATTATAAAAATTTAGTGAGAATAGGCCAATTTTTTGTTTCTATCCTTTTTTTTTTTTTTTTACAATTAAAATGGCTTTATTCCATCTTATCCTTTTTTTTTTAAATTAATTATTATTATTTTTTTTTTTGCAGTTTTTGCCTGGGGCTTGGTTTGAACCCACCACCTCTGGCATATGGGGCCAGTGCCCTACCCCTTTGAGCCACAGGAGCCACCCTTTTTGTTTCTATCCTTAAAATCCCTGTCAACAGACTTAGTATAGTTTGATAGTACTAGATCAAGTTAGCTATTTTTATATTCAGTTCTGTTTTTGTTTTATTTGTGCCAGAATTTCCAAATCAAGCAAACCACTTTCATGGCAAAAGATTCCTGTTTCTCCAGGAGCTTAACCAAACCATGACTCTTTTCCTGGTGTCAAGGGACCTTCAGTTTAAGTGACATCGCTCAAGAGGAAATAATCTTTCTGGCATTAAATTAAAAACCTAAAAATATAGCAAAAATGGTATGCTACACGCCCACTCACAGACATCTTTGGTCTTATCCTGTTTTTCTAGCTACTCATTTTTTTCTTAAATTTAGGTGGATGACAATGTAGGAAGCTTGAATCTGGAGAAACCGTAGTAACCTTCATTTCTACCACTGAAGAAGAGCATGCCTGCTTCCCAAGTGACCACCCTCCCAGCACCGTGATATCCACAGGAACAGGGACTACAGAGATCACGCAGGCAGTACCTGTCAAGTGTCCATTCCTGCCAGCCTGTCGTGGGGAGCACTCAGCTCTGGCATCACCTACAGTAGCTCAGAGAAATGAATGGAGTGTGCTCTAAAGATTTATTTTAAATTTAGGAAGGGAAGAGATGCAGGTTTACTGGGAAGAGAATGTAGGAGTTTTAGAGAGTAAAATAACATCAATAAAGGCAGTAGGGTGGGGAAGAAAGAACAGGATGGGCCTCGGAGTTAGACGGCCCTCAGCTTAAATCTAGCCTTCGCTGCTTAGCAGCAGAGTTACGTATAACTAGTGAAAAGTTTTGAGACACAAAATTCTCAGAGTAAAACTCATCCAGTTCATTTTTCAGTTAATTTTTGGAATCTTGCAGCCCTTCCTGTGCACCCTATCCATTGCAATCTTTTTAAGGTTTGAACTATTTTTGCATTTATGGTCTACGCAAACTGTTTGGCTGTCAGTAGATGTTCTTACCTGCCATTGATAATATTTATCATATTGTATTTTTTCTTTTCCTATGATTAGAAAATAAGCTCAGTAAGTGCATAGAGAGGAGACTATGTCTTACACCTCTTTGCATCCTCTTTGGCAAGAGTCACTGTTAGGACTCTATTGTTATTACTGGATTCTTAGCATCCCTGGGTCTTAACACTAAATGCCAGTAGCACCAGCCAGTCATGGTAATCAACCAAAAAAACCTTTAAAAATTTCCATAGGTCCCCAGAAGGCTGGTAAAATCTTTGGTTGAAAACCACTAGCATCCATTATATGGTAAATAGGTATTTTTTCAGCATACATGATTGTTTCATTAGTTGCAGTGGGGAAAAAATTTCTGCCTAAAATCCATCATTGTTTTCAACAGAAGCATGCAAGAAATTGGTCCAGTTAATATTCTTTCCATCCTAATGCAACTTATTAATTTTTGTGCTCAAAAAGACTTTTATGTCCAGCGTTGTAGGTTGCATTTCCTAAGACAGAGATCTGAGGAAGATACTGGTGTGCCGGAAGTTAATTAAGGAGTGCTTTGGGGAACAACAATTGTGGAAGGGAAAAGAAAGAAGTAGGATTAAGCAGATGTTAGGTTATGATGTAGTTTCACCAAAGGCCTGAACTAACCCCAGAAAGAGTTCTGAAATTGAAATGGCCCTTCAGTTATTCCCTGCTTGAGCAAGGGAGCCAGACCTTAATATTCCCTGTCAATCAGTAACTGGGTATAGATTGTCCTAGAGATAGAGCATGACCTGGCACGAGGCAGCTCGCTTCAGCAGAAGGCAGGTACCTAAGACAGCGGAAAGCTGAGGACTGTCTGTGGACAGCACTCCCCACTGCTAGTGGAGGAAGTTCATCAGTCCTGAACAGGGTTATCGGAGGTGCGTTATCGGAGCATGAGCCATGGTATGCATCAGTTCATCTGTACACAGAGAAGACCCCAAGTCATAGTTATTTTAAAAAGTTAAAAATTAATTGCTCTTTCTAATAAGTCTAGAGAGAGGTAACTCCAAATAATAGCAGGGCTTCTGTGACTATTAAAAAAAAAAAAAAAAAGAATGGATGCTATGGTCTGAACGTTTGCTCTCTCCCAATTCATATGGAGAAATTCTAACAGCCAAGGCTGTGGTACTGGGAAGTGGGCCCTTCAGGAGGTAGTTAGGTCCTGAGCCTGGAGCCCCCATGAATGGAATTAGTGCCTTTATAAAAGAGACCCTGGAGAGCTATCTAGTCCCTTCTGCCACGTGTAGTTACAGGTAAGCAGGCCCTTGCCGGAACCTGACTATCCTGGCAAACTGATATTGGACTGTCTAGCTTCTAGAATTGTAAGAAAAAAATCTGTGTTGCTTATCAGCTACTCAGTGTATGGTCATTTGTTACAGCAGCCCTCACAGAATGAGACGATGCATATTGGAGGGCAACGATATCTATGAAGCTTTATCACATCAATCCTTTGTGTGCGTATTCATAATGTTCACAAAATGTTAGCTTTAAGGGCCTCTTTCAGAATTTCCCATGCATGCAGAAAAATCCCCACAATACATGAATAGACTTTTAAAAAATTGCTAGTAAACTAGGTTTTTCTTTCTCTTCTTAAATATTTTTTATTTTCCACTTTATTACTTGCAAAAAACACGATTGTAATTAATTCTTTTAAAAACTTTATTAAATTGGCAACTAAAATCGCATATATTAATTACGTACAGCATGTTGTTTTGATGTATGTGTACATTTTGGAATGTGTAAATCAAGCTAATTAACATGAACATTGCCTCATATATCTTTTTTGTGTGTACGTGGTGAGAGTGTTTAAAATCTATTCTCTTAGCAATTTTCAAGGATACAATGAATGTAACCACATTTTTGCTCAGACTAGCATCTCCAGCACCTAGGTCAGGGCCTGGGATGTATTTAATGTTGTTTGAAAGAATGAATAAAGAGCACCATATCTGCTTGCTTTCTTTTTTTACTCAAAAATTCTAGTAGCTAATATTTATCAACTATTAATATGGGCTTGGTGTTTTAGAGCCACCGTGTCTGTTAATCACTATGTTGTACAATAGATCTGTTGAATTTATTTCTCCTATCTAATTGAAATTTGTGTTCTTTTACCAATATCTCCCCGTTGCCTTTGTATCTTCCCACCTTCAGCCTCTGGTAACCATCCTTGTACACTCTGCTTTTATGAGGTCAAGTTTTTTAGATTTCACATGTAAGTGAGGTCATGCGAGAGTTGTCTTTCTGTGCCCGGCTTATTTCACTTAAGACAGTGACCTCCAGGTTCATCCATGTTGTTACAAAGACAAGATTTCCTTCTTGTTTAGGGCTGAATAATATTCTGTTGTGTATATACAACACATTTTGTTTATCCATTCATTAATTGATGAATGCCAAGATTAATTCCTTACCTTGGCTGTCCTAAATAATGCTGTGATGAACATGGGAGTACAGATATCTTTTCCATATACTGATTTCATTTCCTTTGGATAGATTCTCAGTAGGGGGATTGTTGGATCATGTGGTAGTTCTATTTTATGTTTTTTGAGAAACCTCCATACTGTTTTCCGAAATGACTGTACCAATTTGCATTCCCACCAACAGTGTACAGACATTCCCTTTCCCCCACATCCTGGCCAATGCTTGTTATCTTTTGTTTTTTGGTAACAGCCATTCTAACTAATGTGAGGTGATAGCTCATTGTGGTTTTAATTTGCATTTTCCTGGTGACTAGTAATTTTGAGAATTTATATGAATACCTATTGGTCATTTGAATGCCTTCTTTTGAGAAATGTCTTGTATTCAGATGTTTTGCTCATTTTTTAATCAGGTTACTTGTTTTCTTACTATGATTTCTCTGGGCTCCTTATATATTTTGACCCCTTGTCTGTTGTATGGTTTTCAAATATTTTCTTCCATTCTGTAGATTCCCCTTCACTATGTTGACCATTTCCTTTGTTGTGTAGTAGCTTTTTAGTTTGCTCTAATCCCATTTGTCTATTTTTGCTTTGCAATTAATTCTTAAGCTGTATGGTTTATAATCTCAGTAAAGGCTGTAACCACATTTTCGCTCATACTAGCATCTTCAGTGCCTAGTTTAGGGCCTGGGATGAATTTAATGTTGTTTGAAAGAATGAATAAAGAGCACTATACTGTTCACTTTCTTTTTTTATTCAAAAACTCTAATAGCTAGTATTTATCAGCTGTTAATATGGGCTTAGTATTTCATAGCCACCATTTCTGTTAATCCTCACAATTCCATGAGGTAGACATTATATATTGTTATTTTATATAAGGGAAATTGAGAAAGATTAGTAACTTTCCCATTATCATTCAGCTCATAACTCTTACTACTTTTTCTTACTTTATGGCACTGTTTAGAACTTTCAGTGTAATGTTGAATAAAGGCAGTGAGAGAGGACATCCTTACCTTATTCCTGATCTTACGTGGAAAGCAATCAGCTTTCACCCTTCTGTAAGATATTGGCTGAAGTTTCTATCTCTAGTACGCCCAACAGTTTTTGTTGTAAATGGTGTTGAATTTGTCAAATGTTTATATCTCTTGGTATGATGGCATAGTTTTTCTTTTCAATGGTAAGTGAACCTTGCATTCCTGGGTAAATTCCATTTGATCATAGTGTGTTACCCTTTTCTTGCATTGTTGTATTTGGTATTCCAAAATTTTGTTAAGGAATTTTGCATCTTGTTTATGAGAAACAAGTCAGTAGTTTTCTTTCAAAATCTATGCCTCATTTTGGTATTAGGAAATTGCTAGCCTCATGGAATAAGTTGGGAAGTGTTTTCTTTCCTCCATTTCTTGGAAGAGTTTCTATAGCATTATTATAATTTCTTCCTTAAATATTTGGTCGAGTTCACAAGTAAACACATCTCAATCTAGAAATTTCTTTATAGAAAAGTTTTTTTTTTTGTAGAGACAGAGTCTCACTTTATGGCCCTCGGGTAGAGTGCCGTGGCCTCACACAGCTCACAGCAACCTCCAACTCCTAGGCTTAGGCGATTCTCCTGCCTCAGCCTCCCGAGTAGCTGGGACTACAGGCGCCCACCACAACGCCCGGCTATCTTTTGGTTGCAGTTTGGCCGGGGCCGGGCCTGAACCCGCCACCCTTGGTATATGGGGCCGGCGCCCTACTGACTGAGCCACAGGCGCCACCCTCTATAGAAAAGTTTTTAAGTGCAAATATAATTTATTCCTTTTTTTGTAAATTGACAAACTATAATTGTGTATATTTATGGTGTACCAAGTGATGTTATAATTTATGAATATAATGTAGAATAATTAAATCAAGCTAATTAACAGATTCATCACCTCAAATATTTATCTTTTTTTGTAGTAAGAACATTCGTAATTTCTTTAATGTAGGGCTATTTAAATCATCTATTCTTGAAGGAAGTTTGGTAGTTTGTATCTTCTAGAGTATTTTTCCATGTTAATAACGCTGTGAAACATATTGCCATAAAGTTGCATATAATAGTTCCTTTGTTATCCTTTAAAAATCTGTAGGAAATGTAGTCTGTTCCCTCTCACTTTCTCTATATTAATGATTTATATCTTCTCTTTTATTTCTGTTCAGTCGGGCTTAGAGTTTATCAATTTTATTGAACTTCTCAAAGAGCTATCTTTCTGTCTCATTAATTTTCTCCAGTGTTTTGGTTTCTATTTCATTGATTTCAGTCTTATCTTTATTATTTCACTTCTGCTTTTCTTAGGGGGGCAGGTATTTGCTCTTCTACATCTAGTTTCTTAAGTGTAAGGTTAGAAATCGAATTTGAAGATCTTTTTTTCCAATACAGGCCTTAAATGCTAATTTTTTTTCTAACCATTAGTTTAGCTATATCCCACAATTTTTGATATGTTGTTTTATTTTTGATTCACTTTAAAATCTTAATTTCCACTGTGACGTATACTCTGATCCATACTTACTTAGAAGTTTGTTAATTTCTAAATACTTAGAAAATTTGCAGATATTATTCTGTTATTAATTTCTAATTTCATTTTATAATGGCCAAAGAAAATACTTTGTCTGATTTCAGCCCTTTTAAATTTGTGGAGCTGTGTTTTATGATTCACAGTATAGTCTATCTCCATATTCATAGTCATAAACAATGTGTATTCTGTATTATTGGATAGAACATCAATTGGCCAATTTTGTTGGTAGTGTTGGTAGTGTTATTCAAGTCTTCCATATCCTTACTAATATTCTTCCTATTTGTTCTATCAATTACTGTAATCTCCAACTATTATCATGGATTTATTTAGCTTTCTTTGCTGCTCTTCCAATTATTCTTTGTATGTTATTAGCTGCATACATATTTAGACTTATTATGTCTTCTCAATAAATTGACCCATTCTTTCTTATGAAATGAACTTCTTTATTTTTAGTGATATTTTTTGCCCTGAAACATTTTTTCTCTGATAGCAATATAGCCACTCTAGTTTTCTTTTGAATAATATGTGCAGGGAATATCTTTTTCTATCTTCTTTTAACCTATATGTGTCTTTATATTTAAAGTTTCTCACGATAACACTTAGTTATATCTTACTTTTAAAAATGTCTGACTTTTCTCTGTTTCTCATTGAGAGTTATGCCATTTTATTTACTGTGATATAGTTGGGTTTATGTTCATTACATTGCTATTTCTTTTTCTCATCTGTTTTTTGTTCCATTTAGTTTTCTCTCTTTCTTTTAAACCTGATTTTTGATTACTATTCTTCTTTTAGTATTTCATTTTATTTTTACTTTGGCTTCTTGTTTCTCCTTGTTTTAGTTATTGCTTTAAGATTTAAAACAAACATTTTTAAGCTAATGTAATATTCCTGCCAATACTATACTATTTCAGGTGCAGCGTAAGAATCTTAAAGGTTTGTGCTTCCATTTCTCCCTCCTATTCTTTGTACTGCTGTTGTCACACATTTTATCTCTCTCTGTTTTAAACTATACATTTTAATTATAAAATGTATGATAAATATTGTTATTATACAATTCATGTATAGTGTGATATCTATATAAGTTATAGACTATACATTATTATTATACATTTATAGCATACATTGTTATTTACAATTATTACATACAATTTATCATTACCTGTGTTAGACACTATGTATATATGTGTGTGTGTGTATATGTATATATATATATATATATATATTTTTTTTTAGACAGAGTATTTCTCTTTCACCCTGACTAGAGTTCAGTGGCATCATTCTAACTCACTGCAACCTCAAACTCCTAGGCTCAATTGATCCTCCTACTCAGCTGCCTGCGTGGCTGGGACTATAGGCATGTGCCACCATGTCTGGCTAATTTTTCTATTTTTAGTAGAGATGGGGGTCTTACTCCTGCTCAGACTGGTCTCCCACTCCTGAGCTCAAGCAATCCTCCCACCTTGGACTCCTAAAGTGCTAGGATACAGGCATGAGCCATTGCGCCTGGTCAGTGGTAGGCTGTTTTGACTGGAGATATTGTTGAAGTCCATAACTAATAATCACTGGAAGCTGGCAGACAGTCCCCATTGTCTTTCTTCTCCAACGGGACAATTCCAAGCCATGGTCGTTTACACCATTTCTTAGAAATTGTTAGTAGGGATGCGCTCCAGTTGCCCATGTTAATAACTTGTTCGTTGACCTATCTTGGATTTCTTTCCTTCTTTTCCTTTTTTCTTAATTTCTCTCTGGAGCTTCCTGGGATCACCTCCCAAATAAACTGCATGCACCTTTTTCAGTCTGCCCATTTGGAGTCTAGATGCTGTGGCTCACACCTGTAATCCTGAAACTTTGGGAGGCCGAGAAGAGAGGGTCACTTGAGGTCAGGAGTTGGAGACCAGCCCTATCAAGAGTGAGACCCCCATCTGTACTAAAAATAGAAAAAATTAGCTGGGCATGGTGGCAGGGGCCTATAGTTCTGGCTACTTGAGAGGCAGAGGCAGGAGGATTGCTTGAGCCCAGGAGTTTGAGGTTGCTGTGAGCTAAGCCGGGGCCTTAGCACTCTAACTCACACAACAGAGTGAGAGTATCTCAAAAAACAAACAACTCCCCCATCCCGCCAAAGCAAAGTCTGCTTATTAGGGAAACTGTCCCAAGACAATAACTATGACAAAAATTGTGATGGTGGTGTGCAATTGTATGAAATTTGGGAAATCATACAATAATAAAAGATGACTTGAAATATTTAATTAACCTTAATAATAGAAAGATAAACAGACTGTCCATTAATAACGTGTATGCTAAATGTTCCCTGCTGGCATGTATGTATTACGTTATGACACACAGTAAGGTTAGGTTAGGTTAATTTGACTCAAAGATTATTGAGTGAATATTACCTAATTGCACTGTAATTTCTGCCTATTGGCAATACTTTTCTTTATGCTTTAACCCAACCTGTTTCTATTGATTTTTTCCATTTTATTTCTTTGTATCATCTGAAACCTTATTAGCCATATTTTATAACTCTTTCAAATAGTAATTTCTTCTTTGCTCTTTTTCCCTAGAACTTTGACTCTAGAAAACAGGTTAGTTTTGTTATTCTCCAGTGCTATTTCCAGATTGTTTTTGCACTAACTCCTATCTTGGTGCTCTATCCTCTTTCCTCCCTTGAAATCCAGGATGTCAGATCATGACCTTCTTTTTCCAGCTTTGTCATTGTCATCTACCAATTTCTAAATAACTCCTCCACATTCCTGAGAAATTTGAATTCCATGTGTTGACCACAGTCTCCTTCTTGAAAATTCAACCTTTGGAATTTATGAACCTAACTTTTGTTTTTCATCCTTATATCTTAGTTCTTTCTTTCTCTGTTACTGTTCCACTGACTCCGCATCCTCCAGCCCCTTGAAAGGCAGGAATTTTCCAAGGTTCTCACCTCCACCCTTACCTCTATTTTCCCTCCTTTCTCTCACTGGGAAAATTCACATATTGAATAAATATCACTTTTTCAGATCTATGTTTAAGCAGGATTAACCTGGGGGTGTTTACAGGACACACCAAAGCTAATGGTGTCCCTGTGATCCCTTCAAACTTACTTGCTGTACTCTACAGAATAATCCTTATAAAACATACAGTAGCCTTGGCTCTGTGCCTGTAGCTCAAGTGGCTAAGGTGCCAGCCACATACACCAGAGCTGGCAGGTTCGAATCCAGCCCAGACTTGCTGGATAACAATGACGGCTATAGCCAGGAAATAGCTGGGCATTGTGACAGGTACCTATGGTCCCAGCTACTTGGGAGGCTGAGGCAGGAGAATCTCTTGGGCCCAGGAGTTGGAGGATGCTACAGCACTCTACCCAGAGTAACAGCTTGAGGCTCTGTCTCAAAAAAAAAAAAAAAAAAAGAAAGAAAGAAAGAAAGAAAGTGAAAAAGGCTCGGTGCCTGTAGCTTAGCGGCTAGGACGCCAGCCACATGCACTGGAGCTGGCGGGTTCAAACCCAGCCCAGGCTTGCCAAACCAAAAAATAGCTGGGTGTTGTGGCGGGTGTCTGTAGTCCCAGCTACTTGGGAGACTGAGGCAAGAGAATCGCTTTAGCCCAAGAGTTTGAGGTTGCTGTGAGCTGTGACGCCACAGCACCCTACCCTGGGCTACATGGTGAGACTCTGTCTCAAAAAAACAAAACAAACAAACAAAAAAACAACAAACATACAGTAGCCTTAATCAAGTTCAATGACCTTCTTTAGTCCTTAATTATCTACATGATACAGAACCCAATTTCATGACCCTACAATAGAAGGTGGTATCTGCTATTTAACCACAAAAATTTACTCTTTTATGTTACAGGGACGATGCCATTCATTCAATCCAACTAATATTTTTTGAGTGCTTCCTATTTTCCAAGCTCTGTTCTAAGTGCTGGAATAAATTGGTGAACACACTTGACCTAGACGCTCTCCCCTAAGGGAGCTCATAGCGGAGGGTAGGGTAGACACACAATAAACAATAGAGATAATTTATAAGGGAATTAGCATGCAAAGAGGTAATAAGTGCTATGCAAAAATAAAGTATAAAGTAGAGCAGTGTAAGAGGGAGTGGATTTGTGTGTGTGTGACAGTGGGGAGGAGAGGGTCAGGCTGCAAAGATTTGAAGGAAATCAGTGAGTCAGTCACATGGCTAGCTCCTGTAGGAGCCTTGTAAACAGCAGGAGCCAGAGTAAAGTCCCAGTGCAGATGTTTGCCTGGTAAGTTGGAGAAGAAGTTCATCTCGGCATGTTTATCCCCTTTATGACCAATAAATTTCTACACCTCTTCCACCAGTCTTTGAGAACATCAGTGTATTACAGTAACTCATAACTCTAAACAGATTCGAAACATTTGTATAGGAGAGGTGGAAATCTATGCTGCATTTTAAAAGACCTCTGCCAAAGTGATTAACATAAAAAAGCGTATGTTATCTTAGCCATTAATCCCTAAGATTTCTAATATGTAACAGTAGAACAGAATAGTACCAATACATCTAGTATTAATACACCTAGTAAATATAGTATATATTGTTAAAGACAAATAGCCCAGCTTTCTTACATTGTACATAGCTTTGGTGAGCTAATGTTCAAAAGTAAAGAACTTTGGTTTTTTTTGTTTTTTTTTAAATCATAGCTGTGTACATTGATATGATCATGGGGCATCATTCACTAGCTTCACAGACCGTTTGACACACTTTCATCACACTGGTTAACATAGCCTTCCTGGCAATCTCTCAGTTACTGTGCCAAGACATTTACATTCCACATTTCCCAAGTTTCACAAATACCCTTGTAAGTTGCACTGCTGCTGTAATCCCACCAATCCCCTTCCCTCTACCCACCTCCCCCCTCCCTAAAGTAAAGAACTTTGATGTGAAACATAACAACATCTGCTTTGTGGGGTGGGTGTTTTAGGGATTTGGAGAGTTACGATGATTGAGGGTACTGCTAGCAGACTGCACAGGGTCTGGGGTGCTCATGCAACGTGTGGGACGCTCTTGCATGAAGAAGAATTGTCCCATGTTCTATACCACTTTGCAAAGTGGTCCCCGACCTTTCTAAATCCCTGAGGACATTCACATTGGTGAGAAACCTGTTTATAATTATCTGGCTCAAAAACATATCTGCATTTCATAAACACTGGGGAGGCTGTATCATCCATTGGTTTTATTTCAAGGTACCTAAAAGGGACATTAAAAAATAGCTATTATACCAGCAGGTATTGGGTCTGAGAGAGCAGAAGTTCACTCAGAAAGAAAAAAAATTTACCCTTAGGTGTTTTTCTCAAATCTTCTTTTAAGGGAATTTTTTTGGGAGAGAGCATTTCCTAATGGGTTCCCATTGCCAGCTTCTCCTTCCCTGAGGTCTATTTAGGTCCTCGTGGCTCACGACAATGTGTGGAGAGTTGTCTGTAGCTCCCCGAGGAGAACTAGGATCCTCTGTCATGAGATCTCTTTTTCCCAGTGCTGGTGGGTGTCATGGACATGATAACTAGACGTTCTGAAACGTCATTTTCTTATTTTTCAAATGGGACGTCATACAGCACCATGCTTATAATCTAAAAACCCAAATAAACAAATGATAAGGATACACCTAAATACTAATTCAGAAGTAGAGTTCACGAAGGTCGGCGTCTTCCACTGCCTACCAGTACTGCCTTTGGAGACAAGAAGTGGGGAGGATGGTAATTCGTATTTCAAAACTGAACGCTCCAGTAGCGCTCCTGCTCCTGTAATTAACTGCATTAATGGTAGGCGATGGTCCACGCTTTTCACAGCTGTTCTCTGGCTTTCAGATTGAGTGATAAGCAATATCTTTGGAAGGAATTGAAGGGAAGTATAAGGAAATGAAGATCTGAATGTACGAGGCTCTGGTGTATGATCATCTTCAGAGTTTGGCTTCCTCCCACAATCTCCCTACTCCTTTTCTTCTCTCCTGTTTGTCTTTGTTCTGGTCCTTGAAATGCCAATCATGCTCCCTTGTCTTATGTCTCCTTGGAACCCTCCTCCTTCAGATATTCTCACACTGTACTTCAGGGCTCTGATCAAAATGTTCCCGCCTTTCTTAACTTCTTTACATAAAATAGGTGTTATTTTGCCCTAACTAGTCATATTCCTTTACCCTGCTTTCTTTTTCCTTGTAGCACCTGACTTTATATGTTTATTTGATGCTTTGTATATTGCCTCTGTCTCCACTAAAATATAAGACCCACAAAGGCAGGGACATTGTCTGAGTCCCTGTTTTATACTCAGTGCCTAGAACAGAGACTGGCATATAATCAGCTCCCAGTTCATATTTGTTCATTAAATGAATTGTGTTCTTTCTTAAGTGTATATTTTTTACCAGATTTGGAGTTCTAGACTGACGCTTTTCCCTGTGTTTCTTCTGCATATTTTCTTCATAATTTAAGCGATATGCTTTCCCAGTAAGAGTTTTGCTTTCTATTTCTGTTTTACTTTTTGAATTTCCTTTTATTAATTAATAAATATTTTTTGCCCAGTCAACTTTTTTTATTTCATCCATACAATTTGTTATTCAGGATTTACAGGACTAGTTAGAAGTTTGGCTACAGAGGTATGCTGGGTTTTGAAGGCTTTTGAACATGGTTCACTATATAAACACTGCAACCATAGACCACTGAATACAGGTGAGATTAATATAACATTTAAAAGGTTTTACAGCAGATTATGGGAACATAGAATCCCTGAAATATTAATGTTTACTGTTTCTGTTGATTAAGGAAAACAGAGGTTACTTGTTACCATTGCAGGGTAGAGAGTATACCATCTCAAAATATGCCATTTTTGTATAAAGGTTATTTTGAGCTCATTTTGAAGGCAAATGAGAAGTACATACAGCAACAGCTCTCAGCCCTTTATTTGCTTAAAAGCAGTATATAGATTTGCAACATTGTCCCCCTTTCCCTCTCTATCATGAAGGATAAAAGTTAATCAATGCAGACAACTTTGTACCCTCATCAGCCCTGAGATGGCCCCAGAGGAATCTATACAATAAATTTCACTACCTAGCCCTTAACCTTCCATTCATTTCTCCATTTACTTGCCTTCCAACAATTTGCTGCCCCTAGAAATTCGAAATCCTTTTCTTTTGTTGTTTTACTTATCTAAATATTTATTGCTTCTCTGCTAAGATCTTCTATAAACTCAAGTTTTTTTTTTTTTTTTTTTTTTTTGTAGAGACAGAGTCTCACTTTATGGCCCTCGGTGGAGTGCCGTGGCCTCACACAGCTCACAGCAACCTCCAACTCCTGGGCTTAAGCGATTCTCTTGCCTCAGCCTCCCGAGTAGCTGGGACTACAGGCGCCTGCCACAACGCCCAGCTATTTTTGGTTGCAGTTTGGCCGGGGCCGGGTTTGAACCCGCCACCCTCGGTATATGGGGCCGGCGCCTTACCGACTGAGCCAGAGGCTCCGCCCTAAACTCAAGTTTTAACCAACATCATTGGGTACTGTCATGTGTAATCACAATGTACATGGTAATAAATTTCTGTTGGTTTTCTTGTTGTGGTGGTGGTTAATCTGTCCTTTGTCAATCAAACTATTTATAAGGCCCTGGCCAGAGAATTTAGGAAGGTTATAAGAAAAATAATTTTTTCCTCCCCTAACCCATAATATACTTACTGGTTACTAGACTGTGGACGCTAAATCCGTGAGAGTGCTAATTTTCTTTACTATGCTCACCTCTGCATTTCAGTACTTAGAACAGCACCTGATACAATAAATGTTTTGAATGAATCACTGAATGTAAAAAGGACTATTGCTGGTGGTGAGGGGGTCTAGGGACTCTGGAGAGTAAAACAGAGCCTCCTCCCATTTCTGTTGTCATCAGAATAGTTCAGGGCCCTATAAGAATGTTCCTAGTTTAGTCAATACATGTTCTCTTATATTTAGTATGGTTAAAGTTACCTATATCAATCATCAACTAATTCTAAGAACAAATTAGGATGAATTAAGTGCTGCTTTTAAAATGCTTTTCTCATATAATTTTGTGCCAGAACAATAAAGCATATTTTCACTTTGCGATCACTTTTGCAACATGATCTCTATAGTAGTTTGAATGATGAACCTCAAAAGAAATGCCAGTGTCCTAATCCTCAGAACCTGTGAGACTGTACAAGATGTGAAGAGAAGCCACACAGAGAAGAGGAGGAGACAACGTGACCACAGATGCAGAGATGGAGTGATGGGGCCACAAGTCAAGGAATGCTGGTGGCTACCAGATGCTGGAAGAGGCAAAGGGCAAATTTTTGCTGATAACCACAGGAAAGGGGGTAGCCCTACTGACACCTTGATTTCTGACTTCTTGATTGTAGAACCATAAAAAAAAAATTTATATTGTTCTAAGTCACTCAGTTTGTGGGGATTTGTAACTGCAGCCATAGGAAACCAATACACTCACTCCTAGGGAATCTCTCTCTTCTTCTAAATACTTTATGTATTTATTTATTTTGAGGCAGAGTCTTGCTCTGTCACCCTAGGTAGAGTGCCTTGGTGTTATAGTTCACACCAACCTCAAAATGTGAGGCTCAAGCGATCCTCTTGCCTCAGCCTCCCAAGTAGCTGGGACTACAGGTACTGGCCACAACGTTAAACCTGGCTAGTTTTTTCCCCCCCAATTTTTAGTAGATCCAGGATCTCAGTCTTGCTCAGTCTGGTCTTGAACTCCTGAGCTCAAGCAATCCACCTACCTCTGCCTCCCAGAGTGCTAGGATTACAGGTATGAGCCACCACGCCCAGCCAATACTTAAGTTTTTAAAGAGCAGGGTCAGAGTGAAATTGAGATTTCCCTTATACCCCTTGTTCCCCACATGCACAGCCTCTCCATTATCATCAGCATCCCTAGAGTGATACCTTTGTTCCAACTGATAAACTTGCATGGACACATCATTATCACCCAAAGCCCATGGTTTACATTAGAGTTCCTTCTTAAGCACTTTATGTGTTGGGCAAGTGTATTATGATATGTATCCATCATCATAGGTTTATACAGGGTATTGTCATTGCCTTAAGAGTCTTCTATTTGTCACTGATTTAGCCTTCCCTCTCCCTTAACCCCTGCTGGAAACCACTGATCTTTTTTTTTTTTTGTAGAGACAGAGTCTCACTGTACCGCCCTCAGTAGAGTGCCGTGGCGTCACACGGCTCACAGAAACCTCTAACTCTTGGGCTTACGCGATTCTCTTGCCTCAGCCTCCCGAGCAGCTGGGACTACAGGCGCCCGCCACAACGCCCGGCTATTTTTTTTTTTTTTTTTGGTTGCAGTTTGGCCGGGGCTGGGTTTGAACCCACCACCCTCGGCATATGGGGCCGGCACCCTACTCACTGAGCCACAGGTGCCGCCCCACTGATCTTTTTACTATCTCCGTAATTTTTCCTTTTTCAGAATATCCTGTAGTTGGAATCATACAATAAATTGCCTTTTATAATTCTCTGGAGTTCTAATCAATCTCTTTTGACTCTGATTCTGTCATTTTTGTTGACCTTCTGTTCTTCCAGTGTACACTGGCAGTGTCATGACAGATTCTCATTTATCAATGGCTTTTGCTATTGCTTGTGAGGTGAGCTGTTCCCCAGCAGTGAGGTGGAGTGACTAGGTGGGGCTAATTTTATACATAACTATGCTAACAATGCACTCCTTAGTGACTATAGTCAATTTTGACCATTTTTACTTTACTGCCCAAATCATAAATGAATATACAGAGTAGTGAACTCTGCTGAACTCACTGTATTTTGTATTATCTCTGTTTTAATCATGGAAATAGGGCTCAGATATTTAAGTAACTTGCAAAAAGATTCTCAGCAGATAAGTGGCAAAATTGGAACATGAATCTTAGTCTTGTTAACTCTCAGCCATGTCGCATCTCTATACCTTCTTGAAACACAGCATGAGCTCTGCTCGCTTAGAGAGATGAATACAGGCTCAACAGAACAGCCATGAAAGTCTACAAGTAGGGCGGCGCCTGTGGCTCAAGGAGTAGGGTGCCGGTCCCATATGCCGGAGGTGGCGGGTTCAAACCCAGCCCCGGCCAAAAAAATCACAAAAAAAAAAAGAAAGTCTCCAAGTAAATATTTAATCTGGGACCTAAAAGGTGGACCAGGGTTGGATTAGGGAGAAAAGGCATTGAAGAAGGGCATTCCAGGCCTGACCTAGTTAATGATCTGAATCTCTTTCCTTGCCAACTTTTCTTGGTAAGTTGCCATAAAGTTCTTCACCCAGTCGAGCTGTGCCTAAGATGAGGAAGCTTGCCTGAGGCTTTGGTTATGAAGATGGAGTCGAAAGCAGCAGAAGCAAGATGCAGTGGAGTTTTCATCCGTCAGTTGCACTCTGTTTACCCAGCTATTTCTGTGCACCTGGAGGGTGGCAGGTGGGGGGCAAATACCCTACCAGATAGGAAGTGGGAGGGACAAGCGCACTTCTGATCCACAGTCAGGCTGGATCACGTGCCGTTCACTTCACCTACCCATGTCGGCTGTGCTCTGCCACCCTGAGCAGGCCCATTGGACCCTGGCCCAACATGAGAAATCAACAATGCAGTCTAGTGTTTATCGTGTAGGTTACTTTTCTGGTCAAGATGGTAAATTAAGATGATAAATTAAGATGGTAAATTAAATTTGATTTCTCCATTTTAGGTTACAGCATTTGATGCAGAAAACTGACGATCTCAGTCAAATCTAGGTCAATTAGCTTTTTGAGATTTGTGACTCGTAACATTCCAGAGTCTCTGTTTTCCATCTCTAAAATGATTACACTGCCCCCACCCCAAGTAAATCAGACATGGCTCTCTTTAGCAAACTTAGTACTCCCGTTATTACTTGAATAATATCTGTTTTTCAGTTTGGACTATAAACTCCATACAGGCAAGGATTGTGTGTTCTGATTTCTGCTGAATTCTCAGATTGGGGTAGCATTTGTTTCACAGATGAGGGGCTCATTAAACATTTGTTGAATCAATGAATAAATGAAACACATATTACCTCACATTCCTAAGAGGGCTGAAATCAAAATGGTTCCAAGTAACCAAGGATGAATGAAAACATACATCTTTGGCTTCCTCAATACAATACAGGGCTGCCTCGACACAGATGTCAGAGAACAGCTCATACTCTTGCTTCGCACCATTCTTTGCATCACAGGCTTTGTCACCTATGTGTCACATCTTTGAAACTATATTGTACATACCCTGAGTGTACATCCCTGGGTGTCTCATGTATATTTATTTCACCGGGAAGGAAGGAAAGAAGGAAGGAAGTTATTTTATGCCACAGTATGCTATTTTTCACAGTTTTATTTTGTTTTGTTTTTTGTAAAAAAACTACATATCAAAAATTCCCTTCCTGGGTGAATAATCCATTATTTATGAAAGGGAGCACTGAATCACATTAGCTAGGTCTTGAAAAGTGTGGCCAGGGAGAAAGCTCTCATCTGGCCCAGGATATTGTCTCTCTAGGAAAGTCTTGAAATATACCTTTAGGTATAAAGCTGTGGAATATTAGCATTATCTCAGAGGTAATACATGTGAAAAGACACTGATGATGAGGTAAGGGGACAAAGTGTAAAGTTTTTCTTTCTGCCTTATTTGTTTTGAGTAGGTCTGGCTCTTTCCGGAATCCTCTGTTTGTCCAACTGATCTATGAAATGGGTGTGTGAGCACCACACCCCCCACAGGACTATAACTTTGACGTCAGCAGGCTTCACTGCTGCTGTTTATCTCAGGAAAGAGAACACCATGGGAGAGGTAGAATCTGTCTTAATTATCTGTCTGCCCACATGCCAGGTGCCACTTGCCTAATGTTCAGACTGAGATTGACATCAAATGGACCAGCCAAGCAAGGAAACATTGAACAATAAAAACAAAAGGCAGAAAAGGAGCCCAAGAGGCGCTGCTGAGTGAGCAGAGCTCACTGCTGTTTCAGGAAGGTCTGGTAGAGATGCAATATGACTGGAAGTTAAGGAAACCCAGATCCAGGCTGGGTGTGGTGGTGGTTCACGCCTGTAGTCTCAGCACTCTAGGAGGATGAGGCAGGTGAATCGCTTGAGCTCAGAAGTTTGAGACCAATCTGAGCAACAGCAAGACTCTGTCTCTAAAAATAGCCTGGTGTTCTGGTGGGCACTTGTAGTCCTAGCGACTTAGGAGGCTGAGGCAACATGATGGCTTGAGCCCAAGAGTTTGAGGTTGCTGTGAGCTTTGATGCCATGACACTCTACCAAGGGTGACAAAGTGAGACTCTGTCTCAAAAACAAAAACAAAAACTCAGATTCATATCCCAGTTTTGCCAATTATCTGCTGAAGGTCTTTTTGCTTACATGTTTGAGCCCTACTTCCAAGATTAAATCAGGGATAATAATACAAAACTCCCAGGGTTTTTATAAAAATAAGAGACATGTATATAACACATCACACCATTCTGTAACTAGTAAGAGTTATGGAAGACAGAATTTTGCTTCAAAAAATAGTCCCTTGCCTACCCATAAATTTTGTTTTACTTAGTTTTGCTTTCCTCCTGAAGCATCTTCCTTGTAAACTCACCCTTAGCTGTAGATGAAGTTATTGGAAATGAATTACAAATGAGTATAAATTTGTGTCATGCCTATGGTTACCATCTCTCTGAAGGCACCCTGATGATGATGTCTTATTCCATGTCTTTTTTTTTTTTGTAGAGACAGAGTTTCACTTTATTGCCCTCAGTAGAGTGCCGTGGCGTCACACAGCTCACAGCAACCTCCACCTCCTGGGCTTAGGCGATTCTCCTGCCTCAGCCTCCCGAGTAGCTGGGACTACAGGTGCCCGCCACAACGCCCCGCTATTTTTTTTGTTGTTGCAGTTTGGCCGGGGCTGGGTTTGAACCTACCACCCTCGGTATATGGGGCCGGCGCCCTGCTTACTGAGCCACAGGCGCCGCCCTTATTCCGTGTCTTATGATCACACTTGACACTGAGTAGGGATCCAGCTTGCTTAGAGCCAGAGCACAATCACTTTTTGCTCTTCTTGAGAGTATCCTCACTCCAGCTTTCTCCAGGCTTCCAGAACTCATAAAGCTCTCTAGAGTAGGAAGAGGAACTATGAAAATCATTGGTGTGTCAAGCAGGTGTGACTCTGCCCTTGGGGAAGAGTCTTGAGGAAGCGAGCATAGACCTGCAGTCCAGGCAGAAATAGGAATTTTTCCCAAGGCCAAGAATAGAGAACCCAAATACCCAAAGAAGGGTTGAAAAGTAAGAGAGAAGGAGGGAGCGTTAGCCATTAATTTAGCCAAGGTATCATCGCATTTATGAGTAGGTAACCTTGGACCTGTTACTTAATCTAAGTCTTATTTTTCATAGCTTTAAAATGGGGATAATGAATACCTACCTCCAAAGTTTATTATCATGATTAAATAAGATAATGTTAGTGAAACACCTTGCAGATTACCCAGTATTTAGCAGGTACTCAAAAATAATCAGTTGCCACCTCCTTTCCACAAATCCTCTTTCTCATACAGTGGTGTGTTGGAGTTGGCTCACACTGCAGTTATGGCCAAGTGTATACACCTCTTCTCCGCTTCATGTTCAGGGGTAGTTTGAAATTTCCTATGGTGGGAGTAGTTGCACCACGAAAATAGGCAAATGCTATAAGTAAGAGCTTCTTCAACACCTCCCCTCCCTTCTGAAATCTCATTTTTTAAAACATTAATCAGTATTGATCAGGATACTGATCAGTTAGTTTATCTTGGAGCCTCAGTTTCCTCACCTTAAATGAGGGCGAGTAAACCAAATTCTATTAGTTTCACAGGAATTTTGTGTCAACATATTAATAAAAAATGGAAAATGACTGAGAGTAGTAATGATTAACATTAATTTTAGCTAGAGAAGGTGCCTATGGTACTTTTTCATAAAAAAAAGTTTCCTCAAGTCTCAGTTTTCTCAGGGATGTAGAAGACCACAAAGGTGAACATTTCAAGCAGAATAAGTTGCCTGCTTACCTCCTAACCAAATACATTCAGCAAGCATATGTGTGCTAAGTCCTATGATAGGTGCCAAGGGGATAAAAGTGGTGATGACAGACCCTCTGCCTTCAGGGGGCTTGTAGTCTCTGGGGAGACAACCTAGCCAACCAGAATAATTATTCTGAGTGATAATGGTTATGCCAGGGGTGAGCATAGGTTGCTCTAAAACTATGCTGTCTAATGGAGTAGCCACTAGCCAGGTATGGTTATTGAATACTTGAAATGTAGCTAGGCCAAACTGACATGTGCTGTAAATGTAAGATACACAGAAGATTTTAAATCTCAGCATTATAGAGGCAAGGGAAATTTGCCCTTTCCCCAGAAATTTCTCTGTAAGATCAACTCACAATTAAGTCACATTAATAAAAGAAAGGATTTATTTATTCATTTATAATGTGCAGAAGAAGGAGAAATCATAGAGTCATAACCCAATTTTCTCATAGAGTTCAGATATTTTCACGCACACCTTGTAGAGGGATGGAGGGAGACTGAGGAGTACAGGGTGATAAACAATTGCTAGGGAGGTCGCTGGGGAAGACCAGATGAAACATGAATTACTATCATAAAAATGAGCCCTTATTTTTGTTTTAAATTGGCCAGTGGTTCAGTTAGGTAGAGACCAACTAGGAGTGCAAGAGTTTAAAAGAAAGTATTTCAACAAGACAAGCTGTCAAGGCTCATAGGAATTATACACAGAAAATGAAACTAAAAAATTCTGGACAAGATCTGTAAATTTTAAAATATTTTCCAAATGGTGCCATCTGCTCATACAGCCATAGAGAGGCTGTTGGAACTTTCCAGCACTGGGTTGGATTTTCTTCACATAGCTGCCTAAGCCAAATCTTGCCACCCAGATTGGCAGGAGAATTTCTGAGCAAAGAATGCCATTAGTATATGTCTGCATAAGAATCCCGAAAGGAACAAAAATGAAATGAGAATGTACCTCCATAGAACACTATTTCAAACTATACTTCCTTCTATTGAACTAAAAGATGAAATGCCCCCTGTTGTTATAATTTTTTTTTGAGACAGAGTCTCCCTCCATTGCCCAGGCTAAAGTGCCATGGTGTCAGCCTAGATCAAAGCAACCTCAAACTCCTTGGTTCAAGCAATCCTCCTGACTCAGCATCCTAAGTAGCTGGGACTGCAGGCGCTCACTACAAAGCCAAGCTAATTTTTCTGTTTTTTAGTAGAGATGGGGTCTTGCACTTGCTCAGTCTGGTTTCGAACTCCTGAGCTCGAGCAATCCAGCCCCCCTTGGCCTCCTAGAGTGCCAGGATTACAGTCCTGCCTCCACGTTATTATCACCACCTGTCCAATTCATAACCATTCTGCAAATCTCAAGTCTGGGAGAGAGTGGGATGAGCCAGGGTATTGGACGCAAACCTGGGTACAAATCTAGACTCAACATCTTCTTAGCTACGTAAGGTTGGGCCTGGTTAAATCTCACTGTGTCGCAATTTTCTGAGTAAAACGAGAAGAACAACATTTAGCATTTAAGTTGTGAGAATTAAAAAATTAGAGCACAGGCGGTGCCTGTGGTTCAGTGGGTATGGCGCCGGCCCCATATGCTGAGGGTGGCAGGTTCAAACTGACCCCAGCCAAACTGCAACAAAAAAATAGCCAGGTGTTGTGGCGGGTGCCTGTAGTCCCAGCTACTGGGAGGCTGAGGCAAGAGCATCGCTTAAGTCCAGGAGCTGGAGGTTGCTGTGAGCTGTGTGATGCCACGGCACTCTACCGAGGGCGATACAGTGAGACTCTGTCTCTACCAAAAAACAAAACAAACAAAAAATTAGAGCACAGGCACTCAAATCAGTATTTACACATTATTTCCTCTTCATGTTCCTTGGCTCCCCTTGTCCCTACCTATTTCCTTTCCTTGAAAATTTCCAGTACATGTAGGTGCAATGCAAAAACTTACCATCTTGACTGCAGTCTTATTTTATGAAGTAAGTTTTCTCTTACCAGGAAGAGCTTGGCATGAACTTTCTTTTCCTTCTTCTGACTTTACCTTCTGCTGCTTCTCCCACTTCCTCCCACCAGTGCCTAGAAAAACTGATGCTTCACCAATCCTTGCAGGCATCCTGACTAGAGGGCTCCCATCCTTCCTAGAGGCCTCCAGGAAAACAGCTCCGTCAAGCATAAACTGTCCGGACAAATGTACAGGAAAAGTTTACTACCAGAAAGTGAAGCAAAATGTTACTGTTGGACAAGCAATCGGACTGCGAGGGAAGATGCCAAGTCTTTCTGTGTTTCCACAGAGTCACTCCTTAGTCCTTACAGCATCTACCTCAACAGGCAACTGGACACGCTTTCCAATATGCTCTCTTTCCACCTCCCTCCCAACATTTTCTTCTTCTTTGTTCTTCCTGTGGCACCTGGAGGAACACTTTCTGGTCTCTGTGACCCAGGGAATCACTGGTGGCTTCATCCAGAAGTGACTCCAGGGTCTTCCCAGGTATAGAAGGAAAAAGCTTTAAGTCATTTCGAGTCTCCTGAGGGCAGCAATCCAGAGCAACATTGGTTTTGCTAGTAGAGAATCCTGCTTGGAGAATGAGCTCATGGCCTTACTCTGTGGACAAAGCATCTGTTTCTTTATTGCCTTATAACAAAATGCCTCCCATTTATTGACCACTTATATTTAAGCCTATCAAATACATACTATTATTATCCTTGTTTTACAAATGAGGAAACTGAAGTACAGAGAGTTTGAGTGACTTGCACAGGGTCTATATGTATCATCTAATCAAAAACTGCATTGCTACCACCCAAAATTAAATAAGGTTCATGGAAAAGAAAATCCAAGTCTGCTTCCTAAGGCTTAATGAATGGACTTGCTCCCCCTTAGAAGTCCTTGAGATTCTTCTGTGAGTGAGTGGGTGACCTGAGAGTCTTGTTCTCCATCCAGTCCCCAGCCCATCCAGTGGAGTTAGTGTTCAGACAGTAAGGACGTTTCTCCAGGCCTCCTCTGGCCTCATGTGGTCAGTGGGGAGCCCAGGAATCTTGGTAGGGAGATGAGCATTCCCACAGGGTACATCTCAGGAAGCTTCATAACCAAGTGATGTGGTTGTCACCAGGCTGAGAAGTAAGGATCACATAACAATAAAAGGGAAGGAGAAAAGCTCCGCTTATCAGAAAGGAGGACGGAGGAAGAAAAACCATGAATCCAACCTATGTACTTCTTTTAATTTTTGGAGACAGAGTCTGTCTCTGTCACACTGGGTAGAGTGCCATGGCACCATAGCTCACAAATAACCTCAAACTCCTGGGCTCAAGTGTTCCTCTTGCCTCAGCCTCCCCAGTAGCTGGGACTACAGGTACCTGCCACAACACCCAGCTAGTTTTTCTATTTTTAGTAGAGACGGAGTCTCACTCTTTTTTTTTTTTTTTTTGGTTTTTGGCCGGGGCTGGGTTTGAACCTGCCACATCTGGCATATGGGACCGGCGCCCTACTCCTTGAGCCACAGGCGCCGCCCGAGTCTCACTCTTGCTTAGGCTGGTCTCGAACTCCTGAGCTTGAGCAATCCACCCACCTTGGCCTCCCAGAGTGCTAAGATTACAGGCATAAGCCATTGCCCCAGCCAATAACCTGCGTACTTTCATTCCGAGGGAGCAAATTCAACAGAATATTCATTAGAATTAGCAATCTGACTGTGTATCATCAAAGTGCCATGAGAAGGTGAACACTGAGGGACCTTGTATTTTATTTTAAATACCCCACTGGTTATCAGTGGCAGCAAGCTAGATGAACAAACAGTCTGAAAATCCTCAACAGAAAAAAGGTGCTTTAGGTAAAACAAAATCAAATGAAATATTTTTGTCCTTAGAGAAGCTATACTCAACTTGACTGTGTCTTTAAAAAGGGGCCTCAGCAGGTGGAAATCAGATCCTCTGTTTCACCCTCCACAAGTGCAGTAGTCTTTTCCTTATTCCAATGTTGCAAGGGGAGGTGAACAATTTAAGTAGTCTTTTTTTTTTCTACATAGCAAGGCTTCACTGTCAGAAAAAATTCTTTCTCTGGTTCATTTATTTCATGATTTGACACAGGCCTGTAATGATATGCCAAACCAGAAAAACAGGTCAGCATTAACTTGATGCTTCCAATAAGAGAAAAATACAGTCTACCTTGTTAAGGGGCCTATTGATAATGAAACTTAATATCAAATCCTTAAGTCACAATGGATAATTTCATGGATATGTAAACAGCTTGTTTCCTTAAGATTCACTGAGAAAAAAGAAGCTTCCCATTTTTCCAGGAGCAGGAAGCAGAGTGCCCTGCTTGTTGGGAATGTACAACGTATGCCCTCCCAGCTCCCACGTCATAATTGTCCCCGGGAAGCCGATCATTCAGCCGGCTCCAAAATGCCTGACCTGCTGAGGCTCTTGGGAAAAAGAACTTTTTGCTCTTTTTGATGTGCTACAAATTTCCACCAAGAGCTTCCAGCCTTCAGAGGAAATTAAAGTAATTATGTTTTTGCTATTATGAAGAGGCCGCTGTCTTTCACATTAAACCCATCTGGTTACATTTTAATTTATACAGTTAATATTTGCTGAGCGGCATCTATGAACCAAATACTGTGGAAAACCCTTAACAACAGCCATTCTCCCAGGTAGAGGGCCACAGGAGACCTGGGGAGGTTTTCTTTTCCTTTTTTCACTTTAATAGCTTTGTTGAGGTTTAAGTCACACACCATAAAATTTACCCCTTTTAAGCGTACCATGGTTGTTAGTAAATTTACAGAACTGTGCATTGTTGCAATCCAATTTTAGAACATTTCCATCACCTCTGGAGATTTAAAAAAAAATTAAAAAACATCCACGCCAGTGAAGTCAAACATTTTGAAAGTGATTGAGGCAGCTTCCCGAGTGGTGGTGACAGCAGCACACACTGGGAAGGACTGCTGTTGAGGGTATAAACACGAGTGCCGCCTCGTCGCCGCCCTCGGGGGCAGCTGCTGTTGACAAGCAGAGTTTCTCAACCTCAGGACCGTGCACATGTGGGGCTGGATAGCTCTTCCCTTTGAAGGGCTGTCCTGTGTACTGCAGGCCCTTAACAGCATCCTTTATCTCTATTCATTCGATGCCAGTAACGCCTGTTCTCCCCCACTGCCCTAAACTGTAACCACCAACAGTATCTCTAGACACTGCCAAATGTTCTGGCAGGAGTGGGGTGGGGATTGCATCGGTTGAGAAGCAGCAGTTTACAGTGGTGACAAGACATGATTAAGAATAAATTGAAACCTTCACAGAAAAATATTAAAGATGGAAAAGCAATGCTGTAGCAATTTAAATAAAGAAGAGGAGGAGGGCGGTGCCTGTGGCTCAAAGGAGTAGGGCGCTAGCTCCGTGTACCAGAGGTGGCGGATTCAAACACGGCCCCAGCCAAAAACTACTGCAACAACAACAATAACCAACAAAAAAAAAAAGAAGAGGAGGAGATCTCATGTGTACTTCAGTGTGGTACAGGGGTAAGATGGTAGTCTCCAAAGCAATGTAAGGTTTAGACTGATATCCTGGTTCTGCCTCTGGCTGGTTTTATGTTCTTGGACAAGGTAGCCAAATTTTATGAGCCTGGTTAGCGTTATCTGTAAAATGAAGATAATAACAGTTAGTTTGCTGTACCCTTGATGTGGGAAGTAGGTATGTGCCCAGTATTTGGCACACAGTAGCCACTGTCTGTATAGCCTGACATGGGCTGGGCTTACCTGGCTGTTAAAATTCTAACACCGAAGTCATGCTTGACTTCTGCAATTACAAGACATACAAGATGACAAACATTGTCAGTATGTAGTGAGCATAACAATTTTAACACAGTTTTTTCCTTTCTTAAAATATGCATACTTTTTTGGGGCACCCTCTGTATACTATCTTATTTAATCTTCACAAACAACTCTGTGAAGTGGGTAGGTAGTATTATTTTTTCACTTAATGACAAAGCATCTGAAATGCAAAGAGGTGAAGTAACCTGTGTAAGATCACGGGGGTAGCAAGTGGTCAAGCCAGGATTTGAAACTAAGGCAACCAAATGCCAGAGCCTGCCTCTCCCCACCTGCGTACCACATGGCAAGGGGAAACTGCGGGAGGACATTGTGGAGAGGCATACCGGACTGACATTGTCACATTAGCCATCTACTCTCTCAGCTCACTTTCTCAGCATGCACTGCGTTCAACCCTCGTTAACAAGTGCCTGCAGCTCAGGGAGCACAGGGAATTTGTCCAACACGCTACTCTGTCACAGTGATTAGACTGAAACTTGATTGTCCTTATTGTGCAAATCCTTATTTTGTGACTACTTCACAATTGTCTTACTTCCAATTGTAGGCAGCTTTGAATGCTGTAGCTTCACAATTACTTTAAAGATACTAGTTTTACACTCATCATTTCTGGAACAGATAGTGGTGGAGTACATGCTTTGGACTCGAGCCACAGAGTTGCAGGAAACCAAGTCCTGTTTGTCCTGATAGGGGTCCCAATCTTGCAGGGAAGCAGACCCACAAACAATTAGTTCTAACAGTAGGAGAGTAGAAAAAGCACTTTGTCTAGGAGAAAGGAGGACGAAATCCACCAGAGGGAGCAGAGAATTGGGGATGGTGTTTGAGTAGAGACTTTAGGAATAAGCCCAAAGGACACTCTGTGGGCAGAGACTATTCCTAGTTCTTCAGACAGTGCTGTGCAGGAGAGCACAAAATCAAACCAGTTTAAAGATTAGTAAACAATAGGATGGAAAATTGAGAGAAGGCAAATTATTAGTCTAGTCAGGAAGCTATTCTGGTAAATTGGAAATAAGATGGGGGAGATTCTGGAATCCTAAATGAGAGTCGTTAGAGTGGAGAAGAAGGTAAGGAGAGACAGTAAAAAATACTGTGTGAGGTGAATGTGAAGTTATTAGGGCTTCCCTGTGTTCTATACTGGGCAAGGGGAAAAAGGCAAGTTTGAGGCTTTATAATTTACCCCTGGATCCAGTCAGGTGATGTCCTGTGCATAAAACTTGCCCTCCCCTCTCCCATACACGTAAGATTCCTTCATTTACAGGTCTTTTAGGGTTAGAAAGTTGCCCTTTGGCAATGTAAATGTTTTTGGGAGGGCACATGGTGTCTGAGAGGTAATGACAAATTTTCCCAAATTTTAATTTTGTCTCTGCAGATAGCTTGTGAGTGAAAATTCTCATTCTGAGTAGCTCTTATTATTAGAAGTATACTATTTTTATTTCCATGTTTGCATTAAGTAATCAAACTCAGTTCTGAAAATAAGTACAAGTATGTATTTACATCTTTCCCTTTTTCTATCCTCATTTCTCCCTTCCCTGTTTTTTTCTCAGCAAAGATTTTCCAGAGGTTTTTATGAGTTAGACATTGACTGGGCCTTTCCTGGTTCTGAAGATCGAATCATGAGTGCGTGTTGTGCTCTGCTGGAGTCCAAAGCCCACCAGAAGATGACTGTATTCTCAGGAAGCTCACAGTGTATTCTGATCCAAAGTCCTGCTTTTGTGGAATTTGTACGTTAGTTGATCACTTTGCAAAACTCTGCGTGCCCTCCCTTATTCCTGCTTAATGGGGAGGGTGGGCCCTTTCTCTCTAAGCATGTAATGTAAAGCTCACGAAAGACAAGGGAGGCAGAGGAGGGTTTATATTGCAGGAAGAAAAATGTCTTCAATATAAAAATGTCACTTAGCCGAGTGGTGCCTGTGGCTCAAAGGGATAGGGCGCCAGCCCCATATGCCAAAGGTGGTGGGTTCAAACCCAGCCCCGGCCAAAAACTGCAAAAAAAAAAAATGTCACTTAGCCTTACTGTTAATAGTGACTTTTCACTGTTACATTCTCCCACCCGGAACAGACCCCCAGTCATGCCTCCCTCCCCCCGTCCTCCCCATGTCCCTCCTCCTGCCTTAAATCATCCTCTTTGCTATCTGGGGAGGTATCCAGTACCCAGCAGCTCATGGATCGGTCCACGGCAATCAGAACGCATTTGTTTAACAGAATGGAGCCTTTTTAGGTGGAATTTAGTGGTTGCAAATAGCTGATCTCCTTTTTCTTTCCTCTCCCCCAGCATTCTCTGTCTCAACTACTACATGGTATCTTTTCTTTAAAAGATTTTAGTCTCTTGGGAATGAGGCCTAATAAAGATTTTAGTGCTAAAATCGCTCCAGAAAGGGAGAGACCAAAGGTAACTGTGTGGATTAAGGGAAAGTTCTTCCTTCCATCCATTCATCCGTCCAGTCATTGATCTATCTAACCATCTATTGAAAAAGATTCTCTCCTTGGCCAAAATCTAGTCAGAGTCCCTGGAACTCTTTTCTCAACTAGGCCCTGACTTTTGGGCTTCTGAGTTCATCTCTGCATTTTCCAGTTTTAACAAGAATCCACTAAGTCATTTCTACTGGACCTCCTCCCCGCAGTATCCCATCACTTGTGGTACCTCATCAGGCTCCTCCTCTTCCACCATCCTCTCACGCAGTCTGACCACCCTGGCCTGCCCTCAGCAAGACTCCTGTTGCGTCGTTTTAGCCAGATTTCCTCTTAGAAATTTTCTATCTGCTGATCTGCACTTTGCTCCTTGGCTATAAACCCTCACTTGTCCTTGTCATACTTGTAGTTGAGCCCAGCCTCTCTGCACGCTGCAAGACTCCATCGCCATAGCTCCCCTGTATACTTAGCACGATAGCCCCGCGTGAGTGAAGTTTGACTTACTGTTCTTTCCCAAGGGTCAGAAGAAATAATTTCTTCCTTTAACATCATCCAGCCAGCCACCTAACAAACACGGGTTGCCAGATAGCTGAGTGCCAGTCTGCTCTAGCCATTGGGTGTGGAGTCATAAACAAGACAGCAAAGGCCCTGCCCCATTAGAGTTTCCATTCTAGTTGCAGGAATATGAATTTTGATTCCTGTCTTGAAGGAAGAATAGGAGTTCACTACGCAGCTGGGGGAGTCAAGACGCTCCAAGTGGAGAGAAGAGGATACACAAAAACTCCAAGGCAAGAAATTATGTGAGTACAGCTAACCTGCCATGAGATTTAGTGTGGTTGGCTCAAACAACATGTACTGGGAAGGCAAGAACGGGGAGAGAAGGCTGGGCCAGTCAAGCACACAGCCGGGACTGTGGGTGCTATCCTGTGGAGGGGGGCAGGTCTGACAATTCATGCAATGTCTCTGCCTTTCTTTGTCCTGCCACTGTGCCCTCTCCTTCTATTCCAGTCAACACATTTGCTTGTCATTCTCATTAAATGCATCAGTGGAGATGGGAGCATTTAATTTGAGCAGACATGGGTCAACATCATCTGGAGAAAAGAACCCAGACCCACCGCATACATTCAACGTGATTGGGACAAGTGTGAAAGCAGCACACCTCAGCTCCTCCTAATTCAGTCCCATCTGCTCAGCCCCCTCTACTTCTTGGCTGGTCTTCCTCGCTAATTCTATTTTCCCACTCCGTAGTCCCCTTTGCTCCCTGTACTCACACACTCTGCCCTCCTTGTTGCCTCTCCTGTTGTCTTCTGACTTGTCATGGTATGTTATGATAGTTGCTGGATTTCCCTAACCAGGAAGGGTTAAATTCTTAGAATCTCTCTCCCTTAATATGAGGGAAGTTACTATAATACAAAACATGATCCAATCTGAATCTCATCACATCTTAGATTCATGGAATTCTAAAGACAAGATTTGGACAGAACCCTAGGGACTGTCTTGTGAAACTAAGAAAACACTTAGTTTCAGAGAAACTTGTCTCAGGTTAGCAAGGCACTGGAGTTGGAAGCAACAGAGGCACATTCTGGTTCCCTTTCTCAGGGTGGGTGTGCAGGGACGTGTGTACCTGCATGTGTGTGTAGGACTGTTGGGATGGGTGTTGAGGTCTTGGCCTACACAATCCCAGCAGCCACACACCCAGGCACTGTGGGTGCTGGAACATTCTTTAGCTTCTGCAGATGATACAGCAGAGTCTGAACTGTTCAGCCATGGCCCTGGCAGCAGGGAGTCCTTCCTCCCTAGTCAAGGGCTATGCTTTGCCAGGTCCCGACTCCTCCCAGTCTCTGTATCTACTGATCCTGCTACTTCGTCTTCTTTAGGTTAATAACTTGAAGAAAACCTCATCCATATTTTGGTTTCTGCTTACTGGTTCACTCTGTGGTTCATTCAGCTCCTGCCCATTGCTAAGTCTCTCACCTTCTGTCTCACCTTCACTCCCCTGATGGAGGCACTGGCTGGTGCATTTAGTTTCACAGTTCCTTCTTTGGGAAAAATTCCTGTGCTAGACATGTTGAATGGTGCCCCCTGGCCTGTGGTCAGCTATTCTACTGCCCATCACCTGTGACCACATAGTCTGCTTTCCCCAGAAGAGGCAGAGGTGGCAGGCCCTGGCCCTGACATGTGTTGATCCTCCTTCCTGAGCAGATTCTCCCATTCTATTAGTGATGAAAGTGGGGTTAAATTGGGACACTCACACGCCTGGCCCAGTGCTCTTCCCATTCAGCCGAACTCACCTGGGTTCTCAGTGGTTCTGGGAGCCTCTTCCTCACCAGCTTCCTGCCTCTTAGCTCCTCCTGTCCTGCAGAACAGCCCATTGTTTCTACCAGAGAGCAAGGCCCTCTCTCAGCTCTCGGAATTATTGAACAGGACCTGTTTAATTAAAATTGAGAATGGCTTACTCTATTTCCTTGGGTATTTACATTTTTAATAATGCCTTAAACTGAATAAATTAGCCTCTAATGTGGCAGTCAGACTATGCTAGAAGGAAAGAAAGTTTTGAGAGTCTCATGTAGCCATTGACTCTGGTGGCTACTGTGGATACTTGCAATAACCAGGGATTCTGACTTGTTGTAGAAATGTTTCACTGGAGATTAGAAGACAAATCAGGGCTTTAATGTTATTGGCTCACCGTCAAGTTAATGGTCCTCTCGGTGGTCTCTGGCTACTCAGAGTAGACTCCAGAAGCCTTTCTTGGCCCGCAGCATCCACACAGTCTGCCCTCTGCTTCCCTTTTCTCCCATGTTGTAACATTCTCCCCTTACTCTGCTGGTACACAGGTCTATCTTCAGTCCCTCAAATGGGCCAAGCTCTCTAAAAGGCCTTAGCCCACCTTTTCTAAGATATTTCTCCTTCCACATGATCTCTTTCCTTTCCTTTAGGACTCAGTTTTAAGTGTACCTTCTCAGAGTTTTTGCCTGACCATGTCATTCAAAATTTTGTTACTCGTAGAACTTACCAAAATATGCAATTATTTTACTTATTTCTGTCTACTTGTTTCTCCCTCTGCTTTCCAACAGGTTTGGGGAAGACCATGTAAACTCTGGAATCCCCAGACCCTAATGGAGTAGCAGGTAGTAGCAGATGTTTGGCAACTATTCAGCATTATATTTCTGGTGACTTTTTCCAGGTATGGCACTGGGAGAAAGCATCCTGTAAGGTGAGATGTGTCCAAACCCAGATTTCGAAAGGCAGGATTTGGTCTATAGATCCAAGGTTGAAGTTGGTCTGCATTACTTGGTGTGGTAGCTGAATAATTCCCCCTGCCAAAGATGGCCATGTCCCAATCCATGGAACTTGTGAATTTCTCTTGGCCAGTTAGTCAGACAAACCCAGCCCAAGATAGGGGTAAGTATGATATAGGTGTTCAGGCCAGAATTCCAATTTTTAAGTGCCTGGCTCAGCGGAAATCTGAACTATGGTAGCCACATCATCCAATGCAGTCCACATAAAACTGGGACAAGACCAGATGATGAACTCAAATCTGATATAAACATTAAGTAGACTTCAGGATATGCTCTCTGTTTGTGGAATTTGGGTATTAGTGGTGTCCTGCACTAATTGTTAATGACGTGAACTATGACATCAGTCTTTGGTTTTAATCTGGGATTAGCCATTTACTAACTAGCTAGGTGGCCTCGGACAAGTCATCTAACCTGGGTGAGATGTAATTTCCTCATCTGCGAAATGACAATAATACCGCCTGTCATGCAGGATGGTTGTGGAGATCAGAAATTCCCTTTACAAAGCACTGGCTACACAGTAGCTTTGCAAAATCATGGTGATTATTATCATTGGGGTCTCTTCTAGGGAACCATTGCCAGAATCATGAATTAGGAATTAGGGTTCTGTCTTAGGCTGATTCATCTGCTCCCCATCCCAAATCCCAAGGAGGGAAGCAGATATCAGAAAGGGAGACTCTAAGGAATTATGTCCTCTACTCTGCCCATTCCCCTCCTCCCAGTCTCAAACTCTGTTTAGTGCAAACTGCCGCCACCAAACAGGAAACACATGTATTTCCTATTTCATATATGTGTATGAAAAACTGAGCATATTAACAAATTTATTTGCTTTATTGTGATGACCAGTTTTCTTCATGATTATTTTTAATTTTGAATTTTAACTTTTAAAAAAATTTTACTTCAGAATATTACAGGGATACAAACGTTTTGGTTACATAAATTGCTTTTCCATCATTTGAGTCAAAGTATTTCCATCACCCAGATAGTGAGCAATGTACCTGTTAGGTGTGAATTTACCCACATGCCCCCACCTTTGTGATTGCTGATGAGTGTTATTTCCATATGTGCACCTATGCATGGATTGATTAATTCCAATTTAATAGTGAGTACACGTGGTGTTTTTCATTCTTGTGATACTTCCCTTAGAAGAATAATCTCCAGTTCCATCCAGATTAATACAAGAGATATTACTTCATCATTTTTTATGGCTGAGTAGTACTCCATAGTATACATAGACCACGTTTTATTAATCCACTCATGTATTGATGGGTACTTGGGTTGTTTCCATGTCTTTTGTGAATTATATTTCCATAAATATTTGAAGACAGGGGTCTTTTTTATAAAATTACTTTTTTTTTTCCTTTAGGTAAATACCCGGTAGTTGGATTGCTGAATTTAATGGTAGGTCTACCTCTAGTTCATTGAGGTCTCTCCATACTAACTAGTTATTGTAAATATAAAAGTTACAATGCATGTAAAACAATGCATGGAAAGCACTTATTAAGGAACCTGGCTTAGTTAAGTGCTCAATAAATGTTAGGTGCTGCTGTGGTGGGAGTAGCAATGAGGACCCTGCAGGGGCTGCTGCAGCTGAGGATGGTGCCAGTGATGATTGTAGTAGAGCGGCTTTCTGTCTTAGAGGACACCCTAGAAACTGGTAGCTCTCACCCAGCCTTAAGGCCAAACTCTTTCTGGGGGGAGAAGGGTATTTTAAAACAATACGAAATTCAAAATCAGTCTCACTGGGCTAAAGTAAGATGTTGGCCAAGCTGGATCCTTCTGGAGGCTCTAGGGGAGAATCCATTTCCTTGTTTCTTTCAGCTTCTGGAGGACACCTACATTCCAGGCTTACTAGCCTTTTTTCATCTTCAAAGTGTATCACTTTAATCTCTGCTACTATCACCATATCATCTTCTTGTTCTTTTCACCTTCTTTCTCTTCTTTCTTCCCTCTTGTTAGAAAGGCCCCATGTGATCACATGTAGGGCCAACCAGATAACCCAGGATGATCTCTTATCTCTGGATCCTTAGTGACATCTTCAAAGTCTCTCTTGCCATAAAAGGGAACATTTATAGGCTTTGGCGATTAGTAGGTGGGTATTTTGGAAGAAGATTATTTAGCCTACCACAATCAACTATGGCCTGTCCCTATTCTCACACTTCCCCAAGTAGATTCCTAAACCCATCTCTGTGCCTAAATTGCACATGCCCTTGGTAGCCTTGCCCTTTTCCCTTTCTGCCGTAAGCATCATGCCCAGGTAACCTAATCATTCACCTCTTAAGTGCCTGCACCTAAGTAGCTCAACAAATCTGGAGAAAAACATCAATTGTGCTAGTGGGTCCCATTTGACATTTTTTACCCCAAATCTGAAGGAGGCTCTCAGTGCTAAGGCAGGGCTCTTGACATACAGCAGGGCTTAGATAGGCAAGAGTGAGGTGGAATGATTCATGATTGAGACAGTTCATGAAGTCAAAGAAAGAAAGATAGGATGGGTTAAAGGCAGGCAAGACAGTCAGTCCCATCTGCATTTAAAAAATGAATTTCGAAGAATGTTCAGTCTAATTATGAAGAATTTTTATGTGTAGGCAACTTGGTGATGGAATTCTAAGCAAAGTGAAAGTTGTGTGGTTAACTCAAAACAAAGGGATCTTCTCTGGTCTGCTGAGAAGCTTAAGGGGAAAAGCCTTGTAAGCATAGGCCTTAACTTCTTATGGGGAGAGACTGACAGTGATAAGCTAAAGACAAAATACTATGACAGGCAGAAAATGCTGTTAAAGGCAAAACAGGGCAGAGGATGGAGAATGATAAGAATTATCTACATTTTAGTAAAGGGGTCCAGAGGGAGCTTCTCTGAAACAGTGGTATGGAAGAGAGTGCTAATCTATAAACAAATTTCAGTGACCCCTATGTGATTATTTTATAATCCTCTCCCTAAACTAACGATTTAACCTTTTGATTTGTTTCCCAGAAATGGTAGATTTTCAGAAAGACTAGGGAGTTGAGATTCTGAAAGCCCCAGGGTAGACTTCCTGCCGCCACGACTTACCTTCTCGCAAAGCACTGCAGCCCTTTGTAAACTGCCCAAGGCATGTGGCCACTTCTTAGAAAGCCTATGATCGCTGGTTAGTTGTTAGTCAGCAGACAAATTTGAAGCCATTTTTCCCTTCTCCCTCTTCAGACAAGACTTCTTTAATATTTAACAAGTTCTTTTCTTTTTTGGCAATCCTCATTGTCTCAATAATTGAATCTTTGTACGGGGAGCAATGGACCTAGGCAGAAACCCCATTTTGGTTTTGACAACAACATCCTGGAGAGTCTCGGAAGACTGTACATCTTTGTTCAACTGCTCTTCCAATGGGGGAGATAGATGTCCTTTCCCTGTCTCAACTGGAGAGCCATACTATCTTCAGCAATACCCTGCTCATGTGTCACCTCTGCTGAGAAGCCCTCTTGGATGCCTAGAGGGAGAATCCATAGGCCTCCTCCATTTTCCTATGGCTCTGGAAGTATTGATGAAAAACTAAGTGTTTGCCTTACTCTCACATATTCAATATGAAATACTTCACCTGGGGTTGCCAAAGTGTATGCGGGAAATTTCCCTTATAAACAAAACCAGTAATTCTCCAGTAAGTCCTATAATTCCATGCAATGCTGACACTATTTACCTGGAGTTAGGGCCAGATGTCACAGATTAAGGGTTCTCAGTCCCACAAGACTGCTCCACAACTTAAGGCACCATCACAAGTAGTAGGTTGTCACTGATATATACTTCCAACCAACTGGGTATAAATCTAAGTTCCTCCTCTTTAATTTGCTAGAAAGGCCTTACAAGAACTCAGGGATACACTTTACTTATGTTTACCCACTTATTATAAAAGATGTTTCAAAGGGTACAGATGAGCAGCCAGATGGAAAAGATGCACAGGTCAAGGCATGAGGGAAGAGGTACGAAGCTCCCGTGCCCTCTCTGGTAGTCTTACCCTCCAGGCACCTGCATATGTCCAGCCCCCTGGAAGCTCTTCAAATCCTGCCCTTTTATATTTTTATGGAGGCTTCCTTCCATAGGTATGATTGATCACATCGCTGGCCACTGGAGATCAACTCAACCTTTAGCACCTTTCTTGTTCTCCTGAGGTCAGGGGATAGGACTGAGAGTTCCAATCCTGAAGGTTTTTTCTGGCAACCAGCCTTCATCCTGAGACTATACAGGAACCCACCGAGAATCATCTCATTTGAACAAAAGATGTTCCTATCGTCCAGGAAATTCCAGAAGATTTAGGAGCTTTGTGTCAGACACTCTTATCTTTAAGGAAATTACAAGGATTTTAGGAGCTTTGTGCTAGGAACAGGGATCAAAGACCAAATAAGAACAAAAGATCCTCCTAGCTCTACTACCTGCAAGGGTTTTAGGTCTCTGGGCAGAGACCAAATAGATATTTCTCATTAGATCACAGTATCACAGAGTACCTTACCTTGGGCAAGTTATCACTTCTCAAGATCACAGTCTGTGCACTGGAAAGACTTACGTCACTGAGAGAGCTGAAATGACCCATTCCTTTCCAAGCCCTAACATCTGAGTCACCACCACATAATAGGATCTTAGAGGATTTGCTTTTTCCTCTTGTATTTGAAAAGCCATTTTTTCATTCTTCTCCATGGTATGATTTTGTTTACTTCTCATAGTTTTTGCCTTTTTACACAGTTCACATTCTTTGCATTTGGGGTGGAGAGGCATTCACCAGTGTAGAGGGGAGGGAGGAGGGAGGTAAGAGAGAAGGGAAGAGCTTGGAACAAGTTCAGAGCATATGATAGAAGAGAGGGTAAAGGAATAAAACAGAGCAAAGAAGGGGCAGTGTGACCACCTCTGTGAGATCAGCTCTCACACCATTGCTGCCCATGCCTTCTTTCCGGTTCAAGGTCTAAAGTGGACCTCCTTGACCCTCCCCTTTAGGGTGGCTCAGCCCTGCCTTTTGCAGCTGAAATGTTAGTGAGTTCAGGGGTTCACCCTTGAGGATGTGGAGGGTATAAAAATGGTTTTTGTTTTTTTTTTTAGAGACAGAATCTCACTTTGTTGCCCTTGGTAGAGTGCTGTGGCATTACAGCTCACAACAATCTCCAGCTCTCAGGCTTAGGTGATTCTCTTGCCTCAGCCTCCCGAGTAGCTGGGACTATAGGCGTCTTCCACAACACCTGGCTATTTTTTTGCTGCAGTTTGGCAGGGGCTAGGTTTGAACTCCCCACCCTCAGTATATGGGGCTAGCGCCCTACTCACTGAGCCACAGGCGCCACCAAAAAAATAGGTTTTGAGTTTCAAATCAGGTCCTCAGTGTTTAAGGATCTAATGTGGCTCCACATGAACCCTCCCCACTCTTCCTTCTCTCCTCCTAAAACAATGAACACAAAGGACTAGTTAGCTCCACCCCTGAAGCCAATGGACTCCCACTCACCAAAGCCCTACAGGCAAGCTATGGAAGTTGCTTATCCCCCAGACCCTGTATAAAAGGGGTCTTTAACTGGGTCCAGATGCAGACACCATCTTTACCCAGCCCAGGTAAGTGCTGTTCCTTTCAGTAACCTGGCCTGAAACTTCTCAGCTCCCAATCTCACTTCGGGTAGCCGCCACACCACCTTTTTCAGTTAAAAAGGTCAACAATCAAGGACTGAAAAGGCACCCCCAATGTCTAACAACAGCAACAATAACAAAGGCAAAACATAACTTTTTTTGACAGATCTCAGTACTTTGGTATACTTTTAAAATCCAGTACAATTTTGTCAGCTAAGCAGGGATGGGTTCAAGTCCTTAAAAAAAATTTTTTTTTAAGTTAACAGATAAAATTATATATGTTTACCTTTATAACATGATATTTGTTAGTATATATACATTGTGGAATGACTAAATTTCTCTAATTACCTCACTTTGGTGGTGAGAACACCTTACATTCATTTTTCAGGAATACAGTGTATTAATGATCATAGTCACCATGTTGTTCAACAGATTTCTTGAACACATTCCAACTACATAACCAAAACTCTGTATCTTTTTACCAGCATCTTTTCCCATCCAACCACCCCAGCTCTGGGTAACCACCATTCTACCCTCTACTTCTATGAGATCAACTTTTTTTAGATTCCACATAAATGTGAGATTATGTGGCATTTGTCTTTCAGCGCCTTTTTTTACTTAGCACAGTGTTGTCCAGGTCCTTGCATTATTTTTTTTTATGGCTGAATAGTATTCCATTGTGTATATATATTTTCTTTATCCATTCTTCCACTAAAGACACTTAGATTGATTCTGCATCTTGGCTATTGGGAATAATGCTTCTTAGGAGCACAGATTATCTTTTTGACATACTGATTTCATTTCATTTGGACAGATACTGAGTAGTAGAATTACTGGATTAGACAGTAGTTCAATTTTTAATTTTTTGAGAAAATTTCATACTGTTTTCCGTAATGACTATACCAATATACATTCTCACCTGTGTGTAAGAGTTCCCATTTCCCCACATCCCAACCAACACTTATCTTTGGTGAAGTGATGTCTCATTGCAGTTTTAATGGGAATTTTTGATTAGTGATGTAAAAATTTTTCTACTATACCTGTTGGTCATTTGTATGTCTTCATTTGAGAAGTACCTATTCAGGTCTTTTGCCTATTTCTAAACTGGGTTATTTGTTTTCTTACTATTGAGTGGTTTGAGTTTCTCCCACATTTTGTATATAATCTCTTATCAGATGTATAGTTTGCAAATATTTTCTCCCATTCTGTAGATTGTCTCTTTACTTTCTTGATTGTTTTCCTGGCTGAGTGGAAGCTTTTAAGTTTCATACAATCCCATTTGTCTATTTTTGATTGCAGGGTCACATTCAAAAAGTCACTGAGCACATCAATGTCATGGGCCTTTTCCCCTATGTTTTATTCTAATAGTTTCATAGTTTCAAGCCTTGTATTTAAACCTGTCATCTTTTTTGAGTTAATTTTTGTATATGGCGTGAGGTAAGAATATAATTTCATTCTTCTAAGTAAGAATATTCAGTTTTTCTAGCACCATTCATGTGTTCTTGGTGCCTTTGTTGAAATAAGTTGGCCATAAATGTGTGAAACGGTCTCCATTCTATTCCATCAGTCTATGTGTCTGTTCTGTGATAGTACCATTCTATTTTTATTAGTATGTCTTTGTAGTGTATTTTGAAGTTGAGTAATGCGACGTCTCCAGCTGTTTGTTTGTTTCAGATTATTTTAGCTACTTGGGGTCTTTTGTGGTTTTACATGAATTTTAGGATTTTTTTTCTATTTCTGTGAAGAATGTCGGTATTTTGATACGGATTGCATTGAATTTGTAGATTGCTTTGGGTAGTATAAGCATTTTAACAATATTAATTCTTCTAGTCCATAAACATGGGATATCTTTCCATTTATTTGTGTTTCTTCCAGTTTCTTTCATCAATTCTTTAAAATTTTCAAAGTGGAGATCTTTCATCTCCTTGCTTCATAAGTTATTTCTTTTCTTTTATTTTGCAGGTTTTATAAATGGGATTGTTTTCTTAATTTCTTTGTCAGGTAGTTCACTGTTAGTGTAAAAATGTTGATTATTCAATTTTTTTTTTCTTTCCTTTGAGACACTGACAGTCTCTGTCTGTCGCCCTGGGTAGAGTATTGTGGCGTCATAGCTCACAACAATCTCAAACTCTTGGGCTTGAGCAATGCTCTTGCCTCAGCTTCCAGAGTAGCTGGGACTACAGGCATCTGCCACAATACTTGCCTAGTGTTTCTTTCTTTCTTTCTTTCTTTTCCTATTTTTGGTAGAGACAGGGTCTCGCTCTTGCTCAGGCTGGTCTCAAGTCCAGAGCTGAAGCAATCCACCCACCTTGGCATCTCAGAGTGCTGGGATTACAGACGTGAGCCACCATGCCTGGCCTCAATTTTCTTGTTTCAATGACTAGGGATACAGTTTTCCTTTTTACTAATGAAGTTCTTTCTCTATCCTTTTATCAGAGGCTTCATATACTGCCCTTCCCATTTACAAAATTTGAAAATATTGCTCAAGAGAGGTGCTGGAGTATGCATTTACCCAAAAGATCTAGAACCAAAAACCTGTTACTGTGAGGCAGTTCCCTGTGCAGTGGCTAAGGAAGTAAACTGAAGCCATGAGACCTGGGTTCAAATTCTGTCCTCACCAATGCCTTATGTTTGTGACCATAGGTGAGTCACAAAATCTCTTAATGGCTCAGTTTGCCCATCTGTAAAATGGGAATAGCATTACCAATAATACACATTACAAAAGTTTATTGCGTGGATCTAATAAGATGATATATGTAAAGGACTTACCCTCTGCCTGGTACATAGTAAATGTTCCATATATGTTGCAATTAGTATTACTCCTAATTATGGTGTTTCAAACCGTTTCCTAGGTTTCTTCATCATAAATGACGTCAGGCTTCTTCATTTGGAGTTGGCAAATGGAGAAAACTGCTTCTCTGTTTCACAGGATGTCGAATTAAAAGGCAAGTTTCACAATGTCAAGAAAAAGGAATCTAAAGGGCTCTGTATAACAGTGAAATATTTCTTCCCTAGGACATGAATAATTTTCTAGGCAAAATAATTTGAAATTTTCTGGGGACAGATTCAGAAAGGTTTGGGGAAGTTTTGGGCTGCTGAGAAGAAGAAAGATGTGGGCAAGGACTCTGTGGAAAGAGCAGGCCCGAGAGATAAGGCAGAAATTTTCAGAACGCTGTTTGTCAGAAGCTCCCTTTAACAGGCAGGTGGATTTCCAGAACAATGATATCTATTCTAACTTTATGTTGAGCCCATTTTCTTGACCACTGCACTGCAGGGCCTCCCTCTACTGGAAAGTCAACTTCTTCTTTGAGTCTTCCCAGGAGGGCTCCCAGTTGAAATTAATCTTTACTTCCTTTACACTAGAACTGCACTGTTGGGATCTCATACAACACAATTATTCCGTCATTCAAAAATCTGTATTGCATGATCTCTTTGCCAGGCTTTATCTTGGGAATTTGCTACAGAGTGTCAAAATATGAACATATTTATATATGTGGCTGTCTTCCTCATAGTATTGCCAAGTACCCAAAGGCAGAAGTTGCCTTTGTACATCTTTGTACGCATAGAAAATTCTCAGTAAATGTTTGCTGAACTGAACAGAACTAAATAAAAGAAGTGAACTATTATGATGAGTCTTGGTTGGTGATTTCAGCTGGTAGAGTTTCCATATAGGAAAAATGGAATAAACAACATTACTTAGTTGGAAAATGCAAGGTAGCAACAGGGGGAAGTTCATGTTCTCTACAGCTCAGAGCGGTAGATGATGAGGCAGAAAAGGGAGACTGAGCCCATATTGTGAAGAGCCTGGAGTGTCAAATTGAAAATTTTATGTCTACATTTTCAGTCAGTGGGGACCCATCAAGGGTTCTTGAGCAGGTATGAGAAATAATTAAAGCTGTGACTTAGGAAGATTAATTTGGTCACAGTGTCTAAGAGTGTAAGAGGAGAGAGATTAGAGAGAAGTGGTCCAGTTGTGAAACTAATGAATTCAGCTAAGCAAAGACCACAAAAACTTTGATTTCAACTAGATGATTGGCAGAAAGAAATGGAAAGACACATAAAGATGCAAGAGACATTGTGAAAGAACAGGTCTTAGAAGCAAAGAAGAGTAGGAAGTGTGAGAAAGCAAAGGAAAAGAAATCAGAGGTGGTTCTGGGAACCAGAACTACGTGCGGGGAAGAAATGTGGTGCCGCTAAAAGCAAGCAAAACAACAGCCACAATAAGACAGTGAGAGCAAAAGAGTGGTTGGTTTATTTAGGAAGGAAGAGAGACTGGTTCAGATATGTTGAATTTGTGGGCCATTTCTATATTGAGGGAGAGGCGTTGAGCAAACTACTAGAAATGAAAATGGATCTTGAGTAAAAGATAGGGCAGGGTGAAGAGTTGAGAGTTAAAGGAAGAGAAACTGCTGAAACCGTGATAATAAATGCATTAGGAAGGAGACAGCCTGGAGAGAAAGGTAGAGGGCTGAAGAAAGAACATCAAGGAATGTTTGTATTTATAGGCAGAAGAAAAGAGAGGTCAGAAAGTTAGTACCTTAAGATAATGCTATGTCATGGAAGCCAGCAGGGAGCAATACGTACCCAGGAAGGAAGATGGACTCAGTAGCACAGATACTGAAGGGTCTGTGGAACAGAGAACTGAGGATACATGGTGGGGACTGTGGCTTGATGAGAGGAAAAACCAAACTAAAGAGATAAGAAAGGCCAGGGGTGATGGCTCAGCCTGTAGTTCTAGTACTCTGAGAGGCCGAGGTGGGAGCATCCCTTGAGCTCAGGAGTTCAAGACCAGCCTGAGCAAGAGTGAGACCCCATCTCTACTAAAAATAGAAAAATTACGCAGGTGTCGTGGTGGGTGCCTTGTAGTCCCAGCTACTCAGGAGGCTAAGGAAGGAGGATCACTGGAACCAAGGAGTTTGAGGATGCTGTGAGCCGGGCTGATGCTATAGCACTCTAGGCTGACAGAGTGAGATTCTCTGTCTGAAAAGAAAAAAAAAAAAAGGAGAGAAAGAGAGAGGGAGCGAGAGAGGGAGAGGGAGGTGGAGAAAGTGAGGAAAGTGGATATGGGGGAGAAAAGAATTACTTCTTTAAATTGTTGATAAAAAAGAATGATCAAGTAGTAACTGGGGGAGGTAAGAGGGTAGAGTGTAAGGGTTTCTTTTATTTGTTTATGTGTTTATTTATGTATTTAAGGATGAAGATACTTGGACATCACAAGTATGGGTAAAACTAGAAAGGAGATTTTTATAATGCAAGGGGAGAAAGAAGTACAATTATGGAGGAGGCAGGAGCACAGAAGTCAATATCGTCAAAGAAGGATTAGCCTTGGCAAGAAGGACTGATGCTTCAAACACTGAAACAGAAGTAAAGAAAGAAAAGGAAAGGGAAGCTGGAGAGTAACTTGGAAGTGGAGGAAGCTTACATGGTAGAATCATGATTATCAAGATTATCTCATGAGAATGAGGGGTGGGGAGGCGGGCATGCAGATAAGGGACACAGAAAGAGGTGAGGCAATGGCCATGCAGAATGTCATGAGAAGTAAAAGAAGTTTGGTTGGCGCTGAGCAGTGGGAACCAAGGCGAGGTCACACAGCTTGGAGACAAGACTTCACAACATTGGATGCTTGTGGCACACGATCTGAGAAAATACAGGTGGGGCTATGCCAACTTGGATGAACCTTATAAGATGGCAATGGTACCCCCAGGGTGAGGACTTGGAGGGTGGCAAGTGACGTGAGAAAGGGAGACGAGATGCCTACTACGAGCACAGGGAGAAGTAGGTAGATCAGAAGTCATGATGTGAATACAGTCCAGGCTCCACAGGGCTGGCGAAGAGAGAAAAGAATAGGGTGTTGGATCTGAGAAGGAACATCTTAGAGCTTCAGACAGGAAAAATGTCAGGTCTTCACTTCCATGCCCCTGCCAGTTTTGTGTCCTTTGCTCAGAAACCCAGTACAATTTCTTCCAATAGAAATTTTCCCCATGTTCAGGGAATAGCCCATTCAGCCTTTTTCAAGAACTCCAACCCTCAACAATCTTTTCTCCCCCATACATGTATAGCTTAGGCCATCTATCTATTGGTGCTAAATTAAAGTGCGCACCATATGCTTCCATCTGTATTATGATTTTGTAATACGCTTCCTTAGGCATAGACCTTGCCTGATACTCTGCCTGCAGCCCTGCTTCTTAACCCAGTATTGGGACAAAGTGAGCCCTCTTTGACAACGTGGTGAGCCAGCAGATGAAAGATCAGTTAGAGAAAACAAGTAAGCATGGTGGAGAAGCCAAAGACTTGATAAATCCCACATGGATGAGCAACTCCTGAACAAAAGCCAGTTGTTCCATGGTCCTTCTACATTTCTCAGCGTCTGCTTGGACCTCCCTTTCCCCAAATAACTCTTTCTTCAAACTTCTTTCTACTTCCAACAGTCTGTACTCCTTGTAACCAGGAAAAAATGTGCCACAAGAGCCAATTAGTATCCTAGAACTTCAGGGATAGAAAAGGACCGTAAAAAGATTATCTGGTCCATTTTTATCATTTTGCACATGGGGAAGCTTAAAAAAATGTAAACAGGTACAGAGAAGTGCAGAAACTTGTCCAGAGTCACACAGCTGGTTAGAGCTAGGGTGAAGACCAGAAGCCAGGTCTCCTGGCTGTCATACTTTTTTGATGACACCATATTGCATTTTAGCTGAGTATGCAACTTTTATATCCCTAAGTTATCTTAACCTTAATTTCTAATGTGTCTGAAGAGATTTCAAACTTTCTAAACCAATGTTTCTTCTCTAATCAGAGCAGTTTATCACAAAGTTATCCTCTTAAAAGGGATTCTGGGAGGGAAGTTGCTTTATTGAGTCCGTACTAAGGGCTAACCCCTGTGCTGGGAATTTTACAAATTTTGCTTTATTTTATTCCTCATGTCACTATGACATAGTTCTCCACTGTCTTACAAATGAAGATTAAGAGATTTGCTCAACCCTACTCATTTGACCCAATATCTGCTGGCTCCCCAAGCCCACTGTCTATCTTTTTTTTGTTTTGTTTTTGAGACAGAGCCTCAGGCTGTCGCCCTGGGTAGAGTGCTGTGGCATCACAGCTCACAACAACCTCCAACTCTGGGGCTTCAACGATTCTCTTGCCTCAGCCTCCCAAGTAGCTGGGACTATAGGTGCCTTCCACAATGCTCAGCTATTTTTTGGTTGTAGTTGTCATTGTTGTTTGGCGGGCCCAGGCTGGATTCAAACCCACCAGCTCTGGTGCATGTGGCCTTAGCCATTTCAGCTACAGGCGCCAAGCCAGCCCACTGTCTTTCAATTAAACTATTACATTTTCTATCTTTTAGCAAGGTCAGAGAGGGGTGAAGAATGAGGTCTATTCCCCACTGACTGGTTTAGGCTCTGAGGGAGAACAGCTTATGGCAAAATGAAAACATTACAGGTGTGGAGGCCTAAGCTCCTGGCTGATGGGCAATTCAAGGTGAGCTCTCTTTTTCATAGTGCTATACCTTTTGCAGGTTTTTCTCTTACTGTTTTTGGAAGTGAGACCGAGGTATCATATCTTTAAGGAATTGGCCTTTAACATCCAAGAGAGAAGGAAGCTTCTGGAACGGTGCCTGCTTTGCAATTCAGTCCCCATTTGATCCCATCCAAGAGTGTCATCTTTGTAGCATATCACCATGGAGACTTGATCCAACTCATGCTCATGCACTTAATCTTGCAATCTGTTGTTGAATGGCTGATATTCCTTCTCAGGCCAAAGAACAGCAGGTTCTTAAATGAATTCTTTTAAGGAACAAGAGCTGCTGACAAATTGTTTAACCCAAGTCCAGGACACGGCACTTTAGAAATACACAATATTAAACCTGTTATTGTTTGTATAACACAGCTCAGGATGTTTGATTTAAGGCTTGATAAAAGAAAAAGCACATCAGATGTGTTAACTATTCCACTGCTTGTCTAACTTTCCAAGTTCATTTTCACTCAACAAATATTTATTGAGCTAGGCAACTATCTCAAATCTTGATCATGGAAGTATGAAGATGATAAGGACATGGACTTTGCCCTCAAAGAGCTCGAAATCTGGCCAGGGACAGAAATAAAGTCACTATTGTATAATGTCATATATGCTATAACTAGAACAATTAATTCTAAATGGAGGTAAACAAGGGGGAAAGAGAACATTAGCAAAGGCGTCTCAGGTGAAGCTTCATTAAGTTTATTCTTGAAGGATTGATTCATAGGAATTCAATAAGCAGGGTTAGGGAAATGAAAACAACTCCTAACAAAGGCTTGGAAGTATGGCAGAGAAAAGGTAATTAGGAAACACAATAATCTAACGAGATTTGTGTGTGGAATCTGAGGCAGAGTTTGTAGGGACTGGCAGGCAAAAGGGATGAAAAACTAAACTGGATATTGGAAGTAAAGGCTCTCTGCGCCATATTTGTACACGCTTACTGCCATGTAGCAACGAGAGGATTGAATCATAAGCAGTGATCAGAATATGGGTGGTTTTATTAGGACTTTGAATTTCAAATAGAGAATAATGAGGAAGGTTTTCTGGGCTTTTGGTGAGGGAAGGACATTGTCATATTTGGATTCGAAAAACTCATTTTCTTTAGCATATAAAGAAGAGATTTATTGCCAGACTCCCTGAGCCAGGCAAAACTAGAGGCAGGGAAACTAATTGTGAGGTTTGTGTAATCAACTAGGCAAGAGGCCTAAACCCGAGCAGAAGGATATGGCAGATCGGTAGGGGACAAAATTGATAGAGATAGAATTAGCAGGTCTTAGTGACACATTCAGTCAAAGAGGTGATGGATAACTAAGTCCTAGCAACGGAATGACTTTGCAGAGGACGCAAAGATCTGCTTGGGTAGATCTTTAGTGACACAGCCATACTTAGCAGCACTGGAGGCCAGGAAATATAGTCTTTTATTATGGGTAGCTGTGTGGTCAGCTAAAAACAGGTACATGTAGTTATCATGGGGCAAAATGGTGATCACTACCACCCACATCTGTATTATAGCTGCCCTATTTTAGTCATCTTTTTACCTTTCTGCTCTAGAGATTTGAAGATCCTCTAAAGGCAGATATTGTATCTATAGCACTCTACAGTGCCAGGCACATAGTCGATATTTATGTAAATACCTAGTACATGTTGAAATAAAACAATCTTGCTGTTGCTTAGACACATGTCATGTTTTTCCTCTATGGGTCCTTGGCTTCAGCTGATTCCTGCACCTTTTGTGCGTTCACACTTATTACAGTCGAATTCCTGTCATTCCTTCATAGATCAGCTTAGGACATTGGTCACACAGCAGTCACTTCTCAGACCATGGGCAAAGGTTATTTTCATTATGAAAAGTGGGTTCTTACATCTTTAACAGAACTTTCCAATGTTTGCAGGATAAGTAAAGAAATAAGACAAAACTCAAGGTAAGATGGTAATCCTGGCATTTTCTTCATGGTCAAGAAGTATCAGGTTTTAACTAGAAAGACAGAGAAAATGGAAAACATGGAAGGATAGAAAAAGTAGGTTAATTACAAACGTACTAAGGAAGAGGAAAGAATTAGTAATTATTTTGAGGTTGGAAAAGTAGGAGAATTATACAGCATTGGCAGACACAGAGGAAGTCCTGAGTTAGGGTGGAACTTAGAGGCAGTGATTTTATGGCCAAAATGAGATTGCTTTTGTCCATTTATATCTTCTTGTAGCTAGGGGTGTCCAATCTTTTTCTTTTCTGCTGCAAATTTGAGAATAAGAGTTATCTTGGCCACACAGAAAATACACAAACACTGATGAAAGCTGATGAGAAAAAAAAGGTTCAGGTATTCTTTTCCTGATATCTGACATTATAGATGAGCAAAAATTCCTCAAATCAGCATGTAGACCACAGGCTGCAGGTTAGACATCCCGGCTAGGCTTTTTGATTTTACCTATAATTATAATGTATCAACAAATCTTTCCTTTCTTTAAAACTTTGGAAGGAACTTCCTTATGCATCACTGAATTTTTATTCTTTCCAAGAAACATGTCTACACTGAAAACAAGGCAGTGAATTAATTGATGGTTGAAGCATTTTTACTTCAAAATGGAAGGCATTTATATATTATAATTCAAAGTAATAACATTTTGCAGTTCATCTAGATTCAAATTATCTATAATCTACCACTTATAGAGAGGAGCATTTATTTAGACATTAATAATAAACACAATTGAGTGAATTTTTAATCTCACAAATGTCTATTCAATTTCAACTTGATGTGATCAATGCCACACCAAAACTCATGACATTTCAAAGTGGTACAAGCACAAGTCATTTTTCTTTTTAGGTTTTAGGAAGATAAGTAGATGAGAAGGATTCCTTGGGCCAGGCATGGTGGCTCACACCTGTTATCCTAGCACTCTGGGAGGCCAAAGCAGGAGGAACTGGGAGGCTGAGGTAAGAGGTTTACTTCCAGAGTTTGACATTGTTGTGAGCTATGATGACAAAGTGAGACTTTTCTCAAAAAAAGAAAATAAATAAACAAAAAAAAAAAAAAAAGAGAGAGAGAGAGAGGTGGATTCCTTGCTCCTGCATAGTGACCCAACTTCTAAATTCACCCAACTCTGTGGAGTAAAGCAATCAGAAGTTACCTTGAGAAATGTCAGTTTGGATGTAAAGAGTGAAATGAACTAAATAAAAACGGCTTTGATTGTCCTCCCACCCCATTTTAACACCTATGTGATTAAAAAAAAAATAGACACCTCATAATAGTATTAATACTCATTTGAATTTTTGAAGAAATTAGTTAATTTATTTTATTTTTTGAGACATAGTCTCACTCTGTTGTCCTGGGGTTAAGTGCCATGGTGTCATCATAGCTCACAGCAACCTCAAACTCTTGGGCTCAAGTGATCCTCATGCCTCAGCTTCCCAAGTAGCTGGGAGTAGCTAGGACTACATGGGACCCCCATAATGACCAGCTAATTTGTAGTTGTTTTTTTTTTTTTCCTGTTTTTGGTAGAGACGGCGTCTTACTCTTGCTCAGGCTGGTCTTTCAAAATCCTAAGCTCAAGCAGCCTCAGCCCACCTCAGCCTTCAAGAAGGCTAGGATGACAGTTGTGAGTCATTGCCCCAGGCCATGAAGAAATAATTGAAATTGCTATGCATGGAGACATGGTCCATCTCCTTCACCCTTTTAACTTCTGGAAGCAACTTGAGAGTTTCAAGTCCAAACATCACTCACTTCCTAAAAGTTCATATTAGTGATAATGTTTTCTACGCTAGATGTTTGAAATAATAGATTGGAATTAATCCTCATATTAATTTTAGCTTCTTCCAAAGTGTGCAGAGAATAAAGCCCCCCAAAGACAAAATACTGACTGATAAGAAAACAAAAAGTTGGGGCGGCGCCTGTGGCTCAGTGAGTAGGGCGCCAGCCCCATATGTCGAGGGTGGCGGGTTCAAACCCAGCCCCGGCCAAACTGCAACCAAAAAAATAGCCGGGCGTTGTGGCGGGCGCCTGTAGTCCCAGCTGCTCGGGAGGCTGAGGCAAGAGAATCGCGTAAGCCCAAGAGTTAGAGGTTGCTGTGAGCTGTGTGACGCCACGGCACTCTACCCGCGGGCCGTACTGTGAGACTCTGTCTCTACAAAAAAAAAAATAAAAAAAAAAGAAAACAAAAAGTTGGCACCTCTGCCTTAATAGGTTACCTTCAAGAGCACTGGGTGTTGGGTTTGGAAGTAGATAATTTAGAAAGTGTGTTTCCTTCGATGCAGAAAGGGCTAAAGAAAGCTAGAATAAGCTCAGCACAAGCAGCCTCACAGTTGAGTGTTATGAACCAGATGGCTCCATCTGGCAATTTCAGTACAGTGTGCCATGTGCCCTCAGTACCTAGGTGATGGGCAACCCTGCACCAGAAATGGTGGGCCACAGTCAGGCAGACGCAGTCTTCCCCCAGGAGAAACAAAGAAGGGGATGAATGGGTGGTGCCTGTGGCTCAAGGAGTAGGGCGCCGGCCCCATATACCAGAGGTGGCCGGTTCAAACCCAGCCCCGGCCAAAAACAAAAACAAACAAAAAAATGCAAAGAAGGGTGTGACAGGCCTTTCTTCAAGTACAGAAGTGTGAGAGGTGCCAGCCATCCAGGACAATATCCCAGCTGTCCTTACCTGTGAAGCAGAGTGCTACAGACCGCTGTTCTATTCACCCACAACCCACTAAGGCTTCTGGAACCCAACTCAAACACTTTTAACTGTGTTTTTGGAAGGAGGGGTGATTTTTAAAAATCTTGGCGATAGTCTAATACAAAACTCTGAATACTTTAATTAGGAAAAGGCATCTGTCCACACATATTTAAGGAGTCCCAAGTTCTCTCAAAGACCATCCACAGACCCAACACTGGCGATTCTGGGTTTGGAATCCTTTTCCTCCCGAATTTCCTTAATTGCATTCATTATTCCAGGGGGTCTTAAAGTTCCCCACATTAAAATTACCCGGGAACTTTGAAAATTCCATTGCCTATGTCAGGTCACATCCTATTCCAAGTAAATAAGAATTTCTGAAGTTGAGAATTCATACATCCGTGTTAAACTCTGTAGGTGATTGATTCCCATGGGCGGCAAAGTTTAAGGAGCAACGAACAAGTCTCTTTGTGATCACGCAGTTGATGTAAGTGCTCTGTGGTCTGTGGTTGTTTTTAATACTGGTGTCAGAGCAATGGAGAGGAGTCAGCCTGAGAAATAATTTACCTAGAATTATCCTGGAAAAAAGAAGTAAGGTTAGGCGAGGGATGTGCGCGCTTTCCCTGGGTCAGCAAGCAAATGCAGTTTCTTCAGCGAACGCCAAGGGGCACCCTCTTCCTCCCGACTTCACCTGGAACGCCTTCGCTTTTCCGACCGCACAAAGAGCCCAGCCTCCTCTGCGGTGACATCACAAAGGGCTGGTCCTCCGCCCCTTCCGCGCCACCACGTGTGTCCCCGAGCCCGGTGGCCACCCGACTCAGTCCCTCGCCGGCCGGTCTGGGCAGCGGAGGACGGTGGTTGGCAGTGGCTGGAAGCTTCGCTATGGGAAGTTGTTCCTTTGCTCTCCCGCGCCCAGCCCTCCTCCCTAGTTCTCCGAAGCCGCTGTCGGAGGAGAGCGCCGGGAGGCGCCGGCTGCAGCTGCGGCTGCTTCTCCCCGCCCGGGTGACCGCGCCGCTGGACAGGTGCTGAGCGCCCCCGAGCCTCCCTTGCCGCCTCCCTCCTCTGCCCTGCTGCCGGCTGCCGCAGTGCACATGGGGTGTTGGAGGTAGATGGGCTCCCGGCCCGCGAGGCGGCCGTGGATGCGGCGCTGGGCAGAAGCAGCCGCCGATTCCAGCTGCCGTGGGGCCGCGCGCCCCGGGCGCCCCTGCGAGCCCCTGGCTCAGCCATGGGGACCTCTGCGAGCACCACCCTCGCCTCCTGCAGACGCTCCGCCTGCCCGGCCCGAGCCACGATGATCGCAGGCTCCCTTCTCCTGGTGAGCGCTTGGGGGTACCGTGGCTGCGGCCGCGCCGGAGCAGAGGGAGTCGCTGTCCGCGAGCTGGGCGGGTCCCCGGGCCGGGGCTTCGGGAGGCGCGCGGCTGAGACTGGGAGGGGGCGCGGAGGTGGTAGAGGGGAAGGCAGCCTGCAGGAGGGCCCGGACTAGGTCATTCGAGGGAATCGTGGGGCTCCGCTGGGGCTCGGGAAGAAGGCGAATTGTTTTTCCTTGCAGCCTGGCTGCGTTGGAGGAGGCGCTAGAAGTGGTCGCCTGGTTTCCTGTGCATTTCGGGGCTTTGCCCCAGCTCGGCCTATCTTTCATCCTCCAACTCCACTCCCACAGTCTCACACCCGTGGCCACTGCCCCTCCTCTCAGTGTGGGGCAGGGGCTGCGGTGTCGGGCGCCGAGGGCTAGGGGTGGCCGGCGCTTTGTTGCAGCTGCAGTGTCATGTCGGGATGCTACCGCAGTGAGAGAGAGCGGCACCGGTGCGCGCCGGACACGGAGAACCTGCTGGTGCTTCCGCGCGGTGCATTCCCGAGTGGGGCGCGAGCCGCCCCTTCCTCCATCCCTTCACCCTCATGCCTGCCCCTTCTTGGCCCAGATGGGTCCCAGTCTCTGCACACCAAACAGAACCCCTAGATTCGATCCACTCTCAGGCGCCTCCAAAGCGCCGGCTTCCAGCCAGCCAGCTCTCTGGTACTAGAGTGGGGGGAGGGGGGAAAGAGATCTGTATAAAGGAAGATGCATTTTCTCCAATGTTTCTTATCACTCGTTTGCCTGTGGCTAGGCAGGTGACCTGCAGGGTGGTGCAGGCTCCTTCATCGCTTGAGCTGCATCCACATCTGGGGCATGCCCCATACATCATCCTCCGTCCATCACTTACCTAGTCAAAGCCTGAAACCACCCTTGACCTAAAACTTAATCCTCCTCCTTCCCCAAATCCCCTTCTCTTATTTCCAAACATTGAGGTGAAGGGTCAAGTTAGGTGGGAAAAAATTTGACATCAAACCCTTTTGAGCCATTATAAGCTTCTCATGCCTATCTTTTATCCCTGAAGGGAGGATGGAGATTCTTAGTTAAAAAGCCAAGCAAAAACAGAAAACAAACAGGGATGTGTAAGGGAAAAGGCAGGCTTACTGTCTCCTTCCCCCAAAGGGCTTAAGGCCTGGCCAGCCAAGAACTGCTCAGATCTCAGAGCACTGCAGTTGCTATGGCCTGAGAATTTATCCTACAGACACTCTGGTTCCTTGTGTGTTTTAAGAGGGAGAGAAAGACTAAAGAAAAGTTTGTTGCTGTTCGCATTTATAATGAGACAAGCCCCAGTCTACTTCAGAAAATCTTTTCTGCTCATTTGTAGTAACGGCAAACTCCAGGTTTGCATCTTGGAAGCAAATGTGATGGATGATAAGCAGTAGGGTGTTTCTTAGGCTAGTGGACCTGGATGGACAGTCTTGTGTAGAGGAAAACGTTGGAAACACTGATCCTAATATCGTGGAGTCGGGGCTCTCCTTGGGCTTCCATTTTCAGGGCCTTCCATCCACTGCTGTCACATACCACATGTTTGTTGGGTGCCTCCACCACACCTGATTGTTATGCTCCCTGTAGAGTCCACTCTCAGATTAAATCTTAAAGTGTTGTGTACCTTTTAGCATGAAATAGGTGCTTAAAGAAAGGTGTCAATGTAATCATAGGGTAGGTTGTTCTAACTGACTGAAAAGGGTTCAGCTCCTTTTTTAATTAAATCTTCAAACTCAGTTTACCTAAAAATTGTGTACTGGATTTGCAATTGAAGACCTGATAGTTTAAATTTGGCTGCTGAAAAAAAAAAAAAAGAAATTAATATTGAGACTTAGAAGAAGTGTAAAGGCAATAACCAAAACAGGATTTCTTATTTTTCTCTAACTGTAATAAAAAGTCCTCACTTCAATTCATGGAATGGCATGGGGTGGACCCCATCATCTTCAAGGGTGACTCAGAGGGTGTGGCAGGGATCATCAGGACTACGTCATAACCCCCACCAGGGTGTGGAGGAACCGTCTTTTGTCTTTCCCATCCCCACTCTGCACCCCTGAGTTCTCAGGGCAAGCCTTGTTAATGTGTAAAAGGATGATCTCATGACACTGTTCTAAGGAGTATTTATCCCTTTGGGATTGTTGGCCATATCTCAATGACAGACATCAGGTACGGAAGCCCAGTAAACATGGCAGGGTACTCAGAACACTACTGGGGGTGGGGCGGGCTGCAGAGATAAGTGACATGCCCACATGTTGCGGTTGGACTAAAAAGAAATAATCTCTGTACAATGTTCTGTTTATTATGCCTTTCAGTTGCCTCTCTTCTTTCAAATATCTCTCTTTTTCTATTTGTCATTACTTTTTGATACCATTTTTTTGTCATGATAGGCTAACTGCATGAAAGACAGCTTACTACAAACCTTAAAATGTACTAATCTATATGCACGCAATTTAATATGATGTATGTGTAGCTGATACACATGTGTGTGTATAGAGAGCAATGACTACACGCCTTTATACATAGTATCTCATTTATTCTCAGCCTCTGTGTGAAGCAGGGGGTATTCTCTCTATTTTACAGATGAGAAAGTGAAGGCCCCAACAACTTTGTTGCTTTGTTCTAGGCCACAGGTGATGGCACTGGGGCTGGAACTCAGGTCTGCCGACTCCTCAGCTCATGTTCTCCCCCACTCCTGTGCCATAATGCCTGTTTCCCAAGTCCGAACTGCTTGATGACGAAATATAACAACAGAGAAGGCTCACCGGGGGAAGCTGAGACGGTGGTTTGGTTTGGTGCAGAACGTAAATGAGAATGACATGGGTGCCTTTGGAAGGAAGTGTTTTTGCTGCTCACATGTCTGTTTCTGATGAGTTGAAGTGTCTGCATGATATTGGGAAGTAAAACACAAACTGAAAGGCATGATATGTGTTCCAGGCCCAAAGTCTGGAGACAAGATAAATGAGACCTTTAGGTTTATGCTAGTGTTAAAGAAGGACTTGCCTGGTTGACACTACTCAGCCAGAGATGGCTCTTGCTGTCAGGGAGCTTGCTTTGACTGCACAAACAGCATGTTGGCAGTGGGGCAGTTGGACGAGAAGGGAGCCATACGTGATAAGGAAGTCAGGCCTGGAGTTTTGGAAACCACTCTTTTGCATGAATTATGAATTCCAGATAAGGGACCATTTGCAGTGATAGCCTGTCCAACTGTGTGGTTGGCTAGAAAGTGCCAAGTATCAGTGTTTGTCCCTGTCATTGAGACTGGACATCTGGCTTAGTGCTACCACTGGATTCCACTTACCCATGGAAATTACTCAGGACATTAGTACTCTACTTAGGCTGTTTGACTAGGCAGGTGTCGGGTGGTCTGATGGTGAGTGAAGTCCTGAATGTTACCAAGACTTGGTGGCAAGTTCAAGGAAAACTTTAAATTATATATCCAAAAGATTTTTTCCCTTTTTTTTTTTTTTTTAGAGACAGAGTCTCACTCTGTTGCCCCAGGCTAGAGCACCATAAGAGCAGCCTTGCTCACAGCAACCTCAAATTCCTGGGTTCAAGTGATGCACTTATCTCAGCCTCCCGAGTAACTGGGACCACAGGTGCCTGCCACAATGCCTGGCTAATTTTTCTGTTTTTAGTGGATATGGGGTCTTGCTCTTGCTCAGACTGGTCCTGAGCTCAAGTGATCCTCCTGCCTCTGCCTCCCAGAGTCCTAGAATTACAGGAATGAACCACCTCACTCAGCACCCTTTTTATATACCTTAATTCTGTAACCCTAGAACATGAAAGCATGATAGGCTACTGATCTAACACCCTATATTTTGGTTGAGGGGAAAAAATAAACTATATTGTGGAAACGATTTATTTTTCATTTTCACATAAGCCTACATTGAGCCCACCCTTCCTGAGTGAGGCAGTGCCCTCAGCAGTGGAAGCCTAGGCATGAAGTGGGATTTGGTAAAATTTATATGGTATATAAGGTGAAGGTAAAATTAATATGTGTATACAGTGAGCAAGGTCATAAGTAGTTCTGGTTGGGTTTCACTTGCTCACATGGCATCGTACATGAATGTCCCCTACTCAGAGTGCTACACCAAATGAGACCGATGCCAAAATCTTCCAAATACCTGAAGTAAGGCCCTTTTTGCCACGACAAGGGAGCCCGTTTGTTGTATATGATGAACGTATGTTCCTCTGTAAACCTTTATCTTGCTCTGTAAACCTATTTCTTTTCCTCAGTAAGTTTTGTTGCACACTTGCCAAACAAACAAACAAACAAACCTGACATAACTTTGGCTGTCAGTCTGAGAAGCAGAGAGAGAAAACTCCAAGGCTCTTAGCCTCAGCAGGCAAGGTGACTTTTAATCAGAGGCACAGGGAAGCCAGAATCTGCCCAGGAATGCAGGATTCCTCATTTACCCCATGAGTCATCCCTACAGTCAGATGTGTAGAGTGGGATGGAGCTTTCTCACCCACTGTTTCCAAAGGCATATGTTTGGATCTCCCTCAGGTCCAGCCCCAAACTAACCAACTTCCAGTGTAAATAAATACAGAAGCATATTAAGTCAGCAAAAAAAAAGAATTCCTTGTAAATGGGACTTAAGGATTACCTTACGTTGGACGGAAAAAAACTGAGACCAAATAGGCATAGGTCCACCAACTGCCTACACTGCGAATCTTAGTGTAGCTAGTCTGTCTAGTTGGATGTGGTGAGCGCAGGTATTGCTGTATTTTACAGGACAGTTTTAGAGCCTGTCTCCAGGTATGTCTTTATTGGGTAGGTGCAGGTAGGTGTAAGCTCCTGGGCTGGCTCTGGCAGGCAGTCTGTATGCTTTCTGCGTTGTAGATCAGAATGTGGAGCCATCACACTTTAACTCTGCACTTGACTACATCCACCGTGATGAGAGGTAAATCCTCTTTGGAGGCTCCATAGGGAAATTGTAAATTGGTTTAGGGTTCAGCTGGCCCTTTATGAAACACCTTGTAAACTATAATGAGCTTAAGTAAGCATAATTCTTTTGAGGGGAAGGGGTGACAGAACACATTCAGATGCCTTGTCAGAATACTCGGTGGCCAGTATGAACTGAGGGACTTTTCCTTGTGGAAATCACTATGCCTGTTTTCCAGTAAGCACTAATAATACTCTGCTGGCCCTCTTTCCCTAAGCAGGCCTGGCAAATTCCGGTGATGTCCGGTCACCAGCAACTTCTTGGCAAACTCAGGTGCTTCTCTTCTGTGACAAGAAGAGCCCAGGTTATCCCAGAGCACTGGGCATGTGTCCAGTAATCACTTGAAGCAGACTGAGTCTATACCATTATAGGCAGATGTGTGTGTTTGACAGAATGACAGCTGAAGCCAGAATGGGAGTCAGCTTGGTCTCCAAAGTTGAATTCCCTCTTAGCGTGAGTAGGAGCCTGGACTTGGTGGCTGCTGCAGTAGCAGCTGCTGAGCTTTAATTCTCTAGGAAGAGGGGCGAGATCATGAATAAATACTGGCCTCGCCTCGATGTTTGTGTTAGTCAAATACCAGAAAATAAACAGGAATCCTAAATTGGCTTGCATGCTGCCACCTGGCTTTTTTACCACCCCCAGTTCCAACCTGAATGGAAGCCAAGAGGAGCCTGGGCAGAGGTTACAACTTGGGGGGAACCTGGAAGATGTAAGTAAGGCTGGCTGTAGAGAGGTGGGACTCCCTGATACTTAGGTTGCTGACTCAAAGCAGTAGTGATCTCACTGTTCTTGAGGGGTGCTGAAGGCCACCAGGAGAATTTTCACTTCAGTGCCCTGGCTTTGGAGATGACAGATGTTTGGAGTGGTGGAAAATTTGTGCTCAGAGGAATCTCAGGCAGTGTGGAACTGGGCAGAGTGTAGGTGGGGGGTCAGGGCACTGCCCTGTGTAAATATCTTCTCTTTAGATATTTGAAAATTATACCTAGGACTTTGCTCTAAACAAAACTAAAAACCAAAAACAACAAAAAGAAAAAGAAGAAGAAGAAGGGGCTTAGTAAGCTAAATCACAGCAAGGCTGATTATCTAATCTTTATATAATTTTCCATTTGCTCCTTTGCTGCCAGAACTGCTGGGTGGCTCTGTTGCTTGGTGCCATTTGCAAATCTGTTTTGGGAAAAGGAACATGAGCTTAATGGATTTAGGAGAGAGGAGAGGAGAGTGAATCCATGAATCCTAAATCAGACCAGCTATGGATTCAGTAGGCTTCAGCTCTGAGGGCACAGAGGGGAGGAATAAGAAAGTGGCTGTTAATATTAATCATTGATATTGATGCCACCAGCCCTTATTTACTGAATGTTTACCATTGACATTGTATTGGATATCTTGTACAAACGATCTCAATAAATCTTACAATAAATCTTAGCATTAGTCCCATTTTACAGATAAGGGAATGAAATTGGAGGTTTATGATCATGCAATTGGCAACTACCGGAGAGAGGATTCAAGTCTAGGTCAGTGTGGCTTTGTGCATGTTGCTCTTTTTGCCAAGTGTGGGTCACTTTAATTTATCAGAGTTTTGTTTCCTCTAAAATGAATGATTTTTACCCACGAACACATTATTTTTCCGGGAATCTGGTGAGCAGTTCTGCTCCAAGATGGTGCTTGGAAGTTCTGCCAAAACTAGTGGTTATAAAGTGAGAACAACCTGTGTGTGAATTGAAAGGGGAGGGCCTAGAGTTATTGGCAAGCATTTTCCTATGGTGTGACTCTGACGGGCCATGGCACCATGGCTGACATGGAAAAGATACTCCTGCAAATTGACATGTTATAAATAGGGAGTGGGTGCTCCCCTTTCCCGCTACTTGGGTCATTTTGAAAAATATTTGCTTAGTGAGTAACAGTGTGACATGGGTTCTGCTTAGCAATGTAGTTTCAACTCACTTAGCCTGAGAACTTGAAGATGTTTTAGGGTTTTCTTTGCTGCTGCCAGCCTGATTATTTGTATAGGATAAATACATTGGCTTATACCATCTGTTATTGGTATTTCTTCTGTTCACTTTTCATTCAGGTCTCTTAGATACTGGTTTAACTCTATGATTTGAGTGGTCCTCTGTGTGTGTGTGTTTGAGACAGTCTCACTCTATTGCCCAGGCTAGAGTGCTTAGAGTGCCCAGCTCACAGCACCCTCAAACTCCTGAGTTCCAGCGATTCTCCTGCTATAGCTTCCCTCCCAAGTTGGTGGGACTACAGGCGAGCCCCCCATACCTGGCTAATTTTTCTATTTTATTTTATTTATTATTTTTTTCTTTTTTGAGACAGAGTCTCACTTTGTCATACTCAGTAGAGTGCCATGGCATCATAGCTCACAGCAACCTTAAACTCTTGGGCACAAGCAATTCTCCTGCCTCAACCTCCTGAGTAGCTGGGACTACAGGTTCCCACTACAATGCCCAGCTATTTTTAGAGACGGGGGTCTCACTCTAGCTCAGGCTGGTCTTGAACTCATGAGCTCAGGCAATCCACCCACCTCCACCTCCCAGAGTGCTGGGATTACAGGCATGAGACAACACTCCCGGCCAGTATTGCAACTTGAAGTAGAGATGAGGTCTCGCCCTTGCTCAGGCTGGTCTCGAACTCCTAAGTTCAAGGGATCCTCTGTCTTGGCCTCCCAGAATGCTAGAATTACAGGCATGAGCCACTGTGCCAGCCCTGGTAGCACCCTCTTAAGCAAGCTTTTCAATATCTCTTTGTAGATTGTAGAGACTAAGTAGACTAGAGAAAGGCAAAGGGTGAGAGGAAATTGTTTAAATATTTGTCCTGGAAAAGTGGTTAGAATTCTGGCCTCCCCAGAAAATCCTCTGGGAAAGACTATTACTGATATCATCCAAGTATGGCCAGGTCTGCTCAATGGGTATCAGGAGAGATGGGAGGGTTAGCAAGGGAGAAAGAGAATCAAAGTCAAACAGGGACGGGTTCTCAGAGTAATTTAGCTGGTTATCACTCAGTCTTTGCTCTTGTTGTCTGTAAGTCAGTGGTCTCTCCTCTTGAGTTGACACCATACATACCTAGTCCAGGAAGAATAACAAAATGGACAAGGTTTATCCGTGTTTCTCTCTGCATTTGGAATGCTCGGGGCCAGTGTTGTTTCAGCTTCTCAAAGACAATGTCTCTTCTTCTTTGTGCTTGTGGCTCAGGGTCCTGCACACGGTAGTTACTGACACATAATAGGTAAGCAATAAACTATTGTTGAATGAATTCCAGAAGGATCTTGTTTTAAACTGCCTGTTCCTTCATTCTAGACAAGGTAGAGGGTAGCTGGAGATTGAGCTACATCTCAATACTGAGAAAGAACATTTTAAATGTAAACAAGTTGATGAACTTGAAGAACCTAGCAGATATGGAATTTTCTTTATATGACTTCTGAATTCAATTCAATTCATGGACAGTATTTCTGTATAGTTAAAATGAATGTGTATGTACTTGCTTATGTGCTGCTTTTCTTTGTACAGCTATTGTCTCTTGTCCTGCCGAGATATATCTTTCAGCCATTTAAGAAAATTTGTGCAGCATCTCTTAGATGTCAGGCACTGCTAGAGTCTGGGTATATGATAGTGAAAGGTTGTTTTCATGGTCTCTCCCTCCGGAGTTCATAGAAGGTGTGGTGTTTAGTAAGAACCAGCCATTCAAGGAGGAGAAGGAAGAGTGTGCTAATAGGAGGGAATAGCAGATGGAAGGGCCCAAAGGAAGGGAAAAGGCCTTGTGTTCAGAGAATAAAAGATCATTGTGCTTTGCGCTCAGTGAATGGGGGCCATGAGAGCCTGGATTGAGGTTGGAAAGGCAGGCAGGGGCCAGATTATACAAGACCCTTTAGGGAGTGAAGTCATCAGATGATTGCTGTATGCAGTGGAAAGCAAGGTAATTTTATGTCTTGAATTTGATTTATTTTAAAACATCACTCTGGCAGCTCTGTGGAGAATGGATTAGAGAGGGGGGCATAGAAGCAGGAGGCCATTTAGAATGCATTAGAGTAGTTCAAGGTAGAGATTGTCATACTGGAGTAGTGGTGGCAGTGAAGATGGGGATAGAGATTTTGGAGAGAGTTTATGGATGTCATGTAGGAGGGGGCAGGCGATGTTGAAAAAAAGCAAAGATCAAGGCTGACTCCCGGTTCCTAAGTTGAGCAGTCTGTGGTGGTCTGATTACTTTGAAAGGGAATCCTGCGGGAGAAGTGGGTGGGATTTGTGATTGATGTCAGTTCAGGCCTTCAGGCCTGCCCTGTGGAATAGCTGCAGTCCTTCTGGTTGTTGGTGTGTTGAGCCGTTCAGCTGCTGTTGGATACTTGGATGGCTGTTTCCACTATACCCAGTGTTAATGAAGTTGTCTCTGTACAAACCAGTTCCTCTTTTTCTCCTTTTGGTTTGTTTCCTCAAGGTGTATTCCCCAAAGTGGAATTGCTGGGTCAAAGGAAATGAATGAACAGTTTTATGGTTTTTGCTGCAAATTGCCAGACTGTTTTCAGGAAGACTGAATTAATTTAGAGGGCTACCAGCCACCTATGAATGTGCTTTCCACTTCACAAGCTTGCCAGCGTTGGAGTTTATAATTTTATTTATGCTGCTTTTAATATGTCAGGGCCCTTGGTTGTGCAAATTTTAATTTCAGTAGTTGCTAGTGGTGTCATAAATTTATCCATATAATGATTACCTTTATAATTATGTACTCCTGTAGTCTGCTGTCTTATCTAGTGAGTGGAAATTCTGTTAACCTCGTTTGCATTAATTCTTTCTACATTTTTGGTTATAAGCTTTTATTGGCTGTGTATGGCATCTTTTTTACATTTTACTTTTAATATTATTATATTTAATAACAGAAAATTTAAGTTTACATATATACTTATTATTTTTTTTGACACAGAGTCTCAGTCTATTGCCCAGGTTAGAGTATCAGCCTAGCTCACAGCCCCATCGTGGTGGGTGCCTGTAGTGTAGTTCCAGTCACTCTGGAGGCTAAGGCAGGAGGATAGCTTGAATCCAGGAGTTTGAGGTTGCTGTGAACTAGGGTGATGCTATGGCACTCTACCCTGGGTAATAGAGTGAGACTCTGTCTCTATAATAAAGTAAAATCAAATAAAATCTGGAGTCTTTGCTGTACTTCTCATGAATTGGATATTTGCATTTTAATTGGGTTGTTTTATAAGATTGTGTAATCCCAACGGAATAAAGCTAAAATGCAATAAAATGATAAGTTCGTGGGAGTGAAAGGAAAATAACATTTTTGGAACACTTGATATGTGTTAGGCATGTTCTGCTCGATTTATCTATATGAACAATTAATTCTCAAAACAATCACTCAAGAGTAGGTGTTACTATTATCTCCTTCATGCTGATGAGCAAACAGAGACACAGGAGTGAGCCGCTCGCCGAGGCTACTCAGAATTAAGGACAGAAGAAACTCCACGTGTTTTCCTACTCTCACACATCGCTCAACACAACACTTTTGAAACCGGATTCTCCAGCGGACACAAGCTGGGGGTCCTCCACTTCCATTCAGTTCTGGCAGTATGCACCAGGAGGAAGCGGCAAAACCCACAGGTTAGAGGCTCAGTCCCGCAAGACTGCCCACACTTCCACTTGCCAATTACCAGCCCCGGGTTGTTCACCTGTACTTCTTACTCACTAGCTATAAATCAGCGCTCCACAACCCCTCTTCAGGTTTGACTGATTTGCTAGAACAGCACCCCGAACGCATGGAAACACTTGATTTACATTTACCGGTTTCTTAACAAAGGAGATAGATGAACAGCCAGATGGAAGAGAAGCACAGGACAAGGCGTGTGGGGAGAGCGTGGAGTCCCCAGGCCCTTCCCGAGCTCACCACGAGCCTCTAGGCGTTCAGCTACTCACGTGTTCTCCATGCCTCTCTTCCTCTAAGATTTTTGTTTTTTTTTGAGACAGTTTCACTTTATAGTCCTCAGTAGAGTGCCATGGCATCACAGTTCACAGCAACCTCAAACTCTTGGGCTCAAGCATTTCTCTTGCCTCAGCCTCCCAAGTAGCTGGGACTACAGGCACCCGCCACAATGCCTGGCTATTTTTAGAGACGAGGTCTTGCTCTGGCTCAGGCTGGTCTTGAACCTGTGAGCACAGACAATCCACCCGCCTCGGCCTCCCAGAGTGTGCTTTTGAGTTTTTATGGAGGCTCCATTACTTAGATGTGATTGATACATCATTGGCTATTGGTAATCAACTCAACTTTTAGCCCCGTTTTCCTCCCTAGAATTTGGAGATAGGCTAAAAGTGTCAACTCTCTAATCATGCCTTGGTTACCTGAAAGACAAAGATATCTCAGGGGCCCCCAGCCATCAGTCATCTCATTAGCGAACAAAAAACACCCACTACTCTGGAAATTTCAAGGTTTTAGAAAGTACATGTTGGAAGCCATCTGTATTGGCTGTCCATTTGTTACAAATGGTTTCTATCCATTTAAGAAATGTCCCACATCTATGCCTATTTTCTTAAGCGTTCTTATCGCTTAATACATATATATATTCTTCTTATTAATATATCACATGATCACACCCAGCTAGTACCTGAGAGAGCTGGGCCTGTCTGGCACACTCTGGGTTGAAATAGATTTTGTTTATATTAATATTTACTTTCATGCTGGAGTTGAGTGCCTGCTGGAGTCTTTGGTTTTACCTTGGTTTATATGCTCTTCTATAAATCCTTAGTAAGCACCGTGCAGGGCAAAATTCCCTCTCTACCTATCCTAGTGTCCCCTATGTAATGTCAATTCATTCACTACTTAGTGACTAAACAAATGAGCAGCCTACTCTTGCCTTCTTCATGTGGGGGAGGGCTTAGAAATAGTTATTTCTAAGGAGAGGAAAAGAGACTTAAGTTCTGCAGCCCAAAGACTGATTGCTGAGGGCACAGGCTCTTCTGCATTGCAGATTCCAGGCAAAATAGCATCTGGGTTAAGTCTTGCCTGGATATTCTTTTTACCGGTGTCCCCTGAGCTTGCCTACCTCCAGTCCTGTAGTCAGCACATTCTAGCCTGGACTTCTCTATAGTCGCCAATTTTATTATAAAAACAGTCCCTGTTTTTGCCCTAGCAACAGAAGACTTTTTTTTTTCTTTAAATCAGGAGGATGGCAGGAAATGCAAGAGCCGACTACATTTATATAACATCATTGGGAACTGTGGTATCTGGGATTTGCGGGAACGTTATCTTAAAGCTTTCCCCTTCAAGTATTCTTTCTTTTCTCTCCAAGCAGTTTGTGTCTTGCTATTACAACTTTGATGTGATGCTCAAAAGAAAATGGTCCCAAATTCTGAGAGGGGGGCGTTCAGCTCTGCCTGGCTTTTGCCTTTTGATCATCTGTTCGTGTGTTTTATTGTCACCGTCTGAGGAGTCGCTTGGTTGCCTTATCATCTCCGCAGGAACTAAATTTCCTCTTAAAAATGCTAGTTTTATGCAGCATGAAAAGAATTCTACAGTAAACCCATGGATGGTCTCCCTGCTAGTAAATTATGAATAGATAAAAATGTATCACTGCCTTGCATTTGCTCATTTCCCATTAAAAAATTGTTACAATTTGATAGTGAACAAGAATGACATAAATAAGTGGTAACTGTAAAGGGCAAGGTGCCTTCGTTTACTCGAGTATGAGGTCATGGAGTAAAAATTGTTAGAGAATCAATAGGCATCGACGTTCTGACGTGCACTTATCCTAGCTGCATGCGTCTTGCCCTTAGGCCTGTCTTTATGCCCTAGAGTAAAAGTGACAGCAGGACAGGTGTGATGTGGCTCACCAGGTGAGCACTGAGACCCTGGAATCCTTTACAGCTGGTCATTTAGAGCTACCTCTTTCTTCTTTTGAAATTTGCTTTGTTCTGGGTTTACCTTTTAGTCATTCAGCAAATATTTATAGTGCTCCTGTGTCCTGCAGTGTGGGAGGGCACACTGATATTTGCCTCATTTATCCATTACTATTAGTGAAATAAGGGTCATAGATACATTAAATTTTCCAGATAACTAAAGTTTGAACTACGGTGGGGCGTAGTAACTTTGGGAGAATAATCACATTAAGCTGCTTATCATTCTAAGCACTAAGTTAGTGTAATCTGTTTTAAGGAAATGAGGGGGTGATGTTTTAATCCTTTTGTATAATACATTTGCTTATCATTTTAAGCACCATGTAGAACATGGTTCTTGTAAGGCATTTACAAGAGTGAGATCTTCAGGGTCTTAGGAGGTGAAATGAATGATTTTTCTATGCACGGAAAGGTGTGAGGTCAGCCTGCTTTATCTCTTTGAGTTTTTGTGGCTACATTGTGGAGGTTTTGGGGTTTTCTCCTCTTTACTTTTATATATGTGCTCGTCTTCAGCAATCTCCTCCAGCAGCACCCTTAACTTGCTGCTGATATTTATGATCTGCAAATCCATTCATTCATTTGGCCACGGAACACTTGTCAGGTATACCAAGAATTGGGTCCTTGGGGGCTTGGATAGCATCCATATGTAAAACAGACCTGATCTTGCCTTCCTGGAGTTTGTGATCCAGGGGGGAAAAGACACTAAATAGATAAATGTATTAAGCACAAAATATGGTAGTCCGATGGGGAAAAAGGAGGATGAGAGAGGATTGTGAAAACTTGTTTTCCGTTGAGGAGGGGAGGGCCAGGGTGGCATTCCACAGGAAGTCCTGTCTGTGTTAAAGAGTTTGCATTTCATCCTATTTCATGTGGGAAGTGAATGAGAGTCCTACGCAGGGGGTGAAAGCATCAGATCTGGTGTGCGTTGGAGTTGGTATCGTGAAAGGAAGCCAAGAACTCAGTATTCATTGTTAGACTCTCAGAGAGAGCTGACGGTTCTTATGAGTGAGCTTCTGGTCTCTGTATGTTTTTTGACTTTTTTTTTTTTTTTTGACTATTCAGTACAGGTGTTGGCAGATGTTTTCTGCAAAGGGCCAGGTAGTAAATATTTCAAGTTTGCAGGCCATGTGGTCTCTGTTGCAACTATGCAATTCAGCCATTGTATCCTGAAAGCAGCCGTGGCCAACACCTACAGGAATGGCTGGATTCCAGTAAACGTATTTATAGGAACAACTGGCCTGTGGGATTTGGTTTGCTGGCCCCTCTCTGGGAGGATGCTTTACTTGTTATGTCCAGGATCTTCATTATTAAGGTGGTTGCACAAAGGAGGAAATGTAATCTCCATGATTGTCCTTGGCGTTGAGCTGCTTGTAATCATTATGGGAAGATAAGTATTTACACTAATGAGGCCATCAGCAAACATTACAAGACGATATATAATTAGGCACCAATATGAGGAACAGAAACAGGAAATGTGACAAAGGGTTTGTTCATCTGCTTGGAATCTGGGTGTCTAGGAATAGTTTGAAAGGCTTCACAGAGAAGCTGGAACTTAGAAATAGTCAGAAACTCTTGGCGGGCTGGTAGTAAATACACTCTAGTTCAACCTGCTAATTTTTTCAGTGAGTAAAACAAGGTCCTTCTGATTTTAAGACAGAGCCCTGGACAAGAACATAGCATTTTGTTCTCTAAGTCTTTGCTTGAATGTTCTTTTTACTTTAGATCTGGTCCACCCATGGGCTGAAAACACACACATAGTGGATTCATAGTTTTTTTTTTGTTGTTTGTTTGTTTTTGAGACAGAGTGTCACTTTGTCACCCTCGGTAGAGTGCTGTGGCGTCACAGCTCACAGCAACCTCCAACCCTTGGGCTTAAGAAATTCTCTTGCCTCAGCCTCCCAAGCTGGGACTACAGCACCCGGCTATTTTTTGGTTGTAGTTGTCACTGTTGTTTGCTGGGCCTGGGCTGAATTCAGACCCGTCAGCTCCGGTGTGTGTGGCTGGTGCCCCAGCTGCTGAGCTACAGGCGCCGAGGCTGGATTCATATTAATATGAGAAGATGAGGTGAGACGTTCCAAGTTATGGGTTATATTGAGACTTCAGAAAAAAGGGGTTCTCAAAAGACCAAAAGCAGTATGCTTGTATCTGTCATGTGGAATGTGAAGGAAAGAAAAGAGACTGAGGTCGGGGAAGAGAACGGAAGGAGAGAATTATTGAGACAGAAAAGTGCATTGGCTGACACATGGGCAAGGAGGTAATTAGTCTACCTGTCCTTAGAAGAATCTCTAAATTCAGGCTTATCCATACTGGTGAAGAGAACTTGGTGACAGTTAGACAGAAGGCAGCAGTCCCTGTGTTCTCACGTGGAAAATTCTCACATGGAAAAATTCCAACAATGCAGGTTGGAAGATGCACAGAAGCGAATCACAGAACAGTATGTATGGCTCGGCTCCATCAGATCCCCCAAACAAGACAAAGCCGAAGCAGTGGAAACAGCCAGCTAAAGTACACACACACACACGCACAGGGTGTGTAAATGCTCTGAAAAGGTCTGGAAAGATGTGCGTCAGAATTAACAGCAGATCACCCTAGGGATGACTGGATTTGGGCAGAGACTTAAATGTTTTACTCTGCACTTTCTTTCTTTCTTTTTTTTTTGTGTTTTTTGGAGGGGGCTGGGTTTGAACCTGTCACCTCCGGCATATGGGACGGGTGCCCTACCCATTAGAGCCACAGGCGCCACCCTTACTCTGTACTTTATAATTATTACAAAAATGTTTACTTTCATTATAAAATACTAATTATTTACTCATTTTACAAGTCCACTAAAACCGTTTAAAGTGCTAGGTTGGATAAGAGGTGGAGAGAGAGGTCCTGACACTGGAGTTGTCTCTAGAATGTATCTCAGAATCAGATTCGAGGCAATAAGGTCCTAGCTTAGTTCAGGGTGTCCAAGACTTGGTTAGGCATCAGAATCACTTGGAAAGCTATATATGTGTGTGTGTGTATATATATATATGTAAAAGCTAAAACAAAAAGTATCCGTGACCCTCCTGCAGGCCCACAATGCTCTCTGATGATGAGACTGGGGATGTGAATTTTTTATAAAGCTTCCTGGGTAACTTTAATGTTACATTTGAGACTTGAGGCTTTGGTGAGTCTCTAATGTAGTTCATCCACCTCTGTACGCATGAGGGCCTTAAGGGTCTTGACCAAGTAGGACTCAGCCTCAGGTCTTCTGGGCCTTGCTCTTTTGTACTTTTCAATGACTGTATCTCCTAATTCAGGTTTTTCCTTAGCGTTAGTTTTAGGTATCACCTCAGCTTGTTTTTACATCACCCAGGGGCCATTCTTAAATATTGATTTTGAACTTGATCCGTCTCACCTCCTTTACCCATTGCTGCACCCCCAGAATCATCTTTGGGAATGATTTTTATAATGTTTTAATTTTTTTAGAAATCAGGGAGTTGCCGCTAGGCTAGTGAAAAAAGGTCTAGTTTTAGATCAGTTGACTGAAGGCTTTAGGAAAGTAACTTTTCTTGGGTGCCATCTAAGTTTCTGCAAAGAGAAGGGGATGTTGTCCTCTCTTCATTGCCACCCCTGGCTGTCAGCAGGGTTTCAGCAAGGAAAGCGCCTGTGGGGCCCGGTCCTCCAGCTTTGTAGCACAGATGGGTTCAGCTGTTTAGCATTGGAAAGGGTGGGTTTAAGGTTTAGCATTGGAAAGGTCCTGAGGGGGTTCCTCTAACTCAAGTGATTTTCAGACTTGTTTTAGTCATAAACCTTCCTTCAGATGAATTCTTACTTGGAAGCCCCATTACCAAGTTGTTAAAGCTGAGTTGCTACCTTTGAGGCAGGAGTGGGGCCTTGGAGCCTGCCTGGCATCCCCCCCTGGCCTGAGCACACAGAGCTGTGTTTTCTCTCCAATGCACTTTTGATAACGGATTTCTTCCTCTTCCCTCTTCTTTAAGTAACAATTCACCAAATCCAGCTGATGCGAACCCTCAAAACTGTCTCCGCTTCATTTCCATGGCCACCACCGTGGTCCGAGTCAGCACCACCCTCCACCTTCTAAGGTGGATTCTAAGGTGGTGTCTCTTACCTTCTAAGTGGATTTTCTCATCTGCTCCCCCTCCATACCCCTTTCCCCTCCCACCCTGCAGCTGTATAACTTTTGTATTCACAAATGTCATTTTGTGCTCCCCCACCCCATATGAGCATGCAATCACTTCTCGTGTTTTGGATAAAGATCACAATGTGGAGCTTCTTGTATTTAACTGTGGCCGCTCTGTTGCATCTTCAGATAGAGCCACAAGCTTTCCAGTTCCTGAGCTGAGCTTCCTTCCGCTTCATCCTTTTGCTCTGTATGTGCCTAATCCCCCTCTACTTCTCCCCATTAATTTCTATTTCTTCATCCTTAAAAGCTACATCAAAACTTTTCTCTAACTTCTCTGAGCTGCAAAGCACCTGTTAAACTCCTCTCATAGTGTTCTGTTTCTGCTGCTCAGCAGTAATCTCAATTGCAATCAAGTAATTGCTGGTGTACTTGTTTTTTTGTCCTCCCCACCTTCAACTGTAAACTTCCTAAGGGCTGGAATAACAGTCCTAAGGCTGTGTCCTCAGCCTGTGACATGGCGCCCTTCACACACATACACATACCTAGTAGGTCTTCAATGAATATTTGTCCAGTAGATTCCTAGTGTCTGTTTGTTTGCACACACTTAATTTCTAGTCTTCAGCCCAGGCAAGACTGCAGAGGCATCGCTATTTGTCAGCTGTTTGTAGGAGCTAGAATCATTTCTTATAGTATGAGGTAGGTCAAAGGTCCATTTTTAGGGACACGTTGCCTAAAGTGGGTTACCCAGTATGATATAGATTAAGGAGCTTTGCTTTAATTAGAAACTTGATTTATTATTCCAAATGAACAAAGACTGATAAAATCCACTTGAAGTGTGAAAAAGTGTGGGGGCACTGGGGTTTGAAAGTAGGTTTTGTGTACAGCTAGGGAGACCTCTCGTTCTTTGGTGACCAGGGGACTGATGCAGGACCCAGTGTCCCCTACTATACATTTAGAAGTACATACCTTGGGGGAAATATATGAAGCTGTAGGAAGCCTGGCCCCAGCCCCACACCCACACAGACACCTTTGTGCCCCCCCTTTGCTTGTTCTGCAGAGGCACCCTTGTGGCTGTGAGTGGCTGACTGCCCGGCCTCCCACACAGGTAGGGAGGCAGATGTGGATCACACAGCACACCAGAGTGACGTCACCTCCCAGCCACCACCCCCGGCCAGATCTCAAGTTTGATTCTGTGCTTTCATTTAAAGTGGAATAACCTGCCATTTGGATTTACCGATCCATCTTTCAAACTTTTAGAACACTGTGCCCATGTAAAGCTGCTTTTGGATGTAGACACTAGATAATAATTCTGAAAAGGGCAGAACACAGCCACTTTTGCAACCTCTTGGGTCTGGTCTTTAGTGTTGGGGAGATTAGGTCTAATCTTGTCCTTCATGTACTTGCCAAATGGAACTTGGGCTCCACAGAACAGTTCCTTCTAGCCAGTGCATCTGCCGTGCTCAAAGCGGGTGACTGCGGCTTATTTTGCAAATAGAATGAACAAGAAGGAAAAAAAAAGGTAAAGCCAGAATCAAAAGAGAAGACATTACAAAATTTCAGAATTTATCATCAGGCAAAAGATTATTTTTCTTCTTCCAAGACTTAACAAGAAAATCAACTGCTATCCTTTTATTTGGTCTCAGATTATAGTAACAAAAAGAATGTATTCTGATAAAATGAAATGGAATGTCATTTGACTGGAGGCAACTCTGGGGTAGGGTAAAGGACTTCAAAGGAATTTTAGTTCAAATAGTTAAATTTGGGGGTGGAAGTAAGTGCGTCTTGGGTTGTCAGTGTGCTAAGGAGGACAGAATCTGATCACTATGAAAAAATCCTTGCTTTATTCTCTTAGTTACTGATACAACAGCACAGTTAGAATGAATTTGGCCTGCCTGGCAGCTTTTAGTTTGAGATAGCCATTATTTTCTTCACATATAAGCTTTGTCCATTTCAAGGTAGTAAACACTGTCAGAACCCCTCAATCTCTACTAGTGCAAAAGCTTTCTTTTAATATGTTTACCACTCTCTTCTCAGAAGGGCCTCAGGATTTAGTACCACAAACAAAATTTCTTATGCCCCAACGTGTCATTCTGGAAAACAATGGAAAATTCTTTCTAGTTGGGTGAAGTTTCTTCTCTTTGAATGAAATTTAAATGTCTGTTGATTCCTTCCTGCTGGTCCCGGCTTTGGGCTCCTAGGTGGCAGCTGGTTGGTGCTTGGGTGGCTATGGCCTTCAGAGGTTGAACAAACAGCAAGTGACTCCAAAGGCATAAGCTGTTTCATTGAGAGGACATAGCACATTGCCAAGAATGCCAAAGGGTTGTCTCTGTTTTGCAAAAGAAAAAAAAATCAGCTTCATGTAGTCAAAACCTTTGAAAAAAATTATGCTATGACTACAGGTTAGCACCTGGGGCGATGGGTGCCATGGAAGTGGCAGCTCATGTATCTGCCTTTCTGGAGCTCAGTTGCTTTGCCTTGGTGTCCGGAAATGGCTGCTTTACATTTGGGTCTGGGAAAGGAACAACTATTCAGAAAGTTGGTTTTTCTCTTGCTTTAAATTTTGACTAGTATATGGCCCTTTTAATATTAGCTACAAAAGGCTTTCACAAACACAGTATCAATTGATTCTCATAATCAATGTGAGAGGGCTTGTTGGCTTCATTTTACAGATGAGTACAAAGGAAGCTGCGGCAAAGGTCAGGCCAGCAGGCCAAAGCTTCGCAGCCAGTAGGGAGGAATCTGAGTCTTTGTTTCTCTCTCTCCGCTGTGAGCCGCAGTAGGGCCAAAGGGACGCAGGACTGGCTGTGTCTCTCACAGGGATTATGGGTCCCTTCTGCTCCTCTGCTTCTATATAACACCTTCTTGGTTTTTATTCCTTTCCCCTCCCCTTTTATTTCTTTCAGCTTGGATTTCTTAGCATCACCACTGCTCAGCCAGAACAGAAGGCCTCGAATCTCGTTGGCACATACCGCCATGTTGACCATGCCACAGGCCAGGTGCTAACCTGTGACAAGTGTCCAGCAGGAACTTATGTGTCCGAGCATTGTACCAACACAAGCCTGCGTGTCTGCAGCAGCTGCCCCGTGGGGACCTTTACCAGGCACGAGAACGGCATAGAGAGATGCCATGACTGTAGTCAGCCATGCCCATGGCCAATGGTTGAGAAATTACCTTGTGCTGCCTTGACTGACCGAGAATGCACTTGCCCGCCTGGCATGTTCCAGTCTAACGCTACCTGCGCCCCTCATACAGTGTGTCCTGTGGGTTGGGGTGTGCGGAAGAAAGGGACAGAGACTGAGGACGTGAGGTGTAAGCAGTGTGCTCGGGGTACCTTCTCTGATGTGCCTTCTAGTGTGATGAAATGCAAAGCATACACAGACTGTCTGAGTCAGAACCTGGTGGTGATCAAGCCGGGGACCAAGGAGGCAGACAACGTCTGTGGCACACTGCCATCCCTCTCCAGCACAACCTCGCCTCCCCCCGGCACAGCCATCTTTTCACACCCTGAGCACACGGATTCCCATGAAGTCCCCTCCTCCACTTACGTTCCCAAAGGTAACTTAACCTGGTGAATTCTTTATTTGAGGAAGGCTTTGAGCCCAGTGGAGGTACCAAGAGTGAGCTTATACCAGTGTTTTCTCCATTTTGTGTATTCCGAATTCACCCCTTGGAGAAGAGGCCTTCATTTTGTGGCCTATTAAGTCTGGCTTCTTTGGACTTATGAGAAATATTTAGACTCAGAAGTTTTCTATTAGGGCAGATCAAATATCTAAAAACTAGGTCACATAATAAGAACTGAGAGGAACAAGGACAGCATGTGACCTTATGTAAGTCATTTAACCTCCTTAGGCCTCAGTTTCAAACTTGCCAAACAAATAAGTGATTTAGATATTCCTTCCAGATTAAAAGTTTTCCAACATGGCATCAGTTTTGGGCAGACATGGCCAGAGGAGAGGGAGAAGAGGAGGAAATATCATTATATAGGAAGGGAAGAAGGAAAATTAGAAGCTTCAGGAATCAAGCAAATTAGAGTCAGGTCAAAGGGAAGTAGCAGTCACATCTAGAAAATAATACAATAATACCTGTATTTTTTTCCCAATGATTTTAATTTCATGTCTTTCATCAAGTTTTCCAGTTTTCCTGAGAAATCCCCCTGAACCTCAGAATATAAAATTCAGCCTTTATTTTCAATCCTTTTTGATTGAATTGAATTTTTATGAGCTGATAACCAGCCTGAGTTGTGCCTCCTGGCCTGGAGAGTCTTCTTACACCTGCCATTTTGAAATGAAGAAACAGCCTCAGACAGTCAGATGGACACTCCAGATTTTCTCAGGGACTGATATGGAGTCGGTGTCTCTTGGGACTCAAAATTTCCCATCTCTCACATTCCTTAAGACTAGTTGGGGTAGCATTTCTGAAAGAAATCCACAAAACTACCAGCTCAAACCTTGTTTAGTTTGTTGATAACAGATGATAAGAGAGTCCTGCTTCTTTTATTCCCTGATCTGTCCCACCAAACCTTTCTCTAGTCAGACTTGGATTTGCATTTGAGCTCTTTTCTTTCTCTTAGTCATGTTCTCAGTTTTACCATTATATCATGAAATAGTCAAAAATGGGAGAGGAGGAGAAGGAATAAAGGAATTAAATTTGAACTAGTTCTCTAAATAATGGAAACCATTTAGAGTTGACTAGAGGTCTGAACATATGTCCACTCAGTATGTGAAGTACAGGAGAAGATACCTTGAGGCTCAGATGTTGGATCTCCGAGGATGCCCTTGGTTTTGGTACAAGAAAGTGAGTTTGGCAGTTCAGTTTTTACCTGCCATGTGGAAGTGCTATTAGGGCCTCTATGAAAATGTGCAGTGTAATTTATTCTAGCCCCAAGGTCATTTCTTCTTTGATTATCTGGCCTAGTTTGGAGATGACCATGGACAGGAGGGAATATATAGATCCCCAAATATGGAATAGCTCTTCCCCCTCCTTACTCTTTTTTCTAGGCATGAACTCAACAGAATCCAACTCTTCTGCCTCTGTTAGACCAAAGGTACTGAATGGCACCCAGGAAGGGACAGTCCCTGACAACACAAGCTCAGCAAGTGGGGAGGAAGGAATGAACAAGACCCTCCCAAACCTCCAGGTAGTCAACCACCAGCAAGGCCCCCACCACAGACACATCCTGAAGCTGCTGCCATCCATGGAGGCCACCGGGGGCGAGAAGTCAAGCACGCCCATGAAGGGCCCCAAGAGGGCCCATCCCAGACAGAACATGCACAAGCATTTTGACATCAATGAGCATCTGCCCTGGATGATTGTGCTCTTCCTGCTGCTGGTGCTCGTGGTGATAGTAGTGTGCAGCATCCGGAAAAGCTCCAGGACTCTGAAAAAGGGGCCCCGGCAGGATCCCAGCGCCATCGTGGAGAAGGCAGGGCTGAAGAAGTCCGCGACTCCAACCCAGAACCGGGAGAAGTGGATTTACTACTGCAATGGCCATGGTGAGCCTGCTCCCTTTCCTCCTTGCTTACTGATCTCCCTGCCTCACTCGGCCCCTGGTACTTGTTTTCTAATAGAAAATGCATAGTTTATGAAATCTCTTTTGTAAACCAAATGCTACCTGATATACTCATGTTATGCAAAACGAGATCGAACATCTTGTTAGAAGTCATGCGTTCAGAGAGAATAACTTTAAAACAGGAAAATGTTGCAAATCAGAGACCTGAGAGTGACCCTTAGGACCTTTAAGTTTGTTATTGAACAGAAGAGAAAATGAGTCCAGAGAGGTTTGGCTCCACTGACCTAAACAAGAGGCTAGTTGTTTGTTCAGGACAGATGGGAGTAGACTCTGCACTGCTGGAGCCCTGGCTTTTTCTGTAATGACTGGGCTGCTACGAAAATGGAGGGAGCAAAAGCCAACTTGTTATAAATTTGCCTTTTTGAATCTGAGCCTTGCTTTTTGATTCCTGTCACCTTCCTGCCATATACTTTCTTTTGCACTTACATTTTTAGGATCCCATTTTTATCAGGAGGATAGGATGGTCTTTTAGGTTATAGAAGACAAAAGGATAGTATGTTGGTCGTCACCCCAATGTTTGGCCTATGTCTCTTACCTCTGTTACCGAGTGGTCAGCGTGTGTTGATACAGGCTGGAACATTTTGGTCTTTCCTCTTTGGAGGGCAAAACATAGCTTGCAGAAATTGTCCCACAGCTAAGTGTGATCTGAAGACTGCAGTTTTCAGACTGTGACAGTAACTTCCCTTTCTATAAATCCTAAGTAAAATTTCAACCAGTTTTTGATAATTACATTCATGTGTCTCCTTTCTCTTCAAAGATGCCTGCTTTTCTAAAAACCAGTTTTGCCTTTTGTATGGAGTCTTAAAAATGTTTATACCATTTGGTCCAGCAGTTTCATTTGTGTGAATTTATCATAAAGCTATAACTCAGAAATACAAAAAATAAAAAGGATTTAAAAAAATAAAAAGGATTTAAGCATGACGATCTTAAGCTTTTAACTCAGCATTATATATAATACAAATAGGAAATAATCAAAGGGATAGTTTTAGGGAAATAACTGTGTAAAACATGGCCTATTCATATAATAGAGTATTACGTTAGCCTTGAAGATTTTATAAAATTTTTGCTTTTAACCATGACATGCTTTTAATCCTAGTCTTCTTAAAACTTTAGAATAAAGTGGGACTCTGTCTCTAAAAAACAAACAAACTAAAAAAAAAACTTTAGAATAAAGACTAAAAGGAAATATGCCAAAATAATTTTTTTCCCCCAGTGTGCAGGGGGACAAGTTTTCTGTACTTTTCTCAAGTTTTCTATAATAAGCACATGTTACTTTTACAATAGAAAATTTAGAGAAAGTTTAAAAAATCATTTTGCTTCTCCTTGCTGACTTGTGTTAATAGTGAGAAGCTGAGTGGAAATGAGTCTGAGGCTGACTTTCTATTTGGTGTAGACATTGAGTAGACATGATGAAGACAGCTCAGCTCTTCCCTGGAGCGGCTGCCTGTGGAAAGCCTTAATTCCCCCCCACTTATTTTCTTTAAAAGAACTTTTTATTTAGACATAATTCCAACCTCTGGAAAAGTTGCAACAGTAGTACAAAGAATATTTGCATATCTCTGAGCAGATTGACCTGTTATTAACATTCTGCTCTTTTGCTTTATAATTTGCTCTTTCTATAAAAATATAGAGATATGATGTTATAAAGTATATATTATAGAATAGCTTATTATGTACTATGTAATGTTATATAATATACAATATATAATATATAAGCACGCGCATATATGCACTTGTGTCCATAAACAAAATCATTTTTCTGAATCATTTCATGGCCCTTAACCCCTTGATAGTTCAGTGTGTATTTTCTTTTGCAGTTTTTGGCTGGGGCTGGGTTTGAACCCACCACCCAGTATATGGGGCCGGCACCCTACTCGTTTGAGCCACAGGCACTGCCCCAGTATGTATTGTCTAACTAAGAATATTCTCTTTAAAAATAGTGCAGTTTTAAACCACAAATAAATTTAAAGTAGCACAATACTTTGCCACTCATATTCCAATTAATGTTAACCCAGTAAGGCCCAATTGATAGATAATGCATATTTTTCCTTTGGTATAGGATCCAGTGTAAGCTCAGATACTGCATTAAACTGCCCCTGTAAGTATCTAGTCAGAGTACTTGCTCTGTTCCAGATTTACCTAATTAGTAGAAAACAATGTGTTCATCCTGTTAGATAATTTATGTATTTGGAACTGTTATCTCATTATTCACTTTATTAAAGAAACAAATCGATTCCTTTAGTAGTTGAATTATAGATTAGATTATGGCCAGCTGCATTTCTAAACTCTTTCGCAGTGTGGTTTTTAAAATTCTTGAGAACACAGCAAGTTGTAGAAGTAAAAACTGGTCCAGCAGCAGAAAGCAATTTCATACAATGTCCTTAGACATTCTTATGGCCACAGTAACCTTGTAAACCACTGTGCCTGTGTCCTTAACACAATATCCTATTTTGAAAAAGAATGGAAGTGCCAAATCAAACGAAGCCCAGTCATACCCTTCTGTGAGGCAGTATTCAGCAGTATGGTTTTTAAATGAGATCACAGCAATCTCATGCAGGTGCAACTATCACATCCAATAGGTCAGCCCCTTTTCTTTGTTTTTTTGCATTAGAATGTTTATATTTAAGGTGTTTTTCTAAGAAAGGTCTTTTCTTGGGCGGCGCCTGTGGCTCAGCGGGTAGGGCGCCGGTCCCATATGCCGGAGGTGGCGGGTTCAAACACAGCCCCGGCCAAATTAAAAAAAAAAAAAAAAGAAAGGTCTTTTCTTTCCAAATTGCTAGTCTCAACAGTACAGCCAGGTAAAATCTTACTACAAAGAGAAGTTCTGTTTAATAAAGCCATCCCAGGTGCTCAGAGAGGCCTCTAGAAACAATACCTTGTTGATCTGATTGCAGTGAGTTCTGGCTAGCAGATAGTCCTTTATAATGAAATCTTTTCTTGGTTTTTGTTGATTTCACATTGAATGGTACATGAGGATGAGAGTGGGGATGAAATCATTTAGCCCTGGGTTTTTTTCTGTCAGAGGTCACTTACCTCTGTCCACTGTAAGCAAAATAGGCCATCCTCCCCAAAACCATGTGCAACCTCAGTACTCAAAGTGAGGCCATTGGTTCCCATCTTTCCCTCCAACAAGGCCCTCTGTTATTATTCTGCTCCACGTATCCCTCTCTATCTACTGTGGACTTATTTCTAGTGTTGGAAACAGAGATGAGGCCTTTCCTGGCTTGGAGGTGGAAAAGTGAGGGTGCTATGATGTTTTGGATGCTTCCTCCCTTTCTGAAGTCAGAGCAATTTTATGTTTGGTAGATTGGGACTGGACTGTGGGGTGTTGCAATATAATCATTTCAGCAACAGGAGTTGGAAGTCCCTTAAGAATTTTTATACATGATGGAAGTGGAAGACATTATTCTTAGTAAAGCATCACAAGAAATGGAGAAGCATGAATCCTATGTACTCAATTTTGATATGAGGACAATTAATGACAATTAAGGTTATGGGGGGGAAAGCAGAAAGAGGGATGGAGGGAGAGGGGTGGGGCCTTGGTGTGTGTCACACTTTATGGGGGCAAGACATGATTGCAAGAGGGCCTTTACCTAACAATTGCAATCAGTGTAACCTGGCTTATTGTACCCTCAATGAATCCCCAACAATAAAAAAAAAAAAGAATTTTTATACACACAAAATATATTTAAGCAGTTTGAAGTGTCATCAAGGAGTAAGCCTATTTTGTCATATTTTTGTCATTTTGGGGGAAAATTCATTTCTTTTTGTGATAGAACCCCAGCATAATAGGGTAAGGAGGGTGTCTAAAATGTTCAACTTAATTTGAAATTAAGATTCATGCAGGTTCACATTAATTGGGAAGTTACACGGAGAATAATAGTTTCATTTCCTCTGTTTTGTTTCAAAAAAGTACAAAAGTAAAGATGGTAAAGCTCAGTCCCTACACACATGGCCATACATTGCAGTGAGGCGTAGTCTCAAATGATCTGGAAAAGTCACTTGGCTCACTTCCTTATAATTGGAGAAGATGTGAACCGCCGTCCAGTCCAGTCCCAGGTGAGAGCAGGGCGGCTGAGAGGACGCTGATCAGCTTCTAATTTCTGCCTTTCTATGAACCTTTCCTTCCTTTTTTGCTTGCCTTCTCCCTTCCTTCTCCACTTCTCTCTTCCATCTGTCTCCCCCATTCTTTCTCCCTCTGTTAACTATTTGCAAAAGGTAGAAAGTTTAGTTCCCAGAAACCTGTTGCTATAGGAATTGGGTGGGGGTGGGTAGTTTGAACAGCAGGTGATGGGTAGAAATTGCCCTGAAAGTTCTTGGAGAGGGTGAAACTCTGCAGAGTGACAAAGGGAGCAAACTTGGGCAGTGACTGTCTCAGATCAGACTACCATTTTCTTTTAGTCTGTGAAGAAAAAATAAGGGGGGGAAAGGGTGAGAGATCAAGGGGTTGGACTTACCCAGTTTCAACTACAGTTCGGTTCTGATTATCACATTCTTCGGGGCTCTGCCTCAGGGAGATACCGCAGTGATCCTCTAACAGGGACGATCCTTCCCTGTGTGGTTGCTTAAGGCACATACCATTCAAAGACAACATCTCCAGATTGTGAAAGCAAGTGGGGGGTGGGCACTGTTTCCCAAGCAGACTGTTTTGTACCCACAGCAACAAGAGGGCAAAGATCTCATTTGGTAGAACTAGATTCTAAGGTGCAATGTCTTATTTATTTATTTTTTTTTAGCCACATTAAACACAATTTTGTTTTATTAAAACAAACTGAGTTTACACATTCTCTTTAAAAAAGCTTTTAAAAAGCCACTATATCTTATTACCTTAATATGCAGTTGGTGAAACAATTTACTTTTAAAATTCAAGATGTTTCTAAGTATCATGGAGAAGAATGTTACTCTGAACACCTACCTTCTGATGTCACTTACAACACACCTATAAATCAAGCACAAAGGGTCACTCTTATAAATCCAGCACAAATGGAGACACTTGGATTTTCTTCACACATCTTACATTTCTGAGTCCTTTGAGGAGTACATAACTGATGCCCACCTCACTTACAAGGATGCTTCATATTTTTGATGCAGCAACAACTGGGCACATGCTTCTACAGAAACACGAGGAATGAAGGTCTAGTATTAAGCAGTTTGAGTTCAATTACAGCAAAATTTAGTTTTCAAAATAGTCTAAAATTTTTAATGCACAACCTATACTTAGAATGTAATTATAACTCACTGTAAAAACAATCTCCTACTCCTTTTTAAACACACACAAATTATCTAACTATTTTAACTTTGGATTATTTTCTATAATCAACCCTGTCCTGTAATATCTGCAAGTGTTGGTGTCTGAGTGCTGTCCTTTGTCAATCCTCAGATGTTTATCTACACTTGATTTTGGATTAAAATATTTCGTACATTATGGGACCTGTAAAATACCTTTTACTATCAAGTCTGATATTTTGTAAGCTGAAGATGCAAGTTCTTAATTCCTGTAGCTCTTCCCATCTGTCACCGTTTAACTGTTTGTGGCTATGTGGTTTGTCTCCCAACGTAAATTAGAAGTTCTTAGAGAACAAATACTGGGTGTTGTTGATGTCTTCTGTGCCTGGCACAGGGATCAAGGAGGGTGGTCCAGAACTAAGCTGGCCCACGTGCTAGCCACAACTACGGGAGCCATTTAATTTAAAACTAAAAATAACTGAAGTTAAAAATTTAGTTTCTCAGTTGCACCCACCACATTCTTAAATGCTCAATAACCACACATGGCTCAGAGTTACCATATTGGACAGGACGAATAGAGAAGATTGCCATCGTCACAGAAAGTTCCATTGGATAGAGCACTCATGAACTAATTAATCTACTTGTCCTTTTTGAGCTTGGATTGTATTTTTTCAAGACATCGAACTAGTGAATTTTTTCCTTACAAATATGATGTTGTTAGAGATTTAAACATAAAGGTCTTAAGGTGGGTTCTTTGTACTAAATTGCCATAGATGCAAAGAAAAATTATTTTTCCAAGCTAGAGGAGGCTTGCATGACAGCAGTGCTTTAAAATATGCAAAACTGACTAGGAAAAGACTGCTGGCGTTCCTCATCTGATTTGCCTATTTCATAGTAGGGCACTTTGGCCCTTGGATACAGGGGAGCAAGGTGATTGGTGATGCGCACAGAGCGAACCCTGCTCACTCAAAGGCAGCTCCCTAAATGCCACGGTGCTTGCCTTTGTGGGGATGGGTTAGCCTCATGGGTAGCCAAGCAGAGAAGCCAGAGGAGCTTGCGGGAGTCACATGTTTGGGTCAGAGGCAGGGGAGGGGGGGAGGTAGCGGAGGTGAGGAGTTGGGGGAGGAAAGCAGCATTGTAGACTAGAAATTACATTAGTAAGCCTGGGCTCTAAAATTTTGCCTTTTCCTAATCATGTATTTTCAGTTAAGACTTTTAACTATTCTGGGCCTCTGTTCATAAGACTAGAAAATTTTAAAAAAGCTTTATCATGTGCAGGTAGGAGCAAAGACTCTGGAGTCTTGTTTCCACTTCACTTACTAGCTTTGTGATCGGGCCAAGTTCTTTCACCTCTGCGTGCTTCCGTTTGTATGTATGGCCTGAGGATAATACTCAGGTAGGCTGTGTGAGGACTAAATGAGGAATGTGTGACCAGTGCTGGGAGCGTGAGGGAGAGGATGAGGACTGCGGAGGCTCTGCAGGTGACGCCTCATCATCGCCCTCACCACTGTTGTCAGCACCTCCCTCCTGACTGGTGATCTCTGTTTGTTTCCTGATTCAGTCACAGAAGTAGTGACCGTGAATAAGACAGAAACATTCTCCTTTAAGTTACCTGCAACTGTGCTTGGGGAATGTCAAAGCTGTCACCTTAAAAGACTTTATTAAAAACGTGGTTTTCCACAGCAGCTATGATTATAACCTTAATTTACTGTTGCAGGCAACGTCCTCTCAAGTGGGCAGAGAGCCTCTTAAATAATCAATGTGACCAAATGTGACTCCTTAGTTGGCTTTTTTTTCTCTTCCTTTCTTTCTTTCTTTTCTTTCTTTCTTTTTTTTTTTTGAGACAAGGTCTTGCTCTGTTGCCTGGGCTAGAATACAGTGGTATCATAGCTCACTACAACCTCAAATTCTGGGCTCAAGTTATCCTCCTATATGCCCAGCTATGGTCATTCTTATATTTTTTGTAGACACAGGGTCTCGCTATGTTGCTCAGGCTAGTGTCCAATGCCTGGCCTTAAGGGATCTTCCTGCCTCAGCCTCCTAAAGTGCTAGGGTTATCAGTGTGAGCCATTATCCACAGCCTTCCTACCAGCTTTATACTTGGCTATGAATCTATTCTCTCCAAAGCACTATTTTCTCTAAACTATACTAGGAGCAAGCAAGCTGGGAGATATTTTAGGAGATATCTAGAAGATATTTTAGGATTATATGTTGCAACTACTCAGCTTTGCTTTTTTTTTTTTTGTTTGTTTTTTTTTTTTTTGGCTGGGGATGGGTTTGAACCCGCCACCTCCGGTATATGGGACCGGCGCCATACTCCTTGAGCCACAGGCGCTGCCCCAGCTTTGCTTTTGTAATATGGAAATAACCGGACACACACAACATGTAAATGTGGGGGGTTATGTTCCAACAAAGCTTTTTTGAAAGAACAGGTGGCTTGCTGTGCAGGCCATAGTTCTTGAGCATCTGATCTGTACCAGAGATTTATCATTTTTAGCAGCTTTTCTCTCCTTTCCAGTGACTTGCACAACTTGGGTAAGCAGTCTGATCCTTCTTGGAGTCTTTCTTGATTTCCAGTGTTTAGTACTCAGCTTTATCTTTAGTGGTAACTGTTTCTCAGTCTGCTGAAGGAGTAATAACCTACCAGCTATGGATGAGACCAAGGAAAAAGTGGCAGCTATCCTTGACTTTTTCCCTTAAAATTGTTCTACATGTCCTCCCTCTCTTCCTAATAGAAATCAGCTTTTACCAGGCGAGCTCAATCGTATGTGGGGTTCACCTTGCAGGTGTGCCTGCCATAAACCTGCAGCTTGTCTCTTTGCCAGAGACAAAGAGGAAGAGAGGAGGGGTCTGGATGGGTTGAGGTCCAGATCTGTGTGGATGATCCTGGGCAAGTCACTTTCTCTCTTTGAACCTCAGTTTTCTTTGTACATGAGGAGACTTGAACCCATCACAGCAGGGCCACCGGATTTCAATCAATGTGCCAATTTATTTGTGTTTCCATGGAGTAGACCTGATGTTCCACTGATGTTTTTTAGGGAATACAATGGCCTCATGGCTCCTGCAATATGCTATAGAGAACAGTGTTCTGCTGGTCAGAGGAAGGAGGGCAGCCTTACTGCCACCTTGATGCCAAAGAAGCATCAGAGTGTGCTCACAGCAACATGAAAGGGTGTTCCCCTGAGCTTATTAGAGAGTTAGGACAGACTAGTAAAAAAAAATTATTTTTTAATTCTGTTTAAATTAGGACAGAGAATTGGGGGGGACCAAGAGAATATGCAATAATGTTGCCTGTTTTTCAGGAGACGGGGACATTTTTGTAGTGGTAGAGATTGAACAGTTATTATAGAACTCCAAGTGTATCACCAAAAATTATTTCAACATGCAAAGTAATTGACAAACTCTATTCAAAAATCTCATCCAATCATTTCTTGGCCTTTTGCCTAAGATCAAGTGCAAAAGTCTCATCCAGCTCTGAATATTTTTTACGATGAAAATAACTATGAATTTAATTTCTTATTTGATAAATTTATTTAAGAGATAATGGAAAGCTTTTAATTTTTAGGTCTGATAATACTAAAGCATTTCTCAAATCTATGACGTTCAGTAGAAATACTGATACTGATTTCTCCCTCATTGCTAAAGGTTTTGGGATTGGTTTACACAATCCCAATAATAACACATTATTCTATTTTACATTTTTAAAATTCCAAAATATTAAAAGGTACAAGTGTTTTTGTGACATGGGTGAATTGTACAATGCTGAAGTCAGCTGAAGACAGTGCACCTGTCACCAGAGTAGTGTTCATTGTGCCCAGAAGGTAAGTTTTTATCCCTTACTTCCCTTAGTCCTCCCCTCTGCTTGGTTTCCGATGCCTTTTATATCTCTTTGGGCCCTGTGTGTACCCAGCATTTAGCTCCTCCCACTTATGAGTGAGAACATGTGGTGTTTGGTTTCCCATTCCTGAGACACTTCACTTAGGATAATGGTCTCCAGTTCCATCCTACTTGCTGCAAACAACACTATTTCATTCCTTTTTGTGACTGAGTAGTACTCCATAGTGTGTGTGTGTGTATACACACCACATTTTCTTTATCCACTCAGCCACCGATAGATGCTTGGGTTGATTACATACTGTTGTAGTTGTGAATTGTGCTGCAACAAGCATTTGCATGCAGGCATCTTTTTAATAAAATGACTTCTTCTCTTTTGGGTGGATACCCGGTAGTAGGATTGCTGGATTGAATGGTAACTCTACTTTTATTTCTTTGGGGAATTTCCCTACTGTTTCTCGTAGAAGTTGTACTAATTTACAGCCCCACCAACAATGTAGAAGCATTCCTTTTTTATCAGATCTATGTGTGCATCTTTTTTTTTTCTTTTTAAACTTTTTAATAATGGCTGTTCTAATAGAGGCAAGGTGGTAGTTCATTGTGGTTTTAATTTACACTTCCCTGATGATTAGTTGAGCATTTTTTCGTGTGTTTGGTGGCTGTTTGGCCATCTTTGGAAAAAACTCTGTTCATATCTTTTGCCTGCTTTGTTTGTTTTTTTCTTTCTGATTTGTTTGAGTTCTTTATAGATTCTGGATTTTAGTCTTGTGTTAAATGTATAGTTTGTGAATAAGTTTCTCCTATTCTGTAGGTTGTCTATTAGTCTCTTATTTCTTTTGCTATGCAGATGCTTTTTAATTTCATTAAGTTCCATTTATTAATTTTTACATTTGTTGGGGTCTTAGTCGTAAATTCCTTGCCTGGGCCAATGCCTGGAAGAGTTTTTTCTATGTTTTCTTCTAGAATTTTTATGGAATTTTTTTTTTTTTGAGATAGCCAAGTGCTGTGGCATCATAGCTCACAGCAATCTCAAACACTTCGGCTTAAGCGATTCTCTGGCCTCAGGCTCCCAAGTAGCTGGGACTATAGGCGCCCGCCACGATACTCAGCTATTTTTTGTTGCAGTTGTTGTTTAGCTGGCCTGGGCTGGATTCAAACCCTCCAGCCTCAATGCATGTGACTGGTGCCATAACCACTGTGCTATGGGCGCCAAGCCAGAATTTTTATGGTTTTATGCCTTAGATTTAAGTCTTTAATCCATCTTGAATTAATTTTTCATATGGCTAGCCAATTTTCCCAGCACCATTTATTGAATATGGTATGACTGGGGAAAGTGTATGTTGTTGTATGCTTTGTGGGAGACCAGTTCATTGTAGATAGACGGCTTTATATCTGAGTTCTCTGTTCTGTTGGTCTCTACTTTTCTACTGTAATACTACCATGCTGTGGTAGCCTTATAGTATAATTTGAAATCAGCTAATGTGATGCCTCCTGATTGGTTCTTTTTGCTTAAGATTGCTTTGGCTATTCGGGCTCTTTTTTGGTTGCATATGAAGTTTAGGATTATTTTTTCTAACTCTGTGAAATATGACATTGGTATTTTAATGGGGATTGCATTCAATATGCAAAACACTTTGGGTAGTATGGACACTTTAACAATCTTGATTCTACAAATCCATGAGCCTGTAATGTTTTCCCATTTGTTTGGAAATGTGTGATTTTTTTTTTTTTTAATCAGTGTTTCATAGTTCTCCTGATAGAGATCTTTCACCTCCTTGGTTAAGTATATTCTGGAAATTTTATTTTCTTTGCAGCTATTGTAAATGGTATTGAGCTCTCGATTCATTTCTGAGTTTTTATGTTGAGGGAGACTGTTCCTCTCCTATGGGCCAGAGAGCCCCAGCCCCAAACTCAAGCTATTTGCCCGAGACTCCTGGGAACAGCTTTGCATTGGTCACAAGGGGAGCATACCTAGTAAATACTTGCTTGGGAATAGTTGCTCAGATAGAGGTCGACAGGTCCTATCCCCTTATAGAGAGTTGCCAGCTTCCAAGATACACATGTCCTGTTAGCAAACCCCTCGCAGTCTAGCTAAGTATTCATAAATAGGTTGTAGCTTTGGCTATACTGAAATCCTTTTTAACTTTGATAGGGTATTATTGCAGCTAATTAGTGTGAACATTTGTTGGTACAACGTGCTTATATTTTTACATGATAAGCTAAAAGCGATCCTTAGGGATGGTGAAAACTGTCACTCATATAAGGGTGGAGTTACAGAAATAATCTGTTTCATTTCTAGAAAGGCAGTGTCCACGTCTGGTTTCGCCTGCAGGTGATGGGCTAAGTGCCCTGCTGATAAGATGGCGACTCTCCAGAGGCCCAGCAAAGCTCTCTTCCATAGGGTATTATATCTTTAACCATGACAACCATGAATTTCTTTGGAGAAAAATGCTTATGAGAGGTATCAAATTAGAGAGGAATTATTCTCTTAGTTACATATTTCTCCCTCTTTGTACTGCTTTTTGCTGTATTATCTTTTGGTGGACAGTTATATTTAATCGTATGTTGAATTGTTTTCCTAAAGAGAAACTAAGTAGTCAGTCTACCTGATTCTGAATTGGTTGAATAATACTTTGGCTAAAGCAGGGGATTTTAATACATGAAGTCAACATTTCCGGTGTACACTGTGCCATGCTACTCTGAAATGATGAAAGGAAGTTTGGGATAAGTCTGTAACTAGGTTCACCCTTAAAGAATCTCAAGGTAATGGAAAGAGTAGGAATAAAAAAAAAAAGACTTATTAATTATTCATCTGCTTAACTTGTGATGTTTTCAGTTAATTATATGTATTTGAATACCATGTTCAAGGCACTGTCCTAGAGTAGGGCTTACTATTAGGCTTTAGTTACACAAAAAGTGTTTGTTTTTGTTTTATTTTTTGCAGAATTTACATGTTGGAGAGCAATAGTGATCATGGGAAATTGTTCGTGTGTGTGTGTGTGTGTGTGTGTGTGTAAGTTAGGCTTAGAAGAGATTTATTAGTGAAATCTTTTCATTTTGCAGAAGAGGAAACTGAGGTGCAGGAAGAGAGGAAACTTACCAAGGTCATACAGCCAGTAGGATTAGACAGGGGCCAAGGCCTGGTCTTCTCATTTCTGGGACAGTACTCTTTACATGTGGCCTTTCTGGTCAAAAGACTGCAGGGTTTTTCTCAGTTCAGAGGATATTGCAGTTTGCATAACAATTACTTGCCTGTGAAGGTGGTGGAGGCTGAGTTTGAGGGAGTAAAGGCACTTAGCCCTTTGGCTTTTCTCCAGGATGTGGGGTGGGTTTTCTCCAGGAGGGGGAGGTGGCAGGTGTGTCTCAGGGATCTGGTGTCTCTCCTCGGATTGAGGATTGCCTTGATGAGAAAGGTGATGTCCCTTGGTGATAATCAGGTCAGAGGGGAGGTGGTTCGTGTCTGCCTTTGCTGAGCATCTTACCTAGGTGATTTCTGGCTGTGAGAGGTGAAAGAGCTGGTGGCTATGAGATTAATAAGGAGATCATGGCTTTAGGTGAAAGGAACTTAAAGAAACTTTTAAAACTCTTACAATCAGCACAGAATCTGCCCACTTTTCCTTTGAGGAGGCATAAGCTCCCTCCTTGACGTCTCCTCTCCTGCACACTCTTAGCCTGTCCCTCAGAGACTCAAGCATCTTTCTGGCTGCTATTGCCAGTCTCTGACTTTAATCAACTTTATTGGAAAATGCCCTTATCTGGAATAAGTCCATAAGAAAATCTCTCTTTGGGTTGGGGGAGGAAGAGAAATAAAACTTCATGTTTATTGGACGCTTACCATGAGCCAGGTGCTAGTCTATGTGGTATATGTGTATTTTCCCATTTAAGTCAGGACTGGCACTCAGGCCTTGGGCTCTGAGCTGGTAACTAGTGCACCTATTGTTTCTTACTCTTGTCCTGCACCCTTTGGAAAAGGAGGGATGGGGACATAGATGGACAACTGAAACCTAGACCGTCACGGGTATACTGTTGCAACATATTTCTCCTTGATTTCTCCTTGCTTCATTCTCTAAGACTCCATGATGGGGAATAGGAGCTGGCTGGGAGACTCACACAAACGTTTTTTATTCAAAGAAGCAAGTAAGGCTCTGAAAGATGTGGTTGATAACTCTTGGTTCAAGAGGCAGCATGGTGGGGCGAAAGGTAAGGGTTGATGAGTCAGATATCCCTGGTTTGAAGTATCTGTCCTGACTGCCCCTGTGCCAAGCTACTGAACCCTTTCCTTAGTGTCTCATCTGTAATGTGGACAGAACCCCTATCTCGTGGGATTTCCATGCAGACAAAAAGATCATTTGTGATACTGACAAGGTTGCTAGCTTGGCTTCCCTTCTTCTTCCCTCACAGGAAGATCAGGGGATGAGACATGCTCAAACATTGTTGGAGAGCTGAGGTCAGACAATGGGATGTGACAGTCTGACCTTCAACCCAAGTAGTAAATCTATTTAAGGTCAATTTTAATGAATCCCATGGGCCAGGAGAAATGGTTGCAGAGAAAAGGTCTGCACTAGGAACTTCGGCTATAAAATGCCTTAAAGTCTGATTGACAAGCACAAAAAAGAAAAAGAAAAGAGCTGGAAAGAAAAATCAGAAAGCACCACAGGTAGTCTGATACTAACCATTCTAGTGGATGGAAGAAAGGACGTTGGGTCACACTGCCTGCTCTGGTACTATGAGCGTCACCTGCGGAGAGGGTGGTGCAGCCAGGGGAGGTGGGAGAAGGTAACACTCCATGTTCAGGAGAAGCAGCAAACCTTTTTGGGAGGGGATGTTCAGGATGGGCACCATTGTCTCAGGAGGGAAGCTGTGCCAAGGAAAGGATCTTGTGGTCCTGCTTTGGCTCACCTGTATGATAAAGGTCTTGGATTCAAGTATCTGTACTATTTCCTTCCATCTTAAAATCCTTTCTTTCAGTGATGCAAAAACTGAAACTTGCAGTTAAAAAGGACCCACAACCAACCCTCTTCTGTATTTTAGGATTGAAACTGAAACGCAAAGACTAAATTAATGTTACAGATGTGCTGGTGTGGTGGTTGAACCTCTTATCTGCGTGACTTTGATATACCAATGTGTATGTGAAGATTTTCTCAGGGGAAATAATGCTACTTCAAAACCACAACATGATTTGCTCACTGCACTTATTTATATAATTCAGACACTACCATTGGACTGAGCTGTGAACTGGGCCTTGAGTTTCTGGTGATAAAACTTTTTATTCCTTCCGTTCTGTCCCCTATCTACAACTCACTGCTCAAGCAAAACATAACATCATTCCATTTTACTTAGCAAGCCAGCCATCTTGGTTTTATTCAATAACAGCCTCGTTCACAATTCTAGGTCCTTATGAATTCCAACGACAGGCATAGGAGAAAGGTTTCTTTCTTTCTCCAGGTGGGGTTCCTCCTTTAGGACTGATCAAGTGAATGGGGGTGGTTTTTATGGGGGGTTGAGACGGTAACGCATCTGTCAGACTCACAACTCTGCAGACTTCTTCCTCTTTCCAGCATAATAAATAAGATCCAATCCAGTGTTGGGAATAGATTTGCAGAGCAGTGCAGTTGTGGGAGTGGAATCGTATTTGTGTTTCTTATATAAGTATTTCCCAGAAGTTTCAACTTTCAGTGGTTAGGTGACAGATCTTGACCAAATAGAAACTGTGCCCTGGATATACATATTTGAACAATATCAACAAACTCTTCCATCAGGTTTCAGGAATGACTTAAGAAAAAAACATTTTATCTTAATTATTAAAACCATCGTAAGCAGTGTTTAGAATGAAGAACAAAATCAAGTGAGTTAGGAATTTGATAGCACATTAGTACTTGGCATTTTGGTTTTGTTTGAAGTGAGGTTAGTGGCTGTTTGCTGCTACTGACAGTAGACAAGATCAGGTGATTTAGGGATGCAAAGGTGACCCAAAATGTGGCTACCAAAATATATTTTTTAGCCTTTTAAGAAAGGTTTCTGTTACCATTAAGTTTTAATTGCCTGCTTTTCTTTAACTGAGACTGACATCATGCTTTCTGAGTGCTATGTTCCCGTTCTGAGAGTTTTATCAATGTGAACTTAATTTTCATAACCCTCTGAGGAAGGCCACTATGGTCCCCAGTTTATAGATAGGGATATTGAGGTACAAAGAGTAACTTGCCCAAGGTCAGATGCTAGGAAGTGGCTGTGCCAGGTTTTAAGGTCAGGCACCAGTCTGACTTTAGACACTGCCCCTTAGTATCAGAATCTGGATTTTCCCATCAATTATTTGATACTGGGAAACTCTCAGGGTTTTGCGGCTGATTTTTTTTTTAAAGTTTGATCAATCAAGAAACATTTATTTACCTTAGCAAAACCCAGCTTGTTCTAAAACAAAATGCCTACAAAATTGTTATCAAGAGTTGAGTTTTTCTGTGCAGAAGTCTCTCTGGTTTCCTACTTTTTCATGAATTGCTTGAAATGAAAAAGTCCTAGAGCCAGATATTTAATAGCTGAAGGCTCTGCGGGGTTGTTTGAAAAAAATAAAGGCTGTTTCAAGTAAGTCAAAGTTGACAGGGTCCTTCTAATCTGAACTCATATTGGTCTAACTCAGTGCTTTTCTCAGCACCAGGCAGTAGCAGCAGCAAAAGCAGCCTGCCCTCCTTTGCCAGAGAGACTCCTTGACTAAAAATTCCAGACAGTCATCCTGTCTGTCAGCCCAAATTTCCTCTGGGAAGTAGACTTGAAGGGTAAACACCAGGAAGCCAGGCTGAAGAGACAGATTATTACTGTAAGAGGCTGCTGTGTCCTGGTGTCCCAGCCCTGGCTGCTGTAGGCCTTGGTCATTTCACAGCGATGGGATAGTTAGGATGTTCACACCCCCAACCTCCACTCCACAGCCTTTCCACCTTTGCTTCCAGAAATGCCATTTCTAGCAGACTGCTCCTTTCTGTTTAACCTCTTAAGGTGTTCGAGGATTATACAGCACACAAAACGGTTGCAGGAGAAAAGCCTCTTAAGGCTGTAGCATAAAAATGCCTATCTCATGCACAAAGTAGATGAGACATGGCCTTGGCCCTTGGGAGTCAGAGGCTACTGTTCTTCCCAGGCCCATCCACCTGTGACATCTTTCTCTAGGCTTGGAAAGCATTTAGTTTTTATGTCTATATATCATTCTATATATTAATTACAGCTTTTTAATTTAAGCTATTTGCAATAGTAAAAAATAAATAAGCATTTTTCTCACATAGAGCTCAAATACAAGTAAAAAATAAACTCTAAAAATGTATGTCTTTGAATCAACCTGGTCAGGGTTTATATAAGCAAAATTTGCAGAGGAGGAGGAATTTCTAAAATTCTGTTGATTGTTCTTCTTGAGTGGTTAACATGGCAAGGACATGTAAGGTTTGTTGATGATATTTGACATTTTAACTAATAGGTGGGTTCAAGTTTATAAACTCCATATTTTTCCTTAAATCTGAGACATGATTGTGAGATGTACCATTATTTTATATGCCACTAAGGACAAAAAGAAAATCCTACAACCAACCTATGAAAGGCTTTGATTAAAATATCCCTTCAGATGTCTTAGAATTGTGACACATGGCAGTATTTTTTGTAGAGTCTGATGGCATGATTCTAATCTCTTTGTTCAATTCTCAGTGTCTCTGTGCTCCTTGGTGACATTTGGCATCCTTGCATTCTCCTCTCTGAAGGTGTCTTCCCTACACCACCCTCTCCTGGTTCTCCTTCTAATGTCTCCAGCTGTTTTCTCTCTCTCTTTGGTTGGTTCCTCCTCAACTCCCTGACTTTTATTAAACAGTGGAGAGCCCCCAGGGCCTAGTACTTAGAGCACTTTTCAACCTGTACACTCTCCCTCCCTTGGTGACCCAGGACTTTAAATACCATCTCTCTGCTGATTATTCCCAGGTTCATGTATATCCAGCCTGGTCCTTGTATCCAAACTCAAGAAAGAAATATCTCCCTGTCTGCCTGACACACCTGGATCTCTAATAGGCATCTCACACCCGAAATGTCTAATGCCAACCTCCAAACTGTATCTCCACATCGTTCACTAATCAGAGAAAGCGGTCCTCCAGATTTCCAGTTGCTCAGGCCCAAACCTCAAGTCACCTTTGACTCCTTTCTTTCTTACCCATATATGATTCATTAGCAACTCCCTCAGCTCTGCCCTTGGAAATATGCGCAGAAGTCAGACACCTGCTTCCTATCGCCTTCGCTTGGGCCCAGACCTATCACCTCCCTGCTGGATTTTTGTTGTGGCCTCTAACTGGTTTCCATCTGTCTTCATTTTATTCTTGACATAGCAGTCAGAATGATGCTGTTCAAATGCTGATTATGTCATCTCTTTCCAAAATCTCCAGTGACTTTTCCTTGAATGCAGAATTGCAGCCTGAGGACCTGATGTGACCTGCACCCTTCTCCCCTCCAGTTTTCTCTCACCCATGACTCCTGCCACTCCCTGCCCCTCACTCCCTGGTTCCAGCCACATCCCCTTCCTGCCTCGCCTCGAGCATGCCAACGCCCTTCCTTCCTTGCACCAGTTATCTGCACAGTTAGGGTGTGACTCTAAGGCGCCTCTAGGAGGCCTTCTCTTAGCCCCAGCGCCCCAGCGCCCTAGCCGCTCTCCCTGCTTTATTGCTGCCCCGGCACTCCCCTGTCTAATGCTCTTTGTGTCTTATTACTCACCTTGTTTGTTCTTCCCACGTCCTCCTAACAGAAGGTAGGCTACACGGGGGAAAAGGGATTTTGTTCTGCTTTGCATTTGCTCCCTGCTGTTTCCCCAATGCCTAGAAGAGTGTCTGGCACAGGGCACAGGCTCTGTGTGTTTTTGATGAAATACAAGAACAGCTTCAGTATTTGGGACAGCCTCAAACACAAACTATGTCAGGGAGGAAGGTGGCATTTTGTTGTTATTTTTCTTTTTTTCTTGTCTCCTAACCCTAACCCTCTTTTATTTCCTTTTAGAAGGAAATAAAAGATCATTCATTTTCCTCACAGTGTTAGTGATATCTATTCCTTTTGTTTGGAAACTTGGCTACCGTTTTGATAATTTGTCACTAGAAAACATTCTGCCATTACCATCAGGAGGTCTTTGAGTAGTGGGGGTTTTTAGTAGCTCCCCAAGTTCATTTCACCTTACAGTTACTGTCTATTGAACCTTCAACAAGGTAGTCATTAATTGTGCTTTGGAAGTCATTTTTGGGGTTTAAAAGAAAATCTAGACAGCTCTTCCAACTTTTATACCTCAACTAAAGCAGAAGTATTTTTAACCCAGAGCATACCAAGTTCCCAGTCCTGATGAAGCAGTTTCCTGTGCGGTAAATGCGCTGGGACTTAGACCTGTTGGTAGGCCAATGTCTAACCACCTACGATAGACCGATTGCTGCAAAACATGTCCAAGTGGGTGTGTTGCTTTCAGGAGCACTTACCCAGGCCGGAGCTTGGACTGCAGGACTCTGCTGCCATGGGAGAAACTTCGAGTCCTTTCCTCCTTGTGAACGCTCGCCCCAGAAGTAGAACGCTGGCCCCCCACAAAGGGAAGAGGTCACTGGCAGGGGAGAGACTCTTGCACAGGAAGTGGGTTCCAGGAAGCCCGGGCTCCATCCTCTGGGGAACACACCTTGGAACCTGGCCCTTCTCGTTATTGTAAAGGCTGGAGATCTAGCAGGGCCACGGGGCAAGATGTGATGGACAGGTGCCACCCAGGTTCTCCGGGGTTTCAGTTACAGCAGCTAATGAGAGGGGCAGGCAAGAAGGCAAGAGGGCAGGGCTGGCAGAAAGGCTCTCGTCATTTATTCAGCCAAAGATATTTGCGTTATTCCCATTATGCACTAGGCTCTGGTAGGTGCTGGGTAGTCAAAGCAGATGGGGGGTTTGGACAGAAGATAGAAAAGACAAGGCATCTTTGAGGACGTGCCATTGTAGAGGGCAGAACATGACGTATGTTCTCTGTGCCTACATTGTACGTGTTGTGTCTGTCCTGTCTCTGGATCTGCAGTGTGCAAGGCCAGGGCACAGCACAGACCTAGGAAGAGCAGGATGGTGCTAGCAGGGAGGTTGTGTTGAACACGGGTCTCCTGTCTGCCGTGTGTGCCTCTGGGGAGACCGCTGTGTGTGTGTTGAGAAGCCAGCCCAGGGTAACCGTAGAGTCATCTGTCCTGGGAGGAGGCTGTGCATTAATTGCCTCCATGGAGATTTTCTCTTTATTTGTCCCTTTCCCTCTCTTTCTAGAAGGATAATGAGAAGTGATGTTATGTTTAACAAGATATAGTGGGAACGCCCGCATCCTTTTACATGATGAGTTTGGCATTGTTGAGGGGTTATGGATTTATGAATCTCTTAGACGCACCCAATCCACGTGCCGCCTGGCTCTACAGCGTGAAACCCTGAAAGCTTTGTCGGCATTGTCCTCACACTTCTTCCGAGGAAGCTTTGTTATGGGTTCTGGGGATGGCACTCGTTTCAGACACTTAGCTCCAAGAAGAAAAGGATTTTAATTCCTTCTTTAATTATAAAGATTAATTCAGGTTTTTATAGAAAGAAAAGGAGCCCTTTCTTTGCATCCTGAAGCTGACATTGAGCCTTAAAAATGTGAGCCTCTAATTAGGGTTGTTATCCAGATAACATCTAATTCAGGGTGTTATAAGGCCCCAGATGACGCCATTTCTTCCATAATGACCCACTTTATTGCTTCAGGCCTCTAATCTTGGGCCCTCTTGCTGGAAACCAGGTTAGCATCAGCTTGTTTGGAAGAGCCCTCTCTCTGGATTCTATTGTGACACCCCGCATGTGGCAGAGGTGGTGGCAACAGCATTTTGCCTTCTGCCTGTGCCTTTCTGTGGAGGGACTCAGCGTTGGCACCCTACCTGACAGTGCTCGCGAGCTTCCAAGAAGCACGGGAAGCGGGAGTGTGGGGCTTGTTTTCCTTGGTCAGCGTCTGTAGTGTTGGTGCTAAAACCTGTTGGTAATGAACTTTAACCACCCTTTAGGTTCACTGTCCCAACGACTCTGGTCCCTGCAGAAATGGGGACAGCCGGGGAAGGAGAACCAACATGTACTGTGGTCCTGTGCTGGGCGTTTTTAATAGTCAATTTCTGAAATCATAACCAGCCTACCAAATAAGAGGTGGTATTTCCATTTTATTCATGTTACTACTGAAGTCTTTTTTTTTTTTTTATTGTTGGGGATTCATTGAGGGTACAATAAGCCAGGTTACACTGATTGCAATTGTTAGGGAAAGTCCCTCTTGCAATCATGTCTTGCTCCCATAAAGTGTGACACACACCAAGGCCCCACCCCCCTCCTTCCTTCCCTCTTTCTGCTCCCCCCGCATAACCTTAATTGTCCTCATACCAAAATTGAGTACATAGGATTCATGCTTCTCCATTCTGGTGATGCTTTACTAAGAATAATGTCTTCCACGTCCATCCAGGTTAATACGAAGGATGTAAAGTCTCCATTTTTTTTAATAGCTGAATAGTATTCCATGGTATACATATACCATAGCTTGTTAATCCATTCCTGGATTGGTGGGCATTTAGGCTGTTTCCACATTTTGGCGATTGTAAATTGAGCTGCAATAAACAGTCTAGTACAAGTGTCCTTATGATAAAAGGATTTTTTTCCTTCTAGGTAGATGCCCAGTAATGGGATTGCAGGATCGAATGGGAGGTCTAGCTTGAGTGGTTTGAGGTTTCTCCATACTTCCTTCCAGAAAGGTTGTACTAGTTTGCAGTCCCACCAGCAGTGTAAAAGTGTTCCCTTCTCTCCACATCCACGCCAGCATCTGCAGTTTTGAGATTTTGTGATGTGGGCCATTCTCACTGGGGTTAGATGATATCTCAGGGTTGTTTTGATTTGCACTTCTCTAATATATAAAGATGATGAACATTTTTTCATGTGTTTGTTAGCCATTCGTCTGTCATCTTTAGAGAAAGTTCTATTCATGTCTCTTGCCCATTGATATATGAGATTGTTGGCTTTTTTCATGTGGATTAATTTGAGTTCTCTATAGATCCTAGTTATCAAGCTTTTGTCTGATTGAAAATATGCAAATATCCTTTCCCATTGTGTAGGTTGTCTCTTTGCTTTGGTTATTGTCTCCTTAGCTGTACAGAAGCTTTTCAGTTTAATGAAGTCCCATTTGTTTATTTTTGTTGTTGTTGCAATTGCCATGGCAGTCTTCTTCATGAAGTCTTCCCCCAGGCCAATATCTTCCAGTGTTTTTCCTATGCTTTCTTGGAGGATTTTTATTGTTTCATGCCTTAAATTTAAGTCCTTTATCCATCTTGAATCAATTTTTGTGAGTGGGGAAAGGTGTGGGTCCAGTTTCAGTCTTTTACATGTAGACATCCAGTTCTCCCAACACCATTTATTGAATAGGGAGTCTTTCCCCCAAGGTATGTTCTTGTTTGGTTTATCAAAGATTAGGTGGTTGTAAGATGTTAGTTTCATTTCTTGGTTTTCAATTCGATTCCAAGTGTCTATGTCTCTGTTTTTGTGCCAGTACCATGCTGTCTTGAGCACTATGGCTTTGTAGTACAGACTAAAATCTGGTATGCTGATGCCCCCAGCTTTATTTTTGTTACGAAGAACTGCCTTAGCTATACGGGGTTTTTTCCGATTCCATACAAAACGCAGAATCACTTTTTCCAAATCTTGAAAGTACGATGTTGGTATTTTGATAGGAATGGCATTGAATAGGTAGATTGCTTTGGGAAGTATAGACATTTTAACAATGTTGATTCTTCCCATCCATGAGCATGGTATGTTCTTCCATTTGTTAATATCCTTTGCTGTTTCCTTTCTGAGGATTTCATAGTTTTCTTTATAGAGGTCCTTCACCTCCTTTGTTAGGTATACTCCTAGGTATTTCATTTTCTTTGAAACTATGGTGAAGGGAGTTGTGTCCTTAATTAGCTTCTCATCTTGACTGTTATTGGTGTATACAAAGGCTACTGACTTGTGGACATTGATTTTATATCCTGAAACATTACTGTATTTTTTGATGACTTCTAGGAGTCTTGTGGTTGAGTCTTTGGGGTTCTCTAAGTATAAGATCATGTCGTCAGCAAAGAGGGAGAGTTTGACCTCCTCTGCTCCCATTTGGATTCCCTTTATTTCCTTGTCTTGCCTAATTGTATTGGCTAGAACTTCCAGCACTACGTTGAATAGTACAAGTGACAGAGGACAACCTTGTCTGGTTCCAGTTCTAAGAGGAAAAGCTTTAGTTTTACTCCATTCAGTAAAATATTAGCTGTGGGTTTGTGATAGACAGCTTCAATCAGTTTTAGAAATGTGCCACCTATGCCTATACTCTTGTGTTCTAATTAGAAAAGGATGCTGGATTTTATCAAATGCTTTTTCTGCATCTATTGAGAATATGATGTGATCTTTATTTTTGCCTCTGTTAATATGGTGGATAACGTTTATAGACTTGCGTATGTTAAACCAGCCTTGCATCCCTGGGATGAAGCCGACTTGATCATGATGAATGACTTTTTTGATGATAAGCTGTAATCTATTGGCTAGGATTTTGTTGAGAATTTTTCCATCTATATTCATGAGTGAGATTGGTCTGAAATTCTCCTTTCTTTTTGGGTCTTTTCCTGGTTTTGGTATCAGGTTGTTTGCTTCATAGAATGTGTTGGGGAAGATTCCTTCTTCCTCAATTTTTTGGAATAATTTCTGCAGTACAGGAATAAGCTCTTCCTTGAAGGTTTGGTAGAATTCTGGAGTGAAGCCATCTGGACCAGGGCATTTTTTGGTTGGAAGATTTTTTATTGTTTCTTTGATCTCAGTGCTTGAAATTGGTCTGTTCAGGAGCTCTATTTCTTCCTGGCTGAGTCTAGGGAGAGGGTGTGATTCCAAATATTGATCCATTTCTTTCACATTGTCAAATTTCTGGGCACAGAGTTTCTGGTAGTATTCAGAGATGATCTCTTGTATCTCTGTGGGATCAGTTGTTATTTCCCCTTTATGATTTCTGATTGAGGTTACTAGAGATTTTACTTTTCTATTCCTCGTTAGTCTGGCCAATGGTTTATCTATTTTATTTATTTTTTCAAAAAACCAACTCCTTGTTTCATTAATTTTCTGAATGATTCTTTTGTTTTCAATTTCATTGATCTCTGATTTGATTTTGGAGATTTCTTTTCTTCTACTGAGTTTAGGCTTAGATTGTTCTTCTTTTTCCAATTCCATAAGATCTCTTGTGAGATTGTTGATGTGCTCTCTTTCTGTTTTTCGAATGTAGGCATCTAAAGCGATGAAATTCTGAAGTCTTAAATGTTGTCACTGGCCCAGGGTCACTAACAAGTCATAATACTGGATATGAAAGGCCAAGTTCATGACCTTCCCACTCCCTGAGCCTAACAATGCTCATGCTTTTCCCCAGGGGCAGGGCCTCCTTCTCAGATGGCTCCTCACTAGTACAGGCTGAGGTCTGTTGGGCTTGACTCCTTCATGATTTCTCTGGAAACTTCACCTGTATTCCCCAGAGCTCCAGGGCTAACCCCACAGGAAAAAGCACTAATAGGTTCCTCTCTCGTCCCGGAATGTCAGCCTTTCAGTGGGTTGAGGTTTGTGTTACTTTTCAACATAAGAAAAGAGATACCCAGCACCACGTTCAGTTAAACTATTCAGATAAGTTCCACACACACTGATTGTCTCTACTCCGGATGACGACTCTGGGAACTCTGATGGCACAGATGACCATGGCATCCTGCTGAGCAGAATGGTGGTCTCTGTTTCACGTACCATTGTGAGGTTAATAATTAGGATGAGAACTTTCATTGTTTTGGGGGTGTAGTTTCTTTTAACAAAATGCTTATCTAAATCTTCCTGCTATTTAACAGTCTAGCTATGGTCTGTTTACATTGCTGTATTTGCAGGGGTTTTTGTAAGTCAAGTTTTATTAGGAGGTAGCCATGTTCACTCGTATTGTCTGTGGCTGCTTTTGTGCCTCAACAGAGGTGAGGAATTACAACACAGAGACTCTATGGGGCTCAACGCCTAAAATACAGAGCATGCCAAAAAAAGGTATACCCCTTTTAAGACAGGAAAAATTGTATTTGATTGTAATACTCAACATATACCAATAGCAGAAGATGAATACAAGTCACGTTCGGCTTCCGCCATTACAAGAGGTGCTCAAAGTGGGAACCATCAGTGTCAGTGGACTACTGTTTGATCAACATTGACCAAAGTGTCCGGATCTTCCCCTGTGCACATCACACACAGCACCACCCATCTCCAACTCATCACGAACATGTGCACTTGTCAGACCTGTTGGACGTTCTGTTGCATACTCACACGTCCGTTGTCACTGTACTCAACTGTTCTGCCTGCTGTATGGTGATGCTAGCATTCATTTGATTAACATCATCTTTTGAGTGAAAGTCATACTACGCTTTGCTACCATAATTCAATTCAATGTTGAAAAGTAATACATAGATAACAGCTCTTAAAATTTACTATTGTCCTTACAGAACAAGTTTGCTGACATCTCTCTCTCTTGATATTTAGGTTACCTTAGGTTTAAAGAAAATAAATAAACTTGGTAGCCCCAGAGAAAGCCGACCCACCAGCTGTCTGGTCAGTGATAACAGGGCAGGAAAAAGTCTGGAGTCTATTCATCTCTAAGCTAGATAGCCACGCCCAAGAAGCATAATTCCAGTGAATGATGACATTCCTACACTACATCAGACTCCATATTGACCACAGTGGATCTGCCACTCATCACTAACCTCCTCTTTGTGAGATTCCTAACCAATAAAATGAATGCTTACCAGTGTGTTTATAAAATGTATATAAACTCATGTCTTATATATGCATGTGTTTTATATACACTTGTATAGATAGTTGAAGAAGGAATGGTAAAATAAATACCGAATAAGGCAATAAGATAAAAAGAAGACCAGTGTCTTCACCACCCAGCTTAGGCAATAGAGCTTTGTGAATGCCTATTAAGTCTCTTCTGGGCACCTTCCCTTCCCCCTCCCAAGGTAGCCATCTCGATTTGTTTAATCATCTGCTGTTACTGTTTTTCCCAGTACTTGTACTGTTTCATTTTGCCTAACATATTTTTCTAAACACAGAAAGGTTTCAAAGCCTGTTAGATTTTGTGTGGCTTCTTTTCCTTGATGGTAAGCTCTTTTTGTCTTAATATTTCTTTTTTTTTTTTTTTTTATTGTTGGGGATTCATTGAGGGTACAATAAGCCAGTTACACTGATTGCAATTGTTAGGTAAAGTCCCTCTTGCAATCATGTCTTGCCCCCATAAAGTGTGACACACACTAAGGCCCCACCCTCCTCCCTCCATCCCTCTTTCTGCTTCCCCCCCCATAACCATAATTGTCATTAATTGTCCTCATATCAAGATTGAGTACATAGGATTCATGTTTCTCCATTTTTGTGATGCTTTACTAAGAATAATGTCTTCCACGTCCATCCAGGTTAATACGAAAGATGTAAAGTCTCCATTTTTTTTAATGGCTGAATAGTATTCCATGGTATACATATACCACAGCTTGTTAATCCATTCCTGGGTTGGTGGGCATTTAGGCTGTTTCCACATTTTGGCGATTGTAAATTGAGCTGCAATAAACAGTCTAGTACAAGTGTCCTTATGATAAAAGGATTTTTTTCCTTCTGGGTAATGCCCAGTAATGGGATTGCAGGATCAAATGGGAGGTCTAGGTTGAATGCTTTGAGGTTTCTCCATACTTCCTTCCAGAAAGGTTGTACTAGTTTGCAGTCCCACCAGCAGTGTAAAAGTGTTCCCTTCTCTCCACATCCACGCCAGCATCTGCAGTTTTGAGATTTTGTGATGTGGGCCATTCTCACTGGGGTTAGATGATATCTCAGGGTTGTTTTGATTTGCATTTCTCTAATATATAGAGATGATGAACATTTTTTCATGTGTTTGTTAGCCATTTGTCTGTCGTCTTTAGAGAAAGTTCTATTCATGTCTCTTGCCCATTGATATAAGGGATTGTTGGCTTTTTTCATGTGGATTAATTTGAGTTCTCTATAGATCCTGGTTATCAAGCTTTTGTCTGACTGAAAATATGCAAATATCCTTTCCCATTGTGTAGGTTGTCTCTTTGCTTTGGTTATTGTGTCCTTAGCTGTACAGAAGCTTTTCAGTTTAATGAAGTCCCATTTGTTTATTTTTGTTGTTGTTGCAATTGCCATGGCAGTCTTCTTCATGAAGTCTTCTCCCAGGCCAATATCTTCCAGTGTTTTTCCTATGCTTTCTTGGAGGATTTTTATTGTTTCATGCCTTAAGTTTAAGTCCTTTATCCATCTTGAATCAATTTTTGTGAGTGGGGAAAGGTGTGGGTCCAGTTTCAGTCTTTTACATGTAGACATCCAGTTCTCCCAACACCATTTATTGAATAGGGAGTCTTTCCCCCAAGGTAAGTTCTTGTTTGGTTTATCAAAGATTAGGTGGTTGTAAGATGTTAGTTTCATTTCTTGGTGTTCAATTCGATTCCAAGTGTCTATGTCTCTGTTTTTGTGCCAGTACCATGCTGTCTCGAGCACTATGGCTTTGTAGTACAGACTAAAATCTGGTATGCTGATGCCCCCTGCTTTATTTTTGTTACTAAGAACTGCCTTAGCTATACGGGGTTTTTTCCAGTTCCATACAAAACGCAGAATCATTTTTTCCAAATCTTGAAAGTACGATGTAGGTACTTTGATAGGAATGGCATTGAATATGTAGATTGCTTTGGGAAGTATAGACATTTTAACAATGTTAATTCTTCGCATCCATGAGCATGGTATGTTCTTCCATTTGTTAATATCCTCTGCTATTTCCTTTCTGAGGATTTCATAGTTTTCTTTATAGAGGTCCTTCACCTCCTTCGTTAGGTATATTCCTAGGTATTTCATTTTCTTTGAAACTATGGTGAAGGGAGTTGTGTCCTTAATTAGCTTCTCATCTTGACTGTTATTGGTGTATACAAAGGCTACTGACTTGTGGACATTGATTTTATATCCTGAAACATTACTGTATTTTTTGATGACTTCTAGGAGTCTTGTGGTTGAGTCTCTGGGGTTCTCTAAGTATAAGATCATGTCGTCAGGAAAGAGGGAGAGTTTGACCTCCTCTGCTCCCATTTGGATTCCCTTTATTTCGTTGTCTTGCCTAATTGTATTGGCTAGAACTTCCAGCACTATGTTGAATAGTAAAGGTGACAGAGGACAACCTTGTCTGGTTCCAGTTCTAAGAGGAAAAGCTTTCAGTTTTACTCCATTCAGTAAAATATTGGCTGTGGGTTTGTCATAGATAGCTTCAATCAGTTTTAGAAATGTGCCACCTATGCCTATACTCTTCAGTGTTCTAATTAGAAAAGGATGCTGGATTTTATCAAATGCTTTTTCTGCATCTATTGAGAGGATCATGTGATTTTTATTTTTGCCTCTGTTAATATGGTGGATAACGTTTATAGACTTGCGTATGTTAAACCAGCCTTGCATCCCTGGGATGAAGCCTACTTGATCATGATGAATGACTTTTTTGATGATAAGCTGTAATCTATTGGCTAGGATTTTGTTGAGAATTTTTCCATCTATATTCATGAGTGAGATTGGTCTGAAATTCTCCTTTTTGCTTGGGTCTTTTCCTGGTTTTGGTATCAGGGTGATGTTTGCTTCATAGAATGTGTTGGGGAAGATTCCTTCTTCCTCAGTTTTTTGGAATAATTTCTGCAGTACAGGAATAAGCTCTTCCTTGAAGGTTTGATAGAATTCTGGAGTGAAGCCATCTGGACCAGGGCATTTTTTAGTTGGAAGCTTTTTTATTGTTTCTTTGATCTCAGTGCTTGAAATTGGTCTGTTCAGGACATCTATTTCTTCCTGGCTGAGTCTAGGGAGAGGGTGTGATTCCAAATATTGATCCATTTCCTTCACATTGTCAAATTTCTGGGCATACAGTTTCTGGTAGTATTCAGAGATGATCTCTTGTATCTCTGTAGGATCAGTTGTTATTTCCCCTTTATCGTTTCTGATTGAGGTTATTAGAGATTTTACTTTTCTATTTCTAGTTAGTCTGGCCAATGGTTTATCTATTTTATTTATTTTTTCAAAAAACCAACTCCTTGTTTCATTAATTTTCTGAATGATTCTTTTGTTTTCAATTTCATTGATCTCTGATTTGATTTTGGATATTTCTTTTCTTCTACTGAGTTTAGGCTTAGATTGTTCTTCTTTTTCCAATTCCATAAGATCTCTTGAGAGATTGTTGATGTGTTCTCTTTCTGTTTTTCGAATGTAGGCATCTAAAGCGATGAATTTTCCTCTCAAAACTGCTTTTGCAGTATCCCACAGGTTTTGGTAGCTTGTGTCTTCATTGTTGTTATGCTCAAGGAAGTTAATGATTTCCTGTTTTATTTCTTCCTTCACCCATCTGTTATTCAACAGAAGATTGTTTAATTTCCATGCCTTTGGGTGGGGTTGAGCATTTTTGTTAGAGTTGAGTTCCACCTTTAGTGCCTTATGGTCTGAAAAGATACAAGGTAAAATTTCAATTCTTTTGATTCTGTTGATATTTGTTTTGTGTCCCAGGATATGATCAATTTTGGAGAATGTTCCATGGGGTGATGAGAAGAATGTATATTCTTTATCTTTGGGGTGGAGTGTTCTATATGCGTCTATCAAGCATAATTGTTCTAGGGTCTCATTTAAATCTCTTACATCTTTGTTTAATTTCTGTTTAGAGGATCTGTCCAGCTCTGTAAGAGGTGTGTTAAAGTCCCCTGTTATGATGGTATTATCAGATATCATATTGCTCAGACTGAGTAAGGTCTGCTTCAAGAATCTGGGAGCATTTAAATTGGGTGCATAAATATTTAGAATTGAAATGTCTTCTTGTTGTAGTTTTCCCTTGACCAATATAAAGTGACCATCTTTGTCTTTTTTGACTTTAGTTGCTTTAAATCCACATGTATCTGAAAATAAGATTGCAACTCCTCTTTTCTTCTGAATTCCATTTGCCTGAAAAATTGTCTTCCAACCCTTGACTCGGAGCTTTAATTTGTCTTTTGAAGCCAGGTGTGTTTCTTGCAGACAGCAAATGGATGGCTTGTGTTTTTTAATCCAGTCAGCCAATCTATGTCTCTTCAGTGGGGAATTCAAGCCATTAACATTTATGGAGATAATTGATAAGTGTGGTAGTATTCTATTCGTCTTATTTGGTGAGAGTCCATTGCTTAGTTTTATCTTTTGCATCAGTGTGGAGGTTAGGTTCTGTCCTTTGATTTCTGAGTTCTTACTTTGCTGCTGATCCATTGTGGTGGTCAGTGTGCAGAACAGGTTGAAGTATTTCCTGTAGAGCTGGTCTTGTTGTGGCAAATTTCCTCAATGTTTGTATATCCGTAAATGATTTGATTTCTCCGTCAATTTTGAAGCTTAGCTTAGCAGGGTACAGAATTCTGGGCTGAAAATTGTTCTGTTTAAGTAGATTAAAGGTAGATGACCATTGTCTTCTTGCTTGGAAAGTTTCATTAGAGAAGTCTGCGGTAACTCTGATGGATTTGCCCCTGTAGGTCAACTGGCGCTTACTCCTGGCAGCTTGCAGAATCTTTTCTTTTGTCTTGACTTTGGACAGGTTCATCACAATGTGTCTTAGAGAAGCTCGGTTAGAGTTGAGGCGACCCGGGGTCCGATATCCCTCTGAAAGCAGTGTGTCAGAATCTTTGGTGATGTTCGGGAAATTTTCTTTTATAATATTCTCTAGTATGGCTTCCATTCCTCTGGGGCATTCTTCTTCCCCTTCTGGAATTCCTATAACTCATATGTTGGAATGCTTCATAAAGTCCCATAATTCTGACAGTGAACGTTCTGCTTTCTCTCTCTTCTTTTCTGCCTCTTTTACTGTCTGAGTTATCTCAAAAACTTTGTCTTCTACCTCTGAAATTCTTTCTTCTGCATGGTCTAACCTGTTGCTGATAGTTTCCATTGCATCTTTAAGTTCCCTAATTGACTGTTTCAGTTCCTTCAGCTCTGCTATATCCTTTTTATATTCTTCATATCGTTCATCTCTTATTTGATTCTGTTTTTGGATTTCCTTTTGGTTATTTTCCACTTTATTAGCAATTTCCTTCATTGTTTCCGTCATTTCTTTCATTGTTTTCAACATGTGTATTCTAAATTCCCTTTCTGTCATTCCTAACATTTCTATACTGGTGGAATCATCTGCAGTAGCTACCTCATGGTCCCTTGGTGGGGTTGTTCTAGACTGGTTCTTCATGTTGCCTGGAGTTTTCTGCTGATTCTTCCTCATGAGTGATTTCTTTTATCTGTTTCCTTGCCCTAATTTTCCTTTCACTTCCTCTTACTCTTTAAGTTCTTGTGCCTGTGGACTAAGGGTTACAGGACCAGAAGGGTGAGAAGGTTGAAGAGCAAAAAAAAGGGGATGAAAGAAAGGAGGACCGAGTGATAAGAAAAAAAGAAAGATAGAGAAAGGAGAGGGGGTGGGTATAAGGAATATTGACAAAAAGAAGAGAGCCACAGAAAGAGGGAGACAAGGCAATATAGGGGTACAGTAGGGTACTTTGACACAACCTTAAAAAACCCCACCTTCTGGGGGTGCCCAGTTGGGTGGTTCCCTTGAGGTCAGCAGCTCTTTGCTAACCTGGTCAGACACAGTACCCCACCTCCACCAAGTAGAGAGGAAAGACAAAAATGCTATAAATCAAACCAAAACAAGCAAACAGAAAACTTTACAGGGATAAAATTGGGTGAAAAACCAAATTATATCGGTAGAAACACTAGCAAAAATGAAGTTGAAGTTATTAAAAAAGGCAGCAATGGGAAATTATAATTAAACTAGGAAAATTGAGAAAGAAAAAGGGATCTGTGTGGAAAAGATTGAAATTAAAAAAACAAAAGAACATCAGCAACGTCAAAATAAACAAAAACAAACAAACAAACAAAAAAAATGAAAAAAATACACAACCAAAAACAAAGCAGTTTGTATATGTTATTGAATATTGTCTGGGCAACACGTGGTCTTCTGGGGTATGAGATGTTAGTCACAGTTCTGATACGACTGGAGGCTGCTGATTTCTCAAACCCCAGCAGATAGACACCCTAAATCTCTCTTCAGCCTACTTAAAAGGCACTTTGAACTTGTAAACTTGCTGAGCAGAAGCTTTCCCAGCTTTCTCGCTGGAATCGCTGCTGAAGTGGCTATCCACTTACCCAGTGTGCCAAAACTGGTCTCACTCCGCCCCTGAGGGTTAGGGCTGCAAGGCGGCTCAGACCCCACCCTTAGGCTACTTGGTTGCTGGGTTACCAGCTCCCACCCGTTTCTAGCTCTGTGACCCTGAGGGCGGAGCTTGCCGGGGCAGATCGCTGACAATGGATCCGTGTGACCCACCGCCAAACACTATTAGCTCTGTCTGGCTCAGCGGCTCAGACTGGGGCCCTAGACACCGGCCAAAGTTCTCCGCACTCCCGCTCAGGCCTTCCCCAAGGCAGTTCAACTCAGTGCCAAGTCCAAGGACATCAAAACAGTTCACAGGTAAGGCCTTTCTGGTTTGCAGTCTCGCTGCTACTGAACTTACAGTTGTGGGCGGGTTTAGACGGATAGAACACACGCGACCACTTGCCGGTTTTCCACGGTTTTAGTCCTCCTCTTGGGGTCCAGAAGTCTCTCGCTGACTCCCTGTATCCTCATAAGAGTGATGATAGGCAGATCCAACCAGCCAGAGATGCCTGGAGTCCTATCTCCCCAGACTCACGGTGCCCAGATGCAAGGAAGCTGTTGCTTGTCTTAATATTTCCTAAAGGTTACCTGTCTAGCAAACACAGCCTAACACACAGTGACTGCTTAATAAACACTCTTGAAATTTTTTCCCTCAGTTTTCCTTTTCCCTTTCTTGGTGCTGCGGTGGGTGCAATAAGGTGCAGCAAACTCACGGGCTAGTTCAGACTGGCCTCTTCAGTGGGGTTTTGAGATAATGTGCTAGACTGAAAGGTTGCTGTCTCCCGAGGAAGACGTTTTCAACTCCATCTTTGATGGGTTGACTCCTCCAGAATGGGAAGGGGCAGTGGTGGAAAATGGTGCAAACTCCACTCAGTTCATGGACTTGACTCCAGGTTTTCATACTTGGGAAATCTAGTTGAGTGAGAGAATGAAACCTGATTTCAAAGCCTTAAATTCAGCTTAACCGTCAATTTTAGTTGAAGAGAAATCTTACTGTATCCATTCTTTTAGTTTGTCTCCTTTTTTTTTTTTTTTTTTTTAAATTTTACGGCTTAAAAAAAGTATAACTACAGTACTGGGTTTGCAAGAAGGAGTTGTTAAACTTAAAACTTTAAACTATGTAATTACTCTATAAAGTCTATGTATTTGCATTTGAGATGCATTCAGCCTTAAGTTTTAGTACTTAGTGTATGGAGCTTTTATAAGGAGGGGGGTACCTCCAAAAATAAATGAACTCTATAGAAAATGTTAATCAGCTGATTTCCAGGAACTAGTGAGTATCTCTATTGTACAAATGAGGAAATGGTCACGATGGTTAGAAGTCTGCCCAAAGCCACACTGTCATTGACCTAAGGAAGATTTCAGCAAAGATCTTGCTTACAATGAAATGCAGTCGTGTTTAGGGGCCTTAGTCAAATTGATGTAAATTAAGGGACTAACAAGCATTTTGGTATTTGGAAGGAGCGAGCTTGTTTCTTAAACTTACCTCGGGAGTTTTAAATAAGACAGGTTTTTTGAAGAGCCTATTTGCTTGAATCAAAGCTCTATATCTGACTGGGCGCAGTGGCTCACACCTGTAATCTTAGCCCTATGGGAGCCTAAGGGATTCTGAAGCGGGGGGATTCTTTGTGCTCAGGAGTTCCAGACTACCAGGTCTTTACTAAAAATAGAAAAATTAGCCAGCCACTGTAGCAGGTGCCTGTGGCCCTAACTACTTGGGAAGCTGAGGCTGGAGGATCACTTAAGCTTGGGAATTTGCTGTGAGCTAGCCTGATGCCAGGGCACTCCAGCCTAGGCAACAGAGTGAGACTCTGTCTCTCTCTCAAAAAAAAAAAAAAATGAAAATCTCTGTATCTGACTAAACATTGCTATGAAAACTTAAAAGCAACAGGTTCAAGTATATTTCACACTGCCAGGGAAAATGGTGTGATAAGTATAGTAATGACTCAGTTTGTGGCATTCTACTTTCTTGAAAAAAAGGTGTTTTTTTTTGTGGCATTCTACTTTTAATAGTTCACAAGAAAGCAGCCTGCTACTAGAAACTTATTTTTTGAAGACAAGTTTCAGGCCATTATTTAAGGGTGTGTATACAGTCTTCCAGGCTTGCATGGGAGAGCAAGGGTTTATGTTGAGGAACCATAAAGTCCTCTATTTTTTAGGGAATCTTCTGTATTATTGTTCTTTTATTAGGCAAAATTTGGGAGCTCATTTTATAAATACTTTCCTCAACAACTAATTAAAGCAAAAAAGATGTTTTTGCTTTTTCTTTCTGGTTAATCTCTACTTAATTGAAAAACTACAACAGGCCGGGCAGCGCCTGTGGCTCAGTGAGTAGGGCGCCGGCCCCATATGCCGAGGGTGGCAGGTTCAAACCCAGCCCTGGCCAAACTGCAACAAAAAAAAAAGAAAAAAGAAAAACTACAACAGGCCATAAGGAAGTGGTTCACGCCTATAATCCTAGCACTCTGGGAGGCCGAGGTGGGTGGACTGCTAGAGCTCAAGAGTTCGAGACCAGCCTGAGCAAGAGTGAGACCCTGTCTCTACTAAAAAAGTAGAAGAATTAGCTGGGCATTGTGGTGGGCAGCTGTAGTCCCAACTACTTGGAAGGCTAAGGCAGAAAGACTGCTTGAACCCAGGAGTTAGAGATTGCTATGAGCTAGGCTGATGCCATGGCACTCTAGCCTTCGCAACAGAGTGAGACTGTCTCAAAACAACAAACAAACAAACAAAAAGAAAAGCAAGGAAAGAAAAAAATCACAGCAGTAAGCACTTCTTCATTCTCCACTTTTTATTTCTTCCTAAATCTCACTTGGGAACTTGAGCCCATTTTTTTCATAGTAAATATTTGAGAAAGACATTGTTAACTGTAACCACTTTGACATGGAGGAAAATGAGTTATGGCCTTAGTAGAGATAGGATATTGATTCAGATATTGATTACTCACTTGTTGTGGTAAAATTCTAGAGTCCTTACTATAGAAGCATTATATATGTACCCCATGTAGAAATTGTGGCAAAGCCACTACTTGCCGAGGGAAGATGCTAGAAAGAGGGAGATAGCAAAGCAAGCTATTTACAGAGTCTCACCCCACTAGGAGTTTTGGATCCTGAGATTTAGTTTTGGCATTTCACCCTGTGTTGATCAGATTTGGGGACCATAGATGCTCACTGAGATTACAAGTGACTGATTAGCCAGAATGACAATATATTAATATTAAATATTGGGGCAGAATAAGCAGACATGATTATTTGCTCAAGGCTTTTCCTTCCTCTTGGATGGTAGCATCTAGTAATTTTTTTTTTTTTTTTTTGTAGAGACAGAGTCTCACTTTACTGCCCTTGGTAGAGTGCCGTGGCATCACACGGCTCACAGCAACCTCCAGCTCTTGGGCTTATGTGATTCTCCTGCCTCAGCCTCCCGAGCAGCTGGGACTACAGGCACCCTCCACAACGCCCGGCTATTTTTTTTGTTGTTGCAGTTTGGCCGGGGCTGGGTTTGAACCCACCACCCTCGGCATATGGGGCCGGCGCCCTACTCACTGAGCCACAGGCGCCACCCCAGCATCTAGTAATTTTTAATAGTGGTCATACAACAGGATTTTGAAAAGCCAACTGGTGAGTTGGGTTTAGTACCCACCCTACCTCCTTTTGTGATAGTGGACCAGCAGCCTAACTTTTCTAAGCTTTTTTTCCCCTTAGCTTTGCAATTGGAATATTAATGTCTTACAAAGATGTTCAATGAGCTAATGCAAATACTGGGGAGATAAAAAACTATTGTTATTATTATACTGTCATTTTGGCTGTGGTCTTAATTATAACTAAGCAAGTCAAATTAGAAGACTGAATAATGGTTCAGAAAATTACTTGTTGAGCAGGAATTAGGACATAAAAAGATAGATGTTCTTAAGGATGCCTCTATTGGGCTAGGACAGCAGGGCCCGTCAGTTGACATAAAGGACACCCTTCCCAGAATCAGGACACCCTTTTCCCAGACAGTGTTGGGTAAGATTGAATTTGTACCTTCCCTTTTCCTAATTTCATGAAGCCAGCACTTTTCAGTCCGGGCCTCTGATGTATTTGGTTACAGCTGTATTCAGAACAGCAGTTTCACCTTCTCTTTAGCTTTGCTTTCCAGGGTTTCAGTTACTCATGGCAAAACGGGGTCCAAAAAGACTAAATGGAAAACTCCAGAAATAAATAGTCCCTAAGTTTTAAATAGCACACTTTTTAAAGTAGTACAATAAAACTTGGGCTATCCCACTCTGTCCCGTCTTAGATGTGGGTCCTGGCTGTAGACAGACCTGCCCACCAGTCACTCAGTAGTCGTCTGATTATCAGGTCGCTGGCTGAAGTGTCGCATGCTTGTATCGGACTAACCTTCATTTCACTTGATACTGGCCCCAGAACACAAGAGTAGTGATGCTGACAAGTTGAATATGATGTAACGTGCTTCCTTTCACTCAAGGGGTGACTGTTCTGGACTTAATAAGGACAGAAACCTCTCAGCTGAGGTTGCTGACATCTATGGGAAGAATGAATCTTCTATCCAGGAAATTGTGAAGAAGGAACCCATCTTCACTTTCTGGCATCTGCTGGGGGTCTGGGGACTTTTCCCCCTTGGATAAGGGAGACCGCTGTAGTGACAATAGAGTCCCTCTAAATACTTTGTTTGGGTTTGGCTTTCAAAGGTAGCTAAGTAATCCTGGGATGGCCTGAGTGTGCCATGTGTTTATGAAAGGCAGTGTTCCTTTGACATACAGCAATGGGAAAGCTTATTCTCATTCATTGGTTAAAGCAGAGTGGCCTTGCTACTCTGGAGGCTGAGGTGGGAGGAACTTTTGAGCCCTGGAAGTTGAAGACCCATATGCCCTGCACAACAAAGCGAGACCTTATTTAAAAAAAAAAAAATAGAAGTAAAGTAGAGTGGCCTTATACAAAGACCTTCCCTTACAAGCATGTATTTGCTTTTTAATTTATTCATCTCCGGTGTAGGTATTGACATCTTGAAGCTTGTAGCAGCCCAAGTGGGAAGCCAGTGGAAGGATATCTATCAGTTTCTGTGCAATGCCAGCGAGAGAGAGGTAGCAGCTTTCTCCAGCGGGTACACAGCCGACCACGAGAGGGCCTATGCCGCTCTGCAGCATTGGACCATCCGGGGCCCCGAGGCCAGCCTGGCCCAGCTGATCAGCGCCCTGCGGCAGCACCGCAGAAACGACGTTGTGGAGAAGATTCGTGGGCTGATGGAAGATACCACCCAGGTAACTCAGCCCTGCCCCTGTGCATTACCACTAATCTATCCCCGTGTTTCCCATGTTACCAGGTATACAGGAACAAGGAAAAATAACTGATGCTGGGTATCTAGGTACACACACACACACACACACACACACACACACACACACACACACACACACACACACACACACGAACGCACCCTACCTTCCAGGACAGTGGTTCTCAAGGGTTGTCCATTAGAATCATCAAGGGAACTTTCAAAAAAGTTCTCATGCTAGGAGTTGGTATTTTTAAAAGTCCTCCCAAGTGATTTCAATGTGCAAAGTTTGAGAATCTTTTTGGGGGATGGACAGAGTGTCACTTTGTTGCCCTTTGTAGATTGCCTTGGTGTCTTAGCTCACAGCAACATCCAACTCTTGGGCTCAAGTAAACCTCTCGCCTCTGCCTCCCAAGTAGCTGGGACTTGGACAACACCCGGCTGTTTTTAGAGATGGGGTCTTGCTGTAGCTCGGCTAGCTTTGAACCTGTGAGCTCAGGCAATCCGCCCACCTCGGCCTCCCAAGTGCTGGGATTATAGGCATCAGCCACGGTGCCTGGCCTGAGAATCATTGTCTTTGGGGGTACATTCTAGTATCAGGCTGTGCAGCCACATTTATTCCTTTACTACCCAATTTACAATCTCGTTTTGTATACATTTTGAACAAAACTAAGAAAAAAGCTTTTTCCCCTATGCCCTCTGCTCCTCTGGAGGATGTCTTTGGCTAGGTGGCTTAGCAAGGCTATACCTTCTCTCCTGAGAACATAGGTGATATTGGCAGTGGTTGGGCACAGGATCCATCTTCTTCCTGGGGTTGTTCAGTTTTGTATGCCAGCTGGGAGCAGGGGCTCAGGAGTGCGATTTATGTACAGAATGAGCCCTGGCTTTGGAGCCAAACAGAACTGGACTTGAATCCTGGCTCTGGAGCTTCCTAGCTGGGCGACCAAGGCTAAGTTACTTTAATGTTCTCTGCCTCTGTTATTTGCAGTCATCTAATTTATAAGATGAATTAGGACCAGAAATAAAGCGTATAAAATGCCTGACTCACTGAAGGTGGTCTACAAGTGGAAGTTAAGATCATGACGTAGCTCGTTTTACTTAGCCTTTCTTTTTTTCTTTTTTTTTTTTATAACCAAAGTTCTTATTATTGCATTCCAGTATAAATTATATGTTAAAATTTCATTTGTGATCTTATTTCCTATAACCTGTGTTTCACCTAATCTCTTTTTTTTAATATATTTTTTTTTTTATTGTTGGGGATTCATTGAGGGTACAATAAGCCAGGTTACACTGATTGCAATTGTTAGGTAAAGTCCCTCTTGCAATCATGTCTTGCCCCCATAAAGTGTGACACACACCAAGGCCCCACCCACCTCCCTCCTTCCCTCTTTCTGTCCCCCCCCATAACCATAATTGTCATGAATTGTCCTCATATCAAAATTGAGTACATAGGATTCATGCTTCTCCATTCTTGTGATGCTTTACTAAGAATAATGTCTTCCACTTCCATCCAGGTTAATACGAAGGATGTAAAGTCTCCATTTTTTTTAATGGCTGAATAGTATTCCATGGTATACATATACCACAGCTTGTTAATCCATTCCTGGGTTGGTGGGCATTTAGGCTGTTTCCACATTTTGGCGATTGTAAATTGAGCTGCAATAAACAGTCTAGTACAAATGTCCTTATGATAAAAGGATTTCTTTCCTTCTGGGTAGATGCCCAGTAATGGGATTGCAGAATCAAATGGGAGGTGTAGCTTGAGTGCTTTGAGGTTTCTCCATACTTCCTTCCAGAAAGGTTGTACTAGTTTGCAGTCCCACCAGCAGTGTAAAAGTGTTCCCTTCTCTCCACATCCACGCCAGCATCTGCAGTTTTGAGATTTTGTGATGTGGGCCATTCACACTGGGGTTAGATGATATCTCAGGGTTGTTTTGATTTGCATTTCTCTAATATATAGAGATGATGAACATTTTTTCATGTGTTTGTTAGCCATTCGTCTGTCGTCTTTAGAGAAAGTTCTATTCATGTCTCTTGCCCATTGATATAAGGGATTGTTGGCTTTTTTCATGTGGATTAATTTGAGTTCTCTATAGATCCTAGTTATCAAGCTTTTGTCTGATTGAAAATATGCAAATATCCTTTCCCATTGTGTAGGTTGTCTCTTTGGTTATTGTCTCCTTAGCTGTACAGAAGCTTTTCAGTTTAATGAAGTCCCATTTGTTTATTTTTGTTGTTGTTGCAATTGCCATGGCAGTCTTCTTCATGAAGTCTTTCCCCAGGCCAATATCTTCCAGTGTTTTTCCTATGCTTTCTTGGAGGATTTTTATTGTTTCATGCCTTAAGTTTAAGTCCTTTATCCATCTTGAATCAATTTTTGTGAGTGGGGAAAGGTGTGGGTCCAGTTTCAGTCTTTTACATGTAGACATCCAGTTCTCCCAACACCATTTATTGAATAGGGAGTCTTTCCCCCAAGGTATGTTCTTGTTTGGTTTATCAAAGATTAGGTGGTAAGATGTTAGTTTCATTTCTTGGTTTTCAATTCGATTCCAAGTGTCTATGTCTCTGTTTTTGTGCCAGTACCATGCTGTCTTGAGCACTATGGCTTTGTAGTACAGACTAAAATCTGGTATGCTGATGCCCCCAGCTTTATTTTTGTTACGAAGAACTGCCTTAGCTATACGGAGTTTTTTCCGGTTCCATACAAAACGCAGAATCATTTTTTCCAAATCTTGAAAGTACGATGTTGGTATTTTGATAGGAATGGCATTGAATAGGTAGATGGCTTTGGGAAGTATAGACATTTTAACAATGTTGATTCTTCCCATCCATGAGCAAGATATGTTCTTCCATTTGTTAATATCCTCTGCTATTTCCTTTCTGAGGATTTCATAGTTTTCTTTATAGAGGTCCTTCACCTCCTTCGTTAGATATATTCCTAGGTATTTCATTTTCTTTGAGACTGTACACCAATAACAGTCAAGATGAGAAGCTAATTAAGGATACTTAGCCTTTCTTAATATAATGCATTTCCCTGAAAGGCCATGAATTAAGTATAGATTTGGGTATTGAGTCATATTTCCCACAGACTTCAATTAGTTTTGGAAAGTATTCCCAAAGTAAAGAAAATGCTGCCACTAAGACTTGACAAAACCCACTCAAGATTTAAAGGGTTATTTTGACTGTGTTATTATTCCAGAGGTCCAAACTTACCACTTGAAAGAGCCAGGTAGAATTTTTGTCTTTTTTCTTTTTTTTACATCAACTCATACTTTTCACTATCATTCTGTACCAACTTTTGTATATCAAGGAACTCAAGTGTGTACACTTCATACTTATGCCTAAGTATACTTTATGTATTTGGGGAGTCCCAATGCTTTTATCTTTTTATACAGACAGTGCAGTACTTCTTCACCATTGAAGTGAACATTTTATCCATGTTAACGGTTTGGGTCCAAATTTATGGATTCTAAAAGACTTTGAAGGTAGTCTTGAAAGTTCCTGACATATTTCTAACTTCTTTGACATGTGGAATTGCAGAAAAAATACCTACTAATTGACCAAGCAGTAAACATTGAAAGACAAACACCTGTCCTTTGTGACTTTCTGAAAAATAATTTCAATAAATATTATTCACAACCAAAATGAGGCTATAAGTAGCTGGATTTTGGGAAAAGCAAGGGAGATGTTTATCCTTTAATTAAATAAAATGGTTATAGTTTGAATAAAAGGGAGACCAGAGACAAAACAGACTTTCAGGAAAGAACTGGGAGGATGAGCAACAGGCTTGGAGAAGGATTTAGATATCTGAGAATAAGTCACTTGACCTTGATGATGCTTATAACAAAGCTTCTGTGTGATTGACGTGATGTTAGGATTTGATTACCCCAAACTCATGGTGGACCCATGGAAAAATAAGAGAGTGAATATTAAGGAGAGTGATTCATAACAAAATCATTAGGTTAAGGAATAGAAAAACTAAGCACCTTCTTCCTAAGTGCCAAACTTTGTATACTTTAATTCTTCCTCTTACCCCCTCTATAATACAAAAAGATTCTAATAGTGCCTATTTTTTGTTATTTATTTTTTGAGAAACAATGGTGTCAGAGCATTACAATGGAGGCTGAGATGACAATATTAAGCTCCTCGTTCCACATTTTAATAATGTACATCACTTTCTAGCAGCATTCTGAATCCAGTTCTGACTCTTTTAGCCAATGAGCATGGATTTCTGGCTGCCGATTCTTATTACAGGTTGAGTATCACTTATGTGAAATGCTTGGGACCAGAAGTGTGTCAGATGTTGAGATTGTTATTGAATTTGGGACTCCACTGCGAATGAGACCCAAGTCTAAGCATAAAATCCATTTATGTTCCATATACCTCTTATACACATAGCCTGAAAGTAACTGTATAGAATATTTGAAATAATGTCTTACATGAAACAAAGTTTGTGTTAAGTACATGTGGAATTTTCAACTTGTGGTGTCATATTGGTCCTCACAAAGTTTTGGACTTTGGATTTTGGGATGAGAGATGCTCATCCTGTAATCATACTGCATGTAACTGTTTCTCCATAGTTTATCACGGAGACTTTTCAAGCCAAACAAGAAAATGAGGAAGCACAGGGAGTAATTGAGATGTATTCTTCCCATCTTATGATGGACTTGAATATTCTGTAGATGGTGGTACTGCTGGGATTTCACATTTTGTCTCAGGAGTTAATGGACTCTTAATGTGTAAAAATGACTATTCTTTCTTTTTAATGGGTAATATTTTTCCCTATTCATGATCCTGAGAGCACCCATGTTATATTCCACTCAAAGGATTATCCCTGGTGTGGCTTTTTGTTACTTCTGTCAAGAAAAGCTGGTCCATTATTAACCATGGTGGCTTATTAGCCGTTTTTAAATGAAACACATCTGGAGTCTGACTCGCTATCTCAGGGGTGAGGTATACTTTTCAGCACTTTCTTCTTTCAAGTTCAGTATCTAAGTTCAGAGTCATATCGGTTCTTCCTTTCGGGCATCAGCATTTGGAAGCAGCAGCAAAGTAGTAGAAGGATAGTTGAAAGTTGCCGGGATTTTGCCAAAGCTATTAGAAAACCAAACGAACCCCTAATACAGCATTCCAAATTGTATGTTATCTCCTCTTCAACACCTTTGCTTTGAATTTTTTTGTCTTTATGTAAAGAATGTCTCTTTTAAGGTACCCATATTTAAGGTCTTTTTTCTTAAATCTAGTCTGACAGTTTTTGTCATTTAATTAGAGACTTTCAGGGGATTTACATTTTTAATGTAATTACTTGTATCTGGGTTTAAATCTATCCTCTTCTTGTCTGTCTTTTACTTGTCTGTCTGTAAGCCTATTTCTCCTTTCTTATCTTCTTTTGAAATAATCAAGTATTTTTTATTATTCCATGTTCCTTTCTCTACTAGCTTGTTAGTTACACATTTTTTACTTTCAACAGATACCCTAGGGCTTATACGATGACTATATGGGAGACATGTTATAAATGCATACTTTTGCTTTTACCATTTTTGATAACACACATTCCTCAAAGACTTTAATGCTTTTTATCCTTCTCTTATGTTTTGATTTTGTTATAAATTTTAATGCTATACATCTGGTTTTCCACAGTCAGGATCCACACAGATTGACCTGTGTATCAGGTAAAGACTGTGTATCATCAGTCTTTTCTGTTCTTCATACCTTCCTGCAACTTCACCTTCTACCTGTGATCATTTTTCTTAGGCCTAAATCACATTTCTGTGTAGGTTTTCAGTAATAAATGCAGTTTTTTTGGCTGGGCTCAATGGCTCATGCCTGTAATCCTAGCACTTCTGGGAGGCTGAGGCAGTGGATTGCTTGAGCTCAGGAGTTCAAGGCCAACCTGAGCAAGAGCGAGACACTATCTCTATTAAAATAGAAAAACTAGCTTGACATTGTGACAGCCACCTGTAGTCCCAGCTACTCAGGAGGCTGAGGCAAGAGAATCGCTTGAGTCTAAGAGTTTGAGATTCCTGTGAGCAATGATGCCACAGCACTCTAGCCTGGGCAGCAGAGTGAGATTCTGTCTCAAAATAAATAAATAAATAAACAAACTAACTCAGTTTTTCTTTGGAACATACTCACTAAATAAATAAATAAACGAATAGCATTATTTCACCTTAGTTTTTGAAGGATAGCTGGAAACAAAATTTTAGCTTATCAATTATTTTCTTTTAGTTGTTAATTTCTGGATTTAAGTTTCCCCTAGTAAACAGCAAAGGAGATGGTGTGATTTTATTTTTAAATCCATATTACATAACAAATTCTGTGCACAATATTATACCAGGCAGTTTGGGCAATGCAAAAGATGAATAAGACAAAGTCATTGCCACCCAGGAAGCTTACAGTTGAATGGAACAAACTTACACATACTTAATAGAATCTGAGAAAATAAATCCGAGCAGTCAGGAGTAGTAGTATGCTGGCCTCAGTAAGCAGCCAGTTAGGCTCCCAACAGAACCTTTGTGTGCAGCTGTGGGCTGGGTTCAAATCCTTTCCCGGCAGCTTTGGGAACCCCGAGTAAACTACTTGGCCTCTCTGCCTCAGTTTCTTCCTGAGAAAATGGGAACAACATGAGTGCTTGTCCTGTGGGCCTCACTGATTCCCAGTAAGCATTCGACAAATGGTTGTATGAATAGTTGCCTTTATCTCCAGGTTCTAGTGGCAAGAGGGATGGAAAAGTGTTCTCAACTAGCCCCAACTCATACACAGAAGGGACCCTTGAAATTGTGAACACTGAAGGGCACTTAATGTTGGGTAGGGTGTTTCTCCCAACTGCAAGACTGCTTGAAGTAGGTGGTGGAGCAAGAGGGATGCTGCCTGGTTCAGACCCTAGAACTAGAGATATGTATTCCTTAGGGCTTGCCCAAGCAAATGTTCCTAGGCAGGCTGGGATGTTTTCTTCAGCCATGGTATGTGGGAAGATAATGGTCTATTCTTAACAGCTATCAGGAAAAGGGTAATAAAATTGAGCAACTGGTTTCTTTTCAGTTTTCAGTCCCCCCCCCCTTTTTTCTTTTAGAGCCTTTGTACATGCAGACAGGTTTAATCAATATAATCTCTACTCTCCCCTTGGATAAAGTAGAGGGGGGGAAATCTGTTTCTTTTTCACAGGAAACCCTGATCTAATAGTTTCTCTAACTCTGAGAATTTTTCATTTAAAATGGGAATTTAAGGCCATACCCTTCCCACTCCCTGAGTAGTTACCAGAATTAACCGAGGTGATGATGTGTTAAACTGTGGATGTAGAGAAGTGAGATAGTAAAGTGGTATTTAGTGGCTAGATTCAGAAGTCACTGTGGTTTCAGTTCCGGCATCCCTTCATTGTTTCCCAAGGAAAAGGGGAGGTGAAAGAAATTTTATAGACACTTTAATAATGAGAATATTAAAAACAACCACAAAAATTTAAAATACGAAGTTATCACTTTAGCTGTGTGCCTTGATCAGAGATTCACACGTTTAAAGGGCTGGTGTTGATGGGTGAGGGGAGTGAGCACTATGTGCAACTTCTAATCCTCCTTCTGTAGGGCGGTAGATGAATGCTACACAGCTTAACTCAAGGACCCAGCGTCAGTGTTCTTGTTGTGGAGGTCTATGTAGTAGAATGATTATTTGTCAGGGCATGTTAATCCTTCCTACAACCACATAGGACCGTCCCCAAACCCCAGTCTGCCTGTTAGGAACCCAGGCTGCTCAGCAGCAGGTGAGCAAGTGAGCAAAGCTTCATCTGGTATTTACAGGAAAGCTTTACTTGTATTTACAGCCGCTGCCCATCACTCACTGATTCTGCATTATCGTGAGCGGTATGATCATTTCATCATGTGCTACAGTGTGGTCTTAATAGACGTAAAGTGCACAATAAATGTTCATGCACTTGAACCATCCCTAAGCCCCACCAACCTCAGTCCCTGGATAAATTGTCTTCCACAAAACTGGTGTCTGGTGCCGAAGAAGTTGGGGACTGCTGACATAGGAGAGCTACGTCTTAGGGCAGATTGCTGGTGCCTCTCTCTCTCTGTCCCTCTTGTAGTAGGCTCTGTGTTGGAGACTGGGTGGCTTTGCTCTGTGTAATCAACTTCAAGAATCCCAGCATCTAGAGGAGTGCTGGGCCTTCGATTCTGGCGAGAACAGTGTTGTGGCTTCTGCTGCATAGGGGACCACAGTTACTGATTTTTTTGCTTACAGCTTCACGATGCAGCTGTCCTTATCTACGGATCCGACTGAGACCAGCTATTTTCAGAAATGTAACATAGTGAGGGCAAGTAGAAGCAAATGCCAGCTGTACATTTAACTGTTGGCTTTTAGTCTGTACAAATTAGTCCTTTGTCATTAATCTTCCATTTGGTCATTTTGTAGAAAATCGGGACTTTTGTCTTAAGACCTAAGACCTAAACCTAAGATGTTAGCTGAAGCTCTAGCTCTAGCTAGAGAGTTAGCTAGAGCAAGAATTAAGATGACTTACTAGCAACTCTAGTTAGCTCTGGCCCTCTGCTTTGTCACTGCAGCGTGAAGGGTCATTTCAGGTCAAGCTACTGAATTTACAGGGTGTGACTGCAGGCTCTGGGGAACTTCAGGGTGGTGAGGAGAAGGGGATGTTCCGAAGGGATTGCTGACACACATAAGCCCAGGCACACTTCGTGATGCTTGTGTTTAAGGTTGTCATTGTGCACAAAGAAGCCATGTTTATAAATAGACTTTAGATTTTCGATGACATTTCGGGCTCTTCTACTTACTGTCATGTTTCAGGGTTCTATTCAGTCAGTCAACAACCTTTTGCCGAGTACCAGCTGTATGCCTGGTATTAGGTAAAGAAGAAAAGTGTTTGTGCCTTTCAACAGCTCACTCACTGGGTTGCAGACATATGTGCAAATAATTAGAATTCAGTGGGATAAGAAAATTTATAATAGAAGTGTGCATGAAGACTGTAAGATAGCATCGGAAGGAAGGACTACTTTACCCTTTCTATATTCCAAAGTGACCCAAACTTCAGAGTATATTCTCTGAAACTGCTATCTGGGGTGATTAAGTGCACTTTTATCTTTTCCTGAGACACAGTGTCCAACATTCAGAAAAGGCTGAGTCTATTAGTTATGACATTTCCCACCCCTTTAATCCACACCCTTACCGGCTTTCTCAAAAAGTGCATTGGGAGGAATTCAGAATCAGTACTGGGAAAAGAAGCTTATTTTTCCATCAATTACCAGCGCTGGAAAGCACATTTTTTTTTTGTTTTTATCAAGCCCAAACCAATCTGTATAAAACTTAACAGCTCCCAGTTTTGTCTTAGTTTCTCCAGCCTGTGTTTGTGAGACTGTCCCTTGATCTGTGTCAGTAGTGAGTACACTTGTTGATAAAGAATGGCCTTATGGTCTGCAGTAGGTTTTATTATGTGTAGTACACCAGTTAATTTCAACATTTTCATTGTTCAATTCTCAGCATTTCTTTGGGAGAGGCAGATGTCACTCTTGATTTTTCCATTTTAAAAAAAAGTTGTCATAGAGGAAACTGATTTCTCTGCATTTGGACTGAGTCAGGGGACAGGCTGGAATGACCAAGAATTAAGATGACTTACTAGCAAAAAATATGGGGTAAATTTTTGATTTTATAATTGCAACTGTAGGGGAGACTTTTCTGAGAATTCACAGAAGCCATATAAGAACAGTTCAAATACTTACTGATAAATACACAAGCCAGAACACACCATGTACAAATCAAAAGACAAAATAATAACTGGGGAAATTGGTTGACACATAGGGTTAATTTTCTTAAAAAACAAGGAGATTTTACAAATTATTAAGAGAAAAATGGATAGTCTTTTGAACAAGACAATTCATAGGGGAGATACTTTGAAACATGCCTAGGTTTTTAACCACTCAGACTGGCAAAGAGGAAAAGGTACAACCTTCTTGTGTTGGGAGTAAATGGAAAGAACAGTCTACACTGCTGACTGGCATATAAATTAATCCAGCTCCTATGCAGAGCAGCCTTGCAATATCTACCATACTCTATGCTGGTGGACTCAAGATTCTACTTCTAGAAAGATCGCTCGCGGGGGCGGCGCCTGTGGCTCAGTCGGTAAGGCTCCGGCCCCATATACCGAGGGTGGCGGTTTCAAACCCGGCCCCGGCCAAACTGCAACCAAAAAATAGCCGAGTGTTGTGGCGGGCGCCTGTAGTCTCAGCTACTCGGGAGGCTGAGGCAAGAGGATCACTTAAGCCCCAGGAGTTGGAGGTTGCTGTGAGCTGTGTGAGGCCACGGCACTCTACCGAGGGCCATAAAGTGAGACTCTGTCTCTACAAAAAAAAAATACATACATTTGGAATGGTGCCACATACATTTGGAATGGTGCCACTACAAATGTCCTCATTGTGGTGCCATTTGTGATAGCAAAAGGGTGGAGGCCATGCAGATGCCCCAGAGAACTGTTACTTAAGTGATAGAGAATCCACACAGCAGAACCATACACATTTACCAGAAAGAACGAGGCTGCTCTGCATGTGATAACCTCAGGAATTGCTGTTAAGTGAGAAAAAGCAAAGCAAAGAACAGTGTGCACATTGTACCCCCATATTATAAGAAATATGAACACACACAAACACACATGGTGCCAAAAATATATATATATACGTTTTAAGAAAGAAAAAAACTGCACTAAAATTGTCATGTTCAATATATATCGATGACAAAGATGAATACAAGTCACATTGAGCACTTCTTTGTAATTGTGGAAGTCAAATGTGACTTGAGTATTACAGATTTAATAACATTTTTTTCCTGTCTTAAAATGTATATACATTTTTGGCATCCTCTGTAAATACATATATGTAAAAATAACATTTTTAAGAAAAGAAGGGGTGGGGTGGGCAATATATGTTCCTATGTGTTATTGTTAGTGTAAGTATAGACTCTCTCTGAAAGAGCAGGCAGGGATTTGATAACAATAGTAACCACCAGGGAAGGAAACTGAGACCTGGAAGGTACAGGTTGAAGTTGGAGGTACCTCTGGAATTGTGGACCATGTGTATTGTAATTCTAATGGTGTGATCCAATTAATGCATTTATTAAACAATACTAATTCAGTTGAATTTGTCCATTTCAAAAAACCTGAGCCACAAAGATAAACTTGAGCCTTCTTATGAAATTCAAGGTGTGGAGTTCCCTGTGAAATGTTTTGCTGTCCTCTGCAGTGTCTGAAGGCAAGCTTTAAAAAGATCTGTGCCACTTTCTTACTTCGTGGTTAGAATTGTCGAAAGGCTGGGCGGCGCCTGTGGCTCAGTGAGTAGGGCGCCCGCCCCATATGCCGAGGGTGGCAGGTTCAAACCCAGCCCCGGCCAAACTGCAACAACAACAACAACAAAAAGAATTGTCGAAAGGCTTTTTTTTTTCTGTGGGAGAAACTTGCTAATAGAAGTTTAGGGAAACTCAACCAATTTCCACCAGGCATGGTGTTCCAATGATGCTGAGCTCTTACAAGGCTTGGCAATGTATTCAAATGTGAGTGGGCTCCAGCTCACAACCAGGAGCACCCACCCACTTACTGTCCTCACTTCCCTTTTTTTTTTTTTTGAGAAAGCTAGTCAGTGAGTCAGCACAGGGCTGCAATAGCGTTATGGTTGATGTCAGCAGCCAGGACAGCTTGCAGAGGCACGTGCCAGCATCTGGGCGGGGTGCGCCCTCCCGCTCCCTGTCCCCCTCCCTCCGGAGCCAGCTGGTTCTTACCAGCTTTGGCAGCTTTGTGCAGTACTGTGTGTTATGGCTCCTCGTGGCTTCCCTCCTGTACATCCAGAAGATGAACAGTTGTCTTATTCAGGGCAAGGATTAGCTATCTACACTTCAACAACTTAAATGTGGGTGGATTTAAGAAATTAATTCTTAAAAATGATCAGAATTCTCTGATAACATATAGTCAGAAAATTATAGCCAACTACTTGGTTTAGGTTTGAGGTCTGGAAGCACACCCTGGCTAACTCTGAATGTAGTTTTCAGTAAGGTTGCAGTAGAAACAAATAGATCAAGAGTGAGTGGAAGGGTATTTTTTAAAAACAATTCCCCAGGGGTTTTGGTGTGTTATTTGGCCAGGTTAATGCTGAAATTCTCCTGATGGCGAGTGAGTTTGTTCTTCGACTCTACATTAGTTCCTGGCCCCTCGCTTTGCTGTGCCATCTCAGTCATTCTGGCTGGGGGTCCCCGGGGAAGCTGGGCAGAGCATTCTGATGTTTGTTAATTCCAGGGAGCCCTAAACAGCAGAAGACCTTTGCTGCCCACTTGCCAATTGACAATTTTGACTGAAGTGTTAACACTGTTCCCGACTTATATAACAGAAGCACCTCCTTGCATCGTATCTTGGGGTCAGGGTTGAGTAGGAGAAGAAAAAAAGAAGCAAAGAAATGAAAGAGAGGCTTTCAGAAGACTAGGAAAAGTTTGGGGGATTTTTGTCTTAAGATTTTTTTGGCTTTTAACCCTTCTTTTAAATTTTGTCCCATAGCTTTTTAAAATAATTCTTTTTTTTTTTTTTTTTTTTCCGTAGAGACAGAGTCTCACTGTACCGCCCTCGGGTAGAGTGCCGTGGCATCACACGGCTCACGGCAACCTTTAACTCCTGGGCTTACGCGATTCTCTTGCCTCAGCCTCCCGAGCAGCTGGGACTACAGGCGCCCGCCACAACGCCGGGCTATTTTTTTGTTGCAGTTTGGCCGGGGCTGGGTTTGAACCCGCCACCCTCGGCATATGGGGCCGGCGCCCTACTCACTGAGCCACAGGCACCGCCCTTTAAAATAATTCTTATGCAGCAAAGAAAAGTTGAAAGCACAGCACAACAAAGTCCATAAATATACCATCTGTATTTAATAGTTATTCATATTTTGCTTTTGTAGGTCTACCTAGGCATGTAAGATTGAGCTACAAACAAAACATATTTATGTTTTATCAATGTATGTGTGTGTATTTCCAGTCCATGGTCTTAGTTCTAAGACTTTTCCCAAATTAGCATTTTCCCATTTCCCTCTCTGTGTACAAAAAATTTTGCCGAGTTAATTTGTGTTATTCTTGCCAAGACCCCTTACTCTGGCTTGGATTTAACAAGAATTCACTTGAGACGAATAATTTAAAAGTTCTTCTCTCAGATCATCTGGGTCTTTAAGGAAACATACCCTTTCCCTCCTTTCTTTGTGTGGTCAATGTATTTTTTTGTTAAGGGAGAAATTGTTACATACAGGTGTTCTTTAGTATCTGAACTTAGGAATTGAATAGTTTCTGAAAATTTTTTTGTGTGACTAGGCTGTTAATCCTCACTATCTGAACCCCCTTATATATCTGAAAGCCTAGAACCACATAGATTTGGGTAACAAAACATTCTTTATCATCTGAATTCCTTTTCTCTGCACATTGGGAACCAAATGGATTCAGATATCAACAACTGTCTACATGGCAAGGAGGATAGTGGTTTGGGAGGGGTTCTTTTCTTCGAAGCTCAATCTTACATGCCCAGATAGACCTATAAAAGCCTTCGTAATCTAATTTGATCTTGGGCAGCTGGAGGAGCATGGGAACCAGTTAGTTAATATCATAACTCTGAAATAGGTGCCTTATACATTTATTTGTAACTATAATTCCTTTGAGGTAAACCTTTATAAAGTAGATATTGAGTTATTTATTTTTTTAACTAGTCACTGGTCTACTGAGATCTGAAATATTTTCAATAGAAAACAAAGTTATTGGCTACAGTTGAAGTGTCTGTTATTTACAGAGTCTGTCCTGGTTAGCCCAGGGCAGTCATCCAGCTGGACTGTAAGTCAGTCATTGAGTCACACGTCTTGCAGACCCTGCTTCTGGCCCCTTCGCTATAGCCAAGAGGCCAGGGTGACTTCTTGTGATCGTGTGATGGCTTATAATCAGTTTACAGGGTTTGCCAACTTCCTAAATGCTGTGGGGTCCAGACAGGGAAGTGACAGGGCTCAGCAAAAGAAAGGGTCATTTTGAAGCTTGCTATACCCAGGCTTGAATCCTAGAACCACAATTGCTTCATTTGCGAAATGGAGCTAGTACAGCTACCTTAGTAGCAAACAGATTATATTTTATACTGAATCATCAAGCACAGTATTGGTAATGTCTTATTTTTTAATGTCCCTTTTTTGTTTACTGGATCTGAGTAAGAAGCTGATCAACTCCTATGGAATTAACAATTAGTTTTAATTGGATTTAGCAAATGTGATTTCAAAAACAATTATTAAAGTGGTAGATATTTTCACACCTGTTACATGGAACTCTTCCTTCTAGGTGCTGGATGAGGTCTGGGGGGAAAGTTGGATCGGACATGTGACTTTTGACTGTTAAGGGGCTTTCCCTGGAGACTGTTGGGCATCTCTGGCTACACTGCAGGGAAAAGGGCTCCGTGGTATCCAGCTGGGTAGTTCCAGGAACCAAGGGGTTAAGTTGAACCATTTTAGTAAGCTGGCAAGGAGCATCCAGGCTGGGTAATTAATGCTTCATTTCAGGGGGTTACTGATGCATCGAAGTTGTTAATTAGTTTTATGAAAACAGATTGTGTAACCACAGGGAGAGTGTAATTGGATAGTAATTGAAAATAACTCAGTGATAAACTTTAGTTGAGTGAAACAGTGGGGGTGACTTGGGAGAAGAAAGGGATTTGGGGTGGGGGCCGGGGAGGTAAGGAGAGTGAAATAGCAATATCAAGATAAGAGATAAAGACGTAATTTGAATGGAAAGAACTTACAAGTGACCTGGTCTGACCTCTTCATTTTGGCACTGAGGACACAGGTCTGATGAAGGAAGTGGTTTTCCCAAGACCACAGAACTAGTTAGTGATATGTCTGCTCTCTTCCCTTGTGATGATTTCCCAAGATTTTCATGACTTTGATTTTTAGGAGTTGACTGTGGGGAACGTGAACTGCAGACTGTAGAGACGGCTGCTGAGGCTGAAGTTCTCACCCATTCCTGCTTGCAGAGTCTGCTCAGGAACGCTGCCAGCTCACAGTACATGCTCAGAACCTTGTTTCATGCATATACCACCCTTGCCATGAATAAGGCTGGGAAAGGTTTTCCTTTACCTTCATGGCTGCACCATCCCAGGGGCTGGGGAAACGCTACAACTTTGCCCAGGGTGTTAGGAAGGGTCAGGAAAAGCAGGAAAGTGATTTTTCATTTAGAATTATTTTGGAGCTTCAGTTCTCAGTTGTGATTTGGTCGATCATCTGGAGTTGGTACTTCAGTTTTGGAATTCTGACTGGGAGGGTGTTTGGGGTTGACAAGGGAATAGCTGGAAATGGAGAAAGGAGAAGATAATGGCCGTGGCTTACTCCAGTGAAACCCAAACACGGTTAAATCATTGTTCTCATAAACACTGCTATGAACCGAGAGATGCTCAGGTCCCCAAATATCCAACAATACTCTGGTCACCTAATCTATTTGGATGGTTCCTTATAATCAGTAGTTGCAGCACTCAGAAAGGAAAACTGGTCAGTAGTGGAGCTATCGGTGTGACTCAGCCCTTGAGGAAGGTGAACCATTTATCCTTCTTCCCTGATCAATTTAGACTGAGACTCATTTGGCCAGAGGAAGTTACATGCTCCTGAAGTTCGCACAGTGGGTCTGATTGGGGAGCTCTCTTATTATTCCTGCACCTTACAGTTTTGGTCTTTCTGTCTGTCTCTACCTCACTTCTCAAGTGAGTCTTCCAAGTTAGCAGGGTGACTAACGGCTATAAAGCAAAAGGAAGTTTTCAAGTTTCTCCAAAGGGGCTTTAAATATCTGGTGGATACATTTTCTTTACAAGCCAAGTTTTTCCAGAGGCTTTTCTTTTAAGTCTTAATATCTGCCTCACTGCAGTAAGTCGAAGGGAGAATGGCTAGTGAATGAAAACGTTTGTGTCCAGGAACATTTAACAACGTATAGAGAGGAGCTCGGCCACATAGATCACCTTCCAGCTATCCTGATTCTTGGCTACTAATAAGAGTGACTACAGCCATAGTGTTTTGAAGTTAGCAGAAGGAAAATATAGCTACCAGTGCTGACTGCTTTGAAGAGTAATAGTTATTGTTTTTCTAATTATGAAAGTTAATATGTCCTTATACAGAATTTGGAAAGCTCAAAAAAGTTTAAGAAATTAAGTTACTTTAATTTGGGACTATTTTGGTAAGTTTATGTGCAAGGATTAGTGTATGAAGACTCTCGTCTGTGAAAATCTGGCTTTTTTTGTTTAGAGTATTTGCCTTTTAGTATCTGAATTTTATAGGAGGTGTTCTTTGCTGTAAACTGAGAATATTGAACCGTGAACTTTCAGAATTAATAAAACAAAGAATTAATTTATTGTACATACTCTGATGACTCAGTGTTCTGATTAGAGATATCACAGGTAACACAAAGCCCAATTGCAGTTTTGCCAACCAGCTTTGATGGATATCAAAAATATTAAGATAAAGAGAGGAAAGACGTTTCCAGGAGAATTTTTTTTTCCTTGTGGGGAAAATGCAAATAACCTTAGATGAATGTGGAATGCAACCAGCTACTGTTGTACATAGTGAGAGAGACATATGCTGAGTAGCTGAGTAGATCTTCTAGAAAGGTGATTGTTAAATGGTCATTGCCTTTGGCCATGCTGATTAGCCTGGTGGTGATGCCAACACTATTCTTAGTGGTGTCTTTATATTCACCTGACACACTGCTGATTACAGGAAGGCACCAGGTCAGCATTCTTTCTTTCACAAATTATGTTGGAAAGCTTAGTTTCCACCAATAGGAGCTTTTAGGAAAATTGGGAGAAAATTAAGTATTTAAAGTTTTCAAATGAGTTCAGGAAATAGGTGGGTGGACATTTTGGTCTGTTGGCATGTGATTTGTGGGTGGAAAGTTCTTTTTAAGCAAGAACAGTGTACTATATTGACTGACCATGTCTTCCAGTGTAATGTCCCCAAAGAACCAGAATGCAGACAAGTGCTCTTTGTCTAATTGAGTGAATAAAAAAAGTGTGTTGGCATGAATGGGCCATGTGACTTTTCAGGGAGAAGAGGCGCATGCCAAGGCCTATTGAATTAAATTTTTAAAAGCATATCCATAGAATTTGTTTGTAGACCAGAAGAGGACTGCTGGAGTATGTAAGTGATCCAAGGCCCAAACTTGCCGTGGAAGCAGAATCAGGGTGTGGGCGGCAGCTCAGAGGAAGAGCCAAGCTGAAACATCACACATGGGCAGTGATCAATTGTCTTCACAATCTGCAATCAGTTACATGAATTTCTCAGAAACAGTTGTGTTTGCTTCGTGCCTTATATAACTATTTAGTGTCATACTTTGAAATGTCAGAGTATTGGTTGAAGAGCTTGAAAGTGTTTGGCTTGGAGGGATGAGAGTTCTAAGGAGTGGTGATTAACAGCTCAGGGAGAGCCCACATCATTTCCTGAACTCTCTGCCCTGTGTGATCTGGCCAGCTGGCTTCCAGATTTTCATCTGTGCCGGAAGAGCCAATAAAAAGATAAAGTCAATTACTAGAAGAAGCCTCAAGTGCTTGAAAAGGTTCTAAAGTCTTTTCTCAAATAAAGATATCAAACGAGCCTGAGTTAAGCACTGGCTTTCTCTCCATAGCTGTGTGCCCCCTTTGGTCTTTAGTCATTTTGCTTGTCAAAGGGGTCATATCACCTGTCACTTTGCCCCATCTTCATTGCACACCCTTGCAAGCCACAGTCACAGCTTACATGGCCATTGGAGGGGCATCCTAACAGATCTCCGTGCTGTAATTCTTGCCTCTTTAAAATCCATTCTTTACACACTAGCCAGAGGAAGAGTGGTGAAGTTCACTGTCTGCATCTGAAACCATGTTGTGTGTTTGCTCATTTGTTTTTTACCTCCCTGATCTGGCCCCCAGGATGCAAGTCTCACAGTCTCTGTCATATCCTTAGAGCGGATACACTGACAGGCGCTCCCTGCCCCCTCCTCCCAGCAGCGTTTGGAAGCCTCTGGCGTTCTCTGTCCTCATTTGTTTTAGCAGTTTTTCCTGAGCTACCCTGAAATGGGAGTCGGGAAACCTGGAGCACATTTTAGTTCTGCCACTTCCCTGTCGGCTCTTAGTTAAGAAAGTCACTTGACTTCTCCAGGCCTCAGTTCCCTTACCTGTGAAGGGACGATGTATTCCTCTATTAGGACAGTGATAATAACGTACAGCAGACTGGGTGGCTTGAACACCAGACATTTATTTTCTCACAATTTCGGTGCCTAGAAACCCAAGATGAAGGAGGTGACAGAGTGGGTGTCTTCCGAGGTCTCTAAAGGGCCATCTTCTCGTGGTCTTCACATGGTCTTTCCTCTGTGTGTTCGTGTCCTAATCTCCTTTTAATTACAGACGTCAGTTACACTGGAGTGGGGCCGATCTTAATGATCTCATTTTACCATCTTACCTCTTTAAAGACCCTCTCTCCAATACAGTCACATTCTGAGGTACTGGGAGTTAAAGCTTCAGCATAGGAATTTTGCGTGGTGGGGGCACAATTCAACTCATGACAGAGAAGAACATGCTGGATTATATGTATCTAAGACTCCTTCCAGAGCTTCAAAATGATATTTTAAGTTGGGGATCTTTCTGCTCACGCCCACCGTCAGTTCTTCTCGCCTGTTAAGCTTGGTGCATATGCTTCCTAATTTTTAGTACTCATCCATAGCCTCAGTATATTTTGTAACTTTCTTTTTAAATTTGAAACTAATATGAGGGTACAGATTTTTAGGTTACATTGTTTTCAATTATAAGATAAGGTTCAGGTTGTACTTGAGCCCTTCACCCAGGGAGCATCTGAGCACCCTCACATTGTGCACATTTGGTGAGATCCCCCCAAATGCCCTCCTCTCTCCCCTATCTCCCCCCCTTTCCCCTTCCCTTTGCTAGACTGTATGTGTGCTTTGTCCTTTCTGTACGTTGGCCCACTATATTTTTGAAGGGTTTTAAAGTGTGTGTGTGTCTAACAACAATATAAATAAGTTAGGGACAAGTGAAATGGAAGAATTTATGTATAAAACATTTAAGGGCACAAAAATGGCATCTAAGGAGGGGTTTTAATTATTTTTTCTATATACTTTTTGAAGTACATAATACAGATTTTCCCTCTCCCGCAGCTGGAAGCTGACAAACTGGCTCTCCCTATGAGCCCCAGCCCGCTCAGCCCCATCCCCAGCCCCAACACGAAACTGGAGAATTCCACCCTCCTGACAGTGGAGCCGTCCCCCCTGGATAAGAACAAGGGCTTCTTCGTGGACGAGTCGGAGCCCCTTCTCCGCTGCGACTCCACGTCCAGTGGCTCATCCGCACTGAGCAGGAACGGCTCCTTCATTACCAAAGGTAGAGTGAGGGCAGGGTGGGCTTGAGCCCCTTGGAAGGGCCCCTGGGGTTTCTCCCTCGCTGGCCCTGAACCCCAATTTGTAGCTGAGTTATCTGAATGACCTCCCTGGAACACCTGTCCTGAACTCCAACATGAGCTGGTTTGAGAGAAGCCTCGCCTTTGGCCAGGGAGGGTACACCTGAAAAAGCAGCTGAGGACAATGGGTCACCCCTTATCGTCCTGGCGCTATCAGACCTGTGTTTCAGGGAAGGTCTGATAAAATGTAGTCTGGCAGGTTTTTTTGAAAATTATTTACTAGGTTTGCTGAATGCAATGATTTAAACTTACCTTGAGAGTTGGAAGGACAGATTTTAGTGACTTGAATTGATCCTAAAATTCACTTTGTTAAACTAGACTGCAAATAATGTTCTAAACGTTGTGGATTGGTATTTTGGGTAAATAATTAGCCACTTTTAATTTTTAATATCAGGGTAGGAAATTAGTGTATATACAGTATTGATAAACAGATTTTCTTGGCTAGAAATTTCCTAGCTTGGGTAATTCTGGTTATATATGCTGAAGGAATTATATTTTATGTTAATATTATATTTTATATATTTATAAATGTTATATTTATATATTTATAGCTTATATGCTTTACTTATTTATGCTAATATATTTTATACTTATATTTTAGTTTGTATTTTAATTTACATATATTTTAGAGACATGTTTAATAATAATAATAAACGTTTTGATTCCTCCCCCAAATGTAAGCTATGACCCTAGAAGCAATATTAGCTTATTCATGTGCTTTTACTCTCTCAGCAGTTTAGTTTTAAAATACTGCAATGTAATCAGAAGTCAGATAAGCAAACTACACTGGTTTGGAATTTTTGATCATTTGGAAAAAGAGTGGGCCTATGTATTTTTTTCCTTGGTAACACATTACAGATGGGGAAAATACTATTTTTTGTTTGTTTGTTTTGGGGGGGTTCTTTAAGTATTTCACCGTTCTTTTTCTGAATTATAGAAGAATTTAGAAGTCACTTAAGTCTAGACAAATGTCACATTAATGACACATCAATATTCAGGCAGGTCCTTGTCTGATCTCCATCAGGCAAATCTTATTTGCTATCTTAAGTGAATGCAAGTAGAAACTCTTGTGTGTTTAAAATGTGCTGAAGGTTTACTCACTGCCTGTAGTGGGGGTGATGCGTAATAGGCTAGAGCAGTAGATGTCACTGTCTAGGACAGTCCCCTTTCCCCAGAGCAACCTGCCACGTGCCAGTATGGCTGTCTTACACCTGTGTCCTTCCCTTCCCCCTCTTCCTGCAGAAAAGAAAGACACGGTGTTGCGGCAGGTACGCCTGGACCCCTGTGACTTACAGCCTATCTTCGATGACATGCTCCACATTCTGAATCCTGAGGAGCTTCGGGTGATTGAAGAGATTCCCCAGGCCGAGGACAAACTGGACCGGCTATTCGAGATTATTGGAGTCAAGAGCCAGGAAGCCAGCCAGACCCTCCTGGACTCTGTTTATAGCCATCTTCCTGACCTATTGTAGAACATAGGGATACTGCATTCCAGAAATTACTCAATTTAGTGGCAGGATGGTTTTTTTGTTTTGTTTCTGATTTTTGTTTTGGGTGTGTGTGTATGTGTTTGTGTGTGTTTAACAGAGTATATGGCCAGTGTTTGAGTTCTTTCCCCTTTTCATTTCTTTTTTTCTTAACTCTTCTGGGAAGTTAGTTTATACACATTTTCAAGGTATATCTATTGCAAAATACCCACCACTAAAGTTTTTTATGTTCCATTATTTTCTCCATTTTGCCTTTTGTGTGCTTTCAAAATTGTTCTGTGCACTTTAAATTCACTTAACTTACTGTAAATGCAGACTTTTCCTACGCACCGGATTGTGAGGCTCTTAAACGTGTAATGAATGACATCTTGTGAATCTTATCAACTTTTCATGTCTCTTAACATTCACATCCACTTTTTCTAAAAATATTATTACTATTTTTAATTATTGTTTTTCCTTTACAAATTTTCTTAAGGAGTAAGGAAATTTAAGACCCATTGTTATTGTAATGCAATTAGACTTTGAGTTTTCTCTTAATATGTTTTGTGTAATTCATTTCATTGTCATGGCTGAAACTTGACCACATTGTTGCTGATTGTATGGTTTTCACCTGGTCACCGTGCAGAATGCTTGATTTCTTGTGCTCCTCTTATGCTAATATGCTCTGGGCCGAAGAAATGAAGTCCTCAAGCCATCAGGACTTCCTATTTAAGTGGCTTGACAACTGGGCCACCAAAGAACTTGAACTTCATCTTTTTAGGATTGAGCTGTTCTAGAACACATTGCCACACTTTGGAAAGTCAAAATCAAGTGCCAGTGGCACCTTTTCCATGGAGAATTTGCCCAGCTTTGCTTTAAAAGATGTCTTGTTTTTTATACACACATAGTCAATAGGTCCAGTCTGCCCTCAAGCCTTGATCTTGGTGGGTTTCCTTCACAGTTCAATTACTTTAATTAAAAATGGCTGCAACTGTAAGAAGTCTTGTCTATATATTTGCAACTATGCTCCCATTTATAAATGTACCCTCCAAGGCCAAGCAAAAGCAAAAGGACCGATTTTGCTTTTTAGCAAGTTGCCAGATTCTAATGCAAAGGTGGTATGGACTTCCTTTGTGTGGGCAGGGTTAGTGGTGAGGAACTGATATCAAAAAAATGCCTTCAAGTGTACTAATTTATTAATAAATATTAGGTGTTTGTTACTTGAGTAGTTTCAGTGTATTTACTACTTGAATTTCTGGCCTTGACCATGTGCTTGAGTTATATAACTCTTTGATTCGTCGTCTCTCGGAAAAGTAAGTGTATCCTAAAAACCTCAGCCCCTGGCGGCACCTGTGACTCAAAGGAGTAGGGCACTGGGCCCATATGCCAGAGGTGGTGGGTTCAAACCCAGTTCTGGCCAAAAACAAACAAACAAACAAAAAAACCTCAGCCCCTCTATTCTGTAAATCACGCAAATGAACAAAGGTTTGTTCCTAGAAAGGTACCTGGAGGTTCATAAGGAAAGTGTCAAATGAAAATTACAAAAGCATCTCCTAGTCTTTTAGGTTAAACCTGGGGCTCCTATTTTTGACATTGTCCTTATTTTAAGAAATGAGGATTTGAAGGTAGAGAGGTACAGATCACTGCACACCCTGGAGTACCTTCTCAACTCATTTCTATCTAGTAAATTTACCACTCATCGGAAGGGCTTTACAGGTTCACAGACTTCAATATGAAACCTCATTGCCCTTGAGTAACTTAAGAGGACTTTCTGGGCAGAGAGGGTGAGGTTATATTAAGGGGATGTGTTATGTTATGTCATATATCATTCGTTGCATTGTCCCCTTGGGGAACCCTGGCTCTACAGAATTCCAATGATCAGAACCTCAGCAATTTTTAAGTTCCTCATTCAGTGAGAAACTGGAAGTAGTTGGCCTGTCTGAACATTTGGATGCCCATGTCAGCAACATAAAGGGCTTCTGGTTTCAGCCACTTCTATGTGGTTGCTTTCTAGAGAAGTATCCTGGTATTCAATTTCACTGATTTTCACCCTAGGTTTCTCCTCCCTTTGTCAATAAAACAACAGGAACTCCATCATGAAATAAAATGAACTAGAATGGGTTAGACATGGCAGTAGCAGAAGAGACCGATTTTGCTTTTCAGAGGATTTTAAGAGTGTCACTAATTTTATGTAGAGGTGAAAAACATAATGAATGAATGGATGAATTAGCGTTACGGTTAAGTTTACAGATTATCTGTAATTTAGGGATGCTTTTTTTAATAACATGCATTTACACAGCTTTATATTGCACAAAATGCTTGTTATATTATTGAATACTCACAATTCTTCTCTTAAGTTAGATACTATCATTGCACCCATTTTACAGATTAAAAAATAGGTTTATGAAAGCTAAATAACTTAGGATCCTACAGCAAAGTTGTAGAGATTGGATTTGATTCCAGGTCTTCGGACTTATCTGAATCCAAGACTGACCCTTTCATCCTAGGCAGGACCAGCAACCAGAAACCCTTTCTCAGGCTGAAATAGTCTTCAGAGACAAAATAGGGATGAAATTGATTTGTATTATAAGTAAAACCCCACAGGCTGGTTCAGATCGTGAAAGTGCAGGAATGAGGTGGCATCTGTTGGTGACCCTGGGAAAGGAGTTGTGGTTAAATGGAAGCTTGAAGCAGAACTAACACAATACATCACCTTTCTAATAAAGAATGCAAACTCCACCTGCATCATAAAAAGATACAAAGTTCTGATGGCGTGTTGCTCATTTTGAGCTTTTTTCTGGTTTCAGCTGTCTTTGAGGAGTATGGCTGAAGTAGGAGGCTTCCATTGTGGGAGTGGGGAGGTGTGAGGAAAACCAGAAAGGTAAAAACCAGAGTCAAGAGCCACTGCTGGGAGAGCTAAGCCCCATAATGAAAGTCATACAGGCAAGAGAAAGGACTAGCTTTAGTTATCTGAAGGACTAGGGAAGAGACGATTCCTTTTCCCTTAGAGAGTAATAACTTTCCTCTAGACCACCTTAGGCTAAATGCACTTAGATTGGGCTGCTTTTCAAAGGAGACCATGATTCCTACTCCGGGAAAAAGTAGACATGCATCAATGGTTCTCAAACTTTCATATAAGTAAGAATCACCCGACAGACGCCCAGAAAGTCTGATTCAGGAGATTTGTGGTAAAGTTTAAAATGAGCTTTCTACAAGACCATTTGGGCCACACTAGGAAAACTGCTTTAGATCCTCGCCACTGTGGACCAGCAGTATCCACAAAACCTGACAGCCTGGTGTTAGAAATGCACAATTTGCTGCCTCCCTAACCTTTATTGTGCAAATGAAACACCCAGAGAACTTGTGAAAGGGCGGATTCCCTTTCAGTTGTTCAGGGGGCCCAGGCTTAGAGGCTGCACTTCTAACAAGCTCCTGAGTGCTGTGGGCACTTCTGGTCTTCAGATCACACTGGGTAGCCTGAGATTATGCCTGCCTTTCATGCAAAGGCTACCACTAATATGGGAGAAACCAAGTCTACATGAGAGGAATTCTGATGATTCAAAGAGACTTTGACAACCAGACAAACATGGTCAACATCTACAGGAGTTGTTCCCAGTTCTGGTTGCATATTTAACGCAAGCAGGGGCAGGAGGTGGGGATTTTGAGAAAGTCATGTCCAGGCCATAAGACCAGACTGACGTGGGGATCTCAGAGAATGGGACTCAGCAGCATTTTGAAAGCTCTCCAGGAGATCCCAATGTGGAGTCACTTATTTAAGAGCTCAGGAGGAGAATGCCTCTCGAGCCTCACCCAAGATCTGATCATCCAGGGAATTAACCTGAGCATCTGTAATTTTTTTTATTTTATTTTATTGAAACAGTCTTGCTCTGTTGCCTGGGTTAGAGTGCCATAGCCTCAGCCTAGCTCACAGCAACCTCAAACTCCTGGGTTCAAGTAATTCTCCCATCACAGCCTCTGAGGAGCTGGGCCTTTAGGTGCCCACCCCAACGCCCTGCTAATTTTTCTATTTTTAATAGAGACAGGGTCTTGCTTTTGCTCAGGCTGGTCTCTCACTCCTGAGCTCAAGCAATCCTCCGGCTTTGGCCTCCCAGAGTGGTAGGATTACAGGTGTGAGCCGTTGCACCTGGCTTGGCATCTATAGTTTAAAAGTGATTTTGCTATAGCCAGTCCTACTCAGCCCTGCAGACTTGCTTTAGGACCTATAACCCTCCCATAAGACTTTATGTGACTATGCTAAGAATAGAAAAACAGAGCATGGATGGGGTGATACTCAGAGCTTAATTGCAGTGATGAAGCTACCTGCAGATACAGTAATCAATTCTTCATGAATTTGAGCATAATATATAGGTATGTTTAGTTAAGAAAATTCAAACACTTAATGTTACTTATTGCCATGCCCCAGCCATTTGAGAGCACCAAGCTCACTGTACAATACTGTGGATGCTGCAGGTACCTGTGCTGAACTTGAGAAGAAATGGGATTCTTGTTTAGCAAACCGTGGCTCTTACCTTTGGAAAGAAATCTGGACATCATCTAGGGAGCCTGGCGGTTTTCTGGTGGAGAGCTAGGCCCACACCTGCCAGTCAGTGGCAGAGCTTGGTTGCCTTAATCCCTGTGGGCACTCTTTCATGATTCCAAGCTATTTTTCATTTTTTTCTTGAAAGTAAGTAGAACATGAAATCTATTCATTTGAGCAAGTATTGAGCTTTAAAAATATTTTTATCCTAGTTGACTTTTAGTAACTGTGTATGTAAAACACACTTAAATGCTGGAATCTTAGATTCCAACATAGATACTTGAGAATATCTTGCAGGGAGATATAAGAAACACATCAGTGGTGCCTCTGGGAAGGGGGATGGGCTGGCCAATATTTAGGAGAAGGAGAAAAGGAGGGCATGACCTTGGCGTGCACGATTTGCTCTTTTGAGCTTCGTGAGCTTTCACCATTTATATGTATTATTGAATTCAAAAAATTATAAAGAAAAGGTTTTTAGAATATTTTTTGGCATACAGGAAATGTGCATTCAGGAAGCCCAAGGTAAGGAGTTATATGAACCAGACTTAAAATGCTAGCGATAACTTTGTGAGGAGCATTTGAGTAAAATCTGCAAAGGGAATCAGCCTCTTGGCCTGTCTCCAACCTTCCCCTATCTCTCCCAAACCTCTTCATGAGAATTCTTGATCCTCTCCTTGGGCCTGGCTCCCCCAAACTCAAAAGCAATGAAAAGTTCAAATGGAGATAATTCAAACTTAGAAATTTAGAGAGGTGGAGAACAGCAGCTATTTTCTGGCCAAGACATCTTTTCATTTGTTGGCACAGAAATCTCTCATAATTCATGACTGCATGCATGAAGAAAAACATAGTAGATTTCTTATGGGTCTTTCATAAGTTCTTCACGTCCCCAAATGCACTGGCATCGGCTCATTATCACTCACCTGCTGCTCTGTCCACAGCAGCATGCCAAAGGGGAAATCCCATGGGGAAGGAAGAAGGCGCAGAAACACAGCTCATTTTCAAAAGTCCCGTGACAATTATTTCTCCTTGTTCCTCAGTCCAGATGCTTAAAACAACCAATTTCATGTATGTTTTGTTTGGTTTGGTTGTTGTTTAAATGCACCCTCCTACAGAAACATGCATTTCATCATTGTATTCATCCATCCAGGAAACGTCTGGGCAAATACCAGGCACCGTGTCAGGAACCAAAATACAATGAAGAATTTGATAGGTGAGAGAGACTGCCAGTGGGAATTTGTTCACTGCTCTACGTATCCTCAGCCTCTGGAGCCGACACTGGACAAGGAGGTGCTCAGTCACTATGAGCTGAGGACATGGATGACACCAGCTATGGCTTCAAGGAGTTCACAGCTTAGTGAGAGAAACAGACACATGGTGGTGATAATCAAATACATGGAAATGCAGTGATAGTAATATAGAGAATATTAGGAGAATCAGAAACCAAATATGCATCAAGGAAAAATACTGCCCGATCCCTTAGTGTAAACCTACTTTATATCAATTTCAGAGAGAACTGTGTCAAAAGCATTTCAAAGTTTTGGGGATGAAGATGAGAAGGAGAAGAAAATCAAAAGGGAAACGCAGGTGTATTGTACACATTATAAGCAAGGAGTTTAAATTGTTTCCAGGGGTGTCCAACCATTTTTTCCTTTTTTTTTTCTGCTGCACATTGGAAGAAAAAGAACTGCTTGGTTTCATGCATTAAATACACAAACGCTAAGGAAAGCTGATTAGGGAGGCAAAAAAAAAAAAAAAGGTCCGTGCTTACTTTTCATATTCCATGACACCACAGATAAGCAAAAAAAGTCCTCACAAAATCAGCTTGTGGCCAGCCGGCTGCAGGTCGTACGTCCCTGGATTGGTTGTTCCACCACTTCCTGGGCTTACTGTTAACCATCATTGTGTGTGTGCCCTGAGGCCCAGTCTCGCTACTGCGACTGCTTTGCACATATCACATACTCTGAGCACACACTGTACATGTCCCCTCACTGAACTCCTCCTCCCATACAGTATTCAAAGCCCTTGACTTTATTCACTCTCCAAATTTAACTTGCCTCGTATGATGTAGTAACTGTTATTAATTCCATTCCACTCCTGAGGAAACTGGGGCAACGACAGACTGTGACTTCCCCAAAGTCACACAGCTAGTAAAGTGTGCAGCCAGGAAGGCTGATCGTAGAGCCAAGGCATGGTGGTGAATGCTGGAGAGAAAATGGCAAGTAAAGTGGGTCAGATGCCTGCCCTCTTAGAACCTCTCACTAGTCTCGGTCAAAATTGAATTTGGGTGCACTTTTTCCTTGTTAAAATTGCTTGGATTTTGAAATAATAAGATACACAAGTTTCAATATTATTACAGAGAGCTCCTATTTATCCGTCACCTAGATTTTCCCAAGGATAACTTCTTGCATAGCTACAGACATTATGAAAGCCAGGAAACTAACGTTGACACAGTGCATGTGTTATAACTAAAACCGTGGACCTTAATCGGTGCTAGTTTTTCCGTGAACATTTTTGTTATATATGATAGTACATATGAAATTTTAATACACATATATTACTTTATGTAACCCCCACTATGTTCAGAATAAAGAACCGTTTTTTCACCACAAACTTTCTCCTGCTAACCCATATTGTCATACCCCCCCCTTTCCACCCTAAACCTTGACAACTAGTCTCCATCACTATAGTCTTGTCATTTAGAGAATGTTACATAAATGGAACGGACAGTTTGTAAGCTTCTGAGATTGGGTTTTTTCCCCCACTCAGCGTAATTCCCTCAAGATCTAACTATATTGTTTCACGTATCAATTGTCTGTATTTTTACACTGCTGAGTAGTAGTCCATGTTATAGATGTACCATAGTTTGCTTACCCATTCAGCCATGGACTGATAATTCAGACTGTTTTCAGGTTTGGGCTACTATATACAGAGCTCTTATGACCGTGAACAGGCTTCTGTGCAGTCATAAGTTTTCCTTTCTTTAGGGTAAATATCCAGGAGTATGGCTGCTGGAAAGTGTTATGGCAAGTGTATGCTTAACAGTATAGTAGACTGTTAGCGATACTATTGTATATAGGCAGTCACTGAGGAACATCTGACTTATATACAACTCACGCTGATGACCAGAGGCTATTAGAGCAAATCCCTGAGTTACAACCATTGGACAGACATACAACTCACACTTACAAACAGAGGTTATTACAGGTAAAAAAAAGTAAATGTACCTGTTCCAGCTTACATATGAATTCCAATTAATAACAAACTTCCAGAATCTATCTTGTACGTAGCCCACAGACAGGCTGTATTCTCTTACTGATCTGTAAGAGACCAGTTGCTTTGCATCCTGGCTAGTCCTCACAATGGTTAGCATTTTTATTATAGTCATTCTTAAAAAATGTGTAGTGGTACAAACTTGAATTTTTAGTCATGGAGATATGCAACTAAGTAAGAACGCAAAATTGAAAAGTGCTACCTATTGCTCACTTCTATTTAATTGCTACAATTTCTTCTTTTTTTAAAAAACAGTATTTTATTGTGCTAAGAATATTTAACATAAGATCTACCTTCTTACTTCTTAATGTTTTTTTTTTTTTTTTTTTTGAGACATAGTCTCACTCTGTTGCCCCAGTTTAAGTGTCGTGGCATCATCATAGCTCACAGCAACCTCAAATTTCTGGGCTCAAACGATCCTCCTGCCTCAGCCTCTTAAGTAGCTGGGAATACAGGGGAATGCCCTGTTGCTCAGCTAATTTTTTCTGTTTTTAGTAGAGATGAGGTCTTGCTTTTGCTCAGACTGGTCTCAAACTCCTGAGGTCAAGCAATCTGCCCACCCCAGCCTAGCAGAGTGCTAGGAATACAGGCACAAGCCACCAGACCCTTCTTAAAATTTTTTTTTTTTTTTTTTTGAGACAGAGTCTCACTTGGTCACCCTTGGTAGAATGCCATGGCGTCTTAGCTCACGACAACCTCAAACTCTTGGGTTCAAGTGATTCTCTTGCCTCAGTCTCCCAAGTAGCTGGAACTATAGGTGCCACCACAATGCCCGGCTATTTTGGGGGGGGGTCTTGCTCTTGCTCAGGCTGGTCTTGAAGCTGAGACCTCGGGCAATCCACCTGCCTTGGCTTCCCAAGTGCTAGGATTACAGGTGTGAGCCACTACACTCGGCCTCCTTCTTACATTTTTAAGTGTACAGTACTGTTGACTATAGGTGTAATGTTGTACAGTAGGTCTCTAGAACTTACTCATCTTGCTTACCTGAAATTATGTACCTGTTGATTATTAATTCCCCATTTCCCCTCCCCTCAGCCATTGCAACCACTCTTCCACTCTTTGTCTCTATAAATAGATTATTTTCGAGACCTCATGTGGGTGGAATCATGCTGTATTTGTCTTTCCATGACTGGTTCATTTCACTGAGCATAACATCCTCCAGGTTCATACACGCTGCCACATGTCATGGAATTGTCTTCTTTTTAAAAGCTGAATAACGGTGCTCTCCTTGGCACCATATATACCAAAAGTGGAATGGTACAGAGATCAGCATGGCCCCTGTACAAGGATGACATGCAAATTCTTGGAGCAGTCTGTGTTTTTACTCAATACCAAGTTGAAACTCATCGTTCACCACTTAAGTGCACATATGGAAGTAAATCTCAATGTTAATCAAGCTGGGAGGAATGGGGGGAGGGGTAAATTCGCACTGAGTGGGTACAGTGCAGGGCGCACTTACAATATAACTTAGACTTAATCTGTACAAAAACAAAGTATGTAAACAAAATGTGTATCCCCCAATATTCTGAACATTTCTAAAAAGCTGAATAATATTTCATTGCCTGAACATACCGCATTTTCTTTATTCATCTTGTGATGCAGATTTAGGTTGTTTCCGTATCTTGGCTGTCGTGAATAATGCTACAGTAAATATGGGAGGGTCACTATCTCTTCAAGGTCCTGATTTCAATTCTTTTGGATAAAGACCCAGACGTGGGATTGCTGGATGGTATAGCAGTTTTACTTTTGAGCCTCTATACTGTTTTCCATAGCAGCTGCATCAATTTGCATTTCTATCAACAGTGTCAAAGGGTTCCAATTTCTCCACACCCTTACCGACACACTTGTCTTTAATTTTTATCATCTTAACAGTCATGATATTTCTTTGTGATTTTAATTTGCATTTTTCTGATGATTACTGGCATTGAGCATGTTTTTTCACAGATGTTGGACCATTTGCATGTCTTCTTTGCAGAAATGTTTCTTCAGGTCTTCAGCCCATTTTTTTTTTTTTTTCTTCAGCCCATTTTTAAATTGGGATTTTACTTGTTTTGCTATTGAGTGTAGGAATTCCTCGTCTATTTTGAAAATTAGGACAATGTGGTAGCTCACATCTGTAACTGAGGCAGGAGGATTGCTTGAGGTCAAGAGTTTGAGAGCAGCCCTGAGCCAGAGCCCGATGCCATTTCTACAAAAAATAGAAAAATTAGTTGGGTGTTGTGCCTGTAGTCTCAGCTACACGGGAGCTGAGGCAGGAGGATCACTTGAGCCCAGGAGTTTGAGGTTGCAGTGAGCTATGATGCCACTGCACTCTACCAAGGGCAACAGAGTAAGACCCTGTCTCAAAAAAGAAAGAGATAGAGAAAGCCCCAGAAAATTAAGTCCTTGCTAAACAAATGGGTTGCAAGTGTTTTCTCCCATTTATTTAGTTGCTTTTTCACTCTGTTGATGGTTTACAGACGTTACAATGATATAATCCTGCTTGTCTCTTTTGCTTTTGTTGTTTGTGCTTTTGGTGTTATATGTGTATCCATGAAATCATTGCCAAGAAGAACATCAAAAGGCTTTTCTAGGAGTTTTGTAGTTTTAGGTCATACATGTAAATAGTATTTAATCTACTTTGAATTGATTGTTATGTACGGGGTAAGATAGGGTCCAGTTTCACTCTCATAATTTTATTTTATTTTATTTTTTTGAGACAGAGCCTCAAGCTGTCATCCTGGGTAGAGTGCTGTGGCATCACAGCTCACAGCAACCTCCAACTCCTGGGCTGGGACTACAGGAGCCTGCCACACACCTGGCTAATTTTTGGTTGCAGCTGTCATTGTTTGGCGGGCAGACCTGGGCTGGATTCAAACCCACCAGCTCAGGTGTATGTGGCTGGTGCCTTAGCTACTTGAGCCACAGGTGCCAAGCCTTATAATTTTATTTTAATATTTAGGGAATGCTTGACTACCCTCCATTTAGGTTCTGTTAGAGGGAAATTTGTTCAGGTAACTCCAGGTTGAAGGCGGAGCAAGATGGCAGCCGAGTAACAGCTTCCTTGCATCTGGGCACCGTGAGTCTGGGGAGATAGGACTCCAGGCATCTCTGGCTGGTGGGATCTGCCTATCATCACCCCTGAGAGGATACAAGGAGTCAGCGAGAGACGTCTGGACCCCAAGAGGGGGACTAAAACAGTGGAAAACCAGCAAGTGGTCGCGTGTGTTCAATCCATCTAAACCCGCCCGCAACTCTAAGTTCAGTAGCAGTGAGACTGCAAACCAGAAAGGCCTTACCTGTGAACTGTTTTGGTGTCTTTGGACTTGGCACTCAGCTGAACTGCCTTGGGGAGAGCCTGAGTGAGAGTGCGGAGAACTTTGGCCTTTGTCTAGGGCCCCAGTCTGAGCTGCTGAGCCAGACGGAGCTAATAGTGTTTGGCTCTGGGTCACAGGCAGCCATTGTGAGTGATCTGCCCCGGCAAGCTCCGCCCTCAGGGTCGCAGAGCTGGAATTGGGTGGGAGCTGGGAACCCAGAGACCAAGTAGCCTCAGGGCGGGGTCTGAGCTGCCTTGCAGCCCTAACCCTCCGGGGCAGAGGGAGACCAGTTTTGGCACACAGGGTAAGTGGATAGCCACTTCAGCAGTGATTCCAGCAACAAGCAATTCCCTGGGAAAGCTTCTGCTCAGCAAGTGAACGAGCGCAAAGTGCCTTTTAAGTGGGCTGAAGAGAGATTTAGGGTGTCTACCTGCTGGGGTTTGAGAAACTAGCAGCCTCCAGTCATATCAGAACTGTGATTAACATCTCATACCCCAGAAGACCACGTGTTGCCCAGACAATATTCAATAACATATACATACTGCTTTGTTTTTGGTTGTGTTTTTTTTTTTTTTTTTGGTTTGGTTGTTTTTTTTGTTTATTTTGATGTTGTTGATTGTTGTTTTGTTTTTTAAGTTCAACCTTTTCCATACAGATCCTTTTTCTTTCTCAATGTTTCTAGTTTAATTATAATTTCCCATTGCTGCCTATTTCAATAATTAGAACTTCATTTCTATTAGTGTTTCTACCACTATCATTTGGTTTTTCCAGCCAATTTTATCCCGTAAAGTTTTCTGTTTGCTTGTTTTGGTTTGATTTACAGCATTTTTGTCTTTCCTCTCTACTTGGTGGAGGTGGGGTACTGCGTCTGATCAGGTTAGCAAAGAGCTGCTGACCTCAAGGGAACCACCCAACTGGGCACCCCCAGAAGGTGGTTTTTTTTTTTAAGGTTGTATCAAAGTACCCTACTGTACACCTATATTGCTCTGTCTCCCTCTTTCTGTGCCTCTCTTCTTTTTGTCAATATTCCTTTTACCCACCCCCTCTCCTTTCTCTATTTTTCTTATCACTCGGTCCTCCTTTCTTTCATCCCTTTTTTGCTCTTCAACCTTTTCACCCTTCTGGTCCTGTAACCCTTAGTCCACAGGCATGAGAACTTAAAGAGCAAGAGGAAGTGGAAGGAAAATTAGGGCAAGGAAACAGATAAAAGAAATCACTCATGAGGAAGAATCAGCAGAAAACTCCAGGCAACATGAAGAACCACTCCAGGTAACTCCAGGTAACTCTAGTGTCAAAGGAACTTAAATCCATGGAGTATTTCCCAAGTGACATTCTGGGGAACTTTTGGTGAGATGGTGAGAATGATACTCAGAAAAAATCTTCTGCAGGTGGATAAATTTGATAAAAGCTACATGCTCTACCCTCCTCCCCATCCCTTGAACATTGTAATGTCATTAATAGCATATTAGTGAGCTCAAAATGCCCTTAAGGAAGTGATCTGTTTAACCTTGTGCAACACGGCATTTCCCAGATTCACATGATCATGAAACATACACATTTTAATTAATAAATACTTTTAAATTAATTTGTTTTTACAAAGGCATATTGTCTCAGAATAGTTATTTTATTTCTTCAGAACAGAGTTTCAGAGACACTGAGTTAAATCACAACACTGTGGCATCCTGGAGAGAGAAGTCGATTTGAGATCAGAAGTCCTTGGTGGCCCATGGTGGCTTATAGTTAAGGCTGGGAAGATCTGAGTACATCTGAGTCAAATATCACAGTGAGGTAATACCGCAGTAAGGTAACATCCCAGTAAGGTAATATCACAGTGGGTAAGGTGGCTTTGACTGTTCCAAGGAAGCAAGAGGCATGAGAAAGACACTATTACCATAAGCAGGTCAAGGTCTGGGTCAGTGACCAGTGTCTGGACATATAAGAAAGAAACTGATAGCAGGAAAAGCAATTAGAAAGGAATAATGTGGTGCTGACAACTGAAGAAAGGCTTTGGTAGAGCCAGGATCTCACCTTCACTTTCTCCTTGGACAGAAACCAAGTCCAGGGTCATGAGTGAGGCTTCAAGGCTAGCAGGGATTGTAGGACTGTGTACCCAGCTGAGCTGTGAAGTAGAAAAGTCTGAAGGTCCACAGAGCCCAGTTGGAGGACAAGTGGGGGCAGGTTCCAAAGGGTGTGTGTCCCAGCAACCTAGGACTTGTAGGTTGCAAGGAACAATTTCCAAGTTTCTACAGTATAAAATCCGGTTGTGGCTCCAAGCAGGAACACTGTGGGAGGTCAGCTGAGGCCCAGAGAACAGGGTATTAGTATCAAAAAGGCAGGTGGTAAGTGTTGGGCAATCTGCCCCTGAAAGACTGGGAATAGGATGTTGAAGCCCTATCAGTGACAGTCTGAGGAGGAAAGATGGGATTCCAGGCCTTAGGTGTGTAAAAACCAGCTCAACTTCTCTAAGACCAGTTGTATCCCCAGAGTTGGGGGCAAAATTGAGCTTGTAGATGAGGAGTGAGTTGGGTGAACAGCAGTCAAGCAAGATGATATAAGTCAGAGCTGAGAAAAATGTGGGCCAAAATGAGGAAAACGGGTGACCCCTCCACACAATGAATGGGTGGAAATGAAATCAATTCTGGATGTGCGTACTGGCATTGTCCTGGAATAAGATTCTTAGTGGACCTGGAATCTAAATCTCATAAAATGTGAAACTAGATCCCAGCATGGGCAAACGCCTCCCTCCACCCTCCAAACTGGTCTTTGAGTTAGCTTTCTGAAGTTTGACTAATATTTAATTTAGAAAAAAATAAGCTATAAATTTAATGGCTCCAGACATCTGTGAGCCCAGGATTAGAGCATTATGTAAATGGAAGGTACATTAAAGGTCATTTAATCACACTTCTCACCCCACAGCTCTCAAGCTCATGCTTCACTGCAATTCAAATTCATGACCCCTGGAACTTAAAAATATCACCCATCAGTCCCTGGAGCTCCGAAGCCAGTCAAGTGTAACAACTCAAGTGCAAAGTTTCAAGCGCCAAGCAATTGCACAATAAGAATGATTATCTACATTACCATGCTTCCCTTTCATAATTGCTTTTGCTTTTGTCTTATTATACCAAGGGAAACAAATAAAAATAATCAGGTCTAGTCTAGCTTCTGTTTTGAAAACATTTTCTGGGAAAAACAAATGTTTGCAAACTAAACAAATGTGCATGCCATAGATAATATTTCTAGGTAACAGGTAGGTTCTAGATCAAGGCAAAACCCATTATAGGAGACAAGAAGACACAATAGTTGTTGGAGAATACGTTCTCATAGAAGACGATGTCAAAGTTGAAAAGTTCTTGGGTGAATCCAAATGCTTGGGGAGTGTATCTTAACCATGTCTCTTACCATATCAGGATTCCACTCTACTCCACCAGCCCTACTCTAACCATCTCCCCAACTCCAATCAATATTGTTATCCCGGCTCTTGACTGTATTTGTACATTTTCAACCCTCATTACCCCCAACTACCCACTCAAATTTATTGGTCCAGCTACATGGTACATTTTCCACTTCTCCAAGTAGCCCCAAATTTCCTCCACAAATCTTTGCCAGGGCAGCTTCCTCAGCCTCAAATGGCCTTCCTTCTCTCCTCAACTGCTTCACCTTGTCTTTCATTGGCCAGTTCTTTTTTTTGAGACAGAGTCTGGCTCTGTTGCCCAGGCTAGAGTGCAGTGGCATCATTATAGCTCGCTGCAGCCTCTAGCTTCTGGGCTCTAATGATGTTCCTGCCTCTGCCTCCCAGAGTGCTAGGATTGCAGGCACCTTGCCTGACCTGACCTGGCTAATTCATTCTTATTTTTCAAGACCCAGCTGTGCCATTACCTCTGGGATACCTTCTTCTACCTCTCAGTCCCCAGGGGCCTGCTAGGTGTTCCCACCTCATTTTTATTGTGTCTACTGTATGTCAGGAGCTGTGCCCAATAAACATGGGATTCAAGAAGGGAAGTTATTAGAAAGTGAGCAGAAGGGTAAAGAAGGCAGGCAGGATGTTAAGAAGGAAGGGAGGGAGCGGCACCTATGGCTCAAGGAGTAGGGCGCCAGCCCCATATACCAGGGTTGGGGTTGGTGGGTTCGAGCCCAGCCCTGGCCAAAAAAAAAAAAAAAAAAAAAGAAGGAAGGGAGGAAGGCAGATGTCATACCGAGTGCTAACACAGCATTACATTCAGTAAGGAAAAAAAGATGGGTCTGCTAACTAGGTGTTTCCAGTTCAATTAGAGTTGATGAGGCAAACCCAAGTGAGCCCATTAAAGCTGACAATTACAGGGCCACATATACAATGACAATAATACAGACTAAATAGTGTGAATATGAAGTAGAGAAGCAATTAAAATGGACTAGAATTAGTCACCCTCTGTCCATCCTGGGAGCCCTGTAATTTGCTCCCTTCTTTCCGAGGCCCCATCCTTTGCTTTAGGAAAAGTAAAATTTATATAAAATGTATGTTTCCCGTCTCCCTTTTCTTTTTCTCTAAAATATTGTCATCATGGAATAGTAGAGTGTCTTAGATTTGCTTCAAAATAATTTGGGTTTGGGCGGGGAATGAATGGAATATAGACTAAACAAGCCTGGCTATGAGATGGTTACTGTTGAATCAGAGTGACAGATACACTAGGGTTTATAAAACTTTTCTACTTCTGGGTGGTGCCTGTGGCTCAAGGAGTAGGGCGCCGGTCCCATATGTCGGAGGTGGCGGGTTCAAACCCAGCCCTGGCCAAAAACCAAAAAAAAAAAAAACTTTTCTACTTCTATATAGAGTTTTAAATTGTACATAATAAAAAAATATAAAATAGGGCGGCGCCTGTGGCTCAGTGAGTAGGGCACCGGCCCCATATGCCGAGGGTGGCGGGTTCAAACCCAGCCCCGGCCAAACTGCAACAAAAAATAGCCGGGCGTTGTGGCGGGCGCCTGTAGTCCCCGCTGCTCGGGAGGCTGAGGCAAGAGAATCGCGTAAGCCCAGGAGCTGGAGGTTGCTGTGAGCTGTGTGACGCCACGGCACTCTACCGAGGGTGGTACAGTGAGACTCTGTCTCTACAAAAAAAAAAAACAAACAAACAAAAAAAAAATATAAAATAAATCATCAGGACCCTGAGTTCTGCTCCAGTAGAGGTCATGAAACGCTAACTGGGTGTCTATACATGCCTTCAGCAAAATGTAATGCACACGAGTGATGTGCCAGATACTTCACAAAGCACAAGATAGTTATCATGATAAACTCAGCTCTCCCTAGGCACTCTGCTTCCTACCCAGCCTTCAGCTTGAACCTGGTTGCCCCAGACCCTGACTCAATTCAGGGATGGTTTATTTTTTGGAAAGCTGGTGAGGGTCGTTAATGACCCTATAACTAAGAAATGGGTATGGCTTTCTCCTCTCATCAGATGCCACTGAGGTCCTCTTACATATTAAATGTCCACCCAATATGAGGGCACTCACCACTGCCAGGCTGTATTGCCTTTCTGGTTTTCAGAGATGAAATACAGGGATAATCAGAGTATATGACCCCTAGGACTATTGGAAGATTAAACGAGCTAGCACACACAATCACTTAGAATGCAGTCTAGCGTGTGGCTAGCACCCTGTACGTTTTACTACCAGGGCCAGTGTTGGCACCAGCGTTAGCATTAGTCCTGGGGTTGGTGTAGACGCTGGGTTGTTACAATGGCATTTAGAGAAGGGAGAGAGCAATGTGGATTAGTGAAGAAGTCATGGAAGAAGTAGCCATACCTCGATGGGGAGGCAGCGTATTTTCAGACACAGGGGGAGGATATAGAGGGGGGAAGGCGGCAGAGTTAGGGATGGGCACAGAGAATGCAGGGGAGGGTGAGGAGGCGGTTCTGATGAAGCACCGTGTGAGGGGGAGGGGAGGGGAGGAGGATGGGCTGGATGGGCCTGGGCTGGGCCAGCAGAGTTTAGCCTTGAAGCAGGAGGCAACGTGAAGCCAGGGGAGTGATGTGTTCAGGGAGGGGTGAGATGAGAGTGTATTTTTGGAGGACCAGGTATGAGGCACATGACATCTTGCTCTGGATTAGGCAGAGATCAAACGTTGACAAGAAGTCCCTAAGCAACTGTAGTAGTCTGAGATTTGGCCCAGCATGGGGCTCCATGTGGAGTTTGGCAGCTTGCTTGGGGAGACTAGAATTTTCTCCGGGAACTAACGCCGTGTTCCTGCAGGCCCATCCTGACATCTGCTTTGCTTCTGTGCCTTCTCCTTACCTCACATTCCTAGGTAGTGTGAGCCAAAGAATTCAGTGGCTGGGATATTCAGAGGCACCTCCCAGAACCTGCCTAGTCTGCATTTCCTCCCCTGCAGAGAGGAGAAAAAACGCAGGGCTGCATTTGGCCAGGGGCCTTTACAGTCACATGTCTGGGGCGGGCTCTCCTTGGCTCACCTTGTATGCCCCCTTCCCACCTGTCTGTACATTGCACTTATTTAAACCGTCTCTACCCAGCTCTGGCTCCTTCTTGTGGAAGGAACTCCTCTCTGGGGAGCAAGCTCACTGCCAGGCCCCGCAGCAAGGTTTGGAAAGACTACATGTGCTGCCAAGCCCAGGATGGCGAGTTAATGAGAGGGAGAGTCGCGTTATTCCCACTTTTCCTTGGCTGTATTTTATGGTAACAAAGAGACTCCAGCTGGGCATTTCTGCCCAACCCCAAGGCATGTTAGAAACCAGGCTGAGGCATGGTTCTCACTTGCTCACAGCCTGCTCCGAGAGCTGCACAGCTCCAGGCCCCACCTCTCCATTTGTGTAGTGGGCAGCCTGGGCTTCTTGCTCCATCAGCCCTTTTCAGCCCCAGCCTTCCAAGATTCCCCAGGGACCTTCATGGTCTCAGAGTGTTGACCTTGGTGGAATCATGGCTCCAACCAGGGCTGCAAGTGACAGTCACACACACCCTTGTGCTTCCTGGAACTCTGACCTGTCTTTCAGAGAGGAGGAATTTGATTGACATTTTCCCCAAGAAGCTCCAGGATGTTCCATATTACCTGTACCATTGTCCCTAAAATTGTCCCACACCTTGTTCTGGCCCTTGCTTGAGACAAAACTAAGGAAAAATCTACACGTGCAATGTGCTCGTGTGATCCCAGAGTCACGGCCTACACTGCTTCGCAGGCTGTACCCCGCCTCCTTGCATTGCCAGACCCTCTTCTCTGCTTCCTCTCCCTACAACAGCAGTGGTCAGCACAGCGGCTATCTGGGGCACTAGAGGCCCTGGGCAACGCAGGCCGTGGTTTCAGATGGAAGAGGTCAATCTGGTTAGGGCGGACAGGTAACCAAGCCCCAAAGGGTTCATGTGGTGAACTCCCCACTGAGGGGAGAGACTGTCTGTGTCACAGGAGTCCCAGGAAGCTGAGAAACTGATAAGTTGGGGAGGACTCCTATGCCTGCAGTATAGACGTGAAGGATTCAGGGAAGTGGGATGGACCCGGGGCTTCCTGAGGGACTGTGAGCCAATGCGCAGGTGAGCGAGCCGCCTGCCATGAGCCTGAACCCGCCTGAACCAGCGTGTCCTGGCAGTGGGGGTGACGTTGGAAGGAGAGAGAGGGTATTAGTGAAGGACCCGGGATGAGCTGAGCACCCAGGGCTGGGAAAGGAGGGCCCAGGGGTGTGTGTAGCTACTGAGGTTCTTTCAGGATACCCTGCCAGCTGATGTAATTAGCTTGTGAGTTAACACTGCCAAGGGATCCTAAAACAGCATGCAGGAAATCAGTCAGAGGCCAGTTTGTTTTTTACATCTTCCCTTCAGGTGAGGTTTGCTTTCCTTTATCACCATTCCGCTCCTTACGGTTGCTTAACAGTGATGCCTTGGGAACTTTGAACATGGCTTTTCTGTGGGCAGAACAAGCTGCCAGCAAATTCGTGTGTGTGTGTGTGTCTGAGAGACGTAGAGAGGAAAGAGAGAGACTACACTGAAGAAGCAGGGAGGAGGCTAGGGGAGGACCTTACCATTGGTACCAGATGAAAGTTTGTGTTTAATAAATGCTGCTGCATTGAACCAAAGGACAGAGCAGAATTTAAGAGCTGGCAGAATGAAGCAGAGGAGGTGGAAGTTAATTTCTTTGGGCCTGTTTTGTTTTGTCTTGCTCTTAGGCTCTGTAGTTCTTTCCAATTATAGTGCCCATAACTGCATAAGAGCAGTTCCATGTTAAAATGTCATCACTATCTAAAACGGTCCCACAAACATCTCCTGAGATTGGGCCAGGACTACCAGTCAGTGATGAGCAGAAGGTGACAGACACCACCTGTCCCAAGGAGCTGAGTCTTCACTCCCATTAAACCAGCAATCAATTAATCGAACAAGTCCCAGCTGAAGGTCCATTATGCTATTCGGTATTTGGGGCAGCCTCCCTTCTGTTGCTGCCCCAGGAATTCTCACTCTGACTTGAGCTTGGACTTGCTTTTGCTACAGAATCACTTGGTTTTTCTGAACTCATTTTGTTTCTTCCTATGAAACCTGAGCATGACCTCTAAATGCTTATGGTGCAAGCAGAGAACTTGGATAATTAAAAATCAGTGCAAGGCTGGGGTGGGGGCTCATGCCTGTTAAACCCAGTACTTTGGGAGGCTGAAGTGGGAAGATTACTTTAAGCCAGTTCAAGAACAGCCTGGGAAAAATACCAAGATCTTGTCTCTACAAAAATAAGACAAGACTTTGCTGGGTGTAGCAGCAGGTTCCAGTAGTGTCAGCTACTAAGGAGGGTGAAGCAGGAAGAGCACTTGAACTCAGGAGTTTGAGGCTGCTGAGATTGTTCCACTGCACTCCCTGGCTTGGGTGACACAGTGAGATCCTGTCTCTAAAAAAGGTATAGTTTATATCTTGAGAAAAGAATAGACAGTAACATAGACAGTAAAACCTGGGTACCCACTGTCCAGGTTTTACAGATGTTAAGGTTTAGTCATAGCTGCCTCAGAATTTTGTTTTTAAAGAAGTGGAGCTTTCTTTTTTTATCCCAATTTTATTATGTGAGGTAGGGATGACTTGCTTATCTTTTTGTGCTTAGTCTTCAAAATGCAGTCAAGGGTAGGGCTGTGTTGGGGGAAAGATGATGCAAGTTACTGATTCTGTTGCAGAAGAATTGTGAAATAAGCTTAATGGAAATTCTAAAATATTGAAAACTGGAGCTTACCGGTTGTATTAATCAGAATTTAAGTGCATCTTAATTTATCTAACAACAAAACTTTTTGAAAGTTTCTAAAATTCTTTTCAACTACAAAATAATGAGAGAATCCATCATTACAGGTATTGTCCTTGCCCTCTTCAAATCAGTCATTTCCAAAAGATCATCAGACACTTATAATTTAAGAGTATTACTTACTCCTTTGGTTTTTATCCTTAGAAACCCAAAAGTTCAATGTCATTTTTCTAGTTTGGCTTAGTTTAACAATTCCCTCCTTTGTTCTTTGAAAAGAGAGAGATGTGTGAATAGTTAACCCAACTTCATTAATGAGTTGCTATTTGAAGACTCCGGGCTTAAAAGCTAAGTTGTTTCACTTGGCCCAGAAAGGTGGTTTGCAGAGTGTACATTTATGTATGTTGAATGAATCAATCAAATAATAATGTATAGAATGAAGAGTATGTAAAACATGTGAATCATAGTGGAAATACTTTGAGAGGTTAAAGAAAACTCTCGAAAATCCTAAGGTTTCCCATTTCTCATTGTATATGCTATTAAAAATCATTGTCTAAAAGGACAAAGATCGTGTCATACATGTCACGAGCTTAAATCAAGGCAAGACAGAGAGCAGTTCAGTTCAATCTGATTGACAACAGTTTCTTGGGAACTATGAGAGGTGCTAAAATGACTAATCCCTAGCTGGTTAATCGTCGTCAGGTTGCATAGTCAGGAAGACAGTTGTGCCCAGCTGAATAGATTATGAGTTAGTCAGAAGCAAGTGCTGTAACAGGCACCCAGAGGAAATGCCATGTGCTCAGTGAGATGAGAACAGTTTGCTAATTCAGCCGAGATTCATGTGATGAGTATGGAACAATCCATTCTAGCTACAGGGATTCCCAAGATATGATGGCATTTCATTTGATCTTGAAGAATGGTTATGATTTTAATAGCCAGAAAAACTGGGAGGGAGGGTCTAGGCAGATAGGAAAAGAAGGAAGAGAAAAGGAAAATGGCCCAGAATGAGGAAATAGCATAAAGATGTGGTGTTTTAAATGTGCATAAAGATTTGTCTATAATTCCATTTTTCAGAGCCTCTAGTTCAGGGGTCCTCAAACTATGGCCCACGGGCCACATGAGGTGGTGTGATTGTATTTGTTCCCGTTTTGTTTTTTTACTTCAAAATAAGATATGTGCAGTGTGCATGGGAATTTGTTCATTGTTTTGTTTTTAAACTATAGTCTAGCCCTCCGATGGTCTGAGGGACAGTGAACTGGCCCCCTGTTTAAGTTTGAGGACCTCTGCGAGTTCATTCATTTCTCTTACCACTGTGATCTAGCCTTTGTCTATATCTCTGGTTCAAAGGGCTTCTGGTGCAGGCAGTAAGGACTCCTTCCTCGCTAAGTCCAATGGGCACGCTTCAGTCCTTGTCTTATTTGACCCGTTGGCTACACTGACACTGCGGCTCCCTCTTGCCTTTCTAAACAGCCTTATCTCTTGGCTTCTACAACACCTTCTTTTTCCTTTTTTTCCTCTAGTCTCTATTCTAACTTCTCTTTTTGTCAGTCTCTTCTTGCCTCTGCTTTAATATCATACTCCTTCCCACACTATTCCTGAACAACTCTTATTTAATTTTCAAGTCTCAGCTCAATTATTACTTCCCACAGGGAATCTTTCATATTCCATTTTTCCCCAAAGCCAGCCCCTAGCCAGTGAGAAACCTCTGGCTGAATGCCCATAGCTATCTTCCTAGATTAGTGTTTACCACACTTCACTTCCATTACTTGTCTTATCTAAGTCTAAACATAGAAGTCTTGTTTACCATTATATTCCCAAAACTTGGGACAGTGTTGGGCTGATACCAAGTATTTCATAAATATTCTTGAATGAATGAAAGATTGAATAGATTATTCAGGAAGCATCAAGAAATTTGGGTTGGTTAGAATAGCATTTATTTAGAAGGAAGTGATAGGAAAAAATAGACTGGGGAGAGAATATTGACTTTCAAGCTAAAATGTTTTAACTCCATTTTATAGACAAAGTTGACACTTGGAAGGGGTCTAAGTTAGAGATCACCATGTTCTGGTGTTAGTCTAGTAGTCTGTTTTGTTAACTGGTATAGTGTGACCCATGCCAAAAGTCACATGGGACAGTCTGGTTGAGCACCAAAGAAATCAGGCTGCATAGCAACTGTAAGAACAGCACAATGGTGATGGATTGAGAGGTGTGGTGACCAAGCAATGCTGGAAGATGATAAAGGAGAAAAAGGCCTTGAAAGTGACTCTGAGTATTCTTTCCTGGATCATAACTATTTCCTGGGAAAGGGGGTAAAGAGGGACAGCCAGGTTTAGAAGGAAGAGGGTTCTTGCTCTTTTACAGTTTTGGCTGATGAGGTATTTTGGACATAATACAAAGAGACATTTGGAAATTGTAGCCTATAGCTGAGGAGAATGTTTGAGCAAGAGATGTGAACTTGAGAAGCATTTGAGAAGAGGTAATGGTTGAAGATGTAAAGGTCACCAGGTAGAACAGAGAAAGGGAAAAGGGTTAAGGGCTTTGTGTAAGATCTTGAAGAAATCCTACCCTTTAAGTGAAGGAACCCAAACCTTGAGGAACAAATGAAGAAATCTTTCAGGAAGGAAAAGATAGTCATACTCAACTATCATGGTGGCCAGTGTCATCAAAACTGTGGAAAGTTAACACGAAAGTTGGTAGATAGCAGCGGCAAAGGTGGAGAAAAGTAATCATCTCACATGGATTTCAAGGGAGGTGAGACTGTCAAATTTAGGAGATGAAAGATAAAGCAAAGATGATCTCAAAACCACAGTGGGATGGAGGGTAATGTGAATGTTTCCCTCTTCTCAACTGTGAGATACAGGAGAAAGGATGAAGGAATGGAACTCTACTTAAGAGAGTTAAAAGCAAGGCTAAAGAAAAAGTTAGCTTTTCAGTAGAGGAAGGAAGTGGGAAGGGGAGGAAAAGGTCAAAGTGATTAGGGCAAAGGTCCAAAGTGTAAAGGAATTTATTGACAGTAGAATGAGAGTTCCCAAGGTTACAGTGGAAACATTTACCACTCAATAATTTTTTACTGAGCCAATTTAACCTGATGTTATAGCACATGTCATCATCCATCTGACGTAGGGATGTGAACTACAAGTCTTGTCAACATTTCTCTTATCATAGTTTATTATGTGTTTTATAACAATAATCATTGATTAGTCATTATCATTCCACAGTTCTGATTTTTGTTAGTTTTAGGAACCATTCTCTTATTATTCTCTAAAGACAAGGGACTCATTTACTCATTTGAAACCAATTATTATTATTATTTTTTTTATTGTTGGGGATTCATTGAGAGTACAATAAGCCAGGTTACACTGATTGCAATTGTTAGGGAAAGTCCCTCTTGAAATCATGTCTTGCCCCCATAAAGTGTGACACACACCAAGGCCCCACCCACCTCCCTCCTTCCCTCTTTCTGTTCCCCCCCCATAACCATAATTGTCCTCATATCAAAATTGAGTACATAGGATTCGTGCTTCTCCATTCTTGTGATGCTTTACTAAGAATAATGTCTTCCACGTCCATCCAGGTTAACACGAAGGATGTAAAGTCTCCATTTTTTTTAATGGCTGAATAGTATTCCATGGTATACATATACCACAGCTTGTTAATCCATTCCTGGGTTGGTGGGCATTTAAGCTGTTTCCACATTTTGGCGATTGTAAATTGAGCTGCAATAAACAGTCTAGTACAAGTGTCCTTATGATAAAAGGATTTCTTTCCTTCTGGGTAGATGCCCAGTAATGGGATTGCAGGATCAAACCGGAGGTCTAGCTTGAGTGCTTTGAGGTTTCTCCATACTTCCTTCCAGAAAGGTTGTACTAGTTTGCAGTCCCACCAGCAGTGTAAAAGTGTTCCCTTCTCTCCACATCCACGCCAGCATCTGCAGTTTTGAGATTTTGTGATGTGGGCCATTCTCACTGGGGTTAGATGATATCTCAGGGTTGTTTTTATTTGCATTTCTCTAATATATACAGATGATGAACATTTTTTCATGTGTTTGTTAGCCATTCGTCTGTCGTCTTTAGAGAAAGTTCTATTCATGTCTCTTGCCCATTGATATAAGGGATTGTTGGCTTTTTTCATGTGGATTAATTTGAGTTCTCTATAGATCCTAGTTATCAAGCTTTTGTCTGATTGAACATATGCAAATATCCTTTCCCATTGTGTAGGTTGTCTCTTTGTTTTGGTTATTGTCTCCTTAGCTGTACAGAAGCTTTTCAGTTTAATGAAGTCCCATTTGTTTATTTTTGTTGTTGTTGCAATTGCCATGGCAGTCTTCTTCATGAAGTCTTTCCCCAGGCCAATATCTTCCAGTGTTTTTCCTATGCTTTCTTTGAGGATTTTTATTGTTTCATGCCTTAAATTTAAGTCCTTTATCCATCTTGAATCAATTTTTGTGAGTGGAGAAAGGTGTGGGTCCAGTTTCAGTCTTTTACATGTAGACATCCAGTTCTCCCAACACCATTTATTGAATAGGGAGTCTTTTCTCAAGGTATGTTCTTGTTTGGTTTATTGAAGATTAGGTGGTTGTAAGATGTTAGTTTCATTTCTTGGTTTTCAATTCGATTCCAAGTGTCTATGTCTCTGTTTTTGTGCCAGTATCATGCTGTCTTGAGCACTATGGCTTTGTAGTACAGACTAAAATCTGGTATGCTGATGCCCCCAGCTTTATTTTTCTTACGAAGAACTGCCTTAGCTATACGGGGTTTTTTCCGGTTCCATACAAAACGCAGAATCATTTTTTCCAAATCTTGAAAGTACGATGTTGGTATTTTGATAGGAATGGCATTGAATAGGTAGATTGCTTTGGGAAGTATAGACATTTTAACAATGTTGATTCTTCCCATCCATGAGCAAGATATGTTCTTCCATTTGTTAATATCCTCTGCTATTTCCTTTCTGAGGATTTCATAGTTTTCTTTATAGAGGTCCTTCACCTCCTTTGTTAGGTATATTCCTAGGTATTTCATTTTCTTTGAGACTATGGTGAAGGGAGTTGTGTCCTTAATTAGCTTCTCATCTTGACTGTTATTGGTATACACAAAGGCTACTGACTTGTGGACATTGATTTTATATCCTGAAACATTACTGTATTTTTTGATGAATTCTAGGAGTCTTGTGGTTGAGTCTTTGGGGTTCTCTAAGTATAAGATCATGTCGTCAGCAAAGAGGGAGAGTTTGACCTCCTCTGCTCCCATTCGAATTCCCTTTATTTCCTTGTCTTGCCTAATTGTATTGGCTAGAACTTCCAGCATTACGTTGAATAGTAAAGGTGACAGAGGACAACCTTGTCTGGTTCCAGTTCTAAGAGAAAAAGCTTTCAGTTTTACTCCATTCAGTAAAATATTGGCTATGGGTTTGTCATAGATAGCTTCAATCAGTTTTAGAAATGTGCCACCTATGCCTATACTCTTTAGTGTTCTAATTAGAAAAGGATGCTGAATTTTATCAAATGCTTTTTCTGCATCTATTGAGAGGATCATGTGATCTTTATTTTTGCCTCTGTTAATATGGTGGATAACGTTTATGGACTTGCGTATGTTGAACCAGCCTTGCATCCCTGGGATGAAGCCTACTTGATCATGATGAATGACTTTTTTGATGATAAGCTGTAATCTATTGGCTAGGATTTTGTTGAGAATTTTTGCGTCTATGTTCATGAGTGAGATTGGTCTGAAATTCTCCTTTTTGTTTGGGTCTTTTCCTGGTTTTGGTATCAGGGTGATGTTCGCTTCATAGAATGTGTTGGGGAAGATTCCTTCTTCCTCAGTTTTTTGGAATAATTTCTGCAGCACAGGAATAAGCTCTTCCTTGAAGGTTTGATAGAATTCTGGAGTGAAGCCATCTGGACCAGGGCATTTTTTAGTTGGAAGCTTTTTTATTGTTTCTTTGATCTCAGTGCTTGAAATTGGTCTGTTCAGGAGCTCTATTTCTTCCTGGCTAAGTCTAGGGAGAGAGTGTGATTCCAAATATTGATCCATTTCCTTCACATTGTCAAATTTCTGGGCATAGAGTTTCTGGTAGTATTCGGAGATGATCTCTTGTATCTCTGTGGGATCAGTTGTTATTTCCCCTTTATTGTTTCTGATTGAGGTTACTAGAGATTTTACTTTTCTATTTCTAGTTAGTCTGGCCAATGGTTTATCTATTTTATTTATTTTTTCAAAAAACCAACTCCTTGTTTCATTCATTTTCTGAATGATTCTTTTGTTTTCAATTTCATTGATCTCTGATTTGATTTTGGATATTTCTTTTCTTCTACTGAGTTTAGGCTTAGATTGTTCTTCTTTTTCCAATTCCATAAGATCTCTTGTGAGATTGTTGATGTGCTCTCTTTCTGTTTTTCGAATGTAGGCATCTAAAGCGATGAATTTTCCTCTCAAAATTGCTTTTGCAGTATCCCACAGGTTTTGGTAGCTTGTGTCTTCATTGTTGTTATGCTCAAGGAAGTTAATGATTTCCTGTTTTATTTCTTCCTGCACCCATCTGTTATTCAATAGAAGATTGTTTAGTTTCCATGCCTTTGGGTGGGGTCGAGCATTTTTGTTAGAGTTGAGTTCCACCTTTAGTGCCTTATGGTCTGAAAAGATACAAGGTAAAATTTCAATTCGTTTGATTCTGTTGATATTTGTTTTGTGTCCCAGGATATGATCAATTTTGGAGAATGTTCCATGGGGTGATGAGAAGAATGTATATTCTTTATCTTTGGGGTGGTGTGTTCTATATGGGTCTATCAAGCACAGTTGTTCTAGGGTCTCATTTAAGTCTCTTATATCCTTGTTTAATTTCTGTTTAGAGGATCTGTCCAGCTCTGTAAGAGGAGTGTTAAGGTCCCCTGTTATTATGGTATTATCAGATATCATATTGCTCAGACTGAGTAAGGTCTGTTTCAAGAATCTGGGAGCATTTAAATTGGGTGCATAGATATTTAGAATTGAAATGTCTTCTTGTTGTAGTTTTCCCTTGACCAATATAAAGTGACCATCTTTGTGTTTTTTGACTTTAGTTGCTTTAAATCCACATGTATCTGAAAATAAGATTGCAACTCCTCTTTTCTTCTGAATTCCATTGGCCTGAAAAATTGTCTTCCAACCCTTGACTCAGAGCTTTAATTTGTCTTTTGAAGCCAGGTGTGTTTCTTGCAGACAGCAAATGGATGGCTTGTGTTTTTTAATCCAGTCAGCCAATCTATGTCTCTTCAGTGGGAAATTCAAGCCATTAACATTTATTGAGATAATTGATAAGTGTGGTAGTATTCTATTCATCTTATTTTGTGAGAGTCCATTGCTTAGTTTTATCTTTTGCATCAGTGTGGAGGTTAGGTTCTGTCCTTTAAATTCTGAGTTCTTACTTTGCTGCTGATCCATTGTGGTGGTCAGTGTGCAGAACAGGTTGAAGTATTCCCTTGTTGTGGTGAATTTCCTCAATGTTTGTATATCCGTAAATGATTTGATTTCTCCGTCAATTTTGAAGCTTAGCTTAGCTTTGCAGGGTACAGAATTCTGGGCTGGAAATTGTTCTGTTTAAGTAGATTAAAGGTAGATGACCATTGTCTTCTTGCTTGGAAAGTTTCATTAGAGAAGTCTGCGGTCAATCTGATGGATTTGCCCCTGTAGGTCAACTGGCGCTTACTCCTGGCAGCTTGCAGAATCTTTTCTTTTGTCTTGACTTTGGACAGGTTCATCACAATGTGTCTTGGAGAAGCTCCGTTAGACTTGAGGCGACCTGGGGTCCGATAGCCCTCTGAAAGCAGTGTGTCTGAATCTTTGGTGATATTTGGGAAATTTTCTTTTATAATATTCTCTAGTATGGCTTCCATTCCTCTGGGGCATTCTTCTTCCCCTTCTGGAATTCCTATAACTCGTATGTTGGAACGCTTCATAAAGTCCCATCATTCTGACAGTGAACGTTCTGCTTTCTCTCTCTTCTTTTCTGCCTCTTTTACTATCTGAGTTACCTCAAGAACTTTGTCTTCTACCTCTGAAATTCTTTCTTCTGCATGGTCTAAACTGTTGCTGATACTTTCCATTGCATCTTTAAGTTCCCTGATTGACTGTTTCATTTCCTTCAGCTCTGCTATATCCTTTTTATATTCTTCATATCGTTCATCTCTTATTTGATTCTGTTTTTGGATTTCCTTTTGGTTATTTTCCACTTTATTAGCAGTTTCCTTCATTGTTTCCATCATTTCTTTCATTGTTTTCAACATGTGTATTCTAAATTCCCTTTCTGTCATTCCTAATATTTCTTTATAGGTGGAATCCTCTGCAGTAGCTACCTCATGGTCCCTTGGCGGGGTTTTTCTGGACTGGTTCTTCATGTAGCCTGGAGTTTTCTGCTGATTCTTCCCCATGGGTGATTTGTTTTATCTGTTTCCTTGCCCTAATTTTCCTTTCTCTTCCTCTTGCTCTTTAAGTTCTCGTGCCTGTGGAAGTTGCAGGCGGGTTTAGATGGATTGAACACACGCGACCACTTGCCGGTTTTCCCCTGTTTTAGTCCTCCTTTTGGGATCCAGAAGTCTCTCGCTGACTCCCTGTATCCTCTCAGGGGTGATGATAGGCAGATCCCACCAGCCAGAGATGCCTGGAGTCCTATATCCCCAGACTCACGGTGCCCAGATGCAAGGAAGCTGTTACTCGGCTGCCATCTTGCTCCGCCTCCCAAAACCAATTATTTTTATATTTTCATTCTAAACAAAAATATCTGTAAACTACAAGTTCATAGCCCTTACTTTTACATACTATAAATTAAATACATACTGTTAAAATACAAAAGGTTTGTCCAAGTACATCCTGGGGTCCAGTAAATGACAATTCAAATCGTATCACTACCCCTACTAGCTGTGTGACCTTGGGGAAGTTACCTGACTTCTCTGTTCCTCAGTTTTCTTTTAGGTGAAGTGAGGACATTGTTGCATGCTCCGGCCCACTAAACTCTCTTTCCTCTCTCAAACCTATTAGCCTCTCCTGTCTTGTTTTCTGTATAACTTACCTGTCACTTGTCCAACACTACTTTCACTTTTTTATTAGAGGAAAATTACTGTGGGCCAGTCACCATGGGTGTGTAATGATAAAGACCCACGCTGCTCCCAGGCAGCCTGCAGATCATTGTATTACACTGCATCTTTAGCATCAGCCTCCAATAATAACTATGATTGGAGGGAGGTCCAACCAGAAGTTGTGACACTTAAAATCAGGCTCAGAGAATGCGTGGGAGTCAGCTGCACAGGCATGGAGGATGGGATGTAGGCAGAGGAGGCAGGCGGGGCCTGGAGGGCACAGTCGGAAATCTCTCAGGAGTTCCCAGTGGCTGGAGCATAGGGCAGAGAGGGAGACCAGAGCAGGCAAGATTGGATTGGGAGGGGGTTCACGTGCCATATGACTAGCTCAGATTTTACAAACAGTATTGGGTTAAAAGCATAGACCCTAGAGCTACAGGTATGGAGTTCGAATCCTCTTTCTGCTACTTACTAGCTGGGATTCTTGGATAAGGACTATAATTCTCTAAATTTCAGTTTCTCCATCTGTAAAATAGTGATTAATGCCAACATTACCAGTTGTTATATATAAGATGTACCAGTTGTTATATATAAGATGCTTAAAATAATACCTAGCACATGGTAACTGCTATAAAATGATTATTATTGATTGTGGAGGGGCTATTGAAGGATTCATATAAGTCAGTAATGTGTCAGATTTGAGTCTTAGAAAGATGCTCTGAGAAGAGTAGAGAGGATGAATCAGAGGGCTGTGAATACTGGAGTCAGGAATGTAATGGGAGGACATTGTGCTCAACAGTAAAGAGAATACTGGGGCTTGGCTCCTGTAACACAGTGATTTGGAGCCAGCCACATACACCAAAGGTAGCGGGTTCAAACCCCGCCAGGGCCAGCTAACCAACAATGACAACTGCAACAAAAAACAGCCAGGTGTTGTGGCAGGCGCCTGTAGTCCCAGCTACTTGGGAGGCTGAGGCGAGAGAATTGCATGAGCCCAAGAGTTTGAGGTTGCTGTAAGCTATGACTCCACGGCACTCTACCCAGGTCAACCTAGTGAGAATCTGTCTCAACAACAACAAAAACAGAAGAGAATACCGGACACGCAGATAGAGGAGGAGGCAGGTATGAAATAAATGAAAAAAGGAGTCTTTATAGACTTGATTGATGGCTCATCAGGTGGAAGAGAGGTTCGGAGGTAAAGGAGAAGGAGGAGTTAATCCCCAGCGTTCTGTCGTAAACATGTTCATTTGTTTTTGTGTCACTAACTAAAATAGAAAAATTAGGGTTTTGGAGTCTGATGGGCTGGGGAGAGGACGGCAGAACCACATTTATTGAATTCACTGTGGCACATCAGCTAATTTACTTGACCAGGCTGAGGTTTGACATCTCCCCTCCAAAATGGGGTTGATGAAATCAATTTTGAAGACTTGCAAGGGGTGAAATGAGGTTAAGCAAAAAATGCACCTTGTATGCCTGACAAGCATGTGGTAGACACTCAGTGAATGAGGAAGATGATGATGGTTTGAGGTCTGAACACGGTGAATTCCAGGTCCCAGTAGAAATCCTTGTGGATGGTATCTCGTCCAATAGACAAAAAGGCATCTTAGACTGTGTCCCCTTGTGGCATTTATCAAGAGTTATATTTTTGGGCAGTACCCATAGTTCAGTGGGTAGGGCGCTGGCCACATACACCAAGGCTGGTGGTTTCGAACCCGGCCCCGGCCAGCTAAACAACAATGACCAACTGCAACAACAACAACAACAACAACAACAGAAATAGCCGGGCACTGTGGCAGTCACATGTAGTCCCAGATACTTGGGAGGCTGAGGCAAGAGAATCACTTAAGCCCAAGAGTTTGAGGTTGCTGTGAGCTATGATAGCACAGCCCTCTACCTAGGGTGACAGCCTGAGTCTCTGTCTCACACACACACACACACACACACACACACACACACACACACAAAAGAGTTACATTTTCAACACAGAAGCCCTCCAGACATTCTTATCTTGATTTGCTATCCACCTTCTTAGAACCTTGGACATCTTACTTTATTAGAACTCCAGGACTTACACAGGTATCTTCACAAGTGAGAAGCCACTTAGATTTGGACAAATGGAGACTGGGCAAGGTTCAGAATAGTACAAAAGGGCTGAACCCGCAGAGTGGTGATTCTGTAAATAGAGGGCATATCTCTATCTGTATATTAGTTTTTCATCAGTTATTTCTTCCCTGCCTGGGATTTAGTTCTCATTTAAAATTCCACTCCAAAAAGTTTCAAGAAAAACTCTCTCCTTAACTGTCTGGCGGATAAAGGAAGAGTCGGCACGAGGCCTCCACTCAGTGGGGTTGTTGCCAGCCCCCTCCATATGCATAGAAAGTTTCCAAGCTGAGTGAGCCCCTTTGGTTGAAGAAGTCACTGACCTCAAAGCAGTCCATCCCGGTCTTTCAGCAACTTGGTATTTGTTGAACTGAATTTGAAGAACTACCGGAGCTACATTTCCAGTTCACGGTCGGGGTTAGGTCCTTGATTTTAAACAAGGAGGGCAGAAACTCCTTTGAATCTGGGGACTGTCTAGTTAATGAGATAAAATCTTCTGAGATAGAATCAAAAGGGAAGTTTCCAAGGGGATTTCAAAGTTGTACTATAAATAACTGGGGAGATTGCAGCTGGTCTAAACTTTCCTTTGACTTCTGGCTTGAATGTTGCCTTTTGGATAAACATTAGCTACTTCTCTGCCCTAACTCTGAAGTACAAAGAAGGCCTTTATCGCCTGAATTCTAAAAAAAGAGGAACTGAAAATGATGTGCACTTTCTACAGCATTGAGCGAGGAGCTGGATTTCAACATATAATGAATTGATCCATTTTCCTTTTATTTCGCATATTGATAATACACACTGTAAAGCAAAATCAATAGTAATCAACAATACTTAATTATGAACTAGGTTCAAACAGAGACCCAGCTGATCATTATTGAACATCTATCACTGTCTTTTCTTACATGTCATCACATTTAATTATATTAATTTTCACAGCCAATTAGTGAAGGAGATATTGCTAATCTCACTCTCACAATGAAGAAATTCAAGGTCACTTATTTATTATCTTACTTTGACTATAACCACTAGAAAATACTTAAAAAAAAAAAGATAGTGTTTTTATACAGTAAAACTTAGGTATCCATGAACCAATGCAGAAACACTTACAAATAATATATCTTAAAACCTACAAATTCAGGTTGTAGTCAGATGAACTGTAAACTACTTGAGGCCATAGGCTGTGTCTCGTTTTGCTTTTTATCCCCAGATCTCAATATGAAGAGAGAATTCATAAGTGTCTGTGGCATGACACGAGTGAATAATAATGATTTGCCCTGTGAAATTATAGAAGAGAACTTAGAACCATCCACACCAGGGGTTCCCAAACTTCAGCAGGTAGCATTAGAATTCTCTGGGGGATCCAGTAAAATGCAGATTTCTGTGGCCCAGCCCCAGAGTCTCTGGTTCAGAAACTAGTTTATGTTCCTCGTAAATTCTCAGGTGAGGCTGGTGCTGCTGGTTCAGGGATCACACTCAGCACCGCTAATCTGCAACAACAATAATGTTTACTAAGGGCTTATCATATGTGAGGCACTATGCAACGGTACATTACCTACATCAGGCATTTAATCCTTACAGTAAATCCGTAACATGGTGACATTATTAGCACCCTCATTTTATTTATAAGAAAAATGAAATAGAAGTATTGTATCCAACTTTGCCCATCTAAAAATTAGGAGAACCAGGCTTAAGAACCCAGGCAGTCTGATGCCAGATCTAGCACTTTCACGTTATGCTATAATGTATCAATCCTGGTAAGGACATGAAGGTTCACAAGAAGTGATTGCCCAACATCACACAATGAGTTGGAAGAAGAGTGTGTAAATGCAGATCCAAGCTTCCTAATTCATCACTTTTAGGCTACATTCTCTCGGCCCAGAGCACTAGGAGTGGGCAAAGGCTCCACTTCTTCTGATTTGGATCTAATCAGTATGGGGGGCATAGATGCCTTATGATGTGTGGACCTCCGAACAGTTCCCCCTGTTTAGCCACTATTCCATCTGACCACGGGTGGCAGGGTAGAGGGGTGAGTCCTGAGGCTGGAGGCTTAGCCCCAGAAAGGAAAGGGGTCAAATAGGACTTCTGAGTGGCTAAAGAGCAGGTGGGAGGAAATGGCTTGGTATGTCTTGGCAAGTCTTCCATTATGTGTCAACTAACACATAGAAAATGTAGCTCTACAAGGCCTTTGCTCATTATCTCCCCCTCCCAAGGATTTCAGGGAGTCTGGGAAGTAAAGTTGAAGATGTGTGGTTAGCAGAAACACGGCCCTGTGAGGGGTCACAAAGTCATAGGTTCAGGCCCACAGACACTGTCTATCCTTGATGCACTCTACCCACAGCCCAGAATGTGCCCCTCCCATGGGCCAGCTGTTGAACAAACATTTACAAAGAGAGGTAGCTGCAATGGAAAGACAGGGCCAGCCAAGTCACCCTAATCTGGCAGCCACATGAACTTAACCAGAGCTATTGTCTCTCAGACCTGGCTACCTCATCTGTCAAGGGAAGTATGGCAAGCAGACTAACAACCCCCACCCACACTGTCCACACAGTAATCCCTGGAACCTGTGACTGTGATACCTTGAATAACAAAAAGGAATTTATAATGTGATTAAGGATCTTGAGATGGGGAGATTGTCCTGGGTTATCTAGGTGGGCCCAGGGTAATCTCAAGGGCCTTTTTAAGGGGTAAAGGGCCACAGGAGAGTCAGAGTCAGAGAAGGAGATGTAACCATGGAAACGGATGTGGAATGTTCAACTGCTGGCTTTGAGGTTGAAGGTGACCACGAGTTTAGGACAGCAGGTGGCCTCTATGATCTGGAAAAGGCAAGGAACTCATCCTTCCCTAGAATTTCCAGAAGGAGCACAACCTTGCCAACACCTTCATTTATATCCTTCAGACCCATTTTAGACTTATGACTTCTAGAACTGTGAAATTATATATATATGTGTATACATAATTATATACATATTGTTTTAAGCAAATTTGTGATCATTGGTTACAATAGCAGTTGAAAACTAGTATGGGGTAAATAACAACATCTTTGTCTACCTTTGAGGGCTCCTAGGAGAGTCAAATGGAGTCATTTATACGGTGACACTTTAAAAACTCTTACCCACCATCCAAATATAAGGCCCTATGATATCAGCATTTCAGTGGCTGTGTGAGGGAGGACAGACACATGGACAGACAAGCACAGTGGTATGCTGGTAAAAGTTTAGTACCCAGCTCTTGGGACCAGGGTGGGACAGGGAACTCTGATTTGCAGCATTTGTCTATTTCCATGGTATAAATACTCTTGCCATGGCCCACTTGGAGCTCCAGTGTGAAGTCACTGAGGCAGGAATTGGTCAAAGACGTACATGATCGGCTCTCACCACGGCAAGGCAGCTCCGACACACCAATCCCTGTGTGCAGGCTCAGCCCAACACAAAACAAACACGCATGGTAAGTTTTCTTTCTAGCGGGCTCTCCATCTGATCCTCACACTGGGAAGCTGGAACGTTACTGTGAGTCCAGAGATACCATCCGGGAACAACCCTCTTTCAGAATCTGCACTGGGTTAGAGGTTATAATTTTTTGAATGGGAGTCTATGGTTATTTGTGCCTTATCAAGGACAGATCAAGAGAGGAATAAAATCATTATATAGTGCCAAGAAAAATTCAAGTTTGGCTGAAGGAGAAATCTCTTAAATACAGGGATTCTTTTTCTATCAAGTTCCTATGGAGAAAATAATTTTTGGACCTGGTAGGTAAGCATTCGTTAAATGTGGTTCCTTGCTTAAGCTGGCAGGGAGTTCCAGCCAACAAATATAAGAAACCAGACACCTATTATGTGCTGGTGCAGGGCACATTACAAAGTGTAACAACAACAACTAGACATGTTTGGTGCCTGTCCTCAAGGAGCTCACAGTCTTCTCCCATGCTTCTTAGCCCTCAGTTCCTTGTGTCTCATATTTATATCTTCTGAAAAATCATGTACCACCTGGGCGGTGCCTGTGGCTTAAAGGAGTAGGGCGTTGGCCCCATATGCCAGAGGTGGTGGGTTCAAACCCAGCTCCGGCCATAAACTGCAAAAAAAAAAAAATCATATACCACCTATACTTATAATTAATTATTATTATTTATTAATAATAATAATTTATTATTAATTAGCATTATTTATTATTACTATAATATTATTATAAATAATAGTATTTTTTAGGTTAACGTATTTAAATTCGAAGTACCAGAATTGTATTTGGCTGGATATAGGAGATACTTAACTGCGTGGCTTACCAACCAGGGGCTTATGTTCCATGTAATAAAGCATCTGTAGTTAGGAAGTTCAGGACAAGAGCAGCTGCTCAAGGTAACAGCCTCTTCCTTCCTGCTTCAACAACCTTGGCACCTTCATGGTCCAAGATGGCTGCAGCTAGTTCAGCCCTTTCACCTGATTTTCAGGCAGAAGACAGGGTATGGAGGAGAATTGAAGAGAAAAAAGACATCTGCCAGCTGTCTGACCCTTTTTACTCAGGAAAACAATAGTTTTTCCCAAGTACCCATCCTTAGTAGACTTTTGCATACATCTCATAGGCCGGACTGGGTCACACAGGGACTCTAGCTGCAAAGTAGTCTGGGCAGATGAGTATTTTTAACTGAGAGCATTGCTTCCTGAACAAACTGGGGTTCTAAGAATGAAGTAAGAGGCTACATTTGTCTAGGCAACTAGCAATAGCTTTCACAATCTCTCTCTACTCATTTTCACTTGAGAAATAGCTATAAATCCATGTAATTACTGGGCCAATTTACATGTTTTCTAATAACTGTTAAAATGTAAAACAAAAATGGAAGTGTAAAATTCCTAGTTAGAATTTAAATATCAGACTTTGGAAACTCTGGACTGTCACTAACCAGCAGCTTTCTGGATTGCTTTATGGGGATGTAGAATCTGCTGATTTTCCTTCTTTGAGCACAGAGCTAGCTCAGGCTGCAGACAAGAGAGAGCCTCCAAGGCACGTGTCAGACACCGGCTCTTAACTGCAGCTAGGGAGCTAAGATATAGACCATGTTCATCACTCTAGAAAATGACCTTGTTTCCACTTGGGGTTGTCCCTTGCATTCTGGGATAGTCAACTTCTATCTCCATAAATTAGTTTTGTGAAACAAGTATTCAGCATGGTTAGGGCAAAAAAAGAGAAAACTTAAGTGAGTTTAGCATCAGAAGTAAAGAAAAAAGAAAATGTGTTCCTACTTTTCAGAGGTATGAAGTACCTGGCCCATAGCAGACATGGGTGAGCAAATAGCAAGTGCTTTCCTTGTATGGTGGCCCCTGGGAAAAGTTTAATTCACCACACTGCCTTCAAGGAACTGATTTCCTCAAAGGCTTTCCCAACACTCAAAGTACATCATTCACAAAGTTCTTCAATACCGAGATCATGAGTTTGATTATTAATTGGTTAGTGCCCCGCCTGTCTCTGGAGTTTCAGATGCACGAGTATCGGGGTGAAGGCCCACGTGGCAAGTTTGCTGTTCAGGATGAGAGACTATGCACATGTGCAGCTCTGAGAGACCAGAGGTTCTCGGGTGAGTCATTGGTAAAAAGCACACAAGGCATGTTTGTCCACTTTCCCTGCCCTGGACCCTTCCCACCCCCACTCCAAAGTCTCTTTCCACTCTACCTCCCGCAGGTGGAACTGGGTGAGAAGACAGATACATTTTTGCAACCAAGATAAGGCTAGAATGTCTGTTCCTGTGATCCAACTACTCACCACAAAAGCATTTCCAGAGTCAGCACAATCATGGGTGAGTTTGTTAAAAGGCTTTTCTCTTTTTCTCTGACTTAAAAGGGAGACGTTCACTATTGTACCTCTACATTTTGGCAGGTAAAAACCAGTACAAGATGGACATAGTGGCTTGGACTCTGATATCTAGCTGAAACTGAACATATTTTGGGGCCAATGCCACAGGCCCGTTGGTCCCCAGTTATGCCAAGTCACACAGTAGTGACGTCACACAGGCATGGGCATGGGACTGGCCCATGGTGCATCTGGCCAAGTGACCTGCTTTGTGGTCTCAGCTGTTCTCTTCAGCCTCACCCCTAAAGGCTCCTGGAATCCCCCTGTTAGCTATGGCTGAGGCACACAAGTCATTTCAAAAGGTTGTATCTTCCCTCGTACTAAATTATTCATAACTAAGCCCACAGGCCTCTACCTGGCCCGGTACTACCCGCACACTCTGGTCCCACCCAGCTGCTACTGCTGGTGTTTACCTTGTGCAGACTTGTTATCCTCTAACTAGTAAGATGAAATACGCATGGACTCTGGAGCCAGAAAAACCCAGTTTCTAAACCAACTCAATTCGGTATTGAATTACACCTCTGCTTTTTCCCAAGTCCACACCCTCACTCATGTTTTTCCCTGGGTCTGGAACGGCCTCTCTACTCTTCCACAGATGAGCAAACCCTATTCGCCTTTTAGGGTCAAGCTTAAATGCTCCCTTTAGCCTTTCCTAACTGTCCAGTTGGGTACAATCTCCTTTTCTTCTCAGTTACTTCAGCATCCTGTCTATTTGCCATTTTTCACATCCTGATTTTAATTTTTCCAGAACTCTGTCTGTTCTGCATTTCCGTTTCGAATCTCTGTTATACAGCTATTACACAGTAAGGTTGCCAGATAAAACACAGACATCCAGTTAAACTTGAACTTCAGGTATACAAGTAAATTTGTTTAAGTGTGGCCCAAATATTACATGGGAAATACTTACGCTAAAACTTATTTGTCATTTATGTGAAATTCGAATTTAAGTGAGCACCCCACGTTTGTGTGTGGAGGGGACGTGCATGTTAAATACAGTAACCCTTCACACATGACTCTTTTTAATAAATGGGTATGTGTTCTCTGGCTCCTTACCAGATTGTACATTATGTGACAATGGGAATCTTGTCTTATTCAGCTGGGACCCTGGGTGTTTCTTCCTCAAAACAGTTGCTGAGTAAATCCTTATTGATTAATAAAGGGATTTTCACACCAGTGGGTATAAGCACAGAACTCAGTTTCTAAGAGCCTCAGCTTTGGAGGCAGATGGACCTGGATGCGTCATAGTCCTAACACTATAACACAGCCTTCATACCTTGGCATGTTGTTATAGTCCTAATGCTATGCTATGGTATAGTCCTAACATCATACCTGGATGTGTTATAGTCCTAACACTGTAACATAGACTTCATACCTTGGCAGGTTACTCTGAAAGCATTCTTATCTGCAAAATGGGAAGAAGAAGAGTGTGCCTATTTCATAGAGTTGTTCCCTCTTTGCATGTAAAGGGCTTAGCACAATGTCTGGCACAACATGATCAGTGGTTGTTAGCTATTACTGTTGGAAATTATGAACACATTCACATCAGATACCTGGAGTTTAGCAGCAACTACTTTGCTAAGGGCAGTAAAGATTATACTGTATAAGAACTGTTTATATACAGTTTGAAAACATAAAAGTGCAGGATGGATCTCCGTCCTACTTTGGAGAGAGTCCTTAACTTGTTTAATTTTTCTTCCGGTTTCCTAATGCTCTGTCTGGCTTTCTGAGAGGTCAGTTGTTTGGCTTGTTTTGGGCCATGTTCCCCGGGATCCTGAGATGTCCTTTTAGCCCCCGATTCAGCCCTTCCTCACCATATTTTGCTTTCCTGTTCTTTCTTTCTTCTGGTCCTGGATGCTTAGTTCCCCACCTGGAAATTATCAATATTTGCAGCTTCCTTGCACAGCGCTGTCTTGTGTGTGTGTATGTATGTGTATGTGTGTGTGTGTGTGTGTGTGTGTGTATGAGAGGGGGAGAGAAGAGAGGGAAGGAAGGAAGATGGGAGAGAAGAAATAAGTCATCTTGGTATCTTCTAACAATCCTGGCACAATTGAGGGGTGACCGTCAATGACCAAAATTACTCAAATCTGTCATGTTATATGTGAAGAACAGCCTCACTGACTTTAATGGCACAGTTAGACTATGTCAGGCATCGTATTAAAGGCTGCACTCACATTGTCCTATTTGATATTCACAGAGCCCTGTAAGATTGCTGTTATCTCCAATTTTGTAAAAGAGGAAACAGAATAAGAGATTATTAACTTCCGTTAAGGCCACGATGCTGATAACTTGTAGCTGCAAATGAAATCCAGTCTCCCGACTCGTCCCCCAAGGCTCTTCCTTCCATGCCAGTGGTTTTTCACCCTGGCAGCACGTTAGGATCAACCCAGGGAGCCTGTCCAATGCAATAAGGTCTGGACCCCAACCCAGAGATTCTGCTTTAATTTTATTTTAAGAATCATTGTAATTATATTACTTCCCCCATCCCATTTTCTAAGACACAAAACAAAAGGACTGGGCGGCGCCTGTGGCTCAAGGAGTAGGGCGCCGGTCCCATATGCCGGAGGTGGCGGGTCCAAACCCAGCCCCGGCCAAAAAAAGGATTAAATTAATTTGATTCCCATTATTATCACTTACGCAACTTGGGCCTTCAGCTTTGCCACAGTTTACATTTCTTAGGGGCTATTTGTCTGAACTGACGTAGATTGATCGTCTATCTACTTTGCTACATACTTGCTCTGTGTGGATACAGCTGCTCAGAAGTCCCAAAGTAGATAAGGTCACATAGCCTGCTCTACAGTTGTGTGAAAATAATTCCCTTTTAAACCAAAAAAACCTATTTTGATGATTTTTCCCCCCAAGTTAACTTTACATTGCTTTCTTTGGGAACCTTTTGCTGCAAGTTATCCAGTTTTCAGAGACTGCTGCTGCTTCGCTGGTTTTAATTCATGGAACATTTCATCTTTCTCTAGGTGAGGATGGGCTGAGGCTAAGGCTGTACAATTGTTTTCTGTGCTCACTTGAATTTGTCTTCTCTTTTGCTTCCATTTTGGTCAAAGGATTTTGCTGATTATATTTACTCCTCTCCCCCCCACTTTTTTTTTCCTTACAAAATCTTGCCCACAAAATAACTTTCATGTACAATTAAGGATCTACATTTGAAATTGACTTTGTTCCGATGCATTGGCACACTCTTCAGAACTGCAGACTTTGGCTTATGTCATTTTGGGAAATCTAGCTTTTTTCATTTTGCCATAAATTATTTGGGATAATAAAATCTACTACTCATGGTTTCCACAAAAATTAATTTACTAAACAAAATTCATGTGTTTATTTGTTTAATGTATCTCCTCTACTAAACTGTAAGATCTTCTAGGCATCAAATTTTGATTACTGCTGTGTGCCTGGTGCCTAGAATTATGGTAATGATTTAGAAGGTGTTCAGTAATTATTAGTGAAATATTGATTACTGAGTAAGGTTGGGGTCAGAGTTGCCTAATTCTGTACCATTCATGAGCTGTGGGACTGTGAGCAAGTTGTTTAACTTCTATCAACCTTCATTTCTACATTAAAAATATATATATATATGTACTTTATATGATGGTCATGAAGACTAAATACATGCATATAAAGAAATAAGTTCAGTGCCAGCACATAAAAGATCCTTAAAAATGTTAGTGAAAATGGTGATATGTTTTAGGTATATTGGTTTTCACAATAATATGTAGGTAACTGGAAATACATTCCACAATTAAGAGCTACTAACTTCAGAAAATAACACCTGCTCCTGAGATGAAGTAATGAAGGAGACATTTGCTTACTTGTCTTTTCCTATACATTTTCAATCCTGTTACAGAGTCTTTCCTTATGAGAAAGAAAAAACAAAAGTAAATCCAGTTCATGCTCAAGCATGAATGACTTCAGGAATTATTCCAATTGGTAACATTTATATTTTAAAACAGGATCCAGAGTAAGACTCATTAGTATGCTCAAAATAATACCTTTAAAAAAGGGACCATGGGGCAGCGCCTGTGGCTCAAAGGAGTAGGGTGCTGGCCCCATATGCCAGGGGTGGAGGGTTCAAACCCAGTCCCGGCCAAAAACTGCAAAAAAAAAAAAAAGGGACCGTGAACAAATATTAAACTCTAATGAATGATACACATGCTGTGGAGTTTGTGAGTGAAGTGTCCTGAAGTCTGCAGTTTACTCTGAAATGTATCAAAATTATGATCCATCAGTGAATGGATAGATGCAAACACAGCAAAACTCTCATTGTAGACTCTAATGGATGTACACGTTGTACACTTCTTTCAATATTTCTGTATGCTTAGAAATTTTTTGAGAGGAAAAAAGAAAGTAGGGGGACTCTAATGAAAGGCAATACCTGAACCCAAGAGGGCTCGTTCATGCTGTATTTGGGGTCTGTGATACTTGCTGGTGTCACTATTTTAGGAAGACGTCCCTGATTCTCTTTTACTCATAGTTCATCAGAAACCTCTAATACTGTGTCTGCATAATGCTAACGCAGATGAAGAAAAAGAGACTGAGATGGGAAAATACCAGCAACAAGTACATGTGAGTAATGGAAGACAGACACAGGCTATCTCTAGGTACTTGAGGAGTAACTCAGTAGCGTCCCAGGGGCTCAGGGCTACGGAGAGAACATAAGACTCTGATCTTTGATTTTTAGACACTCTATCAAAGCTACTCTTTACTGTGTGCTTAAAGCCATTATGAACAGCTGAATTTGGTCAAAAGTTAGAATGGTTTGGAAATTTGATTACAGGGTAAAGGTAGGTTTTAGGTTTATAGACATATAAAAAAATAAGAACATACCCTGGTGATCTAAAGAAGTATAAGTACTTTCTCTTGGTCTTAAAGGGTTGCTGCTGGGTCCAGGAAGATTTTAGAAAGAAGATGGAAAGGAACACCTCTGGTGTCACACACCTCAACAAAAGGGCCATGGTATTACTTGTGTGGCAGCTAAGAGGCCCATTTCTTTGACTTTTCTCCTGTTTGTACAAATAAAAATAGTCTTTGGCATTTTTATTTTAATAGTATTAAATATCAAGACAGAAGACTGGTTTAACCAGGAAACAATGGGCATTAAATACACAAAAAAGACAGCATGACAGGAGGTGGGGAGGCAATAACATGGCAGCCCACAGGAATCCTGGCTGGGGAAGAAGGATCTAGCTGAGGTCATCGCTGGGTTCAGTGAGTCACACAGGGAAGCAAGCAGCACCCACTTCTTTACCATACGACCGAGAAACGAACCGGCTTCCGGTATGACCCTAGCACTCTAAACAGCAGGGTCCATGAGCTTCACCTCAAAGGCAGCGTGTGGGTGGCAAGACGGTGCCACTCTATACTGTGAAGTGCTCAGGGCCCTGCTAGCACAGACAGCACCCTGCGTAAGTTACGGAAGTTGCCTTCTGGGTGGATGAATTACAAAAACCGCCTCTTTCTGAGAGCTGACACAGATTTGGGGAGGACAACAGTGACTGGATTTCAGCCCTCACGCCCGATCTCAGCTGGGTCCCCTTGCCCAAGGCACACACTCTATAACCGTGCATGGTGCCTCTCAGGAGCTTCTGAACTACCCTACTGCAGAACTGTCCCTGTTATAGCAGTGAGGACAATACGTCTTAGAAGGACGAACCATCTTATTTAAGGCTCTAATCCAGGAGTCCACAAGCTTTTTAAACAGGGGGCCAGTTCACTGTCCCTCAGACTGTTGGAGGGCCGGATTATAGTTTTTTTAAAAAAAAACTATGAACAAATTCCTATGCACACTGCACATATCTTATTTTGAAGTTAAAAAACAAAGTGGGAACAAATACAATCACACTGCCACATGTGGCCTGCGGGCCGTAGTTTGAGGACCCCTGCATGGATTCCCAGGAAGCAAACTGTTCCTGAAGTTGGCCTTCATCCTCATGGTTGTACAGAGCAGCTCCTCTGCACAGTGCTCTGCGAGGTGCGGGGGCGGGGGTGGGGCCACACGGAGGCCTAGACATTGCTCATCCAATCTGGAGGTAGGGAGGGCATGCCGGGTGCTGCCCGCAGGCCACAGACAGCCAGGGCTGCGGGAGCTGGCAACAGGAGAGACCCGCCACTATCCCTGGGGCAGCCAGAGGAGGCTGCCCTGACAAGGGGAGATGGGAGTTGAGTGAAGAAGGGGTAGAGCTGGGGTGGGGGGCCAGGCAGGACAGCAAGGGGAGAAAACGGTGTGAGCAAAGTGTCCCCCTCCTCCTGGGGACCCGGGTCACTCCAGGCCCCGCCTTCCCTACCTGTTCACGATCTGCCCACTTCCGTGTGGTGCCCACTGCGGACCCGCAGCACTCTCTTCCACATAACTTACTGGTGCTGTGTCTTATGCAGCCAGGCCTGCTTTCTCAAAGGGGACGGTCAGTTATGTCAGAGAATGTGGGCTTAGCTGCTAAGGTATTTACCTATCTGCAGAACAGGTACATGGTTTAACGAGGAACATCTGGACATGTGGCCATAAAATATTTCTAAAAGTTCTAGAATTCAGATAGGGCAGAAAGAGTTTATACTTGATATCCACTGCTGTGCAGCAAGTTCCTCCAAACTGAGCACAAACGTGCTGAGAAAAACAAACGTGTTATCTCATACAGGCCTTTTAGGATACCCATCACCTGAATAACAAATATTTACCCAATAAGTAATTTCTTATCATCTATCCAGACTCCTATCCTGAGACTAGTGTTTTATTTTTAATTTTTATTTTTTGAGGCAGAGTCTTACTCTGTCACCTTGGGTAGAGTGCTGTGGCATCATAGCTCACAGCAACCTCAAACTCTCGGGCTCAAATGGTCATCTTGCCCCAGTTTCCTGAGTAGCTGCAACTATAGGTGCCTACCACAACAACCGGCTAGGTTTCTTTTGTTTTTCTGTTCTTTTCTGTTTTTAGTAGAGACCAGGTCTGGCTCTTGCTCAGGCTGGTCTCGAACTTCTGAGCTCAGGCAATCCATCTCGGCCTCCCAGAGTGCTAGGATTGCAGGTGTGGGGTGGTGGCCAAGAACAGAGCTTTTAAAATTTAAACCAGAGGAGAAAAAGTAAATTGGATATCCTAAGGACAGATAGCTCTTTAAAACACCAAAAAAATGCTGAATAAACCATTTTTAAAAATCTTTTAAAATGCATCACTATTCCAGCAGGAAAGTAAGAGGTCAAACAAAGAAACACCCAAAGAAACACCCAACTGGGAGCTGAGCCAGTGCCAAGCTGAAAGCTCCCTTGGGAGGGGCCCCCCATCTGTCCCCAACTGACCCAGAGAGTTGGCTTTGATATGTGCACAGCAGAGGTGAGACAAGTCCAGGGAACATGGGAAGTCAGATCAGAGACCCTCTTATAAATCACCTGACAGTCCGAAGGCTATCTCCTCAGTGGCAGTTTTCACCAGAATTTCTGCAACTCCCTTTTCCTACTCAAGGATGCGCAGGAAGCCATCTGTCTCTACCCTGCCTCTGGATGGCAGGAGGAAAAGTCTGAGAGGTTGTAATCACAGGCTACCTTCATGTAGGCTTGCAGCCGAATTTACACTCTCAGTGTAAATTTGAAAACCCCATGTTTGCTTTAATGTGGTTCAGAGCTGGGAAGACTCTCAGTCTAGAAACAAGCACAAATCTTCAATGAAGAAACCTCTGTTATCACAGGCCTGGAATAGAATTCCATCAAACTGGAGCTTAGAATTGACAAAAAGAATCACAGTGTACGCAGGAAACAAGACGCCATGAGAAAGCTGGCAAGAACAACGGATGGCAGATACAGATTGACCAACAGTTCAAATATTCAATTTGTGATTTTAGAATGAATTTAAGCATATTTAATATGCTTAATAATAAAAAGATGTTACAAACGGATGACTAAAAAATAAGAGAGTGTAGACAAGGACTAGGCTTGATGGACAACCAGGCAGAACCTCTACAAATTAAAATTATTAAATGTAAAAAATGATACATTTTTAAGTGTTATATTAATATGCATGTGATATCTTTGATTTTCACTCTTGGCTCATGAAGTCTAAAATATTCATTATCTGCCCTTTACAGAAAACCTTTGCCAACCCTGCTGTAGAGGCTCCTGCCCAGAAGGCCCTTGGTCAGCCTGAGGCTGCAGTGGGGGGAGCAGCCATGCAGACCACAGCAGGGCAGGCATCCTGCGGGACTGAATGAGGGAGGCCAGGAGACCTCAGTTGGACACAGTCTTAGGTCTGGTAACAGAAGGAGGCCAGTTTCATAGCCCCATTAAATATAGCCAGACAGACACCTTGAATGACTCCAGGGGAGCATTGGAATCCAGAGCCCTTGCCTTCTTAACCTTTATGTATGGTGTGGGGGAAATCAATCTCAGTGGCCCTTGAGCCTTGAGAGTTTAATGTGTAACTGTGGGGAGGTCTCAGGGAGAAAGGTATTGGCACAAGTATGTAATTATGAAGCAATCGTGGATGGCTTTCTGCAAATAGAACAAATTAAGAGGGGAAGGGAGAAAGGGGATTTTTGTTTGCCTGAATCGCAGCTCTCACCTGCATGTCCCCAGGTATTCTCTGATTATCAACTGCATCCTTGGCTACGCCAGCGTGGCCCTAAAACTCTGTTTCAGAGCACCAAGTGCTGACATGTTTGCCCTGGGAGGAGTGAGAGGGGGTGGGGATGCAGGCAGCACGGTCCAGCAATCACCCTCAGGGTGATAGGAGCTGCAGGGAGCCAGCTGGGGAAGTGTGATTTGGGGAAAGGAAAGCAAGTGGTTAACCAAGCCCCAGGGTTCTTCTTTGAAGATGGAGGACACACCCGGTCTGTTGAAGGCCTTTAGGAGGGGCTCATCTCTCCCTTTTTCTTCACAAGGAATCAGCAAGGATCCAGTCGTAGAACGGGAGGTGGGCTCTCAATAGCCATTTTCTGAGCCTCTATTATACGCCAAGCACTTTGCACATTTATCTATGATCTTCACATAAATCTCATAGAGTAGATATTAGCTGAGGAAACTGAGGCTCAGAAGCTTTAAGAAATATGTCCAAGGCTGGGCACAGTGGCTCACGTCTGTAATCCCAGCAACTTGGGAGATCAAGGCAGGAGGATTGCGTGGGGCCAGGAGTTTAAGACAAGCCTGGAAATAAAGCAAGAACCTGTCTCTAAAAAAAAAAGAAAAATGCTGCATGGTGGCATGTCCATAAATCCCAGCTACTCGGGACGCCGAGGCAGGAGGATCACGTGAGACCAAGAGTCTGAGGCTACAGTGAGCTATGATCACACCCCTGCACTCTAGTCTGGGTGATGGATGGAGATCCTGCCTCAAAAGTAAATACAAAAGTTAAAATTAAAGGGTGGCACCTGTGGCTCAAAGCAGTAGGGTGCCAACCCCATATACCGGAGGTAGTGGGTTCAAATCCAGCCCCGGCCAAAAACTGCAAAAAGTAAATAAATAAATAAATAAATAAATAAAGATACTTAAAAAAATAAAATTAAAATTAAAAAAGAAATGTGTCCAAGGCCACAAAGCAAGTTAGCAACAGATTCAGGCAGATGTGCCTCTAAAAACCCAACTCTCCCTGCCTAACTGCCTTTGAGCTGGGGCTCTGGTCGGCTGCCTCCAGTGTAGGACTTGGACCGAACTTACCATAGGCTCTTTTGCCTCTCAAGCCTTTAGATTTGAACTGAAACTATACCATGTGATGTCCTGGGTTTACAGCATGGCACCTGCAAATTATGACACTTCTCAGCCTCCATAGCTTTGTGGGCCCATTACTTATAATATCTATGTCCTATTAGTTCTGTTTCTCTAGAGAACCCTAATACACACTGCTTCTCCCTACTACACTTTGGGTATTCTCTGTGAGAGGTGTGGATGGAGACAGCCCTGGAAGAGACCTGGAAGAGAGAATAGAGCAGTTCTTGGGCTCCACAAGTAGTTTAAATGCTGGGCATTGAATGTTGAGTGGGCTGGAAGTAATGGGTCAGCTCCATGGACAGGCAAGCTATGCATTTACACAAGGCCTGGCACTCAGGAGCACTCAAATTTGTTTTAATGCTCTGCTGTTGCAGCCTTGAAATTCTTAAAAAGTTTTGAACAAGGTCTGCCACATTTTTATGCTGTACTGGTTACCACAAATGATACAGCCAGTTTTAAATGGAAAAATATGGTTGTGTCCCCTGGAGAAATACTGGTGACTGGGTGGGGAGTGACAACAATGATTATTGTCACATAAAGGCCCAGACTGTGTTCTTTAAACTTCCCAATCCCCTCCTCCCTATTAATTTAGAAGCCAGAGACTCAGATATTTGGCTTAAATAATTACATGAAAGAAAGGGGAAAGAAAGCTTACATAAAGCTAATGAAGCTTCCCAGGGAAAAAAACAGTATATTGCAGTCCCATTCCGGGCCCTCAGAATTGTTTATCACCCTTTGTAACATAAACCCTTCTCCCTAGAACTGACTAACAAGTTAAGTAATGTGAAAATTCTGGCAAGGCCTTCAACCCCCCACGGAGGAATTACAATCTCCCCAAAGCACAAGATGTGAGTCAAGTGCATTTTGCTGGAGGGGACATCAGAGTATACCTTGGGAGCAGCTTCTGAGGCTTCTCCCGTGGCTACAGGGCTGGGCTTGGCCCAATTAGGCACATCGGTCGGTATCAGATCTGAAGATCCTTATAGCTCATGAGCTTCCTTGTAGAGAATGATTTAAGCTTGCTGTCATGTATGCTAAGCATATTTCAACTTTATGTAACCCTTACCCCCTTTTCTCCACGAAGCCTAGCACTCTCCAAATGATAGCACTTCCCAATTTTTAGGTCAGTTTTTTAGAGAGCTGGTGAAAGCCAGTAGCTGGTACAGCCTGGGAAAGAAGACTCTTCTATAGTTTCTCCTTGCTGTCTTCATTTAGATGCAAATAAAATAGATTTAGTGGATGGATTTTTCTTCTCCCCACCTGCAACGCACACGTGCACACACATGCATTTTAGTACGCTGGGTATCATTCTTTCTATCTTTTTGAAAGGGACCCATCTTTTTCGTAGGGGAAATTCTTTTTCTCCCATTCCATGTTTAAGACAAATGATCCCTGTGGCTTTGTGTTATTCCAATGGTCAGGCCTGCCAATTAGTCCTGGTTACCAAGATTTCCAGAACTGCTTCCCTTCCCATGTTTCTGAGTTTCGAGGCTATTTTTTCATTCTGTGCACTATCCAGGACTTACTACTAAACTTCTTTTTTGCTGAAGTTTGAGGGTCAATTTCTGTTATTTGAGATCAAAGAAAGCTATTCATTATTAGAAGGAATACCATGTTGGAGGGCCTTCTCTCTCCCAATTTTTTAAAAAATAATAACATCGTAATCATTTTTCTCAAAACTCTAACCTTCCCTTCTGAAGGATAATACAGTGTTCGGGATAGCAAAAGCTTACTGAAGTTAGTGATAGCCTTATTCTCCCTACTCTAGGAATTTCGGTTGTGTAAGTATCAAAACTTCTAACTGTGCTGTGTGGTTTCTTAGAGGGTAGGTAAAATCTGGCCAACCAGTAGGATAGTGTCCAGCCTGAGTACCCCTGGGGAACTGGGGAACAGAAAGAGAACATCGAAACCCTCTGGTCCCTGCCAGCTACAGCAGGGTGGGCAGTCAGAATCACTAATATCAGTGTTAGCCAGGTGCACAGATAGCTCAGAGGGAAGACTTCTAGGCGTGCAAGGATGGAAAGAGTGGAAGCACAGACGCAGATGATATTTCCTTGAGATTGACTTACACACCATTCTGTTCTCTAACACTATAAGAAGAGGCCAAGCACAGTGGCCCATACCTATAATCCTAGCACTCCGGGAGGCTGAGGCAGGTGGGTTGCTTGAGCTCAGGAGTTTGAGACCAGCCTGAGCAAAAGCGAGACCCCCGTCTCTACTAAAAATAGAAAAAAACTAGCCAGGCAGCATGGCAAGTGCCTGTCTTTCCAGCTCCGACATGGGAGGACGAGGCAAAAGATCAGTTGCTGTGAGCTGTGATGATGTCATTGCTCTCCACGCAGGTGATGGAGTGAGATTCCGTCTCAAAAAAAAAAAAAAAAAGGTAATGAAAATGTCATTAATTAAATGTGTACTAAAGAAGATAATGTGCTTAATATTAAGAAAGACCAGCGTAAAATTAAAAATGACCTAGACTAACTGAATTATGTCATGTAAATAAGGTGGTATTCCACTGGACCTGGGTTCTTCCTTTCAAAAACTAACTTTAAATGTCTTTAAAGGAAATTGATTATTCATTATTTAGGGAGGAAAAAAGGTGATATATTATAAAAGAAAGAGGGACTTTGTACCCAGATAGATTTGCATTCAAGCCTGGCTTCACGACTATTGCTAATATGATTCTGGCTGCCATGAAAGAGGGGCCACATGACTTGGGGCAGGTTGAAGTATAACTAAAAGGGGCTACAGTGAATTGGGGGCAGCTTGTGGGGGATAATGAATCTTGTCAGGAAGTCTTCCTGGGGGCCTTCAGAATCTTAACTCCTCTGTCTTGCAGAAAATCCACCGTTTCTGGAAAACAGCTCAAAAGGTCAAGTAGTAGTTAAGGGAGAAGATTATAAATCGGTCACTGAATCTATTCAATGGGGAGCCGGTTCCAACTCCCCCTTTCTTTTCAGTTCATTCCTCGATCTTGAGGAATCAGAATGTTTATCTATCTGAATACTTCCTGCTGATATAGGATATAACTGGGGCACAAGGAAGAATGAACATGTTGGTCTTGTAACTGAAACTATTTAGTATGTGTTTCTGAATTGCCACTGGCTCTCCACTGAGATAGTCAAGTATATATACATAAAAAGTCCACGTCCCTCTCTGGATTTCTCCCAGGTAATACTTGCCCAGTGTTCCCCAGATGAAATCTCCATCCTAATAGTTTTAGGTAGCTTATCCAACAGTGAGGCAGGTTAGTGAGAGATAAAATGATTGAGAGATCTCAACTAAAGAGTTGTCTTGGCAGGCAAATGAAAATCCCCGAAGGACCAGCTAGATGTACAGGATGTATGTTTTCCAACATCCCAGGGAGTAGGGCTTGTGCCTCAATTACCTCGTGGCCAGGAACCACAGAATGGCGTACCCAGCTTTGCCTTGTCCCTGTCGGCTAACACTATTTCAATCCATAAAGAGGTCCTCTTCTGGGCCTGAAAGGCACTGATCATTCAAATCCTGGAGACTAGAACAATCCTGGTCAATTATCTAACTGTAATCATGGAATGGGGAACAGGAGTCTGTAAGCAGAAAGGTGGCTGGATTTAAGGTGGATAATCTAACAAAGTAGCCTGATATTTATCCATCCAGTAGCCTGATATTTATCCATCCAGCCACTCACTGGTAACCAAAAGCCTCCCTTTTGTTCTAGTGGAGTAGTACATAATTCATGGTGTGGACAGTTACCAGTTGCCCAAAGGGTGAACTTTTCAGCTTCCTGTAAAATATCATAAGTAGGTACTACCCCTTTCAAACAAGTGGACCATATTTTTGTTATTATATTCAGTTGCTTGGAAAAATAAGGTACAGGTTGCTTATGATCCTCCACAGTTTGTGTCAATATCCTGAGTCCAATTTCTTGCCTTTCCTGAATTAACAAATCAAAAAGGTTTATATAAGTCCAGGGGGCCCAATGTGGGGTCAGTCATTAATTTTTAATAGTCAGAAAAGACTTCCTGCGTTCCCTGGTCCAAGTAAGTAGTTCTTTTTCTTTCCCTTTTAAGACTTTACAGGGGGGTTTTGCTATTAGCCTGAAGTTAGGAATCTGAATCCGGCAAAACCCAGGCATATCCAAGAATCCTCACAACTGTTTGTGGGTGTTATGGACTGCTATTCGATTTACAGCCTCTCTTCAATCTGGAGGTTCTGAGTTTCAGGAGACAATTCCAATCCCAAGTATGTGACAGTGGGAAGTGAGATCTGAGCTTTTTCTGAGATGTTTTATATCCTTTGTCAGCCAGTAAACTTAATGCAGTTACGGCATCCTGCCTTGACTCAGCTTCAGTCTCACTGGCTGGTATTGTCTATTCACTGTAAAACCCTTTCCTTACTTAAAGCCATCTCCCTTAAAAACTCTGGCCAGAATTTTCTGAACATCATTGCGGAGTTGTTTTTGTTTTCCTAAGCCCTGAGAAAATATAGTCCAGCAGTACAGGCATTTGCCTTTAGACTTTAAGTCTCTCCTTCAAAAGAAAATAGTACTTGGGATTCAGGGGCAAGAGGAATATAAACGAAATATCTTTAAAATCTATTCCTGTGAATCAGATGAAGTTGGTAGGGAGGGTTATAAGGATTAGGTGCCATAAGAAGAATATCCTCCTTGGGCGGTGCCTGTGGCTCAGAGGAGTAGGCGCCAGCCCCATATGCCGGAGGTGGTGGGTTCAAACCCAGCTCTGGCCAAAAACTACAAAAAAAAAAAAAAAAAAAATCCTCCACCATTTGCATTATTGCCCTTAAATATTGAACACACGGGTATTCCTGAGTTCCAGGGCTTTTTTATTTTTGACTGACAGAATGGGGTATAATGAGGTATGTCCAACCTCCATTTCCCTCATGGCCAAAAGCTTGGTTTTAGGTTTTTTCCATAAGGATCCTTTGGCAAAAAGAGGTCCATTCAGTTGTTGGGGGAGGTGCCTAGAATTTTATTTTAGTTTAAATTTTCCCCTTTTTGACAAATATTTGCCGGAGGCAGCATCAGTGACCACACTTTTCCTTTGTCCCATCATTTCTACTGGGGGCAGCAAGGCTAACTGCCTGGGTTCCATCCGTCCCTCAGGGGGAGCCTGTGGCTAAAGGACTTAAATCAGAAGAATTATAACCAATTAAATATTCTGGGCCAGATGGTAATGGAGGTAGACAGGCATTTATCAATCTTTAAAACATAAGAGCAAAAAAAGCCAAGTGCCAAAAGCAAGCTTGTAAGATTAACTTATATGTAAATTAATTATATAAACATTGAGCTACTGTCAGACTTGTACGGATTCCCTACACAAAACAGAAGCATTTGTTCAAACCCTTTGAGCTAAGGATTTAAAGACTTGTATCAAGATGAACAAATACCATTCTAAACACAAGGATAATAGTTCTGACAATGACAGAAAAATGGAAGCTTACAGGTAGCTGGACATTCAAATTATCTAGATTTTACAGACATTTGTCAAAGATGTTAAAAGACTCAAAAATTTGATCAGAACAGAATCACAGGCTATTGTATAATAGGAATTCATTTTGCTGACAAAAAACTTAACTTTTTTTCCCCCAAACTTTAAATTATTTATTTATTATTGTTGGGGATTCATTGAGGGTACAATAAGCCAGGTTACAAAAATCTTAACTTTTTAAAGTATAGCTTTCCCAAGTAATCAAAACCCTAATTAGGGCAACATAGGATTACTTTCATAAATATATGATTTTTGGTTCATAGGCCAGTTACCAAAAGGTAAAGAAAACTTTCTTTAGTACAATATTTCCCAATTCCTGTTCAGACTTGACTTAGAAAAGTCAAAAAAAAGTCAAACCTCATGAAAAAAGTACCAAAATTTATCAGTCCTAAGAAGATTGTATAACGTTATCTTATAAAGGAAGCAAGAAACTAGAAAACTAGTTTTTGAAAAAGGGAATGTACAACTCTTAGTATTAATGACAACATAGGAAGATTTATGACCACGTAGAACAATTCAGACATATCAAGATGCTAAGTCCTTGGCTGGCACCTGTGGTTCAGTGAGTAGGGCACCGGCCCCATATACCAAGGGTGGCGGTTTGAATCCAGCCCCGGCCAAACTGCAACAAAAAAATAGCCGGGCGTTGTGGCGGGCGCCTGTAGTCCCAGCCACTTGGGAGACTGAGTCAAGAGAATCGCCTAAGCCCAAGGATTTGGAGGTTGCTGTGAGCTGTGTGATGCCATGGCACTCTACTGAGGGCGATAAGAGACACTGTCTCTACAAAAAAAAAAAAAAACCAGCATGTTTACCAAAGATTACTACATTCACATAAACTTAAAAAGCATTTGGACTTATTTATTTAATTTGAGAGCTTCTTTTATATATAAGCCAATTTGGGTACCATGTAGACACACATATGTGCATACATAAAACACATACACATGCACACAGAGTTTAATACCTTTTATTTTAGAACTCTAGAGCCATGAGAGCCTCTGAAGTTTCATATAAATCTCCATGCATATTTTTATTTCTCTTTCCCTGCCCATCAGCGAGCATCCCTTAAGACAGAGGTATCTTTTAACCTTTTAGATAAGGGGTATCCAAACTTTTGGCTTATCTGGGCCACAATGGAAGAAGACTTGTCCTGGGCCACACATTAAATATACAGCCACTAACAAAAGCTGAAGAGCAATATAAGAAAAAAGACCATGAATAATCTTCTTGATATCTACCACCATAGTTAAGCAAAAAAGGTCTTCACGTAATAATCCTAATTATGCAATGGCCCATTCAGTGAGTCTTTTTAAATTATTGAGCAAGTCTTATGTTTATGATCACTGACATAGGAAATGTACATAAAATATCTTTTTTGTATATTTTTATAATAAATGTAAAAGAAAAGTAAGCAACATAAAACTAGTAGGATATTTGATATGGTATTTGAGAAACTAATGCATCAATATCTGGTTGTATGGAAATAGTTGCAATTCCCAGTGAATTTTCAAAGTGCTAATCAGATATTTTGGCTCTAATTTTAGTCTTATTGTACTTCATTTAAATTTATTTATTTATTTAGACAGAGTTTCACTATGTCACTCTGGGTAGAGTGCCGTGGCATCCCAGCTCAAGCAACCTCAAACTCTTGGCTTAAGTGATTCTCTTGTCTCAACCTTCCAAGTAGTTGGGACTTTCATTTAAATTTAGATGCTGCCAAAAAGCAATGACATGAAAGAAGTGTCACTGTGAAGCAGGGATATTTGTCTCTGGGAAGATGGGACCTATAAAAGTCCATTAAAGAGACATGATCAAATTTTTCTTTCTTTCTTGTTTTTTTTTTTTTTTTTTCTTTGAGACAGAATCTTAATCTGCCCTGGGTAGAGCGCCATGGTATCACAGCTCACAGAAACCTCAAACTCTTGGGCTTAGGTGATTCTCTTGCCTCAGCCTCCCAAGTAGTTGGGACTATAGGCACCTGGCTATTTTTTGATTGTATTTATCATTGTTGTTTGGTAGGCCCAGGCTGGATTCGAATCTGCCAGCTCCAGTGTATGTTGCTGGCACCCTAGCCACTGAGCTACAGGTGCCAAGTCAAATTTTTCTCTGTTTAAATGTCAAATTACAGCTCTGTGCATTCCATTAGAAAATTGGCAGATAACATATTTATGTCAAATGAAAATGGAGTCACAAATGCACCAAAATCTTGATAATTTTCCCAGAAATCTTGAAATTTGTTTTCAGATTCTTGTATCAAATCAAAAATCAAGCTTACATATTTTTTTGCTGTTGATAGGACTATGTTTAACCAATTTGTCAAAATGCATAAAATTGTTTGCCTTACTTTAAGCTTGCCATAATTTGAGTTTCATTTGGAATATTGTTATGGTTTGAAACGTATTGATAAGTTGGTTTTCACCTTGAAGGCACATGTTTAACTCATTTAAATGAGCAGTTAAATCCACTAAAAATGCTAATCTATGCCAGTTTTCATTGTCAAGTTCTGGCACAAATTTGGTTTTTGATACCATGAAGGACTTGATAATATATGGCAAATCATAAAATCTTTTCAACATTTGGCCTTGACTTAGCCACCTTATTTCTGAAAAGCAAATAATGTTTCCATAGTCAACATCAATACTTATAAGGAATTCTTGGAACTGGCAGGGGATTCAATCCCTTGGCCCTTAGGAAATTCAGAGTCTTAATGAAAATTTGCATGATGTTATTCATTTTTTAAATTTTTTGTGTATAAATTTTCTTGATGTACTATGCAATGATGCCTCATCAAATGTGAGTTTTGGGTGGCAATTGCAATGTCCTCTATTAATCTTACAAATCCCTCTTTTTTACCAACAATCACCTGGTTTGCCTAATAAGCCCTGAGAATGCTAAATCAAAATAATTTGGTTAGTTCCCCCTCTCACAAATCAAATGGTTGGGGGCTTGTCCAACCCAAAGCAAATAAGAATTCCTTCAGAATCTCCCATATAATCCTCACCTGCCTGGACGCAAAAGTCAAAATCCAAATCGAGAGTTCCTTTTTTAGGCAATCAGGAGGCAATCACCAATGTGGTAGAGGCCAGTAAGAATGTGAGGAAGGCTAGTAAGGGTGGAGCTGGTGGGACAGTATAAAGCCACCCACCAGCAAATATGAACAGCAGCTGCTAAGAAAGTTTTTGATCTCTCTCTGCTCAGCAGCCACCAGCAATTCCATCCGAGATGAGCCGCCATCATTCTTGTCAAAACTGCAAGGGGGCTTTGGTTTAGGTCCACCTGCTCATTGCACAAAGACCCAATTAGTGAAACAACTAAGGATTGCCAAGGAAGAAGGAATTTTTTAAATGACAGTCATCTTGTGGGGACAGTAGGAGAGGCTGCCTGAAATCAGACTGACTGGGAATATCCGGGCTTTTAAAGGAGGGGCCACACACCTCGGAGCAGGCTGAGGTGTAACAAACAAGGGGCTACTGCCTTGGCATCAGGTTGTAGGGCTCAGTGAACCTTGGAGTCAGGAAGTCTGCCTGGAGCTTTCCAAAACTCAGCTCCTTTGTCTTGCAGAAAATCCACCATTTCTAGGAAACAAAAGGTCAAGTAGTTAATTAAGGAAGATTATATAAGATCATTGAAACTTCTCCAATGGGGGACCAGTCTTAGTAGTTAGAAACTTCCTAATCAGAAGTATAATTGTTGTAGGTGAAATAGGGACATGGTCCTAGTCCTGGTAGAAGGTGTAATGAAGCATAATTAAATATTAACTTTAATAGCAAATGAGGGAAACCTTGCTGCTATGAGTGAAGGTTTCTATTTAAGGATGTTGACAATAGTGTAATATATCATGTTGAAAATAGAATACAGCTTAATTGGCAGCCCTAAAATATTGACTTGATAAACAATTGTAAGTCTAAATGATTATTATTCAGGGATTAAATGTGCTGTGAAAAAATATTCAGTGACCTGAAAAACTGTTTATAACGTGCACAAATAGTATGTAAAGGATCTCAATTTTATATCAAAATCTGCAACATGTGTGTGCAATATGTGTGTGAAAAATAAATTAATAAAAAGGCTGCAGGAGATATGCCAAAAGAGGTCATTTGGGGATGGTGAAGTTTTGAGTATATGTTAGTTTCTTCTTTTTCTAGCTAAGTTATCATAAATAAAAGAGTTACATGACAATTTTTTTTTTAAAGTAAATATTTCCTAAAACTTAAGTAGTCATCCGTTGTCCTAGAGCAGAGGGTAGGTTTGGGTGAAGGTTAAAGGAGATGAAGAAGGCAGCCTGGCCAGCGCCCAGGTTCAGAGATTAACTTGGAAGATTTAACAACTTCAAAGATGATTGGCCTCTATTTATCTTCACCTGATTGGACACAAGTAGAAGTTGAGCAAGGAGTTATTTTTATCTGGCTGCTAAAAGTGGTGGGAAGATCTGCTTTTTATTATGACAAAACAAAACAAAAAAAAGTTTAGGTTCCAAGGAGATTTGTTCTGCACTCTAGATCACTATGTATTAGTGCTTTGGAAACCGGAGAGTGAAGAAGCTCTTTGGGAATCTCTGTGGAACAGAAGGTTAAAATGGGATTTTCTGCTGACAAGAGCAACCAATGAAATTTGCCAAGTCCCACATATCATAAAAGAAGATGATAGACTACCTAATTCACTGTTTCTTTCTGGACAATACGATGGGGCCTGATACATCTAAGTCAAATATATTTTTAATCATTCTGAAAAAAATACAGACTTATAATGGAAATACAGAATAGTAGAAGGAAAAAAATGCCTGTAATTCCTTATACCATAGAAAATCTCCATTAATGGTTAAAAACCGAGGTGAAATAATGATGGCATTTGGCCAAGGGAACAGCATTAAACTTTGGCTTATTTTATTTTATTAGGATCTCACTATATTGCATTTTTATTTTATTTTTAACCCTCAACATAGCAAGTATTTTTCCTCTTTTAATAAACTGCTTGATATAAACTAAAAGTTTTTCTTGCTTTCCTCCCATTTCTAGCCATGTAGGTTATTTCCTACCTCATCCCCTTGTAATAGATGAAGTATAAAGAAAACACTTTTGCATGGAAAGAATTTTCCATCAACTGACAGCTCTCTGACTATGGACAAGTCCATTTACCTCTGTATTCTCAGTTTCCCCACCTGTAACATAAGCTGGTTAAATTAGATGGGTTCTGAGGTCACTTTCAGTTCTGAAATTCAATGATTCTAAGGCATGCATGGCCTAGCGTGTGACCCCTCTTCAACCCTGTTATCTGATTCTGACCTTCCACTCTTCTTACACATCCACCTGTCTTTCTTGTCTTCTGCCTGACCCAGACCAGTTCATGCCATAGTTCCTGATTGAGCAAACCAAATCTCCAGATGTTTCTGTGAGACCTCCCATGTCTCATTCCAAGATCTTTTTCAGAAGCCTGTAAACAAAATATCAGAGCTATCTAGGACACAATCTTCTTCCAGATGTTTGGGGTAGACTTGTTTTGATGACCTCTGCCTGGTGGAGATAAAAATGACTAGTATGGTAACCCCATCATTAAATTGAACCCTGCTCTCCAAGTCCTTCCTGGCTTAGAGGGAATACTAGATGGTGAACTCCAGATCTGATAGCATGTGCTTTAAATTCCAAAATAGCCCTGCCTAGTGTATGTTTTATTTTAAACCAGAAGGAAATTTTCTAGCAGTGCTCTGAAAGATATAGTCAGGGAATCAATAATAAAATCAATGGCAACTGAGACAGACATATAAGGTGGGAGAGAAATTTTGGCTAGTTTGAGGAGGGGAAGGACAGGAAAAATAGCATGGACTATTTCAAGCACTGGTTGGTAAGTTTCGAGGTGACTGTGTAATTGAAGGGGGAGGGAATAGAAAGACTAAAGCAACAGGCCCAAACAATGAATGAAGTCAGAACTCTAGGGGAGATGATGTGCCCCGAAGGAGGCACAGGAAGAGTTTCAGTGGGTAAAGTTCTGACATTTGTTAGCCGTCATAATCACTGTGGGTAGGCAACACTCAAGTGAAATTATTGTCCTCCCAAAGGAAGGGAAAGGGAATTGTGACTTATTTGAATAACAGGTGATTTGGCTAGACCCAGAACTCACTGCGTTCTGACCTTTCCCCTTGGGGGTACTCTCAAGAAAAATCTGTAAAACAATGAAAAACAAATATAATGGCCAAAAGTCAAAATGAAGGAAATGGAAAGGGTATGCACATTTAATATTTGCTCAAGAGCCAGGAACATTTGAGTTAAGTACCAGATCATAGTCACATTTTCTAATAAAAGCTTTGAAGGAAAGACAATAATAAATAGATATCTATATAACATGTACTCTGTGCTAGGCAATGCCATAAGCACTTAAATTTATTAGCTTATTTAGTCCTCAGGGCCGATGTCATGTTGAGAGAAGGCCAGCATGTTGGATGGGTCATTCACTTGGGGATTGAAGTCAACCTAGATGACGTCAAGGCCTGAGGTGGAGAAGAAGATGGCAGGCCAGGGATCACACTCTGTGAATAAGGACACGCCCCTGGGAGACTTAGAGGGACAAAAATGGAGAAAGACACACAGTATCTTGAATTTCTGGGTGATTAGTCATTCCTTTGTTTGCTTGACAGTTATTGAGATTTGTTATAGGTATGCCAAAGTTCAACTTTAAAAATAACGTCAAATTGTTTTAAATGGTCCTTACACTTACACTCCTACCACTGATGTTTACAAGGTCCAATTAATGCTTTTCATTCTAGCACTTGATCTTGGTAGACCTTCTAATTTTTTATATTTCAAATAGTTTAATAACAAATGACATCTAATTTTGACTTGATTTGTATTTCACTCATTATTCTTACAGAGGTATGTTGGTAGATGTATACAAGAATGGGTATAGCAGCACCAATCATAATAGCAAATAGCTGGAGAGAGCTCAAATGTCCTTTAGCAGGAGAACGGCTAAAATATTGGGATATTCTTATGAGGTAATATTTACAGCAGAGAAAGTAGAGAAAATTAAAGAATTACTGAATTACTGTTATAGATAAGATTGCTTAAAAAAAAAAAAAAAAGAAGAAGAAACAAGTTCCCAGAAAAATATAGACAGTATAATATACTTTTTATGAAGTTAGAAAGCCAAAACAATGAATGGCTTGTGCATATAAACTGTTTTTGTTTTTTTTTAAGCAAGAAAATGAGAAAGAGAAAATTCAAGATGGAGAAAAAAGAAATTTAAATTCTCAGCAGGGTGAGGATAGGGTGAAGAAAGAGCTCACAGAGATGCAGATATAGACAATGTTCTCATTCTTGGGCTGGGTGGTCGGTTCATAGATGCTCATTATAAAAATAATTAAATTCAAGAGAATAAATAAAATGAAAGAGTGTCATGCCTAGATTACTACTGATGCTATTTCATGAACCAAGGATTATGAATGTTCTAATTCTGTGTGCCTGATTCTAGAAAACAAAATAAAACATTTATTGAATTCCCAGCGAGTTGGGCCCTGTGCTGTAGATGTATTCTGCAATAAAAAGAAACCCTAAACTCTCAATGTGTTGCAGCTACAAAGATTTCTTTTTCTCCCTTAAATTGTATGCCAACTATGGGTCAACAGAGGGTTTTGGCTTAGGGAACCAGGCTGATATAATAGAACAACCAACATCCTGGTTGTTGCTGGCTCCCATATATTGATTTCCTTGCCAATCAAAAGATTCTCAGAGTTTTCTCCTTTAATTTCTAAGCCTGGGATCAATGAAGCAAAAAAAAAAAAATAAATAAAATAAAAAAGGAATTGAGATGGTGACAATGATGAGGAATGCCAAATACGAGAAAATAAGACCTTAGGGTTGAGGACTTAGGTGGAAATATTACTTGATGTGGAATTCTTGATTTTCAAAAAAATTTTTTTCATATATACACATTCTCTCTCAGGCAATGAAGTCACAGTATCCATAGTCCACTCAGTATTGAGCTTTGGTCCTACTAAATACAAGGATTTTTCACTAGATACCAGCAAAGGCAATCAAGATGATTCCTTGTTCTGACACAGTAACTGAGCTTACTCAAATGTCTCTGCTAATTTGTCTAACTTTTTTCTTTTTTTTTTTGAGACTTTATTTTTCTTTTATTTTTAGTTGACATGTAAAGATTGTATGAAGTTATGAGACACAGTGATTTTTTTTATTATTTTTTATTAAATTATAACTTTGTACATTGATGCATTTATAGGGTTCAAGGTATTGCTTCAATATACAATGTGAAATGTGTACATTGAAGTAAGTAACACATCCATCACAATTTAGCTTTTTCTTGATAATCCCTTCAAATTTGTTAGTAACTGGGAGAAACCAGAATATACTTGAGTTTATAGAGTTTCAAGCCAATGTAGAGATTTCTCAGTACAAGCAATTAGATGATTATTCCCCATTTTTCCTTTATCCAGATTTATTCTCTGGTAAATGTGAAGAGTTAGGATTCTTAGTAAAACCTCCTTTTGCTCATTCCTTAATTGATTCTCGCTTAAAAATTCCATTATCAGTTTCTGGTTTCCTAATGATGATTAGCCTTTATTATTGAATCATTCATTCAGTATAAACATTTGCACTCAAACTTTTCTAGAAATTACACATATAAAACAGCAAATAGCACTGCTGGTGGGAATGCACACTAATACGTTCCTTCTGGAAGAATGTTTGGAGAATACTTAGAGACCTAAAAATAGACCTGCCATTCGACCCTATAATTCCTTTACTAGGTTTATACCCAGAAGACCAAAAGTCACAATATAACAAAGACATCTGTACCAGAATGTTTATTGCAGCCCAATTCATAATTGCTAAGTCATGGAAGAAGCCCAAGTGTCCATCGACCCACGAATGGACTAGCAAATTGTGGTACATGTATACCATGGAATATTATGCAGCCTTAAAGAAAGATGGAGATTTTACCTCTTTCATGTTTACATGGGTGGAGCTGGAACATAGTCTTCTTAGCAAAGTATCTCAGGAATGGAAGAAAAAGTATCCAATGTACTCAGCTCTACTATGAAGCTAAATTATAGCTTTCACATGAAGGCTATAACCCAACTATAGCACAAGACTATGGGGAAAGGGCCAAGGAAGGGGAAGGGAGAGGGGAGGTTTAGGTGGAAGAAGGGTAATGGGCGGGGTCACATCTACGGTGCATCTTAGAATGGGCACAGGTGAAACTTACTAAATGCAGAATACAAATGTCTACATACAGTAACTAAGAAAATGCCATGAAGGCTACGTTGAACAGTTTGATGAGAATATTTCGGATTGCATATGAAACCCGCACATTGTACCCCTAGATTGCACTAATGTACACAGCTATGATTTAACAATAAAAATAACTAAATTAAAAAAAAAAGAAAAAAACATTCTGGTACAAAAAAAAAAAAAAACCACAGCAAATAGACCATAGCGTGGTACTTAATAAGCCCTTGATAACTATGAATGTATTAAAATAATTATTCATCAAGTCCAGTTGAGACTGTACTTGGAAATTTTCACGTCTGACCCCTGTTCCAATGGATTTTATAGACTTCTGCACTCCGGCATTACAACTATTTGTTCTTAAGCAATAGCAATTGTGAAATAAAACAAAGGGAGTCACACAGAGTTTAGGCTGAGGGTAGGGAAACTATAGGATAAGAAAAAAATTCCTTGAGAATTTGTTGAAAATTAAGACCATGTTTTTTCTTATTTCTTTTTCTCACAGGTTGCCCACCTATTGGACACAGGTGTTGTTCTAGGACAATAATCATCCAGAAATGTGGATGGAGAAGTCACTGAAAAAGTCTTTGCAGAAGTTCAGGGGACCTGTTCTCCTGGATGTCCTAACCATTCCTCCCCCTTTGAAATGCTAACCTATCACCATGCATGTTAGTGATCTCAGAAATACAGGAAAATGCTCCTTTAGCCTTGTGACACAGACTTTGGCTTATGACAAAAGGATCCAAACATCTATTTTTTCTTTCTTACTTCAAAGGCTTGGTATCAGGCCTGATGTACTTGCTTTGTCCATCCCCCTACCACCACACACACACACTCTGACCTAATTTGCAAACCCCTGCAGCTCTCTTTTGCACACTTTCCCATGTGAGGTTATTTATCTTCCTTAACAGTCAACTCGAATTATTCGAGGAGAATGCACCCCCAAGCTCAGTTGATAATCTATTCCAGTGCTGAATTACTATTGTAATCGCAAAGTTCCTAAAATAGCACGTGTCTCTGCACAGCTGCAATCACATCTCCCTCTGCTCAAAACTCTTTCCTGTCTCTCGTTACTCTTGGCCCTGGAGGCCCCAAGTGATCCAGCTTCTGGTGGCCTTGGCAGCCTCACTTGGGTCCCTGCACCATCCCTTTGCTCTCAAGGTTCTGGTCTGTTTCCTCCTCCTGAAGATTCCTCCTCCTCTACCCCTGAGTAATTCTTGTTCTTTCTTTGGTCTCATTTTATTTATTTTATTTTATTTTATTTATTTATTTTTTTGTTGTTTTTTGGCCAGGTCTGGGTTTGAACCCGCCACCTCTGGCATATGGGACCGGTGCCCTACCCCTTTGAGCCACAGATGCCACCCATTTGGTCTCATTTTAAACCCCACTTCCTCAGGGTAGGCTTCCCTAACCCCCTAGATGTGGTTAGACCTCCCGCTGTACACAGACCACAGTAGTAATTATGAGTTTATTATTTATGTAATTATTTCCTTAATGGCTGACTTCCTCTCTCTGCTGTGACTTCCATGAGGACAAGGATCATGCCTGTTCTGTTGACTGTGGTATCTTCAGTCTCCTGTATAGTACGTGGCACATAATAGGTTATTACTACATATTTTCTGAATGAAGGGATGTACAGACAGATATTGGAATCTCTTTCCAATTAACATGTCCATGATTGGAGTCAGAAGTAATGAAAATTTTCTGGATTTATGATCTGCCACCCCGTCACCTCTGATGCCATAGTTTCTTTTCTTTTTTAACTTTTCATTTTGAGATAATCATAGATTCACAGGCAATTTTAAGAAATAATGCATATTCTCACCTAACAGGCACAACAAAAGTGTATATGGCACACCTCTGGGGTGAAGTCCTCAACTACAACTTGGACTTTACCTAGCAAATGCAAATAATGTAACCTAATCATTTGTTTCTCCCAATTAGCCACAGCATGCATCACTGTAGGAGAATGTCTGAACCAGGAAATTGACATTGATAGAATCCACCAATCTATTCAGATTTTGCCAGTTTTAGATGTACTCATTGTGTGTGTGTATTGAGTTCCATGTAATTTTGTCACATGCAACCACCACCACAATCAAATATAGAAGAGCTCCATCAGAAGGGTCCCTCATGTCATCCGGTTAAGAGCCACAACCAACTCCTTCCCGCCACTCCCCCAACCTCTGGCTACCAGTAATCTGACCCATGACATCTATGATTTTATTATTCTAAAAATGTTATATAAATTGAGTTTAATAGTATATAAAATTTTGATTGGCTTTTTCCACTCAGCCCGATTCCTTTTTGATCCACCTAAGTTGTTACATATAAAAGGAGAAAATCAGTACTTTTCTCCTTTGACTGCAGAATAGCATTGCATGAGATGGATTTCTCACAGTTTGGCCATTTGCTTATCGTAGGACATTTGGGTTGTTTTCAGTTTAGGGTCATTACAAATAAATCTGCTGTAAAAATTTATGTACAGATTTTTGTGTTTTCATTTCTCTGGGATAAATGCTTAAGGGTACATTTGCTGGGTCATATGGTAAGCACATGTTTACTTTTTAAAGCAATTGCCAAATTGCTTTTGGAGTGTACCATTTAACATTCTTGCTAGCAATATATGAGGGATCTGGTATCTCCGCATGCTTACCAGCATTTGGTGTTGTCACTAATTTTTAAACAATTTTAGCCATTGTGACAGTTTCATAGTGCTGCCTCATTGTAGCTTTGTTTTGTATTTCTGTAACGGCTAATGATGTTGAATGACCTTTTGTATACTTATTTGTCACGTACATATCATCTGCTGTGACATGTGTCCCTTACCCTTTTTCTAACTTTTGAATTTTTTTATTTAACCATTGAGTTTTCAGAGTTCTTTAGATATTCTATACCAGTGTTTTAAAATCTTTTTTATCTCATGGCACACTTGACCCCATAGTTAAACTTTCCCAGCACATTTAAATTATCTTGATCAAAAAATTAAAAGAGTAAAATAAAGAATGTTCTTACTGTGTTTTGAACTTCTTTCAAAAATAATTTCATTAGTAATCTTTAAAAACTTTTTTTTTTTTTTTTTTTGGCCGGGGCTGGGCTTGAACCCGCCACCTCTGGCATATGGGACCGGCGCCCTACCTGCTGAGCCACAGGCACCGCCCATCTTTAAAAACTTTTGCACACCAGTGTGCCATGGTACACTGGTTGAAAATCACTGTTTTAGACACTAGTGACTGCTGGTTTACCTCCTTTGTTTTCAGAAGAGAAAACTGAGGAGCAGAGAGAAAAAATGCTCATCATCCTTAATCATCAGAGAAATGCAAATCAAAACTACTTTGAGATATCATCTAACTCTAGTAAGATTAGCCCATATCACAAAATCCCAAGACCAGAGATGTTGGTGTGGATGTGGAGAAAAGGGAACACTTATACACTGCTGGTGGGAATGCAAATTAATACATTCCTTTTGGAAAGATGTTTGGAGAAAACTTAAAGATCCAAAAATAGATCTGCCATTCAATCCTATAATTCCTCTACTAGGTATATACCCAGAACACCAAAAATCACATTATAACAAAGATATTTATACCAGAATGTTTAGTGCAGCCCGATTCATAATCGCAAAGTCATGGAAAAAGCCCAAGTGCCCATCGATCCACGAATGGATTAATAAATTATGGTATATGTACACCATGGAATATTATGCAGCCTTAAAGAAAAATGGAGACTTTACCTCTTTCATGTTTACATGGATGGAGCTGGAACATATTCTTCTTAGTAAAGTATCTCAAGAATGGAAGAAGTATCCAATATACTCAGGCCTACTATGAAACTAATTTATGGCTTTCATATGAAAGCTATAACCCAGTTATAACCTAAGAATATGGGGAGGGGGGAGAGGGAGGGGTGGGAGAGGGTAGGTGGGCGGTGGGAGGGTGATAGGTGGGATTACACCTGCGGTGCATCTTACAAGGGTACATGTGAAACTTAGTAAATGTAGAATATAAATGTCTTAACACAATAACTAAGAAAATGCCAGGAAGGCTATGTTAACCAGTGTGATGAAAATGTGTCAAATGGTCTATAAAACCAGTGTATGGTGCCCCGTGATCACAAATGGTGCCCCATGATCACAGCTATGATTTAATAAAAAAAAAATTGGACACTAATTAAAACAATCTTAAAAGGCTATCTGCTAATATAATGGATATATAAAATGTAACAGGCCTTAAAAATGTTCATTACTCCTGTCCTTGAGCTGCTTTTTCCAGATAGTACACATTAACCAAAATGGCTATGAAGTTGCTTTCTGAAATCTTTCTCCTGTCTGAAAGAACAATCTTAGAAGATACATACAAAATCTACCTTTGATGCTCGAAAAAAAAAAAAAAAGAGGTAAACTGACTTTCCTAGTCATTTAGCAGCCGAGAAGGGAAAAGCCAAAATCTTCATCTCCTGAACCTCCATGTGGTGCTTTCCCCATAGCTCACGTCAATGTCTCTCTGACTCAGCAACCTGCCCCCCATTTAGCCCTTACAATTTCTCTGAACAAAACACTCCTTCTCTGGGCATACTGCCTTCCAGGGCAAACAATAGCAATCTAACATTGGTTCTCTTATTGAATATTCTCAACACAAAGAAATGATAGGTGTTTGAGATGATGGATATTTTGATTACCTTGATCTGATCACTATATATTATGTATATATTGAAACATCACTATGTACTCCATTAAAATGTAAATTATATGTCAATTAAAAATAAAATTAAGAAAAAGTTGGCCTTTTAAACTTTCTTGCCTGTGTTTGTCATTCTGTGTCCTTATATGATCCAGAGAAAGGCACAGCGGATGCTGTGACGTGTTACCAAATCTCCTGGTAGCAGTGAAGGACTCTATTCCCCCAGCTGCAGAGAGCATTGTCCACAGAGCCTACAACTGTTGATCCTCTTCAGAATTGTGTAAAGAAGGTCACTTCACCCAAATTCAAGACCTCTTCCTGGATCAGCTGATGACTAGTGACTGTGAAGGTAAAAGGCCCTGCCCAATTTTGTACAAGTCCTTGGAGCCATCCCAGATCTAGAGCTTTCCAAGTAGTTCCCTAAAGCTGTGTTGAGATCGCATTACAGCCTGCTTTCTTTACCCCATCCAACTTCCTTCCTTGCCTTCTGCAGGTATGAATTGCAAGTGCAATCTGGAACATATTTCCTGTAGACTGTTCTCTCTGTGTCTGAATCAACTTTCTAGGGACCCAGCCTGTGACAGTTGGTGCCAAAAGTTGTTTGAGGAACCAGATGTGCAGATGATTTTATAGTTGGATCACTTGCTGCTCAGTGGCAATGATGACCTCTGCCACTCATCAGATAGCACCTGGCACAAAGTAGCAGTGCACTTAATAACAACTCGCACCAGTGGTGAAGTGGAAAGGTATTTCAGAAAGAAGAGACTGCTCTACAGGTGCCATGTAGCAGGTGTTTATATGGGGAAAGCAATTCTAAAGGCAGTGAAATTGGGAGGCCAACCCTAACCCAATGGACAGTTTAGGAGCTAGATAATGAAAAGCTGGGAGGGATTAACTGGCAATTAAAGCCTAAGTATGAAAGCCAGAAGGCTTTCCTGGTAGCTTATAGAGAGCCTCTCACCTTCCGCAGCCTGAGGGCTAAGAAGCTGAAGTCCATGGTTTAATTGTAAGATTAGCAGAACTCTAAAGAAAGCTAAAGTCTCAATTTAGGCATTCTATGGTGTCAAGATTTTCACTCCTGTTGAAATAGAATGGGACCTTGACACATGAGATGGGTCTGAATTGTTGCCATAAAAAATCTTGAATTTCAGTATTTCTCTATTTTGTGGGCTCCCATAAGGAGTTAATTTCTTCTTATTAAACACCAGTTTTGTTCCCATATGAGAAGATCATGCAGAATTCTCTCGCCTGTGGGAAAACCTGTGTCCCTCTCAGAACCTGTCCCACCTTCCCTGGTCACCAGCCAATCTCTAGGGTTAAATCACAGTCTAACTTGGCTGAAGATTGATCTGGGCCTAGTAAGGGAGAGAAGGTTCTAGACCCTAAGGAGCTGCAGGCCTTGCCAACATGTGCCTGTGGGAGCCAGGAGACGTAAGTAGCACTGGCATTTGCAGGTGTGCCATTGGGAGGATTTATCAACAGGGGAGAATTCCGGAACAGAGGATTTAGTGCCTTGACAAAGATATCTGCAGAAGGCATGAAGGTGCTACTAATTGGCTCCCACAAGTGTGGAAAAAGCCCATATGAAGTGAAGTAGAAATGCATTATTGTCCTAGCTACGGAAGAAGAACATAAAAGACTCAAAAGTGGTCAGCACTCTACAGTGGTATACTGTGGAAGGCCAGAAAACCCACCAGGGGACTACGCCTCACAGAGGGCCCATGCGGTGAACCACAGACAGAAGGATAAGGAATGCACCAGGGAGAGGAGCTCCAGCACCCCGGAGAAGTTCAGGGGTAGGCGTCATGTGTAGGGTGGTGCCAATCGTAGCAGATGGAGTTACAGAGCTGGGCTCCCTGACAACAGAGGGGATGAGAGAACCCTAAAACAAGAGCTGCAAGTAGTGCCATGCGAGCCTCAGAAGACAGGTGGGTAAAATTTATCATAAACAGGCTTAAGGACAGAGCAATGGGGGGGCCTGACCTACACAGGATGATAGAGATGGTTGACACAAGTTCCTATCATTATAAACAAAATAGATGGGCGGGTAATAAGAAAACTATTCAACCTGTGTGAGCAAAAGAAATCAAAAGTATATGAACAAGATGCTGAAGGCAGTTGCCCAACAGAAAGTCATGACCTATTGCCCAGTTCTAGATCTGACCCAGTTTCAAACCCAGAATGCACTGAAGGAGAGGTCGGATCCCCATGAAAAAGGACTCTGCAAGACCATAATGAGTGAACAGGTAAAGATTCCCCCGGTTCTCTCCTACAGGAAACTGCAGACACTCAGGTGACCACATGTTGTGGAACAGGAAATATCGATACATTTCGAGACTGTAGGACATAGGGTCTGAATTGACACCAATACACAGAAAGTCAAAGCATCAACATGGGACCTCATTTAGACTAGAGCCACAGGACACTTGCCAATAAATGGAGCTCAGGCCCCTTTCTGGTTTGCAATGTGTTCACTGGGCCCATGGACTTTGCCAGCAATACATTTTTCAGTCCTTGAATGTATAGTTGGAGAAGACACATTTGGTAGCAGGCACAATCTTCATTCATACTAGTTCCTTGGCCTGTTGGGTAAGAGCTGTTGCAATGAGAAAGGCTAAATGGAAAGCTCTGAAATTATATCTCTGCTCCTGTGTCAAAGAAGTAAGTAAAAAAATTATATCTTGGAGGAAGGACAGAAATGAGCACCATCCTTGGAATCCTGAAGGATGTGAGGGTAATGATTCCCCATCCTAGCTCTACTTAATTCATCTGGACGAGCCCTGATAAAACCAGACAGATCCTGGAGGATGACTGTAGATACTGCAAGATAGTGCCAATTTCAGCTCCCGCCCCAGAGGGTAGCCCTTTTAGGGAGGATTAGCATAGCTTCAGATTAATGTTATGTGGTCACTGATGGAGACCATCTATTCTTTTGCTTCTATATCAGAAGAAATACATCTGGAAAAGTTCAGATTCAGTTGGGACAGGTAACTCTATACATTTGCAATCTTGATCGTAGGCTATGCTAACTCCTAGACACTGGACTGGCTGGACATCCCACAGAGCATGCACTGGTCCACTATATAGGTGGAATTATGCTAATTTGATCAGATTAAAAAAAATTAATAGCTAGTTCATTAGAAGCCCCATGCACTTCAGAGGATAGAGGAAAAAAAGCTATGAAAATTTAGAGAGCTCCATATTAGAAAAACATTTAGGTATTCAGTGGCATGTCAGAACCTACCCTTTGCAGGAAAGCACAAATGATTCGTATATCACCTTCCAGCATGAAGTTCAACACCTGGTAGGCCTGTTGCACGACACCTGGGAATACTGCTCCAACCCATATACTATATACATGCAAGGTTGCCAGTTTTGATTGGGGCTCAGAGCCGGAAATGACCATATAGCTGGTCAAGGCTGCTGCATATTTGGCCCTGACACATTCTTAAGACTCACATGACTTATGATAGTAGAAGTATCTTCAATGGTGAGAAAAGACTCCATGTAGAGATTATGTCAAGTTCCAAAGAAGAATCACAATGAAGACCCCTGTGATTCTGGAGTAAGACCATGACAACTCTAGAAAATAATAATATGCCTTCTGAAAAACAGCCCTTGGCATGCCAGGGAGCCACGGTAGAGGTGGAGTGACTGATCCTGAGACAAGAAACGACCATGGAGTCCAGTTGTCCACCATGTGCAGCAGAGTTCTGTCAGAGCTGCCAAGTCGTGGGTTTGGGCAGCAACCGTCCCTTGCAAGATGGAAGCAGCAGAGCACATAAAGGATTGGACAGGGGCACAAGCAAGATGTATGAGCAGATGGCCTAACCCTGTGCCACACCTATGACCAGGTGTACGACACATTTAACAATCAGCTGATGGATGAGGCAAAAACCTGAGCTGGATTCAAAGACAGCTTGGCTCCACATGTAAGTTCAAGTCACAATCCTAGCAGGGGCCGTTAGAACAGAGTATCTGCAGAAAGCATGGCTTCTGTTACGCAGTGGACAGCAAGAACAATGTAGGCCCCCAAGTAACTCATTTGGATGCCTTTGGATACTCCCTTGTCCGTACTTGATGACAGATGGGTTGCTACAGAAACAAGGCATGGGGCAGGATGGGCAGGATGACCAGCGAGTGAGATTCCTCAGGAATGAGGAGCGGGGTGATGCCCAAGTAAGCCACCCAGACCAGCAGAGGTGCTAGCTGAGAGGAGGGAGACTCCATATGAGATGATGACTATCAGCCGTGACACAGAAACCACCCCCGGTGATCAGTGGTGCAGCTTGTCCTACCTCATCTTTCCCCTTCTAAGTTTCTCTCAGCAGAATCTTCACCCATCCTTCACCCTGACCCCTGGAGTTCTAGAGGAAATGCTTCTAGAACTTAAATTCGGGGGCTCATCAGTTTACAGAGATATTGTAGCAGATGCCGTGATATACCACCCAGATCCCTCTTCAGCCCTGGAGGGTTTGTTCCTTCCTCTACTTGAGTAGTACTGTGTGCAGTCACCCTCGGCTGTCAGCCCTTTGCAATATTTGTCTTGGCTGAAGAGACTTGCTTTGCCCTGGGTCACATGCCTCATTTCTATAGCAGTCAATATTCAAAGATGGCAGGAACGTGTTGCTGAAGAATACTGGCTTCTTGGTGATTGCTAAGTCTTCTCAACACAGGAAGTACTCTGCTCATTGTAGTTTACAGTACTTTTCTGTTTGTCTGAGCTCGAAGCTAGTAAGGAATGAATGTCTGAAGACTTGAAGGTTAATACCAAATCAAGGGGCCATCTGGCCTCACAGAAAGGCCTCCAGGCTCAGAGGTGGGCTTGGTAAAGGAGTAGGTAGAAGCTAAAGAATTTTTTTTTTTTTTGAGACATAGTCCCTGTTGCTGCAGTTAGAGTGCCATGTTCACAAACAACCTGAAATTCCTGGGTTCAAGTGATCCTCCTACCTCAGCCTCTAGAGCTGAGACTATAGGTGCCAACCATAATGCCTGGCTAATTTGTTTTTATTTTTTCAATAGAGATGGGGGTCTTGCTCCTGCTCAGGCTGGTCTCCAACTCCAAGGGATCTGCCCACCTTGGCCTCCCAGAGGGTTAGGATTACAAGCTGAGCCACCTCACTATGCAGAGGCTAAATAATTTAATAAGCAGCATTCTGCCTACAAACAACATTAATTAATTAATCATCAAATTAATTCCCTCCTCCTCTGAAATCTTACACCACTTGCAGTGTGTGTCATAAAATGTAATAACTGAATATTATTTTATTTCACTCTTGTTTTACGTGTGATCATTTCCTCTGAGGGGGGAATAGGGTCTTGCTCTATTGCCAGGGCTAGAGTCCAGGGGCATCATCATAACTCACAGCACCCTCAAACTCCTAGGCTTAAGGAATCCTCCTGCCTCAGCCTCTTGAGTTGCTGGGATTATAAGCGTGCGCCACCACATCCAGCTAATTTTTATTGTAGAGATGAGGGTCTGGCCACGTTGCCCACACTGGTCTTGAATTCCTGGCCTTAAGCGATCCTCCTGCCTCAGCCTTCCAAAGTGCTGGGATTTTAGGCATGAGCCACTGCAACTGGCCCCATTTGTGATTATCTTTTTCCATAAAAATATGTAAGCTTTCTTAGAGTAAGAACAGGTTTTTTTAACATTTCTATTTTATGCAGGTGTGGTCTTAGAAGATGCATATTTGGCAATCAGCTGAACTTTAACTCAGCTAATGGAGATATAATCTATATTCCCCAAAGTCTAGGTATGATCACGAAGCAGGTTTTCACTTTAATTTGCTGGGCATCTGTTATAAGGAAAAATATTGGGAGAGCAAAGTGCCACAGGTGAAGGGGAGCCCAACCAACACTGCAGTCCCAAAGGTGGCAAATCAGCAAAGATTTGTCTCCTGTTTCTTCTCTCTTAGTCTTTTTCAAAAAAGAGTAAAAGATTTCTTTATTCTCTAGATCCAGAGTGAGTCAGCATCACTGTTGTTGTTTGTTTGTTCATTCGTTTAACAGAAACATCTTCCACATTCCTAGAATCAATTATGAGATCTTGGACAGAAAACACTCAACTGAAGAAAAAAACAAAAACAAAAAACCAAAAGGCAGATTTCCTCCTCTGTTTCCCAGACTTTTGAAAATGATTCAATGCGTAACATTTGGTTTTTGTTGTCGTTTTTTAAAAAATTCCCAGTTTATGCAAATTGGAATGACAGGGAATTTGGGGGGCAGAACTCTAAAATTCCCTGTGCTTTCCGGCTGCTGGCGTTTCATTTATAGTCCATTAGAAACTTGCCTCACAAGAATGTGAACTGACAGTGTGAGAATGTACTTCCTTCATTTTGTTCTACATTTGAAGGCTATCCTGGGATGAATCTTATTTTCTTGATGTGTTTTGCTGGTGGTGTCACTGGAAGAAATATTAAAATGAATGAGGCGTGGTTGAATCTGTAGGCTTGTCAGTAGAGGAAATAATTTTTTAAGTGATTAAATAAAATAAACCATTTTAAGGAAAAAGAAACTGGATCTACATTTCTCTAAATATCCAAAAGTAAAACCAAACACCCTGGATTGAAAAAAAAAGTAAAATCTTAGTTTATCCGCATTTTGTTACGTTATGTATTCTCGGAGAAGGCAAGCATCATGGCTGAGTTTGTTTTACTGTGATAGGAAATGTAGAAGGAAAAAAAATCTTCCAACATTCAAATGATAGCTCTGCTCGATACCACCTTCGTAACTTTGATTATTTGTCCTCTTGTTGGCTCAAATTTATTATTCATAAAGTTGAAAAAAGAGAGAGAGATGATATTGTAGGGTTGTCCTGAGGATTCAGGAAAACATTTTTTATCATCTGGCACAGAGCATCACATGTAGCAGGTACTTGAGAGATGCTAGTTGCTTATTTTTCACTCCTCTTCTTTATTTTGAGTTACTATGAGGGCACACATGATTAGGTTACATTGTTTGTGTTTGTTAGGTTAAGTCCTAGTTGTAGTTGCATCCTTCACCCAGGAAATAGCCCATGTACCCTTGGTACATAGTACTCTTTAGGCAGGAGCTTACTGAACCCTCCCTACCTTCTGAATTTAACTGTGTTTTTCTCTTATATGGGCCTCCTCTCCTCTTTTTAATAAATGCTATAAGGAATGAAACAATAATGTTGATGATGGGAGACATCTGAGTGACAATGAATTAAACACGACAACCTTCTATGCTGCCATTCCCAGTTGGTCTCATTCCTAGTCTCTGCTCCGTGAGCACCAGTAGAGAAGATTTCAGAGAGATAATCCTAAACTCCAAAGGACCCTGAGGAGTTGCTGAACTTTGAGGAGAACAGATCCCCTAAATTTTTCTGGAGCTGAGAGGTAAGAAGGAAAATAGATGGAGGTAGAAGAGACTAAGCCCAGTCTACCCTTGTGATAAATAACTTCATTCTCTGCAAGAAAGGACCCAATGACCTGTGGTTGGTGACACTATGATTAGAACACAGGACTCACATTCGACAGCAGTTGTTGAATGTCCACTTGAACAGCCAGTGTCTGCAGCCCTACTATGGAGCCATGACAGCCTCGTTCCTCCTCTGTTATGACTTTGATTGCTCCGGGGCTGACAGGAAGAGAAGGTTAGGAGATGAACTCAGGAAGAGTTAGAGGTAATAAGCCTTTCTTTGAGTTTCTTTGGGGGCGAGAAGGTTTGAGTGAGCTGGGGAGGTTGCCTGCAAGTCTGCATGAAAAGATGGGGGGAGATGGTGGGAAGCCACAGGTGCTGAAGTAGAATCGATGCTCTTTAGGAGGGAAGACATGGACAGGGTACCTGACAACAGTTTCTCTTACCTTCCCAGGATTTTTATAAGTTGCATGCTGATTATGATATGTACAAACCCACCCAAACATTTCCTTCCTTCCTTCCTTCCTTCCTTCCTTCCTTCCTTCCTTCCTTCCTTCCTTCCTTCCTTCCTTTTGATACAGAGTCTCACTATGTCACCCTCAGTAGAGTGCGGTGGAGTCCCAGCTCACAGAAACCTCCAGCTCTTGGGCTTAAACGATTCTCTTGCCTCAGCATCCCAAGTAGCTGGGACTACAGGCACCTGCCACAATGCCCGGCTATTTTTTATTGCAGTTGTCATTGTTGTTTAGCGGGTCTGGGCAGGGCTCAAACCTGCCAGCCTCAGTGTGTGTGGCTGGCTCCATAACCACTGTGCTACGAGCACTCAGCCCAAAACATTTTCTTTGATGCATTTATTTTAATCAGAGTTTTAGTGGTATAAAAATGGTAAGGAAGAAGGGAAGTAAAAAACTTACCTGTGGTACAGCATAGAGTTCAACATGGAATGCAGCCAGATGAATAGCTAAAACGAGAGCTAAGACCTATGTACCTAAAGCAATGAAAAATAATAGTGCATGAGTTAAGGATAGAATTTTTAGGCAGAAAAATCAAAGAAATTACAATTTCAAATTCACTGGGTAGATAGTGAGGTGTGGTTGAAAGTCAATGGAATTCGACAAAGAAGCTATGATATCTTAGCATTCCCACTATCTTCCCACTTGTGAAATGAGGTTCATTTTGCTATAAAGAGTTGTTCTGAAGATTGAATGAGATGGTACACATTGTACAAGTTAGGATTCTTAGTTGAAGGCAACAGAATCCAGTTTGGGCAGTTTCAACAGAGAAAAAAAAATTATTGGAGAATGAATAACTTACAGAATTCCCATGAAGACTAAAGAGTTGGGATTAGAGGGGAGTCAGAGATGCCTACAACTAGAGAGAAGATCTCATGTGGGGGACAGAGGTGGAAGTGGGCACAGAACTGGTCCATTATCTCGCTGCTGGAACACTGGAACACTCATCACTGCTGCCTTGAGACACCGGACCTGTCTGCCAACATCCTTGCTGAAATGAAATCTGTGTGGTACCTGCTCCTTTATGGCACTGGCTCCCAAAGCAGGGCAAAATCAAAGTCCCATGGTGGGCCCTAGCTGCAAGGGAGTCTAGGAAAATGTCTGGTATTTATAGAGAGGAAGTTCCCCATCAAAACAAGGGTGTTAAAAAGTGGTGGGAGATTGAAAGACAATGACAAATGCTTACTACACATGTATAAGTTTGCAGTTTATATTTGTTTGAAAGCAAGATCTTCAATTTGACAGTGAGGATGGCATAGAACCTGCAGGAAAGGGCCACCTGTGAGGCTGTGGGGTAGGAAACCACAAAACATGGAGCAGTGCCTCTGGTCCCCACTGATGGGGGAATGTCAAATTTGATTCATGTTAATGGTATTTGTTTAACCTAGTGTTAATTTTCTTCTTCTGCAAGAAGCTGGTGACCTAGTTTTTAAGGGCAAGCAGAGGCAGCCATATGATTAAGTCCACTAAATAATTCAGCTTGCTTTTTAACATCAGCCTATGTCCTCACTTCTATTCTTTATGTAAACATTGTGAAACAATTCACAAATGATGCATTATTATACAAACCTTATTATAGAAAAGTACTTATTTAGAATCCAGGCCATCCATCTGTAACCAGCATCCATCAAAAACCAAACAAATAAACAAAAAAAACACCAAACTCTGTTGGTCAAGAAAAGAAAGAAGAGCCCTGACACCCACCTGTGGTGCTTGCTTAGTGAAAAGAAAATATGTTTTTCTTTCTTTTGTGAGCATATAAATAAAGAAGTGACGAGATTTCACAAGCTGGTGGGGCTCTTCAGTGAGCAGAGAAACAAGCACAATTCCTATGGACATAACTGAGTGAGTTTTCCTTTTTTTAAATGTTTGTTGACCAAAGCAGTTGATGGTTCTTTTGGTTCTTAGTACATCTAATTTTTTCCTCTACCAACTCTCTAACCTTCCCAGTGCCCTGCTGGAAAATCCAAAGATCAGCATCATTCTGCTTTAGGATTGGGATCCAAAGCAAAGTGAGTGTAGTTGGTGTTGTCCCTGGACCCTCAGGTCTGGGCTCTGTCTTGGCAGCAAGTTGACATTTTGCACATGTCCAGAGCAAGTGGCAAAAAGGCAGTGGGGCCTAATTCCCAGATGCCAGGGCATGGCAAATTGGGTCACTTGTCTTGAGTTGGATGCTTGGGGAAAACTTGAGCTTGTTTAGAGCACTGGCATGTGAGGTAATAGCTGAAGTGAGGCAGGGGAGAGGGAGGAGGAGGCAGCTGTACTAGCTGAGGTGACAAACAGCTATATTTCGTGGTGACGCAGCAAGCCCTCCACAGCCTGCGGTCAGGCAGACCCTGACAGGTGACAGGGGACTCCATCCCCCATCTCCTACTCCCTCCAAGCGCCCCACAGACTGCATCTCCTTCCCTTGGTTCTCCTGCCCATCACACTGTCCCCCTGCTCTTTTAACGAGGTCTCAGCTGCTGCTATGGTTCACAAAATGCATGAGCCAGTGATTGATTCATGTTTCTCCAGGGAGATCTCTGTCCTGTCAGAGGCCCCTCTTGTCCTTCATTAAGGATGGTGAGAATCTTCTCCAAAGCCACTCCCCAGTTCTTCTGCATTTTTATAAGTACAACGGGACAGGAAGTCCCTTTATATCCCTCCTGGGTTCTCTATTCTCCTGGGGGGTTGTGAATGTACATGCTGTTATTCAGGAGCCCTGGGGGCAGGGTTCTGCTGGACTCTCCCTGTCAGCGCAGTAACATCTGTGAACGCAGCAGCAGCCACCGCCGCCAGCAGATTCGTGGAAGAGACAGGAGGCCCTTCCTAGGAAGCACTTCTCAGACTGCTTTTTATGTTTGAGGGGAAAAAAGTGCTAACAAAACATTAAATAGAGGTTAAGCAGCCCTTCATCAAATACCCTTGAACACAACTAGCCCCGTGCACTGGTTTTCCAACTTTGGTGCCTGTTAGACTTGCTAAGACACGGATTGTGGGGCCTCCTCCACAGAGTTTCTCATTCTGGGGTAGGTCTGGGGTGTGGTCTGAAAAGTTGAACTTTTAATAAATTCCCAGATGCTGCTGATGTTGCTGATTTAAGGACCACAGCTGGAGAACCACTGGCCTGGTGTATTGTTCTTCCAACCTGTTCTTGGCCAATAGGTCAGATGGAAATACCATGGTGTTTGGGAGCCAGAGAGGCAAATGATAGGTGTTAAAATATTGATTTCTCTCCCTAATCTATCCTTGCTACCACTCAAAAAGTTATTTTAAGGAGAAGTGTTGTTTTTTTTCATGGCCCAGGTTAATCTGCTTGTTGAATCTGCACATTTACAGATGGAGACACAAAGGACTAGTAGTAACTGAGATAGGTTATGAATTCGGGTATTTTTACTCCAAAGTATATTGCATCTTTATCATGTTAACACCTACCTAACTTAAGCAAGAAGACAAAACAAACAAACAAACAAACAAACAAAAAATCCATCACCAATCGTGTAATAATAATCAAAGAATTATTGATTGAGAAATGAGAAATAAACACACATTTGGAGGCTATTTAAAGCATTATTAAATAGTACCTTTCTAAATGGTATGCAGATAAACTTGGAAACTTGGATGAGAGAATTTTTCAAGAAAATATAAATTAACAAAATTAACGTTGGAAATTATAAAGATACAAAACAGACCAAGAAACACAGAACAAACTGAAAAGATCATTGAAGATCTACCCACCTGCTTCCCTGACTCCTACACCTGCTGGTCACTGCTAAAAATGTCAGGCCTAGATTGCTTCACGGGTGAATTATTCCAGACATTTAGGTCTGGGGCAACAGATAATTCCAGTGTGATTTAAACTGTTCCAGAGCACTGAGAAATAATACAAAGCTTTCAAATTATTTTTAGAAAGCCAAAGTAACATTGTACCAAAACCTTACAAAGATAGCACTAAAAAAGAAAAATAACCTCCAATCTCACTTAAGACTAGGAATGATTGGGCAGCACCTGTGTCTCAGTGGGTAGAGGGCCGGCCCCATATACCAAGGGTGGTAGGTTTGAACCCGGCCCTGGCCAAACTGCAACAAAAAATAGCCGGTTATTGTGGCAGGTGCCTGTAGTCCCAGCTACTCAGAAGGCTGAGGCAAGAGAATCACCTATAGCCCAGGAGTTGGAGGTTGCTGTGAGCTGTGATGTCACAGCACTCTATCCAGGGTGATAAAGTGAGACTCTGTCTCTAAAAAAAAAAAAAAAGAAAAGGAATGACAAATTCTAAATGAGTATTAAAAATACATAATTAAGCAAAACATTCATAAAATATGCCAAATAAAATTTATTTTTGAAAGCTAAGTATGCATAACTATTTGCCATATATTATCATTTTGTAATATATTAGTATAGATCGAAGGAAAAATGTATGTTCAGGGAAGTCAATGGACTAAAGACATTTAATAAAGATCTATATAAGTAGTTCTCATTTAAAATCACAGATAAATACACAAACAATAAAACTCTAAGAGAAGGGCCAGTGCGGTGGGATTCTCACCTGTAATCCTAGCACTCTGGGAGGCCGAGGTGGGTGCAAGCTTGAGGTCTGGAGTTTGAGACCAGCCTGAGCAAGAGTAAGAACACGTCTCTACTAAAAATAGAAAAACTAGCCAGGTATTGTGGTGGGCACCTGTAGTCCCAGCTACTCAGGAGGCTGAGGCAAAAGGGTCGCTATGAAGCCACAGCACTCGACCCAGGACACAGAGAGGGACTCTGTCACAAACAAATAACAAACAAACAAATAAAAAAACCCCAAACTTCTAAGAGATGGATAATTTCTTCATCAAAGAACAATAAAAGGATATTTCAAACTCTAAGTCACCCTTGGAATAGGGTGAAAACAACAGAAATTTTAAAAGATGAGGTTTCCCACTCTTAATATTTTAAGATATTATTTGCTTAGCATAGTCTATTACAATTAGATAAAAATATAAAACATATAAATATTATATCAAGAAAACTAAAAAAAATGAAAAACTATTAAAACAACACAAAAAAATCTCTCTCTCTCTTTTTTTTTTTTACAAAAATAAGAGCATGCCTATACATACTTTTTCTTCCTGATGTGCAATTAGAGACTCAGTTTATTCTTCTAACTGAAACAACTAATAAACTGAGGAAATGTGTAAAAGGACTGTTTTTGAAACAATGGGCAATAGTCAGTGAAGAAACAGTGAATCCCAAGATATGGAAAACAAATGAGGTACGTCCTACGATTGCCCCAGATTCCTGACTTTAGAGAGTTTCCAGGCTGAGATGCCGGGATGGGAAGCCAGGCAGAATTCAGCTGACCCCCGGAACCAAGGAGATTGTTTTTGAAACTACACATAATACAGGAACTACAAGAAACCTTTAAAAGTCAAAAAAAGTTATAACATCCACAAAATAAGACCAGCACCCTAGCAAAAGGAGCGAAGACAAGAAAGAATTCTTGGGAGTTTGAAATATGAGAGAAGAAAAATAAAGGAGAATTGGAAGATAAAGTTGCAGAAATCTTGAATATAGAACAAAAAGGCAAAAAAAAAAAAAAAAGTCCAAAAAGTAGAAAGAAAATATAAGAAACTTGGAGGTGAATCAATCTATTACAGAAATAGAGATTAAAAAAAAAAAACTAAAGGGAGAAAAGTATTAAAATGATACAAGTAAACATCTCACAACAGAAAAATTTTTGTTTCCTGACAGAATCCATGAAGAACCAGAATAATTAGGAAGGAAGGAAGGAAGAAAGGAAGGAAGGAAGGAAGGAGTCACATACTAATGTGCTTTGTTATGAAATTTCCATAAACTGGAAATTTTGGAGAAATTTTTGAAATAAAGAAAAAACCCTAAGGTTTCCAGGAGGAAAAATAGATCATTTCCAGAAAAACAAAAATAAGAATGACATTTTTCTTCTCAAAATAAAAATGGAAAACAAAAAGGACAATGAAGAAACCTATTTTCCATCTAATGAAATTATCTGAAGGAGGGGCTGGAAGTAGGGATGGGTTTGCTGAAACCTATACCTAGACTAACAAATCAGGGCTAAGAGTGAAATAAGGATACATTTTAAGACTGACAATGTCTCAAAAAATTCACTTCTTTTTTTTTTTTTTTTTTTGAGACAGAGCCTGAAGCTGTCCTCCTGGGTAGAGTGCTATGGCATCACAGCTCACAGCAACCTCCAACTCCTGGGCTCCAAGCGATACTCCTGCCTCCACCTCTCAAGTAGCTGGGACTATAGGCACCTGCCACAACGCCCAGCTATTTTTCTGGTTGCAGCTGTCATTGTTGTTTGGTGGGCCAGGGCTGGATTCGAACCCGCCAGCTCAGGTGTTTGTGGCTGGCGCCTTAGCCGCTTGAGCCCCAGGCATCAAGCCAAAAAATTTACTTCTTGTGGATGTTTTCTCAAAAGATACTGCAGGATGCGTATCTCCAAAACAAGGGATAAAAAGCAAAGAAAGAGGAAAACATGGCACTGGATATGTAGAGTTGAAAGAAAAAATCCCAGGACCACAGTGGGACAAATGATTCTGAGTAGAAAAAAAGGAAGGCAGGCTCAGGTGAGATTTCTTTAGGAAAAAAAAATTGAACTGATGAATTTCCTGAGGGAAACGACCACATGGAAATAGATCCCACACAGGTTTCACAATTCTTTTGGAGGGCTTGGTTGGAATTATCATTAGTAGATTTAAAGGTACTAGATAAATCTTGCTCTAAAATTATTTTTTAAATTCTTTTAAGTATAGAATTAGTTATCAGCAATGATTATACTTTTCAATTACTAAAGGAAATGCTTCAAAATGGTAAAATCATGACTTGTACAATATAAAATGAATACATGTCAAAGTTTTTATTTAATCTGTCAATCACTGAAGAACCAATAAGACTTTATAACTACCAATTACTGAGAAAACTAATAAGACAGACAAAAGAAAATCCACATAACAAATATATAAATAGGCAATAAGGAATAGTGAAGTGAAAATCCCAATAAGTGCAAAACTAGTCACTTCTACTAAGGGGAAATCAATCAAATCTCACTGGAATACTTTCTTTACCTCTTTACTGGCAAGATTCATTTGTGTTACTGTCAGTTTTCTCTAATTTATAAAGTTGAAAAATGGCTCAGTCAAGGACAATTAAAAGCACAGATCTTCCAGAAACAAGGAACTCTGAAAGATCCACTAGACAACATTTAACATTCCGTTGGTAATATATTCAGCAATTTTTTGCCTGCTTTAGAGCTTTTTACATTTTTTGACACATCATTTAAATTTTAAATTCTATTTTTATTTTAAAATATATTGGAGGTAAGAATATGTTTTATTAACATATTAAAGGAATACATAAGTAAGCTGGTCAATGATTGGCCAGAATGGAAATAGTAAATTTTAGAACAATTTATCCAAACTTCAGGCAGACTACTAACAGGGGTAGATTTTTGAGATATGCTTTAAGATTTCTAACCCATACAGGGGTGTCCAACCTGTGGCCCAGGGGCCATATGCAGATTATTTGAGGCCTGTCTTGCTTATCTATGGTCTTGGATATGTGAAAATCATGCATAGGCCTATTTTTTGCTCATCAATTTTTACTAATGTTTGTGTTTTTAATGCATGGCCCCAAATAATTCTTCTTCCAATGTGCAACAGAAAAAAAAAAATGGAATATCCCTGAAAGCCTCTTTATAATTAGTCCTTATTACCTATTCTAAATGTGCCTGCTAGAGCCCTAAGGTAAAATGTTTAGTTCATATTGTTAAATAAAAAATTTGAGAGACCATTGTTTCAGAATAACCCCCACACCAGAAGAGAGTCACTGCTTTTAGGCCGGTTTAAACAACAAAAAAACCCCAGGAAATTCACAGTAACCAATCAAAAGGGCCAAATCTACCTGAGCCAGAGTGATAAGGAAATGACCAACGTGCTTTCTGCTTTTCTTCAGCCTTTTCTGCCTATTAAGCCCACCTCCTCTGCTCAGTCCAGAATATTGCCTTTCTGTTTCACAAACAGGATGCTGCCTGGTTCATAAAATGGTAATAAATGCCAATTTGATCTTTAAGACTCAATTTGTTGAAATTTTGTTCTTTGCCTGTATCGATGTCCACCTTTCCCGGAGCAACTCAGTGGTAATGACAGTGGTGATGAGGGAGGGGTGTAGAAACTAGGTCTCAGTCCACAAATCTGAAGCTAAGTATGCTGCTTAGTCCTTTTAAGATGGTATATAGCCAAATATTCAACTCGCACTGTGGAATTTTCTTCTTCTATCACCTTCTCCCTTCAGGAACTTTCCATGAAGACAAGAATGCCGAGGTGGTGGAGAAGCCTATTGATTAATGGAAGAGAATGCCTCTTAAAGACATCACTATTTTTAAGTAATAATGATCGAGAATGAGAGAAAATCATTGTGAGGCTGGGAGGAAAAGTTGTTGTAACTCACTTCAGAGAAATCACCAAAGGTGATGGCAGTTGTTAGACTAAATAGAAAATTGGGAGTAAGAAAAATAGGGGGACTTCAGCTGTGCAAAATTTAATTTACTAACAACATTCCTATTTGTGAAACACTTCAATAAGGGAGAATGTGCTCTATTTATGGTGCATATAAAATACTCATTTTCTATGTTACATCCAATAGTGGTTTTTCTTACAGGACAGAGCCTAAATGTTTCCCCAAATACTGACAGTGGTCTTTTATACTTCTAGTTTTCCCTTCTTGAAAGAAGTTCACAGAAGTGATTTATGGATCAAGCTAAAAAAGGACAGACATATGAAGAATGTCCTGGGCGTACTGCTGGGCTGGGGGCAGGACAAAAGGATCTGGAGGTCAGGGGAAGGTGTTGAACTTGCACGAAGGTCTTACTATGTGCTGGGCTATGTATCTTATTCTATGAGATAAGGACTTTTACACTCATTTTACAAGTGAGGACACCACGGCACTGCATCAAGCCCAGCTCAAGACAGCTAGTTGTGTGACTCCAAGGTTGATCTAAACATAAACCCATTCTGATATAGCAAACTGCCTTGCTAGAAGCCCGGCAGTTGGTCTATTCAAGTCTGGTTCCCATCTGTGAACCCCTTTGGGGGACTCTCTTCATTTTTTCAGGTTTTGTTTGCCTTTTGCACGTCCCTCCTGGCTAGCTAGCCACCCTCTGAGCCCCTCTGTGGCCTCATGCCCACCTTCTCCTGTGGGTCTCTGTGCCGTTTGCTGTATTATACATGCGTCCTTCTCTTGAGTACCATGAGCCTCCTCAAAGGTCTCTCTCCTCTGACTCTGGCACTTAGAATCTGCTTTCCCTTTGGCGTTTATGTCCTGCCTCTGTTAAGTGTTCCCTTCAATACAGTTGAGGGATCTGACTCGCATCCTTAAGTAAGTGGCAAGACCTTGAGGATAAGAATGTGGTCTAAAGCCTCTGTGGAAGTCTCTATTTCAAGTACAGAACTTTGCACACAAGTGGACACTTGGTACATAACTGACGCTTAGATACCTACATGGACGCACTCTCACAAGCCTTTCCCAATCTTCCTCTCTCCACCATCAAAAAGAATAACAGTACCTTATTTCTTCAGAATTCCTGCAAAAGGGGTAGCTTCTGGCAAATAAAAATTTCCCAAGACGTGAATGAGTAATCCAAGTCTAATTCATTCCGACCTTCCCCAGAATGGTTTTCTTTGCTTTTCCATAGGGGTGTGCACTTTTGCTGTTATGTAAATATGTGGGGATTTCAGGACAGGCTGAAGGGGGAAGTATTTTATTCAGAGGTCTGTACCTTCCTCTTGTCAGGGAGGCTGACGGCATGAGTTCAGTCCTGCACACAGTAGGCTGTCACAGCACATGCTGCCACACTCCGTACAGCCTCTCACCTTTGCTCCCTTCCTCTGGAGCGAGCGCATCTTTCCTTGTCCGTCCCACATCCCTGGCTTCTCTCTGTCCCTGCAAAGTGAGGCCCTGTGGTGATGTCAGTACCCTTGCTACCCCTTTCCAGAATGTTCCCAGAAAAAGAGTTCACAGCCAGTTTTGCCTTTTCCCTGCGGGCCTCCAATGAATGAGCTGAGAGGACCTGTTCTCTTCCTGGGTATATTCCCACAAAGGAACCCTCAGGGTAACTCTGTAAGACCCAGGTCAGCCTCCGTAACCGAGACGATCCACTTCATTAACTTTAATTACATTCTCATCATTTCCAATAAATTTCTTTCCAAAATACCACCCACGCTGACAACATGTAGTTTCCTATCGTTTTAAAATTTTTTTTTCATTTGTTTGGTTCCAGGAATTGAATTTCCTCACAGGCATCATTGCTCAACTTCGTGTTTAAAGGATTTAAGACAAAGCTTTTCAATCTCATGTGATGAGCTGGAAAACCAAGTCCTAATTTTCCTCAGAGATACCCCTGTAAACAGCTTTTTCTGGCTCCCACAGAATGGGGAAATTAGTGATTAAACCCTCCTCTGGCTCAGCCCCCTTTCCCTCAGTAGCTTTGTAAATGAGGTAGAGTCATTTGCATTTTTAAAGTTTCAAACCATTCATAGAAATATGCCATTTTGCATTTTTATTTTTTTAATTTTTAAAATTTTTTTTGTTTTTATTAACTCATAACTGTATACATTAATGCATTTATGGGGTTCACTATACTGAGTTGATATACAATGTGAAATGCTTACGTTGCACTGATTAACACATCCATCACAATTACACTCTTTTCTTAATAGTTTTAAAATGTACCATTGCATCATGCACATTAGGTGAGGTCCCCCCAAATATCTTCCCCCCTCCTACCTCCCCCCTCCTTCCCTTGTATTTTCTGGACTATAGTTATGTTTTGCCATTCGTATGAATGTGTAGGTGCTTATATATTGATTTCATAGCAGTATTAAGTACATTGGATACTTTTTTTCCCATTCTTGAGATACTTTATAAGAAGAATATGTTCCAGCTCCATCCAGGTAAACATAAAAGATGTGAAGTCTCCATATTCTTTTTATGGCTGCATAGTATTCCATGGTGTGCATATACCACAATTTGTTAATCCATTCATGGGCTGATGGGCACTTGGGCTGTTTCCATGTCTTGGCAATTATGAATTGGGCTTCAATAAATATTCTGGTGCATGTGTTTGTTGTAACATGATTTCTGATCATCTGGGTATATACCTAGTAGAGGAATCGCAGGATCGAAAGGTAGGTCTACTTTTAGTTCCTTGAGTATCCTCCAAACTTCTTTCCTAAAAGGTCGTATTAGTTTGCATTCCCACCAACAGTGTACAAGTGTTCCCTTCTCTCTACATCCACATCAACATCTGTAGTTTTGGGATTTTGTCATGTTGGTTAATCTTACTGGAGTTAGATGATATCTCAAAGTGGTTTCGATTTGCATTTCTCTGATGATTAAAGATGATGAGCATTTTTTCATGTATTTGTAGGCCATGCACCTGTCTTCTTCATTGAAGTTTCTGTTCAAGTCTCTTGCCCACATAGAAATGGGGTTATTTGTTCTTTTCTTATTGATTAGTTTGAGTTCTCTGTGGATTTTAGTTATCAGACCTTTGTCAGAAGCATAACCTGCAAAAATCTTCTCCCATTCTGAAGGTTGTCTGTTTGATTTACTTACTGTGCTCTTGGCTGTGTTAAAGCTTTTTAGTTTGATCAGATCCCAGTAATGGATTTTTGGTGTTGCTTCAATTGCCTGGGTTGGGGGTGGGGGTCCTCCTCATAAAATATTCTCCCAGGCTGATTTCTTCAAATGTTTTCCCTGCACTCTCTTCTAGTATTTTTATAGTTTCATGTCTTTTTTTCTTTTTTTTTTTTTTGAGATAGAGACTCAAACTGTCACCTTGGGTAGAGTGCTGTAGCATCACAGCTCACAGCAACCTCCAACTCCTGGCTTAAGCTATTCTCTTGCCTCAGCCTCCCAAGTAGCTGGGTCTACAGGCACCTGCCACAACGCCTGGCTATTTTTTTGGTTGTAGTTGTGATTGTTGTTTGACAGGCCTGGGCTTGATTCGAACCCACCAGCTCTGTGGGTGGGTATGTGGCTAGTCGGTATTTGGCTAGTGCCTTAGCCACTTGAGGTGCTGAGCCATAGTTTCACATCTTAAGTTTTAAATCTTTTATCCAGCGAATCAAGTTTGTTAAAACTTGAAAGGTGTGGCTCCAGTTTCAGTCTTCTGCTCATCGCCAGCCAGTTCGCCCAGCACCATTTATTAAATAGGGAGTCTTTCCCCCACTGAATATTTTTGATAGGCTTATCAAAGATCAAATGATGATAAGTAGCTGGGTTCATCTCTTGGTTCTCTATTCTGTTCCATAAATCTTCTACCCTGTTTTTGTGCCAGTACCAAGCTGTTTTGATCACTATAGATTTATAGTATAGACTGAAGTCTGGTAACATTATACCTCCTGATTTGTTTTTATTTCTGAGTGATGCATTGGCTATTCAAGTTTTTTTCTGATTTTATATAAAATGAAGCCTATTTTTTCAAGCTGTTTAAAGTATGACAATGGTGCTTTAATAGGGATTTCATTAAATCTGTATATTGCTTTGGGTAGTAAGGATATTTTAGCAATGTTAATTCTTCCCAGCCATGAGCACGGTATGTTTTTTCATTTGTTAAAATCTTCAGCTATTTCTTTTCTCAGAGTTTCATAATTCTCTTTATAGAGATCTTTCACGTCCTTTGACAAAGCTTTTCAATCTCATGTGATGGGCTGGAAAACCAAGTCCCAATTTTCCTTAGACATACCTGTGTAAACAGCTTTTTCTGGCTCCCACAGAATGGGGAAATAGTGATTAAACCCTCCTCTGAGCTTTGTCCCCTCCCCCTCAATAACTTTGTTAATGAGGTGGAGTCATTTGCATTTTTAAAGTTTCAAACCATTCATAGAAATATGCCATGTTGCATTTTTAAAGCCAAGTAATAATGTTGGAAGAATTAAGCAGTGACTGTTATGATTTAATAAAAAAATTAAGAGAAAGAAAAAGAAATGCCATCTAGTTCTCTGATTTAAATTGAGGGAAGAAAAGCCATTAGTCTCATATCCATTTTTAGGGGGGAAATGCATCTTTAAGAAATAATGGGTACGAACAGTTCCATTTAGAAAATATTCAAGTTTTTTTCTGACATGTCATGCTTAATATCAATTATCCATTTTCCTTTCTCTTTGTGCTAGCCTCAGAATTCTTCCTGAGAAGCTAACTTTAATCTGCTTTGTTTGAAAACCTATATTAGATTAACCTCTTTTTTTTTTTTTCATTTGGGAATGACTAATTAGCAAGCAAAAATTAAATTTTAAAATTAAACTTCTCTGCCCAGTAAATTTTCTCAAGACCCCCCAGACCCTGTAGGCAATATTAATAGGATCTTCTATAAAACCTTTACTTCATGCTTTGCTAGAAAGACAAAATGCATTTTGGACTTGAATATTCAACTTGAATATTCAACTTGAATAACACACCAGATGCTATGAGTGAACTTTTCTGTCCCTGCGGGGTGAGATTTCAGTGATCTCCAAGGCCAAGTTTTTTGAAAAATGGACAAGAAATTTTCATAGCCCACATAACAAAGGAATCTGATGGGAAATGCTGCTGATAATTATAGAATTCAGGACTAGAAAGGTCCAAGAATATACTTAACGCCTTCATTTTAAAGATTAGGACAACAAGATGCAAACCTAATTATTGGTGAAGTCTGCAGGTTTATACAGATCTAGGTAGGTCTTTGATCCAAACCACTGTGCTCTGAAAACAGACACAGAAATAGATGAGGCAGCCTCATTCAGCCTATCCTGAACTGTGGTTAATTGCTTCTTCTTACATGTACCCCCAAAACCACAGTTCATTCCTTTCTAATTTCTGTTTTCTTCTTTTGTTTTTCTTTCCTTCTCATTTTTCACTTTGATTGTTTTTACTTACTAAAAGCCCTGATTATTTCTGCTTCCTGGGAGATGGGTGCTTGTTTGGACTGTGGTGTCCCCAACGCTGGTCTTGTCTCAGGGTCCCCTACATCTCTCAGTCCGCATCTCGTCTTTCTCAGCTCCCTAAATTTTGCTACTAACAGATGCCAGTAAAAAGTGGTTCCCTTTGTTCTATATAAATTTGGATAAAATATGTTTGTTTTACATGTGACATGCTATCAAGAGGCAAGCTGGTTCAGTTCAAGAAAGGAAAGGCCCCAGTAAGAGCTAGGTAATGATTTCAGGAGGAAGGGAAGAATGATGATGTTGACAATGATACTGATGCCTTGCAATCCTTTTGTTCTTGTCAGCAAGCAAAGATTTTTCATTTTCATTATCTCATCCTATCATCACAACTCTGGGAGTTAGGTCAATATTCTTTTTGCCATTTTATTTGGAAGCCAAAACTTAGATAAGTTACCTGATGTGCCCCAGGTCCTCATTCCAGGGAAAGAGATAAAGTCAGGGAACTATCCTGTGTTTTAGGACCCTGAACTCTGGACTATACTGTTTCTCTGGAATGTAGTCTGATCAGAGGCTGAATCAAAAGGCGTTTCACTCCCAGGCGGCGGAAGGTTATAAAAACTATCACCAAGATTTTGGGCAACATAAAGGGAAAACAAATGTTGGCGGATCCATAAAACATGGGACGATTTCCCTAATGATTGTGTAATCTCCCCTTTACAGAGGATTTACCTAAAGTGACAGGTTTCCAGTATTTCCTAAAGTAGTCTAAGATCTGTTTCCAGGAGACAGTTTGGCAATAGGTATCAGAAACGTCAAAGGTGTGATTAATGGTAATCTCAGACAAATTACTCAGCATCACCAGAGTCAGTTTCCTCATGTGTAAATAATTGAGTTTGGGCTAGGATTAAATAAAATAGTGCTTTGTAAAGCACCTGGCACAGAGGCTGCATTCAGCAGCTATTGCCAATATTTTCACGAGTAATGATCATAATATTATCACTTGTAAGAGGAAATAACAAGCACAAAAATTTAATACCAAAGACATTCTTTTCTGTATTTTTACAAATAGTAGTAAAATGTTGGAAATAACCTAATGTCTGGCAACGGAGATTTGGTAGAATACTGCTAGTGTGTCTAGGCTCTAGATGATTAGATAGTCATTTAAAAGGACATAAAACAAGTTATTTATTACATGGTAGGATGGTCATGATTTATTGCGTATTAAAAAGTATGCTATAAAATATAAAGTATGGTGTGCTTTTTTGATAAACACATATATAGGTACATATAGAGATAGAGATAGGGACAGATAAAAATCTGGGTGGGTTTAGATCACTGTGTGAACAATGACTGATCCTAGAGAGAGAATTACGAATGCTTTTTATTATCTTATTTTTGCTGATCTGTATTTAAATTTTTTCAGCAATGAACATGTACTTCTTATGAAATATGATTCATAAGCATTTTATAGAAATTCTTGAAATTAAATGTCGGGCAGTCTTGCCTCCCCTTCCCTTCCTCTGCTTATCAGATCTGTGCTGCAGGGCACTAGAAACAGAACCTTCACTAAACAGTTACAAGTATTGCTGAGTATCTACTATAGCCCAGGCACTAATACAGGAACTGGATGTAGAGAGAAACAAGATGAACAAAACCATCCCAAAAGGGCTTATGTTTAGCAGAGGGGAAGACCCCAAATAAACACAGAAAAAAGGGAAAGTCAATCCCACATCCAGATGAGACAGGACATTGCTGGGGAATCTCTCCTCCTAGCAACACTCAACGCCCGGGCCTCCAAGCACCTTGCAATCTGAGACCCAACGTCATTTATTTGGCTGAAGGCTGCTTATCTCGCAGAGTGCACAATCTGCTTGGGATAACATGGTGTGTCAATATTGGTAATGTATACTCTGGGATGATGAGTCATTTCCCGAGAGCAGACTATCCGATCTTGAAGGAAAAAGGGCTGGGAATCAAGTGGGAGTCGGGTGGGGGGACAAGTCTGGTTTTGTAGCTTCCCACCTTCAGAGAAGTGGAGGATGTGAAGATGGGCATGGGAGGGGGGTGTGGAGCCCGAGTGTGCAGGAGCCAAGTGGAGAAGGGGCCTGTGAGTGGGGTGAAACTTTCCCCTAGGGTGAAACTCCCTAGGTTTTTGTGAACTGATCTTGGTTCTAGTAGCTTTTCTATACATCTGAAAACAAACATTACCTCCTCTCCTCCTTCACTTTCCTTTCCCCTTTTTGTGATCTGCCTTTCAGAAGTAAACCCACCTTTGAAGTGTTAGTTTTAATGTCATCTAGGCCATAGGGCTTCATCCTTCCCCAGTGACCTATTGCCCCACCCCCAGTTGGGCAGATACTCTCTGGAATTTCTGACACCACTTTATTAGATGACATTTCTCCATGTTACTTCTTTGCAATCATTAATGTTTGCATTGTGCTGTAGTTATAAATGCGAGGCCCTAGATCTCTCTTCTGAGTCTAGATGATCATAAATTACATAGTGTGTTAAGAGGTGAGTATTGCTGTCAAAAAAAAAAAAAGATACAGTGGAGATAAGAGGGAGGGGTGGGCACAGCATTTTGCATTTAAAATAGGGTTTTCAGAGTGGGCCGCACTGACAAGTGGAAGGTTGAGAGGTCTGATCTCGAATTGGTTAATATTTCTTATTTTCTGTAGAAATACCAGACCCTTGGCTGTGTTAGTTCTCACACTGCACTAGGCAGACAGAGTCTGCATTGATCGATATTGAAAACTCCCAATTGTTAGAAATCTAGGGTAGGGTCTCTTTTTGTGGTTCTTTGTGTGGTTCAGTAACAACATTATATAAACACAAAAATAAAGTCACTATCCTCATGATGGTACAATTTGGAAGGTGTTTACTACCCTGTTTTCCCGAAAATAAGACATCCTCCGAAAATAAGACCTACTTACAGGAAAGATAAGACGTCCCCTGAAAATAAGACCTAGCGCATCTTTGGGGGCACACCTTAAAATAAGACGCTGTCTTATTTTCGGGGAAACAGGGTAAGTGTTTGTTGGATAAAATTAAATAAACAAATGTTGGCAAAATCTGCCCCATACAGGTACCACTCAACCATTGACATCAGGATTTCACTCAACAAGTTGCCAGGGTGACAGGCAGATGGGATGCCCTGTCATTGCTGTGTTCCATTCCCATGCTCACTTCTGGGTCACTATATGTTGAAAGAGGCAAAACCCTGGCTCTGGAAGAACTTAAGACACTGGGCTGAACCAAAGGGGGTAATAGGACGAGCTACTGAGCTGACTGGCTTGGTGGGGCTAATCCTGTGGTCATTGTGTGATAATCTGTAGGTATCAAAAGGATCTTTGATTGCCCAAGGAAAGGGGAGAGCCAGGAGAAAGAGAAACATGTTCTGATGGAGACATTTTAAATACCAGCTAAGTGTTTAGGAGCTGTGTTGAAGGTCAAGTTTCCCTTGTGGGCCTGCTAGACATCCCCACCAACCCTCACCAGATTCAATTGTCCTTTAAGGCTCTTGTGCTTTAGCAAGGAGTGAGGTTTGAACCTCTGGTATGTATATTTATAGACTGTTAAATATGTGAGAGCAATCACAATAATTCCTTGAGTGAATTTCTTCCCCTCCCATAACCTAAATAAACTTCACCCAGCAGCGTGGGTGTTCTAATCCCTTCTTCACCTTTGCTATATCCGACTCCCTTTATTGTTTCCCTAGCAACTGCACAGCATGGAGAGGCTATAAAAGGAGCAACAATACACAAAACGAATGATAACAAAAGTGTCTGGCTGGAAGAATTAGCCCAGTGGAGGGTTGAGAGGTCTGATCTTGAATTGGTTAATATTTCTTATTTTCTCTAGAAATACCAGAACCCTGGCTGTGTCAGTTCTCACACAGCACTAGGCAGACAGAGTCAGCATTCATTGATATTGAAAACTCCCATTTGTTAGAAATCTAGCTCAAGGAAAGAAGAAAGAGTTAACAGTGACTTTTCCTAAATCATGAGGCTTGACTCAAATAATTTTACAGATAGTTTGTTTTTATTCTATAATCGTTATTTATTTCTGGTGTTCCAATGGTCCCAGCAACACCACTGATACCAAAACTCACAGAGAAAGTGATACTCATTATATTTTATAAAGGTCTAATCTTATCGTATGTTAGAGCCAATGAGGCATTCACTCCTGCTTCCTATAATTTTTCTCCTATTTGACATGACATACTTTGTATCTTTATCCTGATCTTTTGTTGTTGTTATTGTTTAGTTCCCCATCAATACTGAATAAATTATAGAACATATATCATTTTTGGGAAAAAAAAAAAAGAATTTTCCTTTATCATTCAACTTTTTTCCAGGCACTGATCTAGGCCTTTGAAATACAGAACACACAGATGAAACTGCATACATTCTATTTGGGGGAAGAGCAATAAAGGCTAAATAAAATAAATTAAGTAAGTTACATAGTATGTTTTTTTTTTTTTGTAGAGACAGAGTCTCACTTTATGGCCCTCAGTAGAGTGCCGTGGCCTCACCCAGCTCACAGCAACCTCCAACTCCTGGGCCTAAGCGATTCTCTTGCCTCAGCCTCCCGAGCAGCTGGGACTACAGGCGCCCGCCACAACGCCCGGCTATTTTTTGGTTGCAGTTTGGCCGGGGCCGGGTTTGAACCCGCCACCCTCGGTATATGGGGCCGGCACCTTACCAACTGAGCCACAGGCGCCGCCCAGTTACATAGTATGTTAAGAAGTGACTACTGCTGTCAAAAAAAAAAAAATACAGTGGAGGTAAGGGGGAGGGGTGGGCACAGCATTTTGCATTTAAAATAGGGTTTGCAGGGTGGGTCACACTGACAAGGTAACATTTGACTGAAAAGTTGAAGGCAGTGAGGGACAGAGTTATCTGGATCTTGTGGAAGGACCTTCCAGGTAGAGGGGCCCAGTTGTGGCAAAGGCTCATGGTGGGAGTGGCATGCTCGGTGTATGTATGAAGCAGGAGCAGAGGCTTAGGCTGGGCACAGCATGGGAATGCTAGGGAAAAGGAGTGGGAGGAGGTGGGTGAGGCAATGGGGCAGGGCCTGTAAGGTAGAAAAGTACTTGAATATTGAGGCAAATGAGACTGGTTAGAGAATTTATTTAGGTAAGGAAGGGATATGCACCTTTTGTTTTACAACATCCTGAAGAGGATAAGGAGATCACTTAGGAGGCTGCCACATTAATCCAGGCCAGAGCTGGTGAGGCTCCAACTTGGGTGGTGGCCATCGAGTGGGTAATGGTCAGATATAGTTTGAAAGTACTGTTAACAGGATTTCCTGATGAATTGGATGTGGGATAAAGAAAAAAAATCTCAATGTGATGAACATATGTATGTTTGATTGTAATAAAGCATGGTAGATAGAATATACAACAAAACCATTCATCTTGGGTACTGGAGGGCAGAGAAGGATGGAAGGAGAGGAAAAGTTGGCTTTATAGGAAGGTGTACATTTCAGTATTGTAAATTGTTGCAAATTACATTGTTGTTTCTGTGGCTTTAAAGCAAAATCCAATAGTTTATTTGTACAAAGGTTATTTATTCTACACGCTCATTTAACTTACCTTGCTCACCTGTGTGTAAATATCTGCAGGTCTTCCTGAGTGATTTATCCCTGGCCCATTCCCCAGTCTCAAAAGCAGGGATTTGGCTGTCTGTGCTCATTTTCCCCACCATCTGCCAAGTGCTTGCCACTCTAGAGATTAATGTGTACATATATTAAGCAGAAATAAGGAGAAGAAACTATCTCTGAACACCTTTGCTGTCTCTACCATGAGCACTGTACAGGAATGCCTCAAGTGATTCGGGCTATGCCTGTGACTGCAAGGCTGCCTCTTAATATCCGGCATCATTAATACAGAAAAAAAAATAAGGCATAATCTATCCCAGCCCCTAAGCCATGAAATGAGTCTCTGAGGTAGGCCAGCTGACATTTCTTCTCCCTTGAAATTTATTTCTTACATTTTCTTTTCTTTCTTTCTTTTTTTAATATTACAGGTCTGATGAAGCAGAGATGAGAATCGCAGGAGACAGCTGCTGCTTTATCTTGGACTAGAGTCCTCTGCAATCATTCCTGCTCTGTTTACAGAATTATTATCATAGTGAAAGGAAGGAGTGCTTTCCAAAGTGCAAAGAATTATGTAGTGGTTGTTTATTTCATTCCATGCAGGGTGGGGAACGTGCTATCCCATTGTGCATAAAAATAACTCCAATGTACTTAAAAATATTTGTCATCCACACAGAGGAACCTGAAAATCCTCACCATGAAGTCTTGGAAAGGAGGACAGGACCACCTTGTTGTTTCATTGACCTTCTGAATGGCTCTGATGTTCTCAATTTCATTTAATTCTGGTTATTCCTTTTCTTCTACTAGGTTTGGGATTGAATCGCCGTTCCTTTCCAGGTCCTTGAGATGATTCATTGGGTTGTTGATGTGCATGTTTTATGTTTTTTGAATGTGGACGTTTAATACAATTTAATACAATAAATTTAATATAATAAAGTTCCCTTTTAGGACTGTCTTTGCAGCATCCCACAGGTTTTGACAGCTTCTGGTTTCGTTATCATTTTGTTTCAGAAATCTAATGATTTCCATCTATATCTCCTCGTTATCATTTTTTCCCAGCTATACCCAGCTGTTGTTCAGCATAAGGTTGTCTAGTTTCCACAAATTTATGTGGGGATGAAGATTTTTGTTGAAGTTGAGTTCTACTTCGATTCCATGATGTTCTGAAAAGATACAAGGTATAATTTCTATTCTTTTAAATTTGTTGAGATTTGATTTGTGCCCTAAGATATGATCAGTTTTTGAGGATGATCCATGGGCTCATGAGTAGAACATATACTCAATTTTACTGGGATGGAATATTCTATACATGTCTGTTAAGCACATTTGTTCTAAGGTCGTGTTTAAGTCCATTGCTTCTTTGTTTAGTTTCTGTTTGGAGGATCCATCCAGTTCTTCAAGATGGGTAATAATAATAATAATAATTTTACCAGAAAATTTCTTCTATTAAAAGAAGATATTTGGGGGCAACGTATCTGTATAACTTCTACAACATCATGACTGCCAGATCCTTACTCCCTTTTCTGCAACATTGAAAGTATGGTGTGATTCATAATTTGCTAAGTCATGGAAGAAGCCCAAGTGCCCATCGACCCATGAATGGACTAGCAAATTGTGGTACATGTATACCATGGAATACTATGCAGCCTTAAAGAAAGATGGAGACTTTACCTCTTTCATGTTTACGTGGATGGAGCTGGAACATATTCTTCTTAGCAAAGTATCTCAGGAATGGAAGAAAAGGTATCCAATGTACTCAGCCCTACTATGAAGCTAAATTATAGCTTTCACCTGAAGACTATAACCCAACTATAGCACAAGACTATGGGGAAAGGGCCAAGGAAGGGGAAGGGAGGGGGGAGGTTTTGGTGGAGGGAGGGTAATGGGTGGGGCCACATCTATGGTTCATCTTAGAATGGGTACAGGCAATTGCACTAATGTACACAGCTATGATTTAACAACAACAAAAAAAAATAAAAAAAGAAAGTATGGTGTGAATTATAAATTAATTTATTAGTAATTGCTTCAGAAAACCAATGAAAGAAAGTTAAATGAAGGAGATTATTTCTCTCCTTTTAGAGACCATTAGAGGTCTAAAATAAAAATTTTAAAATACCTGTCTTACCTAAAACTTTCATAAATTTCTAGCAAATCAAAGTCATCAGTAGAGTGGTTAAGAACATAGACTCTAAAATCAGTGTCTGGGTTCTAATCCCAGCAGTGCCCCATGGGCGATCTTGGGAGAATTGGTTAGCATCTATTTTCTCACCTGAAAAATAGGGCCAATAACAACAAGTAACTCATAAGGCACTTGAGAAGTTTTAATAATGTCACTGTTTCTTCAGCATGTCCTGGTTGGTGAACATTTTCTGCTTCTAAGCATTAAATTTTCATAATAACCCCATGAGGGTTGTCCACATAAATAAGTTAAGCCATACATGCAAAGCCTTTAAGACGGTGCTTGACCATACTAAGACTCAATCAAAGCCACCCAGTATTTTGTGTCCATAAGAAGGGTGCAAAGTGAAGTCAGTTGCCCTGGAGTGAAATAAATAATTTAACAGGAGGGAGGATATTTCAGTATAAGGCAATCTCCATGAATTTTCCTTAGGAAGTGAGTTCATTCGAATTTGTCAACAAGCTTCTGCCAAATGAAATCAGCTGAAGAGCTTTAACTTACGGCTGTAATTAAAGGGCAAAATAAAAACAGCGGCAGGAGGTTAGGTGGTACAGAGAGGCCTCCCAGTACATGTAGATTAGCTATTACTTTCCTTCTTCCTTAATGTGAGGAAAAGAGGGTATTGGATTAAAATGGTGACAAAGCAGTGACCCCAGGGGTTTGTGGGCAGTGTGTGAAGCAGGCTGAATAAAACTCAAAGGGATGCAGGGGGCCTGAAGAACACGAGGGCTTTGGAGCATGTAAGGAGCTTGGAAGTCACCACTGTGTCCTAACAACAAGTCAAAAGCTGAACAAACTGAAAAATAAGGAACTCTTTCCAGGTTCATAAGAGAAGTGAGTGGTCGCTAATATAGGAAAGACAGTCACAATTTACTGGACAAGAAACTCAGGAGCAGAAACCTCCCTGGGCAGTGCGGGGTTAGGTAAACCTAAACTGTAATTGAAACATTGTTACAGGCTCAGGGTGGACAACATATGAGTTAAAAACGTTAGAGGGACCTCCATGTAAGGAGCTCCCTGTACTTTCCTGAGTTTGCCTCTAATAACATGAAAAGGTTATCAGTAACTGAGATAACGCCGGAAAGGCTATGTTAACCACTGGGATAAAAATGTGTCAAATGGTTTATGAAGTGAGTGTATGATGCCCCATAATCATATCATTGTATACACTTATGATTTAATAAAAAAATTAAAAAAAAAAAAAAAAAAAAGAAAAGGTTATCACAGTATTGGGGAAAGTAGCCGTTTTTAAATACATCGTCCCATTTCCTTTGTCCTCAGGGAGATGATTTAACCACAGCCTCGCCTTCTGGGGCTTTATCAGAACCTGAGGTGGGGAAGGGAAATAACTCACTTCCAGCCCACTCTAGCCAACCTGTCCCACCTAAGAGGGGAAATAATCTGAGAAGCACTTAGGAAGTTCACAGTCTAGAGGCACAGGCACGTTAAAAGCCTGAGACCACACACCTACGGTCCCAGCTACTGGGGAGGCTGAGGCTACTGAGAGGTTCGCTTGAGCCCAGGAGTCTCAGGTTGCTGTGAGCTATGAAGCCAAGGCTCTGTAGCCTGAGTAACAGAGTGAGACTCTGTCAAAAAAAAAGACACACCTCTTGGGGATGTGTCACAATTGTAAGAGGGATTTTACCTAACAAATGCAGTCAGTGCAACCTCAATGAATCCCCAACAATAAAAGCAATACAATAAAAGACTGAGACCTAATTGTAAGACTGCAGAATGCTTCTCCCCGCCCCACAACTGGCCACCACATTACTGCAGACCATTTACAGCAGTTCCCTTTGTCCCATTTACAGCAGTTCCCTTTGACAGGTACCTCATTTCTGACTAGAGAAAGATTTATAAGGCATCTCACATGGCAAGAGAGCACAGTTTGAAGAGACAGAGCCAGCATCCGAACCAGACTCCCATATGGCAGAGATGTGAGATGTATCAGACTGGGAATTTAAAATAACTATGACTAACACACTGGTGATTTAATGAAGAAAACAGACAGCTAGCAGAAAGATGTGGGCAAGGTGAGTGGAGAGATAGAAATTCTAAGAAAAAAATAAAAAGAAATACCAGAGATCAAAGCACCGTCAGAGAAATGAAGATTAGTAGACTGGACAAAACCGAGGAAGAATCTCTGAACTTGAGGCTTTCTCCCTAGCAACTTCCAAAGCTGAAAAGCAAAGAGAAAAAACGTGCTGAAAAAAGCCACAGCAAACCTGAACAGAATATCCAAAAACTGGGGGGCAGCTCAAAAGTGATAGCAGGCATACGGGAGTGTGAGAAGGAGAGGAAAGAGAGGGGAAGAAAAGAAATATTTAAAGCACTAATGACAGAGAAGTTCCCCCCAATCTAGTTTACATTAGTTAGCTGTAAACTATGGACTTCTGGTGAGAATGGTGTGTCAATGTAGGGTCACTAATTGTAATCAGGGTACCACTCTGGGGGGGGGGGGATATGCGTGGGAGGGGATATATCTCCAGAATCTATCTCCATGTTCTGCTCAATTTTGCTATGAGCCTAAAATTGTTTTTAAAAATCCCAAACTGCTCTATTACAAGAACAAACAAACTAGAGCAGCAATTCTCAAACTTTTAAGTTTCAGGACTCTTTCCCACTTTTAAAAATTACCGAGGACCCTGACAAGGTTTGAGAACTTTCTCTGTCATGCTTACCTGACTGGATATTAAAGCTGGTAAAACTGAAAAATATTTAGTAATCCATTTGAAAATAAGAAAAACCCATTTCCTGGTAGCATAAATAAGTTAATTTTTATAAAAAAGAATTATATTTTCTTTTTTTTTTTTATTGTTGGGGATTCATTGAGGGTACAATAAGCCAGGTAAAAAAGAATTATATTTTCTAAAACAAATGGGTAATGAGAATAGTGTTACTGTTTTACAATTTTGCAAACCTCTCCTATGTTTGGGTTATGAGTAGATAGCTAGAGTCTCGTAAGGGCTTCCTCATTAGATCTGTATAATGGATGGTTTTGGTTGAAAATCTAGCCTGTCACATATACATTTAGTTAGAAAAGAGAGAAATATTTTAATAGCTTTTCATGAAATCATAGAGATTCTTTAATAATGCACTCAAACTTGACAGGTGGTTGTTTCTAAAAAGTAGCCAGATGTGACCTCTGTAGCAATGAACTAGTCATACTGTGTGCAGATGTGAGAGAAAGCAGGTGAAAAGGGCCCATGTCCTCCTCCTCCTCTTCTCCTTCATCTTCTTCTCCTTGTTTTTCTCCTTCTTCATAGTTTTGTTTTCAAAGACACACTGAAAACGTCTTGGGGATCCAAGGAGGTTGCTACAGCACATTTAAAAAACCACTGTCCAAGTAAATAATCTCCCTTCCTCTTTTTTCTTTTTCTCTTTCAACTCTCTTAGTCACATGGAAAATACTTGCTCAGGTTATTTAAGAAAAGGAGGCTTTATTCCATGGATACAAGTGGCCCTGACTTGACCTGTGTAACTCTCTGTGGCTCGCGTTTGTGGGCCATATCTTCTCTTTCCCATGACACCGACATCTCCATTCTTTTCTCTCCTTTCTCATACTTTCTGCTTCCTCTTACTTCAACCTTACCCATGGCTTCTCTAGCATCCATCTCAATATCAAGACTTTCAGCTTCGGCTCCTCCTGCACAGCCTGTTGATGTTTACAAGTTCAAACTTAGAAGCGAAGAACTGTAAGTGTGTCTTTCTGGACCAGTAGTGACTAGCATATTCACTGGTGACACTAAAGTCAGGTGCCCCCTTTTGGTCCATGGCCTATGGGTAGTGGAGTGGACAATTTGGTACCAATTATATTTCTTCTGTGTTTTTTTCTTTTTTAGTGGCTGAAATTTTCCCCCTGTTTTGATGAGACTTAAACTTTCTTTTGAAACTTTCAAGCATTGTCAGCATTGCCTAGGGGCTCCCCCAAGACTCCAACCCAGTATGAAGTACGGGTAGCAGTTAAACAAATAGGCTATGGAGATATCTAACTGGATTTGAATTCTGTTTTGGATAACAGCTTTCTGTGTGGTCTTAGATACATTATTTAACTTCTTAGTTCTAATATGAGTCTCATCAAGCTTTCCTTCAGCATGGAGAAGTGAGGCAGTTGGTCCAGAGAGGATGGAAACCAGTCCTCAGGCCAGCTCACTAATGTGCCTCTTCTCTTGCTTGTGGCCTTGACTGATTCAGGTCACCTTTTCCTCAATTGCCAGATGTGCTTCTTTGGAAGGGGGACTATCTGCAGTCACCGACACATTAGAAAGCTTAAGTAGCTCTTTGTTTTCTTCTTACTCTGCAGCTTTCACACTTCCTCCTTCCTCTTTTCCCCTCTCCTACATCTTTTGCAACTTCATCTCTCTTCTCTCTTCATCTTTTTCCTGGTTAGGATATATGAGAACCTGCCATCATAAAGAGATCTCAAAATGTCATGTTTTTTTTAAAAAGACAGAACTGTCTGTCTCTTTACTTTATTGAGATGGAATGGAAGCAGTGGCCTGGGGTTGGTGAGGTCTGCGCTCTACCAGGCCTTTCCAGATCCAGGGTCCTTCCTGCAAGTTGTTCTGACACCTGCCTCCTGGGACATCATATGCATCTGCAGAGCAGAAGCTGCTCACTTCGTATCCACATATTCCAGCCCACAAGGAGGGGTAGAAACAAATGGAGGGCAAGCAAATCTCCTAAAACATGTATTCTGAAACTCGGCACACTGGCCAAAACTTAGTCACAAGGCCATGCTAAGGCTCAAGGGAATCTGAGGGACTATGTGCTCAGCTAAAACCCAGAGATCCACGTCCTATTACCAAAAGGAAGAAGGGGAGAATGGGAGACAGTTCTGTTTCTCCCATAACCTTAGGCCTCTCACTGGAACTCTCAGGCCATGGAATTTAATGTTTTAGTAACATGTTTTCCAGACTTTACAGCAGTTGAAATTGCTCTGTTTCCTCTGCCTGAAATACTCCCACCTGTCTCCTTTCCATCTTGTCTGCCCAATCTTTTCTCCTTCAGATCTCCATTTAGATGTCATTTTCTTAACTCTGAAGACAGGGTTATGTTGCCCCTAAGGTATTCCATAACGCTCTCCCTAACTCCCTATATCCCTCTAACTTCACTGTAGTACAATTGTGAGTTTGTCCATCTTGCTCCCCACATTGTAGGTACCCTCAAAGCTGGAACTTAGCATTGCTCACCAGTGTATTTTGAGGAAGTAGCACAGTGCTCAGACCTAAGAAACAATGGTCATACAGAGAGTACTGCAAGCAAAGATCAAAGATAAGCAAAGACCTTCTGGACAGCTGGAGAGAGAAATGATCATCCATGTTGACACGCCATGTGGCCAGCCCTGCCCTAGGCTGTTCACATTGTAGCTCATTTAATTCTCACAAAAAACTTATGACATAGACCCTACTCTCATTCCCATTTTACAGATAGATGAGAAAACTAAATAAAGCACAGAGAGGTTAAGAGAAATTCTCCAGGTTCCGTGGCATTTTGACTCAGGCAGTGAGACTGGAGTCTATGTTCCCACCCCCATGTTATATGACTCCTTGGGTTATAGATCCCAGGAAACGACCAACCCTGCTCTTCCTCAGGAATTCATGGGAAGGGTCAAATTCAGCACTTTGAGCCTTGACAAGTAACATTAAGAACAAGTGTTTGCTTGTTTTTTTTTTTGGTTTGTTTTTTTTTTGTTGTTGTTTGTTTGTTTTTTGTCTTACATTAACTTGGATTTGGGGGAGAATTAATGAAAATGATTTCGTGACAATCCAGCTGTCCAGTTGTATGTATGAAGAAGATGACCAACTCATCTCAGTTTGACTGGAATTTTCTCAATTTTAACATTGAAAGTCCTATGTGGGTGAGGAGGGGGATCTTCTCAGACCCAGACAACCTCTACAGTTCTGAGCAAATGGTGAGGTGGGTCATTTTAGTGTGAGACTTCTGTGAATGAAGCATTCTTGCCACACATAGGCCAGGGGAACCCAAGGAGGGAGAAAAGTCATTGCTCTGCAATGGGCTCCCTACCCAGCCCTGTGCCCTGCTTCCTGTGACTGTTTCCATCTCTGTCCCTGCTTTTCTCAGAGCAGGTGATCTCTGATGCCCTGGCAGGGAGAGGTCTTTCCCATTAAGCCCACCACACTGGAAAATTCAGGTCACACAAGGATGAGAAACACCGTAGGCTCAGTAAGTCAAATCTTGGGGTTGCAAGCAAATTCATTATTTCCTTCTATGGAACCTGGATGAGGTAAGGGTATAGTTTATGCTGGGGATTGTTTCACTGAGGAACTGTGACTAGGAATCCATAGCTAGGAATAAACTCAATTTCACTTATTTAAAAAAATTAGGTAAATATCAACATATTTCAAACATTTTCCCATTGCCTCCTTTATAATCACGCCAAAATGAGTCACTGGGTCCTCTAATTCCTCAGCTTATACTCAGTGGGAATATAAAGGGAATGGTATTTTAAATGGCCTCTTTGTATTACTTTATTTATATTAAGCCTCAGAGTTATTCAAGTGTGTGTGCAACCATAACAAATCCAGGAATGTCATCAAGTGATTTGTGATGTCACCATGCTGCTGAGGTTTGAGGAGTGACCCCTGCTGGACCATGGTCAAGATCCATTTTATGAATACTCAACACTCCCTTTAGCCTTAATCTTTTATCTAGAGTTAGAAAGTTATTATGTCATTAGCCTAGATGGAAGTCTCATAATTAGTCTGCATTATTTTTGTATTATTATAAGTTGATAACATAGACATGTTTTTATTAATAAGGAAATAGCTACTTACATATTTTATCAATCCATGAAGTTTATTAAATAGCATTATGAAAATAATTCATAAGCTTTTCAACAACTTATATAATGTAATGATTTATTTTCTATGTTAAGGAAACATACTTTGACAATATTTTAGATGCCATATTTTCTTTCTTTTCTTTTTTTTTTTTTTTTTTTTTTGCAGTTTTTGACCGGGGCCAGGTTTGAACCTGCCACCTCCGGTATATGGGGCCAGAGCCCTACTCACTGAGCCACAGGTGCCACCCTAGATGCCATATTTTCAGAGGGACATTGATAAGCTAAAATGTATCCAGTGGCAGAGACAAGATGGCGGACTGAAGCCAGCTTTCCACAGAGGCTCCTGTCCAGAAGGAGAGTTAAAGGACAGAAATTTAGCAAGTAACCTGGTGGATTAGAGCTGCACCAAGAGAGAAGGTTGAAGAACGCACATCAACCCCACTGAGGCGAGCTGCGACCCCAAGGATAAAAACAAAAGGTACAAAATCCATCACCAAGCGGACGGGAGTCCCCTCCCCCATGAGAATGGCTCAGAGTGCCCCACAAATAAACGAGCAGAGTTCAAAGATCCTCCCACTATACTCCATGGGAGAGACCCTCTAAAAACTGGACCTACCTCCCCTGCTAGGGTGCCATGGTGTTCTCCTGCCAGGCATAAAACTGTATAAAACTGTATATATTCTCTACCTGCAATTCTGAGCTCCCAGCACTCCCCTCCACTCTCACTCTGAGGTCTGGAGGCCTATCCCCCAGGAGTCAAGATTCTTGAGTGATTTCTCGAGGTGTGTGGACAGGGCCTGGACTGCAGCTGGTCAGTGCTGACTCTGCGGCACGGGAGTGAGGAGAGGATGGTTGGCTGAGAGGGAACCACACCTGAGCTGCAGTGCCCTGAGACGCAGAGCAGCAGCTATCTTTTGGCAACAATAGGGTTCACTCCCGCAAAGTTGTTCTGTACTGTCAGTAACATCAATCAGAGGCAGGGCTGGAACTGAGGGAACAGCCCCCAGCCTCCATCAAGTGCCCAAGGTTGTCAGGCCTCACCTCCCCCTGCTAGATAGAGGCAGAGCACAGTGGTCTGGCTGAGCAGAAATAAATTTCCTTGTGATTCAGGCAGGTGCAAACCTCTGGAGTATCTGTTCACTACAGGCAACTGGGTCACAGCCCTGTGGGGCTATCAGTGACTGGGTGTAACAGAGGTGCATGGTGGGGAAGGAGGCATCAACCTTCCCAGACTGATCTATTTGCTGGGTGGGTCCTCCTGACTCCATGGAGCACCGGAGAAAGCCATATCTGAGTAGCCACCAAACCCCTGTGATCCAGTTGCCAGAGACCTTTCAAACTCTCCCACCTGAGATAGGTGCTGACTGAGACAATTGATTTGGACCTTTTGAACTGAGCCAATTGCTGGAGGACTATTCAGGTGGTACCCTGGGTATGTGATTGTAGGAATGTTTGATTTTCCTTTTCTAATTGTTGCCTGTTGGGGGCGGGGTGACTTAATTGCTGGTATTTATCCACAGCTGAGACTTCAACCCAGAGTAACTGTTTCACTAGGGTTGAACAGAGACCAGCTGAAAATAAGACAGAACCACTTAGCCCCACCACACCAAACAGGTCCCCAGTTTCTCAGGCCATAGCACTGTACGGGTTCTCGACAAAGCTCCAGGGGAAAAATCAAAGGGTGCAAAACAATCATGGGGCAGAATCAGCGGAAAAACTCTAGTAACATGAATAACCAGAATAGATCAACCCCCTCCAAAGAAAGATATGGCAGATGTAACTGAAGATCCCATTCATAAACAGCTGGGTGAGATGTGAGAAATTGAATTCAGAATTTTGTTTGCAAACAAGATTAATAGAATGGAGGAAAATTTGGAATTAGAAATTCGAGGAGCAATTCAAAAGTCAGAATTAGAAATTCGAGGAGAAATTCAAAAGTTGTCTCAAGAACTTAACAAATTTATCTGTTTCTTTGCCATAATTTTCCTTTCACTTCCTATTGCTCTTCAAGTTCCCGTGCCTGTGGAAGCTGTCGGTGGTATTAGGCCAATTGAACACACGCGACCACTTGCCAGTTTTCCACTGTTTTTTTCCTACTCTTGGGGTCCAGACGTCTCTCGCTGACTCCCTGTATCCTCAAAGGGATGATTATAGGCAGATACCACCAGCCAGAGATGCCTGGAGTCTTATCTCCCCAGACTCATGGTGCCCAGATGCAAGGAATTTGTTACTCGGCCGCCATCTTGCTCTCTCTAAGAATTTAACGAATTTAAGGACAAAACCACCAAAGATTTTGACGCACTGACGCAAGAATTTGCTACCCTCAAAGATCTGAAAAATACAGTAGAATCCCTCAGTAACAGAGTGGAGCAAGCAGAAGAAAGGATTTCTGACATTGAAGACAAAGCTTTTGAATGCTCCCAAACTCTCAAAGAGGAAGAGAAATGGAGAGCAAAAACAGATCATTCTTTCAAAGAGCTCTGGGATAATTCGAAGCAGGCTAATATCTGCCTTATTGGAATCCCTTAAAGTGATGAAGTGGCCTGGCAAGGCACAGAGGCCCTTCTCCATGAAATTATGAAAGAGAATTTTCCAGACATGCCAAGAGATTATGAAATTCAGATAGCAGACAGTTTCAGAACCCCAGGATGACTCAGTCTGAATAAGACACCCCCCAGGCATATCATAATTAACTTCACTTAAGTTAATATGAAGGAGAAAATTCTGAAAGCAGTGAGACGTAAGAAATCCATTACCTACAAAGAGAAGAATATTAGAATGACTGCAGATCACTCCACTGAAACTTTTCAAGCCAGAAGAGGGTGGTCATCGACTTTCAACCTCCTAAAGCAAAATAACTTTCAACCCCAGATCCTGTATCCAGCTAAACTGAGTTTTATTTATGATGGAGAAATTAAATACTTTAATGACATTCATATGTTGAAGAAATTTGCCATAATCAAACCAGCTCTTCAGGATATTCTCAGACCTATCCACCATAATGACCAGCCCAATCCTCTACCACAAAAGTAAACTCACTCAGAAACTTTTGATCAAACTTCAACTTCCGCAGTGGCGAAAGGATTAAAAATGTCCACTGGACTTTCGAAAAACTCGATACCCAAAATTTTACCAGACTTATCAATATTCTCCATTAACATGAACGGCTTAAACTGTCCTCTAAAGAGGCACAGCTTAGCTGACTGGATACAAAAACTCAGGTCAGTTATTTGCTGCATACAAGAGTCACATCTTACCTTGAAAGATAAATATAGATTCAGGGTGAAAGAATGGTCACCCATATTTCAGGCAAATGGTAATCAGAAAAAAGCGGGTATTGCAATTCTATTTGCAGATACAATAGGCTTTAAACCAACAAAAGTAAGAAAGGATAAGAATGGTCACTTCATATTTGTTAAGGGTAATACTCAATATGATGAGATTTACATTATTAATATCTATGCACCCAACCAGGATGCACCTCAATTTATAAGAGAAACTCTAACAGACATGAGCAACTTGATTTCCTCCAGCTCCATAATAGTTGGAGATTTCAACACTCCTTTGGCAGTGTTGGATAGATCCTCCAATAAGAAGCTGAGCAAAGAAATTTTAGATTTAAACCTAAACATCCAACATTTGGATTTAGCAGACATCTGCAGAACATTTCATCCCAACAAAACTGAATACACATACTTCTCATCAGCCCACGGAACATACTCCAAAATTGATCACATCTTAGGTCACAAGCCTAACCTCAGTAAATTTAAAGGAATAGAAATTATTCCTTGCATTTTCTCAGACCACCATGGAATAAAAGTTGAACTCAGTAACAACAGGAAGCTGCATACTCATACAAAAACATGGAAGTTAAATAACCTTATGCTGAATGATAGCTGGGTCAGAGATGAGATTAAGAAGGAAACTGTCAAATTTTTGGAACAAAATGACAATGCAGACATGAATTATTAGAACCTCTGGGATACCGCAAAGGCAGTCCTAAGAGGGAAATTTATAGCACTGCGACCCTTCCTCAAGAGAACAGAAAGAGAGGAAGTTAACAACTTAATGGGACATCTCAAGCAACTGGAAAAGGAAGAACATTCCAACTCTAAACCCAGTAGAAGAAAAGAAATAACCAAAATTAGAGCAGAATTAAATGAAATTGAAAACAAAAGAATTATACAACAGATCAATAAATCAAAAACTTGGTTTTTTGAAAAGGTCAATAAGGTAGATAAAACTTTGGCTAACATAAGCAGGAAAAAAAGAGTAAAATCTCTAATCTCATTAATCAGAAATGACAAAGATGAAATAACAGACTCCTCAGAAATTCAAAAAATCCTTAATGAATATTAAAAGAAACTTTATTCTCAGAAATATGAAAATCCGAAGGAAATTGACCAACACTTGGAAGTACATCACCTTCCAAGGCTTAGCCAGAATCAAGTGGAAATGTTGAACAGGCCCATATCAAGTTTTGAAATAGCATCAACCATACAAAACCTCCCTAAAAAGTAAAGCCCGGGACCAGATGGTTTCACGTCAGAATTCTACCAAACCTTTAAAGAGGAATTAGTACCTATATTACTCAACCTGTTCCAAAATGTAGAAAAAGAAGGAAGACTACCCAACATTCTATGAAGCAAACATCACCCTGATCCCCAAACCAGGAAAAGACCCAACAAGAAAAGAAAATGATAGACCAATATCACTAATGAATATAGATGCAAAAATATTCAACAAGATCCTAACAGAATCCAGCAACACATCAAACAAATTATACATCATGACCCTTATCCCAGGGTCTCAAGGCTGGTTCAATATACGTAAATCTATAAGTATAATTCAGCACATAAATTAAAAACCAAAGACCATATGATTCTCTCAACTGATGCAGAAAAAGCTTTTGATAATATCCAGCATCCCTTCATGATCAGAACACTTCAGAAAACTGGTATAGAAGGGACATTTCTTAAACCGATAGAGGCCATCTACAGCAAAACCACAGCCAATATCGTATTGAATGGAGTTAAATTGAAATTATTTCCATTCAGATCAAGAACCAGACAAGGCTGCCCATTGTCTCCACTGCTCTTTAACATTGTAATGGAAGTTTTAGCCATCGCAATTAGGGAAGAAAAGGTGATCAAGGGTATCCATATAGGGTCAGAAGAGATGAAACTTTTGCTCTTCACTGATGATATGATTGTGTATTTGGAAAACACCAGGGATTCTACTACAAAACTCCTAGAAGTGATCAAGGAATACAGCAGCGTCTCAGATTACAAAATCAACATTCATAAATCGGTAGCCTTTATATATACCAACAATAGTCAAGCTGAAAAAACAGTTAAGGACTCTATTCCATTCACAGTAGTGCCAAAGAAGATGAAATATTTGGGAGTTTAACAAAGGATATGAAAGATCTCTATAAAGAGAACTATGAAACTATAAGAAAAGAAATAGCTGAGAATGTTAACAAATGGAAAAACATACCATGCTCATGGCTGGGAAGAATCAACATCGTTAGAATGTCCATACTACTCAAAGGAATATACAATTTTAATGCAATCCCTATTAAAGCTCCACTGTCATACTTTAAAGATCTTGAAAAAATAATACCTTGTTTTATATGGAATCAGAAAAAAACCTTGAAGAGTCAAGACATTACTCAGAAATAAAAACAAAGCAGGAGGAATCACGCTACCAGACCTGAGACTGTACTATAAATTGATAGTGATCAAAGCAGCATGGTACTAGCACAAAAATAGAGAAGTAGATGTCTGGAACAGAATAGAGAACCAAGAGATGAATCCAGCTACTTACTGTTATTTGATCTTTGACAAGCCAATTAAAAACATTCAGTGGGGAAAAGATTCCCTATTTAACAAATGGTGCTGGGTGAACTGGCTGGCAATCTGAGGAAGACTGAAACTGGACCCACACCTTTCACCATTAACTAAGATAGACTCTCACTGGATTAAAGATTTAAATTTAAGACATGAAACTATAAAAATATTAGAAGAAAGTGCAGGGAAAACCCTTTAAGAAATCGGTCTGGGTGAGTATTTTATGAGGAGGACCCCCTGGGCAATTGAAGCAGCTTTAAAAATATACTACTTGGACCTGATCCAACTAAAAACTTCTGCACAGCCAAGAACACAGTAAGTAAAGCAAGCAGACAGCCCTCAGAATGGGAGAAGATATTTGCAAGTTATGTCTCTGACAAAGGTTTAATAACCAGAATCCACAGAGAACTCAAACGTATAAGCAAGACAAGAACAAGTGATCCCATTGCAGGCTGGGCAAGGGACTGGAAGAGAAACTTCTCTGAAGAAGACAGGCGCACGGCCTACAGACATATGAAGAAATGCTCATCATCTTTAATCATCAGAGAAATGCAAATCAAAACTACTTTGAGATATCATCTAACTCCAGTAAGATTAGCCCATATCACAAAATCCCAAGACCAGAGATGTTGGCGTGGATGTGAAGAAAAGGGAACACTTCTACACTGCTGGTGGGAATGCAAATTAATACATTCCTTTTGGTAAGACGTTTGGAGAACACTTAGAGATCTAAAAATAGATCTGTCATTCAATCCTATAATTCCTCTACTAGGTATATACCCAGAAGACCAAAAATCACATTATAACAAAGATATTTGTACCAGAATGTTTACTGCAGCCCAATTCATAATTGCTAAGTCATGGAAAAAGCACTAGTGCCCATTGATCTGCGAATGGATCAATAACTTGTGGTATATGTACACCATGGAATATTATGCAGCCTTAAAGAAAGATGGAGACTTTACCTCTTTCATGTTTACATGGATGGAGCTGGAATACATTCTTCTTAGTAAAGTACTCAAGAATGGAGAAAAAAGTATCCAATGTACTCAGCCCTACCATGAAACTAATTTATGGCTTTCACATGAAAGCTGTAACCCAGTTATAACCTAGGAATAGGGGGATGGGGAAAAGGGAGGGGAGGGAGGGGGAGGTGGGCAGAGGGAGGGTGATTGGTGGGATTACACCTGCAGTGCATCTTACAAGGGTATATGTGAAACTTAGTAAATGTAGAATGTAAATGTCTTAACACAATAACTAAGAAAATGCCAGGAAGGCTATGTTAACCAATGTGATGAAAATGTGTCAAACGGTCTATAAAACCAGTGTATGGTGCCCCATGATCGCATTAATGTACACAGCTATGATTCAATAATAAAAATAAATAAATAAAAATAAATAAAATGTACCCAGAGGACAGTGAGTGTTAAAGGTTTTGGAAACCACCACTTGGTGGAACCAGGGCTTCTACTGAAAAACAGAAGACTTTGGGGATACTTGAGAATTTTCGCAAATACCGAAATTCATGTAGAGCTCAGGGTTGATTTGGGAAGACGGAGCATCATTACTTCCTCTACAATTTCTCCTGCAATTTCCCTTTTCCTTGGAGGTTATGGCAGAAACAGAAACATTATTATATGTATATAAATATCAAGTAATTTTTAGTGTTGTCTTGCAGGAGTTCCTATCTTTCTAGGTACCTCTTTGACAGATAATAGCTTCCTTAGCAGAGCTATCTCCCCTGACCAAGTCTTTGTAAATAGTTTGATTTATCTAATGAAATCCACCCTTTCTGGATCCAGAGAGAGGGTGTAAATGTCCTTTAAAATAATTCCATGCCCAAGGAGCCTATAAGTCTGCTCTCTTGTCATTATCACTTCCACAATATCCTTCTACCTCCGACTTGCTTATTCTGTCGGGATAGAATAAGACTATGTCTCTGTCAGTTATCCTGGCTCAAAACCACAGTCACCTTTAATTCACCTTGTCCTTCCTCCCTTGTATCTCATAGAGTTCTAAGACCTGACACACAGTCAGATTTTGTGCATCACACATTGGCCTGCCCCAACCCCGAGACTGTGACTGGAAACATGTACCCTGTTTCCCGGAAAATAAGAGGTGTGCTCCCAAAGATGCTCTAGGTCTTATTTTCAGGGGATGCCTTATCTTTCCTGTAAGTAGGTCTTATTTTCGGAGGATGTCTTATTTTAGGGGAAACAGGGTAGTTTCCATAATACACGGCAATGGTGTATGTGCCGTCCAAAGCTCCTGTTAAGTGCAAATCAGGGATTCTGCACATGCGAAGAAGGCTGGTGAAAATGCAAGGAGCAAATTCTTCCTTCTGACTCTGCAACAGAATGTCCAAACCTGGCATTTGTGAAAGCTTCAACCAGGAAGGAGTAGGAAGATAGTTCAGCAAAAGTCAAGTTCACAAAGGCACAAGTCTATCTCAGGAGTCGGGTGCAGTTCCTAAGTAGCAGGATGGCGTAGATGATCCCTAGAGTCTTTCTCAGTTTGAGAGAGGTAACTGTGTTTTGTGAAGCCTGGGCATACAGAACAGCTGCAGATCTGACAGGAAATTGTAGGGATGGGAATTAAGCATGAGGCAAATGTCTTGTTTTGCTGTTCTCAGCCTCCTGGGTCTCCAGGGCTCTGGGCCAAAATTTGAAGACTGGGAAAAGCAGGGGAATGTTACGTGGTCTCCACAGCTCCGTGTCTCCAGATTGAGGCTTACGTAATCAGTTTCTAACATCTTTATTGCTGAAACTTTTCCTAGACTACTCTTATGGGTTGAGAGAGCAGCCAGAATTCACCATGTACTCTGTCACTCCTCTTAAAGGCTTAGGTATAACAACAGGACATTCAAGAGTACAGAGAGCTGACCTCAGGGACATCCAGAAGTCTCTCCCCTTCCACATGAGGTGGTTTACCTTGAATACTTCAGCCAGGAAGTTACTTTGCAAGAGTCCTAGCAAATTTACAGATGGTCCTGGCACCTCCTCAAGGTGCAGAGAGCTCCTAACCAGAAAGGCCCGGCAGGAGACTCTGGGAACGGGGTATATCTGTGACCCTCTGTTCCCAGTTCCTATGTTCCCAGCTTTAGCTCTAGGACATAGGGTCAAAGTTGTGGAGTCTGGGGAATCTGTCGGGAATCATGTGCAGCCCCGTTCTCTGCCTCTGGCCTCAGATTCTTTGCTCCTGATACCATACTCTGAGAACGCCTCCCCACCAGATGGGGGTGGGATCTTCAGGGAGGCTCCATTCACCGCTCTGTCACTGTCAGCATGCTTTTTGGGGGGCTGTCAGGAAGCCCGCCCAGAGCACAGGCCAGTCTCATCTGGAGGACTTGACCGTCATGGGATGCTCATCCGTCGCATGTCTTCTCCTTAGAGGGCTTTTCCAGAGTCTCCAGTCACAAATCTAGCTGTTTGCAGGTGGGGGGAGTTGAATCTTGGTGCGACTGGACATGGAATTTTGCCTTTGCTGCTGGAGTCCTCTTTCTATCCAGGATTAGGGGCTCTGGCTTTGACTCGTATTGCAAAAAATAATAATAACAATAATGAAAATTTATTGTGTGCTGGCCCATGGCACATGAGCATGCTGTGCTCTGATGTAACCTATCAGAGCACCACCATAAATAATACACTATTGCTAAGTTCACTTTCCTAATGGAAAACTGCAGCTTAGGTAAGGGAAAACACCTTTCTAGGGTCACGCAGGTACCAAACGACAAAGGGATGAAGAAATCTGAATCCACACTATCTTTATTTTAGTTGCTGCTATACATAACAAAAGTATGACGTTCTCCTGAATTTGCTTGTGATATTTAGCTATAAATACCCCAGTTATGATGAACTTATAAACTTCAAGGAGTTCTTCATAAACTTCTTGAGATTTTAAGAGGGAAATGAGTATAATTTTTTCTCAAGCAATATTTAAAATGTCCCTCACTGCATAATTCATTAGAGAAAAGGTGCAAAAATTAAAAACTTAGAAAAAGAAAAAGCAAAGAAAGAAAAAGAAGGAAGGAAGGAAAGAAAAAAGAAAGAAAGAAAGAAAGAAAGAAAGAAAGAAAGAAAGAAAGAAAGAAAGAAAGAGAGAGAGAGAGAAGAGAAGGGAAGGGAAGGGAAAAAGAAAGAAAGAAAGAAAGAAAGAAAGAAAGAAAGAAAGAAAGAAAGAAAGAAAGAAAGAAAGAAAGAAAGAAAGAAAGAAAGAAAGAGAGAGAGAGAAAGGAAAAGAAAGAAAAAGAGAAAGAGAAAATGAAAGGGAATGAAAAAGAAGGGGTCACTATTACATCACTAGCATTTCTAATATTTTGAGGGTCATTTTTTTGGTGGCATTTATCTAAGGCAGGGGTATCCAAACTGCAGTCCCCAGGCTGCTCACAGTCCAAGATGGCTATAAATGAGGCCCAACACAAAATTATAAACTCACCTAAAATAATGAAATTTTTTGGTGATATTTTTGTGGCACTCATTTACGTGGCCCTTGAGCATTACTTTTGTAGATGACAATGTTGTATTGCAATGTCAGGTAAAATAAAAATACATAAACTCTCCACTTTTTGTATGCATGGATGGCTTCCAGGGTGTTATCCTGCAAGCACAGACAGTGGAATTGACATCATGGGATAGCACATGTGCTTGTGGTGATTTGGGGAGGCAGAGATTATGAATAATGTCTCAACTACCATTGCAGCATTAGGTTGTTAATGTTAATTAGAAGTCAAGCAAGCATTCTCATTTGATTATTAAGGGAACTTCCAGCCCTCAGCAGTGCCTCACACCTTGCCCTCTGCGCTTTACAATCCGTCTCCCCCTGCATTATCAGCAGAGATATTGAAGGGCCCAAACTATTTTCCAGCCAATTAATGTTCACAATATAAGTAAATATAGTCCCTTATTTATTATTATTATTATTATTTTGATTCCTGGGATGGCTTCTACAACACCTCAAAAGAGACTAGAAGTCCCCCTCCCCCCAAAAAGAAAAATTATAGGTGAATGCAGGTTGCTTAAAGAAAAGTGGACAGATGACTATTTTTTTTGTCGAGGCAAATAGTAGGGCACTCTGTTTAATTTGTAGGGAATTTGTGCAAGGTTTCAAAAACTATAATTTGAAAAGGCATTATATACAAAAACATGCTGCAAATTTGATGTGTATGAGGGATTGTGTTGTAAGAACAAAAGAGCAGAACTGAAAAAAAGTTTTCTCTCCTCCACAAAAGTTGTTTTTTAAGTTACCACTCAGACGATTCCATGGTGAAAGCTAGTCATGTGATAGCATATTGAATATCAAAAAAATCAAAACCATTTACTCATGGTGAGTTTGTTAAACAATGTATGAAAAGCATGGCAGGTGTAATTTGTCCTGAAAAAAGGGGGGAATATTTCTAAAGTCAGTTTGACTCCTCAGACTATGGCCAGGTGAATTGAAGAAAGTAGAAAATATTTTGAAAGAAGTTTGGGGAGTAAAGCCGCTCATTTTAAATGTTACGGTTTGGTGATGGATGACAACACTGATGCTACAAATACGGCTCAACTTGTCATTTTTAATAGAGGTACTGACGACAAGTATAATGTCACTGAAGAAATGTCTTCTTTAGTGCCATTGACAGATACAACTAAATCAAAAGATTTGTACAAAGCAGTAAAAGTATGCTCAAGGGATTTTCTTTGTCCGTTATCAAAATATCTATTATAGTTACTGATAGTGCCCTGGTTATGGTAGGTAAAAGAGAGAGATTTGTAAAATTAATAGAAGACAATTCAATTGCCATCCAAAAACTCAACATTTGATGAGGTATCATTGTACAGTAAGTAAAAAAAAATTTATGCCCAGAATATTTAAAAATGGATAATGCCATGTAAATTTTCATGAGGACTGAGTAAGGGCCGAAGGATTGAAACGTTGCCAATTCTAGGAATTCCTTAAAAGTATTGATGCTGAATATGGCAACATCATTTACTTTTCAGAAATAAGATGGCTAAGTCGAGACCAAACGTTGAAAAGATTTTACGATTTGCCATGTTTTCAAGTCCTTTATGGTATCAAAAACCAAATTTGTGCCAGAACTTGACATGAAAACTGGCTCACAGCTTGGGCATGATTAGTGCCTTTAATTGCTCATTTAAATGAGTTAAACCAGTTCTTTCATGGTAAAAGCCAATTTATCAATACAAAGTTTCAAACCATAACAGCATTCCAAATGAAACCGACATTATGGAAAGCTCGAATGAAGGCAAACAATTTTATGCATTTTGACATGTTGGCTAAACACAGTTCTGTGAAGAGCAAAAAAAAATATGCAGGATTTTCAATTTGATACAAGGATTTGAACAGATTTCAAGATTTCCAGACAAATAATCACTATTTTGGCACATCTGTGACTTCTTTTTCAGTTGACATAAATATGTTATCTGCCAATTTTCAAATGGAAGGCATGGAGCTACAATCTGACATTCACTCAAAGACAACTTTGATAATGTCTCTCTACTGGACTTTAATAGGTCCTGTCTTCCCCGAGTAAATATCTCTCCCTTCAGAATCTCACCTTGCTCGTGTAGATGCATTTTGGCAGCACCTACATTTGTGAGCAACTATTTTCAAGAATGAAGCACATTAAGAGTAAAGTTAGAACCAGAATATCTGATGAGGACCTTGAGAGCTCACAAGATTGCATCTATTTTCATCCAACCAGAGATACTGAATTTCTCACAATCCATCGCAAATATCCCACTAGTTTTATGTTGCCCACTTTTCTTTTACATTTACAATTAAAAATACCACAAAAACCCAAAGAGTTTTATCATTTAGATACGTACATTTTCTACTTTGGTGACTGCAGACTTGGTACCTGCTCAACAATTTTCTTTTCTTTTTTTTTTTGCAGTTTCTGGCCAGGTCACTGAGGCTTTTTTTTGTTTATTGGTGGTGGTGGATAGCACAAAAATTATGCATGTACCTTTTTATTTTTTGCTCATCAGCTTTTGTTGGTGTTTATGTAATTAATCTGTGGCCCAGAGAAACCAAAAGGCTGGACACCCATGACAGCTTGTTCAGAAGTTTCAGTGGAGTCAGAGGTCAACAGGTTATAGACACTGAAATTAGAAAATGTGTCTGAAATAGAAAGGAAAGTTCTCAGGATTTGGAATTCTGCAAGTTGGTCTCACCTGGCTAAGGACAGTTGAATGGGCCAGAAGTACAAGTTAGGCTCAGGAATGCCAGGGGGAGTCCTTGGCCTTGTTTGCATTGAAGTCTCTTTCTAGAACCTTCCCAGCTTTATCCTTCTGATTAGGACATCTAAGCAAAAACAAAGGCTGTTGGTTGTATCTCTGTCCATGAAGGAGGAAATCATAGTTTACAAAGTTTGCAATTGTGTGGTTAGGGGAGAAGAGTCAAGAAAATCAACTCTTCTTGAGTTAAGATATGACAGAAAATCTTAAACTACTTAATTATAAGCTATTGGCATCCAGCCCATTAGCAATTGCCATTAGCAGTCCTGATGTGGGGGTAAGTAGCCATAGGGACCAGGAGGACTGGGTGTTTTTCTTGAATATTTTGCTCAATGTCTCTGCTCTGAGCAATGTTAAGAACCACAGTAAGCAGATAATTTTGGCATCTGATTATCTTTTATAATTTGTCATGAAATTTTCTACGAGAGGATAGGACAATCCACTACCATAAATTTTCTTCAAATATAAACTCAATCCCATCTCAAAACAATTTTTGAGGCCTCTTTTGTTTCTTCCATTGTGTTACAAAATTGTGAAAGATTCCAGGTAAGTTTTTATTTTGCCTTTGAAAGATATAGTTAAGGATACAAGACATAGAAACATAAATAATAATGAAAGGTGTTATAGGTTTTGCAATTGCAAAGAATAATTGTGTTAGCGATAAGAGGCAACCATGAGGATAGGACATTCATTTCAATGGCCCGAGGCTGAGTGTTTTCAAATCGTGGGTCTTAACCCTTTAGTGGGGTGTCAAATTAATTGAGTTGAATATGACCCCGCATTTAAAAGATGTAGTAGAAAACACCCATGTGCATCAAATGTAGGAAGGTTATGTACTATTTCATAAGTTTTTTTTGGTCTATAAACACACACATATGCAAGCGTATATGATGAAAACATATAAAATACATGTTTTTCATGGATTCAACCTAAGAAGTTTCAAACATACTCCATTCACCAAAGTATCTACAACTGAGACCTTTATTACATGCCTAAAAATTGCCGGTCCCATTAATAATAATACTTAAAATACTTTTTAGGAAGTTACAGTTATAGCATTCTTAGTCCACAATCGGCCACAAAACTATCTTTTTTTTTTCTGTGATTTTTTTTTTATTGTTAAATTATAGCTGTGAACATTAGTGCAATCAAGGGGTACAATATGCGGGTTTCATATACAATCTGAAATATTCTTATCAAACTGTTCAACAAGACTATCTTTATAACAAAACCTAATATTTACTGAACTCTGTTCATGTGTTGGGTCTCATGCTAAATATTTTGTGTGCATAATCAAATCTACTTTTCATAACAGCCTTATGAGGAGGCCACTATTATTCCTATTTTCAGAAGACGAAGCTCTGGTTTCCGGAAGTCACACAGCTAGAGAACGTGAGCCCATCCCTGGATGGCCTGACACCCGAAGCATCTCCCCACCATGCTGTTTTACATTTCAAGATCCACTTGCTTATGGTGCTTTGTGGTTTGTGAAGCCTCCTTTGCTGTCTAACTCTGATGGAATGTTTCTAATTTAGCACTAGGATAATTTAATCCCCAGAGAATGTTGATAAGACATATTTATTTGACTATGGGTATGGAAGGTAGTGTGATATTGGGAAAAGTTTATTCCTAATCTGATTCTAAAGAACCTGTTTCCTTGTTTTCTTACAGATGATCGTGGCCTAAAGTCTTAGATTTGAGGTAAGCCTCTTACCCCATCAGAATAGCAGGGATTCTCCTCATTCCTTCCTTCCACCAAGAATCAAGTTTCTTCCCTATCAGCAAAAATAAAACAAGTGGAAACACACACACACACACAAATCCTAAATTTGAGAGTCCTTAGAAATAGAATGGATTTCTCTTAGTCAGGAATCAGTAAACCTTTTCTATAAAGGACCAGTAGTGTTTCAACATTTAATATAGTCAGCTTTGCTATTATAGCCCAAGAGCAGCCACAGACACACTGAAATGAATGAGTGTGGCCAGATGTGGTCTGCAGGCTGTGGTTTACCAACACCTCCTCCAGAGCTTAAATTGAAATCCTCTCTAATGGCCAGTTCAGGGGAAGGACATCATTTTGCTCTTTTTAGTTCCACATTCACCTTGAATACTTTTTCACTATGCGTTCTCATCTTCCAATAGCTAGGTGAAAACCGTTGTCTATTTTCTCTTGGAATCTTCAGGAACATCTTCGGTGCAATGCATGCATTATAGCCTTGAGTTTTTATTCTTTAGATGCATAAAGAAGCAACTTAACACACTGTGAAGGCAGATCTCCCTACCAAGAGAGAGCCAACATATGTTTTTTTTTTTTTTTTTTGCAGATATTTATGTTTTTATTTGCTAAGTGGTTTGACAAAGATTATAAACAGGATTTAGATAGATCCACAGAACTAGGCAAAATCTAGGATGCCAGAAGAACTCCAGAATTCTAGAAGGTAATAAAGAACCACCTGTTACCTATCCATATGGCTAAATTTCACACTTCCTTCAGATCTCTGCTTAAATACCTCCTTCATTATGATGCCTACCTTATCTCATTTAAAATTGAACCACTCTCCATCAGTGTTAGCAATCCCATGTGTCCTAATCTATATAGTTTAGTAAACGTCCAGTAAGATTGAAATTTCTGTTTTCCTGACTCTAGACCACTTTTTTTTTATTATTCTTTTTTTTCCCAACGTATGTTTTAATATCTCTCTCTCTGTGTCCTCTCTTGTACATACCTGCATTACTTATATTTATGGAAACATTTTTGTTATATAGATATATAATTTGTAATAAAACATATCAAAAGTCTTAACAAGTTAATTCTTCACAGAAGAATCACCAATTGATCTTTTTAATGTCTTTTAAAAGTATTTTCTAAACTTTATATAAAGGAGTGTATAGTAATTTTATCCTTAGGAAAAGAAAAGCAAATAGTTTTTTATCTGTTGTTTCCATTTTAGCTTTTCTATAGAGGGAGAAGAACCGGAGAAAAATCCTGAGGACGCTGAGTATGAGAGAGGTGCCAATGGGAGGTGCTGGGGCTCCAGGAGCTTCCCAGACTGCACTTTCCCAAAGAATGTTTGGTTAAAGACATTGGGGGAGCAGAAAGCTGGCTCTGCATTTCCTTTCTGAGATCCCTGGAGGGGATGGAATCTGGAGGGCAAGAAGGGTGGGGCTGCAGAGCCACTTCCCCAATCCTGTATTCAGAAGGAGAAAAGAGCCTTAAATATTAGAAGGTGGAGAAATGGATATTTAAAATAAGCTCCTTCTGCACATTTGTTTTACTTTATCTTAAAATGCTACTAATATATTCTCCTTCCTCCAGTTTATATTGATCTCAGGTCTTCTAATTCCCAACCCCCCTTGGCATTTTCCAGGAGGCTTGTTTAAGGTGTGTTTTGGAGGAGGGTTGAATGTTTTAAATGAGGAGAGGTGAGGGGAGAAGCAGAGGACAGAGGGGTCCTTCACCCAGCTCACGCAGCCTTTCTGAAGAGCTCAGAGTGGCCAGCCACCGTTCAGGGGACAGCAGATCAAAAATTAAGGCCAAAGTCCAGTCCTTTGGCTCTGTCTCATGCCGTAGTTGGTTCTCATCCTCAGCCACACCGTTACAATCACCTAGACGTCTGTTGAAAACTGGTGGTGCCAGAGCCCTACCCTAGACCACACGATCACAATCTTGGGGGTAGGGTCTGAGCATCCGTGTTTCGAGAAATCAGGCTGGTTGACTCTAATATGCAGCTAAGTTTATAAACGCAAGGGCGGAGCAGGCAGGGCCTGGCAACGCATACCTGGGCTTTGTGCTGTGGGAGGAACGCCTAAGTCTTGGTTGGTCATAGCCATGGAGGAACTGATCAGTTTTGCCCTGGGAGGGTATGTTAGAAGAAGAAGGGACACATAAGCTAGATCTCAAAGGTTGAGCAGGAGTTTACCAAGTCAGACAAAGCAGGGTGGGGCCAGTTGCACTCCACCTAAAGAAATCAGCCAGGGTCCAGGCCAGGAGGATGGAGTGACAGGGCACACCCCGGAGCTGCACAGGGAGGGATGGGCAATGTCACTCACCTGCTCAGGTGCCACAACAAAATACCACAAACTGGGTGGCTCAGACCACAGAAATTTGTTGTTTTATAATCATGGAGGCTGGAAGTCCTACATAAGTGGTCCGTGGAGCTGGCTGGCCCCTGCTGAGGATGCTGCAGGAGCGTCCATCGGCTCTGTGCCCCTGCCTGAGCCTCTGGTGGTTTCTGCAATATTTCCTGTCCCTTGGCTTGTAGACCCCCTTGCCCGATCTCTGCCTCGTATTAACATGACATTATCTCTGTGCGTGTCTGTCCCAAATCTACCTTTTTTTATAAGCACACGAGTCTTACAGGATTAAGGGCCCACTCAATCCCGGTATGACTTCCTTTAAATTAAGCATATCTGCCATGACCCTATTTCCAAGTAAGGTTACATGCTGATGTGCTGGGCATTAAGACTTCATCTGAATTTTGGGGAGACCCAACCCCTATCAAGAACAGTGACAAAGAGGCTTAAGAATAAAGCAAGATCTTGGGGAGAGGAACCATGCAAAAGAATTTGAATTCTGTCCTGAGAGCATGAAACCACCAAAAGCTTTTTACTATTGAGAGTAACGAGGCAAATACAGGGTGTCACAAAGGTTGAGTACTTTTAAATGATTATTTATTTATTTATTTATTTTGCAGTTTTTGGCCAGGGCTGAGTTTGATCCCGCCACCTCCAGCATATGGGGCTGGCGCCCTACCCCTTTGAGCCACAGGCGCTGCCCATCGTTGAGTACATTTAGCTGAATGTACCTTTCTTTACAAAATATTCATTATAAAATTCTACAAAGAGGTAGCCAACATGTAGAGAATATGTTTTAAACATTTTATAAAATTTTGTAATGAATAGTTTGTAAACAAAAGTACACTTAGCTACAATTTTCCATTTTCCCTATGTATGGTGACTTTATGGGCTACTTTTGGGACACCCTGCATCCAATCATAGCTAACATTTCTATGTGCCTGGTACTCTTTTAGCTTAACTTTATATGCAGTAACTCCTTTAATCCTTGTAAGAAAAGTCCTGTTATCTCCACTCTGCAGATGAGAAAGCTGGGGTAAAGAGAAGTTAGGTACTTTGCCCCAAATCATATAGTATCATGTAAGTAAGTGGCATCAGAATTTGAACCCAGGCCAAATTCAGCTCTAATGCATCGCTGTTGTTGTTGCCTCTGGTCCACAAACACCGCAAAATTTTGACCATTCCCTTTCTGTGGATAACTGCCTCTCCGAGTCTCAGCCCTAACTGCTCTCTCAAGCTACCATGCTGTGTCTCTTTTGGTCTGGATGTTTGATGTTTCCCTTTGGATGTCCCTCATCATGTCATATTCACCAAACTCTAAGTCATTCATTTCCCATTTCTGTTTGAAAACACTATAATTTATAATTGTCCCCTCAGTGCATGGGGGACAATTTTCAATCCCAAAGACACATGATGTCTGTGCTTCTTCTCCTTGGCTAGAAGGAATGGCTATAACCATTCAAAGCACCATCTCTCCAAAGTTGCCATGTGAAAATGTTAGGAACAGTAGACCAGAGCTGGCAAGTGTGCTACTAATGAAGGATTGGCAGTCTCAGCTGCCATCAAAAGCAAGGTCATTTAGTCATTTCAACATCCTGCTAGGCCTCAAGAAAAGACTAATACGCCCTCCAGCCATAGGGAAGGACCCATTAGTACAAAGTGATTCTGAGGCTTCCTTGGAAAGTTGTTAAAAAGTTGGTTCCCCACTGTACCCCTCCTTTCCATAAGAAGCTCTTCCCTAAAGCCTGGGTCCCTAGTTTAGGCCATTAGGCCAGAAAAAAACCTTTAAATGACATGTGGAGTCCTGGAATAGGAGCTAGAAGATCCAAGTGTTAACTCTGACTCCGTTTCTGAACATCAGCAAATCACGTTATAAACACTTAGAAAAAACAGATCCTAAGATCCCAATTTCTTCATCTGCAGAATGAACAACTATTTTTTTCTGAGACCAAGTCTCACTGCCATCCTGGGTAGAATGCTGTGGCATCATAACTCATCACAACCTCAAACTCGAGTTCAAATGATACTCTTGCCTCAACTTTCCTAGTAGCTGAGACTACAGGTGCTTGCTACAATGCCCAGCTTATTTATTTATTTATTTATTTATTGAGACAGAGTCTCACTTTGCCACCTTCAGTAGAGTGCAGTGGCATCACAGCTCACAGCAACCTCAAACTCCTAGGCTCATGCAATCCTCTTGCCTCAGCCTCCCAAGTAGCTGGGACTATAGGCACCTGGCACAACACCTGGCTATTTTTTTTTTTTCCAAGGCAGAGTCTCACTTTGTCACCCTTGGTAGAGTCCTGTGCCATTACAGCTCAAACTCTTGGGCTCAAGTGACACTCGTGCCTCAGCTTCCCAAGTACCTGGGATTATAGGCACCCAGCACCACACCAAGCTATTTTTTTAGAGACGGGGTCTCGCTCTTGCTCAGGCTGGTCTTAAACTACTGAGCTCAAGAAAACCACCTGCCTCAGCCTCCCAGAGTGCTAGGAGTGCAGGTGTGAGCCACCGTGCCTGACAGCAATAAGTTAGACTATTACGATCTCTAAAGCTTCTTGAACCTCCACTTTTCTCATTTTTTATGGCTATTCAATGCCAATCATACCCGAAATTGGAGGTTTAATCTTAAACCAGTATTGTTTCTGAGAACAGAGGAGTGAGTTGGTCCTTTTTATGCTTTGAACATTTTCTTTGGCCTCCTTTGGCCCCGATGTGCTTTCCTTCCTTGCTGTCTCCTGTCACCCGATGTTTACTCAGAGAACTATAATCAACAAAAATTGCTAAATGCAAGCAGTTTTGGCTGCATTGACCTCTCAGCAATTAAACCAAAGAGTTTCTCCAAGGATATATTTACCCTTTCTCAGCCACTGTGGCACCAAAGACAAACTTTGCCCATGGCAATGGGCCTCATTTGCCAATGCGTGCAGGTAATAAGCTGTCTTTCGCCCTGGCACTGGACATTTTCCTGTTGTGGCGTGAAAAGGAGGCATTGTCAGTTTTATTATTTTTGAATGAAAATGGTTTGAATCATTTGTTTGATGGCTCCTCCTCTAGAACTGGGTGGAGCGATGGCTCAGTTAAGAGAGGGCCTTATTAGACAAGTGAGGTCTCTTTGTTAAGTGTGCAAGGACATTTTTTTCTTCAATAGCAATTACATTGCCTAAACAATTCTAGGCAGACAAGGGACAGTCATTCCATGTCCCACTGCTTAGATATTGTTTCTTGAACATAAACATGAAATCAGAGAAAAACAGGCTCATGTTTGATACAGGGAAGTACAAGATTGAGAGGTGCAATTATACGCTCAGCAACACCTGAGTGTTCTTGGTAAGGGAGGTGAGATTCAAACCTCAGGGCTCATACTTAATTCATCATCCTCATCCTTCTTCATATGCAAAGATGTGCATTTGATGTCGGCAGAAGATATTAGTACTTTCCTAAATCCTGGTTTTTATCTTGGTTTTCTCCCTAGTATTTCATACTTCCTAGCTGCATAATGGAAAGGAGTGTCTGGTGTACTGCTAAGAGACTCGTGCTATGATAACTGAGACAGGGGGTTTAGGGTACCAGTGCTTCCGAAGTCCAGAACTCGTACTATATTTTAAGAACCTCGAGTCCTCCTTCTCCTGTTTCTTCATTTCCCCCAGACAGCAAACAGTTTCACTTCTCTGTAGCAATCCAAAAAGAACGAAGTGTTTTTTTTTTTTTTTTTATTGTTGGGGATTCATTGAAGGTATAATAAACCAGATTACACTGATTGCATTTGTTAGGCAAAGTCCCTCTTGCAATCGTGTCTTACCCCCCAAAAGGTGTGGCACACAAGGGCCCACCCCCCTCCCTCCTTCCCTCTCTCTGCTCTTCCTTTCTCCGCCCCTCTCTCCTTTATCTTTCTGCTGTCCCCTTCCCCCACCCCACCGTAACCTGAATTGTCATTAATTGTCCTCATATCAAAATCGAGTACATAGGATTCATGCTGCTCCATTCTTGTGATGCTTTACTAAGAATAATGTCTTCCACGTCCATCCAGGTTAATACGAAGGATGTAAAGTCTCCATTTTTTTAATGGCTGAATAGTAGAGTAGACCTGACTGTGAGCCTGTGGATGACATAGCTCAAGCATGCAGCAGACAGGAAGAGGAGCATGGGGAAATAGTATTTCTGAATCCTGAGGGTAGAAGAAATTTGAGAACCCATAGTGTCCATCCCCCTGTCCTTAGGCAGGAGTGCATGTAAATTTAGCAAGTCATGCTAATTTTAGAGATTGTAAGACCTGGTGATTCTATAATTCCCTCAGGACAGTTCAGGCAATTCTTTTTGTCTTTATCCAATCCCCTTTTCCCTAATTTGAGCTGTATAGTCTCTAACAGATATCAAACATTTAAAAAACAAGATTTGATTATTTCTCTTCTATGTTAAATCCTACAAATTTCTCAATTTTTTCTTCAAATCTTTAAGCATCTATTTATATATCTGATGAATTATCAGTTTATTACCAATTCCTAAGAATTTCTTATTTTGCAACATTTCTCAGATTGTGAAGATTCCTCTTATATCAACTCCTGCCTAACTTAGGGCAGATAGATACATCTGTATAACAGCCCTGAGTGGCCTCTTACCTACCCAGAGAAGTCTTCCTTGATAACTTTACCTTTAGCAGTAAACACTCTGACAACCGTAAACCGTAATAAACAATGAAGGTAATAGAAAAGGTAGAAATTGCAGAGAGATAAATAATATTGGGGCCAGTTATAAAAGGAAGAGGTAACCATATATATGTATACACACACACACACACATACATACACACCCCTACCTTCTTGGCAGTCTATCAAATCAATCTTTTGTTTTCATAAGTCATCTAGAAAAGATGTGTTGACAAAGTGTATGTTCAGTATATTTTGTTGGAGAAGTGTGTTTCTTATTCTGGAATCCTTTCCAATAAATTTGTTCAAGTAAATTAAGTATTGGCAGGAAAAGAGGACAATTAGCTAGAAATTTCACTGATGTAGATCATCAGAAAAATGTAAGCCAAGAGGTATTTTTATTAACATCTCATTTAAAAAATAAGGAAAGAATAGAACAAAAAGAAGAGAAAAGTTTCAGTCCCCTTAGCCAGTTAGGGATAGCTGAGGACTAGGTAATGGGTAGGAAGGACCTATCTAACTATGGGCTTTTATTTTTCACAGAAATTTATTTTGAACACTCAATTTGAAAATCATGCAACAACCTCTGGATCGAATATGGCACGGTGAGTACTTGGGATGTGTGTGATAATATGAATCAGGGAATGTTACAATTGGGGTTTTATCTCAAAAGTGCTTCACCATGTCATTGATTGGCACCTATAATAACTCCCTGGATTTTAGGGACCACCCTTTCTGATGCCAAGTACATCAAGTTATGAAGGACAGGTGGGGGAAAATTTCAGGAAAGCTGCTGGTTCTTAATTACAGAGCTATGTTCAGCAACTTGGCTTTGATGATGAATTCACCTTTCTCTGTTGTTTGTATCTTAAACAAATATAGAGCTTAGATTTTACCCTTCTTGAGGTCACAAACTTGAACCAATCTAAGTCTGGAAGTTTTGTAAACCTTCTTAATATATTACTCATTCAACAATCACTTAAAAAATATTTGTAGAGTGCCAACTATGTGCCAGGTAATGTTCCAGACCTGAAAGAAACAACCCCAAATGCTACCCTTATGGAGAACACCTTCAAAGAACACAGACATATATAGTATTTATATAGGCTGGATTTTTGGTTCATACCCAAAATGAAATCATGAACCAGTAAATTGTGAAGCAAGAAAAAATGACAGTGAGAAGGAGGCCTGGCAGGGTCCTCAGCAGTGAGCCTTTTCAGCTAGGGCTGCGCCTCAGAAAGAGCAGACAGGGTGTAAGAGATGCAGGTTTCTGGGCCTTTGTCAAGACTACTCCAGCTGTGAGGTCCAGAAGTCAATATTTTCAAAGAGTTCCAGAGCTAGCTCCAATGTGATAGTCTAGAACTGGTTCCCAAACCTGGAAATTATTGAGCTAGATGCTCTCTCTCTCTTTTTCAGAACAGTAGACAAAAAACTTTATCTTATTTTATTTACACTATTGTATCTTGTTTTGAGAAAGGGTCTTGCTCTGCTGCCCTGGCTAGAGTCCAGTAGCATCAGCATAGCTCACAGCAACCTCATGCCCTTGGGCTCAAGTGAACCTCCTGCCTCAGCCTCCTGAGAAGCTGAAACATCAGGTACTAGGCAGCATGGCCAGGTAATTTTTTTAAAATTTCAGATTAATATAAGGCTACATGCTTAGGTTATGATTGGTTAGGTTGCATTAATTAGGTTACATTGTTTGCATTTCTAAAAGAAGGGCTGACTTGTAGTTGAGCCCTTCCCCGGGGAAGTGTGCCATATGCCCCTATATTGTACCCGTCAGGTGAGAGCTCACGGAACCCCCACGGCCCTTTCCACTCCCGTCTTTGCATTTTACTGTGTTGTTCTCTGGTGTAGGCCTGCAGTTATTCTAGAATCCACATATTCTCTTGAAGCCTACATCAGGCAGCATTCCAGCAGGAAACAAAAGGCATTATTTGGTTCATCTGAGGAGAGTTGACAAAGGGAAGTTTGACACAGGTGTGGTAGGACTCTTGGGAAATCCCCAAGGATGGTGCAGAGCTGTGAGGCTGGTGAGATACAGCAAGTTCGCATCCCTGAGCCAGAAGAGGTGAGAGGAGTGGAGCTCCCAGAACCAGGAGTCAGATGGGGCTGGGAGCAGAGGGCCTCTCCCGACAGAATCTCTGATTGAGAGATGCAGCCAGCTGGTTTAAGCCAAATTCAACTGGAATCCAGAAGGCCAGAAAGGCCTGTTATTAGAGACCACATTGGCCAGCCTACCAGAGCCCAGAAAAGGGCAAAGACAGATGGAGGGTGAAGTTGGAGGAGCAAATGAAGACTTTCAGCCCGAGGCCCTTTTCAGCTGTGGGAACATCTGAATATAAACTGGAACCCCAAATAGGTTTAAACAGGTATTTTTAATATTTCTTGGCAAAATTCTTTTTCCAACCTGTCTAAATCTTACTTCCATATTATTTCTACTTGGTACTCCCGGGGGACAAGAAAATGCCAGGTTTTGTTTTTGCTTTTTTTTTTTTAATAGCAGTCATATTTACTAAGTACTCATATACTCCATGCACTGATAATTTTATTTTAATTTATAGAACAATACTTCAAAGTAGGCATTATTATTTTACCAAAAACAAAATTAATGCAGAGAAGATTGAGAAATTTATCTTGGGTCCCACAGCATGTAAGCAATAAAGCCGTGATCTTAAGCCGGATTCTGTCTTACACGTACCAAAGCCCAGGCTCCTAACCTTTGCGCTGTTTGGTTACGACTCCTTAGGAAAAAGGTCAATCCCAGTCGCTCTTATCAACATAGGAGACTATTATCTAGGCAATTTCGTAAAGAACAACAATAAAAAAAAAAATCACAATTTCTTGTATGCAGTTTTATATCCTCAGGCCTCAGAAATGAACTATTTATGATTTTAAACATTCTTGGTTTAGGGCTTCAGCACTTTTTTCCCCCTGTGCTTTGCTGGTATTTCTGTGTTCAGAACAGAGCTAGGATGACCAACTGTTCAGTGTGTTCGAGACTGAGGGGTTTCCTAGGATGTGGAAATTTCGGTGCTAAAACTGGAATGCACCAGGTAAAGTGAAATGGTCAATAAGTGTAGGTTTTTAAAGTACATACTGTTTTGTAATGAGAGCCTCAGAAATTCTAAAATCACGTTTATAAAAAGAATTAAAAATCCAATTTTTTTTTTTTACATTTCCCCAACGTTCAGGCTCGGGTTAGATAAATCCTTGTGGTATTCTAAACCTAGTATCTAGCCCTTCTGAGGCACAGAAGTCACATAACAAAGCAGGAACAGGAATTCAAAGAAGGTTCAGTCCAGACAAGTTATCTTGGCTTCCAAATATGGCAAGCGCTGAAGGATGAGGGCCATCTTCAACCCAGCCCAGAGTCCCATCTCTTACAATTTTAGTCTTAGACATGTGATAACTTGGCTCAAAACGCATAGTGCTTATTTCACCATGTTGTAATTGCTTGTTTATTGCTAGAGTCCCATGTTGGATAGAACGATCATTAAGGACAAGGACTCAGCAGTCTCAGGATTTAGAACTGGGCCTATTCCATGAAATTAGCTCAGTGACTTGTTGGGGAGCCTCCCGGGATAAAAGGGCAGTACATTCACTCAAGATTTGTTTTTGAACTTGCTCCATTCATCATAAAACTTGTCTTTTTCTTTCACCTTTGAAACATTGGGCACTTGAGGCAGGTACCTCACCTGATAGGGGAGTTTCTGCATATGCTGAATTTCTGAACTTAGTCCGCCCTGGTTGGTCTGCCCCTGGGGACTGGGCCAGCTCCCCCAGCTCCATAAGAGTCAGGGTACAAAAGTGAAGAGAGCCCCAGGCCTCTTGGTTAGCTTACTTTCTGATTCTCACATGGGCTTTTCTTTTTCTTGCTGTTCAGAAAATGACAGACCAAGAAAAAAGTTTATTTATTTTTTTTAGGACAACAAAGATCTAATTGAAGAGATGAGGCTTCTATAGGAAAACTTTCAGGAATTGTGCCATCCTGTATGGCATCATTAAAAAGAAGGATGGCAGGAAAGTATTTAGGTAGAGTGCTAGATTTTTACATGTCCAAATAAGTTTACTTCATGCCAAAATATTATAAAATTAAATATCACACTTCCATTTACAGGTAAGGCTGAGATGTGGTTATATAAAATGTCAAAGGTCATAGAAAAGGCAGAAGAGGGAGTGAAACCAGGACTATTAAAGTGTAAAACTCATGTCCTTGTTTGCTAACACATAGTTCTGACGCCTTACGGCTGCTTCCTGAAGATCCTGGACACTTCTGGACTGGCTCCTGGGACACCATATTGCTCCCAGTTTTCTGGTATTACTCAGATACTAAACATGACCGGAAAATATTGGGTTTCTTTCTTTCTTTTTCTATAGAGAAAGTCTATGAGCGGCATGGCAGCAATGGTAAGGAGGGGGGGAAACATCTGTAAAAGGGAGGGAGCATAAAGCATGAACCAGGAGAGGGAGCATAAAGCATGAACCAGGAGAGGGAGCATAAAGCATGAACCAGGAGAGGGAGCATAAAGCATGAACCAGGAGAGGGAGCGTAAACCGTGAACCAGGAGAGGGAGCGTAAAGCATGAACCAGGAGAGGGAGCGTAAACCGTGAACCAGGAGAGGGAGCGTAAAGCATGAACCAGGAGAGGGAGCATAAAGCATGAACCAGGAGAGGGAGCATAAAGCATGAACCAGGAGAGGGAGCATAAAGCATGAACCAGGAGAGGGAGCATAAAGCATGAACCAGGAGAGGGAGCATAAAGCATGAACCAGGAGAGGGAGCATAAAGCATGAACCAGGAGAGGGAGCATAAAGCATGAACCAGGAGAGGGAGCGTAAACCGTGAACCAGGAGAGGGAGCGTAAAGCATGAACCAGGAGAGGGAGCGTAAAGCATGAACCAGGAGAGGGAGCGTAAAGCATGAACCAGGAGAGGGAGCATAAAGCATGAACCAGGAGAGGGAGCGTAAAGCATGAACCAGGAGAGGGAGCGTAAAGCATGAACCAGGAGAGGGAGCGTAAACCGTGAACCAGGAGAGGGAGCGTAAAGCATGAACCAGGAGAGGGAGCGTAAAGCATGAACCAGGAGAGGGAGCATAAAGCATGAACCAGGAGAGGGAGCGTAAAGCATGAACCAGGAGAGGGAGCGTAAAGCATGAACCAGGAGAGGGAGCGTAAAGCATGAACCAGGAGAGGGAGCGTAAAGCATGAACCAGGAGAGGGAGCGTAAAGCGTGAACCAGGAGAGGGAGCGTAAACCGTGAACCAGGAGAGGGAGCGTAAAGCATGAACCAGGAGAGGGAGCGTAAAGCGTGAACCAGGAGAGGGAGCGTAAACCGTGAACCAGGAGAGGGAGCGTAAAGCATGAACCAGGAGAGGGAGCGTAAACCGTGAACCAGGAGAGGGAGCGTAAACCGTGAACCCGGAGAGGGAGCGTAAAGCATGAACCGGGAGAGGGAGCGTAAACCGTGAACCGGGAGAGGGAGCGTAAACCGTGAACCGGGAGAGGGAGCGTAAAGCGTGAACCGGGAGAGGGAGCGTAAACCGTGAACCGGGAGAGGGAGCGTAAAGCGTGAACCGGGAGAGGGAGCGTAAACCGTGAACCAGGAGAGGGAGCGTAAACCGTGAACCGGGAGAGGGAGCGTAAACCATGGTTTGGGGCTTCCTTATATTATTTTGGGAGGATATCCTGTTTATCAATGCTAATAAAGTCTATGGTTAACTTTCACCAATATACATTATTTACAGAGAACTGTTGAGGGTTTCCCCAGCCTGCAGGGTGAACAGTTGGCCTGTGTTTTGATTTTTGTTTTTTAAAGACCAGTGCCCTCTGCAGGTTGAACTCAGAGAAGCAAAAGCAGGAGCAAAAAAGGACAGACTAAATCCTTGCCTTGGAGTACATTAAGGACAAAGGCTGAGAACTTTGGCTGGTGGTGGGGGAGAATATGGAGAATATTTATTTCTAGCGTGTGACCTTGAGTGTGAAATGTCATGGAACGACTGGGATAGTGACAAAAAACCCAAATGCCTAAGATGCTAATTTGTTCCCCATGGTGAATCTTCTATACTATGTCCTGTTTAAATGCCTTAAGCTAATGGGACCTCAGCAACAGCCCTTCACTAGGGAGGAGAATTTCCCACCACAAAGGCAGTACCAGTACACACGAAGAACTCAGATTCACTGTGTTTTCTTTATTAATATACAAGACACAGCAAGGCCTAGCAAGTGACACAGAGCCGCTCCCTGGCTCGGTGTCTGCCCAGCAGCCCCAAGACAGCAGTGCCAGGGGTTAAAGAGAAACTGGCATAAAATGTGTCATGCCTGTGGTTAGGAACGAGAGGCAGGAGCAGGATGCCCAGTCCCTAAGCCTCCTTCTTTTTCTTCCAAGCACAAATGATTTAGGAAGCTCAGATAAACCATCAGGTCTCAGAAGCCTTTGCTACCAGTCTGGCTCTGACTCAGTCATCTGGTTAGAGACCTGGGCCTTAATTTTGTTCCTGAGTGTCAGTCACCATCCTGTGGCCTCAAACCTGATGGTTAGATCTCTGCCTCCTTCTTGCGGATGAGACATTGGCATGTAACTGAAGCAGACGCGTAGCCCCTCAACTCATACCATTTCTGAGCTTCTTGCTATAAGAAGCATCTTTAAGCACCTGTATCTTTTTGCCTGCTGGATTTTTCTGGGGAGAGGAACCCATTCTAGCCATGTGCATAGTGAACTAAAAGTGCCAGGGAGTTAATGTGCACCTCTCCAGCAGCCGTCAGCCACTGACTGATAATAAATCCAATATATTGTCTATGGAATGTACGAGCAATGTAAAGCCCAGTACATCCGTAGGGTCACACTCAGAGGCAATGCTTAGCAGGCTTGTTCCTTAGAATGACCACAAGTTTCTTAAAGGCAAAGATTGGGCGTTGATGGATTTGGATTACTTCAAAATCCAACATCAGTTACAGGCAATGATTCCCTAGAAATCGTTGGAGTGATGTTGGGCAGGATGGCATAGGCCTTATTGGAAATTTGTACTCAGTCTGAAGAGATTCAAGTTTGTTTGATTCAGGAGATTATAGTCTCCTTCATTCATTTAACCCTGATATCAGAATAAGTTGTGTAATAGCTCTCACTTCTGTAGTTATGTTAGGCATAGCTGTATTACCCTTTAGTGGCTTAAAATAATACCTATTTATTTATTTAAATAATAAACATTTAACTATTTATTTATTTATTTAAATAATAACTATTTATTTATTTAAAATAAAGAAAGAAACAAATAGTTGTTATTTATTGGAGACAGAGTCTCACTCTGTTGCCCCAGGCCAGAGTACTGTATCATAGCTCCAACAACCTCAAACTCTTGGGCTCAAGTGATCCTCTTGCTTCAACCTCCCTGAGTAGCTGGGACTACAGCATGCACTGCCACGTCTGATTAGTTTTTCTATTTTTAGTAGAGACGGGGTCTTGCTCAGGCTGGTCTCCACCTCTTGAGCTGAAGCAATCCACTTGCCTTGGCCTCCCAGAGTGTTAGGATTACAGGCTTGAGCCACTGCACCCAGCCAGAATAACCATTTATTATCTTTCACAACTCTGTGAGTCTGGAATTGAGGAGTGATTTTTCTGGGTGGTAGCTTGGAGTCTTTTATCAGGTTGTCGTCAGATGCTGGCCAGGGCTCCAGACGTTGGAAGCCTGAACTGGGGCTGAGCAGCCACCTCCACGGCTGCTCAGTCACGTGTCTGGCTCCAGGGAAGACACCCAGTGAGCATCTCTGCAGAGCGGCTTGAGTGTCCCGTACCAAGGCGGCTGATTTTCCCTAGAGTCAGCACCCCAGGGGAAGCTGCAGTGCTGTTTTAACCTAACCTCGAGAGTCCCATACTGTCACCATTGCTGCTGTGTTTTATTGGTCCTGACTCAGTGTGAGAGTGCACTGCGTAGGGCATGAAAACCGGGAAGTGAGAACCACTGGGGGAGGGGAGGGATGAGTTACCATACATTTCTAGGGAAAAGTCCATTCCATAAAAGGTTTTAGGTGAGGAACACATAACAAAATGTGTTTAGGTGAGAAACCATAACAAATTCAAATGACATTGGGAAGTGCACCTTGACTAGACAAACAGAAACAGTTAAAATGGTTTTCTTAATTCTGTAACTTCCCATAGGCTGGTTAATCATAACGGATAATGATCTGATCCTTCTTGGCAGACATTCTACAACACATAGTAAAAATTCACCTTGATATTAAGGTGGAAACACCTTGGAAACGTGCATATCAAGGTGCACTTGAACAAAACAGGGAATTTGGCTTCTGGTGAGGGAGAATCAGCTCTCAGGTGGCTGGCTTTCTTCTGAATCCCTGAAGTCTGGTCCATTAATCCTCAGAGTTGTAAATCAGAGCCCTGAGCCCTAGGGTCAGGCCAAGGCCAGGTCTGAGCACTGCTACCTGCTCAGACCTGGGCCAGGATGTGGCTGCACAGTGGGGCCCTTTGTTGTGTTCTGGGCAGAGGGACTCCACTGGCCTGATCACCTCAGGGCTTGTTTCCTGAACAGGAAGGGTCCACCACCTGGTGGATGGAGCGTCCAAAACAAACAGGCCTCTCCTCAGGCTTCCAAGCCCTAGCCTGTGCTAAGCCCTAAGTGCCGGGAAACAGACATGACCCATGGACTCCTTATCAGTCCCTCAAATACCACTGCTTAAAAGAAGTCTTCATGTTCATTAAGTTCCTGCTACCAAAGGTCAAGTTCCCACCGCAGAAATGGGGCGTGGGGAGAAAAAAGGAAAGAAAAAAAAGGAAGAATCAACAACTGAGGGGGCAGCATTGAAAGAGACCAGAGAAAATGAAATACCGGTAATTGGCCTGCTGAGCCTTGTAACTCAGTTATGGACACAGTCTGAAAACGCCACTCTTATTTCTGGGAAGTATTTTTGTACCCATTCAAAAATAGCAAAAACAGCAATAGTAATGGCAATGCTATATAGGATGTTAGCTTCATGACATAATATGTTAAAAGCACATTATCTTTTAGCTTTCCCAAAATAACTTTCTAAGGTCAACATTAGTTGCCTCTGGCCACTGTAAAACTGGTAAATTCTCCTTTTTTCCTTATTCCATTTTATTAGGTTTTTTTCTTTTTCCTTTTTTTTTTTTTTCTGTCACTGAAATTGGCGACAGAAATGGCTTGATCACAGCTTACTGCAGCCTCTAATTCTGGGCTCAAGTGATCCTCCTGCTTCACCCTCTCGGGTAGCTGGCACTATAGGTACTTGCCACTACACACAGCTAAATTTTTAAATTTTTGACAGAAATGAGCATATCTCTAGTGTTGCCCAGGCTGGCCTTGAACTTCTGGCCTCAAGCAACCCTCCCACCTGGCCTCCCAAAGCCAAGGGGACTACAACCATGAACCACCAAGCCCAGCCTTTTAGCTCACCTTATTTTTTTTTCATAAAGCTTATTACCATCTGATACTGTATCCTGTGATTACATGTTTGTTTATTTTCTTATTGTTTGCCTGTCTAAAAGGTAAGCTGCATAAAAACAGAAATTTTGCCTATTTTGCTTTTTTTTCAATGCCAACCACTATAGTTTCTTTCTTTCTTTCTTTCTTTCTTTTTTTTTTTTATTAAATCATAGCTGTGTACATTAATGCAATCATGGGTACAGTGTGCTGGTTTTATATACAATTGCCTATTTTGCTTTTTGCCACATTTCAAGAACCTAGTCAATACTCTATAAGTAATTATGGAAAAATAGTTATTGCGTGGAGTCATCTATGAGAGTTTAAATAACTTCTCTCAGACATTTTGAGCCCAAATTTGATGTGCTTTTCAACAAGTTGTGCTGCTTTCTGCTTCTGGAGCAAGAGGGAAAAGTCCAGATTTTAGGAAACGAAGGCCACCAAATTGCAAACTGGGGTAACAGGGGAACTCAGACTAGAACCCAGGTGTTCTGGTAGTTAGTAACTCTGCCTAGTTTTTGCCATCATGGGTAAGCGGAGGGTTTTGCCCGGCATGTAAAGTTAATGCTGAGGTTAGAAACTGCTTTGTCATCCTCTTGCTTTTGTGGCTGGCTGGCTTCTTGGGTCATGGGTCTGCAAATGCACGGCCTGTAGACCTCAGCATTGTGCAACTCGCCTTGCCCCAGGTCTTTTCCACCTCTGTCATCAACACAACCTGAAAAGAAACAGCCGCAAAGCCTTCCACTTGACTGCCATGGTTACTCAGATGTACAGATCTAAGTTTCCACATGGGAAGAGCTTACGTCTAAATCTCTGCAGAAAACATCTTAATCAACACAGGGATTAAATTCCACAGAAGTTCGGGGAAGATCTCATCTGTCACACTTACGCATTTTCAGGGTCATGGGACAATCCCTTTGCCTCCCCTACCACCTGCTTTTCTCCTTTGCCTTTCTGGCTTGGTCCTTCCCAAAAGCTGAAAGCAACTATCAGGACTGAGCATGCCCAGTAGACACCCGAGAGCTCTGGTTGCCAAGTTGGGGAAGCTGCAGCAATTGCTCCCTCATGGCACTTGCTTGAAGAGCCAAGAGCAACCAAAACATGTCAGCTGGGAGTCAACCCTCGCAAGCAAACAGATTGGTCCAGTTTGTATTCCTGAAACAGCTTGTTGGAGGGAACTGGTTCTACTGAGAAAAAAACACATGTTTACATCCAAATGACTCAGTTCACTGTGTTTCTACTAAACACAGTCTTGGAGCCCCTGTGGCCTGGGCTTTTGTTCGGTGGGTTTGAACACTGGACCCACCTTTCTCACCACATCTGTGCGAGCTGCCTCTCAAGTCCTTCCTCTACTTTGTACTGCAGGGTAAGCAAAAACAGCACTGCTGATAAACTACTTAAGAGCTGCAACAACGAGATTGAAAATAAAGGAAGGACTCTTTTGTTCCTGAATATATCAGATCAAGTGATTGCGAAGTATGAATTCTCCCAAAAGTTTCTCATCATTCCATGTATTTTTTTTTTCCTCTTTGGAGATAGCATAGGGAAGAAGAATTAATAGGAAGAACCTGGGCCTTGCTATGCCTTGACTGAGATGGTGAATATTTTAAAATCTCCTTTGCTGTTTCCATCTCTAAATCAGGTGCAGTAACAGCTATCATGCAGGGTTATTATTAAGCTTGAATAATGTGAGTACAGTGCCCAGCAGATAGCAGGGTCTCCCCATATGGCAGTAAATGTTATTATCATTAACATTATTTGTCTACCATGTGGGTCAAGATTAGGGCAGCTACAGCCTAACCGAAAACCAATGGAGAGAAAGCTGGGAGGAATCTTTGTTACTAAAGACTTTTGTGACTTTGGACAAACCAACGTGTCTGGGCCTTAGTTTTTTTTGTCTAAAAGAAAAATAATAATAATAAGAGAAAATGCTATTGTCCTCACTTAAAGACCAATGAATTAGTATTTTGTAAAATCCTAACATCCTGCCCCAGACACTGTGCTCAGTTTTCCTTGAAATGTAACCTCACTTCTTACAACTCTGGATTATTGCTGAGATATTACAAATAAGAAAACTGAACCCTAGAGAGGTTAAGGAACTCATCCAGAAAACTAGTGAGCGGTAGGGTTGGAATCTGAGCCTGGACTTTCCGACATTTGTGTGACCACACTCCATTTAAATGAGATAATGCATTCCAACTTAGTACATGTTAGTTTTATTACTGTTTCTGCTAAGTGCTGTTGAGGTTATACAGACAGAACCAGATCAGCAGAAGGTAAAACAGGAAGTCATCTCTGACACTGAGGAATTGAGAGTCTACTAGGAATTCTGTGTTCTTTTGCATCTCACAATTGCCTCCCTAAAATAGAAGTAATGCTCTAATTAAAGTAAAAAGACATAAATTTTTTTTTTTTTTTTTTTGAGGCAGAGTGTCACTATGTCGCCCTCAGTAGAGTGCTCTGACGTCACAGCTCGCAGCAACCTCAAACTCTTGGACTTAAGCAATTCTCTTGCCTCAGCCTCCCAAGTAGCTGGGATTACAGGTGCCCACTACAATGCCTGGCTATTTTTCTGTTGCAGTTGCATTGTTGTTTAGCTGGCCCATGCTGGGTTTGAACCCAGCAGCCTGGGTGTATGTGGCCATTGCCCTATCCGCCGAGCTACAGGCGCTGCCCAAACATAAATATTTTAATTTGTATTCTATTTAGAGAGGGAGAAAGGAAAATGGAGGGAGACCCAAAGTGTTGTCCAGATCAAATAAAATAATGGGGCTATAAACGGAGCTTAGAAAATACAGGCCATGCTTCAGATATAGGGCAAGGTTATTGTCTGGTTCAGGTCCCTGTTTTTTTTTTTTTTGTTGTTGTTGTTGTTTTTAATTAGATCCCACTGCTGCATCTACGGTGCTACAAACTGAGAGATCATTCACACTGGAAAGCAGGTATAGGAAGGGTTGAGGAAGGGTGGAACAGGAGCCGTAGGAATTCAGAGATGGAGGCCCCAGAGGGAAAGCTGGGGAAACTCCCAGATTAAAACAAAGGACCTTAAAGGCGAGTCATCCTCACAGTATTCAAAGTGTAAATGTGAGGATTCAGTAGCTGCAGGGTCCCAGTCTATGTGGAAGTGTGGGGTGGGGCGGGGCCTGGTACCAAGAAGAAATTTTAGTTTTATCTTTATAGACAAAGAAATTAGAGTCCACCAGTGTGTTCAGAAGTCACAAAGGAGTGGTGAGGTGGAGGGCAGCCATTTCCAAATTTGTCAATGAGAGTGGAAAAAATCAAGGTTCTGACCCGAGCAGTTTGCTCTTCAGTTTCTCCCTTTACTAGCGATGTGACTTCAGGCAAATTACATTATTTTTGTAAGAAGAGGGAAGGAACAACATGCCATAGATGTTACTGGGGTTGGTGTAGGCATAAAGCGAGAAAAAGCAGAGACCAGGTTGCACCCAAGCACCGAATCTGTGTCCACCCCCCTCTCTCAGTGGTGGTAAGGAGTTTAACCCCTCCTTTTCCAGGCTAAAGGCAATAGAGAGATTACATTTTGTAGGCCAGAAGGTAGAAAGGAAAATCTTTGTCTTCCCCTTAGATGTCTTCCAAGGCACTTCAAACTATTGAAAACATCCACCAGGTTGTTACTAAAACTTCAAATTGTTCTCCCACCTACCCCATCCCAATTTCACCTGAAAAGAAATGACAATCCAGATTGTTTGAGAGAGTTCTGCTTCTGACCTTGTCAAGTAGTCCCTACCGAGCCAACCCTCAGAAAGATAGCAAGTGTAACATCTGGACAAAAAGAAAAAAACTACAATCATCTGTAGACAAGAGAGAGTGAATCAAAGCACACAGATTCGGATTTATAGATGAAATAAATGGTGCTGGGTACATTTCTTGTTTTCACATTGTCTGGAAATTTGTTTACATCCTTCAGCACAAGGGCAGGCCCAATCTGTGCCCTGTGGGGTGGATAAAACTAGTGGAACATTATGTCTCTCTGGCTTAAATAACCCAAAGACAGAATTTAGGACAATGTGAGAAGAAAATCCTGAAAAAGACGGAGTCAGAGAGACAGCCCTGCATTGCACTGACAAACTCATCTCAATCTCTGACTCATGCCTGAATGATTCATGCACAGGGGATACCCCCCCAAAAAAAAAATATTTACCCTTCAGAGAAACATAGCATAAGTCAAAGTTTCAACAGCACATATATATATTTTTTTACAATGTCTGGGATGTAATCTTTTTGGAGGGTGAGATATAATCTTAAATTAATTAATGTATGAAGAAACAAGAGGACATGATCTGTATATAAAACAACCCCCACACTATAACATTGTAATATGGGATTTATAATACAACGTAGGTGTACCACCCCTATTTTATGTAAATGTTGCAGGTTTTTATATTTTACATGAAGTAGTACAATGTTCACTCTAAATAGGTTATGCAAAGTTAAGGATGTATGTTGTAATTCCTGGAGTAAACACTAAAAATGAGATGTGCTATAGGCATGCCTAAAATGTCAATAACAAATTAAAATGGAATATCAACTTCATTTGACGAGCACCCTGCAGATCTGCTCCCACTGCTGATTTTCAGGCCCACCCAATGGCCATCTCAGCTTATAACCACAGAATGAAAGGATAACAAAATCCAGATGTGAGCATCTCAACAGGCTCCCTAGAGACATAACCCCTTCAGCCTTAATGAGAACAAGAAGGAAGGAAGTGGAATTCAGGAGGGACGTCCTGGATTTAGAGACATGAGCAAGACGAGGGCCACGTACACATCAAAGGGCAGAGTCAATGTGTGGGAAACCCGGCTCTCCCACTGGAAGGCTGTGCCTGCCCCAGGACTCAGAGAAGGCTGGTCATGGTGAGGGAGTTGAGTGCCAGCCATGTTCAACTGCTACCAGCACTTTGGACTAATTCTGGTAAACAAGTGGCTAGTCCTGGTGCTGACTCTATTTCCAGACATTTCAAAAGGAAGGAAAAGAGCAAAACAACATTATTGCCCTTTTTTCAACTTGGTGTTTTTGCACCTGTATTGGTGAGCCACAAAGCAGGGGACATTGCATGACCTAATTGCCATCCACCCCTTAGGTTACTCACCTCCTCCTCCTCTATGAGATACAATTTCCAAGTCAGGGTTGACTATCTCAGCATCAATAGCTGTGGGGCATGAAGGTGCCCGAGTAGCCCATCCTCAGCAAGCCCCAGATTCCACATTATTTTTGTCTAAACAAGGGATTGCAAAGACTGAAGAAGTTTTAGGAAGAACAAAATAAATCAGGAACTCCAAAGCACACATAAGCATATTAAACTCCTTGACATAATTTTCTGGAATCTGCATGTCTGATTTAGTCCTATAGGGAAACAAGTCTTGCCCTGTTCTGGTTTGCCACCTGCAGAGAAAGGAATCCTTTCCAAAAAAAAAAAAAAAATAGGATTTAAGAAAGAACTCCTTATTTGTAGCTGGATAGGGGAACAAAGCTGAGATTAATAAGATTAATAATTAAATAACAACATGGATTCGGATTTTTAAGGGGGACAAGATGTAAAATACTGGCTATTGCGTCTTTGAGTTCTATAAATGACTTGACAAGGTTCTGGAAATGCCCATGGTGGGGAGGAGCTGGCAGACGGTGCAAGGGATTAGGGGAGTGCAAGCGAGGTACAAAATTTAAGAGAACACCAAAAAAAACCCCACAGTGATCAAGATGGACATATTAATGTACCACATGGAAAAAATCAGAATTCATGTAGAAAATCTACAATGAACAAAATATCAAAATTGTACATAAAAACAAGCTGTTGCTGTTTGTTTTATGATCTTAATTCTTACTGTGCTACACGAAAGGCTCTTTCCAATCAGCCCTTGGTTCCTGGCTGGGGGGTGAGGGGCAATGTGAAGGTTGATAATGGGGGGATGGTAAACACAAATATTGGGGACCATACAGCATTGTCTATAAATAAGGTTTTTCTTTTTTAATTTTGTTTTAATGGTAGAGCTTTTACTAATGTTTTCACTTGATTCAAAATATGGGAGGATATTTTGACAAGTGCATATAGAGGTACACAATTTGCCTTTGCTTCAGGCTCCCACGAGGCCCAGCTGGGCACTAGGCTGAGCAGGATATGCTGTGATTGGGGCAGACTAGGGAAAAGCTAAGAACACTTTTACAAGAGTTTGGCTTCACAGAGGGCCTTTTGAGAATTTAGAATGAGTTGATCCACAGCGGAGGGTTTGGAGAATAGCTAGCCTGAAAATTCCTAAGAATAAGGGCTAGGGACAAAGAAAACCAGAGGATTCTTTGCAGTAAGACACCCACATCGGGGACAGAGCTTTGGGTCAGGGGTCAGCAACTGGCCCTCACCCTTCCCTTAACTCCCCATGTGACGTGGGCCACCTCACACCCTTTCTGACCCTCACTCTCTACACTTTAAAATGGGTGGTTCTCAGACTCACCTTAGCCAGGAGCCCTTTCCAAATAAATCTTATGTGGAAGCCATAGATAGAAGGAATGTTCATCTGGTTGAATTTGGGGTGTGCTACGGTCTGTGTTCCCCTAAAGTTAATGTGTTGAATCCATTATGATAGTATTAGAAGGTGGGGCCTTGGGGAGATGGTGAGATCATGGGGGGAGCCCTCGTCAGTGGCATTAGCCCCTTATTAAGGATGCCCAGGAGGGATCCCGCGGGGAGGCAGGGACAATCAGCAGGGAGGTGCTGTGAGCTGGAAAGCCGCCCCTGTCAGACCCAGATTCTGCCTGGATCTTGGACATCTCAGATTCCAGAACTGTGAGAAACAAACTTGTGTTTATAAGCTCCTCATATCACAGTATTTTGTCATGGCAGCTGAGTGGTCTGTCCTTACCTGTTCAGCTGTTTCTGACTGACACCTGCTGCGTCTCCCCCAAGCAGGGCTCCTGTAGAGACGGCCTCCACCGTGCCTGGGCTCCTCTGAGCACAGGTGGAAAACACTATATTTAGGGAATGATTAGTGTCCATTCTGGTTCTAACATTCTATTCTCCCCTGGAAGAAAGCCCGGCCTGTACTGCATGTTGACACTTTGACAATGAAATGTTTACCCGTGTCTAAAAGCCAGAGGCACCTCCAGCCTTTGGATCTCACTTTTGGGTGTGCCCTGTTCTGTTTCTGGGCCCTTCCAGCCTGCAGGGCCCATGGAATTAGCAGCAGCATCAATAGGATTTAGTCAGCCTCACTGTGGCCAGAGAAATTATATAGTGGAGTGAGGCACATTGCCAGGATTTTAACATGAAGCAGGCACCCCTGGGGAACATTGACAAATGACCCAGGGTTGTCTGCACATGGCCGGAGCCATGAGAAGAGCCAGCAGCAACCAGCTGAGCTCCACTTCCTGATGAGTGTGACAGTTCCAGACCTGTGAAATGTTCCAGGACTGAATGAATTCCAGTGGTATTCAAAACAACAGCCAGGCCCTCCTCTTCATCTTTTCTGGTTGTCACCCTCCTGCTCATGGTGCCTGTTATTCAGTCCTGGGTCTTCAAGCATGGAACTGCCCACTCTTAACACAGGTGGTAGGGACACGACAGATCTTGGGATGAGTGGAACGTTAGGGTCTGCCAGACCCAAGTGGGAACCCCAGTTCTCCCTTTCACGAGCTGTGTGCTCTTGGTCTAGTTTTTTAATCCGTCTGAACTTCAAGTATTTGAGTTGGGCAATGGGTAACAAATTCCCAACAAAGCTGTTGTCAGGATTACAAAAGTGGATTCCTACAATTTCTGTGTAGGAAGAACAAACTAATTAAAAAAAAGTGGCAACTGATAAAAGAAAAAATAAGACATTAAAAGAAAAATAAGAAAAATAAATATAGTAAAAAATTGCTTGGTATAATTTGATGTTCTCACACCTCCCATGTCCTTAAAATGAATTAAGAAAAAAAAAAAAGAGAGATATGGGCACCCACACATTTGATATCTGTGGAGGATGCTGGAACCAATTCCTCATGGATACAGAGAGATGATTGTATCTTTGAATTAGTATATACTAAGATCCATACAATTGCACATTTAAATTGTGTGATATGTGAATTATATTTCAATAAAGCTGTTTTAAAATTAAAAAAAAAAGTCAACAGCTAGAGGGATTATGTGAACTGCATGCATGTAGTGGGTGCTCAGGAAATGTCTCCTTCCTTCCTTTTTTTCCCCTTGCAACTTTCATGTTTTAAAAGAAATAGATCAAGTAAAGTTTTCTGCTTAAATCAACGCTGAGATCTGGATCTGTTTTGTGGGATTGTCCTGATTGTTTATTTTTCTTTTTCTGATTTCCAAGTTTTCCACAGTAAACATGTGCATCAGGCTGTTTTCACTAGTCTAATATCTGAAAAAAGTTGAGCTTCAGAGGCAGAATGGGACTCATCCCTGACATTCCTAATATATCAAGAAATCCTAGAAAGAATTTTTTTAAAAGACCAATGATCCAATAGAAAAAAACGGATAAAGGAAAACAATAGACATATCATAAAACAGGAAATTCAAGTAACTAGTAAACATGTAAAATAATGCTCATAATAACTTAGAGTAAGATAAATAGACATTTAGATTATACAAAGATGCCATCTCCCACCCATCAGCTTTCCACAAGTGACCATGCCTTCTTCTGGCACAGTTGTGTGGAGAGCAATCTAAGAAGGTTTATGTAATACAGAGGTATCCATATCCATGATTAGATATGGAAAGATCTTCAAGAAATAAAGTAACAAAAGCAAGGTGTGTACAAGAGTATGGAAAACAAGACCCCTTTTGTTTAAGAGGAGGACAGAGAGGAACCCCTATATTTATATTTGTTCCATATGAAATGAAATACTGGAAAGATAATGCCAAGAAAAGTGGCGGAAACTGGGCAAATGACAGGCATGCAAAGGATATTCTTCACTGTATATAATTTTATACTATTTTATTTTTTATTTTTTAAATGTATTCTCAGTTAAAATATTTTTGTTAAAAAAGAAAAGATGGGGAAAGCTGTATAGGCAATTAGCAGTGACTGCTAGGTGTATACTGATTTCTAAACAGAGAAAGAACAATAAAAGATTCTTTTTTTGAGATAACCATCTCCCAATGTGGGGGATATTATTCCTGAAACATAATGAATAGAGCAGTCTTCTTTTAATTTGCCACAATTCATATTACACAAAACTGGAATCCCTGTCTCAGGCTCTGCATCTAGCATCTGACCTAGATTGGGCACTAATTGAAGTTCGTAAGCACAACCCAGAGACACCTTGTTAATATCTTGGTATGAGTGAAATTATTGGATACCTGTAGGGCATTTAATATATTCCTTGGCATATAGTAAACATTCAGTAAGTGCCAGCGGTTATTACCATATCCCACGGTACTTTTTCTATGTTTAATACGAATATCTATTCATGGAGCACCTACTATGTGCCAGGCACTATATGGGTCCCAAAAGTCACTCATGAAGTCACCATACATAAGGAAAATGAGCAAAATATTTACCAAGTATTATCCACACATTGACCACCTCTTTGTACCACTTTGTAATGAAGATACATTTAGCCACAGGGTGACTTTGGAACACCCTGTATTCTAAGCATACTTCCTTATGTATATATTAGCCTACTTAGCCCTCACTAAAGACAGATAACGCATGCTTCCACCTGCAGGAGGTGTCCAGAAAATAATCAAACTCATGAAAGCAAAGAATAGAATTGTGGTTGCCAGCGACTGGGAGGAGAGGGAAATGGGAAGTGTCTGTTCAGTGGGTGTGCAGTTTGATTTACACAAAATGAATACATTCTAGAGATCTTGTGTGCAACACTTGTGCCTACAGATAACAACACTGTATTACCGTACACTTAAACAGCTGTTAGGAGGATAGACCTCATGTAAGTGTTGTCACCACAATAAAATGTAAAAGTAAAAAAAAGAAAACCCCATCCTATCTCCCTCTGTACCTTTGCCTGGTTTCTGCTGTGCTCAGGTTTTCTGCAGTGAACTCCTTTGACACTTCTTGGTGGTATAAATTATTTCTGCCCCTAACAATTTCCTGCCACCACTGACCCTGACAGGTCCTCTATCAATAGAGCATATGTTTATTGATGGGTCTGTTTCCAGTAGCTATGGTGCAAGGAATTTGAGGATGAGACTTATTTATTCATTATTTTTCCAGTATCTGGTATAGTGCCTGTCACAAACTGGATCCTTAATAAACATTTTTTGATTATGTGAATGAATCAATGAACCGTTTCATGAGTTTGTACTTTTCCAGTCTTTTGTCTGGAACGCAAGGTCATTGATGCTCAAACCTGATTTTCCATTTCTTTTGACCTAGTAAATGCTGGGTTTATGGCAGAAATATTCACAGAACTGAACCAGAATTGTCGGCCCTGAAGGATTGGTCACACTTTAGGTTTGCTCTGGGAAAAGGATAATTCTCTGTCAAAGAAAAACAGTCCCTTGTGAAAGCCCACATGGAATTAGGGGAATTTTTATTCTCTCAGCTTGCTGCACAGCCGGCTCTATGTGCACTATTTCCATAATGCTGCATGTGACCACATGTCCTTGACTTGACCTTGTGGGAATGTATTGACCATGGGACTCAAGGAGGGATGTTTGTGGGAGGAGGTGGTCATGTGATGTGGAGCAAACTTTATTTGCAGTTCCCTGAATCATGAGTGATTTCTGGGAAGTGACAAGAGGTGACTCCACAAAGATCCCTGCCGGCATTTACAAAGGCAAGACATTTTGTGGGATGGCATTCTGCCAGCCTGCCAGGACATGGAAAGCCAGGCTCAGCTCCCTCCAGGTCCTACCCTGACCAGCACCGGCTTTGTTCATGCTGGGTCTTACGATGACGTCTCTCCTTCAGGGGTTGAAGGTTGAGTTTAAGAAATACACATCCACTGGCATGCCCCTTGGTACTAGAAATACAAATTCATTCATTTCTATAAATAAAAAGTAATTTTTAAAAATGCGTCAAGGACCTTGCTCTCCAGAATATCACAATACACCCTTTTGCAACATGAGCTTCATCAATTTTGTAAACATACATGATCGATATTATGGTTTGTTCAAAGAAATGTATGTTTATCTTCAAAGAATAGAAAAAGGCCACAAGCCACAAGGGGCTGAGGAAAGTTCTTTGTGCTTCAGATAATGTGGCAACCTTGCTCTCAGTGGGAGTGCCTGGATAGCTTCAAGGTCAAGGTCAAGCCCACTGTACTGTACATGCTGCTTTAACCCAGAAAAGATGAGGGCTCCCTGGGTTGGGGTCAGGGTTGGGATAGGGAATGGAGAATTTCTGGGCATCCACAGCTGTAGGAAGTTCTTGTTCTCTCTTAATTTTGTTTACTTAGGAAGAGAAAAAGAAATCCACATGTCTCTTTGAAGCCCTGTGGGTCTGTTTTCACAGTGAGCCTGAAAGCCTGTGATTGTTCCTGGACTGCTGGGCTCCCATTTATTGTCCTTGGATTTAATGCTTGCTTTGCATGTAGGATAAAGATTCATTCATTCCTGTGACAAAAAATAAAGCATCCTATTTTCTTCCTGCCCAAATTGTTCCAAGACCATCTTTTGTCTTTCCCTGGGGCAGACAAGCTGAGATAGTATCTTTTTCAGCCCTGTGATCTGGTCACCAAAGGGACTTCATACCCTTTCTTGTCAGAGCCTATCTGCCACAGTACTTGGTGACACAGAGCAGACTTGCACTGCCAGGAACCTCACCGCTTTCACAAGGATCCTTAATGGCCTCTGCAGATTGCCAAACCAGACATACTGTAATTCTCCACCAGAAGGACAGTTGTGTCATTTTAACAGGCAGAGCAATGGTGGGCCCTTGGCAGCTGCTAACTTGATCCACGGGGAGAAATGAGTATAGCTGTTTTGCATGCTGTGACATGCTTTCTCTCAAAATATTCCTTGATTACTCACAAGAACAAAGACCAGTTTAATTAAAATGAACTCAGAAGTGTGAAGAAAGTGGGCAATAGAGGTTCCAAGTAAGTTATGTCTCCAGAGTAAAACCATCCCTGGAGGCTACAGCCTAAACATTTTTTTTTCCCTTTTTAACAGAATGTTCTTATTCATTTAGAGGCTTTCATTCCAACTACCAGGAAAATGGTCATGTTTCTGCTCAACCCCCTCCATACCTGCCCTGCTAAATCTTCCTCTCTCCCCTGGGGTCTTCCTCTGCCGGGGGACCTACTGGCCTCCAGCTCCTGAGAGAAAGTTGAGGACTGGCCCAGCCCACACCTCTGTTCCTCTGGTTTCACACTAAGGCAGCCGCCTTCTAGCTCGCTGCCCATCCTTCCTCAGCCTTTGTCATCCAAAGGTCCCTTCCAGGAACTCACTCCAACTTCTCTGCGTCAGAGCATCCTTTCCCATCCACCTGGCTCAGCTCTCTCTTACCTTTCAAAATATCCTTCCTCCCAACCTGTGTCTATCTCCTTTTCTTCCCCAACCCTTCTCTTTCTCTTTCCATCCCTTGCTGGACATGATCCTTCAAAGGATCCTTTATGTCTATGTGGGACGTTTCTACTCCTGGCTCCACTTCCGTGATGGTGGTTCCCTGTTTAGACTGTCAAGCTTCCCTGCAATAACACCTCCCATTTGCTTATAGTCTACAATGTCAGTGAGACGGTTCCAGAACAGGGCACCAGAGACCTTCTTTTCTTTCTTTAAATTAACTTTATTGTGTATATTTGAGATTTACAATGTGGGATACATATGGATAGTAAAATGGTTACTACATCAAAGCAGATTAGGGCATCCTTTGTCTTATATAGCTACATTTTTAAAGACTTAATTGTCAGGACTCATTTTAGCCTTAACTCATTTGACTTTTACATAACATTTGTCTCCATTGATCTTTCTTCTTGAAATTTTGGTCTTGATTTCCTTGACACCGCTTCCTCCTTGTTTTCGCTCTCTCTGATGGTTCCTTCCCACCTCCACCCCCAAATGCTATCATTCCTGGGGTCCTTGGGTCTGGTCTGTTCTCAAATTCCTTCCATGTCATGCTTCTACCTTCTACCTACATACTGATGACCTCTGTGTTTATATCTCCGTGCTAGACTTTTCCCCCTAAGTGTCCACTGTTCCTTCAAGGTCTCCCCCCACCTTGGGTATTGCTCAGGAAGTTCACACTCAACATACCCCAAATTGCACTTGCCTTTCCTGTAAAACCTGTCCTGAAATCCACAGAATGACACCACCATCCACGTCGGAAACCTGGGGGTAATCCTAACCTTCTCTGCTCCCTTCACCTCCATTAAAATGGCTGTCAGGTTAAATGTTTTGAATGCTCTTTAATATTTTGAAGATAAAATTATAGAAAACACTTTAGCAATTTGAATTTGTAAGTTTCACAAATGGATTTGCATTTGACTTTGATGGAGTAGCAAAAAAACTAATTTGAATTTGTGGTCTGTTAATTATTTTTAGCGAGCACAGGCCTCATTCCTGGTAGCTATGAGGAACACATCCTCGGAACCACCTAGGTAGAATATTTGCCTAAAGATGGCAGAGGACAGACATGTCCTAGCTGATACTATTTACTAAGCATTTGCTCTGTACAAGGCACTTTCTCCTTATCATCTCGTTGAATCCTCTGCAACAACCTGGGTAGTAGAGATTCATCTAGAAGAGAGGAAAGTAAGGATCTAGCACGATGGCATTCTTACCCAGCAGATGACATTCATCAAGCGCCTTCTTTGCTTCTGGTGATGTCTTTGGGCAGAGTGTGGTAAGGTGGCAAAGGCATTTGTTCTGTGAATTCTTTCCAGTCACTGGCCTTTACTACCTGCTAATCATCCTAGGTCTCATCGTGCCTGGAGACCCTCATTCTTCTACGACCAGCTGGCATAAAGACACAGTTATGTCATTCTAGCCTAATATTTGACACCATTGGTTTCCATGCTCCCTATTTAGGTATTAGCTGTTGGTTTGCTTCATCCTCTGAAATTCAACTTGAGCTCAATGTTGAAGATCAAATAAACAAAATCTTCTAATATTACATGTATAAACTAACCTGTTAATGAGCAATAGGGGGAAGGTTAAAGAATCTCTGTCATCCCCATGCATATTGAAAAATGCACATCAAATGCTTTCAGAAAACTTTGCTGGTGCCAATGTTGTTTACCCAAAAATGAGTCTGAGGGTCAATTTTAAGGCATGAAGTAGGAAAGGGTCATATCACAATTGTCTGGAAGACGTGCTATTTTAAGGACGGTATGAGGCCTTGAGTTGAGAAAGCCTTGAATTAACTAGAACAGTGCTGTCCTGTAGAAATAGAATGTTAGCCACATCCCCACATATGTAATTTAGCATTTTCTAGAGGCCATGCTAAAAAATGTAAAAAGAACAGGTGAATTTAATTTTAACAATATATTTTATTTAGCCAAATCAATTTAAAATATTATTTTAACATGTAATGAATATAAAAGAAATTTATAAGGTATTTTACATTTTTTTAAAACCACATCTTTAAAATGTAGCATGTATTTTATATACTGGATGTAAAAGTGCTCAGTAGCCACACGTAGCTAGTGGATACCACATGAGACAGTGCAGCTCTAGGATCAGGGTGGAAAGAATACTCGAGGGTCACTAAACCCTACAATGCACTGAGAGCCTGAAACTGAGTTTCTGAGCTAAGTGGCTGTTCTGCCTAGGGGTGATCACATCTAGTTAAAAAACAAATTTACCACTTTTCAGTGTGGGGATGTGCTCTGTTTGGAGCCTGCTCTTTTGGGTTTGGAGAAATCAAGGCATAATATCGTCAGATGAGAACCCTTTAAATACCTTAAGACAGCTTGTGTGATCTCTAAGTGTGTCTTTTAGGCTGTGTGTCCTTAATGTTTTCAGCTGCTCCTCATAAGAGAGGAGGATTTCTAGAGTCTAGAGGACACTGGACACAGTTGTCGTTTATGTGATCTCCAACTCAAATGTTCATTAAATGGTCAACTTAAAGACTCTGTATAATGCGTAAGTGAAAACTTCATTGTGTTCCTGTATGCAGATTGTAGGATCTAGAACCGATAAGAGAAGGTTGCGATGTTTCTGTACACAAATAGGGGTTGAGACCTGTATACAGCAGCTTCCTTAACTGTAAACAGATGGTAACACCCTGTATCCGTACTTTTACCTCCTGGGCCTTCCCAGCCCTTCATCTGGTCTACCATTTCATTTTTCCCTAAGCCTTCCGCATACACAGAACATACCCAGTAAAACTGCTCAGAGAAGAATTAGTCATTTATTAGTGTGAATTCAAGCCAGTGAATTTCTCTGCCAAGGATAATCACAATTAAAATCGTATCTCTAATTGGGAAGTGAGACATCTTTCTCATCTATAAAATGATTAGTAGAAATTCAGCTCTACCTTACTTTAAACAAAAGTTCATGTTGAGGTCTTTTATTTATTTTGTAGATTAAGCAAAAAGCATCTCTTAGGTAAGCAGAACGTACTTTCTTCCTTCACTTTATCTAGAGAGATTATACGAGGGTCACTATTCCCAGGCCATGGAAGGCTTAGCAAAGTGAGCCCAACAAAGAGCTTCAGGTGGATTTACCCAAGATCTTCATTGCTGTTGGAGAAAACATTTACCTCTAAGTTCTCTGGATATAATAAAATAGCTCTCATGAGTAGCAGGATAATTTTCCCTTAGCTAAGGCACAGTGACATCATATTATTACAGCAAACACAAAGGTAGAGGGCCACCTCAAGCTGGAAACTGGAAGAACAAGGTCCCTCATCCTAAAGGAAGTAGTTGGCAAACTAGTGCCAAATAGACAAAGGACATCCTTCTCCTTTAGTAAAACTGATGGCTACAGGACGATTTAGCATGTGAATTAGGAGAATATTTATGAATATATTTATTTGTTTATTTTTTATTAAATCATAGCTGTGTACATTAATGCAATCATGGGGTACAATGTGCTGGTTTCATATACAATTTGAAATATGTTCATCAAACTGGTTAACATAGCCTTCATCACATTTTCTTAGTTATTGTGTTAAGACATTTATATTCTACACTTAGTAAATTTAACACGTACCCTGGTAAAATGCACCATAGGTGTGGTCCCACCAATTACCCTCCCTCCACTCATCCTCCCCCCTTCACTCCCCTCCCTTCCCTCTCCCCTTTCCCCTTCTTCTTGGGCTATAATTGGGTTATAGCTTTCATAAGAAAGCTATAAATTGGTTTCATAGTAGGGCTGAGTACATTGGATACTTCTTCTTCCATTCTTGAGATACTTTACTAAGAAGAATATGTTCCAGCTCCATCCATGTAAACATGAAAAAGGTAAAGTCTCCATCTTTCTTTAAGGCTGCATAGTATTCCATGGTGTACATATACCACAGTTTATTAATCCATTCGTGGGTCGATGGGCACTTGGGTTTCTTCCATGACTTAGCAATTATGAATTGGGCTATAATAAACATTCTGGTGCAAATATCTTTGTTATAAAGTGATTTTTGGTTTTCTGGATATATACCTAGTAGAGGAATTACAGGATCAAATGGCAGGTCTATTTTTAGATCTCTAAGTGATCTCTAAATGTCTTTCCAAAAGGAATGTATTAGTTTGTATTCCCACCAGCAGTGCAGAAGTGTTCCCTTTTCTCCACATCCACGCCAACATCTCTGGTTTGGGGATTTTGTGATGTGGGCTAATCTTACTGGAGTTAGATGATATTTCAAAGTAGTTTTGATTGCATTTATCTGATGATTAAGGATGATGAGCATTTTTTCATATGTCCATTTTGTAGATTAAGCAAAAAGCATCTCTTAGGTAAGCAGAACATATAGGCCGTGCGCCTGTCTTCTTCAGAGAAGTTTCTCTTCAAGCCCCTTGCCCACCCTGAGATGGGATCACTTGTTCTTGTCTTGCTAATATGTTTGAGTTCTCTGTGGATTCTGGTTATTAAACCTTTGTCGGAGACATAACCTGCAAATAGCTTCTCCCATTCTGAGGGCTGTCTGCTTGCTTTATTTACTGTGTTTTGGCTGTGCAGAAGCTTTTTAGTTTGAACAGGTCCCAGTAATTTATTTTTGGTGTTGCTTCAATTGCCTGGGGGGGTCCTCCTCTTAAAATATTCACCCAGACCAATTTCTTCAAGAGTTTTCCCTGCACTTTCTTCTAGTATTTTTATAGTTTCATGTCTTAAGTTTAAATCTTTAATCCAGTGAGAGTCTATCTTTGTTAATGGTGAAAGGTGTGGGTCCAGTTTCAGTCTTCTACAGGTCGCCAGCCAGTTCACCTAGCACCATTTGTCAAATAGGGAATCTTTTCCCCACTGAATGTTTTTAATTTGCTTGTCAAAGATCAAATAACGGTAAGTAGCTGGGTTCATCTCTTGGTTCTCTATTCTGTTCCATACATCTACCTCTCTGTTTTTGTGCCAATACATGTTGTTTTGATCACTATCAATTTATAGTATAGTCTGAGGTCTGGTAGCGTGATTCCTCCTGCTTTGTTTTCATTTCTGAGTAGTGTCTTGGCTATTCGAGGTTTTTTCTGATTCTATATGAAATGAAGTATTATTTTTTCTAGTTTTTTTTTTTTTTTTTGTAGAGACAGAGTCTCACTTTATGGCCCTGGGTAGAGTGCCATGGCATCACACAGCTTACAGCAACCTCCAACTCCTGGGCTTAAGCGATTCTCTTGCCTCAGCCTCCCAAGTAGCTGGGACTACAGGCGCCCGCCACAACGCCCAGCTATTTTTTGGTTGCAGTTCAGCCGGGGCCGGGTTTGAACCAGCAACCCTCGGTATATGGGGCCGGCGCCTTACCGACTGAGCCACAGGCGCCGCCCCTTAAAGTATGACAGTGGAGCTTTAATAGGGATTGCATTAACATTGTATATTGCTTTGGGTAGTATGGACATTTTAACAACATTGGTTCTTCCCAGCCATGAGCATGGTATGTTTTTCCATTTGTTCACATCCTCAGCTATTTCTTCTCTTAGCGTTTCATAGTTCTCTTTATAGAGATCTTTCATGTCCTTTGTTAGGTAAACTCCCAAATATTTCATCTTTTTTGGCACTACTGTGAAAGGTTTAGAGTCCTTGACTGTTTTTTCAGTTTGACTATTGTTGGTATATATAAAGGCTATAGATTTATGAATGTTGATTTTGTAACCTGATAAGCTACTGTATTCCTTGATCAATTCTCAGAATTTTGTAGTAAAATCCTCGGTGTTTTCCAGATATACAATCATATCATCTGTGAAGAGTGAAACTTTGATCTCCTCTGAACCTATATGGATACCCTTTATCACCTTTTCATGAATATATTCATTAAAGTCAATAGTAAAGTGTTTTCAATAGTAATATTTATGAATGTACTTATTAACATCGATAGTAAAGTGTCTGCAGGAGGCAATTTTAGTTACAAAACACAATGTACCTTTTAGAAACACATCTTTTGTGTAGACTCAGACATGCTATCAATATTCATTTGTATCTCCCAGTGCTAACATTTGAAAGTTGCCGGCCAGCTACCTCAAGTCTTTGAAAAACAATCCAAATAGGCAGAACCTTAAATAAAGAGAGATGGAGAGTTTATTTTGACAGGGAAGAGATATGATTTTAAAAATGGGGTAAATACAATAAATATAGAAAAAGAATGAATTCATTCACTCTCAGGTCCTTTTTCAGAAAAAAGAAAGGAGAATCTGGTGAATAATATTACACATTGCAGTAGATTATATTTTCCAAATACAGATGCAACAATATCTCCATCCTATATACTTTTCTATGATGTGACTTTGTCATGCCCTCGTTGATAGGTGGAGTCTGATTTCCCCTCCTGGAATGTGGATTGGCATCATGACTTGCTTGGAACCCACACAACCAACAGGGATGGCAGTGAGTTTGCATGACTTTTCATTTGTTGTTTTCTTAAAACTTGGTCGGTACTATATTTACCTTGCATTGCTGTGTGATGTACACATTTAATTTTTTAATTGAAAATTTATTTTAAAATAATTATAGGATCACATATAATTGTAAAAAATAATGTAGAGTGATTCAACCCCCAGTGGTAATACCTTTTGATGTTGACTTTTATACAGTCAAGATTTCCATTACTGCAAAGATTCCTGATATTGCCCTTTTAAAGTCACATCTGCTGCCTTCCCATCCACATGTTAGCCCCTAACAATGATTACTGTGTTTTGCATAGTAATAATAGTTTTGTCATTTCCAGAATCTTACATAAATGGGATAATATGGTATGTAGCATTTTAGGATTGGGTTTTTTCACTCAACATAATTTTCTGGAGATTCATCCAGGGGTTATTATGTGAACCAATAATTTGCTGAGACATGTTCCCCAGTATGATTGTACCAACATTTGTTTAACCATTCACCTGTTCAACAACATCTGGGTTGTGTCCTGTTTGGGGCTATTATGAGTGAAGCTTCTATGACTATTCACCTGCACCTTTTTGTGTGTGAATGTATCTTTGCACAAATACCCAGGAATACAATCGCTAGTATAGGGAAATACAAGTGATTTTGCGTGTTAATCCTATGACCTTGGTAATTCCTGTATTAGTTCAAGGAGCTTAATAATTATTATTTTCAAGGAGTTTTTTTTAATATAGTTTTTGTTTTGAAGATTCCTTGGGATTTTTGTACATAAGCGATCAGGTTATTTGAAAATCAGAACAGTTTTCATCTTCCTTTCTGATTTGTATACCTTTCATTTCCTTTCTTGCCTTTCTGTGTTGGCTAGAAGTTCCAACACAATGTTGTGTAATAGTGGTAAGAGTGGATGTCCTTATTCTGTTTCTAATATTAAAAGGAAAGTGTTTAGTCTTTTACCAATAAGCATAATATTAGTTGTAGGTATTTTGCACATTATCAAGTTGAGGAAGTTCCTTTTTATTCCTAGTTTTCAGAGAGATATATGTTTTTTAATCATAAAGAGGTACTGAACTTTGGTACATTTTTTTTTGTATCAATTGATATGATCATGTGATTTTTTTTTCTTTAGCCTATTGGAATGGCAGAATATGTGGATTGATTTTTGAATATTGAATTCACCTCGCATCCCTGAAATAAACTCCACTTGGTCATGGTGTATAATTCTTTTTGTATTCATAAATTTGTCTGTAGTTTTTCCTCATTTCAAAATATTAAGGGGGTACAAACATTTTAAGTTACATTGATCACACTTGTAATACTTGAGTCCCAGCTAAAAATGTGCCTGTCACCCAAATAGTACCTATTAGGTAGGCATTTGCCCCTCTCCTGTGGCCCCCTACCCCTGGTTGATATCCAACTCTGTACTCAGGTGTGCTCATTGGTTAGTTCCAGTTAAGCAGCACGTGTGGTGTTTGCTTTTTCTATTCTTGAGACACTTCACTTAGGAGAATGGTCTTCAGTTCCATCAGACTGTTTGCAAAAGGTATGAATTCATCCTTTTTTGTGGCCGAGTGGTACTTCATGGTACACATATACCTCATTTTATTAATCCACTCATGAATTGATGGGCATTGGGGTTGACTCCACATGTTTATGATTGTGAATTGTGCTATAATAAACATTTGAATGCTGGCATCCTTTTGGTGAAAAGTCTTGTTTTCCTTTGGGTAAATACCCAATAGTGAGATTGACAAATCAATCTACTTTTAGTTCTTTGAAGACACTCCATACTTCTTTCCATAGAGTTTGTGCTAATTTGCAGTTTCACCAACAGTGTATAAGCATTCCTTTCTCTCTGCATCCACACCAGCGTCTCCTGCATTCTGATCAATGCATTCTAACTGAGGCATGGTGTTATCTCATTGTGGTTTTAATTTGCATTTCCCTGATGGTTAGTGATAAGCATTTTTTCATATGTTGGTTGGCCATTCGTCTTTCTTCTTTTGAGAAGCTTCTGTTCATGTCTGTTGCCCACTTTTTAATAGAGTTTTCGTTTTTTCTTGCTGATTTGTTTGAGTTCTTTGTAAATGCTATTATTAGTCCTTTATTAGATGTGTAGCTTATGAGTATTTTCTCCCATTCTATAGGTTGTCTATTTGCTCTGTTGATTATTTTATTAGCTGTGCAGGATATTGTTAGTTTAATCAAATCTTACATATTAAATTTTGTTGTTGCCATGATACCACTGGGGTCTTTTCCATAAATTCTTTGCTTAGGCTGATAGTTAGGAGAGTTTACCTACATTCTAGAATTCTTATGGTTTCATTCCTTAGACCGAAGTCTTCTATCCATCTTGAGTTAGGTTTTGTGAGTGGTGAGAGGTAGGGTCCTGTTTCACTCATCTGCATGTGGCTGTCTAGTTTTCCCAGCACCATTTATTGAGTAGGGTTTCTATTCCCCAGTGTACATTGTTGTCTGCTTTATCAAAGATCGGTTGATTGTAGGTGGATGATTTTATATCAGGTTCTTTGTTCTGTTTCATTGGTCTGTGTCTCTGTTTTTGTACCAATAGCATGCTGTTTTTGTTACTATAGCTTTAAAGATAATGCCTCCTGATTTGTTCTTTTTGCTTAAGATTTCTTTGGCTATTCAGGCTCTTTGCTTGTTCCAAATAGAGTATAGAATTATTTTTTCTAGAACTGGGAAATGTAACATTGGTAACTTGATGGAGATTGCACTGAGTTTTTCAATCACTTTAGGGAGCATAAATATTTTAACAATATTATTCTACCTATCCGTGAACATGCTATATTTTTCAATTTTTTTGTATGCTCTGTGATTTCTTTCCTCAGGATATTGCAGTTCTCCTTGTAGAGATCTTTCACCTCTTTGGTTACGTATAATCCTAGGTATTTCATTTTCTTTGTAGCTATTGTGAATGGTCTTGAGTCTTTGATTTGACTCTCAGCTTGACTGTTTTTAGTCCATTGATTTTGTATACTGAGACTTTGCTGAATTTATGTGTCAATTCCAGGATACTCTCGGTGGAATCTATGAGATTTTCTTTTTTTGTGTGCTGTTTGTCTGATGTTGGTATCAGCATAATACTAACTTTATAAAATGAATTGGGAAGTGTTCACTCCACTTCTACTTACCAGAAGAGATTGTATAAAATTTATGTTAATTGTTTTTTAAAAGTTTGACAGTATTCTCCAGTGAAACCATATGGTCCTGAGATTTCCTTTTCAGGATTGTTTTAAATTACAAATTCATTTTTCTTAATAGTTGTCATATACAGCCACTCATTGCTTGACGATAGGGATCACTTCAGAGAAATGCAAACTTAGGTGATTTTGTTATTCATTATGCAAACATCGTAGGATATACTTACATAAACCTAGATGGCGTAGCTTTATTACATGCCTAGGCTATGCATCAAGTCTGTTGATCCTAGTCTGAAAACCTGTATAGTATATTACTGTACTGGAAACTATAGGTAAATGTAATATAATGGTAATATCTTTCTACCTAAATATATCAAAACAGAAAAAAAAGTACTAAAAACATGATATAAAAGATTTAAAAAACAGCATCTTTGTGTAAGGCACTTACCATGAATGAAATTTGCTGGGCTGGAAGTTGCTCTGGGTGAGTCAGTGAGTAATTGGTGAGTGAACGTGAAAGCTTAGGCCTAGGACAGGGTATCACTGTACACTGCTATAGACTAAGGCTATGCTCAATTTATAAAAAATATTTTTCTTTCATTAATAATAAATTAAACTTAGCTTACTGTTAGTTTTCACTTTATAAGCTTTTTATTTTTATTTATTTTTTATTATTATTAAATCATAGCTGTGTACATTAATGCGATCATGGGGCACCATATACTGGTTTTATAAACAGTTTGACACATTTTCATCTGGTTAACATAGCCTTCCTGGCATTTTCTTAGTTATTGTGTTACGACATTTACATTCTACATTTACTAAGTTTCACATATACCCTTGTAAGATGCACCGCAGGTGTAATCCCACCAATCATCCTCCCTCTGCCCACCTCACCCCTCCTTCCTCTCCCTTTCCCCCTTCCCCCTATTCTTGGGTTATAACTGGGTTATAGCTTTCATGTGAAAGCCATAAATTAGTTTCATGGTAGGGCTGAGTATATTGGATATTTTTTCTTCCATTCTTGAGATACTTTACTAAGAAGAATATGTTCCAGCTTCATCCATGTACACATGAAAGAGGTAAGGTCTCCATCTTTCTTTAAGGCTGCATAATATTCCACGGTGTACATACACCACAATTTATTAATCCATTCGTGGATCGAGGGGCACTTGGGCTTTTTCCATGACTTAGCAATTGTGAATTGGGCTGCAATAAACATTCTGGTACAAATATCTTTGTTATGAATCGATTTTTGGTCTTCTGGGTATATACCTAGTAGAGGAATTATAGGATTGAATGGCAGATCTATTTTTGGGTCTCTAAGTGTTCTCCAAACATCTTTCCAAAAGGAATGTATTAATTTGCATTCCCACCAGCAGTGTACAAGTGTTCCCATTTCTCCACATCCACACCAACATCTTTGGTCTTGGGATTTTGTGATATGGGCTAATCTTACTGGAGTTAGATGGTATCTCAAGGTAGTTTTGATTTGCATTTCTCTGATGATTAAAGATAATGAGCATTTTTTCTTTCTTTTTTCTTTTTTTTATTAAATCATAGCTGCGTACATTAATGTGATCATGGGGCACCATACACTGGTTTTATAGACTGTTTGACACATTTTCATCACACTGGTTAACATAGCCTTCCTGGCATTTTCTTAGTTATTGTGTTAAGACATTTATATTCTACATTTACTAAGTTTCACATGTACCCTTGTAAGATGCACCGCAGGTGTAATCCCACCCATCACCCTCCCTCCGTCCACCTCCCCTCCTCCTTCCCCTCAATTTTCCCCTTCCCCCTATTCTTAGGTTATAACTGTGTTATAGCTTTCATGTGAAAGCCATAAATTAGTTTCATGGTAGGGCTGAGTACATTGGATACTTGTTCCTCCATACTTGAGATACTTTACTAAGAAGAATATATTCCAGCTCCATCCATGTAAACATGAAAGAGGTAAAGTCTCCATCTTTCTTTAAGGCTGCATAATATTCCATGGTGTACATACACCGCAATTTATTAATCCATTCGTGGATCAATGGGCACTTGGGCTTTTTTCATGACTTAGCAATTATGAATTGGGCTGCAATAAACATTCTGGTACAAATATCTTTGTTATGATGTGATTTTTGGTCTTCTGGGTATATACCTAGTAGAGGAATTATAGGATTGAATGGCAGATCTTTTTTAGATCTCTAAGTGTTCTCCAAACATCTTTCCAAAAGGAATATATTAATTTGCATTCCCACCAGCAGTGTAGAAATGTTCCCTTTTCTCCACATCCACGCCAACATCTCTGGTCTTGGGATTTTGTGATATGGGCTAATCTTACTGGAGATGGATGGTATCTCAAAGTAGTTTTGATTTGCATTTCTCTGATGATTAAAGATGATGAGCATTTTTTCATATGTCTGTAGGCTGTGCACCTGTCTTCTTCAGAGAGAAGACAAGTTCCTTGCCCAGCCTGCATTGGGATCACTTGTTCTTTTCTTGCTTATGTTTGAGTTCTCTGTGGATTCTGGTTATTAAACCTTTGTCAGAGACATAACCTTCAAATATCGTCTCCCATTCTGAGGGCTATCTGCTTGCTTTACTTACTGTGTTCTTGGCTGTGCAGAAGCTTTTTAGTTTGATCATGTCCCAGTAGTGTATTGTCGAAGTTGCTTCAATTGCCCATTCCGCCTCATAAAATACTCGCCCAGACCGATTTCTTCAAGAGTTTTCCCTGCACTCTCTTCTAGTATTTTTATAGTTTCATGTCTTAAGTTTAAATCTTTAATCCAGTGAGAGTCTATCTTAGTTAATAGTGAAAGGTGTGGGTCCAGTTTCAGTCTTCTACAAGTTGCCAGCCAGTTCACCCAGCATCATTTGTTAAATAGGGAATCTTTTCCCCACTGGATGTTTTTAATTGGTTTGTCAAAGATCAAATAACGGTAAGTAGCTGGGTTCATCTCTTGGTTCTCTATTCTGTTCCAGACATCTACTTCTCTGTTTTTGTGCCAATACCATGCTGTTTTGATCACTATCGATTTGTAGTATAGTCTGAGGTCTGGTAGCGTGATTCCTCCTGCTTTGTTTTTATTTCTGAGTAATGTCTTGGCTATTCAAGTTTTTTTCTGATTCCATATAAAACGAAGTATTGTTTTTTTCTAGATCTTTAAAGTATGACAGTGGAGCTTTAATAGGGATTGCATTGAAATTATATATTGCTTTGGGTAGTATGGAAATTTTAACAATGTTGATTCTTCCCAGTCATGAGCATGGTATGTTTTTCCATTTGTTAATATTTTCAGCTATTTCTTTTCCTAGAGTTTCATAATTCTCTTTATAGAGATCTTTCACGTCCTTTGTTAGATAAACTCCCAAATATTTCATCTTCTTTGGCACTACTGTGAATGGACTAGAGTCCTTAACTGTTTTTTCAGTTTGACTATTGTTGGTATGTATAAAGGCTACTGATTTATGAATGTTGATTTTGTAACCTGAGATGCTGCTGTATTCCTTGATCACTTCTACGAGTTTTGTAGTAGAGTCCCTAGTGTTTTCCAGATATACAATCATATCATCTGTGAAGAGCGAAAGTTTGATCTCTTCTGACCCTATATGGATACCCTTGATCGCCTTTTCTTCCCTAATTGCAGTGGCTAAAACTTCCATTACATTGTTAAAAAGCAATGGAGACAATGGGCAGCCTTGTCTGGTTCCTGATCTGAGTGGAAATGATTCCAATTTAACTCCATTCAATACAATATTGGCTGTGGGTTTGCTGTACATGGCCTCTATCAGTTTAAGAAATGTCCCTTCTATACCAATTTTCTTCAGTGTTCTGATCATGAAGGGATGCTGGATATTATCAAAAGCTTTTTCTGCATCAATTGAGAGAATCATATGGTCTTTGTTTTTAATTTGTTTATGTGCTGAATTATACTTATAGATTTACGTATATTGAACCAGCCTTAAGACCCTGGGATAAAACCGACTTGTTCATGATGTATAGTTTGATGTATTGCTGGATTCTGTTTGTTAGGATCGTGTTGAATATTTTTGCATCTATATTTATTAGTGATATTGGTCTATCATTTTCTTTTCTTGTTGGGTCTTTTCCTGGTTTGGGGATCAGGGTGATGTTTGCTTCATAGAACGTGTTGGGTAGTCTTCCTTCTTTTTCTACATTTTGGAACATGTTGAGTAATACAGCTACTAATTCCTCTTTGAAGGTTTCGTAGAATTCTGATGTGAAGCCATCTGGTCCTGGACTTTTCTTTTTAGGGAGATTTTGTATGGTTGATGCTATTTCAGAACTTGATATGGGCCTGTTCAACATTTCCACTTGATTCTGGCAAAGTCTTGGAAGGTGACGTGCTTTCAAGTATTGGTCAATTTCCTTCAGATTGGGTGACACCTGTGGCTCAAAGGAGTAGGGCGCCAGCCCCATATGCCAGAGGTAGTGGGTTCAAACCCAGCCCCAGCCAAAAACTGCAAAAAAAAAAAAATTTCCTTCAGATTTTCTTATTTCTGAGAGTAAAGTTTCTTGTAATATTCATTAAGGATTTTTTGAATTTCTGAGGAGTCTGTTGTTATTTTGTCTTTGTCGTTTCTGATTGATGAAATTAGAGATTTTACTCTTTTTTTCCTGGTTAGGTTAGCCAAAAGTTTATCTACTTTATTGACCTTTTCAAAAAACCAACTTTTTGATTTATTGATGTGTTGTATAATTCTTTTGTTTTCAATTTCATTTAATTCTGCTCTAACTTTGGTTATTTCTTTTCTTCTACTGAGTTTGGGGTTGGAATTTTCTTCCTTTTCCAGTTGCTTGAGATGTTGTTAACTTCCTCTCTTTCCATTCTCTTGAAGAAGGCTTGCAGTGCTATAAATTTTCCTCTTAGGACTGCCTTTGTGGTGTCCCAGAGGTTCTGATAATTCGCGTCTTCATTGTCATTTTGTTCCAAAAATTTGGCAATTTCCTTCTTAATCTCATCTCTGACCCAGCTATCATTCAGCATAAGGTTATTTAACTTCCATGTTTTTGTATGAGTATGCAGATTCCTGTTGTTACTGAGTTCAACTTTTGTTCCATGGTGGTCTGAGAGGATGCAAGGAATAATTTCTATTCCTTTAAATTTACTGAGGTTAGACTTGTGACCTAAGATGTGATCGATTTTGGAGTATGTTCCGTGGGCTGATGAGAAGTATGTGTATTCAGTTTTGTTGGGATGAAATGTTCTATAGATGTCTGCTAAATCCAAATGTTGGATGTTTAGGTTTAAATCTAAAATTTCTATGCTGAGCTTCTTATTGGAGGATCTATCCAACACTGCCAAAGGAGTGTTGAAATCTCCAACTATTATGGAGCTGGAGAAATCAAGTTGCTCATGTCTGTTAGAGTTTCTCTTATAAATTGAGGTGCATTCTGGTTGGGTCCATACATATTAATAATTGAAATCTCACCATATTGGGTATTACCCTTAACAAATATGAAGTGACCATTCTTATCCTTCCTTACTTTTGTTGGTTTAAATCCTATTGTATCTGGAAATAGAATTGCAACACCTGCTTTTTTCTGATTACCATTTGCCTGAAATATAGATGACCATCCTTTCCTCTCAGTCTATATTTAATTTTTAAGGTAAGATGTGACTCTTGTATGCAGCAAATATCTGGCCTGAGTTTTTGTATTCAGTCAGCTAACCTGTGCCTCTTTAGAGGACAGTTTAAGCCGTTCACATTAATGGAGAATATTGATAAGTCTGGTAAAATTTGGGGTATCGAGTTTTTTGAAAGTCCAGTGGACATTTTTAATCCTTTCACCACCGGGGAAGCTGGAGTTTGATGAAAAGTTTCTGAGTGAGTTTACTTTTGTGGTAGAGGATTGGGCTGGTCATTATGAAGGATAAGTCTGAGACTATCCTGAAGAGCTGGTTTGGTTATGGCAAATTTCTTCAATATATGAATGTCATTAAAGTATTTAATTTCTCCATCATAAATAAAACTCAGTTTAGCTGGATACAGGATCCTGGGTTGAAAGTTATTTTGTTTAAGGAGATTAAAAGTTGATGACCATCCTCTTATGGCTTGAAAAGTTTCAGCAGAGATCTGCAGTCATTCTAATATTCTTCCCTTTGTAGGTAATGAATTTCTTACATCTGGCTGCTTTCAGAATTTTCTCTTTCATATTAACACTAGTGAAGTTAATTATGGGGGATGTCTTATTCGGATTGAGTTGTCCTGGGGTTCTGTAACTGTCTGCTATTTGAATTTCAGAATCTCTTGGCATATCTGGAAAATTCTCTTTCATAATTTCATGGAGAAGGGCCTCTGTGCCTTGCCAGACCACTTCGTCACTTTCAGCGATTCCAATGAGGCAGATATTAGAATTCTTTGAATTATTCCAGAGCTCTCTGAGAGAATGATCCATTTTTGCTCTCCATTTCTCTTCCTCTTTGAGAGTTTGGGAGCATTCAAAAGCTTTGTCTTCAATGTCAGAAATCCTTTCTTCTGCTTGCTCCACTCTGTTACTGAGGGATTCTACTGTATTTTTCAGATCTTTGAGGGCTGCAAATTCTTGCTTCAGTGCGTCAAAATCTTTGGTGGTTTTGTCTTTAAATTCGTTAAATTCTTGAGACAACTTTTGAATTTCTCCTCGAATTTCTAATTCCGACTTTTGAATTGCTCCGACTTTTGAATTGCTCCTTGAATTTCTAATTCCAAATTTTCCTCCATTCTATTAATCTTGTTTGCAATCCAAATTCTGAATTCAATTTCTGACATCTCAGCCAGCTGTTTATGAATGGGATCTTCAGTTACATCTGCCAAATCTTTCCTTGGGGAAGTTGATCTATTCTGGTTATTCATTTTACCAGAGTTTTTCTGCTGATTCTGCCCCATGATTGTTTACACCCTTTGATTTTTCCCCTGGAGCTTTGTTGAGAACCCGTACTGTGCTATGGCTTGAGAATCTGGGGACCTGTTTGGTGTGGTGGGGGTAAGTGGTTCTGTCTTACTTTCAGCTGGTCTCTGTTCAATGCTAGTGAAACAGTTACTCTGAGTTGAAGTCTCAGCTGTGGAGAAATACTAGCAATTAAGTCACCCCGCCCCCCACAGGCAACAATTAGAAAAGAAAAATGAAACCGTCCTACAACCACATACCCAGGGCACCACTTGAATAGTCCTTAGGGGATTGGCTCAGTTCAAAAGGTCCAAATCAATTGTCTCAGTCAGCATCTGTCTCAGGTGTGAGAGTTTCAAAGGTCTCTGGGAACTGGGTCGCAGGGGGTCCGGTGAAAACTCAGATATGACTTGCTCCGGTGCTCCGTGAAGTCAGGAGGGCCCACCCAGCAAATAGAGTAGTCTGGGAAGGTTGATGCCTCCTTCCCCACCTTGCACCTCTGTCACACCCAGTCACCGATAGCCCTGCAGAGCTGTGACTCAGTTGCCTCCTGTGAGCAGATACTCCAGGGGTTTACACCTGCCTGAATCACAAGGAAATCTGTATCTGCTCAGCCAGGCTACAGCTCTCTGCCTCTATCCAGCAGGGGGTGGTGAGGTCTGACAACCTTGGGAGCTTGATGGAGACTGGGGAATGTTCACTCAGTTCCTTCCCCACTCCTGATTGATATTACTGACAGAACAGAACAACTTTGTGGGAATTTGTTTCTGTCCCTGCTAAATTCCTCTGTAGAAGAGAAGCTGTTTTGAGCTCCCAGAACCTGTGCCTCAGGCCCTGTCTTTACTCCTGCAGGTTTGTATTCATAGCCCAGTCAGCTCTAGCCTCCTGCCTTCCTTTGTCTATAGGCTGATAATCCCCTGAAGTCTGGGTGTGTCTGAGGCTCAGTAAAGCGGTCCTCTGGGTCAGCCCTGCCCTGGGAACTTCCTGGCTCTGCGCTTGCATTTTCTGTCCCAACGCTCCGTCCAGGCCAGTACTGCATCAGGCAAACCCTTTACTCCTGGGGCCTGCATTTCCATCCCAGATCTGTTCCATGGTGGTTGCCACCAGAGTAGTTGCCTGGCCTCCTCTGGTTGACCAGGGAGACAGGGGGTGTGGCTTCAGAATATCTGGGAGTGAGCCCAATTGTTGCCAAAAGATGGCTGCTGCTCTGCGCCTCGGGGCACCGCTGCTCTGATGTGGTTCCCTCTCAGCTGACTGTCCTCTCCTCACTCCCGTGCTGCAGAGTCAGCACTGACCAGCTGCAGTCCATGCCCTGTACACACCCCTTGAGAAATCACCCAAGAATCTTGACTCCTGGGAGACAGGCCTCCAGACCTCAGAGTGAGAGGGGAGGGGAGTGCTGGGAGCTCAGAATTTCAGGTCGAAACACCAAACTCATTGAGACAAAATGAGCAAATAAACAGATAAAAAGGCTACCAGACACACAAGCCCACAGATGCACAAAAAATCAGAAACACATAGACATACAGACATCAATAACAACAACAACAAAACTACAATAAAAATAATGATAACCATAAAATAATTGAGAGAAAAAGGTAAAAAACATACAAACAAAACAAACAAACAAACAAAAAACCCTCTAGAAATCTGATGTTAGCACGCTCAGAAACCATAAGAAGGGAAGAAGAGGAAGAGAGAAGGGAAAAAGAAAGTGGTATTCATAAAAAAGGTTAAAAAAGAAGAAAGAAAAAATTAAAAATAGAAAAAATAAAAGTAAAAAAATATGTAAAAAAAATAAAAATTAACAATAGTTCCTCCAAGAAAATGATGAGGAAAAAAAAAGGCACCAACCACAAAAATATTATTCTTGTATATATGTAGAAATATACATCTATATGTATGACATAGGGATCAACTTTTGTAGGAATATATTTATAAAGCAATAATCTTTCTGGACACCAGGTGGTACTGTGAGGGGTTCCCAGGTTTATACCTGATTCACAGTTTATACTGTTACCACGGTAACCACCCTACCTAGCTGATCGCCATTTTGGAGTTTCTGTAAAAGTTTTTTTACCTAATTGTTGTGCAACCTCAGCTTCTCTGTTCCAGACAGCCCTCCTATCCGACCTCCCAACTCAGTGCAGGAGTTCACAAATCTTTCCACTCTGCTCCCTCATTCTCCTGCAAACTGGCAACTGCAATTGGCTATGGGGGAGGGTGCTGGCTGCCGCTGTAGCTGCGGTGTACGGAAACCTTATACTCAGTTTTTGTGACTCAGAGTCTCACTTTTGAATCTGGAATTTTGAGTCTAGCCACCCACCAGTTCGCATCGTAGCCTGAATTGCCAGCCCACACGAATATTCCCCACCAGGAATGGTCTGGTCTATTTAATAACTCCTGTTGTTCTGGGGGAAGGTGCCCACCATTTTGGACAATTCCAAATGTCTGTGTCCTGGGCAGGATCCCTTCCCTTCAATTTTCCATTGGGTTGCTTAGTTCCCTGTGATTCTGAGTGGCTCCCCTTTCGGGTGCCAAATTCTGCTCAGGAATAAATTTTTGTCCATTGGGTTTTGCCAGGAATTGCAAGCTGCTGTCCTCTGTGAGGGAGGGGCCTGCTGGCCAGCACAGCCAAGGAGGGAAAATCTCTACAACAGAGTCTGTGGTTTTAAATTACACCTCATATATAGCATTCCGTGAATTGCTGCACGTCTCCAGCTGTCTGTCCACACCAATAATCCACGCGGGGAAAAGGTTCAGACCCCCGTTCATCTCACCTGATGACTTGGGAGAGGTGGGCTACAAGTCCATCCCATCTGCCATTATGCTCCGCCTCCCAAGCTTTTTATTTTTTTAACGTTTTGACTCTTTTTAATAACAGTTTAAACACACATTGTACACTGTACAAAAATATTTTTGTATCCTTATTTTATAAACTTTTTCCTCTTTTTAATTTTTTACTTTACTTTTTTGACTTTTGTTGTTTAAAACTAAGACAGAAATACATACATTGGCCAAGGCCTACAAGAAGTCAGAATCATCAATATCACTCATCCACATCTTATCCCACTGGAAGGACTTCAGGGTCAACACACATGGAGCTGTCATCTCCTATGATAACAATGTCTTCTTCTAGAATACTTCCGGAAGGACCTGCTTGAGGCTGTTTATAGCTAACTTTTTAAAAAAATAAGTAGTACTTTCTAAAGTAACAAGAAAAAAGTATAGTATAGTAAATACATAAACCATTAACACAATCATTTATTATTGTTATCAGGGGTTACATACTATATGTACATACTTTTATGTGCTATATAAAATTTTATATAACTAGAAGTACATTAGATTTGTTTATACCAGCATCACTATAACCGTGTGAGTAATACATTGCACTATGACTTGAGGATGACTGTGAGATCATAGGTGATATGAATTTTTCAGCTTCATTATAATTTTACAGAAACATCATTGTACATGTGGTCCATGGTTAACCGAACATTGTTTGCAATGCATGATTATACTTCTTTCCTGTTGGATGAGTTGTGGTAGTTTGTGTTTTTTGAGAATTGGTCTATTTCATCTAAGTTGTCAAAATTATATATGTAGTGTTGTTTGTAGCATTATTTTTTGATGTTTCCAGGGTCTGTAGTAATAGCTTCTATATCTTCTTGATATTGGTAATTTATACCTTATCTCTCTTTTAAAAATCAGTCTTGTTAAGGGTTTATCAAGTTTATTGATTTCCTTAAAGAACCAGCTCTTTATTTCATTAATTTTCTTTATTATGTTTCATTAATTTCTGCTCTTATCTTTATTATTTCCTTTCTTCCAATTGCTTTTGGTTTTTTCTTTTTCTTTTTTTGCTCTCATTTTCTAGACTCTTGAAAATTCTAGAGAATTCTAGAGCTTAGAATATTGATTTGATACTTTGCCACTTTTCTAATGTATGCATTTACTGCTGTAAATCCCTCTCATTTGTGTTAACTGTAACCTAATAATGGCTTCCAGGGACCGCTGGCTTCCCACTGTGTATTGGGTACAGAGTTGGTCTTGAACTACTGGTCACTTTTAACAGGGTCCTTCTTCTGCAATGTCTAGGGGAAAAGCTAGAGGCAGGCAGGTTGGATTAGAACTCTTTGATCAGAAATCTCCCCATTTTCAAAAGGGACAGAGGGAGGGGGGTGGGGCCTTGGTGTGTGTCACACTTTATGGGGGCAAGACATGATTGCAAGAGGGACTTTGCCTAACAATTGCAATCAGTGTAACCTGGCTTATTGTACCCTCAATGAATCCCCAACAATAAAAAAAAAAAAAAAAAGAAGCCTCCAGTCCCTCTTCTATGTATTTCCAATCTTTCCTTGGACTAGTCACCTGGCCAGTATTAAAGGAAGCAGAGAATCTGCCTATCTCTCCCAGCACTCTCCCCACTTACAGGAAATCTAAATGGCAGGGGTTGGCCAGTCCGTACTGGATGTTTCCTTTGAGACAGTCAGTGGCCAGAGGGAGGGGCGGGAGTTGAGGCAGGAAGCAGGAATAAGTCGCTGTTTAACACTGCTTGGCTCTGCAGATGAAAGTCTCCAGGCCTTTGGCTGAAGCTAGCACAGAAAGACAGGCAGAGCCAAACTTCAATCATTCCTCATCAGTGTTTACATCAGAGAGCCCTGGGCGCTGCCTTGCTAGCAGCCTGGGTGCTAGTAGCTTTTGGCTTATGGCCTGATTGAAGAAAGAATCTAGATTTTGGAGGGTGTGGAGGAAAGCAAGAACAGTATGTCCTGTTCACACAGAGTGTATGGAAGTCTCTGGAACGGCCAGATGTGGAGGTCACCTGGCTTCAGGGTAATGTGCCTTCCTGATCCCAAGGAGCTGGCAGAGGTCTTACATTAGGATATGGCTCAGCTCTCTGACTTCAGCTGGGGAAGAGGGGGTCAGTTCCCTTTACAGATAAAGCAACCCAAACCTAGTCTTAGGTTATCCAGCTAGAAAGTAGGAAACTGAGAGAGGAACGGGAATAAGGGGAAAGTAAGGTGTAAACATAGTTGTTAGTCCTCCCTTGGAGAAGTTCTGGCAACCTGGCCAGTCTAGACAGCAAGGGTAGCTCTGTTGAATTAGTGTTTGTGTGTTTTCCTTCTTCCTGCCCCCCAGACCACACACGTCACTACTTCTTTTTCAAGTGTTGCCAGAGTCTAATAAGTCTATTATCCAAGGCTTAAATGTGCAGTGTTTGTTATTTAAGGGATGTGATTCCCTTAAAAGCTGGAGTAGTCACAGAGACTTCATGGAGGGGAAGAGTTTGATTCAGCCTTCAAGTCTTAGTACTTTAAAATCTTAGGATTTGAAGAAATAGAGAGGAGAGAATTGGGCATGCCAAGAAGATACTTTTAAAAAAGCATTTATTATATGCTAGTCATTGGCAAAATACTCTACAAATATTACCCTGTTTACAGTAACCCTCTGGGGTAGGCATTAATTGTTCTAAGTTTATGGATGAGGCTTAGGGGGTGACACATTTTAGCATCACCAGCTGATGAAGTGGGATTGGATTCAAACTAAAGAGTTACTCCTGTTCTTAAGGCCCCCTTCCACACTATATTACTTTTCATGGAAGAACAGGAGAGACAAAGAAAGGTTCCGAGAAGAAATAGAGAATGATGTGTAACCTGGCTTATTGTAGCCTCAATGAATCCCCAACAATAAAAAAAAAAAAAAAGAAAGAAATAGAGAATGAGTTGGACTGGCAGAGAGGGTGCAATTTACATGAATTTTCTGTGGTGCGAAATGGCTTAGGTGCTCAGTACTCCCTTGGATATCTGCTGATCCAACACTTAGTCATTATATTGGCAGTATAGAAGCCCTCCCTGTAACACTATAAATGGTATCACTAAAATTCAGTATCATAGGTTGCAGGGTGAGATCATCGGCAGGCTAGTGACATGACCTGGGTGAGCCTGTTTATTATCAGTCCTATTGATTAGAACCTGGTTCCTAATATAGGTGAGGTGGTTTAACTACTGCTGTTTACTTGGCTGTGTCTTTTGTTAATCTACGTCTTCCCTGAGGGTGGAAATTACCAGGGTTTAGTTCAGTTAAGTTGAACTCTTTCCAATTCTATCAGTCCTCACTACTCAGTTAACTCAAGTTGAGTTAATTAAATGAAATTTATTTTAAACTATATAATTTTGAATAAAGTTACAAAGAAGCTAGACTAAAAAATCTTCATTGCCTTCTTTTCAAATGGCTGAACTCTTTTTAAGAATCCAAACCAATAATTTAAATTTATTTTACAGAAACCCCTCCCCCCCAAAAAATCAAGGCACATTTCTTTTATCTAAAAGGTCCAGAAACACTATTTTTATGCATTGTAAATTAAGGACCTTAATCTTTTGAAATTCCCTGAGACATCTTGTAAAGTTTGCTTTAAGCCATACAATTAAGGTCTCATGGTTAGTAAATTTGAAGAGAGAGACACTATATCATGACTTAAAAATAAATCATAAAATGCTCAGGATCCCAGGGTATACAGACCAGATTTCCAGAGTCAGCTTTCCCACTACTTGTGTGGCCATAGGTGAGCTGGCCAACTTTTCAAAGCCTTGGTATCATCAACTGTAAGATGGAAGAAAAAATAGAACTCCCCACAGGTAGTTGTGAAATTTCATTAAGAAAACACGTGCAAAGTTGCTGGCACTAGCAAGTGTTCTGTTAATGCTCAGAGGTGAAATAAATGAGTGGAATTGCCTCAGTTATTTCCATCCAAAGGCTATTTGTGTCTTCAAGGAAGGGGGAGGTGGCAAAGAAGAGTGGGTACAGGAAGTGTTGAGGTGTTTCTTGTGGGACAATAGGATGGAAAAAAAAAATCCATCTTCAGCAGTTTCCATGACTCAGTGTGGGAATTGCCTGGGTATTGTTATGCTTGAGGAAAATTCCCTACCCTCATCCTCATCCTCCCACCATGGAGAATGGTGGATCCTCACATTTCCTCTCAAGGCCAGCTCTTGTTTCTTGATATAGACAACTGTTCTGTGACACACTATGCCTCTTTCTAAAGGCCACCCAAAATTGTGGTCAGCAAAAAGCTTCTATTCCTATTCTTCCCCTGGGATTTTGTGTTTTGAACCTTTGATGCAAGTCCATTTTTCAATGTTCCAAGGACTAGAATAGTTTATGTTAGTAATTATCGGCATGTTCCCCATTCTTAAGTGGACACTCTGAAAAGATGTTGACCTTGAAGATCTCTTGGGATGCTGGGTCATGGTTGACACAGCAATGGTGCATCAGTGGTGCAGCAATGAGCCTAAAGAGTCTGGTGATTGCCAGGGTTGTAGGGGAGGAGGTGGTCTTAGTATCGGGTCTTCTTGTGTTATATGTCAAATCATCTGTCATCTAACAAGATTGTGGGGGACATCTGTGGGATCTTGGGTGGCCAAGGTGACCCAGGAAAAGTGCCAGAAATTTTTGTACCATTGACAAAGTGTGGCAAGCTCTTGAGCCACTGATGGATTCTGTGTGATATTCAATACTTCATTGAATTTTCTCAATTTCTGGTTGGTTAAATAGATGGGTCTCAACTAAATAGTACAATTTTATAGTTTTCAAAGAAAACTATAGTAAAACTCAATCATGTGGAGTTCTATAAGTACAGCATAAAATATCTAGAACCCTTGACTGGAGATCTCTGGGCTGGACAATTTTGTGGCTAGTTAGCTTGGAGTGATGGTTAACTTTATGTGTCAACCTGACTGACCCATGAGGTGTCCAGACATGTGGTCAAAAGTTTGTTTTGGGGTGAGATTAACATCTGAACTGACAGACTGAGTACAGCAGATTGTCCTCCCCTTTTTCCAGTTGAAGGCCCAGATGGAACAAAAAATCTGACTCTCTGTGAATAAGAGGGAACTCTGCTTGTTTGAGCTGAAACATCAAACTTTCAAGCTGGAAACACTGGTTCTTCTTGGGTCTTGGGCCTGCCAGCGTTCAGGCTGGAACTAATACTATTGGTTCCCTTGTTTCTCAGGCTTTCGGCCTCAGACAGGAAACTGATTAGTTCATCTGGGTCTCCAACTTTCCAGCTGCAGATGTTGGGACCTCTCAGATTCATAATCACATGAGTCAATTCCTTATAATAAATCTCTCTATATCTATCCAATCATCTATCCCCCAATCTGGCCACCCACTCATCCAATCTATCTATCCTCTTCTTTCTCTGGATAGCCCTGATTCATACACTGGGTAAATTAAACATGCTTTTATCTGACCATGTTAATATGCTAAGGTACTTGATGGGCCATTTATGGTTGCTTTCCTACAGTTAAGCATCTGTATTCCCATCCCTGACCTGCTGCCCAACTATCAGCAGATGTTATATAAAGGAACCAGGGAAGATAATTAGATTTAAAATAATAAATTTATACACCCCCTCCAATTCTGTAATTTTACGTGAATTTTTGTTTAAAAGTTTTGTTAAAAGGTTTTATATATGACAAGTTGCAAATGAGGTCTCTAGCTTATAAATTCTAAAAGAATGTGTTTGATCAAACTCTGCAAATAAGAGCTTATAAAAAATCTGAAAGAAGCTTGAGAATAAGCTACATGGGAGTCTGCAGTGAGGTCCAAAAATATAAAGTCAAGTAAAACTCGAGGAAATCTTTTAGAAGAGGTTAGAATAACTTCCCTGAGATGCTGCCATATGCTGGAGGCAAAGTAAATTGAGCGAAGGGTTAAAATTTTAATATATGATTGCACCACGCTAGGTTATTAAGAGAAGCAGGAAATGAAAAGTAGAACCCAGGCTCTGAAAGGTGACTTTAGAGAGCACGTTGGCTGTCCACCACATGTCCTTTTGTGCCTGTGATGCAAACAAGAGAGGACCACAGAATGTGCCCATGTCTTAAGGTTTTAATTAAGTTCTTGTTATTATGGTTATTCATCTCCTCATTTTTATTGAACACAGGCAGGCAACAGGCATTAGAAATTTTTATTGTAATGCCTAGTATTATTCTCAAGTTCTCATGCATTTGTACTGTTTACTATACTAAATTATCAGCTCCCTGCATCTTGGGACCTGGTGTACTTCGTATCATGTTTCTGGTAGTACTTACCTTAGTTCTGGGTTCAGTGTACGGAAGTTCTCTGTGCACAGTTATTGAACAGAATTGAGGTTATCATCTGCTAAAATAGGCCCTGAGGCACTATAAGCATTAGCCAGTATCTTCAGTAAGAATAACCCAAAGTAGGCAATGAGTGATGGAGGTCTTATAGGAAGAGCACGGATCAAAGCCAGAGAGAGCAATGCCTTGGATTTGCACAGCATTGCTTTTCCCACAGAGTGCAAAGTCCTTGTTATCTTCTACAGTCATTGTTACCTTGCTAAGAATTTTTTGTAGCTTCCTGGGTTTCATACAGTTCATTGTCTGGCTGTATCTGAATTTGTTTTTTCCTTCCCCTATTGATGAACAATCTGAATATTCTAGATTTTAGCTGTTATAAATAAAGCTATGAATATTGCATGCAATTCTTTATGTTGATTTATTATTTCTATCGCCTTTGGGTAAATAACTACAAGTGGGATTGCTGGGTCACACAGTAAGTGTCTATTTAATTTTCCAATTAAAATTAACAATTGCCATTCATGATTAACAATTGCCAATTTTTTTTTTAAGTGATTGTACCATTTTACATCCTCACCTCACCAACAATGTGCAAGCATTACAGTTGCTCAGCATCCTTATCAATACTTTATATGGTTAGTCTGGAAGTCCTGGACCACATAAGCAGAAGGCTTTGCCTTGTGCTCAAGTGTCTATTAAATTAAGTATACATACACACGTTTGTATATATAATATTATATGTAGGTGGTGTTCTGATTAAACTTTTAACAGTTAATGAAAAGTATTGTACCTTAAAGAAGTTAGACTCCAAGTTTATTAGTCAGTAACAGGTGTTGCTTTTGAAAAAATTTTTCTAGTTCTGTTCATCTCATTGTCTGCTCTTATCAGTTATGAGTACCAATGCTGTCTCGAGCACTGAACACATATTTCACAGTGAGGTTTTTGACCTTACTCCTCATTATTTGCTGCCCACTCCTCCTTCACCTCATGCCGTTGCAGGCAGAGGAACTGCCCAGGGGAGGAAGGGGTGGAAAGGAGTGAAAAAGAAAGAGGCTAATGGAGAGAGATCAACAACTGTGCATGCCTTGAGCCTGTTCATAGCTCATCTGTGTGCAGGGAAACAGCAGCTGCCTGCAAATACACCTTCAGCTTACAGAAGGATCAGAAACAATGACAAATAGCCAGGACAGAAAAGCCATTGCAAAAATGAATGCATTTTACTTATCTGTCTGTCTTCCTTCCTTTTATTTCTCCCTTTCTTTATGAAGAAATTTATTTGCCTTTAAAGATGTATTCTTTTGCCCATTTGCCCCGGAAGTGTCTCTTTGCCCTTTCATGGTAAACTTGCAGTGGATATTTCCCAATGTCAGGTCCAATTTTATTTCATATTTTAATGATACACATAGTCATACAGTATCTCTCACAAACCTTGGAATATGTGCATAACTGAGGAATCTTCTTTTGTATTATTTAGTAGATTTTAAAAGATTTCTTCATATTGGCTTGATGCCTATAGCTCTGCAGCTCTAGGCACCAAGCTCTGGCACCAGCCACATACACTGGAACTGGCGGGTTCGAACCCAGCCCAGCCCCGCCAAACAACAATGACAACTACAACCAAAAAATAGCCAGGCATTATGGTGGGTGCCTATAGTCCCTGCTACTGGGGAGGCTGAGGCAAGAGAATCACTTGAGCCCAAGAGATGGAAGTTGTTGTGAACTGTGACACCACGGCACTCTACCGAAGGTGACATAGTAAAACTCTGTCTAAAAAAAAAAAAAAAAAAAAGTGAAGATTTCTTCATATTAATGTTGCATATTTGTTAGATTTATTCCTCAATTATGGGTTTGAACCATAAGCCTAAAAGACATACCCCTGAACATGATAATAATCCCAAATGCTGAAATTCTGATAGGTCAAAATCCTGAAAATGTAATTAAAAAAAAATTTTTTTTTTTAATTTAAAAGACATTTATTCACTTTTTTTATTAAATCATAAACTCATAGATCATGTATACATTAATGCATTTATGGGGTACAATGTGCTGTTTCATATAGAATTAGGAATGTTTACATCACACTGGTTAATATATATCTCATCTTGTTTACTTAGTTATTGTGTTAAGACATTTATACTCTATACTAATAGATCTGACATATACCCTTGCATTATGCAGCATGGGTGTGATCCCACCATTTGCCCTCTCTTGATCTGACCTTCCCCTCCCCGCCCCTCCCCACTCCTCCCTCCTTCATCTTGGGCCATAGTTGTGATCTATTCTTCATATAAAAGTGTGAGTGATTGTAAATTGGTTTTGTAATAATACTGAGTACATGGAATATTTTTTCTTCCATTCTTGAGATACTTTACTAAGAAGGATATGTTCCAGCTCCATCCATGTAAATGTAAAAGAGGTAACGTTTTAAAAGGAGATTTATGTGAGAAGCAAATAAAAGTATGATGGAACACTTTATATGCCACTTTACATGGTGAAACAGGCAATAATAACACACATTTTTGCACGCATAAACACTCAGGTGTACTAACAGATAGTGGCATGTGTTTAATAGTTACAAGTAGATGAACAATATTCATAAAGGAAAAAGTCAAAAAGTGAAATGTGTAAGTGCACATCCCTGTGGTTGGTAATTATGTGCACTTAGATTTATAACTGTGGTCATCTGAAATCCCCGGACGGTCATAGTGAGTCTTTTGACAAGACTGATAAAAACCCAGAGTGGGCCCGTACTGTGTATGTAGTGACCCACTGTGCTAAGATCTTTCACAGATGCAGATATACAAAAAGAATAGCTTTTTGGAGTGAAAGCAAGATGGCAGCTGAGTAACAGCTTCCCTGCAACTGGGCACCGTGAGTCTGGGGAGATAAGACTCCAGGCATCTCTGGCTGGTGGGATCTGCCTATAATCATCCTTTTGAGGATACAGGGAGTCAGCGAGAGACTTCTAGACCCCAAGAGGAGGACAAAAACAGTGGAAAACTGGCAAGTGGTTGCGTGTGTTTAATCGGTCTAATCCCGCCCGCAGCTGTAAGTACAGTAGCAGCGAGACTACAAACTGGAAAGCCCTTACCTATGAACTGATTTGGTGTTTTTGGACTTGGCACTCAGTTGAACTGCTTAGGGAGAGCTTGAGCAGGAGTGTGGAGAACTTTGGGCATTGTCTATGGCCCCAGCCACTGAGCCGGAAGGAGCGAATAGTGTTCATCTGTGGGCTGCAGGGAGCCATTGTGAGAGAACTGCCCCGGCAAGCTCTGCCCTCAGGGTTGCAGAGCAAGGATCAGGTGGGAGCTAGGAACCTAGTGACTGAGAAGCCTAAAGGCAGGGACTGAGCCACCTTACAGCCTTAACCCTCAGGGGCAGAGTGAGACCGGTTTTTGCACACTGGGTAAGTGGATAGCCTCTTCAACAGTGATCCCAGCGACAAGCACTCTCCTGGGAAGCTTCTGCTTAGCCAAGTTTAGAAGTTTAAAGCGCCTTTTAAGAGGGCTGAAGAGAGATTTAGGGTCTCCACCCTATGGGTTTTGAGAAATCAGCGGAGGCCTCCAGGCATATCAGCATTGTGATTAATATCTCATACCCCAGAAGGCCTCCTGTTGCCCAGACAATATTCAACAAGATATATATACTACTTTGTTTTTGGGTTTTTTTTGGTTTGTTTGTTTTTTGTTTATTTTGTTGTTGTTGTTTGCTTTTTTAATTTCAACATTTTTCATACAGATTTTTCTTTTCTTTTTTTTCTTTCTCCATTTTTCCAGTTTAAATACAATTTCCCATTGCTGCCATTTTCAATAATTAGAACTTCATTTTTGCTAGTGTTTCTACCCCTATTATTTGGTTTTTCACCCAATTTTATCCCATAAAGTTTCCTGTTTGCTTGTTTTGGTTTGATTTATAGCATTTTGTCTTTCCTCTCTACTTGGTGAAGGTGGGGTACTGTGTCCAATTGGGTTAGCAAAGAGCTGCTGACCTCAAGAGAACCACTCAACTGGGCACTCCCAGAGGTTGGTTTTTTTTTTAAGGTTGTGTCATTTTCCTATTGTACACCTATATTGCTCTGTCTCCCTCTTTCTGTGCCTCTCTTCTTTTTGTCAACATTCCCTTTTACCAACCCCCTCTCCTTTCTCCATTTTCTTTCTTTCTTTCTTTCATCCATTATTGTTCTTCAAACTTCTCATCCTTCTGGTCCTGTACCAAAAGGACTCATTTAAACCTTAGTCCACAGGCATGGGAACTTAAAGAGCAAGAGGAAGTGAAAGGAAAATTTGGGCAAGGAAACAGATAAAAGAAATCACTCATGAGGAAGAATCAGCAGAAAACTCCAGGCAACATGAAGAACCAGTTCAGAGCAACCCCTCCAAGGGACCGTGAGGTAGCTACTACAGAGCATTCCACCTATAAAGAAATGTTAGGAATGACAGAAGGGGAATTTAGAATACACATAATGAAAACAATGGAGGAAACTGCTAATAAAGTGGAAAATAACCAAAAGGAAATCCAAAAACAGAATCAAATAAGAGATTAATGATATGAAGAATATAAAAAGGATATAGTGGAGCTGAAGGAACTGAAGCAGTCAATTAGGGAACTTAAAGATGCAATGGAAAGTATCAGCAACAGGTTAGACCACACAGAAGAAAGAATTTCTGAGGTAGAGGACAAAGTTCTTGAGATAACTCAGATAGTTAAACAGGCAGAAAAGAAGAGAGAGAAAGCAAAACATTCACTGTCAGAATTATGGGACTTTATGAAGCATTCCAACATACAAGTTATAGGAATTCCAGAAGGGGAAGAAGAATGCCCCAGAGAATGGAAGCCATACTAGAGAATATTATAAAAGAAAATTTCCCAAAATTCACCAAAGATTCTGACACCCTGCTTTCAGAGGGATATCGGACCCCAGGTCGCCTCAACTCTAACCAAGCTTCTCTAAGACACATTATGATGAACCTGTCCAAAGTCAAGACAAAAGAAAAGATTCTTCAAGCTGCCAGGAGTAAGTGCCAGTAGACCTACAGGGGCAAATCCATCAGAGTGACTGCAGACTTCTCTAATGAAACTTTCCAAGAAAGAAGACAATGGTCATCTACTTTTAATCTACTTAAATAGAACAGTTTCCAGCCCAGAATTCTGTACCCTGCTAAGCTAAGCCTTAAAATTGATGGAGAAATCAAATCATTTACAAACATTGAGGAAATTCACCACAACAAGACCAGCTCTACAGGACATACTTCAACCTGTTCTACACACTGACCATCACAATCTATCAGCAGCAAAGTAAGAATCCAGAAATTAAAGGACAGAACCTACCTTCCACACTAATGCAAAAGATAAAACTAAGCAATGGACTCTCACAAAATAAGATAAATAGAATACTACCACACTTATCAATTACTTCAATAAGTGTTAATGGCTTGAATACCCCACTGAAGAGACATAGATTGGCTGACTGTATTAAAAAACACAAGCCATCCATTTGCTGTCTGCAAGAAACACACCTGGCTTCAAAAGACAAATTAAAGCTCCGAGTCAAGGGTTGGAAGACAATTTTTCAGGCAAATGGAATTCAGAAGAAAAGAGGAGTTGCAATCTTATTTTCAGATACATGTGGATTTAAAGCAACTAAAGTCAAAAAAGACAAAGATGGTCACTTTATATTGGTCAAGGGAAAACTACAACAAGAAGACATTTCAATTCTAAATATCTATGCACCCAATTTAAATGCTCCCAGATTCTTGAAACAGACCTTACTCAGTCTGAGCAATATGATATCTGATAATACCATAATAACAGGGGACTTTAACACTCCTCTTACAGAGCTGGACAGATCCTCTAAACAGAAATTAAACAAAGATATAAGAGATTTAAATGAGACCCTAGAACAACTGTGCTTCATAGACGCATATAGCACACTCCATCCCAAAGGTAAAGAGTATACATTTTTCTCATCACCCCATGGAACATTCTCCAAAATTGATCATATCTTGGGACACAAAACAAATATCAACTGAATAAAAAGAATTGAAATTTTACCTTGTATCATCTCAGACCATAAGGCACTAGAGGTGGAACTCAACTCTAACAAAAACGTTTGACCCCACACAAAGGCATGGAAATTAAACAACCTTCTGTTGAATGACAGATGGGTGCAGGAAAAAATAAAACAGGAAATCATTAACTTCCTTGAGCATAACAACAATGAAGAAAGCTACCAAAACCTGTGGGATACTGCAAAATCAGTTTTGAGAGGAAAATTTATCGCTTTAGATGTCTACATTCGAAAAACAGAAAGAGAGCGCATCAACAAACTCACAAGCCATCTTATGGAATTGGAAAAAGAAGAACAATTTAAGCCTAAACCAAGTAGAAGAAAAGAAATATCCAAAATCAAATCAGAGATCAATAAAATTGAAAATAAAATAATCTTTCAGAAAACTAATGTAACAAGGAGTTGGTTTTTTGAAAAAATAAATAAAATAGACAAACCATTGGCCAGACTAACTAGAAATAGAAAAGTAAAATCTCTAGTAACCTCAATCAGAAATGATAAAGGGGAAATAACAACTGATCCCACAGAGATACAAGAACTTCAAAAAGTCATACATTATGATCAAGTAGGTTTTATCCCAGGGATGCAAGGCTGGTTTAACATACACAAGTCCATAAACGCTATCCACCGTATTAACAGAGGCAAAAATTAAGATCACATGATCCTCTCAATAGATGCAGAAAAAGCATTTGATAAAATCCAGCATCCTTTTCTAATTAGAACACTGAAGAGTATAGGCATAGGTGGCACATTTCTAAAACTGGTTGAAGCTATCTATGACAAACCCACAGCCAATATTTTACTGAATGGAGTAAAACTGAAAGCTTTTCCTCTTAGAACTGGAACCAGACAAGGTTGTCCTCTGTCAGCTTTACTATTCAACATAGTGCTGGAAGTTCTAGCCAATACAATTAGGCAAGACAAGGAAATAAAGGGAATCCAAATGGGAGCAGAGGAGGTCAAACTCTCCCTCTTTGCTGACGACATGATCTTATACTTAGAGAACCCCAAAGACTCAACCACAAGACTCCCAGAAGTCATCAAAAAATACAGTAATGTTTCGGGATATAAAATCAATGTCCACAAGTCAGTAGCCTTTGTATACGCCAATAACAGTCAAGATGAGAAGCCAATTAAGGACACAACTCCCTTCACCATAGTTTCAAAGAAAATGAAATACCTAGGAATATACCTAATGAAGGAGGTGAAGGACCTCTATAAAGAAAATTATGAAATCCTCAGAAAGGAAATAGCAGAGGATATTAACAAATGGAAGAACATACCATGCTCACGGCTAGGAAGAATCAACATTGTTAAAATGTCTATACTTCCCAAAGCAATCTACCTATTCAATGCCATTCCTATTAAAATACCAACATTGTACTTTCAAGATTTGGAAAAAATGATTCTGCATTTTGTATGGAACCAGAAAAAAACCCCGTATAGCTAAGGCAGTTCTTAGTAATAAAAACAAAGATGGGGGCATCACCATACCAGATTTGAAGCTGTACTACAAAGCCATAGTAGTACAAGGTCAAGACAGCATGGTACTGGCACAAAAATATAGAGAGACCTTAGAATCGAATAGAAAACCAGGAAATGAAACTAACATCTTACGACCACCTAATCTTTGATAAACCAAACTTACCTTGGGGAAAGACTCCCTATTCAATAAATGGTGTTGGGAGAACTGGATATGCACATGTAAAAGACTGAAACTGGACCCACACCTTTCTCCACTCACAAAAATTCATTCAAGATGGATAAAGGACTTAAATTTAAGACATGAAACAATAAAAATCCTCAAAGAAAGCATAGGAAAAACACTGGAAGATATTGGCCTGGGGAAAGACTTCATGAAGAAGACTGCCATGGCAATTGCAACAACAACAAAAATAGACAAATGGGACTTCATTAAACTGAAAAGCTTCTGTACTGCTAAGGAGACAACAACAAAAGCAAATAGACAGCCTACACAATGGGAAAGGATATTTGCATATTTTCAATCAGACAAAAGCTTGATAACTAGGATCTATAGAGAACTCAAATTAATCCACATGAAAAAAGCCAACAATCCCATATATCAATGGGCAAGAGACATGAATAGAACCTTCTCTAAAGAAGACAGACGAATAGCTAACAAACATATGAAAAAATGTTCATCTTCCCTATCTATTAGAGAAATGCAAATCAAAACCACCCTGAGATACTATCTAACCCCAGTGAGAATGGTCCACGTCACAAAATCTCAAAACTGCAGATGCTGGCGTGGATGTGGAGAGAAGGGAGCACTTTTACACTGCTGGTGGGACTGCAAACTAGTACAACCTTTCTGGAAGGAAGTATAGAGAAACCTCAAGCTAGACCTCCCATTCGATCCTGTAATCCCATTACTGGGCATCTACCCAGAAGGAAAAAAATCCTTTTATCATAAGGACACTTGTACTTAAATTGTTTATTGCAGTTCAATTGTACTTAAACTGTTTATTGCAGTTCAATTTACAATCGCCAAAATTGGAAACAGCCTAAATGCCCACCAACCCAGGAATGGATTAACAAGCTGTGGTACATGTATACCATGGAATACTATTCAGACATTAGAAAAGTGGAGACTTTACATGCTTGGTATTAACCTGGATGGAAGTGGAAGACATTATTCTTAGTAAAGCATCACAAGAATGGAGAAGCATGAATCCTATGTACTCAATTTTGATATGAGGACAACTAATGACAATTAAGGACACAGTGGGGGTGGGGGAGGGGAGAGCGGAGAGAGAAAGGAGGGAGGGATGGGGAAAAGAAGAGCAGAGAGAGGGAAGGAGGGAGAGGGGTGGGGCCTTGGTGGGTGCTACACCTTTTGGGGGTAAGACAGGATTACAAGAGGAACATTACCTAACATGCAATCAGTGTAACCTGGCTTATTGTACTCTCAATGAATTCTCAACAATAATAATAATAAAAAAAGAATAGCTCTTCATTTATTGAGAAAGTTTCCACATGTTTATGTACATGCACAATGCTTTCACACAACACTGAGAAAGAGGAGATGAATTTGTAAAAACTGCATAAAATACAATTAGACCACTCTAAAAAGTCTTTACACAGTTCCTATTACCAGTATCAGAAATGACGCAAAGATGAAATACATTATGTAAAACATAATGCTGACGGTTTAAAGTAGTTGGAAAAAAAACTTAAAAAGAAAAGAACCAAGAATCCTTCCCCTCCCCAAAGAAAATCTAAAATAGTTGCCATATGAAAAAGAATATTACAGGGAGAAATTATGGACAAGGCACAGGGGTAGTCTGCAAAAGCTGGCCAACTTGCACAATCATTAACTATAATTCTGAAGTTTTGCATCTCGATGAATAGCTACTTCTTTTGTGTGTGAGTGAGTGTGTGTGCGTGTGTGTGTGTGCGTGTGTCTTCTTTGAGGGTATGACTTTCCTTGGAGAATACATGCATTTTAATTTTCTACACCATGCTTCTCTTTTTTCAAATCCTTCTGTGATTTGATCTACACTGACATGAGCATTCTCTGTTTAATTTTCCCATCTTCTGTGCCATGATTCTAGGTTGTTTTAGGCATGTGGACATCTACTCTGATGGACCACAGACTTGGTGGAAACAGTAAGGGTGATAGAGCAGCACGACTGTCGGATGTCTTTTTATCCTACTGCACACGTAATTATTTTTTAACCAGTCAGTAACTCCACTGGCTCTTCAGGCAAATGTGGCTTTAATTCTTTAAAAGCTCTAGAATTTCTGGAAGGAATGGCAACGCAGAGACATGATGCATTTTTAAACTGAAATTTTTATCATGTAGCCAATCCGCTCACATCTGTATTTTCTGTCAAAAGCAAATAAAGACAATAGCAAGGTAATGGTAATTCCCCTAACATGATGCAACTCACATTATGCAACTATCCTGCATAAACCGAATTACATGAATTCCTTCTTCAAAATTCAGCCTTCAAAATTTTAACATCTGGGATTTTAATCATTCAGGATTATGTTTGTTGTGATTTTATTTATTTTACTTCCTCCTTAATTTTTTTTAATTACTATGTGTACATAACAATGATATATCTTTATAGGGTACAAGTGATGTTTTAATGCAGGAATACAATATGAGTTAATCAAATCAGGGTAGCTGGGGTATCCATCACCTCAGGCATTTATCATATTTTTGTGTTAGGAACATCCCAATTCCACTCTTTTAGTTATTTTAGAGTATCCTCTAACTCACTGTTGATTATGGCCACAATATTCGCATCACCCAAAATTGCCCATTCTGTCTAACGATGGTTCTGCACCTTCCTTTCTTTATCACCCCCTACCCTTCCTATTCTCAGGTTCTATCATTCTATTCTCTGGCTCCATGAAATCAATTGTTTTTAATATAATATTAGCCCCCACATATGAGTGAGAACATGCAAGATTTGTCTTTCTGTGCTTATTTCACTTAACATAATGTTCTCCAGTTCCGTCCATGTTAATGGTAAATGACAGGATTTATTCTTTTGGGGGGTTAGATGATATTCTGTTGGATGTATATACCACATTTATTTATCCATTGATCTGTTGATGGACACTGAGGTTGATTGCAAATCTTGGCTATAGTAAACTCTGCTGAAATAAACATGGGCACACAGAGACCTTTTTGATATACTGACTCAGTGGGATTTCTGGGTGATATGGTAGTTCTATTTTCAATTTTTTGAGGAACTCCCATACTGCTCTCCCACAGATTTGCCTTTCTCTGTTGATTAATAATGTTGAAAATTTTCTCATATACCTATTGGCTGTTTGTATGTCTTCTTTTGAGAAATGTCTATTCAGAAACTTTGCCCATTTTAAAAATTAAATTATTTTATTTTTTCCCATTTAGTTGTTGAAGCTCCCCATATATTCTAGTTATTAATCTCTTGTTGGATGAGTATTTTGAAAATATTTTCTCCCATTCTGTGGGTTATCTCTTCCCTTTGTTGATTGCTTCCTTTGCTGTACAGAATGTTTTTAGCTTAATGTGATCCCGTTTTAAATGTTGCTTTGGTTGCCTGTGCTTTGGAGATATTGCTCAAGAAATCATTGATTGCCAAGACCAAGGTTCTGAAGCATTTCCCCAGTGTTTTCTTTTAATAGTTTCATAGTTTCAGATTTTAGACTTAAATCTTTAATCCATTTTGATTTTATTTTTGTACACAGTGAGAGAAAAGGGTCTAGTTTCATTCTGTATATGGACGTTTGGTTTTCCCGGCGCATCCAGCATGCCAGCTCTGCACTCTACACTGACTGACAATGCTCGAGGTGCCTTCCTGGAAAAAAATTTGAGGCATAGCTATTGGTACATAGGGCTAATTGAAATAAAGTAGATAAAGCACCAGAGAATTTTACTGTCAAGAGAGGCACTAGCTGTGCTAAAAGAGACTATAACTTCTTTGCCTGAAGCCACAAACTAGTTCAGCATGTAGCTGCCATTCAGGTTATTGCAAATGTTTCCGTGCGTCAGGACACACCATTTGGTTTTCAATTGCAAGTTGTTCGCTGCCCGTTGACCAGATGAGAAGTAAATGCTGTATATTCTCAGATTTCCCTTATGCGAGCTTTTGCATTGCTTTTGGTGCTAATCTATGTATTAGTCTGCCTTGTAGTAACAATCTCAGTATTTCAATTGCTTAAAGAAAAAGGTTCTTGTCTTGAATATGTAACACATTTTAAACAAATCTAACACACTATACCTATTGGTGGACTTTTAGGTTACTTCCAATCTTCATATATTACAAGTAATTCTGGATTAAATATACTTGTATAGATATCATTTTGCAGATATAGTATATACTCTTAGAAATAGAATTACTAGGTCAAAGGATATTAAAATTTTAAAAATTACAGTAGATTTACTGATTTATACTCCCACTAGCTATGTTTCCTCCTACCTGCAACAATATTGTCATTAGCCTTTTTGATCTTTGCCTACCTGAGAGGTGAAAAATAATATTTCATTATTGTTTTATTTTTCATTTTTGAGATGTTTCTTTGCTTTTCATATATGTTTGTATCTTTCTTTTTGGTCATTTATATCCCTTTGTCCATTTGTCTCTTTGGTTGTATCTTTTTCTTATTGATTTTAAAGAACTATTTACATATTAAAGAAAAGAGTCATTTATTATACAAATTGAAAATATCCTTTTCCAGGGCATTATTTATATTTAGATGCTGATTATTGTTTTTTTGTTTGTTTGTTGGTTGGTTGGTTGGTTTTTTGTCATGTAGAATTCTTCTTCTTTTTTTTGTTTTTTTCACTGTAGTCGAACACATTTTTTTCTTTCCTTTTGTGATGTTTGGGTTTTGGTCTTACTTTAGGAATGTCTTTGCCAATTAAACCAGTAAGTTATTTAAAGAATGCACCAGCAACAACTCTCTGTTTTCTTCTACTATCCTTATTATTTTATGTTTTGTGCTTAACATTTTAATCCTGATAAAATTAACTTTGGTGTAAACTGTTTATACAATCTCTAACTGGTAAAGTGTTTTTTTTTGTAGATGAGGACTGTTTGACTGTGGAACGGGGGGTACTGTTCCACAGTACCCCCGTTGACTTATTTTTCAATGAATATACTTTTATAATTTTGAGTTTTGCACCATGTTCATGTTAAATCTACTAAAATTTCACTGAAATAAGTAAATTATTAGCTGTTATGAAAAAAGTATTAGGAAGGCAATTTTTGCTCAGCTCCAGTTGAATATGACCTTGAAGGAATATGGAACCGGTATTGTCACATCTTCCTCTGGGTTTTCATGTGAAATCCCCAAAGTTTAAATGTTGGCAACTAATGCAGAGTTATAAAAACACTGCACGATCCAAACAAAACACATCTGTAAGCCAGATGGGGCCCACAGGGTGCCAGTTTGAGACCTGTGGTTTAGACATTTCTTCCTGTTACCCTCAAAGATTCATGTAAGTGCCTCTTCTATAGCTTTCTGCAGCTCAGTGTGGTCAGCCCTTATCGCAAGGTATTTTAACTCATTGTTGCTGGCCTAGCCTTCTATTGAACTATAAGATCCTTGAAAGTAGTATTTATAGATTTTGAAGTCTCAGAGCCTAACCCTGTCTCTTGCATCTACTAGACATTTAATAGAAAGGTTAAATAACTAAATAGAAGAATGAATGAACTCTGCTCCAAGTAGGCTCTTTACCCTGCAGATCTGGACAAGGTAATCTAGGCACATAGAGGGTGCCTGGTTTGGACACTCCCCTACCCCTCTCTCCTCCTCGCCTCAGGCACCCTCAGAGCAATGAAAGGATTGTACCCCACAGTGATTTTGTAAGCCGATGACCTCTTCCACACTGTGAATCTTCGCCACTAGATGTCTCCCTTTGCTTAAAGGACATTCAGAAGCCCCAGGGTCAATCTGGGGTTTGCTCAAAAGAAACAATACTTTAAAAGAAAAAGAATGTTCTAATCTCAAGCCCTATTTTCTTCAGATGTTTGACCACATGAAGAAGCTGAGCACAGCCACATCAGAGAAAAATGCCCAGGGATGGAATCAGATGAATTTTGTTCTAGGAGAGCTTCTCACCCTCCTGGGATGCCCCTGTCAACACGCTGAGTGTGACAGTCTGGTGGGTTTCAGCTTCTAATCTGGCAGCCTCTCTTTCTCCAGGAGCCTCATTGGCATTGCTTCTTGCTGTGCTTTACTGTAAAGGGTCTGGGACTCTAGAATCTGCACAGTAAAAGAGGGATTCTTGTAAGCCGTAGCAAGTTGAACTTCTCCACTGAGGCTGCCCTGTCCTCCATATGAATTCCTGTGTATCATGTGATCACGGGGGATGTGAGCTGGTGCCTGCCACGATGTCTTTCCTGTGAACTCAGGAGGGTCATCTGAGCTTGGAGAGGTGAACTGCTTGGTCTGCTATGTAATTCTCACTTTAAAGACAGGCAGAGAGAGCAAAAAAAAAAAAAGAGCTTGTTTGTGTTATAGTTCATAGCTTTGTCTTCTCTGTGTTATCTCTGGCCTTCAGATACTGTACATTCTGAACTGATTAGAGGTCATGGATGGAGTCTTGCCTGGCTCTGCCAAATTTACCCACGACCTTGAATTTAGTGACATTTGAAGCTTACTTGTTGAATGAAATGCAAGTGTGAATTCTATAGGACTTTGGTAGATCTCCAGTCTATTAAGGAAGGTCAGAAATAAGAATGCTCTGTCTCATTAGTACCTGTGTTTGCCTCTGCCTTTTCTTGGATTGTTTAGCCAAGGTCAGACACTTCTGTTTGCATTTTTCATCTGTTTTTAAAGAGCAGTAGAGAAGAGGTTAACAGCACGGACATCAGCCCGTGTCGGTGTCCTGGCTCATCATTCACTGGACTGTCTGTGTCTTGAATGTCCCATTTGTAAAATAGGGATGAGAGTGGCAACGGCTTCCCAGGACCTGCTCAGAACAGTACTTGGTGTGTAGGAAGTGCTCAGTAAATGCCAGCTGATCCCGGGGCCTGATGGCCCATTTCCTCCTCTCATTAGCTGCCGGTCAGCTTCCATATTTGTAGATTGCTGTACCTGCCTCTAACAGGGGATGGTAAAGATTTCCCACACTCCTGTGAACTCTCCTTTTGCTTATTTAAAGGTCCTATATTTTAATGTTAAGTAGCAATAAAATTAGTATGCAATGTCACCTTTTTCCCCACCACCAAGTAGTTTCTTGTAAGTCACATTAGCAAGCTTTGTCCTCAAACAGTCCAGTAATTTCCTATTTACCTCTTCTAATTTTACATCCTAGTTCTGGGTATTAAGAGCTTCTATCCAGCTTTGATTGTCTTACTGTATTAGTTAGGAAAATCTCACTGTGGTTTACATTTTATATTCCTTTTCTCTTTACTCCTTTCATTTTTTAAAAAAAAATTATATTGGACTCTTTTTTTATTGTTTTAAAACATTTTGCAGTTTATGGAAGAAAGCCACCTGAAACGGTTCAGGGCCTTTCCCACTGCTGAATCCTTCAAGTCTGCTATTTGTGTTCTCAGCCCCTGGGGCAAAACTTCTTGAAGATCAAGCTCAAAGAGTGCTCAGCACGTCTGATGGATGGACACAGCCACTGGGGCCCTGCTTCCCTGAGTGGACTTACCCTGGTGCACCTGCTGGTCTGTCTAATTTAGATATTTCCCAGCACCTTGCAGTCACTCAGGGAGAGTTTGTTGCCATTATATGATTTTAGACAGCAAATTCCAATACCACAATTCTGTTTGCCATCTCCTTTCTCCTGGGACTCAGGTTCATTTCTTCTTATTCATGTGACTCTGCTCTTTTTGGGGGAAATCAAGCCATTGGACTATGGTCAAAACCAACACAAATAAACAGATGACGTTAAAGGCTTGGTGCTCTTCCTCAACCATAGCTATTTCTTCTGCATTTGTGGAATGTAAAGTAGACAAGATGAAGCAAATGCCTTTGTCTAGCTGGCTTCTTATGCCTGGGTGGACACCTTGTTCCTGCCTGCGATATTTTGTCACAGACGGAGCTACAACCTCGTTCTCAAACTAGAAGCACAACCAACCTTCCTGATCTCTGGTCACAGAGGGTTAGCTTTGTCTTGGACTCATAAGGTAATATGTCCCAGTGTGGCTTCCGTGTGCCCTCTGTCCTTTGCAGAGACGCGAGGGCCCCACAAACTTAGCAGGAAGTACTGAGGAATTTAGCATAGCATGGTTTAACAGATTCTCAGGAGGAAACTAACAGGGGTGAGTAACTGACTTACTGGTGAGTCATCAGTTTCAAAAAATACACCCTATTTATGAAACAACCTAAATATTGGACACAGTATGATGTCCTTTTATTAAATATGAAATCAAAAGGCTGTTAAACACATTCATTTATTTGGATTCAGATTTTCCTCATACCCAAGGCACTCAAGAAATCGTTGCTACCCGCTTGGTGCCTAATCCTTTAGCGTTTGCTAAAATGTTTTGATTGAATATGAAACTATAGGGCCCCCTTTGGTTCTGAGGGCTGTACACTGACCCTAGGAGGTGGCTGGGCTTCAACAACACAGTGAGCTTCCCTCTCGGCTCTAAGCGCTCCCATGCTAACTAACCTTTGCACGACTTGGCCACCTTGCTCTCCTATGGCTCCCTTACTCCTCCCCACTCCCACTCCTCTTCCTTAGCCACTTTCCTGCCAAAGTAATTAGCAGATTATTAGTCCCACTTGATAAACACATCCTTTCTGAGACAGTGGTTCTCAACCTTCCTAATCCCTCGACCCTTTAAAACAGTTCCTCGTGTTGTGGTGACCCCCAACCATAAAATTATTTCGTTGCTACTTCATAACTGTAATTTTGCTAGTTATGAATCGTGATATAAATATCTGATATGCAGGATGTATTTAGGCAACCACTGTGAAAAGGTCGTTTGACCCCCAGAGGGGTCGCGACCCACAGGTTGAGAACCACTGTTCTAAGATGTCAGTGACTTACTACAGCACTTGGATTTTAACATAGACAGTAGGAAAAGGGAAGCACTGAACTGAAAAGACGGCATCTCTAATCCTAACATGTTAGACATTGGCTCAGCTGGGTAAGAGTATATTTTTCTAACAGTCCACGAGCAGCGTGGCGCAGTGGCTCGCCCCTGTAATCCTAGCACTCTGGGAGGCTGAGGAGGGCGGGTTGTCTGAGCTCAGCAGGTTGAGACCAGCATGAGCAAGAGTGAGACCCCATTTCTACTAAAAATAGAATAACTAGCCAACCATTCCTGTGGTCATCTATAGTCGCAGCAACTCAGGAGGCTGAGGCAAGAGCCCAAGATTTTGAGGTTGCTATGAGCTGTGATGAAGCCATGGAACTCTACTGAGAGTGATAGAGTGACACTTTGTCTAAAAAAAAAAAAAAAAAATTCCATGAGCTTTTGAATGGAAATTTAGCCTCTAGTTACATGGATTCTACAACAAGTCTCTGCAGGAAACTCAGAAAAGTCCCATGGAGAAAATAGAATTAACTAGATGAAATTATGAGTTCAGATTTATCTACCCAAGCTGGAGTGAATCAAGGGAACAATGGTTGGTGCCTTGAACAATTAGGGGTTTCCTTGAACACTTGTCAGGTAAGCCCCATTCTCCTGACAGCCTTTCCGCTGGGCCAGATCCAGACTTGGCTGAGAATGTGAATCAGGACCTGGTCGTGATGTGGATCGAGTGGCTCACCTGGTGTGGGGAGGAGAGGGTCACACTGGGTTTAGGCCTGCATAGCATGAAAGGCCTTCAACATGAAAATCTGGGCTCAAATGTTAGTGGAAATAGCATTGTTCACTCTAAGAAAAGATATTTCTATTAGAGTATACTTCTCCAAAGGCCGTTTGCTCCTTCATGAGAAGGTGGATCTTCCCTCTTTTCTGACACTAAGAACAATGTACTCGACCAGCTTCTCCTTCACTTTTATGACTAGGAAGCTCTGTCCCTAGAGTTCAGTTTCCAGTTTATAAAACATGATAATCCCAGAGATTATTATTTGCATTATTTTTCTTAATTGATTATATAGTTTCTTTTTTGATAATTCATATAGTTGATACAGAGTTTTGTAATTCATGTTTCTTTATTTCTACTCTGATACTATTTTATTTTGTGCATTCGCATTGGAAGCCACCTCCAGTCATTTGTAAACTATGGAGTGCTCAAAGGCAGGAAAAGAAAATTAATGAATCAACGGATTACAGAGACTCTTCCTAACAAATGCCAACATTATAACCTAATTGTTTATACCATCACATTAATCTGAAATTTAAAAAATCAGTGGATTTCAGAAACACCTGTTATGTTCTTTTGGCAGCATTTCCAATAATTAGCATATTATTTCCCCCTTACCATTCCATAACACAATGATATCTGGCTAACGTGGATGTGGTGCTCAGCATCTGCGGTTACTTTGACCATAAGTAATTTATGAGTCAATGTGCCTAAAGATATAACACCTAATGAAACTTGGCCCTTCATAGATTTCAAATTGCATGACTCCTTAGAAAGGAAATACATCTGTGTTAAAGAAGTCGGTCAGGTTTAGCTCTAGGTCTTCTCAGGACAAAGAACAGACTGAAAGCATCCACTCTCAGCACACACCCTGTTGCTGTCTTCTGCCAGCGCCCTTTCTTACTCCTCTACCCAGAAGTCTGAAGTTCCTTTATCCGGGAAAGCAGCAATTTGATTCTTTAGCCTTAAGCAGAAAAGGTTGGAAACGGAAACATAATATCTCCCCCCACCCCCCTGGAATTACACATGAAGGGCTGCATTCCTTCAGCTTCATGGGGTATGACCCAAGGCATCCAGAAGCTGGACAGAAGAGCTCAGTGGAGTGGCACTTTGTCATAAACTGATTTAGGACACAGGGGTTCCATGTGCCCCTAGAGCATTTTTCTCCCATTTTCCTTCTGTGATTTCAGACACTTGTCTAAGTCTGCAGGGAGAATCAGTAAGTCTTGGGCCCTGATCTCCTTCCTCTTACCAAACCTGATATTGACTCTAAGGGGCAGGGAGAGTTAGCAGAAAAGCATTTCTTTTTTCCTTCTTGAAGGGGGTGTGTCCTGGGACTGTCTGCCTGCAAAGGCAGGCGAGGTGTGCCCGGAGTTGCTGCTGGATCAGTGGACCCGTGTTCATGCCCTCGAGCTGCTGCCGTGGAAATATTAATGCTGCCTTTGCAGACAGAGTCAGGAGTGACTGAGCCTCAGTCCACTGCTGGAGGGGCTCTCTCAAGCTGTGGTGTGAAGAGAGGGATCGCCAGGTAAGCCAACAGCTGTGGTTTGGTTCATTAGAACGTATATTCCTATCATCGGGGCTACCCATTAATCTGAGATTTTTTTTTCTCCATGGGGAAAATTTTAATTTCCATATCTCATTTCCTGAAGGAATCTAAATAGAGGAACAGCACTGAAAAAGCAACAGGCAGAAACAACAGAGCTTGGCTCTTGCTAACTGTACAGCAGGGTGATTGGCTGAGTCTCAAACTCCAGGATTTCTGTCTCAAAGCACCTCTCTCTCGTCTTAACATAATACCTCCTATCCTTCTGGTATGCCTGGGAGATAAATTGACCAGAATAAAAAAGGCTCCACCAAGTGTACTTGTTAAAAATGTCAGTTGTGTGGCTTCCATTAATTAGGATTTTTTTAACCCTACCAATCTCTTAAAATAACATGCTTGAGAAAATTATTTGTTTTCACTTCTAGGTGAATTACTTTTTAACCTTTGCTTGAATCGCTATATGACCAATATGCCCAGGTAGTACTCAATTTAACTCCTTCCCTGGTATCCTCAAAATCCCCAAGTAGTCTTTCATAACCATTTCTTCTGCTGCTTCTCCAAATATATATAACACACTTTATTTTTTGACTGGTAGGCCTTGAAGATTTATAATTTTTCTTTATCCTTTTCTTTTTTCATGAAAAATCCACTTATGTAAATCTGATATCCTATGTAACAGCCAGTGCCAGAAATAGGTTATGAAAAGATGTTGAAGGAGTTATAGAGAGAAGGTCAAGGTGAGACCTTGACCCCCCCAAGGCATGGGGAAGTGATGACCTTGGCTTTTCCTTGATGATCTCTATTAAGCTAAACTTGATGATAACGCACATAGGCTAGAGATGACAGAGGAGAGAAGAAAAAAATAGATAAAAGTACATTCTGTAAGGCATCAGAATATTAGCACAAACCTTTTGTTATATTCTTTATTTATGGCAAAATATACCACTCATTATCTAACCATAACTAAAATTAACTATAATTTTACAATAATGGCCAAATGTTACTTTATTTAACAACTGACAAGTGGCGTAACTGTGAGCACATTATTTAGCTCTCCTTGCTCTTGTTATTTAATGTGTAGGATGGTAGCCATAAGCAATAAGATTGGAAATAGGAGAGTGCAGGCAAGTTAGTGTTAAGCACAATCACAAGCTGATGTGAATTGCTGCTGGTTACAGGAATAAGCACAGCTATCGAGAAGGGGAAACACTATTCCCAAATATGTGTCTTGGGACTTCTAGATTGTGTTTGAGCAAATGCATGATTGTGTTTGAGCAAATGCAGGGTCTACATAGTCCTTGACCAGATAGAAATACTTTCTCAATGGCTATGAAATAGAAACCTATCTCAGAAACCTGGAGGGATAGTACTAAAGGTCTATTGCATGGTGGCCTGAAATATACTCTCTTTTATGCACTACTGTTTGAAGCCTTGCTAAGTTTGCACTCTAGCACACAAAGCTAGCAGGCAGGGGAGGCCCTCTTATCACACTCCCTACCCAGCAAACTTTCACCAGACTCTTGTGGGCTCCCTTTTGACAACTGATGGAAGCCTGGCTTTGGCATGCTGAGAATGCAAATCCATAGGAATTAACAAAAGAAGCGGAAATGCCCTGGTATTTCATTGTACATATATATCAGTTCCTCACGTGTAGTCTGTTGAATAAATAAAATGCAAAGAGGCAAACAGCAATGAGGTTTGCAGTTCTAAAACTGTAAAATATAATTTTGTCTTACTGATAGAAGGCTACATGAATCAGGCCCTCATGATATCTCTAGGTCCTTCAGGCAAATATCAATTTTTAATCTCTGGAGGTCCTCAAATCTTGGAAATCTTCTTTGTTTTGTGTTGTTTTAAACAAAGCCTTTAAAAAATTTCCTTGTTATTTGCTTCTTTCTCATAAGATAACATCTTAAAGCCTAATGAAAGGTTCCTTTCATGTTTAGGGATAAACAGATATTCATATTTATAATACATTTGTGGCGTTAAGACATCTTGTCATAATGAAACAGATTCACACCTGCAGTGCTTTTAGTAAAGAGAGTTCGTATTAAGCGGATTATATTTTCCATGAAATCTTTCATTAGTGTGTTTGCCCATCAGCCTTCCTCTGCTTGGAGACTTCCCTATGTTTGGTCTCTTAGAGAGTCGGGCTAATTATTTCTGATAAGGCACTTAATGATATATTTCTTAGGCATATAACACTTTTCTATGTTATTGACCAAGATATTAATGAAGCAGGTATTTAGTAACAGAAAAAAAAAGATAGCGTAGATTTAAAAAATATATTTAAGTCAGAATTTTATCCTATGTAAAAGGTAGGCTTTAGAATTGGTACAGAATTGTCAAGGTGGTCTTGATAAAAAATTGGTTTAGTCAAGAAATGTAGTTGGCCCCAATGGCTATTCATTTGGAGGAAATGAAAGTAAATCTCCAAATCTAAATTAACTCCAGGAGGATAAAAGATTTGAATGTGTTAAAAAATAATTTGAAAAACTAAAAATGTGTTAGAATAAAATATAGGAGAATGTTTTTACAATCTTTTTACAGAAGAAATTTTTTCGCATGACCCCAGATTTAAAATCTTCAGTGGAAAAAACTGACAGATGTGATCTCATGAACATTTTTATCTTTTGTACAGGAGAAAGAAAACATAAAAGGTTAAAAGATGAAAGACAAGCCATGAGCAGTTATTGATAAAACAAGTGATAAAGACCTAATATCCATGCTACATAAAGAAACTCCCAAAAAGCAGTTTTATTTTTTAAAAAAGAATACCCCAATTTAAAAAAAAAAACTTCGACGAATGCCTTAGTCAAAGCAGAAAAAAATGGTCAATAAATATCTGAAAAATGCTTGATCTTACTAATAATCAAACACATGAAAATTAAAACAATAAAATAATTTTGCCTTTTAGTTTGCCGACATTAAAAAGATATTGCATACAGTGTGATGAAAGAGGCATTTCTGCACCTTAGCAGGAATATAAATGGGTATAAAGTAGGAGGCCAAGGTGGCCGTGTCTATCAAAATTCAAAGTATATAAACTTTTTGAAGCAGCACTTTTAACCTAGAAAACGCCTGCTTTCCCTGAAATAGGATACATGAGAGATCGTTTAACAGAAGGGAAGCTTGAGGGCAGATTGTGTCAGGTCAAAACGCCATGATCACGAGTTTGCTCTTCATTCTGTTCAGTGTTAGCCTTGAAGGTTTGTAAGTGTGGATTCACATGAAGTTTTCAGGCTAAGTGGAATGCCAGTCAACTGGTTCTATATCTAGAAGAATCACTTGGAAAGTATGATTGAGAAATTATGATGATGATAATTCTGATATGTACATAGAGGGAAATGTGAAGAGTTAAGGTTTCTGGTATATTTGAAACAATGATGATTTATCAATATGAGTGTTGAATGAGAAGTCAGATATAAGTCAGAAGTTGTTTTATTCTCATTTAAAAATGGATCACCTAAGTAAGATTTGTAACGTCTTTAATCTCACCATTCATATCTAATGGTCCCACAGAGCCTGTTCTATGGGATCTCCAGAGTGGGCCTGAAGGATTGTGTTTTCATCCTTAGACATTTGAGCCTCTTTAAACATTGGAGACATTCCTGCTATTAACAAGACAGCTTCAAAACATATACCTTTCTTTTTTCTGCACTAAGAGAGGTCCTTGGTAAGAAACTCAGATGGAGATCAAATTAACGATCATGGTCTTGTTAAAATCATGCTCCAGGCAACAAAAATGAACTATCTTGTAGTTTCAGGGAAATACTAGGGTCTTTGGGAGAGAAATTTAGGTAAATAGTTGACACATTCTTTTTATTTAAAATTTATGTTTACCTTTTTGATTTGTCTGCAAGTGTGAAATAGAAATCATTTCCGCTTGATTTATACAATTGCCCAAATCATCAAATCAGGGTGATTTTTGAGACACCTGTACAGCAGTTGAACAAACAAAAGTTAACAGATCGGTGAAGTGTCCCAGGGGAGAGGTAACAAAGTTAAGTAATTTTTTTGGTCCCTTTCAGACTTATAATTCTAGAATTATTTTTTTTAATATTTTGGGTTAATATGAGTGTATAAGTAGGTTACAGTATTTGTAACTGAATAAAACTATTTTGTAAATTAGTATTAGTAAGTATAATAATATACTTTTTAAAATTTGGGTTAACGTGAGGATATAAACAAGCAGGTTAGAGTATTTGTAACTATATAAAAAACTATTTTGTAAATGAGAAAAAATTATCCTTGTTTCTTCATATGAGGTAACCATCACCTCTCTGGGTTTGGGTACTTTTCTTTAAAGCAAACACACTAAGAGGAAACTCAGATTTTCTGTGCTTTAGCTACTCTAACTAAGCAAAGACAGAGGGATGAAAAGTAAGCCTGGGAATTCCAGGAAGGCTGGGTCTCTGTTTCTAAGCTAAAGGTTTGGCTGAAAGGAACACCTTGGCACCTTCTTTGGAATGCTGTTAATAATCCTTTAAGGGCTCGGTGGTAACTCCCACTATCCTGGACCACAAGTGACTGGAGAAAACTCAGTTATCAGGGGTTTGGAAGAGAGCCAACCTGCTTGCAGCCAGGCCTCTTACAACTCGACTGAGCTGGGCTGGTCTTCTGTGGGAAATGAACTCTACTGGGATGTCAGAAGATGTACTGGGTGATGAGCTAAGAGAGCGTATCATCCTGAACGAAGCTGTTCTAGGACACAAAGTGCAGACTCCATAGAAAAACCAAATCTTTGTTAAGAAGGAGCAGATGGATGCCCCCAGCTGACAGCCCCAGTAACAGGAGCAAGAGTCCTGGGCTGAAATTCTAAGGAGCAGCCAAACACACAGACATGTACATATCACATCTCAGTTTGGGGTTGGAAAAGAATCAGACTAGGAAGGAGGGTCGCAAACTAAATTCTAAAGGCGTGTCCACTCAATGAATGACAGGGTTTAAATGAGGATCCTGCACAGAGACTCGCAGCAACCCAGCTGTTGTTTGCCAAGCAGTTTGTTGGCTTTTGGAGTTTCTCATCCTGTGTGGAACTACAATGTATGACTCTGCTGTCACCCGCCAGTACTTGGTATACTGTCTGGGAAATGGGAGGCCTTCAGTACACAGTGTATCCCAAATGTCTCCCATGAAGTGGCCAAACATAGGAAAAACGGGAAATTGTAGCTAAGTGTACCTTTATTCACCAAACATGCATCACAAAATTTTACGAAGAGGTGGCCAACACATAGTAAATATTTTTGTATAATTTTGTGATGCATATTTGGTTATATCTGGGGACATCCTGGATGACTTTTGAGATACCCTATACAGCAGTTGAACAAACAGAAGTTATCAGATTGGTGAAGTGTCCCAAGGGAGGGGTAATAAAGTTAAGTAATTTTTTTTGTCCCTTTCAGACTTATAATTCTAGAATTTTTTTTAATTTCAGGTTAATATCAGGGTATAAACAAGTAGGTTATAGTATTTGCGTTTGTTAGGTAGAGTCCTTCTTATAGTTGTGCCCTTGCACCCCGAAGGTATGCCATATACCGGTACAATGTACCCATTGAGTGGAAGCCCCCCTATGAAGGGGGTAGGTGTGCTCCTCTTTACTCCCTCCCCTGTTTAACCTCCCCCCAACTTGAATCGCTAATTCTAGAATTCTTAAAAATTACACCTGTGTTCTTGGTCCAAGGGCTAAATTTTTAGTAGCCTCTCAGCCCATCTCAAAAGATATTCGAGAATTTAACCACCAGTTTAAGCATAAAGAAAAGAATAAGATGACTAAAAGTGTTTATTTAAGAACAATTAAATAATCATGTATAAATTGAAAGGGGGAAGCGCGCATTTAAAAATAAAATCCAAATTTGGGTAATCTGAGCTCACCTTATTTTCTCCTTTACTCTGTAGGGGAGGAAACTGAATTGAAAAAGTTTTAACTTTCATTAGTCTTCACAGAAAAGGGGCAAATCTGAGGTTAGCCTGATCCATCCAGGTCTCTTCCTGCTATGTGTATAAACATAAATCTGCTAAAAACCTGTTAAAGTATAGAACAGGTATTTCAGATATGTGCACACACATAGATAGACATTCACTCAGATTTCAAGTCACTTTTAATTATTGTCCTCTCAGAAGAAGTTTGTCTAGCTCATGAAATTTACTAAGCCTCCAAACATTCTTCCAAATATGGAATTGGTCATCGTTAGCAGCCCAGGGTTCAACTGTGCCTAAGATCAGATTGTTGCTAAAACACTGCACAGTGTAGGTGTGAGTAGTTGCAACCAAGCAGCACTGTTGATAAGGAGACAGCTGTTGACATAAATAAATGATGCTTGGAGTTCATAAATATAAAACTGGGAGAACAGGGCAACGGTCTCCAGAGGCATAGTAGCGAGTTCTAATGATTGTTCCCCGTACACCGAAGGGCAGGGATTATCAGAAGTGAATTCACTCGAATGAATTCAAGGAAGTGAGGAGGCGGAGCACCCCTGCTGCCAGCCCTTCCCAGGGATGCTGGCCAACAGGGCCGTGGGGCAGGCATCCCTGACGGCCAGCTGCAAGCTGTGATGCAAACATGCTGTACTCTAATGACAACAATAGCTCCTTGTCTGTGGCTGGGACACAGGATTCGGAGAATTTTTTTAATAAGCCGGACTGTTCCGGCTTGGAAAGGAAGTGATGAAAATACCATAGGGTTTCCGTTTTCTAAAGGCAAAGTGCAGTAGGATTTGTGACCAACCAGCACATACACAAAGTATTTTCTGATGTTCTTAATGCCAGGACCCTCCTTTTTATACAGTGATGGATAATTATACAGTGGTGGCCATCAACCAAGGAGCCCCTTCTTTGATAAGTTAACCTGATCAGGAATTAAAGTCAAATTCTGACATAATCCAATAAGTAACTATAAAAACTGGTGGTGGGGCGGTACCTGTGGCTCAAGGAGTAGGGCGCCGGTCCCATATGCTGGAGGTGGCGGGTTCAAACCCAGCCCCGGCCAAAAAAAAAAAAACACATAAAAACTGGTGGTGGTCATTGAAATAGTAGGCACTGATTTGGTACCTACCTTACTTGTAATAACACATCTAATTACTGCAAACCAATGAGTTAGATATCATTTTCCCACCTTATAGATGAGTAAATTAAAATATAAAAAGCTAAGAAAAGGCCAAAGGGTATCCAGTTAATAAATTTCAAATCTGGAACTCGAACCCTGGGCAGTCTAGCTATGTAATTTTGTTTTGTTTTATGTTCCTTGAGATACCATTTTCCCATCTTTGAATAGTTGTCAAACATAGGATGTCCAGTTAAATCTCGATCTCAGATAAACAACAAATAATTTTGGACAGCAAATAATGTCCCAAATATCGCATGAAACATATTTATACTAAAAAATAATTCATTGATTATTTAAAATTCAAATTTCTTTGGATTTTTTGCATTTGTATTTGCTAACTCTTTTAACCTTATCCCAGAGGAAGCTATACACATCAAGGAATCAAAGAAAACGTTTGGATTAGTTCAAACCGTGGTTTTAAAACCCAAAGCAGAACTTCCATCACAGAACTAAGCTAGGTGCAAAATTCTTTTTTCCTGTCTAGCAACAATCTAGAACAGCAGCTTTCAAACCTGCCTGAATGCGGGCATTGTTTGTGGTGCTTTAAAAATACACATGACTAAGCCTGACTTACCTAAGCCTTACTAGACAAATCGAGACTTGTCTAAGATTTACCAAGTTTAGGGTGAGATAGGGACACGTGTATTTGCTAATGACCTTCTAAATGTTTTCTTTTGTATTCCTCTTCCCCCCTTTCCCCTGCTCTTCCTTTTTCTCCCTCCTCCTTTCTTTATGGTCTGTCTACTCAGGATTAACTTACAGGCCTGCAGTTCCCAGTCACTGGTCTGAAACCCTGACTGTAAGTTAGAGTTGACCATTTCTAGCAGGTTCCAGGAAGCAGCTAGCAAGATGCATCCAGGCTGGGAGGAAGAGGAAGGAAAGGGGCTGAGACTGTGAGAGGGGTTTCCGCACAATGCCCAGCAATGCTCAACACGCCTTCTTGAGCTGGGTTTGGAGCCTCAGGCCTGGACTACACGTAGGAGAAAGAAGACTCTTCAGAGTTAGAGAGGGGGTGTGTGTGTGTGTGTGTGTGTGTGTGTGTGTGTGTGTGTGTGTGTGTGTGTGTGTGTGTGACAGACAGAGAGTCCCCCGTGAGGACCACGCCTCCCAGGTGGAAGCAGGCTCTGCCACAGAGAGCACAGATCACCCACCTGCACCAAGACTGCGATCCTATTTGAAAGTTCCAGTACTGAGGCCTTAACAATTCCCAGGAATTCAAATTTGAAAAATTTTCCCTGGAAGTGGAGAAAAAAATGGAAAGGGGAGGCTGGAAAGAACATGAGTTCCCTCTGCAATGTGGCTGTGCTTGGTAAGGATTTTATAAAATCAATTTAGGAGAACATGACAATTCCTTAATAAAAATGAAATGACATAAAACCAAGGAGAAAACATCAAGGACACATCTCAGGCAAGAATTAAGTTCTGCTTCACAAAACAGCTCCGTCATTTTATGCATATGTCTGTGTGTATGTACGTACACACATCCGTGTGTAATGAAATTTATATGTATATATGTGTACACGTATTCATGTTATATAACATGTTTCTTTCTATCAAACCCCATCAAAAACAGATTGAAAAACACTATTCTAAAGACAGATATCCATCACTTTTGGAAAGCAGAAAGCACAATAGGCCGGAGGGAACAGGACTCAGCAGATCAGTGTTGGGAAGCAAGACCCTAAAGAATGATGGGAAGCCTGGGCTGCTGCCTAAGGACGCTCACACTGGTAGATTGAGGAGTCCGGCAAACAGGAAAGTGAGGCACGGGAGCAGTGTCTACCCAAGAGGAAAAGATGAATTCAAAAGTCACATGCATCACATTGCCTATTTTTCATGTTTCCCTGGAAAGCCCTAGAAAAGGTCTCTGCAGAAACAGGCCATGGCTATGGTCACCCCTGCCCTGTTCTAATGCTCTCTCTCATCTCTTTAGATCAGCAGGCAGGATGTGAGGCAGCGCTGGGGGGGGGCAGCAGCATTTGTTTGAGGCTCACAGCACTCCCAAGAAGCAAGGTAAGGGCTGGAGGGAGAGCCCAGTGCTGTGTTCTTTACCCTGTTAATAAAAGATAGTTACTCCAATGAATTGAGGAATCATAATTTTCATCTCTTTCTGTGGTCATGTAAAAGAAAGATTGAGAAACCATTGGAAGATATTCCTTTAGGTTTGATCAATGCTATGGAATTAGATGTTTAGCAATGTGGTAGCCACTAGCCGTGTGTGGGCACTTAGCTAGTATGACTGAGGAACTGGCTAGGGACTCCTGCATTGGACAGAGCAATTTTGACTTACTGTGATTTTTTTTTGACATCAGATTACCAGGATATAAATGATTCACTTTATGACCATTTCTATGCACTCAATTTTATCCAAATTATTTGAAAATAATCACAAACTAAGGACATTTGTTGCTGATTGTTTCAGCTATAAAGAAGGAAATTTGCTGGATTGATTCATTATTATTTTCATACTTAAACACTCAGAATCTATCCTGATGTTACTAAGAAGGTTCCTTTGTTAGATCAACGTTTGTCTTTCCTGGGGTGAAAAGGAAATACAAAAGACTGACATTAGATTCCCCTAGTTCCAATATTAAGCAAGTCATGATTTTTAAAAATTCTGTGTTTAATCAAATTTTATCACCTGGAAGAGAGCTCTGGAGCAGTTTCTAACAGGTTTGTAAAGATGGAAATTTACTACTTCTATGATGGAAACAAAAGTAATGGTGTCACAGGCTCCATGAAGTGGAAAAATAATCACACGATCGGGGGGTTGAATCAGCTCAGCCAGGCCCTACCTCTGTGCGTATTTTTGCATGTTGTCCTGAACTGCCCGTTTTTGTGCCTCAGCTTTGTCTGGTCCACTGTGTGTCTCGTCGCAGACTATGCCCCTGGCTGCCCCTCCTGGGTCGTGGGACGATGAGAGCTGGACTGCTGTGCCTCATCTCTTTCTTCACAGTCACTGGGGCCCACGATGCCCTGCTGGGGGTGAGTTGGCATACATCCCATTTCTCTCCTTCTGGCTTTAACAATCTGTCGCTCTTTAGGTGACGGCAACTGCATAATTTAACGGACTTGGAATCAGAAGTCCTGAGTACTCGTGACAACATTACCCACGTTCTTACACGGTGTGGTCTCGGATAAGTAAGTCATTTCATCTCTTTAGAGCTGAGATGATCAAACTGAAAACTGGGGAGGATCTTCAGTTAAATCTCTCAGAGATCTCCAAGAGACCTTTTCTAGCTCAACACAGTCTCTACCATGTCTTCTTGGGTGCGGAAACGTCCTACGATTGCCCTGCGCCAGCCCTGGGCCCTTCCTTCCCCGTGGTCCTCTCTTGATGCTCTCCTTCAGGATCACGGTTTAATGCTCTTCACCTACCGACCACCCCACATGTAAATCTCCATGTCAGACGGTTCCCTTGCACACCACGCCCTTGTGGCCATCGCCTACCTGTTCTCTCCAATGAGGTACCAAATAGGCCCCTCAACTTCCTATGTCCAAAATCAAACTCACAATTTTTTCTCACCAAACCTACTCCTTTCCCATCTCAGCAAGGGCTGCCACCACCTCACCAGCTACTCAGGTAAAAACCCCAGTGCCATGCTCGACTCTTCTCACATTCCGTACCACAACCATTTGCCTTATTTATTTATTTATTTATTTTTAGTTTTGTCTTCAAAATGTATCTATTTTAAATAGACATCTTTAAACATAATAGATTTCAAAAGTTTCTCCCTACTTCTGTGGCTGCCTCCTTGATAGCCGCTTCATCATCGCTCACCTGTGTTATTTCAGCAAACCCTGAAATGCTCTCCCGTTGCCTCTGTGCCTGTCTACTCCCAACATGGCCTCAGGGTTGCACACAGCATGCTTACCTCTGTTCACAACTATCCAGTGGTTTCCCATCTCATGCAAGTAAAAAGAAAAATCCTTTCCATGACCTGTCAAGGCCTGCATTACCTGTGGCCTCCCCAGGGACTCTCTGGCCCCGTTCCTTGCCCCCACCGCTCACAGCTGCTCTGGGGTCCCCTCTCTGCCTTTGAAGCCAAGCATATTCTTGCCTGTGGGCCTCTTCCCCTGCCTGGAAAGCTGTTCCTTCAGGGATCATCACTTTCTTACTTCCTTCAGGTTTTTGCTCAAAATTTGCCTCAGTGAAGCCTCTCCTGGCCACCTCTCCACCACCCCTGGCTTGGATTTTTAGATCCAAGATTTTAATTCATCTGGGAAACCAGACAAGGCTTTATAGAGTACAACTCTTCAAAGTCTCACTGTAATTATTATTTTTTTCTTTTTAACAGAGAAATGGTGGCATCAAAACAAAAAGAGAACTCATTGTACATAAGACAAAGCATCCAGGTGAGACTCTGTTAGACAGAGTGGTGCAGTGGGCTTTGGTGTCAGACACCAGGGTCCAGATCATAGATGAGCCTCTGACTGATTGTATGATCTTCAACACATTTTAAAACACCCAAAATGAGAATAACAATTATTCCTAAAAGCAAGATACTTTTGAGGATTAAATAATATTACAGAGGCATAGTAACCTGCATTGTACCTGTAAGTAGCAGTCCATATACTTCCTTTTTTCCCCATTCCTTGAGCCTAAAAATATAATCAATGGGCACAGTTCTCAGTCTAGAAATGAGGCGTGTCCTGAGATTGGGGGTATAATGTTTCCAGTGCTGATTGTATTTCCTCACAGAAACTGTGACACATACACACACACACAGAGGGTCATTAAGTTCCTGGGTCCACAGAAGATTTTCTACTCTGCAATAAATCTCCCATGCAACAGTGTGCTAATAGTACCATAGCACCTCCTCTATGCAAGGCTGCACTGGAGGAAATTAAAGCAGAATTTCAACATGCAATTCCATGAATACATTTTTCCTGACAGTAAAAATGATGCAATATACCAAGTATCTGTTGGGCTGTTCTAGGTGCCAGGTACTATTTATGTACATTAGGTGGGTAAAGGCCTCACACTGACCCTCTGAGTTAGGGACAATAGCCATCTTTATTCCACAGATAGTGAAACAGAGGTGGGGGCAGGAGCCAGGATTCAAACCCAGTCAATTTGGCTCTAGAACTAGTACCATGAACCCCTGAGGACATGAGCAGGGTCAGCCTGTTCCTTGCTCCCCACCTGTCTGCACAGGCAGCAGAAGTGACTTCCACAGTCTGGGGCAGAGGCTTCCACCTGTAAGGAGATGGGGAGTGATGGAGAGAGCGAGACGGGGCTGAGGTGCTCTGGTGTGAGATGTAGTGTCCTCTGCAGATAAGCACTGGAGGATCTCAAGCCCCCCAGGAATATCATACCAAGTTTTAAAGAAATTTTGGGTGGGAGAAGACTCCTGGGATTGATCTTCTCTCCCTGTCAAAACCCATCCATGGGCTCTCCTTGAGGAGGACAGGGTGCTGCTGAGACCAGATGTCCGAGGGCCTCGACCTCCATTTTGGTTTGCTTTTGCATTTCACTTACATACCTGAACAGCTCAGCACTGGGACATGTTTTAACGGAAGAAGGAAGGGCTCTTTGGGAAGGTGGGTTTGGGGGTTTTCTTTTGGAGATACTTCAGGGAGACCAGGGCTAGGAAAGGTGGGTGTTGCATGACTAGAATTTCCTCGCCTCTCCTCCCCTCAGTCTTGACCCTGAAACTTGGCGCTGGGTGTGTCCTGAGGAAGTGTGTGAAACCAAGAGGGGGTTCTGGGATGGGGCAGAGACCACACAGCTGGCCTGGCAGAAGGGAGAGGATGCATGAATATTCAGTCTACATGGGAACCGTCTGCTCAGGTTTACTCCAGATGTTTGTTTTTAGTTAACATCTGGATGAGCAAAACTCAGAAGCAGCAGCTGGGTATAGTTCGTGCCCTCCAGGCTGAATCTCAGGACTGTTCCCTAGTCACTTCCTTAGCAGAGTTCCCACCCCCACGGCCCCCTGATAGGAGACTTCTAACTGAGTTTCTCTCTTTAGGCCCAGTCCAGGAATATGAGCTGCTGCTTCAAGTGGCCTATCGGGATTCCAAGGAGAAAAGAGACTTGAAGAACTTCCTGAAGTCCTTGAAGCCTCCATCATTCTGGTTACACGGGCCCATGACAATTATCAGAGCCAAGGCTACCACACGTGAGTCAGCTGTCTGGGGACGGGAAGTGTGAAAGGGGAAGGTGGGCACACCTGTCAGGGCGGGTGAGGTGATGATGTGGAAACAACCATCTCTACAATCTCAGTAGCTTAAAAGGACTATGGGACACACAGACTGATGAATCAGACCCTGTCTCAACTGAGTTGACTTCTGGGCCAAAAGAAAAAAAGGGGGGACCCCGGAGAACTTCACGTGGCCATTGCAAATTCTTTAACTCAGAAGTGACACATACTAATTCTGCTCAGAACTGATTGGCCAAAAGCGGTCCCATGGCCCCAACCAATTTAGTGAGTCTGGGGCATGCAATCCTACATGTCTGAAAGAGAGCAAGACATATTTGGCAAATAGCACTCAGAACCCCAAAGATGAGGTTAAAAGAAATTATTTGTACAAAGCAGTGCTTCTCTAAGTGTGGTGCCCAGAAGAGCAGCATCAGAGAACTTCATAGAAATTCAAATTCTTAGTTCATCTTAGACTGATTGAGTCAGAAACTGATTGAGTCCACCTGATTCCGATGCACAATAAAGGTTAAAAATCTCTCACAGCACACACCACCATGCATTTTTTTCACAGAGGTGTTGGCGACTTTGTCTTTTTTTTTTTTTTGTCTATTACAAAAGAATGACCTTGATGGGAATTTCAGTAGTGATAGAAGGGAATGCACACACGGGATTGCTGGGGGAAGAGAACTTTTCATCACTCCCCCCAGATGTCTCTTTGCTTTTGCCATCTTGCTTCTAGAACCTACCTGGGAGTGGTGGCAGGTGGGTGGATGGACCTCCAATAAGATAGGGCTCAAATACCTTCTAGAATCCTTTAAGTAGCACCCGTGTTACCAACACCCACGTCTGTCTCTTCTCCATTGCAGCAGGTGGCTATGGGCAGACATCCTTCTGGAAGCCAACCCCAGCCATTTGAGTTTTGTGTTTGCTAGGTGTCTGATACCAACCTCAGAATCTATTGACTTGGCCATTTCTTTACCTTAACTATATTTCCATCCTGGTTTCATCCTTCTGACTTTTCGTGAGAAATATTTGGTTCAGATTCCATGTCAGAACTCAGCAATAATCAGTGAATACACCAGATGCAGGAACCCGGGTCCTGTTTTTTCTGTGCAGACTGCAGCAGCCTGAACGGAGTCCTGCGGTGTGCCTGTGAAGACGGCTATACCTGGTTCCCCCCCTCCTGCCTTGATCCCCAGAACTGCTTCTTCCACATGGCTGGATCACTCTCAAGTTGTGAATGTCAACTCAACAATCTCAGCCAGAGTGTCAATTTCTGTGAAAGAACAAGTAAGCACATAGGAATGCTCTGGGCTGGGGTTTCTCCCACCCCAGCAAGCCACGGAGAGGGGACTCTAGCTCCTTGCCTTGCTGAGGAGAGCTAATGTTTATGGGGTGATTGAAGGACAGTGAGTATATACCGTGCTAGGCTTGGATGGACACAGAGAGTTTTATATTGCAGAAGATCCAGAAAAACAAGTTGCTGTCTGGTGTATCAACCTTTAGGTATTTCCAGTGCAGGTGCGTGGTTACAGGATTCTATTGGGATTTGGGGAGATTCACTAAAATCCCAAGCAGGGACACTGCTTGAGCAAGCAGCATTTTTCTTCCTCCCCTCTTTTCACCTCTTTGGCCAACAGCAATTCTGAGAAAAGGGAAATCCAGAGATGCAGGGAAGAACACATAGTAATTCTACTGAAAGAAATGCTCTAAAGCGCCCATGGGCCAGTGTTTATTAAATGCCTTGTTAAAACAAAAGCCTAGTCCAGCTTTGGGAGCCAGTGGAAGCTGAGGGGGCTATTGTGAACTTGGCCTTATGTTCAGTGAATGATGAGGTAAGTCAAATAACACAGACCCCAGGCAAGAAAAAACTTCAAAAAGCTCCCCCAGAGACGACTCTGGTTATCTTGAGGCTCCAGATTTGGGGATTTTGGTAGAGCTGACCAAAGGGTGAGGGAGGAGTCTGAAATAGCCCAGCAGGTCATCCCTGCTCCTCTTCCCAAGACCACAGCAATTCAGGTTGTGGAAACACATGTTCATTAAACACCATCTTTACATCCAGTGCAGGGACAAATTCTGGGATACAAAGAATCTGTGTTTCTCTTGCTATCTATGAAAGAACCGGCCAGTTCGGAAGATGAAGCTGTAGTATAAGAAAGAAAACAATATAATTTCTTCAACAAATGTTGGTGAAAGCTTTGAAAGTTGGTCTGGTCTGATCCATCTCCAAAAGATGCAAAGATTGTACCAAGGGCACTGGAGTGAGACTCTGTCTCAAAACAAAACAAAAGATACAAAGAAGGGTCAGACAGGCACTGCCCTCAGGATAGGCTTCCTGTGGCGTGTGGGCACGTGGGGAGATGTTGAAGTACAAGAGGCTGTGAGGAAGGCCTGGATAAAGAGCTGTCGGAATTCAGAGGAGGAAAAGACTGCATCTGCATCTCGAGACCAGGGAAGGGCTTACAGAAGAGGTGACGTTTTTTGGGTTCCAAATGAAAAATAAACAGGATCTGCCCATATGGAGACCTGTCCCAGTGCAAAGACGCACCAGCAATGGGTGAACAAGTGGCATGTTGGAATTAGCAAGTTGTGTTGTTGTTGTTTTAATTTTAATAAGGACAGCGGTTAAGCTCCTTGCCAAATGGGGATACCATTTCCGTTTTCAGTGACTGCTTTCTTTAGCCACAGATGGTGGCACCTACCTGTAAGGTTTTCTTGATTACCAGCCCTTTCCCATAACTGTTCCAAATCCACAATTAAAAATTCAAGTTTTATGCGTGCTTCCTATATTATTTCAGGTGAATTATTTCTTATAAAAAATACCATTGCTGAATAGATTGACTCTGAATTGTACTTCTATAATTTTATGCTACTAATTGAATCAAGTTAGGAATTTATTGTATTTATAAACTTCTTTTTTTTTTTTTTATCGTTCCAAAGCTTTATGTAAGCTATAAACTTCTTTTCTATTTCCCATAGAAGTCTGGGGCACGTTCAAAATTAATGAAAGATTTATAAATGACCTTTTAAATCTATCTTCCGCTGTGTACTACAAATATATCACTGGAATTGAAATGCAAGTAAGCACTTTCTACTTATTAATCAGTCCTTGTTTGCTAAACTTAAGTTCAGATGTTTTTAATTCAACATGTATATTTAATACATATTCTTCCTTATTCATCTTCAATAAGCTATTACAAAGCAGTTATTTGCTCTGCTTAAATAACTCAGCTCTTATTTCTAGAAAACTTCAGCAATCAATTTCTCCTGTGTTCAGTTTTGCTCACTTATTAGAGTAATACACTAAGGCTTCTTGCTTATTCTCTGTTTTTATTTTTCAAAAAATGTTCATGATCTAAGTTTAGTTGTCAGTATTTGGGGCTTGTTCCATAAAGTAGAGGTTTTTTTTTTTTTTAAATTAGAATATTAAGCATGACTCTGGACTTCACACTGAAGTCACATGAAATCTCGACCAGTGGGCCTCTGCCCAGGATGATGGGTGTGGTTTTAACTGAAGACTTGAGTAAATGGATTCTAGATGGATTCAACTCAAGTACCTGTGAAAATCAATGGCATGTTTTTAATAAGGAAAAATAGATTTTTGGTGGCCTTATTACTCATTACCTGGCACCAAATCCATCTCCTAATCTAAGCAGTTGTTTATTTTCTCTTTATGAGTGGCCTGAAAAACAAACTTTATATGTGTGTGTGTCTGTGCGTGCATGTAGCCATTCTCACTGTTATTTTATTGCATTATTTGTATGACATGCAATTACTTCCCACTGTGTCCTTTTACTTTTTTTCTTTTTCTACTGTTTATTTATTTATTGTCTGCATCCATTTTTTGCTCAAATGTCTTTCTGAAGTATGGGAATAGAGAGTAACATATTGTCTTTTGTTCTCTTTCTAAGCTTAAAAAAGCATACAAAAGAATTCAAGGTTTTGAGTCGGTTCAGGTCACCCAATTTCGGTAAGTAACACAATGGCTTTAGAAGGGCATCCCCAGAATTGTGCACTAGTCCTATTCCCAGGTGACCTTGGAAGAATGAGGGCAGAACTGGTCTTAAGAGTGGGATTCTTCCTAACTGAATAAGAGTCTCCAATGCTTCAAAAAGTCTGAAGAGACAAGCCTAGATTCTCATTTAAGTGAGTTTAGGACCTTAAATATTCAGGAACATTCTCAAAGCTGTGGATCAGAGAGTAGAATTGCAAAACCATAGTAGCAGGGCAGAAAGTTGGAAGGAAGTGGGAGAACATGCCACATACAGATGAGAAAGGGTGAGGGGTGTGGATGAGGGTTGGGTGCTGCAGAAGAGTGAATTTTCTCTTTCCATAATTACAGGGGACATGATGTTTCATAACTTGGAGCTAGAAGGGGAGGCTTTATAAAATAGCATACAGGACAAGCTCCGCAGTTGACCACCTTCCTACATTGCTTCCTCCTTCAGTTGACCTAATTTTTTTTTTTCTGTTTTAAATTTATTTTATTTATTTATTTATTTTTTTTTTTTTGGTGTTCACTTTTTTTTTTTCTTTTTTCTTTTTTTTATTGTTGGGGATTCATTGACCTAATTTTTATAGATCGGCACGCACCACATGTACTAAGCCTGGCTCCTTATGTTGACCACCTCTGTATGTTGACCAGTTTGTTACCGTCCCCTAGGTGGTCAACTTACAGGGGTTCTACTGTACTATCGTGTAGATATCATGTCTATACCACAGTCCAAAACCTAGTAGTCATTGTCTACAGCAAATAAGGAAATATTTAGTAAATTATCCTTGTGTTTATGCTTTGATTCCAAAAGTCATTTGCTTAGTTAGCCATGCGCACACTAGTTACCAATTATTAATAGTCTGTTAAATAGAGGAAGTGGCTGAGAGGTCAGAGAACTTGACTTCTTACATAGATTTTCATAGTTAACTTCCAAACAGCCACAGGAATTTTTTTTTTTTTTAATTCGGTGCTAGATAAAACACTGCTTCTTTTTTTATATTGAGGATTATATAATTAACTATATATCCCTTTTTAACTGTGCTATCAGTGAACTCACAGTCAAAATTAAAGCTCAGTCAATTGTACTCAATATTCCTATTTTTCTTTTCCTTGTTACTGATTTTCTATTTGTACTTAAAACTTATATTCCATCATGTGTATCTTCTAAGCTGTCTCCAATAATTTTTTAGACAAAATAACAGGAAAAAGTAGGCATAAGCTTATAAAATACAGCTTTTTTTTTTTCAGGAGAAATTGTTTTTAATACAATTCTAATAAAGAGTAATTAGAAAACTTTTGGCATTCTTTTTTTTTAATTTTTACATATACATACATTATTAGGTTTCCATTTTTTTGTCTTCACAAAATTAAAAAGGCTTAAAATATAATAACAATAACAATATTTAAGATAAGGACGAGAAGCAAAAACCTTATAAAGAATGAACAAACATAAATACATTCAGAAAAGGAATTAGACAATTGCTACATTGAAATATTAAGCAATAATAATAATAATGCAAAGAAAGTAACATTCACATTGTCAAATAAGAGTATGTCTATTATAGAATGCTTTGACTGAGATTCAGTATGGAGTCATTAGTTAACTTCTTCTTATTATTTTTTTAAGTATCAAAAAATAGACAACTAATATTTATAAATGAAAGTAAAAGATAATTTTGAAAAACAGATCGTGCCAAATCTTATAGACAATAGAAAAAGAAGAAATACTTTAAAATCATTCTACTTGATCTGGGTACACCTGATATTAAAATTGGAGAAAATATATTATTATAAAGGGGAAAATTACAAACATATGTCACTAATAAAGGAGGATGCAATATCCTAAACAACATATTAACAAGTTGAATTAAAAATTTATATTTAAGAAATGTTCTTTGGTCAAAATTAAATCCAATTTATGTGAGAATTAGTCACTATTTTCTTTTCTTTTCTTGTTTTTTTTTTTTCTTTTTCTTCTTTTCCTTTCCCTCCCTTTATTAAATTTCACATTATTAGGAAGGTACATATGATTAGGTTACATACTTTGCTTTTTTTGTTTGTTTGTTTTTTGAGACGGAGTCTCACTATGTAGCCCCCAGTAGAGTGCCATGGCGTTACAGCTCACAGCAACCTCAAACTCTTGGGTATAAGCGATTCTCTTGCCTCAGCCTCCCAGGTAGCTGGGATTACAGGCACCCACCACAACGTGGGTCTATTTTTTGTTGCAGTTGTCATTGTTGTTTAGCTGGCCCCAGCCAGGTTCTAACCCATCAGCCTTTGTGTATGCGGCTGGCACCATAACCACTGTGCTACACATGCTGAGCACATACTTTGCTTTTTGTAGGGTTAAAGTCTGAGTTGTAAGTGTGTTCTTCCCCTGGGAAGTGTGAAGTATATGTATGCAATTCACATACAAGATTTAAAACAAATATTAATCTCTCACTGTCTTGATTTACTTATCAACCAAACAGAACAGATGATACCTGTGGAATCTGGTTTAACTTCATTAAATCAAATAAAATATTAAGCAGGAAAATATTTTGCAAACAATAGAAAAGTCATATCAATGCCAAGACACTTATTTCTACATTTTGAGCATAATTTCAAAGTCGTGATTAAGAATTTGAGCAATGATGTGTCAGAGGTTCTAATCCGTCGACTAATAAGGAATAATTACCTCATCCAACTTCTCTTTGGGTCTCGGTTCCCTTATCTGTGAAATGGGAATAATGTAATACTTGTTTGCTGGGTTATTGCACAATTAGGCTAATTCATACATGTTATGTTATTTGCTTTCGTGGCTTTAAACACATCTGTATGTGGCTTGTGTCTAAATGTATGACCAAGCTTGGCCACTGCCTTAAACTCCATACCCAAATATCCAACCGTCTACTTGACATCTCCACCTGCTTTTCCAGTTGGCATGTCACATGTAACATGTCCAAACAAGGGTCCATCAACTCTCTCCCTCCTGATCTATAACCTGTTTTGCCCACTGTCATCCCTGTTTCAGTTACAGTGATGCTGTTCTCCCAGTTGTGTAGACCGAAACCTCACAGCCATCTTTTGTTCTAATTTCTTTTACTGAGGTATGATTTGCATGTAGTGGTGTTCAAGCCTTAAGTGTGCAGTCCCACCAGCTTCGACAAATGCTTACACAAGCATCTTCCCAACAAGACAGAATATGCCCATCCTCTGTCAACTTATACTCTCCATGTTCTGCCCCAACCAGAACCACCCCCTGGTCTGATTTCTATCACTATAGGTTGGTTAGTTTAGCCTGCTCTAGAACTTCACGTAAGTGGGATCATCCAGTACATAGCTTTCTGTGTGCGTGCCTGGCTTCTTTTGTTCAGCATAGCGCCCTTGAGCCGCGGCCTTGCTTTCCTGAGCATCAGGCTCCTTCCTTCTGATTGCCCGGTACCATCCCATTGTGTGGCTATATTACCATTGCTTTTCCACCCCCTGGAGCCATTCTTGACTGAGCTCCTTCTCTCAGATCCCAGATCTGCTCCATTAGCAAATCTTATGGCTGTCTTCAAATACAGCCTCAATCTGACCACTTCTCTCCACATGTACAGCTACCCGACTGGTTCAAATCACCAGCAGCTCCCTCCTAAATAATCTTTCTGCTTTTTTGGCTTGTCTCCTTTCGGTCTATTTTTTTTTTTTTATATGTTTGTTCGTTTTTATGGCATAGCAACCAGCATGGTGATCTTAAAATTAAATCTGATCCTGCTAGTACCTTTTAATAAAGAATAAGAATTTTTAATAAAGAGTAAAATTCTATCTCTGGGGTCCTGTGTGATCTGGCTCCTGGCTACCTCTCTGAAATCATCTCTACCCCTTTCTCTCTTACTGACGGGATTTTACTCATGCCAGTCTTTAAATTCATTAAACTCACAGGCATTTTCCTTCCTAAGACTGTTAAGGTTGCTGGCCGGCCACACCCTTGTTCTTCTCTTTTCATCTTTCCAGCCTTGGCTTCAAAGTGGTGCTTACTTGTTTCCCATTGGCCTGGCCTTCTGCACTAGAATGTAAACTCCACAAAGGCAAAGACCTGATCCGTCTGATTGATTCATGTGGACCCGCAGGATCCCACACCAGCACAGAGTAGGCCCTGAGTGATGTGAATGAGTAAACACACTGATTCTCGTTTTTCCTTCCACAGTCATTTCAGAGATGGAAGCATCATGGTGGGGTATGAAATTGTTGGTTCCAGCAGCACATCTAAGTTGCTGTCAGCTCTTCAACAGGTGGCCCAGGACGCTAAAGCAGCCCTTCACCAGCTGTTTGCACTAGAAGACAGCTCTTTCAGAGTGTTTGAAAAAGGTAATAACCTCTGCTAAGGTTAAGGAAGTCCTTTAATTAATAATTTGTTTGTGACCTCAGAAGAAGATCAGAGCTGTTTTGATAAAGAATTGTTCTCTGACTGACTTTTGGAGGAGATAAGCAGCTGTTACCCCCCGCCCCCCAGCCGCACCACAATGAAACTCCACTTCAGCTGAGTATTTCTGATTCTTGCTGTCCAGCCCTCTGAGCTCCCATCTCTCAATGCAAACAGTGTGGAAGACTGACTTCACAGTAGCTCGGATGGAAATGACTGAGCAATAGTTCGTGGGTGCACATGTTGAAAGAGCCCCAGGGCCGACAATATCCCTAAGTCACAATCCAAGGAACCATGGCCGGGGCAGGGGGAACTCATAGATCCCTGGCTTTAACTCACATAAATACACACACGCACACCACTTTCTTCTTCAGATTTCTTTCCTTTTATTTCTTTACATTCATAACCTTAAGCTCTTCTACCAAAATGTTTGCCACTTTTTTTCAACAACACTTAGTTAACAAGCATCCGAAGGGTCTAGACACTTAGAACACAGCAGTGGGGAAAACAAACAAAAACCATGGTCCTGTGGATCGTCCGTTCAGTGTTCCCAATTCATAGTTCCAATCATGCCAAGAAGGGAGGTTACAGGCCAGCTGCAAGAGTAACCTGACTGGCTGCAACGTGAGCAGCTTTTTAGAGGGGCACAAGGTAGGAAATTTCACCCCCAAATAGCAACTGCTCATCTTTTAACTATATTGTTACTGCTTTGTTTCATAGGATCTTTAAAAATTTCTGGTTTTAGGGCGGCGCCTGTGGCTCAGTTGGTAAGGTGCCGGCCCCATACATAGAGGGTGGCGGGTTCAAACCCGGCCCCGGCCAAACTGCAACCAAAAAATAGCCGGGCGTTGTGGCGGGCGCCTGTAGTCCCAGCTACTCGGGAGGCTGAGGCAAGAGAATCGCTTAAGCCCAGGAGTTGGAGGTTGCTGTGAGCTATGTGAGGCCACAGCACTCTACCAAGGGCCATAAAGTGAGACTCTGTCTCTACAAAAAAAAAAAAAATTTCTGGTTTTATAGCATTCCTTAAAGAGGCAGAATATTTCCTCTTTTCTCTGGGAGTGATCACATCTTGCGTTCTTTTCTCCTAATATTTGCCCAATCAAAGTGATGTTCTTGACCCAGATCAGACTCCTGCAGGGATGAGCCAGTCTCAGGAAGTAATAAAGGTTGTTGTTGGGCTGAAGCTGGACGCCAAAGACAAACTTCTCCTACACCCATGAATCAATCAGACAGATCAGGTCTTTGCCTTCATGGAGTTTACATTCTAGTAGAGAAAGCAAGGCCAATGGGAAACAAGTAAGCACCACTTTGAAGCTGAGGCCTGAAAGATGAAAAGAGATTTGGCTGGTTTTTTTAATCAATTAATTAATTATTGTTAGTTTCTGAGACAGAGTCTTACTCTGTTACCCAGGCTGGAGTAGCATGGTGTTGGCCTAGCTCGCAGTTCAACTTCAAACTCCCGGGCTCAAGTGAACCTCCTGCCTCAATCTCCTAAGTCACTGGGACTATAGGCACCTGCTGTAACATCTGGCTAATTTTTCTATTTTTAGTAGAATTGGGGTCTCGCTTTTTGCTCAGGCTGGTCTCACACTCCTGAGTTCAAGGGATCTGTCTGCCTTGGCCTCCCAGAATTCTAGGGTTACAGGCATGAGCCACTGCACCCACCCTTTCTGACAGGTTTTGGACAGAGCTTTCCCAAACTTGCCTGGGTACTATATGTAAAAATTCAACCTGGAAAGCATTTAAACACCATGCATGGTTTACATGGAGTGCCAGGGTATTCCAGAGTCCTTTCTCCTCTCTGTTTTCATTTGTTCCCAGCCCTGTGTAACAGCGTTATATTTGGATTTGGGTCCATGGATGATGAATATACCCTTCCCTGCAGCACTGGCTACACCGGACAGATCACAGCCAAGTGCCAGTCCTCTGGGTGGCAGGTCACCAGGGAGACTTGTGTGCTTCCTCAGCTGGAGGAACTGGAGAAGGTGAGGGGTTTCTACTTCATAGATGTGCCCTGGCTTTGCATTTCACAGGAGGTATCTCCCGGCAAGCCTGGCAAGATATATGGTAAATACATCTGTTTGTATCATTGGCCAGTGAGCAGAGGGCGAGGGTGAACCTGGAAAGCGTGGCATGAGTTACAGCACCTAGGTGGTAGCTGGAAAGGTCAGCGTGCTTGGCATTGTCAGGGAGAGGTGCTGCAGGGGGGTGAACCAGTGCTGAGGAGTCTGTGACGGACGTAGAACAGCAGCTAAGCCAGCCCCAAGGCCGAGAAGGCCGGAGAGTCAAAGAGCAAAGTGAAGGTGAGTTAGAAGCTAGGAGGTGCAGTACAAAGAAGGATGTTCATGTATCAGAAATCAGGCAAGGACTGGGTCAGGTGGTGGGGGATCCTACAAAATGACGGAACTGCAATAGAACTTAAGGGTTATACCATTTTCCCACCTCCTTTTACAGGTCAGGAAACAGAAGACCAAGGGGCCAAAGGTTCCTCTGGTAGTAATAGTGTTGAACTAGAAGCATGGTCACTTGACTTCCAGTCCAGTGCTATGACCTCTACACGATGCCCTCTTAGGACAGTATAAGTGCTAAGACAAGGTAGATGGAAAGAAGGGAGTAAATGATCAGGAATCAGAAGAACTCAAATCACAGAAAAGAAGGACCCCCAAGGCCAGTTCACAGACACTGTTCAGCAAGTTATAGAGCAGCAACTTCTGTCCCCACCAGACCCTGCTGTCGGAGCAGAGAACCCCAGAAATGGTATTTATTCAGGCGCTGTTTATTTCTTCCCTTCTGCACTTCTGTTTCCTCATCTGTAAACTGGGGAGGGGGACTGGACCAGATGGCCCGAAGGGCCTATTCTTGGTCTTGCCCTTTTTGCCTCTGTTCTGACCGTGAGCAAGAGCTGAGACAAATTCATCCCAGGGTGTGAAGGTAGATAGATCCCAGGTACCCTGAACAGAGAAGGGCATTGTCAGCTGAGAAGAACAAGAAGGAAAACAGGGCACGATCTGGGCTCCTGGGTTGATTTGTATTGACGGGAAGGGAACACCCCTCTTTAGCTGCTTTCTAAGTTAGGTAGGTATCGTGGGAGCAGACGAGCTCCTCAGGAAGAAGTAAAACTCCGAATCTAGTGACAAAATGGGCGTTGGCACAAGTTCAGTAGTCAAATCTCTACGTATGTCCCTAGTATAGTGGATAAAACACAAGATTAGTACCAGCAGACCTTACCCCCATTTCTTAGCTCAATCTTCTTTGAAAGGTCCCCAATCTCACTGAACATCAGTTTCTGTATAAGTAAAATAATAAATTATATGAAAAAAATTTTAGGTGAAGCCTTTCATGCTCCAGTTTCTTTAGCTATAAAATGAAAATTACGATGGTAGCTCCTTTCAAACAGTGTTGAAAGGATTTAATCAATGAATCCCTGGCAAAGCATTCAGAGCAGCATCTAAAACACAGAAAGCCCTGGATAGCAGCCATTGTCATTATTGCTGTTGTATAATTATCCTGCATGATAACTTACCATACAAATTTTAGTTCTATGTGGCCAAGGCATGTGATTTAAATTTGGTGAAACATCAGCATTTCATTGTTTTCAAGCACTTAACCATTTTTATTTCTAGAATTTCGGTGTGATGGCAAGCAGTGCAACTGAGGCAGCTGTGTCCTCCTTGGTGCAAAATCTTTCAGTCATCCTTCAGAAAAACCCATCAACCACAGCTGGGAATCTGGCTTCTGTGGTGTCCATTCTGGGCAGTGTTTCATCCCTGTCACTGGCAAGCCATTTCAGGGTGTCCAGTTCAACAATGGAGGTATGATCTGCTTGCATTGAAAGCTTCACTTGAAATGCTCAATCTTGTAGGAGAAATGACAAAAACTTCTCTATCACTGCCTTTATCTTTGCACTGGACAGGACAGAAGAGGCAGGTAATAGTCCTCACGTGAGGGGCTGCTCTCTGCGGTATATGAGGAACTCCCAGCATCCATACTGTGTGTTTAAAAAACGAGGGAGATGACCTTGTCCAGGCTGCCTGGGCAGCACCTGGCTTACAGAAAGGGATGAGCAAACACCTTATGACACGGGAGACAACTTTTTAATATGTTTTCAGTCTGTAATCATGTTTTTCTGTGGTCATAAGCTCTGATATTAGCAGCGTATGTTTTAAGAACTCTCTTCTCGCAACTGAGGAATTCACGGTTTAATTTATCTATTCAAAAACTAACTTAAAAATTACACAAATGATACTTGGTCACTATAAGAAATGCAAAAGGAACAATAGATTATATGTGACTGGTCCCTCTAGAATAGCCCCTGCTTGGTTTTAGATAGCAGATGTTCAATAAATATTTGTTTAATAAATATCCTTCCAGACATTGTGGATGTATACATTTTGCATAGTAAAAAAGGTAATATTTTACACAATTAGATTAGATGTGTATTACATAGCACACATTTACACTTAACTATAGACATTATATAACTGTAAACATTATGACAAAGATCACATTACATACGCATGAGTTAAATTCCTGAATTTAAGAAAAGATGTTCAGATTTGTGTTTTAAAAATCTGACCTCATTTTCCCAAGAGACCAACTAAAACAAAACAGCGCAAGAAGACTAAAAATAAAGTGATGGGTGAAAGAACGAGGAGCATGTTCCTGGGGGCAGTAGGAAAGGCTCAGTCTGGGTTATACGACACAGAATGCTGGGGGAGGACAGGACTTGGCCAGAGTGACAGACACCTGCAGCAGACTGGCCAGAGACATGAGCTACCCAGGGGCTCCTGTGAGAAAAAGCAGCAATTTTCAAGGAGTTGCTGGGAGCAGGAATCTTTCAAACTAAGACTGATCTTGAAAACCCACAAAAATTCAACACTTCTTTGTTGCTTGGGTCCAAGTTTTAAAATCTTTTGTTTTGTATTCTCCAGTGGTAATCAAAAAACTTAAAAATGTGAACGTTCGTGGTATGGCTTGAGAATGTCTGATGTTAGCAAATATCCTCATAGCAAACAAAGAAAGATAATACAAGGAGGAGGTTGCAAGTAGTGTCTCCAGTCTGAGCCTTGGCTGAGAGCAGTGTGGTCATTTTGGCCATCTCAGGGAGAAGGACATGCACTTGTGCCACCCAAATAATAGGACACTTTCTCCTCCATGGTGAAGCCCCAGTGCTTATGAACACCCAGGGGTGGTGATCTGTCGTGATTTTGCTGACCTAAGTTTCTTTTCCCAAAGCTTCTACTGTGCAGAGCAACTGAGCTGTATTTAACTGATGAGTTCTAACATGGTTCACATCTGAGCTACTTTTCTGGGCATTTTCCCAATATTTAATACTAATGACTAAGCACTCTTAATCTCTCATCTGTTTGCCCAAAACACAAATCAACTTTCATCTTGGTATTTCAGGATGTCATCAATATAGCTGACCACATCCTTAATTCTGCCTCCGTGGCCAACTGGACGGTCTTACTGCAGGAAGGAAAGCCCGCCAGCTCACAGTTGCTAAAGATCTTGGAAAACATCAGCATTCTGGTGCCTCCAACAGTTTTGCCTCTGAATTTTTCTCGGAAATTTATTAACTGGGAAGGGATTCCAGCGAACAAAAACCAACTCAAAAAGGGTTACACCTATCAGATTGAAATGTCCTCCCCCAATACTTCCATTCCCATCAGAGGCCATGTGTTAATTGGGTCAGACCAATTTCAGGGATCCCTTCCCGAAACCATCATCAGCATGGCCTCATTGACCCTGGGGAACATTTTACCCACTACCAGAAATGCCAGGGCTCAAGTCAATGGGCCTGTGTTATCTACCGTTATTCAAAACTATTTCATAAAGGAAATTTTTCTGACTTTTTCCAAGATGGAGTCAAATCTGAGCCAGCCTCAGTGTGTGTTTTGGGATTTCAGGCGTTTGCAGTGGAACGATGCTGGCTGCCACCTGGTGAGTGAAACTTCAGACAGTGTGACATGCGGATGTACTCACCTGACCTCCTTCTCCATGCTGATGTCACCCTCTGTCCCCCCTCCTGTTGTCCCTGTTTTAAAATGGATCACCTACATGGGACTAGGCATCTCCATCGGAAGTCTCTTCTTGTGCCTGGTCATCGAGGCTCTATTTTGGAAGCAGATTAAGAAAAGCCAAACTTCCCACACACATCATATTTGCTTGGTGAACGCCGCCCTGTCCCTCCTGATTGCTGACGTCTGGTTTATTGTTGCGGACACGGTGGGCACCACAGTGAACCCCTCTGGAGTCTGCACAGCTGCGGTGTTCTTCACTCACTTTTTCTACCTCTCTTTGTTCTTCTGGATGCTCCTGCTCGGCATTCTGCTGGCCTACCGGATCGTCCTTGTCTTTCATTACGTGGCCCTGCCTCTGATGCTGGCTAGTGGGCTCTGCCTGGGCTATGGATGCCCCCTCATTATATCTGTCATCACCATCGCTATCACACAGCCTACCAATAGCTACAAAAGGCAAGACGTGTGCTGGCTGAACTGGTCCAAGGGAAGCAAACCTCTCTTGGCATTTGTTGTCCCCGCACTGACTATTGTGGCTGTGAATCTGGTCGTGGTGCTGCTCGTTCTCAGGAAGCTCTGGAGGCCAGCTGTTGGAGAAAGACTGAATCAGGATGACAAGGCCACTGCCATCCGCATGGGGAAGAGCCTCCTCATCTTGACCCCTCTGCTAGGGCTCACCTGGGGTTTTGGTATAGGAACAATGGTGGACAGCCAGAACCTGGGTTGGCATGTAATTTTTGCTTTGCTCAATGCATTCCAGGTGAGAACAATAAGAACCTATTTATTCCAATGACCTGACAAAGTCACATCTCCCTGCCTCTAGCAAGACATAGAAAAGGTAAATAGGAAAAAAAAAAATCCATTTGCCGAACAGTTACTGTTATGTCAGAGCAGACTATTAAACCTCAGTAATCCATTGCAGCCCTTTAAAGCTGTTAAATTCAGGGAGCTAACATTAATCCCTCTTGCTACTGTTTCAGTCTCTTTCTCTTATGCAGACCTATGACAAAGCACATGGAGAAAGAAAATAGATTGTAAGTACTGGTTGGTTCTGAACTGTGCAAAAGAAGTTCCTAGAGTGCAATAGAGCAAGGGTTGGCAAATGGCAACCAGCAGCCTATTTGTATAAATGAAGTTTTATTGGAACACAGGCACATGCATCCATTAACATATGGCCTGTGGCTGTTTTCACTATAAGGTATAATTAAGTAGTTGCTACAGAGATTGCAAATCTAAAACGCTTCCAGCTGGCTCTTTACCAAAAAAGTTTGCTGACCCCTGCTACAACGGATTGGTTTTACATGCCACAGTCAGAGAGTATTCAGAAAGTAGGTGGACAAAGTAACCCTTAGGTTTTTTTTGTTCATTTGTTTGGGGGTTTTTTTGCAGTTTTTGGCCAGGCCTGGGTTTGAACCTGCCACCTCCGGCATATGAGGCTGGCGCTCTACCCCTTTGAGCCACAGGCACTGCCTCCCTTAGGTTTTGATGAATGTGGAAAAGAGGCTTCAATCTTGGTTCAATGAAGGTTTTGTCAGACCTCAGGCAATAACTCAGGGAAATGGTGGTTCAATGTTTGAGCTCTGGAGCCAAATAGGTCTGGGCTTAAATATGTCACTTTACTGTGTGACCTCTAACGAATTGCTTAACCTCTCTATCCTTCAATCCTCTCATCTTTCAAATAGAGATGATAATAATATTTATGTCACAGAGTAAATGTGAGGTTTACTGAGACAATTTCTCACTTTTGCTGGCACAGTGCCTGGTGTGTAGTAAATACTCAAAAGGTGTCTCTTAAAAGCAGCTGGTTCTCCACCTTTTCAGAGAGTGTTTAGTTGGTAGCACAAATAGATGGCAATCCGGGAGCTCGTGCCCCTGATGGTGACGAGTTTAGGCGACTGCTGTCGGGGAGCAGAAAGCTGGGCTCATGGAGATGCTGTCTGAACAGGCACCAGCTAAAGGTGCTCTGGCTGGGAGAAAGATTTCAAGGTACTGGAAAGCTTTACCACGGGCTCCCCCAGAACTGCCCTGGAAGGAAAGGGATATAGGTCCCTTTGATATAGGTCACATCCTTTAGTATCTGCTGCCATCACAGATGCTTAACAGACATGAAATGCCCCATCTAAAGAAAGGCTAAGACGCACGAGCGGACGGAAGCTGTTTGGGTTGGAATGGTCTAGTAGGAGCACAAAGCTCCATGTGCAAAACTTCATTCACTCAATCATATCTTTACACATTTAATAAAAAAAATATATTTCTCCGTTTTGTGTTGTGCCACACACTGGAGGTCGTATCATGTTCCTACCTTCAAGGAGCACAGACAAGAGAACAGTTTCAGTGTTCGGGGATGGAATAGCATCCTGCAGAAATGCTTTCTTTTCCGAAGTAGAAAAATACAATACATGTGATTGATTTCTTTTTTTCTTTAAGGGTTTTTTCATCTTATGTTTTGGAATACTCTTGGATAGTAAGGTATGTGCATTTATTTCTCTCTTTACTCTCTCCTCCAAGTCTGAGGCATTTATTCATATAGTAAGAGGTTGGACGATGGGTGCTTTCGTAATAAAATTCTCTGATTTTACAAAAGACGGGCTCAGTCAGGAGACGAAGGAACTAAACAGTCACTGCTGATTAAAAAAAAAAGCTATCTAGAACTAATCAAACATGTAAACAGTATTAAAAAAGGAGAAGTTTTTTTATCTTTAATTTTTCTAGTTCAGATTACAATATGACAATAATTCAATAGCAAAATCGCTTTCCTAAGGGGTGAATTCCCTTTTTCTCCTTTATTAGTTTATCCATTTACTTATGCTAAAAGATATATCTACATTACTATTTGTAGAGTTTTATATGGCAAATGGCAAATAGCCTCTCCCATTAAATAAAATTCCTGAAGATCGTAGATAAAAGATTTAAATAAATTTGTTTCATAAACCCAAGCATTGAGCAATTCTATCGAGGGAAGTGACAGCAGTAAGTAATGGATGTAGAGCCTTTATTTTAATAAGATAGCAACATGTAACCCTCAGGACGATTGTTGCTAATGCTATCAACAATTTTGCACATGCATAAACCCTTATTTACAAAGAAGCCATTCACTGTTCTTCATTGTACTAAATAATTGCCTTGTTTGTACCATTCTCATGATTAGGAAATCCTTCACTTCCAAGATAAACTTCAGTTTAGTAATTATTGCCAGCTGCTCATGTGTAGAATCTGAATTATTACAACTTTTGATGCTGCTATTCTGTATTTAATTCCAGTTTTGTTTATAGGTAAGGAGGCGAAGAACATAGTCTTTCTATCAGATACAGCGGTCATGCATGGTTTATTAAGTGCTTCTAGAAAAAATACTATTAAATAAGTTTCAACCTGCAGCTTTGTTCTTGATTTATGTATGCCTATATGTATCTCCTCAATGTTTCTTTGTTGCCCTTATAGCTGCGACAACTTCTTTTCAATAAATTGTCTCCCTTAAATTCTTGGAAGCAAAGAACAAAGGTAATTATCTCCCAATCTCCTACTGCTGTGAGTCCAATGCATGAAGTTCCAGTTTTGCATTTCTCTCTTTAGACGTCTTGCGGCAGGCCCACTCCTGTGCAAACCCTGGCGTTTCTGTCACCATTACATTCCCAGTATCTGGCACGGGGTCTGGTGCATGACCCCGGCTCATGGGAGAGTCAGTGAGTGAAGGAGGGAGGGGATGAATATGAAGCCTGGGAACTCGTCGTGATGCTCAAGCACAGAAGTCTGTGCATGCCTGTTGGAGGCAACGCCTTTAAACGACATCATTGGTTTAGTCTGACTTGCTTGCCAATGTCTAGCGTTAGCAAGGTGCCTTTCTACATCCAACTTCCTGGACCTTCTGGGGACTGTTTTTCCTTCTCTAGAAAAATAAATTTGGGGGGGGTCTTGATTAATTTCTCCTATATAAATTTGAGCAACTTCTGCTATACAAAATGCTGTCTCTGAATGTTCTCTCTTAGGATCGTATCCCTAATTCTGTCCTTAGCAATTTTAGCTCTAGAGTCTACAAACTGACCAGTTTATGTGAAAATGCAGGATGCCTGCTTCGTTCCTTGCCACAAAACGACAATCCCTATGAGGACAGTATGTGCACGCAGAGTTTGTATTTTCTGTGTTAATCCTTTCTGTGAGGCACTGAGGACCTTTCAGAAAGGATTCTAAAGCAGAGATTTCTCTGATAAATCAACTGACTTAACTGGGCGTGAACCTGTACTGGCATTTAGGTGCCAATATAATCTTGTGAAATCAAAATCAATGAGGACACTCTCCTCTGGTTTGAAGAATCTTCCTTGGTCTGCGTTTCAGAGTAGAGGGCTCTGCTGTGAATTAGGAGCAGCCCCTGTGCCCGCAGACCTGCTCTCTGATTCTATGACCCATTGACTGTGTGATCTTAAAAAAGTCACTTAGTCTCTTTCAATTTCCCTTTTGTCAGCTATAAAAAATTAAGCATTGGACTAATTACGCAAAGCAAGCAGTTTGAACATTCTCAGATGTGCATTTTATATCTTGAAGAACTAAAAATCTCTTGAACCAGCACTTGTAAAGCTAGGGGAGTCACTGTCTACTCCTAAGAACAGCAGGGGTTACAGCAGATCACATGCGGCTACATCAAAGAAAAGCCCGGAGTGCATAGAAAGGGACAGAACCCTCCCCACCATGCAAAGCAGGAAATCAGAATTTTTCTCATTTGAAAACAAAAGAGAGAAAAACACCCCAAAATAAAATCAAGGCAAAAGCAGAAATGCCTGACGGTGTTTCTCCCTGAAACGGTGCCTCCAATTGCTGGCACTCCCCAGAAGGCAGCAGGGGTCAGCGAGGGCTTTGCTGCTTCTGGACTTGTACCCCCTCCCCAATTTTGTTTCCAAGGTGGGTGATAAAAAGGAGATGTTGTCTGGCTAGGTAGCTTCTTTGCTTTAAAATAAATATATATATTGCAGAGGAAAATAGGAGTATTTATAATTTTCTGAGGGAGTTTGAATGAAAAAGCAGGAGCCCAGATTATAGATGATGAGGAGGAGAGAGGGAGAAGGTGCAGCGTCCAGAATCTCATTTGTGAGTGAAAAGAGAGCAAGGGTGGTAACCAGAAGCAGGCACAGGACCAGTAGTTACAGGCTAGAGGTGAAGTGGCCAGGAGCTGACAAGTTCATATGCAGGGAGGCTGAGCCAGCAAGGCGAGTCTGGGGACAAGTGAGAGAAGGAGCAGAAGGGACAGAAAAGGGTTCCTGGAGAGACAGGTTGAGACGTCCTGAAGGCAGCCGGCTTAGCTTCTCTCTCCCTCCCTGAACACAGGAAATACCAGACTGAAGCTGAAGGAGTAATATAGTAATATGCACAGATGAGGTCGCGATGTTGGGAGATCGGACCTTACTACGTCCCCTTTTTAGGAGGGGGCGAGGCTATCCCCTGAGAGGTGGCAAAGGGGAGATAAAAAGAGCAGTGAGAATACACGGTTGGCTGCAGAGGGCTCGTGAGCGAGGAACCCAGCGCTAGCCTCGCAAGGACCCCGCAAGTCATCAGAACACAGTGGGGACCCAAAGTCTTCTCCCAGCCGTGGACTATGGACCCCTTCTCAACCCTTAGTCATCCCTAACCATGTTCTCTGTAGCTCTTCCCCAAGAGGCAGACTCAGGTGGCTTCTGCAACTTCCGAATAACAGATTTGCTGAGTTTTGTAGAGCCATGTCTCAGTTCCAATGACTCAGGGCCTGTTACTGACCAACTGCTTACACCCATACACCTTCCCAGAGCTCAGAGTTCCTGAGGGTGTTGCCCCCTGAGATTCCTCTCTCCAAATAGGCAGGATGCAGTTTTTAAATGCAATGCTCTGACGTTAGTATTTTATTTTAAGGTTATCACATTATATGATTGTTGAGCCCTGAATTCCAGAAAATAAATTCTTTGGCTTTTAAATTGAAAAGCCTTTTTATTCCTATCTCTGTAACTTTTCATTTTTCCAAACTCAGTGTGGGGTAGCCACTGAGTGAAAAATGGGCTCTGTGTATTGCACACAACAAGAACCTGTTTCTCCCATCTGGATTTGGCTCCCTCCGGACACAGACTATAGCATGAAATGGAACTTATTTCTTCTGATTTTTCCAGTGCCTAAAACAGTGTCTGGTTCACAAAGGCACATAATATGAGTTAATGAATAAATATACGATAAATTAATGAGTAGAAAGGATATACTGTATCTAAACACATTTATATTTCCCAATAAGTATATGCTCTTTGTTTTAAATATTTTATTTCAATTTGGTAATTCAGTTATTAAATTTTTGGAACTCTATATAGCCTCTGCTCCAGTGACCAAAGGATTATTCCCAGAGAGACATGCCTGCTAAGAGGGGCAAGAATAAGTCACAGCTTTACTGGAGACCATTTTTAGCAGGACTATTTTTCCTCCGTGGGTTTCTCTTTTAGAGACAAACGCTCCAAAATGTAAGCATGAATGTGAAGAGGAATATCTCCTTTAAGACCATTTTCTAGTTTGTTGTCATAAGATGTAAAAATATTCAGGAACACAAAGTTCACTTGGAAATCTATTTAAAATAGATTAAAGCAGAAGAAAGAGTAAGGAAGTGTTGCGAGTCAGCATGGGGAAGAGGAGCCAAGCAGGGTGGAATTGGTGAGGACTGAGAAAAATAAAGCACAAGAGAAGACACAGAGATGAAAGATGGGATTGGGAGGTCTGACTGAGCTGATGGCTACAGCCAGCACCAAAGCACAAAATCAGCTTTATTTTGTAGGATCTCAACAGGGTTCTCTACAAGGGAAGTAGCATAGACAATATGGGGAAGTAGCATAAACAAAAGTCATATTTTTGTTCTTACAGTATGATGGGAAAATGTAAATGACTTGAATAAAGACAAATCATCTTGTTAATAGTTTCTGCTCAACTTCGTTAACATATGATAAGAAGTAAGAAGGGAAAGATTCCAAGGATTTCTGCATAATTCTTAAAAATTAACTAGACAAAGAAAGAGCTAGATGACTTCTGGCAGGGAGCATGAAGAAAGGAATATTGTTGTTTTGGGAAAGGAGGAGAAACAGTTGGGGGTTCATTCCCTGAATGTTCCCCAGGCTATGGGGGCCCTGTCACCTCACAGCCTGCTCTCCACAAGGAAGTGATGAGTCTATGTCCTGGAAAAGGGAATATCTACTATGTAGATGCAATAAAGGGTCACTGATGACACCAAGAAGTCAGAAAATGCAGACTGAAAGAATACTATTATTCCAATAATACTAACACACTAAAAGAATACTATTAATGTCCATGTAACTTGTTTTTCTTTTGTGCAGCAAAATTCAGATTTATCTCCCAAACCCAAATTCTCAAAGCCTTTCAACCCACTGCAAAACAAAGGTGAGTTACAATAAAACTAAAGGTTTTCAAAGGTGTGAAGAGAGACTATAAATACCTTGTGTGAGGAAAATTTAATGGCAACATTTTAGAAATCCACGTGGGAAGTGTGAGCGTATCTGTGGCCATGTGTGTAAGAGTTTAACTGGGTTGTGCTCAGGGCTGATAGAACAATGACAGGGATTTGATGCTCATGGAGACCAGAGGGTGTCATTATGTAATTTCACCACAAATTTTCCCCGTGTCCTCAATTAGATATTATATAAATCGGTAATGTTAATTATTGAAACCAGGGGTTAAGATGTGTGGTCATTTTAACACCAATTTCGTCCTTGCTGGAGAATCACCCCTCTATGCCAGCCACTGAGCAGCAGGCTTGGGGCCACATGTTTATCTCCCAGTGCTGCACATACCCTCCCCTGAAGATTCATGGGGAGCCACACCTGCCACTGGGGGGAAAGCTCTGTCTTTTCTGCCTATGACACATGTTGGCCCTATGCAAATATTGGCAATTACTAAAGACTATGATATTCAGAGATGAGTCGACTAGCATTAAACATTGCAAATAGTCACAGTATTCTTGGAGGAGAAAAGTGGGTTGTGGTGTGGAGAAGGAGACATTGCCTTACAAATTAAATTGAAGCCAACTTAGGAGCTCAAGTCCCATCTCACATTCAGTTGTGTTAAATATTACCATTTCAGTAGGGACATGGGCAACTCATTTGAGAATCCTTTCAAAATTACTTGAATTCAAGATCAAGTGCCTCAAGAAGGTGCTCATCCAGAACCCTTGGGTCCTGTTATCATTGCCACCAACCAGTCCGAGTACTTCTTGCAAGTCTCTTTAACTTTGGGAGCTTTTGTTCCTCATCAGTAAGAATCAGAAAAAAACTAAGAGATTGAGAAGGCTCCTTCCAGCAATAACATGCTGTGATCTCAAATCTACTTTTATCTGATTTCCCGAGCAAGATCTAAAAAACATGGTGCTTCTTTTCTACTGTGGGAGATGCCTGATTTCTGGGTGTGAGTGGAGCACTCTACCTCTCTGCCAACTGCATTCTTCATCCTTCCCCAACATCTGCCCATAACTGTTCCCAGTTGTAAGAAATTTCACAGGCTGAAATTTGGGTCTCATGCTTGATTGTAAAGTAGCAGAGATAATTCTTATTCTCTCTTCCTCCCTAAGGCAATTATGTGCTTTCTCATACGGGACCCTCCTCCAAGGATGTCATGCTAACTCAGTTTTCATCAACTGAATAAGACAAAGAACCATAAAATCGAGGAAAAAAAATCTGGAAGAACTTGACATTTAGATCTAAATGTCAGTGAAGAAATTATATGTCAGTATTAGATGTGATTTTCTGATTTAGGAGTCTGGGAATAAAACAAAGGAGATCTCCATGGCTCTCTCTGAGCCTCCTTCATCTTCAATTAAATAAAAAGAAAATTTATTTCCATGTGGTTTGATTCAAATAAATTTCTCTGTAAATGCAGAAGAGTTGGTTTTGTTGGGAACAGTGTCAGTTGTACCGTTTCGTCAAAACCACAAAATGTGGTTCTCTTTTTACTAAAATAGCGTGATTCACGTGGCGTTTCATATCATCTATATTGGAATAAGAAAACTTTACAAAATAGTTTTAGATGAATTAATGGGCAATCTCTTTGTTGTCTAAAGTCATTGGTGCAGGGCAATGCCTGTAGCTCAGTGGGTAGGTGCCGGCCCCATACACCAAGGGTGGCGGGTTCAAAACCCAACCCTGGCCAAACTGCAACAAAAAAATAGCTGGGGGTTGTGGCAGGCACCTGTAGAGAATCGCCTAAGCCCAGAAGTTGGAGGTTGCTGTGAGCTGGGTGATGCCACAGCACTCTACCAAGGGCAACAAAGTGAGACTCTGTCTCTACCAAAAAAAAAAAAAAAAAAGTCATTGGTGCAATTTTTCTAGAGAAAAGCTATTTCTCTTCCAAATTTTCTAGTAGGATTTTATGTTTATTTTTGCTTTTTTAGATTCAGTCACTTATCTGTGAAACTTAATCAGAAATAACAGGAAATTTTCCATTTTGGAGAGCTTTGCAGCCATTTACCAGGAGCTATGTACAAAAGCATGATGTGACGTGTAATGCAGTGTTTTTCAGTTTATAAGGCTCTTTTACCTGGTCCCCAACCCTGCAAAGTGCAGGGTACAGGCAGACATAGTGCAGGGAGAAGGACATGGGGTCTTAGAGAGGTGAAGTCACTTGCCAAAGACTGTGAAGCCAGTAAAGGAGAATTGGGGCTCTGCCGGATTTTTTGTTTTTAGTCTATTTCTGTAGTTCCACAAAAGCCTTGGAAATTGTCTACAATCCTGAGAAATATTTTTGAGGTTAGATACATGGTACATCACTCCCAGAGTTCTATCTGCATAAGAGGGAACTTGGGGGAGAATTTGGTCCAGGAAGCTACCTCAAAGCATCCAGGTTTTCTTTCACAATACACTATAGGTACATCTGGAAGTTATTGTCATGCATAGCCACTGCCAGTCTAGGGTGAGATTCAGGGCAGCAGGTGAATGGATGTTTTGTGGAGCAGCATTTCCATTCCACAGCCCCATCACTTTTGCCTCTCCGAGTTTCTGCCCTGACCACAGTGTGCAGAATAACCAAGTCCTCTGATTGATCTTTGTTGTCTTGAGAGTACCCCTGAGCATGCAGACATAGAACGCCTTCAGGATATGCAAGTAAGGAGAGCAGGGGGAACTTCCAGTTAATGGGAGTGGATAAAACAGGCACTTGTAGGGAAAAGTTAAAAATGTGAAGTTCCTCAAGGCACCAAGATGCAGCACAGATGAAATACCAAAGTGAGAGGATCAAAGGAAATGACCAAGAAGCGGTTGGATGGTTCCATCCCTACGAAGACATACACAAGTCAAAAGAAAACTTTATAAGAAGGATTTTCCTGGAGAAAACCGCTCTATTAGCCTCCATCTACTCTCCATGGTGTGAGAAGGAGAAATGACTATCCCAGTAAGAAATTACTTGGATAGCTTTCTACAAGACACAGAAATTGGAGTGCACGGCTTCTTGTCTAAAACTGTGGCCAAAGCTCTGGTAGTAGAGCCCGGAGCAGGCTCTGTGTTGAGACCAGCCTATACGCCTCCTGTTTGTCAGAGCAAAGGAGTCACGTGCTTCCCATGGGCCATGGTGAGACATGAAAGAGAGAGAGCCAGCGTGGGGCTTTCTCAAGTTCTGTCTGAGAGGCCATTTAAAGAGCAGGCAAGATCCTCGCTTCAAGGAGCCAGAGGTAAAGATATATTGTGGGATGAGGAAGGAGTCACAGCTGACCACTTGGAATACAGCAGTATCAGGACAGGTTAAAAAGAATTGCAGGTGAGAGCTCAGGGTTATGGGAATTTCTACAGGAGTCCTTGAATGCTCTTTCACGTATTATGTCCAGTGATCACCCAGAAACCTCAGTGCCCGAGGTGAATAAAAGAAGAAAAAAAACAAGCAAAATGTCAACCAGCAAGGGAAGTTGTGCTAGTTCAATGTGACTAAGCCAAAGCAGCACTCAGTTGAGGGAGAAGAAAATTTAATACTAAGTTGTCATAGTTTCTTATTATTATATGAGACTGGGCATCCCAACTACCAAACTATTTAAAGGAACCAAAATGTTGTTAGTACCTGGGCATGGTGGAGTGTATCTGATGGGAAGGAAGAACTTCTACCACTGATAAAGCTTTGTAAGTATGATGAAAGACCGGAAAAAAAGTGTATTTAATCACATCCAATGTGTCACATTTGTCTGATCCACTGATTATATGCACATTCACCCCAAAATACTACCAAAACAATACTAAAATGATCAAAAAAGAGATAGGCATTGTAATTATTTTCAGTTGCTGTGTTTTCTATTGTAAAAGTTTATTCTATTTCTAGTAGAATAGTTTTCTATTGCTGTATAAAAAATTGCCACAAACTTGGCTGCATAAAACAATACACATTTATTATCTTAGAGTTTTCATGTGTGAGGAGTCCAGATGCATCTTAGTTGGTCCTTTGCTCAGGGAGGCAAAAGGCTGTGATCAGAGTGCTGTTAATAATAGCGTGGCCCTGTTTTCATCTTGAGGCTCACCTGGGAAAGAATCCACTTACAACTCATTCAAATTGTTGGCAGAATTCATTCGTTGCTGTTGTGGGAATGGTTAGAGAGGCTGCCCTCAGACCTAGGAGCCACCTATATTTTCCTTGGCACGTGGTACACCTTGGTCATTTACATCATTAAATCTGTATGGAAAGTCTCTGACTCTAGTCTGCCTTCAGAACAGACTCTGATACAATATCAGATAATTGGGGAAAGGACATCCCATAAATTTGCCATATTTTATATTTCAAAGCAAGTCTCAGGTCTTGGGCACGATCAAGAGGAGGGGATTTCAAAAAGTGTGACCACGAAAAGGGAGGGACTAGAGGGCACAGGCCTGAACGTCCAAGGACAGGCAGTGACAGGGAAGAGAACAGCAATACAACTGCAGAAAGCAGGCAGGGTGAGTGTTAACTGACTTGGAAGTATTTCCAATTGTATATAAAACCAGCACATTGTACCCCATAAGTGTATTAATGTACACACCTATGATTTAATAAAAAAAAAGAAAGAAAACCTGGGTTTGACTTGTACCCTTATGTCATAACACAATAATTAAGAAAGTGCAGTGAAGGCTATGCTTACCAGTTTGTTGTAAGCATTTCAAATTGTGTATAAAACAGTATAGTGTACCCCATAAATGCATTAATGTACACTGCTATGATTTAATAAAAAAAAAATAGAAAAGAAAACATGAGAAAATTAAATAGAAAGCCAGAAGTGGGGAAAGCCAAGAAAAACTTAATTTACACTGCAGAATCCCTCAAGAGCTCAACACTTGGAACACCAGGCAACTCATCCAGTGTGACTATGAGACTGGAGGGTACAGTTGACTTAAAGCCAATTTAGGAAGCAATTAGCCCCGCCCCACCCCAGCAGACTATGGAGATGTGGGTAAAGATGGGGCACTGGGACTGAGAGACAGCAGAACTCATCCAAGGAGGCCTTGCCATCCTGAAGACAAGGGGTTTAGCGAAAGTTAACATATAACACAGGGAGCAAGTCTGATAGTTTCCAGGCGAGAAACTGAGCAGGCACCTCTGGAGAACCTGATTATATCAGGAGGAACACTGAAGATACTGACTTTGAATATTTGCTAAGGAATCATTCATTCAGGTCACCCTACAGTGAACAGTCATCAACCCTCACCTCACACAAAGACCAATCAGTTTTTCAATGTTCTAGTCTTTTTTTTTTTTTTTTTTGAGACAGAGTCTCACTTTGTTGACCTCGGTAGAGTGCTATGGTGTCATAGCTCACAGCAACCTTAAACTCTCGGGCTCAAGTGATCCTCTTGCCTTAGCCTCCCAAGTAGCTGGGACTACAGGTGCCTACCACAACACCTGGCTAGTTCTTTTTAGAGATGGGGTTTCACTGTTGCTCAGGCTGTTCTCCAACCTGTGAACTTAAGCAATCCACCTGCCTCGGCCTCCTAGAGTGCTAGCATTACAGGCAAGAGCCACCACGCTCAGCTAATGTTCCACTCTTAAACATAACTGAATAGTCAAGATCAATAAGCCCTTTACAAAATTTACAATGTTAAATGCAGAGGCCAATACAAAACAGAACTAAACCAAAAAGCCGACAGAGAGGCAGTGTGATGTCACCTTCAGTCCTGTCCCATAGATTCAAGTAGAAACGATGAAGAAAGAGAAACATAAATTTGAGGAGAGAAGTAGGCTAGAAGGCAGCCGTATAAAGGCCGACCAATATCCTCAACCAGGACATGGTCTCTGTGAATAGGATGCTGTATCAAGGAGTATACAGGGAATAAAAAGAGATTAGGGAGCTAATCTTTGAAACCTAAAATACACAAATAAAATGCTTCAATAGAAGGGGTGAAGGGCAATGTGGAGAAAAATTACCTAGAAAGTAAAATTAAAGAAAGACTGATCTAAATTAGAAAACAGAAAGAAACTAGCCGACAATACTGAGAGCTTCAAAATTTGCATAGGATTTGCAGAAAGAAAGCCTGGAGAAGCGGAAGGAAGGAACATTCTTAAAGGAATAAATAGAGAAAAACGTTGGTCATTAAGGGGCATGAGTTTCTCTACTGAAATTCCCCCATCACATGCTCAGTACAATGAATGAAAATAGACCCATAGTTAGATACATCATTGTGAAATTTTAGATTGTAGAAGACAAAAAGAAAAAAGAGATACAAACATTTCAGAGAGAAAAAAAATAGGTTTTAGGTAAAGGGTAAAAAAATCAGATTATCAGAGCTTTCTACAACAACATGATAAGCTAGGAAATGATGGAGAAGACCTTCATAATGTTGAGGATAAATGATTGCAACCTAGAAGCAACTAAGTGTGAGGAAGATAAAGATGTCGGCCGGGCATGGTGGCTCACGCTTATAATCCTAGCACCCTGGGAGGCCAAGGCGGGTGGATTGCCCTGAGCCAGAGGTTTGAGACCAGCATGAGCCAGAGTGAGACCTCATCTCTACCAAAAAAAAAACTGGGCATTCTGGCAGGTGCCTGTAGTCCCAGCTACTTGGGAGGCTGAGGCAAGAGAATCACTTAAGCCCAAGAGTTGGAGGTTGCTGTGAGCTATGATGTCATGGTACTCTCCTGAGAGCCACAAAGTGAGACTGTCTCAATAAGAAAGAAAGAGAGAGAGAGAGAGAAAGAGAGAAAGGAAGGAAGGAAGGAAGGAAGGAAGGAAGGAAGGAAGGAAGGAAGGAAGGAAGGAAGGAAGGAAGGAAGGAAGGAAGGAAGGAAGGAAAGGAGGGAGGGAGGGAGGGAGGGAGGAAGGAGATAAAGATGTTTTCAGACAAGATCAGGTGCATTCAGGGTGGTGTGGCTGCAGACAGCGAAGATATTTTCAGTCACAGAAATTTCCAATAAATTTTCCTTCAATGCTTTTGGGCTGTACCGTACTTACCCTGACCAGACTTAAGGGGGCAGGCTCTGACCAAGAAAGAAATCTCGGACACCTTGCTCAAAGCCTAAATACACATATGAGACTCATTGTAGAATTTGAGAGTATCAAAATCATTCTAATCCCACTACTCTAATCAGGAACAGTTTGCATTGTTGCCGCTATGTTTTGTATAATAAAAGAGATTAGGGAGCTAAGAACATAATAGCTGAGTTTCTGGATGGCAAACAATGGCCCTGTTTCCTGGGTTTATGCCCAAGTGTGCTGCTGAACAGTGAAGGCTGCTTTTCTAATCAAAGAAGGAATTAGCTACAGTTGGCACAGGATTTTTGCCTGCCGGAAAAACAATGTTTTCTAATATTTTATCTGTATCAACGAAATATATCTTAGGCCAAATGCAGAGTTAATTTGATTAATTGATTGCTTGATCAACTGAGACATGGCCTTGCCCTGTCACACAGGCTGGAATGCAGCAGGGTGATCATGGCTCCCTGCAAAACCTCCCTTGCCTCAGCCTCCTGCGTAGCTGGGAAGACAGGTGTGAGCCAGCATGTCTCTTGACAGTTAATTGTAGTATGTGGTACAAAATAGATTGAGAGTCTTCTGTGCTTTTTGAATTCATCTCTTACTTTAGGAAGAAATAGTTTGGAAAATTTTATATGGTTTCTTCATACCGGAGCCCCACTTCCATAGATGAATTACCCAAACTCTTTATAAAAGATTTCATTTTGTACTCAAGGTCTTAGGGCGGAGGAAACAAAACAAAACAAACATGACAGAGTGACTTGCATCTTGCCTGCACCACAGGGATTTAGCTGGTCCTCAGGGTCTGGCCCGGGAAGATCAAGGCTGCCTTGCAGTTCACTCCTCAGTCCTCACACTGTGGCCCAGGCTCGCCTTAGTGAGCTCACCTGTCTTGTTCAAAAAGCCTCCCTGCCGGACCTCAACTCATAGGTTTTATTAATAGACATGTATTCCTTTAGGGTAAAAACTGGACCCCAAAGCTTTCTTTTAAAAGCATAACATTCCTGACGCCAAACCACAGGGTAATTTTTCTAGATACTTCACTTCACGCTCCCCTGATAACCTGGGCAAGGGTTGGGGGCCTAGAGATGGGGAAATGAACTCAGAAGAGGAGAGATGGGGCGGAGCCCCTGAGTTCCCTGCTTACCACTCTTCTCCCATTACGTGTCCATGCTTCACTTGGCTGGATCCCAACCAAATGCGCCTATCCACATTTCCCTGCTTGGTTCCGGGGTTGGGGGGGGGGGAGGCTAACGTGGAGGCTTCTTTCTAGGACAGGGAATCCTTGGGAAGCCCTGACGCCAGCTTTCCCCTGCCGTCTCTCTGCATCGCAGTTTCTCATCTGTAGAACCATGAATGTGCGCTCTTTAGATACGATCAAAGGTCCCTTCCACCCCCGCTTTTCTATACTTCTGGGTCTTTTCATAGGTCATACCCTGGGAGAGGAGAAATTTATCACCAAGGAGAACAGCCCAAGTGGGTTTGGCAAGACCTTATCTGGCTGGGTAGGAGTTGTAGATAAAGCATTGCCAACATACAGAGACATGATGCCAACCTAACAGAGGCAACACCCCTTTGGAATTCTGACCGATGCTTGAAAGCAAAGCAGAGGAGGCCTTCAGTGTGATGTGCTGCCAAGGGACACATTGGTTTTGTGGATAAGGTTTCCTGGTGCTTAGATCTCAGCCCTATCCCTCAACAGGACATGGGCAAGGCAGCTGTGGATTCCATGACAACACACAGCTGGGCACTGCCAAGGATAACTCTTTGCTGCATGACAACTTCGCCTGGTGCTGGTGATAATGTGACTTTGTTTTCCAGAGGTAGCCTGGGCAGGAGGACAGCCCCATCTGTCCCTTATTTCACCTGTTTGTGGTAAATGTTGTGCAGCCCTGTCCCTCCACACAACTAATTAAAACAAAAAAAGAAAATAAGAAGTCCCATTTGTGGAATTGCTTCTAGAACTTAGGTTGACAATTCTTTCCCTCTTAAAGTCTGCAGCAATATGAGTTGCTCGTGACCTGCTTTTGCTTAGACTAGAGAATGAGTCTTGAAGCATAGTTTCCAAACAGCAGCAGCAGGGTCACCTAGAACTTGCTAGAAATGCCAGTTCTTCCGAATCGGACACTCTGGAGTGGGCCCCAGGGACCTGAGTTTTGGCAAGCCCTTCAGGTGACCCTGACACATGCTTGTGTTTGGGAACCACCGACGGAGAGAACCCGGAAAGGGAATGTTAGAGACGGAGGGCTGGAGCTGAGGGTGGGCTCTGAAGTCTCCCTCCCGTGTGTGGGGAGAGGGATGGGCAAGGACAACTTCAGTTTTGTTTTCTGAGGTTACTACTTCTGTGAGCCTCAACCATCCAAGTTATCTTGACAATGGTATGAGCAGAGAAATGATTACTGTATTTTGGGCAATGTCATGTAATGGTTAAGAAAGAAAGTTTTGAGGCCCAGCTCCAACGCTTATTATACCAAGCATATTCACTTGGTTATGTTACCAAACCTTGGATACTCCAGGTGCAAAGTTCTTGTTGAGGTACATAAGAGAAGCCTGAAAGTTCTTAGCACACTGCCTGGCACTTGATAACATCCAACACTGGTGGCTATTATAAACATTTATGATAAAGCATGGATTCTATACAACATTGTTACTACTGCAAAGCAGTGAGCCTAGAGGAAAAGCACAGTTTTCCGGGATGATAGTGTTCAAGCCACAATTCTGTTACTGACAGCCTTGGACAGGCTATCTTAGGGCTTTTTATCTGTAAAATGAGAAAGATGAAAATTACATAGCAGGGTCCTTGGGAAACTCAAATGGAAATGTGGGGAAAGCAGCACATCTGGTGCTTGTAATACTATAAGTGTTCAATCCCCTCTTTTTCAAAGAGGAAAAATAAGCCGAAATTTCAAGAGTCTGAAGGTGAATGTGCTGTGGACCTAATTAGGCAAAACATTCCTGCTGGAGCATTCTATCCAGATAGCTTAGAAAATGGCTATTTCCATTATATGAGGCAGCATGTACCTTGGTCTATTGTAGGCTTTTACTCCATTAGTCTTCGAAAGGTATTGGGTTTTAGTAGCCCCAAGTGGAAACATTTATACACATTTTACCCATTGACAATAATTGGTAGTATCAAAATTTTTGAAATAAATTTAAAATACAAAGATGATGGTAATGCTATGCATGGTAACTCAGTTTCACTTTTTTAAATTTTTTAATTTTTAATGTTTTATTTTATTTTTTTTTTATTGTTGGGGATTCATTGAGGGTACAATAAGCCAGATTACACTGACTGCATTTGTTTCACTTTTTAAAGCTAAATCTGAAGGAGAAAATACTTGAAGCAGATGCAACAAGATCTTAGTCTGAATTTTCAAAAAGATTTTGTACATCTATATGTATAAAACATATATGGAACCAATAGATATAGAGAAAGTTTAGTGACATACTAAACACAAAATAACGTGATTCCATGAAAGCACACATGTTGAATGCAGTCAGAGCCTCCTTGGAACTAAGAAAGAATGTTTACATGGTTTTTGCTATGGTTAGCATGTTTCTGTCACTCCCAAATTCCTGTGTTGAAACTCAATCGCCAAACTGATCTTGGACTCCTCGGCCTCCATAACTATAACTAATAAATTTATGTTGTTTGTAAAAAAAAAAAAAAAAAAAAAAAAGAAAACGGCTATTTCATTTCACAAAAGAAGACATATCAGTGGCCCACAGGTATATGAAAACATGCTTAGCATCACTCACCAGTCATGGGAAATGCAAATCAAAACCTAAATGAGAACTTCTCTCCAATTAAAATGTCTATGATAAAAAAAACCAAAAATGACAAATGCTGGTGAGGATGCAGAGAAAGGAGGATGCTGGTAGGACTGTAAGTTGGTGCAGCCACTGTGGAAAACAGTGTAGAAGTTCCTCAAACACTAGAAACACAGCTACTATCAAATCCAGCAATCCTATTGCTGGGTATACTCCAAAGTACAGACAGCTGTGCCCTTGTGTATTGCAGCGCTGGACACGATGGCCGAGATATGGAAGCAACCTAAATGTCCCTTGAGGGATGAATAGATAAAGAAAACCTGGCTTAGACATGTGATGTACTATTATTCATCTATGAAAGGGTAAAATTCTGTTATTTGCAGCCATATAGATGGAACTGGAGAACATTGTGCTACGTGAAATACGCCAGGCACAGAAAAAAAGAAAATGTTTCATGTTCTGACTCATATGAAGGAGCTAAAAAAGTTCTTCTCAGGGAGGTAGAAAACTGATGGTTATCAGAGACTGGAAGGCTAGGAGAGGGGTGAAGAAAGACCAGTTGACAAGTCCAAACATTCAGGTAAACAGAAGGAATAAGTTCTAGTGCTTCATAGGGTAGGGTAACCATAGTTAACAAAATATCTAGAAGATTTGAAATGTTCCCAACAAGAAATGATAAATGTTGGAGGTAATGGATATCCCAATTACCCTGAATTGATCACTACACCTTATATGCATGTATCAAAATATCACTTGTACCCCATGAATATATGTAACCATTATGAATCAGTTAAAAAAAAAAAAAAGAAAGAAAATGCCTGCTTTAAGGTGAGGGGAATGGCTGTAAGGAAGAACGTGGCCCATTATTTATATTTATTTTTCTTGTTCATTATCCTATAGAGAAGTTTAATGACCCTTGATAAGTAAAAAGAAAAACAGCCCAGAGGAAAGAAAGCTTTCACATGGAATAATACTGAAGAATTACAAACCAAAAGAAATTTCTAATTATTTTTTCCTGCTCACATAAAATAGACTTTAGAAAAAGTCAAAAAGTCATCAGTACCCATAATAATTAAATATTTCTTAAAAAGATAAAGTAAAACCAAACCAAAACAAAAACCTACTAATACTTAGGACATTTCCAAATGTATAGCACCTTTAGTTTCTGAAATTGCCATTCTGTGCTAATTCATCTGTCCCTCTGCCTTTTCTTTTTGACTTTGAGGAAGATTAACCACCAGCCTAGTATTTTTTCCAGCCTCTCTTCTTTTCTCCCCACCAAATACGTATGCCTTTCCTTATCCTGGTGTAGCCGTGCTTGGTGGGGGAGGTCCCTGTAGGACAGTAATTTACGTTTGATTGAGTGTTTAAAAGAACCAATGTTCTTGAGACACTTTACTGAGAAGAATATGTTCCAGCTCCATCCATGTAAACATGAAAGAGGTAAAGTCTCCATCTTTCTTCAAGGCTGCATAGTATTCCATGGTGTACATATACCACAATTTGTTAATCCATTTGTGGATCGATGGGCACTTGGATTTTTTCCATGACTTAGCAATTATGAATAGGGCTGCAATAAAGATTCTGGTACAAATATCTTTGTTATGATGTGGTTTTTGGTCTTCTGGGTATATGCCCAGCAGAGGAATTACAGGATTGAATGGCAGATCTATTTTTAGAACTCTAAGTGTTCTCCATATATCTTTCCAAAACCAATGTATTCACCCCTACTATGAAACTAACCTAGGACTTTCACATGAAAGCTATAACCAAGCTACAACCTAAGAACAGGGGGAAGGGGGAAAGCGTGGGGAGGGAGGGGGGAGGTGGGGAGAGGGAGGGGGATTGAAAGGATCACACCTGTGGTGTATCTTACAAGGGTACATGTGAGCCTTGGCAAATGTAGAATGTAAATGTCTTGGCAAAGTAACTGAGAAAATGCCAGGAGGGCTATGTCAACTAATGAGATGAAAATATGTCAAATATTCTATGAAACAAGTGTATGGTGCCCCATGATCATATTGATGTACACAGCTATGATTTAATAAAAAAAAAAAAAAGAAAGAAAAAAAAATAAAGTGCACTTTTCCAAACCAGAAAAAATAAATAAATAAAAAATAAAAGAACCAATGTTTACACTTCTAGCAGAAGCATAAAATGTATAGGAGGTCTAACTAGGAGATTGTGAGATTGCCTCTTTTTTTTTCCGAAAGGAATTTGTACCTTTGTTTTTTCATTTGAGGAGGTTCAGCATCATCCCAGAAGTGTAGAATCTGCACTCCACACTTCCATATAGCTCTTACACTTAGCTGTGCATCTTACGGCAAGTGATTTAGTCTCCCCGAAGCCTCATTCCCCAACTGTAAAATTGAAACAGTGATGCTCACAGTGTTGTGAGAACTGAATAAAACAGTGCATTCACCAGAACTCCTGGAACATGGTGTGAACTTAATATATGTTAGCTGTTAATTATTATTATCATCATCATCATTATTATTAGCTTTATTTGATTAGAAATGCTAAGATGCACAGAAGATAGAAAGTGAAAGTTTCTTTCTTTATTATATTCGCCTTCCCAGTAACTTGCGCCCCCTTTTACCTCCCACTGAGGAATAATTATTATTAAAAGCTTGCAATGTCTCTTTTAAGACTATCCTGCAACTCAGATGAGATCCCACTTCACACATGTATGTATTCTGTCTTGTAAACTTATATTTGATGTTTATTTCAAAAGGTGATTACTCACAAAAGATGAAAATTTTCTCTGAGAACTGAGCCAAGCGTGAAATACAGAAGGAAACAGATTTCACAATTTTAGTTTTATTTCTAAAGCTCTGTTTAGAGCTTTTGAGTTATACCCAACTGCCAAAGTAAAAAGCAGCCTCATTCTACATGGTCATTTATTTACAAAACATGAGTCTGAATAAATTGTATTTTCTCAAAAAATTCACACTCTTCTCAAAGACCCTCTGACGCTGAGCAGTGATGGCGTTGCAGCAGTGAGGGCAGATTCAGCACGTCTGCCTGCAGACTTCCCTCCTGTAGCCATAACCGGTGGGGTGTGACACAGAGCGGTGGTGGTTTTGCAGCAGTGAGGGCAGATGCAGCAGGTCTGCCTGCAGGTCTCCCTGCTCTGGCTGTCGCTGGTGGGATGCAGGCCACCGGTGTTTGCATCTTTGCCCAGCTGAGATTCCAGCATAATACCGCAACTCCTTAAGATTGGGTAGAGGGCAGGCTGACATCAAGACAGTGTCAGTCACCAAGCCGGCCCTCCAAGTCTCTAGCTGTAGCCCTGAGAGGGACCTTTGTGAGATTGTAGGGGGAAAGCCACAAGCACGAGCCCCAGCTTATGGGAGAAGGGTAGTTAGCTCCAGTTGCTGGGGCCTCCCCATCCATCTTCATCCTGCCAGTTTTAATTGCCATATAGGTTGGTACAATGTTTCCTAAGGTTCTTCAATTAGATTAACTTTCAACAATTATCTGGGGACAACCTATCATGTCAACTAAAAAAGAATAATTAATATACATTTTTTAAAAAGCTGAAAATTCTTATGGGGAGGAACCAACAAAAGAATTCTGGCAACATGAAAAATCAGAGCAGATCCTTATGGTTACAAGTCTACAGCTTTTTAAAGTTTGTTTGGTCAGTCTCTTCTCACTCTCTCCTTACCTCTGCTATCTTGCAAGGTGTTATTTTTTTCATTATTATTGATTTGGAACATGTAGTCACTATCAGCACATAAATTGGCATTTATCTTCTTCTTATGCTCTGGTTCCAAAAGAAAAGCATATCACTCACCATGTTGTTTCCACCTCTTCACACCTCACTGCCCTTCCGGGTTCGGGTGGCTCCCACGGCGTGCATGAAGGCAATCCTGACCACTCCTGCCTCCCCCAACTGCCCTCTCCTCTGAGCCTTGTAGCATTCGAGTAGCCACCAAGATGTTAACAGTGGGGTATTCATTGCATACCTTTTGTATCATTTACTGTGTCTTGGCTCTATTAAGGCAGTCTTCTGTCCCTTTTGTTTCTGGGTTTTGCTTTGTTTTACCAGCAAGATTATGCACTCCTTGTCAGTAAGAACTGTGCTTTATTCTTTGATCCCAGCTAGCTCATTGGTATGAGACTAAAATATGAATTACATACATTTGAAATATACCTTTTTTCTTTGCTAGTTGAAAAGCTTTTAATAATTGAGTTGTGTTCTGAGTTGTTCATATATGTGTGTATGTATTTTATATATATATATATAGTCACTTAACATATTCTGGGTTCCTCTTCTGTCCAAAATGAGGGGCCAGAAAGGGACTCGAAAACACAATATATGTCCTTAAGGGACTCATGTTTTCCAAAACAAGCTGAGAAAAGCCAAGACATGACTCAACAATTTTGAAATAAAAAATGACCCCATGTTGTAATTCACATTTTGATTGTTAGAAATTGCTTGTGTGTCTGTAGGTGTGTGCATGTGTATTTGTGTGTGTGTGATGTACATTATTTTTGGTTTAGAAGAGGAAGGGTCAGCCTTGACCTATTTTTACAGAACTGTAATATTGTGCTAAAATTGCCTATAAAGAAAGGTAGGCGATGAATAAAAGCTAAATTAAAAAAGATTCTGTTGATCATCCAGACATTCAAAATGTAAAGAATAAACCACTGGAAGACTGACCTGTGTTTTCTCAACACTAACCAATTAATCTGTGAACTGGACCTAAGTAATTGTTTGTTCACAGACTTTCCCCTCTTTATGTGATTTGAAAAATGGGCATCACTTTCACCAAAATAAGTTCCCCTTCTGAATTACTCATTTATAAATCTGGAGAGAAAAAAAGTAGTTCTGGATGTGATTGGGAAAATATGGCCGGAGGAGTTGAGGACTCATTCATTTAATGGACTTTATATCAATACACTGTGATCCGGAACCACTCACATCTCCCTGTGTTTCTTTAAACACACAAACGAAGACTTTCGAATAACTTTTTGGTATTTTTCCACCTCAATTCTCTCTACTGTTTGCCAAGCCTTTTTGGGCAAGTCAAAATGAGATTCATTTCCTTCTTCGTGGGTGGTTGGTCTTTGGACCTCTGTGTGTGTGTGTTCAATGCCTGGCTTGCAGGTAGGTAGATTTCTCCCACACTCCTGGGCTTTGAATGAAGCAGTAAAATTGGAGCATGTATTTTAACTTAGTAGTAACAATACGGACTTAAAAAGTGCTTGAGAAAATAACCTCAGGCTATATCAAAAATAGCTGACTTAGATGTTACGTATGACATGAGGCTGTCCATAGAAGTGGAGCCAAAGATAATTTTTAGGGTTCCTGGGGCCGTCTAACCTTGGGAATTGAGGCATATTTTCTGTGTGAGGAGAGGGAGAATGACAGCTTATTTCTCTAGGTAGAATATGCTGATTTTGTTTCTGTATTTCCGTGGTCTTCGTTTTGATGTTAGCGTGCTATTGCCAATGAGTATGCCTGTGTGTATAACAGTATACATTAAAGAATATATGTACTTTATACTTTCATTCAATTAATAGTTGTTTCAGTGGAAAGAAAATTAATAATTTATATTTTGTTACTGTTTTCTTTATTTATCTTGCTCTCCAACAAGTGATAAAGCCAGCCATGCTATCAGGCGGGTTGCTGTGAGATGACTAAGGACTCAGTATAGAAACTTTGGAATCACTTGGGTTGGTTCCTTTTGACAGCTGGTCCACCATTCCTTCATCTTGAATAGGAATCCTAGTCAAGGTATGCCTTTTGAGTTTGAAGGTTGAAGGGAAGCAAATGTAAAATTCTAGAATAAAGAGAAGAAAAGAAAAATAATTGGGATTTTGGGTCCATAAGGTAGCTGATGCCTGAGGCCCCACCCTAATAGCACAACCCAAGGTCTGCTGGTGGCCTAGAAGGTCTATACCACAGAGGAAGGAGCGTGCCCTGTATACACCCCCACCCTTTCTATGGTTTCCTCTAGAGGATTACTTGTTGATTTTCTCAGTTTCCAAGCTGGAACTTGCTGGAGCGCTTTGGGTTTCCATGGAATAAGAGCACATATTTGTCATATATACTAACTTACCCTTTACACGCCTCTTTCTGTCACCAGATTCCAAGCCCTTTCAATGGAAGACATTATGACTCTGTTACCTCCTATCTGTATAGCCATGCTCTTGGCGCACGATCTGTAAGGTTTGTTCAACATGAGAATAAATTTAATAGTCAGAGAATCAGAGAGAATCTGTGCTGAGAAATTCTTTTGTCTCTATAACTGACTTTCCAAAGAGGACTTTCCAAGGAAAACTTCCATTCTTTAACTTTAAATACCACCAAAGCCTGGTTTGGGGCTAGAGATAATATGAAAGAAGGAAAAGCCTCTATTATTCTGTTAAAAAAAGAATACAGAACCTGAATGAAAAGGAAAAAAATGCACAGAAACTAAATATGGGCAATTGAAAACAATGATTAAGACAGAAGAATATAAGTATTTTATTAGTTAGATTAAAGCTATCTTTCTTACACACATATAATTTAAATTAAATACATGCAAGCCTACGCTTTACAAATTTTCCCATGTCATAAGTTTTAAAACAATTGTAATGGGCTGCACATCATCCATAATGTTGTTGTATTATATTTAATTCAACCAATTCTTCATTTGAGGGCTGTATATAGTAAAGAAGAGCTTAGTCAAAGAGAGATCTGGCCCTTGCCCTTGGTTAGTGGGAGATAATCTCTAGACTCTTGAAATACCCTGCCTGATAAGAGTATCTTTGTTTATTAGGGTTTTGGTGCCACACTTGGTTGATAGTGGGGGCTTTGGCCCATGTGGTGGCCACTCTACCTTCAGAGGGGCTGGAAACTAACGTTATCAGCTCATCAGTTGTCAGCTGATGTGAAAGGTCAGTTACATAGGCAGTCAATTACATCTTTGTGATCAGACTCCAGTAAAAACTCTAGACACCTAAGAATCAAGGTGTTGGTTGGCAATAATCTATGTGTATTGTTACACAGCATTGCCAGAGAAGTTCATACTCAAAGCTATATTCCTAATAATAATAAAATATAATTTTACTTTTTCACTTTTCTATTTTCATGCATGATCGGTCAAGCTTTCCAGTGACCACATGATGTGACATCAGCAGAGACTGAACATACACATTTATGAACACAAATGAGAGTCCAGTTGTCTCCCATTAAATATGTAAAAGAGGTTTGCAAAAATGTGGATCAACACTCTGGCCACTCAATTTGTTTTTTGTTTAGGAATGCATGATTACTCATCATAAAAGTGTTATTTATGTTAACATGTAATAAGTTTATTATTTCCATCTCAAATAAATTAATAAATATAGTTTTAAAATTTCATTTTTAATTTTAGATTTAATTTAGGCAATATTGATAAACATTAATATAATAAAACAAAAAGTCTTTTTTTTTTAGTAATGTGAAGGAGTCTAGTTTCAAGCAAAAAAAAAAAATCTTTTGAGCAAAATCTACTAGGAGAGAATGTATGTTAGCACATTACTTAATTTGAATAGACCTTTTTCTGTGTGCTGTTAGCATTACAAACAAAAAAGCTCATTCAGCTGAGTTTTCCAGATGAGCAACTTGTTAAACACTTTCTCATTGATGGCAAGGAGAATAAAAATGTCATCAGCAGGCTGTACTCTTCCTGGAAGTTGTAAGCCTGAGATCCCAGAAGAGACAGCTGGAGCCAACCCAGGTCAAGTTTAGAATGTGTCTGCTGTGTCCCCATGTAACCAGGGAAAAACACATTCCCGTCTGAAGCATGAATGACCATTAACCAAGATCTCAGTCTCAAAAGAAGACACTGTTTCCCTTCTCCAGTTTTTATACTTAACTCTCTCTTACATTTAAAGATTTGAGAAATGATATATATGAGAGCCAAGTGCAGAATAACACTGCTTGTACAAGAAAGTGTTGTAGCCTGAAGTCCCCCAGTCCACATGAGCATGACAGTGTGGTTCAAACACCAGCTTCCCCACTTAAAACTGTGTGGCTTTGGACAATTCAATCTCTCCAAGCCTTAATTAAAATGTACATATTCCAATCACTGTGAAAAGTGGTTATGAGTAGTAACTAAAGCAATATATTCTACTTGAAGAGCTTATATACAGCGCCTGATATACAGTGTGTTATAACCATTATAATTGGAATAATTATTAAAAATACACATGAAGCATAATTTTTCCATTTCTGTACAAAAATATGCTGTTTTAGACTATAGGGAACCTGTTCTCAGTATGTTCCACATAAATGAATTATGTCTTTAAGTCCATTAAGAGAGTAAAGAAGAGGGCGGTGCCTGTGGCTCAAAGAAGTAGGGCACTGATCTCATATGCCAGAGGTGGCAGGTTCAAACCCAGCCCTGGCCAAAAACTGCAAAAAAAAAAAAGAGAGAGAGAGAGTAAATAAGAAACTTAAGGATAGTCATGGGTTTGAACACTTAACGATGCACCAGATACTTGGTCTAAGCACTTTACATATATTGACTTATTTAATTCCCAGGATGCCATGAGAGAGGTAGATGAGGGTTATTCCTATCTTACAGATGAGAAAACTGAGACGTGGAGAAGTTCAGAAACTTGCCTGACGTCATAGGCACAACAAGTGGCAGAGCTGGGTTCACCTGAGGGATGATTTCCTTTGTTTCTCTCTACACAACTGAGTTCACATTCCAGATGCTGCATTCTTCCCAGGTAGAAAATAACCTTCCCAAGTCAGGTCCTATGCCTTACAAGTCTCTTACCCCTAGAACATTGAATGTGCAGTAAAGAATTTTTGTTCTTGAATAATCAACCTTATCTTGATAAAGTTGTATTTAGATTTTAATTTAGGAGGAAAATCTGATTTTCAAAGAAATATATTTAGGAGCTCCAATAAGTAATTATTAAGCCAAAAACTGAAAATCTTTAAGCTTTTCCCCTAGACTTTTTCCATTTATTTCTGTTCAGGTACGAGATATAGCATTAGCAAAAAACAAAAGTATCTGCTTACCAAGTTCACTGTTTCTGGCTAAAATAGCACTGTCCCTGTTCCTGCCTTTACTTCTCTGCTGAAAAGGAAGTGTAAGCCAGCATGTCAGTACCGCCCCCACCCCACAACCCTTACTTTCTCAGCAGGAGGTGACCAAACCTTGAGGAGATGCTGCCCTATCTTTTCAAATCTCCCTTGGAAGAGCTTCATCATTGGCAGGATTATCCTTCTTAGAGCAATTATACTTTTTGGAATTTTTGAAAATTAGCCTCTGATAATTCAATAACATGTTCTTCTAACACCTTGTTCCCAGAACACTTGCTTAGCAGCATCAAAATCAACCAGTTTCAGCAGACAGAACTTGCTTTCTAGATCAAAATGAAGCAGTTTCAACAGAAAGAGGTATGACCTTCTAAAGATGCCTTCAATCCAGGGCTCAGGGCTGTCTTGCTGGGCTTAAGACAGGTGCCAAAGTTCACTTGTGTCTTTTTATCAAACAGTACAGGATCCAATCCTTATAATGGGACTTTTTTTTTTAGAGACAGAGTCTGGCTTTGTCACCTCGGTAGAGTGCCGTGGTGTCACAGTTCACAGCAACCTCTAGCTCTTGGGCTTAGGTGATTCTCTTGCCTCAGCCTGCCAAGTAGCTGGGACTACAGGCGCCCACCACAACATCCAGCTATATAATGGGATTTTTAAAAGTTGACTTTTTATTGCACTTTCCTCTCATTTATGAAAAGAATCATTTACCCTATTTTTGCAGCATTTACTGCCCTGCTCTGATCAATCACTTCTGAATTAGATACATGAGAAGGCTGATGTGGGATGCCTTCTTCATTCTCAAGAGTCTGTTACCATCCTATTGTCATTGATGTGGAAATGAATAAATCATCCCACATCTTTTATCTTTCTTCCACTTGAAATCATGTCCAAATATGTTACTTATGTTGCTTCCCTTCACGCCTCAATGTCTAGCCCAAGGACTGCTTTTGCCATAATGCCTGCTAGTCATTTTATCATGGACATGTGAATGGAGTGAAAATAAAACACAGTCAAAATGACTGACTCCTGACTAATCCCTTAATAAGACAACAACAATGTAAATGTCCATATTTATAGGCTAGATTGGAGGTTGGCATGACACAATGTCACTTGTGAGTCCAAAATGGCCAGTGCTTTCTCAAGGTTAGAAGTGACACCTGTGTCCTAGTTGGTAGAAGATGAAATAGCTAACTTACATTTTGGGGACTATGTAACGTAGATAATGTATGTCTGTTAATCCCAGAACCACAGTGTGGCAGGAGTCACACATGGGGTAAGAGGAACCCGTGTGCTGAACCCCCAGAGGGAATAGCCACTCAAGTCTCCCTTGCCCAGATCCTCCCCTTAATATCTGTGGAAACTGGACAAGAATACAAATGGAAGCCACGTAATGCGTCTGTAAACTTGAAGTTATAAAGAAGTGAACAAACCACTAAATAAAATGTTTTTCATCCTTCTTCCTTGACCAATAGATTTTCATAAAGGCCCAAGTGGCCAGGTTTAAATTGAGAATTTTTTATCTCCTTAGAGTTCTGTGTCAGAATGTGGCAGTACAGAGAGGTCATCCTTTAGCCACATCCTCTATCCTTCGCCCCAGCAACCCAGTCCTGAAACTCCCTGCCAAAGATCCCAATCTGGGTCTGTGGGCCTGTGTGGGCTTTTCCTCTGGAATGAACTGGACCATAGCTGTGTGCACCCTGATCCCCATGGCATGACCCAAGCCTGCTTGTCTGCAGAGTGGAGCCTGGATATGCTGACCTGAACGTCCATGCCTCTATGCAGGAGGCCCTTCGTGGTGCAAAAGGGAACCTGGAGAGGAACAGCCTAGGTCTAGAGATGGTTCAAAGAGCTCAGGAAACTTCACTCCAACATATGACTCTTTGTTATAAAGAATACTTTTAATGAAAGGCCATTCACTATCAGGAAGCATTGGAAGGGTCCCTCTATCTGCATAAACCAGACTGACCTGATCAAAAGATCAAAGGGGGAATTGACTTCCCTTCTGCTCCCTCTTATCTCAGTATGTTGGACAATGCTACCAGACTGTCCTGAATCATTTAAGACATAAAACTGTCTCTCAGGTCGATTTGCAAGTCAACCTGTTTCCCCCATCCATTCTTCTTCTCTAGCAACTATTTATGGCCCCTAAACAGAATTAACTATAATCCTCATTTTCCCCCATCCTCCATAAAAGGCTTGTATACAATTATCTGAACTTCACTGGGAGAAGGGGTAATCACTGTGTGATTCCTTCCCATGCATATGGTAAACAAACCTTTCTCTAATCTGCTTTAATTGTGAGTTGATCATTCAGTGAACTTTCAAGGGGGAAAGGGCAAGTTTCCCTTCACTCCTACATGGTCCTACCATCTCTTACTAAGTAGGAGGCTATGATGACTGAGTAGGTTGGCAAGCAGACTCTTATAAATGGTTTAAAATATTTCTCTATTTCTCTGCTGATGGTGTTTAAAATAAGCAGTTTAACTTTCATGGTTATGTGTGATGTAACCACATGGCTAGACCGAGAGCAGCAGAAGTGGTACGCGGGTGAAGTGCAAGGTGCCATGGGCCTTCCACAGTCTGCTTGGGAGGGCTGAGGGTCTCTCTCAATTCCAGATTCTGCATCAATGTCTTCAACCCTCACACCCTATGGAGGAAGCCTTTGGGAGTGAACGCAGGCATCTGTGATTCTTTCTTGGGCTTAAACAACAAACAGTATTGTCCTCCTTTTTTATTTTATCTTTTGAAATAGAGTCTCACTCTGTTGCCCTGGGTAGAGAGATGCCTTGGGCTAGAGTGTCATAAGGTCACAGCTCACTGCAACCTCCAATTCCTGGGCTCAACTGATCCTCTTGCTTTAGCCTCCCTGGTAGCTGGGAGTACAGGCATGCAACATGATGCCCAGCTGGTTTTTCTGTTTTTAGTAGAGACAGGGTCTCACTCTTGCTCAAACTAGGCTTGAACTCCTGAGCTCAAGCAGTGCACCCCACTTGGTCTCCCAGAATGTAAGGATTACAGGCATGAGCCAGGGTGCCCCACTGGGATTGTACTCTTACATCTGCTGTTTCAGACGACATCTTGAGCATTGTCTTCAATGCTTTTCTTCTTCACCATGTTCCCTCCCAACCAGTGTACTTGGAAATCCCTTTTTACCTCCTAAATATCTCTCATGTGAGCCCCGTCCTCTTTACCCTCCTGCAACCACCAGTTCACAGAAGGACCCTGGGGCCGAATGTGCAAAGCCTGGCACAGTTTAAGACTAAAGTTCTCAAAGTGAGATGATTGCTGGCAGTCCCCCATGTCATCAAGAATTGAAGAACAGTTCAAGGTTATAATGTTCTTGTTTTGTGCCATTGCCTTTTACAGGTGTGTTATATTGTTGTTTCTGCAAATATTTTGTATTATGTCAGAACTTGGTGTGATGGGGTCATGTGTAAATCACAGAAGCTTATAACTGACTGTGGACATTTAATGTTTTTCCACTCAATATTTAAAATTATATACCATGCTGTGTGAAAAATTCCTTCCCTCAGACTAAGAATGCTGTCTAATAAAAACTAGCTTTCAATTTATTTATTTACTAAGTTCCCGTTGTATGCATCTATTTACTCTTTTATAACTTACCTGAGACCAATACATAAATGAAAAATCAATTTTGTGTTGGTGAGAGCCAATATTGGGTAAATATTTACTATTTCAGAGGAATAGGAACAACGTTCTAAAATAAATACATTATTTCCCTTCAATACGAATTGCCCTCATAAATTTTCAAATGTTTGCTTTTGTTAGATGGGAATTCTCAGGTTTTTCAGTTGATCCACAACTTATCTGGACATATCTGTACTTTGGGGGACAAATAAGAACGTTTGAAAAAATATCTATCATGGTGAAAAAAGAATAAGATTTATTGGTGGGACCACACACTTACGATGCATCTTACAAGGGTACATGTGAAATTTACTAGGTGTAGAATATAAATGTCTTAACACAATAACTAAGAAAATGCCTTGAAGGCTCTGTTAACAAGTTTGATGAAAACATTTCAAATTGTATATAAAACCAGCACATTGTACTTCATGATTGCATTAATGTGCACAGCTATGATTTAATAAAAAATAAAAAAAAGATTTATGGGGGTGAATTAATTATCCTCCATTAATGAGGTGTCATATTTATGGCTTTTCAAGGAGATTAGCTTTAGGGAAAGAGGCTACTTCCTCTTTTCCCAGGCTCAAAATTTGTTCTTTCTTTTCTTCTTCTGGAGGATAGAATGCCCCTCAGCATGGAAACAAGAATACTGGATGGTCAAAAGATATTGGAAAATTCTTACTTCAACAAATAGGAACAAACAAGCTTAAAGAGAGTTTTCCTTGTTAGGTGTTGTGGCTCTAGAAGAGATTTTTTTTTCAAAGAGAAGTTTTGAAAACAAATGTATTCTACAACCTGCTGTCTCTACAAAGCAGTAGTTATTTCTTTTCCTACAGGTGTTTTCCCACCCATGAAAATCAAAAGGTATTTCCCTAAATCAGCATTAAGTTGTTTAGCCATATGAGGGTTCTTTAGGAGTCACTGTCCCCCCAGACTGGAGATTCTGTCAGTGACATCAGGCATAGCTTTGTATGTGACCAAGAGCTCCATGAGGACAAATGGAACTTCTCTGTATATCCAAAGTTCTGCATTCTAGTCCAGTTTCCATCTTTAGTGATCAATGTTTCTTGAAACAAGTCTTTTCCATTTTCTGAAGTCCAGTTTCCCCACCTAGAAAACAAGAGAGTTGGACTAAGTGAGGTCCATCAAATATACACAGGCTATCCCTATCCACTTCCAAGGACATAGCTAATTTCCCACTCAGCCTGGACTAGCACAATTACGATTCTTCTCAATTAAATGCTTTAGGCAGCTGCTACTAATTAAGTAGACTTGCATGTAAGATGTAACCCATTTATTACACCAGGACTAGATACTATTTAAAGATCTTTCTGGTCCAGGATACATATATATATATATATATATATCTTGTGTGTGTGTGTGTGTGTGTGTGTGCGCGCGCACGCTAACACAGTAAATCTTTGGAAAATGTTAAGTGTATTTTATGGGTTAATTCAAGGAATAGTGCCCAGAATACAGGCAGTCAAAATATGCTAGTTCAATGGGTGAATGGATAGAATTCTCATTTTTCCATTTACTAATTGATTTTGCCCTCTGAAAAATTAGATTAATAATGCCTGACTCAATTAACTAAAGGTGCTCTGGGCATCATATGCCTAAGGAAATACACTGAAAACCTTTAATGAGATGGAATTATAAGGTATTGATATTGCAAATGCCTTCAGATTGGAGGACTGAGGAACCCTTTTAGGTTGAATTGGCAATATTTATTTTGGCTCCTTTTCTCTTTTTTGTGATGCTGAAGGAAAGACAACTCCAAGTCATTTTTGCCACCTGATGTTTCCTAACCTTTACAACTACTGTAAAACATCAGACAAGAATTTGTCCACAGATCTGAAATTGATTAACTGGGGAGCTGTTGAGAGAGGTTGCCTTTAATTCCTCAGTAAAAATTCTTACCAAGTCATAAATTTTGTGGTAGTCAAGGTAGAAATAAAAATATTTAATGATAAACTCAGTCTAAACAGGTATTAAAATGAGCTCATTTGAAAGAGGAGGCTTACATAACTCCTTGTGTAATTTAATTCATCAAATGTTGGTCTTGTCTGAGTATATGGTATCATGTTAAGAATGCAGGGAAGATAGAGTAGAGAGACCAAGACTTTGACCTCAAGAAGCTCAAAGTCTAGTATGAGGAATCAGAGAATTGGTGGGTAAATACAAGAATAAAGCAAGAAGAATGTTTTCTTTCTGAAGGACACTAGGAGACTCAAAGAGGGAGATGTTCTCTGGTTGAGAGCATCAAGAAAAGTTTGATGGAAGAGGAAACAGCTGAGCTTGACTTTGAAGGATGCATAGGATATCCACAAATGGAAATCAGGCTGACATTCTGACTGTGGGATCAGTGGGTGCTTTGACTTGAAAGGAAAAGAAAGAAACCCATTTCATTTGGAAGCTCATTGAAAAGTCTAGGTGTGAAGTACAGCTAACCCAGACTAAGGAAATGCTATTAGAAACCAAAAAATGGAGGACAGATAGGAGGGACCTGGTTGAAGTCAGGACTTGGCAACTGACACTCAGCGTGAGGGGCAGAGAGGGGTGAATGTAAGATTGGACCAAGTGTCCAGTCCAGGGGTCTAGGGAGATGGCTAGGTTGTCAGCAGAAGGACTGAATCCACAGGTGGCTTCACTGTTGCATTAGAAATAGGCAGAAATCCTAACGTCCCGGGGAAAATATTTTAGAAAGGAAACTTTTGAGTTTTGCAAGTAAATAGATTCACCACTGAAAAAGCTTACAACTTTTGCCTTAGTCTTTCTTGATAACTTGAGTGGTCTGATAAAATGACTTTATTCTTTCAAATATTTTAATTTACATATATAAATATTGGGCTGGATCGTAAGGCACCTAATTAAAAATGTCTATTAAACATTTTTATTTTTTAGGCATCTCTGCAGGAAAGTTTCTCACTGTTTTAATAAAACAAATAAAACGTTTGCCCTCCAACTAATTGTTTTTTTATATTTTGCTTTCAAAGGTAGAATATTTTGTTACTACTCGTGGATGTTTTAAAACCTATTTTCAAGACCATCTTTGGCCAATGAAGACACCAGTGACAGGAAATTCTTAGGCTCTCAAGAAAGAAAAACAGGAACAATGCAAAAAAAAAAATAGTAATAGTATTGAACAAGGGGCTGAATAAATGAAAAAATAGCCAGTAGTATTTAAACATAGTTATAGAACATTGGGCATCACGTGATATTTTTAAAAGAATAATGCTGTGTCTAGTATTTATTCAAGCATAATGACATTTTATGTGTCAACATCAGAAAAATATTTACAGAAAACAATGGAAAATTTCTAGGTTAAGTAGAAGTACTTTTGAACTTTGATGTTAAAATGACTAAACAGATTTTTAAAACATGTAACAAATGATCACTATTTAGAATGAAGAATTTTTAAAGGAATGGTTAATTATGAGTAATGAAACGATAATACATACAAATTTTAATAGTCAACTAGATTCTACTATTTAGAATGGAGAATTTAAAATCGAGAATTTTTAAAGGAATGGTTAATTACGAGTAATGAAATGATACTTAATACATACAAATTTTAATAGTCGACTAGATTCTACCAGTGATAAAAGTCATATTGAAAACCTACATTTATCATTCAAAGTATTGAAAACTAGTAGATGAAGAAACAAGGAAGTTAAAATCGCAAATGTTTCATTTCTTTGACACCTGTTGTAAAAAGTAAGAATTTTGACTTTAATAAACAGCTTGGGAAAAAGCTGAAAAAACAACTTTCAGTTTTATTTAACTTTGTTGATAATTGTAGTCAGGTAAGAATTGTGCTTAGAGAAAACAAATAAGCCAGAATACCCAACGTAGTTTGAATTTGTTTCCGGGAGACAAATTCTCAACTTCTGCATAACAATGGCATGCTATGGAACAATTCAGAGATTATATATGATGTTAGCTGCATCTTCCAAAAGATGAAAACTCAAAGAAATTAGTGTCTGATTTGGCAATGCAGGTTAGATGGAGGTTATGCTGACTACATGCCATGAAGGCCATTTTATTTAATTGAGACAAGATGACAAATATACAGGTGAGTTAAGTAAAATAACAGAAGGGCTCCAACTAAACAACAGACCATGGTCTTCAACAAAAAAAAATCAATTTAGCTTTGAACATGAGCTGCCTGTGTTTTTTTTTTTTTTTTTTTAATTTGGAATGGACTGCTGTTTATTTGGTATGAACTGTTAGACGAAATGTTACAAAAAGAAAAATCTAACGTTTTGCCATTTCTCTTATAAAAGAGTTACATTTTTTTTTATTTTTTATAGGAAAAATATTTTTCTACATCAAAAGAAACTGCATGTGACCCGTGCACAAAATAACATTTCAATAAAACGTAAGTTGTTTAGAACAAGGAAACAAGTGTGTGTTAATAAATATAAAGAGGATCCGTGTACAAATAATTCTGGAAAAACATTTGTAAGGATTAGTTTTTGGTCATTGTAGATCAAGGTGTGGTGTTTGTGGAAGGGAGACTTGAACAATGCTGCAACCTTGAGCTATTTTCCTTGACAGATGTTGAAGGCCGGGGATGGGGCACTGGGACTTTGGTCCCTATCAGGATTTCATCTCTAGTGATGACCGATGGATCATAAGACATAAAATGTGAAGATTCACTGCCATTGAATTTCTTCCACATTTGATGAGAGATAGTTCATTTTGTCCCATACGATAGCCAAAAGGAAACTTGTCATAGTGATAAAAGTAAAAGTAGTGGGGACATATGCTAGTACCAAGGAAAACTAAAGCCCAACCTTTTTGAGTGAAATTAGGGCCAAGTTGAAAGTGACTAAAATTATCTCCTCAAAATGTTCATTTCCCTTCTCCGTGTAGAGTGGTGCCTCTCAAAAATAAAACTAATATGGAAAAATCTTTTTTTTCCAAAATTATTGATTTTTGCATAGTTGTTTCTTTTTACTAAGATCGTAATTATTTTTCGATGCTTATTTTTCTTTGCATATAGACAATTAAATAGGTAGTGTGAATTGCTTCAGGAACTCATTCATATATTTAGGAATATTTTTCCTTCATTTATTTATTCAATGCTTAAGGCAAGATTCACAAAAATCACTCTGTACATCCTTAAAGCACAGCTAAGTGACCATGAGCAAGTAACATTATCTCTCTGAGTTTTAGTTTCCTATGAAAGATGGAAATCCTCAGGCCCACCATTCAGAGTTATCAGAATTGAGTAAAGTAATATCATTCAACCTAGAATAGTATCTGGCACGTGATACATAATAAATGATACCAATTATGGTTAATGTTGTTGCTATTTTAGAAACTTTGTTTTTGTTAAAAATGTGTCCTGAATTCCCAAATAAATGGCTTTGTTTGGATTAGAACTTTTTTGTGACTTCTAAACCACTATATACTAATTTCCATCAGATATGGGAATATGGGGAGGATAGTTGAGATAACAGCAGGTAGGAATTCTTTCCAAATGACCTTAAAGTTGTTTTTAAAATCCCAAAGTGGCTACCGCTCTGGGGTTAAAGTGTTTCTAAATTTAAACAGTTATGAAATTGTGTAATTGCTTAGCCTGTGAGCTGCTTGGGTACAGAACGTGTCTTAAATTTGACTCCAGTGCTGGCACAAAACCCGGCTCAGAGTTTGAAGTAGAATTGTCCTTGGTGGTGTCAGCAGCAGATTGTCTTTCTATGGTGGCTGGGAATGATTAGGAAAGTCATCTTAAATAAAGAAGAGCCTTTCTGATTCTCAGGGAGGAATAAAAAGCACTTTTTTCTAATGTGAATTCCAGTTGATTGGAAGAATTAATAGCTGAGAAAATTACTATTTCTGTGAGGAGAAATGACAGAGTATTGAGGCGGAGAATATGAATATCGTCCTCTGGGACTAGGCTGAAATATTAGCTTGAGGATCATTTGAACAATGATAAACCAGAGGAAGTGGTTTCAACCCAAGTGCTGCCCACGCCCTGGCGGGAGGTTCAGCCCAGAGAGACTGAGAAGGCGATTTATTTTGCCTACATTTCTCATTTCAGACAAAAAGGGGGCTGAAGGAGAACACCCCACAGTGTGTCTTAAAATGTATTTACAGAATACAGTTAGTAATCTAGACCCAAGAAAAGAGTGCGTTCTGAAAATAACACGTAGTACAGAACCTGCAAGACCTTGCCAATTTCATTCCTGGGCACTTTCTATCTTCCTGCCTTGGGTGGTTTACAACTGCAAAAAAGAGGCCTTCCAAATTTTCCCAATCTTTGTTAGAAATCAGTGCTCCCTTCTCTTTACCCACTGTCAATGCAATGCACCCACGCCTCCACATCTTTCTTATTGATTTATTTATTCAGCAAGGGTGTGGCACAAAGAGAGATACAAAGCTAATGAATGGTAGTCAAGATGTTCAAAATACAGTATGAAAGATAAGACTCATACGGATACCAGGAAGATAAAACACACAAAATCTCAGGAAGAAAAGGAAAGTGTTACTATGTGAATCTCTTGGGGTGAGATGGCTTAGGCCTAATATCCCAGCAGTTTGGATGGCTGAGGTGAGAGGATCCCTCGAGCTCATGTGTTCGAGACCAGTCTGAGCAACACAGAGAAACCCCATCTCTACAAAAACCAAAAATTAAAAAGTCATCTGGGCATGAGTTGCACACCTACAGTACTAGCTATTCTGGAGGCTGACGCAGGAGGATCGCTTGAGCCCAGGACTTCCAGGCTGAAGTGAGCTATGAGTGAGCCACTGTACTCCAGCCTGGGCAACAGAACAACAAGTCTCTGAAACAATGAAATAAAATAAAATAAATTTGTATTGCAGCCTTCTAAAGGAATAGCATTAAGAGAGATATTTGTTTTAGAAAATACCCCAATTTAGTCATTTGGAGGTAAAAACTGTAACCCCCTGGGCATTTGGATGAGTCAGGAGCAAAATAAGAAGGGTGCTGAATTGCTCTATATCATGAAATGAGAGGAATCAGTAACTTACACACAGCAGTGAGGGGAAGGATCCAGCAGAGAGGAGGAAGGGAGATGTCATGTGAGGCTCTGGAAAGGAAGAGGCGCTCACACGGAACGATGTACACAGAGGGAGGCTGGAGAATAACAGTAGCCAGAACAATTCCCCATGGAGCGGCAGCAGAGAGACTTTAGGACAATGAGGTCCAGTAATCAATTTAAGCAGTTTTCTGGGCTGTGAAGTAACTACCCATTTCCCTTTTCTCAGAGCTCCAGTAAAAGACTGTTCTACTCAACAGCTTTATGCTAATGGGACTCTGGAGATATAGAAGACGTGGGGTTCAACATTGAACCAAGAGCAAGGCTAGACGGTCAGTCACTGGGTCCTGCTTCCAGTGCAGCCTCCAGTGACGATAGCTCAGAAGAATGCAACTCTCCCCACCTCCCCTGCTTTGAGAATCCCAGAGGAATGGAGAGTGGAAGGGCTGGGCTTTGGTGGATTCTCCATACTTTGTGGAATGAGAGCTCCAGCCATTCTATTTTCTATATTAAATGAAAAGTGTCAAGAATCCCTAGAGTTGTTCATTGGGAGAATTAAATAAATGAAATCTATGTTCAGGGCTTGGCATACAGTAAGTACTCAATGAGTTTTTGGTATTATTATTTTTATTATCATTTGAATAGCTGGGTTACAAAGTCATTATAGATAATACACAGACAGGGAAGGGCTTCTAAAGCGATATAGACAATATGTGCTCTAGGATTTCAGTGATGGGAGAGATCAATCATTTATTTGAATAAAACTCTGAAAATAACAGAGTGTTATTTATCATTTGTCAGAGAGGCATCATTTATCAGAGAGGGGTTTGCAGAGGAGCTGGACTTCATGCAGGGATTTGTGGACCTGGTGAAACTCTGACGGGTGACTCCAGTTGAAATCCCAGCTCCTTACAGATGAGGAAAGGACAAGGCTTTCTCAAGGGAGAGACAGAGATTTATTTCGGTCTGAGCCAAGGTTGAGTACAAAAGAGCCCAGGAAGTTGCTTTGGAAATGTAGTCTAAGCGTAGACTGGGACAACTATGGATGACAAACTAAGGAGTTAAGCCTGCTGGGAGGAGACAGGGGGTGGATGCAGCACAGGTGTCCTCGAAGGATTTTCAAGCAGAGTATCAAAATCATAGCAGTGCTTTAAGGAAATTACCTTGGCAGTTAACCAAGAAATTAACCCGGTTAGATGGCTGGGAAGATGAAGTCCAGGGGAAGAAAAGATGGAGGATAACTTCCTGGAAGTTAAGGCAGGAAGAGATACGTGCAGGCGTGGAGTGATGGTGGTGACTACGTCAATACAGAGATGGGGAAAGATCTGTCAGAGTGGGGATCCGTAGGTCCTGGAAACTGACCTGGGGCTGGGAAAATAAAGGAGGAGATAAAGGATCCCATTGCAGAATGGAACTTGGGAACTGGAAGAATGACGGTACTAGAAACCCAGAGCAAGGGGTGTCAAGTACTTAGGAAAACGCTCTCATTAAAGGAGGAATGAACAAGGAAAGACAGATCAGGAGGAAGAAAGTGGATAGAGACTCCAGGTGATGGAGATGTAAAGAAGATGGGAGAAGAGCTTCAAGAGTTGATTGACCTGGTAAAAGTTTCAAGGTGAGAAAGATGAAACTTGAGAAAAGCCCCTATTAGCCCAAAGTTGTTTAAAGAGAGTGACTTAGGGAGAGAAATGAGTTACTAGAGCTTGGGAAACAGGAGGACGATAATGATTGGTTATCAGTCAGTTTTTAAGAATTTTTTGGAGTAATTTGGAAGCAATTTAAAGGGGAAGATAGGAGGGTAATCCAAGACAGGCAGAGTTAAGGTAAGGTTTGTTGGTGAAGGTTTTGGTGTAAGAGATATAAACATATTTTCAGGCAAAGGGATTAAAGAATAACAGGGGGTCAAATCTCAAAAGCTGGGCTACTGGAAATCTTTGTCAGGCAGCTGTGAGAACACAGCTGTGGCTTGCTCTGCAGTCACCTTTTGCAACCTCCCCCACTGGTCACAGAGAGAGCAGGGGAGATGATTGGCCGGTCCCCTGGGGCCAGAGTTTGCTGATGGCACAGTGAAATGTTAAAGAAAAGAGACACAACAGGAAGGCAAAGTGAGTATTTAAACAGCTGGCGCCTGGCTTTGGTGGATAGGCAAGAGCAGCTTGGAAGGTTGGAAAGTTCAGAGGGGGTGTGGAAGGGTGGGGATCTTCAAGACTAGAGGTCCAAAAGGAGTGAGGAAGGGGAGGTAAGAGGCTATATGCCCCCCCCAGTCAAACTTAATCATCTATTTTGAAATTACAGTAGTCTCACATGGTGATATTGTGGGACAATGTCACCACACACGGTGATTTTGCCAAGGTGAGATAAAAATCATTGGCATTGAGAAAGCTCAAGGAAGTGAGAAGCCAGGGTCTTGACAGTGAGAACACAGAAATGGCAGAGAATGATTTCAGTGTGTGAGCCAGGTGCCAGTCTCCCGGGGACGGCGGAAGGGCAAGTGTGATGGCTAAGTATGACAAGAATGGAAGGATGACAAAGAGGGGAAGGAACTTGTGCCTGGGGGGAGGGGAGGCAGTCGCAGTGATCGTTGCCTACTTGTGATACAGTCTCTGTGAGAACAGTTCGCTACAGCCAAACTGCAGCATTTTAATACCCATTCAACAACAGCACTGCAATGTTGCCCACAACGTTGCTCCATTTTGCCATAAAACCATAACAACAGTCTTGTGTTTTCCTCTGAGTCAAGTATTTTCCTTCCCCAGTATGTAATAACTGTAATTAATGATGCTCCTTCTCCTAAACTAAACTTATACAAAGCAGACACTGCAGGGTTCCAGCTCCTGGGGATCCCCCTGAAAAAACACACCCACGACCTCACAGGGGAATAGCACCAGAGGAAGGAGGGCAGACTTCCTCACTTTGAGCAATAGGGGAGAGATCAGGGTAGCTTGCACAGAACACCAAAGGAGCGCAGGAATTGGGAGATGCATTCTAGGGTTTGGGGGGAAGACGTTCTTAATACAGCGATTCCCATGAGTGGAGAGAGGTGGGGCGAGAGGGATGAGAAGGGAGCAAAGACAGCGGGTGGAGGTGGGTTTTGAAGTAAAGTTAGAGAGCTTGATCAGTGTCTATTCCCGGGTTTGGCCTTTATCCTCAAGCTACTGAAATATTTCAGGCCCGGGAATCATATCACAAACCTTGGATTAGAGAGAGATTGTCCTGGTTTCTGGGAGGAGAATGGACCGAAGGTGAGCCAGGAGATGGCCGAGGAGGCCACCAGTGTGCCTTTAACGCAGTGACGTGTCTGCACCCGGTGCAGCTCACACTCACAGCCCAGCATGTCATCCCCTGTGTCAGCTTCTGAATGTCCTGCTGTTCCAAGTCTGTCACTCGCTGAACAAATCAGAGGCAGTCCAGGCCTGCTGTCAACTCAGCTGGTTAAAATCCATGCACCGGACCGGCTCATGGGTATACAACCTGTGTAGTTGTGTAGAGCCCCCGTGCTCAGAAGGGTCCTCACCTTTGGTATAATGTTCTTTTGTTAACAATTTGAAATTCATTTTACACTGAACCCCACAAAATATGTAGAGAGTCCCACCTCCAGCAATCCATGGATGGGAGCCTTTGAATAATTCTTCAAACCCTAGAGCAAAATGGCCTGTGGACTTTTAGGAATCATTCCCTGTTTAAGAATAGAAAGTCATCAAGCTTTCCAAAAACAGAGCCAAGAGCTGGTCTTCCCTGAGGCTGGGAATGGACTCTCTGAGGGCTGGCTCTGACCTGCCTCTCCTCAGCTGCTGTGCTACCTGGCACCTGGATGGCAGCCAGAGTGCGCTTCAGCTCAGGGGAAGAGGTGGAGAGCATTCTTGACTTTCTGCAGAATTAAACACTTGGGGAAACTTCAGGAAGAAAGCACTTGGTAAGAGGTAAAGCTCGTTGGCCCACTGGCCCTGCTTGTGGTCCGGCTCCTTCTCATGTTCACGGTTCTCAGCGTGTTTATTCTCATCTTTCCAGGGGCCAGAGGACAAGTTTAAATTTCTTATTTCCTCTAGGGAGCCTGGAGGGAGGCATCAGGCACCAAATACAGGAAATCATGTGGAGAGGATTTCTTATTTATTACAGGCCCCATATTACTTCCCTCCCCCACCTCCAGTCACACGGGGCCTCCGGGACTTTTCCTGCAGCAGAGGACAGAAGGCGGTTCACCTCTGCTCCCCACGGAAGCCTGGGAGAGTCAGGAGCATCTGAAGTCTGGGCTTGTGAAAAACCCCACCCTCTTCTAGTTGTGTGATTGAATGGGAGGCCCTTAAGTTTCATCTCACCCGAGAGGTCTGGGGAAGATCTTCAGGAAAGGGTTAAACTTCAGGAGCACAGAAAAGGAAGGTAGGTGCTGGCATTGTTTTGCTTTGTCTTGTCAGTTATGAATCAAGCTCTTCTGAAGTATGTATGTATGTCCATATGGCATTTCCTGTCAACCTGCGTGTTGCGAATTAGGGTTAGATTTACTGATTTACAAGACTGAGGGGAGAAGGGGTGAGAGAGAACACGACATTTGGATTTTTTAAATCTGTATATCTTCCCATAAAGACTGCTAACGAGGATGGTCATAGACCATGATGTCAATCCTTATTTAATTTAATTTGGAGTGCAAATCACATTAGAAGTTGCATTTTTTAAAAAGAAGTAAAATTTTTTTGGATTTTGTAGTATAAGGGAGTTTACCAAATGCTTTTTCTTTTCAATAATATAGACCTCTATCATGAGCTTTTTTTTATTTCCTTCTGAGTTTTGCAATTTAAGATATACCAGAGTTGACGGAGGATTTTCCAGTGGAAATAGGAACAGGTATTTCTAACTTAGAGTACTTGTGCATTATAATCTGGTGTATTTCCATGTTGTTTTCTAGGATTTTCCATGAAACAGTTGTCCTTCCTGAGGCTTCCTAAAATTCAGTACAAGTGGTTGACAACAAATATCAAGTGATAGCTGAGAAGGCTGCTTTGATTTCCTGTTATAAGCAGGGATGGTGCTCACTTAACTGGTTGTTCTTGTTGGTCACTGTTGGGGTTCAAGGTGATGGGTCAACTGAGACCCAGGGAGGGATCAAGGTCTATTCAAGTAGCACTACATATTCCTCTGAATTAATGTGTTTAGCCTTTGATGTATTTATTGTTTCACTATGTCCTCAAAGCCAGCCTTTCCTCTAAGAGAAATAATGTATACTGAATTCATAGACTATCCACCTCTTTATGCTTATTTATTGAACATCTACTATTCTTCCCTAGCTGATTAGTTCAGATCCTCATAACTTCCTATGACTTATGTATTTTATCAAGTCGTTCTGAAGAAGATGTGTGTGTGTCCATATGGCATTTCCAGCCAACCTGGGCATCTTGGGTTAGGGTTAGATTTTCTGATTTACAAGACTGAGTGGAGAAGTAGTGAGAGAGAATATGACATTTGGATTTTTGAATCTATACATCTTTGGGTAAAGACTGCTAACCAGGATAGTCACAGGTCAGAATGCTGATTCTTATTTTCTTTGGAGTACACATCTCATCAGAAACTTCATTTTTAAAAAACATTAACATTTTTGGGGAGTACAGGTTCCCCTCCCTCTATCCTTCATATCCTGCTGGGGGGTTCTTAGGGAAATGCAGTTCTGATGCTGTCTCTCTCAGTGAAATACTTCTCTCGCACTCTGCTGCTTACAGCCTACCTCTACCTACTGTGTACTCTGGGGTCCACTTAGGTGGATCAGGCATCACTTATGAGTGATCATTTGGGAACAGATTCTCCACTCCCTCCCCAGAATTATTGAATCTGTATTTTAACCAGGTCACTGGGCGATTCACATACACATTAAAGTTTGAGAAGCACTGTGGACAAGACCTTCAAGATCTGCTCCTTGTCACCCCGCCAACCTCACTTTCTCACCACCTGACCTCCTGGCTGTACTGAGCACCTTCCACCTCCTGTGTGTGTGGGGGGGATGCCTGCCTGTTTCTACGCGTGCTGCTGTCCCTGCTCCGGGCTCCTCCACTCATCTGATTCGCTGTCTTCCCTTCCCTCTTCCAGTCTCCTCCTCCTACTCGGTGGCCCACTGCTCTGCAATTTGTATGGCTCTTGGTGAAATGTTTTTGTCATAGCCTTTAGCACACGAAGTGATGGTTGCCATGTATATGTTCATTCCGAGGAGTTGTCTTTTATTTCTGAACCCATAGCACTCAGCACAATGCCTGGCACACAGCTTGTCCTCAGTAATTGTTTGTTGAATGAATAAACAAACAAATGAATGCATCCATTATGTGAAGAACTCAACTTACTTATTAGACTGAGAACTACAGTTTGAAGTTCTCCAAGGACACTACCAATCCCTGTAACATTTTCCCACACTCCCCTTTCCAAGACTTGGCTGGGTTCCTTCTTTTAGCAAATATTCTGAGTACGTACTATGTGCCGCACCTGGTAGAATCTATTTCTTTGTGTCTCTGTGGGTAGCCTCTCCCCTGAGGCATTTCCCCATCAGTGTCCCTCATTCGCTGCCACTGTGAGTCAAGGATTTACTGAGCACCATTTACCCGCAGGCAGTGTGCCCTGGGCTTGGGGTGTGACGCAAACAGGCGATGGGAGTCCTGCCTCCACACAGCTCTCACGGGAACCCTTACTCTATCCTTCTCCCTACAAACGAGCCAGATCCCTAAGAAATATTTGCTCATCCAAGTAAAGTCCTGGAGAGCCGGAAGGCAGTGTGGGTCTGTGGAAGGAAAGTTGAACTGAGTTTTGGGGTCTCAGATTTAGTCCTGTGCCTACAACTCTCTTGCTGTGTGACTGTGGGTGGATCCATATGATTCTCTGATTTCTCAAGTGTTGAGTAAGACAGAGTGTAATGGGGAAGAGAAGCCCCTCACTTTCTAGGGAGCCAGAGAAGACCAGACCCAGGGAGCCTCTGCGCTCACATTCTCTTGTGCCACGTGATAATTGGAGGGGCAGTGCTCTATAGTTTTTTTTTTTAGTCAGATCAGCAAAGAGATATTTTACAAGTCATTTCATTACTATGCCCGTTTGCTCAGCCCTTGACATTAATATGGCCCTTTGAGACCTTCCCGGGAACACAGAATGTCAGTGGCTGTCTGGGGATCCGTGCCCTGCAGCTCAGAGGAATCCACCAGGCATCTGTGTCGGGTGTAGAGTTGGTCTGAAGTAGGTCAGCAGAGGATGGAGGCAGTGCCATCCTTGAGCGTCTCTGCGCTGGGAGAGCAGCCAGGAGAGAAGGAAGCGACTCTACCAGGAGGTGCCTGGAAAATCTAGAAGCTGGTAGATCTGCAGCTAGTGTCTCACACTGACCCTTACCGCAGCAGAGTTGCAAGTACTTTCTTTCTGCTTACATGTGGGATTCTTCATTTTCCACCTAAAGATGTTCATCTAGGCCAGATTTCGCCTAGAATCAAATGTTGGGGCAAGGTACAGTTTCATTTGCCCCAGGCTGTGTACTGCCCAGGAGCGCATGGACAACTGAGAGAAAGAAAATTCAGTAGAACCTTCATAGCTGACCACCCCCTACGCTGACCACCCCCTTAAATTGCCCTACACTTTGTAGACTGGACACGTGCCATGTGTATGTATCAGTACAGTAGGCCGCGTTCCTTATGCTGACCACCTCCATTTTTTATAGTCCCATGGGGGTCAATGTACAGAGGTTCACTGTACTTCCTGCTTGCTCTCAAGACCCAGGTCTTGGGCTTCGGCCGATGCGACCTGCCTAGGCACTCTCAAGTGACCGCTTGCTCTCTCTTTAAGCCTTTGTTTCTTGCGCTCCCATCATCCACAGCTGCCAGATGAGAAGCCTCAGGACCTCCTGAATTCCTTCTTGTTGTTCCCAGATCTCTCTGCATGCCTACCTTGTCCACAGCTGCCTTTCAGCAGCCAAACGCTTTCTTGTAGGTCACTTTTTAACCAAAGTTACACTAATCTCTATTAATTAGAATAAGTTGCAGCAAACTCTCATGGGAGATTTCTAGTGGCCACCACAGGTCTCAGGCTGTATCTGAGATCAGCCTTGCCTGTATCTGGCTCAACACTTCTTTCTTCATTAGAGGCATGTGGGGGGCTAGAAAGAGGCAGAGCTGGTTTTGAATCCCCCATCTTGAACAAGTAATTATATCTTCCTTGAACAAGTAATTGTATTAACAAAACTAAGTCTTAGTTTTGTTTCTAAAAATATGTGCTAATATTTAGCATACAAGTTTGCAGAGAAGATCAATTAGCTAAAATTTTTACTATATTTCTTCAAAAAAAAAAAAATATACCAGATCTTAAAAGACGAGGCTGGTTCAGATGGTGAAAATGAGAAAATCATCATTCATGTGCTATTTGAAGGACCACACAGAGGACATTGGAAGTAAGAAATGAGTAGCGCAGAACATGAAGGCTGCCTTCAAATATTTAAAGGATTCTTGGTGTGAGAAAAGAGATGGCCAGCCGGGGATCAATGAGTGGAAATTATAGGGTAACAGATTTCAGCTCAATGTGCGGAAGGAGTTGCCCACCATCTGAATGGTCTAAAAATGAGTGAACTGCCTTGTGGAGTGGTGAACGCCCTGTCCCGGGCAACGTTCCAGCACCCTGGAAGACTGATCAGTGGCCGGGGTGTTCCCAAAGGGATGGCCACGTTGGGTGGAGTCCGGGTGATGACCTCAAAGGTCCTTTCCCGTTCAAGGCTATCAAGAGTCTCATGATATCAGTGCCCAATCCTAAGCCACCAAATGAAGCTCTTCAAAAATACCTTCAAGCTGGGGTGATGACAGCTGACTTCTTACCAGCTAGCCTACTACCTACCTGCTATAGTAAGTTTAAAATAGGGTCTTTGCAACAATAGGGTAGGTCAGACTTCCAGGAAAAGCATAAAAGACAGAACAATGAGGATGGAAAAGTTCACTCCAAACCACTCTTCTTGGATTACTCTTTAACTAGACTGTGGGTTACATCTTGTGCTGCAAGCACATTCCTATTTGATGGAAAATTGCCACATTTTAATACATACGCAACCCAAGCAGAGTCAGGCCCAGAACAGCAAGGCTCAGAGCTTCGCCTAGGATTTCTCCTCTATCTGTGGAATAGAAACATGACTATCTGGATGGGAGTTCTTAGCCATTCAGAAGTCTACTTTAAAAATAAGTGGTTCTACCATCTTCTAAATGGCAAGGACTTTGAGTTTGACTTTTGGGGAAAGGAAAGAACTGGCTGGAGCCATCCACCTGCTCTGTGGAAACTTCACAGGCCCCTGCCTTCTACCCACTTTTCCTTTGCTGTTAAATAAGCCACACAATAGCAGCCTCTCTGTCAGACCTGAAGACTTCCTGAGAACCCAGAATTGAGCCTAGGTAGGCACTGAATTCCTCATCAAATGCTCCAGGCTGTCCAGGGATTTTTGTTAATACTTTATCCTTCACAGAGCTGAAAGAAGTGGTTGGTCTTGCAGTTTTGCAGCCTCACGTGTTTCTGGAGATGCTCAGACAGGATCTCAGAATTCTTTTGCTTTCTTCCATTTTGCTTTGAGATCCTGGGGAAAGAAAGCAACAGCTCTTTCAATAGAAATGGGTATCAGTAAATGCTGCATTTTGTCAAATCAGAACAAAGCCATGATATGCCTTATTCTTGAGGTTTGCCTAAGCCTGCTTTCTTAAAAACAACAATTAAAAAGAAATCCCTTCGATATGTAGTCAACTGTGCAGGACGAAAATCATAGAAATCCTTGCAGACTAGTACGTTTATTTTTAGATGCACATCAGCCTACCCAGCATAGCAAAGCAACTGTCTAATGTCCGAAGCGTGGCCCTGGGAATTTCCTCTAACAAGGCTGTGTTTCCGCCCATTGTTACAGCACAAAGGGCAGCAGGAGGCCTGAGTGGAGGCTCAGGCTAACCCCACCTAGAGTAGAATCTGGAACCTGTCATCCCTTCGGGTGATGTGGTCCTGCGTGCCCCGTCAAGAAGGAGGGCTCTGTCAGCTCTAGGAAAACGCGAGTGAGCAGTCATGAAAGATTATTTCATCTAAAAATATCCCAGAGACCAGTGATGGCACAGCCAAAGTCAAGGCTCCGCCTTTTATTTGCAGTTGGGGATCCAACCCTCACCTGTGCTAGGAAGCTGATTCTGGTCTAGCCATGAACAAAGAAGCCATTAGAATCACAATTAATAAAGGAGTTTTGAGCAGCGCCTGTGGCTCAGTGAGTGGGGCGCCGGCCCCATATGCTGAGGGTGGCGGGTTCAAACCCAGCCCCGGCCAAACTGCAACAAAAAAATAGCCGGGCGTTGTGGCGGGCGCCTGTAGTCCCAGCTGCTCGGGAGGCTGAGGCAAGAGAATCGCGTAAGCCCAAGAGTTAGAGGTTGCTGTGAGCCGTGTGACGCCACGGCACTCTACCCAAGGGCGGTACAGTGAGACTCTGTCTCTACAAAAAAAAAAAAATATATACTTACCCATAGTTCCAAACACACATATCCATCCACACACACAGGAAAGCAAGTATCAGATACCAAGTCACTCAGACCTTTGCTATTATCCTAGGCCAGTTTCTGATCCTTGCTTTATTCATTTACAAAATAGATGCAACAGATTGCACATTTTACTAGTTTCGGGATAAATAAGGTACAGTGTTGCCAATAATCTGACCCAAATTAGACTTTTGCTTTAGGTTTTTCATCTTGGTTCTAATATGCTTTGAGCTCCTTACAAGAAACTAATGTACAAATGTTTACTTTCAAGTCTCCAGAATTGTTTTGTTTGATTTTATTGCTACTGCAGAAAAAGAAGCCGAATTCATTACTTTATGCACACACTTTACTGTCAGAGCCTTTCATGCCTTTGTCAAACTCTCCCCACCCCTGGGAAAGGTAGCTGCATTATTGCTTGAAGTTGCTATATTCAATGTTGCATCTGGGAGACTCCACAGAAGATGAAGAGGTGGGACTCAGGTCTGAACACAGCAGTCCACACCCACCCTGCCCTGTTTCAAGGCTGCAATCTGCATTCCAGAGCCCTGGCTCTATCCCCTACAAAATCAAAGACCCAAGGAGCAAGGGGCTCCTGCACGTACAGATGTCAGCCCCGAGACAGGATGGGGCTGCTGGGCTGTGCTGGCAGGTGGATGTCCAGGCCTCCTCCAGGTCCTCAGATGCAGGAAAATGTATTTCAGCCCTTTGGTGAGAATGCGAGAATGTAAGTAAAAATGCCTTTATGGATTGTTTTGTTTGTGAGTGTTTATTATCAGACACCCCTCAGGGGTTCACAGGGCAGGTTGCGAATGTCCAAAGTGGGGCCTGGGAATTTCCTTCCACAAAGCCTGTGCTTCCTCTCTTTGTTACTCCTCAAAGAACAAGTCGAAGCATTACTAGAGATCCTTGCTTAACCCTTTCCCCTGCTCCACATCACAGAGAACTCACATGGCCAGCTGTCTGAGAGGCAAAACAATTTGTGGAGATGGGTTGTGTGTGTGGACCTGCAGGCACACACGTACGTGGTGTGGGCTGATGGAGAGGAAAAAGGTAAAACACAATACATATAAAATCTTGTTTTAAAACCTTTTCATTAAGGGTGGCACCTGTGGCTCAAGGAGTAGGGCGCCGACCCCACACACTGGGCCAAAAACTGCAAAACAAACAAACAAACAGGGCGGCGCCTGTGGCTCAGCGAGTAGGGCGCCGGCCCCACATGCCGAGGGTGGCGGGTTCAAACCCAGCCCCGGTCAAACTGCAACCAAAAAATAGCCGGGCGTTGTGGCGGGCGCCTGTAGTCCCAGCTGCTCGGGAGGCTGAGGCAAGAGAATCGCGGAAGCCCAGGAGTTAGAGGTTGCTGTGAGCCGTGTGACGCCACGGCACTCTACCCGAGGGCGGTACAGTGAGACTCTGTCTCTACAAAAAAAAAAAAAAAAAAAAACAAACAAACAAACAACAACAACAAAACCTTTGCTTTAAGTGTCATGCTTGCACCTAAGCATTGCTCAGACCAGATAAAACTTCTACTTTCTTTATCATAATATGCATCCTTAATGCAAATGCTGACACACACTCATGCATTGCAAGTGACAGTGCAGAGGCCAGGTGGTTGTACAATCGAAGGCCATAGAAGTTTAGAAGAGGGCCACGAGCCCTCACTCAGTCTGAGACTTTTCAGTTAACCCCAGAGATATTTTCACTCTGTCTTCTCTGTCCTCAGATCTCCAAGCACAGCATGGCCGAGCCCCTGCACACACACAACACAGGTGCACCGCCCACACTCCACGCTCTCGGGAGGCTTTGCCTCCTCAGGGGGTACAGTTCCCCTTGACCTTCTCGCCACTGACTCCATGCCGGCTTCAGTTTAACACCTGTCTCTTCATTCTCCTCTCCTGTTCCAAAGGAAAGGGGCCCCTCCCTGCTCCCAGAGCTCACCTCTCCTTCCCCCCTACTTTTGGATCTTTCCCACATCATTTAGTTGTGCTTAGGTTCTGCTCATTTTAAAACAACAGAAGCATCTTTTCCCACCCATAAGCCCCTCCAGATCCTTTTCTATCTTTTTCCCTCTCTGCAAAATTCTCGAAGGAACTATGGGAGTTCGCATCATCGCCCACATTCACCTGTTCTGTCTCCTCCTTGCCGGTGGACTTTTTTTTTTTTTTTCCTTAGGTAGAGTCTCACTATGTCACCCTCAGTAGAGTGCTGTGATCTCACAGCTCACAGTAACCTCAAACTCTTGGGCTTAAGCCATTCTCTTGCCTTAATCTCCCCACTATCTAGGACTACAGGCGCTCGCCACAATGCTAGCCCGGCTATTTTTTTGTTGTTGTTGTAGTTGTCACTGTTTAGCAGGCCCGGGCCAGGTTTGAACCCACCACCCTGGATGTATGTGGCTGAGCTACGGGCACCCCCTCTCACTGGTGCACCTTAGTGAACACTTTTCCCAAGATTATCGCTGACCTCTGCATCCTCAAATCCACCTTGCTTGATCAGCAGCAGGATTTGACCCCGTTGAATGCCACCTCCTCTGTCCTCATCCCTGCCTTCTGGGACAGCACGGGCTCCTGGCTTTCCTCCTATTTCTCCGCCTATGACTTTTTTTTTTTTTTATTAAATCATAGCTGTGTACATTAATGTACCCCATACATCATGGGTTTTATATACAATTCGAAATATTTTCATCAAACTGGTTAACATAGCCTTCACCGCATTTTCTTAGTTATTTTGTTAAGACATTTATATTCTACACCTAGTAAATTTTGCATGTATCCTTGTAAGATGCACCATAGGTGTGGTCCCACTGATTTACCTCCCTCCACCCAGCCTCCCTCCTCCCCTCCTCTCCCTCCCCCCCCATGTATACCATAGAATATTATGCAGCCTTCGAGAAAGATGGACACTTTACCTCTTTCGTGTTTACATGGATGGAGCTGGAACATATTCTTCTTAGCAAAGTATCTCAGGAATGGAAGAAAAAGTATCCAATGTACCCAGCCCTAGTATGAAACCAATTTATAGCTTTCATATGAAAACTATAACCCAATTATGGCCTGTGACTTCTTGATGCAGTTTCCTCAACTTCCCAGGGGTCATCCCCTGGGCCACCTTCTCTTCTCTATCCACACATTCCCCTGCTGTAGTTCACACTTCTGCCTAGAATTCTCTTTTCTCCCTTCCCTGACAAGTAAATTATCCCCAAAAGCTCATTCTGAGCATCACCAGACCACTTCCATTCCACGTTCTCCTCATTCCTGTGCATAACTGATCTCTCTTCTGGGCCCCTCCCAGCACTTTTTCAGGGCTCCCTCGTGGTGCTTTTGACATCTGCATTCTCAATACTTGTTCATACATGCTTCTTTCCTAGAATATGAGGATGCTGTTTTATCCATCTTTTTCTATCTAACCCCTAGCAAGGTACCTGGCACATAACTTTCAATAAATGTTCGATAATGACTTAGAATGCTGGGCGGCACGTGTGGCTCAAAGGGTAGGGCACTGGCGCCATATACTGGAGGTGGTGGGTTCAAACCTGGCCCCGGCTAAAAACTGCAAAAAAAAAAAAGTTAGAAATGCTCACGTATCATTTTAAAAATGACACATCCTTGAGCTGAAATAACGTCTCGTACCATTTGGGATAGATGTGTTAATAAATTTTAATTTTAATACAACATTTTAGATTTTAAGCTACTTGTATACAGGCTGTTCACACATTTTCACTTTTTCTTAAAATTGAAACTACAGCTCAACACCTTCTATTGAAATTTTCAAATTCTCTTTAAAAGCAGAAATGAAAGAAACTTGGATTTCACACTGTATCAAATCTCCACTGGGGGGGAATTTCTGAAAGTGCCATGCATGACACTGTGTGTTCATGTACCCAAAGCAGGGTTGCCATGGCGTAACAAGCAGAATGAATATTGTGTCAAGGTCACCACTTCACTGTGGATACTGGTCTTGAGTAAAATTTTCTACAGCAACACCTGCAGAATTCATCCACTCTCCTCTCAAAACCACAGAGATTGATTTACAGAGTTGTCTGAAGGAGAACCGTGCTGACCACAGAGACTGAGCCTGGACACTGAGCCCGTACAGAATCTCCCCACTCTCCTGTGTCCCAGGAGTATGTAGGGCAGGGATGCGTCCCAGAGGACAAGGCCAGAGGCTCACTCAGCTCTTGGTGGCAGATGGTAGGCCACATCCTCTGTTGGGGCTGTGCAGATCTGAAGGCATAGGCTATTTATTTTGAAAAATCTCATCCCTTTAAAAATCTTTTTTAAAATAACAGGCATATAATATACAAGGATAAGAAAGGTGTAAATGACATGTAAAATACTGAAGATAAAAAGCCTGGTTTGTCCAGGGGTGATCTAGAGACTAGCAGTAGACGGACAACTAGAGTCCCGGCCAAAATGTGGATTCCCACGCTTCCCCTGGATCCATTAAACTGAATCCTGTGTGTGTGGAAAGGGGGCTGGGGCAGGAAGGGGAACAGTGCTGCAGAATCCTTAAATCCTTATTTTTCAACCTTGGAAAGTACTTCCAAAGTTTGATGCACATTTAGTCAGGCATAAAAAACAATATTTAGAAAACTTCTACCAGCTTTCTTTAGAAAAGTGTTTACACTGGTGGCATAGGGGCCCCTCCCTACATTACTTTCTGTAGGTTAATGATTTTGCAGTCTAGGCTCATCTTTGCAGGGACATTCTCCTGGCTGAATTTGTAACCCTTGCCTGGGCTCCGTGGTTAGCAGTGAATCTTGTATAGTTTTGTACCATCCTTAGCTCTGGTGCCCGTTTAACATTCCATTCCTTTATGTCTAAGCAGTTTATCTGGAAGCACAGTATAGTATAGCGGTAAAATTGGGTTTGAGATTGTCTCCCAAGTTCCTTGATTTGTTTGGCTTTTGATCTATGTAGTTTTTAAAAGAGTGTTGGCTAGTTGTTTAACCTTCTGAACCTCCCTTTCTAACGTGGGAGTAGGTAACTGGTGTGTAGAGTATTGTGGAGATTAGATGGCATTATGCTTAAAAGTGTTTTCAAAAAATACTTAGCACAGAGCCTGTGATGAAGTTGGTTGTCAAAAGAGATAGAAATTGATGATCACAACAGTATCATTGCCACCAACTTGCTGTAAGAAATAAATCAGGTTTTACAGTTTCCCAGACTCACGGATGATTTACGTTTTACAGTGTTAAGATGATATTCTTTAGGTGCTCAGAAACATTTTTCCAGTGAATGAATATGTCATTCATGAACATGAGCGAATTTATTGGTAAAAAGGATAGGATTTTTAAAATACAAATATGTAACCAAACTGCCAACACAATCTGACATGTGACCTGAGAGCCAGCCTGGGCTGCTCTTGATAAAACATAGTAGTTTTTTGCAAAAATCCTCCATTTTCCCCCCAGATTGTAAGTTCTCCTTACTTTCTCAGACAGTTCTACCTATATGTTTAAGTTTCATGCCTGATATAAATTACTAAATCCATGTTTTTTTTCTCCTTTTATTTGATACCAATATTTAGTCAATCATTTTCTAGGTGGCAATTTTTAGGAACATGTAGATTTATTTATTATAATGGATTGTCCTTCAAAAAGAAGGCCTCTACTTAAGAAATTGGCTAATATATACTGATATACCCCAGTTCTATTTTTAACCTGAATAATTAAACCACCAAACCACAACATCTACACACAGACATGAGCACAGGTGCATGTATACGCACACACTTTAGTGGTTAGGAATGGGGGATCTTAGCTGTGGACTTGTAAGGTATTATATCAAAGAAAGAGAAGGGGAGACGAGAAAGAAATATTAGCAGGCTAGAGAAGAAATAAGGAGATTTGGGGGGGGGACAAAGAGAGAAACAGAAACTATGGATTAAAAAGTGTCCCATATGGAGGCTTCTAATGACAGTAGCATCTTAGGATCATCTGGGCTGTTTCGTTGCTTAGCACTGAGGTCTCAGTACCCACCAGGCTCTGCTCTGAGCACTTGATATGTGTTCCCTCATTTAATTTGAGAAAATTGCACCACTATCTCCATTTTACATATAGAAAACTGAGCATCAGAGAGGTTAAGTAATTTGCCAAACCTTATATAGCTAGTAAGTGGTAGGGTAGGACTTCACCCCAATAGCCTGGAGCCATAGTCCATGCCCTTCACCTCTCATGGCATCCCTAATGCTGTGCTGCCTTGTGGGTTTATTTGTAATGAACATTGGCAGGATGCATGCTTGCTCTGGGCAGGACACTGTGCTACGTGCTGGGCACGCAACAGTAGAGGACCAAGGTCCTGCCCGGGAGTGGGGCGCAGCCGGAGGTGGGGGTGCTGCAGGACATTGGAGGAAGCCAGAAAGAGACCATTATAATGCAGTTTAGTAAGTGCTTTGACAGAGAGAAGGGGTGCAGGGAGCTGTAGACAAAACTAGAGTGAGTCACAGGAGACTTCTTGCAGGGAATGAGCTAGAGCTGGGCTTGACAGATGCTGGAGGAGTTGGACACTAGACATGGAGGAAGGAAGAAGTTCCGGGGAGAGGCCTGGAGAACACAGTCCTTACAGGGTACTAAGGTGGTCCAGAAAAGTAAAATGAGAAGAAAGGAATGATTAGCTTGAATGTGGAAATTGCTTCACAACGCATGCACCTAGCAAAAATTATGTTGTGCACCATAAATATTATTTTCCAACTGTGTGTCAATAGAGCTGAGGGGTAAAGGAAGGAGGGGAAAAGGCAAAGTTTGGTGTGTGGTTGGAAGATCTAATAATGAAATGGTGCAGCTGTGACAATTGTGTTTGTCTTTGGGGGGAGGCAAGAGACATCCCATGGACTGGCGCAGGAGCCCACCCACCTGCCAGGGTTTCTCTGAGTGCATCCAGAGGCTCAGACTCAAACCAACCAGGCCTGGGAGCAGGTGTCAGTAGCTTTTTAAAGTGAGAACCACTATAGCCAAAAAAACTAATCATGCTATACCTCAGTGGTCGTTAAATTTTTGTGGGCATCAGGATCACCTGGAGGACTTGTTGAAACATCCATTACCGGGTTCCACTCCCAGAGTATTTGATTCCGGAGGTCTGGAGTGAACTCTAGAATTTGCATCTGTAACAAGTTCCCAGGTATTGCTAATGCCTCGTGTTGGGTGCACACACATGCTCTGTCTACTGAGCAGAGTTTGAGTGTGAAGCCAAGAACTTGGCCAAAATTATTTGGGTGATTCTTGGGTCACATTAAAATTTGAAATTTCCTGGGAGGTAGAATTACTAACTTTCTAGTCTTCTTCACTATAAATGATCCCTTAACTTTTAAATCTTTTTGTACAAACATATAAGAAAATCCAACCCAGGTATTCTTGATATTCTGGTTCATTTTTGGTATGGAAGTAGTGAAAATATAGTGATTTGCAGGGTTCTTTGCGAGTTTAAATATCAGCCCTTTAAAACTTCTATGTGCAAAGCAGGAAGTTACTTGTTACCTAGAGTAAACACTTGAGCCAAAAGTTTGCCCCGTTGGAGGGGTTTAGAGCTACGGCTTTTGAGCAAGTTTCTCCACTTAGAAGAGTCTGTGAGTCTTTACAAAATGAGCTACCTATGTGGAAATAGGAGATGTGTGTCTCTGAATGTGGCCCAATTGGTGAAGTCTGAAATATATCACAAGGGCTGCTGTTTCCTCCTTGATAGATAAGACAGGAAGAGGCTGGAAATCCAAAATCCTCTGGAGCAAGGGAGGATTGGAAGGACAGATAGGGCCTATGTGTTTACATTCTTCTTTGCTTACAAAATCCACCAAAAAAATAAACAAAACAACCCCTCCCCCCAGCTATCTTCTTTAATGTTGTGGTCACAAACTAAATTTCTCACACCAACGATTTGGAAGAAATAGGTTAATGTGAAAAATAGCAGGTGGCAGAATTTAATCTTTAACACAAGAGAATGGTAAATCAGAGTTTGGCCCCTGGGACTTGAAATACAGTTGTCCCTTGGAATATGTATGGAATGGGTTCCAGGAAGCCCCCTCCCTCTCATATGCCAAGATCTGCTCATACTCCAGACTCAAAGAAGTTGGATTTGCAGAACTCGCATATCCGGAAAGCCAGCCCTCTGTCTATGTGGGTTCCACGTCCCTGGAATACTGTACTTTTTGGTCCATAATTGATTGGGGGTGTGGAACCTGCAACTATGAAACATCTAATGTATTTATTTTTTAAAAATCCACACATAAGTGGACCTGCACAGTTCAAACCCATGAGGCTCAAGAATCAGCTGCAACTGCAAATCATAAGAAACCAAGTTCCTGTTAGGGTTTTGTAATCAGTCTGATAGCCTCTACTCCTCTATCTATTAATATAGCATCAAAATACAAACACCATTCAGAATGTCTGGAAGTAGCTAGAAATCCTCTTTCATCTCAAGTGGGTTCAAGGCTGGGTGTGGTGGCTCACGCCTGTAATCCCAGCATTCTGGGAAACCGAGGAGGGTGAATTTGCCTGAGCTCATGAGTTCGAGATCAACCTGAGCTAAAGTGAGACTCTGTCTTTAAAAAAAAAACAGGGCACTGTGGCAGGTGCCTGTAGTCCCAGCTACTTGAGAGGCTGAGGTAAGAGGATCACCTGAACCCAAGAGTGTGAGGTTGCTGTGAGTTGTGACACCAGAGGACTCTACGGGGGGCAAGAAAGTGAGACTTTGTCTCAAAACAAAACAATAACAACAACAAAAAAACCCAAAGTGGATTAAATTTCATTTACTACCTCGATTACATATAGAAGAAATAAGCTAAATATGTATTGGAAAATTTTTCAATCTATGCAATTTTTCACATTTAAACTGTGAAATTAATTAGCTGAAGCTCCCCATTCCATATCCTCACAAACAAAATTCAAACTTTAATGAAAGTCACTTTTGAATTTTAAAACAATAAGTTCAAAGGAAATTACAAACTATAATTGGAATCAACAGTGATTGTATAAAAAGGAAATAAACAGAAAACTACTTTCGTTGAGACAGAGAAACAATAAACTTTTATTAACTTAGTTTTTCCCCTCATTTAATTCTCGGACAGATTTTAGTTGAAGTCAACTACACTGACTTAATTGTCTACTTATTTACTGTGTGTTTCCATAAATCCTCCCACGCCCCTCAATCCAGAGGTCCCCGCCATTTCTTATGCCCCACCACACCTCTGAGCCCACCTTGGTGGCAGCCCCAGCTTCATTCCCGCCTGCCCTCAATCCAGATACCCTGAGACTGAACTCTGAACAGACGATGTTAAAGCAAGGCAGAAGAGAATCAATAATTTGAGGAAGCAGGGATGAATTCCTGGGACTTCTTTTGACATACACAATCAGAAAAATTGGAAAAATGAAAACATAAGGCCAGTGCTGGGGAGAGGGGAGGGATCCCTGTGAGGCATTTTGTGGTAGAACACGTGTGGTAGTCTCCAGTCTAGTGTTTTTCAGAGTTTGGTCGGTACAGGGATCAAAGGGTCAACTGGAAAACTTGTTAATAATGAAGATTCCATTCTGAGACACCACGTGGAGACAGTAGGAAAAAATGTCTTAGACAGGGCCCTGAAATTCTGGTCAGTGGACCCCCCCAAGGGGTTATTAAGCAGCCTACCTGTGCGAATTACTGTCACTTAATTTAAAGTGCTGATCCCTGCCCACCAAGACACTACTTCCAGTGAGGAGGTAAATGCCAAGATTTCAGCAAAGGTTTAAGACACAGCTCACTTTCCAGTGGGCTCATCTACCAGAATCTGTTTCCTTTGTGACAGCAATTCCAAAGTTTCTCAATCTCATGGGATTCCTAGATGAGAGTAAAATATCACAGAAATAGGCAAGTACTACTTGCCAGTCAACAGTGTTCATCAAGGGTTGGAGGAATGTGGGAGGCAGCCCCCATACTGATGGGCCACTGGTGAGCTGGTGTGTGGTGGGGTCTGAGACCAGCGTGAGAGAAGGAAAAAGAGGAAGATGATCTAGAAGCACCCAGAACACTGTCTGTCTTCTAGGAAAGCATTTACAGGGTATTCATGGGAATTTGTTCTTCAGAAACACAAAATTAAACTGTAAATCATGTTTGTGCACGAGCTTCATGGGATAGAACACATTTCTGGTTATTGATAGCGTCTAATACAGCAGGCCCAGCCTTTATTCAAAGTCTAGCTTTCTGCAGTTGTTACCTGAGGTCAAATGCAGAATGAAAATATTTGATAGAAAATTCCAGAAGTAATTTATAATTGTTAAATTACATGCTATTCTACGTGGCATGATGAAATCTCACACTGTCTCATGCCATCTCACCTGGGATGCGAATCATCCCTCTGTCCCCACCTGTTGGCCACTCAGTAGCCATGTTGGTAATCAGATGGTCTGGCCCGAGACCCCAGTGCCTCCATTCAAGTAAACTTTATTTGACATAGAATGGCCTGGCAGTGTAAGAGCAGTGGTGCTCCTGCTCTCCATTGTTGTAATTGTTCTATTTTATTTATTTAATTCGTGATTGTTGTTCATTTCTTAATGTGCCTAATTTATAAAGCCGACTTTATCATGGATATGTAGTATTAGATAAACCACCGTATGTGTGGAGTTTGGTACTACCTGCAATTTCCAGAATCCACTGGAGGTCTTGAAACATGTCTCCCACAGAAAAGAGAAGACCACTGTCTTGCCTTGAAACTAAAACAGTGACTGATGAGGGGCACTTTGCTTGAGAGGGCTGAGATGCACCTGCGAAGGCAAGAGCCACAATTAGCCCGAACCGCTCTGTTTAATCCAGATGAGAAAAAGGAGGGTCCAGTGGAAAACCCACAGGCTTGAGATCTGAGCCAGGGTGGCTGCACAGAGATGTGTAGGGTCCAAATGGAATTTCAGTGACATGACAGAAAAAGGGGCTCATGCGGTCCACCACTGTGCATGCACACACACACGCGCTCGCACCCGCACACACACACCCTTTGTAGTCCTCACTTTACTTTTTTTCTTCATAGAATTCTTGCTCATCTCATATAGAACTTATTTGTTTTTTTATTGTCTATATTTCTGTATCAGTCAAGCTTCTGGCAGAAAAGAAAATGACACTCTTGAAGTGTAAATGAAGAGGGATGGTAATCGTCAACAGGGACTGGCAGGATTCCGAAGCCGTCAGTTGCCTCCCCTTAGGGACAAGGAGGTGGGTGAGGGAGGTGTCCGAGGAACCTGCCTTGATCTGTGGCTGGGGGACAGCGGGAGTCCCCTGGATCTTTGGTGGAGGGTAAAGGAGCACAGCTACCGCAGAGCTGCACCTGGCGGAGGAGGAAGGGCGTGAATACCCAGCTCCATTTGCCTCACCCTACAGTCTCCTGCTGGGTTATCCCACTTGCCCTGGTTGCCACTGCCCTCCCAGAAGACAAGGCACAGCAGCATGGGTGGTTGGCCTCTGAGGGCAGAAAAGAGGAGAGATGCACCTGGGGGAGGGGGTGAGCAGAGGCTGGCCAGCATCTCCCCCGACTGAAATGCAGACTTCCTATCCTCAGCGCCAGGAATAGTCTAGTGTGTGTATCCCAATAGCTATTTGGTGAAGGAATGATCTATGCATGACTTAAAAGAGAGACACTGGGAGATTTAAGCAGCCTCCCAGGTGTGTGATGGAAACCTGTGGACTGCCATTATTACGGTGTGCAATTACATTCAACCATGTTCATTATGCTTTCCTATGAGGAGCATGTCGAGGAGGCAAATAGGACAGGCAGACCTGGAAACAAAGGAAGAGAAATACTTGACATCTGGATCTCACACATATTCTATTGGGTTACTCGGAAGTTTGCTTTACAGATTTCTAAATCATATTCTAGAAGTTGGAGTTTATGAACAATAAATGGACTTGAGTAAAGACTTCGGAGCTGTGTGGCCAGAGGCACAACTGCCAAGTCTGAAGGTTAATGCTCTGGTGTCTTATGGGTGCTAGAGTCATCTCCAGCCAGCCCTGTCCCGGGCAGACAAGTCTTGGGCCTGAGACAGCTCAGGGTTCCGTCTTGACCAACGCAGCCCCTCTGAGACTGAGTTTCCTCATCTGTAAAATGAGGATGTCAATGGTTCTTATGTCACAGAGCTGTGAGGGTTGCCCAGGACCTGACCCTGTGCCCAGCATCCATTAGTAACCATAACAATCGTTTCTTGTACGAGACGAAGTCTCTAATTGTAAGAGACAAGTAGAAACCGCTGCTGTGGTTCTGCTTTCTGGCTGCAGCCATTTATTCTGCATTCTTGATTAGGGAGAGGAGTCAGGTGGTAACAGGACAGCTCGTCCCAGAGGATAACTTCACCCCTGTCCCCCAGCAAGACTTCCTGCTTCCTTCCTCCAGGGTCAAGTGGAGCCAAAGCTGGTTTCCCTTCTGACCCAGGTCAACAGCGTGTACCACACTTACTTCTTTATTTCAGGTGGCCCTGGGGGCTTGGAGCTGCACTGACAGAGATCATTGCAGCCCTTCCTTCCTCTGGATAGGGGAGATGTTGCCAGATGGAGCTGAAATTGGGAGGAGCTGGGGGACTCGGGGAAAGGGAGGAGACCATGGGAAATGCCTCCGTGAGGGATTCCGGAGGCCGTTCTCCTCCACAGCTCTCTCTCCAGTTCTGTTCTACAGTGGCAAGTTCTTCCTCCATCCTCGGGGGTCTGTGCTCCAAGTTAAAATGGATGAGGCTGGTGACGAGAGACCAGGGCCACCCGTGAGATGAAGGTCTCCTGCATCATCATAAAGAGCTCCCAAGAGACACACCGGGTCGGTGGTGGGAGGGTCCCCCAAACACAGGCTACACGTGACGCACTCGGTGTCTGTGGAGAGTTGGATGTCAACAATAAAACTAACTAAAGCCTTTACAAAATGATCACTTAAAAGCACTCCCAAACAATGCCAGTGACAAAATATTCTTCCTGAAACGTTCTTTGTTGGGTTAAGTTACAAACAATTGTTGCCACTGCTGATGAGTTTCAGCTGTGTTAAGTTCCCAATTAACCTATGAGCTACTATGCCCAACTTGAGTTAATTGTTTTAAATCTAAAGAATGAGTCGAGAAAATAAGAACTATTACTGAAAATAATGTTTTTAAATAAAAGAGGGGGGAGTTAATTAACGATCTGATCCAGGTGTCAACCAGATACTCATGGTCCAGAATTATGCAGGCTGGCTGCTGCCTTCTGCACTACAGTTTCACAATGGAGTTTCAAAATGGTTCCCTAAATCAACGAACACACACACACACACACATTTTTCTCTTTTGGACTAATTAAATGATTCTCAGAAAATGTTATGATTTTAAATACAGACATATACTTAATTTTGCTCCAGGTAGCACACATAAATAATCCCTAAGCAGGGACCACATTTGTAAGCTGATTCTGGCATGTGGGGCAACATGGGACCGTTTCTAATTTACAATAGTAAGTGATCCAGGCACTGGAGTTCATTCCCAAGACTGTCCATATTTTAATGAGAGCCCGGCAGGTTCAAATGAAGAGTCCCAGATGGAGGTATGTCATAGCGTGTACACATAAGGCTGCATAAAACACAAAGCCCAGATCTTAATGGCTTTAAATAGAATGGAACCGGGAACAATTCGAGGAATTCAGAAAGAGCCTAAAAATATACGCGGTTCTCCCTCTCTTAACGTTCCAGGTCAGATGAGGCAAGCCCCAGGGGCGTGGGTCTGGAAGAATCATGCAATTGTTGATATGTAGCTGTGTTTTGTGACCTATGTTTCAGGTCCAAAAATAGTTTCGTGGTCCTGAGAGGCAGGCTCTGATGAATAGAGGGCAATGCAGTTAGGAAAGGAAACTTAGAAACTTAACACTTGTCACTGTGGCTGAGCTAGGTCGCCAGAGCTGTGAAGGGGTGGGCAATTTCCATAAAGCTTGGGGACAATTTGTGCAATGCTAGGTCATATCCAACACCAGGGGCAGCCACTGTGGACACTTTTCTCTCCCCCCTCTCTCTTATCCCATTCATTTTTGAAAAACTCAAAAAACACTGGCTGGAATCTAGGGCAACCCACCTTCAACCTGATCACCAGGCCAACTGGAAGGTCAGATTGTTCCTCAGAGTTTGCCATGATGTATGAAATAGAACAGTCCAGTGAATGAAGAGGGTGCCTAAGTGAGGGATCCCAAGGCACAGAGGATGCAGTGGACAGAGGGGCAGGCTTCATGAAGCAGAAGGGAACAACCAGAGCTTTTCCTCAGGATTAAAACAAGCTAGTTGTTAGTTTCCTGAGTAATGAACATGCATAGAAATTATGTGTCCTTACGTTTTCTTCTAAAATGATTGACTACAGGTAACATAAAAAAGCGATGCCCTTGATCCAACAAGATATTTAGTTTCTTAGTCAAAGCTGGTATTTAGTTTCTCGTGTGTTCAGTCCCGAGCTCTGTTCTGTTTGAGCGTTTTCCACGTCTCTGTGCTTTTAAGAGGCACATTCTTCCTTCTCCCCAAGGAGCTGAACTTCAGACACTCTGACTGATTTTCATGTGTGCTTCATTTTCCATTCTCACCACTGATGTTCCCAACTGTGTGCTTCTCCTCAGCAAGCTTATTTTTGGCCCCTGCTTGGAGCTAAATTTCAGAACCATTGTTTTGTTTCTTTTCTTATGGACACAGGCGTTGGCCAGTCCTTTTCAAATGTTTTCCTCAAGCAAATGTTGTTGTTGTGCTTGATATATTATGTGTTCTTGAAAGGGCATTCAAAAAACATTATGTCATCCTACAGAGCAATTGAGAGAAGGGTGGGTACAGGCCTAACTATTAGGCAGACGTCAGGCGCCCACAAGCAGTGGCTCCTTCGGGAGGCAGGAGGCATGTATGAGGATGGTGGTCTACATCACAGCGATGCCTCTTCTCTGGTCAACCAGAAGATGGTACTGACCTGACAGTGGTACCCTTATTTTGTAGGCCTTGGAAAATTTACTGAGCACATGTTATGTGCTGGGGATTTCTAGCTCTTCCTGGGAAATTACTTCCACTCTGGCTTAAAGTGTAACGTACCTCCCTGCACATGGAGGTGTGGACTCTTGCACCCCTATACCAAATGTGGGGAGCTCAGGGGCATCAATGTACACAGATTGTGGGGGTATGTTAGCAACAAAAATCATGCTGTGAGTTTGCTTTTAGATGTGCTAATTCCATTAGGTACACATATCTCCATCCTAGCCAGCTGAAAAAGAGATGAGAATAAGACAAAATCTGCTCTTGATTCATTCATTTGTTTAAAAAGTACAAATTGAGCACCTGCACGTTCCTCATTGCAGTGACCTAGCCTGTTAGTTCATCTTTTCTTCTGTAACCCCACTTCCAAATTAGTCACTTTAACTAATGATTTCAAGAACTAATAAATAGTTTTTAAAATATCAAGTCATGAGTATTCAATGTCTTTCTATCTTAAATACATCCTTTACCTAGGTACGTGGACTCCATGTGAATAAAATTAATGAAGGTTCACCAACTTGTATGGGAATCAAAACATAAATCTCATGTTTTAATACTTAATAACTGTATTTCAATATAATTATTTTCCCTAGTAATCCTGTGTATTCCATTCTATACATTTACAAACATTTTTTTCGAGAAAGTATCCATTATGTTTTACCAGATGGCCAAAGACATCCCTGCCACGAAAATTGTTTTTAACTCTATTTTAGTCATTTTTTTCAACAAGAGTCAGTGAGATGCAAATCCTTTCAGTCTGTGTACTTCTGAAAACGTTTTTATTTTGCTTTCACTTGGAAACATGCTGTCAAGTATGGTCCCAGATGAGGTGCTCCTAGAAGAATACACAGGGGAGAAAGGACAGTGAGGGCCTGGGCTGGGCCTGGGGCACACTGAGTTTTAGGGATCGGGTGGGGAAAGAAAGGCTACCAAGGAGTTCAAGAGGAGGGACTTTCAGGGTCCTTTTCAGGCTTGAGAGGAGCCCCACAGAGCGAGTGTCACAGAAGGCACAGAATATGGGGTTTCAAGGGGGGAAGGACCAGCTGCTGGGTCCGATGGTGCTGTGGGGTCCAGGCAGGGAGAAGGGCAGCATGAGGACTGTGGTGACCACCATGGGGGCAGCACTGATGCAGAAGAGGGGAGGGAAGATTGATTTGACTGACTTTGGGACCAGAGAAGCAGGGCCAATGGGCAGAGACAAAATCTAGTTGTTCGGCTCTGTGGTTAAGATTTGCTGTGAATGAGAAGAGAAAGGTGTTCTAGTCAGTAGGGGAAGGAGAAGGAAATATGTCAAAGGTCAGCTTTAAAGAGAAGATTCTGGGCACATTTGTGCACCTATGGGATGTTCTGGTGCCAAGCGAGTAAGAGGGGATGGGACCCAGAGCCTTGGCAGGAGCAAGCCTGCCATCAGGGGGAGTGGCACCCTCTCCTCCTGCCCTGGATGGGAGGCGCGGGAGCAGTGCAGGTGCAGGAAGACTGACAGTCTCCATGGAGGAAGATGAGCCTTTAATGTAACTGCTTGCTCAATAAAGCATGACCAAAGGATACAGCTAAGAAGGAGGAGAGAAAAGAAGGTGTGAAATGGTCATTTTGAGGAGTGAGGAAACTAACATAAAAGGATTGCTGGGCCATATACATGGCTATAATAATTGCACCAAGGATTAGCCCAATGATTTAAAGGCTGCACGCTGGCCGCTAAAACCTGCTCTCGGAGATACCTTCCCCGCCACTCCCACAGCTCTCTTACCCTCACTTTTCTAATTAACTCTTCCGTCTTTCATAGTAAACCTTCTTTACCAGCTGACTTAAATTAATTCACACTAACATGGAGCTCATTGGAATGGAAAATAGATACTATGTCAACCTTTCGAAGGGGTTTGAGTTAAAATAGAGTCGGTTCCTTTGCATAAAGCAATTCACCTCTAAAAGTGTAAGTTTAGGAATTGGGAGAAGGCAAACATGGTTTTTTTCCAATTGCTTCTCAAATTGTGCACAGAAGTGACGGTCCCTATTCCCGATGTCACCTGGCATCGTATTTTTCGGACCAGCATGGTGTCATTCCCTGCACATTCAGTTCAGCTGTGTTCTAACATGTGAGAAAGAATCCCTTAACTATATTCCATATTCCTCCATGAAAGAACCGAGGCCCTGGAAAACCTGGGCTACTTTATTCAGTGTTACTTCTTGCTCTGATTAAATTATGAACCATGACTCACGAGGAAAAGACGACGCGTTTAATGCAAGTTTGATACTGTCTTTTTCTCTACTCAGAAATCACCACTCCATTATAGACATTAGGTTTATCAATAATCACGATCTGTACCAGTGAGATTGTTCAGTTTAGAAATGAGAGGGAAAGGCATCTTAACAGTCTTCCTAGGGAGGGAACTGTCTTTAGACCTATAGTTAAACTTCTGTTGCACACTTAAATTATGTTGGTCAAAAAAGGAAGATACTTACCGTGCTTCGAAAATTATTTAATCTATGAGCTTTAAAAATTTCACAGCGCACCTAAGATCCTCTCAGGGCACACAGGTGTGCCAGGGCAAATGATTGAACATCACTGGATGGAGGGAGGCTCTCACACACGAGGTGAAGAGTGGAATATGCATGCTGCCCCCGTAGAGGGAGGAACGGATGGGAGAAGAGTGGTGACCACAGGGGAGAAGGGGAGAGAGTAAAAAAGACAGGAAGAGTGTTTCGGTGCCTGTGGCTCAAGCGGCTAAGGTGCCAGCCACATACACCTGAGCTGGCGGGTTCGAATCCAGCCCAGGCCTGTCAAACAACAATGACGGCTGCAACCAAAAAAACAGCTGGGTGTTGTGGCAGGCGCCTGTAGTCCCAGCTACTTGGGAGACAGAGACGGGAGGCAGAGACAGGAGACTCGCTTGAGCCCAGGAGTTTGAGGTTGCTGTGAGCTATGATCCACGGCACTCTACCCAGGGCAACAGCTTGAGGCTCTGTCTCAAAAAAAAAAAAAAAAAAAAAGAGACAGGAAGAGGCTGGCACTGGAGGAAGTGGGAGTCTATGGAACTCCTCAATGGTGGGGTGGCCAAAGCACCCCGATAATAATGTCCAGCTGAACTTGGTACTTTTTTCTGGTTGTAAGCACGCCTTTAATCACTCTCTCCTCCTCTCATCTTCACGTTTGCATTTACTGTGGGTGGATATTTGTGGATTTCAAAAAGGTGGCTGTTTTTTATTTGCACCAACCTTGAGCAAACAACACAGACACGACATGTGTGACACGTGGGGCTGCGATGGGTGGCGGAGGCCGGGGGCACACGCACCCTTGCGAGTTTATGGTTAGATCTTTGAGAGGGAGGGGTCCACCACCAAAAGGCTGAGTTTTGCTTGGGTCTAGAACCCAGTTCTGACGTAGGGCAATTCTTCTGTCCTCTCCCATGTCTGTATGGTGGTCACCCCACTTTCCACATCTGCACAGTTAGAGTCAGGTGGGAATCGAATTGAAGCACTTCCCACAGTGCCACCTATGATTCTGCCCAGAGAGGGCACAACAGCTATTCTGCGGGATGCGAGCTTCTTTCCAGCCTGGGCAGGTGCAACATGCAGAGACTGTGGAAAAAAGCTTGCTTGCCAACTTGCTGATAGTGAAGTTTTGTCTATGGGTTTGTCTGAGAAGAAAGTTTCAGGCCTTTGTCACCTGGTATTCTGTGAAATCTGGGTCCTGGATGAGACAGAGGGAAGTCAGGGCTGCTGGGGCGGAGAGACTGCTCAGCAGGTGCCAGCTGGCTTCCACAGTGACAGTGTCACCAAGGAAAGGCTGGCTTGCAAAGGAAAGGCCATCGATATTTAATGAATAGCGAGGAGATAAATGTTGACAGACACTTGATTATCCTCTTCAGTACAGAGATGTTACCTCTGTACGACATTTTCCCAGATAGACCTGTTGCTTCTCCTTTTATGAAAATTCTGCTGGGAACGTGGCAGGGCACCGGCATGTACTGTAAAGAGCGCTGCTCACAGAGACGGAAGTTCTAACTCCCACTTCTGGCTCTGATGCTAAGGCTTGTTGGGCCCTTGTAAACCTTTGAACTTCCCCCTAACATGGGAAGATAGTTGGAAGCAGTGATGGCTGACCCCACTTGCTCTCACATTCTTTCATTCCGATTCTTCTGGCATGGATGACCCTTCAGCACATATTTGTCTGGCAGTTCTGGCATCACTGCTGGTCACTAATCACATCGATGCATTCTGAGGAAAATATCTCTATAATCAGAGACAGAAATGAAGAAAGCTTTTTTTTTTTTTTTAAGGATCAAAGGTGCTAGGGTCCTGAAAATAACACAGAGCACTGGAATTTGAATGGGATTTGTTCTCATGAGGACAGAGCTGTGCAGACCCAGGCTGGGGTCTGCTGGATGTTTGCAGGTCTTCCTCACCGCCATCTGCAGTGCACAGTAACTGTGGCTGCAATGTGCCTGCAGCCAGCATGCCCACTTAATGAGCAGAAGTTAGCATGGGGTAACCATCCAGTGTGCATGGATAAAAGGCCGTGCACATTTAGAGGAAAAGCACAGCTTCCTTTTGAATGGTTTCTCTGCAGGGCCCAGATAAGAAGGAATGCCCGTATCCTCAAACACTGCTTTCTCCATGGCACTGGCGGAGTGAGGACTGCAAGCAACGGGGTCAGTGATGAATTTGGTCCGTCCATGACTCTGACAGGTGAATAACAGCTGAGGCCTGGGGGCAGGCATCAGAGAGGGCTTCCTGCTACATGGGTGGTGTCACCGCTAAGAACTAAAGGTGGAACATGAAGCCTGAGGGTGATTCACAGGCCACTGGGGGTCAGGCCTTCCCAAGGAAGGGTAAGGGCCAAAAGAGGGCTGTTGATGACATGCATGGAGCCCTACCTCAAATCCGCCTCTGCGCACAAGCTGCTTCTCCCTCGTGAAGGAAAAGACAGGAGTTCTGGGACTTGACTCCAGAAAAGGGTTCCACATGGAGTGTGTTTGGGTTTCTGGCAGAAGCTGGGGTCATCACTAAAGCAAGGGCCCTGGTAGAAAAGGGCTGTCAACTGTGTTCATTTGGGTCAAAAGAGGGAAGCTTTGGGATCTGCTACAGCCAAATAACATCGCTACCTGGAATATGTGTACACGACGATGTCATCACACAGTCTATCGTTGGAAAGGGCACAGGAGCAGTGAGTGCACATAAAACCTGAGTGGCCGCAGCTGAGCACAGCATGACCGATTCCACTAGTGGAGACTCTGCCAAAATATACACTCAGGAGATAAGAATAAGACCATTTGTATACTATAAAACAGCCCAATTATTTGTCGGTTCCTTCCTTGCATGAGGATAGGTCAGGACCAGAAGAGAATTTTCCTGGCCTCAAGATAGAAATACCAAAAGAGAGTCGACCTTGGGCCACACTGGGTCAAAAGGGTTACCAACATCTGATTGTGGATTTCAAAAAGTACAAAAGAACCCCAGGGCTTCCGGTGCCAAGGCGTGGATGTGGGCGTGTCCCACAACTCGACTGTTTTGTACTCTCACGTGGAATGCGCCAGGGCTGCCCCATTGATGACTGACTCTGCTTGGGTGTTAGACCTCTCCATCCCCTTCTCTAATGAGCCAATTAGGCGTCTCCTCCCCGGGGGAGCTTACACTCCAGTACAGGGGCAGGAGGTGGTGACTGTCAATGAAATGAAAGTGCAGTATAGTGTTTTAGACATATGAAAAATAATAAAGCAAGTAAGCGGAATGTGAACTATGGTAGTCAGCAGAAATATACCTCACTAAGGAGTGGGGCAAAAGTAAGAATGAGGTAAGGGAGTGAACCAGGGCGAAATCTGGGTGAAGAGCACCCTGGCAGAGGGACCAGCCAGTGTGAAGGCTCCAGGGAAATCTGCCTGGTGTGCACGGGGCCAGCGTGGCTGCAGCAACATCAGTGAGGGAAGAGGGAGGCCAAGAATCAAGGGAGGGAGTGTTGGAGCAGGCAGAGGCACAGATCACATAAGTCTCACGAGGAAGAGTTGTATTCTCACCACAGGAGATGGGAGTGCAGGTGGGGCGAGCACAGGTGGACAGCATATAGCTCGTGTTTTATGAGGACCATTCTAAGCGCAGTCTTGACACAGACTGTGAGGAACCAAGTGGAGATGCATAGAGACCAATTACAGGCTGTGGCAACCATCTAGGCAAGAGAGACGACGGCTTGGCTGAGAAGGATGGCAGTGGAGGGGTGTAAGAAGTGTCTGACCAGGCATGTAGTTTGAAAGTAGAGCTAACGAGATTTGATGGCAAATTAAATGTAAAGTGGGCAAGGGAGGACTCAGGGCCGACTCTTAGGGCTTTGGTCTGGGTAACTTGCAAGGATGGAGATGTTCTTTATGAATAATGGAGACAGTAGTTTGGCAGGGAGGATCAGGAGTGGCATTTGGGACATGTTCAGTTTGAGGTTCTATGGGACATTCAAGTGGAGATATCAAGTAAGCAGTTTAGTATATGGGTCAGAAGTTCAGGCAAGATGTCTGTGATATACAACTGGAAGTCATCAGCACGAAGATTTCAATCCAGACTGGCAGAGATGTCCTGGGGAATAAGTGTCAACAGACAATTCCCAAGACCGAGCTTCGGGACACTCCAATACTAAGAGGAGGAACCAGCGATGGAGACTGAGACAGGCAGTTTAACTTTGCTTCTATTGATAATTTACTATACACCAGCACTATACTAGGAGCTGGGTTTGAAATAACTCAGACCAGGACCTGCCTGCAAGATGCTTATAGTCAATGCACTAAACGTTTGAATGCAGTGTGAATGTGAGATGATTACAGGGCTGAATTTTTAGACTGCAGAAAGACACGTGTGGCAGTGTGGGATCAAGGAAAAGAAATGTTTGCCTTAGGCTGGAGAGTTAGGGAAGTCCTTGGAAGAAATAACACCTAGAACTTAAGAAGAGATTTTAGAGGTTACCTGGGTGAAGAAGGGGGAAGAGCAGAGGGGAAATACATACTTACTTGGTAGTGAAATTTCTGCCTGAGAAAGCAGGAGCTCTGCCTTTGATCAGGATGCACCCTGAAGTCGTTAAGAGAAGCTTCATATCAACAAAGCTATGACAGGAGAATGAGTTACTCTGACCACATTTGCAGTGTGATTGAAGCTTAGGTTCACCTTGCCACCAACTCCAGCCTTTCAGAATGCAGAATGGCCCCTCTGACAGTCATAACCAGCTGTAACTATGACAGGGTAACTACCCATCCACAGTTCATTCCGTGTTGCTGCTGAGGCCAGATGGCGGTTCCATTTTTTATTTGCTTTTGTTTTCATTGTGAAGTGTATGCAGCAAGCACAGATTGTTCCTAACAACAAGCTGGGGACTGTGGGTGAGAGGAATTGCTCCTTGGGGAAGGGAAGGGGCAGTCACTCTGCCCCATTTCATGTCAGACAGCCAGCTGCACCCGCAACCCAAACGCAAGCAGGCGCTCACTCCTGCAGCAGGGTGGTACTTCAGGTAACGTGTATCTAATTCAAGCTATGGAATATAATCGAGAATCAGTACCTGAAGTGGAATAATAAAATGCTCAAAGTTCATCCTCTTTTTACCCATATACTTTGTCTCAAGCCTGAGTTCTGCTGGCGGTGCTAACATGCCCCACAGTGGGAGCATGGCAAGAAGGGAGCGCAAAGCCAGGCCCAGCAGCACACATCTGTGGTCCCAGCTACTCGGGAGGCTGAGGCAGGAGGATCATTGAGGCCAGGAGTTCAAGGCTGCGGTACGATGATTGTGAATAGCCACTGCAGTTCAGTGGGGCAACATAGCAAGACGCCATCTCTAAAAAAAGGAACAGAAAAAGAAAGAAGGGAAAAAGGAAGCAACGTGGACCAGATCCAGAGGGTGAGCTTGGAGGCGTTAGAGCCTGAGGCTCCAGAGTACAACTAACCGTTACAGAACTCTTTTTCTTGAGTTTCAGCAGAGTCTAAAAATTCAGCCCTGTAATCATCTCACATTCACACATCATAAAGCTGAGTCTCAATGAAGTCAACTAATGTACACACGGCTACAAAAATAAAGTCTGTGGGACCATAGTTTGAATCCCTGCAGTCTAACTCTGAAGTCCTCACTCTGACACTGTGAGAATTTCTCTAACAGCAGTCTTGGGACCTCCTGAGTCAGACTTACTTCCATCGTAGGTTCTTGGGCTCCCGTCCATGCCTCATTCATCAAGCTTTCTACAGACAGAGCCCCAGAGTAGGCGGTGAATAGCAGCATTCCCCATGCAAAAGTTTAGGAACGATTGGATAAGAATCTATTACTTCCCATCTGTATTCTGACCTTGGACAGGTCACTGTTTTCCTTGGGCCTCAGTTTCCTCACTTGTAACATGAGGATGGGAAGGGTCACTTCTAGCTCCAAAACTCTGATTATAATTCCTCTTTAAACCCAGCAACCTGACTGCAGCCTGCTAACTGGGCCTTTACCGTATAACTCCTTATCTTTAAATCTCCGTGTTATCGAGATGACATTTTAAGTTATCATCAAATTCATCATTTGATACACACACACAGAGTTACTCTGGAAACCTGGGAGAACCAGAAGTTCCCCTCGTGTGGCACATTTGAAGTGCAGCCCTCCCAGAAGCCCAGGGTAAGGACTAAAGGACCTCTTTACTTCTCTCGTTCTCTGGGGATTCTTCCATTGTCTGACTTCCTAGGATTATTAATGACCAGCAGCTCATGGATAATCTAATTTTCCTTCAACTCCGAAGTCACAGCCTGCTCTAGTGGTCATCTTGTAAAGGTTTAATCCAGGCATCCTATACCATCATAAGCTCTAACCCAGTTTTGTTTTGCTCTGGTTTCATTTTTCCAATTTTTTTCTTTAACAAAAGGAAAGCAAAAAACCAGAAGCATTGGAAACAAGTCCGTCCACTTGGTGGAGAGGTTTCCAGATAAGAAGGATCTGAAGGACTTCCCATGGGCGTGAGGGAAATTGCACACACCATGGTGGGGCGGGGGGGAGAGGACCAGGAAATCAATCACTTGTTTTTATAACAGTAGCAAAGCTCTGGGGGATGACTCTGTGAGGCTGGGAAGACTGCAGCTGGGGAGGCCCAGCTGAGGCTGAGCGTGGGCACGGAGCTGCCAGTCCCGCCTGAAAGCTGGAAATGAGTTCAGCTGGTCTCTCCCTCCACCGGGTGTGAGCCCGCCCACCCCAGGAGACCGCAGGGCAAATGGCCCTGTAATGGAAACTGGGAAGATTTTAGGCATCTGATCAGAGCAGAAGCCAGCCTGGGCACAAGGGTGCTGAACAGGTAACAGGCATTTCTCCTACTGTCCTCTGTCTCCCTTCATAGCAAGGAGCATCTAAGTCGCTTCTCTTACATGTCTTCCCCTTGTAATCCTCTTTGCTTGATTTGCTTTGTTACAGCTGTGACATGTATCTGGGGAAGGTTGAGAGCATTGTGCAGGCTGTTGGTCAAGTTGATAAGACTATGTTAAAGGAGATCGAGTATTGGACCACTAGTATTAGGATTTCTTTATAACAGAGCCGTGTGTGTGCAATTTTTTCTTTTAAAAGTGAATTTTTTCATCCATTGCAGAAAATCCTGTAAGAACCAGAGCATTCTGAAACTACTGTGCTGCTGCCTGGCCTTGAGCAGCTCCGCGGGCAGGCATCATTGCAGGGCTGGTACTGTGCTTGGGTGGCCGCACCCCGCACTGTGGGAGGAGTGGGGATGTTCTTTGGGCTTTCGGACAGTCCTGAGAGGGCCAGGGGTGACCTCTGAAATGTAAAATTGAGTAAGCTACAAGCCCCCTGCCGTGACTGAGGGGACTGGAGTCTGTAGTCAGCACCAGGAAGGACGTCTGTAGTAGTGCTGGGGCTTCAGAGCCAGGCAGGGTCCTTCAAGCACTAGGGAAGGACAAACAGCTCTGTGACGGGCAGCTGGCTTCCTCCCATCACACTGTGTCACCCAGCTCTGCTTTCTTTCCATAAAGGCTAATAGAGTTGGCTTCTTTGATTTTTCAATTGCACAAATAATACATGGATGTATTCTTTCTGTAGAAAGGTATCTCCTTTTTTCTCTTTTAATTTTTTTTGGAATATTAGGGGTATAGGTGTTTTATTTTCATACTTTGTATTTTGTACAAATTGAATCATGGTTATTAGCGTGCACCATACCCAGTAGATGTGAGTTTAACCACCCTCTCCAGCCCCTCTCCCAGCTTGACTTTCATTGAGATTTACTTCCACATGTGTTAAGAGAATCTCTCTCTCTTTTTTTTAAGAGAGTATCTCTTAACAGTTTCTAAACCCCCACACCCCCCACCAGAATATGCTCTCTTTCCCCCCTCCCCAAAGATTATCCCATCAATAGTTTGCCATGGTACTGGTTGAAGGCTCTGTTTTCTGTTCTTCTTGCTCTGAGTCAAGCCAGGCACAGGGGTACAATAAATTCTCATTGTCTGATTCACGGGGTGATCCTTAACAACACCTTACTCTCAGTGAAAGGATGAAAGGATAGGCAAGGAACATAGGTGGCTCTTTTAATACTTCGAATAGTCTGGAACAGTTTTACTCATTTTTACTGTTACTATTTCTGTGTTCGTTGTGACTTTGGCAATTAATTATATTAATGATAACCTCCTGAGGATTAAATTCTAGATTTGACGATTAGCACTCTGAGCCCTTCCCTTGATGGCCATCAGAGGTAGCCTTGTTCTGGAAATGAACAAAGAAAAAATGAAACAAAAATGAACTAGACAGACAGGTAGAACAGATCAGACAAATGATAGCTAGCTCGGGGAATAATGTGGTTGGTCCACAGGAGATGGGCTGAGGATGGGAGAGATTCTCTTTTTAATCAATGGATAATAAATGCATTTATTTCCATCTCTTTTAGTCTTCTGTAAAAAAAGTATCCTTACGTCCATTCCCATCCCATTAGGAGAGATTCAAATAAGAAAAAAAAAAAATCACTATGAACAAGTTGACCTGGGTCATGGAGGGAAGTTTTGGAGAGAAGGAACAATTAAGCAATGTCAAATCCAAGAATAATTACAAACATTCTCAAATGCTATTTTACATTTTCTTGCCCTCTTCAAGTTTTCTCCACTCCAAACTAGGCCATTAGGGATTACTGATTTTGGACCTTGTATAATGGACCATCCTGTTAAACTTGCCTTCCTTCTCCCTGGTCTGAATCCTCAGGTAATCTGATCAGCATTCTCACTTTCCCACACAGTATTAACCATAGGACCGACTTCCACTGGGATGCTGTGGGCTAAAAGCACTCTCTGAATATGGTGTTAGTTTCTACAACACAGCATCATTTACTGTGCCTTGTGGCCTTTGGGGGCATTTTTAAGCAGTTAAAAATAGTACATGGGTTGCTGCCTACTCCGCTTGATGAGGCTAATCCATCTTCTCTAGGTATTATAAATTCAATGTGCAACTTTTTAGTTCTCAAAAGCCTTTCCTATTTCTTCTTTCCCAGTGCTGCAGGTAAAGCAAGTATCTTATTCCCATTTTAAGGAATACAAAAATGAGAAGTTCAGAGGTTGATTTATTTGCCCAGAAAAATACAACAAATCTTTCTGTGTAAAGCATCTTTTCTTCTGATCCCATTCTTGGTCAGTAGTATGAGGATAAAAGCCATGTGGGCTAAAGAATTAATGTGAGTGGCTGGATCTATCCGTTTTTGTAGCCACATGGTAGATGTTTGGCTTTGAATCTGAAGGTAGACCAAACTACTGCCTGGGCCAGATATTAGCAGAGCCTGTCCATTAGTGTCATGCCAGGACCTCCACAAAAAGAGAACAACGTCCAGACACGTTGCCAGAACAATCGAATCAGAATCTCTGGAAAGGGGCCCAGCATGGCATTTTAAAGAAAGCTCTAAAGTGATTCTACTATGTGGCTGGGTTGAGAATCACTGAGACTTGACTATAAGAGATGCAGTGGCTAGACTGAGAAGCAGAAAAAATTCTCGTGTTCATGAGGCTGAGAAGCTGGGGCCACAAGTACCAGCAGCAGCCAGCGTCGTGTATTAGAATTCTGGCTGTTGCTGTTTGTCAGATACATGGTCACATCCGAACACGAGAATGAAGAGAAGTCCAGGTCCCTTGACAGTGGTGCTGCCTTTGCAGCTTAAATTGGAACGACCCCTCTGACTTCGCTGCAGATGCACTGGCTCCCTGTTACTTGCAGACTTTACGCAATCAGATTAAACGTGCTAGGTAAACAGGATGTGCTCTTCCTATGCCAGATGACCACCGTGTCCTAAATTCACTCAAGGTCACTTTACAGTTTTTGTAATCTAATCCCAAGAAAGAGGGGGGAAAAAAAGAAATGTTAATTATGTTTTGCATGATCTGCCAGTTTCTAGGTTGAACTAAATATAGATAGACAATAAGTCAGGGCTACGTTTTAATCATAAAATGTGCCCTTGCAGCCCTTTCCCCTTTGACATTTCTTGATAGAGCTCAAGTCAGTATTTTGTCGGTGTGATGTTTGTTTTCTTTATAGAGAGTGCTGGGAGAGGCCACTCGGCATTCACCTCCTCTTCCTTAGTGCCCGCCACTCTCTGCAGGGCAGGTGCTCCAGGGAGGCTTGTTGAATTAAATACATGCATGAGCTCCAGACACACCATGAATTCACAAGTTATTTACCAGCTCAATATTTCAGTCCACATGGTATAACTAGCCATGATGGCTAACATAATTGGAATCTTGCCTACTTCCTAAAAGATAATCACAAAAATGAAAACTTTAAAATCACAGCCTAGGGGCATCTCCTATGCTGGAGAGATTTGCTAAATGCTGTGGCATTACAAAGGCAGAGACTCTTTCCCCTGAATTAGTTTATGCTCTTAGTGGGGAGACTGGTATAGGCACCCAGAATTTTAATAAGTATTCGTGATGTGCCAGGCACCAATTTGGTGCTTTATAAAGATCGTTAACTCATTTAGTTGTTTCCAATAATCCTATGCCTCTGGTGCTGTGATAATTCCCATTTTATTAGAGGAGGGTGTACACAAAGGTTAAGTTGGCTGGGGCTACAAGCTAGCAAGCAGTGCAGTTGGGATCCCTTCTCAGGTGGTCCTACTTCCAGCCCGTGGGCCTGATTCCCACGGTATGCTAGAAAATTCATAGTCCTGCAAAACGATCCACAGGGCAGGGCCAGATGCGTAGCAGAGGGGAGAAATGAAGAGTATTCAGGAGAAAGATGTATCTTTGGGAAAGACAGGAGAAGAAGAAATATTCTATAAGGGTTAGAGTTCAGATTTGGGTGGCAAACTTGGCCACTTGCTTTGTGACCTGGGGCATATTACTCTACTGACTCAAGCCTCAGTTTCTTCCTCTGTAAAATGGACATGATGATAATTCTCACCACATCGGATGATAAGGAATAAAGGGGCCTACTGCCTGCTTAGTGCCTGGCCTAGTGCCTACGCGTAGCACGTGCTCGATAAATGATGGCGGGTGGTGGTGTTTCTAAATGAATAAGCAAGACCCAAAATGAGAAAGCTCGGAAAGGAAGAACTGAGCATTTCAGTTGCCAAAAATAGTATGAGAGGAAGCTGACAGGTAGCCGTTCATCCCACCAATATTTACTGTTAATATTTAGGACATAATTTGCAAAAGAAGATCTAGGAAGCACCTGACTGGGTCGTCTCTTCTGTAAGTGTTGGAAGAGTAACTGGCAAAGCTGGTTCTACATTAGGTGGTGGTGATCCTGGTCGCTGGGTGAATGAGTCGAAATATCCCCTGGTCATTTGAGAATGTTTCAAGTATTTAAATGTGATAGAGAGGGAATCTAGGGGGAATAAATCAGCTGCTGCTGTGCTGTATTCAGGAGGTCGATACAGCCTCACAGGTGTCAGATGATAATGTCCAAACCAATGAGGTGGCTCTGGGCGCCTTGGCAGCAGGTGACTGAAGGACTTGGTGATGGTCGAACGCTGCTTCTGCCCCCACTTCTTGTGTCTGAGAACACCCGTGGAGTTCTGAGCCTGGGAGACTGGAGAATGAAGGCAGCCGTTGGCAGATCGGGGAAGAGACAGAAGTGGAAGAGGAGATAAATTCAATTTTCAATGAGCTGGATTTAGACACAGGTGGAAATGGTATAGTGGGAGAGACATAGCTAATGTCTAGCAAAGAAGTCGAGGTGGAAATTCAGTTTGGGGAGTGTTCATATAAATTGGTAATGAGAACTCTGGAAGTGGATGAGCTCCCTCAGAGGCAGTGTCTAGAGAGAAAAACCAAGGACCGAGGAGAGGTATCTAGCAGGGCTCAGAGTGACGGGGGAGGTGCGGAGCAAACACCCAACCACGAGCAAAGAGAACCAACCAGGAAAGGGCAAGGGAGCACCACAGAGGAGGAGGCAAGAAAGGAGTGAGCGTGGGCAGCGGGGGTGACAAGAAGCCAGGAAGGAGGACAGGAGGAAATGCCCTGGGTTTGCTTCACCATGAGGTGAGGACTGAAGTCAGACCATCCCCATGTAGGAAATCTTGGAATAGTAAGGGCTCCTCAACAAAACCTTGAGAGAAGGAAATGAAAATTTAGGAGAGAAGTGACTGGCCAATGACAGTGAAGTGTGGTCTCAGGGGGACAGCGTGGGCAAGGGCTGTAATGGGAGGAACCTCAGCAGGCTGAGATGACCTTACTGATTGCTACAATGCTGGGATGCTTTAAACCATGTCGTAAAGCCCCAATCCCCCAGAGGGCCTCAAGCATCCCAGCCCACCTCTGCCTCAGCCTCCAGGTTCCTCAGGAGACCTCGCCACTATCCAGTAATTTGTCACTAATATCTGGCCCAGCACAAGGCTCCCAGACTCCTGCTCCTGCACAGAGGCCAGAGACTATTCCATTTGGTCTATCAGTAGTAGTAATAGTAAAATATTCCAGTATTATTTGATCTCACTGAACAAATATAGAACCACAGAACTATAAAGTTTAAGTCTACTTCCAGGCCCGCTGATGCTCAATCCAGGACTGCAGCCAACCACAGGGCTACCTCCATCTCCAATAGGAATGCACAGCCCCTGCCTCCCTCCCTTGCATTGTTTTGCCAGGGTTTAGGGAAACCCCTGCACAGAGTAAATTAATGCAAGATAGACTAGATACGAGCAGGGTTAGGAACTCAATGTTTTCATAAAGATGGCAATCTCTTGCTTAAAGGTTAAAACCTACCAGAGACTCAGAACAAGGAAAGAAGGATAAAAGGTTATCAACACCCCCCACATGTGCTGTGTGTTTTGGAAAACTTGACCCCATTGTGTACAAACAAATGTTCCTCTGTAATCTGATAGTACCGAGCTGCCCTTACACAATGCTGCGGCAGGACCTGATTTCAAGGCAAAGGAAAATGAAATGGAAAAAGAAAAATGTCTTCAAGGCAGTTCTTTAATTGGTATTGTATCTCCCGTTTGTGTTAAATAAATATTTAGCTTACAGTTCTGCATGTGCAAGAGATAAATCATCTAATTAAATAAGATCAGCAAAGATAAGTCTCACCACCTCTGTAGTTGGAAATACAGATCTGTGAAGGAAGGCTCGCAAAGTTACACGGGAGGAGTTTTAATTTAATTCAATTTAATTTATTATTTTTTTTTTATCCTTTGAGACAGAGTATCATTCTGTTGCCCAGGGTAGAGTGCTGTGGTGTGAGCCTAACTTACAGCAACCTCTCTCTTGCGCTCCAGCAATTCTCCTGGCTCAGCTCCCCTGGTAGCTGGAGCTATAGTCATGTGCCACCACACTCAGCTAATTTTTCTATTTTTAGTAGAGATGGGGGTTTCACTATTGCTGAGGCTGGTCTCCAACTCCTGACCTCAAGCGATCCTCCCACTTCAGTATCCCAGAGTGCTAGGATTACAGGCGTGAGCCATCGCAGCCAGCCACGCTGGAAGATTTTTAATCTGTACATCTACAATTCAGGAGGTGAATTATTTATTGATAGTGGCCTATTCTTATTGCAATTTTGTGCCTCATGGAGATATACAGATTCCAGTAAAATGTGCAAGGAGAGTCCTCTTGGAATTTGGTATTATCATTTGTCATCTACTGTAAGAGGAATTGTGCTTTGAATTACCCTGCTGCAGTGGAATGGGGTATGTGCTCGTCTGTTTTGGTCTCTCACCTAGTCTCTATTTGGATAAGCACATGTTATAAAAGGGATCTGTGAACATAGTCTGCACCCCAGAACATGAGGGGGATGTAAGGAGATAGGCCTTTAGCTTCTCTCAGAGGAAACACTAGCACATCTAGGAGCCGGTCACAGGCCGAGGTCAGTAAGAGGCACAGATTCCCTTGATGTTGTCCTAATATGCAACACAGTCGGCTCCTTTCTGAAAAAATAAGGATATGCATATAACATCACTTAGGGATGGACTATGCAACCAAGCAGCCTACACAAGGAAGAAACTCTACTCTCTCCCCTCTACTTTGCAACCAAATTTCTTGAGTTTCGTGTGTTCACTTTGTCCAAGATCTCACCAGCCCCCACTCACTACAGCTCTTCTCAATGTTTTCCATCCCAACCAGAACATATCATGCCTCTGAAACCAACGAGCAATCTCAGTCCCCTCCCTACTAATCCTCCCAGCACAGCTGGATATAGTCCACTGTGCCCTGTTTCTTGAAACTCGGCCTTCCTCCCTTCCATGGCTGTCTTCTCTCTTTGCTTCCATCCTGCCTCTCTGGTCTCCTTCCCGGTCAGCTTGGCTTGGTCCTCTTCCTCCATGGGATCTTTGATTGTTGGACTCTGTGGGACTTGGTCCTAGGCCTTCTTCTCTGTTCTATCTCCTGTCTCCCTAATCCATCTCACCTAATTCTATGGTTGCCATCACAAGTTCTGCCCAGCCTAGCCTCTGCTCGCCTCACTAGCCCCACCTCCTCTCCATCCCCTGCTCCCTTTCAGTGCTCCAGCCACTCGGGCCTGCTTGCAGCTCCACAGATGTGTCATGCTTCCCTCCACCTCAGGGCCTTTGCACGTAATCTTCTTTCTGCCTAGGCCCTTCTTCTGTCCCTCCTTTTGTTTTTAGCTAACTCTTACTCATGCTTCCGTTTAGCTCAATTATATATTTCTCCCGAGACATCTTCCAGAAAATCCCCCCAACTATGTCATGTACAGGCTCTGTAGACAGTTCAGCACAGTGGTGAGAGGGGTGGGCTCTAGAGTTAGACTTACTAAGTTGGAATTCAGCTCTGCCGCTTACCAGCTATGTGATCTCAGGCAAATCATTTAACCACTCAGCAACTCATTTAATTTGATATCATACTACTAATTAGATATTGCATTATAACTACTTCATTGGAATTGTTATAAAGATTAAATGAATTAATACAGTCAGTGCTGCGTTCAGTGCCTGGTACATTGTAAGTGCCCAAAAATATTAGTATTATGAGTACTCCCTTTGGTTGCATTTCCATGCTCATAATTAAACAATAAATTGATTAATTGATTTTGTTGTTTTTGTTGCAGTTTTAGGCCGGGTCCAGGTTTGAACCTGCCACCTCCAGTATGTGGGGCCTGGTGCCCTACTCCTTGAGCCACAGGTGCCACCCTTGATTAATTGATTCTTTAATAATGTTCATCTGCTCCATTAGACTCTAAGCTCTGTGGAGACAGGGACCATTGTCTTGTTACTACTACCTTCCTCTGCACCTAGTAGGGAAATCAACAGATTTACCTCATGGGATATTTGTAACAATAAATACAGTGCAAGCAGGAAGGCTAAGGGCCTGTGTTAAGTTGACGGCAAGGAAGTAGGGACTATTTATAGCTGACCAGACTGGGGCACCTCTGGCTGGGAGGTAGCCTTTTGCCTGCACATTGAAGAATGGGTAGAGTTTGAACATTAGTGATATGCTAGGCCTAACGGACAGGAAAAGATAGAACATAACAAACCAGATAAATGACAGGATTATTTTGGTTTTGCCAAACACAGAAAACCAGCTTGACAGTAATTACCTCTCCATTCTGAAGATAATTCTCAAAGATTCATATTTGTATTTTTACTTTTGAATGAGTACTAGAAAATCTCTTATACTATTTTAGATTATGAAAAAGGAACCAACTTGAGCAGTGAATATATTGTAGGTGCTTGTTATATAAGCTTACTCTTAAGAATAAAATCCAGGTCTCTGAGATTTTTGAGGACCCATGAAAGTGATTGTCTTTAAGTTAAGAGCAGTGAGGAACCACAAGGAGTGTCAAGAAAAGAATTTTGGGAAGACCAGTCTTGCATCTGTGTAGAGGCGAGCAGAGGGGAGAAGATAGGAAGCCAATGCCGGGGTGCACATGAGGGGCAGTGAAGGCTCGGAGTCCCGCCATTGTGCAGTAAGAAGGCCTGGTGGGTGGGACAAATGCAAGAGAGAGTCACGACTGGGCTCAGATGTTAACAGGAGCAAGGTTGCATTGAAATAACAGAAGAACGTGAGACTCTGAGAACAGTAATGGGACTTTCAGAGGCCAAGTCCTACACCTCAATTTCAAATCACTGAGTACAATTAAATCCCTGGCTTTGCTAATGAAAAAAACCGAGGCTCAGAGAGGTGAAGTGACTTGTCCCACACCACACAGCTAATTAGTAGCAAAGTAAGGCTAGAATTTTCTTACCAGTTGCCTAATCAGGTGTTTTTGTAGAGAAAATTTACCATTTTTTTCATTAATATACCACTGAGAAGATCTCTTAGCTCAAATGAGCCTTTTTTCCTAGTGAAATAAGCTGTTTGGTTTATAATTTTGCCATTACCACAAATCAGCTGTGTGGCCGTCATGAGCTACTCATCCGTCTGAGTTTCCCTTTTCATATCTGAAGAGTAGGGTAATGTACCAATACCCCTACTGAGTGTGAATAGAAACATTCAGAGGGTTAAATAGCATAATTCTCGCAGAGAGCCTAGCACCATGCCTAGAACACAGTGAATGCCCCATACAACCGGGATCTATTATCACCCTCACCACCAACAATTACTACCCACAATCTTGTCATAGTGGTTTGCCTGACTTGGTGGGCCGGTATCATTAGCTGGAATTTTGAAAATCACTGGCAGATCTCTGGGAGTTCCAGCTGACTGGATTGCTAGCTGCCTCTGAGACACTCAGCCCTTGTTCGCCCTTAATTTTCACGTCTGAAAAAATGAGAGCAATGTGTGTGTGTGAGAAAGAGAGGTGAGACTATAAGAGTATGGAGAGACAAAACTGTGTAGAATTTAAGAAGTAAATAATTTCCAGAAGGAATCCCATCACGTCCTACTTGGAAGCATCTTGAAATCACAATTTGATGACGCTGGGTCTGCAGACCTCACAGTCACGGCCATTTTGTGAACAAACTTAAAACCGCAAGGCACACAAGCTTGTTTACTTCTTCTCTCTCCACCACCTCCCTACCCCAAATAAAATCTGCGGGTCAGGGCTGATGAAGCATTTCTAGGAGAGAAGTTGGTCTCAAGCATTGACTATTTCTTAGAACAGGCTGGTTTCACAATGAAGGCCGCAGGTACATAATCACTCTGCAAAAGAATGTCATTATTGGCTGCTTCTTTGAGGAACCCAGATCTTTTCATCCTCCAGAAGTGGTGCTATTTAAGTTGTGAGAATAGATGAGGACAGTATTATCAAATGGCCTATATGTAAGGGCCAGACATGACCATTGTGGAGAACTCCAATGACGTATTCCCACATATGATGTCAGGGCACGCTTTCTTTCCCTTCCCCTCTCTTCCAATTTCTCAGACAGGAAAATAGAGACAGAGGAGACCAGGAAGTTGCTCAGAGCTGTGGTGGCTAATCCTAAGGATTAGATCATAGTTCCCAGCTTTTTTAAAGAAACAGCTGGCTCATACATGTTGGTGAGTTTCAGCTGGGAGTGCCCAAGATTTAATCTGAAAGAGATTGGGAGTGACATCTGATCATTTTCTTTCTCTCCCTTCCTGTTTCCCTCTGTGCCTCTCTGTTTTTGTCTGCCCTTTACTCCAGGAATTTTAGGATGAATATGAACTTCTAGGGGGCCTACAATGAAAGGGCCCTACTGAAGACATGGTGCCTTGAATGTGAGAGGCCTTTGCATGTTTTTAACTGGATAGATATGAGGGTGTTTTCCCCCATTAGACAAGTTCAACAGTCGCCACTGACTTCCTAACAGGTGAAAACACTTGGGAGCTAGAATTTAGGTAAGATTATTGATGGAGGTCCAGAAAGTTTGTCTTCAGGTCTCTCCCCAAATGTAGCAGCATGCAAAAGGTGATATGGTCTTCATTTCACTTCCCTTCACTTTACTGTTCTCACTGGTAAGGCCCAGGTCATACTCTAATAAAATCATATGAAAAATATTTTGAATATTTCCTTTCTTTCAAAGTGGTGGTATTCTCCTTTTTTAAAAGTGGAGTACCACTTACCTTGGCAGTGCAACGCACACTCCAAATCATTCCTCTGCATCCAGAGAACACCCCTCTCCCCCTACAACTCTATTTCTTTTAACTTGTTATTATTATTATTATTTTGGCCAAACAAATGAGTCAACAGAGGTAAGAATTCTAATTTTATCAATAACTATCTCAGAAGAGGTGTGGGCGCAGGGAGATGTGGACAGTATTAGCAAATGGCCTGTATAAAAGGGCCAGACATGACCATTTGGGAGCACAAAAGCCCTGTCAATGGAGAGAGAGAAAACCTCTAATGAGAACCAAGCAATGCATTGCTATGATCTCCCTATAACTGAAACATCTATTCCCACAACTTAAATTGCCAAGCATTTTCCCAAAACCATTGAGTTGCAGAATTTAAAAAATGTATTTGATTGCCAGATTTGCAAATTAGGTTAGCTTTCTAGTTTTCCACTGGGAATGAGGAAAAGGTTGGTAGCTAGTGACTGAAATACAGTTTTCCCTGGCACGTGATTCTTGGCTGTCATTAATGCATTGTTCTGGCCGCAGTTCCCTGGCACTTTGTGAAACTCTACTGCCAAATCCTGCCCTTTCTGATGGCTGCTCTCTGGAATCCACTGATGATCAGAGTAATAATCATTGCAGCTTGCATCTCTGGAGCTCTTCATAGCTTTTAATATCATTTAAGCCTCAGAAAACCCTGTACAAGCCTTAGGAAAGGTATAATTTATCCTTATTTTACACATGGGCAAACAGACTCAGAGAAGACAGGTGACTTCTAGTAATCTCTGTCACAAGGACACAGCTGGCTTATAGTAATCCTGCATCCTATTACACGTCCTGTCTCTTGTGATACGTTCTTTCCAAATTAACACATGGGCAGAGATAAGCCAATAAGGGAAGGAGTCTGTACAAAGTAAATTGGCTTGGTGTCCAGACCTAGTAGAGTTGGGATTATTCCATGTGATACTCTAATTTTTTTTTTTTTGTAGAGACAGAGTCTCACTGTACCGCCCTCCGGGAGAGTGCCGTGGTGTCACACAGCTCACAGCAACCTCTAACTCTTGGGCTTACGTGATTCTCTTGCCTCAGCCTCCCGAGCACCTGGGACTACAGGCGCCCGCCACAACGCCCGGCTATTTTTTTGTTGTTGCAGTTTGACCGGGGCTGGGTTTGAACCCACCACCCTTGGCATATGGGGCCGGCACCCTACTCACTGAGCCACAGGCGCCGCCCGTGATACTCTAATTTTTAAATGTAGTAATAATTAATCTGGACACCAAAAATTTCCATTTTCACCACCAACAGTATAAAGAGACCATTTTCAAAAAATCAGTACATAAAACAGGATATGTCATGATATTAATGTTCTGTATTATGAACTATAATATGAAATACTATAAATACCATGAATATTTTTATGACTAAGTCCAAAACTTTCATTCTAATGGATCATGAAGTCAATTTAGTGGATTGTTACCAGAATTAAAAGAAAAAAATAAGATAAGATAGGATATAATAGAACTGAAAATGTCCAAGTACATTGCATGTCAAAAAGCGAAAAGTGTTCTCTGAGTCCTTTGGTTCATATATCACGGATCATGATATTAGATGTATTTCTTACCTAGTATTCTTCCTCTTTTTCTAGTTTTCCCTCTCTCTATTCTCCTTTCTTTTTCCTTTCTCTCCTTTACATATAGAAAATGTACCCTGACACCTCCTACGTTTGTACTTTTTATAGGTGCATCCTCGCCCTCCTCAACTCCCATCCTTCCTAACACGATCTTCTTCTCAAGGGCCTGGGGCAGAGATTGCGCTCTCAAGTTCCTCTGTGCTCCTCCTTCCTTTCCCCTGCCTGTTGAAAAGGTCCTTGTGCAGTGCGACCTTCAAGACAGGGCCTGCTAGTTCATTCCCTGTTTAATAAATAAATCGCTCTATCGCTAAACCATCACATTTCCATTTCAGGCAAAGCAACTCAAACTTGAAGAAATGAAATCCCCAAGAACAGCCACATTATGCCTCATGTTGATTGTGATTTATTCTTCCAAAGCGACATTGAACTTGAATTTAGAAGCTGTTGTTCATCCTTTGGTGAGTAAATCTATGTCTGCTATAATTTTTCCTGTCACATTTTCCCTGATTTCCCGGGAATGTCACTGATGGATAAAGGTTCTTTAAAAAAAAATTAGGGAGTAAAAATATTTAGAGGAAGAAAAAATTCTTCCCTTAATTCCAACATTTGAAAAATATATTGCAAAGCAAGGGGAAAGAGTGACATCAGCGTATACACAGACAACTTGCCAGGCTTTGAAATCAGTAAGAGAAACCTCCCAGGCTTCCCTCCCTAACTAAATGGACTATGTGGATGTGAGGCTTCCACTCAGTGAAATTGGTAACAATGCCAACAATGCACTGGGCAGAACCTATGTTCCCAAAGGACTCATTGTAACTGGAGCATCCGTCTGGAACACTTTTTAAAACAAGTCCATCTATGTGGATCTGTATCAAAACCGTAGATTGATGGAACTGAAGGGATCATAGCTATTGTCTAAGACTTTGCTGACAAATTATCCAGGTGAATTTGTCTTTGGAAAGTAAAACTTAAGTTTAGCTTAAGTAAAAGAAGTGATAAGCACTCCCTTCCTCCTTATGAGAATTACTGGGTCGTAGCTTACCTCAGTTCTCCATGCACCAGAGACAGGGCCTGTTACTGGTTGGGAAATCTTAGGAGACTGGTGCAATTCTGTCTCAGCTTCTTCATCCATAAAATGATGATAATAATAGTACTGACTTCCTAGGATTGTTATGAAAATTACATTAGATGATATTTATAAGATGCCTTAGAACAGTGTCTGGCATATAATAAGGGCTATAAAAGGTTCACTGTTATTATTTACTCCATTGCAATATTATTTTTTCTACTTTTCTTCTGTTTCTCATATTTTAGTTCTCTTTTTTTTTTTTTTTAGTCACTGTTGTTAGAGCGTCACTGGTATATTTTTTGCATTATAAAATGTCTCTCTTTGTCTGATTGGTCTGTGTTAATTTAATTCTTTGTTTTCTGTTTCATGTCTCAGTTCTGCTTTTGTATTTGAGTTTGCCTGATCCTGTCCTTTATTTTTAGTTTAGCTTTTATCTCCTACTTTGCTTTGATGGTTCTCTTGTAAACAACATGTGTTTGAGGACTTTTTCTTTTAAACCGAATCTGAGAAAATTAGGGGAGTATAACTTACTCACATTTGATATCACTTTTAAAATGTTTGATCTTACTTTTAGGATTTTGTTTCATGACTATGCGCTTTCTTTCTCTTTCTATTTTTGGGTCATTTATTGTTTGACCTAGACTGTCTTTTTCTTTCTCTCGTGCCTCGAGGATGTATACATGGTGCTTTCCTCTTCCACACTCCAGCGTGCAGGGTGTACAGCACAGGCAGCAGTCTGCTCATAAAGCAAAGGGAAATATTTACACTTGTTGTGATTTCACGTGGTCAGTGGAGAGCTCCATCTATCCATGGCATGTGGGGCAAAGGCCAGAGCTTGAGGTGCTCTCAGCAACGCCATTAGCTTTGGCACTCTTTCCGAGTTTCTTGGTGTTCCTGGCTGCTGCACTGCCTTTCCACTATCCCAGGTCTGCCCTCATCGTGGCAGAGGGATAGCCCTGTGACTTTCTAGGGATGCTGGTGGAATTTGAACTTCATCTTCCTGGAGATTCCCACCACCTACTGCAAAAGACTTTGCCTTTCCTCAATAGATCTATCTCTCAAAGTACACCGCCTTTATACAGTCCAAAGGCTGGAAACCCCACTGGGAATGTGCCCCTGAGCCAGATCAGCTCATACTGCCCTAAGCGGCCAGCCAGTTCCCACGGCTGACCTACTACCTGAGATGCGACACATGGAGATAGGCTTTAAAAAAATTACAGTCAAACACGTACATAGATTTAACATCTTAGGCCATTTTAAAATACAGTTAAGTAGTAGTAAGTCTATTCATGGTATTGTGCAACTAGTGTCCAGAACTTTTCCATCTTGCTGAACTGAAACTCTATACCCATTAAAAAACTATATTTCGTTTTCCCCTCCTCCCATCCCCTGGCAACCACCCTTCCCTTTCTATGTCCATGATCTGGACAATTTTAGATATTTTATGTAAGTGGAATTGTGTGGTATTTGCCTTTTTGCGTCTGGCTTATTTCACTTGGCATGTTGTCCTCAAGGTTCGTACCTACGCTATAGCCTGTGTCAGAATTTTCTTCCATGTAGAGGCCGAGTAATGTTCATTGCCTGTACGTGCCACACTCTCTCATCATCCATCGGTGCACACCCGGGTTGCTCCTGCCTCTCAGCTGTTGTGAATTATGCTGCTATGGAGCATGAATATGCAAATAAGGGCTGATGGGGTTTGCCCGGTGCTTCTCCAACTTCAGTGCCTGTGGATCCTCCCAGGGACCTGCTTAAAATGCCGATTTCAGGGTGGCGCCTGTGGCTCAGTCGGTGGGGCGCTGGCCCCATATACCGAGGGTGGCGGGTTCAAACCCGGCCCCGGCCAAACTGCAACCAAAAAATAGCCAGGCGTTGTGGCGGGCGCCTGTAGTCCCAGCTACTCAGGAGGCTGAGGCAAGAGAATCGCTTAAACCCAGGAGTTGGAGGTTGCTGTGAGCTGTGTGAGGCCACGGCACTCTACCGAGGGCCATAAAGTGAGACTCTGTCTCTACAAAAAAAAAAAATGCCGATTTCAGCTCAGTGAGCCTGGGTGGGCGGGGAGCTTGGCTTTCTGTCCAGCTGCCCGGCTCCCGCTCCGCGGCCGCTCTTGGAGTGGCAGGACTGTACTCTCTCAGCTTTGGCATCAGGCCTCGATTTGAGGCCTGGCTCTGACCCTGCTAGAAACTTTGTCAGGTTTCTTCATCTCCCTGAACTACTTCCTCTACACAAAATGAGAATAAATAGCATCTCCTTCATCCGTTTCTTGTGAGGATGAAACGTTCTCATATGTCTAAGTTTAGTATAGTGACCAGCATAGATCCCAAGTGCTTATGAATGTGTGGTTATTTTTAATGTTCTAGTACACAGAAGTCTGTCTGGATGCACTTATGGGAGGAGGCACTAGGACAGGACCCTTGCTCAGTTATCTAATATGGAAGCAAAGACATTAAATCTCAGGTTCTAGGTCAAGAAAAGGAGGAGCTCGGGCGGGGGGCTCTGGTGAATAGGGGTGCTTTGTTTGCCAGCTGTTCCTAAAGGGTTGCCATCCCCCTCCGGGCCATGTGGCCACCAGCAGTACAATTATTTGTGAAGTCATCGTTCCCAACTGGTGGGGCACTTCCAGGAACTGGTGACCTTGTCTATTCTGCAGAAGGCGGGCTGTCAGGAAATCCCCTCTGGACAGAGCTGGCCCCCGCAGCTCGTCTGGGCCCTTACACAGAGCCCACAGGGGAGGTCCACCCGGAGCTCTATGTTCTTGTTTGAAGTGAATACCCAGCTGAGTGTCGTGAGCCCCTGGCAGGAACAACACTCCCTGGTGATTTCTCTCAGCACTCAGAGTACATGACAAGAGGCAAGTGTTGGGGTCTCACTGTTCCCCAAACTGGGGTGACAGGTGGACTCAGGATGGCAAGATGGGTCCCTCAAGGGACACCTAGGCCAGCAGAATGCACAGACACACCACTGCCATAGACTGGACCAAGCCCTTGACGTGCCTGAGCACATATTATCATTCATAATGTGGGAAACTAGTGAGAATCTGAGGCAGAATTTGAGACTCTTCAATCCCCGGTGTGACTCCAGCAGCTCCTCTCTTCAAATCTGGGTCCTACGACCTGGTAGCCAGCCCTTTGTACCTTCATTTTTATCATTTCATCATCATTATTATTATTAATTTCTGATTAATATGGGGGTACAGATGATTAGGTTACATTGTTTGTGTTTGTTAGGTAAAGTTCAAGCTGTAGTTGAGCCCTTCGCCCAGGGGTGTGCTGAATACTCTCACGTTGTGCCCATTAGGAGAGAGCTTCATAAGTCTGGGCTGGTCAAGGGTACTTACTGTGACCGCCCCAACACCCCAGCGGCTTCACTGCTGTCAGTTACTTTTTCCTTCACAAGCTCCAAGGACTGTAAGGCTTAAAATAAAAAGTAGGTTATTCTCGCAAGAAGCTCTGAATCCTCACTGGGCAATAGAGAGGCCTTAGGTAATAGGGCTGTGGAAGCAGCACTTTGCAAAGATGTGCCCTGAAAATTCCTGATGATCATTATAAAGATTCAAGAAATCTTCAAAAAGCAGTGTTTCCCAAAGGTAGCCTCGCATCGAAGGACATGCTGCTTAGAAAGGCAATTTCCTGCACCCCCCACCTACTAAGTTAGATGGAGGCAGAGGAGGCAAGTGACCCCAGCTCTCACACGGATTTGAAATACTCTGCATTAAATTAACATAAACCTTGATTTTAACATAAAATGCTCGTGGCAAGGCTCCAATTCTTTAGTCCCACTGGAAAACAGAGAATGAGAACTTGACCTGGGAGAGCTCCCCAACGGTGACCACTGGTGGTCACATTCTTGGGGTCTGTCTGAGTCTAATTGTAACCATGAACCTGGACAGAGAAAGCTTCTAGAGGCCCCCACTACCGCTCCCAAGCCCCAGGGAGGGTGGAGGCAGGAATGCAGGGAAGAACCTGCCTGCTGTCTGGGCACAGAGCCAAAGTCGCCTCCGGGGAAGCCGGACAGGAACCAGCCCTATACATTGACTTTGCACCTTCAGTTCCTGCCTGTTTAAGTGTATCTAAAACAACCTCTGCAAATACAGCAGCCACTGGGCTTTTGAAATTCCAATCACCATCTGTCATTCCCCTGTTTATTTCCTTAAGAACGTTTATGAACGGTCAGGTGCATGGCCCCTCCTCACTTCCTCGAGACTCTAGTACTTTCCTCAGCCAGCATCCCCCACCCAGGGAGGGGGACACGTGAACCTCGCAATGAAATTTAGTAAGGGGAGGGAGACAAGCCGAGGGAACTGCTCACTGAAGGGGAGAGGTGGGTCGGAGGAGGTAAGAGAGAGGACAAGTGCTCGGTAATGACAGGCAGCACCTTTCCCAGGGCGCACGCGGATCAGGTGATGCGTTGCTGATGGGGAATAGCGCAGGCTTGGGAGCCCGACTAGCTGGGTTTGATTCCTGGCTCTGTCGCTGAAGACTGTGTGACTTCAGGCGAGGGACTGGACCTCTCTGTGCCTGTGCTTTCTCATCAGTGAGCAGGGACAGCAGCAGCACCTACCTTTTACATGGTCCTGGCACATGGTGCTGACCACAGCTCAGGAATTATTGTATTTGTTAGTGGTGTAATGAGAGATAACTAGAAAATAACAGCAGGCACCCCTGATGACAGAATGAGGTCTGTCTCTGCCAGTGGCCACGGGTGTGTGGGATCCACATTAAAGACCACACATCTCTGTGGGCAGTGGTTATCCTGGAAGACTTTAAAGAGCTGGGCTTTGCTGCTGAGCCTTAAAGGGAGTTGGACTGGGAAGCTTGTCCCAGAAAACCTCCCTGCAGGCAGGTGGGCTGGGAAACCTGTGTTGGGTTGAGGTGAGGGGTAGGCTTGGTTACCAGCTGTGGAGTTTCTAGGGAGCCTGTCAGCAAAGCCGATCAATGCCAGTGCTTCAGCAAAAAAGCTACCTGATGGAAGGGGATGAGTTGCACAGTGGTGAGCCAGGTGGCAGTGTGCAGACAGATGGGTTCAGGTAAATGACACCAGAACAGCATGATGCCCCCATTCCTGAATAGCATTTACTATGTCATCAAAATAGTCTCATCCATTTATATTTGTGAATCATCACAACATCATGAGGTAGGCTATATTGATCCCCATATTACAAGTAAGGACTGAGGTATAGAGAGGCTAAGTAACTTGCCCAAAGTCACTCAGCCACTTTGTGGTGGAACTAGGATTTGAACTCATATCTGCAGAGTCCTTGCTTTTCACCACTATACTATATAATAGTAACTGAAACTTATTAAGAGCTCACTATGTGCCATACTGTAGTTAATTTAGTTCTCATAATAATCCTATGAAATTGGTACTATTATTATTCCCATTTTACAGAAAAGAAAACTGAGGCTATATAACTTCCCCAAGGTCGCATAGCCACATTGTAAGTGGCACAGCCTTGTAACCCACTGACTCGAGCTGGTTCTCTTAGTCCCTGCCACAGAAACCAGTGATAGAGCCATCCAGAAGAAAAAGGATTAGAGGTGGAAAAGATAATTTCTGAGAATGAACAATAAACAGCCTTAATACCATGGGAGTACTGAGCTGGGGAAGAGGCTAGGTGCTGAGAAAAGGTCATGAGATTTGTCTCAGAGGTCACTGGAGTGACTCAGAGGTCAAGCTTAGGCAGACAGTACAAGCTTAGAACATTATAATTTATATTTCTTATGGGACCCAAACCACAGGAACCTGAGAAACTTAGTGGTCACTTCTTCTGCTCCTGGGTCTAGAGACCAGTCTAAAAAAAATGAATCCCCAGGTCACACTGCAGCGGTGACTCCTGTTCTCCCCCTGTTCAGTTGCTGTGTGGCCAGCGTCCCCTGAGCACGTGGTGCTAACTCCGAATCTGTGGCTTGAGGCTCAGCTCCATGTAGCGTATGTGAGCAGAAAGCTATAGTGAAAAGACTTCTCTAACTAATATTAGTTGATGGTTTTCTCAAACATTCTTTCAGATTTTCCAGGAATGGGAACTTGCTGATGAAGAGCCACGGAGGCCAAAACGAGCAGGTATGTGAAGTCTTTCCTTGGCAAGCTCTTCTATGACTCTGAGCAAATGACAGAGGTTGCAACTCTTTTAAAGACTGTGATCCACATAATTCAGTCTCCAGGCATATCAGGGCCAAACAGTGCAGTTCGATTGCTAAAAGTAATTACAAAGCAATTCCGTTCTCTATCAGATGACATTAAATGGATCGTGGAGACACTATCTCTGCTGTCATAACTGCTTCTCATATCCCTGAGTTCTCTCTGCCACTCTCTCCTCAGCTGCCCTCTCGCACCACCAAACAGCCTTCTGTGCTCCCAGAATCCTTCCCTTTGTATCCCCCCCATGCTTTTTCTCACCGTCTCTCATGCAACACTTCATTTTGTGGATCAACTTAACCAAGTCCTTCTCTTCTGTTCCCCATTCCAATGTTTCCACTAAACTCCAATTAAGTAGTCTAGAAAATATAATACTCTGGCCTCTGGAGGGCCGGGAGCAGTGGGTGAGCTGTGACCCTTGAGTCCCATCCCAAATTGACCCCACGTAGGTGTCAGTGTATGTCTTTAGGCCAGATGTCCTTGGGACCTGTTCTTCCCACCACTGTTGAGTCTGGGGCTCACGTCTCAACAGGCCTCTGGGTGTTTCCCCTGTGATCCCTCCATTCTGTTCAGATAGTGGATGCCCTGCCTATCAGCCCATTTGTCTGATTAGGGGACTCCTACGTGAGTCTCAAGTCACATGGCTCCTCCATGTAAGGCCTTCCATGGATTCCCCAGAGCTTCGGGAACATTTGTCCCAAAGCGTTAGAATTAATTCACTTCCTGCTCGTCACCCCCAGTGGATGTGAGCTCCCTTGAATTGTGTTCATCTCTGTAGCCTGGAGTCCAGCCCAGTCTCTCACTCAGTAAGCGAGTGAACAGATGAAGTACTCACACTTCCACATCACTGCTGTCCCTTCCTGAGCTCTTCTTAGGAAGGGTCTGCTGGCCGATGACCAGCTTTCCAGAAGGTAAAACTTCTTAACCTATCACATTGTGATTGAATCATTTTCAGCATATGTGGCTCGATCTAGTCAGTCCTGTGGTCTAAAAGGCACACGAGGCTTCCAAGGGGAGTGGGCCTGTCCTGAGGTCAGAGGAGAGGTGTCCATCAGAGCTCTCCACGGCACGGTGACCAGACCCACCTGCTGCCCAGTGCATGAAATGAGAGTGGGACTACATTGTAGTAAGTCTTAGAATGCTCATTGGAAGGTCACACCACTGCCGGTTTTCCCTCCCTCCCCTCCTGTCTCCTTCCCTTCTGTGCCATCCTTTCTTCTCCCCTTCTCTTCCTATTCTGTTCTGTTTCAGCCTCGTTTTGTGAGCCCTGTGGGCTCCTGCTCTCCATCCTGCCCTCCTCCCCCTCCTCCCTCTTTCCCTCCCTCAAGTGGGCTTAGCTCGGCTTGTCCTTTCAGTGCTCTGCTATGAGCATCGCTACCTTGGCCACCTGACAGCCCCTTCAGCCTCCTTGCACCCTGTGACAGAGCAAAGCCACACATGTGCCCTCTTGGTCTTGTGAAAGATTTTTATTAATTTTTTTTTTTTTTAAATCAAACTGCTAGCTGGTGAGTTCTAGATCCAGGTTTCTGCCAAGTCTTTTGGAGCTCAGGCTACCACCTTCCTCAGAAGAAGCTGGTGACTGTGCAGCCCTGCTGTTGTGGCCCATGATGACAGTGTGAGAGTGTGGCCCTTGGGGAGGAAACCATTTCTACATCTAAGGATTTGACATTCCAAAAATTTTCCAGGCGTGCTTTCATTAAAAACAATCCTGGTGATGGTAAATCACCACGAAAACATGTTTTCCATTTATTATACATGGACCTCTGTGTTCTTGGGCTTCAGGAGTCATTTGGGAAGTGTTAATGAATCAACCCATCATCTGCGGAAGATGGATTGGTCTTGGTACTTTTACAAAATCACTAAAGCAAGAAATGACCATAGAAAGGTCCAGGCCCTATGTACAATTGCCCATGGAGGATTGGTGGGTTCCAGGGCCCTCTCAATTACCAAAATTTTCAAATGCTCAAGTCCCTGATAGAAAATGGCATAGTATTTGTATAAAACCTATCAACATCCTCGTATGTACTTTAAATTATCTCTAGATTATTGGCTACCTGCAGCTTATATAAAGACTTTCCTTCACTGTGGTGTCAGATATTGTGAAAATTATGCATAGACCTTTGTTTATTTATTTTGCTCATCAGCTTTTGTCAGTGTTTGTGAATTTAGTGTGTGGCCCAAGACGATCTTCTTCCAAGTTTAGGATGTGTGCTGCCGAAGCAAGCACAACTCTCCAGCTTCTAGTATGGCTCGGAGAAGGCAAAAGGTTGGCCACCCCTGAGAATAGCTGGTATACTACATTGTTTATGGGATAACGACAAGAGAAAAGTCTGTATATGTTCATTACAGGCACAGCTTTTTTACCAATATTTTCAACCTATGATTGGTTGAATCCTGGGAGGCCATGGATAGAGAGAGGTGACTGTATTACATCACACATATGTTCATGCATTATATAATGTGTATCACATCACACATATGTTCATATATTATATAATGGTGACTATTACATCACACATATGTTCATGTATTATATGTGTATCACATGTGTATATCACACATACATATCTCAGAGTTATTACCTTACAGCATTGTTGACATTAGATAATACCATGTACATATTATTTTAGAAATGTTATTAACATTATCTGAGATTTATTTTCTTCCTGTAAAGGCTCTCAAAAGTTAAAAACAAAGGCAATTGATTTATTTATAAAAATAGTATTGCATTTGAAAGGGCCTGGTATTCCCCCAGCACAGAGATGGGATTTTTTTACTAGTCCCACATAACCACCTGACGGCAGGGGTACAGATGTCCTGATAGAGGAGTTACCCATTTTTAGGAAAACTTCCAAAATTCTATAAGCAAAGAGAAGCCCCCACAAAATCCAGAGACCACAGAAAAGAATAAGCACTGAGACATCTATTAGAGCAAAGATCAGGTATTTGGGAGCAGAGGGGAGTAAGAATGGTCAATGCCGCCAGAGTTATGTGGAGATGACATTACGAAGTGGATTCAAGACGGGCAGAGGTGGACACACAGAAATGAATGGCCGATGCTCTGGAATGAAAACTTATCCAGATGAATTAAATGAAAATATTAATGCCTCGAGACCAGCTAAGAGCTTCAGCCGTCTGCACATACAACCCTGGCCGTGGAGTAAAAGAGGAAAGAACTAGAGGAAATGCTCCCCAGAGACATTTTAAGAAATGCAGTGGGCCGGGACCTGCGATTGGCACCCTCCCGGACCTCTGGAAGAGCCACACCGGGACCTGCGATCAGCACCCACCCGGACCTCCGGAACAGCTATGCTGGGACAACAGCTATGCTGGGACCTGTGATCGGCTCCCTCCAGACCTCTGGAACAGCTGCGCCGGGACGCACGATCGGCACCCTCCTGGACCTCCACAACAGCTGTGCAGGACCCGCTATCAGCACCCTCCCACCTCTGGAAGAGCTGTCTCGGGATCCGCAATCGGCACCCTCCCAGACCTCCAGAAGAGCTGCGTGGACCTCGATGGGCACCCTCCCACCTCTGGAAGAGCTGCACCAGAACCCGTGATCGGCACCCTCCCACCTCCGGAAGAGCTGCGCCTGCCCAGTCTGGTAAGAGCTACACCGGGACCCGCTACCCTGCCCACTGGGCCTCCCCATGCCCTGACCAGGAACTCCGGGAGCCCTGCAACCTGCTTCCTCCCTCCCGGACCCTCCTTGCCACCACACCCCCTGGCTAGTCTGGCTAGTCTGGCTAGCTACTCTGGTAGCCAGGTGCCATCCGGAGCCCTCCCTGTCTCTGCATGGAGCCCTTCTCCTGGCCAGAGACTGCTGGAGCCTTGGGCCCTCTGTGCCAAAGTCACAGGGCGACAGGCACTCCCAGAATCGTGTGCACCCCCCCACCCCCCCGCCCTGTTGCTGGATCCAGGTGTGTCACAAGCCAGAGCTGCTTTCACAACCAGAACTCCCTGGCTGGCGCAGCCCCAGAGGAACTACACAGGGTCACTCCCTACAAAGATCCAGCAATAATAGAGTGATCCTGCTGGGGTCTAATATTGGAGAGACACCACCCCAACTCTGAGGACGGCCAGAAGCAATGGTGAAAAACAATCATGAGGTGAAATCAAGGGGAAAATTCGGGTAATATGAATAATCAGAGTAGATCAACTCCCCCAAAGAACAATGGGGCAGACATAGCACAAGATCCCATGCACAAACAAATAGCTGAGACATCAGAAATCGAACTCAGAATCTGGATAACAAATAAGATCGAATTAGAATTCCAAGCAGTAACCCAAAAGATATCTCAAGAATTCAACAAATTCAAAGACCAAATGACCAAAGATTTTGACACATTGAGACGAGAAGTTGCAGCCCTCAAAGATCTGAGAAACACAGTAGAATCCCTCAGTAATAGAATGGAGCAAGCAGAAGAAAGGATTTCTGACATTGAAGACAAAGCTTTCGAATGCTCCCAAACTCTCAAACAGGAAGAGAAATGGAGGGCAAAAACAGATCACTCTCTCAGAGAGATCTGGGATAATTTAAAGAAAACCAATATTCATCTTACAGGGATCCCTGAAAGCGATAAAGTGGCTTCACAAGGCACAGAGTCTCTTCTCCATGAGATTATGAAGAACTTTCCAGACATGTCAAGAGATTCTGAAATTCAGATAGCAGACAGTTTCAGAACTCCAGCACGACTCAACCCGAATAAGACATCCCCCAGACACACCATAATCAATTTCACTAAAGTTAATATGAAGGAGAAAGTTCTCAAAGCAGCGAGATGAAAGAAAAACATTACCTACAAGGGGAAGAATATTAGAATAACTGCAGATCTCTCTGCTGAAACCTTTTAAGCTAGAAGAAGATGGTCATTGACTTTTAATCTCCTAAAACAAAATAACTTTCAACCCAGGATCTTGTACCCAGCTAAACTGAGTTTCATTTATGACGGAGAAATTAAATACTTCAATGACATTCACATGTTGAAGAAATTTGCCACAACTAAACCAGCTCTCCAGAATATTCTCAGACCTATCCTCCATAAAGACCAGCATAATCCTCCACCACAAAAGTAAACCCACCCAGAAAATTTTGATCAAATTCCAACTTCCACAGTCGCAAAAGGATTAAAAATGTCCACCGGACTCTTGAAAGCCTTATCAATATTCTCAACTAAAGTGAATGGTTCAAATTGTCCTCTAAAGAGGCACAGGTTGGCTGACTGGATACAAAAACTCAAGCCAGATATCTGCTGCATACAAGAATCTCATCTTACATTAAAAGACAAATATAGACTCAAGGTGAAGGGATGATCATCTATACTCCAGGCAAATGGAAAACAGAAAAAAGCAGACATTGCAATCCTATTCGCAGACGCAATAGGCTTTAAACCAACCAAAATAAGGAAAGATAAGGATGGACACTTTATATTTGTTAAAGGTAATACTCAATATGATGAGATTCCAAATATTAATATTTATGCATCCAAACAGAATGTACCTGATTTTATAAGAGAAACTCTAACAGACATGAGCACCTTGGTTTCCTCCAGTTCCATAGTAGTTGGAGATTTTAACACCCCTTTAGCAGTGCTGTATAGATCCTCCAAAAAGAAGCTAAGCAAAGAAATCTTAGATTTAAACTCAACCATTCACCATCTGGACTTAACAGACATCTACAGAACATTTCATACTAACAAAATTGAATACACATTCTTCTCATCAGCCCATGGAACATACTTCAAAATCGACCACATCCTAGGCCACAAATCTAACCTCAGCAAATTAAAAAAAAATAGAAATTATTCCTTGCATCTTCTAAGACCATCATGGAATAAAAGTTGAACTCAATAACAACAGGAATCTGCATACTCATACAAAAACATGGAAGCTAAATAACCTTATGCTGAAGGATAGATGGGTTATAGATGAGATTAAGAAGGAAATCACCAAATTTTTGGAACAAAACAACAATGAAGACATGAATTATCAGAACCTCTGGGATACTTCCAAGGCAGTCCTAAGGGGGAAATTTATAGCACTGCAAGCCTTCCTCAAGAAAACGAAAAGAGAGGAAGTTAATAACTTAATGGGACATCTCAAGCAACTGGAGAAGGAGGAACATTCCAACCCCAAATCCAGCAGAAGAAAAGAAATAACAAAAATCAGAGCAGAATTAAATGAAATTGAAAATAAAAGAATTATACAATAAATCCAAAAGTTGGTTTTTTGAAAAGGTCAATAAAATAAACTTTTAGCCAACCTAACCAGAAAAAAATAGAGTAAAATTTCTAATTTCATCAATCAGAAAAGGTAAAGATGAAACGACATCACACCCCTCAGAAATTAAAAAAATCCTTAACGAATATTACAAGAAACTTTACTCTCAGAAATATGAAAATTTGAAAGAAATCGACCAATACCTGGAAGTACACCACCTACCAAGACTTAGCCAGAACGAAGTGGAAATGTTGAACAGGCCTATATCAAGTTCTGAAATAGCATCAACTATACAAAATCTTCCTAAAAAGAAAAGCCCAGGACCAGATGGCTTTACGTCAGAATTCTACCAAACCTTTAAAGAAGAACTAGTACCTATATTACTAAATCTCTTCCAAAATATAGAAAAAGAAGGAATATTACCCAACACATTCTACGAAGCAAACATCACCTTGATCCCCAAACCAGGGAAAGACCCAACAAGAAAAGAAAATTATAGACCAATATCACTAATGAATATTGATGCAAAAATACGCAATAAGATCCTAACAGAATCCAACAACGCATCAAAAAAATTATACACCATGACCAAGTGGGTTTTATCCCAGGGTCTCAAGGCTGGTTCAATATATGTAAATCTATAAATGTGATTCAGCACATAAACAAACTGAAAATAAAGACCATATGATTCTCTCAATTGATGCAGAAAAAGCTTTTGATAATATCCAGCATCCCTTCATGATCAGAACACTTAAGAAATTGGTATAGAAGGGACATTTCTTAAACTGATAGAGGCCATCTACAGCAAACCCACAGCCAATATCGTATTGAATAGAGTTAAATTGAAATCATGTCCACTCAGATCAGGAACCAGACAAGGCTGCCCATTGTCTCCACTGCTCTTTAACATTGTAATAGAAGTTTTAGCCATTGCAATTAGGGAAGAAAAGGCAATCAAGGGTATTCGCATAGGGTCAGAAGAGATCAAACTTTCACTCTTCGCAGATGATATGATCATATATCTGGAAAACACTAGGGATTCTACTACAAAACTTTTAGAAGTGATCAAGAAATACAGCAATGTCTCCGGCTACACAATCAACACCCATAAATCTGTAGCCTTTATATATACCAACAATAACCAAGCTGAAAAAACAGTCAAGGACTCTATTCCTTTCACAGTAGTGCCAAAGAAGATGAAATATTTGGGAGTATACCTAACAAAGGATGTGAAAGATCTCTATAAAGAGAACTATGAAACTTTAAGAAAAGAAAGAGCCGAAGATGTTAACATGGCCCAGCTCAAGGCTGGGAAGAATCAACATCGTTAAAATGTCTATACTACCCAAAGCAATATATAATTTTAATGCAATTCCTATTAAAGCTCCATTGTCATATTTTAAAGATCTTGAAAAAATAATACCTTGTGTTATATGGAATCAGAAAAAACCTCGAATAGCCAAAACATTACTCAGCAATAAAAACAAAGCAGGAGGCATCACGCTATCAGACCTGAGACTGTACTATAAATCAATAGTGATCAAAACAGCATAGTACTGGCACAAAACAGAGAAGTAGATGTGTGGAACAGAATAGAGAACCAAGAGATGAATCCAGCTACTTACCGTTATTTGATCTTTGACAAGCCAATTAAAAACATTCAGTGGGGAAATGATTCCCTATTTAACAAATGGTGCTGGGTGAACTGGCTGGCGATCTGTAAAAGACTGAAACTGGACCCACACTTTTCACCATTAACTAAGATAAACTCTCACTGGATAAAAGATTTAAACTTAAGACATGAAACTATAAAAATACTTGAAGAAAGTGCAGGGAAAACTCTTGAAGGAATCAGCCTGGGTGAATATTTTATGAGGAGGACTCCCCAGGCAATTGAAGCAGTATCAAAAATACATTACTGGGACCTGATCAAACTAAAAAGCTTCTGCACAGCCAAGAACATAGTAAGTAAAGCAAGCAGACAGCCCTCAGAATGGGAGAAAATATTTGCAGGTTATACCTCTGATAAACGTCTAATAACCAGAATCCACAGAGAACTCAAATGTATTAGCAAGAAAAGAACACGTGACCCCATCTCAGGGTGGGCAAGGGATTTGAAGAGAAACTTCTCTAAAGAAGACAGACACATGATCTACAAACACATGAAAAAAAGCTCATCATCCTTAATCATCAGAGAAATGCAAATCAAAACTACTTTGAGATATCACCTAACCCCAGTAAGAGTAGCCCACATAACAAAATCCCAAAACCAGAAATGTTGGCGTGGATGTGGAGGAAAGGGCACACTTCTACACTGCTGGTGGGAATGCCCACTAATACGTTCCTTCTGGAAGGATGTTTGGAGACCTAAAAATAGACCTGCCATTCGATCCTATAATTCCTTGACTAGGTATATACCCAGAAGACCAAAAATCACAATATAACAAAGACATCTGTACCAGAATGTTTATTGCAGCCCAATTCATAATTGCTAAGTCATGGAAGAAGCCCAAGTGTCCATCGACCCACAAATGGACTAGCAAACTGTGGTACATGTATACCATGTAATATTATGCAGCCTTAAAGAAAGATGGAGACTTTACCTCTTTCATGTTTACATGGATGGAGCTGGAACATATTCTTCTTAGCAAAGTATCTCAAGAATGGAAGAAAAAGTATCCAATGTACTCAGCCCTACTATGAAGCTAATTTATAGCTTTCATATGAAGGCTATAACCCAACTATAGCTCAAGAATATGGGGAAAGGGCCAAGGGAGGGATAGGGAGGGGGGAGGTTAAGGTAGAGGGAGGGTAATGGGTAGGGCCACACCTACAGTGCATCTTAGAGTGGGTACAGGCGAAACCTACTAAATGCAGAATACAAATGTCTACATACAACAACTAAGAAAATGCCGTGAAGGCTACGTTGAACAGTTTGATGAGAATATTTCAGATTGTATATGAAACCAGCACATTGTACCCCTTGATTGCACAAATGTACACAGCTATGATTTAACAATTAAAAAAAAAAAAAGAAAGAAATGCAGTGAAAGAACCTAGAGCTTGGTGACAGATGTAACACAGGGGAGGAAAGCAATGATTTATGGGGCTCCCCAGGGGTGCACAAACCTGGGGAGAGACTGCCTTGGGGAGGCCCTGGGGAGAGAGTGGAGTTGGAAGGAAAATCTCTTGGAGGCTTGCAGATAAGTTTCAAATTTTGTAGTAAGGGGAATCTTCTAGCAGACTGAAAGTGGACACTTCTTACTGCTGAAATATAACACAAATGCCAGTGGGCACAGCTCCCTAGTCCAGGTTTCTGAGCCTGACTGGAAAGGAAGACGTTGGCCCTGGTGCTAACACATCAGCACTGACTGGTTCTTCTTTGGCTTCAAAGGAAATAACTGGTGGCAGACAAAACAGCCAGAAAGGAGAACCTAGGATGTCCCAACCCTGCACTGGAAATGCTCACATGGTCACACCTATTTGAGGCTCCTCCCAGATTGGGTCACCAGCTGCTAGCGCGGAAATCCTGATCTTTCTGCAGGCCCGGCAGCCTGGGCGTGCTGGCCCTTTTTGATCTGGGTCCAGGAAACGCTGTGCACTTCCCAGGTTGCGGAACAGATTTTTGGGTTTACATGGCTAGAATCTTTCTTATAACAACATGTGGCACTTAGCTTTCTGAGTGGTAGTGGTGGTGATGGAGTGAAATGAAAGGCCTGGCGCTCTTCGGCCATGTAGGGGTCAGTTGTGGGCTTGACATATAATGTCGAGAATGTTTTGCTTTTATAAAAATTTTCTGATTCACATTTATTATTTTGGGGGGATTTTTGTTTAGTTATCACTAAGTTGAGACCTGATTAGAATAGAGTTAGGTTTTTTTTGACCTATGGGCACACGTCCGCATAGAATATTACGTTTATCATAATCAGCATTATTTCTACTGGCTACTACATGCCAAGCACTGTTTTAGGGATTTTCATAGAGGATCCCAACTCCTTAACAGCCATCCTGCAGAGAAAGTATTGCTGCTAATTTACAGATGAGCAAAGTGTGGCTCATGAGTTTAAAAATCCTGCCCAGGTCAGAAGGCATTCCACCCTCGCTCTCTCTGGCTCCAAATGTCAAGCTTATAATTAAGAGTCACAGTTTTCAACATGTGTTTCTGGTTCTTGCCCATAAGGTACCATTTCGTGATTCTTAGAGCAGCTTTGTAGAGTAAGAGGGACCGGCATATCTGTCTTCATCTTTCTAGATACAGAAAGTTATATAGGGTGAGCTTTGAGGATTTGGGCTTATGGCTAACTAATAGATTGGGGTCTTTTCTTTAGACATCGCAGTCCAGAATTTTATGATCCAGTGCTGCCTACCTTCTCCTCCACCCACACCTGCCATGTAAGCCATAGCCTGGGCTGCTGGCAGTTTCCCTGGCAGTTTCCCCTTTAACCTTTCTAAAACATAAAGGAAGAACAAGATCTTCTGAGTGTATCTGCTGAGCAATGGCACAGTAGAAAATAAACAACGTTGCTAACCTGCCGCCTTCTAGCCAGTGTCACGAAACAAGCAGAATAGGTAGCTCTAATCTGTACTTGCTACGCAGCAAGGGAGAAAAATAAGAGAGACAGGTCATCACTATTAAAGAGCATGGGCCCCTTTGGCCTAGAGAAAACCACACTGACCACCCTCATTTCTCCTGGGTGAAGTCAGCAGGCTTCTTTCCTTGGCAGGTGGGAGATTAATTTGTGCATCTATTTATGCTCTGTTTCTGAGAAGCCATCATTCCCATTAGCGTTTCCAGGCAAAAGTAGAATTGTTTGCTTAAACAGCTGTGATTAAGACCCAGATCTGATCTGTTTGCTGCAATTTGTGGCCAACTTTCCAGAAATGTCTCTTTAAGATAAGTGCAGTGTGGCTGGCTGTGATTTATGGGAAAAGAGGGGAAGGTCCTGATTGGTTTTTGCCTGCTGGGTCTGCTGATAGACTCTGTCCCTGACACCAAGGACACCTGGAACTTGCCACCTTCCACACAGGCATCTGCAAGCCAGGAAAGTTCAGAAAAACAACACCAGGGACAAAGGCGCCCAAGAGAAAGAAAACACATTAAACTTTCAGGAGTCAGATGGTCCAGAGGCAACAGAGGAGGCTGGAAGTGTAGCTAAAATACACACTCAGAAGAGGGGGAACTGGCCTCTGTTCCTGTTGGGTGCCCTGCAGCCCGGGGCAGGGCAGGGAGCATCACTTTCCCAGGCTCTGAAGAGCTCAGGTTTGAGAGGGGCAGGGCAGACGTGGGTTAGCGTTTCCAACCCCACACTCCATGCCAGTCTGAAGGGAGTGAGCGGAGCAACCCTCTGACCCCACCTGTATGTGGGTCCTCTGATAGCTGAGCTGGGCTGTGGTGCACCCCTTAAACCCAGGTCCTCGCCCCGAGACATTGCCTGGAGAGCAGATCCATCGGAGCTCTGTTCTGCTTGCCGGTGGGAGCAGGACAGACAGCGCTCCAGGCCCCAGATGAGAAGGAGTCACCCAAATAGAGGTGGGGGAGGTAGGAAGACAATCTTCTTGTTGTTCCTCAAAGAAGCAGCAAGGGCTCTGCTTACTCAGAGCTCTCTTCCTTGTTTACCCTTCCTGGAGTGATAATCTCTAGGTACCTCCTGCTCACCCCTCACTCTCTAAGAGTTTCAGAGTTCACTGCCTTAGGAAGGTCTTTTTGAACCATTCTAGAAAAATTACCATCCCACCGGGCTCTCCCTGTCACTTGGTTTCCTTGCTCCCTTTTATTTTTCTCCAGGCCTTATGGAACTGCCTGACATTAAATTGTAAACTTACCGGCCGCCTTCAGGATGCAAGGAGGGAAAGGACGTGAGCTCCGTGAAGGCAGAGCTTTGCTTCTCTCATTCCCCTCGTGTCCCCAGTACCGAGTGCAGTGCCTGGAAAATAGGCCCTCCATGAATAGTACAGTTAAATAAATCAGTAAAGCAAAGTACACATGAACCTGGCAAGGCTCAAGGTCAAAATGCATGAGTACCAACAACCAGTCACAGGGTGTCTTTCCTGAATGTGGATTTCCAAGAAATTTATTTAGTGACATAAAATTAAATAAAATTTCACATATTCTTATATTTATTATTAATAATTCTGCCTTTGAACTTGATTTTATTCTAAATTTTAATTTGGGAACTGAAGTTCCACATATACATTTAACAATAATACTTTATCTTTTTTTTATAATACTTTAGGGTTTACGAAGTGGTCATATTCCTTATCTTCTCCTATTTTAGTTGTGGCAGGGTATGGATGAAAGAAAATGGACTTGGAGTAGGAAAACGGCAGTTTCAAATCCCAGCTTTAACACTTGCTATCACTGTGGCTCCGACCCTTTGAACCTCAGTTTTATCGTCTGCAAAATGGAAGAATGCTTAGTGTCCTCGTGGCCCTGGAACTTAGTAAATGATGAACAAATGGCAGCTGCTGTTGTTATTGTCACTTTTATTATCATCACCTCTCCCCATCCTGTGTCAGTGGAGAGAGAAGATGAGCAAGCATCAGCTCCCTTGCGTCAAAAGAGGAAAAGACAATCTCCAGATGTGGTTGGGGGCTACCTGATTATTTGCTCCCATGGAGAAGCAGAGGAGATATCTGAGAACAAAAAGCAAAGCAAAAGTGAAATATTAGTACAAGTTTAGATGCCCATGATGGCTCACCAAGATTTTTTTCTCAGGTCCTTCATTTAGATCAGAGCATTAGATCCTAAACCTTTTTGATCATCAAACTCATGAATAGGAATTGAAAAATAGACTTTGGGACTAACCCAAAGTTTTTACTCTGGTTCACCTGGATCAAGGCTCCAAAATGTGCGCGTATGGGTGTGGGCGTGGGTGTGTATGTGTGTGTGTATGTAGAGTTTCCTAGGTGTGTATGATGACCGGTCAAGTTTGGACATCACAAGAATAGATGATTTCCATGGGCAATCCACAGCCTGCTAAATTGCAGTGGTGATTTTGAGCCTGCTTTAAAGGGTTGCGTGTTATTCTGAGAGAAGGCACTTCCTCCTCCATTGAAGGTTCTCCATCCTAGTACCAGTCTCTAGGGAGAGGTGACCCTCAGGCTGAGGGTTACTCTGAAACCCTTTTTAAAGTTATTGAAGAACAAAATGTTGAGGAAACAAAGAGGTCTTTAGAGGCCGGTTCTTAGAAGTTACACGAATTCCATAGAATGAAACTTACTGAGGTCACAGGAGCCTTTTTCCTCTTAACACTTTGTGATTTTGGCTCAGCTTCCTATAAAATCTGAGCAGAAGAACTGGGGAGTGATGACATCCATGAACCATCATGTGCTGTCCAGGCACACACTTGATCTACAGTGAACAACTGAAAGGAACCCAGGGAGCGGGGCTCAGGGCTAGATCAGACCCTGAGATGTAACAGCACAGATGATGAAGCGGGTCATAGGGGACTGTTGCTGTCTCCACCCATCTAAAAAGGCAGCTACCTTCCAGGAAATCCTGTTTACATTCATGGGAGGAAAGGAGACTGGCCACAGCAAAGAGGATCCCAGAGTAAGTGAATCCTCTGGCGGACATAAACATGGCTGCATTACTTTTCAAGAAAAAGACTATGCCTCATGAGTATAACATCCAAATATAATGCAGGCGTGTTCCTTGTAAATGTTCCCAATGGATACCACAATGTGTCCAGAGTTGGAATGACACAAATTAAAATTAGCAGTTCTTCCAGGAACCTTGAGAATCAGAAAGAAAACAGGAAATTTGTAGCAACGTCATAGTCCCATGACAGGTTGTTGCACTGGATTTTAAAAGTCACTATAATTCTGCTTGTAAATACATTTTCATAGAGAGGAAATACATTTTAAAATGCACTCTTAACTTTAACTGCATAGGACTTGTTTTTATAATTTGAGTTAATTATAACAAGTTGAATGATGCCAATATGAAATGCTTCTCAACAAGGTCGAAGGGTAAAATCAACCAGCTACGTCAAACACAGTTTATGACTCTAAGTGAAAAAATTACAGCTTTCTAAAACAATTATGTAACAGTTGCCATTTCCCAAGATGAACTTACTTTATTTCAGTGTTTTATATCAATCGCCCTTAGAACCTTTAAACCAAATCTTATCAATGTTATCAGAAAAATGTTTATTCTTTTAGAAAATAGATGCAGAATTTTAATTTAACAGTTATCATGTATATCAAACTTTCAGACATGGCTTAAATTCTAAAATAATAATTTTGTTAAGTATTCACTAACCTTTTTCTCATTCAGCTTACAAAATCAAATATTCTCAATGTAGCTGTGCAAAAATGTCTTATTCTTCAAAGTTTCTTCATTAACTACTGAGTCCATGGCTTTTCCTCTGGTCATATATTCTAGACAAGACGAGGTCAAAGTTCTGTGAGTGACAACAGAGAGGCGAATCTGTGACTTGACTTTGAGAATTGCAGGTTTAGTAAGACTTGATTGGGCACATATTCAAAATGTGATGAACTCCGTGCCAGAGGAAGTGAGTTAGGCCATGAGAAGTGAAGGAAACAGTTCCCGCCCTTGGGAGCCTTACCACTAGTGGCCCTGACATGATGTAATACAGGAAACAATGAAAGAATAATTCCCAGACCATACAGATATTCATATGTCTCTATATTGATATGAATTACATGCTGACTAGCTGAAAATATATATATTTATACACATAAAGTTTATAGTGTCTGTGTGTGCATATAGTCCAATCTGCCTGGAGCAAGTGTGCGCTGGGAGCAGATCTACCTAGAATTCTAACCAGTCAACCACCTGGAGATAATTTGTAAAAACAATGAAGAGCTGAAAATCTCTTTTATTTTGCTTTCCAACTTGCCAAACTTTTGTTGAGCATCTATCATGTTCTGGACACTGGAGACTACAGAGGAAAAACAAAGAGCACACTCTCTTTGCATAGGCTGAGGGCAAAGAGAATTAACTGGATGTGTTTTCAGGGAGATCTTCAAGCCCTGCCTGGTTCAGCTCTCAGAACAAGCGCCCATCAACTGCAAGGTGTTAGAAACGCCCGGATTCCCTCCTGAGAGTCAGGAGCACAGCATGTACTCTCCAAACTCTTCTCAGAGCCTCCCAGCTAGTTCTCCCACTTCCATTCTTGCCCTGTGACAGCCTGTACTTCACACAGCTGTCCTTGAGGTCGGACACCAAGGTGGGGGGAAGTAGTTTATGGTGGTGAGTTGCCAAGTTCTTTTCTCTAGGAGAGTTCATTAGAAATTCTGAAGGGCAGATGTGACAAGTGTCCACGTGTACCTGTAAGAACCACGTGTACAGTAAGTTCTCACAGCCCTTTGTGCCTTCATTTCAGTTGCCACGGGTAGCCCTGCAGCTGAGGAGTTCACTGTCGATGTTGAGATCAGTCTTGAGAATGCATCCTTCCTGGAGCCTATCAAAGCTTACTTAAACAGCCTCAGTTTTCCAATTCGAGGGAACAACACTGACCAAATTACCAACATTCTGAGCATAGAGGTGACAACAGGTGAGAGACCCACAGCTTTGGAATGGGCAGTTGGGCATATGGGGAAAATGGCTGTCTGAGCCTCTAACTAGCAGAACAGTTCAGACTTTGTAGGCAGTGAAATGATTCAACCTGATGTGTGATTTTCATGACTTCACAGCCTTCCAGGATGAAGCTCCTATCAGCAAACTCAGCAGCCAGAGTTTCCTTATTTTAAATGTTGGCCATAGATATGCTTGGTGTTTTGTATGATGGTTTGTCATAAAATGATCCCAAGACAAGGCCAGGTCTTTCATGCAAACTACTGGGTCTTCTTCTCCTGGGCAGTCAGGGGTTATAGCAAGGATTGATTAAGGAAATCAATTAAATAGCCAGTTTCCCTCTCTCTGGTGTTATAGGAAGAGGAAAATGGGAACATGCCTGGATCAGAAGCAAGGTATGAAACAGAACTTTCCAGGCCGTGGGCTGGACTTCCTGGTTGCCGGCTCCCTTCCAATGCTAGCTCCCCTATGTCTCAGGGGGCCATCACCCATGACTTGGTATCCCTTAGAAGCTGTGAGATGGAGCTGACCCTTGTCCCATAAAAGATTATCACTTTGTAAATTGGAAAGCAGTACAAGTGTTAGGTTTTATCATACTAAAATGAGGGCAAGAATAAAATTCTTATTTCTCAAATTGTTTTTGAATTCTTATATTTCCAATAGTCTTTCCCAATGTCAGTCTATGCATTTTAATTTTTGATTCTTCATATATGCTATTCGAACCAGCCACCGCTCCCACCTAGCTTCCTTTGGATGCCATTTCCCACCAAATTCGACCATTAGCATTGATTTCCCTGGGTTGGTCATTTTCCACTTGGATGCCAATGTGCATCGTAAGTCCTCCAGCAGCAGCGAGTGTGTATGGCGCTCCCTAAATGTATTCACCCACAGAACTCTTTGTCCATAAGACATTTCACAAATAGGGGCACTCAGGGACATACGTAGGAACATCCTTCTACCTTCCTCCTTGGCATAGACCTTTTGCCTCTAAAATAAATTATTGGATAGAGTTTTACTCAATTTTGTTTTATTTGCCATTTTTTATACAAGCTTTTGGCATCTATGTGGGCACTAGTAAGCAAATCCCATAAACAAAATAGACCAATAGGTATCAAATAAATAAAAAAGGTTTTTGTTAAAAAAACTTTTAAAAAAGCTTGTGAGTATAGACACTTGAGCCTTAGTTATGAGATTATCTTATATATGTTCAGTTTAGATGTATTAACAAACTCTCTCCAATTTATTTTGTTTGACTAGAGGTGGTATGAATTCAAAAGGCTCTAGTAGGCTGGGTGCAGTGGCTCACACCTGTAATCTTAGCACTCAGCGAGGCCAAGGCGGGAGGATTGCTTGAGGTCAGGAGTTGGAGACCAGCCTGCTAAAGCAAGACCCTGTCTCTACTAAAAATAGAAGAAGTGACCAGTGCAGTGGTGGGTGCCTGTAGTCCAGCTACTTGAGAGGCTGAGGCAGGAGGATCAGTAGAGCCCATGAGTCTGAGGTGGCTGTGAGCTAGGCTGAGGCCATAAAACAAGACTGTCTCAAAAATGAAAATAAAAACGAAAACACAACTCCCTCCAAAGGGTTCCACTATTTAAACTATTTTAGAACTTGAGTTAATAAGTTTCTCAATTAAAATGCAAACATCCTTGGAAAGTTTAATTTATCCTTCCAGAAAGACTGGTCTTTCATACATTATTGAGGGATTCAATCTTTCCTGATAGCAAATTGTGGAAGAGAGTTGACAAATGGATGCTTCAACACGCAGAGGGAGCCTGAGGCACATGGACCCCAGGGTCTGCAGGCAGCAGCGGGCAGAGCTGGCTTCCCAGAGGAGCCGAATGAGAGGGCTGGGGCCTCTCCTGCTGTCTGAGCACCAAACTTGCACCATCCCCATTTTCCCATGGTTCCCTTGTCCATTTTTCCAACATTGTCACAATTCTTTTTGGTAACATTAAACAAAACTGAGGAAGTTTAAGGCCAGACAGGTATTGTTTAGTGTGGAGATTGGTCTGGCTTTTGCCTAAGGCATGTTTGCATTTTACTTGGGAATCAAAAGTTTTTACTTTCTCCCCACAGAACAAAAGCCTACAATGACAACATTGCATTAGCAGCAGAATTTTAGGTCAGAGAGAGAGATTTTGACAAAGGAGATCCCTGTTGGCCACCCTCAAATTACCATCCTCTCTGGCAGCTCAGATGTCTTCTGTTCCAAACCCTCTGCAACACTCCCACCTCCAGCTGGGACACAGCTGCCACAGTGGCCGATGAAGGTGGCTGCCCCTCCCACTTCAGAAAAAATTATTTAGTGACTTTGCTCTGGGCAGTCACACTATGGGACTTTGCCTGGGCACCCATCTGCAGACAAACAGTTTGTGATGATGTGATTTTTAATCCAGCGTTAGAAAGTGATTCAAAGTGCTCTGCTTTCAGGGCACGTTCAGCGTCCCAGTGAGATCAGAGTGCATCTTAGGCTTCTCACATTTGACTGGAAATGTACAAGGCGAAATTCACTCGCACTCTGCATTTGTTATCTATCACTGTGCAACAAATCATTCTAAAACATAGCAATGTAAAACAACAAGCATTTATTTAATATCTCACAGTTTTTAAGGGTCTGAGATCCTGGAGCAGATGAGCTGGATTGTTCTGGCTGAGGGTCTCCCATGAGGTTTGATGTGAGTCTGTCAGCCTGAGTTGTAGTCATTCGGGGGCTAGAAAGCCTGCTCCCAAGCTCACTCACATTGTTACAGGCAGGCCTCAGTTCCTCACTAGCTGCTGGCTGGAGACCTCAGTTCCTTGCCATGTGGGCCTCTTAGTGACGTTACCACGCCATGGCAGCCAGCTTTCCCCACAGTGAGTGTGTGTGTGTGTGTGTGTGTGTGTGTGTGTATGAGAGAGAGAGAGAGAGATGCAAAGGGAAAAAGGGAAAGAGGAAAAGAATGGGTAAAAGAGGGAAAGAGAGAGGAAGAGGGAGAAGGGGGGAGGGAGAGAGAGAACAAGAGGAAGGCTACGGTATCTTTGATCACCTAATCTCAGAGTGCCATCCTGTCGCTTGTTGGTCACTTGTCAAAGCGTGAACAGAGGTGAGAGTACCTGGAGGCAGGGTGCTCAAGGGCCATCTCGGAGGCTGGCTACCATGCACTCGGTGTCCAGAAATCTGGTTTTCATCATGGACACCTGGTGGCCATCAGCTACGAGGCATGCCACCTAAAAGATGACTTAACAGCCATCTGTCACTCAACATATCTTGCAGACGGTCACACCTCATAGCATGGTGGGGCAAAGGTGCCCACATCATCTTCATGAAGTACTATCGAGCTTTCCATATGGGTAAAATGGAGCTGAGTTAAGATTTTGTACAAGTATAGATCTCTGTAGGCTGTAAGTGCAGAGATGGTGACTCCCTTCTCTCCCCTCACTGTTTTGGTTACCGCTAGTCTGCAGCCCTGCTGGAAATGAGATCTGGTGCTCCTGTGAGGCAGGCTATGGCTGGCCCCGGGAAAGGTGCCTTCACAATCTCACGTGTCAAGAGCATGGCAGCTCCGTCCCAGGGCACCGATGCAGTTGCCTTAAAGAACTGCCTCCCCAGGGACCTTTTTGCCAACCTCAGGGAGGTAAGTAATGGCTCATTAAATGTTTGTCGAGTGGCTATTCAACATCAGCTTGTAAATGTTTCTCTGTTTGACTAATATGAGTTTTTTAAACATTGCCCTGTGTTTTCCAGCAGATGTTATTCTGAGAATGTCAGTGAGACTAAACGTGGGCTTTCAAGAAGACCTCAGGAACACTTCCTCTGCCCTCTATAGATCCTACAAGACTGACTTAGAAACTGCGGTAGGTGTTGGCCCCAGGAGCCTCTTAACCAACAGACTGTTTGAGCTGAACTGAGTCACTGTGGACAGTTTGCTTACATCTGTCAGAATTTACGAATGTGGCTTTGAAATCATTTACATCTAGGATGCTGGCCTTATATGCCAGAGGTGGCAGGTTCAAACCCAGCCGGCCAAAAACCGCAAAAAAAAAAAAAGTATTCAAATCAAACAGCCTGCAGGGGACAATGTGATGTCCTTGACCTCTAAGTAGAACAATTCTCAGAGTAGAACTGGCTCAGATAAGATTTGATGGCATTGATTCACTGAAATCTTTCAGAGGACCAAGAACCTTTCCATTCTCACACCACATGGGCGAAACCCCTAACATCTGGGCAGACCAAACCCGAGTTGAGCATAGAGGGTTCAAATCACTTAACACTAAGAAGTCGCTAGGCATTCACACTGAAGACATTTAAATTTACTCACATCTAAATAGAGACTATGTCATGAACGTTAACTGTTTGCCAGGCCCTGTTCTAAGTGCTTTACTTTGGATTAATTCACCTAAAACCAAACGCTTTGCCTGAGTTAACTCATTTGGAGCAGAGCTCCCTCACTGGTGTGGCACTTGAGATGGTGCCTTTGCCTGCCTCTCCTGGCGACCTGGCCATGCCTCCGGCTGTGAGCTGCCTCCTGCTTGTTCCAGTATGTCACCAAATACTGTCATTGTGCACATGTCCCTTGATGAGGAGTTGCTTCAGAAGAGCTCTCACACATCTGGCTTGAAATATTTCTGCACAGCACGGGACCCCTCCTTACCACACCACACTAAATGATACATTTCTAAGGAAAGAGACTTCCTTACCCACCTGGGAACCTGGCACAGTCCTCTGTGCTTGTTGCTGCGCTGGACATGTGAATTGAATCAAATAGAATCACCTCAGAGTTCGTGTTCAGAGGAACAAAATGGAGTGAAACCATCATCTAAATCCACACTGGCTTAACCAGTGCCGCAGTGTGCCACGGGAGGGGTCAGGCCGTGTGGCAGCCTGGAGGTTGACCCTGCAGACCTCCAACCCCAGAGCAGGAGGCTGAGAAGGGCCCCGGCTGCAGCCTCGGAAACCGTGACCACGTGTGCTGCTCGCTGCCAATGAACGGGCTCTGCGGCCTCGGAAACCGTGACGTGTGCTGCTCGCTGCCAATGAACGGGCTCTGCGGCCTCGGAAACCATGACGTGTGCTGCTCGCTGCCAATGAACAGGCTCTGTGCTGATGTGGCTGGCAGACCCTGGGACTCCTCGGGAGGTCACCCTGAACCTTCCCAAGCTCCATAGACGAGGCTTTTTTTTTTATTTTAGGGGACGCAGAGTCTCACTATGTCACCCTCACTAGAGTGCCATTGTGTCATAGTTCACAGCAACCTCAAACTTGGGCTCAATCGATTCTCTTGCCGCAGCCTCCCAAGTAGTTGGGACTACAGGGCCCACCACAATGCCCCGGCTTTTTTTTTTTTTTTTTTTTAGCGGGCGGGCCTGGGTTCAAACCCACCACCTCTGGTACATATGGCTGGTGCCCTAACCACTGAGCTACAGGCTCCGCTCAACTTTCCCCTCTCTTTCACTCCGGGGTCTGATGCCTCTCCCTGTTTTCCCCACTCCCTCCTCTTCTCTCTTTTCTGAGTCAATCTTTTGCTCTTTTTGTCTGGTGTCTGCTTCTCAGAGAGCCCAGACTGACTTAAGTCATTAGGAGTTACTTCTTCAAAGCCCTGCTAAGGTTGGCAGTGGGTAACGCTGTCCAGGGTGATGGGGATAATGCGCTTTTTACTGCTTCACATCTCTGGCTGGCCTTTAATACGTGACACCCTTTATTTTCCAGTTCCGGAAGGGTTACAGCATTTTACCAGGCTTCAAACGGGTGACTGTGACAGGGTTCAGGTAAGAATGCTGTATAACCCGGTCATTTCTATTTAATGCAGTAAGGAAGAAACCCCGTTAGAGAGGCATCATTTGGAGTGTTCAGCGGGAGCAGTTTGGTGGCGGTGAAGACTTGAGCCACGTCGCAGGGGCTTCAAGGGAAGGGGGCGCTGAGAAGAGTGGCTCACCCTGCACCTGTACCTCCTTAGAAGGAAGAAAAAAAGCGACTTGTGTTCATTCTGTGCATGCAAGCATTTTAAATATGGCATGAGTTCATAGTCTAGAAAGTTCAGAAATGTAGAAATGAAGTAACGTGACACATGATGCCTTGGCACAGGAAGCTTCCCCAGCCAGGCAGGACCTTGGAGCTTCATGCTACGGCCATGAATGGTCCCCTGGATGTGAGTGCCCTGGCAGCCCTGAGCATTTTTGCCCAGTGTTTCAAAGACTTCGTGGCCAATGTTAAAAGTCAGGAATATGTACAAGAACATCCAGGTTTTGGCATGATGTAACATTCAGTCTGGTAACCCTGGGCCAGCATGCTGTGTGTTGTGGCTGCCTCCCTACCACTCAGTTCACTAATCTCCACCTGACTGTGTATGTTTGGGGATGCAAGCCCTGTCTTGGGCTTTCTCCTAGACCTGGAAAACAGGCTTATGTCAGTAACCCCTCTGGATGATAGTACCCAGGCTGTCCCTGTTGTCTTGTTTTTCCATACAAATAAACCATAAGCATCTAGATTTATTTGGACAATTACTGCTATCCTGAACTGAATGGTGTCTTTCCAGGCCTGGGAGTGTGGTTGTAACTTATGAAGTCACGGCTACGACAGCGTCACCTGAGTTAATGCACAAAGCCAACGAGCAGGTCATGCAGAGCCTCAACCAGACCTACAAAATGGACTACAACTCCTTTCAGGTTACCAGTAGTAAGTACAACTATCAAGATATGATGATGGTCAGATAACTACAGTGAACAAGATCTGTATCTAAAAAAATAGATCTGATGATGGGGGAAACCTAGGAAACTGCCTTACATTACAATGTCCTCCATGGAGAGAGACTCTCCAGCTCCCTGCTGGCATGGAGGGTAGCAGACGTCTCCCCCACTTAAACCAATGGCTTCCAACCTGGCTAATGCCACTAGACCTCCATTACAGGGAAGAGGAGGGCAGGGGCTTTACAAGGGGTCCACAGAGTCATCTGGGTTTGTGGATTTTTGAAAGTAACAGATCCAAAACATCCCAAACAGTGAAACTAACATTATAGCGAGAGTGGAGATATTCACAAAATGTGCTGGTACTAAGTAGAAGGCCATTGTTTTAGAGCAGTGGGTTTCAGAGTGAGGCCCGCAGACCAGCAGCATCACCACCGCCTGAGAACTTGTTAGAGATGCACATTTTGGGTCCACCCAGACCTACCAAGGCCTGTCTGTGTTGCAACAAGCCTTCCAGGTGATTCATTCTCTGCACTACCCCTGCTTTAGGTCACTAAACCCCGGGGGTTTGATATATTCTGTCCTATTTTACAAATGGCATGCAAGGATGGGTACTGTTGTCTTCGTAGGTGGATGACCCTATTGTTATTTGATGGGTAGTAAGGAAAACCCACCAGACAGAGCTTTGATGGGCAGGGATTGGCCTGCAATGCTCTGGGTAACTCAGGTCTGTAGATCTGGAATGTCCATGGTTGCTCTTTGGAGAGGGCACTGAGAGGGCTATTGTTGGCACAACTGGAGAAAGAGCCCCTCTCCTTCAGGTGTTGGGTCATCTTCATAGCAGGTTGATGTCATTTCTGCTTATAGTCTCTGCTGGTATTTATAGACACCTGGTCATTTTAAACATAATACGTTAGAAGTGATAAAACTAGCTGAGGAAACCACAAGACATACGTACAGTGCTTAAGAATGTGCTACCACATAAACAAGATACAATAGCAAAATAAAACTTCAAAATAGATAAGACAGAAAATCATAAATAAAAACCAGAAAATTAAAGGGAAGGGAAGAGGTGGCCTAAACGTGTACGCTCAAGCAGGAGCAATCTCAGCAGTGCTCCCCGGCCAACCATGAGATGCACTTTTTGTTGTCTTGAAAAATTCTTTTTATTTTATTTACTTATTTTTTTATTAAGTCATATACACATAAATCATGAATACATTTATGCATATGTAGGGTACAATGTGTTGATTTTTTATACCATCTGATGTATTGATGATTATAAGGAAATATGAGAATAGAATTCTTTAGTATAAACCTAATTGCGATTTTGCTTTCCCCAAATTTAGGACTGCTGAGAATAGTCAACCATTTAAGTGAATAAGTGTCTAGCATTTCTACTAATCAGGTGGTCAGCCCAGAAACACACTGCTCATGGTGTAGTTCACAGATGTGTCGTAGTATACATGGCATCTTCGGCCATTTGTGTGGCTATAAAAGAATATTTGAGACAGGGTAATTTATAAAGAAAAGAAGTGTATTTGGCTTGCGATTTTGCTGACTGGAAGACTGGGCATCTAGGGAAAGTCTCAGGCAGTGCCTGTGAGTGGTGGAATGTGGGAGAACAAGGGGGAGAAACAGGAGAACACATTCCAGTTGTTTTTTATGCAATAATATTTTCTGTTTCTTTTTGTTAATCAATGAAAAATATATAATCATTACAAAATTCGTTATGCCTAACTTTGTTCTTGCTAACTTGCTATGTGGCTATGACTAAAATAAAATAAAACATCAATGTGGAAAATATATAAAAAAGACATCTCAAAATATAAAAAAAAAACAGGTTATCTATGACAGTGGCAAAAGTCACCGACCTATAACACAAAATAGGGCATGTAAAACCATAACAAAGTTACAGTTGCAAACACAGCACAAAAATAAGGCATATACGTTAGCAGCAATAGTTACAAACATATGCGCAATAAAATAAGTCATTAGCTAGACAAAAATAAACTAAGGCAGAGATTAGTCAGACCATGAGTGTCAAGCTACATGTTCCCCAAACTAAAACACCTTGACTCAAAAACCAGTCACATCTATACATCTTACTAAACATGATAACATTTTTTGCATTTTTCTTTATACTCCTTTGACTTCCAAAAAATACCTGTTAAAATCTAGAGTTGAGGCCACACTTTGATAATGTTCAGCCCCCCAAGACCCTTGGTTATGTTATGCCGAACAGTCATGTCTTCACTCTGCACCAGTCCCAGAAACCTCAAGGCTTTACCCCACTGGAGGTTGCTTCAGCAGAAGGCGAATGGGAGCAAAGATCACATAGCAAGAGAGGAAGCCAGAGAGACCAGAGTGGGGGTGGATGCCAGGCTCTTTTTAATAAGCACCTTTCAGGAATGAATAGAGCAAGAATTCACTCACTGCCTCAAGGAGCGCACCAAATCTTTCCAGAGGGAAAACCTGACTCGAACATCACATTAGCCCCCATCTCTAACACTGAGGATTAAGTTTCAACGTGTGATTTGAGGGGAGAAGACATCTAAATTACAGCACTTAGCTCATTGTTCTAAGAGCAATGAAGTCCTGGTGAAAGTCATTCACCGTACCCCAGGGCAGAGGGTCTGCATCCTGCTCTGTTCTCCTTCACAATCAGCATGTGAGTCTGTGATGTGCACAACCTCAGACCAGTAAACAGGACCTTACATGAAGCACAATTCCACCAAGCAACTTGGACACCATCCCGCCTGCCACAGTGTTGGTGTTATTAACCAGAATACATCTAAAAAGTCATGTGATTGGGTTTTCAAAAAGATTATAATCATATTTAGGGAGTGAGGATAGGAAGAGAGCTAATACGAAAGAAAATTGTTGAAAGAGTGAGTTGGTATCAGGAACTTATTTTTAAGTTCTTTGTAAAACCCAAAAGGCACATTCTGAAAGGCAATTTTCAGAATCCATTTATTTTATTGTACAGTAACCCTTAGATGATATTTGACTAATCAGCCAGTCTCTCAACCACACGAGACCCTTCTTTAATCATTCCTGATAAATTTATGTTCAATTTTATATAATCATAATACTAGCAGTTCTTCTAATCTTACATATTAGTGATGGTAGTAATGAAAACAGTAACATTTAACTGTATCTTTTGTGTTTTAATCCCAGTGCATTTATATATATTTCATCTTCCGAGATCCTGTGAAGTAGATACTATTATTTCCATTTTACAGCTGAGGAAATGGAGGCTTAGGGAGGGTAAATACTGTGCTCAAGGACATATAATAAGAAACATAAGTCTGTGTGACTGCAAAGCCAGTGCACTGCAGCAAATATTCAAAGATGGCCCTGCTTCCTAATAGTTAAATGTGATTTTAAAAAAATATTATTTTAGGCTTAAAAAGAATGATAAGAAATATAAGAAATATTTATATATTGTAATATTTTGACTACATCATCATACATCATCATTATTATAAGAAAATATTTATATATTGTGATATTTTAAATCACACTTTATCATCATCATGAATATCATCATACCACCCCAAATTAATTTTATGATGTTTTATTTTCATATTTATTGTGCATAGGAGGTCTGGCCCTAATGAGTATAAAGCACCAGGCAAAACAGGCTCCTGGAGCCCCTCGCTCCAGCCCTCCTGATTATCCAACACACATAATTAGTGAAGAACATTGCACAAGCAACACAACTTAGAAAAAACTGCATGTTGTGTAAGCAAAAGGCATCCCTAAGAACAGGTATAAAATGAACCAATATTGTGTTTTTATCTGTGAAATGGCAAGACGGTGCTTCTATAGGTTTTTACTGGCAAAACAATTATAACAGCTGTAGCTTCTCAAGCCACTTCCCAGTGTAGCTCTCCCTGCCCCTGTTTTCCAGACAAGGGAGCAGAGGCTCAGCCAGGCTGAGCCAGCTCCCCAGGGCCACACAGTTACTCGTGGGACGGAACCAGGATAAATCCAAACTCATCTATAAAACTGTCACAATTAAAGACCCACGGGTATTAGGCCTTAAAAAAAAAAACAAACAAAAAAAAACTGTGTTTCCCAAATAGATTTTATTTATTATGAATAATTAATTTGATTTCCCATTTCTAACTCATCAGTCTTGAGTCAGGGTCTTCAGGGAGCATAAGATATCAGTTACTCGTGAGAAACAGTCGATATTATTCAAGTCAGTAGCAATGAAACGATGTGTAAGTTGCTGGTGAGGCTTCTTCATGAGCAAATGTGCAATTTTTTCCCAGACTTTTCAAAAGCTGAAAAGCTCTTTGGAATCCCCATTGCTACCATCAAAGATTCTTTAGCGTCCTTAAGACACATGGTGCAAACCCCGTCCCTAGTATCTGGCAGGTTACAGCTCCATGGGCCTCAGGTACTAGCGGGATGGGATGGAGTCAGGGACATGTCGTCTCGTCCCATACAGCACCACAGGTGGCATGGGGACCTCTGAGAGCCCTGAGTGTGGCATCTGGGGAATAACATCAATAACAGTTATGTGCTTTGGATCGTAACACCTTTTCTCTGGTTTTCCAGATGAAACTAAGTTCTCTGTCATGCCACAAGTAATATTTGAAGGGGATACAGTCAACCTCACGTGTGAAAATGAAGTGTTGTCTTACAACGTGTCTTGGTACCACATAGAGCGACACTTTGACATCCAGAACAGCAGCAAATTCTCCATTTCCACCACTGTGCTCAACAATATGACCTCAGTCTCCAGCCTCACCATTTACAACATCACCCAGGGAGATGCAGGTGGGTCACTGCTCAGGAACCTGTGTTAGGAACAGGACGCAGGAATCAAAAGGAAGAAAATCCTACGATATGCAGATGCAGTTTTGCTCCTCAAAAAAAGAAGTATCCTGGCTCAGCATTTCAAAATGGAAAATTAATCCCATGGCATTTGTTGTGAATGAATTTTAAAACTAATGCATGCTCATTATTCTTAGCATATACTGTTATTTTTTATTAATTAATTTCATTTTGTTTCCTTCCCCTGCCTAATTCTCTCACTTCCTCCTTCCAGTGGAAATGGCCAGAGAGTGGCTGACGGGATGTCTCTGAACAACCATCTTGGAGCCCTTTCCCAGCTAATTTAATTTTCCAGCAAATTTTTTAAAAAGTTAGGTAGCTTTCTTGAGGTTGAATTGATGGATGGTAAACTGCACATATTTAAAGTATGCGATGTACTAAGTTTTGATGTACGTCCACCTATTAAACCATCCACTACAATCAAGATAGTGAACATACCCGTCACCTCCACCCTCGATTTTCTTGTACTCCTTTGTAATCTCTCCCTTTGACCTTTCCTGGCCCCGCTGCCCACTCCAAACAACCACCGAAGAGGGTCTTGATTATTTACTGAGACTAGTGATGAAACTGGCACATTCTAGAATCTAATAGCCTCTCTGTACCCCAGACATTAACAGGGCCATGGACACCCGGGTCTTGTCACACCTTTGTTGACTCCGATTTTACCACATGATTCAATAAGACGCCAGCATTGCCCACGGTCCTCCAATTCTCCAAGGCTTGCTGATTTTTCTTTCTTCCCCCTTTATTCTTACTCTTAATTTTCTTCTTAGCCAAGTCCCTGAGAGTCCTATTATCTCTTAGAGCATCCCTCTGCTCTACCTGTGGCATCAGACATATCTCTACTCCCTGAATTTTTTTATTTAGTGCTGTTTAGACAATGTCTGAGATGCTTTTGAAAATGGTGCTTTGTGCAAACTGTCGTGACACCTGAAATGAGGCTACGTTCATCTAAGGAAATGCCTGCATGTAGTCACACCAAATGATTTTGTGTATCCTGTGCAGGTGAATATGCTTGCAAACTGATATTAGATATCTTTGAATATGAGGCCAGAAAAAAAATAAACGTCACATCCATCCAAATTTGGGCAAATGAAGAGATGAAGGTGATATGTGACAACAGCCCTGTGTCTCTGAGCTGCTGCAGTGAGAATAACGCTAACTGGAACCACGTAGAATGGAAGCAGAAAGGAAAAATCAGCATCCCAGGTGAGAATGTTAGACAAGTCCTTTTGCAAATAGATTTCTGTCTCTTGGCCAAGTAAAAATGGGAGATGAGGTGGGTGGAGGGGTAAACTTAGACTGTGAAAAAGAATTAGGTTTGATGCCCGCTCCTGCTTAACCACTCTAGAGCAAAACTCCCCAAATCCCGTATACAAGTATGACGCCTTTGCTGTAGACAAGCTCCCAGCAGCAGAAGACCCAAGAGGCAATGATCCCAGCGACTTAAGTCTGATACATCTCCATGGAGAAAGTTTGTCCCCGCCCTCTTCTCTGTCTTCAGCAAAGAGCTAACAGTGAGGTTGCTGACTTTTCCTTGAGGTCTTTCTTGAAGCTTCTCATTTTTGTGTCTCTTCCCTGGGTGTCCATTCTTACCCATGCTTACCTAGATGTTTCTCTCTGTGTCTCCAGTTTTATTTCTGTCTGCATAGATCTGTTTATCTCTCAAATGTTTCGTGTTAATTTCTGGTCCTGTTTGCTTTCGTTTTAGATATAAGATCTTACCTGAAGTTATCTACCTCCAGCTTATACTAATGAATAATGATAATAATAAATTAAAACGGCAATGCTGATTCTGTTTTGTATAATAGTGTATGATTAAGCCATTTTTTAAAAGTATCTTTAAAAGTATCACCCAGGCAGAGTGGCTCACACCTGTAATCCATGCACTGTGGGAGACATAGGCAGAAAGATTGCTTGAGGTTAGGAGTTCCAGACCTGAGCAAATGTGAGACCCTGTTTCTACCAAAACTAGAAAAAATTAGCTGGACACAGTAGTGGTGTACCTATAGTCCCAGCTGCTTGGGAGGTTGAAGCAGGAGGATCACCTGAGCTGAGGAGTTTTTTTGTTTTTGTTTTTGTTTTTATTGTTGGGGATTCATTGGAGGTACAATAAGCCAGGTTACACTGGTTGCATTTGTTAGGTAAAGTCCCTCTTGCAATCATATCTTGCACCCAGAAGGTGTGGCACACACCAAGGCCCCAAACCCCTTTCTCCTCCCCTCTCTCTGCTTTTCCTTCGAGCTGAGGAGTTTGAAGTTTGTAGTGAGCTAGGTTGATGCCTGCATTCTAGCTGGGGCAACAGAGAGAGACTCTCTCTCTCAACAAAGAAAACTTAAAAATTAAAAATATGTTCATTGCTTTTAATCATACTTAAACTTGACCACAAGTCAAGCTGGCATTTTTACCTCCAATTTGCAAATAAGGAGATGAGGTTCAGTTTAAATGACTATTCAAGGTTGTCACAATATGAAAAGAAAAGAAAGAATTGGAACTTACCACAGACCTTATTTCACAAGACCAGTGTTTGTCTTGGCTACACGTTATGACTCCTGGCTGATGGGCCAGCACTGGAGCAAGCTGGTCTGGCAGAATGCAGACTGTTCTCTACCTAGAAACTGCATAGAACAAATGCAGCTCTTTTCTTAAGAAACAACAGTATTACGTGCCCAACTTTAAAGGAAAAAAGGGGGAAAAAAAACCTTTAAAGTAAGATGTGGTTTTACCCATGTGATACGTTAGCGTGATGAGCCTTCGTTTTATAAGCTTTTGCTATCAAACTATATGCAATTATAACAAAATAAAATGATCGATTTCCATGTGAACTTTCCTGAGCACATCTATTTGGCAAAGCAGGTCTCACCTGTAGCATTTGTATTTGACCTCAAAGTACTCAGAAGAATGGGAAAGGCATCTGCTAACTGTTGAAAATATTGACACATGATGCATGCGTCACTTCCCTGATTTTTAATGCATGTGTCACTTGCCTGATTTTTAAGGAAGAGGAGGTGTGTAGCTTCCTGAGGGAACTGCCAGGTGGGACAAAGACTTTGCACAATTCCCGTGGTACTGACTTGGAAGATTTCACCACGAGAGGTGAAAACCCTTGTCTTCTGGCAAAGGCACCAGGAAGTCTGTGGCACAGATGCTCAGGGACCTTGTCATGAACATCCAGAGAAGGCTGCAGGACCCCAGAACAATGGTTTCCTGCACCGGACTGGCTGTCTGGGGACCTGAGAGTTCTCTGATGAATTTAGCCTCCACCTGGCAACCTGCCCTTGCTGGTGTTTTCTGCAGCTCTTTTTCTCCAAATTCCAAATGTTATTTTAGCAACCATTTTTTCCCAAATCCATAGGAAGAAATCTAGCAAAATAATTTACCCCAAAGCTTTTGGAACCAAATGTATGACCTCCTATTAGAAATGGTTGCATTTTCAAAGCACTCTGGAAAGGGATAAAATAGGAGAGGACATATTCAACACTGGTAGAATTTCCAACTTTAAGAGGACTAACATACAATAAAGATTTCCTACCACTTGGAGAAAAAGTGAAGGGCATGTTCTTGAAGAGATTCATTACCACAACTGAAATAGTTACTGTGGGCCAGGCGCAGTGGCTCACACCTGTAATCCTAGCACTTTGGTAGGCTGAGGTAGGAGGATTGCTTGAGGCCAGAAATTTGAGAATTGCTTGAGCAAGAGCAAGACCCCTTCTCTACAAAAAGTAGAAAAATCATCCAGGCGTTGTGGCGGTTACCTGTAGTCCCAGCAACTAGGGAGACTGAGGCAGAAAGATCACTTGAGCCTGTGAGTTTGAGGTTGTGGTGAGCTACGATGGTACTACTGCAGTCTAGCCTGGGCAGTAGAGCTAGACCTTGTCTCCAAAAAGAAGAAAAAAGTAAAAGTTATTGTGTCTGATTTCAGTGTTTGCATTTATCCGCTGGGTTTTTCTCCCCACTTCCCCATCAGAAGTCTTACAAAGAAAAGTATCACTATCACTATTTTATAGATGAAGTTTTGGGATAGCATCTAGGCAGCAAATTTCAGCAGCAAAATTATAATCACATGCCATCTCTTCTCCAGAAAGCAAAGCACCAACTTATTCGCTGCACCCAATACTTCTCATGAAGGATCCCCGACTGGCAGAGCCGTGGGGGTATTATATGAAACATGATATGAACGCTGCTGGGTTGGAGCTTCTGCTTCTGTTTTCTGAGCTCACTTCACTTTTTCCCTACATTTCAACCTGACAGAGCTACTTATTGTTCCTGACCTAAATCCACATGCCGCTGTTTCTGTGTTTTTGCTTATATCAGTGGCTTTCTGATTTAATCATAGAATCCTTTCTTCAAACAAAATCTTGCATGGTTGTCTAATGCAGGGTTTCTCAGTCCCAGCACAGCTGGTATTTGGGGCCAGAGAATTCTCTGCTGTGAGAAACTGTCCTGTGCATTGTACAATGTTTATGAGCAACTTTGGCTGATAAATCCACTAGATTCTAGTAACGCTCTCCAATTGCAACAACCAAAAATGTCTTCAATCATTGCTAAATGTCCCACAGGGAGGCATATCTCATGTGCAAGGAAGACCTCAAAAGAGCTGCTCTAGTTAGTGACAGGGTGAGGGGCTTGGTGCCCACATAGCAGGAGCTAGCTATGCTCCTGATCCCCAGCCCAGCCCCAGCTCCCTGAAGCAGCTGAATGGAACTCCAAGTTCTCCAGGGAGCAGGATGTATACACACACAGCACACATACACCTGCACACCAGAACTGCTGCCCCCATTTCTATCTATTAAAACCCTAAATGTCTTTCAAGACCGAGAGCAAATCCGCCTCTTTGAAATTTTCGCTAATCTCCCATCTAAAATGTTCCTCCTTTCCTCTGCATAATATCTGAGTCCTCTCTCTGGACCCTGTGCACTGGGCATTAGCACTCTGTGCATCTCTTTGCACACGCCATCCTGCACAGCCCAGTGTCTTGCACTGCAGCCTGATGAGATAGCTGGGTCCTAAGGATGAGTAGGAGTCGGCAGAGGGAGACAGAAGGAGAATATTCCAGATAGGAACATAGGAAGAGAGTAACGAAGTTGCAGAACATGTTGAAGGTCCAGGACATGACCTAATTTTTAGGAGACACATACAAAGTGAGACAGAGGAGAGGGGTAGATTCAAGTCACACGTAAATAATTGCATGTATCATACTAAGGAGATTTGACTCTGTTCTATAGGAAATGATAAGATTTTAAAGGTAAAAAGATGAAGGTCAAATGATGAGAGCTGAACTCTAGATTTTGAGGTAATTGGAGGTGGAAGGCGGGCCTGTGTCTGCGAGCCAGGGGGTCATTTAGACAGGCTGCATGAAGATGAAAACGAGTTTGGTGGTTTTAAACCACCATTGTGGGGACTAGGGAAAAATGCTGATGGCATTTCAATCAAAATATAATATCTCAAATACCACCGATCAGCCAGCCAGAGCTGAAAAAGACACGTTTCTGTTGGAACTAATGAAGAGGCTTGTGCATTCTTTCATTTTTGGAAGATTGATAGTGTTTGAAAAATGCCTGAATAGAGAGGGTAGTGGCAGGTGGGGGAAGAGGAGAGCGTGAAGGGAATGAGATAGAAAAAGAAGCCACCAGGGTGTCATTGAACCCCAGCCTGAGAGGGAAAGGAAGGTACAGAAAGAGCTATTGTGAAGGAGAAACTGCTGGTAACCGAGAAAGCCTGAGGCTGAAGCTTCCACTAAAATGCAGAGACTTAAAGAGGGAACAACTTCCAAAACATCTTCCTCAAATGGGATGACTGTCAGCTGTCCCAGCCTTGCTGCTTCCTCCCGTCCATAATAACAGTAGTCTAAACAATCTGCCATCGTTTCCCTTTCCGTTAAGTCGGACCCAGACACCTTGCTTCTCTATTCTCGTGACGCCCACTCGTGGTCTTTGTCCGGGCAGACGCCAGCCAACACTTGCCTAGAAGTTTATATACCTAGGTATATAAACAGAGAGTGCAAAAAAAGTGTGTACACCTTGTAAGGAAGAAAAACACTGTATAAATTCGTAACACTCAAGTTGCATTTGACTTCTGCAATTGCGAGAGGTGCTCAACATGACTTCTATTTGTCTTTTGTTATGGGTATATATTGAGCATTACAATTTTAATAAAGTTTTTCCTTTCTTAAAATGCGTATACATTTTTTGGTGCCATGTATGTGTGTATGTCTAAGAGTTTTATATATATATGATATATATATCATATATATATTTATATATATTTGTGTGTCTAAGAGTTTTATATATATGAGTTTTATATATATATAAGAATTAAATATATATATATATATACACACGGATATATATATTATATATATATAAATTTATATATATATAAATTGCCCTGACTATAGCCCTGGGCAATAACTACTATTACTTATCCCCGTTTCACATGTGGAAAACTGAGGCCAGGGCTTTCTCAACAATACCCCGCTAGTAAGTGGTGGAGTTTAGGATTTGAAGCCAGGCAGCCTCGATGCAGAAACTACAGGCTTAACCACTATCCATCCCACCTTTCTATTCAAAGAGAAGGACTCTATTTAAGTGCTATTTAAGTAGCACCTTTGCTACTTAAAGGTGATAATTCCTTTTTATTGATTTGGTCTCTTTGCTCCTAAATCACAGAGTTATCAAACCATAACAGCAGAAGAATTGCTTGTCGTTACAGGAACCCCGGAAACAGACCCAGATTCTGGCTGCAGCAGATACACGCTGAAGGCTGACAGAACCCAGTGCCTGAGCGGGTCGTCGGGAACAACAGTCGTCTACATGTGCGAGTTCATCAGTCCCCACGGAGCCAGAGCCAGTAAGGACATAAAAGTGACATTCATCTCTGTGGGTAAGGACTCTTTCCCCGCAACTTTTAGCCGTACAGGTGCTACCGAAAGCTTTGATAATCTGACACTTTGTGATTATTTTACAGTGAGAACAGGTGTTTTCTAATCTCTCAGTTGCGTTCTCTTAAAAGTATCATTTCTCCTCATATTCTGAGGCATTATAAATTCACACCGTCTGCAAAAATGGGGCATTAAAATTTGTTTTTCTGTCTTATAAAAATGAACTGTTTTGATCAGTCATCAGATCTCTTTTGAACAATTTTAGAGAAGGGCTGATACAAGCTGTACTTGTTACTCAGGTTCATGCTTCCTGCTATTGTGATTTAGCATTTTTACAGAAACCAAGGTTAGATTGATGTGGACGTGGGCCCACATAAACTTCAGAGCTAAAGCTGGGAGCGCCAAACTGTGCTCACTACAGAAAACTGCAAATTGTTTAAAATACCCATGAGTTCTTCCAGGGTAATGACAGTTTCAGGTAAACCTAATCTCCCTCCAATTTATGGAAAAACTAACCAAGAGTACATAGATATCTCCATTAAGATAAAAAGGACTAAGAATATTTGGTGATAATTACCTTAAGAAATGGATAAATCCAAATGTAAACATAATCTAAAATTTTTGAAGCATTTTTTTAAAGACTTTGTGAAATGAATGTGTTTTATCATGACTCTAAAAAAGGGAGGCTGATAGTGTGTATTTTTGCTTCCCAAATTACATTTTTTGCATTAAAAAAATTTCACTATAAACTTACTCTTATTTGCAAAAAGACACGTATCTTAGGGGTGTATTTAGCTTTGCTAAAAATCCCCAGTCTGATAGTTTGGAACCTCATCTGAAAAACAAGAAAACAAAATTCAAGGTGCCATGAACCTTTTTCTTTTCACTCTCAGAAATAGCTAAACCTTAGAGAGCCATCTCAAGATCCCTTCAGCCAGTGAGGGAACTGAAGAACACGTGAAACCTTGCTTGAATGACTCTGGGGAGTTATCTGAACTAGGGAGAGCCTCGGTTTCTTTTGATTATGATGAAGAATGCAGTTTACATTGATCAGAAAAGCAGGCCAGTATCACCAGGCTCAAGACAGGAAAGTGTTCACCTATAGAAGGCGAAAGTGAACGGCATCTTAAGGTGCCGACAACGTGAAAGATACGTTCAGAGAGAAGTGGAAATATAGAACCAGAGCCAAAAATAGTGAGATACTTGTAAAAGCTTTGATATTTGTAATGGTCTATTAACATTTTTGATGAATGATTTCTTATGAATCTATGAGAACTCAGAAAAAGAACGTACTTACACGTATGGTGAGGTTAATTATAATTCTAATTGTACACATACACATAAACAATTATGATGGTAATATAGTTACAATTATAATGAAGGTACTTAGCTTGCCCAAGATGTCCAGGTATAAACATTGGGGAAATACACTCCGCGATCCTCCTACTGAAAATGTAGTTGCAGATTGACTGTTTTGTTTGTTAAGCACTGACTCTGTGAATGCTGGGGATGTAAACACACAGAAGTCAAAGGCTGGCCCTTCCAGGCTCGCGTTGTTTTGGAGGAAAGATATAGAAAGAGAGAAATTAGTGTACAAGGTGGTAGTATAAAAAGGTATCTCAGAAGAGTGGAAAGTGAAGCTGTTCCAGGAACCAGGGTTTACTCTCCCTCAAGGTGTCACGTCAGGAGGTTGGCGGGGAGCGGGGGTGAAGGCAACACTCCTAAGTTTGCAACCTTTTGCCCTGCTGATCATCAGGAGATAATTCCAGCCTCAAAAGGGAAGTGCCCGAGGTCCTAAGGCATGTGATGGAAATGAGTACAGTTCAGAGCACCACCCGGAACAGCCTAGAAACAAGTAAAGCCCAGGAGCAGCAAGGTATTACTCCGACATTGACACAAGTAGGGTCAGGATGGTCTGCTTTCTCTGTCTCTCTCTGAAATTTCACTCATGTGTCAATGTCACCAGAAAGACTAAACGTTGGATTTGTTGTTGGTTTTGTTTTGTCTGTTTTGTTTGCGTTTTTTCAGCCAACCTAACAATAACTCCGGACCCAATTTCTGTTTCTGAGGGACAAAACTTTTCTATAAGATGCATCAGTGATGTGAGTAACTATGATGAGGTGTATTGGAACACTTCTGCTGGCACTAAAATCTATCAAAGATTTTATACTGCAAGGAGGTATCCTGATGGAGCAGAGTCAGTGCTGACAGTCAAGACCTCCACCAGGGAGTGGAATGGTGAGTGAAAAGCCCAGTGCTGTACTGTGCTGCCTGGGTCCCTGGAAATAAGTTAGCACCCCTGGAGGGGCTGCTCTGGCCGGCCACTTTGCTTTAAATATTCTTTACATTTAATGCAAAGGTACTTTGGAGGAAGATGTCATTATTCCCATTTTACAGATGGAGAAACTGAGGCCCTAAGAGAGTAATAACTATGCCTAGGCTTAAACAGCTTAAGTTGCAGAACCAGGAATGAAACTAATCTAACTAATCTCTCTGATTCCAAAGCCAGTGCTCTTGCTAATAAGTTAGGAGGACTGTTTTTAAAAGGACTTTTATTAGACTGCTGGGAGTGTTTCACCCAAAACTAGGCAAAAATTTTATATGTCTGGTTCCAATGAACAAAAACATTTTAATTTCCTATTTAGCTTTGTACATCGTTGGGAGGAAACAAATCTTTGGAAGCAAAGAGAATTTGATAGGCAGAACTGCTGCTATAATAACTCACATTTATTGAGCCCTTACTCTGTGTAGGCACGATTTATTTAATTTATTTAAATAAATTAACTGATTTAAAAGCAATAAACCTAGAGGATAGTGTTACTATTATTCCCATTTTACAGATGAAAAAAACTGAGACCTGGGGAGTTTGAGTAAACTACCCAAGGTTGTACATCTGGTAAATGGCAGAGCCAGGATGCAAACCCGGTTGCCTGGCTCCAGGGGCGAAGCCTTAACTGCTCTACTCTGAAGCCTCTCATAGACTGTAAAGTTAACCAGTCTAGATTCTGTGAGTCCCATGTCATCTTTGTTTTTTCATAAGAGGCCTACCCACCACCGTAGAAATCACTCGTTACTGGTTGGGCTGCACTTGGCAGTAAACAATCAAGAGATGGAGGCATTTTTCTCCCAGGTGGACCTCAAACCTGCTCTGTCCAGTTGCTCTTTCCTACTCCTGGGCGATAATCTAAGAGGAACTGTAGCTTTTCCAGTCACATTAAGCAGTCCCATGTCAGTCATTGGAAATAAATCCATTCTGATCTAACTCTGCTGCACTTTCCTTTTGTATTCAATTTAAATTCCCCCTACCCCCAGCAGGACTGAAGAAGAGTTCTATGTTCTCCTTCTCTCCTGTTCCACATCTTACCCCTCTGGCTCGCTGCTGCTTCTGGCTTTTCCAGAGTTGGAGCAAAGTAAGGGAATGTAAAGAATGTGGAAAGGTCTTGCTTCACTGCAGGGGCCATTGTAATCTTGCTGTGCTGTTTCCAGGGCAGCTGCCCAAATGGTGGCTTGTCCTCTGCTGCCACGGCGCCCTGCCACCCGAGGGATCTGCTCCCTTAGAGATGAGAAGAGAGGCTCTTAGCAACACCACAGTGCTCCATCAGGTTAAAACCCTCTGCAGAAAACTCCCCATTCCTGCATTTTCAAAATTCCCATTTATTGCTTGGGTTGGTGAAACAATCTTGGAGTAGGAATTGGAAACCTGGCTTGAAACCCTACTCTGCCCCTAAAAGATAAGCCACTTAATTTTATTGGAAAGGAAGTGCATATTTAGGTGGCATTGGTTGGTCCTTCACTACATGGAGAACCCAGGAGGGGGGACTATTCAGCATTTTCCCCTGCAGTGAGCAGGAAGCTGTGGTGTACCGTTAACTTGAGCTCAAGAGGGGAAATTAAGCCTTTTCTTAACCTTCCCAGCAAATCCCTTTTAAGAGCGATGATTTCACTCCATCTCATTTCTGCTTCCTTCTACTCAGGAACCTATCAGTGCATCTTTAGATATAGGAATGTGTACAGTATGGCAACCAAAGACGTCACTGTTCACCCACTGCCTCTGGAGGCAAATATCATGGTTGATCCGTTGGAAGCCAGTGTTCCCTGCAGTGGTTTCCATCACATCAAATGCTGCATAGAGGAGGATGAAGACTACAATGTAACCTTCCAGATAGGCTCTTTGTTCATTCCTGCTGGTAAGATGCCCACTGCTGGATTGTTGGCATTTGTTACTTCACGTATGGGGTGTCTGCAAACACACTATTAAAAAAGAGATCAGGAAATACAGGACTGTATCATCAGAGATAGAATCAACAAAGTAGAATCGCAGGAACCTTCCGTTTGCTTGTGGCTCATGGTTCATTGGTTTGTGGCTAAACCTTGGGAGTCTGTGAGGGTGGAGCCCATTCTTGTTAGTGGAAGCTATTGAAGACAGTTTAGCGATACCTTCAGAGGATTGGCACCTCCTCCGTGTAGCAGACTAGATATTCTGATAGTCTCTCTCTCCATGCTATAAAAGTGCCACAAAAATATTTTTAAATGCATAATTGAGCATGCAAAAAAGTAAGAGAAATAACCAAGAACTAAAAACAGAGGAAAAATATTAGAGCTGAGACTTTAACGAATGCTAAAGTTTCGTGAACATTCGTCAATATCAAAAACCCTGGAATCCTAGGTTTTAAGACTCTGGAGGATATTTGAGAAATGACTTTGCTCTCTGAGCAGTAACTGAGGCCTCTCCAAACAATTCACAAAATATCAGAATCTTCAAAGGGTTACATGCTTAATAATAGAATAGGCAAGGGAAAGCAAAATCTACCTGCCAGAATTAAGAGGATGGTCTCATCTCTGGGTTGACAAAAAGTTTCCCCTGAGAAGTGTAATCATCCTGTTGTCATCGGGTTTGGACTTGGAGTTTATACTCTCTGAGGTTCAGGACATCTGAGCTGAAGTTGAAGTTGTCCATTGGTAGCCTTCTATGGCATTTGGCAAAAAAAAAGAAAGAAAGAAAGAAAAAAAAAACCCAGATTCTCTCTGGCAGATGTGCCTTCAATCCAAATCCCTTGGAATTTCTAAAGATTCAGGTCAAGCAAACATGAGCCCAAACCCCCAAATCTCAAAACAGAAACACCTTCATGAGGGATTTATAAGCTCATTCATTTTTTTCCAATAAATGTTCTCAAGGACTTGCTCAAGGCAAGTCCATAGCAGGCAATGCCAGGGAGACCAGAGAGGAAGGGCACATATTTGAACACCTAGAAGGTCCCTATCGTAAAAGGCAATACATATAACATTAAATATCCAAAAACAAGTAATACGGATTGAACAAAAAAAATGCAACTTCAGAAAAAAGGCTGCAGTGTTTAGAGAAGGCCGCCTGTTCAGGGAGATCCATATGGAAACATTTCAACATTCTGTGATCCCCAAGTGACACTCTACACTTTCTGTGTGCCACACACTGAGGTCAGCACTGGGAGAGGCAAACGTACTGAAGACCAGGCCCTTCCTCTGTAGGGGCTTATGGTCTAGTGGAGGAGAAAGACCCAGAAAGGGTGACTCTAAACCAATGCGGTAGAGGCAGGATAGGACGGGTAAAGGCATCAGGCACAGGCCTGATGGGCTTTAGATAGGAAGAGGGGTCCCAGGGAGGCTGAAAAGGCTTTCTGATTGTCAAAAAGGTGTGGCAGGGACGTGGGCTCCACAGTGGTAGAGGTGAAGTTTGGGCTAGTGCATATGCAAATGGGGCTTGTTTACTTCCAAGAGCCAGAGGCAAAACCATGTAAATATCATCGGTAAAATCACATTAAAAAGGAATGTGGCACATTCCTGGGAAAGTTTATCCATATTAAATCGTCTTAACAAAATCTGTGCTTTGGATACTCATGTTGTGACTTAATTCTTTCAACATCTCTGTCTTTTAGCAAAAGAAGTCACTATAAAGCAAGTGTGCTACAAACACAAGTTCAGTGCAGTCTCAGTTTCCTGGTGTTCAAAAACTATTGAGGTGTTCTGTCACTTTACCAACGCTGCGAATACTTCAGTCCGGAGCCAATCTATGAAGCTGAATCTGGTACCTGGTGAGAGCATTTGGCTACTTTAAAGTGTTATTGTCTGAACAGTGATTCATTTATTCTTTGGCTCCCTCCTCCCTCTGTCTAATCACTGTCTGTTAGACACCTTCACTGTGGCCTCAGGCTCCCCACGGGGAATGGAAAGAAATAAGCTGTGTTCTGGGGCCCAAGCCTAGGGGAGAGATATGTGGATTAAAAAGACAGACGGGTTGGGCGGCACCTGTGGCTCAAGGAGTAGGGCGCCAGTCCCATATGCCGGAGGTGGCGGGTTCAAACCCAGCCCCGGCCAAAAGAGACAAAAAAAAAAAAAGACAGACGGGTAAAGGACACATGGCAGGGTGGCTGGAAGAGGCTCCCTGGTTTAGCTTTGCTGAAGGTAGTGGGGGGAGAGGGGCGTGATCCAGAAGGCTTGAAGAAGAACTGGACTCCTGTGTCTGGGAGGCTGAGTGGTTCACCAGGCAGGTAGGAGCAAAAGTGTCTGTGTGAGGTTGGGATTCTTTGGAAATCTCAGTGAAGGAAGGATGTCTCTACTAGCACTCTTTTCCCAAGACACAGCTACATGAAAAGAACTGATCTGCAGGGTAGACGGTGCCTTTCCCAGCCTTTGCCGTGACTGAGCCAATATGCCCTTGCGTGACGCCTTCATGGGGGAAGGTCCTGACGTGTGCAGCCATTTCTATCAAAGCCCAGGCTGACAAGCTCTCCTCAGAGCAGCAGAGTGGAAGGGATAAATGTGACCCTAAGCAACCTCCCTCCCCCAATTTGAATCTTCCCACTGACAGGACTCCTGACACGTGAAGCAGCCATGGCTCTATCACCAAGCTTGTTTGAGGTTACTGAGTCATTTGTGGTCATTCTCGCACGTGTTGGTCACTAGGCCCGGACACCAAAGCAGGAAGCAATTTAGAATCTCTGTCCCCAGACACCACCAAGCACGGCCCCTCCAGGGGGCAGCAAAGGTCACCCTGTCACTGTCCCTGCCCTCCTTCCCTCATCTTAGCCAAGGTGTTTTATTCCCCTCTTTCTTTATACCATATCTGGTATTCCTTTTCCCAGCATAAATTACTTATGTATTTTAATATTTTATACAGTAATTAAATCACAATTAATGGGGTGGCACCTGTGGCTCAAGGAGTAGGGCACCGGTCCCTATATGTCAGAGGTGGCAGGTTCAAACCCAGCCTCAGCCAAGAAACCACAAAAAAAAAAAAAAAAAAAAGAGAAATCACAATTAATGCTAAATGGGAATGTTGCTGAGGGAAGGGTCTACACATCAGAGACTTCAGCAAACATCATTTCCCCGTCCCTGTCTGGCCGTGAGTGGAAGTGAACTAGAGCCACCGTTAGGGGAAGCCGGAGAAGGAGTGTCAGGAACAGGGACTCATTTGTTCGCTCACTGCCTCATCCATCCACCCAATAAATACCTGTTAGACACCTTCACTGTGGCCAGCTCCAGCTCACCACGGGGGACTGCAAAGAAATAAGTTATGTCACAAGGCCTCGAGCCTAGGGGAGGCGAGGCTAAGGCTAGGAGATTCAGGCCAGGGCAGCCTGGACTGTGGCCGGGCTTCTCAACCTTCGCAGCTCACCGGAATCACCAGGGTTGCTTAGAAAAACTTCCGATCCCCGATCCCCAGCCCCAGAGGTTCTGATTGACTCTGCATGGATGTTGGCTTTTTCAGAAGCTCCCTGCGTGATTGTAGGATGCCACAGTTGAGAATCTCTAGATTAAGGCATAAGCTGTGTGAGAAAAAGCAAGTACAGATTACAGAAGTCAGGTTTGTGTGGAAAGCGGTAAGAAGCTTTGGAAAATCAGGGGCAAAACTAAGACATTGGGTGGCTCCGAGGTCACTGAAATGAACAGAAACATGATTTCAAATACCAAACTTCTGCCTCCAGCCGACCTTATTTCTGTCACCTTTTCTCTTCCTCCCGGCTTTATTTCTGTGTCACCATCACAGGGAAGAACATCACATGCCAAGACCCCACACTGGGTGTGGGGGAGCCCGGGAAGGTCATCCAGAAGCTGTGCCAGTTCTCAGACGTCCCCGGCAGCCCCGGCAGTTCTCTCGGGGGGACCATCACTTACACATGTGCAGGCTCCCAGTGGGAGGAGACGAGGAACAACTGCATCTCTGCCCCGATAAACAGTCTGCTCCTGCTGGCCAAGGTGATCCTTAAACCCTTGACACGGAGCTCCTGGTGGGGACATCTGTCTAGGGGATCAAATTTCTCCCCAGGAAAAGTGGGCTATGAGATTGTTCATGTGGCTCTAGAAGGTACTTTTCTGTGCTTATGTCCGAAGGAGGTGCAACCCTACCAACGCTTCAAAATGTTTTAATTCAAATATGAAGGCAACAGAATATGTGTTCTGCTCTAGAACAGGCTGGACAGCTTGACTTTGACATCTCACTACCTGTGTCCAAGGAGCAGTGATATTATCCTCTCTCCATTGCCTTTTTTGAATAATTTGGATGTCGAGCAAATAGGTCTAAGCTTTTCAGAAAGAGGAACAATATAAAAAATAAGATTCATTGATTAAAAGTGATAGTTGGGCATGACATTTTTATAGGTTTGAGATTGGGTCAGGCACAGTGGCTCACACCTGTAATCCTAGGATTCTGGGAAGCCAAGCCGGTAGATTGCCTGAGCTCAGGAGTTTGAGACCAGCCTGAGTGAGAGTGAGACCCCCTGTCTCCACTAAAAAAAGGAAAACTAGCCGGGCCTGGCGGTGGGCACCTATAGTCCCAGTTGCTTGGGGAGAGTGAGGCAGGAAGATCGCTTGAGCCCAAGAATTTGAGGTTGCTGTGAGCCGTGATGTGGCTGTGCCACTGTACCCAGGGTGACTGAGTGATATTCTTTCTCAAAAAAAAAAGAGAGGGGGACAGAAGGAAAGAAAGAAAAGAAAAAAGGAAGATAGAAATTCTAATTTGAGCTTAATGTGGGCCTTAGCCCCAATTCTAGATACTTAGATACACTTTCCGTGGAAACGGGCTCCTGCCTGTCCATCATGTTCCGTTGGATCTGTCCATTCAGCTTGTAGCTTTGGGGGCACTTCCTGTGTGCCAAGTTGTGACTTGTACTGTGTTAGGCATTATAGGATAAGCAAAGCATGCAAAGAAATGTAACACATGATATCCATGTTTTTAAGGAGTTTGTAATTTAACTGGAATGATATTGAAATTAAAACAGTTTCACTAGAGATGTCACAGATGTAAAATACATTAAATAAAACAAGTGCTTGTGCATTCAGAGGAAGGAACTCCCCTGGGTTGGAACACTCGTCAGAAGCTTCCTATCGAACATAGACACTGAGCTCATTCTATGTGTGAGCAGGAGTTAGAGAGTCAGGAAACAGAAGTGTGAGCATTACAGGGAAGGTGACCATATCATCATATCGTCCGCCATCCGCATCAGGACTCATTCTGAGCATAAAAGAGGGCACTCTTCATAGTCACACCGGGAGAGACGACGTAAACAAGAACTATAGCAGGAAAATTAGGAAGGACAGTCACTTTACTGACAAGCAGGGTTAGCGACTGGAGGCAAAGCCGAGTGGCAAATACCCTTCCATGTGTACTACCACAGTGACCATTTTACTCCACTTTAATTGAGTAAAATTGAGTTCTCTAGAAATCACACCTCTCCTCCTTCGTTCTTCCCCTGGAAGATTAGATTAACATACCTTCTATTGCTCGCCGTACATGTGAGCCTTATGCCATATTCCATTTTGAGGAGCGCGCACGGGTGGTTTTGAGATAAGTACATTACCTTACGGTGCATACTTCCTTTTGTGGGAATGGAGAAAAAGGGGAACTTCTGACCTGAGAGATCTGGCCAGGAGTGGATCTTTCAGGTTTGATAGCTGGAACAATTGACGCGTTGTCGGTTTTGACTCCTGTTCTATTAGGCTTTGACCCGGAGCCCCTCTCAGGAAGAGAAGCTCCCTACCTACCTGCAGGATCTTTCTGTTCGCACAGACCTGGTGAAACACGAAATCCTCTCATCTCCTGGGAGCCTGGGAGCCATTATTAACATCCTTGATTTGCTCTCCACAGTTCCAATCCAAGTAAATTCAGAAATGATGACGGTGAGTTGGCCTCAACTTTGCGGGAGTTTTGGGTCTTTGGGTCACCCTTTAGGACTTGTGTTCAAGAAACATGATTCCTCCCAGTGGTAGCTTCTTCTCTGTCTTTTCCAGAGCAACACTCTGGATGTTAGAGTCACGTGCTTTGCCAGTTACAGCTTTTAGGACATGAGGGAGTATTTCCAGTACTTATTTGGGGACCTTAAGAATATTTCCTCAGTGAATTTCTGCTTTAGTTTCTTCTTTAAAACAGAAAGAATTCTCATCTGATTTCCAGGAAAACTAGGAGTTAAAGGTTTTCAGAATATGTGCAAAGGTCTAGCACTAAACATGAATTTTGAAGCAATCAGGGTTCTGGGAGGAAAGAGTTTACTTACTCATAAGAGTTCAAATGCAGAGGCTTTAATGAAGGGGTTCTTACAGAGGGAAAAACCAGGGTTACCAAACCAATTAACAAACAAATAAGAAGTAAGGAGGCACGCAGAGATCAGCAACAATACCAGCCCCCTAGTGAAAGGAGAGGAAATGGTGCAGACAGAGTCTACCTTGGAGGAGGGACCAGTCCGCAGGGAACAAGGGCTTGGAACCCCACAGCTATAACCAGAGCATGCTGAGAAGTATGAGGACCAGGGACAGGGGGTGGTGGGCAGCTGGGAAAATGTATCTCAGCCTCTACCTTCTCCCATCCTCCCATCTCCTGCCAGTGCTGCGCATGGGCAGAACCCAACCAGAGGCCAAGTGGCAACAAGCTTAGGGACAGAGTCCCAAGAGGTTGTGTATGTTTCCTAGGACTGGTGTCATACATAGCTTACAATGATAGAAATTTATTCTCATACAGTTCTGGAGGGTAGAAGTCTAAAATCAAGGTATCTGCAGGGCTACAGCCCCTCCAGAGGCTTCAGAGGACACCCCTTCTTTGCCTCTTCCAGCTCCTGGCAGCTTCGGTCACTGTGGCTTGTGACTGCAGGACTCGGTGTGACTCTGTCTTCAGATGGCCTCTTACTCTCCACTTGTCTTCTCTTCCTCTGTCTCTGTAAGAATATTTGTCACTAGATTTGGGGTCCACCTAGCTAATCCGTGATCAATCCTTAATTTAATTAGATCTACTCCAAATAAGGAAACATTCATAAGTTTAATTATTAGGGTATATCATGGCGGGGGGGGGTGTCGGGAGTATCATTTCAAGATTCTATAGGGTTCATACTTCCCAAGAACAGAACAAGGCAAAGAAGGGCAAATAATTTACATTGGGGGATAGCCTGAATGGAAAAATGGCAAGCCCACGTACATTTATGGGAGAGGAAATAAAGTTGTATTGCATGTGGCTTGGCGCCTGTAGCTCTGCAGCTAGGGTGCCAGCCATACACACCGGGGCTGGTGGCTTTGAACCTGGCTAGGGTCTGCCAAACAACAATGACAACTACCACAAAAAAATAACCGGGCGTTGTGGTGGGCACCTGTAGTCCCAGCTACTAGGGAGGCTGAGGCAAGAGACTGGCTTGAGCCCGAGAGTTTGAGGTTGCTGTGAGCTGTGATGCCACAGCACTCTGCTGGGGGTGACATAGTGAGACTCTGTCTCAAAAAAAAAAAAAATTGTATCGCACAAAAGAAAGATGCCTTTGACCACACTTGCATAGCTCATTTGATGCTCAGGATTTGAGATGGTCTTCTGAACATCCTCACCCTTGCTGGTAAGATTCCACCCACCAAAAACACTTTACAGGCCTGAGATCTAAAAGAAAATACAATAAAATAATAAATACCTCTGCCAGCCTGCTGGGTTGGCCTTGGTGAGCAGGATGTGTCTGTGTGTGGGGGGAGTTTCACTTCTTAGGGACCCACCCTCTGCTAACCTGTGCCGTAAGAAGGCAGGTCACAGATCCCACTGCCTGGGATGCTTCCTTTTCCTCTGTTCTTTTCCTCTTACCTGTGTCCACTTAACCAGTTTCTAGGGAGACGTTATTTTTTGTTTTTTATGACTGAAAGAATTCGGTTGGTTTGATCGCATGCCGTGTCATTTACAGCACATGCTTTCTACTGTGAACATCATCCTCAGCCAGCCGTCCTTGAACACCTGGAAGGTTTTACATCAGCTACAGATCAACCATGGTTCCCAGCTACTGCACTCTGTGGAACGATTTTCCCGAGCGCTGCAGTTAGAAGATAAGCCCTCCCTGTCCTTCTGCCAAGCCAATGTGCAGCTGACCAGCATGGTCATCAAACCCAGCCACCCTGAAGCCTATGAACAGAGGTTTGTTTTCTCAGAGGCTGACCTCTGGGGCAACATAATCATTGACAAGAGCCAGCTGGAAAACTTGGAGCCAGATTCATCTATTGTCACTGTGGCTTTCCCAACTCTCCAAGCCATCCTGGCCGAGGATGATCAGAAAAGGAATTTTGCAAACAGCTTAGTGATGACGACCACTATCAGCCACAACATAACCACGCCGTTCAGGATTTCCATGACCTTTAAGAACAACAGCCCTTCAGCGAGGGAAGCAAAATGTGTCTTCTGGAACTTCAGCCTCGCCAACCACACTGGGGGCTGGGACAGCAGTGGGTGTCATGTTGAAGAAAGCAATGAGGACAATATCACCTGTGTCTGTGACCACCTAACTTCATTCTCTGTCCTCATGTCCCCTGACTCCCCAGACCCTGGTTCTCTCCTGGGGATCTTGCTGGATATCATTTCTTACATCGGGTTGGGCTTCTCCATCCTGAGCTTGGCAGCCTGTATAGTCGTGGAAGCTGTCGTGTGGAAATCAGTGACCAAGAACCGGACTTCCTACATGCGCCACGTTTGCATAGTGAACATTGCTGCCTCCCTTCTGGTTGCCGACACTTGGTTCATTGTGGTCGCCTCCATCCAGGACAGTCACTATGTGCTCTGCAGGACGGCCTGTGTGGCCGCCACCTTCTTCATCCACTTCTTCTACCTCAGCGCCTTCTTCTGGATGCTGACCCTGGGCCTCATGCTCTTCTACCGCCTGGTTTTCATTCTGCACGAGGCCAGCAAGTCCACGCAGAAGGCCATTGCTTTCTGTCTTGGCTATGGCTGCCCTCTCGCCATCTCTGTCATCACGGTGGGGGCCACCCAGCCACAGGACATCTACACGAGGAAGGATATCTGTTGGCTTAATTGGGAGGACACCAAAGCCCTGCTGGCCTTTGCCGTCCCGGCACTGATGATTGTGGTTGTGAACGTGACCATCACAGTTGTGGTCATCACCAAGATCCTGCGGCCTTCCATTGGAGACAAGCCGTGCAAGCAGGAGAAGAGCAGCCTGTTTCAGATCACCAAGAGCATTGGGGTCCTCACGCCGCTCCTGGGGCTCACTTGGGGCTTTGGTCTCGCCACCGTGTTCCCAGGGACCAGCCTGGTATTCCACATCATATTTGCCCTTCTCAATGCTTTCCAGGTAAGTTTGGCAGTGCTGAGCGCTCAGGAAGCTTTTATTTCTGTGGGACAAATGAATACTAGAAACATAAACAGGAGAAGGAATGGGGAATGAATTTAGTTCCGAGGAAGCCTGAGCCCTAAAGAGCAGTAATTATAAGAATTCACTGAGACAGAAGGGATACATACCTCTGCTCCCTTGGAAATTCATACTTTTTATTACCTCCATTATAATTTAGTTGTGTATGCTGGTCTCTCGTAAATGTCCAATTACACAAGTAGAGGAAAGCCCTCGTTCTAAATTGAATTCTGCTATTTATTCAGGATTATCTTGGTGCCATTTGTTATTTTCTAAATGAAAATCCTGTCTTTGTGAGGACAGGGATTGCATTGCTCTTGTTATATCCATAGCACCTTCTAGAGACCTTGGCACAGAGTAGGTTCTCTGTAACTACATGAATGAATTGAGCACCGCATGCTACATAGTAGGTTCTCTGTAACTACATGAATGAATTGAGCGCTGAATCCTACATAGTAGGTTCCCTGTAACTACTCGAATGAATTGAGTGCTACATGCTACATAGTAGGTTCCCTGTAACTACTCGAATGAATTGAGCGCTGCCTGCTACATAGTAGGTTCCCTGTAACTACTCGAATGAATTGAGCACTGCATGCTACATAGTAGGTTCCCTATAACTACTCGAATGAATTGAGCACTGCATGCTACATAGTAGGTTCCCTGTAACTACTCGAATGAATTGAGCGCTACATGCTACATAGTAGGTTCCCTGTAACTACTCGAATGAATTGAGCGCTGCATGCTACATAGTAGGTTCCCTGTAACTACTCGAATGAATTGAGCGCTACATGCTACATAGTAGGTTCCCTGTAACTACTCGAATGAATTGAGCACTGCATGCTACATAGTAGGTTCCCCGTAACTACTCGAATGAATTGAGCACTGCATGCTACATAGTAGGTTCCCCGTAACTACTCGAATGAATTGAGCGCTGCATGCTACATAGTAGGTTCCCTGTAACTACTCGAATGAATTGAGCGCTGCATGCTACATAGTAGGTTCCCTGTAACTACACAAATGAATTGAGCGCTGCATGCTACATAGTACGTTCACTGTAACTACTCGAATGAATTGAGCGCTGCATGCTACATAGTAGGTTCCCTGTAACTACTCGAATGAATTGAGCGCTGCATGCTACATAGTAGGTTCCCTGTAACTACACAAATGAATTGAGTGCTGCCTGCTACATAGTAGGTTCCCTGTAACTACATGAATGAATTGAATGCTGCATGCTACATAGTAGGTTCCCTGTAACTACTCGAACGAATTGAGTGCTGCATGCTACATAGTAGGTTCCCTGTAACTACACAAATGAATTGAGCACTGCATGCTACATAGTAAGTTCCCTGGAAATATTTGTTGATAAAAAAATCAAAGAATGAAGGCCCTAATATCAGACAATCTGCTTAATTATAATAACACGGAAAGACATCTTTGCTCTCCTGCAGCACATAACCAATTTTAATATAATGCAAACCAGTTTGTTAGAAGAGCTAAAACAGAGGTGTACAATAAGGTTTTGACACACAAAGAAAAGGGGTGATTAATCCTGTTTCACCCAACAGAGAGGTGGTAAGGATAGAAAAACCTGTCCAAGGATACGTGCCCCAGTGAGGGAGGGACTAAAAAGGGCTGGAAGTGAAACTAAGATATTGCCTCCTAGATGCCTTTTGCCACAACCATATCAACCCCACTTTCTGCTATAGGCCTCTGTCTCCAAACTATAGGGCTCATATCTAATGACCTTCGTAGTATGCCTCAGTTGGAAGAAACTAGTTGTCCTACCCAATACCCTCAATTCTCATCACAACCGTGTGGGCGGCACTGTAGACACAGAGGTGTATTTAATAGCATAGCCAGCCTGACCTCCAGTTCACAAGTGAAGGAAAATGGGGAAATAGAAAATATCCTCCCAACAGCATGACGTTTTGAGTCCCTTAGTGTGGGCCTATGGTGTGCTGTACTCATTCCATAGACTCAGATGGGGAAAGAGACAGCACAGATTCATACCAGGTTAATAAAGGACTTGTTATTTTGCTAGACCAGCAGTTCCCAAACTGTGGGGTCATAACCCACAGGAACTGTATTAAAGGGCTGCAGCATTAGGAAGGTTGAGAACCACTGTGCTAGACAATCAAATGTGATTAAAATGCACTTCTTTTTAATCCTTTTTCTCAGGGCTTATTCATTTTACTCTTTGGATGCCTCTGGGATCTGAAGGTAAGAACCATGATAGTTTCATGCTTCTAGAAAAATCTAAAGCACTTGTGATACGTTTAAGTCCTGATAACTTCTTTTCAACAATGCAGGTTCAGGAAGCTTTGCTGAATAAGTTTTCTTTGTCCAGATGGTCTTCACAGCACTCAAAGGTAAGCCTTTTCTCTGCAGAGACTTTCCATCTTGTATCCTCACGTGCTCCACAGGAAGAGAAAGCACCAAATTTCTACCTTGGATTTTGATCCACAGGGCTGCATACATTGCAAGCCTTATTCTGCTTATTAAACATGGCCGTGGAGCCATGGGTAAGATGCTACTCCACATACTTAAATAGATGTTAAATAATAGATAGTATAAGCTTACAGTTAAAATCAAACTTTCAACGAGAAGTAATCTGGGGGGAATTCATGGCATTAGAGAAAACAATTTGAGGGATAATAACAGAATTTCCTATAGTTCATTTTGGAACATAGTTGTTGCCCTGGAAAATAATTGACTGTCATTCACATGTAGGAAGATGCTAAAAACCTACTAAATAATAAAACATGTATATGAAGTTTACTTTTCTAATACAGATCCTAAGATTCTAGTATCTCCATCAATGCAGCCTCAAAGGGGTGAGAATAGAGATGTAGGCAGTGACCACTAGAGGGCGGCAAAACCAACCAACCTCCTCATGGTCTAACAAGTAATGACCTTGCGATTTTCTCTGCTTCTCTCTTCAGTCAACATCCATAGGTTCATCCACGCCTGTGTTTTCTATGAGTTCTCCAATATCAAGAAGATTTAACAATTTGTTTGGTAAAACAGGTACGTTGTGCCCTCAGGGTGCCCTGGTTGACAGAACATATTTGCTCTGATGGGGAGACTCAGGGCTGCTGCTCTCCCACTCACAATTCATGGCATCCACCTGACACGGCCTCGGTTGGGGTGGAGGTCCAGTCTAGGAGCTCACTCACATTTTCATAAATCACCAAGGGTGGGTACAGTAGGAAGCTGCCTTCAATGGGCAACTAATAATAACTCAGGAAAAATAGGATTTGGATAATCTAGACAAGCCTTTAGAGAGCGATCAAAATATCTACTATAAAGATGGAAACTATAAATTGCTGACCTGTCAAACACAGAGTCCTTTCAACTCAGTTACATGGGAGTAGATAGGTCATGTTTCTGGCTTATGTTGCAGCAAAGGCTATACAGTAGAGCCTCCATAGTTGATCACTCCCTACATTGACCATTCAGTTGACCTAATTTTCATAGACCAGGCGTGGATCACATGTATGTATCAGCACACAAGGCCTAATTCCTTATGTTGACCAGTTTGCTGCAGTCCCATGGGTGGTCAACTCACAGGTTCTATTGAATTTAGAAAATCCTACTACGGGATCTCACTCTGTAGGTTTGTTTTCATTTTCTTGCCTTTTTACGAGATGTTCTTGTTTTACACATTGCCATTTATAAAACTGTGCATATGTATATGAGGGATCACCAAGTTAGCTATTCTATTACAAACACTCACAGTTCAATTTGTACCTTGAAGATATGACTTTGGGCAATAAGTCTCAGCTGTTCTGACAAATTGAAACCCCTGTTCCATGCCACCATCTCCCAACTCCAGAAATACAACCCCCAAACTTCCTTCCAGCTTTTTGAAACTGAACAGATCTCTCAAATGTGGAGTCTAAAAATGTGTCAATATTTCAGAACAAGGTTTTGCCACATAAAAGAAAATTTTGAGAATACCCTTCCGCCATTAAAACTCCAATGCAAGGGTACATGTTGGATCTATTCAGTATAGAGTATAAATGTCTAAACACAATAATTAAGTAAATGAGATAAGGTATATATTAACCAGTGTGATGTAAATGCTCCTAATTCTATATGAAATCAGCACATTGTACCCCATAAATGCATTAATGTGTACATGATCTATATGTTTATGATTTAATAATAATAAAAAAAACTCCGGAAGACTTAGTGGGGAGTTTGTTGCTTCAATTTGTCAAATTCCTCATGATACTGTCAGAATTCTACTTTTGATTTTTAAAGTCACTAATTTGATTTGTTGTGAAGAGAGCAGATCTTCCTGGTGCCAGCTCTTTCCCCAAGGTAGCAAGGCCTGGGGTTCCTGGGCATTGCCACTGGATGGCCACTCGGGGTCAGTCATAAAGCCACATTGGGCCTGTTTGAGGGTTTTGTAAGCACTGTAACTTTGCTTTATGTCATCAGCAGCCCCAAAGGTCCCCCCCAGGCAATGATGGAAACCTTGTTAGCCGTGGCAGTTCTGCACTCAGATGGTAGGGCGGGCACTTGGACCCTCCCCTTGTCCACCGAACACTTTCTACCCTCCCTCTGTGCACAACCTCCTCCCTACTCCGGGCTGCAGACACAAGCCTGTTCAGCTCCCCAGGGCTGCCCTCCTCGCTGCACCAATTATCAGCATTTTTGTTGTCATTCCTGACTCCTGCTTTTTCTCTGGTCCTGTCTTTTCTTCCCCTAGAATTTTCTCTTTTCTTTCTTTTTCCTGCCTTTATAATTTTTTGCCTTGAGCATTTCCTCCAGGTCCCTCCCAAGAGCTCCCCCACGATTGTAGTGGGGGTGAGGGGATGGGTTCCCTCCTGCAGATGTCCCTGGGCCCCTGCATGTGTTGGCATGTGGAGAGGTTACCCGCTGCCCCCTGGAGCTTCCTGTCCTTTATAGGAATCTGGCTGCTGGTGTGATGTGACATAGTTAGTGCTTGTTGGCTGCTCAGCATGCGCGAGAACAGCAGCTCTGTCTGTTCTCTGGCACACCTGGGTCTTGGAGGACGGCAGGCATGGTGGTTTCCAGGCATGGCCAAGCTTACCTGGCTCCTGGACAGAGCGTCCCTCGGTTCATTAGGAGATGTTCACACCCCAAGATCTGTGAAGGCTTGACTGTAAGGCTGAGCTGCTCCTCTGTTTTTCAGGAACGTATAATGTTTCCACCCCAGAGACAACCAGCTCATCCTTGGAAAATTCATCTAGTGCTTACTCATTGCTCAACTAAGACCAGGAAAATTCATCCCACGTGACCTCTTGAGAACTGTGGCTGTGCTTTGAAGAAAGAGATCCTTCCAAAGCTGTGGGTAACATGTTCTCTGCGCAGGTTTCTGGGAGCAGATGCTGAAAAGACTTTTTCCTTAGAGAAGAGGCTTTCTTCTGTAAAAACAGACTAAAAGTAACTGTTACGTTTATTTTTCTTCCCCCACCCCACCCCTGATGTGACACTAAATATGTATAGTATTTAAGTGAAATGCAAATCCCCCCAGGCCCAACTTCCCTGTCTATATTGTAATATAGAATTTTGAAAGACATTTGTACTTTTCACATAGTGGGCACAAAGATAAGCTTTAGCTAAAATAATAAATAAAAGGCCAGTCCCTAGGAAATGTTTCAGTGAATTCTAAGAAGGAAGGAAGGAAGAAATGGGGAAAGGGAAGGAGGGAGAGAAAGAAGAAGAAGAGAAAAAAGAACAAAGAAAAGACTGAAGAAAAACAACATTAAGGGCCACATTTGAAGATTTCCATGTTAATGATCTAATGTCATCAGTTAGATACTACAGCATGGAGAATTTGGTAAAATGAAAAACCGGAAGTAAGCCGCAGGGAATGAGTTCAGTATCTTCCTGATACCTTCTTAGCTGAAAGGAGGGAAAAGGTCCGTGGTAAAAACAGGGAGGAAGTGACATCATCGGGATGCTTTCAAGTGGATAATGATATTTATAAGACACAGGTGGAAGCAGGCACAATGCTCTTGATGCTACATGCACACGTATGTGCCTTTGCCAAGGTCTCAGCCAAGTGGCGTGAACATCCAGAGGACATATGACAAAGATCCACCTTATCAGATCCAACCAGATCCAACTACTCACTGAATTTTTTATAATTCATCAGAAAAGCCTTATATTCTTCAGTTTGTTGCATACTTTGAAATCCAAAAATAAATATTTTTTTGTACCCTTTAATTGCCAAATGTTTGCAATTAAACACATGGGACGGCAATCAGACCCTAATTGCCATGCACTTAACAGCTTTAATCAGGTACTTCTCTGTGCAGTACAGAGCAGATCTGAGTCATCTTCCAGCATTGTGTATCACTGTCCTTGTTCCTGTCATTGTTACTGTGCAGAATGGCCCTCGGTGTGTTGTATAGCTCTCCAAGGGTTATCTCTGTCAGTCTTTAATTCCCAGACCAATACACCCTAGGAGTTTTGCACGGTCTAAGTTGTGTTTATTCCAATCCCCTGGAAAGCTTCTGGAAAGAAATGTGATGGCTAGGGCCACTCCGTTCTCCTAATAATGCTTTACCTTGATGAACAGACGGCAGGGCCTTTCCAAAGCATTTGATTGGTGGTGGATTAACTGTGTGCGTGTTTTGTTCGTGTGTGCGTTTTTCATTTAAAAATACAAATATTTGTTGAGATTGCATTCATATTAGAGTTAACCATGTGCCATATATTCCACATGAAAGTCTGACCCCCAAAGGAGAAGAAGGCAGAATACGACTGTGGGGGCTGCTCAGGCTGGGTGGGCTGTGTGTGACCTTCCCAAAGATGGAGGACAAAAAGGGGCCCAGCCATTAGGGTGGTGGCAGGTGAAAAAGTCTCTATATTGAGGTTCAAAGGAGTTTTCTTTTAATATTTTAGCCCTTTAAATCCCCTCCTTTTATTTTTTTCTTTTAAATTCTACTACTGTCCCCCTTTTCTTCTTGGGGAGGGAGAAATAGGGGGCAGAGATGGGACAGTTAGATGTCCTAATGATGCTTGAAATAAATGAATTCCTTATTTCCATATATTCACAAACAACACAGACCTCTACTCCCAGGCTTACCTGAGAACCGTCACACCCCAGTCCCAGCTGAATGCTTCATTACTTAATGTCCCTAAAGGAAATGTTTAGCTATAAACGTGGGCCAAGTTCTCCAGGGAGTGATCAGCTTTGAGCAGAACTTACTTGGTACTGAAAAGATGGAGATAGGTTGGGTCTGGGATCAGTTGAATTATAACAGCATTACCTATTAGGGAAAGGATGACCTTAAGGAGTTGAATGGAAGAGAGGGGAACCAGGGTTATAGCACAGTGTTACTTAGCAGGGCCATCTGAACAGGATCAATCACAAAGCACAGCACCTGGGAGGCTTTTGTCATGTTCAAAAATGCAAATCAGACAGGAAACAGGGAGTCTCCACCGACTTCCACAGGGATTCCCTTGGGAGTCATTGTGTTTGGACCTATGAAGGGAACCTCCATAAATAACAGGACCCCGTGGTGGGGTTCCTAGGATGCAGATCTGGCCCTCTGCCCACATTCCTTAGCTAAGGCACGTTCCTATCCCAAACACACACACACACACACACACACACACACACACACGTCCGCATACACATGCAGGCATGAACCTTCACCCTTTCAAGTCACAGCACTAGATTTAAATTCCAGAAAATCTATGAAGACAAATGATTAGAGAAATGTTTGCTGGTATTCTGCCCACTGCAACACAAATAGCAACCACTACCCCTTCCCAAGAATATCCCAAAATAAATAGTAGAATTCAAAAGTGTAGAATCTGTGCATGAAAAGTGCATGAATCTGTAAATTATATGAAACCAAGAGCCTCATTTGGGCCTGAGATCACCAGTTCCCAATCAGCAATGACTACATGGCCATCAGTCATGAATTTCTGAAGGCAGGAGGCCCAGTGACTCTGGTTGGTATGGTCCACTTTGCTCATAAGCATCCAGTGTTTCCCTGGGGGTCTGACATTGCTCAGCATGTAAAGTCAGTTCCATGGCCAAAACTTAACCTGCCTTAAGGGACCTTAAGTAGGTTTCTTGCAAAGGGACCCACAAATGAGCAGCTACCAAAATATTCCCTGGGATCATTCCAAGTCCAGAGCTGCACGTCATCTCTTGGATGAATCATGTGTCCGCCCTCCTCCTCCCCGTTCCTGATTGTTCACATGGGGAAAGAGAATAATAAATGTCCATGGGGTTTTCGGATTATAGGTTGCTAAGGCCGGAAACTAAGAAATACTGTGGAAATCAGAGCTTTTTGTGGTTTGTGTAGATATATTCAGGGAGGTCTGTGCTGGAAGATTTCAGGGAAAAAAAAAAGTTACATGGAGATGAAAAAGACTGTAGCAATCAGTAAATGCAGAAGGTGGGGGGGGGGGTCTGTTATTCTGAAGGAAGTGGAGCAGAAAGGCAAGATCGTCTGAGAAGACTGAAGGAAACACGGTGGTCCTGGAGATGCCACGTAGGTGGAACGCGTTTAATTTGTGTCATGTGACTGTGAAACCAAACAGGGCCTCTGAATCCCGGAGAGCAAGCCTGTGACCCAGGCCAGCGAAAGTTGGGTCCTCCAAGTACCCAGAATAAGGAGGCTTATAGCAGACATGCCTTCCCAATGCATTTTCCTTAAACATAATGAAAATAGTCTCTCATCGTGTCAACAAGGATGTTAGCTTTGAAATTAGATGCTATAGGTTTCTAAAATCATGACCTGAGATTTTACGTAATGTCAGGATGCAGCAGTATTTCCGTCCCATGCTTGTGACCATAAAATAGGTAAATTGATCTTGTGAGCTTTCATTGTGCAAATTGCTCTTCTGTGAGATGCTCCCACTGCTGCTGTTGCAGGCTTATGCCTGTCACCCAGAATTTAACCCCCTTCTACAAACACTGAATAATCCTTTCTACCCTCCAGCATAGGGGATGGCTGAAGCTCGGACAGCTTAACTGTCAGAGGGTTGACAGCTTCCCCAACACCACCCTAGTCCCAGCAGCCACGGATAATCCAGCATGTCACAGAGCGTTTAAGCAGGGGTCCTTGAACTTTCAGAACCTATTTGTCTGGGGAACATATAAGCAGGTGCCTATTTCAACATTTCCGTGTGCCTGGGTTGGCGTTTTCGTTGACAGCTGAAAATAGAGCCCTCATGTCCTGTATAGATGAACAGCAGAATGTCGTTTCCTAAATTTCCTAATCTCAGTGAAAATGGAGTGGATAGGGGGAGAAAGGAGGGGAGACAGGCCAGTTACTGCAGCCCAGTCAGCACCAGACACCTGTCACAGCTCCAAAGACCATTCCATGTGTTGGGCATGCGGGGGGCATGGGCGTGGTGTCCTGTGATTTAGATACGGTTGTCCTGTCTGTTCTTAAACAATTACACAGAAACTCCTTCTTTCCTTTTACCTCTAAACTAGGGAGATGGGAGAGTGGAAAGGTCACCAGTGTCCATGACAGGTCCCTCTGCACAAATGGGGTGTGGTTAGGAGATTTTATGGAGACCAAATTAAAAGTGTGCTGTAAAAAGAGGCTAGGGTGGGGAAAGGCTTATTCTAGGCATGAAAGGCATCAGGCACTGATTGGCCAAGTCATGAGCAGATTGCTGTTACAGCCCACTTCCCACAACATTGAACAACAAAACCTGGGGGTGACTCTGGGCTGTGCCTCGTGGGAACCAATTTCGATTGGTGTCACCCTTGGTCCTCCCTCCTGCCAACCAGCCGTCATGCCCCGAGTTGCGGGAAGAGGTGTTTGATGTGCACCGTTGACTGTTTCTTTTCTGGAACTGTGAGCCTTTTCGCTTGCCCCAAGCTCCCAGTCACAGAGGTCGCGACAGGGATCTCCAGCCGGCCTAGAGCAACAGCCTCTCCAGACTGCGGCTCCCCCGCAGCCCCGGCTGCTTCTGAGGCTTGATCGCCACCTGGTGGACAATGGAGGAGGCGCCGCATCTGCGGCCCAGCCTGGAGAGGACGGTGAGAGACGCAGAGTTAGCCTTGGGGTCAGCACGCAGTGAGGTAATTTGGGTCATGTGAACAGAGTGGGCTATTGGATGTAGAAACCAGGAATGAAGAATTTTTCTCACCCCCACTTTCTAACTCCTTTATCTTGTAATCCTTGCAGGGGAACGGGGTAAGTGAGCAGATGGCACGTTGGCACCCTGGCTTTGCAGTGGCATGCGTTTCTGAGGCACACCAGCTGGGACTGCTGACTCCTTTTCCTTTCCTCTCGTACGTGGAGCCAACAGCAAAGCCAAAAGTAGCCCCAGAAATGACAGGCTTCTGGAAAGTAGTTTGAGCAGGGAAAATGGGAGCCTCCCAAGTGTCGTGGGACCTTAACGTTTATTCTGTCAATGTGGCTGCAAAAGCATTAGCTGAGACTGTCCTATTCCCTTTCCTAATCCATCTGTTGAAAGCTGCTGCTGGGCTAGATTTTCACGTCCATCCAGAGTGAATCTGCAGCCATCGGGTGCTATCTGGCCATCCTGGCAACAGCTGAGGCCAGGAGGCAAGTCCCTTAGCCTGGCCACGGAGTGCACATTGCCCAACTGTCTGACCCGAGAAGATGCTGGGGAAGTAACCATGGCCAGCTGCAGGAAGGGCAGGTCCTTGAAGCCGAGGGACAAGCTGGGCCGGCCTTATGTAAGAGTGGCATGGCTCGGACTAAGTCAGTCGTGGCACAGCCACGTATACCTAGACTCCTGGGGAAGAAAAAAGGTGGTCTTTGTTATGGGTCTCAGTCTAGGGGGCCATAGGCCTCATACCTAGTGAGAAGTGAGAAGGCAGACGGTTTCTCAGAGCGGGGGAGGGGGTGGGAGATGGGCAGAGTTTGGGGGGTGTCAATGCCTAGGGATGCTGCTCCTCCCACCTTAGGAATAGCTCTCACTTCTTCCCCCTTGCAGTGGGCATGACTTTAACAAAAACAAAGTCTCAGGGAGAGATAAGATTAACAAGCAAATATGTCTGGGAGAGGCACGAGGCAACTTAGCTTCACCGTCAAATGAAAATGCTGAGAACTATGTAACTATGTTAACCCACATTATTGAACTCCTACCACCTATGTACCTGGTGCTGTTGTTCTAAGATCTTTATGCATGTAATCCACAGCACCCCAAGGATGAGCAAATATTTTTCCTTTCATTTTTCAGTGAGAAAAACTAAGCCCAGAGAGGTAAATAACTTGCTCAGGGTCACACAGCTGAGGACCAGTAGAACCAGATGTTGAAAACAGTGACTGCGGTGCATGGTGGTTCAGTAGAATTCTCACCTGCCACAGGAGAGGCCAGAGTTTGATTCCCACTTCATGCGTCCCCATGCCCCCTTTTAGGGTGAGGGTATAATCCTAGCACTCTGGGAGGCCGAGACAGGTGGATTGTCTGAGCCCACAGGTTTGAGACCAGCCTGAGCAAGAGCAAGACACCTGTCTCTAAAATTAGCCTGGTGTTGTGGCGGTCACCTGCAGTCCCAGCTACCCCAGAGGCTGAGACAAAAGAATCACTTGAGCTGAAGAGTTTGAGGTTGCAGTAAGCTATGACACCAGGGTACTCTACAGAAGGCAACAAAGTAAGACTCTATCTAAAAAAAAAAAAAAAGGAAAAGAAAGAAAAGGAAACAGTGTCTGCCTTAAACCATATGGATGTGGAACCACCTCTCTGTAGCGTTTCTCCGTAGGGGGGCCCCTAAAGTGGGAGGGTTCCCAGTGCCCAAAATGAGAAAGGAAGAACAATGGTACAGAAAGTGTGGGGGGCGGGGGAATAATGCTTCTCCAAGCTTCCTCTCACTTTATGATTTCACCTCCAGTCAGCCCAGGACATAATGACCAGTGTTCTGGCCAAACTTCAGAGTCCACCTGCTTCCTTTCTTAAGTCTCTGATGAAATATCAAAGAATCCCTGCTGTGTTGCTTTATTGAAAGTAGATTTCAAATGAGCCATTTGGTGGACTCCCGAATGGAGCAGCTCGACTGTACTCGCCAATTTAATTTTTAGACTTCATTTAAATGAGCTTCCCGTGAGGTTCCAGTGGCGGGCGGTGTTATTTTCATTCTTGTCACAGATCTATCATACATTCTAGAGTGCTGGATGCCATTGAGACACATAGGAGGAAAACAGGATTTCCCAGAAATGACGTGTGATTCTGAGGCTGTGTTTACACACATCAAGTGGAGAACTGAGACATTTTCCCTGATAGATTTGTGTAGGTAGTGATTTTCCCTGTGATGTGGCATGCTAAAGTAGCAGCTTGCTCCCTCCCAAGAGAGGTGGATTATTTTCTTCACTTTGCACGGCCAGGTGCAGCGGGCTGCTCTTTAGCTGATGGCGGTCAGATCAGGGAGTGTAGCTTGGTGGGAAGAGTCTGTGTTCTGCAGCCTGACCGTGCTTTTCAATTCTGGGTCCACCACTTCTTGGTTTTGACTTTGGGTAAAGCGTCTCTCTTGTGACTCAATTTCCACAATGGAAAAGGGAATAGGAATGGTACAGGCCCCACAGGTGGTTATGAAATTCTTACAAAGCCCCCAAAATTGTACCTAGCATACCGTTACTACTACACAAAGTTAGTCACTATTGTTTGTATCATGCCGTGCGTATAAAAAATTACAGTAAATGTATACAATACATACAGCCATACGGGGAACCCAGATTTAGATAAGCTCTGTTCCAAATCAAAATACACCCTCCATAGTTTCACATCTAACTCAACGTTCAGTAGTCTTTAAAGTAATCCCAAAGGCACGTGTCATCCTAAATCACAATTTTACCAGGGTTTAAATTTAAATCATGCCCATTAAGGGCAGTGCCTGTGGCTCAAAGGAGTAGGGCACTGGCCCCATATGCTGGAGGTGGCGGGTTCAAACCCAGCCCCAGCCAAAAACTGCAAAAAAAATAAATAATTCATGCCCATTATGAAGCCAGACTGGAGGACTACGTGGCATAACAAGTGAGTCAGCCTGGTTAACTCTACTGCGTCTGCATCTCAAGTCAGTTTTGGTTATCTTAAATGTTATACAATTTTATTTAAACCCCAAACTAATCCATTATTTCCTATCTTTACAGATGAGCCAATTATATACTATAGCAGTGGTATAACTTAAGGCTCTCTCAGTTACAGATGACAGAACCACAACTCAAACTAATTTAAGCAAAAATAGGCACTTATTAGCTCATATGACTGGGCAAGATACTAGATGGTACACCTTCAGGTACAGTTGGATCCAGGGGCTTAAATAAAAGTGTTCTCAGAGTTCTCTTTCTTTTGTGGGTTTGCCTCCCACTGTGTGTTTATTTCATTCTAAGACAGATCTTCATGGAAAGAAAGGTATGAGGCCTATGGCCCCCTAGATTGAGACCCATAACAAAGACCACCTTTATTCTTCCCCACGAGTCCAGGTATACGTGGCTGTGCAGGGCATCACGACTTAGTCCGAGCCATGCACTGACCTGCGGAAACCTTTCCCTCAGTCAGGATTATGTCTTCTGTGAGCAACAAAGTTTCAAAGTAACAATGGCTTAAAACAGCAGTTTATTTCTCTAGCACAGAAGGTCTGTAGATAAGCATCCCAAGACTGTACAGCTCCACGGGATTCCCAGGAATCCAGATACTTCCTATTTTGATCTGCTTTTCCCAAGGTCACCACAAGGCCCCACATGGCAGCTCCCACTCTGGCCACTATGCCCCCTCCTCCGTCATTAGGATAAAAGAAGGAACTAATGGCGTGTGCACCAAGACTTTTCCAAGAAAGTTTCCCAGAAGTTCACAAGCGACATTTCTGCTTCCATTCCATTGGCCTGAGTCTGGCCACACAACCCCACCTTCCTGCAAGAAGAAAAAGAGGATGGAAGTGGGAAGCTTTTGACCAACCAGGATCCTGCATTCTATCACTGAGACAGAGGAAGAGTGGCCGTGGGAGACTCTGTCCCTGGGGCTGGTGATCTGAATGTCTCCTCTGCCTTCACTCTCTCCTCTGGCTTCCTCAGATCCCCACTTTCTACTGTTTTAATTCTCGGACCTGATAGAAATCTTAAAGCATTACTGCTATTTCTATTGACATGTTGAGTCACACATGGGTCAATTTCTCCTTAATTTGTCTAGGTTCTAAGGGAAGCTTTGACCCAGATGAGGCCACATCTCAATCCACTCTGAAATTCTGGGGTAAAACCAGGAAAGGCAAAGAGAGATGGGTCTTGTCTTCATTTCTGTCTCACTGTTAGCTCCATCTCTTGCACACACACACACACTCAGACACACTCACGCACACACACACAGCCTGTGGGCTGCACTACCTGTCTCAAGTCTTTTTTGTCGTTCCCTTTCACATCAGTACTCTTAGAGGTCACCAGCACCTGCCCCCCTGTCCCACCCCCCACCCACTAGGGTTATGATTGTTTGCTAAAGGGTCTTGACAGCTATAAGATACATACCATACATCTTTTTGAAATTTTGAGATTTTGGAAGACTATATTATGTTTATATTAAAACGAACATAGGAAAGTTGTTTCAGCCATATTTATTAATACATGGAAATGTGAGGTGACGAATCAGACATAAGATGGTATTTACAATAAAGAAAATCAAGCAAAAAAGACCTTTACATAATGTTACATGTAGATTTTCCCACATTTCATAATACCTCCCAAACTTCTGATTGTTTTAACCTTTGTAGCAACCAAACATGAATAATAGATTCTGCTATTAATTGGTTTTGTTACCTCTCAAGGCACTTTCTTTCTGTAGAATCGCCTCTGTTTACCCAAATATAAGTGTTGGACTTCAGAATCTATCTCTAAGGTTCTGCCACATTGTAAGCAAATAATACAGTTCATCAGAAAGGAAGAACTCAAGAAAGGAAGGTGCTGGATCATCTGTAATTTGGGTATAAAGACATCAATGTGAATATTACACTGTATAAGGTGTACAGGGTGGCTGAGACTTACACCCCAGAGGAGGCTAAATAGTACGTAAAGTATTCTGAAAAGGAATACACACTCCAGCAGAAGTTAGTTAGCATTTGAAGGAATATGATCCAAAAATCTTCATTAGAGAAGTATCTATGGCAAAACTTTAAATATTGCTATCTCAAGCTGCATCAGAGGGTTTGTTACTAGCATAAAGGATGGTAGAAATAACCTTTGCGTTGGTGAAATAGAATTACCAAGGTAGATAGCTGTAGGTACAAAACCCTGGCTGGCCCAGCCGTCTAATTTTGGGTGTGGAACTTTATATTAGAATCCATTTGGTCCCAGGTCCCCATTTAACAGAAGATTGCATCGTCTGATCTAGCTGGACCAGTGATTCTCAACTGGAGATGATTTTGCCCATCAAGGGGCACTTGTCAACATCCATGAGATTTTTGATTGTCACACCTGGGAAAGGGGAGCTACTGGCATCTGTAAGTAGATGCCAGGGATGCTGCTGGACATCCTGTAATACACAGAATGGCCTCACACAGGACCATCCAGTTTAAAACAGTGATAGTGCCGAGGGGCAGAAACCCCAGGGTGGCAGCTGACCAACCCTGGCCTTAAGTTTATCTGCTCGCACAGGTCTGGAATGAGACTGCTCCAAGACACTTGTTGGAGAGCTCAGAGCAGAGACCTCACTGCTCAGACAAAACAAGATGATGACCATGTGGGGGCTTGAGAGGTGACAAAAGTGAATGTGTGGCAGAAGTCACTTTGAATCGTGATTCATTTTAACATTGTCAGGGAGCAGGGAACAGTTCCCACCCACTTTTAACACTTGGAGGCTCCAGATGTTCCGGAAGAACCTGGTGTCTTGAGTGGCTGGTTTGGCTCAGCTCAGTTCATGGAAGGAGATGAGCCAGTTGAGGGGTCTGAGGAACAGGGTGGGGCAAGCTGGAGAAATTGTCAGGCATTCGAGCAACTCTGACTCACTCCCACTGTGTGAGACCAGAAAAGCCAAACACCCAGGAACAGGGAAGGTTTTTCACTTTTTCAAGTCACTCCTCTAAATTCCAGATCCCACACTTCCTCGGGACGATGAAATGCCTATCTCTCTACCTCCCTACACGCCCACCCCTCCATCACCACCCCAACACATTTAAAAAATAAATAAAGTATCTGCTAGTCCTCCTGGAATGATTGGAGCTTTGAGCTCAAAGGAAAGCTGAGTACCAGGTCCGATCTATGATGAGCCAGGTGGTCAGTCAGTCAGCAGAGATGACCGTTGATCACTGGGAGAGATGGACCAAGGCACTCAGCATGCTGCTGGTTGGGAGTCTACGGAGAAGGATCAAAATGTTTTACCCTCAGCCTGGTAAATCCTTACCATTATTTAGGCCTTGCAGTTTTAATTTATGATGCCAGATCAAAATACTTGCTTACCCTTGACATTTGAGTGTCGTCCTTGGTTTGTGTTGGGGTTTCTCCCTCTGAGAGGGACCAGATCCAAACCAGGCTTGGCCCAGACAACATTCCTTTCAGTAAAACAGAAGAAAATGACAACAGCAGCAGCGCCTGGAGCTCACTTCTGAGGGAAGACGCTGGGCAGAGCTGGAAAGAACAATTTCTTCAGGCCCGACTGTCAAGTCAGTTGTGGCTTCGTGGGAGCGTGAAGCACATTGAGAAACAAAGCTGAACTCTATTCCCAGTTTGGTCTTTGGAGACGCATGAGTGGGCCAGTGATGAGATAGCTTCCAATATAGTCTGCAAATCTAACAGCAATATTTGCGAACATTTTCAGCTCTGAAACATGTTCCTATCCATTATCTCATTTACTACTCTATAAGCCTATAGGTGATAAGGTCGGGTGGAAGAAGGTAGTGAGCTATTATTTCTGTTTGACAGATTGGTAAACTAGGACTAAGAACTTAAATGATTTCTCTTTAAAATCCCACCGCTAGGTAATTGTCAATGTAAGCCTGCAGCCCGGATGCCTGACTTCCAGACCCATTTTCTACCCAGCAGAGCAGTGGTTCTCAAAGTGTGGGTGTAGCGGGGGAGGCAGCAACATCGTTGCCTGGGAACTTGTCAGCAGTGCAGACTCTTAGACCCCAGCCTAGATCTACTGACCCAGAAACTCTGGGGGTGGAGCCTCTAACGTGCGTTTCCACTAGACCTCCAGGGGGCGCTGATGTACCTCAAGTTTGAGAACCATTGACGGAGGGGCTGCTTTATTCGTCTGCTACAAACTGTTCTCACTTCTGCTTTTGCATCAGAGGGACTTTTATCAATCTCTCATTTGTGTCAGTGAATTTTGATTTTACAGAATTGCCAAAGAGTCTCTACTTAGGAAGGCTGGTCCCCTAAAGCCTGCACCACTCCAGGTATTAGAAATCTTTCCTTTTATTTCTAGAGCTGGTGCTTTGCTTTCTGGGCACGGGAACTCCAGCTTTCCTTTTTAGTCAATCCTCCTTGGAACTTTCTCACCTCATTTAGATTTTATGTCTTTAGAACAAGGGAAAGAAAGTGGATCTAAATATACTTCTCTAAAGTTCTCTTCTACCTAATACCTTCGGCTTGATATTGTGGTAATTTTATACATGGATAATATATGAAATATATTCTAAAACTTAAATGGACCTGAAAGAGCTTTTGGACACACTTTCCCTCTGACGTGAATGCACACAGCCATGTTGACAGGGCTGGACACAGAGAAGGTATTAACTAAATATTGCTGAATTTATTAAAGACCTTTCCTTAACATCAGAGAAAAATGAAAGAAATGCTATGAAACCCCACTGCCCAGAGGAATCTTTATTTCACATCCCTTAACAAGATTTTAAAAAAGTAATAAGACAATTATGTCTGATTAAAAATGAATATTTGATTGTAATGTAACCAACATATGGATTTCATCGTAAATATCTGATCTGAAATAGGCATGAGAGAGTTTCTACATCTTAGCTATTCACTCATTTATTGTTCATTCATTCAGCCTTCACGGAGTGCCCATGGTAACATGCCACTAGGCGTCTAGGCACCAGGGCTCGCGTGATCAGTGAGGGTAATGTACTGCTGCCTTCATGGAGCTCACAGTCAAAAGGCAAGACAGGCAGTTAAACAAGCGATTTACAATTCAGAGTGATGGGTGCTGTCATAGGGTACACCAGATATATTAGAAGCACATAGCAGGGTAACGGAACCAGGTAGGGGCAGAAAACTGACAAGAGTTACACATAGGATGAGAGTCCTTGGTCCTTAGAGATCCCGTTCAAAGCTGTCACAAAGTGCCCCAAACCCCGCTGACGACAGAAAGGGAGGGCCTGAGGGGAGGAGGTGCCTCTGCGGTCTGGCCAAAGCCAGCAGGCGGTCACTGCTTTGACTTTTGGTGAATGACAGAGAGGACAGTGAAGGTCAAGAGGATGACGCCAGCTGTGCCTCCGATCAGCAGGCCCAGAACGCTGCCGTGCACCTGCATGGCCTGGCAGCGCTCCCCCGTGTAGAAGAAAGCATGTCCAGAGACGCACCTGGGGGGATAGGACACAGGGGAGTGAGAACCACCTGGCCGCAGGTGCCTCCTGGCAGCCAGCCTCGTTGTAGCAGTGACAGCAGCAAACACTTTGGAGTGGTCCATGCCAGGTCCCAGATCAAGCACTATATATAGTAACTAACAATTTATAATGTTATATATACTAACAATTTAAAATGAGTTAATCTTGCAACAGCTCTTGGAGGTTGAGGTTATCACCATGGCCATCTCATCATTCTCATTTTATGGTAAGGTTACATAACTTGTTCAAGGTTATACACTAATGTTAACAAGTGTTTCATGCTTAAAGTTTAATCCTGACAGGTATGGCTTCAAACTTAGACCTCTCGGCCACCAAGGATTCAGAAGGAAAGTTTGGGACACATTAGTAATATGTTGCCCGACACTGGCTAAATATGTCAGCTACAAAGGAATTCCCAGACAGAGTCTGACTTAGTGTGTTGGTTGTAGCCTGTGGCTCAAGGAGTAGGGCGCTAGCTCCATATACTGGAGGTGGCAGGTTCAAACCTAGCCCTGGCCAAAAACGCAAAAAAAAAAAAAAAAAAAAGAAAAGAAAAGAAAAGAAAAAACATCTAAACAACATTAATAAAAATATCACTAGAAGGCTGGTACACTGCCACCATCCCACAAGGTTGTCTTGAGGTTCACATGAGATATGAGACCATTGTACTCACCAATGCACATGTATTTGGCACACAGCAGGCACGTAATAGCTGTACTTTATATTTTAATGTTATTTGATGTAAATACCAATTAATCTCAGAACTGAGGGGTTAATTCTATTACAACAACTCCAGTGTTTATTTCAAACTTTCCTATTAGAATGTCTCCTCAGCAGAATTCTACAGAGCAGAATGAATCACTCAGAAGTCAATATCCCCTTTTAGTAATTCTGAACAGTCTTACTTTTCAAGCCCTCGTCTCTAGCCTGGGAATTGGGTAATAGCAAGTTTGTTCAATGTTTTTTCTCAGTCCCCTCCAAATACAGCTTATTATATTTCCTAGAAAAGCGCATTCCACAAATCCCAGGCTTCATGTTGGTGGGAGAGGAATTGTTTTGCGGACTAGAGACTCACATAGTGGCAAGCCCTGGGGACGATGAAATGAGCAGGGCAAGTATTGGAATCTGGTGCCTGTCTGGCAAAGAGGTGCAAACCCAGGGCTTGGGAGCCCCCAAACAAGGTGGGCCGTCTCCAATAAAAGGAACTGGAGGGCTCCCTGCAGAAGTGATTGATGCTCAGCCCGGGGCTGGGAAAATAAAAGATAAGTCTGGAGCATCTTGTCTTGCCAGAAATTAAAATTGTGTTCATAAAAGTATGGTGCATGTTGAAAGAGCCCAGGAGCCAGCCTGGAAGAGCTCCCAAAGGCTGAAGCTGGGACAACAGGGGTAGCAAAATAAGTCAGGGAATGATTGCAAGGTCGCTTGCAGAATGAAATAAATGTCTGTGATTTCTTAGTGACACCAATAAACTAATTACATGAATAAATCAGTGGAGAGAGGGGCTGTTAACTCTTTATAGAAGAATTCAAGTTCATGAATGTGGAGAGAACAGAAGAAACAGCAAATCACCATTAAAAGATCCCAGTGGTGATCGTTGCAAGCAGGACCCACCAGTGGACACCAAAGTTAGCGGGTGAGGATTTCAGGAAAAGCAAATTGCCTCCCTGATCTAGGAATACGTCTCCCACGATACATAACCATTACAGAGGGAGGGGTGGTAACTCTGCAGGAGAGAGGCTTGGGTGACCGTCTCTTGGCCAGATAACAAGGCTGGCATCTCCAGCAGTGACACACACCAGCGTCTGGTACACTCACACGATGCTCTGAGAAAGGCACCAATCTCTCCCCAAATGCATGACCTCTATCTAACCATGAGAAGACAAGACAGAACCAGATGGACAAAAAAATTATAAGGAAAAAAGCTTGATCCATAATCTTCAAAAGTGTCAAAGTAATAAAAGACAAGACTGAGGAATAGACATAAAACAAAATATCATGTGGAATCCCGAATTGGATCCTGGAACAGAAAAAGACATTAGTGGAAAAACAGGAAATATGAATAAGGTCTGTTGTTCAGTCGGTAACATTGTACGGATGTGTACTGCTTGGCTTTGCTAGTTGTACAGTGTTCTGTGAAAGACGTTAACATTTAACATTGGGGAATTAACTTTGGGAAAGGGGGGCGAAGGGAGCTATCTGCAGTATTTTTGCACTGTATCCCTAAGTCTAATAGTTTGAAGAAGAAGAAACAAAGTAATCATTGGAAAGAACTCAGAAAAAATGTGGATTTTTGAGGCAAGCAGAATGGTTCCTACATCTGCAACTGTTCAAATGCAACTGGTGCCTCTGCTGTCACATGTTTTGGGTTTCTTCCTTCTTTCTTTCTTTCTTTTTTTTTTTTTGCAGTTTTTGGCTGAGGCTGGGTTTGAACCCACCACCTCCGGCATATAGGGTTGGTGCCCTACCCCTTTGAGCCACAGGTGCCACTCATGTTTTTGGTTTTTATGCAAGCAAACATATAAAAAGATCTATTAAGTACAGCAAAATGTGCAGCTAGACAAACCTGGGGGCAAGTCCCACATCCAGGATTTTCCACGTGTTTAATTTTAGACAAATGACTTAAACTTTCTCAGCTTCAACTTCTTGATACGCTAAACGGGGCTGGTAAGAGCCCTAGTCACAGGGTGGCAGTGAGGAGTAATTTAGATCAAGCATGTGACATGCTGGGGAGGCAGCACATGACACAAACCAAGGAGTCAAAAAATATCAGCTGTTCTACCACGATCATTGAAAACAGAGCTATAATAATAGTACGAGAGAGCTGACTATATAACTAATAATAATAATTAATAACTCATAATAACATCTACAATCAGTGAAGATTTTGGTTTGGTGATGAGTCCCACCATAGCAGGTTACAGAGTAGAAGGTCCCTAGACTAAAAGTCCAGGGTCTTTTGTAAGGATTGTGATAGAGTGAGAATTTCCAACAATGTCCTAGATGTTGTTGACCATGACCCAGAGTTGGGAAAGGGATAAAGGCTAAGAGACGAGAGACTGGGGTCTCTTCTGTGCTGGTAGCATAAGCCCAGGGATCGAGGGCACACCTCTGTAGAGTCAAGGCAAACCGCGTGATATCATCTTCGCCCTGCTCCATGAACACTGCCCTGCCCAGGGCTGAGCACACACCCTCCTCTGGGGTGCGGCCCCACCACCTGCCCCAACCACACAGCCTACCTGCAGCTCGCCATCCCCTTCACGTTCACACAGATGCCATCATTTTGGCAAGGGTTTGGGTCACAGGGGTCTCTGAAGTACTGTGGCCAGTTGTGGTCCTCCAAGGGGCCTGTGTTCTCCACTGACCGCTTCTGCCTGCTGGGGTGCCCCTGGCCCAGGCCTTCAGGTTGGACTTCCATTAACACAGCCTGCTGTGAACCTGCTTCGGAGGCCTGCTGCTCCTGGCCTTGGAGGACAAGGCCTTCGGGGCTCCGTCTTTTGCTTTTAGTGGGAACTTCAGTTCGGTTAAGGTGGGTGATATCTTCAGGAATTAAGCAAAAGGTCATGGGGAAGACTCAGAGTTAACAACTATCTGCAACTAACTTCTACTTCTGGAGAAATTTCTCTGGGCTGCCTCTGTCCCTCATAGACGTCACCCTTAGTGACATAGAAAAACAGCTTTGCATCCACTGACTCTCATAATCACAACTGTGTTTCTTTTAAAGTAGTCTAGTCATATTTTTATATATTGAACTTGCAAAAAGAAGCATAATGTTAACATAGATATACTGATTAAAATGAAATTGAAATAAGCAAACTGTTAACAAAGTACAGCTTCTCCCAAGGACAGTTAAAGATAAGAACCCTTGACCAATTGAATAAAATGTGGTTCTGCTACATCACATTTTTGTTTTTTGCTTGTTTACCTTGTCCTAAAAAAAGATCCCCACCCTCCATTTGCTTTAAAATCACTGTCAAATCAGAGAGTACTCAGAGCCCAGGATTATTCAGAAGACCAACAAAGGTACCTTGAAAATCTACAAAAATGATGAGGTCATCGTTTTTAAGGAAGCTTCTCTTTTTCAGCATTTGGTGGGAGATAAAATTATTCCATCCCCAGTCGATGCTTCTAAAACAGTCACAGTCATTATAATAGGATCCCACTCTGGATGGCCTGTCCCAGATGACAGAGTCATTGATTGCTGCAAAATACAGGTGACATAAAATCACATTTCCACTTCCTGCTTCACTTTCTAGTTGTCTTTACTAAGGACATAGGGCTTTGTTAATCAGGCAAAAATATTTTGGAAAAAATTGGGTTATTTATTCTCTCCAGCAGAATTAATACTCAGGATTGGGAGGTGAGAGGGGCAAAGAATCCCAACTCTGAATGATCTGGTCACTACTGAGCGACTTCCTTAATGAAGAGAGAGGAACTGCTAGAGCTTCTTCCTTCTACAACTTAATGCTTCTTCTTTTTTTTTTTTTTGGAAAAATTAGTTTGCTCATTCATTTGCTGACATAAGATTATTTCATGGATGCACTGACATGCAATAATATTTTGGGAGTAAGTACATTACTCGCCACAGAGATTAGCAAGCTCTGAGCATTTGATAAATGACTAGCAGCATCTGTTTTCTCAACTAGATGAGCTCAAGGAGGCAGGAACCACCTGATTTGCTTGTATTCTAAGTACCACACAGAGTCTGGCCTTGGGTAAGGCCTCTGCAGATGCTCGAGGACTGAGTGTTGGAAACAGAAGGAGGATGAGACAGCATTGGACATTGTAAACTGGGGCTCCAACATGCCTTTCTTGTCAATATGTCCAAGGAGAAAATGTTAAAGGAATGCTACTCGTTCTTACATGGATGAGAATCACCTCCATGGACCCTTCCAGGGTAGGGGGGTTCTTATTGATGCTCAAATCACCTACCTGAAGATGTCTGAGACTTGGAGGTGGTGAACACCAGGCTCGAGGACATCCGATTTCTGACATCGGTCTCCTGGTCAAGTATGGTTATTACCACCTGCCTGTTTTCCGCGGGCCACTCCAGAATAGCGTCATTCTCTCCACTGCACAAGTGAAAAGCAAGTCTCATGTAGCCGGATCCGCTGGAGATGGTTCTGCCATTGGGGTATAGCGTCAAGCCGAAACCATATCCCTCGGAATTGTAGAACCGAGGGCTCTGCAGCCTGTCCCCTGGGTTCGTGTTCTCAAGGACCTGAGAGAAATTCCGTATCGTCCAAACCCCAGTGGGGCAGGGGGTTTCTGTCAGAGTGATGTCATCCAGGTAAATCCCCCCACTTGAGTTCTGAGGGTCCCCCCTTGTGCCCTGGAAAAGGTAGCGAAACTTCATTTCCTCTGTTAGCTTCACATGGGCAATTTTCCAATCATGGTCAGCATCTCCTGAGGACAGGGGATAAGGTTGGTGACGACTGCGTTCAATGCTTCATGACTACTTACTGTGAGTCTGGCTTTGTATCAAAGGCTTTCATAAATTATCTCATTCAATTCTCACAACAACTCCACAAAACACTCACTGTTATAAACTGGTTAAATAACTTTACGTGTCTAGTAAGAGTAAAGAGTTTTTTCTAAAGAAAACCTGCGATTTACTTTAAAATTCATATTTAAACCATAAAAATGAATTTGTTTCCCCACTATCAGGTAATTCCACGGGTTCTAGATTTCCTCCTGAGCTTTCTGGCTCAACTGAACCCTGCTCACTATTGTTAGCACTGAATGCTGAGTACAAACATTAGGCTGTATTCCACACGGTCCAACCTATGCCTTGTTCCCAGAAGAGCTGTATGGCAGGCTGCAGAGTAGGTGATCACTCAGGATAAACTGGATCTTCCCTACTTGAGACTCCTTCACTAACATCTTTGTTTTTTTCTCTTCTTCCTATTATCTGAAATCCCACCAAGTAGGAGATCCAAATAATCCAAAGCAAGTAGACCTAATTCTCCCTAGAATGTGGATATCTAGATAAAAGCAAGTAGACCGAATTCTCACTGGAACGTGAATATCTAGAATTAGGTCTACTTGCTTTTTTCCTGAGACTGAGCTGGAAGTGGGACTTTTGAATAAAGAGCTATGGTAACAGGGTAAGAAGGATCTTCTGAAATACCATAAGAAGCCAGGCGTTTGGGGATACTGTCGAAGGGGAAATCGCAAGGACACTGCAGCCCAGAATTCCCCCAAGATATGTCCCTACTCTGATATTTTGCCCAGGATATGCCCTAGCATTGAGCTTAAAGAACAAAAGAAATTGCTGCATCTTAGGTGGGGAATCATGTTGGCTAAAATGCATTAATATTTGTGATCCCTGACCTCAATAAAAACTAAATATGTGCACGTGTGTGTGAGTGTGTGTACATACACGTTTGTATGTGAGCATCTTTTGTGTAAGTTTATATATAAGCATCATACATTATATATTTTATAGATAGTCATTTATATATAGACACATTTTGTATGTAAGCATCTCAGGTATAAAATACATTTTACAAAAGCTAAAAGGCATTTGAAGTAATTACAGCTATCTTAAGTTGAATGTCACATAACACTAAGTAATACTCGATTAACCTCTTAGAAAAGTTTCATTTATAAGCCAGCATCAGAATGTACCACTTTAAAAATCCATTTGAATGGTGTTTTCAGGGAACTTATGAAGAAATACTTTGAATTCAATGGGACAGAAAGCACAGTGGTTTAAAAAACTGAATCAATCTGGCTTGGCACCTGTAGCTCAGAGGCTAGGATGCCAGCCACATACACCAGAGCTGGTGGGTTCGCATCCAGCCTGGCCCTACCAAACAACAATGGCAACTACAAAACATAACCGGGCATTGTGGCAGGTGCCTGTAGTCCCAGCTAGCTGGGAGGCTGAGGCAAGAGAATTGCTTAAGCCCAAGAGTTTGAGGTTGCTGTGAGCTGTGATGCCACAGCTCTCTACCAAGGATGACATAGTGAGACTCTGTCTCAAAAAATATATAAAAAACCTGAATCAATCATGGAATGTTTGTTTGGTTGATTTTATGCTTATGAGGATAACATTTTAAGCTTCAGATGAAAGTGAATAATAACAGCTCCCATCAATATTATTGAAACACTAACTTACTTTCTTGTTAAATATTTACAATCCTTGGTAATACAAGAAATTCTCAACTTTTAATGTTCATCTAGCTGTCATTTCCCATCAAACCAGCTATGATAAATTTCAGCCTGAAAAGTGATCCACTCACAACCAGTATTTGTAGAGTTCTCAGGAACCCCACAGAATGGCCTAGATAGAAGTGATTCGGGCATCTATTCTTATGAGTGGCTTCTAAGAAAACTTCTTCCCTTCAAGAGCAGCAATTACTTCTAGAAATACACAAAAAATAATTTCTTTTGGACTCACGTTAATTGAGTGAATGGAAAAGTAGGAAAGCTTGTCCCTCTTTTCCTAGGTATGAATATACCACCATAACAAAAGAATGTAAATACTTAGCTTTATAACCCTGAATCTTTACTTATGGCCAGATTACCCTCAACATCGGACTGCCCACCTTAGCATTTTAAGGTATTCATGCTGACCTTCCTGTAAACATATACAGAGAAACACTTGGCAGCATGTACATGATTGTAGTGAAGTTAACATGTCCAAATCACTTGTTTCCCACCAACTTCATAAGCACACTTCTTCGGCATATTGAATAATGGCATCATTCAGTTTTCTGAAACAGGTGCAGAAACACCTATGGTCAACAGCGTAACTGCTCTCTCTTCAGCAGCACTGATCACCACATCCCTTTTACCTTCTGATCTCCAGATCTCCCCTGAACCCTCCATTTTCTCAGTCCTGGCCCTGGTGTTCTCCGTAGCGTTGGTAAAGACTGGATTTACGTGTCCCAACTGGCCTCTTACAAAAGTTATTTCAGCCTCCCCTAGATCCTCAGTGCTGCTTCTTTAATTCTGAGTGGTTAAACATTCACAGAGGAATAAGACATACCAGACGTTATGCTGGGCTCTTAGAAAAGGAGAAAGGAGGTGAAGAAAGAAGAGGAGGAAGAGAGAAAGGGGGGAGGACGGAAGAGGGGCCAGGGAGAAAAGGGAAGAGGAGAAAATGGAGAAAGGAAGAGGCACAGACCCCAATTTTAAGCCAAACTGGTCCCCGTGTGAATGCCTCCAAGTACCTTGGAAGGTCTCCACCTTGACCAGCTTGCGAACATCGCCCGTGCTGTCGTCCCTCCTGACCCAGACGGTGAGTCTGTCCGAAGGGCTTCCTGTCATTCGGTAGAAAAACTGCAGGCACTGCTGCTTCCTCTTGGGGTAGAGAATCCGAGACTCCAGGAGGGCTGCCTCTTCCTTGGCCCCTGAGCTGGTGTCAAATCGCATGAAGTAGCCAGCACCTAGGGAAAGAGCGCCCCAACATTCCAGGTCTGGCTTCCCACAGCCCAGGCAGAGTGAGATAGTGAACACCGGCCACTTCCCGGGCAACACAGGCTGGGACTCTCCCGGGGAAAACACAAAGGCTGACTGTCAGCCAGGATTCCCCATCTCGGTGGACCTAGCCACTGGCTAAGGCTGTCTCTCTACTGTCTCTTTTTTTTAATTTTTATTTTTTTATTAAATCATAACTGTGCGCATTTATGGGGTACAATGTGCTGATTTTACATACAATTTGGAATGCTTACACCACACTGGTTAACATAGCCTTCACCTCACTTAATTGTTGGGTTAAGATATTTACACTGTCAAACTGACTCTTTTGATTCCCAAACTTGTGAAATATATGCCTTAAAGAAACACAGGCTTCAAGCAAAGATTGATGGAGTTTGATGTCTGTGAGATAAATTCTATTTTCCTCACTGACTTCATGGTTTAAATTAGAGGTTCATTTCAAGAAAGAGCTGGTTTCTTCATTATATGAGAAACTGTAGGATTCAAAGGTTTTGGATTTGTACTTTAAATATTCACCATGGTAAGACTTCAATGTCTCCTGTTGCTAGCCTAATAGGTAGTTTAACAGTGAAAAAAGAATTGTCTTTATTACAAGCAGGGGCGTTCAACATCTCTTAGGGACTAATTGAGGATTTTTTCTAAATGTAAAGGAAAGCTTTGGAAAAACACTGAAAAAGAGGGTTAAAAGTGTTTACATTTGTACCAGAGGTTTGCTTAACTCACATGACTCAAAACTCTTTCCTCTAAAAATGAGCAAGCAACTAAACAAATATTATGTATGTCATTTGGAAAACTGCACTTTTCAAAGTCAAACACAATGAAAAATTCTTGCATATAAAGAAACCCTTTAATCTGTACCCAGCACTCAACCCCTTATCAAAATGCTCTAATCAAAACATTTCACAAGGTAAAAATAAAGTGAATGTATGTTCCAGTGCTGAGTACTCTGCAGTACTCCCTGGTACTCTGCAGTACTCCCTGGTACTCCCAGTTTCTTCCTGCTTCACGCATGAGGCACTTGCCTTCCATAATGGTAGCAAGTACTAATGGATTAGATAAGCTTCCCACAAGTTTAAAAAGTATCCTAATGGCTTTAATATTACATCAGGGAAAATTTTATTTCCCTGTATGTTCTTTCCAATATTTGAACTAACTAACATGTGACCTCTGCATTATAAATTACTGAATGCTTGGGTTAAAAAGAAAATACCCAGAGAGCTCACAAGGCTAAAGAAGGTTTCCAGGTGATCCTTGTTCCTTGTTTAGGAATTCCCATCCAGGTATACTAGGAAATGTGAAGTGAAAATCAAGTAACTTATGCCTGGAACTCAGGAACCCTGAATTCTTGCCCCAAGTCTGAAACGAAGTGTTCACTCATTTCTCTGGGTAGCAGATGGGAGGTGTGCTCTGTCCTAAGGATTCCTTCAAGATATTTGAGTCTGTGCTTCCACTCGAACAATGCAAGCGAAAGCTTCCTCCTGGAGGACAGAGTTTCATTAAGTGTCTCCTGTGAATGTGGTATAGTGGCTAGTACAGTTAACATGATTGAGCTTTTCCAGATATATCTTCTGGGGCGTGGTCCTTTCCTTCCTTATGAGGTGCTAGAATATTCTTCTAGTAGTTTCTTTTCGCATGAAGTTCACCATTCTACCTAGCTAGAAATTGTACCTTAGCCTCGCAGCAAGCCCACAGGAGAGGTTGGATTAGAGGCCAAAGTGGAAATTTAGAGACAACTTCAGTCTTGGGTCAACTTTTGGACCCTGGGATGATACCATATGTTGATAATCTGATATGTCAGAGAGACTTGTACCCTCTGCCAAGGACAGAGATAAGAGCAGCAGTGGCTTATAGCAGCTGGCATTCCCTCTGGTGTCCTGGCATCTGGTGACAGGCTGGGTCCCCTCTGGGAAGGGATTCTAACCAATTCTTCAAGGACTAAGGGATTTCACAACAGTACAGTGTTGAAAATGCTATTATAATCTGTAACCCCACCTGCTTCCAATAGGGTTGAGATGATGATTTTTCCATCTTTCCATGGGAAAATGGAAAAAATGGGGAGAGAAGCCGCTGGTCAGCAGGTGGGTACCGGGTAGGCCCTGTCTTCTTCCATCCTCACTATAAAGTAAGTAACAATATCTTCATGTTCAGAGAGGCTTACAAAAGCCAAGAAAAAAGGGCGTGCATCTAGTAACAACTTCCTGTGGTCACAATTAAAATACTAAGTGTTAGAGCCACTTCCTGTGGTCACAATTAAAATACTAAGTGTTAAAATACTAAGTCAGGACTGTCTGACTTTATGGTTTTTCACCACACAAACCATATACAAAAACTATCTATCAGTATAGCACAAGACTATGGGGAAAGGGCCAAGGAAGGGGAAGGGAGGGGACAGGTTAGGGTGGAGGGAGGGTAATGGGTGGGGCCACACCTATGGTGCATCTTAGAATGAGTACAGGAGAAACTTACTAAATGCGGAATACAAACATCTACATACAATAACTAAGAAAATGCCATGAAGGCTACGTTGAATAGTTTGATGAGAATATTTCAGATTCTATATGAAACCAGCACATTGTACCCCTTGATTGCACTAATGTATACAGCTATGATTTAACAATAAAAAAAAATTTTTAAATAAAAACTATCTGAAGCTATGTTATCCACTACGGTGGCTCCCAGACCAATGTGGCTATTGAGTGCTTACACATGGCCAGTCCACTCTGAGACTGCTGTGGAGACAAAATATGCATCACATACTTCATAGTGAAGCATCTCATAATAATTTTGATAATCGTTATATGTTAAAAGGCTGATTTTTTGGTATATTAGGCTAGGTAAAATATATTATTAAAGGTAATTTCACCTGTTTCCTTTCACTTTTTCAGTGCTATTTATTAGAAAAACTGACATTAATATGTGGCTCACATTATGTTTCTACACATAGTAGAGGTTACTGCTTCAGAGACAGTCCCCTTATTGCAAGGTTCTATCTTAACACCCATAGGTGCATATCAGTTTTGCTAAAATGCTTCTTTCTTTAGCATGCCCAGATTCTGGGTGGCTTTTATTGAGTTAATAATTAAGATATAGGAGATGTTCTTTGTCCTTGTTGAGATTTTTCTGGTTTGATAACTAACATTCTGATTGAGTCATGACATGCTGGCTGGCATTAGCTAATTGAACCTAGTGAACCACCGACTGTTTACCTCCCACCTTCACCGACCTGAGCATCGTCCCAGCAAGGTGTGGTCTACTTGTCCAGCCTGGGCACTGTCCTCGTGAAGCCAGTCAGCATCATCTCTGGTGCCCTGAATCATCCCACAGATGTTTGCCTTCTCGAAAGCACAGTGGTCCAAAAGGGTTTGGGGTGTGGCTACAAATGACATTTTTGTCACCTGGTTAAAAATATAAGGCATCTCATTCCAAATAGCTAAAGTTTTAAGCCACTAAGACTGCATTGTTCAAATACAACAGGATCATGAGACTTTTTTTCAAATGCAAATCCTAAGGCCATCAGTTAAATTTTCAAACTTGCCAACATAGACACAGTCTTAGCAATCTCACAAAGTCAAATAAAAAGACCTGCCAACCATTTACTCTTTTGTGTTAAGAGCAAGGTATTTATAATAATGGGATTTGTATTTAGAACATTTTCTGCAGAACCAAAGATTGGATAGTAGGACGATCTTAGAAAACACCTGAATCCAGAAGATTCGTTTACTCTAAGGCTATCCAACCTGGATGAAGAATGGTGCAGGATACAAAATATTTCCTAGCCCATTGCGTATCTTAATCTTTACATAATAATGCACCTTTCAGAAGGAACCCAAAGAAGGTAGGCAATAATGGCTCCTCACGTTTGCCCAATAATTTAACTTTACAGACCACAACTGTAGAATTGATTTTTATAACCATCTTGTGCGGTAGGTATTATAATTTTTTCTGCTCTGGAGATAGACCAACAAAAGTATTCACGTTCCCGTAAGCAGAACATTAAAGGAAAGGAAAGGAAAATGTAAAGGAGACCTCTCAGGCTGTGGGGATCTTCTGGGGCTACTTCACCCAGTACTCAGACCCATAGGCACTCACTGCAATTGTACATTCGGTTCAGCCTCTCTAAATCCAGGGCACTGAAATCCAGGCGCTGCCCAATGATGGAGTCAAACTCAGGAATCTTGGCTGTGATGGTTGGGATGCTGTCATTCTTATTAAATGAGAAAGGTGCGTAGTGCATCAGAGATTCGTAATCATAGGGTGTATTGAGGTCCGTGATGAAGTCATCATCATAGGTTTTAAAGTTGTGCTCATAACCTGTTAGGGAGAGAATCCATAGGTCCTGCTCAGCCATATTCCTTTCCCCCAGGCTGTCCTCTTAGAGACTCAGAGATGCTCCAAGAAAGGAAAATAATTCATCTGTGATTCAAATATATATGTATATACTTATTTCATAATCAATAATATAAAATTAGTATGTGTCACTGATTATTAATATTAATTAATATCATGATGCTAATATATAATAATGTGTATAAAATGGTAATGACCATAAAACGCATGTTATAAAACATGAATTTATAATAGGCATTATAAAATATTTATATAATTTATATAAATAAATTATTATAATTATTATAAATTATAAATATATGGGTATTTATAATTCCATGTTATAAATATCCTATTTATAAATTATTAAATATATGGATATATTTAAGTCAAGGATGCATTGAAAATATACTTAGGAAAGTCTATGTGTTTATATGTATAAACCTTTCAGAATGAGAAAACTGAGGCACATATTCCAAATGGCAGGAAAGAGAATTTTTGAATTCAGGAAAATGTTCCTGATTGATTACGTTCATGATACATCTTTCTACTAGCCAAGTATATCAGCTACCAAGTCTGTCCAGAGCTGTGTCCAGCCCACTTTTTGTGGGTTAGGAAAAGAAAATGAAAGGGGCAGAGGGAAAAGTAAGCAGCTGAAAGCATGAGAGGGACGTCGCATTAAGACTCACACCCTTCTGTTCCAGAAATAGCCTCATGGAGAGAAAAATAAAATAGGAAGAAGAAAATTGATTTTTCTATCAACATAGGAAAGGTAAATATTTTCCTGAGATCAGTGCGAGTGAGATGCATTGCAATTGTGAAAAGTTGACCTAAGTAACTGATCAAGTGGTCCTTGGCTTGATCAAGAATTTACTGTTTCAGAAGCAGTAATGGATGGGTTTGCAGATTTTTAACTTTTCTTTTGGAGAGATAGGAAAACTGAAGGAGAATATCCTGAACTCCTCTAGTCATACAACTTCCCATCCTCGTGTTCTTCTCCTTCTCTAGCTCCTCATCCTGTAAATTAAAATGTCAACCATTTTCTCTTTTGTGTTAAGTCAATAAAAGGCTCCCAGGATCTGGGCATGCTAAAGAAAGATACACATTATTTTGTGAAAATGTCAGTGCCTCACACACAGGTCCACGTAGGACTGAAGAAGTGTGGTGCAACCCAGCAGTGCTCCAGGGAGCCTCCAAATGCTTTTGGAAAAGCTAATATGCCAGACCTTGACCAAGACCTTTTTTTTTTTTTTTTTGCCCTTGGTAGAGTGCTGTGGCATCGTAGCTCACCACAACTTCAAACCCTTGGGCTCAAGTGATCCTCTTGCTTCAGTTTTTTCATTTTTTAGTAGGGATGGGGTCTCATTCCTGCTCAGGCTGGGACCAAGACCTTATTTTAACTATGAAAGCAGAATACTGATCTTTAATTCTTCCAATCACAGGTTTTATTGTGTATTACTTGGGAGGGATCAAAGCATTTCAAAGATGGGGCAGGACTAAACAGGGAAGGAGAAACCCTTGGTCCCAGGATATTATCTGACGCAATGGAATTCTAAAGAGCATCAGGATGGTGGTGAGTCTGGGATTTCTTGGTGACTCTCAGTGGTACCTGAAGCAAGGCACTTTCAACTCACTGGATGTATGTCATTTAATTTTCCATAAGACAATCAGGTTAGAATAGATTATTTTCATTTTATTTTATTTTGAGACAGTAGAGTCTTGTCCTCAGCAGAGTGCCATGGTTTCATAGTTCACAGTAACCTCCAACTTTTGGGCTCAAGCAATTCCTTGCCTCAGCCTCCCAAGTAGCTGGGACTACAGGCCACTGCAAAAACATCCAGCTATTTTTAAAGACAGGATTTCACTCTTGCTTAGGCTGGTCTTGAACTCCAGAGCTCAGGCAATCTACCTGCTTTGGCCTCTCAGAGTTCTAGGATTACAGGCGTGAGCCACCATGCCCAGCCCAGAATAGATTACTTTTAGTCTTTATTATTCAAGGATTCTTATTGAAATTATTTACCAATAAGTGTTTTGAGTAATTAAAAAAATTCAACACACTTCTGTAGTGTTTATACTTACTGTCTCCTGGGAGCTGTGCAAGGTGAGTAAGACAATCATAATTGTGCCTTCAGAGAACTATCCTCTGAGAGCCTTAAAAAGAGTAGAATCTAAGGAAAATAATCCCATAAGCAATGGGTCAATCGGCAAACTTTTTCTATAGCACATAGAAAATATTTTTGGCTTGCAAAGCATTTGTTGTCTGTTACAACTACTCAACTCTGCCACTGTCACATAGATACAGCTACAAACACATGGGCATGACTGTGTTCTCATCGAATTTCATTTACCAAAGCAAATGGATATGGTGCATGTGCTGTGGTACGCCATACCCCTGCTATACCTCAGAAATTAATATTTTTTCTGTAGTGGAAGGTAACAATGTAGAAAACAAATCTGACTCAAGCAAGGAAGATAGACTTAGGGAGAGAGCCACATTGCCAATACAAGTGTCTTCCAAGGTTAAGCAATAAAATTGATATGAACTCAAATGAGTTGCAATAAAAGTCATAAATAACCCCCACAAAATAATACTGCCTGTGTTTATGGATCTGATGTCCCTTTCGAGAACAGTTCTCCTGTGATTGCTGGCAATTTAGATACATGGAATTGTACCTGAAGAAAATACAGATAGGAGATGAGCTAATAGATGTTGAGCAACCCGTTGCCAACCCACAGCTGAGCAGTCCTGCAAATGACCCCAGCAAGTACATTGGCTCACTCTGATAAAGGGGATCTCATTTGGCCTAAAACCAACTTAAAAGTCCTCAGCATTGTCTTCTATAAGAATTGGAAATGGGAAGGTCTTTTGCTTTCTCATGAAATTTTCAGCAAAGCTAAGGATAGGTACAGGAAGTATAGGAAGGTAAGAAATTAGGAAGGCCGGCAGGCAAGTACAGACCAAGTCTAATGGTACCATGAGCTCCACAATCAGAGATTGTCCTTTGATCTATGAGTCCCTTCCCCTTGCCCCTCTACACCACCCAGTCATAATGCAATTACTCCTAGGAGACAATGAGGTTGAGTCTGATCTGTTATTTCCTCTCTGGGTGAATACTCTCCAAAACTTGTCTAGATTGGGCTAGGAAGCAAAGAATAATAGTAGGGCTTAGTCTCTGGCTCAGTGGGTGGATGGCTGGATGGTGGGGGTATGTGTGTGGGTTCAAGCCCGTGACCCATTAGGCTTTTACAACTCACAGTTTTCCTCCTTCCTGCACCACTCCATGTATATAGAATTTTCAGAAAATGAGGGACTGGGAGGACACAGGTTGAGAAACCCCACAAGTGATTTCAATGTGATCAGCCAGCCCTAGAACTAGCTCATGTGAAAATCTCTGACTGCCTTATTCCAAAATCAGCTAGTTCTGGCAGAAATCTTTTAAGGATTCCTATTTACTTTTAAAGCTTGTTCTCCCAAGGGCCCAAGAGCAAAACCATTATAGATGTACTGCAGTATATGAATCTACACGTGAAATTGAGATCTGGGTAAAACGCACACCTACACCAGGCTATTGTTTGCTTTAGGAAGCCGTAAGTGGTACTAGTTAAGGCATTTTCAATTCATTAAAGTTGCATTCGTCTCTTACTGCCAAAAATAGTGTTTTTCCACTCCCTGAAATAATTCCTACTAAAAAATAGTTATCTTCAGAAATTTAGCATTGACTCCCCCCCATCACATTAGGAAACTGTTCAATAAATGTTTTAATGTAATGAAAAGTACTCTACTTAGTTGTCTCAAGCAATTAAGAAAATCAGCATTCAAAGAAATCTAACAAAACTAAAAAGCACTGAAATTGTTAGAATAACCTGTGTCATATGTAAGATAAAACTGTGTAATCTTTTGCAACGTACAGGTGAGGGCAGAAGAGGAGAAGAGCCTGGAAATGAGGAAAATACCCACTAACTTTTGATTAACTAGAACCTAGATAATTAGCCAGAATTAACACAATTGGGGGGTGTTCATTCAGATAAAAAGTATTGATTTTTGTTGTTTTGTTTTGACACAGTTATCATTGATTTGGTAAAACAACTAAAAATTTCTAGAATAGGTCACCTACGGTAATTGTATGGTCAACTAAACCTCCTGCCTTCTAGAGCCACAGGAGACTCCACATCTAGAAAAATGATGCTAATATCCTGAGAGACCTGATCACTTTACTCAGTAAAACAGGAAAGCAGACAGTTTAGATAAAGTTTAAACAAAAACACTGGTACCAAGCAAAGCTTCCAGTTAATTTACAGTTGCCCTCTACACGGAGTTAACCAACACACATCATTCCTGAGACCCTTATTCCTGCTGAATTATGGTCAGATCAGCATATCCCACAAAAGAGGCCAACAAATTGTAACCTATTCACAGCCTACATTCCTCCTAGAGAGGCTGAAGGTCTTGTTCACACACACAGATGTGGTCTGTCATTCCAGGACTGATCTGAGCCAGTGATAAAGGTAATAGCCATCTCTACCCAATCACACCTGGAATAATTTCATCCCACCAAATGTTCACATAATCATCCCGGTCGGTCCTTGACTGCTCATGGTAAAATCCCAAAGCATGCAGGATTTCATGTTCGATGATGGCCTTATAGTCACACCCTGGGCCAATAGAGAGATTCTGCCCCACATGTTGGTCGCCGACTGAAGACCAGCATCTTTAAAGAGGAGAAGAGGGAAAATTTCTTTTAGAGAATTTTTAAGTGACCATAATTCATTCATAGAACATAGATTAGGAGGAAGTTATGTTGATTTTAAAAAGAGATATCGATAGTATTCTTACATACTGATCGTTCACAGATGGTGGAATACTTAAATAAGGAACATTTCCTAGAGGGAATATCATGTAGACTTTAACAGCAATGACCCATGATGAGAGTGGTGCACAGTCAGAGGCAAATTAGTTCTAATAATGCATCAAAGAAGTCAAGAGTGGCATTCTTTCTCACCTCCACAAACCCACAGGGCACTTCAAAGGAAAACATTATTGCCTTTATACAAAATATTCTTGTGTGAATGGTGGCTGTAGTTGATTTAAATTTTCTCTTTTCTACTTTTTAAGCAAGTTTCCAAGTTTCCTAGAATGAGCAGGCATAAATTTTATGATAATAAGAAGACTCTCATTAAAACAGTGTGTTAATCAAGTTGTTACATCCAAGAAAGCCTTTGGACGCAGGCAGGTTTACAGAGAGCTGCCTGCTGCCTGACTGACGTCTAGAGGCTCCAGGCAAGCAAGACCTGTCACTGCCACCAGAAACCAATGGGCTCAGGAACTTCCAGCACATTCCCTACATTCTTCCTGGTAGACTGTCTTGCCCTTCCCCCCCCCCCCCAATTATATTCTCTTTTGTCATAAACCAGATTTTCCAACTCTATTAGCAAATCCAAAGTTTTCCATAATGTTTCTCTTTATTGGCTTTAACTCACAAAATGAAGATCAGTATCTTATCCAACGCTGAACAGGAGATGTATTAACAGCTTTAAATGCAGCTAATAAATTGTAAGCTCCTTGGCAACACAAACATTGTCTTACCTGTCATTGTTCTCCCAAGATTAAAGTTAACATTATACCATGGGTCATTAGGAAAGTTTTAAGATACACAAAAATCAAGAAACTTCAAATCTGAGTGGTAGCAAACAAAGGAAGCCCTCCACCCCCAGCAACACCAATAAGCTGAGTAAGTTGAAACTTAACACGGCTGAATCAGAAAGGACGCTGTCGACTGTGTTTCTTGGTAGTGAAATAATGGACCATAACACAGTCTATCTCAAAACTTTCATAGTGACCTACGTATACCCTCAAATGCTAATTGATTTGATTTCTACTCAAGAATGGATATGATTTACTTAGCTTCCAAGAATTTTATTAAGGTATAATTTACATGCCATAAAATTCACCGATGTTAACTATATAATTCAACGACTTTTAGGAAATTTAACGAGTTAGACAAACATAAACACGATCAACTTTCCTCTCCCAGAGTAGCATTTCATTAGCAAATTCATCTGCAAAATATCTACTACCCAGAGAAAGTATTTATTATTTATCTTTTCTTTTAAATATTCCTCTCCTAAAAGAAAGTTGTTGAGTTGCAAAAATATCATAAATTCCACCACAGTGAACTTTTGATCTTGTCTTTCTAAAAGAGCCCTTGTCAGCTTCCAGCTTCAGGGGCCAATGCCCTGAAGGGTATGGGGGCACTTGGGCCAGTCCTTTCCCCAAACCTTCTTCCTCTTCTTTTGCCTTCCTATAACACTTGCTGGTTACAGATTCTGCTTTTATAAGGAATGAATCTCAAAGCTGAACTGTGCTTTAATCAGGTACTGAGAACTAAGTTAAAAACTTAAATCACGAAAATTTCACTGGGAAAGAGACAACTTTCAGAAAGTGATTATGTTGAGTTTGTTCTATTTTTTTTTTTTTAATTATTGTTGGGGATTCATTGAGGGTACAATAAGCCAGGTTACACTGATTGCATTTGTTAGGTAAAGTCCCTCTTACAATCATGTCTTGCCCCCAGAAACTGTGGCACACACCAAGGCCCCACCCCCCTCCCTCCTTCCCTCTCTCTGAAATTTCTGCTTTGTGATATGAAAGTGGTAGTTGAATAGAAATAAAAATATTAAGAAAATTAATTTTTCCCTGAAATTTTCAATGAAAATTTAAAGGCTTTGGTACTTTCTTGAAGGTCAGAGATGGCCAAGGGACAGATGAAGCAGTCCAAAGCAAAGAATCTCTGCAATGAGTGGTTTTTGCAAGGCCTGAGATATATACTTTAAATGTTTTACCTTCGCAAAAAACAAAACTGTTCAACTCCTATCAGTTATCTCCACTTATATGCCCTGTAAGGACCTCAAACAAGAAATTATATGCCTCAAACCACTATCTTAACCCCCAAGCTATTCTCCCAGCTATCTTCCCAGCCTCAGCGAGTGAAGTTACCACTCAGCAGTCATCCAAATCAGAAATTTCAGAGACACCCTTGACCCTCTTCCTTCCTAACACATTAACCAATCTGATGAGGTTAGGTTCTAATAAGTCTACCTTTCCACATATTTCTGGAATCTATTCCCTCTTCTTTATTTCAACTGCCTCTTCCTTGGTGCAGGTCACTTTTATTTCTGTCCTGGAGGACTGGAGCATCCTTTAATTGATCTCTCGCCACCAGTCTTGCCCTATTTCAATTCTTTATCTGCTGTTGGTCTAATAATCTTTCTACAATGGAAAACTGAGTAGTACATAATGAATCTCGCACCAAACAGTAAGCTTGCCATCAGCTACCAGGCTTCTGTTTGCCTCCCTGGCTCTCTGGCTCCTCTGCCCCTTCCACACAAAGAATCAGGCACACTGGCTCGATGAGTTCTCCAAGCAAGCCAGGTTCATGGCCACGTTTGCTCCCTTTCCTTCTTCCCTTGGTCTCCTCTCCTCCCCTTCTCCTCCTTCCTCCGTCTCCCTCCCTCTCTTATTTCCCCCAGTGTCTTTCCCTCTCCTCTGCCCCATGACTGTTTCCCTTCCTCATCTCTCTTATACTCATCCCAGCTCCCCTGATGCCTCCCCCTGCTCTTTGTTAAAGGTTCCACTTCTGCGCTGACCAGGACACTCACCAGTGTGTACTCAAACCATTTCTTTGCTTGCTATCACCCTTCCTGCCAACTGTAACCCTTGTGAGTTCTGAGACTGGATCTCATATCTCTTGGTACCTGCAGACTAGTACACTTCCTGGCACATAGTAGGTGTTTTTAATCGTTTTTAAATAAAAGAATGAGGTATTAAAATTACTACTCAGGTAAGTTAGGAATTTAAGTGGTACCTAAGCAGTCGTCAGTATTTTTCTTGTTTTTATTGCTATTTTTTGCATACCTTCTTTCTCTATGGGGCTAAATCATGTGCTAACTCCCCTTTTTCATTCTGCTTTCCATCCATGATTATCAAAACCCCATGGTCAGAACTAGGCAGGGATGGAGACTGCAGTGTGAAGAAATATCTCCAGGCAGGGCTCAAAGACGCAAACATACAGTGTCACAGCAGATGGTGGTTTCACTCCAGACCTCATCTACCCCAGGTGGATTGACATAAGTGCCACGAAAGAAAAGGGGCTTCTTTCTTGATGCATGTGTGCCATGCGTGTTTTTAGAAACAAATGACTATAAAGAACAATTTATATCTAGGATTTGTCAAACAGGTCCAGCCAAGACAGTATTATAGTTTAGAATAGTATTCTTTAAAGAAAGTAATATTTACTTTCATAAACCTCACTTTTCAAAAAGTACTGTAATTCGAAATATAACCTAAACCTAGGAGAAGAATTGAGATTACGCTCCCTGTGGCCCAGATCTATCCAAATAATCCACTCTCTGCATAGCATGTTTAAAATGTTAGAACACAATTTAAAAATTGACAGTGAAATATTTGATTTTGTTGCTTTTAGTTTCTCTACTATTTCTTTTTTTAGCCTTTGAAAAAGATGTCTCTTTTTTGTAAATCAAAGGGTGCATGATTTTCACACTCTGTAAAATTTCATACTGACCCACTAAACTGTTGAAATATGATATACGAGTCCTCTCCTTCATAGGGCTTGAAATCCACACAGGATTTGAGGCGGAACATTTCAAAGGCATAGAGAATGGCTCCTTTGGCATTCAGCTCTGCAGAAATCAATGAAAATGTGATTGTTATTTAGATCTTGAATAACATCCAACCTAGAGTTTAGAGAAAACCATACTACCACATGACATCCACATAGATTTCTTACAGATTTTTTTATAATATATAAATTTCTTGGAAACTAAAACTGCAAAATGAGCTGTGAACAAAGAGATAGTGCATACTCCATCCCTTAAATGCACAAATACGACTACGAACTAAGAATGCACATATGTATGTGTGGTGGAACAAAATCTTAAAATAACATTCCTATTTTCTCCCTTTCTCTTTTTTCCCACCAAAGCAGAGATTTTCAATGCATTGCCTAAGGAGAGGCCCAGGCAGAGTAGCAAACAAAAATGAGTTGGGCATAACTCTGGCTTTTGTCTCTGCATGGATGGAGTGCCCTGGAGAGAAGCCATGAGGACAGAGATTCTTCCATCAGCCTATAAAGACATTCCCTCTTGCTGGAAGAAGAGAAAAGAGCTCAGAAAGATTTGTGGGTTTGGAAAGCATAACAAGCACATATAGCATTTAATCCTGCTTCCCTGCAAGCCTCCTGGGGGTATGGGAAGGCTAGACAGTGCACACAGGCTTAGAAAGGATTTCCATACTGCAAACCCGGTACCCAACCAGCAGAAGCCTAACATACCTGAGGAGGCACGAACAATAGCTGCTGACTAGTAATCTGTATGCACCAGTGACTGAGGATCAAATGCCTTTCCCCTCACCTAACATGCACGTGCCTTGGCAATGCATAAAAGAAGGATGGAATGGGGAGGAAAGATACTCCAGAGGAACTGAGATTGATTATGTTTTACTTTGTGTACTTTTTTCCCCTCTTGTCAACTCATCAAAGGTTGGAATCTAAGTTCAAAATTAAGCCAAGTTATATAAAATCAAATTATGTTCCTTGCACATTTCATGTTTTGCATTTTCTCAAAGGGTTTATGATTCTTGCTAGGTACTTAAGTTTTTCTGGCCCTTATTTCATTTAATAAACTACCAAGTTGGAGATTCCACTTATCATAAGATCATCTCAAGACCAGTAAAGAAAGTCATTGGATTAATCAATAAATTGTGGAAACAACACAGATGATGATGACGAGGGCATTCATTAAACCAACTGAACGATTTTCATGCATTTTCACCTGTTCTTACTTATTATATCTTACTTATTATATACCTGAGACAGCTGAGTTGTCACAAAGGTCTAAGAAAAAATGTTTGATTATACTAAAGTCAAGTTGTCTAGAAGGTTGTGTTGCTTTTGTTATTCTCCAGCCACATGGTGCAAGTTCTGAAAGTGGGTAATTTAAAAATCAGACCTCTTTTTTCTTCTCTATACCTAAATAAATTATAAAGAGGGAACTAAGAAACTCTGTAATAATTTTATAAAAATTATCCCAGCATCATCAAGTGGGGAACAAATGGAAATAAAGCCCATGTAAGGCCTTCCTATTCTCCATGAAGCCAACTTTGAATGCTCTTTTTCTAAATGCAGGAGCTACACTTGATTTTCGTGAGTTACCTTTATGTAGGTGATCTGCTCCATGCAACATACGCTAGCTCCTAGAGAGAAAGGAGTTTATCTTTTCTCTCATTGAATCCCTTGTTTATAGCCAACTGCCCTGACATAGTAAGTTTTACATAGTTCTGTCTTAAACACATTAATTTTAAAAACCACTAACCCTCCTTTAACCCTGAATCAAATACCATGAGAAGAGTTAACTTCAGACACTAATGACTGTGCATACTGAGGGATGAGCACACGAAGGCTAACCATATTCAGTTGAGGAATCCTTTAAGAGAGTTTCTGATGCCTGTAGTGGTGGAGGAACTTGAATACAACTAATCCCCCTTCAAATTATGAATTTGAAAAAAAATTAAGAAAATGCACTGGAAAATGACTAAAACAGGCAGAAACTAGGGAAAATTTAATCTTTAAAAGAAGCGTGTTTCATTGAATAAGATTCACATTTATACAGGTTTTTGTATGAGGGCAATTCTCAATTCCTTTAGCATAAGAAGAGAGAATGCAAGTATAAATTTGCAGTTGTATTTTCTTGATACATCAGCAAGGCAGAGTTTGGGACTGAGTTTCAGCCTGAGTGGCTAGAAATTAAGGGAGTAAGTTTTAAACGAGAAAAAGTTAGGGTTGATAGGGGAGATAGAAGCCTGATCAAGTTGAACAGATATATCAGCGGCTGCCCACCATAGTAAAGAGAGAATTTGGAGTTTGAGTTATGCAGAATTAGAGGAGCTGGGAAAACCTTTTGGGCATTTCGTTGAAACCTCAGAGAGGCCACAGCTTATTAGAATGCCCAGTATTAAGAGATTTGCTTTGAACTAAGCAAAGTCTCCATAAATCCCAGATGATCAGCCAGTAATTTAACTACAATAACAAAAATTAATACTATTCAGAGAAGAATGACAAAATACATAATCTCAACAATGTAATATGCATATACAATGTCTATATATAACCCAAAATTACTATACCCCGTGAAGAAATAGAAAAAGGTTATTCATAGATGACAGTAAAGCATTATTTTGTGATTAATTATTCAAGGATTTAAAGGAAAAAGATGAATGTGCAAAGAATTTCAGTAGACAAATGGAAATTGTATAAAATAACTAGATAAAAATTCTAACCATATTATATCCAAAATAAAATACTGACTAAATGATTTTGATAACAGACTGGAGATGGTAAAAGAATCAGAGAGAAAAATATTCAGAAAAACAAATAGAACCTTGGTGACCAATGAGAAAAAACACCAACAAGTCTACTATATGTATATGCAATTAGAACAGGAGAATCACAAAAAAATATTTGAGCAAATAATGTCCCATATTTCTCAGATTTGGTTATTGAAAAAAAAGTCACCTTACAGGTCTAAGAAGTTTAGTGAACTCATACAGAATAAATACAAAGAAAATCAGCACCAGCATATCATAGTCAAATTGTTAAAAAAATTAAAATGAAGAAAAAATATTGAAAGCAGCTAGAGAAAAAAGACATTATATACAAGAGAATAATAATTAAAAATGGCTGATTTCTCATCAGAAACACTGAGACCAGAGACAATGTAACTTGGGCAAAATATATACCTGACCGAAGACTTATATCCAAAATACATAAAGGACACTTACAACTCAATAATAACTAGCAAATAACCCAATTTTAAAATGCATTAATTATTTAAATAGATATTTCACAAGGGAACATATGCAAATGAAAAGGAAGTCAATAGCATTAGCCATTATGGAAATACAAATCAATAAATTAATAAAAATATCACAGCATGCCCACCAGATTGGCCAAGGTTTTTAAAGTGACGATACCCAATATTTGCAAAGATGTAGAATAACTAGAACTATTCTACGTTGTTTCTGAATGTGCAAAATGGTACAAGCCTGTTGAAAGAGGGCTAATTTACCTCTTCCAGATACACACACACACACGTATTATATAAAGAGATTGCAAGACTATTCATGAAGCAAACACATAAAATCAACCCGAGAGGATGGTTAAACAGGCTGTGGTGTAGCACATTCATACAATAGAATGACACTCGGTAATAAAAAGGAACAAATTGTTGACACACACAACAACATTGATGAATCTCAAGAACATTATACTGAGTAAAAGAAGCCTTAATAAAAAAGTGTACACTGTATGATTCTACTTCTATAAAATTCTAGAACAAGTAAAACTTATCTATTAATAAACTATATAGATGTGTGTGTGTGTGTGTGTGTGTGTGTAGCATTTTTTTGTTTTTCTGTGAAAATGGGAATAACTGGAAAGGCCGTGAAAAAACTTTCTGGAATGCTAAAAATGGGGCTTATCACTTGATAGGAATTTGGGTTACAAAGGTGTATGAATCCTTAAGAATGCATTGCATTATATATCTAAGACTTATGCATTTTACCCAGTGTATATTTTACATAAAAAGAAACTCTACATAAACATACTGAACTCTAGGTGACAATAGTATGCTGAGATGTTTGGGGTAAAGTTTACTATGTATCTGAAAATTTCTTTCCAAATGCATCACAACTAGAATTAATTTATAGATTCATACAGAGATGGGTAGGATATACAGACGAGATAAAGTAAATAAACCAAACGTTAATTGTATGATCTAGCTGGTGAGTATGTGAGTGTTCAATGTACAAGGATTTTAACTTTTTGTATATTTAGTATTTTTTTTTATAATCCAATGTTGGGAAAGAAAAATACAATGGATTTTAAATTTAAAGTGCTTAAAAAAAAACCCTGCTGGAAAGGCAAATTCTATTTCCAGTAAAAATACCTTTCCAAATGATGACAAAATAAAGATTCTTTTCAGGTAAAAAGAGAGAAGAGAATTTGTCATCAACAGATCTGCTCTACAAGAAACACTAAAGAAAGTTTGTCAGACTAAAGAGAAATGACACTAGATAGGAGCTCAAATCTACAGAAGAGATGAAGAGCAGCAGAAATTGCAAGTATAAAAGTAAAAACAAAGACTCTCTTTTTTTAATCAAACATTATGAAAGACAGCTTACTGTATAAAGCAAAAATTATAACACTATATCATAAGATTTTTCAAGTATACAGAAGAAAATATAAACCGATAATAATACGAAGGGCAGGGGATGAATGGAATTTTGCTATGATAAAAATGTTTGCATTTTATGCAAAGTGGCACCATATTAAGTCTAAGGAGATTTTTAAAAAATGTAAACACATTTTTAACTGGCTCATAGATCAAAAGACTGACAACAGAAATTAGAAAATATGTACAGCAGATTTTAATAAACATACCAAAATTTGTAGAAAGCAGTAAGAATAGTGCTTCAAATAAAATGTATAGCTTTAGATGCCATCTTGTAGCATATATGATATTAGAAAATAATGAATATTTAATATCAATGGTATAAATTTTCACCTTCAGAATATAGAAAAGTAAATTAAACTTGAAGTAAAAAGGAAGGAAATAATAAAGAACAGAGAGCATCTAAAATAGAAAGCAAAGAAGCAAGAGAAAATTAACAAGGCCACAGCTGTTTCTTTTTTTCTTTTTTTTGGTTTTTGGCCAGGGCTGGGTTTGAACCCACCTCCGGCATATGGGACCGGCGCCCTACCCCTTGAGCCACAGGCACCACCCGACCACAGCTGTTTCTTTTGAAAAGATTGATAAAATCAAGATGACCTTAGCAAAACTGATCCAAGAAAAAGGAGTGCAAACATAAATCCCCAACATCAAGAATGAAATAAGACTGTCACTAAAGATTATATAGACATTATGAAGACAAGAAGATATTATGCTCATATTTTTAACACCTTAATTAAAATAGTGGTTGAATTTTGTCAAATGCCTCTTCTGCATCTATAGAGATAATCTTTAGCTTTTTATTATTGAAAAATACAATTTAACAAAGATGGCATACAAAGAAATAGAAAAATGTGCATTATTTTAATAATATTAAATAAACTCAATTCATTATAAAAATACTATCCCACAAAAAATTTCATTACTTGATTATTTTATTGGTGAATTTTATCAGCATTTAAAAAAGAAGATCGTTTTGATCAGACACAAACTCATTTAACAGATAACAAAGGAGGGAACACTTCCAAGTTTGTTTTCTGAGATCTACTTTACCTTGTCACTAAAGCATGATAAAGAAATACAATTTTAAAAAATTAGAAACCTATATTCTTCACAAATACAAACATAAAGATATTAACAAATTAAATCTAGCAAAATATGAAAAGGATAACACATCACAGCCAGCTACATATCTATATATCTATAGATATGTATATACATACATATATGTTTTAAAATAGATGAGTTTTACTTGTTCTAGTGCTCATCTGAGAAATTCAAGGTTGGTTTAGCATTCAAATTTGATGTCATTTCCCATATTACAGAATAAAGAATAAAAATTATAGCATTATCTCAGTAGTTGCAGAAAAGACATTTGGCAAATTTTAACAGCTATTCATGAAGAAAACTTTCATGTTCCATAGAAAAGGCGTTTCTACAGAAAACCCACAATTAGTGTCACATATGAATGGAATATGGAATACTACCTTTAAAATTGGACATAGGCAAAGATGACACTCTCACTACTTCTATCCTATGGTCATAGAAGTTATATGTGAATCCTAGTAAATGTGGAATGTGAAGGTCTTAGCAAAATAACTAAGAAAATGCTACAAAAGCTATGTTAACTAATGTGATGAAAATGTGTCAAACGATATATGAACCAAGTGTATGGTGCCCCATGATCATACTAATGTACACAGCTATGGTTTAATAAAAATAAATAAATAAATAAATATCTTGAAGAACAGGTAAAAAAAAAAAAAGAAGTTAGCCAGTGTAATAAGGCAAGAAAAAAGCAATAAATGATACAAAAATTGGTAAAGAAGATGTAATACTGTATTACTAGATGAGAAGAATTCTTACAAAAACATCCTAAACAATCTACAAAGTAACAGTTAGAACTAATGAGTGAATTTCGATTAACTAGAAAGCTAAAGTAATTAACACAGTGTGATAACTGTGTTCTACAAGTAGAACAAAGCAACAACAGACGGGTTCCAGAAATAAATCAACCAATAAACAGTTATTTCTCACAAAGGCACCAAGTCAATTCAACAAGGAAAGTACCTACAGCAAGTGATACTAGAACAACCAAATTAACAAATGTGAATCAATTTCAACCTCTCCATCCTACCATATGCAAAAATTAATTTTCAATAAATTTTAGAGAAATCTGAAACTATAAAGCTCTGAAAAATACTAAAGAATATCTTTGTGACTTAAGTAAGGATTTCTTACAATATAGAAGCAGAAACAATAAATTAAAAATTGATAAAGCAAACTTTATGAGAATTATAATTTTTGCTCTTCAAAATATGCCACAAAAACAAAAAGACAAGTCAGAGACTGGGAGAAAAAATATTCATAACACATATATCTTGACAAAGGGCCTGATCCATTATATATATTTCTACTACACATAATCAAAAGACAATAAGTAAAATTTTTTCAAAATTGCAAAAGAGATGGACAGACACTTCATAAAAGAAGATACACGAATAGCCCATAGCATGTTAAAATGTGCTAAAGGTCATTAGTCATTAGGGAAATGCAAATTAAAATTAGAGGGAGATACCATTTCCCTTACACTGGAATGGCTGTAATTAAAAAGATTAACATGGTCCATATCGGTGAAGATGTAGAGAAAATGGAACATTCATACATTTTAGTAGGAAAGTAAAATGGCACAGCCACTGCAAAAACTGGCATTTTCTCATAAAGTGAAACATAGACTTACCCTATTATCTAGCAATTCTATTCCTAGGCATTTAACCAAGAGAAATAGAAACCGCATATCTATACAAGCTTGTGCAAGAATAATCACAACAACTTTCTTCATAAGAACTCCTATAGGAAAATAGACAATAATTTTCAGTGTATTAATACACAGAAATACTACTGAGTAGTATCAAGAGAAAGAATTAATTAGTAATCCACAATAATGTGAAAGAACTTCAAAAACAAGAAAAAGAAGCCAGACTCAAAGAATAACCACTTCAGTATATGACTCCACTTAATATCTGTTGAAAATCAGGTAAAACCAATTTATGGGAAATATTAGAATGGTGGTTGTCTCTTGGGAAGTGAGGATGGAGATGGCCTAGAAAAGATCCAAAGGAACTTTCTGGAATGATGGAAAGGTGGGTCATATAAGTTTATGAGTTTGTCAGAAGCCTTATCTACTACTGATTTATTTCATTCTATGTAAATTTAACTTTAATAAAGGAATTCCACACAAATATTAGGTTTGCTTTCACAATGGACTTTGCAACTCAGGCTGTGGTCTGTGCACAGAGACCAACAATGTCAGCGTTACCTGTGGGACCATCAGACATGTAGAATCTGAGCCAGTAACCTTGACCTACTCTGTAGGTGAAGAAGATGTTGGGTGGATCTTACGCACTGAGAAGTCTGGGGCATACAGACAACCCATCACCGAAGCCTGGTGAAGGTTAAACAAGACATCAGGTGGAAACACAGTGCCTGGCACATAACAGGGTGTGTGACAGACGGCAGGAATTGTAATGGGAAAGAACCCCCATTCTTAAATCACGCTCCAATAAATATTGGTGCTCTGTAAATTTGCAAGGCAAATGCTGGAGAAAATAACTTCATTTTCCAACAAATAACTGAGAACAGGCACTCCAGTGGTGTAGTCGGTTGGCACGCAGTATTTACACCACTGAATACAACGGCGTGGTGGATATCTGGCTGTGCTCCAGAAAAGCGAGGGCAGGCTGTGCTGATAATGACAATGGAAAATACTGACCCTAATCTGCATCTCCTGCAAGTGGGAGCAGCCTGGCTGCCCAGCAAGATGAAGCGACCCTGTCCAGCTTCCCTCTCCCCTCTAATCCTGCCTATTTAAGCACGAGGGGCCTTGCAGGCGTTGACCTGATGTGTCTGCCAAGCTATCAGTCACTGCTCAAGGCCAGCCAGTTCCTACACATGGCTGCTAATATTTAGTTATTTCCACTAGTGGTTATTTCCAACAATGAGTAAAATATAATTTATTCTGACCTTTATCTTAAGAGAAAGAAAAGAGTAGAAATCATAACACTGAGAAAATAGACCACAAACTTATGGAACATGGACTTTCATATGTGGCATTTTCCTCTTGCAGCAAAAAGAGAAGAAATCAATACGCTGAAAATAGTGTCCTCGTTCTGTGTTTAAATTCATCTAAACAAACTATTAACGTGCAAATTGTTCATTGCTATGATGCCAAATTATATTTCATTATATTTTTGTTTTTACCCTGGTCCTGATTTTGTTAACACTTTAATGTGTGGTACATTTTTTTAGACAGAGTTTCACTTTGCTGCCCTCGGTAGAGTGCCATGGCGTCACACAGCTCACAGCAACCTCCAGCTCTTGGGCTTAGGCAATTCTCTTGCCTCAGCCTCCCAAGTAGCTGAGACTACAGGCACCCCCCACAACACCCCGCTATTTTTTATTGCAGTGCTTTGATACCGTGTATGTCTGGCTAAGCAGCATTGGTTTTGATATAACGTCATGCGTTTCTTCCCAGGAGATGATGAATCACCAGGGTTTGGAAAGCCTCCTCTACACTAGTGGTTACTCCTATCTTTAGCTGATGACCAGGAAGAGGGTGGGGAGAAAAGTTAAACCGCTAATTAAGAATGATCAACATTACCCAGATTGTCAGCCAGAATGTAAGGAATGGGGAATTTCCACCTGGCGTTGGGATCTCGCAGGCCATTTCTGGAGTTCTGTGAAAACAAAGGCAAAGAGGAGTAGGAAGCCTAGTCCTCAAGGTCACCTTGATGTCCTCCTTCCCAGAAGTCTCATTCCACAAATAGGCTATCACCTAATGCAAACAGTTCAGTAGCGTTTGCCTTCTGATTATAAGTGCAATAGAAGAGAGATAATTTGGGAAAATCAGAGAAAATTTTAAGAACAAAATAAAGATGACCTGCAATTCCCCCAGCTGCAGATAGCTGCTATCAGGCATTGTCTTCCTACGCATTCTTCACTTTTTGGAAAATTTGGATTGAAAAGCCATAGACTAACATAGCATTCTTCTGTTCTTTGCTTGTTTTTCTTCTTTTTTATTTGTCCCTGCCAACTGCAGTGGAGAACCTCACAGACACAGGTTATAGGTTAGAACTGTCTGTCCCCTTCACATCACCCATCCCGGGGAGGGCTACAGGGCCCAGTGGCACAGCCGGTCCTTAGGAATGTGACTGTGTCATCCACAGGTACTCACCTGCAAGAGGATGTCCCCTTGAAAGAGGTCCAAGCCAGCAGCTACATGCGGATTTAAAAGAAAGAGAAAGAATATTTAAATGAGCATTATTAAAAGGCACCTCTCATGATAAAGGTAACCTTTGCCATTGTAAATATTTGATTATTCATCTTTATGTGGTGAGACTCCTTTTGAAACAATATAAACATTCCCTCTACCTGAGCAATTGTGAGTGGCCAAGAAGTTTCATACATTGTCACATCCTCTGTTTTCAATTTCAGAATAAGAAACCTTGTCTAGGAAGCTTAGAAGTAAGAGATGAGTTGAAAGGGATCTTATTTATCGTTGACTCTAAAACCCTCATGTTTCAAAGGAAAAAATGGAGTCCAAGGCCAGAAAGTGAGGCATCAGGTGGTCACTGCCTTCCCATTCAGAGCCCTTTCAGCTACTGTACCATCCTGCCTCCTGTCCCTAGATGAACAGGTTGATTTTATTCTTTCCCATGAAGAAATGATGATACTCTGTAAAACCAAGTTCCAACTGCCACCCTTGTAATAAATAAGATGAGGGGAATGTGGATGGACTCATTCAAATCTGTAGCTCCAAACATCTGCCGGCAGATGCTTAGCAGAATATACTCTCTCGCTGCTGGTATCACTTAGTCCTGGCTTCATCCACCTCTGAAAGCAAGATTCCTAAAAGGAAAAATCTTTAAAAACAATTCCTCAAGTATTTAAAAGGACATCATTTGTTCTGCTAGGTATTAGGAGGCATCATGGTTTCACCTGCTAATAACTAAGGTTGTCCTGCAGCACCCCCTTCTTCATGCTTAACCTCCTTAACCCTGACCTATTCATGTGATAGCTGTACAATGGAACAACAAACAACATTGTCCCCACTGCCCCACAGTCAGCAGGACCAAGGTTTTGAATTGTCCCTTAAGTAGAGCTACTTTGTTCTGGTCTATCCCTACTATCACGAGGCTTATTGTGACAAAATGATGCATTTCCTGACACCTAGCTAGATCAGTGATGAAGGTGGGGAGCTCTTTCAGAGGGAAGGTATAAAAAAGCCCACCCAGACATTGGCTGCAATGGTCAATCAGCATGGGTGGGGCCATAGGGGTAGAGAGAACTTCCCAAAGAAGTGCATATTCAAAGAAAGCAAGCCACAGCCCTTCATTACTGATCTGCTGGTGTGACTCACAGTCACTGAGTGCGTAGTGTGTCTTAGGCATTGTTCTAGGTGCTGAGAACATAGCAGAGAACAGCACAAAGCCCTCAGGAGATGACATTCTTCATCAGGAAAAGGGGGAGACACAAAATGGCAGATGGTTAAAAGCACGATCAAAGTCAAAACATAAAACAAGCAAAGGGGGGAAGGAAAGGTGAGATGTGGGAAATTTGCTATTTTTTAAAAGGTTGGTCAGGGGCCAGGCACAGTGGCTCATACCTGTAATCCTAGCAATTTGGAAGGCAGAGGTGGGTCAATTGCTTAAGCTCCAGAATTCAAGTCCAGCTTGAGCAAGAGGAAGACCCTGTCTTTAATAAAAATAGAAAAATTGGGCAGCGCCTGTGGCTCAAGGAGTAGGGCACCAGCCCCATATACCAGAGGTGGCAGGTTCAAACACTGCCCTGGCCAAAAAAAAAAAAAAAGAAAGAAAGAAAGAAAAACTAGCCAGACATCCTGGCATGCATCTATAGTCCCAGTTACTCAGGAAGCTGAGGCAAGAGGATCACTTGAGCCCAGGAATTTGAGATTGCTGTGAGCTATGACACCATAGCACTCTACTGTCTCAAAGATTAATAAATTATAAATGAAGGTTGGTGAAGGAAGTTCTCCCCGGAGAGAAGGCATTTCAGCAGAATCTAACAGAGTGAGAAAATGAAAGAAGAATGTTGGAGGTGGAGGCAACAGCAGGTAGGAGGATCCCAGGCAGCAAGCCTTGATGCCTCAGAGTAGCTGTGCTCAAATGTGAGCATCAGGATGGCCTGGAGAGCTTTGAAGCACACACTGATCCCATCCCCTGTTCAGGGACGAGGCCTGAGAATATGAATGGAAGGGGGTGAGTAGTGGAAATGGGATCAGAAGGGCCGTCAGGGCACACAGCTCACCCTCCTGTGTGCATGGGAGTCGCTCGGGGGCTTGCCAAAATGCAGGCGCTGATGCTGTGCGTCTGGGGTGCAGCCTGGGTGCTGCATTGTTAAGAAAGCTCTCGAGTAGTGTAGATGATGGTGGGTGGGAACTACCCTTTGAGAACCAGGACTCTGGGCCCTTTATTTTGCTTTGTAGGAGATGTCATTAGAAGGTTGGATATGAGAAGTGATGAGATGAAAAGGACAGTAAAAGGAGAGCTCTGTCCGTGCTGTGAAGCATCTTCCGTGGGGGGTGCAGATAGAGAAAGAAGCACAGTCACACGGCCACTGGAAGGGCCAGGCCAGATGTGAGGTGCCTGACTGGGGTGGGGACGACGAATGTGCTACATTGTCTTGACTTGATAGACTCTGAAGGCAGATCTAATAGCATGCGCTGTGTAGAAGGTACGAGAGAGACAGGAGTGACTCAGCATCTAAGCCTAAACTCTAGAAGGAGTGGGCTGCATTTACTAAGAAAAATGAAAAGAACGTGAGGAGCAGAGGTTGGGGTGCAGGAGAAGAAAGGTTAGGTCAGCACTGGGATGCGTGGAGAGGAAGGGGTCAAGAGGTGGCAGCTTTCTCTGAACAATTTTCCCAATCAATTTGCGATGTTGGACTCTGGCTACACGGCTAACCCCATCAATCCTCTTGGCTGGATTGGAATGGCCTAAAAAGAGGATTCACATGGAAAAGAGATTTCTCTTTGAGGTCACAGTTCAGGGACCAAGTGGTGGTGGGGCTTAGGGATAAGAAATACCTCAGAAGTAAATGTTTAATTTTTGCTAGAGAAGTAAGAATGAGATTAGAAAAACTCTAATTGTAATCCCAGCCCTGTTTTAAAATACAGCATCTCCTTTGAACTATATACACCTTCGCTGACTCAAAAGAGAGACATTTTTGTACCTGGCTCAAAATCCATTTACACATGCACCCATTGACCTTCCTAAACTTTTTTCTTTTTTCCTGAGACAGGATCTCTATCGTCCAGGCTAGAGTGTAGTGGCATCAAAATAGCTCACAGCGACCTCAAACTTCTGGGCTCAAGCAATCCTTCGTCAGCCTCCTAAGGAGCTGGGACTACAGGTATGTGCCACTATACCCAGCTCATTTTATAAAAATGTTGTGTTGAGATGGGGTCTCACTCTTGCTCAGGCTGGCCTCAAACTATTGGCCCCAAGCAATCCTTCAGCCTTTGGCCTCCCAGAGTGCTAGGATTACAGGCATGAGCCACTGGGCCCCCTTCTGAACTTATTTAATTATTTCTACTCTCCCTCCAGTCATTCTCAACCTATTCTGATTAAATGTTAACTAGTTTCCTTCCCTGTGAAGGAGACAAGGCCAGAGAAACTTAACCCTTAGGTATAGGATTTTTAGTCTTGCAACTTCAGCTAGCACTGAGCTATGGAGGTGTGAGTCAGAAGACCTGGAGGGAAGCCCAAGCACCACCACAGCTGTGACGTGAAGGGGCCCCCATCCTTGCCTACAAAATGAAAACAACGTTTACTGCAGTACAGGTTGGACATAATACACAACTAGATATGAGCGCTTTTGGAACTTAAGGCAGTCACGCTCCTAAGTATGTCTGCTCCCAGCAATCTTAACCAAACACCTGGAGTCCGGGGGCCCCTCTCTCATGTTTAGAAGCAGGACAACAGAAGGGAAAGAGAGACGATGACTCAGCTTCTCTCTCCTCTCTACAATGGATGGAACTGGTGGTTCTTCAAGAAATACTACTTGTGAGCAAGATGTCTAAATGGAAGTACGTTTACACTCCTCTCTAAGTCCCAACCAACCAGGTATTAGTGAATATGATGTGTCAGTGGCAGGGCTGAGCTGGGCTCCCCTCCCTCACTAAACATAACCTAAAGGCTTCCTCCTTAAGCAGAATAATTATTCATTTTTCTTTCTTTTTTTTGAAAATAGAAACTGTAAAAATAAAATGTTTATGAACTGAAAACTTGTGATGTATTTCTAGATCCATTGAGGACTTACGAGGTCTCCTGGAAAATGTGATCTAACCATCTTTCCCTTTCTACATTTTTATTTTTCAGAAACTGAAAATCCTAATAAAGCACCAATAAATATTTCTTTCCAAGATCTCTTAATAATACAACACAGCATTATGAGGGTAAGTGATTTTTAGCAATGCTTTCATCGGGTTTTAAAGTATTTCAAGACACTAATGATATAAAAATTGAACCTACCTAGATTGATTTCTGAAATATCCTTCTGTTCACCAAGATCTGAATCAGGTACTGTTAAAAGTGAGAAGAAAAAAAAAAGTTACTAGTGTTTGCAGAACAAAAGAGAAAATGCTCAGAAACATTCTCTAGGCATTTAAATTGATACTTACCATTTCCTTTAGAAAGATGCTTAATCTGAAAGAAAATAAATGTATGGTAAATAGATAATGTCCACTAGAATTAATATGTCTAAAAATCCCAAAGAGCAAAACTCTACTTACCGATATAGCTGCTGCATGAGCAAAAATCAGGGTAAAAGAGAGAAGGTAAGTGGATTTAGTCCAAACCATTTTTGCAAGTGAACTGATATTAGCAAAAACACCTTGTTATAAATACCTTTTAGACTTTGCCCTTACTGTCATATTAGAAACTTTGACCCTTCCATAGGTACTGTAGTGTTAGAAAAGGTAGTCAAAGATAACTTCATTGACCCCCTTCAAGGACAGATACTAGGTCCACCTTAAAAACTTAAGTTCCAAACAGAAAAATGGGAAAAATCAATACTGACATTAGCATATAGGAACAAATAATATTCTTTTAATTTTATATATTTTAATTTTAAATATTATTTTTAATTTTAAATGTTATTCTTTTAACAATAAACATCAGCCATAACTCTTCACATAATGGATCAAAGATTCCCTTAATGATAGAAATAGAATAATACATAAAATGATTATAAATTATTTAATTCTAATAAAAGATGAATTTTGAGTTTTATGGAAATGTTATAAAACAACCGTTAAAAGACATATAGACATGACTTTCTACCTTTGTACCTCTTTCTCTTTATATATATAGAGATAGATAGATAGGTACAGATATAGATATAGACAGAGAGAGAGAGAAATACCCATAGGTTATTCTGATATTCATCTATAAAGTCAATGCCATTCCAGTAAGAATTCCAACAGGACTTTCAGTAAAGTTTGTCAAATTGACAAACTATTTCTAAAATTCTTATAAAAGAATAGACCGTTCATAATAGATGAGAAAGTTCTGAAAAGAGTGAGTAAAGAGAAAGGAACTCCTCTAATAGAATATCAAGAATCTTATCAAGTTATAGTAATTAGAGAGTGTAATATTGCCTGAAAGAAAAGATCAAATGAGTCTACAGAACGGAATAGGGAGAATCAAAATAAATGCAAACATACACGGGTCTTTTATATACAAGAGGAAACAAAAAACCAACAGGGAAACTTTAGTCTCTTCAATAATAATGTTGGAATGATAGTATTTCTATATGAGGAAGAAATTAAATTTTTACCCCACACCATCCACAAAAATAAACTCTAGATAAATTAAAAATGTAAATATGAAAATCAAAACTTAGAGAAAGAAAACATAGAAAAATTGGCCTTTACCTCTGAGCTCAAAAAGATTGCTTAAGCAAGGAAAAGAAAAAACATGGAAATAATGAAGGAAAAGAATCATAATTTTGACTATATCAAAACTTATACCTCTGACTCGGTGCCTGTGGCACAGTGATAATGTCACCAGCCACATACACCGAGGCTGGTGGGTTAGAACCCGGCCTGGGCCAGCTGACCAACAATGACAACTGCGACAAAAAATAGCCAGGTGTTGTGGCAGGCACCTGTAGACCAGCTACTTGGGAAGCTGAGGCAAGAGAATCGCTTGAGCCCAAGAGTTTGAGGTTGCTGTGAGCTGAGACGCCACGGCACTCTACCAAAGGAGACATAGTGAGACTTTGTCTCAAAAAAAAAAAATTTCAGGATATATAAAGAATTTTTATAAATCAATAAGAAAAAAGTGATATGGTTTAAGAGGAAAATGGATAAAATATATGAACAAAAAAAATCACAAGAAAAACCAAATGAACAATAAATACGTAAAAATATTTCTAACCCCCACAAGAATTCAGAAAAAAATATAAATTCAAATAACATGAAATGCCACTTCAAGCTGAGATGGGCTCAATGAAGGCAACCACAATACCAAGTGTCAACGAAATGGTGAGGAAATCGGAACTCTCATAAACTGTCGGTAGGACAGTGAGTTGATGCCATCTAATAAAGTCGAATTCTGCAGAGTTCATATGTACCCTTCCAGGTACGTATGTGTGTGCAAGTACCACATAATATGTTCATTGCAGTACTTTTGGGTAATAGTAAAGAATGGGAAAATGTGTTTATGACAGAAGAAAAAAAAAGTTTGGGCTATATCCAGTCATGCACAGGTAAATGTTTACCCAGCTATCTGAAAACAAAGAAAAAAAACAAGCCTTCGTTTGTCGTGTTTGTTAATTTCCAAGGTGCGAACTTTCCCGCCAGGGTTACTTTCAAGCTACCAGTATGACGTCAGTGAACGCAGCCCTGGGCAGAGAGGTGCGCAGAGCGCTCTGTACCCCACCTAGTGCTGCGCACGCGCACAAACTGCTCTAGGCTCTCATGCACGAGGGATAAGAATCTCTGGTATCAGAGCGATCATGAAGGTCTGGAGCTCACATCTCTCTACCTCAGAACAGCGATCATCCAGGAGGCCGGTCCAGCTATCAGAAGAGCATTTCCTGTCACTAGGCCATTTCAGGAGGCAGAGACAAGGTCTTCCCAAACTATCAAACAGGGGCCGTGTCACCTGGGTGCCTGCTTCTGCTAGGCAGACGCGGTCTGACTCTGTTTTACCAGCTCCTTGGGGGAAAAAGGGTCTCTACCATTCTTCTCACTGGAAGAATCATTAAAATTTAAAAACTGAAACCCAAAACAAACTTGCTTAACAACTAAAATGGCATGTGTCTGTAAATAACAATCTAGTATACAATTTAAAACGTGGGTGGGGAGGGACTTGACGAAAATCAACTTAGTAAGAATAATTGGCTCTAAGAATCAGGAAGGAAAACATAGGAGACTTGTATTTCTTCAATGTACTGTTTAATTTTTCTCAAATCCTGAGGCAATGTGGCAAAAGTGATTATTTGTTAATTCTGGAAGCCAGGAAGTAGGAATTTGTTATTTTGTTTTCCAAAAAAGGGGGGGAGGGCAGGGCGGGCAGAGCTGTTGCTTTGGAACTTCTCCCTGTTAGATCTCAGGTTTCAGGATCTGGAACAGGCAAGACTGTTTAATCCTCTCCACCTTCTCTGGTTTCCAGCCAGATGTGCTTTTATCTTCCTCATCTTTCTTAAAGGTATCTGAACAATACACTATAATGGTGGCTCTGAAGTCACAGGGGCAGGAATTTAAATCCCACCTCCACCATTTGACTAGCTGTGGCAATTTGAGCATCTGCTCTCTGTGTATAGAATGGATGGGGGGCTACTTAACGGAGCGGATGGAAGGACCCAGTGACACAGCATATGGAAACCACAGGTGCCAGAAACACAGCCAGCAAGACAGGCGCTGAGAACACAGCTCAGCCCATTCTTTGCTCAGCAGAATCTCTGGTGATGAGAGCAGAGGTCTTCAGCAGACACAGCCTGCCCTGATGATTTTATGATCTTGACTGCAGGTGTTAATTAGTTACCATTTATTTGCAATCATGAGCACTTGCTCATCATCCCAAGGTATCAAGTGAGTGAGGCTGGAACCTCAAGTCCTTGGTTGGAAGGGTTTATGACTTTGCAGTTAAAAAGTAGATTATGCACTCTCTGGGTAAGGTCCACAGTTAAATTCCTATTCCTGCCCCAGTGTCAGACATATAGTAGGTAATGAGTTGTAGTGTTGGTTGAAAAATAGCGAAATATAATTTTGTCTGAAGCTACGGAATGGCGTGACTTGCTTTGATCTCAGTGAGGGCATTTTGTAAACTGACCAGTTGAGAAAGTGATCTGAAACTTAGAGGAAGAAAGTCACTGACCAGTGGAAAATGAGAAAACCCTCCCCCAACTATTGACAGATATGATCTGGCCTCAAAAAAGCCCAGGTCAGGACCTATTCAGGGCTGGGCTAGGCAGCTTGCAAAGTCGTCTCACCCCAGCCCCTTCTCAGGATGTTCTCTGCCCCGCTGGCTTTCTCCTCTTTCCACCCTCTTGCCAGTCCCTCCTGCTTCACTCACAGAGATCTATCTGCCTTCTACCAGCTGTCAGGTCCCTTTAATGCAGCAGCCTTTGCTGTTTCTCCCAGAGCAATTAACACATTACCAGTAGCAGGAGCTGAAAGGTGGGCAGAGCAAGAGTCAGCAATCTTTGTCTATAAATAGTCAAAGAGAAAATAGTTCGAGCCCTGTGGGCCATGTAATCCCTGCTGCGGGTGTCTAACTCTCCTTTTGTAGGAGAATAATGTAAAGGAAGAAGCATGGCTGTGTTCCAATAAAACTTTATTTATAAAAAACAAAAGGTCATAGTTTGCTGATGCTTGGGTTTTAGAGAATGCCCTCCCCTCTGGTAGAGATTGAGATGATGATAACAACTGCAACAGCAGGAGTAGCAGCACTGACAGGTGTTAACATGACATACTACCTTCTGTGGGGCAGGCATGGGTCTAAGGATGTGAAGTACAATTATTCCTTTAATCCTCACAACAATCCTATGAAGAAGACATCACTATTATCTCTATAAATGAAGAAATGGAAGCACATAAAACTTAACAAGCCTGCTCAAAACCCTATAGATCCTGGGCCATGCTCCTAAAATTCCACTAAGAGGCAGTGCTCTGCATCTATGACAGGACCATGGCAGCCAGGAGCAAGGCCTCCATCCCAACTGCAGCACTCCCTTGGTTCTGCAGGAGTCTATCACCAGCAGTGTACTAAGAAGATTTAACCTCTAGGGAAACAGTTCCCAAAATATGGAGTCTTTCAAAATCCCCTGAAAATCTGTTAAAGTACTAATTCCTTGGGTTGGAATTTGGAAATTCTGAGTCTGGTCAAAGATGAGGCCCAGGAATCTTCACTCTGCTGCCAGAGCTAGAGTGCAGTGGCATCATCATAGCTGACAGCAACCTCAAATCCTAGTCTCAAGTGATCGTCCTGCCCCAGCCTCCAGAGTAGCTAGAACTACAGGACTCACCGCCACATCTGCCTATTTTTTCTTATTTTTGTAAAGACATGATCTCATGCTATATTGCTCCCGCCAGTCTTGAATTCCTGAGCTGGAGCAATTCTCATTCCGCATCCATCCAGAGTACTTGGATTATAGGCTTGAACCATGTACCCAGCGGGAATCTATGCTTTTAGTAAGCACTCCTGTGATTCTGATGCAGGCAGTCTATGGAATACATTTTGATAAACAGAGCTCTATGGAATTTGCGTCAACCAGATGCTTCCACTGATCATGGTTACTGGATAGCTTCCCTCTGGTTCACTTTTTTTTTTTTTTTTTTTTTTGTGGTTTTTGGCCGGGGCTGGGTTTGAACCCGCCACCTCCTGCATATGGGATCGGCGCCCTACTCCTTGAGCCACAGGCACCGCCCTCTCTGGTTCACTTTTTATAAGAAAATTAAAAGATCATAGCAGTCTCCATTCCCTTGTGGGGATACATCCGATAGTAAGAATCAGAGAGATCGTCCGCACAGAAACCCCCTTCAGGATGCCTTCATAAAAGGCCTCTCTGGGGTATGCTTTGAAGACCTACATTTTTAACAAGCTTGGGTCATTTCTGTATGGAAAATGTGAGCCCCACTGACCTTGCATGCAACTCAGTTTTGGACTGTGCAAAGACCAATCCAACGGGGACAGGTTGAAGCACCAAGGGGGACTTCTGACTCACCTGGGTGCTGAAGTCCCTACTAAGCTATTCGCCAGCTCCAGGCGGACATTCAATGGGTTTGATTTCAGCTTTTTTTCCTTCTAGACACCAAAGAACACATTGTCATTCTCTCAGGGTATGAGAAAGAATCAGACAAGCAAATTATTTTTTGTTAATTTTCTTCCTGCTGATTAGACCCTCATAAAGTATCTAAACTGAAACCAACTCAGCTCAGAGCTACAAGGCTGTCCCTGATTTCATGAAGAGTAACCTCAGTTCATTACAGGGCTGTTGCTGCCTAGGAGGCGCAGGTGGATCACTGCATCTGGGAGAAAAAACTAAACACATGGGCATTGCTGAATGAAGAGAAGACATAATTGGACTGGACTTTTCTCTGAAGGGAACTGTAAGTCAGTTTAAGAAGAGGGGGTAGCTGTTTTCTACTATTTTTGAAGTTAGGATCCAAGGAAACAGGCTTAAATCGAAAACGGACACTTCATTATTAGATATGATGACCTTTCTGGTCATCCAAGGATTCTTGGATCCTGAAGCATTTTAAGGAGGGTAACAGTGTGAGTCATAGAAAATCGTGCCATGGCCACAGGCTGGGATGAAGCAAACAAACAGGCTGATGAAATTTTTCAGAAAGAGATGGTGGTGGAGGAAAAATGGGTGGTGCTTGGATTTAGAACTTTTTATTTTTAGGTCCTAGAAAAGTCAAGTCAAAAGAGGTCTTTAAATGAAAGCAAGATGATGGTAAGTCACACATGTCACTTTATCCACAGAACAGAAGGTTCAGCTCTTAAAAAACAAATGGTATTTGTAATCCCACTTTCCTTTGAAAATGGCAAAATTGTTTTTGGTACAGCTGATTCTTTCATGCAAGTGGCCAACAGCTCTGTTCAAGGCCAATTTCATCATCTGCCACATCATCAATGAGTTGAAGCAACAAAGGAAAGGTTATAGGAGGACTGGTGTGGGGCACGATTGGAAATTCTGGGGGTAACTAGTCAAAATTGTCAGAGTGACAAAGAAGCCTTCCGGAGTTTGTAGCAGATCATTTTATATTCGCATGCTGAATCAATCTTTAAATGTAAGTTTACTTTCTCATTACCAGTGATGGAGTGGGAAGACCAACATAGCAGCCACTTTCTAAAACAATACCACAGATTACACACTAACAAGGACAGCTTTGCACAAACATGCAAGCAAAAATGTCAGTCACTGATGACCTCTGAACAGATGGGGGTTAAATTTCTTTACATACCACGAAAGGAAGAAAACTGGCCAGAACTTAGTTTTTCAGTTTCTGGAAATAGCAATTTGCCAACTCCTTAGTAAGTTTCCTAGCTTGAATGACATTACTTCTTACCGAAATAATCCATTATTCTAACAACCAGATGACATGTTAGACACTTAGGACATGGCAGGCACTGTGTAAAATGCTTTGCTTAAGAGATCTCACTCAACTTTTCATCACAGTCATGTAAGGTATGAATTGTTGCCCTCCTTTTATAAAAGACTGAGCTTATTGATATTGAAAAATATCAAAATAGAGAAATTATTTAGTGATGTCTTTCCCTTCAGAGGCCAGTCCCCCTTCTCAGTTGATTACCTAGACCGACATTGCTGTGCGTGTTCATTTGTTCATTCACGCATTTATCCATAGCATTTTAATCGAGTGCCTCCCTCTGTACCAGGCCCTGGGGAAAGAGCCGTGGACCAGACCGAGACTGTCCCTGCCCTCTTAGAGCTTAGACAGAGGTGAGCATCACGGGAAGCAAATCCTCCTCAGCATTTAGTAGGGCTCAACGTAAAGGTGAATCAGCAGGTAACGAGATGAGCAAATTGAGATACATTCACAGATCACAAGCCCACTAGAATAAAATACACATTGGAACACTGCCACCATGGAAGACTACTTAGCAATGAAAATAATCGAATCATTGATACACACAACAATATGGATAAATCTCAAAAAAAGTCATGCTAAGAGGCCAAACATAAGACCATATGCTTGGGATTTCAGTTCTTTAAGATACTAGAAAAAGCAAAACTATGGTACTAGAATCCAGATTTGTGGTTTCCAGGGACCAGGGGTTGGAGTGGAAGAAGATTTGACTACAAAGGCAAGGGAAAATGTTTGGGGTGATGGAAATGTCCTACATCTTGATTGTGTTGGTGGTTATGCACTGTATACATTTGTCAAAACACATGGAATTGTGTATTTAAAACTGATGAGTTTTATTGTATGTAGTTATACCTCAATAAAGTCCACTTAAAAAAAGTTAGGAACCCTGGGGGCCATATCCTATCTCTTTCACTGACATACCAGCTGACATGGGAGAGAGAAATCAGACAGAGCACTGAATCTGTGTTTTGAGTTCTTTTTTAACCTTGGCTAATGAGACCTGTCCCGCCTGTCTTGTTACTAGGTCAAGTGAATTTGAATTTGAAATGTGCAAGTGAAAGAATTCACAAGATGATAGATACTATGCAAATATGTAACTTAATTATTATTTTTCCTTGACTGAGGACTGTTTTGTAATTCTCAAAGCCCTAGAGTAAATTTAATTTGATAGATCTCATAACATTTTGGTTTTTGATTTCTTTGGAAGAAGGGCGGCCTCCAGCTTTGAGCCAGGGCTTCCCGGTTCTGGGTCAGCATGTTTTAGGGAAGACCCAGCCATCTGCTCTGGGTTGGGACCATCAAGTGGATAAGCAGATGGGAACAACATCTTTTGAAGCTTTCTGCCAATGACCACACATCCCTAAGTAACAAGTCCCTGTCCCTTATGTGGCTGGATGAGAGACCAATGCTGAGGACAATATGACCAGAATCTGGTCATGGAACAAAATGAGCAATTGATGGTTAGCTTTGTGGTTAGAAAAGCTTCTTAATTCTCATCCAGGGATTTATCTCTCTATTGCTCTATTTTCCTGAAGAAGCAAAAATGTGTCTCAATTCTGAAAGCAATTATTTTCCCCACCAATTTTTATTTGATTTTATTTATTTTAAAGTTTAATATGCTGCCAATTTCAAAACTACTCACACCAAGAAGAAAGACGAGCGACACATAGATAATCCATCTTCACAGTATTAACCAACCAGCCAGTATTTGATTCAGTCACCACATGCAGTTGGGCCCATCCTGACTGCTGACCGGGAAACCAAGAAGCATGTTGCATATTCCTTGTGCTAGAGACTTTTAAGTTTAACTTTTCCTGAGAGTTCAGCCTCTTCATTTGCTAAGTCAAGTGGGGAAGTGATATGGCATTAAAGCATTAAATATTAAAAATTTTTTCTAATTAAAACACTTTTAGGCTGGGCGCAGTGCCTCATACCTATGATGGTAGCACTCCAGGCGGCTGAGGTGGGAGGATTGTTTGAGCTCAGGGGTTCGAGACCAGCCTGAGCAAGAGCAAGACCCCATCTCTACTAAAAATAGAAAAACTAGCCAGGTGTTGTGGGGGTGCCTGAAGTCCCAGCTACTTGGGACGCTGAGGCAGGAGGACCACTTGAAACTGGGAGTTTGAGGTGGCAGTGAGGTCCGCTGATGCTATGGCACTCTAGCCTGGGACAACAGAGTGAGACTCCATCTCAAAATATATATGTAACTATAAAAATATATAAAGAAGAAAATAAAAGTCACCACAAATATCATTATTGACATATGGTCCATTTTCTTCTAGTTTTTAAATATTTCTATATGCACAGTTTATAGTAAGATAAATACGTATCCACTTAAATTTTGACCATCAGTGCTTTCCGGGAGTCCCTGAATTGGAACACCACGTATTTTTCTAACCTGTCCTCACCAGTGTTCATCAGTGCTCAGTCCTCCCCTGAGCAGATTTTGACCTATGCAGAGCCCCACCCAAAACACTGAATGTCCTTAGATGTCTCAGCTTTCTAAAAACTGTTTATTAAGTTCTTCTATATTCACAATTAATAGTTAATTAAAACAATTGGAAAACACCGCAGGAAAATGCTAAATTTAATCTCGCTATCCAGAATAGCCACTGCTAACATCTCAGTCTTAGATTCTTCCTCCTTTCATTATTTTGCTTAATGAAAATATTAGTTACATTGACCTTCCAGCCTCGCTTGTAAATATTTCTCCATGTTGATAGATATTCTCCAAAAACAGGCTTTTCAGTGGCTACCTATAATTTCATTAAATTTCATTTAATTTTCATTAAATATGCTGCATTTATCTAACCAAGCCTGGATGCTGTGAAGGTAGAAGTTGTTCCCAGTTGATTTTTGCTCATCACAGGCTATGCTAAAAGTAATATCCTTGCATTCACAATATTATGTAACTCAGGTTATTGCCTTAAAACAAATTCCAAGAAGTGAATTGCTGAGTCAAAATGTATTGAGTTTCTGGGATTTTTTTAAAGAAATGTAATTATAGAAGGTCCCCATCCCAATTCTCTTCCCCCTTTGAAAGTACCTCACAGAAAGGGGAAGGCAATTTGAACTTTTTCAGCCAAAGACCCTAAGAATTCAGGAATTAACTCTTCAGGAGGGAAACAAAGTAATCACACTATGGTTGATGGTTTGCAGAAAAGCAAAACAAAAATGAGGAATATTAGGACTAATAACGTAGACAAAGCAATTTGCATCCTTCCATTCTATGTTAAATGCCGTGGTACAAGTAATAACACAGTTAGCAAGAATGGCAAAATGTAAATTTCCCATCGTAGACCTTTCAAATGCGATTAACAGTTATGAACACAAAAGACACAACAGATGTCTTAAGGGGCGAGGGAAGTCAGCTCCAGTTAATCTGAAGGCTACACCCAGGTGGAGCCCGGCAGTTAGTACCATCGTATCACGGAATCTTCACGGAAGCCTTCCGACATTTGTTCTGTACTGAATGTTTGTGTCTCTCCCTCCCCTCAAATTCGTAAGTTGAAGCCCTACTCCCAGCTCCCCAGTGTGGCTGTACTTAAAGATGGGGTCTATAAGGAAGCAATGAAGGTTAAATAACGTCGTAGGGGTGGGGCCCTGATCCCATGAAATACATTCTTATAAGAAGAGACAGCAGAGAGGGTGCTCCTTCCCTACGGCCCCTCACACAGAGGAAAGGCCATGGAAAGGAAGAATGAGAAGGCCACGGAAGCTACCAGCCAGGAAGAGCAGGGAGCCCTCACGGGAAACTGAACTTGTTCACACCTTGACCTTGGATGTCGCAACCTCTAAAACTATAAGAAAATAAATTTCTGTTGTTTAAGCCACTTGTTCTGTGGTACTTTTATAGTAGTCTGAGCAGACTAATCCGACATGGGTATTATCATCGCCACCTGTATTATGAATAAGAAAAGCTAAGTTGATACCAGCTCACACAGGGAGTGGTGCCAGCTCGCGCACTCGCCTCTGCCTGATGCTGAGGTCTCTGTTCTATCTTTACCTTCCTGGCTCTATGAGGAGGAAAAGTTGGTGGCTTCAGATGTGATTTGAGACACTTCATTCCATTGTCAGTAGGCCCCAAGACATGCAGTTTACCATTTGTCTCAGTTCCTAAAAATTCGCCATTAAAGAATCTTTGTCAAGTGTTCCAGAGCCTACCCCATCTTTTTTCTCAAACCTCCCCAAAGAATGTTTTAAGCCAAAGAATCTGACCTGTAGTCCTTTCCCCAGAGTACAGCAGCCCACCTGAAGTTTTCAGAACATTACCTTTGTCTGATAATCTAGGCTGTGAATAAGGAGACCAACCAAGCCTGACCAGTCATGTTGCAAACGAATGTCCAGCAAGGAGGCTGGAATCGGTAAATCATCATTACTGAAACGAAATGCAATTATTATAGAATTCAAATCTACTTAATTTTATCATAATTACATCTTAAAATTGGGGTATGATGAAAGTTGACAGACAGAAAGATGACAGAGAAGAACTAAGTATCCATTATGCCCTTAACATTCTTTGATTTTGCTAGTTTGTTTGTTTGTTCAGTCTCATCAGCACTTCCAGACCAGATAGGCCTCCTGAGTTTCCTCTAATACCTTTGATATCAATTAAATATTCTTGGGGACACATACACACTTATGCCTCATGCACCAGGTTTTAGAATGTGTCCAGATCTTTTAAATATATATATATATATATATATATATATGTATGTATGTGTGTGTGACACACTCCTGTATATAGACTATACAACTCTAATTTTTTTGGCCACCATTTATTTCCCCAAACCTGCGCTTGCTCTCAAATTCCCTACCTCAATTGCCGTTCACTCAGTCTTGCTCTTCCTCTCACCGCACATGATTCGCCCCATCTCAACTCTAACCCATCTGCCTCGTTCTCTTTAACCACTTCATTACAGGTGGACATCACCATCCCTTTCCACCAGTGCATCCCCTAATCAGCCCCTCCACCAGTTCACTCTTATGTAAAGTGAGAAACTTCTAGAATGCTGAAAGAATGCAGAGCACTAAGGGATTATTAGAAGTTTTATATTTGCCCTATTCCATGTATGTCTTTTTCTTGACACACATCTCCTTGGTCTTCTATGAACACTCAGTGTGGTAGTGATGTCATCATGAAAGGTCCTAAATTCTTAGCGGGATCTCAGGTTTTTGATGTTTTATGGTTTGAGGAAAAGTCATTTAACTTCTTTGAACATTTCCTTATCTGTAAAACGGTGTTATACCTTGACGATATAGTTCTCAAATGCTAAGGCTGTACTTTGTCTTGAATAAACATATACGCTAAGACTTTATTTCTTTTTATAATTCAATTCTAGGGATTCACTGTACACGTTAGAGAGTGAGTGATGCTGTGCTTAAAGACGTTTAATACCCCTTGAATAAAATCTGCTTTTCTTTGGTATTGTATTTTCCACAAGAGGGCGCTCCCTTTCTTGCAAATTGGATATTAAAGCCCTGATCATTCTCTTAAATTTAGGGGCAATCCCAGAGAGCATAGATTTACAAGCAAATTTAACAGCACTTGTAAGTTATTTAAGTATTTCAAAAGATAATGATTAGTATAAATTGATCTCAAGATTTTAAAAGAGTATTTGCACAAATTGGGTGAGTTGGTGATTTTTACCCGTAGATATTAAAGTGTTATAAAACGTGACATTTGTGTGGAAGTAGGCTTGGAATTCTGTTCAGTACTATAGAGAACCCCCAGAACTTACCAACTTCCTGCTTAATATCCATGCCTCCTAATTACATCTGTGTGCTCTACTTCAGAGGGCTTATGGAGGTTACTAGCAATTATATGCAAATGATACAGGCTGCTGTTATCATGGAGAAGTTTATTGCTGAAAGATCAGGACTCAGGTTGAGAGTTATCTTACTTATAATTAGATATTGGTAGGGGTAAGAGGTAAACAAAATCATAAAAGATCCAGTTTTCATCTTGGAATGCCTTGAAATTCCCGTCAAATAGAAAGAAAGGCAGCCACATAAACAGCACGTCTGCACCCAACAACATCATCTTTAAAATGCTAGGTGATGGCCACTGAGTCAAACGCTTTCAATACAAAAGAAATTTTGGTGAAGTTCTTCAAGAAAACAAAACACTTCGGAGAACAAATAAGGAGTTTGGAGGAAAAATTCTAACAATTGAGAAAAGTGGATTTAAGGGTCCCATTTACGGGCTTTATGTAAATTACGATGTGGTTTGGTGAGGAGAAGGTGGTGGTGATGAAGAGAGTGGGGTGGAGTTGATAGGCATAAGGGAAGGGAAGAGACGGGGTAGGGAGATGGGGGGAGGGGACACACGGATTCACCCTCAGTCAGCACCTCAAACACCAAACAGAAGCTTCCAGGGGAAGTAGCACCGGGGCTCAGGAAACACTGCCCAAAAAAGAAGGCCTCAGAAGCAGCCTCAGAAGCAAAAGTTTTTTCCGCCCTCCTGCCCTTGTGTGTCTGTGTCTCATGCCCCCATTTCCCCCCCACCCCCACCCCCGCCCACCAAGACTAGTCACAGACACTAGAATCCTTCTTATACACAGCAAGTCATAAAAACTAGAACCCCCTTTTCCCAAAAGCCAGCCCTAAAACTTAAAAATATTCAATGTAAAAACTGACCCTAAAGAAATGATCCACCCTATCTTGTTTAACTATAAGACCCCCATTCCAGAGACTGCCTACCCCATGCCGAGAAGCAAGCTCAGACAGGCAGGCCTTGCTGGGTTTCCCCAGGCTATTAACTTTAGATCATATCCTTTTGTCCAATCACATTTTACCCGGCTGCCCATGCTTTGTTGAACATAAGCACTAAAATGACAATTTCCCCTGTGTCTCTCTGGGTCTTCATTCTGAAGGCTCCTGGGTATGTACATTAGTTGAATAAATTTGTTTGCCTTTCTCCAATTAATCTGCTTTTTAAAGTCGATTTTTCAGTGAAACTTCAGGGAACCAAGAGACATCCTTTATGTGGCTTTTGACATCCTCCTGCTGTCCACTATAGGGAACCTTGTCCTATAGTGGACAGCAGGAGGACTCATTTTAAAATGAGTCACCCGAGAGGCTAGCCTGGGCAGTAAAAGAAGATGGGAGAGATGATGTCTGCAAGAAAGACTCCTAACATGAGACCACAAAGTTAGTAGAAAGAGTATAGGTTTCTCTCTCAATATGGGTTTGAGTGCTTGAGAAAGTCAACCAATGTTTCTGAGCTTCAGTTTCTTTGACTTTAAAATGAGAATACTGCTACTTACCTCTCAATGTTAACGTAAAGATTTAATACATATAAAGCCACTATGGTGAGTAGTACAAAAAAACAGTACCTCTGCCATCACCAACATTCTTATCCTTCTCTCCAACTCCCCATCATCATTTTTTATCTTTGTCATCTCATGTTGTTTTTCTTCTAAGACTTGATCGTGAAAGTTCTCGGTCAGTGTACCCGGCATGCACCAATTATTCTCTGTGGTTTTAACTGTAAAGCCCTCAAACTGGAAGCAGTCAGCTGTGCATCAGGTAGTGACAAACTGTGTGTGCTCATCCTGAGAATAAGCTACTGACATAGTCAATACACATCTCAAAATCATTGTGTTGACTGAAAGAAGAGAGACACAAAAGATTGCATAATGATTTTTTTGTAAGTTTAAGAATAGGCCAAACTCCTGTAGGGTGACAGAAATCAGAAAAGAAGTCACAGCAGAGGAAGGAGGGCAGAGGAGGGAGAGGGACTGGACCAGCAGGGTTTGGATGGACAGGGGCACAGAGGAAATTTCTCAGGCTGAGGGAATGATCTCATTCTGCTTAGGGGGTGGATTTCATAGTGTACACATTAAACTGTTCACTTCAGCTGTGTGCATTTGACGTATGTTGGTCACACCCCAAATAACACGTCAGTTCTTTGGAAAAATACGACAAAACAAACATGTCTGTGAGACTTAACTAGCCAAGAAAATCTCACTAATGAAGCTGAGCTACCAAGGTATAGTGAAAGGCAACACGTACCAAGACAGTTCTCCTAGCAAACAGAGGGGAGCATATAGTGATGAATAAAGTAAGAGCAACCTTCCAGAAGAGTGGGAACATTCATAGCTATTCAGGAAAATGATCAGCTGATAGGGGCCAGCAAAAGTTTTCCCTCAGAGAAAGCTGAATTTCCATCCAGTGTAATCAAGGCCAGTGAAAAGAATTGATGAGGCATGTCCTGAGCGCTGGTCTGCTCGCCCTACAACCAGAGCCTCTGTTCTCCCTCTAAAGCACATCCCTCATCTGGCCACTTCTCACCCCCTTCACCACAGCCTCTGCCTGAGCTTCCATCTTCATCTACTCTAGCCTGGCCTGTTTCCAGCAGAGTAGCCAGAAAGAAGTGGTTAAGACTCTCTCCATAGTTTTCCATGATCATTAACACAAAACACCCAGTTCTTGCCTTGGCCTACAAAGTCTGCGTGAACCTGCTGCTGTCTACCTCTCTGACTTTATCTCCTTTCCTGAGCCACTCCCTACACCTGCATCATCCACTCAGAGTGGTTTCTTATGGCAGCTCAGCTATTCCAAACTTGTGTCAGATGGAGGGTTTTGTGCTTGTTGTGCCCTCCACCTGGAGTGACCCTCCTCCACAGCTTCTGTCTTTTGCCTCAATTAGGTCACTGTTCAAATGTGCTCTTCTTGTAGAAACCTTCCCTGACCTCCCCTTTTAAAACATCACCCCCTGTTACCACCTTTCCCAGTAGCCTGTATGATGACTAATTTGATGCGCCAACTTGACTAGACTACAGGGTGCCCAGATATTTGGTCAAACAGTATTCTGGTGTTTCTGTGTGGGTGCTTTGGGATGAGATTAACATTTCACTCAGGAGATTGAGAAAAGCAGTTTGTCCTCCCTATTGTGGGTGGGCCTTGTCCAACCAGTTGAAGGTCTAAATAGAACAAAAAGGTGTCCCTCCTCAGAATAAGAGAGACTTCTCCTGCCTAATGGCCTGATTCAAAGTGGAACATCAGCTCTTCTCAAGTTTGCAGAAAAATGCCACCCCACAGATGTAAATGGGGACTTTGCTCTACAGATTTTGGACTTTCTTCTGTCCCTAATCATGCAAGCTAATGTACTATAATATACCATATATATAATAAATATATAAAACATAATATAATACAGGGTGTGCCAAATAGAGACACATTTTAAGAGATCTTGTTGGAAGTAAAATTGATCGTTCCCCAAAAATGTATGAATTACAGGTAAAATGGACATGGGTAGCTCTAGGGACACTTGATCAGTAACAGAACCTTCGATTCAACTTCAAAAAGTAATACATAGATAACTTCTCTTAAAATGTGCATACACTTTTGTCACCCTCTGTGTGTGTGTATCCTTTTGGTTCTGTTTCTCTGGAGAACCCCAACTAATACAAGGAGCTTTATTTTCCCCACACTGCTTGTCACCATCCAACATACTATGTATTTCCCCATTATTGTTCATTGCCTGTCCCCCTTGGGTAAATGATGAGGCAAGAACAAAGTCCTATTCTCTGCTGTAGATCAGAGTACCTAGCACATAATTATAGAATGAATTCTGCCGGAAAGATTTATTCTACTTGAAGGCTATTTAAGAATACATAAGAGGCTTTCTCCCACAATGCCAGATATATAGAGTATTGGTTCTCTATTTTGGTTACACATGAAAATCAAGGAGTTTTTATGTATTTGATTTTATGCTTTTAAGAGATGATTCTGAGAAATGGTCTATCTGCTTCACCAAACAGCAGAAGAGCTCCATTCTGCAAAAAGTCTAAGAATTACCCCGCTCAATTACAATGGCCTGAGGGCAGGAACAATGCCTTGCAGGTGCACAGCAAGCACTGACTGAGCAGAGAAAGGGAGAGGCCTTGGGGGGCCCCTGCCGCCCAGCAGCTCCCGCTTGCTGAGCACCACCCTGGTTCCAGGCACTGTATAAAAGGCCATACAAGACTTGTCACTTAATTCTCACAGTAATAATCCGTTGAGAAGGGTGTAATTATTCTCCCCAACTCACAGATGAGAGAACTCAGGGATGAGAAGTTCAGAGTTAAGTGCCGAAGTTAAGCAGTGTTCGCAAGGTGAATCCCAGCCCTTCCCCAAGGGCCATGCAGCCTCCCAGGGGCATCTCTCCCTGGGTCACTCTAGCACTTTCCTAGTTGGTCTACCCACCTACAGTTTTGTTTTGTTCTAGTATGTTTGTGCAATGCCAGTATGTCACAACCAACTTTGCTTAAAGCCCTTCAGAGGCCTCTTATTGCCCTTGGGATGCTGTCCAAGGATGCCAGACTGTGAGCATTGGTAGCCTGCCTTCATTTACTCTCCAGTGTCAGATCTTCCTAATCCTGTCCCAACTTCCTCACTCACAATGTACTCCAGCCTTGCCAAACGCACTTTGGTCTCCCCCAAACAGCACACGTTCCTTTAGGTCCAGGTCTTCATAAAGCAGCTCCCTGGCCTGCAGTGGGCCCTCCCCTCCCTTTCTGCTTAACTCTGGCCCACTAAACTCCAGCTGTCTGTTTACATGTCACCTTCTCCAAGAGGCCTCCCCTGACTTTTCAGACTGCAGTAGGAGCTCCGCAGAAGGGTCACCTCTCATAGCCCATCTCCCTTAATTGTCTTGAGAGCTAAATTTCTGCCTTCCCACCTGGATGGGATCTAGTCTGTTTTGCCCACTTTAAGGAAAGGACCTAGCACCTACCATGGTGCCTAGCACACAATACATGCTTAATATATATTTATTTAGTAATTGATTGAATAAGTGAGTCATAGAGACATGATTATGTATTTTCAGGAACTCCTCTATCCATTTGCATGAAATGTCCAAGAAAGACACATCTGTTTTTCTTTTCTTTTTTTTTTGAGACAGAGTCTCACTGTGTTGCCCTCAGTAGAGTGCCATGGCATCACAGCTGACAGCAAACTCAAACTCTTGGGCTTAAGTGATTCTCTTGCCTCAGCCTCCTGAGTAGCTGGGACTACAGGTGCCTGCCACAATGCCTGACTATTTTTTGGTTGCAGTTGTTTGGCTGGCCTGGGCCGAGTTCGAATCCACCACCCTCAGTGTATGTGGCTGATACTGTAACCACTGTGCTACAGGCACCGAGCCAGGAAAAATACATCTTATAGAGATAGAAAGATTAGTGGCTGCCAGGGGCTGGGAACAGGAATGAGGAGTGAATATTAATGGGCAGAAGGGGTCTCTTCAGGGTGATAAAATTGTTCTAAAATTGCATTGTGCTAATGATTGAGTAACTATGTACTTTTACTAAAAATCATTAACTTGTACACTTAATGTTTTTTGGTATGTAAGTTATGCTTCAATAAAACTGTTTTCCAAAACATAGGCATTTATGACTTCATTTTAGCCAGTCTTCCTTTATTTCCAGTGGGAATTTTGTTTTCCCCCAGGCCATTCATTAACTTTTTTTATAGAAAAATGAAACAAAACAAAACCAAATCAGGGTTTTTTTCTTTCTGCTATGAGCAGAACTTCAAGTACCCTATCCTAAAAGAGAATAAATCAATCACATGATTCCTCACGACAGAGCTTAATTTTATTGTCTGGTGTTGTGCACACGGACTTGTTGAAGGGTGTAGGTGGGAAGACGTAAGGGAGGAGTCATATCTTGATGTGCTTGCATTCTAGTAATAATGATTTTATAAGTTTGAAAATAATACTCAATTAGTAATTGTTAGTAGGTTAGAAATGTTATTAGGAATAGGGAACAAAGTCTAGACAAAGGGAGGCAGTTATGAGTATTTCGATTCGGGCTGATGTCCCTGGCTCTGAGCACAAAGTGTGAGATCCTATCATTTTAACATTTCTGCAGCCTAGCACGTTGTCTGTCCCCCTCCCCTCGAGGCTGCAGCACAGCAGCTGGCTGGAGGCTTTGAAGCTGCTTTCTGCCAGGGCAAGGCTGTGTGCTCTGAGGGAGTGGTTTTTAGGAGTTAAGAATGTGAATTCTTAAACTTTGTCCAACCTAGGAAGATTTGCTCCAGACCAGATAAGGAGAAGAAAGATCTCCTTTCTTCTGTCACCTTGATTGGGCCAGAGGAGTCTATCTTTTTGGACACAAGGCTGTCAGAGTATTAGAACATCGTATCTGTGGTGTGTTACTATGGGTCAGCTAGGATTTGTCCTTGAGTCGGCCTCTGATTGGCTTCCTTATCAAGACTTTGTTTACATTAAGACCATTATACTTCAAAGCAGTAAAAAGTAGTAAGTAAATCCTTACAATTAACATGATCAGCTGTAAAGTTAGTCTAGTTAGTAGGATTGCAAGCGTAGCAAGAATCTTGGCAGGATTGTTTGCCTTGCTTTCCCAAGATTAATGACTGTAACACTGATGTATGAAATAAATACAGAGCCAGACTGACACTCAGGGCAGCATATGGAAGCTTCACGAAGAAGTGTGTGCCGCCTCCCGAGCCCCTCTGCTCTTAAAACTATCTCTTTGTCTGTGCCTATTATTTCTCTAAACTACTATTCTATAACTCCTACTAATAATTGTCTTCAGTCTCCTTGTACCACCAGGCCCCTAGGAAGTAAACCCACCATGTGTTGTGGCTGGTCCGTGACACTCGTGTGTATTCCATAATATCTGTTTAGTTTTAGACGCCACTCTGAGCTCAGCTGACAACCTTAGCTGTTTCTGTCATCTTTCTGAATTTTGTTTTACATGCCATGTTCTTGAGTCAGCAGGAGAAGAGGAAGCTCCAACCAGGTGAATGACTGAGTGTGCGTATAGGTACGGGAGCAGAGAGAGGTTGCTCCGGTTTCTCAATACCCAAGCCCCTGTCCTCAGCTACCAGCTGGACAGCTGGAGTTATGCAGGTGAACATACCCCTTGCCAGCCTGAGTGAATAGAGGAGTGTTGGTTACCAGAAATACCTTAATACCCCATCACCCCATCATACACGTGATCAATGCTGAGTAATTAGAAGCTTCTATTATTTGTCACTGCAACCACCTCAGTTAAACTCGGGTTGGAATGAAACTTGTGCCAGTTTCAAAAGCCTAGCCTTGGAAGACAGAAAGGTCAAGTTCCTGCAAGTTGCCAAGAAACCATCTTTAACATGTTAATTGTCATGTGAGTGGTATTTAATTTGTACTAGTTTTGAGCTTGGGGCCATGTGAAGCATAAGTAACTCACATGTCTTTTGCACATTGACTGCCACACTAGAAAATATCCCCCTTTTCCCCGGGGCCATGGTGTTTTATTAGGTCAGGAGACATGTGAGTTATATATGCGTCATGCGGCCCACAGCTCAAAACTAGCAATAAGATAAATACAATTCATGTGGCAGTTAATGTGCTTGACCTCATAAAACACTGCAGCCCTACGGGGGAAAAATATTTTTTTTCTAGTGTGACAGTCAATGTGTTAATTTTTCAAATACTCCGCTTAGGTTCCATGAAGATTTTTCAGTGTATGTGTGTGGGGGGGGAATCCTTCCTTACCTTCATCTAGAAAATTCTCAGTGACTCCATTTCCATGAAGAAATGTATACTGAGCTCACATGTGTCTAGCACTCTGCTAAGACCTTTGGGAGAAACCAAAGTATTCGCACAGCCTCTGCTTTTTTACAGAGCGTAAACCAGAACCAAGCAAAAAGGAGAGGAAAGTAATGCCCATGAGTCAGTTAAGAAGAGAAGGAACTATATTTTAAAAATTTAATTAGAACTCAAAGCAGACAAAGGCAGCCTTGTACTCTCTGCGAAAGCTCTCTGGAGGTAGACTCTGCAGGAGGAACAGGGTTTGAAGAGGCAGGCAGGCAGGTGGAGCATGTGTAACAGAGACCACAGGAACCAGGGTCCACAGTGGCAAGCAGAGTTGCACATGGGCATGAGGCCAAGGTGTAAAGTTAGATTGCTTAAGTCCAAGTTCCAATTCTGACCCCTGCTCATGGTGTGACCTGGGCAGATGACCTAACCTTGTCAGCAGCTATGTGCTCTCTTACAATAACACTGAACTCAAAGAAACGTTGCATGGACATAGTAGCAAGTGTCAGGAACAGCATTTGGCACATGGTGTAGCGATTACAAGGCAGCTAGCAGCCCAGCTTAGCAGGCACAAAGGTCATACCCAGAGGAGTATTAAAAAGTGAGAGTGAATGAGGAGGTTGGGATCAGATAACAAAAATTTGATAATCATTCATAACTTTTCTTTCCACATGAACTTAAATTTTAAAATTTGTCTTTTCTCTGAAAGTCATAGTCCCATCTGTTCAGGATTATTCTTGACCAAAGTGGTTTTAAAGGTCCCCTTCTTTTTTTTTTTTTTAAAGGTCCCCTTCTTGAGAGATTTTTTTTTTTGAATCTGCATTTTAGTCACTTCACCTTCTGAATTTGTCTTTTCTTCACTTAACAATTGGGGGTGTGAAATTCAGGTGTCAGGACATTGTTGTCTCACAAACCAATGGTATAATAGCAAAAGAAGATGAACTGAATCAATCATTTTGAGTATTACAGAATAATTCACTGTGAAATATGTGATCTGGTTGAATCGTTTTTTATAAGATGCTTTCATTTGTTTTCTCCATGAAGCTTATCTTCTGAGACTTTTTTTTTTTTTCGTAGAGACAGAGTCTCACTTTATGGCCCTTGGTAGAGTGCCATGGCATCACACAGCTCACAGCAACCTCCAGCTCCTGGGCTGAAGCGATTCTCTTGCCTCAGCCTCCCGAGTAGCTGGGACTACAGGTGCCCACCACAGCACCCGGCTATTTTTTTGTTGCAGTTTGGCCGGGGCTGGGTTTGAACCCGCCACCCTCGGCATATGGGGCCGACACCCTACTCACTGAGCCACAGGCGCCACCCATCTTCTGAGACTTTTAAGGGAGTCTATAGAAGACAGAAACAGAACATAAAGTGTTGACCTTAATTCATAAAGTCAAAAATAAAAGTCAGAAAACTAGTGAGGAAAAACTTTAACATTGTTTTTGACTGAAATGAGGCTATTTGAGATTCTCTCCCAAGGAAGGCTAAATAATTGGTATTGGTAAGAAAATAAAACCTGCCAACCTTTTTGATAACATATATAGTAAACAATAACATTTTCACGATTCTAACTAGTTGCTTTTGTTTCATGGAGATACACCCTGTTCTGTGGTAGCTCTTAGAATCCACAGTAAATATTGGTTCCATGGCCAAGAGAAGATTTCCATATAATTCAGTCACTGGCCAAATTATAAACCCACTTTCTCTGGGGAACATACACAGTGTTTCTCGCCCTCCTGTTAGGGTGTCAGAAGTAACTCTGAACTAAGAGTCAAGAGCTCTGAATTACTTTACTGGGACTGTCATAACAAAAACTGGGTGGCTTAGGTCAGAAATTCTTTGTTTCCCACTTCTGGTGGCCACAAGTTCAAAATCAAAGTGTTGGCAGGATTGGTTGGTTTCTTCCGAGGGCTGTGAGGAAGGACCTCTTCTAGGCCTCTATCCTGGGCTCGTAGGTGGTCAACTTCTCCCTGCGTCTCTTCATCCCCTCTTCTCCCTGCATGTATCTCTTTTCGTAAGGATACCAGTCCCGCTGGATTAGGGACCCACTCTAGGCCAATATGATCTCAACTAATTACATTTGCAATGACCCCTTTTCCAAATATATCGACATTGTGAGGCACTGAAAATTAGAACTTCCATATATGAATTTGGTAGGGGATAAAATTCAACCCATAACAGCTTCCATCTCTCTTTCATAAAGCCAAGGCAAAGGCATCGTCTAGTATTTTAATTTTAACTGAGTTTCATTTTCTTTTACAAATATTTGTAATTCTTTCTCTAGGCAGTAGCATCTAAAGTTGAGTAAGTGGCCTCAGCAGCGCACAGCCTCCTCAGGCCTTATTTATCTTTTGATTCTCAGAACCAAACACAGTGCTAAGCACAAAGCATGATTCTGTAAATATTTGAATTCTGGCAAAGAGAAAAAAAACAGGGGAGGAAGGGAACTTAATGAGTTCAAGCATACAGGTACAAAATTAATGACTCTTATGCATGTGAATATGTTAATTTAAATGTCTAGGTTGGTTATCTGGTGTGGATTCATCAGGAACAACGTCCTGCTTTACCTTGGTTTCTTAGACAGGCTAGGTCTAAGGGTCCCAGCCTCATCCATGAAATCATGATTAAATGAGGTCTTGGAAATCCAGTTCTACCCTCTTGTTTTACAGGAAAGCAATCTTACCAAAACATCACTGCCAACAGTCATGTGGCCAGTTCCACTCTGAGTCAAGCCCAGAGTGGCCTCTCTTCTCCCCCACTGCTCTTTCTATGACATGGTGCTGCCTCTACTTTCTACACCATGTAAACCACTAATAATTCCTCCCAGCTTGTGAGGTTGGGAGAGAACAAATGAGTATCTCAAATACCACACCCTCCACCAGCTCAAATCCTCAAATCCATTGAAATGAACACTCATCACAGAAGAGCGAAGGTGGGAAGTGGGAAGTTCATCTATTATGAACTTCACTTTGCAAGGGTGAGCCACAGCTCTGAGGATGAGCATGATGGAGAGTTGAACCTCAGAGGCAAGAGAACAGGTGGGCACCTACATTCAAGGCATTGATGGGCTTGACAGAGAACACTGACCCCCAAATACCCCCTCAAGACTGAAGCGAATGCTTCTTAGCAAGCCTTTCTTCTTTGTTATGTATCTAGGACACCGAAGGTCATGAAAAATAATAACCACCACCAAAATTGACCTGTAATGACCCTTACCACATGGAGGACATTGTGCTAAGTATTTGATAGGCATAATCTCATTTATTCCTCACCACAACACTTAGGCATAGGCACTGGTATTATTCCCAATTTACAGACAGGGCACCTAAGGGGTCAAGCAACCTATGAACAGTCCCAGAGCCTGTGAGATTAGCCATCCATGCTAAAAAATCCAGGGAGGCTTTACGGGCTGTACAAACATTAGCCAGTGACCTAAGGCAAGTCACTCAATCTCTCAGAACTTCAGTGTATGATGTCAGTTGGGGATAATAATACTTGTCTTGCAGTTTATGTCCATGCAGACTAGATGTAACACACGAAAAGTACTAGGTACAGAGTCTATCTATATTGCATCAAATTTTTCATACAGAGAAGCTATTTTCTTTTCCTGTTACTCTCATTTACTCTACAACCTCATGTGAGAAGAAAGATGTTTCCTGAACCTTTATTAGAATAAGTATGAATGGGGGGCACAGTGAGGTCACAGGGAGGCCATGGGGTTCTGGAAACAGTAGGAGACCCCCAAGGACACTGTACTTATCTCACATTGGTGCAGATCTGGTTAGTCCATGGACAACAGTCTATTATCCGTGCCATAAGGCTAGACAAGGGATATTGATGGACTGGACAGTGGAAAGCCTCAGGTGACCTGTTAAGGGCATTATTCCTGAACCCCCCCAGGATTCTCGGGGGAACACTGAGTCACTCCTATAGTCATGAAAACACCCTTACAAACTGATAAAGGTGAGAGCCAGAGCAAGGGCCCCCAAACTCTGTGAAGAAACAGGCCTGGCTAAAATACTGAAAACAATCCAGTTCTGTGAAGAAACAGGCTTAGTTAAAATAATGAGAATCAATCAGCCACTCTTCCTCGGTTTGCTTGGTAATAGTCGCTGTTCCCTTGTTTGCTTCTGTATAATTGCTACTCTAGAGGGCACAGCTGGTAGTTGTAAAGATTCTTAACTCTTCTCTGTAAATAACATCACCTGCTCAGAACCTCAGGGTAGTTTTTGAGATATCTTCCAGGTCCTGCCTTCCAGGGGATTAACTGACCCACCCAGGTGATGACTCAACTTGGTTCTGCATTGCAGTAACTGAGCCACCTAGACAGAGGCAGCGGTCAACACAGAACTAATGGTTCCGCCCTGAAACCAGCCAATCAGCAGACCCTGACTGCCTAACCTTTGGCCCACTGAAATGTCTTTAAAATCCCTGTCCCTCCAATTCTTGGGGAAGCAGATTTGAGAAGTTTCTCCAGTCTCCCTGCTTAGCGCTTTGTGGAATAAACTCTTCAGTGCTATAAACCCTGCTGTCTGAGGATATTGTCTTTCTTTTGGGCAGTGGGCGGATGAACCTGGCTGGGCAGTGACACTAATACAATAGCCATGTCCCGGAGCATTTATACTGCACCAATGCCAGCGTATAATGTATTATTGTTCATCTAGCCTCACAGCAACGCCAAGAAATGGGGATTATTTTGCCTATTTCAATAGAGGAAGATACAAACCTAAGTCTGCTTTATTTATAAGCCCGTGACCTTAAAATACCGTACATATTAGAACGGTTTGGTTGATTGCAAGAGAAAAAAGTTAATTCAATATACTGTAAGGAAAGGGGAAATTTTACTATGAGCATATTTCACAGAATTTCTTTTTTGTAAAAGACCTCTCTACATTTCCTCAGCCCTTTTGTAGAAATAGCCATTCTATATTTCTAAAGTTATCTGTTACTGGTAAAATCTCTCATGAAGAATTCTTTTCAAATACTCAGGAGAACAATCTTATTAGTGCAGCTAATAATAATAATCGGAGGTCAGGTGTCTTCCGATGTTTGTTCTGGTTGGGGACCAGCACAAACGTGGCCTGCAGCATCCACCCTGTGAATAACAGAAAGGGATTGATGCTCAGAGGTGGGTAAACACTACAAAAGGCATCCTCTGTAACTACACTGTTTTCCTACAGACAGTCAAACACTTTTTTAATATAAAACACTCAGACCAAGTATGGTCTGTATCAAATGAAGATTAATAGAAGAATATGTAATAACGATGTTCAGTAGCCAAAGACATTGATTAAGAGAAATTAGTAAATCTGGAATGTGGAGTAGCCAGTAAATTACACCAGAGCAATCTACTAGTGGAGGTTTTATATGTTGTTGAGTTCCACAGCAGTGCTTTCCAGCAGAAATTAAATGCAAATTGCATAGGTAATTTTAAATATTCTTAGTTGTCACATATTCTAAAAACTTAAAGGAAAGAGATACAAATCATTTTGGTAACATACTTTATTTAGCCTGACATCCAAAATAATATTATTTTAACATGTAATCAATATTAAGTATTATTAGTGAGACATTTTATATTTTTTGTACTAAGTCTTCAAAATCTCATGTATTACATCTCAGTTTGGATGCTATATTTTTATTGGATGCATCCGATCTGTATTTAAATATTCTAAAACTTATAGTTTAAAAAGTAGCCTATAATGACATGTTTCATGATTTTACATTATCTCTCATTAGTTATATAGGGTGGAATGAAACGAAGTTAGGGGTTTCTAGTTATTTCTCACTGAGCTGGTTTATTACCGAGACTGCTCCTATGCAGAGATGATCATGGATAAAAATTTCCATGCTGGGATTGTAGGCTCCTACCCACAAAGGAAGAAATAGCTAGACACTGGAAGATGCGTTTGTTTACTTCTTTGCTTGGTCATGTGACAACAAATAATTTTTTTCCTAGATTGACTTATGATGATATTGACAAAGTCTGAGATTTTTATTTTTACTTTTTTTTTTTTTTTTTTGGCCGGGGCTGGGTTTGAACCCGCCACCTCCGGCATATGGGACCGGCGCCCTACTCACTGAGCCACAGGTGCCGCCCATATTTTTACTTTTTTTTAACATTGAGAAAAATCAAGTTTCTTCAGGAGAACTATCTTCTTATCCTCTGAAATTCTGTGCTGGTAAGGGAAGGAGGGTCAGGAGATGCAAATCACTGGTGACAAAAAGCAGCAGCTTTTGTCCCGTCCTGGTAATTCTTGTGGACAGCAGGTTTTAGGAAGGAAACAGCCATCCCTGTAAAGAGTACCCAAGCAAGACTTTCAAACAGAATGACTGTCAAGCCCTTCTGGCAGAAGCTACCTGGGCAAGGGCTCATGAGTAAAGTCACATGATAATCTCACGTGCCTGCAGAAATCCTGTGTTCAAGTTGCTCTCACGCTCTCCTCTTCTTGGTATGGGTGGGCCTGGTGCGGCCTGGGCTTTTCTTGTTCTTGTTATTAGTGTTTTGATTTGGGGAGGGAAGAGACAGCTCCAGTTCCCTTTTCTTGGCCTCCCAGTCTCCATCCCGGTCATCCAGAGGCAGCCCCTTCTGCAGGGCAGCACGGCGGTGGTCCTGGCACTCGGGCTCAGCCCTAGGAGAGAAGAGGGCAGCTTCTGAACGTGTAGAGGGGAGCCCAACCCAGCCCGGACCCAGCCTGTCTTCCTGCATGCTGCACACCCCTGTGGCAATTCTGCTGTCTGGTGCAGAAGGAAGGAGGCCAAGTTTGAACATTACCCAGTCTACATGTAAGGAGGTTCTCATACACTAAAAGAACTAGTTAGAGGGAAAGAAAAATGATGTGACCCAAGAAGGCTATTAACACTACATAGACTCAAAGACAGTCACTGAGCTTGAAGGAGATGCTGCTAATTCTTAAAGTGTTCACATTTATAAAGCAGCCTGTGTACTGTTGGGAGCTGTTGCCATAATTTGTTTTTAATTGTATTTTTCCTAAATATAAGAATGAGGTATGTTCTTTGTATAAAATCTAAAAGTACAGAAACATAAGGAAGAAAATAAAAATCACTCATAATTACATATGTGTTATATGTAGGGATAGATTATGTAAAAATACAGATAATTGTAGGGTGGCTCCTGTGGCTCAGTGGGTAGGGTGCCAGCCCCATATACTGAGGGTGGCAGGTTCAAACCTGGCCCCGGCCAAACTGCAACAAAAAAGTAGCCAGGCTTTGCGGCGGGCGCCTGTAGTCCCAGCTACTGGGGAGGCTGAGGCAAGAGAATCGCCTAGGCCCGGGAGTTAGAGGTTGCTGTGAGTTGTGTGACACCACGGGACTCTACCGAGGGCAATAAAGTGAGACTCTATCTCAAAAACAAACAAACAAACAAACAAAAAAAAAACAGATAATTGTAGATAGATTGATGGATAATAGATAATCATACACACATGGGCAATAGGAAGCTTTGTATATGAGGCCAAAAGTGAGTACACAACTTGTTTAAAACCATTGATCAAGGTCACTTCGTAGAGATAAAATCTGAACCAACATGAGAACAAATGGAATCTGAAAGGATAATTGATAGTGCCTGGAGAATGGGGACTGAAGACCCCATTCTTGGCAAAGGAAAGCACCCCCAGAAAAAGAGGAAAACTAAAAAGTAAGTTGAGGGAGTCGGAACAAAGAAAAGTCAGCTAGTTTACTTTTAAGCTAGCCATTGGTATCAAGCTTCTTGCCTTTTCTGAGATTCTAGCCTGTTGGGGATACAGCTTACAAACACCTGCTGGGTCTGTGAGCCTTCCGAGGACAAAAATGGTCATAGAAGAGGCTATGGCAAGTCCTAAAAAAACATACATCTTCTGGGGTTGTATCTTGTATCTTGTACAGGCAAAAGCAGATACCCATTATGGAGATTTGCATTTGCCTGGGGCATGGACCAAGGGAGTAGCTCCAGCTCTGAGATATGGGTAGAAGAGCTTATATCCCTTTTTGCAGAGGAAAATCCTCTGTGGTGGTGATGGGAGGAAAATGCTTCCCTCCCACTGATCCCTCAGAGGAGATTAATGTTGATAGCAGTTTACTAGTGGCGCGTAACACCTCCCTAGAAATCTGTGTGTGTGACTCAAGCAGGAGGCTCTCCCAATACAAGGCTCAGATTTCAGATTACTGAAGGCCACCCTTAAGATTAATTATAATAACAATAGAAGCTGATATGATCAATCCCAGAAACTGCTGACATCTTTGATCCCTCCCTCATCCTAACCTTCTGGGCAAATACACTGCAATAAAATCAGAGTGGAGCAAACACTCCAGGCCATTGCCGGAATTCTATGGGCAATGGATCCCTGAGCTCCCGCTTTTAATTCTACTCTACTTCTTGTGTCTTTCTTTACCGTTGCTTCTAACTCTATATTTCTTCAGTTGATCGCCACCAGTTTCCACAGGTCTCAGCAGATGCTGCTCTTGGGGCAGGGCCCTGACAGATAGCATGGGCAGGTCATATAGCATCTCAAGTGCAAACCATTATAAAAAAGCATGGTCCAATTATTCTTAGTAAAGCATCACAGGAATGGAGAAGCATGAATCCTATGTACTCGATTTTGATATGAGGACAATTAATGACAAGGTTATGGGGGGGAAGGAAAAGCAGAGAGAGGGAAGGACAGAGAGGGCGGGGCCTTGGTGCATGCCACACCTTCTGGGAGCAAGACATGATTGCAAGAGGGACTTTACTTAACAAATGCAATCAGTGTAACCTGGCTTATTGTAACCTCAATGAATCCCCAACAATAAAAAAAAAAAAAAGCGTGGTCCATTCAAAGTACAGCTAACCTGCTTGACCTTCACCACTCCTCCCAAATCTGACCTTTTAATCTTCACACCACAGAGCATCCCCACTGCCTTGTTCCTCTCCGTCTTGTATGTGTGTGATTTATTGTGGTGATTTCCTCTCCTAGACAGGGAATTTCTTGATGTCCAGCCCTGTATCTGATTTATCTTTAGGCCCTTTTTAGTGTCTTACTCAAAGACAGGCACATAGTAGGACTCAAAAGCATTTGCTGAACGAGTGGTTTCTCAAGTGGGGAGGCTGAAAGCTGAAGTGGCCCACAATGATCCCCAGGATATCAGAAAAGTATGAAATGCTGTCTTACACATCTTTTGAATTCTCCTATGTCCTTTTTCTTCATCTTCCTTGCCCAAGAACTCATGTACAACATGAATTCTTACAAAATTCCATAAGTGATCTCCTTACCTGAAGTCTGTCTTCACTCTCCCTACACCCACCTCTGGCACCCACCCCGCCACCTGAGTCAATTCCCAAGGCATTGATCAAGTCCAGCTTCTCAGTCCCCTGATGAGTTCACACTCAGCTGCTTGCCAGGCTCATGTGGCCACCCATCCCCTCCCACCCTTAACCTCTGTTCCTCTCTACCATGAGTGAATGCTCTGTTTAGCCAGCCCAATCACCTCTCCACTGTCCATCCCCAATCTCTCCACCTCCTCACATGGACATACCACCTATGTCTGGCCTTCCAAGTTGGTGCCTTCACTCCTAATCAATAGTTTTTCTCTCTCTTCCATTAGCCACATCTTAGCTATCTTTCAAGGTCCAGATTAATTTCCCCCAATTCAAGGATTCTTCTCTCTACTGGTGGTGTCCAACCTGGAGCCTGCACGCTACATGCTGAGTTTATGAGGACTTTCTTTGCTTATCTATGATGTCAGCTATCACAAGAAGTATGTGCAGACCTTTTTTTGCTAATCAGCTTTCACTAGTGTTTGTGTATTTAATGTGTGGCCCAAGACAACTCTTATTCTTCCAATGAAAAAAAAAAGAGAAAAAAAGAAAAGGCTGGACACCCTTGCCTAAACCCTCTGTCAGAGGGGAAGTTCCTAGTGAGAAATTCTAGTTAGTATTATAGAAATGAGTCCCACATTATGTGATTGACATTTGTTTTTTTTTCTACTCATCACTGCCTGCCAACTTTCCATGGTAATAAAGTTCCTAATATTGGGGAGAGGGCACTCCTCCTCTGCTTCTGTTAGACTGAGATCATATCTCATGTTCTTCCACCCACAGAAGACACTAGGGAAGGGTTGAGATTACTCAGGAAAAGTCAGTAGAGGACAGCCAAAGATAGGACCATGAGGAATTTCAGCATCTAAAAGGCATGCAAGAATCAATCATGAGATTCACTCTTAGGAAAAGCATATGTGTATTTAAAAACATGAGATAGGATCAGAGAGCTAGAAGGAAAACTAAAAGAAAGTAGCATCAGATAAAAAAAGAGAAGAGTTTCAGAAATATCAAATGCTGGAAGTAGAGGTAAGATGTGTATTGAGAAGAGTCCATTGATTTAGCAACAAGGAGCTCGCTGGTAACTTGGGGGAGAGCTGATTCAGTACAAGGATGGGGAAAAGAAATCTAAAAAGTGAGCAAGAGGTGAGAAAGTAAAGACAATTGTGCAGATTAACCTTTAAGTAGCTTAGAAATGTAGGGAAGAATAAATGCATGGAAGAAGTTAGGGGGCCTTTAACAGTTTGTATGTTTAATAGAATCTATCTGAACATGACCACACACCAAAAGGAAGTTAGGGGAAGGAATAGAAAAAATGAAATTACAGGAGAAATAATAAAAATACAACAAAGAATACATGAATGATGGTCTTGTGGAGGACATAAAAGGTGGGATCAGGGGTCGATATGGAGGGATAATGCTTTTCACAGGGACAGGAAGTCAAGAAGGGATTGATATTGGTGTATATAAAAATCTATAGATGTAGGGGTTGAAAATGTGCCCTGCTTGGCTTCAATATTCTCTCTGAAGCAGAAGGTTTACCGCTGAGAGGCTGAGGTGTATAAGGACTTGGAATTGTCAAGGAGAGCAGGAGAGGAAAGATAGCTCATCTGCTCTCAGGGCTCTGCTACAGATGGAAATCACACAACTTCTGGGAATATCCGTCGACTTACTGTGGAGATGTCTCTAGCTGACCAGGCACAGAAGTGGGGACAACAAAATGTATCCAAGGGTGGGGACTCTGGGATACATTCTGCAGAAGAAGCAAGGGTTGGGGAGTTAAGACTGGCAGGAAGAGAGTGGAACGAATAGTGTAGCACACTGTCTGGATTCATCAAGATCTTTTGTCATCCAGCTTCTTTTTCTCCAAGTCTATCGCCTGCCTGAAGGTTTCACTAATTCCCTCCTGCCATCCAGACAGTGAAACGAATAGTGTATCAATAGTGACAAAAGATCTTGATGAATTCAAAGACCTGTGTGGTGACCCAGGAACTGATAAAACGAGGGAGCTCTGAGTTTTTAAAAGTTCAGAGAACATCAGCATCTGCTGATGCTGAGGCCCACAACCAACGGAGGTGACTGAATGTAGGGGTAACAGCAGAAACTGGGGAGAAGAGAGTCTGTGAGTCAGGACTCCAGCAAGATTCCGCCTCTTTACTCCCCAAATCTCCTGATCTGTGATTTTGGATATTTTTCATGTGATGTATCACTTTCACGAGAGGGTCTTTGGGTTACTTCTACATATAACCAATCTCATCACAGACAAAGATCTTATTAATTTAACATTCTGAAGATAACCATATTTTGAAGTTCTCAGGAGGACATTTCACTGTCACCCTCATCTCCTGCCATGAACCGCCCCTCCAGATAGATTCCCTGTCTGTCTCATTTGGTTTCCAACCAAGGACGCCCCCCTCCCTTAGTCTACTTTTTCTTGCATAAATTACTTGTTGACCCAATAAAATTATTACTAAATTTCACTTCCATCCCTCTCAGACATATGCCTTTTACATACATAACCGGTATCTAATTATGTTCAAATGTTTGGTAAAATGAGCAAATGGTAGACAAGTTCTTATCTTTGAGGTGTGGATAGGTAGAGGGTTCATAGATGAACATAGAAGTTTTTAAAGATAGAAAGTTCCTTAAAAATAGAAAAAGTGTAATAAAGTGGCATCTTTTTAAATATGAGGAAACTGAGGGGCAGGAAGGTGATTTGACTTGCATAAAGCCACGCACTTTGAATTCCTTTTGAAAAGCTGACAGAGGTCATGATTCTTGTACCATGTCCCATATTTAAACTTGATCTCTCAACTCTGTTATCTGAGATCATTTTTGTATAATCTAAACAAGAGATCAATATTAATAACTCATCTAAAATATCAATAAAAATAATAGTCCATTGTCTAGATTTCCTCATTTCATTTTCATTCACCTTAGATCAGTGTGTCAGCTGAGACCTTGATCATAGACTCCTGTTTCTCTACTCCTTATATAGATAAAAGAAAAAATTAAACTTACTTCTCCAGAAATGCCACACAGGCTTTCTGCCCATAGATCTGTGCAATCCTCTTTGGGGTGTCACCAAAGAAGTCTGGGGCGTCGATGGCTGCGTGCAATGCATGGAGAGTTCTGAGGACATTCAGATGGCCTGACTCGGCAGCAAAATGAGCTGGGGTCCAGCCTACATCTGTTACCAGGCAGGGCCTGGCTCCATATTCTATCAGGAGGTGCACCACGTCCATTTGCCCTGATATGTGCCAAGAAGAAACAGGATGAGCAAAGGATAAAAATGCCTATGGTGGCCTGAGAGCAGGGCCAATCTAGGTAACACAACAGAAGGGGAAACGTTTGCCTATGAAGAGCCTCCAATTTCCTATCATCAGCCCTCCCCACTTCTGCCCCTTCTTACCAGACTCCATGCTTGACCCTCACCCCATGAACCCTGCCCCACCTGGAACCTGAGCTCTCCCAGAGTCCCCAGCACTCCTCCCAGGAGGCTCCTCTGCCCCATCCCCTGTCTCAGGCCCTGCCGCAGAATCTTGCTTTCCTCTTTGTCTATTGCAAAGACTCATTATGCTTTAGTCAGTCTCAATGCTGACTTCAAAAATGAATATTTTTTAAGTCCCACTTACATTACAGTAAGCAGAGGCTAAGAGCACAGGCTTTCTGGTGGACAGATGTGAGTTCATATCCTGAGAATACCACTTCCTGAAAAGTGGCACCTCGGACAAAAAACAAATGTCTAAGGCTCATTTTCTTCCTTTGTAAATTAAGGATATTCCTCATTGAATCCTTGTGGAGTACAAATTAAATCACAGACATTAGGTGCACAGCATAATACCTAGCACATTGCAAATGCTTACTAAAAGGTGCTTTAGAACTTAGAATCCTGCAAAAATATTCCAACTAATATCTCTCAGCTGGGCTTTCTCCTACCCAACCCATTCTCCACACAGGAGTCAAAACAAAGTTTGAAAAAGCAGAGTTGACTATAAAACATTGTTACTTAACATTCTTCAGTGATATTCTATGCCAAAGCCCTCAACAAGCCCATTGGCTGAGTTTTGGCAACTATCCTCCTCCAATTCTGTAACTGAGCCATGCTAGGCAAGGGGATTCCATGATGAATGAGACAAAGTCTCTACTCTTCTCCATGATGTTTCATTCCTGGTAGAGGTGGAGAGGGCAAAGGGTTAATATCAACTGAGAGCAGACTATGTGCTAGGCACTGTGCACCCACTGCCTTTCTTTCTGAATTCCCATCATAGTACTCCAAGGTAGCATTCCTGCCCCCATTATACAGATGAATAAACTGAGGCCCAACAATATTAAATAACTTTCTTAAGGTGGGACAATTAGTAGTAAGTGGTAGTATCAGGATTGAAATGTTCCAGCTGGCTCCTAAGAAGTGTTCTTTTCACTCTTCCATCATAAAGCCTGCTGACTGACATCCTCATGAATGGTGGCCTCAGAAGGAGGGCTTGACCTGGGCGTTGCCCACTCACCTCTGATTGCAGCCCAGTGAAGTGGGGTCCGGTCATTCCAGTCTGCATCTTTATAGTTTGGGTCACAGAGACCTTTCTTCAAAATCTTTTTCACTAAGTTATAGTCCCCTGTAGCCACAGCTTGGTGGAGCTTTGTCATGTCTGACATTTTGGCCAACTCCATGACAGAAAAGAACTGTGGGGGAGACAAGTCACTTAGGAAATTCTGCACAATCCTTTATTTAATGGGCCCATGGACTTCTGTATCGTTTTCTTTCCAGCCTCATGGCTGCAGGTAGGTTGATACCGATGTGTGCTCTGCTGAGTACGTACTTAGGTCTTAGCTATCGTGATTAGTGCGTGCCAGTCTCTCCCCCCAAACTACTGATACCTACAGAATTCTGTCTAAACTCCTGGGCTAACACTCTGCTATCTGGCCTCAAACTTGCTTCCAGTGCTGTTTCTTATTCTTACCTCAAAGTTCTAGTAGTGTTACCTTAAGATAATGGTATAGTTACATCTTAACTGTTTTATTTGTAGAAGAAGCACACTCTGCAGGCTTGTTGCAAAAGTGTCAATCTACATGAAAAGTTTATACTGGATACAGAGCAGGTGCTGTAAAGCAATGAAAGACTATTAATACACTAGTTGGGGAGATGAAAAGATGAAAACACACAAATAAATAGCTAAAAATAGTTACTAATACTTGCCATAAACTAGTAGTTCTCAAACTAATGTTCTATAGACCTTGGAGATCTCTGGGGCTCTTCCAGGGGATCTGAACTATTTTCATCATATTAAAATGTTACTGGCCTTGTTTGCTGTGTTGACAATTGTCCTGATGGTTTAAAAGAAATGGTATAGAAAACAGCTGGTGCCTGAGCGTAAAACAAGGCGGTGATGCAAACTGGGGTAGTAGTCATGCTGTTCACCACACAGACACAGTTACAAACAAATCAAAACAAAACAAGCCACTTTCATAGGGCCATCCTAAATGGAAAAATTAGCATTATTTTCATTAAATATTTACCTTTTATTACATGATTAGATAAATGTTATTTTAAGATATCCTATAATAAAATGTGCCATCATTTGAAAAATAATCACCATCCCATGACTATTCTCCCATTATATAGATGAATAGACTGAGGCCCAGAGATATTAAATAACTTTCTTAAGGTGGGACGATTAGTAAGTGGTAGTATCAGGATTGAAATGTTCCAGCTGGCTCCTAAGAAGTGTTCTTTCCACTCTTCCTTCATAAAGCCTGCTGACTGACATCCTCACGAATGGTGGCCTATAAGTATAGGATATTACAAAAATGCATGGGTAAAAAGATCTATTTGTGATAGACCAATGGATTTTACTTGAACAGAGTATAGAAAATGCACTGATATTATTTCAGATTCCACATTGCAGTCATAACCACATCAGGCCAATCTGGCTCAACTTTTATGTAACAAAATTGTGAGTTGTTTTTCAGTTGCCATGGTCCCTCAGGTTAAAGGTCCTGTAACCTGAGCATGCCCAGATGAATCAAGCCTTCAACCACCAGCAGAGCCTCAGTGCTTGAACGAAGGAATGGGGGCTGAATTATGAAGGAGACACCCCATGGTAGGATCCAGTCAAATCACACCAGCACCTTCATTGCAAGATCCAATCAGATCACACCTCATCACCCTTTGTCTATAAACAGAGCCCAGCCTCCTTGCTCAGGGACACACTGCTTTGGGAACTATTTTTTCCCAGTGTTATCCTTACTTGTGCCAACTAATAACCTCCCTGGCTGTAAACAACTTAGCCATATCTATTGGCCTGATTCTCGCCAAGCAAACAAATGCAAATATCTGAGAACTAAACTTTAAGACACTGCCACTTGTCCAATTTTGGTGTAGTATCACAGAAGAATATCCACGTGTATCAAACGGTCTGTGAAGCTAGTGAATGATGCCCCATGATCATATCAATGTACACAGCTATGACTTAATAAAAAAATTAAAAAAAAGAAAAAAAAAGAATATCCACAATTAACTAAAAAGACTACTCCCTTTTCCAGCTTCATATATATAAACATGTGTGTGTGTGTGTGCATAAAGCCAGATTTCCTGTATATACTTCAACAAAACAACAAACTAAATGCGGAAGCAGATGAGAGAACTCAGTCGTCTTCTATTAACCAGGTATTAAAGAAATTGAGGGAGGCATGGAGTAAACCAACGCCACTCTTCACATTACTTTTGTTTTGGAAAATAAAGTTATTTTCATAAAAATTATGAAATTAACTAATATAGATTATGGTGCAATGAGTTTATTATAGTTTTTAAGTGAACTAATCAACATCTAATTTTTTTCTCTGTTTTAATTTCTAATAGAGTGATATTGACAGCTACAACCCAAATAAAAACTCTCTGGAGTTCTTGATAATTTTTAAGAGTGTAAAGAATTCCTAGGACCAAATATTTGGGAACTGCTGATATAAATAAATAAGGAGCTGAGACAGAAAACAAGAGTGGGGACAGAGCCACTTGAGAAGAAGCCGCTGGTGATGCCTCTTCAGTCTTAAGGTTTAAGTTGAGATGGCGAAAGAGCTGGAGTCCCTGCTACCGACTGTGACCACCAGCAGCAATAGCTGAAGAAACTTGTTAGAGAGGCAAATTCTTGGGCTCTACCCCAGACCTGCTGAATCTGAAACTCAGGTGAGTCTGATGTACATTGAAATGTGAGAAAGGCCCTGGAAGGAGAACGAGAAAAGGAAACATAATTAGAATGCAGTGCCCTAAGCGCCCGGGGCACAGAGAGAAAGAGTCTTTGTGGAAGACTGGACACTAAAAGGAGCTTTCTTCTTAAAGTGACCTAAGCTGGGTCCCAAGGGATGGGTCAGTGACATCCTGGCGACTGAGAGTGATAGACGCTCCCGAGCTCAGACAGGCACACACAGCAAAATGCAAATAGTTCCAACTTCAATGTGGAGATCAACGGTTGACCAACCTCTTTCTGCAAAAGGACAAATAGTAGATATTTTTATGCCAAGAAGCAAAATCGAGGCTGTTATGTAGGAACTTAACAGGAGAGAAAACTCCTGCCCCACCTTGCCCCATTTTCCTGGGGTAGATCAGTGCCCCAGGCCCCCCACCCCACCTATGCCCAGTAACCGTCAGCTGGAGACATTCTGAGACAAAGAGTGCAGTCCTGAGGCAGTATGGTAAGTTTCATTGTCTGCCCTGGTGACACCCAGATCCCAGCCAGCAATCCCTCCTCCTGGAGAGGCTATCTCAAGTTGACAGGTGGCCAGATGCAAGTCCCAGAATCACGACTCCCATACTGAGATTCCACTTCTTGGTCCCAGCAGGTGCTAACAGCAGAGTCCCCAGTGTGCAGGTGGTGCCCAGAAAGAGGGCCCTGACAGCGTCCAGGCACAGCTGTGGGCCGCAGGGGCAAGTGCTGGGAGTGGATGGGGCAGAGGGTGCTGCGGGCTTGCTTCTGGGAATCTCACAGCCTCCTGCGGTGCCATTCAAAAGTGGGGTGAGTCAGATCTGGGGTATATAAATCATGTGCTAAAATATAGGTTCTGACTTTGTAGGTCTTGATGGGGCCCGAGATTCTGCATTTGTGAGAAGTTCCCAGAGCAGCTACTATTCCCTTCACAAGGCTTTGAGAAGCAATCTCTCTCCCGGGGCTGAAAGGTAGGGGATGGTCTGGTTGGGAGCAAGATTGGAGACCTGAGGAGGGAGTCAGGACGTAGCAGCTGATTCTCAAAACTACATGAGAATCACTATCAGGCTTTTAAAAATATAGATGTCTGGGCCTCAGCCTCAAAGCATTCAGAATCTCCAGTGTGAACAGGAGCTATGTACTATGTTAGATAAGGGAGAAGATAGCATAGACTGAATTCTACTATTAAAATTTGTTTTTGAGGGCGGCACCTGTGGCTCAAGGAGTAGGGCGCCGGTCCCATATGCCGGAGGTGGTGGGTTCAAACCCAGCCCCGGCCAAAAACTACACCAAAAAAAAAAAAAAAAAAAAAAATTCGTTTTGATAGAAAACTCCTACACTGAAGTATTTGATCAAGGACAAAATGGTAAACAAAAACACTAGATCATTTGCAATCTGAGCATGTCACTAAAAACAAAACCGTTTTAGAATTGCTGTATGGAAGCCTTTTTGTCTGTCTTTTATACACGCCTTCAACCAACTCCATTTGTCCCACATATGAGTTCATACCAAGGAGATTCCACAACTTCCCATGGATGAGTTGCAATTCAACTAGAAGTTTTCATCACAATTTATTTCCAGAAAAATGAAAAAGTTGATCCTAAAACATCGTATGGAAATGCAAGGGACCCAGAATAGCCAAAACAGTCTTGGAAAAGAACGACTCATACTTAGAGGACTCATACTTCCTACTTCCAAGAAGCGTGCCAGGACTGTTCAATGCGAAAAGAACAGTCTTTTCAGCAAATTGTGCTGAGGCAAGTGGATGTAACAATGAACTTGGTTCTCTGCCTCACAAGGACGTATTCCTGTGTTTTCCTCTAAGAATTTTGCAGTTTTAAGTCTTATATGTAGGTCTGTGATCCATTTTGTGTTGGCCATTATACATGGCACACTTGTCAGGACACAATTGAGCATACAAGTGTTTGTTTCCAGACCCTCAACCCCATTCCCTTGCTCTGTATATCTGACACACAATGTTGGTTCCTCTAGCTTTGTAGTAAGTTTTGAAGTTGGAAAGTATGCACAAGAGACTAGAAGCACATGCTTGACATGGATGTTTATGGCATCATTCATAACAGGCAAAAGGTGGAAACATCCCAAGTGTCCATCAGTGGATGAATGGATAAATAAAATTTGAGAATTCCATGTAACAGAATATTATTTAGTGATAAAAAAGGAATGAAGTACAGGTGCATGTTTTATGGATGAACCTTGAAACATGCCAAGTGAAAGAAATGAGTCACAGAAGGCACATGTTGTCTGTGTCCCCGTGTGTGGAGTGCCCAGAATAAACAAATCTATAGAGACAGAATGTAGATTATTAGCTGCCGAGGGCTGGAAGTGGGGTGGAAGTGTGACTGCTAGTAAGGGCAGGATTCCTTTTGGGGGTGAGGAAATGTTCTCAGGTTAGATCATGGTAGGGGCTGATTTCACAACTCTAAAATACCCACTGAATCGTTCACTTTATTTATTTTTTTATTAAATCATAGCCGTGTACATTAATGCAATCGTGGAGTACAATGTGCTGGTTTCATATACAATCTGAAATATTTTCATCAGACTGGTTAACATAGCCTTCACGGCACCCTCTTGGTTATTGTGTTAAGATTTATAGTCTACATTTAGTAAATTTCACATGTATCCTTGTAAGAGGCACCATATGAATTGTGTACTTTACATGAATTCAATTTTGGGGTATGTAAATTATATTCTAATAAAGCTGCTTTTTGAAACTCAATCACTTAATCAGAGGCTTTCTATGATACGAGAAAAGCTCTTGCAAAAAATATGTATACTCACTAGCCTATCACTGACTACTAAAATGTAGCAAACTTTCTTTTATATAAATCCTTGTGACTTTGCTTAGTTACACTTGACTTTCTATCTTTCTAGTATATGTATCTCAGTTTGCAAAGCAGTCAGCAAATATAAGTCCTGATAAATACGAATGGTCGATTATAACTATAGTAAATAAGAGAGGGTAATGTAAAAAATACTTACTGTCTCCCGTGAAATCCAAGGAGCTCTGCCCTGGCAGGCGTCTTAACTGTCAGGAGTGTTGTTGTGTTCACACCATGGAAACAGACCCCTCCTTCCTCATGAAAGCCTGCCAATCAACTGCAGCTTCTCCGTCTGGTGGGGTGGGTCTGCCCCTCTGTCACATCCTAACTCTTCCGCAATTCCATTCTTCTTTTTTAGCCCAAATGTGCTGGTCATTGACAGGTTCTTTCAAATAGCATTTGAAGAAAAAGAACTAAAATTTAAAAAGTAACCAATAATTGCCAGTCCACACAAGACTGTGCAGGAGGTAAGCTGTTTAGTAACCGACTGTGCATAGGGGACGTTTGGCCCCTGTGGAATCACGGAGACAGGACAAGAGGGGCCTTCACATTCAGAACCAGCTGTGAGAAGCTGGGCAAGTTCCTTAATGTTGCAGAGCTTCTTTTTTCTTTTTCAATAAAATAAAATTTTAACATCTCTCAGGGCTATTACAGATGGTTAGCTGAAATAATTTATAAAACATTTGAAATAGGGTGGATACTTAAAAAGAAAAACGCCAATAAAAAATCCCTGTTTTCTCCTCACCTCCATTTTTGCCCCTTGCTCTAAGCAAACATCTACTACGTTCACGGCAATGCTGGCCTACAAGACATTTTCCTTCTTCCTCCTTCTCCTTTTTCCACCCTCTTTTCTTCCTCTCTCTTTACCTCGCTCCTATCCTTCCTCCTCCATCCATTTCTCTTTATCTCTCTCCTTCTACTCCCCTCAGTCACCATCTATTTCTCTCTCTTCCGTTCTTCATACACACACACATATACACACGTACACACACACACATATATATACAGAATGATCATAAAGTTCACGTACAATTTAAAATTTACAACTATGTAAATATATATAAATATAAAATTTACAACGATGTATATATATTCCAAAATATATGTAGTAGGGGAATGGACACCATGCTTACGAGGACAGTCACCGGTTCTTAATACATCCAAGGAAACAGCTGGGAGCAGGATGCTCTCCTGGCAAGCCTAGAGAAGTCTTGTAGCTTGAGGGCAAGCCCCCAAGCGACTCAGTGTTCCAGCAAGAGATAAGATCAGCCACTCCTTAGTAAGCAGATGTTAAACCTTAAACATTTTAGGTGCTTCATTGTGGGGGTGTGGGGAAAGAGCACATGAGAAAAGAACACTTGGCGATCCTTAAGCACATAGCCCCTGTACATCATTACTGGGCTTTCCCTATACCTGTTATCCTCTCAATAGCCATTGTGGAGGTTGCTTGAGGCTCTTCCGCACCTCTGGTGAGCCTCACCTCTTGCAAGCTTGTACTTTCAATCAGCGTCCTGCCTGCTTCCTTCATGCGGTCTGACTATATATACCACACATCTGCCAGAAACTCTACTAGGCCTTATGAAGAACAAGACACTCATTGTTCCTATCTTCTTTGAGCTTATAACTTAGAGGAAAAAAACAATAGGCAAATGCAACTTGTAAAGTCAGAACTTGTGTGAGTGCCATGAACAAACACCATGCACAGGCAGAGAATACCAGGAGAGGATGATGGACAACCGACACAGGTGACGTTTGAGCTGAGACATGGCACAGGAGAACAAGGCAGGCATCTGAGCAGCTGGGAGGGTGATGGGGACAGAGGGAGGAGAGAAGCTTGCCTTGCATGAGGAATGAAGAAGAGGAGGACATAGCTGTCTTATGAACTGGGGGCGAGTGGAAGAGGAAGAGATAATAGGGGCCCGGACTTGATCCTTCAGTCCTTCATGGTAAGGACTTTGGATTTTTACTCCAAGTACAAAAAAGGACAGTGATGGTGCAACTTATATTTTCTTGAAAAGTTACTTCGGATGTCATGTGAGGAATGAACTAAAGGAAGAGGAAATTGAAAGCTGGGAGACCACTGAGGAAACTACTGTAAAAGTCCAGACAGCAAAGGATGGTGACTTGGAGACTGGTGGCACTGGAGATGAAGGGAGTGAAAAGAGTTATTTGGCAGGGACTATGGACATGAGTTGTTGATGGATTAACCTTGAGTAGTGAGGGAAAGGGAAGAATCAAGGAAGATCATTGGGTTTCTGGTTTGAAGAATCTGGTGGAAGGTGGTGACCTTGGTGGTGGCAGTGAGGGGTAGGGCCAGGTTGGGTAGTACAAATTGGGTGTTCTGTTTTGATGTGTTAAGTTTGATATACCTGTGGGACATTCATATCTCACGTAGGTATCCAGAGTTCTGTGAATTTTGAGATAAAGATGTATATTTTGGCATCCTCAGCATAGGTGATATTTAAAAGCATAGGAATATATAAGATAACCATAGGATAGCAGCTATGGAGGGGAGACCCAAGCCCTGAGGTCCTGAGATCTAGTAGCAGAGAAAGAATTAGAAAGGAGATTAAGAAGCCAGGGAGGTATAAAGGAAATCAGAACAGAGCCTCACAGTAGCCAAGGGAGAAGTGTGGTTAGTAGGAGAAGTAGCCAACCTCATCAAGACAGCAGAGTTTAATGAATGTCTGTCCCAAGCCAGAAACATGTACGTGATGCCCCTTCCCCATTCTCAAAGAGTTCAGGGTCTTATCACCCTTTCTAAGTGTCATCAAAGTTTCAGCTTAGCTTGATTTCACTGAACAAATACTTGTCAAGTAACTCGTGATGGATCGCGTTATCTGCTGCGTGATAGAAGAGTACAGAACAGGCCCTGCCCTCAAGGAGCTTGTGATAAGGAACAGCTGCTAAGAAGTTATTGTCATTGCCACCAGCAAACCACATGCATCTAGGGCCTCAGTTTCCCTTGCTCCATCTTGCATGTCACCTTCCCCTAATAACAGGTTTCTGACATGCAGCTTCTTGATAAGTCATGAGCCGGCCAAAGGAGTGAGGCAACCAAAGGGAGGTGCCCCAGGACTTCTCACCAGTCAAGAGGGAGCTACTTCATTATATCAAAAAGAAGAAGAAGAAATGCCCTTCAAAGGTACAAAATATTATGGTGTATTCTGAATCAAAAATAATTTTGATATAACACACAAGGCAATATAATAAGTAAAAATAAATACAAAAACAAGCCAAAATAAATCCTGACCTTATAAAAATAGTTAATGATTTGTACTTTGCAAGTAGTAAGATATGCTAATGGAATACTCAAGTTTTATGATGAAAGTTTTTCAGTGCTGACAATGTGATCTTGTGAGTGGATGAAAGTCAAATATTTACGTTCCAGAGTCTCCCACTGATTTTGTGATAAGCTGCAGAGGCCACCTGGGCAGTATCTATAGGTCAGCCATTGATTTTGGTCACATTGTCTCAAGCATTGGGACTAAAATTTCTGGCTGAGGCGAGTTCCAAGAAACCTTTTCTCCATAGGATCAAGGCCATTTTTAGATCAGGAAGGAACTCTGGAGATGATGAGCCAAAACCTCATTTTATAGATAAGAACATTAAAAATTCTGACATTACATTATTTACTCAAAGTAACACTGCTACTATGCTGTAATTCATCCACTCCACCTCCCCCACCCCAGCTAAACACGGTGTGATGCCTCTTCAGGGACTAATTATGGGCTGGGCAGCTGTGCCACCCCCTTGCAGGCTTTCTCATTGCTCTTGACCCCTGGACCACAGGACACTGTGATTCACTCCTACCTCACTCCAGTTCTAAAGAAAATGATTAGAAAAAAAACTACACGGGCATTCTTCTGAGCATTTGAATGCATGTGAACGAATTTAATTGTGTGGGCAGGTACAATTATTATCCCCACTTTACAGAAGAGATAACTGAAGCACACAGTAATCAAGTAACTCGCAGCAGGATACAAAGCCAGTAATCAAACAGGCCAGGCAGTCTAGCTGCAGCACCCATGTTTTCATCCACGGTGCTACACCGAGGTGGTAAGTCAAATGGTATTGAAGTTAAGATTGCTCCACCCGGGAATGGAAGCAATTTTAACTTCAAACCATTACGTATAAGAGACGTAATACCATGCACAGTGAGGTGCACAAAATGGTGATCTGCAAACTAAGAGAGGCAGGAAGGGAATGGAATATTTGTTAAATGCCTTTGTATTTCAGGCACCATTCTAGGAGTTTTGTGGATATTATCTCATCAATCCTAACACCAAACCTGAACTATAGATAGTTTGCAGGTCAGGAAACCAAGGCTCAGAGGGTTTGCTTATACTTAGAAAAAGTATCTCTACTTCTCTACTTCCCATTGAGAATTTAGGGTACGAGTACTGCTCAAACTCAGTGCCTGACGGTGTGACTCACACAGCTCAGATGTGGGATGGGTGGTGGACAGGTGTCCCAGGGCTGCCTGCATCTGGGACAGGGAAGCAAAGAGTTGGGTTCCCTTTGGAATGCTGGATCATTTGTCCCCCTCTGTCTATACACTTTGCAGGGGCTGTCACAGGTCCCCCTAGTCAGAAAGGAGGCCTGGGATGACATCTCGGACCACCTCCAATCAGACTGGAGAAGAGGGAGGTGCTGGATCTGGGATCCAGATGAGCTGGAGGTGTGTACCAGTCCATGGAGGAGTTTGGGGAATCCCAACTCCTTGTTGGGGGTAGGATTTCCAGGCGTGCCACGCTCCTTTAAGATACTGTGAGACCTAGACGAGGCTGTCCTCTCAGCCTCTCAGCTCTCAGAGAAGGTATGTTGTGTCACTGCCCTGTACACTAACTCCTGGATGGGACTTAGAAAAGTGCTCTGTATTCCTGTCGTGAATGCACGTCTCTTCTACCTGGCAGCCCTTGTCCAGGCATATCATCTTTTCTATGGACCTGTTGTCCTGTGTCACTTACCTTGAAGAGCCCCTTTGTGGGGGTAAATTCACAGCAAAGATTTCTTGAGGATTTGACCACATGTGCAAAAAACATCTCTCTATAAGGAGCTATTAATCTAGTTGAGGAAGTAAGGTATTGTGTGATAACATGTGATAGAGAACAAGAGAGGCAGGAAAGCCCTTTAAGATTGGCATTTAGGGAGCAGTAGGTGTGCCAGACTCTACCATCTGTCTCGCCAGATCCACTCTCCATTATTCGGGGAGGCTAAGCTGTATGGATGGCACCCCCAGGCTCTGGTGCTGCTGGCTTCCAGTTGGGCCTGAATAATTTCCAGCAGGAAAATGGAGTGTGGATAGAGCATGGGGTTGGAATATTTAGTCCCTGGGCTGCCATGGGTTTGCTGTGAAGGTCATGGCCCCTGTCAGGGAGGTTCTTCCCCATAGAGTTAACTTCCCCAGGTCCCAACCCCTATTTTCTCTGCTTGCTCCTTCCGGCCAGTGGGTTAAGGGCTCTCCCAGGTGGTCTGTATAAAGGGACTGCACCACGCTTTGTTGGATTCCCTATGTTCTCTTTCTCCTTTGTCCACAGACCCCTTATTAAACACTCATCGAATAATACAGTATGAGCATGCTACCTGCTTGCTGCCAGGACCTGGGCCAATAAAGTGGGAATTATGTAGGCAAAGGGGATGCCACAGCATAAAGTCCGGAATGGCTGAACATACAGGGAGTTGAACTTGGGAGATTTGAATGAAAAAGAGGTTGCAACCAGATCCTGGACGAACACAAATGTCATGTCAGGATGTCTGGACTTGATTTCTCCCTGTGTGCAATGGAAAACACCGACAGTTTCTGAATGAGGAAGTAAAATAATGATAAGGCCATCACTTTTGGAGAAGTAATTTTTCCACAAGAATGTAAAATGTATTCTGGGGGTGACAGACACCTATGAGGAAGGGGAAAGAGAAGGAAAAAAAAATTGCCCATCTTTTCTAACTCAAAAAATTCATTTCTAGGCATTAATCACAAGGACAATTAAAAACATGTGCAGGGTTTTAACTACAAGGCTATTCACTGAAGTACCATTGCAAAAATTAAATGTTATAAACAACCCAAATTTCCACTAGCAGCCTTTTGAACTGATGCTGTAGATGTGGGTTTACTGGCTTGATAAAATGTTAGTATTGTGTTGCCAGGTGAAAATAGAACCTTAAAAAAGGACAAATAATTTCAATATATGTGTGGAGAAAAGCTTTTAAAAAGGATATACACTGTATTAACAAATACTATTTTTTCTATAAGAAGCATGTTTAACTTGTGTAAGCAAAAAAAAAAATCATTTCATAATTATGAAGGGTAGAGGGCCTTGAGTAGTGTGACAACAGTAAGAATGGGAGGAAAGGCTGGATGGCATTGTGCATGTAGAATCAAATGACTCAGCAACGAGATAAAGGATCTGGGTGACTGAATCATAGTGCCATTGAAAAAAACATGGGAGGCTTGGACCTAGCACAATGTAATACCTCCTACATCTTGGTGGAGGTTTGTAAGGGGTGTTATTAATGACTAGAGTAAGGAAAAGGACCTAGAGCCCGGTTAGGCAAGCCAAATGGTAAAAACCAGATACTGAGTGCATACAAAACAAGCCAGGATTGTACAGGGACTCTAAGTAAACCATGTCCATTGCCAGTAAGGAACGAAGGCTGAGCCTGGCCCTAGATAATAAATTTTGGAATTGGCTGAAACATTAAATAAAAGATTCTTCATCTTCTCTCTTTCAGAAACTCAGAGTCATGGCTATCCTGGACCTGCTGTCCTCTGGAAGTGCTTCACCTCTGAGCTCTCGGAGTGGTGAGTCCCAGCCTCTGACCATGATAGTCTACCTCCCTACTTCTGCCACTGTGCCCTGGGGGTTCCTTCCAACCCACCCAAACCCAGTATTTTTTAGTTTTTTCCAGCTATTCATATACATATTCATATATAGATGAATTATCTTATCTCTCCCACAGTTATTTATGCGTGTATGTAAAATATCTGTATGTATGTGTAGAATTTATGTGCATGTGTTTCAGAAAAACTCAAATCACATTTTTGTTTTGTTTTGTTTGTTTTTACACCACAACATTCATCAACACGGAAGAAGACTTCTGTGACTAAATGTGTGTTAGGGAAGTTCTCCCCACCTCCAAGTGAGCAACAGTTTTGCAATGGACACTGAATCAGTGTCCTCCAATTTAATCCCAACACTGTCTATCTAGAGACACTGTCTATTAGATCTTACAGATTGAGGGCCCAATACTGTCTTCCCCCCCCCTGCCCACTTTAGATGCCAGTCACAAGTTTAGGCCTCTGGAACCTTTGATCGACCAGTGGCTTTTGATTAACCAGAGCAGCTCACGGAACCCAAGGAAGGACTTACTGGTTGGTTTATTACAAACAATATAACAAAAGATGCAGGTGAAGAGCTGTGTAGGGCAGGGTATGGGGAAGGGCCAGCGAGGAGTTTCCATGCCCTTCCCTCAGGTGCCACCCTGCTGGACCCTCTGCATATCGGCTATCTAGAAACTCCCCAATCCCTGTCTTTGGAGGTTTTATGGTGGCTTTGTTACATAAACATGATTGACAACCATGTAGAGATATGACTACACAAAAAGTACCAATATGAACCCAGCAAGGCCTGTCTAGATGCTCCTTGGCCTCTATGTAGCATTCCTTCCTCTCCAGGGCATGGAGCAGGACCCTCTCTGGAATGAAGGTCCTTGATCAATAATCAGATTAGAGTCCTGCCTTGGGCAGGTGAAAGAAGGACAGGAGAAGGTCAGAGAGAGAGATTCTGTTTCCCAATGCCTGTTCCTGAGGCCTAAAGTGCCCAACCTTACAAAAAAAGACTTTAACAAGGGTTATGGGAGTTATGAGCCATGAGCCATGGATGAAAACCATGTATATAAAATAACAACATATATATGTATAAACTGTGCATATGTGCACGCCTTAATAGCTAGCATCTATCAAGTGCTCACTCTGCTTATCAAACATTGTTCTAAGCCCTTTCCATGGATTATTTTTTACATCTATTATTCCTTTTAATCCTCACTACAACTCCATGACCTAGGTTATTTCCATTTTACAGATTAGAAAACTGAGGGGTTAAAGGACTATGTAACTTGCCCAGGGGCTTAGAAGTAGTACAGGTAGAGCTGGATTGTCTGACTCTGCCCTCTTAATCACTACGCTTACATCTAGAAAAGTCTCTGAAAGATATGTACCAAACTGTTAAATAATTTTCTAATGAGGTTGGGGTTTCAGGGCAACCTGCATGTTCTATTTTTTTCTGTTCTGTTTTGATTTCTAGCAATATGAATATTACATTTTAACTAGCAAAAAATGCTATCTTTTCAAATTACCATCAGTTCCCTCATTTTCTTATCTTTAGCACACGTGGTGCGCTACAAGTTCTGTGTCTGGACTGTGCACTGAATACAGGGGAGTAACAATGGCAGGGCTTCTGTCCTCCAGGTGCTCACTGTCCAGACTCTGTTGCTGTACCCAGAGGACTCTTTTAGGAGCTCCAACTCACCTTTTCATCCTTACTTTTTCTCTGTTCTGTCCCTATATCTAAAGCATTGGTAACCACAGTGGAGAAGTTGACATTCCTAAGGTACGTCGTTCACTTTTAGGCCCCTGAGCATTTGCTGCCATTCTGGGACTTCCCTCTTCTGCTCATTTCAGGTAGAGCCACTTTTCCTGGGGTCCCATACAATGAGCTGTCCCTGATGCCCACACCTTTCCCAAGACAATTAACCTCACTTTGCTGAACTCCCACATTCCTCTGGGTTTGCCTACATAGGCTGGCACTTTATGTTGCTATTTCCTTATCCTCCTTGAAATGGTACCTGCCATAGAGTTGTCCACTGAGTACATTGTTACAATTTAATCAAATATCTTGATAGAAGGGAAGAACCATCACTTCACTCATATTAGGAGTAAATCAGCACTGCTGTGTTGGTGAGAAGTGGGACTAGAAAGTGAGAGGTAAGAAATAGCTCAACAAAGAATCAACTCATAAAAACAACTACATTATTTTTTTCTTTGCTTTATAAAACTAAAACATAACCCATAGCAGACTTATGTATGTACATATGTATTTTGCATCCTCTGTTGCCCAGGCTAGAGTGCCGTGGCACCAGCTGAGCTCATTGCAACCTCAAACTCCTGGGTTCAAGCAATCATTCTACTTTAGCCTCCCTGGCAGCTGGGACTACAGGCACCCACCATAATACCCAGCTAGTTCTTCTATTTTTATTAGAGATGTGAAGCTCCACATACCCTGCCCTACCTTGCTCAGGCTGGTCTTGAACTCCTGAGCTCAAGGGATCCTCCTGCCTCAACTTCCTAGGGTGCTAGGATTACAAGCATCAGCCACCACGCCTGGCCACTCACTTTATAATCTGTATGCCTGAGTTGACTTGTCCTTTTGGAATGTGAAGAATATTCTTTATTAATTCCATTTATTAGGGTCACCAGATATAATACAGGATGCTCAGTTAAATTTGAATTTCAGGTAAACAGCAAATAATTTTTAGTGGACATAGGCTCCAAATAGTACATGGGACACTTATACTAAAGAGCTATTTGTTGCTTATCTAAAATTCAAATTTAACTAAGTGGCCTGAATTTTTATTTGCTATAATTGGACACCCTATCCTTCTCAAAGTACTTCTCCAGGCACTAATCTGCCTAATGTCAACCACTGTGGAATTCCCCTCAGAAAATATGATCTGATGACAATGGGAGCTGGTATATGTTGCTGGCAATAAGAGAAGCGAATAAGCTATTTCACACTTGTTTTCAACACCTCCCCTCAAAGCCCACCACTTTTTTAGGTGTGGTATTGAGTCTCTTAAGTTCATCTGGTCGTAAGGGGAAACAAAAGAAGGCCTTCAAGATCTCTTTGGCAGGGTGTATGTATACTCTTTTAGATTAATATTCTGGGGCATTTTGTTTAACAGTGAGTTAGTTTAAAAAGTACAGGAAAATGCTATTAGACTGATGTAGTTTTTAAGAACTTTTATCTGTTGTTAGGTTTAAATAAGGAACCGCTTTTTTACAGCTGTTAGTATCTGATAACCCACAGGGGCTGGATGGTTCCCCTGTGTCAGGCTCTGTCCTAACCATTTCCTAAGTATTTGCATTTCATTGTCGCAAAGTGCCTCTGACAGGCTGAGTTTGATTATCTCCACTTTAGGGATGAGTATACTGAGAAGCAGATGAAGAACTTGCCCAAGGTCACATGGCTTACGTAGGAGAAACTAGCTACAACCCACGTCTTCTTACTGCCGAGTCCTCAGGTTCAAAATAAAACAAATAACATTTCATTTTCAGTTCTGGCACCTCACCAAGAAACAAACTTTTTTAAAATATAAACTTTTAATAACGACACACATAAACCTCTGACTACTTTGCCTGAGTTTCTAGCTGACGTTATAAATGAATGCTTCTTAATTTATCATATATCATCGAGAAGCAAGCACTGGAAAATGAAGGAAGGCGTTAAGCTCTAAATAACTTTGAGTTAAACGGAGCTGTAAGATGACCCTTTCTAACAACGGTTTCCCCTGAATATGAGGCGCTATTCCTGATTGCCAGGGAGGCCTTCCAATCCGGAGCAGAGTCCGCACAACTTCTGAATGGGCACCCGGCGTGCGGTGTACTGGAGCACCCAATGCGCAGACTCGGAGAAATGTAGTGAATTTAGAGAACATAATGAGACAAGCAAAGTGAGCTTGAGGTGGATTCCGCACGAACAAACAGATCTGATCAGAGTCAGGTGTGAGAGCAGGAACTGGGAACACAGCTCCGCCGAGGCATGGTGCGGATCCACCCGGGTCGAGGCCGCTAACCTAACCCGCCGGGCCAGGCTACGGGACGCGGTCCTGGAGAGCACACAGGGCGCACCGCAGCGCGCTCGGGCGGGCGGTCGCCGCTGCTGGCGGGAGGCCGGCGGTCGCACGCTCCTCCCCGGCCCCTCCCCCGCCGGGGTCCGGCGAAAAGGCCGCGCGGGGCGGGCCCAGGGCACAGCCCACCCTCCAGCTGCTGGTCGGAGCTGCCCCGCCGGAGCTGCCCTGCCGCCCCGCGACCGCGGTGACTGCGGCTGGCCAGAGGCCCGCGGTGCCGGCGGCGAGGAGCAGTCGGGTTTGGCACGCTTGGGTCCCGTCGGAGCGCAGCGGATCGTGCCCAGGGACCCCGGTTGCCCCACCCCGGGCGAGGAGGGGCAGGGGCCGGCCAGACCCAGAGGACCGACGCGGGCGGGAGGCCGGGCCCCGGAACGGAGACTGGCCGGCCGCGGGGAGCCGCCTGGGCCCGGTCTTGGGCTCACCGCCCGGCCGCCCTCGGAAGCAGCGCTGGGATCGTTGCGCGGTAGGTGATGGAATTCCAACCCGGTTCTGCGGAACCTTTTCCTAACAATTCGGAGCTAAGGCGGGTACTCAGGCCAGAGGGACAGGGAGCTCGGAACTTTCTCATCAGTGGGTCTCCTACTTAGAGGTTTGGAGCCGGGTTCTGACTAGCTCTGCGGGAACCAATCAGGGCAATACCTCCCCCGCCCGGCGCCCTGCCGCTGGCCGGACACAACCAGGGCTGTTCCACTCTGAGTCAAGGCCCGGTTTTTTAAAAGTCAGTAAAATTAGGAAACCAAAAAACATCGTCTATCTCATCGTCTCATGGACCTGCTACCAGGACCTTCTGTCGCGAAAAATGAAAAGTTCATTTTTCATTTTCACAGATGCCTGTGGTTCTCGGGTTCCCTGCGGAGGCAGTGAGGGAGGGCGGAGAGGGGCGTGGGGCTCCTAGGTGGGAGCTGGCTACCTTTAAAGGGCACACAGACTCAGGTTTGGGAGGGGCGTGTTAACAAATCAGCCTTGCGCTGAATTACCTTTGACCCAAATGAGAATGCTGAGCTGGGAGACTGGTGTCTGTATGAGAAGGAGCTGGAAAATGTATCCCCCGAGGCTCTGGCAATCCCAAGAGGCTCCAGACCTAATTTTGGGCTGGCATTGAATTCGGGGATGTAGGCATTAGGCATAGGCCTGGACCAAGAAGGACATGGCCTTCTGGCCCAGGGGCACTGCCCAGCTGCCAGCACCCAGGCAGATCTCTTCCCAGAGGGAAACCTGGTCGCCCTACGGAAGGCGGGGAGAGAGCCGCCGCCTTGGCCTTTCCCAGCGTGCCTGCTCCGTGCACTTGGCGTTGAGGGTGCTTCCCCTAAGCTGCTGCGGGGGTGATGATGTTCTTCATTGAACTGAGCCCTCCGTTCTCAAGGCTAGAACCACAGCCTGTCCCCGCAGACTGTCGCTGCCAGTTATGCCACAGAGGCTGAAGGAGCAGAGTCAGGCAGGATGTTAATCTGGTTCAGCCACTCCTTGTTGAGAAATCCCTTCTGAGGTGTGGAGGGCTTGCTCAACACCGCAGGACTTTTCCCTCAAACCGAACCCCGGCAGCGGGGTCCTTATTTCCTCCCCATTGTTTCTCTGTGCACTCTGTACTTTAGTTGTGAGGAACAGCCATGGATACCACCACATTCCCTCATCAGTCACGTTTGCAGAAGAACAAAATTTATCGCCCTCTGGAGGCTCCCTTAGCATGGACCATTAAGAAAAGAGCCCACCCGGAGCAACTGGAGGGGGAGCCCTGGGAAGGACAGATGGAATTTAGGGGTCCCCTTAACCCATGTTCCTTTTCCTGACACCCCAGAAGGTGGATATTTCCTGGAAAGGAAGGAGATTATCAGGTTATTTATATAGATTCATGTTAACCCTGCTTTTTTCCCCCAAGATCTATGATAATGAGCCTGACTGAACCCTCAAAACGTTGATAAATTTCCATAAAAGCAAATAAAGCATTAAAGAAAAAGTATTGAGTGTCAAGGCATTGAAGGGGAAAATGTCGTTCTAAAATTACCTTATTCCAGAATTCTGGGGCCGCTTTGTGGCTTGAGGGCATGATCAGTGGGTTCTCACTGCCTTTCCCTGTGAAGCTGGGCTCTGTTACATACTCACTGGCGCTGCGCTCAATTTTATGGGAGTGAGTCATAACACACTAATAGAAACAGGCTAATAATTATAGGCATGTAGGTTTTTGTTTTAAAATAAATTTAGTAGTTGAGGAGAGGGAAAAAAATCTACTATAAGAACGGATGTTCATTGAATTAAGTGGGCTGGTTGGCTCCTAGAAGGAGCTGTATTCATTCATTCCATTCATTTCAGAACATACATGTTTATCGTGCAGTTCTGAGGTGCCAGGCACTGAGTATAGGGCAGTGAGTAAGACAGATACGTCCTCTGCTCTTATAGAAGTTCACAGGGCTGAGCAAGGTGAATCTATAGTGAAACATGTTTTGAAGGAAAGCAAAAGCAAACAAAGGGCTATGGTAGAGTGTTGTTTTGTAGGAGAGTGTGTGTGAGTGGGTGTGTGCGGAGGACAGGTGGGAGGGGCTGGATTCTTGAATTCTCTGAGAGATGGCCTTAAGATGAGACCCCAGGAAGGTAGATGATTGTTCCAGCAGAGGAAACCACAAGTGCTAAAGTCCTGGCCTTGGAGACAAGTGGTATGTTGGAGGCACGGTTGGAAGGCCATTGTGGCTGGAATTAGGGGAAGGAGGGGGAGAGTTGGAAGAGTGAGGTTGAGAGGCATCAGCTGGTCACCAAGAGCCTCATAGGCCAAGCTAAACAGTTTGGATCTTATTCTAAGTGGGGTAACAAACCAAAAGAGAGTTTAAGGCGCAAGTGTGACATAATGGATTTACATTTTTTAAGAGATTACTCTGGGTGCCATGTGGAGAATGGATTGTGGGGGAAAAAGAGGTGACATTAGGAAACCAGCTGCAGTTCACTAATGGTCACCTAGTAGAGGGTGAAGGCCATCAGAGGGTGTTAGCTATTTTTTGAAGGTAGAGTGCAAAGTTAATGTTTCTCTGTCTCAAATTTCCCATCTAAATTTGGGGAAAAGGGATGACATTGCTACCGTGGTCCACCTGTAAAACAAAATAAGCTAATGAATAGGCTCTTAAAGATATGTAAGATTTTATTCCTATTATTATTTGTTCATATCATATTACATTGAATTCCTTGGGCTTCATTTTAAAATTTGTTCTAATTAATTTGAATATATATTTTGTTTTGCTTTCAATAAACAATTTATTATACATAAAAATATTTTGTTCTGTTGAGAGCATTGGAAACCTTTAAGAGTTACCAATAAAACATACCATTATAGAATATAGTGAAATTAATGCTAAAAATAAAAGCTAACATAATGCTCAGGTGAAATAAAAAAAACAATATTTGAAGCTGGAAATTGGAAACTTAAAAAAAAATTTTAGACAGATTCGCTTTTTTCCTGGATACAGCTGTACAGACACCTGCAGGTCATTTAAAAAGTATATATGTGACAGCAGAATTTCTGGAGAGGGCATGGAAGGGAGTGGAAGAGGATTCATTCCCTTAGTGAGGCATTCTCAGAGGAAACTCTTGAACTTTCTTTGGTTGATCACTAAGTTTTAGGGCATCAGGATGAATTCTGAAGCTGTTCACCAACTGGGGCAGGGATGTCTTCTGAGGGACAGGACAACAAACAGCCACAAGGCAAGGTTGTTTCTTTTTCCTGACTCAGGCTGACGTGCAGTTTACTAAGAGATACATCTGTTTAGAGAAAAACAGTCCCTTCCTCATTTATGTTGTGGGCAGTGGAAACTTCAGCTCCTTGTGACATAGTAGTCTCTGGGTGATTTTCGGTCACCAGAGCCCATTAATTATTTGTTGGTCAGTGTGTTTGAATGTCAGCGTGCAGTGGCTCATCTAGGGACTCAGACTGTAGACAGTACGGGAGAGTAATTCTGGGATCAGTGTGATTTCTCTTTGCCATGCCTGCCAGCCTAGTTCCTTAGGATTCTGGGGGGAGTGGTTGGGACATCTTTAAGGAAGAGTTTTACAGTTTCTTTGGGGACCAGAGAGCTATTTTGTTTGACTTGTAAAATACTTTGAAATGCTGTATCAGTTGCTGTCCTTTAAAAATCAGTGAATGTTTTCTTGAAAACAATCAGAAGTTGTAGTCACACGGTGCTGTCTTTCCTACTTGGGAGCAGTCAACTGGAGTACCCTGGTGGTTGCCTCTTTTGGATGGTCCCATTTGCCACAGTCCCCGCGAGTCCTTACTCTAGTACATGGGCCTGTTTAACTCATTTAAGTTGCTTAGCTGGCCTTTATAGACTTCTGATTTTTAACCTCAGGTTTAGGGCTGTTTCGTCACCTGGTTCAAACCTCAATCAAACATAGGGCTCCCAATTCCTGTACCATTGCATGTGCCCCCAGACCCGTACTTTTCTTCTCCTCTGGCAAAGAGAATAATGCTAATTGTTGAAAAGCTCCTGTTAATAGAGGTCTACAATCTGGGTCCACAGAGAGCCTGTCTAGGACTTTTGCACAGAACTGTAGCTGTCACATGCCATCTGGGTTTTCCCCATGGTAAACTTCCCTCATTCTTCAGCAGCTCCTTGTGTGACTGGTTGCCTTGTTTTCTTATCATGCTGATTATTGTTGGGCTGTTGTCCCTTTGTATGACCTTTCACCTGCTAAAATCCCTGTTGTCCCACCAATGAAATAAGACGCAGTCTAACTAGTGCAGAATGCAATGGGACGGTGGCCTTCCTCTCGCTAAGATGTTTTACTTCTGTTATACAACCTAAGATGTCTTTAGGGTTTTCTTGGCCGGCCCATTTTTTATTTTTACTTTTAGGGCTTATTTTACAGTTAGATCATTCCTGAGAGTTTATAGGGGAACTCTTCAGTGTATGACAGCCATGTAACTAGGGAGCAGTTGTTTTCAATTGGGAGTGATTTTTGCCCCCCACCCCCCAGCCAGGGGACACTTGGCAGTATCTGGAGACTCATTTGTTTGAGGTGTGCTACTGGCGTCTAGTGGGTCGAGGCCAAGGATGCTATTAAATCTTCTACAGTATAGATTTCTTTTCTTTTCTTTTTTTTTTTTTTTGTAGAGACAGAGTCTCACTTTATCGCCCTTGGTGGAGTGCTGTGGCATCACACAGCTCACAGCAACCTCCAACTCCTGGGCTTAAGCGATTCTCCTGCCTCAGCCTCCCGAGAAACTGGGACTGCAGGCGCCCGCCACAACGCCCGGCTATTTTTTGGTTGCAGTTTGGCTGGGGCCGGGTTTGAACCTGCCACCATCGGTATATGGGGCCGGCGCCTTACCGACTGAGCCACAGGCGCCGCCCCTTCTACAGTATAGAGAACAGCTAGCCAGTCGGCAGTGCTGAGGTTGAGAGTCCTTGCTTTAGAGTCAGGGCCTGGGTTCAGATCCTGGTTTAGCTATTTCGTATCTCTGTGATCTTGGGCATGTTATTTGACCTCGTGGTCTCTGTTTTCTCACTGTACATTGACTAGCTCTGAGGACTAAATGAGTTCCCTCATATAAGATGCTGAAAACGGTGCCCCCTCAGAGTAAGCTATCAGTATTGCTAACTGCCACATAAACACCATCTCACTTATCTGCCTCACTTTGTTCATACTGGTTTGTACAGAAGACATCAGATAAGTGAGTCAGTCAAGGCTATGAGATAGCACTTCGTTTCTAATCTGGTCTGTAGGAGGTGCTCTGGTGCGTTTGGATGTTTTTAGGAGCTAGCAAGCATTTCTAAGACTGCCTTCTATCCATGGCCCCCATTATCATTTTTTTCATATTCTTTTAGTAGTTTAATCTGTACTGGGGCATAGATTTAGATTTAATGGTGCATTCCCTTTTTGCAGAACATGAACACTGAATTCTTTTAGTGAAAGAAAATCCATGCCTATTGCTTGTTCAGCCCCAGGCACCTGCATCCCACACACCAGTCACTACAAGGCTGATGTGGAGTAATAATAATACTCTTCTAAGTTCTCACATCCCTATAATAGCCACATCATCAGGGTTCCTCCTTGACAGATGGGGAGAGAGAAGCAGAAAGTATGTAAAAACTCAGCTACAATCACCAAACCTGTAAGTTGCAGATTCAGGATTTGAGCTTTGGCTGCCAGAAGTTACAGCTACACTTCTAAACTGCTCTATTATTCTGCCACAAGGTAGGTTTTCTCCAGGAGTCTACTCATGACCTTAACCTTTTATGCATACAACTCTCAAGAGATCCAGTTACTCTTACTCTTATAAATAATATTATATACATGGGTGTGTGTGTATGTGTTATGATTCTGCTGTGTTTCATTTGTGCATTATTTCATAAGGGTAAGGGTTGATTGTGGCTTTAGTTTTTCATAATGCCAGGACCTCTGATCCTTTAAAAAGAAACCATAATTATTCTTTAGAAAAATCATTCTTCATTAACTTTAAGCTCACTGGAAGACTGCGGGGAGTACAGTAGCTGGGGTGTCAGTGCCAGGTGAACCTGTCTGGGCAGGAGCCTGAAGGATTGAATCAGAGCGTAAGATCAGGAACTCCCAGCATGGCGGTAATCTACCCAGTGATCTTAAATTTTCTTTTCCTTTTTTATCTTTAGACCGTGGAGGGAAGCAGACATCTAGACATTTGCATGTTAGATGCATTTCAAATTTCAAATTCCTGTTTTCAAAATGGAGGGTAGAAGCAATTAATTTTATTTTACTTGTAGCTTCTAAGTACAGTACTCGCACTTATAAATAGTTGTGCTATTAAAGTACTTCCAAAACAGGGAACTGTTTCTTATTTTGTTTTGGGTTTTTTTTTTTTTTGACTACCTCTTTTCTTAGGTTGTGAAATGATTATGCAAGAATTATATATACTGTGCCCAAAATGACAGGAGTTGGGCACTTCTGCAGAAGTCACTTGAATGTCATACATTTGAGATGATGTCTAGAATAAGTTTTGATTCCATTAGCTAATATGCTAGAGAGAATATAATTTTAACAGAGTAGGCATTATCTTTTCTCTTTTTTGGGTTCAGTATGAGCAAGTATCTAACAAGAAACTTTTTGCAGATGCTTTTAAAAAAAATCATAAGTCTTCGATAAAGACAAACATATCCATCCCTTTCTCAGCATCCATGGCTTCTGGCCAGTTAGCAGTGTGTGAATTCCTCTCATGACAGAGAACTCTCTACGTGGTGTGGTAGACACTACAAATGACCTAACTATGGAAACTTTCTTCCTTTTAATGCCCAGGCATCTGCCTCCCTATAACATGTTTCAGAATGAAACAAATATTTCTTCCTTATTAAAGGAAGGTAAAGTTGCCCCATCATCCTTAGCCTAAGATTTCTCAACTACCCCCTTTTTGACATTGGGGATAGTTCTGTGTCCTGTGCACTGCAGGTTGTGTAGCAGCACCCCTGGCCTCCACCCACTACATTCCAGTGGCACCTCCATCTAGAATATCCCCAGATACTGCAAGTGTCCTCTGGGGAAGTCAGTACTATGGGGTGATGTTCTAGCTGCCTTCTCCGGCCTTCATCTCATTGTGAAATACCCAAAGCAAAAGATTTTATCTTCTTCACCATTCAGCCTAGCAATGGGTCAGTTTTGAGATATTTAAACCACTTTCTTTGACTTTAGTTTCATTTACTAAATTGGCCCCTTATTTGTTCTTTAGTCTCATTCTGTAACCTGATATGCTCCATATTAGTTTTCTATTTTTGTGATAACAATTTACTATACACTTGGTCACTTAAAGCAAAACAGCTTATTATCTTATGGCTCTGTAGGTCTGAAGTCTGACGTGGCCTCAGTGGGCTAAAATCAAGGTGTTGGCAAGGCTGTGTTCCTTCCTTCTCCAAGGAGAATTTGTCTTCTTACATTTTCCAGATTCTAGAGAACACCCACATTTTTTCCCTCATGCCCTTTCCCCCCTCCTTCAAAGCCAGCCATTTAAATGGATTTAAATAGAATGTATTATCACATCATTTGGACCTCCTTTTCTGCTACCCTCTTCCACTTTTAAGGACCCTTGTCATTACATTGTACCCACCCAAGATAATCCACGATAATCTCCCTAATTTAAGGTGTATTGCTTAGCAAAATCACTTCCACCCGTGATCTTATTTCCCTTTGCCATGTAACATAACATATTCATATGTTCCAGATTTTAGGATGTAGACATTTTTTGGTAGTGGTGGTGATTGGGGTGGGGTGTGTTATTCAGTCTGACACCTGTTCCCATTCCAAAAGTTAATAAGAAAGAATTTGGTAAAGAGAGCATTGACACTGGTGAAGGAGCATTTTCTTTTCTGACTATCAACAACAAGAGAGTTGAGGCATACTTGCTTTATTCTCTTGCCAGGAATGGGTTTTACTTGGATGGTGTACTTGTCAGCTCTTAATAGAGATTCCAGAAACTGGATCTTTTGCTCGTCTTAAGTTTCAAAAAGGGAAATTATGCCTGACAGTGACAAATGGGTTAGTGGCAATCTTGGTAGTACGTACGTGGAGAGCTCAGCTGAGGTCTGAGAAATAAGTAGAGAGCTGTGTGGTTCCCATGGGAGACATGAAGTTCACAGAACAGAGGCAGGAAGGTGGTATCAACTTTTAATGGATTTAAATAGACTGTTGTATCTTAGTGCTCATTGAAAGGCCTTTCTTGATAGCCAGGATCATATTTTAACTAGTGGTCAAGGGGCCAAAACTGAGGAAAATTATTTTCAAGCTTTATTATTTAAAAAATTATTGATTGTTAAAGTCTGTTGCTATCAATTTATAATATTGAAAAGAGAAAATGAGAAAGGAGGATTTAAAAATTACCTTTAATTTCTAACTATACAAAAGAAGATAAACTTTGTAAACACTTGTTATTTCTTTATATTGTTTTGCCGCTGCTGCTCTTTCTTCTTATTCTTTTCTTTCGTGTATTTGGGATGGACAATTCTCCTAGTTTTCTACCTTCATTTTACTTAATATTTAAATATGAACGCTCTTCATGATCTCAACAAATAGGGACTTACAAGTCACTTTTTAAATGATTTCTTGGTTAGGGAATGGCACTTTCTTATAAAAGATGTGGAACATAATGGGAAAAACATCCATAACCCTTTTAATAACAATTGCTTTTTTAGTATGAATTTTTACATGACAATTTTATATATTTTTTCAATTAAAATTGCATTGTAAAGAGTTTCTTGCTTTGTTACTATCATGTTAATAACTGAATAGAATCCCATTTGATGATATCCCTGATTGACATTTGTGGGGTTTCCATCATAGCTGTGTACACACGTATGTGTTGGCACTTACAGAGTTGGAATAAACACTGTAGTGCATTAACTTTTTTAAGTTTTATTTTGCTGTATATAAGATTTTTTTCTACTGATCCCATAAATTTAATTAAAAAGTTAAGGGTATAGACAATTTAAAGCTTGTCAAATTGCCATTCTAAAATCAGTGTATACCCATTGGCATTGCTGATTTTATTTTGATAAAATTTGTAGTTTTCAGGCATATGTCCTCTGTTCCCAGGCTGTCGGGGTACCAGTTATTGATCTGTTTGGCTAGTTACATCTTCCTCAATGAAAGCTACATTTTAGTATTGGCCAGTGGTGGCTGTGGTAATGGACTTTCTTAGCATTATGATTATGAAGACTGGGGTGTTAGTGTACCACCTTAGATTCTTCAGTTCTAAGAGAGTGTTTAAAGGTTCCTACTTCTCAAATGTAAATACATTTCTAGCTAACCTGTACCTTATGGTTGAAAAAAGGGTGCTTACATGTGGAAAGAGAAATGTAAGCGTTAAAAGATTTTTGGTGAATTAGTCTTCTCTATTCAGATTCGGAAGCTTCTATGGTCATCCTCTCAGTGATCTCAATGACTGTTAGAAGAAAAAAGAACTCTGTGTCCAAGGGAGCCAAGGACGTGGGGTTGTTTATAGTAGTGCTTTGTTCAGAAAAGCAGGAAGAGCTGTTTTTATTGTAATACCGTGGGAAATGTTTATCCCTATTTATTTAAAATTATAATACTTCTATAGAGGATTGGCAGTTGCTTACAAAAAATCCCATCAAATAATAAAACAGTTTATATATGAAATAAAGTAGAGAGATGGATCAGAAACCAGAGGAATGTATGAAGGGAATACCAGGTACATAGAACTGTGGGAAATTTTAAAAAGATGAAAGGTATTGTATTTGGAGAAAGAAAATGGGTAAGATCAGATAGCCAATGTTATAAAGCAGTGTATGAATTAAATGCAAAGTAATAGTGTGGACAAGCAAGAGGTTTGCAGAGAGGAAAGGGTGAAATTTGTTCCAGAACCAAATCAGAGGCGAAAAGCAGGGCTTCAGGAGGGAATGTAATTTCATTGTTCTCTGTTATCTTTGGAGAAGACTGTTTTCAGGTCCTCAATTGTAAGGAATAGGAGGGCAGATGGCAGAGGGTGTATCTATTAAAGCAGAGACTTTAACCTAATGGGGGGAGGTGTACTAAAGAGTAAGGGGCTACCACAAAATCACTAGGACACAAATACAGCTGAACTGCGGTCATGGGCACAGCTATGATCAATGAACAGTTTGAAGCTCCAGACCCTCCTAAGCGCCATCTCCCTTAACACCCAACACATCCACACATGCACATGCACATGTGTAATCGGACTACGAACCCACCATCCTGCAATGCAGAAGTGATTCCTGTGTTAATACAACACACATGGATGGTACCTCTGGTGGGGGAAAGGCCCTCACTGCTGGGTGTGGGGAATATCATTCCCTGTAGGACAAAAGTCCAAACTCAGATGTATTGCGTGCAAGGTTCCCTGGGTTTCTGACCCCTACACTTGAGCTTCCCTCTCGCCCCTTCCTAATACCCCTCTCCTAACACCTCCTGCCACCCATCTTACCGAGTCCCTGGCTGCGTCACCACGCTGCTTCCACGTTTCCTCTGCGTGAAACCTTCCCTCTTCTTCCCACAAGCCCAGGTCAGTCCACTAACGCTGCGCTTCTCACAAGGTCAGCTCCCCCAGGAGCTCTTCTGAGGAGGCTTTGCATACCTTCTAGCACCACCCACCCCCAGAACTGGCCACTCTCCTTTATGCCTGCACCGAACCCATTCCTATTAAAACATCTCTTACTCCAAACTACACTTTAAAAACATCTGCGGTCTTTTCTGTGCCTTCTCAGCACTTACCCAGAGCAAGATGAAGATGCTTACAAGCCACAAGTGCTGCCCCTACCATAGCATCCTCATTCTCTACATGGAATTTAAGATAAAGACAGCACTTTGCCAAAAAATGAAAAGAAAACTCATGTCTATTGAACTGAGAATAACTCATTTCTGTTTCCGATTAAAGTATTTGAAGTAAGTTTGTTGCCTGGCACCTGGATGGTGCTTAGGAAATGCTTGGATGGGTTTACTAGTGGATGGTCTGGTGCGTAGGCTATTGTGGTACAATATACTGTGGAAAAAGTAGGCACCCCAGGAGAGGAGCAAGGACAGTGCGGTGGCATTATAGGGAGGAGGCAGCAGCTTCTGGCTGGGGAATTTGGGGAGAGCAGGGGGGAGCAAGATCTTCAACTGGACTGATTGGAGAGTAAGATGAAAGGTGTATCACAAGTTGAATGCATTCATGAAGGTCACACATCTAACATATTGGAGAAAAAGGATGAAAGGGGTTCTGAGGCAGGCATCTGGGGGAATGGATGGAGGGGTGAGTATGGCAAAGTATTTCTCATATGGCAGTTGGCCAGGGAAAGAGAAGAAAATAAGTAGATAGTTCATCTGTAGGAGCATTTATTTAAGTATATTAAGGAACACTATTTATACAGCCAACAATAGTGTTTTAACAACATTGAGAAGATAGGGAAGAGATGGGGACGGTGTTAAGAGTTAAGATCCCTGGATAGTATCTGAAATTGTAAATTAAAACAGCAGTGTGTCTTGGTTCTCTCATTTTGAATTACAATAGAAATAATAATAAAGAACAAGTAGAAAGATTAAAAAAAAAAAAAAGAATCACACATCTTCGTAAACCTAAAAAAAATAAAAAGAAACCAGAAAACATCCTATATCTAATATTGGATAAGCCTACTTGTTTAGCGAGATGGCTCCTAGTTACACTTATTTTTCTTAAAGTAGATGGTTTTCAGCCCTGTTCCTTTTTGTGTATTTGGTTTGTTCCATCTTCCAGGTCAGGTTCATACCCCTGCTACCTAAATCTGCTTACCCTTTATGTAGTCCAGTGGTTCTCATCGGGCTGCAGACCCTCCAGGGGACACTCGAAAATGTCTGGAGTGTTTGTCAGAGCGTGGGGTGGGGGTGAGAGGTACAAAGTCCATGCCAATTATATGTTTTAAAGGTCTAAGCCAGGGCCAGAGTAGACCTTCTTCTCTGACTGCAGGGAAGCTTTATGAAAGTTGTCCACTCAGGACATGGCTGTCTTGCCATTAGACTGGGGACAGTTTTGGTGAATGTACTAGCCAGAGGCAGTCAGGGAGGGCAAGGAACTTTGTGGCAGAGTGGAAGGTAGAGAGAGGGGAGTTTATTTGGCCCCTTCTACCACTCAGGGCACTGGAGTGAAAGAAGACTTGCCCATGCCCAGCACGTGCTATGTGGCCTTAGGCAGGTTGCATAGCCTCTCTTCGTTCCCTTGATCTTCCTCTCCCCAAATGAAAAATGGAGCTGCCACATGTGCTTTTCTTCCTTCATTCCTACTATACCTCGTAAATAATCCATTACATCATTCATTAGAAATATCTTTGTATACCAGACACAGTGACTGATACACAGCCCTCTTAAAATCGTGTCAATGAAAACATAAATGGACCGATAAATGAGTCAGCCAAGGATTAATTTATTCAGAGCAGGAGTGCCTGACCAGGAGGCCCACGTTGTGAGGACTTTTTTGCTTGTCTGTGGTGGTGGACATCACAAAAAGTAGGTATGGACTTGTTTCTTTTTCTTTTTGTAATCAGCTTTAGCTCATGTTTGTGTATTTAATGTGTGGCCCAAGACAATGCTTATTCTTCCAATGTGTGGCAGAGAAAAAAAATTGTTGGACACTCCTGATTTAAAGGATCATTACTTTGAAGATAAGATCAGATGTTACGTATGGTAGGGTAGTGAATAAACTAAGAAAATGATACTTTTACTGCAGTGCTGCAGTTGCCAACCCTACCTTCTAGGATTAGCAGTTTCCGACCACTACCTTCCAGGGCGCAAGTGTGCATATGCGTGAGGCTGCCTTCTAAAGACACCGGCCTGGGCTAGGTCTCAGGAATGAGTATGTTCCAAGCTCCCCAACAACCTTTGTGGCTTCTGTCAGCTCAGGCTGGGAACCCTGGCATGCTGTGTCACTTGGCTTTAATTCTGCCCTGCTCTACTTTGAGGACCAAAGGGGATGGCTCTGGCACCGGTCTTCTAGGAAATGTGGGGAGGGCAGAACAGTTCCGGGGAGCCGTGCCAGCTGCCGGTTGTTGCTAATACTGTCTGGGATTATTGGCAAGAAAAGCCTGATGAAGACCAGAGAGCTGTGGGCAAGCTAACCTCTGCCTTAGAGAGTGATGTTCCTAAAAATCCCCATTAGTTCTCTCCTGTGTTCCACTTGGCTTTCCTTTTTCTCCTCTTCATCCCCAGCGACCTTTCCTGTGAGCTGAAGGATACTCCCCCTGTTCGGTCACAGGCTGTAAGTATGAGGGGTGGATTTTGTAAAGTGCTCTGCTAACTGACTCTCTAAATATTTTCTGCGGATGATGTCACTTGATGAAAAACCAAGTTGTGACAGCATAAGAGAGTTAATCTTGAGGAGGCTGAGGCAGGAGGATCGCTTAAGCCCAAGAGTTTGAGGTTGCTGTGAGCTATGACACCATGACACTCTACCCAGGGTGACAGAGAGAGACCCTGTCTCAAAAAGAAGAGAGTTAATCGTGGAAGCTGGTGAACACAGCCTGGCTTCAGGTCATCTTCTTCTGTTGCTTGTGTAGAATACTCAGTTGCTATTTCTCTGAATTTGTACAGAGTCCTGTGTGGTTCCCAAAGGGTCTCATCATGTTGCTCCAAATACAATCTAGGGCAAGAACAATGTGACAGACTCCCATCTCTTTAGAGAGTAATTTCTAGCTCGTTGAGTCATCTAGGAAGCAGTTTGTGAATACCCTTGGCATCATTTCAATGGTGTTTCTATTCATTAATTTTAGGAAATCGCAGTTTTAGAGCAAACAGAGATTGACATTACTCAAATTAGTGTTTTGCTTAAAGACAGGGACTCCGACATTCTGTTATAAGCCCTGCCTCTCCTGTTTGGTCCTTGTGTGATTTAGACAAACCAATTAAACTCCACTGGCTGGAATTTCCTCATCAATAGAATAGAGATAATCCAATACCCCTCGTAGATTGTTTTGGTGATGATTACATAGGATCATTTCTGCCAGGAACTGTGCAAAATGCTTGGTGCATAATAAGCCTTCAATTGTTAGCAATATCATTATTTCTTTAGTGAATGAACTTTTTTTTGAGCAACTCCTAGTGCCATTTTAAAATAAAAGACAAATTATAGTGCTATGTACTGACATGAAAAGATTTCCACAATATATTATCAAATGAAAAGCAATCTGAATGTAAGTATGAAGCTTTAGAAACAAGTTCTAAAACTATATGAGTACATATATTTGTATGTAAGCGTGTGTATATATATATTTATGTCTCTGTGTGTATATTCAAGCACAGAAATACATCTGGAAAAATATCTTTCAGCAAGTTATTATGAGTAAAGAAGCAAGTCAACTTTTTTCCCTTATCCTATTTGGTTTGGATTTTTGAAATCAATATATAATTTATATATTTAATATATAAATTAAATATAATCCTAAAATAAGATCAGTACTGGGAGTTGGCTGAGTATAAGTACATAGTTCCTGTGGCTTCTGCTCTTGAAGCCCTTTGGAAGCTGAGAGCAGAAAAGTGACAGGATCACTGTGGCTGCAATGTTGGGGACAGACTACAGATGGAAGGACAACAAAGCAGGCAAAGCAATTAGAAATTACTGCCAATAATCCATGAGAGATGGTGGTGGCTTGGACCATATCCATCACCCCCAAAGTTTAACAGACAGATTTTAAAGGGGGAAAGTGATACGCAAATACAAGACAGTTTTTGCTAATAAGATGGTAGCATCCCATCTCATTGTAATATACTTTATTATTATCACAAGTCTGATACTCTTAGCTTTTCATTCATTGATTCAACATTTGTTCAACACCAACTCCCTGTGAGGCACTGGGACAGCAAATAAGACCTCTGCTTTTCAGAATCTCACAGCATAGTTGGATTATAGAAATCAGCAAAACTATATTATCGTTAACACCAAGAACAGCACAGAAGAGGAAATACAATCACTGCTTGATGGAAACAGCCAAAACTTTCTATTGACTATGTGCTAGACGTACCTATAGATATTAGGATGATGATAGATGGCTTTAATTATATTTTGTTGCTATTTCTGTAACCAAACCAGACTGTTATGAAACTAGTGACCAAACACCTAATCTGCCTAAAATTATTACTTTTGTGCTCTAAATCCAGCACTACCAAGGATTTGGCCACCCTAATGCCTATTTAAATCCCAGCCCAGAAAACGCATGTTTCATTTTTTCCCAAATGTGTCTAGTACCTCTATCTCTCTGATTTGTCAGCCTGTATAAATTGTCTTCATTGCATGTTTTTTTTCTTTCAATCATCTGCTTTGAAGGAGATTAAGCTGAAACCACTGCTCACCTCCCAAGATGGTGCCACGCAAATTGCATGCGCTTTTCTGCCTCTGCAGCTGCCTTGCACTGGTTCATCCTCTTGACTGGCAAGATCTAAATCCTGTTGCCCATGATAAATCCTCAGGTAAGAGGAATATTTATTTTTTCAAGGGCTTGAGCATCTGCTTTGTCACCAGACTCCAACAAGCCCCAGAGAAGCTGCACATTGGTACTTCCTTAAACGAGTCCTCTTAAATGCTCATGGAGACCGTCTATTCTCCTGGGCTCGGGGACAGGGCCTCACTTTTTCATTTCAGCTGAAACTGAAGGAGCACCTGCAGTCTTCAAAATCATGACTGCAGGACAGACTGGGACATGACATTTTGAGATACAAGCTCAACTTGTAATCAGTGGCCATGGAGAACTTCCTGAGTGCCACCCTGCTCTCGCTCACTTTCCTAACCCCTCCCAACCTCGCACAGGAGTTCACACCAAGACAGCCCCCAAACCTATTTGCACCAAGGGGAAAGAAGCAGGTGTCTGTATGAAGCCATGGCCTGGTTAGTAGTGGAGCATGGTGTGAGAAGATTACAATTTAGGATATCGGGATCAAAGGGGAAACAATCTCTTCTACTTCATAATGAGCAGAAGGGGGGACCCTGAAATGTTCACTTTACAGGTAACTTTTTTTTTTTTTTTTTGAAAAAATGGTCTTTGAGGAAGCACCTTGAAGTTTGAATCTGCCAGAAGTGATTGCTTCACTTTAGTACTAAGGAATTCTCTGTGACTTTGGCTAGCTACAGTTAACTTAACGCTGGGGAAGGGGATAGGCTGTCTGCTTATTATATGTCATAGGTACTTGATCTTCATTATCACTTCATCTTTACAACCGTTCCATTTTACAAATGAGAATCAGAAAGGGGAGTGACTTGTCTCAGCCAGAGTATTGTAGCTTGTAAAAGGTACCCGATATAAACTCACCTGGGGTCCGATTCCCAGGGTCTGTTCATCTCAACACCCCCTGCCTTCCTTGGAACTACCTCTTTTTTTTTTTAGCATTTGTCCATGTGTTACACACCGTGTGTTAGGCTAGGTCGTCTGCTATTTCAGCAGAAGTAGCATTAAAGTGTTTCATACACTTTAATGGGTGCACCTTTTCTGACTCAGTAGAATTGGGGTGAGGTCCAAGAGTCTGCGTTTCCAAGCTCCTGGTGGGGCCAGTGCTGCTGGTCCTTGCACCAGCTGAGTAGCAAGGCCTTCTATGTTGACAGTTTCATCACAGGCAGGTGCTTCACACGTGAGTCACCAGAGATGTAAATAGGTTTCCTCCCGTGACTCAAAACCTTTCTGGAGGTTCTGAATCAATATGCCCACAATATTGATTCAGGTGCTGGCCCTAACATAGTTCCTGGTGTCTGACTGGCAGACATAGGATGTGATGGAAAATACAAATGAGTCTGTCCAGCAGAGTAATAATCCCCCCACAGTCCAACAGAGAAAAGGTGGGGGGGATAAGTTAAATGCATCAAGAAAAGTGAGATTCTGGCTACACCGATATTTGAGCTCAACATTTTGAAGTTAAATATGGACTTGATTGGGATTTAGAAAAGAAGACAACAGAAAAACTGTGGGTGTGTGGAAGTGTTTTGTCAGCAGAGAGAGAAAGGGAGTTTCAGGAGTGGGTGGGTAAAAGACGGCATATAATAAAAGGTTTGAAAGAACAGGAGAGACCAGTGGCAGTTCACTTTAGTTCAGCTCATTTTCACAAATATTTATTGAGCACTGACCAGGTGCCAAACACCCTGTAAAGATTGGAGGATACAAAGACATGGACATGGCTTTTAAGAAATAGCCTAGTGTAGGAGGCAGCATGCAGACACGTAATTTTAATATAATGTCATAAGAAGAATAATTAAAATTCATATATAGGGAATCCATGTGCTAGTGAGGATAAAACAATTACATTTATTGGGGGAATCGGGGAAGGCTTCAGAGAAGACAGGACATTCTATCAAGGTGTTACAGGTTGAATAGTAGTTGGCCAAGGGGATTCTAAGCACAAGCAGTAGCAGTTACAAAGGCGAAGCAGCATCACACAGCCCCATGTGGAGCTCAGGAGTGTTACAGCACAGGAAGGGGGATACCTGCAGGGGAAGAGGCAGAGAAAGAGTCTGAGACAGTGGGCCCCCTGGTCATGGGGTGGTGGTGGTGGTGGTCTTTCCTACAGTGCCCAGGAATTTGGGATTTAACTTGCACACCTCTGAACCGCAACATGTTTCCACCCCCAGGACACTAGAAGGATAGGCCACATTTATGCCTCAAGTAGCAGAGTATTTGCTTAGGAAGCCAAGTGTAGGCTTAACTGCCCCCTGCAAACTGCCCTCCACGAAGATTCCAACACATTCCTCCTTCAAGAAAAACCAGGTGGTGATAGGAAGCCATTGAAGGATTTTGTGAATTTCTCAGGGAGACGTGTGCTTTCAGTCACACGAGGAGCTGTGGCAAGGATGTGTTTGAAGGGGCCAAGAACCAAAGTAGAAAGGACAGTTAGGAGAGGCAGCCACTGCCTGGTCAAGTAACAGACAGTGGGGGTGAAAATGAGACATTGGAGCTATAGGGTCCAAGATAAATCGGGGAGATAATTCTCAGCGAAAAACAAACATTAGAAATTGAGATGTGGTTGAAGGTAGGGGATGGGGAGAAAGGTAGGAGAGTAGAATGATGCCCAGGTGTCTGGCGTGGGACCCCGGAGATGCGGGTTTCCGGTGGTGTAGGCTGTGTGGATAGAGGATGAGGAGGGAGAGTTCGGAAGTGGTCATTTACCTGTAGTTTAGAACTTTGGCTTTGACGTTTCTATGGCAGGGACGTCAGGCAGAAATATCCAATAAGAAGTTGTTAATATAAATCTGAAATGGGAGATAAAGTTTATGTTTGGAAAAGACACATTTGGGAAGTCATCTTTAGTACCCTAGGTAGAAGTTGAGGGCAAGGCTGTAAGTATTAGGCAATAGTCCTAAGCTTCTTGAAAGAAGGGCCACTCTACCTCTAGCTCTTTACCTTCCAATCCCCTCCCCCCACAGTCCTTTGCACTCAGCAGGCCCTCAGGAGTTATTTTTGTATTTTACTAGTTAGATTTAGAAATGAAGGAGGCCAGGAATGATGGGCAGTAACTTGAATCCCTTGGAATTCCTTTGCATCACGAAGTCTAGGGTGTGATGGATGACAAATGAGATAATATTTTTCTGTTTTTCAGTATGGATCAATAAACCACATGCCCCGATGGCTACAGCCAACTATTGCCAAAGTAAAATCCCCAGAGGAAATGGGTCTTACTCTGTTGGTTGTACCGACTTCATGTTTGATCACACTAAAGAGGTAAAGCTTTGATTAGTACAACTTATCCTTCAGGTCTAATATGGACTGTTGCTATGTCCCACTAGAACAGTGGTTCTCAACCTTCCTAAGGCCGCGACCCTTTAATACAGTTACTGTGGGTTGCGACCCCCAGGTTGAGAACTGCTGCTCTAGAAGGTGTTGAAACGTGACCTTGCCCTCACTTGAGAATAACCGTTTGCCATTTCTATTGCTTTGTATGAAGTCATTTGCTACTATAGTCCTTCTTTACTTCTTTATTTTGGTCCAGTTAATTCGTTTATAAACTGTTTTTATTAAAATATGCAAAGTAGCTTCTGGAATATGTTTAAGAAGAAACTTTACTAAAAGTGCATTCATTTTCTTCCTCCATAGGGCACCTTCTTACGCCTGTATTATCCATCTCAAGATGATAATCGCCTGGACACCCTCTGGATCCCAAACAAAGAGTATTTTTTGGGTCTCAGTAGATTTCTTGGAACACATCAGCTTATGGGAAAAATTTTGAGCTTATTATTCGGTAAGATTTCTGCTGATCCTACTTTGTAGCCGCTAGTACAGTGGTTCTCCCCTTCCTAATGCCGCAACCCTTTAATACGGTTCCTGTGGGTCATGACCCACAGGTTGAGAACCGCTGCTCTAGTATATCAGAAAACCTTGAAAACAAGAATTTCAAGCAATTAAGAGCAAAGTTGATTTTTTTTTGATGGTCTAAACTTGTCCTAAGATGATAAGGAAAATATTTTCTTAAAAGCCTGAGCAACTGTGAAAGAATCGAGCGTTCTCATTGTATCCATTTTGACTCTGAGGAGAGTGGCTGGAAGTATCTGACTGGCTCGAGCATCTTCCTCTGGCTGCTCTTTCATTTTCCTTCCACCATCCAATAGGGAGGAAGAACATGTGAGAGAAGCAGGTTGTCCCGAGTGACCACTACCCTGCAGGCTTTGTGCTAAAGTCAGGCACGAAGAGAAGGGAAGAGAAGCTGTCATAACTTTCCAGATCCAAAGCAAAGGAGACAAAGCTAATTTCTTACTCGTCAAAAATGAAGTGACTCTCCTCTCATTCCCATCACCTACCCTGGAGGGACCAGCCTCTCACAAAGATGATTTGATGTGCATTCATCACCTACTTTGCAAAATAGTGTTTTCTTTCCTTATCTGTTTGACCAGACATGACTGTTGGGCTAACATTGACTATGTCTTCAAATATCCCCCTCAAAACTACCTACAACCTTTGGGCTTCATTAAGAACATCTCCTTAGAGTTTTCTTGAAAACCACTTTATAATAGAAATAATGAAAATACCATAAACACACATCGTTAGGGTGCTGCACAACGTATACATCACTTGCCCAGCACTTGTCACATTCACTTGTCAGGACCACATCTCCATTTTCTAGATGGGAAGATGAAACACAAAATATAATAATTGCTAATAATAATGATCTTCTGGTTTTTAAGCTCCTTACCATAGAAGGATAGGTGCTTTACATACGCTACCTAATAAAACTCTCAGGAAGACCTTATGAAATAGGTGTCATTTCCTCAGTTTTACAGAAGAGGATTCTGAAGCTCAGAGGGTGTAACTTGGCCAAGGTCAATAGCTACTGAGTGGCTGAGCTGCTTCCAAGGCCACACCTTAGCATGAAGTCAATGGTTTCTCCATCTTCCACTGGATCATGACCAAATCATAATGAGAAGAACCTCTGATTCTCAGATTCTGGCTCTCAGTGTAACATTCTTGAGGTTTACTGTGTGGTTTGGTTTCCAAACACTTCCTTGGAGGATTTTCCAAAACCTGAGAATGGTAATAGTAACAGCCTTTGTGGATATGCCTGCAAGTAGGAAAATCTCTCACCTTAAGTTCAGAGCTGGCAGTGAAACTGATAATTCATGATCCTACAGTTTGAAGAAAGAACATGCAGCTCACAACTGATAACCCTAATGTTCCCTCAATCTGAAAAAAGCACTAACACTATCTAGTAGCAGACTTTTTAATGAGTTTACTATCAATCCATAAAATATAGATATAAATTCCAGGGGTCAGGATTTTATGCTAAGGACATGTAAGTTAAATTAACTAGCACCATTCAAGTCAGAGAAAACACTAACTGTAATCACCCACTGTTGTCTAGGTTCCATGACAACTCCTGCGAACTGGAATTCCCCTCTGAGGACTGGTGAAAAATATCCACTAATTGTTTTTTCTCATGGTCTTGGAGCATTCAGGTAATGTTTGAGAGGTTGAACAAAATGCCTGTAGGGATCAATGACAATTTTGTTTGTTCGTTTGTTTGTTTTTTATTTTTATTTTTTTTTACAGAAAAGGAATAGTGGTGTTCATAATGCCATGCGGGCCGTTGTCCCGGAAGAGTTGCTGTTCTTGAGTAATTCACTGTGGTCTACTGATCAGCCCAGCCCTGTCTTGTCAAGTTGCCTTTCCCTCCTACTTGTTGGTGGGGTTATCCCCGGAGCAGAGAAGAGAATTGCTGCAGTCTTGGTTGCTGTCCTTCTGTGTTAGAATAGTTACATTCTCAAACCATCCTGTGCGTTGGTCAGCTCGTCCAGGAAATAGTCACCAAGATTGGATTGTGTGTGAAAGACATTTATGGAGAGAAATAACTGTGAAGCTTAGATGAGAAGGAACAGGAAGTAATGGCGAGAGGTCTCAGGTCGTGACACAGGTCGGACACCTGGAAAGGAGAAGGGGAAGGGAGAAGGATTGAGGAAGGAGGGTCAGATGGCAGCACAGTTCTCAGAAAGATTGGGCCGGGCCAGTGGAGGAGGTGCTTGACCCCAAGTCTCTTGTCAAGAGTCCTGCCTCACAGGAACAGGCCTGTGTTAGTACCCATGCTGTGCCGTGTCCCTTGGCTGTAACCAAGGTTCAGAGCAAATAAGTGGTGGAACCAGGATTCACTTGGACATGGTCTTGAGCCGGAGGGGCCGGTGCATGGGTGTTCAGTAAGCTCTACTCTCTGTAGCATGACACCCGAGTAGCGCATTTACATGACAAGCACACCCTCTTCATTTCTACCATCTCCTGTCTCCCTTCTTCTACTTCAGGAGATTATAAGACCTTCAGGGAATAAAAGGTGGCTTTTAGCTGGGAAGTTGGATAGCACCTGCCCTTTAACTGCAGTCCAGCTACTTATTTGATTTCTAATATACTAGTGATTGGCAAATTAGACTCCAAGTCCAATTCATTTTTTTGCCGGTTTCTGTAAATGAGTTTTATTGGAACACAGCCACACCCATTCATTTTTTTATATCATCTCCTCTACTTTTGTGCTACAACTGCAGAGTTGAGGTATTGTGGCAAAGACCATATAGCCCACGAAGATGGAAATATTTACTGTCTGGTCTTTAACAGAAAAAGTTTGCTGATCTCTATGCTAGATCACTTCCCCCTCTTGAAAATGTCCTGTATCTTCAGCAGAAGGCATCACTCCTAGCCACCTCATTTTTATTCTTTATGGTCATTTCCTATGAATGTATGATGTGAGAAAAAGATTGTGTAGAATGATGACATGGAAGATGGTATAAACCTAGTTGCACATGATGCTTTTCACCATTTCACCTAGTCCAATCATTTAAACAATATGTGATGTGTAAAATATGTACCCTGTTTCAGATATGGTTATAAGCCCTGAAGATGTATCACATTACCTTACCTATGAGATACTTGATCCTTACCTGTGAGATTCCATACTATTATAGCTTCACCTTTTTACAGATCAGAAACCAAGGCAAAGAAAAGATAAGTTATTCAAGGTACAGAGCAAATACGTGGTGGAACCAGAATTCAGACTCAGCAGTCAGACTCCAGATCCCGTTCTTTGCTTTCCAACATACGTTATCTTACCAAAACCTTACAACGATCCTACAGGCTCTATTAGCCCCATTTTACAGATGAGGAAAAAAATTCAGAAATCACCTAAAATCATCTAGCTGGCAAGTGGCAGAGCCAAGATTAAACCCCTCAAATCTCAAAGGCCATATTTGCAATCACTGTACCAAGGTTTCTCGACCTCAGTACAGCTGACATTGTGGAACAGATCACTTCTTGTTGTGGGGGATTGTCCTGTCCCCTGAAGGATGTTTAATGGCATTCTTTCACCCACTAGAGGCCAGTAGCACCCTCCCCCAATTCATGATAATGAAAATATTGCCAGATATTATCAGATATCTGCTATGGGACTAAATTATCCTCTTTCTTGAGAACCACAGGTCTCCACTCTGCAGCAGGGCACTACTCAGGGAGGTAATGGCCTCCATGTTCCTAGTTTTATTAGGGGTCCCAGCCTTGTAATCATGATCAGTAGTTGTAATGATTCCCTCTTTTTGTTTTGAAGGACAATTTATTCTGCAATTGGCATTGACCTGGCGTCTTACGGGTTTATAGTTGCTGCTGTAGAGCACAGGTACGTTGACGGATGCATCTGGATTCTTTAGCCAAATCCAGGGAATGTGAATGGCCGTAACAACAACAAAAAAATGTTAATGAAATTCTCAAAGATGATGACGTAATACAAAAAGGATATTGAGTTAGATTGTTAAGATGTATGAAACATTTCACATTTTTAGACTGTTTATTGCATGCCGTGTATTATATGGGAGGTGTTTTCCACACACCATCTCATTTAGTCGTCGTAAAAATCCTATCAGATTTTTACTGATAAAAATTATGACTATTTTTAGTCATAATATAATGGTGACTATAATAGGTGACTATTATCATTAGTCTAAGGAAGAGGAAAATGAAGGGGAGGAAAAGGTAACTTGCCCGAGTCACACAGCTAGTAAATGGCAGCGCTGAGACTTGCTTCCCCAGGGTGAGTTTTGAACACAGCTAACATTGCCTCCCAGAACTGTGAAGACAGAGTGGCCTAGTTTACCCATAACTCCTCCGCAATAGACAAGAAGGCCTTTCTTCTAGAACTTACTTTGGGTTCTCTTTAATTAAAAAAAAAAAAAAAAAAAAACCCACACAGAATGGAAGAAAAAAAGAGAAATCAAAAGATCAGAGAGAGGTTGATTCAGGGACACATGAGGAAGGGAGGGAGAATGTATGAGTAATGAATTTTGCTTGTATCACAGAGACAAATCTGCATCTGCAACTTACTATTTCAAGGACCAGTTAGCTGCGGAAATAGGGAACAAGACTTGGCTCTACCTTCAAACCCTAAGACGAGAGGAGGATGAGCTATCTGTACGAAATCAGCAGGTACGGTGCAGTGAGAGAAGGGGGGCTTCTCGACCTAAAAGTGTACACAAAAGGATGACATTTACTAACTTAATTTTACACAGGGCAAGTCCTGTGCCTACCTGTCCTATTTCCCATTCCCAAAGATCTGTCAGTGGATTCTCTAAGTCATAAAATTCCCTTCATGAAATATCTGATTCATTGTTAAAACAAAGGCAAACACAAAAATCCTAAGGGGGGTGATAGTGAATATTCAGAATTTTCTTGCATTAACTCCTCTAATTTTAGAATCTCAAAAGTGCTACAAAATAAACGAATAATTTCCCTACCAGAGACAATATAAAAATATGACTTTCACACAGGTGGTAGATAATAGCATTACGAGTATAGGCCTCAGGATCCAACTTTCTGTGTTCGAATCCTGGCTCTGTTGATTCAAGATCCTGGGGTGATCTTGGATAAGTTAATCTTTGTGCTTCCATGTTTCATCTGTCACTAAATAGTGAATAATAACAGTGTCTATCTTACAAGGATATTTGGATCATTCAGTGGAATAAAGCATTGACTGCTTCATTTAGTGAGAGATAGTGGGCACTTTACATATGTTATTGCATTTAAGCCTGTCCATATTCCACTGGAGCAGGGATTTTTATACAATCAATGGAAATTCAGAGAAGTTAGGTAAATCATCTGAAGTCACACAGTAGGTGAACAACAGAGACTGGATTTGGACCAAGCCATACCTATGTGCAAAGCAGATGCTGGTGTTGTTATGCTAATGTGTATTTTAATCGTGAATCATACGATATTTAGAGTTTTTAACTAACCAACTATTTTGTATGCAACTTCTATACACATTTTAAAATAATTGTAGTAATGTTTTACTTTGTTGTTTCCTTCTTCTAATAATCCTATTAGGTACATCAAAGAGCAAAGGAATGTTCTAATGCTCTCGATTTGATTCTTGACATTGATCATGGAAAGCCAGTGAAGAATGTATTAGGTTTAGAGTTTGATGTGGAACAACTGAAGGTAAGCACTTAAAAAAAGCCAGTTTTTTTTCCCCTGTCCTGCATTTCTTTACTCTCCTTTGTTGTCTGAATATCTATTATATTACAAAGTACAACATGATGAAGGGCTGCACAAAAAAGAATGACAGGAATGGACAATATTTTAGGCCGAACTGTACAAGAAATTGCCAGCAGTCGATCAGATTTGATCTACAAAAATGGCAGTGTTGTATGGTTCAACTTAAAACTTCCACTGGAGGTACTAGAGTTCCTTGGGTGACTCCTGCATGTTTTTGAGCTTGATCTTGAGAAGTTGGCCAAAAGTTTTGGACAAAAATTTGGGAGGGGATGGAAGAATATCAGACAGAGTGGACAGCATGAGCAGAAACTCAAAAATGTGTGTGGCATGTGCAGTGCAGGGAATAGAAGGATGCAGAGGATAAGACGGTGGTCTGCTCTCCAGAGCGAAGTTTGTTGCTCATCACCCAGCTGCTCTGTCCTGTATCCATGCCTCGGTACATGTTGTCCCCTTGACCTGGTATACCCTACCCTTTCACTAGCTCCTTCCTAATCTTCACAACTCCAGTTAGACATCACTTCCTCCAAGAAGCTTTTTTTTTTTTTTTTTTTGTAGAGACAGAGTCTCACTGTACCGCCCTCGGGTAGAGTGCCGTGGCGTCACACGGCTCACAGCAACCTCTTAACCCTTGGGCTTATGCGATTCTCTTGCCTCAGCCTCCCGAGCAGCTGGGACTACAGGCGCCCGCCACAACGCCCGGCTATTTTTTGGTTGCAGTTTGGCGGGGGCTGGGTTTGAACCCGCCACCCTCGGCATATGGGGCCGGCGCCCTACTCACTGAGCCACAGGCGCCGCCCCTCCAAGAAGCTTTTATGACTCTGGTGCCCGCCCCTGGACCAGGTTCACTATGTGTTTCTTGGTACCATGTGTTGTATTACAGCATGTCTCTGTATCATTTTCTTCCCTGATAGAGTGGGAGCTCAATGAAAGTGAAACACTGGGGCCTGGCCCAGAGCAGGTGCTCAATCAGTACTCATGGAATGAACAAACTAGTAAACATGGGGTGGCAAGAGGCAGAAGTCAGAATCAATGTCCAAATGTCAATGTGGGTGACTAAGAAGACCATTACGTTTATTTCTGAACGTTCACATACGTGTTATATGTTTTATACATACGTGTATATATGCGTGGATAATAGGAATATATGCTTATGTATATTCTGTTTCATAAGAAATCAAGGTACTTAGCCATGCCCACAACATGAACAACTTATGTGATTGACCAAATCCTTTAGTCTGTTCTTCGAATACCATATGAGATAATTCTGAATTTATATTGTGCTTTTTCACATAGGGCGCCATTGATAGAGACAAAATAGCAATAATTGGACATTCTTTTGGTGGAGCAACAGTGATTCAGGCTCTGAGTGAAGACCACAGATTCAGGTAAGAGAACAAGAGAGAGTGAAGCAAGAGGACAGAAATTATTAGAAGAGGGGTAGTGAGAAAACATACTGCATTTTTTAAAATCATAGTGTTAATGAAGAAAGGATCCCATGGAGTTATGAGTCTCTTCCTTCGCTTCCATGAAATGTTCTATATGTACTTTTCTAGGCAGAAACCATCCTGTACTCCTACCATTAAAAACTCTCCCCACTCGTACATATAACATTTTCCCTTACGTGTTTGCTTACATCTTTATCTATCTTTTTTTGCGACACTATGATTATAATAATAACATTGCCATCTTGTAGTATTGCCGGGCTTGCCTATTGGCAGAACTTTATTTTAAAGAGTTATTTTTTCCCTTCCATTTTTAAGGTGGTGCTGAATCTAAAATCACATGGTTGTTTGGGTAAGAGGAGTGAGGACCAGACCCCAATTTTCTAACTTGTAGAAACATTTTCTTTCTTGAACTATTTCATTCCAGATCAATGATGTCATGTAGAACTGACTGCATAGAAAAAGGAGAGGATCAATGTGTGACATTTCACTCTGAATTTCTTTTTTTCTTTTTGCAGTTTTTGGCCAGGGCTGGGTTTGAACCCGCCACCTCCTGCATATGGGGCTGGCACCCTACTCCTTTGAGCCACAGCCCCCGCCTTCACCCTGAATTTCTTAAACTCTATTTCAGTGGAAGGGGATTGTCTTTTATCCACTTACCAAAAGGTCAAGAAACATAGTATAGACTTAGAAAGAAAGTTACATTTTCAATGACTGCCATAGGTTTTCCTTCAACACTCAGTGTTTCAGGTAAAGCACCTCTAAGCAGAAAGTAATGGGTCCATAGCTGTGACTCTGAAAAAGGTATAATCAGTGTACTCACAGAGTGCTCTAAAGCTCTGGAAACACGAGGAAAATGTGCTTTTATTGTACTTTTTCAGAGACTCCCATGGTTTTCAAGAAATTATTACTTATTTAAAATTTATTTTGAAAACAATATAACTAAAAAAAATCTTTAAATTTTAGGGATATATATATTTCTAAAGGTTGTAATTCCTAGAGGCCTTCTAAAGAAAATGGTTGTATAATTGCAAGACTGTTAACTTATAAAGCTAATCATATCCCCTTTCTACACTGAAGTATTGTATCTCTTGCACTCAGCAAGATAACCCATAATAAACTGGTGTGGCTATGTCCATTAATCTAAGCCTTGTTAGGAAGTCCTGTATGCTGGCTAGTGTGTAACCAGCCTTCTTTCCTCATTGTCAACAAATGCAGATGTGGTATTGCCCTGGATGCATGGATGTTTCCACTGGGTGATGAAGTGTATTCCAGAATTCCTCAGCCCCTCTTTTTTATCAACTCTGAACGGTTCCAATATCCTGCTAATATCGCAAAAATGAAAAAACTCTACTCACCAGATAAAGAAAGAAAAATGATTACAATCAGGTAAGTATTAGAGACTTAATTTATCATCTGAAAAAGAAACGTGGAACTTGGATAGGTATCAACGGCTATCCTTTGGTGGCCATTACAGAATTGCCGAATTGGTTGTTTAGACCGCCAATAAGGAGAATATTAGATAATTCTTATTGGATGATCTCAGGTTCTGAATACATTTAGATGTACCTTTGAAAATGGAAATGTTCGAGTAGTGTTAATGTATATAGTACACACACTAGTAAATTCGCATGGCACCACATGCTGTTTTTATCTAAATACCAGAATGTACCCACACATTTTGGGGGGTGTAGCTAGGGGGAGAAGTATTCCATTATTAGACAAGGCTAGGAACTCTTTAAAGAAAGAGTCAGCTCATCTGTGAGATCTGCAATATATTTAGCTGTGAAAGAATGTGAGTTTATAAATCCCTCAAAGCTGTACTGGAGCACCGTGGAGCACCATGTTTATTTCCTGGATAGCACTACTTCTTTGATGGACTCTCACCTTATCTTTTTTTTTCCTTTGACTGCTAGAAATCTTGAAAGAATGGCCTATATTTAATATTTCATGTACTTACTTTTATTTACTCTTTTTTTTTTAAGACAGATTTTCACTCTGTCACCCTGGGTGGAGTGCCTGGTGTCATAGCTCACAGCAACCTCAAACTCCTAGATTCAGGCAATACTTTTGCCTCAGCCTCCCAAGTAGCTGGGACTATAGGTGGACACTAATGCCTAGCTAATTCATCTTTTCTTTCTCTTTTTTTTTTTTTTTTTTTTTGAGACAGAGTCTCACTATGTTGCCCTAAGTCGAGTGCTGTGGCATCGCAGCTCGCAGCAACCTCAAACTCTTGGGCTTAAGGGATTCTCTTGCCTCAGCCTCCCAAGTATCTGGGACTACAGACACCCACCACAATACCCAGCTATTTTTTTGTTGCAGTTGTGGTTGTTTAGCAGGCCTGGGCTGGGTTTGAACCTGCCAACCTTGGTGTATGTGGCCAGCGCTCTAACCACTGAGCTACAGGCACTAAGCCTGTGGCTAATTTTTCTATTTTCGGTAGAGATGGGGTCTCCCTCTTGCTCAGGCTGGTCTCAAACTCCTGAGGTCAGGCAATCCACCCCTCTTGGCCTCCTAGAGTGCTGGGATTACTGGCGTGAGCCATCATGCCAGGCCCTTCTATCTGCTCTTTGACTGCTGTGGTCTAGCTTCCTGAGCTGCCTCCAGTGTGTGCTGAAACTGGCCTGCTAAGCACAGGAAAGGCTGCAGCATAGCACCCTGCAGCCTCTCTCTCCGCAGCTGCTGGACACTGTTGACCGCCTCTATTTCTGCTCCTTGCTCCTTCTGTGGTTTCTGTGCTCATTCCTTCCTTCTCCTCAGGCCTGTCCTCCACTGCAGGCAGCAACCTGGGTTATGCTCTCAGCTCTCTCACAACCCCTCTGTTTCCCTTTTTTATGTTTCTGACACACAAATTTTGACTAGAGTGTGAGGAAGAGTGAGAGGGAGTCAGGCTGGCCCTGTTTTGGGATGAGATGAGCAGAAGACTGATGCCTTGCTTGTAAGAAACAGCGAAGTGGAGAGAAGAGTCGCACCGGGTGGGGCTGGGAAGACGTTGTGTTTTAGCTGTGGGATTTCTTAGCTTGAGAACTCGGAAATCTGGGCAGAAATGTCTGGCCACAAATTGGACGAGTACAGAATTTGCGTGATATTGTAGATGAAACCTTTGGCATAGATGAGACTGCAAAGTGAGAAAAGAATTGTTCTGGGAATGGAATCTTGAGGACTGCCTACCTGGATCCCATGGAAGAAAGGGGAAGATCCTGGGAAGAACACAGAGTGCTTAGGGTTGGAAGGGAGCATGCAAAGTCAAAGAAATGAAGAGGGAATAAAAAGCACAAGAAAATCATCAAGTGGTAACTGTCCCAGAGGTGATAGAAAACAAGCATTTAAAAAAGGCCATTCCATTTGATGTTAGGCTGTTGATAAATTTAAACAAGAAAGTGAGTAATCCTTGTACCATTTAACTAGCATGGGGAAAGTTTTTTTTTTCTTTTTTTTAAAGGTATCTGTTTAATTCAAGGCTTAAATCCAAAGTGTTTTGAGTAGTATCAAATAGATAGCAAGTTCAATGATGAGAGTAGGTGGGCAGGCTGTGGCTGAGTTCAGGGCCTCTTCAACACACAACATACTCCACTGTCTCAAACTGGAAGCATTCTAGTATACTAAAAAGCAGAGATCATTTCATCTAAAATCAAGACATCAACCAATACAGGATTCTTTGAGTTGTTTTTCTAGCAGGAAAATGAATACACGTTAGGATCCTTAAAGGAGTAGCCTGTGACCCTCAAATACATTCAAGAAGATCAAATTATAAGTTTTATGTCCATGCTTCTCAATAAACAGGCCAACCAGGCCAGTATCTTTCCTGTAGCCTAACTTCAAAAATAATTTTATCAAACAATGTGATTTTTAAATTCCTCACTTCTCTTTTAGGGGTTCAGTCCATCAGAATTTTGCTGACTTCACTTTTGCAACTGGTAAAATATTTGGATCCATGTTTGCCTTAAAAGGAGATATAGATTCAAATGTAGCTATTGATCTTAGCAACAAAGCTTCATTAGCATTCTTACAAAAGCATTTAGGTAAGAAACTAATGTTCTTTCTTGACAAAACTGTCTCTTTCGTGCCATTTTAACTGTTTCTAGTTGTTTTACAGTTGAATAAAGCAGTAAATCAATTTGAAAGCAAACATTTCAGGAAGTTAATTATGCTGCTTTACAGACTGTGTATCCTACAGAGCAAGTCTAGCTGCTAAAGCTAATGGTCTCTATGAACCATGGGGTGGTTGGTGGATTTGCTTTTCTGCAGTTTGAATCAAAGTTATAAGTGTGCCCATCACCAAGATAGGATGTATCGTACCCATCAGGTGTGAATTTACCCGTCCCCCTTTTCCCCCTCCTATCTGCTTGGTTTCCATTGAATTTTACTACCAAATGTTCACATGGGTACTGATCAATTAGTTCCAGTTTAATAGTGAATACATGGGGTGTTTGTTTTTCCATTGCTGCAATCCTTTAGAAGAATGGTCTCCATTTCTACCCAGGTTGTTACAAATGGTGTTAGTTCTTTTTTTTTTTGCAATTTTTGGCCGGGGCTGGGTTTGAACCCACCACCTCCAGAATATGGGGCCGGCGTCCTACTCCTTTGAGCCACAGGCACCGCCCAGTATTAGTTCATTTTTATAATGGTTGAGTAGTACTCCATAGTATAACTATACCACATTTTTATTAATCCAATCATATATTAATGAGTACTTGGATTGATTCCACATCTTTGTGATTATGTATTGGGCTGCAATAAACATTTGGGTGCATATGTCTTTTGGATAAAATGACATTTTTTACTTTGGGGTAAATACCCAATATTGGGATTGCTGGATCAAATAGAAGGTCTACTTTAAGTTCTTTAAAGTATCTCCATACTGTTTTCCATAGGGGTTATGCTAGTTAGTGGTCCCACTTGGAGGAGTCTAACAGCTGGGGTCCTCCCTTCGTTCTCTCATTTTCAGGCAGCTGATGGAATATACTTTGCCTCTAAAATCATTATGCAATTTGATAATTTGTAATTCTATTGTGCCACCTAGAGGCATTGAACTGTTTATTGCTCTCAAAAGTTTAATGTTTATTGACATTTGTATTTTTCAGGACTTCATAAAGATTTTGATCAGTGGGACTGTCTAATTGAAGGAGCTAATGCGAATCTTATTCCAGGGACCAACATTGACACAATCAATCAACATGTCACTCTACAGAACGCTACAGGAATACAGGAACAGAATTAGGATTAAAGGGGTTTTTAAAATTATTTTTTCAAAATTGTCTAAAATTGTGTGTGTGTGGTGTGTGAGAGAGAGATTTTAATGTATTTCCCCAAATAACGCATATTTTAAAATGTAGGCTATTCTATAGTAGCAAAATTGAGGCTTACGCTAAAATATTTTCATTTAAATGTAAAAGAAAGAATGCAGAATACAAAAATCATACCAACGTGAATTTTAATTTTACTAAGATATCTTTTTTAGTGTCAAAGTTAAAAATTGCTTTTATATTACTTTAATAATGGACAAGTATATTAAAAGAGGCACAATGCCAGTGAAAACCTGTGTGAATGACATAAGACTCCTTCCACATCCAGCAAAAACACATTTCTTAACTTTTATTCTCTATTGTGAGCAGGAAGGCTGAATTCTCGTAACATAACATTCTAGGTAGAATTGGATGGCATTTCTCTTTGACTTTTGGTCATGGTAAGAAAAATTAGATAAAGCTAATAATAAAGCCATTGTTTAAGCACAGGATTTGTGATACTGTACAATTTTGATATAATGACTACAGATACTGGAGACAAGGCAGAGGCAGTGGATTAAAGAAAATTGGTAATTGTTTTGCATTTTCTTTAATTCTTTATCTCTGATGCATTCCGCTTACTGAAGATTATAGCATACAGCTGGGATTCCAGCTTTAACACATTATTTGCCGTATGGCTTTGAAGAAAAAGAAAGAAAACATTCAGAATTACATTTAACTTCTTTGTTTTTCCAATTAATTTTATTTAATAGATGTTTTAATTCTATATGTAGTAATAAAAGCAGTAGTCTTTTATTATTTAGTATTATTTTATTCCATTCAATTAAATGGATGTAAAAAGACAACTTAAAAATTTATACACTTACACATCTGGGAATCATGGAAAATGATTTCCTTCTCCAAGGGATATAAGAAATTATGCTGATCATTAGTTATGTTTATATTTTTAGTCTAAGTATGGTCTTATTCCTACGAATTCTCCATAACTGAGTTTAATTTAGCCTATGTGCACAAGGATATTCAATACTTAGTATGCAAGTCTGGTTAACACTTTCATCTCTATCCCTTTTGCCCAGTTTATAAGTTTACTGTGTATCCCGATTTTATATCTCAGACCTATCTTAGTAGTGTAAAGTGCAAAATCATTCCTTCTGAGAAGTTTTACTTCTCTCTCTCCTACAGACATTCAGATTAAATTTTTAAAATAGGGAGTTAGTAAACTCAGCTTGAAACTGAGGGCTTCCCATAATCTGACCCGAATGCATCTTCTCTGACCTTTCTCCTGGTAATTCACAACTATATTGCCTGCATTAGTGAGCCAGACTCTTCTACTCTTTATTCTGGGAATAAGTAATATACTCACTGACCTCAATTGTTTTTAATGCAAAACCCTTTCCTTTCTACTTAACTGAAATTAAGTTTATAAGGTTCTTAATTTATTCCCATTAGGCTTCAGGGTCTGATAATGTTTCATACACATAACATCTTTTCCCCAGGCTCATTTGGCAAACTTTGTCCTGACTCATTTTAGAAATAGATAAACATTCCAATTGGAATAATGTTCCATTTAAGAATACTTTTATAGAGGTTGCTGTGAGCCGTGTGACGCCACGGCACTCTACCCGAGGGCGGTACAGTGAGACTCTGTCTCTACAAAAAAAAAAAAAAAGAATACTTTTATAAAAAAATCCTTTTCTGGTGGCATATGTTGATGTTTAAAGAAGAAAATAACTTCTGAAAATATCCACTAAGTTAAAGTTAAAAAAAAAAAATAACCTAGCATAGTGTACACTTTATGGAAAGAAACATTTACAATTGCCTGTCCAATGTATAGAGGAGAAAGGTACCACAGATATTCAAGAATCTTCTTTTCTTTTCCTTTTTTTTTTATTGTTAGGGATTCAGTGAGGGTACAAAGAATCAGGTTACATTGTTACATACAATATGTCTAATCCTAAAAACACTGTAAGAATGGTTTTCTTGTCACAACTTTACAAATGAGGAAGATCAAGGCTCAAAGATACTTCATATCCTGCCCTGGTCACATATAGCTAAGGAGCATATAGCTAATGTCTCTGTTCTGCAAAATCATGTTTAAATGCACGGGCTTTGAAGTTAGATAGGTGTGGGTGTGATCAAGCCTCTGACACTCACTATCTGACCTTAGGCAAGTCACTTCTCTAAAAAGCTTCAATTTTCTCACCTATAAAATAAGGATAATACTAGTATATACCTCAAATGATTCAAATGAGCAAATGTATTTAAAGTACCAATACGTAAGAGTAACTGAGTGACAAATACATAAGATCTTACATTAACATTATTATACTTCCCCAATCTATAGAGGAGAAAGGAACCACAGATAGTCAAGAATCTTCTTTTCTTTTCTTTCTTTTTTTTATTATTAGAGATTCATTGACGGTACAAAGAACCAGGTTACATTGATTGCATTTGTTAAAGACCTTGCTATAATTGTGTCCCACCCTAAAAATTGTGTGACCTTCCTATAATTGTGTGTCACACACCATGATTCCCCCCACCCCCTCCGTCCTTCCCTTTCTCTGCTCTCCCCTTCCCCCACCCCTGTGTATTAGGTCATTACTTGTCCTTATATCAGAATTGAGTATATAGGATTCTTGCTTCTCCATTCTTGTGATGCTTTACTAAGAATAATGTGTTTCATTTCCATCCAATTTAATACAAAAGATGTAAAGTCTCCATCTTTTCTAATGGCTGAATAGTATTCCATGGTATACATATACTACAGCTTGTTAATCCATTCCTGGGTTGGTGGGAATTTAGGCTGTTTCCACATTTTGGCGATTGTAAATTGAGCTGCCATAAACAGTCTAGTGCAAGTGTCCTTATGGTAAAAGGATTTTTTTTTTCTTCTGGGTAGATGCCCAGTAATGGGATAGCAGGATCAAATGGGAGGTCTAATTTGAGTTCTTTGAGGGTTCTCCATACTTCCCTTAAGAAGGTTGTATTTGTTTGCAGTCCCACCAGCAGTACAAAAGTATTCTCTTCTCTCCACATCCACACCAGCTTCTGCAGTTTTGAGATTTTGTGATGTGAGCCATTCTCTCTGGGGTTAGGATATCTCAGGGTGGTTTTGATTTGCATTTCTCTAATAATTAGGAATGATGAGCATTTTTTCATGTTAGCCATTTGTCTTCTTTTGAAAAGGTTCTGTTCATCTTTCTTGCCCAGTGATCTAAGGGATTGTTGGCTCTTTTTATGTTGATCTATGTTGTTCTCTATAGAGAACTCAACTTACTAAAACCTGTGGGTTACAGCAAAAGCAGTCCTGAGAGGAAAATTTATTGTGCTAGATGCCTCCTTCATAAAACAGAAAGTAAATGCATCAGCACACTCAAAAACTATCTTATGGAATTGGAAAATGAAGGACAATCTAACCTAAGCCCAGTAGAAGAAAAGAGAGAGGTAGGGAGCAGGCAGGGAGAAACAGGGGAAAAAGAAAGAATAAAAAAGAAGGAAAGAATAAAAGAAAAGAAAAAGGGTAAGGAGGAATAACAGAAGAAGAGGAAAAAATAATTTGTGAAGAGAAGGTCAGGAAGAGAGGCTGAGAGTGATAGAAGAAATGGTATTGATCAGGATGGTGCTAAAGTCACCCTTGTTACTCAAAGGTTTTGAAGGAGCTGGACGTGGAGGGTTCCTTGAAATGAGGCAGTCCTTTCCAGCCTGAGCAGAGCCAACCTCTTCCTCTGCCAAAACTAGGAAGGGAAGAAACAGAGCAAAAACAAAAATCACGAAGGAAAAATTAAGTAAGAATGAAAATGAAATAGAAAAATTCTGCAGCGTTCTTGCCAATACTATTTTCTTAGGGCTGGAGGTACAAAGATCTCTCAGCCCCCATAAGCCCGATCACTGCTATGTCCTCCCAGCTCTCAGCAAAAAAAAAAGACAGAAAGAAAAAAATAAGAGTGAATAAAGGAAATTCATTTAAAAAATACTGTTGTACCTAACAGAGGAGACAGAGGGAAGCGGAGTAAAGAATGAAAGGAGAATGACAAGCGGATGTCTTAGCTGTTGCAGAGGTGAATATTGTGAGAGAGATGAGAAAGGTAGAAGAATCTCTGGCCATAGATGCTCTTGATGAAAGTAAAAATAGAAGTTAAGAACCAACCATACTAATAAACAAAAGAACACATCACCACAAAGTATCAAAAAGCTCTAAATAACCAAAAATAAGCAACCTCAGTAATGAATGAAAGAACAGCAAAGAAAAGGAGAAAGTACTAACAAGAAGAAAAAGAAACGAAAATAATAAATTAATTTTATATATGCATGTATACAGTGGGAAGGTCAGACTTTAGTAGGAACATACTGCCGGGACATCAGGCGGCGCTGTAGTTTTAGGGGATGGACAACACAGCTGGTAACCTCTCTCTACAACCCGGGCATAGACCAGATTCCCAACTTAATTGTCCACAGTGACCACCTAGTTATTTCCTCAGCATTCAGGTTCTGCTGGGTTGGTAACCCAGGTCCCTCCTGAATCCTTCAGAGGCAGGTTTCACGTACCCCCAGACAACAGTTCCTGTGGGGTGCTGAGTCCCTGAGCCTGTCACCACTAGAGGACCCATCCTAGCAGGCGGAACTAGAATGGCTGTGTTCCTGCAGGGGGTCTGGACGCACGACCTTGCCATAAGGGCTGACCCCTTGCTGCCAGGACCTCCCCAGAAGGGCTCTCTCTACCACTGTCAAACCCGTGGCAAGTCCGCTCCAGCTAGCCCTCAGATCTGGCTGCTATGTACTGTTCAGGTTTGCCGACTTTTCCAGGCAACGCACTCAACACCCTTCCCCGGAGAACCGAAAGCTGCAAAAAGGCTTCGTTGAGTCCCAGCCTCTGCAGCTCCTGCCCAGGGCTGCTGCAGAGCCTTCCCGCCGGGGCCTGTGCGAGGTCTCCGCCCTGCTGCTCCAGTTCACTTACAGCGAGGAGCACCCCGGGGCCTCGCAGCGAACCCGGAGCCACAGCCGCAGGCGAAATGTCCGGTCCAAACACTGCCTGACTACCTGTTTCTCAGCTGCTCTGGGAGAGCTGGGCCTGACAGTCTTCCTGATTCACCATCTTAAGAATCCTATATTCTTTTTAATATAATAAGACCACCACACCTTGAAGGATAAACTTTATTCAGATCTCATATCATATTCGAATACTTCCAAATTCAAACAGAATGTTAGTCGAATGTTTTATTAGACAGCCCAAGCTTCAAAATGAAAACAAAAATTTCGAAGACATTACTGTTAACAAAGCTATCCTCCTAGAAGCATCATACAAGGCACTTGTCATGAGCCTGTATCTTTTTAATTGAAACACTATATTCAAAAGATGTCAAAATAGGGTTTTTTTTGAAATGCGAGTAATGAGTTAGAAAATTGTTTAGTGAAATAAATCCTCCCAACTGATTAGAAATACAAGACAGTAAAGGCAGAGGAAATACCCCAGATCTTTGGAGACAACAGTACCACTACAAATACACTACATAGTCAACTATTTTCAATTTTTTCAAATATTCCCTTGGTCTGGGTAAGATGTCACTTGTTTAAGAGCAGCTTCTGATTAGTCACATCTATGGATCCACAGTTAAGACTACATCACTTCCAGACTCCTTTTCTGAAATGAGAAAAGAAAAACCTCAAGCTGAGAAAGAAACATGAAAACAAAAAAATTATTTACAAGGGTGCTACTATGATAAATTTAATGTTCTCTAAAAGGAGGGAAGGGGAACAAATCTAATTATCACAGTGAATTAGTCCTACAGAGAAAGGTTTTATCTTCTCTTTAGTATTTTGTTTTTCATACTCTGCCTATTTTTAAGTCTCTCTAAAAGATGATGAAATTAGAATATTATATATTCTGCTAGAATATTAACAAGCCTGCTATCAATTAGTTCTTTGTTCTCTTTGATCAATGTATATTTTTCACATAATACCAAAGTCACCAAGAGCGAGTTTTACTCTCAATGTGCCTCAGATTTGAAGAACCAATGTGTTATTTATGAACAGTATACAATAACCATGAACATCCAACAAGCTAAATTTTATGTAGATAAGCTAAAAATTCAGAAATTCTAAGAGATTTGACAAAGATAATTTGAACATATACACTAACGCTAAAGAAATCCTTTAAAATATAAATATCCAACTCACAATTTAACTTTTGAGATTAATTCAATCAAGAAATACATTTTCTATGATATTTCAAGAAGTCTTCCGCTTGGTTATTTATCCCCATAAGTAAACTTAAACATTTTTACCTAAAGTGGTTTTTTCCCCCCTACTACCAACATCCAAAGAAATTAATAAACCATTTTTATTTGAGGGATTCAGCATAATGGTATCTTTAAGACTCAGCAATTCTGGGTGATAAAATATTTTGTTTTAAAAACACAGGTTACCTTTAATTGTGGTATCATCCAAAGACGTGAAGTAAAGATCTTTTCCCACTGTTTGCAATACAGCCTAACAAAAGGAACCTCTGGGTTACTACCAATTCTTTATTATAAGTACAAAACACAGTTTACATCATAAATGGAACCACAGATAAACCAGGAAAAAAGTCAACAATAAAAGGTATTCCTATTCAAATTATGGCAATCTGGTTTTATAGGGAAAAATCACCTCAAGTACATTTTCCTTTATTCAAGTACTCATTATCTAGACTATCTCCACTGGAGCCTTCCATACTGAGAGTAAAGTATGCTTTTTCAATTGTTATCTTCCAAACCCTCCAACAACTCTAGTATGTGGTGAAGGACGGAGGGATAGCTTTGTTTAAGGTGCTGCTGTTCAAACACATTATCAATGGTGAGCCACAGATCCTTTGAAAACAAAGAAAAGGGATATATTTTCCCCAGATTCTTTCCAATGTGCATGCATGATGTAATACAGAAAACTAATTAGTGAGACATATTCTTATGGCAAAATGAAACAACTCACATAAAAAACATAAAGTAAGAAACTGTAATTAGAAATAGTCCCAGATCATAGTGACTTGATGAATCATAAAAAATAGTCATGCATAGTACTTACGATATTCACTTTTTTAAAAGTACTAGCTCATTTGTAGGCAGGCATCCTTATCCGAGATCTTCCTTTAATGTGAGGAATCTTTAACTCCCATTATAATCAAATCAAAAAGTTACTCCTAAGTATAGTAGAACCTCTGTAGGCTGACCACCCAAGGGACTGTAACAAACTTGTCAAGGTACAGAGGTGCTCAATGTGAGGAACTAGGACTACTGTACTGATTTGTACACGTGGTGCATGCCTAGTCTATGAAAATTAGGTCAACTTAAGGAGGTGAGGTGGTCAATGTAGGGATGTGGTCAACTATGGAGGTTCTACCATATATTATTTTATGTATATTTTAAATAGTCCCAAATAGCTTTTTCCAGTTAACCAGGTAATAGGGTAATTATATTTTGGATATAATTCCATTCCATTCCATTCGTATGTGTATTTATTTGTAGACTTTTCAAAACTAATAGAGACAGTAAGAATGTAAAAGAAATTTTGGGTAAATACTGATGCAAAAAAGTGTTACCAGGCTATTTCTTTTTGACAAGCACACAAAAAAAGAACTAGCACAAGAAGGTGAAGAGAGAGATGTTCAATATTTTTAATAGTAAAAATTTTATGTGACCTAAATATCCAACACTATAAGAAATGGTTTAATATATTATAGCTCATTAATGTCATGCAATATTATACAGCTACCAAATTGTTTATGGTCTTCTGGCTGTGGCCAAGATGGAGTACGCTTACTATAACCTCTCTCTTTCACTAATTAATTACAACTAGGACTTCTAGACAGAATATATAAGGCAACTATCTGAGGATACTCAAAAGTAAGCAAGTACAGAAAGATTAAAAATTAAAGTAAAAACCTGAATAATGACTTCACACCAAGAGTTTCTTGTTTTGCTCTTTCCTTCTTTTTTTTTTTTTTTTTTTTTTGCAGTTTCTGGCCAGGGCTGGGTTCGAACCCACCACCTCTGGCATACGGGGCCAGTGCCCTACCCCCTTGAGCCACAGGAGCCACCCTGTACTTTCCTTACTTCTTTGTCTCCAGGTTTTGATCTGAGGGTAGGCCAAATCAAAACTACCCAGCCAGGGTAAAAACATAAACGGAGAGAAATTTCCTATTTTTCAGCAAGTGGGTTAGGATAAAGGGTCCTTGAATGCTACAGAGTAAGGAATGGGTAGGAAATCCCTTCACTGTATGTGGGTCACTACAAAAGTTTTGAGACAGACTACGTCATGGTCCATTAATTCATTTCCAAGAAACACAGTTGACTGTGTCCTTTCTGATCTACCTGTGCAAGTTTCATCTTGCTTGGCTGATGGGTGTTGTTGTGAAGACTTTGTTTCCATCTGTGTGGATTTTACGTTTCTTGATTTTTGTGTATCTCAAAACTTCTGTACTGACCTATGTAGTGTGTTGTTCTTTTCTCATTTTTCTTCTGGCCTTGCCCTGAGGGTAGCTCCAGTTACTGCCTGGCGACAGCAATGGCAATCCAGTACCTAAACATGTGAGAGGTGAGTTGTGTCCCCAGCCAGTAAAACCAGGAAAAGGTCCTTTGGTTATCTGTAGAGTAGAGGGAAGAGATTGTTTTTGCTCTTCTCTCGATCTGCTTCCCTCCAAAGGCAGGCTCAGTCAAACAGAACTGCATGACAAAGCCTTGAGGAAAGCCTGCTTTCTAGCCAGAGAACAGAAAAAGGGCCTATGGGGGGCTGAATAAAAGGGGGATCCAGGGAGCCAGAAAGCATGGAGGAAACGTCAAAGAGCAAAGAAGCTGGAACTTTTTGACCCCCAATATGATCCCCCTGAGCTATGCAGAACAGAGCCTAACAAGCACAGCAAAGCCTTTGACGTCTGACTACCATGTAAACCAGTGACCAAGCCCAGATGCCCCCTACTGGCTTATGTGCTGGGTGGATCTGACGAGCTAGCTTCAGGAGAGACAGAGCCTGTGGCACAACCCTACATAGGATGATAATTGGCTACAACCAAGACTTCAGCATCCTCCAGATTTTAATGAGAACCTCAATATTACAATGTAATATTTTAAATTCTCAGGATAGAATCCAAAATTACTCAACATAGAAGAATCAGGAAAAGCTGACCATTTCTCTAAGGAAAATACAGCTGTGAGGTATAAACCCTGAGATGACCAAATGTTGGAAATATCAGACAAACACCATAAAGTAAAAGTTGAGGAAGTTGAACAAACCGCCCCTGAAATGCCTAGACATATCACAGCAGCTTGGGAAACTGCCCAGCATATAGTCTTAAATGAAGAATATTAAACTATAGAGAGAATGAAGTCAATCGTGTCCAAAATATGTAGATAAAATACTTACATTCCACTTAAACAGAAAAATTATGAATAATGCCAAATGGATCAACCTGTTTATCTTTAAATGGGCATATTACAAGTTATTATTACTCTCATTTTTAATTTTGCTGTATTTTTCAGATTTTCTGCCTCAAACATTTTATAAGAGTCATGAACACCAGTCAACTTTCATTCTGTAAGGAGAAAATCAAGAAGCAAAACATTAATTCTTTGTTTGCCCAAAAGAATACTCGGTTAAAGTCCAGAATTATTGGTTTTTTTATTTCTGTTAACTATTGTTACAACATTTTTCCTAAAATAAGGGCTTTGGAAATAAGTTTGTTAAATCACCTTTCAAAATGAAGATCAATGCTCTCATTAATTACTATTTATATAATTCCATACCTCAGATGGACTCTTATCCAATTTGGGGATGCCATTCCAGACATTCTCAGGGTTCACTATTTCCTCCATACCATTTGAAAGGTTCAAAACCTTTAAGAGAGAACAGAAAAATTAAAAAAAAAAAAACTGTCAAGTTCCAAGAACTATACCAGATTCATATACCATAGCAATCCTTTTTAAAACACTTCAAAAGAAAATGAAAATAATTTTATTAAACTTCAGTCGTATGTTTCAGACTTAATGCTACTTCAGTTCAGCAAATATATATGGAGAATCCATGCCCAGAGATTGGAGTTGGATAGAATTTAGACCTCAAGTAGTTCAAACTCTGGGGCGTAAAAAAGACCTCTGAGCAGAAAATTATAATACACATGGAGGAAGTCCAGACTTCTGCAGTAGCAGGTATAGGAATATAATACCGGTATAAAGCTTTTTGTAGGGGTGAGTAAGAGTTGAAGACGAGGGGAAGTTTAGGAAATAATGACGAGTGCTTTCTGGAAAGGGCAATGGCCACAGAAATCTTTAAAGATAAACTGGAATTCATTAGTTTGGCAATGGGATGTAATACAGATAAAATAAAACTGTTATTAATGACATCAAAGGAACAAGAAAAATGGTATATATAAGAGAAGTTGACCAGATAGATGTCCATAAAAAGTACAAAATATAAAGAATTCTAGCACTTTGCGAGGCTGAGGTGGGTGTACTGCTTGAGGTCAGGACTTCCAGACCAGCCTGAGCAAGAGAGAGACCCCAACTCTACTGAAAATAGAAAAACTAGCCAGGCATTGTGGTGGTTGCCTGTAGTCACAGCTATTTGGGAGGCTGAGGCAAGAGGATAGCTTGAGCCCAAGAGTTTGAGGTTGCTGTAAGCTCTGATGATGCTGTGGTACTTTACTCAACAGAGAGTCAAAACAAAACAAAACAAAAAAAAAGGAATTAAGACCAAAGGCTGGAGGGCTGGAGAGATACATGGACATTTAACCCCAGAGGGACCTCTGTGTCATGTTAATGAGCTTGACTTTTATATTCCAGATCAGTGGTGCTTCAATATTAATGGTTAAAGAATGCACATTCCAAATCCTAACCTGAGAAATTCTGAATCAGCAGGCTAGGCCAAGGCACAGGAATCTACAATTTAAGAAATATACCAGATGGTTCAGATTCTGAATCAGCAGGCTAGGCCAAGGCACAGAAATCTACAATGTAAGAAATATACCAGGTGGTTTTCAGATTATAGGAGAAACACAAGGGATTGGAAATCCGTAGTAAGTTTCACATAGGAGTTACGTAATCAGATTTGCATTTGATAAACTTCACTATGGTCAATCAATTGAAAGAAAACTGGAAGTTAACCAAATAGAAGGTTATTTCAGTAATGTAGCTCTGAAATGAGGGACTCAAAGGTAACAAGTGGCATTAGAAATAAAAAGTTCCAACTGAGAAATAAGAAGTGGAAAGGTGGAACTTGATGACCAATAGGATTTTAGGGGTAAGAAAGATAGATGAAAAAGACTAGGATGACTTTTTTCTTTTTTTTTTTTTTTGGCTAGGATTCTTTCTTAGGACATTTAAAATTAGTTTTGCAACAATACCAGGGAGAACAGCAGGTAAATCTCTGTTCAATTACATTCTCTAGTGTAATAAACTTTGGTAAAATTTCCTTAAAATCTGTAAGGACCTTTGGAGATAAAGTGCTTACACTTCACTTACCCTCGTGCCTTCTTCAGCTATTTCCAAGATCTTACATTTAGACCACGTGTTTCTTAGACTTGACCACACAACACATTTTGATCCAACAGTAAAGCCTTTCAGAGTGTAAGTGTTCTGTGGCTGAGCTGCCAAATTGAACAGAGTAAGACTCAATGCACACCTCTTAATTTCTTAATGTGAGATGCACAAGCAAAGCATTTTCCTTAATTTGCACTTCCTATTCCTACATTATCAGTATCATGTAATTAGTGTTGCTAATATGTTCTAAGTTTGTCTCCTTTCTTCAATTTTATTCTTCCAATCCCGCGTCCCTATATATGCCACTACTGCTTTCCTAAAAACAAACACAAATAAAAAAACCCCACCAGGATAAGGATGTGAATCTGATTTTTAATCCTGAAAATTACTACTAAAAGTTGGTACTATTCATATAAGCAGTGTTGTCTATAGTAGTTACAACAGGCATTTCTATAGCAAAGCAACATGTTGTAAGTGAGCAAATATTCTTACCAAAAAGCTAATATATATACTTATTATTATTGAAATGTGACAATGGGGAGTAAATATTTAGTGCAAGGGTAATATTTAAATGAACTATGGTGCACCAAAAGGATGGTATACTATGCAATTAAAATATTCTGAAAGTATTTTGAAGGGGATTAAAATGCAGGACTCAATACTGCATGACAGTAAAATCTGTATTTAGTTTATAAAACTGTCTTTAAATAGACATATACACATAGGGCAAAAAATAATAAGAAGGAAGTATACCGTGGTTCTAACAGTGTTCATCTTGTTGGTTAACAGTCTGTTTATTTTCATTCTGATTATTCTATCATTTTCTCTGTTTTGTACAATGACTTAAATTTAATAATATAAAAACTGGCATTTAAGAAGTACATGTATAACATTGATTATAAAAAACTAAGAGTTAACCATGTAACGTGAAGTTTAAGTCTCTTTAACTAAGCAAAGAAAATAGCAGTAAAATAACTTGTAAAGCTAATACATGTTCTTTAAGATCGACTCACAACTTTTCTGATTAATCTATGTTCCCTAAATCTATTGAGTTTTGAAAAAAATGACAAAATCAATGCATAATAAGAATTAAGACTAAAAATAACTGTTAAAATAATCTCTATTATAAATTGATGTCTATAATAACAGTTGGCAACAGAATATGTTTTTTACAATTTACCAACACATATCCCCTCTGGATTTTAAGGATGATTTATTTACATTTTAAATGTGACTATTTTTTGAGACATAGACTTTAAGCATTCTATTTTTAAGCACAAAAGTAATATTTCAGCATATCACCCAGCATATAAAACATTACTTTAGATTGATTTCACAACTTATTTTCCCCAAGTTTAAAATGCCTTTTGTAAAATCCAAATCTGATTCGCTTCTCTAGTTTTAATTTTCCTTCCAAAAAAATTATTTAAAAAACCCATTTAAGATTTATTCTCTCTCTCTCTTTTTTTTTTTTTGTTGCCCTGGGTAGAGTGCTATGATGTCATAACTCACAGCAACCTCAAACTCTTGGGCTCAAGTGATTCTCTTGCCTCAGCCTCCTGAGTAGCTGGAACTACAGGCCCAGCTATTGTTTTTAAAGATTTATTCTCTTTTTTAAAAAAGAAAAAAATTTTGAAACTCAGGCATGTCCAACCTTTTTTCTTTTCTGCCACACAAAGGAAGAATGAGAGTTTTCTTGGCCCACACAGTAATATATAAATCCTCACAAAAGCTGATGAGCAAAAAAAAAATGTCTATGTTGCTTTCCATAATATCTGACACTACAGAGAAACCGAATAGTCCTCAAATAATCTGCCTGAGGCTCACAGGCCCCAGGCTGGATACCCCTGCATGAAATAAAGTAAAAGGAAAATAAAAAATCACATACCTGAGACATGATCTGGTAAAGCATTACTGCGCTTTCTTCCATCTCTGGATTCTTCTTCAGACAATAAAGGCATCAGTGATGAAAGGGTATCTCTGCTTTTATACTCTATAAACGCTTCTTCATACATGTTCATCTCAATCTGCATTTTCGAATCACAATTCTTCCCATGTAGATGTAATGGCACCCTGTGCTGGTCATCGAAATGTTCCCCACAACTTGACTTTGTCATGTCCTCAGTACACAGTGATTCTTGGATTTTCTGACTAACTCTCAAAGACAAAGGAATCAATTTGTCATCTAGAGATACCTGGGCTGTAGGTAGTTCTAATTCTGGCTGTTTCTCAGTTTCATAGCTGAGGGAAAGCGTCACTGCGAATGGTTCCAGGGTTGCTTTTGTGTTATGGCCTTGGGACAGCAGCACACTTGGTGGCTCCAGGCCCAACTCTTCTTTCTCTTCATCCCCAACCAGAGAATGTTGTAACTCAATGGATTCCAGTTCTAAGAATTCTTTTGATTCATCATCAGGAGAAAGTGGCCCCTCAAGTGAATTCCGTTCTAGTATTTCCTTTGTTTCATTAGCACGTGGTAATAACGTCTCAAATCCTGTAATTTGGTATTTACCTTCAAACTTCGCTTTGTCAACCAAATGGCACTCTACTTTACCATCTAGTACCTCAGTAATGATTTTATTTTTGCATGGGTGTTCAAAAGCTTCGAAAATGTTATCAGTCTTGAGGTCACAGAATTTACTTGGTTTGGTTTCAATCACGTTTAACTCTTTTTCAATTCTTTCAGAGAGCTCATCTATTTGTGGTTCCACAAATAAGGTTTCATCTTGAACAGCTTTATTACTCGGTTTCTTAAGTCCAACATCAGGACTGGGGGACCCACAAACTTCTTTTTTTTCTGAGCCACTTGTTTCATTGGGCAGATCGTTCTCAGTAATATCAATCTTAGAATATTTCTTCATTTTCTCACTAATACTCTCACCTTTGCATTTCAAGTCGACAATCGCTAAAGGGATATCACAAACATCTCTTTTGATTTCTAATATTGTTATTTCCAGTACATCTTCTGTTACTATTTCATAAAAATAATCATTTCCCTCTTGAGGGCACATACCTTCTGAAATATTAAATCCTAACAGGCAACATGGAAAGGCTTGCATGGGAACCAACAAAAGTTCAGAAGGAATGTTCCAGAGTGTTTGGGGATCTACGCAGTCTTCAATGTTTCCAAAGTCCACAAGCCTGACAGATACAAGATTATCTTCACAAATATTAGTGATAAGCGCCCTATAATAATGTCCATCTTCTCTATATCTTACTATACACGGATCTCCAATATGAGGACATGGGTCACAATTTCTCTCATTTGCTACCTGTTCTCCAGCAGTTTGCACTTCTACTTCTAAATGCTGAAGTTTCTCAGTATCAGCAAACTGACACCAAAAATACTCAGGTCCATCTATTACAGTGGCATAAGCTCTTACCATCTTTATTTTTGGATTATACCAGTTAAGAAACATTGACGTGTCACTGTCTAATTTGTTAGCAGACCTTGAACAGGTACTTTTAATTATTTGGGTAGAAAGTTCTATTTTAGATTTTTCACTAAAAGCATATCTGCTATTTATATCATCCGCCATGATGCCATGTTTGTCAGCAAGAATAACTTCCCATTTGCCTTGAAATTTAACAAATTCACATGTTACATGAGCCTCGTCAGTCCTTTGGGAAAAGGATTGTATCATTTCCTTACAATGTATGGTGTCAGGAACCCAAAGTCCTGCTAAGGAACAAGGAATGCACAATGCTGGTATTACTGCATTAATTAGGTCAAGCCTACCTGTTTTGCTAGTATGAACCATAGAAACATTGCCATAATCTATAAACTGTACAGCAAGAAGGTCTTTGGACTGTTGTTCCCTGACCACAGCACGATACCATAAATTGTCTTCTGGGAAAATGGCACATATTACATCTCCTCTTTGCAAAGGTGGACCTGCATGAAATTCAGGTCTTGTTTTAACATCATTTAATCTCTCTGAAAGAAGATTAATCTCAGCTTCATCCTCTGTTAGTTGAACATAAAAGTCTGAAAGGTCATTTATATGAGAAACATATACTGTTGTTTTAAAGCCAGGCATTATAGTCTTCTGTGGGAACTCACAAAATTTTAGAGGCAAATCTTTGTTACCCGAATCTCCTATTTTTTTCTCTGAAGGAGGGGCTTCTATTCTCGTGGCTTTCAAAAGTGGCTCAGCAAAACTTTCTTTTTTTTCCATTGCTAATGAAAACAGTGGACTGTTTTTATTTGCCACGGAGTCCTGATATTGAGTGACCGAGTTAGTCTTTGTTGAATTTTGTAAACGTTTAAGCTCCTTAAAAGCGGAGTTGATCTTAGGTTTGTAGGTTTCTCCCAAAATCTGCACATTGCCTAACTTGCTCTCAAATGATTTACATAAATACTCTGTAGATGACAATTTCATATTCTCATTTTTTTCTTCAAGAGTTTCTGTTGTAGAGAGGAGTGCTTTATTTTCTTTTTTTCTTATTCTACCCTTGTAACCAAGTAACCCTAACTTCTCATTAATACTAGCATTAATTTGAATATTGTCACTGTATAGTTCTATAATCAGTCTTCCATCTGGATCTTTTGCTACAACTAAGGCCTTCAATGACTTATCTAAAATAGTTTCCTGAAACCATGCTGTAACTTCTTCTGGTATGTGATCAGGAATATCGGATAATGAGCATTTAACAGCTTGCATGGGCAAAAGTAAAACACTGTATGCATCACTAGGTATCGGAAGTACATCATCACCAGTTACTACATAAACATTCCCAAAATCAACAAAAAAGACTTTGTTTGGTTCTTTCTCTATTACTATCCCCCTATACCAGTTTCCATCAGTATACCTGGCAAGGCACAAGTTTCCAGGGATTAAGGGAGCTGTTTTTAAATTCATCACAACTTTACTTAATTGTGTAATACTACATGACAACTGTTCCAAAATATCTGCATTTCTTGCCAGCTGGCAATAAAATGTCCACGGGTCATCAACATGTGTTATGTACACTGATTCTTCACTTCCAATTTTCATGTCATGTATAGAATAGTAGAAGGAATGTAGCTGAACAGAAGACTCCAGAGGCTTCTGAAGTTTTACTGGTCTCGCAAGTCTTTTTTCTACCAAAAAATGGCATGCACTCTGAAAAGGTGTTAGCAAATCCACAACATTAAACAGGTCTTCATCATGTATGGAGGCCAAAGCAAATATTGTGCATTTTAACTCAAGATTGTTTTGCCATGCGTTATTTACAAAGTCAGCAAACGCTTGTATTGCCATTTCATCCCAAATGAAGGGATTTGGACCGGTTGGTTGAATTAAATTATAAAGACTACATCTAAAAGCCTGAGCCTTAATCTTGAGAAACTCTTCATTAATTGAATAAATATTCTTCACAGATACCATTTCTTTGTCTCCATAATCTACAAATATTACTTTGACATGCTCTGAAGATTGTGTCCCACTAATCAGAGCTCTGGACCATTTTCCATCTACCGTTCGTTTTGCCAGACAAGCAGGTGTGGTTCCGTCATAAGGAGCAGCTGTAGATTTACAGTAGTCCTGAATATTACACATTAGAGTTTTCAATCCTTGCATGTTTCTGGTCAGCTGGCACCAGAAATAGCCAGGGTTTTTAACATAAGACACTTTAACTTCTACTGTACTTCCAACTTTCAGCTCTCCCTTACAAGAGGAGCCTGGCTTAATGTCCAGGAAATTCTGAGTAAGAGGAGAATAAACAGATGTTCTTTTCTCTTTATTCTGTACAACTAGTTCACTTGAAACATGTGTAACAATTGTGTCCCTCAAAGTTTCTGACAGAGATGTGGCTTTATGATCTTTCTTGGCTTTCTGTTCTCCTTCCACCTTCCTGGAAGAAGGTATTTTGTTATTCTCAGCAGGAAAGTGGTTTGAACCATGCCCTGGGGAGTGGGCATTGACTGGGATATTTTCCTTTGTTTCGAATTCCTGATACTTGGCATATCCAGCTTGAGCAATTACCTTACTAATGTTTTCTTCCCCTGTTCTCGATTCATCCAGAATCTCAATGATGTATTGATGATCCTGCTTATCAAGAACATGGATGACTAATTCTTTGTGGAGTACAGTCTTTTTAAAAAAGGAAATTGCTTCCTGGCTCCAAGTTTTTCCCAGAGGCCAGATATCTGCCAGGGTGCACCTCAGGGCCAATATTGGTAGCCTCCTAAACTGAGGAAGCAACATCCTTACGTCATACCAGTCCACATTTTCTGAATTCCCACGGTCAACTAAGAATACATCCACACTCTTGTCATCTAATCTGGTGACAATGGCTCGAAAATAGCCATTTTCTTTCCATTTGACGCAGCAAAGGTCATCAGGTTCAGGTTTCAAAACCACACCATCCAGCTTTCTGGCCGAGGAATAGAAACTGCACATCCTCCGCATCAGCTTGCTGAAGGTGCCATTGTGTTTCCTCAACCGAATCCAAAACTCAGAAGGATTTTTAATAAACTCTACCTGGGCATCGTAGAAGGCGTTCATCTTTAACCGGATAGATCTCAAGGCTGGGAGTGACACTTCTTCGTCCACTTCTTCAGTGGGAGACTGAGAAGCTGTCGCTGGCTCTTCCTCCTCCTCCGCCTCCTCTATTCCTTGGCTCTGAAGGAATCGGTCAGCCAAGCAACAAGACTGTACTCCAAACACACAGTTAAGATCAACCCCGTCTTCTCCATACAAGGTGACATAATACACGTGCTCAAAGGAGCAATAAAATTCAATCTTTGCATTCACCGCCTGGCCCAGTATCAGAGCTTTCAGGTCACCAACTTGTGACCGAGACCAACCTCTCCCACCGTCCCAGAGTCCATACAAAGCACAAGGGTAGGTCACCACGGGCATTCGGAAATATTCAGGCAGCAAGTACCGAAGGCTACTACAACTCACCAACTCCTTCCTTCCATAGTCTACGTGAAGCACCTGGGCACAGCGCTGGGGCCGAAAAGTCTCAAGCAAGAGCGCTCGGTACCAGTGTCCATCCAGTCCACAGGACGCGCATGGAGAGCCCGGCTTGTCCGGGCTCTCCTCCCTCTCCTCCCAAGTGGCACTGGAGGAGTTCCCATCCCCTGTCACCGTGGAAGCCCGGTATACTTGCGCCATGCTCTCCGAAAGGCGGTGGATCTCCTGCGAGAGGCTCCGGAGCTGGCAGTGAATACGGTGGGGATGGCACACTTGGGTTACCACTACGGGCTCCGTCACACCCAGCTGCAGCTGGGGATAGAAATAATCCAGGCCAGGCTGCTCTTGCTTGGGCAGAACTCTCGGGAGAACAGGGACGCCAGGGGCTATGCCAGAAGTGGCCACTTTGAGGTGACGCTTGAGCAACGAGTGGAAGAGGCTGTCGGGGACCTGCCGAGCCAAGCCGAGCTCCTGCATCTGCTGGACCAGACTTGGCACCTCCAGAAGGACCAGGCGATGGAGGAGCAGCACATCCAGGACCCGCCCGTGCACCTCCTTACCGGGAAGGTTGCTAAGGAAGTCCACGGCGCCGGAAGACCAGTGCTGCGGCTCGCCCCCGCCCGCGCCGCTGCCGCCCCCCGGCACCAGGCCGGCCAGCACGCAGCCCAGCACCTCCGAGGGCAGGTGGAAGAACTCGCTGCGCCCGGGCGCCAGGGAGCCTGCGCCGACCGTGATGGTGCGGCCCTCGTCCAGCAGGAAGACGCGGCTCTCCTGCGCCTGGCGGCTGACCACGCGGCAGCGGTGCCACAGGAGCCCCACCTGCACCAGGCACAGCTCGCCCGGTGAGGCCGAGGCGCCGCCCAACGCCCACGGGCCGCGCGAGGCCGCTGCTTCCTGGATCTCCTGGCTCAGCCGCACGTACTCGTCCCGCCGTTCGCCCACCAGGCCCCATAGCTGCACGGGGATCACCTCGGGAATCACGTCCACGAAGGACACCCGCAGGGCCAGCGAGGCCCCCGGCGTCGGCAGCGCCGGCGTCGAACACATCTCCACGGCGAGCTGTGAGGACCGCGCGTCCGGCCCGCGAAAGTCCCCGCGCCGCGGGCAGGTGAGTCCCACCAGACTAAGCCCCAAGGACCGAGGGAACGGGTAGGGCGTCCGACGCAGGGCCTCGGAGACTCGCGCCGACTGGTAAGACCCGGCGGCCTGACCAACTGCCCACGGTTGGGCCCCGCGCAGGCATTTGCAGCGCGCGGCGGCCTCGCTTCCGGCCCCGGCCCCGGCCCCGGCCGCGGGGAGTGGTCAGGCCAGAGGCGGCCAGAGGGTTGGCCTCAGGGCAGCAGGGGCTGGAGGGGACGTTCGGGAGGCCAGGAGGTGGGAGGATCTGGGTACAACCTGCTGCTCTTCAGAGCGCCCTGGACTCTGGAGGGTGCATACGTGCAGGCCCGGCAAAGGGCTGTGGCCAGGAGCGAACCGGGAAAGTTGTGTTCTTTCAACTACTACTGATTCAGCACCGTGTGCCAGCCCCGGTGCCAGCCCTCGGAATTTCCAATGAGAAGATGGAAGGAGAAATGGAGGCGCCAACGGCGTATTCCCGAGCGTTTAAGGCCAGAACTCCCCGAGGTCCGGGCGCTGGCGGGGGAGCAGTGCGCCTGCGCCCCACAGGGGATGGGGTGCTTTAGCTTGCAAGGCGGCGTGTTCGTGAACGTGAGCAAGTTACTTACCCTCTATTCTACCAACCTGTTTGTTCATCTGAATTGACGGATTTGTTGTGAGATTAAAATAAAGTTTGAAAAAGTATATGGCGACTGTTGAATGCTTCCTTGCTCACGCTTACCTGCTGCTTTGTTACCTACCTCTGGCACCCCCACCTTTAAGGGCATTGTTCATCAGACTTGGATTCATAAAAGGAGGTTAAGAGGAATGCAGTGAACGTTCCCTCAAACCCACCTGTACCTACTTCAGGAGAGAGGGTCGCTTGCCTTTTTTCCTTCATCTAAATCTTACCAGGATAACCCTTTGAAACCAAATTTGTCAAATGTCCAAACCTCCAGTTGGAGTGGAAAAGTCCAGGCAAACTGCGAGAAGCTCCCAGGATAAGAATACGTGAGATTTTTATTCATTTTCAAAGTTGGACACACCTCTGGAGAGCGTCTTATAGTTGCCTTGTACTTTTCTTCACTTCACCCCACGTTTGGAAATAGCATTAAACACAAAGTCAGTAAGGCAGCGCTTACACACTATGGCCCTGCCCTAACTGTAAATCTCAAGAGCTTCCTTCTGTCCTGATTAGAGGTTACCATGTGCTTCCAAATTGCCCTGTGCTTACTTTTTCATGCACTTTTCACATTGTGTGGCAACTGATGACTTTGTCATTCAACCAGCCTCCAGGATCCTTTGGCAAAGACCACTCACTTGTATTCCTGGAATCTAGCATGGAGTAGAGGCAATGACCATTTTCCAAATGAATGAATGAATGAATTTGGTTTAGCTAAAAGCTTACAGAGTTTTCCCTGATGACCTCATCCTTGAAAATTAAATTCCATTTTCCAGATTTTCTCCAATTGTTTCATATTCATTATGGAACAAAAACCTTTGATTTAAGAACATCTAAGACTTAGCTCAATGGCTCTTCCTCATGACTCTTAATATTCATCAAAGCATACATACCTCTATATTATCTATTGTAGTTTGCCACTGTGCTTTCTCCTTACTACCATGATATGAACATCTTGAAAGTAGGAATCCTTCTCATTTATTTTTATATTCTTAATGCCTAGCACAATGTAAGTGTTTAACAAAAGGGTAAATAATCTAGCACATATGCCATTTACAGTGGAATGAAGGAGTTCATTACAAACTTGGCTTACCATTTGAGATTGTTTTATCATCACATGCAATAATGGAGATTTTAATCCATTTTCTACTTCAGGTTCAAGCAGTATAACCAAAGCCTTACAGAAACCACAGAGTTGTAGTTATTGTGACTTCTTTTTTCTATTTAATTTGTCCTCCAACCTCCTGGCTTGGTGCAGGGCCTTGATCCTATGAGGTCAGGATGTATCATGTGGCCATCATGGGCTGATAAGAGCCCTTCCCTCCTGTCCTTCCAGATGCTCTAATGTCCCACCTCTTCTTAATCTGGAGTAGGTAGCTTTACTTTGTTCTGCCTTGCTCTGCTGCTAGACAGGGAATCGGATTGGTTTAGAAAACCAGGTCATTGCACTGTGAAGATTAAGCTCCTATTGTATATCTTCCCACTATAAGCAAAATATCTTGATTCTGTACAAAATAAAAAATTCCCTCCCACTAGTCTTGAGAGGCCCGTGGCTTCAAAAAAGGAGGGAAAGGGGATAACAGTCTTAAGAAATAAAGGATAAAAGGATGAGGCTGGATGGAATGTATCTGAGAGGTGCTTTAATACTTTGTATAGTGAGATTTTTCATTATTTTTTATGGAAACAAGATGCAGGAAAATTGGTAAAAAACAGATAAGTCGTATTTATTCTGTGCTATCTTAGACCTTCATAGACAGCAGAAAAATGGCATACGTTGGAGTCTGTAATTTCTATACCTATTAGCTCTGTTTAAAGATGCTTAAAAATACTTGCTCATTGAATATTTTTTTAAAAAATTACACAAGTAATTCTTTAATCAGTAATTCAATAAATACCCTTTTAAGAGATGAAAAAGACAACTGCAGATAGGAAATATTTTCAGATCATGTGTGACATAGGACTTGTATCTACAATATATAAAACAACCCTCAAAACCCAATAGTAAAAGAGTATAATTTGTAAATGGGCAAAAGACATGAAGTGCATGTCACCAAAGAGGACATACAAATGACAAAGAATAACAAACATGTCAATATTTTCAACATCATTAGCTATTAGGGAAAAGCAAATTAACACTATGATGATATATTACTACCCACCTATGATAATGACTAAATTAACAGACAGTGATAACACAAACACTGATGAGAATAAGAGGGAACAGGATCATTCATGTTGCTAGTGGGAATGTAAAATGGTACAGCCACATTTTAAAAACTAAATACATATGTACTTGCCATATGGTCCAGAAATTGCACTCTTGGGCATGTTAATGCAAAAACCTATGTATAAATGTTTCTATAAACAGTTATATTTCTAATATCCAAAACCTGGAAAAAACCTACTTGTCCTCCAGTGGGTAAATGGCTAAAACAAGCTGTGGTAACATACCATGGAGTACACTCAGCAGTACAAAGCAAATGAGATGAATTACTGATACATACAACAACTTGAAGGTTCTCCAAAGAATTATGTTGAGTGGGGAAAAAAAAAATCTCAAAAGGCTACATACTGTATTGTTCTGTTTATATAATATTCTTGGATTAACAAAATCATAGAGATAGAGGAAGATTAGTGGCTGCCAGGAGTTAGAGATGGGGGAGAAGGGGTGTTAAGAGCTGTTATATCAGCTGTGTGCTGATGAAACTGGTTTGCATGTTCAATGTGGTAATGGTTACTAAAGGTACCCAAAGGTGAGGAAATCACTTAGAACTAGACACACCAAATATGTAAATGGGTGAAACTGAGTTTGTGCACTGTCAATTTCCTGGTTTTGATCATGTACTGCAGTTATGCATGATGTTATGCTTGGGGAGGTTGGCTGGAGGGTGTTATCAGACCTCTCTATATATTTTTAAAAATTCATAAAGCGTCTAAAATTATTTCAAGATAAAATTTTTTTTTAAGTATTGGAAATTCAGATTTCAGGGTCCACAAATAGTTATTAGACTACAGGTAGAGGTAATTCAAGAGTAGGCCATTATAGGGGGCAATTGCAGAAGAGAGAGCATACTGTATTGTTCTTTCTTTTTTTTTTTTGCAGTTTTTGGCCAGGGCTGGGTTTGAACCCACCACCTCCAGTATATGGGGCCAGCACCCTACTCCTTTGAGCCACAGGTGCCGCCCGACAGCATAGGCTTTTCAATCACAGCAGGATTGGCTGTGTGACTCCGGCAAGTCATTTATTCTCTGTTTCCACATCTGAAAATGGGTATGATGACACACTATAGTTTGGTTCTGAGGACTGTATGAATTAATATGTATCATAAGTATAGTTAGCAAGTTAGCATTAAATAAATATTTGAGATGCAACAAAACATAGTGGGAAAAGGGCTTTAGATTGTTTTCTCCGAGTGATTCATCTATAAAAATGGAATTTTACTTAATTTAATTATGAAGGCTAAATGAACCAATGAGACCCACATGCAACAAATTATGGTTATTAGATACAGTAAAACTCACCCTTTAATTGTGCAGTTTGATGATGTTTTGACAAATGTATACACTGATACACAGTATGAATTTGTATACAATGCAAATGCACACCACCACAAAGCACAAATGTGTAGTTGTGAGTATATGTCACAACTAAAATATAGACATTTGCATTCTCTGCAATCTTCTCTTTTGCCTCTTTGAGGTCTATCCCCTCCTTCCCTTATAGGCTCAGCCCCTGACAACCACTGTCCCTATAGTTCTGCCTTTTCCAGAAGGTCATATAAATGGAATCATACAGTTTATAACTTTTTTTTTCAGTTTATAGCTTTTGTGTCTGTCTTTGATCACTTAGCAAAATACCTTAGAATTCCTTCATGTTATTGTATATCAGTTTTATATTTTAGTACCACATTTGTTCACCAGATGATGAACTTTCATGGTATTTCCAAGTTTTGGCGATTATCAGTAAAGCCGTTATAAACACTCATGTGCATGTCATTGTGTGAACATGTGTTTTCTCAGGGGAATACTAGGATTGGGATAATAAATGTACATTTAACTTTGTAAGAAGACTGTCAAATTATTTTCCAAAATGGTGGTGTCATTTTGCATTCTTACCAACAACAACATATGTGTTGCTCTGCATTCTAAGCAGCATCTAGTATTGTCAGTCTTTTTAATTTTAGCCATTCTCATGTTCTTTAGTAGTACCTCATTGTGATTTTGATTTATTTCCTTGATGCTGAACATTTTTCAACTGCTTCTCTGCCATCATGTATCTTCGTTAGGGTGAAGTTTCTTGTTCAAATCTTTTGCCCATTTTTAAAGGGGTGGTTTGTCACCTTATTTTTGAGTTGTAAGTATTCTCACATTTTCTGGATACAAGTCCTTTATCAGATTTGTGTTCTGCAAATATTTTCTCCCAGTGTATGGGCTTGTCATTTCATTAATAGCGGCTCTTGAAGAAAAAAGTTTGTAATTTTGTAAAATCAGATTATAATAGAACCTCCCTAGTTGACCACCTTCCTACATTGACTATCTCCTTAAATTGACCTAATTTTCATAGACTAGACATGCACTCTGTGAACATATCAGTACCAAGAGCCTTGTTTCTTATGCTGACCACCTCTGTATGTTGACCAGTTCTGTTATAGGCCCTCAGGTGGTCAACTTACAGAGGTTCTATTTTATTCTTTTCTAAGTGGTGGTTTCTTTTATATGGAGAGTTTTTTGTTTGTTTGTGTTCCAAGAAATCTTTGCCTAACCCAACATCAAAAAAAACCCAAAAAACAAAAATCACCATTTTCTTCTTGCAGTCTTGTAATTTTAGCTCTTGTATTTAGGTCTATGATTTATTTTGAATTAACTTTTGTCTAGTGAGCTAAGCGTTGAAGGTTTTATTTTTATATATGGATATTCAATTCTTATAGTGCCGTTTATCGCAAAGATTTTACTTTCCAGATAAAATTACTCTGGGGCTTTTGCCAAGTAGTAACTGACCATATATGTGTCAGTTTATTCCCTGACCTTCTATTCTGTACCATCAGTCTCAATGTCTGTCATTATGCCAGTACCACATTGCTTTAATGATTGTCCCACACTTAGGGGCCTATTTTAAAATTAGGTAATATAAATTCTCCAGCTTTTTTCTTTTTCCTCAAAATTGTTTTGGTTACTTGAGGTCTTTGATTTTTTTCATATGTGTTTTAGAATACTCTTGTTAATTTCTGGAGAAAAAATTGCGGAGGTTTTTATTAGAATTGCGTTGTGGGTAGATGTTAATTTAATGAGAATTGATTTTGGAGCAGTATCAAGTCTTTTAACCCCTGGAAACAGTTAATTTCTCCATTAAAATCTTCTTCAATTTCTCTCCACAATAAGCTTTCAGTGAACACATCTTGCACATGTTTGCTGGATTTATTTGCTGTATTTTGTTGATATTATAAATAATACTAATATTTTAATTTCTAAATTTTGTCAGAATGTTTATTTTTGTATATTGACCTTATATATTGTGAGTTTGTTGTGACTTTATTATTAATCCTAGTAGCCTTTTGAGATTCCTTGGGATTTTCTATCCAGATAAATACATTATTTGTGAATAAAGGCAGTTTTATGTCTTCCTTTCCAATACGTGTGCCTTTTCTTTCTTTTTCTTGCTTTGCTGCAATGCCTAAGACCTCCAGTACAGATCTGAATAGAAATGGTGACAGGGGATATTCTTGCCTTGTTTCTGATTTAAGGAGAAAGACTTTTTACCAGTATGATGTTAGCTACAGGTTCTACTTTGATCCTTTTTATCAGGCTGAGAAAGTTTTTTTTTTTCCTTTTTTGTTGAGGATAAACCTTGCTTAATCAGATGTATTTTCCTTTTTATAATGCTACATTCAATTTGCTAATATTTTTTCACATCTGTGTTCATGAATTTCTAATTTTTTCAATTTGCTGTGGTAAAATATACATAAAATTTACCTCTTGAACCATTTTTAAGTAGCATTTGGTAATCTTAAATATATTCGCATTTTTTGTGTAACCATTACTGTTATTTCAAAACTTTTTCATCAACTCATACTCAAACTCTGTTATGTATTAAACGATAATTTCTCATTCCTTCTCTTGGCAATTACTATTCCACATTCTGTCTCTATGAATTTTATTATTATTGTACCTCAACTAAAGAGAATCATATATAAGTCCATTTTTGCCTGGCTTATTTCACTCAGCATAATGCTTTAAGGTTCATCTATGTCACCGTATGTATTTCCTTCCTTTTAAAGGGTCAGTAACATTTTATTATATGTGCATACCATATTTTGTTTATCCATTCATCCATTAGTGGAAATTTGGGTTGTTTCTACCATTTGGTCATCAGTCATGCTACTATTAAAATTCCTATGCAAATATCTGTTCAAGTCTCTGCTTTCTGTTCTTTTTGCTTTATATCCAGAAGTAGAATTGCTGGATCACAAGGTAGTTGTGTTTAATTTTTTGAGGAACTCATACCGTCTTGCACAGCAGCTGCACCATTTTACATTCCCACCAGTAATATACAAGATTTGTAATTTCTCCCCAATCTCACTAACACTTGTTATTTTGTTTTTTATCGTAGCCATCCAAATAGGGGTGAAGTAGTGCTCATGGATTTTTACATCTATGTTCATAAGAGACAATTGGTCTACAGTTTTCTTTTTTATAATTGAATTCAAGCATTGGATAAATCAGTAAAGAAAAACAATGAGAAGTCAAGAATGACTCTGAAGTTTCTTGTGAAATACTGGATATCTAGAGAAACAAAGTGTCCTGGAGAAACAGCATATTTCTCTGTTGGACAGGGGAGAAAGGACTGATGTAAAAAATATTGATTTACTATTGAGAAATTAGAGCTCATAAGGATTGGGGGCCATTCTGGTTGAGATGTAGAGTTGGCAATTGAGAAAAGCTGACTAAAGCTTGAGATATCAGTGAGAACCAGAAATACAGATAATGGTAACATCTACCATTTACTGAGTATCCATTATGTGTTTGGCCAGCCTAAGTGTAGTAGCTAAAGCCATAGAAACGTGTAGCTCTTCCTAGTGAGAGAGTAAAAATTAAGAAGGGAGCCAAGACAGAACCTTGAAGAACCAAAATGTAAGGACCTGGCTGCAAAGACACAGCCACAGCTAATAGAAACTGACATGCGGTAATTAAAAATATAGGGTGAGAGCCAAGAGGAAACACTGTCACAGAAACCAAACTGGAATGTGGGACCAAAGAAGGGACTAATTCGCCAGTATTTTAGAAATTCCAATTCTATTCTTCTATCCTCAACCAGTGAACAGTCACTGTAATTATTAGTTATCCATCCTTTTAAGTCAGAGAATAACTAGGTTCACAAAGAATACCGAAAAAATAAAAATTATGGTGACAAAGTAAAAGTATAACGCATCCTTTGGGCTGATACAAATATCTCAAACCTGATGTCCTAAGCCAGTTTCTACTTTAGCTATGAAAACTACATAATAAGATTTTAAAAAATAATCTCTAAATTTGTTATTAGGAATTTAACCCAAAACCATACCAGGACAAAACAAAACCCTTGATGACAAGCAATTAGGCATTTTAAAACGTTTATTTAAAAAAAATCAGGATAAACACCTTATTTACTCACATATATTCCTGTTTGTTACCAGATATTTTCAGGGAACAGACATCTTTAATCATCTTCATCTGCATTTATCAAACCTTCAAGTGGCTCCTGCTGCTGCTGACAATCACAGCAGCCTGTTGGGGGTAAAGTACGGGGAGAGAAAAATAATCATGGATTCCTCAAAATTCAGAAATTATAAAACACTTGAGTGGGTAAAATGTGCACATGTCTAGTATCATGAAGGCCAAATCGTGATATAATTTCCATACATGCCTTAAAATGAAAAATAATGCAAACACATCATAGATCTAGTCAAAGTGTTGTTGACCCAGTGTAATTATTGTGAAGGTAGGGAGAAACAAAATATGCCTTCATCATGTGTGTATAAATTTTTTTCTTCCCCTACTTCTAAGAGACTCAATTGAATAAATACCTTCCAAATGGCTCGTATTTGATGCTTATCCCGGGTACAGAGATGTATTACTTGGTCCTAGCTTTCAAGCGATTCATCCTGTACGGAAGAAGCTGGCATGTACACCTATGTAGGGGAGAAAGCCGGGGGAGCAAGGAGACACTGAAGATACTGAAAGCTTCAAAGCAAGTAGTGGGTGATCATTTGAGATACTGAAGTAGGATTTAACAAATGAAAATAAAGATGAATGAGTGGCTGTGGTAGGAGGAAAGTTAGGTGGTTAGAGCACGTCCAGGGAAATAAGTGGGGCAATGCATTTGCACGCAGTAGGAGAGAGGTATGCAGTGAAGGCAAAGGTTGGAAAGATAAGCTCAAGTCAGATAGAGAGGCTCCTGGATATAGCCTGGATGATTTTAATTTTTATTACGTGTGTATGAGGGAGCAACTAAAGGGAAAGATGTGGGATGACAAGCTCAGAGTTCCCCACTGGAAAATGACTGTTTGCCTATTGAGAATGGACTTCAGAGTGAGAAAGTCCCAGCCATGTAAGAAGCTTATATGATATACAGGGTAGCCATAAAGTTTGGGTACAATTTAAAATTAAATGTGCCGCCTGTATACTTTAACATCTGAACAAATTTTTCCCAATCTTGAAATATGAGAAAATAAACCCAGAAAATGCAAATCCCAATGAAATTTTTAAGATTCTAGAGTTCAATGACTTCATCTTACAAAGAAATAAATGCAAACTCAGAGAAGAGAAGGAACTTGATTCTATTTTACATTACTGTCAGAAGTGGAAACCAGAATAGAATAAAGATCATTAGAATCCAGGATCAGTCTTTTTCCCATAATACCTGGCATTCAATCATAATATATATCTGCTTGGTAATCATTTTTAGAGTCCTGGTTTAATTAAAAGAGAATTGTTTATTTTCCATCAAGTATTAAAATTAAGCATTTTTCCTACAGAGGTCCTGAAGGAATCTGTTTTTATTAACAGAGAAAAACACAAGTAACTATGTCAGTTCTGAATAAACGTGCTTGAATGTTTGAAGACTGAACCGAAAAGTTCTTTTACATTTAAATCTCCCGGAATTTCCTTTTTTATTAGCAAAGTGAATGAGAAGTTTCAGACTTACATGATAAGTACATATTCTTAAAATAATGAGGATAAAATTAGTTGATTCATGTTTTATGTAGCTGTAATCAGTTTTTCTCAAATAACTAACAGCAAAAAAATGCTAACGAGCAGAGATTCATATACAAATGGAGCTCAACCTCTGACCCACTAGTGGATTGTAATCAAATAGGATTTGATTGAGTTGAAACACTTGAAAAAGATCCATTATGTCTTACTGAAAGCAAACTAAAGGAATGCCATCCTTTTAATTAGATATATATACCAATTCACTTACACATATAAAGAACAGAGAACTATATACAATTAAAAATAAATATAATGTACTTTTCAGTAAGAAAAAAATCACTTGAGATCAGAAAAAATGTGAAAGCAAAGAAAAAGAAGCTTAGTTGTAGAGTATTATCAATACTGAACTGAAAGGAAATAGGGAAATACCACAGAGTAGTACTATAATAAGAAAGGGAGATTGGAATTGTTAAACCTGTGAGTATGGACACAAAATTACAGAAACTATTATTTCTTTTTATTTAGACCATTTTAGAGTAGAACAAGATGAGTCCAAGTTGGCAAAAATAAAGCAAAGTGCCAACATTACTAAAGAATATAATTTCATCTAGAAAATTAGGAATGTGAATAGATTGATGTTGGCTATCCCAGATGTGGGCCAATTGTGGAGGGTCTTAGAGTTCAAGCTAAAGCATGATGACTCCCCTCTAAAATTTATGCTGGAAGTAATTCATTTCGTTTAAAATATATGAGACCTAAAATTACCAGAACTCAAGAGCCCTGGACTAGGTTGTTGTGAGGATGACATAAGACATTTACTTGGTATCTAATTAGTGCATAATAAATGTCGGTTATAATCATATTAATTAGGTGATCTGGATTTTTATCTTGGTTCTGCTACTAAGTCACTTCTGAGTATGAACAACTTTACTACTCTGTATCTCAGTTTCCTAAAATGCAAAATCAGGTATTTAAACCAAATAATCCCAAGAAATAATTTCAAGTCAAAAACTTTAGTTATTCATGTTGATTCAGATACCAAGGAATAACGTCAGTACTTAAGCAATGTTTTTACCCAAGCCCCCCAAAGAATAAAGCTAAATCAATCTTTTCAAGGTCCAGTTTCCATGTAATTATTTTGATCCAGTCTTTACTTAATTAAAAAAATTACAAAACATAAAAAACTATAATTTCCCCAGAGTGAGTCAGTGCAGAACACTTGGGAATTTAAGCACATAATAATATATTAAATATATTTAACAACTCAATTACAAATTAACAAATGCAATGGAAACATAGACTACCTAAAGATATGAAGATTAAACTTCACATTCTGCAAACAGAAAAACAATAAGCCACTACATATTAATACCTCACATTAAAATATATTTTGAAGTTTATGTCCCCCTCTTAAAATGGCAGTGATTATACATTAGTGCAACCACAAAGCACTTTTGTAAACTTTTTTCTATTCAACATCTTTCTTGTCCGTCATAATAAATAGTTTGGTTAGCTCTTTCCTGAACTTGAGCTTCTTGCATTTTCCTACTTTAACAGTTACAGTTTTTACCCATAACCACAGCCATCCATCAAGAAACGCCCACTGTCTGAGGCTGGGGGAACAAAGGTGAATCTGAAGAAATCTCTTGCCTTTCTAAAATAAGAACAAGGATACGATTCAAAGATTGGAGATATAACTGTATCTCTTTGACAGCTCATACTTATCACTTTTTAGGCAAGAAGGTTTTCCAACTGAGTAAGATTCAGGCTACTGACAGTTTAAGTGCAATTTCTGAGTCTCCCTGTCTCTTTAGAGCCCTTAGTGTTAGGGCAAGGGGATGAAAATGTGTGGCAGAGTGGGCTGGCTTCCTATCAGCCTTGCTTTCAAAATACTACTAAAAGGCTGGTGGCAACAAACGGTGGTTTATGGAAGGACATATACAACTAGATTTTAATCAAATAAGCTGCAATTCTTATATATTAAGATTCTTAAGAGCTGGTCACATATCTGAGTTGTAACAGGGTATGTAACAAGGCAAATGCTCTTCTCTGTTCTCATCAACATTCAGAGTCTGTGGCTGTCAGGGAAGCTTGTTAGCGTATGCAGTCGATAACAACCAGTTGACACAGATCTAAGGAGAGGGCACTCACAGAGATCAGCTTCTTTCCTTGAAATCCAAACATCATCGCAAATTGATTTTTTTTCACCCTCCTGGGAAGAAAAGGTACATCAACTTTCTTCCACACTAGGGAAACTCAAAATGTTTATTCATGACGTTCCACTCGCCTCCCCTTAATTTACAATATGTACACTTTTCACAGCAGCAGCAAAATGAACTGTCAAACTTCAATTATAATGCTGACATTAATAGGTTGAATGTATTTCTTAAGCACTCTGGATTCTTCCACATTCCTATCGTCTACTTCAGATCTGAGATGCTGGTTCCCTCCTGGCATGCCTCCTCTCAGCAGGCTCTTCAGCACAGAATAGCCTCTCAAAGGCCAAACCTTCTCGCCCAATGTGAAAGTGGTCAGGGTTCAATTCTTCTTTAAATAATGCTGTGCTGGGTCTTGTTAGGCCAACTTGAGAGATCCGACCAGATCACTTTTGGACAAAAAGAGGAGCCAAAGAGGAATTCAAGTTTCCAGAGAAAAATAAAGTGCTGCCCCCTATAAATCAGTTTCCGTGGATTCAGTTGTCTTCCTAAAGAGGTAGAAATAGGGGGTGTGTGTTGCAGATGCCCATATTTCAACAATATTGATCATTGTATCGTTAAGGGATTAAAATGGACTGACTCCACTCATCTCTCTGATTTTTTCATAAGTAAGCCAGAACACCAGTGACCAAGGGGTCTGAAAGATTAACCAAAGAAGTTAGTGCATATTTCAAAGCAATTATAAATATTCTGCATATATGCATACAATCTGTGAATGACAAAGTCATTTTGAATCAACTTCAGCTGTAAACAAGTGTTTTTGTATTTCACGTCTGTAAAGCACCTACTTTATAATGTATAAGGCATATTCGTGTTTTACTTATCACAAGTTTCTCTAAACAACAATTTACAATAGAAAAGAAAGGTATTGATAATATCCCTATGCTTTTAGATGAGGACGCTGAGGCTTAACAGTCACATGCTTGTTAGCATGTTGTAGAGCTAGACCACAGGCTTTTGTTCTCCATTTCCAAGGTTCTTTTATGAACCATTAATGGCTAAAGGACCAGAACTTGAGATGCCTGAATTCCAGGCTGGGCTCTTCCACATGTAGTTTGTCAATAAGACACTTAAGAACTTGAAAATGAGGAAGGCAAAAGATTATTCTTTGAGAGTTAGGTCATTAAACTACAACCTGATGATATAAAAATTCACATTAAATAGGAAAAGAAGCTTCTAGCTCAGAAGAGCTTAAACTTAAATGAAGATGTAGCTATAACTAAAGGAATTATAAAAAGATAAGGGTTAAGAGAAGATATATAAATACTAAACATATAAACACTAAACAGAGGGATATCACAGAATAAAACATTGGAACAGAGAAAAGATGCCTTGGATCTAATAATTCCCATCTAGTTCAGTTCTGATTATTATTATTATTTTTTTTTGGCCGGGGCTGGGTTTGGGACCGGCGCCCTACTCCTTGAACCACAGGCGCCACCCCAAACTTTTTTTTTTTCAGTTCTAATTATTGATCAGAGAAGAACGCTATCATATACTAGAGGAGAGGAATAACTTGAAGCGATTAGAATGTAAAATGTATTTGGCCGGTTTGCAAAGAAATATTTATGTCAGATGTGCTTAGAAATATTGAGCATATTATATTAGTAGATTGAGAATTTACTAAATGGTAGATTTAAGTGACTATGTCTTGGTTAGTTAAATGAAGATATATTTGAAATAGGGAATATAAATCTTTGAAGATACCATATTCTGTGACAACAAAAATGAAGTGAACCAAGATACAGCTACAGTTAAATCAAGGAAGAAGAGGTCTCAGTTAAGACATGATTGCAAGAGGGACTTTACCTAACAATTGCAATCAGTGTAACCTGGCTTATTGTACCCTCAATGAATCCCCCCCCCAAAAAAAAAGAATGGTGTGTGCAATCATTCCTAGTTGCTGCAGTAACCAGTCTTCTTCCTCATTTTTACAGCAAGAAAACCATAGGCAAATGAAATAAAAATCAAAGACTGAGCAAAGCAAGGTCCCGTTACCTCTACCTAGTACAAGGGATTGGGATGGAGTTTTGTTTCAAATAGAGAGAGGGAGATCACAGGGACAAAGACTATGAGTGGCATGTAAACGGAACATGCTGATCCCCTCTCCAGGAGTCCTATGGGCACTGACATGACTTGCTGGTTTCTCACTGCTGTCTCCATGACCACTAAATATCCAAGTGTGTATGAACCCATGATGATTCCTCTGATCTATCATTTGCCAGCTAGAAAGGAGCAGAAGTGGAGTCCTTTTCCATGTTTTTTTTTTTTTTTTTGCAGTTTTTTGCCAAGGCTGGGTTTGAACCCACCACCTCTGGTATGTGGGGCCAGCGCCCTACTCCTTGAGCCACAGGCACCACCCTTCCATGTTTTATTATTGTAGGACCTTTGTAGAACCTCTCTTGGGTTGATGTTCTTAAATATTAGCTTTACAAATAAGCTCTTCCTGTTGTGATCCTGTGTTTAGCAAGCAACTTTTTGATTATTATTTGATTATTATTTCCTCCTCAACATGTTTAGGAGGAAATGTGTTGTCCAGAGGACTTGAGTATCTGGATCATTAGCCAAATGTATTGTGCGATGTGAAGGAGCCAGATACTCTGTCCTGATCATCAGTTTCAACGGAATCACCTGAGGTGAATTCTGTATTTTTCAAGGGACATTTACTAGAAGTGCTCCTGAGTCAGGTTTCCGGAACTCAAGGTCACCTACCTACTATGGCAAATCAATAAGGAAATGACACATTTGATGGACAGCCAGTCTTTCTCTGGTGATACCCCTCCTAACTACAAACTTTCTCTTAAAGCTTCTGTAACTAACTGCAGGATCTTGAGAAACACAATGTATTGTACTAGTAAGGAGCACAGGTTTTGGGTGGAACAGATTTGCAGTCAATTCCCACCTCTGCCATATACTAGCTACATAAACTTGAGCAAGTTCCTCACATTTTGAATAATGGTTTCCTCATCTGAAAAATGGGATAACCCTATGAGTTTCACTAGGTTCTTATAAGATTGTAAAAATAATGTATGTAGAACTTTTTTTATTTTTTTTGGTCATTTATATTTCCTGAGTCTCATGTATAAAGAGAATGGGTCAGATGGAGTGGTCTCCACCCTTTGTGCTTGGATATTATTCCTGCCCCTCAGCCCCCAGAACCTGATTTTGTATTTCAGCAAAGTCTCATCCATTCTCCTAGCCTCCCACACTAGAAACATAAAAGTGTCATTTTTTTGTTGTTGTTGTTGTTGTTCCTCGCCATCCACATATAATCAGTTACTAAGTGCTGTGGAGTTAACCATAAATCTCCCTCACAATCTATCGTCTCTCCATTTCTACAGTCACCAAAAGGTGTCCTTATTTTACCAAAACTTCCTTTATTGTATCCTCGCTTTCAGTGTATCCTCCATACTGCTTCCAAAGTACTCTCACTGCCAAACAATCTCAGCACATGGCTCTTGTGCTTACACAGGCGGTTGCTGACAACTACAGGGTTAACACCTAAACTACTAATCTGGGTCCACGAGGTCTTTCCCAACCTGGTCCTTACATATTTCTCTGGCCTTATCTCCTACCACCTCCCCTCCGAGGGCCTATTCCCCAGCCACACTGAATTTTCTGTAGTTCTTCAAACATAACTGGCCTGCACATAACATGATGCCTTTGCTCACATTGTTCCCTAACATTTCTCTTAAAAAATGCCTACCAGTGCTTCAAAGCCCGGATCAAATATCAGTCCGTCACGCCTTTTGTGACTGCCCAAACACAGCGACAGCAATTTTTACTCTACTCCTCCTTAGTAAAACCACATCCTCTGGCATCAGGCTGCCTGGATTTGGTGCCCTGAATTACTAATTAATAACCACCTTATCTTGGTCAAGTTATTTAGACTCTTTAGCTTCTGTTTCCTTCTCTATAAAAGAAGGATAAGATATTTACCTACTGCACAGATTACTGGGAGAATTCAGTGAGTTAAGACATAAAAATGATGAGCCGTTTTGGCCATATACCAAGCAACTTAGTAGTATTTATTTATTATTTCTGTGATTTTAACTACCTGCATGTTTAATTTCCACATCTCACCGTAAGCTTCTCAAGCGCGAAGACTCTGTCTTACTCTTTAGTGTTACCAGCACCTGTAATAGTGCCTGATTCATGCAGGCCAAATCAAAATCTACCTTTCCAGTACGAAATACCCACAGTTTTGACATAATTTTAAGTATAATTAAGACCATCAATTTTTTTTACCTGTGGTACATACCTTTGTATCAGATATTGCTAAGGGCTTTGGCTATTAATTTCACTTTAACAAACAGATATCTATTATTCCTTAGTGATATCATTTATTACTGAAGCTTCAATTACCATCTATGCGCTGACAGTGCTCTAAATCGCCAACCCTGTATTCTCTTAAGATCTAGACCAATATACTAAGTTATTTAGACATCTCTACTCAGATGTCCTATGGGTATACAAAATTTTACATATCTAAAACTAACCTTATTTTATTCCCAAATCTTCTTCCCTGAAAATGATCCCTATTTAGGAAATTATATTATCATCAGTTTCTCTGGGCAGGAGCCTGGGAATGAAGCCAGCCTTTTCCTTATCTTCTCCATCCATTCCCCCATCCCTATCCAGCCAGTCGGGTTTCTATTTCCTTTCTACCTCCTTAATATTTTTAAAACTTATCATCTGTTCCCACATCATGCTTTGGTTCAAGACACCAATATCTCCCATTTACCAGTATTCTTGGCCTTTTCCTAATCCATGTGGCAGCCAGAATGATTTTTCTAGAAAAGCAGATGATGTGAAGCTGGTGCCATCACTCTTATGGTCCAGATGTCCTTCCCACACTGATGTCTGCCTCTGTCCGGCCTCATCCTCTGCCTCTCCCTACCAGGTGTCTGCCTTGCCTTGCCGGACTTCCTTTGGTTCTCTGAATTCATCATGCTCTCTGTCCACTCCAACTTTCCCTCTAAAAGAATCTTTTTCTCTGCTCTTTTTACCTGGCTAAATCCTACTCATTCCCAGCCTAAGCTGTAGTTATTTGCTATACATTTGTATAGTACGACGCACTCTTCCCAATAACACTCATCACTTATAGTTTCTAATTCAAAGATACACCCTTAGTATAAAGCTTTGCATGGAATAGGTACTCAATTAAAACCCTTAGTATAAAGCTTTGCATGGAATAGGTACTCAATTAAAACCCTTAGTATAGAGCTTTGCATGGAATAGGTACTCAATTAAAATATATTAATATATAATATTACATTGTACAGTTATATATTATGCTAATTTTGTTTTCTAAAATTTCTAAACCCACAACTCATCGATTCTTCCAAATATTTTCTAACTTAAAAAAGACACACGTCTTTCTATTACATTTGGTATCTTACTTAAGTAAGTCTATCTAATTCTACATCTTAGTTGACTTCAGTAAAAACATCTCCAAATAAAAATGACATAATAGTTTCTTACTAAACAGAGTTTCATGGTAATAAGTACTAATGAGTAATATAACATTTGCCATCGAAGTAACAAATTTTGTTTGAAATAGTACTTTTTTCATAAGAAGGTCTCTACTGTAAAGTTTGTAAACCTGTCCCAAAGTACTATATTAAAATATAACTAAATAGATTGCTAAAGGTTGTTAATTACAGAAAATCTATCCACCTCTTCATTAATGGATATTAAGTCATTTATTTTACGTCAATCTACCAAGAAAGTCAATATAACTCTAAGAAGAGGTGAAAGAAAACATAAAAAGATTTAAAAAACATTTTCTTTAAAAAAAAAAAACAACAACAACAGAAAGGAACTTCATTTGGGGGCAGAGCCATGCTGCAAATCAGAAGAGAAAAGGGAAAATACTTACTGATTAAAAGTAATTTAAGTACAAAGAAAAGAAAAACAGGCAAGTTAAAAAAAAAAATAAACCTAACTTTACCATTCTCAGCCAAGATGGTAAAAAGCCTTTGTATAGACTCATGAATCCTTCCCCTTGAACAGCCTGAATCAAGCAGTCTGTTGATGATTTATACAAAAGTCCCCTGCAAAGAAAACAAGACAATTTTGTTAAATTTGTTCTGTATAAAACAATGTATAAATAATATAGTCTAAGGAAAAACTTAATGTAAGTTAGATATCTTCTGTGAGTTTAGACAAATTGTTTGTGGTTTTATAGATATAGTTAAATTCTTTTGAGCTTAAAGTTATTTTTAAGGTTGACTATTCTGATTCATCCCACCCTATGTCTTATACTTTGAATTTGCTCCACCTGATTTCTTCTAGAAAAAACATACTACTTTATATCAAATAAAAGTCTCCATGTTACCTGTAAATCATAAGCTTCTGAAGAAAGTGCTCTGTGCATTCTCAGCAGAGTATGCTTTCAAAAACTCTTTGAAAACAATAAAGTCAACAATGAATACCTTGTGTCTAACTAATATGATTGTTAATTAGCTTATTTCCCCAAAGCTGTAGCACTTTTTTATTAGATGAAGAGCAGATAATTGCATAAAAACAATTTTCTCACTGAACACAAAACCACACAAATATCGAGAAAATACCCAGGAAAGGATCTTTAAAGAACAATATTATTACAGTCAGTCAAGCCCAGGAATACAAAAGAGTTTCTACCTACCTTCCCAGTTTATCTCGAGGTTGATTCATTATTCGGCTTTTGATGACATCAGCTGGTGTTCCCAGAATAGAAGCTACTAGTCCAGAACATAAACTACAAATACAAAGAAATGAAATGGAAAGATAGTTTATGGTAGCTTTTATTTTAAGAAAGGGAATCTGATATTTAGAAAGAATATGAAATATATTATTATAATGTTTATAATAATGTGCTTTTACCTTAAAATCAATGCTAAATTAATCCTTTAAAGAGGAAAAAAATGAAAATAAAACCAAAAAGAATGTCAGCCAAAAATTAGGCACTGAATACCCACTGGTGCCAGGCATTCTTTTAGGCAGTGAACAAGATAGGTAAGACCTTGCCTTCTAATCAGAGAGAGGCAGAAGAGAAATAAATAATTTCAGATGCTAATAAGTGCTATGGAAAAAAGAATGAGCAAATGTGATGGACAGTAACTGGATGTTAGGCAGTCAGGGAAAGAATCTTGGCAGGAATATTCTTAGTGCGTTTAAGTGTGTGTGTGTGTGTGTGTGTGTGTGTGTGTGTGTGTGTGTGTGTGTGTGTGTGTGTGTGTGTGTGTGTGTGTGTGTGTGTGTGTGTGTGTGTGTGTGTGTGTGTGTGTGTGTGTGTGTGTATCCAAATAGCATTGATCTGACATTATTAATATAATTTTGAGATTGTTTAAACAGCATAAGGGTTTCTAGAATTTAAAAACAAAATCAGAAGCTGAATGAAATCAGTACAATGTCAAGGGCAATAGACATTTATAAAATTGGTCATACTAATGAATAATTTAAAATTGTGTTACAATGATAGTAAGGTATTGCCCTTCCTGGAATGCCCTTCTTGTTTCTGTCTGTGAAGAGCCACATCTCTTCAAATCTGGTACCTAATTCTACCCCTTTTGTGGGTCCTTCTAAATGGTTACTTTTTCACCCTCCTCTGAACCCTATAAATACTAGTCACTTTTCTTTTAGCACTTATTGCCAAGTATTTTTATTTATTTCTCTCTCTCTCTCTCTATCTCGACAGTCTCTCACTCTGCAGTCCAGGCTAGACATAGCTATAGTGTCAGCCTAGTTCACAGCAACCTCAAACTCCTGGGTTTAAGCAATCCTTTCTGCCTTAGCCTCCCAAGTAGTGAGTACTACAGGCACCCACCACAACACCGCCTCATTTTTTTATTTTTAGTAGAGAGAAGATCTCACTGTGGCTCAGGCTGGTCTCAAACTGCCCAGTATTTTTATACTTAGGAAGTTCCCTGGGCAGGAGTTGAATTCACTTCCTTTGTGTCCACTGCCTTTAACATAAAAGGTGCTCAAACATATCTGTTGAATTGAGAGAGTCAATCATCAGAACCTGTTCCTGGGATGGCCACAGCAAGGTGCAAATACTTTTGGAGGTTTAATCTGAAATATCCTGCAACTTTGTCTGTCTCACCCCCATTTTAACTGTAACAAACTTTAAGGAAATTACCCTTTATAAATGTACTAAAACCCATCTCTAAGGGTGATACCACTAGATTACTGATTAAAAGATAATCTGTTAGAATTTATGCCAAGTATGAAAGAAAAGGTAGTACAGAAAAAAAAAATACAAAAAGTCAAACCAAAACAATCACTTACCTTGACAAACCATGAGTCATGATATTGTCCTCAAGAGGTGTATTCAATACCAAGTAGTGTTTCACTGTATCGTAAGTGGTTAAATCTGGCAACGAAAAAGGTTTAACTGTTCATTCATTCAACAGTAAATATCTTTTATGTCAAGAATAAGCTAGGCTTAGGGCAGGGATGCATACCAAGATGGAATATACTATTTTTACTCTCAAGCAGAGCTACAGATGGAGGGAGAGGAAAAGAGGAAGAAAGAGACACTTAACTGTATCATTTGAACATCCAAATCTAGTTATGTCTAAAATCCCCTCAACCCCTGGGGCTTTCACTATTTCAGCTGATAAATTTCTTCTTTTAGCCAAAGTTAGATAGAATGGAGATACTGTCAATTACAAACAAAAAGTGCTGACCGTTATTCTATATTAATCCTTTTCTACTTTTTTCCTAATGACACTGAAGAACTACTGGAGGATTTTAAATAAAGGAGGAACACCATAATGCTGGAGTTCTGCAAGGACTACCCACAGGTATAGGAAATGAATTGTGGTGAGTCAAGACTGGATAAGGACCTTGGATCATTCACCAATATGTGGGTGCCTAGTGTGAAACCGGCACTACTGCAGGAACCAGGACACAATGAACAAAAGTCCCTGCTCTCTACTGGGAGATAAGATACAAAAAGCAAACTAGATGGTGTTTCATATGCTACTTGCTCTTAAAGTAAACATTCTGAAGACAAATAAGGCACGGGAAGGGTTAGGGAGTTTCGAGGGTAGGGAGGAGCACTGTCTATGAATTTTAAATAGGTTGGTCAGGGACGGCCTCTCAATAAGGTGATACTTGGGCAGAGACCATAAAGAAACCTCAGAAAATAAACTCTGCAGACATCAAAGGGAAAGTGTGCTAGGCAGAAGAACAGCATGTGTTCTAGCCCCAGGCACAGTCAGCCTGGCCTACTAGAGGGACAACCAGAAGACTGGTCTAGCAGAAGCAGAGTATGAAAGAAGTGTCCAGATGATGGCAATCATCCAAAACCAGGGGAGGGCTCTGAGCAGAGGAGTGACTCCCTTGGGCTACTATATAGTAAGAGCAAATAGTTCTGATCTGGCTGTTTTATTAAGAGTAGACAGATGACAAGGTCGGACAATTAAGTTGATCATTATGGTGACCTTCGAAGTATTCCCCTTGGCCATCTGGTGACTGTAGTGATATTCAGCAATGAGGTATGTAGCATTTTTTCTGGGATGAGTTGTGAAATTAATTGTCCACTCTCATATATATGAGATTATTTCAGTAATCCTGACAAGAGAGGATGATGGCTTAGATAAGGGAGTTGTGGAGGCCTGGTAGAATTCTAGGTAACTTCTGAAGGTAGAATCAGCAGGGTTAGCCAGCAGATTGAATATGGAGTGAGAGAAAGACACTGAAGATGACCACAAGGCTTTGAGTGTAAACAACTCAAAAGACAGATCTGCCATTTATAGAGATGGTAAAGATGAAACCTGTAGTTTTAAAAAATAAAACAATAGGTAATAGTGACACTGACAGTTTCAAAGGTACAGTAGAGCAAAATTGGGTACACATGGAGAGACCAGTCAAGAGGCTTCTGTGGTGGTCCAGTGGAAGGAGAAACACAATACTGGGGCAAAGGAGTGGCTCCAGAGATGGAGAGAAGTGTATGAACTTGAGATATTAATATATCTAGAAGATAGAACTAACCAGACTTGGTGACTGGTTAGATACAGAAGCAAGTTAGAAAAGAGTCAAAAATCAAGCCTATGTTTATGGCTTGTACAACTGAAAGGGTGGTGATATATTTTGAGAACAACAGAAGAAGTGGTTTGATGTAGGAGTCTGGTTTGGACATATTCAAAGTGATATACTTGAGATATCCAAATGAAGATTCCAATAAATAGCTGGAAGAGAAATCTGGGCTGCAACAAATTGAGAAATGACAGTTAAAGATTTCTTGAAGATCAAAATACTCACCACTGTGATGCGGTAGACTTAGTTGGAATGAAATAGCAAATTAGAAAATAGATTTACTTCCTTTGATATTTAAGTGATATCTTACTGGAACCCTTAAAAATGCCATGTGTTGATTTATTAGAATCATATAATTGGGGAAAAAAATAATCATATAATTGGTCTTAATAAGGATTCTTTCATTGATTAATTGACTCATCAAATGTTTATTTACTATATATGAAGGACTAGGAAAATAAAGATGAATGAAACACAGTCCTTGCCTTCCAAGGACTCATAATCTAGTGGAAGATACAGACACATGGTAGCAAGCAAAAGTATCAATAAACACAAGGGACTACACAGAGACACAGAAAAGGGTCTGCACAGGGTCAAGGGAAGTACTTTGGTGAAGACGACACTTGGGCTGAGTATGAAAAAGTCTACAGGAGAAAACTAAGTAGAAGCAGCAAGAGGACAAAAAGTGCAAAGTGAAGAACAGCTTGATATGTGGAGGAGGTGGAACCTTCCACCTTAGGACTTTCTGCTTTGCTCTTTGGAGCAGAATCAAAGAACTTCTCACTACCCTGAGGGTACAGGCCAGATTTTATAGTCATTCTATGTGATGTTGCAAAATTTCTGCTTTATTCTTCGGGTAATGAGAAGCTGATAGAGAGCTTTGAGGGCACCAATAACATGTTCAAATCTGTGTTTTGGATAAATCACTCTAGATAAAGGGTACACATTTGAGGATGAAGGAGGCAACCAGTTATATGGCAGTGGGAGTGGTCTAGTTGAGAGGTTTGGGTTGGTATTGTAGAAATAGCTTTTTTAAGGGTACTAAGTAGTAGGGGTTAAAGGGGAAAAGATGTTTAAGAAGCACTTAGAAGACAGAAGAGATTGATAAGTAAGTAAATATGGGAAGCGATGGGTAGATATGAGTTAAGGGAACATTCAGGTTTCTAGCCTAGAGTGCCAGACTGTATCATATAGATTATTTAGGAATTAGAGTCTGGATATACTGACTGTCAGATAGTTAGAAATGTAAGTTTTCATTTTAAAGGCAGGTCTGGACTGCAGAGGAGACCTTACACCTTAGAAGTAGTTTGGCTTTGTCTCATTGCCATAATTTATCTGTTTTATGAAATCCTTTTCACGTACAAATGCAGAATAAAGTGAAAATGTCCTAGGGTGAATAATCATGACATTATGACATCTGTGCAGCCTATCACCAATCCACATTTTTTTAAATAATAAAAGTTTTAATTTTTCTTATATAAATGCTTATAATTATAATTATTAAGACAATTACAACTTCTCAGAATTCAATAAAGTTTCCATTACCTCCCATATTCACCAGTGCTGCTCTTTGTATATTGGGCACCCAGCCTGCCCAAAGCCCACGTATTCCTCCTTCAGCTAAGATTTTTGCAAATGCATGATGCACACCACGAAATCTGAGGAAAATAACAGTAAAAGTGACTCTGTGTGTTCCCTGAGTATAGCAGGCAATTAATTGTGAAATCTTCACCTATAGCTATTACAGATTGGAATAAAGTAACATTGTTTATCAAGAATTGTTAGAAATGAAAGCAAGCTGCCAACTCTAATTTCCAGATAAATTTAATAATCCCTTAGAAAAAAAGGCCAACATTTGATTTAAACATATTTAATGAAACTTTTATAAATTATCACTCTATTGTATTCTTAGGTTATTAAACAGATTAAACTGTCTTTCTTGATATTTTATATCATCAGGAGAAAACATTGGTTATCAGACTTCTGGGTTAATTTTACTAGTGAAAATTTACTTTAGCTTTATGAAAATTTACTATAATAATTTTTCTCATTTTTCTGTAGCTAGATGAGGAAGAGTGTGCTAGAGCATGAAGCCAATATGGAGACCTTTGGTATAAAACAAAAGTCTCGGCTGTATAGAGTCAGAATAACCTGGACTCAAATGCTACCTTGACTGCTTATTAGCTGTGTGGCTTTTTATTTCTGAATCTCACCAGAAAATGTGAGAAGAGGAGGGCAATGGAGAGCAGTGGTCAGTGGTGGACACCCAAAGATGGCCCCAAACCCTCCTGTGGGTGTTGAGATCCCTCCACACCCAGCTCCAGTCATCCTGACCTTTCCCTCTTTCCTGGAAGCATCTATCTATCTGCAAGACTTTTTTCCCCTTTCCCAGGGGAAATGAGCCAAGTGCTAGTGTTGTAAGTTGTTGTACATAAAGTCTTTTCAAGAAAGGCAGACTTCAATAATATAGGGTAACATAATAGGAAGATTTTATATCACAAAAGTGTAATAAAGAATTTCCCATACACTAGGGAAAAAGAGGGCCTCAAGATATGGGAGAAATGGGATTCAACAAGGAAGTGGAAACGTCGTTCAAGGTTAACTTTGTTACTTCCCTTCTTTCCTGGAGAAAGGGAAAGAAAGCAAGGCACCAATGAAGGTCATGTAGACCTTTTGAGAAAGCCTCTTTTAAACAAGAAAACTCAGAGACTAGAAATGTTAAGTAACTTCAACTACACCATAACCAGGATTCACACAAAACCGGGATTCACAACAATTTTAATGATCTACCTCTCTATACTAACCTGGAGTAGGGGACAGGCTAGCTGCCTTGCCTGAGAACAGCAGCAAACAACTACGAGCACATACAATTTTTCCGGTAGAGAACACGTACACTTCCTCATGCAAAGGAAAGATCAGCTTAGTTCTCCTCTTCATGAATATAACTTTCAAGTTAAAAGAGTCAGAATTAATACCTTTACTAAAGACTGCATGATAAACCTATTAAGCAAATGTTCAATATATGATGGTGGCAAAGGGAAAGGTGTCAGTTGGAGAACTTACCTCAGTGGTTTTCCTTCGAGTTTCCTTTTTCCTTCCATTTGCATCTGAACCTTCACTAAATCAGTTGGGTTGGCTAAAAATTGGCCAATAACACCAGCCATCACTCCTCCAATGACTGATTTCCTGATTGTAAAAAGAAATGCTTTTGTTTTTTCAAGTTGCCATTAATTTCATAAATTTTATAGTGAACCAAAATTGAGTTGGTAAAGGCCCTAGGTAAGAGATTTAAGACTAGACCCAAATGAGTCACAGAAGAAAGTACAGGTTTAACTGTTTAGTGATGAAGAGTTAGTGGACCACCGGAGGTAAAATTTGGAGTTGTAGGGCTTACTCGGCCTGTAATTCAAAGGAAAGGGTAGTTGCTTCAAAGATATAAACATCTGAACTGATAATTTAATTGCAATTTAATTTTGACTACAGGGGAATAAATACAGCATAGATACAATCAGCCTAAGACACCAAGGGTGGTAAGTCAAATCTTAAAAACTGCTTTAGTAGTCCCCCAGTGAAGGGCGCTTGAAAACACTTCTCTTCGCAGAAACTCTTTCCATTCTGAGACTTTTTCTTCTGCCCTCTCACAGCCGATGGTGAGCAAGACTACACTTTGACACGCCTTGAATCCAGTCTCCTTCTCTCCATTCCTGTGGCTTTTGCCTCAGGCAGACCTCTAATCACCATTAACCTAGATTACTGTAATAATCTCTTCAAGGAAAAAGAAGTATTTCCTTTCCCTTTACTTAAATAATTTGAAGAGATACAAATGGGTATAGAGAAAAGGGTCCTTCTGGCCCCTATGTCTAGTGCCCCTCCACTGACACGATCATAATTACTAGTTTCTTCTATGCCTTCCCAGAAATGATAATAACAGATTCACTGAAGGCTCATTATACGTCAGGCAACGTTCTGAGCATTTAAAAAAATATCATTTTATTCTCATATAACTCTATGACATTAGTATTGTCACTCCCTCTTTATAGTTAAGGAAACCAAGGCACCCAGCCGTTAAGTGACAGCACAAATCACATGACTAGTAAGGGTTACAGCCAAGATGTAAATCCAGATGGTCTTGAGTGCATCCAGATAGTCTATGCTCGGTATTAAGCACTAGTTATGATTGACAGTTTGCATAACACAAGAATGTCTGTGTAAGTGTTCCTTTTTAAATGCACAAAAATGCAATGTCAAGTTCAATAGTGCTCTGCACTTTGTTTTCCTAACAGTATATGGTAAAGGTTATCCCTGTCAGGTCATATAGAGCTCTCTTAATCATTTTAATAGTTTCATAGAGTTTTATTTTGTGGACATATCATAATTTACTCAACTAGCATAACTTTAAGAAATTTGAACATTTACATATCATTTGAAGATTCTGCCAAATTGACCTCCATAGAACTTGTGTCAACTTGCACTTCCACCAACAACCTCTGAAAATGCCTGTTACTCCAAACAGTGAAAAGCACAGTCGTTATAAATTTCTTTCCTTTTTGAAAATCTCATAACCATTCTTCCCTTTGTATTTTTTACATATTTCTAATGATTTATTCATCTGTCTGTTTCTGTGAGCTGATGGCAGAATTAGGTCTTTTTTATTACTGTAACTTCAGTATTAATATGGAACTGGCATGCCATAATCTCATCATACAATAAATACTTATTGACTGACTGAATGGTTCTGACATCAAACCAGCCCACCCTGACAATATATCTCACAGTCTAATATTTCCTTTGAATGCTTTACCTAGACCTTTCCCTTCTGGAGGAAATTCTAAGGTGCAAGGATATTAATATTCCTGTCATTAGCTCTGGAAAGCAATTAGTGTAGTTTAGTACGTTATAATTTTTCAAAAACAGGACCAAAATTCTAGGCGAAATTCTACTTACTGCCCTTTTCTTGTGGTTGTGATCTGGATTTTTTTTAAACTCCAGAAAAAATATTAGGCACTTTCCCATAGTAGTTATATCAAAGATACCTCATTCTTTCAATAGCTGTGTTATGCTTTCTTATACATCATAACTTACTTAACTACTTCCAAATCAATGTTTGTTTTTTTTAGAAAATTTGCAATCATCAACACTACTACAGTCAATATCTTTGTGTGTGTATGTGTGTCTCTTTATGAATCACTACAAGTATTTTTGAATAGTTATAAAGACAGAGCTGGGTCAAAAGATCATGCATTTAAAAATTTTAATGGTAATTTATGCTACGAAAAGATTTTAACATACCTTTCCATTAACAGTTTAAAGTTAGTTTTAAATAATTCTCCTGATTACTGGTGAGGTTGAACATTTTTACATGGACACTTATATTTCTTTTATGAACTGCCTATTGATATCCTTTCTTTATTTTTCATTACGTTCTCTATCTTTTTAAATTTACTTAAAGGAGTTCTATGTATATTATTTATAGTAACCTATTGTTTCTGCTACAAATATTGTAAATAATACACACTTAGATTCATCATCTCATCGAATTGCACAAAAACAAACACCTAATGGTAGGTGTGACTTGTATGCTGAGAAAACTAAAGATAAAAAAAGTAAAGCAGTTTGCCCAGGTCACATAGTAGTGGAGCAGAAATTTGAGCCCATCTCTGTTTATACATGAATATACATGTGTGCCTATATAGAATGTGCAGTAAATGGTCAATTATTTGAGCTTATGCTGTAATTATTTATCATCTTAAGCCTATAACTCAAGGCAATGTTGTAAAATGCCTTGTAATTTTACATAAATCATTCTAATGGATTAACGTTAACCTTTGCAGCAATAACATATTATTTTCAAAATAAAACTTACCAAAGGGGATAATGCTTATCTTCACTTTTGCCAAATACAACCTCTCGGAGATGTTCGTATGTGACCATTCGACCTCCGGAGTACACTGTATAAAAAGAAAGTTATTAAGAAGGTAGATTCAGCTATACATTTCATAAAATAAGAGGACATGCTGACCTGGCTCAGTCCATCTCTAACTGTGGCTTTCTCTCATGAGCCCTGTAATCCTGACACATGGGCTTCTAGATGTTTCTCCAGATGGGGCATTCTCTTTTACGTATCAGGCCTTCCCACTCACTCTCTGATCTCCTTAGAATGGATTCTCCCTTCTCTGCTTTCATACTTCCTCCTAGTCTTTTGAGATTCAACTCAAAGAATACGTTTTTCAGAAAGTGCTCTCTGGCCTTTTCCTTATCATATTGATTAGAAATTAATTTGTTTTTCTTGCCCATTTTTCCATCAGACCATGAGCTTCTCCAGGAAGGCTGTGGGTGTGTGTGCTATTTTTGTTTTGTTTTTATTATTCAAAGTGCCCTACTACATACCTTTGTGCACAGCAGACATTTTCATTGAATAAACATATATAACTTGTTGGAGAATTTATTGTATTAATGTAATTTTCTCCAGTCAAGTATCAAGCATGAAATGAATCTTAACTGTAAAGCAACATAAGGTAGTGAACAAAATACAAATGAAAAGAAGTGAAAATCAAAACAATAATGAGACACAAAGGAGAAAGTATTTAAAAAGAATGGAAGACAAAATCATTAAAATCAGCACACAGTATTCACACAGAGAACTTAATCTTTCAGAGTATTAGATGAAATATTTAATATATGAAAAACGTACAACATGCAAAAACAGTTAATATTCTCTGTGCATAATTCTGGATAGCTCTTGCTAATACGCTCTATTTACTCACCTGAGGAACTGAATCTTTAAAAATATTAAGCCAGTAAATATTAGAACTGGGCACTTTTCTGATCAAGTATCACTACACAGTTAAGAAAACATGAATATAAAGGAGAAAGATGACATATCTTTCCTACCTCCTTTTAAAGCCAAATTTATATTCTCCTGTTCACAAACTAAAAATGTAACAAATCCTGTTCTAGTGAGTGCCATATTGGAAACAGAGTAGACAAGTCTTTTTCTGGGATAGTTACTACCATCTTCCTTTAGGAGTGATTAAAGGTCTGCACAGCAAGTTCCACTGTGGGAACTGGTACAAAGTTCCTACGTTGCATTTGTTCTATTTCTCTTGCAGAGTAGTTTGGTCCCAGATGTCTGGGACAGCTACTGGTAAGATTGGCATCATAGTAAATATATCTGAATTTTCAAAAACCATTAAAAATTTAAATTCTGTGCTTAAAGTTTTTGAAGTAGAAAAAAATTTTTAATAAAACATTTATGAAGCTTTTTATTAGGAAAAATTACAAACAGACTGAAAAGTAGATAAAATAATATCCAACTTCCCCTATGTCTACCACTGAGATTTATCAATTGCTAATATTTTTGCCTTACTTGCTTCATTTTTTTACCTAATTATTTTAAAATACTTTATAGTCATCACGATAGCTAATCCTTTAAATATGTCTGTATGCATTTCTAAACACTCAGGACAATCAGCAGTTAATTTTTTTCTTCTTAAGAGACTATACTATGCATTGATCATATCAGTAGAGAAACAAATTAGCTGATTTTGTGGACACAGTTAAAGAGAAACTCAGAGGAGCCAATCAGAGAAGGGGTTTGATTCTTTTTTTATTTTTTATTTTGCCTTATTTGCTTCATTTTTTATTTTTGCCCAATTATTTTAAAATACTGTATAGACATTATGACAGTTAATTCCTTAAGCATATCAGTATGCATTTCTAAAAATTTAGGACACTTGGGAGTTATTTTTTTTTCTTCTTAAGAGACTACCAGTATTTATCATACCAGTAAAGAAACTAATTGATTTTTGGACACAGTTAAAGAGAAAATCAGTGGAGACAAACACAGAACTCATAACAAACTTACCGGCTAGAATCAAGATAAATACCTAAGTGTCGGTAAATGGCGGGTGTCACTCCTTGCCAAAGCTTTAGAAAGCCTTCCTCTTGGATGATCCCTAGGGCTGTGCGCACCATGCCCCTATAGGGGGTAGATTCTCTTGCACCGTCTCCCAACCGAGCAAGAGCAGCTTCTCCTTGCATTTGGAGTCGAGTTTTTGTGAGATCGAGGGGAAACGTTGCTAACACAAAAACAAAGGAAGGGAAAACCCCACAACATTCAGAGAAACAAACAAAAATCTCCAAATCATAGACTAATAGTTTACCTAGATCAGCGGCATTCAAGTTTTACAATCTATCAGAATCACCTAGAGAGATTTGTTTTACATTACATATTTCCTAGCCCCATGCCTTTGGATTCCAATCCAAAAGGTTAGGGTTAGGGATAGGGTTAGTTTAGAATTAGCTGATTGATTCTCATATACTCCCTAATTTTGGAATCACTGCATGATGATCTAGCATCCTAGATCATCAGCACAAAATTAAAAAGTGATGAGCCTTGGGTTCATAAAAATCTGTTTCAGTCCTTAGTTTTCACTTTCCAGTGGAAAATAAAGTATCCATATTCGGTGGCATCCCTTGACTGTAGCCATGATTGTTTAAGATCTGATTTGAGTTTAGAATACCATACATACATATATTCTTATGTACTATAATAAATGCTAGATGAAGCTGAATTCCATAATTTCACGGATGATGTACTATATAGTAAATGCTGGATGAAGCTGAATTCCATAATTTCACACACAGATGAATCACTGACCTGATGTTTGAGATACAGAAGATGAATGGAGTTTACAATATCACCTTTTATACACAGGGTCACACATTAGTATTTTTACATAAGGCATATATTGAATTGCTTTTCCAGCATGGATAAAGTTATGTGCATGGCCTACTCATGGCCTCCTTGTAAGTACCAAATGTATTTGTAAAAAAAAAAAAAAAATTTGTTTAAATTTCCAATTACAGTTAAGCTAATTGGCCCACAAAAGGAAGTTCAAGCTCATAAGTTTATAATACAAAATGTCCTGAATAATTGAAATAATAACATTCAGATAAGTTCATGAACATTAATGACATTCCACAAGACTTTTTTATGACCACCACCTGATACAAACCCCTAGTATGACTTTTCCAAGACAAAACAGTATTGGTGGGCAGTGCCCATAGCTCAGTGGGTAGGGTGCCAGCCATGTACACTGAGGCTGGCAGATTCGAACCCGGCCAGGGCCAGTTAAAACAATGACAACTGCAACAATACCAACAAAAAATAGCCTGTGTGTGGCATGCACCTGTAGTCCCAGCTACTTGGGAGGTTGAGGAAAGAGAATTGCTTAAGCCCAAGAGTTTGAGGTTGCTGTGAGCTGTGACGCCATGGTACTCTACCCAGGGCGACAGCTGTCTCAAAAAAAAAAAAAAGAAGAAAGCAAGCAAGCAGTATTTATTGGTAGAGGGAGGGAAGAGACTATTAAATCTTATCACTGGTCTTTGGAAAAGATAACATCTTGTGGCTAGTTTCCCTAAAACAGAAATACCTTGCATAAAACATCAATGTTTTATTGACACATGAAACCTGAAAAGTCTTAAAAAAAAAAAAATAAGAGCTTCTATATTAGCACAGACTATGTTTCTTAAAATACGTCTTGTTCTCTTATAGGTACTTAAATAATGCTTCCGTTTCCTGAATTGATTTATACTCAAACCCATCCATATTTTGATTCCTCTGCCTCCTATCCCTATTCCACATGTAATTCTCTCCATGAATTTTTAACAGGAAGACTATGCCTATGAAGATTGAGCTACATCAGTTTAAAACATAAAAAAAGAAAGAAATCTAATCATTTGGCGATCTGCTTTCAGATTTTTCAAAACGATGATGAATTTTATTTCAGTAAAAACAATGAAAAATAAAAGTCCTCTATTAGCTTTGGGGGAGGAGAGAGAAAAACTGAGGGGCGAAAGGGCAAAAATGGAAGAGTACAAAATAACAGATCATGTGCTTGTTGTGCTTGAGATACAAAATAAACTCATTTAAAATAGGACCAACATTTACAAATGATAAGTCACCAGAGCTGTTCTTTTTTGTTTGTTTTAAACAGGCAAGAAAATATAAGGGTAACCTTAAATACACAGTTGGGGCTTCACAGGAGACACAGAGGCACTCTACTTACAGAACTCTTGGAATAAACACCACTGTAGGTGGCCTCTTAAAGTTTTCTCTCATTTGAGCAGATGTAACTGTTCTTCTATGCTCTTATGATACCTAATAATACCTTCACTATAATAAGTGTCCCACTGTATTGTCTTTTTCTACATGTCTCCCCACCAGCCTCTAAGCAGGTCAGAACTGGGTCTTTGTAACTACATTTCTACAGTCCCTAGTATTGCAGTAATTATAAAAATGCCTCGATTAATGGGTATCCTGCCTTGAATTTAGCATTTATCTATTATTAACTTCTCAGAATCCTGCAGGTTAAATAGAGATGAGTTAAGCTCAAAGAGGTCAAGTTATTGAAGGATGTTTTAACAGAATGCTCAATAAGTGACAGATCCCACAAGGCGGGTCCACAACTTAAGCCCAAAAGACAAGGACAGCGTGAGGTTATGTAAGAATATAAATCACAAGAGATTCAATACGGATGAAAAATGGATTGCGTTTTTAAAAGGTCATCCTCACGATAGGGAAAATTTCTATAGAGGAACGGCAGCTCACGAAGCTTCTGAAAGTACAATAGCACATCCCTGAAGGGGGCATTAGACGAAATTAGAAGGAAAACACCGCTGAGACCTCCCATTCCTTCTCCCCTCAGAACGGGCCTGGTCCGCACCCCGCCGCATCCGCCTGACCGGCGTGGGGAGAAGGGCGCGACCCCGCCGAGCCTCGCAGCCTGGACCGCGCCGCCCGCTTCCCTCCCCCGCTCGCCCGGAGGCCCAGGCGGAGCGGCCGGGTACCTAGCTCGGCCACGGTAGCCGCGCAGCCCGACAGCAGGAACTTGCTCGCTCGGGGCCATCTCTGGGCGAGCGGCAGAAGCCTCTCATCATCCTCCGGGCCGGACATTCAGCAGCAGGACCGGTCGCCGGTGCACCGCGCCACAGCTGGCCGCCACCCTGCCACGATAGCCCCCGTTCAATCCGCCAGTGGCCGGGCGGGAACCATGTCCCTGGTTCGGTGCGGCCCGGAAACCCGCAGGCTCCCCGGCAGTGTCGGGCTAGAGCGGTCCATCTGCCCCCTGAACCCCCAGAGCAGAAAAACAAAGCCGAACCCGCTAGGCTTCTGGGAAATGTAGTCGGAGCTCAGCTACTGCCCGGAGGGCGCTGCCGCTGGACGCCCGCGGCGCCTCCCCCGTCTCCATGGCAACGGAATAGTCCCGCCCACCCGCCCAAACCTGGCGACGGAATAGTCCCGCCCACCCGCCCAAACCTGGCTCAGCCCTGAATGTCCTCGGCGAGTTCCGAGACTCGAAGGAGAAGTGGAGGTGGGAGGGAAAAACGATGCAAAAATCACCTAAAAATCGGGGCGGGGAAAGGAAGCTGCCGTTAAGAAAGAGGGCTCGCTGCACAAGCTGCTGCAGAACGGTTGGGAGGCCGGGCGGGTTTCCTAGACCTAGGGAAGGAGCCAGGGCCAAGGCAACAGGACTTTTTCAAACTTCTCTGATTTCGGGAAGTTGCTGGACAAAAACATGGAACTGATTTCCTCAGTAGCGATTACAATCCTAGGCTGCCTTGCTCTGCTCTTACTCCGTAAGTGGAAGAATGTGCATAGACCTCCGTGCATCGAGGGCTGGATTCCTTGGATTGGAGCTGGATTTGAGTTTGGGAAAGCTCCTCTAGAATTTATAGAGAAGGCAAGAATAAAGGTATGTGGCCACGGAAGTTTCCAGAGGAGATAATGTTTTGTTTTGTTTTGTTTTGTTTTTCTGTCTTTGCATCTCAAGTGCATTGTTGGAATAGGGGGAACATACCTGTTTTCTGGACCTAAATTATTTAGTTATTTATTAATTCCTCTACTAACAATCAGCAAGTATGATATATGTGAAGTTTTGCCAAAGAAACGAAATCTACTACAGCTTGCGTGTGGCTTTTTGGAAGTAAAGACTAACTTTTAAGTGCTAGTTACTTCAACGAAATTAAAATTTAAGTGTTTACGTATTAAGTAAATGTTTGAAGTAATTGGGAAAGACCGAATTGTAATAAATGCTTATCCAAATCAGAGGTAACACCCGGATATTGTGAAAATTGCACGCAAAGTTGGACTTTATCGTTTTGACGGGAACCGTATTTTCAGCTGGTCTTGTTATTTGTAAAGAAGAGCTCCATTTTCACCGCACCCCAAGGAGATTAGTAATCCTTTTTGTAGTAAATGCTTTTGTCCTTCAAGCATCTTTCAAATGTCTGAGCACTTTAGAGAACAGACTTTTGTTAGCCTTTTAATTTTTATTTTCCCACCACCAAGATGTTATTGTATTTGATTGTCTAATAAATTTGTATAATATATAGTCATCTTTGTATATTAGTTCTAATACTTTCTATGGTCATCCATTCTCCATATGGATTCCTATTTAGTTAGCCCGATTTGTAGAGGAATTTTTGTACAAAGTAGCATCCTATATACCACTGATCATTTACGTTCAGAATCTCTGAGATTCTGATTTAGTACAAAACTTAAAATTATTGAAGAGAACGAAAATGAATGTAGAAATGACCAAGCATATCACACCAGAAATAAACACTGTCAATATTTATATCATTTTGGTCTTTTTTCGATGCACATACTATTTAATAAACACCAACTGAATAATACTGTAATGATATTTTATGTGCTTTTGAATTTATCACACAATGTTAATAATCTTCCCATGTTATTAAATACTTCTCTGAATCTTCTTTTTAATGACTGTATGTTTTATGAGGATAGGATAATTATGTCTCATGAATTATGTATCTGGGTTGCTACTAACTTCTTTTCTTTATTTCAGCCAGTGCTTTAATGAACATTTTGTATGTGTGCGTGGATGCACGTTCATGTATATATTGTGTGGTTGTACGTTTTGCATGTATCTGATTATTTCCTCAAGATAAAGGTAAAACTGCTAAGTTAAAGGACTTGCATACTTAAATTGTTTATATTAATGTGTTGTTACCCTTGAAAAAAGATGTAACAATATATTTAATTTTAATTTGAGTGTGGGGAATTGCTGGAATTGCCTTGCTTCTCATATCCTGGGCCACACTGGATGCCACGATTCTTTGTAACTTTTGCTCGTCTGATAGATGGAAAATGATACCTGCTAAAGAAATACTCCTTTGTTTCCCACAACCTTCCTTAAGCATGTGAAGAGTCACTGCTGTGATGGAAATGCATGTATTGTGTATTAATGTCAATAGTCTGGTTGGGTTACTGTTCTACAGTTTTAGGAGATGTTAATACTTGGGAAGACAGAGCAATGGGTACAGAGGATGTCTCTGTAATATTTCTTAAGATCACATGTTAATCTACAATTATCTCGAGATAGACATTTTAATTAAAAAATACATAGGCATCACTTCTATAACATACTGTGTATGCTTGCCTTTATTTTATAACAATGACCCTGCTGCCAGTGCACACACAAAAAATGAACAGGAGGAAAGCAAATAGACAAACAAAAAACCACTTTTAGCAGAATTTATAACACTGCACACCATCATTCTCACTGTGTAGCCGTATTGCCACCTGTCAGCGGTTATCTTAATGTTTTTGGACTTATTGGTCTATACTTGTGGTCCATTTGCATGTGGAGAGTGAGGCTACCTTCCAAATGGAAAATTAAGAATTTTCTTTTGTTTTTAGATACAGAGTCTCACTTTGTTGCCCTCTGTAGAGTGCTGTAGCATCACAGCTCACAGCAATCTCCAACTCTTGGGCTTAGGCGAATCTCTTGCCTCAGCCTCCTGAGCAGCTGGGACTACAGGCGCCCACTACAACACCTGACTATTTTTTGTTGCAGTTTGGCTAGGGCTGGGTTTGAACCTGCCACCCTCTGTATATGAGGCCCTACTCACTGAGTCACAGGCACCGCCCAAAGTATTTTCATTTGAACAAAACCTTAACAATGTTAAGGTTGATGTTAACAAAACCTTAACATTTGAATAAAACCTTAACAATGTTAACATTGATGTTTCAATGTTAAGGTTGAAAATGATCTCTCTTCTAAGGGTTGATTATGAACAGTTGTAGAAAACGAATATTGGGAAGGAGTATTGTTGCGTGATTGGAGACGTGAAAGAATAGCAGCTTTGCCGTGGGTATAAACTTACTCCTGCAATCACACTGAGTTCACTTTGTGTGCTTGATGTAGGATATGTTTATTTCTAAATATTATCCTACAGAGTATAGATGTCTGGATCACTGCTGTGAGAAAAGGGGACTTTACTTTTTGGTGGTTTCATGATTCTTAGGCCCACAGTTACTCGATAGCACCTAACAGTGTGTGCGAGAGAATAGGAATGACTAATGCTGAAGCAGTGATGAGCATAAATGATGTTTTGAAATATTTACAATAACTGTAATGGGATGTGAAACTCTGGTAGTTTCTTTTGATGATAGAGTCATGGGTAAGATTGTGGTTTATTGCCTCGATTCACAGTTGAAGAAAATGCTAAATTATAGTTAGAAGTCAATGAAAATGATGACACATTATTTCCCCAACAAGGTCACGGGCTCCCCCAGAAATCAAACCTTATGTTTGTAGGCTTCCGAGAGGGATCTGTTAGGAGGGTGAAGTTAATGATGTAAGAGAGAGTAGGCACAAACGTAGAACAAAGAGAAGGCAAGAGAGTGTAGCATCCATGACTCAAGTGACGGGGTATGGGAACTTCCATCCATGCTAACAGGAGGGAAAGCGTGGAGAAGCGTTCAAAAGTGCACCTTGCAAGGTTTTGAGAAGACGAGCCTGCTCTTACTTGGTTGCCTCCATTGTTCCGGTGAGTTACAAGGCAGGGACGCTGTTTCAGAGTGGAAAGGGGTAGGTAGGCAAGGTATACAGGTGAAATAGTCATTTCAGAAAGAAAGTGAACATATCAGAAAACTGTATAGAATTGCAGGACATTTTTGAGCGACCACATTTCCTATAAAGGCAGCAGGTTTTTTTTGTAAAAACTTTGTATCTTTCCCTTAAATAACATTGAGCTATAGGTTGCTTGTAAACCTACTAATATCTTGAAAATAGTGTTCAAATGTCCGTGTTGATGTACTTTCTAATTGTTTTTCATAATCATTCTTTTCTAATTATTTCCTACCGAAAAAAAGGTATAAATAAACAATGATGTGATCAAAAGGAACATTATACATTAGAATAGAACAAATTAAGATTTGTGTAAGTTAGATTTGAGTGAAATAGTCAAAATTTATAATGGATTACCAAATACGATCATCATCAGTTTTCTCCTGACTACAACTTCAGCATTGGGGTTTTGAAGAAAACTGTCTTAGAGCTAACGCAGGGCTTAGAAATGCTTACTGATATGATCTGTGTTTCTGTGTTTTATTTCAGTATGGACCAATATTTACAGTCTTTGCTATGGGAAACAGACTGACCTTTGTGACTGAAGAAGAGGGAATTGATGTATTTCTCAAATCCCCAAAAGTAAATTTTGAACTAGCTGTGCAAAACACTGTCTATCGTGCAGGTAAAGAATGTTTTCAGGGAGCCCATTTGAAATACAACACTGGAATCAAGTTTTACTTTTATGTAAAAATTATCAAGCATGATGGGGGTCTGTCATTTTACTCTTGAGGTAAGGCTAGAAGGTAAAAAGAGGACGTGATGAGGTCGGTCATTGAAAAGCAAATTTTTGGCAGCCTAGTCCATTTAGATTTTAATTGGACGTATGAAAGAGATGAGGTTACCTCACGGATATTTCCTTTAGAAAAATACGGACTCTATATCACACTGTGGGTCCCAAGATGTCACTAACTCTGCTCCGCTACTGTGTTCTACATGGCCTTATTACACGTTGTTACACTGCTCCCTGAAAGTAGGATGCCAGGGCTTAGTAAGCCCTTTCCTAAAAATGGCGTTCCCTGACATAGCCCATAGGACTGTTAAGGTAAGTGGGGGCTCACTTGTCCTTTCCCAAATTCTCCACCCTCAGAGGTTGCTAGATTGTAATCGCCACCATGTTTCTGGCCCGGTTGTCTTCATTTCTCCCCAGGCTGCAACTGTGTATGCTGAGGCCATTTGTCCCCGTGAGAATGCAGAATTGGTTCACTGTGTGCCTGGTTCCTTTCTCTGCTTTCTTCGTATTTACACTTGCTTCCACTGCCTATGGGTTCTTTTTCTCTGCTTTTCTTTTTTCCTTCTTTTTTATTTATTTTGTTTGTTTTCACGTAGTCTCTTGTGCATTTCTTGCTATCAAGAAACAACACTTGTTTAAAAAACTCTTAAGTGATCACTAGCATGATTTTTTTTCTTCTAAGAAAAATCACATGTTGGTTAAATTCTTTGACTCTGCAGTGGTTCTTGATAGTTGGACTCTTGTTTGAAGGCTTTTTATCTGTATAGTTACATATTCCTTAAGAAAAATACACCAACCTATGGGAGGTATATGGATATAATCAAGTTTTTTCACTGGCGCCTCTTATGAGGACTTTCATGTTTAAACATTTCTATTTAACAGGTGTAATATGTTAGTATTTACTCTTGAGCCAGCTTCCAATTTCCAATCTATTGCCCCATCATATAGAAAATGTATGCTCAAGAAATGTAAAAATTACTTTTAATTGACTTAAGCAGAGTGTAACTTACACATAATAGGATGATAAAATACAAAATACAAAGTTATTTTTTAAAAAAGTTTCTTCTAGGATAATACAATAAAAGAAAAACATAAGGATGATACAATAAAAGAAAAATGTAAAGAAACGAGTTAAAACAAACAAAAACCCAACCTGACTCATACTCTTCCCACCCCAGCCTGACCAGCAGTGTATGCTTGTATCATGGAAGGAGTCTGAGGGAAATGGTGGGCTCAGAATTCCTCATGGCATTAGGAAAGGCCTCCTGGTGGAAGGAATATTCAAAAAGATACTTGAAGGATAAATTGAACTTAGTGGTTTATGGACATGGGTGTGTAGGAGCAGGGGTAGGAGGTGGGAGGGTAGGGATGAAAAAGTACAGAATGTTCTGAACAAACAGAACAGGTTATGGAATTGCTTGACTATGTAAAATACTGTGTGTTTTCCAAACACCTGGCTTTAGAGGGAAGAGGGCTGGGGAAAGAAATCCCAAACCTCTTAACCATGACAGATCATCCCTTAAAGTGAATTACCCCTGAGGCTTTTACTATTTCAGATTATACGATGAATCTTTACCTGCTTTTATTCACAGGAGGTGATTTTATGTGCTCAGAGGACTTTGGCCATAGTCCCTAGTAACCAAATAGTAGTAGAGGTATATTGACTGTATTCTTCAAGTTCTTGCTTATTTTGAAAATATTTTTTTTCTGTTTATAGCATCAATTCCAAAGAATGTCTTTTTTACACTGCACGAGAAACTCAATATTGTAGTGAAAGGGAAAATAGGGACTGTCAATCTCTGTCGATTCCCTGGACAAGTGACTGAAGAATTACATGGACAACTAGAGAATTTAGGTACTCATGGGACGATGGACCTGAATGAATTAGTGAGGTAAATAGGTAAATAGTTACATTGGTATGATTTAATGTTGCCTTTTATGGCATAAAGAGATTTGAAAGCTGTATGTTGAATTTTAAAAATAATCTGGTGTAGTAATGAAATCTGCCTAACTAGGATATAGATTATTTTGATATTTTTAAATTCTAATTAATAGGCAGTTTTGAGTTTAACATTTTCATTTTATTGTTAGCAAGCAAGCCAGTACAATCATGGTACTACATTTAGAGTAATTTCTCCTTAGTTATTTCATACAATTGTACATATTCTATGTGGATTTATCACTTGTCATCCATCCATCAGAATTTTGATAAAATATTCAGTGCAATTTGTGGTTATTAGAACAAGAGGACATTGACAGAGCAGGAGACGTCATGTATCCTAAAGTGATGGCAAGAGTGCAAGAGATGTTTGTAAAATTTGAAAAGAGGCTAAAGCCTCAGAATTGAGCCCCAGTGTCCTCCAAAGAGCCAGGAGCAGGGGAAGAAGTTGTAGATGGAATCAGCCACTTTCTGAAGCCTTCTGAAAAAGTTAAGGGCTGGACATCGAAGCCGTGAGAAAAATATTCCACATGCGTAAGATGTGGTAAATTAAAGCTACCCAAGTCACTCTTCCACCTCAGTGGAATCCTGGTCAGCAGTTCTGACTTATGAAACAGAACGACATTTAACATTTTATTAAAAGTCTAGAAACCGAAGGAGATGGGAGTGGGGAGAGGAAACAACCACATTTAAAAATTTGCTCCAGTATGCTCAGTATCTACAACAAAACAAATCAAATTCATGGACATCTTTGAAACTTTGGAGAAAGGAGATTCTGATGGGATGGTAAATAAAACTTAAATAAACAATATGTCGTATTACAAACAATCTTCAATATTCTTTTTCTTAAATACACCACAGTATATTGATGATAAATACTGTATTTCAATATGCAATATTGGATCCTGTAATCCTCTCACTCTGGGAGGTAGAGGCAGCAGGATCCCTTGAGCTCAGGAATTCCAGACCAGCCTGAGCAGGAGTGAGACCCCATCTCTACTAAAAATAGAAAAACTAGTTGGGTGTTGTGGCTAGCGCCTTGTAGTCCCAGCTACTCAGGAGGCTGAGGTAGGGAGATCTCTGGAGCCCTGCCATGGCAATCTGCACGGGGCAACAAAGTAAGACTCTGTCTCAAAAAAAAGAAAAGTAAAGAAAAAATTCCGGTTCTCCTTAAATAATCTTGACCACAGTAAACAAATATTAAACTTAAGAGTGACTTTTTCCCAAGAGGATCTATCCCATACTATCTACCCTAGCAGCACTATTAAATAAATAATACCTTATTTCGTATCCTGTGCCTTCTTCCGTCTTCGAGTCTGACTTCTATGTGTTTCTTTCTCCGTAGGCATCTCCTTTATCCAGTCACAGTGAATATACTTTTTCATAAAGGTTTGTTTCCCACGAACAAGACGAAAATCAAAGAGTTCCATCAGCACTTTCGAGCTTACGATGAAAGTTTTGAGTATGGGTCCCAGATGCCAGAATGTCTCCTAAGGTAGACAGTTGTTTCCTGTAATTAATTCCCTGACCGAGTTTCTCTCCAAAATTTACACTTTCTATATTTCTCTGCTCTAAGTGGATGTAATAACAGCAGTTTGAGTCGGAGAGAAGCTGTGTCTTAGGACCTATTTGTTTTTGGTGTCTGTGTGCGAATCGAGGGAGGAACTGAAGAGGCGGGATGCACTTCGTCCTTGCTCTTACTTTGTTGAGCAAAAACAAAAGAGAGCGTGAGATGGGATTATGAATGAATATGGAGGCCTTTTATGCCACTTACCGCTTATTATTATCACATGCCTTGTTACGGTGCTACGAGCAGACTCAGAATCAGACATTGTCATCCTCATTCGCTCAGAGGCAGTAGCGGGTGTGATCAACTGTATTTCTCACAGTGGGCTCAGACAAATGTTTATAAACTGGTTCATTTACAGTGGAATAGCAAGAGTTTTGCATTTCTTGGTAATCAATGTCTGACTCCATTTGGGCCACTATGGACCCAAAATATCATAGACGGGGTGATCACAGACTTACAAACAACAGGAAATTACTCCCCACACTTCTGGAGGCTGGGAGATCCGAAATCAGGGTGCCATCATAGGTTCTAGTGACAGTCAGCTTCTAGTTTGCAAACTCCCAGTATGTCACTATGTTCTCACCTGGAGGATGGGCCTGTTTTATAAGGCACTGATGCTACTCGTAAGGCTTTCACCCTCTTGACCTAATAACCTCCCAAAGGCCCATGTTCTAATACCTTCACCTTGGGGGTCAGGCTTACAGATTTTGAGAGGGTAAACAAATATTCAGACCATAGCATTCTATATGAACTGGTCAGAAAAGATTAAAATGATTATAGTCAGTTTGCTTTTCCTGATTTAAACCCAGCAATTGGTCCTGTGCTGGTTTTTTATGCTTCCGCAATTTACGGCAGCCCCAGTTAGAGCAGACCAAGCAAGTTGTGGGCCTCTTCTCTTAATCCAGTGCCAATCCAATAAGAATCCAAACATTTATTTACAGAAGACACTAAAGTGTGGTTACCTTGTCCCCTCACTTGTCCTTGTAAATTCAGAAGGTAGACTATTCATCAAATTCTACTGAAAATGAAGAAATTTGGAAAAGTAATTCTGATTTCACAGAAATTTCCTCCCTTTTATGCGGTAACTGTTATTCCTAAGGTGCTTTCAAATTAATTTTTACACATTTTTTTCTCATGTAGAAACTGGTCAAAATCAAAAAAATGGCTCCTCACACTGTTTGAAAGAAACATTCCAGATATAAAAACATACAGATCTGCAAAAGATAATTCCATGGTAAGTACTTTTTATCTTTTTTTGCTAAAATATATGAGATGAGACAGTAATAAACTATGATAAAATATATTTTTGCTAAAAAACATAAGGTTAATTAGACACCACTTTTATGTTAATTCCTATACAGGACATGCGTTGGTACGGTATTTTATTATTACATCCTTGAACACTGAGGTATTCCTGTTCTACATAAGAAAAAAACTAAGATGACAAACACCAAAATAAAACACAATTCTGATACTTTTTATTGATTTTTATATTATCATCAATATCAATAGTGACAGATGGGACAATGGAAATTTAGGAATTTTCCTTTCCTAAAGCTCTACAAAGTAAATTTTATTCTTGATGCCACTGCCCACTAGTTGTTTCCTCTCTTCAAATACAAGGAGGTAGAATGGTTTAATTGTAACATCAAGGCACTAGGGTTCAGTGCCCTGAGTGTTATTCTGGATCTGCGGTGGTTTAGATGTGATCCATAGGCCAGCCCAGTGGTCATCTGGGACCACTCAGTCAGAGATTCTGGGGTGGAGCCCAGCAGTGTGTGGTCTAACCAGCCTTCCAGGTGGTTCTGATGCTGACTCAGTCCTGACGTCCCATCAGAATCAACTGTAGGAGCTGTGAAAACTGCCTGGGTCTGCTTCAGAGACTGGCTCTCAAGTGGTCTGGGCTGCCTGGCCTCAAATGCAGTCACCAATTGTCTAAACTTGGACATAGTATCTAACCTCTTGGCTTCAGGTTCCTTACCTACCTCATAAAGTAGTAGGCAATAAATGATTTAATTTTTATGAAGAGCTTAGAACATAAGAAAGTCTAGGTAAGAGTTCATCATGGTTATTTTCATTTTTAATCTTTCAGGTTTTTTTTTTTTTTTTGAGACAAGAGTTTCACTTTGTTACCCTCACAGCAACCTCAAACTCTTGGGCTGAAGCTATTCTCTCATCTCAGCCTCCCAAGTAGCTGGGACTACAGGTGCCTGCCACAACGCCCAGCTATTTTTTTTGTTTGTTTTTAGCAGTCCGGGGCTGGGTTCGAGCCCACCAGCACTGTTGCATGTGGCCGATACCCTACCCACTAAGCAACAGGCACCACCTAATCTTTTAGTGTTTAAAGATGACATCAAAAGTTTTTGTTTGTTCTTAATTATACAGCAAATGTTATAAACAACTCTGTCTGAAACTAGAAAGGAAGATGACCTTAGGAAAAAGGAATGTGTGAATGGTTTGGTTTCTCTCTCCTGAATAAAGGGAACAGAAATCCTGGAATGCCCTTCGTTGGCAAACTATGTTTCAGCTAATGTTTCTATTTTAAAAACAACCCAGGAAAACACATTTTTGTTCGTATTACTGTCCAGAATTTAGGGCAAAAGCATATGTGTAATAAAAGGTGTACTCAGATAGATAACACAATCTATGGGCCTAGCAAACATGGTTTTTAAATCCCCAGCTAAATTTCCCTACTGATAATACCTCTAGTATAGCACTTATTTTTCTTACTCTGAAGAAATGAGGAATTTTAAATCATAGGTACTCTAATTTCTGAATTGAATAAAGAAGTCTGCTGAGGGTAATATAATAATGTTTAAGATTTTGAGAGATAATTCAGCTTGAAAATTCATGAGCAGTTTAATTTCATTTCAGATAATTTCATTACCCCTTCACTGTTTTTTTTTTCCAGTAGTGGTCATACTGAGTTTATGTTTTTATACCCCATTTTTTAAAAATACGGGTTAAAAATAGATTTTGTTGTCTTCTACTGCATAATTCCATTTCAAGAGCCTAGGGAATCTGAAGACTGAGTAAAAGTTGTGTCTCCTTTTTTAAAAAATATATACACATGTTATCACTTCATCAATGTAAAATGTGATTTCTTCCAAGTCATTCCTTGAGCCACAGGCACCAAGTTATTCTAGTTACATAGTAAATTTATATCTTCTTTTAAAATTATGACTGCACTACAGCGTGGCACATCAAAGTAATGAAATACATCTAATAGAATTTCCATGAGGTATATACTTTGTCTTCTGAAAACATGCGTTGTGTATATGGTACACATCAGCTGAAAAATGAAATTCATATGTAAATTGTTTTTAATTCTGCTGATCCATTACTATAGAAGTGATCACCACCAGGCATCAGCTAACATTTATGGTATACTTGCCCTGTGCCAGGCATAGTTTATACATTTTACAAAGTAATTATTTATTTATTTTCCACAACAATTTTAATACCAAAAAACCTATCTTTTTAGACGTTTCATAAAGTAATTTCTTATTTACTTTTCACAGCAACTTTAAGAAAATATTAATCCCAGAAAGGCGAGTATTATAGTAGTCAATCCCTCTTGAAAAATTACTATGTGCCTTAGTAAGTAACAGCAGTAGGTCTCTATGTACCACATACTTTATATGCTAGTGATTTAAAAGTTATTTTCTGTATTATAGGATCCAAAACAAAACTACGACATTATCATACATTGTTGGTCTTTTAATTCCCAATAGGTTAGAATTATGGTTTGAGTCTCCTATGGGGCGGTAAGCATAGTGGGTAAGAGTGTGGATTCTGGAGCCAAGGCAAGGCCCATGGGAGTGGATGCTAGCTCAACCATCTTCAGGTTGTATGTTCCTGGCAAAATTCTCTAATTCTTTGCACTTCTGTTTTCTTGTACGTATAATGATGAATGTAATAATACCTGCTTCTTGGAGTAGTACTGAGGATTGAAATGGTTTAAATACTTGTCAAGCACTTGCCCTTATCAAGCAGTGAATAGATATTAGCTCCCATTATTTTTATCACCTAGACCTTAATTGTTTAAGATTAAAGTGTACAAGTAACTTAATGAAAATGTTGCAGTGTCTGAATTTCTTCCGCATGATAGGGAGTGAACATTGGCAAAGGCAAATCTGGGGAAACTTCCTCGTGAAGGAAAAGTCTTCATGGAATTTGTATGGTCATGTGGGAGTAACCACAGTAGGTGGCCCTGGATGGAATCTCATCTGAGCTGCCACATTCAAGTCAAATGTCAATATTCTGCATGATTTTAGAGTGTTGTATTTATAATACACTGGAATTCTCTCACAGTGCATAGGCTAAGAATATGCACAATGGGTAGTAAGATTTCTCCTGTATTCTCCAGAGGTCTATGTTTCTGCATTGCTTGCATTTTTCTAAGAGCAGAGGATTATGAAAGAGAAAGGGAGAGAGAGAAGGGAGGGAGGGAAGTCAAAACACTCAATTTCCCAATTCATTTGGCAGGACAGAGATCCAAAGTGAACTCTGCCTTCTGAGAGGTTTTGTTTTAAGCACTTTATAGGTAGGAACTAATTTAATGGCCACAACAATTTTATGCTGTAGGTACCATATTGTGACCATTTTTTTTTTTTTTTTTTTGTAGAGACAGAGTCTCACTGTACCGCCCTCGGGCAGAGTGCCGTGGCGTCACACGGCTCACAGCAACCTCTAACTCTTGGGCTTATGCGATTCTCTTGCCTCAGCCTCCCGAGCAGCTGGGACTACAGGCACCAGCCACAATGCCCGGCTATTTTTTGGTTGCAGTTTGGCCGGGGCTGGGTTTGAACCCGCCACCCTCGGTATATGGGGCCGGCGCCCTGCTCACTGAGCCACAGGTGCTGCCCTATTGTAACCATTTTATATGAGGAAACTGAGGCACAGAGAGATTACTTTGTTCAAGTTCATCCAGCTTAAATATCTGTACCAGAGTTTGCACCAAGGCAGTAAGGCAGTTGAGCTCTAGAATCTTCTTCTTAATCACTTGCTGCTTGTAAGTATGAGAATCCCTAAGCCCGTGTCAAACTGCAAAGCCCAGGAATGACAGGAATAATATATTTTGTATTAAAGAAGAATGCATGCTCTTTTATTTACTAACATTAATCTTTGTCACGTATTTATGGTTGGACCATATTTATTTCTTCTCAACAGACATTATTTCAGGCTGTGATGGACACTGTAGAGAAGGAGACAAATGAACGGCACTACAGCAGTTACGGCCTCTTACTGCTTTGGGCTTCTCTGTCCAATGCTGTCCCTGTAAGTGCATTAGTAAAATAAGGGTTACGTTGATGTCTGCTGTCCTTTGATTTTTTTTTTCCTTCATTTTTCTTTCTTTTCTTTTTTTTTTTTTTTTTTGTAGTCCATTTATTATGGGGAAGAAAAAAACTACAGTAGATTCAGTAGTGAAATAGAAATGACAACTGAATACCTAATGAAATCTGATTAGGTTACAAAGGAAGCAAAGCAGAAATCCAAAGTGGATCTTGCCCCCTGAAAGGACTTTGGAGCCAGTTGTAACAACACCTGTGTATAGAGCAGTTTGTGTGTGTCGGCCAAGGTGCTTCTAATTGGTGCTGGAAAAAATGAGTAAAGATTGGCTTCCGCCTTTTATTTGAGAGAGAATAGATGAATGGTTAGGCCTTGGATCCAGACATACCCAGCCACAGCTATAGAATCTCGTGGCTGTCACTCAATATCTTGGTTCCTCTATTTCCTTATTGGTAAAAAAGAGATAATGTTCACAAAACTCCTAGCGTGTACTTAGGACTTTGGTGTACTTAGGACTTTAGTAACTCATTCTCCACAAAGGAAACATGGTAAGACCAGCTGGAACCAATGAACGTTCGTTCTTTCTCTCTCTGTGTACGTGTCCTCCTGGTGTGGACCATTCCCGTTTGCATTACTTGGCTTTTTGGTCCTGTAAGCATCTCTATGAATGACACTAATGAAAATGGAACTATAAGCCTTTTAAAGACAGTAGAGACATCTTTTTTGACTATTTCATTTTTAAAAGCTGTCATGAACTGGAGTAGAGCCATGAGACTTGTCTGTCACTTCATGTTCAATGCAGACCAGTTTCCTGGATCAGGAGACCCTTATCATGAGCCTAATGATGCTACTTATATTATTTGAAATTAAAGGGTAACCTTTTTTTGTATACTTGTGTTCGGCTAAACGGGAGCATTCAACCCATCTCTAATGATAAGTGTGGTCATTTTTCTTCCTTTTTCTTTTAACAAATAGAAATATGAAAAGAGTTTTTAGTATGATTTATTCATTCTTCCTCTTAGCCCTAAGTTGGAAAAGGCTTTGTAATTAATGATATTCTGTTTTTCTTGTACTTCTTATAAAAATTAGTGTGTAAAAAGCAGAGATAGAAATTCTGGCCTTTCAGCTCAAACATATGTCAGCTAGTAGAATATATATTTCATCTGGCATGGTCAAGTAAAAATATTCTAATCCTTACCCCTTCTTTATGTACTGCTAATGTTATTATCCGATTTTTCCTTAAGTAATATTTTTGGGAACTGATTAAGCTATAGCAAAGTTGAAAAGCAAACATCAAAACAACTTCCAAAGCAGCAACAAAACAGCCACCCTTGTCAGAGGATTAATTTTCAAAACCCCATTAGAAACATTCCCCCGGAAGAAAGCCTCACAATGCCCCATTGATCTGCCAGAGGGGAAGTCAGTTCTTTGGAATTTGTTCCTGGCACTGATCTGAAAGGATTTAAATCATTCATTTCAGAAAGGAAGCGTCTAATGATTAGAGAAAGTTCCATCTCACTGGCTTTGGCTGACACCCCCAAGAGGCAGCCTGGTGTGCAGGCAGAGACTGTGGAAAGGTTAGAGTAAGGTCCACAACCAATTCCCAGCACTGAGTGACAATGGGCCAGTTGTTTACCTCCCCAAGCCTCAGCGACCTCATCTGTAAAATGGGATTCCATTGAGTAATCAATTTGAGTGCTACCTACCTCAAAGGATAGCTGTAAGGATGATTTTGGTGAGAAATGAAAAGTGGCTAAATAGCACCTGGGTCAACATAGGTGTTCAATAAATGTTACTTTTCTTCCCTTACCGAAATTGTTTCCCTAGTTTCAATCATTACTTTCAATGGTCTGTTAATAACGGGCATAGACTATCCTTGCTTCCAAGTGCTCAAGTGCTTGCCTGCTCAAGGCCCCTGGGTGAGGCGTCTGCTGCTGTTCTGGCTTTTGTGACCTCCATCACTCCTGAGAGAGCTGCTGAAGCCTGCAGGGGTGTTGGTTGTGGGGTGTCCTTTCTTGGAACCCAGATCACATTCTTACCTCCTCTCTCCTTATTTTGTACTCTGCCTTGAGGCCCATGAGACTCAGAGCTCAGGCCACAGAGGAGCTTGGCACCAGTCACTGCAGACTCCATTATGATCCAGGAAAACTTTGGCCAACTGGCCCAAAATATTTACCATAATTTATGAAATTATTTCTAGGGGGACACCATTTCAAGTTCTAAGAAATTAATGTCTGCCCAATGAATTTTTTACATATCTCACAAAATAAAACATATTTATTTGCATGGTATTATATTTCTTTTACTTTTCACTAAGTGCAAGAGGAACTTTCACCTTCTTGTACATTTAACTATTTGTTTCTCTTGTGAATATTCATAACCCCAACTAGATGTGCAAGTTCTTTGAGCAGAAACAGTCATATACATATTTGTGAGGACTATGAATGGTGGAGAACTATCTGGCATGTTATAGAGACTCCATCAGTACTTGTTAAATAACTTCACCATGTTAAAGAACATGCTCAGTTCATCTTCCTTTGCCACAACAGTGACAGAGCTTTCCTCCTTACCCCTTCTCACCGTTGTTTTTACCTGTCCAAAACTGCAGTTCAGTAAGCTAGGTGGCCCTTCTTCATTTTGCCCAGCTGTGCCATGGACTTGATCCCTTTGGCGAAATACTAATTGGCATCATTAGGAGCAGTCTCACAAATGTGGTTGCACAAAGTCCTCAAAGTCATTTATTCTTTTTTTTTATTAAGTCTTTTGTACACAGATCATAAATACATTTATGCCCATTTCAGTGTGTTGATTATTTGTACAAATTGGAGTGCTTACATCATACTAAACAGCATAGCTTTCATCTCATTTACCCAATTATAGCATTAGGACATTTGTGTTCTACACAGGATAGAACCAACTTGTAAAGTCATTTATTCTTGCATATAAACTCAGTAATAAATGTAAACATTTAATTAACTATTCTCTTTTACAAAGCTTTTCTTATTTTTAAAAAGCTCCTTAGTTTTAAAAAGTAGAGAATAACAGATTTTTTAAAAAGGAAGCTGTTAAGAAAAAAGAAGCATTAAAAAATGTAACAACACTAAGTACAACCATTTGTAGTTTAGTTTAATTATTGTGTTTGTATTAAAAAGTAAGTATTATCCAATTTTTTTTATTTCTAAAATGGTTCCATCATTGTTTTAATGAGTTCAATTTTATGTCAGATTGTTATAAATAGAAATTATCTGACTATATGAACATGGCATTCAGAAACAATGAATATAAATTATGACAATCAAAATGCCCCAAGTTGGTAATGATTCTCCATTTAGATTATGGATTTTTACTTTTGCACTATAAGATGAGAAAGGTTATTTGTAATTCAAAGCTTGCAATATTTGAGTATTAAAAAGAGAAAGAGCCAACTTAGATAAAGGCTAAATCCTAATTTTGGTTTGTTTTTTTTTACATTTTTTAAAATTTTTTAAAAATTTATTAATTTTTTTATTGTTAAATCATAGCTGTGTACATTAGTGCAATCAAGGGGTACAATGTTCTGGTTTCATATACAATCTGAAATATTCTCATCAAACTGTTCAACATAGCCTTCATGGCATTTTCTTAGTTATTGTATGTAGACATTTGTATTCTGTATTTAGTAGGTTTCACCTGTACCCCTTCTAAGATGCACCATGCATCCTTCTCCCTCCACCCTAACTTACCCCCTCCCTTCCCCTCCCTTGGCCCTTTCCCCATATTCTTGTGCTATAGTTGGGTTATAGCCTTCATATGAAAGCTATAAATTAGCTTCATAGTAGGGCTGAGTACATTGGATACTTTTTCTTCCATTCTTGAGATACTTAGCTAAGAAGAATATGTTCCAGCTCCATCCATGTAAACATGAAAGAGGTAAAATCTCCATCTCTCTATAAGACTGCATAATATTACATGGTATACATGTACCACAATTTGCTAGTCCATTCGTGGGTCGATGGGCACTTGGGCTTCTTCCATGACTTAGCGATTATGAATTGGGCTGCAATAAACATTCTGGTACAGATGTCTTTGTTATATTGTGATTTTTGGTCTTCTGGGTATATACCTAGTAAAGGAATTATAGGATCGAATGGCAGGTCTATTTTTAGATCTCTAAGTATTCTCCAAACATCCTTCCAAAAGGAACGTATTAGTGTGCATTCCCACCAGAGTGTATAAGTGTGCCCTTTTCTCCACATCCATGCCAACATTTCTGGTTTTGGGATTTTGTTATGTGGGCTACTCTTACTGGGGTTAGGTGATACCTCAAAGTAGTTTTGATTTGCATTTCTCTGATGATTAAGGATGATGAGCTTTTTTTCATGTGTCAGTAGATCGTGGGTCTGTCTTCTTTAGAGAAGTTTCTCTTTAAGTCCTTTGCCCACCCTGAGATGGGATCACTTGTTCTTTTCTTGCTAATATGTTTGAGTTCTCTGTGGATTCTGGTTATTAAACATTTATCGGAGGTATAACCTGCGAATATTTTCTCCCATGCTGAGGGCTGTCTGCTTGCTTTACTTATTATGTTCTTGACTGTGCAAAAGCTTTTTAGTTTGATCAGGTCCCAGTAATGTATTTTTGATACTGCTTCAATTGCCTGGGGAGTCCTCCTCATAAAATATTCACCCAGGCCGATTCCTTCAAGAGTTCTCCCTGCACTTTCTTCAAGTATTTTTATAGTTTCATGTCTTAAGTTTAAATCTTTTATCCAGTGAGAGTCTATCTTAGTTAATGGTGAAAGGTGTGGTCCAGTTTCAGTCTTTTACAGATTGCCAGCCAGTTCACACAGCACCATTTGTTAAATAGGGAATCTTTTCCCCACTAAATGTTTTTAATTGGCTTGTCAAAGATCAAATAACACTAAGTAGCTGGATTCATCTCTTGGTTCTCTGTTCTGTTCCAGACATCTACTTCTCTATTTTTGTGCCAGTACCATGCTGTTTTGATCACCATAGATTTATAGTACAGTCTCAAGTCTGGTAGCGTGATTCCTCCTGCTTTGTTTTTATTTCTGAGTAATGTTTTGGCTATTTGAGTTTTTTTCTGATTCCATATGAAACGAAGTATTATTTTTTCAAGATCTTTAAAATTTGACAATGGAGCTTTGATAGGAATTGCATTAAAATTACATATTGCTTTGGGTAGTATAAACATTTTAACAATGTTGATTCTTCCCAGCCATGAGCATGGTATGTTTTTCCCTTTGTTAACATCTTCAGCTATTTCTTTTCTTAAAGTTTCATAGTTCTCTTTATAGAGATCTTTCACATCCTTTGTTAGGTATACTCCCAAATATTTCATCTTCTTTGGCACTACTGTGAAAGGAATAGAGTCCTTGACTATTTTTTCAGCTTGGCCATTATTGGTATATATAAAGGCTACAGATTTATGGGTGTTGATTTTGTAGCCTGAGACATTGCTGTATTCCTTGATCACTTCTAAAACTTTTGTAGTAGAATCGCTAGTGTTTTCCAGATATACGATCATATCATCTGCGAAGAGTGAAAGTTTGATCTCTTTTGACCCTATGTGGATACCCTTGATCGCCTTTTCTTCCCTAATTGCAATGGCTAAAACTTCCATTACCATGTTAAAGAGCAATGGAGACAATGGGCAACCTTGCCTGGTTCCTGATCTAAGTGGAAATGATTTCAATTTAACTCCATTCAATATGATATTGGCTGTGGGTTTGCTGTAGATGGCCTCTACTAGTTTAAGGAATGTCCCTTCTGTACCAATTTTCTTAAGTGTTGTGATCATGAAGGGATGCTGGATATTATCAAAAGCTTTTTCTGCATCAATTCAGAGAATCATATGGTCTTTATTGTTTATGTGCTGAATTACATTTATAGATTTACGTATATTGAACCAGCCTTGAGAGCCTGGGATACATCCCACTTGGTCATGGTGTATAATTTTTTTGATGTGTTGTTGGATTCTGTTTGTTAGGATCTTATTGAGTATTTTTGTATAAATATTCATTAGTGATATTGGTCTATAGTTTTCTTTTCTTGTTGGGTCTTTCCCTGGTTTGGGGATCAAGTTTGCTTTGTAGAATGTGTTGGGTAGTATTCCTTCTTTTTCTGTATTTTGGAAGAGGGTTAGTAATATAGGTACTAGTTCTTCTTTAAAGGTTTGGTAGAATTCTGATGTAGAGCCATCTGGTCCTGGGCTTTTCTTTTTAGGGAGATTTTGTATAGTTGATGCTATTTCAGAACTTGGTATAGGTCTGTTCAACATTTTCACTTTGTTCTGGCTAAGTCTTGGTAGGTGGTGTACTTCCAAGTATTGGTTGATTTCTTTCATATTTTCATATTTCTGAGAGTACAGTTTCTTGTAATATTCGTTAAAGAATTTTGAATTTCTGAGGAGTCTGTTGTTATTTCATCTTTACCATTTCTGATTGATGAAATTAGAGATTTTACTCTTTTTTTCCTGGTTAGGTTGGCCAAAGGTTTATCTATTTTATTGACCTTTTCAAAAAACCAACTTTTGGATTTGTTGATCTGTTGTATAATTCTTTTGTTTTCAATTTCATTTAATTCTGCTCTGGTTTTGGTTATTTATTTTCTTCTGCTGGGTTTGGGGTTGGAATGTTCTTCCTTCTCCACTTGCTCGAGATGTCCCATTAAGTTATTAACTTCCTCTCTTTTCGTTTTCTTGAGGAAGGCTTGCAGTGCTATCAATTTTCCTCTTAGGACTGCCTTTGCAGTATCCCAGAGGTTCTGATAATTCGTGTCTTCATTGTTGTTTTGTTCCAAAAATTTTGTGATTTCCTTCTTAATCTCGTCTATAACCTGTCTATCCTTCAGCATAAGGTTGTTTAGTTTCCATGTTTTTGTATGGGTATGCATAGATTCCTGTTGTTATTGAGTTCAACTTTTATTCCATGATGGTCTGAGAAGATGCAAGGAATAATTTCTATTTTTTAAAATTTGCTGAGGTAGAGTGTAGCCTAGGATGTGGTCGATTCTGGAGTATGTTCCATGGGCAGATGAGAAGAATGTGTATTCAGTTTTGTTGGAATGAAATGTTCTGTACATGTCTATTAAGTCCAGATGTTGAATGGTTAAGTTTAAATCTAAGATTTCTTTGCTTAGCTTCTTTTTGAAGGATCTATCCAGCACTACTGAAGGGGTGTTAAAATCTCCAACTACTATGGAACTGGAGGAAATCAAGTTGCTCATGTCTGTTAGAGTTTCTCTTATAAATTGAGGTGTGTTCTGGTTGGGTGCATAAATATTAATAATTGAAATCTCATCATATTGAGTATTACCTTTAATAAATATGAAGTGTCCATCCTTATCCTTCCTTATTTTGGTTGGTTTAAAGCCTATTGCGTATGCGAATAGGATTGCAACACCTGCTTTTTTCTGCTTTCCATTTGCCTGGAGTATAGATGACCATCCCTTCACCTTGAGTCTATATTTGTCTTTTAATGTAAGGTGAGATTCTTGTATGCAGCAGATATCTGGCTTGAGTTTTCGTATCCAGTCAGCCAATCTGTGCCTCTTTATTTTTTTTTATTATTAAGTCATAGCTGTGTACATTAATGCGATCATGGGGCACCATACACTGGTTTTATAGACCGTTTGACACATTTTCATCACAATGGTCAACATAGCCTTCCTGGCATTTTCTTAGTTATTGTGTTAAGACATTTACCTTCTTCATTTACTAAGTTTCACATCCTGTGCCTCTTTAGAGGACAATTGAAACCATTCACATTAATTGAGAATATTGATAAGCCTTTCGAGAGTCTGGTGGACATTTTTAATCCTTTTGTGACTGTGGAAGTTGGAATTTGATCAAAATTTTCTGGGTGGGTTTACTTTTTTTTTTCCATGTAATTTTTTTTTTTTTTATTGTTGAATCATAGCTGTGTACATTAGTGCAATCAAGGGGTACAATGTGCTGGTTTCATACAATCTGAAATATTCTCATCAAACTGTTCAACATTGCCTTCATGGCATTTTCTTAGTTATTGTATGTAGACATTTGTATTCTGCCTTTAGTAAGTTTCATCTGTACCCATTCTAAGATGCACTATAGGTGTGGCCTGGGTGGGTTTACTTTTGTGGTGGGGGATTATGCTGGTCTTTATGGAGGATAGGTGTGAGAGTATCCTGGAGAGCTGGTTTAGTTGTGGCAAATTTCTTCAAAATGTGAATGTCATTAAAGTATTTAATTTCTCCATCATAAATGAAACTCAGTTTAGCTGGGTACAGGATCCTGGGTTGAAAGTTATCTTGTTTTAGGAGATTAAAAGTTGATGACCATCCTCTTCTAGCTTGAAAGGTTTCAGCAGAGAGATCTGCAGTTATTCTAATATTCTTTCCCTTGTAGGTAATGGTTTTCTTTTGTCTGGCTGCTTTCAGAATTTTCTCCTTCGTATTAACTTTAGTGAAGTTGATTATGATGTGTCTGGGGGATATCTTATTCGGATTGAGTCATGCTGGAGTTCTAAAACTGTCTGCTATCTGAATTTCAGAATCTCTTGGCATGCTGGAAAGTTCTCTTTCATAATCTCATGGAGAAGAGACTCTATGCCTTGTGAAGCCACTTCATCGCTTTCAGGGATCCCTATAAGACAAATATTGGTTTTCTTTGAATTATCTCAGAGCTCTCTGAGAAAGTGATCTGTTATTGCTCTCCATTTCTCTTCCTCTTTGAGGGTTTAGGAGCATTCAAAAGCTTTGTCTTTGATGTCAGAAATCCTTTTTTCTTCATGCTCCATTCTGTTACTGAGGGATTCTACTCTGTTGCTCAGATCTTTGAGGGCTGCAACATCTTGTCTCAATGTGTCAAAATTTTTCGTCATTTGGTCTTTGAATTCATTGAATTCTTGAGCCATCCTTTGGGTTACTGCTTAGAATTCTAATTTGATCTTATTTGCTATCCAGATTCTGAATTCGAGTTCTGACATCTCAGCTATTTGTTTGTGCGTGGGATCTTGTGCTGTGTCTGCCCCATTGTTCCTTGGGGGAGTTGATCTACTCTGATTATTCATGCTGCCAGAGTTTTTCCTTTGATTTCGTCTCATGATTGTTTTTCATCTTGCCTCTGGCCTTCCTCAGATTTGGGGTGGTGTCTCTCAGAGATTAGACCCTGTGGGGATCACTCTATTGTTGCTGGATCTTTGTAGGGAGTGACCCTGTGTAGCTCTTCTGTGGCTGCCCCAGCCAGGGAGTTCTGTTGGGGGAGCAGCTCCGGAGCATGACACCCCCAGATCCAGCAACGGGGTGGGGGGTGGTTTACACGATTCTGAGAGTGCCTGGCGCCCAGTGACTTTGGCACAGAGGGCCCAAGGCTCAAGCAGTCTCTGGCCAGGAGCAGAGGCAGGGAGGGCTCCAGAGGTCATGCAGCTACCAGAGTCCCTGGCCAGATGAGCAGGCAGTGTGGAGGCAGGGAGGGTCCAGGCGGGAGGACGTGGAGTTGCTCAGCTCCCGGAGTTCCTGGTGAGGGCGTGGGGAGGCCCGGGGGTGGGTTAGTGGGTCAGTGCGTCTCAGCGCAGCTCTCACCCAGGTTAGGCAGGCGCAGCTCCTTCGGAGGTCCAGGACGGTGCAGATGGCAGGTCCCCAGGCTCCTCAGAGGTCCTGGAGGGTGCTGATTGCGGGTCGCTGCGCAGCTGTATTTTGTGTAACTGAAAAATCTATGTACTGTTACTAAAAAATTTTTTTCTGCCCGTGTGAACTCTTGACTCCTTAAATAACATGCATTAACTATGGAATCGTTATTAATTAAATCCAATAATTAAGCACTTTCATCTGTACATAAATAGTAGAAAAAGACGCCTGAGATACGAGAGCTCTCTGAGCATCGTGTAAAATGCTAGGGAATCTCCAGGGTAAATCGTTCTTAATCTAGATAATGCCCTCAAAAAAGAGTCTCTTGATTTTAGGGTTCTTGGTTCTTGGTTCACCTTGTTTGTGTAAACAGTACCATACTTGTCCTTGTCCTTGCACTTTCAATTAAATATGACAAATGAGCTGTATTGAACTTGGCTTGTTTGAGTACTTTGTTTCAGACAATTGCTCTTCCTCTTTTGACCACAGAGGGGAGTATAGGGATTATTTAAAAGTGTATAATGTTACCTCATACAAGATTTGTTACACAAAGTATTGGCAGGGTCATTTCAGGACAGATTTTCCTAGATGAAACTGATTCTGCACTAAATGTTTGATAAAAAAAAATAAAACGGAAACCCAAGCCTCTTTCAATTATTTTATACAGGTTTCCTTTATTACATCATCTAACAATAGAAGCAAAAACATCTACCTGAAAAGCAAGTTAACTTCCAAGATATTTAGTAGTCTAATTTTATCTTTTAATGCCATAATGAGGAGACATATGAAATAATTTTGTTTGGCCAAGGGAGAAAACATGCGAGTATACTATGTTTGGTAAGATTCAGATGTGAAATGACGGTATTTTTCATGTTGAATACTCTCATAATTGAGTTTGTGGGGTTTTAGGTATGGTTTCCTAGGGCATACCTAGGATACTAGGGCAAAAGGGTTTATTTTAAATAATCTTGTTTTATTTGCAGAATAAAATTTGCTAATTCATTTACATTTGAAGGAAATTAAATATTTAAAAGGTTTTTCTTTAGTTTAATAATCTTGTGTCATAGTTTATTGCTTCTGAATATTTAACATATGCCTATGTAACACTGTATATTGCTGATTGGTAACAAACATATTTTGTTACCAGTAACCATACTTTTCTCATTTTTTAATGAAAATAGGAGTTTAATTTTTTTTTAAATAATGTAGTTAAACTATTATGACAGTAAAATTACAAAACTGACTTCTTAGAAATATATTACATCTCATTCATAAATTCAGTTGTTTTCAAAGATTCTTTTTACTAATCTGCTTTTAATGTTAATTTAAACATTATCCTATTTTTTATTTTTTTGTCTCTAAAGCTAATATTAAATATGCTTCCGTTCACCTTCAAAGGAATTCATATTGGTATTTGTTTTTTTTAAGGTTGCCTTTTGGACCCTCGCATTTATCCTTTCTCATCCCAACATCCACAAGGCCATTATGGAAGGCATGGCTTCTGTGTTTGGCACGGCAGGTACTGAGCCTGAATTAAGTTACATTAAAAGACACATCTAATAATGGATGTTTGTTACACGTTGGCAAAACTAAATACCTGTGATTTTATACAAATTCGACATAATGCAAAGTTCAATATAATTTGCTATGTTTCCAAACATAAATTCATCAGGTAGAATCCTAGAATATAATTACTGTCAAAGATTTTAGAAATCATCTAGTACAATTCTCCTATTTTCCAAATGATGAAGTAAGTGCTGTAGGGATTGTGATTTGCCTGACTTTCCTGCTTAAATATGTATGGTGTTTTTTCTTCTAATGTCTTGGCCCCTCCCCTCAGTTGAGCTACAAGTCTACAGTTTTGGAATTCAGGATTTTCAGATTTTATAAAAGTAATGTAGCGAATATTTCAGATGTCATATAACAGCCCTTATGGGAGTATGGAGGTCAGGTAAGTTTTGCCACCAAAGAATTATTAAAAAACAAACAAACAAATGAACAAATCCTGACAGTTGTTGGGAACTGCAGATAGTGATTGTTGTCTTCAACTTTCAGTCCAGTTTTGGGCTCTTCATTCATCATGTGTTTTTAAAAGCAGCAATGAGTTCAAATGGAAAGGGCTCAACTACTTGTTCCATAAGCATAAATTGATCTGTTTGGGAAATAGATTTTGAAAAACCTTAATATGTCAAATTATATATTCTAATCTAAAAATAGTAAGAAATGATTAGGTTTTCTTGAAAGGAAACAATATGATACTAGGGCAAAAGGTAAAATAAGATGCCAGAGAGCGGTTGTCCCACTGTTCCTCGATTGCTGAAAATGTTTTATTTGGAGTTTCTTCTTTATTTTGAATTGGTTCTTACTAAGTTAAACCAAAAAGAAAATTAGCTTTACCAACATAAATATCTACAGCCTTGGGTGTGAATCAGCAGATGCTGGACCAGAGAAATGGTGAATGTTGGAATCATCAAGTGTCAACAGTGCTAACAGGTTAGATTCTAGAAATACACTGGTCCATGAGAAAAAGCCACTCACCTTTATGGAGCTTGCATAGAGAAAAGGGAAATGCACATGCCCACAGGTGTATGAATAGGAAAAGGTGATGTGTCCTTTACTGTCATGTGTTCTCTTTCACTGTTTCCTTTCTAGAGTCTTTAATTCATGGTCTTTAGGAAACAAAAGGGTGGATATGGGGATGGTAGGCATAATGTGAGATTCCTCTCCAATCAAAAGGCCACAGCAGAAGTGTAGCATTAATCTAAATTTCTACACCCTTGTGGTGTAGAAAGACAAAACCTTATCTCTTTTTATGTATTCTTGTTTATTTTCAAAACTTGTTCTCTTCTGATAGGAAAACACTCTGTCAAATAGTACCAGTAGAATAGCTGAATTACATGGATGTTTTCAGTCAATAAGATACCATTGCAGAATTGAAAACCATTTATAAAAAAAAAATCAAATATTTTTTACCAGGCTTATGCAGAAACTATTTAGAGCAATCCATGCATAAGATGTAGTAGCAGCTTAGAAATTTAGATGTTGTGCGAGCAGACCACTGATCAATCTTTAGAGGTTGATACTTTAGAGATATCCATGTGTCCTTACACAGGATCCTGTCAAAGAAAGAACATTAACATGTATTGTGTTACTCGGGGTTCTCCAGAGAAATAGAACCAATAGGGTGTAAAAAAAAAAGTGAGAGCAAGAGCTAAAAAGAGACTAATTATAAGGAATTAGCTGGTGTGATTTTGGAGGCTGGGAAGTCCCACAGTTTGCTATCTCTGCAGGCCCTGGATGAATTAGATGATTCCCACTTACATTGGAAAGGGCAATCTACTGAGTCCACCAATTCAAATCCTAGTCTCTTATCCAGAAACACCCTTGCGGAGACTGGCTGGGTAACCCACAGCCAGTCAAATTGACACGAAATAAACTATCACAGTGGGTGTCATCCAATCCATCCATTGAGCTTTTTTCCTCTGGAGAATGCTGAATAAATATTCCCTTCCCATTGTGCAGTACAGTTCCCTACTCAGGCTACTGTAGAAATGCTAATCTCAACTGGAATTACCTTCACAGACACACTCAGAGATAACGTTATGCCCAAATATCAGGGCATTCCCTTATCCAATCAAATTAAACATGTATGGAATAGTAATCTAGTTCCTTACCACAGTTTTCCATTCTGTGCTCTTATCTATTGCAAGGTCACCATTTTTTTCTTGGGGCCGCTGGGAAATTCCAAAAATATAACTCTCAGGCCTCAACACTCCTACAGTTCATCCCAAATACTTTGCCCAATTTTCTTATAAGAAAAGTCTCAGGATAAAAATGACTACTGAATATTTGGGTAAGGAAAAAGTGGGACTCAGTACCACTTTTCTGAAAGCAGTTGGTTCTTTAACGGCTTTCATAGCTGCCCCTCACCCTGTTGTTGTCTGTCTATTTCCATTGAAGTTGGAACTTCTTTAAGGTTTCCTTGCTAAGATGCTAACTTAGCTCCTGGGTGGGTGTGGTTTTCAGCATTCTAATTCCTCTAACTGATCCTGTCTACCTTCTGTCTTCTAGTTTTTCCTCAGTCTTTGTTGTCTGTTTCTTCCCTTTCTTATTTTCTAGCCCTGCTATGCTTTTATTCTTTAAAATTTCTCTTTTTGTTTTAATGGGACATTGAGACAGAAGGAAGGTAGAAGTTTGTTTTCAGCCTGCCAGCTTGAACCCTAAATCTGTACGTATGTAACAGGCATCCTTTTTTTTTAATTTTTGCGTTTCTACATAACTTATGTATGATAAAATTCACCTCTTTGAAGTATAAAATGTAGTACTTTTTAGTATATTTGTAAGATTGTGCAACCATCAACACTATTAGTTCCAGAACCTTTCATCACCCCAAAAGGAAATCCCATTCCCATTAGGAGTGACTGTCTGTTTCCCTCTACTCTCAGCCTTTGGCCACCACTAATCTACTCACTGTTTTTGCACATTTGCCTTTTCTAGACATTTCACATAAATGGAAACATATAATATGTGGTCTTTTGTTTCATTCTTCTTTCACTAACCATAATGTTTTATTTTATAATATGATGTTTTGTATGAATTGATTTTCAGGTGTTGTACTATTTATTCTTCCTCTCCTGGGATAAATCCTACCTACTCACAGTGTATAATCCTCTTTGTACATTGCTCAGTTCAGTTTGCTGGTATTTTGTTCAGGAATTTTGCACCTATACGAATAAGGAATATTGGCCTATAGTTTTCTTTTTGTGTCTTTGCCTGGTTTGGGGATCAAGATAATTCTGGCTTTAAAGAACAAGTTTGGAAGTATTCTCTCCTGTTTTTTGGAAAAGTGTGTTGAAGGATTGATGTTATTTCTTTAAACATGGTAGAATTCACCAGTGAAGAAATCTGATCAAGAGAATTTCCTTTGAGAAGTTTTTTTATTCATTCATTCTTTGGTTTGTTACAGGTCTATTTAGATTATCAATTTCTTCTTGAGTCAGTTTTGTTTGTCTTTTAGTCATATTGTTGCAGGAAGAGGAGGCCCAGTGGAGAGAAAGAGCACCCAAACACCATGTTTATAAGAGGAAGGGTTTTATTTCAGCCAGCAGAGCAAACGGCATAGAAGATTTCAAAATGGCCTCACTCCCCATCTGGCTCCATCTTCTCCTTTGTATCCCCAGTCAAAAAATTCTGGCCCACGGGTAACTTTCTCATTCATCAGTTTGAATCAAGCTGGAGAAGCTGGCTCTGCCTTTTACAGAATCATGGGCTCTCACCAAAGTGGAAGCAAGCTTCAGCCTCCAAGTCCCAGGAAGTTAAGTTTTTACAAATTCCTAAGAGCTGAGTCACCACGAGAAAGACCTCGCAGGTGCATTCTTAGGCTCTCCTTGAGAAAACCTCTGTTCTCCTAGACCTCACCCTTCCCAGGTACCCAGTCTCCATATAGTCTTTTTTAGGAATTTGTCTATTTCATTTGGGTTATCTAATTTGTTAGCATACAATTGTTAGTATTTCCCACAAACCTTTTTATGTCTGTAAGGTCATTAGGAAAGCATATGTTTCATTCCTGATTTTACTAATTTGAGTCCTCTTTTATTTTTCTTTGTCGTTGAAGCTAAATATTTTTGAATTGTATTTTCAAAGAAGTACTTGTTATCTATTGTTGGTTTTGCTTGATTTATTATTTCTACTGATTTTTTTATTCTTTAGTTCTGCTCTAATCTTTATTTGCAATTTTTTTCTCTTTATTGATATTCTATATTTAGCTCTTTAGACATGCTTTCCATAGTTCTTCGAACATATTAAATTTATCTGATTTAAAGTCTTTGTTAGTTAAGTCCAGCATCTGGGTTTCTTCAGACAGTTTCTATTGATTCCTTTTTTCCCCTGTGAATGGTCTATACAGATGGTCCCTAACTTAACAATGGTTTTGAGTTATGATTTTCTAACTTTATAATGGTGTGAAAGTGATGAGCTTTCAATACTGTGGTTTCTTATTTCATATCTTATTTCATGTTTCTTATAATATGTTGTTGTATTCATTTGCCAACTGGAAAAAAGACTCAGACGGACCCCACTTCAGGTATAAATCAGATGGTGATTTATTACACCTGCGCAGGCGGGTCACCGCCCAAAGGGCAAACGGCCTCGAAGAGAAAAGCAGGCTGTTTTTTATACCATTTTTGTGCTGTTGTGGCAAGCCAAGCAAAAACAGAAGCAGAAGGTGGTGATTGGTTAGCTCAGAGGGTACCTCGGGGCGGGAGTACAGTCAGGGGGGCTGGTTGACTCAGGGGGTTGGATCGTGGCAGCTAGCATGAGGACAAACTTGGCTTGGGAAATTTTGCTTGAGTAAGCTTTCCACCATTGTTTAGCCATTGCAAGGGGCTGGGGTCTGTTCTACCATTGTTTTGTCTGTTGCTAATAGTTTTGGGGAACTCAGGGAACTTCCTTGTCCTGAAACCTGTTCCTTGTCCTGAAACCTGTTCTCAAGGAGGGGGTTCATGCGGGGGACTAAGACTGAAACAAGTTGAGACAAACTTGGGTCTTTTAGGGGGCCGCTCTTTATCACAATGTCTTGTAATTTTTTGTAGAAAACTGTACATTTAGAAAAATATGATATGGGAACTCTTCAAATTAGATTCTTCCCCTTCCTCAGGGTTTGTTGTTGCTGTACTTTTTATTATTTGATTGTTTAGTAACTTTCCTTAACTAATTCTGTAATATTTGCACTTTTTTTTTTTTTATAGAGACAGAGTTTCACTTTATGGCCCTCGGTAGAGTGCCATGGCATCATACAGCTCACAGCAACCTCCAACTCCTGGGCTTAAGCGATTCTCTTGCCTCAGCCTCCCGAGTAGCTGGGACTATAGGCACCTGCCACAACGCCCGGCTATTTTTTTTTTTTTTGGTTGCAGTTCAGCCGGGGCTGGGTTTGAACCCACCAACCTCGGTATATGGGGCCGGCGCCTTACCAACTGAGCCACAGGCGCCACCCATATTTGCACTCTTTATCATGGATGGGCACAGATGCCTATGCTCAGTTTAATGGTCAGCTAATAAATGGACAGAGATTTCTTTACACGAAGAATTTATAAGTTTCTCCTTTACCAAGGGGCCTCCTTTGTGTATGTGGGGACATACCTTCAACATTCAACCAGGTGGTTGACTATTCTGCCTTAACTTTCATTTCCTACTTGTGCAGAGCATCCAGGTTGACTAATAGGTAACAGTTCAGGGCTTTATTATATTTTTCTTGAGTATGAGTACAGCCTAGGACAATTACAGCCTTCTACAGTCCTAAGAATACACAGGACCTTTTCAAACCCACTGTGAACATCGCATTCCCTAGCCTTTCATTTTAATCTTTCTGATTTGCCTATTTGACCAAAAACAACCTCCTGCCTCAGGTAGCTGCAAAGTTAAATAGTTGTCTTTATAGGTTTTCAACAACACCCCTGGGGGAAAGGATTTTCACACTGAGTGAGCTCTGACTCAAGTCAGCTAAAGACAGTTTTGCAAATATGGTCTTCTAGAGAACAGTTAAGCTTGTTAGATAATGAGAATTTTCTAGGAATGATGTTTTGAAAAAGTTCCAACCCAAAAGGCCCTACCTACCAACTACTGTGCTGCTGATTTTGACCGTGGTTCAACACTACTGGTTTTTGTGGGAGTGCAGGTGTCATTTTGATACGCTGATTTCCTCTCCTTTGGATTTCTAGCCAGCAATGGGTCATACGGTAGTTTTTTCAGTTTTTTGAGGTTACCACGGGGCTTAGAAAAAAACATTCTATAACCAATTTTATTAAACATATGGAAACTCTTTTTAGAAATAAAGAGAAATCTGAAAGAGATTCTACACTTTAACTCCAACCTCCCCCTGCTTCCTAAGTTTTTGTTGTTTCTATCTACATCCTTTTATACTCTCTCTCAAAAAGTTGTAGTAGTTATTTTTAACAGTTTACATTTTAGTATTTCTAACCACAATATACATGCTTTATGCACTATAATTACAGCAGTAGAGTATTCTGTATTTGTGTACTTACAGTTATTGTGAGTTGTATACCTTCAGATGATTCCTTACTGTTCATTAATATCCTTTTCTTTGAGATAGAAGAACTCCTTTTTAGCATTTCTTGGAGGACAGATCTGATGTTGATGCAGTCCCTCAGCTTTTGTTTGTCTGGGGAAGTATTTTTCCTTCACATTTAAAAGATATTTTTTCAGGTTACAGTATTGTAGGGTTAAGGGTTTTTTCCTTCAGGACTTCAAATATGTCAAGCCGCTCTCTCCTGGCCTATAAGGTTTTGACTGAAAAGGGTGCTGCCAAATGTTATCAGAGGACCTTTATATGCTACTTCCTCTTTTTTTTTTCTTCTTGTTTCCCTTAAGACCTTGTCTTTATCCATGATTTTTTGGAGCTTGATTATTAAATGCCTTGGAGTAGTCTTGTTCGAGTTAAATCTGCCTGGTGTTCTGAGACCTCCAACCTGAATGTTGATAACACTCTCTAGATTTGGACAGTTTTCTTTTATTATTTCTTTGAATAAACCTTCTTCTTCCGTCTCTCTATCTCCTCTTTAAGGCTAATAACTCTTAGATTTTCCCTTTCCAGACTATTTTCTAGACCTTGTAGATGAGCTTCATTCTTTTTCTTTTTTTCTCTTCCGATTCTATTTTCAAATAGCCTGTCAATTAAGCTCACTGATTCTTCTGCTTAGTCAATCCTGCTGTTGATAGACTCTTGTGCATTTCTCAGTTTGTCAAGAAAGAATTAAGCTGTAGAATTTCTACATTTTTTAATATATCAGTTTCATTGTTAAATTTCTCTGATAGGCTTCTGAATGCCTTCTCTGTGTTGTCTTGAAGTTCATTAAGTTTCTTTGGGACAGCTGTTTTGACTGTTTTTGTCTGAAAGGTCACCTATCTTTGTCATTCTGGGATTGGTCACTGGGATCTTATTTAGTTCATTGGGTGAGGTCATGTTTTCCTGGATGTTTCTGATGCATATGGATATTCATCAATGTCTGGGCATTGAAGAGTTAGGGATTTATTTCATTCTTTGCAGTCTGGGTTTGTTTGTACTTAGCCTTCTTGAAAAGTCTTTTCAGATATTCAAAAAGAATTCTGTGCTGTCATTTTTGTTATCTATATCTTTGGTCACTACAGCCATATTAGTACTAGGGATGCGCCAACCCCAATAATGCTGTGACTCTTAGATACCTGGTTATTCCACCTTAGGTGACTGAAATAAAGATATAGGAGAATTCCTTGGATTACTCACTCTCTTTCCTCCCTCTCTGTGCTGGCCTGTTGGAGTTGGTGAAGGAGTGATGTGGATACACCCTCCCTCATGACCACCAGTGCCAGGTCACACCTGAAGCCAGCCCAGTCTCTCCCAAAGCCTGTAGTGACTGTTGCTTGGCTACCCCTGATGTTTATTCAAAGCTCTAGGTCTCTTCAGTCAGCAGATGGTGAATTCTGCCAGAACTAAGTCCTTCCTGTCAGGGCAGAATGTTTCTTTTTGGCCTAGGGAGGGTCCAGAAATGCCATCCAGGAACTAATGCCTGGACTACAGGAGTCTGCTTGGTACTTTATTTTACTGGGGGCTGAGCTGGTACTTAGGTTGTAAAACAAAGTCCTCAGAACTTTTCTCTTTTTTTTCCCCATGTGGAAGAAGACTCTCCCTGAGCCACACTGCCTATAGTTCGGGAGGGATGCCAAAGGCACTGGATTTGCCACTGTGGCTGGTATCTCATTGGGTCACCTGCACCCCAAGTCTGCTGGCTCCAAGGCCGCATAGCTGTAGGAATTTCCCAAGGACTCTGATCTTTGTGGCTCAACTGCCTTATGAATTTATTCCAGGCTCCAGGATGATTTTTGTCACCTGGTGGTGGGGCTAGCTGGCACTCAGGTTTGGAGGCAGAGGGGTTCCCTCTGGGCAGGCTAGTCTAAATACTCCCCTCATGAGTACTGGCAGTCTGCCCTGTGCTGTGTTCCACTGTGTCAATGTACAGCCCCATAACCTCTTCACTCTCCCTCCCCCAACACACAGATTCTCTTTCCTCTAGGCCTGTTAGGGCAGCACTCCCACAAATGGAGGGGGTATGTAGGCAACGCAAGATTGTGTTTTCTGCCCACTTAGGTGCCTCTTTTCTTGACACAGTGTTAAACCCAGGAAGTAAGATCACTCACCTGATTTCCAGTTCTTCTGAAGGTGCTTGCTAGTGTGGATAGTTGTTGAGTTTGGTGTTCATGCAGAAAGATCACCCCCCTAGGTGTGTGTGGCACCATCTTGCTCCCCACTTTCTCCTCTTATGGAGCTAGTGCCTGCTCCTTCCTGGTTTCCTGGCTTTCCTACTAGTTCCTGGCTTTCAGACTTCCCCTTCCTCCTACCTTCACTTCTGCAGATGTTTCCAGTGTAAAAAGTCCAGCGCACATTGATTACAGTAGAAAATCTGGGTAGATGTGTCTTCCCTTCCTCATCTGACCCCCTCACACCACCACTGGGGAATATGACCCGTCTTTCCTTTGGCTCCATTTATTTTTCCTAATATGTACACTTTGTCACTTTTTCCCTTACATTGATCAGGTTATTCTTTCTATATTTTATTAGCAATATTTGTTAGAGACAAACAGCAGAACCTAACACTAGGTGATTTAGTGAAAGAGAAAAGTATATATGTATGAAATAATTTATTAAATGTTTATGCGGTAGTTCACAGAAATTCTAGGAGGGTTGGAAAACAAGGGTTGGCGGGACTTATTCTCCAAATCAGGCTGCAGACCTGGTCTGGCCAGCACAACCCTGCCACTCATGCCAAGCACATCGTGGCCCCTGGCATAGGATGCTGAATGACACTGTGTCCCTGGAAACTTCATCCTGCAAAAACTGCAGTGGCTGCCAAAGAAGATTTTTTAGTCTCCATTTCTTTTTTCTTTTTTTATTGTTGGGGATTCATTGAGGGTACAATAAGCCAGTTATACTGATTGCAATTGTTAGGTAAAGTCCCTCTTGCAATCATGTCTTGCCCCCATAAAGTGTGACACACACCAAGGCCCCACCCCCCTCCCTCCATCCCTAGTCTCCATTTCTTTATTTCTCTAACTCTTGATTCAAAGTCTGAGGGTTGGTAGATGTGATTGGTAAAGTCATATTTCCATGGTAATGTCTCAGCTTCAAGGGAGGCAAGGAAAACAACAGTCTGACGTTTTTCTGCTCCGTGATGATGGGCAAGCTTCTGTGGAACCCACGGTTCAGATTTCACATAGCCAAAAACTGACATGTGTCAATGTGTCTATGTAAATAATGTAATACATACTTTTATATATGTTTGTGAGCATAATATGAGTGTTTATTATGTTATTATATACATATATTTTTATAAACATACATTTTATATGTAACTATGTATCCTTTTATAAATATAAATATGTATGTCTGTGTGTATACACACACACATGCTCCTTGTCTGTTCTCAGGTGAGGTGACCTTTGCTTGCAGACTCCACGAAAGCAGACTAAGTACAGTTGTATTTCCCTGTATTTCTTGTGATACTTTAGCTCATATAAACTCTTGACAATTTTAAAAAACAGTGCAGAAGTTAACTGGAACACCTGTGTGCTGGCTAAAAACCAATGGTCATCCTTTTTATTTTGTTTATTTAAAAATTCCCACACTCATAGTTCAATCAAATTTTGTTTCATATGTTTTGATAAAGAGAGATATGTTTTTTTCTTACTTTCTTCCTACTCCTACAGGGTTTTTTATCTATTCTTCTCAGTATTGTGAATATTATTGCATACACAGAGGTGAAGAACAAAATTTTTTACTTTAATATTAACTCGGTTTTAGGGCATATATAATTTTATTTATTTAAATATTTACATTTACATTTCATTAACCTACCATATGGTTTACTTTTTTATTTTGGTCAAAACATAGGAGTACAGGGTGGCATCTGTGGCTCAGTCGGTAGGACGCGGGCCCCATATACCGAGTGGCGAGTTCAAACCTGGCCCTGGCCAAACTGCAACCAAAAAATAGCTGGGCGTTGTGGCGGGCCCCTGTAGTCCCAGCTACTCAGGAGGCTGAGGCAAGAGAATCGCCTAAGCCCAGGAGTTGGAGGTTGCTGTGAGCTGTGATGCCACAGCACTCTACCGAGGGCAACAAAGTAAGACTCTGTCTCTACAAAAAAAAAAAAAAAAAAAAAAAAACCCGTAGGAGTACATACTTAGATGTATTTTGTTTTCTTAGCTTTATTGTGCTTTTGTTTTCAAAATAACTATCAGAGTAATACTGGATCATGAAAGATTAATCAACAGCATAAATACTTATATTCATGGACAACTGATCAAAAGCAATCTGAAGCACTAACGTTTAGGTCCCATATAGACTGTATTGTAATGCAATTTTCATTTCTAACTCAGAGCTCCACCTTAAGAATCTACCCATCAGCAGGGGCCCAGTCTATCTTAAAAATAAGCAAAAAGCAAGTAAATAAAAATGAACTTGAATTGAACTGGTTGCATTTGGCCTATTTCCACCTATTTCTTTTAACATAGGGTAGCATTCACAAGCACATTTTTTTGCTGGTTAGTTTTACTTTGCATTTCTTTAAGGAAGAAATTAATAAACTTTTTTTTGTTAATTTACAAGGAACAGGATTGATTAATAGAAATATGTCTGCACAGAAATGATGTCTATCTTATATAAATGTTGTGATTTGTGCATCAAAAAATGTATATGCAGACTTTTCAGTGGTTTACAGAGTCAGGAATAGGATTCATCATATTCAATGCTGTCGCTGATTGTGTGACTTTGTATAAAAGAGAAACCTTACTCAGAGCCAGTCAATAATTTTTTTTGATACCACTGTGTTTTAATTTAGAAGCAATCTCTACTGGGGACATACTGACACTGTAAGGTGGCCAGCATTTTTTGCATGGTGACAGTGAGTCAGATGGCTACATCCTATACACTGGCGAAGAAAGATTCCGAATCTGTTCATGATTATAAATAAGTATAAAAATTAACAAAGTGATAAATGAGGATGGGATCCTATGGTGAGGTTCTGGGTAAACTCCTTATCTGCTTTATTTTAATCAGTTCATTAGTTTTATGGCACTTAAAATTTTCCTATCTTCTTGAAACCTTATATATTGTTGTTGCTTACCCATATTATATATGACTTGTATTCAGTTTCCTTCCACTTGGATGTGTCTCAATATCATCTTGCCAACCAATAACAACATTCTTGGAGGGCTCCATCATGGCATATTATAGACCTAATTCCCTTCAACTAACTTAAGAGGCTCACTCTTATTACCCCTCTCCAGCCTGCCAAGGAAAATGGTTGATAGCCAAAGTTGTATCCATGATAGATTCTTGGCCCTTTGTGCAGTATGTTGCTCAAAATAACGAAGAACGAGATCAGGTAACAAAGCCAAGAACACTCCACTGGACTTATGAACAGTAGGAAGTTATTTTATTTAAAAAAAAAAAAAAAACTTCTCTCCACTCCCATTGGTAGCCTGGCAATATGAATCTATTGGAGATTTTGGAGGTTACAGCATGTCATAAAGGAGATTTCTCACATAGCTTCATTTTCCTTTGTTAATCTTGCTTTTAGAATCCTAGAATGGACCCAGGAAACAGTAAATTAAGAAGAAGCTTCTCACAAACTACTTATTGTTCATCAGCCTTGAAGCCCCAATGTAGGTGACCTAAGAAAGTATTTATAAGTGCAGTTTCATCTGAAACTATTTTTTTCTCCCCAAATGTATCATTTTGTTAATCTTCTTTTTCTCTTGGCCTTAAAGAACAGAGTGGTGTCATTTTAGAACTCACAAGTTACGACTTTCCAGTCCACTAATGCAGCCATAAAGTCCAGGGTAAGACTTGCCTGTCTGAGATGCTGCCCACGAGGGATTTCCCAGGAGGCTAAGTTTCTTCCACCATTTTCTGCCTTTAATCCCTGGAGTCTGTCTGGCATATGATACCTTAGCTCAGGAGATTTTGTGTAAAGTCATTCTCTCCTTTTTTATTGCCTAGATCCCACAGCTGAAAAGAGATACTTCTGATAGGTGTTGATTATTTGATATCCCTGTTCAAATTTACAAGCTTGGAGATAGGTCATGGTCTGGAGCGTGTCATTTTATTAAGTCTTTCACTATCTTATTTCAGTGCAGCACTGCTGATCAGCTTTACTTATTCTCTACATTTTTCATTTAGACACAATTCTCTTTTTCAGAGATTAATTCAGGCTTTAGATAACTTTTTTTCTGCTAAGGTTAAAAAGTCTTAAAGTTGGGCTGACATCTCTCCAGAAAACACAAAGCAAAAATTTAGAATCAGTGCACCAACTTTACACGTAAGGAGTATTTCTAGATCCAAACGTATTGTACATCTTATTATCTACCCACTGTTGTCCTGTTCAGGCAACATTCTTTTCCTTTTATTTATTATGGATTGACCTATGTCCTTTATTGAAAATATGTCAGAATTTTGAAGCGGGTTCCATTTTGTCTTCTAGTAGATAAGAGAAACCGATTATCTCTTTTTTAATATGTGAGAAAAATACTTGTGAAGGTAATACAAGATAGTACTTTCTTCAGAGGAATCTTATATGGTTGGCTTGGTACAGCGGCATTGAACTTCTTTTGAAGTAGAATGGGATTTGGGATATTTTTGTTTGAGCACACAGGGATCGATGGAAGAGGGTGTGGCGAATCAGTCTTTCAATTCTCCTTATCTTTCATCAGATTGTAATAACCTGTTCTACGCAGCATTTGTGTCCTTCATTATCTTTTTCAGTCCGTTGTTATCGCTGCCTCTTTCATGTTGGGTCTGCTGTTAGGAATCTCAAACTAAAACCGCTGAGCCGGGTCTCCTTCCACGAAGTTCGTGCTTATTATTTTTCGATAGAAATAGGTGTCTTTGATAGAAAAAGCTTATCCTACATCTTTCAGACGCCAAAAACCCATGTGTACTTCTACAATGTCAGAACTAGAGCTGGAAGTCCAGAAGTGAACGAGGTGCTGGAAGAAGGTGGTGGTTAGCAGGGCAGCGTGGAAGGAGACGTGTCATGCCAGGCTCTTGCTATGATCCCTACACTCCCAGGGTCCATGTGCCCACAGTTTACAGACAGACTCAAAGCTCAGGCTTTGCTTTTCCTAGTCTCTATTCACCACAAATACTGTAAGCTGCTTTTCAAGCCTTCCTTCCCATTTTATGTCTCTCCTTCCTATTCATTTAACTGATATTTCTCTGGCATAAAGAAAACAGGCTGGGACAGGGCATACATGGAGAAAGCTATAGTATTTTATAAAATATATATATATATTTTATATTTTAAAGAGTTTAATTGAAAACTTGAGTAAAAATGCTTTATAGAGTGGAATAGCAGCTGTTTTGATTTTTTTCCACATTATAAATCTGAAATGCAGGATTTTGTGGTAGTTAGTAATATAGATTCTAGGGTCAGAATGCCTGCCTTTGAACCCCGGCACCAAGGCAAATTGACTGTGAGCAAGTTAAACTCTTGATTGTTCAATTTCTTCAACTGCAAAATGAGAATGATAATAGTTACCTCACAAGGATAAACGAGCTATTTTTACGTTATTCTTTGTGTGTATGCAGCACTTAGAATAATGCCTGGCTCATGGTTAACATTATAAGGATTAGTTTAGCAAAATTTAAAAATATAACACAGATGGAGATAATGGGAGGAAACGTTCGCATGTCAAGTCTTTGAACATTCATGATAGTGATGGGATGTGCTCTGGGAATTTATTCCTACTCGGTCATTTATGAGAAGCTCCTTTCTTCTGAATTACCTAAGGCTAAAGACAATTCAACCCAGATATCATTCAATTTTATTTTTACTCTGATCCTGTAGGAAAGTTTCTTCTTTTTTTTAATTAATATTAAATCATAGCTGTGTAAAAAACATATATATATTTTTAAAAAACAACCTAAATAAATAAAAAAGCGTTGCCTCATTTCTGGATGGGAGGATTTCATATCATTAAAATGCCAACTCTTTTCAAATTACTATCATTTATATAATTATAATGAGAATTCCAATGGGGCTTTTTGTTGGGGGGGACATTACCTAAATGATTTAAAACTTTGTACAAAAGAACAGTTGTGAACATAAGTAAAAATTATTAGAAATATAGATTAGTAAAGCTAGATTTGCCATAATAAAAGCTAAATTTTAATAAGATATCAAAGCTCATTATAAGGCTTTTATAATACACAATTGGTGCATGAAACATAATTGGCCCACATGACCTTTGTTTGTTTACGTTTTGTCAATAAAAATCAAATTCATAATCTGTTCTGTCAAAACTAAAAAGAATTATAGGAAAGATAGCTATTTTTCTACTCTGTTTCATTATCTTGAGGCAGAATTTTCCAGACTATCTACATTTACATTGAACTAATACTCCAGGAACCTCCAGTGACTGGAGAGGCTCTGCCTATAAAGAATTTACAGGGAACAGCAGTGAACTGAGAGACAATTAAGTTCATAGCCACCACCCACCTCATATTCTTTCTTCTGCTCTCACCCTCTCTTCCTTAAATTATCTGTAATTTGACTTAGTTTCTTTCTCCTAGATGTTGTATCTTACAGAACATGGAAAGTAATGTGTATGTACGATAAGAAAAGTGTTTCGTAAGAAAGAAAACCCAAATAGTATAGCATCTTTTCTCTGTTAAACATTTGGAAGAATATTGATTTTCATATTGATTGTTTTTCTTTTTCTTTTTGAGACATGCTCATGCTCCTTTATCCAGGCTGCAGTGCCGTGATACAGTCATAGCTCCCTGCAGCCTCAAACTCCTGGGCTCAGGGATCCTGCTACCCCAGCTTCTTGAGTGGCTGAGACTACAGGGGCATGCCATTATACGCAGCTAATTTTTCTTCTTATTTTTTTTTTTAATAGAGACAGAGTCTCATTATGTTACTCAGGCTGGCCTTGAAGTCCTAGCTTCAAGCCACTGCACCTAGCCTTGAATTTTTAGAGCGTCTGCCAGCACAGTAAGCTTACAATTTGCTTGCAATGATAGCAGAAGCCTGTGTTTCAGGACAGCTGGAAATCTCTCGTCTTTTACGTACATATCCTCACCTCTGCGGGTGCCCTGAGTGGACCTTTCCTCATATTCAAGAGGTTTCTGTGAGCTGTCTGAATGAGGCAACAAGACATAACTAATCTCCAAGGATCATTCCACTCTTTTTAATTAATCTATTTTTTTTTCTTTTTGGTGTTAGGAAGATCTCATTTACTCCTCAGTTATTTTAGGTGTTTGATGAATTCCCATTCTCTGTCTCCAACTGATATAAATCTTGTCAACCCCTCCTATATGCAGAAAAATATCAACAGGAGGAAGGACAAGAGAACGACAAAAGCAAGGAAGTAGTCAAGCAAAAAAGAGGAGAAGGGGAAGGACTGGGAGCTTGGAAGACTGTCTTTAGGTAGCCTGGATTTCTACAAAAAGTTCAACTCTCCTCCCCCAAGCAAAGCCTGGTTTTATTCCTCAGGACTCACCTCTCAGAGACCTCTCCATTGCTTTGTCCCTTTTTTAAAAGCAAAGACTCCCCTCCCTTCTTCCTGCCTTTAACATCTACTCTATACATTCATTTAAACCTGATTTTTCCTATTTAAAGACATTTGGTTGTGGTGTGCTCTGCACCCCACTGAGAGGACTGGGATCTGGTCGTGCAGCTCGCGCCAGCTGGGGAAGGTCCAGCCTCAAGCACAGTCAACAACATTAGGGAAAGCCTGTATCTTCACAGAAAAATTAAGTTCCTGATAATTTTTCCCTTGTTTAACCAATTTAGTTCTATGACCCAATACGCTCACGAATGATACCATCATTTCTTCTCTTCCTGTCACTGCTACCCTTTTTCTCAATTCTCTACAACCTTGTTATAGGCATTTCTCTCCCTACCTCTTAGTCCTCAGGAATAGAGGGAAATTAATGTTTGGAGAGGGAAGAAGGCATTCAGGGTCTCTGTCCAACATTTAAAATTAATTTTCCCTTCTAACAATGAAAGAGCGGTATCACAATATTTCTCTTCAAAATTGAAAGAATAGTTATAAAAATGGGTTTATTGTTTTCCTTATTGGGGAAAGAGGTCAACAAATATCCATCTCACTAAAAATCCTCGCAAATCTGTGACCAGCCCATTCTTCCTACCTGTAAATAACTGTTAAAGAGTTATTTAACGTACACAACCTATTTGAATGGTGCTGTCTCCTTCAGAGTCCTCTACTGGAGATGTGCTAACCTTTCTCAGCGAATATAGATTTCTTCTGAAAAGAAAAGTCATTTTGTAAATGTAAGAGGATATTTCTGAAATAGATATATAATTGTTTAAAGTGGAATTCTTGAACATATATTGAAGTTTAAAAAATTCCTGAAATGAAGGGAAAGATAGAAGATTCTCCTTCCCTCCCAAATAGTGTACATTTTTATCTGCTGTTTTTCTTTAGCTTTGTTCTCTAAAAGCTGTTTTTTGTTTTGTTTTTCCTAGAAGCTTATCTTTAGGTCTCTGGGTGAGTAAATGAACCAGAATTGGAAGTGGTTTTGTGCACCTCTTCTCTGGCAGCAGTTGATATCATTGCTTTATTATTTTTATAGAAGTCGTAGAAAAGCTCCATTTTGTCAAAGCTATTACATAGTTTTCTGAAATGACAGTCTAAAATACACTCTAACTTTCTATTATTTCATTTTTTACTTTTCAAGTAGATCGTGATTATAAAATCCAGAAAGTAAACTTCCTGGCTAAATTTTGGTACTAACCAATGCTAAAGGTTATTAGATCAGAGTCTGGTTTTGTTTTTCCCCAAATGTTATATGTTTTTATCCCAGGTTCATTTCCCTTCATGTGCACTGTGACCTTTAGCACACACTTCAACTTTAAATATTTCGAACAAGCTGTTCTATGCATATAGAAGGTAACCTCTCTGAAGGAAAGCTCACCTCCCGACGCAGAAAAGCAAGCACAACTGAGCAAACACGTCCACCTTTCCAAAGCCGAGAGCTGGTGGGCTGTGGAGGGATGTACTCTGAATTTCCACAGGACTGTGTTATTTGCTTTTCTTCGTCTTTCCACATGTCTCTGGGCAGTATTGACAGCTGTCTTTCATCTGTGGGGAAGCACAGGGGCTTCCTCCATGTTCAGCCCTACTTTGCAACCCCACCTTCTGATTCAGTCTCCTTGATGTCTCCCGAGGTCTGCGACTCAGCAAATGCCTAATTGCCCTGCTCCCTGTCAAAGCATGGGTTATTTGCCCCAAGTTGTTAGTTAAATATGTAATGTTACTTAAACTATAGAAACCATTTTTAACGTATCTTTTCTTGCTATGTCTGTCTGCGTGGAAATAGGCGTGTATGTACGTGTCTGTCGGCGTGGATGGACGGGCGTTGATGTTTGTGTATAAGGAGAGGGAGCTTGAGATATTAAGGAACCAGAGGAGCCATCCCTCAAGGGAGGACTTCCTTCAGTGATTCGGTTTGACTCATGCTTCTTTTTGTAGGTTCAAGAAATCCTACTTTTATGATTAATTTTGGAATTTAAGTTTCCTTTCTGCCTGGGTGACTCCTACCCAGCCTTCCAGGCTTAGTTGAAATTTCAGCCTGAGGCCAGAGGGGTGAAATCCACTGACACCTGAATCCTCTCCCGTGAAACTTGTATTATAGATATTTATATCCAGATACTGATCTGTGTCCTTGTGTCCACGCTCCTTTGAGGGAGTGGCTGTATCTTTGTCCTTCCGTTTTTTCCTTTGGGAAAGCAGTGTGGCATGGTAGCAGGGGTGAGGGCTTTCAGGGTAGACAGATTCAGGTTTGAAGGCTGCTCTGACACTTGCAAGCTCATCTCCTGTCTCAGGCTCCAGTAGCTGGCAGGTAGCTATGAGGAATAAAGGTGGCAATCCAAAATATTTATGATATTAGATGGTCAGTAAATTACTTAGTGTTAATTTTCTTCCTGTCTCTTAGAGTACCTATGCTTGAGCTAGTGCATAACAGATGTGTAGCAAATTCATACTGAATGAATTAATGGCTGAGATAATAAAATATTACTAACAAATATCACTTGTAGTTACTGCTTTGTAATGTTTATTATCATGAATGTTTCATCCACAAACTATATGTAATATTTTAGAAACAGTTTTGCTGTTTTCGAATACAATAAGCATCCTTGCCTTTTATCTGGTTTTAAGTATCCTAAGGTTTGTTTTACTGTATTTATGCCAAGAGTTAAACAGATGGTTTTTGAATTTTAGCCCAAGTCGCCCATAGTTTTTTTCCCGGTCTGTGTTCTGTACTGGTCCCCGACTCCATTAGGCTATAGCCCTTTTCATAATTACCTTGGAATCCTTCCAAGTGAAGCCTTCTAATTTTAGAGTCAGAATGCTGGAGGAACAAACCACAGATGTGCATTGAAATATGTACAGTATGGGTACCGAGCTATTTCTAAGAGTCATAATAAAAAGGTCTTTTACCCTAAATATGTTGTTTGAAAGCTCAATGTATCTCCTTTTCCTTTGTCTCATCCAAGAATACTACTTTATTTTTCCCACATCACACTGGGATTTTAGAAACTAAAGATATTTTATCAAAACATGTATTTTCCTAGTAGAGTTTGTATCTCTTAACATTTATGGATCGTAAGTTTAAATATTTTCAACTCAAAACAAGTTTTTGTTTCTATATTATACAATGCTTTTTTTTTTTTGCACTTTATAATTCAGTTAGTCTAATAAGAAAACTTAATAGAAAACTTTTTGTTCCCTAAAGAAGGTCAGAAACATCACCATTATTAGAATCCAAACATTTTCAGGGCCAGAATTATGCCTGCCTTACAATAGCAGGGTCACTTTGGAATCTCTCAGATCTGATTTCAAACACAGACTCTGACTGTTGGTTGCCACTTACCTTTGGTCAAGTAGAAGAATAATTCTTTTCTGTATTCTATAGCTTCAGTAAAATAAAACAGAAAAAAAAATAGAAGGATCATTTGGTGAATTTATCTAATGTTGATGTTCTAAGTTGATTTTTAGTGAAAGCAAACATTTTGAAAGGTAAGGTTTAGAGTCTCAATTGCAGGTTACTGCTAACTCGTCTGTAATGTCCATTTGCCAGGGGCCCCAACTTGCGGAGGCCACCTCAGTTTTCAAAACAGAAGTGAAATTGCTGTGAACTCCATCTCAGACGGCTAAGAATCTTTGGAAAGAGAAATGGGAGAGGCGGCAGGAGCTGGAAGCTCGCGTGTCCTTCTCCTGACCCCTGGTTGCTGCGTTTGCTGACCCCTCCTCTCCTGCACACTCTGCCTCTTTCCTGCATTGTGTTGCCTAAGTAGACATCACCTAGTGCTTTGTTTCCCTAAATGTTAAATTTGGGTTTTAGCTGGTTTATCAAAATATTAAAAATTGGGGACAATGAAAGGGAAAATGACATAGCAGCCAGAAACAACTTACAATCAAAAATCCTGTCTACCAGAAAATCTGCATGACCTTCTGCTAGATTGTGAGTCACTTGCCATGTAGCTGAGCCCTCTTCTCAGAAATCTGCAGCCTGGTCTTCCCTCCTTCACATGCTCCGAAGGGCGCAGCTCCCTTTCACTCTCTGCGCAGAGCCACTGTCTCTCCCTTTGTCTTGCCATGGACATTTGGGGCTTCTACTATAGGGGTTCATTTTCCTCTATATGCCACTAGGCAGTAGTTTTCTTTTCTTTTCTTTCTTTCTTTCTTTATATATATATTTTTTGTTCTTTTTTGTTTTTAAATTGAGATGGAGTCTCTGTCTCACAGCGGACCGTGGCATCACCAGAACTGATGGCAACTTCAGACACTTGGGCTCAAGCCATCCTTCTTACCTCTCTGGTAGCTGGCATCCACAGTGTGTGCAACTCCTCCTGGCTAACTTTTTTATATTTTTGTAGGGATAGCATCTTGCCATATTGCATCTTGCTTGGACTGGTCTTAAACTCCCAGATCCAAGCGATCCTCCTGCCTTGAACTCCCAAAATGCTGGGATTACAGGTGTGAACCACTGCACTAGGCCAACAGGGGTTTTCTTTCTTTTCTCAAGGGTTTTCTTTCTTTTCTCATTGTGTAAGAATTTTGTATCCCCTCATATATTCAGAGGTTGATAATCTAATATTTCTTATCTTATGTTTAAAGAATTGCAAAGGATACCATTACTGGTATGTTGTCTACATGTTCTTAATCTATTTAAAATATTTAAGTATCAGCTGGGCATGATACTAGGGTGGGAGGCTGAGGAAAGAGAATTGCTTAAGCCAAGGAGTCTGAGGTTGCTGTGAGCTATGACGCCATGGCACTCTACCAGGGGTAACAAAGCAGGACTCTGTCTCAAAAAAAAAAATAATAATAAAATTAATTAATTAAAGAAATTAAAATATTTAAGTATCAAAATTTGCAGATTTAGTGCATTTGGTTATAAGAAATGACTGCCATATAATCTAATTCCCGAAGCTAGTCCTCATTATCAAAGTAATCAACCAATTCAACTTATCTTCTTTTTTTTTTTTTTTTTTGTAGAGACAGAGTCTCACTGTACTGCCCTCGGGTAGAGTGCCGTGGCGTCACACGGCTCACAGCAACCTCTAACTCTTGGGCTTACGCGATTCTCTTGCCTCAGCCTCCCGAGCAGCTGGGACTACAGGCACCCGCCACAACGCCCGGCTATTTTTTTTTTTGTTGCAGTTTGGCCTGGGCTGGGTTTGAACCCGCCACCCTCGGCATATGGGGCCGGCGCCCTACTCACTGAGCCACAGGCGCCGCCCTCAACTTATCTTCTAACAAAAAAGATCTGTCTTAATTTTTTCAATTCAGATAAACATGTTAATACATGTTGCTCTCATTTTTGAATTCCAATTTTAAGATAAGTCAGGTGGACAAATCTGGAAACAGATATTTGGTTTGTGAGCAGGGGCTCAAAAAGATGAAATAAAACATACATGTTTTCAATGTTTCTTTCCTATTTCTGTTTTGGTTTGCTCTCAAGGGCTTTTCACTCAGGCTCCATGTGTTACCTAATTGCCCTTTTGTTTGGTACCCAAGAGATATTTATACCTCTGCTGAGGGAAAATGCACTAGAATAAAAATCAGGATGACTGGGAGGTAAGTGTAACGTGAGGGAAAGGCGATTGTAGTAGGGAGGTAGGAAAAGAGAACTAGACCACAGCCTTTTCTTAGAAGTTTTAGAGAATAGTAAATACAGAAGTTGAGTATTAGGAAATCAATTTCCACAGCATAATTTGTTCTTGAAAGATGTAAGCAGCGGCTCCCAGAGAGGAGACCAGAGCAGAGACGTTCAGGCCAGGTTTATTAAAAGGGACAGTGACCCGCCTGCGCAGTGCAAAGATGGTGTCTGCACCAAGGGTGATTGGAGGCCTTTTTTAATACTGGGTGTAGGAGGAGGAAGATTTATCCACAGCTTCCTGGGATAGGTTCTTTGGCACTCCTGGGGTGGGGCCAGGTAGGCCTTTTTTTCTAAGAGAGAAGGAGGAGGAAGGAGAAGGGAGGGTTCCTATAGTCCATGTTAGGACACTAACAGTTCCCATGTGCCCTCTAGAATATAATTTGAAGACCATTATTGCTTATTCTAAACAAAGACATTTCTTTCCCTGAGGGGTAGTCTCTGTTTTCCTTTAAAACAAGCTATATTTCACGTGGCTTATTCAGATATTCTGCTAAGCATTGTATAGTTGTCTTTGTAAACAACATGTACAATGAAAATCACATGGACTTTATAGTGTTGTAAAATTCAGACTCTGGAGTTAAAATCTGGACTTCTGAGCATAGGAGGTACAATGGGGAACAAACCAGTAGCTTGTCCCCTTGGTACCCTTTAGACAGGGACAAACTTTTGGTACGAAGTCAAATAGAAAGTATCTTAGGCTTTATGGAACATAATAGTCTCTGTGGCCACTACTTAACTCTGCTATTACAGTGTGAAAACAGCCATAGACCAGTGGTTCTCAACCTTCCTAATGCTGCAACCCTTTAATACAGTTCCTGTGGGTCACGACCCACAGGTTGAGAACCTCTGCCGTAGACACATGAAAACAAGTGAGTGTTACTGTTTTCCAGTAAAAATTTATTTACAGAATCAGGCAGGTTTTTGCCCATAATTTGCCAGACCATGCCATTAGTTATGGCCTTATAATGAGGAAAAGGAGAATAGGGCCCCTTATTTATAGGTATAGTAAGCCAGTGAGCTCCAGAAGGCACCTTGGCATTCCTGTTCAGGTGAAGATAATACCTTTGTAGCTCTAAAAATTGTATGTTTTTGAACCCTTTCTGAAATCCTGGCCAATTAAAAATTCAATTAGAGTTAATTATCACTTTATCTAATTTTATAAAGTGATACTTTATAATCACTTTATAAAACTAATTTTATAAAGTGAAATTTTTTCTTATGAATTATAAAATTGAGTATCATAGAAGCTAGTGGCTTTCAATGTCGATACATTTAGTATCATAGAAGCTAGTGGCTTTCAATGTCAATATATCCACTCGAGTTCTAATTGAAGTCATAATTTTTACACTTTAAGTGTGTTTACCTCCATTTTATAAAAAAGAGATAATTTTAGAACTGTAATAACAGCATTAAACCTAGAATATTTAATAAATAAAATCCAAGAATATCTTCTACTTCTTCTAGTCTAGCGCTCAGGTTCTTAAAGTATTATCCCTGGATCAGCAGCGTCAATGTCAACTGGGGATGTGCCAGAAATACAAATTCTCGGGCCACTTCTCAAATGTGAGTGTTGAATCAGCAACTTTGGGGAGCCCTGTAATCTGTATTTGAGCAGGCATTCCCAGTGATGCTGATGTATGCTATATACTAAGTATTTATCATATTAAATTCTTTCTTATTTCAGATTTTGCCCCTCTCCCTCAGAAACATCTTTCAAACTTGACTTCTCTGCATACCTCCCATTGCTCTTACACAAACTAAAAGCTTAATTGATCTCATTTTCCACCATGTTAAACACTTATTCATTTACTCAATAAAAATATGTGGAGTGCTCCCTCTACGCCAGGTGCTGTCTTAGATACTGGACACACATCAAAGCATAGAAAGAGCACGATTCTGAAACACATGCAAAACAATAAACAGTAAGCCAAATTATTTTATGTATTAATGGGAACTATAAAGGAAGTAAAATGCTATGATAGTGATCAGGGAGATGCTAATTGGGGTGGTCAGGATTCTCTGAGAAGATGCTTCAGCCAAGGCCTGAGGGTAAGAAGGAGTTAGCCTTTCAAATAGAGGATAGTCATTATGGGTAGCATTTACTGAGTTTTTGCCATGTGCCAATTATAGTTGTAAAAGCTTTATATGTGTCAACTCTTTAAATCCTGACAATAACCCTATAGGGCAGATACTTACAATATTTCCATTTTATAGACCAAACGGAGGCACAGGGAGGTTGGATAATTTATATAGGTTGTTTAGTCTCTGGGATTCACTATGAAATGAGATTAGAGGGATAGAAAGAACTTCATTTGCCAACATGAGAATTTTGAGTTTAGTTCTAAATGGCATTGCAACAAGACCCAAGCATTCAAGAGTCTGGTAGAGGGTGCTGACTCAGTCTGATTTACTCAGGGATTGTCAGAGCAGCCACAGGGGGCACAGTGGAGGCCGTTATCACAGACCAGGTAAGAAACATTGGTGACTTGTACAATGGACACATGTTGGTGGCTATGGAGATGGAGGGATACGAATGGAAGTAGGATTTAGTTTGTGGATAAAAACAAGTTTTGTTGGTTGATTAAGGAAGTAAAAGGGAAAGGGAAGATTAAGGAGAAGTGTATCTCTACTCACAACACTCTGACACCAAATGCATAAATTGTCCACACCGGGCAATTCTCTAATTCTCTTCAGACACCAGTGAGGTGTCCTAGCATTTGATTGGCTTCAAACACTAACTCCGTAAAGTTAGCACAGACCCCACAGGTCAAGGGCTTAGTCCTGCAAGACTACTCCTGCTTCAGACACCAGTCAAAAGCAGTAGATCTCTAGGGTAGGTGCTGCGGACCACCCAGTCAGTGGGCTTCAGTCCGAGGGAGAGCAGGGAGAAGGAACAAGGAAGGTTGAGAGGTCAGCGCAGGAATGACAGTCTGACACACCACGGGTCGGAGTATGCAGCTGTAACTTTACTGTGAAACTTATGCAAGTACTTATACACTTCTACTTACAGGCAGGGGGCCTCATTGGTTACACAAGAGTTATTTTGAGTTAGTGGGAAAGTTACAGAATTTTCCTTTACGGTTGCAGTTTTTGTGCTTAGGTAAGCTCTGATAGTTCTAGATATTTTTACCAACAATTTAATTACTCTGTCTCTGTTCCTAGTTGATAACAGTCAAAAGCATACCTAAGATAAACAGTACAAAGTTTAACTCACTAGTGAAGGTATTTATTACTAAAACGTCTTAGTGCCTGACTTTTAGGCGGCACTGAGTCTAGCAGGCTCGTGCCTTATCTTATCCTGTGGTGCAATGGGTCCAGCCTTGAGAAAGCACATTGTGATTAGTATCAGAGCACACAGAGCTATGCTAAAGAAAAACAAAGTAATAAATTTTAAAGGCTGCCACGGTCGTTCAAGCTCCTGCGGGTGACTTGGCACGTAGAGCACCGTTTCTGATGCTGTTTGTGCAGGGGTCGCTGGGGGCGAAACTCCGTGGAGCACAGGCCTCCTTACCGACGTTCTAAAACGCGGTCAGCGCCGCCTCACTTCGGCAGTAATGCCGTGGGCGCGGCAGGTAGGTGCAGTGGCTCAAAGTTGTAATTCTAACACTTTGGGAGGCCAAGGCAGGAAGATCATTTTAATCCAGAAGTTAAAGCCAGACCAGCTTAGGCAATAGCAAGGCCCTATCGCTACAAAAATTAGCTGGATGTGGTGGTGCACTCCTGTTGTCCTAGCTACCAGGAGGCTGAAGCAGGAGGGTCACCTGCGCCCAAGAGTTTAGGCTGCAGTGAGCTATGATGATGCCATTGCACTCTAGCTTGGGCAACAGAGCAAGAGCCTGTCTCAAAAAAAAAAAAAAAAAAAAGGTAGTGAGTCTCTAGGTTACTCACACTTCTGTCTGATTTGGTTGCAGATTGGGAGATTTCCAAAATGACCTCTTCAAGTTCGATAATGTGCTATATGGCTCACACAAGTCAGGGAAACATTTGACTTACTATTGCCAGTTTATTATAAAGGATATTTTATGAACTATACACATGAATAGCCAGATAAAAACGTATAGAGGGTGAGGTCTGGAAAAGTCCCGAAGGCAGGAGCTTCTTTCCCTGAAGTTGAGGTGTGTTACCCTCCTAGTACATGACTGTGTTTACCAACCCAAAATCTCCTTGAGCCCCTTTGTTGAGGGTCTTTATGGAAGTTCCTGTCAAAGGCATGATGGATTAAAGCACTGGCCATTGGTGATCAACTCAATCCTCACCCGCTATCCCTCCCCAGAGGTTGGAGGGTGGGGTTGAAAGTTGCAGCCCTCTCATCAGGTGGTTAATTCCTCTGACACCTGGACCCATGCTCCCTGAGTCACTTCATTAGCATAAAGTCATGGATGACTCTTAGCTTTTAGGCTTGAGCAACTGGAAAAAAGGTGTTAACCTTTTTCTATGATGTCAAGACCAAGGGAAGAAAGGTTCTATTTCAGTGAGGAAAATGAAGAATTCTGTGTTGGTCAGTGTGTGCTCCAAGATGCCTTTTAGACGTGCAAACAGAGCCACCATGAAGCCAGTTGGATAAAAATAATCTAGAACTCATGGAAAGTGATCAGGCAGAAGATATAATTCAGAGTGTCACCAGTCCATTAATGATGTTTTACAAAAAAAGAAAAAAAATGAGTTGATTTGAATCCCTCAGGAGGAGAATGTAGATAGAGAGGGAAGGAGAGCCCCAAACGGAAAGTTAGCACTCGTGGGGCACATTCAGAGGCTGGAGAGAGGGAAAGAAGCTTCCTGTCACAATCTCTGGCTTTAGTTCCTGTGAGCAGACTGGGACCTCAAGGGAACATCTCGGGAGGGAGGATGGATCCGTTATCAGCCCACCCAGAACCAGGGGTGACAGCTTGTTCACACCTTCACCCCAGCTGACTGACTCTGTCATGTTCTACACTGGACTCACTACTGCATGCTGAACTCCTGTAATCCAAACATGCCCTTTATTTTCATGTATCTGATTTTTTTCTTCGGATTTTACTTTTTCTGAAAAGCCTCTCTGATACCTCTCTCACCATTTGGTCACTGTCACCACTGTATTCCCACAGTGGGTTGCACACTTCAGTGTGACAGCACTTAGCCCATGTTAACTGCCTTTAGTTCTCTGTCAGACTATTCAGAGCCGGGGCCAGGCCATTCATCTTCATACTCAGCATTGGCAAACTGCCTAGAGCAGTGGCTCTCAACCTGGGGGTCACGACCCTTTCACAGGGCCATCTAAATACATCCTGCGTATCAGATATTTACATTACAATTCATAACAGTAGCAAAATTATAGTTATGAAGTAGCAACAAAAATAATTTTATGGTTGGGGGTCACCACAACATGAGGAACTGTATTAAAGGTTCGCAGCATTAGGAAGGTTGAGAACCACTAGCCTAGAGGTTCTCAGTAATATTGAGTGAGTGATTAAAATAATTCTTCAGACCCAATACCCAATTATTGTTGATATCTCCCCCCACCCCATCCTATAGATTTTCTCCATATAGACTTTAGGAAAAAGGCAGGGTGCAGTGGCTCACACCTGTAATCCCAGCATTTTGGAGGCCAACGCAGGTGGATTGCTTGAGGCCAGGAGTTCGAGACCAGCTTGAGCAAGAGCAAGACTTTGTTAGCCCAGTGTGCTGGTGCCTGCCTATAGTCCCAGCTACTCAGGAGACTGAGGCAGGAAGACCACTTGAGCCCAGGAGTTTGAAGTCTCAATGAGCTGGGATGATGCCACTGCACTCTGGCCCAGTCAACAGAGCAAGACCCTACCTCAAAAAATAAACCAAGACAAAACAAACAATAAAGAATTCCAGAAAGAGAGTAACTTTATTAACTATGGAGCAAAAGTAGATTAGGAAGGAGAAATGTCTAAAGAGGGTATTATTAAATTCATACTGATAATAATAGTAATAATAACATAAATATCACCTGTATTGAACAGGTGCTAGGAGCTGCTCTAAGAATGTGCGCCAGTCATAAACGAATCCCCAAATTAGAACCTCAGAATTTCTCATTTTAACTCTATCTGGAAAAAGTACTTATTCTTTTTCAAATTTTAGAATTTATAGTCTTTTTTAGAATAAAGAACTCCAGAACTTAAATTTCTTGTATTTCCTGGAATGCTTAGCATTTTGCTCTCCACTGAATACCAAACAAATATTTACTTGATTTAGTGATAATATCTGTTACATATGTAAAAATCTCAGCACTTTTCAGGTAAAGAATTTCTAATTCTAACCAGTTATCCTATATTATTTTTCTAAATTAGCTTAGAAAATATTGGGATAGTTTGGGAAAATATAAAGCAAATAAAATTCCTGGTGCCACTAACTTACCTTCATGTGCTAAGAAAGTTTTCAGTGACTAATACTTTTTCTGGTTCTTAAAAGCTGCTTATAGATTAGGTCACATGCATGAAAGGCCATGGTATGTGCTGGTAATGCTCAAATTAAACAGGGTTTGCTTTTTGGAGGATTGCCTCAGAATCCATAGCCATTATACAGCTACTTATCTTTTATGTCCTTGTTAAATTGCTAATGATTTGCTTGTATGGTTAATGGAAGAAGACAGATTCCACGTCTAAAACAGTTTGGGAATATAAATATAAACGTAAATAGCTGTTTTTACTGCAGGCTTATACACAAATGTGTCCAGTGAATCACCAATAGCATATAAGGTTTCCCATATCTGGCCATAGAACCTTCTTCCTTCTAACATTTGACATCTTGCAATAGAACACAATTTGGAAACAGTGTGGTATTTAGGTTGTGAAGATGCAGAAAGCGTACCTATTTTCCAGTCATTATTTTGGAAAGCAAAAGAAAAAGTTGTGGGGAACTGCCTGTAAAGTGGATACAAAAATCCCATAAGGACACTTGTTCCCATTTAATATTAGATGAGTTAGATCAGAGTAAATAAGCAGAAGGTCTTAATTTTTTTTTGTTTGTTTGTTTTGTTTGGGATTCATTGATGGTATAAAGAATTAGGTTACCCTGATTGCGTTTGTTAGATAAAGTTGCTCTTATAATTGTGTCCCTCTCCCAGGAGATGTGCCATACACTGTACCCTCTCAACCTCTTCCCTCTCCCCTTCCCCCACATTCCCCTACCCCCTCCTCTTGCTCATCAACTTCTTTCGCATTAAAATAGAGTACATTGGATTCTTGCTTCTCCATTCTTGTGATGCTTTACTAAGAAGAATGTGTTCCACCTCCATCCAGGTTAATACAAAAGATGTAAAGTCTCCATCTTTTTTAAAGGCTAAATACATATACCACAGCTTGTTAATCCATGCCTGGGCTGGTGGGCAGTTAACGTTATTTCCACATTTTGGTGATAGTAAATTGAAATGTGACAAACAGCCTACTGCAGATGCCCTTATGATAAAAATATTTTTTTTCTTCTGGATAGATGCCTAGTAATGGGATTGCAGGATCAAATGGTAGATCTAATTTGAGTTCTTTGAGAATTCTCCATACTTCTTTCCCAAAATATTAGTTTGCAGTCCCACCAGCACTGTAGAAGTGTTCCCTTCTCTCCACATCTACGCCAGCATCTGCAGCTTTGAGACTTTGTGATGTGGGCCATTCTCAGCAGGGTTAGGTGACATCTCAGGATAGTTTTGATTTGCATTTCTCTGATGATTAGGGACGATGAGTATTTTTTCATGTTTGTTAGCCATTTGTCTGTCTTCTTTAGAGAGGGTTCTATTGCTGTCTCTTGCCCAGTGATATATGGGATTGTTGGGTCCTTTTTGTTGATTAATTTGAGTTCTCTGTAGATCGTAGTTATCAAGCTTTTTTCTGATTCATAATATGCAAATATCTTTTCCCATTCTGAAGTTTGTCTATTTGCTTTGGTTGTTGTTTCCTTAGCTGTGCAGAAGCTTTTCAGTTTAATTAAGTACCATTTGTTTATATTTGCTGTTGTTTTGCCATGGAAGTCTTCATAAAATCTTTCCCTGGGCTGATATCTTTGAGTGTTTTCCCCACACTTTCTTCACGGATTTATATTGTTTTATGCCGTAGATCTAAATCTTTTATCCATCTTGAATCAGTTTTTGTAAGTGGTGAAGGGTCCAGTTTCAGTCTTCTACATGTAGTTTTCCAGTTCTCCCAACACCATTTATTGAATAGGGATTCTTTTCCCCAGTGTATGTTCCTGTTTGGTTTATCAAGGATGATGTGGCTTTAAGACGTTAGTTTCATCTCATGGTTTTCTATTTGGTTCCAAATGTCAATGTTTCTATTTCGGTGCTGATACCATGCTGTTTTGATCACTATAGCCTTGTAGCATAGCCGAAAGTCTGTTGGGGTGATACCCTGACTTTGTTTTTATTAACTAAGAATTGCCTTGGCTATACGGGGTTTCTTCTGGTTCCATACAAAACAAATAATTATTTTCTCCAAATCTTGAAAGTATGATGATATTATTTTAATGAGGTTTGCATTGAATCTGTAGATTGTTTTGGGAAATGTAGACATTTTGACGATGTTAATTCTTTCCAGCCATGAGCTTGGTATGTTCTTCCATTTGTTAATATATTCTATTTTTTTTTTTTAGGGTTTCATAATTTTCTTTGTGTAGGTCCTTCACCTCTTTTGTTATATATTCCTAGATATTTCTTTTTTTTTTTTTTTTTTGAAGCTACTGTGAAGGGAATTGTTTAGCTTCTCATCTTGGCCATTAAGGCAGAAGATGATTTGTGGAAGTGATTTTATATCTCGAGACATAGAAAGTCTTAATTTAATAGAAAATTATGCTGTATATCACTGTTTCTTTGTTGAAGTGTTCACCTTCCCACAGCCCAAGACAGGAAGTCTCCTAATTCCTGAGTCTGCACATTTTCCAAATGGCTTTATCTGTATCATGGCATCTTTCATTGTTCCACCATACACATTCCTCCTTGCAGGCCAACTAAAACCCTTGCCATTTTCTGAATATACACATGCTTTCTGCAGTATTCCTTTCATTCTACCTTTTTCCTTTGTCTAGACTATCCATCCATTTATCTCCCCATGTTGGATTTGAACCCTCTGTTAAGTTGTATGTATTTATATAGATCTACTCCATTCAAGGAACAAGTTTTATACTGGTAGCTTTATAGAAATGTCCTCAGAGAATATTTTCCTTTTCCTTTGGTTGGACATAAACCCTACCTACCTTTAGCTACCTTAGAATATTTTAAAAGCCACAGAATAGTCTCCTTGCCTGCCTGACATACTAGTTAACTATGTGCTTGTCCCTTACTTCCTGCTACACTAAGTGTATTGCAAGCAAGAGCTGGGCTTCATTTGTATCACTGGCAGAGCCTCCCACAGCCCCAGGTCCCTACTTGGTACTCAAGAATCTGTCAAGGTGGGCGGCGCCTGTGGCTCAAGAAGTAGGGCGCCGGTCCCATATGCCGGACGTGGCGGGTTCAAACCTAGCCCCGGCCAAAAACCAAAAAAAAATAAATAAAAATAAAAAAAAAAAAGAATCTGTCAAGGTGAATGGAATGCATAGGTACCCCTATGGATAGAATTAGTACACCCAGAAGCACAAATCCTGGTTCTCAAACTCTGCTATCCGAATGTGTTTGCTTGTGATTCCTTAGGAATTCTGCTAGTACTGACAGGCAGGGTTTTCCAGGCAGCACTTATCATCTCTGTCCTGTGGAATGGGCTTGGTTGTTGAGAGCAGACCTCATCTAGAGTCAAAGAGTGACATGGCTGATACCCTGCATTTCCCCTTCACTCTCCCTCCCAGTATAGTCACAAAGCAAATGTGAAAGGGAGAAATAAGTCGACTTCATTAAACTGACGGTGTAGTTGCCTTTTATTAAACAAGTACTATCAAAACCAAATTGAAAGCTGAGTCATTAAAATTACTTTGAAAAGTAATTTTCCAAATTCACACATGGTTACTTGATTGTCATTAGCTAAACTGTGTAATTTGACTGAAAGGTCTTGAGCATACTTTGGATGGTACCTTTCCGAATGTTCCTTTTTGGCCTTCTGAAATGAATGAATTAAAAAAAAAAAAAAAGCAAATCAGCAGGTAAAAGGTAGAAGAAGAAAGCCAGTTGCTTTCTTACATCTTTTTCTTTGTGCTTTTGATGCCAATCTTTTATTGCTTTTCCTTTAAGTAGAATCAGAATTTGGGCAATAAATAATGAGGGAGTGAAACTTGAACATTTTCCTCCCAGCACTACCCTTAGTCCTTTGAGAGTCACAGAAGACAATAAGAACTGAAGTTGAACACTGATCCATCACTTCACAGTAATCACCAGCGGCTTACTTTTTTATGCCATACATTTTATCTTGTAAAGAGGAAAGTTATAAGTGATTAAACTTGATTTGCAAAAAGTAATCTTATTAGTAACACTACTTGCTGTCAGAAGCCAAATGTAGCCTATGTTGATGAGCTCACGTGAACGCACTTTCCAGCTTAGTCCACCTTTTTTCTCCTTCATTTAAAATTTTTTTTTTCTTTCCACAGGCAAAGATAAGATTAAAGTAACTGAAGATGAATTGAATAAACTCTTTCTAATTAAATGGTGTATTTTGGAAGCCATTCGTTTAAGAGCCCCTGGTGTCATTACTAGAAAAGTGGTAAAGCCGATTAAAATTTTGGTAAGCTTCGATTTTGTTTTAACATAATCAGCCTTTTAGGGAAAAACACATGTTTTGCTTAAATATATATATAATATGTGTGTGTGTATATATATATATACGCACACATACATATATACATATGTAGTATATATATACACACATATATATTGAAGATTGGCATATTATTGATTTTATTTGTACATAGTTTATTTTTTGACAAGTAAAAAATATATATTTATTTTGTACAACAAGTTTTGAAATATGTATACATTGTAGATTGGCTAAATCTAGCTAATTTAGATATGCATTATCTCCCGTACTTGTTTTTGTGGTGAGAACACTTAAAGACAACTTTCAGTGATTTTCAAGAATATAATACATTTATTATGAATAAGGATGACCATGTTGTAGAATACATTTCTTGACTTATTTCCCCTAACTCAAATTTTGCATCGTTTAGCCACCATCTTCCCAAGTTCCACTCCCTACCTCCAGCCCCTGGTGACTACCATTCTATTCTCCATTTCTATGAGTTCAGCTTTTTTAGATTCTCTACACAAGTGAAATTATGTAACTTTTATCTTTCTGTGCCTGGCTTATTTCATTAAATACAATGTTCTCCAGGTTCATCCATGTTGCAAATGACTGAACTTCCTTCTTTTTTTAAAGACCGGGTGGTGTTGTATTATGTATTTATACCACATTTTCTTTATTCGTTCATCTATTACTAGACACTTAGGTTGATTACATATCTACTGTGAGTAATGCTTCTGTCAACATGGGAGTGCAGGTATCTTTGACATTTCTTTTTCTTTGGGTATTAAGAGTAGTCCTCTACTCTTGTTTGCTTTTTATAATACATAGTTCAAGAGTGCCTGAATAAGACCAAGGACATTTTTAGTAGTACAATACAGTTAAAAATGCAAATTTTGTAAAAGTTTCCACTTTTGCCTTTAAAGGAAACATAGTTTGACTGATTATAGCACTAGCACTTAGTTTTGTAGGATTTGAATAAATCAGCACTTGCTTTTAATCAGTTTTTGCTTTTAAATAATCACATTATTAATTATTTTAAACTATGACTATTAAAGAATATGCTTTAAGATGAAATGGTCATACATCTTAGTATAATTAAGTATAGCATTGTTTATACTCTGTATATTATTATAATTTTTGTTAAACTTTTATCAAGCCCTTTTTATCTTCTGACTAGTAAATAGCTGAATTAGAGCATAATCATTTGTCAGTATATTGATTGTTATTTTAATCATGCAGATCCTATACATGCTTTGTTAGATTTATACCAAAATATTATATTTATTTTAAAGCTTATATAAGGAGTATTTTACGGAGAGATGATATTTTTTAAAGTTTGGTTTTCAATTGTACGTTACCTGTTTATAAAAATGCAAATTGATTTCTATGTGCTTACTTTGTATCTGCAACTTTGCTAAACTCTAGGAATATTTTTGTACATTCTTTGGATTCCCTGTGTAGACTATTTTTATTGCTTAGTGTGTGATTTATATAGTTTTGCTTTGCTTTCCTTCTCTTCCCTTCCCTTTCTTTCCTTTCCCTTCTCTTCCCTTCCTTTTTCTTTTCCTTTGTTTTCTTATCTAATTGCACTGGCTCTGACCTCTAGCACCATACTGACTACTGGTGATAACAGCAGATATTGCCTTGTTCCTCATTTTAAGGGATGAAAGCATTTAGTTATAGATGCTTTTTATCAAGTTGAAGAAATTTCCCTTTTTCCTAGTTTACTGAGAATTTTTATCATTAATGGGTGTTGGATTTTGTCCAAAGGTTTTCTGTATCAATTAATGTAATCAAATGCTTTTTATACTTGGGTCTGTTGGTCTATTGATACAGTGATTACATTTACTGATATTTGAATATTGAACCAAGCTTTCATACCTGGAATAAATCTTACTTGATTATGGTGCCTAATTTTTTCTTTACCTTGTTAGATTTGTGAATATTTCGTTGAGATGTTTTGCATCTAAAAATCTAAGTTCATGGAAACTATTAGTCGTAGTTTTCTTTTCTTGCATATTTTGTCTGGGATGTATTTTATGACACTCTCTGAAAAGGTGTTTTATGTATGTACTGACTGTCCTTTTCTTAGAAGTGCTCAGACTCTTTCTTTCCTTCTTTCCTCTCCCCTCCACCTCCCTTCCTTATACCCTCCCCCTATCTTCGTTCTGGCACATTGTGTTCCCCAGTGTTGGATGTAGGGCCTGGAGGAGGTGTTTGGGTCATGAGGGTGGATACCTCGTGAATGTGCTGCCCTGGTGATAATGAGTGAGTTCTGAGTTCTTGCTTTTTTAGTACATTTGAAAGCTGGCTGTTCAAAGGAGCCTGGTGCTACTTCTTCCCTCTCTGTCTTGCTGCGTGACATGTCTGCTCCCCCTTCAGCTTCCCGATCACAAGTTCCATGAAGCCCTCACCAGAAGCAGATGCTGGCACCATGCTTCTTGTATAGTCTGCAAAACTGTGAGCCAAATGAAACTCTTTTCTTTATAAATTACTCTGCTTCAGGTATTCCTTTATAACAGTGCAAAACTGACTACAATATCTAAATTACTTTAGATATTTTTTTCCTGTTGCTTTTGTATTCCTTCTCTGTCTGTGAGTTCCAGGGTGGCCTTCAACACATCCCATCTTGGGCTCCTTCAGCCAGTTGTTCCGCCTGCCACATACATGGCAGTTCTGCACCTCCCTTCTCACACCTGGCACCCAGCTGGTGCTCTTTCATTAGATAAACACATGAGATCCTTACAGGGTAATTTTATAATAAAAAGGTTTTAATTTGTTACATAAGTAGATTTTCCTCCCAAACCCAACAAAAACATATTTCAGATTGCAAACCATTAAGTACCTGCCACTTTCCAACCAATACCTGCACTTCTCCTGGGTGGTGTTCCTTTCACTTCTGCTATCCTGATCTTCCATATTTCCAAGCTGGTCATTTATCTTTCATTTATCTTGATTTTGCTTACACTCCAATAGTGCCTTCTTCAAATAGATGCCACCTGGGAAGCGTATCCTTTTGCCACACTGTAATCATCCTCTTACTTTTCTTTTTTCTTTACCGCCACCTGAAGTCTGTTTCTTGTACCCCCATTTTCCTCTTCCAGTGTAGGGGTTTTCCCTTGCAAATGTCAGTTTCCTAGTTATTTCTTTTTTTTTTTTTTTTTCATTTTAAGACCCTTGAAAATGGCTCCAGTTAATTTTTCCCTGCTTTGTAGTTTGATTTTACCATAAGGTATTAGCACAAACGTATTTGCTTTTCACTATGGAATTTCTATTCATCTCTCTTGTTCACAGAGACCCCAGTCTCTCTATGTGCTATTCCCCCATTCACCCCATAAAACCCTGCTTTGTTCTTAAGTGGGAAGCTCTTAGAGGGGCTGTTAGCCATGTATCTTTGTCAGGATTATGTTCTACCAAAGAGAGTTGTAATTTTTGTTAAGGCTTTTAACAGCTCATATTTTTTCAAAAGTAATTTACTTATTTTGACAACTTTACCAGAAGAGATACCCATGCTCAAACACATGCACACAAACGTAACTCTTGCATGCACAAACTCCCTACAACCTGTAACCACACTGCAACAACAATCTAATATTTTCTTTGTATGACATCAATACAGAAACCTATGTTTCACCACCAGGGGGTCAATCTGTCACTTAAAGAAGTATTTTAACATTTTAACATTAATTCTTCACTTCTCACATATTGAGAGCGTTTTTGTATTTATTTCTATGGTCACACAGTAGTAGTCCATTTTGTCGATAGCATGAATATTATTTCCTTTGTTAGTTACTCATATCTTGTACACAGTGCATTTTCTTTTCCGATGATTATCCTTGTATTTAGTAGTAGATTACTAGTCAAAAGATTTAAACAGATTTATGCCTCACTCCATAATAACCCTCTTACAAGACTGAACTATTTTATAGAGCCAACAACTCTAGATTCTGAGAAAAGAAATATGTTCTAATTTTTTTTTCAGATTAATACATATAAGGGTACATATGAATAGGTTACATGTCTGTGTTTGTTAGGAAAATACTGAGTTGTATTTGAGTCCTTCATCTAAAAAATGTTTTATTAGAAATAATAAATATCTAAGACAAGTAGGAAATTACTTAAAGAACTAATAATCTCTTGCCACCAAGTCTTTATACCTACACTTTGTTTTTAGAGAACATGAAGTTAAATGTATCCAGGTTCCTTCTAAGTTTTAGCACCTGGTTATGGCCTTCCTGTGTCAGTGATAGAACATCCCCCAAAATCTGCACTCAGGTCCCATTTTTCAAACATGTTCTAGGATTTTCTTTCATTTTTTTCACAATGCCTTGTTAATATTTGTAAAAGATGCAGTGTTTCCTGTACTCCCTGTTTTTTTTATAAATAAAATAAATGCATCCTTTCCTGTAGAGAGGCAAATCGAATCATGTTGAAGTTCTCTCTATAAAGTTGATATTTTAACTTTAAAAGTAATAACTTGCTTGGCTTTTTCTTCTTATTTCAGAGTTAAAAAATATGGTATTAATGGAATGAAAAGGAAACCATAAAAAGAAACTAAGAGAGAAATTAAAAATTACCTAAAGTCCTACAAGTCAAAAGATAATCACTGTAAACATTTTGGTATTATAATTTCAGATTTTTTTTCCTGTAAAATATGCATTTTAAAAATAAATTCAATCTTGGTACCTGTAGCTCAGCAGTTAGGGCACCAGCTGCTTACACCAGAGTTGGCGGGTTCTAACCCAGCCCGGGCCTGCCAAACAATGACAACTAAAACCAAAAAAAAAAGCTGGGCGCAGTGGCGAGTACCTGTAGTCCCAGCTAATTGGGAGGCTGAATCAAGAGAATGGCTTAAGTCCAAGAGTTGAGGTTGCTGTGAGCTGTGACGTGACAGCACTCTACCGAGGGCTATGTAGTAAGACTCAAAAAATAATAATAAAAAATTCAAGTAGAATTATGATATGCTAATTGTTTGGTAAACTGCTTTTATTTTATTTAATGATGGTCTATGAAAAGTTTTCTACATCAATAAAATACGTCTACAATTCAATTAAATTATAGCAGGTTATCTAATATATGGATATGGTATAATTTTTAAACCGGTTTTCTAATCTAGAATAATATATGGCTTTCATAATTCTAAACAGTGTAATGATGAATATTCTTATTACTAAATCCTTATATACAATGTTAATTATTTCTTCACTATAAATTTGTGCAAGTTTTTTTTAAGGTTGGTATGTTTTTGAAAATAGGTGGAATGTCTTTGCAGAACTGGTTTACTAATCTGTTCCCAGAAATTTAGGTTTTAAAACACCTTTCACATGGGCTCATCCATGTTGAGTAGTGACATGAGCTCAAATTTCTTTCCTGTTGGACAGCTGATCAATGTTCCTTGCTATGAATGCTAGAAATGCTCCATCATCACCTTTTTCCTTAGGTAGTTTGAATAGGGTATCTCTGTTCATTTTTGCTTCTGTACCCTTTCCTTTCTATGTTGTTTGAAATTAAGTTAAAAAACTCTCTGCTTTCTTTGATGTACTCCATTCCTCTTCATCTTTTTTTTAATTATATATATATATATATATATATATATATTTTTTTTTTTTTTTCAGTTTTTGACCAGGGCTGGGTTTGGACTCACCACCTCTGGCTTATGGGGCCAGAGCCCTACTCCTTTGAGCCACAGGCACTACCCCATCTTTATTTTTATTATGTTACTTTTCCAAAACTCTTAAACTTCTACGTGTATTCTCATTTCAAGGCTTTATATTTTTGGTACAAAGTTGAACTTCAAGAATATCCAAAAAAGAATAATAAGAAGTATCTTGAAAAAGATGAGCAATTATGGATTATTAATTATCTTCTAGAGGCACTAAAACATGTCATAAAACTACAAGAATTTAAGAGATGTGTTATTGGTATCAGACCAGATATTCAGATCGATAGAACAGGTTGGACAGAAAGCAAAGAAGCAAACCTCCTTGTATATGACAAGTTAATATAAGATAATTGAATCTTTATAAGTCAAGAGAGAAGAGATTAATATATGGTTAAAAAAATGACTGATTAAAAGTGAAGTTTTTTACATGTCTGAAGTAGAATTTCTTGAATTTTGTGGTATCAAGATCCCTTTCCATTCTTCAGAATTTGTGAGGGTTCTAAAGTCCTTTTGTCTGTATAAGTTAAGTCTATTAATAATTTGCTGTATTCGAATTTAAAGCTGAAAATTACAAAATGTTAATTTAATTATTCATTAAAAAAGTAACAAGATACTTTTACATGTTAACATAATAGCATGGTTTTAGAAAACATAGCTTTATTTTCCAAAACCAACAAAAAAAAGTTGGAGAATAACATCATTTTAAGTTTTTCCAAATCTCTTTAAAGTCTTGCTAATAGAAGACATCTAGATTCTGAAATCAGTCTATTGTGATAAATGTTTTTATTAATGGAAATGAGGAATATCTAGCTTTATGTAGACATACAGCTATAAAAAGGAGCAGTATTTTAATAGGCTTTTTCAGATATTTGTGGCTATTCTTTGATACTACACTAAAACTCAGTAAATTGTAATTTCTTAAGATTATTGCAATCTGAAAATATATAAATAAATCTTTTGCATTCAGTTACATTAAAATACATTGGTTTGTACTATGCTTTTAGTGACTATATAACCAGGAATGATTTTTGACTTGATGTACCCCTGAAAAGGTCTTTAGTACTTCCAGAGGTCCTCAGACCACCCTTGAGAGCTGCTTTTGTAAAAAGAAGAGAGTTGGTCTATGTTTAGGATTAACCAATGAAATCTATTCAAAGGTAACATGATCCTGGGCTTCATCCCAGGAATGCAAGGACAGTTCAATATATGTAAATCTATGAATGTGATTCACCACATAAACAGAAGTAAAAACAAAGACCATATGATCATCTAAAATAGTTGCAGAAAAACCATTCAAAGCATTCAGCATCCTTTCATGATTTAAAAAAAAAACAACCCTCAACAAATTAGATATAGAAGGAATCAACATATCTCAAGAATATAAAAGCTATATATGACAGACTCACAGCCAATATCATACAGAATAGGGAAAAGTTGAAAGTATTCCCACTAAGAACTGAAACACGACAAATATTTCCACTGTTACCATTTCTATTGAACATAGAGCTGGAAGTTTAGGCCAGAATGATCAGACATGAGAAAAAAATAAAGGGTATTCATGTTGGGAAGGAGGAGGTCAAACTATGGTGATAAGTTTGCTGATGATATGATCTTTATCTAGAAAACTCTAAGGATTCTACCACAAGGCTCCTGGAATTGACAAATAAAATCAGCAGAGTTTTAGATTACAAAATCAATATACACAAATCAGTAGCATTCTAAACACCAGTGACAGTCCAGTTAAGAGTCCAGTTAAATTAAAGATGCAATACCATTCATAATAGTTACAAAGAAAATAAAATACCTACTTAGCCAAGGAGGTGAAAGATCTCTGCAAAAAGAACTATGAAACATTGAGGAAAGAAATCACAGACAAAATAAACAAATGGAGAAACATATCATGCCCATAGATCGGTAGAATCAACATTGTTAAAAATGTTTATATTACCCAAAGTGATTTATAGATTCAGTGCAGTCCTCATCAAAATACCAGTGTCTTAGTTTATAGACCTAGAAAAAAAATGCTGTGCTTCATTTGGAACCAGAAAAGAGCCTGAAAAGACAAAGCAATCTTAAACAAAATTAATGAATCTGGAGGTATCACATTACCAGACTTCAAAATATACTACAAGGCTTTAGTAACCAAAACAGCATGGTATTGGCACAAAAGTAGAGACATAGACCAATGGAACAGAACAGAGAACCTGCATATAGAACCATATACATAAAGCCATCTGATCTTGGACCAAGCAGACAACAATATGCACTGGGGAAGAGAAGTCCCATTCAATAAAGGGTGCTGAGAAAATGAGATAGCCACAGGCAGAAGAATTGTACTAGGATCCATGTTTCTCACCATCACAAAAATTAATTCAAGATGGATAAAAGACTTAAAAGTAAGTAATGAAACCATAACATCTCTAGAAGAAAATGTTGGGAAAACTCGTAGATATCAACCTAGGCAAAGACAACCCTGTGGAATCACAGTAACAGCAAAAAATAAATAAATGGGATTTGATTAAATTAAAAGGTTTCTACACAGCTAAGGAAATATCCAGTAGAGTTTTCCCTAGATTTTCTTCTAGTATTTTTATAGTTTCTGGTGTTACATTTCCATCTTTACTATATCTTGAGTTGATTTTTGCATATGGTAAGAGATAGACATCCAGTTTCATTCTTATCCATGTGGATATCTAGTTTTCCCAGCACTGTCTTTTGAAGAAGGTGTCCATTCCCCATTGTGAGTTCTTGTTGGCTTTGTCAAAGATCTGTTGGCTGTAAATATGTGGCTTTACTTCTGGGCTTTTTCTTCTGTTTCATTTGTCTATAGGTCCATTTTTATACTAGTCCCTGCCTTTTTTGTTACTATAGCTTTGAAATATATTTTGAAGTCTGGCAGTGGGATTCCTCCAGCTTTGTTCATTTTGCTCAGGATTACTTTGGCTGCTTGGGCTCTTTTTTTGGTTCCATATGAATTTTAGGGCATTTTTTTTTTTTTTAATTCTGTGAAGAGCAAGTTGGTATTTTGCTAGGGATTGCATTAACTCTGTAGACTGCTTTGGGCAATGTGGTCATTTTAGTATTATTTCTTCCAATCTATAGGATTTTTCTATTTATGTAAACTGTTTTTTTTCATCCATGTTGTGTAATTTTCCTCATAGAGAACTTTTACCTTCTTGGTTAAATTCATTCCTAGGTATTTAAATTTTTTATAACAGCTTTTTTAAATGTTATTTTCTTCTTGCTTCCTTTCTCAGCTACATTATTATTGGTATATGGAAATGCTACTGATTTTTGTGCATTGCTTCTGCAACTTCATTTATTTGTCAAATATAAGAGAAAATTTGGTGGAGTTCTTTTAAGGTTTTCTAGATATAAGATCATATATATCATCAGCAGAGACGGACAATTTGACTCTGTTTTCTAATTTGCATGCCTTTTATTTTTCCCTCTTACCCCATTGTTATGGCTAGTAATATGTTGAATAGGAAAGGTGAAAGTGGCATCCTTGTTTTGTTCCATTTCTTGGAGAAAAGACTTTCAACTTTTCCTCATTCAGTATAGTGTTGGCTGTGAGTTTGTCGTATTTGGCCTTTATTATTTTAAGGTGTGTTGACTTCTATGCCTAGTTTGTTGAGAGTTTTTATCATAAAGGGATGTTCAGAATTTTATCATAGATCCACAAATGGATTAATAAATTGTGGTATATGTACACCATGGAATATCAGATGCTTTTCTTAAACCATCATATGGTTTTTGTCCTTCGTTCTTTTGATGTGATATATTGTGTTCATTGCTTCATATGTTGAACAATCATGTTTTAAAACAATTTTTATGAAAAATGCTTTGTAGAAGAAAATAATGGTGAAATTATTTATTATAGGGAAAAAGTAGACAATTAATAATCGTTTAATCTACCCAGTGAAAAAGTAAATAGCCATTGGAGGGAAAATTATTCATAATGATTGTACAAGAAAAAATACTTACATTGTAATGTTAAGGACACAAAGAAAGATCCAAAAATTGGTTATTCAAGAGAATCAAAACTCTGATTAACAACAACAACAAAACATACCCTGCTCTTACTAGGTAAAAGTAGTGAAGTCTAGTCAATTGATGCCCATCTTTGGGTGTTGAAACTCTGGTTATTTTCTTTTCTAGTTTTTCTGGTTTTCTGAATTTTCTAAACTGTTTGGAAATCTGTTTTTAACCATAGGAAAAAATGTATTGTTTAATTTTAAAAACACTTTTTTGGAGGGGAGGGCAACTAATACCAACAAAACGTCTGACCAAGAGCTAAGAGAAAATTTTGGGTGCTTTGAACCTCCCATTATAGATGCTTTGCATTTACAAGACTCCTTCTTTCTCTTCAGGCTTCTACAGTTGCTGCCCACACTTAGCTGTCACTACCCTTCTTGCATTATGACACAGAGTACTCCTTTCTCTTCCCTGTTCATGAAAATCTCACTTCTAGATTAGCAGGTGAAACTCATTTGGCCTCCCAACATCCAGGTGAATTGGACTGGCCAAGTTCAATTCTGTCTACCTGGGAGACGCAGTTGTTGTAACAGAGATCACTAGTGATCTTTGTCCTGTGATTGTTCTGTCTTCATCTGTCATGTGAATAGAGAGGGACTGTTTTGGCTGGGCATGGTGATGTCCACTTTCACAGAGGGTTTCTTTGATAGGTCCAGCTCTGACATTGCTTCCTGCCGTTCATCTGCCTGGCAGTTTTCTTGCCTCCTCCCTGTTGCTGTAGGCACTTCTGTTACTGAGGATCTAGTGAAGTCTCCCTTCCTCTGTCAGCCTGATCAGGAGGCTGCAGCAGTCAGTAATTTCAAAGTCATAAATGCAGGTCAACAGCAAATGGATAGGATTATGGCGCAGGAAGGGGAATGATCTCAAGGCTTGTCCCAGGCCCTGCTCCCAAATATATCTCAGAGCCCTCTGTGACTTATTCCAGCAGAGGTAAAACAGACAGGATTGGGATCTCTGTCAGAGACAGGAAAGGGACCTCCCTTTCTGTTTTAAAAATGGTAAGATACCAGCAAAAATCCTTACTCTCTTACTCTGTCCAGCTCTCTTGGTACTGAAATTGCCAAACGTCAAGTAATACTTGACTCTCACTGAGCCAACAGGGCTTCTCCTGAGTGAAAAAATGACACCCCATCCCAACCCATATGCCACTCCCTGCTGCCATAAAAAGACCTATTTTTCATTATAAAATGCGTATGTTTGGGGTATGTGAGTGGTTCTCAAACTTCCTAATGCTGCAACCCTTTAATATAGTTCTTCATGTTGTGGTGACCCCCAACCATAAAATTATTTTTGTTGCTACTTCATAACTGTAATTTTGCTACTGTTGTGAATCATAATGTAAATATCTGATATGCAGGATGTATTTTCATTGTTACAAAGGAGTCGTGACCCACAGGTTGAGAACCACTAGGCTATGTAAACCTTAAGTAAGTGTTTTGCAAATGTCTTGAGAACATTTCGGAATTATACAGGGATAAATAGATATGGCTTATGATGACTGGCCATGGAAAGTTACCTGATAAAATATCTTCCCCTCAGTAATGCTGGTAGCTATCAAGTGATCACACCGCCTGGGAGGTCTCTTTGTCCTATGGTTCCTGAACATGGCAATGAAAGGGAGGTATTATAAAGTGGTTTTTAGTTCTTAGGGTAGTTTATAAACCATGAGAATGTACTGTAACATGAATGGGGAAGGATGATACAGACTCTGCTGCTTGAGGAAACTCACTCTGCTGCAAACCCCAATATCCCCCATCAAAGCTGCGTTAGAATGGACTGATGCCAGTTTCTAAAACTTTGTCTAGTATTAGTCTCTAGTACTAGTATTTCCTTCCATGTAACCAACTACATGTCTGTATGTACATGTATCTAAGAATCAAAATTAGAAACCAGTTAACACCTAAGTTGAAAATTGAAAAGACCTGTTCAGTAAAGAGTTATATTTTCTTGCTATCAATTATAAAATGTGTAAGTCTTCACCACAATATAATGGTAGCATTGTTTTAATGACACAACCTGTCTTTTAAGTATATTTCAAAAAAATGACTTGGGACTGATTTTTGTATCATAGAATTATGTCATTCCTCATGGTGACTTGTTGATGCTGTCTCCATTTTGGCTACATAGAAATCCAAAGTATTTTCCTGAACCTGAGCTGTTCAAACCTGTAAGTTTTCTCTTTCAATATACCATATCCTTTTTGTGCCAAGAGTATGAATTCATAAGTTAACTAGAATGCTATCATTAAGCAGTCCTATTTCTCTGGTAAAAAAGAAGAAAATTTGCTACAGACTATAGATTAGATTTGTAATATAGACAGCACGAGATTTATAAACCAGACAGAAAAGTGTTTGGAATAAACTACCCTAACTTTAAAATAAATGTCATATAAAACCAGAGGGCATGTTAAAGTAAACATGCCCAGTCCTGATAAAAGACTTAGTTCATTTTTTTTTATGCACTTGCTTCTGTTGGTTTCCAAGGAGTTCAAAAAGTAAAAATAGAACAAATTAAAACCATGATCCACTACTTCTTATGTTTGGGAAGTTACAGGGCTGAACAGAATCTTAGGTCATATAGTCCATTCTCTGCCTTTAGGTAAAACTGTAAAAAATGGCATCCAGATGTATTCTGCATCCCAACCTTTCTCCAACAGGCAGGGCTGTGCGTGTCTTATTACTAAATGTATTGCCCCGAGCAATTTTATAATGAACCTCAAGACATTATTATAAATAATATTCTGCTTCTTAGGTCAATTCTGTTGTTGATTTACATTATCATTTACATTTACCACTTAACAGAATTCTTTTTAAACCTTTGTTTATAAGTTCATGTTCCAAAAACACAACTGTGTCTGATACTAATAACAAGTTGGAAAAAATTACCAACCAACCCTGCAACTTTATATGCAAGGATTAGCTGTACAAGGTCATTTTTAGCCTAGAGAAATAAAGTTAAGCTTATTTATATAAGGCTGATTTGGAAAGAAAAAAAATGTTTTCTTCCCACAGGAACGTTGGAAAGAGGCAAATTTAGAGAAGTACTCTTTCTTGGACAGCTTCATGGCGTTTGGAAGCGGGAAGTTCCAGTGTCCTGGAAGGTCAGTGAGACAGCTGGGCCACATTTACTTAGAATATCCAGAAAGATGATGGTTTGGGGGAGGGGAACGCTTTAGCTTAATCTCTCTTTTCTTCATTATCAAACTACATGGAAATCCAGGAAAGTACATTTAGTCTGGTTGGCCTGTGGTATTGTGCAACGCCTTAGTGGAAATATCTAAAATGACTTCTGATAGGAAACCTCATGAAAAGAAAATACTGTACTTGATGATGCCAGACAAAAACCAGGTTTATGGCTGAAATGCTCAGCTTTTATACAAGGATAATTGACAATGGTTTGAATGCTAACTTTTTAAGAAAACAAATATTTCTTTAATTACAGCATTATTGTGGACATTGGGGATGTAACAGAACATCTTTAGCTTAGAGCATAGCAATAGCTTTCTAGATTATTTTTGTTTATTGAGTTAGTTTTGTGAAAATTTTCTTTTCATAGCTTTTGTAGTTAAGCTGATCTGTCACCCAGATTCCTCTTCAGTGTGATTCCCTGTTCTATTGATGTATCCACTGCTTAAAGTTATTTTTATGTTTGTTCAAGAAGAAAAATTTTCTGAACTTCTCATCTGTGCCAGGCATCAGGAGAGAACTCTGCAGAAGATGCACATGGTACTGACCTCATAAAATTTACAGTCTGCTTCAAATATGTCCCATTTCTTCAGTGGGGATGGTTTAATTTGGGAATTATCTGTACCTATTTGAGACAAAAGTCTCATTCAATGAATGTACAAATTCTTTAAGTTCTTATATCTAAAAGATCATAGTTTATTGATTTAAGAGGTCAGCCATCTTCATTGATGGCTTGATCAATGGCTTTAAATAGTAATACCAGTCTGTTTTTGTAATTATTACTTACTCTCTAGAATTCATCTTATCTCTTCCTTTTGGTGGGCTTTAGAGGATCAGTATAGTCTTAGTAATTTACACTTCCCCTAAAATGGTATTAAGTAGTTCTAGGCAGTCATGGAAATTTTACCATCCTCTTTAGAAGTTTTTCTAGAAAAGTAAGCCAGAGCAAATTGCCACCTGGTGTCTCTCTGGAGATAACTATTTGTTCTGGGGTAGGTAGTTGACATAAACTGGCAAATCAGACTGAAAGGAGAGATTTTTCTTCTGTGGTTAGGAAAGAGGCCTCCGTTCATCTGCTCCCACTGGATACGCACAAGGATGTGTATATCATATCCTCCATAGTTACTAGCAGCAGGTTCAAAAGGAACAAGCCTAACAGCCATGCGGAGTCTATGGATGGCAGAGCAGAGATATGGAAAGAACTTGAGTCTGTACAATATCTATAATATCATTGTATCACTGACTTCCTCAGTTTTGAAGAGTTCATCTTCTTTCCATTATGCTGGATAACAAATGCCCTATTTTCAAGGTAATGTGAGTTGAAAGTTCCATTGTTTAGACCTGAAAACATGCTGACACACCCACCATAAAACTCCAAAACTGAACATTGTAATTGTTAGATTCTTTAACACACAACAGCCGCGCAACAGCAACAAAAACCTGTCATGCTCATCTGCCTCTGATTATTTTCACTTTGGAGAAGTTGTTCTTAAACCAATAATACATTTATTGGTTTTGTCACCTACTAAGTATCGATGCTCTAAGAGTAGTTCTTGTAAAAAATAATAGATGTTGCTTTTATTAGGTCCCTTTACCTATATGCCTAACAGCAACCAAAAAATGTATCATAACCATCTTTGACATTGAGCTACAAGTATTTTAAATGAAGGACTGAAATGTTTTATAGCCAAGTATATAATATGAACCATTGATCAAGTATTATCTGATTACTTTTGTTTCTAATAGGGGCCATTGCTACCTTCCATGATAGCTTTTGAAGTTAACAGACAGTTTTTTGAGTTTGAAAGTGATAGGTACAATAAAGGTGACCACATTACTGCAACTCAACCAACAGTACCTTATTTAGACAGAAATTATCTATTTTTAGAATGTACTGAGCTCTTACCATAAGCAAAGTAGTACCCTGGGTCCTTCTGGGGCTTTCAACATAACACCTGTTCTCAGCCCTTCTGAAATGACAACTTAGCTGAGGCAAGGAGAACATCAGGTTGATAAATAACCACAGGTTACAAGATAAGAAGTACCCAAGCACAGTAGTCTAGAGATTCCAGAGGAAAGGTACATCTGGTCAGAGAAACATTTCCTAGGGAAAAGAGCCTTTGAAAGGCTAGAAGACTTTAGCTTCAGGAAACAGAATGAGCAAAGGGTCATAAAGTACAGAGGTATGTTTCTGAGGGGGTTATGGTGTCACTGTTACTGGGACAAGATTATGGATAGTGGTGAGAAGCAAGAATGAAAACATTGGCCCAATTGGGACGGCCAATTAATACCTAGTTTAGGGGTTTGTATTCAGCTCAAGTGGCATTCATAAAATAGAAAAAGTTTTATGTAGAATAGATTCGTGTGGGTCATGATTTAGATTATATGGTCATGCTGATATTACATGTAAGAGACATGGAATGGTAGAATTTACCAAATTTGGAAGGTGATTATAAATGGGAATCACTTGAGAGGAATAGCTTACAGTAAACTGCGACTTTGAATCTGGGTGGCTGGAAAAAGAAGAGCTGTCTTGGGCCACACCTTAAGTACACAATCATTAATGAAAGCTGATTAGAAGAAAAAAAAAGAAAAAGACCAGTACATATTTTGTGATATCTAACGCCACAGATAAGCAAAATTAGTCCTCATAAAATCAGCATGTGGCCTGTGGACTGTAGCTCAGACACCTCTGCTTTAGACCAAATGGACCTGATGTATAATCCAGAACATTTCATCTAACAGAAGCAGAAAACGCATCCTTCATAAGAATGCCTGGAACATTCTCCAGGGTAGATCACATAGAGAGCTATAAACAAGTCTTAAACATTTTAGGAATGTTGAAATCATAACAAGTACATTTTCTAAACATAATGATATGAAACTAGAAGTCAATTACAGGAAAAAAAACTGGAAAATTCACAAACATGGAAATTAAGCAACACATACTGAACAACTAGTACATCAAAAAAGAAATCAAAAAAGAAATTTTAGCAACTAGCCTTTAAGAAAAGAGAATAGCAGATGCTCCCGTCCAGAAGGAGAGCTAAAGGACAGAAATTTAGCAAGTAACCTGGTGGATTTGAGCTTCACCAAGATAGAAGGTTGAAGAACGCACATCAACCATGCTGAGGCGAGCTGGGAACCCAAGGATACAAACAAAAGGTACAAAATACATCACCAAGCTGACGGGAGTCCCCTCCCCCATGAGAACGGCTCAGAGTGCCCCACAAACAAACGAGCAGAGTTCAAAGGTCCTCCCACTACACTCCACAGGAGAGACCCTCTAAATACTGGAACCTACCTCCCCTACTAGGGTGCCACAGCATTCTCCTGCCAGGCATAAAACTGTGTATGTTCTCTACCTGCAACTCTAAGCTCCCAGCACTCCCCTCCATTCTCACTCTGAGGTCTGGAGGCCTGTCCCCCAGGAGTCCAGATTCTTGGGTGATTTCTCAAGAATGGACAGGGCCTGGACTGCAACTGGTCAGTGTTGACTCTGTGGCACGGGAGTGAGGAGAGGGTGGTCGGCTGAGAGGGAACCACACCAAAGCGGCAGTGCCCCGAGGCGCAGAGCAGCAGCCGTCTTTTGGCAACAATAGGGTTCACTCCCACCAAGTTGTTCTATTCTGTTCTGTCAGTAACATCAATCAGGGGTGGGGCTGGAACTGAGTGAAAATCCCCCAGCCTCCATCAAGCGCTGAGGTTGTCAGGCCTCACCTCCTCCTGCTAGATAGAGGCAGAGCACCGTGGCCTGGCTGAGAAGATGTACAAATAGAGAGAAGATGTACAAATAGCCAGTACACATGAAAAAATGTTCAGCATCATTAATCACTATGTAAATCCAAATCAAAACTACAATGAAATATGACCTCATACTTGTGAAAGTTGAGTATGCAAAATAAAGTTGTTTTTATATCATACCCAATTAAAATGGAATCAAGAAGTCACGGGAAAAGAGGTTGCATACACCTGTTCCAAAAAACTGTCTCACAGGCCCAATCAAAAAATGCTAGGTACCCTCAATGCATCCCAAACAATAAAAAAAAAAAAGAAAAAGGAACACTTAAAAAAAAGTGCTAGGCCTATAACTACCTAAATAACAAGGTCTACCTAGCAATTGTGGACACTCACCAATCAGAACTCACTTGCTGTCTTGTAAGATGCTGCTAGCACCAATGAACTTTCCTTTGAAACAACTTGCATAATCTTCTCTTCCTCCAATAAAATCCTAACCTCTTCCTCTGTTCTCCAGACATACCAGAGGCCACCCTGGTCTATCCATATTGCCCTGATTTGTAATTCTATTCCTTTTCTAGTCCAATAAAACCTCTTGCTTCAAGATTCATCTCTATATATTTTTATTTCAAGATAACATGCCAATTAGGATGGTTTCTATCAGCAAACAGAAAATAAAAAGTGCTAGTGAGGATGTGGAGAAATTGAAACCCTGATGCACTGTTAGTGAGAATGTAAAATGGTACAGTTCCTTTAGAAAACAATATGGCAGTCCCTGAAAAAAATTCAAAATAGAGTTGATTCCACAATTCTGCTTCTGGGTAGATAGCCAAAGAAATTACATCAGTGTCTTGACGAGATACTTGCACTTCCATGTCACTGCAGCATTATTCACGATAGCCAAGATCTGAAAACAACCTAAGTGTAGATGGATAAATGGGTAAAAAAATGTGATACACACACACACACACAGAGGAGTATTTTTCAGCCTTAAGAAAAAAAAAGGGGGGGAAATCTTGCCATTTGCTACAACATGGATAAACCTGGAAGACATTGTACTAAGTGAAATAAGCTAGACACAAAAAATTAGTGCATAAGATCATTTATATGTGGTATCAAAGATGGTTAAACTCATTGAAATAGAGAGTAGAATGGTGGTTACCAGGGGCTGGGAGGGTGGGGGTAGTAGGGAGATATAGGTCAAAGGGTATATAAGGTGAATAAGTTCTGGAGACCTAATGCCCAGCCTGGTATGATGACTATAGTTAATAATAACATATACTTGAAATTTGCTAAGAGAATAGATCTTAAGTGTTCTCACCACACACACACACATATACACACACACATAACTATGTGAGGTGATGGGTATGTTAATAAGCTTGATTTTGGTAGTCATTTCACAAAATACATGTATCCCAATGTATATCAAACCATCACATTGTATATAACTTTTGTCAATTATACATCAATAAGCTGGAAATAAATCATGGTATTTTTCCATTTGATGAGTACTTAAATTTAATGAAACCAGAACGATTACTTTGCCTTTATTCCTGAATAAAGGGAAAATATACAAGTACTAAGTAAGGAATTTTCAACATGTTTATATTTTAATTAGCTGCATTTGTAGATGTGTAATGTTCTTGTACTGGAAAAAAAAATGTTATAAATACTGTCTCATTATTTTCACTGTTTTGGCAACAGAAGTATTAAGAAAACATTACTCACCTGAACATAGCTTAGCTTGCTTCTGAGGAACTGTGTCAAAATACAAATTTATGAGGCCTGTTTTCTTTAATATGAAAAGCTTTTAATATCACAGGTATGTATATGCCAGTTTCTGGTATTTTAGATATTGAACAAAATTCAGTAAAATAGTAAAGGCTTAAAAAACAAACTTTAGGGGCTGGACACAGTGGCTCATGCCTATAATCCCAGGACTTAGGGAGGCTGACCTGTTTGAGACCAGCCAGAGAAATATAGTGAGATTCCATCTCTACAAAAAAAAATAAAAATTTAGCTAGTTATTATGGTGCCCATCTATTGTCCCAGTTACTCAGAAGGCTGAGGTAGGAGGATAGTTTGAGACCAGCAGTTTGAGGCTGCATCCAACTGCATTGTAGCCCTAACAACAGAGCAAGACCTTGTCTCTAATTAAAAAAAAAAAAAAAAAAAAAAAAAATTAGTGGATAATTGAAGTAATTCTACTAGAACATACAAATATTTTGATTTAGAGAAAATAAGATTTTCCTCATGTTTTATTATTGTATTATGCATTATTAATCTTACTTTTCCTTTAAATTAGATATCAAAATTGTTAGAACTAATACTGAATGTTATATTAATATTAATGTTTTAATAGTTAATATTAATCTAATAAGTAAACTGACAACATTAAAAATAAAAGAAGAAAAATATTAAGCCTCACTAATTCAAAATGCATAGTATGAGTTAGTCAAAAGACTAAGTTACAGTTTATCTTTGAGGAAAATGTAGTTTCATCATTTTTAAAAGCATCATAATAGTGTATTTTGCCCCATCATCACATTAATGTACACAGCTATGATTTAATAAAAAAATAAATAAAACATAAAATAAAAGCATCATAGTGACTAAAATTAGTTAGGGAATATTACCTTCTAAATGTAGAAGAAAACTATTTTACTAAATTGATAAATATTGTTAACAATCTTTTTTAAAAATTTCCATCATTTCTTTATTCTCATTTTGCCATATCAATTTTCTGCAATATATATTTTTCTTGAAAGTTTTAAAAATTTATTTTAATTGACAATTAAATTTATATGTATTTATAGTGTGCAACATATACATTTATGTATATGTTGTGGAACAGCTAAATCAACCTATTTAACAGCGTTGTACATTATGCCTCATACTTATTTTTGTGGTGAGAACACTTAAATTCTACTCTGTTAGCAATTTTAAAATATATTATGCAATATGTCATTAACAACTGCATTCACCATGATATACAATACATCTCTTGAACTTATTTCTCCTGTCTAACTGAAATTTTGTGTGCTTTGACGAACATTTCCCCAATCCTCCCGCCCGCTGGGCCTTTGGTAACCACTTTTTCTGATTATGCTTGCTTCCCTGATCTTGTTGCTTCTGAAGGTACTTATAAGATAGTTATTGAATTAGGTGTTCTGCAGAAGGATTGAGGTTTCTATTCAGCCACTTCCTTACCCCATTCACCTTTTCTAAGTATTTCTAATCAACATACATGTGGTCTTTCTAAAATGTTTAAAATTGTGGTCTTAGCTTATGATTTTTGGCCTTGTTTACATTACTCCTTTGCTTTGCAAACCCCTTTAGTGATAGAGTAACCCTTTTATTGAGGGCCTCCTATGGATAGTAATGTTTAAAGGAACCTTGTTTTCACATTTACCTATTTTTCAATAAGTATATTCTCTTCACTGGTTCTATAGCACTTTCAGGAGGAAAATCCCAAAGCTGTCACATGCACACTGAAACCCCTCCAAGAATTGGCTCCTCACCTTCTGCATGGAGTAAACAACTTCCAGCTCCTTGGACAGTCCAGGGCCCTTTCCCAGTCTGTGCCTTGGTGCGTGTCATTTCTCTGCCTAGGGAACCTTCTTTACTCACACAGCTCCCACACTACCCTTTCAAATGCTGACTGTCTTTATGGTTTGTTGTGGTGCCTGTATGTGTTGCATGACCAGAGACGTGAACAAACAGCAGCTTTGCCATGGGTGTAAACTCGCTCCTGTAATTATTAAGTCAAGAAACAGACTACACAATATGGGAGGGCATGTAGCGAAGTTCTTTATTCAGGGTTTTGATTTTTTACCTTTCTAGTCATGTACACACTTAATCTATCATCTGTTGGTTTCACCATTACCTCATTTTACCTATCTGAAATTAACTTGAAAGGAAATATCCTGTTACCATATCAACACAATCACTTTTGTAGTAAACATCTTCTTCTAGACACTGACTAATCTCTGGGCAGGTATGTAAACAAAGATCACAAAGAAGAAAGTAGCCACAGGGGAACAGAGTTAATGGAAGAGTATCTTCAAGGTTCACTCAGTTTACTCAGTATGAAGTAATGACTGTGTCTTTTCCTCAGGGCAGAACACCTATAGACCTCTGACAATATGTTGTTAACATACGTCAACCCTCTGGCCCATATCTCTGAGGAAGGGTGGCATGCCCTTTGATCTCAGGCTTCATAGGGTGCACAGCTTCAGAGAATGGGCTTGTGGAATTTTTAACTCCAGGCAAGCCAACTCTGCATGTGTCCCATTGGGGCCCAGGTCCCTTAAGCCTCTGGAAAAAAAGCAAGCCATTTTAAACTCACACTGAGTTCACTTTGTGTGCTTGATGTAGGATATGTTTATTTCTAAATATTATCCTACAGTATGGACACTTGAAAACCAGGAAAGTCTTTTTTTGTGGGGGAGTAGGGGGAGACCTTTTTTAAAAATGAAAACATGAAACAAAGTGTATTGAGGAAGACAAAGGTAGGTTTACAGACTAGGAGCAAGGTATAGGCTTACCGATCAAAATATGTTCGCCATAGACAACAGATGGGCCTTCATTGCCAGGACAAGTAGGCAAAGAGGCCTGTTTTGGGACTTTTTAATAAAAGCCATTATAACCAGGGCAAGGTGATATTTCAATGTGGTTTTAATTTGCATTTCTGTAATGATTAGTGATCTTAAGCATTTTTTCATGTTTATTAGCCATTCATCTATCATCTTTTGAAAGGCTTCTGTTATGCTTCTTGCCCACTTTTTAATGGTTTTTTTTCTTGCTGATTTGCTTGAGTTCTTTGTAGATTCTGAATATTAGCCTTTTATTGTATATGTAGCTTGTGAATATTCTCTTCCATTCTGTACATTGTCTCTCTATTTGCACAATTATACTCATTTCTTAATAGTTTTGAAATGTACCATTGCATCATGCACATTAGATGAGGTTCCTCCAAATACCCTCCCTCCTCCCATATCCTCCCTCCCCTCCCCTCTCTCTTCTCTTCCCTTCAGGAAAATCTTTTGTCCCAGGATGCTGAGCTCAGAGAAGTTGGGAATCACTACACTGATGTCTGACAAGCTAGTATTAGAGAAGGGCGTAGAACAATGATAAGAAAATGGGATTTGTTTGCACAAAGCAAGGAACCTACCAAACTTTTCCATAATTCACAAATGTAAAATTAGCCAGTGCTTTACTAGCGCTGCCAAGTAAACATTGAATATTAGGAGGTCACTGCTGATTCTTCTGAACCCCAAATGTCAGCCTAGTTGTCTGAAAGAGGGGTATCATCTGATTCACTTGTAAAAAGGGAGCGACGTACTGAAAAGAAGTGGTTGTTTAAGTTGTACCTTTATGTTTAATTTCACATGTTGGTGCTTTTTACCGCCTTTTCCTTGTGATAGGCTGGCTTACACCTTCCATGAAACACTTCCTTCGTGGAGCTCCTGAGGCACCACACTCTTTCTGTTATTCTTCCCTTCTTCGTCCCCTTTCTCGTGTTCCTCACTTTTCCTGACTCCAAATTTTGGAGTATCTCAGGTCTGTCTCTTCAGATTTTTTTTTCTTATCCTTTTAGTATCTCCAGCTCTGAGTGAAACCTTTCTAAACACAAGGCTCATTTACTCAGCTTCCACTCACCGTCTCCACTGGCTGTCTGCAGAGCACTGGTCTGTGCAAATCTCTGCTGAACAAGTCCAAAACCGAGCTCCAGATTATGATTCCCTCACTCTGCTCTTCCCTCCCGAGTGCCGGCTGAGGTAAATTCCAGCCGTATCCTTTCATTTTCTCAAGTCAAAACCTTCGGAGTCACCCTGACTCCTTTCTGTTCTTCATGTCTGCAGTGCAAACCATAGGTCCATCCTGCAGAGTATCCCCAGATTTCAACTGTGGTTCCCAATTATTCCTACCTTCCTAGTTCAAGTCACCACTTTCTGTTATATAGAAAATCGTGACAGATTTCTAATCTATTTTTTGTGATAGCTTCCATACATGTCACCCTATATTTTGTTCTCAAAGTAGCAGCTGGAATGATTCTTTTGGAACTTGTTGTATTGCTTAAAACCATTGGATGGCCTCCCGTCTCACAGAATAAAATGAAATCTCTAACATGTCCCACAAGGCTCTCTAGATAACTAGAATATTTCTCTGGTATTTGCCTTTCTTGATCATTTCCGAGCCTCCTGTTCCTCATTCTCCTACCTCTGGAATTTGTACCCTTTAATTCCTCTGCATGGAATTTGGTAGGTATAGTGATATGGCTCACTCTCTTACTTTATTCCACTGTCTGCTAAAGTATCGCCTCACTAGAGACACCTTCCTTATCTAAAATATTTTAACCCGCACCTCCATCATGCCCGTTCTTCTTATCTTGTCTTATTTATTATGCTAGTATGTATTCTACTATAGTTTAAGCTTCATGAGAACACAAAGGTTGTTTTGGTTTATGGGGGTAAGTTCAGTGCATTGAAGCAGATAAGGCACCTAAAGACACAGTAAATACTGAATGAACAAATAAATGAATGGAGATCTTATTTTATTGCAAGAGCTCTTAGTGTGTGATCTAAACATCAGTTTACTATTCCCATAAAAGTCACTTCCTGAAATTAAAAAAAAAAAAAAAGTCACTTCCTTTCCAGGAGGAGGGAGGACAAAAGTATGTTACATTCACACCATATTTATCCATTCACGTTGGACCCCCGCAGTGTTGTGTGGCATTGCTGCACTCTCAGCTCCTCCACCTGCTGCTGCCCACCTCCCTAAAAATGGGCTGCTGCTGCTTTCACAGCATCTCTAGCACAGGGGTGAAAGTGGGCCACTCACGCCTCCTGTGCGTTAACACCTGTTTCTTCTCCACTACAGTGTCATACAAGAGGGTGAAGTGCACCAGTTATCACAGAATTTTTGAGGTTAAAAAAAATCACAACAAAGTAGGGAAATATTAAAGTTGTACAAGAAATACTTCTTTTCCCATGGTCCTGGAGAAAATTATTTAAGTTCAGCACATCACAGAAAGTCCCTGTTCCGACCTTCCATGCCTTTACATGGCATGAGCTTATCTCTTTTGCAGAATAGTCCCAGAGCAGCCACTCTCTTTTTAGCCTCATCGCTCCCCCTACAAGTTGATTTTACTCCAAGGTTCATTTTTCCTCCTGGAGTGTATTTCTCAAAGTCTGAGTCTAGGAACAACACTGGGAGCTTTTAGCAGGACTGTCCATGGTTGTCCTTGGGTCTTAAGTTCCTCACAACAGTCCCTGGTGGACACAGGCCTTAATCTGTCCACATGTTCTTCACATTTTAAATTTCAGATGATCATGGGAATACATGCATTCTGGTTGCATAGTTTGCTTTTGTATGGTTAAAGTCAGAGTTATAGGTGTGTCCTTCACCCAGAAAGTGTGTAATTTACCCATGCAACGTACCCGTTGGGGGGGCAACAAATTCTCTATTGAACAGTTGACTGTCATTTCAACATCTCTTTCTTTCACATATCTCCCTCCCAGTGATAATCATTGTATTGTATCATACATGGTGTAATCTAAATTCTTAAGGAGGAAATTAAATATTTGCCCCTTAGATTTCAAAGCTGCCCTCTTTCATAATGGAGTACTGTCTTTATACCTTGATGGTGTTTTTGTTTTTGTTTTCTTTCCACACTTTAAACATATTGCTTATTGTCTTCTGGGTTATATAGTTTCTGATGAAAAGTCTGTGTTAGCTTTTAATTTTGTTGTTCTTTATTTATTTCATCTTTTTTATCTGGCTAACTTAAATTTTTTTTTCTTTGTAACTGGTATTTAGCATTGATCATGATTTGCTTGGCCTGATTTTCTTTATGTTTCTTCTGCTTGGGGTTCATTGAGCTTCTTAGATTTGTAAATTATAGTTTTCAAAAATTTGAAAATGTTTCAGCTAGTATTTCTTAAAATCTATTTCCTGCTTGTTCATCCATATCTGTAATTACTTGCCTGTTAGGCTGTTGACAGGTCACAGACACTCTGTTCATTTCTTTTACAGACTTACTATTCTAAGTACTTCATTTTAGATGCTTACCATTGTTGTGTTAATTAAGTTCCCTGATCTTTTCTGTTGCAGTATCTTATCATCCAGTAATTCCATCCAGTATATTTTTCATTTAAGGTTTACTTTTTTGTTGTTGTTGCTAGAAGTTAAATTTGGGTGTCTTTTCTTCATCATGATGCTGTTGTGTACCTTTTTGAACATACAGAGGATAGTTCATGAACTGCTTCTAATATCTATCCTTCCTAAGCCTGTTTCCTTTGAACAGATTTTTCTTGCTTTTGCATCATATTTTCTTGTTTCTTCTAGACCTGGTAATTTTTGAGTAAATGCAAGATGTAAGTGTCAGGGATGCTGGATTTTATTGTATTCCTCTAGTTTTAGACTTTATTATGACACATGGTTAGTTGCTTAGAAGTTTTGTTAAGGAAATTCCAGAATGCCATTTAATGTAAGATACTATGATACTACTACCCAGGCAAACCCTTTTAAAGACTCTAGCCAGGGGTCTGTGTGCTAACAGGTCTTCACACCCTTTCTGTGGGAATGCAGGTGTCGTGTCTTATGTGGGCTCTAGGCCTGTTCAGCTTATTACTCTTTGACTGTCTTTTCATCATCCTTTTCCACCCTCAGTGGTAGTTTCTTCTTACACATGCAGAGATCTGTACTCTGACAAAAATATTCAGAAAAGACCGCTATTTAGATGTCTGGAGTACTGTTGGTGTCTCTCATGTGAAACTCCCTCCTCTCTGAGTCTAGTCTTTTTTAGCTTGCCTGAACTTGATCTCTGTCTCCTTAACTAAGTAATACTGTCTGGTCTTCATGGGTTTCCCTGCCTTGCACTGTGGTGTAGAAACTGCCATGGACAATAATCTAAAGCAATCAGAGGGCTCACCTCACTTTCTTTCTTTTCTGGGAGATCTTCCTACACTGTGCAGTTTGCCCTCTTTTTTTTTTTTTTTTTTTTTGAGGTATTTAAGGCAGGAAGATAACAGTAATTTTTGTTACTTTATTATGGCCTGGAGTGGAAATTCTAGTTTGTTAAAGTTTGACAAAATCTTAATTGTGAGAAATTCTGAACCTGCATGCAAATTCACAAAATTGCTTTTCTTAGAATCACTACTTAATTTGATCTGAATCAGTAAGTATTGGGTGTGTCCTATTTCATAGACATTGATACTTTCTTGGAACAAATTGTCTTTAGCATTTACCAGGGAGTAGAATTAAATTTGCCACATAAGGGCGGCGCCTGTGGCTCAAGGAGTAGGGCGCCGGTCCCATATGCCGGAGGTGGCGGGTTCAAACCCAGCCCCAGCCAAAAACCACAAAAAAAAAAAAAAAAATTTGCCACATAAATATCATAAAAGAATTAATGTGGTATTCAAGTGTATTATAACAACACCTGGAGTATGCCAGATTTCATTTGAAATAAAATATTGTTAAGATGTTTCAAAATCACCTGTGGGGGTAAAATAATCTAATTATTTGATAGAAACATGAGATCATCATAGTCATTCATTCATTCATTCAAGCAACAAACACTGAGGATTCAAATGTGACTAAGACACGGCTCCTGCTTTTTGTGAAGACTGTCGTCTATACAGAGAAACAGACATACAAATGACTAATTGTAATACAGTGAGACATAGTAGGATCACAGGCCAAGGACATGACTTGAGGGATGTGGAGAGTGTCACAGAAACACAGAGAGTGGTAGCAAGGGCAGGAAATTGAATCTGCTTTGTGGAGGACATCACCGCCCATAGTCTATTCATTTTATTCAGTTAACGTTATTAGGCACCATTATTGTGCACTGTGTTAAGGCCAAACAATGCAGTTTCTCTTTGGGAGAGAGATGGGTAATGAGCAATCATAATTCAGTGCAGTAGATGCTACAGCTGAGATGTGAACAGAAACCAGAGAGATGGGGAGGATGGGCACCTTGTTCCAGAGGCAAGTGATGGAGTGGTGCTTCCGGGAGCGTGAGCCTCAGACAAGCAAGGGCTGACAGAACACTGTCATTCAGGAAATGCCAAGTAATAAAGTGTGGCAAGAACAAGGGAGTGCTGGGAGAGAGGAGGCTGTGGAGATACATAGGAGATGGATCTGCTGGCTGCATTGCGATGCTGTATTTGGAAGGAAATGGGAAGCACTGAAAGATCGCACACACTTTGTGTGTGTGTGTGTGCGCGCGCGCGCAATGAGGAGACAGTGATAATATATGTCGTAGAAATAGAGTAGAAGGAAGTGGAACTGGAAGCAAAGAGACCACTATGAAAGCTAAAATGATTCCATAATTCAGGCAATAAATTAAGGACTGCACTGAGGGAGTAGTTCAGGGCCTGGAGATAGAGGATATGGAGAGGGATTGGGAAATGATTAATTATTTAGGAGATGAACAAAGGCCCTGGTGCCTAACTGAATCTGAAGGGTAGTAGAGAGGATTGAGGATTGATGGCTTCCCATTTTCTGGTCCATTGGATTAATTGTGTTCATTAAGGGCGATTAATCCTAAAAGGGTCTGCCTGCACTGCAGACAGCTCAGAACGACCCAATGGGATGCGAGGAGAAAGAGCAGAACCTCATTTATACTTTTTTCAGATTTTTATTTTCTATTTGCATAAATGGATCAGAAGTATGAATACATTATTTAAAATAAGTAAATATAGATATATAGTAGGGTTTATATTTTATTATAAAATATGTTATTTTTATTTAATGTCAAATATTTTATTACTAGCTTGTGTGATCAAAAAGTTGAGCACTCTTGAGACAAAGATTACAAAAGGAAGAACAAATTTGGAAGTTCGGAGAAACTTAAGGTGCCTATAGAACATTCAGGGAGTAATTTTCAATGGGCCCTGGAACTTAGACCCGGACAGGACTGTCCAATAGAGCTTTTCTGTAATCATGGAAATGTTCTAAATATATACTATCCAATATGGTAGCCAGGAATCACATATGACTATTAAGCCTGTGAAATATAGCCAGTGCAGCTTTTTCTTTTGTACAACTTTAATTTGTTTAATTAAATAATCACATGTAGCTAATGGCTACAGCACTGGAGAGCCTAAGTTCTAAAATTTAAGAGTGAGACTGGGGCTTTCATTTATTGAGTACTTTCACAGGCTAAGCATTTTACATACATCTTAAAACAATTTAATCAAGTCAGGCGCAGTGGCTCACACCTGTAACCCTAGCACTCTGGGAGGCCGAGGCGGCTGGATTGCCTGAGCTCGGGAGTTGGAGACCAGCCTGAGCTAGAATGAGACCCCTGTCTCTAAAAAAAAAAGCCAGGCATTGTGGTGGGTGCCTGTAGTCCCAGCTATTGGAGAGGCTGAGGCAAGAGGATTGCTTGAGCCCAAGTGTTTGAGGTTGCTGTGAGGTATGATGCCACAGCACTCTACCACGGTAGAGTGAGGGTGACAAAGTATGATTCTGTCTCAAATAAATAAATAAATTCATCATTACTACTCTGTGGAAGACCTATTATTAATAAAGAAAAAAGTATGTTCTTGCTCTGTTCCTTTAATAACAAAGGATTATATGGAAAAGAAGAGTGTTGTGAGGCAAAGTGATAAATGGGAGAAGCCACATCTGCTCATTCTGCTTGCCACATCTCTTTGCCCAAGTAACCATATTCTTAAAAGAATATTAACAAATAAGTGACTTAGTCCTAGCCTTTTCTTATGCACATAACGTCTGCCAAGGATAGCAGGTATGTCCTGGCAAACTATAACCATATGTGGTAAACCTGATGTGATTCTGCTTTAATGGATCTTCTGAGCAAGTTTGATGTGGTTTTGCACCAACTGAACCTCCAGCACCAGCATAAAAGGTGAGTTGAACCACTATTTCACAAGAGTCGGACAGAACTACCCTAAGAGACTTTCCCGGGGTGGCACAAGCCTGGGTCTGTGGTTCTGAATTAAAACTAACTTGAATTCTTGAAAGCTTGAATTCTTTTTTTATTCAGTCGACAGTATATTTGCCTTGTAATATATACACTTTCTGGATATTCTCTGTTGGTCGATATTCATGCTTTTGCAATCAAGTAACAATTTTATGTTTTTCTTTCAGGTGGTTCGCTCTGTTAGAGATTCAAATATGTATTATCTTAATGCTTTATAAATATGACTGTAGTCTTCTGGACCCATTACCAAAACAGGCAAGTATTTTCAGAACTTTGAATTTCATGATGACTTTCAGTTTTGACATAAACTCTAACCCCTCAGTTTCAGTTGCTAGAGATGAGCTAACGGATTTCCTCTTTTGTGCCTGCTCTTAACAGGTGCCTTGAATAGAACCAGATTGAGACATACTTGGTCCCCTTAATTCAGAGTCTGCTCCATATGCCCCATAGCCACTTAGCCAGGATCTAATAGCAGTGTTTCCACCACTCTCAGTGTTAGGAGCTCCTCAATGAATTTATTAGTTTGGCCATTTTCCCCTGCTTTAAATAAATGTGGCCTTGACTTTGGCTTTGTTTCCTCAGAAAGGAATGTTTGTAGGTTCAAAAATGAACCATCGGTTTTGGATGCAAGTCATAGATAGCCCTTGGTCCATTTGGAAAGCAGGGAATGGTGTGGAAAACTAACCAGACAATAAAAACAGTGAATAGAAATGAAGAGGCTTTCCTCCTACCTCTGACCATTGAAGATGCCAGTCATTGAACTCCCCTTTAGGACTCTTCCCCTAGACCAGTGTCTCTCCAGCTGACATGAGCAGGAGAGTCAGCCAGGGCACTTGTCAGAACAGACTGCTGGGCCCATCCCTGGAGTTCCTGACCCAGGAGGAAGTGGACAGGGGCTTTGGAATTTGCATTTCTAACAAGTTCCGGGTGATGCTGTCGTTTTTGGTCTGGGTGTCACATTTTGAAGTCCACTACAGTGAGAAATAAGGGGAAGGTCAATTTAATTCCAAATGTTTGGAAGTCATTTTGAAAACTAGATGAAAAGTGTTACTTAAACTGAGGCCCAAGCTCAGAAATTAAGCAATGCAATCTCAAGGGTATTCCTACAGCATTTTGTGCTTTGGTTTACTCTTGATCTAATACGGCTAGTGTATAGAGGGATAAATAAAACCCTTGGGTTACATTGCAAAAGAAATCGTGTAGGTGTGTTATAGACAGAAAATACTATGTTACTCACAAATATGCAAATTTCAGTCCTTTCTCTTGATTTCTTTTGCGCTTCTGTTTTGAGTACAAGTAACTATCAATGCTGAAGAACTCTCGAAATTTTCACAATAAAAAGGAACTCAAAACACCCTTCAGAAACATTGTTGGTTTCTTGTTTGCAAATTGAACATTAAGGTCAGACTTTACAGACACCAAATACTAATTCCTGGTCCACCAAGTTAGTAGGACTGACTTAACATCCTACTATTTTCCCACCACAAAGACGACACAGAAAAGCCTTTTCATATTAGAAGGATGACATTTGTCAAAACCATGGCGATCAGTAATTTTGACCAACTCTATACGCAAGGTGTTTTCCAAGCACTTTCTTCCTTAGAATTTAATTTCTAATACCATTTTATACACATATATGTTTTAACACTGCTAAGAACATTTGTTTAAAGAAATGTTACCTCAGTTTGTAAAAAATACAAGTCTAAGTGAATTCCCATTGTTTCAGAGAGCACTTTCTTTCACAATTCTTGTACTAGGAAGAGAAAGATCAATTGAAATTATTTAATTATTGGACTTGTTTTAATAAATTATGAAATGAAGTGATCAAAAATTACAGGAAATAATCTTCAAATAAACATACTCTTCAGGGAAATGGAAGGGGTGGGTTATCAAAACGTGTTCTGAGAAATCAGCGGACTTGGAAACCAAATCCCCCAAAGGAATTGACTCTCCATAGTAGAAAAAGTTAAATGCTATAATCCTCGATTTCAGTTTTGCAACAGTCCACTGTTTTGTTTTAACCTCAGGGGTCTTACAAATTTAATGTGATGTCAGTTCTTTCCAATGAACAATGCAGAAATAATACAGACCTTTTAAGGACTGGTGGTTGGGCAGGGGAGTCCTGATACCGGCAGTAGAAACTATTCCATTTTGAGCATTCATGAAAAACAGCTACAAATCTCTTGCAAAAGCAAGCACATTTTTGTTAAAGTGGTGGAATTTTATTTGTTCATTTGATTACTTTTGTTTCATTTTACCTTTTGAGAAGTCATGGATTTTTAGAAAATCTCACAAAACTTACGAATTCTCTCTCTAGAAAAGTTTTTGGGTTTGTTTGTTTGTTTTGAGACTTGAGTCTTACTCTGTTGCCCAGGCTAGAGTACCATGGCATCAGCCTGGCTTAGAGTAAACTTAACTCCTGGGCTCAAGCAATCCTCCTGCCTCAGCCTCCTAAGGAGCTGGGACTATAGGTGCCTGGCACCATGCCCACCTGATTTTTCTATTTTGAGGAAGGATGGGATCTTAAACTTTTTTCACACTGGTCTTAAACTCCTGAGCTCAGGTAATTTTTCTGCCTCCGCCTCCAGTGTGCCTCCATCAATTCCAGTGAGCACATAGGAGAACCCTGCAACTCATTCTATCAACTGCCCTAGGAAATTCCTTGCGAGGGAGCCCATCCTGTGCCCCGTTGCATTCAAACTTGAAAATAGACTATCTAAATTGGCACCACCTCCTCCTTCCTTATTCCTCCTTTCCCTCCAACCTTCAAGATTAACAGAACAGTTTACTTTTCTTTTCTAAGTCCCCAAGCCTCAAAATCCTCTTTGTATTATTTACAGTGCACTGGCGTCCCCTCATTCCCACACAGATTTATACTTCATTCCTAACTAGGGAGGAAAAAAAATCAGAACATTTGGAATGCACAAAATATCCTTTTGGAAAGTTATGGTCATAAGTGCACTGTAATAGTGATTCAGAGGGCGGTGCCTGTAGCTCAAGGAGTAGGGCACCGGCCCTATATACCAGAGGTGGCGGGTTCAAACCCAGCCCTGGCCAAAAACTGCAAAAAAAAAAAAAAAAGAATAGTGATTCATAGCCCTGACTCCACATGGTTTTTTAAGCACCTATGAGGCATGGCATAGAGATCTCACTCAGCAATTACAAATGAAGGGTCACAGCTTTTAGGCCTTATTTGTGCTGTCTTATCCAGCCAAATAAAGTGAAGAACAGGGGGTAGGCCCATAGCCTTGGGGCATGTGAAGTTGTTCCAAGATTATTTGATTAAGGGACTTTCCTTGGCTCGGCCCCTGTAGCTCAAGCGGCTAAGGCGCCAGCCACATACACCTGAGCTGGCGGGTTCGAATCCAGCCCGAGCCCGCCAAACAACAGTGAGGGCTGCAGCCAAAAAATAGCCGGGCGTTGTGGCGGGCGCCTGTAGTCCCAGCTACTTGGGAGGCTGAGGCAAGAGAATCGATTGAGCCCAGGAGTTGGAGGTTGCTGTGAGCTGTGATGCTACAGAGCTCTACCCAGGGTGACAGTTTGAGGCTCTGTCTCAATAAAAAATAAAAGGGACTTTCCTCCTTTTCTGCTCCTTGAATGGAAGGCTAAAGTTGATGCTTGACATTGTGAAATTCATTTTCAACTTAAAAAACTTAAATTCTCCATCTCTTAGAGAAAATTACAAGTGAATAAACTGTAAGTGTGAAACTGTGGGCTTATGTCTGTTAATTTCTATTTTCCTTCTGCATTTTTTGTTTTTAGAGTTCTCTCCATTTGGTGGGTGTCCCCCAGCCAGAAGGGCAATGCCGAATTGCATATAGACAAAGAATATGACATCTGCTAGGCCTCAAGACGGCCAGGGCCTTCTGGAGGAGTGATGCCACCCCATCTATGTAGCTGGCAATGCCTAAGCCTGAGCTCTGCTAAAACATGCTACTCCACCTTGCTTGGGACTCAAAGAAAATGCACAAATGCTGCTGTGTTTGGTGTCGTCAGCAGTGTACTAAGAATCCGACATCACTTTCCATGATAAAGAAGCACGAATATACGCTTTATTAAAAAATGCATAAATGATTAAGAAAGGTATTTTTAAAAAATTGAAATTTGGTTTCATGCATAAATATAACTTTAAATAGAAGTAATGTCATTTGTATGAAAATCTTAGTACACTAAATTCACTGTGTAGGCAACATACTTAAATTTCTATTTTGAATTATAGCAGTCTTGGGTTGTAAAAAAAAGTTATTAAATAATGAAATGATTTTTAGACTTTTTTTCTATATGACTCTCAACTAGCATTTGGAATTCTTAATCTAACATAATTCTTTATTTTAAACAGGTCTAATGTTAAAAATACAAATGCTGAAAGTGTGAATAAAATGATAGTTTCCAAAATCTGTGAGGAGAGAGATCATGTCTTATGCTCATTTCTCCATCCCATTATGCCCAGAATAGCACCTTCTCCACGGGGCGTATTCAATAAATGCATGTGCGTTGATGTGTTGATTTGTATTTTAATTGAGGTGGATGCAGTCTCTTGATTCAAGGTTTTTCAGTTACAGTTTGGCAGAGATAATACATTTGCCAATGTATAGAAATGAAAAGAGAATGATGTGCCAGGGTAAATAACTGCAGTGGAATCTCTTAAGACTTAAAATGTGGTTGGCGCCTGTAGTTCAAGCGGCTAGGGCACCAGCCACATACACCAGAGCTGACGGGTTCAAATCCAGCCCGGGCCTGCCAAACAATGACAACTACAACCAAAAAATAGCTGGGTGTTGTGGTGGGCACCTGTAGTCCCAGCTACTTGGGAGGCTGAGGCAAGAGGATTGTTTAAGCCCAAGAGTTGGAGGTTGCTGTGAGCTGTGACGCCACAGCACTCTACCCAGGGCGACAGCTTGAGACTCCATCTCAGGCAAAAAAAAAAAAGAAAAAAAGATTTAAAATGTGAAATATGTATCATGAAACCCAGAAAAGAAATCCTATCATGTCAGGGGAAACCTGTGACGGGACTACAGAGTGAACAGTGACGCCATGATTTATACTCAGTGTCCCATAAATGCTGCTTGCCTCTTTGGTTTCACAGTCAGTCAGCACGGTAGTGCACGTTGCTCCTCCCTGGCGCGTTTGCCTCCCTGTGCTAGAATCATCCCTAGGGGGTGATGATGATTGCATAGTCATCCATTTCCTACCAACAAGCACATGACTCCCTGGGAGGTGCATTAACCCTTGCAGACCAGTGTGGTGGTTTGCAAGCTTAGCTAGCTGCTGATCACTTAGCTTAGCAGGCGCAGGGATCTGAAGTCTGAGGGCCTGAAAAAGGCACTTTCAAAGTACACAACCTCTCTGAGAGTTGCAGATTATAACTGGGCAGGTTCTACAAATGTGGCAGGTACGTTCTGAAGGGAGGCTTGTCCTCCCAGATAGCCAAGGTCTACAATGAAGGGCTATACGTATTTGCATATAATACCCACTTCAGCTGAATTCGCACTCACTCAGAGCGAGTGTTTATCTGTTCATTCCTGCTTGGCAAGGATGAAAATTTGATGCACTTTAAAAAAGAATGCAGACACAGGAGATCTCCTAACCTTTGAATAGTTAAGAAAAATATGCTTGGAATTCCCGTATTTATTTTTATTTCCCCAGTCTGGGGCTTTATATTATATGTTAATATCTCATGTATAAACTGACATATTCTTAAGAGCAGAGCCTGAGACAAGACTTGTGTGCAGATGGTTTATTTGGGAGGTTTTTCCACACAGCAGAAGTGAGGGATTGGGGAGAGAATAAACCGATATTAGGGTCATGTTATTGAGGCAGGTTTTGTAGCAGGGATCTCAATTTCTCCTTAATCGCCTGAGATGCATACACACTACCTCCCAGAATTGACCACCTGAGGGGTAAGAGGTAGGCACAGTTATTGATGGCTCCTGTTCCCCACACCCTGATGATCACAGCTGGGGATGTTAACCCTGCACAGCCAAGCTACACATTTATGAACTGAGCAGGTTTTCACAGGGTCCAGGAGGCTCTAAGGCAGTGAATAAGAATGAGTCTGAGTTTGCACAAAATTCCTGAATTCTATGAAATAAGAGTTAGGCTAAGGGTAACCCTGTGTTCCCAGACCTGTGTATTCTAGCTCTTGGGGCATTCTAGCTAATGGGGACAATACTGCCCATCACAAAGTGACAATGAATTTTGGAAGGGACATTTAAACCATAGTAGATACATAATGTGTCCTGTAGAATAGAATCTCAACCCCGCTGATATCCCTAAGAGAACACCCTAGTTGCCTCCAGAGGATAGATATGGCAACATCAGTGATCGTGTGTTCACGGCTAATTATTGAGCTGCTTTTTCCTCCGAACACCTGTGTTCTGAGACAAGGTGAGGGAAAAGCCCAGTCTGAGCAGTAGGCATTTTTTTTAATTTTATTTTATTAAATCATAGCTGTGTACATTAATGTGATCATGGGGTACACCATACACTAGTTTCATAGACCATTTGACACATTTTCATCACACTGGTTATGCCCATCGATCCATGAATGGATTAATAAATTGTGATATATGTACACCATGGAATATTATGCAGCAGTAGGCGTTTTGTAAAACCTCTGGAGGTGCTGTTGTTCTGGAGAGCCCTACAATTAGGCCACGTCTTATATACTGACTTGACATCTGAAGCGGAAGAGCCCCAAGTGGCTTAATAACAAGCTCCCCTCCTTGCTCTGCCCACATACGCGAGATCCCCCTGGCCAAATAACTTGGCTTTTCAAAGAAACCAGGCACAGTCTCTGCCTATCTCTCAGTAATGGGTTTCAGATCTCTGCCAGCCTGTGGGATTATTCAAGGAAGCACCAGAGGTCATCCTATCCTCTTGGTACTACAAAGCCTGGCTCCCTAGTCCCTGGATGTTCTTTCTATTCCTGAGTGAAACTCCTATGTGGCCCCATGTGACATGTGATGTTCTCCTTCCCAGCTGTGAGTATACGGTTAATAATCTGCCATCTGTCTCATCTATCCTCCATCAGGTATTGGGAGTTCAGCTCTCCCCATAACCATAAGGTGTACAGGAAGTGACCAAAACTGCTGTTTACAGAAGCACTGCAGGCGGGAAAAGCAAACACATCAGACGTAGGGTCAATTCCAGAAAGGATAAGTTGCTGCCCCCTTCAGCGTAGCGGAGCTCCAAGGGGTGAGTCCTTCCCTTGAAAGATGGTATTATATTTAGACTCTGCCTGGCTCTCTGCTCCTGGAAGTCCATGCATTTAGCAGCAGCAATGGCTATATCAGCTTTGGTAAAAGCACAACCTGCATCTCTTCGACCGTAGCCGCAACATTCCTGGGTGCACTGAGGAAGCAGTGGAGCGGGAGGGAGAGAGGCAGGCGGTAACTACAGGGCGGCTGATGAGAGCAATCTCTTCAGCAGATGATTCTGCTGGACAGTAACGTGGCATACAGAGCCCCACGCACTTGGTGCTCCCTCTGTAAGTCCCCCATATCTTTGTCTCTTATCTTTCAAATTTGTTCCTTCAGGCCTTTTAACTAACCAACGAAACCATTTATAACTGCCCAAGGATTTATGTATATTTGCACCTGTGCACAAAAGAGATGGCCATGTGTACTGTTCAAATTTGCCCAGTGGAGAATTTCCCCTGACCCTCTCCTTTGGGAGAACCTGAATGCAGCCGAGTGGAGTAGAAGTCCATTTACAGCTGCTGCAACATATTAAGCTAACGTCTATGTCACCCAGGCCCAAGATGATTCCTCCTCTGACCACTAGTCACACCCAACAGGTCAAAGGTATAAGTTGACAGAGATGTATCCGTAGAACAGGGGTGATCTGTTTCTGTACCTTACTGATGCCTTCTGGATTTGCTCAGTCCTGATCCCAAATGTACCATTTTTGTTGTATGTTCCTAGGGATCAATGTGTCCATCCCTAGGCACACCACCACCCATAGTCATAGTGTTTGAGGGCCATCAGAGCTCAGAGACGCCACCAGTAAGCTGGCCGTGCAGATGGATACACACGGGTGCAGATGTGGTCTTGAAAGCCGTCTGTGGGGGGTGGTTCTGCATGGAGGCACAGCATGGAAAGGCCCTGTTTGGACAAATCTCCAGGAAGTACTCTGGTGTTAAGTGCTCATCAAGGTCCAGGCAGAAGCTGTTGGACTTGTAGCCCTGCACAATCTTGGGTGGGAGGTTGTCAAAGTTGTACTAGGTCTGGTTGTACATATTCCACTTGAAGCCTTTGTTAACATAGCTGAGTGACAGCCTCGTCGTTGCAGACGCAGTATGCTGCAGAGGGTGTAGAAGGAGAGAGACGGAGGGAGGAAACGTCCTCTGAAGGGGTCTGCCTGTGAAATGGAGGAAGGGTAGAAGGATGTTTGGAAGGGGATATAGAAGGGCTCACTTCCTTCTTTCCTTCCATCTGTCTTTCTTTTTCTTTCTTTCTGTCATTTCTCTCATTTCTTTCTCTTCCTTCTTGCATACAGAAGAGGCACCACCATTTTCCAGTGTTCATGGGAATAAGCCTATTTAAGAGCATGAGATTGTAATAAGGGGCAAGACATCAGATCATTTTTTTTTGTGTAATATCTCTCAGATGGGAAGAGAGCCCAGATATAGGAATTAACTGTAGACAAGAGGTTACATCTTTCATCCTTAAAGAAGCAAAGGAATCAGTAGGGTGGTAACAGAAAATTGAGAAAATTCTCCTTCATTGGGTTTTATTTCCCCTGTAAAGTGGAAGGTAAATTTTTGGGTTTTGTTTTTGTTTTGTTTTTTCCGAGAGTGAAGGAATGATGAAGTGGACTCAGTGGCGAAGGGAAAGGGGATATTTGTAATGAAATATCACAATGAAAAGAGGAAAAAAATCTCACCAGAAAGATAATTCTAGGTAGGACTGAGAATCCAAATAAGGTTGGAGACCAGTAATTCTTAAGGATTCTGTAGCTGTCATAATAGGCTAGTTACACTTCAGGAATAACTCCTGAACATCAGTAATTTAAAACAACGCCGAGGCATTTCTTCCTTCTGTCATATACCCACGACATGGGTAAGAGCTCTGCTCTCGGTGCAGTCCCTCATGAATGCAGGCTGATGCAGCCTCTGCCATTTAGATCATCATCAGCCAAAATAAATCTCACAGGTCCTGCCAACTTTATGGGGGTGGTGAAATGTCTCCAAGCAAGAGACCTAGAATACCTATGATCTGAACTAAAGACCACGTCTTTGTTGGAAGTTTGAAGTCTCTAGGAAGTTTCATCATTTTTCAGGAAAGGTAGAAAAGAAGGGTTAATGAAAATTGGGATTTTGATCATTGGTCTGGATGGATGTGAGGCAAGAGACATGAATGTTGTTGAAGATAAACTATGAAGTTCAGGTGGAAAGGGAAGGAAGCGAAGACAGAAGAAGTCTGATCAGAAGGAATAGTCAGCTGGAGGACTGGACTCTTTTTATGCTTAAAAGTGCCATGGGGGGGGGGGGGCAGCGCCTGTGGCTCAAAGGAATAGAGCACTGGCCCCATACACTGGAGGTGGTGGGTTCAAAGCTGGCCCCAGCCAAAATCTGCAAGCAAACAAACAAAAAAGTGTGCTGGGAATACGTAGGTGAGAGAGTGCAGAGGGTAGAAGGCTGTGGTTCAATTTAAAAGTTCAGTGGACAAATGATTGGGGCAGATGATAATGTTCCAGGTGGGAGCGGGAGGCATGGCTGAAATGATGGGAGGTGAAGAGAATGAAGTTCTGCTGGGAATTTTGATGCTATTTTAATACAAATGCGAGATCACCCATCTTGCAGAACATCCTTGTGGAGATAGTCATTGTGGCACCTGTGGTCCCTCCTCCTTCTTATCTAAAGGAAAGAAATCAGCATAGATTATAATTTAATTTTTACTTAACAGCCCGAAACAGAAAAAGAATTAACGTATTTCCTAGAAGAATTGCAGAACTCAATGGTAATGCCCCTGGAAATTTGTAATTCAAGCAAGAAATGGGGGAGCAAGGGCCATTAAAATTTAAATCAGAAAGTCACCTGCCAAAAATTAAGTGTGCATTAAGTCAGAGCTTGCACTCATTTAGAGGTAAGTCACATTTCTGTGACCTTTTAAGTGGCATTCTGGCGGTGTATTTTGCTGCTGTAGGGATCCTGGACAGCACTGGCAAGTAAGATGGAAGTGAGCATCCGGCCGCTAGGGCCACCCCCACTCACCTCGTCACGAAGCAGGCCTGGGGCCTGGGATCGGCCTTGTGGTTATCCACACTGGATGTGACCACAACATCCAGCTTCCAGAAGCACCATAGCTTTTGTTAGTAAAATGATTTTGGAAACCATGTCTCCATCTTTCTCCATTGATATTGGGTTTGAGTAATTAACTTATCAAAGTTGTATCATTAGTTTTAAAACATTCCATTTTGGCATTTTAATAAGTAGCCACAGATTGTTATTGACAAGGGTACAACTTGTATAAACCGTTTCCTTGACGAAATGCCTATTACTTTCTACAAAACAATAATATGGCCGTGTTATCATTTGAGAGATCACTACGTGCCAGGTACATGGCTAAGCTCATTTCCTTCTTCCACTTATTTAAATGTCATAATAATCCAGTGAGTTAGGTTTGTCTCTATTATTATTCCAGTTTTACAAATGAGAAAACTGGATCTTGGTGAGACAGAGTAATCTTACCTGAGGTCACATGGCTAGTAAGTGGCAGAGGCAGAATTTGCACCCAGGGACTCTGCCTGCAGGATGTGTCCTCAGAACTATGAAACAGCACTGCATTCTTCTTAAAGAAAAATTACTACCTACAAGAAAGAACACCCTGTCATCATCATAATCTATCTCCATTCTCGGTTCTCTCTTAACTCTTAAGAAGAAAGAGGTTAGTTTCATAGGTAGGTACGCCAGCCTGCGCCTGTATTCCCAGCTACTCAGAAGGCCCAGGCAGGAGGATCCCTTAAGCTCAGAAGTTCAGGGTCCAACCTGGGCGACACAGTGAGACCTTTACCTCTAAAAATAATTTTTAAAAGTTGTTTGTTTGCTGTATAGACTGGGAAGAGAAAAGCAATTGGTGTGTACTCCTCAGGGCTGCTTCCTCCTCAGCTTTCTCTTCCAAAACAACCTCCTACCCTCTTCCCATCTGCCTCTGAAGGAACTGTGTGACAGACTGGCCTAGAATGAGACCTGCCAGATGCAGGAAAGAGATGTTCACAGTTAAAAATACACCGTTTTAGTAAGGACCTGTACGTGTAAATGTTGAACAAATGGTATAAGTTTGAGTGGTGTCTCGTAGCATACATTGTCTGTGGACAGCAATTGGCTTTTTTACATTTTTTGAGTAGTCTTCTATGTTATATTGTTTTTTCACAAACACAGCCCTGATCCATGGAGACAGAGTAGGCTGTGGCGTAAGGAAGACTTGTGGATTTTCCCTTCTAGTGGACGGAAAAACTAGCTAAATACACATTATCTTTATTTTAAGCTTTTTCTTCAGGTGACTTACAATTTGGGGAAGAATTATTAAAAAGAGAAGGAGGAAAGGGGATCTGGTGTTTACTTCTCAGGGCATGTGAATTTGCCTTTGATTTTGTTGTTGCTGAAGACAAGCTTGTATAGAATCATAATACGTAAATGCAGATACCTGCCTAACATCCTGGCTTGACTACTCACTAGTGAGACTAAACCCAGGAGGAGAAATTTCACAGTATGAGACTCTGTAGGATGTCCAGTGAGTGGTGAAGATAGCCTTCTGGGTGAGATTGTTTAGGTGAGAAGTTCTCTTGAGAACAGGAAAAAAAAACAAAACGGAACATGTAAGTAAATTTCTAACTTCTATTGGCAAGAAAACTTCCCTCACACATTAATTTATGGAGCCTCAGTAAAAAAAAGCACAGAAAAGCTGATAAGATCCATTCAGTGGTTTTTATCTTCATTATTTATCTATAATTCATTGTTTCCAGAACTCATTACACACCTCTGCAGAACCCTAAAGGTCGCAGAAGCACATTATGGAAGATACTGGACTAGAGAAGCTGTGCGTGACAGAGACAGTGGAAGCCTCTGAAAGTCAGGTGCTACCACATTCCCAGAACCTTGACAGTTACCTGGGGTCATGTGAGTAGCTGGGGCCAGAGGTGACAGATGTCAGTTCCAAGCTGAAATACATATATATGAATATCAATAGACCTTTTTCCCTTCTTCCGCTGAAGCCTTAATGGGGGAGCTATGTCACAATCTGCAGGCACAGCCCCCACCAGCCTGGGTCACTGAGTGAGTGGGGAGAAGTCCTCTCTCACAACGCACTCTGGACTTACAGCACGAGAGAGAGGCACCGATGATTGCCCACACAACATAAACTAGCCTCATTGAACAATCCTGAAAAGGAAGTTTTTGATGTCTATTCTTTTTTTATTCCCTTAGTACGCTCTTCTCAAATCTGATTTCATTTAGAGGAATAAATAGTTTCAGCATGCTGAACACACCAGCTCAAGGGTACCAATGTGATTCTACTAAAATGATTTCATGGATGTGCTATGCAGTAATGTTTTGTAGGTCACAACATAACATTGCAGTCAAAATTATATGTTGGCTGTTGTACTCTAATTTCTGAGCAATTGACTGGTTTATTAAATAGAAAAGAATTCTCACACAAAATAATTTCTAAGTGAGTCCCATTGGTTATTATCCCATGTTAATGAGATTTCCAACTATATATATATATATATATATTTGAGCACCTGCTTAGACTTACAGAGAGTGAAGCACAGAGGTTCAGAATAGAAACTTCAATACCCAGTAATTTGCATTAAAAATCTGATTCTGTCACATCTTACTCAACCTCCCTAAGCTATAGTGACTAAGGCACGCTTCTCTGGTTTCTGTGGCTTGCCTTAGTCTCCTAACACAAAGCCTAGCATATGGTATATTGGCCAAAGGATATAAACTTTCAGTAATAAGATGAATAAATTCTAGAGATCCAGTGTACAACATGGTGATTATAGTTAATAATACTGTATGGTTTACTTGCAATTTGCAATAAAAATGTTTTTAAATTGACTGTGGTAATGGCTGTACAACTCTGTGAATATACAAAAGCCATTGACTCCTACGCTTTAAATGAGTGAATTGTATGGCATGTCAATTATATCTCCACAAAGCTGTTAAAAAAGGTTTGTGTGAAGAATAAGCAATGTGTAGTAAGTCTGACTCTTAGAATACAAGACAGATGTGCAAAAATTATAACTTTTAAAATAATTTATAAAATACCACTATTCCTGAATCTGAGGTCCTGTTCTTATGGGCCAGCTGCAAATTCTCTGAAAAATTAATTCCAAGGGTCCCTATCCTTCCCAGAATCCCAGAATTAGGAATGTTATCTGATGTCTAGCAAGAGGGAGCAGCGTCTCACAGCATTTCACACCTGCCCCTGGCATCACTGCTGCCCCCTGAACTCCCACAATGCCTGTGGCTTCTGGGCATGACTAAGCACAGGTAGGAACACTGAAGTCTGCTTCCTCCGTTACACCTCTCAGGACTCTGGTCTCCAAGGCTCAGCCGCCTCACCCCTTACTCATCTAGTGGAAGGTGTTTGTAATCTAGGGAGAATCTCTTTTTGCTGCCTCCTTCTACAAGCTTTACTGTGACATCCTAAAAACCAAAGTTAGTCTTGATGGCTCATAAAATCCACAGTTTGTCTAAATTACAGGGGCAGAAATGGATTAAACTTAAAGTATTTCCAGAAAGTAACAGAAATAATTCTGTTCCTCCAGTGCAGCAAAGGGAAGAACAAATAGAACAATTAAATTGCTATATTAGAGCATGCTGAAGGTTTCTATATTGTGACATAGTGATGCCATGAGTTAATGATATTAATAATAAGTTAGTAAGCTATTAGTAATTACTAATACTATACTAGTAATAAGTTAATACTAGACATTGGCTGGTTCTGACTTTGTCTTTGCCATGGTGTAAGGACAGGCTTTGCTCTTCTTTCTTATAAGAACCAAACTTCTAAGGAGATATTGATTTTGGTCTTCAGTTTCATGGAATGTGACAAACGGATTCATAAAATAATCAATCTGAAATTGTTTATAATACTTCATTGAGTGACTTTAGGTAAGAAACCAGGGATTCTTATTTTCTAGTTGCCTACATGAGTGGAAATAAATAATATTTTTTTTTCAACTTATTTCTTCATCAAAAGAAATGGAAGCAGAGTTTTCACTGAAGAAAAAGAGCTCTAGGGCAACATTTTTCATTGCAACACTGAACAGAAACAAGCCACTGTCCTGCTAAGAGCGCTCGGTAGAGAGAAGGAAGGCCTCCTTCCTGGAATGAATGGAAAGGCTTAGAAGGCAACACTCCAAACCACGTCCCTGTCGCACAGCGTAGCGGCTCCTTATGGTCTTTTTCCTCTACAACACGAGAAGGCTGGGTTAGACCAAAGGAGCTGGAAGACCGTCCACGTGTCGCTCATCCTACGATTGCTATACATACATGGTTGTGCAAAAGAATTGCATCAGTCGGTGTCCATTGAAGGCAGCATTTGTGGGATTAATAAACCACTCTTATAGGTCTTCTGCATCTTTTGTCATGAAGAGGGTAAGTTCTAGGCAGCTCAAAGCTGTGGAAAGAGCACTGAATTCAAACCCAAACCTCCCCATCCTTACCCTCACTCACTAGGAGCTAGCTCTGTTTCTACTTGACCTCTCCTTGGGTACAACAGGGATACCTGCTACCTTGCCCTACTCTTAGATCAAATCACTTTGTGAACTCTGTGGCCTACCAAATGCCATCTGGTTAGAAGACATACTAATGATTAAGAACATTTCTGTTTCATGTTTTCTTGTGAACTGAAGTCAATATTTGCTACAGCTCTCAGCACTGTCAGACCCAAGAAAATTCCAGCTGTCATTTTTTGGGATATCTATTTGTGTTTTATCTCTAGTAGCTGGAAGCACTGGCTGATTCTCCTTTGTAGTTTTAGATGAATGAGCTTCTTATCTGACATCTAGGTATTTCACATTCTCCTAAGCCAGTTTGCTGTGAATAGCTTCAGTTTTTTCCTAACTAAATTTTTAGAGGTCTCCAACTCTTCTGCTTTCTGCTATGGAAGAGCCCACAATGAATCCTGGAACTGCTTTTTTTCCCCTGAAAATGCTCTTTGGGGGGAGATCCAGATCAAAACTAAACATAAATGATGAAAATGGTGGTTTAGTGCCCAACTTTCATTTTCAGCATTCTTTTCCCAGGCCATATTCATTTGTTATCTGGCCAAAAGGAAAAACAAGTATAAAAGAAAATAAAAGGAAGGCATTATCCCCCCATAAGTCACAGCCTGAAACATAAATGGACTAAACTTCATAAAAATGTTTCTAGGTGAGCTTCGAAACCACAATCTAATTTCTAAGACTCTATACATTTTGTTGGGCTTTTTCCATATCGTAATGTGTCATTCAAAGTGGCTTCGTGGAAAACCAGAGACTATGTTTGAAGACCTTCATTCATTCATCATCTGCAAGGAACCTAAAGAAGGAACTGAGGTGAGAGGGAGACGGAGAGTGAGCGAGAGCACGCCCTGCCCTCAAGGGTGCCCCTAGGAATGGAGAAATTAGACTATATTTCTCTCCAGCATCCTTCTAACATCATGTACCTATCACAACCCTTTGAGGGAAGTTTGAACATTATCTCCATTTTTCAAAGAGGAAACTGAGGCACAGAGAAATTGGGTAACTTGCCTAAAGTCACACAAGTTGTAGACGGCAGGTCAGGATTCAATTCAGGCATTTTTGTTGCAGCATCTGTGCTCTTAACTTTGCCTTTGCCTGCTCGTTGACAGTCACTGTCACTGCTTTGCCCCCGGCAAGTATTTCAGATACTACATCGAAACCTTCCAAATTCCCACAGCTCTAAACAGTAAGTAGGCAATTATCTCTTCCAGTAATTTCTAAGCCCAAGCATATCTGAGACATTTTAATATCATGGAACATCATTGTCCACCAAGAGGGTGATTTGGTGCATTTTCAGTTTTTACTCTAAAAATCTGTTTTCTCTAAGTGTTTTCATGCTTTCTGTACTGCTGTCAGTAACATAATCAGGGAAAGGCGACAAGCTAACAGGGGGCGTTCACTTTGTCTAGCTCATTAGTCATGTTTTCTAGATTCTTCAATGATCTCATTCCAAAAATAGCTGCTCAATTCCGTCAACATTCCATTATTCCACAAGACCAATGTTCAGGATTGTGATTTGACATGTGGTTGATGGCAATGCAGCAGATGCTATAGAATTTGGATATATTTCCAACAAAACAGCCACCATTGGCAACAATTAGTGTTTATAATGTTTGATAGTGTAGTTGAGGAAAAAAAGAGACCATTCAACTTTCCACACATTCTTTCAGGCAATTAGGTGTTACGAAATATTGCTCTTATTAGAGTATCAGCCCACTGCCTGCTTCCCTTCTCAACATTCATTCATTACTCCTACCAAATAACTATCTCTCTCTCTCCTCTCCTCTCCTTTCTGAAATATGGGCACACAACCTTATGATAAGATTATATGAATAAAATTAAACAATAAAAATAGACCAACACATTATTAAACACAATAGATGCTGAAATAACTGCTGCTGTCAAAATCTGACCATGCCTCAAGAGTTGTGTCACCCCTGAGCCCTGGGCATCACATCCCCACTTCCCGAGTCCAGAGGAGAGGCTATCATCTCAAATGTGCCCTCAGCCCTTTTAAATGTTGATGTCTACACCTTCTTTCAAAAAGTGGAAACTGCAGACCCCTCGCTTTGTGTCTTTTCCCTTTTATACAGTAACACTTTCTCCTGTCCCTAGATTTCCTTTGTTGAGCAAGGAGCCTCTTCCAATCTCTTGAGGTCTCCATAAACTTTTTCACGATACATACTGGCTTCCTTTTCATTTTGGAAACATGTGACCAAATAGAATGTAGACAAAGTGATGTATATCAGCAGTAACCAACCTTTTCGGCATCAGGGTCTGGTTTTATGGGAGACAACTTTTCCATGGATGAGGGTTACGGGGTGTTGTTTCAGGAAAACTTAAGTACGTTACACTTCTTGTGCACTTTATTTCTGTAAGTATTACATTGCAATATATCATAATTTTACAACGTGCCATAATGTAGAATCAATGAGAACCCTATGCTTGTTTTCCCACAACTAAATGATTCCAAATGCTAGCATCACCACCTCAGCTCCACTTCAGATCATCAGGCATTAGATTCTCAGAAAGAGCATGCAGCCTCGATCAGTGTGGTAGGTGTGCACTCCTATGAGAATCTAATGCTGAGGATCTTGCTGCTCTGACAGGAGGTGGAGCTCAGGCAATGATGAGAGCTATGGGGAGTGGCTATGAATACAAATGAAGCTTCACTCACCTCCTGCTGTGCAGCAGGGTTCCTAACAGGCGATGGATGGGTACCTGTCCATGGCCCAGGGCTTGGAGACCACAGATGTACATGACTTCTAGGCCTGGCCCATAAGAAAAAAACAAAACCCTTCTGTGTATGACTCTGCTTTTTTCTCCATCTACCAGCAGGATCAACAGGATTCAGGGTATCAGTGAGCAGCTCTGAGGCCCCAGGGGACGGTGGGACAACAGATGTAAGAAGCGTGGGTTCCCGAATGGCTGTGTAGAAAAGGGTCACCTCCTCCCCATACAACCCACTTTGAAATGTAAAGACAGTTAGTTTCAGCAGATAGCTCACATAGCTTTCCTGTATGCTTACATAAGAGTTGTATAATCTAATTTAAATGTTATGTTGTCCTTTGGATCAGATTTAAATAAGCTTCAACATCACTTAAAAATTACTCTGTCACCATGCCATGGAGAAAACTAAACTGAGTTTTCTCAGTTTGAAGCACAAATGCCATAAAGTGAAATAAACCCAAACTAATTTAGACCAGTTTAAAAATTTGATTTGATGTACCATAGCTCGTCCATCAATAAACGGAGTGGAGTGCAATATGTTTATATTATCTTCCCAAATTCTACGTCCTATTTTTATGGGTCTTCAAGAGCTTTGTCCCAACAAGCTTGTTTTGTAATTCTGAGTTCCTTCAGAAAGTGGCTTCATATTTAAAATGTCATGTTTCATTGTTGCTAAGCATCCATTTGGTGCAAATTAATAATAACACAAACACTACCTCCAAAAGTCATAAACAGGATGGGGCTGGGAAGAGGGGTACTAGAATTACTGCCCTCTGACTTGAAAATACCGGGAGGCTTCATGCGTGAATCTCTACAACAGGGGTTTTCTTTTCTGTTTTGGCTTCTGTTCTGGTAAATAAGAAAGTAAGAATGGCAAATTGTGAATGTTAAGTTCTCAGAGGTTGATTAACTCTTCTGTAATACAGTGTGAAAGGCTCATCTGCAGAAGGTAAAAGCTGGCAGGTGATGAAGGATGGCAGCCCCAGGACTGAGTTCACTGCAGTGTGAAAGGAAAAGAAAGGACTCGGCGCTGTCACATGAGCCCTGGGACCCACAAGTGGAGCCAAGGGTCAGTTACCAAAAGGGTGACACATGTGGGAACCTGAACCAGAAGGCAGCTGCCAAACCGAAAGATTACACAATGGAGGAGTGAGTTCAGGCCTAACAAAGATGCAGCTAACCCCGGTGACAGTTTAGGGAGAATCTCAGGTCAAATTCATGTAGCCCACGTGAATCCCAAGCAGAAGGCTCGCCCTTACTATTCAGCTCCACCCCGCAGGCTTGATGGGCCCTGAGGGCTTCTGCATATTCGGAGTGGGGAACAGAGGAAGTGGAGGGGCAGGAGGTACTAACAGCTAACACACGGCAAGTCAGACCTGGCAGAAGCAAAGGCACAGGGGATTACCAGGTAATGTGCTGATTTCATGCTGCCCCTACAGGACGGAAAGCTGATGTGAGCTGAGTACAGGAAATGCACAGGGCCCACAAGGTGGAGTCTGGGACACTAAGCTGGCTCCTCCCGGGGCCCTGGCTGTGGCTGATGGAAGACGTTGATGGAGTAGAGCTGGTCATCTTCCCACACTAGCCTGGCTCCTCCCCCGTCTCCCCACATCATGTAGTCTCCTTTTCTCTCTTTCCCCCATGACATTTCTTCGTTATTTCTCCTTCATCCTTTCTCTTCCTCTGTCAGAGAATCCTTTTCTGATCCAGGGGTTGGAGGGAACAGAAGACTTTCTAATTCTCAAGTTTTATTTTTCTCCCATTTCTTTGGCCAAAGCAATGCACACACCCCAGCCCACTATCAATGTAGTGAGCATTACAGCTCGCTTTCAGGGACCAGCCTTCGTCCCAATGGCACCTCCTTCCAACTCAGCTGCTGTGGGCAGGATTGGACCTGGAGATTGGTGAGAGGCCAAGTTACTCTGGATGGAGGGGTCAAGGGAGCAGAGGGAAAGCATTTTGATTTGAGAATGGAAAGAAATATTGTGGCCAGGCACAAATCTCAGGAAGATTTTGGCCTCTGTGAGGAAATGAAAAGAAGGCACATTTGTTAACCTTGGCAGAAAGATTAGTAAGTATTAACTCATAACAAATTTAGTTAATAAATGACCTGCTGTTTTGATCAAGTTCACTTAAAAGGGACAATTGTTACTGGCTTATTATATCCAACAGGAACTGTGCACCTTAGTTTTATGGATTGGGGTGGAAATGACAACAGAATGCAAAAAAGAAATCTTTGGGGAAAAGTGTATTGAATGAGCAAGGAGACCTCTGTAATTACCTAGACTTTGGCAAATACTACTTGAAGGTCAATTGAAGAGTTTCAGTCTATCTTTAAAAGGAATCTTCTTCTTATTCCTGATGATGGTGGTTGTTTTTGTGCTACTTCAGTTCCTTCTCCTCCCCCTCTTCTTTCCCTCCTCTCCTTCCTTTTCTCCTCCCCCTCTTCTTTCCCTCCTCCCCTTCCATTTCTCCTCCCCTTCTTCTTTCCCTCCTCTCCTTCCTTTTCTCCTCCCCCTCTTCTTTCCCTCCTCCCCTTCCATTTCTCCTCCCCTTCTTCTTTCCCTCCTCTCCTTCCTTTTCTCCTCCCCCTCTTCTTTCCCTCCTCTCCTTCCTTTTCTCCTCCCCCTCTTCTTTCCCTCCTCCCCTTCCTTTTCTCCTCCCCCTCTTCTTTCCCTCCTCCCCTTCCTTTTCTCCTCCCCCTCTTCTTTCCCTCCTCTCCTTCCTTTTCTCCTCCCCCTCTTCTTTCCCTCCTCCCCTTCCTTTTCTCCTCCCCCTCTTCTTTCCCTCCTCTCCTTCCTTTTCTCCTCCCCTTCTTCTTTCCCTCCTCCCCTTCCTTTTCTCCTCCCCCTCTTCTTTCCCTCCTCCCCTTCCTTTTCTCCTCCCCCTCTTCTTTCCCTCCTCCCCTTCCTTTTCTCCTCCCCCTCTTCTTTCCCTCCTCCCCTTCCTTTTCTCCTCCCCCTCTTCTTTCCCTCCTCTCCTTCCTTTTCTCCTCCCCTTCTTCTTTCCCTCCTCCCCTTCCTTTTCTCCTCCCCCTCTTCTTTCCCTCCTCCCCTTCCATTTCTCCTCCCCTTCTTCTTTCCCTCCTCTCCTTCCTTTTCTCCTCCCCCTCTTCTTTCCCTCCTCTCCTTCCTTTTCTCCTCCCCCTCTTCTTTCCCTCCTCCCCTTCCTTTTCTCCTCCCCCTCTTCTTTCCCTCCTCCCCTTCCTTTTCTCCTCCCCCTCTTCTTTCCCTCCTCTCCTTCCTTTTCTCCTCCCCCTCTTCTTTCCCTCCTCCCCTTCCTTTTCTCCTCCCCCTCTTCTTTCCCTCCTCTCCTTCCTTTTCTCCTCCCCTTCTTCTTTCCCTCCTCCCCTTCCTTTTCTCCTCCCCCTCTTCTTTCCCTCCTCCCCTTCCTTTTCTCCTCCCCCTCTTCTTTCCCTCCTCCCCTTCCTTTTCTCCTCCCCCTCTTCTTTCCCTCCTCTCCTTCCTTTTCTCCTCCCCTTCTTCTTTCCCTCCTCCCCTTCCTTTTCTCCTCCCCCTCTTCTTTCCCTCCTCCCCTTCCTTTTCTCCTCCCCCTCTTCTTTCCCTCCTCCCCTTCCTTTTCTCCTCCCCCTCTTCTTTCCCTCCTCCCCTTCCTTTTCTCCTCCCCTTCTTCTTCCTTTCCTCTTTCCCTCCTTCATTCTTCTCTTCTCTTCTCCCCTTCATCCTCTTCCTCCTTTCTTCCTCCTCTTCCTGCTCCTCTTTCTTTTTCTTCCTCCTCTTCTCTTCTTTCCTTCTTCCTTATTATTCTTTTCCTCATCACTATTTATTCTACCACTTTCAAATGTATTAGGGTGTTTGGTCATTTCTCAAGGGATTCTTTCAAACATACCTTTTTAATAAATGAAAATATATGCTGATAATGTCCATTAGGATTGCATTTGACTGTATATAATGGAAAAATCCAAAGTAACAGTGATATAAACGTGTAAGGCCTCATTATTATACATTAAAGAAGTCAGAGCCCCACAGTCCAGGACTGGTTTGATACTTCATGGTGTCATCAACCTGACACATCAAAGGGCAAAAAGACTTGATAAGGTCATATATTAAGTTAGTGGCAGAACTTGGACTGCTGGAAAACAAGACAAATTTTGTAACTTGAACAGTAAAACTCCAAGTGATTTCCAAATTTAACTCATTTTGCACTTGCCTTTATTCTCATTTTCCTCTTTCCTCATTTCTTTTGAATCCTTTCTTTGTTTTATCTTCCCTTTGCAGCACCCATATAATGAAATACACCACTTGGTCTTATTCATCAGGGAGATAGCAAGTGTCAGAAATACAGAAGTCGCTGCCTATGAGGTGCTGCAGGCAGCTGCTGATGGCCCTGAAAAGATCTGTGCGGGGTATTAAGAAGCATAGCCCAGAGCTTGGAAAGGAAGCATAAATGCAAAACCCAATTAGAGAAAATTCTCATGGTTCAAAATGCAAGAGCCTATTGACTTAAGTCATTTTGGGGTGCTTCTGGCTATTTTTCTTTATTAATAGCTATTGGATTATACTAATACCAAGTAGACAGAGAGTATGGTAGAAAGAATGTGGGTTTTACTTCAGATCTACTGTGCTTATATCAGACACTACGTATCTACAAGCGTCTTGTGAAAACTATCTTCCTAACCTCACTTTCCTCATGTGTTAAATGGAGGTAGTCATCCCCACTCCACAGCGTGGTTTTCGGGATTAAATGAGACAATGTATAGGAACTTCGGGACCTTCAATTTCAAGCAAATAACTATAAACTACAAAACAACCCAAGTCATATGAATATGCTGTTTACAAAATTAGGTAAATTAGTTATTGATAATTTGAATTTTAAAGAATAGCTAAAATTGTTTAAAATATGACACCCCCAAAGGAAATCCAATTCAAGGAGTGAACTGACATCTTACTCAGAGTTCAGTAAAGTTTTGATGAATGAATGAATGCGTAAATGAATGAAACAACATTCTATTCTATATGTACTGGGCCCTGTAGCAACTACCGGAAATTTAGTATCCAACTTTCATGAATCTTAGATTCTAAGTCTACATAAACCAATAAAATGATTTCAAATAATGGTTAAGTGCAATGAGGAAAATTAAACAAGATTGTATAATAAAAATTGACCCAAAGAACGTGAAGGGGGCAAAAAGAGCTTTAGATTGGATAGTCGGAGATGTCCTGAGTGATAGGAAAGAGCCAGTCATGGAAAGATCTAGAGTTGGTGAAGATTTCCTCAACAAGCACTATCTATATGGATTTGAATACATCAATAGAAATCTATGTAGCTCATTTTGCAAGCATTTTACTCAGTTATTGGCTAGTTATAGGTGTACAGGTGTATATGAGGCTTCCATCTGAGATCCTACAAACCTTGGAAGTCCTGAGACTTTAGAGTCTCCAAAGAATTAACTTTGAAATTTTTTTTTGACATAAGAGGACATTTTAATGCCAAAATATTAGGAAGCACATAATAAAATAACACTAAAAAAAAAGAGTCAAATAAATCTAGCTTTATGTTAAAAAAAACTTCACTGTTCTGTGTTCCTTTTTTCTCATTTCAAAGCAGTCTAGTGGCCACATCACCCCACATGGGCACCATGTCCATGCCCCATGATTTGGGAACCTGCTCTTCCAAGCAGCCACTTCGTAAATATTTGTTGAAATACTGAATTCCAGACTCCAGCTACATCTTCCTGAGCAAGACTGGGCCTGCAGCCTGTGATGGTGGGGTCTTCAGCCAAGTGTGCAGCATTCCTTAGTCTCACTTGTGGCTCTGTGCTTCCACACAAAGCCAGGAGGCCTTTTGGACAGAGGAACACAGGAAGCAGCATAGCAGCCTGGATGGGGACAGACCTGGATTTGAATCTTGACTCACCAGGTGCTCCATCACTCTACGCCTCAGCTTTCTCATCTATAAACCAGAGATGTTGACAACTAGCCATGATCGAGGTGATAGTGGTCTGTGGGGTATGGGTCGTGGATGTGGCCCACGGTGTAAATCCTCCGGTGCTCACAGGATGTGGGAGAAGAGATTGTCCGAGTAGGTTGTTCCCTCTTCTGAGAGGAGTTAGAAGAACTGTCTGTTGCTGTTGTAAAAACATCATCGTCGCCAAGCTCAGCTTCGTTATGGATGGTGGAAGATGATGTTGTTGAACCTTCTATAAGGTCTTCGATTGCTTTCCTCACTCCCCTGTCAAAGGCTCGAGAATCAGCAGGGCTTTGGAAAGTCAGTCCAAACTTCCTATATCGACCTTCCAGTGATGAAACGTTGGATTGGCTTTGGTGTAGACTAAGTCCTTTCTTACATAGCATTCCAATACCACCAGGTTGTCTTTCTGTTGTTCACCATGGATGAGAAAGCCGCTGTGTCCACTGCCTTCAGGGTGCACGACCTTACAGACCCCGGCGCGACTGATCCTGCCTCCTTCCTGTGGGAACCATCCCCCGCTGGAGTCATCTCTGGTCATAACCATAGCCTTGACACGCACAATATAGCTGTCATCGTCCGGGTGTGTTTCTTCGGTCATTTTCTTGTTCACCTAGATGCCTGTCCCGCGGAGGGCAGCTTTGCTCCCTTCATCTTCCTGTCCACTCACCCCCCTCAACTTTGAAATTTTTATATTGGGAAGTATTTTCTAAAGGATATCCCAGGAAATATAAGAAGATAATAGTAGATGTACTTGTCAAAAAAGAAAATAAAAAGTTCTTTTGTCAAAATACACTTCGGGACCCGGTCTATGAACTGGGTGCATTAAAGTCTTGGAGAAGTTCTAAAGCAGAGTAACATGTTTTAGGTATTCCAATGTTTTCCTGACATTTAAAAAATTCATTTTTTCCCTCTTTCTGTACACTTATTAACATCAATATGCATCTTTGGAAATACTGTTATATTATAGAAGATAAAGCTTTGGCACAAAAGGAAAAGGTAAAAGATAATCCTTGGGTGGGCATGGTGGCTCCTGGGTTCAATCCTTGGACTCTGGGAGGCTGAGGTAGAGGAGTTTGAGACCAGTCTGAGTAAGAGTGAAAGCCCTATCTGTTTTAAAGTAGAAAAAAATTACTTGGATGTTATGGTGTGTACCTATAATTTTAGCTTGGGAGGCTGGGGTAGGAGGAGCCCTTGAACCCAGGAGTTTGAGGTTGCTGTGAGCTAGGCTGACACCAGGGCACTCTAACCTGGGGCAACAGATAGAGACTCTATCTCTAAAATAAAAAAGGAAAAGATAATCCTTTGGCCATAAACCTTGCTATTACAAAATGTCCTATTTATACAAACTTATCAGAAACTTAAAATAATTTCAAGATATTATATTTACATGCATTACCTACTTTGGCTAAACTCATTGACCTGAGTTAAATTTAGTGTTTTGGTTGCTGGAGGTTTTCAAAGTTGTTCTGCTCTAACAGTGGAATGTATTTGGGCTTCCTCTACTTCTTCCCGAGAGTTAACAATAGGCATGCAGATCTGTTTCGTATTTTGTCTTGGTTTGTTTTGTTGGCATAAAGCAAGCAGTGGGTCATGACGGAAACTTCATGAACTTTGAACATGTTAACACCACCCTTAGCTCCATCACTCCATCACTTACAAGAGATGATTTTAGGCAAATTATTCAAACTCTCCAAACTTCACTGTTCTCATCTGCAAATGCAGGTTGTAATAGACATATCCTACTTTCTGGAGGACAAGTCAAGCTGGTGTCAGGGGCTTGGAGGAGAGTGTCATTCTAGTCCCTTTCTGAAATGTTTTCCTGGGGACAATATATTTTTCCCTCTGAAAGTCTTTTTAAACTCCCACTGGAGTTTGGCTGGGAAACACAGAATGTTTACTGTTTGTTTCTACAACGATGACCCATGGAGTGCTTATTTAATGAATCAATGAGGCAAAATTAGTGCCCTGTGTTATAGGTGTGGAATGAGCTATTCAGTCAAAGTCATGTCATTGCATGATGTTCTAAGCCAGGACTTGTCTAGATACTTGACTTTGCTATCTCACCTGAATCAAGCTGACAGGAATCCCTGACCAATGAAAGAGAGTCTCTCCTTCGCTCCCTAAAATGTTCTGAAGATATAAAAAATCTCAGCAAGTAAATGATTGAATTCATCACATCAGCTGTTTAATAATAACCATGGACCTCCTCCAACTGTGTTCCCACTAGTACCTCATGGAGAGGATCAGCCTAGCACTTGGATGATTACACTATTTCCAGTGGACCACACACAACCAAATGCAACAGTATAACGTTGGCAATTATAACTGATTAAGTTAAGAACACCATTTTAGATGATTGTTTAACAAAAATATTTTTAGGCCTCAGAGAATGTCCATAAGGGATTTTAAGCCCGCTTGCAAAGAGCGCTACTATATCACAGAATGTTCTAAGTTCTCAGGAACAGCCTCATAAGTCATTCCTAATATTAACCCAAAGTTGAACTGGTGGTATGTTCCCTTGGTGTGACTGTGTAGTCTTAATCTTAATGTTGATTTTAGAGCTGTGGAATATAAAAATGGAACCATACTTTTGGCATGCAGAGGAGGAGGCTGTGCGTCATGGGGAACTAGGGGATTTGAGGCATTCCACTGCACATTCTCCCTTCCAGGATGCTTTGCCTTTTGATAGGAAATGGGTTTAATTGTTGAATGCATTCTGTTTCATCATAATGCTACAGAAAAAAATAAAACATGAGCACAGTAGGAAGGAGCCTGGACTTGAAACGCCAGAGATTTACTACAGGTTCTGGTATGATGCTGCCATTTATCTACGTTGGACAAGTCACTCCCTGACTTTTATTTTGGTCTTCCATAAAATGAAGATTTCCTAGATTATTTTCAAGATGACTTCCAGTTTTCTGATTCTATTGTATCATAGTCCAAAATTAATTTTTGGCTTTTTTCTAATTTGTCAAGACATTTAGGTATCTTACTTTTACAAGATTGAACAATTAAATGTGCAAACTTATCCCAGAAAAGGTGCTACACACCTCATTGCTGAATTTCACTACAGTCACCTTGAAGTACTCCCCTTGGGAATCTGTGCACCAATGTCAGTGTCTAGCTCACCATTAAAAACGATTTTGGAACAGCCATCAGAGCTGTTGTCGTATGAGATCTGACAATTAAGTTTGTGAGTTCTTCCTAGAAAAAGTGCTTTGAAGAGTGGATAGGTGCTGGCATTGGTGCATAGCTTCTCAAGGGGAGAACTTCAAAGATGACTGTAGTGATATTCACTAGTGATAAGCCATCTTGTACTTTTTCTAGGATGAGTTCATGAACATAATCGTCAGACTTCCTAAGCTTCTTCACCAGTTTGCTTTCTGTTAAGTCTTTTACAAAAAGCTCAAGTTATTCCAGTGTCCACAGGGCTCCTACTGGAGTATTTAGGGAGAGGTTAGTTGGTGTTTGTGATGGTAAAGGCAAAACATCCCTTTCCCAAATCACAAAGATCATGAGGTTGAGCCTTCAGGTCAAAGTGTTGGTCTTTGTCTATACCTAATACAGCCACCACACTGAGTTCCAGTTGCTGGCAAAGTACACTTGATCAGTAACTGGTGACTCTTTGATCAATAAAAATTGTCTTTTACTATCTTTGTGACCTGAACAATATGTAGGCATTACTGGGACAGTGAGAGAAATTAAAGTCGTTGTCTCTATTACTAAGGTCTTCATAATTCAGCTAGAGTGAAAAGGCTATGCAGAGAACCAGGCAGTAACATAGACAAGAAGATAGTGTGAAGGTTCAATTGTGTGACTGAAAATTTGTGCAGTGGCCGGGTGCAGTGGCTCATGCCTGTAATTCCAGTACTCTGGGAGGCTGAGGTGGGTAGATTGCCTGAGATCAGGAGTTCAAGACCAACCTGAGCAGAATAATACCCCATCTCTAAAAATAGGTGGGTGTTGTGGTAGGTATCTGTAGTTCTAGCTACTCAGGAGGCTTAGGCAAGAAGATCATTTGAGCCCAAGCGTTTGAGGTTGCTATGATGCCATTACACTCTACCAAGGGGTCACAAAGTGAGACTCTGTCTCAAAAAAAAAAAAAAAAAAAAAAAAAGAAAGAAAAAAGAAAAGTGCAGGAAAATTCTTAGAAGGGAGTACTTATTGTGGAAAATAATTTATATAATGCTGCATGGAAACATTGCTAAACTATTAATAGTGGAAAGAATCAGGTTGGGAATGGCAGGTGTAATGACTGAGGAAAGTCATAGGGAAAAAAATACAAAAAAGATATGGGTAGGGATTGGTTTGCCATTATCTCATCTTGTGAACTGAACCTTGCCAAACAATGGCTCCAAAGGGAAAACGTGAATTGCTAGACATACATCCAAGAATGAAGAACTTTCCTGAAACAAAAGGGGAAGGAAATTCACACAGGAAGGTACAATTCTATCTGAAATTAGAAAATCCAGTAATTAACTTGACTTTTACTTAGCAATTGTAATGGTTGCATTTATCCCAGGGACCTTCTTGAAGCATCAAGATGGAAAGGTGGCTGTGGTTAGTTCAAGTCCCATGAGTCTAGAAAGGTTCCAGTCATAGTAATTTTCTTTTTTAAACTAGAAGGGACACTGCGATTACTCACATCTTCATTTATAATAGGGAAGTCTATAATCGGAGAAGTCTAAGTGACTCATCCAAGGTCATCAAAACCATTTGTATATAAGAGTTGGGTTCTAATTTTACTATCATGTCCTTCTTTTAATGAAAAATGTTGATATTATTTTTCCCAACCATCATAATGATAAAATCCCTTCCTGATCCTATCTAAACATAATTATTTAGCATCTTATATGTACCCAAAAATTACACAAAGAATACATATTTCTTGTGGAAACATTTAAAAAAAATACAGGTAAGCACAAAAAGGAAGATGAAAGTCACTTGCAATTCTGTCCTCAGAGAAAGCCATGTGCTCTTCCTGTGCATTATAAACACATTTTTATTCTAAAAATGGTATTTTACTATTTTATTGTGTGCTGGTTTTCATGTAATAGTTGTAAGCAAGTTTTTATGTGAATGCATATAATTCTATGTCTTCATTCTTGTTGGTACCAAAAAAAAAAAAAAGGAGTTGGAGCCATTCCTGGTGAATGGCTTAAACCCATTGTGTAAAATGAAGTTTCTCCAAACTCCTGACCTTGCTTGAAAAAAATGCATTTGGCTGTAGATACACAGAAATGTGAAGCTCTTCCCCTTTTAAAAACTGATGGTATTATCAACTCCTATTTTAAGCTTGTTTATGGAACTAGAATAATACTGAACATAGATATACAAAGGTGATTACAGCAGTTCAAATTTGACCTTCGAAAAATCTTTCCCTGTATAAACAAAGTCTGGAATGTTTTAAAACTTCTAAGACAGTCAATTTCCTTTTTTATTTATCATATACCCAAGTCAACAAGGAATGTACATTATATTTCAAGAGTAAGAAATGAAAATGCTTTGATTCCTTAACCACATGTGGAGGATGAGTCTTTGGACACTAGGGCAGGTTCCTTGCCTCAAACCCAGTGGCTCTGCTGGACTCTGAGGAACACCGCACAGCCTCCCCTGACTTCTCTGCATTGATAAATTTGCTCCATTAGGCTGTTTCTTCACTGACCCACACCCATTCTGATTTCCTTCCCATTTCCATATGTTTATACCCATAATGTAAACCCAGGGATTATCTGTCCTCTCCTTTTCCAGGCCCAGCTGCCCGGTTCCCCAGTGCAGCCATCCTGGTGATTCATCCTTATACCTTTACCTGGAACTCACTGGCTCTGAGAGTGCAGCTGGCATGGTGGAGCATGTCCACTCTGTTTCTTGGTTTTTGTATCTCTGCTAAGCCTGAGAGGTCCTTTAGGCAGATGCTGTGTTTCAGCTTTCATTTATCTTTTACATAGCAATGTGTGTATATTGCATATTTAAAAGTCAGGAAATGTTTATTGATTTATGAATGATTGAGGGAGGGAAGAAAATCCTATTTCTGCCTTTTTCTTCTTACTTGTTAAACCTTAGAAAATTTCCTTAACCTCTGAGAGTCTTTCCACTCTTGGAAATAAAGTGAAACCACCTACCCTATAAGGTTGCCATAAAAGAGAAAGGTTCACAAATGGAGTCAACAAATGACAGCCATCATCGGAAGGATCAGTGGGTTTCTTTCAATTCATTAAAGACCAATGAAATTAAAATATGACCCAGGCTCTATAATAATTACAAATTCCAACCCTCAGAACCATGTCCAGCATTCTCAAAAGTAAATATATATATACTTACACCTGGTGTGCACATGTAGCATATAATAACTGCTTACATATGGTGCATGTATACAGGATATAATATATACTTAGATATATTAAGTATAGTAAGATAGTATATATAAAAGATGGCTTTATGTATATATGTTGTTACTACAGCCTACAGCCTACTCTCAAGACTGGAAATAAGTATGTTCCCTTGAATGTTCTAGACTTCCTTTACCCTAAACTTTATACTCACACACACGTTTGCATATGCATGTAAAAATTCTTATGTTCTATACGTTTGAATGAGTGGTACACATGTGAGTAAGTGTCCATAATTATGCACTATATTACATGGCGTATGTCCAACTCAGTGAAAACTTTTTGGTTGCAAGTGGCCTAAAAACACTCAGACTGACTTTAAGAGGGGGACACGTATATTGCAGATGCTGCTACAGTGTCGTAATTTAATTAGTCTTGTAAACATAAAATACACTTCCCATGGCTGATATAGAAGGAAATATCAAGGCAAATGAAGGTTTTGGAGCTCTTAGAATGGAATCCAGAGTAGGTAAGTTGGTAATGGTGGTAAGAAATTTTAAAAACTGAAGTTTTAAAGGGTACAGGTATTTGAGAGAGGGTTGGAAAACACATCAAGGAGGTGGTGACTCAAAAAGCTTTAATGCTTCTGAAAAGTAAAAACTGCAAAGCGTCGGATTCACTTTCTCTTACGTATGGAGTTTCATAGCAACAAATGTGATTGGATTTGGGGGATCTTATTTGCAAATTTAATATATGTGAATATAAAAATAGTTTCCTCTACTTTTGAGTCAAATTCAGAAGGAAGGAAGGAAAGAAAGATGGAAGAAAGGCAGGAAGGAAGAGAAGCAGGAAGAGGAGAAAGAACGAGGGGAAAGGGAGGAGGGAAGAGGAAGGGAGGGAGTGACAGAATCGGGTTACGAACATAAATTAGGTTTGGGGCGGCCCCTGTGGCTCAGTCGGTGGGGCGCCGGCCCCATATACCGAGGGTGGCGGGTTCAAACCCGGCCCTGGCTGAACTGCAACCAAAAAATAGCCGGGCGTTGTGGCGAGCGCCTGTAGTCCCATCTACTCGGGAGGCTGAGGCAAGAGAATCGCTTAAGCCCAGGAGTTGGAGGTTGCTGTGAGCTGTGTGAGGCCACGGCACTTTACCAAGGGCCATAAAGTGAGACTCTGTCTCTACAAAAAAAAATAAAAATAAAAATAAAAATAAAAATAAAAAAATAAATTAGGTTTAGATCCAAATAATTAAATACCATTAACATTCAGATTAAGTTGTAAAAGAAGCAAGAAATCTGAATGTGAGGAGAATCCCCAGACTTTTAAATAAGTATATTACACAACATAACCTATACTATGATCCCATGTTGTTTTGATGAGTGTCTCATTCTTAGGACTTTTCCACAAGTTTGAAGTTATTTCCAAACACTGTTAAAAAGAATGAAATGCAAATCAAAGCCACAATGAGCTGTCACCACACCCCTGTTATTATAAAAAAGCCAAGCAATAACAAGTGTTGGCAGAAACATGGAGAAAGGAAACTTGTGTACACTATTGGCAAGAATATAAATTGGTACAGCCATTATGAAAGACAGCATGGAGGGTTCTCAAAAATGAAAAGTAGAACTACCAACATGATTCAGTCATCCACTTCTGGGTAATTGAATGAAATTAAAGGAAGGAAATGAAATCGGTATCTTAAAGAGATATCTGCACTCCCATGTTCATCGTTGCATTATTCACAATAGCCAAGATATGGAATGGAAGGGAATCAACCTAAATGTACGTCAACAGACAGATGGACCAAGAAAATCTGAATTATCTAAATATAGGTCATGGAGTATTATTCAGCCCTAATATGAAGAAGGAAATCCTGCACATGAATGACCTGGAGAACATTATGCTAAAGTGAAATAATCCAGACGTAGAAAGACAAATACAGCATGAAATCATTTATTTGTAGAATCTAAAAGAAATTGAACTAATAGAAGCAGAGAGTGCAAGAATATTTGCCAGGAGCTGGGGGGAGGGAAATGGAGAGATGGTGACCAAAGGTTACAGACTTCCAATTATTTGATGAATAAGTTCTAGGGATCTAATGTAACACACAGTGACTATAGTTAATGATACTACATTGCAAACTTTAAATTTGCTGACACAATAGATCTTAAGTGGTCTCACTACAAAAACTTTATAGCTATGTGAGGTGATGGATACACTGGGGGTGCCAAAATATGTTTAAGAGATCTCGTCAGGAGTAAAACTTCCCCAAATAGATGTGTGTAGCCTGTCCGGGTACATTTGACCAGGAACGGTAGAGAAAAACTATATCAGTTTTAAGACATATGTTAAAATTGTTTTTTAAAAATTTTGAATTATTTTTGGATAATAAATAATGCCTGTAAGTGTTTTGAAAGCCAAGTTGACACAAATGGTCACAGATTTATCTAACCTTCCTTCTCTACGTTGACCTCTGGCTTCCATGACCCAGCCTCGGCCTCCTCCTTCTCAAGCTCCCTGGACACCCAGCGTCTCCTCCTCCTCTGACCCTGAAGCACTTACATTTGGAACTTGGCAACTGCTGCCTTGTGATGTTAGATAGCAGAGTATTCTGCTTCTCAGAGAAGTTATCAGCTAAGTACCCAGGAGATATGAGTGCACTGCCTGACCAACATTAGGCTGTGGCTGGTTCCATGTCAGGATTTTAACCAAAACATTGAAGCAGAAAGCCTAGGCTTTGACACCTTTCTGTGGTAGGACAGTGCAAGCAGACGCGGCCATGTCGGGGACGTCTTACTTCATCACATTCTGACACTGAAGTGGTTCAGAGCAGCTGCCTGGTTCTGTGGAACCAGCCTCTGCCTCAGTTTCCTCATATGTAAAATGAGGACAATAATGCTGCTCATATCAGAGGGTCCATGTGACAGTTAAATCAAATTAATCATGTAAAGCTCAACCCTTGAGAGTATATTGTGTCTGGCACTCAATAAATATCAGCTGTTAGCTCTTATTATAAAGAATAGCATGTTTTTTTCTCATTATAAAAGTAATTCAGATAATTTAGAATACCAATATAAGGAAAATAAGGAATCAAAAATCTCCCATAATCTCAAGGCTCAATTATAAAATTCTCAGTTATAATCATTGTTAATCTTCTGATGTTTTTTTCAATTTGAGTCTCTCTCTGTCTTCCTCTATGTTTGTATTCATATATATTTTAGCCCTTTTTACAACAACAACCAAAAGACATCATACTGTATAGGACTTGATAGACTGTCTTATGCACTTATAATATGGTGAGCATTTTTCATGTAATCAAGTATTTAGATGAACATTTATAAATGTTCTTGAATTATTTGGAAAACAACTAAACTTACGAGGGCAGATTTGGCAGTTTGAAGTATTAAGTGTCTTTCAGATGAGTCAACGCAGAGAATGGAAACATGAGAAAATGTAATTTTATATTCTAAATATTCACACAGTATAATTAGGAAAAGGCAAGAGTGTATAGAGCTTTTAAAGTACTAAAAATAGTATTTGGGACATTTAGAAATCTGGCCAAGTTCTTCTTTTAGGAGGAATTTGATTACTTAATTTTATAAAATAAAGTATGAAATTATTTCCCCTCATTTTTAATTTCATGTATATTAATGGAAAAAGAAATAGTTGTACTTTATTCCAAGAACAAAAAGATTTCGAGCTAGTGCTTTGAATACTTTTACAAATTTAGCCATGATCTGACCAAGCAAATGTGTTCCTCTGGCTCTTTGGGAGTCTGATTGCTTGGTCTTGCCAGACAAAGGAGTGGTTGGTCAGACCTCATAGAGGAAGCACTTCTGAGCATGTCCATGAGGGAGCACATCATGGATAAGCTTGCAGAGAAGCATGGTGTTGAAGCAACAGTGATGCGTATTTCCGCTCCACTCATGACTCAGAAGCCAGGTGCCTGGGGTCCAGTCTTGCCATTTTACCAATACTGCAACCTCAGACAAGTCCTTACCTTCTGGGTGTCTCAGTTTCCTCCTGGGTGTACCTCCCTCAGGGAGTTTTAGTGGCCCACACTAGACTGTGTGCAGAGTTCTTGGAACAAGGCTGGTATACCCAGAGTGCATGCTCAGTAAACATTAGCACTATCACAGCATCATCAGTAATTATTGCTTATTACTGTCTTGTGATTTCCCAGACCTGCGTGCTCAGCTCCAGATATCCCTGGATGAAAAAGCAAGTCGGCAGGTAGGGAGCTCCTACCCAGCCATCTCCAGGTGTGTGTGTCCACAGAGAAAGTCGGCAGGTAGGGAGCTCCTACCCAGCCATCTCCAGGTGTGTGTGTCCACAGAGAAAGTCGGCAGGTAGGGAGCTCCTACCAGCCATCTCCAGGTGTGTGTGTCCACAGAGAAAGTCGGCAGGTAGGGAGCTCCTACCCAGCCATCTCCAGGTGTGTGTGTCCACAGAGAAAGTCGGCAGGTAGGGAGCTCCTACCCAGCCATCTCCAGGTGTGTGTGTCCACAGAGAAAGTCGGCAGGTAGGGAGCTCCTACCCAGCCATCTCCAGGTGTGTGTGTCCACAGAGAAAGTCGGCAGGTAGGGAGCTCCTACCCAGCCATCTCCAGGTGTGTGTGTCCACAGAGAAAGTCGGCAGGTAGGGAGCTCCTACCCAGCCATCTCCAGGTGTGTGTGTCCACAGAGAAAGTCGGCAGGTAGGGAGCTCCTACCCAGCCATCTCCAGGTGTGTGTGTCCACAGAGAAAGTCGGCAGGTAGGGAGCTCCTACCCAGCCATCTCCAGGTGTGTGTGTCCACAGAGAAAGTCGGCAGGTAGGGAGCTCCTACCCAGCCATCTCCAGGTGTGTGTGTCCACAGAGAAAGTCGGCAGGTAGGGAGCTCCTACCCAGCCATCTCCAGGTGTGTGTGTCCACAGAGAAAGTCGGCAGGTAGGGAGCTCCTACCCAGCCATCTCCAGGTGTGTGTGTCCACAGAGAAAGTCGGCAGGTAGGGAGCTCCTACCCAGCCATCTCCAGGTGTGTGTGTCCACAGAGAAAGTCGGCAGGTAGGGAGCTCCTACCCAGCCATCTCCAGGTGTGTGTGTCCACAGAGAAAGTCGGCAGGTAGGGAGCTCCTACCCAGCCATCTCCAGGTGTGTGTGTCCACAGAGAAAGTCGGCAGGTAGGGAGCTCCTACCCAGCCATCTCCAGGTGTGTGTGTCCACAGAGAAAGTCGGCAGGTAGGGAGCTCCTACCCAGCCATCTCCAGGTGTGTGTGTCCACAGAGAAAGTCGGCAGGTAGGGAGCTCCTACCCAGCCATCTCCAGGTGTGTGTGTCCACAGAGAAAGTCGGCAGGTAGGGAGCTCCTACCCAGCCATCTCCAGGTGTGTGTGTCCACAGAGAAAGTCGGCAGGTAGGGAGCTCCTACCCAGCCATCTCCAGGTGTGTGTGTCCACAGAGAAAGTCGGCAGGTAGGGAGCTCCTACCCAGCCATCTCCAGGTGTGTGTGTCCACAGAGAAAGTCGGCAGGTAGGGAGCTCCTACCCAGCCATCTCCAGGTGTGTGTGTCCACAGAGAAAGTCGGCAGGTAGGGAGCTCCTACCCAGCCATCTCCAGGTGTGTGTGTCCACAGAGAAAGTCGGCAGGTAGGGAGCTCCTACCCAGCCATCTCCAGGTGTGTGTGTCCACAGAGAAAGTCGGCAGGTAGGGAGCTCCTACCCAGCCATCTCCAGGTGTGTGTGTCCACAGAGAAAGTCGGCAGGTAGGGAGCTCCTACCCAGCCATCTCCAGGTGTGTGTGTCCACAGAGAAAGTCGGCAGGTAGGGAGCTCCTACCCAGCCATCTCCAGGTGTGTGTGTCCACAGAGAAAGTCGGCAGGTAGGGAGCTCCTACCCAGCCATCTCCAGGTGTGTGTGTCCACAGAGAAAGTCGGCAGGTAGGGAGCTCCTACCCAGCCATCTCCAGGTGTGTGTGTCCACAGAGAAAGTCGGCAGGTAGGGAGCTCCTACCCAGCCATCTCCAGGTGTGTGTGTCCACAGAGAAAGTCGGCAGGTAGGGAGCTCCTACCAGCCATCTCCAGGTGTGTGTGTCCGTGGAGAAGGCTGGAAGTAGAGCAGCTCGCCCTGGCCCTCCCCTGCAGCTCCCGACTTGTGTGAGGAGGACCCCACTTATGTGAGGTCACATGGATATTAAAATTAGAACAAATTCCTTCAATGGCAAAGGAAGAGTATTGCCCGTTATGGAAAGAAGGTTCGTGTGCCCCCACAAAATGCATATGTTGAAGCCCTGACTCCCAATCTGACAGTATTTGGCTGTTGGGGCCTTTCTGAAGCAGTTAGGTTTCGAGAAGGTCATGAGGGCAGAAACCCCACGATGGAATTAGTGCCTTTCAAGAAGGAGGGAGCCCTCACCAGAACCCTATTATGCTGGCACTCCATCTCAGTCTTCCTAAGCTGTAGAACCGTGAGCCGTACACTTCTGATGTGTGGCCTCCCAGTCTATGGCATTTTATTGTGGCAGCCTCAGTGACTCAGACAGAGCTGAGACACACTTTTCACATGGTGAGGGGCTCTGGGCTGTTTGGCTGTGACGGTGAACCCAGGGCTTTTATTGACACCAACTCCTTGAGCATCTTCTCACAGTGCCTCCCTGAGTCATAGCCTGGATCTTCAAAAATACCCCTGGGGTACAGAGGAGGGAGGAAATTTCAGCTGGGGGAAGCAGCCAGATAGAGGACAAGAGGCCTAACATTGCAATGTCTTACAGAAAAATTAAGGTGGAGCCATTATATACTACATCTATATGGGAGATGGTATATACAACATCAAAAGTATGCTAGAGGCTCTGTGCCCGTAGCACAGTGGTTATGGCGCCAGCCACATATACCGAGGCTGGCAGGTTCGAACTTGACCTGGGCCAGCTAAACAACAATGACTACTGCAACAAAAAATAGCCAGGCATTTTGGTGGGCACCTATAGTCCCAGCTACTTGGGAGGCTGAGGCAAGAGAATCACTTAAGCCCAAGAGTTGGTGGTTGCTGTGAGCTGTGATGCCACAGCACTCTACCAAGGGCAACATAGTGAGACTCTGCCTCAAAAAAAAAAAAGAATATGCTTGAAATGTCAATATTGAAATCAGCTACTTAAATTTCTAATTCATTTACTTCTATTTCAGTGAAGTAAAAAGTACATATTTTGTATGGAGACAATGTTCAAGACATATGTGCTCTCCTCCCGTATGGTGACAAAACTAGTATCAGAATAAGCGCCTTTGTTCAGTGCTTCTCCTGAAACCCTGCTTACCACTAGAGGCGGGTATGAGCTGGGGCCTCTCACACTGGCCTCGCCCCCTTCCGTCTGAAGGGGAGTGCACAAATTACGCCTGAGGGGGCCTTGGAGATCTGTGCTCAGTGAGGACAGACTCCTGGACTACAGGACCAAGCACCTTAAAAAGAAAAGATTCTAGGGCTTAGGTTTAAATAAGAAAATGAAATCAGAATTCTGACTATGAAGCATAAACCTGGGGGTTAGTGTTTACTTGGCAGCTCCAGTACTATACCCTCCACTTAACAGAGCGTGAGCTCTCTCAGCCCTTCCCCTACAGTCATGATGAGGGCGTTTCCATGACACAGACATGGCTGATGTACTTTGTGCTTATTTTTCTATCTGGAAAATACTTTGTGTAAAGCCTTATGAAGAAGACATCTTTGGGTGACTGAGGTAGATTTATCATTGTCTCTTCCTGACCATTAATTGGCATGGACTTTCCCCACCTTCATCCCTGCACTTGAATAGCTAGCGACAGTCTCAAGCTTAGTCAGAGGAAGGTGGGGCCTCTGGGTCCAAAGGGCACGTGGAGGTTGGCTGGCCTACACTTCTACCTGCAAGGGGCTGCCAGACGGTTTCTGCCTGAACATTTCTCATGAAAAGTAGAACTTTCCCATGCACAAGGCAGCCCACTGTTGGATTATAGTACTTTAAAATCCCTCATTTATGTCCAAGTGGAGTTTCCTTCCCCCTTATTCTCGCTGGTCCCTTTCCTGCTTTCTGCATCGACACTGGGTAAGCAGACGCTGCCTTGGCCACGTTCTGTATTTCTCAGAGCTGAAGGTAGCGATTACACATCTCTTTGGTTTTTCTAAAGAAGTCCAAGCTAAAAATGACTTTCTCCTAACTGTTCCTCACATGACTTGACTTCTAGACTCCTATGTTCATTTCCCAGAAGCAAACACTTTCTAGTTTGTTATTTTCTCTAATAAAATGTGGAGGATGTTCCAGCTGAGGCCTGACCCAGGCCAATCAATGTGAGGCCACTGCTCCCAGGGATGTGTTGGGGTTTTGTTTTGTTTTGTTTTCTGGCTGCTGTGTCATGCAGTTGGCTAACTCTGAGCCTGACTTCAATAAAACCCTTGGATCTTTTCACAGGACCTCTGCCAAGCCACAGCTCCTCCCACATTATTTGTGGAATTGATACTTTTAAAAACAACATCCACATTTTCTTGTATTATAAAAGTAATTCACAATAATCATAAGAAATTTAGAAAATGCAGTGAGGTAAACATTTTAAGCATCAGCAGCAATTCGACTATCCAGAGTCGCTGACACTTTGGTGGTTATCATGGGGACAGCAAACTCAAATACCAGCAGAGGCCAGTTGTGATAAATGAACGAAAAGGGCTGGAAGAGACCCAGTGGGCTATGGGTCATAGAGGCTTGTCACCCTCTAAAGATGCCAGTCATTTTTCTGATCCTGGCTATCTATTGCTCTCTAAAAGTGAAGGCTCCAGGTGGCGCCTATGGCTCAAAGGAGTAGGGCACCAGCCCCAAATGCCAGAGGTGGTGGGTTCAAACCCAGCCCTGGCCAGAAACTGAAAAAAAAACGAAGGCACCCAAAACCCCAAAACAGATACTCTAAAGTTTTTTCAAGAGAATAATATAAATACACAATTTTATGAGAAATCTCCTTATTTAGAATTGCTAGTGAGTTTATATTGGCCAAGGAATTCATGTCTTTAGACTTTCGTGGGTCCTCAGGCTGCTAGTGGCACGGCCCCTCTGGAGCACACCCTTCCAGCCTCATTCTTCTCTGTTTCTCAGAAAAAACAGGCTCATCCTCTCTATACTGCCTAACAACTGGCCATGACTTGTGAGCACCGAAGTGAACTTGAGTCGTCTCTGCACAGCCAAACGCTCCTTCTCAGGCCCCCTCTCATTGTCTCTGTTGTCCACCTCTTTCCTGTTCTCCATATACCTTTCTCATCTCCACCGCTGAGGTGCGCTTCATTTTGTTCCGCTTGTACATCTATCACCCATGATTTGGTCCCAAACACCCGCCTCTTTGCTGTGCTCACCGCTCTCAGGCTGTGGAAAAGCTCAGCCTTTGTGGTCCACATGACCCACGTTCAAACCTCACTCTGCACTTCACTAACAGCACAACCCTGACCTCTCTAAAATGTAGTTTTCCATAGCCATAATGTTGGAAATAGTGACACTCACCTTAAAAAGTAGTTTAGGGGATGGATAATAATCCATGTAAAGTATCTCAGGAAATCATAGCTGTTGTGACAATGGTCTTAATCATCTGTGAAGGCTTATAATTTTACTCCCCAACTTGATCAGGAAATAGTAGCTACCTTAAAATATGCATTGACTAAATGAATAAATTTCAAAAATGAGTAAGTGAGGCCAGGCACGGGGGCTCACGTGGTTAATCTAGCACCCTGAGAGGCCAAGATGGAGGATCTCTTGGGCTCAAGATTTTGAGATGAGCCTGAGCAAGAGTGAGACCCTATCTGTACTAAAAATTATCAGGTATCGTGGTGGGCTACTAGTGAGGCTGAGGAAGCAGGGTCAATTGAGCCCAGGAGTTTGAGGTTGCTGTGAGAAAGGCTGATGCCACAGCACTCTACCCTGGGCAACAGAATGAGACCGTCTCAAAAACAAAAAATGAGAAAGGGAATAAATGATAAAGCTATAAGCAGGCTGAAGGATTCAAGTTAATCTTAAAGACGGAGAAAGAGGGATGTGCTCTGAAATGAGAAAGAAAGAAAAGGCATTACACTAGATAATTGTTTCTTTCCTGCCTGACTTTGACTTCTTATGTTCCAAAGAAATGTTGGCATCAAAACAAGTAAATCCTCAAACTGATATTGGTTTTACTCATTAATTTCTAAATAGCTTGTGTACTCTGTGATTTTTCAAATGTTTTATCTTATCAGAGACTTAACCCTAACTCATCCAGTAGCCAACTTTTTCATGAATACCTAAAAATATATACCTTGCCGTGCTAGCTTCCAGACATGTGCTTACCTTGCACCACCCACTAGAAGTTCCACCCAAGCCCTGAAGCCAGAAAATGCTACAGGGTCTGTGAGGGTGTTTTGTAGACCCAACAGATACTTTTTGAATAAGTGGATATACCAAAAAAATGTTCAATAGAAAGGGATAAAAATATCTTTTATTCACCCCTTCTTATTCTCTGCACTTTATTAGCTCTCCCCACACATCTTTGTTTAATTTAAGGAGGAAAGACTTTTCTAGAAACTACCAGCAGATTTCCCCTCAAGTTCCATTGGCTAGGCTTCAGCTTAAAGTGGGAGAGAAGGTATTGTTAACAATTGGTTTATATCAATCATGATCTGTCCTCTGGGGTTGGTGAAAGAGTCCTCTTCCCTGAGCACCTTGTATCCCTATATGTGAACAAAATAGGGTGTTGAACATCTAGCAAAAAGAGGGAAAAGTTGTTAAATAATAGCGAATAGTGAGAGCTATTATCTATTGCAGGCTAGTCACGTGCTAAGCACTGTTCTAAAGATGTTATGTAAGCTGTCTCTATGAGGTTGGTGTTATTATTCACGTTTCACAGATAGGGAAACAGAGCATTGAGATGTTAAATCAATTTCCCAATGTCACCTAGGTAGAAAATTGATGAGTAGAAAGTCCAGGATTTAAAGCCAAGCAGACTGTCTCCAAAACTTATATAATTAACCCCTAATATGTACCAGCCTACCTCACTGGGGTTTGACATCCCCTCCAATTAGCAAAGACAGTCCTAAACTTGTCAAAATGAAGTCTTAGGTAAGTGAAATGAATACTTAAAAACTGGAAACGTACTTGACAATGGTTGCCAGGGCACACATCTAGTGGATAAATTCTAACAATGACATTAATAATGCAATTCCTGTAAAAACCCAATGTTATTTTTGACAGCATTAGGAAAAACCCTAAAATTCATATGGAATAAAAAATGAGCATGAATAGCCAAAGCAATCTTGAGCAAAAAACATATAAATAAATAAATAAATAAATAAATAAATAAATCTGAGGGCATCTCATTACGTGACTTCAAATTATACTTCAGGGCAATAATAAAATGGCATGGTACTGATATAAAAGTAGACCGATGGAACAGAATAGAGAACTCAGAAATAAAGCCATATACCTACAACTAACTAATCTTCAACAAAGCAGACAAAAGCATATACTGGAGAAAGGACACTCTACTCAGTAAATGGTGCTGGGCAAATTGGATAGTGTCATGCAAAAAAATGAAACTGGATCCCTGTCTCTCACTATATAGAAAAATTCACTCAAGGTAGATAAACAACTTAAATGTAAGAGCCGCAACCAAAAAAAAAAAGAAAACCTAGAAAAAATGATCCTTGACACTGGCTAAGGTAAAGACTTTATTATTAAGATTCCAGGGCAAATATAATAACAGTAAAAATGAATGAATAAGACTTAACTAAAAAGCTTCTGCTCAGCAAAAGATATCAACAGAGTAAATAACCTAGAGAATGAGGTAAAATATTTGCAATCCATGCAGCTGACAAAGGTCTGATGTCTAGACTCTATAGAGAACTCAAATCAGGGAGAAAAAACAAATAACCCAATTGAAAAGGTCAAAAGATATAAACGGACATTTTTCAAAAGAAGAGAAACAAATAGCCAACAAACATGAAAAAATGCTCAACTTCACTACTCATTAGAGAAACAAAAATTAAAACCACAAGCAGAAACCACCTCACTCCTTTCATGATTATTAAAAAGTCAGAAAAACAATAGATGCTGGCATGGATGCCATGAAAAGGGCGTTCTTGTACTCTGTTAGAGTGAACATAAATCAGAACAACCTCTATGGAAAGCAGTACAGAGATTTCTCAAAGAACTTAAAGCAGATCTATAATTGGATCTAGCAATCCCACTACTGGGGATCTACCCAAAGGGGAAAAAATTCATTTTATTGAAAAGATACCAGCACTTCTATGTTTATTGCAGTGCAATTCACAATCGCAAAGATATGGAGCCAACCTAAGTGTCTGCCAACTGATCAGCGAATAAAGAAAATGTGTTGGTGGTAGTGGGGAGTGTGTGTGTGTGTGTGTGTGTGTGTGTGTATCATGGGAGACTACTCAACTAGTAAATAGAATAAAATGATGTCGTTTGCAGCAATTTGCATGGAACTGAGGCCATTATTCTAAGTGAAGTGACCCAGGAACAGAAAAACAAATACCACATGTATTCACTTATAAGTGGGAGATAAGCAATAAGTATGCAGGGCCATACAGAGGACATAATGTACACTGGAGGCTCAGAAGTGAGGAAGAAGAGAGGGGCATACAGAATGAAAATTACCTAATGGATCCACAACATGCACTATTCAGGTGAATGAGTATATTAAAAGCCTAGAATTCACTGCTGTGCAATTCATCCATGTCACAAAAAGCCATTTGTATCCCTAAGTCTATTAACATTAAAAATAAATCCTAAAACCTGTCTCTTGTAGGTCAGGGGTCCTCATGACATCATCTAAATTTGATTATTATAACAGCCTTCAAGTTCAATATCCTTTTTCCATTCTAAAATGGAAAATGAGACTCAATTAACTTGCTCAAGGTGACGAGAATCTACACTTAATCTCAACGTTGCTCGATTCCAAGATCCAAGAGAGCATTCTTCCTGTACCCCTCAGGCTATTTAAAAAAAACTAATAAATGAATAAAGTTTGTATTTACAAGAGTCAGGAATCAGATAGCAGCTTCAACATGGAGGGCTGCACCACCAAAATACCAACCAGGCAGTGCGACCACCTAAGGAGGTAGGATTCGGTAGCTCTGTCAATTAATTAACCAGAGGATTTAATCATAAAAGGGGTATTTATGTAGTTTGTCCTTAATGAAAGGCTGATAAAAGTTTATTTTTACTTCTGTTAGGGCATTGATTACATTCAGTCCAGTTTATAGTAAGTTAATTTGTGCCCAGTTCTCATTTTCACACTGTAAGCTCTCTGAGGTCAAAGCCATTTCCCCTGTCTCTCTTGATTTTCCACAGTGTCTAGCACAACCCTCTAGTTGCTACGTGCTTTAAAATTATCTTCAGCATTTAAATAAAAATAATGTTTTAATTTTGGAATAAGTTTAGATTTACTGGAAAGTTGCAATGGAGTTCCTGTAACCTCCTAGTGTCAGCTTTTACATAATCTTCATACATTTGTCACAACTAAGAACTTAACACTGGTTCTAACTTCACTAAACTGCAGGCTTTATTCAGATGTCATTTTTTTTTAACCACTGTGTTCTGGTGAAAGGTAAGACTAGAAAAGTTGCTGTTGCTTTCAGATTTATTTTTCAAGGCTTCTGGCATCTCATCCGCCTGGTGTGAATGGGGGAAGGAGACCATGCCGGGCCACGGGATTTCTGCTAAGACAGAACTGAAGGTCCTGACACTTCATCTGCTTTTCAGTCTCATGGACTAGAGTGTCATGTCCAAGCCTTATATAAATGATAAGTGAATGTGATTGGTCATCATTTTTCCCCATCATAAACCTTGCTCAAGCACTCTCATGCTGGAAGAGCAGAGGTGTTGAAAGAAAGAATGGAGGGACTGGCAGAAAACCACGGGGAGACTCAAAGGGCAGGCTGGCTTCTCCCTGCACAGAATGTTCTCAGCTGCAGCCACTCAAGCTCCATTTAATCTACAATAAGAAGACTAATAAAATATTAGCCATGAACAACAACCAAAAATTCCCCCAAATGCTCAGAACTAGCCTAGTATCCTTTACTCTGATAATTTTTCTGTTTCCTTTTACTATTCAACACAATAGTCTATATCGAAGCACCTTTCATTAGAAAATTCCTGTTGTAACCATTGAGATTTATTGGCAAAGGTTTGTAGTTATGGTTAGTGGTTGATAAATCATTGCATAAGTGGGCTCTCATTTTTTTTCTTTTAATTATGGAAGTAGGGCCAAGGAGTTAAAAGGAGAATGACAGACTTTAAAAATAGCTCGTAACAAGATTTGTCCATTTGTTACTCATTCAACAAACAATGCTAAATCCCTATGTGTTCTAGACACAGGCCACGTCCTCTCCACCTAGCAAGGAAGATAGACATGAAACTAAATTATCAATCTAGTGTTATAGTTATAAAAAGACTAAATTATCTATCTAGTCTATAGATATATAGAAATATCTACATACAGAGCTTTACAAGTTGTCACGACCCATAAGTGTTACTTAAATTAATTCTATAGGTTGAAGACAGCAGTATGTGAAAATAGAACAGAATAATGTTCAAAATACGTAAGGTTATCACATGTACTAAATAAAAGTATTCTTTTATGAAACTTTTGTTTGAGCTATGTGTGTATATGTGCATGTGTGTGTATAAGAGAGACAGACAGAGAAATACTTACAATGCATTTTAGTTAAGAAGGTTCAACAGAGTTGTTCTGATCTTTAGTTGGGAAACTAAGGTGGAAAGGAGGAATTCCCCCAGGGGGTTGGAAGGAGAAAGACAGGAAGGATCTCTATGATACTTGAGTTGAGTCTTGAATAATGGCTTCCACCAGGTGGATTAAAAGATGAAGGACATTCTAATCTAACCATAACGGAATGGGAAAGACGCAGAGAAGCCCAACAGCCTGGCAGACAGTGAACACCACAAATTCTGTCTTTTCCTAAAATTTGAGTGCTAATGAGCCTCCAGGCATGTACCCTCAGAGAGCCAGAGAGAATTATTACCCTATCTGTGCCCCAGAGCAGAACTTCTCAAATGTAAAGTGGCCATGAATGATCTGGGGATCTTGTTAAAATATGTGATCTGATTCAAGAGTTCTAAGGTGGGTCCTGACACTGCATTCTAACAAGTTCCCAGATGATGCTGACCCAGGGACTACCCTTTCAGAATCAAGACCTGTTCTTACAGAATAAGAATGAATTGTTTCCAGAGTTCTGATTTCGTCCTTGAGACATACAGTATATAATCCCTATGATCTGCTCAAATGTAGGCAGTCTTCTGGTGTGTGGGAACATAGGAGTTGCAGGACCAGGTTTAAAATATTGTCTGATGGTCGAATACTACCATCCAGCAGGTGCTGTTATACATTCCTTCCAGGTAGTTCTCATCAGGAACTATAATGAGCCTGAAATGTAGGCGCTAATATCACTCCCAATTTATATGTAAGGAAACTGAGTAACTTCCTTGAGGCCATAGAACAGGGGAGAGCAGGAATTTGAATCTCAGTATCCTGCTGGTAGAGGTATACTGGACCATTCGAGTGACTGGGGCCAAGGTACACTCAATTCTGTCTACACTCAATTCTGTGTTTTTTCAGGGTGTGGAGGGAATCTGCCCATTTTCTCCTCAGCCTTTTCTTCTATGAGTGAGAGTTTACGTGCTCACTGAACAAAGTGAAAGTAACATAGACTTCACTAGGTTGTTTTGATGGTCAATATGAATAATGCACATAAAACACTTAGCATAGTTCCTGACAGTGGGAGGCCTATAAAACATTATTATTTAGATTAACTTGTTGGTTCTGAGACAGGAAATGTCACCAGTTCTAGAACCAGACTTCCTTTTTCTCCCCATCCTAACAATTCTCCAGGATGTTACATAGTTGGCTAGGAAGATGTCAGTGGGGCTTGGGAGATTTTTGATGTGTATTATTTGAGATAATTTTTGCTTTTGTTTTATTTGTTTGGGGTTGGCTTTGGATCGTTTCTAAGGGAGTGGAAGCGAAAATTTCTTTTCTTATCCTGGCCAGAGAACTGAATTCCATTAAAGATATATGGCAATGGAAGCTAATTACGGCTCCTTGAAGTTCCTAATGCTACCTCCAGACACACCCTGAGTGTACTGGTGGGACTCATTAGCCTAACAGCTGAAATGGAGTGCCTGGCCTTAAATTCTATCAGATGTCACCAGTCCAAAATGATAACTGGTTGCTAGTAACCACATTTCATCATTCTTTTTTCTTTTTTTCTAGAAAGTATTACCTTTAGGGTAGCCCTATCGAAGAACTAATTTATTTTGCTCTGAGATAAATTCAAGTCTATAATGGTACATGTTAGGATTAAGTGTACTGATTTCTTTGAAAAGTTTCTTTCTGAGATAACTTCAAAATCTTCTAGATTCTTTTATTCTTTTCATCTTTTTTCTTCTGTTTCAAAATTTGAATAAATTATTAATATTATTTTGCCTTTGCTACACCAATCCTTAACTTGCTGTGTGCCAAGAAATTTCTCACTGAGTACAGGACTTAAACTTACTGAGCTGTTTTCCAAGTGAAGTTGGCTTTGGGCAAGTAAGAATCGAATGAAATAAAATGTAACTTGATAAGAATGAAATAAAAACATAATGTATGGGTCTTGGTTTTTCTTGGTGCATGTTTGGGCATGAGATGAGAGGAGGTTTCAGTATTTTGGAGAGTAGTTAGCCAACTGGCAAATCTTCTCACCAGGAAGTAAAGGGAATTATTATTATTTAATTCTATAACATTAGATCCAGAAAAAATGGTTATAGATAATATAAATTACTCCCCTTCCCCAAAATTTTAAAATCGAGAAAACTGAGGCCCCTAAAACTTAGCCTAATGTCACACAGCTAATTAATAGATGTGGGAAACTAATGATAGCTAGGGAAACTAGACATTTAATTTTCTATGGCACTTTACCAGTGCAGTTTCATTTATGCCACTTACCCCGCATCCATCTCTAAACCAATATACTAGCATACTAGGAAAAGTAGTTGCAATTGCTCTGAGGTTGAGTCTACACATTGTGTAATGTTTCCAAACTTAAGGTAAGGGGATTTCAGAGAGTAGGGCTCAGCACTCCTGGTGATCTATTCCTGCTCTCTGGCACTCTGAGCTACAGGTCTGGAGCAGGTCCTGACTATCCAAGTGAAAGGAGGAATGGTTTCATTGGAACCCAAGTGGTCTTTCTTGAACTGTAGCTCTCTCCATCATGTGGCAAGTAGCCACCAAGTTGAGTGAGACATGTTCCTGATGCTGGCACAGCCCCGTCTCAGCGTGCTCCTTAATCCCCAGCTCCCAGTTGGGTGGATCTCAGTCACATTTCCCATGGACATCCATGCAGCCCATTTGGAATGCTATTTCAGAGACAGAGTGTTCTAAATCAGGTTTTGTATTTTGGCAGAGGAATGGAACCCTCTTTTCTAATATTACTTCCGTGGGAAAGTGTTTTCTGAACTCTAAACAACTCAACTTACAAATGCATTTTTGGAATATGACCCATTTATATGCTGAGGACTGCCTGTTCCAAGGGGGGAAAAGCTTGTCATGTATAGCTCGGTGAAACCAACTACAGGTGTTTCTTATATTGATCTTATTCAAGAAATATTACATAACGTGCCTGAAATCTAAAGCACATTCAGGCTTTTTTCCCGGACGTGTTGGCTCAGCTCCCCTATGCGGTTGGATTTAAGGATCAACAGTGCTCCCAGCTTTCCCACTGATGCCCTCAACTTGTTCTAATCAAGCTGTCTGAAATTGTCAGTGCCAGTTAAGGCAGGTGCTCCACGTGTGGAGAATCTGGATGTTGGGCACAACTTTTTCTTAAACCCAGGTTCTTATTTTAGTGTTTGCTTTTTAAAATACAGATTCTCAGACTTTGTACTGAATAGGTAATTGAAAAGTGGGTCCTATAATCTACTTTTTAAAGATGTCCAGAAAATTCCAGTCAGGTTACATCTGAATCAAGACATTTATTGATCCACTGATCAATTAATTTATTTTATTTTTTAATTTGTTTCTTTATTTCAAATTAATATGAGGGTACACATTTTCAGATTACATAGTTCTCACTTCCAGTAATGAGAACTATCCTCATGGAGGTGGGTTGACTTTCCAAAGAAGAAACACTAACCTATTGGGGCCATTAAAATCCATTTTTCTTTCTTTCTTTCATCATATACCCAAGTTTATTCATTGGAATGTAGGTACTGGGTACTGGGGTAGAAAGACAAGCAAACCATGTGCAGCCTGAGAGAGGAAGTGATATGGGAGCTATTGATATTGAAGGATGAGATCTGAGGGATTGGAATCATAAAAGTCTTCCCTGAAGGTAGGAGAGGTAAGAGCTGAGTAGAACAGCATCCACCTTCTTGAGCTAGACAGCCTAGATTCAAAGTCCAAGGCTACCGTTTTCCAGCCTGGGAGACTGTCAAGTTGTTTAACCTTTCTGCATCTCAGCTTTTTTATCTGTCATATGGGGGTGCTCTTAGCACCTACTTCAGAGGAAAATTTCATTTGAAAATTAAATATGCTGATGTAGGTAAAAAGCTTAGAATAGTGGTCTCAAGCTAGCATCAGAATCCCCTGGAAGACTTGGTAAAACACAAGTTTCTAGGTCCCCGCACCAAGGGTCTGAGTCAATAGACATGGGAAGGGCCTGAGAATTTGAATTTCTAACAATTTCCCAGGTAGAGGGAGCTGCCAGTACATAGCAAGTTAATAGGGAAAGCAGAGGGCAGAAATAGGAAGAGGGAGAAAATGCCGGGGGTGTAGTGGGGGAGAGATAGGAAGGACTATGGCTGAAGAGCCAGGGCCCATTTAAGGGTAGATGTTATCTAAGAATAACCAGAGATCCCATTATCGACCATTAATATCTCGGCTCAAATTATCAGAGTAGCCTGTCAGCTTGTCAAATCCTAGAGGAATCTGACTCATGCCTGGATTTTGATGGCCCCAATAGGTCGGTGTTTCTTCTTTGGAAAATCAACCCACACCCATGAGTCAAAGGCATCTGTGGGCCCCTCAGTCGCCAGACCCCTGTTGTGGGACCTGCAGTTGTGTAATCATGAATTACACTGGGAACCGCCTATCCCCATTTGCATACTCAGACTCCCCATCCATCCTAAACTCATCTTGCTTTGATTTGCAGACTTAAAAAAAAAACCTCCATAACATCAAAAGGCTTATAATATTGTATTTACCCTTCTATGAACATTTTCCATGTTCTGAAGCACAAAAAAAAGTATTTATGTACACATTGCCCACTCCACAAACTGTCAGAAGAATATTAAAAAACAAAAAGTGTCCATTTGGGGGTTTGTTGTTTTGTGATTTTTTTTCTCCTCTTAGACAAACAGTGATTCCACAAGTTTTAACTTAACAGATAATTTTCTGAATTGTGGCTCTTTGTGCATTCTGGTGTCTGTGATAGAAACATAGATCAACTCAGCTGCCCTGCGGCTCTCCCTGTGCCCGTCATTCTACCAGCATTTCTGTGTCCGACCTGATACACTCAAAATACTCCGAAGTCAAGTCAGATCCAGCCCGGGCAGCAGTGGCTCTCGTCTGCCCGTGAAGGCAAGCCAGAGAATTTGGGGCATGGCATGAAAAGGGAAAAACAGAAACAAATGGAAAAAGAAAGCAGATGGGCAGCTTCCTGTGCATCTAAACAATAATAAGGACATGTCATGATAACAGGATGAGGGAGAGTTACATGTAGGGAAATTGCTCTTACTGCGCCATCAAAATTGAAGGAGAAGGAGGAGATTGCGGGTGTGGAGATAATGCTCTGGGAGGTAGAATTTATAGGCAGTAACCCAGTGACTGCAACATCTTTACCAATAACAGCTTTAGCCTGGCTTCATTCCTCCTGACTTATAAATAAGGTTTAATAACATACTCAAGCAAGAAATCTCCAATCTCTATAGCATCCAATCTAGAGCAAAGCACTTCTTTTTAAACTCTTCCGTCAACCACTTAAATTCAAATCCTATAGTAAGTCTCTTCTAATATCCTCTTACTGTGATGCCCCACAGTCTCCATGGTGTGTGTTCACTCTCATTGCAATGAGCAATAGATCCAGCTGAGTCAGTCACAGGGCTGTGTTCTTAATGTTGTTTGGTTGGAGGACACTGACACTAGAATCCTTGAGCTGTTAGAAAAGTCATTTTGACTTTTTCTTCAAGGAGTATGTGAGTTCTTTCCTCCTATCCCAGCAAAGTCTCTAGAGCAGTTGAGAGCAACAGAAACTTTTCCATGGAATCACTTTCCCTGTTTTCTGGTGAGCTCTCCCCACCTCTCCAGCCTTCTCTGAGTGCTGCCATGAAAAGCTAAAACAAATTCACTTAAACTACTTTGAGAAGTTTTTCTTCTCTACTCTTCAGCTCTACAACTTGACATGAAATATGAGCAGTTGAGAGCAACAGAGACTTTTCCCTGGAATCACTTGCCCTGTTCTCTGGTGAGCTCTCCCCACTTCTCCAGCCTTCTCTGAGTGCTGCCATGAAAAGCTAAAACAAATTCACTTTAACTACTTTGAGAAGTGTTTCTTCTCTACTCTTCAGCTCTATAACTTGACATGAAATATTGTAAACACAGCACAAATAGACATGGTAGCTTCCACTTTCAGGTCAGAAATTCAGCATGCTGCAGCTTATTTTAACTTTACATTCAGCCCATTATATGTTTGCCACTGCTTCATAAAGAAACACTGACCTTTTTCATGGCAAGATATGGTGGCTCATGCCTGTAATCCCAACATTTTGAGATACAAGACAGGAGGATCACTTAAGGCCTGGAGTTCAAGACCAGCCTGGACAATATAGCAAAACCTCACCTCTATAAAAAAACAAGAAGTTAGCTAGGCACAGTGGCAGGCACCTATCATCCCAGCTACTTGGGAGGATGAGGTGGGAAGATCCTTGAGCCCAGGAGTTTGAGTTTGTGGTGAGCTATGAGTGGGCTACTGCACTCCAGGCTGGGTGACAGAATGAAACCCTGCCTTTAAAAAGAGAAAGAAAGAGAAGAAAAGAAAAGAGAAACAGGCATCTTTTTCATGTGACATTACAGCTAATTTGAATCTATTAGGAACATTCTGAAATTCAGATAGGCTATAGGATGCTCTTCAAATAGTAAATGTGACACCAGGCAAGACAGCTACTTTATTGAAACTGGGAAGACCAAACTTTTAGCCTGAGTTTTCCACAGACCATCACTTTGACCTTGGAAAAGCTGTGTTCCCTAAGCCTAAATTCTCTATCAATAAACATTTATTGAAAACCTACTCCACACTAGATAGTGAGATAAGTTGCTAGTTCCATTCCTCAAGTAATTTGCAAATAATACAATGTAGCAAACATTATCTAAGCACGGAAAACAAAAACAAAAACAAAAACAACCAAACAAAACCCCCAGGACTACAGGAGCACTGAAAAGGAAGACCTGATTCACCCTGCACGGTCACTGAAAATGGCCTTCTTTGTCTCATTCTTTTTTTTAGACAGGGTCTCACTCTATTGCCCAGGCTACAATACAGTGAAGTCATCATAGCTCACTATAACCTCCAGCTCTGGTCTCAAGTGATCCTCCTGTTTCAACCTCCCAAAGTGCTGGGATGACAGCTGGGAGCCACTATGCCTGGCTGTTGGCTACATTTTTTTATGCACAAGAGACTCCAAGATCTCATACCAGGATGCTTAGGTTCCACTTTGAATGACTCAACCAGGGCTGGGAAATCTATTTGTGCCTTGGTTTCTTGATCAGTAAAATGGAAATAATAATTTTACTGATCTCATCGAGTATTATTAGAATTACATTAATTTATATACACAACCTTGATATAGAAACAATGATTGGCAGTTAGTAAGTGCTCAAAAAATATACATTGTCGTAGTTATCTCTAGTAGTAGTAATAATAATAATAATCTGAAAATTTTCTGACAAATCCAAACTCTTATAATTTCTCCTATTGAGGAAGAGTCTAAAGTCCTCTCTTTAAAATATTTGACTATGTATCTTTGAAAAATATACAATCCTTCAAGAGTCACAAGTGACTTCTAAAAAAGTCTACATTTGATAAATTAATTTCCCTTTAAGTCAAGATAATGAAGAAGGAAAACCTATAAGGGAAATAGTAAAGTCATGTTTGACTTCTCCAATTATAAGAGCTGCTCAAATGTGACATGTAGTCATCTTTTGTTATTGGTATATATTGAATATTATAATTTTAATACGGTTTTTTATTATCTCTTAAAATGTGTATTCATTTCCTGGCAGCCTCTGTATATATTCTTAACCTCTTTTACTGAGAGGGTCTTGGAATAGTAACACCCAGGCAGCAATAATCCACCACTAATACCCAGGTTTTTGGTTTCTAATTACAATTTTCCACTAAAAAACAAAACAAAAGCCAAACAACAAAAGCAGAGCTTCTTGGAGAAATGGCTGATTCCAAAGCTTGAGCTGACAAATAATAACGTGAACTTGGAATATCTTGTATCAGAAAGTGACAAAACACTCATTATGAAGATGTGTCAATGCATACAGTAAAATAAAAAAAAGATAAACAAATCAATTAAAACATGGAACTAGGCCAAAAAAATATACTTAGGCATATTGTAACAAAATATATAAAGATCTAAAAGAAAAAAACTTCAATACTATACACCCATAAAGATGTTGTTGATGCTAAAAGCACAAGCAAGAAAAGAAAAGTAGATAATTTGAACTTAATCAAAATGTAAAAATTTTGTCATTGATAGTGAAGGTATTGTCAAGAAAAGGAAAAGACCACTCACAGAATGGGAGAAAATATTTGCCAACCACATATCTGACAAGGAATTAATATCCAGAATGTTTAAAGTACTCTTATAACACCATACAAAAACAGATAAACAAACCAATTAAAACATGGGCAAAGGCAAAATAATAATAATAATAGTAGTAATGAAAAGAAAAAAGAAAAATTAAATAGAGGGACACCCCAGGTTCACAAATAGGAATATTCAATATTGTCATGATATCACTTCTTCTTAACTTGAAGTGTACATTAAATGCAAACCCAATCAAAATTCCATCTTATAATTTTGTAGATTTTCATAAACTGACTTTAATGTTTATATGGGGAAGCAAAAGACCCAGGATATCCACCACAATATTGAACAAGAAGAAATATTTATCATAAAGCTACAGTAATCAAGACATGTGGTATGGGTGAAAGAACAAATGGATTGGTGAAATAAAATGAAAGTCCAGAAATATACCCACACAAATATATAGCCAACTGACCTTTGACAAAAGAGCAAAGGAAATATAATGGAGAGAAGATATTCTTTTCAACACATAGTCTTGAAATGAGAGTATATCCACATGTAAGGAAAAAAATCTAGACATAGAGCTTACACCTTTACAAAAATTAACACAAAATGGATCAGAGACCTAAATGGAATATGCAAAACTATAAAATTCTTAGAAGATAATATACAAGAAAATCAATATGACCTTGGGTTTGGTGAAACAACACAAAATGGGGGGAGCATTATGTGGGGAGAGAAACAACACAAAGTGGGGGGAGCAGAGGGATCATTCAGCTGAGCTCCTAGAATGACTAGGGAAAAGAGAGAACCCAGCCATAACTGGCACAGGGACCTTACCCCAGAGTGGTAGCTCAGGGAGCACAGCGAAGAGGTGGTAAGCTAGATATAGTATATGATCTGGAGCTGTGGAAATCTGATGAATTAGGAAGTGCCTTCAACTCACTGGGATTGGCTGGCCCCCCGTGGAGGTCAGGAAAGGGAGAAATTCTTTCCAGAGTTTTCAGTTGTTGGGGGAAGCTGCAAGTTGAGTGGAAAACTTAGATGAGTGGGTGGACTCAAACAGTATACAGCAATCAGATTTGAATACTGGTTGGGGTGGACTTGGCGCAGGTTTGGTGGCTGGTGAAGCAACCATACTGAGAAGGTCTCGGGGGCCAGATGGGTGCCATGGTGGGATGGTGGGAGGGTCGTGAGAAAGTCTTAGCAGAGCCTAAAGCACAGCCATCTTAATTTCACCTGTTGGGATCAGAACTCCACTATTGGGACAGGCTAAAGGACTGTCACACCCCATGGGGGTGGAGTCATGGGGCACCGTGAGACTTGCCCCTGAAGGATTCTTGTGAAGTTTAGGATCCCAACTCAACAGGGTCTGAATGCTGAAGAAACAATCAGGAGATCACAGAAGGCAAGTAAGTTAGGAATCAAGACCATAGAGGTTGCTGGCTCTGTTCTCTGTCTCCTAAAAAGAAAAGCACAGCACCACCTGGTGTCCTGGAGACATATTGCAACATACTTCATCAAGAATAAGGACTTCCATTTGAAACAAAGGAGGAAGTGAGAAGGAAAAAGGAGGACAAGGAGGTGAACAAGAACAAAGAACACATGAAAGGAACCAATAGAAAAGCTCAGGTAACATGAAAAAACAAAACAGAGTACTTCCCCCAACAACAGGAACCATGAGGCAACTACTGCAGAAGACTCCACTTATAAAGAATTAATGGATTGACAGAAAGGGAATTTAAAATATGGATGATAAAGACAATGAAAGGAATGGATGAGAAAATGGAAAGATAGAACCAAAAGTCGGATGTAGAATATAGAAAGATATGGCAGAGCTTAAGGCAATAAAGGAGACAATCAGGAAATGTAATGATGTAGTAGAAAGTATTAAAACTAGATTAGATCATAGGAGAAGACAGAACCTCAGGGCTAGAGGATAAAGTTTTCAAGTTAACTCCCATAGTCAAAGAGGCAGAAAAGAAGAGAGAGAAAGCAAAACAGGTGCTTAGAGAACTGTGAGACTCCATAAACCATTTCAAACATACAAATAATAGAGATTCTTGAAGGAGAAGAAGATTGTCCCAAAGGAATGGAAGTGCTACCATTATGGAAGACTATCATAAATGAAAACTTCCCATGTTTTACTAAAGACCCTGACACACTCCTTTCTTATGGATATCAAATCCTAGGTCATCTCAACTCAAACAGAGCTTCTCCAAGACACATTATAATTAACCTGTCCAAAGTCAGGATGAAATAAAAAATTCTGCAAGCAGCCAGCAGTAAGCACCAACTGACCTACAGAGGCAGAACCATTAGGATGATAGTAGACTTTCTAACTGAAACTCTCCAAGCCAGAAGAACATGGTTATCCATCTTCAACATTCTTAAACCAAACAATTTTCAGCCCAGAATTCTGTATCCTGCTAAATTAAGTTACAAAATTGATGGAAAAATCAAATCTTTTCTAGATATACAAGCACTTAGGAAATTCGCCACAAAAAGACCAGCTCTAAGGAAATAGTTAGACCTGTTCTCAATACTGACCAACACAATGAACCACCAGCAAAGTAGCTAAAGCTAAAAATGTAGCTTTCACAGTGGTGGAAAGGATAAAACTACACAATGAACTTTCACAAAATAAGATGAATAGAATTCCACCACACTTATCAATTCTCTCAATAAATGTCAATGGACTGACTTCACCACTGAATAGGCACAAGCTGGCTGATTAGATAAAAAAAAAACCCCACAAGCCATGCATATGTTATCTCCAGGAGACACATCTAGCCTTGAAGAGCAAATCAAGACTCAAGGTTAAAGGATGGAAAACAGTACCTCAAGCAAATGGAAATCAGAAGAAAGGAGGGGTTGCAATCTTATTTTCAGATATAAGCAGATTTAAAGCAACTTTAGTTAAGAAAGACAAAGATGGACACTTTATACTAGGCAAAGGAACAATATAACGAGAAAATATTTCAATTTTAAATATTTATGTGCTCAACTTAAGTGCTCCCAGGTTTATGAAACAGACCTTGATGGATCTGAGAATAGGATATCCCATAACACCACAATAGCCAGGACTTTAACACACATTTGACAAAACTGGACAGATCCCATAAATAGAACTAAACAAAGATACAAAGGACTTAAATGTGACCCTAGAACAAATGGAATTAATAGACATATACAGAACACACCATCCCAAAGCTAAAAAATATACATTTTTCTCATCGGCCCATGGCATGCACTCCAAAATAGACCAAATCCTAGGATACAAATCAAACCTCACCAAAAATTAAAAGAATAGAAGGTATACCTTGTGTTTTCTCAGACCACAAGGCAATAAAAGTGGAACCCAACTCCAACAAAAATGTTCATCCCCACACAAAAACTTGGAAATTAAACAACCTTGTGCTGAGTGATAGTTGGGTTCAGGAAGAAATAAAAGAGTAAATCATTAAATTCCTCAAATGTAACAACAATGAAGACAAAAGTTACCAAAACCTGTGGGATACAGAAAAAGCAGTCTTAAAAGGGAAATTTATTGCATTAGATGCCTATACGTGAAAAACAGAAAGAGAATGCATCAACAAACGCATGAATGATCTTATGGAATTGGAAAATTAAGAACAATCAAATCCCAAACCCAACAGAAGAAAAGAAATAGTCAAAATTAAATCAGAGATTAATGAAATTGAAAAAAAAAATCATTCAGAAAATTAATGAAACAAAATTTGTTTTTTTGAAAAAGTAAATAAAAGTGATAAACCTTTTGCCAGATTAACTACAAACAGAACAGTAAAATCTCTAATAACCTCAATCAGAAATGATACAGGGGAAATAACAACAGATGGCACAGAGATACAAAACATCATCTTTGAGTACTACAAGAAACTCTATGCCCAGAAATTTGACAGTGTGGGGGAAATGGTTCAATATCTGGAATCATACTGTCTCCCTAGAATTAACCAGAACACACAGATTTCTTGAACAGACTGATTTCAAGAACTGAGATCAAAGAAAAAATGAAAAATCTCCCAACAACAACAACAACAACAACAACAAAAACTGTGGTCCAGAAGGCTTCACACCAGAATTCTAGCAAATGGAATTGGCACACACAAGCTTGGAGAAGAGCTTATACGCAAACTTCAGAAATTATTCCAAAAAATTGGGAAGGAAGGCATCTTCCCCTAACACATTCTATGAAGCAAACATGACCCCGATACTAAAACGAGGAAAAGACTTAACCAACCAAAACAGAGAACTTCAGACCAATTTCACTAATGATAAAGATGCAAAAATTCTCAATAAAATCCTAGCCAATAGATTACAGCTGCACATTAAAAATATCATTCATCATGATCAAGTAGGTTTCATCCCAGAGATATAAGGCTGGCTTAACATATGCAAGTCCATAAATGTAATTCATCATATCAACACAAGCAAAAACAAAGACCATATGATCTTCTCAATAAATACAGAAAAAATATTTGATAAAATTCAGCATCCTCTTCTAATTAGAACACTTAAGAATATAGACATAAGTGGCACAGTTCTTTTTTTTTTTCTTTTTTCCCTGCAATTTTTGGCCAGGGCCGGGTTTGAACCCACCACCTCTGGTATTTGGGCTGGTGCCTTACTTCTTGAGTCACAGTCACCACCCAGTGGCACAGTTCTTAATCTGATCAAAGTCATCTACAACAAACTCACAGCTACTATTATACTGAATGGAGTAAAACTGAAAGCTGTTCCATTTAGAACTGGAACAAGACAAGGTTGTCCTCTATTGCCACTATTATTCAACATAGTGCTGGAAGTTCTAGTTAATACAATCAGGGAAGAGAATGAAATAAAGGGCATCCAAACGGGGGCAGAGAAAGTGAAACTCTCCCTCTTTGCTGATGATATGATGTCATATAGAGAGAACCCCAAAGACTCAACCACAAGACTCCTGGAAGTGATCAAAAAATACATTAATGTCTCAGGATATAAAATCAATGTCCATAAGTCAGTAGCCTTTGTATATGCCAATGACAGGCAAGATGAGAAGCTAATTAAGGACACAACCCCCCCTTCACCAAAGCTTCAAAGAAAATGAAATGCCTAGGAATATACCTAACAAAAGAATTGAAGGACCTCTGTAAAGAAAACTACCAAATCCTAAAAAGAAATAGCAGAAGATATTAACAAATGGAAGAACATATTACATTCATGGCTGGGAAGAATCAACATTTTCAAAATATGTGTATTTCCCAAAGAAATCTACAGATTCAATGCAATCCCCATTAAAATACCATGATCATACTTTCAAGACTTGGAAAAAATAATTCTTTGTTTTGTATGGAATCAGAAGAAACACCATATAGCCAAGGCAATTCTTAGTAATAAAAACAAAGCCAGGGGTATCACCCTACCAGACTTGGCTATACTACCAGGCTATAGTGATCAAAACAGCATGGTATTGGCACAAAAATAGAGACATTGACATTTGGAACCAAATAGAAAACCGTGAGATGAAACTATTATCTTACAGCCACTTCATCTTTGATAAACCAAACAAGAACATACACTGGGTTAAAGAATCCCTTATTTGACAAATGGTGTTGGGAGAACTGGATAAGCACATGTAAAAGACTGAAACTGGACCTGTGTTCTACACCACTTACAAAATTTGATTCAAGATGGATAAAAGATTTAAACCTAAGGCATGAAACAGTAAAATTCCTCAAGGAAAGTGTGGAGAAATCACTTGAAGATATCCACTGGGGAAAAATTTATGAAGAAGAAGACTTCTGTGGCAATTGCAACAATAAAAATAAACAAACTGGACTTAATTCACCTGAAAAGCTTCTGTACAGCTAAGGAAACAACAACCAAAGCAAATAGACAACCTTCAGAACTGGAAAATATATTTGCACATTATGATTTGGAAAAAAACTTGATAACTAGGGTCTGTAGAGAACTCAAATTAATCAACAAAAGAAAGACCCAACAATCCCATATATCACTGGGCAAGAGACATGAATAGAACCTTCTTAAAGAAGACAGACTAATGGCTAACGAACATGAAAAAATGCTCATTGTCCCTAATCATCAGAGAAATGCAAATCAAAACTACCCTGAGATATCACCTAACCCCAGTGAGAATGGCCCTCATTGCAAAGTTTCAAAGCTATGGATTCTGATGTGGATGTGGAGAGAAGGGAACACTTTTACACTGCTGGTAGGACTGCAAACTAATACAACTGATTCTCTAGACTTGGAAACAAGTATGGAGAACCCTCAAAGAACTCAAATTAGGTCTACTAGTTGATCCTGCATTCCCATTACTAGGCCTCTACCCAGAAGAAAAAAATCCTTTTATCATAAGGACATTTGCACTAGACTGTCAATGTACAATCACCAAAATGTGGAAACAGCTTAAATGCCCACCAAGCCAGGAATAAATTAATAAGCTGTGCTATATGTATACCATGGAATAGTATTCAGCCACTAAAAGAGATGCAGACTTTATGTCTTTAGTATTAACCTGGATAGAGGTGGAACACATTCTTCTTAATAAAGCATCACAAGAATGGAGAAGCAATTGCAATCAGTGTAACCTGGCTTATTGTACCCTCAATGAATCCCCAACAATAAAAAAAAAAAAAATGGCGAAGCAAGAATCCAATATACTTAATTCTAATATGAAGGCAGTGGATGATAATACAAAGCAGGGTAGGGGAATGAGGGAGTGGAGAGAGGGGAGGACGGAGGGGGATGGTGGGGTCACAGTGTATGGCAAACCTCTTGGGGGTGGGACACATTTACAGGAGGAACTTTATCTCACCAATGCAATCAGTGTAACCTAATTCTTTGTATCCTCAGTGAATCCCAAACAATAAAAAAAGTAGATTTTGCATTAAAAAAATAAAAAGTAACAACACAAAGGGGATATTGAACTCAAGTTGGAAGAAGTAAGTCTAGTCTCAAAATGGAGGTAAAACCACCACCTGGTGGCCCACAGCTCAACTCTGACCATCACTGCCATGGCTGCTGCTACCAGTGGGAAGGAGGACCATGATTAAAGGAGTAGTTGAAAAATTTGTTTATTGGTCTGTGTTTGAAACCAAAAATGATAGCTTAAGAGGACATTTTGAAAAATAGGGAAATCTCATCAAAGATTGTGCAATAATGAGAGACACTCAAACAAAACATCCCAGGGGCTTTGATTCTGTGATTTATTCCTATGTTGAAGAGGTTGATGCAGCAATGTGTTCCCTACCACACCAGGTTGATGGACTTGTAGTGGAACAAAAGAAAGCTATTTCTAGAAAGTATTCTATAAAGACTGGTTCCCATCTAACAGTGAAAAAAAGTATTTGTTGGATGGGCGGCACCTGTGGCTCAAAGAAGTAGGGCGCCGGCCCCATATGCCAGAGGTGATGGGTTCAAACCCAGCCCTGGCCAAAAACTGCAAAAAAAAAAAAAGGTATTTCTTGGTGATATTAAAGAAGATATAAAATAATATAATTTGATAGACTACTCTGAGATATGTAGCAAGATTTAAACCATAGAAGTTATAGAAGACAGAGTGGAAGAAAGAGAGGATTTGCTTTTGTAACTTTGATGATCGTGATACGGATGATAAAATTGTTCAGAAAGACCACACTATTGATGAGCATAATTTTAAAGTGATAAAAGACCTTTCTAAACAAGAGATGCAGTCAGCTCGATTGCAAAGAGGTCATGGAGGTAGAGGTGGCAACTTTATGGGTCATAGAAAAAATTTTGGAGGTAAAGGAAGTAGATTTGGCCATGGTAGAAACTTTGATGGGAGAGGAGGCTATGGGGGTGGAGGTGGTGGTAGAGGAGGTAGAGATTGTTATGGAAAAGATGATAATAAATATAATGGATTTGGAGGTGGTGGCAACTACAGCCTTGGTCCTGGTTAAGGTAGTAGAGTGGGCTAAGTTGGTGGCCAGGATATGGAAACCAAGATGGTAGATAGGGCAGCAGTGGTGGAGGATGTGGTAGTTATAATAAAGGAGGAAATTTTAGTAGTGGTAACCATGCTGATGATCATAACCATGGTGATTTTGGAAATTATAGTGGACAGCAGCAATCAAATAAATTATAGACCCATGAAAGGGGGCAGTTTTAGTGGAAGAAGCTTGGGAAGTCCTTATGGTGTTGGTTGTGGAAACTGTGTTGGAGATGTTAGATGTGGTAGCAGAAGTTCTAAAAACAGCAGAAAAAAGGCTATAGTTATCAACAGAAGAAAAAACAATGAATTGTCAAAAAATTGCAGGTTAGTTTGAGATAGTCATCTCAAATGCATTAGAGCAGCATTTCTCAACCTGTGGGTCACAACCCACACGAACCATATTAAAGGGCTGCGGCATTAGGAAGGTTGAGAACCACTGCATTAGAGAAACTTAATTCCTCCTGCCACAGAAGGAATGATGATCCAAAGTCAAATTACTGCAACTAAATAGGCAACTCTTCTTCTTCAGTACTGCCATAGCCACAGTTTGCAAAATGTACAGCAATTGATTAATGAAATGTAGTATCACTTAGATGTATATTCCTGAGGTCTTTTATCTTTGTAGCTTTTTCTTTTTCCTTTTTCTTTTCATTACATCAGGCATATTGCCCTGTAAATTAGGGTAATGGTACCAAGAGCAGTAAAGTAAGTAATTTTCAAGTTTTTTTTTAAAGAAGAAGAAACAACACAAAAGGCACAATTTATGAAAAAAAGTAATTAAAAAGCTGGACTTCATTAAAATAAAAAATATCTGCTCTGCAAAATATACTGTGAAGAGAATGAGAAGACAAGCTATAGAATGGTAGAAAATATTTACAAAAGACAAATCTAATAAAGAACTATTATGCAAAATATAAAAGTAACTCTTAAAACACTAACAATAAGAAACAAGAATAATAACAACAAACCACCTGATTTGAAATGGGAAAAATAGATGAACAGACACTTTACAAAAGAACATATGCAGATGACAAATAAGCATATAAAAAGTTCTCAACATCTTATTAATAGATATCTTCAAATTAAAACAAAAAAATACAAGCCTATTAGAATGGTGAAGATCTAAAACACTGACACCACCAAATACCAGCAAAGATGTGGAGCAACTGGAACTCTCATTCATTGCTAGTGGGCATGACAAATGGTATAGCTACTTTGGCGGGCAAGTTTGGTAGTTTTTTTCCAAACTAAATGTTCTCTTACTATGTGATCCAGTAATCACATTCCTTAATATTTTGCAGGCAAGTTGAAAACTTATACATTTACATAAAAAATTGCACACAGATGTTTTATAGCAGTTTTTTCATAATTGTCCAAACTTGGAAACAACCAAATTGTCTTTTGGTAGGTGAATAGATAAACTGGTACAACCAGACAATAGAATATTATTCAGTGCTAAAGAGAAAAGTGTTACTGAGCCATGAGAAGACCATGGAGTAAATCTACATGCATTCTATTAAGTGAAAAAAGCCAATCTGAAATGACTATCTGACTTCAACTACGTGACATTCTGGAAAAGGCAACATTTTGGAGACAGCTAAAAGATCAGTAGTTATGAGAGGTTAGTGGAAAAAGGGGGATGAACAGAGACAGCACAGAGGATTTTAAGGGAAGTGAAGCTATGCTATGTGTTACTATAACAGTGGGTACATATCATTATACACTTGTCAAAACTCAAAAAATGTGCAGCACCATGAGTGAACCCTAATGGACTTTGATTGATAATGATGTGTTCACGTTGGTTCACCCATTATAACATGCACTACTCCTGTGTGGGACTTTGATAGTGGGGGAGGCTGTGCTCATGTGGCATCAGGCAATGTATGGGAATTCTCTGTACTTTCTTTTCAACTTTTCTGTAGACCTAAAAATTCTCCAAGAAAATAAAGTTTATTTTAAAAAATAGGCAAAGGACTTCAATAGACCTTTCCTCAAGGAGATGTACAAATGTCCAATAAGCACATGAAAAAATCATGATCATCTCAAGATCATCTGTCATCAGAGAAATGCAAATTAAAACCACAATGAGATGCCACTTCACACCATTTCACATAGTATGGCTATAATTATTTTTAAAGGAAAATAACAAGCATTGGAGATGATGTAGAAGAATTGGAACCCTCATACATTGCTGATGAGAACATAAAATGGTACAGCTACTGGGGAAAGGTAGCTTATCAAAAAGTTAAACATGAAATTATCATTATGACCCAATACTTCCAATTCCAGATTGAAAATAGGTGTTCAAAAAACAAGAAAGAAAGACTTTATACATTAGTGTTCATAGAAGCATTATTCATAAAAGCCAAATATCTATCAACTGGTGAATGCATAGACAAAATGTGGTATACCTGTACAATCAAATATTATTCAGGCATGGAAAGGAATGAGGTACTGACACATGTTACAACAGGAATGGACGTTGTAAACGTACTAAGTGAAAGAAACCAGACACAAGAGGCTGCGTCCAGTGTGGGTCCATTTATATAAAGTGTCCAGAATAGGCAGATCTAGAAAGACAGAAAGCAAATTAGTGGTTGCCACTAAAATTGGGGTAGAGGTGGGGAATGGGGAGTGACTGCTTACTAGGCATGGGGTTTTGTTGGGGTGGCAGTAGTAAAAATGTCAGAGAACTTGCATCGGGTTGGTTGTACAATATTGTGTATATACTAAAAGCCTTTGAATTTGAAACTTTAAAATTATTAAAATTGTGAATTTTATGTTATGTGAATTTAACCTCAATTAAAACAATTTTTTAAATACTGAAACCAATGACATGAGAAATTATTTACTCATAAATAATGAAATTATCAAACATGATGTATGTAATAATCTAGTTCATTAGAAATAAACCAGCTATCTATAGAATTATCTATTATCTATAGGTAATTACAGGTACATGTAAGGTTGTAAAGCCAAGTTGCCTTGGGAGCCCATTACAAACAGTGGTAACAATAAAATAGTAATTTAGCCTCAAAATAATAGAAATTTATTTTAAAAAATAAATTTTATTGTGTATATTTGAGGTTTACAACATGATGTTATAGGACACATATAGAAAGTAAAATAGTTAATATAGTGAAGCAGATCGACACATCTATCATCTCACAGTTACTTTTTTGTGAACAAAGCAGCTAAGAACTACTAATTTAACAAAAATCTCTAATACGATACAATATTATTATGTACATTAGATCTCTAGCCTTATTCCTTCTACATATCTACTATTCTGTATGTTTAACCTGTCTCTCTCCATTTCCTCTCCCTGCCTCTGCAGTAACCAATTCTCAATCTCCATGTATTTGAGCTCTTTTTTAAAAAAAATCTACCTATAAGTGAGATCATGCAATATTTTTCTTTCTGTGTCTGGCTTATTATGCTTTTCATAATATCCTCCAGGTCAATCCATATTGTGGTTAATGGTAGGATCTTTTTTAAAGGCTGAATAATATTCATTATGTATATGCACAGTATCTTTTCTTTATCGATTTATCAATGGATATTTAGGTTATTTCCATAAGTAGGCTATTGTGAATAGTGCTACCATGAACATGGGCATACAGACATCTTTATGAGGTAGCAGATCCAGCTCCTTTGAGTGTGTACCCAGAAGCAGGATTGCTGTATCTTATGATAGTTCCATTTTTAATTTTAGGAACCTCTATATGTTTTCTATAATAGCTATAGTATTATACATTTCCACCAACAATGTACCAACACTGTGCAACCAACAGTGTACCTTTTGTTTTTCATACCCTCAGCAATATTTGTTATTGCTTGTGTTTTTTTGAGAATAGCCATCTTTACAGTGGTGAGGCAATCTCCATGTATTTGAAAACCTCATAGTGGTTTTAAATTGCATTTTCCTTATGATTAGTAAGGTTGAACACCTAGTTAGGATTTTTAATCTTATAATCCCTTAAAATTTCAGGAGAAATTTACATTCATAATGTAATATACTTCACTAAAAGGCAGTCTAGTCTAGTAGGGGCCTCAAAGCCAGATTAGATTCAAATACAGCTCTTCCTCTTGTTAGCTTGGGCAAGTCATTTATTTAATCTTTCTAGTTTTTTTTTTATAGGATAATTATATAGTAACTACCTAATAAAGTTGCTATGAGGGTTAAGTGAATTAAAGTATAAAAGTTGCTTGGCGTGGAACCTAGCATGTAGTAAGTGCCTAATAAATATTAGCAAAGGAAACTTTCCAATCTTTTAAAACTGTTACATTTAATTACGATGAGTACATAATAATTGTATATATTTATAAGGTATGTGTGATGTTTTGAATCAGGCATTTACTGCAAATCAGTCGAATTGGGGTAATTGGAGTATCCATCACCGCAGGCGTTTATCATTTCTTTGTGTTAGGAACATTCCTGTTCTACTCTTTTAGATATTATAAAGTGCATGCTAACGTGTTGATTATAGTCACTTCACTGTGCTATCAAATGTTGTTCATTCTCTCTAGTTGGTTATATTTCACCCATCAACTACCTCCCATTATCCTCCTCTCCCAGCTCCCCTTCCCAACTGGTGGTAAGCATAATTCTACTTTCTGTCTCCATGAGATTCATTCAAACTTCTAATCTTATTTGCCATCATTCTTGATATTAGCTACACTTTAGCTTCACTCTTTCTGCTCCTCAAACTCCACTATTTTTTCCTCTACTTTCTTTTTCCATTAACATGTGCTTTGCTGGTAACATTTATTTTTTTCAAGGTAAACCAAATGAGGCTGGTTTGGTCTCTCCTCATTCTCTATCTCATTTATTATCCTCCATTCTTCACACAAGCTGAAAAACGCAGAATTTCCCTTAGTAGTAAAAGCAGGAATATGTGGGTGTGAGAACCCAGAAAGAGCCTCTAGAAAAGTAGAAATACCTGCAGCTGGTGGCCATCTTCATTTTTGTAACAGCTAACATACCGACTGTCACTGGGTAGCAGGCACTGTGCCAAGTGCTTTACATATCTCTTTTAATTCTCACATTAAATCTTGTGTTTTTCCAACTTTTAAAAATTTCTACAAGAAATATATTACTTCTATATGCAGAAAATTTTATTTGTAAATGCATATTTACAAAATAAATAAGCCCTGTTAAGGTGAAAGTCATCAGATAGGTGAAGTTCTAAGAACTATTGCAAGTAAAGTGTTGTTTAAATTGAGTTCAGTGGTGGGATTACACCTGCAGTGCATCTTACAAGGGAACATGTGAAACTTAGTAAATGTAGAATATAATTGTCTTAACACAATAACTAAGAAAATGCCAGGAAGTCTATGTTAACCAGTGTGATGAAAATGTGTCAAACTGTTTATAAAACCAGTGTATGGTGCCCCATGATCGCATTGATGTACACAGCTATGATTTAGTATTAATAAAAAATAAAATAAAATAAAAAATAAATTCAGTTCAGAATGTTTTACCTGGAAAGGGAGAAGAGATTGGAGTTATACATGCTCGCTGTCTGCTGCTATTCAAAAGATAGTCAGTTGGAGGAGGAACTGGACTTATCTCTTTGGTTTCAATAAGTGAGCTAGAAGTAATGAAAGAAAATTCTAGGGAAGCTATTTTTTGCTCTATATAAGACTACTTCTGGATCGTGCCTGTGGCTCAGTGGGTAGGGCACCGGCCCCATATACCGAGGGTGGCGGGTTCAAACCCAGCCCCAGCCAACTGCAACAAAAAAATAGCCAGGTGTTGTGGCGGGCACCTGTAGTCCCAGCCTCTCGGGAGGCTGAGGCAAGAGAATTGCCTAAGCTCAAGAGCTGGAGGTTGCTGTGAGCTGTGATGCCATAGCACTCTACCGAGGGTGACAAAGTGAGACTCTGTCTCTGAAAAAAAAAAACTACTTCTATCCCAACCAGTAATTCATCTAAATCAACGAATATTTACAGGTTTATACATCCAGAAGAAGGTTGGAATAGGAAATGTCTAACGTCATTTTCAATTCAGAAATTCTATTGTAATTTATATTGAAGTACATTAATCAGAGAGAAGATCCAATTTTACTTTTATGTAAAACTGAAAAAAAAATTGTCATTCTGTGTCAAACTTGGAAGAAAGAATGTCGTGTCTGGGCAAGTGAATAATAACTGTAAAGCCTATGGATGGTTTCAACGCAATTGTCATACTGTTATCAAGAAACAGAAAGGCCTGGCTAGTCGACCGTGGCACAGTGGTTATGGTGCCAGCCACATGCACCAAGGCTGGCGGGTTCAAACCCAGCCCCGGCCAGCTACACAACAAGGACAACTGTAACAAAAAATAGCTGGGTGTTGTGGTGGGCATCTGCGGTCCCAGCTGCTTGGGAGGCTGAGGTAAGATAATTGCTTAAGCCCAAGAGTTGGAAGTTGCTGTGAGCTGTGACGCTACGGCACTCTACCCAGGATGATGCAGTGACACGCTGTCTCAAAAAAAAAAAATAGAAAGAAAGAAAGAAAGAAAGAAAGAAAGAAAGAAAGAAAGAAAGAAAGAAAGAAAGAAAGAAAGAAAGAAAGAAAGAAAGAAAGAAAGAAAGAAAGAAAGAAAGAAAGAAAGAAAGAAAGAAAGAAAGAAAGAAAGAAAGAAAGAAAGAAAGAAAGAAAGAAAGAAAGAAAGAAGAAAGAAAGAAACAGGCAGAAAAAGCAAAAAAGAAACGGCCTCTGTAGCAAGTGAAAAGACGACAGGACACCAAACCGATTTAAATCTGCACCCCACTTCCTTTTTTGTTTTTTTTTTGAGACAGAGTCTCACTATATTTCCCTGGATAGAGTGCTGTGGCATCACAGCTCACAGCAACCTCCAACTCTTAGTCTTGAGCCATTCTCTTCCTTCAGCCTCCCAAGTAGCTGGGACAACAGGCACCGCTCCAACGCCTATTTTTTTGTTGTCATTGTCATTGTCGTTTAGCAGGCCTGCCCTGGGTTCGAACCTGCCAGCTCCAGTGTATGTGGCCAGCGCCCTAGCGGCTGAGCTACAGGCGCCGAGCCTGCATCCACTTCCTTTAAGTTCCCGCCCCTTTGCCTATAATCTTTTGCATGGTTGACATTCTCTAGCCGTGAGGCTCACCTTGTCCATATCTGTGACACTGTAAAGCCACAAGGCTTCCTCACCTCTCTGAATTGCTTTTTTTCTTTTTGTAAAGCTGAGCCTTCCACCCGTGTTAACTCTGTCGAGCACCAGATCTACCCTGGATTCTGCTTCACCTTCAGTCCCGCTTGCAGTATGATCCTGGCCTCGCATTCCTTGTGTCACCGGCTCTCGCACAATAGGAGTCCCTGAAGCCGAGCCCGTCTGTCCCCAGGTCTGAGGGCTGCGAATCCTAGTAAAGCTGCGAAGCCTGAGCAGGGCACCTCCGGGCCTGGACTGGGCCGGCCGCAGGGCTCCAGCCAGGGGGCGCTAGCGCCAATGCCAGCCGCGCGCAGCAGCCGGGCAGGGGCGTCCCCACACGTCCTCGGTTAGGGGAGTCGGGGATCATTCACTGCCGCGTAAGAGTGCTGGTTCTCAGCACTCCCCACTGCCAGTCTGCTACTCTCTCAGTTTCTCCCCGCCTGTGGCTGCACACCCGCTCTTAGCTTCAGAATCGGCCCTCTCCGCACCTTGACCCCCAGAAGGCCCCCACCCCAGCGAGGCCCCCAGGAGCCTCTCCCGGTGAGGCCAGGACTCCTGCGGACTGGCTCCCGCGCTGGGTCCCCAGAGGGTTCTACTTACTCTCCAGCACCTGGAGCGGAGAGGAGCGGGTGTGTGGCTGAGGGCAGGGTGACAGCCCGGGAGGTGGAGTGGGTGGGGGACCAGGAAGGGCGCAGGGTCAGGAGGAGGAGATGAGAGGAGGCCACACAGGGGCTTTCGGCTTCCCGGGGTCTGATTGGAGGTTGGCCCGATGAGTCGGAGCTAGGGACGCGCCCATCTCCGCCGGCTTCAGCCAGAGCTGCTGGCTCGGCCCCTCCCCGGAGCCGCTTTGTCCCGGTGACGGCGGCGGAGGTTGCGGGGAGGAGCGGGGAGGAGGCAGAGACCCACTGGCCGACGGCCCCGGAGACCGGAGGCGGGGCGCGACGCGCACGGCCCCACGCCCAGGCCCACGGGCACCGCGCCCGCCCCCACGCGCCGGCGCTCTCACCGGCCGGCAGGTGAGCAGCCGCGCCGCGCCCGCAGTCGCCGGCCCCGCGGACCGCCCGAGCCGCCGCCTCCGTCTCCGCCTTTGCCAGCGCATCGCGACGCCCAGCAGGTCGGTTATGTAACTACGCCGGCCCCGCTCGCCCCTGCCCCCTGTCCCGCCTGGGCTGAGCGTGGTGTCCTGGTCACGCCGGGGGACCGCGGCAGGGGGCGGGCAAGCCAGGCCGGGTTTGGGGGCTGGGTAGGGGCGGCGGGGTAGTGGTGCTGTCTCCGCATTCACTGGTCAGTCCCCGCCGCGGACGCGGGGACAGAGGTTTCCTGTCTAGGGGGCGCGGGTCTCCAGGAGCCCCTTCCCCATTCCTAGGGGCCCAAGGGTTCGCCTTCTCCGTAGCAGCAGCAGGTGCACCAGGGAAGGAGCGAGCGTGACGCTTGTGATTCCCGGAGCTGAGGCTTAGAGAAGGGGCTACGGGAGGCTGTCTGGACACAGAAAGTAAAGGAGAAAACAGAGAAACCCCTTTCTTTCCAGTGCTTAAGGAAGGCGCTGGGGAGAGGAGGTGTTTTGAGGTGCAGCGAGCTGGGAATTGTCCTGCTTGGGATTAGCGGGCTTGGGTCATCTAAAAATAACTTCAAGTTTAAAAAGTGAAATGGACGCGAGTGCAGTATGCCGGTTCGTCCTGCCTGTGGGATGCTTCGCTCCAGAAGTCACCACAGGGAACAGTCCAATCCCAGCCACCAGATCCCTCTGCTGCCTCCCGGTCTCTGGGTTTCCAGGGTGCACTGGTCTGACTTTTAGTTAATGATTTACTCTCCAAGGCACTGCTGTCTCTTTCTTATCCCAAAATGAATTGTAACAGTGCATCATGCTTTGAATCTTTCCAGTTTCTTACATTGGGATAGAGGTGTTCAGTGGATCCACTACCAAAGCAATTGTTTTCAACGTCTCAGGTTCATAAAAACAAAAAAGATTCTGGGCTCCTTTCCCCCCAACTTCCCACAATTGGCGATCAGAGGATGTTACAGCATTCCAGCTCACATGTCTCCCTTCTTTCAACCAGACTCCCACTGTCGTTATCATGGGGGGGTGGGTGCTTAAGACAAATAAGACGTTTTGAACAATGCAAGGTGACTTTCACACCTTCGTGGTCCTTCCCTACACCAGCTACAATGTGATACAGAAGTATCACAGGCACAGGGCAGCCCTTGCAACTGGCTGCCACCATTCTGGAAGCACAGTGAAGTTGGAAATGCCCCGAAGCTGGAAAGGACCAACAAGCAGGTCAGCTCTGACTGTGGAACAAGGCAGGGGAGTGAGCATTTGGCTGCTTTTCATTCTACTCATTGATTTTCTTTAGCTTTAGAGCTATTATATTAAGTACGATCAGTCATTGAGTGCAATTAGTCTAAAATGTGAGTTGCACATTGCTTTCAAATCCACTGCAAATCAAATCAGCATTTACTGAGTACCTACTACCTGAGTATGTGATTTTGTGGGGGAAAGTGCCCTCAACTACAGCTACAGGATTCCAAGAGCCTTTACAATGGCTAGTATGTACAGGTCCCACAGAACCCACCTAAATCTGGGAGGACGTGCCTCTCCAAGTGATGAACATTTGACAGTGGGAACTTGATAGTTTTGTTTTTGCAAGTACACACCACACTCTTTAAAAAACTACCTGCTTAATCATTTTCAGATGGTCATATATATTACAGAAACTAGCATTCTCTTTGCTGAAACCAACTTTGATAGTCACAGAGGTCTGTTTTTTAATGCATTTTTTTCTGTTCCATCCACTCAAAATTGATTCAACAGTCATTTGTTAAGTGCCTGCTGTATGCTATGTAGGCTCTGTGCCAGAGGCTAAAAGAATGAGGTCTGTGCCTCCCAGGGGTCACTCTAGCTAAAAAGAGGAATAAGAAGATAAATGATAATAATTCAACATGGTGAGTATTTAATGGAGATAGGAGCAAGTTTAGTGGGAGCCAAGGGACAGAAGAGTGGAAGGAATCTGGAAGAGTTTTCCGAAGAGTTTACATTTGAACTGGATCCTTGCGGGTGGTAAGAGTTCTTCCGTAGAAGAGGCAGGGTGTTCCACATTGAAGGAACAGCATATATACATGCAGGAGGGTCGCATTTAAAGGACACCTAAGTGTTCTGAGGTAAGTGGGTGCAGTGAGCCTGGGTTGTGATTATACCCTGCCTAGGAGGAGAATCTGTGCAGCCTTTAATGGGAGAAATGATTTAATCTCACTTATATTTTGCAGAAGTAGCTTTGGAGGGGGTGAGGAGGTGGGGTTGCAGAGAGTAATGAGCTCAGATTTTAGAACATTGGAATGGTCCAGGCCAAAAAAAAGTGTAAAAAGTAAAAGAAAATGCCTGAACCAGACTGAATAGGGGAAAGAGATCCACAGAGAGCCATTTCAGAAGGAAAATCAGTAGAACTTAGTCACCAAGTGTGTGTGTGTGTGTGGGGGGGGGTATTGAAGGAGAAGCTTAGACGTTTAGATGGAGCATTAGGCTTTTAACTGAGTTGAGCAGCAAATGAGAAACAACAGGTTTGAGAAAGAGGGGGAGTTTTTATTTTGAATAACCACATGAAAATGCTCAGTAGGCAGTTTTATTTTCAAAGGTGCCTTCTTCATTCCTGCTGTTAATTTTCTATTGATCTTAACTTAACCTTCATTCCTGAAACTGTCCAGGGCTTTCTTTGGAGAAGAGGGAGGTGAACTTGATAGTGAGAAGTTGTCTCTGCCTTTATTCCCCAAAGTGAAAGTATGAACTCAGTTATGTGAACTACTACAATGGTAGTGATGATCATTACAATAATAATATTATTAACCATTTATTTGGAGGTTACTATATGCTGAGCACAATGAAGTTAAAACTGTCCTATCACACTTAATCCTTCTATCACCTGTATGAGGCAAGTGCTGTTGTGATGGTCACATAATTGACAATAAAACTGCGGCAAGGAGAGGATACCTTGACTGGGTCGCATTGAGTAAGAGGTGCAGCAAGGGAAAGCCCTGGCTCTGATCAGCATTCAGAATCACCAGTATGAATTAACATGCTGGAACAACTCCTATTTAGCCTGAAATGTGTTTTTTAACCTAGGTTTGAATATCTGTGGCTGATGCCATAAAGGGGAACTGGACTGAGTCAGGGCTATGCACCTGATTTACTGTGTGTCTTTGGCAAAGCCACATCCCCTGTCAGGCCTTAGTTATTTTAAATCTGTATATTAATGGGAGAAGAGTTTGGTCAGATGCCCTCCAAAGAACCTTGGCATCCTGAAGCCCTGCTGACTTATCTCAAGTTCTACTCCTAGAGCTATTGATTTGGCTAAGACTGTACCTGTCTGGTGACTTTTAAAATAGGAATACCTTCAAGAGGATTAACTCCAACAGGTGGATTGTCTTTAACAGCTTGCTGTGAACTAGTCCAAAACAAAGAGCTAATGGAGGGGGGGGTCCCAGATATTGGGGGAGTTCCATTCAGGAGAGGGATCTCTGCAGGAGCACAGACTTAGAGGAATCTGTATGGTCACTAATCATTCCCTTTCTTTACTTTAGACATGTAGTTGAAGTCTACAAAAGTTTCCTCCTCTGAAAAACCAGGGTGATTAATACATACATTGTAAGGATTAAGGCAGGCACATAAGTCAACCTCATTGAAGATGCTCAGGGAATAGGGGCTCTTTACCCTTTTTCCCTTAGGTAACAGACATGTAGAAAGGGAAGGTAGAGTGTTCCTGAAGACAAACTTTCCTACTTCATAGTTTTGATAGGGGCCACTCCTTAGTGAGTATCATCTATGTAAGAAAGAAGTATAGGTTCAGTGCCCATAGCTCAGTGAGTAGGGTGCCAGCCATAAACACCAAGGCTGGTGGGATCGAACCCGGCCCTGGCCTGCTAAACAGCAATGACAACTGCAACCAAAAAATAGCCGGGTGTTGTGGTGGGCTCCTGTAGTCCGAGTTACAGGGGAGGCTGAGACAAGAGAATCGCTTAAGCCCAAGAGTTTGAGGTTGCTGGGAGTTGTGATGCTATGGCACTTTACCAAGGGTAACATAGTGAGACTCTGTCTCGGAAAAAGAAAAAAGAAAAAAAAAAGAAGTACATATTGGTAATATAAAACCAATTAAACACAACATTAAATACTGTTCGAAACGTGAACCTCTCATGTACACATTAATAAATGACCCTCTTGGATATAAAGAAGCTTCTTTTTCCCCAGCTTATAAGGAGGCCAAGATTGCTATAAAGAAGTAGTGTTGCCTAGGTAGGATCCTTTCACTAGAGCATAAAACATAGACAGGATGGGATGGCCTTCTATTCTGTATGTCTCTGTGCCTCTGTGCACGTACTTGCATTTCTTTCTTTTTTTCTTTTGCAGTTTTGACCGGGGCTGGGCTCGAACTCACCACCCCCAGTACATGGGGCTGGCGCCCTACTCCTTGAGCCATGGGCACCGCCCACATTTCTATCTTTCTGAAGAGCTTTCTGCCTTCGCCAGAAAAATGTTCCCTGTCCTTGTATCTTTTTGCTTATTATCACCTGTCAGATGTCACACATTGTAGGTTAATAGACAGGAGCTGAAGAATTTTTTTAAAAGATGGAAGCACTTTAAACTCAACTGAAACTGTTTTTAAATCCTTTGAAAAATAATAAAGTATGTGACCATGAATGGTACTTTCTAGTTAAAGAAATGCATCCAAAAATAGCTCAAACTTCCTGCAGTTCAGAATGTCCGCAGAAAATACTTTCTACGGTAAGGACGAGAAGGGCCTTTTTTCTTGTCTGATCTCCCATACTCAACTTCCTTTAAAATGAGGCATGAAACATTGGGCTCCTCAGCTTTGGAATGTATGCTTAAAAGGCCTTTGAATGGTAGCAACTGGACAAAAGAATTGTACAATTTTAGAGCTCGATCGTAGTTTTTATTACTGTTGTTTGTACTTCGTGGGAATAACTGATTTATTGTTTCAGGTAACTGGGCTTTGCCTGCTACGAAATATTATAAGTTCTCTGCGGCCATGGGCCATGCCTTAGTACTTCTCTTACAGTGTTGAGGATGAAGTATAAAAAGCAGGAACTTGGCATGAAAAGGCCTGGATTCCAGTCCTGGTGCTGTCATTTCCCAGCTATGTGACCTTGAGCCTGCCATTGACCTAACAGTCATAGGAACTGGCATTTGTTGGATGCTGCCCCTGTTCCAGACACTTTGCTTAGCATGCTGAATCCGTTATCTCATTTAATCCATACAACAGCTCCGCGAGGTGGGTATTACCATCACTGTTTACACACAAGTACACCCTGAGAATCAGGGAGAAAAAGCCACTCAGTGCCAGGTCTCTGGGTTGCAGTTTTCTTATCTGTATACTTAGAAAAATAACAATTTATCCCCTCAACTTACAGAGGTCTGAAGGTGACATGCTACGAGTTCATGAATGTACCCTAAAAAATGGAGTGCTCTGCACAGACGTTCGGAATGTTTATTGGCGTAGGGGACCTTCCAGGAGATCAGCTGTAATTGGGCCTGGCAGAGTACCATGGCTGTGAGGGGAGGGACATCCACTGTATATAAAAGACATTTATAGATACATTAATAATTAATCCTGTATTTCCTTAGCCTGTCTGTTCTTGGGTACCCTTTTATTTTCTTTAAGGAATATTTGTTGACAGTAGCAAGTGTAGACAGGTCCTGCCAGGCCAGACCAGGGTGTGTCTGCTCAGAGCATGGAACTGGGCCCAGCTAGTGAAGGGGGAAGGAGACCATGGTTTTCAGAGAGGAAGTGTTTGCCAGGGGGGCTGTTTTGGCATAAACAGAGAAGGCTGAAGTCAAAACCATGGTCAGGGAAGGGATAATCTTGATGCACAGTGCAAGAAGTCATCACCAGAGTTTATAGCAAGTGGGAGTGAGAAAGAGTCTGCTCAAGAAAGGTAGAAATATTTCCCAGTATCTGCTGAGAACATTTTCTATAAAAACTTTGGAAAACACAGGAAAGTATAAAAAAGAAAATTAAAACCATATGTATTACTACAAGCGAAAGATAATGACTATCAGTATTTTGGTATTTTTCCTTTTAGTCTTTTTAAAATATGCATATCTTTACAGAATTGGGATCAAAATTGTATAGAATTTTGCTTCCTGTGTATTTCACCAAACGTTTTAAATAACTTTTCATGTAAGATCAACAGTCTTTTTAAACATTTTCAGTTCCCACATATGTAGCTGCATAGCGCCCCCATGTGTAATTTTACCATGACTCATTTACACTCTCCCATATTGTTGAACCTTCAGATGGTTCTCAATTATTCAAAATATTATAAAACTTTGGTAAACATCTTTGAGCATAATCTTTTCCTATGTTTTGGGTTTTTTTCCAAGGATAGATTGTTAGAAGTGACATTATTGGGCCCAATAGATGGACCTTCTTAAGGTTTTCTCTATACAGATGTTGGTAATAGCTTTTAATTGCTTTTCCAGGAGGTTGTGCTAATGAACATTCCCACAAGCCGTTCATGAGAATGCACACCTCACCTGCCCTGTCTGTGAGCACTGAAAATACGGGCTGGATGTTCTCAGTGCTCCCCAGAGATAACCTCCCCTCCCCCTGCTCTGGAAATACTTATGCCTAACTGTTGGTTTAAGGAGGTTAGGCTTTCTTTGGGGGAGTGGAGGATGGGTGGATGGGGATTTAGTAGATTTAACATGTATTAGTGTTTGTGGGAAAGGTGATTTTCATGGATTCACTTCTCACCCTGTGTCTGTTATCAGCCGCCTGGCACATGGATCCCGTGACCTGAGTGAGCCCTGACCATTGACAGCTGTCATCGCAGCCTGCTGAGCTGCTAAGGCTGACTTAAAAGAAGTAGAAACAGCAACTTCTGCTCAAGTGGGGACTGTTTCAGTTTGCATCCTCTGGCTCCTCTGTTCAGTGAAACAGAGCTTTCAAATCTTAAAACTATTCACAGCAAATATGGGTACTTATTCCCATTAGTTTTAGAGTTGCTTTTGTTGATTTTAACTGGCTCCCCTTCCACTTTGGGGCGAACTTCACAGGCATGTCTTTTTTCATCTTCTACTCATTTGAGACACAATGCAGAATAATCCATTTTGAGTAAATAACTAGGATAACCAACTGGAATTTTCTTTAAAATCTTAATGGTCATGAATGGTCAAGAATGTCCCATTCCTAAACAGTCATTATTCTAGAATTTTAATTTGATGACTAATCAGATTAGACTTTCTCCAAAACATTCTCTGCATTTACTATGGGGCTACCATATTAACTATAGAATTTGATTGTGTTGACCAATTTATTGAGGTATACAGCCAATTTGAATTATTTTCCCCTGTGGAAGTATCTGAAAGGCAGGTTAAATTGATATAATTTATTTTTTATTTTGATTTCTGTTAAAGCTAATAACCCAGTTAGTACCTGGCCTATACAAATCAATGCCCAATTTATACTTCTTTTATGAGGTTTAATAATTTGTCAAGAAAGAAATAGCAGCACATGAATTTTGAAATAGATGATGGTAAATTCAGATAAATGAATTGTAGTTCAAACAAATTCTGTTTACTCAAGAGCAAAATCTCTTAGCTTTGACAAGACAAGGAATGTACTAATTCATGAATATGTTAATTTTTATGTTAATTTTTTCCTGCTGTGGGCATTAATAATAGTCACTTGATCTTTTGTGTTATACAAACAACCCTCTGTTTTAAAAAGGGTTACATTTTGGTTGGGGAAGACATTCAGCAACTGGCATATCACAAAATGTGTTTATTTGGTGTCCTTATTTCTTATTTATCTGTTTCGGTGATTTCTGTTCAACTCAAAGCTGTTGTCTAGCATTAAACTTCAAATTTGACAGGGGGACATTTAGGTGAAGCTCTGAATTGAAATATTTACTCAACTGGAATTTTCAATGGCTTACCCTCTGACCTTGTGTCTAAGTGCCATAGCACGTGAAAACTCCATGGGAATTTGTGTCTTGCACCTTGGACTTTGGTTTGATTTCATCCTCCTGAGATAGGATGGTAGGGAAAAAGGAATTCTTATCATTCTGTTTGCATCCCCACTGAGAGGTCTGGTCAACTTTGTTCTGGAAGGTTAGGAAGGCTTTCACAGTCCTTCACATGTGTAGAACAATTTGAACAAAGGTCAGCTCCAGGTGGAGGTGATGTGGAATGGTAAACCTGAATAGCTCCCCTCTGCTCCCTTGCATCCAAATTACCTTGATTCAAGTTGACAACCACTCATTCAGCTGTATGAAAACTGCTCAGATGGTTAAAGTAGAAGCTTAGAAGATTTAAAAAAATTGGGGTGGCTCTAGATGGGCCCAACTATGTTCTAGTGAAATTATTGGTAGCTTACTTGGGACATAGAGCCATCCACAGTGGCCCTTGGGGAACCCCAGGCAGGTGGTCGCCCCTTGTGTGGCCCTCTGCTCCTTCCCGCTTCTGTTTGTTAACTTGGCCAGCTCCTGGGAGGCCATATGGCAAGCACTGAAGGGAATGACCGTGTTGGATTCATGGAGGGACCTTCTGGGTCTCCATGTGTGGAAATCTCCAAATATGGCAGTTCCTCATGATGCTTCTAGTTTTGTTCTTTAAAATAACTCCTAAAATGTCACACTTACATAAGTATGACTATACTTATCAAAAAGGCTCCTGTCTTGGGCAATAAGAACCAAACATATGCCACGCTTTGAATGTTTCTTTTTACCCTTTCTGTAACACCTTCCTCTTAGCTGAACCATTATGATATCCCTGCCGCCACTCCTGGCTATTGTCTTACAATTCAAACCAGGGTGTGATATTATGAGAAGGTTATCTTATCTGAACAAAATTAGAAATATCTTAATGGATATGCATGAAAACCAATCCTAGGTATTTTTATGACAGTATACATTTCAAGGGCATATCTTATAGGAGAGAAAATCCAAAGAATAATAAGGTTAGAGACCTTTAGCTAACTGGTATTCAAGACTGATTTCTGCATATTAGGAGCCCAACATGATGGATTTCCCATGGGGTCCACAAGGGAATCTCTCCATCCTTGTATTCTCCCCAGAGACCATGAATTCTCTTCAAATCAGTCCATTTCCATAGACAAGCTGCCAGCTCACCACAGACTCTGCCTCTGACTTTTCAGGAACTTCTTCCCTTTTAGTCTCTCTCTTCATTCTTCCTCTCAATCTCATCCCAGTGATCCAGAGGGTTGGGAAAGCTACACTAATGTGTCCTCCTACCCACAAGATGGAAAAATAAAGATGTAGACATTCTTCTTCCTCCAGAAAGGAAGAGTGATGTTCAGATGGAAGAATATAAACACATAACTGGGGAATGATTTTTTTAACATTAAAAAAGCCCAATCTAGTTGTCCTTTGAGGCTAGTTGATGAGCGTCTAACCTTGGTTCATTATCTAGTTTGGTGAAAGCTTATCTTTAAGATAAAAGTTGTATTTTGTTTTGGCCAATTTTTTTTTTTTGTTGTTGTTGTTTGTTTTTTAGTAGGCCCAGGATGGGTTTGAAGCCCCCAACCCCAGTACACAGGGCCTGTGCTTTATTGAGTTTCAGGTGCCCAGCTGGCCGAATTTTTTTTTTAATTTTAATTATTCCTTTTTTATCAAGCCTGTCCTTTTAGTGATTTTCTAAAGTGTCAACAAAATTATGCTTCTTCTTACTTTTGAATTCTTATTATTGAGATATTTGTATGCATGCGTTATAGTATCCTAATCATTACTTAAATGCATTATACCTCTTTGTTCGTCCTAGGATCAGTAGTGGTTATTTTTAAGACAAATACTAATAATATTATAAAATTATTCTTCTTACATTGTCGGGTTTCTGTTAGTCATATCTGTCGTCAATCACAGCCTTGTAAATGCTGCCACATATACACATTTCTTTTCCTAATTGCAAATTGACATTTTATGGCTTCTTATTAGACAATCCCAGGGGACCAATAGCAATAATTGAGACACAGCTGCTAGAGACTAGATATTATTTCTTCAGCTTCCTATTCTAATAAATAACGAACCACCAAGTTGTTTATAAATAAATCAAAAGTCTTTGTAATAAATAACAAACTAAGAAGCAATTGCATACAATTTGCAAAAATAGTTACAGAAATGCTAGATATAATAATCAGAATGAGAATTGTTTTATCAATGAGAAACAATTTAGAGAACATTGCAACTGTATAAAATTATTATTGGACATTGTATCTTGTTTTTTTAAAATTCTAGCTTTTCTTCAAATCACATATCTTCTTTATTTTCTCAATTCCTAAACCCTTAGAAAAGTCACCATTCAGGGGCAGGGGGCACGCAAAAAAAAAAAAAGCCACCATTCTTTATTGAATCTATGTTTATGGTTCCGTTCACTCATGTATTTCATTAATTCATTTTCTCTTACTGTGAACCAGTATTATGCTAACCATTACAATGTTGAAAACATATATAAAACTCTACCTTTTAGTGAAATTAGACTCCTGTAGATGTTAAGCTTCTTACTCATTTACCTACACATCCCTCTAGACCAGTGATTTTCAACCTATGTGCTATGGATCTTAGGTATGCTGCGAAAAATTTTAAAGGTTATTAGTTAAATTATTTTTGAAAGACATTCAAACACAGAAATTATATTCTTTTTTTTTTTAGATCAACATAATTTAAGTGTGCTACTGAAGTTTAACTACAAGTTCAAGTGTGCCATGAGATTTTTAAAGGTCGAAAAACATTGGTGTACTCTTTGTTCACCTAAGGGTGAAAATCCTGCCCACTCATGCATCCTGGCCCCTGTTACATTCATCACAATGACCTTGCATATGGTAGGCACTCAACTAGTGGTAAAACAACTTACTGTCCATTATATCCATTCTAAATAATTCAGAAACACAAACTTGAAAATATCAACACCATCACGTGTCTTTAAAGCCTTTGTTCTACTCGCGTATTTGTTAACTATAAAAATAAGTAACTCCACAAGATAGGTTTATCTGTTTTCACTGTGGGTGTGAATAGGCTGCTTCTTTCCAGAGTGAGACCCAGTACCACATCTCTATTATGTAACCAAGCCCAAATCTGATTGACAGCACTGTCTGAATTTCCCTGAGGCTGACATGTTAAAGGCTTCTTCTGTCTCAAACTCAAATTATTTTGAAATGCTTGTGTTTTGGTAAGACAGCGCATCCTCCCCTCTCTTATGGCACTTGAATATAAAGCAGCTAAACAGAACTAACTGTGGATATTTATCAAGCCCCTATTAAACACTAGACACTGGGCTAACGACTTCCCATATGTTATCACGTGGTCTTCTCAACAACACTTCTCAATAAGGTTCTATTTCTTATCCCTATGTTTTGTAGATAAGGACACTGAGGCTCAGGGAGGTCCAGTAACTTGCTTATGGTTGTACAGATAATAAATGGGGAAGCCAGAACTCACCAATGGTCCCTGTCTCCACAGCCCTCCATGCCCAGTCACAGTGAAATTTGCAGAGACATTTGCAGGGTAAAAGCATGGGACTTCCATGGGATGATCCTTAAATTGTGTTGTTTTTATTTCACTGCTAATCTAAACTAGTATTAGCATATTCTGGGTCATCCAGATGAGCACTTCATAGTGAATAATGCTGCTGCACGTTCATGGTGCCTGAATTCATGTCTTTTATTCACGATCAAGTTGGTGCCAATGCTTCTTTGGTTGCCATGGGTCTATGGGAATGAACAGTGGCCTTACTATGTAACTAGCCTCAAGTGAAGGCCATGTGACTCACGGTACACTGGTCCAGTAAATGCTTCATTTTGCTGTGAATGAGGAAATGTGAAAGAAAGGGAGGAGAGTCCTACTACTGCACAGCAGTGACAAGAATATTCTTCACTCCAAAATACCTGCATTGTGGTTTTCAGTACTGAAGTCATAATGAGAATGGAGGGTGACTTTTAGCAAAACATCATCACCTGTATATTAAGTCAATGTTAATTTGAACTGAAGTAGTGTTACAGTTTTATTTGTATCCACTTAGAACATTTAGCTGGCATTTGAAAATTTTAGAGGAGCTGAAAATGTAACTTAGTTTTATATTTGTCCATATTTAAGTATCATCTCAATAATATCATCTCAAAAATCGAGAGGGAAAGCAGTATAATTTATTTTTCCCTAAAATAATCTGTGCATTTTTCAAGATGAAACATACTGAATTCTCCTGCAATACATAACAAAAACCTACCATTCAAAAAAATGCTCCAACCCTCACCAGGGGCCTGGCCTGCCCACTCTGAGTCTTTCTTGAGGGATAAGGCGTTGACATTTCCTGTCAACCTGTAAATATTATCTGGGACGGCTGAGGTCTGAGCTTGGGTGAAACTCTCTGTTGCTGGGGTTCTCTAATGCACCTCTGCCTGGCCCTGTCCGTCAGCGTGCTTTTAGATTCTTTGTCCTTCTTTCTCCTGGTTCGGATAACTGACAGTTGTGAATGCACATTGTCCACAGTTACAGTCCTTCCCTTATCACCAGAAAGATTGGTGAATTCGGACTAGGGGGTAGGACCAGCTCCACCTAAACAGAAAAGATAATGGCAGTGCATGAGAATTTTAAAAGGCTCTGGTTTAAAAGGTGTCTGAGTCTGTCCCAAATGACATTAGTTACCTTTGACAAAAGGAAAGGCAAGTCCTTGTTAAATGCAGACCCTCAGAGAGAAGGTAATATCTAGTGACGTTTATCCTTAAGCTTTTTGGTATTGCTTATGATTAACTTCTAGGACCTTAGAATAGAGGACTGTGCCTTCCAGTGGAAAGAGAAGACAAGCTGATTTTATGGTCTTTGGACAGGAAGGGGTAGGAAGCCAGGAAGTAAAGGCTGGTGTAAGAGTAATGCCAGCCGTGGGTAGCCTAGGGCCATCGTGTAGAAGAGGGGGCATTTTTTTCTATATATAACTTGCTATCCTCTACTTATTCAAAATTTTCATAAAGTTTTTCTATTTTAATAAAATGTGCTATGTTTGTTGTTATTATCATTATTCCCTGACAGCCTACTTGGTGCAGAGAGTGGAGAATCTGCAGAGCTGGGCTTCAGTCCTGGTTGGTTGTGGTTTCCCTGTGAGAAATTAAGTCTTAGCAACCTTTGGCTTTCCTAGTTTATATCATTAAGGGGTTGGGCAAAATAATTGCTGAAGTTGCTGCCAACTCCCTAACCCATTGTATATTCTAGTCTTTGCAGCAGATCATTATAGCATCCTTAGAGCTTGTGTCTCATGAAAATGACCACTGGTAATTGTTACTTCTATTATGTTAAGGCTCATCTTTAAAGGCAGGGCTATTCTGAAATAGGGGCTGTGGAAGTTCTTACTTTTGTCATCTCTAATGATAGAGGTATTCAATAGCTTTTGAGGGTATCTTTAGGAAGAGCTTGAACCACCAGTTCATCAAACATTTCTATATGTTTTGTGGGAATTGTTAACTTTATCTTACTTTCATGTTTTCTTACAGTTTTGAGTCTGTTGCCTGGCAAAGCTTTTCAGTAGATAATATTTATATTAATAGGTAACACTTATCTAGATTGTATGTACAGGGTGCTACTGTAACGCTTTTACCCATACCTCAACATGTGATCCTCTAGTTTCTCCACCCACATTTGACAGATGAGGAAACTGAGGCACAAAGAAGTTAAATAGTTGTTCTTAGGCCGCATGGCTGACAGGTGGCACAGGTGCAATCAGTTCAAAACCAGGCAACAGCACTCAGTGTCTGTGTTTTTATTTTTTTATTTTATTTATTTATTATTTATTAAATCATAAAGAGGTAGATCATGTATATATTAATGCATTTATGGGGTACAATGTGCTGATTTCATATACAATTTGGAATGCTTACATCGTACTGGTTAATATATCCCTCACCTCATTTACTTAATTATTGTGTTAAGACATTTATACTGTATACTTAATAGATCCGATATGTACCCTTGCAATATGCACTATAGGTGTGATCTGAGCATTCACCCTCCCTCCATCTGACCTTCCCCCTGCCCACCCATCCCCCCGTCCTCCATCCTGGGCCATGTTGTGATCTATTCTTCATATGAAAGTGTGAGTGATTGTAAATTGGTTTCATAATAGTACTGAGTACATTGGATACTTTTTCCTCCATTCTTGAGATACTTTACTAAGTAGGGTATGTTCTAGCTCCATCCATATAAACATAAAAGAGGTAAAGTCTCCATCTTTTTTAAGGCTGCATAGTATTCCACGGTGTACATATACCACAATTTATTAATCCATTCATGGCTCAATGGGCATTTTATTAATCATGCCATGGGTCAATGGGCATTTGGGCTCCTTCCATGACTTGGCTATTATGAATTGAGCTACAATGAAAAATCTGGTGCAAACATCTTTGTTATAAAGTAATTTTTGGTCTTTTGGAGATACTCCTAGTAGAGGAATTGCAGAATTAAATGACAGGTCTACATTTAGATCCCTGAGTATTCTCCATACTTCTTTCCAAAAGTGATGAATTAGCTTGCATTCCCACCAGCAGAGCAGAAGTGTTCCTTTTTCTCCACATCCACACCAACATCTGTAGTTTTGAGATTTTGTTATGTGAGCCACTCTTACAGGAGTTAGATAATATCTCAGAGTGGTTTTGATCTGCATTTCTCTGATGATAAAAAGAGCATTTTTTTCATGTGTTGGTAGGCCATGTGCCTATCTTCTTAAGAGAAGCTTCTGTTCAAGTCCCTTGCCCACTGTGAAATGGGATTACTTGTTCCTTTCTTTTTAATAAGTTTGAGTTCTCTGTGGATTCTGGTTATCAAATCTTTGTCAGAAATATAACCAGCAAATATCCTCTCCCGTTCTGAGGGCTGTCTGCTTGCTTTACTTACTGTGTTCTTGGCTGTGCAGAAGATGTTTAGTTAACTTTTATGAAATAAATGGGTTTCAGATATTTACCTGGACTAAGAGGAAAAACATTTCAAGAGCTTCTGGGATATTCTTTTACAGCAAAACAGCAAATTTCTTTTTGTAAAAAAATTAACAATGTCACAAAATACCTCAACTTGGAAATCCCCCCAAAGCCTAAAATAACTACCTGATTTATGATAAAACAAACAAACAAACAAAAAAACACGGGGTGTTAAAATAATAAGACAGATGATGTTCACCTACAGAAAAACAAGCCTTGATTTTCTCCTAAGAATGTGGCAGGGTGCTGGCATACCAATTCTCCAAGGAAAATTCTACACCCTGCTGCTTTTGTTTCTTTCTTGACTCCTCACTCCTAATCCTGTTCCCATGTATCTTTTGCTCCCCCTCTTTGGAACTGTGCTTTTGAAAGTCGAGGGACTCCAATCTGGAGTAATGTTCGAAAGTTAAAATACTGCCTCTGTTTTATAAATTTATTCTCAGTCCTTTCATGAGGTATTAAGTAAAGAGTGTCCTTAAAGAATAAAATTACAGAAGAAAATGGCTTAGTATTTATTGATATTTATAATAAATTATTCAGACCTCAGTGATAACCAGCAGTTTTCATTGTCAGTCATTTATCTGATAATTTATCAGGTTAAAAAAGAATGCCAAGTTAATTTTAGGTAACTTGTGGTTTCATCTTTTAAAATACTACTGCAGCCATGAACTGGCTGGGCGTATACTGGGTATATGTACTAGCCCAGCCATTGTCATGTTTTATATGCTGTTGTTATTTGCATTTGGTTCCTGGTGGTAGTAGAAGACTCTCTTAGAGTCTATTGCAACTTTGAGATTTAATTGGTGGTTTACAAATTATGGTTTATCATTAAAAAGAGTAAAGAGAAGGAAAAATATCCCAGGCAGCCAGGTAAGCAACCCATTCCACTAGACATTTATTGAGTGCCTGTTTTATGCTGAGTATTGAGAGAGGTAAGTGTGTGTGTGTGTGTGTGTGTGTGTGTGTGTGTGTGTGTGTGTGAGAGAGAGAGAGAGAGAGAGAGAATGAGAGAGAGAGAGAGAGAGAGATGTGTCCTTGCTGTTGAGAAGCTACAGGGTGGGGCCATGACTGATCATCACAGAGGATCTGTGTACCATAGGACATTGTGTATGGCAAAAGAAAGGAGGAAAAAAAGCATTGGTATTCTTTAGGAGTTTGCAAATTACTAGGAGAACACCAAACAGTGTGTGTGCATGTAAACATGATTTGTAGACACAAACAGGCATGTGCATATAACTAATCAAAGTGTCCTAAAACATGATTCCTGAGAATTCAGGGCCGTGAAGCCCAGGAAAATCACATTGTCACTTAAATAAACAGGTACAATCATCTGGAAAATGAAATTTGAAGTATAAGCTTGGTAGTCTGAACTAGTTGAGTTAGTCCCATGCAGGCTTTTTCTCCTGTGTGCTACCAAAAGGCACCATACATTCTTCTTCTCTAGGTATTAATCTCCATATCTTGTTGCTTCAGAACAATGTTTCTGTACCCTGGAACAGGATTAATTATTGGCTTAACTCAGTATGTCCTCTGAGTTCTTTGATTTTTCAGGGAGATTTGTGTGTTTGGGAGTGGGCTAAGACCAAAGTTGAGTTTTGATTCCCCTATTCATTCACAGTAAGTCTGTGTCATGTACCAAGTACCATGCTGAACTCTAGAGATTAACTCTAGAGGTACAACGTGAGCAAGATAGACATTTGCAGAGTGTACTGGGAGGAGAGCCAGCAAGGCAATCATACCAGAGCAAGATAAGGGCTGTGATGGAGAAATACAGCATGATGGGGCCTTGGTCTTGGAGTTAGACATTCTCAGTTTCCTTTCTGCTGCCTAGCTGAGCACTGGGGATGGGGAGGGTCACAGAGAGATTTGGCAGAGGTTACACAGGAGAACTACAAAGGGACTAACTTTGTTAGTCTTAGTTGGGTACCCACAATATAGCTCTGTGTTACAGAATGTTGCTGTTTAAAGAAAGTGCCAACACATCCATCTTTAGAACTTATGTGTGTGCTTCTATGTAAAGAGAAAATCTGCAGCCTTTTAAATTTGAATTTCTATTACATTGTTTGGAATTTGGGATGTGTTTTTTCCTAGAGTAACCTCATAAATTATGACACAATCCTGAGTGCAAAAACCTGTTATATGCATAATATACTTGATGTAAAGTACAGGATCTTTGAGGGATCTTAAAAAGTAGGTTGCTGTGGGAAAACCTTCAGAATTGGAATACAGCCAAAGTAACTTTTCCCTCTGTAGCCTTTACAGTGAGAACAATGTTTCCTTTGTCCTACCCTCCTCCTTACTGAGTAATGGGAAGAAGTATTCCACCAGGTCCAGGTCCCTGGGTCCTGGGATAGGGACTCTAGTGGAGGGAGGGGCTAGCAGGTGATAAGAGGTATGTGCACCTGGTTGTTGATTGTTGAGGAAGGTTCCCTTGCTATTAATAAGTGCTTCACGTGTGTTATCTCATTGAATCCTTATAGCAGACCCCCATGAGATGGTGCCATTCCTATTTCTCTAAAATGCTGGTGTGTTCTAGGTATTCTAGGGCTCAGAACTAGAACTCAATCATCCAGTCTTATAGCTCTGTCACCTGTAATATCCCCTTTCCCCTGAACTCCGCCACTCCTAGCACCAGCGGTTCATCACTTAGACGAATAGCAGGAATCTTCAATTTGACATATACTAAATTTCTGATTTCATCTTTCCAATCTTGCTCCTCCACAGTCTACTTCCTCTCCATAAATGGCAGCTTTGTTGCTCCGAGGTACCCAAGCCAAAACCTTGCCATTACCCTTGGATCTTCTAGTCCATCAGCAAATACTATCAGCACATGAAAAGTACTCATGGTCTTACTGCTTTTCACTATTCTGCTGCTATCTCTTTGTTCTGTATCACCATCATCTCCTGCCTGCATGACTGCAATAGCTTCGTGTTAGGTCCCCTACATCCATTCTTGCTCCATTCTTCTATTCTTCATATAGCAGTGAGATAAATTATTTTAAAACGTAAGTCCACATGACACTCTGATGCTCCTCTGTTCAGAACCCTCTGGTGGATTCCCAGAGAAAACCAAAATCCTTTCCATGTGTCCTGGTCTCTTGTTTTCCCTCTGAACTCATTTCGTATACTCTCTCTTCCTTATTGGCCTTCCCTTCTTCCTCATTTATTAGAGAAAGAGTCCTGACCACCCATATGTAAAATAGCAAATGCCCAATACTACAGCCATGCCACACAGGCTTGGACTGGTAGAAACACTCTGAAGGGTATCTGTTCCCCCAGAGGAGAGGCAAATGAAGGGAATGAAGACAGGTGAGTTTATTAGGAGGGGAGCAGATGAAGACTGACAGCCACGCGTTGAAGACAAACTTCATCTTCTCCATATCCAAGCCAAGGGCAGACCAAGTGTATGAGGTCAGAACTAGTGGAAAGTAGGTAAATAAAGAACTGGCTGGATTTACGTAATGAGCATTTTAGAGCATCTGCTATATGCCAGACACTGTAGTCTGAAAGGTAGAACTGTTAGAGGACTGTATAATAACAATACCCTCTCAAAAAGACAAGCAGGCCTAAAAGAATATTTCGCATCTTTTCTACCAGCCCATTCCTGGCGCTGAACTAGTTTTCAGAATCCAGCCGTGAACGCTGTTCTCTGACATCTAAACAAAGAGTTTCAGTTTTGTTGGCTGTTTTCCAGTTAAACATGTGGATGGTGCTGGGATTAGTTAGAAAAACAGGCAGATGAAGCCCTTCCAGATCATGCTGGAGTGCTGCGTGGCCCCCATACCGTTCTGGTTGTATTTGCCAGGAGTCTGTGGGCTGCAGTAGTGAACCCATCATCTTGATTCTTGATCATCATGTCCACCATGATGCTTTCAGTTCACTGGAGTTACAAGTTGTCTTTGTTTGCTTTGTGCTGCTCCAACAGAATACCTGAGACTGAGCAATTTGTAAGGAATAGAAATTTATTTTCTCACAGTTCTGAAGGCTGGGAAGTCCAAGATCAAGGTATCGGCCATGTTGGTTGTCTGGTGAGGGCTGCTCTCTGCTTTCAGGATAGCTCTGTGTTGCTACATCCTCCAGAGGGGAGGGACTGCATCCTTACATGGCAGAAGGCAGGTGGACACCAGCCCAAGGTTATGGGAAGCCTCTTTTACAAGACCCTTAATCCCATTCATGGGAGTGGAGCCCCACAGGCTCTACCTCTTAATACCAGCACATTGGCCATTAAGTTTCAACACCTGACTATTGGAGGTGACACGTTCAAACCACAGCACAAGTGTTCCATCTGCTCAACTGGACGAGCAGAAGGATGATAAACATCCTCTTCCCACTTCATTTCTAGCATGGTCTTTTGTGTAAAGTAGTATAGAGGCCAGGACCATTAAGTTATGAGTTCTCAAAAGGTGGATTAGTAACTAAACTCAGTGTCTCTCTCCAAACCTTCTGTGGGTCTTCTCCAGAAACTTCACCACCAAGGCATGATCCATCTTCCAGGAGCCCTAGCCCCTGATGAGTTGCTGGGGGAGGTGAGAGATGTGGTGAACTATTACCACTTGCAGTGGGCCAGGAAGGACCTAACGGGTTTAGCTTGTTTTTTTCTAGGCTAGAATCTGGGTCAGCTCTTTCTTGTAAACAACACATGGCATCAGAAGTAGGAGACTAATTATGGATCATCCTGAATTGTGACTTTCTGACAATGGAGAGGGAGACTGGAAGTCACTTACACAGCTGCCTAGCCTGTATCAGTCTCTCAGTTGGGGCCCTTCGGCTGAACAGGCCAAGGGCAGACAGCTGCCTCCAGACAGAAGGTCAAAAGGCAGAGGTCCGATCAACATTTGCTTCTGGGGGAATCTGAAGGATATTACAATTGTAGACTTAACAGAGAGAGATGACAGAAACCTTCTTCAATCAAAGGATATTACAAAAAAAGTAAGGATTTTAAAAGTGGCCCGAAGCAGCCAGGGCAGTGACTTCCTTCCAGATGAAGAGCGCATTGTGCTAGCAATGAAAGGTAGGGAAAACAGGATGAGAACACTTGACCTTCTGGAGACCATGAGACGATGTGAGACTCAGGAAGTCACTCAGGTGAGAAAGTGGCAATCAAAGGTGATCCAGGCTCTGGGACATCTTTTAGTAATGAGAAAGAGCAAAGGAGAGCCAGCAGCTCTGGGTAGAGTTTGGTGGTAGTTCGTTCCTTTTGTCTCCCCAGCTCTGTGGATCAGGAGCCTTGCTGGGTGCCAGCCATTGCAGGAAGAAGCGGGAGTGCTCAACATATGGGAGGAGATACAGAAACGTCAATAAACGGTTTGCTTTGCCAAATGTTGTAAATAACAACACGTGTGCAGACAGGAGGGCAGGAAGGAGTTGCTGGGCGGCCCCCCACACACACTGGAGGAAGCTTTGTTGGTGTTGGCAAGGCTGCCTTGGGGTCAGAGTCTTACTTAGTTCCTGACAGCATTTTTATCTAAGTTGGAACATGGTGCTGAAAGAAGTAAGAACAGTAAGTGAAACTGCAGTCTGAAGTGTGGAGCTTGTATGTATTAGAAAGCTCATTCAGGTTAGGCTTTGGTTGAAGATGGGCTGATAAAACTAAAAAAATTAGCACAGTGCTTCGTATTCTTATCCTAGAGTCATGTCAAACACCGGGCCTAACACAAAATATGCCTTTCCTGGAAAGCTAAGCTGTTATTGGAGAACAGATAAGTCTGGAAAGGTGCAATCTGCAGTCAGATTAACAGGTGCAGGCAAGTGATTATAGCAAATGCTAACATTTCATGGGTGACTATGGTTGCTGGGTGCTAGGCTAAATTCTCTACCAAGATGATCATGTTTGAATGTCTCAGTAGTCTCAATTTATAGCCATGGAAACTGAGGCTGAGTGGGTGAAACTAACTTGCCTAAAATGACAAAGTAAAATTGTTGTGGAAGGAGGATTCAGACCCAGATTCCAGGGCCAGCGGCAGCTATCACACCGTCTTCTCCCAACTGACAGTCACAAATGGCTGGGGAGCTGGGATTTAAATCTGGGTCTGTCTGACTTCAAAGTTCTTGCATTTCTTGCTGTGGAAGCACAGTCTCTTCTAAAAAGCTGAAAATAGTGTACCCACAGGAAATTTGGGGATTTAGGAGTGAGGGGAAGGGAAAGAATGGGAAGGCATATAACATTTAATCCATGCAACAACCCTGCAGTGGGTACAATTATGGTCCCGCACGTTGTACACAGGGCCCTCCTGAGATGGCTAGTAACATGTCCAAGGTCATGCAGCTAGAGAATGGTTGTGCCAGAGCTCAAACCTGGCAGACCAAGTCCATACCTGACCACTGTACTCTACCACTTCTCCACATGTGAAAAGATCCGTGACCCTGGGATCGAGAGAACGAGCCCCTGTGTCACGCACAAGACGGGTAGAGTTGCTCTGTGAGAACTAAGATGGTTAATGCTAGTAACAGTCTTCACATTTATTAAGCCCCATGGTGTGTTCCCATCATTGTTCTAAGTGCCTTAATGTATTAGCTGTTACATCATTGGAACCACTATCAGGCCTGTGCTCCTGTTAACCCTCCTTTGTCAGTGAGAAGACGGAACACAGAGATCAGGTGGCTTACCCAGGATCACACAGCTGGTAAGTTGCAGAGCTGAGAGTCAAACTGAGAACTCTGTGAATTCTATTCAATGTGAGAAATTTCAGAGGTCACTGTCACTTTCTAAGCGTGAGGTCCTGTCTAGTAGCTGCAGGGGTTATACAGGTGGGTAGGATACAGCTCCTGCCCTCAACGTGGAGTGCAAGGTGAGGCTAAATCAATGCAAAGAGAGGCAAAACAAAGTAGGTATCCCAGGAGGTGCAGACATAGGACAGTGGCTGTCAGGGAGGGGGAGTCTCGTCGGGCACAAGCCGGGCTCAGAGTGGACAGGAAGGCAGTGGCCCCTGGCATGGCTTGAGTACTAGTGAATGTTGATAGGTGGGAATGAGGAAAGCTGCACAGCTGTCTACAAACTTGATGCAGATAAAGCCCTTAGGACAGAGTAACACTCAGGATTTCTGTTGACGCTGCTGCTGTGCTGATTGTGGACAGCGCTGGAATTTGATGCTGGGACCTGGGATTCTTCCTTCAGCACTGAGGGGGCAGTAAAGGAGTCCCTCTAAGAAGGCTGTCATCGTGTGGCTGTTCCTGTTTGGCTGGGCGGAAGAACTGCTTTCATTTAGTTTGTTAGATCCTAGGGAGTTATGGAAGATTTTTAACGTGGATGAGCATTTAGCTGTATTTCAGGGAAAAATTAGCATACTGTATGCTGGGGATTGAGATAGGGAGGTAATTCTTTTTCTTCCCTCGCTCCTCCTCCTCGCCTGCTAATCCTACCAGAGGGAGTGTGACCTGCCTCCTTGGCCTTCTGAAAGAGTCTGACCAACCCTTCCCCCGCGGGCGTGCTTCTAGTCCATGCTTTCTTTTCTCCTGACAGCCCGAATGGCTTAGACTCTTCAGTGTCTCTCACTCTCTGCTTTTGCTTCTTCTCACTGTTTCACCCCAGCGCTCCTGCCCCAACCGAAAGCCAAGGTGAAAGATGACAGCATGAATCACACTCCGGCTACCATAGCAACCTCACCTGTTTTGCAGCTCACTTTTGAAGTGCCACCCTCCTGTGAAAAGTTATTTTGCATATAATTGCTTGGCTCCTCCAGAGGCTTTGTGCTTTCTTTAAGTTTCTTTTAAGCACTAATGAAAGGATGGTCTTCGGTTTCCAGGAGTGCTCCAGAACAGTCTTCCCCAATGGGCAGGCATTCTTCCCTATATGCAGAGATACCCTTTTCCCTGTTCACTGTTTGCTCTGGTGCATCTTCAACTAATTGGTATAAACCCGATTTGAACTGTCAATTTACAAATGACTCAGTTTTGAATTTTTTAAATTTAAAGTACTAATTGAAATGAATCCATGAAGTGTCCAGACTACTACCCATTCCTAAAGACCATGCTAGATGGCTTCATTTGAGCCCAGAGAGCCTCTTTCAAACACCTTCCCACCCACCCCTCCTGCATCCCTGTCCTCCAGACCCAAGCCCACGTGCTCCACATCCCCGCTCCTCTGCTTTCTGGCTTATAATTGGATGTGATGAATGGCAGGTGCCAGCTGGAGACCAGAGAAAGAGGGCAAGGTGGGGATTTTATTCTTCTGGCACTCTCCTTCTGGTGCTACTCTGAATGGATCACATTCCTCAATGGAAGATCTGTCAGGGGCCTTCTCCACACAGCCCTTTGTTCACTCCAGATTTCCCAGAATCTCTCCAGGCGTAGGGAGGATGCTAGCCCATGGTTTGCCCTCCTTGTGCTTTTCCTGTCCCCTGCCCATACCTTGTAAACAGTCCCTTTATTAACTCTTCTCAAATTATCTACTTCGATTATGCCATCTGTTTCCTGCCGGGACCTTGACTAATACACAGTGTCCACACCTCTTCTTCTTTGGGAAAGTGCTCTAATGTCGCTTGTTTTGTTTAATAAATCTATGAGTCATTGTAGGTCATTCCTTATAGAAATAGATTTTTCTGTTTTTAAGAACAACTTATTTACCTTTTTACCCCTCCGGGAAGATGGTGTCTCCTTTATGTGACTCTCTCGTCTTGCAGGAAACATGTTTGAAACACGTTTTCTTGTCGAGTTAGTTTTGTGGAAATGGAATACAAATGCCCTCTCTGCTTGTGCTATCTGATCCTGGGTAAATGTGAAGGTCTAACTCCCCTTTTTATTATTTTCATTGAAAGAAAACACAGGATCTGCAAATCCTTCTGGGAGACCGTGGGTATTAAGACCGTACAGATACGTACATATGAACACGTTATGATGGGCAAGTTTGTGATCCCATCGCTGATATCGAATATGGTGCAAAGGAAGAAGATGGAAATGACTTCCTTTTTTTAACACTTCATGAAAATTCATAAAATGCTGCTTCCGTAGAGAACTGAATTAATTGAATTATTGTCCAGTGGGAGATTAAGATGGAACAGTGACTCCGGAAGGTGCCCTGAAGAGAGCCATGACTAAGGATTGTGGATAATTTCCTTTGAAAACCATGAGTTGGGAACTGCATGCTCCTGATTCTTTCAAGGCCAATCCCAAATGGAATCAAGAATAGCATAAGGTTCACACGCTCAGCAGGTGTGAAATTCTGAAGCTGAATTAAATAGGTTCCATTATATTTTAGAGAGAGCTCTAATGGGTTTCTATGGAGCATAGCCTAAGAATACCGTGTCTCTCCTTTGTATCTTAGGATGCCTGGCATGATTTGTTGTTACTAATATTATACTTCAATCTCCCTGTAAGGTAGACAAAAATAAGCAAAAGGCCTATCTTATTCCTAGGGGGATCTAGATATTAAAGTACCAGAAAGGTGAATCAAAAGGGCCTCACCTGTAAGTCAGCCCAAAAATGAAAGCTGAGGATATAATTTAATTGTAAAATAATAATTATTTTTTAGATATAATTTTCTTCTGATGAGCTCATTTTCTCCCAGATATTATTAAGGCATCCTTAGTTTTAGAGCTGAAAGAGATTTAGAGAATGCAAAACTGGAAGTTCAGGTTTTTACTCTTTAAAATTTTGAATATAAGGTTATATTCAACTTTGTTCAACTTTATATCACTTACATTCAACTTTATTTACTTTATATTTATTTACTTATTTATTTTTAGAGATGGAGTCTTATTCTGTTGCCTGTGCTGGTGTGCAGTGACATGATCATAGCTCACTGCAGCCTCTAACTCCTGGACTCAAGTGATCCTCCTGCCTCAACCTCCTAAGTCACCGGGACTACAGGCATGAGGCTCCCAGCTAACCTTATATTCCACTTTTAAGAAGCTATAGGCATTTCTTATCTATTATACAACAGTGTATTCTCAGATTTTATCACTAATATTCAAGCTCACGTTGTCATCTTTAAATTCTTCCAAACTATAAAATCTCCCATGATGCATTTATATGTTTTTCAATGAAGACTGAACTTGAAGTCTTGAATGAATTACTCATTAATCATTTCCATTTGTCCTGTGTCTTTATTTATCCTCCTTAGCTGGCCATAACTTAGAATCAAGGCATATTTTTTTCTATTTGTTGCCCTCGTTAAAAAAAGATTTATATATTTCTGTTCTTAATTATAAAAGCTGATGTGTTGAATCTTTAACCTTCTTTTTATCTAAGAAAAAATAAATTCAAATGTTAGTTGCTTTTTTATGTTTTGCTGATTTTCCTCCTCTTGTGGATTGTTATTTTCTATTAAAAATATTCTTGCCTTCTACTTTGAGTAACCTGGAAGAGGAAAAATACTTATGAGTTACATTATGAGCATTAAAGGTTTAGAGAAAGCTCTCATTAAGACTTCTAATTTCTTCTTTCTTGAACATCTTTAGACCCATAGATAAGTAGCTGTCTCCTTCCTTATGTATTTTCTTTTTTCTTTTTTGAGACAGAGTCTAACTCTGTTGCCCGGGGTAGAGAGCTGTGGTGTTACAGATCACAGCAACTTCAAACTCTTGGGCTGAAGAGATCCTCTTGCCTCAGCCTCCTAAGTATCTGGGAGTACATGTGCCCACCACAATGCTTGGCTAGTTTTTCTCTGTAGTAAAGATGGTGTCTGGCCATTACTCAGGCTGGTCTCCAACTCCTGAGTTTAGGCAATCCACTCACTCAGGCATCCCAGAGTGCTAGGATTACAGGTATGAGCTACCCCCAGATCCCCCTTTTAACATTTAAAAAGAACTGTCATTTTGTTGTTGGTTGTGGTTTTTGGATACGTGTGTGTGTGTGTGTGTGTTTATTTTAATAACCTCTTTTGCCTTGCAAATATGTATCTCTTCCTCCTAATGGGGTTACCAACCAAACTCATAGCAAATATTCACGCAGCATTGCTGCTCACTTCTCAGTGTGAGGATCTGGGTTAATCATGGATATACACTGAAAGTTTGAAACTCGTTTACACACTCAGCAGTGGTAGATGATGGCCTGGCTACCTCTGTACTCCCAGGTTCCTCTGCCATTGGCTTGCTCTTGCTAATCCCAGAGTAGTAATAAATAGCTTTCATTTGCCTATTACTTGGGGGCTTTCAAAAGACTTTCGTGTAGACCTGTAAGGTAGACAAGGTGGTGCTATTTCTTCATTTTGCAGGCAACAAAACCACATCCCAGAAGTCCCCCTACTCATAGTAGAAAATTGGCATTGAGGCATTCTCCTGGGGATCTTCCCAGTATTCCGTAAAGATGTCTTTTCTCTGCATCCAATGAAGTTTTGAGATATTCCCACAGGAGAGCTTTGTATTTTAAGAGTGGGGGGTGGTTTTTGTTTTCCAGATGCATGTGGTGATGGAAATTTATGCTTTCCAAATGTCAAACAACAGAAGAATGAATAAATAAATTATGATAGATCCATACACTGGGATACAATGTGGCTATTAAAATTAATGTTTGCAAAGAATATATAGTCATACAGGGAACCGCTATTGATTATACCAATGTTGTAAGTAAGAAGCAGGAACTAAACAGCAGGATCCTAATTTGGTTTAAAAATTTTATATGTAAAAGAAGCCCTGGAACTAAATATACCAAAATATTAGCAGGTGTTTTCTCTGGAAAGTAAGAGTATGGTTTACTTTTATTTTCTTCTTTATCTATTTCTGAATTTCTAGGTGTTTTTTTTTTAATGAACTCATATAATTAAAGACATAAATGTTTTTCCTAAACTGTACTGACTGTTTTAGCTAGAGAAACTTTCTGAGTGATTCTTCTATCTTTCACTTATAAAATTACATTTGATGAATCAAATCTTAAATTTAAATGAGAGGATTGTTTCATTATTAGTGTATACTATTGAAATAGTATTATCTCAATAACAATAGTGTTGTTAGTGTGTATTTCAGTAATAATAGTGTCATTCATGTGTACTTTCCAAGTTGGCTATTGTAACCCATTTGTTAGTCTGTTATTTCCAGAAAAGGACTTCCTTTTACCTAAGTCATTAGTTCAGCCAAATATCATTCTGGGGGCTTTCTATATATATGCACCTGAAGATAAGCAGATGAAGATGGTCCAGCTTCCACTCTAGGGAAATACCAGCCTTGGTTGTAGACTGGGAAATCAGTAATGACAGAGGGAGATGATTTCGGGAGAGAAAGCTGCACCCGGTGCTCAGAGAGCTCAGAGGGAGAGCACCATGTCCAGGGGCCGGGCGTGACCTGGGAAGACTGCCTGGAGAGCTGTCAGTGAGTTGAAGACAGTTCTCCTCGTGGATGGCCAGCCTCAGATTTAGAAATAAGGGTAACACATGTGAGTCCTCTTATGTTTTGTTTGGAGACAATGGTTGCCCCAAAGGTTTCTTATGATAGTTAAACATTTTGAAACTACTTTAAAAAGACAAACCAGTTAACTTGGGCTGTGGGACCTTTACATTTCCTTATTAGGAAGTTCTTTTAGTCTTCAGAATTCTCCTTACTTTCTGTTTATTTGGGTTTACTGATGCTAAAAAAGAATTGCCTTGCTCTGAGGTTAGCATAATGATGTGTTTTACAGTATTTCATAATCTATATCCTCTTACATGCTGGTTAATGCTGATTTTGATCTCTTCTTCCATTCCTGTCTCATTCCTCTGCCTCCCCTTGACCTGCCGAGAGAGAGGCAGGTATGTGTTTTTGTTCCCATTTTGTAAGGATCAGCTAAGCCACAGATGATCACTTGGCTCCTCCACATTACGAGGTGAGTCAGTAATGGAAGTGGAAAGAGAAATTAGGGTTTCTCTGCTCAGAGCTCTGACTTCTAAAGTATTTCTCCATATAAGTAGAATAGGTGGTTTGCCAAAAATGCATTCACCCTTTAAATCTTTACTGAAAGTAATGAGCTTAAAATAAAGTCTCATGAAGATAATCCTTTTGTTACAGCTTAGAACAGAAATTAAGACTATTTGGGTAGATTAAAATGAGTCCTGAGTGAGGCTTAATATTTGGTCTATTTAATTATTATAATTTGTTTAGCAATGGATTTTAGTTTCTTTTTGGAAAAAGAATAACTGAAATATTCTCAGAACACAGCTAAGACCATTTGAAATCAGTTCTGCTTCATTTAAAAGTTTTGAAATGAGAGGAACAGAATTAAAAATAGAGTCATGATTGCACCTAATACCTATTTTTCATGGTATTAGATGATTGTGACTTCATTATCAAAAGGTTTTCCTATCATTGATGATGAAAATACTATTATATTGATACTTTATAAGGAACTCTAATAATAAATGAGTCATTATTTTATGGTAAAATATCTGAAACAACAGTATAATTTTTTTTTTTTTTGAGACAGAGTCTTATTATGTCACTGTTGGTAGAGTGCTGTGGCACCACAGCTCACAGCAACCTCCAACTCTTGGGCTTAAGTGATTCTCTTGCTTTAGCCTCCCAAGTAGCTGGGACTACAGGTGCCTGCTATAATGCCTGGCTATTTTTTATTGCAGTTGTCATTGTTGTTTTAGCTGCCCCCGGCCAGGTTTGAACCTGCCAGCCTTGGTGTATGTGACTGGAGCCGTAGCCACTGTGCTAAGGGCACCAAGCCACAACAGTATGATTTTTTATAAAAGAAAACATACAAATGTTTCATTAAAGATATCTATCAGTTGAACTCACTTTATGTTAATGTTATGTTTTTTTCTAATTGAAAATATTCATACATTTTGGAATATGTATATATTCCAAATTTATAGAATAAACATGTACCATATTTTTATTTAAAATAAATATTTTGTTGACGTAAATGCAGAAGATGTTGCACTAATTGGAGTTTTAAGAACTTAGAATACAGGAATGGTTTTATTATATTTTACATAGAATAACATTTTTATTTACCACAATTATGATGATTGGATTTTATAGCTGTTACCTCAGATTATTTAATTTTTGGCTCTTGTCTCAACCAGGCCTAAGATTTTGTGTGTAATGTTTTATTGCTGTCAAATGTTACGCATTACTGCTTATCAAATTCTCATGAGAATTTTCTAGGAAAAAAATGAAAACGAAAAACATAACCTCACTATTATGATATATTCAGAGTTTAAGAGAGATATAAACAGAAATCCATAGTTTGCCAGGGGATACAGAATTTATGTCGAACTGAACTTGATGAAGGCAGGGTGATGTTCAGTGGTACCCATCTTCCTGTCTGTTATTCTGAGGCTCTGTGACTATGGGATTAGAGCAAATGGAGCTCCCTACAGATGACTTAAAGCCCCTACACAATTGTCAGTCTTGTGAAACTGTGGGAAAGAGATTTCATCTTCTGGGCCTCTAACTATTGAGCTTTGAGGAATGTAGGCATGAAATAGATAAAAGGAAAATGGATAGCATCCTGAAATATCTGGGGAGGCAGACAAAATCCACTGAATTGGTTGCAGTATCAAAAAATGGACAAACTCTGCAGCTCTGTAAATTATGAATATAAGGGGTGAGAAATAATAGTGGGCTTGAACACAGCTAAGATAAAATTAACACAAGAAAGCCTCCTGGGGGCTCTGAGGGAGGGGGGTCTGATCCCCCCTCTACTGATCAGTCAAGATTGTACTTATTTTCCAGGATCTAGACTTGGTTCACAAATCACTGGAAGTAATTATCCTGAGCAAAACGGGAAATGTATGTGGGGTGTGTATGTGTGTGTATTCTCACTGTGGATGACCCACTAACTATTAGGGTTAGCGTCATCAGGATTCAGGTGATGCTGAAGTAGATCATATGTCCTTAAATGTAGACTTCCACCAGTTTTCATCTGCTTCATTTCAATGACAATTAGAACAGTCAGCTCTGGGGCCACTTCCTTGACTTTGAATCCTAGCCCTGCCATTTTGTCGTGACCTTATAAAAGTTACTTGAGTGTTTTGTTTCTCTGTCTTCCCATCTGTAAAATGGGAATAAAATGGTGTCAACCTTGTAGACTGTTGTGGAGATTGAATAGGTAGTTAAAATACATAAATCATTTAGAGCAGTGCCTGGAACTCAAAATCTGATAGGCAATTGTAGTAGAGCTGAGGATGGTGATCTCCAACTCCTATCTTCGAGTTTATTTTTTGTTTGTATTTTATCATACTGATTACCAGATCCTTGCCCAGAAGCAAAACTGTATGGGGAATTCTGATTTTGAATCAAGGGGACAATGTGAACTTCCTGGGCCTTCTTCCTTCCAACAACTCCTGCCTTTCCCCCAATCATGCTCCCCTGCTCTGCACCAGAGTCCAAAACTGTGACCTGAAAACCTAGTTTTAAGGAAGTTGTTTTACTGTAACACATGTCTGTCTTTCTATCCTCAGGAATGAGGGGAGAGTCATACTTCATCGGAATGAGGAGTCCGGGACAGCAGGGGTACATCCCAGAAGATGGAGGACTTTTCTTACTCTGCTGCATAGATAGAGACTGGGCTGTCACCAGGTGCTTTGCAGAAGAAGCCTTCCAAGCAATCACCGACTTCAATGACCTTCCCAACTCATTGTTTGCATGCAATGTTCACCAGTCAGTGTTTGAAGGAGAAGAAAGCAAGGTAAGAAGGCCTCTCTGTTCCTAAAATATGGGAAGAGGTGGCATTATCTCAGCATAATCCTGGTGTCCATTTGTGGTTTATGTTTCGAAGTTTTGGGACGCATTTAGTTGGTTCTATTTGTGCTATGAGTAGCAGGATGAGAAAACCTGTTCCATTATTAGCTAACTTTAGAAATACACCTGACAAGGTTGTAGATTGTGTTGAATTAAATTGAGTCCTCTGTGACTCGCAGGCCTATCCAACAAAACAAGCGGTGTTAAAAATATGGATTATAAGAAATACTCCTTGGGCTGGAAAGCAGCTGCCTTTTAAAGTTTCACTTTCTTCTATTCTGCCAAAAGCGTAATTTGCCTTTTTCAAAACATCACAAGCTCCTTTTCACCCCTGCCCCTTCTGAAGTTTGATAAATGTTCTGAAGATGGCTTTTTAAGTAGTTATTACAAGTCCCTCAATAGTTATTACAGAGGATAGGTTGCTTGACATCTGACTCTTTGTCTGCTCACTGATGCCGTGGTGGTACTGCTGTGGGTATGTCATAAAAAATTGAATGACAGTGGTAACTCCTTGATTTGAAATGATTGGAGAACAAGACTCTCTATGTATAAACATTTTCCAGCTTCTTGTTTTAGGAAGCAAACTTACCTTAGTGTAAATGTTCTTGGCAGTCACAGTAAATATTCCATTTGGAGATTTTTCCAAAGTTTATTTCAGATTTCTCTGATCTTTTAAATGGGGGATCTGACTGGATCAAACTTTCCTTCATGGATGTAGATTCTTAATTGCAAATATCTTCTATTATGCTGTGTTATGAAACATGGATGAAATTTGGGGGAGGAAGGGCCTGTCTTCTAAACGAAAGTATGTGGCTCTGTGTACAATGTAAGAGTAAGATTTATGATCACTATTTTATAAACTTTAGCTCTCTCTGCCAATTGCTGAAGTCTGAACTTTGTTGTCTGAGCATGATTACTGGAATTCTGATTTCTGGGTTTATTGATTTTGTCAACAATCCTGATGGTCACGGAGAAAACTATCTCAGAGAATTAGAAATGATTTCAAACCATTTAAAGATATTTTCATAACAATATTATTTTGGAGTTGAACAATTAAAATGATGGGCTGAAAATAGCTTGAAATGCAAGGAATTATATGTAATTACAACTTTCAGTGCTGTGATCACCAGACTATTTAAAGTAAGAAAGTGGCACGTGCCAGTGTCTTCTTTGAAAGAAACGAAGGAATTTTGTTCTTGGATTATATCCAAGTTATCATAGATTATAATTTACTCAGGATAGATAATTTCCCATGAAATATACCTGCCATAAACTATTAAGCAAGTATTCGTGTTTTCTCATTGTGTCATCTGTTTATCTAAATATCACCATTAAAAGGATTTTCTTCTGAGGTTTAATGGGGTTTTTGATTCTTTCCTTATTTAGGAGAACTCTCAGGAATAGCTGATCCCCCAGAACTGGGGACACAGAAGGGTAGAGGTTTGGGGAGAGTTCTCAGGGATAGGCCTGTATCTATTTTGATAGTCTGATCTGTGATCGAATGATGGATTGTAAAGTGTTCTCATTTAATTTGTATACCAAATTGATGCATGAGAAATGGTATCTGGTTTTAAAATGACCTAGATAACATAGTGAGGCAAAATAAATAAGATGTAGTTCAACGGAATCAGTTTCAGATTATTTCGATGATATTTTTATAGACAAGGAGATGAATCTTAGAATTGGCCAAAGTCTCTATAACTTAGTAAATCAGACATAAAGTATTAGACTGGTGAGATTTTAGAGCCCTTGTTTATGGAGAGTCTCCAGGAAGTCAGATAATATGATACAGATTCAGTTTTTATTTAATTATAGATAATTATATACGTGGCTTAAAGGAGACAAAGCAAAATAATCAGATGCCAGGTCACTGGAAATTTAGGGGAAAAAAAGAACATCTCTTTAAGATCCCAAACTTCATAGTCCTCCCACTGACCTCCATTTTTTTTTCACTATCTAAATAAAATCACTTATCTTATACCCCTTTTTCTCAGGATATTCTTGCCACAGGGTTCTGATTTCAGTAATCTGAACCATGGTGGGTGTCTTACTCAAAGGGTGGACATTTTACCTACTGGTCTAAGCTGGGGAGATGTTTTGGGCAAAGGGAATAGAAGCAAAAGTGTTTACTTCCCTCTTGTATTTGCCTGTGGGCAGGGCTGGCCACAGTTTAACTGTCTTTATGTTTGGCTTTGGGAAGATGTGTGCAGCAGCCTGGAATTCCATTAGGGGGTGAGACATCAGAAATGATACTTAACCTTCATTTCCACGGTCCAGGTGGTAGGTGGTTTCATATGTTACTTGTCTGGCAGAGTTCTTTTCTTTTTTATTTGTTGCAAACTGTCTTGGTATTGATGGATTTGAATTTAGCCTATGCTTGCAGTTTGTATAAAGTATATATTTTAGTTGAATAGGAATGAGAGCTTTTGCTTTCCGACTGTTATGAATGAGTCTTGTAGCGATCTCTTCTCTATTTTCCCACATATTTGAGATACCTTTCCTAAACACTTTTCCTTTTTGAGGAAATTTTGAGATACCAAAGTGAACAGCTCATAATGTAGGTGACAGGTCTAGATCTGGGCTTGTTTCTGCTTATTAAAGTGATAAATATTCTAAATGCTCATTTGTGCTATTTTATTCCAATTCTAAGTTCTGACCCCTAACGTATATTTTTTAAACAGCTTTGTGAAATCCATGGTGTTCACTCCGATTTTCAGCTAGGCAGAGTTCTGCAAGATCGTATTTTGATTCGATGCTTTTGCAATGAGCGAGCACATACTTCGGTGTGGCTTGTTGTGGTCCAGATGGTTGAGATTTGTTTATATAACACAAAGGAGAGCTGGAACTGGAGGAAATTGGCATGTGAAACCAATAAATGCAGATTGCTGTTTGCATGCTACAGCTTGAGGTATAAATATTTTTCTATGAAACACATTTAGAACTGGGATTTTCACAGCCTCAAACACCTAAAACGTACTAAGGTTCATTTCCCCTGGGTTCTCTTCTTGGGTTCATCTGGGCTGCAGAAGTCATTTTGAGACAGGTGAGGCTGGAGGGGTGTTCTTCAAGCTGCCTGTGTCTGTACTGAAGATAGATAAAGGTCTTTTTCATAAGATGTTGGCACTTACTGGTTGCTAAAGGAGAAGAGCAAACCACTGTGAAATATTAGCCAAATTCATTTGAATAAAGAGAAGCCTTAAAGGTATCTTTATAAAGACCTCCAAAAACAAGAATCTATTCAGTTTAGTAGTAATAATAATAATAATAGCAATAGCAAGAACCTGTACAGTGAGGTACCAGGAGCTTTTTCAAGTCCTCAGTAAGCATTGAGTCCTTTAACTGTCCTGATACCCCTATGAGGGTGATGTCTTTCTGTCTCTCTAACGCCTGGGCACATGGCAGGATAGTATTTCCTGAACCCCACTTACTATCTCTGCCTAGTGGATAAGTCATGCGTTTAATCACCAACATTGGACCCTGAAGAATGTTTCCTTTTCTCTGCTAAGGAAACTGGCATTGTGCCTGCTTAGGCATTTGGGGTCTTAGGATGAGGACCATGATGATAGAGGGCCGAATCCTGCCCAACCTGGATGAACATGTGATGAATGCATCAAGAAAAAAAAACACACAAATGAAAAATTGCGTTACTTTAAGTCACTGGGATGTGGCATGGGGCAGGGAGTTGTTATTATAGTATAAGGCGGTCCATCTAGGTTGATATGGTAAGTATCATTATCCCCGTTTTCTAAATGAGGACACCAAGGCATGGGACTTTGTCCATGGTCTCACAGCTTGTTGTAGCTGATCTATGATTCAAATCTGGGTTACCAAGCAACAAAGTCTATGCCTTAAACATTATGCAAAGCTGCCTCTTGATACACAGATACTTACTGAAAATAGGTGTGATGTTGGCTCTGGGGATGCAATGGTGAACAAGGTAGGTGTAAATTCATTTAACTTATATCTCCTGAGAGAGATCAATTCAAAATAAGCAAACGAAATCCAAAGGGCATTTAACATATTTCAACTGCATTTGTTGCCTGTGCATGCTCACACACAGGCATACATGGGGTGATTGGTTTTAAATAAGGGGGAATTTATGCCACTATTAAAGCGTGTATTCTAGCAAAATGGGCATGAGGTCAGAGACCTGGCTCTACTGGCCACTCAGTCTTTGTGCTTCCCCCAAATGTGTCATCGCACTGAAAGTGGCTAGAGTGATTCTAATATTCAAAGGTACATGTTTTCATTCAACAAGTCCACTAAATATAAATACAAATTCCTTCTTCTGGAGCTCAGCTGAGAAAACACCCATGTAGTCTAACATTCAGGCATTACACAGACATTTTAAAGGATTTTCGAAGCTAAATCTGATTATCTGTGGTCTTTAGTCCCCATGTAAGAATGACCACCACTCTACTTTTAGGGGAATGGGATGTTCCCTTTTTGACAACTGCAGTTCTACAATCTATTATTTGTGGTACTGAAATCTGAAAATCTCTGAAAACAGAAGCTTTCCTCATAATCTTCTTTCACTTAATTCAAAATCTATCTTGAACTGATAGTAAGTTCCTTGTAGTGTAAATATCCATTCCTTTTTCTGCAGGAATATTCCTGTCTGTGATTACCAGAAACTGCCTCAAAACTTGCTGGAGCATTATACAATATGAGGCATATGTACTGTTTTACATTTCAAAATCCCAAAACTCAGAACCACAAACACATCAAACCCCAAAGGTTTTAGAAGGTAGGTTTTAGACACATAAAATATAAAATGAACCTATACCCCTTGTTCAGAAAGAAGAATAAATTGATCCCTGAGATCTGAAATGCCGTCAAAATGAGCAACTAAATGTATTTCGCCCATAATAAGATGCTCACATCTATTGTTTCAGCTTCTTAAATAATTTATTTTTTAATTGACAATTAAGATTGTGTATGTTTATCATGTACAAAGTGATATTTCGAAGGATGTACGCATTGTGGAAGGGCTAACTTGAGCTAATTACCATATATGTTACCTCACATGCTTACATTTTTCTGGGACAAACACTTAAAATCTACCTTCTGAACAGTTCCAAAAAAAGACAATATATTCTTTTTTGGGTTTTTTTTTGAGACAGAGCCTCAAGCTGTCGCCCTCGGTAGAGTGGGTGGCATCATAGCTCACAGCAACCTCCAACTCCTGGGCTTAAGTGATTCTCTTGCCTCAGCCTCCCAAGTAGCTGGGACTATAGGCACCTGCCACAATGCCCAGCTATTTTTTGCTTGCAGTTGTTATTGTTGTTTGGCAGGCCCAGGCTGGATTCCAACTCGCCAGCTCTGGTGTATGTGGCTGGCGCCTTCGCCGCTTGAGCTGCAGGCACTGAGCCCAATGTATTGTTTTTAACTAAAGTCACAATGTTTTGTAATAGATCTCTTCAACTCATTACTCCTGTCTAACCATAATATATTGATCAATATAACCAACCCCAACCCCTCCCCTAGACCCTGATATAATTACTACCATTGTACTCTCTGCTTCTGTGAGTTTAACTTTTGCAGATTCCATATATAAATGACATCATGGTGGTATATGTCTTTCTGTGCCTGGCTTATTTCACTTAACATAATGTCTTACAGGTTCATCCATGTTGTCTCAAATGGTAGGGTTTCCTTTTGTAAGGCTGAATAGTGTCCCATCGTGTATGCATACCATATTTTCTCTATCTATTCTTCTATTGATGGACACTTAGATTGATTTCATATCTTGGCAATTGTGAATAATGTCACAATGAGTGTGAGAGTGTAGACATCTCTTCCACGTACCGGGCATGTTTTCTTTGGCTATATACCCAGTAGTGGAATTGCTGGATCATATGATACTTCTGTTTTCAATTTTTTGTGAAAGCTTCATGCTCTTTTCCATAATGTCATACCATTTACATTCACACGAACAAGGGCTCCCTTTTCTCTATATCCTTGCCCAAACTTGCTATCTTTAACTTTTTTGACATTAGCTATCCTAACAGGTGTGAGGTGATATCTATTTGCGGTATTAATCTGCATTCCCCTGATGTTTAGTAATACTGAGCATCTTTTCATATGCCTGTTGGTCATTTGTCTGTCTTCTTTTGAGAACTGTTATTTTCAGGCCCTTTGATCATTTTTTGATCAGGTTATTTGTTTTTTGCTGCTGAGTTGTTTGTGTTCCTGATCTTAGAGGAAATTTTTTCCCCTTTTTATCATTGGGTATGATGTCAGCTGTGGGTTCATCCTTGGTGGCCTTTACTGTGTTGAGGTATGTTCCTTTTACATCTGATTTGTTGAGAATTCTTATCATGAAAGGATGCCGAATTTTGTCACGTGTCTTTTCTGCATCTGTTAGATAATACCATATGGTATTTATCCAGCGTTCTGTTAATGTGATGTATCACATTTATAGATTAGCATTTGTTGAATCATCCTTGTCTTCTATGATGAATCCCACTTGATTGTGGTGAACAATCTTTTCAGTGTGCTGCTGAGTTTGGTTTGTTGAGGAGTTTTGCATCTCCATTCATTGGGGATGTTGGCTTGTAATTTTCTCTACTTGTAGTGCTCTTATCTTGTTAACCTTATAAAATGTGGTTGGAAGTGTTCTTTATGATTCAGTTTCTTTTGGAGGAGTTTGAGAAGGATAGGTATTAGTTTTGTTTGCTTGTTTGTTTTTCTGAGACAGTCTCATTCTGTCACCCAGGCTAGAGTGCAGGGCTGTCAGCTTAGCTCACAGCAACTTATTAGATTTCTGGGCTCAAGTGATCCTACTGCGTCAGCCTGCCCAGTAGCTGGTACTGCAGGTGCATGGCACAATGCCTGGCTAATGTTTTCCTGTTAGTAGAGACAGTGTCTCACGCTTGCTTAGGCTGGTCTCAAACTCTTGAGCTCAAGGGATCCTCCTGCCTTGGCTTCTCAGAGTGCTGGGATTAGAGGCATGAACCACCATGCCTGGCAGGTATTAGTTCTTTAAATGTTTGATAAAATTCAGCACCAAAGCCATCAGGTCCTGAGCTTTTCTTTAATGGCAGACATTTTATTACCGATTTAATTTTCTTCCTTCTTATTGGTCTATTCAGATTTTCTTTCTTTCTTCAGGCTTCAGTCCTAGGTAGGTTGTATGAAGTATGTGTCTAGAAATGTATCTGTTTCTCTAAATTTTACAACTCATTGGCCTGTACATGTTTATAATAATCTCTTATGATTGTATTTCTGTGATATCCGTTATAGTGTCTCCTCTTTCTGATTTTATTTGAGTCTTCTCTCATTTTCCTTTGTCTAGCTAAAGACTCGTTGACTTTATCTTTTCCACAAACAACTCTTAGTTTTGCCGATCCTTTTAATTTTTCTTATTTCTATTTCACTTATTTATTCTCTGATCTTAAAAATTTCCTTCCTTCTAATAACATTAGGCTTAATTTGTTCTTTTCTTTCTTTCTTTCTTTCTTTTTTTTTGTTGCAGTTTGGCCGGGGTCGGGTTTGAACCCACCACCCTTGGTATATGGGGCTGGTGCCCTACCCACTGAACCACAGGCGTCGCCCAATTTGTCCTTTTCTTTTTAATTCCTTGTGATATAACATTAGTTTTTTTTGTGGTTGTTGTTTGTTGTTTGTTTTTTGAGACAGAGTCTTACTTTGTCACCCTTGGTAGAGTGCTGTGGTGGCACAGCTCACAGCAACCTCCAGCTCTTGGGCTTAGGTGATTCTTTTGCCTCAGCCTCCCAAGTAGCTGGGACTACAGGTGCCCACCACAATACCTAGCTATTTTTTTGTTGCAGTTTGGCCAGCACTGGGTTCAAACCCACCACCCTCGGAATAGGGGGCTGCCCCCCTACACTGAGCCACAGACACCACCCAACATTAGGATTTTTATTTGAGATCTTTTTTCTTTTTTGATGTAGGCAGATACTGTGATAATATTTCTCCTTAGAACTACTTTTGGTGCATCCTATGGTATGTTTTGAGTCTGTTTTCATTCGTCTCAAGATATTTTTCAATTTCTTCTTTGACCCATTGGTTGTTGAGGGGAATGTTGTTTAATTTCAATGTATTTGTGAATTTTCCTTGTGTTGTTATTTTCTGGTTTTATACCATTGTGTTTGAAATAGATACTTGATAAGATTTTAATCTTAAATTTGTAAAGATATTTTTTGTGACCCGGCATGATCCATCCTGGAGAATATTCTCTGTGCACTTGACAAGAATGTACATTCTGGGAGGGGAGACAAGATGGCGGACTGAAGCCAGCTTTCAACAAAGGCTCCCGTCCAGAAGGAGAGTTAAGGGACAGGAATTTAGTAAGTATCCTGGTGGACTTGAGCCTCACCAAGAGAGAAGGCTGAAGAACGCACATCAACACCGCTGAGGCAAGTTGTGATCACAAGGACGCAAACAAAAGGTACAAAATCCACCACCAAGCGGACGGGAGTCCCCCTCCCCCATGAGACCGGCTCTGGAGCCCCACAATTGAACAAGCGGGCAGAAATTAAAGCCCCTCCCACTACACTCCACGGGAGAGACCTTCTAAAAACTGGACCTACCTCCCCTACTGGGGTGCCGTGGCGTTCTCCTGCCGGACATAGGGCTGAATAAAACTTTGGGAATCCTTTGCCGGCAACCCTGAATCCCCGGCGCTCCCCTCCCGCCCACTGAGGTCTGGAGGCCTGTCCCCCAGGACTTCGGATCCTTGGGTGATTTCTCAAGGGGAGTGGACAGTCCCCGAGTTGCGACTGGTCAGCATTGACTCTGAGGCGCGCCGAGTGAGGAGAGGGCACCGGGCTGAGGGGGAGTCACGCCTCGCGGCACTTCCCTGCGGTGCAGTGCACCAACCCTCCCCGGGCATAGGGGGCCCAAGACTGAATCAGACTCTGGCCTCCCCGCTGAGAGCTGAGAACCCCTACTCTCACTCGGGTCTGAGGGCCTATCCCCCAGGAGTTCGGCTCCTTGGGTGATTTCTCGAGGGGAGTGCACAGTGCCTGAGCTGCGTCAGGTCAGCGCTGACTCTGGGACACGTGAGCGAGGAGAGGGCACTCCGCTGAGGGGAAATCAAGCCTTGGCGGCACTTCCCTGCGGTGCAGTGCAGGAGCCCTCCCCGGACCGTAATATTGCGTGAAACTGAATGAAACTCTAGCTTCCCCCCGCCCCACTCCCAATCCGGGTCTGGGGGCCCATCCCCCAAGAGTTCTGATTCTTGGGGGATCTCTTAAGGGGTGTGGACCCAGCACAAACTGCGGCCGCTCAGTGCTGACTCTGGGGCGCGGGACAGAGGAGAAAAGGGTTGCCTGAGTGCCCACACCAGAGCAGCAGTTCCCTGGAGGTAGATCAACAGCCGTTTTTTCTTTAACGGCAGAACACTCACTTCTGGATATTCTGAGGCCACACCCCCTGTCTCCCTGGGCAACCAGAGGAGGCCACCGGTGACACGGCTCACAAACCCAGAAGCCTCCAGGGCGGGGCCGACCCAGAGAGGTGTTCAGACGCAATTCTCCAGCAGCAAAGACGTTTGAACTCAAAACAGCCCGTCTCCTGTAGGCGACGACAGGAACAGAGACAGAACCTCACAAAGTTGTCTGTTCTGTTCTGTTCTGTTAGCAGCATCCATCAGGGACGGGGCTAAGCCTGAGTGAACACCTCCTTCCCATCACCTGCATCAAACACTCAAAGATGTCAGGCCCCATCTCCTCCTGCTAGATAGCGGCAGTCTGCGGGGGCCTGGCAGACTTCCTCGCGATTCAGGCAGGTGCAAACCCCTGGAGTGTCTGTTCACTGCAGGCAACTGGGTTAGCCATCTGCAGAGATACCAGTGACTGGGTCCGACGGAGGGGCAAAGTGGGGAAGGAGACGTCAACCTTCCCAGACTGCTCTGTTTGCTGGGTGGCTCCTCCTGACTCCACGCTGCACTGGGGTGAGCTGTCTCAGAGGAGTCACCAGGCCCCTGTGATCCAGTTCCCAGAGACCTCTTGAACCCTTCCACCTGAGACAAGTGCCGATTGAGACAGTTGATTCGGACCTTTTGAACTGGGCTAATAGACTGAGGACTCTTCAGGTGGTGCCCTGGGTGTGCGATTGTAGGAAGGTTTGATTCTCCTTTTCCAACTGGGGCCAGAGGTGGGCAGGCGGGGTGACTTAATTGCTGATTTTTCCACACAGCTGAGACTTCAAGCCAGAGTAGAAGTTGCAATAGGATCGAACAGAAACCAGCTGAAAACAAGACAGAACCACTTTGCTCCACCACACCAGACAGGGCCCCAGTTTCTCAGGCCACAACACTGTACGGGCCCTCGATAAAACCCCAGGGGAAAAACCAAAGGGAGTAAACCATGGGGCGGAATCAGCGGACAAACTCTGGTAACATGAATAACCAGAATAGATCAACCCCCCCAAGAAAAGATACGGCAGATGTGATTGAAGATCCCATTCATAAACAACTGGCTGAGATGTCAGAAGTCGAATTCAGAATTTGGTTTGCAGACAAGATTAATAAAATGGAATTAGGAATTCGAGGAGAAATTCAAAAACTGTCTCAAGAATTTAACGAATTTAAAGACAAAACCACCAAAGACTTAGACACACTGAAACAAGAACTTACAGCCCTCAAAGATATGAAAAATACAGTAGAATCCCTCAGTAACAGAATGGAGCAAGCAGAAGAAAGGATTTCTGACATTGAAGATAAAGTCTTCGAACGCTCCCAATCTCTCAAAGAGGAAGAGAAATGGAGAGCAAAAACGGATCACTCACTCAGAGAGCTCTCAGATAATTCGAAAAAAAATAACATAAGGGTTATAGGAATTTCGGAGACTGAGGAAGTGGCAGCCAAGGGCACAGAGGCCCTTCTACATGAAATTATGAAAGAAAATTTTCCAGACATGCCTAGAGAATCTGAAATTCAGATAGCAGACAGCTTCAGAACCCCAGCACGATTCAACCCCAATAAGCCATCTCCCAGACATATCATAATTAGCTTCACTAAAGTTAACATGAAAGAGAAGATTCTCAAAGCAGCCCGGCGAAAGAAAACTGTAACGTACAAAGGTAAGAATATTAGAATAACTGCAGATCTCTCTGCTGAAACTTTTCAAGCAAGAAGAGGCTGGTCATCAACTTTTAATCTCCTAAAGCAAAAAAACTTTCAACCCAGGATCTTGTATCCAGCTAAACTGAGTTTCATCTATGATGGAGAAATTAAATACTTCAATGACATTCATATGTTGAAAAAATTTGCCATAAGTAAACCAGCTCTTCAGGATGTTCTCAGACCTATCCTCCACAATGACCAACCCAATCCTATACCACAAAAGTAAACTCACTCAGAAACTTCGGATCAAACTCCAACTTCCACACTGGCGAAAGGATTAAAAATGTCCACTGGACCTTTGAAAAACTCGATACCCAAAATTCTACCAGACTTATCCTTACTCTCCATCAATGTGAATGGCTTAAACTGTCCTCTAAAGAGGCATAGGTTAGCTGACTGGATACAAAAACTTAAGCCAGATATTTGTTGCATACAAGAGTCACATCTCAACTTAAAAGACAAATACAGACTCAGGGTGAAAGGATGGTCATCCATAATTCAGGCAAATGGTAATCAGAAAAAAGCAGGTGTTGCAATTTTATTTGCAGATACAGTAGGCTTTAAACCATCAAAAGTAAGGAAGGACAAGAATGGTCACTTCATATTTGTTAAGGGTAATACTCAATATGACGAGATCTCAATTATTAATATCTATGCACCCAACCAGAATGCACCTCAATTTATAAGAGAAACTCTAACAGACATGAGTAACTTGATTTCCTCCAGCTCCATAATCGTTGGAGATTTCAACACTCCCTTGGCAGTGTTGGATCGATCCTCCAGAAAGAAGCTGAGCAAAGAAATCTTAGATTTAAACCTAACCATCCAATATTTAGATTTAGCAGACATCTACAGAACATTTCATCCCAACAAAACTGAATACACATACTTCTCATCAGCCCTTGGAACTTACTCCAAAATTGATCACATTTTAGGTCACAAGTCTAACCTCAGTAAATTTAAAGGAATAGAAATTATTCCATGCATCTTCTCAGACCATCATGGAATAAAACTTGAATTGAGTAACAACAGGAATCTGCATACCCATACAAAAACATGGAAGTTAAATAACCTTATGCTGAATGATAGCTGGGTCAGAGATGAGATTAAGAAAGAAATCACCAATTTTTTGGAACAAAATGACAATGAAGACACAAGCTATCAGAACCTCTGGGACACTGCAAAGGCAGTTCTAAGAGGGAAATTTATAGCACTGCAAGCCTTCCTCAAGAGAACGGAAAGAGAGGAAGTTAACAACTTAATGGGACATCTCACGCAACTGGAAAAGGAAGAACATTCCAACCCCAAACCCAGTAGAAGAAAAGAAATAACCAAAATTAGAGCAGAATTAAATGAAATTGAAAACAAAAGAATAATACAACAGATCAATAAATCAAAAAGCTGGTTTTTTGAAAAGGTCAATAAAATAGATAAACCTCTGGCCAACCTAATCAGGAAAAAAAGAGTAAAATCTCTAATATCATCAATCAGAAACAACAAAGACGAAATAACCACAGACTCATCAGAAATCCAAAAAATCCTTAATGAATATTACAAGAAACTTTATTCTCAGAAATATGAAAATCTGAAGGAAATAGACCGATACTTGGAAGCACGCCACCTTCCAAGACTTAACCAGAATCAAGTGGAAATGTTGAACAGACCCATATCAAGTTCAGAAATAGCATCAACTATACAAAACCTCCCTAAAAAGAAAAGCCCGGGACCAGATGGTTTCACGTCAGAATTCTACCAAACCTTTAAAGAGGAATTAGTACCTATATTACTCAACCTGTTCCAAAATGTAGAAAAAGAAGGACGACTACCCAACACGTTCTATGAAGCAAATATCACCCTGATCCCCAAACCAGGAAAAGACCCAACAAGAAAAGAAAATTATAGACCGATATCACTAATGAATATAGATGCAAAAATATTCAACAAGATCCTAACAAACAGAATCCAGCAACACATCAAACAAATTATACATCATGACCAAGTTGGTTTTATCCCAGGGTCTCAAGGCTGGTTCAATATACGTAAATCTATAAATGTAATTCAGCACATAAACAAATTAAAAAACAAAGACCATATGATTCTCTCAATTGATGCAGAAAAAGCTTTTGATAATATCCAGCATCCCTTCATGATCAGAACACTCAAGAAAATTGGTCTAGAAGGGACTTTTCTTAAACTGATAGAGGCTATCTACAGCAAACCCACAGCCAATATCATATTGAATGGAGTTAAATTGGAATCATTTCCACTCAGATCAGGAACCAGACAAGGCTGCCCATTGTCTCCATTGCTTTTCAACATTGTAATGGAAGTTTTAGCCATGGCAATTAGGGAAGAAAAGGCGATCAAGGGTATCCATATAGGGTCAGAAGAGATCAAACTCTCGCTCTTCGCAGATGATATGATTGTGTATCTGGAAAACACTAGGGACTCTACTACAAAACTCCTAGAAGTGATCAAGGAATACAGCAGCGTCTCAGGTTACAAAATCAACATTCATAAATCGGTAGCCTTTATATACACCAACAACAGTCAAATTGAAAAAGCAGTTAAGGACTCTATCCCATTCACAGTAGTGCCAAAGAAGATGAAATATTTGGGAATTTACCTAACAAAAGACGTGAAAGATCTCTATAAAGAGAACTATGAAACTCTAAGAAAAGAAATAGCTGAAAATGTTAACAAATGGAAAAACATACCATGCTCATGGCTAGGAAGAATCAACATTATCAAAATGTCCATACTACCCAAAGCAATATATAATTTCAACGCACTCCCTATTAAAGCTCCACTGTCATATTTTAAAGATCTTGAAAAAACATTACTTCGTTTTATATGGAATCAGAAAAAACCTCAAATAGCCAAGACATTACTCAGAAATAAAAACAAAACAGGAGGAATCACACTACCAGACCTCAGACTTTACTACAAATCGATAGTGATCAAAACAGCATGGTATTGGCACAAAAACAGAGAAGTAGATATCTGGAACAGAATAGAGAACCAAGAGATGAATCCAGCTACTTACCGCTATTTGATTTTTGACAAGCCAATTAAAAACATTCAGTGGGGAAAAGATTCCCTATTTAACAAATGGTGCTGGGTGAACTGGCTGGCAACCTGCAGAAGACTGAAATTGGACCCACACCTTTCACCATTAACTAAGATAGACTCTCATTGGATTAAAGATTTAAACTTAAGACATGAAACTATAAAAATACTAGAGGAGAATGCAGGGAAAACCCTTGAAGAAATTGGTCTGGGTGAGTATTTCATGAGGAGAACCCCCCGGGCAATTGAAGCAGCTTCAAAAATACACTACTGGGACTTGATCAAACTAAAAAGCTTCTGCACAGCTAAGAACACAGTAAGCAGAGCAAGCAGACAGCCCTCAGAATGGGAGAAGATATTTGCAGGGTATAACTCTGACAAAGGTTTAATAACCAGAATCCACAGAGAACTCAAACGCATCAGCAAGAAAAAAACAAGGGATCCCATCGCAGGCTGGGCAAGGGATTTGAAGAGAAACTTCTCTGAAGAAGACAGGCGCACGGCCTTCAGACATATGAAAAAATGCTCATCATCTTTAATCATCAGAGAAATGCAAATCAAAACTACTTTGAGATATCATCTAACTCCAATGAGACTAGCCTATATCACAAAATCTCAAGACCAGAGATGTTGGCGTGGATGCGGAGAAAAGGGAACACTTCTGCACTGCTGGTGGGAATGCAAATTAATACATTCCTTTTGGAAAGATATATGGAGAACACTCAGAGATCTAAAAATAGATCTGCCATTCAATCCTGTAATTCCTCTGCTGGGCATATACCCAGAAGACCAAAAATCACAACATAACAAAGATATTTGTACCAGAATGTTTATTGCAGCCCAATTCATAATTGCTAAGTCATGGAAAAAGCCGAAGTGCCCATCGATCCACGAATGGATTAATAAATTGTGGTATATGTATACCATGGAATACTATGCAGCCTTAAAGAAAGATGGAGACTTTACCTCTTTCATGTTTACATGGATGGAGCTGGAACATATTCTTCTTAGTAAAGTATCCCAAGAATGGAAGAAAAAATACCCAATGTACACAGCCCTACTATGAAACTAATTTGGGACTCTCACATGAAAGCTATAACCCAGCTACAACTTAACAATAGGGGGAAGTGGGAAAGGGGGGGGTGGGTAGAGGGAGGGGAATCGGTGGGATCACACCTGTGGTGCATATTACAGGGGTATTTGCGAAACTTGGTAAATGTAGAATATAAATGTTTTGGCACAGTAACTGAGATAACGCTGGAAAGGCTATGTTAACCACTGTGATAAAAATGTGTCAAATGGTTTATGAAGTGAGTGTATGATGCCCCATAATCATATCATTGTTTACAGTTATGATTTAATAAAAAAATTAAAAAAAAAAAAAGAATGTACATTCTGCTGCTGCAGTTGTATCAAATGTTTTACATATGTCTGTTAGGTCCATTTGGTTTAATGCTTAGGTTAATTTCAATATTTACTTGTTGATCTTCTGACTGAATGACCTGTCCATCACTAAAGTGAGATATGGAGGTCCCATATTATCTTTGTATTACAGTCTATCTCCCCCTACAGATCTGTTAGCATTTGCTTTATATTTTTAGGTGCTCCTATATTTATTTGGTGTATATATATTTATAACTGTTGCATCCTATTGATGACTTGACCCTTTTGTCATTACGTAATGACCTTCTGTGTCTCTTTTGACATGTTTTGACTCAAAATCTATTTTATCCATTATAGGTGTAGCTTTCTTTGCTCTCTTTTTGATTTGCATTTACATAAAATATCTTTTTCCCTCCCTTTACTTTCAGTCTGTATGTGCTGTTAAGGGTCAAGTGAGTCTGTTCTAGTGTATAGTTGGGTCTTGTTTTTCTAAATCCAATCACTCTCTGTCTTTTGATTGAAATAATTAATCCATTTACATTCAAGGTAATCATTGATAGGTAAGAACTTATAGCTGCCATTTTGTTTTCTGGTTGTTTTGGAGCATTTGTTCATTTTTTCTCTTTCTATGAGAGAAATTGTGACTAGATTTTCTTTTTCTAGTGGCATGCTATAATTCCTTACTTTTTATATTCTGTATCTAATATGGGATTTTTGGATTTGTGGTTATCAGGAAGCTATGTAAAATATCTTATCATTGAGACTTTACATCCTTCGTATTAACCTGGATGGACGTGGAAGACATTATTCTTAGTAAAGCATCACAAGAATGGAGAAGCATGAATCCTATGTACTCAATTTTGATATGAGGACAATTAATGCAATTATGGTTATGGGGGGGAAACAGAAAGAGGGAAGGAGGGAGGGGGGTGGGGCCTTGGTGTGTGTCACACTTTATGGGGGCAAGACATGATTGCAAGAGGGACTTTACCTAACAATTGCAATCAGTGTAACCTGGCTTATTGTACCCTCAATGAATCCCCAACAATAAAAAAATAAATAAATCTTGTCATTACAACAAGCTATTTTTTTTAATTAATTTATTTTTTTTTTTGTAGAGACAGAGTCTCACTTTATGGCCCTCGGTAGAGTGCCGTGGCCTCACATAGCTCACAGCAACCTCCAACTCCTGGGCTTAAGTGATTCTCTTGCCTCAGCCTCCTGAGTAGCTGGGACTACAGTCGCCCGCCACAACGCCCGGCTATTTTTTGGTTGCGGTTTGGCCGGGGCCGGGTTTGAACCCTCCACCCTCGGTATATGGAGCCAGCGCCTTGCCGACTGAGCCACAGGCACCGCCCACAACAAGCTATTTTAATCTATTTTAACAGCTGTTACCATGTTAAAGAAAAACCTTAACATTTTTCCTTCCTTCCGTACATTTTATGTCTTTGATGTCACAACTTACCTCTTTTTACATTGTTTATTCCTTAACAATTGATCATAGCTATTATTATCTTAATAGCTTGTTAATACTAAAAATATAATGATTATACACCACCATTACAGTATTAGGTTATTCTGAGTTTTATACTTTCATTTTTTTTTGTTACTAATTAGCATTCTTTTCTTTCAGTTTGAAGAAATTCCTTCAGCCTTTTTTGTACAATAGATCTAGAGATGATATACTTCCTCAGCTTTATTTGTCTCCCAGAGTCTTTTTCTCTGCTTCATTTCTGAAGGATAGTTTTGATGGACAACGTATTCATGGTTGGCATTTTTTTCCTTTCCTCACTTTGTATCATCCTATTCTCTTTTATAAGGCTTCTGCTAAATGAAAATTTTGAAAAATTTGCTGCATCTGCATATTTATATTTTTCCTCAGATTTAGAAAGTTTTCTGCTATTATTTCTTTAAATGAATTTTCTGCCCCCTTTTCTTTCTCTTCTCCTTTTTAAAAACTCTTATAATTTGAATATTTACACTTTTGAAGCTGTCTCATAAGTCCCACAGGCATTCTTCCTTCCTTTTTTTTTTTCTTTTTTCTTTTTTTTTGAGACAGAGTCTCAAGCTGTCGCTCTTGGTAGAGTGTCATGGTGTCATAGCTCACTACAACCTCAAACTCATGGGCTTAAGTGATTCTCTTGTCTCAGCCTCCCAAGTAGCTGGGACTACAGGCACCTGCCACAATGCCTGGCTATTTTTTTTTTTTTTTTGCAGTTTTTGGCTGGGGCTGGGGCTGGGGCTTGAACCTGTCACCTCCTGTATATGGGGCCAGTGCCCTACTCCTCTGAGCGACAGGCGCTACCCGCCCAGCTATTTTTGTTGTTGTTATTGCAGTTGTCATTGTTGTTTTAGCTGGCCCTGGCCAGGTTTGAACCCACCAGCCTCGGTGTATGTGGCTGGTGCCCTACCCACTGAGCTACGGGCACTGCCCTCTTCCTTCCTTTTCATTTTTTAAAATTATTTTTCTCTGGCTTCATATTTTTTAGATAACCTGTCTTTGAGCTCATAAATTCTTTCTATTACTTGATCAAATTTACTGTTAATACTCTCTACTGTATTTTTCATTTTGATTATTGTACTTTCCAGCTCCAGAATATCTGGGGGGTATGTGTGTGTATACATATGTAATTTCAATATCTCTGTTAAATGTCCCATTTTTGTTTTTTATTATTTCTCTGATTTTGTTGAATTGTTTCTCTGTGTTCACAGTTTGGCAAATTTCCTTAAAATAATTATTTTTAATTCTTCATCAGGCAGTTTATAAATCTGCATTGTTACAGTGATAACTGGCACTTTATTTTGTCCCTTTCATATTTTTATCTTTTTTTTGATCCTCATGTCTGTACATTGGTTTCTGTGCATTTGAAGAAATAGGGATTTATTCTGGTCTTTGCAGACTGGCTTTGTTTTGATAAATCTTTTGCTAATCAGCTCATCCAGAGATTCTAGGAAGCTTTTCCAGCGTGGTCTATGAGTTGGCTTGTTGCTAGAGCCTTCAGGCAGGCTAGCCTGGTGCCTGGATCAGCAGGTAGGCAGATATGGTGTTTGGGTCCGTGAGGGTGGGCCTGGAGTCTGAATTTACTAGGGTGGACCTGTTGATTGAGTCTAAAGGGGTAAATCAGGAGCCTTGGTCCATAAAGACAGGCCTAGAGACTGAATCCATACCCCAGGTTCACAGTGTTTTGCACTAGGGTGGTCCTTGTGTCTGATATAGGCCTGGTCCCTAGGACCCATCAGATGTGCCTGTAGTCTGAGCCCACAAGGGCTGGCTAGAGTAGTCTTGAAGCTTAAATCTATTAGGTGATCCAAAGAACCTCAGTCTATAGAGTCTGATCTGGCGTTTAGGGTCTACTGGAGTGGGCTAGACTCTGAGTCTCCTGGAACCTGCATTCACTCAAACTAGCCTAGGGCTTAGGGCTAGCCTGAAGCTAGGATACGTGTGGGCTTGCATCTTTGGCACTCATCCTAGAAGCTCAATATGCAGGTGCTGGTCTGGAGCCTGAGTACATGAGAGTGGCCCTGGGTCCTTGGCCCATGATGACTGCCTTGGTATACCTGGGGCCATAGAGATGGTTCTAGGGCTGAGTTCTAAGGGGGCCATCCCAGCACTGAGGTCATCTGGTATGCACCCTGATCCTGGATCTGATGGAGCAGGCCTGCACCGTGGATCTGCTACAACATAGGGATGCAGGGGCTAGCCTGGAAGGGTGGGGCTACGGGGACTGGCTTGGCACTGGTTAAGCCCTAGAGCTTGAGTCTGTGGGTGCCAGCCTGGTGTCTGAGGGTAGGGTTGCCAACCTGGCAAAAGGGTGATCCTGAACCCTGGGGCTGTGAGGGCCAACCTGGCTCTTGGAAGGGCTAGGCTAGAGCCTGGGGCAGGCTTGGGGTCTGAGACCTTAGAGGCTGGCCTGGATGCTGGGTCCATGGGTGCTGACCTGATGACTAGAGCTATAGGGGACTCATGTCTATTGGAAATGAAGGACACATTGAAGCAGGATGAGCACTGGGCATGGATGGTCTCTGTGCAGACTTCTCCAAACCAGACTCGGACACTCACTGAGTCTCCTCCTATAAGTGTCCACAGTGACCTGGGCCTGCTGTTATTGCTTGGGCTGCCCCCAACCCTTTACCTAGCTCTGACTCATGGTCTTGTCTGGGTCCATAGGAGAGATTCCTCACCCACCAGGTAGTTATTGCACCATGCGTACATTTGTTTTGACTTGGGGAACTTATATTCCAAAACATTTTGTGTCAGCTTTCCACACATATTTGGCTTCTCTTCATTTACATTTTCCTCTCTAGACCCTGAAGTCCTTGAAGGTAGACAGTATTTATATTATATTTTGTGTTTATAGCACCTTGCACAGAGCCTGATATACAGTAGGTACTCAACCAATATTGAGTTGAACTTCTACTTAAACAATGACCAAATTAAAATGCAGAGAGATGAATTTCCCAGGATTAGCTAATTATTTAGAGTCAGAAGAAAGTGTAAAGTGAGACTGCCTGACTTTGAGTTCAGTTCATTACCTACCACATCTCCTCGTCTCTAAATTCTACTGTGGAAAGGGAAAACAGATTCTAGAAACAAAGTTGGCTATACCTTAGCATGAACTTTTAAGTAAAAGAATATAAGGCAGAAAGAACTCAGGGAATTCCATAGCAAGTCTCAAGTCAAGTGTAAATACATTGAATCCAAAGCCCTTCTGTGGTTAACATATGATACTTGTGTATAAATCTGTTTCATATGTCAATTTATATTTATGTGATGTTTAAAAATGGTTAGAGGTAGCTGAGTCATTTAGTAAGCCAAGTGAGTAAAAAATTAGAAGTACATTGAGCATATTTGTTTTCATAACTCTTCCAGGAAAAGAAAAGGGAGAGGAAGAAAAAAAGGAATGGTAGCAATGAAAACTGAAATCTGGTATTTTAGAAGATCTTAGGAAACATTAATGGGGATATTTTTAAGGCTGGTTAAAATTTTTACAGTAAGGGTAGATGGAAACAGATGAATACAAAGGTAACAATTTCCCGTGGTTTAAGCATTACTGAATGTAGATTGAAAAATAAAAGTGAAGTAGGCAGAGAAATGATAACCAAACAATGCTAGTTTTAAACATTAAAGGAGGGAACAGTTACATCAGATATTTAAGGAATACTTAGGACGGGGAGTTTGTGTTGTTCATTCTTTATAGGTAAAAGTGACATTTATAGTTGCGCTTATGCTTTTAAAAGATGTTTGAATTGTAAACAGGCAGCACCTGTCATTGTACTCCATACCTTAGTCGTGTTTTCCTTTTTGTTTTAATGGTGACTAGAACCATAATTAGTCACTGCTAATCACTTGGGAGCACCTGCCAGCTGAGAGGCCCAGTGTGAGGCAGATTTGAAAGCCGCTGTAGGACGTTCCCTGGAACCTTAACTTTTCTTGAAGTGACTAAAATATATTTAGTGTCTTGTTTCTCCACAGTATCGAGTGACCCCCTGGTGCCCAAGGGCCTGACAAGCTGCTCTAAATGTCCCACTTAACTACCTGGAAATAATTGAGGCGGTGAAAAGAATTAAACCTGATGCACACGGAGTTGAAAGTATTTGATTTTTATGCCAGAGAGTGGGTGAACGTATATTCTTGGTGACATCTGGTGTAAAACAACTGCCTTATTCCATTTAATCTGTGATGATATTAAAGAGGGTCAGGGAGCTTCCCCCTCTTTTATGGCAAAATAAAGGCATTTGGAATTTACTTCATGTGGTTTCCATCAAAGCTGCTTCCAACCTGTACGTGCTCTGTGAATTATTAAAAGGTGCTCCTATGAGCAGAGGCAGTCTTAGGGTATCCTGTCTGGGGTACAGAAAGTGATTATAACAATGGTGCCCTGTCCTCTGGGCTGGTGGGAAAGGGTGGCCTGCAGGGGGAGAGCAGGTCATATTTCATCCTCTACTCTCATCCTGGCCCATGAGCCTTGGAAATACACAAAGCCACAACCATCATGGTGGCCCTGGTCGTAATGAGATAATTCTGAATCATTTCACATTTTAAAAACACTTAAGTTCTAAGGTAACTATTGCATTCTGTTATCTAAGAACACCCTTTTTCGAGAGGCAGTTTCAGAGATGGAGCCCAGGGGTCAAACAAGCTGCATTATTATCACTTTCCTCAGTCTCCAAAACTGAAGGTGGCCTGGGGCTTCTTCTTGGCTTCCCTGACTCAGTTTGATGGTCATGAAACTCTTGATGGCACAGAGATAACCAGAGAGAGTCAGAGATTTTTGATGTGAACTTTAAAACTCCACCAAGGTAACCATCACAGCAGGGCTGACATTTAGCTCAGTGGAGGAGATTGGTGTGATATAGATGGGTCGAATGCTGGTTCCATTGATACTGTGTGATATTTACTCTGTAAGAGGGGGTTATTAGTGTACTGCAAGATCTTGTTACTACCATCCTGTTACCTTGTTACCAGCTCATTGATAATTTTATGCACGTAGTGCTCAGCCATACTCTGCACCCTTTTAGGAGAATGGATATATTGAAACAGAACACATGTAGTTTACTTTACTTTTTTAAGTTTGCTCAGTGTCTGGTAATGTTCCCTTTTACTGGAGTGTTGTATCCTACAGTATATTCATCATTTTAAACATAAATACTATAATGTCTGTCAGTATTTTGAGAAGGAGACTCACTGATCAGAGAGGTGACATAATTAAGATTTTCATCTAGTATGTTGAAATATCATACTTCATATTTTATTCTATACTTACATTCGCTCCAAATTTGTAGCTATTATTAACTTCAAATTATTTAATATAATATCCCATTTATAAATAGAGCATGCAACATAATATGATAGTCTGGTCTTCACATACCAGCTGGGTGATTATAGGTGTCTGGAGGTTGGGAGAGCAAGCTCATTATACTTTTATGACCCACGTGTCTAACATATCTCTGTGGACGTGATGTGGGCAGGGAAGGGAGGCAGAAGAGCCCAGTGAAAGGGCTTTGGATTCAGAAGCACTTCGGTTCATATCCTGCCTGACCTACATACTAGCTATATCATCTTAGCCTACATAATAATATCTCTAAATCTCAGTTCCCTTTTTTTATAAAGCAAGATTAACAATACATTCTTCATTGGCTTTTTCTGTGATTAAATGAGGTGAAATGGACAGAAGAGGCAGCAGAATACTGAACCTTCTTGGTAAACGTTGATTCCCTTTCTCATTCTCCCTCATTCTCCTTCCTACTGTCAAGACCTGTGACTATCTATCCCTGGGTCAAGGAAGGAAGGAAGGAGCTTTCTATTAATAATAGCCAAGTGCTTTTCTAAAAACGTGTAGACTTAGTGCATGTTTTGTGGAGGTTGGAAGGAGGACTTAGGCAGATCCTTGCAGAATGACAACAAAGTTGTGTTCAAAGCCTAGGGCTTGAAGGAAGTTTAATCTCAGTCTTTACCACAAGGCAAGTGTTTCTGCATTTCTTTCTTTTCTTTTTTTTTTTTTTGAGACAGAGTCTCACTTTGTAGCCCTCAGTAGAGAGCCGTAGAATCACAGCTCACAGCAACCTCAAAGTCTTGAGCTTAAGTGATTCTCTTGCCTTAACCTCCCAAGCAGCTGGGATGACAGGTGCCCACCACGACTCCCAGGTATTTTTAGAGATGAGGTCTCGCTCTGGCTCAGGCTTGTCTCGAACCTGTTGAGCTCAGGCATCTACCCACCTCAGCCTCCCAAGTGCTGGGATTACAGCATGAACCACCACGCCCAGCCCCCCAGTTTCTGTATTTCTTATGGGATACTTCTTACTCATTGCTCCCCACCTAAGATTTGTGCAATGCTTTCCTTTTAGAATGAGTGCCAGGAAAATTTTCTTTACTCTGGAGAACTGATTTTTCTTTTCATGATTTTTTTCTTTTTTTTTTTTCATGATTTTCTTTTTTCTTTTCATGATTCTTGGGAGAATCATGTAATCTATGTGTTTCTCTTTTTTCCTGACTTCTAGGAAGCTCAATTTAAAAATCAATACTCACATAGCAACTCTGTTTATTATTATTGGTCCTGATATTTTATTTTTCTTGTTTTAACCTAATTTATGTACATATGTAATGAAAGATATTTACCTGAATTAGCTCGTCAAACTCTGCTGATATTTGTATGAGTACTTTAATAATCGTCTTTTAACATGGAAAGCTGCTGCCAGTGGTGATTAAAGATATATTTTGCAGATGTTTTAAATACCATTGTGAATAGGAAAAAAATTACCCAAGTTAATAGATTATGCGTTATTTTTAGAATAACATATACACAAACTTTTTTGCCATAACTCTTATTTTTTAGAAGAATAGTTTTAAATATCTTCAAAGAAACAATATAACTTGGCAGTCATAATCAATAATAAATCTTTCATCATGGTCTAGGTCTACATGTTTTTAGAAAAGTACTGAGTCATTTAATTATACCTGGACTCTTATGTTTTTAGGATTTTTAAAATTTTGGATTAATAGGAGGGTACAAATGATTAGTTTACATTGTTTGCATTTGTTAGGTAAAATTTAAGTTATAGTTGAGCCCTTCACCCAGAGGGCTTATACCCACAGATCCCCTTCCATTGCGCCTATTAGGTGAGAGCTTACCAATCCCCCTCCCTCCTGCCTCTCTTCCCACCTTAAATCCAATCGTTATTCTAATATTGATCGATGATAAAATGAACACATAGAAACCATTTGAGTATGTGTATTTAAGTTTGTCCTTATCATAAATCAGTCTGATTTTGAACTCTAAAGGCTTAGCGCCCAATTATTTCACGGAAAGATGCTATAGTTTCAATGCCTAAGACCCAAGAGTTATCTGGTTTCCCTCAAATAGATCATTTTTTCATTGGTATTGTGTTCTATCAACTTGGAAAACTTGGAACAGAAGCCTGCTTAAAAATTATCATTGTGTAACTGAAGTTCAAGGCTTTGCAAGGGACATATGTGTGGAAAGGTGTTAAAAAGCTCTTTTGAAAATTTCAGAGAACAAGTCTTCAGTGTCATAAATCTGGCACTGATAGCCAGTTTTCATCACGGTTTGCTTCTGGCACATAGTCTTGCTCTGAATGTGGGAGTAGGGAGGGTCAAGACATGATGATTTGGAAAGAAGAGGACCAAGTGAGCATATGTGGGTGTCTTAGCCCTCCCTTTGTTCAGCTTCCTGAGGACAACTGGACTCTCAACCCAGCAGGGATGTCTTTCTCCTCCAAACATATCGAAGTAGGTATGGTCCCTTTCAAAGGGACTTCTCTTTGGCATCACTGATAGCCCATTCTTTGGAGCATTCTGAGTAGTATGAGGTTTTTGTATTTCAGGTAGATTTCAATTTGTGGAAACAAGCCAGTTAGAATTCAATGTGGTGAGTCAAGTTGATAACCAGCCCAAGTAAAATAACTTTTATTTTAAAACAACAAGCACGTAAATATTGTAATGAGAAATAGATACAAAATAATAAGAAATATTTCCATTTGGATCATGGGAACTGACTTTGTAATTCCAGAAATGAATAGTGAAAACTTTGCTATAACCAGGAAGGACATCTTTTTGAAACAAATGAACAAACAAATAAAGAAACAAACCACAACAAAAAAGGCAGTTGTACATGTGAACCCTAATGTATTCTATCATATGCAGCTTTCCTTTATTATGCTTTATTTATGATGCATCCAGCTTTCACTCTTTCACTCTCAGACCATATTTCTTTGTTTTTTGCTGAACAGAGCAAGCTTTAAGAACAGATAGATGGGCTCTGTGGTATAGGGAGCATCCTGCCCAGCTATTTCCTGCAATGGTCTAGAGATGGCATATTGGAACTTGAAGACTGTTTCCTGATTAACAGGCTTCTTTTTAAAGAACATGCCCCTAGGAGGTATTATATTCTAAGTTAATACCTGAAATGTGCCCTAAGGTATTCTAATATGTACAGCCCACGTATAAGCACCAGGAAAGAGCAGTGACTCAGAAATACGCTAACAAGGAGAAAGAATTGTGTGTCCATCCATCAATCAATCCAGCCATCAATTATTTAATAATTATCAAAACTCTAGCATGTCCCAAGTATTGCTCTTGGCACTGGGAGTACAAAGATGAATGAGCTGCAAGCTGTCAGGAAGCTTGCTGGGGTCTGATAATTCTAGCATAAGTTAGGTGAAGTGAAGATTGAGGAGAACCATACAGTGAGTGCTGAGGGAATGGGCCTCTAAGAGGGGAGAGAGAAGGCTCTGGAATTTTTGTTTTCTATAGAAATTGTATTACGTGTGGAGGGAGGGGAAGGGGACTCGGTCCTTCTTGGCAGCTACTTTCCTCCTGGAGGTCAGGACATTGTTCAGCCCCTCTTACTTCCTTTCGGCATGGATGCGTGTCTTGCCCTTTTCTTTATTTTTATTTATTTATTTATTTTTTATTGAGACAGGGTCTCACTTTGCCACCCTCGGTAGAGTGCCCTGGTGTCATAGCTCACAGCAGCCTCCAACTCTTGGGCTCAAGCGATTCTCCCTAGCCTCCCTTGTAGCTGGGACTACATATGCCTGCCATAATGCCTGGCTATTTTGTTGTTGTTCAGCAGGCCTGAGCCGGGTTCAAACCCACCATCCCTGGAGCATGTGGCCAAGCGCCCTAATCACTGAGCTATGGGTACCCTTTTCTTTTTTTCTTTTTTTTTTTTTTTTTTTGTGGTTTTTGGCCGGGGCTGGGTTTGAACCCACCACCTACGGCATATGGGACTGGCGCCCTACTCCTTGAGCCACAGGTGCCGCCCAGGGTACCCTTTTCTTGATGAACTCAACAGCCCTCTTGTCCTTGGAGACCTTGAGCAGCCCCATGGTGAGGCACTCATGTGGGTGAAGCCACATACTTTTTGGATCGTGTACCCCTTGAACTTGGTGAGGTGCCTACCGTGGCACTTGGGCATTGCCTTGTTCGTGGTGTTGGTCACTGCATGGCCCCTGTTGAGGTCCATGGCCACAGGGCAGCATGAGCAATGGCTGTGACTCTTCAAAGCCTGCCATTGATGGAGCTCTGGGTGTGCCTTTGTCCTAGTATTGCACCTGTACAGTCTCCAAATGGACCCATCCCGTGCCCTGAAATGTACTAGCTGTGAGAGGTTTGAGGCCAGGATTTTTCAGGCCCTCCTCTTGTGTAATCAACATTGTTGTCCTATCTCACAGGTCCTGTTTTGGAAGGATGACTGATGAGTGAGGGTGGTAGAGAAAGAACTGCCTTTGACTTTGGCAAGGGCTTCTGCTCTGACAAATAAACCCAGCCACGGTGACAGGCAATGCATGGAGGGAACATTTTTATCTGAGCCCCACATGTCCTAATTTTCTCCTTCAGTGTGTGAAATTTTTGCCTTCCTCAGAAGGTGAGCAGTGAGCTTGCTTATTTTAAAAACTGCAACCTGTGAGGAGGGAGGGTGTTCTTTGACAACATTACATCATTGAAGCCTCTAGGTGTTGAGTCATCATTATTTTTAGGCAGCTCCATGCTTTTTTTGGTCGTTCTAAGAATAGACCCTGTGTCTGGACTCTACAGAAAGTCACCTCAGTAAAGTTCCTGTCACCACTCAGCAGTTGGGATAGAATGCCTTCTTAATGTCCAGGTTGAAGGCACATGCTTTAGAATTTTACCTGCAAACCTTCAGCCTTTTGAGGTTGTCTGTCATCAACATGATGGCTTTGTAAGGTGCTGTCCTTTGAAGTTGTTCAGCTCCTATTTGAATGTTGTAAATAATAAGAACAACTATAAAAAAATAAAATTCAAAGCCCTTCCTAATAATGGGATCCTTACCATCTGTACCCAGTGTCTATAGATATTGTGAAGACCTTCATCAGTGACTTTACTGAACTTTTTAACATTTCAAGATGTACATTCATGCCTGTGTTTTATTAAGTGACTCTAGACCCCTTACATTTGTGTATAGGATAGGGGGTGATGTTGGCATCTATCCAGGATCAACTAAAAGCATCCAACACAAATGTTATTACTATACCCCATTAAACTGAACAAGAATATACATTGTCAACTGAATTGGAACTTGGTGACAGGGCATGAAAAAGGTTCGAGTAAGCCCAGAAATGGAACTTTGTGGGTCAGTGTGGAGGCTGGTTTTCCCACTGCCCGTTCGGAGCTTTTGTCCAAATATGATCGGTTTGTTTTTTGTGGCACTTTCAAGCCCATAGGAATACTAATAATTTGTGAGTATAACCGAATACTTTTCTGACTAAAGCATAAATGGAAGAAGCAGCTGCGTGGCATAAAATGAGGCAGCTGTTTAATATTTCTTTATATTAGTAGTATGCCTCTGTGTCTGGAGGTGACAGGAGAGCAGTCATATGACCTGTGTCTCAGTGTGACCAAATGGACCTGAGCTCATTGGGAGGCCTGAGTTTGGCTTTGAGTCTGGTACTCTGGAACAGTTGGTTCTGCTTTCATCGTGGAAGAGCTCAAACATTCCTACCATTGCCCTTCATTTCTCTGCTTCTGTCTCCAGTTAGGGAAATGACACACCTGGTGATGATGAGCGAGGGCTCCAGCATCTGTCAAGCCAAGTCTAACACCAGTTTTCACTGCTTATTAGCCGTGTGACCATAGATGATTTATTTAACCTTTCTGAACTTCAGCTTCCACACCTGTGAAGGAGAATCCAGAAAAGGTATTGACCTCATAGGGTTCCTGTGGGGATCTCAGCGATGTAATCCCCAGCGCGTGGTAACTACACACGCGTGGCTAGCAATGATTGTCATTCCTGCCTCTAGTCTGATCTCTCACATTTTGCATCATTTGAAACGCATAGGACTGCCAGCTGTCCTTGCCTCGGGTTGCTGTCTAGCTTGTCAAACAGTAGGATACTGGTCAGTTCCCACTGTTCATACTACCCTCAGAAGAACATCTAAATCTAGGTGAGGATGCGGTGGTAAGCCTGATGAGTATCCTTTGAAATCTGGCCAAATATGTTTATTCATGAAAAATGTTGCAGTGATGGCCATACATAAGACTGGCAGCAGAGGTTCAGGCCAGCTTTATTAAAAGGTAAAGCAACCACTCTTGGCAAGGCAAAGACAGTGTCTGTGCCCAATATGGGGCGGGAGGGGATGGGTAAATTCCACAGTTTCCAGGAGGGCTTTGGTAAGTGAGGGTCCTTTGGCACAAATTTCTTTGGGGAGTGGCACAAACCAGGCCCTTTGCATTCTTTGTTTTAAGAAGAGAGGAGGAAGAAGAGGGGGGGGGAGGGTTTGTATGCGTCTGCAGTAGGCCTCCCAACAATTCACAAGAACCCGCCCAGAGGAAAAAGTCCATTGCTATCTCTCCCATGTAGCATCTTGGAACATAGCTACACATCTTCTTGCTGCACCAGCAAATTACCAGACTTCTGTCCACATTCACTGAGCGCTCACCAGAATGCACCTTTATGTTGAGTATAAAGTTATAAAGATTAAAGGTAGTCAATTGGCAACTCCATTCATATTCTTCCATGGGAAGCCTGACATGTATTGTACTCATATTATAGTTAGAACATCCTTAGAAGTTTTCTGAAAAGGCAAGTTTGTTTTGCCTTCCTGTTTTGTTATTCATTCTGTTTTTCCATCAGTTTCTGAAGAAAACTGGATTGGTTGACCAAGCCTTCTTTGTGAGTAATTAAAGGCATTTCGAATTTTAATTTTGGGAAACCAAATTCTACTGAATTCCACTTTTCTCTTGCTGGTGTTTCATCAATGTTAATTGTGATTGGCAATTTAAGCAGGTCTAATTACTTTAGGAGGAATTAACATTTACATTAGAAAGCGAAAGTAAATGAGAACAGAGCCTTTTAAATTCTGAATATGATTGTTTTTTTACATTCAGTAAGCACGTTTATGAGTTTTACTTAGAAGATTCTTCACTTAATCCAAGTACATTTTTCTTTTGAAATAGCATGAAAAACACAGCAAATAGCCAAATAAAAAGTGACATTTTGCTGGAAGAGAAACTTCATTATAAAGAGGATTTGAATTTGTATGAATGAATTTATTACACTTAAATGTTTCATATGATTAAAGAAGCAATTTAAGGCAGTGCCCGTAGCTCAGTGGGTAGGGTGCCAGCCACATACGCCGGGGTTGGTGGGTTTGAACCCAGCCCAGCCCTACTGAAACAACAATGATAACTGCAACAACAAAAAAATAGCCGAGCATTGTGGTGCTATATTGTGGTGCTATAGTCCCAGCTTCTTGGTGGGCTGAGGCAAGAGAATCGCTTAAGCCTAAGGTTGCTGTGAGCTGTGACGCCATAGCACTCTACCTAGGGTGACAGCTTGAGACTCTGTCTCAAAAAAAAAAGAAACAATTTAAAATATTAATTCTTTAGAGATTCCTATGTAGTCAGTATAGACAGAATAATAGCCATAAGTGATGACCTTTTAAAATCTTCTTTCCCACAGGTTGCCATTTGTATGATACTAATTATTGCTTGGCATAAAATGTGAGGATTTATATTGTGATCTGTATAGAAATGCCATCATTAATAAATAATGCATTGCAATAACATATTTAATTGTCAGAGACTTTGTTGGCAGGAATAGAAATAATATGGAGGTGTAGACTTCTCATGGTACAGTTTCTTCAGGGATCCTCAACTTCAGAACCATTGACGTTTTGAACTGAAAATTTTGTGTTGGGAGGCTTCCCTGTGTGTTATAGGATGTTAGTAGCATCCTGGCCTCTACCTGCCCATTTCCAGTTATTACAACTAAAAAATGTCTCTAGGCATTGCCTTTGTCCTTGGGGGACGATATAGCCTGGTTGACAATCCCTGGCCTAGTTGATAGTTTTGAACCACAGATCAGAGGGAGGTGCCTCAGTATTTCTTAATAACCATTGCAGGAACTCAACTGACTGGGTCAGAATCTTCTGGGGTAGGTCTCTAGAAGCTGCACTAAAAGATGTAGTAACAAACTTATAACCCAACTCTTTACATCTCATTTTGAGTTCTTCTCTTTCTTACATTCCTAATGAGGAGGCCAACATTTTTTAAGTTCTTTCTTTTTAAGCCTCTTTTGGGCAGTTTCTGCTTAGTGACATGGAGGTTCTCATCAGGCAGCTCTCTAAATAGTCCTTCCTTGTTGCCCAAAATACTATCTTGTAAAACCTCCCCCAGAGAGAGTGTCTCTGTGGACCCCAGGAGACTTATTGTGGAGCTGGCTTCACAGACTTCTCCCTCTCAGCTGCCACTGTTGCTGACCCTGCACCCAGGACACCAGAAATTGAGGGGTTCAGGCTCATGAAATGTTTTGTTCCAAGAGAAGTTATTCACTGAGTTCTCCCTGGGCTAGGCACTGATGTGGGGAGGCTCAGTGCTTTTACCATTTTGGTAATATCTGATATCCCAGAAGAGCAACTGTCTTTGCCAGGTGTGCAGTTTGAATGAGGCCTGCAGAAAGGTGTCACAGGGTAATGGCTAACCCACACACTGGGCAGGTGGAGGAAATTTTAAATTAATGACCATGTAGAATTACATGAAAGTCTTCTGTCAGGTTTTTACAGATAGCCTGTGTTATTAGTGCGATTTTATAGTTATTGCCAGTGATATGTTGAAGTATGCTTTTACCAGCTCAGCCAATGGTGTACGGTATTTAAAAGCATGGCTTAAAATTAGCCATGGGAGTATTTACACCACAGAGATGAGCTAACTCCACAAATTGGGCTTGTTTACCAAGAATATTAATTTCCTATCATTTTTTTTTAACAAGTTACCATAAGCTTTGTGGATCACAGCAACATAAATTTATTATCTTGCGTTCTGCAGGTTGGAAGCCTTAAAATCAAGGTGTCAGCAGTGCCGCGTTCCTCCTGGAGACTCTTGGGGGGCAGGGGGATCCATTTCTTTGTCTTTTCCATCTTCTGGAGGTTATCTGTATTCCTTGACTCATAGCCCTCTCCTCCAACATCTAAGCCATGAGTGTGTTTTTCCAACTCTCTCTGACTTCTGCTGCGGTCATCACACCTCCTTTATAAGGTCTTCCTAGTCTGACCATGGTCTGCCTACCTTGTCTTACAAGTAGTGTGGTTCCGTTGGGCCCACTGGATAATCCAGAATAATCTACTCATTTTAAAGTCCTTAGTGTAATTAGATCTGCACTATCCCTTTTGTCATATAAATTAGAATTCACAAAGTTTCAGGGATCAGGACATAGACTTCTTGGGGGGATTGCATTATTCTGTCTACCACACCCCGAGAGATGCTATGCTACACTGTACATTGGAGTGTCTCTCGATTTGGGGGTAAGGGCCAATCTGAGGACCACACACAGATTACACCTTTCCTCTCCCTCAGTTTTCCTCCCACCACATGATTTCAGCACTCTAAAAACAACACTAAAATCTGATATGATACCCCTGAGTGTTATGGGTGTAACCTAATTTTTTATGGCACACAAAGAAGTTAGTTACTTACCTAAAGCCAGACAGAACATGCTCATAAGTTTTCTATTGTTGAGCCAGGGTGAGGCTCCCACCACCAAAGTAAAATAACACCTATACTTAAAAGTCCGGGATGATTTTGTTCAAAATGTTACAAAAGCATTCCTATGTTTTGAGGTTTATAATGAACTTCTTTACTATAGAGCAAAATGCCCTATATCCCACTTTCCCGTGATTAAGAGGGGAAAGCCTCAAAATCAGATGAGGTCCCTCAGACAAGTTGTTCATTATCACAAATAAGGATTTTGGGATTGCTAATATCTTCAGTGTGTATTAATTGCTTAATTATGATGCCAGTTGAGAGTCACTGAACCGTGTTGGCCAAGTTTGCTACAAATTGGTTATTTTTATGTTTCGTGGTTAGAAACAGCATTGTTTCTAAAGACACTGATGGCTTTTGATGCAGCACACAAAATAAACAGCACTAGATGATAAAAATAAAGCTCATACAAAATAGTTATCATAGTAAATTAGGCCTTCATGCGCTGATGTAAAGTGCACTCAAAGTTTGTAACTACAGCCTATAAATTATCTTGAAGAACAGTGTGTAATTCATTAGTAGGAAAATGAGGTAAGAGGAATAGAGAATGTCTAATTTTGACATAGGATTGCTATGACTTTGATATGTAAATGTACAGATATAGTTTATCATGCAAGGTCAACAAAAGTCAGTCTTCCCCCACCTCATTTTAATTTGAAATGAAATGTCAGATGGACTACTGAGCTGAGGAAACCAGGGACACTCTATGGTGGGTTTTCTTTTTTTTTTCTAACTTAAATTTCTTGAATAAATGTTGGGTTAAAATTAAAGGAGGCCCCCTAATAAATGGTTTGCTGCTGTTTTACTTACATGAGGACTTATGTGCATACTTCCTGTGGAGTTAGAGAACAATTTTGATAGTGCTGCATGAGTCACTTGGATGATCTCTAGGAACAAATATTGCTGAGTTGGTCTTATACCTGACAGCTCTGTGAAAGCACTAGAATCTCCTCTGGAATTCCTTGTTGCTGAATGCTAACCTGGACAAGGGGTTGACTTTGATTGCTTTTCCCTGAGTGCATTTATGGAGGACAGATGTATATTAAATAATAACTTTGGTATAATGTTATTTTTTTCTCTAGAGGTTTTCATTAGCAATTAAAACCAAGGTTTTTGTTAATTAAAATCGCAATCTTCTATGATATATTAAATTCAACCAGGAAAATAAAAGTGTACACACACACACACACACACTCAAAGCTGGGCAGATCATTAATAAGAAGAAAATCATTTCGCTGTTGCTTGAACTTTCCAGAAGAAAGTTCTTCCAAGAGCACCCCCTGCTTCTATAATTCTGCTTCTGTCTTCATTCGTTAATTATTTACAACGCCACATTCTTCTCTGCCAGAGATCATTTTCCTGACTGATAGCATCTGGGGATCTCTATACAAAAGTATTTTAAAGGCTGTGTCAGAGAAAATCATTTTTTCCCTTTTTCCTCCTCTCTCAATTTTTAATAACCCTTAGAACCTGCAGCTAATAGCCTCCCTTAGTTCCCCAGTCTGTTGTTTCCTATTTTATATTCTTGATGCACAGGTGCTGAGAATTCGCTGTTGCACATCCCTTTAAAGGAAGTAATCTTTTATTTCTCAGTTAGAATGGATAAAAGCGAAGTCACACCTGTTGGGTGATGGAGGGTTGCAAATCTAAACTCACTACAAGAGGGTACATCCTAAACCAAATTAGGGGACTAGGAGGATTGAATGAAAGCTACACAAGTGAATGTATCCCACTGATATACTCCATAGCTCCCTCTTTTATCTTCTCCTAAGCAGCTTCACCCAAACCTTTCACTGCTACCTATATACTAATAAATATGAGCTTCCTATCCTGATCTGAGCAGCCTCTCTGAGGTAGGCATCTGACATCTTTTCCGATGTCTCATGATGCAGAAACTCATCATGTTCCAAATTAAACTCTAGCTCTTTCCCGCTAGGCAGATCTCCTTCCAGTATTTGCTGTGTTCTTAAACTAAACCCCCCTGTACCCAGTTCTTCAGTTCAGAAACTCTCCTTTTCCCTCACCCCCATCATATGTAGGACTCACATGGAGTCCTCACGATGTTGCCACCTCGGATCCTTCCTATGTGGCCGTTCTTTTCCTCTGCTCCAGGCTTCAAAATCTTTCATCGGCCCTGTCGCCATTGCTTCTGTCCTGGTCTCCGCCTGGTGCACTCTTGCTGCTCTTTGATCTATTTCACTTTCTAGACTGTGGTTGTGCATTTTAGGTTTCAAAGATCAAATGTGATGTGTATAAAACCCACAAAGGCTCCCCATTCCTTTTAGGATAAAGGTCAGTATTCTTAGCCTGGCCCTCCCGAGCCACCCACCTCAAGGCTTTTCCTTCACATTGTAGCCCCTGGGTTCTCTGCCCTGAGCCACGCTAACCTTCTCTGCTGCTTTACAAGTGTTGTCGCATCATTCCCGGGGCCTTTGTAAGTGCTGTTTCTTCTGCTAGAATCTGCCAAATACGCCCCATTGCCATCCCTCCTGTGCCTGCACTAGACCTTGTTAGTGCCTCTGGTATATGCTTTTATTTTATTTATTTATTTGGAAAGCACTGAGATTTGGAGATACATTTATTGGAACAAAATTTAGCATAAAATAATTATATACATATCTCGATAGATCAAAATATTTTATGCTTTATTCCTTTTTCTTTTTCTTCCTTGTATTCAGTCATATAAACATAGATCATGAATACATTTATGCCTTTATGGGATTCAATGTGTTGACTTTTTGTACAAATTGGAGTGCTTACATCTAGCTAATTAACATAGCTTTCACCTCATGTACTTAATCATCGTGTTAAGACCTTTGTGTTCTATACTTGACAGATTTGACTTGTACCCTCGCAAAATACTCCATAGATGTGGTCTCACTATTTACCCTCCCTCTATCAAACTGCCCCCTCCTTCCCATCCTCCTCCAATTCCCTCCTTCATCCTGGGCTTTAGCTGTGATTCATCTTTCATATGAAAGTGTGAGTGATTATAAATTGGTTTCATAATAGTAGTGAGTACATTGGATATATATTTTCTCTATTCCTGAGATACTTTACTAAGAAGGATATTTTCCAGCTCCATCCATGTAAACATAAAAGAGGTAAAGTCTCCATTTTTTAATGCTGCATAGTACTCCACGACATACATATACCACAATTTATTAATCCATTCATGGGCTGATGGGCACTTGCACGTCTTCCATGACTTGGCAATTACGAGTTGAGCTGCAATGAATAATCGGATGCAAATATCTTCATTGCAAAGTGATTTTTGGTCTTTTGGATATACACCTAATACCACTTTGAGATATCACCTAACTCCAGTAAGAGTAGCCCACATCACAAAATCCCAAAACTACAGATGTTGGCACGGATGTGGAGAAAAGGGAACGCTTCTGCACTGCTGGTGGGAATGCAAGCTAGTACATTCCTTTTGGAAAGAAGTTTGGAGAACACTCAGGGATCTAAATGTAGACCTGCCGTTTGATCTTGGTATATGCTTTAAAGAGCTCTGCTCCTTTCCTTCAAAGTGTTAATTTCAGCTTTCCTGGTACATTTCTTTATGTGATTGTCAACTAAAATCTTCACATTGGATTCTAGGGTCCAAAAGCAGGAATGTGTCTCACTGACCATTCTCCAGCACCTAGCACAGTGCCTGACATATATATTTGTTGAAGAAATGAAAGTATAATAACTTTTATTGGTTCTGCTAGACCAGTGGTTCTCAACCTTCCTAATGCCACGGCCCTTTAATGCAGTTCCTGTGGGTCATAACCCACAGGTTGAGAACCACTGCTCTAGACCCTACTTGTACTGACAGAGGCATTTCACATGGAACCCATCAATTACTTTCAGGAATTAAAACTTTTATCAATCCCAAGATAATATTTTCCTTCTTGAGTGTAATACCTGAGAAAACTCTGAAAAGGACTCTGAAGTCTACCAAGATCTGTGCAAGTTATTTTATTTGACCTTTATAGCAATATGTGTGGTGAAAGATGTGAAGTTCTCCAGTAATTTGCCGAAGACCACGTAGACCTATCGTAATCAAGACTGGAACCCACCTGTTTTGGCTCCAACTCCAGATGCTTCTTTTGTGTACTAACAGCCCTCTTGAGAGGCATGTTCAGCATTTACTCCACAGAATAGTGTTTTCACCTTTTGTATCTTATGGCACATTTGAACCTATGGTTAAACTTCCGCAGCACATTTAAATTATGTTGATCAAAAAAAGAGTTAAAAAAAGAATATATGTACTGTGCTTTGAACTTCTTTCAAAAATAATTTAATTAATGATCTTTAAAAAATGTTTATGGCACACCTAAGATCCTCCCATGGCATACCAGTGTGCCACAGCACACCAGTTGAAAATCACTACCATGGAAATATTTTTACGGTTCTATTTTTCATTTATGTTTGGCATACTGTGCTCCCCTGTACTAAATGTGATATTTAGGTGGACCTTGGTTTCTGTAATCCTGGATTATCCTATTTGCTCCTATTACTTTTAAAATAAGTATCCATGTAAATTGTATTATAGTATAAGCTTTTACTTGATTGTCTGATATTGTCTCTGAGGCTGCAGTCATCTGCCTTTACCGTCTAAATATTTAGTTCTTTCTCACTGAGAGATGACACATTGACCATGTTAATTTATCCACTCGCATTCTTGATGGTAAAGATATAATAAGGCATAATCTGCATGGTGGAGGAGAACAGGGAGGAGGCATCACCTGTCAAGAGATTTCAACACATTTTTAGAAGAAAGCAGATGGAAGGAGGGTAACTGATTTAGCAGAGTGGAGGCAGCTATCAGCTAAAGGGCTTCCATGAGCGAGAACTTACTTATTAAGAAGCAAGCCCATAGAAGTTCTGAGAGTTCTGGATGTCAGGCACTGAGGCGGGAAGGTATGGGGAGGGTGCACTGCATGGCTGGAAAGAGGGGGACAGAGTGACTACCACCCTCCCTTGTCATGGACCCTGAATATCCACAGCATGGTGATTACGTTCCAGGCCAAAGAGTAAAGATTCTTCTCTGGAAATTGCAAGCTATTTTTCATTGAGAAATCTCAGATCATTTATTAATTCACTTAATAAATAATTTTTTTTTCTTTTTGAGACAGGATCTCATTTGGTTACCCAGACTAGAGTGCAATGGTGTAGCTCAGCCACCTGAATGGCTAGGACTACAAGCATGCACCACCAGGCCTGGATAATTTTAATTGTTTTGTAGGTATGGGGGTCTTGCTATGTTGCCTTGGTTGGTCTTAAACTCCTGGGATCAAGCAATCCTCCCACCTCCCCTCCTGAAGTGCTGGGATAACAGGCATGTGCCACCATGTCTGGCCTTTGTCAACATTTATAGATCTCCGACTATTTTCTAGTCATTGTTCAAAGAAAGCGCCATGAGTAAGATGTAAACAATTCCATCACTCATGAAGTTTATCTTCTAGGGGAGAGAGAGATGATGGTGCACACATAAGACATCCATAACAGCATGTCAAAGGGGGAGAAATGCGACCAGGTGACACTAGTGTGCTGAGAGACTCTTTTCTTGCATTGTTTTTCTTTTTGGTCAGTAAAAATCTTTGCTAAAACCACCCCCCTGTCCTCAGGGAGCCTCTGCTTACCTCTTAGTGGCCGATATTTCTAGATGCAAACAAGGTTGGAAAAATAAGCACCTATCAAAGAGGGGTGGGCTTGCCAGACCTGGTTTAGCCCTAGAAGATTCAACCTCTAGCTGAACTGTGGTCCTGAGTAAATGGGGGCTCTTGTCAAGGAGGAGGAAAGGAATGACTTGTGTGAAATCAATAGACAAGGTCTGCCATGAACTTGTGGTTGGATTGCTTATAATTTTGAGTTGTCCGTTTGTTGGTTTCTCCCATTTCTCTGGAAAATCCAGAGCCTACTGATGGTCATAGATCAATATAGATACATAGTATATTACATGCAAGGTCATGTGTCTTGGAATCTGGGTTAAAGAAATAGGATATTAGAGAGCATGTGAAATGTACACAGTTGTTTTCATCTAATGAGTATGTCACCATTTATTTACTGTATTTACTCAATACACATTTTTACCCAGTCATGATATGCACTGAGCCCTTGAGAAACAATTTAATGAAAAATAATTGCCAGTAATTATTGCCTTCTGACTATAAGCCTGCCACTATTTTAATTATTTTACATGTATAATCTCATTTAATTTTCACAATGAAGCAATGGGAGGAAGGTACTATTATTTATCCCCATTTACTAATGAGGAAATTGAGGGCCAGTAACTAGTCAAGGTCAAGTAAGGATGTGGACCTAAAGAGTCTGGCTCTGTAGCCCATGCACCTAACCAGTAAGCCAGAGTACTGAGAAGTATAAATAGCAGTTCTAGGTCATGCTAAATAAGCAAAGTAATAGATGATAATGTAGTGTTTAAAAGGTATTGATTGTATAAGTTTTGTAGTCATTCATTTAATTTCCATGACATTTTGGTTTGCATGTTTCATTTCTAAATTTGCTTTATTTACCTTATTCAAAATCTCTCCCTTCCATAATATTCCCTGTGATCCTACATGGGAGAGACTATTGTTTATCCATTTTATTTAGAAAAGCAAAGTAACTTTTGCAAGGCCACATAGCAAATAAGTGGTAGCAAAAGGACTCACACAGTGCTTCACTCATTAGCAGTCGGCCAGAGTTCAAATCTCACCTCTACCACTTACCAGTTGCATGACCTTGAGCAAGTTTCTTAACCTCTCTGCACATCAGTTTCCTCATTTATAAACAGAGTATAAGAATAAATAAGGATGAAGACTGAATGAAATAATTTGCACCAGTTGCTCTTACGTTCTATCCTTCATGAGAGAGCCCTACCTCCAACTCTCTTTGGAAGTGCTCTAAACTTTCTCTTTCAAAAAAAAAAAATAATTTGCATAAAGTGCGTAGGACGTGACTTGTTTACACAGTAGGTGTTCAATAGGCGATACCTCCTCAGCTGCCCACATATTCATTTCTTTTCTTTTCCTTTCCAGGATGCTAGGCAGGTTCTTACTGAGGAGGAATCTTAGCTTTCCATTCTAAGCTTTAGGGCCCATTCATTTACCTGCACATATTTGCATAGGCAACTGCTCTTCGTATTCAAGACTGTCTATGGCTTATAGAAGCTGCCTGCAGTATTCCCAAGCAGATTAATTAATGTGATTGATACTAGAAGTGCTAAAATTGTCTTTGAAAAAACTTCTTGATGATGAAAAGAATTACAGTTGCCAAAAAGAATCCTGCTGTCTTTAGTAATAATTATATCATAGGAATATTGAAAATCAAACTTAGAGATCTTTTAAGTCTAGTGAAATGCAATTATGAAATCATCTTTTTTATGTTTAGAAACACCAGAATAACTTCATTCATGTAAAATAGCACTAAAATAATAATAAAATTTCTGTGGGAAGGAAATGTAACATACTCTTAAAAGATGTAATTGGTTATCTGAATCAACTTACAGAGATCAAGATATTGCTAAGTGAACTACTGAGAAATAATGTATAATCTTTAGTTGAAAGGCAAATTTTATTTCATAAAGATGGCTGTGCTTCTAAACATCAAGAATTAAAGTTTTATATACACTTGTTTTTTAAAGGTGAGTAGGCATATAAATGTATGACTCAAAAAACTAATCATAGGTATTCACACTTTACATAGTTCAACCTGTAATTTAACTTGTTTCAGCTTCTGATTGTAGAAATTAAGCAAGAAGACATTATCAGAGTTGAAAGAATAAAAATACCTTTTCTTAAAAGGTGGTACCCATCTAAATATACTATTTTCATTAGGAGACAGTTGTCAAAGTATAGTCCAAGGACCCTGGGGGGTTACCAGGACCCCATGAAGGGTCTGTAAGGTCAACCACAGTGCTAATATTTTGACCTTTTTCACATTTTTGCACAAGTATACTCTAGGGCAGTGGTTCTCAACCTTCCTAATGCCTCAATCCTTTAATACAGTTCCTCATGTTGTGGTGACCCCCAACCACAAAATTATTTTTGTTTCGACTTCATAACTATAGTTTTGCTACTGTTATGAATCATAATGTAATTATCTGATATGCAGGTTGTATTTTCATCGTTACAAAGGGGTCGCGACCCAAAGGTTGAGAACTACTGCTCTAGGGTCTTGTGGCGGACGCATGATGTGTGATGATTTCGCTGCTCTGAGGACTAATGGCATGTGCCTACGTGCATTCTTATTTCAAAGTATTGTTGTAATTTTTAATATAGCAAATACAGCTTGATATAATCCACATAAACAAAAGCACTTTGGTGTCCTCAATAATTTTTAACATGTGCTAGGTCTGTAAGACCAAAAAGTTTGAGAACCACTGTTCTAGATGAAGATAGCTTCCAACAGCGGAGGGATCATTTTGCAAGTACTCCTGTCCTGACATCCAGATAGTTGAAGACTGAGAACTTAGAAGTTTAGTTTTCTTTGTCAAAATCACTATTTGATAAGTGTCGTATAATTATTTGTTCATGGATATTGTGTTAATCCCCCTGGCTGGAAAGCTCTGTGAGGGTTAGGGCTTTTGACTGCTTTGTTCACCTCCATCTGCCGGTGTGTACCATAGTATACAGTGGGTCCCCAGGTGTATTTGTGAAATTCATTGATTTAAATTCAAGATATTGTAATATTATTAACTGTTTACTATATGCTAACCTTATTATGTACATTACCTATTATATAAACGCAGATAATTAAGTTTGCAAACTCAACCTAGAAAAAGTGGTACACCTCATTGGTGAATATCACTCCAGTCACCTTCAACATACTTCACTTGGCCATCTGGTGACCGTAGTGAAAAAGCATGTAGCACTTTTTCTAGAATGAGTTTGAGAGCTTAATTGTCTGGCCTCATATTGCTGACAGTCCTGTGTGGAAGGTACTGTTGTTACCTCCGTTCTGTTTGGAGAAGTGGAGTAACTTGCCCTGGTCTCACAGCACCAGTGGCAGCCAAAGGGCGCACACACAGGACTGCTCACCTCATTGCTGTTGGTGGCTCTCTACCTGGACAACTCTGCCACTTCGCCTCCTGATTAAGACGAGGTAAATAGGGGTGCATATAAAAATGTATCACAGATCTAAAGAGTTCAGTGCAGAGAGCCCCACCTCTTTAGGAAGAACAATGCATTCTAGGGACAGGTGGCATGCTGGATCAGGTGTCAAGGGAGTCAGGGTCAGAGAAGAATCACTGGGGGGTGGTTGGTGCACTGAGTCCATGACAAAGGTCAGTTTCTGTGTTGTTTTGTGTGCCTTTGCTTGAGAGGCAGGACATCATTGTGATTAAGAAGGGAGGACTCTGGAGTTTACCTGCCGAGATTCGCCTCCCACTCCTTGTTTGCTGTGTGTAACCTTTGGCTAGTTGCTGAAGCTTTCTGTGCTTTAGTTTGCTCACGTGTAAAGTGAGTGTGATGATAATATTCCCACCTACCTTGTGAGATGCCTTTGAGATTAAATGAACTAATAACATATATATATAGCTCTTACAATGGTATCTTGTGCTCAGTAAGTTCTACATAAGTCTAGGTAATTGTGAGTGATTTCTTTTTTTTTTTTTTATTTTGGGGATTCATTGAGGGTACAATGAGCTAGGTTACACTGATTGCATTTGTTAGGCAAAGTCCCTCTTGCAATCATGTCTTGCCCCCAGAAGGTGTGGCACACACCAAGGCCCCGGCCCCCTCCCCATAAAAGTTGATAGTGAGTGAATGAGATGAGCCCAGGTTCCAGTGGTGTCAGGGGCAGAGCTGTTGAGATGGCTGTGCAGCGCAATTAGCTGGCCGGTTCTGGAACCAGACTTTGCTGCCTATTAGCTGGGTGATCCTGGGTTGGTTAACTTACCTTTTCATACCTTAGCTTCCTACTTTGGAAACTAGTGGAGGAGATAAGTGTGCTCACCTCATTGAATTATGTAAAACAGTGAGTTAATGAATATAAACCATTTAGAAAGCACCTGGACTGTACATAGTAAATGCAATGCTTGATAGAGCTTATGCTGCATAATTGAATTATGCCTTCAGTGACTGGAGAAGGATGTTCAGTCTCATCTCAAGGAGGTGGCCAAAACGCCAGCTGTCTAAGACCATAGGATTTTTCATTGGGTAAATCAATCACAGTAAAACAATGAAACAAGGTGCCCACAATTAAATTAGAAAATGTGTGAGGAAGTAGATTAAGAAATGTATATAAGCAGATGTAAAAGTTTATAAGGAAGGCAACACCTGAGTACTGATTCCTGAGGGGAGGAGGTCAGTCCTGTCCTTGGCCGGTGGCTCTGTGGTGCATCAAGGAAGGGAAGGGCTGAGCCAGAGCTGTGGATAAAAGGTCAGGCCTTCAGGAGGAAGGAAAGGAGCTCGGTCTCCTCTTGTCTTTTTTCCGTTCTGTTATGCTTTCTTCTTTACCCTGTTCCCCCAAAGACTGAAAAGTGTCAAACACAGAGACTGTAAGACTCTGGCCATCTAGACTGGCCATCTAGAGGCCTAGGTTTTAGTCTTGGTCTGGCCTGCCACAATCAACAGTGTGACTTTAGACAAGCCATTTGACCTCCTTGGTCCCTTGTCTCTTCCTCTGGAAATAAGAAGACGGCATTATTTTAAGTTCAAACTTAGGCTGATTCTGGGAATGCACTTAAGCTCTCCAGAAATACTAGGACTTCTGAGATGAAATTAGAAATTCTGATGGTCTAGTGCAAATGCTTAGACCTACTCCTTAAGCAAGGCACTAGATAACCCAAGTGAAACTTCTGGACATCCTCGGGAATCTGGCAGCCATAGGAGGACAGCCTGAGGTGAGCCAATGGGGTCCTAAGTAAGGTGTACTTATCAAGAAGTTGGTTGCCTCAACATCGTCATCATTCCCTCTGAAAAATGCCCTTGAGAGCTTCATTTATCCTCTTCACCTCCTCGTCAGTAGTACTGTGCTAATGTTCTTGTTATTCATCACATTTTAAAATTAGCTTCTTAATCCTCTTAATATTTTCAACTTCTCTGCCTTGATATATGAACCCAGCCTGAACTTGGTTTAGTGCAGAATTTATACAGCATATAAATAACAAGAATAGATTGTTCCCATATCCTTGGCTTCTTCACTCAATTAAGTGCTTTTTCTCATTGCTCTTATTTTTGGTCTTAGTGGAATGAACTTGAATTTTCTCAACAAAGTTTGGCTTTGAAATTCAGTGGTACCTTCTTTATCTCCATTCCCTTAGATGTCAGTACATTTTAAAGTCTTTGATTAGAGTATTTTCTCTTTCATTAGTAAAAGCATTCCTTTTCTATGAGGCTTTGCTTCATTTTATTTTCCTTTTATGAGCTTTTCTTTCTTCTTTACTCCTTGTCTTAGTTCGTTTAGGAATACCCGAGGCTGAGTAATTTATAAAGAGAAGAGATTTATTGGCTCGTGGTTCTGCAGGTGTAAAGAAGCTTTGTGCCATAATCTGCTTCTGACAGGGCTTCAGGGAGCTTCTAGTCATGGTGGAAGGTGAAGGGGGCTGACTTTCATGATGAGAGAGGAGGCAAGAGAGGGGGTGGGAAAGTCCCAGACCAGTTCCCTAGAAACTCTCATAGGAACTAATACAGTGAGAACTCACTCAGTTCTCTACCCACCAAACCCAGGAAAAGCATTGATCAAATTATTCATGAGGGATCTTCCTCCATGACCTCAACATCTCCCATTAAAACCATCAACTTTTCAACATAAGATTTGGAGGGGTCAAACAAACCAAACTATAAGCACTCTCTAAGAAATCTATCACCATGGTCCTATAGTTAGCACATCTTTTATTTCTAAATAATTTCCTTCCTTGGGAATTATATTGATTAACAGCTTCATAGCTCCTTTAAGCTGGTGACTTTTTTATATTTTGATATTTAGACTATTTATTCATCAGTTTAACTACTTCCATCATTCATTTGCCATACACTGAGCACATATTATGCATTGCACACTGGGCTGGTGCTAAGGATATGAAGATGGATAACTTTCTCTACCTTCAAACAATTCTAATGGAGTCTAACTGAAGTGACAGACACAGAGTCAGGTAATACCAGCCCAATATAAGACGTGCTAAAGTGGGGTCCCCACTAACTGCTTTTGCAATCTAGAGAAATGAGTAACTAATTCTCTGAAGGCTTCCTGGACAAGAGAACATTGGAGTTAGTTATCAAAGGTTGTGTAAGAGTTTGTAAGTTGTGTCACCTCCCAAATCCCTTCTGTTCTATTTACTCTGATGTTTTGCTGTCACCATAAATTTATCAAAAGTCATCTTCTTGGCTGGGTACAGTGGCTCATGCCTGTAATCCTAGTATTCGTAGAGGCCAAGCAGGAGGATGGCTTGAAGTAAAGCGATCAAGACCAGCTTGAGCAAGTGTGAGACCCGCATCTCTACTAAAAAGAAAAATAGGAAAAATTAGCCAGGCATGGTGGCACATGCCAATAGTCCCAGCTACTTGGGAAGTTGAGGAGGAGGATCACTTGAACCTAGGAGTTTGAGGTTGCTGTGAGCTACGATGACACCACTGCACTCTAGCCTAGGGCAACAGAGTAAGGCTCTGTCTTAAAAAAAAAGTCAAATTTTTTATCTTCTCCCTAAATTACTTCACTTACTTGCCTTTCCTATTTCATCATTTCCCATCATCCAAAGAATACATGTTCGGCATTTTTGTCTCTTTCCTCTCTTGTGTCACTACATTCTTTACCTCTTTTTTCATTTGTTCCCACCACCCTGGTCACTTCCTACTCTGCCGCCTCCTGTCTGGGTTATGATAGAGGACTACCAGAAGATTAATCTGCTTAAATTTACTTTCCCCATTTAATCTGTTTTGTGCCTCATTGCCACATTAATCTTTTTAGAGCATAGTTTTGATTTTTGTCACTCATCTATTTAGAAATTATGGCAAACCAGTATTTGTTCAAGGTTTATGAAACATTTTTCTTTATGATTAATTATCAAAGCAACCTTTTAGAATACATACTGTACCTTCTTGAATGTCCTCTAGATTTATAGTCCTGTAGACTATGAATGCCTGGAAATCAGGGATGCAGTTTTGTTAATCTCACCATCCCTAGTGCTTACTGAGTACAGTGCTGGGTCATAAATGATGGCCAGTAAATCTTGTATAACGTGTTGGCAAAATTAGTTGTTTAGCAGACATTGAAATTGAGTTGTAAAAATAAAAGACAAGACAGTTTTCCCCAAAATGTCACGTGTTGCTACTGTTATTTTACACCTTGCTCAGCCATCAGAGAATCGCTTTTCTATGCTGTGATCAATGCTGTTGCCAAACAGCTCCTAAACCTTGAGATTCCTATTGGATTCTTACCATGGGGCATGATGTAGACACAGAACAACTCTTTGTAAATAGCTGTTCCTAATTATGTAACCAAGACCCATGCACACAGTAGTCTGTAATATTCTGAAAATCAGACTCAATTTTATTTTCTTTCAGTTAATTTCAATGATGTTATAATAATTAAATTATTTGTTTAAATGTTCTAGTCTTTCAGGTTTTTTTTTTTTAATGTGCCAGTCCTGTGGCTTATAATCTGTACTCTTTATCTCTCTTAACTCCTCAGTTTATAAGAAAACTGGTTGTAGAAGAGATAAGCATTTAAAATAGAAAGTCTTTAAAAATATTAATGAAGTAAAATAAGTTAAATGTGCTTTGTGAGATTTGAAATTTGTAAACCTGGCAACACAGTAAAAAAGATTTGACTGCTCTTGTTAGGCTTGAACCAATTTGCATAAAAGACTAAATGACTTTTTGGGCTATTATTGGTTTTATGTAACCATAAAACATAATCTATCCTGAATTTTAAAAGGCAGTTTGCTGACATGAAGAATATGATGAACTAGCAAACTATTTAGAAATGTACTTGACTTTGCAATAACAATTTATGTTCTTTCTCAGCCCAAATGAAGTTAGGCTTTCTTTCCAAGAGCTCCTGCTGCCATCTGCTGGGATTTTTTATTTAGCAACAGACTTCTAAATGGAGAAGAGATGACATGGTTCACAAAGATGCAATTTTTCAGGAAAGACAAATATTATTTTGTAACTTTATTATATATTTAAAATAGATGTAAACACAAAAATGAGATTATTTAGAAATTCAGAAAAAAACATTTAAAGAATCTTGGACATAGATTTAAAACAGGGATTGGTCGTGGGTCCTAGGAAATGTCTTATCTTCCTCATAGAATACATACTTCCATGGGTAAAATCAGCTTAAAGCTGAAGTAGATTTGAACTGAATCAAACCCCAAACTCAGGCATTCTGTATGTTGATGAGAAGTTGGGACAGTGTGGGGAAGAGGGTACTTGGTGAATGGAGACAGGTAGGTTAGGCCTTCTAAGCCATTGGTTCTCAAAGTCTAGCTGCATCAGAAGCACTTAGAAGGCCTGTTCTAACAAAGACTGTTGGGCCCCACCCAGTGATAGGCTGGCAAATTCTTCACAATTGGCTCATTGGAAAAAAGACCCTGATTTGTGACACTTGCTGATTTCCATGTTGTAAATGCTGTCACATGGCTGGCTTCCAGCTGTCAACATAGTGTCACCAAATGTAGAGTTGAGAAGAGATGCCTTGTAACCCACCTTTAGGTAGCGTTTGCACCATACACCTACAATAAATGCACATAACCTCAAGGGCACAGGAAGTGTTAAATTTTGAATATTCTTTCTATTTTAATTTATTTACTCACAAGAATGTATAATTTATTTTTTAGTGATGGTCGTATTTCACAACCAGCTTATAAAATTCCTGGAAGTTTAACACTTGGTTTCCCAGGGTGAGTAGGAGCTGGCTGCCCACCCACAACTGGCTCCCCATGTAGAGAGTCCGGATGGATCAGAGGGTCTTGGGACACTGTAGCTGGTCAGGGGATGATGATGGAGAAAGGGATCCATGCAGTCAGTAAGGGTTTCTCACAAGGCACTGATGGTCATAGTGGAATGTGGGGTCTGAATTTTATAAGAAATTGAGGATGTGGGGTTGTTTACTTTGATTCTAGATAGTGGAAAAGTCCTCCTTAATGATTGGAGGACAAAATGAAGTGGAAAAATTGTTGTAAAGGTCATAGAGATGCTTGAAGTGTTCACTTTAAAAAACACGGGGTATCTTTCTGTGATTACATCATTAACATTAGTCAGTTAAAATATTGAGACTTTGTTGAGATGATGCGATGTTTTCATAATTTTCTTTGTTTGAAGTTCGAGTAAGAATTGTGATAAGACATTTACCTTCATGTATAATTAATGTCAAATGGCATACAAAATAGGGCTGGGATTCATGTCCACTGGCATTAGCACTAAGCCTCTGGATTTGAGTTCCAGGTCATTTATTTAACAGCTATGTGGCTTCAGGCACCAACAAAATCTCTCTGAGCTTCAGTTTTTATCTGTGAAATGGGTTTCATAGTTTCTGTCAGAAGTGTCATTGTAAGAATTAATTGTGTCTATAGATCATCTGACATGGTGCCTGGCTCTTGGGAAATGACAGCTTTATTTTGGTAGCATTAGACCTTTTACATGAGTGTACTGAGGGGAGAGTTTTAGCTTGTTTCTCTGAAACACACTACCCCCCAAATGAAATTAAATATGTTGGATTATGTCAGTCACACACACACAGAGAAGGTCTGACAATTAATTTCATGAACTTGCTACTGTACACATACTTTGTAGCACTGTACAGATAACTTGGTGAGGTTTCATAGCCTCGGTATATCAGGGTCTCAGAGCTGTATTCGTGTCCATGTGTGGCCATGTCTTACTGAGTGACATTCACTAATGTTGTTGTGTGTTTTTGTGTGCTGTCATGAGAATGTTGGAGTTTGAATAAGAAAAATAAACAAACAATACATTTCTGGTTAAAGGCAGCAGGAGTGGAAGTGAAACCAGGGACATGTTAGTCCAAGTTTATGGCGATAATACTATAAAGAAAACAGCAGTGCACAAATGGATTAATGTTTTTCTGAGGGCAGAGAAGCTGTCACTGATGAAGAGAGATCAGGGCAGCCAGTAATAAGCAGAACTGATGAAAACCTTGAAAAAAAAATATTGGATTTTGTGTCAAAATCATCAGCTGTGAGAAAAAGACTAAGTAAATATCAATGGAGAAACAGGAAGATCTTAACTGAAAATCTTGGCATGAGAAAGGTGTGTGCAAAAATAGTCCCAAAGGAGCTCACCAATGAACAAAGAAAAGGAAAATTAAAGTTTTCCAAGACCTTTGAAGAGAAAAGACAATGTTTTAGGCCATGTTATCAATGGTGATGAAACATAGGTGTACCAATACAATCCTGAAACAAACCATCAGCATGCATGATGGAAGTCAGCCAATTCTCCACAACCAAAAAGTTCCATCAGTCCAAATCAAGCGTCAAAACAATGTTGCTAACCTTTTTTGATACCAGAAGGATTGATCATTATAAATTGTACCAACTGGGCAAACAGATAGCCAAGTTTACTATCTGGAAGTGCTGCAAAGACTGTAGAAAAGAGTTAGATGAAAACAGTCTGAACTTTTCACCAGCAACTCACGGCTCTTGCATTATGAGAATGCACTAGCTTACATGTCACTGTCTATGAGGGAGATTTTAGCCAATAAACAAATAACTGTGTTGGAACACCCTTCCTATTCACTTGATCTAGCCCCCAATGACTTTTTTCCTTACCCAAACATATAGGAGATATTGAAAGGAAGACATTCTGAAGACATTCAAGGGTAATATGATGACAGCTGTGATGGCCATTCCAGAAAAAGAGTTTTAAAATTGCTTTGAAGGGTGGATTAGGCACTGGAGCTGGTGCATTGCTTCCCAAGGGGTGGTGCATCTTACAAGGGTATATGTGAATCCTAGTAAATGTGGAATGTAAAGGTCTTAGCAAAATAACTAAGAAAATGCTACAAAAGCTATGTTAACTAATGTGATGAAAATGTGTCAAACGATCTATGAACCAAGTGTATGGTGCCCCACGATCATACTAATGTACACAGCTATGGTTTAATAAAAATAAATAAATATAAAAAAAAAACAAAAACAAAGGTGACCATCGTGATATTCAGCAACAAGATGTGTAGCACTTTTTCTAGGATGAGTTTGCAAACTCTATTGTCAGACTTCATGTGTGTGTATGTGTGTGTATAAAAGGAATGAGAGAAAATTGGTGCATTAGCATTTTACCCCAGCTCCTGTGATAGTTCAGGGAACAGAGAAAATGGCTGGAAGGACTAATGGCAAGTGAATGGGAAAGAGATTCTTTCCCCCCAGTTCTTTGTTATCATAAATGAATATCACCTTTCTCTTTGCCCAAATTGATATGACCCTCCATTGGGCTCTAGAACCAAATTTTAACCTGAGTTCATTTTCATAAGCTTACTTCATCAGTTTGTTGCTCCCTATTGTCTTTTTAATCAGGAAGCTTAGAAACAAATCATAGCTCCTAAAGAAGGAATCTAACATGAGAGCTCTTTGAGGTAAGATATGCAAATTAAAACAATGATGAGATATTGTTTTTATCTTTCAAATATGTGAAATGAATGAAAATAATGTTCAGTAGGGGAGACTATCCTTACATGAAGGATTTTAAATTGGTATGATCTTTCTGACAATAATTTGATAATACAGCAAGAGTCATAAAAGTACCCACGTATTTGACACAGCAGTTCCCAACCCAAGCATATATTCTAAGGAAATAGTAAAGCAGCATTGGATAGAGATTTAGGCACAAATATATTTATTGCAATGAAAATAGCTAAATAAATTTGAAAATGAGATAAGAATCTAGCAATGTGAGAATGGTTTAAAAATGATCGGCATATCCATACAATGATAAAATTAAATGTATTTGAGAATTACATAAAACTAAATATTCTGTGCAATCCCGCTTCTATAAATAATAAGCACCGAAAAAATTATTGGAAGATCTAAAGGAGGGCAAAACAGTTGAATAACCATTGTTATTTTGGTATGGTAAAAAAAAAATCAGATGATTTTCATTTTGTTCTTTTTTAAAAATCTCTTTATTTTCCAAATACTCTGCAATAACAATGATTACTTTTATTTTAAAAATAAAATTGTAAGGGATGTTAAACTTACTGAGAAGGTACCAAACTAAATGCTTCTACTTTTGACCCTCTCACTCTTGATTTCCAACAATCGCATTTCTGCTATCTCTTCACTACTAAAATTGCTCCTTTAGAAGTAATTGGTTTTTTAAATTGTCAACTCCAAAGACCTCTTCTCTGTCCTCAGCTTATTTAATTTATCTGCATCATCTTACACAATGGATTGACTCTCTATTCCTTTTTTAATAACAGCTTCACTGAAATACAATTCATATTTAGCCAGCCCTCACTCTCTGTGGGTTCTGAATCCATAGATTCAACCAATTATAGATTGAAATATTTTCTTAAAAAATAGATGGTTTTCCACATCCATCCAGATTAATACAAAAGATGTAAATTCTCCATCTTTTTTGCTGGCTGAATGCTTAGTAAAGCATCACAAGAATGGTGAAATAAGAATCCTATGTACTCAATTCTGATATGAGGACAATTAAGGTCCTAGTACATGGTGGGGAGTGGAGGGTGGGGGATGGGGAGAGCTAAGAAAGAGAAGAAAGGAGGGGTGGGGGTCAAGGGGTGTGGTACACCTTTTGGGGGTGGGACACAATTACAAGAGGGTTCTTATCTGACAAAGGCAATCAATGTAACCTGGTTCTGTGTACCCTCAATGAATCCCCAATAATAAAAAAAAAAAAGATCAGAGAAAACTGGTGCATTAGCATTTTACCCCAGCTCCTGTGATGGTTTGGAGAACAGAATATTCAGAAAATGGCTAGAAGGACTATTTTGTCTATACTGAGTATATATGGACTTTTCTTTCTTGCCATTATTACCTAAATAATACAGTATAACAAATATCTTTACATCGTTTATATTGTATTAGGTTTATAAATAATCTAGAGGTGATTTAAAATATACAAGAAGATGTACATGGGATGTGCAGATACTACAGTTATATCAGGGACTTGAGCATCCATGGATTTTGATATCCATGGAGTGTCCTAGAACCAATCTCTCATGGATACTAGGGGACAAACATATAATAAAGTTCAGTCTCTTATAATGTATAATCACTGTTTTACCTTTGAAATGCTCATATTTTTAAACTGCTGTGGCTGGGCACTCCTTTGGTTCATTCATTTTTTTAAAACCAGTAATTGGGCGCCACCTGTGTGGCAGGTGCTGGTTCTCTTAACTCTCCTTCTTGGTCATCTTTGCTAAACCCGTAACTCTGCCCAGCCCTCTAATATCAACGTCCTTCAATTCTGTTCTCCCTTTTCCCCCACTGGTTTGTCAGTGCAAACTGTGCTCAGCTTACCTTAGCCTAGGGTAGCTCCTGTACCTATTCACTCACATGTTTTGGTAATGCTGAAGCTCACGGGCATGGGTCTATGGCTGAACTTATCAGTCTATGTCCCCTGTGTATAGCTTCACTCCTGTTTCCCCTTCTGTGTTCCTAATTTTATGTATAGTGTCACAGTCCTCAAGTTCATCATGATTCAAATTTTACACATTCGATTCAGACTGTTTTAACACCCTGCCTATTCAGTTATCAAATCTTACTGATTTTAAGTATCTTGATTCTGTACCTTTAACCCATTTGTACAGCCAATATCCTGGGCTTGCCCCCATTGGCTCTGCACCTTTCATGTGCTAGTGCAGTGGTATCTGGCATCCTTCCTCCGTCCTCCACAGTTGCCAGGGTTAGTCTCCTACCGATATCCCTGGTGATATCACTCTTCTGCTCCAAAACCTTTCTACAGAATAAAGCAAAACCCTTTGGCTCAGTAATCAAAAACATACATGATCTGGCCCCAGCCTACCCTTCCAGGCCTGTGTACCACTAGGGAGCCCTGTGACACCCGTATAATCCAGCAACATTAGAGAATGTGCAATCCACGAACACATCTCTTTCACTAAGGGACTGATTTCCATTGTCTACTTTCTCCTTTTATCTATCAATTTATTTGTTTATTTATTGAGACAGAGTCTCACTTTGTCACCCTCCATAGAGTACTGTGGTGTCATAAGCTCCCAGTGACCTCAAACTCTTGGGCTCAAGTGATTCTCTTGCCTCAGCCTTGCGAGTAGCTGGGAATATAGGTGTCCAACCACAACACCTGGCTATTTTTAGAGACAGGGTCTCACTCTTGCTCAGGCTGATCTTGAACCTGTGAGGTCAGGCAATCCACCCAGAGTGCGAGGATTACAGGTATGAGCTATGGCACTCAGCCTTTCTCTTCTATTTAAAATATAGGCCATTGTATTAGAGTTCTCTAGAGAGACAGATCCTATAGGCTGAATACATGGGGTGGTGGGGTGTGTATAGAGAAAGATTTGTCTTTAGGAATTGGCTCATGGGATTATAGAGGCTGGCAAGTCCAAAACCTACAGAGTATACTAGCAGGCTGGAAACCTAGGAAAGAAATGCAGTTCTGGTCCAAATGCAGTCTGCTGGAAGAATTTCCTTTTGCTCCAGGGAGATCAGTCTTTTTTCTATTAAGTCCTTCAGCTGATTGGATACCCAAAGTCTACTGATTTAAATATCAATCTCATCTTAAAAATATCTTCACAAAAACATATAGGATAGTGTTTGACTAAATACATATCTGAGTACGTGACCAAGCCAAGCTGACACACAAACTCAACCATCGCAGTTATCTTTCAAGGCTAATTCAAATGACCCAGCTTCTAAGAAGTTCTCTGTCATTACTTTTTTCTTTCTTTGGTAGAGACAGGGGTCTCACTATGTTGGACAGGCTGGCCTCAAGCAATCCTCCCATCTTGGCCTCCCAAAGTTCCTGGGTTATAGGTGTGAGCCACCATACCCATCCTTTGTCATTTCTCTAACCACCTCTAACCTTCCTGCCTTTGCACTCCCACAGCCATCCACATGGAAACTTTGATCACTTAACCACACTCTGTAGGGCTTTTGCACTTTGTGTTTTTCTATCTCCTACTTATGTCACGGACTGATGGCAGTGACGGTGCCTCATTTATCTTTGTGTATTTCATTTTATCTCCATAGGATTCTATACAAAATGAGCACTTAGTATTTGGAATAGAAAATTAATTTTAGAGTCTCATTTATAGAACCTTAGTCTCCTGCCTGGCTAACACCTTGACATTTTAATTTCTAATTTGTTTCTAATATGGAGGTGTGAGGTCTCCAACCGATTGGCAGATTGTTTCCACCTCCTGGCCACCATTTAATACCTCTGAAATGTTAAATCTAAACAAGTACTGTGAGAGTAAATGTGAACTTTTAGACATTGTTCATGTCAGGCCTGTGTCTACTGTGTCATTTTATGTCATTTGTTTAGTGTTTATTAAAAAATTGATCTTGGCCTAAAACAATCTTGTATTGAACTGAAGAGAAAAAGAAAACAAGTGTAAAAGAGTTTTTAAAAAGTTCCTTAGAACTCAGCATTCTATACTTTGAGACACCTGAGTTCTAGTTCTTGTCTGCCATTAGAGGTTTCTTTCTCTATATTATTAGTATAAATGTCTGTCTATTTTGATTCACTGTTTTTCTGCAACATTCTGGTTCCCTGAAAAGAGTGCTCCCCAGCACCTTGGCTGACCCCATTCCCCTAAGAACCCTCCTGTACTAATTACACGGAGAGGAGGGCCCCAGCAGGGTGACAGGAAGGTCCCATGGTGGTCTTCTGTGACAGCAGCCCACCAATAGAGGAATGAACATGCAGGGGAAGAGCAGGCTCTAACAATGAACCTACTTTTGTTAATTTCATCTCTATAGTAAAAGGTAAAATACAATCCGCTCGCCTCTAGAAAATGAAGTTTAACTACCCTCCCCCACTGTTCATATAGATACAATTTTCCTTTTTTAAGTTTGAAATTAAAAATAAGAAGAACCAGCAAATAAGGGAAAGAGATGTGTAGAAAGACATAAATATAAAGATGTAGTTTTACTAAGGAAGGATAAAAAAAAGAATAATTTCATGTAAAAAATCTTATGTCATAAATTTGTCCTGAAACAAAATAGTTGTATAGAAGAGTGAAAGACAAAAATAAAGGTTAAAAAAAGTTTAAAATATTTGTAAAATGTCTGTGTAAGTTAAATAAAACTTATAAAGAAGTTTACATGTAATCCAGTTAACTATGTATTTCCTTTAACTTTCATTGGAAAGAGAATATGTCTATCAGTATTGCTAACTTAACTCCAAACAGAACAGAAATCAGCTACATGAAACTAAGCTGATTTATTATAGTTTAAAATATTACTAATTCTTTGTGTTTTGTTTTCTAGAAATCAAGAAAACCATTTTCTATGTTTTAAGCTATTTATAGCTTTTTAAGTATGCACTTATCAGCAGAATCTGAATCATGTATTTTTTCTCTCTCCTTAATTTCTCTAAAATTTAAAAGTCATTTGTAAGTATTCTTAATTCCTGACAATACAGTTATTTGCATAAGTTCAATAAGAAATCTGTTTTGTTCTGTGTAATAATAAAGACACTGGTTAATTTACTGAAGCTTTGTCTAGAATAGCATTTCCAGAGGTGTCCAGAATGCACTAAAGAATTGAAGTTGACTTTATAAAGCCAATAAAAAAGCCCTTTAGAAAACTGGCCAGATACCCATCAGTAACATTTCCTGATTTGTGGTAAGTAATGAATTTACTGACGGGTCCTGAAATCCAAATATGCTTGGGGACCTCAAGAGAAGAGGAATTTACCCAATGCATATAGTTGTCTAATGGCACAAATGAAACTTGGGATCATGAAAGGCTTTCAAGAAAGTCTAACTGAGATTCCTTATAAAGGACCAGCAAAGCCAACTTTAAAACAGAGCCTAGATGGCTAATAATTATTCTTATTGCATGCTATGTAAATAATCAAACCCAGTATACTGAAGGTACAGTTTATTTTAACAACTAAGTTAGTTTTGCTATATTGTGTTTTTAGTAAAAAGAAAAATTAGAGACAGAAAAATGGTTCAAAGAGAAAAAGGCTGTGACCCACCTGTATTAAATCCCAGCCTTCTCTGTAATGTCAACTCATAAAATGAGACATACTCTTTTACTATACTAATCTGTTAAATAGAGCTAAGAGACTGGTCAAAGAATATCTACTGTGTCTATATAGATACCTCAAGAAAATTAAAGCTTAAAATGAGAATTTCCCAGTAAATAGTGTAACTGTAACACTGCATCCTATTGTACTTAGTCTGTATACTCTGCTAAGTCTGCTGCTACCAAAAACCAAGTAGCCCACTTACCTAGACTTAAAAAATGCCTTTTTCAGTATAAAGCTAGCTCTGGAAAGCCAGAGTCTGTTTGCTTTCCAGTAGGAGAGACCAGACATGGAAACTGAGATCCACACACTGTACCAGATTGCCACAGGAGTTCAAAACACCCATGATTTTTGGAGAAATGCCAGCTCATGACCTCCAGCCTGAGACATAAACTGTCTTTTATGACATCTAGAAATAGTCAACATGCCCTACTCCAGCCACATACTGAGAGCTGACTAGTCAATGCATGGCTAAAGCCTGAGGAAACTCCTCAAGAGATTTGGACTTCTAGACTTTGGGAAAAGGAGGGCAATGTCACAAAGAAAAGTAAAAACTCATATGTATATTAGCCCACCACCACAGTACTATTAAGACCTGAGTAAAAAGCCCAAGTAAAGTCACAGGCCTTAAGACCTCAGTGCTAAAATATCAACACCTGCAAAAACAAGCTGATATTGAGACCCTAAATTAAGACAAGGTATGATCAACTCCTTAGACATTAGATCACCAACAGGTCTATTAAAAAGTATGGGAGAGTGTGTAAATGTTTAGAACTGCCTTGTTCATGACCTTGCTGAGGCTCAGAGAGTTTGTGCCTGGAGATGAGAAGTCTGAAAAATAAGAGTTCCCTGTCCAGCCATGAATACATTACATACCCATTATCAGCCCCTTCCCAGTGACACAGATGAATCAAGGATTTGATTCCCAAAAAGACCAGTGGGGAATGTAACAACTGACCCAGCAAAAAGACCCCTAAAGGCCCCTGTCTCAGCCTGAGTCACCACATGTTTCAACCTCCCCGTATCCTCCCCTCCGCCGGCAAAATTGGAGAACAGGTTTCAGAATAGAATATGGAAATTTCCTGAGTTCCCAGAGACTCCTAGCCACAGGTAAAACAATGGTAAAAACTTACTCAAGCAAAGTTTCCCAAGCTACTGAGTCACCCAAGCTGTCCCCATGCCAACCACCACGCTGTAGCCCCCTGACTGTAACCCTGCCCTGAGCTAACCACCACATTCCACTTCTGTACTCGCTTACTTTTGCCATGCAGCAAAAAAAGAATATAAAAAGCCTGCTCCTTTCTTCGAGGCCACCTGTCCTTTTGGGCAGCAGTCCCCTGCATAGGTATAATAAATCACCATCTGATTTATACCTGAAGTGGGGTCCGAGTTTTTCTTACAGGTAGCATGAGTATAACAGTATTTTATTACTTATTCTGAGGGCCAGGTGGCTGGGGCTCCTGGTCTTGCTATCAGAGGCAAACTGATAGGGGAGAAAACTCTAGAACTGGCTGCCTGGCTTTGTTGTGGCCTCATTCCTGACTCCATTCCACCAGTGGTATCAGTTTGCACTTCTTCATTCACGGAAGCCTCATGTTTCAATCCACTAGGGATTGGTTTGCCCAGTTTGGTGAACAGAAGTAGTTCAGAGCTGTGTGCTCTCCTCTGTAACCATAAAGAGACTCCATTGCCTGGGAGTTTCCCGTATTAGCATCCTTGGCAGATAGCAAAGAGATAAGGCAGGGACATTTAATGCTTACCCCTGGAGTCAGCTCTAATCTAAGGGATTCCTAAACCCATGGGAAAGCTTATATTTTTAAGATCATTTTCTCTTAAAGGCTTTTTTTAAAACCCAAAGTTTTTTTTTGAAAAAATCCTCATATATATGAAATTGCATTTATACTATTGTTTCATTCTAATGATTTTCTTCAAAGATATTTTTTAAATGAGCTAATCCACAAGTATTCAGAGGACTTAACTGCAAAATGGGGGGAATTTTACATTAAAAAAAAAATCTTAGCAGAAAATTTTTCAACAGAACTGCCTGCAGTTCCTAATTTAATTAGCCTAATGAATAGACTAAAGTACCAACTAATTATCATCAAGCTTCCAGGGTGTAATCTGTTCTTTAAAAGACACACACTTCTCTTATTTTATTTTCATTTGGTTTGGCTCTGAGAACTTTCCATCAAACACTGCCTCAGGTTTCAAATGTTGCCTCTGTCCTCCTAGGTTGAATTTCTTTATTGTAATAAATTTTTAATTTCTCTTTTCTACTTATAAATTCCTGCCTGTATCAGTGAAGATGCTTTTTTTTTTTTAGTGGAAATTAAATCTTCAGTGCTAGCCAGTTTATTTATCCTATTACAGCAACTATTCTTGTTAAAGAGAATTATTTTTAATATGAAGAAAAGAAATGAAGAGTAAACATAAGGACATAAAGTTAAGAGATTGTTTTATAATTCATTCTTGCCTCATTTGGCTCTAAGTTAAATAGTAACTTGAAAAGAAATGCCTAAAATGAAGTGGACTGGGTGACTTGATCAACTTCTCTTGATAACCATCTGAGCTAAATTTGAATCAAGGGAATGAATTGTAACATCAGTTGTGGGTGGAGAGGGGTTGGCAATGGACTAGAAAAAGTCCAAGTTCTTTTCCATTCTGTGAGCTCTTAAGTTTCTTGTTGATAATACAATACTTAGCAATTCTTGAATGCCCAAAGGCCTTTAGATAGACCTCCTATGTGACCTTACTACTCTCCTTGTCATCTTAAAGATAGTGGCCCAGCATCATACTTGCTTTTTTCAGAATGCCCTTAATATCCTGAAATCTTTATTACACTCTCTTGTTAGAGGCCTTGACCTGACTTAATTGAGTTATCTGCCTACATGAGTCTGACCCTGAACAGTGGCACAAAAGTACACAATTGGCCGATTGTTCTCATTTACATTCGATGTAACAAATCACAATTGGACGTCAATACTGTCTGACATTTCTACTCTAGCTGTTCACTTTTTCATTCCCTAAAATGACTTTTTCACACTTTGTCACCCTCCAAACCTAGCCTCAGGTGATGATATTGCCTTCGTTAAGAATACAGAAACAAGTAGAGACTCTCTCACCCGCATCTTCCCACCAATAAGGCAGAGGGTACCCAATTTCACGTTCACAGGCACCTTCTGCTTTCCTCCTCTGGCAGAAGGCACCATTCTCTCGACTCCTAGCAAAGTCCTGATGCCTCCCCTGGGTTCAGAGTCTCAACCCTTCTTGTTTCCCAAATTGTTTGCACCTGTAATACAAAACCCCCTCTCTTCTACCTGGTAAATTACTTTCTCTCCCCTAGGTCAAACCTGTCAAGATATAGAGATACCTTCAACTTTAAAACAAAGCAAAATAGTCCATCCCTTGCCTGTGTCTCCTTCCATCTATTTTTCTTGTTCATTTCACCAAAAATCTTCTTGAAAGAGTTTTCTTTAATCACTGTTTCTCCACCTCATACTGATTCTTAAATGCACCCCAATCAGGCTTCCCTCCCTGTTCTTCCAGGAAGACAGCTCTCATCAAAGCAATCAGATATGATCTTCATGTTGCCAGGCCCAGTGGTCATCTTTTTATGTTCTTATCCTTCTTGACTACTCAACAACACTTTGAGTAGGAAAAATGCATCAATCCTTCCTTCTCCCAACTGTTGACTTATGTGACACTGCGATCTCCATTTTCTCCTTTCTCACTGTCTACTTCTTCTGAGTGTCCTATTCTGCTTTTTCTCTCCTGAACTTGGAGAGAAAAAACCTCCTGTGGGGAGGTTATTGGCCACCCTCTATTTTCTATTTATACATCCTCCATAGCTGATCTCATTCATCCCCCATGGTTTAATGCCATCCCAATGCCGGTGACCCCTTCCGTATCTATCTCTAGTTCTTAACTACACTCCAGAAGTTCAGACTCACATATTTAATTGTCCCCTAAACATGCCCATGTAAGTAGGAATTTTTCTTTTTCAAACTTGACAAGGACGAAACAGATGTCTTGAGACCCCCTAGAAAGCTTGTTTATCCTGCCTCATCTCAGGAAATGCTGCCTCCACCCTCTCAGTTACTCAAGCCAAAAATCTAGGAGATGTTCATTATTCTTCCCCTTTCCTTCTCCTTAATTTATAAACTATACACAAGCCCTGTGAGAGTCACCTCTTAAGAAATGCTGGATCGGACTTCTTCACTCTATCTCTACCACTATCATTTTAGATCAAGTCTCTGTCAGCTCTTGCCTGCAGTAGTCTCCAGGCTGGAATTCCTCCTTTCACTTTTGGGCTGTGCTCTTCATGGCAGACAGAAAGACCTTTATAAAACACAAATCTGATGATTCTGTCAATTCTTTATTTGAAGCCCCCAATCACTTCCCCTCTTACTTAGAATAAAACTTAAACTCCTTACTCTGATCTTGCCCTGTTTCCATTATATGATCTGTTTCCATTACATGATCTGCTTTTTTGTTGTTGTTGTTCTTTAAATGAACTTGTCTTTTTCTTTGGAATACCCTTCCTCTTCATTTTCATAGAATTAGGTTCTTTTAAATTCAGATTTTAGTTTCAATGTCTTATCCTTAGAAATAAAACAAATTCTTGTATTCATCATTTTTATTCTCCTTTTGGCAATGATCTGATTATAAAAAAAAAAAAATCTTATTGACTGGTTGGTAGCTTGATTCATTTTTCTTTTTTCCAAAAAGTTGCGTGAGTGAAGCACCTTGGGCTCTGTTCTCTGGGCCCCTAACCATTTTGTTGATGAATGAATAAACAACCTAGTACACAGAACTGAGAATGTTCTCACAAGACTCAGCAATGGACAGTTAAGCAACTGGTTTGATTTAAGAAACAATGAAAACTATATTAGGATGAAGAGCTTAAAATTAATAAAATAACAACAATAAGAAGCCATTTTGAGTTACCGAGTAAGTTGGGGGAGGGATCGATATGATGAAAACCTCTTTGAAATAGCAGTTTATGTTCTGGAAGTTTAGATGTAATTTAATTTTGTTTTCCTGTCATAGTGGAAGAACAATGAAATGTCCTAAGCAGAAAATATGAACTCAAGTAACCCTCAAGTGAAATTTCCAGCCCTTAAGTGATTGAGAATTTACTACAATTTCAAAATTTGGCCTGTAACTTAGTTCCCTATTGCAGCTGAATGTCAGCTGGTTGAACATCAGGGTGGGTTGGCAGATGCAAATGCCTGCACAGAGCTTCTTAATTAAACTGTCTAACTGTCTCTTCAAGGGCATCCAGAAAGAAGCATCTGGCCTATAGGAGGAAAGGGGTGGCCCACTGCTTCCAGGGCCCTTACTGTCTTCCTAAGGGCAGACCTGCCATTGTTCCGGGCCGAGTGGGTCCCTCACGTGCTTCTTGAATATGCTGCATATTGTGTAAAGCACCACATGGCTGCTTTTGTTTCCTGCCCAGTTGCTTCCTCTTCTTCAGGTCTCCCAACCTCTGTCACCTTTGAGACCACTTTGTCCCTGAGCAAGGGCCTCAGTATGTAATGTGTTTCCAACATCCAAATGTATGCAAGACTATAATTTAATTCAGTAATCGTTTATGGAGGTGACTGTTCGTGTCCTATATGGATTCGTATTTTCTTACAAGAAGCTTTTCACTTAGTTGTGTGGAGTTGTTGATTGACTTATTGATCCCACCATCATTTTTTTAGTAAATGCCAGGCATTGAGCAAGATTCACAGATGCAGAGAACAAAACGATTTTGATTTTGCTTTCCGAAACTAAAGTCTAGTGAGGAAAACTGTTTCCACTTAACTTGTAAGCAGCTATCTTTTGAACACTAGGTGGTGAGTCAACTTCTACAGTGAAGAAGAAGGGCAGACCTAGCAGACAATTGCACAGTCTTTGGAGACAAGCAGACTTGGGTTCAAAGTTCAGCTCTGCCACACAGAAGCTGTGTGACCTTTCAGTAGTTCAAGATCTCTGACATAGAAAAAGTACCCAGAACAAGTATTCAATAAATAATAGTTAACATTAAAATAAGAAATAACAGTATCTCTCTTTGAACTTTTTATTTTGTTGTGAAATAGATATAACATAAAATTTGCCACGTTAACCATTTTTAAGTATACAGTTCAGTGGCATCGAGTACTTTGGCATTGCTGTGCACCAATCGTGATCACTCATCTCCGTAACTTTTTTGTCTTCCCCAACTAAAACTTGGTACCCATTAAATAATAATGCCTCATCTCTTCCTGCCTACCCTACACACTGGTGACCACTATTCTATTTTCTTTCTCTACAGATTTAACTCTTCAAGTCGGATAACATGATGTTCGTCCTATTGTGTCTGGCTTATTTCACACAGCAGTATCTTCAGGGTTTATCCATGCTAAGCGTGTGTCAGGATTTCCTTCCTTTTAAGGCTACATGTTTCAATATATGTATGTACCACATTTTGCTTATGAATCCATTCCTGGAAGGACTCCATACACTCTTACTTTTATGTGATCTTTCCCAGAAGCTCGTCTCTCAACTATTTGATATTTGAAGTGAGGGCTTCAAAGGCCAACATACTCATGCAAGATCATGTGGCCAAGAAATGGAGTTGTTGATGGGCAAACTTAGCCCTGCCTGACCCCACAGCTTGTGATTTCCCCTTGTACTTGGCTCCCTGCACCTAAGAGCTGCCCTTCAGGATTTGTGAGGATAACAAAAATCATGGATATAAAAGGACTTTGAAATTGGTAAATAGATTAAGATCATATCATCCCTGTTAACACTGAGTATTTTCCAAATAACATCGTGAATCAATGTGCTTTTGAATAGTTCAAAGATAACTTTTTTACAAAATAATAAAATTTCTTTTTTAAAAAATTATATTTCTTACAGGCTGTTCTTAGGGGTCAGCTTCTTATCCAGACTTGAGATTCAGTAAATTTTAGAATGCTGCAGTAACAGGCAGAAGATTCCCATTTTAAGAGCTGGTCTGTTTGCAGATGTAGTTACAAAACGATTTTTCAGATGTGCCTTTTTGCCTTGTGACCAGAAGGTGGAGACAGACGATATCAAATACTTCATGTGCTGTTTCCCTGGTCTGGATTTTTCTTAACCAAATACTGTTCAGCTTTCTTAGCAGGTCCTAATCTACTTCTAGTATGGCATTAAGAATAGGCTATGTTAACCATTGTGATAAAAATGTGTCAAATGGTCTATGAAGCGAGAGTATGATGCCCCATGATCATATCAATGTATACAGTTATGATTCAATAATAAAAAAAAAAGAATAGGGTCTATTATTGATGTGTTTTATTGAATTTTCTCTAAAGATTCAGAACTAAAAGGAAAGAGAGACAGACATACAAGAGAAGGGATTTATTAGGAAAATTGGCTCATGCGATTATGGAGGCTGAGAAGTTTGAATCTGGGCAGCAGTTAAATTCATATATTCAATTGACTTCTTCTGCCTGCAAGCTGAGACTTGGAATTCTAAAAGCATGCCTCAGTCCTAGTAAGAAGGTCCCAGAACCAAGAATGCCAATGTTGTAACTTTTAGTCTAAGACCAAAGCCCTGAGAACCTGGTGGGCAGGTGAGAGACAGGGAGTGCTAGTGTAAGTCCCATAGGCCAAAGGCCAGAGAGATCTGAGTTCTCATGTCCAAGGGCAGGACAAGAAGAGTGTTTCAGCACCAGGAAAAAGAGGAAGAGAGGAAACATTCCTTTCTCTGACTTGTTCCTTCATCTAGGCCCTCTGTCAATTGGATAGTGCCTGCCTGCATTGGTGAGGGCAGATCTTCCTTACCTGTTGATTCAAATGCCAATCTTTTGCAGAAACATGACATATCCAGAAATAATGCCAGCTATCTGGACAGCCCTTAATTCAGTCAAGTTGATAACTAAAATTAATTATTACATAATATATCTCACAAAGGTATTTTAGAGACTTTTACATTAAAATATTAAAGAATTTATGAGAGAAGAAAGAGTAAAATAGTGGCATACTGTCTGGCACACAACAGGCAATCTATAAATAATGACAGAATATGTGAATGGTGGTACATTTAAGAGCCTGCTATAGGTAAAGTGATAGTGGAAAAACATGATCTAATACTTTCATGGTTGTAAACTGCAGTTCACCTTTCTTAGCCTCTACTCTCTTAACAGTATGGCATGAACATGTAAAGTCTAGTTGTACACATCTATAGTACAAGTATTAGAAATGTAACACTGCAGAAGTCAATTGAATACCTGAATTTAATTGCTACCAAAATTGATTTAGTGGTATTTAAAGCTTATGAAAGAATTAAGAAACCATTGAAAAGTGAATAATAATGTAATTTAATTATATAATCCTTTTGTATTTAGTAAACATGATTTTTAGTTATTACATTCATGTATACTCGTACAATTGCATACAAAAGAAAGTCAGTCTAAGGGACTCTGGGATTGGATACAAATCTTGAAAAATCATTTTAGACCATTCCCTTTCTTTAGAATCATACACAAACACACAGACACAGCCTCTGTTCCTAAAGATTCCCAAAGGAAGGCATCTTTCTTCTCCAAATAAATTGGCATATGGAGAATCTGTTTTATTAGTATTATTTGAAAAGACATCTTGGTTTGGCTTTTTGAAGTGTGATATTTCCCTATGAAATTTATGGGTGCTGAAATGTCTCCAGGACTGAGATTTTCTTTAATGATTGGCCCTTTATGAGCTCTTTCTTGACCCCTGACATATAAGAGCAATACTCAAGAGTAAACATGACGCCAGGCATACATGGGAGGGTGGCATTTTTCTTGGCCAAACTATATACTGTTGGAAAAAATAGTAGCAAATCAGGTAGAAATTTTTATTTCCTTGCCAAGCCTCTGATGAACCATTTAAATATTCCTTAGGGAACCAAGGCAGGGGCCAAGGAGCTGGGTCCCCTCTCCTTGTGAGCTGGCAGCTTTGCTCTGTTTTGTACCCTAAACTTGGTCACTACACTAAGATTCCATGTGGCAGTACCAGCATCAATCTTTCACCATTACTGGAAGACAGGAACAACTCTGGTTCAAGTTCTACATGCTTTATTCCTAGCGGTAGTGTAAAGAACCTTCTGTATGTGAGGTCAGCATTTTTCAATAGGAGGAGGCCAGGCTAAAGTGCTTAAAGTCTGGAGTACCCAAAGCAGGACCAAGAGAACCTGTGTTGCAGTCTGATCTGCTTGCTAGCTGGTACCATCTGCAGCAGGTTGCCACAGAGAGCTTGCCACCATCACAGCTGTTTAACCCCATATCCATGACTCTAAACACATTAATACGTACCTGAGCAAAATTATGTAGAGCTTAGCAGTGTGAGGCCCTGTGGAGAAGTAACGGGAACATTGTCAAAGGACTTTACAAGGCTCTCTCCTAGAGGTATCAGAGGCAGCCTTGGGAATATACAGTATTCATGATTCTAGTAGGATTCTGACCAGAAAATCCCCTATGTTGTTTTTTAAACACCTTCCTTCCTGAGAAAATAATCATGGATTTTGAAAAATCTATCTCAACATAACAATGACTTTGAAAAATCAAAGTGGCTTCTTTCCAGATGGGCAATTTCAGTGCTGGCTAGCATTGGAGCCTCCAGTTACTTGTTTGGTTTATAATCCTTTGGGACATATCAATGTTTTAATTTTTATGTAGCCTTCAATCTTTTTCTTTTTTCTCTTTCTTTCTTTAGAGATCTGCCCCTCTAAAAGATTACATAAAACCACTGTTATTTTCATTTAGTAGTAAGTTATTCATTCATCTGAAATTCCCTTCTTCATCTGAAGAGGCACTTTGGCCTTCTGTAGGCCAGTGGTTTAAAGCCTCATTTTCATGACACACATTCAATAAAGGGTGCTGGGAAAATTGAATAGCCACATGCAGAAGAATGAAACAGGATCCCTTTCTCTTGCCGTATATTATAATTAACTCAAAATGAATGAATGACCTAACTATAAGACCTGAAACCATAATAAATTTGGAAGAAGCCATGGGAAATACTCTCCTAGAAATTGGCCTAGGCAAAGAATTTATGACTAAAACCCCAAGGCAAATACAGCGACAACAAAAATCAATAAAATGGTACTTAATTAAATTGAAAAATTTCTGCACAGCAAATAAAATAATCAACAGAGTAAATAGACAACCTACAGAATAGGAAAAAAATGTTCACAAACTATACATCCAACAAAGGGCTACTACCCAGAATTTACAAAAAACTCAAGACAACTCAGCAAGAAAAAAAAATTAAAACCCCATTAAAAAGTGGACAAAAACTGGCACAGTGGCTCATATCTATAATCCTAGCTCTTTGGGAGGCTCAGAGGGGTGGATTGCTTGAGCTCACAAATTTAAAACCAGGCTGAGTAAGAAGGAGACCCCATCTCTACTAAAAAAAGAAAGAAAGAAAAGAGAGAGTGGGGAGGAAGGAAGGAAGGAAGGAAGGGCTAGCTAGGCATGGGGCAGGCACCTCTAGTCCCAGCTACTTAGGAGACTGAGGCAAGAGGGTCTCTTGAGTCCAAGAGTTTGAGGTTGCTCTGAGCTCTGATGCCATGGCACTCAACTCAGGGCAACAGAGTGAGACTCTATCTCAAAAAAAAAAATTAATTTTTTCAAAAATGTACAAAAGATATGAACAGTTTTTTTCAAAAGAAGATATACAAATGACCAACAGACATATGAAAAGTTTAACATCACTAATCATTGGATAAATGGAAATAAAAACCATGATAAGATACTACTTTACCCCTATCAGAATGGCCATGATTAAAAATATCAAAAACCAATAGATGTCAGCGTGGATGCAGTAAAAAAAGAAACAGTTATACACTGCTAGCGAAACTGTAAATTATACAACCTCTGTGGAGAACAGTATGGAGATTCCTCAAAGGACTAAAAGTAGACCTACCATTTGACGAGGCAATCCTACTACTGGGTGTCTACTCGAAGGAAAAGAAGTGATTTTATCCAAAAGATAAGCTGATCTCTAATGTTCATTGCAGCATAATTCACAACTGGATAAAGAAATTGTGGCCTGTGTATATACCATGGAGGACTGCTCAACCATAAAAGGAGTAAAATAATGTCATTTGCAGCAGCTGGAACTAGAGACCATGATCCTAATTAAAGTATCTCAGGAATGGACAAACAAAAACCACGTGTCTTCACTAATGAGTGGGAGCTAAACAATGGTGCAAAGGACATTGGAAACTAAGAAAGGGGGAGGGTAGGAGGAGAATGGGAGACAAAAACTTACCTATCAGGTACAGTGCACACTATTCTGGTGACAGACATACTAAAAACTCTAACTTTAGAATTAGACAATTTATCCATGTGACAAGAACCCTTATACCCTCCTAATGTTTTGAAATAAAAACTATAAAGAAAAAATAAAACCCACAGATTGCTAGTCCCCACCTCTGGGGATCTGACTGAGTTGGGCATGAGCGTTTGCGTGTCTAGCAAGTTCCCAGGTGATGCTGATTCTAAAGTTGCTAGTCTGAGGGCCGCACTTTGAGAACCACAGCTGTGGGCAAGGTTGAACTTAAAATCATTTTAACAACTCACTTAAGTAAAAAATCTCCTGGCTCTATCACAAAATAGGATATTGATATATAAAACATAAAGATGATATACAATTGTCAATTTTGAAATGGATTCCCTTCTCTCAATCCCATCTATAAATTTTATATCCTTATTCTTCAAAGCACACTTCCTCCATGACACAGTTGTCTGTGGCGGGAGCCCTTTCATTCTGAGCAGAGTGTGTGTTCTTTCGCTCTTACTACTACGGCTATTTGAATGTGAATTTTTTTTTTTTTTTGAGACAATCTCAAGCTGTCGCCCTGGGTAGAGTGCTGAGCCTCACAGCTTGCAGCAACCTCAAACTCTTGGGCTTAAGCGATTTTCTTGCCTCAGCCTCCCAAATAGCTGGGACTATAGGCGCCTGCCACGACACCCAGCTATTTTGTTGTTGTTGTGGTTGTCATTGTTGTTTTAGCAGGCCCAGGCCGGGTTCGAACCCTCCAGCCTGGGCATATGTGGCAGGTGTCCTACCCACTGAGCTACAGGCACCTCTGAATGTGAACGCTTTAAAGATGGCGGCTTTGCCTGAGTCTTCTTGTTATTCTTCTTGGGGATTTGACAATAAGCAACACTTCCTCATGAGATATCAAGACTTCACTTACACTAAGATCTTTGTACGAGTGGTTGCTACCTGTATAGCAAAGATGTAGTTTTAATTTAATTTAATTTTTACTTATTTAATTCATTTAGAGATAGTCTCACTCTAGTCCACAGCAACCTCAAACTCCTGGGTTCAAGCAAACCTCCTGTCTCAGCCTCCCAAGTACCTGGTATTATAGGAGCTCACTACAACACCTAGCTAATTTTTTTATTTTTAGTAGAGATGGTCTCACTCTTCCTCAGGCTAGTCTCAAACTCCTGAGCTCAAAGGATCTTCCTGCCTTGGCCTCCCAGAGTTGTGGGATTACAGGCATGAGCCACCACCCCCCCCAAAGATGTAGTTTCTTAACATAGCAGTGTGTACTTATGTTAACTCTTGACTGTGTTAGCATCGTGCCTCGTTTCCTCTAAATTTAGTTGCACTGAAGGCAATAGCAAGGAGCGCTCCTTGCATTGTGTTGTGTTGTGTCGTGTTTGCCAATCCTGATGTCCTTCAGTGTCTGTCCTTCTTCTCTAACCCAATGCCAGACTGTGGCTACTTTACCACGTAGTGCAGTGATGTGAGTTGACTAGGAAGATACTCCCTGAATGTCTTCCATACAGTAGGACCTTAGTAAAACCGTAACAGTGGTTCTCAACCTTCCTAATGCCTCCTAATGCCACGACCCTTTAATACAGTTCCTCATGTTGTGGTGACCCCCAACCTTAAAATTATTTTCGTTGCTACTTCATAACTGTAATTTTGCTACTGTTATGAATCATAATGTAAATATCTGATGTGCAGGATGTATTTTCATTGTTACAAAAGGGTCGTGACCCATAGGTTGAGAACCGCTGCCCTAGCAGCTCAGGATTTTGGGTTTTAGAAACAATTCAGAGGTCTCCATCACCTTTATTAGGCAAGTCCAGAGAGACCCAGTTAGGCCGTAGTTGTTACTGACTCTCCCAGCACCTAAATGTGTGCCGCGTTTCCAACTGAAATGCTGTAATTTTCATTTTGTTTGAGTTTTATATCCTACCATCTGTTACTTCTCTAAGTTTTTGTAACATAAAATAATGAGAATAAAGCATAAAATATTGGGGATTAATGGGCTATTGTTTACCCTGAAAGTCCCTGATAATTTGTAGCTAAGCCATTCAAGGAAGGAGACTCTATTCATACAAAACGTCTTTCACTCTTCACAGCCAACTTATGTTAAAGGGTTTCCTATAAGCAGGATGATGAAACCTGTTTCTCTCTTTGAGTTATTTGTAAGCATTAAAAATAGAGCTAATGGAAACATTGGCTTTAAATTACCCTTAAAAGAAACTCAAATATCTGTCCTTGGTCTCTGAAGATCATCAATGCCATGAAGTCTGATGTATCAGTGAGGGATGAAGCAGAGATTTATTGCTTTGAAAAACACATTTGAAGCCTAAGAAAGAAACGAAAATAAACTAAAAAATGAAAACAGACTAAAGAATTTATTGAGATTTGGAGGAGTGACTTTATTTGGGAAAATTAGGTAATATTTCTATTTTTCATATCGAATATGCATGAGACCCTTTTATCCAATTCCCCAAACCTGTTATAAGATGGTAATGTATTTGCAGATTACAATTTATGAAGATGTCACCTTTTATTGAAAAATGGTTTGCATTCAGCTGTTGTTTAATCTTTGCTGATATGCTTAGAGAAACATAATTGTTTTCAGAAGAATACAATTGATCAAAATTTGGGAAAAATGCTTTTATCCTCATCTGTGGAAAGAGAAATAACTATGGCACAGTTGCATATGGGTTATTTGCTTTTTCTATAGATTTCCATGGGGAAGCTGACATAGCAATGTGTTAATAAATCTGCCTATGTCTTACAATTTAGATTTCCTGGACCCTGACCTTCATTTATCTACCAGGTTAGACTTCTTCCTCTTTAGCAATATTTAACCTGTAATAATTTGTTTGTGTTACATTTTTAAAATCATCAGTAAATATAAAATCATTATATTTAGCACATACCAAGAAACGCACTTCTAAACTATGTTAAAGGAATACATGTTTTGTGGTTTCTATTCAATTTCTAGATTAATTTTTATTCGAATCTCCATTTAGGAAGGTAACACATAACTAGTAAGGTACTTTAGACTTGAGGATAAATATTAATAAGAGTAGTGTTTCAAGGACAACTTTAGTAAGAAGGTACTCAGTAACACAAAATATATTCAGACACTTTACCTATAACAAATTACGTATATATAATGCCATAGATGTAAATACTATCTAGCCGGGTGTTGTGGCGGGCGCCTGTAGTCCCAGCTGCTTGGGAGGCTGAGGCAAGAGAATCGCGTAAGCCCAAGAGTTAGAGGTTGCTGTGAGCCGTGTGACGCCACGGCACTCTACCCGAGGGCAGTACAGTGAGACTCTGTCTCTACAAAAAAAAAAAAAAAAAATACTTAGTGGTTATGAAATTACAAAGATTAACATATAAAGCCAGTATGGTCTGTGATCACAGGGTTATTCATTTACCTCTTCCCTAAATCACCTGTTCTAAGTTTGCAAGCCCCACCTCCATGCAAATGACAAGGAGCCCGCCCTTGCCTGGCAGGCCCAGAACACCTGCTCTGTCTGTAGCACTCTACAATTACCTAAGGAGGATTTGTAAAGCTTTTCTTTTTTTATTTTTGGTAAAACTTTTTTTCACTATGAATAACTCACTTTGTGTGGATATTTATTTTAAACAGAGGGAACAGGTTAAGGGTAGCGAGGAATAAAAAATATTTTCTAGATTCTATCAGTCCTTGGCTCATTTTATTAATACTACCCTGAATCTAGCCAGCAGGCCTTAAAAAACCTAAATGCCCAGGGTTAAGAATCATGCAACATCCTTGGCTTGCAAAGTTAGTTTGTTGATTATATATATCATAGCAACCAAGTGCATGTGTACACACAACACACACACTTATACACATGCGTATATCCTTACCTAGGCATACAACACACACGGTTTTTTTTAAATAGCACATAGTAAGTTCTTAGTGACTCCATGCCATTTGGGAAGTTGCCTCTAGCTCTTTCAGGTTTGTTTCTTATATTTAAATGCCTGTTGCTTCAGCTTTCTAGGGGCATACATTCTTGATATTAAGTGGCAACATTACCTGTTTCTCCAAATAACAACCACTATTGTTTATAAAGATCTCCCGCATTTGTTTATATGCAGCTCTGCACATGTTCTCAGATACGCCATGCTGGTGTGTTTCCTGCTGACCTGCCTCATGGGGGGCTTTGCATCTGGTGCTGCCTAAGGCTGAGATTCCCAGCTGTGTGGTGGATGCTCCGCCCTGCCTTTCTCGAGCTTCCTGTGCCAGGCATGATGAGAAATGTTTGGGGAGTTTCAGGTAGTCTCCATTTCATCAAGAAGGCTGAGGCTTACTGCCTTACTTCTCTGGGGCTCTCCTGGGAATGAAAGGAAGGCACTTGGTTTTCCTATTAGCATTTTCATTGCCGAGTGAGTTACCGTATTTATGGGTTAGAATTAGTTTGCCACATAACTAAAGAGGTACTTTAGAAAGCTACAGGGAAATGTTGGGGTAGAAATTAAATTAGCAGTAGCTACCTCTACCCCTACAGACCACAGGTTACCTGAAAACAAACATGGGCATGCTCAAATTGAGGGGCAGCTTGGGCCAGTCCCCTCTCCACATACTACCCTGTTTCCCAGAAAATAAGACAGTGTCGTATTTTAAGGTGTGCTCCCAAAGATGCGCTAGGTCTTATTTTCAGAGGACGTCTTATCTTTCCTGTAAGTAGGTCTTATTTTCGGAGGATGTCTTACTTTTGGGGAAACAGGGTACATAAAGTCGAGCAGGCACGCTTTCTTCTGGGGAAAGAGTTTGAGGGATCTTTTGCTGTGCTTTTTGTACTCTTTAAAAGTCTTGATTCCTTTGATAACTAGAGCTCTGAAGAAGATGGACTTACTTGCACAAAGACTCCAAAAAGGGTATTACGTGGGAAGGCACCAAATCTCTACTGTCTCTCCCAAATACAAACCGTGAGGAGACTCCTGTGGACACTGACAAAGGTTCAGGGACGGAGAGCAGCGCAGAGTCCCCATAAGAAGGCGGGAGACAAGAAGATTGGTCCTGACCCAACTTGAAAAGACAGGAGATTCTGGTGCATGAGGTTCTGACCCAAATCTGTGGGCCAACTTGTGAGAGAAGAAAAGAAACAGTAACTTTATCACAATATTCAATCCACTGTGGACACTAAGCTCCTTCAATGAGGCTAATTTGCCTCTGGGAACAGGGTCATGCTTTGTACCTTCTTGATTATAACAGGCTGCTGGGTCTCAGAATTTAGTGTATATAAGAATCACTAGGAAATTTTCTAAAAACTACCAATACCTGTGTCCTTTCCCAGAGATTCTCATATAAAGAGTGCCAAAAAAATTACACATTTTAAGAAAGAAAAAATTGTATTACATTTGAAATACCCAAGTCATTCCAACTGCTGCAATTACAAGAGATGCTCAATGCGACCTGTATTCATCTTTTGTTGTCAATATACATTGGGTATCACAATTTTAATCCAATGTTTCCCTCTCTTAAATTTGGCACCCTCTGCATACTGTCCTGGAAGAGGAGTCAGAAATATGCATGTTTGACAACTCTCATGGGTAGTCTCATCGGGTAGTCTGTGCAGGGTGGTTTTAAGAAGTGCCTTCCTGCCATTGGAAGTAGGGACCAAGGCCGACAGCAGCCAATCTTTTCTTACCAATTTTAGGACTATAAGTGATACCACTTTTTTACCCTGCTGCAGTTGGTTAGTGGCCACTGGTGCTCTGGGCCAGGTCTCTCCCACCTGAGATTTCTGGGCCAATGGAACAGACAGTGATGCCTGAGAGAGGACAAGATAAAAGAGCCACCAAAAGCATCACAAGTCTGGGGACTAAGGAGAGCGACTGCCTTGTAGGCGGGCTGGTGTGCCTTCACATCTGAGGACCACCAGCAGTCTCTCCTGTGTTAAATCTCTGATCTAAGATGCATGGTAGTTTGAGAAACTAGGCTGAGAGAGGCCCGACGAATGCACTTAGTAGGAAGCCCAGACCCGATGGGCTTGAGTAAGGGCAAAGAAGAGTGGAAATTGGTGAACAGAGAAATTGGTGAAAGCTGGGCTCCCTAACCCCTCCCACCCCCACCACTGGAAGTGATCATCTGATGGGCAGGCAGAGGAGAGAAATAGGAGAAACCAAAGACTAGAGATGGTAGCCAGAGTGGAGACCCAGACCTGGAGGATTTTGTAGATACAGGGTGTTTGTTTCTGGTTTTCCACAGTTTCAGGCTAGGAGACTGATTGGTAGGAGACAGGAGTGCTGAGCCATATCAGGATTCCTTGTTCAGGAAAGTTCCCTTAAGGGTTACTCTGGGTAGTGGTTTTAATCATGACTCCCCAAAGCAGGGGTCCTCGAACTACAGCCCGCGGGCCACATGCGGCCCCGCCGAGGACATTGATCCAGCCCTCTGGGTGTTTTTGCCACCGCTGCCTGTCCTGCTACAGTGCGCATGTGTGGAATGTGCCCCGCACTCCCCAACTCCCCTCCTCTCCGTCTCTCGACTCCTCTCAGTCTCAGGACTAACTGATGCACACTCGCATCACTTGTTATGACTAGCAGTGACAAATATGGAACCAGACATTGACCATCTCATTAGCCAAAAGCAGGCCCATAGTTCCCATTGGAATACTGATAAGTTTGTTGATTTAACTTTACTTGTTCTTCATTTTAAATATTGTTTGTTCCCGTTTTATTTTTTTGAATTCAAAATAAGATATGTGCAATGTGCATAGGAATTTGTTCATAGTTTTTTTTTTTTTTTTTAAACTATAGTTCAGTCCTCCAATGGTCTGAGGGACAGTGAACTGGCCCCCTGTTTAAAAAGTTTGAGGACTCCTGCCCCAAAGGATGTATTCACCCACAACCTGTGAATCTGACCTTATTGGAAAGAGTCCTTGCAGGTGCAATTAAGGTAAAGAACCTAAGATGAGATTGTCCTGGGTTAGTGTGAGCCCTAAATCCAAGAATCCACAGAGAAGGTGGGTAGAGAAGTGGAGGAGCACAGAAGAGGATTTGATGTGGAGGTGGAGGTAGAGGTCTGAGTGACGATGGACAAGCCAGTGAACATCAGGGACTGCTGGCGGCCATGGGAAGAAGGGGTCAAGGTGAGGCATAGAATTCCCGGAGGGTCACCAGAGACAGTCAACCCTGCTGCTCCTTGGTTTCAGACTTCAGCCTTCAGAACTGGGAGAAGATACATTTCTGCTGTTGTAAACCAGCGGTGCCAACCTTTTTGGCACCAGGGTTTCATGGAAGGTTATTTTTCCACAGGTGGGCGGGGGTGTTGTGGAGCTGAGGCGATGGTGTGAGTGATGGGGAGCAGCTATAAAGGCAGCTGAAGCTCTAGCTTGTCTGCCTCTTACCTTCCACTATGCAGCCAGTTGCTAAATTTCATGGAAGATAATTTTTCCATGGACAGACAGGGGCGAGGGTGGGGAGAGCTGGAGGTCTGTAGCCAGGTTCCTAAGCTGGGTAGTTGGGGACTGTAGTTGTAAAACACCAAATTTGTGGTCGTCGTTTAAGGCAGCCCAGAGAAACCAGTACACCTTGCTTTCAATGGCCCCTGTGATAGGTTTGGGCTACCTGGCACTGTCCTTTGAAAATGAAAATGCCTTAGAGAAAATGAAGTGTTTATTAGCCATTCAAAGCAACTTTTATTAGTTTAAAATACAGAGGGTGCCAAAACAATGTGTACACATTTTAAGAAAGGAAAGATGCTGTATTAAAATTGTAATACTTGATATATACCGATAACAAAAGGTGAATATAAGTCATGTGGGGCTTCTGCAATTATAAGAGGTCCTCAAAGTGGTTACCATCAGCATCCAGATACTTCTGATTATAGCAAATGTTATACATAGATAACATCACTTAAAATGAGTATAGATTTTGTTGACACCCCTGGTATTTTTATCCCTACTGACCTAGGAAATAGATTTTTTTTTTTTTTTTTTTTATTGAGACAGAATTTCATTCTGTCGCCCTTGGTAGAGTGTGTGGCGTCATACCTCATAGCAACCTCAAACCCCTGATCTCAAGCGACTCTGCTGCTTCAGCCTCCCGAGCAGCTGGGACTACAGGCACCTGCCCCAACACCCGGCTATTTTTGTTGTTGTTGTTGTTTTTCATTTGTTTGTTTAGCTGGCCTAGGCTGGGTCTGAACCCACCAGCCCCAGAGCATGTGGCCAGCTCCCCAACCCCTGACCTACGGGCGCCCCGTCCAAACTAGGAAATAGAAATAGTTGTGATTTATTATTGGGGATTGGAACAGAAAGATCAGAGAACTTGTATTAAACCCTTCTGCTTTAGTCCTGTTTTGTAACTAGCTGTTTTGCTATGACAAAGTCACTTAACTTGTCTGAAAGTTTCCACACTTATGAAATTTGAATTATGATGTTCATTTAACAAACAATTGTAATAAGAAGATTAAGCTCAGTAGTATGAGGTGTTTTGTAAACTTGAGGTAGCTTATATGAATGCATGATAACATTTATTTTGCAGGAGAAAATACTTTTAGGGGGAAGATTTGCTTACATTTGGCCAAGAGGTGGGGAGAATGAAGCAGAAGGCAAAAGCTGGTAGCTGTGGCTATAAAATGTTTCCTGGACTAACAAAAGGGGAAACACTTGTGTTTTAAAATGTCCTCTTCTTCCCAGGACACACAGGTTTGGGGACATTTTATATTAAAAGGGCTTTGGTCATCTGATCAGAGAGCCTAACACAATTTTTAAATATAATTTCTCTGAGAAAAAAAAATGTTTGAGGTTTCAAATAATCCATTTAGCAACAAACTTTTGAAACACGATCCACTTATCTGTTAGCGACATCCTGTTAAGAGCTTTAGTGCATGAGATTAAATGACATCTAAGTACCCTGGAAGAGTTTATGTAGTTTCTAAAGGATTTTATTCATGCTTAGGGAACAATTTTGGTTCTAGGACAGTATTTTTCAAATTTGAGGAATGTGTAGACACTGTGAGAAGGAAAAAGATTTCTGGAGACGCCACTTGCTTTAGCATTTTTTAACAATGTGCTCCTTATATAAGCACAACAGAAAACTAACCAAGCTTGATGCTTCCATGCTTATTGCTTGTATCTGTCTATGAGACACCAAAACAAATTTGCAGATTGAATACAGTAAACACTAAAAACAAACACTGTGCAGCACTAACTAATTTAGTGTGACTGATGATACTCTTTGCTAAAGTGAAATCCCTGGTCACATGGTGGACTGGGCGCTGGCCGCTGAGGGCAGATTCCTTTGAGTTGGGCCTGTCTGGTGCGCTCTCCATCTCGTCTCTGTTGGAAGCACTGGAAGCCTTAATGTGTGCGGCTGGCTGTTGCCTTTATTAGCCAGAATGCATTGTTTCTGCTACATTGAGCTCTCTTTTTTTTCATGAATCTGTAAAAATTAGAGCAGTAGTGCTTGTCAACCTTGCAGGTGTTAAAAATAAATGTAAAATCACTTGTCAGCCTTTTTAGCTAAGATCAAGTGTAAAAATAAATGTGAACATGGGCAGTGGCCATCTCTGATATATCTGGTCACACAGATGGTCCAGAACATGTCCATTTTGTCAGCTTTGGAATGTTACATAAATAGAGTTATACTAGAGCATTTATTATTAAACATAATAACCTCAGCAGGCCTATGTTTTAGATTACTGTGTACTCTTTGGATGCTAAGATAGTTCTTATGGGGATAAGAAAGGATAGATGCCTCTTTGAAATCATTAAAACAAAAAAAGTCGTGGAAGACAGAAATGTGTTCTACTTACCTTAGTATCTCTAGGATCCTGGGTAATATTCATCATTTGTAACAGTGCTTATAGAATAATAGAATAACTACTGACCCAGCAGAATTGACACCAGCTGTAAGTTTCCAGCCCAGCCATGCCAGTGGGCACAGCTGAATCTCAGCCTTGCCTAGCACCTAGCACAGTGCCAGGCAAATGGTTGGTGATAAATAAATATATTTTGAATGAATGAGGCATATCAGCTTTCCTCTGTGGTTCCCCTGCCTTTATTTCTGAGCCTCTGAGTTTTTGCACAAGTAGAAGAAGAGTAGAGCCCTTCAAAGTTCTGAGCACTGTCCTATCAAACTCTAGGACAGTAGCCCTCAAAATTAAGCAATGGAATAAAGAATCCAATCTGTGCTTGGTTCCATTGCTTCCACGGACTTTAAGTTCAATCTTCTGGTGTCAGTAAAAATGATTCTAGAATTATGGCCAAAATTCAGACAAGAAAAGTAGGAAAAGAATGCAGAATTCAATCAGGCTGCAAAGACATTAGTTGAACTTAGTTGAAGGGTAAGAAAAAATGAGCTGCAGCTTCGATGAAGGTACAGAATTTCATCTACCTCAACTAGGTGATAAAATGTTGAAGTAAGGTTATGATAAAAATTAGTCAAAGTTGAAACTTAAAATATATTCTAGGAACTGTATGTTATGCGGGGGTGTGAAACTCAAGTCCAGCTGAAAGAAACCGTCACAGGGCACACTACTGACATAGCATGCAGAGCTCAGCAATTAGAAAGGGATAAGCTCGTTCACCTAGAATTTGGGGAGAATCAGCTTTGAGATTGGTAGTGCCCAGATCCCATGTATTAGTATTGAATTTGACATATAAATAAGTGTATCCCCATCCTGATCTGTGACCTAGGCAATGTGGTACTGCTGATAGGGTTAATGTTTCTACCTGGATTAGAAAAATTACTCTTCTACCCAAAGAAGCAGCATGATAAAATGAGCCAACCCTCATAGCCACTGTTTTTGTGCTGTGTTTAGGAATACATCTCATAATTATTAATTTTATTTGCCGTAATTTATTATTAAAGGTTTTGAAACAATCTAATATATTAGAGGATCTGAAAAATGATACTTGAGATTTTGGTTTGAAATTTACAATTAATATTAGATGTGTTATTTTATTTTGAAAGGAGTAAAAAAGAATTTGATTTCATTTGTAAATTGGTTTGGGATATTTAGGAGATCACCATGGATCATGACTTCCTTGTCAAAACATTTCTTCATCTGGTTCTTGGGACTCATGGTTCCTGCCTGCTCCTTGGTTGATTTTTCCTCTTTTCCCCAGTATTAAGTTGAAGTTGGACCTAATCTTTTCTCCCTCTCTGATCCCGTCCTCTCTCATCATGGCTTTAAACCCACAGATGCACTGATGACTCCCCACATATCTCTGGCCTGGATAGTCCCCCAACTCCCAAGTTGAGTCTTCAGTTTTACTTGACATGTCTTCATCTCAAACTTGACATGTCAAAAGCCATAATCCATAATCTATCCCTGCCACCACCCCTGACAACTTATTTCTCTTCAGTCTTCCCCATCTCAGGAAATAGAAACTCTTCCCCTTGAGATGATCAGGTTAAAAATTTTGTAGTGGGCCAGTCTATGGAAATCTACTCCCAAAGTCCAAGGAAGCTAAAAGGCCAAGGAAAGAGGCTGATATTCTGGTTTCTCAGAAAGCAAAACTCAATAGAGACTTCTAAACAGAAGTTGTGTCTCGGATGGCAGGAAAACAAGGCGGTGGCTCCCTGTGTCTTTGCCCCCAGATCTAGGGCTTAGATGCCACAGGGCAGGAATGTGTAGGAGGATGAAGTCAGCCCTTCAGGGCAAGGTGACAGTGGCCCTGTGAGTCTGCCTAAAGACAGGATCTAGCGGGAGTTGTCTTGACCTACGGACAGGATTCATGGTAGCAGTAGATAAAATAGAAATCGTAGAGGCATTCCCAGAACAGGGGTTAATCAGAAGTCAATATTGTAGATTAGCATCCAAGCTGAAGTTGCTCTAACCTCCCTAGTAAGGTACTCGCAACTTTTTCTTACAGCATACTTGTGGGCCATCAATAAATTCACTTAGGGCTTCTTTCAAAATTCACAATTCTTTCTGTTTTTCCCCAGTCTCTGCTGCTTCCAGCCAATTGTATATTGAAGCAGTACCCTGAATCCCATAAATGGGGTTAGGCCAAGCCACTGCCCTTTCTCCCCTGGATTATTGCCACACCCTGTTAGTTGCTGTCCTTCCTTTGCCCTGACCTCCACCCAGCAGTGAGAGCGATTGTTAAGAGGTGAGGCACACCCTGTTTCCCCTTTGCTCAAAACCCTCTACTGACTCTCATCTCATTAAAGACCAAAGCAAAAGGCCTTACAGTAGCCCACAAGGCCCATGCAATACACTTTTTATATGGAAAAATTTAAAGGCACAGAAAAATATATAGAGGATATGAAAAAGTTTTAGCAATAGCACAGTCAAGGAAGAACTTCTATTTATATATTAAGATCCTAAGACGTTTCATAGACATTGCCCATAAGAAGTAACCAGTGGGGGACTTCCGAATGCCCTGCCTTGTAGACCAGTTCTTTATCCGTTCTGCTGTGTTTAGCAACCACAGCACTCTCTGCTTTTATCCCTCTGGCATGCCCCGACACAGTTAAACTAATAAGTCACAAATGTGGACCTGGCACAGGTAGGAAAGAAAAGTAATTCAAGGCTTATTCAGCACATCTTAGTTTATGCAATTGCCAAATCACAGACGCTCCTCTGATGTCTCTCAGTGAAGACCTTTGTATAAAAGACCTTATTTCAGCACCTTTTTGTCCAGATTTACTGCTGCTCAATAGAGTTCTTGAATTCTAGACTGCTCAGCACCTGTCAGGACATCCATCTGATCCCTGTCATGACATCACAGTATCGCTTCCTCACCAGGGGAGAGAAGCATTAGCTGTAGTTAGAACAATGCATTATCTGAATAGACACTGCTAGACATTTTCACAAAGGATGAACCCGAGCTGCTCAGCTTTCAAACATCGGTCATCTTCCAGCTTCCTCATTGCTTCGACTTTCAGACTTGAAATCACAGGCCCAGGGGCATAAGTCCCCACAGCTTTTGGAGACCTACCACCTGGTAAAGAAACAGCAGGGTCAATTGATATTAATGTCAGCGGTTCTTGTTTACACTCTGAACATTGGAGAGCATTGGTCTGGTCAGTTGGCAGTGGCAGGCAGGGCCAGAGAAGGTTGGGGAAACAGCACCTTTGGTGGACTGACAAGCAAGCAGACAGGTGGAAAAGAAAAGAGGTTCCAAGAAGAAGAAAAAAAGTCATGTGCGGTTGGCCATTGTCTGGAGAAGCAGGTACCAGAGAATGCAGGCAACAGAAGGCCGGAGTAGGAGCCTAGGAAACTGGGAACAAGTATTGCATGCTAAATAAAGTAATCTATTGCTTTGTTGGAAATGAGAGTGTTAAGAAAACAGTGCATACTGATTTCTTATGGATTTCTCATACCATAAGAAATTTCCTCTGGGGCAGAAGATCTGACAACGGAAGGGGCTGCCACTTTTATTAAACCCTCCCTCCCATTCACCATGCCGGGTGCTTCATTTACATTATAACAGCACCCTGAGTCAGTAATATTATCCCCGTGTCCCAGGGATGAAAACTGAGGTTCAGAGAAGTTAAATAACTTGCCCATAGCTAATTTGAGCCTTGGCTGTAAATTCATGGACACCAACTCCAGAACCGCACACTTAACCAGTATACTAAACTTTAATCATACATAAACATTTAAAAAATATTGGGAAGAACTTAAAGGTCATCTGGTTTTGTTTTAAAATTCATGGCTCTGGACTATTTCAAGCCCTTAATGAAATATGTGATGGTCTGCTGCAGAATTTTGAAAGTAAGGCCAATGTTAGGAAATTGTCATATAACCAAATTTACTTAACCCAAAGAATTTTTTTTTTTTGAGACAGAGTCTCACTTGGTCACCCTCAGTAGAGTGCAATTCAAACTCTTGGGCTCAAGCAATCAATCCTCTTGCCTCAGCCTCCCAAGTAGCTGGGACTACAGGCACCCGCTGCAACACCCAGCTACTTTTTAGAGACAGGGTCTCACTCTAGCTCATGCTGGTCTTGAACTTATGAGCTCAGGCAGTTCACCCACCTCAGCCTCCCAGAGTGCTGGGATTACAGGCCTAAGCCACCACGCCCAGCCCCAACGAACTTTTTATTCTGACATTATGTCATTTGTTCTTTGAGGTTCCCCCCAAGTGACCTTTATTTAATGAAAAAATGTTACTATATTAGTAGGTTTTTAATTAGTATCCTTAGAATTATAAAAACTTGGCAACCTTATGTTGGCACCTACCATTTTAAAGTTTATATTTGTATATAAAATCCAAAGCTCTCGAAACCGTGGATTCAGTTCTATCCCAGTAGTTCTCCACAACTGTTTTTAACATTTCCAATGACAGGCTCAGCACCTGTAGCTCAAGTGGCTAAGATGCCTGCCACATACACCAGAGCTGGTGGGTTTGCATACAGCCCGGGCCTGCCAAACAACAACCAAAACATAGCCGGGCTTTGTGGCGGGCATTGGTGGTCCCAGCTACTTGGGAGGCTGAGGCAGGAGAATAGCTTGAGCCCAGGAGTTGGAGGTTGCTGTGAGTGGTGATGCCACAGCACTCTACCCAGGGTGACAGCTTGAGGCTCTGTCTCAAAAAAAAAAAAAAATTTCCAATGTGAGAGTTCACTACTTTTAGATAGAGCCCAGGCTCTGTTGGAAGAAATTCTTCCTTTTACTGAATTATAATCTGTCTTTATCTGATTAACAGAGCAATGAAGGGTATGTATACCCCAGTAGGAAAGAATCAGTGGTGCAAAGTTCTCCTTCTCTCCTCAGCCTGGGTTCTCTTCAAGATTCTTTTATGTCGAGAAAAATAATTGTCTGATATTAAATGCCTTGAACAATCTCTTCTTGTTTTCTTTCCTGTGATTCTAATACTTTCTACCATTTTGCTTGTGACATCATGCAAACATTCAATATTTAAGTATTTTAATGAGGATTATTTCAAAGAAAATGGCCTGATCAATTTTCAGAGCTTTTTTTTTGGTTTCACATAGTGATGTTATTTCTTCATTTCTCTTTGTTCTTGTTATTGGATTAGGTAAAGGATCATCACTAAGGTGTTTGGCAAAACTACTTTTTATTATGTGAGAGAGGAATTTTGTCAGCATCGCGTTAGCCTCCATCCCCAAAAGGTCTAACATGGTAGTTAGAGGCCCTTTGGAAGTTTGACTCCATTCAAGCCCAGCACCTTGGCTGTGGTGGAAACAGTAAGTGGGGAGCGTGGATGAATCCCAGGCAGCCTGAGGAAGGCCATAAGCCCACTACCACTTTATTTTCTTTGTAGCCAGAAGCCACACAGAATACCCAGCTCCAAACGCCTATGTAATATTCCAGCAAGCCCTTACTGTACGTCTGCAGGATACTAAGCACTGAGGATGCTGGGAGGGCAGACAGGACTAGCACATGGCATAACCTTGGCTTTGCTGACAGCCAAGGGGGGACACTGATGCCCAGGCAAGTGATAGCACTATTACCAGTATTGTGGGAGCATCGACCATGACATGAAGTTCTAGGGGCCCATCCTGGAGGATGTAATTCCTGAGCTGAATCCAAAATAACAAAGAGGAAGGAAAAGAGGGAACAGCACCAGTAAAATGAGGAGGCCTGAAACAGCAGGTTGTACACCGGTAGCTACAAAAACTTAGCTATCATCAGAGTGCAGAGAAGGAACCAGGAGTGACAGGAGATTAAGCTACAGCTCGCAGCACACCTCCTGTAGACTCTAGACTGTATCTTGTCACAGGGAGCCTTTGAACTTTTTTTTTTTTTTCCTTTTAAATAATTAGGAAAGTTATTTGAACTCAATCTTCTGGCTCTTTTTTTCCTCCAGTGTTGCCCAAGGATTGCCATGTAATTTTCTGCCTCTGGACGTTTTGATTCATTTGTACGTTCTCATAGGTTTTGCATTTCAACTTCTAACCTAATTGTACTCTGCCCTTTCCAGCCCTAATATTATGAATAGTGATAGAAAGATGCAAATCTGGAGCAAGGTGGTGGCATCTCATCCTTTCCCTGCAGTTACTTGGCACGTTGTGGGGCATGGCTGCTTCTCCGTTTGGCTGCCCAGGTCCCCTTAATGTCCATTTCGGCCTGTCCTGCGTCTTCCTTGGGTTGGAGTCATCCTTTTGTGTTTGAGGATGATTTAAAATTGTTTGAAGCACAGTGGTTGGTGAAAACACCGTAAACCTTGAAATCAGCTAGAGCCAGAGGTTCTTTTTATGATTTTTAAAAACTTTTGATTGTGGAAAATTTCAAACTTGTGCACAGTTAAACAGAATAAGGATAATGAGGCTCTCGTAGCCATCACCCAGCTTCTTCTGCTATCAGCACTCTGCCATTCCTGTTTCACGTATAACTCCCCCCACTTTCTTGTTTTGCGACTTTTTTTTTTACAGTATAAGGTAAAATTTACATACATTGTGATGTATTTAACACAATCTTAACTGTATAATTTGCACAAATATATCCAGCTGTGTGCCCCATACCCCTTTCACTGTAGAGAACATTTCCCTTTCTCCAGAAAAATCCCTTATATCACTTCCCAACCATTCTGCTCCTCCCCAAGACACAAGCATACTTTTGACTTATTTCACCTTAGCTAGGTCTTATTTGTTCTAGAATTTCATAGAAATGGAATTTTGCAGCACTTCCTATTTTTGTACAAGGCTCCATTTGTTCAGCATTTTCGCTTTGACTTTCTGTTCTTTGTATCTATCTGTCATTGGTTGAGTTACTCAGCCTCTTTGAGACCCAGTTCCCTTCTCGAGAAACAGCAAGAATAATGGCAATGAAAGCTAGCAAAAATTGCATGGGCCCTAGGACAATAGAAATGTCCTCTCTAACCCAAACAAATTCTCATTGTGTTTCACCTGAGATGTGGGAATACGTATCCCTTCAAGACTTACTTCTTGTCTGAAAAGATATTCCGTATTTGCTAATGTTCTGATAATTGCTAGCCTTCAAGTGTGATAACTGGATTTGTGTAATATATCGGTCAGGACAAAAGATCTTACATCCTAGTCAGGAGAACAGATCTTATAGCAGGTAGTGAGGGAAATGGAAGGAATTTAATCCTACAGAAGAATTATAAGTTGCTGGAAGAGCTGAGAAGCTAAACAGGCAATGGTGGAACAAATGAAAGATTAACAACAGCAGGACGTGAGCCACGCCCCTGGGACTGGAGGGTTGTGGGGAAGAGATGGTGTCCCCAGAGCCCAGCAGCAAGGCCACTGGTAGGTCCTAGAAACTCACAGGAGGCTGCGGGAACATGGAGGAGATTCTGCCACTGCCATAGACAACTCCTGGCTGGGTGGGGGAGCATGTACAGGTAGACCCTGCCCTTCCTCCTGCACCTGGTCTGCTGCTGGACACAGTCAGTGTCCAAGGAGCCTGGGAAGCAGCAGCAGGAGTCCGTGGTCCACGATACAGAGTGGGGGAGGCAGGGATCAATAAGAAACTGACCTTTAATGAAAGATACAGATATGGAAATAGTCAAGAAAATGTAACTCAATAATATTTAGCTTTTGAGATAATTCTTATCTCCTTGAATGGTACTGACCAGTGGAATGCTATGTGATAATGGAAATGTTCACTGTCTGTGCCGTCCAATATGGTAACCACTGGCCAGCCATGGCAACTGAGCACTTGAAATGTGGCTGGTGCAGCTGAGCCACAGAAGTTTTTAATGTTACTTCATTTTAAATAATTTGAATTTAAATAAATGGCTCCTGCCATATTACAGAGTCCAGCTTATAGGATGTGTCCATTCATTCATTCATATGTAGAGTCTCACTTTCATCTGAGAATGTGAGAATATCCTGGTGAATTATGCTTCGAATCTTCATACCTTTCTTGTCCAACAAAAAAGATAGAGAAGTGGCATCACAAGAGCTATTTGTTTTACTAGAAATAAAGGTGGGGGAAAGAGAAAGCAGAAAATTGCCTGCCTCTATCCCTTTATCCAGGCTGTTCCTAACTCCTGGGTACCCTTCCTCCTCACTTCTGTTGTTCCACTCACCCACATTCCACTTGTACTTCAAAGCATACTTCAAATGCCTCTCTCTGCACCCCTCCACCAAGCTCTTAACCACGCACACATTTTAATCCAACTCACCCATTGCCCAGGCTGCATGAATCTCTTCCTTCCTTTGGACTAACTTCCTTTGAACACTTGGTGTTTTATTTTTACCTTCATCACTTTTATGACTTTCTCCAAATTCTTGATCTGAATTTGTGTCTCTCTTTTACTGGACTGTTGGCTACTTGAGGAAAGAATTTAGGCTGGCTCTGTCCTTTGTCCTGCACAGGATTTAACACCAAGTGCTGCATATAATTGGTTCTTTGTGCTGTTTGAAGGTGATGCTGGGGAATGAGTCTTCCATTTCTACACCTGCAACTATCTAGGGGGGAGTGGACTACCCTGCAAACCACAGGCCGCCATCTAGTGGCCATAGGAGGTAACTTCATGCTGGACCCGTCAAGGACAAAGTTATCTTTTTCTCAAGCTACATGTTTCCAGGAAACAATTATAATTTAAAAAATTTGCTTTCCATTCCCTTTCTATATACAGAGTATTCTAGTCATCTACATTTAAAATTTATCTTGGCCTAATATCCTAGATCTAGACTAGTTTCTGTGTGATCTCATTTAAAAACCACAGGAATCTTATAAGAACACAAAATGACTATGGCAATATTTAAACCAAATCACGCAATCGAGTGCTTTTATTAATAGAAGCACCCTAGGTATGCAATGTTTTTTCTAAACTCACCTGGAGCTTATTTTTCTGGGTTTTCGTGGTTTGCACAGTTTGCCTTGTGCCATTATATTTGTTTGACTTCAGTGAAGTACAAATTGAATTGTTGTTATTCTCTGAAGATTTGTGATTTTTTTCTACTACTCAGAGTAATACTTCTGTCCCAGTATGGCTTCTTGAGGGCTCCATTACTAAGCCTAGTAGTTTTCATTACAAAACCTAGAAAGTAGCTGGAAATGAGAATCATACTTTGATTGAGAACTCTTCCCCGGTGCAAAGTACTGACGTAGGCAGTTAACAAAGAATATAGTTTAATACCCTCAATAACACTAGGAGAAAACACCTAGTAGTATTCTCATTCTACAGATACAGAAGTTAAATGAATTATTCAAGAAGTAGATAACTATGGGAAGGCAAGATGAGATTTCTAGCACCCAGGCAGTCTGATGCCTCTCAAAATAGCACATGAAAATTGGAAATCATGAAGGGGGAAATCATGAAGGAGGAAAGGTGTTATGTGACTTAGGGGCCAATTTTTCAATGTCCAGGTAACCCCTTGTGTTCTGAGTGTGATGATGCTTCTAAGAGCTTTTGTCCCACGGACATGTCCCATGGAGACCACAGGCCTGGGTGAATGTAAGCCAGTGCCTCTGCAGGGCCAGTTACTCCAGCCAGGAAGTGCTTGAAGATGTGGCTTTGCCAAAGATAACAAGTACCAAAATGGACTTGGGTAGAGCAGCTATATGCTGTCACCTCTGATCCAAGGTGAGCAGGTAGAACAAGATGCAATGACCACAGCTGAAATTTAAGCACTGGGCTATCTATAGCCAAGGTAGAGAGGAGAATTTCTGTGTGGACTGAGCCTTCCCTGCAAAGACTTTTAAAAAAATGGTGATAATAGCCATTATAGTAAACTAATTGTGAATAAAAGTCTTGCCTGGGGGAACTAGAATGTCTAAGTAGGTTTTTACTGTCTGAAAGCTCAGTGCTCTAATATACAGCTCAGCTTCTGTCTGTTTTCTGCCGGGGTTTATGACGGGGAAGACAGCTCAGCTCGTGTTCATTCTCAGAGTATCCATGCACTGTCGTGTGTGTCCTGGACCCAGAAGAACAGATGGTGGGTAAGAAAACTGAGCTAGAAGAACCATGTTTAGAGCCGAACACTGACGCTTAGACAAGTGAAAGTGACTTGACCAAGGTCACCCACTTACTTAGTGGTAGATCTAGGATTAGAATTCAGGTTTCCTGATTCTTCATTCAAGGGTCTTTCTGTTGTACCATATGCATCTCTGGATTATTCTTTTTGCCCGTAGCACAGAAATTCAAGCAGTAGAACATGTCATCTATCTTTCAATATTGTTTTAAATCTTTTCTGGAACGAGATGGGGTAGTGAATATAAAAATATGTTCATACAGCTGCTTCCCTGAATAGGCCAGTCTTTTTGCATATTGTCTAATTGAGAAGGTAACTCTGGGCCTACCAGAGACAAGAAACCTGAGGGAGAGGTCATTGCAATAGGGGTTTTCCAGGCATAGATGTACCATTTTTACACGTTCAATTTACTTTCTCTTATAATATAGCATTGATTTGCTAATTAACTTTTGTTCCATTTAATAATGATGTTATTTTATTCTTATATAAAAATATGATTAAAAACACGCATGATTATCCTACCAAATGGAAAGGGAAGGTAGACGCAATCCCTGTTTTGAAGACTAGAAGTCAAATTAATAAGATATGTGTCACAGCTGGTTTATGAGGACCCAGGTCTCTTCAGTCCTAGCCCATTGTTTATGCTTGAACCTTTCCAGTAGTGGTTCTCAACCTGCTGTGGGTTTCCGAATGCCCTGAAGACTTTCCAGACACAGATTGCTGGGCCCCATCTCCAGAGCTTCTGCATCAGTAAATGTGGCGTGGGGTCTGAGAAGTTCATTTCTAACATGGTCCCAGCGATTCCGATGTGCTGGTCTGGGGCCCACTTTGAGAACCATTAATAAACAGCCTTGCCATAACATCTTTGAACATTTAGCAGGTAATCAGCCCCTCATTTGCCATACTGAAATCCAAAAAGTTCTGAAAACTGAACCATTTTTTTCCTGAAGAATGATACAAACTCATTTGGCAGCAAAGCCTGATCTAAACGGAGGTAAGACTATTTATAGCCGTTCTTCATCCCTTGATGTGACTGCACACTTTGGTGCATAAGTGTGAGTAGATTGGATTATTTGGGGTTCCCTAGGCCTTTCTGGGGATTGTTTTAGAAAATACACACTAATTCCTTTCAGAATCTGATAATCTCTGAAATCTAAAATATAGCTGATGCATGTATACTAATCAGACCAAAGGAATTGTGTTCTTTGCTTTTGATACTGCACAAAATAATGCCATTTATAGATAGCCACAAAAACATACACAGATTTGCCTTTTGAGACAACTTTTCGGGAGGTTTTCCCTCCCACCCCCCCAAAAGCTCTGTCTTTCAGCTGCAGAAATGCTGCTGCAGGCTGAGCTGCAGGAATTGATTGGTCCTTCCCCAGTTACCTGGGCAAACTCCAGGGACACAGAGATCTGGGATGAGTATTTCCTGAAGCTTAGTTACTCTTAACAGAGATGCCATAAATAACGACATTCACAGTCTTAACCAGGCTCCCTGTAAAGCCTTGATTCTCTACCTAGAAATGAGAGGCTGCAGGTTAAGAGAATGAGGAAAGCATAGTATTTTTATTTGATAACGAGCCAGGCTTAAACCACGAGACGATTGTTCACATTCCCCAAACATTATTTCATTTAAATGAGAATGCTTCTTAGAGCTATTATAAAACCATCCAAAATATATTCATCAGGAAAGACTAACACATATTATAACTGGATTATGTGAAATTGCCAGGGCTAAAATGAGTTACAGAGAAAAAACATATTTTAAAAACCTTCCCAATTCATTTAACTGAATGGAGCATATATTTTGCACTCTATTCCTAGAATTGTTGAGGTTCACTGCCATTGAGCTGACATTCCCCACCCAGGCTTTCAAAACCCTCTCTCCTGGGTGGCGCTTGAGAGAGCCAGAGCACTTAATCATTTTCAGAAATTGGCATCTCGTGTCTGGAGAGTGACTTACTAGAAATAGTCAGACCTTCCTTCCCAACAGCAAAGAGGCTCTTTTTTCTTATATTTGAGGGTCCAGCAGGTTTTATGTACCCACATAATCAGCAAACTCCTCCACCCTCAAAGACAGTGATTTTCAGCTGATGGGCTGTGGCACAGTGCTGTGCCATGAGAGGATCTCAGGTGTGCTGCCAAAATAGTTAAAGGTCATTAATTAAATTATTGTCAAAAGAAGTTCAAAGCACAGTTAGTATATCCTTTTTTTTTTTTTTTTGAGACAGAGTCTCACTATGTTGCCCTCAGTAGAGTGCTGTGGCATCACAGCTCACAGCACCCTCAAACTCTTGAGCTTAAGCGATTCTTTTGCCTCAGCCTCCCTAGTAGCTGGGAGGAGAGGTGCCCACCACAAGGCCTGGCTATTTTTTTTTTTTTTATTGTGGTTGGCCTGGGCTGGGTTCAAACCCACCAACTCCAGTGTATGTGGCTGGTGCCACTTTGAGCTACAGGCACCAAGATATATATATATATTTTTTTTTTTTTACTTTTTTTTTTTTTTTTTTTTTTTTTTGCAGTTTTTGGGCAGGGCCAGGTTTGAACCCACCACCTCTGGTATATGGGGCCGGCACCCTACTCCTTGAGCCGCCCTTTAACTCCTTTTTTTTTGATCAGCATAATTTAAGTGTGCCACAAAAGTGTAACTATAGGTTCAAGTGTGCTGTGAGTTAAAAAGGGTTGAAAAACACTGTTCTAAAAGACTTAGTTCTCCTAGGCTTGTAATTCTTACTCATCTGCCTTCTGCTCCTAGTTGAAGAGGGCCATAGACACTCCTCAAGTAGGAACGAGGGCAAATTTGATTGATTCATCTTACCCAACATATAAAGCCTCTTGTGTTTATATGGCTGCAATATTCCGGGAAGCCCATTTTGCATAATAAGCGATTATTCTATTCAAAGAATTTGATTCAATGCACATGTTGGATTCAGAGCCCTCTAGATTGACCAAATGTATAATCGGTCCAATTTTCAAAAAAGAATAACTCTAAAGTCCATCAATACTTTAAGCCAATTAGTTTGCCAAGTATATCCTCAAAATTCACACCACTTTGTTCTTAAGAATTTTCTATTCTGGATTTAGTGTCTTCATTAAGGTTACAGTAAGTACTCCAGGGTTTGAACACTGTAGCAGGGCTGCTCCAGCATCAGTTGGCACACTTTGTACCCATAGGAGATTCCTGGTCCATGTGACTAGCTCCTCTGAGGCTTCTGCAGTGCACAACATGCACAACTGGATATGGCAGCTCTTTGTGGTGTCTCACATATTATAAACAAGTATTCCCAGAATAAGGGCTTGTTGAACTCAAGATGTATGGGATTCTGATAAACCCTGCATTTCCATCTGGACGGGAGCACTGTGCCAGAAGACCAGATCTCATGCTCAAGCAGTAGAGTAATGGTAACAACACCTACATCTTTTGAGTGGCTTACACATTATTCATTAGCTTTGCTGAGCAGCCTCTAGCTCAAGTTAAGTAATGTTTTACTGACATTATTCAAGCTGAGTAATGCTTTTTAGCTGGCTCTCATTACATCCTATTTTCTTTCTCCTATTCACTGACTCATAAGAAGCTGTTTATAAATGACAAGCCTTGACTATTTATCAACAAATCATGAAACCCAAATCTCAGCCTCTCTGCAGTGGCACCATGATTAGCAAATTTATGGCCATCGTTTTAATTGCAAGTGATTAGCTAATCAATCAGCAAATATTCAGTTAGTACCTACTATGTGAAGCTGCTTATGACAGACATTTTGGGATATGAGTAATTATAGGAGCAGCTGCCATGTTCTGGTGCTGATGTGGTGATCTTGTAATCCTTCAAGTTTCTGAGGTCACTGTCATGGTCTCTATTGTGTAGACGATGAAACTGAGGTATAGAGTGGATAGCTTAACTCAAGGTGAAGTCATCAATAAGTGTTCCTATGTGGGTTTGAACTCAGGTCTTTCTACCTCCACATTTTATGCTCTGACCCCCACATTTCTTTCCTCCCTGACCTCCCAGGTTTCCATCTTTGTAGCTTGACCCATAAAGGACTGATACTCTTTTACATGAAGTAGATGCCAAAGCTTTCTACTTTTAAAGCAGTAAGAAGCTTATTTATGCCAACTAAATAGTATTGATAGCACAAAGTGGGAGGGACCTCAAGAAGCAATCTGCTCCATTAGTTAACATCTGCCAGAAAAAGACAGCTGCGGACGTGGCTTGGCTGATCTTTTTAGTTGGTTAATGATAAATAACTCCACACACCAAATCCCTTGTTCTTTTACTTAAAGCTACGCTCCACAGGTGACTCAACACTGGTATTTCCACTGGGAATTATGCTACTCTTATTCAGTCACATGACAACCCATTACAGAAGTTTCCCTCCTGCCAGGATGGGGCAGTGCCCACACCCACTCTGAGCATTTTCCAAGTTAGAGTTGCTTCCACTAGGCTCTTTGGAAGAGGTCTCTGTGGTCTTGATTAAATTTTTGAACCAGTGCTTGAGAGGCTTCCAGACTTCTCTTGAGCACCCAGTGACTTTAGGAGTAGGTCTCCAAGAACACCCATTGGGGAGAGTGTATTTTGCCCTCCCCCCCATTTTCCCTTTTCACTCTGCCTGAAAGGAGGCTCCTAGCCCAATCTTTATGATGGCATCAGGCCTTAGGGCCTGTTCATCCCAGCTTTTATGGTGTTATTTCTCTAGTTTGACTTTATTATCAATTCCTTAGACAGGTTTAGAAGAGGCAAGCCATAGATTTTCATTATTAGATAAACATTTACTGGGTATTGACTCTGTGGTAGGTATTGTGGGGGTGCTGGTGAGCGATGTTCATGCAGAGTTGAATTAGACATGGAATCACAGTGAATCATGAAATAGTGAGCTCATCAGTAAGGACAGCAAAGGAAGACGGCATCTAGTACCTTTTTGGGAATTTAACCAAAAAATTCTGGGCCTCAAAAAGGCAGAGGCACAGAAGTACATCTGAGAGGAATTGGTATTCCAGTATTCCAGACAGCATGGTATTTGAGTTAACCTTGGAGAATGAAAAGGAATTCAGAGATGAGATGAAAAGGAAGACACAATAGAGGGAACGTGTCCACTGTCGTGAGCAGAGATTGGCAAATTAAAGCTTGTTGCTCGAATCTGCCCCTCTGCCTGACTGTGTATAGAGGGAGCTAGAGATGGTTACATGGGACATGTCCACGAGAGAGAGACTCTACCTACAAAATCAAATATTTTGACTTGGTTATTTCTACCCTCACATCAACCTAAAATAAGTTTACTTAAAAAAAAAAAAAAAGAATGGTTCTGCGTTTTGTCTGTCTGTTTGGTTTTTTTGAGACAGTCTCAAGCTATAGCCCTAGGTAGAGTACCATGGCATCATAACTCACAGCAACCTCTAACTCTTGGGCTCAAGTGATCCTCTTGCCTCAGTTTTTCTATTTTTGGTAGAGACAGAGTCTTGCTTTTGCTCAGGCTGGTCTCGAACTCGTGAGCTCAAGCTTTCCACCCGCCTCAGCCTCCCAGAGTGCTAGGGTTACAAGTGTGAGCCACAGCATCCAGCCTTGGTTCTGCATTTTTTAATGATGGTTGGGGAGGGATCAGAAGAATTGCATTTCGGCCGAATGCAGTGGCTCACACCTGTAAACCTAGCACTCTGGGAGGCCGAGGTGGGTAGATTGTCTGAGCTCATGAGTTTGAGACCAGCCTGAGCCAGAGCAATATCCTGTCTCTAAAAATAGCTACCTGGGAGGCTGAGGTAAGAGAATCACTTGAGCCTAAGAGTTTGAGGCTGCTGTGAGCTATGACTCCACAGCACTCTACTGAGGGCAACAAAGTGAGACTCTGTCTCAAAAAAGAAGAAGTATATTTCATGACATGTTAAGATTATATGAAATTCAAGTTTCTGTTTTCATAAACCAGATTTTATCAAAACAGAGCCATACCCATTCTTTTACATACTATCTACTGTTGCTTCTGCCCTACAGCAGCAGAGTTGTGACGGAGACCAAATGGCCTACAAAACCTAAAACATTGACTCCCTGTCCCTTTGTAGAAAAAGTTAGTTTCCCCTGACATAGAAGGATAAATATGGAAGGTTGTCTTCCTGGAGTGGCAAATTGGCTGGAAAAATGGGGCACGGGGCAGAGAAATGCTGGGAAGGTAAAACAGGGCCCTGTTCAACAGGGTTGAAGAGGCTCGTTGGTCTTGTAAGGGTCACCATTAAAGGATTCTCAGCAGAGAAAAGATGTGATCATGGAGAAGAACACGATCATATCTGTGTCTAGGAAGAAAACTCTAGAGGCTAAGAGATGGCAAGGTTGGACAAAGAGACCAAGTATAAGTGGTTAAGTGTAGGAAGAATATTTCTCCACCAGCTTGATTTTCCAAGTGACCATGTGGGAATTTCCATGGGATCTCATGAATCAAGCTTTAAACTGTGAGTAACAGAAGTATTTTTTCCCTTTCCAGTGAAGGTGTTTTCTCCCATCTTTCTACACCTGAGCTATTTCAAAAATATGCATTGCATGTCTATGTTTTCAAAATAATATGCTTACAAATATGATTTGATAAGGAAAATGGTGGGCTGTGTAGAACTAACAGAAGCAGGCTTGATGAATTTATGTTTAAAATAGGAAGGCTGAAATTTTCACATCAGTTTTATTTATTTTCATTGTTAAAATTTAGGCTTTTTCATAGTGTTAGACCTATGGAATCTAAAAATCACTTTTTATCAAATCCTACATTTACAGGCTGCAAACGGTTGTGGGTATTGCATCTGTCAGCCTCATGTTTTAACTATTCATTTGTATAACAAATATGAAGCATCACAGTATTAAAATAAGTATATTAGGCTCTGTAGAATAGGGTACTAAAGAGAGATATAAAAATGGTTTTCTGTTCAAGGGCAAGAGCAACATGTATAAAATGCTAAAATAATGTACAAAATAAAAGCTGATTATGTTCTACAGAAATTCAGAGGGCAGAAGCAATTTAAGAGGTCTGAAATGGAGTCTAGGAAGATGGAAAGATTTGTTTAGCATGAAAAGCCCTTGGAAGTGTTCTGGTAGGAGGCCTCACATGTGAAAAATAAAAGAGCTTTGGATGTAATGGGTGCTGGGCGAGCTGTAGCAGGTTTTGGACTGTTCATGTAACCAACAATTTAATAAATGTGTTCTGTGGACTAAGCACTGTACTATACTATGGGGGAAATCAACGCAAATAAGATGTGGTCCCTGCCCTTAAGAAGTAGGGCTCTAAAGTCTCCTAGGGGAAACACAGAGTTAAATAACACAATATACATTAAATTGCGTGATCCAGGTGGCATCAGAGCGCTGGGTTGACATGGTGGGAGTATTTTTAGGAATGTCGTGATGATGACATTTGTTGGCTACAACATCAGGGCATTGATCATCCCTTTAAGATTTCCCCTGGAGCATCCAAAACAGGTCTGGGGTAGGATTTAGGGGAATACGAAGTGAGACAGGTGTAGGTCTGGAGGACAGAGACAGAGACTGATTCATCTTCTCATATATCAAGAGTCTCAGTCAAGCAGTTCTGCCTTTTGATTCTGTTATCGCTGCTACTATTCCATAGGTGCCCATCTCTCTCGCTTATATCTTACCGGGGAAGTAACGCATCGCCAGCTTCACTGATTCATTATTGAAAGATAAGGAAAACTGTAGGGGCAAAGTACTAATACCTTTTCCCCTGCTTAAGGACTAGTCAATGTTTTTGCTTTGTGAAAAATAAAATACCAACCTAATACAAGCAGGAGATTCTCAGGTTTTGGGTCTCTTAGAAGTTAAGACTCTTAGCTTAACTTCACTTTATCCGCCAGCAACCATATTGGCTATCAAACAACAAACAAATAATAAACAGTAATTTCTTAGAAACACAAAGAAAGCAATCCTCATGACAAATTTCCAGTGACCTCACTGTAGCTTTTGTGGGGATGTGCTCATGACTCTGATGACATGCAAAGGGAATACTGGCCTACCCAGAGGTTGCTGACCCCAGCTCCTCTATTCATGAGGAATGTGAGTTGAGAAAGGAGCTTCTGTTCTCTGAGACTCTTTTTCTTTTGACTTTGTGATTTCTAATGCCCCTTTCAGATCTAAAATATCATTTTGTTTTTATCCCTCAAGGATATGTTATTTCCTATATTTTAAAAATCCCATACTTTAAAAATGGAACAAACGAGATTTTTGATGAAGAACCCAATAGGATTTTAGCAGAGACTTATGAGTCATGTTTCTTTGACACTAGTGGTTGGCATGTCTTTTGAGAAGTCATTTTCTTGGTTAAGAAATGATGACCAGGGAATGTCTAAGGCAGATTTTGCTCCCAGGACTCTACCTGTAGGTGTGATCAGACCAAATCCTTTGCCTCATTTTGTAGATGCCAATATCCAAAAACAATTGACTAGGGCATTTTCCGAACTGTCACATCCCAAATAAGTCTGGGCATTTAGCCATTTATATAAGGCATGGGGCCTAGAGATCTTGTCTAGGAAAAGGATCCTTGAGAATTTCTGAATTTGCAGTAGTGGAACAACTTGAGAACACAAAGAGTCCCTGCACTTATCTTGGATTATATCCACAACTCTTAGTTCAGGGGCTGTGACAGCCCTTGGGTAAGAGCACAGGCTGCCAAGTGGTTTACAGGCAATCTCAGGCAACACACTTCATCTCTAAGCTTCAATTTCCTTGTCTATAATTTGAGAAAATAATACCAAGCTCATAGAATTGTTTCAATATTTAAACTAAATAATAGAATGTATTTCAATGTCTAGCACAGAGCCTGGTACAAATTAAGTGCTCAGTAAAAGATAGTTGCTTCTGTGTTGCCATGATGACCAGCCATTCCATCCCAACTGTTTTGCATCTTCAGGCCCCTTTGACTGCTAGGAAACATGATTATTGCAATCATGGACTAGTCTTCAGTATTATCTTTTCCCTGTGTAAGTAAGAAACACCCTTAGGCTTCCTGAAAGATAATTCTTCCTTTGATTGTATTCCATATAGCTCCTGCAAGTTAGTTTTGAATTTTGAAGGTGGAATCCTGACACGGAAGCAGGAATCTTTGTCCAACCCTAGTTCTGGGCCATCTAGATGATGGTTCAGACCATTTGGTTTCTATTAAACACACGTTTAAAGACATGTTTGTTGAACATCTGCACTCTTTTCTCTGTTTATGAGATTCAAGTGATCAACAATGTATCTTCACCATAGATTAAACTGCTATTGGTACAAGAATTTCAGTCAAAAAAAGAGGAGCGACTTTGATCTTTACAACAGTATTGGACACTGTCGTTTGCCCACCACCCATTTTCCTTTATTTTCTTAAGAGAACCCTAGTTTTTCAGGTATGTCCACTGTTCCCATGTTCAGTCCATGTGCCTCTGGAAAGCCAACCCCCTAAACCTGATTACTCTAAGAGTTATCCTATTCCTCTTGTCAGTGATTGGCTGACTATGGGCACCCACGCTTCAAGTTATATAAACAAAGCAATCTATATATTGTCCACACCAGCTTGAGTTTTCTTTTATTGGAAGCCAGAAGCATTTTGATACACCTGCTCAGCAAGAATCAATTCTGTTTATAAATGTAATGGAGTTTTTCACTTAACATTTTTATTCCTCTCACAAGTTGCCCTCAATATTGGGTGCTGAATGGCTGTCAAGCAGAGTAGGCATAGAGAGGCCATGGGAGAGGAAGGTGGGAGCCTGACACAGAGGCACAGGTGCAGCTCCAGACATGTACTCGTGCATCCCAGGTGGCACCTGACAGGTATTAAGTGATGTAACCTAAAATCTTGTATAACTTAGGACAAGGCGTAGGAAAAATGGTATCATTTGTTGGTACAGTATTCTCCTGCCTCTCTCTATCCCTCTACTTACCTCTGGGGAGGTGGAGTGACATAACTGAATGGTAAATTTGAGAAGAGAAATTGAACACATGTAGCTCTGCTTATCATTTTCTTTCTCCTCTTAGTATTGAACCTACCTACAGGAAGCAGAAATTCTCTTCCTTGTAGTCTGTCTGTGTGCCTCCCCTTTCTCCAATCACCCACTGTGACTTTTATCTGGACAAATCCATTGTGAAAAAGTCTGACCTGGCCCAGATTTGCCTGTATCTGGATGACTAAGTCTGGCCAACCACTCTCTCCCCCTAACTTGGCCCTCACACTAAGCTAGCTCTGTGATTAATAAGAGTGAAATTTTGGCTGCTGTCTTTGCTTGTTTTCTTCCAAAAATTGTTTAGAACTAAGGCTATTTTTTTGGACACTCAACAGAGTTGATTCTCATTATAAACAGAGAATTGACAGAAATCACTGCCTAGGGTGAAAACCCTGTAAGAGTCATGCATCACTAATTAAAATGTTACAGTCGGTCTCCACTTGCATCTGTTCCTTTCCATCTTCAGTTAAAATTAATTCTTAACCATTTAGGTCATAGGTCTTTGAGAAGGTCATGAAAGCAGTGGGCCTTCTCTCCAGTAAACGTGCACATACCCACTATACAATGTCAGGGTACACACAGTCCCTCCCTATCCCCTATAACTACCCACATAACCTATGGATCCATAGATCTCAGGTTCAGACCTCTGAGTTAAATCCCCAGAAGACAGCTTACTGAACAGTGAGTATAAAGTGAAGAGGAAAGAAGCCTTCAGAGGAAAGGAGTGTGAGGCTGAAGATGATTTCCAGTGGTGCAGTGGGCCAGTGCATCCAACGGAGGAGCTGGCGCTACATACTGGGTTTGGAGCACTGCAAAGTTGAAGGGCCCGGCCATCCATCCGTCAGGACTCCAGTAGGGAACAGAATCCAATGTACTCAGCCCTACTATGAAACTAATTTATGGCTTTCATATGAAAGCTATAACCCAGTTATAACCTAAGAATATGGGACAGGGGGAGAGTGAGGGGAGGAAGGGGGGAGGATGGGCGGAGGGAGGGTGATTGGTGGGATTACACCTGCGGTGCATCTTGTAAGAGTACATGTGAAGCTTAGTACATGTAGAATATAAATGCCTTAACACAATAACTAAGAAAATGCCAGGAAGGCTATGTTAACCAGTGTGATGAAAATGTGTCAAAGGGTCTATAAAACCAGTGTATGATCGCATTAATGTACACAGCTATGATTTAATAAAAATAAATAAATAAAAAATAAAATCTAAACAAAGCGGCTTTAATGAAGAGCCCACATACTGAAATGCAGGCAGTGTGAAGATAACAAACCATGGTGTTAAGGCCGCCAGAGATTGGCCACAGCTGGAAAATGTCACTACCCATGGCTGAAGGAAGGAAGGGAATAAATAGTGTCACCAGGCCTCACGAGAGCTGGAATCATCTGCTAGGAGGAAGCTAACATCACACAGAAATGCAAAAATACCCACCCAATTCTTTCCCCATCCGCTGGTCTCCTCCTGGTGCCTCCCATTAGCTGAATTTAACTGGAAGCTAGAAGATAAGGCTCTGGGGAGAGAAAGGGGTTGCATTCCCAAGGCCATATTCCTGGGACACAGAGCAAGATAGAGAAGGGTAGAGAATGAATATAGGAGGCACCCCGAGAATGAGCAGCACGCACAGGGAATCAGAATGGTTAGGAGTCTAAATGGCCCATCTGGGTGCTGAGGAGGCCTCGTGGAGGCCCAGGCAAGGTGTATAGACTAGATGTTGAGAGGGAAAGTCCAAAGAAAAGTAACCAAAATGTGGAAGAGCTGTCTTAAGAGGGCAGGGGGTTTAGACTAAAACTCACCAGGGAAGAGTTCTGTAAACTCCTGGGCAGCCAAGTAGAAACTGAGGCCCACTGTAATCAGTTAATAGCTATTGGCAGCAGGGTCAAGATCACCCTCCCCTGTGCAATTACAGCAGTCTCCCATGGGGGGAGGGGCAAGCAGAGCTAAAACCCTCTGGACTGCTTGTGTCAGGCTGGGATCACTCATGCTTTAAGGGTTCTAAGTGTTGGTCATTTCTTTTGTTTGGAAAGATGGCAGACTGGAGGAGGTGAAAGAAAAGGTCAGCAGAAAAGTGACTAGCTGCTCTTGCTATTAGAAGACAAAAGATTCATAGGCTGTTTTCCAATTTTGATTTGAACAGCATGAATGACTTAAAAGTATTTCTAAGAGCTGAGTTTTGTTTCAGCAATTCTGATTATCACTTATTTGATGCATTGCTACCTTTAGAAGCATTTCTTCTCTACACTTAAATAAATATGTAGAATTGCAGTATATATTCTGTAATTGCAAATGTAGCAAGCTATTACAGTCAGCTCCTGCATGATGATGCCTCTGTCAACAGTGAACTGCATATATACTGGTGGTCCCATAATAATAGAACTGAAAATTCTCATTGCCTAGTGATATCGTAGCCATCCTAATGCTGTCGCAGAGGCATTCATTACTCACATGTTTGTGATGTTTGTATGAACAAATCTACAGTGTTGCCAGCTATATAAAAGTATAGCACATAAATTATGTACAGTAATACTTGATAATGAATGACTAGGTTATTGGTTTGTGTATTGACTATATTATATATATATATTTTTTTTTATTGTTGGGGATTCATTGAGGGTACAATAAGCGAGGTTACACTGATTGCAATTGTTAGGTAAAGTCCCTCTTGCAATCATGTCTTGCCCCCATAAAGTGTGACACACACCAAGGCCCCACCCACCTCCCTCCTTCGTTCTTTCTGTTTCCCCCCACGTAACCATAATTGTCATTAATTGTCCTCATATCAAAATTGAGTACATAGGATTCATGCTTCTCCATTCTTGTGATGCTTTACTAAGAATAATGTCTTCCACGTCCATCCAGGTTAATACGAAGGATGTAAAGTCTCCATTTTTTTTAACGGCTGAATAGTATTCCATGGTATACATATACCACAGCTTGTTAATCCATTCCTGGGTTGGTGGGCATTTAGGCTGTTTCCACATTTTGGCGATTGTAAATTGAGCTGCAATAAACAGTCTAGTACAAGTGTCCTTATGATAAAAGGATTTCTTTCCTTCTGGGTAGATGCCCAGTAATGGGATTGCAGGATCAAATGGGAGGTCCAGCTTGAGTGCTTTGAGGTTTCTCCATACTTCCTTCCAGAAAGGTTGTACTAGTTTGCAGTCCCACCAGCAGTGTAAAAGTGTTCCCTTCTCTCCACATCCACGCCAGCATCTGCAGTTTTGAGATTTTTGTGATGTGGGCCATTCTCAATGGGGTTAGATGATATCTCAGGGTTGTTTTGATTTGCATTTCTCTAATATATAGAGATGATGAACATTTTTTCATGTGTTTGTTAGCCATTTGTCTGTCGTCTTTAGAGAAAGTTCTATTCATGTCTCTTGCCCATTGATATAAGGGATTGTTGGCTTTTTTCATGTGGATTAATTTGAGTTCTCTATAGATCCTAGTTATCAAGCTTTTGTCAGATTGAAAATATGCAAATATCCTTTCCCATTGTGTAGGTTGTCTCTTTGCTTTGGTTATTGTCTCCTTAGCTGTACAGAAGTTTTTCAGTTTAATGAAGTCCCATTTGTTTATTTTTGTTGTTGTTGCAATTGCCATGGCAGTCTTCTTCATGAAGTCTTTCCCCAGGCCAATGTCTTCCAGTGTTTTTCCTATGCTTACCTGGAGGATTTTTATTGTTTCATGCCTTAAGTTTAAGTCCTTTATCCATCTTGAATCAATGTTTGTGAGTGGGGAAAGGTGTGGGTCCAGTTTCAGTCTTTTACATGTAGACATCCAGTTCTCCCAACACCATTTATTGAATAGGGAGTCTTTCCCCCAAGGTATGTTCTTGTTTGGTTTATCAAAGATTAGGTGGTTGTAAGATGTTAGTTTCATTTCTTGGTTTTCAATTCGATTCCAAGTGTCTATGTCTCTGTTTTTGTGCCAGTACCATGCTGTCTTGAGCACTATGGCTTTGTAGTACAGAGTAAAATCTGGTATGCTGATGCCCCCAGCTTTATTTTTGTTACAGAGAACTGCCTTAGCTATACGGGGTTTTTTCTGGTTCCATACAAAATGCAGAATCATTTTTTCCAAATCTTGAAAGTACGATGTTGGTATTTTGATAGGAATGGCATTGAATAGGTAGATTGCTTTGGGAAGTATAGACATTTTAACAATGTTGATTCTTCCCATCCATGAGCATGGTATGTTCTTCCATTTGTTAATATCCTCTGCTATTTCCTTTCTGAGGATTTCATAGTTTTCTTTATAGAGGTCCTTCACCTCCTTCATTAGGTATATTCCTAGGTATTTCATTTTCTTTGAGACTATGGTGAAGGGAGTTGTGTCCTTAATTAGCTTCTCATCTTGACTGTTATTGGTGTACACAAAGGCTACTGACTTGTGCACATCGATTTTATATCCTGAAACATTACTGTATTTTTTGATGACTTCTAGGACTCTTGTGGTTGAGTCTTTGGGGTTCTCTAAGTATAAGATCATGTCGTCAGCCAAGAGGGAGAGTTTGACCTCCTCTGTTCCCATTTGGATTCCCTTTATGTCCTTGTCTTGCCTAATTGTATTGGCTAGAACTTCCAGCACTACGTTGAATAGTAAAGGTGACAGAGGACAACCTTGTCTGGTTCCAGTTCTAAGAGGAAAAGCTTTGAGTTTTACTCCATTCAGTAAAATATTGGCTGTGGGTTTGTCATAGATAGCTTCAATCAGTTTTAGAAATGTGCCATCTATGCCTATACTCTTCAGTGTTCTAATTAGAAAAGGATGCTGGATTTTATCAAATGCTTTTTCTGCATCTATTGAGAGGATCATGTAATCTTTATTTTTGCCTCTGTTGATATGGTGGATAACGTTTATAGACTTGCGTATGTTAAACCAGCCTTGCATCCCTGGGATGAAGCCTACTTGATCATGATGAATGACTTTTTTGATGATAAGCTGTAATCTATTGGCTAGGATTTTGTTGAGAATTTTTGCGTCTATGTTCATGAGTGAGATTGGTCTGAAATTCTCCTTTTTGTTTGGGTCTTTTCCTGGTTTTAGTATCAGGGTGATGTTTGCTTCATAGAATGTGTTGGGGAAGATTCCTTCTTCCTCAATTTTTTGGAATAATTTCTGCAGTACAGGAATAAGCTCTTCCTTGAAGGTTTGATAGAATTCTGGAGTGAAGCCATCTGAACCAGGGCATTTTTTGGTTGGAAGCTTTTTTATTGTTTCTTTGATCTCAGTGCTTGAAATTGGTCTGTTCAGGAGCTCTATTTCTTCCTGGCTGAGTCTAGGGAGAGGGTGTGATTCCAAATATTGATCCATTTCTTTCACATTGTCAAATTTCTGGGCATAGAGTTTCTGGTAGTATTCAGAGATGATCTCTTGTATCTCTGTGGGATCAGTTGTTATTTCCCCATTATCATTTCTGATTGAGGTTACTAGAGATTTTACTTTTCTATTCCTCGTTAGTCTGGCCAATGGTTTATCTATTTTATTTATTTTTTCAAAAAACCAACTCCTTGTTTCATTAATTTTCTGAATGATTCTTTTGTTTTCAATTTCATTGATCTCTGATTTGATTTTGGATATTTCTTTTCTTCTACTGAGTTTAGGCTTAGATTGTTCTTCTTTTTCCAATTCCATAAGATCTCTTGTGAGATTGTTGATGCGCTCTCTTTCTGTTTTTCGAATGTAGGCATCTAACGCGATGAATTTTCCTCTCAAAACTGCTTTTGCAGTATCCCACAGGTTTTGGTAGCTTGTGTCTTCATTGTTGTTATGCTCAAGGAAGTTAATGATTTCCTGTTTTATTTCTTCCTGCACCCATCTGTTATTCAACAGAAGATTGTTTAGTTTCCATGCCTTTGAGTGGGGTCGAGCATTTTTGTTAGAGTTGAGTTCCACCTTTAGTGCCTTATGATCTGAGAAGATACAAGGTAAAATTTCAATTCTTTTTATTCTATTGATATTTGTTTTGTGTCCCAGGATATGATCAATTTTGGAGAATGTTCCATGGGGTGACGTGATGAGAAGAATGTATATTCTTTATCTTTGGGATGGAGTGTTCTATATGCGTCTATCAAGCACAGTTGTTCTAGGGTCTCATTTAAGTCTCTTATATCCTTGTTTAATTTCTGTTTAGAGGATCTGTCCAGCTCTGTAAGAGGAGTGTTAAGGTCCCCTGTTATTATGGTATTATCAGATATCATATTGCTCAGACTGAGTAAGGTCCGTTTCAAGAATCTGGGAGCATTTAAATTGGGTGCATAGATATTTAGAATTGAAATGTCTTCTTGTTGTATTTTTCCCTTGACCAATATAAAGTGACCATCTTTGTCTTTTTTGACTTTAGTTGCTTTAAATCCACATGTATCTGAAAATAAGATTGCAACTCCTGTTTTCTTCTGAATTCCATTTGCCTGAAAAATTGTCTTCCAACCCTTGACTCGGAGCTTTAATTTGTCTTTTGAAGCCAGGTGTGTTTCTTGCAGACAGCAAATGGATGGCTTGTGTTTTTTAATCCAGTCAACCAATCTATGTCTCTTCAGTGGGGAATTCAAGCCATTAACATTTATTGAGATAATTGATAAGTGTGGTAGTATTCTATTCGTCTTATTTTGTGAGAGTCCATTGCTTAGTTTTGTCTTTTGCATCAGTGTGGAGGTTTGGTCTGTCCTTTAATTTCTGAGTTCTTACTTTGCTGCTGATCCATTGTGGTGGTCAGTGTGCAGAACAGGTTGAAGTATTTCCTGTAGAGCTGGTCTTGTTGTGGCGAATTTCCTCAATGTTTGTATATCCGTAAATGATTTGATTTCTCCGTCAATTTTGAAGCTTAGCTTAGCAGGGTACAGAATTCTGGGCTGGAAATTGTTCTGTTTAAGTAGATTAAAGGTAGATGACCATTGTCTTCTTGCTTGAAAAGTTTCATTAGAGAAGTCTGCGGTCAATCTGATGGATTTGCCCCTGTAGGTCAACTGGCCCTTACTCCTGGCAGCTTGCAGAATCTTTTCTTTTGTCTTGACTTTGGACAGGTTCATCACAATGTGTCTTGGAGAAGTTCAGTTAGAGTTGAGGCAACCTGGGTTCCGATAGCCCTCTGAAAGCAGTGTGTCAGAATCTTTGGTGATATTTGGGAAATTTTCTTTTATAATATTCTCTAGTATGGCTTCCATTCCTCTGGGGCATTCTTCTTCCCCTTCTGGAATTCCTATAACTCGTATGTTGGAACGCCTCATAAAGTCCCATAATTCTGACAGTGAACGTTCTGCTTTCTCTCTCTTCTTTTCTGCCTCTTTTACTATCTGAGTTATCTCAAAAACTTTGTCTTCTACCTCTGAAATTCTTTCTTCTGCATGGTCTAACCTGTTGCTGATACTTTCCATTGCATCTTTAAGTTCCCTGATTGACTGTTTCATTTCCTTCAGCTCTGCTATATCCTTTTTATATTCCTCATATCGTTCATCTCTGATTTGATTCTGTTTTTGGATTTCCTTTTGGTTATTTTCCACTTTATTAGCAGTTTCCTTCATTGTTTCCATCATTTCTTTCATTGTTTTCAACATGTGTATTCTAAATTCCCTTTCTGTCATTCCTAACATTTCTGTATAGGTGGAATCCTCTGCAGTAGCTACCTCATGGTCCCTTGGTGGGGTTGTTCTGGACTGGTTCTTCATGTTGCCTGGAGTTTTCTGTTGATTCTTCCTCATGGGTGATTTCTTTTATCTGTTTCCTTGCCCTAATTTTCCTTTCACTTCCTCTTGCTCTTTAAGTTCTCGTGCCTGTGGACTCTCTGGGCAAAACCAATCACTCCTGTGTCTCCAATAGAAAAGACCTCAAGTCCTCAGGTGTTGACAAGGTTCTTGTTGGTTTCCTATCTCTGGGAGCCAGCTGTGATCAGACTTGAGGCTCCATGGACACTTCAGGCATCCTGCTCTCGAAGCCCCCACTCCTGCAAGCTGTCATCAGTTACAAAAGCCTCAATGTGAGTGAATTTACTGCTTTGGTTTCCAACCAGATATCTGACTGAGAACAGGCTTCGACTATATTATATTTTTGTCTTTGTTTTAAAATATACTCCTTCTACTTAAAAAAAATAAAAAGATTGACTGTAAAACAGTCTCAGGCAGGTATTTCAAGAGATGATACAGAGGAAGGCGGTGTTATCAAAGTAGATGTCAGCCCCCTTTGTGTTATTGCCCCTAAAAATCTATTAGTGGTGCCAGGTGTGGTGGCTTACACCTGTAATCCTAGCACTCTGGGATGCTGAGGTGGGAGGATCACTTGAGCTCGGGAGCTTGAGACCAGCCTGAGCAAGAGTGAGTGAGACCCCCATCTCTATTAAGATTAGAAAATTATTGGAACGATGTGGCTGGAGTATATAGTTCCATCTACTAAGGGTGTTAAGGCAGAAGGATCACTTGAACCCAGGAGTTTGATGTTGCTGTGAGCTGGGCTGACATGACAGCACTCTAGCCTGGGGCAACAGAGTGAGACCATCTCAAAAACAGCAAAAAGGAAAGACCTTCTAGTGGGACGAGATGTGGAGGTGATGTTGATGATCTTTACCCTGTGTAGGCCTAGCCTAATGTGTGTGCTTGTGTCTTAGTTTTTAACAAAAACTTAACAAAGAGGTTTAAAAAGTAAAATAGAAAATAAAAAATTTTAAATAGAAAAAAGCTTACAGAAAAGGAATATAAAAGGACTCATTCTTGTACAGCTGTACAATGTGTTTATTTTAAGCTAAGTGTTATTACAGGGTTGAAAAGTTTTACAGAATTAAAAAGTTTATAACATTAAAAAGTTATAGTAAGCTAAAGTTAATTTATTATTGAAGAAGGAAAAATATTTTTTTGCCATCTATGCAAACAAAAATGAGAAATTAACCATAGCATCCAAAGAAAAGTAGGGGAATAAAACATCATTATATATTTAATTTATTTTTGTCATCTTATAATCTTGTATTTCAAGAACAAGAAAAATTAAATCAATCAAAATCCTCATACTTAGTTTAAAAGATGGTATATAGAGTAGATTATCTGTTACCATTGATAAGAGATCAGCAATATAAAAAAGAAAAGAATGACTCTCTGTTTTGACTGAAAATAATAGGTCAGCATAATTAAATGATCTAACTTGATCTTGAACTGACATTTCAAATTGATCTTAACCAGCCAAGCCTTTGAAGTTCCACTGTGACATAATTTTAATACTGGGGCTTTCAAGAGCTTTCTAAATAGGCCAGCATCTCTTATAATCTTCAGGCTGTCACTGGATATTTGGGATATTTGTTGGGAAGAGCAGGTGTCCTTTTGAACCTTCTCCTTTGAAAAACAAAAACAAAAAACAAACAGTAATTCCACCTGATGGTGGAATGTGACAAGCCTAGAATTATCAATGGCATGGGAAGAAAAATAACCAAATGGAATGTACTCTTGATAGTACATTGAGTCAAGACCTTTTCATTTCTTAAACCATAACAATAATAATTTACATGTTGAAATAGTGGCTTCTATCCAACTGGGATACCCTCTTGCAATGTTCTAGTTGAATTTGCATGTAATTCTATAATGACTGGACCCTTAGCCAAGATACATAGATTCAAGATAACTAAAAAGAAAAAAGAAAAACCCTTCTAGTGGGTGAGGAGATTGGCTGATGTTATGGAGAAATTATTCATGACACTTTTCAAAGACAGTAAGAAAAACTTTACTCAATGGGTGACTATCACAATAGGTATAAGAGCTATTGCAGTGGGGTCTTGCAGGTGGGGAGGGTGATTGAGCTCAACTCTGAATACATCATGGGGATATTTAGTGGGAATTCATAGCTAAGGAGAGGGGTAGCTCTCCGTGGATGGAATATCAGAGATAGGGAGCAATTTTGGATAAACTGACTAACCTAAGAGGATTCTTGTTAAAGGCCATCCAGGATTGAAAGTGGTTCAGTGATGTATCCAGAGACAAAACCAGGAGAAGTTCAAGTCAAGTTTAATGAAAGGGGACTGAAACCTGCCTGGGTAAAGATGGCGGTTGCACTGAGAGTGGCTGGAGGGTAGGTTTTATACTGGACACAGTGGGAGGAAGATTGCCCAGGTTCCTGAAAGCCTTTGGCTGGCTAGGGTCTTTCCAGCAGAACTCTTGAGGTGGGGCCAGGTAGGCCTTTTGTTCTGGAAAGGGAGGTAGGAGAGGGTTTAGGCACTTAAAAAAGATGATCAGACATACCTCAGGAGGATAGTGGAAGAAAAAAAAAACCTGATTAGATATCAGGGGTGACCAGATGGAAGGTGGAGGATTCTAGACCAAACCAGCTTAGCAGTATTTTTGCCAAAATTGAACAATGCAGAGATGAACACAGAAGTCCAAAAGTCAAGATCTATTTTAAAAGTAGAGTTGGGTAAGGAGAGAATCTTTGTCACTGGAAATGAGGAATTGAATAGAAAAGTAGGAGTTAGAGAATGGCCAGTGATCTTTGGGATTTTTCCCTGGAGTGACCTGAGAGAAATGGCCTCTTTTTAGGGTGTTAGGAAGATGTCTGGTTACTTCAAGTAGCCTGAGTTTATGAGTTTTGTTTAGGGGAGCCACTTGAAAAAGTTTTACGTTTCTCAAAGTTCAGAATATATGCATATGGGATTTATTTCAAGCTGGGAATCAAAGAGGAAGGAAGCAAGAAAGGAAAGCAAGGCTTCTTGGGGCAGTAGACAGAGGCACACACTGTATTGATTCTGGGTGATTGCTTTGGCCCTAGGAATAGTTACAATCCCATATTCTTGAATCAAAGGACCCAAGTTCAAATCCTGGCCTGACACATTCTAGCTGTATCTTGAGCAATTTACTTAAGCCTCCCCACACCTCATTTACTCGTGCCTAAACTGGGGACAGGAATACTACCTACTTGGGACGGTTTTTCTGCAAGTTAAGTCAAATAATGCAAACAGAGCACCTGACTAGCATAATGGCTAACACGGAGAAAGTCACCAATGATGTTAGAATCATCAAAAATATGCTTCTGCAAAGCCTGTACTCTGGGGTTCCGTGAATTGTACACAGCCAGTTAGTGCTCATCAAACAACTAGCTATGTGCAATACATCTGATGACTTACAGCTAAGGGAGGGAAATGAAGAACAATCAAATATGTGGAGCTTAATGTAGAGAATTTTAGCCTTTAAAGAGAGATCTTAAATTCTTAGATCAGGAAGAATTTCTTAAATCTTAAATTCTTAGATCAGAAAGATATCATTAGGAGAAATTGACAGTTTTCTATTTGAGGTTCACTGGTATTTTGTCATGTGCTTTATAGTATAAATGGTAACCATGCTTAACATGTTTCTCTATATTTAGACAAACCATAAAGACTGGTCTCATTGGTTGACAGAAGGTGCCTCCTAGGAGGTGACAGAGAGGGTGGCCTGCCTCTTTGCCTAGTGCACCCCAGTCCAGTGCCCACAGCTCAGCTCGCAACTCTTTGGAGGGAGTAGCTACAGACACTGAAGAAGCTGATTATATGGGAGAACAAACTCCTGCCTTAATGTAGGTAGTCACGGAGGAAGTCCGTTAGGAAATAAGATAATTAAAAAAAAAAAAGAAATAAGATAATTGTAGTAGGTAAGATTGAGACAAGTGTCAAGGAGAAAAACAATCTGTGCAGAGGGATAAGAAGTGTCATGGTGGGAACAGGATTGCCACTGCGGGAACCATGGTCAGGGAAGGCTTCCCGGGGATGACGTTTGAGGGGATGACGTTTGAGGAAAGACCTGAATGAATGCAATGAGGGAGTGGTTCACGTGGTGTTGAAGACGGGATGATTCAGGCAGAGGGAATGGGCTGGAGAGTGCTAGACAGGTTCAAAGAACAAACAGTAAGCAGGCCAGTGTGGCTTGTGCTAAGTGAGCCAGAGGGAGAGTGGGGTGAGATGAGGTCATTCCTCCCAGAACCTTGGCCTGCCACGGACTCCAGGGAACATGGGGCCTCCCTCCCCTCGAGGGTCAGCAGCTCAGGAAACACATGGTGTTAGCACCCTTGGCAGGGGCACCAGAGCTCTCTGAGTGGGCACCACCAGCAGCTACCCTCCAGATGGGCATGATGTCGTGGAGACTGATGGGCAGTTTTGTGAGACAGCCCCTAGGGTCTCAGTGCACACTGGGTGAGGCTGAGAGGGCAGCTCAGGTTCCCGTGAGCACCTGGAAACAAAAGAGTCTAGAGTTTGGGCTACTCAGTTACCCATAGCCTTGTAAGTGCCTGGAAATGTATCAGACTGTGCAACTGACTGCTAACCCTGACTATTAATTGCAAATATCAGTTTGCATTGCTAAGCCTTTCTTCTTTCCTTATCTATGCAGTTTTGGAACATTGTAGACGTGTGATCTGCTTTGGCATGTCACCCCTTGGTCCCTTGCCCCTTTCTTTAGTATCTGTGAATGTTAACCAACATGAAGCAAAGTGGTTTATGAAATAAACCTATATACTGTAGCAAAAAAAAAATGTGAAACACTCTGAAATAAACCCAAAAGATGATTGGGTGTCTTCAACGAACCCTGGGAGTTTTCTGACACACCCATCTGGGTTGTCTGATTCTATGGGGCCTCTAGGTCTTTCCCTGTCTCTGAGCTATTTAAGATCCAGTGAATTTTTCTGGTGCAGATTCAATTCATGTTTCTACCCTACCATGAAAGAAGCCAGTTTTTCATGTTTTAACCAAATTCATTTTAACATTCCCACTGGCCTATGTTTGTGTCTGCTTTTTGGATTCTCCTTTAACTTGGTTTTAATAACTTAGTGGTTTCCTTATTAGTTAATGAGGTAAATAAAACTTTTCATTCTGTATTTCATGAGAATAGTGATTTTGCTTTTTAAAAATGATTATCTTTGAGCCATACTTTATAGTTATATCTCTTAACCTAAATGATAAAGAAAATCCCCAAAGATCATATACAAATGCAAAAATTAAATATAATCATTTTCCTGCTGCACTAAGTCACTCATTTCTGTGGTTTCAGGGGTGAGTTCTCAGGTGTCTTCATAACTGAGAGATAAATAATAAATTATAAGTCATTCCCATCCTTTGAGATAAATTTCTATTCATATGTCTTTAGAATTTTCTTTTTGCTTTTCATTGTCTTTTTATTTATTATCTTAGTTTATTGTTGTGCACATGATTTAACTTTTTTCCTGTAAGAACAATGTGTTTTTCAACTGAAATTAATTTAATTGAAAATTGGGGGAAGCGCCTGTGGCTCAAGGAGTAGGGCGCTGGTCCTATATGCCGGAGGTGGTGGGTTCAAACCCAGCCCCGGCCAAAAAAAAACACAAAAAAAAAAAAAAAAAAAAAATTGGAAGGTTAGAAATGATATGTTTCTCTCCCAAGGCTCTTCAGATAAGAGTTTGCTCAAGCACCATACATTATACTGCAGCCTTCTGCTCAGCCAATTGATACGGTCCACATGTGATAGAACCTAGATGTGTGATCTGTAACACACACAAGAGAAAGTCAAATAAAACAGCACTCACACTGGCAGTGTTCTTCACCACTCTAGAAAAATGAGGAAATTCTTCACCTCTGTACTAGAAAAATGACGGTTTTCATAGCAATTTGAGTTCCCTACTCATTCCCACTTCATGCTACTGGATTTCTTTTTCTTAGAGAATTAATTAGTCTCTTATTTCAAAAAGGCGTAATGCTTATCACCTGCCAGTGAATAGGAGGCCAACTCCTCAAAAAGTGTCCATTTTAAAAGTCGTTTCTGGCACACAATAGAAATACCAGGTATAATAAATGATAGTTCAGAATATGCATGCCATTGGTGCCTTATTCCCTGATAGGAAGAAGAGGTTAAAGCAGGTTTCGCTGGGTTTTCCATGGGTGTACATGAGAGGAGGATGCCACGGATACATCTTGGCATAAAGACATTTTTGTCTCCCTTTAACTTTTCTTCCCTCTGTGATCATTAAGAAATTATCAGCTAGGCCCATGTATCATCATTCTGTCTTTCATAAGGTTATTGGGACTTGCCCTCTGGAAGCTAAGTTACAGTTAGAGAAGGGAACAAATAGAAAATGGAAATATAGAACTGTGATATCATCAAATTGCTCATGTGAATGAAGGCTCTAACAAAGGAAATGGTTGACCTTCTGCATAAAGAGTTTGTGATAATGTAAGGTTGCCACATCTTTGAGAATATTGGGGGCTTCTGATCCCATGGATTGCTTTTTCTTAAAGTGAATGCATGGTTTGCCTTATTATGAAGAGGAAATCTTGTGACATTTACAACTTGCAGAAAATTTTCGTTAGTTCATTTATTTTGTCTAAAGTTAATCTGTATTACTTGGATTTCCTCTTCTGGAGCAATATTTTACTCAAAGTATAAATCTGTTAGTCACTTAGGTTCCAGAGGTGGATGAACATCTGTGGCATGTACAGGGTGGCCATAACGTTTGTTTGCAATTTAAAATAGTGTGCTTAAAATTGCACATGAACTTTATGGCCATCCTGCATATTGTCACTACCCTAAGTTGGGTTCATGGTAAATGTCACTTTCCGGTCATGGGGCTGTTTGATGCTAGACTTCAGACTCCTTCTGAACACATTTGTCTGTATGAATTTATCAGAGTTGGTTTGTGAGATGAAACGTATTTCCAATTCTAAGGCTTGAATAGAGATTTAAGTCTCAAATCCCTTACTTATTGATGTTTTTCTCTGTCTCTTAAAACTTTATCTCTGCTAAAATCCTCCAAACTGTGATGATCGGTGTTTGAAAATATCTAATCCAGCTGGAGAAAAATGACCATGGGATTAACATAAACCCCTCTTCAGGCACCAACAATATCACAAATCTTTCTAATCTCTGAAAGAAAATCTTTAGCAGCAGGAACTCTATAATAGCAAACAACCTCCTGGCTTCACTTCTGCCAAGAAAATTCAAACTAATCCAGATATCAACAAATCTAGGTGTCACTTCACCCCACGAAAGATCAGCACTGAGTTCTTGAATAAATCGTGCTATAAAAAGTATTTGTTTACTAAACTTTTATCATTCTCTTTCATTAAGCAGCCATGTCATTATATTTAAAATACAATCTGGATATATTTTCAGGTTCCAAGAGCCCAAGGCAGCATCAGCATAGCTAGTCAATAATTGGCCCAATATGTTATTTCAGATCATAGCAATAGTCAAACTAGTTTTGGTTCTAAAGACAAAATAAAACAAACAAATTTGCAGTTGCTGGTGTGGCTATGGAGGGAAGGGAACACTTTTGCATTGCTGGTGGGACTGCAAACTAATACAACCTCGGTGGGAACTAAAAATCAACCTTCCATTTAATCCCATAATGCCATTACTAGCATCTACCCAGAAGAACAAAAATCATTTTACCACAAGGACATTTGTGTCAGAACGTTTATTGCAGCTCAGTTCACAATTGCCAAGATGTGGAAGCAAGCCAAGTACCCATCAACCCATAAATGGATTAACAAACTGTGGTATATGTATACCATGGAATACTACTATTCAGCCATAAAAAAATGGAGATTTTACATCTTTTGTGTTTACATGGATGGAGTTAAAACGTATTCTTCTTAGTAAAGTATCTCAATAATGGGAAAAATGTATCGAGTGTACTCAATACTAATGTGAAACCAATATATAGACAACTACATGCCCACACAAAAGAAAAAACACAAGTATAGTTTAGCAAGGGGGAAGGGAGAGAGAGGCGAGGGAAGGAGGGAGGAGGGAGGGCAACTGGCCGGATCTCACTAATGTGCACAATGTGAGAGTGTTCAGCATACCCCACAACTTGAACTTTACCTTAGAAATGAAAAGAATATAACCTAAACATTTGTACCCTTCTATTAATCTGAAATTTAAAAAACAATTAAGGAGCTCCAAAAAACTCACTAATCAAGGTATTTTAAAAAAGAAAACAAAAAAGAAAGCAAAAAAAATCCCATGATGATGAACAAATATGAAAATTTTAAATAAAGATTAGTGTGACTAATAAAAACAAAAACAAACAAAAATGAACAAACAAAAACAACAAACAGCCATTGAATCTTTTCATTTTACCTGGAGTTGTAGCATTGTGGAAACCCAGTGTGTGCTATAAGTCAGGGGAGCCAGGCCGAAACCAGTATAGGTCTCAATTAATTAAAAACCAAGCTCTTGTCAAATCATTCCCTGTTCCTTTATAGTCTTCCAGACTCTGTCCATCTCCAGCTACTCCCTTTGGCTCCTTGTTCACAGAGATTTCAACTTATTCCACTTTTCTTTCCAGTCTCATTACATGCACCTCTCCTTTCTCTCCCCCTTCCCCCAGGCTAGAGTTCTCCATGTCACTTCTTATACTCTGGGCCTGTTGTGCAGCCAAATTGATTTTCAGGGCAATCCATATGGAGATTCTAGAAGCACAGAGGTGTTTGGAAAATATGACATTGGTTTGCAAGAAGATCTAGCCTAAAACCACACGTTTTGACATAAAACACTTCTGTGCATAGTTGGATTGTTTTTCTGAAAATCCAAGTCAAGTTTTATATATCCATGGGGATAAGGGGAAGGCCTAAAAGTAATGCCATCATTCTTCAAACACCACTGTATAAAATACAGGAGCATTCTGGAACATATATTAGAGCCATATTTAAGAGTCAGCTTCTTCCTCCATCATCAACAGATAAGCCATCTTTCTGGATTGTTCCCCACTGAAGCAAGGTGAAAGTTCATCGCATCCAATACAGAGTTTGGTTCATTTGGCTATTTGATGCCAAACAGATGGTTGACTGACTGGTTGAAAGCAAAATGTAACCAGTTATCTTTAAACCTTGTACACCCCATCTCTGCTCCCATTGATCCTTCTTTGAACAAGGTTGTCTTCTTCAGAGTAGTTCCTCAGAATGTCTGTTGTCTCTCTCTCTTTTTTACATCAATCAGCCTGAAGAATCTTAGAAAAAAATTAAAATTAAAAAAAAAATGCATCAAGCTCTCTTTAAACTCAAGTCTCCTACGATCTTTTTATACAATATAAAAGATGGACCCATAGCACCTGCATTACCTCGGAGCTGATTGGAAATGCAGACTGGTAGGCCCTATTTAGAGTTCACATTTTAACATGATCCCCTGGGGGAATCTAATCACATTAAAGTTTGAGAAACACTAGATTTAGGAAGACTAACAGTTTTCCAGAGCATGTTCGTAAGTGAAGCAAAGGGTTCAAACTTGTGTGGCGTGAAGGATGAGAGAGAGTGGAAAGTGCCTGAGCTTCGAGTCCGATACACCCAGATTCAGATCTTGGGTCTTCTTCCTCTAGCTCTGGGCATGTAGATGATCTGGGATAGCTAAGATTTCATTCTAGCATCTATATATTGTAACTTGTTATGAAACTATTTCTTTTTGGTGAGAATTAAATGGGATTTACCCCCACCCCGCCAGCAGCTGGTACCTAATACATGTTAATCTCTTCACCCACCACCTATGTGCCTCCCCTCATTTTTCATGGCTTTGTCTTTTGAGCATCCCAAATCATTCAGAGCATGATTGTGTACTTTTTACATCTTCAGACATGGTTTCAATGTTTCTAAATATATATGTCTGGAAAAAGTAACATAAATAGCGCAGTTCATAAAATATCAACTGTTTAGAGATTTTGATCAAAAACACTGGAGAGTTCTGATAGCATTGGAATGAACTTATTGATGAAATCAGCCCATGTTCTAATATTCTGCCTTCCTGTAATTTAACTGACAAATAGGCTGTAGGCCAAATGGTGACATGGATGAAGAATATTTTTGCTATCTTCCGGACTCTTGGGCCATCACATTCTTTGCATTTCCGAGCCCAATCACTGCCTCTATATCACACCTCAACGTCCAGAAGCTGCCTGTGGGGCTGATTCTGACAGCCTCATGCTGTCACTCTTCTCCATCTGATTATTTCTCTCCAACAAAAAAGACCTATTCCAAATTCGGTACTTTCTTATGTCAAAGTCAGGTGCCCATTATGCTTTAGAGCAGTGGGCTCCAAAATGCGATTTCTGGATCACTAGTAGCATCAGCTGGGTGCTTGTTAGAAAAGAAATTCCCAGTGCTCCACACTGGACTTGAAGAATCAGAACCTGCAGGGTGAGAGCCCAGAATTTTGTGTTTTAATAAGCCCTCCAGATGGTTGTGGTGTCCTCAAGTGTGGGAACCAACTATATTAGAATGGACGAGACTGTGGGACTGGGTACGCAGCAGGCTTTTCCAGCTGTAATAGTCCCCGAGACATCATCTGCTTTGTTCGTTTTCTTCCCCAGTTGCATACTTGGAATCACCCATCAATTTTAAAAGATACTGCTACTTAGGTCTCAGCCCTGGAGAATAGAATTGTGTGGCCTGGGGTGTGGCCTAGGCACTGGGATTTTTCTTATTCCCCACATGATTCTAAAGTACAGCCAGAGAGAGCTGAGACCAAAGATCACCACCACTCCTGGAAGCATATTCAAATCACTGGGGAGCTCTAACAGTACCACACTGGCTATATTTAGACCCTATTCCAGACCAATTGAAAGTAAATCTCCTAGGGCCTGAGCATCTGTACATTGTCAAAAGTTGCCTAATACATGAGGAGGTAGAGGATCCCTTGTCATATTTAATGCCTCACTTGATAAGCAAGAATACAGGAAACATTCCTCCCCTCAAGTCCAGGCTCAAGGGTCCTTGCCTGCTAATGGCCCTGCTCCTCCTCCAGGGCATTCACACCTTAACTAGGACACTCAAGCAAGGCTAGAGAATCCCAGGCCCTTTAACAGCCTTTGGAGACACCTGGGGGTCTGGGACCTTCCCCCACCATCCCTACCCTGGACAAGCTGCCTCAGGGAAGCCCTTGTAAAGTGTGCTCATGGCAGTTGGTAGGAGGTCCCAAATTCACACTATGATCATTGTTGGAGTACTTTTTTCATTGATTTAATAAGTTTTTTTGCTTTACCCCATAGGATTTATAAAAGTAGGAGAAAGGATTTCTGCAACAGGGTCTAAGGCAGCTTTAAAATGCCACAAGCCTCATTCCTAGGACCACAAAAGTGCTTTTGCCTGGATAAATGTCATCCTAGACCTAGGGCATCACCAGGATTATAACGTTATTGAATTTTCCATCTCTAATTTGCATGTTGTAAAAATAAACTAAAGGTTTTATACAAAAATTAGTTCTGAGGTGACTGGACAGATTTTTCCAGTTTGCATTAAGCCAGTGTGTCCTCTGGTAAGGGAAAGGAAAGATAATACCTTGCCTGGAAGCTGGAAAAGACATCACCTGAATGTCTTCCTGCTCTGGACAAGGTGAAAGCAGACTCCTTTCAAGAAAGGCTTCCTTGTCCTAGCCTCTTCCTTTATGTCATTTATATCCCAAGCAATGTGCAGTTCCCATCGGAAATGCCTATCAGGGTTTGGTACCCTAGTTAAGTTCTTATGACCATTTAAAAGCACCCCTGCTTCAACGCTTGTTAGCTCTGTGACCTTGAACATGTCGACCTCTCTGGCTTGAGTTCTTGAGAGGACTGTGTGAGTGATCGCAGGTTTTAGAGCACTCAGGGCCTGGCGTGCCATAATCGATATAAATATTTCATGTTTTATTACCATCAAGCACATTTCCTATTGCCATCTCCTCCAAACTTAAGGAAAACAAATGGCTATCAGTAGCCTCTTCGTTAAACGTAAAACAAGAAATCTACTATATGTCAAAATCATTAACTAATAAACATTGCAGACTAGTAACTAACCCTACAACTGAGACTTAGTTTCTATTTCATCAATTACCTTAGTGACTCTCTAAACTTCCACATAAATTTTCATGACATAACCAGAAGTAGACACTTGTTCGAGGTCTGATGAACTGCCAGGCTGGTGGGAAACTCCAGTTCTAGCCCTCTGAACTCCATTTAGTTGCCCTGAGATTTATCTTCAGCCAGGGTGGCCAAACATTCTGGTGTGCCTGGAACAGAGGGACACGTTTTTTGCTTCCCTTCAGCCTGTGGCCAGCTGGGCCCTTATTTCTTGGCAGAGGCAGGTTGGTATGGCAGTCTGCTCTACCTCAGGTCTTTAATACTAAGATACCCAAAGACCTAGCAATGACCAGCCTACATAGCAGAAGGGGTCAAATTCGCTACATTGGAATTACAAGAACGGAATAGATGAAGGCTAGCCTCAGAAAATAAATACGGGGAAACAGGACTGTTCTCTCTAATTATCTAGCTATTGAATATAAAGAGACCCCTTTATCCCTCTGAGTTTCAGTTTTTTTATTTGGTAAAATGAGTGTGAGATAATGTTGCGCACACGCTAGGCTGATCGGATAACATACGGGTATAAGGAAGCAAGGTGTGTTCCCTGTGAGTGCTTACTGCTGACAGGCCCTGAGCTAGAAGCCCGTTTGCCCCGTTTACTCATTCTTTCACCTTTGCCGAATTTCCTCCCCTCTCGGAGCCGCCTTTTCTCATCAGTGAAGTTGGGAATCCCAGCCTCCCCCTGGCGGAGCTTCCTCACCCACCTGAGGCACGGACCACAGGGACTCACACTCATCGCCACCTCAGCCCTGTCACAGGGACAGCGTCTATAGTGGGAGGAGTCCCCCAGGGGATTTCTGGTGGGCAAGAAAAGAAGTTTCAAACCATGGATGCACATTAGAATCACTTGAGGAAGCTTAGACAAAAATACCACTATCTAGGGGAGGCTGACTCCAGACCAAGGGAATCTGAATCTCAAAGGGAAGACCCAGTGTCACTTTTTTAAAGTTTTCATTGGATTCTTTTGTCATTCACAAGTGTGATGTTTGGGTTTTCACACTTGTGTGTGAGATGTGCCACTTTGTTAAGATATTGGCATGCTACCTAGCTTATGTGACAGAAAAATAAAGTTTCCATGGGCTGGAGGGAGGGCACACAGCTGCCCCAAAGAGTAGGCATCTCCAGTGTACTCAGTACTAACAGGAAAGCAATATAGAAACAACTACATGCCCACACAAATGACAAAATGTAAATATAGTCTAGCTAGGGGGAGGGGGAGAAGGGGAGTGGGGAGGGAAATTCTGGGAGGAGGGAGGGTGATTGGCGGGATCTCACCTAATGTGCACAATATGTGAGGGTGTTCAGTATGCCCTGGGTGAAGGACTCAACTACAACTTGGACTTTACCTTAGAAGTGAAAATGTAACCTAAAAATGTGTACCCTCATATTAATTTGAAATTAAAATAGAGCAGACATTAAGAGATACAGCTATTTCATTGGCTCCAGACCCATCCTGAAGACAGAGAGAATCTGCGTCAAAGTCTCGCCTCTGGGCATAGCATTCATCAGTTCAGCCTGCTCATCCTGGCAGGTCTGTGAACAGGAGCTTACGCTGCTTCCTTTTTTCCAGACATTCCATTTCTTTAGTCAGTCCTTGAGAAGGAAGCCCTTGGCTTGCCCTCAGGATGGCTCATGCCCATGTCTCTATGAATGTATGTTCTGAAATTACTCTGGAACCTCCTCCCTCCTGAGGATGCCCTTTGGGGGCAGCAGGATGGGGTGTCCAGCCAGCTGGGTCTAGAGGAAGGGCCTGGCCAGCTGACCTCTCAGCTACTCAGACCAGGCCTGAAACATGCACATTATTTCCTCACTTTGGTTTTCAAGCAGTTTAACCGGAGGACCTGAGGATAGGCCTGGCTCTGATCAGTCCAGGCTTCACGTGGGCAGAGTGTGGTTTGCTGCTCAACACCTTTCCATTCTCTGCCTTCTTTGGCACTCTCAAAAGTGACTAGCTTCTCAGGTAACCCAGGAAACAATGGAAGTGGTGAAATCAAAGATTTCCCAAAGCTCTATTAAAGGCTCGCCACTTTGCAACACTAGGCTTTGGGTGATATGTAGCTATGTGGAGAATAAGTGATTTTCAAAGTCTTTTTAGTTATCAGGGGGAGGGAGCCTAGGTTTAATCATGACCTCTTGGAGGGAAAAGGGCCATAGACACCATTTCAAACAACTTAGAGGCTGTCGAGGGCTGACTGCCCTAGCCTTGTGGTGGGCTTGATTGACCAGTAGAGCCTCATTCCCCATTCTGAGTCCAAAGTGACTTCTGCTAAATACCACAGTCTTTACTAAAAAGCTTCTAGAACTTACTAGGGATCCACGAGCCACTTGGTTCTGCATCTTACTGTGGGAGAAGAGATACCATAACTTCTTCATGTTCTCCAAGTGGTCTTTGATACAAAATTGATAAATAACCATTTTTCTGGCCCTTTGCAATATAAGCAACTTACTTTAAAGTTTCATTCATAATGATTAGTAGACATATGTGTGGGGCATATGTAAGGAGATAATTATTACATTACTGTGCCAATTCTGCAAGTCAAAAGTATGACATGTTGAGTCATTGGAGTCTTTATACCATAATGTATTGTATTTCTGCCACTACAAACAATTGTTGGGAAATTCTTAGGGTTATATAATGTCCGTTCCAATATGATCTAGGAATTATTTACAAAGTTAACATAACATTTCACCAGCCACATATGCAATCTTTCCCCTGAGAAGTCTCTACAGGTTTCCTAGAATATTAGAAAGCTCATAATAAATATTTTGTTCAGTAATTGAAATGTGTTTTGTTACTATGAATATAGCAGGCCAAACTTGAGAAGGCTGTAGCACAAGTAAACATTGGGTGGCTACTTGGACAAGATCAGGGACTATCTACTTTGGCCTCACTTTGCTATCCCCTGGGAAGTTTTAAATAAAGACTGATTCTGTAGTCCTACCCCAGAGATTTTGGGTCAATTGATCCAGAGTATGGTCTGTGTGTCAGCATTTTTTTATTTTGAAATAATTATAGACTTTTACGGGAAGTTGCAGAGATAATACAAAGAGGTCCCTTGAACTGTCTACTCAGCTTTCCCCAGTGGTAACTTCTCACATAACTGTAGCCCAACATCACAGCCAAGAAACTGACATGGGAACAATAATATTATCTAGAAGACCACAGAACTTATTTAGATTTTACAAGTTTAAGCTTCAGGACTCTTTAAAACTCCCCAGATGATTCTACTAAATAGTCACAGTTGAAAACTTTTGTCCAAAGTGCTGTTTAAGCTTCCCTCTGCTCACGGTTAAGGGATTCTGTACACATTTATGCATACACATAGTAAAACTACACTACAGTACACACACGTGTAAATTAGACTACATCAGACATACACCTCCTAAACACTTGAGACCTTCACTAACAGATTACACGATTAAAGTGACTGACATTTAAAATCAAACTTAACTGGCGGAAAACTGCAGTTCACAATTGTACAAAGTATATCCTGGCTTAGATCCTATGTCAAATAAAAGATGTCTGCCATACCTGAGAAAGTAAATGAGGGTTTATGACTCCCAGAATTAAAGTCCATATCATTAGTGAGAAGAAAATTCCATGGGTTTTGAAAATGTCATTTCTACACACAATTTAGGCTTTAAAATCTGATGACATGGTGAGAAACTTCTTGCATGCATAATTGTGTATATAAAATTCCCGTTTATCATGCTCCAGATGCATGTAAACAGCTGCTGTTCTCTGTAAATAAATCAGTGTTGCCTTCTCTGCCGCCTGGGAAATTAAACACTGTCCTGGGCAAGTTTCCATACTTTTCCTCTTCAAAAAGAGTTGCAATAGGTATTAATCAGTGAAGCAGTGAGAGTAATGAATAACCCTTTTATCTCATCCTAGCATCTTCTCTCCAATATTAACGGTGAGGTTCAGTAGGGACATTTGTAACCATAACAAGCTCCAAGCTGAACTTGCGTGAGTATAAAAACTTGCCCTCACCTTATTCAAAAAAGATTTCTCCATCTCTGAAATGAAACTTCCATCAAGATAATGGGTGTGTGCTCTTCTGGGATTTATTGACTGAGGATTGCCCGCGCATAACCCGTCGGATTCCACCTGTTCCTGCAGCACCCGTGCTGTAGTCTGTGTACTGATAGCACACTATCTTTGGTTTCAGGTATGGAATGGGTGACTCTTGTCTTCAGAGGGCTCCCCAGACTCCCTTTCTGAATGTTTTCTTCCTTTTCAGTGACAGAGCCTGTCTCCCTGGTCCCTCCAAGGTACTTAGTGTCCCCACGCTACCCTGACAACTTCCTGCTCCTGGCTGGGAGCCTGGATCTCCCAGGGGAATTTTACTTGGATGATTTCCATAAAGTTATGGAGTACAATGAATGTTTGAGTCAGAGTTTTGAGAATATTCTTTCTACCTGACTTTCTGGGGACATGGCATTTACAGGAGCCCAGCAAGGCCGCTGATGGCCCTGGGGAGACTGCACTGGGGCCTCACTACCGATGCCACCTCCTGGGCCTGTTTAGGTCACTTCTGGGGTCCCAAACCTTCCGTCAGTCCTGGGAAAGGAAGAAGATTAGGATGTGCTGAAAGGAAAGAGGCTGTTCTCAGAGATTTGGGTACAAATAATCATTCTCCCCTCCTCTTTATTCCATCTATTGCCCCCCCCCTTTTTTACTTAATTAGCTGTGAACTTACAGAACTCTGAGTAAAGTCATTTAGACACGTTGATTATTATAGTTCAACTGGATTAAGACAACAGTATTTTGGGTGTTCACCAGATCAAGGATTTCCCATATATATAGAAAGTGATCAACTAATTAGCATGATTTCAGAGATCCCAGGAGAGGCCTCCCCAAGAATTTCCATAGCCCACTGGGGAGTGCCTCAGTGGTATAACTTAATGTGCTCATGGCTTATGCTGGGGGCGGGGGGGCTGCTGAAATCCAGCCATATTCTGAAATAGGTAACATTATTTTAAACGTAAGATTCATATATGTACAGCATAATGGGAGGTATCTGATCCTTCTAGAAGCAAGCATTGAACAGGGGGAGACGTAAGGGACAGAGAACACTTTGTCCTGAGCGCAAAGAAAGGGAACTCTAGAGGGCAGGAGCCACAGAAAAATATCCCCTCCTTTCAATTTCCTGGCTTTCCAATTGCCCCACGCTAATCACAATAGTAAATAAAAACAATCTAAAGCATCAGCTCCCTGGACCATCTAGGCCTGATGCAGATGCTTTATCCGTCATTGCCAACAGTATCTATTATCTGGGATCCACCTATTTTCCTGTCTGTGAGCTGGGCTATTTTGCTGGCTGGGTGATATGTGCTGTTTACTAGAGGAGCTATGAAGTTTCTTACCTGTGTATCTTGTGAAAGCTGCAGCTAGAAGATAAAGCTTCTTGGAGTGTGGAGCATTGGAGTATGAGAGAATTTCAAGGACGTGGCTTCCTTCAAACCCCTGCTGCAGAATCTAGATTAGAATCAAAATGAAACGTCCATACTAGCTGCCCTTCTAGGTTTCAGTGATCCAACACAACAAGACAGATTCCAGGCTTGAAACATTTTGACTAGGACGCTAGATCATTAACAGGTTTTATGTTCTGAATTAAAACTCAGATATCATAAAGAGATGCCTGAAAAGGAACAGAAAGATTCCTGTGAATTGTCACATGCTAGAAGGATTCTGTATACTGGGAGCAGCTGACATAGCTGGCCAGGATGAACAAATGTGAGCTTTGGGGCCAAACATAGCTAGGTTAATATTCTGGCCTCATTTACTAGCTAGGTGACTCTTAGAAAATAATTTAACCTTTGCTTTATATATAGTAATTCCAAGGCTAATTGATCCTACAGATGAAATGATAACTAGCATGTATGCCAGGCCCTTTTGGGGTCACTGGACGCATGTTAATTTATTTAAGCCTCCTAGAAATCCTAGGAGACAATGCTATTGTTACACATAGGAAACTGGGGTACAGAGAGGATGACTTGCCCAAGGTCAAGTTTATCAGTATTCTCATAAAAGGCAGTGTGTACATACATGGTTAAACTGATGAACTCTAGGCCAGACTTTTGGGGTTTGACTTCCAGCTCCCGTGGTAACTAGCTTAGAATAGTGCCTGATACATAAAAACTCCTAGGTTGCATTTTACTCCGAGGGAAATAGGACCCTTCCTCGTGTTATTGCTGCAGGCAGTGTCTGCTGATTTCAAACGAATTTCTAATTGTAGACACCTGAGCTGTTTCTACTCAATTTCTGAAACAGCAGTGACTCCTCCATATCCTTTATTCAGCCCATAGCTTGCCTCAGCATGTCAAGAATTAGATCAGTTTTACCATTTCTATTCTTGGAATACACACATAGCATCAAATGCCCGGAAATAATGTAATCTATATCAAATGATTCTCCTCAATTGCTGTGTCTCCAGAATCACTCACTCGTCTCCCTCTACACAGCTAGTGGATTTGCCTGCCTCAGACCCAGAGGACCTGTCTTCATCACCAAGTACCCTTTCCTCCATCTGTTCTCTAGACACATCTGGCCAGCCTGCTCCCAGACCAGGCAAAATCTCTTGACATCAACCATGGCCCTGGAAGAGAATCTAGGAATGAATTATATCCCACAACACACTGTTCCTTGGCAATACTCAATGTCAGGGTTTTGCTCTAGGGTCTAGCTCTTCCCTATTTTTTTATTCATCAGATATTTATTGAGGAGCTACTATATGTCATACACTTTTATAGATGCTGGGGGTGCAGCCTGTAAGCAACCATCGATGTTCCTGCCCTCATGGAGCTTAATGTTTTAAGGGAGAAAACCAATGAAACAGTAAACAGATAAACATGATGTGGTAGTGGTAGTAAGTGCAACTGGGATAAACAAGGCAGGACGAGGTGCTAGAATAGAGTCACGTGGGGCCAAAGCAGAGGAAGTAGGTTGTTACTGACCACACTGAAAATTGCGGACCTTGTTCTTCATATCCTGGCTTCTATGTAAAAATAAGTTCTATTGGAACCAGGGAGAGAGAAAGCGGGAAACTAGTCAGGAGGCTTTGACATTAGTGTAGGTGAGAGACAATGTCTGTCTGGACCAAGATGACATAGGTGGAAGAGGAAAGAACGGTCGGATCCGAGACAGACTTTGGTGGTTCAAGTCACCATGATGTGCAGGTGGGTTGGACGTCACAGCAAGAGAACCAGCAAGGAAGACTCCTGGGTGGACAGTGCTGCCGTCCCCCGAGATGGACACGTGCTCACTTGTGCTAGCTGTCATATCTTCCTTTCCCTCTGGTCTTAAAATTCCTCTGAGACCAGGAATCCTTAGCTATTCTGTTTTCCTCTCCTCTTTTTCTCCCTTACTAGTAATTCTCATCCTACTTTACAGGTAGTAAATGCACAAAAAAAGCTGTCAAACAAGTAAGTACTATGCAAACGATGTTTACTAGTGAATAAATGTAAAATGTTAATATTTGTTCTGGATTTTCTATATGGTTTAGGAAAAATGGGTCACTTTCTGACTCAGTTGTCCTATTGTGAAATAGGACTCATCATGTTTGCCTTTGTAATGGAAATGCCGTATTAATACACTTAGGGGTGGGTGGCAAGCGGTTTGGGGGTGTGAGTGGAGAGTACGGTAATGGAGAAAAGAGAATGGGGATAATTTGGGGAAAAGGTCTTCCTGAGGTGTCATTTAGTATCATGCATTTCAGACTCAGAAGGTATATCGTCCCCACCCCCTCGTGCAACTGGCAGACATTGCAGACTGTTCTTCCCTTGGTCTGCAAATGGCCTCAGAGCCTTTCTCATCATAGCACGCCAAGGTGCTGCCCCTGCCTGACTCCAGCCCTTCAGCTGACAGTGGAGGAAATTAGAGCCCAGAGATAATGAATGACTTTTACTAAATCACCATGTTCAGTGAGCAGTGGGGACAAAACCAGAGCCTGAACCTGAACCCTGATTCCCAGTGACAGAATGATCTGGGCTCTGGCAGCAGCTCAGATGTGATGGGAGGACGCTTCAGAGGCGGGAGAAGGGCCAGCAGCAGTGGGGTTCCCGAGTCAGCGGGGAAGCAGCGGAGCTCCTCAGAAGGGGAGAGAAAGGGATCCCAGAGCCGATGGCCTGGTCGATGTTTTCTGTACCACAGAGTGAAGGCTGCCTATTGTCTAGTATTCTTGGTTCTTCTGACTAATTAAAGACATAGGTCATATGCAATTAAATCATGGAGCTGGTGATCTGATATACTCATCCTTCCCTTGATGGTGTATTTTCCACCTTTATTGGATACTTAAAGACTTAAAAATCACCCTTTCATTGCCTCCTGCTTCTGGGTTCAGTTGCCTTAGATACAATGCAAAAGAGTTGTTTAATCTCCTTACACAGAAAATGACACAAACATTATTTCAATTTTTCTACTAGATGCACCATCACTGGAAATCTAGTCTTCATGGTTAAAACAGATGCTGCTTCAGTTTAAATCACAATATAGTATTCTGCCCTGGTCCTAGACGTAGCCAAGTTAGTCTCTCCGGACTTTGAACAATAAAAGGTCTCACTTATTTATTCTCACACAGGCTGGATGCTCATTAATATGGCAAGAAAGAAATAAGGCTTTTGTTCTCTGAAAAAGTTTCTGTTAAGCAGGTATCTCTTAGCGAAGCAAAGGCTGGATGTGAGAGTAATCTCTAAGTTGCTCTCTTCCCTGCTGAGACAGGGACGCTGGGAACAATGACTGGTCCTCTATCCTTCTTTCCCCCCAGAATTCTTTGATAGACCATTAAGCATTTTTATGTAGTTGATAATTCTGTTTTTATTAATAGATGGTTGTCTTAATTTGAGATTTTAGCCAATTGGATTCTTTTAGATAACAAGGAAAATACTATTAAAATTAAGACAGAAAATATTCCTCTCCTTATAAGATATGTGGGAGATACTTATTCATTCTACTTTTGTTGAGATTGCTAATACAGGCAGCCCCTGAGTTACAAACGTGTGATTTATGCACAACAGAGGCTATTACAGGTAAATGTACATCACATTCCAGTTTTAGAATAATTTCATCCAAAAATGTTCCTCATGCTCTTTTGCAGACGATTCTCTTTTTCACTCCCATGTCCAGGCACACATTATTCTACTTTCATGGACATTGCATGCAAATGAATCATCTAATATATGGTCCTTTGCCTTTTTTTAGCTTAACATTCTTGAATTTCATCTATATTATAGCATGTCAGTAGTTTATCCCTATATATTGGTGAATATAGTAAGTATTTCATTGTATGAATAAACTACATTTTGATTATCTGTTCACCGGGTGATGGGCATTTATATTTCTACATTTTGGCTATAATAATGCTGCTATGAACATTTAGAAACAAGTCTTTGTGTCAACCAAAATATGTTTTCATTTCTCTAGATACCTAATAGTGGGATTCCTGGGTCATATGTTAAATTTATGTTTAACTTTTTAAGTCTATTGAAGTGTTTTCCAACGCACCTGCACCATTTTACCTTCTCACAAGAATATATAAGAGTTTGCCTTTGTATTTGAAGGTCAACTCTTCCTGGATATAGAAATCTAGGTTACAGTTTATCTTTTCTCTTTATTGACTTTAAATGTGATGTTTTGTTGTATTCTGGCTACCATTATTTCTCATAAGGAGTCAGTGATAATTCTCACTTTTGTTCCCCTGTATGTAATGTTTTTCCCCCCTGCTTCTTAATATTTTCTCTTTAATTCTGAATTTTAGGAGTTTATGACACATCTCTCTGTGGTTACCTTGGGGTTTGATGAGCTTCTTGACTTTTTTGCATTGGTATCTTTAATTAACTTGAGGAAAGTCTTGGCTATTATTTATTCATATATTTCTTCCGCATCATTCTCTCTCCTTTCTACTTTTAGGACTCTGATGTTTAGAATACTTCATGTTGTCCCACAGACCTCTTTTTCTTTAAGTTTGGTTTGGATAAAGTATTGTTTCTATAGATGTGCTCATTGGCTGTGCCTCTGAGGAGTCTAATCCATTATATCAGCCCCCATGAAACTGTGCAAGTTTCCTACGAGTACATCTGGTTTCTCCGTACACCTGTCTATGGGGTGTTCTTCTTTTTCTTACAACTATACCAAGGATGAAAGTAAACATGTACTTCTTCCTCCATGGGAAGGGCTCATTGCTTTATGAAATTTCGTTCTTTTAGGTTTCTCTTTCATCGGCTTTCTGTTGTGGGAGTGGTAAAAAAATCTACATTTGTGTAATTTATGTGGCTTGTTCTTATTGAGAGAGTTACAATGGTTTTCTGCAATGTTCTACATTCAAACAAAAGTGGAAGTCAGTCTCTCTGTCTCCTCTCTCTCTAATGGTCTTATATTCTAGAAAGCTTTTTCCAAGTTACGTTTTCACCAATAGGGTATTGAAAGGTGCATTTATATTTTACAAAAAATGACAACAAAAATGATTTAAATACATATCCCAGAGACAGGCTTATTAAAAACTTCCTTCTTGATGGGTTGCATTATGATTCCACTACTGGGATTCTACATCCTTTGCTACTTTGCCTTCAACATCAGGTGTCCCAGAGACACAACACAGAGAAATCTCCAGCCAAGGGCACAACATTAATTCTTTTATAGAGTGTTCACCCTTATCTAATTCTGGGCCAGGGTGGGCTCACCTGAAAGTCTTCTTATTCCCTTGACCAGAGCCAGTCTTCCACAGCCGGCTTTTTTTACACTCCACCACTATGCAACCACTCAAAAGACATATATCAAAGGAAACGCATGATTTCTCAAAGTTCCAGAATTTCCAAAGGAGCCCCCCATGCCCAATAGACACCCCCAACCCAGATCCCAATTTAAGTGGTGTGAATTGGCCTGTTGTCTTCTAACAGGCCTCCGTTTTGTGCATTTCCATGTGGCTTCTCACCTCTCCTTTTTTACTTTCTTCTGTCATAGCTTTATGATTTACCATAACTTCTCCCTGGAAAAGAAAAAGAGTAAAGAGAAGGAGATATGGGACTGACATTACCTTTCTACATGCTTTCCTTTTAAGGATAACCCTCCAGTGGTTAGAAATATAGATAAACTCATTGGATGTCCCCATCTGCCAGGTGGATTTTCTTAAAGTACCAGGTATTAGCAGTTGGTAGCATGAATACATCTAGAGACATAATCATGGTATAGTTCTAATTATTTACGATTTTTTAAATATAAGGCTGATGAATTATTTATTTAAATTCTTACCAGTCATAATCAATGTCTGTTTTTAATTCAGCTTTTTAAAGAATTATTAACTTTACTAAAAAAGTGTTTCTGACCTCATTCATTCATTTTACCTTTTTTGCTTTCCTTCTCTTTTCTCAAGCTCCATTTTCTCCCCGGGTCTCTGTCTTAACAAATGCCACATATCAAGTAATGATGTGGCTACACACTCATTTGCTAATTTAAGACATTCAAATTATATTTAAAATATAAAGTTTTCCTTCAAGAATTCATTCATTCAAGGATTAAATCTTCCTCCTTTTGCTTCTGTCCCCATTTGGCTTTTGATTCTACATGAGATTGGATTTTGCACTGACAACAACCTACTTCAACACACACATGCATACGTGCACACATGTGCTGTGGTCACTAAGGTAACGCTGTCCACTGCCCTAGACATACCCTGAAATCTTGAGGGCTTACTGGAAGAGAGGCTTATTTCCCACTCAGGTAATACTCCATTGAGAGAGCAATGAAGGAGGAGGTTGAGGGAAATAGCTGTGTCCTCATGCTGTCATTCAGAGACCTTGGCTGACAATGGCTGTGCCAGTGTTAATGTTTCACTCCCAAGGTCAGTTTGAAGAATAGAAATGAGGGCCCTATAGGGGATTTTATGGCTGAAAGTAGCATACCTTTTTTTTGTTCCCACTCCACTGGCCAGAACTCTGTTAGAGAACTCAGTCACTTGAACCTGATCACGCTGAATGGGAAAGCACTTTTCAGAAACAACTCAATGCACAAACCTTAGGTGACATTCAGTCATCTGTATTTGTACACAGAAATACATCTGAGGCTTCACAGCTACACTTCTTAGTTCTTCCAGTATAAATCTCTGGGACTCCCTCAAGGCCTGAGCAATTAAGAAGCAGGGTAGTGGAGGAGGAAACATCACGCCAAGCACCAAACATCACGCCAACACCAAAGACTTGTTACTAGGGTAGGACCACTCAGTGATAATCCATCTATGAAAGGGGGTGAGGATGGGATGATGATGTCTTGTTATCAGATATCATCTTGATTACTTTGCTTTATGCCAGGTAGTGTGCTAAGTGCTGGGGATACATAATAGAGCATTTAAACCACCAAGCGGGGTAAGAGCAACATTGGATTTCTATGCTTTAAGTATGTGGAAACAATATACATTGCTCTAGTGGAGAGGGGTGGCCATCCATTAAGCTAGCCCAGGAAATTCCCAGCACAGTCTTGAGGTCTATTTTCTTGTTGGATTTCTAACATCTTTCTCACAATCATTTTCATATATGAAGCTCCTGATTCCAACTTTGCATTTGATCATATTGACTTAGTACAAAGATCACTCTGGCCACAGATTGCTTGCAGAATGAATTAAAGGAATGTGAAGTTGGAAGCAGGGAGAGTTAAGGGGCCACTGTCATAGCCTTACTAGTTCTCTGTTCCATAGGAGCAAAATTTAAATTCCTACCCATGTCTCACAAAGCTCTTCCTGGTCAGGCAACTAATGGGCTAGCTGTATTCCCCACTCCTAATTCCCAACTCCACCTGGGCACGTCTACAGTATTGGGCAACTCGTAGCTTCTCATACCTCAGTACCTCATCCCATGCTACCATATACACATAGAATGTCATCTCTCCGTGTGTCTACCCATCTAGAAAGCAAAGATGCCACTTACCTTGCAAGGTCCAGCAAAATGTGACTTCATTAGAAAAAACACCTCTAACTCCCTTCCCCACACCACTTAAATATTCTTTTTCCTATGCTTATACTACCGTTTATATTTTCACATTATTTATGGCAAATATAAATTATATTGCATTGTATCACATCACATCATATTAGATTATAATTTTTCATTCCCTTCTACTGAGACCTCCTTGAAGAAAGGGACGGTGACTTGTCATCTTTTATGATCAGTGCTTCGTTTTATACAGGACACATAGTATATTCAATAAATAGTCATTGTGTAAATGGATGGATGGATGGATGAAGTGCATAGGAAACAACCCAAGCAAAGGAGAAGGCTTTTAGTAATAGGGCATGTGTCAAGAAGCTTAGTTTATTTGGAGAATAGGATATGTGAAGATGAGTAGTTGGAAAAAAAACATTGGGAGGAAAAGGTCAGTAGCACTGTATAAAGAAAGCCTTTAAATAACTTTAGCACTGTACAAAGAAAGCCTTCATTCTACCCACAATGAAAAAGCAGTGGAGGTATTCGAGCCAGGGGAGTGATTCGATTGAAACTGGTTCACACAATGGGAAGCAGAGCGGCTAGGAGGCTGAGTCTGGATCTTTGTTATTTCTGAGCTGCCCAGCATCCCGGCATACTTTATATATTGGGGAAATCTCTATGGCGGAGTTACCACTTGCCACCAAGAGTCTGTGAAGACTAAAATTTCCCTAACCAGGTCTCCTGGCAATTGGGGTTGGGGCACATGACTAAGGCTTGACCAACTGAATATCACACCCAGAACCTTCACTCCAGGGAGTAGGAGGCAAAGTCCCAGGTGTAATTAGACATCATTTATAGCAGCAAAGGAAGAGTGAAGAGCCAGCAGTTGGGAGTTCCAGCAGTGATGTCCTAGCTACACTATTATCTGGAGCGTCACTTGGGCTGTTGTCTGTGGCATTTTAGACCTTCTTGGCTCCTACCTACTTTCTGAAGCTATTTTCCAAAAGTCTTGTAAATTCTGTAAGAGCTATCTGATAGTCCCCAATATGTTACTTTTTTTGCTAGTTAGCCAAAAACAGTTTCTGTCATTTGCATCCAAGAGCTCTGACAGGTATAGGTATTGAAATAGTGTGGACCTTGGCGGGTGCCTGCCCAGCATCCATCCCCTCCTAATCCAGTTTTTTACTTATATATCCTTCCATTTCCAGGCAATCTATGGACTTCACAAACAACTAATGCCATTCTTCATTCTAGGAGAGTGTCCAAGTTGGCAAAATCCAATTAGCACATTCCCAATCCCAACCACAAGTCATGTTCAGAAGTGAACAGGTGTCCTTAATGTTTCAGGTGTGGAATAAATAAAGGCAGAGATCGCTACTGGCAGCCATCCTGGGAATCAGATTTAGCATGACACTGACCTTCAGGAGACAGAGCCAAAAAGGTAGAGCCCTGTGATAACTTCATCGAGCCTCTGGATCAACCAGCTCTGAGCCTCAGTCCAGCCATGGACTGCCGACACAAGAAATCAAAGCTGACTGAAGCTATGATGCGGGGTGACTGGGGTGGAAGGTGCTGTTACAGTCAAAACAAGGAGCACAGGAAGAGGCTTGGTGGGAAGATGAGATGATCAGGTCTAAAAATGGTACACTTGCTCTTCCAAAAATATTTTTGTGCTTTAAAATTCTTTAAATTCAAATAAAGAGTAAGACTCATCAAATCATTCCACATATTTACACCTCAGACTACAGTGTGGGCATTTTAAACGGAGTAAAAATAGCTGCAAAGAAGGGAAATTATTCTTAGGCGTGTGCACTGTTTTTCTCATGCTATAGGTTTTAGCATGAGAAGGAGAACAGTGGTATGGTGAAAAGGGATGTTTCTAGAGTTTAGACTAGCTGAAATTATAGCAGTATGATGATCATCTCCTTCCCTAATTAGTACCAATAAAGACTATTATCAAGAGCGGCGCCTGTGGCTCAGTGAGTAGGGTGCCGGCCCCATATACCAAGGGTGGCGGGTTCGAACCCGGCCCTGGCCAAACTGCAATAACAACAAAAATAACCAGGTACTGTAGCCGGCGCCTGTAGTCCCAGCTACTCCAGAGGCTGAGAAAAGAGAATTGGCTAAGCCCAGGAGTTGGAGGTTGCTGTGAGCTATGATGCCACAGCACTCTACCAAGGGTGACAAAGTGAAAACTCTGTCTCTAAAAAGAAGAAATAAAATAAAGACTACTATCAATTATCACTTTAAATAACAATCTCAATCTCTCAATCTTGCATCCTTCTCCTTTTTGATATTTTTGGTAATATAAAGATTAATGCTAATAGCTAAAGATTGAGTGAGCAACTGCAGATGTGTATCTCATTGTGCTGTGTAAAACTGATCATAATTTACTTTTGCTACCTATGTAACTAAGTTATTTCAGATAAATTTACCACAATATTCCTAGGCTTAGAACTTTAGAATCCCCTTCAAGCATTTCTTCCCACCTCTCCCTTTCCCTTTGTTTCAGCAGTTCTCAACCCGTGGGTCGCGACTCACAGGAACTGTATTAAAGGGTCGTGGCATTAGGAAGGTTGGGAACCACTGCTTTATTTGGTACCTCAAACCTACTTCCCTCATCACTTCATTCTCCAAACCTTGATAGCCAATTAATTGTTAAATCCTAAAGTTTAACACTCTCCGTGTGAAGTGTTTCTCATACCTATTCCACTTCTTTTATTAAAATTGTATATCCATAGTCCAACCCCTTATCATCTCTGGCAAGAATTTTGGAATCACCAACATTTATAATTCTGTACTTCAGTTCAACCTACTGTAGAGTTCTTCCCGTGAGCCTTTGTATCCTATACCTTACTAAGTGAAATATACTCACTCTTTGCCCTGACACTCAAAATACTCATCTATGTAGCCATGACCCTCCTTCCTATCTCATTACGACTCATCACTGCTCTGCTCAGACTTTCCATTCCAGCTAACTGAGCTATTTCCTGGTCTTTAAACAAACCCCTAAGTCTGCTAAGACCTTGATCCATCCTTAGTTCTCCCTAGCATCAATATCTAATGGCCTTCTCTTTCACTGAAGCCTTTTTTGATTTTATCAGTAGATGAGACCTTTCATCTTACTAACAGAATGGCCAAGTGATGTACAGTGGAGGGAAAAAGGAGAAAACTTTATTTTCAGAGTAACATGTCAGGGAATGAGGAACACAACGTCCCAGGGAACCGTAAACACGTGTTCCACGGAAAAGAAGAAAATAGCAGCAAACCCCCTCCCAAGAGGGTTTGTTTTACACGTATATTCATCAAGGTTTGGGAATATCACTGAGTATGCATAGAGAAAGTGTAGCACATGTGTAGTGAATTATCATATATGTGACTACATGCCATGTTCACGTGGGGCAGGGTTTTAACATTAAAATGAGATGGAATTTGGATCTTTATATGGAAAGGTGAAACTAGGCAGCATCAAGAAATTTTACACACAGTCTCTATTTATGGGCTGGAACTGGAATAGGGTCTGTAGCTTTTTATCAGAAAGAGTATTTGTAAGGCTGGTCTTCTGCCCAATCGGTGCTTATGGCAGGACCCTCGAGGCAGGGGGTCTAGAACAGCTTTTCGGCCTAGCTGCGGGAGGAATACTCTGTGGCAATTAACAAACCTTCAAGTAGTTAGCAGTGCACAGGAATGTGACTAACCCTTTTTCCTGCTGTGGCTACTTAATTTTTTCTTGAGGGTCTCATTTTAGCCATAGAGAGTCCATCTCATCTGTCAGCTGGGGGTGCAATATTGACACAGTTGACAGTCTCTTTAAGGACTTACTATGTTGCTGGCACCACCTTCCCCTTGGAGATAAGACTTTGAGACCTTACCTGCATACCACCATCCTTTCTGTCTCTGACAGCCTCCAGTCTAGCCCCTGAGTTCACTTTTCTATTTCTTCAGAGTCTCCAGCATTACTCATTGCTACTTAGAGGATTCAATTAAAAAAAATTCAGCCAGGGTGGCACCTGTGGCTTAGTGAGTAGTGCGCCAGCCCCATATACTGAGGGTGGCAGGTTCGAACCTGGCCCGGCCAAACTGCAACAAAAAATAGCAGGGTGTTGTGGTGGGCACCTGTAGTCCCAGCTACTTGGGAGGCTGAGGCAAGAGAATCGCTTAAGTCCAAGAGTTTGAGGTTGCTGTGAGCTATGAGGCTACGGCACTCTACTGAGGGTGACAGAGTAAGACTCTGTCTCAAAAAAAAAATTCAGCCAAATTTATTTCTATCCTGCTGAAGTTGCTTTGAGATGCCAACTTCTTTCCCTCCTACCTTTGCTACTTTCTGTTTCAGCCTTCACATCGTCACTGGAATTCTTTCCAAAGTGCAGATGTGTTCACATTCTGTCCTCCAGAATGTTAATGTTTGTATAGCTGAGAAGTTGAGAAGTTAAGAGTTTATACTTTGGAGACAAGCCATTTGGATTTAATCTTGTTCTACCACTGCCTAGCTATTTGACTTTGGGCAAATTATTTCATGTCTAAATGGGGCCTACTGTGAAGTTTAAATACCCGAATGCATATGAATGTTTGTAGAATGATTCACAAAGTTAGCCCTTAGGAAATGACAGTGTGATCGGATGATAAAGTCCAAGTTTCAACTGAGACACCATAAAATAATAAATATAAAATTCTAAACAGAAGTAGATGAAGCACAAAAATGCAAATTTTCAAAGCAGGGGGCCCAAAAAATATTGTGATAGATCCACAACCTACAAGAGAGTTTAGTGAGATAAAAGGGGTTGGAGATGGGAAGAAGATTCTGTGCCAAAGCTTTCTTTGCAGAAATTTCTACTGAAACTCCTGCTCTTACCTCAAGAGGGAGGTTTGGGATGGTGCCAGTTCTTCACCTCAAGACTGACGGGGAAAAGGAGACACCTTCTATTCCATGAGCCATTTGGTGACCTTACTATCTAGTTCGTGATGACTAAGTCACACTCGATTGCTCCCCTTTATTTAATTAGAGGTCATTTGTGAATGTGTACAGGCTAAGATTTTTTGTTGTTTTAGTGACAGAGACAATATCTGAATTAGGTTGAGCAAATGGATATGAGACCCAGGGAAGGCCAGGGTGCCACTGGCCTTCAGAGAAACTGAAAGTGAAGATTTTGATGCTCCCAGAATTTCCTTTCTCCCCTCCATCTACCTCTGTTTCTTTCTGCTTCTGACTGAATTTAGCTTCATTCAAAGGCAAGGGTGAAAACCATGGCCAGCAGCAGTCCTCCCCTTCTGGCACCACAGGGACTGGTGCTCTTGACCCAGTTTGGGTTTGGAGAATCCCCGTGAGAGGTCTGACTGGCCAGACCTGGTCATGGCCTCCTTTGGATGAATCCAGTGTAGGAGGAGGAAGAGGAACAGCTGCAAAGAACACAGTGCCCAGAGACGGGGGTGCTGAGCTAACACCCCAGGTCTTTTCCTCACTGCGATTTTTCAAGTATGTCAGCTTCTTAGGCGTGGTGCTGCCTGGAGTGGATGGACCACCCGATTCAGATATCAAGGATGGGAAAGAGGAGATATGTCTTCCTACAGAAGGCATCGAGGCAGGGAGTAGACTCCTGGACCTAGGGAGGAGAGTAAGGCAAAGAAGAAATAACAGTGGCTTCTTAGGGGTGCTGCTCAGGAACCAGCTATGGGTATGATGTCTGTGGAGTCTCCGCAGATGTAGGTGCTGACTGGGCAGTGGTGGGACACACCCTGAGTCTGCCTGTGAGCGTTGCAGCTGTCACTTGTCATGGACCTTCTGAAGAATGGGGTGGAGGGAGATTGCATTCTGCATCCTTCCTTCTCTCTTTTCATCATCCCTCTTCTCATGGACCTTGCCTACCCCCACTTCACCTTCCCCATTTTTGTGTGACCCAGTCACCTGCCTTGGCCTTGACCTCCCTTCTCAAGTTGACTCTCTTTTATAGGGACTTACTCTGTAGACTTCTTTCTTCCTATGTTCTCAGTAGTACTTACTGTCAGCTAGCTTTCAGAGCCAGGAGTCTCACTCATTCATTGATTCATTCATCTAACGCAAGCACTGAACTCTGGCTGCACGGCAGGCCCTGTGCTGAGGACTCTCGGACGCAGCAATGGACTAAAAAAGATCCCTGTCCTCGTGCAGCTGGCGTCCCATGGGGGCGAGACATGGCAGCCATGCCAATAAATATCAGTATGTAGCATCATTTAGAAGTACGTGCTTGGGAGAAAAATAAAGCAGCCATGGAAATAGTGAGTGGGCAGATCAGGGCAGCCTCTCAAGGAGGGACATCTGAGCTGGCTGCTGTGGAAGAGAGAGCCCTGCTAGGGTTGGGGAAATAGTGTTCTCCACAGAGGGAACACCAAGTGCAAAAGCCATGGTGAAAATGTATTTGGCAGGTAATGAACAGACCAAAGTGAGTTATCGTAGAAGAAGAAAGGTAAACAGCTTTTAACCATATAAACGAACACCCCACCTTGCTCTTAATAAGAGTAATGTAAGCTAAAAAGCTCACTGAGGACTGTAGCATGTGTTAAGAACTTTTTGCTTATTAGTGGCAGAAACAGAATCTAAATTAGCTGGTAAAAAGATAAGGGAGGCATGGATTGGGACGATGCTGGATGGGTTCACATATGGGAATATCCTTGTGCGTGCCTCTAGAAAGAGAAATGTGTATCAGAGCTTCCCTGAGATAACCACATCTTACCCACCAGGTGGGCAGGTGTCCAATGCACATTGCCACACATGCTGTGGGAAAACAAACTTTTTCATAAGTTGCTGGTGGGAAATCAAATTGGTACAATTCCTGTGAAGAAGAATTTGGCCAAAGCTGGCAAAATTACACGTGCATCTGCCTTTTAACCCAGCATATCCACTTGTAAAATCTTCTCTGAAGAGACAGAGGCAAAATATGAAAAGGCGTGAGCACAGTCAACCCTTGCCTGCATTACTTAATGGCAAATGACTGGAAACAACCCAAATCTCCAACAGTGGGGGACTAGTCACCCCAAATTTGGTAAATTCACATAGTGGAAGACTAAACAAATGTGTTAAGGAAAAGGACCGTTTCTACATATTGCTGATGGAGTAATATCCAGGGTCACGTTATTTAGTAATAAAAGCAAGACAGAGCAAAGTGTGCAAAATAGGCTATGATCTATCTAAAAAAGAGAAGAAAAATGACATACACATATACTTGTTGGGATTTTTTTTAATTAGAGAAGAGATAAACAATAAGGGCTTACAAAAGGGAGAGGGAGTGTGGGGGAGGACCCAGGAATAGAAACTAGATTTCTTTTTAGATGTGTCATTTTGAGTTTTAAACCATGAAATATAATATTTTATGTAATTATAACACAATGAAATACAAAGGAAAAAACAATCCTTAAGAATCAAAAATAAAATGAAACAAAGGAAGCTAATTTAGTATCTAGTTGGCGTACTAGAGAAAGTATTCTACATCACCATACGACAAGAATATGTATATCCTTTATAGCAGCCGTTCTCAACCCCCCTTTGGGGTCTCCTGCATATCAGATATTTACATTGCAATTCATAACAGTAGCAAAATTACAGTTATGAAGTAGCAACGAAAATAATTTTATGGTTGGGGTCACCACAACATGAAGAACTGTATTAAAGGGTCTAGGAAGGTTGAGAACCACTGCTTTATCGGATATACTCTAAGGACAAAAAGAACTAGAAAAAAATCTTAAACTCTTTCGGGTAGCATTAATATCATGATTCTGACACTGTTGTGCATGTGGTGTGTGTGGAGTATGTCAGATGACTTTGTTGTTAATAAGAACCAAGACATTTGGTGTAGACGAAAGGGGATTCAGGTGTAAGAAGGAAGCATTTTTTGCAAAAACCCTTTAGTCTTAAATTATAATTGTAATGATCAGTCAGAACGCATGATGTATATTGTCTTTAGAATACATTTATGTTTCCTAGCTCTGTCCACTGAAAAGACTTATAATCAACACCCAACTCAATACAAAGAGCACCTCTAAGCATATAGATTGTGATCTTAAAATACATTGAAATACTTACTCAATGGAACTGGGGTTGCTTGGAGAAATGCCCGACTCCTTATCTACTCACAAGGCAGGAAATGAACAAGATGAGCTTGGAACATCTTGTCATACCAGAAGGTACGGTAGCCCTCAAAGACAAGAGATTGTCAGAGGACCCAAGAGCCAACCTGATTAAACTACCACTAGCCAAAGACAGGCAATTTGAGCATCACTAAGATGAAACTACAATAGCTTAAACCCCACCAAATATGTTTCATCCATGAGTTCTTTGGACCTTCATCGAAGGATAATAGAGCTGCAAGTCATTAAAAAAATTAATAAGGAGAAAGAATCGAGGGGTTATTTTGTCTGTCTTACAAAAATTCTGGTTCAGGGAAACTCAATGGTAGATGGGATGTAGTTCCTCTTAATGGAACTATTCCATGAATAAATGAAGAAGGAACATCGTCATTTTGCAACTCCTAATGAATGAATGCCCATAGGCATTGAACACAAAAGGCACTAACATCACAACAGCCAGACAGCTAGACCCCGGGTATCCACACATACAGGTCCACGGTGCCATCTGGGAAGAAGCCTCGCCAGACCTCAACCTCTTCAGTCTTTGGATATAACCAACAACCTACAGATGACAGAGAAATCAGTTAAATGTCACTATGGGGAGTATGTCAAGAACATCCAGAGCAGCGGAGATTCTATAGGACAAGTAACATGGTTTTGTCACCAACAGCAAACTGTTAGGAAGGAACAGAGAAGAAATGGAGAACTCTATACACTAAAGGAGACATGAGAGGGGCAGCAGTTTGGATCCCAGTTCAAATAAGGAAATTGTTAAAGAGGAAAGAAGAAAAGAGAAGGGACACCAGGATGGGACTTAGGAGGTAGGGAAAGGATGGGAGATGAGCGGCCATCGCAGCACAGTGGGAAAAAGGCAAACCCTGGCAGGACACTTGGTGTTCGTAAGGAATTATTTGTGCTTTTTGAGATGTGTGATGATAGATCTTGTGATTTCAAAAGAGGAACCCTTTGTCTTTTGGTGATATATCATGAAATACTTATAGATGGAATGACACATCACACATCTGCTTGAAAATACTCTGGAATGAATATGGAAACAGGTGGAGACAAGAAGCAGTGGCTCTAAGATTTGAATTTGCATCAGAATCACCTGGGGGGCTTATTCAAATACAGATACTGGCATCACCTTCAGAATGTCAGATTCTGTCTTGGGCAGGGCCCAGGAACCTGCATTTCTAGTAAGTTCCCAAGTGAAGCTGATGCTGTTTGTCTGGGGAACACACTCTGAGCACCAGTGTCAGGGACGAGGCAAGCCTGCACCTGGGTAGTGGGTCCATGAAGGCTCGTTACTGCATTCTGTCTACCCCTAAATGGGTCCGAAATTCTCTATAATAAACGTTAAAAACCAACTTAAGTATCCAGAAGGACACAGAAGAAGCAAAGCCTTTGACAACGCAGAGCTATAATGGGAGCTTCTGTGCTCATTTGCAAAACAGATCTGGCCGCTGCTGCCACAGCCACCTCTGAGATTGGGAGGTGAGCAGCACCCCTGCCCAGGTGGAGGTGAGTGCATCAGGTCAGCTGTCCATCCTTTTAGAGACGTGCCTGGGAGGAGGGGAAATGGCCCCAGTCCATGGGGTCCGTGCCTACTGTCTTCCTCAATGTGGTCAGTCAGGAGAAAAGCGGTGGTTTGGATGAATCCCAAGTTTCTGGATACTTCCACTGGAAAGGACACTCCTGAGCAGACCTGTGCCAGGAATCAGCTACCAGCGAGCAGGGTTATCACGAAACTCACCTGCTCTTACACCCCCACTACAAGGACCTGCTGGTAACGCCTAGGTCAGGAGGCACCTCCGTTGGTTTGAGTCCCTCTGCTTGCCTTTTAAGATCCATTCCTGTGTTTATGTATTTATCCTCAGATGTTTATCAGAGTGACTCCTAAGTCTTCTGGCCCCTGGGAATATAGCAGGGAATGGAACAGGCAAGCATCTCCACTTTTATGGTGACAAAGTTCTAGTTAGGTAGACAAGCAATGGACAAATAGAAAAATAAAGGAACAGAAGAATTCCAGGTAGTGTAAGTGCTAGGGATGACGTTAAGAGGGAGAAGCCGGGCTAGTGATTGACTCTGTGTCTGTGGCACGTGCACACATGTTTAATTTTAGCTGATTGGGGAGGACTTCTCCAAGGAGATGTTGTCTGAACTGAGATCTATTAATAGATAAGAAGAAGCTATGAGAGATCTGGATATTTTCAGACGGAGGAGTGAGTAGCAAGTACAGAGGGCCTGAAGTAAGAAACAGCTTGACTTACCCCACCCCCGGGACTGAGCGGTGAAAAGTAAAGGTGAGAATGGAGGAGATAAAGTGGGAGATCAGTCAGAGGCCAGTGTTTATAGGGCCGAGTAGCCATTAGCAGGGTGCTTCCGTGTCTACACACCCCCAAGCTGCCAGTCATCCCCCAGCTGTGAAGAGGACGTTCTCTCTAGAGAAACAGATTGCTGTGTTAACAGGAAAGCCCCCCAGGGTCTCTAGCCGGTTAGAAAATGACTGTATTATAAACATATAGACAATTGAATTGTATCGTATAAGGAATTTGTTGAACCAATCTATTGAAAACCTCATGATTTTATTCCAGAGTCCTGGGAAAGAGCCTTTGCCCGCAAACCATCTGCTTTTGATGCCTCTAGCCTAAAAACACTATTTGCTCAACTTAAAATTCTGTCTGCTATTAAAATACAGATTCCTCTGGAATGGATAACAGTAAGAGTTAATAGTTATTTAACACTAATGTAGATGAGCTGAGAGCTGTGTCCTTGAAAAAATGTTTTAAAGAAGGAATGTATAAAATTAGTGGGTGCTTGAGTAGCAGGAAAGAATCTCTAGGGAAGAATCAATCCGAAAGGGGAAAACGGAGGCTGTATAAGAAAAAAAAACTGCCAATGTTACAATTTTGAGTTAGAGTTTTACTTCCTAGATAAACTAATGTCCTCTGGCCAAGACTTGTCACAGCAGGGCTCTTTTTTTTTTTTTTTTTTTCTTTTTGCAGTTTTTGGCCAGGGCTTGGTTTGAACCCGCCACCTCTGACATATGGGGCTGTCGCCCTACTCCTTTGAGCCCACAGGCGCTGCCCTGGGCTCTTATTCTTAAAATGACACATGTGTATCCTTAACAGCTTTTCCCTAAACACAAAATGTGAAACAATTCATAGAGCCCTTTAAGTGAACAGAGGATGATTAGAATGTGTCGCCCCTCCCATTGCCCTGGCTCCCTGATTGGCTGTGGACATACATGGGGGACTTTATCTGGGTGGATGAACCACCACTGCTGTGGTCTAATGTTTCTGTGAGTGTGAAGCGGGGGTGAGCTGGAGCAGCTGCAGTGAAGAGAACACACACATCTCTTCCTAACTTTGCTTTCACTGATTTCACCTTGATTGCTTGAAATCAGCCACAGTGAGAATATTTACACCACAGAAATTGACTAATGATACAAATTGGAATTTTTCTTTTCAGAGAGCTGACTGTTAGATATTTACCAGCATGCTACTTGTATGAAACTTAAAATTTTAAGGCTTTGCCATAGCATATAAAAAAATACCTATTTCTTTGTTTTGCCTCTTGAACAGATGCCAGTGGTACTAAAAATCTTATTCATCTTTCTAGACAGTTTTTACAATTGAGCTATACTTCCTGCAGGTAGAGACCCCATTTACCTTCTCGAAAGCCTTGCCTGGCCCTCGAGGGGTGGCCAAATAGATGCTTCAGGCCCTCAGGTTTTGTACTGTCTGGCTCTTGCCACCTTGTCTATTTGAGGCTCCAGTCAAATCTAACCCTCAGTGTGTCTTCCCCCCCACCCCATACCTTCATCTTTCATCCCGCCCAGTATTTTTAGTCTGCTGTGGAGGGCTCCTCTCCCTCTTCTTCTCTGCCTACCAGATTCACACCTGTGTTTCAAGTTCAGAGCAGAGGTCTTACCCTCCTCTTCAGTGTTCATCTGCTGCTCTAATGTGGCATCAGCATCCATTGCTCTTTCTCCAGTGCTCCCCCCCTGAGCACAGGGCTGTACCTCTCCAGCCACCATCACTGCTGCCTTGTGATAAGGGTTTGTCTCCAGGTCTTATCTCCTCCTCTGGATTTTAAGATAGTGAAGTTTATGTTTTCATCATTTTATCCTGGTGCAGATCTTCGCTCATAGCTACCACTCAGCAAGTGTTAATTGAATTGTATGCATATAAGACTTCATATTCCCCATAGTGCCCTGGACAACATAGTAAGTGCCACATAAGTGCATGTACACACACACACACACACACACACACACACAATTTCATCAGTCTAAACATCTGTGTCTGTGGGCTGATTACCTTTTGCATGGAAAATACCTTCTTGAGGGAAACACTGGGCTCCAACATAATCCAATGAGAACCAACCACAAAACTTCTACCCTTTGTCTGAAATGTCACCTTTCTCATCTGCATGCAAATTTGGAAGGCTTTGTCCAAGCATGAGTTAGAAAAGCAGAAAAGTGCCAACCCATTCTAAATTATGAGGCACTGAAGATGCGCTGGACCTCCTACTCAGACTAGATCCTGCTGAAAGGTTAGTGAGTTTTAATGGGATTCAAATAACTAACGTTAAAACAAAAACCAATCTGGAATTTTTCCTTTGCTCCACTTATACCATAAAAGAAGGCTGTTCCCATTTGGTTGATTTATCCATTAAACAAATACCAACTTCTTGGGTCAGGCACTCTGCTAAAGGCACAAGATGAAAAGGTGAATTGTCCCTGGCCCCGTACTTTAGGGATTCACGATCAGGAAAAGAGACACATTTAAAGTCTCAGGCGAAGTAGAGCCCCGAGGATCTGACAATGACCCACATCAGTGAGTTTGTCCATTAGACCCTGCCATCTGTCCCCACATGAGACATTTGCTGTAACTCCTTTCCACAGACTGCTTGTGGTCGGAATGACCTTGGAGACAGCCTGAAATCCCAAGCTTGGAATAGTGCTGTTAGACTTACTGGTCTGCACTTATGTGCTTCAAATAGAATTGCCACAGACCTCTAATTATCTCCTCTTACCATGCTGCCTGAATGACTGACGACCAGCTCTTTTGTCCCTTCAAGAATGGATTTCTATTCAGCCCATGCCCGGGATGCATTAGGACGCATGTGTGGCTGCTCCGAGTGGCACAGAGCAATTAACAGAAGCCAGGCAATTTGCAATATGCCTCAACTTCCTGCTCATCTTTGAGGCAGAAAATTGTCAGACCTTAACCTCTGGAGGCCCGTCTGCAGAATTACACCTCCCCCCACCATCAAAACAGAACCTCTGGTGTCAGATTCCTCCCCACCCCCCTGCTTTTTGCAAACATAAGCACTCCGCTGCAACAACAAGGATGACTCAGTTCCTAGCTAACGCTGCCTGAATTGATTTAGTCTGAGTTCAGATTTAGCACATAATCATGTTCAATTTGCTCCACTGCACTGCCTAGAGATAAAAGGCTTGGAGAAAAAAAAAAAAAAAAGCTTCAGCTTGTGTCAGTCTTTGTGGTGATGTCATTGCCATGAGCGAGCCGGGCCGTTCGTTACTCTGCTGTGCTGCCTCAGACGCCAGGGCTGCGTGTGGGCTCCAGAGCCCAAGCCTCCAGCCGTCCCCAGAGCAAGGCAGCAGCCGGCCTGGCCACAGCTATATCCTCCTCGAGGCTCTTCCCTTCACTCACAACTCTGAGGTTGCCTAACTCTCTATTAAAAATTCAGAAGGGGGGATGCCAGCCCCTAGCATGGACTGTGATGTTTCCACTCTGGTTGCCTGTGTGGTGGACGTCGAGGTCTTTACCAATCAGGAGGTTAAGGTATGCACCTGCAATCATATTTTCATTGTTGCTGTTACTGAAGCTGCCTGGCAGAGCCTTTTTAGCTTAAAGAAATAAGACTTCAGTTCATAGTTTTCAGCTCACAGTCTGCGCTAGAACTGTGTGTGGTGAGTGCATGGCTTCATTAAATGGAATAAGTTAGGAGAGGGGACAGCATGTCATTTTTGAATGTGATGAGGTCTGCTATTGTCTGTTTTCTCTTGTCTTTTCTATTAGGTGATCCCTGCTCAGTTCTTTCCCTGTAGGCGTGTTTTCATATTCTCTTATGTTTGTCCAGAGGAGAATTTGCCAGTCCTTAATGTCGACTGGGGTATTGAATCAATAATTAAATGAAAAAAGCACACATAATAAACACCACATCCAGGACACCCAGACAGTGAGACAATAACCTCCTCCTGGCATGTCACTTAAATATCCTGTGATGTGGTCCTCCAATTGCACAAAAGCTTCTCTACAGATGGCAGTTTCAATCTCCAGCCCTCTGGAAATTGAAGTTGGTGAGCAGATGCCCAAATTTTCTTGGTCAGGCAAAAGAAGCAGTCATTTTCCTTGTACAGTGGTCCATACAGAAAGTTCAGGCATGAATACATTTTGCATCTTAAGACATAATATTACACACACTGGTCCTCACTGGTTGCCTGCAGCATTTGTTGAATTGTTACAGGTAATTGTCCTCCGATGATACTCATCCTCTCTTCTTTTTCCATTTGGTTTCCTACGGTGAAAAAGATCCCGTACTTGTAAAATGGGAATGTTTATTTCTTCCCTCAATTTAATAAAAGAAGCTTTCTTATTTAAACAGTTCATACACATACCCGAAAGGACAGTTGTTCATTGTGTGGTAGGAGGAATTAAAGGGGGGTTATGTTCCATCATTATTTACCATCCATGCCTTACTCTTTTCTCAAAGGAAGACCCTGAATTCTTTATTGCTGGGTGTCCAGGTGACACCCAGGTGGCTCACAGGTGGGGATTTATGTGCTACTAGCATAACACACAGCTATGTCATTCAAGATCATAGCTTTTAACAATCTTTCGACTTGGATTCAATACTCTGGTCTCTTATGCTTGCGTTATTGTAAGTACGTGGCCCTGTATTTACCAGTTCTTATGCCAGCACTGTGGAAGTGTCTACACCTGTCATAGAAAGGTTTGTAAAATAAGAATAGAAAGGTTTGGTACTGCCTATGATTGCGTCTAGAATGAAAACATGCACACAGAGACCCACAGTCCTGTCAGAAGCACTCCCAGAAGAGAGCCGTCCTCAAAGCAACCCTTGTGGTTTAAAGCCAGCGTGAAATCCAGTGCGGGTAACTGAGTAGAGAGGCATCTTCCAGCTGCCATCGGCACAGAATTCTCTGTGTGGCGAGCAAAACTTCACAGTTCTCCATCATCCTTCATTGTTCTCTGCTGTTTACACACTTACCCTAAGAATGTCACAGCGTTATATAGTCTAAACTTTTGTGGTTTAAGAAATAACAGGGATAAAATATGTATTAAAAATCTGCAGTGTGCCAGACATTGTGCTTCTATAGGAAGGGGTTTAAAATGTGCTTCATGATATATGTATCAATGGCATTGGCTTAAAAACAGCCACTTGCTCAAGATTTCTTAAAGACAGAGAATGTTCTGTATTATCAAGGGGACACAAAATTCTTACAGATGGTTATATTTGAGTATTTGGGATGGCTTTGTGGAAAAAAATGGTACTTAAAGATGGGAAGATTTTATAAGCAGGAGGGAAGGCATACCATTCTGCAGTTGAGTGAGTCAACCCTTTCCATTGCAGTAGCTTCTCTGTGAGAGAGCAGAGGGGACAGGGAGGGGAGGGGAGGCAGGGCCAGGGTGTGAGCTGCTGATGCCGTCCCTCCTCAATTTATGGGATCTGGGGAGGGGGACTCCCCCTGAAAGTTATGTTACATGTTCTTAGTGCTAATAGCTCTGAATCCTGATGGATTTGTTTCTTTTGGATAAGCTACCTAGTCTTTCTAAGCCTTAGTTTTCTCATCTGTAATGTGGGGATAATAGTAATTCCTACTTTATTGTTCTAGTGCAGGTGTCCTCAAACTTTTTAAACAGGGGGCAAGTTCACTGTCCCTCAGACCATGGGAGAACGGGACTATAGTTTAAAAAAAAAAACTATGAACAAATTTCTATGCACACTGAACATATCTTATTTTGAAGTAAAAAAAAAACGGGAATAAATACAATCATACCGCCTCATGTGGCCTGCGGGCCGCAGTTTGAGGACCCCTGGTCTAGTGGGATTAAAGAGAATTATACATGTGAAATAATTAACACAGTGGCTGACTCACATCTCATATTCAGTGCTTGGTAAATGTTAACTCCTACCATCATCAACCTTGCCATCTTTTTAGACGTTCTCTGAATGTGGTAAGTTACTTTTGCCAGTTTATTGGACTGTCCTAACTCCATCTGAGTTTACAGCGGCAGTCCAGGACCCAGCAAGTGTCACACACACACAAACACACATGCACAAACACACACACACACGCTAGCCACATAGAAGCCATGGCCTTCCATTTCAGACATTAAATCATTTAATATAAAGTGGTGACATTATTATTAATCAAAAAATCTACTTTGTGCTTATTAAAATGAGAGAAAATGAACAAATTAAGGGGGGGGGCAAAGAGATGTGTTACAAAAACTTACATGCTCTGTGTTTGAAACTGACCATTATTTATTATCATGAAGTGAGATTCAAATGTAAAATTCTGGGCATTAAATGAAGTTTCCCCAAGGATGTTCTTATTTTTCATTAATTGCTAATAGCGGATAAACAGTGGAGCCAAGGGTTCCTTTCTTCCAAGTCTTTAATATTTACTGTCAGAGAAGAGGGAAGTGTGTGGTTGTGTCTCACCTACCTGCAGCCAGCTTGCTTGATCTCAGGCTTCTTCTTTGTTTACTTATTTTATTATTATTTTTTTTTTAACAGTCCTGCTCTTTCTATAGGTAGCCCTGTGGGAAGGCTGCCACCTCAGGAAGAAGCTACCAGCAAGGCCCCTGCCTGAGCTCTGTAGTTTATTTGAAAGGGGTGGAGACATATCCAAATCCAGTTCCTCAGAATGAGGTTGAAAGCCTCATCCTCCAGGGTGGTGGGTCTCACATGGTTTCATCAAGAGACCTTCAGATGTTAGTTTCCCAAATTTTGTTGAAGCCTCTAGACTATAGCTATAGTACTAAAAGGAGGAGGCAAACAGACAAATGGAGTCTGCCCTGTTGGTCTTTCTATAGAAATTCCGCTGGTGGTGGTATGAGCTTAGCTGTCTGTTTTGTAACACGAGAGTCATCAGAAAGATCTAGAAATCTGAAGCCCTCTATAGAAGGAAAATCACAGGATGAATTGCAGAGTTTGTGCATGTGTGAATGTGAAAGGGTGATTTTTCTCCAGGATTCTCATATTTCTGAAAATAGTCTTCCCACTCCACAAGGAGCCAAACCTTTGGGAACATGAAAGAGATCCAAAAATGGGTAATGAAATTTATATTTCACTTTAGTGCCATGGTTCTTAAACCTGATTATACATTGGTATGTCCTGGAGAGTTCTTTAAAATATTGGTGATGCCCAGGCCCCACGCCCAGAACCTTTACCATGGCTAGTCTGAATGGAGCCCAGGTGTCATAGACAGCCAGTGTCAAGTCTCTTCTAGCCACAGGCAGGTACAGGTGAGGTCTCCCAAGAATTGTCTGGAGTAATCTCTGCTTAAAGACTTTGGTCCTTATTCCCCAAACTAAGACTTGATAGATGCGGTCTTAGAAGCAGTATCTCTGACCTGTCAGAAAGAAGGTTGAAACATACCCAACACTCTTGAACAGTTCACCACTCCTGTAGTTCCTCCCCCTGATTCTGAGCCAGCAGTGAATGCTCTTCTGTGCTGCTAGTAGCAGTGGATAGACCTCTTGGAGCTGCAGAGTCTGCCTGGAGCAGAGTGCCTCTTCTTCTACCAGGACATCCAGACCTGGGGCTTTTGCTCCTCTGCAGTGGTGGCTTCCTGCACAGAGGAAGGGGTGGGTACCTCCTCTCTGCGTTGCAGGGTGCCTGACTCATTTACCAGGTCCAATCTTATCTCTGTGGGTGTCCATATAGGTGACAGAAGACTCAACAAAGCTCCCTTCTGCAGGAATCATGACAAGTTTTGTAAGAAGCAAAGAAGTTTTCAAAGACCCCTGGAGAGTGAAAGATTTGTTCATTCATTCAAAAGTGTGTGTGGAGCACTTACTATCTATCAGGCTATGCTCTAGCCTCTAGGAATTGGACAAGACAGAGTCCACTGCCGACATGAAGCATACACTGTAATGGGAGTCAGACAATGGGCTAGTAAAAACAAATGTACACAGTGATTTCAGGTAGTGACGAGGGCTGAAAAGAAGAATGAAGTGGGGATGGTGGGGGATGAAATGTTGTTGGGAAAGAATAGTCACTGTCATCTCTAGGGAGGTGATAGTTATTAGATATCATTGTTCCAATGTCATTCAGAGATCTAAATGAAGTCAGAGAGCCATGTATAAATTTAAAAGAAAATCATTCCACATAGTGGGACAAGTAGGTGGAAGGAGGGGCCATCTTACTCTTCTTATCCAGCCTCCCTCACTTAGCCTGTTGTAATCATTCATTTATTTAGGCACCTACTGAGACTGTCACTGTCCCATGCTATAACTCATTTTTTTTTTAAGAATGCTTCTTTTCTGAAAACTGTATTTAACCTAATTCTTTCCTGCTACATTATAGGCCCAATGGCTACTTGGGAGAAGGGAGAAATATAAATAGAAGTTTGTTTTCCACAGAGTATTTCCTCATATACCTGGAATCTAAGGGTTGCCATCAGCCAGATCTTTCCTCTTCTGGAAGGCCAGGTCCTTTTTTAAGGTCACCCTTAAGTTCTACTTTCTCTCCTGTGCTTTTCAGAATGTCCCATTATCCTCCCCAATCCATGTGACCTTGGACAAGTCTCTCAACCTTTCTAGGCACATGAAAATCAGCTGAGAAAAAATTACTACTGCTTTGTGCACTTTATTTCCCTTCCCACATGTTAGTACCTGGGATTGACTCACAGTTGATTTGTGTCATACTGTTGTGTGAGTTATAAAAGGTCAGCACATCATGGCTCCTGAGTACCATGACATCTCTGTCATTGGAACCACTGGAAATTCCAGATTCCTTGTTTTGTTTGGTCGAGTGGTAGGAGGAGAAGGATGAGGCAGAGTTGCTGTGATACACCTTGTAGTGTGCTTGAGGAGAGACAAGTGACGAAATGAACACATGGGTATTGGGTACTGGGAATTGTGTTGGAAGAGAAACTTCTGGGTGTTTGTCAGAAAGCTGGTTGACTTTCATGCCGTTTCTTAAGTATTTTCCACGGCTGAGCTAAGGATCTGGGTGCCACCATAACCCTGTGGCTCTGTAGAACCCTAAAGCTTTTTCAGAATCTTGAAAATCTATTGTGTTCACTCAGTGACTTAGAAGAAAGAGTTTGAGAGGTACATAATTTTAATTTTCAGAAATTAAAAACTCTGTAGAGGTATTCATGGTAACCAACTTTGAGCAACCAAAATATTAAGTTAACTGAAATGTTCATTCTGTATTCAGTGACTGTAATAGTAACTAATATTTTGTTACGCATTTCCAGACCACCTTTAGTTTATGAAAACCAAAAGACTGTGGGGGAGAGGAGAGGTGGCAGGTATATAACAGGGTCTAACCCTCTAGCCAAGTCTTAATATCATGGACTAGAACTGAGGCCATTTTGAAAATAAATGAATTAATGCAAAACCAAGTTAAAATTATTTCTAAAAAACTACTTTAAGCAACTTGCCGTTCTTAAATGTGCAATACTGAGCATTTTGTAGCCTCTGGAGAAAGTAGCAAACATCTTTCAGACAGTGGGAAGTGATGGGCGCTCCCTGAGAACTCGAAGAGGCCAATTTCTGAGCCCCCATCACGTCAGGGAAAGACGCGGTAGACTATATTCAGCTAATGACAATGCTGAGCAAGAAGTAAACTCAAAACTTGTTTATCTGTCTAAAAAGTATTTCAAGTATTGGGAAGTAACCGATACACTGAGACATGCTGCCTCTAACCTGAGTGTCAAATTTATTAAAAAATAAGACCAAAAACAACATCTTCATTAAAATTGTTCTTCTAAAAAAGCAGATTTTAATGTAAAATTCAGAGTACCCTTTGCATCCTTAGTGATTCTGTTTGAGTACAAGTATGAGTAATTTATAGGAACGTGTTTTAATATTTTCTGATGAAGCTTAGAATTTGACAGGTAAGAAAGAAAATGATCCTCGAACCATTTATCATCTCTTTACCTGTTTGGGTATTAAGCTTAATAAGCTTAACAGACATTCCAACTTTGTGGTAAAGAGCCCAGCCTTCCAACCAGGTCATAAACTTTCTGGCCACACCCGACCTAGAATTTCTTTGTGTAAAGGGACAAATTTATTTATGTAAGGGAACTAAATCTAAGTTTACCAAAATATAATTTTTAAAACACTTGGAAAGAGAATTTTAAATGGAGATTTCAAACAGATACAATGTTGCCTCTTCCCTGCTCTATGTAGAATGGAGAATTTATCTTGAAATTATTTGAAAATAAAATGTCTACCAATTAAACCTTCTCTGGAAAATATTCCATATATATGGTTTCATGTTCCCTTTGTGGGTAAGTGTATCTGAGGAAAGCACGTGCGTGTGTGTGTGTGTGTGTACTGCGTGTGTGGTTTATGTACACAGGCAAATTTATACACATATATATTATACATTTCTTTTACTTTTTACTCTCTATGACCATGAAAGATTTTCCTCAATCCTGTACCTGTTCTGCAATCGTTTATCTAACTAGCTATTAGAAACTACATGCTCTTAACCACATCAAGATATTAAAAGCTGGGTGGCGCCTGTGGCTCAAAGGAGTAGGGCACCAGCCCCATATGCCAGAGGTGGCGGGTTCAAACCCAGCCCCGGCCAAAAACTGCAAAAAAAAAAAAGAGAGAGATTAAAAGCCCCAAAATGATTCCTGGCCAAAAAGTTGAGCAGAAGCCTAAACACTTGTTTAAAAATTCCTTGGTGGGGAAAAAATCTAAGAAACTTACTGTCTTTTGTTTTTATTGTTATATACCAAAGGAATGTTTACATCCTGACCGTCTAGTAGCCCAGAAATTACTCTCACAAGAATCTATTACACATATACCAACTCAGAGCTATGAACATTTTTTAAAGAGGTTTTTAAAAAGGTCTCAACCCTTTAGCTTCCAGAAAGATGGCTTTAAGAAATCTATGCTTGTGTTAAATTGAACTCTGGACCAACTTTCATCTCCCCAAACAGCACCCTTCTTAATATTCTATTTATGCCAACAATAGAATAGAGTCTGCTTCTTAGTTCTAGGATTTTCTACCCCCATCTCTGGTGATTCTATAGGAAGGTATGAGCAGTGTTTCTCTTGTTCCCCTATTTAACCTCAAGGGACCATTTACCAGTTGAGCAGTAAACCATCCCATGTGATGATAAATGTAAACCCCAGAGACATTTATCTTTGTTGATCAATATTATACGTTATCAAGATGGAAAATTTAAAAAATTCCATTCTTCCCATTCGCTAACTACATCTAAGTACGAGACACACGGCACACAACAGGTCTCTGTGTAATTCCCACCATAGCCCGAGGCAGCTGTTTATGTGCCCCATTATAAAAAGCTTCCTGATATTCAGAGAAATTACGTTTTTACACAAGATCACACAGCTATTAATTGGGAGAGGTGGAACTCAAAATGCTCTTTCCACTACTGAAATATCCCTGAGGTTTAATTAATATGCCATTAATCAATTGGTGGGGTGTAAATCTTGGAGGATAAAACACTGAACTCGCATTTAAAATTTCCTCTGGTCTTTAGAACACAGTTTGGTATTATATTTCTTATACGAGGTGGTGGCATACTGCTTTTACATAAATCAGTAGTTGAGATCACTTTAGCTTTTCTCAATGAATCTAATGTAGCCATTGTAGGCATAGCATCTCTTTTGAGTTTTGCTTTAGGAATTACTTTGAAATTTAATTATGCTATCTAGTTGGGGAAAAATTGCCAGAAGACACAGGGGCTCCCCATGAGCCTGATACACCTGCTCTGACAGCTCTTCTGCACCTCTTTGCTCATGATCATTCGCTACTGACTTGGTGAGGCGTGATCTGTGAAGAATTGTGGAGTAGAGGTGATAGGAGTAATAACAATGGTATTTTACTTTCGAACAGTGCTTTCTACATTATATGAAATTCAGTTTTTTCACAAGTAACCTCCAAGGTGAACAGAACCATGCAGCTCATAAGATGAAAACGCAGACTGGAATTTTCTTTTCTTGGTGTATTATTGGAGCCTGCATCAATGGTGCATCGAATAGAATCAATGTTATCTTCTGTGACCCTCACAGTGCCTTTGGGTATTGGCTAAGAAAAGCATCCAAGGCTACCTTTCCTAGAACAAGATACTTAAGCAATGAGAAAACTTAAAAATAGCAGCAATGTATTGATCACGTCCTGTTCATCAGGCACCAGACAAAGCACTTTCATTCGTTCATTCCTTCATTTATTCTTTCATCAATTATACATTGAGAGCCTTTCATAGTCAAAGGCTCTGCAGATGAACAGTCCCATTGGACACAAAAGCCCGTGCCGGGCTCGTCTTTATTCTGCACATTTCCATTTTCCCAAGGGGACAATGCTGTTTTGACTTGGGCTTCCTTTGCTGACATACGGCATGTGAAAATGAAGCAAAAGCAGATATCCTGCTTAGAATTCTCTTTGAGGCCACTTAGTCACTTATTGACCCTGAGCAAGGAACCTTACTGCTCTGTGCCTCAGTTTCCTCAACTACAACATGAGAAAAATAACAGTGCCTACCTCTTAGGCTGAAGGTGAGGATAAGTGTGTTTGGGTATGCAGAAAACATAGCAACTGGCAGACGGGCAGGCACGCGTTGTTATCCCGCCTCATCATCATTGTAATCTTGTTAGTAGGAGGCTTCTTACAGGACATTTTGAGTTTTCTTGCCAGAGCTCTTTACCTTTCTTGACTCTCATTATATTCAGGGACACCTGAGGTGACTGACCTACAGAGTGCAAAGTGACTGGTTCACCATGGGAGTGAGGAATTACAGGCCAGATGGGGTAGAGATGCTGCGGTTCTCAGAATGTGTCTCTTCTCTGGTTGGTGAATTTCTTTGTCTCCTCCAAACCTCCTTGATCATCTCCCCTCTTTTAGAGCAGGAGGCAGCAGGAATTGAGGGGTCTGGTTACCAAGGAAGTACCCCTACTCTGCCACAAGGGGTGTCATGGAGTGAAGCCCAAGGACCATGCTGATGTTGACTGAGGTCATGGAAAGGGAAGCAGCCTGAATGGAAAAGCAGGTGTAGACCCTCCCCCACCTTGCCCGAATTCAGAGACTCAGCCTCTGCCATTGCACTCAGAGTAAAGCCCAGTCCTTGCTATGGTCCTCAAGGCCCATCAGACCTGGCTCCAGCTACCTTGCTGGCCTCATGTCCTCCATGCCTTTCTTCCTTTCACTCAGCTGAGACCACCCTCTCCCTGCCTGTGCCCAGCGTCCCTCTGAACTTGCCTTTGCCGTGCCCTCTGTCTCAAATGCTCTTCCTCCTGGCGGTGTCCACCTGGCTTCCCTCCTCATGGATCACAGAGCCATTCCCTGACCACCAAATCTGAAATAGCACAGCCCGCTGGCCCCTCTCCACCCCTCCCCTTGCCATGTCACTCAGCACAATCACAAGGTGACATAGTGTATGTTCATGTATCAGCTCATTGTCTGTCCCCACCCCCCCAGAACACAAGCTTCCTGAAGGCAGGGGCTTTCCCCGTGTCCCTGGAGACTGGCGTGTGGTGACTTGCAGAAAGTCTGTGTTCACAAATGAATGACTGACTCCGATTCTCAGAACTCTAGAACATGCTGTTAGGCCACCTTCTTTGAAAAGGATGGCCTCCATTTTCAGATCCAAAGCCAGTTTTTATAAGCATTCCGGGAAAGGTGTGCATGGCAGGGAGGTTTTCAGCTAAAATGCCCAGTAGGAAGAGGAGAGATGGAGCTTACAACCCATTTCTTCAAAATATATTTAAACACCTCTCTCAGAGCAGGAATTTTAAATGGAGTTAAAGATTGTTTTTACTTACAACATTGACCTTCAGTTCCTATTTCTAGTTTAAAACTGTAGAGATAGGTAGAGATTAGATTAATTACCCAAGCTGAGTTCAATTTCTTTTTTGCTTAATAGACATCTTCCTCTAAAACAAACCCCTCTGTATTCTGCAATGTGCACCTATCTCAGACTGCTTATTAGTGTGTATCGTACAACTGGCAACAGTTCTGATACTTAAAACAAAAATTAAACAAAAAGCCCTAGTCTTCATTGTCTAAATAAATCAGCAGATGTGAATTATTAGTGAGAGGGGCCAATGGTATATTTTATATTCTCACTTTATAAGAAAGCACTCCATTTGTAGTACTCAACAAAATAATGTTCTATATTTAAATAACTCTCACCATATTGCTAACAGTTAACATTTATGTCATCTCAGAAGGCTTGAGATCTTTGAATGAAGGTTTCCTCATGACAACACTGCTTTGATGTGGTTAGAAAATAGTTTTCTCTCAATGAGAAATTTTGGTTAGAAGGGCTCCCCAAATTGTTTAACAAATCAGTGAAGGAGAGATTAAAGTTTGCTCATTTTTACTGCACCTAACTGCAGTGTTCTTGAAGGCAGAACCAAGAAGCAATTGTACTAGTACAGTGGAAAGCAACTTGGTCTTTGGAGGCAGAAAGACCTAAGTTCCTGATATCTCTTATTTATGACTTTCCTCATATATAACCAGAAGAAAAAAAATTAGGTTAAAGGCTGCTAGGATGTCTTAGGGGCAGGACACAAGTATAAGAGGGACTTTATCTAACAAATGTAATCAGTGTAACCTCATTGTTTGTGCCCTCAATGAATCCCAAACAATAAAAAAAAGGCTACTAGGATGTAGGTGATCAATAAACAGGCCCATCATTACCGATGCCTTCATGGAGCACTAGGGAGGCATCCACATTTAAGAAGCACGATAGAACCCTCACTGTTTGGTACATGGGATTTTGGGAATGAGAGCCATGCCTCCTGCCCTCACGGAGTTGTTCAAGGCTAGTGGAGGAGGGAAGGTAATAACTAAATACCTAGAGATTAGACAATACCCTGCCTGAGTAAGCCCAGTACACTACAGAAGCCTAAAGGAGGGTGGTGTGGAAGGATGAGAGAAGGCTTCCCCCAAGGAGGTAATTCTTGAGTTCCTGTTTTATAGCTTAATTAGGTGTTTACCATGTAACGGACACAGGGGAGGAGGAGGTGCCTCACCAAAGCAGAAATGCCAGGGAGAGTGGTGAATGCTGGGAGGTAGAGCCCTGGGTGGACGTGGGTTATAGAGAAGCCAGGGTCACATTATGAAGGGGCTGGACCTTATGCACAAGATCACTGAGACTGGGCCGTGGGAAGCATCTGTAGCAGAGGAATGGCCCAACTGTCTGCTCTGACCGAAGGTCCCGTCTGGTTGTGATGTGAACTGTGGCTGCACAAGGGCCACCATGTGGAGAGGGGAGCAAGGAGGAGGTAGGGGCAGCTCCCAGTAGGCATCGAGAGGGCCTGCGAGACTCAGTTGCAGATTCCCGGTATCCTTAGATTATGTCGATTGCCTTCTAGTTATTCCTCTGTCTTTTTTTTTTAAAGAAGAGAGAAGTCAAAATACAAAAAGAGTCATCTTGAAGATGTGATTAGGTTGCCATTCAGCAAGGTTGAGGTTTTGGGGGGAGGGACATATCTTTTGGCCCAATACCTAAAGTGTTCCTGAAGCACGTTCAGTTCACCAAGCATATTCTGCTTGTCTTCTAGAGCCAGACTGTGAAATTAATAATCCCTGCACAGCAGATATCCTTTACCTAGTCTGCCCTTATGCCTCCTCAAGTTGCTAATAACTAGGAAATAGAATACAGTGATGTCCAAGGCCAGACCTAGAATATTCAGGGCACCTCCGGAGAGCAAATACACACGCCCACACATGGGAAAAGATCTCAATAAGATTATGAAAATGTTTTCATAGGAGCTAAAATTCCCCATATTGACCATATACAAGGAGAAAGAAAAATTCCCCATATTGACCGTATACAAAGCAAGGAGAAAGAAAAGTTTGATGCCATGTCCGTCATGCACTGGCCCTGCCTCAGGACAGTGCTGTACATTTGGTGGGTGCTGAATAAAGGTTGGATGAGGGCAGCAGGATGGAGACAGCGTGGAGAATAGATGAGCCCCTCTGTCTGAAAGGACAGGCTCCGAAGTTGCACAAACCACTTCCTCTCAGATTCAACTGGATAGAACATTGGCCTGTGGATTCATCTGGATGCAAGAGGGGCTGAGAATATCACCTTTTTCCTGAATGGCCCGATGCCCAGCTAAGAGTCAGGATTCCATTACACATAGAAGAGGAAGGTGGATATTGGGAGTCATGTAGCAATCTCTAGTGCAGGGTGCAGGTGGACAAACGCACCCTTTAAATAAATGACTCGAGAACACAAGTCTGAGAATTCACATATGCTAAAGAGCAATCCAGAGAGAACTAAGGAGTCCTCAAAACACACGGTCTCAGGAGAGGTTTGCTGGTTTGTTAAGAAGGAGAAAGGGAGGGAAGGGGAGGAGGAGGGTGGGTGGAGGGAGGGTGATTGGTGGGACCACACCTACAGTGCATCTTACAAGGGTACATGTGAAACTTACTAAATGTAGAATATAAATGTCTTAACACAGTAACTAAGAAAATGCCAGGAAGACTATGTTAACTAGTGTGATGAAAATATTTCAAATTGTATATAAAACCAGTGCATGGTGCCCCATGATCTCATTAATGTACATTGCTATGATTTAATAATAAAAAATAATAAATATAAAAGATTTCATGAAATGGGTAAGCTTTTATCAGGGTTTTAAAGGTGTGGCAGGTACAAGGTACTTCTTTCTAGGTCATCTGGGGACATGAGAACGTATCTGGCTGCCTCTGCAGACCTGCCCCATGCTCTGGCACTCACCTTTCTTACCTGCTGACTGGGCACCCCACACACTTACCTCACTCTATGTACTGTTCTCCTCCACTTGGGTAGTTCTGTTTGTTTGCAGAAAGGTCTTTATTAGCAGATGACAAAACCATTTCTGATCAGATCCAGATATCATTCAGATCCTTTGTAGCCATTAGTTAGGGCTTGAATTATGAAGAATAAGCCAGCCAGTTTCTGCCCATGTGGGAGTTAAGACATCTTCAGCCTTCCTCTACCCTTCAGAGATGCAACAGAGGCCAGGACAAAACCAGGGATGGTGGGGAACCAGGAGGTGGAGCACTAGTGAGTCTTCATGCCACTCACTTTGAGCAAGTAATTCAGTCTGGAATAGTCCATTGGCATGAAAGGTCTCTAGAGGAGTCTCCATGGGCAACGTGGAGACAAGAGTGGGTTTTAGAGCCAGACCAGCCAGTGGTGGAACCCTTGCCCTAATGTTTACAAAGTTTCGCAGACTTGGGACATTTTCTTTATTTCTGAGTCATAGTTTTCCTGTGCGAAGTGGGTGCAATAATGCTATTCTTGGTGTGTTGTAACTGGAATAAGAATATACATAAAGGATACAAGTACTCAACGAATGGCTGTTAGTTTTCTTATCTCTTTCCTCTCTAAACTTTGATGACAAAAATACCTTAAATTCCACTGAGTATATTAATGAGATCTAGCTTTGTTAAAGACACAGCAGTGATGCTATATTGAGAATTACTTACTCATTCCATTTCTAAAATTATGTTATTTTTCCGAAATACACACACTTTTGGAGTAACTTTCCTACATAGAGAATGGACCATTTTTGTGAATTGATAAAATAAAAATCCATGAGTCTTTTCAGACTGCAAAAAATAACAACTCTTAGACGAATCTTCCCGTGAGGTCACTAATATTGATGACATCAATTGCTTCCATTGGAACGACACTGTGACAAAAATCAAAACTCGTTAAAAGCACCTGTTGACTTGCCAGTACTAAGGCGAGAGAAGCCAGCAGCTTAGTCAACTAAGGGGTTTCTTTGGAGGAAAATATGAATTTATCTTTATTCTTTTTTACAAATATTGAAAAGCCAAGTTTCTCCATTGAGTATGTTGGACCAGGATACAGTTCCTCATTTATTTCTCCTTCTACTTGGTATTCTATAATAAAAGATCTGAGCACAAACATTTCATAAAGACTTCCTGATGGTGTTCTGGCTCCAGAGTCTTTCGTATGGATACGCTCAAGAGTGCTGCGAGCTCTCTTGTTCTGAATGAGCACAGTGTAATGAGCACCCTGACTGCTTCACCTTTCCCCTGAAGCTTCTGCCTGATCCACCCACATAGTTATTCTTGGCAATTATTTTCATTACCCAGGCTTGGGATCTGAAACCATCTTTACTCACCAACTCCTTTTACTAACTTCATATTTGAGCAGAATCAAATCTTGTTGGGTCTTTTCCTGCTAAGTCCTAATTCAAAAACCATTTTGAGGAGCCTAATATGAGTGGAACACCACCACGTGACTTCCAAAGGGTAGGAAACTCCTTAACTCAAAATCTTACAGTTTATCAAGGCTGAATAGTATAAGTACATGCCAGAGGTATAATTTCAGTAACATGGGGCTTCTTCATTCCCCTAGAGTTGGGCAAAGGAGGACTAGCTTCATCTAAAAGGTAATACTTATAGATCAAATTGCAAAATGGGCATCTGTAAGCTAGATTCATAGATGGAGGTTATTTGTCCTGTACATTATTGTTTATTAAATTGAATTTCTCACTAGCCTTTAAATATTACAGAGATTTTAATTAAAATCTATATCCCAGCCTCTCTCAAAAGGTTCATCTACAGTTAGCTCAACACAAGCTGGGTCTTCCCTTTTCAATAGAGCAAGTACTCTCTAGTCCCCACTACTCCCTATTGTCCTACACTGGCCCTGCTCTGGGCACTCAGGTATATGCAGGGAGTAATGGGAGATAATGTTGTAGAGTAAGAACAGGTCATGCTATGAAGAACTGGAGCATCAACCAAAGCATTTGCAATTCAGTGAACCATGGTGGGGGGAATCATCAGAATTTTAAGAGTCATAATTTAGGGAGATTGTGGTGCCCCAGGAGTCTAGCCTAGATAAAATAAAGGAGAAAGGAGAAAATGGGAGTGAGTAGATCGGTAAAGGAGGGTGTTATAATTCATTAAATAACCATGTCTCCATTTGTATCTCTTTCTTAATATTACATAAAATTACGTAGGGTGACCTGAAATAAATGCTGGTCTAAAAGTCAGAAAACTGGGCCCAAGTTACAGTTCTGTTCTTCCCCTCCTCCCCCCAACTTGAGTTGTTTTAAGGTCTGCCCTTGATAGCAAAATGCATGGGCAGGACTCAAGCTCTCTAGGCCTTTCTTTGCTTTATTATAAAATACCAATGATAGTAACATTGAACTCCCAGGATTATGGTAATAATTAAGTAAATGAATTGGGCAGTCTTTGTGTCTGTATTATCATCACCTCCTGGCTTAGTTTCTGCAAACTTCTGCTGAACAGCAGGCTTGCTCCCATCTCTTTTCTATTGGTCACTTTTTATGTCACTCAAATTATTTCTAAGTTTAGAGCCCTCGGGGCTTTCTATTTTATCTGGCTTCCTTTAATGTGGTTTCAAGTCAGAATTTCAGAGTTGGAAAGGGCTTTAGAGACAACTACAGGCCCCCTACTTGATGTAACCATCTCCTCTCCAGTATTCCAGCTTCTCCTTGAACCTCCTTCCCCCAGGGATGGAGCCCTCACTCCTTACTGAGACCATTTCCATGATTATTCTTTTTTTCCTGAAACCCTGTAACTTCAACCTCTTGACCTAGTAGCACTGCAATATGTAAACAAACAGAGCAAGTCCACCCAGTCTTTGCTGAAAAAATACTTTGTTCTTGGAATACAGCTATTTAGCCCTCACCTTACTCTCAAATCTTCTCTAGACTGAATACAAGGTTTCTCCAGATTTTTCTATGATGTAGTTGCAAGGTCCTACATCTCATCCTGTACTTCTGTCCAATTTTCCCTGTATTTCATATGATCATCCAGCCATTCTCCCCCCTCTCACCGCATCCAGCAGTGCTGTGCTTACATACTTTGGTCTCCTTCCACCCTAGACTGTATTCAAACAGCAACCCTTATCTTGTCCAGCCTTATTCACCTCCCACCTCCTTCAAATCAAATGTCTCCTCACATTTTGGTCTACAGACTAGGCCAATTTGCCTAAGATAAGAGTCTTTGCTCTTTAGGGCTACTGGTGAAGCTTTTTTTTTTTTTTTTTTTTGAGACAGAGTGTCATTTTGATGCCCTCGGTAGAGTGCCATAGCATCACAGCTCACAGCAACCTCAAACTCTTGGGCTCAAGCGATGCTCTTGCCTCAGCCTCCCAAGTAACTGGGACTATAGGCACCCACCACAACACCTGGCTATATTTTTAGAAATGGGAGTCTCTCTCTTGCTCAGGCTAGTCTCAAACTCCTGAGCTCAAACAATCCACCCCTCTCGGCTTCTCAGAGTGCTAGAATTACAGGTGTGAACCACCCCACCCGGCCCTGGATTTTAATGATTTACATGTGCAGGGCCCCTATTTGGCTGCCCAATAGTGTCTGACACACATTGAGTGTCTACTCCTCACCAGGCCCTGCACCATGTGCTCTCTACTCCATCCTATTAAATGTTCACACTCTCAGATACAGTAAGGCTCGTTATCATTGTCCTTGTTGCATTGTTGGGGAAGATGAGGCTCTGTGACATGAAGGAACTGCCCGAGTCAGACAGCCAGCAGGTAGAGAGCTTGGGTCCCAGGCAGGGCCTGATCACTGGCCTTCCCCCTTATCTGACGCCTGCTACTGAAGGTCCCTGCATTTGTTTATTTGCTGAATAATTACTCTAGGGCTTTCACAGGGTTCAGTAGAAAGTGGAATTACAATTATCATTACTGCAATACATGAAAGCTCCTTTCCTTCTTCCAGCTTACTTTAACAAAGTCTTAAAAACCAGAGGCAGGCCACCCCCTTCAGGAAGATTTCCAATAGAGAGGTGCTTGCTCTATTGTTAGTCATGGCACCCATTTGCTGATATGTAAGTCATTTATCTATTTTATTTATTACCGCTCTCCTCTCACCAGAATGCAAGTTCCCCAAAGGCAGAAAATTTTGTCTGTTTTGTTTCTTACTGAATTCTCAAGTCACAGACTAGGAACACACAGAAAATATGCTGAATGGATGAGTAAATAAATGACAACAATAAGCAATCCCATCACCTTGTGGATAGAGGCATTTGAGCTTTGAGCTTCATTTTCCTCAAAATGGTGACCCCCATGTCCCCCACCTTGGCCCTGCACACACTCCCCAGTTAGCCTCCGCTCAGCCTGGAAGCCTCAGCTCCCCAGGGCCTTGATTTCTACAGGAGCCCGAGCTGGTCTTTGAGGCGCAGGTACCCTCCTGTGTGTCTCCTGGATGCCTGTGGCCTCTGGCGTCATCCTTACTACATGGTATTATAGCAGCTCACGGTTATAACCGTCTCCCCACTAACCCTACGCTCTTTGCAGACAGGCCTCTGTCTACTTCGTGTTTTTTCCCCCAGCACCCAGCACAGTGCCTGGTATAGTGCTTAGTAAATACTTCATCAATGAATGAAAAATACTGTTTCTGTAAATGAGGATTTGAAACCATAGGGTAGACACAAGCTAGCTCTTGTAGGTTTTAGAAATAGAAATGGCCAATTGGGGATGGAAGTTCTTTATTCAATAAGTATTTACTGAGTGCCTATCATATGCCAGGTTCTGTTCCAAATAGAGGGACAGATCAGCAAATGAAACAGTCAGGAATGCTTGCCACGGAACATTCTAGTTGGAGGAGAGAGATGATAGGCAAAATAATAAATAAGCACATTAAATAGTATGCTCAGAATGTTATGTGCTAGAAAAAGAAGCGAGATGATAGGGCTTATGATAGGGGCAGAAGTTGGGATTTTCAACAGGGAGGCCAGCATAGGCCCATTGAGAAGGCGGCATTTTAGCAAAGAGTTAAGAAGCCTTCCAGAAATGTTGACTGCGTTCCCATCGTGAGTGAGGCACTGTGCTGAGTCCTGAGAAATCCAAAACAGAGCTCAACTGTAGTGAGAAGACTGTCATGTCAACCGGAATGTGATAAACATGAGAGCAGCTGAAGTCAAATGGAACACCAGTAGGCTGTTTGCTGGGGAGCCGGCCTTTAAAAGGCTACGGAAATGTCGCCATCACCATATTTCCCCTCATCTCCCTCTAACCCTCCCCGTGCCCTTTTCCATGCTGCCTCATAGCCTTTAAATGCTTGGAGTGCTAGGGGGAGAACTCCAGAGCAAGTACAGCGATTCAGAAGAATTATGTGGTGTGACCCTCTGGGGTCTGAGGAGCATTGCACTGTCCCATGACAGAATTGGTCTGAAAGTGTCAGTGAGCCTCGTCCACTCGGGATCACATGCTGTCGTGGAAGGAGCTAGGACCCTGGAGGAGAAATGCACCCAGCGGTCCTGTGCCAGGGTGATTTCGCTGGAGCCTGCTGCTGACAACTCTCATCAGTTGGCTCTTTGGCATAGAAACGAACCCATCTCGGGGCCACACAGCCCCTCAGATGCCACCCTGTGGTTGTTGTGTTGCCTGCGTCTCACGGGTCCCCTTTCTGTCATCAGTGCACACACAGCTCTGCTCTGTAGCACCTGGCTGCGTCCACAGTACCTTCCATTACTGCAGTGGGGTGTGGCTGTAAAGACACTCGGGACCACCCGGCAACCCACCTGGAGCGCCTCGGCTCACCTGGAGTGGTGCCAGGCATACAAAGCCGTCAGCATGACCCAAAGGCCTCCAGTTGGGAATAGGACTCTGTCCTGATTATGCAAGCCATGACATGCCCACATTTCCAGGACAGCCAGCTTCTTAGTACACAAGATGTCCCAAAGGTCGCCATATGTCCATATACAGGGAAAATGGGCAATTGTAACTAAAAGTACCTTTATTTACAAAATATTTATTATACAATTTTATAAAATATTTACAAAATACTTCTCTATGTGTTGATATTTAAATATAAAAAATATGAAACATGTACAATATAATATAAAACATGTTTGGTAATTTTTTCTATGTATGGTGACCTTTGGGGCACCCTGTATTTTTCACATATTGAATTAGCATAACTAAGTTCATTGCCTTGATTAGCTTATGAACCAACATACACTTTGGTCCTGGTCTCAAGTTCCCCTCCAAGAATTGTCTAAGGAGAATGTAAGTTCTCCGTGCAGCTGATTGGTCAAATTTAATTCATAATGATATAGTCCATGCAAAAGCTATCAGTCTTCCTTTGACATTGTACAAGTGTAACATTGACCCACATTTGAAACCTGATGCAATGAAAATCAATCAAGCAGAAGTCATGTTCAGTGTCATCTCTGCCTGTGTTCTCCAGAAAGTAGAGTCTGAAACAAGAACCCAAGTGCAAATTATTTCATAGTGACAGGGAGCCAAAAAAGCAGGACTGGGGGCCCAGTGGAGTGACGCATGGGTGGAGGGGGACCCTGCCCAAAGACAGGTGATGGAGCAGGCCCCCGTGAGGATGACAGTTGTTAGATTTCATGGAAAGTCTGAGGAGCTGCCACAGTGTAGTGTAGAACCTTCTGTCCAGGCAAAGAAATCTACTGGTGGCCAAGTGCGGTGGCTCACGCTTGTAATCCTAGCACTCTGGGAGGCTGAGGCGGGTGGATTGCTTGAGCTCAGAAGTTTGAGGTTGTTATGAGCTATGATGACATCACAGTACTCTACCCAGGGTGACAGAGTGAGACTTGTCTCAAAAAAAAAAAAAAAAAAAGAAATAAAAAAGAAAAAGAAAATAAAAAGGAAAGGAAAGAGAAATCTCCTGGCTCCCAACCACCACAGACCAAAACTTCTCACATAGACCATGAACTCCCTGGACTGTGCAGGTGTGACTACTAAGCAGCTTCTTGGGGTACCTGCTCTGTGTCAGCAGGGAAGCCTGGGATGGAAAGAGGCAGGCCCTGAGGTGAAGAGAGGGCCTCAGGTTGCAAACTGCACACAGCATGGAGACCAGCCCAGCATGGGAGTGGTTACTGGCGCAGTGTGGCTAGACTACAAGACAGGTGGGGCCAAGAGACTGTGAAGTGACACACTCAAGTCTCCAGTATAAGCACCTGATACTTCTGGCCATTTCACCACTTACATGTGGCCCATCAAGTTCCCAGAAAGGTATGAGGTTGTTTGCACGCCTATCATTTGTGCAACTTGGTCAGTATATTGTAACAATTACTCGGTGAGGTCTTTATCAAGAGCATGGGCTTGATATAGGTTATATTTGTTTGATGGTTCTTACTGTTATTTTCCCTCAAGAAATTCCTCCCACCAACCCAGTTATACATCCTTGAGTTAGAGATCCTCCTCTCCCCTCCTCTGCACCCCCTGAAACCACTGGGCAACCCATTCATTCTCATCTGCCTCAGCAGCACTGCGCCTCTTCCCTTCCTATCTCTCTCAGCGTCTTTATTGACAGAAGTATTCTTGTTCTTAATTGTCAGTATTTTCCTGTCACATAAACAGACAATTTCCAAATACCTTCTGAGCTCCCTAATTTTAGAGAGACAAGATTTGAAGAAAGCACAGATTTCTTAAACAAGACACAAAAAGCCCTAACCATAATAGAAAGATGGATAGGTTGGACTTTATGAGAAATTAAGAAATCCTAATTATCCAAAGGCACCACTCGGAAAACAAAAGGAAAGCCACAGACTGGGAAAAGATACTCACAATACATAAACCTGACAAAGGACTTGTTTCCCCAATGTATAAAGAAATCATAAAAATCAGTGAGAGAAAGACAAACAAGCTAATTAAAAATTAGCAAAATGCTTGAACAGACATTTCAAAAAAAGAAAAAAAGTAAGATATCCAAATGTCAAGAACCATTAGTCATCAGGGAAGTGCAAATTAAAACCATAATGAGACACCATTACACAGCCAGCAGAGTGGCTAAAAGCAAAAAGACAGTCAGTGCCAAGGGTTGGCAAGAACGTGTAACAAGTAGAACTCTTATACAATGCCAGTGGGAGGGAACTCTTATACACATTATTGCAAACACTTTGGAGAACTGTCTGCACTGTCTCCTAGAACTAAATATATGTCTATCCTATGATCCGATAATCTAATTCTCAAGACAAATGAATATATATGTCCACCAGAAGGTATGCACAAAAATGTTTATAGCAGCCTTATCCATAATAGCCCCAAAGTGGAAAATACCCAGATGTCCATACCAGCAGAATAGGGGGTAAGTGGAGGTACGGTCACAACATAAAGAGCAAGCTGCTACGTGCAATGTGGATGACGCACACGTGTAATGTGGCGTGAAAGAAGATCTTTTAAAAATACATGATTATTAGTTCATTTATACAAAGTTTAAGAACTGGCAAAACTAATCTGTGGTAACAGAATCAGGATAGTGGCCACCCTGGGGGTTGGAGGCAGTGATTATGAACTGGAAAGGGAGAAAGGGAGCCTTCAAATGCGCCACACACATTTTACATTGGGAGCTGGTGGTGGTTACACTGATGGTGGTTGTACTATAAAAATTCGTTGAGCTGTCCACTCAAGGCTGTACATTTTATGTATATACCACATACTGTCCTTCAGTAAAAATAAATTAAGAAGAGGTAAGATTGAAAACATAAAGTTGATGTTGCATCCCACGAGCAAAGCATCCAAGTCCTCATTGTTGAGTAGAAGGTAGCACCATAATGAAAATGGAAATTATTGAATTAGACGTAAGAAACCTGGCTTTCAAATGTTAGCCCTGTCATCCTGGAAAGCAATCTTTGTTTAGACCTCAGTTTCCCAATCTGTAGCAGGGCTAACAGCTGAGGCTATCTGGTGTCCTCCTAAATTACAAGATCCCAGTGACTGCCTTCCTGCTTGAGGCCAATGTGGAGATACATACCTTGTGTTGGTTCTGCTGTGTTGGTGAGGAACACAAGATCCTGACCTAGACAAGGGATAGAGAGGGGCTAGAACATTGTTTTTAGCTTACCCATGTTACTTAAAGCTCGGTAGTGGCAGATTGTGTGAGGGCCAGCTGTGCAGAGTGACCCCAGAAGGTAGGTCACTGCAGTCTCCCTTCCACCACCACCATATGAATCATGAATTTCTGTCAGGCCCTCACTGAATCATCTCCAGGAAAACCTGTGTCCCACACTGTGGGCTGTGGTTAGCTGACGCACTGGACAGTCAGCTGGACCTGAGTTTGAAACCCAGCTCTAACAGCTGCCGTCTGTGTGACCTGAGGCAGTTCATGTAAGTCTCTGAGCCTCAGTTTTTCTCATCATAGAGTAGCCGCCAGCCCCTCAGAGTTGTTGTTGTAAGGACTAAACTGCACGGTATGTGTAAAAGCCCTTAGCTCGCTGCCTCCCTCATGGCCAGTATTTGATAAGGCAGAGCCATTGTCCTGAGTGTGGCCAGTGTCTCCTGTGCCCACCAGCAATGCCCTGCTTCAGTCGATGCCATGTTTAGTGATAAAAATTACTTCTTAGTTTCCTAACGTAGTGAACATTGAGCATTTGTTTCCGTCTTTTTGAGTAGCAAAAAATATAGAGACCAGAAAGCTAACTTTTGCAAAGCAGGTAATTTATTGAAAGGACGCAGGAGTATCTAATGCAAACCCAGCAAAATCCAAACAAGAAAAATTGCAGGATGGCAGAAATCGGGCCCACCTGGGTGACCTGGGCATCACTGTTTGTATGACTTAGTCTGACCTCCCGAGACTGGGACCCAACACATCTTTTGAGTCTAGTACAGCATCCATACTTAACCTGGCCAAAACAGAGCTTTTGAGATTTCCCTCCAATAAATCTGCTCTTCCCACCATTTTCTTCATTTCAGGAAATTGTACTATCGCCACTCAGTCCCTGAGGCCACAGACACAGCGGTGGTCTTTGACTACGCCCTTTCCCACACCATTCACAGCAAGCCCTGTGGGTTTCACCTCCAGACTCCTCTTCTCACCAGCCCAACACTGACTTGGTCTCCTCAACTTCCCTCTAGACCAGCTCTTGTCAACTTGTCTATCTCATGGCACATTTGAACCTATAGTTAAACTTCCACAGCACACTGAAATTATGTTGATCAAAAAAAAAATTTTTTTTAAAGAATACGCTTACTGTGCTTTGAACTTCTTTCAAAAATAATTTAATTAATGATCTGTAAAAAATTTCAGAGCACACTGGTTGAAAATTAGTGTACTAGACACTGTGGTCATTTCCTAAAAGGTCCCCTCACTTCCACACTTGTTCTCCCATAATCCCATCCCTCTACTCAGAAGCCAAAGTGATCTTTCAAGAATATAAGGTAGGTCAGGTTAACCTATTCACAAAACCTTCCACCAGTTCTCTGTTGCACTTACAATAAATTCCAAACACTTACCAAGGCCTCCAAGGCCCTACCTGATTTGATCTCTTTATCCAAAACCTCCACAAACTCACCCCCTTGTTTGTGCTTCGGGGCACGCTGGTATCCTTTCTGTCCCTTCTTGCCACCATCTTCCCTAGATGTTGTATGTGGTCGGCTTCTTCTTGTCACCTCCCCAGAGAGGCCTTTCTCACCACCCAACCTAAATTAGCTGCTCCTTGTTCAGTCACTCCTCATCACTTCACCTTTGTTATACTTTCCCCCATGGGTGAGATCTCATATATTCTTATTTGTTTGCTTATTGTCTTTATTCACCAATAGAATGTGAACTCCTGGAGGATACCAAACAAAGACTAGGACAGTGCCTTTGGAAGGCATTCAGTGGTTGTTTGTAATGAATGAATGTGTTATGTCGCCTTTTTGAAATGTTAAATACCAGGGAGGAACTGATGGTCCCAGCTTGGGGGATAGAACTCCTGGATCATTCACCTCTGGCCAAGGTCTCAAGGGTCCCTGAACACAGGTGCCACTCTCTAGAGAGTCATCCCTTCGTACCTTTCCAGTCCTACCAGCCCTCCTAAAAAGGCTTAGTCCCCATTTTACAGATGCAGAGACTGAGGCCCAGGGTGAATCAGAGGCAGTCTCAGTTATTGAATCCTGTCATTTCTTTTATGTTAGCAAAGTGTGTTTCATCTGTTCTTGTTGAAACATTATCTACATCTCTGGCTTTAAAATCCAATGGTGTTAACTACATGTTGATAAATATTTTCCCTCATCACACCTACTCTATTTTAACACTAGTGTTGGAATTCTCATTTCTTCCTACAAGAAAGAAATACGGCCCAGATTTTTATTGTGGGACAAGATGTCTCAGCTTTCCCACGCAGATTTTTTTTTGTTGTTGGTTTTGGAGGATTTTTTGGCACTTATGATTTTTTTAAAATGACAATAGAGTCATGTGATCCTTGAGTTGCTCAAATCTTAGTTTAGATAGCCTATCTTTGTTTTGTTTTGGTTTTCATTTTTTTTTTTTTTTTAATTAAGGTCTAGCCCTTGCTGTTGAGTCCTGGAAATAGGATCCCATTTTGTTTCTTCTTCTAGCTAAATGAAACCTTTGGAATGCGCTTATTTGATAGTGAAATATGTGCCTAATCAGTGATAAGAATTTAGACCTGTTTTTAGCTAATTAGGATTTATATACAGCTTTCAGTGGAATATTCCTGCCCACTTATTATTCTGTTTTTTTCTGAATTCCCTCTAAGGAAATAAATGTCACAATATGCTTCCAAAAAATAAAATTAAAAGATGTTAATAAGTATGATTAAGTAGCTATTGAGCATGTGAAGCAATATATGAAAAGATTAATTCAGTTTTATTTCCTAGTCTTACTTCTCAGGCATCTGTGAGTTCTTAAATAAGGAAATAATAAAGAAATGTAGATATAAATATTGTATATGTTATAATATTATATATTAGAATATAATATTGTAGATTATATATAGGCCCAAATTTTTATGTACTATTTCTAAGATAAAAAAACTTTAATATAAGCTGGTGCCCTCGGGAGGCTGAGGCAGGAGAATGCGTAAGCCCAAGAGTTGGAGGTTGCTGTGAGCCATGTAATGCCACAGCACTCTACCAAGGGCGGTACAGTAAGACTCTGTCTCTACAGAAATAAAAACAAAAAAAAAAAAACAAAACTTTAATATTAGTCACTTCAGCTTTTTTTGCTTAGTGTTTGCACATTAAATCTTTCCTATAATGGCTTTGTGTTTAAAATTAATTTCTTGTAGTGGGCATTGGTTTAGTGTTGCTCTTTTAACAATTTTGCTAATTGGTTAAAAAATTAATAAATTAAAAAATTAAAAATTTGACTTTTAATTTATTTTAGATCACTTATACTTAATGTAATTATTGGTGTAATTGGAGTAAAGTCAACTGTATTTTTTCACTTTTTGTTTCATTTCTTTTTATTCCCTTCTTCTTTTCTTTTTCTTTTTTTGCCCACATTTGTAAAAATTGTTTTGCTCATTTTGTTTTATCTTAAATATTCGTTTCTTTTAATATCTCTTTTAAAACTTTTTATCAGTTGAGTTTACAATATACATACAATATATTAAATAGAATCCCATAAAACTAATCAAAGGTAGAGACTTTCTGTTTAAAAATTACCCAACTTAATTAAATTATCCAATATTAATAGAATCTAATTAGATTCTAGGTTATTGGTATAATCATCTTATAACCAATGCGTATTGAGCTGTCTTTCAATTCCTATATTTATATTTTCTTAATTATATTTATAATTATAATAATATATAACAATTACTGAGAATTGACTACATTTGTTATTATAAGACATTATTATAAAATCTTTTACATTTATTGGCTCATTTAATCCTCACAACCACCCAATGAAGGTAGGCCCTATTTATTTTTTGCCATTTTACAAATAAGAAAAGTGAGGCAGAAAGAAATCAAATCACTTGAGCCAGGTTTCAAGGCACCAATACTACTTTTATCTTAGAAGAAAAGAATAGGATAGAATTTAATCCATAAAACCTAGGGGTAGGCAGGGTGCAGAAGGTTAGTACCTTTTTCTCTTTTGTTTTCATGCAAAAAAAAAAAAAAAAAGAGGAAAAGCTATATTCTCAGGACAGGATGGCAGGTGTGAGCCACACTCAACCAATCCTGTATAGAGGCCAGCACCCAATTGGTGTGGGGGCATCTGCTAATATGAACTGTACTGGTTTTATAATTGATATCTAATTGGAACATTTTGCTTTGTAACTTTATAAGAGATTTAAGAAGAAGGTGGTTATATCTAGTTCTACATTCATGCATATTTTAAAACATTAAAATCAAGATAATTTAAATCAGCACTAGGGACCTTTGTGTAAGTGGTCTATGGGACTCTTCCATTCAAAGGCTCACTGGCCTCCTGAAGGTGTAAGATTGTTACTGCTTCCCTTATCTGATATTGATCCAATGTAGCTGAGTGGTTCAAATGCTTCTCAATTTTAAATTGTAAGCTTAATGCAGAGATCCTTAAGAAGACCAATGGACTGATGACATCTGTCTATGTTTTGCTCAGGGAACTTTGCTCTGGTGCTTTTAGACATCATGTAAGAGTCCAGCAAGGAGGCTTCTGGAGGCCTCTTGTTCCAGTCCTGAACCTATAGCAAGCCCCCTACTATTTCTCTGAGACTCAATTTTTTCATCTATTAAATGGAGCTGAGACCTACCCTGCAGAGTTATTGTGATATTGAGTGAGATAATGCAAATAATGTGTTTGATACAGAGTAGATGACCAAATAGTTAACCTTAATATTGTTATCATTGTTGCTGCCACTGCCATGAATCAGTCATCTCGGAACCTCGTACCAAGTTCCCTGTCGTGAACTACAAGTGCTAAGCCCAGCATGGTGGCATGCACCTGTATCCCAGCTACTTGGGAGGGTGAGGGAGGAGAATTGCTTGAACCCAGGAATTCAAGGCCAGTCTGGGCAACATAGTAAGACCTCGCCTTAAAGAAAGGAACAAGTTCTAAAAATGTTTGTAGTAGAGGGCCCACCAGTGCTGATACTCTCTAGAGCCATTTACATTAACGACACGGGCCTGAGAAACCACGCTTCAGAAATTCACGTTCAGATGATATTTCAGTTTCTACTCTTTAAAGCTGGGTAATTTTTAGACAGAAAGTCTCTGCCTTTGATTAGTTTTATGGGATTTACCAAAGTGGGGGAGACTGTTTTAGTCCATGACAATATTAAGGTTTACCAAAATCAGAAAAATTGACTGGGTGGGGTGGCTCACACCTGTAATCCTATTACTCTGGGAGGCTGAGGCAGGTGGATTGCTTGAGCTCAAGAGTTGGAGACCAGCCTGAGCAAGAGTGAGACCAGCCTAAGCAAGAGTGAGAAAAATTAGACAGGCATCGTGGCAGGCACCTGTAGTCCTAGATACTCAGGTGGCTGAGGCAAGAGGATGATTTGAGGCCAAGAGCTTGAGATTGCTGTGAGCCATGATGCCATGGCACTCTACCCAGGGCAACAGAGTCAGAGTCTGTCTCCAAGAAAACAAAACAGAACAAAACAACAGAAAAATTATTGGTTTAACGTAAGTGCTGATAATACTGCATTGTAAAAATCAGGCCATAGCAGAGAATACAGCTTAAATTCAATAAGGCTAAGCCAGACTTCAATCAAGCATGTGTTTCCTTGATGTCACCATCACCAGGGCCTCCTAGCTCCACTGCACTGTTTGTGATTTGAACACAGACATGATGCTGTGCTGAGTGACACTGACAACCACACAGAAAACCAACCGTCTTTACACCTGGGAGTGAAGATTGGCTGAGGTGGGAAGACATGTAAAATACCCCACAGTATGGAAGGACACGTATTCTTATAAATTAATAATTTTTAGTATTTTTATTTCCTCCCAAGCTCCTGAGAAGATAATTGCATTTTAGAAACCACAACATTAACATTAGGTACTCTGTCACTAAGCAGCAGAATAGACTTTGTAATGCAATTTACATAAATTAATGACTCCCCTCTGGTGTATTTTGGGTTTTAAAGACTTAACTAAAGCTTTCAAGCCAGTTTGGTGTTTGGAAGAATATTAAGCAGGTGAAGTTTGTTTCAAGGTGTTCCAGCTCCATTTTCACTCACTTTGGGGGGAAGCTCTTACCTCAAACTATTTGTTCTTTTTCTTCCCATTTTGGGACTTAAAGAATTACATCCAAGTGACTTTAAAACTAGGATTTATTCTTTTATTTTAACTAGTTTTAGCAGGAAGCATTTTGGAAAGGTGTTATATATTTCTCTATCTTAGTAAATAGAAGAAATGAAAAAAATGGAGTTTTATTAACTCAAAGAATTACAGACTGTTCTTTTCTCTTCCATGTTTCTTTTCTGTGTGTGGGTGGTGAGGGAGATTGATTCCACCTGTCTGGATTGTGCAGTGGTTGTCATTTCAAAAGAACCCAGAATCCGGGTTGGTCAGCACTTCTGCATACAGGAGAGGCATTGGGAATGTAGGACCCTCTCACCGTTACAGGGCTGGGAAGCTGTCCTCTGAGGATGTTCCCTTTCCGAGAGTAGCCTCTCTTTCTCACTTCCTCTGAAGTGAGAAGAGCCTGCATCTTCTCATCTCACTGGCCTGGCGGAGCCCATGCTGAGCTAATCAGTGTCTGCAGAACCTTTTGTACTAAAATCCTTTCTTGCAAAATTGGATGCCCCACTGGGGTGTCTGCTGCAGTGAAGGGAGGCCAGTTCTGCAGAACCCTGCAAGTTCAGGATCAGGCCCTTGAAACATAATAAAGAGACATTACAAGTAGTATGGAGCCTTTATCAGAAAAGTTCTCCTGAAGAGACTTCATTTGCCCTGTAAGGAAAGAAAATGAAGAAGGAATTTAGAATATGTTTTGTGATACACCTGGGTATAATGGAAGAAGACAGGGTCTGACCTCTTCAAGGGCTGGCTGTAAAGCACAGTGTGACTTGCCGCCTGTGCGGCTGCTCCATCTAAGGCAGGGGCTGGCAGCGTATGAGATTTACTATGTATGAAGAAAGGTTTTTCTAACTTATTGCATAAGAAGGTAGTTCAATGTGGGAATGAATCTTGTCATAGGTGATGGATAACTTTTGTATGCCATTTATCTTTCCCTGGAGATTTCTGGGCTATCATAGGCACTTGTTAGGAAATACAGTAGAACCTCTGTAAGTTGACCACCCAAGGGACTATAACAAACTGGCCAACATACGGAGGTGGTCAACGTAAGGAAATATTGATACATACATGTGGTGTGTGTCCAGTCTGTGCAAATTAGGTGAACTTCAGAGGTGGTTAATGTAGAAAGGTAGTCAACTATGGAGGTTCCACTGTATATATGTACAAATAAGAGGCAATATGATGGGTTAGATGGCCGCTGGGTATTCTATAACTTTATTCCATGCTGCTATTCCTCCTTCCATTATGATGTAATTTTCAGTGATTTATAGCGAAGATAAATTATTTTGAATTTTTAAAATGTATAACAAAGTATGAAATTAGATACAAAGCATTACCAAGAAAATAAATGCAACCTTAAGGAAAGAAAGAGACATATAAGTCTTTGTTTATGAGGTATCTTCAAAGTCAGATGGGACATACTAAGAATTAATTAAACCCTCTGCCTAATACAATTATTTTTAAGTCAGAAGGAAATGTGTGGTGTCAAAATATGTCACCAGAGAAAATAAGAAGAAACGTCCTAGTAGACCTAGGTGAACTCTTTACATATCAGTGAATGACCCTCCACTTTTTTGACTTAGAAACCTGGTATTGTCAGTATTCCAGAAGTGGCTCTGTCTCTACCGACCACCTGCATTCTCATTTACACATCTCAAGAGACTGCTGTGTAAATGAGAAGGCCATTTTACTAACATGGATTGAGAAATGTAACCACCAAAGCAACTAGATATTCACATACGATCGGCTTTCCTGGAGAAATCAACATGGCAGACCAAAGATCTGGTGTACACATGAACACGGGGAGGGCACTAGACTACGAACCCAGGCAGCCCAGCTCTCTAGCACTTTACCGTTGCATAAAAGGTACCCTTACAGTCAATGAGTATTGCTTTTTAAAAAGTTTATCCCATTTCTTTTGCTCATCCTACCTCCCTACTTCCTTCCCTCCTGTTTCATTGAAAAAATGTAGTTCTTTTTTGGACTAAGAGAACCCTGGTGTCAGAATCCCTCTCCTGCTGCCTGCCCAGATCCATCATCTCTTTGTAACCTCTGCATCTTCAAACCTCCCTCTACCCTGGCTCCTTCCTCTTTATCCAGAAACTTGCTCGGGTTTCTTTCATTCTAACAACAGATGTTCTTTTGATACCATGGTGCCTCCAGCAACTTCCCACCCTTTTTCCTTCTCTTAATTATTAGGGGTCTCTAAATAGTAGACTGAGTTTTTTCCTCTGCATGCGTGTCTCTCCTTGATTCACTGCAGTCCTGTCTTCCTCTTCCTTACAAAACTACCTTAGCTTCCTGCCAGCTCTGATGCACACTCCACTTCTCAGTCTCAATCTGACCCCTTCCTTGGCCTTTGGCACAGATGACCCCTCTCTACTTATGAAATGAACTTCTTTCTCTCAGGCTCTTCTTTTCTGGTGCCCTTCTCTTCTCCAGCCCCTCCTCATCTCCATCCTAATCTACCCTCTCTTCATCCCAACAGGCATCCCCTCCAATGCCAGCCTTCCTAGGCTGTGTCCTTAGCCATCAGCTCATCTCTGCATCTCTCCTACCAAATTCTGAATTCAGGTTCCACATGTGTGCTGAAGGCTTTCCTATCTGTCTTAGGCCAAGATCTGTCATGTAAAACCCATATCTGTAAAGGGAACTGTCAACTGGACATGTCACCTGGAAGTTCCAAAGGTGCAGAAAACAAAACCTGTCTGCAGCAGAACATTTCCTGTGTTCATCACTGCACACCTGCTACTGCCCCAGATTCACCAGAGTCTGCAGGTCACTAGCCACCTCTTTCCTCCTGTGCCCTTTTACTATGGACTTTCCCTTCTTTGAAGACTTCTTTTCCACACTCCTGCTGCTGAACCGGCCCAGGTCCTTATGTCTTCTCTTTTGATTACTGCAGCAGCCCTGTAAATACAATCTTTCTGTCTTCATTCTCTCTCACCTCCAGTTCAGCCTCCACCACTGATAAATTAATGTTGCCCTTTGAAAAAATAACTTTCACAAAAGTGATAGCTGGGTGCAGAGGTTCATGCCTGTAATCCTAGCACTCTAGGAGGCCTAGGTGGGTGGATCGCCTGAGCTCAGGAGTTGAAGCCCAGCCTGAGCAAGAGTGAGACCCCATCTCAACTACAAGTAGAAAAACTAGCCAAAGGTTGTGGCGGGCACCTGTAGTCCCAGCTACTCTGGAGGCTGAGTTAAAAGGATAGCTGGAACCCAGGAGTTTGAGATTGCTGTGAGCTATGACACCACAGCATAACACCCAGGGTGACACAGTGAGACTTGGTCTCAAAAATAGATACATACATACATACGTACATACATACATACATACATATATATGAAAGTGATATGTGTCATTAGTATTTTTCTTAAGCCTTGGAAAATGCCTTGGAATCATATCAAAGAAATGAAAGTCTCTATTATCTGAAAGTTCAGACATAGTTATTGTAAACCTAGTGATGCATTTTCTTCCCATTATAGAAGAAAATGGAATTATGCTGCAAATATTCGCTTTGTTGTTTGATTTCTTCATACAATACATAAGGCATTATTTCAGACCAATAGAAATTCTTTTAAAAGATAATTTTAGTGACCATCTCATAATTTGGAAAATTGACTGAACAACCGTAATTCAACCACTCCTCTGTTGCTGAGCATTTGGGTTGTGTCCATTTTTGTTTCAATCATTTTAATTAACATTCAGAAAATAACTTTGTACTTAAATCTTTAGCTTCTTCTCTCAATATTTCCTTGGGATCAATTGCTAGAATTGAAGATGCCAGGTTAAAGAATTTGAGCATTTTGATATATTTTGCTCAATTGCTTTCCAGAAAAGAGATAACAAATCATTCCCTCTGTGATCCAGGGACTTCATGTCTCACTCACATTTACTAGAATTGAATGTTCACATTTAAGTACTTTATTTTCTGATTCAGTCATTGAAGGGTGAAACCTTGATATTTTCTAAATAAAATTGAGCATGTTTCCATCTTTATTAGCTGTTTATTATTTCATGAATTGCCTGTTCTTGTTTTCAGTTTGTCTTTATAAACTTTATAAGGTCTTCATTATTCTATTAGTAGTTTACATAAGCAAGCAGTCATGCTGAAATTCAAGACTTGTTTAACAATCCTTTACTGTTCCCTCTAACTCTCAGGATAAGGTTGGATCCCCCTAGCTGGGCACCCAGTGCCCCCAATTACCGTGCCCTTGACTGTCTGCCCTCACTGTGCCAAGATGCACGTACACACACTGCAGGCTACTCTGAACTATTTCCAGTTCTCAGAATAATATATTTGTTCTTCATGCCTCATGCCTTTGCAACATGCTCTTTTGTTCTGCCCTAATCACCACTGTCCACCTGCCCCCTATTTTGCGGAGCCGACTGCCACTCACCTTCAGACTCACCCAGGAGTTACCTCTCTCCCTTGGGAACTGCTCTGGACCTGTTAGTCTGAATTATGTGTCCCCCTTCTGTGCTTTTAGGGCATCTAGCCAAGCCTTTGTCATGCCCCTCCCACACTGTATTGTCTTTCCTCATGAAGAGGGCAAGCCTTTTGTTTCTACTTCCCAAGAGACTCACAATAGCCAACAGATGGTTGATATTCACAAACTGTTGAAGAAAGAAAGGGAAGAATGAATGAAGCTGTTATTCTTCATCTAAAAATAGCTGTTCTTGCCCCTAGAAGTCTATCCCAATTTGAATTTCTTATTTGAATATTATAATAATATGTTCTGGCCCCTCATCTGCCCCAGTAAGTAAAGCTCTGGTATTTTGCTAATCTAGGAAAGCTCTTACGTATAGAATGTATGGTTGTCATACAGCTATGCTTACCCTTGAAGTTATAGGAAAAGAATTCTTTGGCATGAATTTGATGTCTCCAAAATTCATTTTTTATTATTATGCACAGAAAAGAAGAAATTACAAGTGCATGAAGTCAGTCATCACAGCATTCAATTTCTTAGCATAATTCTTTTTTTTTTTTTATTAAATCATAGCCGTGTACATTAATGCGATCATGGAGCACCATACACTGATTTTATAGACCGTTTGACACATTTTCATCACACTGGTTAATATAGCCTTCCTGGCATTTTCTTAGTTATTGTGCTAAGACATTTACATTCTACATTTACTAAGTTTCACATATACCCTTGTAAGATGCACCGCAGGTGTAATCCCACCAATCACCCTCCCTCCGCCCACCTCCCTCCTCCCTCCTCTCCTTCCCCTCCCTTTCCCCCTTCCCCCTATTGATTTCTTAGCATAATTCTAAGGAAAACATGGTGAGATGCTAAGAACATGGAGAATGGCAGGATAGATAGATGGATGGATGATGGATGGTAAATAAATCTAAAAGTTTACTTGTCAAGTGCAAAACATATAAATTTGGAAAAGATAAATTTGTCTGTTATCTAAGAATGCTTCTGTGTAATTTCAGCAGACCATATGAGGTTCAATTAAATTATATGCTAAAAATAAAAAATAAATAAAACTCTAAAAGGGAAACTGGAAACATTTTGCTATGTAAAATTTTAGGACAAAATTACAAGGAATTCAATTCCCACAAATCTGGCAAGATAGCCTAATAAGAATATACCCAAATCTGTTAATTATATTAGGAATCCAAGATTATATTTTTAAACACATGTATCTTGAAGACAGTTAATAATCACATGCCTGCAATTGTCTTGGTCGATTTGCCCAATTCAAGGGCCAATCTCTCATGTACCAGCATACCCTCACCTATTGGTAGCTTTCTAAGCACTGTTGTGGTATCTTTTCCTCTCCGTACAACAGGAACGAACCAAGGTTTGTGTTATCCTAGTTGCCCCACTAAATAATTACAAGTTAGTGGAAGAAGTTAGCTGACCAGGTGGTTTTAAGGGGTATTTTCATTTCAAGCCCATTAATTTCAGTTTCATCATAGAAGACATGTCAGGCATCAAGAGCCGGTGGAAAGACGGAGCTGCTCGTGCTGGTTGCTGTCTGCTCATTTACGCTTCAGTACTTTTGCCAGTGCTGATCTGGCGCTCATGACGCCTAAAACATCACTCACCACTTCAGACTCCCTCCCCATCAGCTAGTGATTCCTAGTTAAGAATGTGTACCACTTTCTATTAATAACAATAAGGATTCCAGGCTGGTGCCTGTGGCTCAGTGAGTAGGGCGCCGGCCCCATATACCGAGGGTGGCAGGTTCAAACCTGGCCCCAGCCAAACTGCAACCAAAAAATAGCCGGGCGTTGTGGCGGGCGCCTGTAGTCCCAGCTACTGGGAGGCTGAGGCAAGAGAATCGCCTAAGCCCAAGAGTTGGAGGTTGCTTTGAGCTGTGACAACACAGCACTCTACCGAGGGCGACAAAGTGAAACTCTGTCTCTAAAAATAAAAAATAATAAGGGTTCCTTCGTGGGCATGCAGAGCACTCTACAAAGCTGCAGCTCAGGGGCAGGTGCATCCTCAGAAGACACTGATGAAAGGACAGGCTGCAGAATCTCAGGACATTTATGGTTATGAACGTTTTGTCCTAAGTAAAGGTGACCTTGTCTGTGAGGGAAAAAATAGAATTTAAGGGGCATATTTGGGCAGATTTTTTTTAAGTTATCAAGAAAAAGAAACTAAAAAAGAAAGGAAGAAAAGATACTGAAAGTATCATCTGGTTTCCTAAAGCACTCTCCGCTCTTAGATTTTAATCAAATGCCACAGTGCTGGAGGGTGGGGGCTTGTTGACGCTCAAGGCACCTGATTGCCGTGGTGCCAGCTGTAGGACCCCTTGCTGCTACCACTGCGCCTTGGTGTCATTCACAGCCTCCCTCACACCACTGGTCACTTGGAAACGTCCCTCCTCCTTCTTTCCCCCAGGCCCCTTTTTATTCTTCCCCCTCTTCTTGTTTTCATTTTAAAACAAAATAACAGCAGTGAGAAAACTGGTAAACTATATTTATGTTTAAAATCTTTTGGCTGAACTGATTTCAGCTTTTTGCTTTTACTCTATCATTGAGTTTTTAGGATATAAATGAAAGACCTCCTAGGAACACCGTGATTAAATCTCTTCTTATTTCATTTCCAAAGCCCCTCTTCTCGTCTTCTACCCCTTACTAGACCTCAGCAAAGTACCTTTCACATCTTCTGAATCTTTAACTCCTCCTACTTGGGGAACTTCAGCTTGGCCAGTAGATGGCGGTTGTAACGGGGCCACAGTTCCTGGACAGTGCCTTGTAGGCCAGTCCTGGCTGTGCTGACTCTTCGGCTTTTATGCCAGGGATGATGAGGAGACAGTATAATATCAATTTTATTATTTACCATGACTTTTAATTTTACCATGACTTGAAATTCCATGGAGAATTTTCATAATTTCCCCAATTTTACAAATGCCCTATGATCCTGATAACACTACTGTATTTCCACATATTTATGTTGTCTGGATGAGATGTAATTCTTTCCCGCTTCCTTCTTTGACTAGTAACTATTAACTCGATAGCACCATATTAATACCGCTCTGAGGATTTATTTATGCTTTTCCTAAATTTTCAAAATAGATATTTTGTCTTTTTTCTTTACTGTTTTAGACACAATGATGTACTGACATTTAATATTGTTCTGGAACAATAATTCATAAAAATGTAAGGGTGACTATGACTATTATGAGAGGGGAAGAAAGAGTTCAAATAAAGGTCAGATGCTACAGGGCTCCATTTATCACTGATCAGAACCATAAACTAAGAATAGACAAAGTGGTCTCCTATAAACTTTGTCCCAGTTAGTCTTTCTTTATTTTTCTCTTTCTCGTCATTTAATATATCAGCACTGACTTACAGTGTTGCTCATCTGCACAAGTTACCATGGTTGTTGATTCCATCTACAAAATTAGAATTTCTTTCTTAATTTGCCTTGGTTTGTGATTTTCTATGTTTTTCCTGAATATTTCAAAAGCACTGAATGCATAAAATTTTGTTTTAGATAGAGTATAGGCTAAGCCACTTGAGCACATTGTTTTGCATCACAGGTCAGAGGTCGCTGGCAATCCATGGTGGGTCAGGAGCTTTGCTCCACAGTGTTATCTGGGGAGCCTGCAAGCAAGTCCTGTCACACTCCATGCATGATTCCTTCAATGGGTCTCAAATAGCCGCTTAAGTTACCTCTATTTCCCTTCCCTTGAGGGAAGGAAAAACATGAAGTAGAAGAAACCAAGTTTTTTAAAAAATGAGACTGAGAAGTTTCATACTTCACTTCCACTTGCATTCCAGTAGCTCTAACTTAGTCATTTGCCCATGTTTAGCTGCAGAGGGAAGTGCAGCCTTTGAATGGGCAGCCATGTTCCCTGGGAACACCCCAGGAGAGGGTTCTATTACTCAAAGGAAGAATGGAAGTGGGGATGGTCTTTCAGTGGTGGTCTTAGCAGTGTCTTTCACAGATACCTTTTAAGTTACCTACTTTGATTCAGATGTATAAAAACTATATTTATATTTGCAGATCACCTTCAAATAGTCCCCCATTCCATTGTTTTTCTATTCTTCATCAACTTAAATGCTGGGTGGGAAAAAAGTGCTTACATCTCACACAGTGAGTCTGTGAAGTGTCTGTGTGTAATATTCATTGTCCTCATGCTGAGCCTTCTCTCTGTATTAGCATATAATAATATGAATGTAGAATATCTTCTTTTCCCTAATAACAGATGAATCTGTGAAGAAACTGGTAATTTATTTACTTAGGCATTTCTCAGGGCCTGAAATATAAAAAAACATCTGAGATTTCCTGTTGGGTTTCCCAACCGGTATCAGGCTTAAAAGGACTCTCAGAACTACCCCTAGGCAAAACTGCTCTTTTTTGGAGTTTGCTGTAGGCTGTGTTTGGTCCAGAGACCCAGGCCTGGGGAAAGAAACCCCAGACAGGTAACTAAGGTCCATGTAGATGAGAAAGTTAGCATGAGACCCTGTTTTACAATCTAAGATGTGACCGTGTGCTCCCCGTTGGAGTCAGTAAGAGTTGGTAGGCTCTGTAGCAGCACTCCAGCCTCATGGAACTGTGAGCTTCCCAAATAGGTAGCCCCATGTCAGAAATAGTTCCACTTTAAATAGGCAAGTCTCACATATGTGTAAATGCTTATAAGCTCTTAATCAGGAGGAACTCATAGGTGTATAGTCATATGTTAAAATAGTATGATGAATAAGACCCTCCCTCCCTACAAGAAGAAAAGAGAGAGTGAGGATTAGGAGTAGGGGAGGAGAAACATTAATGTCCCTAATTTGCAATGTGCTTTGCCATTTATGAAGCACTTTCCTACTGGATAACTATTCTGATTAGTGTACTAACTCAGCCATGTAGAGAGGCCAATTTCATCTCTATCTCATAGATAAGCCAAGTGGCATTTAAGAACAGTTGTTTGTTTACAGGATCCACAGCCTCTTTTCACAGTCCCAGACTCTTACCAGATAACCTATAAAAAGAGGCTCCAAACCAGGACCTGAAGAAAATGTCATGTTTGGGCCTCACCATTTGGCTTTGAGTCTTCTCTAAAAGGTTGAATTGATGACAATGAGACCCTGTCAAGGTGTGTATACTTAAGCATTCTGAGTGTTGAACTTCTGTTAAAGGTGTTGAGTCTGAAATTCTATAGAAAAAGTTCAATGAAAACAGACCCTAATGAAAGTCATGCCTCTGATACTGACATCACAGAACAAAGGAATCTGTTTAGTGAAATGTTCGCTGTAATCCGAGAGTGGAAGATGGGTGTGTGTTTGGGGGAGTGAGGGGCGGCATCGTGGGAGAGGAAAAGGCGCGTGAAAACATTAAACTCTTCTGGGATAGGGGCCTGTCTGATCCCTCCTCCTGCACAGACAGCCCAACACAGCCCAGAAATGGGCTCCACAAATGTTGTGTAACTGAATAGAAAGCAGACATGGAGTCTGCCTTTACAAAGCTGAACAGAAACCCATTTTCTGCCACAATACCAGCAGAGATGGTCACTGAGCGTTGCCAGCTGCAGAGTCACTCTGTGCAAGTCGGAGGCGGTGATCCCTGGTGTGTGCACATCTCATCTGATAACCTCTCTTTCAGGGAAACTTGTGTCCACACAAAGGGTCTCCTCTTTGTTGTTGTTGTTGTTTTATTATTAGTAAATCTTAGCTGTGTACATTAATGCAATCATGGGGCACCATACACTGGTTTTATAGACCGTTTCACACATTTTCATCACACTGGTTAACATAGCCTTCCTGGCATTTTCTTAGTTATTGTGTTGAGACATTTATATTCTACATTTACTAAGTTTCTCATGTACCCTTGCAAGATGCACCGCAGGTGTAATCCCGCCAATCACCCTCCCTCCGTCCATTCTCCCCGCTCCCTCCCAGGGTCTCCTCTTTGTGAGAGAGAGTGGGGATTAGGAGTGGAGCATGATAGAAGATTCTGCCAGCCGTTTCCTTCCTATATAACCACACATGCTAGTGTTCTTTGCCTGGTTGTGTACTTAAAGTGCCCTAGGCATGCTATTCTCCTTCAGCTATTCTCCTTCTATTCATGCTATTCTTCTGCCCAGAGAGACATTGCTGGAATATCATACAGCTTCCCGTCAGTCCTGCACATGACTTTAGTTAGTGTCTTAAGAATCACGCCAGTCCTGTCATAAATACCAGCCTGGAAGATTCATCTTTGTTCTGGCCCGAATGGAATTTGATATCTTTCATTTTTCCTTTCTATCATATGTTTCTGCCAGCTGTCCTTGGAAATTTGTGTTATTGTATAAAGATACTACACTTGTGGGAAATTTTATATCCTTATTTTCCAGCAACAAGAAGAAATGCATACTATATTGCAGCTATTTACGACAACTACTTCTTGTTAATAATGTTCTATATGCTAGGAACTTCACACAGCTCACCTTTAATTCTCACAACAACCATGCAAGGGAATCATTATTCTACCATTTTACAGCTTCAAAAGCAGTGACCCAAAGAATGGGCTCCTTACCTAACTAACATCTGTATAAATGGTACAACTAGAATTCAAGTCTAACTCCAGAGCTGAGCTACTTCTAAAAAAAAGTAGGCAAGGAAGATACTTTTCCATACTCAAATTCAAGATGTGGTTATCTTCAAGTTACTAGAACAGTTTACCAATAAATGCTTTTTGGCATCTACTAGGGTGGTCTTTTTTCAAATTTGACCCATACGTCATCTGGGCCGCATCCCAGAAATACAAAATTAGAACCTCTGTGTTTGCAACTTTGGATCTGGCATTGTTAACAGCTCTCCAGGTAATTCTTACATTCCCAGAGACTGCATGAAGCCCAAAGCTTAGAGCAGTGTTTCTCAAAGTGTGCTATCAGACCACTTGTAAGAATGTTAGAGCCACTGTGTAAAATGCAGAGCCCCAGGCTCCATCCTGGAAATAGGGTGGAGCCCCTGTTTGATTTATATTTTTAAATATATCTTTTATTAATCACTATATATTAGCATTATGGACAATTTCACAAAAAGAGAGAGAGAACTGGGGATTCCATAGGGTTTGGGGTTCTGCGTATGTGTGTGTATGTCTGGGTATAGTTAAAGAAATTAACACCTGGTCTTTATTAGTGAACTATTAAATACTTGAGAAAGCCAGGTGAACACATATTAATCAACAGATATTGTAAGATTAAGATAGCACATTATCAAATGCTATCTACTCCAGTAGGAGTAGATAAGAAAAAAATTAATGACAGTTATAAGAATCAGGGTTCTTTATATGGAGGACAGGTGTCTCAAGACATATCTTAACGGCTGTGTATTTAATACTTTCTTTTGCAATCCTATAATTCACGAAGATTGTGGTGAATTTTTCCAAAACAAACTGAGGGAAAGAACTGTGTCAGCTCTTCAGAGTCAGAGCTGCAGGAATGTGGCAGCCAGGAGGAGCTGGCCCGGAGGTGACGCAGGCTGTGGGTGCCATGCGGCTGGCTCTCCACCTGGCTCTCTCACTTAGGCACCAGCCTTTTGTCACTCATGACTCAGGCTCTTTCCTCAGCAAAGAAATGCTGCAGGGCTACTAAGGAATAGTCAAGACCCAAATGTCAATTCCTCCTTTACCAAATGTCTGCTGCTATGGCGCCAAAGTCTGACTAATGAACCAAGTCACCTGGGGAGCTCCTGCAAACACCACATTCTGGTCTCTTGAGCTTTATTAAAATTAGTGATTTTTCTTCCCTTTACCAATTTTAGAATTTATGTTTGCAAGTCACTCTCTTTTAGCCAGTCATGACATTCTCTCTCTCTTCCAGGCCAGGAGGAACGCTGGAGTGTCCTCTGTGGGCTGACTCATTTATCTTCATGGCACTGAGGCTCCCATGGCCCCCAAGTCCCAGAGGGGAACAGTGACATTCACTGTGCCAGAATTCAGAGTCTTTACCCCGGTCTAATGGCCACCTTTGGGCTCCTAAGCCTCTCAACTAAATATTCCAACATTTATTATAAACACACATTTCTTTCACACTTGACAGTTTATGAAGTAGCAACGATGGCTAATCCAAACCTCCTTTTCATCCCCAAACTTGAATCAAGAACTTCTTTTAACTCCCTTTAGAGAATTTTAGGTTTGAGTCAGAAGTGCTCAGGAGTGTGGAGGCAACTTTTGCCTGAGGCCACTGATGATCAAAACACTCACAATCAACTCCTTCCAGATGCAGCTCTGCTTACTTCAGATTCCAGATCGTTCTTGCAAAGACTATAGCTAAACCACCCTGCCTCTCACCCCCAGCACCACCCTGCCTGTGCTGACCTTCTACTGGGGACTGTTCAAGCTATTCCTCAATTGTATAGAATAACAATGAAGTATTCTCTGATGCTATAAACAAGTTTACCAGAACATAATTTTTTAAATGTATATGTCACATTTCCCGTTTTTCTAAATTACCTGGCACCTGCTTTGTGACCTGCAGGAATATTTCTGAGTATTTTGAGCCTTGTCCTAGCTCTGGTATTAGGGTATCTTACCTTTGAAATGAAGGTTTAGATTAGACAGTCCTAACTCTGAAATCCTGGCATTTCATTTTGTACATTTAATAGTTAGAAGGAAAGACAGGCTTGTCTTAGAGCCAGAATGCTGTCTTTACCTGTGGACTTGACTTTTGGGATAGAGTGTGAAACTCTATTTGCATTGAAGGCTGGAAAAGACCTCGAACCAGTTCTCTGCCAAATTGATCTGTACGTTTTGGCCATCAATAACTTCAAGTGTAAGATTACTTATGGCGCCATCATTGAATCATAAAGATGGATTGCGGCTCCAAGCTCCAGCTCAGCAGTCCATGGGAAAGTTTTGGTTTCATGATGTGATTTAGAAAGTGAACGCAAACATTTTCAATAGATGAAGATGGAGGGTCTTCTCTTCAGAGAAATTAACAATTAAGACAGCATCATTTTCTCTTAACAAATCTGTACAACCTATTTTGAGCCATCAGTAACCATAACCACAATAATAGAGCAGTAACCCAAGTTGAGTATTGGGTATTTAAGTGGTTTCTTTTTGGTAAGCATTATGAGTCATTAGAGGAAATGTGAATTATTCTAAAATATATATCATTATATTTTTCTCTTTTATGCAATTAGAAAATTTTATTCGGACAGTTCAGGACTTTGCTAAGCCCTGGGGAAACAGAAATACACCCCCTCACCTAATGGTACTTCCAGTATATTTGTCATTAATGATAGCCATGGGAAACAGATCGGTTAATGGTGCTGGTTCTGAAAGGAAAAACTGCTACTTTTTAACTATGTGACCTTGGGCCAAGTAATTACTTAACCTGTCTGAACCTCAGTCTTCTTATCAATAAAGTGGGGGCAATGTTTACCTCCAAGTCTATTAATAAAATTAAAAAGATGACGCTTTATAATATCTTTGGAATAATGCCTTTGGAGTAACCACTCAACATAAGATATCTCTGATTATTAATAAATTAGAATCACTAATAAGAACAAACAGAAAGATAACAAAATAAGAGAAAAATATTTAGCTCAGTTCTCTCTCTCACAAGACCCTTTTAGAGCACAGAGGAAACCATTTTTTTACATGCTAATTGAGACTGAAAGCTATTCCATTAGGCCAGGCCTTCCCTCTCTCTGGTTAAATAATTTAGCACTCTCTTTTCACTTGCTTCAAAACCATGCCTTCTTTCTGAACCACTAGCAGCTTCTTCTTTCTTTGAATTCACTTTTGCAGGAGTAAATCAAAACCTATAGCTGCTTAAGCATCACTTGGGAAGCTTGTTCAAAACTCACATTCCTGGGTGGATGGCAACTCCTGGGATCTGTGTTTCTGATATGCAAATCAAGGGATTTTCAGATACAGAGACCAACTGTGGTCACAGTTTGAGACACTCTGCTCTTGAGAGGTGGCCTTGCAAACTTATAAAATAAAGGCAGATGCCATAAAATGGACAAACATCCGCAGCTGTGAGCAGCCAGCACATGCCGTTAAAATGCCAAGCTAATTCCCTCAGAAGGTCCCTGAAGTGCTGTGGACTGGAGTCCCGGAGGTTCCTTCCTCTGCTTCTGCCCTCCCTTCATCCACCTCAAACTCAGCTGCCTGATCCCCGCAACCCACCAGCAACTAAAGAGCTAACACCTAGCACAGCCTGGGCCTGTACTGTAGGGCTATGGCTAATGCTGGCTCTAGAACTGTACAGATTGGTAAGTATTTTTAACGCTGCCTTTGGAAAGGATTGATTTTAGGGAAAAGATTTTTGGAGGTCGGGTTCCCAATTCCCTGCACCTAGTTGAGCTAGTTCAATTACTCAACTGAGCTAGAAAGTTCAGCCAAGGCACAGTGGTAATCAAAAACAAAAGTGGGTGGAAAGTGAAACTGAAACTGAAGGAGCACGGCAGTGTGGACAGAAAGCAAAAGTGACCTACACAAGTTTCCCGGTAACAAAGACAAATTTTATTTAGGAAGAACAAAGAGACAGCTTAGAGCACTTCCAAAGAGAATTGCAAGTGGGTCCCTCTCACGGAGGAGAGCAGGTGAGAGATTGTGACAAAGGCCTGCAGGGGTAGTAAATACTGCATTGGAAACCCGGCCTCTCTGTGCCTCTGGGCAGTATTGCTCTTTTCCATTGGTCATTGTCTCTTTGTTACTCATTGGTTACCTAGGTTACTTCATATCCATAGTCTTAGGGGCCCTCCAGACTTCCTGGTTCAGCAGGCCAGGTTTTTTTGTTGTTGTTGTTTTTCCAGTGGTAAGATAGGACTTTTATTAGAAGTTAGAAAGGAATACAGAAGAAGTAAAAAGCACTAGAGTTTCTGGAAAGGGGGAAAGACGTGAAGAACTCCCTCTGGAGTCTCCACGGGGGCTCTTTCATCTAGGGGTCTTAAGTCTAGAGGATTACACATGGCTGGCAGTTGGTCCTTTACAGTCTTTGTCCCTGAGAAGGTTTGTTGATGATCTTATCAGAGCCCAGAGGATATGTCCCAAAAAAGGCAGTCTGCTTGTGCCTGGAAATTAAATTCCCGAGAACAAATAGCAGGCATCCCCTGGCAATAACCATGTTACAAAGTGAGGAACTAAGAGTTTTGCTCTCCCTACGGAACTATATTTTAAAGGGGGTCTGCTGGCTCCAATGAGTCTGACTTCTGAGCTCACCTGGGCCTAGAGAATGGGGGGAGGGGAGGGACCTCTAGCCCTGACTGGTGGAATCCTATATCAATCCTCCCTCTCCAAATAGAAACTCTAACTGCTGTCAGGGAATAGGGGTGCTGACCCCTAGCAGGCCAGGATTTTAAAGCCCCTTTCTTAGCATCCTTTCTCAAAGATGACAGCTCTATTCCTACAAAAAAAAGCCAGGCACACCCCTATGCTCATTCCCCATGGGTATGCCCATGCGTGTGTGCTCACACACCTCTGGGAGGCATCTGGAGCTTGCTAAGCCATTTACTAAGAGCCCTTCTGTATAATTAATACCCACCTTCTTACTGAAGAGGAAAAGGAATGGATGGCAGAGACTACCAACCCACTGGCTATGATGAATGAACTTCTCTGGCCTATTATTTCATAAGAAGCTACAGCCACTTGGCAGTAGAAGTAAATTCTCCAAGGCTCCATTGCAGCCAACAGACCCCCTTTAAAATATAGTTCCGTAGGGAGAGCGAAACTCTTAGTTTTTCACTTTATAACATGGTTATCGGATGCCAGGGGATGGCTGCTATTTGTTCTCAGGAATTTAATTTGCCTTGCTATGTGGTTTTTTTTTTTTTTAATAGTCTTCTAATGCTGAATGATCATCCTTACTATGTTCATCTTTCTATGTCCTCAGAAAAGTCCTTTTAACTGTTAAGGGTTGGACATGTTAAGGTTCAGTATTCTGGCGTGCCAATTCTTAGCTTGAAGAGATTGAAGTGTTCGTAATACTTTTCTATTCCCTTTTTAAAAAATTATTTTCAAGGATGGCACATAAGGGATTCTGTGCCTTTAAATGTTCCCTTATACAGAATTAGTTCTGACTTCTCCAACTTAAAATGATTAATCACCTCACCTGTATTGCCAAGTCCTGACTATTACAGTATTGTCCGGTGCTAACCTAGCCAAGAGATTCATCTTTCCTGGAATTGTCCTTGATATTGCAAAGCTTTGTATGGGGTAAAAAGAATTTCGCTAGTGGTACTAAGGCATGGGTTCTGTTCCTAGCTCTAACACTAACCTGCTATGTGACCTTGACCAAGACTGAACCCCTCAGGCTGCAGTTTCTTCACTAAGAAGGATGATAATAACAACTGCTAGCAACTGCTGGGTTCTTATCAGGTACCAGGCCTGAACTCATCACTCACCATGAACTAGCTCATTAAGCAACCCTTTTATCTGAGTGCTTACTGTTCCTTAGACACATTTTAAGCATTATGTCATTGAATTCTCCCAGCAGCCTCATAAAGGAGCTATTCTTATTAACCCCATTTTGCAGATGAGAAGACTGAGAGTTACAAAAGCAAAGTTATTTGAACGTGGCTCTTCTACAAAAAGTGGCAAAGCAAAAAATTGAACTCCTTGGTCCAAAAACCAAAACAATGTTTATAACCATGTATATACTATGCTGTTCCCAAGCCATCTGGTTTTAGGGGGCAAGTAGAATTTGGACAGGTGGAGATGGGTGTGAAGAAAAGTTTGATCAAGAGCTGGAAAGTATACAGCAGTGCTTCTCAATGGAGATAATTCCTCCCTCCCAGGAGACATTTGACAATGTTTGGGTACATTTTTTTTTCTTTGTTTGCAGTTTTTTTTTTGTTGTTGTTGTTGTTTGTTTGTTTGTTTGTTTTTGGCAGGGGCCAGGTTTGAACCCACCACTCTGGTATATGGGGTTGGTGCCCTGCTCCTTGAGCCACAGGCGTCGTCTGTTGGGGCACATTTTTTATTGTCATGTTCAGAGGGTGCTATTTGGACTTAATGGGTGAAGGTCAGAGCTGGCATTAAACATCACGGTACACAGTACACATCCTACAGGGCTCACAACAAAGAATTATCTGACCCCGAATGTCAATAGTGCTGTGGTTGAAATGAACTTTACAGCAAGGCCTCTCTGCTTGTGCATCTCAAAAAACAGGGACAACTGGGCATTCATTTAGTGTTGCCTACTTGCTGAAGTACCCACATAGGTCCATTAGGTTATAAAGAATTCAGACTCTCAGGCTGTGGGGTAGAGTAAGAATCAACAGCTAGCTCTCCTTGCCAGCCAATGAGACTTCGGCTTTTATTAATCAAGATGGGTAGAACGGAAGGGTCTTCCAACTGTGTGAATTCTCACTGAGAAGACTTAGTACCCAATTCAAAGGGGAAAATAAACAGATCCCTGGCTGCTCAACAGAATTATCTGGAATGGTTTTTCAAATGCCAATGCTCAGGTCTCAACCTTAGAAATTCTGGCTAACTTGGTCCGGCATGGTGTAGTTGTCCATGCACAGCCAAAATAGCTGATTTTATATTGGATCAGGCAGTTAATAAGTATAATGAGTAGAATTTGGATGAAACAGCAGCTTTAGGGATGAGTTGGAGCCGTGTGACGTCATGGCACTCTACCGAGGGCAATAAAGTGAGACTCTGTCTCTACAAAAAAAAAAAAAAAAAAAAAATTAAGCACCAAGTACAGGGAACTTCAAAATGCTTGCAACAGCCTTCCAGAAATGTATTATCTGAATCTAATTACGAGAAACTAGCAAACAAATCTAAATTGAGGGACATTCTACAAAATACCTGGCCCATACCTTTCAAAAATATCAGTGTCAAAGATGAAAGTGTCAAAAGCTAAAAGTGGTTTTTAGATTGTAATATTGGATCAGTGTTCACTTCCTGATTTGGGTACTGTATGGTGGTTGTATAATGTCCTTGGTTTTAGTAAAATATATGTAAAAACTTTTAGAGGTAAAAGGACATGCCATCTGCATCTTTTCTTATGTGATTTAGAAATAAAGTTGTGTGTGAGGACAGGAGAGATGAAAGGATAAAACAAATGAATGAGATGTTAGCATTTGGGAAATCTGGGTGAAGAGTACGTGGAAACTCTTAGTGTGTTTCTATTCTTGCAACTTCTCTGTAAATCCTGAAATTACGCCAAAATACAGATTAAAGTAAAATACTAAAGAGGGTAACAGAAGGATTCCTGTTTCTGGAATCCTTTGGGGTGAAGTACATATCAACCTTTCAAGAATGACTCAGGTGACACTTTTTGTGTAAAGAAGTGATGAAAAGAAATGGACAGGAAATGGCCTGAAAGGTACCAGGTAATTATTATCATCATGCTCATTATTATTATTCTGTTACTGGGGGAAATTGCTTGTGACTTCCAAGCTAGGAGATCCTTCTGAATGGGACTCCTGAGAGAGCCTAGTCACCTCCTCAGACAGCTCTGTCTTTGACCATCAAATGTCAGATCAAGTTCATTAAATCAGGCTTCTTTCAAACACAGACAGGCTTTTGTGTTTAAAGTGTTCCCCAAAGTAACATTTTGTGAGAAAGATTGTGTATGACTCCTAAGATCTGAGAATGAGACAGTTAGACCATGACTAAGTTGAAGTTTAAATGCCTTCTTCTTTGCTTTAGCTGACCTAACTGGGCAGGTCTCCTGGATGCCTCTTTGATGGAGGAACATTTAAATCCAGGGGTCGCAGAGCCCCCTACCTATAGACATGCCTTATATGTTCCTGGACACAGTCACCACTTCTCCTGGTGGGAGCTTGTCTGTCCTCAGGGCACTGCTGCTGTCTGTAACTGAAGATAGATCCTACAAGGAAACTCCCTATGGCATGTTAAGACGGCCACTGCAATTCTATACATCCCACCTTGATCCTACATTTTCTTTCTGTCCAGCACTCTTCATTTGAAGGAAGAAATCAGCTCATGAAATGGTAATGACCTCATAGTGGATGTCCCCCCACTGTTGTTACAAGAAGGGGAAATCTTTGGCATTTTAGGGAACTTTCCATTCCCATCTGACTCTTGCGTATGTGTCATTTGCATAACAGAACATTAACCAGACTCTAAGAATAGTGGAGAAAAGCCTGTGTCTCAACAGCTGTGTGGCAAGGAGAAGTCTTAGCTCTGGGGTCATCACTGGCCTCTGACAACAAAATAGCTTTTTTCTTTGCCTCAAGCCTAACAGAGTAAGTGATGCTTATACCAAGTTAACAAAAAAAAAAAAGAATTTATGATACTTCATGACAAGCTATTAAAAGAGCGACAGTGATTCTGTGTGCCATGTGAGTGGCACAGAGGTCTCTAATTGGGGAAAGATAGTGGAGCCAAGTTCGGTCTTGGCAAACTCACCCCCTGTTGTGATTGTGATTGCATTCTCTTCATGAGCTTTAGTGGGGCGTAGAGGCTATAGATTTCATGGGCCATAGACTCGGGCATGTAAAAGCAATAATGTCACTGTTTGCAGCAACAAAAAAATAATACTTACTGTAAAACCCTAGTCAGCTGATTGTAAAAATATAATCTTAGCCACTTCTGGCTTTTCTCTTAGTCACTACAGGGTTTTCTCAGTCAATTCAGATAGATGTTGGATGTTGAATTTAAAACCCTTTATATTGTTATAATGTTGAGACATGACTGTTGCTCCCAGTAGGAGAAGGGGTGCTTTGTTTAAATTTGGCCAATCAAGCCTCCATGACTGTATCCTCAAGCTGCTGCCCCAGGTTGTCTGCACCTGCCCCTCCCGGTAGGAAGAGCCCGTGTTGCCAGCCGCTCCCCTATTGAGTAGCTATGAGGTCACTATCTTCCTTATTCTAGCCACGAGTTGCCCTAGAACTCCTCTCTCTGCCTGCATCTGTGCTCTTCTTCAAGAACTCAAAAAGTGGGCTCGGCATCCGTAGCTCAGTGGTTATGGCGCCAGCCACATACACCGGGGCTAACACATTCAGGTCCAGCCTGGGCCTGCTAAAGAACAATGACAACTACAATTAAAAAAAAAAATAGCTGGGCATTGTGGTGGGCACCTGTAGTCCCAGTTACTAGGAAGGCTGAGACAAGAGGGTTGTGTGGCTCAGATTTCTCAGCTCTTGGGTTCTAGAATTCTACCTGACCTTTGGAGGTTTTGACCAAGATTGGGGTGGGATGCACAGCCCACACTCAAAGACCCTGATCAGTATATAAATGTATTCTTTCCCTCTCTTTTCCCTAGTCTGGAGAATTGTTATCTTCTCTCTGATAAGAACAACAGGTTCTGGAAATATACCCCAAACATTTTATACTAGCAGCTGGATCTCGGCTTTTGAGCTCAAAAAAACCAAGAATCTGACTCTCTCGTTTTCTGTGTGCACAATTGAGGCAGTAGATGATTTACATTTAGCTACCTGAACAGAAGTAATGAGGTTTAATGAAAGAAACCATCAGTTAATATATCCCTTTGCAAATGCAAACAGAATTCCCAGAACAGAAGTTCTCCAGCAAACATTTTGTCTTTATCAAAGGTTTGCAGGGTGAAAACCTTCTTGTAGGAACTAAGCTCCGTGTTAACCTTTGAATCACAAACAGGAAAGCAGCTAAAATGCTGCTGGAAAGGAAATGATAAAATAGTCACAGTCCACATTTTGCTTGGCATGATCCATAGTCACCTGCATGCTGTGTCCTTTGGGCTGAAACGCTCCACGTTTTCATCGACATTGGATGCATCCAGCTTTTCGGAGAGCTGACCACAGACAAGCCTTGCCCTAAGAACCAAATGCAGAGGGTCAGCTTGTTCACAAAAGAAACACACAAGTCAGTATTTTATTTTTCTTCTGGCACATTCTTACAGCTCTCTAAAGAGGAGAGGATCATGATGAGCACAACAGCTGTTTCTTTTTAGAGAACATGCCCATGACATTGATGGTCACAGCCATTCAGCTTAGTCAATGTTGATTAATCTCTTCCACATTATGTGTGGGGAAAAAAATACCTTAATCATCCCAAGATATTTATAATCCCATTTACATATATGGATGTGTGTAATCCATGCATTTATAAAATGTTGCACAACATTTTTTTCTTATGTGATCAAGAACTTATGGTAGTAATGTAGTTATTCCGACTAGAATGAAGAGATTAACTTCAGCAAAGGAAAATAATTGAAGCTTATTTTATCTGAAAAAAAAGTGTTAGTAGTAGTAATGCCTCTCCTAGGTACCTCAGAGGGCTGTGACTATCAATGACATCATCAGCGTAAAATGCAGATACATCTGTAGGAGCACTGTAGCAGTCCCGCAGAGCCACCCAAACACCCCGATGTTAACACTGTCAGCATCAGTAGTAGCAGCACACAAAACAGGCTCTCATGGATGGAACGGAGAGAACAGAGAAATTGTGAATCCCACGCCCTCGTCTTTAGCGTAAGGAAAAACAAAAGTTTCAATGTCTATTGGCCCAATTGCTCTAGTGGCAGAAAAGACAGCACGATGTTGGCACCATCTGGAAGAGCTCTGGGAAAGATGGCGTGACATGAGCGGCTCACCTCCGACCCTGCAGAACGCTAGCTCCCCAAATACAGAATGACACGGCTCCCACTCCTTGAGGAAAACATAATCAAGGTCTAGGAAGGCATAAAGCAAGACAGGTAGAATTTTTAAGGATTAAGCACCTTTAAACTCAACACCCAAAAGTGCTACAATGAAGGATGCTCACTTAGGGGAACTAGACCGAGGGAACATGGCACCCAGTCATAACAGCTTGAAACCTCCGCTTGAAACTTGCAAAACCCAAACTCAGGACTCCCTCCTCAAAAAACAAAAAACCCAGAAGACATTTTATATTATCAACAGAAGTAACTATGGAATCTGTAATAAACTTACGAAACCAATTCCTTCTAGGAGGATTCCAAACTGAAAATTATTATCTTAATTTAAAAAGTCAAAGTCTTATTTTTACCCTTATAACAATTTGTTTTTTCTAATTATAGAAGCACTGTATATTTATCAAAAAAATGAAGAAATATTTACCCCCAAAAGATGAAGAATATTAACACAGTTTTAGAACAGAAAAACATTTTAATATGTTGATGTATATTCTTCCAATTGTTTTTAATGTACTTTATTTAATATATATAAAATTAAATATGTTGACAGTACAGTAATTATGTATATGTAAATTGTGAAGCATAATAAAATAAACCTCTAAACCTTCTCGGAAGCACCCTGATAAATGCCAGTGAATCCTGTCCTGTCAACTTGGACTCCACTTTGTATTTCCTGGAAACTTTTTCTTTCTTGATAAACTATAGAGGTATAGCCAGTGTATTCAGATTCATTGGCTTGGCACAAAAGGTAGCCATATTTCCATCAAATTAAAGACACTGAGCCCTTCTGCTGCCTCTTGTGAGAATATCTTTCTTCTTGGAGTCCTGCTCCTCTGATGTGTCTGAAACTGAACTGTGCAGAGGATCAGTTCTAGTTATTGTCACCTCAGGTAACAGGTGGAAAAGCCTGGTCAGTAAGAGGGTGTTTTTCCTTGGACAGGACACACGCTATCCTCACTGGTGGGCAGTGTCTTCTCCAGGGGAAGGAGGGAATGAGACCGTTTTGCTCACTGTCATCTTTTGCCCCCTGAGTCCCCAGGGGGATAGCCTTTTAACATTTCTCTCAGATCCCACAGGACCTCGGGGTGTGATCAGCTCCTGTGTGTCTGAGTTGGCACAAATTCCATGCTCTTTAATCCTCTACAGACACTGAGGTGGCCACCACATGCCCCTAGCATACCTCCATGACAGCGGTGTTGTGAGACCTGAAGGAGACAACAGGACTGGGAGTAAATTATGAGTTCCCTTCCTTGGAACTGATGACTGATGACACTTTTTAAAGAATACATTTGAAAAAAATTCAGTGATTAATGGTATTTTTTTCAAGGGCATTATAACAGTATGCCTTGGTTTATCTGATTTATTCAGTGCCCTGTGGACTTACTGTTGGGTTGAGCCATAGGAAATTACCAATATTGGATGGTTTTTTATGCTCATAAAATGCAATTTCATGCAGTTCGCCCTAATATAATCTAGACAAAAAAATCTCTGTGTACTTCTGGCTGAAAGTAGCAGCAGACTTAAAAAGTCTTTAAATTCATCTCTCGACCAGAATCTCTCTGAGATGGGAGGAACAAAATGTAATTAGGAGAAGCAACCCCACAGATGGACACAGAAGAGAGCACTATGAACGGACCCAAACTTCCCAAACAGCAGGCAGATCCTATGGGCAGCCACAGGCTGCTGTTACCTCAGGACTGCCCTGACCATGAACATGGGAGGGCACACGGCTCCAGAGGGTCATTCTGGGTCACCAGGTAAGGCCACACAAATCTTATAGGGCAGCCGTGGGCAGGGAGGGCGACCCTCTCTCCTTCCAGACTTTTGGCTTCAGCAGGCTGAATCTGTGGGTCAACGAGTCTGTAAACAAACTGTGGGGTTCCTTGAGGGTTTTCAGGGCTGCAAAGGAAAGCAGAACTGAGCCTGAGGGAACTTAAGGTCAAACAACAAATAGCAGATGCTACACTACACGCTTATACCCTCCCTGAATGAAGTCACCCTATTGGGCTAGTCCTAGAGCCCTGCACTCCTGACTCTCCAGCTCCTGCACCCTGAGCCTGTCAGCCCTTCCCACCCAGCAGCTCTGGGAGTCTGTCCATCCAGGATGCAGTGGAAGCCCTGCCGAACTTCCCAGATCCTCCCAGTCTGCCTACAACACACCTTCCACCCACCTCTGAAGTGTGGGTGGCTGAAAGCTCTTAGCCCCATCCCTTCAGCCCATAGCCAAGGAGAGTGGGGAGCCACCTCCCAGGGCCACACCCCTCCCCAGGGCAAGCTCTATCTGGAGACTGCTCCATGAGAGGGAGGCAGGATGTAAGGTCCTAAGTCAGGGACACCTTTAAAGGTGCTGAGGGCTTTGTTGAGACTGCATCAAGTTCAACATCTCCCTCTGCCCAGTCTAGGGGCCCTCACACCCTCACAGGAGTTGCTCCTGAGAACACTCACCAATGAAGCTCCTGCATACAAAATCTCCACTCCGAGGATCCGGCCTACTGTTAGAGAAAGGCCTATATCTGCACAGCTGCAACTAATCCTTAGCCAGCCATTTTTACTTATCAGCCTCATTCTGATTTTATGAATGCACAGCCTAGGATCACCGTGCACTTGAGCAAAACCAAGAAGGAACCAAACTACTAAGATAAACCTAGAGGATAGGTGACTCCACAGAATTCAGAGATGAGGCTGAAAATAGACAAGATCTTTTTAAAACAATCTAATTAATAGTCTCAGAAAGAATTAAGAGGATGACAGCCATAAGACAAGAATAGTTGCTAGGAAAAAGGAGCTATCTTAGAACAAAGTAAGAATTCTTATGCTTGCAGGAAAGTTTTTTGAAAATTCAGAGCAATAGTTGAGTGGACATAACTGAGGGATAAGCTGAGGTTCTGAAAAATAACTTGAAAAGAACCCTGAGAATCTAGAGTCAAAAGACAAAGCGATGGAAAATGCGGAAGACAAACAGATAATAGAGGCAGGAAATCCCATATTCAGCTAGGAATTCTGAAAGAAGGTAGCAGAAACAATGGAGGGGAAAATTATCAAAATGTGAACGTGAATAACTGGAGAAACAATGAAGAAAGACACAATAAGCACCCCACAGAATGTTCTATAGAAGGGGTGAGAAAAATTTTTCTGTAAAGAACTAGATAGTAAATATTTTAGTTTTTGGGGGGGCCACACTTCTAGACTCCGTGCTGTCGCACAAAGGCATCAATACGTAACAAATCAAAGTGTGGTCCAGAAAACTCTGTTTAATGTACGTAGGCAGCAGCCCAGATTGCTGTAGTTCGCTGACCCCTACCTTCCAGGAATAATGGGGGAGAAAATGCATCCAGACACATTCTGCTAAAATTTCTAAATTCCAAAGATTAGAGAAAATCTGTAAAGCTTCCAACGGCAAAATTAGGCCAGTTTCTCATTTCTTGTCTATAACCACAGTTGGCTAGAAAACAGTGGAGTCGTAGTCTGTGGAGTCATAAGTTGAAGAGTTTCTTCACATGAAGTCTGTTCTAAGTCAAACTATTGGTCTCGTGTGCTGGCAAAATGCAGATATGGCTGGCAATGTAACAGGATGCTTATCACCTGTCACTTTGTGAGGAGGGAAAGGGCTACTTGAAGTTGTTACGACATGGTTCCTAGCTAGAAGTTGGCAAATATACACAGTAGAGGCCTGGTGTCACCAGCTCTTGCCCGTAACATTGTATGACTCACTTAACCTCTTTTGGTCTTGATTTTATGAAAGGAAAAATGAAGATGAAACTTTTATTTGAAACATTCTTAAAAAATATTATATCAGATATGGTTTTTGTTTGTTCCAGATTATTCAAAGCCTTGCACTGTTCACAACATCAAAATATATTAAGAGTCTTGATTTTAAAAGTTGTTATAATATCCTTGAGTTTTGTGTGCCTGTATGTTCAAATCCCAAGGTCTAAGTCATTTGGCCTCTGAATAATGATGGAACATTGGGCTTGTCACTGCCTACTCTGCGCTTTTCATCCTTCAACTTTTAAGCAAAGGGATTGAAATTGGTCACCTGTAGTGTCCCTTTTAAGAACAGAGGTTAAAGTGATGCTTAGAGAGGAAGCTGATCACTGAGAATTGTTGGAGAAAAGTAATTAACATTGAGTGAGTAAGGAAGTCTGATGCTTATACTCATGCTGCAGGCCTGAGGGCGGTATCTTTCTTACATATGTACTGTTGGTCTCAAATGCACCATGACAGTACAACACTAAGAAGAAATAAATTGTCCTGGGACGCTCACAGGCAGATTGCGGTTCATGTTACTGACCAGCTCAGGCCCAGACTTGCATCATTTGACTATCTCTTCATGTTTTCTTCTTTAGTTGTTCATGGGAACTTCCAGCACAGGGCCATCCCTATCCAATGGGCTCCCTCTTTATAGTGGGAAAAGAATCCAGTGAAAACAAAGAACTTGCAAAGACCGGTATGATGATCAACGTAAAAGCAATGTAACATTTGTAAGAACAAAGCAATCAACAGGAGTAATTACTAACCCTGATTTTACAAATTAATGTTGTAAACTGAATGTTAACAACTGAAAAACCACTGACACCCAAGGTCAGGACTAGTAATTCTCATTTACATAAATCAGTTTCCACTCAGTGGGTAGCGTTTAAGTCTTAAATGATCCAATGATGTCTTCTAACCCGGTACTTTTCAGACTTAAATAGAATGCCCATGACCATCAACTGGGGGTCTTGTTGAAATGCAGATTCCGAATCTTTACATCTAAGGGCTTAGGCTCTGGATAATGCTTACTTGATAAGCTTCCAGAGGATGGTCCTCTCAGTGGTTAGAATTTGTTCAGACATGCAGGTCTTCTCTGAAGCTCTCAGCAGCAAATCATACAGAAGTGCTTTCTTTTAAGAACTACTCATTTGTAATCTAATAAGAGTTATGGAGTAAAATTTTTAGGGGTAACTAAAATCCATGAATTAGTGTATGAAAAGATTCTAGTTACATATTGAAGCAAAATACCTAGCTGTTGTTGTGTATCTCTTGGCACTGCTGTACACAAGCATGTGGAGAGCTGGAATTACTGTATCTCTTAGAAATAATAACAGTCACTGACAATTACTGAGACTTCCCTGCATGCAAACACTTGGTCCAAGGGCTTTGCATCCTTATGTGACCCAGGCACAGGAGCCACATCCTCTGGGAGCATCTGTCTGTCCCGTAGGCTGAGTACCATGGTTTCAGTAACATTGATTCTGGGACCATCCAATTGGTGACCACATATCCAGCATTTCCTGAGGTCCCCACATAGTCAATAACATTTCCCTCTTCCAAGTGTCCTAGCTTAGACAATGCATTGTATAGTCATCTTAATTATGTAACAGTTGACACTGACTATAAGTCAGTGGCTTCTCTCAGCCTCTCTACCTCTCCCCACAATTTTATTTCTACCACATAGAAAGAAGGGAATCTGCAGTCAAATCATCTTGCTTGGCCAGCAAGGGTTTGGCCCTAAATGACCTTTACGTTCAACAACCCTGAACTTTGTGGACAGCGCACAGGCACGTGTATACAGTTTCGTCAATATGTTGTAATTTTCGGGTGCTTCTGGTCTAAACTGCTTATGTGAAGCTCTTATCCTTTTGACAGAAGCAGCTCCTTTTTAGTTTCCAACCATTTCTCCAGGGATTGCACATGTCTTCTTCACATTACTGTTGGTGTATGAGATAAGCATGAACAAAATTAAAGACAAAAGATGTATCCATCCATTGGGTGAGATGTGCCAAAAGGGGTGAAGCCACACTTACCCGGCTTTCCTCTGCCATAGGTAACTCTGGGTGGGAAGAGATCTGCATTCTCTCACTGACCAGCTGTCCACCGTAGGCAAATTATTTCATCTCTTCCAAGCTTGGTTCTTTATCTGCCTCCTATTGTGAGAAGGAAGTGAGTTAGCAGCGTATATAAGGCCCTGGGAGGGTTTGACACATGGGAAGACTGCACCTTAGCTGTCATTAGTCCTGCCGCCAGCACTTATTTGCTATCTCATAAATGCCCAAGTGAAAATTGAACAACTGTGCCAAATTGCAATGTAAAATTCTGCTCAGGGTTAGCGACAGCTGTAGAGTTGGTTTTATTTCTGGTAAATCTACTTTACCCATCATGGGTGTTAACTGCCTTGTTCTAGTTTGGAAAGACTTTTAGGCCTCTTGGGTCCTACATTTGTGATGGGTTGAGATATTCATTTTTAATCTCAAGAGATTTGAATAAGAGAGATTTAATTTTATGTAAGATTTTATCATCCATAAGAATCATCCATCCATGGCTGGGCATGGTGTCTCGTGCCTGTAATCCCAGCACTCTGAGAGGCTGAGGTGGGTGGATTGCTTGAGCTCAGGCGTTCAAGACCAGCCTGAGCAAGAGGAAAAAAGAAAAAAGAAAGACAAACTAGCTGGGGGGAGTGATGCATACATGTAGTCCTAGCTGCTCGGGAGGCTGAAGCCAGAGGATTGCTCAAGCCCAAGAGTTTGAGGTTGCTATGAGTTATGATGCCAAGGTACTCTGCCCAAGGTGACAGAGTGATTCTCTTCCAAGCTTGGTTCTTCATCTGCCTCCTATTTTTCAAAAAAAGAAAGAAAAGAAAAGAAAGAAAGAAAGAAAGAAAGAAAAGGAATTATTTCTTTGTGTCATTATAGAAAGAACAGAGAAAACAGACCCTAACTCACAGAGAAAAGAAAGGGACAACAGGAGACTATTGGGAGCAGGGGCCTGTGCACTTTCTTTCTGGACTTAATGATTAAGTCATGAGAAGTTGCTCATATCTGTATCTTAAAAGAATACAAATGTCATTTCAATTTTTGTGAGGAAAATAAGTTAAAGGCTACCATGCTGCCTTTGAAAAGCTTGCTTTGATCATATGCCGAGTGGCAAAATGAATAGATTAAATTTTAAATTGCCTGCCTTCAGAAGGACGTGATGTGGAGCATATTTAGGATTTAGCCCTTTAATTTAACATTAAACTTACTAAAAATGTCCTCGTCAATTATTGACAGCCCGATATTAAAACACAGGCTTCACCTCAATCTTGGGAAGCTAGAGCATGATTTGCTTTTGGAAGTACATTTTCTGCCTCTCTCAAGAACAACACTGGGTAACATTCGGGAAAGGAGTAATTTCCTAAATTAGTCTCCAAGCTGGTGAGCAGTTTTCCCTGTCTGCAGCAACTGGCTTATGACCCATAGTTGAGAATTCAAAGGAAATGTATTCAGTGAAGCATCTTGCTATGAAAATCAATGTTGTAAAGAAACATGTTAGTGCTGACTGTTAGAATAACAAAATCTCAACTCTCACTTCTGTTTCTTATAGTTCTGTGACTATTTAATAATATAAATGGCCATTCCTAGGGAAATAAGGCTTACAACCATTATTTTGGTCCTCTTCTTCCTCAACTCCCCCAAAATACCATTGCTGGAGATGACATGAGATTAATGTGAATATACAAATCCTTTGATGCTGCTGCGAGCAAAAGCTTCTGAAGTCTCCCGCTGCCTCTCATTTCCACGCGTCCAAATTCTCTCTGCCTCTTTCAGACCATTTCTCCCCTCGTGTTTTTGACACCTCCCCCCAATGCACACACATGCACTCACACACACACACTCCTTTCTGATGACACCTTATTCTGAAAAGAGATTCAGAATATGTTAAATACTCCACAGAAGTAGAAACTGAACCTGGATGGATAAAGGGTATGTGGTAGGGGAGGGGCCAAGAAAGATTTCAGGAAACAATGTGTAGAATTTGATTTTGGCTTCCCCATTATATTATGGTATGGAGGGTTTTGATCCATTTGCTCAGTATGTATTGGCTGATTTGACTAAGGACAGCTTTGAAGAGAAGAAAGAATTCCCCGAAAGGTAGTGTGGGAGGAGGGAGGTCTGTTCTCTCTCCCTTGCCTTGTTTGTTTCTTACCAGGGGAGCCTTTTCCACAGTGCAGGCATCCTGTGCGGAACTCCAGAATAAATATGTGAGCAAACCACACAAAGACAAAAGTGACCCCGTTCTTGCCCTTGAAGTTATCGAGTGGAAGATTGAGATGCACCAGTGAAACATTTGGCCTTACGGCCATTAAGTTTAAGGCATCTGCTGGTGGCTCAGAGCAAAACAATGGCATATGGGGCACAGAGTCCTGGAGATGAGTTTGTGTAAAAGATAGTTGCAGTGTGTTGGGGGGAGGAAAAGAGACTTGAGATAGTATAAGGACAGGACTCGGAGCTCACTTCTGATAGAGCAGCGGTTCTCAACCTGTGGGTCGTGACCCCTTTGTAACAATGAAAATATATCCTGCATATCAGATATTTACATACAATTCATAACAGAAGAAAAATTACAGTTATGAAGTAGCAATGAAAATAATTTTATGGTTGGGGGTCACCACAACATGGGGCACTGTATTAAAGGGTCACGGCCTTAGGAGGCATTAAGAAGGTTGAGAAGCACTGTGATAGAAGGACGCAATACGAGGCCAACATGACCTAGCCTAAGTGACTGTGACCTCCTAGCCACTGGAATTCTGCCCACACCTGTACAAGGAGAGGGCCAGACCGTCTGTCTCTTGAGTGATGTTTTCTGAGACCACCAAAGCAAGATGCTGACCTGATAAGGAACCTGGCTGCAAAGAAACCACACCTGTCTGATCAAACCACCTCAAGCCAAAAAGGAGCTCCAACTGGACCTTACTCCTACTTTTCTCTGATTATAATTTCATTTTAATGCTAAAAACAACACCCTAGGGTGGGTATTTAACATGCTAATGAGACATACGAAGCATGAAGAAGCATGTAATAAAACCACGCAGGTGCAAAAACTCCACCTCTACGAGCTTACCTGTCACCCTTTTCCTACCTAAGCCTCTTTATTTTTTTATATTTTTTATTAAATCATAACTGTATACATTAATGCATTTATGGAGTACAATGTGCTGATTTTATATACAATTTGGCATGCTTACGTCAAACTGGTTAACATAGCCTTCGCCTCACTTACTTAATTATTATGTTATGACATTTATACTCCACTCTTAATAGATTTGACATGTATCCTTGCAATATACACTATAGGTGAGGTACCAGCAATTACTCTCCCTCTACCCACCTCCTCTCCCCCCCCTCTTCCCTCCTTCATCCTGGACTATAATTGTGTTTTATCTTTCATAGAAAGTGTGGGTGATTATATATTGGTTTCATAATAGTACTGAGTACATTGAATACTTTTTCTTCCATTCTTGAGATACTTTACTAAGAACAGTATGTTCCAGCTTCATCCATGTAAACATAAAAGAGGTAAATTCTCCATCTTTTTTAAGGCTGCATAATATTCCATGGTGTACATGTAGCATAATTTGTTAATCCATTCATGGGTCGATGGGCACTTGGGCTGCTTTCATGACTTGGCAATTATGAATTGGTCTGCAATAAATATTCTGGTGCATATATCTTTGTTTTAAAGTGATTTTTGGTCTTCTGGATATACACCTAGTAGAGGAATTACAGGATCAAAAGGCAGGTCTATTTTTAGTTCCCTAAATGTTCTCCATACTTCTTTCCAAAAGGAACGTATTAGCTTGCATTCCTACCAGCAGTGCAGAAGTGTTCCCTTTTCTCCACATCCACACCAACATCTGTAGTTTTGGGATTTTGTGATGTGGGCTACTCTTACTGGAGTTAGATGATGTCTCAGAGTGGTTTTGATTTGCCTTTCTCTGATGATTAAAGATGATGAGCATTTTTTAATGTGTCTATAGGCCATGCGCCTGTCTTCTTCAGAGACGCTTCTGTAAAGAGAACTATGAAACTCTGAGAAAAAAATAGCTGAAGATGTTAACAAATGGGAAAACATACCATGCTCATGGCTGGGAAGAGTCAACATTGTTAAAATGTCCATACTACCCAAAGCAATATACAAATTTAATGCAATCCCTATTAAATCACCACTGTCATACTTTTTTTTTTTTTTTTTTGTAGAGACAGAGTCTCACTTTATCAGCCTCAGTAGAGTGCCGAGGCATCACACAGCTCACAGCAACCTCCAACTCCTGGGCTTAGGCGATCCTCTTGCCTCAGCCTCCCAAGTAGCTGGGACTACCGGCACCTGCCACAATGCCTGGCTATTTTTTTTGTTGTTGTTATTGTCACAGTTTGGCTGGGGCTGGGTTTGAACCCACCAACCTCGGTATATGGGCCTGGCACCCTGCCCACTAAGCCACAGGCACCACCCACTACTGTCATACTTTAAAGATCTGGAAAAAATAGTACTTCATTTTATATGGAATCAGAAATAACCTAAGCCTCTTTAAAACCCTCCCCAACTCCCCTTGGGAGCCAGCCCTAGGATTTTTCATTTAAATTTCATTTTCATTTGTGTTATAACATAAACCCCAATAAAGCCTTGCCTGTGACTTTCCTCAGCTGCTGGCTGATTTCTATTTCATAAAGAGCCCAATGGCTTGCTCCGGTAGCAGACTCAGGTGGGAGGAGCTTCAAATATTTGTGGAAGGGGCTGGCATCTTTCTCCTCTGCTTGCTGCCTCTCTGAGCCCCAGCCCCTGCTAATGGTGTAAAATCCCCAAAGGGAAAGATTGAAGGCAATTACCCAGTTGATTTCCTCTTCAGAATTATTTAATTTACCATGTTGTTTTGTAAAGGACACAAGAAAAATTCTTGTGGTTATTTGGGCTGTACATTTTAAGTAGATAATAACATCAATAAAATCAAGTTAGTATAATTAGAGTTAATTTTATGTGCAATATTATGCTGACATTCATATAATTGCTTTTTATAATCTGAAGGATCATATACAGGTACAAGTATAGATATAAATATAGATATATGTAGACATAGATATATTTTATTTGGATCTGGAGATAGGGAGATGTGTACAGTTAGAGCTAATGGGCCAAATATAGGTATATTAAACAAAACTGTTATTTATCTTCCAATCTGGGATAAATAACAACAGGTTAAACACACTTATTGTACTCAGCACCTGTTAAGCAACTTAGATATACTAATTTACTTAATGCTCAGGATACCCTGATAAGGTAGAAATGGTTATTATCCTCAAGTTATAGATAAGGTGTGAGTGTTAGTTAAGAACATAGTGTAGTTTAGTCTAGGCACACCGGAGGGCCTGCTGGCCAGAGTCCAGGTTCCTCAGACCCCATTGTGCTTGAACATCACACATAGGCTAGCAATAGCCTAACAGTTTAAAAGGAATGCTTAGCCCCTGGTGGCTCAGGGCTAAAATTCCTGAGGACCAGAGTCCAGACCCTCCACCCCCAGTGACCCCCCAGCAATAAAATAGTCATCATGGGGTAAGAACGGAGTGTTTAGCAACTAAAGATTACTATTGACTGAGCTATGCCAAGGAATAGATGGGAATCACTGAAGCAAGTTAAGAAAGTTAAAGATTACCCCTTTGCTTTTTGGTTTTATATTTGGAATCACACGATGTAACTCTTATGATTCTTTCTCCTGTTTTTTTCCCTTTGACTTCCCCATTCTTTACTGTTAATGGTTGCTTAAAGTGACAGTTACGTTCAGTTCCCTATTTCTCTTATTAGTTTTATGTTCCACGTGTTCAGCACATTTTTTGCTTTTACTAAATAAAAAGCCCTTTATGAAGTCTATTTGTGGCAGCACCTCTTAGCCACTTCTGGTGCTATTGACAGTGTGTGCCTCTCCAGGCTCTCGTCGGTTATTTCACCTGAAATAACTAAGTCTGTGTTCCTCTCATGCCATCTACCCTCAGTGTCCAATTATTGTGGGGTCCCCCTACCCTCCCCCCAAGAAGGAAACAGGCATTTTCTAGGTAAGGAAACTGTACTCAAAGGTGCACAGCTGTGGCCAGGATTTGAACTATGTCGTGCAGCTCTAGAGCCAGCTAGTAACATAACTTGATATTGCCTCTTCTCACCTGTATCCAATGGATAAATCAATATTTATATGAATTTAAAATTCAATTCCTGTCCTCTTTTGAAATTGGCTAGGCACTATAAAGGAGATTATGCATTTCATCAATTACACATGCCCAATTAGAGCCTGTATCTAATCAGGGCTGATGACAGCCCCAGACATTCTTGCAAATTAATGATCAGAGAAGAGTTGTTGATGGACCAGAGAAGGATGAAGCTGTCTATCATTAGCCCTTAGGAAAGGCCCTGAGCCAAGGCAGCCATTGATGTTATAAATGGAAATGTGGCAGCTATAAATGGACCATCAGCTCCTTCCTTTGCATAAAAAGTATTTATTACCATGCAGAGAAGTCCAATTTTGTGGCATATGACAGAGACCTGTGTTTATAACTATTTTCTCAGAGGTCTTAAGTTTGCCTGGTCTGCCTTCCTGCTCACCTTGGGTACATGTGGTAGAGCTCCTCCCTGCTACCCCCTGAGTTTTCAGAGATCCTTGGAGGGCTCACAGGTGTCCTGGGGCAGGTGTGAAGCTTGCAGGCATCCTTGGAAGGTATCCTGCCTGGCAAAGCCAGGCACCATATTCCCTGGGCAGTCTGGGTGGAGGCAAAGTGGCCCACCAGAACAATCCCTGGGTCCAGGTGATGGGACAGTCACCCAAAGGATGGGCAGTCACCACATGGAGTCAGAACCAGCAAGGTGCTGGCATTCAGACCATGCCACCTGGTGGTTCCTCTCTTGATCCACTCAGCTGACACTTCCTACCCCTCTTAGATAGTTTCCAGGGCAGGTTCCCATCAATCCCCTTACTTCTTCTTCTGTCCTCCAGGACAGAGCAATACTTTTGAGGTTTCGAGTTTCTTGATGAGCTCTCACTCTGGTGATCAAACCATTTTGGAAAATGACCCTACTCAGTTAGGAGTATAATACTGCGAATATAATAAGAATTATTCAGTTTCATCTTCCTCCTTGTTTCCTGGCACACAAGCTAGTAGAACCCTTAGAATCTCCCAAGGACAAGTGTCTTTTTATATGCTAATGAGATAGATAGGGTTTTTTTTTAAATAAAATTATTTTAATAATCAAATTTATAACAGCTATATAAGTATTAACATATCTGATAATTATAAACCCAGAATATTTTTTTTTTATTGTTGGGGATTCATTGAGGGTACAATAAGCGAGGTTACACTGATTGCAATTGTTAGGTAAAGTCCCTCTTGCAATCATGTCTTGCCCCCATAAAGTGTGACACACACCAAGGCCCCACCCCCCTCCCTCCTTCCCTCTTTCTGTTCCCCCCCCATAACCATAATTGTCATTAATTGTCCTCATATCAAAATTGAGTACATAGGATTCATGCTTCTCCATTCTTGTGATGCTTTACTAAGAATAATGTCTTCCACGTCCATCCAGGTTAATACGAAGGATGTAAAGTCTCCATTTTTTTTAATGGCTGAATAGTATGCCATGGTATACATATACCACAGCTTGTTAATCCATTCCTGGGTTGGTGGGCATTTAGGCTGTTTCCACATTTTGGCGATTGTAAATTGAGCTGCAATAAACAGTCTAGTACAAGTGTTCTTATGATAAAAGGATTTCTTTCCTTCTGGGTAGATGCCCAGTAATGGGATTGCAGGATCAAATGGGAGGTCTAGCTTGAGTGCTTTGAGGTTTCTCCATACTTCCTTCCAGAAAGGTTGTACTAGTTTGCAGTCCCACCAGCAGTGTAAAAGTGTTCCCTTCTCTCCACATCCACGCCAGCATCTGCAGTTTTGAGATTTTGTGATGTGGGCCATTCTCACTGGGGTTAGATGATATCTCAGGGTTGTTTTGATTTGCATTTCTCTAATATATAGAGATGATGAACATTTTTTCATGTGTTTGTTAGCCATTCATCTGTTGTCTTTAGAGAAAGTTCTATTCATGTCTCTTGCCCATTGATATAAGGGATTGTTGGCTTTTTTCATGTGGATTAATTTGAGTTCTCTATAGATCCTAGTTATCAAGCTTTTGTCTGATTGAAAATATGCAAATATCCTTTCCCATTGTGTAGGTTGTCTCTTTGCTTTGGTTATTGTCTCCTTAGCTGTACAGAAGCTTTTCAGTTTAATGAAGTCCCATTTGTTCATTTTTGTTGTTGTTACAATTGCCATGGCAGTCTTCTTCATGCAGTCTTTCCCCAGGCCAATATCTTCCAGTTTTTTCCTATGCTTTCTTGGAGGATTTTTATTGTTTCATGCCTTAAGTTTAAGTCCTTTATCCATCTTGAATCAATTTTTGTGAGTGGGGAAAGGTGTGGGTCCAGTTTCAGTCTTTTACATGTAAACATCCAGTTCTCCCAACACCATTTATTGAATAGGGAGTCTTTCCCCCAAGGTATGTTCTTGTTTGGTTTATCAAAGATTAGGTGGTTGTAAAATGTTAGTTTCATTTCTTGGTTTTCAATTCGATTCCAAGTGTCTATGTCTCTGTTTTTGTGCCAGTACCATGCTGTCTTGAGCACTATGGCTTTGTAGTACAGACTAAAATCTGGTATGCTGATGCCCCCAGCTTTATTTTTGTTACAGAGAACTGCCTTAACTATACGGGGATTTTCCCGGTTCCATACAAAATGCAGAATCATTTTTTCCAAATCTTGAAAGTACGATGTTGGTATTTTGATAGGAATGGCATTGAATAGGTAGATTGCTTTGGGAAGTATAGACATTTTAACAATGTTGATTCTTCCCATCCATGAGCATGGTATGTTCTTCCATTTGTTAATATCCTCTGCTATTTCCTTTCTGAGGATTTCATAGTTTTCTTTATAGAGGTCCTTCACCTCCTTCGTTAGGTATATTCCTAGGTATTTCATTTTCTTTGAGACTATGGTGAAGGGAGTTGTGTCCTTAATTAGCTTCTCATCTTGACTATTATTGGTGTACACAAAGGCCACTGACTTGTGGACATTGATTTTATATCCTGAAACATTACTGTATTTTTTGATGACTTCTAGGAGTCTTGTGGTTGAGTCTTTGGGGTTCTCTAAGTATAAGATCATGTCGTCAGCAAAGAGGGAGCGTTTGACCTCCTCTGCTCCCATTTGGATTCCCTTTATTTCCTTGTCTTGCCTAATTGTATTGGCTAGAACTTCCAGCACTACGTTGAACAGTAAAATAGGGGGTTTGAATAGCCTCAGGATGACAGCTTGTCACCAAGTGAACCAACAATGTGGTTAGAGAGTTAGAACTTTCACACTTTCAGCCTACCCCTGACCTCTGGGAAGGGGAGAAAAGCTGAAGGTAGAATGGATCACCAGTTGGCAATGATGTAATCAATCATGCCTGTGTAATGAAGCTTCCATTAAAACCCAGCCTTCAGGATGCTGAATGCGTGAATGGCTCCCAGAGGGGCCGTGGAAGCCCAGTGCCCATTCTCACATACTTTTGCCCCATGCATCTCTTCCACATGGCTGTTACTGAGTTGTATCCTTTATAGTAAGTGGATAAACATAAGTATGTGCTCCCCCAAGTTCTACGAGCCATTCTAACAAATGGTCAAACCTGAGGAGGGGGTTGTAGGAACTTCCAACCTCCCCAGTGGGTCAGAAACACAACTTGACTGGCAGTTGGCCTCTGCTGTTGGGGAGGCTTGGGGAGCTGAGCCCTTCACCTGTGGGTTCTGGCACTACCTCCAGGGAGAAGAGTCAGAAGTAAGTTAAGTCGTAGGATGCCCACCTATTGATGTCTGCAGAGAATTGGTGAATTGGTGGGTATGGAAACAACTGTACATTTGGATGAACAGAAATGAAGTCAGCTGAGAGGATAGAATGCACCCCAGTGGTGTAAACTTTGCACTTGTGCTAGCTGTCCTGAAAGCATGCCCTCCAGACCACTCCATGATGGTACAGTATACCTCTCACTCTCTCAGACATATACCCTGGGAGGCAAGTGAAGTTTCCACGATAAGGCTCTGAGACCTTAGAAGAGCCCCAGCAGTGTGTTCACATGGTCACATTTTTGAAAAATTGGCAAAATTTATTTATGATTTTTTGTTCTCATTCTTTTGAAAAAAATCCCACTTTTGTGCCTCATTTGATATTATAGTATTTTGCTTAAAAAGATCTCCCCAAGTTATGAAAGCTTCAAGCTCCAGGAAATTTGGATTCACCACTCCTCTACCCCTACTTGGCCCTTCTGGTCTACAGCCCCTGTATTTTTTTTTTTTTTTTTGAAGCATTTGGGGATTTCGTTATTGTTGTTTTTATTTGTTTGCTTGGGTCTTTTTTCAAGTTATAAATGAACAGATGATGACTCAGTAGAATCAGGGAGACACCTTCTTAACTAAAGACAACTAAAAATGTATTCTCGCCTAGCAAAGCTATCCAGCCCCCATGAACTTTAGGGCCTCTGCTGGGAATGAAAGGATACAATGGAATACAGTGGGTAAGTGCTCCTCTGAGGGAAGTGTGCAATGAACCCATGAGGTTTTAAAACAAAGTGGCCCCTTGTAAAGCCTGGGGCTGAGTTTTAGAGCTTTGTCTCACAAGGACTTCAGAGAGAGTGGATAAAGGCTTTTGTACCTTTATCAGTTGCCATTTCTCAAAGCAGCAAAGTGATGCCCAAGCTCTGTCCACTTCTCTTTTTAGTAAAGACTTGCACTCTTCCATTTCATCTCATTTTTCTATTTAGGTAGCATCAGGACCACAAATGGAACAAGGCATAATTTAATACAAGTCTGACTAGCCTAATAAATTTTGGTAGGTTAAAATCCAGATGTGAGAAATGCCAGACGCAGGCCCGTTATTCCTTCTATAAGGAGTCTGCATTACAATAGCAGTCTGCTGACAGGAGGCCCTCCCAGAGGCCCATCATACCCCCATATTATCCTACAACATGGGATTTGCATACTATCCCTCAATGGTATCCATTGAGAGGTGATAAACCAAAATGAATTATTTCATTCTTTGGCAGTTTCTAGGAGGTATTATCTGACAGATGAGAGCCTTGTGATTTTGAGAAAAACTGAATGTCTTATTAAGATAATTTATGCCCAGAGGACTCTCAAATATGAAAGCTGAAAACCACATAAAGGCCTGGGCATCATTCGGAAGGCAGACAAAGGCACCCTTGAACTTCCCCAGCTGCTCTTTCTCTAACGATAACACAGCTCTTTGAGATTGACAAGGAAAGCTGGTTTGCTTGTTTCTATTCTGTCACTCCTTTGCAGGTATCAGTGACATTTATGTTGTATCAAAGACTTGAGCTTACTAGTTTTGGTTTTGCCAACTGGCTCATCGCATGATTTTATACATGATGAACTTCTCAGGCTTTTAGCTGCTTCCTGTGTTACTTAAGGATGGTAATCATTTCAACTCTCCTCAAAGAGTTCACTGAGGAGTCAATGAAATAATACATCAGAAGTTATTTTTCACCTACTGCCTGCCTGGTTTAGGGTAAAATTGATGGTAATTTTTTAAAAGTACTTTTGGGCTTTTTATCCAATCAACCAGAATGTATTGAGCACTTAAGTGCTAAGAATGCTGATAAGGGTATTGATTATAAAAATAATACTTGCTTATGTGTTGAATGGGAATGACAATGGGTCACCTGCAGCTTATTCACTCTCTACAGCTACTGGAGACAGTGATCTTCACATCACAGTACCTCTAGACAAAGGGTTTTAGATAAGGCCCACATGAATGGTCTGTTAGTTTTAAGAAAGATGAGAGGCAAAATGTTGGCCCAGCCATGGACTCTGCGGAAAGCTTTTCAGCTTTTCTGCACAGACCTCCCTGTTGGCTCCAATTCACGTTTCTTTCTTGTTTCCCACTTTTGCTGTACTCAATTTCTATTTCCTTTATTTTATCGTGTTCTAACGTACCTTTCTAAGCCATAGTTGAGTTGTTTTGTTAGATGTGGGCACATATAACAAGTAAATAAACAAACCATTATTGCGGGGGTGAAATAAGATTTAAGGAAAACCTCTGTGAGCATCCCCAAGACAGCAATAAACAGCTGTCTATACTCTTTTCAAACCACTCAAGAAAAGCAAATGTGTCTAAAGGTAGAAACTTTAAAATCCCACATGTTCATACCTGTACCACAGAATTATTTTATTTCAAATACAGCCTGAGCCAGGTCTGGATCTCTGTTATTTGGTAACAGCCACGTTCACATTTGCAGGCGTATCCAGGGAGCATTGCTGTGTATGCCTTGTAGCTCTTACTCAAGGAAGATGAAGCTCATAAAAATTGAAGAGAGTAAATAATCAAATCACCTTTTGGACCCAAGTGCCCCAGACCCGGTGGCCTCATTTCTGTCACACCAGGTGGCCCTCTGCCAACTCTGCCTCACCTTTTCTGGTCCCTGTCACATCCATCTTTCCCAGGTGCTGAGGGTGTGGGTTGCTCTGACATCCTCCCTATCCAAGGTATCCTCCCCTGTGCTGCCACTTTCCAGCCCCGCTCACCATCCCCAGCCCTTTCTCTCCCACCAACACTTCTTCTAACCTCTCTCACTTTCCTCTCAGTGACTTTTCTCAAACTGCAATTGTGTTCTAGAATAATCATTCCACGCCCTCTCCTTTGGAGTGCTGCTTTGCCCAAGGCCATGCTCACTCCCCAGCAGTCATCTCTTTGGGCTGGTCCCTACCAGCTCAAGTCTAGCTGTGAGGGAGGCTTCTGGTCTCCCGTGATGCTTCTAGACTGCTCTTCTATCGCTTTTTATGCTTTTTATACACAGCCTCCTCCAGAAAACCCTGCCCTGCAGTTGAGCTCTTTTCTCCCAGTCTCTGCTAGATGGATGCTGTACCCCCGGTGCTCCAGGTCTCTCCCCCATTTCTCCTGCAGCTCATCCCCTTCTCAGGATGGTCCTCTGCACTCTGTCTCCTGCCCTCGCACTGAGTTGGCAGTGTCTGTCCAGCCTTCTGGCCTCACTGTTCCTTGGCCTCCGGTCCCATCATCTTCACCTGTCATATATCAGAACCCCCTTCATGCGCCTATGTTGGACTTAGGGCATCTCATACTGATAAACTTCTGAAACCTTACATTTAGAAAATTCTCTTCTGGGTTTGCAATTTTTTATCCTTCTCCTCTCATGGTATGGTGCCCACTGAACTTTTGGCTCCTTGGGAAACTCAAACCCTCGTGTCTCTGTGCTCTTTCAGCCTGAGGCGACTGTCCTGTTCTCCTCCTCCCTCATATCCTCCCACGCCCAGCCCCTCAACCCTTCAAGTCATTCCTCCCTCCTTCCTGTTCTACACACACACACACACACACACACACACGCACACGGGCACCCCCCCGTTTTGCACACATCACCTTGGAATGACATAGATACCCACTTCCTGCTCTCCCCGGGGAAATGGCCATGTTAGCGGCTCTGTTAAAACTGCATCCTTCCCAGGTTGAGTGAGCCTGGTGGTGCTGTACGGCCTCTGTACATGTGTCCTGGGGCTGTAATAACAAAGTGCTGCAAACTGAGTTGCTTAAAACAGAAGTGTATGGTCTCACTATTCTGGAGACTAGGAGTCCCAAACTGAGGTGTCAGCAGAGCCGCCCTCCTCTGCATGCTGCAGAATAATCCCTTCTTGCCCCTGCAGACCCCAGTGGTTTGCAGAGCATGCCTCCCTGCCTCCCTCCATCTTCACCTGACGCCTCCCTGTGTCTGGGTCTCCCTGTGGCTCTATTCTTATAAGGACACCAGGCAGGTTGGATGAGGGTCCCACCCCACTCCAGTGTGACCTAATCTTGACTAATTACATCTTCAGTGACCCTATTTCCAAACAATGTCACATGCTGAGGGACTGGGAGTTAGGATGTCAACGTATCCTCTTTGAAGAACACATTTCAACTCATCACACTGCCCTTTGACCCACTGTGTTGACTCTCTTTACCTCCATCCACAACAGTTGCTCTAAGTACTCTCCAGGCTCCATGAGCCCCCAGGTTCCCCTCACCTCCCCTGCTCTGGATAGAGGACCTCACCTCCCACCTGCCTTAGGCAGAACAGCCATTTTCAGGTGTGCTCGTTCCACTTCCACACTCGCCCATCTTTAACTCACCCCTCCCATCTCTCAGGAATAAATGCCATCACATTTAGAGGGCACAGCCTACTGCACCCCAGGCTGTATTGTGTAGCCTGCTCCTCCTGGGGTGCAGACCTGCACAGCCTGTCACTGTACTGAGCACTGCAGGCAGTTGTAACACGGTGGGAAATATCTGTGCCCCTGAGCATAGAAAACATCAGTAAAAATACAGCATCATAATCTTACAGGACCACTGTCATACATGCAGTCCTGACAATGGTCCCTCATTGACCGAACTGTTTTTCTGCATTGCATGACTGTATTTGTGTGTGTGTGTGTATATATATATATATTTTGTTTGTTTGTTTGTTTGTTTTGTTTTGTTTTTTTTTGCAGTTTTTGGCCGGGGCCGGGTTTGAACCCGCCACCTCCACCTCCAGCATATGGGGCCAGTGCCCTACTCCTTTGAGCCACAGGTGCCACCCAACTATATTTGTATTATTCACAACCACCCACTCACAATTTAAATAAAAAAAGAAAAAGAAACACCAATTTTACTTAAAGTAAAACTGATGAAGCACTGAACATTATTCCTTTTGTTAATTCTTTATCCTTGAGCATGTACCTTTTAAATATTCTGAGTAGCAAAATGCACAAGCCCTTCTGAGCATCCCAAAATACTATGTTGGACCGCAGGAAATGTTCTAAGCTGCCCCAGGCACTTCCTTTTCTCAGGGAACACCATTTTTATTTAAGAAAACAACTGACAAACTGTAGTTATGTAAACTTAGGTATTTACTGAACATTTTCTCAAAAGTTATGAATAGAGTGAACCTGTTACTTGAAGGAAAATAACTGACAGTGTTTGTCACCAATGATAAAGAATAGGCTTCCAATCAAATGTTCAAATTTTGGAAAACTTTGTATCCACCAATATGTCTTTGATAGCTTTCCAAGATCTGAAGACGTTTCGATAAGTGGCAACAGTAATGAATGTGATTTTTAATCTTGTGTAAAAATTGGCCAATTTGAAAAAGCTGCGTAACTCAGGAAACCAGTATTCTCCAAGTGACCAATGTACACTATTGCAACATCGCGTATGGGTACAAAATTCAAAGTGCAAAATAGATAAATGGATTTCAATATAATCAAATAAAAAAATGTTTTCTTATGATGGCTTCAGATTTGACATTGCCATATACTTTAAGAGACTACCATTTGTCGAGTTTTGATGAGATATCAAGGAAAAATATTCACAATTATTTGCAAGGCTATTACCATACTCTTCCCTCTTCTGAACACATATTTGGATGAGGCCAGCTTCTCTTCAAACCCATTAGTCAAAACAACCCAGTGCGACAGATTGAATACTGAAGCAGACAGGACATGCCAGGTATCTTCTCAGTCAGAAATCAAAGAGTTTTCAAAAATGTAAAACGATATCCGTCATCTCACTAAATAGCTTTTTGTTTTGGAAGACTGTTCTTATTCATAAAAAAGATTATGTTAACATATGATGGATTTACTCTTGTTATTTTTAAATGGATTTAGAACTACATATTTTTCTGTTTCTCAGCTTTAACTTCTAGTACAATAAACATTGATAAATAAAACCCACATTAACAAAAGTTCTCAAAGATCCTCCATAATTTTTAAGAATGTACATAAGTTCTGAAACCAAAGAGCTTGAGGTCACTCCCATAGAACTTCATTGAAACAGAGGCTACAAAGAGAACTAACCATGGAGGAAAGGAAGAATGTCTTGGGTTTGTGGAATACCTGCCTGGAGAGAAATGGCAGCCAGAAGACAACAAAGTATTGCTGTGCACCTGGTGGGGACCTGGGCATCCAAACCGGAGAAGATTTGCTGGAAGGGCAGGTGAGAACTCCTGCACCCAGCAATCTTCACCGCACTATTTTGCCTCAAGGTACATCTGGTGGTTTCCTTGTGCTGGATCTGCCTCTAAACAATTTGGTCTGGTGTCCCATTGCCCCTGCAAATGAAATGTTTGTCATGTTACTAATGTAAATGAAAATAGAGATGGCTAGCAAGTCCCCAGTTCTTAGCTAGCTGTCACCCACTACAACTGCTGTTTATTATTACTATTATCATTAGAGACTTTAAGCCCTATGGTCCAGTAAAAATCCTGGCCCCCAAACTCTGTTTTTTACCCCAGGTTGGGAGCAAGAGCTCTTTTTGCTTGCTGGCCTACACCCAAAACAAGACATATCAAACAAGTTTATGTTAATAGCCCAACTTGAAAGTAGTGGTTGCCTGGAACCCTCTATTGAGGGCTAGTGGGGAACAGACTGTGATCAATTCTTGACGTCTTCCAAGGCCTCACAACAAAGACAGCACACAGGACGTTTGCTGTCAGCCCTCCCTAAGCCTACTTGATTCCTTGTTCATAATGCAGGATCTAAAGGCCAGACAGCTCTGATAAACTGAAACATGAGGCATTAAAAAGAAAGTTAAAATGAAAAACAAGGAATTAGATTCAAAGGTTAAGAGTAGCTCCCTCTCAAAGCCTGACCAGGCTTAGCCCCTGGAGAGGTGATAGAATTGTAGAACCCCAAACTAGAGATGGAAAAACATACCAGCCACAGAGAAGACCCAAAGATTCTGTCCTAAAAAATATTATCCTTACAACAAGAGCTTTTAATCTCTTTATTCCTCCAGTTCCTTGAAAAATCCCCAAACTAATCAAACCACCAGCCATGCTTTGAGCAGCTCAGAGTACTCTCACTGTGAGGAAACAGACAGACTGTGTCCATCAGGGTTTGGAAAACATAGTATTGTCGGGAAAGAATTTCATAAGGAGCCCTTCTGGAGTGGTTGCTAAAGCCCCAAGCCTGGGAGTTGGTAGATTCTCAAGGCTTAAGAGGTAAGGAAAGAACTGGCCTGATGGCTTGGCGCCTGTAGCACAGTGATTATGGCGCCAGCCACATACACCCAGGCTGGTGGATTCAAACCCAGCCCAGGCCTGCTAAACAAGAGTAACAACAACAAAAACTAGCCAGCATTGTGGCAGGCACCTGTAGTCCCAGCTACTCGGGAGGCTGAGGCAAGAGAATCGCCTAAGCCCAAGAGTTTGCAAAAAAAAAAAAAAAGCTGCCCTGAACAGGCAGTGAATGAAAAGAGCCAGGAAAAGAAGAAAAGAACCTCTCAAATCTCCATAAATGGCATGAAACAAAATAAAACAAGAGTTGTGACTGCATTCTTTGGGGTTCTTGGACTGAATTGATGTATTGGTATAACAGAGAAAGGATGTGGGCAGACACAGGACTCAAACAGGAAGAACTTCAGAGGGCCACAGCCCAGGAATCCTCGGAAATGGACAGCAGGGTTCGGAAGGATGACAGCGTGGACTGGGGGTCTGAGACAAGTTCCTCTCAATGCCTGAACTGTCTCAGAAGTCAGTGATTTTACAACCCACATCACTGTGCTGAGTCTCTTAGGTGCCTCCCTCTTTGCTCTGCCAGTCTGTTTCTCTCCATCTGTTGTTTTCCTGTCCATCTAGCAGTGTAATTCTTTATATAGTTGACAATAGCTCTGTGGTCAGGGTCACAAGGATTTTGACCTGGTTGTGGCTCTGCCACTGACTGTCCATGTGCCCCTCAATGGCTCCTTACCCCTTTGGACCTCAGGAGTCAGGAGGGAAAGGTGGATTCATCATCTCTTAGGGCTGTTGCTAGTTAAAATTCTGTGAATCCTGCCATATTGATCTTCCATGCAGCGTCTCCATTCCCACTTGTATTTACTCTTAAGACAAAATTCCTTTTACTGTTAAAAAGAATCAGGTTGGTTTCGTTCTTAAATATATCTAGAAGTTATTTCCTTCGTGGCAATTTCTCCATTAAGAGCATACAAATTGCTTGACACTAATTTTCTTATAATAAGGATTTTTTTTAGGCTAAGAGGAACCAGACTGATGGTATCAATGTGTGCATATGATTAATTCTCTGCTCTTCCTTGTGCTCCTTTCCCAACCTCCTGAGTCTTCCCTTATTTTGTGTCTGTGTCTGCTTCTCGTGTTAGATTATTAGAATAATATGATACTCATCACTGTATCTTCCCAAAGCCTCGAGAGAGATTATACCTCATACAAAGTGAGCACTTCATAGATATTTGTTTACTTGGATTGAAAGTGTGTCTTGAGGCCGGTCATGGAGTGGCACACGTCACTCTAGGAGGCCAAGGTGGGTGGATTGCCCAAGCTCAGGAGTTGGAGACCAGCCTGAGCCAGAGAGAGACCCTGCCTCTAAAAACCAGGCGTTGTGGTGGCACTTATAGTCCCAGCTACTTGGAAGTCTGAGGCAAGAGAATGGCTTAAACCCCAGAATGTGAGGTTGCTGTGAGCTGTGATGTCATAGCACCCTACCAAGGATGACAAAGCGAGACTCTGTCTCAAAAAAAAAAAAAAAGAAAGAAAGAAATTGTGTATTGAGTCTAAATTTTTAAATTATGGCTTTGTATTGTGATAGATTTGACTATACTTCAGGCATAAAATAATCCCCAAATCTCAGTGGTTTAATGCAATAAAGGGATTTTTTTTCTTGCCAAGGAAAAACTGGCTATAGGATGGGGTGGGGATACAGGGAAAGTTAATTTTGTTCCTCACAGTCACTCGGGGACCCAGGTGATGAAGAGAACCCTTTTTCTGACAGCGATAGCACTTGGAACACATAGACTCTTCAGAGGAAGAGACTGAAAAATGACTCAAGGGCTTTTTTTCTGCCTTCTACACACATTTTATGGACCAAGAATAATTACATCATGCTGTCTGACTAGGATTTTAGGTGGTGTGGAAACCCATATTTTTAGCTAAGAAAAGTTCCCCTAAGACTGATAATCACTAATGTTTACGACACGCTTTGCTCAGTAGCTTTAATATTTTGGAGATAAGGGGCTCCTCTGAGAACACAATGATAATAACGATCCCTCTCCACAACATAGATACTCAACATTTTACATAATTTTCAATGTGTTTCTTGCATCTTGAACCCTGTTCACTGGTCCTTTACAGATCCGTGGACACCCAGTTTATGAATCCTTCTACTGAACCTATAAGCACTTTTAGCACCTGGCAATGGGCCAATAGATTTTTTAAAAAATACATTTCTAATGTTACATTTTAAATATATGTTAGAAATGGCCTATTTAATTAGTTACTTGTATTTATCAGGTCTGGCATTATACAAGACTCATGACACATGATTTTCCTCTTTGTATTTTTTAATCAGGAAAAATTTGAGGGACTCTTCCGCACTTATGATGACTGTGTGACGTTCCAGCTATTTAAGAGTTTCAGACGTGTCCGAATAAACTTCAGCAATCCTAAATCTGCAGCCCGAGCCAGGATAGAGCTTCATGAAACCCAGTTCAGAGGGAAAAAATTAAAACTGTATTTTGCACAGGTAAGATAATTCTTTACCAAAGTTATTCCTTTTGCCCTACATTATTTTTTTACCTTTCTAAAATGTAAATGGAGCCCTTTCTCCTTTCAGATTGGTTTATAGTTTATACATTAGTTCACTGGAAAACAGATCTGTATCATGATTCCCAGACAGGACTGCTCGATGGTTTGGAAAGCAGGCTTTGCAACTGACAGCCTGGGCTCTAACCTGGGCAAGGTCTATAACCTCGCTGGGGCTCCATCTCCTCATCAGCAAAGTGGGGATGTTAGTAATAAACACCCCATGCTGCTGTTATGAGGATTACATGAAATATCGCATGTTAAAGTGCCTGGTATTTGGTAAATGCACAATAAATGCCAGCTAGTTGTTGAAATAAGAATGATCTATGATCTAATTACGATGACTCCTAACCTTCTTGTCAGGGTTATAATTAAAACGTAAATTATATGACAGTTTTAGGGGACAGTATAACCTTTCCAATGATTCATATTCATGAGAAAAGGTTACAAAAATGGAAATTAATTTGGTGCCTTGTTTTGTCCAAAAGTAAAATGTAGCTGTTCCAAAGGGGGGTGGGTAATGCTTGGCAGTGCTCGCAGAGTCCACAGCAATAGGAAATCAATATCCATCACGCTCCTTTAGTGTCCACTCCTCGTCACTAGACAGACATACCTTGATCCATCTTTCAAGTGATCTGTACGTGTGGTTTCCACTTCGGACTCTACCGAGATGGCACGGTGAAAAGAACATGGACTTTGGCCTCACATCCATGTTCTAATCCCACCTACTACTGCTTTGTGTGACTTGGACAAACCTCAGTTTCCTCACCTTTAAAGCCTCATCTGGCTCCTTCAAAGTTAAACATTGAGTTACCATCTGACCGAGAAATTCCTCTTTTAGGAATTAAAAACAGGTGCTCAAACAGCAGGCCAGGGGCAGTGGCTCATGCCTGTAATCCTAGCATTCTGGGAGGCCCTGGCCAGTGGATTGCTTGAGCTCAGGCATTAGAGACCAGCCTGAAGAAGAGCGAGACCCTGTCTCTACTAAAAATAAGTGCAAAACTAGCCAGGCATCATGGCAGGTGCTGTAGTCCCAACTACTAGAGAGGCTGAGGCAAGAGGATCATTTGAGCCCAAGAGCTTGAGATTGCTCTGAGCTGTGATGCCACCCCAGCACTCCACCCAGGGGTGACTGAGTTAGACTCTTTCTCAAAAAAACCCAGATACTCAAACAAATGCACATACATACATGTCATAGCAGCGCTCTTCCCTAGAGACAAAAGGTGGAAGCAACTCAGCTGTCCATCAGCAGGTGAATGCATAGACAAATTATAGGGTATCCAGACAATAGAATATTATTCAGCCGTAGACCGGAATACAGTACTGATACATGCTGCCATGTCGATGAACCTTGGAAACATTACACTAAGTGAAAGACACAAAGGTCACATATGCTGTGTTTCCACTTACATGAAATACCCACAACAGATAAATCTGCAGAGGCAGAAAGCATGGTGGTTGCGGGGGCTCGTGGGAGGCAGGCACAGTGGTGACTGTAGCGGGTCTGGGATTTCCTTCACCGTGGTGAAAATGACCCGGATCTGGTAGAGGAAGTAGTCGCAGACACTGGGGATGTGCTACGTGCCACTGGATTCCTCACTCCAAAGTCGTTAACTTTGTGTTACGTAAATTTTACTTCAACAGGAAGGAAGGGAGGAAAGAGAGTGGGAAGGAAGGGAAGAAGGGAAAGAGAGAAGGCAGGAAGGGACAGAGGGAGGAGAAGTAGGGGAACGAAGAGGAAGAAAAGTCTGGCAGGTCTGGGGTAGGGCCGTGGACCAGCAGCTTCAGCCTGCCCTGGGAGCTTGTTAGAAACACAGACCTCAGGCCCCACCCATGCCTCCTCAATCAGAGCTCAGAGCGGGTGTTTTAGTGAGGCCTTTGGGTGAAATCCACTATTTTAAGGATGAAATAAGAACGCTGTACATGTGGTAGGTAGTAATGTTACTACCGTCTGGTTCATTGGTTTATTTGTCAGAGGCAGAAAATAAACTGCACATCTTAGCGTACCAACATGGCACCTCTGAAGCCATAATGAATAAAGTGTCTGCCGTTCTGTTCTGTCTGAAAGGTGCAGACTCCAGAGACAGATGGAGACAAACTGCATTTGGCTCCGCCACAGCCTGCCAAGCAGTTTCTCATCTCACCCCCGTCCTCTCCGCCCGTTGGCTGGCAGCCCATCAGCGATGCCACGCCGGTCCTCAACTATGACCTCCTCTATGCCGTGGCCAAACTAGGACCGGGTAAGCTCTGCGGCCTATTTTCAAAATAAACATTTGTCAGCAACCTAGAAAAGCCAAACGAGATTAACAACCTTGAAATCCTGGGTTCACAGTAACATCTGCATTTCTAATGGATTTACTGCTCTTTATTTTGAGAGGGGAGGATGGATGAGAATGCGGAGTCAGGCTTTGCACCTGTTTAAAAGCAATACAGTTAGGGAACCTGGCTGAAATGATGGTGGTCCATGCGACTCCTGGATTGCTATGGAGTTATTTTGATATCCAACAGCACTACCTAATTCTTAGGGGATTTCTTTCTATACCTAAGAATAGGCAAAATGAGCTCTGTCAGCTAGCAGAGGTGTCTGTCTGTGCAACTCAGTTTGACCATGGCCGCAGGTATTGTACACACTATGAAGCCTCTGTTGCAAGACAACCTGCCTGCCAGGATAACCTTCTAAGTCTCCAAGAAGTCAGTGCCTCTAACTATCAGTAGCCTCTAACTATCGGTTATTTTGTTCTGATGTTGGCATATAAGTTTTGATTCACTCATTCCCACCGCAGTATGATATTCCAATATGGGCATATATGACCACGCTCTATTTATCCACTCTCCTATTGATGGGCATTTAGATCAGTTTCAGGTACAGTAGAACCTCTGTAAGTTGACCACCCAAGAGACTGTAACAAACTGGTTAACATTGGTGAACTGGGCCTACTGTACTGATAGGTACATGTGACGCGTGTCCAATATATGAAAATGAGGTCAATTTAAGGAGGTGGTCAATGTAGGGAGGTGGTCAGCTATGGAAGTTCTACTGTATTTGCTATCACAGTCAAAGCTACAGTGAGCATTCTTATATACACTTGTCTTTGTACTTGTGCGAAAGTTTCTGTAGGTTTTATATGTAGAAATCACATTGTCCTCAATTCCAGCAGATGATGCCACCTTGCTCTCCAAAGCATTTTTCCTGTATTATCTCAGGAGAATAAATGGTGGAAATTAGAGGGGCTGAAACCAAGTGGCACCTGAGATGTTCAGCACTATGGATCCTATAGTAAATAATGGTCCTCGTGTCTGCTGTATCTACTTGTGATTCTTTTGGAACAAAGGGGAGTTTTAGAAGTAGAATCTGGCCTGGCGAGGTGGCTCTTGCCAGTAATCCTAGCCCTCTGGGAGGCCTGAGCTCAGGAGTTCGAGATCAGCCTGATCAAGAGTGAGACCCCATCTCTACTAAAAATGTAAAAACTAATTGTGGCAGGCACCTGTAGTCCTAGCTACTTGGGAGGCTAAGACAAGAGGATCACATGAGTCCAGGATTTTGAGGTTACTGTGAGCTATGATGCCACATCACTCTACCCAAGGTACAGAGTGAGACTCTGGCCTAAATAAATAAATAAATGTAAATAAAAGTAAAATCTTGCCGGGGTCCTGTCCCAGGGGCATGGTCCGTTAAGACCTGTGGATCTGGTAGCAACCAACTGAAGAAATATAAACTTAGAAATGACGGGAAAGAAAGAGACAAGACACACAGAATAGAATTTTCAAAAGTGGTAACTCAGGCTTTTTCCACGACTTAGCAATTATGAATTGAGCTGCAATAAACATTCTGATACAAATACCTTTGTTACGATGTGATTTTTGGTCTTCTGGGCATATACCTAGTAGAGGAATTATAGGATTGAATGGCAGATCTATTTTTAGATCTCTAAGTGTTCTCCAAACATCTTTCCAAAAGGAATGTATTAATTTGCATTCACACCAGCAGTGTAGAAGTGTTCCCTTTTCTCCACATCCACGCCAACATCTCTGGTCTTTGGATTTTGTGATATGCGCTAATCTTACTGGAGTTAGATGGTATCTCAAGGTAGTTTTGATTTGCATACTATGAAACTAATTTATGGCTTTCATATGAAAGCTATAACCCAGTTATAATCTAAGAATATGGGGAAGGGAGAGAGGAAGGGAAGGGAGGGGGAAGGATGGATGGAGGGAGGGTGATTGGTGGGATTACACCTGCGGTGCATCTTACAAGGGTACATGTTAATGTAGAATATAAGTGTCTTAACACAATAACTAAGAAAATGCCAGGAAGTCTATATTAACCAGTGTGATGAAAATATGTCAAATGGTCTATAAAACCAGTGTATGGTGCCCCATGATCGCATTAATGTACACAGCTATGATTTAATAAAAATAAAAAAAACTTATAATCTAAAAAAAAAAAAAGTGGGAACTCAGGGGACCACCACCCACTTGTGGGGTTCCAGCAGTGGCCCTGAGTGTCAGTTCCACTCAGATTTGATTGAAGGCTATTTGTTCATTAGCCCAAAGGTAAGCTGAAGAAGGAAACAAAGACACCAGCTGTTTCTCTGAGCAAGTATATCAACTCCTATTGTTTCTATAATCATTGACCTTAAGAGTCTGAGCAGCCTTGAGAAATTCAGAGCTTGAGCCTCGTGTGGGGGCAGCCTCCTGTCTGAGGTCACTCACACAGATTCCTAGGTTAGGGTTAAACTCCGGTAGTTCCCTATGGAATGAAACACCACGGGAGTCAATCTCCTCTGAAGAATTGGTGGGAGAGGGGAATTTTCCTCTCATCACCACCAGAGGGTCTTCCTCTGCGATAAGGGATATAAGCCCTCCTGCCCATATTTCAGGGCTCAAGCTATTCCCTTGATCTGTGCCCCAGCCAAATGCAAATCTCAACAATGGGTATTTGCTTTGTCTGTTTACTGGGCAGAAAACAGGCCTTGCCACAGCATCTTCTGTGGCCATTATTCCTGAGAGTGTTTACAGACCCAGAAGGAGTGTTAGTAAGCTGTATCCCCCAGGATACAGAGCTCTAGGAAAAGCAGGAAATTTTAAGAAATTTAGCAATGACTGGTTTAAAGGTCAACTAGCTGACTTTCCTTTTTCCACCTCACTCAGCTCACTTTTTAATTTTTCCCTTTTCTAGGGGGTTTTCCCTTGCCAAAAATGGAGTCTTTGGTCCCCATTCTGCCCACAGAATCTGAATGCCCTGATCCCCCTCTAAGAAGTTCTAATTTAATAGATCTGGGGTAGAAATACTGGTAAGGAATTTAGTATGATCAGGAAAATATTTGTCCCAGAATCACCCACCCTGTGAAATCTGCAGTTTTAATAATTACATATGTTGATTCTTACATAGGTATTCGTGCATGAGATGTGAGAACTCTTGGAATTATGGTGAACAACGGTCCTGATTTTCCCAGGACTGAGGAGTTCTTTGGCCACTTTCAGTGCTAAAACCAGTAAATTCCCAGACAAACCAAGAGATCTGTTCACCTTACTGGGCAATCAGATTAAGATGAGGCCGATTTGATTAATAAACACTCCCTGCAAGGGAATGGCTGCCTGTTGCCTCTGTGGTCTTCAAGTTTAATTGCAGCATGCCCAAGAGCAAGCTCCTAGGGCAGTGGTTCTCAACTTTCCTAATGCTGCAACCCTTTAATACAGTTCCTGTGGGTCACGACCCACAGGTTGACAACCACTGTCCTAGGGGTTTCTTTGTAATCGCTATCCAATCACTCAGCTTCTCTGGCTAGCTGGGATCTGGTCAGAAAGTCCAACTTAGCCTGAACCTTTAAAATGGACATAAGTGTCACCTTCACAGAGCCATTGTGAGAAGCGGGATATGTGTAACTAAGACAGGCTGATGAAATAAGCAATACAATAATAAGGGAGATATTTGTGAAATGTGATTTCCTTGAATGTCTAGTTCACATCCAGGAATTGTGAGCGTGTGCACTCCCTCTTCAAAGGGAGCTGTATGTGATATGTTTAAATGTCATATAGCGAATCTGATAAATCAAATCTGCTCAGGCTGAACCCTGCAAAGCCATTTCCTACAGTGATGCAGGACATTTTGGAAGGAGACAAGTGCAACTCCTCACTCCTCCCAAAGGACCAATCAGAGCCAAGGTCCTGGGAGGGGCCAGTTTGACTCCTATCACAGATGCTAACAAGAAGGCGTTTGCACACTTTGTAGAGTTGCTTTGAAAGTCTGCCAACAGAGCTCTTGGAAGACTCGCTAAGGTCCTGACCAAAGGACCTAGGAGTCACTGACTGACTTGTATTTTACAGAACAGGAAACTAAGGCCCAGAGCAGGGAGGAAGGAGGACGACTTACCAATGAGGGCTCTGGGGCTTCCAGGGCTGTGTTTTCCCTACTTCACTATTCCTAAAGGAGGTTCAGGCTCAGTTGGACTTTCTGACTAGATCCCAGCTAGCCTCTGGTGCACTCACTAGGGGCCAATAAACCAATAAAATTCAAATTATTTTTGTTGAGAACGTGAGAGAACATTCATCTGATGTCAAAGTTCACAAAGTTTGATGCAGACAGAAGGTAAGGGCTCTGGAAGGTGCTGCCAGGGACAAGTGTGACCTGGGATGCGTAGGGGCAGAAGGAACGGATTTGGGGGAAATTAGGCCTTGGAAGGGAAGCTCACAGAGCCTGGCAAGAACCAGAGAAGAAGGAAGAAGGAAATTGTCTTAAAGAGAAGGGGGTAAAAAAAGGGAGTTCTCTTTAGAGTTGCCTACAGTGTTGAAAATGAATGCTTTTTACCTCAATTATGTGCTGACCTATAACTTATCACCATAAACGTACTATCTACCATTTTAGGTGCCTTATGTGATAAATGCAGAGATAGGAACTATTATCATCTTCCTTTCACAGAGCAGGAAACTGTGTAGAAATATGTATGAAATTTCTACTGCTAGCTGGTTAGTGACAAAGGCCAAGTTGAAACCTGGCTGCTCTGGCTCCAGGGACTGAGCTTCCTCCATGCGTCAGATGGTCCTCTGTGAAGGACATCAGCTGCCTTGACTGACTTTAGACTTGTTCTGACACTGGCCAAACATTTATTCTTACTCTGGATCAACAGTGACGTCTAAGCCCACTCTAAACTTCCAGAAAGCCTAGCCTCCTGTCAGGCGAGTGTGCAAATGAAGGCCTGCGCATGGTTGCGTGCAAGAGCCAGCAGTGAGGGTGTCCTGCTTTTTAAGGACGACTGATACTATGTCTGTGGAACAGCTGCAGTGTGGATATATTCAGGATATCTTTCTCTCCATCCCCTGCCAGCAATTTGAAGCTGTTTGTCTTTATTTGGTTATCCATTTGTCCCCTTCCTGTGTCCTTAAAGCTTCCTCGCCCACACAGATGAGTGATTTATATGCAACAAAACTGAGTTGACATCATCACAGCGGTAGTATTAGACGAGACTGTTTCAGCTACAACAAGGAGGGAACAGGGCCACCCGCTGCATCTTTGCCCCCACCCATGTCTTTGCCCCCTCCCTGACAAGGTGCCAAGGCAGGAAGTTGCTCTTTCGGTCTCCTGGTGGCACTTTGCACAAATGCTCGCTTCTCTTTATGGTAACTTTCAGTTGTTCAACTTACTGTCTGCTCTACTTTCGGAGGGGAGGATGCATGTTTATTTTGATAGTCCCAGCACCTGCTAGTACCAGGAACATAGCTGATGTTTGGTAAATATTGACCAGATGCATCAATGAGTGCAGAGAGCCCACCTAGAGATAGTTGCTTCACTGGCAAATTGTTGCTGTCTTGTGACTTTAGCCAGCCCGAGTCAGGCAGCCTTAAATTAATGCTCTCCATCATGAGAGGACTTCTAGCATTTACATTTGGGGGAAAAAAAGGTGATTTTGTAAAATTTATTTTTAAGCCTCCGGCAGGAAAATTCCACTAACAAATTATAACTAATTGCATGTTATGGGATGTCTACCTCGGGTCTAGAAGCAGAGAAACATATTAGGGTGGGTGCAGAGAAAAGCAACTGAAATGATCAAAGAAATGGTGTTTTGCTTTAGGCTGGTAACAATGCTAACTTGGTAGAGCCCCATGACTGAGAAGATCTGCAGAAATCTACAGGTGCTGGGGAAAGTCAGTCTGGGAGGACATCCTAAAGCAGGGACCTGCGCGAGGCAGACTCGGGCTACACTCCAGTCCACCGACTGGCCGCCCCAGAGGCAAGGACATACCTAGTTAGGACTCTTTCCTAGAGGACAGAGTCCTGAGCTCTGACAAGCAAGGGGCAAAACAGAGTCTGCCTGTTCTGGAAGGGATCTCAGTGACCCTGTTTCAGAGAGAGACAAGTCAAGGTCCTAAACACTTCCAGAGAAGCACTGGAAATAAGCAGAAAGAGAACAGTGTAATAACGGAGGAGCCACAATCAGACCCAAACCTGTGGGTTTCCATCGAAATCATTTGAAATACTTAACAAGATGTCAGCAGCAGGAGACACAGGCCACATAATATTCAAGAAGCATCTCTCAGCTCCATCGATTATAGTGAGAGCAAGTTTATGTCTTAGAAATTATGAGAGGCACAAATTTAAACATTCTAAATCACTGTCTCCATGACTGCGAATTCTATCTTTGATCCAGAAAGTAAGAAAAATTGTTATTTTTTTTTAATTAAATGATTTTAAAAATGGCTTAAAATTCTATACAGGGCTCACGGTATGTCAGGAACTATTCTAAATACCTTACTATATTATCTCGTTTAATGCTCACAGGCAGTAACGAATATTGTTGTTATGCCCTTTTATATGGCTGGGGATGGGGAGGCACAAGGTTACACAGCCAGTAAGATATGTCCCTCTGCCATTGGAAAGGAGAAAGAACAGATTGAGCCAGTACCTTTATCCTGGGCAGTAAAAAGATTTTCTCTACAAGAAATTCAAGATCGGTATAAAACAAAAATTTTAAAATACAAAACAACTTATGCATTTTCTTCCCTCTCGTTTCATTTCTTTGCTTAGTGACCCCCCAACCACACCCATTGCTGCATCAATTCTTTCCAGCACATTCCATGCTTTCCTCTAATGTCCCCTGGGAAGTACAGATCAAAATCTGCCTCCTGCTCTCTTTAAGGGCCAGTCTCTATAAAGCAGAGGCCTTGTGTGTTTCTATTCATGGCTCTGCTGAATTTGTAGAAGTCCTGGGCTCTGACCTTGATGTGGACAATGAATTGAATGCTAACTTTTATTTATTTTATAATACCTATTGTTCCTGAGTCTAGAAGCAGTACAAGCACTGTGTCCTTTCTTTGATGTAAAACAAAATAGGAAAAATAAAAACCCAGCCCAGCAAAACAGCTTATCCATACCAATCAGCAAAGCTGGCAAAATAGAGGGCACATCATACTAAGTGGGCAGTAAATCAGAGGTGGGAAGTGAAATGCCAGCCTTCATTCTGCTCTCTAGGATGGCTCTGGAAGGTCATGTTCATTGTCACTGAAAATGCCTGCAGGGAGTGATATGAAAAGTCATTGTCTATTCTTTTTTTTTTCCTCCTGCTATTTTTAGCTCTTGTTAGGGAGATCAATTTTAGTCAACTGCAGAGGAGGGTTTAAAATGGTGCTTGAGTTTTAATTTGTGTGTGTCTGCTATATTTAGATTTTTTTCCCAAATTCTTTATCAAAACACACCATAGTAAAGCGGCTTTGCTAATGTTGCTGCTCAGGGTGCAGTGCTTCTCCAGACAGCCCAAATACGACTGGACTAAGGCGAGAATTGCCATCAGTTGAGGTTCATTAAGCCCAAGTTTGAGAATGTGCCCCAGAAAAGCAGAAACCACAGAGGCATCTGTGACCTGTGCTCTCCACAGAGAGGTTCGGGGCTCAGTATTTAAGGGAGAACACACACAGAAGGAAAAAGGAGAAGGGATGGGGCAGTGGTTACCCTTCCTGTGAGGCTCTGATTAGCACTCAAAAAATCAACATTTTACTTAAAATAAGGTGAATATTTTAAAAAAGTAAAAAAGGAAGTGGAGGAACAAATCAATCACGTAGCTGTCTCAGGGTAAGCAAAGGAGCAATTGATCTTATCTTGTCCTTGTTCTGCATCTGTGAAGATAAGCTTGCAGCGGGAGACCTCAGTCTCAGGGACCCAGGTATAAGAAGCAACTTAGGGTACAATCTTAAGGCTCTAATTGGCATGCACTTGTTTTATGGGGGGCTGTGTGTCAGTGAAAAGTTTAGGGGCTAACAAAGAATTTCCTTATAAATAATCTGTGAGGACAGGGCCATCCAGAGAGGCAAAAGGCCTCTGTCCTAGGTGGGAGCCTGGTTTGTGCATAAGGTTATAACACAGGGTGGTGAGATCACAACTGTTTCTTTGGAAAAAGGATTGCAGCAGTTAAGCTCCCAGGCTTAACTCTCCTTCTCCCACGAAGAGTTGGGGGGTCTTGACATTTTAATTTTCCTTTACCCCGCCAAGTGGAAAATATATTTCATTAATGAATGTAATCTATAAAGAAGAAATCTTTTCCTTTCCAGCATCTGATTCAAAGTTAGAGAAAATTCACTTTTTAAATATAAATGAGCACCTATATTTGGGGTGCTATGAGGCAGACAGGACAGGCAGATGAGACGGCACCCCGCGTTCCCGTTAGCGCAGTCTCTACACGTCCTTCTCCACACAAGGGACAACGATGTGTGATCCTAGAACAGATGTTCATCACTTTCCATTTCTCTTTGATGAATTTTCCCTGGGGGGGAGAGAAAAATCTTGAAGAGGCTTTTCTTCCCAGGGTGCATTTCACAGTTTATCTTTAACCACTATTGAGTAGCAGGATAAAATACTTTCTGTTCTAATTTCATAGGTAAAACGAGCATAGTATAGAAAACTATGAAAGATATATGACCAGAAAATGGGAAAAGATGAATAACAAAAAAAGTACTTGATAAAAGAATCCTTGTGGTATGTATCCTTCACTTTTCCCTCATGGATTTGCGTGTGTGACTGGGTGTCCGTCTCTATTAGACCCCTAATATCAGCAAAGGTAGAACCGTAGAGAGGAAAGCGTGGGGCTCTGTGGCCAAGCACAGAGAGGGGTCTCCCAACCCTCCTTTCTGAGTCTCTGCCACTTTCCTTTCTCTGGAAAGAAAAGGAAAGTGCCTTTCCGCCTCTTCACCCCTTCTCCCTGGGGGCTCTCTTAGCCTTTCTTGCCTGTACTTACCCTCAGGGTCCTGCTTCTTTGTCTGGACCCTTCATTCATCCTGAGTCAGTCCTTCAGCTGGCCCCATGAAGTACTTAGCTCCTACTGTCTCAGGAGGGAATGAAGATAAATGGTCTGCCTGTTCCAGTATTAGAAACCACCAGATTAAGCATTTTCTTCTACTGAAACGCAGTTCCCCTGGTAACAGAACTCCGGCGTATTCCCCCTGTCCCCAGCCCTCTCTCTCTCCCCCTCATGCTCTTCCCTCTCCCACATTACCAAGCACTCCCTCCTCTCTCCTACTTTGATGTGGGTCAGAACGGAGGAGGGGAGGCAAGGAAGGAGAACCCCAGTGATTCCATTGATAATATTTTCTTAAAACGAGCTCACTCAGCCCGGCTGAGGTGGAGAAGCCAGCCTGTGGCCCTGGTGTCATTCCTGCAACTCAAATTCTAGGAGGCAACATGGCGATTGTACTCCAGCACCCAGCAGCCCTGGACTGGGGTCCACCACTTTTCTCTAGGGTCACCCAAAATGTAATATAATCTTGTGGGAACACAGAAGAATCAGAGAGAAAATGTTCACAAAGGACTGAATTCCCTGGAGTATTTTTCTTAATTCTAAATCCTTCTTTCCACATGTATCTAGAAAATAAGTTCTTTCTCTACTCCCAGATTGATCTTGTAAATAAGCAGCTTGCAAATAGCTGTGGCTTCTAAAGTTTCCGGTAAGTCCCTCTATCCCAGCGGGATGTCGTTTATAGCTATAAATAAAGACCAACACGAAGAGAGGCTTTTGTGTTGCTTTGTGTGACAGGAGTGCCCAATTTTTTGGCTTCTCGGCACCACATTGGAAGAAGAGGAGTTGTCTTGGGTATTAAATATACAAACACTAGCAAAAGCTGATGATATCCACCAGCACACCACAGAGAAGCAAAATAGTTCTCACATATCCACACGTAGGCTGTTGGCCCAAGGCTGGACGTTTATGTGGGATGTGATTAAAACTTAGTATGTGAGTGTGAATCACCCAGGCGCCACCTTTCATTAGCTGTCTTGAGCAAGTTTCTTACTTCTCTGAGACTCAGCCTCAACAGTAAAATCAGGCTGTGGCAAGCCTCAAATAAGATAACCCATACAAATCTCTACGTCCAGCACGGAACATAGTAAAGGCTCAGTGTATGTCACCTATTTAGTGTCACTTAATTTTCAGACCATATTCTGTTAAAAATCTAAGTGCCTATACTAAGCTCCTAGCTCAGTGTTTCTCAACAGGAAAGCTAAAACATTTTGGAGTTGACTGTCCTACACATTGCAGTATATAGAGGATTGAATGTCATACTTACTAGAAAAGTCACCCATCTCAGAACTCATCTGAGAAATTGCTGAGAATAAGACATTCTCCTGGCAAGCTTGGAAATCTCTTACCACTTGCAGGCAAGCCACCAAGTAATCCTGGAGGAGCAAAGATCAGTCCTGCAATAGTAAGGCTGATGTCAAACATTAAGGATTTTAGGACAGTTCCTTGAAGGATTAGTGGAGAATATTGCATGTCATCTTTTTGGAGATCATTTCCTTAAGTACATACCCTCTTGACACCTTTGGAGATCATTTCCTTGAGCACATACCCTCTCGCCACCTTTAGAGATCATTTCCTTGAGCACATACCCTCTTGCCACCTTTAGAGATCATTTCCTTGAGCACATACACTCTTGCCTCCCTTTGTTTTACCCCCTCAATAAAAGACCACTGCAAAAGTTATTCAGGGCTCTCCTGCCCCTTTGGGGAGCCTCTCCCCTTACAGCTTGTACTGTCAGTCCGTGTCTTATGTGATCGTTCATGTGGCCGCGACAGCAGTACACTTAGCATCCTTGGGCCTCATCCAGCCCACACCATATGACAAAAAAAAAAAAAAAAACTATTTCCTGACACCACTAGGTGTGTACCACCCTCACGTGAGTGCCAACATAATTACTCTTTCTCAAAGGTGACGAAGAGTTATGAGAGACACAGAGGCAGGTAATGCCTGGCAAGGATGCCGATGTGGGGGCCAAGAAAAGAGGAGGAGGGGAGAGGTGGCACCTTTTCTCATTCCCCTGTCCCTTCCCAGACACACACTCGTTTTCCTTCCCATTAGAAAACTAGGCAAAGACAAGTTCACCAGCAGACATCTTTAAAATAACATTAAATAGCACACCTGGATAAAGATGATGGGTGGTGCAGCTTTGGAGAACTTTCTGATGTCTTTCACTATAATTCAGTCCTTCTACTTAGCCTGCTAGGCTTGAAAGAGGGCCAAACACTCAAATACTGACCATGCCTGGACAGAGGGAAAGAAGGGTGAGTTATCTTCACCCCTTCTCTGCTCAGCCTGGTCAATGCCAGACACTTCTGTCTCCACAGTTGGCAAGGGACAAGTAAACTGGGGTCTGGCGACCTGGTGGGTCTTCCCCTTCTTGCTGAACTTGATCAAGTCCTAAACCTGACAGTTGAAAGGAAATCCAAGTGTGAGCACCTTTTAAGCACATGTCAAGCTATTCTGAACTCTTCCCTCAGCCTCCATGTTCAGTCCCACAAGAAGCCGGCATATTCAGTGAAAGTAACACACATCACATAAAGATTCCATATAATTATCCATAGACTGATACCCCCTAATCTCCTCTTAAAAAAATCACATTTATAATAAAAATATTGGGAGAAGGGACCGCAGTGCCTTTTAAACATGGCTGGGTCTCTGTGTTTTTCTAAAATGATTTTAATATTGGAATTTGTATTCTTCTTCTCAAATATAATAGACTCTTCCCTCTAATCCAAATTAAAGTTTAGCACTTAGCACATGACCCAGCATCATTCTGTACTCAAGTCCTGATGGGAATATTCTTAGCATGTTAACAAGCCTTGTCCATTTTTGAAATTCAGTATAGATTAAAAACAGACAGCAACTTTTTCTCTGGTTTGGAACCATTTTGTCTAGATAAGAAGACAGATGAAAATTTTTAAATTCCAGCTTTGTTTTCGAGTAAAGACTAAAGTTGAGGATGCAGCTTTTGTTAGGGGTTCCTACTGCTAAAAACCAGAGCCACAGGGACACACTCATTGCTCATGGAGCTGGGAAGCAATGGGCAGCCAGCACCGGGCAGGGCTTAGTACATGGCCAAGAGCAGGGTAGAGGACAGGCCCTTGGCAGGCAGGGAAGGCCCACAGAGAAAGCTGGGAGAAGGTGAGTGCAGCATTCCCAGTCCAGTTTCCCAACGCTACCAGAGAAGGAGAGGGGCCAGAGTGGGAGGTCTCAGTGACAGGCCCCTGGAGCTCCCTCCACATGAAGGAACCATTGGAACTTCTCCATCATCCACTGGAACACAGCACTTAAGCAGGGGAAAAGAGGAGAGATACCAAAAGGCAATTAACATCAATTCTGTGGTAGCAGCTTAGCTTGCTTTTGAACAAACAGAATTTATATGACCCTACTTACCTATTGCTACATAATAGTAGCAAGAGTCTATTTACCTGTTGCTATGTAATAACCCCCAAAATGTAGGGCTTAAAACAGTCATCATTTATTTTGCTCTCAAATCTGCTGTATGGGAAGGCTTATCTCTGCCCAACTGAAGACCAGCAAACCCACCCTGAGGATGGTTCATTCCCATGGCAGGCAAGGTGGTGTGGCTGTTGGCTGAGAGCTCAGCTGGACTATGGGTCAGGGCCCTGCCTCCTCCCCGTGTGGACCTCATCGTGGACTGCTTGGGCATCCTTACAACTCAGAGCTCGGGGTTCTAAGAGTGAGCATTCTGCCAGAAGTACATGGCATTTTTGTGACCTAACTCAGAAGTCACACCAGTTACTTCTGCTATGCAGGTTGAATATCCCTTACCCAAAGTGCTTGGGACCGGAAGTATTTCCTATGAAGGATACTTGACCTGGACTGTATTTGTCAAGGCCACCATTAAGGCCTGCCCAGTTTTGCAGAGAGGGAACACAGTGAGAATGCTCCTCAATGGGGAATGCCAAGGTTCTCATGTAGGGAAGGAGATACCACCACCATCTTTGGAAAACACACTCTGCTACAATACATAGATTTCCTCTTGAGAATCCACCTTTAATATGAGAGATAATAAAGTTGAAGAACAAGAGAAATATGGGGGATTTTTTTTCACAGTCTGAAGTTTCCACAGAGATGCAAATTAGCTCAGTGTATAAGTTAAAGTCCCTTTCTTCTCATAATTTATTGAATGTTGCCTTTTCAGAAGATTCATTGTTAAAGAGACCATGCCTAGAATAACTAGCAAGTGGCCAAAACAAACCACACGAGGTTCAGAAGGAATAAATAATCTATCTTTAGCTAGAGAATAGTCAGTAAAAATATGAGTTGCCATGAAAATGAATTAACATATAAAACTCAGCTTCCTTTCAGCTGTCTCTGTCTATGAGACGATGAGAACCGTGGGAAGAAAGAAAGTCAGGGCCAGGGAACAATTATGAGCATGTTCTTCAAAGTTGAGCAAGCGTGGGTTTGAATCCTGGCTCTGCCATTTCCTACCTGTGTGATCTCAATTTCCTCCTGTATAACTTGATGTTACGAAACCCACAGGACAGACCTGTTGTCCTAATACACAGATATATGTCAGATGAAGTCCTTAGAGACTTAGAGCTGTGGTGAGCATTTAGTAAGTGCTCAGTGCCCAGTTGGTGTCATGTTGGAGGAATGCAGCAAGTTTCTCCAACACCCACCATGTGATAGAACACCGATGATGGGGTAGATCCTGTCTTCAAGGTGTTTTCAACTAAAACGTATACAAGGTTAACCACAGGAAGAAAGTGTGCATGCCAGCCAGCACACAATCGTGTGATTAACGGCAGGCTCGATACTCTCATCAATCCGTCGTGGATTCACTGAGTGCTGATATGTACTGCAAGGTGCCGCAGGCACAAAAAATAGCTTAAATCCTGACTGCAGTGGTTGGGAATATAGAGCATCACCAGATGAAAGAACTAATGAATAATGCAAAAGGCGATATCATTAAGCATTATAAATAAGTGGTTCACACTATTTCAGAGAAAGAAAATCAGAGTTCTCATTAGAAAAAAAAACAAAACAGCAACTTTAAGATTTTCCGTCTCATGGGAATCGAGGTATGGAAATGGGTAGGAAGACAAAGGGGAAGAGAGATGAAAATCACCAATGGGGAGACCAAGGGGGGTGAGCAGTGGGTAGGAGAGAAGAACAGGTCCCTTTTGAGGATCAGCTGTCATGGTACTTGGCCGTTTTTCTGAACTTCGGGACCAGCAAATTTTCATTCAGTTCTTACTGCTCTTTACAACAGTGACTCCACTGAGCAAAACGTCTTTTCACTTACTGAGCTGCTTAATTCTTTATCATGTGATGTGACCAGAACAGTTCATCATACTGGAAACTGAAAAATATTGGGGGAAACACGGTGGCCCAAATAATATCTCCCTAAATAATAATATCGTACATCTTGGGAAGGCTTTATAAAGGGTTTGACACATCTTTCCTTATTTGCTAGTATCCCAGTGATGTAGGTGTTATTTCCGTTTTGCTGATGAGGAAAATCGAAGCTTAGAAATGTTAGATAACTCTCTCAGAGTCACATACTCGTATGTGGTAAGACAAAGTCTCCAAATGTTGTTTCAGGAAGCTTATTCTGGGGAGGAAGATTGGCTCCTGTGGTGGAGAAGCCAGCTAAGAGTATTCTGGGAGGGAGGAGGTGAGTCGTGGGCAGGTTGTTTTAGGGGACGTGGGGAGGGAACACACAGAGAAAGGTTGCAAAGCAATGTTGAGTAATGCCCAGTGACGGGGTAGCCGCAAATGATGAAAGAGATAAGAAATTCAAGGATGACTGAAGGCTTTGCACCTTGAAGGCTGGAAGAATGATGGCAGCTCTAAGAAGGATGATAGCTAGGAAGGGAGCAGAGATTGACAGGGCACATAAATAATTCTATCTTAGGTACGTGAGTCTGGAAAGAAGTGCGTGGCTTATATAGACATGTCAGTCAACCGGGATGCAAGTATGAGGTCATAGCTGCTCGCACAGGCAGGAATCGGGAACTCATGTTGCTCTAGAGAAAGAATGTTCTGAGATTGACAGCAGTAGATGCTGAGGAACAAGGGAAAGCTCGGCCTGGTGCCTCTTAAACTCTGCTGTGCTTTGAAAGCTTTTTGCGCAGAACACATATGGGGACTTGTCCCGGGGGCACTGAAGTTTTAGGAAGATTTCCCCTTCCCTCCATCACAAAATGTTTCTTAATAGGAATCTGAACAGTCAGTCTCACGAGCTCTCTTATCCACATACATGTAGCTCTGAGTCGCCACCCCCTTCACCCATCTGAATCATGATTTCTACACTCTGTGCATAATCACACAGATTAGTCTAGAAAGAATTGAAGAGGAGGCCAACTCACAGCCCTTAAGAAAAAGGTGGAGTAATGGAGAGTTTCAGGGGCACTTGGACTGGCAGTCACCAGTGTAACTCTCTGCACTTGTGCCAGGACCATGTCACCACGTCCCCCAGCACCTGGTCAGCACAGAGGCTCGACCTCTTTCCTCTGGAGACTAAGATGCAGCTCATGACACCTTCACTCCCCCCTCTAGACTTACAGGAATTGGGACATTGTCACCAGCCTGTCTCCACTGGCTTGAGAAAAGAGGAGACAGAACTTTGGCATCTATTTTGAACAGTAGCCAAGCCTCAGTCAGTTCCAAATGCCTGAATGAAAATTTAACATTTAACCCTGTTGAGGATTTTGTTTTTGCTTAGGATAAGTGGAAAACTTTGTTGAATGCATATTTTGATGGTTTTTGGTCGTGGCTTCTTTCTGTATACGGGGTAAACGACAGTTTGAATACTGGTAGCATACCCCAGACACACCTATTCCGACAGGAAAGCAACCCCTTTCAAAGTGGCACACGCATTGCAACACTAGACATCTGTAAGGCAGTGTTCTTTATCCAGCCGGGCAAACAAAAGGCTTAATCAAATGGCTACATTGCTGTGTGTATTTTGCTACAATTTTTTTTAAAAGGCTAGCTTCTTGCTGGCTCATCTGAACATGTACCAGATGAGCCCCTCTGCTTGTCCTTTAAAAGAAATCCTCTGATTGATCTGTTGTCACTACCACCTATTGTACCTTACCCAGGTGCAATAGGGTTCTTGTCCCCAACCAAGCCCAGCTGGTCCCTGTGCATGGTGACAGCATTGACGTCAGCCCTTGTGGTAAAGGAATTAGCTGAAGCCCAAAGGGAAAAAGAGGCCAAAAAAAGAAAAATTCAATCCAGAAAGACCAAAGCCATTTCTTTTTATTTTGTATTCTCTCAGCAGCTGTTAAGCTTTGCTGGATTTTGATAGTAAGAAAGTTTCCAAAAATAGAATAGTAAAATGTCAGAGTTAATGGAATCACAGCAATAAAGTGTCTCTCCTCCCAGGCGATCCGACTTTATTAACTTGATGTGGGAGTTGCTTTGCCCCCTGCACACAGAGCGTACCCCTATGCCCTCCCCTCCAACCTGAGCATACCCCAGACACACCTATTCCGACAGGAAAGCAACCCCTTTCAAAGTGGCACACGCATTGCAACACTAGACATCTGTAAGGCAGTGTTCTTTATCCAGCCGGGCAAACAAAAGGCTTAATCAAATGGCTACATTGCTGTGTGTATTTTGCTACAATTTTTTTTAAAAGGCTAGCTTCTTGCTGGCAGATGAGGAAAGGGGTAGGGTGTCTGGCCTGTCCCCTGGCCTGAGTCCCCACCTGCCCCTCAACCCCAGTCCCCCACATTCTGCTGTGACAGATCCCTTCCTATCTTCTCATTATCCCAACATGATAGATGCCATCCCCCCTTCATCTCTACACCCACGTCAGCAGAGCAATGAATGGGGTGACAGCAGCTACCAGCATTTCTTCAAAAGAGTCTTCCAATCCAAAAAGGAGATCTTGAAAGAAATTTTAGACACAAAAATCAAAACCCCGCTTAATTATTTTGCAGTCTTTTCTCTCTGTGTGTCTCATCTGAGGAGGCCTTTTATTCAGAATCGTGAAGAATTACTAAGGGGAGGACACAATTGTAAAAACCCTGGGTGCAGTGAACTCAGTCATTGCTCACTGTGGAACTTACGGTGACCTGCCGTTCTCCCTCGATCAAGGATGAGAAGGCCACAGGTGAATGGTCACCATGGTGGGAGCCCCAGAACTCCTTAGCTTCACCCCCACACTGTCCTCTACCAGCGTGCTTACCATTTTCCAGTGAAAATTTATGATGCAGGGTGGAGGAAGGGAAGGACGCATTATGTATGTGCTGGTGCCCTTACAGGACACTGCTGTCACCCAAAGCCATGTCACTGAGCCCAGCCAGACACAGAAACACCGAGAAGCACCTAGGGTGCTGGGTAGAAATGAATCGGGATGTTCAGGATTGCATTCCTGTACAGGTGAATCAATAGGACTTACCCTCAGTAAATTGTTAGACATTTGAGAACCACTGCTCAGAGATGCCACCAACCAGGGATGCCCACTCTGGCCCAGAGCCTTTTATGTAACTCTCAGACAAAGCTAGTTTCACATAGGTTCCTCTCTCCTTACCAATATCTGCAGATTATTTTTTTACCTTGGGACTTTGATAAAAATTAGAATCCTTCAGGGAGAACAAAAACCACATAATTAAGTGAACTTTATGTAGCATTGATATGTACACCACACCACCACATATACGCGGTGTGATAACTTCCAAGCGGATACCACGAGGTCAGGTCAGTGCCAACTGTCAACTCCTGTTCCCAAGGTGGAGAGCAGACCCTGGCAGGAGTGATCAGAGGCCATCCCCTTCCTGGCTCAGTCACTGTGCACATCTGCACGACACTGGGCCACATCAGTGCGCTGCGTCGGAGATGGGATGCTGGTCGGTGCCATTCTCTCTACCTGCAACTTCACCAAATATAGTCTTGAAACTGCAGCGTCTTCATCATACTTTGGTGGCTCTAGCTAGTTCTATCCCTCTTTGCTACTACCAAAATCCAGGGAAATTCTAGGGTCGTGATGCCCTATGTGTGAAATGTTTCACCCAAGAAAGCCTTTATATAGCAAGATGTCATGGGCAGTGGTAGCCAATAAAGATTTAACCAAAGAGAACTTCTTAGCAAGGTAGGGCTGTCATAAAAAGGACCACAAACTTAGTGGCTTATACATCAAAAATGTATGGACTCACAGTTCTGGAGGTTGGAAGTCCAAGATCAAGGTAGGCACAGAGTCGTGCTCCCTCTGAAGGTGCCGGGGAAGGATTTGTCCAGGCCTCTCTCCTGGCTGCTGGCAGCTCCTTGGCTTATGGCTGCAGGAGTCCAGTCTTCTAGATGACGTCCTCTCCCAGGTGTGTGTCTGTGTCCAAACTTCCCCTTCTTACAAGGGTGCCAATCATATTAAAATGGGGCCCACCCTAAGGACCTCATCTTAACCATTCACAAAGTCCTTATTCCCAAATCAGGTCACATTCATAGGTACTGGAGGTTAGAACTTAAGTGTTTTTTGAAGGGACGCAATTTAGCCAGAATAATATGTACATCCTTCCCAGCATCACTTAGAAAATCTTTGATTTTTATTGCATTATCAGTGCTACTCATTCCCTGATGCCAGCACCTAGAATTTAAAACTGTACTTCCTGAGATTGCACAGTGGCACATAGGGCCCTGTTACTGAAGCTCATGATACTTGCGGTAGCCATCAATACTTGCTGTAGCCATCTAAGAGAGGCACTTGCCACAGAAGACCAAGGGTGACAGGCAAGATTCCTGGACTAGTGGGCGTCTGGCCTTGATCCTACAAGAAGGAAAACTCTCAGAGAGGAGTCAACTATGACAAGTAAAAGTGGCTAAAGGGTTTGATTATAAGAATGTAGCTATCATGATTAAGGCCTACAGGTAGACCAGTTTGACCAAAGCACAAAGAAGGAATCAATAGAGGTAATGTGGGAAAGATTAGTGAGAGGCCGGGCGAGGTGGCTCACCCTTGTAATCCTAGCACTCTGGGAGGCCAAGGCAGGTGATCACTTGAGCTCAAGAGTTCAAGACCATCCTGAGCAAGAGTGAGATCCTGTCTCTACTGAAAAACAGAAGAATAAGCTGGACGTGATGGTGTGCCTAGATTCCCAGCTAGTTGGGAGGCTGAGGCAAGACGATGGCTTGAGCCCAGGAGTTTGAGGTTGCTATGAGCTACAGCAATGCCTCAGCCCTCTATCCAGGGTGACACATTGAGACTCTGTCTCAAAAAACAAAAGAGAGAGATATAGACATTGGTGAGGGATTGTGCAGATCTCCTGTGCTGCTCTAAGACATTTGTACCTGATCTTGTGAGACTTGGCAAGCCATTTACCAGGAGGATATCTGGAAGATGTTTGGTTTTTGGTTTTTTTTTTTATAGAATATTTTTCTGTTGATTTGTGGAAGGTAAGGTGTTGATGAGAATGTCAGTAGTTAAGAAGGTACAAGTATGCAGACCGAGCATACCCCCTCTTCTTGCCCCACCACTGGGAGGTCTTCCACTAGGACTTCTTCTTCTGTTAGACTCAGGTCAACTGCCAATTCCACTGGAAAACCTTTCCAGTTACTTGCTCCTTACAGTACCATAGTTCTTAATCTCTATTACCACCTGGTGCTCACCAGGTCACACTGTGACACTTTCTGTTTCCACATGCCTCCAAGTAGACTGTGCTCTCATGAAAAGCAAAAATATTTTCTGTTGTGCTTTGCGGCCTTTATGACTAGCAGTGGGCATGGGAGCTACTCCATAAACACCTATTAAAATAAGACAGACAGAATGCCAGTGGGCAATCAGCAATTTGAGTGTAAAATGAGCCAGTCAAGAAGTATAGACTTTTGGGACTGGAAAAGGTCATCTAACTCAGTTACTGAGTAAACGCGACAAATCCTGGACAAGCGATGACCTCGCCTATGCCATCCTGGGGCGGCTCTGGCTGTGCGGAGTGTACAGCTGGAGAGGAACTTGGAGACTGCTTAATTTAAAAGATGAAGAAATGAAGTGCTCGGCTCAAGGTTACTCAGCAATGTGCAGCAAGGTTGGAAAACGGAAGAGAAACTGACATGACATGGCTAACGACCAGGCCCATTCCGTCCTCACCACAGTCCTGGGGAAGCAGGGTGAGAGGAGTTGAGGATGCTGAGGCTAAGAGAGGGTCAGTGCTTTGCTCTCGATTGCACAGTTGGTAGGTAACAGAGCCGGATACAGTAACTGACCTCATGCCATCCCTGCAGAAGGGCCCAGGTTGCCCGAGACCCTGTAAGACACTCTCCTCACTTCATAAGTATATCTTGCCACAGGCCCTGATTTGAAATTACTCCTCCTTTCTCACCCCCATTTTTCTTGCTTTTCAGGAGAGAAATATGAACTCCATGCAGGGACTGAGTCCACCCCCAGTGTCGTCGTGCATGTGTGTGACAGTGACATAGAGGAAGAAGAAGACCCAAAGAATTCCCCAAAGCCAAAAATCATCCAAACCCGGCGTCCTGGCCTGCCACCCTCTGTGTCCAACTGAGTTCCTGCTCTGCCTCCACGATAATAGCCATCTCTTCTTTATCATGCTTTTATTCCCCGTGTTTGTCAAAAAAAAAAAAAAATTGCCTTTAAATCCCTGGATGTTTGGTTGTTTGAGATTCCTTCCTTGTAATCAAGCCTCTCGGACAAAAGGGCTAGGAAAAGGTGATATGTCTCCTGATCATATCATACTCATTAAGTATAATCCATTATTTAGAAGGTTCTAGGAAAAAGTAGTATTTTCTTATTAAACAATCAGCACAGCCTGTATCTTTGTTCTCTCATGTTGATCCAAGCCAGAGACATCAGTAACAAATAGCACCTGCGTTGTTTGTGAGCTGTTTCGATCCCAGTCCTAGGTGTGTGTTGTTTTTTCCTGGCCACTTAAATAGGACCATATGTAAACTTGACTTTGACTGCATGAGATATCCCCGTCTGGTCTCACTCAGTCCTTGCATCCCGACATTCCCAGGACATGCATGATCACCAGCATTTATTTTCATGATTTGAGGATATACTGTAACTCACAGATTGTCAGTGTCCAGCCATGTCCTCTCTAGATTAGGAAAACCGTCAGCACCATCCAGCTCAACAAGTCTGGGTATATTCACCATTTTGAGTCAATAACTTCATAGCTCTGTTAAAATTTCTGGAGGCAAAACTGAGCTTGGCCCCAAAGATACTCCTGAATAGATTTTGAATACCACTTCCATGTAGAAATTTCCCAGCCTCATTGGGGAGGCTTGTCCAGGGTGACAGAGACCGATTTCAGACAAACCTGTTTATTACAAAGTTTCATGGTGTCTGAATGATTGTTTTTTTCTCTTTGTATATTTGTACAAATGTTTCAGCTATGCTTTTAAAATCTGGATGTTTTTTATTTAGTGATCGTTCGACCAGTAGCTGCTTAAAAACATAATGTGTGCATTGCTTATGAATGCATTCATATACTAATACAGATAATCTGATAATATTAAGCTCTATTATAGATAATGCTAAATTCTGAAAGGGCACCAAACGTCTCATGCCAATACATGAATGATTAGCCAACATCTTTGCTATCAAAACCATTTGTTTTTAAAGAAAGACGCAAGTGTCAGTTGTAGACGATTGGGATGAAGCAAAATCTCCAGAATGTAGCAGCAGCTGAGCATATTAAAATGGGAAAGGATGGTAGGTAAATGTATGACAATCCTTCTCATGCAGTGCCCATATGCTCAAAAGAGTTATTTGTTTTCATTACATGTGATTTTTCTATTTCTCCAGCCCAAAGTGCATTAAAGATACACCTATAGAACCATTACCTTCTGCTCTATGTGCCAGGCCTCATCTACTCCTGTACATTAATGAATTACTTTAGATGCAAATTCTAATTACCAAGGAGTGGGGAAGTACTTTCAGGAAAAAAAATACATGAGAACAATGACACAGCCAACTGATGGAAGGATCGTTGTGGTTTTTGACTAAAGGTGTATGTTAGTTTCATCAGAAACTGAAAACACAGACTGATCACTCAGAAATTAAAGTCCGTTCTACTGTGAATATAGCAATATAGTACTGGACACAGTACGGGTGAAACTGAGGAGAGCATTGCTTGTAAAATCTTGAGTTTCCATAAGAAAGATGGAGACTGCTTTCAAAAATAAAATCAGAGGAGTGTATAATAAGCAAATGCTTTGATTTTCCTTTGCTGTGGAGGTTTCAGGGTTTCCATTGCCAAGTGACACTACAGACCTAATAGTTGAAAAATGATGCCCTCTAGTGGAAGAAATATTGTGCTCAGCTGTTCAGATGAACACAGCACTGCCTGGTCAGCCATGTGGGGCTGAATCTCTGCTCAGCCATCTGCAGGTCATTGGACTTTTTCACCTACCTTGAATTTTTAGAATGCAGATTCAGAAGAAATATAAATAAGACAAAATGTTTGGAAATTATTTTTAAATGAATTAAACGCACCATTTAGTTAAAGTTGATATGACCGTTCTGTGTAGTCATAAAAGAAAAACAATAAAATGTAGGACCTATGTGGTTGTCCTAGTAAAAGTTATTGTCTCGCATCAGTGGCAGTCTGTCCCAGGTCAAGTAATTCTTTCACCATGTTCTAGGGTTTGGAGAGGGGAGGAAGATGAGCTTTTCCCAGGAAAGCAGTAAAAAAAAAAAAAAAAAAAAAAAATGGAAAGAATCCTGTAAGCATTTTGGCAAAACCTCCTAGCACTGTGAAAGTCAGGACTGCCTCAGCATTCCCATGACGCACATTATGCAAACCTCTTTAGCACTATTTTAAGTTTGAAAAGTTTAAAAATGGAGGGGAAGGGGAAGATTTCCACCAACTGAATCATTTGTGCACGTGTATAGCTCAAAGAGCTTTGACTTCAAATATATCTGGTGAATGACTCTCTGTGCATGTGGTGTAATTTCTGTGTTGTCTACCTGAGTTGGATGTTCTTGAAGGGTAATTGCGGAGGAGTGCAATTCAGCCTGGAGTCTTTCTAAAAAGTTATGGGGTTAGCCCATCCCTTCAGTTTCTTCCTGAAGCAGTGGGGGGATCCGGTTGGCAGTCGCACCTTGAAGGAAGAGGAATTTGAACGAGGCCTGAAGGGATGGGTATGCCTCTGATCCAGGCATGGGAGGGCTTCCAGTTTTATTGCTGGGTCTCAACCATTTTGGTCCTAAAAGCCATGTAAAGTGTACTAAGAACCTTTTACAACATCTCTCCACTCTGTTCTTCAGTTAAAAACAACAGAAGAGATCTAGGTTGGAAACACACAAAGTATTGTCACAATTTAAAGGATCAATACATTGGATTTTATAAATTAAGAGGTTTTATTCATCAAATGAGACCACAAGGAGAATAAAAATGAAAGCTTCAGACTGGGAGAAGATATTCGAGATGCTGTAGTTCTTAAACAACTCATATTCAAAATGTAAAAAGAGCAACAAATCAATAAGGAAAAGACAGATAATCTATGTGGCCATGAAGTGGTCAAATTACCGCTGCCACCTGGGGACACTGTTAGTAGTTGTTAAAGCTGATGCCCATCTAAGAGCAATTCTACTCCGGCACATGCGCCCAGCAGATGTGAGTGCTCTCATCTGTAAACATACTTGTACAATAGCGTCCCTAGCAGAGTTGCTCATAATAGCTATTAACTGTATACAATCCAAATGTCCTTCAACTGTAGAACAGATAAACTGTGGTATTCTCAAACAAAGGAATATTACAAAGCAATAAAAAATGCTGATGTACATAGAAACAAATAGTTCTCGAAATTATACTTTTGGGCAAAGAAAACTACACATGAAAGAATACGTAATGTATAATCCCATCTACAAAGCTAAGAAATGGTCAAAACTGGCCTTTATTGATAGAAATTAAAATAGTGGCTACCTTTGGGAGGATATCGACTGAGAGGGGACATGTGGAATATTCTGGAATGCTACAAACATTCTACTTCTCCATCTGGCTCTCCATGGATGTATACATACGTAATATTCAGTTTAAATCTATGCAATATACTATAGTAAGTTGCATCTCAATGAAAACAAAACCACTATGCAAACAGGGAAGAAAGTGCCATTGATTGTGATGAGAGTTGGAAGTGGTCCCATGCTAAATACATATATCTTATAGTCTGTGAGCTATTTCCATCTATACAAAGTCTTAATTTAAAATCTTTACTTTGTTTTTAATAGAGAGCACAGGACTTGAGCACCGGGTGAGGCAACGTTCATTCCGGTACAAATCAACCGTGTGCCTGACATTGGGTTTTGTAGTGGTGGACAAGGCAGCTATCTTTCCTGCCATGTTCCCTGTGGGGAAGACACAAGAGAAACCAAAGCAAATAATAATCACAAATTCTGAGAGTTGAGTACAGGGAAGGAAGGTGAGAGGACAGAGAATAAAAGGAGAGCTCATAGGCAGGGAAGGCCTCTCCATAGAGATGGCATTTAAGCTGAACTGAAAGAACTGGCCAGAGCAGCGCTGAGAGAAGAGCATTCCAAGCAGCAGGGGTGAAAGCCATAGATTTGGAGAGACCTCGTCATGTTGGGTGAACCTCAAGGATGTCATAGTGCAGCGGAAGCAGAGGGAGCAAGGGTGAGCAAAGCCCCGGGTGATGTCGGGAAAGCAGGCAGGTCCCAGGCTCTTTAGGCCAGGCCAGGGGACTTGGAGTTCATATTAAGGTACAAGAAGAATTTTCAGCGAGAAAATTATATGACCGATTCATCTCATGAATTCCAACACAAATAGAAGAAATTTCCTAATGCAAAACCATAGCCCCAAATGTGCAGACACCGAAGATCGCTTTCAATAGCCTGCTGTTCCTCACTGCAAAATGATCTACTAAATGAATTCTCCTTATCCAACATCAACATGCAGTGTCTTATCATGGTTCTGAATAGTAGGGCTTTTTTTCTTTTCTGTCCCTAAGTCATTTAGAAGGCCTTGGTGCCGGAAAGGGGGAACAGAGCAGGTGATAAAGAATAATAAGTCAGTGATTCAGGAAAACATTCATTTAGCTGCTGGTACAGAGTGTCCCTGCCAGAAGCCACCATGCAGAGCATCATTGAACACTTGGCAGACTTTCCCCTTGAATTTATGCAATCCGAGAAAGGGAAAATTTCAAGCAAAAAGTTTTCTGTCAAACTCGTTCATCTGCACCTTTCAAAGACGGTCTGGGGAACTGTTATTGGAGTTGACTCAGGAGCTTTTTACGTCTCTAAAAGGAAGCCATATCCGAGGTTAACTCTGCGTGCGTGTGTGTGTTCACAAGCACATTTGGTATAGGCTGGAAACAGGAAACCCAAAACAGGCTGAAATAGATGAAACACTTGGTGCTAAAAACTTCCATACACAAAACCTCTGTGCCTCTTTTGCATTATTTTCCATTCTCAGTAACTGAGTTCAAAAACTTTTAGGGTTGGGCAGGACCGTGGGGCCTTCTCAACTAGTTGCAATCTGTAGTAAAATTATTATTGTTCCCTAAACAGTCTTTGGATCTGCCTGTTGGGGAATTTTATTCTTAAAGAAAGATTTATAGTTGTCCCTACTGTATCACCAAGTTCAACACCCTGGTAATTCATGTGATAAATTGGAGTGGATGTAGGCCACATGGGGTGGGTGAGGGGTCTTGGTGGGTCACAACCTGCCACTGAGTGAGCAAGCATGACATTGAACTGGAATGAGACTCCCACCCAAGGTTTCACCCTTCCCTGGGGACCAGAGACTACTCAATGTGACAGTAGGAAGGCCCACTCTTGGGCCATTCCAGCTTCAGAGCTATCCCCCTAGGAAGTAGGCGGAGGCTTCGGCATCTCAGCTTAAACCTCTTCCCTCCTAGACCCTGCACCCTTCATTAAGTTTCCCCAGCAGACTGACTGAGTGTACATCTCCCTCTCAGAGCCTACATCCTACAGAAACTAACCTAACACTCACATCCTCAGTAGCTTTCCTCCATCGCTTTGAGCTCTCTGGAATTGTACGACTCTTTTCCATTGACCATGACCTTCACATTCCTAAGTTATACTAGGGGTCAGTAGCTTTGCCAAAAGCAATGCAGTAAAGTTCTTCATTCTTTGAGTTGTCCTGCTGAGTTCAGGTAGGGGTAGTTGGTTGGATTTTGTCACCTGGCACAAAATCCCACAGTGAGGATGTCTCCCAGTCATCCCATGGCACAAGGAGAGTGTCAGAGAGGGTAGACCCCAAATTCTGGCCTGTGTGCCACCCTCCGTCCACCTCAAAAGGTGCCCCCACCTACCTGTATATGAGAATAACCCTGTATATGAGAAAGAGATAGGGACTGTGTATGTGACTCTACACAAGTTGCTGAAGTCCTCACAGCTCAGTTTCTCCTCCTGTAAGATGGGCTTAAAAATTCACCTTTGTCATGAGGACTTAATAAGGTTATAACAATAGCAATTATCATGGGAGGGAAGTCTAATGACAACTAACTTCGTAAGTTTTGCCGTAAATGTGTGATCTTGGGAAATTTTCTTAATCTTAAGTCTTGGTTTGCACACCTACCAAATGGGAAGGATGGAAGTGTGGATCATTCAGAATTAGGAAGGATTAGACAAGAAAACACGGTAAGAGTTGTGGGTTCAGAGGAAGTCCTCAACCAATGCTCTTGGTGCATCAGGCCCGGTGGGATGCACTTGGCGTTGGTTCCCTCACTCTCTCTGCTCAGTGCTTTCACTGCTCCCTGTCCTTATGAATAACAGTCACCATTTACTGATGCTTACTCTGGGGCAGGTGCTCTTCTAAGTTCTTTACATTCTTATTTAGTTATCTCAGAAATTTATGAGAAAGTGAATGATGTCCCCATTTCACATGGGAGGTACCCCAAACCCAGGACAGTTAAGTTCTTGATACTCCAGGCACTTCCAGCAGCAGTGTCCACTTCCCCAGGGAGCTGGTTAGAGAGGCAGAATGCCCAGCCCCACCTCTGCCTTCTCTCCATGATCTCTAACACTTTAAAGTTCAAGAAGCACTCAGGATCAACGGCCTAATATCCTCCAGGCAGAGCTCTGATTGCAGAGCACATACTTTAACTGCTTGTATGTATATAAGTGCCCATACAAAAGAAAAAATGCTCATACTGTATAATTTCCCTTCCCCCAGTAATTATTACTGTGACTGAGCTGTCTTCTCTGTTTCCACCCACAGTCCATCCCTACCCACTGTGCTAGCCTTGCTGCCTTGACTAGAATCCCCAGGTGTCCCTGCCTCAGGTAAAGCTCTGCCCTTGCCCATTCCAATGACGACCAGTAAAAGTGCTTCTGAATATGCTACAATGCGATTTGCAGAAGGGTGATTACCCCAGGAGCACAGCAGTTTTCTGAGAACCAGTCACTCCCAGCACTCCTGGGAATAGCAGGATGGTCTAGGCAAGCATGAGTGCCAGAAACCACACGTGGGTTGTCTTTCCCTGAGAATGAAGGGAGTGGAGAGACAAGAAGGGCTGAAAGACGGAAAGACGAGGAGATGGAGGAGGGGTGGGAATTTAACATCATTATTTGAGCACCCAGACCAAAACTATGACTGAGGCTAAAATCCTCTGGCTTTTCAGATGCATCTACCAACAGGCTTACCCTTTTCTTGAACCTGTTTAAGTGGAGTTTATTCACTTTGCCTTGAAAGAGTGACTGAAAACTAAAAAAATATACATATATAGAAGCGCTATAAATGCAAAGTCCTATATGTAACTGTTTAAAATGCACATGTGAAGGGAGGAAGAGATCAACCTGGCAAAAAGATAATAAACATTTGAGGGCCTTAGTTGATCGGCAACTCAGTATGTATCAATGTTGGGGAGGGAAAACATCTGCTATTTATGAATCTTTTTGTTTAAAATGGCAGACGAAGCCATATATTTATTGCCCATCCAATCTTCAGAAATCTCTTGGAAGTTACAGAAGAATCATCAAAGGAAACACACATAACCGCTCTGGATACACATAATGCCCAAGAAAGGGTATCAGCAGTTGTCCAGAAAACCTAAGTCTCTCCTGGAATGCAGAAGGCAGTCTAACGGAGAAACCAGACCCACACAGGCACAGTAGGAAACACATACAGGTGAAGGCCACGGCAGATGTGGGAGCCATTCTTTCCAGCTGAGTCTCAGAGACCATTCAAGCTCAGAGTCAACAAATATAAGAAGAAGTGGGCAGGAAATTAAAGAAGTGCATTTGGAAGAGCTGGGCCAAGCCCCTCTCTATTACCACTACTGGCCACATTTGTCAAATTGGCCCATAGCCAAATTCCCAAGCCTTGCCTTACCTGGCAAGGACCCCATCAGGCTCCTGTGTTGCCTCCACCAGCTGCTTATGCTTTCTCTAACCTGTGGAGTAAACAGCCACGCTTTCTTCAGCTTTCTGGTTTCTGAAATTGTGTTGCTATTCTCCTTTCCCATTCTCTTTGTCCATACGAGCTTATCATAACTTTCTTTTTCTAATATGTTGAAGAGAATAAAAATAAACTTATGAGTTTAGCTGACCGTGACCCCTAATGGGATCTGGGGCCCATCAGAGCCTCCTTGATCATTCCTGACCTTCACTGAACATATGGATGAGAAAAAGAGTCTACTGACTAGTTTTGACACAGCATATTTTACAACATCTCCCCTGAAGAGTGGAACATTGAAGGTACATTTTACAAGACCTTTCATATCTGAAAATACCTTTATTGCATACTTGAATGATATTTTTGTTTCTTGGAAGTCCTTCAGGGTTCTGATGACATCTCTCCATTGCTTTCCAGCTTCTAGAACCCTCAGATGTCATTCCGAATCCTGATTCGTACATACAACCTGTAATCCCTCCTAGAAGCCTTTAGGACTGCTTTGTCCCAACTGTTCTGAATTTCATGTACTGGGTTCCTATGGGTCCTTTCCATCTAGAAACTCATTTCCTTCCATTATGGACACTTTTTGAACTGATCATTTAAAACTTTCCTCCCTGTATCTCCTCTGTTCTTTCCTAGATATCCCAAAGTTATGCTCAAATTATTTTTTTCTTCCTCTGCAGTTTTCTATGCCTTTGACATTTTATTTTTCTGGAAAATCTTCGACTTTACCTTTGAGCCCTTTATTTCTTTTTCTTTCTGTTGACACATATTTAATTTCTGAAGGGATTTCTTATTCCTGCAATGTTTCCTTTCTACTGCCTCCAGCTCTTTGTTTATGAATACAGAATCTTATCAGTCTGGAGATATTTTTTGTTCACTTTTCTCCTATTTCCTACAAATTTCCCCCCCCCATTTCCTTTTTATTTTTCTGTTTATTCATTCTCTCTCTTCTCAATAAGGAGCGATTTTTCTCCCAAAGGGCAAGGTCTAGTGGTGTTTTCCTTGCCACAACTGGGGATTTGTGCTACTGCCATCTGGTGGTAGACGCCAGGGATGTTGCTAAACTTTCTAGGATGCAGATCACCGCCCCCTCAGCAAAGATTATCCAGCCCCTATATTATCAGTGCTGAGGTTGGAAAAACCCAGGTTAGAGGCTTTTTTCAAATATCACGTGATCCTTGGTTCTTTCCTTATATTTTGAGGGAAACATTAAAAAATGTGATTGGATTGATTGTGGGGTTATGTGTGGAGCTCACTGACTGTGAACGTCATTGTAGGTTGGTCTGAATGTGCAGTTTCATGGCAGAACTTCTCTCTATATGTTTATAGCCTTTCTCTTTGGCTAATCAGTTTATTCAGAGAAGAGTTTTCCAACCTCCTGCCAGGAGGGTTTAAGTCAGCAGTCAGTATTCTAAGAGCTCACCGAGAAGGCAACCAATGTGTAGTGCAGGGGTGTCCAATGTTTTTTTCTTTTCTGCCACACACTGGAAGAATAACAGTTGTCTTGGGTCACACATCAAATGCACAAACACTAATTAAAGATGATTAGCAAAGAAAAAAGTTCCATGCATACTTTTCATGATATTTAACACCACAGAGAAGCAAAACAAGTCCTGACAAGATCGGCATGCAGCTCACAGGGCCACAGGTTGGACACCCCTGGTGTAGAGCATCTTCAACACAGTCTCATACCCACACTGCACCCCCTCCATACCTGGTTCCCCTGATACCCAGTTCTTTCTAGTTCAGGAATGTCTGACTTCTCTAGGGAGTCTGGCCTCTCCTCATCTTCCCCAGGGGAAAAAGGGTAAGGAACCGGGTGATCTAGGATTCTAACTGCCTCTTATTACATATTTCATATGAGGGTCGTTAGGAAAGTTTTGAGATACACAAAACTCATGTAAAATTCGTGAAGACAGAAACATATGAAGCCCTTCCACCGATAAAGTGAGCAAGTTGAAACTTGTGTGGGTGAATCAGAAAGGACACTGTTTCTTGGAAGTGAAATAATGGACCGTGGACCATAACAGTCTGGTCTCAAAACTTCTGTAATGACACACATATAATCTTCCTATTTTTAGTCCCATTTGACCCCTGCTTTCAGATGTACTTTGTTCCCAGAATGACAGGACTTCTTCCCCATGAACCAGCCTCCGCTGTTGCCTCCACCACCTGCTTAGATTTCCGCTTTCTCTAACCTGTCAGGTAAAATCCAAGCTTTTCTTAAGCTTTCTAGCTTCCCAAATTGTGTTGCTATTCTCTTTTCCCATTTTCCTTGTCCTTGTGGGTTCATAACTGTCTTTTTCTAATAATATTTTGAAGAGAATAAAAATAAACTTATGAGTTTAATTGACCGTGTGCAGCCAGAAATCGGTGATTTTCCTTTATAGCTATTTTCTTCTTCAAAAGATGCTGTTGAGCTCTCTTAGTCTGCCTGAGGATTCAAAGTCCTCTTGAAAGAAACATTCTACACTCGTGGTCATTCAGACCTTCTTATCTCTGCAGAATTATAAAAGTCTTGAAAATGAGACTTGAGGTTCTTCTTTCAATTAAATCTGTCACAATAAGAAATGTGTTGGAGGGAGGTGCCTGTGGCTCAGTGAGTAGGGCGCCGGCCTCATATACCAAGGGTGGTGGGTTCAAACTCGGCCCTGGCCAAACTGCAACAAAAAAAAATAGTCAGGCATTATGGAGGGTGCCTGTAGTCCCAGCTACTTGGGAGACTGCGGCAAGAGAATTGCCTAAGCCCAGGAGTTGGAGGTTTCTGTGAGCTGTGACACCACAGCACTCTACCAAGGGCAATAAAATGAGACTCTATCTCTAATAAATAAATAAATAAATAAAAGAAATGTGTTGGAGATGGACAAGAAAATGTAGATTTTAAATCTCTAACAATTTCTTACGTATGATAGAAAGTTTTCTAACAGCTTGTACTTTTCTCAAGGCCTTGCACATGATATGCTGTAGGGCAATGATCTCCCCTATCCTGCAGAAGTACATTATCTATTTTGTTGTTTTGTTACAATTTCTTGTGACTGCATGGCACTCATTTGGGCCTTTAGCTAGACCATTGCAATCTACTAATGGAACTAAAACAACATGTTGGAAAGAGCGTGTAAGAAACCAAAGAAAAGTTAGCATCCACTTCCATTCCCTTGAGGAACTGTGACATTGCTAACATTGAATGCTTTGTTCCCAGTGCTGTCTTTTACATGAATATTTCCAAATTAACCTCATGACCATCTCATAAGTTGATTCTTCTTATTATTCCTCCATTTTGCAGATAAAGAAGTCTAAATGAACAAAACTAAATAAATGGCCCAAAATGCTGGGCTTAGAGCTCATGCAGTCTGAGTTCAGAGCCTACAGTGTTCAATGCTGCACTGTACCCACTCTAGTGTGAGGGTAAAGTGGCCACAGCCACAGCCAGCCAATACCTTGCTGCTGCACCTGAGGGTTGACAAAACGCTATCACACTTGTTCTAGGATTTGAACAGCTTTAACATCACAGGAAACCAGCTAATGCCAAGAGTGGAGTACACTACACCAAACAGTTTGGCAGAGATAAAGTATGAACTCTCCAGGAGAGTGACAGGAAGGTTTAGACATTGCCTTTCACTCCTGTCCTTGTATAAGTCCTAGAACCAGTGTGTCTGTTGCCAGCACAGTGGTTTCCAGCCTAACACACTGTCTTGGTTTGTGTGTAACATTGTTTCTGTTCCCGGAAGTGTAGGCTGACCTTTCTGGGAGTGCCATACACAGGTCAGGAGAGCTCAGAGCCTTGTTACTTGCTTGCTTTATTTCCAGACTTGTATAGTGGACGTTGGCAATGGTACCCTTGATGTATAGATCCATGGGTAATAAGAAATACGAGAAAGACTGGAGTCATCTCGGACAGGATCATATCCGATCTAGCTGGGGCCCATAGGTAGCTAACGCATCATAGATACTGGTAAAGAATCTTAACAAAATAAGATCCAAAGAATGCAAATATACAAAACGTGGCTCCCATTATTTTTGAATTAAGGAATGACCCGGCAAGGGCAAGCCAGCCTTGTTTTGGAAGTCTGGCTGTGAGCTGATGCCACCTAGTGGTGATGAATGTCTTCTCCAGCTTAAACATCAATAGAGACAATTCTGGGTCCTGTGGCTGTCTGGGATTCCCAGAACAGCAGCAGGGATTCAAGGAATCTCCTTGTAGCTGTTGACCCAATCTGGGATGATCGGGTCAAGAGAATTCTAAGAACATGGAGACCTACCCTCCTCTCTTCTATCCATGGGCACAGGGAGCCTGCCCTTCCCCACAAGGCCTTTCCCTCCCTGCCCTTCCCACCTTTGTCGCTTCCTGTACGCTTGAAGATAAAGTTCCTGCCTGCCCCTCCTGCAGGTGTGGGAGCTTAGCAGAAGATGGGAGCCAATCACCAAGCTCATTTCATGTTATCCCACAGTGGAGTTTTACTGTGATTAGTTTTAAAGTGCTTCTTCTGCTTACCTGAGCTACTTTCAATTCTTAAACAACTCTGCCATAAAGAAATCTTTACCTTTTACCCAGTAGGTATCTTTACTGATTTATATAGGACTACATTCTCTTAATAGTCCTCAGGGAAAGGAAGTGTGACCTTTTTAATGATTCCGTTATAGATATTATTATCGTGTGATTACATAACAGCTTCCTGCATTGACCACATCCCTCAGGAAATACATGACAAATGCTTTGAGAAGAAGGATGATGACTCACCCCTCTTAATTTGACCCTCAATGCCCGACTCAGTGCTGAGCATCAAATAGGTGTTCAATAATCTTGATGGAAGAAATGGGTGAAAAAATCAGATGATTTGGAATTCCATTCCAATGAAATGTATAAGCCTTATAATAAAACTGAAAAGAACTTTCTACAAGACAACATAAAAACTGTCTACATTTTATTAAAAATAAAAATTCCTGGCCAGGAGTGGTTGCTCAGTAATCCTAGCATTCCCAGAGACTAAAGTGGGTGGGTGGATTGCCTGAGCTCAGGAGTTCAAGACCAAACTGAGCAAGAGTGAGATTCTGTCTCTACTAGAGAAAAATAGAAAAACTAGCCAGGCATTGTGGCAGATGCCTGTAGTCCCAGTTACTCCGGAGGCTGAGGCAAGGGGATCTCTTGAGCCCAAGAATTTGAGGTTTCTGTGAACTGTAATGCCATAGCACTCTACCCAGGGCACAGAGTGAGACTCTGTCTCAAAAAATAAATAAAAAATAAAATAAGTAAAAATACTTGATTACCCGACTTCTTCTTACAGACGTCTCAATCACATTCATTCAGCAAACATTAGCTGAGAACCTACTATGTGCCAGGCACCGTAATAAGACTTGGAAAGACAAGACTTCTTGGTGAAAAAGACAACTCAAGTCCTGCCATAACTGAGCTTACTTTTTATGGGCATTTAGTGGTTTAAAATTGTTAAGGAATGAATTGTGTCCCCCCTCCTCAAGATTTATATGTTGATGCCCTAACCCCAGTGTAACTATACAAATATCCCAGCAGTCACCCCTAAAGTCACCATACATATGGAAATTGAGAAAGCTAAATATACCTTGATTTACAAAATATTCATCACAGAATTTTACAAAATATGTACAAAATATTCTCTATGTTTTGGCCACCTCTTTTTAAAATTTTATAATGAATATTTTGTAAATAAAAATACATTTAGCTAAAATTTCCCATTTTCCTTATGTATGGCAACTTTAGGAGTGACTTTTGGGACACCCCGTATTTAAAGACGGGGCCTTTAAGGAGGTAATTAATGTTAAATGAGATCATAGGGTGGGCCCTAACCTCATACACGTGGTGTCCTTATAAGCAGAGGAAGAGGCACCTGAGCCCTCTCTCCCAGAGGAAAGGCCGTGTTGGGAAACAGCGAGGCAGCAGCCTTCTGTAAGCCAGGCAAAAAGGCCACAATGATGGTACCTTGGTCTTGGCCTGCTAGATTCCAGAACTGTCAGAAAATAAATCTTTATTGTTTAAGTCACCCAGCCTGTGGTGTTTCATCATAATCCACGCAGACTAATGCAGAAAGCATTACTAGTGACTACTTGAAGGCAGGAGAGGAGAAAGAAAGAAAATTGCTGACAGAGTAAGAGTACTGAATGATTTTAATCACCAATTAGAACTTTTTTCATTTGTTTAGCAAGATCACTTTTTTCTTGGGGAATCCAGCAGAAAAAAATCTGTAACTTCCCTTGATACACCCCTTAGTGATTGCTTGGCTTTCTCCACACTGTCTAAAGCTGCGTGGTCGTGTCTGCTGTTCCCCCGCCTCCAGGGCTCACACCCTGCTCCCACAGGAGTCTCTGCCTAGTTCATACACCAGCTGCTGCTGCTTGGTGGCCAGTCTAAACATAGCTGCCACCCTCTCAGGGAATTCTCATTTCTCCAGGGAACCAAATGCTTTGATTCTAAGTTGTGGTTTTCATTGACCAAGGGGATAATTTATTTCTATACCTAAGCAATCTCTCTTCTGTATTTCTGACTCACCAAAGACAGCCTGCCTTCCATTGACTTGAAATTAGGTTTGCACACATCCCAGGTAACTGCCACATGGATCAGATCTCTGCTGCCTCGGCCAAGGCTAAACTCTGGATGTCTGTATTTGTTACCTACTGCTATTTAATAAATTACCACAAAATTAATGGTTTAAACAACACACGTTTATGATCTCCACATCTTAGCTGGTTCCTCTGTTTCAGGAACCTCACAAACTACAATCAAGCTATTAACCAGGGCTGGGATCTCAACTGAAAGCTTGGCTGGGGAAGGATCCACTGCCAAGCCTTCTCAGATTTTGGGTAGAATTCTGTTCCTCGTGTTCTGTTGGGCTGAGGGCTTCAGTTCCCTGTTGGTTGTTGGCTACTGACCATCCTAAGTTCCTTGTACCACCAGCCTCTGCTTAATACATGGGCCTCTCCAATATGACTATGTCCTTTACCAACAAAGGATGAAATCATAAAAGGTAAATAGAGTGAGGCTGCTAACAAGGCAGAGGCTGCTAACAAGACAATTGCTTGTAACCTCATTATGGAAATGCACCCCCCACACACACCTGTTATCTATTAACTAGAAGAAAGTCAGTAGGTCCAGACCACTCAAGGTGGGTTGATTATACAAGGACATGGTATCGGGAGGCAGGCAGCATTCGAAACTACCCATCACAGCATTGCTGAGCCGAAAGAAATCGCTCAGATTCATCAGTCATCTCCACATTTCTTTTTTCATCCCTGGAAGAATTGCCTGCCTTCTTATTCCTTAAGAAAAGGGAGTCTAGGGAGTGGTACTGGTTTGGCCATGGTCATAAGTCTCTTAGAAATTAGGTCAATTCTATGAAATGTCTTCTCCTGCACACCAGACACCTGTTACCGTCACCCACCTGGATGACCCATCCCAGCTGGAACTTGCTTGACCCATCAAGTACCACCTCCTTGACCCATCCCAGCTGGAACTTGCATAATGTCTGCCAACAATTGCTCTTCCTCTCTCAGGAAATGGATCATGATATCTCAATTTCTCAAGCCAAGAACCAAGAAGTTACCCCTGACTCCTTCCTGTCCCTTGTTCTGCCTTTATGGAGTACAGTATTAAACAAATATTTCCAAAAAGTGTGATAAGTTATGTGGAAGGGGATCTACATGGCAACAGGGATAGCTATTTGGTGAGGATGGAGGTGGCGCAGCACAACAACATGTGATTTTGGTAAATTAATTGAGCTCCAGAAGAACTAGTATTCTTGACTAAAAAAGAGGGATAATAATAGGAGACAAACATTAAGGATTAGTGTGAAGATCAAATAAGACGCTAGGCCAGGCACAGTGACTCACGCCTACAATCCCAGCATTCTGGGAGGCCGAGGTGGGTGGAATGCCTGAGCTCAGGAGTTTGAGGCCAGCCTGAGCAATGGCAAGACCCCCATCTCTCTCCAAAATAGAAAAACTAGCCAGGCATTGTGGAGGGCGCCTGTAGTCTCAGCTACTTGGGAGGCTGAGGCAAGAGGATCGCTTGAGCCCAAAAGTTTGATGTTGTGGTGAGCTGTGACGACACCATGGCACTCTACCCACGGCGACAGAGTGAGACTGTCTCTCTCTCTCAAAAAAAAAAAAAATGCTGTGTATAAAATGCTGAGTATAGTATACATATCTCATGAGCCCTCATGTGCCCCGCTGTGCGCTGACTGCTAGAGGAGCACATTGTGGCTGTCGGCGTTTGCTCACTAACTCAACAGTCACGTCTCTCTTACTGTCTCCACTTCTCAGGCTAAAAAGCTAACCATTTATTTCCCAGCCTCCTTGGTAACTGCAGGTGCTAAGGGCCAGAGTACACAGAAAGCTTTTTTTTTCTCTGATAAGAATTTCTTTCTTCAACAAGGATTCTGTGTCTGCAAAATCAGCAGCCATTTGTGTCCATAAGGTAACAAGCATTTAGTTAAACACAGATGCACTAAGGATGGTGGAGGGAGCAGTGTTTCTGTTTCTTATGACACTGTCAAACAGCAGAACCACTGCCAACATTCAGCCACCTTCAGACTTCTTGTCACCTAAGAAAAAGAAATCTCTACGCCTTTAAGTTTTCCCAGGTGATTCTGTTACCTGCAGCTTGAAAGTACTCCCAACAGATACGTTTTAATACGCTGGAAGTCAAATATCTGAAATTTTAGCCTAGAAATTTTGGCTAAGCTCACAGCCTCTGTCAAACCAAGTTTTGAAATCCTGTCTTTTTGCTCCATAACTTCTTATAGATATTGTAAATGCAGGAAAATTGCGTGACTTTTATAATATGCTCTATCGGTGCTTCTTATTAATTGATTACACTTACCTAAAAACTATATCCCCAACAATGAAAAGAGCTCCACATATTCAAGGATCCAGTGTTATGTCAAAGTAGCAGTACAGACTGAGCTAAATAAAGTATATTTCTAAAATTGATTTCACTTGTTCCTTTTCATTTAAATATGGCTACTAGGAATTTTTCCATTTACATGTGTCTGTCCCTGTGTTTTTATTAAACAGCACTGCACTAGAATACAATAGCTCACATGAGAGCCGCAGCCCAGCTGCATTTACCAGCATGAAAGAAATGACCTCTGAGGAGACTAACAACAGGAAGTGGACATTTCCATGTGGAGGACAGAAAGGTTGAAAAGGATAGGTCTGAGCAGGAAGTGGGAGTGAGTCGGACAAGTGAACAGCAGGCTTCATTGGGTTTCTGAGAAGCTGAGGGTAGGGGAAATCCTTAAACAAAACAGTTGGCTCCCAAACCACGGTTAGGCTGTGGTACAATCCCCCCGAACAGCCTGCTCCACCTGCCTTGTGGGGCTGTTCTCTGCTGCTTGTGCTGTTTGTCCATACTTTAGTCACCTTCTTGGGGACACTTTGTCTCCATGAGCTATTTTACTTGGCTGTTCTTCCAGGCCCTTCCATAACTTCCCATATGATCAAGGGCTTGAAGGCCCCGGGGCCACTATTATGGAATTCAATTTTCAAGGTGAATCAGTGGAACCAGTTTTCCTGCACAGCAGAGATCTAGGCAGTTAACTCAGACACAGAGCTACTGAACTACATTCTTAAAATGAGCTCTGTGCAGGCAGAGAATCTTTTCCATCTTCTGCGTAAAGCCTCAAGGCCTCCATCCACCATGATTTATGGTCAGTTTCCGTTAAGAGCCTGGAATCCCATAGCACTTTTTCTCTGCAAAAGTTTGGCTGTGCTGGAGAAAACCATTAAATGAACAAGTCAGCAGAGCTTTAATAAACAATCAGATTAACAGCCCAGTAGGAGAGTTACAATCCCATAAATAATAGATTTAAAACCCCACAGGTTCCAAGTCGTGGGTCAGCAGAAGCATTTGGCTGTGAATGATTTTTTGGCAAATAGCCATTATATTACCTGGTGGTCTCTGTGTGAGTTCCTGTTAAATTTAGTCTTATTCAAGAGTAGCAGGAAAAGGGCATTTTCCAGATGACAAAACTTTGTGTGTGTAATTCTCTGAGAGCCAAACCCAAACTCAAACCCCAAACCTTCCACATTTTTAAAATTAAAAAAAGGAAGAAAGATACAGAGTGGTGCCTGTGGCTCAAAGGAGTAGGGTGCTGGCTCCATATACCAGAGGAGGCGGGTTCAAACCTCGCCCTGGCCAAAAACTGCAAAAAGAAAAAAAGAAAGAAAGAAAGATCCGTTTACCTGGGGTTAGAGGTGCTAGTCAGATTTGAAGGGCAGACGTTTAACTCCAACAAATGCCCTAAGGATAAGGGTGTCCTAGCAAGGGCTTCTCCCTATAGCAGAAGCTGAGCTGTTCTTGGATCTTCAGGCCTTCAACCAGCTCAGTCAGTAGGAAAGAGAGACAATAACCACACAAGGACTAAAATCTGAATGCATGAAGAAAGATTCCCCTCCTCCCTCCAAATCAGTTGATGCATAACCACCAGGACAGCCACTTAGATGACTCTGCTTGTGCACGAGTTAGAAATTAAGACTTAGAGGAGAGCCATCCAGAGAGGAACACAAGGCTGAAAACACCTCCCTTTCATGTGGGAACGTCCTGAACGTGGACAGCATCACAGAGGACAGAACCAAGAGTTAGACACCAGAAAGTCATGGCTGAATGTTGCTAAGGAAACATACTTACCTCAAGCAGAAAGCTTTCCCTTGCTCGTGTGCTTTTGTGGGGCGGTCAGTCACACCATGCCTAGGTAAGAACTCATCCATAGGACAAGTGGCCCATTTCTTTTGCAATGTCTCTATTTACTTTCTCCCAGAACAACATTGACTTGCTTGGCAAGAAAGACAGGGTGATACCCTGATGCTTGTGAAGCTGTTCCCTTGAAGACCATAGTCAGCTCTTGAATTCTTTGGACACCAGTGCTTGACTTTGGGATTGGCTAAGATGGGTCCTGGTGAATTGGTCACTTTGCCAAAATGGCAGACCCGGTTGGCTGCTTTTTCCCAAAACTATGACATCATATTTTTTCCTCTCTAACAGAGCATTAGAGAGGTTAAAATTGCTAGATATTTATTTTATAAACATCCTGAAAACTAGAACTTAGTTAATGGGACCTGAGAGGACGTCTACAGTGTGTCTTCTGGGAAAGGTTTTCTCTCTGTAAAAGGAAGCACATGAAAAGAAGAGCCCCTTTTATCTCCTATATTAGCTTCTGATGGCAAATTACAACAACTTTGGTGGTTTAAACCAACAGAAACTTATGCTCTCACAGTCCAAAGTCAGTATCACTGGACCCAAAGAAATGTGTTGGCAGGGTCCCACTCCCTCTGGGGTTTCCAGCAGAGAATCCGTTTCTGGCCTCTTCCAGCTTCCAGTGGCAATTGGCCGTCCTTAGTCTGCGTCCCTGTTACTCCAGTTTCTGCTTCTGTGGGTCATGTTGCCCTCTCTTTTGCGTCTGTCAAATCTTCCTCTGCCTCCTTTTCATGAGGATTTGTGACAGCATTTAGGAACCACTCATACACTCCAGGATAATTTCACCTCATTTAAATCACATCTGCAAAGCCCTTTTTGTTTTCTGCATAAAATAACATTCACAGGACCCAGGGATTGGCGTGCAGATAGCTTTTATATGTTGGGGTGGGGACGCATCATTCAGTCTACCACTCTTTCCATGGAAATGGAGAAAGGATGAGATGTCTGCAGCTGTGGTGGCCAACAGTCACAAGGTGCCAGGACAGAAAGCAGGAATAGGAAGAACGCTGCTGGATTCTTGATGACGTGGTTGGGCTACTGACAACCGAATACCAAATATGGAATCATCTACCCTGGGCTTCTTTTCATGTATGTATGTATGTGATACAGTCTCTCTCTGTTGCCCAGACAAGAGTGCAGTGGTGTCATCATAGCTCTCAAATTCCTGGGCTCAAAAAATTCTCCCACCTCAGCTTCCCCAAGTGCTGGATTATAGGCGCTAGTCCCTGACCCCATCTCCTGGCTTACTTTTTAGTGAGATAACAAATGCCATTGTTTAGGCTACCTGAGTCCAGGATAGTGTTGCTTGCAGCTTAATATTTCCTAATGGGACTACTACTGATTTAAAAACGAACAAACAAAAAACCCTGAGATGATAATAAAAGTGACATACAGCTGAAAGCACATGAGTCACTCTTGCCATTGTTCTTATAAAAGATTTACTGATTCACAAAATTTACCTTTTGGTGATATTTCCTTTTGTAATGTTCTATAATTATTTTGATGTATGTCTATTTACTATAACAATATGGGAAGCTCAATGAGAACAGGGGTGATGAACCACGTGGGTCTTACCTGTCTGGCATTGCTGGAACAAAGGGAACACTCATTAAAGCTCCAGCTACTGGATCAACTAATTGATTGTATAATCTGTGCATTTCAAATGCAAATGATAATGGAGTTTCCTATATGAATTAATAACTACACTGTGTTTGCATTTCATATTCAGAATGTAATTATCACTGTTCTCTAAAGTATTTATAGTGCCCCAAATACTGTGCCACACAGATAGCATTTTTCATTCCTCTCTCTCTTACACACAAACATACACATAGTTCTCATTTAATTCTTACATAATTTGTAGAAAATATTATATCCAACTTACAAATGAGGAACCCGAGCACATATTGGCTAAGTAACTGACCCAGGATCACAAAGTTAATAAAAACCAGAACCTAAATTCACACCCACACCCATCTGATTCCAAATTCTATGAGCTATTCTTGCACATGCTGCCTCCCATCCTGCTATACCATTCCTATAAAGTGATCCAAGATTTATCTCAGAAATATTTGAGGAGAATGGATTTAGCAAAAGGAAAATAAATATAAATAAATAAAATATCAGTTGGGTTGATCACCCTATCCCTCAGTTACAGTCTAGATCAAAAAGAAGGGTGTGAAGACACTGTGAGAAGAACAGAGGAAGTCAGAAGAAAATAAGAAGGAGCTCTCCAACCCCTGAACACCTGAGCCTTTAAAACAAGAGCCACAGCATCGATGAGCACCCACATTAGTGGGAATCACTAGTTTACCTTTGCAAGATATATTTGTAATTAAACACCCCTCAATAACCAACATTTCAGAACGAAAGCTGAATTTGCCACAGAAAGTCACCATGGAAATGCAATTACCTAAGAACAAGCGGTACAGTCATAGGTCCTGCCAAACTTTTATCCATGCATGAGAGATTATCCCCAGTGATGAAGATTGAAAGTGTGGGCCGAGCACAGTGGCACAACCCTATAGTCCCAGCAACTCAGAGGCTGAGGCAGGAGGATCACTTGAGCCCAGGAGTTTGCAGGTGCTGTGAGCTAGGCTGATGCTGCTACACTCTAGCCTGGGGCAACAAAGTGAAACCTTGTCACTCAGATAGATAGATAGATAGATAGATAGATAGATAGATAGATAGATAGATGGCAGGAGAGAAGGACAAAGTTGTTTATTGATTTCACCTTCACTCCTGCCTGTTCAAAATACTGACTACTTATATGAATGTATGTTTATATATTTTACATGTAATTATACATTTATATATTATATTTTACATTAATTTTAGATAACTGTATATGATATATACATTTATATATCTCCCAAGACATTATTAACTGATAAAAGCAATCTACAGAATAATATATATCATATAAATACTACCATGTTAAAAGCAACTCTAGAATATTTCTATCTAGACTTTCTTGACTTAAAAAATTTCTAATTTACTAATTTTAATTAAGTTGAACTACCTAATTCCAGTTCCAAAAGTATTCTTTTTCTTTCACCTTTCCCCTCCGCCCAGTTTGTTAACACTAGTTGTATCTGACAGCACATGATTAATGACTCTAACATTCCAAAAATACTAGATAGGATGGAAATGAACTATAAAACAATCTGAAGAATTCATGTCTAGAGAAACTGTATTAGCAAATTCTCAATGACCAAGGCAAATAAACTTTTTCATTTGTTAGTCAACATGCTTAAGTATTTGTTCTAGAAAAGTATTGCACAGAAACATCAGGCTATAACCAATAACTGTCTTGGTTGTTTGTGTCAATTCCTGCAAACACATTTGTCTAGACAAAAAGGTTGCTTCAGGGGAGAAGGTATTTTCCCTGAAACAATAAATTGCCCACTTGGGAACCAGCTCATTAACCAAACAACAATTTACTTTGAAGATTCACAAAACTTCAAAACTCAGGCTTTGTTCACCTACCATCCCCAAATAGCTGACACCATAAACTTTGCCCAATTCTCAATTAATTCTCTGCCTTGATAGACTCACCATAAACCACTTAACCCCAAACACCAAAACCCTACCAATAACCTTTCCCTCACCTCCCCCTCTCAACACTCCCCTCCCAGGGGACCCTGCTAAGACTGTCAAGCTTGGGATTCTTTTTTACTGCAGTGAATCTAATAAACTAACTTAGCTTTGCTTGATCGCTAGGTTTTCTGGTGATCTTTCGGGAATTTGACAGTCAACAACTCCACCACTCTGTGAGGTAAATTTGTTTCCTAGAGTAAGATTCTTTACACTTTAAATTCTGGTCTGAACCAGGAGGAAGGCCCTTGTAGGTGACCGTTCCCAAATGGTTGTTGCTCTCAACTGACGTTTTCTTTTTCAGCTTTCCGGAGGTAGTTTCCACTTCCTCCAAGGAGAGGCTCTTCCCAACTGTGAGAAAGAAGTTACTGGAAAGTTAGAGGATTGACCCACCTAGTAGCTGCTGCAAGAAACGTGTTTATTTTGTACTCTTTCTGCATGGTATAATGCATTTTCTGTTGCTCAAAAATGCATCTGAGGCCCCAATTTTGAAAATAACAGAGAAATACCCTTATATTATAAAGCAAAGTACTGGACACATTCCTTATGGGATATAGCTATAAAATAGCAAAACTAGGCCTATAATCTCCATCACCCGCCACCCGCTTCTAAAGGGAATACTATATGTTGGAAAGTGGGCTTGGCAGCACCACCTGAGAGAGGGCTGCTAGCCTGGTAAGGACACCTTTTGCATTTTATTCCCTGTCCCGCCTGATTTTATAGTTGGTTTATATTGGGACCTATAATTAGAAATACATTTTACACTGAGACTCAGGGCACACACTCCCCAATGTGTGTTTGGGTGCATGTGTGTATTTAAACAAAAATAACAGGTTCATAAAATAATAGCTATTCTTACTACATGGGTTTCACTCTGATATTTTCTATTCTGATACACTATATTCTATTTCTTTTTTTTTTTTTAATTTAGTTGACAGCTGGGCATGGCGGCTCATGTCTGTAATCCTAGCACTCAGGTTCATTCCTAGACTTGTTTGAATTGCTAATTCCCAAAAAACGAGCCAGTAAACTCTGCCTGGTGGAGCCAGTTGTTTTTCACAATGTTCTTTTCTTTTTTACCTTTCTCCTATGGGTCGCCTTCCTAAAATCCAGAGTGTGCAAATACAAAGGAATTTGTTCAAGTCTTCTGGTAACTGGAGAAGAAATGGCAAGTCTCCCCAATTCTCTCGGGAAGAAAGGTTTTTTACTTGGAGAGAAGTGACTCTCTTCTAAGATGTGCCTACCCATTGTGCAGCAGACTTTGCCTGAGTATGTGCATGCAAACGCCTTTCATAGAGCTCCATATATCCTAAACAAATACAATGTGGAGAATTTTTGTTAAGATTCTAAAGTCCTAATAACAAGAGTTGGGCAATATTGTAAATACATCCTTTAACTTTCAGTGAGAAAAATCACAGTATATATGAAATCAGAAAAATGATTTTCGTAATCCCAGTAGCATCCACAGCTTGCTATCTATCTCTTGAGAAATAAAGGCTCACAGCCACTCTAGCCTACTCTAACTCCTTTCACTGAAACAGAATGCCACCCTTCAAGTCAGACATTAACAGAACCTGTAAACCTCCTTTTGAAAAACACAAATAGATCCCTAGTTTGTGCTGAATGACTTAAGCCAGAAAGCAGGGACAGGGTAAGAGAAGTGGAGGTGTACCAGTCCCTAAGTATGATGAAACTGACCTTGCCCAAGCAAGAGCAAGGCATCAGGAATCAAGTTAATGGTGGTGAAAGAGATTACCCAGAGAGTGTGGGCTAAAAACAACAACAAAACAAAAGTGAAGGCACATGTGCCCAGGTGGCTCAGAAGCCACCATATATTGTCCAAGGCATCACAGCAAGACAGCAGGGACTACCCCTGTGTCCTCCCCACAGACGCTTTGCTCACATGCACACTTCATGGTTCCTGACTCCTTCAAGGCTGCCAACTAACTGGTGGGTGCTAGTGACAGGAGAGAACACAGTGTGACTTGTGTTCTTAGATTAATGCTCCCGAGAGCGGTTCTGTGCCCTCCCCAGCAATGTCTTTTTCTGATAGCGTCAGGGAGGGCGCTGGCAAGCACCAAGATAAAACTGCCTAAAGGAACACGGAGCTCCCTGCTGGCCCTCACATGGCTGCCTGGAAAACACTTCATCCAGTAGCCACTTCCAAGCATGCCAACAGAGCCAATTCTGTTAAAAATAGGAGGAAATCATTTTAAAACATATAATTCTTTATTATTTAATCTTACGACAACACTGGGAGAAAGGCAAGAAAAAGGTAATTCAAACTTTCTCATTCTACAGTTATAGAGACCAATCCACTGAGATTTGCCTACTATTCCTCCTCTAGTAAGCAGCAGAGGCAAGACTCAGGCCAGTGACCACTCCGAGACTCATGTCCTTCCTTTGGACTTGTCAGGTGAATAAAGGGTAGGTGGGATCTTGGGAAGGAGAGATGCGGGATGTGGGACTACGTGATGAAGCATTTGGCCACAGGCCTTCCCTAAAGGCTTCAAACCCATCTGTGCATCCCTCCTGGTGCTGAGATTCTGATATTCTGGACAACCTTTCCTTTCTGGCCATAGGAAACTATATTACTCCCATGTTGCATTCTATTAAACAATATTGGCTGTAAAACTTTATTTGGGCTCATTTAATTCATTAAGTCATTTCAGGATGAAGACTTCCCATCCTAAAGGCCTCCTATGTTTTTCATTTTGTAAAAGAACGTGCTATTTAATTGTGTCCTCTCTCGGGTTATTTAAATTAATTTTAAAAAGAAACTTTAAAAGAGAGAAACATTCAGACACACACATTCCACATTATTCTCAAAATTTCTCCACTACAGAACATTCTGGTATCAGAGACCAGTGAGGTCTTAGACATGGTGTTTTGTGCAGACGGAGCAGCACCTCCCTCCCATGGGGGGTCAACTGTGTGTGGTTTATACAACCTTCCCCTCTAGGGCTACTAAAGGTTTTAATTTATTTGCTTGTTCAAGAAACATTGAACTGAGTGTATGCTGTGTACTGAACTGTGTGCTGGGTGTTAGGGACACACTGGTCTCTGCTCTCAACTCACAGATCCGTGGAGGATGCCAAGATATAACCAGGAACTGTCGTTAGAAGACAGCAGATGGTTCAGAGCACACCTGTTGGAAGCAGCAGACTAGTGTGTGGATCCCAGCTTCAGGGCTCCTGGCTCTGTGAGCTTGGGCAAGAGTTTGACCTTGCTAAGTCCATTTTCTCCTTTGGAGGGGAGGTAATAATAGGACCTCCCATATAGGTTTCTTGTGAGGATTAAACAAGCAAATACAGGTAGAAAGCTAGGCATTACCTGAAACATGGTAAGAACCTAATAAACACGGGAATAGCTTTGAGTGCTATAGAAACGTGTGTGTGGGGGGGAGAGGGGGGATTGCATTCCCCTTCACAGAGAAGGATAATTGGAAAAGTTTTCCCAGAAAATGGGGTATCAGGGCAAAGAGAGGCAGCATGATGAGTGGTGGTTCTCAACCAAGACGTGAGTTTGGGGTCATGTAGCAACAGTGGAGACATTCTGCTGTCACAACCCGGGGTTGCATATTACTGGCATCTAGTGGATAGAGCCTGGGGATGTTGCTGACATTCTACAATACACAGGACAGCCTCCCACAACAAGGAGTTGTCCAGCCCAAAATGTCAATAATGTACTAGGTTGAGAAACCCTGGTTTAGAGTATGAATTCTGTTTTAATCTTGGCTCTGATAATTAACTAGTTGTGTGACTACGTCACTGAACTTTTCCATGCCTCACTTAGCTCATTTATAAGTGAAGAAATTAAGAAAATGTATTAAATGAGTTAATGTGGATCAATATGTAGAACATAGTATCATATAATACTTAAATAAATTCCAGCGTCTAAGTCCTAAAAGATACTTCCCCCCCAAAATCAAGAGTAAAAGCTTACTAAAACCTACTCTTTTTATGGCATAGATAGCTTCTAGGAAGATCTTCCTTGATTTCAGGGAGTTCTAGTGGTTATTTCTCCTGAACTATACAACTTCAGCCAAATCTATGCCCGGGTTTACTTTGGCTCAGTCAGTCCAGTGTGACTTACAACTTCCACAGACCTGCGACAGAGAGGCATGGCCACGTGGACACACTGCTGGAGCTCGGAGAGACCAGCAGGGGAGAGGGGGCGCTGGGAAGGATTCCGCATTCTCTTCTGAAACTTCTGCTTCTACCGTTTTATGTTTTTCTTCCATTTAACCTTTCTACTCAAGACTTATTCACGGATCTCCCATACCCCCCAAACAATCCCTTGCTAGTTTCTCGTGAGCTATTATGAAAAAGCTTTACAGCTTCATAAAGCTGTAAAGGACCTTATGGGCATTTTAGAGTAACAGTCTGTTTGAATAGTTGAAGGATAAAATGAGAAGTCAGATATTTCCCAGGAATCTCTTTTCTAATAGAAAAGATATTTAAGATTCCTAAATCTTACCATCGCTTCTTCAAAGTTTCCAATGTAGATCTGGGGTTTCTCTGTTGAATCACTTAACTGATTCTGTTTGAATCACTTAACTGAGCTCACAGCCTCCTTGATGTGTTTATGTAAACACTTGTGCAGGAACCATTCACTGAAAGGAAAAATTTAAATCACCAGCCTCTAGGATAAATGAGTTTAGAATGGAGATGTTCTAACCAAGGTGATGTTTTTTTCTGTCTAAATATTTCTCTCAACTCTCTTTCCCCACATTCCTTGTGATAAGTGAAGTCTATTAGATTTCTCACCTAGGTTATTTAATCTGTAGTTGTGAATATTATCACTTTCTGGAAACACTGTGCTTGCCCAAGAACGAGGGGAAATGTTATGGAATGAATTAAAGTTATGTTCCTTGACTTTCTGTGCACTAGACTGCATGGCTGAACAGAGAATAATACCTCTTGCTCTTTTAGATTTTTAGTCTTTTGCCATATGCAATCAGCCCAAGTAAAATATGTAGCAATGGAACTGTGAGATTTCTAAATTCATCTCCAGGGTATTGCTAAATTAAGAACTAATCATTTCCAGAAAGAAAAAGAAAATTCAGCTTCAAATAGACTTAAAGGAAATGCCAAAGCAGATGGCTTGAAAATGCAGTCTAATGAGTCGCTTTAAAATTTCTCTTTGTGTTATTAGCGTCATAGGAGGCACTGTAGATAGGCTATGGTTAAAAGTGTATGCTTTAGGGCAAATATTCCTAGGTTCAAATCCCAACTCTGATACCTCTTCGCTGTGTAAACCAAGCAAGTTGTTTAATATCCCTGGGCCAGTTTCTTCACACGTAAAATGGGGAGTAATAATAGTACCCACCTCACTGGGGCCTCCGTGAGAACTAAGTCAGTTAATAGGAGGAAAACTGCTTAAGCAAGAGTTTGAAACAGACCTTCTGTCGATTTTAAATCAATGCATATCTTTCTCCTGGGGGGATTTTGCCAAGTCCCACAGCAAGTTGTGTTTTTCAGGTCCTGGAATACTGTCAGTGTGGAAGAATAGGAATGAACCACAGTTAGTAGACCACATTCAGGTCACTTTGGGGATTCCACATGGCCCATTGGTGAGTTTATACTGAAGTTGTACTTTTCTTTAGGACATTTTCACAGCCTACCTAAGAACTAAAATGGTAGGGAAAGTTTGGCACCAATTCATTTCCCCCCAGCATGTCTAATTCAAATACTGACAGCCATCTATGCCAGTTCTTTTTCGTACTCCTTGTCAGGTAATACCCATGAGGTTTTCTATATTTTGTTGATTCAGGAACTGCATGGGATAACTCACTGTGTGAGCTATCTTAGCCCCTATTTTTTTTTTTTTAATGTGACTTAAGCCTCAAGACTCTAATTTCATTTCTACCTTCTTTTAGGCATAAATTCTTTCCCTCTCTAATGTTAGAACATTGAGGTAATGAATATAATATGAAGGACTTTGAAATTTCTCAGGAAAATTGTGAACAAATGAATAGGAATTCTGAGAATTCTGAGATAAGGTAGGTCTTGCTTATTTGGGAGTTTTGTCCATTATTATATAGAAAATAATTCATTATTTGAGTGTAAGCAGTGTTCTAAATATGGTCATATAGCCCTTATTTAGAATGTCAAAGGAGTTATCAGCATCATCTATGAAAATAGAAATCTCTATGGCCAACTCTAGGTTACAAAATATATCACTGGATGTTCCACCCAATGATGCTAAGATCCCATGGAAGAAATTAAATGACATGAAATACCATGTCTTTAATGTGGGAGTTGAGAAAATTGTCCTTCATAGTAGGATAAAAAGCATCATATGAGGGAAAGAGAAGAGCACATCAAAGTCATAGTTTGAATTCTGGTTGGACTTTATAGGTGTGATGGTTAATATCCTGTCTCAACTTGACTGGGCTAAGGGATACCCAGATAGGGGCATGTCTCTCAGGGAGTTTCCAGAGGGAGATTAGCATTTGAATCAGTAGACTGAGTAAAAAAGATTTACCCTCACCAGTGTGAGCAGTCATCATCCAATCCACTGAAGGCCCAAATAGAACATAAGGCAGAGAAAGGACTTTTTTTCTCTCTCTGTCTTCTTGAGCTGAGATATCCATCTTCTCCTGACCTTGGACATTGGAGCTCCTGATTCTCAAGGCTTCAGACTACAGGACTTAACATCAATGACTTCCTCCTCTCTCCTGCTCCTCAGACCTTTGGCCTTGGATAGGGAGTTATACCATTGGTTCCATGATTCTAAGGCATTTGGATTCAAATTGAATAACACTATTGACTTTCCTGGTTCTCCAGCTTGCAGACAGCCTATCATGGGACTTCCCAGCCTCCAAAACCATCAGATCCAACATAACAAATCTCTTCTTACATGTCTATATACATCTTCTATGATTTGGGCATTTGTCTCCTCCAAACCTCACATTGAACTTTGATCCTCAGTGTTGGAAGTAGGGCCTAATGGGAGGTGTCTGGGTCATGGGTGGACCCCCCCCACTCTCGTAGATTCCCTCAAGAGTGACTGAGTTCTCACTCTGTTAGCTCCATAAAAGCTTGTTGTGTGTGGGAGGCAGGCAGGATGAATTCCTCAGTTGTCCAAAAGAGCCCAGCCCCTCCTGCCTTGCTCTCTCTTGCTTCCTCTCTCACTGTGTGATCTCTGCACATGCCAGCTACCCTTCAACTTCCACTCTGAGTTGAAGCAGCCTGAGTCCCTCACCAGACACAGATGCCAAATCTTGAACTTTTCCAGTTATCAGAATCACAAGCTAAATAAGCTTACAAACAAACATACAAACAAACACAAGCTAAATAAACCTTTTCTTCTTTATAAATTATCCAGTCCCAGGTATTCCTTTATAGCAGTGGTTCTCAACCTTCCTAATGCTCCAACCCTTTAATATAGTTCCTGTGGGTTGTGACCCACAGATTGAGAACCATTGCTTTATAGTAACATAAAATGGACTAAGACAGCATCCGATTATTTCTAATTCTCTGAAGAACCCTGATACAAATAGGTAACATGAGTTTGCAGTAATGATCTATTCAGAGAGAGGGAGAGAGAGAAATTTTATTTGGCCTGCCCATCTACTACACAAACATTTATATACTCAAATTAAGGAAGGTCCCATGAGAATATTTGTTCTGCTTCAGAATTTGGCAGTTTATCCTGTTTTACTCCACTGCCTACCTGTGAGTTCATATCATTTGTTGAATATAACCCTGGGTAGTAGTGCAAGATACAAAGAGATATGTTCACAAGGAATAGTTGGGGGAAGGGCAGTGTCACAACAAAATTGCCTAGTGACAAAGCCTCTGGGGTAGAGGAGTACAAAGTAAACATTTGTGTTTGTGCTATCTTTGCCATATGTATGCCTAACACAGTGGACTGGAGGGAATTATGGAAACATGTCTCTGAATAATAAGGAAGATTACAAAAAGCTGACTGGGGGACAGTTGAAAACCCAAGAATATGAATACTGCAAATACCATGATCCTTCTATACACATTTAGATGGTCTCTGGGCTACTATCTTTTGATTTTATGATGGTGCAAAAACTACCTCAAAAAAAGACAGAAATCGTTGAGATGTATCATCTGAAACAGAAGTATTATACAAGATAGATCAAGAAGTTTATGTAAACGTGATAAATATTCATGGAGATATAACAAGCTATTAGCCATAATAGCTAAAGAAAAAATATTAAAGAAAAAAAAGAAGAAAAATATTAAAAATGAAAGAAAAAATAAAAAATATTAAAAATAAAAAATATGTAAAGTATAATAGCTGAAAAACTGTAAGAAAGATGGGATAAAGAACAGGATAGAAACAGCTAAAGAATAAATTAGTGAATCAGAAAACCAGACATAGAGGAAATCACTTAAAAACTGAAAATTAAATAAATTAAAAACCTAAGCTTATTCCTCCCAGTCCTCAATATGTAGTATTGGCCTTCCCCTGCCCTTCAGAAATCAGGATCAATGCCCCCAACATTACTATAACTCCTTTCTGTTCCACTGCATGAGGAGTCCAAAGTGGCCGGGCAGTAGGCACTGCTTCAAATTCAGTAGAATCCTTACTTTGCTGGAGACAAAGCCCTTACTGGGATCTAGGGTCTCTAACCTAACAGAGCCTATGGTTCAGAGATAGGAAGAACAAAATTAACAAATGGTGCACTGGGGAGTTATGGTATAGGGAACATTCCTACTTCCTTAGTTCTCAGACGTAGGTATTCTAACTATTGTCAATGAATCTACCTAAAAATGAAGGACTGTGCTCTCTAACCCCCAGAATGTGTTCTCTGAGAAAGCCACTTATCTGAGCCTTTAAGCCCATGGCACCATTCAACTAAGCCAGTTGCTTTTGGGTGATGGGGTACATGAGGAAATGTCATAGGATACCATGTGGATAGACCAGGCATTCTGAAGCCTTTTAGTGTTAAGTGTTAACTCATAACTGGTGTGAAAGTAACTTCTGGTGAGGACAAATCATTGCTGTTTTCCTCAGTTGAGGGCTTAGCGTTGGTCTCTGATCCTGACACTCAGCAGTGGCTAGCTAAGCCTCGTGAACTGAATCCCATTCTGTTATGTGCCTGCATACCTTCACCTCTGCTACCACTTAGTACCACCTTGCCACTGCTCATGGCCTCATGACACTAGTACTGCAATGACTATGAAGAAAGGTTAGTGACATATGTGGGTTTAGTCATCTTGTCTACTTGATGGGTGAGATCTTCTTCTGCAAAAGAGGCTTGGTGGCCTTTACCACAAGACAGAAATATCTGCATGCTTGGTCCCCACAACCACAGGCCACACATATCTCTTCCACCTTGTCCTCACTCTTCCAGTTTTGGTCCTTCCAGGGCCTTGAAAAATTAGCCAAGTCATGTACCACTACCTAATTTCTACCTAAGGCCACTTTTCCTTCCACACAAGTAGACAAGTGTACTGTCCAAAGTTCTGCCCATGCTATGCAAAGATGTGATACAAGTAATGAAGAAGATTATGGAAGGTGGCCTACATCCCCACCCAAGGCAGTCCTTGGAACCACCACTGTGGCACTCTAATGCTATTTCTTCATTCATAGTAAAATCCCTTAAAGAAAGGCTCTGATGGCAGCCGAAGGGAAGGTGAGAATGGGGTGAGCTGGGAAGGCAGCATGTTACCAAGCATTCAGGTGTTGAAGGAATAATTCCTTCCCATACAAAAACAATTTAAATCCCTGAGCCCTTCCCTAAGTATCAATTTACTTTTTGATGAAATACAGTTTTGTATTGTTTGTAATGATTCCATGTGCTTTTGTGTCCTCTCTCTAAGCAACATATTCACCCCTCTTGGAGGCAGGAAGTGTATATTTTGCCTCCCCATATCCACCTCCCTCAGGGCCCATCCCACAGCTGGCACCAGACTAGGAGCCTGGAAACTGCCTGGTCCCAAACTATGAGGTCTGGGGGCTCTCACTCTCAGTTCTGCCATGACTACACTGCCCTGCGCCTGTGCTTCTTCCTATAATCTACCCTTCAAGCTTTTCAAACCTTTTATTTCAACATCAAGCAGCCATCCTGAACCCACTGTCACTTCAATTCTGAGGTCCATGTCCATGGCCAGGTGCTGTCTCTGGATGAGCACTCCAGTCCCATTTGCTCCCCTCTCACACAGACTGGCTGCTGAATGAAGACAGTCTGAAGGCTTCCTGCCCCCACATCACCCGATCAGGGAGCGGAGTTATTTCACTGGCTAACAAAATCCCCAATCTTCCTCTGGAGCATCCAGGACTAGATGTAGGCACTCCTCTGCTGTGCTCCCCATTACTGAGGACCTCCAGGCCATGGAGGAGTCCCAGAATCTGTAACCCTGACATCAAGTCCACAGACGCTTGTCAGGATACCCTTGGGCTTGGTTCCTATGGAGATAAGGTTGTGTCCATCTGAAGATCATATCTGTCCTCAGTATGCCTCTCTCTTGCCCACCCTTTGGGGTCTTACTGAGGTGAATGAAGTCTTCCATTTACAAGTTGAGTGATGTCAGTGAGTTACTTCATCTCTCTGAGATTCTCTTTCCTGAGCTGTCATAAAAAAGACTCACAGGGTTGTGGTGAGGACTGAGTGATTCAAGGTAGTGCATGAGTTGGCACGGTGCCTGGTATCTGGCTTCTGCTAAATAATAAGCATTATTATTTAGTACTATTTAATATTGTATTAAATTTAATACTGCGTTATTATTCTGATGGTTGTACTGCTTAGTACTGTATTTCACACTCAGTTTACCTCCCACGTGAACCACAATTCCAGCTCTATCAATCGTCGCTTTGCTGCCCGTCTCTTCTACTCTCCTCCCACCTCTGCATTCAGCTGCCTAGTGGGGTTGATTTGTTATTTTCTTCAGTGAGATTAGAGTACCCATTCTGGCAAGTTTTCAAATGCCTCTCCAACTTTTCCCTTTGTCTTGCACACCACCCTTTTTTTCTATTGATTTTGTGATTAAACAAAAATTGCAAACAAACTTTCAGCCTATGACAATGAGGTCACCTCCTTCAGGGATTGGAAAGTACACGTCCATTCATATGGATGTGCCTATTTCTTCTGACTCACAGGGCTGTGAATTAATGACAGGTTCACATCCCAAAATTGGAATGGCGCTGAAACCTTAAAACCTGACCACATGCATGCAGTGCACTAGGAGTAGGCCAATAGATGTTGCCAAGAAGAAATGAGAAAAGAAATGAATAATACCTGTCAGTGTGTACTAAACAGAAAGCCAGAGGGTTTTACTTCTTTCAGGAGAAGGGTCATAAGAATTGATTGGCCTGGGCTAAGGCCTGAGTTTCTGCCAAATTAGTTAGTCAAAAAAGCAGAACGTTGGTGTTGATTAAATGTCAAGGTGCTAGAATACTACGCCACGTGGCCCCGCTGATGATTCACAGCTTATCTTCATGGCTCTGGTCATGGTGTGCCTCTCCTTAAGAACCTTCCCTGCCTGTTTTCAAGGTGCTCCAGGATTGGGTCTCTACTCACCCCCACCCAGTGCATCTTGGCCTTCTCATCACGTGCCTGTGCTCATAGTCTGCTCCGTCTGCTCCACCTGCTGCAACCCCAGCCGCTCTGCGATCCACTCCACTCCCTCTGCTGAGGAATCCCGATGTCTCCTCCAGTCAGAGCTAATCTCTCTGTCCCATGTACTTCCACAGCACTTTTGTTTGTTCCTGTCTTGTAGAAATTTCTATATTTCATCCTGAATTCTAATGTTTGGATGTGTAGCTGTGGTGAAGCCACTTGTTCTCACTGAGCATAACAAGTGACCAGCAGAAACAAACACTGTAATGGTGATGATGTCTTCAAAATGCATTTCAAAACTAGGGAGCACTATGCAGATGTAAAAGAGTCTTGTGGCTCCATTTTTGCCCTGTGAGTGAACATTTGGATGATTTCATAGAATGAGCATTCTCAGTTACATCGCTTGGTTAAAATAGGCCAATTAACACTGAATTGTATATGTCAAAAGGTGGATTTTATGTTAATTAAATTGATTTCAATAAAACTGTTATTTATAAGAAAATATCAGGGTAACTTGCTGCAGATGGGTCAGTAGGTTTACCCTGCCCAGGCACTATCATTGCTCACATAGTTGTGATCAGAGAACATGGGCGTGCATATGTGTCAACACAGCGGATGAGTCAATGAGAAAAATCCATTCTCACTGAATGGACTTTCCTATGAAACACAGTCCCCGTTACTGAACAGAGAAGAAAATAGGCCAGCAGAAACAAGCTATAGGGCAGTGGTTCTCCTCTTGTGGGTTGCAACCCACAGGAACTGTATTAAAGGCTCGCGGCACTAAGAAGGTTGAGAATAACTGGAATAGGGGGATGGAGTCCTTTCTGAGGTCAGATCACAGGTGACAACCCATGCAGAGGAACAAGGATAAGATCACAAAGATTTTATATTTCCTATTCATTTGCTAAACCAAAGGCTATTCAAACTTAAACAAAAGATAAACTTCTCTGTTGCCTTGACTGCATACCTCCCTTCAGCAAATTGCTACTGAACAGCCAAAACACAGAACTAGTTTTGAGCAAACTGTGAGGGGTGTCAGCTCTTTGCTTCTCTTACTTCCTCTTTCTGTTTTCACTTTTCTTCTATTTCCTCACCTTTAAAAGACATTGTTCATATGCGTTCTTCTCAGGGCTGTGCTCCTCAACAATTACGCTAATCTGATGGACTTAGTACTCACAGAAAAGCCTTAAGACTAAGAGGTTAATTTCCTCTTATGAAGTTATGAAATTGCAGCCATCCTGGAAGGCGGCAGGGAGAACCCTCTCATCACCTTCCCCCACCCCTTCCATGCCAAGAAAGCCATAAAGGCAGAAAGCAGTCGTTATCTGCTTTGCTTGTTCACAAACTCAGTGTACCCTTCAGCTATACAACAGCTGGAAAGGATGTCTACATTTACATTTTTAATGCAAATACCTAGATTGGAAAAATGTTTTTTTGATGTGGGAATGAAACAAGATTTTTAGGTCCCCCCATGCTGTCAGTAAATTTGCAGAATTACGAAATCCACAAGAAGTCAATAATTTTCAGATTAAATAGTAATATTAAACTAAGTACATCAGCCTTCTAAGAGATGCTGTTACATGCTTTACAAAGAACTGAGATTGTGGTTTTGACTAAATGTTTGCACCTATATGCCACAAATACGTGTGCAGTTTTATATTTGGGTTCTTCTGAGAATACGAAGAGGTCTTACAAAATTAGCCTCAAACTAAATAATAAAAGGCAACTTGTCCCTTCTGTATTAGTATTTCCTAGACGATTTCGTTATTCAGCAAATGACATTCAGTTATAGCCTAGAAAATAATTGCTTGTTTTTTTTTCGGTGTGCATGTGTGTGTGTGCGCACACATGCGTGTGTGTGTGTGTGTGTGTGTGTGTGTAGTTTCCAGACTTCATTCATGAGGCAAAAAGACACAAAAGCCAGCAGAGAGCGTTTTGCAGAGTCCCTGCACTCACTAGCCTTGTTTCTGTGGGTATCCTGCAGGCTGAACTCACGTGCTCTCATACACAGAGGGGAAAGACACGGGGACTCAAACAATACCAGCCCTAATTCATGAACTTTGCTCGGGGGCAGGGGTGATCACAGAGTTTGCTTATGATTCTATCATTTATAAAGCTATAATTTCCACACAGTAAGATGGAACAATTTTAGGTGCACAGTTCTCTGAATTTTGACAAACTTAGACAGTGATGTCACCATCACAGCAATCAAAATTATATCATATAAAAAATTCTCTGTGCCCCTTTACAGCCAATGTTTCCCCTTACCCCCCAGCCCCTGGCATCTACCAATCTAATTCCTGCTTCCATTGCTTTGCCTTTTTGGGAATGTCATATATACGGAATCACACAGTATACAACCATTTGTGCCTGGCTTTGTTCACTTCAGATGCTTTTGACACTCATCCGTGTTGTTGTGTGTATTATTTTTTATTCCTTCTTATTGCTGAATAGTATTCCATTTATAAACATACATAATCGGTTTATCCATTCACAAGTTGAGGGATGTTTCTTAGAGGTTGTTTCCAGTTTGGGGTGATTATAAATAAGGAAATAAAAATAAAAATTTGTTTATAGGTTGTTCAGCAGACATCTGTCTTCATTTCTCTTAGATGAATATTTGGGAGTGGATTCCTGGGTTGTATGATATATGTATATTTAGCTTTATAAGAGACATCCAAACTTATTTCCACAGTGTGTTTGTACCATTCCCACCAGCAACGCATGAGAGTCCCAGTTACTCTGAATTCTCTTTAGTACTAGATGTCAGTTTCCTTGACTTGAGCCATTTTAATAATAATCCACTAACTTTTGGATCTCTGGAAACTGTGTGTACTGGGCTAAGTAGTGTCCTTCCAAAATACATATTTTGGAACCCAGAATGTGATCTTATTTGGAATTATGATCTTTGCATATGCAATTAAATTTACATGAGGTGATACTGAATTAAAGGGGCTTTAATTTCCATTTCTTTAATTTCCTTTCCTTATAAGAAGGCCATGGAAGACACAGAGACAGGCAGAGGAGAACACCATGTGAGGGAGGGTGGAGGCAGAGATTAGAGCTATGCTGCAACAAAGGAAGGAATGCCGGGTTCCCCAGAGCTGGAAGAGGCAAGTGAGAACTCTTCCCGGGAGTCTCTGGAGTGAGCACAGCCTTGAGTACATCTTGATTTCAGACTTCTGGCCTCCAGAACTGTGAGAAAATAAATTTCTGTCGTTGTACACCACCCTGTTTGTGGCAGTTTGTTAGGACAGTTCTAGAAAACTAGCACACTATGGATACAGTTTACATAATGACAATCAAACAAAGAAGTTTATAAGATTATATTTGACTCACAAAAAGCTTTCTGAGGATAAAAGCATGATAATTATTTGCATAAAATTAATTAGTACAAATACATCACACCTGAGTTGCTAATATGCATAAAAATTATTAGGCTGAGTTTTTGCCTATTCTACAATTCAATTCTTCACTCATTGGGCTGAAATTCTGCTAATGAGCCAAATTAGTGAAGATCTATTGTTTATCATGAACTAAGATCAATTCAGAGTCAGAATCTTAGTGGTTCCTACCTACAGCTATTAAATATCTGAGACTCACATTATGCAGAATGTTCCATAAAGGATTAAGAGATGAACTTTGTTTTAGTCATTTGTGGTATAAGGTGCTGGAATGCCACACTAAGGATTTTTTAAAATTTTTGAATAATTTATTCATTTTTTCCTATCAGGGAGTCTAGTTCTAAAAACAAGACTTCTGCTGTTGAGCTATTTTGGGCTATTTCACAAAGAACAGATAATATTTCAGTTTTATCACAAAGCTCTTCCAGCCCCTGAGGAAGAAAATAATCCAGCTCTCAAATGCCTCCTTTACTTCCCCACCCTACCCCAAAACCCTTAAAAGAAAGAACCTTGATTCTTCTGTTATTCCATTTTTCTGAAACATACTAGAAACTCAGTTATGATTCCACCACTTCAACAATATAGAATAAAGGAACAGTTACAATCAATAACAATAACAGGTTGTGGGTTGCGCTACAATAACTTGCTGAGTGCCTTGATGGAAATTGAGGCAACAGGCAGGGCAGGAGGTCAGGTTCAGATGTGTAAGCAGGAATTCCTCTATACTATTTAAACCAGATTCTTTTCTGCATTCACAGCATGCGTTATATAACAATTCTAGCAGTTGAACAATAGATGTCATTACATGGAGAAGATCTGGGAGTCATCTGGCACGGGTGAGCTTTTCATTAGCACTGAATGTTGTACACTATGGTTAACAGCTGGATGGTGCCTATTTCACAGGGATAGCTGGTGAGTACAATCATGACTTCCATAAAAAGTTTGCAATGCAAGGCAGATGCCATTTGAACAGAGTCTGACGACATTCGTGACCCATATAAAAGGCCCATTTTCACTCCCTCTGCTCTTTGATAAGCATAAGCTGTTCTTTGAGTGTTTGCGGAGAACACAGGGTTGGATTATTTGGGGGGGACAAAGACTTATAAGATTGGACTGCCCTGTTCCAAGTTTGGGTAATTTCAAAGGACAGGGCTTTGGGAACTCAGAACAATCTGTTCAACTTTATTGTCTTTGGGTCTGGCTAAACATAGAAACCAGCCTCGCTCTTAATCCCCATCCCACATGTTGAGAACTATAAACTCAAGTTACCACAAATACAAGGCCATGGCAGAATGCCCAGATGCCCTTCGGGATGGTGTGACCCAATTAGGAGGTAGTGATGGTTGGGGTTGTGACTGTCCCTCTACTAGACGCTGACAGGGAAAAACTATGACAAAAAATATTTGCCTTGTTTAATTAAATATCAGCAGGAATGTTTAATCACTTTACAGCTTCACTAACCCAGACAAGGGAGGTGAGCTCCAAGCAAGAGCCAAAGGCACTGCTGCAGACATGCTCCCAGTTTTACCAGTGAATTAGATGTCAAAACTTAAATTGCAACAATCAAGCAGATATTGTTGCCCACTGCAGTCAGAATTAGAATTCTATCTATGTCAGAATTAGGGCTGGGAATTGTGGAGATGGACAAATTCTTTCAGAGCAGCCCAATGTCACTGCTATAATTTATGGTAAAGACAGCTGGGATCATATTGGCAAACCTGCCTGCATTGCCCAAGGCAGAACACTACTATGGATTATTTTAAAAAGAAAAATTAATCTCCCACAGTACAGGGAAAGAAGCACAGCCACTAACAAGCCAGAAGTGCTTGAAGATTTCCTGAAAGGGAAATCAGGCCTGAAATTGGTAGCTTCGATGGCTATTTGTAAACAACACTAGAAGTAGCTTGGGGTCCAGATGCAAGCTGTTTAGCCTCTCTGCGCTAATTAACCTAATCCTGAGTCTGGCTTGGTTTAATTTGTGCAGATTTAGGTGCTATGCTAGGCACCTGAGGGAAGATCTTGAAGATCCCTTAGAGACCTCAACTGCAAAAACCTGGACAAATGTAGGAGCTTCCACATTGGCTACATTAATAAATCCTTTCAAAGGTAAATCAGATAACACCAATTAATGAAGAAAACGAATGAAAGAGAAATTCATCATCCCATGGACATCCTCAGGTGTTCCACTGTTCCTCGGAGTAAAGCTCATGGTGTGGCCATCACCAACATGTAATAAGGGGTAAGGGTGGGGGACTTGAGACAAGAGCTCAGAATACAAATCGCTTTTTAAAAAACCGTGTCAGAGTAAGAGAACCATTGGGGTGGCACTTTATCATCTCCCAGCATCACTGACCACAGCAGTTCTGCCGCCTGAGAGAGGCACATTGTAGACAGGTTTTGTGTTGACCAGTGAGAGGTCCCCGTGAAGCCCCAAAAGACTATCCCGGCGGCCTCTCCACCGGTCTGGCCTCCCAGCCGGGTCCAGCCTAATCCTCTGCCGGGAGGGTTCCTCCCGCAGCCTCCTCCGAACCCAGGCGGCGCCCGCCCCCTCCCGCTGACTGACAGGCGGTGCAGCCACTCCGCGGAGCCTGAATTCAGCCCGGCAACCCGGGCAGAGGCGACAATCCCTGGTAGCCAATAGGAGCCAAGAGGTGGGGCGAGCGGCGGGGGGCGGTGGGGGTCAGGTGCTCCGGCCCGGGTCGCGTGCAGGTGCGCTGGTGCGGGTCCTGGGTCGCTGCTCGCTCCCTCCCCTCCCCGCGGTTAGCTCCGGCCTGCGGAAGGGAGCCTCCTCCAGGCCCCCGTCCCATCGCCCCAGACCGATGCCGACTGACCTCATCGCTGCGAGGGTAAGAGTCCAACGGGGTGGGCGGCTTGCCTCCCGGGGACCCACAAGGGGCACCTCTGGGCCTCCAGAGCTATCCGCCCCCCTTGGCACTGCACGTCTAAAGAGCCCATGGAGACGTCTGCCGGCCTCGGTGGTGGAGAGGTCTGGGAAGTAGGAACGTCCCCTGCCCTGCGACCCTTCCAGTGGCTAGGATGGACTTCTGGCAGAGAAGATGGGGCGATGCATTCCCTCTGCGTGACGCCTGCCCGCGCACTAACCTACCCTTTTGCCCTCTTCTTCTCTTTAATTGGCTCCACTTTCCTCCAGATTTCCTAGGCTGAGGAAGGAGGACTGGAAGGGAGGAAGAACTGGAAGCATCCAGAGAAATCTGAACCCAGATCCAGGGATTCCACTGCTTTGTCAAGCACTTTGTGCATGGAAAAGAAAAAAAAGTGATGTCTTTCATCTCCGCCCCCCCACCTCTCTATTCGTTGCTTTGTGTCGCCTATGTGATAATGTTGGTTCTTTTCGCCAAATATTCCTCAGCTTTAGACAGCACTTCATCTTTGCTTACTTCGTTGGTCTCAGAAAAACAGCTCTCTCCTGCTTGCCACATTTGCTGAATAGGTGAAAATCAGGTGTTTCATATAGTTGATTTTCTCTCTTTGTAGCCTTAAGTTACATTCGGTTGAGACTAGCCTTCCTTGTGTTAGGAAGGCAGAGGATAAGGAAAGAGAAGGAGAACCACCATCCTCAGGCAGATATTTGGTAAATATATTTGCAGGTCCCTATTTGCAATTCCCTATTGTATTGCAACTATTTTTAATGTTCTTTCCAACGTTGGAAAAAATATTGCCGTTTAAAAAATAGTTTAAGTTTCATTTTTGAACCATTGTCTTTTTTTTTTTTTTTTTTTTTTTGTAGAGACAGAGTCTCACTTTATGGCCCTCGGTAGAGTGCCGTGGCCTCACACAGCTCACAGCAACCTCCAACTCCTGGGCTTAAGCGATTCTCTTGCCTCAGCCTCCCGAGCAGCTGGGACTACAGGCGCCCGCCACAGCGCCCGGCTGTTCTTTTTTTGGTTGCAGTTCAGCCGGGGCGGGTTTGAACCCGCCACCCTCGGTATATGGGGCCGGCGCCTTACCGACTGAGCCACAGGCGCCGAACCATTGTCTTAACATGAGTACGTAAAACGATTTCAGTTTGTCCCTAATACTTAGGTGTGGTGAAAACGCCATTAAAAACAAAACAATCATTGCGCTCAGCTCGTACACAGTTTGTGCTCCCCAAAGCGAAGCAAACATGCCTAGCAGTTTACATTTACCAATGCCTATAGGACAGCAAGGCAAAGCAGGATCTATTTTTGAGTTCTAAAAATGTCTTTAGCGGGTGGCGCCCGTGGCTCAACACAGTAGGGCTAGGGCGCCAGTCCCATATGCCGGAGGTGGTGGATTCAAACCGAGCCCCGGCCAAAAAAAAAAAAAAAATGTCTTTAGCATTTTCAAATTGGGAAGATGTCAAAAGTTGAATTTAAGAGATTTCTTTGCACAAAGTATGGTTAGATCCCAGTTTTGGTCGGCTCAATTTACCTTCATGCAATAATACACAGGAAAAGGAGAAAACAGAAGAAAGTTGCCTGGTATCCAAGCCTGATGAGAAATGACAAAATTTACATATCTATTGTTTACCTGTATGGCCTCTTATAAGCTTCTTGAATATAATACAAACTTTTTAGAAATATATGTAGATTTTTTTTAAACCAAACAACCTTGGTCCAAAGTGATTTAATCCTGGGAAGTGCTTTTCCTGCAAATATCACTTATTAATTGTTGACTCATTTTGACATTTAAAAAGTCAACATCAAATTTCAGAATTATGTTTCTACCTCTGCTTACTTTAGAATCTTAATTCTTTAAGGAAGGCTATACTTTGATTATTAATAAAGGAATGCAGATTACCTTTCATAAATATGTTTGAATGTCATCAGTTTTATTTCACTTTAAAAAATCAGATTTGTCTCTTTTCTCTATACTAATACTTCTAACCCTGATAGCAAACATAGGAGTTGGCTTTGAGTATATGTAGAATATATTAATATATTTTCAAAAGCAACATCATTGGATTCGCTAATCATACTTCATTGTTGCTAAGTTCCTACTATTGGTCTAGCCATAATGATAAATGTGTTCAAAGGCATTTGACTATTGTAAGTTTCTGATTAAAAGTAAGAAGTCTAGGTCAACCTGAAAATGTTTGTGAAATGTTGTATATAAATTATATCACATTTTAAAATGCTGTCGGAGAACTCATTTAAATAGTTCCTCTGAAGAACATTTGGATAAATTCTTGGAAAGTTTTAGAAATGAAACTAAACTTCATAACTTTATTATACATGTAGCCCCAAGTCTCTCTTCCTAGAGGGAGTTCTGCAACATAATTCTTTCAGGCTGTGATTTATGATATGACTGGATTACTAAGCAACAACACTCTTGAGTTTGGGGTAAGGTATACAAAATAAATTTATTGCCATTAACTTCCATATGTTTATTCTACAGATATCATACACTGAACTGATCCAGTGCTTTGAAAATGACTTGGAAATGTCCTTTAGTGTCCTTCATACTTGCCGCACTAACTCTTTCAACCACATTTTCTCTCCAACCAGACCAGCAAAAGGTTCTACTAGTTTCATTTGATGGATTCCGTTGGGATTACTTATATAAAGTTCCAACACCCAATTTTCATTATGTTATGAAGTACGGTGTTCATGTAAAGCAAGTTACTAACATTTTTATTACAAAGACCTACCCTAACCATTATACTTTGGTAACTGGCCTCTTTGCAGAGAATCATGGGATTGTTGCAAATGACATGTTTGACCCTATTCTAAACAAATCTTTCTCTTTGGATCACATGAATATTTACAATTCTGACTTTTGGGAAGAAGCAACTCCAATATGGATCACAAATCAGAGAGAGGGACATACTAGTGGTGCAGCCATGTGGCCGGGAGCAGATGTAAAAATACATAAGACCTTTCCTACTCACTACATGCCTTACGATGAGTCCGTTTCATTTGAAGACAGAGTTACCAAAATTATTGAATGGTTTACATCAAAGGAGCCCATAAATCTTGGTCTTCTCTACTGGGAAGACCCTGACGATATGGGCCACCATTTAGGACCTGACAGTCCACTCATGGGGCCTGTTATTTCAGATATTGACAACAAGTTAGGATATCTCATACAAATGCTGGAAAAGGCCAAGTTGTGGAATGTTGCGAACCTAATCATCACAAGTGATCATGGAATGACCCAGTGTTCTGAGAAAAGGGTGATAGAACTTGACCAATATCTGGATAAAGACCACTATACCCTGATCGACCAATCTCCAGTAGCAGCCATCTTGCCTAAAGAAGGTAAGTCTGACTTGAGTGGTGATCTGAGGCCAGATCTGTATTTGCCTGGTGTAATTAGGTGAATAGAGATTTCTATTTCTGTGCCTTTTTAGTGAACTTGCCTGTGTCATGGTAATAGTCTGGAATTTAGTCTTTAGACGCTGAAAAGACAAAATCTCTTAAGAGACTAATTTTTTCCTAGAATATTGAAATTGATGTTCTATATATGTGGTAGTAGATTTTAACCATTTTGGAATCGTAAAATATGAAAGCTATAACTTCCCTTCTCAGAAAAAATGAGATGCACGGCTGCATACAAATATGAATACAATTACAGTGAGCATGGAATCCCTAAAGCCTTCTATAGACCCTTAATTAGGACCTGCTTAATTGGGAAGCAGTGGTGTATAAGAAGGAGAAAGAGCTTCGGTTAATCTCAGATTTATTTTCCTTATTTATGAATAGGGAAAGTAATAATAATATTTACAAACTTCTAGAATTCTCATACCACACCTGTCACCTGGGCATTATCTCCGTCACCATGGAGGTAGGTATGACAAGCGGTTTAACATCCCCAGGTCACAAAGTAAGTGGCAGAACGGGACTCAGGCCTGCTCTTATATTTTATCTCCTCTTGGGTTTAGGTTATCAGATGAGAGAACAGAGTTTGAAAAGTAGGAATATCTCACAACTTAGAATTCTGTCCTTCGGAGGGAAATTAAGAGAATCATAGGAAACAGTAATGTTAAAATAAGTGAGTGCACCTACACAGTTTTCAACCAATAGCAAGTTTTTTCATGTTGCTTAAGGAAATTACATTAACCCTTTAATTTCTCTTATAAAATTGGAACAGTATTCTCTTGGGATGTGGAGGCAGGATTGAAGCCTCAATGAATGGACTTGAAAAACAAATAAAAGACCATGCCGTTAGGAAGAAACAACCTCCAGTATTTGGAGAACGTTTCCATTTCCCAGACTGCTTTTCACCTCCAGCCTATCTTTTCCCAGCTTCCTCTGTACTTACCGTGTTTTCTTGCTAGAGATTCTCTGTCTCTGCACTCATAACCAGGGGAACCTAGCTCTTTGTTTTTGTTGAAGTATTTTAGTACCCTGGACATGTTACTTAGTGCTAATAAATATGTGTGTATAGAGGTATTCAAGTCTTTAAATTAGAGACCAGAGATTTCTAGTTCTGTAATGTCCTCTCTGAATTGTATAAGTTGAATTTAGTTATGACAGAAGATTAATCATTTTTCAGTTTCTCCTCCCTAGGTTCCTTCCCGGCAAGAGGAGGGAGTTCTAATCTGCATGTTCCATTATGTTGGGCTTGCTATCTTTCCACCTCAGCAGGGAGTCTGTTGCCCCTGCTCCTTTGATTGTAGTCATGAGTTCTTGTTCTAAGTACCCCTCCTACCTTCTCTTCAGGCAAATTTGATGAAGTCTACGAAGCGCTAGTTCATGCTCATCCTAATCTTACTGTTTACAAAAAAGAAGAGCTTCCAGAAAGATGGCATTACAAATACAACAGTCGAATCCAGCCCATCATAGCAGTGGCTGATGAAGGGTGGTATATTTTGCGGAATAAGTCGGAAGACTTTCTGTGTAAGTATGTTGCATATTTCTTCCCATTCTGCTTCGTTTTTCATGTTTCACTAAAGTGGAAGCTATGGATAATGCAGCGGTTTTTTTACTAATGTTTTTACTCTCTGCTTCTTGAATGTTGAAGGGACCACATTGTGTCAGTACTTAACTATACCGAAATGCTTTTTTAGCTATTGGTCCTTGATGTATATGAGACATATTAAAGTGTTCCTTAAGGTAGAATTGGGTTCCTATCATCTGTATGTTCTAAATGGAAAGCAGTTGCCTGACAATGGCATCTGCAGTGTGTTCACTACTCTTAGCACCAGATGTGTATCAAAACATGGTTTCTGGTTCTTAAGACAGGTTTGACATACTGATAGTAATCTGAAAATCTATATTGAATCATGCCAGGGAAACTGTTTTAAGGAGCCCTTTAGTGATTTCCTTAGCCATGAGAACGATCTCCACCTTTATATATTCAAATTTTCATGTATTGTGCAGGTAGCTCTTATTTTAGAGCTCGCTCAAAAAAGGACTGTGATTTTTGAGATTTTCATAGTTATCTAAGTTTAAGGAACTCTCTAAAAGTTTTGGTTTGGTGAACTACAGTGACAATAAATTGGTCATCTATTTTTGATAGAAAACGTTTAAAGCTCCTATTTTATGTTATGTTCATCGATTCAACAAATAACTGAATGTTGTCCACTGAAGTCCTTCTCAGCCAGAGTGCCACAAGATAATTAAGCCTTAATGTCCAAAAGCAGTGATTCTCAAAGTGTGTTCCTCAGCCCAGCAGCATCAAGATCAACTGAGAACTTGTTAGAACTACTGATTCTTGGGCCCAACCCAGACCTTCTGAATTAGAAACTGTGAGGGTAGGGCCTAGCAGTCCATATTTTTACCTGGCCACAGGAGTCTCACACACGCTAACGTTTGAAAACGCCTGTCTTTAGACATCTGTTATTAAATACTATCTAGTAAGTCAAGCATTTATGGTAGGGGCTATTGAAAGCCAAAACAAAACATTACAAAACAAAGTCCCTATTCCTGGGAAAGATTTTATATTAGTCATAATTTAATTTTAAATCTGATTTTCTAATAAATGTGACATGGGAGAATTATCTTTGCCTTCATGACTGAGAGTCTAAACGAACACAGCAACCATCCAATCAATTATAAATTATATAATGGCATATAATTTGTGAGATAGTTATTGATTCATTAAGTCCAGCATTATTTTTACTTAAATAAATTCAAAGCAGAATGGCATTTAGAATGACTTCTTTAGATAAATTTTGCCAGGAAAATTTCAAATTACTTTGAGATGACTAGAGGGTCAGTTCATGACTTCCAAGAAATCAGTCAAGGGACTTTTGTGGGGAGGGGAGAGAAGGCTATGTTTTGTGTTCCCATTCCGTATTTCCCTGTAGCAGTTACAGGGAGTAGAGACTGACTTATAGTCATTCCTCTGTCCACCTTTATTTTGTAAATGGAAAACATTTTTTAATCGATACATATTAGATGTACATATCCGGGGCACATGTGATATTTTGCTACAGTCATAATATGTAAAGACGAAATCCCCATCACTTTACATAATCATCGCCATGGTAATAAAACCTATTGGTTTTCTTAGGTTGCTATCTTAATGGCAGTGGCTTCTTTGCCTTGTGTCTTGGTACCATGTAGGCTCTGAAATGTGGCTTTTGTTTTCAATTTTGCATCACTTGATACATGTCAGAAGATTACTGAAGTTTTACTTTGTGTATAGCCACACTAAAGTACATACAATGCTAAGCTGGATCCTGATCTGAGCCATCAAAGTTAAGATGTTCTCCCCTTATATACAAGTACTGACCTTTGTTTTTTAGTAGTGCATTGTAGCTGTAACTAGATATTAGATTTTTGTGGTCACTTTTGTTTTGTCTTTATTCTTTTTCCTCTTTTTTTAGTAATGGCAGAATTTATTGTCTTCATGACTGAGACTAAGAGCATCTTTATCCCTTTATCTTCAGAACAATAATTGGAACATAGTAGGGATTGTACTTGCTGAAAATTAGTTTGATTGAATAGCAAATGCAGTACCTACTATGTTCCAATTATCTGGCTTACTTGGCTCAGCTTTGCTCTCTACTCTTCTTTCTCTGCTGCGTAAGGTAGGGTTGGCTTGGGAGAAAGATTTGTGGTCATTTGAATTTTCATTTCCTGAAGTGAACTGTGATGTTGACAACAGCAGAGATTATTTGTAAAAGATTAATTATTTTTACCGTCAAATTTGATGAAATTCACATTTAAGTTCAGAACTTGACTGTACAGTTATTTCCATTTTGATGCCATCTGGTTGGCTAATTTATTCATGCGTTTTCTCTATGCAGTAGGCAACCACGGTTATGATAATGCATTAGCAGAAATGCATCCAATATTTTTAGCCCACGGGCCTGCCTTCAGAAAGAATTTCATGAAAGAAGCCATGAACTCCACAGATCTGTACCCACTGCTGTGCCACCTCCTCAATATCACCGCCATGCCACACAATGGATCGCTCAGGAATGTCCAGGATCTGCTCAGTTCAGCACCTCCAGGGGCAATTCCTTACACACAGAGTACTACGCTCCTCTTTGGGAGTGTTGAACCAGAATATGAGCAAGAGGAGTCATACCCATATTTCATAGGGGTCTCTCTTGGCAGCATTATAGTGATTGTATTTTCTGTAATTTTCATTAAACATTTAATTCACAGTCAAACACCTGCCTTACAAGATATGCAGGGGGAACTATCTCAACCATTATTGCAAGCCTAATGCTAGCCTGAAGTGGAATTGTGTATTGAAGAGGAGATTGCATAGTTCTGTCGGTGTTTAAAGGTTTCAAGTTCTAAAAAACCAGTTGCAGGCATTTGCAGAAACATCAAGGAATGATTTACATATTTAGGTCACAGTAACATACATACACACAGATAGGCCAAAATAGTCTTACCTGCAAAGGATTAAAAATGTGAGAGTATGTCTCCATTGTTCTCTTTAGTTTAGGGTTAGGTAAAATCCTGCTTTATTTGGACTTGGTACATAAAATGTATATATTCAGCAACTTTGCACTATTTAAAGTACCTTGTACATTGCACTTTAAATTACTCTCCTATTGAGTACTTCTATTTGAAATGCACTTTATGGACAATTATGTCCTAGATCTTGGTTGAAAACAACTTTTTGCACCTGTATCACAAAGTACTACTTATTCACTGTTCTAACTGGATGAAATTTCTAGTGATTCCTGAATAAGGTAGAAATCTATTTCCTTAAATTGGGAGAACAACTAAAAAGTGGCAACTGTTGAAAATTAAATGTGATAAACTTTGTACCTTTAATTTTGGAGAGATGTATTCCCTTGGTCAATTGCATCTGTGGGCATTTCTTGTCATATTTCTTTCCCCAAAACATGTGTTTTCCTTTATTTTTCCCCCACAAAGAGATTGAAATACTGACAGATTCCTTGTCATAAAATTAATTATTGCTATTTCCTGATTAGTCATATTACTCTGATTTTTATAATAATGAAGATACCATGAATATACATTTAATATACATTTCTTTCTTAGGTAGGTCAGCAGCGGCCTGAACCTAAGAGGCTAGGCACCATCTCAGCAATGTTTTTCTTGTCTATAATTATTTGCTTCTTTGAAAACTAAATCATTATTAATAGCATTAAAAATCAAATTAGATAAAACAGTGTTTTGTTTTTTTTTTTTTCTTTTTGGTAGCATGTGGTAACGGAGCACAATCTTTTAGATTTGCACATTTGGAGATCCAGAGTTGGAAAACAGCACAAATCATACTTGGTAAAATATAGGCCACTTAATTCTTGAAAAGAGCCATGTGGAACCTGAAGAAAAAAATTTAGGAAGACCACATTTGAGATGTTCATACTCTACCTAGAACAATGGTAATGAGTGCTTACTGGCAAAAATTAGCAAAAGAGCGCTTATTGGTAACAAGTATTAAAACAGAGGAACTGAGATACATAGCCCAAGACTTACTTGAATATCCACCTGCAAGGTGCTCAGTGGAATCAAGGATGGATCCAAGTCCACAAATAGACTCCTAGCACTGGCTAGTGTTTTTCACTAGCCTTGTCATCTCATCCACCTTCTTTCCAACAACGTAAGGCTGTGCTTTAGATTTCAAAATAGTTAAGTTTGGGAGAACCATGGAGTTACATAGGGTTTCTTAGAGAAAAGAGGAAATCTTAAAACAGGCATGTGGCTAATGAGTAGACAGAATGGTCTAACTACTTTAGAAAGAAAGGACAAATTGGATGTGAAGAACAAAAGTGACAGAGTTAAAAATATAACTGAATTGAAGTCCTTCTAAAATTAGGTGAATAAATTATTTTTTAAGTGCTAAAGCTAAAGGAACATTAGCACCTAATTCTCATTTTATTATAAAACCTCTTAAGAGGATGTAATTGAATAATAGGAAATAGCCTACAGATTTAAAAACTGAACATTTAAATGGTAAAGGGAAGACACTCCCCAGAAGTTTATATTCTGGATTAGACATCCCAGGATACTTGCTTGAGCACTCATGTTAGCTTGCTTTGTAGCTGTTGAGATGTCATTATAATGACTGGAAGATGAAATGAGTCCATTGTAAAACATGACTGTTACAATCTGTCCATCTAAATGATTTGTTGCATTAAAATCATTTTAGAAGGTGCTATTACCTTAGTAGTAAGAAGAAAGTAAATGCTGTAACATTGATGAAAGCATTAAAATTCTGATTCGAAGATTTGATTATTGGATGGTTTCTTTTACTTGCAGATACTTATTTTCCTATAAACTATCACCAGAAGAGTTTATCTGAAGGAAAATAAAATCGTTAACTTTTCTGAAAAAAAAAAAAAAAATCTCATCACTCGTCCTTTGATTGCTTTTTTAGTTGTTTTGATTTCACTACATGTCTTCATATTAGCATATGAAAATAAAACTTAAACTAGCTAATCTTATAAATTGTAAGAAATTACTTTTTAAAATTCAAAGGAATAGAACGCCACTGTGCCCGTCATTTTAGCTCAATATCCTCCACTAGCCATTCTTACATTTATTACATAATAAGATTTTTCTTAGTGTGCATTTCACAATTTCTTGTCCTGGTACCTGCCATTTAGATTTAAATTATTTAAAAAATGCTTTCTGACACTAAGGTAAAACTAGCATCCAAGTAGACTCAGTTTCTTATCAGGGGAATACACTTCCAAGTACTCCCCTTGACCATCTGGTGAAGATAGATAGCCATATTCAGCAATGAGGTATGTAGCACTTTTTCTAAGATGAGTTTACAAACTTAATTGTCAGATCTTGTACTATGGTTCTGATGGCCATTCCAAAAAAAAAAAGAGTTCCAAAATTGCTTTGAAGGGTAGACGAGGCATTGGAATAGTCTTCCCAAGGGGAGTACCTTGAAGGTGACCACAGCGATATTTGGCAATGAGGTATGTAGCACTTTTTCTAGGTGAGTTAATGGACTTAGTTGTCTGACCTCAATTGGTAAGAAAGAAATATTAATAAGACGATCCCTATTAGCAGGTGCATGATTGTGTAGAAAATCCCAAAGATTAAAAAAAAAAAAAAACTCAGATGTTTAGCAAGGTTTCAAAACACAAGATAAACACACAAATTTCAGTCATACTTCTATATACTAACAATAAATATGAAGAAACTGAAATTAAAAATGTTATACTATTACAATCATTCTAAAGGATATTTCATACTTATAAATAAACTTAACAAAATGGAACAGGAACTTGAAAAGTACCAAACACCAATGAAGGAATTAAAGACTTTACTATAAAGACCTACCATGTTCATGAACTGGAAGATCCAACATAGTAAAAATGCCAAGCCTCCCCAAATTAATCTATAGATTTATTGCAATTTGTAGTCTTCAAATCCCCTGCAAAGATTTTAGTAGACAGACACAAACTTAATCTAAAATTTATATCAAAAAGCACAGGCAAGACAAACTTGAATAATACAGCTAGGAGAACCATTCTACTTAATAAATCGTATTGTATAGATACAGTTATCAAGACATTGTGATACTGGCAGAGGGATAGACACATAGATTAATAAACCATAAAAGCAAACCCAGAAGTATGCCCCTATAAATATTCCTAACTGATTTTTCATAAGGATTAAAGCAATTAATGGGGAAAAAAGTCTTTAAAAAATTGACTTAAGAACACTCCCAAACTCTCAAAGAGGAAGAGAAATGGAGAGCAAAAACAGATCATTCTCTCAGAGAACTCTGTGATAATTTGAAGAAAATTAATATTCACTTTATAGGAATCCCTGAAGGTGATGAAGTTGCTTCACAAGGTACAGAGGATCTTCTTCATGAGATTATGAAGGAAAACTTTTCAGACATGCCAAGAGATTCTGAAATTCAGAGAGCAGACAGTTTCAGAACTGTCTAGCACAACTCAACCTGAACAAGATATTTCCTAGGCACATTATAATTAACTTCGCCAAAGTTAAAATGAAGGAGAAAATTCTGCAAGCAGCCAGACGGAAGAAAACCATAACCTATAAGAGGAAGTATAGTAGAATGACTGTAGATCTCTCTGCTGAAAACTTTCCCGCTAGAAGAGAGTGGTCATTGACTTTTAATCTTCTAAAACAAAATAACTTTCAACCCAGGATCTTGTATCCAGTGAAACTGAGTTTCATTTATGATGGAAAAATTAAATACTTTAATGACAGTCATATGTTGAAGAAATTTGCCATAACTAAACCAGCACTCCAGGATATTCTCAGACCTATCCTCCATGAAGACCAGCTCAATCCTCCACCACAAAAGTAAACTCACTCAGAAACTTTTGATCAAATTCCAACTTCCATGTTAGCAAAAGGATTAAAAATGTCCACCAGGCTTTCAAAAAACTCAATACCCAAAATTCTACCAGGCTTATCAATATTTTACAATTAATTTGAATGGCTTAAATTGTCCTCTAAAGAGGCACAGGATGGCTGACTGGATACAAAAACTCAGGCCAGATATCTGCATACAAGAATCTCATCTTACCTTAAAAGATATAGACTTGGGGTGAAGGGATGGTCATCTACATTTCAGGCAAATGAAAAGCAGAAAAAAATCAGGTGTTGCAATTTTATTTGCAGATACAATAGGCTTTAAACCAACAAAAGTAAGGAAAGATAAGGATGGTCACTTCATATTTGTTAAGGGTAACACTCAACATGATGAGATTTCAATTATTAACATTTATGCTAACCAGAATATGCCTCTATTTATAAGAGAGACTCTAACAGACATGAGCAACTTGATTTCCTCCAGCACCATAATAATCAGAGAAATCTCTGATTTCTCACTGCCAAATCTCACTACCAAATCAACACTGCTTTGGCAGTGTTGGATAGATCCTCCAAAAAGAAGGTATGCAAAGTAATTTTAGACTTAAACTTAACCATTCAACAGTTGGATTAACCAGACATTGCATCCTAACAAAACTGAATACACATTCTTCTCATCAGCCCATGGAACATACTCCAAAATTGTTCACATCTTAGGTCACAAGTCTAACCTCAGCAAATTTAAAAGAATAGAAATTATTCCTTGCATCTTTTTGGACCATCATGGACTAAAAGTTGAACTCCATAACAATAGGAATCTGCATACTTATACAAAAATATAGAAACTAACCTTATGCTGAATAATAGCTGGGTCATAGAGGAGATTAAGAAGGAAATTACCAAATTTTTGGAACAAAATGACAATGAAGACACAAATGATCAGATCTTCTGGGATACCACAAAGGCAGTCCTAAGAGGGAAATTTATAGCACTGCAAGCCTTCCTCAAGAGAATAAAAAGAGAGGAAGTTAACAACTTAAGGGGACATCTTAAGCAACTGGAAAAGGAACAACATTTCAATCTCAAACCCAGCAGAAGAAAAGAAATAACCAAAATTAGAGCAGAATTAAATGAAATTGAAAACAAAAGGATTATACAACAGATCAATAAATCAAAAAGGTGGTTTTTCGAAAAGGCCAATAAAATAGATAAACCTTTGGCTAACCTAGCCAGGAAAAAAAGAGTAAAATCTTTAATCTCATCAATCAGAAATGGTAAAGATGACATAACAACAGACTCCTCAGAAATTCAAAAAATCCTTAATGATTATTACAAGAAACTCTATTCTCAGAAATATGAAAATCTAAAGGAAATAGACCAATACTTGGAAGCACGCCACCTTCCTAGACTTAGCCAGAATGAAGTGGAAATGTTGAACGGGCCTATATCAAGTTTTAAAATAGCATCAACTATACAAAATCTCCCTAAAAAGAGAAGCCCAGGACCAGATGGCTTCACGTCAGAATTCTACCAAACCTTTAAAGAGGAACTAGTATCTATATTACTCAAACTTTTCTAAAATATAGAAAAAGAAGGAATATTACCCAACACATTCTATGAAGCAAACATCACCTTGACCCCCAAACCAGGAAAAGACCCAACAAGAAAAGAAAATTATAGACCAATATTACTAATGAATATTGACGCAAAAATATTCAACAAGATCCTAGCAAACAGAATACAACAACACATCAAACAAATTATACACCATGACCAAGTGGGTTTTATCCCAGGCTCTCAAGGCTGGTTCAATATACGTAAATCTATAGATATAATTCATCACATAAACAAATTAAAAAACAAAGATCATATATTCTCTCAATTAATGCAGAAAAAGCTTTTGATAATATCCAGCATCCTTTCATGATCAGAACACATAAGAAAGGGGTATAGAAGGGACATTTCTTAAGCTGATGCAGGCCATCTACAGCAAACCCACAGCCAATATCGTATTGAATGGAATTAAACTGAAATCATTTCCACTCAGATCAGGAACCAGGCAAGGTTGCCTATTGTCTCCACTGCTTTTTAACATTGTAATGGAAGACTTAGCCATCACAATTAGGCAAGAAAAGGTGATCAAGGGTATCCACACAGGGTCAGAAAAGATCAGACTTTCACTCTTTGCAGATGATATGATTGTATATCTTGAAAACACCAGCCATTCTTCTATAAAACTCCTAGAAGTGATGGAGGAATACAGCAGCGTCTCAGGTTACAAAATTGACACTCATAAATCTGTAGCCTTTATATATACCTATAATAGTCACACTGAAAAAAGAGTCAATTACTCTATTCCATTCACAGTAGTGCCAAAGAAGATGAAGTATTTGGGAGTTTACCTAACAAAGGACATGAAAGATCTTTTTAAAGAGAACTATGAAACTCTAAGAAAACAAATAGCTGAAGATGTTAACAAATGGAAAAACATACCATGCTCATGGCTGGGAAGAATCAACATTGTTAAAATATCCATACTACCCAAAGCAATATATAATTTTAATGCAATCCCTATTAAAGCTCCGCTGTCATACTTTAAAGATCTAGAAAAAATAATACTTCATTTTATATGGAATCAGAAAAAACCTCAAATAGCCAAAACATTACTCAGAAATAAAAACAAAGCTGGAGGAATCACACTACCAGATCAGAGACTATACTATAAATCGATAGTGATCAAAACAGCATGGTACTGGCACAAAAACAGAGAGGTAGATGTATGAAACAGAATAGAGAAGCGAGACATAAACCCAGCTACTTACTGTTATTTGATCTTTGACAAGCCAATTAAAAACATTCAGTGGGGAAAAGATTCCCTATTTAACAAATGGTGCTGGGTGATCTGGCTGGTGACCTGTAGAAGACTGAAATTGGACCCACACTTTCACCATTAACTAAGATAGACTCTCACTGGATTAAAGATTTAAACTTAAGACATGAAACTATAAAAATACTAGAAGTAAGTGCAGGGAGAACACTTAAAGAAATCAGCCTGGGTGAATATTTTATGAGGAGGACCCCCAGGCAATTGAAGCAGCACCAAAAATACATTGCTGGGACTTGATCAAACTAAAAAGCTTCTGCACAGCCAAGAACACAGTAAGTAAAACAAGCAGACAGCCCTCAGAATGGGAGAAGATGTTTGCAGGTTATGTCTCTGACAAAGGTTTAATAACCAGAATCCACAGAGAACTCAAATGTATTCAAGAAAAGAACAAGTGATCCCATCTCAGGGTGGGCAAGGGACTTGAAGAGAAACTTCTCTGAAGAAGACAGGCACACGGCCTACAGACATATGAAAAAATGCTCATCATACTCCGGTTTCTCTTCAGATTGTATAAATCTTTTGCCTTTTACTAAAAAATGCTCATCATCCTTAATCATCAGAGAAATGTAAATCAAAGATACTTTGAGATATCATCTAACTCCAGTAAGATTAGCCCACATTACAAAATCCCAAAACCAGAGATGTTGGCGTGGATGTGGAGAAAAGGGAACACTTGTATACTGCTAGTGGGAATGCAAACTAATACGTTCCTTTTGGAAAGATGTTTGGAGAACACTTAGGGATCGAAAAATAGATATGCCATTCAATCCTATAATTCCTCTACTAGGTATATACCCAGAAGACCAAAAATCACGTTATAACAAAGATATTTGTACCAGAAGGTTTATTGCAGCCCAATTCATAATTGCTAAGTCATGGAAGAAGCCCAAGTGCCCATCAATCCATGAATGGATTAATAAATTGTGGTACATGTATACCATAGAATATTATGCAGCCTTAAAATAAGATGGAGATTTTACCTCTTTCATGTTTACATGGATGGAGCTGGAACATATTCTTCTTAGCAAAGTATCTCAAGAATGGAAGAAAAAGTATCCAATGTACTCAGCCCTACTATGAAACCACGTCATAGCTTTCATATGAAAGAATATATGGGGAAAGGGGAGAGGGAGGGGAGGGGAGAGGATGGGTGGAGGGAGGATAATTGGTAGGACCACACCTACGGTGCATCTTACAAGGGTACATGTGAAATTTACTAACGTAGAATATAAATGTCTTAACACAATAACTCAGAAAACACCATGAAGGCTAGGTTAACCTATTTGATGAAAGTATTTCAAATTGTATATAAAACCAGCACATTGTACCTCATAATTGCATTAATGTATGCAGCTATGATGTAATAAAAAAATTGACTTGAACCTCAACCTAAGTTTTACATCTTAAATAAAATATAACTCAAAGATTATCATAGACATAATAATGAAACTTGTAGAAAACAATATAGAAGAAAATCTTCATAACCTAGAGTGAGAAAAACTTGTCACCAAAAGCACAATGTATAAAAGAAAAAATTGGTAACCTGGACCTTATCAAAATTAACTCTTTTTGTTCTTTGTCCATGAGAAGAAGTTAAAAAGACAAGCTAGAGACAGAGAGAAAGTATTTGCTTACCACATATCCAAAAAAGAACTAATCTGTAGGATATAAAGAACTCTCAAAATTCCAAAGTAAAATACAAATAATCAAATTCAAAAATAGGAAAGAGATAGGAAGAGACGTTTTACCAAGGAGGATATATAGGTGGCTAGTAATCTTACGAAAAGTTGTTTAACATCATTAGCCATTGGGAAATGTAAATTAAAACCACAATAAGATGTCACTACAAATCTTTCAGAACAACCAAAATAAAAAAATAGTGGTGACATTGGCAAGGATGCAAAGGAACACTTATATATTGCTACTGGGAATGGGAAATGGTATGGTCATTCTGGAAAACAGTTTGACAGTTTCTTATAAAACTAAACATGTGACTCAGCATTTGTACTTTGGACATTCATACTAAAGAAATGAAAACTTACATGCCCACCAATAACCTGTACACAAACATTCATAGCAGTTTTATTTGTGATAGGAGAACACTGGAATCAGTCCAAATATCCTTTAATTCATTGAGTGGTTAAACAAACTGGGATACAAATATGCCACGAAATACTGCTCAGCAATAACAAAGAACAACTTTTTTTGATACATGGAAAAACCAAGGCCAAAAAGGTATATATGGGAAAGTTCCATTTATATATGACAGTATTGAAATGACAGAATTTTAGAAGTGGAAGGGGATTATAAAGGGCTAACACACGAGATTCTTACAGTATTGGAACTATTCGAAAACTATTCAGTATACATTAGTCAGCTCCAGTTGCCATAACAAAATACCTTAGACTGGGTGGCTTAAAAAATAGACATTTGTTTCTTACAGATCTGGAGACTGGTAAGTCCAAGAAGAAGATGCCAGCAGATTTGTTTCCTGGCGAGGGCTCTCTTCCTGGCTTGTAGACAGGTGCCTTCCCACTATACCCTCACCTGGCCTATTGGGGTAATGCTTGCACAAGTGCCAGGCATGATCTCGTAGGCACCCAATGCTACAGTGTCGGAGCCAGGCAACACTTCCTCTAGGCCAGGAAGAAAGGTACTAAGCATTGTCAGGTCACCAAAGCCAGAATGAAACTAGAGGGAGAATTGGGCTGAGTGGATTTCAGGATTCAGTGGATTTCATGTATGGGTTTAACAAAGGCGATGAATTCTGTACATCTGTCTATCCTTGTGCCAATACTATATTGCCTTACCCATTCTCATTTTATAATAGTTCTTTGTCGAAGCTGCTCCAAGGAAACAGCCAGGATGCAGATTAAAAGTACAAGCTTGCAAGAGGTGAGGCTCACAGAGGTGCAGGAGATCCTCAAATAACCCTTATAGTAGCTATTTATTGAGGGGAATAACAGGTGTGAAGAGTGCTGAGTAATGACCTACAGGAGCTATGTGTTTAAAGACCACAAAAAGGAAACTACGGGCTTTCTCCACAACTCCCACAATGAAGTACCATAAGATGTTTAAGGTTTAACACCTGCTTACTGTCGAGTAACTGATCTTAGCTCATTCCAGAATACTGAGTTCCTAGGGGCTTGCCTCCAAGTTGCAAGATTTCTCTAGGCTTGCCAGGAGAATGTCTGCTCTCAGCGTTTCCATTGATGTGTTAAGAACCGGTGACTGTCCTTGGAAGCATGATGTTTATTCCTCCACAGTTCTTGACATCTAATAGAGTGTGTCATACCATTTTTTTCAAAATTGCCTTGGCTCTTTGCATTTCTACACAAATTTTAGAGTCAACTTATGCAGTTCCATAAAATATAAATAAAAGTTTGCTGGAATTGCTTGCTTGCAATAAACAGTTTGGAGAGACTTGTCATTTTTACAAATATTGAATCTTGCAACCTATATACATGATATAGCCTTCTGTTTATTTTGGTCTCCTTAACTCCTCTCAATGTTTTACAGTTTTCTATGCAAAGATTCTGCATATATTTTGTTATATTTATTCCTAAATATTTCATGCTTGCTGATATGTGTACCAATGTAAATGTGTTTCAATATTCAAACTGCTTTCTGCTGAAATATACAAATACCCTTAAATTGTGCAAATTTACTTTATATCCAGAAAGTTTGTTGAACTCACATATAGTTTCTGTAAACTCCTTTCTTAAATGTAAATTCCTTTCTTTTTCAATCTTTTCTCTCTCCCTGTCTCTCTCTGTCTCTCTCTCTTCCTTTCCTTCCCTTTCCCTTTCTTTCTTTTCTCTCTTCTCTCTCTTTCTCTTCCTTTCTTTCTGGAGGCAGGCTCATTTTGTTGTCTGGGGTAGAGTGCAATTTCCTCATCACAGCTCACTGCAACTTCAAACTCCTGGGCTCAACCACTCTGCCTCAGTCTCCTAAGTAGCTAAGACTGCAGGCGCACACCACCATGCCTGACTACTTTTTCTTTTTTTTTTTGCAGAAATTGGGTCTCAGGCTAGTCTCAAACTCTTGGTCTCAAGCAATCCTCCTGCCTTGGTCCCTCAATGTGCCAGGATTATAGGCGTTGGCCACCATACCCAAGCAAGAAGGCAGATTTTTTTGTTTGTTTTGAGACAGAGTCTCACTATGTTGCCCTGGGTAGAGTGCTGTGGCGTCACAGCAAACAGCAACCTCAAACTCTTGGGCTTACACAGTTCTCTTGCATCAGCCTCCCAAATAGCTGGGATTACACACAATGCAGATTTTTTATGTATACTGTCATGTCATCTGTGAGTATAAGTTTTATTTTTCAATACTTATTTCTCTTGCCTTATTGAACTTCCAGGACCTCCAGTGCTATGTTAAATGTAAGTGGTAAGAGTGGATATCCTTACCTTGTTCTCCTGAATTTAGGAGAAGGGCATTTGGTATTTCATCATTCAGTATATTCACTGTAGCTTTGTTTTGTTTTGCTTTGTATTTTGAGTCAGAATCTCAAGCTGTCACCTTGGGTAGAGTGCTGTGGCGTCATAGCTCACAGCAATCTCCAACTCTTGGGCTCAGGTGATCCTCTTGTCTCAGTTTTTTCTATTTTTAGTAGAGACGGGGTCTCGCTTTTGCTCAGGCTGGTCTCAAACTCATGAACTCAAGCTATCTACCTGCCTTGGCCTCCCAGAGTGCCGGGATTACAGGCGGGACCCACCATGCCCAGCCACTTTTTTTATAGATGCCATTGATCGTCTTGAAGATGTCCCCCATTATTCCAAGTTTGATCAATTTGTTTGTATAAATAAGTAGGTTTTGAATTTTGTCAAATGTTTTCCTACATTCATTGATCTGACAGTTTTCCTTTTTTCTAATATAAAGAATAACATTGATTTTCAAAGATCAAACCAATACTGCACTCCTGTGATAAACTCCACTTACTAATGTGTCATATCATTTTGAAATGCTGTTGGGTTCAACTAGATAATATTTTGCTAAGGATTTTTGTTCATAGGGATATTGGCCTATGATTTTCTTTTAGTATCTTTTCAGGAATTAGTGTTACACTGGCCTTAGAAGAAAAGTTAGAATGTGTTTCTTCTTTCTCTATTTTCTGTAAAACTGGTTCAGTTTTCCCTCAAGTGTGTGATAGAACTAACCAGTGAAATTACTTGGACTACAGGCACCGTCACCACATCTGACTTAAAACATTAGCTTTATGTGGCAAGTATAAACTGATATCCAAATCTGACCATTATTAAAAAAGAAGCGTTATTGCTTTTGAGACCTTACACTTTTTATATACTAATTTACAACTATCCCTCTCTTTAAATATAGAAATTATGTATGTTTTAGTTTTCTCTTTGTCTATTGGAGTCGATTTTATTCAACAATATTTTCCTAGGAAATGACTCATTTCATTTTTATTTTCAGGTTTGATCCAAATAAAGTTGACTCCTATGGGGTTTTTAAAAAATATTCTGTTTTTTAAAAAGATCTGAGCTTTCTCTCCTTCTACCACCCTGGCCCAGCCTCCTTTTGATGAGGTAGCACCTCAGCCCTCAGCTGCCTCTTCATTACAGGTGCCGTTGAGGACTCACCTTTGTGGTTTTAGTCCTTCCAAATCTTGGCTTCTTAATTGTTCACTTTCTTGGAAATTCCTCAGTGCCTAAACACAGTTATTTTATCTGTATACAGATTTTCTAGTCCTCAGCAAGAGGGTTGGCTTGAGTTACATGGTCTACTATTACTGGAAACAGAATTACTACATAACTTTAAAATTATCAAAAAATGTAAAAACTTTACAGAAAGTTTTAAGTGTAAAAAACATATTCACTCTCCTCAGTGAATTCAAAGAATACATCAATAGTACTGTGTCTAATCCATAGGAACTCCTTATAAAATATGTACTTGAATAGTGGGGTTATCAAGATTTGTTTGGGGGTTCTTTGATTCTTTCCATCACCCCTGTCTGTGATGGTGGGTTTAAGCACGGTGGATATGAAAAGAATAAAAGAATGTATATTAGGTGACCAGCACTTCAGATCTTTAACACAAGAGGGAGGTCTGAACTAGAGACAGGAATTTGTAAATCATCATCATGATCTGTCACTGGAGAAGTTTTCTAGGTTACTAACCGTGGAAATGAGATTTCAGAGGTCAAATATATAAAAGAAACTATGTGGAAAGATAGAAGGCCGGCATGGCAGTTTGGCGTGTTCTTGGGGTACAGACTCTGCCTTTGTCCCCCAGGTAATCATGACATGGGACATGAATCAGAGGAGCTGGTTATTAAAATACCAGCCAATTACCTGTATGCACTTCAAACATTAGGATAAAGAATTGGCATGTTTGTGTGCAAGAGGACCCCAGGACCAAACGGAATCATCTGCAATGTCACATATCCTCAAGCAATGGCTGGGGAGGGCGGTGTACGCACTGGCAGAGGGTAGAAGATATGTAATGATACACAAACACGGTCCCCACAAGGCAAAGCTGGCATCCAAACTTCAGGAAGCACAGGACCTGGAAAATGACTCTGGATCCAAGGATCTCAGGAGCAGGTGTCAAACCACGAGTACACTCACACATCAATATGTTAGTATGTTAAGTTTTGCCATTTTTTAAAAAACTCCCTTCCAGGGTAAGTACCTTTTATCCTTGTTTTCTTAGCAGTGTTCCCTGAATATCAAGGTAGGAAATTAATCAATTACTACTTTTATAATCAGCTTTTCCAAACCTTTTCCCTTCTACTGTAGGCCAATAAATTATAGTTCTGGACTCTACACAATTTATCTTGGTTTTCTTTCCAATAATGTCCTTAAGAAGAATTGCATATTTGCAGTTTTTTTAAAAATGTGGTTGAATCTTACACACTTAATCTGGATTGGGGAAAAAGAACTGTGATGAGTACCTGTGTGGGTTTTTGCAATACTTCTAAGTTGTGATAACATCTGGTGCAGTGTATATATGTATATATATATATATTTTTAATATATATGTATATACATTCAAGGTGACAAATTTAAAAAAAAAATTACCAATGAAACCACACTTTAAGTTTAATAATTACAGTAAAAAATTTCTGGTAGATTTTATTTGCATAAAATGTTTAAATCATAAAATCACAACTACAAATTAATTATAGTCTAAATATATTTTACTTTAACAAATTCTTTTAAAGCATATTCATTTTATTTATATAGTATTTTAAGAATTAACAATAAACATTTTTCATCTCATCTCTGTGCTTCATTTATAACTTTATGTATTAACAATAAAGTAAAACCTTCCAAGTGAAAAGAATTAGATAATTCCTGAAAGTTTATCAGACAATGGGCAAGAAAGGAAGATACCCAAGAACAATCCAAAGGCATTTTATTCTTTCAAAGTTCCAAGAATTGATCTGCAAATTCTTACACCAAACCTAAAAAAATAATACTACAAAGCCTATAGCACAGAGCATTGAAATATTTTTTATTCTATTGCTGTTTACTGGAAGAACTTTTACATTAATAACAGCAGAACTCTCCCTATATCACATGTAAAGTACTTATTCTGAATTAATTCACTGAATTAACAAAAGACACTCAAAAATCTTCTATTACTTTGGAGTATTGTATAAACAAACATTTCTTGGAGCCAAATACTTTCTACCACCCTGAAAACATAGCAGCATATTATTTATTTAGCAAAATTCACACCAAAAAGCTTCATATAATAGTTTCACTAAAAGATTTTCCAAGTGTTCTACAGGAGTAATTTTCTTTCTTTCTTTTTTTTTTTTTGTAGAGACAGCGTCTCACTTTACCGCCTTCGGTAGAGTGCCATGATGTCACAGGACTCACAGCAACCTCCAGCTCTTGGGCTTCCGTGATTCTCCTGCCTCAGCCTCCCGAGCAGCTGGGACTACAGGCGCCCGCCACAACGCCCAGCTATTTTTTGGTTGCAGTTCAGCAGGGGCTGGGTTTGAACCCGCCACCCTCAGTATATGGGGCTGGCGCCCTACTCACTGAGCCATTTTCTTAAACATAAAATGAATTAACACAAAGCCCAATATAACATATAAATTATACTGTGATTAAATAAATACTATTGTTCTTGTCCCATCAACATATACTTTAAAAAATTTACCTAATTTAAAATTAAGGTTGATATTTTGCGAATGGAAGACAAGAAAAATAGACAACTATCTTGTTGACAGGGTTAAGACACTGACACAATCTCTCTTCCTATTTCATTCTATTTAAACTTCACTAGTGGGCTGGATGCCACGTATAGATTCCTGATATTCACAATCACCAATTAAGCTAATGCAATCACTAACACTCACACTACCACAAGTACCACAAGTATAAAATATCCTAGTATTTTAGACACTTCAAAAATATCTACTACTTTAAAAAAAAAAGCTTTAAATGTGTCAGTTCTATTCCTTTCATAAAATGGAAATTAAAGTAAAATGGAGCTTTTCTTATTATTTTGTTCAAATCAGCTCATAACCTTTACGATAACTGCTTTATGTATGGAAGAAATCAGAAGTAAAAATTTTCAAAAGACAGAATTAGTCCTATTGGTTTTATTTCATTCACTCTGCTGTTCTTAATACAGTCACTTATGGCCAATGCATGGATGATTTATGCAGGATGGGGAGATGTGTCTCAAGAACCCCAAATATAATTGGCACCAACTAGGCTCAAGAAATTACAACGGAATGAGCTATGTGTGACAACTGGTACCACTGTTCTTTACCATCACAGATAATCGACATTTACCTGGCTGCATGCTTGTTGTAGTTCTGTATTGGCAAAAGTTGCCAACTTTATTTTATGTGGTCAAAACTTGAAAGATCACACCATTGATATTAATTGCTTGCCTCTGGTGCTGACAAATGGTCTTAAGCTTAACTTTCCCTCTACTAAATATAATCTAATCTGCTATCCAACTCAATTTCTTTATATTCATTTTGATTATTAGAAGGTACCACCTAGCAAAAGTAGGATGACACTTCTTCACAACAAATCCTTAGCTCTGAACAAACATGTTAAAGACATGAGCAGAGTGATTATTTCTGTGATTAAATACTAGAGGGAAAAGAAAAGCAGAGCAGCGCTGAGGCCATTCTGCTGTAATACATGAATGGCATAAAGGATCAGAAGATACTAAATCACATTTTAAATTTCTTAACTACTCTATAGCCAAAAAAGTAAGAAGTAAAGTCCCAAAAGTAAATAGAAAAATCTTCATTCCTTACTCTGATCCAATCAAAATCAGATTTGTACTTGGGTCATAAATTTTTCTATAGCACTAGTATAACTAAGGTTACAATAAACAACCTAAGAAAGTTAAATGGTAACAAAAACTAATGAATTTTTAATGTTATGATTTTAGGTTGTAACTGAGGAGAAAGTAAACAAACATGAAGTGCAAAAATAACCTTTCCTGAGAGCTGTGTTCTGTGGAAATGCGGAAGCCTGGCCACAGCCCACCTTTGACCTCCTTCCATAATAAGTCACAGGATGCCTGCACACCTACACATGTACACACTTGTACACACACACACAAACTAAATAACTTATACACAAAGGCATTATGCACAAATGAAGAAAAGTGCTTTTCTCTACTTTCTTCTGAATTTCTTATTTGCAATAATCTTCAAAAGATTTAACTTTTGAGACTTCGATAACTTAAGACACAATGGTGACAGCTCAGGTTTGTACCACATGTCTTAGTTGGTTTTGTGTTTTAATAGCTTCCTTTAAAATAATTTCTTCAGATGCTACATCTTTTCTGCCTGGTTAATCAATTTTATTAACCATCACAGAGAATTTCCTACCTCAAGAGGTTACTTGGGATATAAACTAATTAGACATAAATACAAAAATATAGAAAACATGTTCTCCCTGATACACAAAATTCATGAATTGTATCAAGATTTCTGTCATTTTGTTTACAAATATATACATTTATTAGAGAAGCATGCCTACTAAATTTTTATGTGTTTCATTTAAGGATGTATCATAGCTTCAATGCAAAAAAAAAAAGAAAAAAAAGGAAGGCAAAGGGACGTATTTTTCTCAAAAGCTATTTTTAGTTAGAGACATAAATGGTGTTAACTAATGATTTACTAGCAATTTTGCTATAGTCAAGGGTTATTTGCATTAGCAAATTCACCAAAGAAAACACAAGGAAAAACAAAACAAAATAATTTTAGCATGCTTGTTCTTTGTCTTCCAAAGTATTCTTTTTCATAGTTGCAATACCATTCCATGGATGAATCCTTAGTTTTGTGATTCATCAAAGACACTTTGTACAAACCCCAACACGTGTTACTCAATTAAAGGATCATCATCATCATCTTGTAGCTGAAGTCGGGAGAACGGACGGGGTGCAGAGAGTCTATTCTGCATGATTATGATGAGGCACGTTAGCATGGTTAACACCATGAGTGCACCGATAACAATCCCAATGGCTTCTGGGAGATTAATGCACCACTGGTCAACTAACAAGCACTTAGTATGACTAAAGGTTCCATTGTTGGGATGTGGTTTTAATCCCAGGATGTGGCACATCATTGGATAGATATCTACAATGTTCATTGTGCTTTGCTTGTAGCCTTTGTGAAATGCGGGTCCATGGGCAGCTAGAAATGGATGCATACTTTGCAAAGAATTATCATAACCATGGTCACCTACTGAAAAAGAACAAAATGACATTAGTAAATAAGACCATCCCTTTTACTACAAAATAACTCTCTTCTAGTGTATGTACACTAGATTACTATTAAGATTCTGTTTAGTTGGACCAAACAGGGGCCAGAAATAAAAATCTCTTACTTCTTCAACTGTGCCACGTCTCCTATTTCACACACCCACACTGTTTTTCCCAGTCAGTCATGGTCTTAGACTTTAACATTACTTCATAACCTGATGTACTTAACTTTTAGCCCAGGTTCCACTTACAACACCTGTCAATCTCTGTTTGCAAAAGCTACTGCAAACAGCACAAGTGAAAGAGTGGTCAGGCTGAGGGTCCTGTACAACTGGGGAGAGCAGAAGTGAGGAAGAAGGGGAAAGAGGCTCACCTGCAGCCTTACCTACCTTAATTGCTCCTGTGATAAGTGGCAGGAAGACATAATGTATTACTGGTTTAATTATAGTCAATAAACATCCTAATATCTGGAGGGCCAGACCACTGAAAATGTTATAGAAGGGATTCTTGTACTGAATGTGAAGTTTAACTTCACATGACTAGAACTTGTAACGCCAGGAAAATTCTGACTCAAAGGAAAACATGTGATGGTCTCTAATATAATTCCAATACTAGATTGCTCATTTTTAGCTTTATTTTAACAAAGACTGCTTTGAAGGTACACTAGTTGCATTTAATAAGCTCTCACTTTCATATTTTAACTGAGTGATGAGTATATTGATATTTTTGTATTCTTTAGTTGTATATTTGAAATATTTCACAATAAAAATAAGTATGACCAATATGACAGAAAGCAGAATATAACAATACATACAGATATTATGATTTCTATGTTAAAATATGCATTGTTTGTTATGAAAAAAGACTAGATTGTGGAAGACTCTCATAATTTACATTTGTTTGTATTTCTGTATTGAGGGATTATGGATAGTTAATGTTCTCTTTTCTATGCTTGTCTTTATTTTCAAAGTTTCAGTAATGAGTATATAAAATAAAATAACATAAATATAGATAACACACAAACCCCACAGACCCTGATGCTTCTGTTGATGTAGATCAGGAATCTGTAAACTATAGCCCAAGGCCACATTCAGTCCTCCACCTGCTTTTGCAAACAATTTTGCTGGAACACCCATTTCAATTTGTTTCCATAGGTCCCTAGCCACTTCCACACTAAGAAGGCAGAGTGGAGTACCTGAGACAGAGATTGGCTGGCCCACAAAGCCTAAAATGTGTACTATCTGGCCCTTCACAGAGAAAGTTTGCTGACCCCTGCTACAGACTACAAAATCAGACTTTTTTAAAAAGCATTTAAATTGAATGGAAAAGTCAGCTTTAGTTGAGGTGATCTGTACCTCCCTCCATACATTTTTCTCAGTTCTAGAAGAGATTATGACATATCTATTTTGTTTACACGGATTTTGTTTGTTTATTCTGCAGTTGTTGCCCAGTATTCTAAATAACCATAGCATTCAGGTAAACGATTTTACTGTTAGGGAAAGGCTTAAGATTACTCAAACAAAATTTTTAAACATAAACAAGAAAAGAACATTTGAACTAGCTAATCTCTCCCCTTGTACTTTTACTTTTTCTCTTTTGTTTCTTTATTTCGATTTTCTACAGATCAAGAGAACTAATCCTGAAAATTACTGATAGTAACTGCACTTTTGGTAAGAAGGTGAAAGTATGAGTTCCCCCTTAAGGTTACCTACCCTTCTATCTATCCTGAAATCGTGGTACTGTATACTGCTAGCAAATGATGACCTGAGAATGATCTAGCTAGAAATTGAATTACTCTGTGTAAACATCTCTGAATCAAAGTACCTTCTTAACAGCACAGTATCACAGTGTGTGATGTGTCCAAAGAATACAACAGAAAAATCCTAAATAAATACTTACATTTTTGTGAGGATTTATTCAGCACAATTGTCCAGCCTTCATCAGCAACCAAAATAATAGGCTGAATTCGATCATTATGTTGGTAATAAAATCTGTTAGGAATGTCTTCTTTGAGATAAACATTCATGTGAGGATGACAGCTTTTCATTTTATCATAAACTACTGTTCTATCTGAAAGAAAAAGGGAACAGTAAAGGAAAATTATGTTTGACTGATAAGGAAAAAGTATGCATAACTAAAGTGGAATAATCCTATACAATGTCAACTACCAATATCGCTTTATTCTTAAAAAACAGCACTAATAACATGACAGTGTGGAGCACTGATACACTTTCTGCAAGCATATTTCATTATGTGAATTATCCAGGTGAACTTTTACAGACAGAAGGTAATTTTCATGTTTAGTTTCCTAAGTATACAAACTAATTACATTACTACTAATTACTAATTCTATGATCAGCAAGAAAGGTATCTCACACTAAAATCCAAGACGGTTAAGGATAAAATTTTCCTTTTTTCCAACAGTGTGAAAAATCAGGAAATATATCAATAAGCAAAGAAATAATAGCTTTGAATGCAAATCGTAAGGTGCCCAAAACTTGAAATTTGGGGAAAAAACATAAAATCCAACTCTGAGTAAGTATGAATATATGGTCCTGGACAAAAAATCAGAACTCTACTCCTATATAACTCTCCCTCCTCTATCAACTGCCCCTTTCAAATATCCCTCGGCTAAAAGTTTACTTACTTATTTTGGGAAGTATTGCGGCAACTGGGCTCAAATCTATAAGAGTGTAGCTTGAATTATTGATGCAGAGATCCAAATTTATCACTCTGTCCTGAGAACACTGGGTCATCCCATGATCACTTGTAATGATCACATTAAGATTTTCCCATAATCCTAACATCTTGAGTTTTTGGACTAAGCTGCCAATAAGATCATCTACTTCTTTCAACACCCTGCGCATGTTTTCTTTATCTTCAGGTCCGTATTTGTGGCCACTTGCATCTGGTTCTTCCCAATAGAGTGTTGCAAAGGTGACAGGTGGGCTCGAATTGTTTAGCCACATAGTGATATTATTTAGTCTCTCTTCAAATGACACTGAGGAGCTATAATTCATAAAATAGGAAGGTGTGGTGTTATGAATGGATACATCAGTACCAGGCCACATAGCAGCAGCACTTGATCTGTTCTCCTGAAGCTGATTGGTCACCCAGATAGGGACAGCCTCGTTCCACCAAAAAGGATCCTTGTCATTAGAGTCAGAAAAATGTTTCTTTGTGACTACATCATACATGGAATTAGCAACAATGCCATGGCTTTCTTCATATAAACCCGTCACAATGCTGTAGTGGTTTGGAAATGTTTTTGTGATAAAAACATTTTTAACATGCTCTACCAAGATACCTTCTTTAATAAAATTTTGGAGATGAGGAAATTCATAGTTCTTCAGATAGTCAGCTCTGAAGCCATCGAAGGACACCAGGAGTAATGTGGGTGGCAAATCACCTCTACAAGCTGTTACAAGTCCAGAAAACAAAAGTATCACTAGTAACTTCATAGTGAACGTGCTGAAGGACAGCAATCAGGGTTCCTAAAATACAAAAACACAGGTCTAAGTAGTCATGCTATTTGATTTGGATTAAGTTTCAGAAATTAGCCAACAGAAAGAGAACCAACATTTATAAACATTTTATATGCCAGCTTTACCTACATTAATTTAAAAATTAAATAATTTCATTTATTTAAAGATAACTAAATAAAGCTAAAATTCAAAAAAAAAAAAAGTACTTCTCTTGTCTCATTTCCTATTTATACACGTCGTGCCCCACCCTTCACACTCTGAAGGAAAAAGGGGCCATTCCAATACTCCACATACATACTCCTGTTTTCTGTCTCGCTCAGCTGCAGCAACAGAAATTATTTCTGAACACTTAATAATAATAACAGACGAAGAAACAAAAATGATTCTTTTGTACCAAATACACATGATCTCAGGCTTTCAGAGGCTCCAGAGAGGGAGATATTTCTAGTTTAATGAACAGTATCCCAGAGTTCCTTTAACCCACAGAAATGGTGGAAATTCTATCATACTGGCTCATTGCCAGAGCTTGTTGAAAAATACTGACATAGGCTGGGCACAGTGGCTCACGCCTGGAATCCTAACACTCCGGAGGCCAAATTGGGTTGACTGGCTAAGCTCAAGAGTTTGGAGGCCAGCCTGAGCAAGAGTGAGGCCCTGTCTCTAAAAATAGCCAGACATTGTGGCAGGCCTCTGTAGTCCCAGCTACTCGGGAGGCTGAGACAAGAGAATCACTTAAATCCAAGAGTCTGAGGTTGCTGTGAGCATGACACCACGGCACTCTACCAGGGGTGACAAAGTAAGATTCTGTCTCAAAAAACAAACAAAACAAACAAACAAAAAAAAAAAACTGGCTTAGAAAAGGCAGTAAAAAAAAAAAAAAATGCTATTTGACAAAAAGGCCTCACTTAGCCTGCACCTATTTACATGAGGTTAACTAACAGACAAAGCCTAGGAGGGACGTGGACACCACAGTAACTTCTGAAGAAATCGAACAGCTGCTGAACCGCACTTCATCATCAGATCCTTCTTAAACTTCCCTTTTACTGTCAAAGACACAACTATTCTCCCTAATTCCCGCGCTCAGAGCTGTCCCATTGATTACAAAAAGTGCTGTCCCCTAACAAGTCTCCCTGCCTTCAGTCTCTATCCACTTTGGTCCCTAAGAAAATAGAACATGTGATATTGGTAGGATGATTAGCTTCAAATGGGCAGGATGCCTCTTTCATTACAAGAGGAGAGGAGGAAGGCCGGGGAGCTGACGGGTTTGAGGGCTGGAGGTGAAGACAGCAGCATTCTTCGTGTGGCTGGAGGTGGGGTCAATTACTGAGAGGGAGTCAAGTGGTGAAAGGTTTAGAGATTTGAGAAACACACAGAATGTCTGAAAAGGTCAACGCAGACGGCGGCAGAGAGTAAAAGGAAACAGCAGGGTCAGCGGGCAGTGCTCACGGCTGTCTAAATTTTCATAGCAGCACACTTGATTGGTTTTCCCCAGCAACTTGCCTCCCCGGCACAGGCTAAGAATTAAATAGGCAGCGGGATCTTACCCCAGCCGGAGATTCTGCCAGAAACTGAAGGATGACTAAGGGAGCTGAAGATGCTGACTAAAGAGCAGCTGAAATTTGAGCTATGGCAGCAGTCCCCAACATTTTTGGCACCAGGGGCTGTTTTCATGGAAGATCATTTTTCCACAGCCAGGGGTAGGGTGGGGATTACATTTATTATGACTTTATTTTTATTATCATTACATTGTAATATGTAATGAAATAATTATACAACTCGCCATAATGCAGAATCTGTGGGAGCCCTGAGCTTGTTTCCCTGCAGCTGGACAGTCCCATCCTGTATTTGTATCACCACCTCAGCCCCACCTCAGATTCTCAGACACCAGATTCTCATAAGGATGCACGCCCTCGATCCCTTGCACATGCAGTTCACAGCAAGGTTCATGCTTCCCTGGGAATCCAATGCCAGCAGTGAGCAGACAGGAGCCGGAGCTCAGGCAGCATGTGAGCAGTGGGGAGCAGCTGTAAATACAGACGAAGCGTCCCTGGCTCACCGCTGCTGCCTTCCTGCTGTGCAGCACTGTTGCTGACAGGCCACAGACCAGTACCGGCCCAGGTCCTGGGCTCGGGGACCACAGAACTATAGCATCTAAGCTGAAACTGATAAGAGTATGTGAGAAGTAGAGAGGTTTTTGGATTGAAGGTTCTGATGAAGTCAAAGAACTGATGTTTTCAGATGAACTTTTAGGGCAAGTTGCAAAGAGACGGGGTTGTGGTCAGAGTGAAAGGACTAAATTAATCATTTCAGGGTAAGAAGATGCTGGGTATGGGTATGACCACAGGGCACCTTGAGGCCCCAGGTGAGAGCAGCAGCTAATACAGTTACCAAGTTCACGCACCATTATTACGCATTCTTCGTTCCCTCAACTAGACTGCAAATGCTTGAAGACCGAAACTTTCCCTCTTTCTTTCTAACATACCACCTAGATGACCTGTATACTTGCAGTCACTCAAATACTTACTAGTTTAAGCTGTGATCCTCTAAAAAGAACAGTGACTTAAAACCAAAAAGACCAAAGGCACAGAATCTATTTGTGAGGATCTCTGGGTTTGGAAAATTGCTAACTTTTTAAACTGAGGTAGATGCTTGGTTTGCTGGTGCTACTCAAGAAGCCAAAAACCATGCAGAGCAACAAAATCAAACCACCTCTCTAAAGGACAGAGCAACACTCCTACTGAGTGGCAGAGGAAGAATACGGGCACTTCGGCAGACACAGCCCCAGTCACACCTCAGCCATTTCAGTTACCAAGAATCTTGTGGTACTTACCTCTTCATCCAGGATTTTGTGCCCTCTGACAGTGTTTATGCACAACCTAGCTTCACATTCTCCCTCAGATGGTCTTAACTGAGTCTGACCAGATGGTATCATGCCAGTTGCTGCCCTAGGTTCCAGCAATTTTAGAACTTGTGTCAAGGGCATACAGGCCTCTGTGAAAGCTTGGGGTGAGTGGATTCCCTGGTTTCTTTCTGAGTATAGCTACTTCTCCTTACTCAAATACTTGTTTCCAATAACAGAGTAAAAACAGTAAATAGATGGCAAAGTATCTTCTCATGGAGAAAAGATACTCCGAAATCTACTTTTAAAAAATAGTCTTTATTTACTGCGCTGGCTCTCTCCCTGGATAATTATTCTACGCGGTCAGCCAATCCCCGTGCACAAACAGTTTTGCCGCGAGTCACATCTGATGTATGTCAGACCCGTCTTTAGTTTCTTAATCCTTTAAAACAGCTTCCCCATCCTCTCAGTCACACAGAGGTCTCCCATGTACACCCCATCAGTGGATGCTCCAGGAAATTCTATCCCCACATCACATAAGACAGCCTGGTAGACACGAGCATCACTGATGGAGCTTCAAAGTGCAGCTGTCCAGTTGCTACACCTGGGAGATTCTGATCCAGTCATCCAGGGGAAAGGCCAGGAACCTGCTTATAACAAACACTTACACCAGCTACCTACTCTCCCTCATCTCTCCTGCTGCAGTATTTCAAGTCCTCATTTCCTCCTGTCCAGAGCATTTTTGTGTTTCAACTCACCTTTCCCACCTTGGTCACCTTTCCCTTTCTTACCCAACATCTGCTGCCACCTTCATCTTCCTGGGCACAGCTTTATTTGTTGACACTCCAACAAAAAAAATATTCAAAGGGTCCCCCTACCTATATAAAAATTCCAAATACCTCAGCTTGGCATTCAAGCCTCCCTAATATCCAGGCCCAACCTGTATGCAAATTATTACGACATTATGACAGAAATAGCTGCCAACTTTAATTTCATTCACCACCCCCTGCTGTTACAATCTTTCTGAAATTGATAACGACATGTAAAAGATAATCATCATTCACCCTGGTGACTTATAATAGCTCTTCAGTAATCGTTTGTGTTTCTAGAATATCTTAAAGTTACTTATCACACATGAAGTCCTGCTCCGCAAACACTCTTCTAGATCATTTTTAAAAAATCGTTCAACAAATATCTAACTAAGCCCGTAAAGCTAAAACACGCGTATGCGCCATGTATCAAGGGACAAAGGCTTTATGCTTTTCAAATATATACTACTCATATGCGGATAGGAACATAAACAAGTAATAATAAATCAGGCTGTCATCCTGGAAAAAAGAAAGACAGGCTTTATACTCTCACTGACTTTGTTCTGCAACACCAAAACTTCTTTGTAACACTATGCTCAAGATTCATACCCTACCAAGTACTGTTTTTAAACTAAGTTCTTAGAAGAACACATTACAAATGTAATGAAGTACTTGAAACATCACAGGAAGTGAAAAAGACAGTCACAAAATCACCTATTGTTTGATTCCACTTAGATGACAAGCCGAGAACAGACAAATCCATAGGACTGGGGGGGGGGATGGGTAGTGATCTCAATGAGTATGAGGTTTCTTTCTGGTGTGATAAAAATGTTACCGAATTGACTTCACTGACAAGCTGCATAACTCCATAAAGCTATATACTTTAAATGGGTGAATTAAATGGTATGTGGATTGTAGCTTAATAAAACTATTAGTTTTTAAAAGAGAAGAAAGTGAAATTGCAATCTTAAATGCCCTGACACAAAGCAGGAAGCATTTCTGGTATCTCATTTTACCTCAAAATTTGTGTTACTTTTGCATTTCATAATACAGACTTGAGTGTTTTAATGTGAAAATGTTTTCTACCACTTCCTACACGTAAAACAACAGAAAAACCCTATATCCACACCACTCCCACAAAGTACAAATCAAAATCTTTCTTCCTCAGGCTCAGCGCCCGTAGCTCAGTGAGCAGGGCACTGGCCACATACACCAAGGCTGGAGGGTTTGAGCCCAGCCTGGGCCTGCTAAACAACAATGACAACTATAACCAAAAATAGCTGGGCATTGTGGTAGGCACCTGTAGTCCCAGCTACTCGGGAAGCTGAGGCAAGAGAATCAGTTGAGCCTAAGAGTTTGAGGTTGTTGTGAGCTGTGACACCACGGCACTCTACTGAGGGCAACATAGTGACACTCTGTCTCAAAAAAAAAAAAATCTTCCTTCCTCAAATGCTGGGGAATCTCCAGGAACACATGCTATTAATCCTGGGGTTCAGTAATCCCACAACACTGCCAGGATCCAAGTGCCCCAATCCCCGTTCTCAGGCTTAGCAGTATGAACAGAGTAGAAAGACTACAGACTCTGGCAAACCAAAATAAGCGAATGGAGCAAATATCTCAATCAATGAAGGTTTATTAAGCTAAAGTTTGAGGATGTGTCCAGGAAAAGCACAGACCACAGGTACATACGTGACCTGTGCTATCTGAAGAGGGATCTGGGAACGCAGTATTTAAAGGAAGAGAGCAGACAGAAAGAAAAAGGCGCAGAGGGATGGGCAGTGAAAGCAAATGGTCACATTCTTGTGAGATGTGAGTTAGTGCCCAGGAAACATTTTTACTTCTCTTAAGGTGAATGTTGAGAGACAGGAGTGTAGGGAATCAATTATGCAGATGTCCCTCAGTAGGTGGAAAATGATTGATCTAATCCTGTCTCAGTTTTACACCAAGAAAGATAAACTTGTTATCAACGTGATTAACATGTAATCTTTGTTTTTGGAGACCCAAAGTTACACTTTGCTTGCCCTTGTTTATAGAAGGTCTGCAAAGAATTTCCTTGGATCCATGGGGGTAGTCCTTCATAGATCTCTGAGGCCTGTTCATTGCCTGAACAGACCTGGTAGAAACCTGAATGTGCTTGTCACCAATTGTACAATCTTGGACACATACCTTCACTTCTCTCAGCCTGACTTTCCATGGGAATCCAGCTAATGCATAATATTAGTAACAGCTATTTGTTTGGAGGGGGGTGTTAACTGACTGAGTCTCCAGGCTTGACCTTCTATTTGCATAAGGAGATGATGGGTCCTGGGAGTTTTATTTTCCTTTACAATTCTGAAGTCAAAAGGGTCTCTGAACTTGAGCTCACACTTAGTAGATGGATAATCTTAGGTAGATTTAACTTCCTCCAACTTCAGTTTACAACAGAGTAGAATAAGGAATAAGTTTACAAAAGGCCCTCAAAATTAGTTTCCCTTTATCCATTTTATGTTAGAAAGCTGTTATATTAAAAAAAGTTTGTACTGTGACAGACATAATATTATTGTGAAAATATAAATTAGGAATAATTTAGTCTAATCTCCCCTTTCACACACTATGCTGAAGCAGAAATCTAGTTACTGGCTGAGCTCAGAAAGCAATTAGTAGCTTTATTATGTTCTTACAGTCATGTCCTCAACAAATTGTTGTTAACTTGTTGTTACTTAACTTGTTACTATTAAGTAATACCAAGTTAACAAGTCTGGTAATAATCTTCAAAGTGTTAACAGACCCTTTCCTGACAAAACACCTTTCATTAACAGTGCTGGATCATGTTCACCACATTTTATTTCATTCAAATAGGGAGTGTTTGGCTATAAAAAAAATCATCAGTGAGAAGTTCTCAAATAGTTTTCAATGATAAAAATGAAGTTCGCAGGGAATGAAATCATTATATTACAAAACATTGGGAGAAATTCTGTAATTTTTCACACCAAAAAAAATCTAAGGGAAGAGAAAAGCAAACCAATCTGAACTACATCCAAATATCCCAACAGCAACTGAAGTCTAAGGTAGTCTTCAACTCAGGGAACAAAATGCCCTCCACCCCCTCTGTGATGACTTTCTTGCCTAGATAGAACACATGTCAGTCAACTGTCACTGGATTCTTATCTCCGTGAAGCTATGAGAATAAAAGTTACCGGATATGATGAAAGATATTTGTCTCCGTTTTGCCTATATGCTAATCTGCTCTGCAATACAATGAAACTCTTACACAGCTTTAGAACAGCTTTATTGTCCATTCATAAAGATAACTTAGGCAGTTACCTTTAGATGCCTGTCAGCTACTTTCTTTGTAGTCCATGAAAAAAACACATATAATTATTCCCTAAAAAACTTCCTTGGTCTTAAAAATCCTAGGATTCTAAATTACTCTATTTTTTAGCACACACAAATTTTTCTAGCATCCTCCAAACAGTTACAATTATCTTATTTTCTACATAGTAAAATATCCCCCATCCATTACTCCTTGTGTTTCTAATCAAAATTTCTTTCGGATTATATATATTTTTTAACCAATTTAAACGCAAGCAGGTGAGGGGGTAGAGTGTGCGCCTGAGCACAGGTGTAAGCCCAGTGCTCCTAATTTCCTTAAAATAGACTGAAATAATTTCCGGAAAAAAGAAGAAAGAAAAGAAATAATTACTACAACCAAGCAGTTGATTTCCTGTAAAACTACACAGCAAGTCTTCAGACTTTTAGCAAAGTCTTTCAGGAGTCAGACTTGGTGTAAACCAGAACCTGTCTGTCACCAGCTTACAATCGTGGACGCCTTTCTTCACTTGTCTGAACCTGACTTTCATCATCCGTTAAATGGGATGCTATCATTTCATAGGGCTGTTGTGATAAGAAAAGAAAGTGTTTGTAAAGTGCTTAACACAGTATCTAGGCCATATAAAAGTACTTAAATGGTATCTTTTATTGTCTGGTTCACTTGTTTCCTAGAAAATTAGTTTTGAAGTACAATTATACGTAATTAACATAAGCTGTATTCTAATATCAGACATGTGCATGTCGGCTGATGCCTTGAAGAGTGTTCCTTTAAAATCAAAGGCCTCTCCCCAAAGGGCCAGCGCCTGGCCCCTCGCCTGTCTCCCCTTCTTTTCACCCCAGGCCCACCTTCGCCCACTCCACCACTGTTCAGCCAACTTCCAACCGCACGCAGCTTTTCTTCCCAAATTCACAACCACCTGCTAAATCTTCTTTCATCTTCCCTTACCGACCCCCGCCTCCCCCTAGGCCACTACCTCGCTGCCTTTTGGGGTCCCTTCGTTTCCAGCCCCGCCAGCGCCCCAGGGCATGTGCGTGTAGTGGAGGGAGGGGGAAGAAGGGTCGCGTCCTCTATTTTCAAAGTCCCAAGGGAGGGTGGCGTTTCCGTCCGGAACGACCAGCGCGCGAGGCTCACACTCACCCGCCGCCGCGCGGCTTCTCTCCAGCGCGCGGAACCCGGCGCTCTCGGAACCCGGCACTCGCGGGTCCTTGGGGGCGAGGGGAGCCTCCAGGGACAGGGGGCGAGGCCGAGTTCTTCCTGAGGCGCCTGCGCAGTCGCGGGCGCGCGCCTCCAGGCACAGCCCAGCCTCCCCGAGCCCGGCGCCGCGGGGGGAGGGGGAGGGGCTCGGACAGTGCGCAGCTGCCGGCTGCGAACCAGCTGCTCGGAGCCGCTGGGGACCCGGCCGCGGATTCTGAGACCTGTCCTTGGATTGGGTGCCCCAGCCAGCGTCGAACGTAATTTCCTTTCCGATTTGTCAGCCAGGTGCCTCGGCCGGGTCCAACTGGACCTAGGACAGAGGTTCGTTCCTTTCTCCCACCAGGCCCCTTTCTTACCATCCTAGGTCCGAGCGGCTTTCAGGGTACCTAAAATTCGGGGGGTCCCAGAATGGTCCCTGGCAATGGCCAAACCGTTGGCCTACTGCCATTCCCCAGTTAATGTGCACCTGGAGGCGTAGGTGGCCGCCGAGAAAACGACTTTGTCTGCGCCAGGGTCCAGCACAAGTCCAGAGAAGGTTCAGCCAGTTCAGAGAGTTGAGATAAATACAACGTGTATCTACCATTGTGCAGAAGTGAGCACCTTTACCCACGAAATTCTACAAGTAAGGTTAAACACACCCACATTAGTCTCACAGGGATTAATAATGGGTTACAGCTGAGAAATGGACACTTCTTTTGACAGATGCATATGTGGGATCATCCTCCTGCCTTTAATTGGAAGATTAGTCAAACAGTCGAATAACGTAACTTTTAGCTTTCTAGCAGAAGAAGAAATTACTAAACATAAGTAGATTTATTTGTCAACACTGGAGTTGCCCAAGCACAGTTGGCAAAGAGGTGATGCTGTCTTTTTTCTCTTTGTTATCTGCAGTGCCAAACACAGATCCTGGCATTGAAGAAGAGTAATTTATTAATTATTATTGAATTTAAATGGAACGTATCATTGCCCACTCCTCCTGCTTAAAATGCAAGCTCCAGGAGGATATGTATTTTTTTCACCACTGTATATCAAGTACTCAAAAAAGCATATTATGTATTAAGAAACTATCCAAGCATGGTGGCTTGCACCTCTAGTCCCAGCTATTTGGGAGGCTGAGGCAGGAGATTCGCTTAAACCCAGGAGTTTAAGGTTGCAGCGCTCTATCCAGGGCAACAGAATGAGATTCTGTTCCAAAAAAAAAAGAAGAAGAAGAAGAATTAAAAATACTAGTCACATGGAATGTCCTCAAATGTTAAGGATTTATAAACAGCACACCTGGATTAGTAAACCTGCAGTAGTAACCATAGATATTATAAAGTCTGCAATACAGCCTGGAGCCCATGGGCCACCTGTGGATCATCTGTTACCTGTTTTGCTTATCTTGTGATGTCAGATATGGCAAAAATTATGCACAGACATTTTTGTTGGTTTGTTTGCTCCTCGGCTTTCATTAGTGTTTGTATATTAAATATGTGGCCCAAGATGACAATTTCTTCAGCTGTGGCAGGGAAAAAAAAAAAAAAGATTGGACACCTGTGCTAGCTGGTCCCCTCAGTCTGAACTTTAGAGTTAGCTATAACCAAAATCTGGAAACAGTTACAGAAACAATTTGAACCTGGATATATTCTACTGATTATTAGTTTGTGCCTTGATAAATTCCAGTTTTAAGTCGCAAGGCTGGTCTGTGTATTGGTAGATTTGAGCATCTTAAGAATTGTGGGCTGTCAGAGCTGGTGGAGACTAGGTAGTTCAATTCCTAGAATCTACCAGACCTGAATTTGAATGCTCACGCTACCATTCACAAGCCAAGCAATCATGGGCCAGGGTCTCAACCTATTTGAATGTCCATTTCTTCATCCACAAAATGAGGGTTACATAACCAATCTCATAGGGTTATTGTCATATGAATGAGAAAAAGGACATAAAGTACTCAGCATACACTATCTGGCACATGGCAAATGTTAGCAATTATTGTTATGACCAGAAAAAATGTTCCCCAATTTGAACAAGAGGGTAAAGCCATGTCCTGGGGAAATTTGTGGCATGTCCAATTTAGCAGAACTTAAATTTTCTGGCATTCAAGGGATATGATTATGTACTACAGGCTGTTTGTTCATTCACTAGATGCATGATTGTTTTAAAGAGTGGGCAAAGTTGACTGTCACATAGGTCAGATGTGTGGTGAAGATAGCAGCTGGATGGGCATCAGAAGAAAAGACTCTTTATCCACTGCTACTGCGCATGTGACTGGGTCAGATCATGGAATCAATCCCATGCAGTCTGGGCTCCGCCTCTGTAAGATAAAATGGTTATAGACAGAGGAGTGAAATGATACATAAGGACCTTTTGGCAGCAAATTTGTGTTATTCTCAGTATGTTTACTATTTCAATCATAAGAGAAATCCTGTTTCAAATGGGCTTAAATAATAAGGCTATTTATCATCCAGTGGCACAAGAATTCCAGAGGTAGGGCAGACTTCAGAACTAGTGGAAATAGCAACCCAATGACGTCATCAGGCACTGGTATCTTTCTGACTTTCCTCTTGCCTTTTAACAGCATTGGCTACTAGTTCCTTTGATAGTAAAGATAACTACCCATAGCAACAGGAACTATATGATTCACTTCCACTGGGTAACAGAACTGACATCCAGATTTCTTCTCTCTCTTAGAAGCCTCCAGCAAGCATCTTCTTCAGTCATTTTGGCCAAAATTCAGTCATGTGCCCACATCTAAAGCAGCAAAGAACATGGAATCATCAGTTGACTAATTCAGTCCCCAGCTTGAGCTGAGGTCTTTCCCATACTGCACTTTCTTTTCTAGTGGAATTTAATGATAACAAAATGACATATAACTAACAAATTCTTTAATTCAGATGTGATTTTTAAAATAAATATTGTTTTATTTATGTAGGTGAGATAATAATATTGATTTTCAGTGTTCTTTCAGCCCAGTTTTTGAAGGGAGGATTTTATATAAATCTTAGAAATGTGAAGACCCTTTAAACTCATTTTATGTTAGAGATTGAAATGAACTGGAGACAACAGTCTAAGCCAGTTATTTACAGATGAATGAGGTGTCCCAGAGAGAACTGATTTGGTAAACATAGATAGAAGGACTATGCTCTAATGTTCAATAGCAGAATATGGTGACTGTAGTTAAAAATGAATGGTATATTTCAAAATGGCTGAAAGAGACTACTTGAAATGCTCCCAACATATAGAAATGGTGAATACTCAGGTGGAGACCCTAAATACCCTGATGAATCAGTACACATTTTATGCATGTGACATAATATCACATGTGCTCCATACGTATATGTACCAATTAAAAAAATAAATTTGCAAAAACTAACTACAAGTAGAGTCTTTGCCTCCATGGGCAATGTCAGATTTGGATACAGCATGTCAGACATACTTTGTTTTTCTCCCTTGAGCTAGACTCAAGATTTAGCAGTTATTCATTAACACAATATATTTTTAAAATCTTATCCTGTTTTCAGAATTAAATACAAATCTCTTTATGCAGTCAATTCTCTTTTAAATTCCTGATTGTGATGCATAATTCATTGCTGGCTGGAGTAGGTCAGAAGTTACAAGTTACAGGAAAAAAGTTTCAGAGCAAAAGCCACACCCTGCCCAAAGAAAAACAGTTCCTGTCCACTACTCAGCTCTAATTAAACAACAGCGCAACTGAAACTAGACAATCACATTTCAGATCACTAGTAGAGTATTTTAAGGTTCATTTTTCAATATATGTTAGATATTAGAGTAAAGAAAATGCAGCACAAATTTCATCTTAATTGTAAAAGGGAGAAAGACCTTATGAATCACAGCACTTTAGTGATTTTGAAAGTTTAATTAAAACTCTCTACCTACTCCATTTTTAGCACGATTACATTTGAATAATTTCTATGAAGACTGTAAACTATTTTTAAATACTTTCAAAAATGATCATGTATAATTCACTACGAGCTATGTAGTGTTAGATTCTTCTAAGGGAATTTTTTCAAATATGTAATAAGGTTGGGAAAGCAGCAGTATAAATCCTTTTGAAGTTATGTGGGGGCAATGGGCTCATTTTTCCCAAAGATACAAAAATAAGTAAGATTCATTTCCTGTCCTCCAGGTGCCTCTTATCTAGAAAAGTGAATGGAGAGGACATTACACTGTTGCTTTTGCCTGCCCAGCACTCATTCCTGTTTCTTCTGGTGGTTCCTCTTGCAAAGCCCCCCAGCTTCACTCTTAGTTTATGGGAGTCATATGGGGCTGACCATACTCCTCTCATCTGCAGGGTGGACTCCTGTCTTGGTTTGCACTAAACTGTGGGGTTTCCTGGGGCATGAAACTTTTATTGTTAAAACAGAAACATAACAAGCAAATTAGGGTGAGTTGGTCACACCACTCCTACCCAATCCTGAACTACTCCACTGACCACAGGCATTGGTTCAGTGATGGTGACACTCCCCAGACCAGGCCAAAAAGGCTCAATATTGAAACTTTCGTTGAAATAATTGAGAAAGAGTCAGTGTTTCAACAGCAATTGCTAAATAGGCAGAAGATAAGTCATCATTGTCAATTTAAAGGAAAAGTCTACCTGGGAATGAAGCCAGCACAGAAGAAAGTGGGGCCAACAGGTGGAACCTGACACCTGAGGACATGGAGTGCTTGATACTTGATCCACGGTTCTCTGAAGCTTCATCCCTGAACTGCTCAGTTTACGTGACTCAATAAATTCTCTTTTTGCTTAAACTAGTTTTAATTGAACTCCTACCATTTATATCTAAAAAGAGGGTAAGCAAAGTGACCATGTGTTCACACTGTACTATCAAGGAAATACTGTAAGAGAGACGGGAAGGAGGAAGGGGTTTAGTCCTACAGAAGTTAAATTCAAGTGCAGGAATCAGGAAGTAGATTCAGGATGAGCTGGTATTCGATTAATTCTTCAGGTTAGATAGCGTAGTAGTTTCCTATGATTGCTGTAACAAATTACCACAGACTTAATGACTTGACCAACACAAATTTCCTACTCGCAGTTCTGAAAGACAGGGATCTAGAATGGGTCAGTATGGCCTTGTTCTTTCTGGAGGTCTCTAGAGGTCAACATTGGACTCCTGACCCCATTCTCTATCTACAAAGCCAGCAAAAGCATCTACTAATCTCTCTGTTTCTGGCTGTTCTGCCTCCTTTTTCCCATCAAAGGACCCTAGTGATTGCACATTGAGCCCACCTAGATAATCCAGTCTAATATTCCCCCTTCTCAAAATCCTTATCTTAATCACACCTGGAAACTCCCTTTACTATGTATAGTAACCCACACATTTTAGGGATTAGGATATAGACAACTTCAGGTGGCCATTCATGTCTGGCTGAGGACAGCATTGGCAAAGGCACCAAGCTAAGAGAAAGTGTGTTAGTTCTTGAAAATAATTCAGTTTTCTATAAGGAATATTTATATTTGAAGAATCCTTGAGATTGAGGCTAGAAACGTTGATTAAAATCAATTATTTGCAGATAGGAAAGGAATCATGCTTCATAAGTAGGGAGGTGCAAAGCACTATGGTTTTTTGTATTGTAGAAATAGGAATGAGTATAATGTTGTCTCTACCCTGAAAACATTTACAGTCTAGTGGGGAAAAAGACTTTATATAGAGAGTGGTCATGTTTGCCCAGGCGAGTTTTAGTTGATGTTTGTTGTTCTAAACAAATACTTATGGGGCCCTCTTTTCTTGTCTGGATCTGTATGGATATGAAGAAGGGTATGTTCACCCTACCCAAATGCTATCTTTATCAGTATTTAACATTACCATGTAGGAGCTCTGGGTTAGGCCCTGGGGGAAAGTAAGAGACATAGGCAAATTTTCTGTGGTTAAGGTGTTTACCATTTAGTTTTAAAGTCAAAGATGTTTAAAACACGATAGGGTAGCGCAAAATTATCTAGCCAACAAAGCAGCAGCATGAATACTAAGCAAGAGAAACAGAAAAGAGGTGCTACAGACGACAAGAGCTGTCAGAAGGTGAGAGACATCCCCGCAGCCGGGTGAGGTGGGCAGGCTGCAGCCGGTGGGATGGACGGGCTGGTGTAGAGCTTCCGGTGTGGTCAGGATGTGGAGATGGCAAAGCGTGGGAGACACCCAGGAGGGTGGACATCTGGATCATTTGTTAGGTGTCAGTAGAGATGGAGAAAAATGTTACTGTCTTATTCTTTGTTTCGGTATTTTGTTTAATCCAAGACATACTTTGTGTTAAGAAACCACATATTATTATTATTTTTTTTTTGAGACAGAGTCTCACTTTGTCACCCCTGCTAAAGGGCCGTGGCGTCATAGCCCACAGCAACCTCAAACTCTTGGGCTCAAATGATTCTCTTGCCTCAGCCTCCCAAGTAGCTGGGACTATAGGCACCTGCCACAACGCCCATCTATTTTTTAGAGACGGGGTCTCCCTCTGGCTCAGGCTGGTGTGCTCAGGCAATCCACCTGCCTCGGCCTCCCAGAGTGCTAGGATTACAGGCGTGATCCACTGTGCCCGGCCAAGAAACCATATTATTTTAATAAGAAAAATAGTTGCAAGTCAGTTTTAAGATACATTCTAATTTCAGAGATGTTAAAATGTGTGTGGGGGGGTGCTTTTTAGAAGTGGTGAAATGAGATAATATCTTTTCTAATTTATAGACTCTTGCTAACATGGCTCATCTCTGAATTTAAGTTTAATTTCTTTAAATTTTATTTTGCATTATTTAGTGTTTCTAATTTGATTGTTTTATAACTTCTCTTCCAAGGATATTCATCTCTCTCTTAAACTACAGAACTACAAAAATACATGTAGCAGTTAATAAACATCCTTCCTAACAGTGTAACTAAAGGAATTCTCTTTATCCAGAAATCCCCTCTTAGGTCCTGCCTGAAATCTCAGAATTAAGATATTTAAAAAGCTGTATGTTTTAATTGGGTTGAGTACCTTTATAGTAATGTATTAATTAACACATTTGGATCCATTAGTTTATTGTTTCCCAAACTGTTGAATCACAGAATCACAAAAAAAAAAAAAAAATGTCCTAAGTCTCCCCCCACCCCTGGAGTTTTGGATCCAGTAAATATTATGTGGTTTCTGAGAAGCCCTTTTTTTTTTTTAAAGAGTTTTTTGCAAGCACTGGGTGTCTCATGATCAGGCATGCTCAGGAAGTATCAGGTTAGATAGTAATTAGTAACCTGGCCCCTGCTGTGTTTCACAGTGGAGTATAGCTGGTGGGGCTCAGTCTCTCTTACACTGCTATATGGAAAGACTTGAGACTGAGTAATTTATAAAGAAAAGAGGTTTATTCGGCTCATGGTTCTGTAGACTGCACAAGCATGGCACCAGCATCTGCTCTGGTGAGGACTCCAGGGAGCTTCCAATCAAGGCCAAAGGCAAAGGGGGTGGGCAGGTGTGTCCCATGATGACAGAGGAGCAATAGAGGGAAGAGGTGGTGCCAGGCTCTTTTAAGCAACCAATCCTCACTCGAACTAATGAAGTGAGAATGCACTCATTGCGGGGAGGGCGCTGACCCATTCATGAGGGATCTGGTCTTATAACCCAAACACCTCCCACCAGGATCCACCTCCAACCCTGAGGGTCACATTTCAACCTGAGATTTCAAGGGGCCAAACATCCAAACCATATCAGACACCCTGGGGACACTTGGATGGGGGGAGGAGCAGTAGTTATTGTGGGAAACATGAGGACTCTCCACACTAGGTAGAGAAGAACCTCAGATTGGCAAAGGGAAATTTGAGCTCCCTAAATGTTTAAGTGGGGGAAGGGACTAGGGTAATAATTGCACTTTGAATTTCTTGAGTTCTTTACAGACTCCAAAGAGCTTTTACATAAAGGTCTTATTTGGATTTCATAACTGTTCTGTAAATAAGTGTACCCTTCATACCCATGTCATTTGTAAACCACAGAGGTTAAGGCATCACCTCAGGTTCTGTGGGATGTGTCATAGCTGAGCCCCGAGCTAAGGTAGGCCATGAATGCAGAGAGCCCTTCTTTCCTGACACCCACCCAGATGCTTCATGACACGTCTGACCTCTACGGTAGTCACCTTTGCCTGTCCTTTAAGCAACCACGCCCCTAGTGAATGATCAGACAGACTATGCACGATCACATCCCCTGAAGGCCAGAAAGTTTAAGTTCTGCTAAATTGGACATTACCTAAATTTCCCCAGTACTTGGCCTTACCCTAACGCTTCTTCACATTGGGGACCATTTTTCTTGGTTATAATGATCATAATTGCTAATGCTTATTATGTGACAGATACTGTGCTTAGTACTTTACTTGCTTTTTCTCATTCCTTTGACAATAACTAACCCTAAATGACTGGAATTGTAACCAGGTCTATTTTTCAGATGAAAAAAATGAAAGCTCAACTAGGTTGAGATAATGACCTATGATTGCAGTCAGTGGCAGAGTGAGTATCAAAATCAAGTCTCTTAGATTCTGAGACATGAACTATATGATCTCTACTGCCCCTTCCAGCTCTTCTTGCCTATAGATCTTTGATCCCCAATACAATAGTACACAGGCCAGCCACTTAAGGCTTGGAACTGGAATTCATTAATCAAGGCACAAATAATATTCAACAGAATATATCTATCCCCAGTTGTCACCACAGCTGCTTCCACACTCTATGGTCTTGGGTAATGGTTATACCAATGGGACCAGGGCCCAGCGCTCTTAGATACTAAGGCGCATGCTCTAATAATACAAGTATTTTATAGAGGAGGATGAAAAATGTAGCATGACTTTTAATAAATATATTTAAGATTGTCAGGTAATTTTACATTTGCTTTTATCTGCCTTGGGCTGTTTTAACTTTTATTCCCAGAGATAACTGTCTCCTCTCCTTTGCCATGAAGAAAACTGGCTGGGCCTTGCCCAGTTTCTTATCTTTCACGAATATGATCTGCCTTACTTAACCTGAGGCCCCTGGGTATAGTTGGTTTTAGTAAGCATATGTAAATATCTTGGCTCCAGGTTACAGGAGCCCTGTAACTACAATCCTAGCTGCCCTGGGTATTGCAATCCTTTCTGACATCCATTAACGGTATTAATAAAAGGTATATTTGTTCCATTTGCATAATATGTTAGAGATAAACAAAAGGCTGTTTCTGTTGAAGTCACTTTCTTAGAAGGAGTACAAAATCAGCAATAATTTGCATTAGTGCTTTCTGAAGGTAATGGAAAGTTGTAATAAATGTAATTTTTTTTTTTTTTTAGGAAAACCCAAGTTAGAAAAGGAAAAAAATGATTATTACAAAATTATAGGACTTGAGGGAAATGCCCAGTTTGGAGCAGCTCAATGAGGCTGCCTGCCCAGGCGTAGGCTGTGCCCTAACACATTCTGCAGATCCAGAAACATACTAGGGAGGAAGAAATTTGGTGAGGTAACAATCTTTGGTAAGAAGAAAAAGTCAGACTCTGTTCTCAGACCCAAGGTTTGGCCCCAGTGAAAAAAGAAGTGGATTCCTAACCCCTTTTTAGGAGCTGGTAGACTTCTGGCTTCTGGCCATTCCAGTTAGATGATAGTAGAGTCACTGCTGACCACACCCTTAATCTCCAGGCCCAACTCCCCAAACTCCACTCACATCATAGTTTCCAACCACCTGCCCAAGCCACCATAGGTCCAGATGCTCTCCAGAGTCACTGGTGTCAATGAAAAGAAGCCAACCTCTGTAAGAGAATTTAAAGAGATTTATTCTGAGCCAAATTTGAGGATCATACCCAGGAGCCACGTCCAAGAAGCCTTGAGCAAGTGGACTTGTGGTGGTGGGTTATGGTTTGGTTTTATATCTTTCCAGCAGACAGGAATTACAGGTAAAGTAATAAATCAATACATGGAAGGTTACGTTGGTTTGGCCCCAAAAGGTGGGACATCTCAAAGGGGGCTGGGCTTACAGGTTACATGTGGATTTAAAGATTCTTTGATTTGGGCTGTGCCTGTAGCTCAGTGGGTAGGGCACTGGCCACATACCCCGAGGCTGGCGGGTTTGAACCCGGTCCAGGCCAGCTAAAACAACAATGACAACTGCAACAAAGAAGAAAAAAGTAGCCAGGCATTGTGGCGGGCACCTGTAGTCCCAGCTCCTTGGGAGGCTGAGGCAAGAGAATCACTTAAGCCCAAGAGTTGGAGGTTGCTGTGAGCTGTGGTGTCATAGCACTCTACCAGGGTGACAGCTTGAGACTGTCTCAAAAAAAAAAAAAAAGATTCTTTGATTTGTAATTGGTTTAAAAAATGAAGGTTTGTCTAAAGGCTTGGAATATTTTAAGTTTGAAGAAGCCATCAGAGTCTAGCCAGTGGCCATATAGCCTACTCAAGTGATCTGTTAGGTAAACTGATGACCTGCAGGTGTGATTTATTAAGCTGTGTCTTGTATAGCCTTAGGCCTATTAAGGAGTTACAAAACCTATCTCCGGGGCGGTGCCCCTGGCTGAAAGGAGTATGGCGCTGGCCCCATATGCCAGAGGTGGCAGGTTCAAACCCAGTCCGGGCCAAAAAACTGCAAAAAAAAAACAAAAACCCAAAACCCTATCTCCAACAAGTCAGGGGGGCATGTTGAGACGTGTCTGATCTCCCTTTTCCTGGCTAGCAAGTCAGTTTTAGAGTATCTCTTTGGCGAAGAGGGGGTCCTTTCAGTCAGCTGGGGTAGAGGGGAGTTTAAAATTTAATTTCAGTTCACACCTGCTATGATCCAGCCTCTAGGTATTCAATGGTGTCACCAAGTTAACTCACCAAAATCCCCTATTTTCTGGCTCTCCTATTGTTACCAGCATGGGCCTTTGGGCTCTCTAAGTAACGGGAATTAACAAGAGGCTGAGCTGGAGTCACAGGCAAGACTTTATTGGGGCTTATGCTTGAGCACAAGGGAGACAACACAAGGGGAATTCTCAGACTGGCTCGCCTAGAGGAGTTTGAGGAGAGTTTTAAAGAAGACTAGGTGGGAAAAGGGTGATGTGTAATCAAAGGTGAAGGTTTTCTTGCATAGCTCTATTATATGCTTTTTCATGCTTTGACTATCTTATTAGCATATTAAATCTCCACCCCTGAGTGTGATTTTTTAATGCTAAAAATGAGATTATAGTAAGGAAAATATCAGGGTAGGGTTACTCAGGGATCCTTCCTTCCTCCCTCCCTCCCTCCCTCCCTTCCTTCCTCCCTCCCTCCCTCCCTCTCTCCCTCCTTCCTCTCTCTCTCTCTTTCTTTCTTTCTTTCTTTTTTTTTTTGAGACAGATTCTCATTATATCACCCTCCATAGAGTGCTGTGGCGTCACAGCTCACAGCAACCTCAAACTCTTGGGTTTAAGTGATTCTCTCGCCTCAGCCTCCCAAGTATCTGGAACTAGATCTATTCTTTCTTGAGGTGATCAGATCCCTATAGGTCTGGTTGCTTCCTAGCTAGGACCTTATCTGCTTGTTTCACTACTTTGCTTTAGTGGTCTTGAAAAACATTATTTAAGGTTGGTCCCTGGTAGCTAGTTATCTCACTTAGTTGTTCACAATCTGTGTCCACCAGCAGTTTTGGCCATCTTCTCTCTGTGTCTTCATGGGCTCTTTCCCCTGTCTGTGGCCTAATCTCCTCTTTTGTATAAGGACATTAGTCAGTTTAGGGCCCACACTTCATTATTAGTTACCTCTTTACAGGCCCTACTTCTAAACACAGTCACTCTGAAGTCTGTCAGGACTTCCACACGTGGATTCCGCGTGGTTAGAGGGTATAATAGAGCCCATAACACCACTGAAGGAGCTGAGGGAATTTCACCACAAAACGACCTCAGTAAAGAAGTGGCTGATGCCTCTGCCAGCATGATTTACCTGCTTGCGGATGTGCCCCACCTTCTGGTAAGCGTTCCACACGTGCTGGCCAGTGTTTAGTACCTCCTTGCTGACAGAATCCACTCCGTTGCCCAGAAAAGCAAGCGGCCTTTGTGCTAAAGAAACCTCTGTCTCCCTGAGGCAGACACCCTGACTCCTGATAGCACCTGCTGGCAAAGCTGCCCCACACCTGCTTCTTTTGTCCTCCAGCAACACCTTGGGCCACCTCCCTTTCTTCCGGGTTCCTGCTCTACCTCCTCCCTGAGTTCGCTGCTCTCCTTCCTGCTCCGTGCTGTCTGGTTGTCTGGTTTGCCCTCAGCAGCCCGACTGGTCTTCACTCAGAGCATCTGAGCTAGAAATCACTTCCTGTGGCTTAGCCACTCAGAGCCCACAGTGGACTCTCAGCATGTTCAGGATCAAGCCAGGCTCCTTCCCGCGAGGATGAAGGCCCCACACATCTGCCCCCTGCCCTCTAATTCACAGCCTCACACGCATCATTCATTCTTATTTCTTCCTGTTTTTCAAAGACACGAAATTTATTTCTGCCTCAGAACATTTGTCCCATTCCCACTGCCTGAGTCATGAAGCGAGTGTATGATGCCCCATGATCATATCAATGTATACAGTTATGATTTAATAATAAAAAAATAAAAAATAAAAAAAACACAACTTTGAATGAATCACTCCTCATATTCATTAACTCTCTGTTTAAATAAAAATTGTCTTTGTTAATAAGTTGATACAGTTGTTAATACTTTCTAAGATTTTGAAAACTGCAGTTTAGTGAAGCTTAAAATTACAGGGATAAAATTTATACTAATTAATGTTCTTTTCAGGAAGAACTACATTTATGGCATCTTAGGTAGATGGCGTTTATCTTACCTCTCAAAGGCCTGCAGGGAAGGTTATAAACAATTCCCAAAAGCCCTTTTTAAAATTTTTTTCTTTTATTTGAGACAGAGTCTCAGTCCCCCTTGATAGAGTGCCGTGACGTCATAGCTCACAGCAATCTCAAACTCCTGAGCTCCAATGATCCTCTTGTCTCAGCCTCTCAGTGGCTGGGATTACAGGCGCCTGCCACAATGCCTGGCTATTTTTAGAGATGGGGTCTCACTCTTGCTCGGGCTGGTCTTCAACTCCTGAGCTCAAGCAATCCACCTGCCTCATCCTCCCAGACTGCTGAGTGTACAGGCATGAGCCATCTCACCTGGCCTAAATGCCTTTTTTTTTTTGGTTTAAAGATCTTAACTTTATGAGTTCTGCTAGTTATGTGACTATAGGCAAATTAGTTAATTTCTTCAAGTTTCTGTTATTTTCTTCACAAAATGGAAAAATTACTGTTCGCCACTCTCTAAAAGCTGTGTGACACTCGCCTGTGATGCGCTTGAATGAGAGAATACTTTGAGAAATTAATGAGTGAATCTAGAAGAGGGAAATTGTTGAACTCATCTGGGTATTTCATGCTATATTTGAATATGTGTTTCTCCTTGAGGGACGGATAGAGATCAGCATTGCTGATTCTTTCCATGCCATTCTGTGTTGTGGTTTGTTCCAACCTTTTTTTTTTTCTTTTTTTCTTCTCCGATTTTTACTTTTAATTTATGTCACCCAATCCTTTCTGGAATAGGACAGAGTGTCATAACATTTTAAAATAGCATTTACCTTTTGTATACTTGAATCATGCTTTAAAAAATTAATTTATGAAGTCAACTACATTTTGAGGTCTGTGATTTATTAGCCCATTCTTTTAAATCTATAATTTGAAGACGTCTGGAGTCAATTCCCAAATAAAGAACCAGAAAACATTAAGATAACCTAGGATGTGACTGTATTCTTCCATCACCTCCCTCTCCACTACCCATCCCGCCCCACACACTTTTTCACTTTTTAAAAAATTTCTCAATATATTTAGAATGCACTGGGTTAAACCTAAAAGTATGTCTTCCCTAAGAATGATATAATGGATGTGATGATTATTTCTAAGGGTATTTAAGTTTATGAATGATTAAAGAAAATTCTGGACAGGTGAGGTGGCTCATGCCTATAATCCTAGCACTCTGGGAGGTCAAGTTAGGATATCCTTTGAGTTCAGGAGTTCAAGACCAGCTGCAGCAAGAGAGAGCCCCTGTCTCTAGTTAAAATAGAAAAATTAGCCTAGTGTAGTGGTGGGTTCCTGTAGTCCCAGTTATTCAGGAGGCTGAGGCAGGAGGATTGCTTAAGCCTAGCAGTTAGAGGTTGTTGTGAACTATAATAATGCCATTTCACTCTAGCCCAGGCGACTGAGACTCTATCTCAAAAAAAAAAAGCAAAAAAGACCTTGAAGATTATCAAATTTAAGCATTCACTTTGCATTATTAAATAAAAATGATAAGAAGCCATCGATTTGGACTGAACCCCTATACTAGACCTAACAAACCGAACCAAAACAGAGTTACTCATGCCCAAGTTCCATGTCACCAAGCCAAAACTAAGTTTCTTATCTGTCCTTCCGAGAAACCAGGAGAATAAGAGGTAGCAGCAAATCCCCAAACAAGCCAGTTTTAGCTGGTGTGATCAGAAAGTTCCCTTTGTTTTAACTTTTACAAAGAAAGTAACTTGGAAACTACAAGTATCCTTTGTGTTTTGTTTCTGCTTTCCACAGCTTTATTTTTTAATTTTTTAATTTTTTTTGGTCTATAAAAACAACCTCTCTGCTCATTCGTCAGAACGCTAATTGTAATTTATAGAATGAAGTGTTGCCCAATTCTAGAACCACAAATAAAAGACAATTAAAATCTTTAAGATAAATTTGTTGTAATTTTGTCTTTTGACAGTATGTTACAAGCTTAAATTATCTGCTTAATTCTACACAGCAAATGTGAAATACTCGTTCTTTGCCTGAGGACATTACGAAGCTGTCAGGTTACCTAGTGCCCCTTGGAATGGCCTTCTGAGGCATGGCTGTATCTGCGTCTTGGGTATTTTAAAAACTTTCTAAGCAGTGGAGTAATCTAATACCCTAAGTATTTTCTATGTCAGCAGAGCCCTGTATCTGGATCTGTAAAGTTGGCTCAGGGTTCCCCCACCCCAGGTCAATTAGTTGAGCTTGGAGACTTTTCTCTTCTACAAGATGAATTTCAAACCCTTGAAGCTTTCACAGGGCCCTCTTTATGCCATGGTGGATGAGGAAGGAAGGATGTCTCAATGCAAATCTTTTCCTCTATATGTTACTGAGGGCCATGCATAACTCTGTGCTAACCCAGGTAATAAGAATGGTAAAGAGTTTCCTCCGGCAAGGACCTTGTAATCTAGTTATCCATTAACCCAACTGGGAGACTGTATCCCAGCAAGTGCCTGGATGGTGTGGTCAGGATGGAGTGACATCACTGAATGGAGTGACATCTTGATTAAATGTATAAATGTGCTGTTTGCTGGTCTTAATTACAACATGCAGAACATGATAGAGTGGCTTGGATGAGAATGAAAGTGAGCGCTTTCTCCTGTTTCAGTAGTGGAGGAAAACAGACTCATCAAATGCTAGAGTGGGACTTTCTAAGTGCCTTAGAAAGGAGTAAGTCCATCCCACTTGCTGTCCAGATGAGGAGGCCGACAAGGATGAGAGAGGGTGTGCACAAAAGCTCAGAAGTGTTACCATCAGACCTGGAACTCTACCCGGGTTTCCACTGCAAGTCCTGGGCTCCAGTCTCCTCTCTTCCCTTCCTCATAACTACCGCTATTTTTAAGCAATTGCTCAGTGTTCTGTAGCAATTGTGCTGATACACATAACAGTGAGGTCCTGAAGGTAGACTCTGGAAGAATCTCACCAGTGTCCAGGCAGCCGGGCAGGGAACAGGGCAGGTTTCCTTGTTTGACTATCAGGTATCAGGACTGCATTGTATTCTTCCCATAAGGCAAAGACAAGGATGGAAGCACCGTGAAGCTGCCTCCTAGTTGGTAGCTCACACTGGTCCTAGTGTGCCAGGCCATTCTAGTCCCATAATAATGTGCATGGACCACAGTATTCAGGTTGACAGAGAAGAAAATACCACTAGTAACACCAGCGGTCAGTGGCTGTAGAGTGTGTGCACAGGAAGAGCTAAGAGATTGCCAGTGACGTAAGCTTTTTCACCAGCAGTCAAACAAATATCTGTACCATGGCTCTCTGCACCCATGCCTATGCTGTCACTTCATGTGGCAAAGGCACCTGCCAGCATACATCTCTGCCACACACTTCTTTCCTGCTGTGTGACCTGCTGTATCTTAGGATATGGGCCTGTTGACAGTGGGGAGGAAGGAGCTAAAGAGATGAGTTTCACATGCCAGGAGGAAGTTTATTCTGGCACACAAGGCCTCTATACTGAGGATGTCTACAGTAGGCTCCAGGCTCCAGCTCTTGGGCTGGGATTCAAGGGCAAGGGACTTGGTAGAAAAAGGAAAGACCATCAAGTTAAGAGGATCTGATGTGCTGAGCATTTTACCAACAAAGTGACATTTCAAGGACCCAGTGATCATATCTGTGACATAAAATCAGGATTGGACCTTGGAGATAACAGTCAAAACCAGGAACAAAGTTAGACCTAGACCAAAAGCAAGGTTGACTTGACACTAAGTTACAGAGTGCTAGGAAAGAGCTTCTTAACATTCTCTTGAATGTCAGCTTTGGTTCTAGAGAATGAGAAAGAGGCCCACCTGTGGTAAAATAAGGGCCGAGAGGTGAAGGATGAGTGTGGCTATGGACACACTGTGCTTGAATGAGGCCTAAGCATGGTCTAGTATCTTCCAAATCTGTGTCCTCTGCTCTGTTTCCACTGCCACTGCTCTCCGTCAAACCCACATTGCCACTCCCCTGATCCTAAATTGTCATCCTGATGAACTGTCCTGGCCTAGATCCCGAGACTAGATGCCCAGACTTGTGGAACATTAAACCGGAAAGAGCTGAAAGAACAAGAGGCACAGAGGAGTCACTGGTCCGTGGCCACGGTGCTGACAGCTGTTTTGCAGGGCATCCCATACCAGTGATCTTGGCAGAAGATTTTCTACCTCTGGAGAGAAGTGAGACTGAAAATTCATGTCTTTTTTTTTTAAGATAAGGTCTTGCTCTGCAGCCCTTGTGCAGGTTGGATCACAGGGTCGTGGAGTGGCCACACCTCACTGCAACCTTGAACTTCGGGCTCAAGCGATCCTCCTGCCTCAGCCTCGAAGGTGGCTGGGACTACCCGCATCACCACCCCTGGCTAATTTCTCTACTTTTTGTATAGTTGTGGCCTCGCCATTTTGCCCAGGTGGAGCATAATTTGTCCTGAGGCAGGCAGTGGGGTGGGCATGGGGAGAGTTTTATATTCTTTCATCTGGCTTGAATTTCTTACATCGTGATTTTATTTATGTACTTCTTATATAATTTAAATTAAGAAGTATATGTAATGATTTTTAAAAATTAGAAAAAAATGATGTTTATGAGTGCCACCTGTCCACTTGTCCCCACTAAGTTGCTGCCCCTGTGGTCTCAGCAGTAAGGCTGAGCAGCAGCAGGATGTAAATCTGTAGCACAGCTGGAGCAGCAGGTGCAAAGAGTGTCCCTGGCCACCACTGACAGCACCAAGGTTGGAACTAGTTTGAAGTCCCCCAAGCAGTGTACGAGTGGACCTTTTTCTCCATATCTGTGCCAGTATCTGTTGCTTTAGCAAGCTTGTATATTTTGTATAAGTACAGGAAAACATTAGAGGTTTTTCTAGAAGTATAAATCTCTCCTTCTCTCCTTTATAAAGGCTCCATGGACAAAACACTGTCGAAATGGTCACTATTCTGTCAGTCATATTAATGAGGAAATGTGCATTTTTAATAATTTTCTCTTCCCTCTCTTCACAGAGATAGGACACAGGGAAGGCCTGTATATTCACACATACACCTGTAATTGAATGGGTGGGTAAGAGTATACATTTTGCAATTTAAAAAATGATCTTACTAGAGAACTAGTGTGGTATTTTCCCCAAGTTTAATGGCGTTCATGGTCTTTGCACACACATACAGTTTAGAAATGTATTTTAAAAAGTGAGTACAATTCTTCCACCCTCCCACCACCCAGAGATATGGCCAGTGATAGTTCTGCGTGTGTTCATTTCTGAAAAGTATGTTTTCTTGTACATATATTTAAATTTTTTTCCAATATAAATACATCAGGGCAACAAATAGCTGTATAGTCTTCAATGTCTAGTGACAAGCCAACAAAAGACGCATTTTCTCCTTTCCAGCGAGTCCCGCTGCCAAGGGAGGGCGCCCTCCTGAGGTGTTCTGCTGTTCCCACCCGGGAGGCTGCCGTGCAGAGGACTATTCCACAAGACCCCCCAACACTTGGTCTGCAGAGTTATCTGCCCCTCCACTTGCAGCAAGGTCACACATCCCAAAGGCCAAGAAGAGTTCTGACATTCGGGCAAGACTCCTACTCAGGGTGTGTGTGTATAAATTTAGAGTCCAGTGGAAATACTCTCTGCCTTCTTCCTGGAGTTTTATGTTTTGATTTCACTGTGACTAGCCTGACTCTCAGCCATTTTCTGTCCCTTTCTCTAATACGATAAACTAAAACTTAAGATTCGGGGTGGAAGCTGCCCTGTGATTCGGTGAAGTTTCTAACCATCTCTGTACCGTCTGCCTCCCAGCCCCTTCCAACACTGTCCAGCACCGATCCCCACACCCGGGCACTGGGCTCTGGAAGCTTCTCAGGGCCAGCTCTTCCCTGGCAACAGGCCCCTCTCAGCAAAGAACAATAAGCACATTGTTACTCAATCTAGTTCACAGGATTACAACCTTCTGAGCTAGGCACAGAGTAAAACCTCCCGGCACTGCGGCTTGCCTCGATACTCTGTTTCTAATTGGCTGGGTGCTGGCGGTGGGCTGGGCCAGGAGGAGAAAGGGGCGGGGAGGAGAGAGAGCAGGAAGTGACAGGGACACCTTCAGGGCAGAAGCTCCATCCATTCTCGATTCAGGCTGGTGAAGAGTGCCCATGATGTTAACCTGTGCACAGGCCACGCTTCCCCCCACCCGCCAAGGACGTAGTATGGGGATTGTTACACCATAATAATAATAACTCCTTCAATGCTACTTTTGTAGTAGCAAATGTGACGCTTTAAAAAAAAATTTTTTTTTGGTGTCATCCTTAAGGTACAGGTACTTAGCCTGCCTGTACCAGGCTAGTAAGTACATGCTAAGATGAACCAGCTAAGCTGGCCAGACATACACACAGCAGAATTTGGGAAACTAGTAGCATTTTCATTTACTAGTGGAATTTTCATTTCAGTGTCAATAGGATTCAGTAAGAATTAAAATACTTTGTGCCAACGAGATCTTATTACCAGGGATCTAAAAACTGAAGTTCCTTCTATTTACCTGTGAACTTACTGACCTATCATCCGCCAAGTATCTCTAAGAGCTGGAAGAAAGAGGTACCTATGAACCTTAAGAAGCTTGGCCCTACACTGTATTTTTTTTTTTTTTAAAGAAAAACTATGTTTTGTCTGCAGTTAAAACTCCTTTGAAGATTTTTTAACTTAGAGAAATCAAAGATCTAGTTATGTCACAAATATGAAAATCACCAGGACAGAATTTGAAAAGTGCCATTGCCCAGACCTCTGTCCAACCCCCCACATATTGGTTGAGTTGTCCCAGGGCGGCCAGCATCACTGTTGCTTTCAAAGCTCCCCAAGTGATTCTAATAAGGCAGTTTTGAGATCCCCATAAGGAGACTTGTGTGCACCCCGTCAGACGGTCCAGCACTAATTATGGAAGCACTGACTCATCCATAGTGTTTCTCCCTGAATTCAATTAACAAAAATGGTTACCATTTCAGATTAACTCAGCAGAAAGATTATGGATTAAATTATAACACAATATAGACCAATGTAGAAAATTGTAGACATTTCTAAGTAAACTATGGCAACAGGTTGAATAAACCACGAGGGTGCCTGTGAATCATGCATCGCTGGAATGATGAAATTCCAGCCTGCAGGTAGCTCTCCTGTACCCCTGTACCCAATCTGCAGGTAGCTTTCCTGTACCCCGAGGCACGCTAGTTGCAACTGGCTGCCTCAGCCCTTGTTGATCTGTGGTTTTGAGGAGGTACACAGAGCCTCTGTAAGTAACAGAAGGCCAGCACAGGCCTCTATTTCCAGACTTTGACAATTGCTTTAGTCTGTGTGAACACACTTGGATTTTCCCCCTGCATGGATAGTGAGCAGCAAAGGTCTGCCATTGCTTCTCCAAGTGTACATCAAAGGCATCTGCTCCATGCTGGAGTGAGGGTTACAGATACAGGCAGAGGTCTCTCCTCACTGCTGTTTTGTTCTTTTAAACATTTTATTATGAAAAATTTTAAACATGCAGAAAAGTTGAAGAACACCCATATGCCTACCATCCAAATTCTGCAAGACACATTGCTGCATTTGTATATTTGCCCTCTGATCTAATACTTCTTCTCCTAGGTATTTATCAAAAAGAATACGTGTTCACAAAAAGACATGAACAAGAATGTTTATAACATTTCTATTCATAGTAGCCTCGAAGTGAAAATACCCCAAGTGCCTATTAACTGGGAAGTAGATAAATAAGTTGCAGCTGACTGACATATCTGTTAACTAGGACTTCTACCAGTTCTAATTAGACCTACCCCGTTTCCCCGAAAATAAGACATCCTCCGAAAATAAGACCTACTCACAGGAAAGATAAGACGTCCCCTGAAAATAAGACCTAGCACATCTTTGGGAGCACACCTTAATATAAGACACTGTCTTATTTTCGGGGAAACAGAGTAGCTCCTTCCTAGACAGAACTCCGCAGGCGCCGCTGCGTCCTGAGAGCAGGCAACAGTGCCCTCTGGTGGACGATAAGTGCAGAAAATACCCAGCGTTTTCAAAGCTGAAGGTATTTTGAACTTATTTTCTTGATCCTTATAAATATAATATACACATTGCATTTGATAGAAAACATGCTTCTTTTTATGGCATTATCTATCATTTTAGTTGAAATACATACATCTTGTATTTTACCTGATTCTATAGAACTACATAAGAGCATAAATTTTAAGTGTTTTTAAATGATAGACGCAAATTTTAATGGTGGAATTTCAAGGTCAACTGTTAAGGTGCCTGCGCCTAATCTTAAAGTTATAAACAACATGAAAGCAGCTTGATCCATGGCTTCCATACCTTCAAAACGAATTTGATAATGCCTGCCTGACTGCATTTCTGGGCCAATCTTAAAAGATACTGCATGCAAATATTTGAAGGCTGAAATTAGTGCAGAATCAAAATATAATTATCATGATTTAGAGTAGCTATCAAGGATATTAAAAGAAAACAACTCCCAGCAGGGCCTAATGGCTCAGACCTATAATCCCAGCCCTCTGGGAGGCTGAAGCAGGTGGATTGCTTGAACTTAGGAGTTGGAGAACAGCCTGTGCAAGTGAAACCCTCATCTCTACCAAAAATAGAAAAACTAGCCTGGTCTTGTGGTGGGCACCTGTAGTGTTAGCTACTCAGGAGGCTGAGGCCAGGGATTTGCTTGAACCCAAGAGTTTGAAGTTGCCATGAGCTATGATCATGCCATGGCACTCAACCCCAAGGCAACTGAAAGAGACTTTGTCTCAAAACCAAACCAAAACTCCCCAAATGCATAAAAGTAAATGGAATATGAACCAAGTTCCCATAATATGCAAAGATGTTGTGATTACTTACATTATTTGCACATCTTTTTATCCCCTCCAGAATCTCTTCATTCTGAATTCTCAAACTGATGTGACTTAGCTGTGGGACAAGGGTGGGGAAGTAACACTGCATGCAACTCTATGGTCTGCCAGGCTCTGAGGTTTCACACATAATTTTTCCATCAACGCTTTGAGGAAGGTGTTACCTCCATTTTCACAAATAAGGTAACCAAGGCCCCAAACGTTTAGATGACTGTGCCCAAGATCACCCTGGTAAGTAAGTGGTAGAGATACATTTGCACCCAGTGGTGTTTGGTACCAAAGTCTCCCCTGCCCCATGTTGCAAGTTGCTAAAGCTGCATGCTGTCCAGTTTTCCTTCATCGTCATTATTTTTACTAAACAAGAAACACTTCCCTGAACCTCATAATTTTTTAATTTCATAATTCCATATTTTAAAAAATCTCATAATTACATATTCATCTTTTTGTACGTTAGGACTGTCTACTCCCTACTCAAATGTAATCCAAAACCAAAACAGAATTTAAATAAGTGTAGACCAATCGAGTATAATGTCTATTAGATAGATAAATTTAAAGGAAAATCATACAAAATCTTAAGGCACTATGCAAAACATTAAGTGGGCCCTTACCTGTTGCAAGCATTAATTATACTTTGTGCTCAGTAGAGGCAAAGCATTACAACCTGGGAAGTACATAGAAGCAAGAAAAGCAGAAGTTTTTTCTTTTTTTTTCTTTTTTTTATAAATAATAAATAATAAAAGTAACAGGTGAGTTCTACCGTTATGTTAGAAAATAGTAAACTATGTGAAAAGGGCAGCCGGGAAGGAAGATTGAGAATATGTGTGTGTAGGGTAAATCGATTTAAACAGTGTAGTGATGGTCCCTTTGAAAAGGTGACATGGGAACAAGGACTTGAAGGTACTGCAGGAGTGAGCCACAGGCTGAAAAAAAGCATCCCAGGCCAGACAGTGCTCACTACAAAAGCCCTAAGGCAAAATACCTCTGGAAGTTGAAGATACTTCTGGAATATATTTTATGGTCAATTTTACTCTTTATCATTTTACTCTACAATATTAGTTTATTTGTAAGTAAAATGATTCATGTTTGTTAATAATTTTGAAACTATAATCTCCCTTGTCGTAACTCAAATACCTGGAAACATCACTTATCCAGAACATACATGAGAATTACCAGGGAGAAAAAAGAAAAGAAGAAATGACCTCTGAGAAGCCAAAATATATCCTTAGAGAAAAGGCCTCAGGCTCTCTTTTAGGGCTTTTATGTCAAATTTGATTCGGCTGGGTTACATGGTATCCAATATTTTAGGAAAAGATATGAAAGGAAATTTGGCAAGAAGGAAGTTAGAGGTTCTGCCAATCACACCCACTGACAGTGGGAATTAATACTTGACAGTTCATAGGAGTCTAATGAGGGGTCAACAAAATGCATCCAAGCCCAGTGGAAGTGCTACCCAGAAGCTACACTCAGTGAGTGGGGCAGGTAGCCCTGAAAACACCACTGAGGAGCAGGTGACAGCCACTTACTCAAAATGACAACCACAACCCTCCCCACCAAACTTTAGTAACAGTGTGATCAGTTTAGAAGGTTGAGAGAGAAGGATTTTAAATTTTAATCAAACTCAGCACAATTTTCTTTAAAGTTTTGTTAGATTACCAAATAGGCAAGATCTCTTGGCACCAGTTAAGGTGATGTTCAAATTATTTTAAAGTTGAAAATCTTCCGCAAAGGGGTATAGATGGCCTGGTTATTTATTTAGTATTGCTACTATCATTTCTCCTCATCATGCTATTTAATTCCATTTGAGTGTGTTTTCTTGATGCAAGAAAGCAAGATGTGTGACAATCTGAAATCAGATTATAAATTAATTTATGAGTAGATTATAAAACTCTATTTTTAGGTTATAAAAATGTCTTAATACCAAAAGCATTTGTCAGTTTTACAAAAGGGTCAACACAAAGTATGTTTCACCTTCCCCTGGTTGATTATTTCCTTTAATTCAGAAAATTTTGATTTACCCACAATTTTCCAGGCAAAAATCCACTACATAAAGGAAAGAAGTTTTAAATTTACTGCCTGATTTTGTTAGGCCAATCACTTATTTAAACAAAATCCTTTGCTTTTAGAAAGCCATTTGGCCCAGGCCAGGTGTGGGTGGCTCATTCCTGTAATCCTAGCACTCTGGGAGGCTGAGGCGGGTGGATTGCCTGAGCTCACAGTTTGAGACCAGCCAGAGCAAGAGCGAGACCCTGTCTCTAAAAAAACAGCCAGGGGTTATGGTGAGCACCTGTAGTCCCAGCTACTCGGGAGGCTGAAGCAAGAGGATCACTTGAGCCCAGGAGTTTGAGGTTGCTGTGAGCTATGATGCCACGGCAACTCTACTGAATGTGACAAAGTGAGACTCTGTGAAAAAAAAAAAGCCATTTGGCTCAAGATTAAAGAAGAATATCTTTGAACCTTCTAAATCATAAAATTACATTGGCTAATATTTGAGCATTTATCATTTGAAAATATTTACTGGTCTTGTATAAACATGCTCAGATTTTATGTATATACATTTTAAAATATTATGTTTTCTTAAAAAGCAGAACGTAAGGATATATTTGACTTCACTTTAAAAATATACAGACAGGGCGGCACCTGTGGCTCAAGGAGTAGGGCGCCGGTCCCATATGCCGGAGGTGGTGGGTTCAAACCTAGCCCCGGCCAAAAACCAAAAAAAAAAAAAAAAAAATATGTATATATATATATAGACAAATGGATAGAACAGGAGTAAGGGAATCTTAACATAGTTACCTTTGGTTCGTGGAATTACAGATTATTTTTCTTATCTTTTTCTATTTCTATAATAAGCATAAAATACCTTTATAATCAGAAAGTAATCTTCTTAACATAAAAATACATACATCACTGATGCCATAGCAGTCACCCAAGAAACTCAAAATGACTGATGCCATAACAGTCACCCAAGAAACTCAAACTCAAAAAGAGTGATAGCCTGTCTCTAAAAATAGCCGGTTCATATTTCAAGCTGTGTACTGAGGGTGTTTCTCACGGAGTACTATAAAACCCAAATATGAAAGAACAGCTTATCTGGGACATGTGCTCCCAACTCAGTGTAATTATGGAGTCAAGTGGAATTTTCAAAGCCTGAAGCACCTTCTCTATCTTTCCTGGCTAGTTTGGAGTAACAATTCTATAATGTATATTATGTAAGAAATATATATTATATGGAGTATATGCATACACACACACATCTATATATGGAGAGAAAGAGAGAGAGAACCCTGACACAGATTGCTTTGGTTTTATAATATATATAAAATCTGAAAACAGACAGTATTGAGGTGGACCAACTGATATATTGACAAGTCAATATGGATGGATGACTTTGTCCAATTTGAGAAGTAGGCGAGTATGGTAAAATTTGGAGGTCATATGTATGTAAACATTTATGAAGAGATACCTATGTAGGACTACAAGAAATACTAAAAGAAGTTCTTCAATCTCAAAGAAAAGGTTGTGAGTGAACAATCTTTCAGAACAAATCTTCTGAAGGTATATAACTCACTAGTAACAGAAAGGACAAAAATACTCTATTGCTGCATTTATGGTATATAAACCATTTATATTTTGAGTAGGAAAACTAAAAGACAAATCTATCAACAACAATTTTTTGAGTGATAGTATAAAAAGATATGGATGAAAATAACAAAAAGTTAAAAAGCTAGGGAGGGGGAGGAGTTAAAAAAATGCAATTTCTATTAGATTCATCCTTGTTTATTTATTTGTTCATTTGTTTGTTTATAAACAGAGTTGTCATATGTTTAAAATAATTGATTATAAAATGTTTTATTGCAATCCACATGGTAACCTCAAATCAAAAAACCTACAACAGATACACAAAAAATAAAAAGCAAGAAATTAAAATATACTACCAGGGAAAATATCCCTTTTAGTAAAAGAAGAGAGGAAGGAAGGAAGAAAGAGAGAGAGGACTACAAAACAAATAGATGTCAAATAACAATATGACATTAGCATATTCTTACCTGTCATTTATAACAATGAATATAAATGCACTAACCTCTCCAATCAAAAGATACAGAGATGCACGGCAGGATTGCATTAATGTACACAGCTACGATTAAAAACAAAAGATACAGAGAGGCTAAATGGATTCAAAAAAAGTGGTGGGCACACTGGCTCATGCCTATAATCCTAGCACTCTGGGAGGCTGAGGAAGGTGAATTGCTTGAGCTTTCTCAGACCAGCCTGAGAAAGAGTGATACCCTGTCTCTAAAAATAGCTGGGTATTGTGTTGGTGCCTGTAGTCCCAGCTACTTGTGAGACAGAGGCAAGAGGATCATTTGAGCCCAAGAGTTTGAGGTTGCTGTGAGCTATGATGCCATGGCATTCTGACAAGGGCAACTAAGAAAAAAAAGAGAGTGAGAGAGAGCCAACTATATGTTGTCTACAAGAAACATACTTCAGAGTCAATATATTTTTTCAGAGAAAGATATTCACTCATTTTTTTTGGAACCATAATTAAACCTTGCAATAAAAAAGGAAACATACTTCACTGATTAAAGACACACATAGACTGAAAATAAAAGAATGGAAAAAGATATTCCATGCAAATGCAAACCAAAAACAGAGCAGGAGTAGCTGCACTTCTACCAGATAAAATAGATTTCAAGAAAAAAACTGTAAAAAGAGACAGAAAATGTCATTATATACTGATAAAGGGTGAGTTCAGAAAGAAGATATAACAATTCCAAATATTAATATACTATATATGCACCCAACACTGGAGCACCCAGATATATAAAACAAATAATTATCAGAGCTAAAGAGAGAGAGTGAGACCCTGATATAACAATTGTTGGAGACCTCAATGCTCCACTTTTGGCAATGAACAGGCCATCCAGATAGAAAATCAACAATAAAACATTGGACTTAATCTGCACTGTCAGCAAAATGGACCTAACAGATACAACATGGCCATAAAGTTCGTGTGCAATTTAAAATGGTCAACTATTTTAAAGTAAAATTCTGAATGGAATTCAGAATGTTTTGTCCAACAGCTACAGAATTCACATTTGTCTCTTCAGCTTGTGGATCATTCTCAAAGACCGTATGTTAACCCAGAAAACAAGTCTCAAAAAAATTAAAAAAAAAATCATATCAGGTATTTTCTTTGACCACAATGGAATAAAACTAGAAATCAACAAAAAGAGTAACATTGGAAAATATACACAGATATAGAAAGTAAAAAATATTTCCCTGTGTGACCAGTGGGTCAATGAAGAAATTAAGAAGGATGTCAAAAAAAATTCTCAAATGAAAATGAAAACACAACATATCTGGACCAGATTGTGGTATATGTACACCATGGAATACTACGCAGCCTTAAAGAAAGATAGAGACTTTACCTATTTCGTGTTTTCATGGATGAAGCTGGAAAATATTCTTCTTAGTAAAGTATCTCAAGAATGGAAGAAAAAGTATCCAATGTACTCAGCCCTACTATGAAACTAATTTATGGCTTTCATATGAAAGCTATAACCCAGTTATAACCTAAGAACATGGGGAGGAGGAAGAGGGAGGGGAGGGAGGGAGGAGGATGGGGAGAGGGAGGGTGATTGGTGGGATTACACCTGTGGTGCATCTTACAAGGCTACACGTGAAACTTAGTAAATGTAGAATATACATGTCTTAACATAATAACTAAGAAAATGGCAGGAAGGCTATGTTAACCAGTGTGATGAAAATATGTCAACTGGTCTATAAAACCAGTGTATGGTGCCCCATGATCGCATTAACGTACACAGCTATGATTTAATAATGAAAAAAAAAAGCGGCCGTAAGAGGAAAGTTTATACCATAAATGCCTATATCAAAAAAGTGGAGAGGCTCAAATAAACAATTTTACAATGCATTTTAAAGAGATAGAGAAACGAAAACAAACCAATCCCAAAATTAGTAGAAGAAACGAAATAATAAAGATCAGAGCAGAAATAAATGAAATTGAAATAAAAAAATAAACGATCAATGAAACAAAAAGTTGGGTTTTTTTGGTAGATAAACAATATAGACACACCTTAGGCAAACTAAGAAGAAAAGAGAGAAGACACAAATAAATAAAATCAGAGATGAAAAAAGAAATGATTACAACTGATACCACAGAAATCTGAAGGATCGTGAGAGACTGCTGTGAGAAACTGCAAGCCAATAAAATGGAAAACCTGTAAGACATGGATAGATTCCTAGATTCATGTGGTGGGGACAATGGCAGAGTTAGAATCATGGAAAAGGAAATTCAGAAGGCTGCTGGATGAAGGTTATGAAAACAAAGGCCATGGTTATGAAATGAGTGGCTGGAAATACCATCCGATGGAACTCCAAGGAAGAAAGAGTCCCAGGGGAGGTGAATGGGAGAGGTGAGCACACGCAGTGACCAAAATGACTTATCAGAGCCATCTGCAGTTCTCAGGTGGCGTATACACGGTTCTCTCCCTCTGTCCACACAGAAATGTGGGATATCACTCTGTGATGGGCCAGTCAAGGAGACCAAGCTGTTGCAAAAGCAATACCAGCAATACCAGCTACTAGATAAGGTTTTCTCTTAGCACCTGCCACTGTCTTGAGTCTGGCTGAAATTTAAATGGATGTGGAATTGAATTGCTTCTTGTGTTGTGCACTGTTCATTTTCAATATCGTCCTATGAGCACAAAATTCAGATTCCTGATCCTGCCAAAAAAGCCATCTGCAAGCTAACCCCCTACTGCCATTGTCTCTATTTTCCCCAGTGTATGCAGGCCATCAAATCTGGTTTACTCTCTATCATCGTGAGTTCTCAACTCTGCATCACACTTGGACCTCCCTCTTCCAGTCCACCTGTCCAGGTCTCATCCGCCAATCAAGATGCTTTTCCTGTTCCTCACATGTAGCCCGGGGTAACCTCTTCCTCTTTGGAAATTTTACAGTCGCAAACATCAGTCCCCCTTCTTTAGTCCCTCTGAACGTAACGCCCCACGTAGTCAATTAACTTCTCTTGATGGAATGTTGTACCTTTACACAATCAGATTTTAAACTCCTGAACTCACAAATTATATCTTATAGCCATTTTATATAACCTTTATATTTTCAGATCTCATATCTTAGAGTAGACCCAGAATTTCTGCTTATTTATATAAAAAAAATTCACGTTGTCATTTAAGAGACAAAGTTTAGCAGTAGTAGCACCTATTGAGAGCCATCCAGGCTGGCTCTTCATCTCTGAGTTTGTTTCCTGGTATCATCTCTTTTTTTCTTAGTTTGGCTAAAGGTGTGTTGCTTGTTCCCTATATTACTTGAGTAAATCCTTCAACAACACAAACCATTATTCCCATTTCACAGAGAAGACAACTGAGAGTTGGTAGAGGAGTCAAGAATAGATCTTCCCCGAAAAGTGGAAATAAAATTTTAGCATTAGCCATTCATTCCTTTGGGTTAGAGTTTACACTCTTTGAAATGAAAATATCAGTATGAGGTAAGCCATTATCCTCACAAACTTATTAAGAGTGAGTGGCTCCTGAGAGGGGAAGGGTAGCAATGAGGGGTGGGCTAGTGGGGAGAAGACAGGAAAGCAAGTGGAGGTCCTAATACTGGACATGAACTTGCCCTTCTTAAAAGAACTCACTAGTTATTTCCCTTTCTGTAAGTGTGTTCTTGCTCTCCTGAGGCCAACCATTTCTGCTCATCTTTCTGTAGCTCACATGCCTAGCTGAGTCAGGTGAGAGGGTCATGTTTTAAGTTGCAGGTTTGGCCTCCCCGCCTCTTCCTGTTCTGGGGGTCTACAGTTTGATGATTTTCTCACTGGCTAGAATGAATTGAGATTAAACTCAAGTCAGCAGTCCTAGAGAAAGTGGAGTTGAACTCTGTAGGAAGCTTAGGCCTACAACTGTCCTGACCCCCTGCACCTTATAATGTTGAGAAGATCCCAAGTCCCTTTCAAACAGCCCTTTCAGACAGACCCTGTTTCCCCTTCCTCGCCATCTGCAAACCACTGATAAGAACTACTGTGACAAGGGTGGCCCGGACAGAACAATTCTCATGGCTTGCACCCCCAGCCAGAGGTACCCTGACACTGCCTGTGTTCTCTGGGATTTGAGTCAGTCCCATGTTTTAAAGATTAAACAATTCAGAGTTTCTTCTTCTGTTTGGAAATTCAAGGCCACTGAGTCTATTATGTCCCAAAAATCTCCTCAGGGAGTTGCAAAATTCAAACATAAATGTAACAAGATGGAGACCATCCTAAGCATTAGAATTCTCCGCAGAGAAGGTGCTGTGTAAGTTCTGAAGAAATTCTTGGAAAAGCCTGTTGTGGGAGGGAGGTGGGGAGACCCCTACCCCAAACCTTATGTGTGTGGAGCTAGGCTGAAAGATAGTCTGTGGGAGACACTGGAAGGACTAATGGTTCCTCTGAGAGTGCAGCAAGGGAAGGAGGGAGAGGGGGGAATCAGGAAGAAGGGTGGAGCCAGTGACTGGAGGGGAAGCCTGATAGTGAAGGGGTGGAGCCAGTGACTGGAAGGGAAGCCAGGTAGTGAAGGGGTAGAGCCAGTGACTGGAGGGGAAGCCAGGTAGTGAAGGGGTGGAGCCAGTGACTGGAGGGGAAGCTAGATAGTGAAGGGGTGGAGCCGGTGACTGGAGGGGAAGCCAGGTAGTGAAGGGGTGGAGCCAGTGACTGGAGGGGAAGCCAGGTAGTGAAGGGTGGAGCCAGGTACTGACTGATGGGACTGCTCCCATACCCCCATCTCCATTAAAGGTACTTTCCTCCTGACATTTTGGGATGTGAAAAAGACAAATACCTTTTATGAGTGGAATTCATGCCCTTTTAAATTGTCAGACCCAGAAAGGCATTTGAAATGTAACAGCTGTCACCTTTCACTTTCCCTTGAGTTAAATTAGTATCTCTAGAAGTCACTTGCTATGCAGGCTCCGGGCTAACTGACGCCAAGAAGTGGTAAAATACCATAGGCCCTGTAGTTCACCAGTGCATAGCCAATCACTAACCCGTGTTATTTCTGTAAACCAATGAGAACGATGAACTAGTTGTGCCATCACCCCTTCTCCTTTTTCTCTTTGAAAATTTGAGCATCTCCCAGAAAAAAAAAGAAAGAAAGAAAATTTGAGCATCTCTTTTGTTCTCCAGAGCTCTGGCCAAGGCAAATTGTTAAGTGTATCCCCTGCTGCAGTCCTCTCCTTTGGGGCTTCAATAAACTCTCTCTAAACTGCATTCTGACCCTTTGATTATTTTAAGTTGACAACTGTAAGTGGATTTTTATTTATTATTTATTTATTTTTTGGAAACAGAGTCTCACTCTGTTGCCCAGCATAGAGTGCTCTGGCATCAAAGCTCACAGCAACCTCAGACACCTGGGTTCAGGGATTCTCCTTCCTTAGCCTCCCAAATAGCTGGGATTACAGGCACTTGCCCTGATGCCCAGCTAACTTCTCTATTTTTAGTAGAGAAGGGGTCTCACACTTGCTGGGGTTGATCTTGAACTCTTGAGTTCAAGCAATCCATCTACCTCAGCCTCCCATAGTGCTAAGATTATAAGCACGAGACTCTGAGTGGATTTTTTAAAATAGAAACTGATAAAAGGGTAGAATGGACACTGATATATGGATGGATCATTATTTTCAGAGAAAATAATGGGAAAGCTGAAAAAATGAGAATATTTAGGCACAATTACACAAGTGTGTAAGGATTGTTGGGGCCTTAGATAGTGACTGGGTAATATAACTGATGTGACATATGCTGAAAGCTTACTAATGGCATTGTTGATGATTTCGACCTATCAGCACTGGTGGTCAGGATGATGCCAGCACTATGAGCACAATACAGATTCCTCTGCCTGGCCTGCCTAGACCCACAGTAGTGTTTCAGAGAGTAATGGGTTGGTCTGAACTCCCATAACTTAATGGGAGCACCCAGGGGGTCTGCTGTGTACCCTTGCATTGTGTGCATTAGGTGACGGTTTACCAATCCTCCTGCCTCCTCCCTCCTCCCCTGTCCCTCCTCTGCCCTCCCTCAAACTTGAACTTAATTGTGTTTTTCTTTGTGTGGATCTGTAGTTGTTTATCTATTAGACACTTTCTTTTCTTTTCCATATTGATATTGGAATTTCCTCGTCAGTAGGTCCTTGGTTGCAAGGATTTGAAGAATGAATACGCAGACCACAGATCCGCAGACCAAGACAGGATTTATTTTACAGAAAAGAATACAGAAAAAGCACCAGAGCTCCCAGCAGAGGGAAAGACTTATGTCAGAAAATCTCCTCTCTGCCTGGGTTCTTTGTCTAGGAGTGTATATAGTCACATGAGTCCTTTGTACTTACATTTGGCTGGGACTTGGTAATGAATGAGTGGATACAGACCCTTCTGCTGGGGTAAGATGAACCAGTGTGTGAATGAATGGATACAGACCCTTCCGCTGGGGTAAGACGAACGAGTGTATGAATGAATGGATACAGACCCTTCCGCTGGGGTAAGACGAACGAGTGAATGAATGAACGAGCGTATGAATGAATGGATACTGTCCCTTCCGCTAAGGGCAAGGTGAATGAGAGTATGAATGAATGGCTACAGTCCATTCAGTAAATTGTCCAGAACTAGAAAACATACATGAAATTGACTAGGCCTAGGAAACTTACATGAAATTGACCAGGCCTAGGAAATGCGTGCTTCTGTGGTCAGCTGCAAGTGCAGGAGGAGGGACACAACTTCGCTCCCTGAGCTGACAACCTGGACGTGATCCCCAGCAGTTGTCCAGCTCCTCCGGCCACTGGAACCTCCTGCAGCCCCCCACCCCCACCCCACCCTCCAACCCGCTGGTTCCTCTGCTGGCTGGCTTGCACCAACACCCCCAGGGGGAGATGGCAGGTCCTTCCCTTAGCTCCGGCAGTGCTGGCTGGGGCACTGCCACAGGAGGTGCCACCCGCCCTGTATTGATATCACTGCTTAGTAAGTAGTGATACTTAACTAAGGAGAATGTTGTTCAACTCCGTCCAGGTTAATACCAAAGATGTACAGTTTCCATCTTTTTTTTATGGCTGAATAGTGGAAAAAAAACATTTTTTTTAAGACAGATTATCTCATTACATTGCCCAGGCTGGTCTCAAACTCCTGGGCTCAAGTGATCCTGTCACCTTATCGTCCCAAGTACCTGAGATTACAGCACACACCACTGCACCTGGCTTAGTTTCTAAACTGATGTTGTTTGAGTTTAAAGTGACTCACTTCTGCAGTATTTGGTAAACTCTTGATGAACTAACCGAGTTTTTGTACACACAAAACAGAAAACCTGACATTGGCTCCAAATTTATCCCTTTAGGGGTTAAAGCATCATACAATATGGTAGACAGATAACATTTATATATAGATAATATAGAAAAGAAACGACCAGGCACTGGAGACTAGGTGCTTAAGATAATGACAAAAAAGCGGAGAAAGATCTGTGCCCAGAAAGGTTTATATTCCAGTAGGAGAAGACAGAAAATAAACTCCAGATATGATAAATAAGTGATGTACATATCTTATTAGATGGTAATAAATATTATTTTAAAAGAGGAAAAAGTAGGATTAGGGTCTTTAGTTATGGGATGGAGGTTAGGATGGAATTTGGATGGGGTGTCTTTCAAAGAAGACAGAGTGGCTTTATTGAGAAGGGGACATTTTAACAGGATGACTTGTTTCCTATTACAACCTATAAATATAAATCATGACAGATGTGTTCAGAGATGGGACAACAGGGGACCTAATTTATGAAATACATGTGTGATCATGGGCCTTAAGCTTATCCAGCCTCAGCCTTTGTCACGGGGCCATTGTTGCAAGGACCTGGGAATGTGTTATGTACATATGCACACTATACACTATTGTTCTTTGTTTCTTTGAATTTTTTGCATTTTTGTTGTTGTTGTTTATCAGGCCAAGGTGAGGCTTAAACTCGCTACTCCTGGTATGTGGGACCTGTGTGCTAACCACTGAACTATGGCAGCCAGCTTACCCTATTATTCTTTGGTAATAACACAGAATGGCCTATAACCCCATGTTGGATTATGAGGTACATGGTATGAGCATTTTAGTAATGAGAGCATGCACCGTCAAAAGGAGCAGTATCACCCACTCGAGTGTGTGTGTGTGTGTGTGTGAAAATTGATTCTTGGAAGGCAAAAAAAAAAAAATCTGTCTGACTGTTTAAAATATATATAGCATAGATGTGTATGCAATGTGCAAACAGATGTGCAGTATTTTAACTTCTTGGGGAAAATAGCTAAAAAAGACTCACTCCCTTGGGGGCTGGAAGGACAGTATGTGATCATGAAAGAAAGGTTGGAAAACACTGAGTTGAGGTAGGGAGTTAGTGACAGAAAGATACTGAGCTGGAGGGTCAGAGACTGAGCCAAAGTCAGGTCTGTTGTGAGCTCCTGATGTGAACTTAGAGCATTTGGCTGTCTTTCTAGGTTTTGGATTTTTTTTTTTCCAAATGTAAAATATAACATTAGACTGAATGACCTCGTACATATTCTTCAGCTCTAAAATTATGAGGGAAATTTTTGAGCTGGGCTTCATTCAGGTATAAATGCCTGATTCTGGAACATGTGATAATTTATCATATATTTGGACCCATTAAGCCTTACTTTTTTCTTCTTCTTCTTTTTTTTTTTTTTTGTTGTTGAGACAGAGTCTCACTATGTTGCCCTTGGTAGAGTACGTGGCATCACAGCTCACAGCAACCTCAAACTCTTGGGCCCAAGCAATTCTCCTGCCTCAGCCTCCCAAGTAGCTGGGACTACAGACGCCCACGACAACGGCCTGCCATTTTTTGTTGCAGTTGTCATTGTTGTTTAGCTGGCCTGGGCAGGGTTCAAACCCCCCACGCTCGGTGTATGTGGCTGGCACTGTGCTACGGGCCCCGAGCCAAGCCTTACTTTTCAATAAGATAAAGGACCTTTGTCAGTGTCCTTTAAAGTCTACCTCTGTCCTCTTTCCTCTTATTCTTTAAGCTGTCCCCAAACCGAGGATTGTAGAAATACTGCTCTAGTTCCCTGTAGAAGACTCTTGGATACAATATTGGAGACAAGAGAACAACAGAGTTCTGCTAATCAGATGCCTGTCAAATGCTTTGAGACCTGCCGAGTGCAGTGCATTTCTTCTCAGTTTTCACGTGATTTCCAGACATTAAAGTCCCTGTATGACCAGAATTGTCACTTCATAGAAAAAGATAATGCATGGTGTGGTGAAGAGAAGTAGTAATTAGCAGCTTGGGGTACCAGATTAAAAAATAAGGAGCACATATTTGTTTCAGCATCTGTAGGCGACATCACCTAGGCAGCCTTGAGCATACAGTTCTTTACCGCCTATTCCAGACCTGGGCCAGTTGCTCTAGTAAAACCTTAAGTAGTTTTATTTTCTGTGTGAGCATTTTCATTTCTCTTCCTGGCCCCCCAACTATATTTAAAAGTCCCATGGGGACAGAGACTCTCTTCTAACTCTTTTGTTCAGTGCTGTGTTCAGTGTACTGCACATCACATGATCTTGGTGGGTATTTGTTGACTGGGATGATGACAGAATTAAGAGAGGGAGAAATAAAAATGAAAGCCATGAATTTTTGAGTCCCTTATTTTGAGTGCTCTGTCCTGATGTGCCCATTGGCCAGAGCGTTATTTAATCTTCTTTTCCTTCTGCTATTTAATCACCTAGTGGTGGCTCCAGATAAGAAATGTGAATGTAATTCATTACCCAACTGGGGCATGTATAATTCATTTATCATAGGGTATCAATACACAAAGAATTGTTTGATGGAACAAATTTGTCTGTCAATAGATGAGTTACCATTGTAGTTCTCCACTGAATTGCAGGAGCTTCTTCAATGTTGTCGGCACTGCAGTCCAAGGAGGGGGCTCTATTAGTCACAAATGGTTAAATATCCAGAATGTCAGTGTATACTGGGATGATAATTCAATACAACTTTGGTTTATCCCAAGAATCTTGCAGTGACTGGCAATGAGGAAATCCCCAGAGTCTATAGAAAATGTCTTCAGAAGTGAAGGAGTTAACAGAGTGTGTAAGCTTTATCTTCTGCCCAATGGACTTGTGGTTTGCTTATTAAAACATCCGGTGAATGATTGTCAAGACCTGTCATTGCTATCTGTCGTTAGTAGCTGCCTTTCAAAAGCCTGTTGATTCCTCTGCAGGGCAGTGCAGCATCCTCTATCCCTTTCCTCATTTCAGATAGGCTCAGGTTTGCCTGCAAACATATTTATCAGATCAGTAAACATGGATGATGAAAACTATAGTACCATCTATGACACAATCCAAAAACAGAGGCTCTATGAGGTTCCCGACCAGCCAGAAGAAAAAGAAGTTCCCCATTACGAGGATGTCCACGAAGACTCAAGGCCAGAAAACAATCTATGTGCCACCAGGCTGGAAACCCATGTGTATGATTCTGTGTCAGTCTATACCACTGGGGCTGACGAGAGCAGCCGGACCTCTTCCCAACCAGAAGGAGGCTATGTCCTGCCTGATGAGATCTGCTGTCAGGCCCACGATGCTCAGCTGGGTGAGCCCCAGGAGGACAGGGGCATCCCAATGGCAGAGCTTCATTCACCGTCTCAGGACCAGGAGCTCGACCCAGAAGAGCCTCAGGAGAACAGAAGCATGATGGGGGAAGACCTACCTTCTCCTTCAAGATTTACCGTCCAGCACAGCAAGGCCCTCGTTGCCAGCCAAGACTCCTTCCCCTGCTATTCTGATGCTGATGGTTGGGAAGAAAAGGAAGCAGCTCCCATGAACCCTGAGATCAGCCTCTTTGTGAAGGTAAGGGCTGCCACTGACATGCATACCCTGCGCATGCAGGGGGTGTAATTGGTGCTTTACTTTGCTATGAGCGACTGGGGAAAGATGCATGGCGTGGTGGTCCTTGGACCTCAATAGATACTCAAGAGTAGGACTGATTAAATTGGCCATTTCAGAGTGCACCCAGGATTTCTTAAAAATTACAAAAATTGGAAAGTGCATTTAAAGTGCATCGACTTTTGCACACCACAGGCAAAGCACTTCTTAAGAGTTCACGTGAGTAAGCAAAAATTGCCACTCAAATCCTTACCTTTGGGACAGACATGAAGTACATTTTTCTGTCTGGTTAAACTCCTTTTGTTGATGTGATTTTTGAAAATGAAACAAAAGCTTGTGAGAGAAAGTCAGATCTACAGTCAGGTGTTGCAGTTTCCTTCTTGTATTTCTAAGGTCACAGGACTGGCAGACACATGGTCGGTAAACGTTACCTCTGTCACTGAGCTTGCCCTTTTGGCACAATATAACTGAAATTCTGATGAGGTAAAATGATTTTAGTCATAGTAAAACACTAACAGCCGGTGTTAATGTTTAATGCCTGTAATACTTAAATAGCACTTTGCTGATCTTTGTTTTAGACTGCTAATGTAATAAAGATTAGGGTTATGAACATTATCAAAATGAAAACTGCATTTCAGAGATAAATCGTCTTTATGAATAAAGGTGTCAGACCCTCTTTCCCAACATCCTACACAATATTCACATTTACATGAATTATTTATTTATTTTTATTTATTTAATTTTTTTGAGATGGAGTCTCACTATGTCACCCTTAGTAGAGTGCCGTGGTGTCACAGCTCACAGAAACCTCAAGCTCTTGGGCTCAAGCGATTCTCTTGCCTCAGCCTCCCAAGAAGCTGGGACTACAGGCGCCCGCCATAATGCCTGGCTATTTTTGGTTGCAGTTGTCATTGTTGTTTGGGAGGCCCCGTCTGGTCTTGAACCCACCAGCTTTGGTGTATGTGGCTGGACTGGTGCCCTAACCACTGAGCTATAGGTGCTGAGCCTACATGAATTTTTAAAATGTGAATGAAGGCAATATATTAGTAATACTTTTCTTCTTGCCAATAAAAATGGCTACTCTATGAACCTACCAAAACCCCAGTCCACACTCATTTCTCTTCTTCCTGGTTCCCAGTAACACTTCCAGGGAAGTACATTTTATGAATTTAATACTTTATTATCTTCCACTTCGTGTTTTTCTCTAATTGTTTTGTGTGTAAATTGTGTCTCTCTTGTTTTGCTATAAGGTCCTTTTAAAAAGCACGTAGTTCAGTGCCTGCTTCATGTTGATGTTCCCCACAGACCTTACCTGGTCCTGTGCTGAGCATTTTTGGGGGGTAAGAGCTGCATACAGTAGGGCCTTTACTCTCAAGAAACCAAGAGTTTGGTACTAGAGACAGACTTGGATTGACAAATTATAATACAACTTAATAAGGGACGACATAGAGAGTGGGGCGCTGTAGACGTTCAGGACAGGGTGTGTGGGAGGGATTTAGGAGGGGCTCCGGGGCAGGGGTGATGCTCCCGCAGGTGTGTTCAAGCAAATTTCCAGCCCCCGTATCCACATACCTGCTGTGTCACAACGTGCAAAAACACTTTTTATAAGTGAGAACTAGCTGTATTTTTTCTCAGGACAGAAGTACCCATGCAACTTCATGTAATAAAGGTGGGTCACCATCATCATCGTCATTATTGTCATCATCATTACATAAAGGTACTTCGTGTGTCGTCAGCAGCAGCCTATTCCTCATCATCATCATTGTCGCCCCATCAAGACACCGTTTCTAAATTTGGCAAAGTGCTTATCTCACTAGAAATTAGTCCATCACGGGTGTTGAACCAAACAGAAATACCAATGAATCAATTCAAACATATCATTTCATTTGTTCATTCAACAGATACTGTGCCAGGCACTGGGTTTGCAGCAGTGAGGAAATCAGTCTTGGTTTTCTCTACTTTGCATTGTAGTGGGAGTAACGACCGACAGACAGATAAGTAAACACAAAATACGGCCAGTGATGGGGATGCTATAGAGAACACAAAACCCGACAGAGGTGTATTCATTTCTTTTAGCGGTTTTATCAATTACAAAAAACTTGGTGGTTTAAAAAATACAAATATTCTCTTACAGCGCTGGAGGTCAGAAGCCTGAAATGAGTCTTACGGAGCTAAAATTAAGATGGCAGCAGGGCTGTCTTCCTCCTGGAAGCTCTAGGGGAGAATCTGTTTCTTCCCCCTTTGTAGCTTCTAGAAGCTGACCTCATTCCAGACGCACAACCCCCGTCGCAGGACTCCTGCGTCCCTCCTGTGAGGATCTCTGTGATTAAAGTGGACCCTCCAGAATAATTCAGGATAATCCTCCCATTCGAAGATCCTTAGTTTAATTACATCTGCAAGTCCCCTTGCTATGCAAGGTAACAGTCTGCAGCTTTTGGACGGATTTGGGGAACAGAGAGTGATGTGAGTAGGGAGGGAGTAGAAGGTGAGGCTGGGAGGCTGCAGATGACAGCGGCCCTTGTGGGCCATTGGAGGAACTGTCACTTTTATCTGAGTGATGTGGAGAGTCACTGGGCCATTTAGCAAGGAACATTCTGGCTGCCTTTTTGACAGCAGGCTGCATTGGGGAAGGGTAGAAGCGGTAACAGGGAGAATAATTTGGAGGCAACTGACAAACTTCAGGCATGACATGAAGGTGCGTTGCAGTGACAGCAGTGTGGGTGGGGCCAGGTAGGACTGGCATCACTTTGAAAAGAAAGCCCAAAGGTTTTCCTGATGAATTTGACGTGGCTGGAAAGCACAAAAGGGCCATGGTTAACTCTGGAGAATGTAGTCAGAGCTACTGAGTGAATGGAGAGGTTATGCCCATTTCAGCTATGGACCCCTTCTCAAGAAATGTGTGATTGAGAAAACCAATGATTGTATCTGTTGCTGTGTGTGTGGGGATAGGGGAGAGACAGATGGGAGAAGGGAGAGAGGGAGGGAAGGAAGGAGACAGAACAGCATTGGTTTTCTCAGCCTCAGCTTCCCCATTGGTAAAATTGATGTTAGAATTATGCCTTCCTCATGGGGTTGTTAGGAAGATTAAATAAGGTAAGGCATCTAAAATTTTTAGCATAATATCTGATATACAGTAAGTATCCATAGATAGGAATCTAAATTATTATTATTAGTTTTTGAGACAGAGTATCACTCTGTTGCCCCGAGTAGAATGTTGTGGCATCATAGCTCACAGCAACCTTAAACTCTTGGGCCCAAGTGATCCTCTTGCCTCAGCCTCCCAAGTAGCTGGGATTACAGGCACATGCCACCATGCCTGGCTAATTTTCATGTTTTTAGTAGAGACTGTGCCTCACTCTTATTTGGGCTTATCTCTAACTCTTGAGCTCAAGGGATCCTCCCCTTTCAGCCTCCTACAGTGCTAGAATTATAGGCGTGAGCCACCACACCCAACCTAAATTATTATTTATTACAATGAGTTTGAACGATTCATGAAATAAGTACATTTATTAAGCACAGTGCTTTGTAGTTAGTAAACATTCAACACATATCCTAATAGCTTATTCTGACATAAGCAGTGTTACGTTGTGGAAAGTGCCCCTCTCAGGAAATTCCAACATGAATTTGTCAATAACTTGTATGAAACATACTTGGAATCGAGTTTCTTATCTTTGAAATGCAGGCCCTGCCAGCTCTTCAGTCTTTGATTCCTAGTGTACTCATATGGTACCACCTGTTAGCACTAAGAGGCTGCTCAGTGCTAATTTGCTGTCTAGATTTGGGTGTGGTTGAAGAATCCGTGTGAGACCAACACTCCTCTCCTGCTCATGCTCAGTTTATGTGAAGCCTGTCCTTTGGACAATGTCTGCAGAGCCTAATCATCATGGTCTGATTAGGACATGCACAGGGTCCTCGTGCAAGGATGCACAGGTTGTGCACTGAACAATTTAGGGGGCTCTAATCACAGAAAATATTTAATATAAATGGTGCCCCCTGAAGTCAGGCACCGTAACAACCCTGGTTACTATTTCTTAGATTTGTAGCCCAGGATCATTACTGTAAAGGATCGACTGACTATAATCTGGCTCAGCATAGTAGAATGTGTCACAAAATTATCAGTAATTGTTAGTATTGCCATAGTATGGGAGCCTGATGTGGTTATAATAGTCATGGTATTAATGGGGTGCTCATTTGTAATCCTTGTGGTGTTAGCTATTAGAATTAGAATAAAATATGATAGGCAACATTGGTATTTAATTTTACCTAATCCTTTCAAATATTAATATATTATATATTTTATAATGAATATAGTACATTCTTTTTTTTTTTTTTTAGAGACAGTTTCATTTTGTCACCCTCAGTAGAGTGCTGTAGCATCACAGCTCACAGCAACCTCCAGCTCTTGGCCTTAGGTGGTTCTCATGCTCAACCTCCTGAGTAGCTGAGACTATAGGCACCTGCCACAATGCCCAGCTATGTTTTGTTGCAGTTTGGCCAGGGCTGGTTTCGAACCCACCGCCCTTGGTATATGAGGCCAGCGGCCTACTCACTGAGCCACAGGTGCCGCCCATATATAGTACATTCTTACAGTAGTAAATTAATATAATTTAACTGAATAAATGTACATATATTGTGGGTAAATGTTTGTTTTGCATTGATAAGGATGTGCAATTAAAGACAAATATTTCCTTTCCTTCTTTTTCCACTATTGTCTGTGGGCCCTTGGCCAAGATCTGATGAGAACAAATCCCATCACCTCCTAAATTCTTACTGGAAGTTTTTATAAACAGCTCATTTAGTTAATTTGCCTTAGAGGCAAACTAAGATTTCTCATTGCAGCTGAGATACTATAAAATCCCACTGAGGAAATGAAGCTGGATTTGGATGTTAAGATGTGGCTCAAAGGATCTTTCAGGCAGCAGATTTAGCATAAGCAAAGGCACAGCAAACACACACACAGGGATTACTAGACCCATTTGGCCGGATTAACAGAAGGTCGATGCCGGTGCAGAGCAGAGAGTGAGGCTGAAGACCCAGGAGTGCTGCCTTGCCAGCCAGATAAGGGGGTTGGATCTTCTTCTGAAGGGAACAAGAGTAATAGAATGTTTTTGAGGAGGCTGTCATGAGCAAAACAATGTTTAGGATGACAGATAAACAAATTAAAAAGCATTTCCACCTATGGTGCCGAACAAGACCAAACAAACATCATGTTTCATTTCTAGGGTTAGTTCAAACACTGAGGTGTAAAAACAGGGTGTGTCATTAAGACTGTGGGTTTCTTCAGTTGACCATCTGGATATGTCCAAATATTTAGATCCTCAGATTCATCTACACAACTTTCTGTATGAAACTAGCCAGTGTGATGCTGATTTACACATTATCTAAATGTGTGTGCAGAGTCACTTCATACTCTGCAGGGACAAGGGGAGATATATGGATTCTATTTATGTGTAGTGTCCAGTAAAAAATGTGTTTGTGTGAGTCTGGGATAGCCTAGCTTGCCTGCTCAAAAGTTCAGATGCCTGGAAGTAGAACTTTACAGGGGTCTTCCTGTGCCATGATCCTCTAAGAACAGTCTGCTATGTCACTATTAAAGACATATCAAAATATGTCTTTGTTGAGAAGATACAAGTCCGAGCCTGTCTTGTGTGCCCAATTGATTGCCCTTCTATAGAACCAATGAAGCATATAAAAGTGAAACAATGAATAGGTTTAAACACAGATTTCTATTCTTATTGTGAATTTTTTCCTAATTAAGATGCTGGGAACACAGTCAAGGCCCATAAATCACTTTCTAGATGCCCATATGAGTTGATTTGCTTTGAGAATGAATGCCAGCCATCAAAGAGGTCATACAATCCTAGCACTATGATAAGAACATTGGAAACCAAAGGAGCCAAGCAACTTGCCAAAAGCTGCCTTTAAGTTACTGTCAGGCTAGGACTTTGGGCTCTCTACCCAGGACACTTTCCTTTATGTAGGCACTTCTATTCTTGGGTGTTGGATGTCCCTGAATATGCTTTAGGAGGTCCAGGAACATTTAAAACCCTATAGCAGGAGGGACCATGAACTCTCAGAAATGTTGACTATTGCTGTGATGCATCCCACTTTCCCTGCCTGGGACCCCTGCCTCATATGCCCACCGGGGAGGGGGTGGAATATGCTGTGGAGTGACCCCAACTCTCTTTCACTCCTGTGGGGTCATCGGCTTGCCTCTCAGCATCCTGAGAAACCATGGGAAGAAGCCCTCACAGAAGAGTAATAGAAGATCAGTACCCAAATCATTATGTGGGGATTATGTCAGCACTGAAATACTCTGAAATAAATATGTGGTCAAACTAAGATCCATATTATTTCCAAAGATCCATTTTTTCCAGGAGACTGGAAAATCAATGCTAATATATCCGTAACTAATCCTACCAGCTGGGTGGGTCATATCACCAGTTATAGAAACTAAAACTTTTGAGCAACTTGTATTTCTGTTTTTTCGTTACTTCCCACTATCCAACAAATTTTACCTCCTAATGTGTTCTCTACTCTCCATCTGGCTGCCACTGGCCACTGCCGTCTTGACCACAGCCACTCAGCTGGTCACTCATTCTGCTAGACTCACCTCTCACCTGAGAAGCTTCCACCAGCCACCAGAAGGCTCCACGTGTGCTTCTTCAGAGCATGTCATTGAGCACCGTGCCACTCTCCTGCTTCTGGCTGTGCAGTGACTCCCATCACCCCAGGGTCAAGAGAAAGCGTGGTAAGGCCCTCAGGATCCGTCAGGCTTTTAGCCAAGACCTCATCACTTGCTACTCCTCACTCACCTTTGCTCCCAAAAAATGTTGATTTGCGCACACTTTTCTACGCACTTCATGTCATTTCATGACTCTGGGCCTTTGTTCAAGTTGCCCCCTTTCAAAGCTCTCCCTTATTGGGATGATAGACTGTCGTTTCAGACGCAGCCCCAAAAGTCACCCATTTAAGAAGCTTTTCCTGGTCCCTCTGGGCAGGGCTGGGCTGGGTCTCCTCTGGGCTCCTTCATTCTCTTACCTCAGTTAATATATTAGTTTGCTAGAGCTGCCACGGCAAAGTACTGCAAACAACAGAAAGCTACTTTCTCACAGTTTTGGAAGCTGTAAGTATAGATCCAGCTGTCCGCGGCTGGCTTCCTCTCAAGGCTCTCCCTCGGCCCGTAGATGGGCGTCTTCTCTCTCTGTCTTCACGTGGTCTTCCCCTGTGCGTGCCTGTGTCTTAATAATCTCTTCTTAGGAGGACATCAGACATTTTCGATGAGGGTCCACTCTAATGACCCCTCCTTTTAACTTAATTAACTCTTTAAAGACCCTATCTTCAAATATAGTCACATTGTGAGGTACTGAGGGTTAGGACCTCAGCCTACAAACTTGGATAGAGGTGGGGGTGGATACAATTCTACTCATTTAATGTTATAATTACTTGGTTATGTCTTATGTAGCTCTAGCTTTGAGTTCTCAGAGGAAATGACTTTCATGCATTCTCGCACACCTGGTCCATGGCACACTTTTTAAATGATAGTTGAATGAAAGAGGGATTAAACTACTGCACAGGATCTCCAGGGCAGTGGGGGAGGAGGGAGTCTTGTGCCAGGGCCTGCAGCAGCAGTCAGAGTGATACTCCTACCCCCATGTGAGTTTCGTAAGGCTGTTGTCATAAATTACCCGAAACTCAGAGGTTTAAAATAACAGAAATTAATTCTCTCACAGTTCTAGAGGCCAGAGTTGAAAGTTAAGGTATTGACAGGGCCATGCTGCCTCCAAAGGGTCCAGGGGAGAATTCTTTCCTGTCTTTGCCAGCTTCTCAGGCCTCCTAGCGATTTCTGGCTTGTGGCTGCCTCACTCTAATCTCTGCCCCCTTCATCACACAGCCCTCCCCACGTGTCTTTGAATCTGTCTCCCTTTCTCTTCCCTTATAAAGACTCGTCATTGAATTTAGGGCTCACTGTAATCCAGACTGATTTCATCTCAAGGGCCTTAATTATATCCATTGGGACCTTTTTCCAAATCAGGTCACATTCCAGGTGGATGTAACTTTTTTTGGGGGGGGGGGGCGGCACTGTTCAGCCCAATACATCCCCTAAAGGGAGAATGAGTTGGATCGAAGCATGGGACCCTCTGGACGTGGGCAGCCACTTCTGGTTCCATATTTTTCCCCAGTGCAAGGGGTTTTGTGAGAATTCATTTGACTGTTTGTACCTTCATGTCTGTAGTTCTCAGACCTTCGTGAGAATGCCTGGCATGTTCCTGGCATCGCCTTGAAGTTGGGCAGAAAGCCAGTAACCTGGGTGCTTCATTTTTTTTGAGATAAGAGTTTCACTTTGTTGCCCTCAGAAGAGTGCCATGGCATCACAGCCCATAGCAACCTCAAATTCTTGGGCTTAAACAATTCTCTTGCCTCAGCCTCCCAAGTAGCTGGGACTACAGGTGCCCACCACGATGCCCCGCTATTTTTTGTTGTAGTTGTTATTGTTGCAGGCCCAGGCCGGGTTGGAACCTGCCAGCCCCGGTGTATGTGGCTGGTGCCCTAACCACTGAGCTATGGGCACCGAGCCCTGAGTGCTTCATTTGATTTGTTGACCTGTGAAGGGATGCTGGAGTGAAAGGACTTGAGGGTTCACACAGCAGTGATTGGGAGAAAGTGAGCAGTGGCAACCCAGGCCAGGATGTGGCTGCCCATCAGAGTCTTCGGGGGGAGACAATGTTAAAGAAGCAGGTAAGGGGTCATTTAAAGGTAACTGACCAGACTATCAGCTCCTTGAGGAAGGACTCAGGTCTTGTCTATCTCTGTAGCTCCGTGTCTTGTGGGGCAACGAGCTTGTTGTGGGGAGCACTGTAAACATTGGTCAAAGTAACTGAATAGTTACTTCTGGGACTTTCAAGTGGCCTTTGCCCATTTCATGGAGTAAGGACCATCTCTTGGAATAAAATTGAAAGTCGAATACTTAACATCTCTGCTTTAAACTTTGCCTTTGACCAACACGATCCATTTCACCCTTGACCATTACACACAAGGCCTGTGGACACCCTGCCCCTAACAACTTAACTGGCCTTCTGGTCCCATCTCCATGACACCTGCCTCACACATTATGCCCCAGCAGTGCTGAGCTCCCCACAAATCAGATTCTCCATTTATCTGGCTAAGCCCATGCTCACCCCTCTACCCTTAGTCCTTCATCTGACCAATGCCTTGATTTTCTGGATTCATATTCCTGAGCAGCTGTCTCTGAACCTCCAGACCACTCTGAGTGGTTCTCCCTCCACACTTACCTTTATCTAAGCACTGTCACCTCATAGTACAATTACCTAGTTAAGGGTTTGTCTTCTAGTTCCTCACTAGATTGAAAACTCCATGGGGAAAGCACTTCCCAGCCACGTCTTTCTCATCTGTGCACCCCATAGCCATCATGGAATCTGGCCCATGGATGAATTAAATTAAACCAATCTGTTGGAGGGAAAGCTGCTTTGACGCGTTCTGGGGAATCTGGTCAGCATTCAGCATTCTGTCCCTGCATCTGCTGACATCTGACTTTGGGGTAGAGCGGGTTGGATGACAAGTCCAGGTGAGAAGCCAGTGACTGTGGTAGGAAATAAGGAGGAAACCCACATTTATGGTATCTACTTTGAACTATGCTCTGTGGTAGGTCAACTGCTCTGTCGATATTATCTCTGAAATGGGACTTAAGAACTAGGTCCCCATCTGGATTCTGACACCAACTAACTGTGTAGGTTTGGGGAAATGATTTGCCCTCTCTGGACCTTAGATTTCTCACTCAACAGTTGAGTGAGGTGAGTCAGAGTCTCACGCATCCTCATCTCCTGTTCCATCCTACAGAAAATAGTTTCCCTCTCCCAGGAACCCTCTGTCTTGTATCTTAAAGCTCTATTACTGTCATATTCTCTCTGAAGTATATAGTCAACCTACTCAGGCAGGCCTGTGATTTTTTTTTAGATGGAAGAAAGGAGACATGAGTAACAAAGACAGAGATGTTCTCATACAGAAGCAGGATTTTGACACAGATCACTTCGACCAGTAGCAGGTGTGGGCTCCACCTGTTATTTCTCCTTCTCTCCATAGGTTATTTGCTTGGTTCAAAGTTCAGAAGGTACAAAAGCTAGAGTTATTCCCCACTATATCCCCTTAGTTACAGTCTATTTTCTGAGGTAATCTGTCCTAAATGTTTCACGTATATTCTTCCCGAAACATTGTATGCACATTCTGGCAAATATTGTACAGTCATAGGTTTGAAACTCTCTCTTTTTATTTGATACAGATGTAATACACCATAAACTCTATTACATACCTTGCTTTGGGAGGATAAACTTTTTGACATATAGTTTATACACATTAAAATTCAGCAGTTTTAAGTGCATACTTTCATGGGTTTTGACCATGTAAATGGTATAGTCACGTAACCACCATCACAATTGTGACATAGAACATTTCCATCATCTCATTAAGTTCCCTTCTGCCCCGATGCCATGGTCCCTTCTCAGACAACCCCTGCCTCCTGGAAATCACTGATCTATTGCTATAATTTTGTCTTTTAAAAAATACCATATAAATGGCGTTCTCATGTAAATGTAATCTTTTATGTGTGGCTTCTTTCACAATGCTTTTGAAGTCATCTGTGTTGGTCCATTTATTAGTAGTTTGTTTCTTGTTATTTGAGTAATATTCCATTGTACGAATATACTACAGTTCATTTACACGTTCAGTATAAACTTAGATTCTTCCCCAGGGTGTTAGCCGTTAATAACAAAGTTGTTATAAACATTTGCATACAAGCTTTTCTGTTAATTATGTTTTTATTTCTCTTGGATAAATATTTAAAAGTGGAATTACTGAGTTACGTGGCTAGTGATAATCTGGTTTAAAAAATACTCTCAAATTATTTTCAAAGTGGCTGTCAAAATTTGTATGAGATTTCTAGCTGCTTCTTTTCCAGCATTTGGCATCGTCAGGATTTTTTTTTTTTTTTAGGTTTTAGACATGCCAGTATATAGCAATATGTCTCTGTACCTTTAATTTTCATTTTCCTAGCGACCATTGTGCTAAGCATTTTTCATGTACTTATTAGCTACCTTTGTATCTTCTTTAATGAAGTGTTTGTTCACATATTTTCTTTATTATTATCTTAACATTTTATTTTCTTCTTAGCAAATTTCAGGAGTTCTTTATATGTGCAAGACACACTTTCTTTGCCAGATAAATGTTCTGCAAATAGTTTACAAGTTTGTGGCTTGACTGTTTTTTATAACAGTGCTTTTTTGAAGTGCTGAAGATTTTTATTTTGATTTATTTCTTTTTATCATTTTTTTCTTCTATGGTTTGTGCTTTTTGTGTGTTATCTATGAAATATTTGTCTAACCCAAGGTCACAAAGATATTTTTCTATGTTTTCTTCTGGAAGTTTTATAGCTTTAGTTCTATGGTTCACTTTAAGTTCAATTTCTATATGAAACAAAATACAGATTTGAATTTTTTCTTTTCCTTCCTTTTCTCCTGTTAATGTGAAATGCTTTGATTGATTTTGAAATGTTAAATCAACTTTGCATTTCTGGGGTAAAACCCACTTAGTCATGATTTATTATTATTATAATTATTATAGATTTCTATATTTGATTTGGTACAATTTTGTTTAAGTTTTGTGTGTGTGTGTTCATAAGGAATAGTAGTCTATAATTTTATTTTAATTTCTTTGTCTAGTATCATTATTAGGATAATATACACCTCAGACAATATGTTGAGGATGTTTCCTTTTCATCTGTTTTCTGGAAGAATTTCTGTAGAATTGGCCTATTTCTTCCTTAATAGCTTGGTAGAATGAAATTATCTATCTTCCCTAGAGATTTCTTCGTGGGCAGTTTTTTCCCCCTTTGCAAATTCAGTGTTATTCAGCTTATCTCTTTCTTCATCAATGAATTTAGTAATTCATGTTCTTCAAGTTATTTGTTATTTAATCTAAATTGTTGAATTGATTACCAATTCTCTCTTTATCATGTCCATGTGGTATTCACATTAATATTAATATAGCAGTTGTAATGTTCTTGTATATTAATTTTATAGTCTTAGCCATATATAGGTTTGTATTTATCTATTGATTTTTCCCTCCCTGATTATGGGTTGCATTTTCCAAGTTATTTGCATACTCTGGTAATATTTTGATTGCTAGACTTAGTGATTTTTATATTATTGGATACTGGACTTTGTTGTATTCCTTCAAATAGTGTTGGGCCTTATTCTAGGATGCAGTTAAGATACTTGGAATGAATTTGACCCTTTTGAGGACTTGTAAAGATGCATCCAAAAAATCCTAAAGTGAATTTTGTTCCATTATTGAAGCAATACCTTCTGAGGACTCTATCCAATGTTCTGTGTTCTATGAGGTCTTTCCACTTTGCCTACTTTAAACACAAACTATTACCAGTCTTATGTGAGATCCTGGGATTGTTTCTTCTACTCGTTTCTGGTTCTTTCTCCATACTTTGTAGTGTCCTCACGTGTACATGCAGATTAGGATTTAGACAAAGATTCACGGGGACCCTCCTGCAAGTCTACAGAGTGCTTTCCAATCTCTTCTATCTCTCTCTGTCCCTCTCTCTCTCTCCCTCCCTCCATCTCTCTCTCTTTCTTTCACACTCCCTCTCACTCCATCTTCTCTGGTATTTTAGATTTGCAAATTTTAGCTGCCTTGACTTTCCTAAGCTCCAAACTCTGTTGCCGGCTCAACTCAGAGAGACTGCCAGGCTTAGCTTGGGTCCTGGGCAGCCTATTCCCAATGTCTGAAGGCCATCATTTCATATAGTTGGTCTGGTGCTAATGCTCTAGTTGTTGAGTGCAAATCAGATTTCTCTTACTCCCTCAGGCCAGAAGCAGAGATTGTTGAAATTAACTTTTTTTTTTTTAATTTCAATGTATTTAGGGGATACAAGGGTAGTGTTTTTACGTAGACATATTTTATAGTGGTGAAGTCTGGGCTTTTAGTATACTCATCACCCAAATAATGTACATTGTACCCAATAAGTTATTTTTCATCCTTAACTCCTCTCCCACCCTTCCATCTTTGAGCCTTCAATATCTATTATTCCACTGTACATAAACATGAGTACTGATAGTTTAACTCCTATTTATAAGTAAGAAAATGTGATGTTTGATTTTCTATTCCTTTTTTCTTCTTCTTCTTCTTCTTCCTCCTCCTCCTCCTGCTCTTCTTCCTCTTCTTCTTCTTTTTTCTTTTGAGACAGGGTTTTGCTTTGTCATCCTGGCTAGAGTGCAGCAGCAGCAGCATTAGAACTCACTGCAGCCTCTTCAGCTTAAGTGATCCTCACGAGTTGCTGGGATTCCAAGTGCATGCTACCATGCATGACTAATTTTTCTATTTTTTGTAGAGATGGGGTCTCACTCTTAATCAGGCTGGTCTCAAATTCCTGACCTCAAAGTGATCTTCCTGCCTTAGTCTCCCATTGTGCTAGGATTACAGGGGTGAGCCACCATGCCTGACCTGATTTTCCATTCCATTATCTAAGTTACTTTACTTAAGATAATGGCCTCCACTTATATACAAATTAGTGCAAAAGACATAATTTCATTCTTTTTCATGGCTAAGTAGTGTTCCATTATGTATGTGTGTTCGTGTGTGTGTGTGTGTATATATATATATATCACATTTACTTTATCTTCTCAGCACTTGGTGGACACTGGTTGATTCTGTATCTTTGCTGTTGTGAAAATATTAACAGACTATGCATCTGACAAAGGACTAATATGTAGAAACTATAAGGAACTCGAATAACTCAGCAAGGAAAAAACAAAAAATATTCATTAAAAATTGGCAAATGACATGAACAGACATTTTTCAAAAGAAGATATGCAAATGGAGAACAAATATATGAAAAAATGTTCAACATCACTAATCACTAGAGAAATGCAATTAAAATCACAATGAGATGCCACTTTACTCCAGGCAGAATGACCATTATTAAAAAGTCAGCAAACAATAGATGTTAGTGTAGATGCAGTGAAACAGGAATACTTACACACTGTTGGTGGGAATGTAAATTAGTACAACCTTTATGGAAAACAGTATGAAAATTCCTTGAAGAACTAAAAATAGATTCCATTTGATTCAGCAATTCTACTACTGGGTGTCTACCCAAAGGAAAGGAAAAGAAGTCATAGTCAAAAACACCTGCACTTGTATATTTGTGACAGTTGACTCTGACATTCCCATTTCTCTTGAGTTGTTTCTCCTTTCTTTCTAGAATAGTGTCTTCTTGAATTCAGCTATGAGTTGGAGTTCGGAGTATAGTCATGAAGATTAATTGGACTAAAATACAATGGCAATAACATTAAAGTGATATTGCTATAGCAAAATATTTGGCCTTCTGGCACAAGAGTCCTTTCTGACCCTTCATTCCAGTCTCTTTTAAACATATATTGTCTTCTGAAAAGTCTTCGTCTTGTACCTTAAATCCTCAGAAATGAAGAAACAGGAAAACAGATGTCTCTAGCTAATCCTTCGCCAACACAAGCCTGAGTGGGATGTTATCTGCCTTCTAACCTGTTACTATTTGAGGCTCTGGTGGTTCCATGAATTCCTTTGGACAGCTCTAGAAAAAGTGAATTTTATTACTACCAAAATGGAGTCTCATTGTCCAGCTACCTTCTGATACCCAGGCCCCAAGTGTTCAGAGTCCACTAGAGTATGAATTATTATGTGTACATAGGAAAATATGCTGGCTGGCAGCTCTGCTTATAGATAGACGGCACTCCCTCAGGAGTAGGAGACTCTCCCCGTGCATGGCGCACGTGTTTTAGCCTTGAAACTAAGTGATTTGTGCAATCTTGTGAGGACAAAGATTAGAAAACTGGGCTTGAAGCCATGCCCCACTTTTATGCTTTATAAGTAAGGCCCTTTCTCTTCCTTTGCTGGTTCCATGTGTCAGCAGAAGGGCCAGGCCTGTCAGAAGCCATTGGCCTCTAGTCATAGGACTTGGTGGACAACAGTAACGTGGGAGCAGCCAAACAAACAAGTGAATGCATTGTTTAGGAAACGAATAACATTCTGAGGTTTCAGTGATAACAACTGGAAGGTAAACATGTAAGGTGGTAACAAATAACTGGTGTGGGTGCCTTTTGTTAAAAGTTGGACTACAGCTGCATTTTTCTCCTCTACAGAAATATTTTTGTTATGTTCTTCTGTGGTGGAAAGAATGGAAAGAATGTGCTGGGAGGTCTCTTTATGTTTGCAATAGCAACTCTATAAACTGGCTTGGTTCTTCCAGAATGATGCTATTCATTCTGACAGTCGCCATTAGTCAATTGTGGCTATTTTAAGTTTAAATTAATTACAATGAAATAATATTTAAAAGGTACTTCCTCAGTCATGCTAGTCACATTTCAAGTGCTTCACAGCCACATGTAGCTAATGGCTACTGTATTGGAAAGCACAGCTATGCGACATTACTGTCATCACAGAAGGGTCTATAGGACAATGTTATTGGAGGGTGACCCTGGTTTAGATCTGGCTTGAAGACCAATCATTTATGTGGTCACAAGGCCTTCTCTGGGCCTTTATTCTTGTCTGAAAATGAAAGCAGGCACGAATATTCTTTTATTTCACTAGACAGAAAATGAAGAAATCACTGGAAAAAAGTACTCACACAGACAAAAGTTTGTATGAACCCATTAGTTTGAATGATAATTACGTAGGGAAATCTCTACAACTAATAATCATCCTTTGCAAATCTTATTAAAAACATGCCCACGCTGATTGAGAGTCTCTCTGTGGCCAGGAGGACCCACCAAATCTACAAAAATTGCCACAGAAACTTTGAGGATTAAAGATGCCTCACCCCCAATCCCTTAGGGCCAAGTGCAGCATTGAACCAGGGAATCAGACACAGAGATCAGGATCTTTCACCTTGCCCCATTCCCTACCCCATCTCCATCAAAATAACTTAATATCTTAAAGCAAGCAGGAGGTAGGGGAAGAAGTTGCTGTAACTACTCAGAAAATATAAGGGTGAATGTTAAGCAATTCTCTTGTGAGTATGGGGAGTTCTCATTCTGTAATAAAAATTTTATAGCTGCAAGACTGAGCCTTTGGTCAATTGCCCATTGCTTCTATGTATCTCTTTAATATGTCTCAAATTAACAGGCTGATAAATCTTTATTGAGCCTGCACTCTGCCCCTCATGTCAGATACTGTGAGCAATAGATAAAAGCTAAGAGGGGGGCCCTTTCTGTGAGGCTCTGCCTACCTGGGTCGGGGAGAAGGATTAACACGATGTGCATGAAGCATTTGGAAATTAATACTAGAGTTCTGGTAGAGCTGGGTTCTGGGGCATATGATTCACAGTACTGAATAGGTGGTGAAGGCAACCAGAGATGGAGGAGGACTGGATTTATCCAGGTCATAAGGGTCATGTGGGAATTCAAGGGGAGCAGGGGATGGGAAGGCAAACAAGACAGTGGAAATAATCTGAGAGCATCTGAGATCAGCAAGTGGTTCACAAAGTGTAAGGAGAGGTGATAGATGAGACTGAAAATCAAGTTTGACACCCTACTGTGGAAGGATTTTTGTGCCAAACCAGGGAGTCTGAATTTCACCAGGTAGGTAAAGGGAAGCCATCAAAAGTTAAGCAGAATAATGACTTGATTGCATCTACACTGGTAACTTTGGTACAATAAGAGGAATGAAAGCAGGGAGGGAGATGGTTCTCAGACTATAGTCAGTGTATGCAACATAATACCAAGGGGAGAGATGAAGAGAGTCTGAGCGGCCACAAGGAGCAGTTGAAATGAATGCAGTCAGGATGATACTGAAAACCCTTTAGCAGGTGGAACTTTTGAGACATGGTACCCAGGTGGATACTGAAGACCATGGGAATTAAAACACCATAAATTGATCCTTCCTGCAGGTGAAAGGATTTCAACATTTTATTGTGTTCGTGGACTATAGGGCTGATCTGCCTCATAGGCAGGTACACATATGAGTATAGAGTTGTACAGAGGGATGAGATTAGATACAGTGTTGTCATTGGTTTACAGAGATAATAGCTGTAGTCACTGATGTAAACAGGGTCACCATGGAAGATGGTGGAGACTCCAAATAAGGCTTTCCTGTACACTGCACAGAGGTACGCCTACCTATGATTAACAGTGGGCTCTGTGATGTGTGTATGTGTGTGTGTGGGGGGGGGACTCTGGCTTTTATTAATAGCATTTGCTGATTTCTGTAGCATAAATACTGCCACCATAGCTGATTTTAAGCTATCCACATAGTATCACTAAACAGAGGATTTGGGAAGAGCTGTGCACAGTTGGCTGTTAAGAGCTGGGACACACACCCCTACTTATGTAAGTTGTACCACACACAAGGGCACTTGGCTAAGGGAGGAGTGGGGCTGGCATCTAGCCGAGTCCACCAAGAGTCCAGGTGTCTGCAAGGCTGTCTCTGGGGAGAGGTGGGGGCGGGGTTATTCTGCATTATTTGTCCAAAGGGGGGGACCTTTTCCTAATTCTGAACCAGCATTCAAGAGGGCTAAGGATGGAGCCCCAAGGAACACCGACATTTATGACTAGGGAAAGAAGACCCACCAAAATATAACCAAACAGGAAAAGTGGGCAGAGTTCACAACCAAGCATGATCCCTTTCTAGTTTGATGATCTTAGTCAGATTATGTCACTTCTCTGTGCCTCAGTTTTACCATTTTTATACTGTGACAAAAATACACATAATATAAAATTGAACTCTGAACCATTTTTCAGTGTACAGGTCAGTGGCATTAAACACATTCCCATCCGTACTCTTGTCACCGCCACACACCCACAAAACTACGATTTTGCAAAACTGAAAGGCTGTACCAGTAAGTAGAGCTCTCTACTGCCCTCTTCTGCCGCCTGGGCACCTGCCGTTCTACTTTCCGTCTGCGATTTAGACTATTCTGTGTACCTGCTATAAGAGGAGGCATCATACCAAGTTTCACCATTTTTTAATTAAAATACTCCTCAGTGATGGGCTCAACTACAACTTGAACATTACCTTAGAAACGAAAACAATGTAACCTAAACATTTGTACCCTCACATTAATGTGATATAAAACATGTTATAAACCAACTTCAAAAAAAAGATAATACTTTCCTTTTAAGGGGATTGTGAGGATTCTGGCTGAACATACAAAGCAGTTCACATCGAGGGGACACAAAACAAAGGATGTCTGCCATTTGACACAGTAAGGGGCTGTGCTAGATGGTTATAGGAGACAGGGACGTGAGCTAGCCACGGTCCCTGCCTTCAAGGACCTTCAGCTCAGTAGGAAAGACTTTGCAATTCCGAGTAACTGTTACTGAATAAAAAAGTGAAACATTTCAGAATAAAAGTACCAAAATGTCCTTTAAGAACTTAGAAGATGAAGGTGTTATTATTGGCTGGGAAAAGTTCACAGAAAAGGAAACCTTTCTTCGAGGAATTTCGTCCAAATGGCATGGCAAAAAGGACTCCTGGAGAAGAGCCAGGGTCGGCTCAGACTGCCGTGCAGTGTCACAGACTGGGTGGCTTAAACAACGCAATTCACTTCTCACAGTTCTGGCAGGAAGTTCATGATCAGGGTGCCAGCACGTCCAGGTTCTGGTGAGAACTCACTACCCAGCCACTGCCTGCTCACTCTGTCCCCTCAGGGGAAGGAAAGAGCGAGCTCTCCTGGGTATTGTTTCTTTTAAGGATATTAAACCTGTCAGATCAGGGCCCTACCTTCTGACTTCATTTAACCTTAATTACTTCCTTAGAAGCCTCATCTTCAAATGTGGCCACACAGGGAGTGTTAGGGCTTCAACACATGAGTTTTGAGAGAAGGAATATTCAGTCAGTAAGAGGCACAGAGGTGAGAAAATACCACACACAGGAATCTTTCAATGATGTGGTTTGATGGAGCATAAGGGGCCGAAAGTGGGGGTGTGGGGGAAATAAAACTATACCTGGGGATTGACTGGACCACGGAAGGTCAGCTTTGAATTGCAGCTGAGACTTTTGGAGTGAGTTTGGTGTGTGGCAGGGCGCATCTGAGGCTTTTAAACCAGAAGTTGCAAGGCCAGAGGTGTGCTTTGGGAAGAAGATTTTGGGAGTGGTGAGCTTTAAAGCAAGTCTTGCTCTTCCTTCCTTGGAGCAGAGAAGGAAGTAAAGTGCTGGCAGATTAAATGCCTGCGGGATCTCCCACCCAGACCTTCCAGGTTGCGCTCCTGAGTGCCTCGGTCCCCAGCTTGACTGGTAACAAAGGGACACGCAGTTCTGGGTGCTCTTGTGAAAAGTCAGTATGAAGGGTGTTATTCCTCTGCATACTCCTAAACAGGACTTTCCGAGAGTCAAACCCAAAGCAAAAACAGCCTTCTTCATCTCTGAGGTTTGGAATGGGAACGGACCAAATAAAATCTCCACTGACTAACTTTGGACTGTGGAGTACGCAGCAAAGCTACCTGGTCTTACATTTCCCAGGGTGGAATCTGGTTCTCAGAAGTTGTAAACTGTCAAATCTCTATTGGAGAGTTCTTCAGGGCAAGATTACAGATTGGAATGCCTCTCCCAGGGTAAAGTTCTCGTCAGCCTCCTGAGGCAGCTGGTTCCAGGAGCCACCGCGACAACAACTAAAAATAGCCACAGTATAAAACCCCAGCTCCCAGGAAAGCCGGGGGAAAATAGTCTGCTGAGGAAAGAAGCCCAGACTGTGATAGAGCATTGCCTGGTGTTTTCCAACATGTTATGGGACATGATGAGTTCTCAGAAATCACTAATACTGACCTCAGCCATTAAAATGGATTTACTGGGTGCAAGGCCAGGCCAGTTTCTAAAGTGACAGCCTCAGAGATGATCTAGGGGAATCCTCAGTGCACAGATTAAAAACAAAAAAAATGAGGTTGTGCCTTACCTGGCAACATATCACTTCTCTGTCTACATATTTTCACCCCTTTATTCATTTAGTAAATGCTGACTGAGCGGGCTCAATTCCTGCCTTCATTCAGTGCCTTTCCTCGGGTGTCACTGCCTCGTGTCTGAGACAGCACCTCCACTTACTCTCTCCCCTTTTTCTCCTGTTTTCATTATAGACTGGTGTCGCCCTTTATCTGTCTGTTGTCTGTCTGCCCTATTAGTGTGTCAGCCAGCTCCAAGGGGCAGGACTTTGCCTGTTTGGGGTGCTGAGAATGTGTGTGCACCACGCGGAGCCCTCTGCCTCCCCGATCGCTCTCTCTCTGTAACACCCATTAGTCAGATGTTGGCCCTTCTGTATTTGGCCTCTGTCTCTCATCATTTCTTCCATTTTCTCACTCTCTTTTTCTTTTTGTTCGATGTCTTAGCAATTTTATTTTCCAGCTCGTCCATTAATTTTTTTACTTTTAGCAGGTACAGTTTTAACTTTTTCCAACTCTGTTCTTATTCTCTGTTCTTCTTTCAAAACTTCCTGTACTACATTATAAGGGCAGAGAGACAGGGGAGGTCAAATCAGCCATCCTTCTCCTGAGGTGATATGGAGGGGAATGGCTCTCCAGATACCAGAAGAAAAAGGGCTTTTCCCTGACACTGCCATGCCCACAGTGGAAACGTGAGCTCTCCCCACATCCTCAGACGGCTTCCTTTGAACAAAAGCTTCCACTTAGAGCCAGGAGGTAGAAGGGTCCCAGTGCCGTGCCCAGAGCTGGGAGGTGGGAGTCGGCTGCTGTCTGGCACAGTGGCTAGACTTTCATGGTGGATATTTCACAGTGGATAGACTTTCATGAGCCCCCTATTTGGGCCCCTCAGTGCACTCCCTGCTCCCGGTGGGGTGGCCAAGTCCAAACTGCTTCTCTGGGGTTCTGGCAGAGAACGCAGCCCCCTGCCTCCTCTGAAGCCCTCCTGGGGCTAATGCAGAGCTCCGGTGTTTTCTGTTGCCTGTCATCTAGCAGCGTGTTCCTGGCTTGTCTCTTCCAGAAGTTTGTCTAAATCCCTTGTCCATTGCTGACCCTGTCCCATTTTCTTAACCCTTGTGAGGTCATTCCTTTTCATACTTCTAGACACTTATTTCATCAGGATCTCGGGAGAATCTGCAGCCGGTAATATTTCAGTTATTGCATATGAACAAAGGGCTCTAAGTACGGTCTGGGAACTGGCAAGTTTAAGGTGTTTGAATAGGGCTCTTTGCCACAGGACTTCTCAGCACCTTCCACTTGCAAATCTCAAAAACAGGGTGTGGTGGGGAGAAGCTCTCATTTATTTGACAATAAGAATTTCTTTTTTTCAGAGAAATCTCATCATGCTAGTGTTCCAAGAAATATACAGAAAATACCAGGTTGACAGATAGATGGGCATCATGCTGGCATCATGGCGACTCTGGAACTGCAAAACAGTAGACTTGCAATGTTTGCTGAACGTGTGTACAAAAGCAGGCTGAGTTAACGGGTCCTATATACCACTGCCACCCTACCCAAGTAACACATTTACTTGGTGGGGATGATGAGTACAGAGGAAAGAGCAGCCAGGCAGAACTCAGACTAGCATCACTGCTGCCGGCCATTAGGCAAATTCACATCTTTGTGCCTGAATTTCCGTATCTGTGACATGGGAATAATATCAGCCTTTTCTATTTATAAGGTAGTCTTGAGTATCAGAAGATAAGATGTATGAGACTGCATTTCATAAAATGAAAAGCACTTAAACAAATACAAGGAATCGCTGTGAAATTCAGTTACCATGGCACAGAGTGTGAAAGGGAAAAGACATATGAGCAATCTCTAAACAAACCACAATGGAAGAAAAAGTACCCAATGTACTCACTCTTATTATGAAACTAATGTAGGACCTTCACATGAAAGCTATAACCCAGTTACAACCTAAGAATAGGGGGAAGGGGAAAAGGGAGGGGAGGGAGGGGGGAGGTAGGTGGAGAGAGGGGGATTAATGGGATTACACCTGCAGTGCATCTTACAAGGGTATATGTGAATCTTAGTAAATGTGGAATGTAAAGGTCTTAGCAAAATAACTAAGAAAATGCCAGGAAAGCTATGTTAACTAGTGTGATGAAAATGTGTCAAACGGTCTATGAACCAAGTGTATGGTGCCCCATGATCATACTAATGTACACAGCTATGATTTAATAAAAAAAAAAAAAACAAAAAAAAAACACATGATGGGTTGCCTCGTCTTCCCATCTTTAGACATGGCCCAGACTGCAGAATCACAGGAAGGGAAAAAGAGAAATCCTAATCATTTGTGTGGCTTGACCTAGAGCTGACTCAAGGTTTTATCCTCGATTTGCAAGTGAAGACCTTGAGCTCTGGAAATGGAGACTCGAAGATCTTCAGGTCTGGAAAGGACCTTAGATGACATTTGTTCCGACTTGCTTATCTTAGACATGTAGAAACTGGCCCAGAGAGGTTAAATAATTTGACCTTAGTCACAGTGCGATGATGGCAGAGGCAAAATTGGCAATCAGGTCCCCAAGTTCCTGGTCAACAGAACTTAACCCAACAAACATTTCCCGAGCCTGGCTTGTCCCTGTCCCGGGGCTGGGGCATGCATAAGTGGGAGGCCGGTTTCTACCCTGAAGGAGCTTACAAGTGCCCAAGGGAAAGAGTAACAGCAAACACTGGGGGAGAGTTGATAATTCAAGGACAGGTTGTTTAGTGAAGTGTCTGGGAGTTCCGAGAAAGGTGCCATTGCCCATGGCTGTGGTAGACAGAAAAATCTTTTTATATTTGGTATTTTACACTTTCAAAATTCTTCCCTTTCACCTCAAAGATTCCTTAGGAAGAAAAAAAATGTATATTGTACATTGTATATTGTACTTTATATACATAATATACAATAACGTATATTGTACATTGTATCTTTTATCTCATAACTGCAGAAGTCAACTTGTGAATTGTAATAGTCAACTACTATAATTTAATAGTTTTTTCCTTTTTTAAAATGTGTATACTTTTTGGCACCCTCTGTATACACACACACCCATACACATATACACAAATATATACTTTTTATTTTTGTATACACATATATATGATTTTTAAAAGTCATTAGTCACTTCTTACCTACTTTTTAATCCTTAGAACACTTTGAGATATATAATTTGTACCTCAGACACAAATGGGAAGAATCTGCTGTAAATTTCAAGGACAGTTTGTGGACCTTACATCTCTAAGAAAAAAGGGGACTCAGCAATTCTGCTTGAGTATTTGCTGCCACCTAACCCACCTCCGAAGTGCCTCTGAGCCCATATTGCCCTTTTGTGGCAAAGAAGCAGAAGAGAAAACACACATTTCCCTGGCAACAATTTTTATTTAGTATTGAAATCATATCCCTGTGTTTGCAAGGCCAGTGCATCTATTAGTGTTTTAATTTCTAAAGTTTATAGAGCAGAAAATTGGCCTGGCATCAGTTAGTAACTCTGCCCCAAGACACGATGATTCAATCTTGGCAATTAGCAGGCACCATCTCCCATTAGCAGGAGTAATAATGAAATGATGTGGTTGAACATCTCAAGATGCCAAGTTTATTTTGTGTTAGGACAAATGGTACATGGTGTTGGTTCCCATTTCTTAAAAGATCTTCTTAAAAGCCTCCCTTCTTATTTCTGTTGGAAATAAACCAAATAACCAAACCAGAGCACAGGCATTAACAGCGTCAGAGGTGGATGTGCCAAGTGCAGGGTCTCTCCACGCTGCAGGTGATTACTTCCAGCTGAGCAGATTAAATTTGTGGCTCTGCATAGGGGTGTGGTCCCTGGGATCCACAGAGATCCAAAGGAACCTGGAGAGGGATTAGTGGACAGCTGAATAAACAGCCAATGACATCCACATGGCTCTAAAGTGGTTTGCTGTTGAGGTTATATATGGGCAGTAGGTGTGGTGGGCTCTCCTAAAGTTCACGGTCATTTCTGAAGGCCTATCCTGCAGAGCACAAGTCCTTTGAGACACTCTACCAAAGAATGGATCCTGCACCAAAGGAAATTTGAGAAGCATTCCCTTCTTCCTCCTCTTGCAGATTTACAGTGCATATTAGCCTATTAAAGGAGCAGAGGAATCAGTCTAAACACCTTGAATCTTATTTAACTCAGCATTTCCCATTTTGGAAATAGTAATGATAACATGTGAAACATGGGAATTGAGATAGCTAAGCTTTCTGTCTGAGGCTATTTGTACAGCCTATGAAAAGCTAATTAGAGGGAAATGAAAATGTTAGTGTACATGACATCGGCATTATTCCCCCCAAACCGATGTTTTGTCATTTGTTGACAGAAGTTTTGTCCATTCCTGCAGCCAGGCGTTGGCTCTTGCCTGGATCTGAAGGCTACATTGAAACAGGAACTCACACCTGGGTCTGTTAATCTCTAAAGTCCATGTTTTTAACTATGTGATATTCTGCTTAGTATGTGAGTGCATTTAAACTCCTCTGTGAAAATGATTCAGTGGTTAGGCGCTCATATCGTCTCCTATGTTACCCAACTTCCCCTGCTTGTTAGTAATGAAAAATGTTTAAAAAGAGAAGGAGGGAGGGAGGCAGGAAGGGAGGAAAGGAGGAAGGAAGGAAGGAAGGAAGGAAGGAAGGAAGGAAGGAAGGAAGGAAGGAAGTTGGTTCTTATAGAAGCATGGGTAGGAGCCACAGGCACAGAGATACTGCTGAGCACTTAGTTTCTCTATCACACCTACCAGCTGCTTTCAGGATTCCCTGGGAGATGTTATGCTTGGACATCAGTTAAAAACATTACTTAAAGCATGAAAAGCATCCATCTTTTCAGAAAGAATCCCACAGATAGTGAATATGATGGTCCAGAGTTATTCCCTGAACATTCCTGTGAAGTAGCCCCTAAGTCACGGCTCTTCTCAACCTTCATTTGCAAAGCAAAATAGCATTAGTGTAAACAGTCTCTCATCTTTCAAAAGTCTTCCTTATCCAGGAATTACAGGGAATAATCAAACAAGAGACCATTTGGAAAATGCTTTTGAACAGTGGCTTCCTTTGTTTTCCTCCCTTGCCTCTGACCACTCCAGTGTTTAAATTCTCAAATTTGAATTCTCAAATTAGATGTCCTCTGACCTTAAGTATCACTTGCCAACTGAGAAGAATCCATTTTTCCTGCTGTTGCCATCCTCTGGACCCTGCATTCTCGTACTGAGCCACCGGGTGCATAGGACTGGCCTGACAAGGCTCCAGTACCAAGTCTTCCCTGTGGAGAAGAAGGGCACCTGAACGGATTGCCAACTTCTCATTGGTTAAATTGTTCTAGACTCTCCTCTCAGCCAGCCTGAACTTCCCTGCCAGGCAGGAAGGAAGTCGGGGGCTCTGCGTAGGCCTGGGGTTTCAGGAGCTGTGGTTGAGCAGAAGTGTGGTGGGCTAACTGGGGGAGAGCAGAGCAGGCCCTCACTAAGGTGGGATTTGGAACAGATAAAAAGCCTGAGAAGAAAGATTCGAGCTGCATGAGAGGCTGAGGTGCAAGCAGAGAGGGCGTTCAAAATTAGGAAAAGGAGAAGAGTTAGGCGTGGAAATATTCTCCTGCTGAGGGTCGGTTAGGAGCAGGGGCAGAGGAACCCCCTCAACAAAGATATACAAAATTATGAATATAAAGTAGATATGAGATTGAATATTTAAAATCAGAAAAGAAATGCAAACAAATTGCAAACTTTTAGAACATTATCAAATACCACAGACATCAAAAATTCTAGAAAAGTAACTTAATATTTTATTAAATACCTGACATACATCTACAATACTATTTTTTTTTTTTTTTTTTGCAGTTTTTGACCGGGGCCGAGTTTGAACCTGCCACCTCTGGTATATGGGGCTGGCACCCTATTCAATGAGCCACAGGTGCCACCCCACAAAACTATTTTTTCTCTGACTTTTTTTTTTTTTTACTCCATGCACTTTTTTTATTTTATTTTATTTTTTTTTGGCTAGGGCTGCTGGGTTTGAACTCGCCACCTCCGGCATATGGGACCAGTGCCCTACTCATTGAGCCACAGGTGCCGCCCAAAATATTCTTTTTTTTTTTGTAGAGACAGAGTCTCACTGTGCCGCCCTTGGGTAGAGTGCCATGGCGTCACATGGCTCACAGCAACCTCTAACTCTTGGGCTTACGTGATTCTCTTGCCTCAGCCTCCCGAGCAGCTGGGGCTACAGGCGCCCACCACAACGCCCAGCTATTTTTTTTTTGTTGCAGCTTGGCTGGGGTTTGAACCCGCCACCCTCGGCATATGGGGCTGGTGCCCTACTCACTGAGCCACAGGCGCCGCCCCACTCCATGCACTTTGATTGCTTATTTATTTTCCAATGATTTTGGAATATCCTCATTTATGGGATAAAAGAAACATAATACAATTCCTCTACTAGTATGATGGATCAAAATTTATTTTTAGTATTGATAGTTGAGGTGTAAAAGTGAAACTATTTATAGAACTACTACAGGTTTGTAGATAAACACATAAAAGTCTGTTCTGGGTGTTTTTCTTTAAAAAATGTAGTTAAACACATTTTCATTCAATTAACCCTGACTTTATTTGCGTGGGTATGTCCCTATCCCAAGACATTTATTTTTCTGTGACAACACAAGTCCCTCTGCTGAGCTTCTGACTTTTAATCCTTATGGAAGAAACAATAACCCATTCTGACCACAACCAAATATGAGCCAGTGTTCTTTATAACTGGACCAGAGGTCTGGAAAGTACTACCCTGGGCCAAATCTACAGTTTGTTCTTGTAAATAAAGTTTTATTGGAACATGACAAAAAATAAAAAAGGTAGAATGCATTTATTATTGAACATACTTCATCATCAAATATATTCCTGACAAGGAAAAACTTGTATTTTGACTAGGCACTGGTGAGAGCTAGGTTTTCAGTTTGCAATTTTATGTATGTCATAACTGGGAGAACTTCCCATAGGCTAGGTTGGAGCTCCATATACTTTCAACCTTAATCTCCCCTAGTACTCGCCTCGTCCTGGTGCTGGTACCACAGGACACATGTGTATTGCAATATTACCCATGACATTGCACATGACTTGGGCTAAATCAACACATTGTGAGTCAAGAATATTACTGGAAGCAAGTTCTTCACCAGAACAGTTAAGAACAACATAATTATCACCAGAAATGACTTAGGACTGCTCAAATAAATCTCACTAAACCTAAAAGAAATATATCCTTACTTTAACTTGCCACTTGGAGAAATGCCCAAAATGCCAGAGCAATTCCATTGCCACCTGATGCTGGAGGAGGTGTAACAGAGGAGAAGCTTCAATGAAAGGAGGGAGCAGTCTTAACCAACTGCAGCTGGAGTATCTCATGTTTGAGAACTTTACAAAAACAAATGATCACTATGGGAACACTATGGTGGATCCCTTTCTGGACCTGGGAAGGGACCAGTGCAAGAGAGGGGTCCTGAAGTTTGAGCATCACAATAAATCTTACTTGGGTTATGTCCGAGGTTTCCAAGCTTCTTCCTTTACTAACTAGATAAATAGGCACAGATTGTTCCTGTAATGATTAATAAGTGATTAAATAAATGAAGGCTGTGACATCTTGGGTGCCACACATCTTCTGGGCATGCAGGAAGAATTGGAGGCTCCCTGCCAGCCTCTGTGCATACCTGTTGGGAACAAATACTTCGGTGTGTTAGACTTTGATGCCACATGCTTCTGTTTGAGGAGCTAACAGTTATTAACAGAAAGATGTTAAAACTACGCTAAATGGAAACAGACTCTGTTTCAAATGGCCTTTATCAAAATCAGCTGGGCTTAGACACCCACCTGAAAGAAAATAACAGGTTTCAGGTGAGCAATGGGGGCTCTTAGTGACCATACTGAATTGACTATTCAGGCATCCATGAAGTTAAGTGCGATGTCTAATCTCAAAACACGCAACTCCAGGTGATGAGGGATTGACGAAGCTTTGGGCCTTCTTCCAGGCCCTCTGCACTGTTAGTCAACAGTCACTGGTTATTTCAGGGAAATCAAGTGGACACTTCCCTGTGTTTCTTTAGTTTCCATTGAGATAGAATTTACAAGCTCATCTTGCTGGCAGTTTTACTTTCATAAGGAAGATCTTCAAGTGAGGCAGACAAAATAGCAGTAGAGGCTATCAGAGGAGAAAGGGGACTTAGAAATTGCCTTCATTGCACAGTGGAGAGATTTAAAGCCCCCAAGAGGAAAAATCACACAGCAGCTAAGGGAATTGGTTTCCCAGGGGTAAGTGAGGCAAGAGTCATCTCCGGAACTGAGTCCACTCTGTCTCTCTACCTTCAATGCAAACTGATGTTCCCTTTGTAGTGAGGATGTTTCAGGTGACTAAGGGGTAACTGTGGCACCCGCTGCTCAGCCTCTAGCTCCCCACTCCCATTCACCTAACCCAAAGCGACGACCTGCCTTTACAGTCAAGGTGTTGGTTGAAACTTATATTGGAAAGATAATACCAAATACTTATCCTCAAACACTCGTGCATTATTTATTCAGTGCGTCCAATGATCAGAACAAGTTAGAAATTTTATGAATACTACTTTATAGGAGAGAAAAATAAAATGTGGAAGATAGGTGTATCTTGGTAAATACCAATCAGTAATACAAAACAATTTGAAATTTGTAAAATACAAATCAATAAACCTTGTGGAGAACATCGATAGGGAGGGAATACACCACATTGTTAACAGGGGTGCTAATTACATAGTGAAATCTTATAGGTGCTAGTCAATGAGTGTTTTCGTCTATATTTCTCTATTTGTAAGACTACTTACAATTCATAGTTATTTACTAAATTAAAAAAGTAGATACAGCATTAGTTTAAAAAAATACATAAAATTGTCTTGAATTTGAATAGTAACTACATACATTTTTTTATCCGGCTTATTGCTTTCTATTCAGATCTCTTTTTTGATAAATGAGGAACCCTAGATCCAAGGTACTAAGTAAACTTCCAGGAAAGCTCCCCAACTTGAAAACCTGAACAGGTAGATCATTTCACTGCTGAGATCAGCGGTGTCTTGGTACCCAGCGTCGTGGACACTAGGCCAGGAAGTCTCTGCCCTCACTCTGTGCTTCATGAAATCATCCTGGCTCCACGTCCGTCCAGGGTGAGTCAGGTTCCCCCAGGCAGGCGGTTCCCACATTGCCAGAGGAAGGACAGGAAGGAAGCGAGAAAAATAATAATAACTTGGTCGTTATTGTGTTCCAGAAAGTACATTTCAATATGTTGTGCCAGGTGGTAAAATTAAATAAGCCAATCTTTTCTGAAAATGAAAGGTATAGTATGTTGGATGAAGTTGATGTTTCAAAAAAATATTTTAAAACACTGTTTTCCAATTTGTTTATTTTCTGACTGCTTGGAACTGCCTGTTAAGAAGCAGTCTCATTCCTCTGGCAAACTTTGTGGAAACTTGACACAGAGCCTTGCGGGTGGCATTAAAAATGCAAGAGGGCATTTTACTCTTGGGGAGGGTGGCACGCACGGCTGCCTGCTCGCTGCTTCAGCAGACGAAGAATGATTTATTGATGGCACATGTGCCAGGTGCCTGCAGGGGCTGAGGGAGCTGGATGCCCCAGGAAAACATCTTCAAACACAGCCTCTGATGACTTATTGGAGAGTTCAGCATTTGTTCACTGTCATATGATTGTTCAAGATACATCCCGAATTCAAGCTACTGATATATTTTTTCTTAGAGACAGAGTCTCACTTTATCACCCTCAGTAGAGTGCTGTAGCATTATAGGTCACAGCAACCTCCAACTCCTGGGCTTAGATGATTCTCTTGCCTCAGCCTCCCGAATGGCTGGGACTACAGGTGCCCACCACAATGTGTGGCTATTTTTTTGTTGCAGTTTGGCCGGGGCCAGCCCCGAACCAGCCACCCTCGGTGTATGGGGCTGGCACCCTACCCAGTGAGCCACAGATGCCACCCAAGCTACTGATCTTTGTTTCTTTGACTTCGATAACTTAAAATTTAGATCATAGCTTTTATTAATTGTGTTGTAGCCCTAGGAATCACCCATAGCATTCTTTACACCTTAAGTGACTCTGTGGCCTCCACAAGACAAAATGTAGGAGAGAAGTAGATGATGGATTGTTTAATGTGAAAGTCAAGTTCCTGAAAGCATTCTCATTTAGGCTCAAACCAGAAAACTGCCATTGTCAAATGGATCTGGTCTCTAGTCATGAAGCAAAGGTCACCCAATCTCCACTTGCACGTTACCCGTGCCCTGAAAGTTCCTAATGATACTGGAACCCATAGCATAAAATTTCCAAATTGAGGTAAAATTCTGGACAGCTCTAGTCTTAAACCAAGCGATGACATAGGTAAAATTTGCCTTCCAGAAGCCACAGTTTCGGGTGCTTACTTACTGCTTTCCCTTCTGGCCCTCCCCTCTTTGGCACCTTCTCTGACCATTGCTCTTGGACAAGAGTCTAATAAGTGCAGTCACACCAAGGTTTGAGGTGTTTGTTTTTACTAAGGTATTTTCCTATTTTATTGGTCAAAAAATCTGCAGCAAGGAACTCAAGTCCCAGCAGATGGTATGTTGTGAGGAAAGAACCTCTCCATGCGACTCACAGTCACTCACAGGTCACTGCTCTGCTGATGCTGGTTTGGGATTTAGGCAGCTCCTCGGACAGCAAGCACTATTCTGCTGCCCCCACTGCTATAGGCATGGAGACCTTTACTCCCAGCTGTAACACGAGCACTTGGAAGTAGGTAGGGCATAGCTTTGCCCACTCTGCAGCACCCAACCAGGGACATTGCACATGGCAGGCTGGGTCTGTGAGCTGAAGGACAGGATGCCCCTCCCTTTAAGTACCCAGTGACAGACTTTGGTGCCTGTGCAGATTATAGACAGAGAGCCTCTCTGCCACAATCTGGGACGGTGTTTCACTTTTCCCTCTCATTTTTCACACTGGAAAATGGAGACACAGTAAGATGAGTGACTGTTCTCAGGAAGTGAATGAAACACAGTTGAAGGGATATTTCTCTCTTTCCCCTCTCCAGGCTCAGATTTATTTTTCTTGTGTCACCCAACCTGGACCCTAACCTGTGGTTCTGCTACAATTACCCTCCAACTTTGCAGGGACTTTCTCCATCTTGTATTTACAAAATAAAACACAAACCTAGCAATTGGGAATTTGCCTTATATGATTTGGCAGCTCAAAAGTTCCAAAATCAGATAGACCTCTACCACTCTGAGCCTTCCTCTATCTTAAGTCCAGTCCTTTCTCATTTCCTAGACCTTGCAAATATTCAAGAACATGGTAGTTAAGCAAATGCAGACATTAATCTGGTTTTCTGGTTTTACAATCTATTTAAAAAAAATTATTTTTTTTTTGACAGAGTCTCACTTTGTTACCTGGTAGAATACTGTGGTGCTAAAGCTCACAGAAATCTCCAACTCTTGGGCTCAAGCGATCTTCTTGCCTTAGCCTCCCAAGTAGTTGGGACTACAGGTGCCTGCCACAATGCCTGGCTATTTTTTAGAGACGGGGGTCTTGCTCTTGCTCAGGCTGGTCTTGAACCTGTGAGTTCAGGACAATCCACCCACCTTGGCCTTCCAGAGTGCTAGGATTGTGGGTGTGAGCCACTATGCCCAGCCTGGTTTTACAATCTAGTTCCCTACACACCAGCTTCTTAAAAATGGGCATCTACCCAGAAGGAAAAAAATCCTTTTATCATAAGGACACTTGTACTAGACTGTTTATTGCAGCTCAATTTACAATCGCCAAAATGTGGAAACAGCCTAAATGCCCACCAACCCAGGAATGGATTAACAAGCTGTGGTATATGTATACCATGGAATACTATTCAGCCATTAAAAAAAATGGAGACTTTACATCCTTCGTATTAACCTGGATGGACGTGGAAGACATTATTCTTAGTAAAGCATCACAAGAATGGAGAAGCATGAATCCTATGTACTCAATCTTGATATGAGGACAATTAATGACAATTAAGGTTATGGGGGGGGGAAGCAGAAAGAGAGAGGGAGGGAGTGGGGTGGGGCCTTAGTGTGTGTCACACTTTATGGGGGCAAGACATGATTGCAAGAGGGACTTTACCTAACAATTGCAATCAGTGTAACTGGCTTATTGTACCCTCAATGAATCCCCAACAATAAAAAAAAAAGAAAAAAAAAAAAAAAAGAACCAGTGTATGGTGCCCCGTGATCGCATTAATGTACACAGCTAAGATTTAATAAAAAAAAAAAAAAAAATTCTTCTCTTTTATCTTCTATAAAATGGGGAAAAAATAGTGCATACCTTGTAAGGCTATGGTGAAGAGTAAATGAACTAATGTATCCTCAATACCTAGCATGGTGCCTGGCACACAAAAGGTGCTCATTAAATGTGAGCCATGACCGTCACCATCACATCTAGTAGCAGCAACCACTCTCTTGGTGCTAATGAGGCAATGTCATTAGATGTGGCTTATAAGTAGCTAGGAAGAGTTACAAAGTAAAGCCCCCTGTAAATTATACAGTTTTAAAATATATCCCTGCCTGACACTCAGCAACCTCCTCCCTTGGAAACAAAACCAAATGTACAAGAAAGAATGTGCAAGCAGATATGTGTATCTTGGTCTTGCCGTGTGGTTGAAATTGTGTCTTACCTGTTGAGAGAAGCAGGTGGTGGAGCAGAGAAGGTTTGGGTGTCTGAGGTATGAACTCTGGCCTGGTCTCTATTACTAATGAATAGTAGAGAGGGCCCTTGACCAGGTGCCCATCTCTCTGGACTTCTGCATCTTGGCAAATAGGAACCTAGACTTGATATTCTCGTGTGCCCTCAGGATATATGCAATATCTGTTTTGTTCAACGCATAGTCTGTATTTTGTTTACCATATATCTATTTCCCTCCTTTTTTGGTTCTTTCCATTTTCACTAAGAGAAGACAGAAGTGAAAACAAACAGGAAAACAGCGCCCTCTGGGGTTTCACAGAGGAACGTTCGTATTGATTATCATTGATTATGAACATCTGGCTGAGAACTCTGAGCAGCCCTCCCGGCCCACCTGTCTCTAGGCTTAAGTGGGTCACACAGTGTCGTTTCTATGTTGACAGGCATTCATATGAATTTATTTTGAAAAATTAAAAAAAATTCTAAGAAAAAATCCTACCAAAAACAATAACAAAAATCTTAACAGAACTTGGAGGTACAGAAACCCAAGTCATATAGGAAATTATTAAAAAACAAAATTAAGTCCAATTTGATAATCCATTATCTATTTCAAGGATAAATTTAACATGTAAGGCAGACATACAACCCTTTTAATTCGTTCATTGAGGTAGTTAAGAATGTTTAAACTATATGAATTTGGTGAACTTTAATGTTTTAATAATTCCTGTTTAGAGAATCTGTCCAGCTCTGTAAGAGGAGTGTTAAAGTCCCCTGTTATGATGGTATTATCAGATATCATATTGCTCAGACTGAGTAAGGTCTATTTCAAGAATCTGGGAGCATTTAAATTGGGTGTATAAATGTTTAGAATTGAAATGTCTTCTTGTTGTATTTTTCCCTTGACCAATATAAAGTGACCATCTTTGTCTTTTTTGACTTTAGTTGCTTTAAATCCATATGCATCTGAAAATAAGATTGCAACTCCTCTTTTCTTCTGAATTCCATTTGCCTGAAAAATTGTCTTCCAACCCTTGACTCGGAGCTTTAATTTGTCTTTTGAAGCCAGGTGTGTTTCTTGCAGACAGCAAATGGATGGCTTGTGTTTTTTAATCCAGTTAGCCAATCTATGTCTCTTCAGTGGGGAATTCAAGCCATTCACATTTATTGAGATAATTGATAAGTGTGGTAGTATTCTATTCATCTTATTTTGTGAGAGTCCATTGCTTAGTTTTATCTTTTGCATCAGTGTGGAGGTTTGGTTCTGTCCTTTAATTTCTGAGTTCCTACTTTGCTGCTGATCCATTGTGGTGGTCAGTGTGCAGAACAGGTTGAAGTATTTCCTGTAGAGCTGGTGTTGTTGTGGCGAATTTCCTCAATGTTTGTATATCCGTAAATGATGTGATTTCTCCATCAATTTTGAAGCTTAGCTTAGCAGGGTACAGAATTCTGGGCTGAAAATTGTTCTGTTTAAGTAGATTAAAGGTAGATGACCCTTGTCTTCTTGCTTGGAAAGTTTCATTAGAGAAGTCTGCCATCACTCTGATGGATTTGCCCCTGTAGGTCAACTGGCGCTTACTCCTGGCAGCTTGCAGAATCTTTTCTTTTGTCTTGACTTTGGACAGGTTCATCACAATGTGTCTTGGAGAAGCTCGGTTAGAGCTGAGGCGACCTGAGGTCCAATAGCCCTCTGAAAGCAGTGTGTCAGAATCTTTGGTGATATTTGGGAAATTTTCTTTTATAATATTCTCTAGTATGGCTTCCATTCCTCTGGGGCATTCTTCTTCCCCTTCTGGAATTCCTATAACTCGTATGTTGGAACGCTTCATAAAGTCCCATAATTCTGACAGTGAATGTTCTGCTTTCTCTCTCTTCTTTTCTGCCTCTTTTACTATCTGAGTTATCTCAAAAACTTTGTCTTCTACCTCTGAAATTCTTTCTTCTAACCTGTTGCGATACTTTCCATCGCGTCTTTAAGTTCCCTAATTGACTGTTTCAGTTCCTTCAGCTCTGCTATATCCTTTTTATATTCTTCATATCATTCATCTCTTATTTGATTCTGTTTTTGGATTTCATTTTGGTTATTTTCCACTTTATGAGCAGTTTCCTTCATTGTTTCCATCATTTCTTTCATTGTTTTCAACACGTGTATTCTAAATTCCCTTTCTGTCATTCCTAACATTTGTGTATAGGTGGAATCCTCTGCAGTAGCTACCTCATGGTCCCTTGGTGGGGTTGTTCTGGACTGGTTCTTCATGTTGCCTGGAGTTTTCTGCTGATTCTTCCTCATGAGTGATTTCTTTTATCTGTTTCCTTGCCCTAATTTTCCTTTCACTTCCTCTTGCTCTTTAAGTTCTCGTGCCTGTGGACTAAGGGTTACAGGACCAGAAGGGTGAGAAGGTTGAAGAGCAAAAAAGGGATGAAAGAAAGGAGGACCGAGTGATAAGAAAAAAAAAAAAAAGAAAAATAGAGAAAGGAGAGGGGGTAGGTAAAAGGAATATTGACAAAAAGAAGAGAGGCACAGAAAGAGGGAGACAGAGCAATATAGGTGTACAGTAGGGTACTTTGACACAACCTTAAAAAAACCCCACCTTCTGGGGGTGCCCAGTTGGGTGGTTCCCTTGACGTCAGCAGCTCTTTGCTAACCTGATCAGACACAGTACCCCACCTCCACCAAGTAGAGAGGAAAGACAAAAATGCTATAAATCAAACCAAAACAAGCAAACAGAAAACTTTACGGGATAAAATTGGGTGAAAAACCAAATAATAGCAGTAGAAACACTAGCAAAAATGAAGTTCTAGTTATTGAAAAAGGCAGCAATGGGAAATTATAACCAAACTAGAAAAATTGAGAAAGAAAAAGGATCTGTATGGAAAAGGTTGAAATTAAAAAACAAAACAACATCAACAACATCAAAATAAACAGAAAACAACAACCAAACCAAAAAAAAAAGAAAAAAAAAACACAACCAAAAACAAAGCAGTATGTATATGTTATTGAATATTGTCTGGGCAACACGTGGTCTTCTGGGGTATGAGATGTTAATCACAGTTCTGATACGACTGGAGGCTGCTGATTTCTCAAACCCCAGCAGGTAGACACCCTAAATCTCTCTTCAGCCCACTTAAAAGGCACTTTGAACTTGTAAACTTGCTGAGCAGAAGCTTTCCAGGAAAGTGCTTGTCGCTGGAATCACTGCTAAAGTGGCTATCCACTTACCCAGTGTGCCAAAACCGGTCTCACTCTGCCCCTGAGGGTTAGGTCTGCAAGGCAGCTCAGACCCCACCCTTAGGCTACTTGGTCGCTGGGTTACCAGCTCCCACCCGATTCTAGCTCTGCGACCCTGAGGGTGGAGCTTGCCGGGGCAGATTGCTCACAATGGCTCCCTGTGACCCACAGCCAAACAGTATTAGCTCCGTCTGGCTCAGCGGCTCAGACTGGGGCCCTAGACAACGGCCAAAGTTCTCCGCACTCCTGCTCAGGCTCTCCCCAAGGCAGTTCAGCTGAGTGCCAAGTCCAAAGACACCAAAACAGTTCACAGGTAAGGCCTTTCTGGTTTGCAGTCTCGCTGCTACTGAACTTACAGTTGTGGGCGGGTTTAGACGGATTGAACACGCGCGACCACTTGCCGGTTTTCCACTGTTTTAGTCCTCCTCTTGGGGTCCAGAAGTCTCTCGCTGACTCCCTGTATCCTCACAGGGGTGATGATAGGCAGATCCCACCAGCCAGAGATGCCTGGAGTCCTATCTCCCCAGACTCACGGTGCCCAGATGAAAGGAAGCTGTTACTCAGCCGCCATCTTGCTCCGCTCCTCTGTTTTAATAATTCAATATTTTAATTTTTGAAAAGAAGAGGGATTGTTTTCTGAAAGTCCATTTTAGTTTATATTTTTATTCTCCTGACATGAGTAAAACATCAACGAAACAGAAAATTATTCTCTCCGAGACGTCAGAATCATAGAAAGTCACAAATCACCTGGTCTAATACTACCAATATACAGATGAGGAAACCAGTAATCCAGAGATTTTGTTTCTAATCGGGAGATCTTGGTAATGGCAGTGATAATATTAAATGCAAATAATAACATGAACTTACTCTGTGCCAGGCACTCTGCCCTTTCTTCTATGGAGCATCTTGCTTAAACCTTGCAACAAACCAATGAGTTAGTTACTACTGTTACTCGCATTTTACTGCTGAAGATATGAAGGCATAGAAAAGTTAGGTAACTGCTCTAAAATAAAAAAATCATCAGTTACAACCTAAGAATAGGGGGAACGGAGAAAGGGAGGGGAGGGAGGGGTGAGGAGGGTAGAGGGAAGGGGATTGGTGGGATTACACCAGCAGTGCATCTTACAAGGGTATATGTGAAACTTGGTAAACGGTCTGTGAAGCTAGTGGATGATGCCCCATGAATATATCAATGTATACAGCTAGGATTTAATAAAAAAAAAAAGAAAAAAAATCATCAATACTTGTGGGATTTTTTAATACAACCACAAACCTAACTCATCTGTATTAACAGGGATATACTATTTAGATTGATACCACTGGTTTTTTTAGGACCTCTGACTTTTTGGTTTTGAAACAAAAAAAATTTCTTTTTGAAAGTACTCTAACCATCATAAGGATGAAGGAAGGAAAAAATAATTGGGATGGGGACTAAAATATAAGTCATAAATGTACTCTAAGGAAAGGGTAGAAGGTGGCTTGTCTCAATATTGGTCAGTTATTAGGTCTGATGTAGAGTTTCAAGTTCAACCATTAGCCTTCATGAATTAATGGGCCCATTGAACAGGTATCTACACAAGAAAAAACCTTAGTTCATATGAAACCATTATTAAACTCTATGCATCTATAATTATATTTTCCTCTATTCTTTGGTAAAAGCACACAAGCACATGCTATATGAAGACCCAGTTTTGTGTATTCTTTTTTTTTTTTTTTTTTTTTTTTTTTATTGTTGGGGATTCATTGAGGGTACAATAAGCCAGGTTACACTGATTGCAATTGTTAGGTAAAGTCCCTCTTGCAATCATGTCTTGCCCCCATAAAGTGTAACACAGCTTTTCTTCATGTGCATATTTCCTGAAGTTCCACTTTGAATAGCTTGCTACATGATATTATTCCATCATCCTGAAGTATCATAATTTGCTTAGTCATTTCCTTATTGTTGAGGCTTTTGCATTGTTCCCCATTATAAATAATGCTGCTGTACTATTTCCAGACCATTTTTAATTTGGAAGATTTTTTTTCTGATATATATTCCCAAGAGTTTGATTTCAATGTCAAAGTGTCCAACATTTTAGATCTTTTTCTAAGTTACTTTCTAGAAAGATGGAAAAATAAATCGAAAACATTGAATTTTTAGCATTTTATTTTTCTAATTTATCCATCATGACTGATATTTATCTTTTTTGCTTTTTAAAAATCACAATACTATTGCCATTACCCCAGCATCACAACCACCACCATCCATTCTCCTTCACCAGTAGGAACAAAACCAACACCATTCCTATCATCAGTTACCATCATCACAGCACCACCATCCACATTGTCATTCATCACTACCATCGTCAGCTTCACAAACACCACCACCACCACCACCATCACATCACCATGACCATGACCATGACCATCAGCAAATCTTCTACCACCAAGGTCAGAACCATTACTTTCACCACCACTTCCGTCACCATGATCTGTAACCATCACCACCACCTTTTCTATCACCTTTTCTACCACCAATCTTCATCCACTACCATTACCACTACCTTCACCACCATCAATAATACCATCACCATGATCGGCTACTATCACCATCATTAACACCACCACTAATAAAAGCAGGACCACCAACAGCATTATCTCCACCAACAACACAAACACACATCATCATATGCTACCGTCACATCCTCTTTCCTGCCACCACCTCATCATCATCACCAGCACCTTCCCCACCAACAACACTACTACCAATATCGCCATCACTATTGTCCACCATCGCCACTGCTGCCTACCATTAATGGAAACATTTGGTATGTGCCAAATGGTGTATAAATGTTTTACTCATATCAACCTTTTTATCCTCATAATATCCCTTCAAAATATACAATAGGTGTATGTTACTGATTAGAAAACTGATGCAGAGAAGCTAGGACCTTTGATCAAAAACACAACTAATGTGACAAGCCCAGGATTCCTACCTCTCTGACTCCAAAGCTCATTCTCAGAACTGTTAGTGCCTACACTGACTTCAGCCATCCCCTGTGGCGCTTTAAAGTGCTCTTGTTTACATTTTTTTTTTTTTTGCGGTTTTTGGCCAGGGCCGGATTTGAACCTGCCACCTCCGGTATATGGGGCTAGCACCCTACTCCTTGAGCCACAGGCGCTGCCCAACTCTTGTTCACATTTTTTTAGTTGATTGTGAGATGAACATTTTTTCATGTGGTGATTTATTGTCTACATTTCCTGTGTGTAAGCTCTCCATTTATAGCCTCTGATTTCATTATGAATAAAAGCAGAACATTGACCTTAAATAATTAGATAAATTCTCTGCCCATTTCTTATAGTAACCTCCCTTTGACATTTATAACATATAATTTTCTAACTTCCTTTCTTTGTAAAAATGCTTTTTTTTTTTAGCCTAACATACCTATTTTACATCTAATTAGATCTTGGGGAAACATTACTTCTTTGGATAGAACATGCTTATTTTATTCTATTTTTATTTTTATATTCCACCTTTTGCTTTGACCAAAATTTATTATAGTATATAATATGAGGTGTGAACATACTGTTGTCTCTGTGCTATGATCTGATTGTCCCCATGTGTGAAATAACAATTACTTCTTTTCTATATTTTCTTTTTTCATATAGTAAGCTGTTGTTATAGTTTGAATCTACTTTTGCAATATCTATTTTATCTCATTTTTTTTTCTTTTTTTAATTCAATATTATGAAGTTTTGGTAATTGTCACATGTTTTAAAATCTAGAAGGTAAATCTTTTAACAATCCCTTCATAATAAAAAAGCTTGATATTTTTTACATGCTTGTTCCTTTGGAGGAATCTTAAAATCAGTATTTCAGATTTTATATTTTTATTTATTTATTTATTTATTTTTTGAGACAGAGTCTCACTTTGTTGCCCTCGGTAGAGTGCCGTGGCATCATAGCTCATAACAAACTCAAACTCTTGGGCTCAAGTGATCCTATTGCCTCATCCTCCCAAGTAGCTGGGACTACAGGTGCCCATCACAATGCCCAGCTATTTTTTGAGATGAGGAGTCTCACTCTGGCTCAGGCTGGTCTCGAACCCATGAGCTCAGGCAATCCACCCACCTCAGCCTCCCAGAGTGCTAAGATTACAGGTGTGAGCCATAGTGCCTGGCCCTATTTCAGATTTTATGAAATAAAATATGGAGGCTTTAATTGATAAAGGACTAGTATTTTGTTATCTTCAGAATGTTTGGCTTTCCGCCTATGAACAAATTATAATTCTCAATTTATTCATAGTATTCTTTTTCTCTATAAGCTTTTATTCTTTCAAAATAATTTTCTCATGTTCAGCTAACATATTATATAAGCATTTAATGATATTTTATCAGCAGAATATATATATTTTATAGCACTGTAAGGTTATTCATAACCTTAGTTTCAGGATACAAGTCATTTTAGTGAATTTATGTTTTACCAACTCATTAGCTTTTGTTATAACTGCAAAACCTAGGAAAATAAATAGTTCGAATGCTATAAAAATTTTCTGTCACTTGAAAATATTCAAGTTAGGGCGGCGCCTGTGGCTCAAGGAGTAGGGCGCCGGTCCCTATGCCGGAGGTGACGGGTTCAAACCTGGCCCCGGCCAAAAACCAAAAAAAAAAAAAAAAAGTGTATGGGAAAATACACACAATTTTAAAAAAAGAAAATATTCAAGTTAGTTAAACCTAGAATGTTTTAGGAAGTCTGGGAAAGAGAGTGCTAAACAGCAAGAATCTCCTAACACATGGACATCTATTAATGCAAACTAAATTTGGCTGAGCCCATTAGAACTGAAACTTTGTCAAACTATCACACAGTGTTTTTTAACCTTTTTTATCTCCTAGCAGACTTGAACCTTTAGTTAAACTTCCATGGCACACTTAAATTATATTGATAAAAAGAAGTAAAAAAAGGAATATACTTACCGTGTTTTGAACTTCTTTTGAAGATAATTTAATTAATGATCTTTAAAAATGTTTGTGGCAGGCTGGGCGTGGTGGCTCATGCCTGTAGTCCCAGCACTGTGGGAGGCCGAGGCGGGTGGATTGTCTGAGCTCAGAGGTTCAAGACCAGTATAAGCAGCAGTGAGCCAGAGTAAGACCCCGTCTTTACTAACAACATCAAAAACAGTCAGCACCGCCAGAGGAAGAAGAAAATGAACAAAAAAGGAGTACTTCAAACAAAGAAGAATGAACAAGCACACTGAAATTAAAAATAAAAAAAAATAAAAAAAAAAATGTTTGTGGCATACCTAAGATTCTCTCATGGCACACTGGTTGAAAATCCTTGCTAGTGAAATGGGGTTTTGATGGCACTAAACTTCCCTTTCTCCAATTTTTCTCCCTTTCTTTTCCCCTCATTTTCCATTGTTCAGAGTTCCCGTATGTTAACAATGGCGGAGAGTAGCAGTGAAGAGTGCAAGCTGGAAAGGACCCCAGAGAAGGGTCTCTAAGCATCAAAGCAAGCCTTAGTTAAAGAAAGAGCACTGCCCTCAGGTGCTAATGGCACCCTGCGATGAGACCTGCCTAAGTGGTAGAACCTTGGTAAAAGGCAGGGTCATGAAGTTTGTAGAATAGATTTTGCAGTTGTAGCAAAAGTAGATGAGCTTAACATTCGTTCACTTATTCAACAAATATTATTGATCCATGCAGTCTGCTAACTGTATGGACAAAACGTCTGTCTTTCATTATTTTTATCTATGAAAGTAAGAAGGAGGAAAAGGAAGACAGAAGATCAGGTGAAGTCCTGGGTCCCTTCTGCTAGACAATTAGCATATCTAATATTGAAGAAAGGCACCCTCAATACTGGACCTCAGAACTCTGCCAGGTAAAAAGCCAACATTAGTAAGTGAGCCCTGTGAATACAGTTAAGTCCACATCCCAACCTCTTGCCCTGAGTCTCATTGTCATTGGTTTCATCTTCTCAGTACAAGTTTAGAATCTTCCACCCATTCACCAAACTGCCTATTGGTCAATGAATCCCTATCTGTAATCAAATAGCAGTTCGCTTATATGTTACTTAGCCAGTGCCGGATTCCTGGTACACACTCAAAATGGGTAAGAACAGTTCAGCAAGCCCTGGCATTGGTGCCATTTTTAGGTGGCCTGATCTTTTGCTCATTGCTCTGTTCTTTTGTTAATTTCCTACTGAACACAGGTTCCCACTCTCATGCCTTTCTGCACAGTAACACAACTGAAGCAATTTGTTCTTTCAAGTTGGCCACGCATGCCACTCCGTGGATAAACTGTGATGAAAAGATTGTACTTTTGAGTTTTGAACTAAAAGGTTTGAATGCTCATCTGCAAAATATAACTCCTTAGCATGCTATAAGTGAAGCGAGAAAAATTAATAGTCATTCACAAACCAGAGTGACAGTGATGGCATGCTTATGGTGGAGGCCCTTGGGAATTCATGAAAAGCAAAAGAGATAAAACATAGCATATGCAGGGTGGCGCCTGTGGCTCAGTGGGTAGGGCACCGGCTGCATATGCTGAGGGTGGCCGGTTTGAACCTGGACCCAGCCCGCTAAAACAGCAGTGGCAACTGCAACAAAACAATAGCCCGGCGTTGTGGTGGGTGCTTGTAGTCCCAGCTACTCCAGAGGCTGAGGCAAGAGAATCCCTTAAGCCCAAGAATTGCAGGTTGCTGTGAGCTGTGATGCCACAGCACTCTACCAAGGGTGACAGAGTGAAACTGTGTCTCAGAAAACAAAACAAAAAAAAAAAAACTTAGCATATGCAAAAAAAAATTAACACCTGAGATTGAAAGTGGGAAACAAATTGAGGAGAGAGATTTGTTTTCTTGCTTATTCTTCTGGAATAATCTTAAGATCAATGTTTCAGGTTTTATAGTGTTGGCAGAAACTATACTCTGTAAAATAATTTGAAGAGGCTTATTCTGAGCCAAATTTGAGGACCATGACCCGGGCCCATATCCAGGAAGCCTTGAACAAGTGGACTCAAGGTGATGGGGTTACAATTTGGTTTTATACATTTCTGGAAAACAGGAATTACAGGTAAAATCATAAGTCAATATATGGAAGGCATCCATTGGTCTGGCCCCACAAGGTGAGACATCTTAAAGTGGGGGCTTACAGGTGGGTCATGATTGATAATTGACTGAAAAAGTTAGGCTCTGGCTAACAGACCAGGAGTCAGCAAAAAGGGGTGCTAAGATAAGCATCTGTAAAATGCTTATATAACTCAAGGGGTTTGACCTATATTGAGGGGTTTGCCATGTATATTGAGGACCTGCAGATATGTCTTGCATAGCCTTAGGGCTGATAATAAGTCACAAGGACATCTCTAAGAAGGCAGGAGGAGGTGAGGAGGCGAGTCTGATCTCCTTTCTCATGGCTAGCAACTCAGTTTTAGGGGATCCCCTTGGTCAAGAGGGGGTCCAGTCAGTCAGTTACTAGGGGGGGAGCCTTGAGATTTTGTTTTAGTTCACAATAGAATACACTATGGAGACTTTAACTGTCATCTTATTTTAAATTTTTGAGTAAGAGGATGGACAGAGAATTTGGAAGGCAGGGATTCCCAAGAACACTTCTCTTATTATTTTCAAAACAAGCTATCACAACTCTTCTACTATAAATATATAAGATCTCTAAACCTTGAACCCTTGGTAATTCACTAATAAAACATCTGATATTCTCAAAGGCCACAACAACATCCACAAGTACTGGACATGTTTCCAGTGCTGTCCATACACTCTAAAAAAAGAAAATGAACCATAAGATGTTACCCTAGTTTCAAAGACACGGCAGTCTAGTTGGGGAGACAAGGATTATAAACACAAGGAAAACTAATAGTAAAACATAGTTTGAGATTAAGCAAAAAGGGTGAAATAAATAAATTTTCAAATAATAAAGTTACCCAGTGAAATAATAAGAGTGATACAAGTTGGAAAAATCACTATAAGGTGAAGACTTCCTAGCAAGGTAGAACTTGGGTATTTGAACACAAGGAAGGCATAAGTGAGGCCACTTGGGTGGGGAGGAGTTATTGAAAACCAACTCTGGCCATAGCAACACAGCTCTAGGTCTGATCGGTGCTGCCAGTCAAAATGACTGGCCATTAGAGTAAGCTGAGTAATTCTACAAATGATTAGCTACTTCAGCTCAAATGACCAAAGTAAGAACACAGGGGAGATGCAGAGAAACACAGGCTGGATGTAAGTTGCTACTCATTTTTCAGACAGAATTTAGAGAGATTCAATACCCAGGGGCAAAAAGAACAAAAGAATAGTAGAGAGGCGGGCAGTGATAAGGAATTTCAGGCAGAGGTATGTCATTTAAGAGGAATCTGAGGCATCAGAAAATTGCCAGGTAGTCATTAGGCAATATATTTGTTTCAACAATACATCCTGAAAGGAATGGCTGCTCTTGTCACTTAGTCCCAATGCCTTTTACTTGGAAAAATAGTTTTTGCTCTCTCAGCTTCTTTTTTCTTCTTCTAATAATTGTATTACTCAGTGACTTGAAGATATTTGCTACCTTTTAAGAAAGACAATATCAAATAGTGGTATTTGAAAGTGGCTATGAGGAGGTCCTGGCCTGGTATTTGACACTTGAAACACATCTACTAAACTGTCTACATCTGCTTTTCACCAGGGCGGATGTCAGTATCACCTATGCTAATTATCTTGCAGAATTAGTTGAGTATGAAGTAAAATTATACGGATAAACATTTTTTTTTTTTGAGCTGAAGTCTCAAGCTGTCACCCTGGTTAGGGTGCCATGGCGTCATAGCTCACAGCAACCTCCAACTCTTGGGTTCAAGTGAACCTCTTGCCTCAGTTTTTCTAGAGATGGGGTCTCGTTTTTGCTCAGGCTGGTCTTGAACTCATGAGCTCAAGCGATCTGGCTCCATATTTTTGAATAAGGTACTTTCATATTCCTTTTGTCATTTAATCCTGAGGACAAAAATTCCAATTAAATATTAGTAGCCCTATTTATCGATAAGGAAACTATGACTTGGAGAAGTCAACTGGCTGGCACAAAGCCACACAGCTTTTGCAACCCGAGTTCTTGGCATTCCCTTTAATGCTGAAATGAATGAAAGGGAATGAGGCCACACCCTGTGTGCCTGCTCTGTCCTCCATGCACGGGGCCTCATTTTGCTGTGAAAGTTTGAGACAGAAAGCTGAAAGAGTGCCGTGCTTACACTGGGATGTTGTCAGTCTGTGTCAAGCTCACAGAGAAGCTCCAGCGCAGCTACCGTACAAAACAGGACAGAACAGAGATAGGTTGAGGGATCTGATGGACTGCCCAAAGCCTGAGCTGCAACCTTCCCATTCTTAAACATCTCAGCCTGGACACTGCTATGGGACTTATTCTTCAGCGCAGGGATGCCTAGAAGGTCCATTTTGCCTTCTACCTGCAGGATTAAAAAGACTTTCTAACAAGCAGTGCTCACAACCTTGGCTGCAAATTAAAACCACCTAAGGAGCTTTCAAAACAGTCCCGTAGGCAGGCACCACCCCAGACCAATGAAATCAGAATTTATGGTCACAGAAGATGGGAATAAATATTGTGATAGCTCTCAAATACAGCCAAGTTAGAGAACTATTGCTCCCATAAAACAGAGGAAGGGTCTCGCCAGGACAAATTTGAGCTTTCAAGATTTGAAGGTGCAGACTCTCTGAGAACAAGAAGTGACTCTGGCATTATTTCAAACAGCCCCTTTGTGCTTGTTCTGTCTGTGTTACTCCAACATGTGCTGAGTTCCTGGGACTTTACCTTACGTTTCTCATTCTAGGACACTATTGTTGCCTTTAAAAAATATAACTTCTTGTATCAACATAGAATTTGATGGCTATCTACTAGGTTTCTTCTTGAAATTGGTTCTCTGGGTGTCACGTAAGGATAAAATGTTGATTATAAAAAATTCATTCTTGTTTAATAGATATATTGGAGGTGATGAGCCAAGTCAGCACAGGACAGACAATGCAGGAAAGATGGTCCCGTACATAAAAGTAAACTCATCTATGCACAGAAACTCAATTTTATAAAGCGATGTTAGTCTCCCCGCCCTCTGGCATTTCCTCTCTTTCTCTGCATGGGGCCTCTCTGGGACTCTCAGAATCAGGGAAAGAACATGGGTCTTTTTAAGTGACTCTGGACTATCCTGGAAGTTCTTCCAAGTTTGATTCCCGGCACCTCACAGGCAAGGCAGGTCTTTGTGTTGTGTAAAGTCTTCTCCCCAAGAGGCCCTTTTAGATGCAAGTACTACGAGCTCTGGAAGCTCACCAGGTTCCTCTCTGCTGTGGAAAGCAGTGAGAATAAAGGCAGGAGGAGCCCCTCCATATGTGCTTACTGAGGGAATGAGAGGAGAGCTCTGCATCTAAGGACAAGTCTGCAGAAGAGCGAATTCGCTTCCCAAAGACAAGTGGGGTTGACTTCACACAAAGGGTGTAGCACACACATCCCAAGAAGAGTCTGAGGGAGCTGTGCAGAGTCTAGCTGGGAAGCCCAGGCCTTTGTCCAAAATTTATTTAGGAGTAACTCTTGACTTCTTGTCAAAATAATTTAGATGGTACAGACATATGTAAAGTAAAATCTGAAATGTTGTCGCTCCCCAATTCCACTATTTTGAGATAACCATTGTTTATAATTGAATGGGTGGCCTTCCATATATATAATGTATATGTAATATATATATATATATACTTTTTGTGTATATCTATAAAGATGAAATAAATGTATGCACTCTCCCAAATCCAATGTTTTTCATTCATTCATTTCATTTTATCCTGACCCTCTTTCTACATCACTCCATCTACATCCTTTTTGTGATATTCTTCATTATGTGAATGCACCAAGATGTACCTAAGTGTGACTGCTAACAAAAGCACATTTAGTTTGCTTCCAGTCTGTGCTTATCTAATCAATGATGCACTGACTATCTCTGAGCATGCATCCTTTGCTCACGTAAGAGGTCCTGTCAGGGGAATCAGTGTGTTGGGTCATCACAAGGCCCAAATTTGTCTTCAATGTGGATAGATAATAGGCTCACTAAAAAGAGTGTATCAATATAAGCTTCCTATTTATATGACAAAGTTACCCTCATTTTTTATTACAAGCCTTTTAAAAACATTTTGCCAATTACATAAGTGAGAAAATCTCTCACTGGTTCAACTTTAGTTTCTTTTCAAGTATTTATTAGTCCCTGTATATCTTTCTCTGCAAACTAACTGCTCCGATATTTTACCCAGAGTCAAGGTTTACCTTGGTGTTTTCACACATTGCGTTTTCTTATTTTTACTATGACACCCATTAGCACACAGTAAATAGTCACATGCTGACTAATTTGCTCTCAGATTCCACAGAGAGGGTCAAGGCGAGAGAGCCATTTTCCATTTCATCAAGATACTAGATCCAGAAACTTCTTACTAAAAAGCACTGCTTCTATTATTTAGCGTGTAAGACCTTTAAGAACTGGGGCAATATCTCATATTCTGAAAAGCACAGTGATGGGATTAAAATAGCAAATCTGTGCTGGTACAGGGAAACGAAGATAAGAAATGTCATTCTTGCTCTCTAAAAGCCTGAAGATGTGCTGGAACTTGGGAGGTGTAAAGTGAGAATTTCAGTGCAAGAAGTGATTAATGGCTATCTCCTGTACCTGAAGGTCTTCACTCTAGAGGGCAACAGACAGACAAGCAAATAACCTCCATGTAATAGAACCAGAGTAGCGGTGTGTACAGGGTGCAATGGGAGCAGGAGTGTTAAGGGTGAGGAAGAGTCAGGTGGGTGGGAAACATGGGGAATGTGTTTGAAGCAACATAAGCAAAGACCCAGATGTATGAAACACCAGGGGATATATGTGGGAAGTCTAACTGTTTGGGAATTCCCAGAATCTATGGAGCCTGAGGCCAGAGGAGGCCAGGTGGGCAGATGAGGAGAGGACAGGGAGCATGGTCTGCACTGACCATGACAGGGTTTTGAGCAAGGAATGGTGTGGCCTGATGTGCATTGTGGTGTCAGCTCCAGCTACCAGAGCAAGGGCGGATATAAGGGACAGAAGGAGAGACAGTGCAGCTGGGAAGGTTCTGCGATTGGTTGGAAATGAGGCGAGGCAGCAGCAGTATCCAGGAGGAAGATTGGGGTGATTTCAGCGTAGGGACTGGAAGGCTAATTGGATTTGGGGTGGTGCAGGGATTAAAAATATGGGCTTGGTTTCCTGTTGCAGTGACTGCATAGATATTAAGAGAGGATTTGAGGAAGAAGGCTAGTGCAGTGTTTTAGAAATGCTGACTTTGAGATACTCACCAGACAGCCACACATTCGCATGAGGCTTCCAGGGAATAAGGAATGAATTCAGATGGCACTAAATTTCAAGGTGTAGGCCTCTGGGAGCCTCCCAGTAATTCACTCATTCACAGCCAGGTTTACCTCCCAGGGTAAATTCATTGTCCCAATGAGGGCCCATTATAGCTGCAGATCTGGAATGAAATTTTAACCTGGACTCTTGACATCAGTTTGATCCTTAACAGGAGCAGGAGAAGCCCAGCCATGCCGTTCTCTACCATTGAATGAAAATGAGATGTTTTTTGGACAGTTGTTGAAGTTTCCTTCCCCAGACAGAGATCAATTCTGCAGCCCAGTAGTAGTTTGCTGTGGTGAAAGGAAGATCAGGGTTTGCTGCTCTGGGCTTCTCTATCAAAGCCAAGGGTGCTCTTCTTTGTGATAAGATAGGCTCCTTGAGCAGAAAGATGGGCATGTGGGCAGGGCTCTTATAATGCTCGCCTGTCACTACGTGAGCATGAATTAGTTTCTTGTTAAACTTTTGCCAGTTTGCATGACCCAGAGCGTGGTTTTAGGGGGACAACATACCAGATAAGCATCAGAGAGTTACAGAGGCCATTCCAGCCTCTACCCTTTCTGGTGCAGGGAACTTCGACAAATTATTTTTTACTTCTCTGAATCTTGTTAAAATGAAGATCATAAGAAAAGCATCTGCTCTCCTACCTCTTAGGACTGCTGCTATGTTAACAGTAGTCTTGGATGTCCCACACAAATGTTGTTATCTTTTGAAAGTGGCTGCAGAGAGCCTGTACTCAGAAAGCCTCAGTAAACGTTGTCAAATGAACAGGGCCATGACCAACACACGTGCCTTTGCTGTTTATTCAACAAGTGCTCCTGGAGTGCCCGCTCTGTGTGAGAAGCTGCTTGTTGCTGGGGTCATATTCATGTGAAGAGGATGGATGCCTTGAAAAGACATGGAGGAAACTTAAATGGGTCCAACTAAGCGAAAGCAGCCAGCCTGAAAAGCCTGCGTGTGGCGTGATTTCCACTGTGTGCCATTCTGGAAAAGGAAAAACTATGAAGATAGTGACTGTGGGGGGCTATGGACTAGAGAGGGATAAATAGGTAACGTACAGAGAAGTTTTTTTGGAAATTAAAATAGATACCTGTCATTATAAATTTGTTGGCCTGGTGTGGTGGCTCATGCCTGTAATCCCAGCACTTTGGGAGGCCAAAGTGGGAGGATAGCTTGAGGCCAGGAGTTCAACACAGCAGAACTCTGTCATTACAGAAGGTTTAAAAAAAAAATTAGTTGGACATGGTGGTGCAAGCCTATAGTCCCAGCTACCGGAGAGGCTGAGGCAAGAGGATCCCTTGAGTCTAAGAGTTCATGGTTTTGAGAAGCTGTGATCAGCTATGATGGCACCACTGTACTCCAGCCTGGGTGACAGAGCAAGACCTAGTCTCTAAAAAAATAAAGAAATTTGTCCAAAACTATAGAATGTATGATTCCAAGAATAAATGCAAACTACCTAGTGTGAACTATGGACTTCAGGTGATAATGTGTCAGTGGAGGTTCATCAGTGGTGACAAGTGTACCATTCTAGGGGATGTTGAGAGTGAGGAGGGGACTGTGCATGTGTGGGGCAGGGAGTGTGTGGGAAATGTTTGCATCTTCTCCTCAACTTTACTCTGAACCTAACACTGCACTAAAAATAGTCTAAATTAAAAGAGAGAAAGAAAGAGAGGAGGAGAAAGAATGGACTATGTATATCTTAGAGGCACCTACAGCTTACTGGAGGGGAGAGAACTGTAAACAGATCTTTAAATAGTGATGAAAGGGGTAGAATCACGAATTACGCCGGCACACTGTATGCAAGATCCTTCTCTTATTGTTCCAATATATTTTATCTTCATTTGTGACAGGTGCATGCAGACGGTCAGTACCGTTTACTGTTCAGACAGGACACCCTTATCTTTTATTCCCTGCAGGGTAAAGGGCCCCCCAGTGGTGAGCAACTCCCAGGGGAGGGTTGAGGGCTCCGGTGTGGTGGGCATTCCTGGGTTCAGGCATGCAGTGTGTCTCTGACCAGCTGGCAGGAAGCAGAGGAGGAGTCAGTGTTGAGTGATGAACCCAGACAGACCACTTTGGCGTGGCTGTTTTGTATCCCTCTGACCTTTAATTTGATGACTTCCTGCAAGGAGCTGGTGCCTATGAGTAAGCCCGAGCTTAGTCAGCATTGACCCTTTGCGCCTGACTTTGGAAGGCTTCATGAAGGATATTAAGTCTGGTGTCCACTGATGCAACTGACTGTGCTGTGTTAATGAGAGATAAATGGCTGAGTCTATACTCAGCTTTATTCATCTTGGGACTTAATTTTACAGGAGAGGAAGAAGTAGCATTGGTTGGGTTGATGGGATGACAAAAGAGCAAGATAAAAAAGAATTCATTTTAATGTAATTAAATTAACTTCAATGCAATGTTTCTTAAACATAGAATCACTTAGATAAAATATCAGCCTTTAGGAGAAGTTGCTCCCGTCCTCCAGTAGTCCTGGCCTGGCACAGACACAGCCGATGAGCAAAACCAAGTGTGAGGAATCTTGAGACAAAAAAATATGCCTTGTAAAAGTCTGTGAGAATAATGTTTATCTTTTGTACACAGGGGTGCACTGCAAACCTTTGCAAAGTGCTTTTAAATGAAAGATTATGAATAGTTGCAAGGCAATGCAGAAATTCTTTCCTTGAAATGATTTGCTTGTGTCTTTTTTTTTTTGTAGAGACAGAGTCTCACTTCATGGCCCTTGGTAGAGTGCCGTGGCATCACACAGCTCACAGAATCCTCCAACTCCTGGGCTTATAACTTTTATTTTTTTATTTTTTTTTTGATTTGCTTGTGTCTTATTCCCAAATTTCCCCTTGGCATTAAGCACAGCACTCAGCCCAGATCAGCTGCCCAGGAAATGTTTATTGCATTTAATGAAATTGAGATAGCTGAAGCACTTAATACCTTCTCATTGGAAGAATGAAATTGAAACAATTAAAAGTAGTACCTTATTATTTTCCTCCAGCACATTTTGTGGGGGTAGGAGTAACTTTCCCAACAGATCATAAATGATTGCTCAGTTGGGAAAAGTATATGACACAAATAGAATCAAAGCTAGTTCCTTGAATACAGATTAAAGAGGACCACTTATTACAGTGCTGCAGAAATGGATTTTCTCTGTGCCTGCCTCATTATGAACAAGTAATAACACATAGAAATGTTTCATTCTATTTCTCTGAGATTCACTGGAGAGAGATGTACAAGAGGAAATCCATGGAATGGGAAAAAAATACTTAAATATGGCCATGTTCCTAGAATTTTAGGGGAAGACTTTTACACTGCCCCATCTTCAAGGTAGATTATTTATAAAAAAAAAAAAAAATTAAGATTAGATCAATTCTGTCCATCTCCAAGGAAGTGTTTGTAATATTCTCAAAAATATTCTATGCCTTTCAGGAAATAATTTCTTAGTGGCTCCAAGAGCTTATGTTATGACAGGGGGATGGTTAAATGAAGATGGAAGTCATCTAGCCTTCCACTCTACCTAGGAGAATTTCTTTTTGGATGACTCACAGCCAATCTTTTTTTTTTTTTTCTTTTTGTCATCCTCAGTAGAGTGTTGTGGCATCATAGCTCACAGCAACCTCCAACTCTTAGGCTCAAGCGATTCTCTTGCCTCAGCCTCCCAAGTAGCTAGGATTAGAGGCACCCACCACAGTGCCTGGCTACTTTATTTTTAGAGATGGAGTCTCACTCTTGCTCAGGCTGATCTTGAACCTGTGAGCTCAGGGCAATCCACCTGCCTCAGCCTCCCAGAGTGCTAGGATTACAGGCATGAGACACCACACCTGGCCTCAGCAACCAGTCTTCACTTGTCTTTTCCAGACTGAATCTTTACTATTTTAATGTATTGACTTTACTATTTGTTGAAACACATTGATTAAAACAAACAAACAAACAATCAAAAAAACTAGTACTCATTTACTGAGGTCATTTAAAGCAGATTTTGGGGAGTCCAAGAACCTGGGATTCAAATCCCAGCTCTATAGCTTTCTAGATTCCTTACTAACCTGTAAGTTATCAGCTGCTTCAACTGCAAAATGGGGTAATAATAGTAGCTATCTCGCACATATGGTTTCAGTAAGGGATTAAGTGAGATGCCACTTGAAAAATTCTTTGCTCCATGCCTGCCTATGTACATTTGGGCAAAAAAGTTATTCTTTTTTTCTTTTTTCTTCTTGAGACAGTCTCACTTTGTTGCCCTCGGTAGAGTGCCATGGCATCATAGGTCACAGAAACCTCAAACTCTTGGGCTTAAGCGATTCTCTTGCCTCAGCCTCCCAAGGAGCTGGGACTACAGGCGCCCGCCACAATGCCTGGCTATTTTTTTGTTGTAGTTGTCATTGTCGTTTGGCAGGCCCAGGCTGGGTTCAAACCCACCAGCTCCAGTGTATGTGGCTGGCGCCCTAGCTGCTGAGCTACTTTCATTCCTTTTTTATGGATCAATCACTGTATTGAGTGCATTATACATAGGCATAAATAATATTACTTAAATTTACACAAACTTCAGGGAAAGTACCATTATTCCCATTGTACAGATAAAGGAACTAAGGCTCACAGAGACTGGATGACCAGATTACAGGATTAGAAAGCTTTGAATTTGGAATTTCTGGATCTTCATCTAGTGCTTTTTAAATATATACACATACCTGCAATGTTTTTTAAACATAGACTCACTTAGATAAAATATCTAAGTGATATTTTATACATATCACATACCATAAGACATTCTTTCTGTTGAAAAATATTAATTCATGGAGACATTGTTTTAGGATTTGTATTATTCCGTTCTGTAGCTAGCTTTGATAACCTTAAATCCATGCATATAGCCTGGATATATGGAATTCGATGAAATTTTGTCTATTTTCTGTAAGTTAATTACATTATGTATCATAGCCCAAGAGCCTGCAGGAAATATACAGTGTTTTTATGAAGATCTGGAGCTCTACAAATAACACCTTTTATTCGCCACAGGATGTGGCCTCAGTTTAAAGTGTATCACTGTTTCATTGACTCATGTCCACCTTAGAATATCCCTGAGGTCTTCTTTCTATCAGATGGACAATCTCTTGCTCATTACCCTCAATGTAAGTTCTAAATGACAAGGATATAAATTTCCACTTGCAAATATAAAACAATCCAACTCAAGATGGTCTGAGCCAAATGAAGATTTTACTGACCATTCGGACAGGAAATTCCAGGGGTATCAAGTTTTAGGCACCAAAAGACTTAGTCACTCATGTAGCACATCAAATTGGGGATTCCTCTCTCCATATTTTGGCGCTTGTTTTTTTCTCTGTTGGCTGTACTCTCAGTCAAGCTCTAAGCGGTGGTGGGATAGCATTATATGAACAGTACTAGTATCATGTCCTAGTTTCTCTATAAGTCCGGGAGAAGGAAAAATGGTCTCTTAAACACATTTCTGACAAAAGTCACGGTGTTTTAAATCATTGAATCCAAACTGATTATGTGTCCATTTTGGACCAATTGCTGTGACCAGAGTTTGCAGTGCTCTGAGTGGCTAACACGAGTCACCTGCCCACCCTGAAGTGCTGCTTAAACCTAGTGAACTGTAAATGGAGAAAGGGTAGATCCCTAAGGAAAACTGGGAGACCCGTTAGCAAAAGGGCAAATGGATTCCAGTTATTAACGATTATAAAAACTGTTTTCATGTCCTTTCGGAGCCAGCCATGGCATGTGCTCACTTCCCTCAAAACATTCTGCGTTCTTCTCCCACCGGTGTAGACACTAGCTTCCTATTCCCAACATTCCCACTTTGCTTCTCCCCCAAGGGCTCTGTTTAACACGATGCCCTTTTTGAGTTATTAAAGATCATTTCTCATCAATTGGTGAGATGGGCTTGTTGGCCAGAAAAAGAAAATCAGAAGTGTAGATCAGAGTAATACTAGTCAATAGTTATGGGGCTTTTTAATTCTTTTTTTTTTTTTTGTAGAGACAGAGTCTCACTTTACTGCCCTCGGTAGAGTGCCGTGGCATCACACAGCTCACAGCAACCTCCAGCTCTTGGGCTTATGTGATTCTCTTGCCTCAGCCTCCCGAGTAGCTGGGACTACAGGCGCCCGCCACAACGCCCGACTACTTTTTTGTTGCAGTTTGGCCGGAGCTGGGTTTGAACCCGCCACCCTCGGCATATGGGGCTGGCACCCTACTCACTGAGCCACAGGCGCCGCCCAGTTATGGGGCTTTTTTTGAATTTTCTACACATATTTACCTTAGAATCTGTCCAAGTTTTTTTTTAATGCACTTCTGTAATATTTGTATTTTTTTATGTGATCTTGCCAAGACCTAAAGTAGGAGCTTGGTCATTCAGTGAGGACGATCACCAGAGCAGTAAATCAGGTTCTGCCTCATCAGGTTCTTATGGAGATGATGTGAGAGAATAAGGGACCCAGAGCTCCCAGCACATGGTGGGTTCCTAGTAAATGTTAACTATTGTTATTATCATGACATAACCTTTTCATATGTTTTAGTTCAGAATTAGGGTCTGTATAAATACTCCACACTGTAATGTCCATTTCACTGATATAAGAACAAAATCCCAAAAAGAGGAGGCTGCAAATAAATGAGATGTCAGTTATTCATCCATTGATTCCACCAAAAAGCATTTATTGAGCATGTACTCTGTACTTGGCTTATTATCAGTTAGCTTATGAGTGTATAGCAGGAGACTGTTACAGTCTGTGAGTCATGTAACAGAAGCACATAACTGGATTTCTGTCCTCAGGAAGCTTTCACTCTTCTGGGAAAGACATAACTGAATCTATGAGGGAATAATGCAGGGACAAAGGCTACTCACCATCAGAAGGTGATGTGCATGCTGTCAGAGAGTTCTGGAAAGTGCACGAGCAGTGTCTGGCATATATTAGACACCCCAAAACTCTGGTTGGAGGAATGAGTAATGGGTGGATCAGTAGCATGAAGGAGCAAAGATTGTTGGCCGGGGCTCTGGGCTTCAGTCTAGCTCACTGCCAGGCCTTTCCCTTTGCTAAGCACCAGTAGGACTGCTGTGGGAACAAAGATGTCTGGTAATGTTGGGTTCGCCCAAGGGCACCTTAGTATATAAGGAATAGACAGAACTACCACCATTCTCACGTCCATCTTTCTCACAGCTTCATCCGGGACCTCATGTAGGTATGATCCCTCCAGGACTCACCTCCATCTACACCCAGTTGGTCCTCCCACAGAGGGAGGTGTACCTGGTGTCATCAAAATCTTCAAGCTCAAACCGTAGGTCCTGGAGATTGTCTGAGAGATCCTCTGTAGAGAATGTAAGGGGGAACAACCTGGTTTAACTATCATAGAAATAGTTACTCCTCTGGGGCAAAATGAGTGGCTTCCACTAGATGCTATTCGGTACATAAAAGTTGGGACTTGTAACTAATGTGCTCTGGTACTGGGCAGAGCCACCATTTCTGGAAAATCTCCACATAAGCACCATCGTTACTTTAGTGTACTTCACCTTTCATCTCACACACACACCGACACACACACACACACAGCCTACATATGCTTATTTTACTTTGTTTTGTGTTTATTCTAATGAAGCTTTGTTCTATTTTATTGGCTTAATTAGGAACACTGGGTCTAAAGGAACAGAGATTTGTTTTCTGTCTTTGCAGTTGATGGTAAGATGAGATCTGATTTTAGGAACCTGAAGAAAAGACCTGAAGAAATTATTTAAGCATTCTGAGCACTTTTAAAACTACATACAGACAATTCCCTCTTTTGCTATGCAGCTCTTCACGTTTCAACACATCCAGAAATGTGTGTAACCACCACCACAAACAGGATGCATAGATTTATCTATGTTTTGCACTATCAATGGTTCATTCCTTTTTACTGCTAAGTGGCATATCAACGTAGGAGTGTATTACATTTTATTTACCCACTGTGGGACATTTGGGTTGTTTCCAGTTGAGGGCAATTATGAATAATAATGCTGTAAACATTTATGTACCAAGTTTTCGTGTGAACATAAGTTTTCCCTAAGATAATACCCAGAAGATGGTAACTGGGCCATATGTACAGTCTATATTTCATTTTTTAGGAAAATACCAATCATTTTGTCCAAAATGATTGTACAAGTTTGCATTCCTACCAACAATGTATGAGAGTCCTAGCGGCTCTGCATTCTTGCCAGCACGTGGAATTTTCATGAGTGCATGCGTTAGCCATTCTAATATGTTTATGGTACAGGTATATGCACACACACATATATGTATAAATATACATACATTTATACTCATTCTTCATTTGCATTTCTCTACTGAAGAATGTTAAGAATATTTTCATGGACTTTGTGCCATTAGTAGGTCTTCCTTATAAAGTTTTCTGTTTAGATATTTTGCCTATTTTTTTTTTTTTTTATTTGGGGGTTGTAAAAATTCCTTGCAATTTCTGCATACAAGTCCTTTGTTTCTTCCTCTTCTCATTTTTAAAAGAGATTATACAGAATTGATGTTATTTTTTTTTTTTTAAATGTTTGGTAGACTTCATCAATGAAGATGTCTAGGCCTGGAGTTTTCTTTTTTTTTTTTTTGGATGGTTTTCAACTATGAATTTAGTATCTTTAACAGACATAGAACTATTCAGGTTCTCTCCTTTTTCTTCTTGAGTGAGTTTTGTTAGTTTGTGCCTTCCAAGATTTGGCTCATTTTATTTAAGGGTCTCATTTACGTGTAAGTGTTGTTTGTAGTATTCCTTTAATTTTTTTGTACCTGTGAAATTTGTAGTGGTAACCTATTGGTAACATATATCTTTTCTCTTTTTCTCTTGATAAATCTAGCTAAAAGTTTATCAATTTTATAATACTTTATAAAACTAGCTTCTAACAGTATTGATTTTTCTCCATTGTTTTATCTTTTCAATTTCACTGATTTTACTTGTTACATTTATTATTTTATTCTTTCTGCTTGCCTTGGGTTTAGCTGGCTGTTCTCTCTAGTTCCCTAATGTGGAAGCTTAGATTATTGATTTGAAACCTTTTTATTCTAAAATAAGTGTTTCACATTTAAATTTCTCTTTAGACATGGCTTTAGTGGCATCACACAAATTTTCACAAGTTATACATTCTTTTGTATTCAGTTCAAAATATTTTCTAATAGTCCTTGAGATTTCCTTGTTGATTAATAAATTTCTTGAAGTGTGTTTGTAAATTTGTTAAGTATTTAGAGGCTTTCTGGATATCAGTCTGTTATTGATCTAATTAATTCCATTCTGGTCAGAGAACATACTTTGTATGATTTCATTCTTTTAAACTTAAAGTTTTCTTCTGTAACCCGGAATATGGTTTATTTTGGTGAATGTTTTATGTACACGTGAAAATAATACATATTTCGTTGTTTGGGTGAGATATTCATAGACATTAAATAGGTTGAGTTGATTGATAGTGTTGTTTAGGTCTTATATTCTTGTTGATTTTTTGTCTACCTGTGCTATCAATTACTAAGAAAGGAGAGCTAAAGTCTCTAACTATAATTATGTATTTGTCTTTTTCTCCTTTCAGTTCCATTAGCTTTTGCTTCATCTACATTGAAGCTCTCTTATTAGCTTATATACACATTTAAGCTTGTTATATCTTCTTAGTGAGCTGTCTGTTTTATTATATCCATCTTTATCTCCAATAATTTCCTTATTCTTAAGTCTATTTTGTCTGATATTAATACACTCAATAACTTTTTTAAATTAGTGTTTGCATTACAAGGTTAGCTTTCCTATCTTTTTAGTTCAATTTATCAGTATCATTGTGTTTGAGGTAAATTCTGTGACAGCATATAGTTGGATCTTGGGTTTTTTTAATCCAATGCAACAATCTCCAGCATTTAATTGATGTGTTTAGACCATTTATATTTAGTTCAAGTACTGATATATTGTGTTTATGGCTACCATTTTATTATTAGTTTTCTATTTGTTTCCTTCCCCCACTTTTCCTGTCTTTTAGATTATTTGAATATTTCTTGCTGTTCCATTTGAACTTATTTATTAGCTTTTTTAGTATGTCTCTTTGTATAACTTAGTTGTTTCTTTAGGAGTTACAATATACATACCTAATTCTTCTCATTCTACTTAGAGTTAATAGTCTATACCACTTTAAGTAAAATATATAAATCTTACCACTAGATATGTCTCTTTACCCTTTAGCCCTCTATATTGCAGTTGGCGTATTATTAAGTTTAAAAATATAAAAAAATCCTATCAGATAGAATTTTTGCTTTCGCTAGTCATTCAAAAATATGAATATTACAGAGATTTGTGTGTTATCCTTTCATTGTGGCCATGCTAATTTTCCTGTATGGTTCTAGTTTTAGTGTTTATGCTGCCAATGTGAACAATTAGGTTTTAAAGTCTTTCCTGGTAATGATTTATTTGAAACTTGCTCCAAGTTGGTAAAGCTATGGGTTGAGGTTCAGCGCCTGTGGCTCAAGCGGCTAAGGCACCAGCCACATACACCTGAGCTGGCAGGTTCGAATCCAGCCTGGGCCGGCTAAACAACAATGATGGCTGCAACCAAAAAATAGTCAGGCATTGTGGCAGGCACCTGTAGTCCCAGCTACTTGGGAGGTGAAGGCAGGAGAATTGCTTGATGCCACAGCACTCCACCCAGGGAGACAGCTTGAGGCTCTGTCTCATAACACACACACATACACACACAAACAAACAAAAAAAATAAAAACAAAAAACTATGGGTTGAAATGTTTTTCTCTGATCAAAGCTAAAATTAATGCTAACCATTTATGCTTTGACATTAAAGCACACAAAATGAAGTCCTCTCACCTCGAATTATGGCATAATATGGAATTAAAAACTGGAAAAATGCATAGAAACAGTTTATGACCAAGGAAGACATTTTTTTTTTTTACAATTTCAAGGTTTATAATATAAAAACTATCAGTTATCCGAGGGATATCCAAATGGGAGATATTCTAGAAATTGTGATTTAAACAGAAATGTTCCATTTTCCAATAAGCAGCAGAGATTTTTGAGACGATAAATGAAAATTAGCCCTGCCAGGTATGGAATTAAGGAAAGAGAGGTCATATCACACATTGTTTAGAACATAGTCCAAAATTAGGCTAACATGTGTAAAACATTTTTTCATTAAAAAACCCTCAAAGTCACTTTATGCATGTGATATTGTTTACTTCTGCCACATTGCTATTAAAAATCCTGCCCACTCTCCAGTGCAGGGAAGTGATGAGTCTGTGCATGAGGCAGTGAAGCCCCGTCTCCCTCAGGAACCTTGGTCTGTCCCTGGAGTGTGTAATCACTGGCTCTGAATGTACTGCTGTGAAGGTGACTGTTTCTCTCAAGGATTCGGTGATGTAAGCCTGAAACCAAGGAGGAAGAGACCAATTAAACCTCACCTTGAGTAAGCTATAATAAACCCAGAGGGTTGCAAGTTGTGACTGCTTTCAGTCAGGTTCTAGGCGCAAAAGGATTAGTAAAAAAAATGAAGGGTGAGAATGTATATTGGCACTAGCACCTTAGAAAACCATATGGCAATATTTGCTCAGGAAAAACATTCTGACACTCTACAACTCAGCAACTCCAATCCTAAGTGTATGTGCCCTAGAGAAAAGTGTTCATGGAGCTAACCAAAGGACGTTTCATAGGTAGAATATAGGTAGACTATTTATAGTAGAATTCTGTCTGGTTATCATTAACTGGAAACTATGCCAGTGTTTGTCAACAGAAGGATGGATAAGTACATTGAGCCTGCGAAAATAGATAATGGATGAATTTCACCAACACTGAAGAACAAAAGAAACCAGATACCCAAATTCCAGGCGAAACTACACTGTGCTGTCACAAGTTAGGATAAAGGTTGTCTTGGTGGGGAAGAGGGTGGGGGAAGGAGAAGTGGAGAGCAGTGAGCAGCAGGAATAGTTGCGGGGGTGTTGCCAACAACGCGTTTCTTCACCCGTCACTGGTTACACCGGAGGGTTCAGATTGCGGAAAATCGATTTGACTACACATCTGTGATCTGGGCACTTTTTCTGTCTGTGTATCCTACTTCACCAAAAAACAAGAAGAGGAACAGAAAGGAAATAAGAATAGGAAAGAAAGAAAATGAAAGAAAGGGGAAGGAAAAAAAGAAAGAAGGTTGGAAGGGATCTTTGGCCCGGCGCACCTGACCCGGTTGGCTCAGCCCGCGCCGCCCCAGCACCGTCCTCCCCGGCTGCGCGCGCGGATGGCAAAGGCCCGGTTCTCTGGGTGCCCCCCTCTCCCCACTTCCCTCCCGGTTCTGAGTTTTCCTAAACCAGGAAGAGTTTCTCTAAGCGGGGCGGGTAACGCTGGTAGCAGAGTAACTTGGAGCTAACGCTTCATTAAAGAAACGGAAGCCTTGAAAGCCTTCTCTCTCCGTCCCTTCCCCTCGCCTCCCACTGCCTCCCCTCTGCGTCCCCCTCCAGGACGTCCTCTCGGCTTAGGTGGCTGCGCCAGCTCTGTCCCCTCCTCCAACCCAGCGGGGTCGCGGGGCGGGGGCCCGAGTCCCGGGGTGTCCCCCCCACCCCGCCCGCGTCCCCGCCCGAGCTAACCCCGCCCCGCAGCCGCCGGCTATTTTGGGCGCGTTGGCCGCGGCTGCGGGATCGCTGACAGTCCCGGATCCTGTGACACCTCCCGGCAGCCCGGCACTTGTTGCTCCCAGGACCTGTAGTCATCCCTTCACCCGTCTCTCGCCTTGTCCCTACTCGCTCCCGGCTTCGCTCCTTGTGGTGTGATCACCTTGGACACTGATCTCTCAGACTGCATTGACCCAGGTAGAGAAATACATGATTTGAAAAAAAAAAAAATTAAACACCTCCCTGAAGAGGAGCAGCGCTGGGCTGGGCGCTGCAGAGGTGGCGCCTCCCCGGCCTGGGACGGTGGCCCTGGGCGCCAACGGCATGACAGACTCGGCGACAGCTAACGGGGACGACAGGGACCCCGAGATCGAGCTCTTCGTGAAGGTAGGTCAGAGTCCGGCTGCCGCCGCACCTGCAGCGCCTGAAGCCGAGGTCCGGTCGGCTCGGGCTCAAGTGCCGGGGCGGGATCGCGCCGGGACTCCGGACCCTCCCCAGGCCCTCGTGGTCCCCTGCACGGCCTGTCCACGGGCCAGCATCTCGCTTTGGGTTCCGGGGCAGAATGGAGTGAGTTACAATGTGGCAGGTGGCTGTCTTCTTGGAGAGCTGTCCCCCAGTTTGTCAAACCCGCCATAGGACTGGCGGTCACCGCTGTCAGTCCGCAGCCCGTCGCGAGAGCGATTTGGGCAGGCCCTGAGGACATCTCCAGGTATATGGACAAGACAAGAATCTCACTGGACCCGCGAACCTTTCTTCTAAAATGGGAGGAGTGGCAGGGGTGAGAGATAGAGAGAGAAGAAAACCACACTGATGCAATTATCTTTGGCAAAGCAAAAATAACGTTTCTTAAAATCCCCCTTCTTCTCAGAGCTGCTAAAATAAAAGGAAACAAAGGTATTTTCTTGCTTCGTAACTTGCAAAGCGGTAAACACCCCATTCCTGGACCGATGTTATTATCTATTATTGTCATTATCATGATTACACAGGGTAGTGTCAAGGAAACGCAGAGGGTTTAGTAATAGGGAGACCTCCGGGTCAACCCGAGGCAGACCCGGACGAAGGTACACAGTGCAAAATTAAATTAAGTCGCCTTTCTTCCTGGGCAGAAACAGCCTAACATCAGAGCTGCTGTATTTCGTTTGCAACCTGTAAGAGAAAGGATGGAGGCTGCAGCAGCCTTTCTCAGTCTGCTGGTGTAAGAAGAAAGAAACATTTGATCAGTCTTGGGTGCCGATGCTGCAGAAGCCGGGAAACCTGAGGCGCAGAAGAGAAGCCTCTAGGGCCCAGAAGAAAGAATCGCCAGGACGTGGGGGAGGGGAGTCCACAGGCTGCCTCAGCACCAGACCCTTCACAAAGGAGAAAAAACCTGGAAATGCAGCCCCCAGGAACGTGCAGATAGCTCAGAAGGGAAGAGACCCCTGGCTGAATTTAAAGGGCATAAATATTCCCTGGGAAAGATGTTACTTTGCCCAAAAAATCCTTAGCTACAAGCTAATTAAATAAACCTTGATAACAACGGATGATCTTTGGTGCCTTTTGACTCGTAAAACATATAAAGTCAATTGTGACTCATTTTATACTTGGTAAGTGATCTGCCTCAGTTGTCCCAGCCTACCACAAAGGTTGGTTGAATTTCTTCTGCTGGGTTTTACATTCTTTGTGTTTATTTTTCAGAATTACTTCTGACATTTAGAGACACTGGCTTTCTTTAGCCTGTTCTCTGCCCACTGTGGAGGCCCCTTGCCCTCATTTGGTTTCTGGGATACTCTTTCCTTTACTCCTCCACCCCACCCCCCAAGCCGCCAGCGGGGGATTATTAGGTCCTCTGGCCGACCCAGGTAGTAAAAGAGGTCACATCATCCCCTGTGAGGCTGGGTAGTATTAGACTGTGCAGTAAGGGGGTGCTGGAACCCCAACAGCCAGGCTTGCAATCTAGGGAGAGAATAAGGAGAGCATTAACAAAGCTGTGAGTTTTGCTGCCCTCCTTGTAGAAAGCTATTCTAGAACTTACTCAGATTCCCTGGGAGTTGGTAGTTTCAAGGTGTCAAGTTCCTGAAAGATATTTGAAACACAAATTGGTCCTTAAGAGCCAAAGGAGCCCTTTGCCCCACTATTAGGTATGGAGACCAATTCTACCTGCACCTTTGCAATTTCTTCTTGGCAGCTTTGGAGATTTTCTCCATTTGTATAAAAAACACACTGCACAGCTCCCAGTGCCCTAGTGACTTTTAAAGAATTCTAAAACGCCTTTGCCGGCATTTGGTTTTTTCCCTAAAGGAAAGCAACCCATGAGACCAGGCAGGCTTCACGGCCAGCTCAGAAACCAGATTGATGGGAGGACAAAAAAAATCACAAAATCAGATAGGAAAGATGTTTTGACCCCCCCCCCAACACACACATAATTTTTGAGTTTCTGGTTAGTTGTTATTTTTTATTGGGACATGTAAAGGCTTGAAATACTGTGAAACAAAGATTCTGCCCAGAGTCTGTCATTTGAGGGAAGAAATGTCCTCATTTATAGATGCAAACTTTTCCAAAGTTTGAAGTTTCTCTGGGCTATATGATTCTTACATAAAGAAAAGTCTTCTTGTTGATGGTGTCAGGGAACAGGTGCTTTTTTTCTATAGGGCAGGGTGGGTTGGTTTCCATGAAGCTTCCCAGGCAGGACAGGCCCTACCCAGGCAATGTTGATGTTGGTCATTTTCAGTGGCCCCTTGAAATCAAAGACCCCCCAACCTGGCCTACCCACTGGGTCTACCATTCTAAATCTCAGTCACCCAGTAGGGTTAGAGGACATGTATTTCTCTCCTGTGTCAATTAATAGTCGTTATCTGTTACTACTAATGCTGATAATGGTAATAATAAGAAGAAATGGCAACATTTTGGGACTTATGAAGTATGTTCAAATACATTATTTCATTTGATCCTTAGCAACCTTGTTCATGAGGCATGTTTCACTCATGTAAAAGATAAAGAAAACTTATAAACCTGACTCACAGGGCCCTCATGAGACTAGGTGCTGTCAGAGCACTTGATGAGCAGTTTGCTCTTGCAACAGTCCAGGGAACTGAGAACAATGGGTGATTAGCCCCGTTTTATGCTTGTACAACTCATGTGCTCAGAGAGCGTATATGAAATGCTCAGAGGTAGATAGCAAATAGCAGATCCAGTCCTCAAATCTAGCAGTATTTAGACTCAAAATTCTTGCTCTTTTCCAAAGACCTATATATTAGGCCTGGTACTTTATTTTGCCAAGTTAGGCTCTCAGGTGCCATCCTCGATGACAGTTATTTATAATTTATTAATCTGTTCATAAAATGCTATTAAGGAGATTAACTACCTCCATTTCTGCTACGCACACTAAGTCTTTCCCTTCCAAGAAACATTCTAACAGTGACTTTGAAGAGATCATTTCCCCACAGCTTCTTCATCTAACCTTCATTAATAAGAAGGTTAGATTAGATCAGCTCTGATTCTAATGTTCTATAATACCTGTGTGTGGGAGGGGATATTTCGAGACACAGGGCTTGAGTTCAGGTCTTGCTTCGGCCTCTAATTGACTAGAAGAGTCTAAATGACTCAGAACAAATTATTTAACTTCTGTGAGCCCTCTTCAATAAGAGAGTGGCTGGAAATAAAGTGACCATAATAATGTCTTGTTCTAACCCAGACCTTTCTGAAAGTAAAAAATAGATGTTACTAATAATTAGGCTGGGACAATAGCTATAACCCGGATTATCTGGTGGACAATTAAGGATGTGCGGTCACTATGGTTATGAAAATACCATAGGCACAGATTTGCTGTGAGGATTCCAAGAGAGCATATAGGTGAAAGAACTTTGTAAATTTCAAATTGCTATCCACACATTGACTTCCATAATGATATGAGTTCCACAGCAGATAGAATCTTTCTGTATCTGCACGTCTCTGGTTTGTAGTAGGGAACAAAGGCTGGCTCCTTCCTCACTTGCAGGGATATTTTGAGAATAAATGAGATCATCTGTGGCTTGGAGTTTGATCACAAGGGCAGGACGACAGGTTATAATGAGACTTGATAAGGGCAGTGAGCATGGTTTATTGAAAGAAAGAGCGAAAGGAAGTAAAAGCACAAAACAGAAAGCAATTTCAAAAGACAAACACAGGATGTGCTGTGTATGTCAGCTGGAGACATTCCTCCTCCGCTGGTGTTGCTTCCTCCACACCCAGTCTTGGCTCCAGACCCCTGAGATAGAAGGCTACCAAAGTGAAGTGACTGCAGCAGGCAAATCCATCACAATCTCCTGATCCGGGAACTGGAGTTTCAACAGAAACCAGCGGCTCTCAACTTTGGCTACACATTCAAATCATTTAAAAACTCCTGATGCCAGGTTACTTCCCAGGACAGTGACATCAGTGTCTCCGCAGGTGGGTCCCAGAAATGGTATTTTTACACCCACCCCAGGTGTGACTTCAATGCGTAGCCTTGGTGGAGAGCTACTGAGTCATAATCAGAGGGAGCCGGGTCCAATAGCAGGCAGCTTCTGCCACAACTGAAATAAGTGGCCTCACTCGTGCTGGTTGATGTCCAGACTTGTAGCAGCCTCAGGGCACCACAGCCAGGAGTGCTTTGATAGAGAGCCTGCACCCAGTCTGCTCAGTTAACAGATGCTGACAGACTATTAAGCCCTCTCCACAGGACTCCAGAACAATCTGTGCATGGGGTCGGTCTAGTCAAATAATCATCAATTCAGTGCCAGAGAAATAAAACAGAGGCCTGCTAATTGTCCAATGGAAATGACTAGTCGTTTCACTTACTGAGTGACCTGAAAGGCTCTGACAGTGGTGCAGGGTGCAATAAGTTGCAGCGACCCATGGTGGGGTCATCTGACTTCCAGAACAGACAGGATCAGATCTTGTGGCCCGAGCTGCTCTGAATGGCCTAGTCACCTTGAGCGGCTTGCTTCTGCATGAGCTCACTAGGTTTTCCGAGTTACCACATTAAGCAACTCCCTCCACCCAGGGCAAAGGGTCTGTCAGTTTGGTCAAAAGTCAGTTAGGTCAAAAGCTTTTCACTCTTTGCTCCTGCTGAGTTGCCACAGGCTGGGCCTACATTAGTGCTGGCTGGAGATGCAGTGAAAGAGTGAAACTTTGGGGGTCGGTTGTGGCTCACCAGCTTTTGTGGGCAGCTTGACCTCTCTGGATCCCAGTTGTGTTTTGCTTGTTTGCTTTTGTTTTCTACTGGTGCAGTACTAATAATGACAGTACATCTTTCACGGAGTGGGTGTTGTGAGGATCTTGGGCTGTGTGTGAATCTGGGGTACAAATAAGGCCACCTCTGCAGACCACATGTAGCCCAATTAGTGAAAGTGAAGACTCTGGGACTTCCTTCCCTTGATATGTAGAAGAAGTCAGAACCTCAGTGCTACCTGTCCGGTCTCACTGCCAGAGCCAGGACACAGATCAAGGGCAGCTGACACGCAGTGCAGCCATTACTGGGTCTGGTTGCCTCTGACCAGGCTGCTGCTCCTTAAGCCAGAGCCACCAGAGGCCACCATTGAAGGTGAAGTGGTTGACCTGACCACAAGGCCGAAGCAGATCCTTCACCCATTGTGGGGTTTTTCAAGCCCAAGGGCAGTCAGTTCCTCTTATCAGTCACTCCCTTACTCAGGGAGTTCCTACATAACCGCTTGCCCACGGCACCTGGTGGCTGGTGCACTGGTCCCCCACTCCAGCTCCCCGGGGATGTTATTTCAGGCCTCATTCCCTTTCCCATGACTTGGCCCTGTGGAGATTCTTAGAGGGTTGCCTAAATGATAACTATAACTTTGATTCTTGGGTGAGAAAGAAAGCTCTGGAGTCTAGATCCTTTGTTTCCAAGAAGACTTCTGGTTCTCTTTGCAGATTTTCCCACCCCTTCCCCAACAACCTCTGCATAGCCATAGGTATCCTCATGGGATATAAACAGGAGGGGGTGGACGATGGGAGGTGGTGGGGTGGGTACAACCTGCATCGCTTCAGTGATGGATGTCCTGACTCCACCACGGTGCAATCTGTCAATGCAACAAAAAAGAAAAAATGTATATATATGTGTACAACACATGCATACCTGTGTTAACTGTCTGGATTATAGGAAATGCATAGTAAGCTCTCAATATCTGGGCTCTATTAAAATTGTTACCAAGAAGTCATCCTCGGTTATCTTTGTCGTCAAGGCTGGAGGAACTGGAAATAGTGGAGAAGCAAAGTGATTAAGTGTGAGTTTCCTGAAGATGTGGTTCCGAACGGGGCTTATCCACCCAGAGCTTCTCAGATCTGAACCTGCCTGCCTTCTGAGGGTCAGCTCCAGTAATTGGGGGAATGTCTCTGAAGGCTCCCTGTATGACAACCTACTTTGGAAACTCACATGTGCCTTCAGAAAGTATCTTGTTTTCAAATGTGAAATTCTTTAAGGATATATAAGATAGATTGCTGTCAGAATTGAAATGAATCCTTCCTGTTAAAAAGAAACAGTTACTAACCTCTAGAAGTGCCCTGCAGCTCTGCTGGCACAGGCATCATATTCATTGTAGTGCTTGTGGCAAGGCTGGCGGTTCTCGGCCTGAAAAGGTCACTGCACTTGCCTTTTTTACATGTACCTGGTCAGGCCCTGTCCTCGGAGAGTCTGATTTATGAGGGTAGATGGGGCCCAGTTATCTCTATCCCTAGAAAACTATGCTGGGGTGATTCTGAGGCTCCCTACAGATGAGAACTAGGGGCTCAGAGCACAGGTAAGTAGGGCTGAACTACCCAGTGGAACATGAGAAGGGCAAGATGAATTCCTGTCCCCACTTGAGGCACACAATTCACAGGGTGGGGGAGGTCAAGGCAAACAAACATGCTTATTCATCAACCCAGAATAACTTCAACTAAACCAGAAAAGGGAGGAAAGGAATGCCTTTGACCTTTCTTTCGTAATTTGCTTTTCTTCCTTTGTAATTTTAAAAATGTGATATAGGAGTAATTTTATAATTTTAAAAGCTAGGTATGAAAGAGATATTGGTAAGATACAGCACTCAGGAGTTAAGGGATTGAAGGCAATCAAAATGTTTATGGAACACCTATTCTGTGCAAGGCTCTGTGACAGCTGAAATGGGAGTGGGAGAGATCAAAGAAGAAGATAGGGTCCCTGCAGTCTCTGAATGTACAGCTGAGGAGTAAGTAAAAATGTAAATTAACATCAATGCCACATGAGTACAGGAAATGAATCAAGCCATGAAGGTGAAGCCTTGAAGATGAAGGGACCAGTGTGGCCTAGATGGGGTCCCTAGGCCTAGTTTGGAGGAAGACAGGACCTGGCTTGTGCCTTAAAGAATGATCAGAATTCAAAGAAGTGGCCAGGAGTGGACAACCATGTTGGATCCACCAAAGGGGTAGAGGCGAGGATGATCAGGGCGCATGGGTCCATAAGGATGGCTGAAGGCAATAGTATATGAAGGGCACCAGTTGAAAATAAGATAAAAAATGTATAGCAACAGTAGCAGAAGGAGGTCTCAAATGGGAGGGACAAGCGGTTTCTGTTTCCTTATAAGTAATGAGGAAGTGATCAGAAGTGTCTCCACAGGGTGAGAGATTGATTTGCTGCATGTTTAGAGAGGTTCATAGCTGGTGGGTTGCAGGATGTAGTAGGAAAGCCAAGAAACTCAAAGTGAGAAGACCTGATCTGGGTCCTGTGCTGCCGCACACTGGTTATACGATTTTCTTTAAGGCTAAGTTTCCTTTGCTATGGAAAGTTATCAACAATCATAAAATTGTAGAATTTCTAATTTGGAAAAACTTCTAGAAGTCATCTGGTCTGATCACCTCGATCAGATAAATTCATGATCTAACGTTTTGGAATATGGCTCGGTGCTTATAGCTCAGTGGTTATGGCACATACACAGAGGCTGGTGGGTTCAAACCCAGCCCGGGCTGGCTAAAATAACAACAACAACAACAACGAAATAGCTGGGCATTGTGATGGGTGCCTGTAGTCCCAGCTACTGTGGAAGCTGAGGCAAGAGAATCACTTAAGCCCAAGAGAGTGAGGTTGCTGTGAGCTGTAACACGACAGTACTCTACCAAGGGTGACATAGTGAGACTCTGTCTCCAAAAAAAAAAAAAAAAAAAAAAAAAACTCAACTTTTTGGGATACATGCTGTATCGACTTAAGAAACATAAAAAGAGAAATGAAATAAAACATGAGTAGTTACTGTTTTGCCATTGCCATTATGGCTGCATTGACCCTGGCCATGCTAGAGTAAAAAGAGCCCTAAGCAGAGGCCAAGCAGTGCATTCTCCAGTGCTCCTGCTATTGGGAGGCCGACCAATCCCAACTAAGGCTGAAAGGCAGAGTATACTATGGAATAATGATGTGAACAAAAAATTAGTGCACAGCCTGGGAAGAAGCCTGTGCAAATACTATATATGAGGGAGACCAATGCCTAAGATTCAGAAATTTTGTGGTACCCTCACTCCCAGAGAAATTAGTGTCCACTAATGATGACACTGGAATGATGACATCATCGATGGGCTTGACAATTGCTGTCTAAGATGTTATAGACCAGTGAGCGCAGATAGGTGACTTGAACTTTAAGGTTCCTCTTAACTGAAAGCTATGAGTCTGTGATTGAAATAGGGCCATGAAGAAGGGTAATGAAAATGATCTGGTTATGAAAGGCTTGTCAAGGGCAGATATACATGAGGGTGCTGAAGAGGCAGAACTAAGGGTCAGAGGGTGATTAGGGTTAGGGATGTGCACCTGAATTCTGCTTAGGGCAGAATTCCTTAGTTGAAGGAATAAGTTGCCCAGAGGAGGGAACATGGAGAAGGAGTACAGAATAAGGACTGTGCTTTAAGAAATGCCCATATGAGGAGTCAGCAAAGGTGATGAAGCCAGCAGAGGTAGGAAAGAAATGTGATGTCCTGAAGGGTGAAGGGAAGGACGTGAACAGCAGCTCGGAAGCAAGCAATGTCAGGATGTGTCCCAGAAGAGCTCAGAGTTCTTGGCTGTGGCTACGAGGGCATGAAGGGATGTTGGGAAGGTGGATGGAAATGTAAGGTAGGGCTCTGTCCCAATCTGTCCAGGCTGCTATGACAAAATACCACTACAAGGTAACTTATAAATAGCAGACATTTATTTCTTACAGTTCTGATATCTGGGAAGTTCAAGCTCAAGGTGCTCCAGCAGATTTAATGTCTAGTGAAAGTTTGCTTTTTGGCTCATGGATGGCACCCTCTCCAAGTGCCTCACATGGCAGCTGGGGAAGACGCTGGTCTCTTTACCCCCTTATAAGGGCTCTAATCCTGTTAAGTGAGAGTTCCACTCTTACGACCTAATCACCTCCCCAACCTTCTATTAATAATATCATCCCTTTGAGGAGTAGGTTTTAACATATGGATTTTTTTTTGCAGGGGCAGGGCTATATTCAGACCATAGCAGGCTATATCATGGAGCATCTCTGATGGCAAACTGAGCAGTCTGGACTTTTATTTACAATGTAGAAGATTACATGTGCTCCAACCTGCTTGTGAAGAAATTCTGTTTAAAAGAGAGGGAAGTGCTTAATTGTCTAAACACAGTGTACCTGGCCCTGCGGCATCCGTGGGGAGGCATTTTGAAGTAGGAGATCTTTGCAGTGTGTAGAAGTTTGGTGCTTGTTACCCTACACCCTATGGCAAACTCTATGGACCTGAAGTTTGTATTTTCACTTCTTTTTATCATTATTTTATGGTTAGGGAAAAAGAAATAAGTCTTAGATGGGAGAAATAACACAAAAGGGGAAGGGGGGGAGAATGGGCAAGAATGGTGTCTAACTAGAAACCCACTAGCTAGAACAGAGAGGTAGTGAAAACCACGTCCCAGTTACTCTCTCTTCAAAATACAGTTTTGGGGGGATTGTCATGGCAACAAATAGAGGTTTCTTAATTTCATTGCAAGGCCTTGCCCCTTAAAGCACGTCTCTGCTTCCCACTGCTGACAGCCCAGTGAATGCAGCAGGTGATGGGAGGGACCATCTCACCTGCCTTTTATTCATTTTCACAGTTGGCTTCTGTGGCATTTTATAGTCTTAGCATAAAATCTAGGACCTGCAGTTTTTTGGAATTTGCCTCTGTAACCAGAGCAACTGCCCATCTGTGGCCCTTTATCACCAACATCTCAGATTTTTTCTTGTGGGATGCCAAGATTTTGTCTTGAGGGATGCCCTGGGCAGGGCCTCCCCACAGGACTCTGGGAGAGGGGAGCCAGGAGGAGCAAGTTATTTGGCCCTTCCTTGTTCAGGTATTTTCTGAGTATAACAGGGGTCTGATCTGTCTGTGAGGACTATTTTGAGGGTCAAATAAGGTAAGAGACATGAGCTCCTTTGGTGAACTATGGTTTTTGTTGTTTGGAGGTGAGCATGTGCTGTTCATATGTTAGTCAGCATAGGCCAGCTGCTGAAATGCTACTCATCAGCTTGTTCGTGGGAGAGCTCAACGCAGTGTTGGGTGAACAGTCTTCCATGCCCAGGCGCCTTCCACCTGTGGTGCTGCCACCCTTCCAGGCTGCCCTCTCCTCTGCTGTACTCTCTGCATTTAGCCAGCACGGGGAAGACCAAAGGCAGAGGACAGCATAGTCCCTGCCCAGAAGTCGCCAAACCACATCTGCCTTCTTTCCCTACACCAGAGTTCAATGCTATGGCTGTCCTTGGGTGTAAGGGGGTACTGGGAAGTGTCATCCAGCTGTGCTCCCAGGAGGAAGGGGAAGCAGATTGGAGAACAAACAAAATGCCAATCTCTGCCATAGAAGCTAAGTTATTCATTTCCGTGTTTCCCACTCTCCATCATCTTGGATGACGTCCCCCAAGCTGGCACCTCATCTGCTGCCTCTCTTGCCTCCTATCCACCATGCTTAATCCTGTCCATGTAATCTTCCTAGAGTATTATTTTATCACACTGGCCCCCCAACTGCTTCTACTCGACATTGAAGATACTCCAAGTAGGCCTGCATTCCTTTTCCCAGCCTTATTTCTCATATTCCCTTAACAGTGATTCTTTATGTGTCCATACAGTTTTGGAAACATTTTTTTCACATTCTTACCCTTTGAGAAAGGAAAGGATTTAATCCTCATCATACAGTAGGTGATGTGTCAGGGGGCTGCATACTGGGTTGCTCTGCACAAGCTTAGAGCTCCTGATTCCAGGCCTGAGCACTCTCTGCCAGAGTGGGGTTTCCCAGCCTTTCGTGATCATTACAGCCACCTGAGGCATTTTCCAGATGGTGGCCCAAGTGTACTAGTCGGAGTCTTCAGGGAAGGCATATTCCAGACATCTGTAATTTAACTAATGCCAGAGGTAATTAGTTAGGGGAGCACTAGCAAGGGTCCATGGGGATATTCTGAACCCAGAGGAGTGAGTCTAATGGTGAAAATTTAAAGCACTGTGACATTCAAATGTGGGACAGAAATTTGGTAGATAAGTGGTCTTTTTCTGCTCTCAGGTCATTCCAAAGTACAGAGCATCACCATTGTCTTAAATAGTGACCCTTGATCTTAGGATCTGCTCCATGGCCTATGGAATTATAAAACAGTCATGAGCTTGTTTTTTATTTTGTATGTTTTGCAAAACTGCTCATTGCTATCTCCAAAGTATAAGGTTCTTAGAGAGGAAAATGTTGGGAAAGAGTCAGGAAGTAGGAGGGGGGAAAGGCTAGGAGAGACTGAGGGGAAGCAAAGTGGCCTAGGATATAGAGACACCAGTCTCCACTCCCAATCCTCTCAGATCCCACCTCTGTCTCTGCATTTTCAGAAATCAGAGAATCAGTTTGGAAACTGAACGATAAGAGCAGTGGCTATGTGCTATTATTAAAGTCTTACTTACATCAATTCCTGGTATTATTCCCAACTTACAGAAGAGGAAACTGAAGCTCAGATTGGCTCACTCTCACTACGTCCACATATTAGGTGATGGTCAAGCCGGGCTTCCAGTTCCATTCTTGGCCTGAGGATCTGTGCTCCCTACTGCTTCATTTCACCCAGACCCTCCCAAGACAAAGTGCTGGGCTGAATCAAGAGGCATTTGCTCCAGTGGTGAACTACAGTGGATGACCAAGGCTTTCCTTTCTTTAATTCTCCATTGGTCACAATGACTAGTTCAAGGTCAAGGTCAGATCCCTCCACTAGGCAAGTGGGGCAATTACCAGAGAGGGTGAATTAGAGCCAGCTAAAGACCTACTGTTCCCAAATAATCTTGTTCCCCCTTCTCTGCCACAGTGACAAATCAAACTCTTTGTTCTAAGGAATGTTCCCTGGAGATCCTTTTAAAAATATAAGTATGTTATTCTGGATGGGCTATAACCCTGGGCCCGTAGCCTGAGCTGTCACATTAGCTGAGACTATATCATTAAGTCAGTAAGCAGAGGGAAGAGAACCAGAGGAGCAGGTGGAGACAAACCAGGAGTACCATGTGCCATTGGGGTGGTGGGCATGCTATTGTCAGGGTGTGATGGAAAAGTAGCCATGTTGTACAATGCAGGGGTTATCACCAAGAGCAGACTTTATCCCTTGGCCAACTTACCCAAGAGGTGTCCATTGGCCTAGGTATGTCAATTAGGATTCTCGGGTAAACTGTGAAACTCATCTTTCCAAGGATGAAGCCCTTGAATTGAGAGAATGCTCATGTTTATTCCAGTTGGCTCTCCCTCCATTACTAGGAACTAGACTCATTACAGATATGTGTGGTAGGGTGACACAATTAAAAAAATTATAGGCAAATTGTCAAGGCACTATAAAGGTGAAAATAATGATAAATTCAACAAATGTTCTGTGGAATTCAGTGGATTCCATCAAGTCCTCATGGAATTCTAGGAGTTTCGTTCTTTCTCAAGGCCCAGATGGGTGAGGCTAGGATAACGCCACACAGCAGACTGAAGTCAGGGTGGAGAATGGAGCCACTGGGGCGGCGCCTGTGGCTCAGTGGGTAGGGCGCCAGCCCCATGTACTCGGAGTGATGGGTTCAAACCTGGCCCTGGCCGAACTGCAACAAAAAAAAAATAGCCGGGCATTGTGTCGGGCACCTGTAATACCAGCTACTACTCGGGAGGCTGAGGCAAAAGAATCACCTAAGCACAGGAGATGGAGGTTGTTGTGAGATGTGTGACGCCACAGCACTCTACTGAGGCTGATAAAGTGAGACTCTGTCTCTACAAAAAAAAAAAAAAAGAAAGAAAGAAAAGAAAAAGAAGAGAATGGAACCACCAGCTGCACTTTGCCTTGTGGGTGCCAGGCTTGCTGTGCTAAGCCTTCCTGAATCATTCTGTGACTCGTGGCACAGTCAAAGGCAGCGAGACCAGGGAGAGCATCGTAACAAATGGAGTTTGTCCAGCATCTCCTATGCGCTGGAGGTTGTCCTTTACCATAACCTATTCTTTACGACAATGCCATGAAGTGGACATAGTGCGAATATTTTACAGTCGAGAAATCTGGGTTCTCAAAGGTTAAGTCTTTTGCTTGGGATCCTATGGAAAGTTGGCAAAGTTGGGATACAAAGCCAGGTCTGACTGACTCCAAAATCTTTTAATTAAAGATTACAAAGTTAAGGTTGAAGTGCTTGAAATACACTTTTCCATCTGGCAGATTATTGAGCCCTGCCAGGTGCCAGGCCCAGGGTCTGGTAGGGAATGAGGAGCCATACAACATGGACACAGTTAGACCCTGGAAAAATTTGCAACCTGGGGTGGGGACAGGGGCAGGGCAGCTGTCCTGGACAAGCAGAAAGACTATGACCTGAAGGCAAGGCCAAGGCCATGGGAGCTCAAAGCCAGGAGAAGCAGTAGGCAGAGTTCTGCAGCATAGGCAGGAAGGGGTTATAGTTGCATTCAAGGTGGGGCATGAGAAGGGAAGTGCAGCAGCGCTCAGACAGCGGAGGGGAGAAAGCCATCCACCTCTTCCTCCCCATACACCTGTTGCCAGGGAAGAGTCTTGGTGAAGGGACCTCAGGTTCTCCACCCATATCGAGACCCCAGGAGCTTCTCTGGGCGTGGGCCTCCCTCAGGAAACTGCTGGAGACAAACAGTGAACTGTCCCTCTCTCAGTTGAGGTCACTCCAAAAAATGATAAGAAGCTTATCTGGGCGTAATGCTCTCCAGAAAGCATGTTCCATCTTTGTGCCAAGAATTGCTGTAACAAGGGCGAGGCACGTTTCATTCCACAGGGGGAGATAAGCGGGTCTCAGTGGGAACGCCCAGGGGTGAACACTTTGGCGTGCAGAATTGCACAGTCACCAGCCAAGGAGGGGAAAGCAGGGGTTGGCAGATGCACCTTGCTGATGAAGGGCCTGTGACCTGGGCAGAAGGATGGTCAACACGGAGCTGGACAAAGAGGCCTGGGATGGAAGACAAAGATCATCCATGTCAGGCCTCTGCTCCAGGGCTTTGTGCTGATCTGCGTCAGCTGGACTTGAACAGAGAGGGTCGTAACAACTTAGCATGGTCCTCTGAAGTCCCAGATCAGAGGAATTCTCTCCTCATGCTGGCTGTTTCCTCCAAAGGACTGGTGCAACATTATTTTATTATTACACATATAAATACGTTATACTGTAGTATATGTACAGTTGACCCTCAGACAATGGGCGTAAAGGGTGCCACCTTCTGCACAGTCAAAAATGCATGTATAACTTTTGAGTTCCCAAAATCTTAACTACTTATAGCTTACTATTGACCAGAAGCCTTATCAATAACATAAACAGTCAATTAACACATATTTTCTATGTTATAGGTATTAGATACTATATTCTAACACTAAAGTAAGATAGAGAAAAGAAAATGTTATTAAGAAAATTATAAGAAAAACTATATTTACTATTCTTTAAGTGGAAGTGGATCACCAGAAAGGTCTTCATCTTCATCTTCATGTTGAAGATCTTGGCCTCAGTTTTATCGTAGACTGAGGAGGAGGGAAAAGAGGAAGGGTTGGTTGGTTGGTTTTGCTGTCTCGGAGTGGCAGAGGCAGAAAAAAAATCATTGCATATATGAACCTGCACAGTTCAAACCGAGGTCAGTGGTCGGGCACAGTGGTGCATTCCTGTGATTCTAGAACTCTGGGAAGCCGAGGCAGGTGGACTGCTTGAGCTCAGGAGTTGGAGACCAACCTGAGCAAGAGGGAGACCCCATCTCTAATAAAAATAGAAAAACTAGCTGGGTGTCATGGCGGGTGCCTGTAATCCCAGCTACTTGGAAGGCTGAGGCAGGAGGATCATGTGAGCCCAAGAATTTGAGATTACTATGAACTGTGATGCCATGGCACTCTAGCCTGGGGCAATAGAGAGACTCTGTCTCCAAAAAAAAAAAAAAAGAAAGGGGTCAACTCTGTGCCCAAACACAATACATAGCATATACATATAAATTATGTATATTTTATGTATATTTTTTCCTGAGATTTGAGGTCAGACTGAAATACCACATCCACATAGTGTTTGGCGTGCACAGTGTGCTTACAAATGGTCCTGCTACGTCAGGCCATGCATATCTTGGCATGTAGTCCATACTTACCACTTGTAGAGTCCTAAGAGTGCAGTGAAGTTCAGGAAACTTGATTTTTGATTCTGCCTCCTGCCATTATGTTGTTTTGGACTCGTAGCTTGGTTTTCTTTGTCTCTAAAATAAAAGGATTGGATGAAAGGATACCTGAAGTCTCTTTCAGACATAAAAGTTGATTCTTTGACTCTCCTGTGTGCTGAGCTCTGTGTGTGGCCCCATGGGACATTCTGAATGAACTCTGCTCTCAGGAAGTTTACAGAAGAGACTGATCCCAGAGCCTAGGTTGGGGTCAGCACATGTTCTCTGTAAAGGGTCACACAGTAAGTACTTCAGGCTTTGGGGGCTGTAATAGTTTCTGTTGCAGCTACTCAATTCTGCTTTTGTAGCATAAGAGCAGCCATAGACCATACGTAAATGAATGGGCATACCTGTGTTCTAGTAACACTTTATTTACAAAAACAGGTGTGGGCTGACCACTGACCCAGGTACCAAATTAACAAGGAATTGAATGGAACATGGCCTGGTGCCAGGAGCTGTGGGCTCAGCCTTTGCGGTAAATGATGACAAGGCTGTCAGGGCTCCCTGTGTGTTCACCTGTAGCTGTCCATTCCACAAAGCTTTGAGACCTAGCCATCTCCAGGTTGAATTGTAAGATGAAGCATTTCTTGGAGAACATCCCTGTGTGAATCCAAGTTAGTAATATTCCTATTCTTCACATGATGACATATTCAGGAAGCGAAGGCTTAGGACTTTGTTGGCAGGCCCATAAAAAGATTTCTGTGGTTGTGGACACAAGTCCTCATGTGGGTGACCCACGTATGGACAGAGCTCATTCTCCAATTCTACCACCACACTTTTCTCACTTCCCCTGCATTTGGGGTGCTGTTTGGACAAACGGTCCCCTTGATATTTACTGTTTGGGCTGGCTGCTACCAGGCCATGTGCTACTGACACATACTGCTTCTCTGGCCAGTGCCCTGACATTCGTTTTCTGGGACATGGCCACCTGGCAACAGAAACATGCAACACATCTTCCCAGGGATGTCACCTTGTCACAACTAAACAATTACCTCACTTCCAAACCATTTTTGCACACCCAAGTGAGAAAGGCAAGCTATTCAAATAGCAAGGCCTGGGCGGCGCCTGTGGCTCAAGGAGTAGGGCACTGGCTCCATGTACTGGCGGTGGCAGGTTCAAACCCGGCCATGGCCAAAAACTGGAAAAAAAAAAAAAAGCAAGGCCTCAGACAAGGGCTCCCAAAGACTGATTTCCTGAGAAAGGAGAATGTCGTCTTGGGAAGCCACATGTCCCTAATGGTAAACACTTGGGGCAGTTTCTGCTCTCGACTCCTTGCACCCTTGATCATGACACTTAGACATACCAGGAAATTTTTCAACCATGAAACAGATGGAACAACATTTTTGGGCCTGCTCAATCCTGGCCTCAGTTCAAACTGTGTAAATTCATGGAATCCACTTATGGTCTCTGGCTTTGGTTGACTTTCTCTGGTTAACTTTCAGAATTGCCAGGCTGTGTGTGTGTGTGTGTGTGTGTGTGTGTGTGTGTGTGTGTGTGTATACCTAATTTCCTCATATTCAAGGACTTTTTTTTCAGTAGTCTCAGATGCCATGATCTGCCAGAAAATTTGTTCATTCTTATGCCAACAAGTAGTAACATAAGACACTTTGCCCATTATTCTATGTTTACATTTTGGGGATATTTTCACTAATTTTAACATTGACGTATATGGTGGACATTTTTGCTGCTTCACTACCACCAAGTACCGTTTGAATGTGCTTCTTACAGCCCAGCGTCTTCAGGGCAGAAGCTTCAAATGGGCTTTCTAACCTCTTTTCTTTTCTGCTTAAATTAACTAGAGTGGGTTCTGTGGTTTGCAAAAATCACCCTGTTCATTATTTCATTAGAAAAAAATTGTAAATGGAATTTCTCTGCGTCTTCTAGACTCTGTCATGTTCATGATGATACCTAATTTGAGGGCTTAGAAATTTCTGATTAGGATCTTTAACACCATTCATTTTATAACTCCAGCAAATTCTTTGGGATGCTTCTAACAGAGAAGACAGAAATGTAGCTCCGCATCGTAGTAGGGCTTGTTATGAACGTAGACCCTCGGGCCAGCCTCAGGAGGCCTGGGGAAAGCGGGTCACACTGGGACTTCTTTCTCCTCCATTTCCATTCCTTCTTGTGCCTCCAAAGCAAAGCCTTTTTTCCCCACTGAGTGAAATCAAGTTATAATAATTTCCAAGAGCCACCTTCAAGGGAAGAGAACAATAGTAATAATAGCTAGCATTTATAAATGCTTACTATGTGTGTTCCAACTGCTTTATGTGTATTTACCATTTAACATCTCCATGTGCTGAACAAATCAGTAGTATTCCCACTGTATAGATGAAGAAACTGAGGCACCAACAGCTAAGAGGCTTGTTTAAGCCACCCAGCTTATAAATGTTTCTAAATTTACTTCCCTGAAAGAGTGGCCAAAGGGGCCAGTGTCTTCTGCCTTGGTGGCTGGGGGTGAAGGGATAGTCTTCTGACATCCAAGCAACCAACCACCAACCTAGGTGCCACTTTAGGGAGTTGATAGTCTTCAGATACTCTGAGGATACCATTGCACACATACTGAAACTTAAGTTTTTTTTTTTTTTTTTTTATTTTGGCCGGGGCTAGGTTTGAACCCGCCACCTCCGGCATATGGGACCGGCGCCCTACTCCTTGAGCCACAGGCACCGCCCTGAAACTTAAGTTTTATATGCCCTTCCTGGATATTCACCAACTGTATTTATAAGTCTTCCAAAGCTGAGGTTACAAGAACATTTCTGATCTTGGAGTTGGCATCAGTGTATTTTCTGAGAGAGGATGAACACCCTTACCAGGTATCATGGTATTCACATATAATACATTCTGCAGTGAAAATGGCCCTGTTTGAACTTTTGCTATGAGGAAAGTGACCTATAGGCTCAGAGACGTTATATGACACTACACATCTACAGCTGTTGGGAGTGAGATGTAAAACCCACCAATTTTTTTTTTTTTTTATCGAACTCTGTTCTGGTGGGCACTTGTTGGCACTTGTTGGTCATCAAATGGTCTGAAACAAAAATAAATAAATCATCATATGAAAGTCATGATGGAGGATTCTTTTTGTTTCCTTTAGGCACTTATATTTTTAGCTGCCTCCGTAACTTGCTGGCCTGTTGCTGGAATGAAAACTGGTGACTTAAACATGAATGGAAACCACTTTAAAAAATAATAGCAAGATGCTGGTGCCACCTGCAGTGAAAGCAGAGGGTGGGGGTTTTCATTGCAAAGAATCCACCTTGTTGTGTTTAATCTTGATAATACCGTTATTTGTAAAGCACACTGCAGCCTGTAAGGAATAATCAGATAATTACATAATTGAATTGACCTAATGACTCTGTTCACCTAACCCTACTTTCCAGATGAGGGAAAGAACTTCTGGGAGGGGCTTCACATCTTGCCTGAGGTCCCTCAGGTCCATCTTGCCTGAGGTCCTTCTTGGAAGGAGAAGCTGGGACTTGTGCATGGGTGTTTACTTCCAAGCTGTCTCTCTACACTCTGCTCCCGTGAACAAAAATGGCTATATGGGGATGTCACTGGAGAGAGCTCATGGAAATGAGATAAATCCTAGCACAGACCCACAGAAACCCAGACTTCAGCCATCAGCATTCTGCTGGTGAAATTCCTCAAACTGTTAGCCCAGGGCTGGTACTGCTGCTGTTGCCTCCTGTTTGAAAGGTGGATGTGACTTGCCCTGCAGATTGTCAAAATTCAGGAATTTCAGTACCTTTACTGGGAAGCCTGCCTTGCTCCAGCTAATCTCTTATGAATTTTAATGTCCCTCAGTTACATTAGAACCAGGGGAGAGAATCCTTACAGCAGAAAAGATTAAACCCAGACCATGCAAGTTAAACCGTACTACCTGATTTACATGTTTATTAACATTGTCGTTATGACATGAAGGCAGCACCTAATGTACGAGTCAAACAGTGATACGAGGCACAGAAAAGTTGTGAATCTAGAAAACTCCTTCCACTGATCCACATCTTAATCTGGAGATTTTCCTTACTGCTTTTACCAAAATTTCAAAGCATACTTAACTTTCCCCAGCCAAAATGATTTCTTCTTTGCATAGGTAATATCAGGAATTAGGGTATGTATAGAACAGTATAGCTTCCATGGGATGCTGGGGGCTGCTTGTAGGAGAAGCTGGATGAGAGTGTCTGAGGTCTTAGTGATGGCAATCAGGAAAGGGGACGAAGTTTGCCCAAAAGGACACCTGGAAAAGCATCGGAGGTGGGGACGTGTTCATCATCAGAGCCAGTCATGTGGTGTGTATCGTCTCTCCCTGCCCCCACAGCATTTTGATAAAGAATCTTGTTTCAACCAGATTCAAATAAATGCCAAGTGTAGCCTAGAAGGGTAGACCAAGTCCCACACACCAGCACTTCCAGACTCACGGAGGCAGGAGATTCATGCTGCTACCCAACCGGGGAAGTCTTCAGACCCTCAGCACTGGCCCTCTGTGCTCAGAACCAGGCCCTCACAGGCTGAGTCATTGTCCCTCTGCCAGTGGCTACAACTGCACCACGCCTGTCAGAGATCAGAGTCTGGGCTGTGACCACATTCATCTCGACCTGGAAAGGCTCTCCTGTACACACACTAACAGCTGGGCGGACTCCACAGTGTTCAAGGAAGAACTTGACAAGTCAGCCTGGCTTTCCCAAGTCAACGTGGGCAGCCTTTGCTCTTGCAACGCTTGCAGCTTGATTCCACACACTTCCTAATTTTAATCTAAATGTAACTTTTGAAGGTAATTTAGTAGGACATTCAAAACAACAAGGATAATGGTTGAGAGAAGTGTGCACCTCCTTGGCTTTAATAATAATGAATAATTGGCACATCCTAAAGCCCATCATGATGCTTACTTTTATGTCAACTTGACTGGGACATGGGTTGCCCAGGCATTTGGTCAAACATGATTCTGGTGAGGGTTTTTCTGCATGGGATTCACATTTAATCAGTAGACTGAGGGAAGCAGATTGCCCTCCCTAATGTGGTTGGGCCTCATCCAATCAGATGTGCACTCCAGTAGAACAAAAAGGCTGACCTCTTCCTGCCTGACTTACTTGAGCTGGGACGTTGGTCTTTTCCTGACACTGGATTTTTAGCCCTCATTGGGTCCCTGCTGGCTTGTAGACTGGAATCAGACCATCAGCTCTGTGGGTCTCCCGCTTGCTGACTACAGATCTTGGGACTTCTTACCTCATGTCACATGAAGTAATTCCTTATAAGAAATATTCATATACTCACACTTTATTGGTTCAGTTTCTATGAGACAACCCTGACTAATACTGATTTTTGTATCAAGAGTAGGGTGCCTTTGTTACACATACTTGGAAATATGGTAGCAAATGTGAAACTGGGTAATGGGTAGAGATTGGAAGAGTTTGGGATCCATGCTAGAAACAGATGTTAAGGGTGATTCTGGTGAGGCATCATACAGAAATGAGGAACAAGCTATCAGAAACTGGAGCAAAGGCAATATGCTGAATTTTATGGAAGTTAGCACTTTCATGGCTAAATTAAATATTTAGCTGAGGAGATTTCTCTGCAAAGTATAGGAGGTACTGCTTTAAGAAGCATTGTTAGGCAAAAGGAACCAGAACTTAGAAATTTGGGAAATTCTCAGTTGATTTTCCTTCTGAAGAGCACTCTAAGGGTGTGGCTGAGCAACCATTTGATAAAAGAGATCATGGTTCTAAGATGACTGTTATGGAAGATTACAAAAAAACAACAACAACAAAAAGAGATCACAGGTACAACTCATGGACTCAATCAATCATCTGAGCAGAAGCCCGAGATAGAGATGGGATTATACCAGCAGAAACGCTGCCAGCTAGGGCTAAAGAAGATGGGAAAATGAGATAAGATGAAAGAAAATTGTCCAGGAGTAGTCCTCAGGGCTATTGACTTGGCAGCAAATGTGCACTATTTCTTAAGAAAAGGCAAGAATGACACCAAAGGAGATTCAGAGGTCATCAGCATTGCCTCTTGGCTTCAAAGTGAGGGGATGCCACCTTGGTTTCAAGAGGCCACATGGCCTCCAACAGAGAGGTAGTGGGGAAGGTCACCCTGTGCCAACAGAGAGGTAGTGGGGAAGGTCACCCTGTGGAACAGTGAGAATGGGGCTTTCCAGAGCCTTGGGGAGCAGGACCCTGCCCAGCAGAGCCTTGGGAATGGGGCCACACTTGGTGAGACCACCACCCCTGGTAGGCTCAAAAAAATGGGTCATCAAACTAAAAGAGATTTTTCTCAAAATTTACAATCTAATGACATTTGACTTGCTAGGGTTGGGGCTTGTCTCGGGACTGTCACTCGTTTCTTTCCTATTTCTCCCATTTGGAATGTCTCTCCTATGTCCGTCCCAGCACTGTGTTTTGGAAGCACATAGCTTGTCTGATTTCACAGGCTCACAACTGGGAAGGAATTTTGCTCTAGGATGACTCACACCTCAGACATTACCCTTACCTGAGTTAGTTGATATTTAGATGATGTGAGGACAAATCTAGAAGGCAGCCATCTGCACACCAAGATAAAAGCCCTCACTAGATATCAAATTGGCCAGCACCTTGATCTTGGATTTCTCAGCCTCCAGAACTCTGAAAAGTAAATTTTGTTTAAGCCACCTAGTCTGTGGTATTTTTTTATGGCTTCCAAAGAGCAGACAAGGAATACCCATTTAAGACCTTAGTACTGTGATTACCACAACAACACAAATGTATTTTGTGGCCCCTAATAGGGCAACTCTTCCTGTCAGCCAACAAATCAATAAACATTTCCTCAGTTTCATCTCATCTGTGTATAAAGCACTGTAGAAAATATAGATTTGTGTTTAGTGCAGATTATAGTATAGCAGAAGAGGTAAAATTTGGATCACATACCAACAGGTATATAACTTCAAAGTGCAACAGAAGAGATTGCTGAATTTTGAGTTCCAAAGGAGAAGCAATGACTTCTAGCATGTGAGAAGTGATGTTAATAAATGTCCCTAGGAAGCAGATGTTTTGTAGAGCTTCCCATACCTGATAAATTAAGGGTCAAGTATTTGGGTCAAAGCCATATCGCCACACATGTTGCTATTCTTAGCATCTCTCTCTGGCTGCCAGTGGAAGGGGGTCAGGTCTCTGGTTTCATGGACAACGCATGAGCCGCAATGACTTTCAAATGAGACACAACTGCAAATGATACATGGAAAATGACTCAGGTTAATGCTGTCCCAGAATTGTGCACAAACAATATGGCTCCAGGGTCATCTGTCCCTGCACAGGCCTCCTGTATGTAGGGCAAGGTCACAATTACTGTCTCTTTGTAATCGGTCTAAACAATTAAGTGACTCCCCAAATACTTGAACTAGAGGCTGCTCTTCTTGTGGAATGTGGTGGAGATCACAATCTTCTGATGCTCTAGAAGATCTCTACTGGGTGAATAAGCAGAGGGGAATTCTCAACTCTGAAAACCAGAAAGAATGTCCCAGCTTCACTGGCCCCAGTAGTATTCAAGTATTTCCTGGTGGCAAGGAATTCTTTTTCATATCAAACTAAATTATGTATAAAAAAAAGACAAAAGAAGGGTTGCACTGGGTTGGTCTTGCTATGCTCCAACCCCAAGGTGTCCTGTAGGGCACCTTCACAGAACACTGGAGCTCCAGGGGCCATTGTCCAAAACCCAAATTCACGCCTTCCCTTTGCATCTGCAGATGCCTCTACTGTCTGTTCTCAGGCAAACAAGTCCTTCCATCAAAACTAATGTCCAGTGGAGATTTTATTTGCTTGGGATCACACAGATACTCATAGAGCAAGACGGGACTAGATGAGAGTCCAGGTAACCTTGTACGGTGACACCAAGGATTCTGAGAATCCTGCCTTGCTGTTACACCAAAGAGTCTAGTGATTCTAGGAAAGTTAATGATGGTGTTTCAGGATCTTGGCAAACTATTGTCACCCCAAACTGGGAAGGAAGTTTAGTGAAGGAATTATTTGCAAAGATATGAGCAGGGTTAAAGGCACCAACAAGAGACATTAGGGAAATATACCTGGAAGGACAACAGCAAGGACCCTTAACCACCCCTAGATCTGAACCTCTACCAAACCCAGAGTCACAGAAAGGACCTTCACCCCTAGATCTGAACCTCTACCAAACCCAGAGTCACAGAAAGGACCTTCACCCCTAGATCTGAACCTCTACCAAACCCAGGGCCACAGAAAGGACCTTAACCACCCCTAGATCTGAACCTCTACCAAACCCAGAGTCACAGAAAGGACCTTCACCCCTAGATCTGAACCTCTACCAAACCCAGGGCCACAGAAAGGACCTTAACCACCCCTAGATCTGAACCTCTACCAAACCCAGAGTCACAGAAAGGACCTTAACCACCTCTAGATCTGAACCTCTACCAAACCCAGAGTCACAGAAAGGACTGTGGCCTTAGGAAAAGGAATACAGTCAATCCAACGTGGCGGATTGTGATGAAGCTGGGACAGTAAATACCCGGCCTTCAGGCTCCTGTGGCCTCCGCTCCTCTTCTGGTGCCTCCTACTCTGTCAGCTTCATCCTCAGCATCCAGACAGCAGGAGCCTCTTGAAGCCACCCCCACTGTCAGCCTCTTGGGGCCCAGAGCAGAGTGGAGGGGGTGGAGCGGGGGTCTGGAGGGACAAACAAGGATGTCCGACACAGGTGGCCAGGAAGGAGTTGCTTTGTGTTTACATTGCAAAGAGTATGCTGAAACACAGTGTTTGCAGGCAAGCCTGCTTTTCACAGAAAGCTAACTAGGGGAAGAAATTGTTAATAATAAAGACGCCACATATGCATGTTTCCCACTCAGTTACACTAAATACAGTGACTTTTAGATTCTTCCTGGACCACTTTAGTGTATGAGACTAAACCTTCATGTGTTGTCTGGAGAGAATGCCCTGATTCATGATCTGTTCCTTGTTTATCTCTCTGGGCCTGTCTGTCACCATTCCCTACCTCACTGCCCAAGTGACAGCCACATCTAATAAATAGCCCAGGGGACATGCTTCTTTACAGTGGCTGCTCCTCCTTATTCCCCTTCACCTGGACTTAGCTTTTGGAAACCTTTTCAGCCCTCCCTTGGGCCCAACCAGGCTGGTTTAGGGGTCTCCCTTGGGTATTCCCCCAACACACCATACACAGCTTTGTCTCTGCCTTGTGAGAGTCTGCTGACTGTTCTGTCTTCCCTTGAGGCAGTAACAGTGTTGAGAACAGTGATTACTGACCTGCTTTCCCTGACAGTAGGATGGTGCCTGGGACACAGCTGCCCAACAAATGTTTGTGGAGGGACAGAAGGAGGTCTTATGCCCTAGTCTTCTTATCTTTGAGAAGAAGTCATCACGGAAAACTCATTGAATTCTTCCTGAGCGATTTTGAATGGATGGTTGTAAACAAAGGCACTCACCTAATGACTTAGTTTTTCCTTTAAAGTCTGCTTTTAGAACTCCATTTGTGAGTAACCGGCCTCCACGAAGGCAAGGACTCTGTAGAGGCCTCACCCTGCAGGGAGCTGCAGGAGAAGCATCCTGGTGACCTGTCACTTGCAGACATCTGTGTGTTCATGAAGCACACTAACTACATTATCCAGGACCTCAAAACAAAACTGGGGGCAGGGCAGGGGAGTTAGTACAAAGCTCATTATCTCCATTTTAGTGACAGAAACCTGAAAGCTCCCAACTTCACATGTCTTGTTCCAAAGTTGCACAGCTGATCAGAGGTTGAGAGCAGGCAAGGCCTTTGTCCAGGTGTCCTTTCCACTCTAGTATCGTGAGCCCAGATGACAACACTGGCCTCATCAACCTGAAGACAGTAGATCCCTAGGCCAGGAGGACTGGAAAATCCTTGAGAACTAATTCTGGTATCTCACTCCTGTCATCTTGAACACAAGGCATCAATACACCGATGGTTCCTCTGATGTTTTGTTTGTTTTTTAATCTCAAGCACCTTTTTAAATCCAGAAGAGGGGAATCAATTTGATTTTTGCACTGGTTTTCTCTTTCCTTTATTGCATCCCACTAGGTGCTTTTACATACTCTCTGTGAGGGCGGCCCCTGTGGCTCAAGGAGTAGGGCGCCGGTCCCATATGCCAGAGGTGGCTGGTTCAAACCCAGCCCCGGCCAAAAACCACAAAAAAAAAAAAAAAAAAAAAAAAAAAAAAAAACATACATACTCTCTGTGAATTTCTTCTTGACAGACACAGTTTCTAGGTGCTGGGAATACAGTAGTGGACAATACAGACATGGTTCCCGCCTTCCTGAGATTTGTATTCTAGTGGATGAGACAGAGAAGATACAATGAAACAAGTAAATAATTTCAGGTTAGAAAAAGACTATTAGGAAATAAGTGGGGGGGGCAGTTTAGGTGGCAGAGGGGTATACAATACCTGTTGTAGAAAGGCATATTTTCCAGGGGTGTCCAATCTTTTTTCTTCTCTGTTGCAGTTCGGAAGAGTAATCATTGCCTTAAGCTACACGTTAAATGCACAAACGCCAATGAAAGTTGATGAGCAAAAGAAAAGGTTAGCGCATGCTTTTCATGATGTCCAACACCTCAGATAAGCAAAGCAGTTCTCAAATAAGCTGCATGTAGCCAGCAGGCCGAAGGTTGCCCACCCCATTAGGGGCCTCATCAGGTTCTTAGTGCTTCTCAGACTCTAAGGAGATTTGGTGGCTGCATGCACACATTCAAATGAATGAATGGATGCGCACTGATCTGAATTGTCTGCTTCCCCAGTCACTCCCCGACCCACCTTGGTCTACCTGCTGCCTGTAGACCAGCGGGTCCATACCCACCTCTTCCAGGTGTCTCTTCACTCGCCCTCCTCCCCACAGCCCTGTAACTGTGGGGGCACCATAATGTGCTGGAGCAGCCCACCCTGAGCTCTGAGCTCTGAGGGACACCACATTGCCCTTCCTCGATGGCCTGCAGGGTGCAAAGCACTTCTCTCGCATCTTGGCCACTGAGTATTGACGTAACTCATCCGTCCCCAGCCCTCACTCAGCATAGTAGGCATGGCACTCTTTTGGTGGCACTTTGGTGGCTCTCTGCATTCTCTACATTACCACACCCTATCCCAGAACATAGGGATTTTTGTGGCTTCTAGTGGGAACCCTCACAAAGCTCTACCTGGCCATTCCCTCACATTCTCCCTCCCTGCGCTGCTGTATAAACTTTAGATGTGGTGGGGTCTGGCTGTGAGAATTCTCTGGGTGGAGGCCCGAGGATTTAACAGATTTGTTGAGAATTCAGAGCTATCATTGAATGTGCACTACAAGGAAGCCTGGTTGAGTCATTTTCCTTCATTTCCCAGAACTTGTACTCTTTTCACTGTGTAGCCCGTAAAAATAAGCAAAATGGACATACAGACATGGATTCATCTGCCACGATGACACAGGCTGCACACGTGTTCTCATAACATTATAATGCCTCATTTGTGTTGCACCTTATATCGATATACTTAGATGTGTTTAGATACACAAATGCCTACCATTGTGTTACAGTTGCCTGCAGTATTTAGCACAGTAACACACTGTGCAGATGCATCGCCCCGGCATGTAGCTGGCCCATCTAGGGTGTTCTCACTGTAACAAAACTGTCTCAGGACACATTTCTCAGAACAGATGCCCATGAGTGTATGTAAATCCATAGTCATGAACGCATCTATTGAAAGGACTGGAAAGACCCTACAGATGAACTATCTCAATTTGTGAGGAAACTGAGTCCTAGGCAGAAAAACAAAGTTTGTGCCCCAGTCACTCAACCTGAAAAATGGAGCCAGAACAAGAATCAGAGCTCTGTGTGGTTTGCTGTCCCGGGTCTTTTCCCTGCTCCAAATGCCAGCACCTCACCTTCTCATGTCACATCAGTACCTACTCTTAAAGCTGGGGTCCCCAACACAGTGTCCTCAGATCCAACCTCAGAGCCATCCTTGGCTCATCCCTATGTTTCATCAGACATGGGTCTTCCTTCAGGGTGGTCCCCTTGGTGGGTGTCTATCTGCACTGACTGACGAGATGCAGGTGACAGAGCCTGGCTTTCCTCCTACCTGGGCCTGACCTCTACCGAGTCTGGGGGAGCCCATGTCTAACTCGCCCAGTAGCACCGGCTTGCAGGAGAGGAACGTTGCATACGCATGAGCTCTGGTAACACTTGACCTGATTTTCCCACTAACAAACAAGCTCATGAATCATAAACCTTGAATTTGCATTACTTTTTCAGATTTTTAGAAGATAATTATTTAATGTGTTTAAATAATTTATATTTCATTTACTTCTGCCTATTTAGTTTTTAAGAAGTTCATTCAGAGTATTTCAAAATTTTGGAAATTATATAGGATGAGAAAGTAAACCTGTAAAAAATGAACTAACAAAAACATAGAAAATGAAAATAAGGGTTCAGGTTCTGTAGCTCAATGGTTATCATGCCAGCCACATACACTGGGGCTGGCAGGTCCGATCCCAACCTGGGCCTGCTAACCAACAACAACAACAACAAAAACAGCTGGGCATTGTGGCAGGGGACCTGTAGTCCCAGCTACTTGGGAAGTTGAGTTAAGAAAATCACTTAAGCCCAAGAGTTTGAGGTTGCTGTGAGCTGTTGACCCCACGATACTCTACCTAGGGTGACATAGTGAGACTCGGTCTCAAAAAAAAGAAAAAGAAAATAAGGACTCCACAAACCCATGACAAAGTCAACACAGCTATTAAGTGTGATTCAAATAATGATTCTAAGCTGATTAAGAAGGTGAGGGAGAAAAAAAGAAAGCACTATTCATTATAGAAATCTCTTTCTGAGAGTACAAGAAGACATCCGGGAGAAAAAATAAAATTTCCTATCCCTGAATTACTTAATAAGAAAATAAGAAAATAATGGTACTTTTTCCTATTTATAGAAGTGATTCATACTTTTTTTGAAAAATTTGGAGCCTACAGGTAAACATAAAGAATATCACCCATAATTCACCACCCAAAGATAGCTTCTGATAAGATTTTGATTTCTTTCTTTTCAGTTTTTTAAAAAAATTATCAAGGTCATACACCTCCACCTTTTGCAGCGTGCTTCATGCACCACCTTTATTGCTAGCATTTCCCCTGAACATTAAGTATCCTTTTCTATGTGGTGATGGGTTCTAAGGCCCTTTCTCACATGGTGTTTTATGAGAAGTGTGTGGGGGAACACTCAGGAATATAATGAACAATGTCACCAATTTTTTTTTTTATAGCAAATATGGTAGAAAAGCTTGGATGATTATTTCATTTAGTGACAATTTGTGAAAACTAAGGCCCTGGCATTAAAATGTAATTCAGGGAGGATGACTTTCCCAGTGTTAATCTGGTGTAGCAGGAATGTTTACTGTGGGCAGCCCAGAGCCATCCAAGAGGAGGCAGGAGGCTGGAAGAGCGGGTGGAGCCCTCCTAGCCCTGATGGACCTTCCCTAAATGCCACTTCTCAGGGATGGGCTCCTGATTCAAGGGTGCTTTAAGGTTTTGAATTAACAGGGAATCTATTCACTTAGTTTAATCTTTATGACACCAAATAATGCCTCAGTGAACTAAGAAAGAATGTGACTTGCTTAGAGGATCTCTTTTCTCTTCATGGGGTCCCTTTGGACTGGAGGTAAGGGAATGGAAGAAAGATCCCTTCCCTGGACTCCAATCAGTATATGTAATAGTTTTTCCTGCTTCCTCTCAGCTAGTTAGAATAAGAATAAGAAATATTCTTATTCTAACATTATAAATAAGGAAACTGAGGCTCAGAGTAGGTCTGACTTATCCAAGATCATACCCCAATGAATGACTACACCTGGGCTAGAATTTTGTCCAAGGCTTACCCCATTCTGTGAGTGTTTTCTTCAGATCCTGGCTCTTGGGCTTTTTTTGAAAGCTAATTCATGGCTCTCTCATAATTATTTTCAATCACTGGTACCTAGTCCATACGGACCCTGGATCAAAAGTGTCAACATCACCGGGAACTTGTCAGAAATGCAAATTCATGGGCCCCACCCTAGACCTACTGTGTTTTTACAAGCCTTCAAAATCGTTCTGATGCATGGTAAAGTTTGAGAATTGTCGTGTTATTTCTCAACAAATACTGTTGAATGAATCCTTCCTAGAATTCCTATAGACTTTCACTAAAATACTTAAAATATTTTAACACTCACACTTATATTTGTACTTGGGAATGGCATTTCAGGCATCACCTGTTATTAACCAATCCTCAGTCAGAGAGAAGAGTATTTTATCACACAGGAATGAGGAAGCCCACTACCATGTTCTTATACATGGAAAGCACAGAGAGAAAAGAGGGTGCCGTGGGCACAGATAAGACTGGCGGGTACGCCGACCAGGTCTAAGACCATAATACAAGTAAGGTCTATTGAGCTCCTGTTTTGTACCACAAACTATCCCTAAATTCTTAACATGAGTATCTCTTTAATCCTCACCACAGTGTTATGAGATGTACCACGTTACATTTCTATGTTACAGATGAGTAAATGAAAGCCAGGAAACTTTCTGAAAATTACCAAGTGGCAAAGCCCAGGAGCTTGCCTGCTCTGTCTTTTGTCTTCCCATGCTCTATGTCTGGGACTTCACTGGTGTAGCAGGAAAAGATGTTGAGTGGAGATGCGCTGGTCTCTCCTTGCACCTAGAACAGTACCCAGCACATTGTTGACACTTAACATGTGTAGTCACCATGGAATATTATGCAGCCTTAAAGAAAGATGGAGACTTTACCTCTTTCATGTTTACATGGATGGAGCTGGAACATATTCTTCTTAGTAAAGTATCTCAAGAATGGAAGGAAAAGTACCCAATGTACTCAGCCCTACTATGAAACTAATTTAGGGTTTGCACATGAAAGCTATAACCCAGTTACAATCTAAGAATAGGGGGAAGGGGGAAAGGGAGGGGAGGGAGGGGGGAGGTGGATAGAGGGAAGGGGGTGGTGGGATTACACCAGCAGTGCATCTTACAAGGGTATATGTGAAACTTGGTAAACGGTCTGTAAAGCTAGTGAATGATGCCCCATGATCGTATCAATGTACACAGCTTTGATTTAATAAAAAAAAAAAAAAGAATGGAAGAAAAAGTACCCAATGTACTCAGCCCCACTATGAAACTAATTTGGGGCTCTCACATGAAGGCTATAACCCAGTTACAGCCTAACAATATGGGGAGTGGGAAAGGGAGGGGAGGGAGGGGGGTGGTGGGTAGAGGGAGGGGGATTGGTGGGATCATAACTGTGGTGCATCTTACAGGGGTATTTGCGAAACTTGGTAAATGTAGAATGTAAATGTTTTGGCACAGTAACTGAGATAATGCCAGGAAGGCTATGTTAACTTGTGATGAAAATGTGTCAAATGGTCTATGAAGCGAATGTATGATGCCCCATGATCATATCAATGTATACAGTTATGATTTAATAAAAAAAAAATGTGTAGTGAATGAATGAGATGAACTGTACACATAAGTCTAATGGAAGTGATCTGGAGAGGTTTTCCAGGGAAGTGGGGTCTGAGTTGGCATTTGAAAGCAGAGACAGGGAAAATGCAATCCACAAAAGAGAAATGGCGTGGGTGAAGGGCAGAGACAGCAAAGCTGAGCCTTGTCAGAGGTGGCGAGCAAGCCATTTACATGGACAGGAGAGAAGGCGAAGGAAGAGATCCTGAAAGGCGATATTGACCACATTGGAATGAGATGGTGGAGAGCCTGGAGAGGCAGCTGAAGGAGTTTGGGTTTTATTCTATTGTTCTATTATGAAAACTCATTGCGGGGTTCTCAGCCTGGGCTTGAAAAGGCTGAAGAAACAATTTAGAACCTTTCATCAGATCTGTCCATTATTTTTCATTTCACAAATGACAGAGGGAAGTCAGCTGGATTACAGACCTGGGGGAGTTTTCTGGAATGGCAACAAGGAAAAAGTCTGTCAAAAGAAGTCACGAACCATTTTGATTCATTGCAATTTTCATGCAGTGATAATAATTACAATATGCTTGTCATTAAAGATTGGAGTGGCATTTGATAACATGAGGTTATGGGGTTCACTGAAGCCTGAAATACTGTCATAGGAAGAGAGAGGCAAAATTCAAAGGGTCAACAATGAAGAATGAAGAAGTTGCTATAATTCCTGTTATTTGTATGCAGAATAAAAGAAATTACCCAAACTGTTTGCTGAAAATAAATATTTATTATAACATTCATTATAAATCACCCAATGAACATAGCTTCTTTGTACAAAACAAAGACCTAAAAGGAAGTAACTTCCTCTTTGGATACGTGGGCAGGTCTGTTCCAGCTACACTGCTCATTCAGCAATGGAAAGGCCGAGGGGTATGGGAACACTATCTGCACATTGCATACACCCCGTACACGCACAGTCTAGCCCTAGAAAGAACCAGCAACAGTGCCCCTTTGTTGCTGTTCCTGTTGTTTTCTGACTGGCTCCCTTTTATCTGTTCTAGTTATGTCAGGAAAACTCAGAGGTCTGAGCCATTGCAATGTACTTCACCTGTTCACACATTTCAACAGAGTCTGGCGTGATCATTACTGCTTAGAATTGCTACATTTGATCTGATGAAGGATAAAATTGTAATGTGATGATCCAAAAGGCTAAGTGAGTTGTTTGTTTGTTTTTGTATTTCTAATCTGCTTTGGAGTGAATGAACTCTGTGCACGCACAGGCACAGACATTGTATACATGCGTTTATTGAGTATAAGCATTTCTGTTTAAATCTACCTTCAAAGGTGAAAGTAGAAATGTACATCTCTAGGGTGACTAACTCATCCCAGTTTGCCGGAAACCTTCCCAGTCCTGAAATCTCCTCAGTCCCAGGCAAGCTGAGATGGTTGGTCACACTACACATTTTTTTTCTTTCTTTTTTTTTTATTGTTGGGGATTCATTGAGGGTACAATAAGCCAGGTTACACTGATTGCAATTGTTAGGTAAAGTCCCTCTTGCAATCATGTGTTGCGCCCATGAAGTGTGACACACACCAAGGCCCCACCCCCCTCCCTCCGTCCCTCTTTCTGCTTCCCCCCCATAGCCTTAATTGTCATTGATTGTCCTCATATCAAAATTGAGTACATAGGATTCATGCTTCTCTATTCTTGTGATGCTTTACTAAGAATAATGTCTTCCACTTCCATCCAGGTTAATACGAAGGATGTAAAGTCTCCATTTTTTTTAATGGCTGAATAGTATTCCATGGTATACATATACCACAGCTTGTTAATCCATTCCTGGGTTGGTGGGCATTTAGGCTGTTTCCAGATTTTGGCGATTGTAAATTGAGCTGCAATAAACAGTCTAGTACAAGTGTCCTTATGATAAAAGGATTTCTTTCCTTCTGGGTAGATGCCCAGTAATGTGATTGCAGGATCAAATGGGAGGTCTAGCTTGAGTGCTTTGAGGTTTCTCCATACTTCCTTCCAGAAAGGTTGTACTAGTTTGCAGTCCCACCAGCAGTGTAAAAGTGTTCCCTTCTCTCCACATCCACGCCAGCATTTGCAGTTTTGAGATTTTGTGATGTGGGCCATTCTCACTGGGGTTAGAACATATCTCAGGGTTGTTTTGATTTGCATTTCTCTAATATATAGAGATGATGAACATTTTTTCATGTGTTTGTTAGCCATTCGTCTGTCATCTTTAGAGAAAGTTCTAGTCATGTCTCTTGCCCATTGATATATGGCATTGTTGGCTTTTTTCATGTGGATTAATTTGAGTTCTCTATAGATCCTAGTTATCAAGCTTTTGTCTGATTGAAAATATGCAAATATCCTTTCCCATTGTGTAGGTTGTCTCTTTGCTTTGGTTATTGTCTCCTTAGCTGTACAGAAGCTTTTCAGTTTAATGAAGTCCCATTTGTTTATTTTTGTTGTTGTTGCAATTGCCATGGTAGTCTTCTTCATGAAGTCTTTCCCCAGGCCAATATTTTCCAGTGTTTTTCCTATGCTTTCTTTGAGGATTTTTATTGTTTCATGCCTTAAATTTAAGTCCTTTATCCATCTTGAATCAATTTTTGTGAGTGGGGAAAGGTGTGGGTCCAGTTTCAGTCTTTTACATGTAGACATCCAGTTCTCCCAACACCATTTATTGAATAGGGAGTCTTTCCCCCAAGGTATGTTCTTGTTTGGTTTATCGAAGATTGGGTGGTTGTAAGATGTTAGTTTCATTTCTTGGTTTTCAATTTGATTCCAAGTGTCTATGTCTCTGTTTTTGTGCCAGTACCATGCTGTCTTGAGCACTATGGCTTTGTAGTACAGACTAAAATCTGGTATGCTGATGCCCCCAGCTTTATTTTTATTACTAAGAATTGCCTTAGCTATACGGGTTTTTTTCCAGTTCCATACAAAACGCAGAATCATTTTTTCCAAATCTTGAAAGTACAATGTTGGTATTTTGATAGGAATGGCGTTGAATAGGTAGATTGCTTTGGGAAGTATAGACATTTTAACACTGTTGATTCTTCCCATCCATGAGCATGGTATGTTCTTCCATTTATTAATAGCCTCTGCTATTTCCTTTCTGAGGATTTCATAGTTTTCTTTATAGAGGTCCTTCACCTCCTTCGTTAGGTATATTCCTAGGTATTTCATTTTCTTTGAAACTATGGTGAAGGGAGTTGTGTCCTTAATTAGCTTCTCATCTTGACTGTTATTGGTGTATACAAAGGCTACTGACTTGTGGACATTGATTTTATATCCTGAAACATTCCTGTATTTTTTGATGACTTCTAGGAGTCTTGTGGTTGAGTCTTTGGGGTTCTCTAAGTATAAGATCATGTCATCAGTAAAGAGGGAGAGTTTGACCTCCTCTGCTCCCATTTGGATTCCCTTTATTTCCTTGTCTTGCCTAATCGTATTGGCTAGAACTTCCAGCAGTATGTTGAATAGTAAAGATGACAGAGGACAACCTTGTCTGGTTCCAGTTCTAAGAGGAAAAGCTTTCAGTTTTACTCCATTCAGTAGAATATTGGCTGTGGGTTTGTCATAGATAGCTTCAATCAGTTTTAGAAATGTGCCACCTATGCCTATACTCTTCAGTGTTCTAATTAGAAAAGGATGCTGGATTTTATCAAATGCTTTTTCTGCATCTATTGAGAGGATCATGTGATCTTTATTTTTGCCTCTGTTAATATGGTGTATAACATTTATGGACTTGCGTATGTTAAAACAGCCTTGCATTCCTGGGATGAAGCCTACTTGATCATGATGAATGACTTTTTTGATGATAAGCTGTAATCTATTGGCTAGGATTTTGTTGAGAATTTTTGCGTCTATGTTCATGAGTGAGATTCGTCTGAAATTCTCCTTTTTGTTTGGGTCTTTTCCTGGTTTTGGTATCAGGGTGATGTTTGCTTCATAGAATGTGTTGGGGAAGATTCCTTCTTCCTCAATTTTTTGGAATAATTTCTGCAGTACAGGAATAAGCTCTTCCTTGAAGGTTTGATAGAATTCTGGAGTGAAGCCATCTGGACCAGGGCATTTTTTGGTTGGAAGATTTTTTATTGTTTCTTTGATCTCAGTGCTTGAAATTGGTCTGTTCAGGAGCTCTATTTCTTCCTGGCTGAGTCTAGGTAGAGGGTGTGGTTCCCAATATTTATCCATTTCCTTCACATTGTCAAATTTCTGGGCATAGAGTTTCTGGTAGTATTCAGAGATGATCTCTTGTATCTCTGTGGGATCAGTTGTTATTTCCCCTTTATCATTTCTGATTGAGGTTACTAGAGATTTTACTTTTCTATTCCTCGTTAGTCTGGCCAATGGTTTATCTATTTTATTTATTTTTTCAAAAAACCAACTCCTTGTTTCATTAATTTTCTGAATGATTCTTTTGTTTTCAATTTCATTGATCTCTGATTTGATTTTGGATATTTCTTTTCTTCTACTGAGTTTAGGCTTAGATTGTTCTTCTTTTTCCAATTCCATAAGATCTCTTGTGAGATTGTTGATGTGCTCTCTTTCTGTTTTTCGAATGTAGGCATCTAAAGCGATGAATTTTCCTCTCAAAACTGCTTTTGCATTATCCCAGAGGTTTTGGTAGCTTGTGTCTTCATTGTTGTTATGCTCAAGGAAGTTAATGATTTCCTGTTTTATTTCTTCCTGCACCCATCTGTTATTCAACAGAAGATTGTTTAGTTTCCATGCCTTTGGGTGGGGTCGAGCATTTTTGTTAGAGTTGAGTTCCACCTTTAGTGCCTTATGGTCTGAGAAGATACAAGGTAAAATTTCAGTTCTTTTGATTCTGTTGATATTTATTTTGTGTCCCAGGATATGATCAGTTTTGGAGAATGTTCCATGGGGTGGTGAGAAGAATCTATATTCTTTATCTTTGGGGTGGAGTGTTCTATATGCATCTATCAAGCACAGTTGTTCTAGGGTCTCATTTAAATCTCTTATATCTTTGTTTAATTTCTGTTTAGAGGATCTGTCCAGCTCTGTAAGAGAAGTGTTAAAGTCCCCTGTTATGATGGTATTATCAGATATCATATTGCTCAGACTGAGTAAGGTCTATTTCAAGAATCTGGGAGCATTTAAATTGGGTGTATAAATATTTAGAATTCAAATGTCTTCTTGTTGTATTTTTCCCTTGACTAATATAAAGTGACCATCTTTGTCTTTTTTGACTTTAGTTGCTTTAAATCCACATGTATCTGAAAATAAGATTGCAACTCCTCTTTTCTTCTGAATTCCATTGGCCTGAAAAATTGTCTTCCAACCCTTGACTCGGAGCTTTAATTTGTCTTTTGAAGCCAGGTGTGTTTCTTGCAGACAGCAAATGGATGGCTTGTGTTTTTTAATCTAGTCAGCCAATCTATGTCTCTTCAGTGGGGAATTCAAGCCATTAACATTTATTGAGATAATTGATAAGTGTGGTAGTATTCTATTCATCTTATTTTGTGAGAGTCCATTGCTTAGTTTTATCTTTTGCATCACTGTGGAGGTTAGGTTCTGTCCTTTAATTTCTGAGTTCCTACTTTGCTGCTGATCCATTGTGGTGGTCAGTGTGCAGAACAGGTTGAAGTATTTCCTGTAGAGCTGTTCTTGTTGTGGCGAATTTCCTCAATGTTTGTATATCCGTAAATGATTTGATTTCTCCATCAATTTTGAAGCTTAGCTTAGCAGGGTACAGAATTCTGGGCTGGAAATTGTTCTGTTTAAGTAGATTAAAGGTAGATGACCATTGTCTTCTTGCTTGGAAAGTTTCATTAGAGAAGTCTGCGGTCACTCTGATGGATTTGCCCCTGTAGGTCAACTGGCGCTTACTCCTGGCAGCTTGCAGAATCTTTTCTTCTGTCTTGACTTTGGACAGGTTCATCACAATATGTCTTGGAGAAGCTCGGTTAGAGTTGAGGCGACCTGGGGTCCGATAGCCCTCTTAAAGCAGTGTGTCAGAATCTTTGGTGATATTTGGGAAATTTTCTTTTATAATATTCTCTAGTATGGCTTCCATTCCTCTGGGGCATTCTTCTTCCCCTTGTGGAATTCCTATAACTCGTATGTTGGAACGCTTCATAAAGTCCCATAATTCTGACAGTGAACGTCCTGCTTTCTCTCTCTTCTTTTCTGCCTCTTTTACTATCTGAGTTATCTCAAGAACTTTGTCTTCTACCTCTGAAATTCTTTCTTCTGCATGGTCTAACCTGTTGCTGATACTTTCCATTGCATCTTTAAGTTCCCTGATTGACTGTTTCATTTCCTTCATCTCTGCTATATCCTTTTTATATTCTTCATATCATTCATCTCTTACTTGATTCTGTTTTTGGATTTCCTTTTGGTTAATTTCCACTTTATTAGCAGTTTCCTTCATTGTTTCCATCATTTCTTTCATTGTTTTCAACATGTGTATTCTAAATTCCCTTTCTGTCATTCCTAACATTTCTTTATAGGTGGAATCATCTGCAGTAGCTACCTCATGGTCCCTTGGTGGGGTTGTTCTGGACTGGTTCTTCATGTTGCCTGGAGTTTTCTGCTGATTCTTCCTCATGAGTGATTTCTTTCATCTGTTTCCTTGCCCTAATTTTCCTTTCACTTCCTCTTGCTCTTTAAGTTCTTGTGCCTGTGGACAGATCTCGCTGGCAACACGTTGTGCCATCCATCTCTTCTCCTGAACAAAAGTTCCTGGTCACACTACACATTTAACAAATAAATAAACATACAGGAAATGGTGAAAATGAAAGGACACTTTCCCAGATGTCCTGCCCATCTGGATTTGTATTATTATTTATTCCATTATGTCTTCTATATAATATTATTATATAATAATAATCCTCATCTTTCCATAGGTGGTTAAAAATTGTAGCCACTTCCAGTGATCAGAGCCTCTCCCATGCATGTGGTCTCATTTGCCACTTGCTATCACTCTAAGTGATGGACAAAGCAGTGATCAGAGGCCCTAGAAGCCCCCACTAATTGGGAAGCATCTGGACTAGAACCCAGGATTTCTGACTTCCAGCCCCGTGGTGTTTCTACCACTATTCATTTACATTCTCTTTGGGACATTCAGGTCCTAATCCTTCACCATGTCCTGATCCTAAACAGAAAAAATAGGCCATTATCACTTAGCAGCATGTATTAACCCACCAACTTTTAATCACTTTTTAATTTTATTGTACATCTTTTTCAAGTGATGGTGGTAAAAGGTCCCATATCCCATTTTATAATAAGAGAAGTGAAGGCTCCAACTGACTTGGCTTAGGTTGTATGCTGTATAGCACCTGTGACTTAGGCATTGATGGTTCAAATCTTGTCTTGTTCTTTATGATTTGATATACTTGGATTCATGGCACCTTTGACAATAGTTTTAAGATCAACATCATAGCTATTTACATATTTGAAAGAAAGGTTTAGATGGATAGAGAGCTTGACTGAAGTGCTTTCCTGCCCCAGTGAGAGTGTGAGGGCATCACTAGCACCTGCATGCTGGGGATGCTCTCTGTAGGTGTGCTGGACATTCCCTACCAGCCTCACCCAATAAACATTTTAATGTAGAAAGACTTTTGTTTCTGTTCCCTATAGAATGGCACAATCCACATGGGCATCATTTCAGGAGCTGGTTACTCCTTAGAATATAAAGTACTTTCTCCCTTGTTAAGAATATTTCTTTGCTAGGTGGAGCCTGTGGCTCAGTGAGTAGGGCGCCGGCCCCATATACCGAGGGTAGTGGGTTCAAACCCAGCCCCGGGTGAACTGCAACCAAAAAATAGCCGGGCGTTGTGGCGGGCGTCTGTAGTCCCAGCTGCTCAGGAGGCTGAGGCAGGAGAATCGCGGAAGCCCAAGAGCTAGAGGTTGCTGTGAGTCCTGTGACATCATGGCACTCTACTGAAGGCGGTAAAGTGAGACTCTGTCTCTACAAAAAAAAAAAAAAAAGAATATTTCTTTGCTGTTTAGTTTTTGTTCTCCTGTGTCCATTACATAATAGGCCGGTAGACCTGAGTTTGCTAATGTCTCAAATCCAGATTAGGCCAACTGTCCACATGCATCTTCCCAAAGCTTCATTCTTGGTTGCTCTCAAGGTATAAATCAGAGCCTTTCGAGGTAGAAGCAAAAGTTCCTAAGGTTTTTTTCTTTTATCCCCTTCTTATTTTACTTTATTTGCCTTAAAATTACATACACATGATCATTGTGACAAGTGAAACCCTGAAGAAAAATATAGTTTTACAACCCTTTTATCTGTACTCCTGAAATTTAAGAAGCTCTGACAATTGAAAGTTTTTTCATAAATTTGTAGAAATTCATTTGGAGGCAATACTGACCCAAACTCGTAGAGGTAAATTGTGGTCTCTGTTTGCCCAGTGGTGCTACAGGAATTTTGATGGACTTGAGCTCAGCGTGGTACCCGAGAGCCTGCTGGGCATCAGGTGGGGCTACGTATATACACATACATATTACCTTTCTCTATTACAAAATTTTGGGATTTTGAAGCTATGTAGTCCTAAGGATTTCTTTGCCTAAAACCACAAAAAGAAAATTTTAAGACTATTTCACACACTCCTTAAATGCCCCCTCCTAAAAAAACTGATATTATTAGTATGAGGTTCTCTCTCTCTCTCACACACACACACACACACACACACATTCATGAACATATACAGGGTTTTGTTTTTAAATAAAAATAGAGATCACTAGTCATATTACTTTGTAATTTGACGTTTTCTCCTACCATGATATTCCCTCCAGAATAATACATGAAAATCCAATTTATGCTTTCTAATAACTGTATACTGTCCCCAACTTTGGCTAATATCATACTGTAATCAACAATTCTGGACAGGTTTATAGGGTTTTGCTTTGGAAAATCACTTTATAATAGTGGTTATAAAGGAAAATATATCTATAGAGTTTATATATGTGTATATACAGTGATGTTGGTTAGAAAATGAAACAATCATTTCTCTCACACAATGAGACAGAAGATGCTTATTTAAAAGAAAAACAAAAGAGCTGCAACATATCAACTTTCTTGCTTTTCCTCAACATGTGGGCTTCTGCGCTGCTGTGTGTCAGGCTGGCAGCCAGGGAGCCTGCCACGCCCCTGCACTGCTTGCCAATGGGCACTGCTGTCAGCTCTGCACCTTTGGCGAGCTCGGCTTACCTACCACCACATGTCAGTTTTTCATAACTTAGCCCCTTGGGCAAGAGCCCGAACATCTGACTGGCCCCGCAGGCAAGGAGGCAGATGACTTCAGGGGTACAGCATGAGGCCGGGTAGGATGAACAAGCTCAGAGACTTTAGGCTTGACTGTCTTCTAAGGGACAGGCCGAGTCATGGAATTTCAATAAATAATTTAACCCCAGCTCCAGTTTCAGCTTCAGTGTTCACTTTCAGCACCTGGTTGCCATTGTTATTTGCAAGCAAGCTCCCCCTCTGCATGAGGTATGGAAATTTGGCTGAGATTCACTGACGTTTTTAGAATTCAATTGGGCCTGATTACTACGAACAAGAGTAGAGTTTTTTTTTTTCTAAATAAGAGTTAATGTGAAATCCACTTATGCAAAAGTGCACTCTTTAAATGAAAAAGAAAAGCTGGATATGGCCCAGTGCATTGGTTATGAAGGTCTTGAATTGTTGCTATAGGTCTGCTATATAGGTCTTGAATTGTTGCTATAGGTTCTTCCAAAGGTTCTGAAGGCCAACCTTCTCATCCATGAACAGGCATAAATCACCTAGAGATTTTGTTAAAATGCTGGTTCTGATTCGGTAAGTATGGGGAAAGGCTGAGAATCTGCATGTCTAGCGAGACCCTGGGGGATGCTGATGTTACTGGTTCCTGGATATACTTTGAGTAACAAGGTTGTGGACAGCCTAGAATTTCCTCCTTTCAAGAAAATGGGCCAGGTATGGTGGCTCATTCCTGTAATCCTAGCATTCTGGGAGCCTAGCATTCAAGCAGGTGGATTGCCTGAGCTCAGGAGTTCGACACCTGCCTAAGCAGGAGTGAGACCCTGTCTCTACCAAAAATAGAAAAACTAACTCGGGAGTTGTGGCAGGTGCCTATTGTCCCAGTAGCCTGTAGCTACTTGGGAGGCTGAGGCAAGAGGATCACATGAGCCCAAGAGTTTGAGGTTGCTGTGAGCAATGATGCTAGGGCCCTGTATCCAGAATTACAGTGAGACTCTGTCTCAAATAAAAGAGAGAGAGAGAGTGAGAGAGAGAAAGAAAAGAAAAGAAAGAAAGAGAGAGAAAAAAAGGTCCCTTTTAGGACTATGCCTGGGAATTATGGGGCAAAGAGAAAAAGCTCTGAATGGGACAGAGTTTAGGGGTGAACTCATGTTCATTTTTCTAAGGGGACTGTAGGACATTGTAGTCTATCCACAATTTCAACCCACTGATGACAAAAGCTGTGTGTGGGGGGTGGGGGGCAGTCTGTACCATTACTGTGCCTCATCCTTCCAGAGCTCTTGCACATGCGTTATCTCCTTTGATCCTCCCCAAGGGTGGCGAAGCAGGTGCGCAGCTGGTATTGCTCCCAGTTAAAGATGAGAAAGGCCAATTTCATCTTTGTTTTCTTACTATTTTCCAGGTGAAAAGATAGAAGAAATGGTTTCCTCTGAGCTAGTCACATTACTGCCAATGCTATAGACCAAAAGCCAATAAGGACTACGTGCTCTACTTATAATATTAAATTTGTTTTGAAGGTCTTGTTTCTCTTGGCCTAACTGAGGCTGTGGGTTTTGCATGCAGGTTACATTCTTAGCAACTAGAGTGAGTATGTCTAGCCACTAATGCAGCGGTTCTCAACCTGTGGGTTGGGACCCCTTTGAAACAATGACAATACATCCTGCACATCAGATATTTACATTATGATTCATAACAGTAGCAAAATTACAGTTATGAAGTAGCAACAAAAATAATTTTACGGTTAGGGATTGCCACAACATGTGTTTTCTATCTTAAACTCTTCAGCAAACTTCTGTGTAGGTATGTCAGCAGAATTCCATCTAAGGTTGGCATTATAAATAAAACATGTAATTGCCAGAGGGCACCCACATTCTGCCCATTGATCCTAGCTGAGACCTTAGGATTTTCTACATAATGCTTCCAGCAACCTCCTTTAATAGCTGGAACATGAAGCCCAAGTTGAAACGCTTCTTTGCCATTCCTGAGCCTCCATCAAAAGATAGTTTGTAGGTGCTGATCCTGAACATTAAATAGTATCTAGAAGTCTGTCTGCTATGAATACTTGAACGCCATCCCTTAATATCATCTGTTCTAACTATAGTACAACAATGGCCTGTTTCCTTCCTTAGGTCTTGGATGTAAGGGAAAGGTATTGTGACTTTTGGTTTACAATGGTGGAAATACAGTTTTGTGGGTGTCAGGATGAGGAGGAGATAACCACAGTATAATTTTTAAAAACAGATATAACTACCTGATTTGGTACCTTCAAACTAAATAGAGGTACAACTGATATGCTTTTATAACTGCCATTCACTACATAAATGTCTACTCTCAACCTACAGGTGGAAAACTGTTTGTTAGAACTGGAGACACATTTTCACATCTTCTAAGACACTAAATAGTTGACCCAAGGGATCCGGTCTGTGGGTATTAGTATTAGTACGTGGAAGCCAAAATGTATATTTTTCATGCTTGTAAACTTGAGTATCCTGACAGCATCAGACCGTATTTGGAGACTTACAGAAGGAAAGACAATTCCTGCACCTCACTGGAGTCAGCCGATGAGTAATTTCGTATTTTTATGAGGCTACTTTCAGTTTTTTGTCCTAGAAATGAAGAGGAGAATTTATATCAGAGCTCTTCACAAGCAAGGATGACTTCTGACTTTTGTGCTTCAACAAGTAAATGAGGAGGGAATCAGAGAATTGGGAGTGAGGCTTTATCCAGTCATCCCTTCATTTTACAGGTGAGGAGGCAGAAGGCCAGGCTGAGGCAGTGACTTGATCAAAGGCACATTTACCTTGCAGAACAACTGAGACCAGTACACAGATCCTCTGCTCAGGCAGAAAGCAGGGTGGGCAAACTGTCTCCTATAACTGCAAGGGAACCTGCGAAAGAAAACATGGTAGGCTTTGGAAAAATTCCCTAAGTAGGTGTGGCTTCCTGGGTGACGGCCTGGGCTACTGTGTGGCATAATTACTGGGGTAGTTTTATTTATTTTTTATGGGACTACAATAAAGAGAATATTTCCTGCCTTAGTCTGCCATTGGGAAAAGGTTTTAATTTCCCCTTTTGGCTGGGAAATTGCAAAAGACAGATCCCTTTTCAAGTATAGCTTGGCCTGAGGTTGAACATTATAACTCAGCCTAGAACAAGTTCAGATTGATTTTTTTTCAAGGCAGAGAAAATGAAATTGGGTCTCCTTGACACAAAACCTGGCTCAGTTTATGTCTGTGACTGTGGGACTGTTTGTAAAAGCTCCTTTCTAAAGCAGAAGATGTAATCATCCCAGACAACAAGCTCTGAAGGAGGTCCACAGAAATGAGTAGGGTGGGCTCCCGCGACAGGGGCGCCTGCCTGGAAGGAATGTTCCCTACTGTGGGTGGCATAGAGAGACTTTCTCTGGATCTGTGGGCTTTAGTGTACTGCTTGTGGGTGGTGGTGGTGGTGGTGGGAGCACAAAGGGCAAAGTGACCTTGAAGACAGCCTTCACGCTGAGTGCCTTCTCCCTGCCAGTCACCGAACTCCCATTCACTTTCGTCATCTCTCAATATCCTCCGTTCCCCCGGGGGAGGCTATGGAGAGGAGGGATTTCCCTACAGATTTCCTCCTGTATTTCCCAGCAGGTGGGGACTCAGGAGCTGCCGTAGGATTCTGGCTTCTTGTCTTTACCCTGAGCGATCCCTCCACATTAAACTGGAATAAACCTTGGCCAGAATCTGTACCCTTCAATAACCAGAATTTTTCTTCCTGTGCCCTCAGCATTTTCCTCTTTGAAAAGAGCAAAGTATTGAGTAAGAGTTAGCAGGAAAAATCTTCGAAAGATCATTTTTAGGAGAAGTCAGTTCCACCTCTCCTATCTTCAGTGATTGTGTCTGAGTTAGTTGGTGGTTTTGACTTTGGTGGTGAAATGGTGATTTCCGTCATCTCCGTTCAATTGCAAACTCCACCCCCATTGATTGTCTGTGTGGCCTGGATCAAGTCATCTGAACTCTTCGGACATCAAGTAGCCTAGTCTAAAAAATAAAAGGATTGGATGAAGCTTGAGAGACCTGCTGGAGGTCATATGTGTGTGGGGGTGCAGCCTCCCAAAGGAGATGCCTCTTCACTGCTGTTTAAGGCAAGGCACAGATCCTAAGGGAAGCTGCTGCAGAAAGGCCGTGAGGACGCAAAGCCCGGAGCAACCAGGGAGGTAGTCACAGGTGGTTCTTGCTTTATGTGTCACTTCCCCTCCAAACTCGAGGGCTGCCCCGCAGACCCACCTGCCTGCCTTTCCAGAGTAGATATTGCCATGCTCCCCATCTCAGCGAACGTCTCTCCAGCCTGTGCAGGGAGCCAGGTGTGGCTCTAGGAGTTTACTGAGCCACTGGAATTCTTGCATGCAACTCTAAGATTCAGCAATGTCCACCTCCTTCCAGCTGCGTTTTAGACTATTTCAGAGTGTCTGTCAGGATCATCTCTTCAAAGTCCTTCACTTTGTACATAATAAAACTGAGGCCCAGAGAAGGGAAACTGCTGCGCCTGTGCTGGCCCTTCTGCCTGGTGGCTGCATGCACAGATTTGCTTGAAGAAGCTCTCTTACCTTCAAGGCTCACATGGAGCCTTACTGCTGCCCCAAACTTCTCCTGGACCCTCAGGGGCTTCATGTGCTCCACCCCAGCCATAGTCCATTACCGCAGGCTTCACTTCTGTGGCCATTATCTCTCCACCACACTTGTGGCTTCTCAAGAGCCGACTGCGTCCTGCTCAGCCCGTCAGTCTCTGGCACCAGGCAGACCCTCAGGGAAGACGCTTGTCGGGCTGTGTGGGTCCACCATTCCCATGTGACCGGGTGACCACTTGTGGTCAAGAGCAGAGCTAAAGCCCCCAGTGCTCCACAGGGCTCTCTGGGGGAAGCTGCATATTATGAGAAGCAACATTTCTAGCCATTACTGGAGGATGGTGTCTAGAGAGAGCAGAGAGGGTTGAGAATGCATGGCCTGTGGCTGCGCCGACCACAGAAGAGCTTAAGGCCAATGGCCAGGATTCTGGACCTGGCCCCAGTGCCCTCTGTCACCCTCAGGCAGGACTTGAGAGTTCTGTGTGGAGATGCAGCCATGTTGATGTCAGGCAGCAGGGGAAGCTCTTGGCAGTTTTTGTGGCTATAGCACTGACTTGAGGTTTTTCAGATGCTTTTTCCAATGTGCTTTTCGTTCCCTGCACAGCTCCAAGTGGTGCCTGTCCTTCAGGGCTGATTCCATGGTGGGGAACAACAGCAGGGAGGTGGCTCAGGGAGCTCTATTGTTTCTTGTTTATTTTTTAACAAACTCCTTGGGTGATTCTATTGCATGTCCCGATTGTGAGCCCCACTAGATCAGAAGTGGTCATTTCTGGCTGAACATTAGAATCACCTCAATACCCATGCTGGCAAACGTTCTGTGGTCTGAGCCCTACTCCAGACTAATTAAATCAGAGTAAAGAGAGCGGGGCCTGGGCATTTCTTCTTTTTAAAATGAGTATTTGAGTGGAATTTTGGAGCTCTGTAAACATACTTCGCTGACATATCATAAAATACTAATTTTGCAAGCAATTTTTCAGAAAGCCTCGGGTTTAAGTGACCCTAATTAATAAATCTCATGACTCAGGTTTGATTTTAGTGCCTTAAGCTTTTAATCTGTCATATTTGAGTTTGGGGTTGATGAGTGATTACTGAGCCATGTTTTGGTAGGATGACAGATTTTGTGATGTCCCTAAAGTCTTTCCAGACCAGCTTATCCTATTAAGATGCTATATACAGAATGCAACATTCAGACACCCAGAGCAGAGGAGAAGATGAGTAATGACGAATCTCAGCTATGTCAGGATCCCGAACAGCAACTTTCGTAGGAGGAACAAAGTTCAATGGCAAGGTCTCTTTGTTTGGTATGAAGATTATTGGATTGCAGGCTCATTCCTTGAATGTAGGGGAATTAGATTCATGATCAAGAGCTGGAACTAATTTCTGTAATATCTTGGATAAAAAATGAAAAATACATCAAAGGAGGAAAGCAAAGCTTTTGACAGTGCCCTAATTAAGTGGAGAACACGTTTCCTCCATTAGGGCTCCAAGAGAGGCTTAAGTGAGAAGACCTTTTCTTCAAATTAAATCTACGTGGGAAAGAGTTCTTTTTATTTGAGGTTGTAGATTTATATCACTCTTTGGTTTCCTGTGTTTTGGTATATTTTGAGGTGGGAGAATTCCAGCTTTCAGCTTTCCTGATCCAAGCTTTGATAGCCATAATCCGGACTAAAGAATAGCATGATAGTCCCTCAAATATTTATGACAAAGGTCCTCAAATATGGAGAGGCCACAAAGGCTTCATATTGACTTCAGTAGAAAACTGCCAGGAATCAGTTCCTTTCATCTATCTTCCTTGGGTCTGGGGCTTCTCATCTTTGGTTCCTGAACTACTTAAAAGCATATATGGTTGGAGAATGTTGCTTTGCACAGAAACTCTATGGCCTTGTAGAGGACAGACAGGAATATGACATCACTGTACCAGCAGCTAACCAAACATGAGTCACGTTCCCCATCTCCCTTCATGGTAAATGCTTGACTGACCTAGTTTGGGATCACTCTTCTCTGCCAGTAGATGGTGGCTGTAGTTCTTTCTGTGTTTGCTTTCTCTGTTGAATTTATTGCTCCACACACAAAAGGTATTATTGAACTTTTTGTGCCCTCAGAGAGAGGTCTACTGACTCTTCACAAGGCATAGCTTTTCATAAACAGGGATGATTAATGAGCTCTTCCCAGATGTTTATCTTCTGTGGTCATAATGACAGTACCTGTAAATTTACAAAGTGACTATCCTTTGTTTTATACATATTATCTTCCAGCCATATAACAACCCTCCAACATAGATATTTCTGCCCCAGTTTGAAGATAGGTGTACACCTAAGCCTAGGTGCACATGTGTGAGTTATCTGCTAAGTAACAAACCACCCCCCAAATTAGTGACTTTAAACTATAAAAACATTTCTTTTGCTCAAGAACCTACAGGTTGGCCAAGGTTTGACCAATTTTACTTCACTAGATATGTTTCAGGACAGCTCAAAAGCTGGGGGCTGGAATCCTCTGATGTCTCACTTATTCACACATGTGGTTATCCGTGCGACCTATCTTCTGAGAACGTAGCTGGTACTGTCAGCCAGAATATTACACAGTTGCCTCTTCATGTGCTCTGGGCTTCCTCACAACATGGTGGCCGGGTCCCCAGGGTAAACATCCAAAAAAAGAGAGAATGAGCCAGACAGAAGCTATATCACTTTGTATGACTTAGTCCCAGAAGTCACACTGTCTCACTTCTGCCACATTCTATTTATCTGGGCAACCACAAACACCTACATGATGTCAAGAAAAAGGGAAATATAGACTCCACCTTTACTTGGGGATGTGGCAAGCTCTGGAGAGCTTACAGGACTGGAAATAGTACTGTCGCCTCTTTGGGAAAGTAAATTAGCCACACACAGCTCAGCTGTTTGGTGACAGGGCTGGAATTTGAACCCAAGGTTGCATGATTCAATACCAAGCCCTTGCCACTGTCCCACAGAATTCTGTGAAGTTGAGGACTAAAGTTTGCTTCTAGAATTATAGAATTTAACTATTAAATGTTACACTTGAGCTGGTGAACCAAAATAGCCAAACTTAGAGGTAGATGGTTTGGACTTTGGGACTCCCAAGGTGAGATGCAGGTTTATGATATTGTGATATGAGAGCCATTCTGCCTCCCTAAACATGATGAAGTCACTTGGAAGACATACCAAGATGACTAAAGTTAACATTTCTTGAACACTGAGTATGTTCACTGAGTATGAACATTGAGTATGAGTATAAATAATCTGAGAATTCCTTTAAAAAAAAATCACCACTGAGTCATACTTATGCTAGTACAATGTAGCAACTAGTTGGAAGAACAGATAATTTGGTATTGAAAAATAATAACAACAAGGCATATTGTCCAACTTTAACTCATAAGAAAACCTCAGGTATCTAATAAACAGCAAATTATTTCATTAAAATGAGACAAATTCTAGAATAATGTTTAACATTGACATGAGCGAGGATAAGAAATAGAACTAAGAAGGGAAACTTTACCCAAGCAAGTCCTGCAGCCTTCAACATTCTCCCTATTTCTCCCTCCTTCCTCTCTCTTCCTCCCTCCTTCCCTCCCTTCCTCTCTCTCTTTCTTTCTTTCCTTTGTTTATTATTATTATTATTATTATTATTATTTTATTGCAGTTTTTGGCCGGGGCTGGGTTTAAACCCACCACCTGGGCCCAGCGTCCTACTCCTTTGAGGTACAGGCCCCGCCCTTTCTTTCCTTTATTAAACTCAGGGGTAAAGAGTATGATTATAGGTCTAGGAGCCAGAGTTATTGCTAACTTGCAGAGGAAACTCGTGTTCTCAGGAGTAGATGAGTTCTCTAAAGGGCAGCAGCAGCAAGGGGGAGAAGCAGTGAGCTGGGGGCAGAGGTCAGAAAGAGGAACAGAAGGGCCATATGCAGATGGGCTGCACAATGTGTGGGGCCACCTGCAAAATGAAAATGAGCTCTGTTCAAAACTTACGTAAGAATTTTAAGACAGCAGCGACAGCAGCAGAGCATTAAGCCAAGCTTGGGACCCCACACAACTGCAGACTACATGCCCACAAAGCCAGCCTCACAAATGTGAGAGGCGCCTGGGGACAAGGCAGGCTGCAGATGCCTGAGTTTTAAGAAAAAGAGATAATCAAAAGTTTTAGCTATAGGAGAAGCTTCAGGAAGGATGAAGACCAAAGAAAACGAAAAAGAATTGCTTAGGCCAGAGAGATAGTGAAAGAGAACTATTTCAGAAGAGGTTGTTAAACAGAAGTAGGACTGACAAGCGGTTTAAAAGAGACCCGTTCACTTATGCAAATAGTTGAACATAAAAGCATAGGAAAAAAAGCCACGTGGGAGTGTAAGAAAGGGGCTGGGAAAGGGTCATGGTGTCCAGTTGGAAAGGGCAACTCTTTCTCAGAAAAGGTGGAGGAATGGGAGGGCGAATGGAGGCTCAGTGGAGACTGACAGACAGTTCAAGGTAGGCTGATAGACATGCCCTGGAGGGCTCAAGCTCAGGGATGTTACTGCAACGCAGGATGCTGTAGGCAGCCTTGGGCCCAAAGCCACCATTAGGCCAGACCACTTACTCAGGGTCAAAGGCACCCCCTGCACCCTGCTCTCTTAGAGACCCAAACCAGGTAGCCTTCTGGGTATGGCACCTACAAGTTTTTGGGGGGAGGGCATGTGTACACAACTATATTATATAAAAAAAAAGCCATCTGGTAAGCTCAGGTGCTGATGACAGACACTGATTAATGGATTACCTGTCTCGGGTAGTGTTTTCAAATTCACCTGGCCTCATGGTTAATTTTATATGACAACTTAGCTGGGCCGTGGTGCTCAGATACTTGGTCAAATATTCCTCCAGTTGTTTCTGGAAGGTGTTTTTTGGATGAGATTAACATTCAAATTGGTGAATTTGAAGTAAAGCAGATTGTCCTCTACAGTGTGGGTGGGCCTCATAGAGCAAAGACTGACCTCCTCAGAGGAAGAGAGAATTCTGCTAGTAATCTGGCTTTCAACTTGAACTGCAGCTCTCCCCTGAGCCTCCTGGCTGCTGGCCTGCCCTGCAAATTGGACTCCACCAAGCCTCCACAATCGTGTGAGCCAATTCCTTAAAATAAATCTTTCTTTCTCACTTGCTCTCTTTCCCTCCCACCCCACTTCCTCACTCTCTCTATGTATTTATATAAATAATAACATATAATATACTATACAAAACCAGGATGTGTATGTGTCCCTATGTATAGTAGATAGGATAGGACATGTGTGCGTGTATATGTGTATGTAAACACACATTCTATTGATTTGAGCCCTTTAAGAACCCTGGCTAATATACCTGGAATTCTTCCTATCTCATTGCACAGGAACGTGTCTGCATAGAACTGAAGCAGTCTTTATGTTCAATTTCTGACAAAATGCAGGTCTCTGAACCTCAAATGTATACTTGTTCCCTGACTATTTATTGAATGAAAAATGCCTGAGTGACCCTAAGCTAGTTGGACCTTTTGTGGCTACTGAGGAAAGGAATGCTGATTTCTTCAAAAGTAGACTCTCTTGGGTCCCCAACAAGGGTTTAGGGGTTCTGAGAGGGTTCTGAGAGACAACTATGTTAAATGTTGTCTAGAGATGGTGTGCTTCTCTCTCTGGGGGTGCCATTTTGTAGGTAAGACCACTGGTGTTTTAACATGAGTCTGGGCAGGTGGTATTAGTAGTCATGCGTGTACAGAAAAAGAAGAGCCATCCTCAATTATAAATGTCCTTGATGAAACAGGACATAAATCTCGACTCTTGTGTACATGTCTTAAACATTCTGGCTGATGAAACAGGAAATACACATATGGTCTTTGGCTGTGTTCTAAAGCATGATGATTGTTGAAGGCAAACCACGTGTATGATTGAGTGGACAACTGAACCATCTTCCTCCTTCACAGAACACGGTTTTTGCTTAAAAGAGCAACTGGATAAAATAAGATAAAGTTAATGAAATGAAGAACATTATGCTCACTCAGACTTAGTATTTGCCCAACATTTTCTGGAAAATCAATAAAATGAGCTTGTCATTTCAAAGGCAGCAACTGATAATATTTATTGCCATTCATAAAAGGCAAGCTTCCAAGAGAAAATTAGAATTTTTGGAATCATGTGTGTATGACAACTCAAGCTTGATATGAGGTCAGCAGCTTTCCTATCCATAAACTTTTTTGATGAGATTAGCGTTGATATTAATGAATGAGATGTTTTTATATTTTGTTATAGAACGTATAACATTTGGAAGATCTGCATAATGTTCTGAAACACTTTTTTTAATTAACAAATTCATGTGTTACAAAAATCATGCGTGGGTAAAAGAGCTATCTAAAGTGCAAGACAGGTAAGTAGGTTTGGGTAGAATAGGATACATTTCATTGATACGGTTTCAAATTCTACGTATCTACCAACCTTCAAGAAACTACCATTTGTTGAGTTTCAGTATGGTATCAAAGAAGAATACTCACAATTCTCTGAAAAAGATATTAAAATATTCTTCCTTTGTCCCACGACATGTCTGTGTGAGGCCAGATTATCTTAATATACTTTAACCAAATTAAGCCAGACATTAAAAATATTGTGAAAACAGAAGATAAGTACCACTCATCTCACTAAATTTCTTTGGTTTTCAGAAAATATAGCTATTTTATATTTAAATGTTATTTGTGTTAACATGAACATATTTACTATAACATTATAATATTTAAATGAATATGTATTCATTTTAAATATTCATTTATCCATTTAAAATAAATATTCAAATGAATATTTGTTCATTTAAATATTTAAAACATTTTTCAGCATTAACTTGTCATATAGTAATATCAATAGCTATAACCTACATGAAATTTTTGGGGGGGATCTTTAGCCTTCAGCAAATTCTCAAGAAGTTTGAGAACTGAAGTTCTAAATGAATCTCCACTAGTCACTTGATACACAAAATTGCAGGAAGTTGTAGGTGCACTGGTTGAAACCAAGATGGGTTGAGTTACACCTGGTGAATTAGGACAGAGATGAATCGAGAACCACAATCTCCTGCTATGGTGTGCTCCATAACTCAAGTTTGTTTGTTAGTTCGTTTATTTTTAGGATGCTCTTCAGAGTGCCAATGAGAGAATTTTGAGATCCTCAAGGCATAAAAAAAGTGGGGGCAGGGAATCACCTTCCTCTCAATATAATTAATGTTATTATTATGAATGTTTTTATCCAGCTATTAATAATGTCAATATTTTACTAATTCATCCTCAACTCCTTTCTCTGCCACTGCCGCAGGAGGAAAACAGATAACAGTGTGTGAATCTGGCTTTGCTTTTTCAAATTCTACACTTGTTACTGACATAATCAGCCCTGGGCTGTCTTAAAGGACCAAGAACTTGTTACCTGTCAAGTGCTTCTTGATGGGTTTATAGGAAACGGACATCATAAACTCAAGTTAACACTACGCTATTATTAAATGAATAGCTGCCTGTCCCATAGTGCGTTATCAGTAATGCTGCTCCTGCCCTGGGCCCTCCCACTGTCGCCAGTTTACATAACGGAGCCTGTGCTATCTATGTGGCTCAGGGGTGGGTCTGTTCCCACACTAGAGAAAAGTGAGTACTGAATAGGGTGTGGAGTACTTGGTGTGGTTGAGAGGGAGGTAAAATAACTGTAATTTCATAGCAATTACGTACAGCCACCACTGTCAAAGGCTCCAGTTTTCCATTATAAACCCGAGCCTCTGCTGGGAGCGATTTGCGAGGTAGAAATAGGCACACAATTAGCCCTTAATGTATGAAAGAAGCATCACTGCCTCCCAACAAAACAAACCTCCAGGGGGAAAATAATATGTTGAGCTCAGGGAAAGAATTTTTTTCCTCCTTTTCTTTAAGAAAAAAATCTTAGTAAACCCCACTCCCGAAGGTTGGTTAGATCATTTGAAGCTTTACAAGTAAGCCTGGGGGTCTTCATTACCTGTGCTCTCCCTGACAGTGGAGTCCCCTGCCAGACCACCTGCTGGGGCCATGGTTTCCAAGACAGCCAACATCAGAGATCAGAGCAAGTGGGTTATTTCTGCCTCTAAGTCCATGTTGGAGGCCAATAAACCACTAACTAGAAATAAAGTATACAGAGACCAGTTAGCCAACCTTTTTTTGCTTGTTCATGTATTTGTTTGAAATCCATTCTTCAAGCAGTTAATGTCGCTACAGCCCACTCAGAAGCACAGTGAGGATAGATTTGTCTTTCAGTCTTAAAAAAGCCCGTGAGTTTGAGGAATGGAACGGGATGGAGAAAGGAAATGAGGGCAGTGTGCGAGCACTCAGTGATGCTGCTGTTCTACGTGTTCTTGGATCCCCTGGCCCATGCTACAGAAGCCCGTAAGCTCCTTGAGGAAATACGTTTTTGAATCTCTTGGTTAATTTTCTCCAGCGCCTTGCACATAATTGATAGTCAATATGAATTGACTGGGTAAAAGGACAATTTAACAAATGAATGCTTTATTGACACTGAAAGCCAAGTACCAGTCAGAACTCAGTGGCATATTGATTAAAGCCTTGAGCCTTCTTACTAACCTAAACATAGGGAGCTGGGACCAAAATCTGAGATATCTGTCCCTGCGACATCATTATAGAGCAAAGACCAAGGGATGAAAGAGGGTAAACGATAGAAGAACACATTTTGGCTGAGTATAGCCAAAGGAAAGCATTTCTAATTGTTAGAGAAATTCTCAGAATGGATTGCTTTGAGAGATTTAAAGTACTGCTCAGTGGAGATACTCAGGCACCCCCAACTTCACTTGGGGGTGTAGAAGTTGGTGTCCCAGTATCATTTGTGTTAGACTACATGATGTTGGAGGTCTCTTTTTACACTTAGATGCCAGGGCTCAGTCATTTCATAAAATTGTGATCCTACATAATCACTAAGTTCAGTTCAGCAAGTATTTATTGAACCCATGCACAGGTGCCATGCATGGCCTTGCATTGACTTTAGAAAGACAAAGATGAATAATAGAGAACTCCTGCTCTTTGAAGTTGGCTGAAGGCACAGTTGTAGTAAGTTCTCAGACTGGGGCTTGGGTGTCCTAGTCCCGTGTTCCTTCTTGCTAGTGCACACATGTCGACTCAAGACTCCACTTCTCTTCTTTCTAGGCTGGAATCGATGGGGAAAGCATTGGCAACTGTCCTTTCTCTCAGCGTCTCTTCATGATCCTTTGGCTGAAAGGAGTTGTGTTCAATGTCACCACTGTGGATCTGAAAAGGTAAAGGACATCATATGAATGAAGACTATGTTTAGCTGCAGGAATAGGGCATCTTTCGTGAAGAAGGGCAGAAGCCTTCCACAGCTGCCCCTAGCTCCTGCTCACACCTCCTTGTGCAGAGCTGTGTCTCAGGGCCCATCCCTAATTACAAGTAAGGCTGCAAAAGTGAGTATCTCATGTGAGGTCCAGTCCTTCACTGCCTGTTCAACTTCTCAGAAGGGAGGAATGGCATTGGCTATGCAGCTAAGAGCATCTGGCTCAGAGGTGGGCTCATCTACAACACAGGCATTAGTCATTTCAGTAGCACTAGTGCTATTATCCGTGGGACTCCTGCCAGGACTTCAGGCATGACATCCTGAGTCTTCAAGGGATTTAGACCACTGCCCATGCTATGTATCCATTTTTAGAAGTCTTTAACAAGAGAGTTCTGGATTATAGCCTGGATGGAGAGTTACTACTGTTCAGTTTTTAAAGCACAATTTAATGGATGTTACTAACACCAGGCATCATTCACTATTGGGAGCCACATTCTCTCACTCCTACCAAATGTATTGCTTCCTCCCTTCTGCCTGTCCTTTAAATGTGGACTAGCTCAAGCCTCACCCTGGAGCATTAATTGACTCTACCTTCTTTTCTGGTGAGCTTGGCATATACTTTGTGTCATCTTTATGTGAATTATTCTATTCCCAGAGCCTTGCTGTCACCTAGTGACATTTGGATGTTCTATTATCAATTTAAAATCTCTATGTCTAAAATTTCATCCACCATTTTTCTTTTGAGTTGGGCAATCCTCATGAATTCCTTTGCTCTTCCATTTTCCGGGCACTGAAACGTTTCCAGCTCCTTTCTCTTGTCACCTGCATTGTTGATCAGGAGCATGTCCTGAGCATTCTCCCACTGTACTAGCTCTTCCTCCAAACTATCTTACTCTTAAAGCCCATATTTGGTTCAGTTCTTACCACTTCACCCTGTTTCTTTGTTCTTGAAACTGGTCTTTGTTCTAGCAGGATCTATCTATCTATCTATCTATCTATCTATCTATCTATCTATCTATCTATCTCTCTTTCTCACTCTCTCTCCCACTCCATCCATCCTTTATTGTATCCTAAAGTTAGTCTTCTTTAAAACAGTGTTTTAATCAAGCAACTCCCCTTCTTGGAAAACCTTCAACACTTTCATCATCCATGATCATCCATGGGGTAACTGCATCTGAAGCCCTCTTTGTCTTTTCCCCAGTTCTTCCCAACACATCTCACTGTGGCCTGTCCCCTCTGTCCAGCTGAACTGCCTTCTGCTGCCCTTGTTCTTTGCAGCCTCCAGCCCTTGGCTAGCATGTGTCCTCTGTCTAACACTGCCCTCTTGTCCCTGCAGATGGTACCAGTCCCTAGGCTCTGCCTCCATCCCCTTTCCCTGTGCGGCCTCCCACCTTTCTCAGGAACTTACCTACCAACCCAGTTTCCCTCCAAAGTCACAAGCACCTAAGTTGCCTTTTGTCATTACTCAGCATCTCACTAAGTTACCTTATCTACAGTCCTAATGCTTTACAACTGGTGAGTGCTTTATAAAAGTCACATAATGCATAATCCTGTGAAGGAACCCTTCTCCATGTTATATGAAGAAGTGGAGACAGATGCACTTAAATGATGGCCAAGGTGCCCAGCTGGAAATCAGAGAAGCTGCTCCTAAAAGCTCAGTCTCCTTGGTTCAAATACTGTACTCCTCAAAAAGCATCAGTTATGAAGATTGTTTTCTCCTTCAAATGAAGCCTTAACTCCCTGGAGGACAGGCTGGGATCAGCTTTCAGTTTCTTTGTGTTTTCCATAGCAAGTAGCTTTTTATGGGCCCTCAACTATTATCTGTCAAATGAATGGAGAGTATCCACCATGCAGGCAGTGTCTGTGATAATTAAAGAAAGCAGGAAACTCCATATAGTTTGAAGAAACAGCTTCAAAGTTTCCTTCCTTTGAATCATCACTTGTGAGTTGACTTGTGCGTTAGCAGGAGGTCAAGATGGGAAAGGGGGCCATGCCAGTATTCTTCTGATGCTCAGCTCCTTCCTTTCTCCATTGGGCCCTGCCAACACCTCTCCGAGGTAAGCAGGCATGTGTCCCCACTCCAGGTGTCCAGATACGGCAAGCATGTGTGCATGGACACACACACACACCCCATACATGAATGTCTAAGAAAACCAATTTCTTATCCTGGCACCAAGATTTGAACTTTTCAGACCCTCAGTTTTCTTATCTGTACTGGCGACGGTGCTGTCCTAATGAATAGGATCACTGTGAAGATGTGATGACACACGGAAAGCATTTGTGTGCAGTGCGCACCTCACTCATTGTTAGAACCCCATACACGGCGGCTGTTCTTAGCATGAGCCTCGCCAACATGCAGCTGGCGATCCAGTCAGGTAAAGAAGACTGGCACACATTGAATAATCTGTAAATCCGACCTGGCAATGTGTAATCCAGTGCTGATGACAGAGTTTCCACTACACACTGAAGGAGGGTTAGTAAAGAGCCAGAGCTGCAAGTAGCCACATCCATCTGGGCTTTGGTGGCTGTGGGTAGAACTTCCCAGAGGTGTCAGACTCCAGGGGGGATGTTTCTTTAGAGTCCTAAGAAAAGAACAAAACACCACCACCACCACACATCTCTGTAGCCATAGGTGACTGCTGAAAAATGAAATCAGTGTAGATTTCTCCTTGCAGCGGAGAACCCAAGCCTTGCTGCCTCGTGTCAGCTCTAGAAGCCAGGAAGAACAAGTAAGGAATGTCCTTTCATTGTCTAAAATGAGGGACACACACAAAGTAAACAAAGGGATGGAGTAAATTAGATTTTAAAAATTCTTTCCGTCTCAGTTGTCTGAGTTCCAAGCGCCACAGAATGCAGTTGGAGAGTGTGTGCCCGGTCAGCGACAAGGGAGTAGCACAGTAATTGAAATTGTTCTCCTCCCCTCCCATACTGATTACGCCAGGAATTTGTTTCATTACAGATGCCTCTACCCCCATCTGATTACTTTTTTACAGTTCCTCCATCTAATGCGTTCCACTCCCGACTCCCACAGAAATGCTGCGTTCTCAGAGAGAGCATTTGGGGTGAATGGATGCTGCAGCCCCGCTTGTGGCGGTCCCCATCATCCTTCCCCCTCTCCCTGACTCTTTTCTCATGCAGCCCTCTCCTTGCCCACTTTCCCTCAGCCTTTCTCCCCTCACTTTCCACCATTCTTGCTCTTGCATTCTGACCAGCGGGCAGAGTCACAGAAGCACGTGCTGTCCCTGGGCATGAACAGGGCCCATGTCAAACACAAGGTCACTTTCCTTCCTGCTGCCCTGGCAGGAAGTCCCTCCCGGCACCGTGGTCTGTAGGGTGGTCCATACTCCCCAGTGCACACTGGGAACACCTCTTAGCATTGCTGTGAGCTAAAGACAGAACTGCTCCATTCATGTTTCAGTTCCTTCATTCAATCAGAACTGTGTTCCAGGATTTCAGCCTCTTCTCTGTCTCCTAGAACCTTCTTTTCTGGATAATTTAGGACTTTGGGATCTCCTCTTTCTTTCTCAGGGGGAAAAAATGCACTTGTGCTTTAATTGTCTTAGATTTTTTAAAGTGTCTGACCCAGAATCCAACAGACACAGCAAGAGACCTTCTGTTTTGAAGGGACTGAATTTGCCATCTATTATACATACACTTTACGTCAAAGAGTTCAGCAAAGCTTTCTATGAAATGAAATAACTTTCATAAAGCAAGTGCTATATTTGAGTCCCATTAGAAAATAGAAGATATGTTCACACAGGAAACGGATTGTTTATAACTTAACCTCATAATTTTTTAAGATTATAAGTAACCTCACAATTTTTGAAAATATGCAGTGTCTGACTCCTAGGAGATTTTTAATGTATGTATGTTGAACAGAACTTAAAAATATGTTTTTAAAAAAGAACGTCTTTCTAGCAAAACCAGAACCATAATAGTCACACTTTGAGAATAATAGTGTATGCTTGAATTAAATTACAAAGCAGAATGCTATAAAAGGTAGGCAGTGGAGCAGTATAGTTGCCAACTGGTTCTCCTTACATTCAGTTGAAAGCTGAAAGTTTTCATAATTGGGTTGAAGTTTTTTTATTGACTTCACACCAACTTTTTTGATAATTTTGTAGCAAAAATCACTTTTTTTATTTTTTTTTGAATGTTTTGATTGTTGGGGATTCGTTGAGGGTGCAAAGAACCAGGTTACATTGATTGTATTTGTTAGGTAAAGTCCCTCTTATTATTGTTTACAGCCCCCAAAAGGTGTGTCACACACTGTGACCCCCCACCCCTTCCCTCCTTCCCTCTCTCTGTTCTTCCCCCACCCCCACACCCCACCACGTACTAGGTCATTAATTGTCCTCATATCAGAATTGAGTACACAGGATTCTTACATCTCCATTCTTGTGATGCTTTACTTAATTTTTATTTTTTATTTATTTATTTTTTTATTGAGCCAGAGTCTCACTTTGTCACCCTTGGTAGAGTGCTGTGGCCTCATAGCTCACAGCAACCTCAAACTCTTGGGCTCAAATGATCCTCTTGTCTCGGCCTCCCAAGTAATGGGACTACAGGTACCTGCCACAATGCCCGGCTATTTTTAGAGACAGGGTCTCACTCTTGCTCAGGCTTGTCTCCAACCTGTGATCTCAGGAAATCCACCCACCTTGGCCTCCCAGATTGCTGGGATTACAGTAGTGAGCCACCTTGCCTGGTCTTTTGTTTTTTAAATAAAAAATGTGTGCATGTTTTATTCATGTGTCCGTTAAAAATATGTATCTACTGAGGACCTCCTATATGCCAGGGATAGTTCCAGGTCCTTTCCTCATGGATCTTTCCCTCAGATACCTTCTTACCCAGCAATCGCAGGTTCTTTGAGCAGAGTCCTTGGTTATAGTCTGTCTAATGTTTGTTGAGCACTAATATTAAAATACTTGGGTCTGTCAGACAGAAATCCATGAGTTTTCATAGGGACCTGTAAAGTGTCATGTTGGAAACAGCAATAAAAATACTCTTGAGAACATTGTCTTCATTTAACAGTTTTGATTTTAAGCCCATCGTTTGCTTATTGTCATGGGTACCCAAAGGCTGTTATCAGGGGCTGTCTATAGATCAAAAAAGTATTTGGCTGAGTCTGGCAAAAGACTGGCCAATGTTACACATAAGTTATCAGATATTAAAATTCACATTATAAAGAATAGGGGTGCTCTCACTTGAACAAATAGCCCAAACTCCCATTATTTGTTTATTTATTTATTATATTTGAAGATATCGCTGAGGATAAAAGGGTGATCTAATTCATTAATTTTTAAAGTTTGGAATTATGTAGAGTGCATTTTTGTTAGGTGAGTTAGGGAAGGAATTTTTCAAAACAAAGCCCAGCCTCTCTCTGAGTAGTTAAATGTTAGCGCTCACTTGGACTTGGATAGTCATCTGGATTCCTCCCACTTTTTCGCTAGTACTCACCTCCTTCATTTTGACGTGTTCCTCTGTCACGGAGTACACTGGATGCAATTTCCTGAGTCACACTTTATTCTTTCAGAACTCTCTCCAACCTCCTCTGCCCTACACCCCACCCCATAAATCTGATTTTGCTGTTGGGCATGTTGGATAGCACAGAGCGTCTAATTGAACGTCAATCTTAGGTCTCCCAGAACAGAAGGTGTAAGCCAACACCTGAATCTTGCTTTCTTTGCAGAAAGCCAGCTGACCTGCACAACCTAGCCCCTGGCACGCATCCGCCCTTCCTGACCTTCAATGGGGATGTGAAGACAGACGTCAACAAGATCGAGGAGTTTCTGGAGGAGACCTTGACCCCAGAAAAGTAAGGAACCACTTCTTTCTGGAGCTGATGAAAAGGAAGGGTACATGCTGGGACTGCAAAAGCACAGCGCTGACTTGGAGAAGCCACATTTCCAGAGCACAGGCCCTCTCATCAAAGAGAGGGGCCAGGACCCCTAAAGGGCTGCTGGCCTCCAGGACTTCACTAAATCCACCAAGAGTGGCTATCATTTCTCCTACACAGGGTGATTTCTGGAGCCCTAAGAAGGCCCCATCCCACTATGTTCCTTTCACTCCAGGTCACTCTGCCTGGACAGCCTCCAAGTGACAGCAAGGGCTCCCTCAGTTCAGAAGGAAAGCTGGAAGGCTGATGAAATGAAAATAACCCAGGAAAGGGTAACACAGTGACTAAGAGTCATAAACATGACCAAGTCTGGTCTGACCTCACACTTCACACAGATGAAAAATCTCACCTCCTCCTCTGAAAATAGGCCCAGGGAGGGGCTGCTTGTTGGGTAATAAGCTGTAGGAGTAAGGAGGAGAGGGATGGGTTCCCAAGTTCACCACAGGCTAGCTTGTTCATTAGAGGATGTTGTAATTAAGAATTCAAACAATCACAATTTTTAAAAGACTAGAAACATAATATTACACATAAAATAAGGCATGGACTTTATCTTGTAGGGTATCATCCTATAGGGTGCCTTTATGCAAAAGGATTGGAAAATCAGTTTTAAGACTTACTTTGGGGGTTGGGTGAGGTAAGTAGGGAGAGGACAATGGCCAGGATGGTACAGCTGGGGGTGGAGGACTCAGGAGGAACAGCCAGCTGGTGACAGTCCAGGCAGGATGGAAGGAAGGGCTGAGCCAAGGCGGGGGCAGCAGGGTGCGGGGAGAGGAGTAGAAAGCACTTGGGATACACTTAGCAAGTAAAATAGAGTAACTGAGATTAGATGACTAAAACTCACCATCTTGCTTCTGTTTTAAAGGGTTATTTATCCATCCACACCTGTACTGCTGTACTTGGTGTCAGGTTGACAGCTCTTAGCTAACATGACTCATCCCTCCTAATAACAGCCCTAGGAGGTGGGTGCTATCATTATCTCCATTTTGGTTGGGCCACAGAGAGAGAGATTAAGCACCTTGACCAAGGTTGCACATCTAGTGAATTACTGTTAAAAAAATCAAAACTTCCAGTCATGCTCTGATGAAGCCTTAAACAATCATACGTTCTTCCATAAAACCATGCTTTTGCATCCACGTGTGGATAGTCTATTTTCACACTCAGAGAGCTGCCTCAAGCCCCTTGGAAGAAGCTGATATTGACTTTAAACAAGTGGATTAATTAAATCAATGGGGCAGCTCCCTCCACGTCACCCATATAACCCCCTCCCCGGCCAGGGCCAGAACCAGCATTTCTGAATAGGATGTTCTGCCACTTTGAAGGACATGTCCTGAGGGGCCCCACACACCATTTTTCTCCCCTGGAACTCAGGGGAGTTAGCAATGGTTTGACATGCCGAAAGAAAAATAAAATGCTGTTTTCAATAACTAAATAGAATTTAGACTTTGCCTGGGAGACCCAGAGAGGAAAGTCTGTGGCGAAGTTAACATTTTCCCTTTTAGAAGTTAGATGCTCTCATTCAGGAGTGAGGCTCCCGTCAGGATCCTCAGGGAATGGGAAATTGAGTCTGTGGGGAGCAGAGTGCCCCAGTGGTCTTATTCCAGGCTGGTGGATGGAGGCTGGGGAAGCTGGGACACGGGCCTGGCTTTGCTGGGGATGTGTCATCCTCAGTCCCTCCACTGTGAGAGGATGACCCTCAGGCCCTCCTTGCCCTCTGATTCCCGACTTTAACCAGGCTCCCCTGCAATCAGGTTATGCTCTCCCTGGTCTGTTTTTCTAACACAGGGTCCCCAGTCTGCATCCACAGTGGAACCAAGGAGCCCCAGAGACCCCTGCAGTTTTATGTCCCACGTGTCCTCGCACATTCTTCCAGGGGTGATCATCGTCAGATTTTATCACCATTTCATCAGATTCTGAAAAGTGTCTGTGATCCAGCTGGGGCAGGCAGTGGGACGGGGCCCCTGCCCACTTTCTTCCCTTTCCACCCACACTCCCTGATCTAAGCTCTGCTCTCTCTGCTCCAGGCCCTTCCCTGGACTGCAGTTATGTGTAGGAGGTTTTACTAAGTGCATTCCTGCTCTATTAGTAACCCAGCAATGTGGCACTCCCAGGTAGCAGAACCCCAAGCTGTTAGAATGGACATCTTCAGAAGGCTGGTGACACTTGACCATTCCAGAATTCCACAGAAGTGTCCCTTAGATGCCTTTGTACCCTTCAAACTGGGGCAGGTATCACAGTTCCCTCCCAGTAAATGTCACCAAGGCAGTGTCTCGGCCCCACATAGAGACCTGCCGCCCAGCCCAGAATAAGCCAACCAGCCTCAGCTGGCTTCCCCCTGGGACTTGGGCTGTAGGGTAGAGCGGCCTGTGTTCAGAGTGAGGGCTCGGGGGCAGGGCAGCTTGGCCTCTTGCTGCCCTCGGGGGCAGCCACATCCCGCAACTGTTCACCAAGCACCGTCTGCCATGTGTTTCTCATCACACCACTATTTGTAAAAGCTGCCAGAGAGCCAAGACATTGTGGGAGCCTTTTTTCCCCTTAGCTGTATTTTTTAAAGGAGAAAACCACATATGAACACTCCAACAATTTTTTTTTTAATTACATTTGCTCCCACAGAGCATTCGGTGTCAAAATGAGGAATCCAGGAAGTCTCAGGTTGTTTCCAAATGAGACTAACATTCATCCCTTTCCTTAGACTGGCCCAGTTACCACTCAGCAAGGAAGCATTAAGATTAGTGCTGGGATCACTGTTGAGAATTGCTGGCCCTTGCCTTTCATCTCTGTGGAATGGCCAGAGATCCAAAACAGAGCTCTGGAGCTTCCTCCGGCCACCTCTCTACCAGCATTTGCTGCATGGCCTTGGGTAGGCCGCTCTTCCTCTTGGACTCTCCTGTTTTCTCATCTCTAAAAATGAGGAGGTAAAACTACATAGGCTCCAAGATGCCCTTCAGTGCAAATTCTATGATCCCATGAGCTTCCGAAAGTCCTCTCCCAACGCTGTTGTTGTTTAAAATAATCTCAGTGCACAGATACTATGATAATAATTCAGGAGGGTGAACTGACACAGTCTAGGGACATAGCATGTCATTTAGTCAGTCAAGCTAGCAAGGATGATTTAATTATCAACAGAGTTCAGGACACTGACAGAATTGGAAGATGCGTTGGATTCATTTTTTGAAAAATACATAGAGATACTCACAATAGTAAAAAACAAGAATGTTTTCCTAACCCTCTGGGAGGAGGAGAAACCATCTCTGGCCCTCTTTCAGGGTGGCTTGGTAGCTGAGGGTATGAGCTTTGGAGTCAGAGTGATTTGGGTTTGAATCTGTACCACATAGAGTTGCACTGTGTTTTCATCCCAAATCCGCGGCAAAATCTCCAGGGCTTAACAGAATATGCATTTGTTTTCCATTCATGCAAAGTCTGAGTGTTGGCCTTTTCTATCTTGCAAATTCTGGGATATGTGGCCTCCAAGGCTTCTTTAGCAAGGGAAGAGTGAGACAAGGGTCATGCAAAGTGTTTTTCGGGGCCAGGGGTTTGAGTGGTTCCATCACTTCCCCTCTATTCCATTGAGCCGAATCCAGTCACATGACCCCAACCCAAGTGAGAAAGAAGCGGAGAATCGTAATTTAAGAAGTGCAGGACTGTTTAGTAAGAATGATTAGTCCATGCCGCTATAGGCAGATTACTCAAAGTCCCCCTGACTGTTAATTCTCACATCTGTAAGATAAGGAACATACTGTTAATCTTCTTAAAAGGCTATTTAGAAGATACTACTGCTGAGCCTAGTGCTTGATATAAAGTAAGAGTTCATTAAAAGGTAGCTCAGAGAGTTGAAAGAGAGGTCAACATCTGTTTTGTGACCATCTCCCAAGTGTAACCAGGAGGACAATTGGTGACCTTAGTTCTTAAAACTACAGGCCCTAAGGGATGTTTCGTAATGAATAAACCAGACCCCTTCCACCTCCAAGGATCTTTTAGCAGAGATAAGGCAAATAGCACACACTCAAGGATCAGAAAAGTCAGAAGCATTAAACATCCTCTCCAGGGAGGGTTTGGGGCAGTGAGGAAATAGAAACAATGCAGCAGGGAGAGCGAGGAAGTCTTTCCAGTTTTCAGCTTGGAAAAAGGAGGGTCAGCACACAGCTGCCAGGAGAGCCTCACAGCCTCAGCAAAGCTCACTCCTCAGTGGTCCTCGAGAGGTGCTTACTATGTGTCAGAGTAATTGCGTGGGGTCCTTCTGTTTGGTGGCATGGTGGTCTGTGGCCAGTCATTTGTTAGTCCGCTGGGACTCTAAAACCAGTTGGCAGTTATCATCTGCTTTTTTCCCACTCTTATTCTCTATTCTCAAAAAAGCAATTTATTATTATTTTTTTTTGTTTGGTGAAAAGCCAATTGTTTTACTTCCCAGATTGAAGCTTACATGCTAAGATGAATACATTTGAAATAAGATGCCTTAAAATAGGGTGGAGAGAAATTTCCATCAGTTAAATCAGGAATCAGCAACCTGTATCTGTAAAGTGCCAGAGAGTAAGTATTTCTGGCTCTGTGGGCTGTGCACTGTCTTTCCCAACCGTGCTGCTGTGTGGTGGAAGCAGCCATAGCTAGGATGTAAACAGACAGGTGCGGCTATGTTGATAAAACATTACTTCCAAACACTGAAGTTTGACTTTTATATTGTCGTCTTCACACATCACAAAATAGTATCCTTCTTTTGAAAATTTCCCATACATTTTAAATATAAAACCCATTGTTGGTGGGGGGACCCTATACAAACTTAGGTCATAGGCCATAGTTAGCTGACTTGAGTTACAAAAATCTATCATCTCTTTGATTGTATTCAGACCACATCCCAGTGCTTATCTCAAAGCTATTTCTATGAATGAAACACTATTTTCTGGACTTCTAGAGAAACAGAATGTAGTTTGTAGTCCACTTCTATGCATATTAAAAATATGGCATAAATGCGGAGATAAACTGGGTACACTTAACATCCTGCACAGCAGCCTTCCAAGGCTAGTTGCTGAAATTTGTGAGATTAGCAAACTTCAGTTGGGACATTATGCTGTACAGTAAAGTCTCAATGAGTGATAGTGATTAGGAAACAGGATGACGGTGTCATGGTTGCCTAAATACACAATCCTTTATCATCATCTCGAATTTGGTGTCATACATCCCTGTTTGGCCCACCTGGATTGTAAAGAAATTGTAAGATAAGTCAAAGTTTGATTAAATGATGACAAACAAACAAACAAAACAAAAAAACCCCAAATTATCCGCTGAACTGCATTTTCTAGGCTGTTTTCTGTTTTCATTATCAATGAGAAACAAAGAGCACTTTGTGTTTATTAATCATTTAAGCCTAGAAGTTGTTTTATTTTATTTTATTTTTTCTATTATTAAATCATAGATGTGTACATTAATGTGATCATGGGGCACCCTACACTGCTTTTATAGACCGTTTGACACATTTTCATCACACTGGTTAACATAGCCTTCCTGGCCTTTTCTTAGTTACTGTGTTAAGACATTTATATTCTACATTTACTAAGTTTCACATGTAGCCTTGTAAGATGCACCACAGGTGTAATCCCACCAATCACCCTCCCTCCTCCCATCCTTCCCCCTCACTACCCTCCCTCTCCCCCTTCCCCCTATTCTTAGGTTATAACTGGGTTATAGCTTTCTTTCTTTACTTTTCTTTCTTTTTTTTTTTTTTATTAAATCATAGCTGTGTACATTAATGCGATCATGGGGCACCATACACTGGTTTTATAGACCGTTTGACATATTTTCATCACACTGGTTAACATAGCCTTCCTGGCATTTTCTTAGTTATTGTGTTAAGACATTTACATTCTACATTTACTAAGTTTCACATACACCCTTGTAAGATGCACCGCAGGTGTAATCCCACCAATTACCCTCCCTCCGCCCACTCCCCCCTTTCACCCCTTCCTTTCGACCTTCCCCCTATTCTTGGGTTATAACTGGGTTATAGCTTTCATGTGAAAGCCATAAATTAGTTTCATAGTAGGGCTTAGTACATTGGATATTTTTTCTTCCATTCTTGAGATACTTTACTAAGAAGAATATGTTCCAGCTCCATCCATGTAAACATGAAAGAGGTAAAGTCTCCATCTTTCTTTAAGGCTGCATAATATTCCATGGTGTACATATACCACAATTTATTAATCCATTTGTGGATCCATGGGCACTTGGGCTTTTTCCATGACTTAGCAATTATGAAATTGGGCTGCAATAAACATTCTGATACAAATATCTTTGTTATGATGTGATTTTTGGTCTTCTGGGTATATGCCTAGTAGAGGAATTATAGGATTGAATGGCAGGTCTATTTTTAGATCTCTGAGTGTTCTCCAAACATCTTTCCAAAAGGAATATATTAATTTTCATTCCCACCAGCAGTGTAGAAGTGTTCCCTTTTCTCCACATCCATGACAACATCTCTGGTCTTGGGATTTTGTGATATAGGCTAATCTTACTGGAGTTAAATGATATCACAAAGTAGTTTTGATTTGCATTTCTCTGATGATTAAAGATGATGAGAATCTTTTCATATGTCTGTAGGCCGTGTGCCTGTCTTCTTCAAGTCCCTTGCCCAGCCTGCGATGGGATCACTTGTTCTTTTCTTGCTTATCCATTTGAGTTCTCTGTGGATTCTGGTTATTAAACCTTTGTCAGAGACATAACCTGCAAATATCTTCTCCCATTCTGAGGGCTGTTTGCTTGCTTTACTTACTGTGTTCCTGGCTGTAGAGAAGCTTTTTAGTTAGATCAGATCCCAGTAGTGTATTTTTGAAGCTGCTTCAATTGCCTGGGGGGTTCTCCTCATAAAATACTCGCCCAGACTGATTTCTTCAAGGGTTTTCCCTGCACTCTCTTCTAGTATTTTTATTGTTTCATGTCTTAAGTTTAAATCTTTAATCCAGTGAGAGTCTATCTTAATAGATAGGTTAATGGTGAAAGGTGTGGGTCCAGTTTCAGTCTTCTACAGGTTGCCAGCCAGTTCACCCAGCACCATTTGTTAAATAGGGAATCTTTTTCCCCACTGAATGTTTTTAATTGGCTTGTCAAAGATCAAATAACAGTAAGTAGCTGGATTCATCTCTTGGTTCTCTATTCTGTTCCAGACATCTACTTCTCTGTTTTTGTGCCAGTACCATGCTGTTTTGATCACTATCAATTTGTAGTTTGGTCTGAGGTCTGGTAGCATGATTCCTCCTGCTTTGTTTTTATTTCTGAGTAATGTCTTAGCTATTCAAGGTTTTTTTCTGATTCCATATAAAATGAAGTATTATTTTTTCAAGATCTTTAATGTATGACAGTGGAGCTTTAATAGGGATTGCATTAAAATTGTATATTGCTTTGGGTAGTATGGACATTTTAACAATGTCGATTCTTCCCAGCCATGAGCATGGTATGTTTTTCCATTTGTTAACATCTTCAGCTATTTCTTTTCTTGAGTTTTATAGTTCTCTGTATAGAGATCATTGAATGATATATCATTCAATGATATATCATTCTCTGTATATCATTTATCATATAGATAAACTCCCATATATTTCATCTTCTTTGGCACTACTGTGAATGGAATAGAGTCCTTGACTGTTTTTTCAGCTTGGTTATTGTTGGTATATATAAAGGCTACCGATTTATGGATGTTGATTTTGTAACCAGAGATGCTGCTGTATTCCTTGATCACTTCTAAAAGTTTTGTAGTAGAATCCCTGGTGTTTTCCAGGTATACAATCATATCATCTGCGAAGAGCGAAAGTTTGATCTCTTCTGACCCTATATGGATACCCTTGATCGCCTTTTCTTCCCTAATTGTGATGGCTAAAACTTCCATTACAATGTTAAAGAGCACTGGAGACAATGGGCAGCCTTGTCTGGTTCCTGGTCTGAGTGGAAATGATTTCAATTTAACTCCATTCAATACGATATTGTCTGTAGGTTTGTTGTAGATGGCCTGTATCAGTTTAAGAAATGTCCCTTCTATACCAATTTTCTTAAGTGTTCTGATCATGAAGGGATGCTGGATATTATCAAAAGCTTTTTCTGAGTCAATTGAGAGAATCATAAGGTCTTTGTTTTTTAATTTGTTTATGTGCTGAATTATACTTATAGATTTTGTATCTATATTCATTAGTGATATTGGTCTATAATTTTCTTTTTTTGTTGGGTCTTTCCTGTTTTGGGGATCAGGGTGATGTTTGCTTCATAGAACGTGTTGGGTAGACTTACTTCTTTTTCTACATTTTGGAACAGGTTGAGTAATATAGGTACTAGTTCCTCTTTAAAGGTTTGGTAGAATTCTGACGTGAAGCCATCTGGTCCCGGGCTTTTCTTTTTAGGGAGATTTCGTATGGTTGATGTAATTTTAGAACTTGATGTTGGCCACTTCAACATTTCCACTTGATTCTGGCTAAGTATTGGAAGGTGACGTCCTTCCAAGTATTGGTCTATTTCCTTCAGATTTTCATATTTCTGAGAATAAAGTTTCTTGTAATATTCATTAAGGATTTTTTGAATTTCTGAGGAGTCTGTTGTTATTTTTTCTTTGTCATTTCTGATTGATGAGATTAGAGATTTTACTCTTTTTTTCCTGGTTAGGTTAGCCAATGGTTTATCTATTTTATTGACCTTTTCAAAAAACCAACTTTTTGATATATTGATCTGTTGTATAATTCTTTTGTTTTGAATTTCTTTTAAATCTGCTCTAATTTTGGTTATCTCTTTTCTTCTACTGTGTTTGGGGTTGGAATGTTCTTCCTTTTCCAGTTGCTTGAGATGTCCCATTAAGTTGTTAACTTTCTATCTTTCCGTTCTCTTGAGGAAGGCTTGCAGCGCTATAAATTTCCCTCTTAGGACTGCCTTTGCAGTATCCCAGAGGTTCTGATAATTTGTGTCTTCATTGTTGTTTTGTTCCAAAAATTTGTCAATTTCCTTATTAATGTCATCTCTGATCCAGCTATCATTCAGCATAAGGTTTTTTAACTTCTATGTTTTTGTATGAGTATGCAAATTCCTGTTGTTACTGAGTTCAAATTTTATTCCATGGTGGTCCGAGAAGATGCAAGGAATAATTTCTATTCCTCTAAATTTACTGAGATTAGACTTGTGACCTAAGATGTGATCGATTCTGGAGTATGTTCCGTGGGCTGATGAGAAGTATGTGTATTCAGTTTTGTTGGGATGAAATGTTCTGTTGATGTCTGCTAAATCCAAATGTTGGATGGTTAGGTTTAAATCTAAAATTTCTTTGTTCAGCTTCTTTTTGGAGGATCTATCCAACACTGCCAAAGGAATGTTGAAATCTCCGACTATTATGGATCTGGAGGAAATCAAGTTGCTCATGTCCGTTAGAGTTTCTCTTATAAATTGAGGTGCATTCTGGTTGGGTGCATAAATATTAATAATTGAAATCTCATAATATTGAGTATTACCCTTAACAAATATGAAGTGACCCTTCTTAGCCTTCCTTACTTTTGTTGGTTTAAAGCCTATTGTGTCTGCAAATAGAATTACAACACCTGCTTTTTTCTGATTACCATTTGCCTGAAATATGGATGACCATCCTTTCACCCTGAGTCTATATTTATCTTTTAAGGTAAGATGTGCCTCTTGTATACAACAAATATCTGGCCTGAGTTTTTGTATCCAGTCAGCTAACCTGTGCCTCTTTAGAGGACAGTTTAAGTCATTCACATTAATGAAGAATTTTGACAAGTCTGATAAACTGTTGCGTATGGAATTTTTCAAAAGTCCAGTGGACATTTTTAATCCTTTCCACTGTGGAAGATGGAGTTTGATCAAAAGTTTCTGAGTGAGTTTACTATTGTGGTAGAGGATTGGGCTGGACATTATTTAGGATAGGTCTTAGAATAGCCTGAAGAGCTGGTTTGGTTATGGCAAATTTCTTCAACATATGAATGTCATTAAAGTATTTAATTTCTCCATCATAAGTGAAACTCAGTTTAGCTAGATACAGGATCCAGGGTTGAAAGTTATTTTGCTTTAGTAGATTAGAAGTCTATGACCACCTTCTTGTGGCTTGAAAAGTTTCATCAGAGAGATCAGCAGTCATTCTAATATTCTTCCCTTTATAGGTAATGGATTTCTTACATCTGGCTGCTTTCAGAATTTTCTCCTTCATATTAACTTCAGTGAAGTTAATTATGATATGCCTGGGGGATGTCTTATTCGGATTGAGTCATGCTGCGGTTCTGAAACTGTCTGCTATCTGAATTTCAGAATCTCTTGGCATGTCTGGAAAATTCTCTTTCATAATTTCATGGAGAAGGGCCTCTGTGCCTTGCGAGGCCACTTCATCGCTTTCAGGGATTCCAATGAGGCGGATATTAGCCTTCTTCGAGTTATCCCAGAGCTCTCTGAGAGAATAATCCATTTTTGCCCTCCATTTCTCTTTGAGAGTTTGGGAGCGTTCAAAAGCTTTGTCTTCAATGTCAGAAATCCTTTCTTTTGCTTGCTCCACTCTATTACTGAGGGACTCTACTGTATTTTTCAGATCTTTGAGGGCTGCAAATTCTTGCTTCAGTGTGTCAAAATCTTTGGTGATTTTGTCTTTAAATTCGTTAAATTCTTGAGACAACTTTTGAATTTCTCCTCGAATTTCTAATTCCAACTTTTGAATTGCTTCTCAAATTTCTACTTCCAAATTTTCCTCCATTGTATTAATTTTGTTTGCAATCCAAATTCTGAATTCAATTTCTGACATCTTGGCCAGCTGTTTATTAATGAGATCTTCAGTTACATCTGCCATATCTTTCCTTGTGGGGGTTGATCTATTCTGGTTATTCATGTTACCAGAGTTTTTCCGCTGATTCTGTCCCATGATTGTTTTACACGGTTTGATTTTTTTCCTGGAGTTTGTCAAGAACCTGTACAGTGCTATGGCCTGAGAAACTGAGGACATGTTTGGTGTGGTGGGGCTAAGTGGTTCTGTCTTGTTTTCAGCTGGTCTCTGTTCGACCCTAGTGAAACAGTTACTCTGGGTTGAAGCCTCAGGGGGCCTGCGTTTCCATGCCAGATCTGTTCCATTGTGGTTGCCACCTGAGAAGATGCCCAGCCTCCTATGGTTGCCCAGGGAGACAGGGGGTGTGGCTTCGGAATATCCAGGAGTGAGGCCTATTGTTGCCAAAAATGGCTGCTGCACTGCACCTTGGGGCACCGCCACTCTGGTGTGATTCCCTCTCAGCCGACTGTCCTCTCCTCACTCCCGTGCCACAGAATCAGCACTGACCAGCTGCAGTTTTGGCCTTGTCCACACCTCTCGAGAAATCACCCAAGAATCTGGACTCCTGGGGGACAGGCCTCCAGACCTCAGACTGAGAGTGGAGGGGAGTGCTGGGAGCTCAGAATTGCAGGTAGAGAATATATACAGTTCTATACAGTTTTATGCCTGGCAGGAGAACGCCGTGGCACCCTAGTAGGGGAGGTAGGTCCAGTTTTTAGAGGGTCTCTCCCGTGGAGTGTAGTGGGAGGAGCTTTGAACTCTGCTTGTTTGTTTGTGGGGCACTCCGAGCAGTTCTCATGGGGGAGGGGACTCCCGTCCCTTGGTGATGGATTTTGTACCTTTTGTTTGTATCCTTGGGGTGGCAGCTTGCCTCAGCGGGGTTGATGTGTGTTCTTCAACCTTCTCTCTTGGGGCAGCTCTAATCCACCAGGTTACTTGCTAAATTTCTATCCTTTAACTCTCCTTCTGGACGAAAGCCTCTGTGGAAAGCTGGCTTCAGTAAGCCATCTTGTCTCCACCCCAGTCTAGCAGTTCTAATAGCATGCTAGATTCTATGTGAGAAGACCAACATAGAGAAAGATGACACTGAAGTCCCATGTCTTGGCAGATCACTTAGTATCTTGCAGGAAAGCTTGCTTTGTGCCCCCAGTCACACCAGGTGAATTTGGTAATTCCCACTATACCTGGATGACTTCCACCTGCAGAATCTTTCACAGCACACCTGCCCTCTCCTGTTAGAGGGAGACAGCTGGTCCTCAGTACTCTGCCCAGCTTTGAGGGTTGTGGGGCTTTGAGAGAAAACAGCAAAGTGTGAGAAGCCACAGAATATGGGATTTAGGAGCTGGACTTTCAAACTTGTAACCACCTGGATTAGGATCTGTACTCTTTCACCTGGCCACCTGACCTCAGGCAAATTGCTTCACTTCTCTCTGTCTCAGTTTCCTCATGTGGGAAATGAGGCTAATGAGAGTACCATTAGCTTTGCTGTGAGGAGTGGGCAGTGACTGCACCCACAACCCAGCAGTGTTCAGTGCAAGTCAGCTCTTACTGACCACACTGCTCCAGGGTCAGGAAACCAGGTTCTCCTCCTTCCACCATTCATTAGCAGTGGTCTTTAAATAGCCATTTAACTTCTCAGGTCTCCATTCTGTCCCTGAAAAATGAGGACAATAACGCCTTCCTTACCGGCCTCTCTGCAGAGAGCTGGGCTCTTCCAATGACAGTTTCTCTGAAATTAAATATCTACCTAACATGACCCCAAGTGGGGACAGTCATACCTAAAGGGCTTGTTGGGAAACAAAAATATAAAGGAATAACAAATAATTTTTAAAGGCTTGTTTGGTTCAAATTATTTAAAACGTTAAAACAAACCAACAGCAAAGTATTTTGCTCTTTAAATAGGAAGTGACCAGCAGCCCCCAGTCAAACACTATTCACCCTGAGATCATGAGGTACATATTAATTGATAATAATGATAACCAGGCCACTGCCTCCCATCTCTTCCCACCCATCCCTGGTCATCAAATGTGTGGGAAATAATATACATCTCTTTACATTAGAATTGCTCATTTGATGGTGCCAAGGGTTCTAAGCCATGGATTCCCACACGAGCAAGTTTACTTTTTTCTGTCTCAAGCCTGCCTCATATATTCCTCTGGCTTCAAAATGAAAGGCTCTGCAAGAGAGAGGGGGGCTAGATAATTGCAAATTCTATCTCCAGATAAAATAAAATAAAACAATCAAAAACACATGTCCTCTGGTGGAGCCTGGTGGTTTCTGCATCTTATTACTGCACACAAGTAGTAAGCGAGTGGAGGACATTTCAGCAGAGGGCCCTGGGTATTCTTCCTCTGGAGGAATGGTTTAGAGGCCACAGTGCTAAAGTGCCTGGCATCTCCTTGTTCCTTGCTCCCAGAATTAGCCCCATGCAGCTGTGATACAAGCCACTGGCCTGGCAGGGGATAGTTATTTTAATGTGGACAGGGGAAGTTATCACAGACCCTATCTGATAGAAAGGGAAATTCACTCAGAACTTTCATTAGAGTCTTTTCACTGGTGCATCATTGTTGGTGGCCTGAGGACATATTCTGGGCATCCTGGCTCCTTGTCCAGCAGACTGTGTGGCCCTGGGCAGCTGTCACCTTACCAATCTCTGGTTTCCTCTTTGGATGAGCTAGGGCTGGGAGTACGCATCCTCTCTGTTGGATGGGGGTAAAAATTCCAAAATATCTATAGACCCTCCTAGAAAGGGGGGTATTTATCATGACTGGGGAGAGGCTGACCATTAAAGGAACCCCAAGTCTCACTGATTCACAGAATGATACATCTTCCATCCCAGGTACCCCAAGTTGGCTGTGAAACACCGGGAGTCCAACACAGCAGGCATCGACATCTTCTCCAAGTTCTCTGCCTACATCAAAAACACCAAGCAGCAAAACAATGCTGGTGAGTGACTCCCTTGCCCTGGGAGACCCTGCCCAAGGCATCTTGAGTTTTCCATGGGCATGACAGAAGCTGGGTCCATAGAAGCATCTGGAACCACTGCTACTTGTCATTTGCCCATCCGTGTTCCCCTTGATATAGGGGAGGAGGTCGTGGATCTGCTCCCTGTCTATGCAGGAGGAATGGCCAGTGGGTCTTATTATAGCATCTGAGGGCGGGATGCTATTTGCTTCTGAGGCTGCCTTACTGCACAGCACAACCAACTGCACAGAAGCATCCTTACTACCGTCCATCTTCCCTGCTTCTTGACCCTGCCTGTAATCACATCGGAACAACACACTTCTGCTTCCTTCTGGTCCTGGGGTTGTCCAGAGGCTGTGGGAGGGACAGCACAGTCGCCACTGTGGCAGATGCCCAGCTCTCTGCTTTTCCCCCCACTGCAAGAACAGAGGTACTGTTGGCATTGTTATTAAGAGTTAGCTAACGCCATTTGAATGGAACCTTCCAATGCTTGAAGGACTGGGTCAGGTTCTGTGAGCAAAAGAAGAAGGATGAGAGAAATCCTTTGCCCCTGTAATGGGATAATGAGACCACCTTACAGCCTGGACCCTGGAGCCCAGCCCAGAACCAGGCAGAGTAAAAGCTTTGTTACTCTTTTTGAGTGAACAAATACATGATGTACCATGGACTAAAACAAGGGGGTTGGGTATGCTAGATGCTCCAGAAGCTCCAGGGGAGAGGCACCTCTTTGGACTTATAAGAATTAGGAAGGGCAGCCACATAGGAGGTGAAGGAGAAGAAATTTTGGCCCAAGCAGAGCAGGTGCAGTTGGAAGTTACAAGGCAGGAATGGCTACAGAGGATCCGGGCTGCACTAAGTGCAGAACTAGACTCTGGGTTTGAAGAAGACAAAGACACTCCCTAGTCTTCAGTGCTTTATCTGGGGCAGAGAGAAAGGCTTCAATCTGTAAAAAAGTCAAATAAAAAGACAAGGGGTAAAGGAGGGCTTCGTGGAAGATCTGACTAACTGCCAAGTGAAAGCAAAAAATAATTCCCATCAAAGGCGTTCAGGGCAGGAAGAAAGTTCTTGAAGGAGTCTCAGAATTAATTGGCTAAGACTGTAGAGTGGCAGATGTGGGGAGGGTAAGAAAACTTTAGGGATTAAGACTAGGAAAAGTGGCCAGACCTGCAGTGCCCACCTAGGGGCTCGGATTTTATTCTGTGGGCCATGGCAGCCATGAGAGGTATGGGAGGGGTGCTATAAGCAAGTGGCTTTGGGGGGACCACAAGAAGCAAGCATGTGGGAAATATTGTAAATACATGCAGTGCCTCTCGCTTCACTGCCGTTCAGACCCTGTAGTGTGTTGAATAGTGTCCGCCCCAAATCCAGGCCACCTGGGAGCTTGGAATGCAACTGTATTTGGAAATGTAGGGATCTGGAGTGTAGATCATCTTGGATTTAGTGTGGCTCCTAAACCCAGTGACTGGTGCCCTCTTAAGAGCAGAAGACACAGAGGCTGGGAGAAGGTCGCATGAAGGCAGGATTGAGGCTGGAGTGATGCTGTTGCAAGTCAAAGAGAACCAGCTGTCCAGAAGTGGGAAGGGCAAGGAAGGCCGCCTTTGGTTAGGGTTAGGGTTAGGGTTAAGGTTTGGGGCTTCTGTCTTTCAGAACAAGGGGGGGAAGATCTCTGTTGTTTTAATGCACTCAATTTATGGTACTTTGTTGCGGCAGCCCGTCAGAGCCTCTGTGGGGCAGTAAAGTTCATGCTGCTTTCCCAGTACAGGACACAGAAGCAGATGACAGGAGCAGTGACTTGTCCTCCCCACGAGGCAGGCTGGCGCTCGAACCCCAGCTTTCAGATTCCACATCCAGTGTCCTGCCCTCTCAGCCACAAATATCTTCTTTCATACTTGTCAAAGTGCCCTTAGAAAGATTATCTCTCATTTGAGTCTACCAGATTTTTTAAATTATAAATGGCATTTACATATTATCCATATTTACAGTTCTCCTGTTCCCAAAGCCAAAGCAACAATTTCCACCAAACCTTGCATATCAATTTCTTATAAACTCCATACTCTCCAATTTTCATTGTTTCCCCTTCTTCTGTTTCACCCTGTTTTTCTCTGTAATGGGTTTTGCCCTTGTGACTCCTTCTTCCCTTAACTCATTTGCACATTTCAAAGCTGCAGGATTTCTGCCTTCTCAAAGAGCCTGACCCCCAGATGCGCTGCTCCCCTCACCTTCCTTTACTCGACACCACGTGTTCCTTCACTGAGGCTAGAACTCGCCCACCCGCTCCCTTCTTCTGTACTTGTCCTTTGCCCCAACTCTACCTCCAGATGTGGTCAGCTGGATCCAGTTCTTAGGCTGAGTAGGCCAGAGGCCCTGGCTCCTGTGGGGTTGCCTCCCACAGAGAGCAGCATGGCCCCGGCCTTGGGGTCCATACCTGTTCTGCTCTGTCAGACCTCTGGGCTGGCAGCCTCTGCCATCTTTGCAGGAGCCTCAGCATTCGACTCCAGGCCTTCTTGGCATGACTCCCTACTGTTCTTGGCCATTTTTATCCCTGGGTCTTCAACTCCATCTTTGCCTCCAGCATACTTTCTTGCGTTTTTCTTCTTTTCTTTTCTCTTGAGCAGAACCTTCCTCCCACCATCTCATCACTAATGCCCGAGCCCCCATACGCACACTGGCTGTGGGTATGAGCTTTTCCTTCCCTTTTGACATGAAGGCGTGACATGGCGGATCATCTCTCTACTCCCGAGGGAGTTATAGGACCTGCCAAGTAAAATTTCTCTATTGTTCCACAAAGTCTCAAAAGAAACTCAGACTCTTTGTGGGAACCATCTTTCCCAATCTCAAGAGAATTGTCCATTAGTTTTTACATCTAGCCATTCGTTTATTCATTCAACAAGCACAGATTGTGTGGCATGACTACAAGCATGAACTAATGTTTGAAGGGCTCATCTTGGGTGCCCAGCATTGTGCCAGGTCCTGGACTGTGTGTGCTGATCATGTGCAGGGGCTATAGAACAGATAAACAGGCAGTTACTGGCCTGGGTTTGAGTCCCAGCCCTTCTAGCTGCCAAACTGTGCTCGAGAGATTTATTGTGTCCAACTCTGTTTCTGCATCTGTAAAATGGACTTAATACCTTTAGTTTCTTCATCTGCCAAATGAGGCGATTAATAGCATAGCCAAGGTTTGTAAAGAACATTCAATTATTTTATAAGTTGGTGCCTTTACCACAGTACCTGGGATAGTAACTGCTCATTAAATGTTAATTTTGATTATTGTGATTGGGACAAAGATAAATATTGACATTAGAAACTGCTGCTTCAGCTCTCACTCCTCCACCCACCCCAGTCAGCACTTCCAAATCTCCCACACATTAGCCTCTTTCCTGCTTTTTAAACTTTGTATACCAAAGTCTCATCAGAGTGTTGGTGGATGGGGCTGGATCTCATCCCTGGGCGTCATTGCATTTCTCTGTGTTCCCAAGCGTGGTTTTATGCTCTGCTTTGTGGCCTCCTTCTTCCACAATCACTAGCTCCAAGTCCCCTCGGTCTACTGTATCCAGTCGCTCCTCCATGTCCCTCCTCCTCCATCCTTTCCAAACTTTCTCTTCACTTAAATGCAGCCTGGATTTTCTCATGACTGGGTCAGAAGACCCCACATTTAGTCCGGTGCTACATGGGCAGTTGCTTCATTTTCTTGTCTCTTGAGATCTCCCATCCCACCCCGTGGTTTTGGGGGACAGGACAAGGACTGTGTCTCTGAACTTGTGTTTCCCGTGGCTCAGAGGCAGGTGGCTGTGTGTGGTTCAGCTTGCAGACTCTGAACCCCACTCCCTGGGTTCAGACCCCAGCTTTGCCTCTTGCTGGCCTTGTGGAAGGGGCAGGTATGCCTCAGTTTCTTCCTCTGTAAAATGGGAGCAGTAACTGTACATACCTCCTAGGTATACTGGGAGTTGTGCCCACCACCAGGGTCAAGACCAGCTGTTATTCTGAGCAATTATCTAGGGCCGATGGTTGTACCTCAGCAGAGAGTTCTGGGATAAAACTGTAGCTTGAGGGGTTACACATATCGGGACAGTTCAACCCGCGAGTGAGAAGAGGGCCCACTGAAAATCATACCCAAAGATCGTTCTCACTCGTGGGAGGGCAGGGAGAGGAACCACAGAGGACGAGTGAGAAGGCCCAGCAAGGAGGGAGGAGGAGATCAGGGGTGGCGGGGAGAAGATCGTGAAGGTGGTGAAGGAAGGAAAAGTTAAGAGAGAGTGATCCGTGAGATAAAATGCTGCTTAGGAAGTCCAGAGAGCCCTTAGCCTGTGGTGCGCAGCTAAGGAAAAGTCCTCCGTTATCCTCTGTTTTTCTCGTGTGCATCAGCCCGTTACTCACACCGAGAGAGCCTCAGCTGGCCCAGGACATGGATCCCTCTCCCTCAGAAGGGGAGACGTGCTGGGAGACTACAGCAATGGGATTGAGAACCCAGGTGGACGGGTGCTCGTGGCCGGAGAAAGGGAGGAGCAATGGTGCAATGAGACTGGGTGGAGAGGCCCCTGCTCCTGGCCCTGTGCTTCGCTTTTCCAGGCCGGCAGGGAGAAGCTGCGTCAGGGTTTAGTACTAGGGATAGTTTATAGAGTGCTGAAGCAGGAGTCCTGGGGAGGGCACAAGCCCCGCCGTCCACCCGTCCGCCCCGCTTTTGGCCCATCCTGTATCATCCCTGGAGTTAAGTCAGCTGTGTCCTCACCCTGAATGGCGCCCTCTGCTCCCCATGTGATGAAGCTGGCCTCCACCTCCTCCATCTCTCTCCACAAATGTTTCTGTGAAACAGCCCTCATCTGCTGCCACGGCCCCTTGCACCTTCCTCTGAGTTGCCACCTGCACACGCAGACCCCAGGACCCAGGACTGCAGCGGCCTGCCAGGTACTCAGTGCCACTGTCCCCTACTTCCAGCCCGCACTGCCTCCACCGTAGGGACACCGGTTTGGCTTCTTGGATTTCTCTCTTCCTCTCAGGGTTTCTTTCTTGGTCACCTCCTAGAGGATCTCGACTTCTTCCTCCGAATATTCACCTTACGTTTTGTATTTCTTACGCTCAAATTGCCATTTTAACAGATTCTAAAAACTTCTGACAAATCTCTTGACTTTCAAGAAATAGATTTTACTTACTTACCATAATTTAGGCAGAAAATATTATATTTTACTTTATTTTTGGCAATCGCTCTTTTTCCTTGTGATTCAATCCAGTCTGTTCTCATGGTTCATCTCACGTGTTGTCCATACTGCATGTTCCAGGCATTTAACAAATGGATCTAATATTCGTCTTCAGTTCTCTGTTCTTTTCTACACAGTTCTTAAGATGTAGGGGCTACAAGTGTTTTTTGTTACATGGATGAATTCTGCAATGCTAAAGTCAGGGGCTTTAGTGTACCTATCACCAGAATAGTTACATTGTACCCAACGGGTCAATTTTTATCCTTCTCCCCATCTACCCTCGCCTGTTCTTAGTTCCCAAAGTCCATTACAGCTCTTTAGGGCCACATGTGCCCATCATTTAGCCCTCACTTTGGTTTTCTATTCTGAGATACTTCATGGAGGATAATGGTCTCCAGTTCCATCTAAGTTGCTGCAAAAGACATTATTTCAGTCCTTATTAAGGCTGAGTAGTAACCTTACTACTAAGGTATGTGTGTGTGTTGTCCATGTGCCTAACATTTTCTTTATCCACTCATGAATTGAGGGGAACTGAGGTTGATCCCGTATCTTTGCACGGTGAATTGTGCTGAGACTCAGTTACAGGTGTTTTTTGGGGTGTGTGTGTTGTTGTTGTTTTTTAAATAATAATTACTTCATTTCCTTTGGGTACATACCCAGTAGTGGGATTGTTAGACAGATGGTAGGTCTACTCAGAGTTCTTTAAAGGATCTCCGTCCTGTTTTCCATAGAGGTTGTACTGGTTTACATTCCCACCAACATTGTGTGAGTGTTCCTTTTTCATCACATCTGAGCCAACAGCTATTATTTTTCGACTTATTTGTCATGTTCATTCTGCTAGGGGTAGGGTAGTACGTCACTGTGACTTTAATTTGCATTTCCGTCACGATTAGTGATGTTGACCAATAATTGTTTCTTCTTACTAATTTGAAGGTCCCTTTTTTTATTTCTTCCAGGCCTCTCACATTTCTCTCAGACTTAGTTGATATTCCTGCTCAGAATTGCCATCTCTGTTTTGGGGACAAGCATCTATCTTCATGTGCTTTTGCCCCTTTTCTTTTCAGCGGGAGAGGAACTCGGCATGCCTGGGCATGGCCTACAGCAAGAGCCCCACATCCCTCCCACTCCGCTGCCCTCCGCCTTGCTCCATCCTTCCTCCTTTCCTCCCACTGCCACAGGACTCTCTCTCCCCTGTTAAGAGGCCTAAGTCCCGATGCAATCTCTTTGTATGTAGTCTGTACATCACACCCAGTCCCAGGGCTTCGGCCCTCCCAGGCTGTCGGTAGCACGTGTTTCTGTACTAAATGGCGTTTTTCCCAGTTCGGATGATTTCAGTCTTTCCAGACTTCCTTTGAATTCCCTCTTCTCTTCTTCAGGTCCACTTTTCTCTCTTATTTCCGCTTCTGTATTCCTGTGTCTTGGGGGCCTTCTTTCCATGTTAAAATTTATATTCCACTTGTTCCAGAAAGGCTTGATAGCTGCTCAAAGGGATGCATAAAGCACAGCCAGTCAACACAGGCATGAAGGAGGTGAGAAGGGAAAACAAGGAGAGACCCATAAAGTGGAGCTCAGGGTGAGCTAAAGTCCCAGTGGCGGTGACCTTTGTGCTTTTTCACAGCAGGGAAGCCTGCAAATTTGGCTTTAAACTTGCCAGAGACAAAGTGAGAAGGGGCCCCTGGTCAGCTCCAGCTTGGTTCTCCCAGAAGATAGAAACACAGCAGCCTCCCAGAGAATAACAAATATTCCTGCTGTGAACCGCAGGGGCAGAGGAGCTGTTATTTCCATTTTTGTTGGCTCTTCCCTCCTACAGCTTCTCTTCCCTGCACTGTAGACCCCAGACGTGTAGAAGCCAGGCTGACTCCTCCCCCGTGCCTCCTTTCCGTCCTCCCTGCAGGCCCACCTCCACCCTGCCTTGGAGTTGCACTGCTCCCCCCCATCTGTGTGTCTTTTCTCATCTTCTCTTAAAGACCCAGGAGACCTTCCTGCAGCTGCAGGCCCATATCACCAACCTCCCTGCTCTTCTCTGTCCTGTACACGGAGCAGCCTCCCTGGGTCTGTCTTTTTTTTCTCACATCCAACAGGCTTCTGTGCTGTTATTTGCAAAGCTATGCCTTTCACTGTCAAGGTTGCATAGTTCTCTTTTATGGAAGACTCTACAATGTTCCAGCATACTTCTCCTAAAATACTTGTCCTAATACAGTGCTTCCAACTTCCCAAATAAAGTCCTAGAACCTTCCTTGGAAACTGTGACACTCTGGATACAGTGCTGTGTGCTTAGGGAATGAGGACTAGGCTCAGATTGAACTCTCTCTTGCTTTTGCCCTTCGTTAGTTACAATGGTAGTGGCCATATTTTCCAAACTGAAAATCAGATGTCTAACAAATTGCCTTCACTGAAAATAATCAAATTATAAGGAATTGGGACTGCCCCAAGAAAATCCAGGGCATATGTCCCCAAATGAAAAGCACGTGGCGAAGGCTAAGCCCTCTGCTTCCGGCTTTCCTTGCAATCCAAATCCAAGCCTGGCTACCACTGCAGGGGCAAGTGGGCGCATCCCAGTTCATAGCCCTTCCTGGCTCTGGATCCTTTGCTGGGACAAATAGGTAGCTGTTAGCCACAAAGGCTTTGAGCAGTCTTGCTTCAGTTTCCAAATGAAGGCCAAGGTTTCTACCTAAGGCTTACCTCAGTGGATTCCCAGGACCTGGAAGTGAGTGGTATGGTCCCTGGGCTTACTCTGAGAAAACTGATGATCCCAGCCACATAGCCTGGAAGAAGACTCTCTGGTTATTCCAGGAACCTCGGGGAGCTCATCTCATAATTGGGATGATCATTCCGCCCGATGGGAACATGATCGAAGGTTACACGGTGGCTCTTAGTAACACAGTATCATCACTGTCATCCTGACTCTCTCGGTGCCCCTCCTCACCCCCTCCAGCCCTCCTGAAAGGCAGCATGACAAGCCGGCCACTGCTGCACTCCTTGCTCCTGCCTGTTTCCTTCCTCCATTCAGGCCCCCATTTCCAAATTGCTCTAGTCTTGTTCTTGTAAGAGGTACACCCTGCAGGTACAGCTGGCTGATGCTGGTGGAGAACTTGTCTATATCACTAGCCATCTTCCTTTCCCTGCCAGGTTCTCAGTGGTTTGTGTCCACACCAGCTCATCCTGTCCTTGCACCCCCAGACTGGCTGGCCAGACCACACCAACTGACCAGCTCCTGCAGCTTGCTCTTCTCCTTCTTCTCAGGAAGACCCCTCACTACCTTTTAATAAAATCCCAAGACTAGAAATATATTGAGCCACATTATCCCCATTGGATGTATAGAAAATTGAGGCTTACAAATTTCAGCTCTACATTAGGAAGTTTGCCATTAAATCTGTAGAACGGACTGCCAACTAATGAAGTGAGTATCCCATCAGCCAAAGAGACAAAAAGAGACTGGAGAGAAGAACTGGCTGATCTAAGGTGTCGCTCGCTGATTGTAAGATGTTATTACTTTAAACACCCCTATGAAATAAAAAACAAAAATGCTCACACTCAAACAAAAAGTGCTTTCACTTAAACTCTAATTTGATTACAAGATATAGTCCGATTTCAAAGATGTCAATGTGTGAACAAATGTGCATCTACTCTTGAAATATGGTAGGTGGTGCTCATAGTCCTTTGCAGATCTAACCTTCTATTACTTCCTTGAGTCTATCCAGTGAAATGTCAGACCTCCCCTTCTGCTTGAGCTTGAGTGACCCCGTTAGTAAGAAATGGATTCATGCTCAACATTGCTTTCAGATCCCTGTGGTGTAGTAGGTGAACTAACTCCATATCCAGGCGAGTGTCAAACTCTGCCCTCTGTCCCTCTTGACTGGAAATAGCACTTACCACTTAATTCAGGGATTGGCAAACTTTTTCTTGAAAGGGTCAGATTGCAAATATGTTAGACTTTGCAGGCTACTTAGTGGGCTCTGCCAGACTCTGTTCAGCTCTCCTGTTGGAATCATAAAGCAACCACAGACAGCATGAAAGCAAATGAGCGTGGCTGTGCTCCAATACAGCTTCATTTGGACGCTGAACCTTGAATTTCACATCATTTTCACGTGTCACAAAATGTTATTCTTTTGACTTTTGTTTAAGTCTTTGCTTGAGGACAACATTAAATAGGCAGTAGGCTGGGTTTGGCCCTGGGACTATAATTTGCCAGCCTCTGTCTTAGGCAGTCCTAGGCTAAATTAGCAAGGTCTCTTTATTTCTGCAGGCCTCAGCTTCCTCATTTGCAAGGGGAGGTGGTGGCAGTGCTCATAGCATTGTCATGTTAATTATGTCAGTTAATGTCTATAAAGCATCAGGACAGTTCCTGGCACACAGTAGGCACCAATTTGTGATGGCTATTGATGCTGCTACTGTTAATTTCATGAATGGCACCCATCTTGACTATCCCTGGAGTCCACTTTGGAGTGGGCAGCACAGCTGTCCCTGCAATGTAGGAGCATGTGCTGCCCTCTTCTGGCAGACAGAGGAATCGGTGCCAGACTGTGACCCCCAAAGGAGGCCTGTGGGTTTCCAGTGTGGTCCTGTACAAGGATGGACTCAGTTGCTGTACCTAAGCTCTGTCTGGGGTGGCCAGACAAGGCCAGGTTTCCTTCAGGGGTGCAAAGCCACCTTCCATTATTTTCCCTCCTCATCAAGGGACCTGCTGCCCCAACTGCTTCTTTCTCCCTTTCCTCTCCTCCCCCCACAGCCTCATCTTTTCATCTGTGAACATCCTTGACCTGAAATAGAAAAACATTTGAAAAGGTTCAGGGCAGCCTGAGAGGACTGTCAGCCTGGAGCTAACAAGCTCCTTGTTATCAAAGGCCTGGTGCGTTCCCCCCAAAGCACTCTAAGAGGCAGCTGCTGTTGGGGTGAGGGCAGGAGGAGGGGGTTGGAGAGGTGGGGCACTTTTTCCAGATCCCCAGGATGTGAGGAGCCACATTTGAGAGATAGCGTGTGTATTTATTATTTCAAGCCACAAATCCAATCACAAGGCACTTCGTACCCTCTCACCTCTCTCCCTTCTTTGCCCTCTGCCCCCTGTCACTGTGGGCCTGGCCTTTTCCTGGGTCACAGGCTTGGTCCCGCTGTTCATTGTGTCAGGGGTAAAAAGCAGTGGGCATGCGGGTTGTAATTACCCCACAGCATATGCAGAAACAGCAGTCACTCCCGCTGAGGTGGCCGTGGGGCTCCATGTCTACCCTGTGGGATGTACCCAGCCCTTCTGGAGGAGCACAGCTGCATCCCAACTCAGGGACAGTGAGTCCCTGGAAGACCTCAGCCAAGGCCGAAGCCCCACAGGGGGCCTATCAGGCTGTTGGCTAGACTGGGATTCCTGGGTGGTCACAGCGACCACCGCTGCGACGAGATCACCCGTGACAGCCTTGCCACTTCCTCACAAAACAGCCATTGTGGTCTCCTTCCAGAAAGCCTCTGGTCACAAAGGGACCCTTCAGCCTGCCTTCCTCAACAATCCCTGTGTGTGAATAGCCAACTCGGGGTATTTTGTTTGTTTGTTTGTTGGGTTAAAGTTTTGCTTTGATTAGCATTCTTGCAAGGAAAAACAAATAACCTAGCTCAGTGGACCGAGGTCTGGTGGGCCCTGTAAAGTTGCATGCCCTGGTCTCATCCCACATGGAGGGGCTTTTTGTTTGTTTGTTTGTTGGGTTAAAGTTTTGCTTTGATTAGCATTCTTGCAAGGAAAAACAAATATCCTAGCTCAGTGGACCGAGGTCTGGTGGGCCCTGTAAAGTTGCATGCCCTGGTCTCGTCCCACTTGGAGGGGCCTTGAGGCTAAAAGCAACACAGAGGGGAAGGGGGCCAATACTTCCTCTGGCACCTCCCACGAGCAGCCCAGGGATTCCTCCAGAGGGCCTTTGATTTGCTTCATTATTAGGTGGATGCTTGCAATTTATAATTTAGCAAATCTTGTTCCTGAAACGAATCCTTGGGCAGTCGTAAGGAAGGCGAACTGGGGCAGCTGGGGAGGAGGGGCTGGGGAAGGTGGGTCCTGCGTGGGTGGGCGCATTCATTAGTGGAATTCTGCTGTGTGGGCTCCCGACTAGAGTCAAGCGGAGACCACCAACACCATTCCATGTGGTGGAATTTCCCGCTGTCTGACCAGAATGAGTTCTCCTGGTCTGGCCTGGACTCAGATCAAGACCTGGGGAATAAAGGAACATTAAATGACTAATTTGCGCACAAGTTAAGTGTTCTTTCACCTCTCACTACCTTTACCTCATCCTATGCAACCGACACCTCCTCTCTCTGTGCAGTCTACACATGGGGACTAAATACATTCCTGGTCTCTGTGTGTGTCTCTCTCTCACACACACACACACGCTCTCACACAGATTGTGTGTGTTCTGACGTTTCTGTGTATTTAGCGAAGGCCATCACATACCTCCTTAAATAAACAGTCTGATTTCAATTAATCTAAAAAACATCCTGCTTCCATGCTCAGTGCAAAGTTATATTCATTATGGGACATGACAGGGATCTCACAGCTGTCCCCCTAAGCACAAGGTGTTTAGACCACAGTGTGTACCAGGAGGTGCAGGTCAGGCACATCACAGTTGGTTTATACAATTACTCCACTCGTGACCCCTTGTCTGTGGTTAGGACGTAGCTTTGAGGAAAAATGTTCCACATCTCTGCCAACTCTTAGAGGAGAATGGCTTCCGGGTAAATGAATATGTAACATGGATTTCCTCATTGTTGGTAGAGCTGGGGCTGAACAAAATGAGATGCAAAATCCAGGTAGTGTGCTGAACCTTCTAGCAAAAACTTCAAACACCCTGATTTATAAACTCCTTTTGTCAACCTTTTCACTATCTGGTCCCAGGGGAATGGGCAATGTTCTCTCCATTTCACAAGGAAAGCCTGGAGAAGGAGAGCATTGCTCAGAAGACACGGTGGAGCCAGGACACACCAGACGTTTCTCAGCTTTCAAACTCTCTGGCTACAAACGAATATGACTAAAACGTAAGAACTGAAACCAGGGCTTAGATCCAGTCTGGTATTCTGAATTGATCAGTGGCTTAGAGAGGATAATTTGTTGGGGAAAAAGTTGCTACACAGAATTTTGACTTTAAAACCACTAGTTTTCTTTAAAATCTTGCTCTAGAATTGTCTTTCAGGAAGGCCTCTGCTTCACCTCAGGTCTATTTATGGGTTCAACCTTACTAGCCTCACAAGCTAAAATCACATGCATTTAAGCCTTAAGTGTAAGATAGCACTTCTTCTTTTTTTTTTTTTTTTTAATTTGTCTTTTTAGCCAGTCCATTTTCTCCCTTAAATGTACATGTGAATCATCTGGATGTTGTAGGGGAAGAATAACTCCCATAGGTTCTTAGTTATAAGGGATCACCAGTAACAAAAGACAGGTTATCAAGAGAAAAACAAACAGAAGTTTATTAACATGTATATTTCATACATACATGGGAGACACCCAGGGAATGAGCAGCTTTCAAAAAAGGATGCTTTGAGTTCTGATTTATAGTATAGCGTCTTTAACTAAGGACAGTAAAGTTTTAGAGAAGTGACAAAGGACAAGAACTTTGCGTCTCTAGGGAGAGCAACTTGAGAGGAAGGCAAATGAAGGGCAGATAAAGGCTAGTTAGTAAAGCTTGTTGGTGCAGAGTCCCCTGGTACCATGTCCAGGGCAATAAGTCTACAATGGTCTTCAGTGATTGTCCCTGCTGGAAGGGGAGACAGGACGCCTTTTGTCTTTGTAAATCTCTGTCCTGCTTTTAGGCACATAGAGGGAGGTCAGAGAGCTTTCCTGCATCTGCTTCTTCTTATGCTGTTTTTTTTTTTTTTTTTTTTTTTATCCCGGGGCTGAACCTGCCACCTTCGGTATATGGGGCGGTGCCCTACTCCTTTGAGCCACAGGTGCTGCCCATCTGCTGCTTCATAACTGTCTTCATCTCAATAGTCCCTCATACTTCAGGGTGGCATTTTCTAGTCTCCCACAGGTCTTGTTACAAAGCAGATATTGAGGCAATGAGTCCAGGACAGGGCCTGCCTGAGAACAACGGGCGATTCTGATGCTGCCCATCCAGGGCTGTGCTCTGAGGAGCGGGTTCTGGACAGCTGTCCTCATGAGGGCACAGGCTGCGTGTGTCTCCATCATTGTCATCCTCAGAGACAGCCCAGCATCTGACCCAGAGCCGGTGCTCGATGAACGAATCATATCCCGGAACTCTTCCAGATGCCCAGACCCTCTCTGTGCCTTTACCTGAGAAGCTGCCCCCTGCCCCTGCCCTGACTGGTCAGTGTCTAGGGAGCTTCCTCCACCACCTTCCTACCCCTCTCTGGAACCTTCAGCTTTTAAAAGCCTCCTCCCACTTTGCAGGCCCCTCTATGCTCTAGGTTATATATCTTTGCAACTCTCTTAGTCCCTATTCTGTGACAAGAACTATCTTTCGCCTGAGAAGGTATTGTGCTTTTATAACCTCAGTTATATAAAATCAAGCTTCATAGTAAAAAATCTGAATCATCTCAAAACTGAAAATCTGAGCAGTTCCCCTCACTAGGACCATCAGTGCAATGGTGTTTTCTTAAGTGGAATTTTTCTTTTCACCTTTATTTTTATAACTACATTCAAGGCAAATTATATTTGGTGTTAAGGGTGATACTTCACCAAGAGTCAAAAGAGAAAACCCAGAAGGCTAAATTCTAGCATTCTTTCAGCTAGAAGCCACAGGTCAAATTATTTTTTCTAAGAACCCTACTGGAAGAAGCATTTAATGATCTGGATCATAGTAAATATGTTTCTCAGGGCTCACGTACAGAACCTCTTCCACTCCTAAATATTTTGAGGGAGGGAGGTTTGAACCACATGACTTCTCAGGCCTACAGCACTCAGCTCTAACTCTCTGACGGTCACCTGCCCATTAAGGTTTGCAGTGATGCTTATCCATGTTTTGTTTCCATTGTGGGGACCCCAAAGATAAATTTTACCCAACACCTTGCCTTGGTTCAAACTGGGTCATTTGGCGGAGAGGTGCAGGTATGTTTGCCTTTGGGCTCCAATGACAAAATGGCTAGGAGGGCATCTCAGACCAGACTATTAGAATCCCTTCATGTATTCCTTAAGAGACGGAACGCTATCATTATACAAAGGAAGGGAACCACTGCAGGTCCTCTGAAGAGTTAAAGCCAGTTACGTAAGCATACAGAGACACAGAGTCACATGACTTTACAGTCCCTCATCTTTTCTCAGACTCCACTGAATAGCTCATTTGTTCAACAAATACTTATTCAATAATAGGCACTGTGCAAGGTGCTAGAATAAAAATGGAATAATGAAATATTGGCAAGACCTATGTGTATTGGCAAAGGTTGAATTTGGCTGTATATAATAGAAACTTGATTACCATGACTAAAGCAAACACTTGTTTTATTTCACTAGCAAAACCTGTATAGCATTTTACTATGTGCCACGCCCTGTTCTAGGCACTCCTGATAAATGTTTACTTCTTAGTAGGAGTTTGCTTTTCTCACCTAACAAAAGAAGTCCAGAGACTAGAGAGCTCCAGGCAAAAGTAGTTGCTTAAAAGAGTCATGGATTCCACTCCTTCCATTCCTTATTCTCTAGAGGTAATGTGTGATTTTTATTCGTGTCACAGGATGGTTGCTCTGCTTCCAGACCTTACATCCTAGTTCCAAGCAGCGCCAGCTGCATCTGTCTTATCTTTCCCAGACTTCCACTTCATCTCATTTGCCATAACTCAGTCATCTGCCCTCGCTGGAAGTCTGGGAGTCTGGGAAGATGAGTATTTTTGAGTGGGCACATTGCTACCCTGAAAAAAAAATCTGGGTTCTGTTTCCTATTAGTAACAAAGAAGGGGGAAAGTGGATTCTTGCATATAATTCACTTTCAAGTTAAGGTAATTTTTTTCCCTATGGTGAAAATATCTGATGTAGCCATTGCCAAAAAGGACACATTATTTCAAATTCTCTTTTGGGTTTGACAAAATCTGAGTCATTATCTCGCCTGTATTTTAGGAAACAGAAATATAGCATTGCACATTTAATTTACAACACTCTACTTCAAACTCTAGAAGACATAGGACTGTAGTTAAAGCCGTGCAGCTAAGACAGCCAACAGGAAGCTTCTCCCCCTCAACTGTAATTCACATGGGAACACATGAGGGGCACCAGGGAATGGCTCTGGGCAACGGGTCGGGGGAGGTCTGGGGATAACTAGAGCATATCTAGGGAATTCTGAAAGGCATGGGGCACCTCAACCCTTAAGGCTGGCCCATTTCACCAGTCTTAGGAAGAAGGTTTACCTTCTGTGGGACTGTGATTAGGGCTGTAGGGTCACAATGAAAGGACCAGGTGAATATTCCTGTTCGTGTTAGTGTTTATGAAAACTGAAGAAAAGCCTCTGCATGATGTGTCTGGGGTGACTTCGTCAGGGCAGAGGACTAGTTGAACCCAATGTTTATCAAGCAGGACCAGAGGCAAGAGCCCTATTTTTCTTGCAGCTCTAGGAATGTACTGGTTTTTTTGTGCGCTTTGACTCTCGCGCATCAGCATGTGCACATTGCACGTAAAGACCATCTGCTGTATGCCAGGCACCAAGCTGAGCCTTCTCCACAGGTGTGGGCTCAGTTCCTACTCCCAGCAGCATTATAAGGTATGCTGTGGTATTACCTCCAGTTTACAGATAAGAAAACTGAGGCACAGGAGGTCAAGCAACACAGTTAAGCTTGTATGCACCAGAGCCAGGACCCCACCCCAGCCAGCTGGTCCCAGGGTCTTGTGCGTCTCACACATTGAATGTAATCCATTATGCATTAATGTATTTGCTACCAAGTTTTTAAACAAAAGGAGGCCATTTAAGAAATGGTGATCAAATCAGTTCATGAACTAGTGAATCTTCAATGAATGACTACCTCATGTGTGTGTTTCCCTAAGTGTACTCAGCAGTCCCCAGTTCACTGTCAGAGTCCTGACCCAGTGATCCATGTGAGCAACGGGGCCCAAACCTTCCCATAGCGGGTGCTGAAAGAAGGAATGGGTGAGGGAAGGGGATTCATAGGATAGTCACAGAATTAGCAGAACCACTTCAGTATGGATTTAGAGTTGAGGTGGCAGAGAGGGAGTTTTAGCCATTTGAGGATGAAGCGAGACAAAATGTGGTTAATCACGTTAACTGAAGTGTCTGGGGGCAGGGAGAGTTGAAAAAGTCCCTAGGTCAAAACCCCAGAATAGTTGAGATAAAGTTAGAATGTCCCTTGACCAGCTCAGTCCAAATGTTTGAACACAGACGTTAAGCTTAATCTACGGCCTGATACTTAAAAATAACCTGTTATGAAGTAACCATAAAAAAACTCACAGATTTCAGCCTGATTCAGTCTGCCACATAAACTACAGCAGCATTAATGGCTTCAGTCAGCATTTATGTCCTTCTTTCTATTAGCACAATGGGTTTTACAACCATTTATGAGTTTCTGGAAGGCCTAATAGAAAACACACATACATGTTCTCTGTGGAAAATGAGAGTTTTGCGCTTTGCTGCAGGACAGGCCAGAAGGGGTCGCCTCTGCCCCACAGCTAAATTCTGAGGTGGGTTCCCTAATCCGGAACACATTCTCTGGTGCCCCAGCTAGCGCCACCCTCCCGCTGGAGAGTCTCCATGCTTCCCTCCTGAATTCAGAGTCTCCGTTTCTCCCTCTCAATCTCTCTGCCTCTCTCTCTCTTTTTCCTTCTGTTGATCAGTATTTGGGGAGCTCACACGTACAGACTGTGTACAAGAAAGGAAACCTAAATTTGCAGATCTAAGTGACAATCTGTTTCTTTGAATTTACAGTGGCTTTTAGGTAATTGAGAAAATTATCTGGATCTGAAATTGTCCATGCCTCCTTTCTTATTTAAAAATAAAAATTATACACTAGGCATGCTACAGTTGTCCTAAATTCTTTATCATGCTAGTGATTTAAACATAGCTAAATACTACCCAGAGGCTCTTCTTGCCTTTTTTCAAATTAAAATATATCTATCTATCTACATCCTGGATTTTGGTGTAGTACTTATGAACACAAGCAAAATATAAGGTTGCTTGGCTATATGGAAAAGATGATTCTTCACAAGGATCCCCATAAAGTTTGTGGAAGAAAGGTATATGGCAAATATGTCTTTTCCTTAAGGAAAAGTCCCTAAATTCCTTGGAATATATCAGAAAGAGTCCCATTCATTCAGTGATTCTCTCCACCAAAAGGTGACTGGGGTGCACCCAGCAGAGTCCCATATATATTCTAACCCACTGTAGTTATAAGACCCGAGCCCTATCTTTGGAATAAAGCATCATTTACTGGCCTCCTACTGGCTAGAACTCTAGGAGTCTGTCATTTAATTCATCCTCCCTTCCGAGGCTGAAATCTTTTCTAGAACAAATAAATAATACCCACTGCAGCCCGTGCGGCAGACTCTTCTCTAGCCCAGCTGACGCCCCACGAGCGAACAGTGGGGAATCTGTTGAAGCTGCCATTGCATTTTGCTTTCTCATAAACCACTGTTTGTCTTTCCTCCTTTCCTGTTTTCACCAGCGCCTAGAAACGGAGGCCTGGGAATCACTTCCCACGTGTGAGCCCCTGGATCTTTCACAGCCAGAGCCAATTTGACAACTTCCTTCTCTCTGCTCTGAAGCCAAGTCCAGTGTCCTTGGTCTGCTGCCAAAGCTGGACATGAATTCTCTAAAGTATCAAACCAAGAGAATTAGACACACCCTTGTAGCCTGGAGAGAACAATACCAAACGCGAAGAGATGAATCCAGGCAACTGACCGTGTTGGAAAGTGCAAGAATGAGCCTCGTCCCGTGAGCTCAGCAGGATTCCCCTTGGACCTATAAAGTTGTAGGATATTCAGATAAGCTTCACTTCAGACACCAGACCTTTGAATTTACGGTGGCTTTTAGGTAATTGAGAAAATTATCTGGATCTGCAATTGACAGCTGATCTCTTGCTGTCTTGCCTTTTGCTCCGTGTCTTCTCCCCCCACCCCCATCCTTTCATAAACTTCAGTTCTCCAACTATAATAATAGTAATAATAATAGGCATCTGTAATTCTGTCCCACTTTGCACCAAACCACAGAAGATGCTTTAACCTCAGTCTGAACAGCCATAACCAGTAGCAGGCTCCAAACCCAAGTCTCTTCAGGGCCGGTGTGAATGTGTCTCTCTGCTACTGTGTTTGTTATCTCAAGTCCTCGTGAACCCCCTGGCTCCCCTCACCCGGGCTCTCTCTGTTCCTTCCTTGAAGATACCAGGGACATGAGAACACCCAGGCACGGCAGAGGGGGCCCACCAGACCTGCCAGAAAGCCCCCTTCCCATCTCCTGAAACTCGGCTGCTGTTTCTGGTTCTGTGTGGTCTAGGGACTGGGGTTACTCATGCTTTAAGAGACAAAGGGACCATAAGGATCAACCACCCCTTACCTGCTGTGTGTTCTAGAAGGGGCACTGCTATGCTAGTGGGAGAACCCCGGTTCCCACCTGCTTTACAATTTTACCGCTATGTGATCATTCATACTGTGACCTGACTGTAACTGGGCCCCCTTTCTCTCTGTTTAAGAATTTCGGCAGCTGAGAAAAGCTACATGACTAATTTCCAAAAGCTGAGAGGCGAATGTAAATCTTTATGTAAAGTTTCTGGGGGGCGTGGGGGTTGCTTGCACTGCCCATCACAAAGCTGAACATCCTGAAAAGCCCCTTAGATCAGCCTTGTCTCTTGTCAAAGTCGAGCTCCTCATGGCAGAGTCTCCACTTCTGCCTGCCTTGCTGTGCCCTCCCCTCTCCTCCACCCTCCTAACTCTCCTGGGCCCTGCTGGGGCTTCAGCGTCCCCTCACTCCTGGGTCTGCGGCCCTGGGCAATTTGACTTCTCTTAGTTTTTCCACCTCTCCCATAGCTGGATGGGGAGGATGGTCTTCTTTGTCCAAGATAATACATTTTTATTATTCTATTTTATTTTTTTGTTCTAGTCACATTAACATTCATGTTTTAAACTATCAAATAGTCAACAAGGTATGGCCATCTTTGTATTTTTTTCCCCAAGAATATGTGATGGCCAGAAAACTCCCCACTGTGGCCTCCTTCACACCACAACTGCACCTTTCTTTTAGGCACCCTTTGTGATAGCGCCGATCTCAAGGGAGAAGATAAAAAGCAAAAACTTCATTTTGGCTTCCAGGTATTTTTCAATATCTAGATATTTCTTCCTTCACAGACATAATCCAAATAGATCTCTCAATTTTTCATCCCAATGTTTCGCTGTCACACAGACCACATACACGACAGCAACAGCCCCAAGGGCAGGCAGAGTTTGCACTTGTTACTGAGAAATGATGTAAAGGATCAGAGAAAGATTTCTAGACTCAATCACGAGCACTCTGAAAGTACAAAGAATTCTAGCTAATATCAGCCATTAGTAACAGAACACAAATACGTTATCAAATTAGCTGGGATCCAGGGCAGGAGCGCTGATGCCCCCTTTTAGGAAGGGTCACAGATGTCTGAGAACAGTCCACGGAACACGCAGCTCGTGTGGATAGCTGGGAGCAATGGGACTGTCCTTGGCATCCCGGTGGCCTTGCAGAGTGGGAGAAGTTAAGGTTTCAGAATCTAACAGCCTTGTTTTGCTCCTAACTTGAGTAATAGAGCCCATATTTTGAAAATATTTTTTTCTCTTTGCCTGAGTCCATGATTTTAATATCTGAGGTGTTCATCAGCGTTCAGCTTCTGATATTCAAAATAGCTTTTTCAACAGTAAGTAGATGGGCTTGTAATCCAAGCTATTGTTTTAAGAGTTTCTGAATCCTTTTATTTCTCAGTTTTCACCCCAGAAGCTTACCTGGATGCTTCAGCTAGCAGAGTAGAGAATAGCCCTTCCACCAGCGACAGTGTTAGGCCGGAGCCCTGCTTCCCTGTGGTTGATGGACTATTTGACATAGGAGAATAAAAGGAAAGCCCACCTTTCCTGGCTCAGGGAATTTGAAGATTACAGAAAGAGGCAGGAGAGTCAGGGCACTAGAGGCGTATTTAGGAGCCCCATGTGTTGCTTTGCTTGGGTATCCTTCCAGGGTTTGGAGGGAGACTTATACCCCACCTATGACCCCCTCCCTAGGGCCAACATCCCAAGGGTTACCGTGATAAAAGAATCACACTGAGAAGAGACCAGAGCCCCCACTAGCTTCCTACCTCTGAGATTCCAGAATTCCATTCTCCCTGGTGCCTTGAGGTCACAGAAGCTTCCTCCCCCAACCCCCAGTCCCATGAGTCCAGGGAGAAGAAAAGGGAAGGCCACTGCTCTCTTAGAAACAGAGCATTTTTATGCAAAAGAGACTAAGAATTCTCTAGAGGGACTATTTTGATTACTATATCAGACTAGGTTATAATCTGGAATGTACTGAATTAAAGTTGTTGTCCCACTACCCAAGGAGCTGGGAGTTTCCAAAAACCATAGCAGGTCAAAACAGAACATGACCCGTTTTCATTGTACATCCTAGGAATAGTATGGACCGTTTAAGGCCTCAGCTGTGTGTGTGCCTGCACAAGCCTGTGTGCCTTGGAAAAGTCCAAGACTCAGTTTCTTCATCTGCTAACTGAGTGTGGGTAATAGTTCTCATCTCAACAGCCTCATTGTGTGTTTAAATGATGGGTGAACCATGCATAAACAGTCCCGGCTCACTGTAGAAAGGTGGTGAGCATATCTTTCTGCTGTGCTGGGCAATGGGATTAACAACAAAAGGAAAAGAGCGGGGCAGAGGTGGCTCAGCTGTGGCAGCACCCAGTGGCCACCAGCTCCTTCTCCATGGATAGGTGAACGGACCATCCAGGCTGCAGACTGTGCTCAGAGGTGGGCCCCTGGTTCTTATTTCACTGCGAGTGCATGTGCCAGAGGAAAACCACACATGAGAAATTGAGCATGCAGCCACCTGGGCCCACAGAGCTGCTCCCATCCTTGCAAAGACCACCTTTGCCATCTGCTCTCCCCATGTGCATTTTGAGCCCAGGAGTCTCCTGGCCTTGTGCTCATCAGAATCTGCGCTGCCCCGAGCCTGCCAACAAACAGGGCTGAGCTCTGCTTGCAGGAACTTGTTGGAGGCTGGGTTAATGTCTTGGCTCCCAGCTCCTCATTTAGCCTCTATGTCCTAGTAAGAATATATTATTTTCTTAGCTCAAATTGCTGTTTCCAAGTCATTATTTCTCTACGATGGGAAAACAATATTGGGTCTTATGTAATATCAACCTCAATGAATCTGGAAGTGATCATGGAATGGGTGGATTTTTTTTTCCTCCTTAAAAAAGAGAAAAATAAATTTGAGATTGTTTGCATATGGCTGAGGATATTTATGAACTATTCCCCTTGTTTCCTCATCACATATTTTACCCAGTGCATTTGTGTGTGGTACAGAATAAATCTTTATGGGAGCAGAGGCAGAGAGGGGAGGAAAGCAGTTTAAGGACCAGGCCTGCGATGTGAGTGATCTTCGGTCTTGGAGTGCGCTGACCCCAGGCTCACTTGCTGGAGCCTGAGGGTTATGCCATCTGGCTACTCAGAGGAAGTCTTTCAGAGGGAGAGTTTCAAATATAAATACTGAAGGAATTAACATCTCCTTGTCCCAAGTCTGGTTTCTTTCACGCCTTCCGTACTCCTATTAGAACAGAAAGTTCAACATAAATGGTTTTATATAAAATAAATAAATAAATAAATAAATGGTTTTATGACCCAGGTGCCATCAGCCTAAAGAGATCATTAATCTCATAGATGCTGGATTGAGTCAGGGTCAGAGGAAGGTGTTGGCCAGCAGGAGGAAAGAACTGGCAAAGAATGGATGGGGCTGCCATTTGTTATTTGATAACATGGCCATGTTCGGGGGCATTTTTTGTTTTGTTTTGTTTCTTTGAGATAGAGTTTCACTCTGTCACACTAGGTAGAGTGCCCTGGTGTCAGAGCTCACAGCAACCTCAAATTCTTGAGATCAATCTGTCCTCTTGTCTCAGCCTCTGGAATAGCTAGGACTACAGGTGCCTGCCACAATGCCCAGCTAATTTTTCTACTTTTAGTAGAGATGGGATCTCACTTTGTTCAGGCTGATCTCAAACTCTTGAGCTCAGCTGATCCACCAGCCTTGGCCTCCCAATGTGCTAGGATTACAGGCGTGAGCCCCATACCTGCCATGTTTGAGTATATAGGCATGTTGCATTTTGATCCCTCTGGCTGTGCTTGTCAATACAACTTGTCACCTATGAGGGTCACAGAGAAGCATAAAGCTATACATTAAATATGGGCTCTTGCTGAACATCTAAAAAGTAAGGGGAGGAAAGTTCCAGACTGTTGACTTCTCTCTTTAGGGACTGGACCATTATCTTGGGCCTTCGTCAAATCTTCTGTCCTTTGGTGCACCTTGGAATTTTCAGGAATACATTGACCAAGGTATAGGGTGAGGAAGAGACAGCAGGTCGACCCCATATTTGGTAATGTAATAGCAACAACTTCCATTAAAAATGCCTTAATATGGGCTAGGCACTGTATGGGACACTTTCCTGGCATTATCCAAGTTTTCTCAGTGGTCTAACCAGGATTAGAGATCTTTAGTCCCATTATTGAGATGAGAAATCTAAAGTGCAGCAAAGTTGAAAACTTTGTCCAAGGTCATGCCTAAGTGGCAAAAATCAGGGACATATGTGGGATTTGTGGGGACTGAAGCCAATACAATAAGTACAAATGACTTTTTAAAGTCAAGTCCTTGAAAGGGGCTCAGGCAATCAAAGGACCTTGAAGCTTAAGGATCAGCAACTTCATAGTGAATCCACCTTGGGTGGGGTCAGAATTTAAACACAGGTTAGCTCCACATCACATGGCCCTGTCCCTGCTGCTTCATCTCCTCCTCTCTCTACCATGATTACCACCATTCCTGCCTTCCCATTCCCCATCACAAACATACCCTCCCACTCCCCCCCATGATGAGACTGGTGCACAGAGGACATCCTCAGAACAATCAACTTGGGCATGTGATATGGCATGTCACTGTTGTGACATAAAGCAACAACCACTCCCACTGCCAAACTGTAGCCCTTCCACTCAAGAATCAGTAGAGAGGTGGTTGAAATTTATCCAGAACTATCCCCTCAAGGAGCTTCAGTTGCTGTTCTTGGCCTCTTCCCCAAATTTCATGACAGTTCCCATACCTAGGGACTTGGGCACAGACTTGTGCAGTGGCCTGTTTGGGTCTCCAAAGAGCATTTGGAACCAGAACCTGTAATGTCCCATTTCCTATCATGTTTCTCTTTCCCTTGGAAGATATCACTTGGTCAAATTTTGCAGGCACAATATTTGATTCTTCCTTTTTTCATTATCATCAAGATTTTGCCATAATCCCCACAATGGAAAGAGGAGAGAGATGTGAGTAAGCAAAGAATCCTAGTTTAAATCACAAGTGCTTCAGGGTAAGCATAATAAGTACTGTTTAGTCCCCACCCCTTGCCATTGCCTTTGAATGGTCTTGCAGTCCCAGCACAGTCTAGACAATTACTAAAGGGAATCCAAGCATTTTTTCCAGCCCTGCTTTCTCTATTCTCCCAAACTGGAAACACAAAGCAGATGATGAAGTTCAAATGCCACACCAGGGAGAAAGAAGTATTGAGAAACCGTGTCCAACCTTCAGCCGGTTTTCAAACATTCCAGTAAGTTTTCAATAGATTTATCTTGGGCTAGTGTCATTCCATTGTCTCAAACAAAAGGCCTCCTGTGAAAAGACAAAAGCAAGTTATGTGAGGAGTGCCTCACAGAAAGCACATTTTGGAAAATCTGAACAAGAGGCTAGTCCTCTCTGCTTTGCCTCCAGAAGGCAACATCCCCCTTGTATCTGCGGGAATGAACATCAGGACCAACTCCCTTTTCTCAGTGTCACACTCTAAACCAGAGTCTGGAAAACAGCAGGTGGGGATGGGGCTGGTGACATGATAGTGCAGAGGCTGATGACCCGGCCAGCCATCCCCCTCTCTGTTTGTCCTTTAAGCTCAGGTGGGAAGGTTCTATATTAGTGTTCCATGGCTGGAATGGACTGTGAAAGGCTGGGAAAAGTGATTTTGAGTGATCCTCACTTTCCAGGATTGTTATTTTGGGCATTTTGTTCTACTTGTGTGTTGAAATGAATTCTTCAGCAGGTAGTTATTGGGGCAAGACTATAGAAGTCTCTGCCACATTATCTTCCCTTGCATGTTCATTCTTTGGACCATAACCATGATGGCCTTGCATGCAGCTGTGGTTGCACATTCCTGGTGAAGCCCACTCTTGGTGCACTGCCCTTGCATTTGGGACAGTGCTGATTTTTAGAACCATCTTCCCTTGATTGAACTCAAGTGTGCCTCCTTGACACCCATCACTTCTCTGGGGGCAACGCCAAACAGGGCTGCTCTGCTGACTCTGACACGTCCTCTTGGAAGGTCTTATCCCCAACTCTCCTCAGATCAGTTAGCCATAGATCATGCTTCTACAAAATCTGGCCTGTATCTCTGTCCTAGGATTTCTATACAGTTTTTATTTACTTATTTAATAGCCTTTTCTTTCTTTTTTATGAAATTAATGTGTGAATATATTATGGAATGTTGGTAAAATATGGGTAAGAAAAAAAATGTTGACTAGTATTATCACCCCTGCTGGAGATAAGCACTGTAAGAGCTTTCATTTATGTCCTAACTATTGTATGTCTATATTTATGAGTTTTTGTTTTTTCAAAATAAAATATTAGCTAATGGTTATTGTTTGGTTTGCATTTGCCTGTTCAGGCTATTTAGCCACTTCTGCTGTGGCATGTTAATGGTCCCTAGGTATTATGTAGTGTGTGGGGACCTGGCCGCATGACAAGGAGAACAGGATTCCAGATGAGTTACTCCACTCTGAAGACCCTCACTAGCAAGTTTAACCAAACACCCTTCCCTTGCTCTTCCATGCCAGCCCTGGAGAGAGGCCTGACGAAGGCTCTGAAGAAGCTGGATGACTACCTGAACGCCCCTCTCCCTGAGGAGATCGATGCCAACTCTCGTGGGGATGACAACAAGGGGTCCCAGCGCAAGTTCCTGGATGGGGATGAGCTGACCCTGGCCGACTGCAATCTGTTGCCCAAGCTCCATGTGGTCAAGGTAAGCAAGCTCTACCTGCAGGTACTCTTGGGCCCAGGTCCCCGTGTGGATGGGTCAAGGACAGTACCACCTATTAGTCCAAGGCCTGGACCTGAAGTCAGATGACAGGGGCCCAAGGTCAGCCTTGACTGCTTGCTGGCTGTATAGCCTCTCTTAGCTGCAGTTTTCATTTATAAAATAGGCAAAGATTGCTTACTTTTAGGGTTACTGAGAGAGTAAATATGGTGTTCAAGTGCCCGGCATATTGTAAGGCTCCATATATAACAGGTGCGATCGTCTTTTTTGGACATGCTTGTATCACTATGGAGGGCTCTTACCCATAGGCTTTCACTGGCCACCCCACCACATCTCTATTCAATGTACCCTCATTCGTGTTTTCTTTGTAACCAGATCTACACTCTCACTTCTTCCAGAGCTTTCTAGGGTAGGCATGCTTCATCTTCCCCATCTATCAATTGAAGAGACAAGGGCTGCAAGTGGTGCTGTCATTTTCTTGCTATCATTGCACTTGATGACTGTCTGCAACGGGGAATGTGATCCTTTCCTGTACAACACGTCTTAGGATCTGAGAGCTGGAAAGAAAGATGGTTAGATGTCATGCAAAACAATCTCCTACCCCAACCAGGACTAGCTTCTGCTATGTCCTGATAGTCTTCTGCAAAGCTGTGATCACCCGTTTCTGGGGATGAGGAGCCCTCTGCCTAACAAACCAGCCCTGCCACATTGGAAAGTTCTGATTGTTAAAGCTTCCCTCATTATACTGACCCTGAGTGTGCCTGCTGGCTACCCATTTGTTCTCTAGAGCAACACCGAATGGCTCCGCTCCCCTTCCTTTCATCTGAAGACAGCAGTTGTATCCACCTAAGTTCCCCGAGCTAACACTTCTCACATCCTTTCCTATCCTCACCAGCCTAGTATCAGCCAGCCACACTGTTTCTGCTTTTACACCTGTCTATGCTGTAACATCTCAGTCAGAAAATAAGCTCCATGAGGACAGAACCTCTCTAAGAATATGGTAATCCTTTAATAAATATTCATAGATTGATCAGTTGACCCCCTGGTATATAACTTTATGATACACAGTTTATTTCTACCCTTCACTGGAAGAATCTGATTAAATCACTTATCATCTAGGTATATGCTTACTGGTTTTCAGCTGAAGTTCTAGGCCAGAAGTGCTGGCTTCCTTCAATTCCAATCAGAGCACATACGAGCTTGAGTAGTAATCACTTAGTTGTGTGTGCACTGCTGTTTCCATGGGCCTCCATCAGAGCTGGGAATCATGCATGCCAGTGCTAATGGGGTGGTCAAATACAACTTATTAATATGAACTGTGGCAATGTGTGGGGTCAAAGCCAATGGTCACTTGTAGGTCCAGCCAAGCTAGGTATCTTTGAAGTTATTAATTACCACGTGCACCACCTGCCAAAGCATACTTTATTCTCCCTTTCTGAGGATCAAGTCTCACCAACAGGGATGACATAATTCCAGTTGAGTCACAGTGTGTCACAGTGACACAATGAAAAGATCAGGGCACCCAAGTTCTAGCCCTGTACCTGCTGCCAACACACTTGAGCTAGGGCAAGTCATTTAATTTTGGTGGCGATCCATTTTTCTTGTGCCTAAAAGAAAAGAAATGGATAGCATCCCTTCTCACCTCTTTTTCCTTTCCTCCTTCTCTCCTTCTTTCCTTCTCTTTTACTCAAACACGTATTAACTATCCACTCAAGAATCCTTTGTTGAATAAGGTAAACGAATGGATCTCCCAAGCCTTGTGCTTTATCCTGTGATTTCCTCAGTTCCTTCCAGCCCTACACGAGCAAGGTGAGCTCCTGTCCTTGGAGGAGGTTCCAGGGGTTGTTCACTCAGAGAAGCTGGGGATCAGAAGGAAGATGCCACGGAAGGAGCAGAGGCCAGTCCTTAGCTCCTTCTCCTTGAATCTCTGCTGATCCAGCTTAACAGATCCCAGGGACCTGGCAAAGTTCTGAAGTTCAGAAAGAGCAGAAGGGCAGCCAAGCCAGGCCTCCAGGTTGGCTTCAGATGCCAAAACTCAATCTGGGCCAGGAGAGCTGACTGGAAGAGTGAACCCCGGGGCGTGAGCCTGGAGGCTGCTGCAGGCTCAGAGCTCCACATGAGCAGACTGGCTTGCCGGCCTCTCTCCCTCTCTGTCCTACCCTGCTTTCAGGTTCATCTCCATCTATGGCAGCTGAGTTGCTGTGGCCCAGGCCCTCACCGAGAGTCTGCTTTGAGACTTCATGGTCAAGCTCCCTTCTAGTTCTCACCTCCCAAAGTCAAGCCAACGTGTCAGGGAGTGATTAACTCAGCAGCCAAGGTCCAGGGTGCCCCTGAGTGGGCAGGGAGGGGCGTCTACATCATGGGGACCCATGCCTGGCATAGTGACCTTGGACCTCCCCTGAAACAAATGGGAAGGGAGATACAAACATGAATATATACTCATAAACTGCAATTCTGCTGTCTTAAAGCTAATGCTCTATACCTAAAAAGAAAATTTCGGCACAGAATGACTTGAGGCTGCTCTCTGAATCAGTCTGTAATTGTGAAAAATATTTTGTAAGGATCACTTTGCCTTATCGTGGGCTCCTTCCATCTACTCTGGCAAATTGGGCCAGAGCTCCTGCTCTTTGGCCAAGACACCCTCTTCTGAAAGGCACTTGGGTCAACCCACAGCCTGCAGTGCACAGAGGGAGACGGGGCCTGGGGGCTGGTGCTGGCTCCGCAGTGCTCCGCGTGACTGCTCTGTCAGAGGACCCTGATTCCGTCACCCCCACGTCGACTTGTTAGCCACATCTAAGCCAAGACAGCGTGCCATGGCTCCTTTGGCAGCCACGTCAAGCCAGTTATTTTAATGGAGAGACGTAAAAGGAAGAAGTACTACATACTGAAGAACTGGAAAGTCGAGATATAACTGGGGCTTGTGCTTTCAGGAGGCAGCAACTCCCCCAGGGCAGAGGGAATGAGGGAAGAGGCTGGAATTATTCAAGCTTGGAAACTTAGGGCCGAGCAAAGCCAAACCTGCAAGTGCTGCCCACTTGGTGCCAGGGTCCAAAACTGACGTTGTGGGCACCCCCCACCCCCCGCAGTGGGGTCCCTGTTATGTGCTGGCTGCTCTGAGCGGGAGTGACGGAGCTGTTCTATGAGTGTTGTTAAGATAGCAAACCGGATTCAGCTCTGCTGCTGAAGGCACTGGAGACTCGAGCAGGAAGGGGAGCTGGCAGGAGGGGGCTTCCCCCTCCCTTCTGCCCCTCCTTCTCCTAACTCCTCTCAGCAGAAACCAGTAAGCCTCACTGGCAAAGCAGAGATGGGGTCTGCACAGTCCCATCAGTCCCAGCATCACAAAGAAGCAAATGGGGAGGGGGGTTGCAGATAAGAAACAATAGATTAATAACTGGCACACAAGAGAGTCTGAGCAGACCCACTTTTTGTTATTTACATTAGGACTGAGCAGCCATGTGGAAAGAGCTATGGATTAGAAAGCAGGAAATGTTGATTAATGTTGCATTAATGTTCAATAATGATCACTCCATAGATATTGGTTAAATTAATTTCTTTTGTAACATTACATATGTCACTTAATCTCTCATGGCTTCAGTTTGCCCATTGCTAATGCTCTTCAGCCTTTAAAATTAAGTGCTTTTATTACCTAAGACACTAGATGCCCCTTGTCTGATATTAGTATAACTAAAGACTGTAAAGATTAAATGCAACAGCTTAATGAATCCCTACTTATTTAATCTCTGTTTGCTTCACTTTTCTCATCTGTAAAATCAGAATATAATTGACTCTCACTTAGAGGGTTCTTCAGAGTTTTAAATGGCTTGCAAAGTGCTTAAAGCAGTACCTCAAACAGTGCACAGTAAACGTTTGCTGTTGTCATTCCTCTGTTCAACGTCATTATCGAGATTATCGGGGGTGCAGGAGGAAGATGCTGTGGTCCCTATCCTCACACCGCTCACAAGCCAGAGAAGACAGAAAGGACGCTAAAGCAGTAACACAGTTCAGAATAGAAGATAGCATAGTGGTGTCGTGGATGCGACACTGGCCTGGAAGTGTGGAATGGAAAGGAAAAGACATTCCCGAATGTCTGTCGGAATGTGGACACATCCGTGAGCGTGGGCTTTCCCTGCAAGAGCTGATCGTTGCCCTTCATTCAGAGCCGAAGGCAACTCTTCACATCGTCAGCTCTGCAATGAAGATGGAAGCTGGAGTGGCTGATCTGGAGGTTCTCTGAAAAGAAGGATCTGAGGACCAGTGATCTGCATCCCTCTCTGGAAAAGAAAGCAGGGGAAGGTGTCACAAGTCAGAGCTTCAGGAGGATATTAGTCTCTGCTACCCTGCCCCAGCTGGAGGCAGGACCAGCTAATGTTCAGGCCCTAGTGCACAGTGGAAACAGGGCATCCTTGTTAAAAAATTATTAAGAATTTTCACACGTTGACACCAGAGCATTAAACCAAGAGCAAGGTCCTCTGCATACAAGGCCTGCTAAGACTGCACAGGTCATGTGTCCATGAAGCCACCCTGGCTAGGGAGAACTCTTTAACCCATGAAGAAATTGCATACGGACAGGCAGAAACTAGGTCTCAATGAGCTATAATAATAGCTAATGTTTGCTGGGTTCTTACTATGTGCCAGGCATTCCTTTAAATATTTTATGTGTATTAGCTAACGTATTATTCCAAGGTGGCTCTTGTTATTACCTCTATTTTAGAGATAAAGAAATTGGAGCTCAGAGAGGTCAAGCAATTTGTCCAAGGTCACACAGCTGTTAAGTGGAGTCAGGATTGCAAATCCAGTCAGCTGGGACGCAGGGCCCACGCGTTAGCCACTATGCTACTGTTTCTCTCAATACCGCCTTGCCCAGAACTCTCCTCGTCTACATCTCCCTGAGCGCAGCGAAGCAGGCAGAGAATAGGTGTAGAAACCACTATTTGCTCATTCACACATCATAACTTGAACCTACATTCGTGTTCCAACAGCTAGCTTACTTTTTATGTTTTTTTTAAACTTTTATAAATAAGAATACTTATGTAAAACAAAGTAGTTAAGGGAAAGAAGAAAAATTATGTATAGTTCTATCAATTAGACATAACTACTGATAACATATTGGTATATATACTTCTAGTCATCCTACAAATTTCCCCAAATATATACTTACACTTGAAAAGTTTCCCAGCTCACTGCATTTCCCTCAGTAGCGCCATTTTTAAGAGCCCCCAGCCCCCGTGTTTATGTGCAATGATGCATTCACCTATTTAGGCCTTGTTGGGCATTGGTGCCGTGCCCCACTTTTTTGTTATTCAAACTAGTTCTGGGATCATAATTCTGCAGCTAAATCTTTCTGTGCTACCATAATTATTTTCTAAGGAAAAATTCCTAGACGTGGAACCACTAAGGTCAAAGGGCAAATTATATTTACTTAAGAAATTAAAACTAAATAAAATAAAATGAAGGCAGCTCTGCCCCTGTGCATTACCAGCACTTTGCTGATGGCCTGTTGTGATGCATGGAGGTTTGCCTGCTGGACTGGCTGCTAACCGTTTCTGATTTGTTTTTTCATGTCTTCACTCCACCTCTGTCCTGTACCGTCTGTGTTTTAGATTGTGGCCAAGAGATACCGCAACTATGATTTCCCGGCTGAGATGACAGGCCTGTGGCGGTACCTCAAGAATGCCTACGCCCGGGACGAGTTTACCAACACCTGTGCAGCTGACCAAGAGATCGAGCTGGCCTATGCCGATGTCGCCAAGCGCCTCAGCAGATCCTGAACACAGCCATCGTGCCCCGCCCCTGCTGCAGAAGGACTTGATTACTCCCACAGGACTCCGGCTTCACAGACTCTTCCTCATTGCCTTGGAAAACACTTTTTAACTCTGGCCTCATCGCACTGGCATCACTGGAAGGCCAGCCTGCTGTCTTTCACGAAGGTCAGCAGCACCCCCATCCCCCTCTCACAGGAAGCTGGCAAGTAGAAGTGACAGAAACAGTCAACCTCTCAGCCTGCTGGCCTGATCCGGGTTCAGCATGTCTAGGGTCAGTCAGTGTCACAGAGCACACATGTGAGATTGCCACTGGCCACTTCTGCCAACATCAAAATACCTTCTCAGATGCTTTAGAAACATGTAATGCCAGCTCCTTCTCCATCCTCTTCTTTATCAGTAACTGTGAGGTCAAGAACAAAGCCATCTTCCTTCTAATTGAAAGAGACCCACTCACCCTGTTGGAGAGACAAAGAGAGTGACTGCAGGCTGACTCTGAAGCTGGCTGGGGGCTGTTGGATGTCTGGCAAGCATATCTTCAGTCACTTGCTACTTCCAGCCTCTGTCATTGGGCACTGAGGGCCAGGTTGGAAGGTCACTTCAGACACATTGTCCATTTGCTGCAGTGCTGGGAATGTTGCAATGCTGTTGTGCACCTGGCCAACGGTGCCCCTGGTTTTCAAGCAGTCCAGGCCTTGCCAGAAAAGGAAATTGGCATGCAATTCCAAATGGAGTGACTGGGAATGGGAAGGGAGGGAGCAGTGTTGATGCCAAAAGGCCCCCAGGGGTCTACTGCCAAGGGGTTTGCTTGCTTAGTAGTTGTTTCAGTGGAGATTACAAGCCTGGATTAGACTGTGCTTACGGGTGAGTGGCTGTGGTCTATGAGAAAGCAGATGGGAGTGAGAGGAGGGATGGGTGTAAAGGAGTTCTTTGTGAAGTCTGATGTTCCCTGGTTCACAGTCTTCTGTCATGATCTAAGGAAGTCTTGGGCCAGTGATGTCACAGTCAGAACCCAAGAATTGGCCAAAATATCTTCCACTCTCTCTAAGTTGCTCCTGAATGTGGGTGAATAGGTTGGATGTTCTCAGGCAGCCACTACTGGCTGAGTCAGGTGCAGCCTTGAATGAGCAAGAGATACTTTCAGGAAGTGGCACCATCATGGAATATGGAAGAAAATCCATGGGCTTTTCTGACCCGGAAACCATGTGGTGTGAAAGCAAAGAAAATATAGACCCATCTGGGTTAATTTTCCTACCATCAGACTTTCCTACCAACTGCCAGATGATAAAAAAAGGATTTTTTTTTTTTTAGCTGATATTTCACTCTTTAGTCCTTCTCCCCAAGTTTCGCCTCCTTGGATGCTTACCCTGCCCTAGTGCTGAGACCTGGGCAGAGGAAACTAAGAAAAAGGAACTAATCATTAACTTCCTCTCCCAGAGAACACCCTGGGAGAAAACCCACCCGGCACAGGCCCTCACCTCCAACAACCCTTCCTTCTGTATTGCCTGTTGGTAGAGGGTGAGGCTCCCAAGTACCGGAAAGCCCCTGGACTTGGCTCATTTCTCAGAGAGGGCAGGACAGCACGGGTCCTTGCCATAGAAACATCAACAACTTCTAACCCAAGCACTCCCTGGACCCACCTCCCTCCAGGGATCTCTGAAGAAAAAAAGTGACCCATTGATCAAAACAGGGGAGGAGGCAGAAGGCCTCCCAGAGCCCAGGGAGGAAGAGGAAACTTCTCGGTAGGACCCTTTATAAGCCTGAGAATGCTTTGAAAAGGCAGAATGAGTCGATTCATTTCACCTCTAATGGAACCTTTTCAGGTCTCCCTGGAAACTTTGCCTCTGGAGATGTTTAAAAAGGAGAACTGGTAAGGAAACAGGCCTTTTTACTGAAAGGAAAAGCCCCAAACTGGCCTCTTGGGGGATGAGGGCTCAAATGATCCCAAAGGCCTTTTAATAGTGTGAAATCCTGTTGTACTCAGAAATCCTTTTCCAAATTTGCAGCACAGGCAGATGACCTAAGAGGCAGTTTACCTTCCTGAGATTCACAGTTGGGCTGTTCAGGAAATACATCTGTGGAGCATAGCCAAGCACGACAGAGAAAACAGAACGGGGCTCCAGGGGGAGAACTGCACCCCGGAAGGGCTGGCAGGATTTTAGGGACTCTGATTTGATACTCAGAATTCAGCAGCTGGCAAGTCTTTAAAAAAAACAGGCCAAACCAATTCAATATTGTTCTTTCTAGATCTTCCTTCTAAGATTGAGCTAGTTTTACATAAATAACAATATTAAGGCACTGAGGAGGGTATGGTAAGATCAATTATAATCATTTTAAAGAGAGAAAGGAGTTATGGAAGGGAGGCCCTTCGGCTACTTAATTCAGAAATATCTTTGTATTCAGCAGATTATCATGTAATGTAAGTGACTGTTAACTGAGAGTTGTAGCTTATGACCAGATTTATCATAGTATATTAAATAATAAAAATATTAATAACATAACCTTCTAGTTTTTTTTTTTTTTTTTTTTTTGCAAAAGAGATTTTTCTCCATCTCCTCAGCCTCTCTGAGCTTTGGATGTGACTAGTCACTTGTGCAGCCTGCCATGTCTCAGCAACACTGTGCTGAGGTCCTTACGTGTCCCAAGAACCAACTCAGGGAGTGCTGAAGGATTTGCACTTTGGATCTGTGTTCCTAGGACAGGAGCTATCCTTGTAATTGATCCAGAATGAGTATGGATCCCTCAGAAAGATTTTCTGTGCACAGAAGGGGGATTTGTTTGTGCTGAGATCCTATTTTATTAATATTTTGTATTGATTTCTTGACTTTGACTTCCAAGTCATTTTTTTTCTGTGGGGTAGGTTAGTGGGAGCCAGCAGAGAAGCAAGAGTCAGACTCAGAATGGCTGAGCTGAATTCACCCTCCGTTCGGTTCGGCCTGTCTCTGCAGTTGGTCCAGAGAGAAGGCGCTGAATAGGAGTTTAGTGCCTGAAACGCTGGGTTGATGCAGAGCAAAGTTCTTTCATCTCCTGACAAAGGGAGTCAACTGCCTGATGAATTCAGAATCACAGACATGAGTATGACTGTTTTTTAAACAAGGGCTAGAGTCACCTGGCACCAAAACAAATGACTTGAAAAGTCAGAAATGCAGTCGATCCGCTTATTGGGCCACATGATCCCAAACTAGTTTTAGCATCCCAGAAAATGGCAATGTCCTTGGTACCATTCTTGTGCTAGCAGAGCCAGTGAGGATCTTGACCTTTTCATCAGTTTCCTGGGCTGCATTTCCAGGCACCTGCTGAATGAACCCAGAGAAGCTCTTCATAGCACCTATGCCCTGCGGCCACTCTGCAGACAGACAGCACCAAGCATCTTAAAATTGTCACCAGGTGGCTCATGCCTGGAATAGACCTTGATCATTTGAGAGCCCCAAGAAGCAGCAAGACCTGGATAAATAGGATTAAGAGGAAGGCAGAGACAGGAAGGAGCAGGTTTATCGAGGGAGAGTTTACAATCCCTGGGAGAGTCTATGTCTAAAATTAAATCGATTCAGAAGCAGCAGGGATCCAGTAGCCCTTCTGTGATTCACCTCAATGCCCACTGACCAGGAGTCCCCTCAATCACGTAGTGAATCAAGATGCTGGTGTCTCCCTCCTTGGAAAGAGGAAACATTAACTCGTGGTTAAAACTAAGTTCAATGATTCCCAAGGGATCACTTTCTTAATTTTTTATATGACTTTAAAAAGAATCCTAAGAAAGCATTAGAGAAAGAAGTGTGCATGTGAAGCACTTCAGTTCTGACCTTAGGAGAACTTAAGTGTTCAGGACCCCTGCACACAGCCCCATCGTTTTCTATCCGTTTCTCTTTACCACTCAAATCAGACAAATGGGCTCTCGCCTTGTCAATGCACATTCTTCTCCCTGGGTCAATGTCCTTCTCCCAGCTTCATTTCAGGATGCTTTCATTTCATCATTAAGTATGAGCCAAAGTATGCATAATTTCATTTAATGTTATTTAAGGAAATAGATCATATTCCCCTTGCAACCAAAAGTAAATAAAATATAATATTGCCCCAATATAAGGTTTGGGCTAATCTATATTCTATAAAAGCAATCTGGTTTTTTTATTTTTTTTTTGCAAAACATGCTTTTAAGGATCCAATCATCTGAGGTATTTTGTGCAGAGTTAGAAATTTCATGATATTGACTGTGCATATATTTAATATTAATATTATATATTAATGTTTGACTTTGTCTTACTTTCCTGGCACTGGTTGTTCCATTTTATAAGCTGGAGAGTTAACTAATTTAGCAAAAGTTGCCTAACTTTTGTGAACGAGCAAGCATCTCATTTTATAAGGACACTCCAAAAGATGGTTACTTGCTTTTCTTAAGACCTTTAACTGTGGTGATAAATAACAAGACTTGCTTTCAAGCCTTAATAAATGTAAAATGCTTTTTAATGAATATATTGAGTGTTTTCCTTATGAATCTGACCCATTATAAATTTGTTTTTCAGTCTTGATTGGTATTGACAGATTCAAATAAAGTTGGTTTATTTTCAAATATTACAAAAGTGGTATGAGTCTTATTATTTGAGGTAGGGATTTCCTATGCCTTTTTTTTTTGAGACAGTCTCACTTTGTTGCCCTCAGTAGAGTGCCGTGGCGTCATAGCTCACAGTAACCTCCAGCTCTTGGGCTTAGGCAATTCTCTTGCCTCAGCCTCTCGAGTAGCTGGGACTATAGGCATCCACCACAACACCCGGCTATTTATGCCTTTTTTAAATGATAAGTATAAATATTTCTTTTTCCACATAAAGATTATTTTATTTTCCCACTATAAAAGAAAATATGTTCATTCCTCTTAAAAATCAAAAGCAAATAAAAATGGAAGCAGTGGCTTACCTTTGTAATCCTAACACTCTGGGAGGCCGAGGAGGGTGATCACCTGAGCTCAGGAGTTCAAGACCAACCTGAGCAAAGCGAGACTCCCATCTCTTCTAAAAATAGAAAAACCAGCATGGTGACTGGTACCTGTTGCCCCAGCTACTCAGGGGGCTGAGACAAGAGAATCTCCTGGGCCCGAGAGTTTGAGGTTGCTGTGAGCTATGATGCCATGACACTCTAGCCAGGGTGACAAAATGAGACTCTGTCTCAAAAAAAAGGAGGAAGAAGAAAAGGAAAAGCAAAAAGATTATCAACTAACCAACTAGCCAAAAAGATTATCTAAAACCAACTTTTTAAAAATCAAAGCTAAAAAGTCTTTAATAGTAAATGGGCTAGATAAGAAATTATACTGATGCCCTTTCGTGTTTCTCATTTCCTCTCTATAGTGTCATACCAAGGGGTAGACCAACAGTGACAGTCTAGGTGTTAGCTAAAAAATACCTTATAATATGTATGTATGAGTTTACTGCTGGCTCTCAGTCACTTAGCCCTGTTAGCGTCCCTGGCCTGAAATCCCTACCTTTAGCCCAATTACTGAGTCTGGGTTAAGGTTCCCAGGGTCCCCAGGAAGCTTTACCTGAAGCCAACGCAATGTTTGATGGAGACCTCGATAAGTGTTCACATTGCTGACAGGTGCAAAGGCCTCGGCAGTCTCCTAAGTCCTCCAGACAGTGTCTTGTCACTTTGGAGAGGATGAACAGCTGACTCTAGGATGAGGCCTGATGGGAGGGGCAGCCTGGTGCCCAGGGCAGGTGTAGCAGATGCTATCGGTGGGTGATGGTCATCCTTCCATCCTGACTTCCAGTCTTCCTCCAACAGAGCTCTGATTGGATCAGGAGTACACGGCTCCACTCCTCCTTACTCCCCACCCCAAATATATCCTGCCACAGTCCTGTACCCAATGAGAGTGAATCCATTCTCATTTCCAGGGGTAAATTGTAGACATCTGAACTGTCCTACTGACTGTCCTGACCAAGTTCCAGGAGGAATTGTGAGAGTAGATTTATCCAGGAACTTTTGAGAGAGATCCCCTGTTGTTAAGAAAGTGTCTCTATAAAGTCACTGCCTCTGGATGTGAGTGTGAGGCCTGGCAGTGCTACCACCCTCTTGGGGAGAGTGAGGGGCTAGTCTGAGGTCACAGGCTGTACACTGCAAAACGCAGCAAGAAACAGAGACAGAACCTGGATCCTTGGTGAGACCACAGAGTTGCTAAATCAACAAACCCTGAAGCTGGTCTCAACTCTGGATTTCCTGTTCTGTAATTCATCCCAGATTGTTTGAGGGTGGGTTTGGATTTTTTTCCACAAGTGGCCAAAGCATTCTAAGAGGTATATCTGCCAAGTTGATTGTTGTTTTGAGTGGCCAGTTGGACCATCAAGCTGCTCCCCCAGGAGGGGTCCTACGCTCCCATTGTTTGAGTCCAGGGGGTCTAAAGGCAGGGATAGTACTGACTACTACGATGCCTGGGATGGAGGGGAATTGAATCTTGTTTCAAAGAAGCTTCCAAAAAGTGCCCTTGGAAATAAGAGAATCTCTTTATACCCAGAGGCGCTGTGCACTGTGTTTCTTTTATTTTTATCTAGTAGCTAAGATGCCCAGAGTCCACAATAAGTGTCACCTCTGGTGAAAGGCATGGGGTACCAGGCTAGAGAGGTAAGAAGCTCAAAATTGAAAAATAGGAGCTCCAAGTTCTAATCCTAGGATCATCACCAGATAACTGTGTGACTGTGAGTAAGCCTCCCTTCTGGGCCTCAGTTTTCTAAAGGGACTTATGAAAACCCTTTGTCTACAAGATTATAGCATCTCTGCTGAAGAGTATATATTGGCAATAAAGGGTTGTTTCAAGTGGAATGACATTTCAACCAACTGGGACATTCAATCTATTAAAGAAGATCTTCTGTGATCTCCTTTTGATACATGGATATTAGGTTTGACTATATGGATTTTTTCTTCTGCAGTACATTTAAGGCTATGAATTGGTGTCAATTCATATCATATCAACGTCTTGTCTAAATAAAGTTAATGAAATCTTCATCTGTATGTAGTAAACATGACCCTGAGGACCTGTCCTCAGCTTCATTGACTTATAATTATTTATGGAGAAAGTAAAGCAGAGTCAAATTTTGGAAAGATTTTCAATAAAAAAAGTATTTAAAAAGGGCTCCTTTTACTAGAATATCTCAATGCTCCTAGCTTTCTTTTTTTTTTTTTTTTTTTTGGCCGGGGCTGGGTTTGAACCCACCACCTCCGGCATATGGGACTGGCGCCCTACTCCTTGAGCCACAGGCGCCGCCCCGCCCCTAGCTTTCTTATCTCCAAATTCACATAGGCCTTGGATCTAAACTACTTGAGATGTGTGATACAAATATTGTAACAGAGACCAGTGTAGAATCAAGTATTATCCCACCTGTGGGGCAGTCTTGGTTTCACACCATTCTGTACCCATCTAAAACTGTTTCCTTTGTGTTAGTCACTCCTCACCACCCTTCCCACAACTAAAGACTAAGCTCCTTTAAGAGATGGTGTGTAGATTATCCAATGTTTGTTACCATGTCTCACCTTCTCTAGCACTCAGCAAATGGTTAATGCTCAAAAATATTTATTGGTGGTTGACTGGCGAGATCCTGAAGATAGTATTGCAGACTTCTGGGTTCATCAGAGATCTCACTCTTTATTTCCTTCTTGTCCCTGACACCTACTGTACCATAATTCTGAAAATGGAGTGATAACAGAGGGCTGAGAAGTGTCTATTTTAGTTAAATATGCTTCCAAGATGCTTCCGAAGAATGGATTCTAAAACAGCCTGCTGAAAAAAACGAAAAGCTACCTAAATGCTCGTTGTGTCTCCTGGTTCTGATTAGGTAATAATTTAGTTAGTTATAAGTCAGTTGCAAAACTGTGCCTGGATTAGGCATTAGATTAAGAAATGGATTAGAATTTTTGAAGTGAGGATGATTCTGAATGCTGTTGTCTTGTAATTATATGGCTGATAAGGGTTAAACAAATATATTTTTTTTCCTGAAAAATCTATTCATTAGGAAAATTTTTGAAAATACAGATAAAAGAAAAACAATTAAATTATGCCAATAATCCTTCCACCAGGGATAACCACTTTTAATTTGTAAATAATTATCTTCCTAGACTTCTTTTAATAAGATATAAATACTTTTTTATATAAAAAGGACTAATATTGAGAACTATACCTAATATGTTTTCTAGTCTCTGTGATAAACAATACAGGGGAAAAGTATATTTTCTTGTTTCTGTGCCAAACGATACTAAAAACAGACAAAAAATAACTGCTACTTACTCCAGAAAATACTTGCTTACTTATCACAAACAAGAGCTTGCTCAATCAATAGTAATTGCTCAAGCCCTCACTTTACTGTGCCCACAAATTCATCACCTTACTGTGCCCACCAATTCAAAGCTATGTGTCATAAACTCTACTCAGTCTCAACCAGTTTCCTGCCATCTCAGGCCCACCTTATAATCACTCAGCTGGGGCCTAAAACTCTGTGAATATCCTCCTGTTATCCCTTTTGATGTGCACCTAAGACTCTGTCAAGGAGATGTTCTTCCTTATTGAAAAAAATCTAGTAAGTTTAGCTTTTCTTTTTTTTTTTTTTTTGGTTTTTGGCCAGGGCTGGGCTTGAACCCGTCACCTCCGGCATATGGGACTGGTGCCCTACCCCTTTGAGCCACAGGCGCCACCCAAGTTTTGCTTTTCTTTGTCAACAAGTTTTTCTATCAGTCGTTTTGAGAATTATCAGCTAGTACTCAACATACTTCTTTTTTTTTTTTTTTTTTTATTGTTGGGGATTCATTGAGGGTACAATAAGCCAGGTTACATTGATTGCAATTGTTAGGCAAAGTCCCTCTTGCAATCACGTCTTGCCCCCATAAAGTGAGACACACACCAAGGCCCCACCCCCCTCCCTCCGTCCCTCTTTCTGCTTTTCCTCCCCCCATAACCTTAATTGTCATTAATTGTCCTCATATCAAAATTGAGTATACTCAACATACTTCTTTTTTTTTTTTTTTTTTTTTGTAGCAAAAAAACAAAGGTTGGCAACAATTTTATTGGGATAAAATGTTACACTTTCATTTGGAGAATTCAATTTTGTGACTCAGGAAAATCAAGAAGAAAACTTTCAGTCAGCTCTGTCAAATAAATTAGTTGGAATGGCCTCAGTACTGATCTACACGTGATCTTAGCCAAAAGGCCGAGAAGTGATCAGTATAGACCTAGATCAAGCTGACTAAGAAACATATTTCTTGGCTCATAAATTGAACCAAGTTTGGTCTGCTTGACTCTGCAAAACTCTTGCTAGGTTGATCTTACCTTTATTCACCCTCAATGCCCTTTTACTACAAAATGAGCTTAAAAGGAAGAAAATGAAAGGGCAGATTCAACATACTTCTTAATGGGATTTTTTTTAATGGGATTTTTTTTTCACTCGTGTACCATAAACATCTTTCCATGCCCTTTTTCATCTGTAACATCATTCTTATGTATCATAATTCATTTAACCAGTTATTCATATAACCTATTATTTGGCCTTGAGGGTCATTCTAATTTTTTTTATTCCTATTATCAACACTATAATTATCCAGATTCTTCACCATCTTCATTTCTCTCTTAGAACAGAGGTAAAATTGCTAAGTCAAGGGCATGACTATGTTAAGGCTAAATGTGCCTCCAGGTTGCTCCAACTTACTCTCTCACCAGCAGAATATGAGTGCATATTCTCTTACATCAAAGCTGTTCTTGGGTTTTAGCATTTTTTTCATTTTTTCCTCAAATTGATAAGGGACGTATAACTCATGGTTATCTATTTAACCACTTGTCGAAGATCTTTCTGAAGTGCATAATTCCACTTTCTTTCCTGCCTGTCAGCTCTCTCTCTCAGATGGAAGTGTGCTAGTGTCTCTCCCTGCAATTTAGTTGCTGCAACACCCATGAGACTGCCATGTCGTGGAATTTGATGCGTTATGACCTGGGTCTGTGGCAGTTGTTGTTTCCCTTTGCAGTTCTTGGTATATTTTGAAGTGAAAGAAAAAACATGAGAACATTAAAAAAACAGATTCTCTAGTTTAGGCCACAAAAATATTGCCATCCTGGATCAAACCTAGGTATGGCCTGCCAGTATAGTCTCAGGGGTAGTAAGGACATATTACGAGAAGGGGCGTGCATGTGCGGTGGGGCAGGAGGGGGCCTCTCTGACATCTGCTTTGGAAACATGAATATTGGACTTGTGAAGAAAGATTTTCTACCAGAAATTTCCACCAGAAATTGTACTAATTCACTGTACTCTTGGCCTTCAGAGTAAGATTAGGCTGTCCTTAGGGAAGATGAGTGTGATGAGTTTGCAGAAGAAAGATAAGAGTTTGCAGGTCTTGACCTGAGATTTGTAGAAGTGTGATGCAAGAAAATGAAGCAAGCGAAACTGAAATATAGGCTTATATTTCTAGGGTAACTGTCTTCAAAGTACTATGGCCTCTAAAGTATGACTCAAGAGACAGATCTTCAACCTTAAATCCTAGATTAACTAATGGCAAAAGAACAGGGTTTTGTTTTGTTTTGTTTTGAAGTGGCAGTGTCTTGCTTTGTTACCCAGGCTGGCCTCAACCTCTTGTGCTTAAGTAATCCTCCTATCTTAGCCTCCTGGTAAGCTACAGGTCTGTGCCACCACAACCAGCTGAGACTTTATATTCACCTGGAACCAAAGGACTTTCGGAAACTGTTGGTCATCAACCTTTCCTTTTGACCACCATATCCTCACGCATCACACAACTCTGTGAACACTATCTCTTAACACATTGTCAGTGATTCTTAAAGGAATTCTCAGGGAAAAAAAAAAAACAAGATGGCCCTTAATTATCAAGATGCCATATGACATGAAAAGAAACCTGGCAGAAAAGTGATGAATGTGAAAGAGCATGAGACTTTAGCTGAACCACTAATAATAAAGAACACAACAGGGCCAAGTTCAACATCCAAAAGAGACATGAAGCCCAAAAGCTATCATGTGGTTATTTAATTCTAGAAAAGGGAACTATATAAGGGTGTTGGGAGGATAATGAAAGGAGCAGTCAAAATGTAAACTGCCCACTGGAGACTATTTTAAAATGCTTTTTTGCGGTACCTTGCAGGGAGCTCCAAAGTTAATAATAAAAGACCCTATAAATGCATCAAGGCAGAATGCCAACTAGATAATCGGTGGGACCATTTGACCTAGAGCTACAGTAAGAGACAAAGTGGAGACAACATGGAGAGGCAATTATTTTTCTTTTTAACTCTGTAAAGGTTAAGAAAGACAACGTGGACATTTCAATTCCTCCTTTGAAAGACATTATTCATAAATATATGGCTGCAAACACAAATTGGCCTAACAGACTGAGTGAGGGCAGAACATGGCAATAAAAGGTGTCCTGAGCTTGAAGCCATTGGATAAAAGAGGGTTGCAAGACGGAATGAACTTCCCTAAAGGGGGCACGAGATACTTCCATACAGATAAGAGCAAAGTCCAATTGCACCTACAGAATAAAGAATTCTGAACTTTCATTAGCAGCTAATTCTTTGAAATAGTGGCCTAAGGCTACTATGGCCAAATGCTGGGCTTCCTCTGGAACATTCTTGGCCATGATACACAAAATCTTCCCTCTCCTGGTGTGAAACCAAGGTGTGGTCACTTCTTTCTGCAGTTTCCACTGCCATATCACAAGGAATATTAATGGTAATGACAGCTACCAGGTTGAATGCCTGCACTTAGGTCCTCATATGCTAAGGAGCACATGTTTACTTTATCGCACATTGCTTCATCATTATTGTAATGTATTCTGTTTTTTACTTACAGATAAGATGGTATCTGATGCCCATAGCAATTGCTCTTGTGCATAAGCCAGTAAGAGATAGGATTTCAACCCCAAAACTGACATAAAGTCTTATAGGTGAAGAAGAAAGATTAAAACAATACTCCTCAGTCAGAAAGATAGAGATGTAATTGCCAAGTCATGGAAGAAGCCCAAGTGCCCATCGACCCATGAATGGATTAATAAATTGTGGTATATGTATACCATGAAATATTATGCAGCAGTAAAAAAAGTGGAGACTTTACCTCCTTTATGTTTACATGGATGGAGCTAGAAAATATTCTTCTTAGCAAAGTATCTCAGGAATGGAAAAAAAAGTGTCCAATGTATTCAGCACTACTGTGAAACCAATTTATAATAACTCACACTTGCTTATGAAAAATGAAATGCAACTTTAGGCTATGATGAAGGAGGGAAGGGGAGGGGGAGGGATAGTAGGTGATAGTAGGGGGACCACAACTATGGAGCACATTACAAGTACAAGTTGGTTCTATCATGTGTAGAACACAAATATCCTAATGCTATAAATGGGTAAATGATGTGAAAGCTATGCTGATTAGTACGATGTAAGCACACCAATCTGTACAAATAATCAACACACTGAAATGGGCATAAATGTATTTATGATCTATGTACAAAAGACTTAATTTAAAAAAAATAAAAAATAATAAAAAAAATAAATACTAGAAAGATAGAGATGTAATGTGATCAAACCCAAAGCAATGAAAAGCACTGTGAGTTTATTGCCAGAAAGAATATGAACCAGGTAACACATAGCATGGGAACCCTGAAGCCACTGGAATTAAAAACAGAAATTGCTTAACAATGCATCTAGAAGACTGTTTGGTATAAGTATATAAAGTTTCCTCAGTTGTTTGTTTTAAAGCTCCATAATTTTCATTGTGCAGATGTACACTTATTTATTTATTCATGAATATTGTTAATTAAAAAGAAAAACACACACAGCAAAAGAAAAGTCAAGCAATTCAAGAGACATTGTAATAAACAGTGGGCAACTTTCCTACTCCAAACAGTTTCACCCTCTTCCTGGAGGCCACCACTCTTAACAATTTCTTATATTTATACCTAGAAAATGTCCATGCATACATACTCACACATGTTACATGTCAGATACATGTTCTTTTTTTCAGTAAGTATACAGGACATGTGGGTGATTGTATATGCATGTATCATACTTATTTTATTAAAAATGGGAAACAATGTGTTGTTTATGATTTCATTTTTGCAATTTTTGTAATTTTACTTTATTGTAAAAGGACAAATAACAATTATATATCTTTGTGGGGCACAATGTAATACATGTATACATTGTGGCATGATAAATCAGGTCAATTAATATATCAATTACCTCAAATATTTATCATTTCTCAAATCAAATTGCATTAAAAACCTGAAACTATAAATATATTAAAAGAAAACATTTGGTGAATGCTCTAGGACATTGGTCTGAGCAATAATTTCTTAATAGCTCAAAAGCACAAGCAACCAAAGCAAAAATGGACAAATGGAATTAAATCAAACTAAAAAGCTTTTGCACAATGAAACAATCAACAAAGTGAAAAGACAGCCCACAGAATGAGGGAAAATATTTGCAATCTACCCAGTTGACAAAGAATTAATAACTAGAATGTATAAGGAACTCAAATGACTCAATGGTATAAAATCAAATAATCTGATTGAAAATAAGCAAAAGTGGGTGGCGCCTGTGGCTCAAGGAGTAGGGCGCCAGTCCCATATGCCGGAGGTGGTGGGTTCAAACCCGGCCCCGGCCAAAAAAAAAAAAAAAGAAAATAAGCAAAAGTTCTGAATAGAGAAAAGAAGACATACCAATGGCATACAAGTACATGAAAAACTGCTCAACAGCATTAAAATGTAAGTTAGTATGACAACTTTGGAGAACAGCATGAAGAATCCTCAAAAAACTAAGAATAGAACCATCATATGACCCCTAAATTCCACCGCTAGATATATATCCAAAAGAAAAGAAATCAATATATTAAAAAGATATCAGCACTCCATGTTTATTGCAACGTTACTCACAATAGCCAAGATTTGGAATCCACCTAAGTGTCTATCAATGGATGAATGGATATAGAAAATGTGGTCCATATAGACAACAAAATACTATTCAGCCATAAAAAAGAATGAAATCCTCTCATTCACAAAAACAAGGATAGACCTGGAGAAAATAGGTTAAGTGAAATAAACCAAGACCAGAAGGACACAGTTTGCATTTTCTCACTCATATGTAGGAGCTAAATATTAAAACAATGGATCTCCTGGAGATAGAGAGTAGAATGAATGATGGTCACTGGAGGCTGGGAAAGGTAGTGGAAATAAAGTGGGGGATGGTTAATGGGCAGCCAAAATATATTTAAAATATCCCCAGCACAACATGACTGTAGCCAACAAGAACTTGTTCTGTACTTTAAAATTGCTAAAACAGTGGAATTGGAACATTCCTAACACAAAGAACTGATAAATTCTTGAATTAATGGATGTCCTAATTACCCTGATTTGATTATTACACATCATATGCCTATATCAAAACATCACATGTATCCTGTAAATATATACAACTATTATATGCTCATAATAATTAAAGATAAAAATGAATAAAATCCTCTTTTGAAATATACATTATTATTAGCTCTAGGCACCATGCTGTGGAATAGATCACCGGAACTTATTCTAACAGTGACTTTGTATCTATTGATCAATGGCTCCCCCCTTCCCCAGCCACCCAACCCTCACCCCCTCCCAGCCCTAAGTAACCACTTCTTTCTATTTTTATGACTTCAACTTTTTAACATTCCACATTTAGGTGAGATCATATTTGCCTCTCTGTGCCTGGTTGTTTCATTTAAAATAATGTCCTCTAGGCTTACCCATATTGTCAAAAATGACAGAATTTCCTTTTTTTTTTTTTAAAGGCTGAATAGTATTCTATTGTGTGTATTTACCGTATTTTTTAATCCACTCATCCACTGATGAGCACTTAGGTTCCTTTCATATCCTGACTGTTGTACATAGTGCTGCAGTGAACCTGAGAGTGCAGACATTTCTCCAGATACTGATTTCAATTTGGGGGGTGGGTATGTACCCAGTAGTGGGAGTGCTGGATCATATGAGAATCCCACTTTTAGTTTTTTGAGGAACCTCCATACTGTATTCCAGAATGGCTGTACTAATTTACAATCCCACCAACAGCGTACAAGTGTTCCCTTTTCTCCACATCCTTCCAGACACGTTATCTTTTATCTTTTTGAGAGTAGCCAATCTTACAGGTGTGAAGTGATATTTCATTGTGATTTTTATATGCATTTTTCTGAGGATTAGAGACATTGGGCATTTTTCTATGTATCTGTTGGCCATTTTTATGTCTTCTTTGGAGAAATGAAAGCAAAAATAGACAAATGGGATTGCATCAAACTAAAAAACTTTTGCACAGCAAATTAAACAACAAAGTGAAGAGACAATCCACAAATTGGGAGAAAATATCAGCAAATCATACATCAGAGAAGGAGCTAATAATATCCATAATATACAATAGACTCAAACTACTTAATAACAGAATACAACCCTATTAAAAAATGGGTAAAGGACTTGCATAGGCATGTCTCAGAAGACTACTTGCTTTGTCTTGCCCTTTTGTTAATTGATGTATCTTGTAGAGTTTTCCATATTAGTGCGTGTTTCACATTCTTTGTAACATCTGCTTAGTGTTTCATTCTGTGAATACAATTTAATTCACTTAATAAGTCTACATTTAGTGAACATTGAGGTCACTTCCAGTCTTTTGTTGTTGACATAATGCAGTGAACATCCTTTCAGGTTATCTTTGAAAATATATAGAAAATATTAGCAGGTCAGGTTCCCAGAAATGTGATTATCAGATCCCAGGGATGTGCATTTAAGTAATTCATTTTATTTTTTAAAAATTTTCAATAGAAAATACATTTGTATGGTTCAAAAATTAATATACTACATCACAATAGACATTGAAAAGTATTGTGCCCTTTCCTGTCCCTGATCTTCACACTTTCTTTACACTCTATAAATAAAGACTTTATTAGTTTCTTGTGACTCCTTCCAGATTGTTCTTTATTCAGATGCAAGAAAAAGCAAGTATATATCTTCACTGCCCCTCTTTTTAACCCAACATACATACCATATAAATGGCTCTGTATCTTACATTTTTCACCTAATGTATCCTAGAGTTCTTGCTATGGCCTGGATGTGTTCCCCCACATTCTTATGTTGAAACCTGATCTCCAGTATGATGGTGTGGTCTTTGGGAGGTGATGAGGACATGAGGGTAGAGCACTCCAGAATGGCCTTAATGCCCTTATAAAAACAGATGTGAAAGAAATGCTTGCTCTGCTCTCTACCATGTGAGGATACAAGAAGACAGCTATCTGCAGATTGGGAAGTGGGCCCTGGCCAGACACCAGGTCTGCTGGCACCTTGATTTTGGACTTCCCAGCCTCCAGAACTGTGAGAAATAAATTTCTGCTACTCATAAGCCACCCAGTTTGTGGTATTTTGTTATAGCAGCCCTAACAGACTAAGCCAGATCTTTCATTGTAAGTACATAGGGATCATCCTCATTCTTTTTTACAGCTGTGTATGATTCCACAGTGTGGATATTCCTCAATTTAATTAGTGCCCTTTTGATGGACACTAAAGCTATTTCCAAATTTTTGCTATTGCAAACAATGATTAATTAATAAATATGTACATACCTCATTTTATACACATATGAATAGACGTAGGAAAATATATGTATCATGTGACCATTTATTAAAAAAATAGGGTAAAACAGAATTTTATATACATATGTGTATTGACTGGCAAGTATATAATAATTCCCTAGAGATATAAACAGAAAGCTAACCATCATATTCCCTGCTGGGAAGGATAGGAACTGAATGGAAGAGGGAACAAGGTGAGAAGGAGATTTTTCTTTGTATATTTTTTTTATATGTTTTATTATTTGAGTCATGTGAATTTACTACAATGCTATACAACTAATTTGAAAATTATGTAATATGTGTCAAAATCTGTTTACACTATGTTTAGATGAACTTATAAGGGTTTTTTTTTTTTTTTTCAACAGTCTGTTGGGACTTTCTTTAGCCTCTTGAAGCAAAATATGCTGCTCTTCCAAACTCATTCCTTAGTGCCCTACCTGGCTTGTAGAACAAGCATTAGCTTCAATGTCCATGAATTCTCTTCTCCGGATGGATAATATTGCTAGCATTATCCTCCTTTTCCCAAACCCTAAGAGTATTGGAAACTCTAGTTAACAGACTCTTCCTACATAATTAAATTAAGATAGGTAATGACTAGAATATACCCTTGCATTACACATTATCCAACATCAGGCGAGATGACCCATGGCTATGGGGAACTGCTGGGCAGCTTTGGTCTGTAATGCCCCACTCCTTGGGCTCCCATGTGACACCTCACTACAAACCACGTTATGCTCCAGGCCTCACAAGTGCCCTGGGGCAGGGGAGGTCCCTGGAGCTGCTCTCACTTTGGTTTCCTTCTCTGGACTGCTGCTTCTGTGAACATTCTCCTTCTAAGAGAAGTAATTACAGGGCAGGATAACTGATCCTGCCACCCAGACCTTCCAGAAAGGAAGCTGGAGCTACTTTGGTCATTGTCCTTTTAATGCTGCTCCTACTTCAACAGGTCATTCTAGAATAAGTGGGAAGTGTTGGAAAATTCAATCCATTACCCATTAATGTTTATTGATTATTTTTCTCCCTCCTCTCTTTTCTTTTTTCTCTCTTCTAAGAGGCTTTCCTATGACAATCAGGTCCCCAGAGGCTTCCCTGCCTCTCAGGTTGACAGCCCCTTCTTTATGTGTATTATAATTTGGTCACAGGTGTGACTTTATTGTATATTATATTACATCATACATACAAGATTATCTCTTTTTGGAATTAGAGCAAAAAATAAAAAGTTATTGCCTGTTTGAGAGGCAAATCCTAAGCTGAAATGACAATGAATCTAAGCTCCCACACTGCATCTCAGGCATTCATGAGTCAGGGATGGTGACTGCTTTTATTCTTTTTTCTTTTTTTTTTGCAGTTTTTGGCTGGGGCTGGGTTTGAACCCACCACCTCTGGCACCTGGGGCCAGCGCCCTACTCCTTTGAGTCACAGGCACCGCCTGACTGCTTTTTTTTTTTTTTTTGGTAGAGACAGAGTCTTACTTTATTGCCCTCGGTAGAGTGCTTTAGCATCACACAGCTCACAGTAACCTCCAACTTCCGCGCTTAGGCGATTCTCTTGCCTTAGCCTCCCGAGTAACTGGGACTACAGGCGCCCACCAGAGCACCCAGCTATTTTTATGTTGTTGTTGTTGTTGCAGTTTTGCTGGGGCTGGATTTGAACCCGCCACCCTTGTATATGGGGCCAGCGCCCTACCCACTGAGCCACAAGTGCCACCCCTGGTGACCGCTTTTTAACATATCCTTGTGCTGCAGGTTGAACTGTGGTCCCCCAAAGATATGATCAAAACCTAACCTCCAGAACTTGTGTATCAGCCTTGCTTGGAAGTAAAGTTCTTGCAGATACATGTACAATCAGGTTAAGGTGAGGCCTCTCGGGGTTAGGGTGGGCCCCAATCCAATGTGACTGGTGCTTCCTAAGAGGATGAAAATTTAGACACAGATGCAGAGGAAGACAGCCATGCTGAGATTGGAGTTACCCGCCCACAAGCCAAGAAACAGGAGATGAAAGAGAAGAGGATTCTCCCCCACAGGTTTTGGAAAAGCACGGCCCTTCAACACCTTGATTTTGAGCTTCTAGCCTCTAGAACTCTGAGAGGATTCATTTGCTTTCTTAAGCCACCCAGATAATGGTACTTTGTCACAGCAGCCACAGGAAACTAATGTGCCATGCATTTGATAATTTCTAAAAGCATCCTGCAAGTGCCCCTTCGGGACCTGTACGTATTCCCAGCCAAACCCAGAGGTCTCTCAAACATCTTCAGAGAAGCGGTCTGCTGCCTCAAAGGTGGGAGTTCAGCCTCATGTGCCCCAGGGCCAAGGGTAAGTGGCCCTTCTAGGACACCTCCTGGCATCATCTATGAACATTCCAGACCCTCTGCACTGAATAGGGCAAGCTCATGTCCCAGCAGTACCTAGACCATCATAGGTCTGGCTCCATATCAGGGTTCTACACAGGATCTCCCATGCCCCAGGAGCTTCCTGATCCTGTCCTGCCCTGAACACAGGCATTTGGAAGACCCGTCTTCCTTTGCTCCCTTCCACCTCATCCCACAAGGAGGCAAACCCGCCAGCTCTGTCCACGCAAGAGCCTTTGAGCTCTCTAGTGACTAAAAGCAGAAAAGGCCTGTTTGTAAAGCCATTGCCTGAAGAACACCTGGGGGATTTTGTGGCAGGTTCCTCCTTCAGATTTCCTTTCAGGTGATCGTGGATTTGGCAGTGGGGCATCAGGCTAATCCTCAAAAAACACAAATCAAAAAGCCCCGTTCTCCTGCCCCACAATTACATTATCCACTTACTCTCCGTGAGCCATTGATAAAAGGAAATCTACCGAGTGGGTACTCAACGGGTGGCCTTAAAATGTTTAAATTGCCACTTGAAGCAGGGCTGATGACAGGGGTGTGTGCAGGTGTGATTTGGGCAGACGAGGACAGACACACTTGTGCAGGGAGGGGCTGCTTAGAGCCCAGTGGTGGAGACGCCCGGTGGTTCACCTTTGCTCACTGCCCAGATGCTGAGGCAAAGCCTGGGTCAGTGTGTGGACTGAGGCTGCTCCTCAGGGAGATGTTGAAGATTTCTGCTCCACATGTCATGTGGTACCTCCTACCATCTGCTTCGGGATCACCAACAGACCCATTGACCTATCTGAAGAAAGCCCCTTATGGTAGTCTTAGAATGTTGAATGGCTCAGCTCACTTGTGGTCTAATCTTTCAGATACTGTTCTAAGCAATGGTCTCACTCTTTGGAACCAATTGTCTCTAATTTTCAGTTATATTCTCTTACTTTTCATCCGATGCTTTGATTATGTTTTCAGAACTTTGAGGGATGCCCATCCTTCTTGGGCTATCTCTACATTGGAAGGTTATTGCTGTGGACTCACTTATTTTTTCTCTAAATTTATTGAATATACATCTTCCTAAAATCTACTGCAGACATCTTTAAAATCCAGCATTCCCTTAGCACAGAGGGGCTCCAGAGCGAGAGGGCCACTCTCTCCCTGGGTGTCTTTGACTTTGGCTTCATCAGCCAACTCTTCCTTTTGGTTGTAATTAGATTTAGAAGATGTCCAAGGAGAGCTGAGGTTCCCCCTCTTTTCATCTCTTCTCTGTCTGGTTTGTACCCACAATGGGGAAGCATTTCCACTGTGGGAGGTGACAACTGCCCCGACCTTTCTATCTGATTGTTTTAGAAAAAAAATCATTGTCTTCTGTTAATATGATGGTCATGACATAAGTAAAATATCTAGAGGAGGTGTTTTAGCATGGGCTGCTATGATAGACTCAGTGGCTTATAAACAACAGAAATTTATGTCTCATAGTTCTGGAGGTTGGGAGTCAGAGATTGGGATGCCAGCATGGCTGTCTTTGGGTGAGGGCCCAAAATGAGAATGGCCCCCTTTTCATTGCATCCTCACATAGTGGAAAGAGGGTGGAAGAGCTCTGTGGCATCCCTTTCATAAGGGCACTGTTCCCTTAAGTGATCTAATCACTTCCTAAAGGCTCTAGCTCCTAATACCATCATAGTGGGGTCAGGATTTCCACATGGGAATTTGGGGGGCACAAACATTCAGCCCATCATAGGAGGATAATCTCTGGGTTAGGTAGTTGGCATGGTATTCCAGTGGTGGAATAGGGTTTCTTGCAATTATCTCTCTCAATGAAATTGTCTTTTATTTCTGGTCCTTCATGAAAAAGTTGTGATTTTTAAAAAGCTTTTTTTTCAGGAGCCACACAGCAAGTTGTACGTACTTTTGATAGTTTATTGCATTTTGTGCAGTTACAGATCATTATTAATCTCTAAAGAGTGGGGCGTACATGATCCAAATAACCCTGCTGTGCCCCAAAATTGTGCTTGCTGGAGCTCAGCCTTGAACCCAATCCCTCATGCAGGAGGCCACATGGTCTTCCTTGGTGTCGGGCATTGGGATCCACATGTCTTGTGAGGTAGGAAAGGTAGTCTACCTGCTATAATATAACCAGTAACCACCCAATCTCAGTGCTTAACTAAATAAAAGATGAATTTCTCACTTAGGACACAGCCCAGCATCAGCGACAGAACCCTGCCTGGGCCCATGGTCACTGAGTTCTCCCTGGTCACTGAGAATCCACTTCTTGGCCTTCCTTGGGCAAGGGGTGGCCATGCCACTGTTACAGCTGATGAGGGACATGGTGAGGCTGGGGGCTGTTGAGAGGCTTGTCCTCCTCCCTGATAAATGGAAAGCATTATCCACTCCACTGCCCCCCACTTCCAAGTCCTGGTAGGGATGCTGGCCTCAACATGCAATACTTTTTTTTTTTTCCTTTTTTTTTTCTATTGTTGGGGATTCATTGAGGGTACAATAAGCCAGTTACACTGATTACAATTGTTAGGTAAAGTCCCTCTTGCAATCATGTCTTGCCCCCATAAAGTGTGACACACACTAAGGCCCCACCCCCATCCCAACATGCAATACTTTTTGCCAAGATAATTTCAAAAGTTCTGAGCTGTCTCCTGCCTCCAGCCTCCTTCCCACTCCTGTCTTTACAGTCCCCAAATCATCTTTAAAAAATTCCTGTGAAAAGCCCAGCTTCTCTGGCCCATAGGATACCTCTGAATGCCTATGCTGAGGGCAGGGAACATGGTCTGTGAGACAGCCAGTTCCAAGGCGCATCTCAGGGTGAGAAGCCACTATACTGAGGGACAGCCAAGCAGAGGGGGAAGAAGCCCAGGACCCCGGAAGCCCAGAGCTACTGTCCCCTACCCTCCAGACCCTCTCATTGTGGACCTCCAGACTCCTCCTCACGGGAGACAATTAAGTCTCCTGCTGATGTTGCTGTCACCACCTGCCGATACCAAGTCTTCATGTCTTCACAATACAGCTGTCAGCCTTGGTTTCCTCCTTTCACTCAGTGGGGACCTCCAGCCATGCCCAGCTATGGAGACATTCTTGTGCCCTTTTGCCTACTTTATGCTCTTCCCACTGCCTGGAATGCTCTCCTCTGGCTCAGCAGATTTCTATTTATACCCCTCTTTCAAGATGCAGTTCTAATGGTCCCTCTTCCTTGAAGCTGCGTGAACTCCTTCTAGGCGCACAGTCTCCTGAGTGGGGTGCTTCGTTTCTACTCCATGGCAGGCTAGGTACACGTTTGCTGTGGCTATTTGCTTACATTCTGGTCTTCACGATGAGGAGCCACTTGAGCTCAGAGCAGAGTTTTACTTTTTTTCTAAGTTCCATGCACCCAGTAGAGTACATCATAGATCTAGTAAATGCACCCTGCTGGCGTGACCCACAGAGCCCACATCCTCAGTGACAGCACCTCTTCCCCGTGCCAGGAGCCCATCACTCTGCGAGCGAGGAGTGACCCCTTCTCTTAGCTTTTCTTCCCCTCCCAAGCTCTAGATCTGTGTTGTCTCATGAATCTCTAGAATGTTAGCACGAGAGCTTTTCTCACGTTGTTATAGCAATGGTTATTGAGTGAAATACAGAATTCTAGGAACAAATATACAGGGTGGACATAAAGTTTGTGTGCAATTTACTATGTTAAACTATTTTAAACTGCAAATGAACCTCATGTCCACCCTGTATTTGGGAAACACTGAGTTAAATAAAATGTAAACAAATCATTCACCTGGAGCTCTGTGCAGCTCACGGAGGCTAATGCAGTGGACATCTCTGAGAAGGGAACGAGGGGGGTAGTACTTCCCTCTGCTCCTCCCCCACCCACACTGTGGAACCCTTTAGGGCCTTCCCTTGGCCTTCGTTCTCTGGAACACACCGGAATACACTCCGATCTGGAACAAGCCCTTCATTCTGCGAGTGAGGATTTGCATCCTTGGATCACAGAGCCAGTTAGAAAGTGAGGCTGCCTGCCTCTCTGCTCAGAATCTCTCCATCCCATTCTGTGGCTCCATCTCGATCTTCTCTACCATTTTCTGGCCACACCACCAAGTTAGCCCTTTGCTTGTTGGTCATACACGCACTTAGGTCTAGAACTAAATTATAACTTTCTGAAAGGGAGGGGCCGTTTCAACACCCTTCTAGTCCTCTCGTGGTGCATAGAGTAAGGGATGTGGTCAACAACAAACTCATAGTGCAGAATGAACAATGAATGAAGGAAGGAGAGAGAAGAAAGTTTACCACACCGTTCTGAAAGGGAACATATCTCTTTGGGGATTAGAAGTGATACACCATGAATTTTTGTACTGCTAAAGAGGAAAATGACTTCACCATAGAACTTGCTTATCATCAATTGTAATTAAGCAGTGTTCTAATTTCAAGGGCATTAAAACAATAACAAATGTTTGTCTTACGATTAACGAATTACAGGAAAGAAATTTACTCCAAGCAAAACTCAGTTCTACAGACGTTCTCATTTCTCTGGGAACTCATTTCAAAATTGTCCGAAGCTGGGGAAGTGGGAAGGGAGTGGGAAGGAGGAAAGACTTGCTGCCACAGGGTTAAAGAAGAACAGCTAAGGAGGTTCTGCCAAGGGCCACAGTGGTGAGTGCCTTGAGGTTTTCGAGGGCGGTGGCCATTGTTGCTGGGCGGCCTCCAGCTGAAACCCAACAGGCAGGGCACACAAATGGCACCAATTAATCTGCGATTAGTAATGACATGTTTGCTTTGGACTGAAGGGATGCCATGTGGCTTCATTGCAGGGGTTGGGTTATCGTGAATGGAGAGAGGGGAGATATGTATCCTGGACACAGTCATGCCATGGCCTTGGGAGCCGTCCAAAAGGGTTCCAGGGTGTTTTTGGTAGTTCGGAGCATCTGGGTAAAGTCATTTTCTCCAAAGAAAGAGCAAAGCAGTAACTGCAGGTTATGATCCTATGGACCCAAGACTAACACTCACCTGCTAATGGTCACAGGGCCTTTCCAAGAAGCCCTGCCTGATTTATTGGAAGGAACTACAATGCTTTGGAGTTGGCCTGCTCATCTTCACATCAGTTACTATTTTTTTTTTTTTTTTTTTTTTGAAGGAAGGCTTCTTTCTCTGTGTAAACACTGGGGCTAGGGGAAGTCATTTCCCCACTTCCAGAACACAGTCTAAGTTCACAAGTTCAGCATTTCAAACCAGACCCATGCCCTTGGTGGTCAGGTTGGTTTTTCTTTGGCCAAACACAACCTTCCACACTTGGTGAGGGCAGCCGGGGGTGGAGGGCACTTACAGGGCTTATTAAAAAGGACACTAAAGTCTTTTGGGACAGAAAATAGCTCTTTCCAGAGAGACTTTCATGATTAGGTGCAAATGAATCTGAAACACATGGATCGAATTTCCTTGAAATTACACACAGTTTTAAAAATTAAGGGGGTAAAGGGAATGGCTTTTCTGGTAACCCCAAAACATATGAAGAAGAAATACATACACACTCTTTTTTTTTGCAGTTTTTGGCCAGGGCCTGGTTTGAACCTGCCACCTCCGGTATATGGGGCCAGTACCCTACCCCTTTGAGCCACAGGCGCTGCCCATACACACTCATGCAAACAAAAATTAAGCAAGCAGTGATGTCTGGGATCTTGTATTGGTACAGAACCTAGCTGAGCTTATCATTTCTTAGGGAAGGAGGCTGAGGCCTTCCCATTTTATCCCCAAAAAGGGAGACTGGGGGGCTGGAGAGCCTTCTCCCGCTGAGACACATTGCGATTTTGAAGAGGGAATAAGACAGCCAGAGAGAAAAGCCCATTTTCTGTCAGCTAAGCCTCTCCATTAGTTACCTTTACCTTTATGAATGCTGTTAAGGTTTGGGCTTTAACATACATAACTTTAAATCAGTAATACCCTTCACAGTCCCATGATTTGTTGGCTCCATATGTAACCTCCTGGCCCATTAAATTGGCTCCAACTCAAATCCTGTTGTTTCTCTACTTTTAGCTTTCTTTTTGTTGAAAAAGAAGGGGAAGGAGCAAGCAGAAGAAACAAGGAGAAGCTAGAGAAAGGAGGGGGGGAAATGGGATTCCTTCTACTGAAATTTCTAAATGTGGAACTCATTGTCAGTACTGGCTTTGAGGCAGAAAAAAAAATGGAGGGTTTAAATATTTGTTGAAGTCTGGGTTTTTCCCTGCACCCGTTCCCTCAATCCCCCATTCCCTCTTGTAAAATTAAAGCTGAAGCTAGTAGTTCATGTCTAGCTCTTGAAATGTCACCGGCCACACTGCTATTATTCTGATTTTCTGGGTGACGCCCGTCGGTTCCCTGCTGCAACTCAATTAGGCTAAGTTTGCTTCTCTCAGATCTGGTCTGACAGCTGCATCAAATTTGGGTTCACTGGGTTATTTATCGGGCCTGCTGATGTATAGTCGTATGATTTAGGAGTGCAAAAAGCCCTGGAATGCACCAAAAAAGCAATATATGCATTGTTATTATTATTAATAATAAAGATAAATGTCAGCCCCAAGTGACTCTGGTGGCCCTCGCCACTCCATTTAACATTTTAACGGTGGCATGTGGCCCCTGCATGGCACTTGGTTCTGTCTGGTACCTTCAAGGAGGCTAAGAAAAGGTTATTTGTCAAACACTAGGTTGGAGTGGAGGGGGGATATTTTCAAAGCTCTGGGTCAGACCAGCCCAGCTGCATTCCTGTCCCTGTCATTGAACAAGCTGAACTTTGTCACATTATTAAGCTGTCAGCAACGCCAGGGCGTTGTTTAGATTTCTGGTGGGAACTCCTCACACATGCTTGGGGCTCCGTGGGGATTTTATCAACACCATTGTAAAACATGCACAAATGAGCTGTGCGCCCGTTGCCCTGGGAAGACGGGCTCCCTCAGCCTCATCAGGCAGGAATGGAAATACCAGAGCTGGGCTCTTGTGCCACCCACAGCCATCCTCCCTGGTGCCCTTGGCAGACACCCACCGCACAGCAGGTCCCCTGCTGCCCCAGGCACTTCTTCCTGGGTGTGTATGGCTGGAAGCTCTGCCTTGGCTCCAGAGAGATCGGATGCTGAGCAGCCTGGAGGTCAGGTTCATGTGCCACTGATGGACTGAAGGGGAAGCCCACACGTAGCCCTTCAGCTTCCCTGTTTGTCCCTCTTTCCCCCTCAGTCCCAATTGTTTTCGTTTTTTAAAAATTTTTAATTAAAATTATAACTATATACATTTATGGGCTACAATGTGATTATTTGATATACAGTGTGGAATGCTTAAATCAAACTGATGAACATCTCCGTCACCTCACTTACTTATTTTTTGTGGTAAGACATTTAAAATGTACTTTTAGTTATTTTAAAACATGTCCTTGCATTGTGTGTGTTAGGTGATCAGTGGGAGAGGGGAGGGCATTTGGTGGGATCAGTACCGGTTCTTCTCTTACCCTTCAGATCCAAATGTTCTCATATTTTTATCTCTCCATGCCTGGAGCTGGGAAAGCTCCAGGTACTAGTTAGAGAAGTGGAATTGTCACAAATTATGGGGTGCACCGTCTCCATTAGGAAGGTCTGCAATCAGAGGGGACTGAAAGCAATAGCCATACTTCAAATTTTAGCTATCAGCAACCGGAGGCCAGGCAGGGGATTCAGGACCCAGTGCTTTGCAACAGCCTTCAGCACTCGCTTTTGTGAGAACAGTGAAGAGTGGGCGTACTTTTCTCACAAAACTGCCACTTCTGCATAGTGAACGTGGGGTGAAGCCAAAACACCTGTGATATTGGGGACATCTGCAGTGTAGTAGCAGGACTCCTTGGGTTTAGGACAGTAGTGTCCCCACTGTGGACAGCTCTGCCACCTGAAGGGAAGAAGCAAGCTCCCAGACACTTGGGATCTGTTAAAACACCAGGCTAGCAGTAAGCAGTGTGGGGAAAAACAAACAAACAAATAACCTGCCCCTTACTGGCTCTGTGACCTCAGGCCATGAGCTTCAGTAAATGGATATAAGAGCAGTATCTTGTGCCTTGTAGGCCAAGGAAGTGAGGATCAGCTGAGACAACGCAAATAACAAGGCTGAGCGTACTGCTGAAGACAGGAGACGGCCATCAGCTGGTGTTACCCTTAGCAGTCCCTTCGCAAAACAGTTGATCTCTTCTTCCTCTTACATCAGATCTCTGAATAGGAGGTAATGATGTAATAGGAGGACAAGAAACAACCTTCTCTGAACGGGTCACCCAGACACTCAGTTTACTGATAAGCACCTATCCTAATCTTAAGATATATTAGAAGAAAACTAATCACACAACCATCCTTAGAAATATATATATATATATTTTTTTTTTTTTGCAGTTTTTGGCCGGGGCTGGGTTTGAACCCGCCACCTCTGGCATATGGGGCTGGTGCCCTATTCCTTTGAGCCACAGGTGCTGCCCCCTTAGAGATAATTTTAACAGGCCTTTGTCCCATTAAAATTTATTTTGCATTAAGGAAACAAATAGGTGGGTAGATGGAACAATGAATGAATATATGGAAGATACGTATGAATAAGTAGGGAGGTAATATGCATGAAATACCTGGGTTAATACTGTAGATAAAGTATATTCATATTTTTTACACATACAAACATATGCACATAGATAGGTGATGGATGGATGGAATATATGTATGTTATGCGTATTGTGTATGTTAATACATATATTTTTATCTGTTTATACATATGGACATGTTTATACAGAGATGATGATCTATCCCAGATGATTCGCTGTCATTTGAAGTCTCACATCTGTGACACTCTGCTTTCAAAAGAAACCCAGGCCCAGACACTCCGTGGCCTAGCTCCTAGCTCCTTCTGCTCTGGCGTGCAGCTGCTCCAGGTCCAGCTCTGTCACCAACCCACTGTGTGAACTTGAATACACTCGATCCTCTCTCAATTAAAGAAGTTTCATTAATGACTCAGTCCTCTTCTAACGTCTATGATTCTTTTTCAATTTTCAGTGATCAGAAACAGAGCAAAGGAGTCAAGCCACTGTTGGGTCACAGGCCACTTGAGCTGGAACAATGCAGGCACAGTGACACACAGCTGAGCGACCAACACCTAAACAGAAACACATGGCCTTTCCCTGCCCTGTTCCACTGCACACAGCACGTGGGTGGTCCCCACAGGGAAGTGGAAAAGAACGTGTACCTGCTCAAAGGACTTTTTTCTACATAAGAAGAGCCCCAAATCTTTCTCCAGACCTCCCACTGCCAACAATTTGGTCTATCACCCTGCAAAGAACTCCTCTGGGAGGGGAAACTTCCCCTAACAAGGCCCCTTATTTCCACCCCTGGAGAGCTGGCTAACAACCTCATTAAGTGGAGCCCTTCCAGGCCTGTGGATGGATGTACTGGGCACGTCAGGTGGAAGCCACAGACCTCTCTTGAGACACACAAGGTATTATAATTCTCCTCCTTCAGCACATGTGGTGATAGATATCTCAGATGCTGCCACATTTTTTTTTTTTTTTTTTTTTTGTAGAGACAGAGTCTCACTTTCTGGCCCTCGGTAGAGTGCCGTGGCCTCACACAGCTCACAGCAACCTCCAACTCCTGGGCTTAAGCGATTCTCTTACCTCAGCCTCCTGAGTAGCTGGGACTACAGGCACCCGCCACAACGCCCGGCTATTTTTTGGTTGCAGTCTGGCTGGGGCCGGGTTTGAACCCGCCACCCTTGGTATATGGGGCCGGCGCCTTACCGACTGAGCCACAGGCGCCGCCTGCTACCATATTTGTTAACAAGCCAAGCCAAGGAAAGGCAGATGGCTGCCCTTGAACCTGAGAGACCAAGATGCTGAGATAGGTCACTGACATGTCATGCCTCGAACTTGGGATTTAGGTTAAGGAAAACTGAACTGCACCCTGGTTCTGCCTTCGTGTAACTCTTAGCAAGCCACCTCAGCTCAATCACCTCCTCAACCACTGAATAGGAATGATGACAATTAGACTGCGCTGCCTGCTTGTCGAAGGGTCCCTGGTGATCAAGAATAATAAGTGGAAATAAGGCTTTTAACAATAACTATGTACAAGAGGATGAAATAAAATAATACGTATAAAATTCTTGATACAAAGGCTGGCGTACATTAAGAGCTCAATAATTGCTATTATTACCATTGTCAGCATGCCTACCTTCTAGAAGTACCCTGTTTCCCCAAAAATAAGACAGTGTCTTATTTTAAGGTGTGCTCCCAAAGATGCGCTAGGTCTTATCTTTCCTGTAAGTAGGTCTTATTTTCGGAGGATGTCTTATTTTCAGGGAAACAGGGTAGTTAGCGCTGGATGCTGAGCATTAACTACATCAAAATGAATCATCAAAATGAATCATTTCATTTTGTCCTCACAAGTTGAAAGGGGATCTATCATTTTGCACATTTTACACACAAGTAATCCAAGGCTCAAGAGATGGATTGTTTTAGGTCTTTCTAGTCAGAGCTGAGACTCACACCCATACTCTCTAAGTCCAAAGCTGGAAGCTCTCACATTCCTAACTAAATGAAATAATATGCATGGAAGCACGATGCTGCTGGTAACCCTTATTATTGTTGTTTTACTAAAGACTCTGGCTTCCTAAGTATACACTCCACGGTTAGGGTGTGTCTGGCTGCATACAAGAGAACCTTTAGTGATCAGTGGCCCGTTCATGAAGGCATGAAATTATCTCACAGGAAAATAAGAATGGAGGGAGGTGGTTCTAGAACACCAGGAAGTCTGAACACCACGTACGGTCAGCATTTCCATGATTCTCTGGTCTTTTCTCATGGCAGCAAGATGGCTGCCACAGGCCTAAACATCATGTTTTCACACTGCAGCATCCCAAGAAGGAGGGTAGGGATGAAAAGTATTTTTCCTCATGTATCTCTGTCTTAGGTTGTTTTTGTTGCTATAACAGAATGCCTGAGACCAGGCGATTTATAATGAACAAAATATTTCTTACATTTCTGGAGGCTGGGAAGTCCAAGATCAAGGGCTGGGATCTGGAGGGAGCCTTCTTGCTGTGTCATCCCATGGCAGAAGGTGAGAAGGCAAGAAAGAGGAGAAGAAAAGGGGGCTAAACTCACCCTTTTATAAAAAACTTAATCTCACCTAGGAGAGCAAAGCCTAATCACCTAATAATGACCTAATGGTCTTTTGAAGAACTCACATCCTAATACAGTCACAATGGCAATTAAATTTCAATGTGAGTTTTGAAGGGGACAAATATTCAAGCCATAGCTATCTTCCCCCTCCCTTTTTTATTATGGAGAAAAATCTTTTCCAGATGCCTCTATCAGGGTTCCACTTATGTCTTATTAGCTAAATTGAGTCACACGTTCATCCCCTGGCAAAGGGAAAGGGAGTGCTTGTAATTAAATTAGAAAGGTCATATCCATATCCTGGGACAAGATTAGTATTGGAGTTCTCCTTAGCATAGGGAAAGGGGAAAAGGCTATTGAGTAGTTAACAATTCCTCCACATGGCATTCACCCCTCGCTCCCCTCTGCAGCCCCACCTTGAACTTCTCACCTGTTGGGCCCCACTCAGCCAGCCAGCCTCCTCATTACTGGAGCCACATGCCCCCTTCTGCACTTTCTTCTGGGTGTTCCCTTGTTTACAATCTTTCTCTTTAGACCTTTGACAATGACAATTCAATTCCACACTAAAATTCAGTTGCAATTCATATGTGTATTCTTTCCCCATAAGTTCAGTCCACACTGACATGTAGTATCACTTTTTATAAACTCAAAGTAATTAAGATTTGAAAGTGGAGTGGTCTAGCATGTTGTTTAAAAGCATGAACTCTAGAGCTGCCCTGCTGGGGTTTGGGTCCTGCCTGTACTATCTACTAGGTGTGTAATCCTGGGAAACTCATGTGGTCTTGCTGGGCCTCAAGTTTCTTCATCTGAAAAATGATATTAGTAATGGCACCTACCAGGCAGTGCCTGTGGCTCAAGCAGTAGGGCGCCAGCCCCATATACCAGAGGTGGTGGGTTCAAACCCAGCACCGGCCTAAAACTGCAAAAAAAAAAAAAAATAATAATAATGATGGCACCTACCTCGTAGGATTGTTCTAAGGGCTAAAAAGGTTAATATAAAGTAATTTTAGAGAAATATATGGTACAGAGTAATGTCATTCGTGTACTTTTTAAGATTTATTAAGTTATCCTTTTCATTAAATTATAGTAAAGGAGAAATAATAGATTGGGTGATTCATATGTCACTTTTATGAAAATTGAAGTCTAGAGAGTTTAACTTTTCTGACTTTTCTAAGATTATTAGTGAGGAATTGCATACTGTCGGAAGATCATTGAAATATGGACACTTTGTGAAGGTGGTGCTCCTGAGGAAATGCTGAAAAGTTTTGGAGCAAATGGATTAGGGTATCTGAAAGCCTGGGACTTTGCCACCACCATCAGAATGACTTCAGGACCCCATTTCAGATCTCCTGAATCAGGCTTCTAGGGATGAGGCTCAAATCTGCTGTTTGCACACACTGCCCAGATGACTTATGAGATGAAGATTGGTACCCGCTGCTGGAGGGGGTGCCATCTCCTTCAGACATAGGCTTACATGGAGAATCCCTCAACATGGAGAAGGAAGTCTCCAAGGGCCAAAGCAGACCTCTGTGGGTACATGAACATAGACTTAGACAGGAGGGCACATGATAAAAGGACCTCTTCTCTAGTTCAGAACTGTGTAGTATGTTAGAGACTGAGGAGTTTGCCAATGCTATGAATTTTTTTGAAGAACTCATGTTGAAGAACAAGGCAAAATGGAAGGAAGCCACTCTCTTGAGACTAAGCTCTCAATCCTGGGCATTTTATTTAGAGCGAATTCCATTTAAAATGTCACTGGGGAAGTCTGGACAACTCGGAGGACAAATGGCACAAGAGACTTAGTTATTAGTTCTCCATTGTTGTACAGTAAATTACCATAAACTTAGCCCCTTAGAGTAACACACAATACATTGTTATTAGTTTTCTATTGTTACGTAATAAACCACTATAAACTTAGCACAACACCACCACAACACACACAACACACATTTATTGTCTGACAGCTTCTGCCGGCCAGGGGTCTGGGGGTAGTTCAGCTGAGTCTGCTGCTTCAGGATGTCACCCAAAGTTGCACTCATGCTAGGACTGAGGACTCATCTAAAGGCTCGACAGAGGAAGAATCTTCTTCCCAGCTCACACTATTGTTGGCTGCATTCTGGTTTTCACAAGTAGTTGGACTGAGGACCTCAGCTCCTTGTTGGTTATTAGCCAAAGGCTACCCTCAGATCCTTGCCACATAGGCCCCCCAACATGGCAGTTCACCTTATCAAAGGCAGCAAAGGAGTCTCCCGGCAAGAAGAAAGTGAAGATTTTTTTTTTTTTTTGCAGTTTTTGGACAGGGCTGGGCTTGAACCTGCCACCTCCGGCATATGGTACTGGTACCCTACTCCTTTGAGCTACAGGTGCTGCCCAGAAAGTGAAGATTTTTTTTATCAACTAATCCACACTGCAGTGTTCCATTGATTAGAAGCAAGTTACTCAAGGGAACAGGGTCACACAAAGCCATGACTATCGGGACATGGGTAACAAGGGGAACCATTTGAGAGACTGCCTACCCTATATTGAAAAATTTCCCTCAGCCAAAGGGATGGAAGCCACTGAAGAGAACTGTGGAAGATGAAAATATTCGACATTAGCATGGTTATATTAAACCTCACAAATCATCTCTCAAATTATTTTATTAGCTAGTCATCTCAATATTTATTCATGAAATGGTATTGATAACTACCTAGAGTGAGATGCTTCCAGGAACATGAGAGGAATAAAAAAGGGGACTGCCCTCAAGATGTTTTGTTCTGAAAGAAGAGATAAATTACTGTAAAACCTGCAGTTAAATTCCTACTGCCAAAATTCTCACTCTGAAGCCACTTGTAGGAGCTAAAGCACAGGGTCTCCTTACAGCTACTATTAAATGCAAAAATAGAACCCAAGTGATATTTTAGCAAGATTTGGCTGATAGTCATGGAAAGGTATAAATGGAAACACAAACTCAGACATAGTGGCAGCTGGTTGGGGCAATGCTGTCCAGTCCCAGGAGTCTACAGAAGGGGCCCTCCATGACAAGGAGGGGGCTGTGGCAGAGAGAGCTGGAAGGGAGCAGGAAGGCAGCACCAAAGGACATTCCTCACCAACACTTCTGTCTGGGCTAGACTCAAGTTTCAGTCAATAAATGTTGGCAAAGAAAGGTGCTTGATAAAAAATGAAACCTTTTAGCCAACATCCACCACCTTCAAACATTGTTAATGGAAAAGGAAATAACAACAGTAAAATCGTTAATTGTGTTTATACATCCAACAAATATGTATTGAATGCGTACTCTGTGAGGAGCCTATGGGCTCTGTCCTCACTCCTGTGCAACTTGTTGGGGGGCCAAGCAGGATAACTGCACACCCACTTGTAATACAAGGGGAGAATCATTCATACGGGAGCCCTGCCAAGAAGGATAAAATATGGCCTCAATTCTCCTTGCATGGAGCTCTCCAGGAGGGAACAAAGAGAAAAGCCAGCCACACATTTGTAAAGTAGGAGCCTCAAGTGAAAAGTGCTTCTTGGAAAGAGAGCAAGAAGGGGTGAGGGGCGGGGGTTGAAGCAGCTTTGATAACAAAGCTGAAGGGACTGCTTCTTGTAGGGATTTTAACATGTTCACTGAACTCTGCTGGGTTGCAGAAACTGACATGCAAAGATGAACATACCATCTATTTGAGAGAAGGTGTGATGCTTGCCTCCCAGCGCCAGCCCCAGCCCGGGGACAGGTGCCAGCTCTGGGCTAGAGGATGGGAGGTAGAGGTCTCTAACTGAGGCTTCTGAGCAGAGTCAACTGTTTTATCTTCTCCAGAAATACACAGTTGAAGGAAGAGAGGAGAGAATGTTTGTCCTGAGCTACCTGATTTTTATTACATTTTAAGCTCAGAAATTTTTTATTAACACTACAGGTTTTCAGTTATGCAAACAGTCTAGTCAAAGCCACATCCACACAAACAAATCTACCCCATCATCCCTTAGAAAAACAGTATCCAGAACTCTACCTGATAGTCTTCCCACAATGAGTATATTCTGCCTAGCAGTGCCCGTAGCCAACAAGGTGTAATTACTAGCTTTCATTCTTTTGTCTAGGAAGTTTTATGCTAGCCATTTTAATTAATCATAAGAAATGTGGATTTTATCATGAAATAATAATAGAATAGCTACAAAGGCAGCCATATCAATTATTCTGGGAGGTAAGGGGAAAAAATTTCAGAAGGTAAAGCCTCATCCAAGGTGTGGGACTGAGCCAGTTAAGTTTCTAAGAGCACATGGTTCACAGGTAGTCCCTTCTTTCCAGTGTCTCCAGGAGTTACGGATCTCCTCAAAGACCACTTTGAGGCAAGCCCCACGCTCCCCCACAGCACCATACCTCTCTCCTCTCCTTTATGGCTGTACCTGAAGATTTGACTCAGTCAGAAAAGAAGGCCCAGCCCAGTGGTTTTCAACTGGTGTCTTGCGAAAAATTTTAAAGATTGTTCATTAAATTATTTTTGAAAGAAGTTCAAAGCACAATAAGTATCTTCTCTTTACTTTTTTTTTTTGGATCAACATAATTTAAGTGTGCCACGGAAGTTTAACTATTAGGTTCAAAGGCTGAACAATACTGACCTAGCCTTTACCTGAGCAGTTTCTCACTTAGTGGTGGGTATGAGACTGTGCTCATGATTCTCCTTTGTTTTTCCGATTCTATCCTGATTTTAATATGTGTGATCTTTACACCACCAGAGAACAAAGGTGGACATAACATGTCACCACTCACTGAGTTGAGTTTGTGCACTATTATGATTTGTGTTCTTTCGGGTTTCTAACTTTTATCTCTCCACCACCACAAGTAGTTTTTTTCTCTGGAACACAAGAACTCGACATTAAGAACCGTCAGGGTGTCATGGAGGGAGCAAGGGAGGGTGAAGGTGGGGAGGGAATACACACCTATCTCAAGTCTTCCTGCCACCTCAATGTTCTATTTGTGACCTGGACAACATCTATCAGATTCAAAAAAAAAAGTTAGAAAGAAAGGAAGCTCTGAATATTAGAATAAGAAGCTACTTAGGCTAGCCAGGTGTGGTCATCTGCCCTTGTAGTCCCAGTGACCGGGGAGGCTGAAGCAAGAAGATTGCTTGAGCCCAGAGCTTGAGGTCACTATGAACTATGATGATACCACCATTGCACTCTAGCCCTGATGACCGAGGGAGACTCTTTTTTTTTTTTTTTTTCAAATCAAACATTTTAAACTTTTTGAAAATGGAGCTACTTGGAGATCAGTGCTACAATTCAATTCACATATCTCAGAAGCCAAGACAGGTACACGATTTGCCCAAGTCACAACAGTCAGGGAGCACAGGTAGGATGTGCATATGTATCCTGAGCCTGGACTCTCTCTGTGCTGGGCTGGGCTGCCCCTGGGAAGTTCAAGCACCACGGAGGGACTCATGCACCAGACACATTCGTTCTCAGGCCTTTTGCAATGACCATTTGTATTTGAGTATATACAATCTCTATCCTGTCCTCCAGTGGGCTCTGTGACCCCATGATATGGCTGTCTCTGCTGTCCCTTCATATGGCCAGCCATCTCCTGGGCCCCAGTAGACAGATGCTTATACAACTGAATTGAGCTTTAATGGTAGAATGTCCACCCACTATTCTGTTGTAACTTTTCCTAGAGTAGTTTTAACACAACTTCTTAAAATACATACATATAGATGTGTGTATATATATACATATATATATAGAGAGAGAGAGAGCGAGAGAGAGAGAAACTAACAACAGTTAACAATACGAATCTGAACCTAAGGAAATGTGAATATTCAAAAGCAGAGAATATATCTTAGTGTACGGAGCAAAGCTGATCTGGAAATAATCTGGTTTTGATATGCCTCTAGTGTAACCCTTCGAATAGAAGAACTCACTATCTCTAATTTCTTTTGTTGCAATTTTCCAATAAAATCTGGCAGTGGCCCAAGTTCTCAGAGGACTAATAGGGATAAGAATGTCCCTGATTTTCCTTCAAAATGAGAAATCATTTCAACGTGAGGAGCCCAGCCACAACTGGCACAATCCCCACGGGTCTCTGGATTTCAGGAAAGGGAGTTGGGCCTCTCTTTGGCCATCCCAGCAGGCTCCCAGACTTATAATTATTCAGTCAGCAGCCCAGAATTGTGGCCTACTTAGTTTTCTCTAAAAGCACTTAAGGACAGTTTAATGAAAGGAAAGAGCAGCAGAGAAAGGGAAAAAAGGCTTTTTTTAGGAACCGAACAAAATATCATGTTTTCTTCTCTCTCTCTTTTTCCCCCCTTTTTGCAATATTTCTCCTCAGAGAAAATTATAGTGTTTAGGGCCAGCACTGTGCTCTGTATGTTTTGCTTATTACAGTGGTTAAATGAGAACCATGGGTGATGGAGTATCATTACAGCATTCTTGATACCCCTGATACATTTGTGCAAACATAGTTGCGGGCAGCGCGTGCGCAGTGATGGCCCGCTGTTGTCTGGAGAAGTTTCTCCTTGTCTTTGTTTATTTGCATAGCCTCTTGCTTTACTCGGGAATCCTTGAGTTTGTATTCCTTTCTACAGTTTCTGCCTTTTCAAACTACATTTTTCTTTAACTTATCTTCTCTCCCACCTCCCTCAGGCAGTGTTGAAATGTTTCCACGCCAAACAATTTGCAAAGGAAACGGTTCAAGTGAGAAAGGAAGTAAAATGGTGGCTGTAATCACCACGTAGGATGGCTGGTCATTACCACTCTGTTCCCCGTAGTTTCTATCTGTGTCTTTCTCTACTCTCTGTGTCTGCCAGTAGGAGTGCAGGAAGCACCCTCCTTCTCCTATACAGGAGGCCAGGGGCCAGGGGGCCAAAATATAAAAAATGAAGTCTCAGGAACATTGAATAGCAATGTTGTTCAGCGCTGAACTCAATGCTGTTGGGACACAAAGGAACACGCTCTTCACTCCACTCCATTCTATGCCCTAAAAATGGTGGAAATTCACTGAAAAGAAAGATATGAAATAGCAATAAGGGTGGGCAGGTCAGGGGTCAAAGAAATTTGGAGAAATGAGGGCTCTCTGAGGGCTGAAGAATGCTAGGAAGTCTCCAGGGATGATCTGGACTCCAAAGGAAGAATGGGGCCCTGGTGGGGTGGGGAGAAGAGTGATGAGGGGAACTTCTCAGACAGAGGACAGCGGGACATCAAAGTGGCTCAGCTCAGTTAAGTTCTCATCTACTATGGTCAAGACAGGAGGCTCGTTAGACTCTCCATAAGAAAGTATCCTAAAACAGCATTGCTAATATAGCATATTGGCTAATTTGCCTACTTTTTTTGGTACTGATAATGCATGTTTTGTGCATTTGAGCCCTCTTCTTAAAATGTGGTTTCTACTTGGATTGAACTGCCATTGGATTCTAACTGTTTGGGGACACAGAAACTTTGGGATTCCAAAAAAAGTTACAGACTCTCTTGCCAGAAAAATTAATGTAAATATAAAACTATACTTATAATTTCAGAACCCCTCTTGAAGTCACCTCATGAAGCCCAGGTTCAAATGCCTTGACTAAACTATCCTAGAAGACTGAGATTACCTTTGTTCATCCTAGTAGCCCAATAACTAAAACACAGTAGTTGGTCAAACAAGGTTGAGTTTATAATACAAGAATGAATTCTGTGTCCCTGTCCCTTTTTGGTCCCCAGGGATTTCCACCAATCTGGCCTTCTTGAGCCATGGACTCATGTCACCTGCTAAGCCTAGGTGCTCACACAGAAGACTCTCATAGGATCTTTCTGCTCCTCTCCTGGCATCCTAGTATAAGGACTTCTTATCATTTTATGTTGCCTGGGCATTCATTTTTAATACAAGTTGAACTTTCTCATATCAGAGGCAGGACTCAGTCAACCTTAAAACAGTCTCCAGTTCTCCACCATAGCCACATGGCTCAAGCAGGTAATCAGAAATAAGAGCTTACAGACATCTCTCCTGCCTCTCAGACTGGGTTCCCTGTTTCCTGCACTTCCCTTTGAGGACCATGCAGACATTTGCTTGCAGACTTAGAGATCTATGCTCTATTCCCCTGTACCTACTGCTGGCTGCCATGTGCTCTTTTCTCTCCACACCTCATTCTTCATTCCTCCTTCATGTGACCCAAGACGGAGGATGCCCTCCCAGCTCACTGCACCTGCCCAGATCTGGAAGTAAAAATCTTTAAATATGTTTCCAACTGTGGGACCCTGAGGAAAACACACCTGAACTGAGCGATGGTCAGGCAGGCATGAACGGGCCATGGATCAGGCAGGAGCCAAGTGGGCACCTGCCAGTATAAACACATTTTCCATGTGAGAAGACCCCTGATCTCCTGTCAGAGAGCTAGGGATTAGACTGTACCCCAGGTAAAAGAAGCATCCCCTGAAAGGCAGAGAGTAAACACCCTTGTCCCATTTCCTTTCATTTCCTGGTAGAGCAGGGCTGCTAGTTACCCTGACGCTCTGGTGCTGGAACTCCAACTTAGCTCTTAAAACACCTAGAACTTGTCATTTCTCTGAATCCACCCTCTTATTTGTTATTTGCCTACCTTGCATCTTCCTTCCTGAGAATTGAGCTTTGTTTGGCATCTAAAAGATGATAATCAACCAGTTAAAGAAACCTATATCAACATGTGAAAGAAGACAAATGGACAGGTCTCTCATTCCTCATGTCTCTTCTCCAGGTAAACTACATGCATCTTCATGGATGCTTTCTGGAAGCAGTGCTTCAATCTTATTTTTTAATCCTTAAGTGTCTCCCATGGGGAAACTTGAAGCCTAGTGGAATGGTATGTGTGTTCTTGGAAGGTGGGAGGAGAAGATTTTCTGGGCAGGGGCAACTCAAAGCTCCCTTCTGGTCACATTCTAAGTTTAAAAAATAATTATCCTAAATTTGGAAATAACATAAAGGCAACTGAGATCCCTTTCAGAGTCATTCTAGAGCATTGTCTGACAAGTCTTCCAAAGAGTCATCTGATTCTGTCCTGGGGATATTGTTTTTTGAACTTATTTAGTGTTGATTAAGAGCCCAGATGCTGTAAAGTTAGATGTTAAACTGTAGAAGATGGATTGCATGCCATTTTTATCTTGGAAAATGCAAGCACTTTCTGTCTCATAGAAAAGATAACCCTGAAGTTTACCGTTTGATTATCCTGTAGTTCACTAACTAGTTTTGTATTTAGTTTCTGTCATCTATTTCGGCAATCATTCTTTTTTGACTATCCATACTACAGTCTCCTGTATTCTCACCAGAACTTGTTATAGCATCTTTCAGGATTTCTGATCACTGGGTTTAATGAAGCTTTGACTCATGCTCTCTCCATAGTTGTACAGGAATTTTTATTTTCATTTTTTTGAAAACTATCAGCTGCATTTCAGCTAGAAACAGAGGCTAGTGTTGGAGGTATTTTAATACCCAGAGTGCTGTAGACCAGCCCTTCTAGGTTCAGCTGTGCACAGGAATCACCTGCAATCTTGGTAAGATACAGATTCTGACTTGGTAGTTCTAGAGAACTTCCCGCAAGCCTCCGTGGATGCCAATTCTGCTGGGCAATGGACAACACTACAGTGAGGCTGTGGAATGCAAACCATCTTCACAAAACCTCTCCGAATCTATGTCCCCGCCCTGTCCCCTGCTCCTCTATGGTCACAGAAGAACCCAATTATCCTGACTACCAAAGAACTGAGCTAAGTGGGGAGTTTCTGGGAACTGTCAGGGATGTTAATGTGTGTAGAGAGGTGTGGGTAGGAAGGTGGGGCACTGTAAAGGAAATGGAGTGGTTCATGCTCAACTGCAACTGTATGAGCATTAAATGTAATCAGAGAGAAACTCAATCTCCCCTCTGCAAAGGGAAGCATCCAACTTGGAGTGCTGCTCTCCAAGCAACACAGCCTCCACCCTCTCCTAACAGGCACCCACCCAGACTCTTCACCAGGGACCAATCCCCCCTGGAGCTGTCAAGTGCATGGGCAGTTCTCAACTTGTTGTTTTCTATGGCAAAGAGCTATCTGCACCTCCTTTAGGTAGATCCCCTTTGTTTTCAGTGGGCACGTTTCAACTCTTTGGTGACCTGGCTCTGCTCTGCTGCTTGCTTTTTTACATCATGGTGCACTAGCAGCTTTAATCCTTCACATTTCTTGAAAACACAGAGATCTCAGAGACTCCAAGAAACACACAACAATTGGTTTAGGTCCCTTCTACCCAAGGGTTTCTACCCAAAAAGAGAGGTGCACAGTCCCAGGGACGACAGAGAGCACAGGTTCTGGCTCTCAAAAGTCTGTTCCAAGGATAGGAAACCTGCAGCCTTCAAATTTCAAGATCATTCTTTTTTAAGCACTAAGGAGGCAAGAAAAGCTTCACTGAAGGACCAGGAAAGTCACAAGTTTGTTTAAGGTCCCCAGGATCCCCACCTCTGGTAGGCTGCAATGAGAAAGAGAATGAGTGAGAGAGAAGGAGAGAGAGAGAGGGGTAGAGATAGGGGACAGAGAGAGGAGGGAGGGAGGGACAGAGGGAGAGAGAGAAATGGCAAGAGAGCTAGTTCATTCTTTTATTATGAGAATAATTCTACCTTTTGGGAGTGTCACTAAGGTCTTCATGGAAGTGATATTCATGGTACATAACAGGTGTTTGCTTTCTTTTTGGTTTTATGTCCTCATTCAGTAAAATTAAAAGTTGACAATCTTGTGTCAATCTTCCAATTTGGGGGGGAAATTGTTCTATTCTGGAAAGCCACACACTCAAGACCAGCACTTTACTCTCAGGGCTGGCAGTGTAGAAGCAGGTGGCTTTCTGCTAAACACAGGGGAGCCCCTCTCCTCTGCCCATCACCAGTCTGCTGGGAGAGAAGTGCCCTGGCATAAACAGGTAAAAAAGCATCTTCCACAGCCATTTAATACAAAGTATGGAGACCAGGAATGAGTTGGAGTTTGAAACCCCAGGAATAAGCCTTGGTTTTGCCACTTCAAAAGTGCATGAACTTTTAGAGTTGCCAAGATAATAAAATCAGTAACATATATAAAGGGCTCTGTAAAACATGATATTAAAGAGCTGTTAAAAGATAATCTATTATTACAAAACCCCTCCCTTCTCCCCCTCTCCACATTTCTGCAAACAAATGAAGTGTTGGTGGGTGGATAGCTAAGATTTCTGATTCACTGGTATCCATTTTTGATGTGGGGACAGTTAAATAATCTTAGAAACAAGCAGTCTGATCTTCAATTATTCATTAGATTTTGTCAGTCTGGGGTCAGTCAGGGCATCAAGACCCATCTAGGCAATTTGAATGTGATTGACAATCACTGCTTTACAAAAACTGCGGTAGAGAAAAGATGTATAACCTAACTTGGTAGGTTTATCAAATGCTCTGACATCATTCATTTAACTCTAACAAAACTGAGTATTAACATTGCCAATCACGTCTAAAACACAGAGGTTCTAGAAATTAAATGACCAGCCACAGTCAGACCATCAGTAAGTGGACAGGACAGGGTGCTTCCCTTGTTCAGGCTGATTCAGAAGTCCTGCTGTTCACCTATCTTACACACATGCTCTCTGAGGACCAGTAAGGAGGCTTCATTCACTTGTAATAAGAGAAATTCTTTACATAGGGGATGTAGGTCTCAGATCATTCCAACTCTTAATATTTATTGAAAGTGTAACTTTGGGCTCATCCCTTCTGATAGGTCCTGTACAACTCACAGAAGATTTATAAAATCTCAATTTCCATGGAAGCAATTACAGAAAACAAACACAAAGTACTTTGCAACTATAAAAATCGTAATCATATGGTTTCTATCATGAACTTACTTATCATTAGCCAGAAGCAATCAATGGAATTCATCTTACTTTTTTCCTGTAAATTAAATGTGAATTAAATGTCACTTATTTTTCTTAGCGGTGCTGGAAAATGGAACTACTTGTACATAAAGAGTTAAATGAAATATTTTAATGCTATTTATGTTGAATGTTGGCTAACTTCTTGGACTAATATTGGACATTATCCCATCAGAGTACATTAGACATACATATGCATCTGTTACTGATGCTAAACATCTAATTGGGGGAGTGGAAATATAATATAATAAAGAGAATGTATACAGAAGGAAAACTGAACTCTAAAATGCTTTAAATTACAACATGATGCTTTCCACTTTATTTAATCAAGTCCTTTCTTATAACTCAGTTAAAATGAGAGGGAAGAGAAGAAAGAGAGGGAAAGTAATACTAAAATTTATTCCTAATTTTAACTCTGAAGTATACAATAATCATAGTGATTTGGTAAAATAGTTTGAAGTTTCCAAAGCAAAAAAAAAAAAAAAAAAAATAGATCTGTGTCTTTTTCCTGTAAGGCCTCTCTTAAAGAAGATAAATACAGAAACTTTACCTTAATCATTTTAATATTCTGACCTAGGAAAATTAAGGTGCTGGTAATATAAACATGTATCCTATAGAAATGGACATGGACACAGGTGGTGGATATGAATGACAAGAGTCAGTATCAGAAGATTCACCGGGGTTCTCAAAAACTGGTAGACAAATTAGACCAACTGAGCATTTCAATTACATCCCTTGAAGTGACCCATGTATAGACTCAAAAAACAATACCTGAAAGATATATTAGTCTACAATTGACTTCAAAATGGGAGGAAGAATTAGAAAATGAAATCTGTGCACTTAAAAAATATTTTGCCTTGTCCATCTAACAAGCCATGCCTCTTTCCTCCTTCAAAACCCTCCTCCCTCTAAGCCAGCAAAACAAGGCAGGAACCAGCAATGACTGTGCCTCACATGGCAGCAATGGAAGCTACAGGAACTCGCCATCAGGATGTCCCTGTCCTCAATGTGGGAAACTTCCAGCTCATGGCACATCTACTAGGACAGGGGTCAGTAAACTGCCCCTATTTTTCTAAATAAAGTTATATTGGAACACAGCCACACTGTTTGTTTATGGATTGTGTAGGGCCCCTTTGGCACTACAAGGGTAGAGTTGAGTGGTTGCAATCAAGACCACATTGCCACACCATAAAATATTTACTATCTAGCCCTTTACAGAGAAAGTTTGCTGACCCCTGTACTAGAAAGAGTTCTAGGCTTAAAGCATCGGAATTGGCATTTTAAAACTCCAGAGCTCTGGTTCTTAGTTCTTCTATAACCCCTGCATACCTGAAGGAAAAAATAAAAACAGGTTCTCTCTGTAATATCCCTGTAGTAAAGAGGCTCCAAGTACCCACATACATGAGGAAAGGATTTTCTATGGTGCTAGTGAAATTTAAGTTTCAGGGTTGCTCAAGGGCCTTGGGAGGGGCCCTAGTGATGTATTCTTATAGTTACCTGGTTTTGTAACATTTGAAAAAATAAGATCTAAATATCATTGTTTCTTTCCACCCCAACATTTCCCCCATTAGTCTTCTCCAGGTATTGAGTGGGGCTAAAATGCCTGTGGGAATTTTTAAGGACACACTAAACAGAAGTTGGGATGGGGAATTCAGGATACATCGAGTCTGGATTTAGTGCAGTGATTTTCAACTGGCGTATCATGGCATGCTGTATGCCATAAGAAGATCTTAGATGTGTCTTGAAAAATTTTTTAAATCATTAATTAAATGGTTTTCAAGAGAAGTTCAAAGCACAGTCGGTATATTCTTTTTTTAATCAACATAATTTAAGTGTGCCACAGAAGTTTAACAAGTGTACTGTGAGATAAAAAAGGTTGAAAAACACTGGTTTAGTAGGACATAGAGATATATACAGAGATAAGCATTTCATAGTTACTTCTTCATGTGGTTTAGTTATGCTAGTCCTCCCAAGGTAGGACTGACCACATAAAAATTCCTGCTACCTGTGCTCACCCATTTGGTGTTGCAAAGCAAAAGCACAGGCTGAGTAGTCTTAGCCCTGTACAAACATGTCCTGGGGTACCCATCCTTGAAAGTGCATGATAGTGGAGGAGAAAAAGCTTTTGCAATGTTTGTGAAGCCAAAAACCAGTCTATGGAAAAGTTTTCTAAGCCTTTCAGTTCATGTATGAAATATTAATATATTTTCCCAAATCTGACAACAGTCATAAAATGTTGAATGACACTATTAATTATAAGTTGTGATGCTGTACTGTATTATTGATTTAAAAACCTTAAAAAACGATGCTAAAGGAAAGATCAAGATATCTATTGCTATCTATAGAAAACATCACAACACTGTTCTTGTGTGAAGACCTAATCAGAATACACAGCCAACAAACTACATAGAAAAACTAGTACTACTGAGTGTGTCAAACTGTTCATGAATACAAAATATCATGCTGTTTTCTGGATTCTGTGATATTTGTGGTTAGTGCTTTAAAATTAGCAAGTTCTTGTGATTTGATTTTTACTCTAAAAAATCGTACCATAATTTTATGTCCTTTTTCATAAATAGGGTCCCCAAGTCATGTAAAATGCAGATCCACAAAACTTATTCTACTTATGTCCTTCCACACACTAACACATGATAAATTAAATTATACATGAACTTTATGGCCACACTGTATAATTAAAATAAACATTTCTTTATTTGTTTTCCTTTTTATAAAGCTGGTCATCATAACCCACTATATAGAGGCTGTGGTTTTAGTAATGGAGGGATTCACAGTTGAAAAACAGCCTTAATAATCTACACAAGTGAATTATGCATATAAGTGAATCCACTGCTAAATGGAGCGGGTCTCACCCAAGCTACCCTGCAGCCCGGTGGGATGGAAGCACACATCTCAGAACAAGACCAACCTGGGTCTGAACGCTGACTTCACCTTTTTGGCCCTGTGTATTCCTGGACACAATATCTAAGTGTCCTGATCCTCGGTTTCTTCAGCCATCAAACAGAGAAAACAGAACCAAGCAACTTCACGGGGTTGCTGTGCGGGTGAAATGAGGGGACCCGTGTTCAGGGCAGAGCCCAAACCTGGCATCTCTGACGCCGGCTGTTCCCTTCACTTCACCATCTGCGTCTCTTGGGAGCTACCAGCGGCTCACGCTCAGAGAACACAGCTGGCAAAGAGACATTCAGAGGAAAGCCTCTGTAATTAATGTCATATTCACTCAATTTCAAGTCTAGACAATATTTTTCTAAAACAATTGCTTCTGAGAGCCTGTAATAAAAACAGAACAATGTCAGTCATCAGAACTCTGAAAGGGGAGGATAAATACTGCCTGACAGATCCATTCTAACTTTGATCCGAAATTCCGCATCCCTCTGGGAGACTTGTAGTAAATGATTTCCACACTTCTCTGTGGCTGTCGGTCCTTGCTGTCCACAGCCCTGGGCTTCAGAAACGAAAGGCAGGAATGCAGGGGGAAGATGGCTTTCAGATCCTCCTTTCAAGGGTCCAGAAGGCTCAGTGAATGGGGCAGCAGATGTTGACTTCCCTACAGAGCTCACCATTCTAGATACAGAGTGAGCTGGCTAATCCCAAAGCTATGAGTAACGCAAAATCTCATACCCAGAGTATTTCTCCAATCAGTGTTCCAGGGGTCTGAAATCCCCATCCAGCTGCTACTTGGAATTGACCCTAGTGGCAGCCACCTATTGACCTGGAGCAGCAGAGGAAAAGGCAAAAGGGAGTTGCAATTTTCCTTGGTATTGGGCTTGGTGAAGGGGCTATCTACTCTCCCGTATCCCAACTCTACTCTTACCCCATCTCAGTCTTCCTCACTAGTTGAGAGTAGAGAATATGGAAGGTGCTGGCCACAGCCACCAGAATATCACGACTTGGACAGGGTGACATTTTGGTGGAACTCTATGCAAATGGCATCCTGGGAAATGGGCTGAGCTGCAATTCAGATACTGACAACTTTAATCTTCTGTCCAGAGAAGTTTCTTCCTATCTCCTGTCATAGAGAGAGAGACTCAACTATTACAGAAACAGACGGAAACACAGCGTCGACAAGAGGAAAGAGAGAGAGAGAGAGAGAGAGATCCACAGGTAGATCGGACAAGAAGCAGGAGACAGCGCTGAGGGGCCTTTGTTACCCTCCTGGGAGTAAACCAAAGGCTCTTTAGTAAACAGAATTTGGCAAAGAAGCTGGCAGACGTTCCCAGGAACTCAGGGCACGGCGTGGGGACAGACCACCCAGCAATCTGCCTCCTTCCCCAGATCCCGGCGTTTTGTCACCTGAAGGAGCTTTCTCAGTCAGTAGAGGCCCTGAGAGTGAGTCATTTGTTTCTGTCTCACTATCTGATTTCCATAGTTGACAGAGAACAAGCCTTCTGGAATCCAGAAGGAAAATCTGCATTCTGCCCTCCTCTCTTGTTCAGTAGCTAGTGACGTTTGGGATACACTAAGAAAGAGCAGCTTAACCCAAGGCAGCAGCCATCTCCACTCACCAGGCACCCCTCGACCAATTTTAAAGACCCTCTCCTTTCTCCAAAACAGGTCTTCCTCCTGCAATTTCTCCAACCTGATCAAAAATCCCTTTCTCCTTTGAGAGTATTCTCACCTAAGTGCAAAGAAGAATCTGCTTTAACTAAATCTTACTCAAGGGTAAGTGACTGATGATCTACCTCAACCCTCCTAGGGGTATTGACATTGAAAATAGGCAACTTAACACAAAAACAAACAAAAACCCTTGATGAATGGTGGCAAAGGGAAGGAGGAACTTCAGGAAGGGTAGGAGAGCTCTGAAGGTTGAGCTCGTCTCCCAGTGCGCCTTAAGTAGCATCAGCAACTGCTTACTTATCTAGAGCTAAAACTGCTTCACTTCCAGGAGCTGTACCTCTGCGTGTAGAAGCAACCTGATGCCTCTGTTCCCTGCCATTATACCTCACAAGGAGTCAGGGGCTACAAGACAGCGGTCCTCAGAGTGTGGGCCCCAGGCCAGCAGCATCCTGGGAGCATGTGAGAAATGCAACTCCTAGATCTGTCCCTAGACCTACTGCATCAGAGACTCTGCAGATGGGATCCAGAAACCTGATGCATCTGTTCCCTGCCATTATACCTCACAAGGAGTCAGGGGCTACAAGACAGTGGTCCTCAGAGTGTGGGCCCCAGGCCAGCAGCATAACCTGGGAGCTTGTTAGAAATGCAATTCCTAGATCTGTCCCTAGACCTACTGCATCAGAGACTCTGCAGATGGGATCCAGGAATCTGTGTTTCCACAAGCCCGTCAGGGAGTGCTAATGCTCGGTAAGACTGAGAACCACCTATACAGGTCTGATGAACGGGGAGGCTTCCTCTTCTACCAGCTTCAGCAACTCCGTTAACTTCTATGAACCTCAGTGTCCCTAAATATAAAATAATATGATTGGATTTAATCAGCATTCTATGGAAAACTGGTTTCATAGATGCTCTGTGAAAAAAAATTATTTTATTGCCAAATAATTCTGGGAAATTTCTATCTTAGATAATCATAATATACAGTAGATTAGTTTATTAAAGACCCCCAAATCCAACCATGAGTAAAGAAACATTTAACCTTATGTCTAGTTGTGTGCTTGCTGAAGACTTGTAAGCATAAATTCTCTTTATCACCTCCATTACCATTTAGAATAGGAGGGTTTATGTGATCACTGTGGTCTCCCCAGATCCAAACCGTAATATCCTACCTTAAAGGTCTATGTCATGTTGTTCCAGGTTAGCCACCTGGCTCAAGTCAGCCACCACATCTGTAAAACCAGCTACAGGGAGCATCTCAGCCCACATACAGCCTGTGTCCCACACCAGTGTTTACCTGCATGATGATTTATGCATGTTCATTGCTTTCGTTAGTGTTATACACTATCCTATGCTTACCTACCACCTATAGGAAAACAGAAGATGGAAAGAGCATTAACAGCTCTGAGGGCAGGAGGTAAGAAGAGTCAGGGACAGCAGGAAAAGTCAGGAAGGTGTCCTTGGATTGGGAGGGTGGTGCTGAGACAGAACAGCAGCAACTCGGTTGAGCAACTCGAAGAAATTGCCTAGTCCCCAGCCATGGGCAAGACTGCTGAGATCATTCACAACTTCTCATTTCTTTTTTTTTTTTTTTGTAGAGACAGAGTCTCACTTTTATGGCCCTTGGTAGAGTGCTGTGGCCTCACACAGCTCACAGCAACCTCCAACTCCTGGGCTTAAGCGATTCTCTTGCCTCAGTCTCCCGAGTAGCTGGGACTACAGGCGCCTGCCACAACGCCCGGCTATTTTTTGGTTGCAGTTTGGCCAGGGCCGGGTCCGAACCCACCACCCTCGGTATATGGGGCCGGCGCCCTACCGACTGAGCCACAGGCGCCGCCCAACTTCTCATTTCTTAATCTCCTCCCTATCTCAGAGGGCAGAGAAGATGAGGGCATGGAACACCCTGATCTGTGAAAGCAGGTGATGCCAATAATAAAAATTACTGGCCAGGTGTGGTGGTTCATGCCTGTAATCCCAGTAGTTTGGGAAGCCAAGGTAGGAGGATCAATTGAGGTTAGGAGTTTGAGACCAGCCTGGGTGACATAGCAAGACCTCTCCCTCTCCCTTTACAAAAAAAAAAAATTAAGCCAGGCATGGTGTTGTATGCCTGAATTCCTAAGTACTCAAGAAGCTGAGGCCAGGGGATCACTTGAGCCCAGGAGTTCAAAGTTGCAGTTGTCCTTTATCCTGCACAACACAGCCAGATCTTGTCTAAAAAAAAAAAAAAAAAAAAAAAATTACTAATAATCATTACAGTTTTCTGCAATTCACAAAATGTTTATGCATATATTCTTCCTCAATCTTTGCAACAGTAAAGCTAAGAAGTAAGGATTATTTTTATCTTCATTTTGTAAAGAAGAAAACTGGGAACTTTTCTCAATGCCCAATAGCAAGTAATTGAGGGTAAGTGGATTAGATATGAAGGTTCCTCCACCACCAAAAGCAAATAATCTGCTCTTGTAAATCAATTTCCATCCAAAATCCCCGCCTTGTTGTGTGCAATGCTGAACTAACTTCACACCATCCCACTGCAGCCCTGACAACAGACAATACCCACCTTGGGTAGCATAATGGTTAAGACATGGTTTCTAGAATTGATGATATGAGATGGACCCCAGCTCCTCATACCAGTTGTGTGATTTGGGGTTTTCTGAATTTATTCATGAAAGTGTTCAGCACAGTGTTTGGCATAGTAAGGGCTCCCTGAGTGTCAGCTAATAGACTCATCATTGGAAGAAGGCAGATCTTAGCTGAGCTCAGGCTCAGGGAATGACAGCAAGCACTAGAGTGACGGAGATTCACTAATTATGCTGAGACTCTGGAGGTATGTGATGTAAAGACACTGAACATGAGACTTGAGACTTTGGTAGGAATCTTCACTTTGCTGGTTAATTCTAGGTGCCCTTGAGCAAACAGCTAAAATGTTTGGTCTTCTCCTCTGCTTCTTGGGAGTTGTAATGACTCTGCCCTCTGAACAAGGCTTTTTGAATGTCACACAGGCCAGGCGTGACCATTTGGAGTAGACACTATTGATTGCAAACCTAAAAGCCACTAACCCCAACTTCTTGATAACTGAACCTCGATTTTGTTCAGGTAGGTCCCTCTTCCACATGGTCATGCACGTGGGGAGTTGCGTTCTTACTGGTCTAAGCTGCTCATGGTGCACCATTCTCTCTGCTTGTACTGGTGGGAGGGAGGGCAGGTCATGCCTTTCTCCCCACTGACAAGTGAGAGGAGGTCTCCTGGAGCTTAGGGGAAAGGTTTCCTTGCCTTTCAAAAGAGGAATAAGAAAGAAACAGTATCTTCTTCCCTGGGACACAGCCATGTTTAGATATGCTGCAGACATCTTGCTACCATACGGGGACATGCTTGAGCATAAAGGCAACACTCTGAGGATAGCAGACAGACAGAAGCAACCTGAGTCTTTGATAATGTCATTGAGCCACTTAATTAACTAACCTGAAATCTGCTCTGTCTCTGAAATTGCCATATGAAATAACGAGTGTATTCTTTGCTAAAAGCAGTGGACTCGGAGTATTGTGCTGCTTGTGGGTGATGTCCTGCTATAAAGTACTGACAAATACATATGTGTATATGTACATAGTTATATATAGCTATTATTTGTATTGAATGCTCCAAACTTTCTGCATAAGTGGGAGAATATTAGCACATTACCAGGAAAGCCAGAGTGAGTTATAGCACTTGAGTAACAAGGCATAGATCAGTGATGCTTTATTTGTAGATTCTAGGTAGGTACACCATGAAACTGAACTGAGATTCACAGCGTGTCTTCCTTTAATGACATTCAGAATTATGCCTCCCCCATTTTTTGTGTTCAACACATGATAAATACCTCAAAAAAAATAAAAAACAACATGCATGTGTGTATCCAACTGCATCAAATAATTTGGAAGTCACAAGTCCACTGCCTTTTTATTTTTTTAAGTGAAACGGAGAGATGCTGGCTGAACGAAGTGTTCCATTTTCAAATAGCACGCTTTATTTGGACAGACTAGATATGCCCTAATGATGGATATTCAATTTCATCCGAAAGGAAGATACATTAAAATGTAAGTAGTAAAAGTGCATATTCTTACTAAACTGAACACAGGGCAGAATTTTTTCTTCTAATAACTAACTATCCACTCTCACTGTTCTCTCTGGTTTGACAGCAAATGGTAAATGTCTTTGAAATTATTTAAAATGAAGGATTGTGTTGTTCTACATTTTGAATGGGGGAGGCAGACAGTTGTTCTTGGTAAGGAATCAGGATTATGTCACAGGGATATCTTGATCAGACATGTGACTCCCAGTAATGACAGAGACCACGCTTGCTCCTGGTACCTAGTAAGTTTTAAAGAACTAGAGCCCAATTTCCTAAACAGAAGATCCGAGCACCAGTGAAAGGTGGAAGTTTAATATTCTATGGAGACATTTGAGTGAAAAGTTATAATAAGTTGCTAGATAAATGTTGTATTCATTGGAAAAACATGTTTTTACAAAAATGTGTGATTTTGATAACTGTCCGTGATTAGCCACTGAGATTCATGATCTCTACATACTTTAAATGGAAGCATTATTATGAAGAGATTGAGACTGGGCATCCACTAAACTGCAATTACATCCCTAGCTCCTCCACTTACTAGCTACATAGTAGGTATTAGCCACAGGAAAGAAATTCAGCCTCTACTCCATAGCTTCCTTATTGGCCAAATGGCTGGTGACGATACTGCCTACCTTATAATGTGTCTGTGAGGACTGATGGGGATTATGCTTGGAAAATACTTGCCAAGGTGTCTGGCATATCAGTCCTTGTTAAAGTCACCTAAAATGTAATAAATAAATAACATGGGCCACAGCTTTTGAATTCCATCTGTGATGCTATAACCTAGTTCCAAATGACTAACTCCTGAATGATACGCATAGGAACTCCACTAACCAGATTTTTTGATTAACCAGGATACACATCTATTACTGTGCTTACCTTACTGTATCATCACTATCTGTTTGCAAATTTCTCTATAGTTCAAAAGTGAAGATCACAGGGGCGTGAATAATATTCACCTTTTTATCTTTGAAACACAGCCCAGCATTTGGCACACAGTAAGCACCTAATAAACATTTGTAAAATGAGTCAGTGAGTGAGTGAATTTTGCCTCGGGCCAGACCTGGTTTCTGTAAAATATTAATGATTGACAGGAAATCCATTGGCAGTGACTAAGACAAATCAAGATGAAGCCACTACAGAGAACTCTTTCCGAGGGCTAAAAGCTATAGGCTCCCATTGCTGGCTCTGCTGCCAGATGCAAACCACATTGTGTGGCAATTTACATTGTGTTCTTCTAACATCAAGAGATTCAAGACAGCCTGGCTCCTGCCATCTTATGAACAATTCTGTCCCAACACACTGGCTACTGTTCTCTCGATTGAATTGCATTTTTTTTTCCTGGATATCGATAAACAGCTGCAGAGTCAAATTAGTACTGTTTACTGTCAAATTACGATGGAAACTGATCCTTTCTGTTCTTTGTTTACAGCGCCTGTACTGCTTGTCCCAAACCTCCAGAGTAACTAAATGCGAGTAGACGACTTCTGACGGTGGATGCTATCCCAGATCAAACAGAAGGCAGATTTTGTTTGTCTTCTAAAATAAACTATCTTTTCAGGTTCATGGGCTCGGAACAACAGCTATCATATTTCGCCAGCTGTTTTTTATTCCTTTGCTAATTTTACAGCTTGGTCGTTTAGAAGGAGGGTTCTGTCTTTGTTCCATTCCTATGGTGCTGGTTCAGTGCCAGGGGAACAGAATATTCATAGAAGTTTAGGAAGCCAAGCTAGAGAGGAGAGTGTGTTTGTAATTTGGGAGCACGGATAATAGTGTTCTGAAAACTCATCACGAAATGAGAAGTGTTTATTGTCAAAACCCAAATGCTGTAGCAATCCTTAAATAGTAGAGTTGTAAAAATCCTGGTCCTATTACTTAACATTTATTTTCCTTCCTAGCTCTTCACTGTTTACATATTCATAAGCAGACCTGTGCTATCTCCCTCTAAGTTCTATTATTAAAATATTGAACAAGACAGAAATAGGTATCATGTCACTTAGGAACCATCAGCAGATTGATGGGATTCCACCAACCATTGCTCTGAGAACATGGCTATGCAACCTGTTTTAAAACCAGCCAAATGCATTAGTCTTTGGCTTACACTTTTCTATCTTGTTCATCAGCCTAATATGAAGAAGAATCCCACAAATTGACTCATTGATATCTAGATACTCTACTTGTGCTGCATTTTCTGAATGAGTCGAGCATTCCAGACAGCAAAGGGAGTGAGATTGTGCTGCCTTATAGAGGTCTCAGGGAACGGAGGCCACTCTGGAGGATCATCAGTACCCTATTTCATGCTTACAAACCAACTTTTCAATTGTTTGATCTAGAATCTCACCTAAGATACCCATCGCATTGATTGTTCTGGAGTTGGAACTTATCTTTTTATCCTTTTCAGAAATAAGACCAATAAGACTAATTTATTGTTCATTCCCCCAAAAGTCCATATCCATACACTATTTAATTCAATCTCCATGATAATTTTATAAGACAAGTACCACATCTCCACTTTGTAACTAAAGAAGTAGCACTTACAGAGATGAAGTCCGACAGCAAGAGTTGAAACCTGCTTGCCATCCCTAGTCTGAACTACCCCCATGGTCCTGACTTCCCCTCTCTGGAATTCAAAGCCTCAGCCTAGCTTCTAAGTCATCTCTGATGTGACTCTACCCTTGAATTTCAAATTACCACTCTTCCATTTGAAGCTTTTGCCAAACTAGGTACATGTCTGGTATCGTGCCATCCTGCCTCCATGTTCACACCATTCCCCAGTCCTTACCACATAGCCAGGTTCCAATTAAAATATCACAGTTCCCACACATCCTTCTCACACAAGCACACCCATATACACACAGAGCTATCACCCTGTCTGGTCAGTCATTTGACAGTGAAAAGAAAGCCTCCCTTGATGGGAGGACCTTAGGACATTTGGTCTTTAAGGCCAATGACCTTATAGTTACCATAGTTTTAGTTATTAAAAAATGACTATGGTTGAGTCAGACAAGCTCCTAAAATTTGGAAGTAATTTTAAGCTGAGGACTTGGATCTGGTACGACATGAAGTTCATCATCGTTGTCACCACTGACAACTACTGAGCACTCACTGTCCATTAAGCACTTGCTATGAACTTGTTCAGTGCTTATCTTATAAGCCAGAAAGAGGTGGTGAGCTTTTTCACTAAGTCAACACCACATTTTGTTTCTAGATTCTTTTTGATGTATGCACAGTCCAGGCCCAGTATAGAATTTCCAAGGACTCATGCTGGGTATAATCTAAAATTCTGGTTTGGTTCTGGTTCAGCATGGGGGTCTGGATTTCTTTCTTTCTTCAAATATTTCTTGAGCATGTGCTATGTGCCCAGAATTTTGGTGAACAAGAAAGACATGTTTCCTGCTCTCATGGATGGTTTTTCTAGGAATGCCAGAAGTTAGAAACATTCACCCCCAATTCATGATAAGGAGGATACCTGAGTACAAGACATGCCTCAGATGATAAGTATTTTGTAATGTTGGCCAAGCCTTTAAACGTCCCAGAGCCTCAGTTTCCTTATGCTAAGAAAGACAGAAGTTACCTGGAGAATCACAGCTTTTCATCAGAGACTATGATTTCTGAAGTTTCAAAAAGCGAAGTCATGCTGTGATTGGATGCCTTCCTACCCCCCATCTCAGCTTCCAGGCTAAAAGGTTTAGGCCTGAGTGGAAGGCATTTGCCACACTGTAAGCCCTTCCTCATTGGTGCTCATCGGAGTCATTCTCATGTGAGAATGCCCATGTCCCTCGTGGGCTTAATAGGTCCAGCCTGGCTGTTTGCTCAGTGTCACTCTGAATTAAAGCCTACCCCTTCTTAACTTGCATTGTTACTCTGTTTACTTTACCTAATAAGCGAATCATTTACTCCACAAAAAGCTCATTTTGGAGTTGAGAAAGGGAGATGTTGGTCCATCTTCCTGACCTAGTCCATTAACTAAATTACTCAGTGAGAGTGAATATATTCCTTGAGACAGAGGCCAGAGATGCAGAAATAAACAAGGTGCTGCTCTCCTCTCGCTGGACTGACCATGCCAGGGCAGTTGGACTGGGCTCCTCAGAGAAGGGAACCCAGGAATGCAATATCAATCCCATTATCTAGAGACACCACAGAGTCTCTGATTATTGGTCTCTGTTGACACACATTGTGTAGTTAAACTGGAAGCAGGTTTGAGTAAGGCAGCTGCAAGTCACAAGCATTTAAGCTATTTAAGCTGCCCTTAATTTTCACCCTCCTTTGCTTCCCACTTGAGCACATGACTTCCTTTGTTCAATGACATTTGGCCTCTGCCAATCTCAAAGCCATTTTGATTTTTCCTTCTCATCTGTGGTTTCAGGTGGTGGTGGTGGGGGTCTATCTTTTGCCTTTTTCTCATAATTAAAACATTTCATAAAACAACCAAGAAGTTGGCTAGGTGCAGTGGCTCATGCCTGTAATTCTAACACTCTGGGAAGCCAAGGCGGGAGGATCACTTGAGCTCAGGCGTTCGAGACCAGCCACAGCAAGAGTGAGGCTCTTTCTCTACTAAAAATAGAAAAATTAGCTGGGAATTGTGGTGGGTGTCTGTAGTCTCAGGTGGAAACAGGAAGATTGCTTGAGCCCAGGAGTTTGAAGTTGCAGTGAGGTAGGCTGACACAGCACTCTACTTCCCAGGGCAACAGAGTGAGACTCTGTCTCAAAAAGGAAACAACAAAAACAAAACCCAGAAAGTTGATGGGAAGCCTAGAGCTCTTGTACTACAAAGCAGAGGGGAAACCATGAAGTATGCAAAGAAATTTTTTAACACTGAGGACCAGCCATACGTTCTCCAATCTTCAATCTTCCTCTTCAGAAAATGGGGATGGTTGCTACTTCCAGCGATCTGGGGAAGATTTCGACCAGATACTATATAAAAAAATCACATAACACTCTGTCCTCTGTAGATTTATTCATGCATTCAACAATTAGTAAGTGCCCAGTCTGCTCTACATGGGAACAACATTAAAATCCCTGAAAAATATGAGAATTTTTTTCCAAACCTATTTGAAACCTACTTAAGAATGAATATATTTCAGTAAGTAACTCAGAGTTTAACCATCATTTCACTTGATAACACTTTTCTCTTTATCTGTCTCATCCCCAGCCCAAACTTTAGTATAGAGAAAACCTCTTTTCTCAGCCCCACCTCAGTTCCCTTCTCCACAAATCTTTTCTTTAGTCTAGAAAATCAGACCAAGAAAAGGTGTCTTGAGAAGAGACACAAATGGAAAAGAATGGATGGCTTTTGATTGACTTGGTTTCCAATAAAACCCCAAAGGACATTAAGTTAATTCAATCTCACAAACATCTAGTCTGTGCCTATTAGACATTCTGCTATGCAAAGTGACGGCTCAGAAAGAGCTGGGTTCTAGTCTTCTTTCTATCACTAATTGGCTCCCAAACATGGGCCAACTCCATTGCCCCTGTAGGCCTCCTCCTCTATAAAGGGGACTGGAGTAGGTGGTCTCTAATGACCCTTCCAGCACTAATGTTTCGGGATGTTAATGAGTACGGAAAGAGAACCCAAAACCAAGCTTCTGCAAAAGTGAGACAGCTTTGCCATTTCTATTCTTTATTTGACCACAGTCACTGAAATTATTTAGAACATATTTCCATGTTGAGGTCTAATTACAGAATTTTCTAATTTTATTCTTTGTTGTTGTTGCTATTTGAATCCAACTTGTTTTGTTCATTTCCTTGGGTGGAAACTTTTAGCACTGAGTGCATTTTTATGAGTGTCTTTAAAAAGAGAGAGTTAGATACAGTCCCTCTGCCTTGGTATGGAGTTCCCTGAAATTTACAGGAAAAGAAAGAATATCTAGTCACTTTGAATTTAGGTCAAACCCAATTTTAATATCCAAAGAATTTAATCAGAAGGCTGGAGTCTACATTACTATTTAAGATACCAGATTTGGCATGCATTCTATTTTGTTATGAAGGACCCTACCCATCTTGAGGCTAATGCGGTACATATTAGTATTCAAGACCTCAGGAAATCTCATTTTGGTTTAAATTTAACTCTCTGTATTCTAGCATTCGTTAGATAAAGAAATCCTGGCTTCATATGTAGTCTCGTAGATTATATCAGATTTATTTCCCTAGTTTAGAGTGATTCAAGAGTTAACACATACCAAAAGCAAATATGATAACATCTCTTTAATTCAAACTTCATTATTAGAATTTATGCACCTTGAGGGTACATAGGCCAATCTAAGCAAATAGTAATATAAATGACTCTTATGAAACATTTAATGTTCTTAAGAAGACATTGTTTTAAGTGCATTAAAAATATCTTTTGCATTAACTATACAAAGGTGCCAAATACAAATGATCCTAAATTAATCTCCAGAGTTGACACAGTAGCCCTTCTTCATACAATATCTATTTAGCCGTAATTTGTGGCACCATTTGTAATGCAAATTATCTTTCAAACATTCTACAGTTCTAGCTTTTTCCCTTTTGAGTGTATTGGTTCTTCAACTTAATAAAAATGTTTAATACTGCTACTGTATAATGTGCCCCATTGGAAAATGTGTTGTGTGTGATCATGGTGCAAAATTTGCATCATATGACTCACACAGGGGTAATGATGAAAGCATTTGTGGTGACAAGAATATTTGAGGTGAGTGTGGGTAAACACAGAGGGAAAACATGTCATCAAGGAACTGATCCAATTACCTTATTACCAGGCAAGCAAGCCCAGAAAGACAAACTGATTTAGCATCCAGTTTAGCAGGAAGGAAAGCAAGAATTAGAAAGCGTGGCTTTTGACTCTGGGTTCAAGCTTTTCCACTACCGTGATCTCCACTTCATGGAAGGAGCAGATCTCACTCCAGGCCCATCTTGCTCTCCCAGAAAATTATCTTATACCAGCCTCCCACCTTAACTTCAGACACCCACTGAATTTCTTATTTAAGGTACATTGAAAGCCTGCCTACGAAATTGTTCAGTTTACCCCCAAACCATGTCCTCTGCCTCCAGGACTTGTTTTTGTTCCAAAGCATCTGACTCATTGGTAGCCCCCACTACACCCAATTACTGCCGTGGGTGAGGGATATATGTATATATGTCTGTATCCTGCCGCATGATTTTGCCTGACCCTTCTGCCCTTTTCCACCTCCTGATCACGGTAAACCAAGAGTAAGTGAATATTTTAGGGAAAATGTACTGGGAGATCACCAAAGCAACCTGGATTTTCTTCAAGTTGAGTTCAAGAGCCACAGGCCGCAGTAACCTGATTCTTGAAATGTTCACCACTGATTCTGAAAGCTGTTTTCTTTCTGGTTTGTGATTTTCAATAAGATCCCAAACAACCAAAGGGTTGGGGGGTAGAGAGAAGAACAAGCAAAGAGAGAAAAAGCCCTAACCTTCCAAAACCAGATATTTATCACAGTTATTCACACAACGACCTCAAGGGAGGTCACCGCCACTTAGGAATTGGCGGTGTTGCTGCGGTGAGCACCAAACGGCATTTTCGGCCTAACAAACCAATTAGCCAGTGATCATATCCACTTCCGTGCTCCTTCCTGAATTTCTTAAACATGTGTTTATTGGAAGCCACCTCTTTTGCCACATAGACCTAGGCAACAAATCATCAACCCAGAAGAGCCCATGCTCCACAACAAACCACCAGCACACGTGGCAGCTGCCAGAGGGCGAGAGTGAGCGATAAGCCAGACTGCCCAATTTGGTTAAAAAAAAAAAGAAAGTAAGAAAAGAAAAGGAAAAAAATATATTTATACTGGCTAAGCAGTATATTCCAAAATGCAGTGATGGCACTTATTTGCAAAATGTTCTGAGATCTGTTACAGTTTTTAGAGGAAGCTTGCTGAGAGGGGGGCCGTCATCAGGGCAGGCTGGTTGGCTCCCAGGGAAGCAGTAGCTTGATGAAGTTACCGCAGTCCACAGTCTGGTCCTCAGCCTGGCAGGTCCAGCAGTTAGATTTAGTCTAACTAAAAGAAAGATCAGTTTCTTATGGACTGGTGTTTATGAACCAAACACATAAGGGACTGATGTATAAACCCAAAGACCAGTCTGTTAAGTAACAGCAGGGCTGACCCTCTTCAGGAGCCAGAATGCCCTCTCCTGTCCCATCCCTGTCTGGAATCCTCTACCTCAGACACTTGAGAAACCATCCTAAGAATCTGAAGGCCTCTAACCAGACAGCATCAACTCCACAAAAGCAAGACTTTTCAACCCAGATCAATATGTCTCTCTTCACTAAGCAGGCCTGGGTTACCCCTACACATTCCTGTCTCGCTATGACTTCAAGGCACCTGCTTCCCTCATTCTTTTCTAAAGCTCTTGGATCCCATAGGTTAATAGAGGCAGTGTTTGCAGTAGTTGAAGCCTGTCTCCCTTCAAAGGCTATATACTCATTCAGTCCCTTCAAAGATGTCCTTGGTATTTTCAGACAGTCTGGATTTCCTTCTGTGCTTTTGTTATTTATTTTTAACTGAGAAAATGAAGTGTGGCTACTGCTAACCATGACAGAGAGAGGAAGGAGGAAATTAGAGGGAAGAAGGTCTGTGCACGTTTAGAGGTAACAAGATGCTGCTGAATTAATTGCAGTGCTGGAGAGTACAGAGAATCTTGAGAATTAGCTTTTATTTTCAGCTAATACAACAAAAATAATAACAACAAAAGTCTACCTTTTAGATAACTAATCTTTCTAAAATACTTTGATTTCCTACATTAGTAATTAAAGTCTAATTATCGTGGCTGACCATTTCTTAGGTTATTGAATGTAGGATGACCATGGAATGTTACGGATATAGCTATAGTTTATATAAAAGATTGCTTTCAACCCTGTTTTTTTGCCCCCTAACACACACTGTTTTCTAATGACTTTTCCTTAAAATTTAGGGAAGACAAATTCTAGTTATATGATAATTACAAACAGTTAAGTTCATAATAGTTAAGATAATTATGAATAGTTAAATCTATTTAATTTGAATTGTACAAGGACAGAGATTCATAGAACATAATAATTTGTAGTTTGGGGGACTGTTGCGATCATATAATTCAACTGTCTCATTTCATAAATGAAGAAATGAACACCAGGAGGGGAGAAACTCCATAAGTAGCAGTCAATATGCAAATTACATCTAACTATAGGTCGAATGTTCTTTCTGCTTAGTGAGTACAAAATTAACAAATGACCAGGAAAGCTGTTACATTTGTAATGGGGAGAAGGGCACAGGGATGTCCTTGGGCCTCTCTGTGTCTATATTAAGACCTCAAATGCTGGGAGATTTTTAAACACCATCCACGCCAAAGCAATTTAAGAAACTTTTTCCTCCCCCTTGTAAACACCATGGCCTTAATGACTTAGGGGCAACTTAGGCAATGGGGTGACTTTTGGGGGCCTCTCTTCTCAGAATTGAGAGACACAAAGACATGGAACCAGATCCTTGTTTAGTGACAGAGCCCTGTCTATCCTGAGCATAGCTGGAGACCCTCCGTGGAGAGAATGGGAAAGATCTGACCTCCCCTGGGGGACAGGGCTCCGGACAGAGGCTGGGCGCGGAGCAAAGACTGCAGGGTACAAAGCAGACAGAAACTCGTCTTAGGGTACCATGAGGCTGGGCTGGGAAGTGAGGTTTGAGGCATCACAGCTAAAGGGATGAGGGAAGAGTTAGACGATTTGAGGGGAAAACACCTAGAGAGATGAGCAGAGATGAAGCGTTGCAGGAAGTAGGAGCCTACTAATGGTGGGAGCCACGGGGGACATCCTGGTGAATCTGACAGGATGTGGACAAGGGGACAAGGGGACAAGGGGAGAAGGGAACACTTTGGACACTGCAGATCAGAAAGGGACAGAGTTCCAAACACTTTTAACTCCATACCTAGTCCAGATCCAGGAGCCCAAGGCTAATATGGTTAGATTTTAAGACAAAAATAATGCAAAGTTATGCTACAAATAATAAATTTTGAGGCAAATTATATATGTAGTATGCTATAAATGTGAATTTTTACTTAGAATAAGGATAAATTGGGACATATTACCAAAGTTTTGAAAAGCCATCACAAACCACACACGTCACAAAATCAAAATAATTATCAGTTAACTCAGGCACACAATGCACTATTTTTCCTACAGTATATTTTGTGCATCACCTCTTTAGATGATAATCATTTTAAAGTATTATTTTCTATGCACAAAAAAGCAGTTTAGTTTTCTATTTTGGTTGATCAAAATTACTTTTTTGTTTTTGAGTATTTGGGGGTAATGGTTTTTTAATGAGGCATCTATGAGAACTAAATCTTCCACTTAAAACACTCGTAGATACCTGGTGATGAGAAGGATTCCCACAGCACATCTGGCGCCACACATTCATATCCTCACACAGTGCCAGTGCCATGTGCCTTTGGACACAGTGAAAGTGGGAGATGACTTGGCTCCTGCACCCTTACGTCAGGACAAGACCACATAGCAGAAATCCTCCAGTTCTCCTCATATCAGGATGGCTATGTTAGGCAGCAACACACCCGTGCATGGAAATGGTGACCAACTACCCTAGGACACCCTTCAAAACCTGACCTAACTAGTTTTCTCTTCAGCCAGATCCCCAAACAGCCCATAGCCACTCCAAGGTCACCTGGCCGTGTGAGGTATGTGATGGAGGGGAGGTGGGGGAGAATGGGTCTTAGCTGGTTGTGTTAAAATGGCTTACTTTTGCAAATTTTACAAAGACCCATGAGCACTGGGGCCCCTCCCTCCTTCCCGTGTAAGTGGTAGAGGGGAGTCCTGAAACGTCAGCCTCATCAGCTTCACAGTAAATCCAGACCTTAAATCTGGAAACACCAGACCCGCTAATAAAGCCCAATACCTGCCCCCATGCCCCAGGAGGCTGGGTCACCTGATGTCTGGACCAGGTTGTTGATCTTAGGCTTGTAGCCAGGGGATGGTGGTGGGGGTGGTCCCAGATAATCCTTAAAATGGATCCATATGTGGCTGGATTTGTCTTATTAAGTGGGGAGGAGGGTGAGGAACCAAGATCAGCAAACATCTATATCCAGGGGTTGAATAGCATCGTGGGGGAAGGAGAAGAAAGGACCGTCTGTGTCAGTGTGGGAAGCAGAAAGGGGGAAGGCAGATAGCAAGTGTCTGTCACACACACACACACCAGACAATCCCAAACTTGGGTCTGGGCACTACAAAGATAGGGCTTCAATGCAAAGCTGGAGGAGAGGATTTCTAAAGGACTCAGCAATCATGGGCACTCAGGTCATTACCTGGTCAAGCCTCAGGAGACTATGCAACAGTGTGGTGGTGGCTCTTCCCTGCCTGAGCAGAAAGCAGCATGGCTCTGGCAGGGTGAGGGCTGGCAGCTCTCGGGGAGGTGGCCCTGAGCATGGTCCATGGCATCCCCACAGCAGGTGCTAGAACAGGGATGGGACAACCTGCTTGAGAGACCATGCAAGGAGGGGACATTGTCAGGATGGGCCAGAGGTGAAGAGGCTGCCACACAGTGACCATGACTGGCACAAGTGACCTCCATCCATGACTCCCAACATGACTATGTAGCTCCGCAGAGGCCTGAGGCAAACCCAGTGAGGACCACACTGTTGCCCTTTGAGGCCAGGGAGATTCCAGGTCTGTTTCACAGACATCAGCACCTCAGCGGCTTTGTAAGAACCCCATCACAGCAATATTATTGGTCAGGTTGAGGAAAGGGATTGTGATCCTTTCCAGGGGTGGGAGGGTCGTGTTAGAAGGAGCTACTACTTACTCACTTGTCCCTTCACTCATTAAACATTTTTTGAGCTTCCACTATGTGCCACGCACTATTGTGGTGAAATAGAGAGTTCCAGCAGGTAGACTGCGGGTGGGACGGGGGTGGGCACGAGGAGGGTGCTGCTCCATTCTGTCAGCAGCAGTCGCACACTGCCGCTGGAGGCGGCATGCTTACTGGTCAAGGTCCTGCACTCTGGAGCCAACCTGACTTGGGCTTAAAGCCATAGCCACCCCTGAGCAGTTGTGAGGACTTAGGGAAGCCACTTAATCTGCTTGAGAGCCTGGTGCTGTGGCCCTTACCTGTAAAAGGGAATAATAACAAGACTTACTTCCAGGGCACGCAGGAGGATTAAAAGGTGCAGCCCACCTCAGTGTTCAGCACCATTCCTGGTGCACAAAAGGGCCTGGGAAGTGTGAGCTGTTCATATCCTATCCACACCGTTAGTCTCTGTTCTCCCCATCTGGAAGTCACCCTGTGGGGCAGAGCTGTGGGCCAGGTGAGCACGTGTGGGTGACAGAAAGTGCCGGGCTGCCAGAGCACACTCACAGCAGCTGTGGGGACTTGGCAGCCTACTCGCCCTCAGTAGGGAAGGAATGTGACAATGTTGCAGAGGAGACAGGAGCTGCACACGCGGGCACACAGAGGACACCTTCCAGAGCCTCTCGGAAGACTGGAGGAGGGCCGTGTGGGCGCGGCGAGGCTTCCTCTCGCCCTCGACAGGCCAGGGCTGGAGAACTGAGCTTTGCTGGAGGCTGGCAAACTGTGGAACAACAGAGGTACCCTCTCCTTATTAGGGAGGGAGGTGGCACTGACAGGGTTCCGAAGGATAAATAGGAGCTCATCTTGTAGGACACCAAACAGTTTAGGGAGCTGCCACCACCACCCTGTATGGGAAGGAGGAAGGAAGGGGACAAGAATGAAGCCAGAAAGTTAAGTTGCAGCCAATCAACTTAACTTTGAAAGCCTCCTGTACCAAACTCTAATCAGTCTTGCAGGTTTGGGGGACCCACTGGAACTTCATAAGCCAGAAATAGATAGAACAGTCAGGTATGTGTTTTATTAAGACCCCTCCCCCCACTAGGGCGGTGTGGGAAGCTGACTGTACAGGCGAGGGGCAGGAGATAGGGTGCTAGCAGTTATCAGAAAAGCCTCAATGTTAATGACACCTATGTGTGGAGTGATGCCAGCTGGGGAGTGAGGACACAGTTTTTTCTCTCTTTGCAAGTTTCCCAACCTCCTTTCTTGGCCCAGGGCAGGGACGTGCCCACAGGTCCTTGCGGGTGAGACTCCTGGTTTCCGGGGCTCCTAGTCTTAAGGACACATAGACCAGATTGGTGTTGGGGCTTTCTAGAAGTTCAGAACAAGTCTCCCCTGAAATATAGCTATGCTTTGGAGAAGAAAACTCATCCAAACTAAATAATATAATAGAATAATTTGTGTTCAGGCTATCTGTCTAATATCCTGGATGTCAGAGTCAGCTCGATGTGACCACCTGAGCCCCACACCGTGTTTGTCTGAGCAGAGTGGTTAAGACACACAGAACTGGTCTGAGAATGTTAAGAAATGTTTCTTTATCCCCAAGATGATTCTCTGTTACCAGAGGATTTGTCTGTTAGATGAAAAACAACTATGACCTAGGTTCAGTGACCCTTGCTATACAGATGACCAAAACATCAGAATGACACAGGGGTGGGAGGAAGATTAATGCCTTCTGGTGGACACATGGGCCCCGAAGCGCCCCCACCCCTGAGCTCTGCAGAGCCTTCCCAGCCAGTGTCACTCCTCAGCCCTGCTGGCTCCCTGCTGCCACTGAGCACTTGGTGCTCCTCCTTGCTTCCTACCTTCCTCCCTCCCTTCCTTCCTTCCTAACACCCCCAGCCACTGCCCAAAGGCTTTGTCCTCATTCGCCCATTCCTCCAGATTACTCTCCACGTCTCCCGCTGGTTTCCCCTAATCAGGCCAATCCTCACCCAAAATAACAGTAGTGATGAGGACGGTCACCCGTGCTCAACCCAGCGGGCAGCCACAATGAGCACTCATTCAACACGACCATGTGCCAGGGAGGACCATCTGGGTGGGGGCATGGCCGCGCACAGCTCAGACAGGGTGCCTGCCCTCACGGGGCTCCCCAGTGCTTCATATCCTCATAGGGACCATGGAAGCAGGCTGCTCTGTGCAATACAGACACTTACCCAAGGCTCAGCAGGCTAGAGCATCACCACCAAGGCCTTACTCGCAATGTTGGAGAGAACTTTCAATGCTGGTCAGTGCAATGCACACCGTCCAACACCATGACCCATGGGCCACTCTATAGAGCTGTAGCCAGCGCCATGTCAAACTGTAAATACCCACCATGTTTCTTATCATTTGATGTGTGACAGATTTGGCTCCTTAACTGAGGTTGCTTAAGGCAAGGGCCCAATCTTGTGTCATTATTTCCCATAACACCTGGTGCCATGCTGAGTCCATAATTCTTGGGGAGGAGGGCAAGGCCAGCCTTATCTGGTGCCCAAGCTCCACTATTTGTTTTTTACTTATAAATCCAGCAGCAGAGAGAGGGCCAGTGGGACTCCTGGATACTGCAACCCTCCAGGTCTCCCTGCGTATTTCCAGCCCTTCTGAGGCTGCAGAGGGCTAGCTAGTTCATTCACTACCCAGATCTTCTGTTCTATTGCTGCTGACTCATGCCATGTATGCTAAACACATTATGACTTCTTTTTTTAATCTCCCATGTAGATAGTGAATAACAACTATATCATAAGCCTCATGTCCGGTATTGTTCCGACACAAGGATTCTCAGGCAGCAGCAGTCTCATCTGGGGACCTGCTAGAAATGCAAAAGAAAGGGGACTCTGTGGAGGGGGCCCAGCAATCTATGTTTTAACAAGCGTCCAGGTGACTCTGCGTGCACCAAAGGTGAGAACCACAGGCCTAAAGGCTTTTCATGTATTAGCTGACTTCATTCTCACCCCATGAGAAAGGTTCTTATGTGAACTCCACTTTGCATCTGGGGGAACTGAGGTACAGAGAAGTTCGGTAAGGTGCAAAGTCACACAAGTAGGATTCAAACCCAGGCAAATGCGCTTACAGGCCCTCTGGGGAGGGGGAACTTGACTCCAGGGAGTTTGGGGATATCAGATGGTATTTACTTTACCTCCGGAAAAATATCTGGAGATGAGAGGCTGTGGGCACAAAATAGGGCTGCCCTGGGAGTTAGGTTGGGTGGGGACATGCCAGTTTTCCTGCTGGTTATATCAACCTGTGAACCGTGGCTGACCTCAAGGCAGGGAAGAACAACTTGACGAAAGGTCTGAAGGTGATGCTATAGAAAGAATCAGGTGCTGTCAAAATCATCCTCTGCCAAGTCCAGATCGTGTGATGACGTGCTACACTGAGAGCCCAACACAGTAATTTTCCAGCCTATACTTACCTCTGCCCAGTGAATGCTGCCACAGAAGGATGGCATCTCACTTGTCCTGTAACTGTAGAGCTATTTTATCCAAAGGCAGATGGCTGAGAGGGCAGAAAGTGCATCCAGGAAACCCCACCACAAGGCTTGCAGGCGCAGCTGGGGTCCTCCATCTGGGTTCCTGGGGGAGAGCTGAGCATGGCCACAGTGAGTGGAGCACGTTCCTGTGGCCGATACCATGCAATTTCCTTTGAATGTACACTTAAAGATTGTGCTAGCTCTGGAGACTGGGGCAGGAAAGGAGAAGAGACAGATAAACAGGCAAAAACAGACTACAGAGAGCTAAGCGGAGTGGGTAGAAAGAGACTTCATCTTTCTTCTCCCATGCTGGTCCATCTCCTGGCCTCTAGGAGAAGGGAGGAAACAGTACGGGAGAAGCACACCATGTGGGTAACTCTCCATGTGTCACCTTGCTCAGTCGTCACCACCACCTTTGAGGCAGGCATTATCATGGTACCCACTTTGGGGAAGATACAAAAGAACAAACTAGTCTGACACTTCCTTCTGTTTATCGCCAGCTCAATACTTTCTGTTAAGGCAAGTTATCTCAAGGAGTCTTGATTCTTTTTGTTATCAAACAAGTCCTCAGCTGTAACCATCAATAGTGTAGTGTTCAAAACAATCGTCACAGGCCTGTTTCATTCTTCCCCTCATCCTCGCACCTTGTTCCTGAACTTTGTTCTCTATTCTTATCTCAACAACACTTGGACTTGTCAAGTTGGTCAGTCCAGATGGGAATATTCATCGATAAGAACATGAAATGGCAACGTTGTTTGAGCTGGGGACAGAGAAGAATGCAAGTGTAAGTTCTCCAGCCCCTTCAAAATCCCACCATAACAATCCTCCACACCTGAGCTGTTGGGTCTCACATTCCTTCACTGAAGGAATATTTATTAATTTAAAAATGTTCAAAGTAAGCTCTGAAGTTCAAAGTGGTAGCTTGGGCCTGCTTTACTTCTCCTCTCTCCCTAGTCCCACTGAATGATTTATTTAATAATAAATAAATGCAAAAGAATAAATCCATAACAAACATGGAAGGGTCCCAGCAGCAGTTCAGAAAATTACAAATGTCTGGAACACAGAGCAGACAGGATCATATTGATAGATAAAGCTGAGCAGAAAAATTGACACCCCCAAAACACACAGGAAGAGAACTGGCCTGGAGGTGGAGCCGCCCTTCCTAGAGGAGCCCTGCTGGGCCCCCGAGGCAGCCTTGGAAAGAGGAGCAGGGACGGACCTGGCGGAATGAACTTAAGCCCTCCCCAAGTTACAGAGCCCCATCCTCCTCTTCAGACAGCAACTGGCTGCAATGGCATTTGCCTGTGCATAAAAAGAGAATTTGGGCTTGGCTTCTGAAACCTTCTCTCCCAAAGGTCCCCTGTTCAGTGACATTGGTTATATTGCTTGGTTCTGCAGCATATAATATTTTCATAATCACGATACCTTACATCATGTGTACTTTTCAGTTTTTCAAATAAACCTACAGACAAAACTCGGGAGATTCACAGTATACATGTTACAAACCTTGACAAGGCAGCAGTAAGTGAGGCAGCTGCAGAGGAGGGCTGCGGGGGAGGCGGAGTGGGCAGGGGAGCACAGGAGCACTGTGGCCTCAGGCAGTAGTCCCCCACGGCGAGCACCCACCTGTGTCAGGACTGCTCTGGGTGCAGGGAGCATCGAAGAACCAAATAGACATGCTCCACCCAGGGGCACCTTCATTCCAGACACAAGTCTATAGACACTGCCTAAAAGTTGGTGAATCATTGAGATGAGGGTTTAAGCATATTACTTAATACCTATAAAAGTAACCACAAGAATGACTGGAGATTATATCAGTACATACAAAAATCCACAGAAGACAAGAGAGTGTAAACGAGCTAAAAGTCTGCGTCATAGCAAGGGGTGAATGGACGCAGTATAAATTGAACAACTTCAAGAAACAGATGTAGGAGAAAATCATCTGGGTTTGTGATGGGAATCACCAGAAGTAAAAACTGACATGATTAAAGAGTTACATCCAGGATGTGAGCTCACGGCTGGGGACAGAGAATGACTCTCCAATAGCCCTGGATGCGTTTGTTCGTGTGCATGCATTCCTCCTATAAATAAATAGGTAAAATGATTTAAAAGACAGCTTTACATACCCTGGAAGATATATAAGGTAGATGCTTTCATTCTCATTTTATGCATGAAGAAACAGAAGCCAGCCCCTGATCGCATACTTGTGACTAGAAACCAGGTCCTCCTGACCACTGGCTTCAAATTCCCCCCTTACTACCCAGTGAGTCCTGGTCTCGTTGCTGTGAGCCTTGGGCAGCTCACTGTTCATCTTGAAAACAGGCAGAATCTGACTGCGAGGGCCTGTGCTGACCACCTAGCACAGGGACGGGTCATAAACAGGCCTTCAGAAATGTTCGTTTCTTTTCTTTACATTTTATTTTTTAACCCACCTCCAAATTGGAACATTAATACCATTTGTCCACCACGTTATCTTTCCTGTCATTTCACTTGAATTATCACTAATTTGGACTAAATTGATAACAATTCATTTCTGGCTACATCAAAGTTTGTCACAACTTAGCAAGGTAGAAAATGTCAAATGTAAAGCATTTGGCAGGAAGATGTGATTCTAGTTATGCACCCAAACAGTGGTCCAAAGGGGTGTTTGTGGGTGTGTGGTGTGAGGGGCACTGGGAGGAGTTTTGCCTTCATCCCCCAATGCTCCTCCTCCCTCACTGCACTGAGGTGTCACCGTTAGAGATACTCCTCTGGACTTTGAAGAATTTCACATTTCTCTGGTCCCTTATGAAAGTGCAAGTGTTGCAAACCCCCACCACTTGGAGGGGTGGCTGTCAGCTGAGAGGACAGTCTTCTGGGGATAGACCACTGGAGACAAGCATACAGGCACTGAAGGGGGAAGGCACCGGAGACAGTTCCCCCAGCTCCCCTGTTTCTTCTGCACATTGTGCCCACTGAGAGGCAAAACTTCCTCCCAGTGACCCTGGGTGACAAGTACGTAAGAGCTCATGTGCTCAAGTGGGTGCTCGGTGGACACCGGGTAACACTTCACAGGCATTCACACAGTTACTCCTCTTAACAATCCCATCAGGTTGTCACTATTGTTACTCCCATTTTACAGATGAAGAAACTGAGGCACAGAGAGGTAAAGTGTCATACCCAAGTCACACAGCTGTGCGACATGCACTAGATATGAGCCAGGCTGCTTGACTCCAGTGCTGAGCTCTGCACCACCACACTAAACACACTCCCCACACTAGTGACGCACACACATCCATATGCGTGCATGCGCACACATACACCCCAGGTGGACTTTCAAGGAACTCCTGCTTTTAAGGACCACTAGGTGCCAAATTCTGCCTTTTAGAGACAATAAGACCATGAATGCACTTTCTTTCTGATGTGAGAAAGCTTCCTTGATGCTAACACAGTAGACTAATCCTCTGTTGACCCAGAGGAAAGAACTAGAATGAAAGGACAGGACTAGGAGGCAGACAGTAGCTCAACATAAGCAACATTTATAAAGCAGGCACGTGTGTGCTATGATAGGGAATGAGCTCCCTGTCAGTGCAAGTGTTTTAGCTTTGGCAGCTGCAGTCCAGAAATGGCAAATGGTCTACATCCTGGGGGCAAGATTGGAAGAGATGAGAACCAAAGCCCCTCCCAGATCAGGCAGTCATCAAACATACTTGTCCAGGTCTGCCAGTGCAAAGTAGGCTGCTGAACCAAAAGGAAATGCATGACAGTCAGACCTGACCCAGCCTCACAGGAGTTTACAATGTGATTCTCAGATTTTCTAATATCATCTTCATAGAGTTTCTGAGAGGAATTTAATAAAGAACAGTGAGATTCATTCCTTTCATCTCCTAAGGGTAGGTCTGTTCTGACATGCTCAGTAACCCTTTCTCTTCTCTGTCTGCTTCTGGAGAGTGCTATGAGGATTTTGACTTCTAGGAAGGAAGGAAGGAAGGAAGGAAGGAAGGAAGGAAGGAAGGAGGGAGGGAGGGAGGGAGGGAGGGAGGGAGGGAGGGAGGGAAGGAAGGAAGGAAGGAAGGAAGGAAGGAAGGAAGGAAGGAAGGAAGGAAGGAAGGAAGGAAGGAAGGAAGGAAACGTATGTTTGGTATGTTTTACATCTTTGTCTCTGCAGAGGAAATGCTCTGTGTTACTGTAAATAATAATTTGCAGGTCACTGAAGTTTTTAAATGTCCCCAGAGCTTTTTCTCACTTCCCTCCAGACTCTCATAATTACTATTGCTCTGAACTCAGGGGGCAAGAAGCATATTTCTCTGTCCAGGAAATAACAGCAGCGTGGTACCCTCTTCTCACTTCGGGGAAAGCCTGCATGTCTGTGTATGGAGCCTGTCCAGAGCCCCCGTGAGACCTGTTCATGCACTTGCACAGAAATAGCCACATGGGAATGCAGCAAACGGTCACCCAAAAGACCTAAGGCTGAGGGTCATGATACCTGAGGTCTAAAGCTGGCTCTATCACCAGCTGTGTGACCTTGGACAGGTCACAAAACCTTCATCTGCAAAGCTGAGAACATAGCACTTACCATGACTAATAAATACTGCTGTTATGAGAATTTGTTTCTTTAGTCACTAGCTCACTGAAGCATTTGTGGATCATCACTAAGGACCAGGCAGTGCTGTCATCTTCAGGGGTGCAACAGTAAACAAAACAGGCAAAACTCTCCCTCTCCCTGGAGTTCCACTAAGGGAAGCAGATATGTAAATGTGTAAGCAAAACTCAAAGGATTTCTAAGGGCTTTGGCAAAAAGCAATGCAGGGAAGGGGCAAAGGGAGTACTGGGGAGAAAAAGAGAGTCATCTCTAAGAGGGTGCCCTTGGGACATAGGCCCCAAGCTGAGAGAGCAGTTGGGTAAGAGCATTTCAGGTGGTGGGAGCAGCAAGTGCAAAGGCCCTAAGACAAGGCGAGCCTGGTGTTCAAAGAATAGCAAGGCCAGAGTGGCTTTCGCAGAGTAGCCAGGAGAGATGCAGTCACTCTGAACTCAGAGGCACGTGGAACCAGACAGAATAGGCTTTGCGAGGCTTTTGACTTTTACTCTCAGTGAGACATGATCCACTGGAGAATTTTGAGCAAAGATAGGATCTAACTTGAGTTTTTAAAGAATTTCTCCAGCTGCTGTGTTTAGAAAAGAAGAATCAAATGAAATTATAGGTGTTTTGAAAAACACAAAGTACAACATGAAAATGAAAGACAGTAAAAATTCAGTAATCCAGTGCTACCCCCCACCCCCGCCCCAGTAAAAAGTGGTTCTGGAGATCAAATGTGGTGAATTAAATATGGCCACACATTCATTGTCACTTTCTCCATTGAGAGGTCAAGTTCATTTCCCCTTCCCTTGAATCTGGTTGGTACTGAAACTGCTTATTAAATAAGATATGGCAGGAGTAATGCTGTGACAGATCTAGGTTCAGCCTTTTATAGGAAGGGTAGTTTCCTCTCTTTCTCTGTTGGAATCTTTAGCCTTGGGACTGCTCCCCTTGGAACCCAGCTATTGGGCTGTGAGGAACCGAAGTCATATGGACAGGCCACACACAGGCACTCTGTGTGGCAACCCCACAAGGGTTCCAGATAGCTACCACCATCTGGTGCCTTAACATGGCTGATGGCGCCATCAGCCATGTTAAGGCACCATCTCAAGCTATTCCATTCTGGAGAGCTCCCACATCATGGTAGCCCCAGCCATCATTCTTTGGAGCAGAAGAACCTCCCAGCTGAGCCCATTTCACCCATAGAATCATGAGACATAGTAAAATAGCCATTAAAGCCACTATATTTGGGGGATATTTTGTTATGCAATGATAGATAACCAAAATTTAAGGTGTTTTAGAGAGCTTAGAGTCTACCCAATTAAGTATCAAACTTGAAAAGGAAAAATATTAATCATAACAAATGGAAAACTTTCTAAAATACCGTATACATATTTCCCTTCTTTCTTAAACGGAGTTCTCCCACATTGATTAACTTTTTCTTGGTAATTCAAATTTATCAATGTGACCATAACTGTATGTTTGTCTTGCTTTTATGACACAAAGATACCCTAAGGACTTATTGAAATAACTGGGGCTTTTTTCCCGGTACTAACTGATTCTGTGCCTATTTTCTTCCTTTAACTTTTTAAAAAATTTATCCCTCCTCGTTATTTATTTTTTGTTTGTGCCTGTTTATGTCAGCTCCTCCTCATGCCTCTACTAATTTGTTCTTTGTATTTTGAGTAGAAACTTTTCATAGTGATTTGAAACATATGCATAAATGAGCTTGGGGTATGGGCCTGATTCTATAAAAGGGTATGACTTTGTGTCTGTGAATTTTCTGACAGCTGTTTTGCTTATGACCTGGTACTTCACAATATTCCTTATGAATAAGGCTGCTGAATAACTGGATTTGGGATGGGGAAGAATTTTTATATTATTACTACAAGTATAATTAGATGCTCATTCATAGAAGCCTAGAGCTTGAAAAAAAAATAAAAACAACCTTCCAAAGATGTTTAAGTTCTACTCCCTCAATTTATGCATGAGATCTAGAATATATGTTTGACTGTTAGTAATAGAACAGGACTAGAACCCAGGCCTCCACCTTGTAGGCCAGTATTCTTCTATTAGATCCTTCTGAGCACAATTCTGCCTTGTGACCTACAAATTTCTAGTGATAAGAGGGAGCCTGACAAATAAATTCCTATGAGAGCTCATGAAGGGCAGGAGAAATGCTTTGGTCAGTTGTGCCTCTTACAGCCATATGACAGTGGGCAAGTTGTTTGGGTGATCTGAGATGAATTTATTCAGGATAGCAAGTTACACTGTCCAGCATTGTTATATAAACTAAACAACACATGCTGAGTACCTAGTGTGTTGTCTGGCACTCAATTATTCTTTACTCTGTGTGTTAGTCTTTGCCCTAACACACAGAGTATAAGGTTCTCTATATGTTTGGATTGAAGCCTATACCAACCTTTCCTTCTCCCTGTAACCTTAACTACTTAGTTGAAATATTCCACCTTTAGATTCTCCCCTCTGGAAATGGCATTGCAAAGGTTATCTGGTGAAGGCTTCTAAGATATGTACAAGGTCTGACAATTAAGTTCATGAACTTTCCACTGTGTGCTTACATTGGTAGCACTGTACAAACAACTCCATAAGGTCTCATAACCTTGATATATCAGTGTCTCACAACTGTGTTCATGTTAATGTGTGGCAGCGTCTTGTTGAGTGGTGTTCATTATTGTTGTCATGTGTTTTTGTGTGCCTTCACGAGAAATCAGAAGCTTGAATTAGAGCAATGAACAAACATTTGTAAATTTCTTATTAAACTTTCTTAGAGTGAAATAAGAGACATGCTAGTCTGTCTCTTATTATGGGGATAATTCCATGAAGAAATATATAAATATATAAATGGATTAAATGTTTTTCTGAGGGAAGAGAAAGTGTCAGTGATGAAGAGGGTTCAGGGTGGCCAGTAACTTGCAGAACTGAAAAAAAAAATTGAAAACATTTCTCTAACTATGCATCAAAATTGTTGACTAATTGTGAGAAGCATAGCAGACCAAGTAAACATCAATAGAAAAACAATTAGGAAAATCTTGGTCAAAAATTCATGACTTTTGTATCATGACAACACACCAACTTACATGGTATTATCTATGAGGGAGTTTTTAGTCAGTAAACAAATACAATTATCTGTTGGAACACCCTCCCTACTCACCTGATCTGGCCCCTAGTGACATTGTTCTTTACCTGAAGATAAAGGAAATATTGAAAGAAAGACATTTTGATGACATTCAGGACATCAAAAGTAATATGATGACAGCTTTAATGGCCATGCTAGAAAAAAAGAGTTCCAAAATTGCATTAAAGGATGGACTAGGCCCTGGCATTAGTTTATAGCTTCCCAAGGGGTGTACTTTGAAGATGACCATAGTGATATTCAGCAATGAGGTATGTAACACTTTTTCTAGGATGAGTTCATGAACTTAATTGTCAGACCTCAAATAACTTGTGGAGGTGGAAGAGGAGCTAGTCAGAGAGCCCAGGACAAATAGAATCTAGGTTTACTAATTCCTGTTTATGGCCCTGCTGTTGAATAAGGACTTCCCTGGGGATGGGGTAGGATGGTGGCTTGCCAGAAAGTGAATGCTTGAAGGGAGGAAACCCCAGAAGCCAGCAATGATATGCAAATATCTCCCTTCCTGCATCGCCCCTACCATCAGTTCCCTGAAGACTGTGCAGCCCCCCAGTACTTGTTTTGGAGAGATTTTAGTCAGTGCTCAGAGGAAAGGGGGGCGGGAGAGAAGAAAGCCAGTAAATCAAGAACAGACTTTTCTTCCCACCAGTTGATTTAAAGTATAGAGCCAATGTCAACTAATCTAGAATTTCTAAGTTGCAAATTTAAAAATTGAATGCTAAGATTTTTATCTGAGCTGTTTCATGAAAGCCACTATTCAAGTCCTGGTTTATCACCCTCCTCACGTAGTCTGAGCTGAGTTATGGGGGCAACGCCTCACATAAGTTGAGGGAATTCAGTGAGAAAGTTTTCCTTTCTACCTGGCTCAGGCTGTCGTGTTTGGTTGTGGCACTTCTACTGGGTCTTCTTGTTTCTCTTCCAACTTGTTTCCTGCAACAGTGTTTTCGTACCATGGACTAATACAGAAGCCTTCAGACAAATGGAGGACACTGCAAAATCCTCAACAACCTCAGTGTGGAAAATAACCATGTCTAGAACAATAACAGCAAAAATAGTAAAGACAATTACTATTTATTGAGTACTACTATATGCCATGCACTGAGATAGCCACTTGTTCTATTTTATTTCTGATTATTCTCTCAGATGGACAAAATTGCTGTAATTACCTCTGTTTTATACCGAAATATGCCAAAGCTTCAAATGGGTAAGTAGCTCAAAGTTCTACAACCAATCAGAAAAAGGAACCATTTTTTCTTATTCTTAAAGAGTTTTAAGAAACATCATTTCTCAGCAGTTGTCCAGGAATGTTCTCTTGCTTCTAGCCTCACATTCACATTCATTTAGTCGATAAATACTTATAAAGTGCTTACTATGTGTATCTGCAAATACAACATTGCCAACAGAGAAAAAAATACATAGACACTCATTCAACTCTGGGGAACATACTGAAAGGTCAGAGACACATCGGTGTGGGCTAGAGAAGCTTAAGGTTTCATGGAGGGAGGGAGAATTGTGTTGGGTCGTGAAGGATGAAGAAGAAATAATTCAAAGCCCATTCCTCACCAGGGGACAGGACAGACAAAGGCATTGGGGGCAGGAATAAGCATAGCGGGAGGAAGCATGCCGGAGGGACACAGAGATTAAGTCTAAAATAGAATAACAACGATTCCGACTCTGTAGAGGGAATGAACAATACATCCTGACATTCATCCAGGGATTTAATTGGACTAGTGCAAATGATAATTTCAATACTTCAAATTTCTTGTTCTTGGAAGGTTTGAGAATACATTTGAAAGTTACAGGTGAATGAAAACAGACAAATGATATTACCTGAATCTCAGATTCTGCCATGAAAGCATCAGTCTACCAAATTATGGGGGGTTGGAAAAGTGTTTATGCCCTTCTTTATGGAATTTCTCTAATCTTTGTTAATCTTTGTTAATCTTTGTTCTCAGAAAATTTGAGTGTGTGCATTTGCATGTGTGTATGTCTTCTAACAATACTCCAGAAAACTGGAAAAATAAGAAAGTGTAACTTTTCCCCTGATCAGAAAGCCCAATGTGAACCACACTCATTTCTAGTATTTCTTGGAATGTCAAGGACTATCATGATGGCTCTCCTACTCCCCACCTCACCCCCAAAATCTCCCAAGACAGAAGGTTATTCCACTGAATGAATCAGGCTTGGGGTAGAACTCCTATGGGGCAAAGCATGATTTTCAACCAGTGTGCCATGGAACCCTGGTGTGCCATGAGAGGGTATTAGGTGTGCCACAAAAAATAGCAGAGGATATTAACAAATGGAAGAACATACCATGCTCATGGATGGGAAGAATCAACATTGTTAAAATGTCTATACTTCCCAAAGCAATCTACCTATTCAATGCCATTCCTATCAAAATACCAACATCGTACTTTCAAGATTTGGAAAAAATGATTCTGTGTTTTGTATGGAACCAGAAAAAACCCCGTATAGCTAAGGCAGTTCTCTGTAACAAAAATAAAGCTGGGGGCATCAGCATACCAGATTTTACTCTGTACTACAAAGCCATAGTGCTCAAGACAGCATGGTACTGGCACAAAAACAGAGACATAGACACTTGGAATCGAATTGAAAACCAAGAAATGAAACTAACGTTTTACAACCACCTAATCTTTGATAAACCAAACAAGAACATACCTTGGGGGAAAGACTCCCTATTCAGTAAATGGTGTTGGGAGAACTGGATGTCTACATGTAAAAGACTGAAACTGGACCCACACCTTTCCCCACTCACAAAAATTGATTCAAGATGGATAAAGGACTTAAATTTAAGGCATGAAACAATAAAAATCCTCCAAGAAAGCATAGGAAAAACACTGGAAGATATTGGCATGGGGAAAGACTTCATGAAGAAGATTGCCATGGCAATTGCAACAACAACAAAAATAAACAAATGGGACTTCATTCAACTGAAAAGCTTCTGTACAGCTAAGGAGACAATAACCAAAGCAAAGAGACAACCTACACAATGGGAAAGGATATTTGCATATTTTCAATCAGACAAAAGCTTGATAACTAGGATCTATAGAGAACTCAAATTAATCCACATGAAAAAAGCCAACAATGCCATATATCAATGGGCAAGAGACATGACTAGAACTTTCTCTAAAGATGACAGACGAATGGCTAACAAACACATGAAAAAATGTTCATCATCTCTATATATTAGAGAAATGCAAATCAAAACAACCCTGAGATATCATCTAACCCCAGTGAGAATGGCCCACATCACAAAATCTCAAAAGTGCAGATGCTGGCGTGGATGTGGAGAGAAGGGAACACTTTTACACTGCTGGTGGGACTGCAAACTAGTACAACCTTTCTGGAAGGAAGTATGGAGAAACCTCAAAGCACTCAAGCTAGACCTCCCATTTGATCCTGCAATCCTGTTACTGGGCATCTACCCAGAAGGAAAAAAATCCTTTTATCATAAGGACACGTGTACTAGACTGTTTATTGCAGCTCAATTTACAATCGCCAAAATGTGGAAACAGCCTAAATGCCCACCAACCCAGGAATGGATTAACAAGCTGTGGTATATGTATACCATGGAATACTGTTCAGCCATTAAAAAAAATGGAGACTTTACATCCTTCGTATTAACCTGGATGGACGTGGAAGACATTATTCTTAGTAAAGCATCACAAGAATGGAGAAGCATGAATCCTATGTACTTAATTTTGATATGAGGACAATTAATGGCAATTATGGTTATGGGAGGGGAAGCAGAAAGAGGGAAGGAGGGAGAGGGGTGGGGCCTTGGTGTGTGTCACACTTTATGGGGGCAAGACATGATTGCAAGAGGGACTTTACCTAACAATTGCAATCAGTGTGACCTGGCTTATTGTACCCTCAATGAATCCCCAACAATAAAAAAAAAAAATCATTAATTAAATTATTTTTGAAAGAAGTTCAAAGCACATTAAGTATATTCTTTGTTTTACTTTTTTATGATAACATAATTTAAATGTGCTGTGCAAATTTAACTATATATAGTTTCAAGTGTGCTATGATATAAAAAAAGTTTAAGAAAATACTGGAAAAGGGTAGCTCCTATGACTACAGACACTCTTATAAGTGGAGTGACATTTCCCCAAATGTACAAGTTTACACAGTAGATGTGAAAAGATCTAGAAGAGAGGCATATATAAAAAGTGCTTATTATGTGTATCTGTAATTATGACATTGACAACAGAGAATAAATACATAGAACAATTATTCAATGGGTACAGAGGCATAAGGGCAAGACAGAAAAATTCCGAGTCAGAGACAGGGGAACAAGGTTAGGAGAGGTAAACAGTGAACATTTTAAAGAAGACTCTCCTAGGATTCTTTAACTTCTTAGGAGTACTTGCACTAGAAAAAATTAGGTAGTTTTTTTTACTAATATTAAATCATAACTGTGTACATTGAGATCATGGGGCACCATACATTGGTTTTGTAAACAGTTTGACACATTTATATCACACTGGTTAATATAGCCTTCCTGGCATTTTCTTAGTTATTGTGTTAAGACAATTCTACATTTACTAAATTTCACATGCACCCTTGTAAGATGCACCGCAGGTGTAATCCCACCAATCACCCTCCCTCTGCCCATCCTCCCCCCTTCCCCATTCCCCATATTAGATTATAACTGGGTTATAGCTTTCATAGGAAAGCCAAAAATTAGTTTCATGGTAGGTCTGAGTACATTGGGTACTTTTTCTTCCATTCTTGAGATACTTTACTAAGAAGAATATGTTCCAGCTCCATCCATGTAAACATGAAAAAGGTAAAGTCTCCATCTTTCTTTAAAGCTGCATAATACTCCATGATGTACATATATCACAGTTTATTAATCCATTCGTGGATCGATGGGCACTTGGGCTTTTTCCATGACTTAGCAATTGTGAATTGGGCTACAATAAACATTCTGGTGCAAATATCTTTGTTGTAATGTGATTTTTGGTCTTCTGGGTATATACCTAGCAGAGGAATTATAGGATTGAATGGCAGGTCTATTTTAAGATCTCTAAGTGATCTCTAAACATCTTTCCAGAAGGAATGTATTAATTTGCATTCCCACCAGCAGTGTAGAAGTGTTCCCTTTTCTCCACATCCACGCCAACATCTCTGGTCTTGGGAATTTGTGATATGGGCTAATCTTACTGGAGTTAGATGGTATCTCAAGGTAGTTTTGATTTGCATTTCTCTGATGATTAAAGATGATGAGCATTTTTTCATATGTCTGTAGGCCATGCACCTGTCTTCTTCAGAGAAGTTTCTCTTCAAGTCCCTTGCCCAGCCTGCAATGGGATCACTTGTTTTTCTCTTGCTTATACGTTTGAGTTCTCTGTGGATTCTGGTTATTAAGCCTTTGTTGGAGAAATAACTTGCAAATATCTTCTCCCATTCTGAGGGCTGTCTGCTTGCTTTACTTACTGTGTTCTTGGCTGTGCAGAAGCTTTTTAGTTTGATCAGGTCCCAGTAGTGTATTTTTGAAGCTGCTTCAATTGCCCAGGGGGGTCCTCTTCATAAAATACTCGCCCAGACCAATTTCTTCCAGGGTTTTCCCTGCACTCTCTTCTAGTATTTTTATAGTCTCATGTCTTAAGTTTAAATCTTTAATCCAGTGAGAGTCTATCTTAGTTAATGGTGAAAGGTGTGGGTCCAGTTTCAATCTTCTACAGGTTGCCAGCCAGTTCACCCAGCACCATTTGTTAAATAGGGAATCTTTTCCCCATTGAATGTTTTTAATTGGCTTGTCAAAGATCAGATAACAGTAACTAGCTGGATTCATCTCTTGGTTCTCTATTCTGTTCCAGACATCTACTTCTCTGTTTTTGTGCCAGTACCATGCTGTTTTGATCACTATCGATTTATAATATAGTCTGAGGTCTGGTAGCATAATTCCTCCTGCTTTGTTTTTATTTCTGAGTAATGTCTTGGCTATTTGAGGTTTTTTTTTTATTCCATATAAAACTAAGTATTATTTTTTCAAGAACTTTAAAGTATGACAGTGGGACTTTAATAGGGATTGCATTAAAATTGTATATTGCTTTGGGTAGTATGGACATTTTAACAATGTTGATTCTTCCCAGCCACGAGTATAGTATGTTTTTCCATTTGTTAACATTTTCGGCTATTTCTTTTCTTAGAGTTTCATAGTTCTCTTTATAGAGATCTTTCACATCTTTTGTTAGATAAACTCCCAAATATTTCATCTTCTTTGGCACTACTGTGAATAGAATAGAGTCCTTAACTGCTTTTTCAGCTTGACTATAGTCGGTATACATAAAGGCTACCGATTTATGAATGTTGATTTTGTAACCTGAGATGCTGCTGTATTCCTTGATCACTTCTAAGAGTTTTGTAGTAGAATCCCTGGTGTTTTCCAGATATACAATCATATCATCTGCGAAGAGCGAAAGTTTGATCTCTTCTGACCCTATATGGATACCCTTGATCGCTTTTTCTTCCCTAATTGCGATGGCTAAAACTTCTATCACAATGTCAAAGAGCAGTGGAGACAATGGGCAGCCTTGTCTAGTTCCTGATCTGAGTGGAAATGATTTCAGTTTAACCCCATTCAATACGATATTGGCTGTGGGTTTGCTATAGATGGACTCTATCAGTTTAAGAAATGTCACTTCTATACCAATTTTCATAGTTGTTCTGGTCATGAAGGGATGCTGGATATTATCAAAAGCTTTTTCTGCATCAATTGATAGAATCATACAGTCTTTGTTTTTTAATTTGTTTATGTGCTGAATTATACTTATGGATTTATGTATATTAAACCAGCCTTGAGACCCTGGGATAAAACCGAATTGGTCATAATGTATAATTTGTTTGATGTGTTGCTTGATTCTGTTTGTCAGGATCTTGTTGAATATTTTTGCATGTATATTCATTAGTGATATTGGTCTATAATTTTCTTTGCTTGTTGGGTCTTTTCCTGATTTGGGGATGAGAGTGATGTGTGCTTCATAGAACGTGTTGGGTAGTCTTCTTTCTTTTTCTATGTTTTGGAATAGGTTGAGTAATATAGGTACTAGTTCCTCTTTAAAGGTTTGGTAGAATTCTGATGTGAAGCCATCTGGTCCCAGGCTTTTCTTTTTAGGGAGATCTTGTATGGTTGATGCTATTTCAGAACTTGATATTGGCATGTTCAACATTTCCACTTGATTCTGGCTAAGTCTTGGAAGGTGACGTGCTTCCAAGTGTTGGTTAATTTCCTTCAGATTTTCATATTTCTGAGAATAAAGTTTCTTGTAGTATTCATTAAGGGTTTTTTGAATTTCTGAGCAGTCTGTTGTTATTTCATCTTTGTCATTTTTGATTGATGAGATTAGAGATTTTACACTTTTTTTCCTGGTTAGGTTATCCAAAGGTTTATCTATTTTATTGACCTTTTCAATAACCCAACTTTTTTATTTATTGATTTGTTGTATAATTCTTTTGTTTTCAATTTCCTTTAATTCTGCTCTAATTTTGGTTATTTCTTTTCTTCTACTGGGTTTGGGGTTGGAATATTCTTCCTTTTCCAGTTGCTTGAGATGTCCCATTAAGTTGTTAACTTCCTCTCTTTCCATTCTCTTGAGGAAGGCTTGCAGTGCTATAAATTTCCCTCTTAGAACTGCCTTTGCGGTGTCCCAGAGGTTCTGATAATTCATGTCTTCATTGTCATTTTGTTCCAAAAATTTGTTGATTTCCTTCTTAATCTCATCTCTGACCCAGCTATCATTCAGCATAAGGTTATTTAACTTCCATGTTTTTGTATGAGTGTGCAGATTCCTGTTGTTACTGAGTTCAACTTATATTCCATGGTGGTCCGAGAAGATGCAAGGAACAATTTCTATTCCTTTAAATTTACTGAGGTTAGATGTGACCTAAAATGTGATCAATTTTGGAGTATGGTCTGAGGAGAAGTATGTGTATTCAGTTTTGTTGAGATGAAATGTTCTGTAGATGTCTGCTAAATCCAAATGTTGGATAGTTAGGTTTAAATCTAAAATTTCTTTGCTCAGCTTTTATTGGATGATCTATCCAGCACTGCCAAAGGAGTGTTGAAATCTCCGACTATTATGGAGCTGGAGGAAATCAAGTTGCTCATGTCTGTTAGAGTTTCTCTTATAAACTGAGGTGCATTCTGGTTGGGTGCATAAATATTCATAATTTAAATCTCATCATATTGAGTATTTACCCTTAACAAATATGTAGTGACCATTCTTATCTTTCTTTACTTTTGTTGGTTTAAAGCCTATTATGTCAGCAAATAGAATTGCAACACCTGCTTTTTTCTGATTACCATTTGCCTGAAATATGGACAACCATCCTTTCACCCTGAGTCTATATTTATCTTTTAAGGTAAGATGTACCTCTTGTATGCAGCAAATATCTGGCCTGAGTTTTTATATCCAGTCAGCTAATCTGTGCCTCTTTAGAGGACAGTTTAAGCCATTCACATTAATGGAGAATATTGATAGGTCTAGTGAAATTTTGGGTATCGAGTTTTTTGAAAGTGCAGTGGACAATTTTAATCCTTTCACCATTGTGGAAGTTGGAGTTTGATCAAAAGTTTCTGAGTGAGTTTATTTTTGTGATAGAGGATTGGGGTGGTCATTATGGAGGATAGGTTGAGAATACCCTGGAGAATTGGTTTGGTTATGGCAAATTTCTTCAACATATGAATGTCATTAAAGTATTTAATGTCTCTATCATAAATGAAACTCAGTTTGGCTGGATACAGGATCTGGGGTTGAAAGTTATTCTGCTTTAGGAGATTAAAAGTCCATGACCACCCTCTTCTGCCTTGAAAGGTTTCAGCAGAGAGATCTGCAGTCATTCTAATATTCTTCCCTTTGTAGGTAATAGATTTCTTGCGTCTAGCTGCTTTCAGAAGTTTCTCCTTCATATTGATACTAGTGAAGTTAATTATGATATGCCTAGGGGATGTCTTATTCAGATTGAGTCGTGCTGGGGTTCTGAAACTGTCTGCTATCTGGATTTCAGAATCTCTTGACATATCTGGAAATTTTTCTTTCATAATTTCATGGAGAAGGGCCTCTGTGCCTTGTGAGAGCACTTCATCACTTTCAGGGATTCCAGTGAGGTGGATATTAGCCTTCTTTGAATTATCCCAGAGCTCTCTGAGAGAATGATCTGTTTTTGCTCTCCATTTCTCTTCTTCTTTGAGAGTTTGGGAGTGTTCAAATGCCTTGTCTTGAATGTCAGAAATCCTTTCTTCTGCCTGGTCCACTCTGTTACTGAGGGATTCTACTGTGTTTTTCAGATCTTTGAGGGCTGCAAATTCTTGTTTCAGTGCATCAAAATCTTTGGTGGTTTTTTTCTTTAAATTTATTAAATTCTTGAGCAATTTTTGAATTTCTCCTTGAATTTCTAATTCTGAATTTTGAATTGCTCTTAGGATTTCTAATTCCAAATTTTCCTCCATTCTGTTAATCTTGTTTGCAATCCAAATTCTGAATTTGATTTCTGACATCTCGGCCAGCTGTTTGTGAATGGAATCTTCAGTTACATCTGCCATATCTTTCCTTGTGGGGCGGGGGTTTGATCTATTCTGGTTATTCATGTTACCAGAGTTTTTCCGCTGATTGCACCCCATGATTACTTTACACCATTTGATTTTAACCCTGGAGCCTTGTCAAGGACCCGTGCAGTGCTACGGCCTCAGATGTTGGGGATCTATTTGATGTGTTGGGGCTAAGTGGTCTGTCTTGTTTTCAACTGGTCTCTGTTTGCTCCTAGTGAAACAGTTACTCTGGGTTGAAGTATCGCTATGGAAAAATACCAGCGATTAAGTCACCCCGCCCCCAACAGGCAAAAATTAGAAAAGGAAAATCAAACCTTCCTACAACCACACACCCAGGGCACCACTTGAATAGTCCTCAGGTGATTGGCTCAGTTCAAAATGTCCAAATCAATTATCTCAGTCAACATCTGTCTCAGGTGGGAGAGTTTAAAAGGTCTCTGGCAACTGGAACACAGGGGTCTGGTGACAACTCAAATATGACTTGCTCCGGTGCTCCATGATGTCTGGAGGACCCACCCAGCAAAGAGATTAGTCTGGGAAGGTTGATGCCTCCTTCCCCACCTTGTAGATCTGTTACACCCAGTCACTGCTAGCCCCGCAGGGCTGTGACCCAGTCAGTTGTCTCCAGTGAGCAGATATTCCACTGGTTTGCACCTGTCTAATCACAAGGAAGTCTGTACCTGCTCAGCCAGGATGCTGCTCTCTGCCTCTATTCAGCAGGGGGCAGTGAGGCCTTTCAATCTCGGGCTCTTGATGGAGGCTGGAGGGTATTCACTCAGTTCCAGCTCCACCCTTGATTGATGTTACTGGCAGAACAGAACAACCCTGTGGGAGTTTGTTTCTGTCCCTGCTAAATTCCTCTGCAGAAGAGGGGATGATTTGAGTTCCCAGAACCTGTGCTTCAGGCCCTGTCTTTACTGCTGCAGGTTAGTATTTGCAGCACCGTTAGCTGTCAGCTCTAGCCTCTTGACCTCCTTTGTCTATATGCTGATGATTCCCTGAGGGCCGGGTACTTCTTAGGCTCAGTAAAGCGATCCTCTGGGTCAGCCCCACCCTGGGAGTTTCCCGGCTCTGCGCATGCGTTTTCTAGTCCCCGGGTTCCACCCAGGCCAGTACCGCCTCAGGCAAACCCTTTACTCATGGGGCCTGTGTTTCAGTCCCAGATCTGTTACGCAGTGGTTGCCATCTGAGAAGCTGCCTGGCCTCCTCTGGTTGCCCAGGGAGACAGGGGAGTGGCTTCGGGATATCTAGGGGTGGGTCTTGTTATTGCTAAAGATGGCTGCTGCTCTGCACCTCAGGGCACTGCCACTCTGGCGTGATTCCTCTCAGCCGACTGTCGTCTCCTCACTCCCGTGCTGTAGAATCAGCACTGTCCAGCTGCAGTCCAGGTCCTGTCTACACCTCTCAAGAAATCACCCAAGAATCTGGACTCCTGGGGGACTAGCCTCCAGACCTCAGAGTGAGAGTGGAGGGGAGTGCTGGGAGCTCAGAATTGCAGGTCATAACACCAAACTCATTGAGACTAAATGAGCAAATAAACAGATACAAAGGCTACCAGACACACGAGCCCATAGATGAACAAACAGATGGAGACACATAGACATAGAGACAACACCCACAACAACAACAAAAACAACTACAATAAAAATAGTGATAATCGTGAAATAATTGAAAAAAAAAGAAAAAAGTGGTATTCATAAAATAGTTAAAAAAGAAGAAAGGAGAAATTAAAAATAGAAAAAAATAGAAATAAAAAATATATCTATTAAAAAATAATAATAAATTAACACTAGCTCCTCCAAGAAAATTGTGAGGAAAAAACAGAACCAAAAAAAAAAAAAGAGAAAAGAAAAAAAAAGGCACCAACCACAAAAATATTATTCTTGTATATAGGTAGAAATATACATCTATATGTATGATGTAGGGATCAACTTTCGTAGGAATATATTTATAATGCAATATACTTTCTGGACACCCAGGTGGTGCTGTGAGTAGTTCCCAGGCTTATACTTGATTCACAGTTTATACTATTACCACGATAACCACCTTACCTGGCTGATCGCCATTTTGGAGTTTCTATAAAAGTTTGTCACCTAACTATTGTGCCACCTCAGCTGCTGTGTTCCAGACAGCACTCCTATCTGACCTCCCCACTCAGTGCAGGAGTCCACGCCTCACAATCTTTCCACTCTGCTCCCACATTTTCCTGCAGACTGGTGACTGCAAGCAGCTGTGGGGGAGGGTGCTGCTGGCGGCTCTCGTGGCTGCTGAAGGGTCCTGCAGCTGCAGCCAGTTCCCGTGGCTGGAGCGGTCAGGGACCTTATTCTCAGTTTTGTGGTTCAGAGTTTTCCTTTTGAATCGGGAGTCGCCAGTTTGCCACACAGCTTGAACTGCCAGCCTCCTCCAACATTCCCCACCAGGAATGCTCCTGTCTATTTAATCACTCTTGTTGTTCTGGGGGAAGGCGTCCGCCATTTCGGATAGTTCAAATGTCTGTTTCCCGGGCAGGATCCCTACCCTTCAATTTTCCCTCGGGTTGCCCAGCTCCCCATGGTTTTGAGTGGCTCTCCTTTCGGGTGCCACCCTCAGCTCAGGAATAAATTTTTGTCAATTGGGTTTTGCCAGTATTTGCAAGCTGCTGTCCTCCGTAAGGGAGGGGCCTGCCGGCCAGCACGGCCAAACAGGGAAAAATCTCTACAACAAAGTCTGTGGTTTTAAATTACCCCTCATATACAGCAATCTGCCAAATCGCTGAGCATCTCCAGCTGTCAGTCCACACCAATAATCCACACACAGGAAAGGTCCAGACCCCTCTTCCTCTCACCTGATGACTTGGGAGAGGTGGGCTACATGTCCATCCAGTCCGCCATCATGCTCCACCTCCTAGGTAGTTTTAAATTGTTTTCTTTTGTGGCAGAGACTGTTGACCACCAACCTTGTACTCCCCATTCCACTGTATAAAATTATTTCTGGGAAACGTTCAATCAGGGGTCTCATTTCCACACTCCCCTGGCATCTTAAGTAGGGCCAAGTGGGGTGTCATGTGGAGTCTTTTAGGGCCTTCTGACTGCCCTGGGCATGGAAAGATCTTATTCCTTTAATTCTCTATTGCTAATAATACTTCAATCAGCAGGATAATAATAACTTACACTAAAATTAATAACTTACAGTTTGTAGTGTTTGCCCACATGCTGTATATGATGTCATTTGACCCCAACAAGAACCCTATAATGTCATTACAGCCCCTACTATTGTCCCCATTTTAGAAATCAAGAAATTGAGATTCATGTTTCAGCACAATCTAGTGAGTGGCACAGCTAAGGCAGGGCTTGGAAGACACTGCACAGGACGTGCTGGTGGGTCACCCCCATTAAACTGCTGTGCTCTGCTCCATGCCACTGCTACTGTCATGATTCCAGCTTTGTCACCTTCAGACTGCTCCTGCTGGGCAGCCAGCTGTCCCATTTCCACACTCAAATAGGCCAAAGACAAAGAGAAGTCCCTGATTCCTGTGGTTTAATTTTGAATCTCAAATCAAAATGATAATTGGGAATGAACAGTCCAAACTGCAGTCAGAATGCTATGGCAGCTGGCAAGGGCTCTGAATACGGGAATCTTTGCTCATGTTAGTTGTCTGGCTCTCAAGAGCAGAGCCGTGGAAGCACTGTCTCTCAGCACTTATGCAGGAATGCTTCGTTCCCTCTAACCACATATTACATTTATTCAGCCAGTCAGTAAATATGTTTAGAGTAGTGTCTCTCTAAACTTGTTCTCATGATGACTCCCCTAAGGAGCCTTTTTAGATATCCCGGCCCCCAGTTGTCCCATGAAAATGCAATGCCGTGGACATACTGAATACCTAAGTATGGACTGTGACCCTTTGAAGGACCACAACCTATGGCCCCACCTAAGTGATTTCCACACTCCCTGCCCCAAGAATCCATTTCCATCCTCAGAGGGTATTGCCACCCTAGTTGAGAAAGTGGGCTCTACAGCATTCTCATCCTGTGAAGGATGTAAAGTAAGGAAACTGACCTGATCCTTGCCCTGAAGGGTTTTCAGTCCAGAAAGCAGCGGGCTTTGTCTTGCATCATCAACAATCCCAGGAAAAGAGAGAAGCCAGAGGCTTCTGAGAAATTAACTGAGTTAATTTCTGCTTATACCACCAAAGGTGATTTTAAGGCCCTTCTCAATCCAGGCGTTTAGTAGCAATAGGTGGGGTTTCGGTTCTGAGCCATCCTCAGTGGGGCTCTACATACAGAAAAGTTGGCAAAGACCTGCAGTCTGTGTGGAAATATGGTTGGGAGGTATTCACCACGCATTTATGGCATGAAGAATAATTTTGGCTATTAAAAAACTGTTTATAATGAAACATAAGACAGAATGGAACAAATTCCTCCCCCAAAATGAAAAATGGTTTTTTTCAATCACTTCTATTGAAAAATCATTCAGCAGGATTTAAGTAGCCAATCCTATTCAAGATAATGTTTCAGTTTCTTTAACAAGGGAAAGAATTTGAAGCCGAAAAGCCAACTGCTACTTCATTACTTTAATGGAAATCCCCCCGAATGCTATGATCTACTCAATCATAAGCTCACAGGTTCAGTCACCAAAAGGTAACAAAGGCTAAGAAAGGGACTGAATGGGAAAGTCATTCTATTTCATGTTAGTACCTTAGGACATGTTATTGTAATGCTTCTGGTGGGGCTGAGGGATAAAATCAAACCTCGTGCCACACTCCTTCATTTAGGAGGTATTTATTAAATGCTACTTCATGCCAGGTACCACATGATGTGTTTAACAACAGCAAAAGTCCATTGGGGAAAGATTGAGAGGATTTCTCTAGACCTTCTTGCTGTACATGGAAGGTCTAATGTATTACCGAGAAATTGTTACGTGGGTGCTGTACCTATTTCTGGATTCAGCTGTGTGGACCTCTATTACTTACCTAATGACTCTTGGACTTAACTTCTCCATCTATAAAATTTAGAATGTCATTCTAGATGGTGGTTCTTGACTATAGGCAACACCCTGGGAGCTTCAAGGACTTGGGAGTAGTTCCCTCCCATCTAAGACCTGCTGACTCAGAATCTCCGGAGGTGGGCTGGGGGATGGGGAGGTAATTTTTAAAAATGCCCTGGCAATTCTTCAGGATTTGTCTTCTTTGCTAAAAACTAAACACAACACCCTAGAGAGGGACACACCTAAAATCAAGATGGCAGCTCTCACTTCCTGGCCACTGGGAAACTTCTCAGCATCAAGGAGAACAGGGCAAGGTTTGCTCCCAGTATTTCCAGTTCCTGTTTAGCACTTCTATACTTTGCTTCCTCCTTTCCCCATGCCATGTGTTTCCTGATTCCCTGTTTCTCTCTACTCATTTGCTATGCCTTAGCACCACTATGTTTTTTTTCCACTTTTGGTAAAACACTTAGTAGCATTCATTTGTAGCTAAAGAAGAACTCATCTAAAGAGTTCTTTCTCTCAGGAAGGATGAACTATAATGGTAAAATGAAAGGCTCTGTAATCCTGAGAACACAATCACAAGCTCCAGGCTTAAAATAGGATGGGACATTTACTCTGAGCATCAGAAACAATGCTGAAATCAAACTATGTAGAGTAGCACCTTCTCTGGCTACCTGCGTAAGTCATATGCACTTGACCTGGATGGATAATTAGACAAAACTTCTCTAGGATTTAACTAAAATACCAAGAAATGTGGAATGGCTTGAGAAGTCTTCTGGTCAAAAAGTGCTAGCCAATGTTCAGGCTTCCAGGCCTATCAGGGACACTTTGTAATTGCTATTTTTCAATTTGTGTATAGTCCTCTTAAAAAAGGAAAAAATAGAAATTTAATTAAATTAAAATAGACTTTTAAAGATTTCCATACACTGAAGACCCCCTGTGTCTCTACAAAGTCCAGTTGTTTTTATCTGCCTTAAGATATAGGCACTGACACATGAGATTTTTTTTTTTAATTTTTAGAGACAGCATCTTGCTCTGTTTGCACTAGGTAAGGTACAGTGGTGTGATCATAACTCACTGCAGCCCTGAACTCGTGGGCTCAAGTGATCCTTCCACTTCAGCCTCTTGAGTAACTGGAACTATAGGTACACACCACCATGCCTGGCTAATTTTTTCTTTTTTTGTAGAGATGGGATCTTGCTTTGTTGGTAAGGCTGGTCTTGAACTCCTGCTTCAAATCATCCTTCTGTCTCAGCCTCCCAAAGCATTGAGATTATAGGCATGAGCCACTGCACCTGGCTGATTCTGAGATTTCTAATTTACATTCATATAACTTGAACGTAGAAGGTATTCAATTAAAGTTCCCTTCCCTTTCTTTAGAAAGAAGTGTATTTTACATAGTTAACATTGTTTCCATTGTTAAAGTGAAACATGGGACATTTTCTCCAGTGACTTTCTTTCAGCCTTGGTTCCCAAACCAAAAACCCTTCAAGAGAAGGAAAGAACTCCCCTTGAATTTTTATTTTCTATCATTCTGTAGAGTATTTGGCATTGTAATCACTGAATGAATGAATGGACAACTCCTTCAGCTAAGGCTTCTTGTATAATTTTTTCTTTCATAAATGACTTTTCCTTCCTTAGTCCCAAAAATGTATTGCTCCCCACCATAAAAGACACGAACTACTTCAAGATTAGGTAACCCTATGGCTGTGGCTAAATGCCATCCAAACCATTTGCACTGTACTTAGATGCCACCTTCCCTCCCGACCCTTCTCATATGTCCCATGAAGTTGCTGCCCACACTGATGGCATGGTACCTATATCACCATTGTAAAGGGCTTTCCACTCTGGGTACCCATCTGTCCACATGAAAATTCTCTGCAGTCTCAGTTAGAAAAGCTTAGTTATTCATTCAGATCACATTCACTAAACTACTTTTTAAACTTTTAGTTTGAAATAATTATACATTCATAGGAAGTTGCAGAAATGTACTGAGAGGTCCCACATACCCTTCATCAAGTTTCCTCCAATTCACCAAACTAGTTTGCAGTTTGGCAGAATGACTTTTGCTCAAGTATGTTTATGTAAAGGAAACAGGAAATAGAGTGGCCAACCAGCCTGGTTTGCCCGGAACTGAGGGGGCTCCCAGAACATGGGACTTTCAGTTTTAAAACTGAAACCATTCCAGGCAAACCAGGAGGCATTGGTTACCCTAGAAAAACCCATGTGAATTTGTTGGGGCTCCATCCCCATTGCTCTTTTTATGCCTCTTTCTGAACCGGGTCCCAATGCCCTCACTTGCTCGCTAGCTACTTAATTTCTCCTTCTGCTTACAGCTCTTCCCCTTCATCTCCATCAAAGATCATTCTTTCTTCCAGAACCTTGTTTTAGAATTAGCCCCTCACATTTCCCTGAGCCCCCCTTTGGCTGTCAAAGTTTGTATTCATCCCAGCAGAGTGAAAAGGGCCCTGGACAGGGTGGCAGAGACTAAGGTTCTCACCTCTCTCCTGCCACCCATCAGCTGAGCAGCTGTATGCAAATCACCTTCCACCTGTGGACTCTACTCACAAAATAAAGGAGCAGATCTAAATTAGCCTTTCTCACCCTTGGCCTTGCTAACATTTGGGAACCAATATTCCTTTGCTGTGGGGGCTCTCCTGTGTGTTGTGTCAAGTTTAGTAGCATCCTGACTTCTATTCACTAGGTGCCGGGAGCATCCTAAGTTGTGACAACCAATGTATCAACAGATGTTACCAAATGTCCCCCTCCGCTCCCAGGGTAAAAACACCCCTGGTTGAGAACTGGTCTAAACCATTTTTTAAGTCACTTCCAGTTCTGAAAGCGTTTGATCAAATAAATCCCTAGTAAATCATGAGTGATTAATGGTTTCCCCTCAGCCTCCCCCAAATATTTGCATTTTCAAAGTATTACCTATTTGGACAAAAGCCTAAAAGAATCTTCACCAAAAATTCAAAGCAGCTCTCTCTATAGCGGAGTCATGGAGATTTGAATGTTCTTTCATTCCTCCTCCTCCTCCCACTCATCCTCCCCTGCTTCTTTATTTTTTGATTTAATATATGCATGATCAATCCAATACTTGAGTTATTTTTTTAAAAGGATATTTTAAATCCAAATGAAACCAGCTGGTGGAATTTCAAACTAGGACTAGGGAACATGCCTTTAAACAGGAGAAATTGTAGTAAAAACAAGGCCTCACAAAGTCACATCATTTTGAGCAGTTAGATCTTTTCCTATAGTTGTATTTACTTTGAAATTTTTATAATGTATCCAATCAGATTGTTTTAGCAAACAAACAAGAGTTTTGAAAATACTTTTTATACTAAGAGCAGCCCTCCAGTTCAGGGTGCCTCAGCTTTAACTGGAACTAACCAAACCAAACCTCATCAGCTCTCGCCTCCCTGAAACATAGTCAACAAGGATCAGCCTTGTTGTCTCTGACATACAACAATTTTGATTTCATATGGTTTCCCCTAGTTATATTCAGTAACTGACAAATAGGCTGAGAAACCCACCCAGCAACCACAATGGTTTTGCCACGTACTTTGACATAGGAAGTGGATAGAAGGGTGGGGAGGAGGGAATGGAGTCAAGCCTTGCAGAAGGAAGAGGGAGGAACCCTGGCCAGCCTTATCTGCCTCCTACTGAGAGGTGGGGAAGCATGTCAAGATGGGGACCCCACAGGCTGACTTGATGCAGGATGTCACCAAAAGTAAAACACTACAAATCCTGGCTCTGCCCTGTGTAGCAGGCAAGCTCCTGGAGGGCAGGGACTGTGTTGTACAAGTCTGTATGTTTCGACTTTCCATAAGCTTTACCCTGCCAAATGGGTGAGCAGGCACATCTAAACCATATGGTGCAATAAAATATTTCATTCTGACTTTCATTCATTCACAGATTCCCCTCTTCCAAAGAGTATCCCTAGCACTTGCACATAATGGTGCATCTTACAAGGGTACATGTGAAACTTACTAAATATAGAATATCAATGTTTTAACACAATAACTAAGAAAAAGCCAGAAAGGCTATGTTAGCCAGTGTGATGAAAATATTTCAAATTGTATATAAAACCAGTGCATGGTACCCCATGATTGAATTAATGTACACAGCTATGATTTAATAAAAAAAAAATAAAAAATTATCCAAAAAAAGCTAGATAATGTGACTAGTTCAATAATTTTGTCTCAGATCTAAAGATATTTCTAACCTATGCAAATTGGACCTAGAGAAGTGGTTTGTTTCAACACCAGAATCCAAGTGCAAGATGGTTCCATGTGAATGACTTTGTCATTGAAATAAGTGAACTGGAGGAATTCCCTTGAGGTTATGAAAAATGAGGTACATAGTTAAAATGAAGAAAAAAGTGTCTTGGAAGGAAAAAATAATAGGTATACTTCATTAAGGATTAAATCTTCTCATGCCCAGCAACTCATTTTGGACTCTCAAAAACCATGAATTTGGCCTTATTGGGAAAAAAAAAAAAAAAACTTATTAGCAGTAAATATCCCCCAAATACCCTAATCTGCCCATGTGAAATTGAAGCAATGAGGGAGGCTAATTCTTAATTGTTTAGATTATTTGGGGGTGCATTTTTTTATAGCATTTATGGCCTATGAGCAAAATTAACTTGGATTAGGCCCTTCCATAATCGGGAAGCCAGTACATATATTCCAAATGATCAAAGCTATTAGTTTTGACTTGAGCTCAATAGAACACATAAATCATTATTCAAGGGTGTCTTGGGCCATTCAAGATGGTGTAACAAAATGTAAACTAGGAAGCTTGTAAACAATAGAAATTTACTTCTCATAGTCCTGAAGTCTGGGAAGTCCAAGATGAAGGTATCAGCAGATTCATTCTGCTGTCAGCCTACACTCTGGTCCACAGATGGCACCTTCTCCAAGTGTCCTCACATGGTGGCAGAGGCAAGCAAACTCTCTGGGGCCTCTTTCCCAAAGGCATTAATCCTGTTCATGAGGGCTCTACCATCATGACCTAGTTACCTGCCAAAGGCGCCAAGCCTAATTACTATCACTTTAGGGGTTAGGATTTCAACATAGGAATTTGGGGAGATACAAGCATCCAAACCACAGAAGAGGCTGTTCATCCATCTTTCAGAAGAATTTCAAAAAAATCATCAAAGTCTCAAAACCTATGTTTCGGTCATTTTCCTATTTTGCCCTGAGATTTGAATACCTAAAAGTTTCTTCAACATGGCTTTCCCTGGCTTTAAGTGACTGTCAGAATTTGGGCAGGACCATCCATCAGAGGCACAGCCTCTCATATTGGCATGGAGTCCTGCTCCCTGGAACTTGCTGACTATCATGGTTACCATGATGGAAAACGTATCACTGAAGCTCAGTTTTATTTTCTCTTCCTAAGAGAACTTAGCCTACCAAATCTTGCTTTCTCAAATTCCTCTTTAGGCGGCCAAGAGTAAAAGATCTTTTTACTCCCCAGAGTAAAAGATGATACTTGGGGACAGAAGAGCATCAGGACACAACCAAAGTCAGTATGAGTTGACTTCAAGTTCACAGCTCACCTTCCTGTCTCCTCCATTACCTGGGGCCAATCATGATTGCAGAGGCTAAATTAGATGGTCCTGAAGTTGCTTCAGATTCTAATTCTCTGTAATTGTATGACTAGTTCTGAAAAAACGTGTGCTTTTCTATTTTCTTCTACTGTCCCTCTTCTCTCTCTCTCTCTCTCTTCTGGCAAATGCTTCCCAGCAGCCAAATAGAAGTCATTACCAGAAGCACCGCAGCTAAACAGAGGGAAATGTTTAGGTAAGCATTATAATGGGCATGGAAATAAAGAGACCACAATTCAAAGCATAAGTCATCGTCGATGAGAATGCACATGTTTGGGGCTAGGTTTATGAGAAATGAACGGGATGATGCTGCGCTGGCGAATCCCTGGGCTTGTGTTTTCTTAATGCCAGGAGTGATTTATTTTCTGGTAAACAGTTTTGCTCAAGTAGGGCATCCAATTACTACAAACCTTGTTTGGTATAAAAACTAACTGCATAGAAAAATATTGCCTTAGCAAGGTTTAACTGGTTGTTAATCCAAACATGTGGCAGAGCCCGAATTCCAGGGCTCAAAATATCCTCCCGATTCTCAGCAGCATCCGAACGTCCAGAAATCATAATCATCACTCTCAATGAGGCGTGACTCAGAGGTAGCGTATGGAAAGAGGACATTTCCAGAGAAACCATGGTATGGAACCCGAGCCCGGTGGGGGAGGCAAGGCCTCCCTTAGGTAAAAGTTTTGCTCCACTCCTTTGAAGTATGAGGTTGGGCTGCTTCAGGGGAATGTTAAGAAAGATGAAAAAAACTTTTAAAATCCTCCTTTCCACACAAATCTCTTCACAAACAGCTCTGTTCCCCGGGATGTTTCATCACCTTAAGAAATATATTTAAAACAGACACTAGTAAGACTATCCTTTTATAAGTAAAGCAAAGCACTAGACTTTTATTTTTTTAACAACAACAAAAAAATTTAATGGCCTCCTTCAAATTCTCTGGGTTTTGCCTCTCAGCGTCCACAGACCTAATTGTCATACTTTAAATATTTTGTTTTCAAGAAAAAAAAAAAAAACCTTGAAAGAACTCAAAAGAGAAAGAAAACAGAAAGAAAAAGAGTGGGGAGGAGAGGAAGAAATCTGGTCATCAAGAAAAAGCTGGCTTATATGTCAAAAACATGTTTTAAAAAGAGAAATAGAAGCGATATGTTTAATATCCAAATCTTCCCGTTCCCACCTCCCTTTCCATGGGGTTTCCTGCTGTGCTAATAGTTTTCAGTTGTCTCTGCGAGGTGTCCGGTGACCATGTATTCTGAGGATTGCAAATGCACGCTTTGCCTGCATGTCCTGGAGGATTTGTTTAAAATACTTTTCCTATTTCAAGGTGGCAATTGGCAGTCAGAAAGATTCTAAATGACTTTGGAGCCATTTGAGTCGAAAGGAACATGAAGTGTCAGCTTACCCCAGCACACAGACGCAGCAGCCTTGCCACAGGGCAGCAGGCGCCTGGCTCCGAGCTCTGGATTCCCTGCCACAGGCAATACGCTCAACTCAAAGAAGCATGGCGCACCAGGGGGACTTGGCCTACAGAATCATGGGCTCAGCCGTCCCTCCACTGGCTAGCAGGCAGATAACAAAACCATTCCACCACGTTGATTCACACAGATCACATTAATTTAAGAATTCCAAAGATGGGGATTTCATAACCCTCCTTGGTGGTTCATTCCAGTCTCAGAACCCTATCAACCAAGACCTTCTTCATCTCTCACCCTAATCTCCCCTGATGCAATTCTAGCCTCTCAGTTTTTGGGTTTTTTTTTTTTTTTTTCTGTCTTCACTAGAAATGAAAACCAGCTGGACACCATCTTCTGCATAATAACCCTCCATAAGCTGGGAGACCATTATTAAATCAACTGGGTCCTTGTCTTCTCCGGGTTAAATGACGCCAGTGCCTTCAGCTTTCCCCCACAGTTGCTGGTTTCTAACTCTTATTATTTTCATGACTCTCTGTGTCACTCAAATTGTTGAGGCTCAAACTAGAAATTTTATGAGGATTTGACTAATACTAACTAAATGCGTGTGTGAGAGAGAGTTTATGGGTGTTTGTGTAGGAGGGAAGTTTAGCTCACAATTCCAGGTTAACTTTTTAAACTTTTTTTTTTTGTGTGAAAGGTATCAAAAAGTTTGCATAACATACAGGCACAGTTTAAAAAACAAAATAAAATGAGAGCTCATGCACCCACCACAAGTTATTTTTCCTATTAACATTGACCTCCTGTTTGATTTTGCTTTATTTGAGAGGAGGTGGGGGAGTGATTACATTTTATTTACCTTTGAATTATACTGACTCCATTTCCAATAAATGACACTATTTTAACTCTTGCACACATGTGAGTTATAGCCTCTTCCAAATCTGACAATATTTAGCCAAGGCATCAAAAGTTTTATAAGATGGCCCATTCTAAAAAGGCTGAACCCAAATCAAAAAAATCTTTGAAAGGGGAATGTTTTCAATGAGCCAAGTTTTACTAAGAGTCCAGTTATTAAGTATTGAAATATTCATGTCTGAACTAAAACAATGTTTTCATGAGGAAATGTCAGGAAACAGATCATTTAATTGTGTTTCTGTATGATATTTGATAGTGTCATTCCCATCATTCAAACAAACTGCCAAGAATCAGATGTGCTTAGGATTCAAGTGAGTTAGTCAACCCTCCACCAATTTATTGGCACGAATTTTCTACTTCATCTCAGTCAAACAGATATCACTTCATGAAAACATCTGAAATTAAGCAGCATTAAGAAGTCACTATATTTTGGATATTTTAGAGAAGAATATGTTATTGAGGTGCCATTTTGTCATTGATCTACAACTTTTCATTCAGAGTCAAGCCCAATCTCTGCTTGAGTCAAAAGCTAAAGTTTCCTGTAGATGAAGCCACAACTTTCAGTTCACTTGACGTGAAAGGACTCACATGAGCTTGTTCTCAGGAGCCTGCCCTCCCTATCACTCTCATCCAGCAGGGCCTGTCCCAGCTTCTGACTGGAGAGAAAGCCACAGCTTCTGGGTTCTCCATCCCCCAGAGTGCTTGGTTGCTAACTTTTTGTGTTGTAGACAAGAATCACGAGTAAAAGCTGTACTGCAGCCATCCTCATGTCTATTTTGTCTCAAACAGACTGAAGTTATTTCTTGCTTTTTTGTTTGTTGGCTTTGGTTTTGTTTTTCCCTCTACCTCTCCGGCAGGGTGATTCACGCTTACGTCCGGGGGATACACCTCACTCGCTTTGTGTTCACAGGTGCTTCTCTCAGGACTTGATCAAGGTTTGTAACTTGGTCACAACTTATTTTTGTTAAGCACCAGATTCCAGATCCAAAAATTGAAACCATTTATGAACGCAGACCTCAGCTGGCTTCATCACATGTTCCCAGGAAGCTACACGGAGTTTGCTTCCTGTGTCCTGTCCCTTTATCCAGTATCCACCCTTTCCCCCGGCTTCTGGTAAAATATTTTTAAACCATCTTCACGCTTCCTGAGAGTTCATAGAGACTACTTGTTTCCTTTTATTTCCTAGCTAATGCCCACATTTTATTCTAGTTCCCATTGCTAAAACTGAGAAACACACAGGGTTATTCCCCGCCCCCCGCCCCCTCTCTTTGGCAGCAAGTTCCCTCTGGATATTTCCCGTGAGAAGTTTCCTCCACCTGTTGGAACCAAGGCCAGATTATTTCCCATCTTTATTGTGCTCCAGGGTCTAGAACAAGGCTGGGCCTCCCAGTAGACTCTGTGCGAGATCAAAGGTAGGGATGAACTGGGCTACCTGTCCTGGAAAAGAGAGCCTTGACCATGAAGGCCACCCACCTAACAGCATGCTGGAGCTCCAGGCTGGCCTTTTCAGAGGGAAAGAGGGGAGAAAGAGAAAAAATAATATAGCAAAACTGATCTCAGCACTACCCTTGGAGTCATTAATGTGGTTTCTAGCAAACTGCTCATAAAATTCATGGCAGCAGCTAATTGCTACCATGTTCTTCCTCATATGCTCCCATATTAAGTTTGAAAGAAAGAAAGAAAAGCCCTTTCAAAGGCATTTTAATCCATGCACAGCAGTGGAATGCATGATCTAGAGTGAGTCTCTCGCATCACCACAGCTATGTGGGCTGGCTGTCAAACGGTGGATTGCATGTCACTCACAATACAATGAACAATGCCGCTGCCTGCCGCCGGCCCTGCCCTGCTCCCGGCAGCACTAACCAGCACAGAGCGCCCTGTGAGTGCACACATGTGCACGTCAGCATATCAGCCTCCGAGCCCCCTCCAGGGACTTGGAGCAAATTCTTGGCATATATCTTTCTGCGTCCACCCCACATACACATTTGCTCAAAAGTCCACAGCAAAAGGGGACCAGTGGCCAAACTCCAGCAGCCACCTTACCCCCCATGAACAAGTTTCACTACATAAGTCATGCAATGTGCTAAGAAGACAGGCCTTGCCTCCAGAAAGTTCTTGTAAGGCTTTACAGAACCACAAACTCAACAAGCCTGTCAGACTTTCTGAAATTCTTATTAGTAGAAGGCTTCTATTGGAATTAATTATTCCAAGTGTTCACCTGAGTGGGGCTGCTCCTCAGCTGGTCTGCACGGGCATGTCCGTGCCCACTACTCAGGCTTAGCTTCTGTTTTGACTGGGTTGTCCACTTGGGTTGAGTACAGCCTCCATACCAATTGATCCTGGCATCCCTTCTGATTGTTCAAGCCAGTGTCAAATGGATTGTTATATATTACAAATGTACTAAATGAAGTCTAGTCAAGAAACCAGTATGTTCAACCAATAAATCAGAATAACTGGGTAACAACTAGTCAAAGGCATGCTTGGGTCTGCCATGAGGAGTTCATCTCAGAATTTGTGGTATGAAAATTTGACCCTCTCCCAGGTTTACCAGAGACATCATTGCAGAATCACTACAGATTGCTGTTCTCAATCCTGCACAAGGGCTGAGCATCTAAGCTGCAGAAGACTAATGGAGGTCCTCTTGGCGAGGAAAGACCCAGCCTACAGCATCAGTCTTTAACTCTCCCTCCTGGCTCAGCCTCCTGTGTGGTAAGCTCTGAACACTTTCCATTGACACCTCAGACCTATTCTGGCCTGAGCCAACCCTATTCAAGCCAGGCAATAAATTATAAATTCTGTCCCAGTCAACAGGCGTGTTTGGAGTTAGTTTGGAATTAGGTGTACAAGCTGATGGCTGGCTCATAGTCATGAAGTGAGCATTATGTCTCCACCAACCCTCCAGCCTGAGCCTCCCCCTCTAAGGCATTGTTACTCCCTATCCCATTGTTCCCCCGAGGATGCCCCTCTCCCCAGCCATAGCCCATTGACACGGCTCCATGCCCTAAGTGATGCCCTCTCACCTTTTGAAGTACCTCAAGGGTTTTCATCTCTTAATCCCCTCAACTGTCTATCTGCTTCCAAGAGGAAGAGTTCTGAAATCTCAGAGTCTCAGGCAGAGTTCCATCTCCATCCCAGGCAATGGAATTTTGGCTGGAGAGAGAGTCATGGGCATGAACACAGCCAATCTTTTTTTTTCATTTGGGTTTGTCTTTCTGTGTACATCCTCTTCTCAGTGTGATAAGCCAAAGAGGCCTGACTTCAGTCTAGGCCTTGATTACAGAAGAAAAACAGGGTATGTACAGTCCACACATGACCCAGCTCAGGGCCTCAGGGATAAGACCAGGTAACGATGGCCAAAGTTTAAGTTAGAAGGAAAACATTTTCCCCTTGCCCCTGTCCCTCAGGCACCTATAGCAAGAATAAGCAGCTGATCCAGTATTAGAGGTTCATAGTCTTGGAGAAATTCATTTCAACAGACACATCATTCTAGCCAGGCTATTAATATAGCCTAGTTTTAGAAGCCCCTTCACCATATCCCCCTGCCCTCATTGACTAAGGATCTGCTTCTAACAGACAAAAGTTCCCAGACACACAGCCACCCACATTCCAGAGAATATTTCCCCTGCCAAAATTTCTTCCTCCCATAGCGGCACCCTGGGATGTTTTCACTAGTACACATTCATCTCAGACCCAGGCAATGATGCTGTGATGTACACTCAGCCAATATCCTTGAGGGCCAGCCCTGCAGTTGGCTTCATGTACCCTGAAGAGTTCCCTCCTCTGCTGCCCTACCTGGACAGTTTCAGGTTACCTTTCAGCCATGATGAGAAAGGAGCTTGGTGTGTCTCCAGTGGTGGAACTGTTGTCCTTGAACACAAATATGCTGCATATTGATGACTGTCTCAGAGGAAGGCAAACAATAACATGAGAAAATTTTCATACAAATTGGATTCTCAGTGGAAACTGGTGTCTGATCAATAGTGTTTATGGAAGTCTGTTGAGAGGACTGAGTATCTTCTCTGAAAATGTTAGAATGTCTGTGTATTTGTCCCTTTGTGCTGCTATAACAAAACATCTTAGACTGGGTAATTTATAAACAACAGAAATTTATTTCTTACAGTTTTGGAGGCTTGGAATTTCAAACCCAAGGTGCCAGCATAAGGTGAGGACCATCTTGCTACATCCTCACATGGAAAAAGGGACAGAAGAGCAAGAAAATGCTCCCTTCAACCTCAAGTCCTTTTATAAGGTTGCTAATCCCATTCATGAGGGCAGAGTTCTTCTACCTCAATCACCTCCCTAAGACCACACCTGTTAATACTGTTATATTGGAACTTTAATTTCAACATGAATTTTGGAGGAGATGTGATCATTCAAACCATTGCAGTCTGCTATTCAGAAGCATCAGTTCTCATAAATAACATAACCCTAGTGACTCAAGGCCTACAACCTTTGGGTGTTATCTTTCTGTCTAATATTCAAGTAGAGTAATTCAAGCCTTCTTCCTCTGTAATTAGGGAGAATTCTGTATCTCTTCAACATTTCTAAGGATTTCTTAAGGTATTACACTTTACAGAGCTTGCCTGTACTCTTCAAGGGTTTAGGGAACCCATATTTCTGTCCCCTGCAAACCATCTCTGAATTTAGGCTGTGCTTTTCTCACTCACACCACTACTCATGGGTGTAAACCAGTCTCTTTTTATTCCCCAAGGAAAACTCAATGCTTGCCTTGTTGTAGGACAGACTTCAAAGGTTTGATGATAACCCAGTGGGATTATAAAAGAAGTCAGGAAATGACTTAAAATTGGATATCAGATACTGATGTTAATAAAGTTTGTTGTCTAAGCCCTTCAAAATGACCCCCTCACTGTCTCTCTTTTTGGGCTTTGGCTGGCTGCCACGTGGCTCCAGACAGACTCTTCGCAAATCATAATCCCTCTCTCATCACCTTTCTGCCCCAAGCCTCTGCTCCTGCCCTTTCCCCAAAGATGATCCCTTAGACTTATCCAAAGGACACTGACATTTTCATAAAAAGTATGCAAAGCCATTTTAGCCTTCTCTTTAACTTAAATGCATTCATGTAAATAAAACATGATGTAAAGGGTTTTTAAGAAAGAGCAGCTCCCTACCTAATAGAAAATCTGCTTTCTTTCCAGGAGGTGGCATGACTATAACTTTGAAAAGCAGCACCTTTCTTTCTTTCGTTCCACCATGATAGGTTAATCCTGGGATTTATTCCAATCACTGTGGAGGACTTTCAGCATTCCTACTTTTCTTAAACATTTCCAGGTGGAGTTTAAAGGTGTCCTTGTGTCTGGAGGAGAGAGGGGAGACCATGCTTGCTGACTGAGACAAGAGTCTTTTGTTTGGTGCACAAGCAAAGAGAGGTCAGGATGACGACACGGACTGTGTTCTCTTAGATATCCCCAAGTTGTAGTGGGGTGGGTCTTAAAACTGGAATTTGAAAGAAAAGGACTAGTTTTTTAAAGAAAGAGAGACTGAGTAACGCAAGTCAAAGAGCCCAACGGCTACATCAAAATCCACAAGCAGGAGATTAAAGGTTGACACAGAACATGAGAGTGAGGGGCAGGATAGCAAGAAGGATGTGCTGTGACTGGAGGAGGCCGTGGTCAGCTTCCCAGCACTGCCAGACACAAATGATGGGACACCCCAGGAGCAGGCATCTGGCAAGGGCTGGAATTTGAAGGCATGATCCCATGACCTTGAGGTACAGGCAGGAAATACATCTCAAGGGGACTGAAGTGGACCTGGAAAGAAGCAAGGAAGCATTTATTTCCTATTTCTGTGACTAAAAATTACCTGTTGATTTCAAGTGAAGGAAAAGAGGGAAAGGCCTAAAATAGGCAGGGTTGGGTGTTAAAAACTGTATTTTTACATACATAGTACTAATTCTTGTGCCTCCTTCTGGTAGGAGGGGAGCTGGTGTACCTTTCAAGAAAATTAAAAGTTGGCTTTGCTTGAAATATTTGAGAATATTTTTGGAACTTTGCTGTCCATTTGAAGGCAAAGATTCACAGAAGAGACAGATGCTACAATGTCCTAATTCTGTTGCGGATGTGGTCAAGACTAATGCAGATCTCAAAAAAATCCCCTCTCTTACCTCAATGCAACAGTCTTCTTATGCTTTCAGTCTCTTCCCTAATTAACATTAGAAACACCCACATCAGAGAGTGGGAGTGGGAAGCCCAGGGATGTTAGAAGAAGGCATAGGATCCACAGGGATATCCAGGTATTCCTGTGAATGCTTGGTGTCTTGTTAAGCATCATGGTAAGCACTAGTTGGATTGAGGTTTGAGTTCCAATCATATCTGCAGTTGTATCCCAGCTGAATAAATTTGACTTTTGACTAAGAGAATGACACAAAATATCCCAAGACAGTAGGAAATAACAGTTGATATGTTGCTCAATGCAGAAAGGCAAGAGACAAAAAGCATAGCCAAATCCTAGAGCAGGGCTGATTCCATTCCCAGTATGTTGAAGGGAAGTCCTGAGTACTCCTTCACTTAATGCAAGTCAAGCAACACCTTCACTTCATTAAAAAAAAATGTAGTTGAAATAAAGCAAGTATTTTTGAACAAGAAGCTCTCAGAGGAATATTTAAAAGATAGGTACACAAGATGAACATTAAATCAAACATGAAAATACAAGTTCAGCTGAACTAGAAAGAGGGTGTCGAGGAGGTCAACATCCTTCCTGACAAGGTGTCCCACCATTCCTGTTTGCCTGTGACAGAGGAGACTTCCAGGACATGGAACTTTTAGTACTAAAGCTGGGAAGTCCTAAACAAACCAGGACATGGGGTTACTCTGGTCCACTGAAGTAAGGCTAGTGATAATGCAAGAGTCAAAAGAGGATGTTTTATGGTAGGGCTGGACCAACTACTCAACCAGAGAGATCCAGGGGCTGTGTCACAGCTGTACATTTGAAGGACTATATCTAACTTCTGCTTTATTTCTTTCCTGTCTGGAAAGAAGAATGATCTTCAGGTCAAGAAGAGTAAAATAAAAATTGATGAAGGATCTACCCAAACTCAAGATGGATGCAGAGCTAGTTAAGAGTTAGTCCAGCTATCCAAAATGGAATCAGGAGTACTGGCCTGGAAACTTAGAACCTGAGATTTTTAACCTCTTTAATGGACCACTCTTTGAGAAATGCTCTTAAAGAATATTGGTGACCAACTACTTGGTGAACACCCAACCATTGGTGGGCAAACAAACAAGAGAAAAATATGTAGATTTTTAAAAGAAATAAATATACGTATGTGCATAGGTGTGCCATTTCAGTTTTCAAATAAGAAATTTCTAAGGCAGATTTTGCAAAACACAGGGTGGTGAGCCACTTGCTAGTTCCTAGCATATGCAGGGCAGTGCCTCTAGGACTAGCACAATACAATTAATGGTGACAGAGTCTGGCCTCCTCATTCCCAGCTCTCCAACGGAATCTCTAAGATCTTTGGTCTGAATACAACTAAGCATTATTCCGAACCACCTGTTTATCTGTTTGGAGTCATGCCTTTCTCCAAAAGAATGAGACTTAAGGTAAAAATCAAAGATGCTTTGGCAAACCAAAGCCTTTCACATATTCTTATATAAATCACTTGGGTGTATTTTTGTTTGTCAGTGGGCTAGACAGCTACAGGTATGTAAATCAGAGTCCTAGAAACCACATTGCTAAAAATGCCTTGGCTGACACCTCCCTACCACCCAGCTGGTCCACGGTCTAACAATACCATTTCCTTCCTATTTGATTGCTAATTCTCTGAGATGCTAACAAAGAAGACATGAGGAAAAGAAGTGACTTGCCAACTATCTCCGTAGAAAATTCCTCCCAGATTTAAGATTTTTATCTCTTAGTTTCTGAAATGACTAATGCACATAGTGCTTTATTCTTTAACAAAGTATTTTCATATATATTATTCTCTCATTTTATCCTCCCATCAACCCCATGAAGTAGATAGGACATGGCTTAATGACAGGCTAAGATGGAGGCAGAGCTCAGATGATCAGAGCTGGGACTTGAACTCAGCATCCTGATCACAAATCTAAAACATAGTCCTCTGAGCCAGACAACCGTTTCCTTAAATCCTTCGTGGAAAACGGGGCAGTGCAAATTACTTAACAAGCTAATTCACCCATTAAAGAAATGGCTCAGCCATTTCAGTTGTAGCTGCTCTCCTGATCACCATTATATTGTGTTTGCTTTTCCTCAAAATTAACTTCATTATGTTCCTGTGTCCACAGATGCCACCATGTATTTGCAGGGAATGACATTGCTGAGCTGGAAGGAAGCTTCCTCTCGGATGTCCTACAAGATCCATCAAGGAACCTGATGGAAATTGAGCCTGTCATTAATGAGACAAGGCAATTTGGCACAGAGAAAACAATTTCCTAAAATGACTGTGTCAGCAGCCTCATGGCACTCCCCACTGAAACAGAGCAGGGACCAGTGCCCAGAGGGTAGCGACCACGTGGTCAGATACTCACACGCACCATGGATGCAGTGTCACAGGCAGAGTGGGGGTCCAGAAATGTCTGTGACAGGAGCAATTGCGAGTGACTCCATGCTCTGTGAGATAGAAAGAGGTTCAGGAAACAAAGATGAGGAATAGTAAATCAGGATCTGAGGGTCGTCTTCCCAGCTCCAGCCTTTCACCTAATTTTCTCTTCTTCCTCATGGGTAAAACACTCTGGCGAAGACGAGGACAAACTAAGCATCCTATTTCTCAGTGATCTATACAAAATCCTCCAGAGTTTAGGCAGGTAAAGCAACTGAACCAAAGAAGGTTAGCAACAGGGAGGGAAGCAGTATGAATTCCAAAGTGAGAGAGAAGGAACATCAGTGTAGGTAGCTTGCCTTTGTAAAATGATCCTCCATGCTCACTTGAGGTTGACTGTGTATTTAAGGGTTAAATGTATTACCAGCTGGCAAATGACCTTGAGAGAGAAAGGGGAAGCAAGAGAGGCCAACACTTCAGAAGTAACTTGTTTAATAAAAGTAATCCCCCCTCACATTTCTGACACCACCAGGCAGTCACACCATGCTGCCTCGGGTCACCAGATGCAGCTCCATCAAGTCAGAGGAAATTATAGAAATCCATCATGCCTGAGTTTTCTGACCTGGTTATTACTCACTGCTTTTTATCTTCCAAACAGTCCCTAAATTTAATTGCCTTGTTGTAATGGATTAACCTCTGAGGTCCACAGTAGCATTTATATTGTGTTCAAATGGGAGGTTGCAGGTTCTAGACCAGTTTTTGGAGTTCACTTTTATCAGACTATAGCTGTCCCAGCTCAGATCTTGGTAACTCTGGCAAACATTTGACTGCAGAGGTCACATACATGCCCGGGCAAAGAGAAACATAAAGAGATTCTCATTTGACCTGGAGGAACCAATGCACCCTCTCCAAGCTGATTTCAGGTGGAAGAGGAGTAAGCAATTGCTTTTACGTTTTTCTCTCCGGCCATCCTTCCCATGTCCTTCCCCAAGTTCCACTTTCCTCCTCTCCCATCAACGTTATTGTTCTCCCCTGGGTACTCTTCTCATTTCTCTCTATCATCCTTCCCTGTGCAATTTCATCTGTTTCTATGGATTTCAATGACATTTATACATTGATGACTCTAAAATTTGTGTCTCTAGTTTCTGATGTCTTTTTCTGAACTTGAGATTAGCATGTTCAATTTCTTATCTGGCATCACTGATATATCCCAGAGAGATCACAGACCAATGCTCAAATCTATTTCTTTGAGTATTCACCATCTCAGTAAATGGTGTCAGCTGAATAATGGTGTCACCATTTACTCAGCTGCTCGACCCAGACCCGACTGGGAGGCATCCTTGAGCCTGTCTCACTACCAATCCACTGGCCAGACATATTGATTCTGCCTCCAGGGTACATTTCAAATAAATCCATTTCTTTCCATTTTCATTGACATCACCAAGTTCAAACTGCCAACTTCCCCTCTCAAACTAGTACAATAAGCTCCTAGCATTTGTTGAGGCTTCCACCTGGGCTGCTACACAGCAACCGGAGACCCCACGGCAGGTCATACTCTTTCTATGTCTACTCTGCCTTACATGCCTGCTTACTGTTCCTCAAAAACGCTAAGCTGATTCTCACCCTAGGACCATTTCACCTGCTATTCATTCTACCTGAAATTCCCTTTCATCTAATCTTCTCATGTCTGGCTCCTACTTGTCACTTTAATAGTAGCTTAAATATAACCTTTGCAGAGTGGTCTTCCCTGCCTACCTAATCTAAAAAGATGGAAAGACTTAAGATCAAATTCTAGCTCTCTTACTTTCTAGCAGTAAGGGAAAAAATAAAGAGTGAAGATAGAAGAGGGGAGAGTGAACAATGTGGAACACTAACATGGTCTTTGAAGAAAGATCTGATTCTGATACATATGTCTTGTCAGTCGTTCCATGACACAATGGCAGCTAAACACTAGGTAGGATAGAAGGGCAATTGGCAAGAGGGAATTATGGTAAAATATTCATTAGCTTTCTAGAAATATATGAAGAAAGTCTTCTCCAAAAGAGCTAATCATATCCAGCAAATATTGGGGTAAGAGGAAGCTATATGAAAATTGATCTAACTTGTATAATATATATCAGGAACAGTTATCATATTTGCCTCAAGACTAATATAAAGGATGCTAGCTTATGGTTCCTTTTTTTGAGTCCTTAAGTTACAATTAAGTTCATGAATTTGCCACTATGCACTTACTTTGGCAGCACTGTACAAACAACTTGGTGAAGTATCATAACCTTGGTATGCCAGTGTCTCATAGTTGTGTTAGTGTTGATGTGCAGCAGTCATGCTGAGTGTCATTCATTGCTGTTGTTACATGTTTTTGTGTGCCATGAAAAGAATGTTGGAGCTTGAATTAGAGCAATGAACAAATATTAAATTTCTTGCTAAACTTGGCATGAGTAGCAGCATAATCAGGGACATGTTAGTCTAAATTTATATGAATAATACCATGAAGAAAACTGCAGTGTACAAATGGATTAAAGGTTTTCTGAGAGAAGAGAAAGCATCACTGATGAAGAGGGGACAGGGCAGACTGTAATGAACAGAATTGAGTGAAACATTCCGAAAATTTGTTGAATTGTACATCAAAATTTTTAGGTGACTATGAGAAGCACAGTATACCAGTAAACATTGATATAGAAACAGAAAAATCTTAATGAAAATCTTGGCATGAGAAAGGCATGTGCAAAAATGGTCCCGAAGAAGCTAATCAATGAACAAAAGAAAAGGAGAGTAGCAGTTTGCTAAGACCTTCGGAGGGGCAACACGTTTTGACCCATGTTATCACTGTTGAGGAAACATGGGTGTACCAATGAGTGTACCTGAATCAAAGCATCCAAGTACACAGTGGAAGTCAGCCAATTCTCTGGGACCAAAAAAGTTCCCTCAATCCAAATAAAGAGATCAAGAGTCAAGATGATGTTGTTAAGCAATTTTGATAACAGAGGGGTTATTCATTGTGAATTTGTACCAACTAGACAAATAGTTAGCCAAGTTTACTATCTGGAAATGCTGAAAAGGCTGCATGAAAAAGTTAGATAAAAATGACTTGAACTTTTTGCCAACAACTCAGGGCTCTTGCATCATGACAAGAAGGAGCTGTCAGATGTGAGCCTCTCAGGCAAGAACTCAAGAGACCTAGATATAACATAGTACTGTCTGTGAAGGAGTTTTTAGCCAGTTAACAAATAACTTTATTGGAACACCCTTCCTGCTTACCTGATCTAGCCCACAATGAACTTTTTTCTTTATCTAAAGATTAAGGAAATATTAAAAGGAAGACATTTTGATGACATTCAGGACATCAAGGGTAATATGATGACAATTCTGATGGCCATTCTAGAAAGAGTTCCAAAATTGCTTTGAAAGGTGGACTAGGTATTGATAAGTAGTACATAGCTTCCCAAGGGAAGTATTTTAAAGGTGAGTGTAGTGATATTCAGCAATGAGGTATGTAGCACTTTTTCTAGGATGAGTTCATGAACTTAATTGTCAGACCTTGTAGATATAGACATATCTCAATTAAGAATAAATAGGTCTGATAATAATCATGGCTTGCATACACTAGGCTCTTATGTTGGCTGGGCACCCTACTGTCAACATTCTGTTCAATCCTCCCACAACTCTGTGAAGTAGGTTATCTACTATTATCCCCCACTTTACAGAAGAGGAAACTAAGGCTCAATGTCATACTAAAGCTCAACAGGGGAATAAAGCAGAGACTTGGATCCAAGTGCGTCTGCTCCCTTGGACCATAATATTTCCTCAAAAAGAGATGCTCTGAGCATGATCTGATTTGGTTATGCCTGAGGAAGTTGAGCAAAATTTATTGTTTTGGGAGAAGTCCTCTTAGAGGGGCTAGAAATCATGTTTGCTATATTTCTTGGAATGGAGAGAAGGGGACAGGGAGCAGATATGTCTGTTCTGAGTGCAGGGCCTATGGAGACCAATAGTGTGGGGGCATATCTGGACAGAAAGGGAGGCTGCAGTGGTCACTAAAACAGTGTCCATATCCATCTTCCCTCTTTCCTTCAGTCAACCTTTTGTTCCAAAAAGGTCTATACAATACCTCCTGTGTAGCAGACACAGTCTTGGTTGCTTGGACCATATAGTGGAAAACCGAGGATACACTGTCCCTTCCCACATAGGGCTACAACCAAGTGGAGAAAACAGATATTGACAAATCAGCACAGACAAATGCCTTATTTCTTTGATTCTAAAACATTGTAAGGAACACAATCTCATCATAGGTACTCAGAGCTGGCAAGATGGAGCCTGATTCTAAAGTGTTAGAATATTAGGTAAAGGATGTTTCTTTGACCGGAGGTGATGTTGCACACAGTTGCATAATTGTAAGAAGTGCTATGAAGAAAAAGTACAAAGCACTACAGAGGGTGCTAATTGGGTGTAGGGAAGGTTAATTTATGCTATAGCAAAGGAAGTGATATTCAAAGTGAGATCTGAAGGTTGCTAGAAGTGTTAGGCAGGTGAGGAAGAGCAGACAGAGGAGGTGTCATTATGCGAGCCTCTCGGGGTGGGATTCACACTAGAGGCCTAAAGCCTAGAAGGCCAGTGTGGCTGCACTCAGGCTAGGGTGTGCATGGGGTGGGGACAGTGTGGCATAACTAGAGGGGTGGCCAACAGCTTCATCAGGCAGGCCTTTGCAAGCCACATTAAGGACTTCGGGTTTTATCCTAAGTTCATAGAGCACCATTGAGGCGGCCTTAAGCAAAGAAGTAACATGGTCCTATCCTTATTCATAAAGGTCACTTTGGCTGCAATGTAAAGATAAAAGTGTGAAAGCAAGAGCAAGGAGACCAGTCAAGAGTCACCAGCAGTAGTGCAGAAAGAAAGGATGGGACCCAGAGAAGTGTGTGGAGAGAAGCTGATGGATTTGAGATATATGCTGGAGGTGTAATTGAGAATGTACAGTCGTATTTATATGTGGAGAGTGGGTAGGCATTAAGGATAACTCCCAGGTTTCTAACATTGGAACGTATGTGAATGGCAATATCCTTTACTGAGATGGAAAAGAACAGATTTTGAAGGAGAAGGCTGTGAGTTCTTTTTTGGACACAATAAGCTTGGGATGCTTGAGAGATGCCTAAATGAGGAGTCATTTAGGCACTTAGATGTGAGTTTGGAGTGTAGAAGAGAGGTCTGGGTATTTCCAGGTCCTCAGGAGTTGCCTTGAGATATGACACAGTCATAATAAATAGTATTTAAAAGTATAAGAATTGAAGAGGTTGTCTAGGGAAAGAGTACATAAAAGCCTGAGGTATCCACCATATAATGGCAGTGTGAAAGATTTAATTTCCAACCAAAGAGACTGAGCAGCAATGGCCAGAGAGAATAGGGGAACCATGCGTCTTAGATGAAGCCCAAGAGAAGAGACTTCTGAGCAGGGAGTGATTCAAACACTGGAGAGATAGTCAGGGAAATGTACCCTTTGGATTGTGCATCAGAGAGACTATTTCTCACTTGAGCAACAGTAGGGTTGGGCTACTTGTGGAGAGAATATGGACTGAAATTGGCTAATAGGAAGTAGAGCTTGGCCATAAAGGCAGTGTTTTCAAGAACCTTGGCTGATGATGCCAAATGGGATAGGGTAGAAGATAGTGAGGGTGAGGAGGTCAAGGGATGGTTTTAGTTTGCTTTTGTTTAGGAAACCATTTGCACAAGCAGGGAGCTACCAGAATGACCCAGGCAAGAGTAATAGGTTGAACATATAGAAGAGAAATGAGATTAGAAGAACAATGTCCCTGAGTCTCTGGGGAATGTTAGGTTTCACGAGCATAATGAAAACCACATTTATAATTTTAAATATCTTGGTAACTGTATTAGAAAAAGTAAAAAGGAAAAGCGAAATTAATTTCAATAACATATTTTACTTCACAGCATATCTAAAATATGATCATCTTGACATGTAATCAATATGATAAATTATTAATGGGATATTTTACATTCATTTTTCACAGTAAATATTTTACACATACACTACATTTTGGTTCAGACTAGATACATCTCAAGTGCTGAGTAACCACATGTGGCTGCCGCCTGCCATGTTGAACAGCCCAGGTCTTGAATACAGGCAGAGGAATTGGCCTTTAATGGATCTAAGAACACTTTTTCCCTCGAAAGATAGAAAGGAAAAAGAGCACAGTTGCAGGAAGGTTTGAAGATCGGGTATTCGATGAATGAGGGGTGTAACATCCATTCAGTATAACTCCCAATATGTCATTTAATCATTCTATCAATATACCTCTTCACCTCAAAATTCCCTTTTCCTTCCATACAACTTTGAGAAGCTACTTGGCATCCTGAGTCATAGATGCTGGCTGGTTTTAATGTTAAGAAGTTTCAACTGATAGAGGCCATCTACAGCAAACCCACAGCCAATATCCTATTGAATGGAGTTAAATTGAAATCATTTCCACTCAGATCAGGAACCAGGCAACGTTGCCCACTGTCTCCACTGCTTTTTAACATTGTAATGGAAGTCTTAGCCATTGCAATTAGAAGAAAAGGTGATGAAGGGTATCCATATAGGGTCAGAAGAGATCAAACTTTCACTCTTCACAGATGATATGATTGTAGATCTGGAAAACAACAGGGATTCTATTACAAAACTCTTAGAAGTGATCAAGGAATACAGCAGCGTCTTAGGTTACATCCTAACATCCATAAATCAGTAGCCTTTATATATACCAACAATAGTCAAGCTGAAAAAACAGTCAAGGACTCTATTCCATTCACAGTAGTGCCAAAGAAGATGAAATATATGGGAGTTTATCTAACGAAGGATGTGAAAGATCCCTATAAAGAGAACTATGAAACTCTAAGAAACGAAATAGCTGAAAATGTTGACAAATGGAAAAACATACCATGCTCATGGCTGGGAAGAATCAACATTGTTAAAATGTCCATACTACCCAAAGCAATATACAATTTTAATGCAATCCCTATTAAAGCTCCACTGTTATACTTAAAACATCTTTAAAAAATAATACTTTGTTTTATATGGAATCAGAAAAAACCTCAAATAGCCAAGACATTACTCAGAAATAAAAATAAAGCAGGAAGAATCACGCTACCAGACCTCAGACTATACTATAAATCGATAGTGATCAAAACAGCATGGTAATGGCACAAAAACAGAGAGGTAGATGTATGGAACAGAATAGAGAACCAAGAGATGAACCCAGCTACTTACTGTTATTTAATCTTTGACAAGCCAATTAAAAACATTCAGTGGGGAAAAAATTCCCTATTTAATAAATGGTGCTAGGTGAACTGGCTGGCAACCTGTAGAAGACTGAAACTGGACCCACACCTTTCACCATTAACCTATCTATTAAGATAGACTCTCACTGGATTAAAGATTTAAACTTAAGACATGAAACTATAAATATACTAGAAGAAAGTGTGGGAAAATCTTGAAGAAATTGGTCTGGGCAAATATTTTATGAGGAGGACCCCCTGGGCAATTGAAGCAGCTTCAAAAATACACTACTGGGACCTGATCAAACTAAAAAGCTTCTGCACAGCCGAGAACACAGTAAGTAAAGCAAACAGACAGCCCTCAGAATGGGAGAAGATATTTGCAGGTTATGTCTCCGACAAAGGTTTAATAACCAGAATCCACAGAGAACTCAAATGTATTAGCAAAAATAGAACAAGTGATCCCATCTCAGGCTGGGCAAGGAACTTGAAGAGAAACTTCTCTGAAGAATGGAGGTGCACAGCCTACAGACATATGAAAAAATGCTCATCATCCTTAATCATCAGAGAAATGCAAATCAAAACTACTTTGAGATACCATCTAACTCCAGTAAGATTAGCCCATATCACAAAATCCCAAGATCAAGATGTTGGCGTGGATGTGGAGAAAAGGGCACACTTCTACACTGCTGGTGGGAATGCAAATTAATACATTCCTTCTGGAAAGATGTTTGGAGAACACTTAGAGATCTAAAAATAGACCTGCCATTCAATCCTATAATTCCTCTACTAGGTATATACCCAGAAGACCAAAAATCACATTATAACAAAGATATTTGTACCAGAATGTTTATTGCAGCCCAATTCATAATTGCTAAGTCATGGAAAAAGCCCAAGTGCCCATCGATCCACAAATGGATTAATAAATTGTGGTATATGTACACCATGGAATATTATGCAGCCTTAAAGAAAGATGGAGACTTTACCTCTTTCATGTTTACATGGATGGAGCTAGAACATATTCTTCTTAGTAAAGTATCTCAAAAATGGAAGAAAAAGTATCCAATGTACTCAGACCTACTATGAAACTAATTTATGGCTTTCATATAAAAGCTATAACTCAGTTATAACCTAAGAATATGGAGAAGGGGAAGAGGGAGTGGAGGGGAGAGGGAGGATGCGCAGAGGGAGGGTGATTGGTGGGATCACACCTATGGTGCATCTTAACAAGGGTACACGTGAAACCTACTAAATGTAGAATATAAATGTCTTAATACAATAACTAAGAAAATGCCAGGAAGGCTATGTTAACCAGTGTGATGAAAATATATCAAATGGTATATGAAACCAGTGTATGGTGCCCCATGATTGCATTAATGTACACAGCTATGATTTAATAAAAAAAACAACAACAACAATAAAAAAAAATGTTAGGAAGCTTCTCATAATATATGAAAGAAATACCTTCTGAGCAAATTAGGGACTTTTTTCTTCTTTCTTTCTTTTTTTTTTATATAGATCCTTTTCTGATGCATTTGGAGAGACAAAGCATCAGTTGGTGACAAAGCAAGTGTACGTTCTGTGTCCTGAGCACAGTCTTGGCACTCACACTTCATTGTGCTGGGCAGCTCACTTTATAGTGATGGGCTGAGCGTGAGAATGAAAAGGAAACACTACTATATATCTCAACGGCCACAGGCACAATCAATACTAATAACAATAACAAGGACAATAACACACACAGGATCAACCACATCCTCCCGGTGTTGGCAGCTGATGACCCCCCAGATCTATTTTTTACTCATATAAGGATCAGCAAAACCCCAAGTGTGATTCTGTCTAAGCCTTTTCCTCCTTTCCCTTCAAACCCACATGTACTTTGAGGTAAATCTAATCCACATGTTTCTGATTCATTTACACTTAACTCTTCAAAATGTTGTTTTCTAGCAGTGATTTGATGGCCTAGAAGTCTTTCTCAAAGCTCCTTTCTTACAAATAGGATGTTGTGGTTTGCCAGGAGAAAGAAAAAAAAAAAAAAAAGCTGAGCTCCCAAAGGTTTAAATCTAACTTGAAACTAAGAAATCATGAAATTTGGACCAAATTTGGCCCAATGCTTTCTCATTATTCCTAATAACCTTTCTCCCACAGGTGATTTTTCAGTGCTCAGTTCAGTGATGGACAGGGTGACAATACTTAGGAGAGGCAGGGAGGGTGGCTGGTGCAGGATTGCAACTGGGACAAGCTGAATTAGAAAACAGGGTGCACTCGAAAGGACGATTTTTGGTCAACTGGCTTCCCCTCCCTTGGAATTCCCTTCACCTCCTTGGTTTACAGTGAGTCTCTTGTCAGTTAAATACAGCTCCTCCACTTACCGCAGGGCGCATTCTGAGCTCACAAGCTGCTCCCCCAGGGTGGGGCTATTCATGGCACTTGGAACCATGCTTCTTTCTTCATTTCCTCTTCTCAATGAGAGCTCTGTGGCAAACATTTCAGGAAAACAAAAATCCCTGAGCATGAAGAATTTCATGGCCCTGCAAAGAAACAGAAGATACATTAGGTCAGATGTTAGGCTGATAAACTCACCAACTCCCTTTAACTTAAGACTTTAATTAAAATGACCCTTGTAAGGGGAACAAAAATAAACACTCATTTATGGTTTCTCCCTGGAATCCTGTAAAATCTCCATGAATACATTACTTCTGGTTTATGGTGGCTTCCTATGACACACTGCCCAGCTGGATTTTATTCCTGCCATTTGGAATTAAGACAAATCTTTAGCAGCCCTCACCGACATCCATACTCTGATCTTCCTCCTTGTTTGTTTCTCTTTGGGCAGCCTCCAGACATGGGCCGCTGGACGCATGCTACACTAGCAAGATGAGTTTATGAGGTCTCTCTGGCAAAAGAGCAAACTGTGTAGTCTGGCAGCAGTAACTAGGACACCATAAATGTCCAAAACGTGTGTGTTGAATTAATCTCTATCAACAAAACTTGGAGGGTCTATGGACCTAGTAGAATAGAGAAGAGAAGCCATATTTATAGTTTTAAAAGCAAGAGAAAAAATTGAAGGAATGGGGGGTGGACAGGAACAAGGAGAAAGCCAGAGAGAAGGTATCTGGTGAAGTCACCTTGCAGCAGCTTCAACCACTGGCTGTCTTCCCAGAGAGAAGTGAAGGACCATTTCTAGAAAGTTTTATCCAGGTGACAATGGATAAGACAGGATAACTCAAACTTATGAAATATAGCTATTTAGGGCTATTTTGTTGTTATCTTCCTGGAGCAATGGGAAAAGACCACATGTTGATGTGTAAATGTGGAATTTTTCCTGAGTGGATCTGATATTCTCAATGTGAAAAAGACAGGGTAGGGCAGCGCCTGTGGTTCAGTGAGTAGGGCGCCGGCCCCATATGCCGAGGGTGGTGGGTTCAAATCCAGCCCTGGCCAAACTGCAACAACAAAAAAATAGCCGGGCGTTGTGGCGGGCGCCTGTAGTCCCAGCTGCTCGGGAGGCTGAGGCAAGAGAATCACATAAGCCCAAGAGCTGGAGGTTGCTGTGAGCCGTGTGACACCACGGCACTCTACTGAGGGCAGTAAAGTGAGACTCTGTCTCTACAAAAAAAAAAAAAAAAGAAAAGAAAAGAAAAAGACAGAGTAGTAAAAGAAATGAGGCACAATCTTTGGACTAAAGGGACTTTCTTGTTTCTCTCAGAAACCAGGAGTGCACACTCCCAGACGTGGGTATCCTGGATCCATCCCAGTAGGGTGAATGAGCTGTCCCCTGGGAAGGTGACAGGAGCCAGTAGCAACAGCAATGTGAACCTTGGTTGCCTGACCCAGGGAAGCCAGGATGTGGGATAGTAACTGTGATACCCTACAGACTCAAGCAGGTACATCTCAAGGACCAGCAGTGAAGGTCAGGAACAAGCATCCCTGCCTGGTGAACTGGAAGTGAGCAGCTCCCCATCCTGAGGCTGGAGTCAATCCTTCACCAGGGACAAGCAGATAAGATACAGAGGGGCAATGTCAGATTATCCCACACTCAGTCAGCCAGAAGCAAGATGAGAAGATGGAACCTGAGCAGCCTCCCAAAGAACTCTCAGAAGCATGTGAGGGACATTTTGGAGGTGGTTCTGTCCAGCAACTTGCTAGCAAAGACTCATGCTCTAACAAATTTGGACATTCAGAAAGTAAAACTTGGTTCCTTCAAAAGCCTGGGAACAATATGCCAATAACAAAAGATGAACACAAGTCATGTTTCACTTCTGCCAATTACAAGAAGTGCCTAAAGCGGCTGCCATTAGTGTCCAGACACTTCTGATTATGGGGAACTACTGCTTAACCAATGTTGACCTAAGTGTCACTTGTATCACTGCACACATCATTTCGATTTCTTCCCAAAGTATTACCAATGTAGCTGGTTTTCTCTGGTACACCAGATCCTTTAAGGTCCCCCATAGGTAGAAGTCAAAGGGCATTAAGTCAGGAGAATGTGGGAAAACTACACCTCTTTGTCCTATCATTGTCTTGGCAAATTCTCATCAAGGTAAGCTCTCCCTCTGTTTTGACTGTCTTGCCTGTCACATGGTGACACTAGCATTCATGTGATTAATGCCATCTTTTGAGTTTACGTCATACTACATATGCTACTGAAATTCAATTCAACTTTGAAAAGTAATACTTAGAGAACATCATTTAAAATGTGTATATACTTTTTTGGTACCCAGTCTAGATGACATGAATAATGCTATCCTGAGGAACCCCAGATAACTGCTGAGCCACCTTGAAGATTCCTTTACATTTGAAACCACCTCTCTGTGTGACATAGAATCTTTTCCTGAAGTAAAAAGGTTAGAACTGAAGACTGATTTGTATCTTAAAAATGTGAAAAAGGCAGCAAAGTTTGTACATGCCGGGTTATATTCCTGGATATCCACAACTTTCCATCCAGCCTGATGGGGTGATCTTTCTTTGAATTAGCTCTTTTTCCATTCAGCTACCCGCCCAACCTGAATTAGCTTGTTTGCCTATCAAGAGGATTCCAGCTACCTTGCTGGGGGACCCCATGGGGATGCTTCTCACACCCCCTCATCCCTTATTTCCTGTTTCTGAGGGCAATTCAGGCCTCCAAACGCTGCCCTTACTCTGGGGAGAGGAAAACTTCCCACACCCCCTCTAAGAATGTGCTAAAAAATCATTTGCTGCACATTAACCGATGGACTTCTTACACATGGTACAGAAAAATATTATTTGTCATTTCTGACCCCTCTCTCACGTCTCATCGAGGGACTGAATCCTAGAAACCAGAACATCTTTAATAAACTGAGCCACAAGTTATCATCCTGAAAATCATTGTCTTTCATGTATTGATGGCAATACCATCAAAGACATTTGCCAGATTTTTTTCACTGTGACTCATAGTACGAAATACATTTTTCCTTACAGTTATACACACACAGCCCATTTTCATTTCATTTTTTAAAATTTACTTCATTTTTTAGAAACGTTGGTCTCACCCACTGAATTGATTTGACAACCCACCATTGGCTCACAGCCCACAGTTTGAAAAACACTCGTTGATTTGGGCAGGGATGAGGGGCAGGGAGAGAAAGGCGGAGAGAAAATTGAGAAGAAAAGGTCATAGAAGTGGGTTTGGGAGGGTGAGAAGAAAGGAGAGGCCTATACATAAGGGAAACTTTGGGGTAGATCATAGATATTTAATGAGGATTTTTATTAGTCTCCCGTCTAAATTCCAAGTACAATCATATTCCCTGGTGATGGGGAGGGGAGTGCCTAACAAAGTGCTCACCTGATTCATGACAGGCAGGGAATGAACCTAGAGGCTGCCCCAGGAGAGCAGAAGCACGTGGACAGATGGTGTGTATTAAGGGGCTGCCCAGCTGAATTTCAAGGAACTCCATGCACTAGGAAATCAACAGAATTTAAGGGAAACTAGCAGGTGGCTTCAGTGGAAAGAGGGAAGGCTAGAAAGCCAGGGGCCCTCTTAAGAAGAGCCATTCTTCTGTTTTCTTCTTTTCTTCTTTCACCTTTATTTTTTATTTTTTTATTTTCTTTTATTAAATCATAGCTGTGTACATAAATGCAATCATGGGGGCACCATACACTGGTTTTATATACCATTTGACATATTTTCATCACACTGGTTTAACAGCCTGGAGACAAGTATATAATTATGGGTTTTGTTATATTAACCTTATTTATCATTTTGGATTCTGTTCATTTCTTGCTCTTATGGATTCAAGTTACCATCTGGAGTAACTGTTTTAGCTTAATATAGCTTTGTTCCTACCCACCTCCTTTTGTACTATTATTAACAAATACGTTACATTCCTATATGTTACCATACATTATGTGCATATTGTCTTACACAGTTGCTTTTTTTCAGATGTACATTTCTTAACTTCATTGAGGTATAATTTATATATCTTAAAATCACCCATTTTAATTATATGCTTCAATAATATTTAGCAAATTTACATAATTCTCAAATATCACCAGGATTTTTTTCCCTAGCCTTATTGAGGTATAACTGACAAAAACTGTACATATTCACAGTGTATAATGTGATGTTATGACATATGTAAACCTCATACTTTTTGAAATTATTGCCACAATAAAGTTATCGCTTCAAAAAAAAAAAAGAATAGCCATTCTGGGCCTCTGACCATCTAGAAAATAAAAGAACTATAAGATTTTTTAAGAGTCTTACCCACCTCTAACCTTCAATGATTCCTACATGGTATTCTTTATCCTTAAATATTTACAGTCTTTGACATCTCCTTCTTGTGGACCAAATAGAGTTGTCGTCATTTAGCTCCTTTGCATTTCATACCAAATTAAGGCTCAGTCTTCGGAAGATCATCTCTGACACTTCCTTATATTATGTGCTTGCCCCTCTCCACATATACACATACCCTCGTGCACAGGTGCACACACACAGGTGGTGAATGTACTTACGGGTCATCTGGTGGGGAGGGCTGTGGATGGCCTGGTCATCTGGGGGGAAGACAGCGAATCCCTCCATGTCCACCTCCCTTGGTGTCCTCCTGGAAACTGATGCATGTGTACACACCACTAACAGTCTCCTGGGTTTTCTAGTTCCCACGGGATTAGTGGGAAACCCTGACAGGGGTAGGAGAAGAGAAAAGAGTGAATTGTGGGTAATTATTCTGGCTACTTTTTCTATGTGTCCTGGGACTTCATTCCCTCTTCCTGCCCCATGAGATCGTCCTGGGTTGCTCTGTCCCTCACTCCTCTCAGAACTCTGCTTTCTGATTCTGACAATGATAGCTCCTTCCTCTGCCCTCTCCCTTTTCTGGCCCTAGGGGTGGTGATGGGCCTTCTGTGCCCAGCACTGCCTCTGACCCTCCCTGTGGCTCCTCTGCAAGCCACCTGCACCTGTTGTCCATAAAGACTTCTAGAATTTGGGAGATTCCATTTGCTGTGAATACCTGTCCCTCTAGAGACCCTACATAGTGAAAGAATCATAAAAGATTTCCAGACTTCATCCTTGAAAGCTAGTGACAAATAGTAAAAAAAGACGAGGTTTAGCTTCTATAAAAGTCAGTAGTTACACATTTTTTAAAATATTAATATATTTTACAAGAGGTAAAAATTTTTTGTTTTCCATTAATGTTAATAAATATATAAAGTGTGACAAAAATGTACATACATTTGAAGAAAGGAAAAGCTATATTAAAATTGTAATAACATGTATCAGTACAAAAGATGACTACAAGTCACATTGAGCATCTGTTGTAACTGCAGAAGTTAATATTGTGATTTGAGTACTACAAATTTATTATGGTTTTCTCCTTTCTTAAAATGTGTACATATTTTTTGGCACCCTATATAGATTAGGGGCCAGGCATGGCGACTCAAGCCTATAATCCCAGCTCTTTGAGAAGCCAAAGCAGGAAGATTGCTTGAGGTCAGTAGCTTGAGACCAACCTGAGCAAGAGCAAGACCTATCTCTACAAAAAATATAAAAATCAGCCAGGTGTGGGTAGTGTGCACCTGTAGTCCCAGCTACTCAGGAGGCTGAGACAGGAGGGTCACTTGAACCCTGCAGTTTGAGGTTGCTGTGAACTATGATGACACCACTGCACCGTAGCTGGGGCAACAGAGCAAGGCCCTGTCTCAAAATACAATAGATAGATAAATAATTAGCAAAAATAAACAGAGCTAAATTAGTGATGAAAGGATTGGGAAAAATATCAGTTCTTGAAATGAGAAAAAGTTTGAATCATAAATTTATCAATAAGCTCTCATGAATTTTTACAAATCTTTAAATTTCTTATAGTTACATAAGTCACATAATCTGGTCACTATATCGAGCTTCCTTTTTGTAAAGAAATATGTTGTAAATATATTATATGTAATATATACACACAAATACACATACATACAAGCCCACCATAATGAAGAAATATAGTAATATATAGTATATATCTGTTTATATGATATATCAAGATTTATTTTGGCTAATGGTGTGAAGAAGGAACAAATATTGAACATTTCATCCATTAAGGACATATGTATGCTTCCACTGATCATTAAAATCACACATGGGGGTAGTGACAATTCCATAGTTTAAAACAAATTATACAGTTATTTCTCAAAAGTGTATGAATACACATGTACCTTGAATATCTCAGGAAGACAAAGGATCTTACTCAAGCTAAGTCCATAAAAGAAATATAAAGAGAACTCTGAATAATGAATGTGAGACGAGATTATGAAAAGCATGTGGCTGGGGCCCTCCGTTCAGCTCTCCTCTTTCATAAGAATTGTTCACAGCACATAGCTCAGAGCTGGGCACCTCATAGGTCACTGAAGCATGGGCCTGATGGTTGACCAAGGTACATTAATCCAAGTTAAGACTTTTCTACATTTACATCTCTTTCATCTACACTCAGACACACACAACTACGCTCAGATCAATGCTTCATTTAGCTAACATTATTTTAGTACATTTACCAAAGAAACAAGGCTCATCCATTTAAGTTTATATTCTTTTAATTGAGATCACAGAACTTTCTAAAAGAAACTACATATGTAGTACTATCCTACCTTCTTACACAGAAAATTCTCAACATATCATAAACTGTAAACGGCGACTCGTGACAGTTCTAACTACAAGCATCAGTCATTTTATGGGGCCCTCACATTCTGTCCAGGCTCTTTTTGCAATCCTTGGGTTATTTATTAGTTTTAAACTGCTGAAGCAGCAAGGCCTCTCCCCTTCCTAGAGCACCTTACATCTGCTAACAACTGTTGCTCTCAGAATAAAACTTGAGAGTTGGTCTCTGAAGAATGTAGGTTTTCTGACTAGGAAGGATCATGCACAGTGTGGAATTGAGACTATATCAAAATAAATCTTTTGGTCACTCTAATCATTATGATTAGATTCTTAGGGAAACAAAAAGACAGCTCTACCCAGCAGTAAAATACACTGAAGGGTAATACCCCCAGCCTGAAGCTCCCCTCAGTGTGGCCCCCCTGTGGGTTCCCAGTCTGCCACTCCACACCCATGCACCCTGTGTATGAGTAGAAGCCTGCACCCCACCCACGCAGAGCAGGCAGCCTGTGCCCCTGCTTATGAGAGAGGCCTATTGGGCAAATGGCTCCATACAAAACCAAAGGAACCCTATGACCAAACATCATCCAACTGTCAAGAAAATTTGATTCCATAAAAGGATCCAGTAAATGAGGAGAGTGGTTATAATTCAGAAAATAGAAATGATATTTTAAAAAGTAGTGCCCACAGAGAATTTTAAGAAGATAATGCATTTAGAAACCAAGAACAAGCTACTATAGGAAAAACAAAAAAGAAAAAGCATTCGGAGAACAGGAAAGACTCCCTAGAAATTAAAACACATAATGATTTTCAAATGACACTGTCATCTAAAGCAAAGTCAAATAAAGCTAAGTAGCAAAAAGACTAAGGGGCAGTGTGATCTGAAATCTATAACTGAGCAAACGTTTCATAATGTGGAGCAATAAGAGATGGAAAATGTGATAGCAAAGTTAAGAGACACGGAGGAAAAATCTAAGTATATGCCTGATGAAAGGCTTACAGAGAGAACAGAACATGGGAGAGGAGAAACAGTCAGACCAAGGGGGACACACTTGCCCTGAGCTGAGGAGGAGTCAGCATCTTCAGATTGGAAGAATATCTAAAAATTTTAATATTTTAGAAATAAGAGGAAAACTTTGAAAGCTTCTAAGAGAAAAATTCATTTTTGTAAAAGAACTTGAATCTGACTAACACTAGATTACTTTAGCAGAAGCATCTAAAAGTCAGTTAAGCAGCAAAAATAACACTCATTTGGAGACAGCAGAGAACCCAGAATATGAACCTGTGTATCATGCAAGGTAACTGGAGGCGCTACTAGTTCCTTGCTTAATATTCCTATTATCCTCTTCTCTTCCTAACAGAACCCCAATTGGGGATGGGGAGAAGATTATCCAAACACCCAGCTAAAATTATTTACATTACCAGACTTCCTTGAAGCTAAGAGTGAGTGGCCATAAGTTGAGCACTGGAACTTTCTGGATAGGTTTTCAAAGGAACAAACTCAACTGTTTGACAGCTTGGTCCTTTTGCCCTTCTCTCATCTACTTTTCAGAATACGAACTTAACGTCTAGAGGCACCTACCATCTTGTGACACAAAGGACCAAAACCTAAATACAAAAGGATGGAAAGAGCCTGGGTCCCTAGGGAAAAATAAAATCATAAAACTATTAAATGAATGTGAGGAGATTAAAAATAATAATTATAGAGAAAAAAGGCCATTATAAGTGTGACACAAAATACAGAAGACATAAAAAGAAAATTAGTAGATCTGACAAATTAAAATTTAAAAATTTCTGCTTGGGAAAACATAACCCCACAAAAAGTCAAATAATTAAAGACAAATTAAAAAACATAATAGCCACTCATATCATAAAAAGCTAATTTGCTCAATGCATAGTGAAATTCCTACAAATTGCTGCAGAAAAATGACTTGACTCAAATAGAAAAATAGGTGAAAGATAAGAACAGTTCACAGGAAAAAGAATATGATCACCCTTATATGAAAAGATATTAAACTCATAAAAAGAGTTTGTCCTAGAGAAAGAGAAACTTGTGTTCCTACCAATGCAAACTTAATGCAAACTGAAACGATAGTGAAATATCACATATCCTCTTTGATTGAGCTTGGATATTCATAAAATATTTTGGACAGATAAGTAGGAAAATTGCTCCTGGATTGAGGAACTGAAGGACTAAGAGAGAAAACACTTACTTTTTACCAAATATCCCCCATGAGTTAAACATTTTCTTTTGAGATCATTTTAGGTTGATGGGCAGTTGTAAAAAACAATATAGACAGATTCTTTATGTTTTTTACCCAGTATCCCCCAGTGGTAACAACTTGAAAAACTATACTATAATATCACACCTAGGATATTGGCATTCACACATTCAAGATGTGGAATATTTTCATCACCACAACATCCCTCATGTTGCCTTTTTATAGCCACATTCATTTTCCTCCCACCCTTACCCCTCCTTAACATTGGCAACCAGGAATTTTTTTCTCTATTTCTATAATTTTGTCATTTGGAGAATGCTACAGAAATGGAATCATAGAGCATGTAATCTTTGAGAGTTGGATTTTTTTTTAAACTAAGAATAGTTCTCTGGAAATTCATCCAAGTTATTATGTGTTATTAGTAGTTTGATTCATTTTGTTGCTGTGTAATGTTCCATAGTATGGGTATATTACACCTAACAATAGATTTGGGATTTTTTTTTTTTTTTAACTATTCATCCATTGAAAGATACTGGGGTTATTCCCAGCTTGGGGCTATTTTGAATAAAGCTACTATAAATATGTGTGTATAAATTTTGGTAGGAACACAAGTTTCTCTTTCTCTAGGACAAATGCCCAAAAATATAAGTGAAGAGCTGCATGGTAGTTCTGCGGCTGTCTTTTTTTAAGAAGCTACCAAACTTCTACGGGTGCCTCATTTTACATTTCTACTATCCATGTAATAGTAGTAGTAGTGATTTAGTTTCTCCATGCCCTCTCCAGCATTTCATTACATCATTACTTTTTTTTTCTAGCCATTTTGAGAGATGTTTAGTAATATCTATTTGTGATTTTAACTTTCATATTCCTAATGTTTAATGATGACTGAACAAACTTTTCGTGTATTTGTCATTTGTATTAGCTTTGTTGGTGAAATAATCTCTTCATATCTTTTCCCCATGTTTTAATTGGATTGTTAGTTCTTTTTACTGTTGTTTTGGAAGTTCTTTGTCTATTCCAGACACTCTGCCTTTCTTTCTCCCAATCTGTAGCTTCTCTTTTCATTCTTTCATCAGAGTCTTTGGCAGAACAAAAGTTTTGAATTTTAATGAAGTTCAATTTATCATTTGTCCTGTAATGAATTGTGCTTTTGGTATCAAGTTTGAAAAATTATTTGCCTAGCCCTAAATTCTGAAGATTTGCTTCTGTGTTTTTTCTGGAAATCTCATAGCTTAATGTTTTGTTATTTTTTTCTTTTTTAACTTGATTTCTGTGTGAGGTGTGTGGTTTACATCTAGGTTCTTTTCTTTTGGAGGGACAGCTATGGATGCCTTAATTGCTCCAGCATCATTTGTTGAAAATCCTACCCTTCCTCCATTGAGTTGCTTTTGCATCTTTGTCAAACATCGGGTAGACATTTTTGTGGGTCTATTTCTGGGCTGTCCATGGATGTATGTGTCTATCACACAACTAATAATACCCCAGATTCTGGATTAGTGTAGCATAAGTAGGTAGACTGATTCGTCTCCACGTTTCTTATTTTTCAAAATCATTTGTTATTCTAATTTTTATTTTTTTGCTTTTTCATGTAAATTTGATAATAATCTTGTCTACGTCTACAAAAAATACCTTGCTTGGATTTTGATAGTAATTGAGTTAAACCTGCACATCAATTTAGGGAGAATTGATGCACTTACTACATTTTCTTCTAATCTGTAAACAATCTATGTTTCACTATTTATTTAGATTGCCTTTAATTTTTCTCATTAGAAATTATAGTTTTCCGTATACAAATTCTGAACATATTCTGTTAGGTTTCCATCTATCTAAGTATTTCACCTAATTTGAGTGATTATAAATGGCATCATATTTTTAATTTTGATGTTTATGTGCTCTTTGTTAGTATATGGAAATACAATTGATTTTTTATAGGTATATCTAATATTATGCAACCTTGCTAAAGTCATTTATTATTTATAGGATTTTTTTGTAGACTCCTTAGGATTTTCTACGTAGACAATCATGTCATCCCCAAATACAGACAATTTTATTGCTTGCTTTCTGATCTACATGCCTTTAATTTTCTTTTCTTTTTTCTGTTTGTTTTTTTGTTTTGCCTTATTGCACTGGCTAGAACCTTCTGGAATAAGGTTTGAATAAGAGGGGCAAGAGTGGACATTCTTATCTAACAAATGCAAACATGTAACCTAATCATCTGTGTCCTCATATTAATCTGAAATAAATAAGTTGATACCTGTAAATAAAAAAAGAGTGGAAATTCTTTCTTTGTTTCTAATCACGGGAGAAAGCATTCAGTCTTTTACTTTCAGTATAATGACAGCTATAGGTGTTTTGCAGATAATCTTTAATAGATTTGGTGAAGTTACCTCTAGTCTTATTTTCTGAATTTTTTCATCCCATGGGCACTTAGTTTTGTTGAAAACATTTTTGGGATCAATCGACATGATCATGTGATTTGTTTCTTTAGCTTTTTGAAATAGCGAATTACATTTATTTTCGAATATTAAAACAGCTTGCAACCCTGGAAGGTACAAAAATCAAGGATTATTCATGCAAATTGGTATGGTATCTTCAAACCTCGCGTAAGCCAGTCTTTCTCTGATCCCATCACACTTCCTCATCTGCTACAGAAGTTGCCAAGGCAAGCAAAAAGCACTGGGCCATGGTGCTGGTGTGTTTCATGAGGCAGCCAGTGCTCCAGAGAAGGTGGTATGATGGATACATCAGGCTGAGAGGACAAGTGAAGAGATATGTCCACTATGCCAACCTTGCTATCTGTACAGCCCAGCAAGGATCCAACATTTGGGTGGCCAAGAATCCTACTTGAGAATGATGTAGCTGACTAATCGTGACTAACTATGTCTACAATACGCAAGGCAAGAAGGGAGAATGTATCGAGTTATTGTTGGAATGCAGTACTCGTGCACAGAAACACACACATTAGCTGACTTTGCCTTGCTACATCCTGGGAACTCATTCTCCATTTATATTTGTGTGGAATAAATTCTCTTCATCAAATCCCAGACTTTGCCACATTCACTTAATGCTAAGTCATAAAAATACCTGTAGACCCAGAACCTTGCTAATAGGGTAGAATAATGGGTCTGTGAGAGATGAAACTTGGAAACTAGTCCTTCTAGCCTGAAGCCCATATAACATTTAAGCAGCCTGGAAAAAGAAAAAGGCAAAATTTGTTATACAGAGGATCTTTCTCTGGGTCTAAGACCTCCAGAGAAGCCAGAAAACAGAAGTTAATCTCCATTCAGAAACAGAGACCATCTATAAATCTGATTCTCTCACATGAGTCATCAAGAGAGGAATGTATACATGCTAAGAAAGCGCACACACACTGTCCCGAATTTTAAACTGAAAGGGCTCCATTTTCTATTTTTCTTCCCTAGATTAGTGTTTCTCAAACTTTTTTCATTATATCTCCCCCTAAGGAGCCTTTTCAGATATTTATTTCCCACGTGTTCCCCTTACCTCCATGAAATTTGCACACCAAAGTTATACTGTGTATCTGTTCAAGTTATTGAATAAAGTTGAACTTTGGAGAGCCACAAACCAGTGTGATATCTAATTCTGTCCTCAGCCAATTTTTGCCCCCTTGGGAGCAATATTGCTCCTGTTGAGAATGCACATTCTTGATGAATGAGTGTCTAAATTCTTCACAAGAACAGAAAAAAAAGATATGTTCTAAAACCTCTTCTAAGGTTGCTCCCATGAACTGTCTTCAGAATTGCAATGACAATAAGTCTCCTTTATCTAGGCACAACTAGCAGCAAGGCAAAGCAAGCTAAAGTTAGTGTGTCTGTGGGTAGTACTACATTCCAACAACAGCTTGATACATTCTCCTTCCTGCTTTACATGTTATAGATGTAGTTAGTCAGAATTAACTAGCCACATGGTTCTCAAGTAGGAATGCTGGCTCCTCCATTGGGCCTTGTAGGCAGCAAGCTTGGTGGACATGTCTCCTCACTTCTTCTCTCCTCACTTTTCTCCTCAGCCTGACGTATCCATCATACTAACTGCACTAGTCCAGAATCAAGTGAAAAGGGATTTATTTCAGTCAAGGAAATGTTAGGAAATCCAGTTGTAAAGTGTCTTGGAAAGCCTGCGAAGTCATAATCAGATAGCTGCCTTCTCATCTTCAGTGTCTCCTGGGAACATGAGTTCCCTCCTAAGTACTGATAGTTCCAGCTTAAGGCTTTATTCAGTGCTGTGTGCCTCCTGCACAAATGCAAATGCCTAAACATTTCAACCACACAACTTTCCAGTGTTCCTGTATTGCTATGATAAAAGTTACATGGAGCCATTTGATGCAATATTTGGTGGCTGGACTCAGATGCCATGCTTAAGTGGACCAGCTTAATTTAAGACATTGCAAAAACCTGGTGTTATGCCTTGGGCTCAGAGTCTAACATACTTTTGGTACCTAAACCATGACTTGTTTACTGGATGTGGCAACTGTAATATATTAATAAAATTGGGCATCTGATTTTACCCACCTTAGATGATTCCTTGATTTATTTCCACCGGATGTGGGCAGCAGTAACCAAGGTATGGCAGGGAAACTGAAGCTTTGTGGTGACAACTAAGTGTGCTGGGGTCTAAGATTTGCAGGAAAGACAGTTGCAGAGCCTGACAGAGCCGTTATCGTTTTCTCCACAAACTGATTAAATAAGGAGTCTCAACTCATTGAAAAATGAACATGAAACTGCATCTTTCATCGAGTATCTTCTACCAACCAGATTCTATTGTGGGGGTATTCTTAACACCTGAAATGACAGCATGTCTTTCCTGTCACCCATAATTATCATAGCAGTCTTGTTTCAGTTCTGTAAGAGTGGATTTTAAATCACCAGTTCCATACTCAGGAGGAGCTCTTCTCCTTTCACATTCCCAACCTCAGGGAGGGCTACACATGGAGTTCCATTGGTTTGTCCAGGGTGGACACATTTCTTCCTGCCTCTTCTTCACGCTTGTGTTGGGTTGGAGAGCAGAGAGATAGAAGGTACATATCTTGTCATATAAATGCTTGCTGTGAACTTTCAGAATTTTCCAGACTTCACCTTGGTTGATTATACCTGCTGACTTAGCTCATCATCTGTGCACTCAATATGATCAGGTGGTGGTTTCCACAGCCTTGCTGACAAGGGGCTCAGTTTAAACAAGACCTCTGGGCATGGGGGTCTCCTGGAGACCAGGCCACATCTTTCACCTGTCCTATTCCCAATGGATTCATCTACTTGCTCTTGTTCCAACTGCTGGGTCTCTGGCAAGACTACGAACTCAAGTCCCAATTACCCTTCCTAACCTGAAATCTGTGTCCCATGACATATACAGGATCTATTTTTCATACTCTTAGGAATGAGGAACAGTAAAGAGTCATTTCCTGGTGGTGCACTATACTCTCTCTCTCCTTGGGTTTCTCAAGCCTGGTGACTGCATGTCACAATTGGGGAACAGAATGTACTTCCATGGTTGAACTCACTTTCAAGCATCTACATAAAAATATATGAGTAAATCTCTTGAGGTCTCCCTCCTTTGACTTCAGAGAGAGCAGAAGTCCCCAGGAAAGGGAAAGAGAATGGCAGAGGGACTCCTGGAACTCTCTCAAATAGGCAGTCTTATCCCACTCCCAGGTGCCCTCTGGAGATACTGGAAGAAGAGATAGAGAATAGTAGAAGCTTTTCAGCAAGCTCAGTGGTGATCTCTGACCCACTATTGACAAGAAGACAGAACATCCATCTCCTGGTCCTCTTTCCAAGCCTTGGGTTCCTTTCCCCCCATAATGACAGCTTGCAAAAATGCCTTTAGGTTGTTACAGTACAGCAACTGATCTGGCCACAAACTCAACTCCAAAGTTTAATTCTGCTTGGCTTGACCTCCAGGTCTCAGCCTAAATTTTTAAGGTGTTGGAGTATTTGATTAACTCTGCTCTGGATAGATGTTCACTCCTGGTTCCACCAAAGGTAAATAGAAAAGGTAAAAATGTGTCTTCCTGTGCACATTCATCAGGGCCTATGGTTAGGGTGTCTGTATCACTATATCAACCAAATTGAGGAATTTTGGAGAGTGAAGGGATACTCTTCCACAGGGAAAATAGGCATAAACTTGGGGGACTTTCCTGAGTAAAACAGGATGCATGTTCAACCTACTCAGAGGAACTTCAAAGAAGGAAGAGTAGGTACTCCAGGTACATTTGTCCAATAGTGAATTGGTCAAGAAGCTCCTCAAGGGCAGGAACTTTGTTATGTACATCTTTATATCTTGGTGTCTAACACAGTGTCTGTCAGATAGGAGGTACTCAATAAATACCTGTTCAACAAATGAAAATATAACAAATTCCAAGATCTTACTGAAAGACAAGTAGTTAATTTTACATGAGAACCCACAAGCTGTTTTTCTAACAGAAGGAAAATGTTTAAATCATTCTCTCTCTCTCTCTCTCAGAGACACTTTTATAGCCTTGTTGATCAAGTTGTCTACATAATGCATCCAGAATTTTGAATCTTGAGACAGTGTTCTCCTTATAATTTAGCATTAAAGACTCCTGCAATAAAGCTGATGAGTAACAACACATTTATTTCTAATGAATCTTTCATTTGCAACACTGGTGAGTCTTTTTTTTTTTTTTTTTTATTGTTGGGGATTCATTGAGGGTACAATAAGCCAGTTACACTGATTGCAATTGTTAGGTAAAGTCCCTCTTGCAATCATGTCTTACCCCCAGAAAGTGTGACACACACCAAGGCCCCACCCTCCTCCCTCCATCGCTCTTTCTGCTTCCCCCCCCCATAACCTTAATTGTCATTAATTGTCCTCATATCAAGATTGAGTACATAGGATTCATGCTTCTCCATTCTTGTGATGCTTTACTAAGAATAATGTCTTCCACTTCCGTCCAGGTTAATACAAAGGATGTAAAGTCTCCATTTTTTTTAATGGCTGAATAGTATTCCATGGTATACATATACCACAGCTTGTTAATCCATTCCTGGGTTGGTGGGCATTTAGGTTGTTTCCACATTTTGGCGATTGTAAATTGAGCTGCAATAAACAGTCTAGTACAAGTGTCCTTATGATAAAAAGATTTTTTTCCTTCTGGGTAGATGCCCAGTAATGGGATTGCAGGATCGAATGGGAGGTCTAGGTTGAGTGCTTTGAGGTTTCTCCATACTTCCTTCCAGAAAGGTTGTACTAGTTTGCAGTCCCACCAGCAGTGTAAAAGTGTTCCCTTCTTTCCACATCCACGTCAGCATCTGCAGTCTTGAGATTTTGTGATGTGGGCCATTCTCACTGGGGTTAGATGATATCTCAGGGATGTTTTGATTTGCATTTCTCTAATATATAGAGATGATGAACATTTTTTCATGTGTGTGTTAGCCATTCGTCTGTCATCTTTAGAGAAAGTTCTATTCATGTCTCTTGCCCATTGATATATGGGATTGTTGGCTTTTTTCATGTGGATTAATTTGAGTTCTCTATAGATCCTGGTTATCAAGCTTTTGTCTGATTGAAAATATGCAAATATCCTTTCCCATTGTGTGGGTTGTCTCTTTGCTTTGGTTATTGTCTCCTTAGCTGTACAGAAGCTTTTCAGTTGAATGAAGTCCCATTTGTTTATTTTTGTTGTTGTTGCAATTGCCATGGCAGTCTTCTTCATGAAGTCTTCCCCCAGGCCAATATCTTCCAGTGTTTTTCCTATGCTTTCTTTGAGGATTTTTATTGTTTCATGCCTTAAATTTAAGTCCTTTATCCATCTTGAATCAATTTTTGTGAGTGGGGAAAGGTGTGGGTCCAGTTTCAGCCTTTTACATGTAGACATCCAATTCTCCCAACACTATTTATTGAATAGGGAGTCTTTCCCCCAAGGTAAGTTCTTGTTTGGTTTATCGAAGATTAGGTGGTTGTAAGATGATAGTTTCATTTCTTGGTGTTCAATTCGATTCCAAGTGTCTATGTCTCTGTTTTTGTGCCAGTACCATGCTGTCTTGACCACTATGGCTTTGTAGTACAGACTAAAATCTGGTATGCTGATGCCCCCCGCTTTATTTTTGTTACTAAGAACTGCCTTAGCTATACGGGGTTTTTTCCGGTTCCATACAAAACGCAGAATCATTTTTTCCAAATCTTGAAAGTACAATGTAGGTACTTTGATAGGAATGTCATTGAATAGGTAGATAGCTTTGGGAAGTATAGACATTTTAACAATGTTGATTCTTCCCATCCATGAGCATGGTATGTTCTTCCATTTGTTAATATCCTCTGCTATTTCCTTTCTGAGGAGTTCATAGTTCTCTTTATAGATGTCCTTCACCTCCTTCGTTAGGTATATTCCTAGGTATTTCATTTTCTTTGAAACTATGGTGAAGGGAGTTGTGTCCTTAATTAGCTTCTCCTCTTGACTGTTATTGGTGTATACAAAGGCTACTGACTTGTGGACATTGATTTTATATCCTGAAACATTACTGTATTTTTTGATGACTTCTAGGAGTCTTGTGGTTGAGTCTTTGGGGTTCTCTAAGTATAAGATCATGTCGTCAGCAAAGAGGGAGAGTTTGACCTCCTCTGCTCCCATTTGGATTCCCTTTATTTCCTTGTCTTGCCTAATTGTATTGGCTAGAACTTCCAGCACTATGTTGAATAGTAAAGGTGACAGAGGACAACCTTGTCTGGTTCCAGTTCTAAGAGGAAAAGCTTTCAGTTTTACTCCATTCAGTAAAATATTGGCTGTGGGTTTATCATAGATAGCTTCAATCAGTTTTAGAAATGTGCCACCTATGCCTATACTCTTCAGTGTTCTAATTAGAAAAGGATGCTGGATTTTATCAAATGCTATTTCTGCATCTATTGAGAGGATCATGTGATCTTTATTTTTGCCTCTGTTAATATGGTGGATAACGTTTATGGACTTGCGTATGTTAAACCAGCCTTGCATCCCTGGGATGAAGCCTACTTGATCATGATGAATGACTTTTTTGATGATAAGCTGTAATCTATTGGCTAGGATTTTGTTGAGAATTTTTGCATCTATATTCATGAGTGAGATTGGTCTGAAATTCTCCTTTTTGTTTGGGTCTTTTCCTGGTTTTGGTATCAGGGTGATGTTTGCTTCATAGAATGTGTTGGGGAAGATTCCTTCTTCCTCAGTTTTTTGGAATAGTTTCTGCAGTACAGGAATAAGCTCTTCCTTGAAGGTTTGATAGAATTCTGGAGTGAAGCCATCTGGACCAGGGCATTTTTTAGTTGGAAGCTTTTTTATTGTTTCTTTGATCTCAGTGCTTGAAATTGGTCTGTTCAGGATGTCTATTTCTTCCTGGCTAAGTCTAGGGAGAGGATGTGATTCCAAATATTGATCCATTTCCTTCTCATTGTCAAATTTCTGGGCATAGAGTTTCTGGTAGTATTCAGAGATGATCTCTTGTATCTCTGTGGGATCAGTTGTTATTTCCCCTTTATCGTTTCTGATTGAGGTTACTAGAGATTTTACTTTTCTATTCCTCATTAGTCTGGCCAATGGTTTATCTATTTTATTTATTTTTTCAAAAAACCAACTCCTTGTTTCATTAACTTTCTGAATGATTCTTTTGTTTTCAATTTCATTGATCTCTGATTTGATTTTGGATATTTCTTTTCTTCTACTGAGTTTAGGCTTAGATTGTTCTTCTTTTTCCAATTCCATAAGATCTCTTGTGAGATTGTTGATGTGCTCTCTTTCTGTTTTTCGAATGTAGGCATCTAAAGCGATGAATTTTCCTCTCAAAACTGCTTTTGCAGTATCCCACAGGTTTTGGTAGCTTGTGTCTTCATTGTTGTTATGCTCAAGGAAGTTAATGATTTCCTGTTTTATTTCTTCCTTCACCCATCTGTTATTCAACAGAAGATTGTTTAATTTCCATGCCTTCGGGTGGGGTCGAGCATTTTTGTTAGAGTTGAGTTCCACCTTTAGTGCCTTATGGTCTGAAAAGATACAAGGTAAAATTTCAATTCTTTTGATTCTGTTGATATTTGTTTTGTGTCCCAGGATATGATCAATTTTGGAGAATGTTCCATGGGGTGATGAGAAGAATTTATATTCTTTATCTTTGGGGTGGAGTGTTCTATATGCGTCTATCAAGCATAGTTGTTCTAGGGTCTCATTTAAATCTCTTATATCTTTGTTTAATTTCTGTTTAGAGGATCTGTCCAGCTCTGTAAGAGGTGTGTTGAAGTCCCCTGTTATGATGGTATGATCAGATATCATATTGCTCAGACTGAGTAAGGTCTGCTTCAAGAATCTGGGAGCATTTAAATTGGGTGCATAAATATTTAGAATTGAAATGTCTTCTTGTTGTAGTTTTCCCTTGACCAATATAAAGTGACCATCTTTGTCTTTTTTGACTTTAGTTGCTTTAAATCCACATGTATCTGAAAATAAGATTGCAACTCCTCTTTTCTTCTGAATTCCATTTGCCTGAAAAATTGTCTTCCAACCCTTGACTCAGAGCTTTAATTTGTCTTTTGAAGCCAGGTGTGTTTCTTGCAGACAGCAAATGGATGGCTTGTGTTTTTTAATCCAGTCAGCCAATCTATGTCTCTTCAGTGGGGAATTCAAGCCATTAACATTTATGGAGATAATTGATAAGTGTGGTAGTATTCAATTCATCTTATTTTGTGAGAGTCCATTGCTTAGTTTTATCTTTTGCATCAGTGTGGAGGTTAGGTTCTGTCCTTTGATTTCTGAGTTCTTACTTTGCTGCCGATCCATTGTGGTGGTCAGTGTGCAGAACAGGTTGAAGTATTTCCTGTAAAGCTGGTCTTGTTGTGGCGAATTTCCTCAATGTTTGTATATCCGTAAATGATTTGATTTCTCCGTCCATTTTGAAGCTTAGCTTAGCAGGGTACAGAATTCTGGGCTGGAAATTGTTCTGTTTAAGTACATTAAAGGTAGATGACCATTGTCTTCTTGCTTGGAAAGTTTCATTAGAGAAGTCTGCGGTCACTCTGATGGATTTGCCCCTGTAGGTCAACTGGCGCTTACTCCTGGCAGCTTGCAGAATCTTTTCTTTTGTCTTGACTTTGGACAGGTTCATCACAATGTGTCTTGGAGAAGCTCGGTTAGAGTTGAGGCGACCTGGGGTCCGATATCCCTCTGAAAGCAGTGTGTCAGAATCTTTGGTGATGTTTGGGAAATTTTCTTTTATAATATTCTCTAGTATGGCTTCCATTCCTCTGGGGCATTCTTCTTCCCCTTCTGGAATTCCTATAACTCGTGTGTTGGAACGCTTCATAAAGTCCCATAATTCTGACAGTGAACGTTCTGCTTTCTCTCTCTTCTTTTCTGCCTCTTTTACTGAGTTATCTGAAGAACTTTGTCTTCTACCTCTGAAATTCTTTCTTCTGCATGGTCTAACCTGTTGCTGATACTTTCCATTGCATCTTTAAGTTCCCTGATTGACTGTTTCATTTCCTTCAGCTCTGCTATATCCTTTTTATATTCTTCATATCGTTCATCTCTGATTTGATTCTGTTTTTGGATTTCCTTTTGGTTATTTTCCACTTTATTAACAGTTTCCTTCATTGTTTCCATCATTTCTTTCATTGTTTTCAACATGTGTATTCTAAATTCCCTTTCTGTCATTCCTAACATTTCTGTATAGGTGGAATCCTCTGCAGTAGCTACCTCATGGTCCCTTGGCGGGGTTGTTCTGGACTGGTTCTTCATGTTGCCTGGAGTTTTCTGCTGATTCTTCCTCATGAGTGATTTCTTTTATCTGTTTCCTTGCCCTAATTTTCCTTTCACTTCCTCTTGCTCTTTAAGTTCTTGTGCCTGTGGACTATGGGTTACAGGACCAGAAGGGTGAAATGGTTGAAGAGCAAAAAAGGGGGATGAAAGAAAGGAGGACCGAGTGATAAGAAAAAAAAGAAAGATAGAGAAAGGAGATGGGGTGGGGATAAGGAATATTGACAAAAAGAAGAGAGGCACAGAAAGAGGGAGACAGGGCAATATAGGTGTACAGTAGGGTACTTTGACACAACCTTAAAAAACCCCACCTTCTGGGGGTGCCCAGTTGGGTGGTTCCCTTGAGCTCAGCAGCTCTTTGCTAACCTGATCAGACACAGTGCCCCACCTCCACCAAGTAGAGAGGAAAGACAAAAATGCTACAAATCAAACCAAAACAAGCAAACAGAAAACTTTATGGGGATAAAATTGGGTGAAAAACCAAATGATAGTGGTAGAAACACTAGCAAAAATGAAGTTGTAGTTATTAAAAAAGGCAGCAATGGGAAATTATAATTAAACTAGAAAAATTGAGAAAGAAAAAGGGATCTGTATGGAAAAGATTGAAATTAAAAAACAAAAGAACATCAACAACGTCAAAATAAACAAACAAAAAAAAAAACAACCAAACAAAAAAAAAGAAAAAAATACACAACCAATAACAAAGCAGTTTGTATATGTTATTTGATATTGTCTGGGCAACACGTGGTCTTCTGGGGTATGAGATGTTAGTCACAGTTCTGATACGACTGGAGGCTGCTGATTTCTCAAACCCCAGCAGGTAGACACCCTAAATCTCTCTTCAGCCCACCTAAAAGGCACTTTGAACTTGTAAACTTGCTGAGCAGAAGCTTTCCCAGCTTTCTCACTGGAATCACTGCTGAAGTGGCTATCCACTTACCCAGTGTGCCAAAACCGGTCTCACTCTGCCCCTGAGGGTTAGGGCTGCAAGGCGGCTCAGACCCCGCCCTTAGGCTACTTGGTCGCTGGGTTACCAGCTCCCACCCGTTTCTAGCTCTGCGACCCTGAGGGCGGAGCTTGCCGGGGCAGATCACTGACAATGGTTCCGTGTGACCCACCGCCAAACACTATTAGCTCCGTCTGGCTCAGCGGCTCAGACTGGGGCCCTAGACAACGGCCAAAGTTCTCCACACTCCTGCTCAGGCCTTCCCCAAGGCAGTTCAACTCAGTGCCAAGTCCAAGGACATCAAAACAGTTCACAGGTAAGGCCTTTCTGGTTTGCAGTCTCGCTGCTACTGAACTTACAGTTGTGGGCGGGTTTAGACGGATTGAACACACGCGACCACTTGCCGGTTTTCCACTGTTTTAGTCCTCCTCTTGGGGTCCAGAAGTCTCTCGCTGACTCCCTGTATCCTCATAGGAGTGATGATAGGCAGTTCCCACTAGCCAGAGATGCCTGGAGTCCTATCTCCTCAGACTCACGGTGCCCAGATGCAAGGAAGCTGTTACTCGGCTGCTATCTTGCTCCGCCTCCCAACACTGGTGAGTCTTAAGTATAAACTTCAGCCCTTATCCACAGGGTTATGTTGGCAAGTCTTTGCCAGGAATTTAAGCAGGAATTGTACTCTACCTTCCTCGTGCTGGACAACCTTGTCTGCAGAGTAAAACAGAGCAGAAAAATAGCATACGCTTGGGGTGGGGGGAAGAAGGGATACAGAAGAGAGTAAATAGTGAGAGGACCCATAAATACAGGAGCAAGTCTACACCCTTGAAAGAACTGAGAAAAACCACTGAATTATCTCTCTTGAAGGTGCCAGGTATGTGATACCTTGGCCACTGTCCTTTTCAAGGACTCTTCCAAGCTTGGCCTTCTTGAGGCATCTGCAGACATTTCCATACACCTGTCTGAAGCTGTCTCTGAGAACAACATCTTTAGAACCAGCAGAGGCACTCTGTGGGGCTGGGCTAGCCACCCTTTTTCTTCCTATGTAATTCTTATGGCTATAACAAAATAGCCATATCAGACCATTGTAGCCTATATCTCTGTTCTCAAAGGCATCTGTAACTCTGGAAATAATAAAAATAATAACTAACAACTCTATAAAAGGAGTTTTTTCTCTTTATTTTAGAGTATGTCTTAGTCTATCTTATACTGCTATAACAAAATATCTGAGACTGAGTAATTTATAATGAATAGAAATTTATTTGGCTCAAATTTTATTTTATTTTATTTCATTTTTATTTCAGGTTAATGTGATGGCACAAACAACTATGTTACATACATGTTTGCATTTGTTAGGTAGAGTCCCTTTTGTAGTTATGCCCCACACCCAAGAAGAGTGCCTATACCCTTACATTGTCCCCATTAAGTGAGAACACACTGATCTTCCTCCCTCCTCCCTTCTTTCCCCTCTCTGTTTGCCCCTACCCCCAACTTGAATTTAATGAGGCTTTTTCTTTTATGTGGATATGTATTAGATCATCTATTGGCTTCATATTAGTATTCAGTACATTGGATACTTGCTTTTCCATTCTTGTGATATTTTACTAAGAAAAATGTGTTTCAACTCCATCCAGGTTAATACAAAAGATGTAAAGTCTCCATCTTTTTATGGCTAAATAATATTTCATGGTATACATATACCACAGTTTGTCAATCCATTCCTGGGTTGATGGGTATTTAGGTTGTTTCCACATCTTGGTGATTGTAAACTGAGCTGTGATAAACACTCTTGTGCAAAAGTCTCATGATAAAATGATTTTTTTTTCTTCTGGGTAAAGGAATTGAGGGATCAAATAGGAGGTCTAATTTGAGATATTTTAGGATTCTCCATCCTTCTTTTCAAAGAGGCTATATTAGTTTACAGTTCCACCAACAATGTAAAAATGTTCCTTTTTCTCTACATTCACACCAGCATCTGAAGCTTTGAGATTTTGCGATGTGGGTAATTCTCGCTGGGGTTAGGTGATATCTCAGGTGGTGTTGATTTGTATTTCTCTGATGATTAGGGATGATGAGCACTTTTTCATATGTTTGTTAGCTACTTGTATGTCTTCCTCAGAAAAGGTTCTGTTCATCTCTTTTGCCCAGTGATAGATAGGATTGTTTGCTCTTTCTTTGTTGATAGTTGGGTTCTCTGTAGATTCTAGTTATCAACCCTTTGTCAGATTCCTAACATGCAAAAAAATATCTTTTCCCATTCTGAAGGCTGTCTAATTGCTTTGATTGTTGTGTCCTTAGCTGTGCAGAAGCTTTTCAGTTTAATTAAGGCCCATTTGTTTACTTTTTATTAAACCATAACTGTGTACATTGATGTATTTATAGGGTTCAGTATACTGATCTGATATACGATGTGAAATGCTTACATTGAACTGATTAACACATCCATCACTTCACTTGCTTTTGTTGTGGTAAGACCATTATACTCTTAATAGTTTTGAAATGTACCATTGCATTATGCACATTAAGTGAAGTTCCCCCAAATACCCTCCTTCCTCTCACCTTCCCCTCCCCTCCTCTCTCTTCTCTCTCTTTCCTTCTATTTTCTGGACTACAGTTATGTTTTACCATTCATATGAATGTGTAGGTGATTATATATTGATTTCATAGGAGTATTAAGTACATTGAATACTTTTATTTCCATTCTTGAGATACTTTACTTATAATAACATGTTCCAGCTCCATCCAGGTAAACATAAAAGATACAAAGTCTCCATCTTTTTTATGGTTGCATCATAGTATTCTATGGTATACATATACCACAATTTGTTAATCCATTCATGGGTTGATGGGCACTTGGGCTGTTTCCATGACTTGGAAATTATGAATTGGGTTTGATAAGCCTATTAAAAACATTCAGTGGGGGAAAGACTACCCGTTTATTTATTTTTGTTGTTTCTGCAATTGCCACTGAAGTGTTCTTCATAAAATCTTTCCTCAGGCCAACATCCTCAAGAGTTTTTCCCACACTTTCTTCAAGGGTTTTTATCATTTCATGTCTTAGATTTAAATCTTTCATCCATCTTGAGTTAATTTTTGTACGTGATGAAAGGTGCAGCTCCAGTTTCAATCTTTTACTGTGGATATCCAGTTCTCCCAGCACCATTATTGAATAGGGATTCTTTTCCCCCACTGTATGTTTTTGTTTGGTTTATTGAAGATCAGATGGCTATTAGAGACTGGTTTCAGGAGGAGCAAGATGGCAGCTGAGTAACAGCTTCCTTGCAACTGAGCATGGTGAGTCTGGGGAAACAAGAATCCAGGCATCTCTGGCTGATAGGATCTACACATAAACATCCCTTGGAGGACACAGGGAGTCGGTGAGAGACTTCTGGACCCCAGGAGGAGGACAAAAGCAGTGGAAAATTGGCAAGTGGTTGCATGTGTTTTTTTGGTCTAATCCTGCCAGCAGCTGTTAAATACAGCAGCAGTGAGATTGCAGACTGGAAAAGCCTTACCTGTGAGCTGCTTTGATTTTTTTGGACTTGGAACTCAGTTGAACTACTTTGGGAGAACTTGGGCAAGAGTGCGGAGGACATTGAACATTGTCTAGGGCCCCAGACTGAGCTGCTGAGGCAGACGGAGCTAATAGCGTTCAGCTATTAGCTGTACGGAGCTATTGTGGGAGAATTGCCCTCAGGGTCCCAGAGTGAGGATCAGGTGGGAGCTAGTAATCTAGTGACTGAGCAGCCTAAAGGGGGGGGACTGAGACACCTTGTAGCCTTAGCCCTCGGGACATAAGTGAGACCGGTTTTTGGCACACTGGTTAAGTGGATAGGCCCTTCAGGAGTGATCCTAGCAACAAGCACTTTCCGGGGAAAGCTTCTGCTTAGCCAAGTTGAGCATTTTAAAGTGCCTTTTACATGGGCTGAGAAGATATTTAGGCTCTCCACCCTGCAGGGTTTGAGAAATCAGCAGAGGTATCCAGTCTTCATCTCATATAGGCGTATCAGCATTGTGATTAACATCTCATACCTCAGAAGATCACCTGTTGCCCAGACAATATTCAGCAAAAGATATATATACTGCTTTGTTTTGTTTTTGTTTTTTTTTTTTTGGTGGTTATTTTTTTTTTTTTAATTTCAACATTTTCCCTATAAATTTTTCTTTTTTTTTTTTTAATTTTCTTTTCTCACTTTTCTAATTTAAATATAATTTCCCATTGTTGCCTTTTTTCAATAATTAGAACTTCATTTTTGCTAGTGTTTCTACCCTATCATTTGGTTTTTCCCCCAATTTATCCTGTAAAGTTTTCTGTTTGCTTGTTTTGGTTTGATTTATAGCATTTTTGCCTTTCCTCTCTACTTGGTGGAGGTGGTGTACTGTGTTTGAACAGGCTAGCAAAGAGCTGCTGACCTCAAGAGAACCACCCAACCCAGCAACCCCCGAGGTGAAAGTACCTTACTGTACACCTATATTGCTCTGTCTCCCTCTTTCTATGGCCCTCTTCTTTTTGTCAATATTCCCTTTTACCAACCCCCTCTCCTTTCTCTTTTTTCCTTTTTTTTTTTCTTTCTTTTTCCCCTTCTTTCTCTTCAATCTATTCATCCTTCTGGTCCTGTACCAAAAGGACTCATCAAAATCCTGGTCCAGAGGCACAGCAACTTATAAATGAAGAGGAAGTTAAAGGAAAATTAGTGCAACAAAACAGATGGGGCGGAGCCTGTGGCTCAGTGAGTAGAGTGCCGGCCCCATATGCTGAGGGTGGCGGGTTCAAACCCAGCCCCGGCCAAATTGCAACAAAAAAAATAGCCGGGCGTTGTGGCAGGTGCCTGTAGTCCCAGCTGCTCGGGAGGCTGAGGCAAGAGAATCGCGTAAGCTCAAGTTAGAGGTTGCTGTGAGCTGTGTGATGCCACGGCACTCTACCTGAGGGCGGTATGTGAGACTCTGTCTCTACAAAAAAAAAAAAAAAAAAAGAAAACAGATAAAAGAAATCACTCATGAGAAAGAATCAGCAGAAAAATCCTGGCAACATGAAAAACCAGTCCAGAGCAACCCCCCGCCCAGAGCCACCATGAGGTAGTTACTGTAGAGGATTCCACCTATGAAAAAATGTTAGAATTGACAGAAAGGGAATTTAGAATACAGATGATGGAAACAATGAAGGAAACTGCTGATAAAGTAGAAAATAACCAAAAGGAAATACAAAACCAGAATCAAATAAGAGATGAACAATATGAAGAATATAGAAAGAATATAGCAGAGCTGAAGGAACTGAAGCAGTCAATTAGGGAACTTAAAGATGCAATAGAAAGTATCAACAACAGATTAGACCATGCAGAAGAAAGAATCTCAGAGGTAGAGGACAAAGCTCTTAAGATAACTCAGATAGTTAAAGAGGAAGAAAAGAAGAGACAGAAAGCAGAATGTTCACTGACAGAATTATGGGATTTTAGGAAGCATTCAAACATGGGAATTATAGGTATCCCAGAAGGGGAAGAAGAATGCCCCAGTATGGAATGGAAACCATACTAGAGAATATTATAAATGAAAATTTCCCAAATATCACCAAAGATTCTGACACACTCCTTTCAGAGGGATATCAGACCCCATGTCACCTCAACTCTAACCGAGCTTCTCCAAGACACATTGTGATGAACCTGTCCAAAGTCAAGAAAAAAGAAAAGATTCTTCAAACTGCCAGGAGTAGGTGCCAGTTGACCTACAGGGGCAAATCCATCGGGGTAACTGCAGACTTCTCTAATGAAACTTTTCAAGTTTTTAAACAGAACAATTTCCAGCCCAGAATTCTATATACTGTGAAGCTAATCTTTAAAATTGACAGACAAATCAAATCATTTACTGATATGCAAACATTGAGGAAATTTGCCACAACAAGACCAGCTCTACAGGAAATACTTCAACCTATTCTACACACTGACCATCACAATGGATCAGCAGCAAAGTGAGAACTCAGAAATTAAAGGACAGAATCTAACTTCCATAGTGATGCAAAAGATAAAAGTAAGCAATGGACTCTCACAAAATAAGATGAATAGAACACTACCACACTTACCAATTATCTCAATAAATGTTAACGGCTTGAATTCCCCCACTGAAGAGGCATAGATTGGCTGGCTAGATTAAAAAACACAAGCCAACCATTTGCTGTCTGCAGGAAACGCACTTAGCTTCAAAGGACAAATTAAAACATTGAGTTAAGGATTGGAAGACAATTTTTCAGGCAAACGGAATTCAGAAGAAAAGAGGAGTTGCAATCTTATTTTCAGATACATGTGGATTTAAAGCAACTAAAGTCAGAAAAGACAAAGATGGTCACTTTATATTGGTCAAGGAAAAAAATACAACAAGAAGACGTTTCAATTCTAGATATTTATGCACCCAATTTAAATGCTCCCAGATTCGTGAAACAGACCTTACTCAGTGTGAGCAATATGATATCCTATAATACAAGAATAACAGGGGACTTTAACACTCCTCTTACAGAGCTGGACAGATCCTCCACACAAAAATTAAACAAAGATATAAGGGACTTAAATGAGACTCTAGAACAATTGTGCTTGATAGATGCATATGGAACACTCCATACCAAAGCTAAAGAATATAAATTTTTCTCATCACCCCATAGAACATACTCTAAAATTGATCACATCCTTGGACACAAAACAAACCTCAACAGAATCAAAAGAATTGAAATTTTACCTTGTATCTTCTCAGACCACAAGGCACTAAAGGTGGAACTCAACTCCAACAAAAATGTTAATCCTCACACAAAGGTATGGAAATTAAACAACCTTCTGTTGAATAACAGTTGGGTGCAGGAAGAAATAAAACAGGAAATCACTAACTTCCTTGAGAATAACAATGATGACACAAACTACCAAAACCTATGGGATACTGCAAAAGCAGTTTTGAGAGGAAAATTTATTGCTTTAGATGCCTACATTTGAAATACAGAAAGAGAGCACATCAACAAACTCAGAAGCCATCTTATGGAATTGGAAAAAGAAGAACACAATCTAAGCCTAAACCCAGTAGAAGAAAAGAAATCTCCAAAATTAAATCAGAGATCAATGAAATTGAAAACAAAAGAATCATTCAGAAAATTAATGAAACAAGGAGTTGGTTTTTTGAAAAAATAAATAAAATAGATAAACCTTTGGCCAGACTAACTAGAAATAGAAAAGTAAAATCTCTAGTAACCGCAATCAGAAACAATAAAGGGGAAATAATCACTGATGCCTCAAAGATACAAGGGATCATCTCTGAATACTACCAGAAACTTTATGCCCAGAAATTTGACAATGTGAAGGAAATTGATCAATATTTGAATCACACCCTTTCCCTAGACTTAGCCAGGATGTAATAGAGCTCCTGAACAGACCAATTTTAAGCACTGAGATTAAAGAAACAATAAAAAAGCTTCCAACAAAGAAATGCCCTGGTCCAGATGGCTTCACACCAGAATTCTATCAAACCTTCAAGGAAGAGCTTATTCCCATACTGCAGAAATTATTCCAGAAAATTGAGGAGGAAGAAATCTTCCCCAACATGTTCTACAAAGCAAAGATCACCCTGATACCAAAACCAGGAAAAGATCCAACTAAAAAGGAGAATTTCAGACCAATTTCACTAATGAATATAGATGCAAAAATTCTCAACAAAATCCTAGCCAATAGATTACAGTTTATCATCAAAAAAGTCATACATCATGATCAAGTAGGTTTCATCCCAGGGATGCAAGGCTGGCTTAACCTATGCAAGTCCATAAATGTTATCCACCATATTAACTAAAGCAAAAATAAAGACCATATGATCCTCTCAATAGATGCAGAAAAAGCATTCAATAAAATCCAGCATCCTTTTCTAATTAGAACACTGGAGAGTATAGGCATAGGTGGCACATTTCTGAAACTGACTGAAGCTATCTATGACAAACCCACAGCTAATATTTTATTGAATGGAGTAATACTGAAAGATTTTCCTCATAGAACTGGAACCAGACAAGGTTGTCATCTGTTACCATTAGTTTTCAACATAGTGCTGGACATTCTAGCCAATACAATTAGGCAAGACAAGGAAATAAAGGGAATCCAAATAGGAGCAGAGGAAGTCAAACTCTCCCTCTTTGCTTATGACGTGATCTTATATTTAGAGAACCCCAAAGACTCAACCACAAGACTCCTGGAAGTCATCAAAAAAAAATACAGTAATGTCTCAGGATATAAAATCAATGTCCACAAATCAGTTGCCTTTGTATATACCAATAACAGTCAAGATGAGAGGCTAATTAAGGACACAACTCCCTTCATCATAGCTTCAAAGAAAGTTAAATACCTAGGAATATACCTTACAAAGGAGGTGAAGGACCTCTATAAAGAAAATTATGAAATCCTAAGAAAGGAAATAGCAGAGGATATTAACAAATGGAAGAACATACTGTGCTCATGGCTGGGAAGAATCAACATTGTTAAAATGTCTATACTTCCCAAAGCAATCTACCTATTCAATGCCATTACTATTAAAATACCAACATCATACTTTCAAGATTTGGAAAAAATGATACTGCGTTTTGTATGGAACCAGAAAACAACCAGTATAGCTAAGGCAGTCCTTGGTAATAAAAAATAAAGCTGAGGGCATCACCATAACAGATTTTAGGCTGTACTATAAAGCCATAGTGGTCAAGACAGCATGGTACTGGCACAAAAATAGAGACATAGACATTTGTACCATTGTGTAAACTAAGATTTGTCCTTTAGTTTCTGGTATTTACTTTGCTGGTGGCCCATTGTGATGGTCAGTGTGGAGAATAGATCTAAGTATTTATGTAGAGTTGGTCTTGTTGTGGAAAATTTCCTCAGTGTTTGCATGTCAGAAAGAGATTTGATTTCTCCATCAATTTTGAAACTTAGTTTAGCAGGATACAGACTGGGCTGAAAGTTGTTTTGTTTAAGAAAGTTAAAGGGAGTGGATCATTCTCTTCTGGCTTGAAAAGTTTCAGCTGAAAAGTCTGCTGTCACCCTGATGGATCTGCCCCTTTAGGTCAATTGGCATTTACTCTGAACTGCTTGTAGAATTTTCTCTTTCATCTTGACTTTGGAAAGATTCATTAAAATGTGTCTTGGATATACTCTGTGTTGAGATGACTCAAAGTTTGGTATCCCTCTAAAAGAAGTGTGCTGGAATCTTTGATGATGTTTGGGAAGTTTTTGTTTAAGATACCCTCCAGTGGGGTTTCATTTCTTTACATTGTTCTTCACTTTCAGGGATACCAATAATTCATGTTTGAACACTTTGTGAAGTCCCATAATTCTCTAAGTGATTGTTATGCTGTTTCTCTCTTCCTTTCTGACATTTTAAATACCTTGATTAGATCAAGAGTGTCGTTCTCTAGCTCTGAGATTCTTTCTTCTCCATGGTCTAATCTGTTATTGATACTTTCTACTGTATCTTTAAGTTCCCTGTTTAACTCCTTCAATTCCTTAAGCTCCACTATATCCAGTCCATATTCTTCATATCTTTCATCCATTTTTTGGTTCTGTTTTTGGATTTCCTTTTGATTACTTTCCACTTTCTCTTCAATTCTCTTCATTGTTTTTGCCATTCATATTTTAAATTCCCTTTCTGTAATTTCCATTATTTATTTATGGGTGGAATCCTCTGTGGTAGCTGCCTCATGATTCTCTGGGGGGGGGTGTTGCTCTGTTCTGGTTTTTCATGTTGCCTGAATTTTTCTGTTGGTTCCTCTTCATGTATATTTTCTTCTTGTTCACTTACTTTTTCTACTTTTTCCCCTCATTTCATCCATCACTTTAAATTACCTTGTCTCTGTGCTTAGGTGTTAAAGTGTCCTTTTGGTATAGGAAGAGAAGGGTAAAGAGTGAGAAGGGAAAGAACAAAATAAAGAAAAAATTGGGGGGGGTGAAAAGAAAAAAATTTTACAGAAGGAATGAAGAAAGACAGAACAAGAGAGAGAGGAGAAATAGTGGTGTTCAGCAGTGTGCTTTGACCCACACCCAAAATTCCAGGACTCTGGGTGGCCTTCCTGGGTGGGTCCCTCAAGGACAGGAACTCCTTACCAGCCTGGGCAAAAGCAAGACCCCTCCACCAAATACAGAAAAAATCAGCAGTATGTCTGGTTCAAATTTTAGATGCTAGAAGTTCAAAATCAAGGAGCCACTTCTGGTGAGGCCCTTCTTGCAGAGTCATCCCATGATGGAAAGGTAGAAGGGCAGTAGAGGACAGGAGAGAGACAGAGAAGGAAGATGTTCTTCTGATAACCTACAACCCTGATAACTAACTCACTCCCATAATAATGGCATTAATACATCCACCAGGGTAGGGCCCTCATAACCTAATCACCTCTTAAATGTCTCACCTCCCAGCACTGTTGTGGTGGGAACTAAGTTTCTCACACATGAACCTTTAGGAAACACATTTAAGTCATAGTGGAAGGTGAGACCACTATTTTATCATTATTATGTTTTAAAGGACTTTACATTTGATGATTTTTTCTATTTAAAAAAGATATGATCTATATAACAAGATAGAAAAAACATCTAAAGAAAAAGCGTTATCTTCTCCCCATCTCTCTTCACATTTTAAAACTACATTTTTTATTTCTTTAAATTGCCATATATACGGATTATGTTTTGTTGTTGAGTCTTATACTTTTGAATGTTCAAGTTGCGTTATCTTTTTTTCCTTATAAGACTGTATTATTGTAATTACAATATTGGCTGAGCTATGCAGATTTTTCTGAAAGGTAATCTACCCCAGTCTTGTTCTGTGGGAGAAGCTCTAATGCCAGGCATTTCCCTCTCTGGGTGGCAGCTGCCTGAATCTCAGACATAAAGCCTCAGAGTATTTAACTTGGCTTTAAAGAGTCTCCTTGCAAACTCAAACTTAATGAGGACAGGAATATTATTACAGAGGTGTTCTTGATGGCATACAGAGTAAGGGCACATTTGCCATTGGTCAGTGACAACAGGGTACACCCCACTATGTGTCTCTGCCAATCTTAGGCTCCTGGAATTTCCCTGAGGCCTAGTTGTCTCAAAAACCCAATAAACAGTCCAGGTTGTTTATTAGAGAGGGGCTCTACCTCTCACCCACCATTCACCATTGCCCTGGGTGGCCTGGCCACCGTTGCTTTTAGGTTGGGGAAATGGTAAATTCAGGTTTATGCAACTCACTAAAACACAGTGAGTGAGCGAACCTGGAGAAATCAGTGAGCCTGGGCTTAAAAACATGAATGTATTTATATTATAAAGAAAATAAATGGATTATATGTTTGGTTTGGTTCTTAAGATTTCAGAATGTTTTTGTGATGGTTTAAGCCCATACAAATATCATTTTTTAGACCACAGGTTGGCAAACTTTGGCCTGTGGGCCAAATCTGGCCAGCCACCTGATTTTGTAAATAAAGACATATTGGAACACAGCCATGCCCACTTGTGTACATACTGTCTATAGCTGCTTTTGCACTACAAAGCAGAGTTTACAAGTTGCAACACAGACCATACATAGCCAGAAAATCCTAAGTTGTTTACAGCTGACCCTTTACAGAAAAGATTGCCAACTCCTGTTTTAGACCAACATTGACACACAATCTCATTTTCTTCGCTAATATAACAGGAGGAAGTTTACATAACAATATAGTAGTAGGACACATGATCCTCTCTCTCATGTCTTATAAATGTGACATTTTTTTGCACCAGAAGCATGTCCTAGACTGGTGGCTAAGAACAGAGAGTTTGAATCCTGATTCCATGCTCTTCAACTGTGTGACTTTGGACCGGTCCCTCAACCTCTGGTGCCTCTGTTGTCTCACCTGTATATGGTGATTGTGATCATACCTCATGCATTAGGTTGTAATAAGGAGTGCATGCATTAATACATGAAAATAGCCCTCCACAGTGTGGCCTCCATGAACATTGGCTGCTAGGTGTTTACTTTTTGTTGTGTGGCCGTTCCTGCACATCTAACATTCCATGAAACACACACGTGCCAAAAAAGCGGCATGAGGATGGAAACTCATTCAGTAAGATTTAAGTAACTACCTCTTATTTATTTTTCCTAAAAACCATTCATAACAACTCATCCAGTTTATAATAACTCATGAATTGGATGCACTAGAAAATGGCCTACAGAATTCCTCCTGGAAAATCCCAACTAGCAGTTGAAGAGAATGATAATACTTAGTTGAAATGGAATCCGCTCAATTCACTATCTCCCTGGATCCAGTTATTTCAATTCACGGCCAGGCTTCAGTGGGCTAATTGTTCCTTGCTTGGAATCACCCCCACCTGGGTTCAGCACCCACCTCTTTTCAAAGCACTTAATAAATTAGTGGTTCTCCGCATGTCCTTACCCGTGTGCCACAAACTCAGGCACACAAGGTAAAAAAAGGCCAATCTGGATTTGAAAACAGGAAAACTAATCAGATCTTTGCTCAAAGCCAGTTGAGAGTAATTTGCCCCCAAGCACCCAGCATTGCCTTGTCCCTTGACAGGACTGCTGAATCAATTAGCCTAATTAAATGAGGTGGAAAATTACTCCGGCAAATAAGTTGCCATGAAAGGCAAGTCTTAATTTGGCCTAAGGGAAAGCAAACAGCTCTCCCAATGTCTTGCCAGAGTCTATGAATGGGGAATAATTGGCAATTTATGTGTGTGTGTTTTTAAGGCCATGGTACAAATATGTTTTTGTTGACAAGCAGCTGAGGCTTTCCCTGGTATAAAGAGAGGGTTTCTAATTAAGGTATAGTATAATTGTGTGTGTTGGCAGAAATGTCACATGTGTACTGTGGCTGCAAACATCAGGGACCTGGGATCCAGCCCATGGCCAGGAGGAGGGCTCAAACCAAGATGGGCCTCTGGGAGCAGCCACTCACATCAGGCCAGGCAGCCTTTGCTTTCTTCTGGGACACATTTCCCCAGCTTGCTGAATGGAGGAGGACGCCATCGCAAGCAACCAGGAAAATAGGTTATGAAGTTTAAAAAAATTGTAAAAGGAGCCTTCATCTTGTGGAATCCACAGTAGGCCTTAAGAATGATATAGAAGTATACTTTTAAAAGTAATTAAAATTACTTGACAAGAAAAATAAAAGTTGTATGATGTTCTGTGTCAGCATAGAGAGTGAAGGGTGGGTGTCGCTCTCTTCTGTGACCCAGGATTCAGTTTCTGAGAACTTCTTTGTCCCAGCTCCATCCACAAGAGATACTCCAAGATCTTTCATGACCGAAGGGGACTTAGATTCCTGAATAACTCAGAAAGGGGCACCTCCAATCCAAGTAAAGCACCCCCTCTCACCCCATGTTGACCTCCTCATGCAATGTAACTTGGAGAATTTTGTCACTTAAAGAAAAAAATCAGTTTTATGTGACTTTCTTGAAGATTTCTTCCCCAACAGGGATATGGACTCAAAAGAAAGTAGGCTGTGGAGAAGAAGAAAATCCCTGCTATTTCTGAGTGATTAAACAATTAAAATGTTAAAATAATCCCAGGTTGTGAACTTCTCCCCACACCTCCTTCTAAGGCTCCCAGTCAGGCCTAGAGCAGTGTGTTTCTGAGCCCAAGGGAAAGTTCAGACAAGCAAGACCTACTTGGGGTTTTTTGCCAAATCAGCCTCCTCCTTGGTTTCCTGGCCTCTCCTATACAAGGTGGCCCTGAAGCCCCTAATGTTTGCCCTCTCATCTTTGCGAGCCCAGCTCACCTTCAAGCTGGGCTCCTAGAATCCTGAATGGTGTCTCACACTCTCCTTTGGTTTAGCTGGACAAGTGAATGGTTAGGTAATAACCCAGAATGAACAGAGTCAATAGACCTAAAAGATCCTTGAGAAGAGGGTAGGTGGTGGAGGGAGACTGTAAGTGGTGGAGGGAGACTCAACAAACACCATCTTTTAATTTTCTGAGGACTATGGCTGTGTGCCCAGCAGACACCAGGATAATCAGTATCAGCCCCTTCTGTGTCATGACAGGGCTCTGTTTGTGAGATGGTACGTTTCAGAGGCACTATGGTTTAGGGTTAAGAGTGTGGGCTCTGGGCCAAGTGTGGTTGCTTGAGGCCAGGAATTCAAAACCAGCTTGAGCAAGAGTGAGATCCCATTTCTATCAAAAAAATAGAAGAATTAGCTGGGCATAGCAATATGCTCCTATAGTCCTGGCTACTCTTGAGGCTGAGACAGGAGGATTACTTGAGCTTAGGAGTTGAAAGTTGCTGTGAGCTATGATGACACCACGGCACTCTACCCTGAATGACAATGTAAGGCCTTGTCTAAAAAAATAAACAAGCAAAAAAAATTTTTTTTAAAGAGCATGAGCTCTGAAACTAGCCAGAGGGAGTGAGGGAGAATGGAAGAGTGGAGGAGGAGGGGACGGGTGAGGGGTGCTAGTACTGACTCCATCCTTGCCTTGTGCTGTGCTCTTCACAGACACCATTTCATTTAAACCACCTCCCGAGCCTAAGAATCTAACATTCCAGGAATGGCATTTTAAGGAAATACTTCTGGACCCTCAGCCTGTCCCTAAACTTGTGCCATCTTTGAACCCAACCATCCCCTCTGTCTCTGCTCAAGCCTTCTCTCTCCCTTCAGAGGGGGCTCCGGGGCAAGTAGAAATGTCTTCCTCAGAAATTATTTGGTAGTTTTTTTAAAAACTGACAGTTTTTAAAATGGATTTTAACTTTTATCAATTGGATCTCTTTAAAAACAAAATAACGAGTTAAGCAATGCAATGTTAAATGGAGAAAAAGTCAGTAATTCCTCCCACACATCCTGTTCCATGTTAATATCCTGCTCATTCAAATATATACAATCATCACACATATACTTAAAGCTGACATTTTGATGAGTTTCTTTTAGCATCACAAAATTTAATATGAATGCCAAAAATCTCTACCATGACCAAGTCAAATTGTCACATTATCCCCTGTTCTCCCCATTTCCTAGATGAAGGGACTGAGTTTCTGAGAGACTAAGTACATGGCCCATGTGCACAGAGCTAAGCAGTGTTGACTGGGGCTCCAGAGCCCTGCTTGTTGGTTCAAGTTGTTCTTGTCTTTCCACCACACGGCACTGCCTCACGTTCCATACGGAACTTGGGGTCAAGCTGCACCATCCAGAGGTGACCACTTGTTCCTAATCCCCTCATAGGCTAGAACTTGATCTTCTTTGAGTGTCCAGGATCATGAATTAGCCTGGACAAGTCCCTTAATACCTCCTGCCTTAACATACCAGTTAATATACCAGCAACTCACTGTGTGGGATTAATCTGAAGAATGGCTGGGGAGGAAGAAAATTATTCTTATTCAAGATGAAGTCAGAACAAACACTTCAAGAAAAATTTCTCTTTTCTGACATGCCATTTTTTCTCAAACTCACATAGAATAAGCCAAATGTTACCTTTTTTAGCATTACCAAGGATCAGGTAAATGGATCCATGGAACCAGCTCTAATTTTCCACTTCCTTTTAAATTGTTTAAATCATGTGGCCACAGTCAGTTAAGGGAATGGGACAAGCTATTGAGATCGGGGCAGCGAGGAGACCCACAGAGGAGAGTCCCAGAATAGGCTCTGCACTGGACTTAGAGGCCATCTTCACACTGCAAATTCTTCACTGGGCTAGTCAGACTATCAGACCCCTGCCAAAGCCCCTTTTTTTCATAGCTCTTCATTAATGAAGTTTTCTTTTGGAACCTGAACACACAAAGAAAAATTTCCTAACATTGAAACTCAAGAAGAGAACCTCAATGAACCAGAATTAATGCTCTGTATTCAACTTTTAAGAAATGATAGTGGGTACCAGGGGGTGGCAAGGGTTTTGTTTTCATTTGTCAAGGGGTAACAAGCTTCCATGGTTAGTCATCACCCCATCTGAACATATAGGAGACTGGACAGAACCAGAGAGTATATCATTGTCCTAACACTATAGTTACTCATGAATCCAGTGATTCTAGTGCTTTCTCTGCTCTTTCATTGATTATCCCTCATCTCTTTGTGTTTATTAAGATATTCTTTTTCATTTTGAAACATGTGTGTTAACTTGAAAATGAATGAGTTGTGGTAAAAGAAGTAATATTTGCCACCTTTCAAAGAGGTTTATTGCATCCAAGGCTGAGAAACAAGTAACTACCCCATTTCCCCGAAAATAAGACAGTGTCTTATTTTAAGGTGTGCTCCCAAAGATGCACTAGGTCTTATTTTCAGGGGACGTCTTATCTTTCCTGTAAGTAGGTCTTATTTTCGGGGAAACAGGGTAGAACCAGAGGTTTAGATAAAGATGTGGCTGGCTGGACTCAGAATCTTTGGCTCCACTGTGGCCTGACTGTGACACACGTTTGTGGACCTTGGGCTACCAGGGATCCAGAGACACATCTGCCAAGGAGAAATAAGAAGTGCTTGTCCAGTCTTGTGTCTGCAAGACAGAGATAGAAAAAAAAAATCAATAAATAAGAAAAAATTATTTTTAAGCCAGAAAACTCCCCCATTCCTAGGTAATGCCAGTGAGGATCCAACAGTCCTATCTATACCTCACCACATTTCAGAGTGAGGTAAGCCCCTCAAAAATTGTGCCCAAAGAGGAGGACGCTGTTCTGGGTTAGAACCCTGCCTGGCAGCCCCTCCACAAAGCTGAGGGGGCAGCCGTTCTCTCATACCAGGAACCCAGAGGGGCCCCAAGAAATGAGGCCTTTTTTCAAAATAGCATTCTGGTATCCTTTCTGAACCTCTGTCTCTGCAAAATCTACAGGGCTCTGTGGGGTTGGGTTGGAGCCAAGGTGAGATTAAGTGAAATTGTAGATATTTTCAGTATAAGCAGTTTCCTACTATTAGCAACTTCATACCCACAGCTATGTCTCAACCCTCCCTCCTTCTTAGCTAAAAAGAATATATAATAATTCCGTTGAATGAAGTAAATCGTATGTGTGCACGTGTTTGTGCATGTGTGTGTACATGCGTGTAGTGGGCCATGTATGCACATGTGCACCTATGCACAGGGCTGCACAGCCTCCACCTCACTGCAGAGCTGGCTGAGCCCTCCCTAAATGTGTATGGTGGATGCCTACAGAGGCGTCTTCATACATGCATGTTTGTGTGTACATAAACAAACATAAATACATATCCATTTTTTTCCTCCTGATTCTTCTCCAAAAGTTTCCTCCAATCTGACAACCATTCTTTTCCATTTCTCCCAAATCCAGATTTTCTGTTATGTCTGCCTTTAGCATCACAAAACAAAGGTTAAGTTTTGTTCACAGCCTCCAGGCACAGGACCAAGAGCCACTGTTCCCAGCTTGCCTTGCTGCCTTGATCTGTCTGGGATATCTCCTTCCAGAATTCCCCAGGAACATGCCATCAACTGGGATGCATGGCTGTGCATCTCAAGTGTTTTCTCTGGGTTGTGTTATAAATTTTGGCTGAGACATCAACACATGTCAACATGTTACTTTCAGTGACATGTTTGTCTTTTCTTTGTTAGCTTTGGTTCAGGGCTATAAATCCATTTGGGGAAGCAAAGCATCCAGGCTTAAGCAAAAGTCATGTAATGTGCCTCATGGACTTTAGGGTTTCTTTATGCCCACCCCCTCCTCCTTCCATCACTCTTCTCCCTCCTTATTTTTCTAAAAAATCCAAATGTAAGGGATATTTGGTGATCAAAGTGAATTCAACTGGCATGCCAGGGATATAGAGGTGAATATGGATGAACACAGACCAGTGAGCTCCGCGATCTCCATCTTGGTTGGATTGTGATGAGATCCCTCCCCCAGCCAGCTCCCAGTGACCTTCTATCTTTGATTGGACCTTGACAAGATGGTTCCCTGGAACCCACATTTGCTGCCTGTGGGAGGATCTCAGTCATCTCTCTATTTTTCCATCTGAGAGCTACAAGTCTCTTTTTTGTCTTTTCTTTGACATTAGTAGTCTATGCCCAGGTTTTAACCCTGCCTTGTCAAGCCTCCTCTCTTCTTTTTCATTATTCAAAATATCGTTGATCTGCTGTAAGTGGGGCTCTGGAGCGCCCTGCAACATTCCTTCCAGGAGTTCTGAGAGATTCCAAATCCATGTCCCCTTGCACCAGAGGGGGGCTGCCTTTCCCCTCACTTCCTTTTGGCATCGAGTGATTTCCCTGGGTTCTGTTTCATTACCTATAGTGGAAAAGGTGTTGCCACAGGAGCCTACCTCAAAAACATGGCTTATGAAAAGTTATCTAAAAGTGAAGGTATGTGATACGATCCTCAGGGCCAGCTGCAGGTGGCCGGCAGAAAGCCAGTTTACAGGTAGTAAAAGAAATATGGCTTTACTGTCTCATTCTTAAAAAAAAAAAGATTTTCAGGTTTCAAACAAATAATATTAATATATAGCTTGAACACACATATTAATCATCAGCCTTCAATCTAAATCAGTTTTGGCTATTCCAGAAACCCATTCATAAAAAAATAAAGATTTACCACTATTTGGGTGTCCTAAAGAATTAGTCACAGACATTGAAGAAATCTGTAGCAGGAGACAGCGTGTGGCAGTAAAAAGAGCAATAAACCAGAAGTCAAGCGATCAGGATTCTAACCCCAGAACTGCGAGCAAGTTATTTATTATAGGTTATTTCCTATATAAGGAAATTATAAGTTTTTTATAAGTTATTTATTGTAAGTTATTTCCTCATCTGTAAAAGCCAGCAGATAGACTTAAACCCCTAAGTTTCTAGGGTTCCAAAAATGTTTTCAGCAAGCAAGCAATATTAAAATAAGCAAGCATTCTTCCAAGGCAACTACTTTGCAGGAAAAGTATATATTTATTTGGACATACAAGTTCTGTTGTTTGTTTAAAATTTTTTTCATTGGTTTATAGTCATACCTTATATATTCCAGCTTCTGTTAGAAGCTTTTTATGACTCTGTCATTCATAAATTTGTCCAAACTCTTTTTTTAATCCATTTACATTTCCTGTCTGTACAGCCTTTCAGGGTAATGAGTTCCATAACTTTATTAAGTGCTAGGAGAAGTTATTTCCTTGTTTTTCCTAAACTTACCTCAAAATGCCTGTTTGCCCTAATTTCAGAATCAGATGAACAAGTTCATCCATAATCTTCACCTTATGAAATGGGGTTAAAATCATTTTAGGCCACTTGGTGAGGCAGCAGCCCACCCACACCTTCCCTAATTGTGATGATTACTTACACTGTAAATGTGGGCACTGATGGTGTCCTGGCTCCAAATGACTCAGAGTCAGGGGAGCTGGATGTCTAAAGTGCAGGCTTCAGAGTCAGACAAACCAGGGCTCAGGTGCCAGCTCTGCACTTGCTGTGCGGCCTCTCATAGCCTCATTTCCTCATCTGGAAAATGGAAAACAGTAACTACCTTGGAAGTTGTCGTAAGAGTCAACTAATACAATTTTTGTAATGTGCCTAACACTGTGCCAGATCCACTGTAAACACCACCCCAAATCTAGAGGTTGTTGGTGATAGCTAATGAATGCTAGGGCACTCAATAGGTTTCAGTTTTCAAGGTTCTGGAATCCTTGCTCCTATTGTGGGCAGGGCCCAGGCACCTGGTTGACAAAGAACAGTCTAAGCTTTTATGTGTCAAATGATGGAAAAGTTGGGGAGTGGGGGGATGAAGTGATGTTTTGGATACTAGCAAGTGGGTAGAGTTTGAGAGGAGATCTTTGGCAAGAGATGCATAGGAAATCTGCTCTCAGCTTGAACTAAAGTGGCACCAGACATGGACAATAAATATTTACAAGGTGCCGGAGGAGATTTTAAACCAAGAGAAGGAAAGCAAAGCCAGTATACTCTTTCTAGATCAATGGCCTATTGGTCTTGAGGAGTAGAAATTCAGTTTCTAGCTCTTTCTAACCAGTTGTGTGACTTTTAGAAAGTTACCACCTATCTGTGAGGTTTCCCTGGACATAGGATGGAGTTAGTCTACTTCACTGACCTACAAACCATGCTCTTTAGAACATGGTTTCTAAACAGAGACAGGAGGAAAGAGGGTAGAACAGGGGACTAGGGTGTGAGCCCTCATCCCTAATTCAATCCAAATAGCCACACTTCTAAGGTCCTAGGATTGGCTCATAAAGGGAAATCACAGAGTTAAAATTACTCTTTAAAACTCCTAAATCACCAACTATATACGTGGGAAGTACAAAGGAACCAAAATCAAGTGAAGAAAAGCAGTCACCTGTCCAATCTCACATTTAGCTGGGGTAGGCAATTACTGAGCCACATGGCAGGCTGACAGCCTGAGTTCCCTTTCCCCTCTTCCCCTGTACCCTCCCCCTCCCCGCCTTACACACACACCCACACAAATACATATGGTCACGTCCATCCAGATGCATAAACTAATGCTACTGCAATGAACTTGCATTTAAGGCTTAAAATTTGGTTTGTAAAAAGTCCTCCCCAGCTATAAAGAAAAATAGTTGATACTGCTAAACTAGACACTGACGTGACTTCCACTGTGATAGATCGGGATTCCAACAAGAACATAAGCTTGGGATTTAAGAGTCTTATTAGAGGCATTTGGAAAGAATCCATTCACATCAGGAGAAATTGAGACAATTTACTCGCACACCTAATCAGACAACCAACAGGTGTGGGAAGTGGAAGGAAAATAAACCAAAATACATAAGCATTTCTGCACAATGCTGGAAGCCCAAGAATAACAAAAAGAAACACTTGGCATCCAGCAGATTCATAACCACCTGGCATCCCCACCAGCAGCTAGTTGTAAGAAAGGAATGCTTGGGACTCTATAGGCTATTCCCTGAAGAGATCATCACATGATGTAGCCAGGGCCAAAAGGGCCATGAAATTCTGTGCACATCATCAGCACAATTGCTTTTTTGAAAGTATAGGCACTTCATCCAACTCTTGAATAAAGGCATGGTGCAATCATAGGGTTATTTGCACTGTTTTCCTTCTGCCACTCCCCAAAAGACATAATGAGCTGAGCAAGGCAACCCAGAAAACAGAGAAAACAGAGCAAAAGGAACAAAAAGAAGAGGCTGAAGAAGGGAGAAATGGAGGCCAGGCTGAAGTATATTAAAGAGGGAGACTGAAATAATTAAAGTGATGGAAGAGTCTTCAGTTGGGAATACTTAGAAGGGATGTTACCAATATTTATAAAATACCTACAAAATTATAAAGGAGAAAACAAGGTCGGCATGAGTTTTCCCTGATGGCTCCTTACCTTCCTCCCACTCCTAAAAGCTTAGAGAAACTAATCAAGGGACTAACAAAAAGCAACTCTATTTATTTGATAAAGCAACATGTATTTAAAGGATATAGTATAGGTATCATGGGACATGCATGGAATTTGTTATTTTATCAAAAGAATCCAACAGATGTTATAAATACAGTCAAGAAAGTCTAGAGAAAAAAAATCATAGATAAATTTGAGAACTTGATTTAAGACATGCAGTTCTTCATATATCTTTGCCCAAAGGACAGTCAGTTTCTTGGGGCACAAAAGTTGTCTTCTTCAACCAGTAGCGTGATTCTGGGAAAATTGCTCAAGTGTCTTTTCATTTCCCCATTAGTCAGTCTACTAATGCCTGGAGGCAAGGATCAGTCTCACACTCTTTTATATCTATCCGATTCTCTCCCTTGCACACTGCCTTGTGTATAATCAGCAGTCAGTGATGTTTGCTGAAACAAATCTAATTGCATTGATTCATCGGAAGAGCTGGTAAATATGGCCTCTCTACAAGTCCTCGCTGGGTGCTTTGAGTGCTCCCTTTGGATCAACCCTTAATAATCATTACAATTCTTGTCATCTGGAAAATGTTCTTTCTTTCTTTTTAACTTCTTCAAAAAGTCCAACCCATTTAGTTTCCTAAGCTTTCCATCTAATAAACCACTTAGAAAAGCATGCAATTTGAATAACAACAGAATAAATTCAGCCTTTACCCATTTGTGATACTAGGAAACAGTCAGGGCCAATCAATTTCAAAACAAATCTCAGGGTTAGTGCATCCAAATAAAACAGCAGTCAACCAACAATTTTCTTCAGAGCATGACCATTAGTGTTCATCTAAACTAGTGTTCAGAGGAAGGAAAGGGTTATCCATGAGCTATCTGGATTTGTCATCATTCCCTTTGAGAAACAACCAACTGAGACCCAGGAGATGGGAAGTCCAAGTCTGGTTCTATCATGAATGAACTGTGTGGCCTCAGGTGAATGACTTGGCTTTTCTGGGCCTCAGTTTTCTAATCAGTTTAATGTGGAGGTTATTGACTAAGGTCATAATGCCCAAATCCCAGAATTATATACTCTTAAATCTATTGGTCAAGAAAAATACTGTTTTTAGTATGAGGTTTTGATTTCTAGCTTTGAAAAGGTAGATTCTCTATCTTTCTCTAACTTGTTGTACAGCTCCATAAGATGTTTGGAAGCTCAGAGAAGGCTGAAGGGTGGGGGAATGTGGTGAAGTGGGTTGTTTAAGGCAAGAGTTTAGATAAACTCCTCTAATTATAGAAGAAAACAGATTATCTCTGTGATGTGACCATACATTATACACATTTCCATGGTCATATTTATGAATGGGACAGCCCTCTTAAAAGAAATATTCTTCCTGAAAATCTTCTTAAAGCCTACCCTCTAGTCCACCATTGGATGAAAACCTCCTGGAGGACAGGGACCCTAGGGCACAGCCCTGAAATGCTTCAAGGGTAAAAGCAGAGTCCTGTGAGAAAAGAATGGTGCTAAGAGAACTTCAAAGGAAGGGCCAAGAGAGAAACACTAGAATTCTTGTGAGAGGACAGAGAGCTGTGGCTCATTCTAGATACCTGCAAACCCACAAGAAACCAAAAGCCAGAGGATTCTACAATCAGTCCTCCCAAGATTCCAGATGCTGAGCAGCCACACTGAAATGAAATCAGCGTGACCTACCATGCAATGATGCATCAATAGGCCATGACAAAGAAAGTGAGAACAGGAAAGGACATGCTCCTTAGAGGGCTCAGGGACCCACTTGGCCTTACTTAGCACATGGCAAATGCTATATAAGGCTTTGTAAATAAATAAAACAAAATTTAAAACCTTTATTTTCAAAACCCATGTGGAACATAAGCCTGCCTCAAATGTCTTGAAATATTTTCAGCATTTTTATCTACAAGGCTTTCTCCATTCATACTAAAAATAGGCCTGAGCTATAACAATGGTGCAACAAGACCAGATGGGAAAGGTCTTGTTCACTCAATACAAACTTTTTCCTGTGGCAGAAGAGGACATCATAAAGTAGCATGTGTGGCTTCTACCCATAAAAAATTCAAAATCCAGTTAGTGATATAAATTACATGTCTGCCCAATGTTAAGCATCCATCCAAGAGATGCCGTCAGACCGTGTAGGAAATCCCAAATGATTAATACAGAAAGGACGTGACATAGGGAGGAAGACAGAGTATGGACTCAGCAGGTTATGGAGGGCTTCGGGGAGAAGGGCTTTGAATAGTAGGCACAAAGGGCACAGTGGAAAGGAAAGTTAGAACATGAGAATAGGCACCAACATCAGGAGAACAAGCACCTCAGGCAGGCGAGCATGGAAAATCACCATTGGCAACAGTAAGAGGTGATGTTGCAATGACTGGGTACATCAGTTGGTCACGCTAAGCAGCTTGAACTTTACCACATGAACAACAGGGGACCTTTAAAGATAAACAGTGCAAGATAAGTTCTTAGTCACCAAAATTCTCTGAGTCTAAGCTGTTGATCATTTCTCTCAGTGGTAGCCCTTGTACCTAGCAGTCAGGGAAATTCTGGGGTGCCCACTACATGTGGTCTTAACAGGTCTTCTTCCTAAGTCATGGGTACTCTGGCAACTTTGATGAGATCTTAGAATTGGAAGAAACCCAAGGAGTTACCAACCCCTATTTCTCAGTCAGTATAGACTTTTTTTTTTTTTTTTTTTTTGCTATAAGACCCTCAAGAGCAGTATATTCCTCCTGTTCATAGAAGGACTCAATAAAGGTTGGTGAGTAACTGAGTCCAACCATTTCTTGAACAATTCTGGTAATTTGGATCTGACTTGCAAGCTTGGGCAGTATTTTACTCCTTGTGAACTTCCTTCTTGCTTTGAGCTAAAGTCTACTTCCCTATTTCTACCACCAGTGAGTTCTAGTTCTGTCATCCAAAGAAATATATAACAAATCTACTCATTCTTCCTTGTGACCACTTTTTAAATATTTGAAGATTCTCATTGGGTCTTTTCAGCCTTTTTCTCTCCAGAAATATGTCCAGGTCCTTCCCAGAGCAAAGGAAGCAGCCTATTGTTGTGGATGGTGCTGTATTCCCTTGCTTCTCATTTAATTCACTGGGAGAGATGGCTGCATAAAGAGTCGGATTCTGGGAGAAAAGGGGTCCCTTCAGAGAATAGATCCCCAAGTCCTGGAACTTTCACATATGCACCATGCTTCTCAGGGCATGTGCTCCACCCCTTCCCTCCTACCCCCTTGCAACCAAGGTCACATGGCCATTTCCCAATGAACCTGATCCCTTCTCCCCACAAATTCCCAACCCCTCACACCCCATCCCTCATACTATAGGGTCTGTGGGAGCCTATCATCTTCCCTGGTGAGCCTATCATCTTCACCACCAACAGATGGTGTTTACACAGAAAGGAGCTTTGTTAATGTCCACTGACAGTCTTTGCCACTACCCTCTCCATCTAGTGCTCTAAATCACAGCCATTACCGTGTAAGCCCACTTCCTCGAGCTCAGTCCCCAGTGCCTCAAGCAAGAAAGAGCAGCTGGCTCTGCATCCTCCACAGAATAATCCTTCAAATCCTCAAAAACCTTCATTAAATCACAACTTCACCAATGTCACCACACTTACCCTCCAGGGACTTCTCTGCCACAAGTCAAACTTTCACCTTCTAAACTAGAAGGTCAAAGTCAGCATTTTAAAAAGACATAACAGAAAAATACAAGAATGTATTATATTCAATAACATATTGTGTCTGGAATTTTTTTTTACTTTCAGTTATATATATATATATATCGTCTGTCTATGTACATAAATATTCTTCACACACTGAGAAAAAATATTAGTATCTTTGTCATTGTGGGTCGTAGTCAACAGAATTTGATACACTTTTCCCCCAGCCTAAATGAATGAACACCAAACACTGGCTGGGTGACTGATTGGTGGGACTCAGTCCCCTATTTATAAAACTTTGAGTTCCTATCCCAACAGTCCAAGACCATCTCTGGGGCCTGGAAAACAGTTTTGCAGTGGCAAAGCTTGGCTCTGGTAGCTTGTCTCTTGCCCCAAACTCATACTATGCAAATAATCACCTATGGGTAGGAAGTATGGGGATAAGCTGGTGCTGAAAATGAGCTCAGAAAAAAAATAAAGCAAATCCTGCCCAGTGTATGTCAGGTTGTGGTTTGTACTAGATTAATGAAAGCCCCACATGGCATAATTGTGTTTACAGTGAGCTTATAGGAGCTTTCCTTCAAGGTAGGGAGAGGGGATTGGGCTAAACAAATTATTTAGCTTTTCCTGATCTGGTCTGGCAACAGTGACAGAGAGTGGTGGCTAAGGAATGGCCCTCTCAGCAGTGTCATCCTACTGATTCTTCCCTCCAGCTCCTTCCTCTAACCAGATGCTGGTCTTCTCCCCTTGAGGTGGGAGACAATTCCAAGGCACTATCTGAGGAAGGCCTAAAGCTCCAAATTGCTTCCTGGGGGCAAATTGAACCTTGTCCAGTTGTGGGGAAGTGACTATAAGTGGCTGATATAGGGATGAAAGGTCTTGCTTTTTGGATGTGAAACGTGAAGAAAATAAGTGAATTTGGAATCCAGTTACCTTTATTGCCATTATCCAGCTCTTCTTCCTGAAATAGAAACACTTCGTGGAGTTCTACACAGCCTGCTTCTACAGGAAGGTCATATCCTGAGCTTCTGTTAAAAAGAAAACACAAATCCCGTCTGGAAACTTAGTCTACACAGCAAAAATATAGTTTGAATTCACATCTCACTGAATGGACTCAACAAAACTGCACTGGCACATTCAACTTTGGCTAAAAAGAAAATTAATTTTAACTACAGCTTGGGGAGTGTGGATATAATTGTGCTTAGTTTTTATGGGCTTTTTTTTTTTTTCAGTCAATCTATGGCCATTGCCAGTTCTCTTTAGTCTCTGAAGATATTTTTAGGTATAAAACTGAACTAACAGGATGTATGTAATTTATTGGCAGAACTTTTCTGTCAACCCGTCACTCATTTTTGATTCCAAATTACATGGGCCCAACCCAGGTCTGGAATGCATTCACATTAAATGATTGTGGATCATTTATTTCAGAAATGATAGGTTGAACAAAATGTGCTTTGCACAGGAGAAATGAAATCCCACAGCACATCCAGTTTCCTGTTTCCTTGAGATCTTCATTTTTCCACTTAGCCTCTATTTAACTTTTCTTCCCTCTTACTTAAAGGTCTTCAGAGCATCCAAAAACAGATCAGGAAAGGCCTTAAATACCCACTGCCTGGCCCAGGGTGGTGTTAAGACTAAACCCATAGGGTAGGAAGAAAATAATCACAGTCACAGCTGACGTTCCATAGAGACCTTGGGAGTTCAGCAAGGGAAGGAGATATCATGACCCACGTCTTGCAGGGCAGGAGTCCTAGGCTCACCCAGATGAGGTGACTTGGCCAAGGCCACATAAAGATTTCTCTACATATAGTGATCTGTAACCAAGTGGATATATAAATGGGCTATGACAAACTCCCTCACCAATCACCAAGTTTCAGCCAATCAAAGGTGGCCAAACTATTCAGTGTTTAAATAAAGCAATGGTAGGCTGTAACCAGTCTAGCTGTTTCTGTACCTCACGTTTGTTTTCTGTTTGTCACTTTCCTTTTTCTATCCATAAATTCTCTCTGACCATGTGACAACACCAGTCTCTGAATCTATTCTGGTGTGGGGGACTGCCGGATTTGAGAAACATTCTTTGCTCAAACTGCTAGATTTACCTAAAGTTTTTCTTTTAACAAATCAAATCAGAGTAATAGGACATGGATATGCTTAACTTTATTAGAAACTGCAAAACTAGATTGAGCATCTCTCATCTGAAAAGTCCAAAATTCAAAATTTTAAAATGCTGACATGATGCCCCAAGTGGAAAATTTCACACCTGATTTCACGTGCCACTGTTTATTGTTGCTGTTGTTTAACAGTCAATACAAGTATTCTGGTGATGCTACTGTCCTGCTTAGTGACCTTGAACATATTATTTTCTTCACTGTATTAATGACAACTCACTTTTTTACTAAGCATCAATGTGTGAATAAATATAAGAAAATGATTGCTTATTGATAACAGAAATTCAGAGTCAGGCATGATGACCAGGTCAAACAACCATAGACCGTCCACAGGCAGGGTTGAGATACTGACACCTGTGCTTTCTGATGGTTCAATGTACACACACTTTGTTTCATGCACAAAATTATTAAAAAATATTGTATAAAATTAATTTTAGGCTATCTACATAAAGTATACATGAAACATAAATAAGTCACATGTTTAGATGTGGGTCTTCTCCCCACAGTACCTTGTCATGTATATGCAAATAATCCAAAATTAGAAAAATATATATGAATGTGTAACACTTCTGGCCCTTGGCATTTCAGATAAGAGATACTCAACCTATCTATTTCAAAGTAGTAAATTATGGCTGAATTGTGTTCCTCCAAATTCATATGTTGAAATCCTAATCCTCAGGATGGAGCTGTATTTAAAGATAAGGTCTTCAAAGACCATAATTAGGTTAAAATGAGGCTATTGCAGTGGGTCCTGATCCAATAGGAAGCTTGTCCTTACCGAAAGAGGAGACTGGGATGCAGATAGATGGGAGCGGATCACGTGAAGACATGGGGTGGAGAGAACCATCTACAAGCTAAGGAGAGAGATCCCAGAAGAAATCAACCCACTGACACAGTGATCTTGGACGTCTAGCCTCTAGAATTATGAGAAAGTAAGTTTGTGCTGTTGAAACTCCCCAGTCTGTGGCATTTTGTCCAGCAGACCCAGCCCCAGCAACAGAGTATATGTCCTCTGGCTGCTCTGCATCCTCACCAGCCTTTGCTGTTGACCACACTGCTGTTTTTACCCATTCTGGTAGGTGCAGAGTGCAGACCATTGTGGTTTCTATGTGCGTGTCCCTGATAACCAATGACATCCAACACTGTGTCGTGTGCTTCTATCCCAGGCGGACGTCCACCTGCATCCTCACTGGCCTGTTTCCAAACCATCTGATGCTATTACCATCTGAAACCTTTACACGACTTCCCATGTTTCTTGGATGGTTGCAGTAAGGCCCCGTGTGGTCCTCACTGCATGCACACACACTGGGCTTCCCTTGTTCTCTCCTGATTTCTCCGGTCATCAGAACTTTCCACATCTGCTCTCTGTTCCTGAAAAATCATGGTCCCTCTTCCTTTCTCAGACAACTCTCTTCCCTGTTAGCTGAAGCATCACTTCTTCAGAGAATCCACCTGTCACTTCCCTAATGAGACCCTTCCCTCTCTTACAGGCTAGGGAGTACCTCTCTGCTCCAGCATTCACTACAGTGGACGCGTTCCCTCATCTGATTGACTTCTTTCTTCCCCATTGCCATCTAGGCACCATGGAGGCAAGGATTCTGTGTGGATTTTGCTCACCATTTTATCTCAGTACCTAGCTCAGAGGCTGCTGGTAGCATCTGTTCAGTAAATAATTGTGAATGAAAAGCAAAGGAGCCAAGGAAGGGGTGGGCCTGGGGGGGACACAAGCACATAAGCATTCCTGCTTCTTTTCCTCTTACCCCAGCCATCTCCACCACCACACCCTGTCCAATCCACCTTCATTATGCAAATTCTGCCTGTGTCTGATCACTTATCACTGTCACTGGCCACCATCAATCCCACCTGGACTGCTGTAATAGCTCCCTCCCTAGTTCTCTTGTACCCCAGTTCATTTTGGAGCAGTCAGGGTGAGCCTTTAAAATCTGCACCACACTCGATGCCATCCAGTGGCTCCCCACACAGTCACAGCATACCCAAGCTTTTCATTACTGACCTTAGGCACTTGGCTACTATTCCCAACTCATCCCCAGCCCCTACTCCAGCCACTCTGGAATCATCCTTCTCCAGCCACTCTGGGCATTTTGCTGTTCCCTCAACACCCGAAACCACTCCTGCTCAGGGACTTGGCCATTAACATACTCTGCCTGAAATACAGTGCCTTGATTGCCACCTCCTTCCTTAGGGCCTCAGTTTGAATGTCACCTACTCAGACAACCCTTCCCCAACCATTCCAGCTAAAATAGTCCTCATCCTACCCTCACCAGGTTCTTTCACCTGTTAACTTTATTTTACTTCATAGGAACTTTGACCTTCTACCCTATTAATTACACCAGTCTTCTCCTTGCTTCCAAGGTAGACTGCAGGCCCCACAATGCAGACACTGAATAGCGTGTTCTACACTCCATATTTAGAGCCCAGAAAAGAGGTACCTAGGAGGTAGGCGGAGCAAGATGGCAGCCGAGTAACAGCTTCCTTGCATCTGGGCACCGTGAGTCTGGGGATATAGGACTCCAGGCATCTCTGGCTGGTGGGATCTGCCTATCATCACCCCTGAGAGAATACAGGGAGTCAGCGAGAGACTTCTGGACCCCAAGACGAGGACTAAAACACTGGAAAACTGGCAAGTGGTCACGTGTGTTCAATCCGTCTAAACCAGCCCGCAACTTCCACAGGCACGAGAACTTAAAGAGCAAGAGGAAGTGAAAGGAAAATTAGGGCAAGGAAACAGATAAAAGAAATCACCCATGAGGAAGAATCAGCAGAAAACTCCAGGCAACATGAAGAACCAGTCCAGAACAACCTCGCCAAGGGACCATGAGGTAGCTACTGCAGAGGATTCCACCTATAAAGAAATGTTAGGAATGACAGAAAGGGAATTTAGAATACACATGTTGAAAACAATGAAAGAAATGATGGAAACAATGAAGGAAACCGCTAATAAAGTGGAAAATAACCAAAATGAAATCCAAAAGCAGAATCAAATCAGAGATGAACGATATGAAGAATATAAAAAGGATATAGCAGAGCTGAAGGAAATGAAACAGTCAATCAGGGAACTTAAAGACGCAATGGAAAGTATCAGCAACCGGTTAGACCATGCAGAAGAAAGAATTTCAGAGGTAGAAGACAAAGTTTTTGAGATAACTCAGATAGTAAAAGAGGCAGAAAAGAAGAGAGAGAAAGCAGAACATTCACTGTCAGAATTATGGGACTTCATGAAGCGTTCCAACATACGAGTTATAGGAATTCCAGAAGGGGAAGAAGAATGCCCCAGAGGAATGGAAGCCATACTAGAGAATATTATAAAAGAAAATTTCCCAAATATCACCAAAGATTCTGACACACTGCTTTCAGAGGGATATCGGACCCCAGGTCACCTCAACTCTAACCGAGCTTCTCCAAGACACATTGTGATGAACCTGTCCAAAGTCAAGACAAAAGAAAAGATTCTGCAAGCTGCCAGGAGTAAGCGCCAGTTGACCTACAGGGGCAAATCCATCAGAGTGACCGTAGACTTCTCTAATGAAACTTTCCAAGCAAGAAGACAATGGTCATCTACCTTTAATCTACTTAAACAGAACAATTTCCAGCCCAGAATTCTGTACCCTGCTAAGCTAAGCTTCAAAATTGACGGAGAAATCAAATCATTTATGGATATACAAACATTGAGGAAATTTGCCACAACAAGACCAGCTCTACAGGAAATACTTCAACCTGTTCTGCACACTGACCACCACAATGGATCAGCAGCAAAGTAAGAACTCAGAAATTAAAGGACAGAACCAAACCTCCACACTGATGCAAAAGATAAAACTAAGCAATGGACTCTCACAAAATAAGATGAATTGAATACTACCACACTTATCAATTATCTCAATAAATGTTAATGGCTTGAATTCCCCACTGAAGAGACATAGATTGGTTGACTGGATTGAAAAACACAAGCCATCCATTTGCTGTCTGCAAGAAACACACCTAGCTTCAAAAGACAAATTAAAGCTCCGAGTCAAGGGTTGAAAGACAATTTTTCAGGCAAATGGAATTCAGAAGAAAAGAGGAGTTGCAATCTTATTTTCAGATACATGTGGATTTAAAGCAACTAAAGTCAAAAAAGACAAAGATGGTCACTTTATATTGGTCAAGGGAAAACTAAACAAGAAGACATTTCAATTCTAAATATTTATGCACCCAATTTAAATGCTCCCAGATTCTTGAAACAGACCTTACTCAGTCTGAGCAATATGATATACGATAATACCATAATAACAGGGGACCTTAACACTCCTCTTACAGAGCTGGACAGATCCTCTAAACAGAAATTAAACAAGGATATAAGAGACTTAAAAGAGACCCTAGAACAACTGTGCTTGATAGACGCATATAGAACACTCCATCCCAAAGATAAAGAATATACATTCTTCTCATCACCCCATGGAACATTCTCCAAAATTGATCATATCCTGGGACACAAAACAAATATCAACAGAATCAAAAGAATTGAAATTTTACCTTGTATCTTCTCAGACCATAAGGCACTAAAGGTGGAACTCAACTCTAACAAAAATGCTCGACCCCACCCAAAGGCATGGAAACTAAACAATCTTCTGTTGAATAACAGATGGGTGAAGGAAGAAATAAAACAGGAAATCATTAACTTCCTTGAGCATAACAACAATGAAGACACAAGCTACCAAAACCTGTGGGATACTGCAAAAGCTGTTTTGAGAGGAAAATTCATGGCTTTAGATGCCTACATTCGAAAAACAGAAAGAGAGCACATCAACAATCTCACAAGAGATCTTATGGAATTGGAAAAAGAACAACAATCTAAGCCTAAACTCAGTAGAAGAAAAGAAATATCCAAAATCAAATCAGAGATCAATGAAATTTAAAACAAAAGAATCATTCAGAAAATGAAACAAGGAGTTGGTTTTTTGAAAAAATAAATAAAATAGATAAACCATTGGCCAGACTAATGAGGAATAGAAAAGTAAAATCTCTAGTAACCTCAATCAGAAATGATAAAGGGGAAATAACAACTGATCCCACAAAGATACAAGAGATCATCTTTGATTACTACCAGAAACTCTATGCCCAGAAATTTGACAATGTGAAAGAAATGGATCAGTATGTGGAATGACACCCTCTACCTAGACTCAGCCAGGAAGAAATAGAGCTCCTGAACAGACCAATTTCAAGCACTGAGATCAAAGAAACAATAAAAAATCTTCCAACCAAAAAATGCCCTGGTCCAGATGGTTTCACTCCAGAATTCTATCAAACCTTCAAGGAAGACCTTATTCCTGTAATGCAGAAATTATTCCAAAAAATTGAGGAAGAAGGAATCTTCCCCAACACATTCTATGAAGCAAACATCACCCTGATACCAAAACCAGGAAAAGACCCAAACAAAAAGGAGAATTTCAGACCAATCTCACTCATGAATATAGACGCAAAAATTCTCAACAAAATCCTAGCCAATAGATTACAGCTTATCATCAAAAAAGTCATTCATCATGATCAAGTAGGCTTCATCCCAGGGATGCAAGGCTGGTTTAACATACACAAGTCTATAAACGTTATCCACCATATTAACAGAGGCAAAAATAAAGATCACATGATCCTCTCAATAGATGCAGAAAAAGCATTTGATAAAATCCAGCATCCTTTTCTAATTAGAACACTGAAGAGTATAGGCATAGGTGGCACATTTCTAAAAGTGATTGAAGCTATCTATGACAAACCCACAGCCAATATTTTACTGAATGGACTAAAACTGAAAGCTTTTCCTCTTAGAACTAGAACCAGACAAGGTTGTCCTCTGTCACCTTTACTATTCAACATAGTGCTGGAAGTTGTAGCCAATACAATTAGGCAAGACAAAGGGAATCCAAATGGGAGCAGAGGAGGTCAAACTCTCCCTCTTTGCTGACGACATGATCTTATACTTAGAGAACCCCAAAGACTCAACCACAAGACTCCTAGAAGTCATCAAAAAATACAGTAATGTTTCAGGATATAAAATCAATGTCCACAAGTCAGTAGCCTTTGTATACACCAATAACAGTCAAGATGAGAAGCTAATTAAGGACACAACTCCCTTCACCATAGTTTCAAAGAAAATGAAATACCTAGGAATATGCCTAACGAAGGAGGTGAAGGACCTCTATAAAGAAAACTATGAAATCCTCAGAAAGGAAATAGCAGAGGATATTAACAAATGGAAGAACATACCATGCTCATGGATGGGAAGAATCAACATTGTTAAAATGTCTATACTTCCCAAAGCAATCTACCTATTCAATGCCATTCCTATCAAAGTACCTACATCGTTCTTTCAAGATTTGGAAAAATTGATTCTGCGTTTTGTATGGAACCAGAAAAAACCCCGTATAGCTAAGGCAGTTCTCTGTAACAAAAATAAAGCTGGGGGCATCAGCATACCAGATTTTAGTCTGTACTACAAAGCCATAGTCCTCAAGACAGCATGGTACTGGCACAAAAACAGAGACATAGACACTTGGAATCAAATTGAAAACCAAGAAATGAAACTAATGTTTTCAACCACCTAATCTTTGATAAACCAAACAAGAACATACCTTGGGGGAAAGACTCCCTATTCAATAAATGGTGTTGGGAGAACTGGATGTCTACATGTAAAAGACTGAAACTGGACACCTTTCCCCACTCACAAACATTGATTCAAGATGGATAAAGGACTTAAATTTAAGGCATGAAACAATAAAAATCCTCCAAGAAAGCATAGGAAAAACACTGGAAGATATTGGCCTGGGGGAAGACTTCATGAAGAAGACTGCCATGGCAATTGCAACAACAACAAAAATAAACAAATGGGACTTCATTAAACTGAAAAGCTTCTGTACAGCTAAGAGACAATAACCAAAGCAAAGAGACAACCTACACAATGGGAAAGGATATTTGCATATTTTCAATCAGACAAAAGCTTGATAACTAGGATCTATAGAGAATTCAAATTAATCCACATGAAAAAAGCCAACAATCCCATATATCAATGGGCAAGAGACATGAATAGAACTTTCTCTAAAGACGACAGATGAATGGCTAACAAACACATGAAAAAATGTTCATCATCTCTATATATTAGAGAAATGCAAATCAAAACAACCCTGAGATATCATCTAACCCCAGTGAGAATGGCCCACATCACAAAATCTCAAAACTGCAGATGCTGGCGTGGATGTGGAGAGAAGGGAACACTTTTACACTGCTGGTGGGACTGCAAACTAGTACAACCTTTCTGGAAGGAAGTATGGAGAAACCTCAAAGCACTCAAGCTAGACCTCCCATTTGATCCTGCAATCCCATTACTGGGCATCTACCCAGAAGGAAAGAAATCCTTTTATCATAAGGACACTTGTACTAGACTGTTTATTGCAGCTCAATTTACAATCGCCAAAATGTGGAAACAGCCTAAATGCCCACCAACCCAGGAATGGATTAACAAGCTGTGGTATATGTATACCATGGAATACTATTCAGCCATTAAAAAAAATGGAGACTTTACATCCTTCGTATTAACCTGGATGGACGTGGAAGACATTATTCTTAGTAAAGCATCACAAGAATGGAGAAGCATGAATCCTATGTACTCAATTTTGATATGAGGACAATTAATGACAATTATGGTTATGGGGGGGGAAACAGAAAGAGGGAAGGAGGGAGGTGGGTGGGGCCTTGGTGTGTGTCACACTTTAAGGGGGCAAGACATGATTGCAAGAGGGACTTTACCTAACAATTGCAATCAGTGTAACCTGGCTTATTGTACCCTCAATGAATCCCCAACAATAAAAAAAAAAAAAAGAGGTACCTAGGAGGTAGTCAGTAATTATTTCCTCACTGAATAATTTGAAAGGAGAGAGAAAAAAACAACCATACACTGCCTGGCACATAGTAGCTACTCAAAATAATGGTATTATATATTTCTAAAAATATATCAACAAAATCATCATAAACTGATAATCTTCAGATGGTTATATTTCTCGGTGTAAATATATAAAAGCAGAGTTTAAAATACAAATATAAATTATAAGCACATTAAAAATATCCCAATATTCAGGCTTTCAATCTCTTGCTTTAAGCTGTAATTTTTTATTCTTTTTTTTTTTTTTCTTGAGACAGAGTCTCACTCTGTCACCCCGGGTAGAGGGCTGTGGCATGATCAAAGTTCACAGCAACCTCAAACTCCTGGGCTCAAGCAATCCTCTTGTCTCAGCCTCCCAAGTAGCTAGGACTAATGGCGCCTACTGCAACCCTGGCTTTTTTTTTTTTTTTAGTAGAAACGGGGGTGGGGACCTCTATCTCTTGCTCAAGCTGATCTCAAATTTCTGCACTCAAGCAATCCACTTCAGCCTCCCAGAGTGCTTCAATTATAGGCATAAGCCACTGCTCCCAGCCTCTATTGTTTTTCGAAGTTTTAAACTAGATTTTTGTTTAAATCTATGCATAGATATTTGTATTCAAATGAAAAACTCAGTGGATGAAAGTCTTAGGATGAAATAATTTAAATTAACACTTGGGAGTTTTGCATTTCTATGTGGCGTGCACACACATATATGTCTATACACGCAGAGAGTGTCTCCGGGCCTGATGGCTTCACACACCTGTTCCCATGATGTCCTGCTGTATTATGGTTCTTATACTCAGATTGCAAGGAATATTCCTTTGTAGCTAAAATAATCACTTTATTTAACTGAATTAAAATGATCTTCTTAACAGAACTATTCCATTGGTGCAAATTATAAAAACCTGAAAAGAACGAGTTTTCTGTTTTGTAAACTTTTTTCCTTTAGCTCCATAGTGTGAAAATCTTTTCATATCAATAGACATATGTGTGAATAATTTTAAAAGGCTGCATACTATTCCATTGAGTAGTGACATTCAAACTGAGGCCCTAAGGAAGGAGGTGGCAATCAAGGCACTGTATTTCAGGCAGAGTATGTTAATGGCCAAGTCCCTGAGCAGGAGTGGTTTTGGGTTTTGAGGGAACAGCAAACATAAAATCTATCAGTGTTCTATAATTTGGCTTCTAAGTTTCAAAACCATAATTATTCTTTCTGATTTCCTGGGTTTTTTTTTTTTTTTTCATTTTTGACTGAAATCTCAAACCAATCCACCCCACAGCTTTATTAAGGTATAACTGGCAAATAAAAATTGTGTATATTTACAGTTTACAATGTTACAATGTGGTGTCAAACTGACATTTTCTTTTTTTGAGACAGAGTCTCACTTTGTCAACCTCAGTAGAGTGCTGTGGCATCACAGCTCACAGCAACCTCAAATTCTTGTGCTCAAGTGATTCTCTTGCCTCAGCCTCCCAGGTAGCTGGGAATATAGACACCCACCACAATGTCTGGCTGTTTTTAGAGATGAGGTCTCACTCTGGCTCAGGCTGGTCTCGAACCTGTGAGCTCAGGTAATCCACCTGCCTCACCCTCCCAAAGTGCTAGAATTACAGGCGTGAGCCACCGTGCCCAGCCTGACTATTAATTAGAAGACAAACCTGTAAGCTTTCTCTCTTAGAAAAACACAAACTTTGAAAAGGTAAAACACAAAATCAAATGATTCAGAATACTATTGGGGCATCATACATGCTCATGGGCTCTATAACATATCTGAACATGGAACGGGCTTCAAAACTGCATGAAAGAGAGCTAAGGTCACCACAGCATGCAGCCAGTATCCTGGCCAGAGTGAGAATGGAATAGACAGTGGCTGTTTATTCTGCTGTTTTTGGCAGGAGATTACACTTTTATGAGCCAGATCTTAAACCTGGTTATTGGTTATTCCTAACAAGGATAAATCAATTCTTCTTTCTCAGAGCTTACATTTTCTCAATTACTGTTAAGCCTTTGGATGTAATGGATTTTAAAAAGCTTGGAGTGTTCGAATAACCACATTAATGATTCCAGACAAATTGAATTTCCAAGAGGTTAAGTAATTTAGGAAAGAAGATGACAGAGGAAGGTTTGTGGTCTACAAAAACGTATGACGAACCACAAGACTTCTAGGGGTGTCAGTATGAGACACCGCATTCCTCTGAGCCTAATGAATGTATTGGGCCAGATGTCATGTAGGATCTCCCTAAATTATGACACTTGTGACTTAGTTGTCTATGGAAGAATCTAAGTCTCTTTTCTCAAAAAACTCACTTATTACATTAATTAGGAAATTCTCACTTTTATTGGACATAACATTTTTAGAGAAAAAAAGTGATTCCCTGTCTACAGCAAGGAGTTAATCCTACTTATAGGTGGGAGTGGGAGCTCATAAGAGAACATTCTCAGCATGGGGGCTCTGTGAATCAGCACAGCTTTGCTGTCATATTAAATAATTCAGAGTTTAATAGCAAGTGTTATTTCAACATACTGATTGAAGTTCACCTATCCAAGACCCTGTAGACTGAAGACATGGTGAGAGATAACATAAATGAATGAGTTTCTGTCCTTTTTCATTTGGATGACTGCCTGAATTTATCTCCCTTGCCTGAGCTAGAGAACTTTGTCTTCTCTCGTTTCATTCCTAGTTTCTTTGGGCAGGATAATGTGCATATGGCCTAAGGAAAAGCTCAGCTGTTGAAAGAGTCTACAGGACACTAGATTAGGAAGTGAACATCAGACTACAGAGAATTAACTTCAAGTTCTTTCAAAATGTTAGTATATCTGCAGGGGAAAAAAAAAACAAACACAAAAAAAAACAAACAAACAAAAAAACCCCAAACACCAACAATTTTAATGCAGGGAAATAAGATAGAGACCTTGCCACATCAAGGCAGCGCCTGTGGCTCAGTGAGTAGGGCGCTAGCCATATATACCAAGGGTGGTGGGTTCAAACCCGGCCCCAGCCAAACTGCAACAAAAAAAGTCCGGGTGTTGTGGCGGGCGCCTATAGTCCCAGTTACTTGGGAGACTGAGGCAAGAGAAACGCCTGAGCCCAAGAGCTGGAGGTTGCTGTGAGCTGTGACGCTACAGCACTCTACCCTGGGCAATAAAGTGAGATTCTATCTTTAAAAAAAAAAAAAATTAGAGGGGAAGGAACTTCAAAAATGTGAAAGACTGAGGTCTTTATAAGTGTAAAATCAGCATTGTTATAAGTGGTAAATAAATCTTGCTAAAATAAATCAAGAAAAGAAAATTGCAAACCCATCCCTTCTTCCACATTATGCCCCCTTTAATGATAAACCTTTGGGTCCATGCAGGTCCCAAGATTCAGCTACTATCTTGGGTAGATTCCACTAATACATCATGCCCTAGGTTGTAGGATTTGTCCTTTGATAGGTTTCCCTTCCATGGAATACAAACATTATTGTCCAATCAAAAATTAGGAGATAAGAAAGACCAATTTTTATCTCTCTCAAACATGGGCTGAACTTTGGGGTTAACAATTCAACCCAGGTTGATCACTTAATTTTTTGAAGCTTTGTGACTATAAATCATAATTTTCAACACAGGAAAAAATAAGCCCCTGCAATGTAGTTTATACCACAAAATTAAACTCACTGTTCCTAAACAAATTTGTATCCCAGTGTTTCACTACTTATAATATATACACCCATTTTTCTCAAAACTCCTGAACCAGTCACTAAATGTCATTGTCCTTGATATATTTATATAATGTGACCAACTCTGCCCATATATGTATAGGCCATTTATATTTAATGTAATTATTAATATGGGTAGCTTTAGTTCTACCCATGTATTATTTTTTGTTTGTCCCTCTGTTTTCTCACCCCTACCACCACATTCCTGCTTTGTTTTGCATTATTTAAATATTCATCTACTCACTTTTTGGCTGTTATCTCATGTACTTTCTTAGCGGCCATTCTAAGAATAATACACTTAACCTTTCATAGTCTAAATAGAATTAATGATTTACTTCAAGTTAGATGTAGAAGCCCTCAGGTAAAATGCTGGAAGATGCCTTACTACTACATATGTCTTTTAACACATCCCCCTTTTATTACAGTTGATGTACATATTTGTACATCTGTATACATTTCCACCAACAATATAACTTTTGTTTTTAATAGCCATACATGTTTTAGGGAACATAAGAGAAAAATAGAGTATTTACACAGGTATTTACCATTTCTGTTGCTCTTCTTTCTTTCCCAAAGTATAAAGTTTTCTTCTGGTATTTTCTTCCTGAAGAAATTCCTTTAGTTAATCTTTTATAGTAGGTCTACTGACAAAATTCTCTCCATTTTCCAATATTTAACAATATCTTTATCTCATTTTTATTCCTGGAAGATTTTTTAAAATATAGTTTGACAATTCTTTTATTTCAGCACTTTGAAGAGATTGTTCCATTATCTTTTGGCCTCTTTTGTTTCGTTGATAAAAATTAGCTCTCATTCAAATTTTTGTTTCCCAATGTGTGGTGTTTTTCTCTGGGTACCTCAGAGATATTTTTCTTTATGTTTGATTTTCAGAATTGTGATTATGATATATTTGCACTTGGTTTCCTTTGGATTTATATTGTCAGGGTTCACTAAGATTCTTAAATCTGAATATTTGTATTTCCACCAAATTTTGGAAATGTTTAGGCATTATTTCTTCAAGTTTTTCATACCAATTTATCCTATTCTTCTGAGACTCCACTGGCATAAATGTTATATTTTATATTATCCCAGTAGTTCCTGACACTCTTAATTTTTTTTCTTTTTTCTCTGTTCTTTGAATTGGATAATTTCTGTTAATCTGTCTTCAAGTTCATGAACTATTTTCTCTGTCATCTTCATTTTGCTATTGAGCCCATCTAATAAATTTTTTTTTTTTTTTTTGGCTTTGACCGCCACCTCCGGCATATGGGACTGGTGCCCTACTCCTTGAGCCACAGGCGCTGCCCTAATAAATTTTTTATTTCAGATAGTATGTATTGTATTCTAAAATGTCCATTTGATTTTTTTTTTTTTAGTTTGTATTTTTCATTTGAGAACTTCTCTCTTTTCTATTCATTTCTAAATTGTTTTACCTTTATCCAAAGGAAAATAACTCTGAGTTGTTTTAAAGTCTTTGCCTGATAATTCCAACATATAGGTCACCTGGGATGTGGCATGTGTAAATTGACTTTTCCTTGGGTCATTGATCCCATTTTTATGGTTTTTGTATGTCGAGTAATTTTGGATTGCATCTCGGACATTTAAATATTAGGTTATGACACTCTGGGAACTGTTAAAATTCTCTGAATATGTTTTGTCTTCTGTTTGTTTTCATTATACAGGGAGCCATTTTAGCTTTAGTCCACAGTCTTGCCTAGCTTTCTGTGGGTGGAATTTCAATTTTCTTAGCCTTTGCTCTGCTTTTGTGTTTGTGCCACTCAGGAGTTAGTCCAATATGTATTTCAGCAGTTTATATCATAGGTCATTTCTCAAGCTACATAAAAATTACTACATTTCTTACTACATTTCATTGGCTCTTATCCACACATGCACAGCTTACATATCTCTGGCCAGAAAAGCTGGGCAAAGGAGTCTCTAGGAAGTATAAAGTCTGGAGGAAATGCCTAAGAGGAGAATGCTGGAAGAGAAGATACCCAAATTTCATGAATGAACTAACAAAAATCTCAGTATGTTCTATTAAGTTTTTAAAATCTTAACCTTTATTTCTTCAAGTATTTTCCTTTCTCATTTTTTCTATCTTTGGCTTCTAGGATCCCAATTATACCCATCTTAGACAACTTAATATTGACCCACAGATCACTGATGCTTAGTCCTTTTTCTTTCTCTTCTTTCTATGTGTTTCACTTTGGATAGTTTGTCTCCCTGTTGTCAGGCTCATTGATCTTTTATTCTGCAGTCCCCAATCTGTTGTTAAGCTCATCTATGGAAGTTTTGATTTCTGACATTGTATTTTTTAACTCTAGAGTTTTCATTTGGTTCTTCTTTTACATATGATTTCCATTCCCCTAGTGGGATTTCCATCTGTTTCTTCTTATTTTCATATTTTTCTTTAAGTACTTAGCAAGATGTAGAATAGGAGTTTTTAAATCTTTGCCAATTTCCACATCTCTGTTATCTGGGTTTTTTGATATTGACTTATTTTTCTTATAGTTATGGATCACATTTTCCCAAATTTTTGCACATTTATAAGCTATTTTATTATATAGGAGGCAACGTGGCTACTATATCATTTCAAGGCTTCTGCTGCATAAAACTATTTTAAAAGAATCTAACATATTTTATTGATTGTAAGAAACTAACTTTTTCATTTTAAGTTTTCTGAAATCAAGATGCATCTATAATTATTATCATGTCATTATTTTTTCTTTCTTACTTTTACATAAAATACAAGGACATTTAAAATTGATAATACTTAGATATGATGAAATGTGGTACTACTATCCATCTCATTAACAACATAGGGAGGTCACATTAAAGTACTTCATCAACACAATTGTCTCCAGGATAACAGGTAAAGAATATATGGTTTTTATTCCAATTTGTGTTCCTTGAATACTAGTGGGGCTATGTTATAGATAAAAAATCTGGGGCTAAAGAAAACAATCAGCATCCTGATGTTAAGTCCTTCCCTACTTCTTCAACCCTGACTATTTTTGGCTAAATTTTACTAGTCTGAGAAATCCAAGAGTCTAAGGACTATTGTCCTTCACTATTCCAGAAAAACAAAAATAATAGTTACATACTACATATGTAAGAGCTGATTATCCAGTTATGATACATTAGGACAACTATGTAGTTGTTGTTAAAATATTGATGTATTTCCATGCAAATTGGTAAATGGTCTCTTCCTAAAGCTGCTCAAGTGTTCCAAGACATCTCTGGCTATCCCAGCCATTCCCGTGATTCCACAGGACCATCCAGTTATCTAGCAACTAGAGTTAATACCTAGCCCAGTAGATAAAAAGGTCCTCCAGAAAGCTTCCCCCATTCTATAACCAGCACCTTCTTTTTGTTGGTGTCTATGCCATATTGTTGTTAAATCCTTTGACTATCATCCACACTTAAGAACAAAGATCAATTGATTAGATTGAGCCTGGCTCATCTGTTTAGTAATAATTCAGAGGAAGAGGAAAGAGAACAAAAAGGGGGGCAAAGAAAAGGCACAAAAGATAATTCTATGTGCTTACCACATTAGGATGCCTGGGATAACCAAGAAGTATCTTGGAGCTATAGGACATCTGAGGAGAAAAATGTAGAAATTCAATCAATCAGACATCTGCTGAATGCCCACCAATGTTTTGGGGCATTCATGGAGGAATAATAAGGGAACACACTTCCTTTGTAGAGGACCATAAGACCTTCTGGGAACAATAGGGCCACAGCATCATAAAAGGTACCCAGTGACAAACTTCCCCCCACTTCATATTATTACCATTGGTTAGCCCTTCTGAGAAGCTGAATGTATAAGGGATGAGCAAGGGATTGGTCTTCCATACGTTCTCAGAGTTAACACATGCACTGCCAGCTACTCTGTGGCCTTAAAACATATCTATGGAGAGAAACTAAAAAAGGGTATCATTTTCAAAAGTGGGACAAGCATTTAATTTCATTCAGTGCAATTTCATTTACCTAAAAGGTAAATTCTATTTATCATATTGGCCTGTTGGTTAGCGTTATTCATTATCTACTTCAAGAAAGGCACAATTTGGCTCTTGAAAAATCACACAGACACAAGAGCAAGGACAAAATGACATTCAGAAACAACTAAATGCCTGATGTTTTTATCAACAGGAAATCATCCTGAGATGCATGAGTTATCATTTCTTTCTTTCTTTTTTTTTTTTTGAGACAGAGTGTCACTTTGTCACCCTGGGTAGAGTGCTGTAGCCTCATAGCTCACAGCAACCTCAGTCTCTTGGGCTCAAGCAATCCTCTTGCCTCAGCCCTCCAAGTAGCAGGGACTACAGGTACCTGTCACAATGCCCAGCTATTTTTATAGACAAGGTCTTGCTCTTGCTCAGGCTGGTCTTGAACTCCTGAGCTAAGGCAATCCACCCACTTCAGCCTTCCAGAGTGCTGAGATTACAGGCATGAGCCACTGTGCCCAGCCTTGTGAGCATCATTCCTTGTATAGGATCACACAGTCACAGAGTAGGAAGAAACTTGCCTCTAAGCAAAAAGGAGAATCCCACAACCTGAAGCACTGTCTCATTTCTGGCTTTTTAAATATAGTTGGCCTCCAGTAGGACAACATATCAAACTGATTACAAAAAAATAGATTGGACAGCTATTGCAGCCTGGAACTGCTCCAATCCCTGATCTTTGCCTAGGATGAGTGCTTGATCACTTTTGACCTGTTGCTATTTATTGATCACTCCCTGGCTCTGTAGTCAAATCAAACTCTTAACACCTGCTTTTGGTTATGTGATTATTGTGCTTGACTAAGGGAAAGAGAGAGGTTCCTGGCCTGCTGGATCTCCCAGGCAGACCAAGACCATTTTCTGCCACATTCTCCTTCAATCAGAGCTCATGCACTGAGAAGGGTTTTGCTACAGATTTACAAAGTTGATGATGAAATTGCATTCAGAATCAGGGGAAATCTTTTTCCAGATACCAGGTTCCTTCTCCACCCCAAAACTGAAGCAAGCCAGCACAAAAAAGTTCCACAGGTTAACAGCTTTCCCTACTCTGTAGGGGAGAAGGAAAGTTCAGTAATGTTCCTTCATTTGTGTAGTATATACTTACAGTCTAGAACCTACAGAGAAAGATAACATATAATAACTCTCAGTAAATGAAAAGGAAGCTTAAACTTACATTCTATCTGCCTTCTCACCACCATTGCCATCACCATCATTCTGAATAGCACCACTGACCAATTAAATAATATAGCTTTTTAAAAATCATACCTGCTTTTCAGTATCTTACAATCTTATTTGAAAGAATAAATATAAAGATCAGATAACCTAATCATCATAAACATTTTTCAAGAATCACTTTATTCTCTGTTTTAAGCGCTTGTTAAAAGCATTAAAATTATAATGCTTTCAAAAGGAATTTGGAGCATATATAATGAACACACCATATTATTTGGGTAATTTTGTCTACCAACAAAAAAGCTGAGTAGTCAAACCACTGATGTAGCATCATGCCTCCAAAAAGGTACAGCACACTGATTATATAAGGTTATGTAGACAGTCCCAGAGAAGTAACCAGCAAAATTATCCAGTTTTCACTGATTGTACAAACATACTTATTGAGAAATTCTGTAAGCGCGCGTGCACACACACACACACACACACACAACCTTTCTCTCTCTCTCCTCCATTGTACTCTAGGGCCAGTTACTAAGAATCAAAGATGAGTAGAGAAATAATGATCGAAAAATTGAATTCCTGTCTACACAATGCCAAAACATCTAGTAAGTCTGGTTTAAAAAAAATTGTCAACCCAGATGTTTGGCACTGCATAGACAAAACATCCAGATGACTGGCTTAACTTGTGAATAAACTGCTGAAATGGACCAGATGTTCTGGCTTCTCAGGGTTTCAAGACTTAGCAGTCCTTGAGAACATCAAGAGAAAGCACACGTCCCCACCGGACCTTCCCACCTGCATGCCTTCCCTGGAAAGTACAGTGGGTGCGTGATACAGCAGGGTTTAAATTAAAGACATCAACAACCACCTCGGAAAAATCAAGTAGAGAGTACGAGGAGGACATAATGTGGTATTTATTTGAAATCCATGCTTTGGGAAGTCACTGACTCACATCTATCATTAGAGTTGCATTTTTCAATATTTCCCCCCCAAGACTTTCTCTTTCAACCCAAGCTCTGGGTTACCCTTTTCCAGCCCAGTGTGCTGTGAGTTTGTTTTGGGGGCTTTTTTTCTTTTAAATATAGGCAACCATCAAAGCTGAGATCTAGAGCTCTCCCTTTCTCCATACTTTGCCTTCATACCTCCTTTTATGGTTTTCCTTTCCTACTGAGTGAAAGTGGGAAAGAGAGAATAAAAATCATGCCAAGAATTCTTCTGGGAGAGCCCAAGCAATGGGCGGCCCTGGCATCAAAGGTCTGATGCTGGAAATAGCAGGGCCGAGCAGGAAGGAGCACAGAGATGCTGTGGATGCCCTCGATGGACGCCCGCGGGGCTGGCAGCCAACAGAGCCCAGAACAGCACTCAGGAGGATGTTAGTTGACAGGGTGGGACAGAGCCACAGAACCTGGAATCTCCTCCAGCAAATTTGTCTAAGATGGTGCCTTGCAGGAAACGGAGGGCAGCAGGAAGGAAAGAGTCTCAGAAAAACACCGTGTGATTACTCAGCTCCCAACTGTACTTAAAAGACAGCTTTAACTTCCACCAGAAAGTTCTGATATGCATTTAATCTGTTATATAATTTTTGTTTTCAGAAAGAGATTTGGTTTGTTTCTTTTTAAAAAAGTCATTATAAGATTTCCTTTGTGTCAGTGTTTTCTGGGCCCTTCCCTGAGACAATTTTTGCTGTTTTCTAAAAAAAAAAAAAAAAAAGAAAGAAAAAGAAAGAGAAGCCAAGTCTGCTTTCTTGCCTTTCTCCAAAAGAGATTTATCAAAACAATCTTGCAGTTGCCACTGGAGGAGGGTTTAATGCATCTCTCATCAGGATACAATTAATAGAACAAGTGAAGTGATGTGGGAAAGAAAACTAAAGAAGGAATAATTCCCTGTTTCCTTCATGAAGTAGGCCCTTGCCTTCTCTGGGAGGAAGGAAGTCAGAATACCAACATGAAAGTTGAAGGACCCTCAGCTGCACTCCCACCCCAACTCCAAGACGCATAGGCCACACCCCAATTTCATTAATACCAAAAGATGGCAGAGACAAACAGAAAAATGTAAATACAAAAATAAAAGGGTATTATTTTCCTCTCTTTGAATTAAAAAAAAAATTCCCTTCTCCTATTTCTTCCAACCCCCTACTCGCCTTGAGATCTTCTCCCCTCACCCCCTCTTCTCTCAGGGATTGGCTTCATTTAAAAAACTATATTTCTGCCCAGGCATTCAAAAATGCTGAGTGCCTTGAGCAAAGTAGTAGAATAAGCATGTTTCTTACTGCTTCTTGGCAACTCTGCAGCCCAAGACCTGCTTTCAATTAGAGATCATGTGGGTTCAGTTTAGTATCATCATGAAAATGAAATTACCACTTTAGAAAAGTCAAGTTATTTTGGAAGTGAAAACTGCAGGTCAGAGCCCACCAAAATTCCAAAAAATTTGCTCAAGAAACATCTTGTTGAAGGGTCGAAATGGCCTGGCTGATAAACATCCTGGGGCTATGATCTGCACCCCCCTTCAGCAAGCCTCCCCAGGCCCTGTTGTGAGAAACACTTCCAGAAAAGGAACACTTCTGATGGCAGGTCTGAGCTCTCCCTGTTTCCCAGTTCCTGTGCTGTTGCACATCCCACCTTAACTAGCTCTATGTCTGCTAAGGGCTGTATCTTCCCTCCCTTACAAGATTGCAAATTCCCAAAAGCAAGGACCATCTTTACTTTCTTGGAGTTGCATAAATAAATTCTTAGAATAGGAAGGTACATTGTCCAATCTCTTAATTTTAAAGATAAGACCTGTTACCTGGTTTCTGGCAGACACACTATGAGAACCAAGGCCTCTAGCCACATGGGGTCTTCCCTGAACCTAGAAAGTGCCTCACCACCACGTCCTTGACATGTGTTGTTGACCAGACATGGGAGACCTTGGTTACCAGCACAGTGGTTAGACTCTAGAGATTCAGAAGGATAGGGTTCAACTCCTTCAAATCACTAACTAGCTCTGTGATTTGAGACAAATTACTTTACTTATTTGGGCCTTCATTTAACCATCTATAAGCCTGGGGAAATATCTACTTTGTTGGCTTGCTGAGGATTAAATAAGACAACATATGTAGCAGGATGTAGTGGCTCACACCTGTAATCCTAGCACTCTGGGAGGCCAAAGCAATGAATTGCTTGAGCTCAGAAGTTTGAGACCAGCCTGAACAAGAGCTCTTTACTAAAAATAGGGGAAAAAAACAAAAAACTAGCCAGCTGTCATGTTGTCATGGCAAGTGCCTATAGTTCCAGCTACTTGAGAGACCAAGCAAGAAAGATCACTTGAGACCAGGAATTTGAGGTTGCTGTGAACTATGATCCCATGGCACTCTACCCAGAGCAACAGAGTGAGACTCTGTCTCAAAGAAAGAAAAAAAAAAGGATAACATATGTAAAATAGTCCATATGCATACAGTTAACACTAATAAATGGTTATTATTCTATTTTTTGTTATTATTATGAATGCATTCAGTGGAACTTAAACACAGGTTTTCTTTAATGTGATAGAAAGCTCCATAGAACGCCATATGGAAACATGGGTTTGTTTGGAGGAAATGGCCTGTGTCAGCTTTCTGGAACTATCTCTGTTATTATGAAATTCTAGAGACTGGAATAAAATAGCAAGGGAGTGGGAGAGAGGGTGAGTTGCTTCACAAAGCAACTTGAACAACCAGCTAGGAGATCAACAATTTATTAAGCAGCCTTTGAGTGTCAGGCACTGTGTCAGGAAATGACTACACACAGGCTCTGTCTTCAAATGTGCACGTTTTAGTTGGAGCTATTGGGGGCATTGAAAGTGACCTACAATTCCAACTGTGTATAGTGTGTCTCTCCATTGACAACAAGTGCTACAGAAATTCACAAGAAATAGCATGGCTTCTGGGTGGGATGGGCAGGGAAGACATGATAGAGAAGGTAAAATCTAAGGTAGGTTTTGAAGGACTGGGAAGACTCAGCTAGGTTGAGAAGAGGCAGCAGTGTTCCTCATGCAAAGGGAAAAATGTATGCAAAAAGGCCTAGATGTAGAAATTTCAAGGTGAGTTTAAAGGCAGTGAGTCCAGACTAGTTAAAAATAAAGGTGCTTCTATAGACTTAGGGAACATAAGAGTACAAGAATGGCTTGGAGATGCACTGTGAAGCTCCTTGAATGCTTGGCCAACTCTGAAATTCATCCTGCAGGTAGCCATGAGCTACTAAGGTTGTACCAAGGCTGTTGAGTAAGACAATAGGATCTTATGTTTGTGTATGAAGGACAATGCACTCAACTTCGAAGAGTTTGGGGAATGTGCAGCAAGTCAACAAAATAATTGCCCAATTTGGAGGTAGAGAAGGAGAGAAGCAGTGGCGCTTTAAAGCCCTGGCTCTTGATATTCATGATCTGAGTACCTTTGCAGTCTGAGGAATCCTGGTTCAAACTAGCAGTTTTTCTGAGCTGACGAGAGGCATAAAACAAAACAACAGAATTTCAGAAAAAAACATATCACAGTTGTCTCACCTTTAAGGTGGGCTGTTCAGAAATTCACCCCATCATAATTTCTGAAGGAGTTTAGGGGCGGGAGTGGGCTATGGGGTGGAGGGAAGACCAGAAGGGCCATGGTGGTCCTCTCTAAAACTCTTGAGAGAGGCAGGAAATGAAAGAGCAGGTGGCAGAGAGGAGGATTTGGTCACAATTACTCCCTTCTCTATTTTGCTGTGTTTGAGAACAATTGTTCTGTGGCCTGTGTCAAAAATAGAGACAAATCCACAATTGTGCCAAGAAAAACTCCCTGGATATAGCACAACATCAAGTCTAACATGAGGTGGGGGGAGGCCGCAGAGGGTGTGTATTACAAAGGAAAACAGCGCTGTGTGGTCCTCTCACACACGTTGGCAATTGATGGGTGGCTTCTGGTACTACAGGCTCGAATGCCGTTCAGCCCCAAGCCTTTGCCCTGCTGGCCCAGGCAGGTGGAGCCCATGGCACGCTGAGGTTCCCAGCCACCCCAGATGGTGTTCCACATCCATTATAGCACCCACTGAACCCCAGGGAAAACTGAAACTCCAAGAAGACCCAAGGGTTTCTGCAAGTAGGAAAAGTGGGGAGCAGATGCTGGGGTGGGGTGTACCACAGGGATGGGAACAGATGCCTGTGCGTTTCTGCCATCAACACCTACTCACGGATTCAAGTATGAGCCGACATTTGCAAATGCCTATGTAAAATAATCCACCTCCTGTGACCTTAGTGGAGTATGACTTGGCTGGCAGGACAAAGCATCCTGAAGAGAAAAGCTGCTTGCCGAGGACCTCACAAAAATCTTGTCAGATCTCAACGTGGGCCCAATAGCTCAAAGACAAGAGGATTTTAGAGGTCAGAGCTCCCGCAGCCTTACCAGGGAAGCTTCTTCAGGCCCTGCTGCTGAGAAAGGAGGGAAGAAGGGGAGCACAGAAAGGAGCGTGTCTTCCACACGGTCCCCCAGGGTCCCCAGAGAGCAACAGCGCCAGGCTCCTGTCCCACCACTCTCAATCTATCACGCTTCAACACACTCAGGAATTATCCTCTGTTCCCTGGCAAAGGCTACCTGACCCCACTGCTTCCCATCTCAGAGCTGCCCTGGCCCAAGGCAGACCCCTAACTGCCACAGCACAGGTGGGTGTGTGCCCCAGCCACAAAGTGTGCCTCAGAAAAGAGACAGGGGCTTGGTCTTGCTGACTGGCAGCTGGTGCTGGGGGCTGCAGGGCTGCTGAGCAGCAGACATTCCTCTCATGGCTGCTAGACCAGCAATAGGTATGAATTAGCTGCACTGAATTGTGATCTTTCATTCCTTTTAAGTGCTGCCTGAATCATTTAAATTGGGGCTTCATGAAGACTTGCAGAGCACTGCAGAGGGCTCCATGTGCTGTGGGGAGTACCACGAGGCTGACAGGCGGCACTGCTCGCACAGCACACAACACGCTCCCTCTCACCTGGTCTCTTTCTCAGAAACACAAATGTGTGCGTGTGTGTATGTACACATGTACATATATAATATTATATAATACACAAAATCACAACACAACATAGTACAATACAGTGCCAGCACAGAACTCAAGACCCTTGAGACTGACGTTTTGATAGTGGTCAGTTTCATCACAATGACAGTCTCTGGAAGTCAGTTCAGAGCAGGGTCTCCCTAAGACCTCTGCCTCTCCCACCATTTTCTGAGGCAGCACCAGACGCACTTCCCATCTGTGTTCCAAACATTCTTGGTAGATGGATTTTTTGCTTGGTTCACAAAGCCAAAGCTTCCAGGCCACGTGCACAGGCTGTCATTGACAGGCTCCTCAGGTTAGGCAAATGGTCGGTCCCATATCATGACTTCCTCCAGCGTAACAAAGGATGCTGGCACTGAGCGTGGTGGGAGGGCCCCACAAAAAGGACATAAAGAGCAGCGTGTGCACACGGCATCTACTACATATTCTGTAACCACTCTACACATATGTGCGTGCATTTGCTCACCTGTGCCGGTGAATCAGTGAATTTCTTCTGGACTATTAACACATGAGTTCCAACTTCTCCCATATACAGTGGGCTATGAGATGGAAAATCTCCAATCCTGTGTGATTTTAGAAAAATATCATTCCATCTCTGGCCTCGGTTTCCTCTTTTCTAAGAAGAGTATCTCATATTACATAGTCTCTAAATTTCTTTCCCCTTCTTGGATCCTACGATCTATGCAAACCTGTCAATTTGGTTAAGTACCCTACTCAAGCCCTTTGGCACTGTGTCACACCGAACCTAGCTAGAGAGACATTCCTGGGTAGGGATGTTATCTTTTTGATTCATTTTCCTAATAAAAATGTTCTTTTCAAGCTAAAAGGCTTCCAGGGCTTTGCTGAGGTAAGGTATACAGCATGTTCATTTCTTCCAAATTAGTGTCCATGTTGAGTGAAAACTGAGGCCGGGTAAATTCTTTGGGCATGACAATGGGAATAAAGGGGAAGAGCAGAAAAGATGCAGAAAACAAGGAAAAGATAAGAAGGAAGAAGAGAAGGTGAAGAAAGGGTCATGAAGGTGGGGGGTGGTGATGGTGGTAGGATCCAGAACAGGAGATGGCCTAGAAAAATGTTTCTAGGGAACTATGATCTATCTCTTGTATAAGTCATATGAGCTACATTAATAGAAAACTCTGTGTGTGTGTGTACGTGTGTATGTTAATCATACTGACAAGAAGATGAAATCAATCATTCCCAAACTTCCTCTGAAATTGTGAAATTGGAGACCATGTACAAGATGTTGCCTCAAACTGGCACCAACATACTCATCCTTTGTGGGCTGGTGTCCAGGATGCTTTCTGGTTGTTATGCTCACCCCTCACTCTGGGAGGCAGCCCCAAATGTTCTTTCCTTATCCACCCTCATCACCGATTTCTCTTCTCATAGAGGAGCAAGTTTAGTGTCATCTCCCCAGCCAGCTTTAGCCAGGGAAAGCTTTTACTTCTCAACTTCGTCTCAATTCTACTTCTCTAAGCTTTGTCTGTGAGGAGCAAACACTCATTTTGCTTTCTCTCACACCACAACAGTCAACGCACAAAGAATTTATGTGAGGGAGGAGAGCAAGATGGTGGCCGAGTAACAGCTTCCTTGCATCTGGGCACCGTGAGTCTGGGAAGATAGGACTCCAGGCATCTCTGGCTGGTGGGATCTGCCTATCATCACCCCTGTGAGGATACAGGGAGTCAGCTAGAGACTTCTGGACCCCAAGAGGAGGACTAAAACAGTGGAAAACCGGCAAGTGGTCACACGTGTTCAATCTGTCTAAACCTGCCCGCAACTGTAAGTTCAGTAGCAGTGAGACTGCAAACAGGCAAGGCCTTACCTGTGAACTGTTTTGGTGTCTTTGGACTTGGCACTCAATTGAACTGCCTTGGGGAGAGCTGAGTGGGAGTGCGGAGAACTTTGGCTGTTGTCTAGGGCCCCAGTCTGAGCCGCTGAGCCAGATGGAGCTAATAGTGTTTGGCTGTAGGCCACAGGGAGCCATTGTGAGTGATCTGCCCAGCAAGCTCCGCCCTCAGGGTCATAGAGCTAGAATTGGGTGGGAGCCAGTAACCTAGCAACTGAGTAGCCTAAGGGTGGGGTCAGAGCCACCTTGCAGACCTAACCCTCAGGGGCAGAGTGAGACCAGTTTTCGCACACTGGGTAAGTGGATAGCCACTTCAGCAGTGATTCCAGCGACAAACACTTTCCTGGGAAAGCTTCTGCTCAGCAAGTTTACAAGTTCAAAGTGCCTTTTAAGTGGGCTGAAGAGCGATTTAGGGTGTCTACCTGCTGGGGTTTGAGAAATCAGCAGCCTCCAGTCATATCAGAACTGTGATTAACATCTCATACCCCAGAAGACCACGTGTTGCCCAGACAATATTCAACAACATATACATACTGCTTTGTTTTTGGTTGTGTTTTGTTTTGGGTGGGTTTTTTTGTTTTGTTTTGTTTTTTTTTTTTGGTTTATTTTGATGTTGTTGATGTTGTTTTGTTTTTTAATTTCAACCTTTTCCATACAGATCTTTTTTCTTTCTCAATTTTTCTAGTTTAATTATAATTTCCCATTGCTGCCTTTTTCAATAACTAGAACTTCATTTTTGCTAGTGTTTCTACCAATATTATTTGGTTTTTCACCCAATTTTATCCCGTAAAGTTTTCTGTCTGCTTGTTTGGGTTTGATTTCTGGCATTTTTGTCTTTCCTCTCTACTTGGTGGAGGTGGGGTACTGTGTCTGATCAGGTTAGCAAAGAGCTGCTGACCTCAAGGGAACCACCCATCTGGGCACCCCCAGAAGGTGGGGTTTTTTTAAGGTTGTGTCAAAGTACCCTACTGTACAACTATATTGCTCTGTCTCCCTCTTTCTGTGCCTTTCTTCTTTTTGTCAATATTCCTTCTACCCATCCCCTCTCCTTTCTCTATTTTTTTTTCTTTTCACTCGGTCCTCCTTTCTTTCATCCCTTTCTTGCTCTTCAATTTTCTCACCCTTCTGGTCCTATACCAAAAGGACTCATCGAACCCTTAGTCCACAAGCACGAGAACTTAAAGAGCAAACGGAAGTGAAAGGAAAACTAGGGCAAGGAAACAGATAAAAGAAATCACTCATGAGGAAGAATCAGCAGAAAACTCCAGGCAACATGAAGAACGAAGCCAGAACAACCCCTCCAAGGGACCATGAGGTAGCTACTGCAGAGGATTCCACCTATAAAGAAATGTTAGGAATGACAGAAAGGGAATTTAGAATACACATGATGAAAACAATGAAAGAAATGATGGAAACAATGAAGGAAACTGCTAATAAAATGGAAAATAACCAAAAGGAAATCCAAAAACAGAATCAAATAAGAGATGAACGATATGAAGAATATAAAAAGGATATAGCAGAGCTGAAGGAACTGAAAGAGTCAATTAGGGAACTTAAATATGCAATGGAAAGTATCAGCAACAGGTTAGACCATGCAGAAGAAAGAATTTCAGAGGTAGAAGACAAAGTTCTTGAGATAACTCAGATAGTAAAAGAGGCAGAAAAGAAGAGAGAGAAAGCAGAACGTTCACTGTCAGAATTATGGGACTTTATGAAGCGTTCCAACACATGAGTTATAGGAATCCCAGAAGGGGAAGAACAATGCCCCAGAGGAATGGAAGCCATACTAGAGAATATTATAAAAGAAAATTTCCCAAATATCACCAAAGATTCTGACACACTGCTTTCAGAGGGATATCGGACCCCAGGTCGCCTCAACTCTAACCAAGCTTCTCCAAGACACATTGTGATGAACCTGTCCAAAGTCAAGACAAAACAAAAGATTCTGCAAGCTGCCAGGAGTAAGCACCAGTTGACCTACAGGGGCAAATCCATCAGAGTGACCACAGACTTCTCTAATGAATCTTTCCAAGCAAGAAGACAATGGTCATCTACCTTTAATCTACTTAAACAGAACAATTTTCAGCCCAGAATTCTGTACCCTGCTAAGCTAAGCTTCAAAATCGACGGAGAAATCAAATGATTTACGAATATACAAACATTGAGAAAATTCGCCACAACAAGACCAGCTCTACAGGAAATACTTCAACCTGTTCTGCACACTGACCACCACAATGGATCAGCAGCAAAGTAAGAACTCAGAAGTTAAAGGAAAGAACCTAACCTCCACACTGATGCAAAAGATAAAACTAAGCAATGGACTCTCACCAAATAAGATGAATAGAATACTACCACACTTATCAATTATCTCAATAAATGTGAATGGCTTGAATTCCCCATTAAAGAGACGTAGATTGGCTGACTGGATTAAAAAACACAAGCCATCCATTTGCTGTCTGCAAGAAACACACCTGGCTTCAAAAGACAAATTAAAGCTCTGAGTCAAGGGTTGGAAGACAATATCTCAGGCAAATGGAACTCAGAAGAAAAGAGGAGTTGCAATCTTATTTTCAGATACATGTGGATTTAAAGCAACTAAAGTCAAAAAAGACAAAGATGGTCACTTTATATTGGTCAAGGGAAAAATACAACAAGAAGACATTTCAATTCTAAATATTTATGCACCCAATTTAAATGATCCCAGATTCTTGAAACAGACCTTACTCAGTCTGAGCAATATGATATCTAATAATACCATAATAACAGGGGACTTTAACACTCCTCTTACAGAGCTGGACAGATCCTCTAAACAGAAATTAAACAAAGATATAAGAGATTTAAATGAGACCCTAGAACAACCGTGCTTGATAGACGCATATAGAACACTCCACCCCAAAGATAAAGAATATACATTCTTCTCATCACCCCAAGGAACATTCTCCAAAATCATAACCTGGGACATAAAATAAATATCAACAGAATAAAAAGAATTGAAATTTTACCTTGTATGGAAGCCATACTAGAGAATATTATAAAAGAAAATTTCCCAAACATCACCAAAGACTCTGACACACTACTTTCAGAGGGATATCGGACCCCAGGTCGCCTCAACTCTAACTGAGCTTCTCCAAGACACACATTGTGATGAACCTGTCCAAAGTCAAGACAAAAGAAAAGATTCTGCAAGCTGCCAGGAGTAAGCGCCAGTTGACCTACAGGGGCAAATCCATCAGAGTGACCGCAGACTTCTCTAATGATACTTTCCAAGCAAGAAGACAATGGTCATCTACCTTTAATCTACTTAAACAGAACAATTTTCAGCCCAGAATTCTGTACCCTGCTAAGCTAAGCTTCAAAATTGACGGAGAAATCAAATCATTTACGGATATACCAACATTGAGGAAATTCGCCACAACAAGACCAGCTCTACAGGAAATACTTCAACCTGTTCTGCACACTGACCACCACAATGGATCAGCAGCAAAGTAAGAACTCAGAAATCAAAGGACAGAACCAAACCTCCACACTGATGCAAAAGATAAAACTAAGCAATGGACTCTCACAAAATAAAACGAATAGAATACTACCACACTTATCAATTATCTCAATAAATGTGAATGGCTTGAATTCCCCACTGAAGAGACATAGATTAGCTGACTTGATTAAAAAACACAAGCCATCCATTTGCTGTCTGCAAGAAACACACCTGGCTTCAAAAGACAAATTAAAGCTCCGAGTCAAGGGTTGGAAGACAATTCTTCAGGCAAATGGAATTCAGAAGACAAGAGGAGTTGCAATCTTATTTTCAGATACATGTGGATTTAAAGCAACTAAAGTCGAAAAAGACAAAGATGGTCACTTTATATTGGTCAAGGGAAAAATACAACAAGAAGACATTTCAATTCTAAATATCTATGCACTCAATTTAAATGCTCCCAGATTCTTGAAGCAGACCTTACTCAGTCTGAGCAATATGATATCTGATAATACCATCATAACAGGGGACTTTAACACTCCTCTTACAGAGCTGGACAGATCCTCTAAACAGAAATTAAACAAAGATATAAGAGATTTAAATGAGACCCTAGAACAACTGTGCTTGATAGACGCATATAGAACACGCCACCCCAAAGATAAAGAATATACATTCTTCTCATCACCCCATGGAACATTCTCCAAAATTGATCATATCCTGGGACACAAAACAAATATCAACAGAATCAAAAGAATTGAAATTTTACCTTGTATCTTCTCAGACCATAAGGCACTAAAGGTGGAACTCAATTCTAACACAAATGCTCGACCCCACCCAAAGGCATGGAAACTAAACAATCTTCTGTTGAATAACAGATGGGTGAAGGAAGAAATAAAACAGGAAATCATTAACTTCCTTGAGCATGACAACAATGAAGACACAAGCTACCAAAACCTGTGGGATACTGCAAAAGCAGTTTTGAGAGGAAAATTCATCGCTTTAGATGCCTACATTCGAAAAACAGAAAGAGAGCACATCAACAATCTCACAAGAGATCTTATGGAATTGGAAAAAGAACAACAATCTAAGCCTAAACTCAGTAGAAGAAAAGAAATATCCAAAATCAAATCAGAGATCAATGAAATTGAAAACAAAAGAATCATTCAGAAAATTAATGAAACAAGGGGTTGGTTTTTTGAAAAAATAAATAAAATAGATAAACCATTGGCCAGAGTAATGAGGAATAGAAAAGTAAAATCTCTAAGAACCTCAATCAGAAATGATAAAGGGGAAATAACAACTGATCCCACAGAGATACAAGAGATCATCTCTGAATACTACCAGAAACTCTATGCCCAGAAATTTGACAATGTGAAGGAAAATATTTGGAATCACACCCTCTCCCTAGACTTAGCCAGGAAGAAATAGACCTCCTGAACAGACCAATTTCAAGCACTGAGATCAAAGAAACAATAAAAAATCTTCCAAACAAAAAATGCCCTGGTCCAGATGGCTTCACTCCAGAATTCTATCAAACCTTTAAGGAAGAGCTTATTCCTGTACTGCAGAAATTATTCCAAAAAATTGAGGAAGAAGGAATCTTCCCCAACACATTCTATGAAGCAAACATCACCCTGATACCAAAACCAGGAAAAGACCCAAACAAAAAGGAGAATTTCAGACCAATCTCACTCATGAACATAGATGCAAAAATTCTCAACAAAATCCTGGCCAATAGATTACAGCTTATCATCAAAAAAGTCATTCATCATGATCGAGTAGGCTTCATCCCAGGGATGCAAGGCTGGTTTAACATACGCAAGTCTATAAACATTATCCACCATATTAACAGAGGCAAAAATAAAGATCACATGATCCTCTCAATAGATGCAGAAAAAGCATTTGATAAAATCCAGCATCCTTTTCTAATTAGAACACTGAAGAGTATAGGCATAGGTGGCACATTTCTAAAAGTGATTAAAGCTATCTATGACAAACCCACAGCCAATATTTTACTGAATGGACTAAAACTGAAAGCTTTTCCTCTTAGAACTGGAACCAGACAAGGTTGTCCTCTGTCACCTTTACTATTCAACGTAGTGCTGGAAGTTCTAGCCAATACAATTAGGCAAGACAAGGAAATAAAGGGAATCCAAATGGGAGCAGAGGAGGTCAAACTCTCCCTCTTTGCTGACGACATGATCTTATACTTAGAGAACCCCAAAGACTCAACCACAAGACTCCTAGAAGTCATCAAAAAATACAGTAATGTTTCAGGATATAAAATCAATGTCCACAAGTCAGTAGCCTTTGTGTACACCAATAACAGTCAAGATGAGAAGCTAATTAAGGACACAACTCCCTTCACCATAGTTTCAAAGAAAATGAAATACCTAGGAATATACCTAACGAAGGAGGTGAAGGACCTCTATAAAGAAAACTATGAAATCCTCAGAAAGGAAATAGCAGAGGATATTAACAAATGGAAGAACATACCATGCTCATGGATGGGAAGAATCAACATTGTTAAAATGTCTATACTTCCCAAAGCAATCTACCTATTCAATGCCATTCCTATCAAAGTACCTACATCGTACTTTCAAGATTTGGAAAAAATGATTCTGCGTTTTGTATGGAACCGGAAAAAAACCCATATAGCTAAGGCAGTTCTTAGTAATAAAAATAAAGCTGGGGGCATCAGCATACCAGATTTTAGTCTGTACTACAAAGCCATAGTGCTCAAGACAGCATGGTACTGGCACAAAAACAGAGACATAGACACTTGGAATCGAATTGAAAACCAAGAAATGAAACTAACATCTTACAACCACCTAATCTTTGATAAACCAAACAAGAACTTACCTTGGGGGAAAGACTCCCTATTCAATAAATGGTGTTGGGAGAACTGGATGTCTACATGTAAAAGACTGAAACTGGACCCACACCTTTCCCCACTCACAAACATTGATTCAAGATGGATAAAGGACTTAAATTTAAGGCATGAAACAATAAAAATCCTCAAAGAAAGCATAGGAAAAACACTGGAAGATATTGGCCTGGGGGAAGACTTCATGAAGAAGTCTGCCATGGCAATTGCAACAACAACAAAAATAAACAAATGGGACTTTATTAAACTGAAAAGCTTCTGTACAGCTAGGAGACAATAACCAAAGCAAAGAGACAACCTACACAATGGGAAAGGATATTTGTATATTTTCAATCAGACAAAAGCTTGATAACTAGGATCTATAGAGAACTCAAATTAATCCACATGAAAAAGGCCAACAAGCCCATATATCAATGGGCAAGAGACATGAATAGAACTTTCTCTAAAGATGACAGACGAATGGCTAACAAACACATGAAAAAATGTTCAGCATCTCTATATATTAGAGAAATGCAAATCAAAACAACCCTGAGATATCATCTAACCCCAGTGAGAATGGCCCACATCACAAAATCTCAAAAGTGCAGATGCTGGTGTGGATGTGGAGAGAAGGGAACACTTTTACACTGCTGGTGGGACTGCAAACTAGTACAACCTTTCGGGAAGGAAATATGGAGAAACCTCAAAGCACTCAAGCTAGACCTCCCATTTGATCCTGCAATCCCATTACTGGGCATCTACCCAGAAGGAAAAAAATCCTTTTATCTTAAGGACACTTGTACTAGACTGTTTATTGCAGCTCAATTTACAATCGCCAAAATGTGGAAACAGCTTAAATGCCCACCAACCCAGGAATGGATTAACAAGCTGTGGTATGTGTACACCATGGAATACTATTCAGCTATTAAAAAAAATGGAGACTTTACATCCTTCGTATTAACCTGGATGGAAGTGGAAGACATTATTCTTAGTAAAGCATCACAAGAATGGAGAAGCATGAATCCTATTTACTCAATTTTGATATGAGCACAATTAATGACAATTAAAGTTATGGGGGGGAGGAAAAGCAGAAAGAGGGACAGAGGGAGGGGGGTGGGGCCTAGGTGTGTGTCACACTTTATGGGGGCAAGACATGATTGCAAGAGGGACTTTGCCTAACAATTGCAATCAGTGTAACCTGGCTTATTGTACCCTCAATGAATCCCCAACAATAAAAAAAAAAAGAAAAGAAAACAGAAAAAAAAAAAAAGAATTTATGTGATGAAACATGTTGGATGTTTTCTCCACACATCAAGCTAAAAGTTCTGCAGTGGACACTGGCGGGGGTGGGGGGTATGTCCTCTCATTCAATTCAGTTCTGACACTACCGACCTGTTGATAGCATCAGATCCTGCCGGGTGAGGATCTATCCCCATAAGACCAAGCCTTACTTCAGACCAATCTTAAGTATTAGGTTGTCTCCTGTACTTCTGTCCAATTGGCCATCATCTGGGGGTTTCATGACCTTCTCTTTGGGTTTGATTAATTTGTTAGAACAGCTCACAGAACTCAGGGAAACACATTTTCTGCTTTTCTATGAAAGACATTACAAAGGATACAAATGAAAAGATGCATAGGGCAAGGTATGGGGACAGGGGTGCAGACATTCCATGCTCTCACAGGGACAGACCACCCTCCAGGAATCTTCACATGTTCAGCTATCCAGAAACTCTAAGAACCTTGTCCTTTGGGTTTTTATGGAGGCTTTTACAGGTAGACACGATTGATTACATCATTAGTCACTAGTGATTAACTTTACCTTCACTCCTCTCCCCTCTCCCAAGGTTGGGGTGGGTCTGAAAGTTCCATCCCTCTAATCATGCCTTGGTCTTTCCAGCCCTCACCCATCCTGAAGCTAGCTAGAAGCCCTTAGCCACCAGTCAATTCATTAGTACACAAAAAGACACTGATCTCTTGAGAGTCCAAGGATTTTAAAAGTTGTGTACCAGGAGCGGTGCCTGTGGCTCAGTGAGTAGGGTGCTGGCCCATATACCAAGGGTGGCGGGTTCAAACCCGGCCCCGGCCAAACTGCAACAAAAAATAGCTGTGCGTTGTGGTGGGCACCTGTAGTCCCAGCTACTCGGGAGGCTGAGGCAAGAGAATCGTCTAAGCCCAAGAGCTGGAGGTTGCTTTGAGCTGTGATGCCACAGCACTCTACTGAGGGCAACAAAGTGAGACTCTGTCTCTAAAAAAAAGAGAGAGTTGTGTGCCAGGAAATGGATGAAGACAAGTACATGTTTCACAATATCATTTTTATTACTCCACTTTCTTATTTCTAGTTCTTTTATTCACTGGGGTTCTTCCAGTTCATTATTCTAGGTGTACCTTCACATTCACCTATCCCAACATTACAGAAATAATCTTCAAACTGGAATGTGTGCCCCTGTGGGGACCTCAAGACTTTCCAGAGGAGTACACAGACGCAGATGCCACTAATAAGAGAATCATTTTCCAAACCCCTGCTGTTCATAAATGTTCTTGACCTTGGCACCTCCAGCCTACCATTCTGCCTCTGAACTTCCCTGCTCAGTCACTATTTTCCTATTTGACAAAATAGGGTCTATTTCTTGCCTACCCAGATCTTGTTTGGGGGCATGATCTTAGTAAGTAAAACCTCTGGGATACCAAACAAGGGGACAATTCAATAAAGCATTGCTCCAGAAAGGAACCCCTTGACTACAATGCAATAAAGTCTTTCGTAAGAATTATTACAGGGATAGAACCTTCTTTCCTCTAAAAAACCAAGTAATGGCAGAGCTCTGTGTGTCTATCTATCTATAAATTAGAAATTGATTGTTGTGATAGGCATGCATCAAGTATATTTGAATTGAAAATTTAAATCATATTTTTTTTCCTGACAAAAAATAATGCATATGGGTGGCACCTGTAGCTCTGTGGGTAGGGCACTGGCCACATACACTGAGGCTAAAGAGTTCCAACACAGCCCTAGACAGCTAAAAAAACAACTGCAACAAAGATCCCAAGGCACATGGAGATCATGAACTAAGCATTGCTAAGCTTGAAGTAGCTTTGGTGGGTTTCTTTGAGTCCATATGAAACAAAAGCCAATAATAAGTTCCTTAGGAGGATTCATCTGCTGAACACCTAGAAAATTAAGAAAAACTTAAATCACTGTACAATATGCATGTTTATATTTCTCATTTGTATGAACTCTGCAATGAATAAACTGATTCAGCAAATGAGATAAGTATTTTCTGTTGACTCTCATCATGTAGATATTAAAATATAAAACAAAAACAAAAAAAAAACAACTGCAACAACAACAAAAAAATAGCTGGGCCTTGTGGTAGGCACCTGTAGTCCCTGCTCCTTGGGAGACTGGGGCAAGAGAATTGCTTATGCCCAAGAGATTGAGGTTGCCGGGAGCTATGATACCATAGCACTCTACCCAGGGTGACAGCTTGAGACCCTGTCTCAAAAAAATAATAATAAAAATAAATAAATAAGGCTTATTTAGATTTGTTGACTGTACAAATTGCCTTTGTCAAGGGATTTTATGTGACTGGACATTTTCACAAATGAGTTCTGAGGTTATTATAAAAACACAAATGAGTTCTAAGGTTATTATAAGGTTTTTAGATGTTGTGATAAATTGTATTTTTGTGTATGCTTATTTTTTCCCCCTGTGACCTTTTCTGGCCCATGAAATGTGAGCCATAACTGCACAGAAGCTTTAAGAGTCAACAGAGCCCTCCTTTCTTTTTGATATAAGAATGACATGTCCCAAACAGCAGATGCTCCTTCCACCTGGATTCTGGAGAAAAGGATCCATGTTGGAGCAGAGCCAAAGTAGCAGGTAAGCAAGAAATAAGACTTTGTCATAATAAGTCTAATATTTGGGGTGTGTTTATTACAGCAGCATAACCTGATTAGAACTGACTAATACAAATATCAATTCAAAACTATCTGAAAGAGTAAATATATTTTCTTTTTTTATTACTTTTTTAACATATACATGTGTTTATTAGGTTTCCACTTTTTGCCTTCACAAAATTAAAAAGGCTTAAAATTTAATAATGATAACAATGTTTAAGAGAAGGACTAGAAACAAAACCCTTGTAAAGAATGAACAAAGATAAATACATTCAGAAAAGAAATCAGACGATTGCTGCATTGAAATATTAAGCAATAATAATAATAATGCAAAGAAAGTAACATTCACATTGTAAAATAAGAATATGTCTATTATAGAAGAGTAAATATATTTTCACTACTTATTTAGAGGGTATGAGGACCAAAGGTTATAGATCTTTTTACATGAGTGACCACTTACCATTACATAAGACATCTTTCATTTATTTTCCAGGTTTGTTAATCAGATGTGAGATGTGAGCACTAGAGATGCAGAAGAAGGGCTCATAGTCCCCTATCTCAAGGAAATCACAGTCTAAAACAGCATATATAGATAGAGATAGAGATAAAGATATATATACAAGTAACCTACCTCACTGGCTGATGAGCATGACCATAGGTAGGGGTGCAGGAAACAGAAGGTCTATGAAGAACTTGGACCTTTCCCCTTAATGTTTGCCTATAGTGCTGGCTACATGTTGTAATTTGATGAGTGACCACCAAGAAGGCTTCATGGAAGAGGTAAGATGTCAGCTGATTCTGAAGGAGAAAAGGACTTAGGTAAGTACCAAGGAAGAGAGTACTTCCTGTGGGGGACAGAGGAGTGTCAGAAGTGTGGCAATGGATGGGGGGCTTCAGAGGACATAGAGAAGACCACCTGCTTCAGAGGAGGGTTGGAGAATATAAAGAAATGGGGAAAGGAGGATGGGAAAGTCAGTTGGGTCAAGTTTTTACCTCAAAAGTCTTAAGAACAGTGTCTTCTTGAGCCCATATGTTCTTAGACCATCAGTGATAATGTCACTCCACATTTATCAACTTTTAATAGCCTCTTATGATTTCTGGTATTACATCCATACTCCTTCCCTTCACCTTGCAGGGGTCCTCAAACTTTTTAAACAGGGGGCCAGTTCACTGTCCCTCTGACTGTTGGAGGGCCGGACTATAGTTTAAAAAAAAAAAAAAACTATGAACAAATTCCTATGCACACTGCACATATCTTATTTTGAAGTAAAAAAACAAAACGGGAACAAATACAATCACACTGCCGCATGTGGCCCGTGGGCCATAGTTTGAAAGGAACAACCTGATCTGGCCACTGCTTCAAAACCACCAGAACTCTGGGTTCATTTCCACAAAACACCCAACTTCTCCTGTTGTCAGCTCCTTCATACAAGACTGGGTTGGTCGACGGAGGAAGATGAAGATGTATTTTAGGCAGGACTTCACTGAATTATCTGCACCCTCATTTGGGGTCCTTCTTTGTCACATGCTGTCATGACATCTGCCTGCTTTGCAGCACTTGCCACATTGTGAAAACAACCCTGGGTGATGAGTTGCTGAATGTCTTGGGTCTCACTAGAGCATATGAGACCTGGTCTGTGTTGACCGCACCATATTCCTCAGGCCCAGCATAGTCCCTAGCACAGAACTATGGGCCTGTGCTGGTTCACCCAGTAAACATGGGCCCAGGGATTGGGAGAGTCTATGAGTCCACTCTCTGCTGGAGTTTAACTCAGCATAGGTAACAAGGATCAAAGCTTGAAACTAGTGGTTCTCCCATTCACCCTGTGCTGGGCTTTGTACCCAGAACATGAGATGGAGCCATGTCAAGTGGCTTTCTACTTTACCCACCTAGTACAAAGGGGTCACCAGACATAAGGATACACCACCAACTGACACAACATAAAATACTTTTACTGCTGTCCCTCAAGGCAAAGTGAAGAAAATCACCAAGTAACTAAGTCACACCCACTCCTAGCAATTCCATTTCTTACATTCTCAGAAAAGCAGCTTTAAAAAATGAATAAGGCCTTGTATGGCATCTCTGCACTCACTCCATAGCTGCATAATAATGCTTTCGTTGGCAAGTCCTCGCAACAAACTTATGGGTTTGGTTTTCTTAAATCACCCTGGATAGATAAGAAACCAAAAGATTTTGATATGCCTAGGGTCACATGACAAATTAACAGTGGAACTAAGGTTCTGACTCAAAACCACGGGATACTCAACATATTTATTGAATAGGCATTGTTCAAATGTGAGCTCTTGGGTTACATCTGGTGACTTCATTCCAATTGTATGCAGACTGAGAGAAACCCCAGTCTGGCAGAGGACTTAATAATTAGAATGTAAGAGGATTTTAGGACTAGCTAGGGTTGATGCCAAACTCTGTGCTGAGGACAGACAGTTTGTTAAAAGGAAATGAATGCCCAAGGAGGGTAAGATCTTTGAGAGAGTGAGAGAAGGGAAGAGAAGACTTGTCGGACTCAGGCTGAGAAGTTGGGAGTCCCAGGAGATCACGGGGTCAGTGTTTGGTGATTTTAGAAACTTAGAAGAGCAATTTGAAAATGGGGCCACTACATTGGGTTTGAATCCTGGGCCTAGTACTTCCTTTCTGGGTGACCTTAGGAAAGTGACTTAATCTAGTTAACTACTACCTACCTCACGGGATTGTTGCACAAATTAAGTGAGAGTAATTCAGATAAAAGAGGGATAGAAAACTACAGCTGTTCCTTGACTAATGATGGGGTCATGTCCCGATATACCTATTGTAACTTCAAAGTTCATAAATTCAAAATGCATTTAATGTGCCTTGCCCACAAGATGTCATAGCTTAGCCTAGCCAACTTTAACTGTGCTCAGAACACTTACATTAGCCCACAATTAGGTAAAATCATCTAACACAAGCCTATTTTATAACGAAGTATTGAATAGCTTGCGTAATTTATGAATACAGCATACTGAACAGTATAAATTGTTTACCCTTAAGAATGGGAAAAGATTAAAATCTAAAATTTGAAATATGGTTTCTATTGAATGTGCATCACTTTCACACCATTATAAGTTGAAAAGTCAGAAGTTGGCCGGGCGCGGTGGCTCACGCCTGTAATCCCAGCACTGTGGGAGGCTGAGGAGGGAGAATCGCTTGAGCTCAGGAGTTCATGATGCGCCTGAGCGACAGGGAGACCCCGACTCGTGAAAAAAAAATGGAAAAACCCGGCCGGGCGCTGCGGTGAGTGCCTGTAATCCCAGTGGCTTCCGGAGGCTGAGGCAGCGGGGTGCCCGCAGCCCGAATCTGAGGTTGTGGTGAGCTACCATGCCCACTGCACTCTGCTCAGGGGCATAGGGTGGGACCCTGTCTCAACAACAAAAAAAAAAAGTAAAGAAATAAAAAATAAGCAACGAAATAAAAAAAAAAAAAAAAAAGAAAAGTCAGAAGTTGAACCATAGTGAGCTGAGGATTCATCAGTACGGCCTGTAGGTCCAATTGAGCTCACTTGCTGTTGTTGTAGATAAAGTTTAATTGCCACACAGCCACACTCATGTGTTTATGTGTTATCTATGGCTGTTTCTGCACTGCAACGGCAGAGTTGAGTAACTACAACAGGCCAAGCTGAAAATATTTACTGTCAGCTCTTTCCAGAAAAAGTTTTCTGACCCTTGATATAAAGCAATTAGTATATATTTAGTACATAGCCTGGTCCAAAGTAAATGCTCAATAAATAACTACCATTTGTTTTCTATTTCTTCGTGTCAGATGAAGGGCCAGGGAGGCTGAGTGATCTGCCCAGGGAGGGCTGCTGATCTACATAATAGAAAGGAGACATGGTTCAGGGAAAAGGATTAGGTACCCAGCCAAGGCTATCAGGAAACCTGACTCCAGAGGACACAAGCAGTTCAACTCAAGGAAATCTGCATGTCCAATCCAGTGTCACATGAGTTGAGCTGGCTGTAGAATCAAAATGGACTGTGATCAAGAATCAATAGACTAGATACAGTAACTTTCCTGTGTGTGTTTCCTTATTAAGAAAATCCAGGAAGAGAGGCCCAGAGAGAAAAGTTATCAGAAAGGATTTCTTCAGCCTCTGGCCTGATGGAGTGACAAGAGTACTAAAAAACAGTGAGCTCAGACTACAGACGCCACCACCGAGGAGGTTAGATAGGAGGATGCCTTCAGCTATGACAATGTTCAAAGTTATAGAGAACTATGACTCTAACACTACACTCCAGCCTGGGTGAAAAAGCAAGACCCTATAAAATAAACATGCATATAGATAAATAAATTTTTAAAATAAGATTTTTAAAACTAGCTAGCAATTACATTTTCATACCAGGAAAGTAGATTTGAAACTTCCCATTTAATTTGAGTTTGTATCCCAGAAAATACAATCTAGAATGTAAATATAATAATAAAAATTGGCATGGTCAGATCAACCATACTTTTGTATAATCAAATAATCATCTGAGTGTGTCTGGGGGGAGATGGTTATTGTATGTCAAGTTCTCAAGCAAACATAAAATTTTAACCTGAAACAGCAAAAGTGGAGACAACAATAATATTGTTACCAGTTGTTCTGTTTTGTTTTGTTTGTTTTTGCTCAGCCAGTGGCATCTAACATGGAAATAAAGCATACTGGTTATGTAAACCCTGGTCATATCTACTTTCACCTCTCTACCCATGGCAGGTGTTACTAAGTGATCTTGGCACATTTCTTCAACCATCCCAGACTGTTTCAGAATTCTCTGGAATACCACGCTCTATGAATGTATTAGCTAGTATTCAATATGAAATAACATTCCCATTCCTAGATTCCTAGATCTACAGCACATGGTAAGTGCTTATTATATTTTTGTTGCATGATGACCCATGCATTTTTGTTCACCCATTAATGAATGGGTGAACAGGTAGGAGAGTCAACAGCAGATTTTTCTAAATGCAACAGACTGCTTTTGTTTGTTCATGCCATTGTTCACAAGAGAAGCCAAGTAAAGATGGAGTTGGAACAGGTTTGGGTTTTCACTGGGGGAAAACAACTCCAGGACATGCTTGAAGCCTTGAGGTAATGGTAACAACTACATCTTTAAAGATCCAAATATGGTGTGGGGAAGGCTCTGGAACCCACTTGTTCCAATTATCCAGAAGCATCAATTACTACGGCATGGATTATTACTACAGTGAAGCCTTATTCGTTTGCTTATTTTGATAAATTATCAGTCAGGATCCCACCAAGATATAGATAATACAGAAAATAGACAACCTCGAATGCAGTCATTTTATGAGGTTCATGAAGAGACCGACACAAAGGAAAGCACAATACCCTGGGACTAGAAACTGAGGACACCATCAGCATCCCTGATCCTGATAGGAGCTGCGGTTTCCGCAGAGGGCCTCAGATACCCCACGTGCAGATTCACTCCTGGTACCTCTACTGGTTGCACCACAAAGGGAAGCCAGAGAGCCAGGGAGCCCACGGACACGGTCCATACAAGTCACCTTCGGCTCCAGACAGAGAAGGGGAGGGTAAGGAGTGGATCTGGAAGGATGAACAGGGTGCTCAACGTGAAGCTGGGCAATGGTGTTCAGGGAGACCTTGCCCTAGACACCAAGAGCTCAATGGTGAGCCAGACAGACAAGGTCCATGCTCTTGTTAGGTTAGAGTATAAGGGCAGAAGGGGAACACTGTTTTAATTAATGTGTTAAAATAAGATGATTTTGCATATTGTAGAAAGCCCAAACCTAGTGGTATTTTACCAACATTATTCCTATTACATTTTCCTAAATGAAAAACTGAACCATCACCAACAGAAAATAGAAATGCCAGGAGAGAGCCCACTGCCTAATTGGCTGTTTATCTTTTTTTTTTTTTTCTTAATATATAGCCCCATAGGAAACTTGACAATGTTTATTCTTAAAAAAGAAACTAGGCACTATTTTCCTATCTTGTCTTTTTATCACATGCTTGCTTCTAAAGTCATTCTCTCTTTGATAGTTTGAGAAAACAGATTTTTGGTTTTGGAATGGGCGCCTTGTTTAATCCTGGTTTCTGCAATCTTGGTAAATCAAGGAGAAAGATATGTCCAATGGGTAACACAAAAATGTTTTATTTGCGTAAGAAAAAAAATTTTTTTCTGAGTTGCAGGAACAGAGTTTGACCATACTTTGGTGTTTAACATCCGTTCATCTCAAGAAACTTTTTATTTCCAATCTTTCTGGATTCTATCCAAAGAGAATTATGACATTCCTCTTCACCAATAATATTTTTAAGCTTATTACCCTACAAGGATCTTTCTTAAGATCATAAAAGGAAGGCATGCTCTGGCCAGGTTTTTAAAATTTTTCTTTGGGGTGGAGGGGGTGAGGACCTGAGGGAGGAGTTGGCAAAAAGGTGAGAGGGGATGGGGGAGGTTCACTTTTTATTCTAGAGTGTTTATTACCGGGACACCAAGTTCTGATCTTAAAATTGACAAGCCATGTTAGGAAAATAGAGAATGTCTGACTGGGCTTTAGAAAAGTATGCAAACAAATTCACCGTGCAATGGGTTCACAACATCAAATTAAGTACTCTGTAATCACAAATGTTACAACTCATTCCAGAACAACTGAGAAAAAAGAGAGAGAGAAAAATAGACCCCAAACCAGCTGAGCCAGTACTTAAAGCCTTTTTAATTTAACAGAACCCATTTTTTATGGTATCCAGGATGTGTTTCTGGCTTTTCAAGCTGTCACATGATCTCCTCTCCAGATGTGAGGGTGTATATCTGGGACTGGACCAGCCAAAAACCGCAGCACTTTCCTTCAGCTTGTAGCTTGTTACTGTAACTCAACCGTACTCCTCTCGGCTACAGAAGCCCCACGTTAATGTGTGGTACAACAACAATAACACAGGAGGGGATAAAGTTAACCAAAACATTCACAAGAATCTGGAAAGGAGAGGCGGGGGCAAGGGCAGAGGGAAGGAGGGCAACTCAGATAGGTTTATTTGTCAGCTCCACACAACACTGAAAACGAAACCTCCAAGTGTGTGGTGGTCTGAAAACTTCCCTTTTTCTCACCTACTGTGAACAGCTTTTACCCGAGGACAAGACTTCCTGGAGCTTTCTTCAGGAAATTAGCAAATGCCTCCGCTTGGAACTCAGGTTGCAGGAACCCACAGCAAGGCCAAAAAGTGCCTCAAGAACCGCAGAGTGCAGAATGTCTCCTTCAAAGAAATTTCTGGAAGCTCAGGGCCTTCAACACAGAGAGGGCGGGACTAGGAGCAAGAAGGCAACCGCCTGGCTGCCTTTGCCACTGACCTTTGGGGGACTAACCCAGCAAGCTGCTCAGACAGCTTCTGGCAATCTATTAATTCGTTAATCCTCAATTTCTTCCAGTCGGAAGTGGGGATGATAACAGAACCTGCCTGGAAGGGATGTGTTGGGGATTAGAGGAAGCTCTTAGCACAGTGCCTGCCTCCTGGTGAGCGCTTTCATTCATTCCTGAACCCACAAATATTGACTGAGTGCCTACTACACACCACCTATTCTAGAGGCCAGGGTACCTCTGTGAACGAAACAGAAGATCCTGACTCCAAGGACACGGTGAAGTAACACAATAAACAAGCAAATAAACTAGTGTGTACAAAGTGTGTATGGGGGGGGCACAGGGAGGTCCTGGGAACAGGCAACATTTAATAGAGTTATAAAGTCACCTTTGTCTGTTGCAAAGGTGACTTTAAAATTAATGAAATAAAATAAATGCTATTGAGAACCTTGTCTTCATTCACAAAAGACATCTTTCTCCTCAGTTGGCTCTTCCACCCAGTTTTAGCCCTAACAGTCAAGAGCAAGTGGCTTGCTCAGATAGGTAGTGAGCAGCCAGGGAGCATGGAGATGTCTCGGAGATCCCCCATTGAAAATGCTGTTCCCCTGTCTGCCTGGCCCACCTGGAGGCTCACCGGGCCTAGAACTGCACCTCTGACTCATCATGGGGTTGAAGCAAGTCACCTCTCTTGAGCACACATGGTGTGGCTGGCTCCAGTTGGTTCACCCGTGAAGCAGAGAGGTTAAAACCAGGAGAACCCCACATCCTTCTTCACGCTATTATGCTTCTCCCCTAAAGAGGCATGAAAGGCAGAGAGCTGAAAATGTATTAAGGAGAGGCTTTATATTCTTTTTTGTTTTAACTCACATCCTTGCAGTGCCACACAACAGATGCCAGAAGGGAATTCTATTCCAGGCCCTCCCCTGGCCTGTTCCACTTTGGGGACACTTCGACTTCTTCCTTTGAGTGTCAATCCTTCCAAATCCTCTGTGCTCTGCTTGGTTTGACTTCAGCTGCGGTGGTGAGAGGGGAGATTTATTTCCATAACGTTCTGTGGAGAGTGTTTCACAGAAGACGTATTGTTTCAAGCAAGATCTTCATCAGGGCTGGGGAAGAGGCAAGAAATCTCCCTCCAGAAATAATGTCACATTTCTAGGAAATTGTCGACTCTAAAAAAGAAATAAAGCCTCTAACCATTTCAGTTAAGTAGTATGCAGGTATCTATATATTATGTAGAAACACATGTGGGTATATGACATAACACACATATACACAAGTTAAATCATATAATCTCGGGTTCAGAAGGGCGCTTATAGTAGAATTTCTTCTCTCACCATAATGCGCTGTGAATTATGCCTGCATTAAGTGTAACATGGGTCACAGCCAAGGAGAAATATCTACCCAGCTGTAGTTCGACCAGTCTACTAAAATCCTGCAAATGACAGGCTAGGATCTTAATTGAGAGCCTAATTGTGATAATTAAGTTAATTTTAAAATTATTTTATTTAGTTTAAGATGAATTTAAAGGAAAAGATGTTATTTAAAGACTTTTACTGAATTTTAGACTTGGTTTTCATCTTTGGTTACATGTTAGAATAAGTGAACTATGGTATTTTTAATTCACGCCAATGGAGAGGCTTATTCACAAGGTGTTCCAGCATACTCAATGCTAGGTCAATTTTTATAGTAGTAAGAAAAATTCAGCTTATTTATAATAATGAAAATTTGTGGCAAGAAGGCTCATACATAATTTCTCAAGATAATGACCAAAAGTATATCACTCTCTTCTCCACCCCAGACTCATGCTCTGATATTTTTAATTAGCCTCTGCACAGAGCCTCTTGATTCTCCTTATTATAAGAATGTTGTGTAGTTAAAAGAATCATGATCCAGGAATCAAGAAACAAGGTCTTCTGTTCTGACCCCAACAGCTTATGCTTTTAGGTGAGTTGTTTGCCTTTCTGGCGTCAGCTTATTCTGCCATGAAATGGGCAGATTGTCCTAGGCAAAAATTCCTGCCTTGAGAAAGAAAAGCCATGAGTTATAGAAGGAGCGTGGATTTTAGAGTCAGAGAGATGTGAGTTTGATTCCCAGTTCAGCCACTTACTAAGCAGTGGACCTTGGGCTTATCTCTGAGTTTCAGAACAGCCTTTGGTGCACATTTATGGGGAAGAAATGACGTGAGATGGCATATGTGGAAATACCCTTGCAAACTAGACACAATTAAATATTCTTTACCAGCCTTGTGGTTCCCTTTCTGCCCTCAGCCCTCTTCTCTTGGTCCCTAAGTTGACAGATTCAAGTAAGATATGATCTTTGGTTAGGAAAACCAAACGACAAAAAGAATTTCTACCTTGCGTATTTTTCTGTCCTGTAAAATTATTCTTTTCTACCCATGTGGCCCAAAGAGAACCTCGAGTCGCTCATGCTATCAGCAGGCCTTCTGCATTCATCTCTCTTCCAGTAATCAGGGGCCCCTTTGGGGGACACCCATGGTGGGCATTTGGGGATATGGGAAGGAAATTTGGAGGCAACCGCTGCATGGAAACCTCCAAACCCATTCCATAGGTGCCCACTGTTTTTTTCAATATTAGGTGAATGCTATTAGTCTCAGCCACTTCTTTAATCACATGAGGGTGAGGCCCTCGGAGTGGCCATCTTTGGGTAAATCTGTTGTATCACTCTTCTCACAGGAGTGAAAGTGGGCATTTTCTTGCCATCCCTGAAAGACCTTCCAGTAGCCCAGGTGTCCTAGGACTATGCCCAGCCTCCTGCTTGGAGGGCTTTCTACTCCTAATGGAACAATCCCTTTGAATAGTCCAAAAAGTCGAACTCAGTGGTGGGTAAGTCAAGCATCAATTTTTTGCCGCTTTTAGCCACCTTCTAACTAGACAGATTAAAATTCGGTGTCTGGATAGTTTTGTGAGCCTGGCAATTGGAAAAACATCTAGATTTGACTTGTTCCCTGAATGAATATGATTTGGGGTATGGGGGTGGAAGGGAGAAGAGAAAAATGAACTGGAGCTGTGTGAAATTTGATAGTTTCAGTTCACAGGGGCTTGAGTTAACTTATTTTAGTTTCAGTTCATGCAGGTTTCCCTCCTTTGGAGAGAAGCTTTGACTTTCAGGTTGAAAGCAGCTAAACGAAGCTGAAACCACATTATTTGAACGTACTTTCAGGTTGAGTCGAGGAGAAGAAAGATGTAGAAAGGTTGCCCCAGACTCATTCCAATTTCTCCCACAAGAACTTGCACCTGGGGTGGCGCCTGTGGCTCAGTGAGTAGGGTGCTGGCCCCATATACCGAGGGTGGCAGGTTCAAACCTGGCCCTGGCCAAACTGCAACAAAAAATAGCCAGGAATTGTGGCAGGTGCCTATAGTCCCAGCTACTCAGGAGGCTGAGGCAAGTGAATTACCTAAGTCCAAGAGCTGGAGGTTGCTGTGAACTGTGATGCCACAGCACTCTACTGAGGGCAACAAAGTGAGATTCTGTCTCTAAAAAAGAAAAAAGGACTTGCACCTGACTTACCTGCAGAGTCCTGTGATTCCTGGTCAAACTCCCTCCTAGCTGAATTCGGGTTGAATTGTGAACTTGTGAATACAACCCCCACATATTCAGTTTCCCCTGGATACCCACCCTCTGAGCCCAGGCCCACCCTGGAAAAGCAGAGTCAATCTAGAGGGAGGGGAAGGGCCTACTCTGAAAGACCCATCTGCCCCCAATTGTCCCTATGGACATTTCTGAAACTCTCCTAAGGGCCAAGGTGAGTGATCAGTAGAGAACTTGGAGTTGAACACCGTTTCCACAACTTACTTTCTGTAGAATCTTTGGGTTAATGGCCATACTCTTAAAGCAAACCTTAATGATATATGTATATATATTTTTAAGTCATAACATTTGTCTTACTACCCTGAATCACATTTTTTTTTCCCTTTTAGTTTGGTTAAATCAACATATTTAGTAGAGACTCATTCATTCATTACTGGTGCAGTTTCCATATACATGCTGTGGGCTTTGGGGGTTGTTAATAGTGGGATAGTTAAGAAATGTTTAGGAGACTGGGAGGCCCATGATGGGGTGAGGATGGGCAGAGCATGAAGTTGCCAGATCTCTGGGTTTGGAAAGCCCAGGAGGAAGTGGAAGGTTTGTGGAGTGGAGATGTAGGGTATTTAAAATCAAGCCCATCTACTCCACACTTTGGCCACAGACAGGAGACACCCTCGTGTGAATGTGCTCAACTCCTCTGAGAAACAGGAGACCCCCTGCCAGTTGCAGTGATTGTAGCAATGTCCCTCAGTCCTGTCCTGATCTGACTGAGTCCATCTTTTGATCCAAATCAAACCCTGTCCCTTCTGAGGTCTTGGCCTGAGGAAATGGGTCTCAGGTGAACAAGACCCCTACTCCATGTTATGTGGTATTTCTGAATTGAAATAGCAAAAGAAAGAGGGAGATTGTGAGAGAAAAATACAGAGATGACCCTTCTTGTAGGAAGAATAACTGCTTCCAAAGTTGCTTTGATTTCCAAGAATTAATTAGCATGCATCCAACAAAATTCCTGCTGCAGGTGGAACTACTTTAGATAGTGATCACTTATTGGAAGGAGAGATCAGATTGGATCCAGAATAAGAGGAGGACCTCTAATGAATACAGATGGGCCCCAATCAATGGAATATGTTTGCCAGACATTTTGAGAAGATGGTTGCATTTACCTCATTGCATAGCTGAAATAAGAGCTTTACTCAATCCCATCAGGATGGTTTTGGGGTGTTTTTTCTTTTTCTCTAGGAGACGAACAACTTAAAGTTCTGACCTGACAGTATTAAATCAAACCTTTAAGGTCTGACCTGACTCAGTATTAAATCAAACCAATCTTTGAACAACTGAGTTGATTCCACAAGACACACATGTTAGGCAACTCTTTACTGCTGAGCAACCAAAGCAAAGTCCCCACCAGCCCTGGTCTAGCAGGCCTGCAGCTGGGCACAGTCTCCTCACTGGGGGCCCTGTTGTAGGCCTACTAGTCCAGGGCTGGAGAGACAATGGTTTGGGGAGAAGGAGGTAGTTTTAGTGAAAAACCCTGAAGCAAGAATCCAAAGCTCTTAACCTGGACAAAAAGACTCCCTGTTACCAAAGCAAAGGTTGCAGGACAGCCTGTCTCCAAATTGCACAAATCTCCTGCAGTGATGATTACTGATTATCCCCCAATGCCAATTTTCTCCTTCATCCACAGTAGTAAGATCCATGATTTCTTGTAGGGCACCTGGATGCCAGATGAAAGACCCCATTTACCAACCTCCCTTGCAGTTAAGTGTGACCATGTAACTCAATTCTTGCCATTGGGATTAGAGTGGTAGGTGTAACTTGCTGAAAGTGGTTTAAAAAGCAAGGTTGTGCCCTTTCATCTTGCCCCTGACCCCAGGCCTTTTGTTTCTCGCTGGCTGGAATATAGATCTAATAGCTAGGACTCCAGCTGCCATCTGAAACCACAGCATAACCTGGAGAAGCCACACATGATAGAAAATTAAGGCTAAAGATACCTAGATGCCTAATGCCATTGAGTGCCACTGTGGCCCTGGACTGACTACCTCCCGCCCGCATGAACATAGGTGTAAGTAAACAACTGTTTACAGAGTTGTTCACAGCTAAGCTTAGTTGTAGCTGAAACATTCCCTTAACAGGTGACATGCTTTCTCATTTTATCTTCCTTTCCATTTATTCCAATATTTCCTCTTCCAACAATTGATTCCAATTATTCAGTTAACAAAAAAATAAAATAATAGCATTCATAGAATGTTTATCATTGTCAGGCACCAGTCTATGTGCTTTAAATGAATTAATTTGTCATAACAAACTATAAAGTGGGTACCATTTTCTGTTTAAGAGCATTTATCTTAATATTGTTTGCAATAGCAAAACATAAGAAACAACCTATATTAATAGGTAACTCAGTAAATAAGTGTGTGTAAGCATAAAGGGAATTATGTAGTTGTCTGTATAGTGATATGGAAAACAAAAAACAAGGTGTTACAGTGTTCTTTTATAAATCAGGAAATCAAGGCATTGAGGAACAGACCACTTAAAGAACTTGCTCAAGGTTACATTTTCCATAAAGGGTTTGGTAAGTGAATCCAGTTTGTCTGATTTCAGCTGTGGAAAGGAACAGAGAGAGATGATTATTACGGGTTTTCGGCCACCAGCTGAGAATTACAATGATGAAGGCATCTATTGACTGAGCAGAGAATTAGAATGATTTTTAAGATCCATTCTAGCTCCAAAAAGTTTCATAATTCCACAAATCAAAGACACTGTAAGATCCTTAGGTAACCAACGAAGATTCATTTACAGCATTACACTTCTCTTCCTGAGGTAAAAGGAGTGAACTGGAACATTTTAGATATTTTTCCAGTGCCTTTGTTCCAGGGTGATTTTAGATTATCAGAAAACTCTGTAATAACTTCCATTTCCCCAGGTTTCTAGTTAATCTGCCCTCTCAGGATTCATGCAATCAAGAACAAGCAAATCCTTCCCTTGTTCAAGTCACTGTGCTACATGGTCAGGGAGATTAAAGGATGAAATAAAACCAATCAAAATAAATGACATGGCATCGTCCGTGTCCCTCAACATAAGAGTCCTGTGCGAGTGTCTCAGGTTGGATTCAGAAGATGTTGGTTTAAGTCCTGGACCTCAGGAAAGTTTTTGTCCTTGAGTATCAGTTTCATTGTATTTGAGCTGGCATTGATAAGACTTGGCTTGAAAGTTGGTATGGAGATTAAGCACAAATAAACATGTTATAAACCAAAAAGCACTATGAACACATAATTCCTGACTGCTTCCCTCATCTATGCACCTCCTTCACATGCAATCTCTGTGGCATTTGTTCCTCACTACAGTCCTGCAGGCTCTGTAACACGGATAATAGAATATTACCCCCATTTTACAGTTGTCTCAGGAGGAAACTGAGACCAGAAAGCACAAAGAAACTTGGCCAAGCTCACATCTATTACATAGCAGGCCAGCCTCAAAGCTGAAATTCTGAATGTGAAGCAGCAGAGAGGAAACCTGGAATTTAGGGATATGGACGCTGCAGCCTACTCCCTGAATCCTCCGTGTACCACTGCAACCCCTGGGACTCTAGGACAGTGGTGTAACTGCTCTATGCCTTAGCTTCCCCATCTGTCAAATGAGGATGTGATAAGATTAGAGGGCAAGGAAGATTAAATGAGTCCCTGCCAACATTTTGCTCATGTATTAAAAATCTTGTTTTCAAATCTCTCCATTACAGATGGCACCTTTCCTAAAGGAGCCCTGTGGTTGGTTCAAAAGAACATTGATATCTGCCCCCTTTTGTCTAGGCTCCCTTCAGTTCATGTGGGTCTTGTGTCCCTATGGTTAGCCATGGTCTGAAACCTCTGCAAGGAGAAGGACATCACAAGAAGCATACTGCTGGGGAGCCAGAACCCCTGATTACAAGCTCACACTGTAAGGAGAATTTCACCTTTAGGTAAGAAAGGGTGGAATCCTATGAGCACCCAAAGCAAAGGGGGAAGGGAAGATCAACTTCTGAGTGTCCAGCCTTGCCTCTCGCTGTATAAACACTCCCAGGCTTCAGCAGGCACCCATAGCCACACTGGTGTATACGTTTACATTGGGCGAAGCAGATGAATTAGCTCAATTCACTAACACTCTTGTTTAATTTGGAGCCCTGAGCACTGGACTGCCAAGTGAAATGGCTGTCTTAGAAAGCGCTTGTGTATTTTAAAGAAACATTGCGTGCATTTTAACCAGAAATTTCCTCTGCGTGTTTATTTCCAATAGCGCTGGTGCCAAAGGGTGGTGAATTTGCAGCATCTCATCTGTGGTTGTTGAGACGGGGTGATAGGCCTGCCTGGGGGACCCTGAGTGATGGGAGACAGGAGTAAATGGGAAGTCAGAGGGGCTCCTCTGTTCCCCATGGGTCAACAGTGGGGAAGATGTTGGAAATTCTCCTGAAGTTCAGGGTGTGAGTTGCTTGCTGATGGTATATTTTGTCCAAGATGTAATTGTAATGCTTCTCGTTTGAATATTGCTTTGGAGGATAGAATTCCTTCATACACTCCCCCAGACCAGGAAGGCTGCTGGTCTTCTCATCGGGTTACGCCCTGGGGTATGCTCGTGCTCAGGTGGGGCACATGCCTGACAATGGCAGGAGACACACCCTTACTGAACAGCTGCCACGTCCCAGCACGTGATCTTGGACAGGTGACTCAGTCTCTCTCAAAGAGACTCTGCTTATGGACTTGTGAGGATTAAATGAGTTAATGCATGGAAAGGAACTTAGAATAATACCTGACCCATGACAGTCACCTGCCCTGGGTGAGCATGCAGTAAATATTAATGATAACAAGGATTAAGGTGATGATGATAACAACAGCAGTGGTGGCAATGATGTGAGGCTGGCCGGGACAGTGAGGATGCTTTTCTCTCCTCCTTTTCAGTAAAGGAACAAAAATAGATTCTAGTCACTGGAGGCCAGGAAGCCACCCTAATGGGCTCCTTATATATTTTGTGTCTAATATTCACAACAATGCCATCTCATAGCTGGAAAACCCAGGGCTCGGGAAGGTCTAATAATTGGCCTGAGGTCACTGCACTAGTAAAGGACAGAGGATTAGATCTGTCCATCTTCAATCCACACCTTTTCTGCCACACAAACTGAATGTCTCTACTTCATCTCCTGGTCTTTGGAGTCACCTTAAATCCTTAAAGATGGTGTATAAGATAAATAAATGAACATACAATCAGAGCTTTCAAAAGTATGGTTCTTGACTATTTTTCCTTCCTCTCTGCATTTTGTTTCACTTTTATACCACCCTACTAGCTATGTTCCCAAGTTTCCTCATTTGGAAAATGTGAAATTCAGAGGAATATTTCCTGAGGATCTCAGCTATTTTAACACGTTTGGACATTCTGGGTTAACTGGACAACGTATTGACCAGAAATGACAATGCACATGATCCATTTCAGGGCGCTGTGGCAACAGAGCAATTGGCAGGTGCCAGACACAGTTCTACACACAGGGACAAAGTCCCCAGTCCCACAGACCTACATTCTGGAGCACGACACTTACAACTCCAATACACAAAAGAGAAATAATTGTATCGTACCCTATTGCATTAAAGCTGCATTCATGACGGGGAAACCATACATTTAAAAAAATTCATGTTTTTGGTCTAGCCTGGAGTTCAGAATCCCAGGATCAGGCCCAGCTGGAAGAGACAAGCGTCCAGAGATGCAGGTTCAAGCTCAAATTTAAGTTTTTCTTTTCTCACCTTGAACCTTGAGCAAGGATTAGCCCCTCTGATCCTCAGGTTATTCCTCTTCAAGAAAGATGATGCCTAATGCCTTTATACCACTGCCTTGCTTTTGCCTGATGCTTCTAGCCAGCAAATATATTTTACGTTAGTATCTCATATAATCACACCATGCCTAGCCACCCTGGGTCTCGCTGGAGCGCAGTGAAGTAGAACCTGCACACTCACCATTGAGTGACCCCCAACACTTTATACAGGTCAGGGCAGAGAATTCTCAGAGAGAAACCCCTAAACCACCTTGGCATTCTGAATTCAAATCCTCTTTATTCACTGACCTTGGAAGTTTCTTATCTGTGCCTTAGTTTCCTCTTCACTAAAATGGGGGTAATAATAAAAATACATGCAGTCGTTCTAAAGACTCAATCAAATAATACATGTAAATAATCCAGGACGGCAGCACCTAAAAATGGTTATACTAAAACATTAGCTGATTCTTACCAGTGAGAGTCAGGAAGAAGAAGAGAGGGGCCTCAGGAAAAATAGCAAGTGTCCAGCACACCTTGAACATTGGCTTTTAGGCAAGGATGAGGTAATCCAGCCTTGTTCCATGTGCCCACAAAGAGATAGGCAGACACCTTCTAGATGTCTCAGGGTGAATGGAAATTTCCTAACTTTACAGGGAAACAAATGATGGCTCAGAAATACTAAGAAACTAGTATCACACAGGTAGCTAGTGTTTCTTGAGGAAGGGAACCACTGCAGTCTTATTTGCCGCCGCCTCAAGCCCTCTTACTTGGTGCATGGTTGTTGCTGGATACGTTTGCTGTTGCCCTGCCTGCCTCCCTGGGCAGCATGTCCCTCCCAGAGGAATGGTGGCAGCAAGTGGGCGTGGCAAGCAAGAGAGAGCAGACTACTTAGCAGACTACTTCTGAGTCCCTCTGGCCTACTCTAGGATATGAAATCCCTTGGGCCAGCTCTTCTAGGGGGCTCTGAGATCTAGTTCCACCTGCCTCTCAACTAGGAAGAAAGCGTCACTGCCATAATTGTCCAAAAAGCTTTCCTCACAGGCATGCAGCCTCCTCCTCCACCTACTGGCAGGAATGATCCCTAACGCACTCTGCCAGGCTCCCACCTCCGCCTCACCTTTCACCATCTTCTTAGCTCCCATCCAATAGCCCTCCACCGTGGCACTTCCTTGAACCTGGAATTGCCTCCTTCTCCCGTAAGTCCCAGGATTAAGACTGGTGGTCCCTGACCACTCTGGCTGCACTCTGGGACACTGTTTCCTCTTCACCCTCTCCTCACCTCATTGTCCATAGCCCAAGCCTGCCACTTTCTGAGGTGAGGAGGAGGCCTGAAGGATGGACCTCTGTGCTAGAAGTTGCATGGTCCAAACCAAGGCCACGCAGTTACAGGGGACCTCAGGCCCAGCCACGTGGACAACAACAGAAGACCCACACATGGCAGAACCAGCATTTGCAGAAAGGACAGAGGTGGTCCAGAGAAGGTTTCGTGGTGGGGGGCCCCATGAGCTCAGGTGGGGTTTTGACAGACCCAAGTGTGTGGGAGATGCCCCAATGAGCTAGACAGAAATGTGCCACAACAGGGTGTGACAGCTCCCCAGGGCATCTGGAATCTTGGAAAATACATGGGTTTTATTTTTTTATTTTTTATTTTTTTAACTTTTTGTTTTTGAGACAGAATTTCACTTTGTAGCCCCCGGTAGAGTGCCGTGGCATCATAGCTCACAGAACCTCAAACTCTTGGGCTCAAGTGATTCACTGGCCTCAGCCTCCTGAGTAGCTGAGACTATAGGCACCCGCCACAATACTGGCTACTTTTTTTTTTTTAGAGATGGGGTCTTGCTTTAGTTCAAACTGGTCTCAAACTCATGAGCTCAAGCTATCTACCTGCTTCGGCCTCCCAGAATGCTAGGATTACAGGTGAGAGCCAGCGTGCCCAGCAAAAATGCATGGGTTTTAAAGCCAAATAAACATGTTTTTTAATCCTGCCTCTACCCTTCCAAGCGATAGCACCTAGAGCAAGTCACTTAACTCCCCAAAACTCAGTCTCCTTCTCTGTAAAATGGGACTGTCATTACCTATCTCAACAGGATTGATAAGAGGGTTAAATGGCAAATGTGTATAAGTCCCCAAGTATCAATCCTGGCCTATAGCAAAGTCCTCACTCCATGCCTGTAAACTTTTATGCAAACACATCCCTTACTGTAATTTAATCTTATGTTCAGAAACTGATTTTTTGAAATTACGTTCATCATACAAATGGAAAGATACAGAGCTCAGTAGAAATCTTGGTCAGTAGAAATATAAATAAAAATAGACCCAGTTTTGCCCAAAGCAGGGGTAAGGATTTGGTCAGCATGAAATTATCATTCTTCTTAGCAGGGGCCATGGGTAGGAAAAGGAAAACCCTGAACTTAGAGGTCTCGTCAGGGTTCCTCTGGCTGCAAAATTCTAAGTCTCACTGGGGGAAGGTGACGAGGACTGGAAGAGAGAATCTACGTCTCTGAGCCTGAATGGGATTGAGAAATGAGAATCAACACAAGGGTTTGTCCTCCTCACACATGTTGCCTAACCTGGCTGGGGCTCCAGTCCACACTGAGACAGGCAAAAGCATTTAAAAGCAGGTTATAGAGGCTGAATGTTTTCTGTAACCTCTTCACAAAAGAGGCTAAATGCTGAGGTTCTAATGACCATTAGTATTCTAGAACACTCCAGAATCTTCATGGAAGCTGTCAAGCTAAAACATTCTCACAAATATTTAGGAAGGAAAATAATGTTGACATATTTTGCTTCCCGAATACCTACCACAGGTTTTAGGACCCATCTTCCACTCACCTCTCCCCTCCCACTGGAGCCAAGCACACACAGGATTCTGGAAGCTTCTGCATCGCTTCCACAGGCCAGACAGCCCAGGGGCATCCTGCCCTTGCTTGGGATGTGATAAAAACTGCCAAGATTAAGAAGCAGCCAGCCCTCAGCCCTCCCTTCTCCTGCAGAGAACATCTATCACCTGTTGTCTGTCACATCTGCCTGACCACAGGCCCCCTTCCACAAGGAGAGGCTAAGGCCAGAACCAAGAAAGATCAGGAAGAAGCTGGACTGCCTAGGTATGGCCACTCTGGCTGCCTGGGCACTCCAGTCCTGATGACACCTGGACTCTAGTCGGCCAGACCCCAGGGAAATCTGTGTTGACTCAGGGTGCACCTGTCCTGTTCATGTCTGTGCCTTCAAAGAGACATGTAGGAATGGGGAAGAGGTGCCCTATGCCAATTTAGGGGGGTGCCTGGGAAAACTGCCACGTGTGTACAAGGCATCATACTCACAAGGCCAAGTGTGGGAATCCTGGGTAGCCTAGGTAGATCATAGCCTTGAGCCGTGGACACACCCTCCTCCCAGCCCCAAGGTGAGCCAGCTGTCTCAGTAGTATGTGTATGTAGGTAACAGGAAGGCCAAGCAGTAATGTGGATGGTTTGGGGAAACTTGTCTCCAATATCAGGGAAAGAATCCAGCTCAGCCCTGAGGGATGGAAAGAGACTAACGCCATCTTCAAATGCAGAAAAGACCACTGTTCTCATTAGCTTCATCATCACGGCCCCCAAAGGATGTCTCTGTCTGCTCCAGCAATAGTCAGGATGGGAGATGATTGCTTGGGGTTGGAGAAACTGTTTCAGCAGGAGTCCTGATCCTAGACCTGAAGACAACATAGGGGTTCCCCTGCCAACGGGCCTCTCTTCCCAGACTGCCTGCGCCAGCCTCCGCCCTCTGGTTCCGTGGCACCCCAGCTAGAAGCCCCACAGCAGTTTCTGTGCCAGAATACCAGCAGTTTCTCTTCTGATTTGTCAGAAGAGCCTCCCGCCTCAGGACTGGCCCACACCCAGGTTTTTACCCAACACGTCATTGCACTGACGGACCGCGGGAAGTGAGCACTGTTCAGATGAGTTGGCTGAGCTTTAGCCTGAGTCTTGGATGGTCGAGGTGAAGAAAGAGTATTCTCTTTCAAATCTTGTTGAATTACGTTTCCACACAGTTTTAGCTACAACTCTTTTCCTAACACAGGACTGAGATCCACATTGACCACAACAAGAACAGGGCAGAAAGCTGTGTAGTGACCCACCTGCATGGTACCTACTTAACAGACCCCTCAGGGCCCCAGTAGACCCCATACCCAAAAGCCTCTCTCCCGGGGCTTGTCACAATCCCAGGAATTACTATCTTTGGAGTTTCATTCCTTTGTATTAAGACAGTGTCCTCTGTCAAAGTAGCAAAATTCCTGAGAGGGATAACACATTGAGTATCAGTCTCCAGAATCCTAGAATTCATTTATCATGCTTTCATCGCCTCGCCCCGACAGTCACGGCCGCCTCTCTGCTGGCTGCCCTGCGCCGTTCTCCCCCCTCCCTTCTGTTCATCTCCTCCTCTTCTGCCAGTGATCGCTTTTTAAAATAGTTCACATCGGTCCCTGTCACATCCCTGCCTAAAAAATCTTTGCTAACTGCTCTTATTCTATGAATACAACTCTAATTCCTTGGACTCCTTAGATTTCAAGGTCTTCTGTGGTTTAGGCCCACAGCGACCGAGCAGCCCACATTGAGCTGTGGGCCAGGCTCCCCTAGTCTCTCAGGCCAACTGGGCTCTTTCGCACCTGTCTTTCCCCCCACCAGCCCATTGGCCTTCCTCCCCTTGTCCCCCAAAGAACTCCACACTCCCCTTCAAGATCCACCTGAAATGTTACCTTGATCATGTTGGATTTCCCACGTCCCCACCCTCAGTGGCTGAATCCACACTGTGTCCTTCCCTCTCTTCTTTCCAAAGACTCTTTCTGGAGACCTAAACAAAGACTTCATCCATGGCCCTACAGTTTATGTGAATATAATGGATACTATATTCCTGTATATGTGTGTGTACACAAAATGGCTATAATAATAACCTTTTCAGGGCAGTACCTATTGCTCAAAGGACTAGGGCGCCCGCCCCATATACCAGAGGTGGTGGGTTCTAACCTGGCCCTGGCAAAAAACTGCAAAAAATAAAAATAAAAATAAATAATAATAATAATCTTTCCCCCTTTCATTTGGGAGCTCTTTATGGACTAGGTTTTACTCATCTATACACCCAAATCCCAACACCTGGCACACAGCCAGCTTTCCACAAATATGTGGCCCCCTCTTCCATTCCTGACAGTCAGCTGGGAGAGTTTTATAGGTGTCTGGGGAAAGAGAGTGGTGTGGGTGGGGACAGGGAGTGGAGCAGAGCAATAAATACATTGTATATTGGTCTAATGACAACAGGCAGCCACTTGAAGCCTGGATGAAGGAGATGAATCCTAAAAGGTCAGATTCCGGGGCAAGCTTCACCTAACTAGTCATGTGCTCCAGGGCCAGCCAAAACTTAGCAAGGAGTGCCAGATACTTATAGCTCTTCAAACCTCTCTGCTAGATATTACATTGTTTTTCTTTGATTACCAAGTTCTTCAGAAAGATGTTTAAAGTTGTGTGTGTGTGTGTGTTATCTTTTTATTATTAGTTTCTAACTTAATTGCATTGTGGTCAAAAAACATCATCCATGTGTTCCCGATTTCTTTATTACCAACAGTATGGCCAATTTTTATAAACATTTGCCCTGGAAAGAAACTGTAAGTCCCAAGAGTGGGGTGCAAGGCTCCCCATATGTTCACCAAATTGATCTTGTTCATTGACTTGTTCAAATGCTCTACAGCTGTACTAACCTGTGGTCTGCCGGATCTAAAAGATGCTGTGTCCAACGTCTCCTGCTGGGATGGTGGGATTCACTTTTAGTCCATCTGTCCTTTGCAAGTTTATTTACTCCTACATGCCTCAAAGAGGCATCAGCCCCAAAGCACAGAGGATTTGCAAACTACAAAGCTTCACATATAGATTATTATGTTGAAACTTTCTGTGACCCCTATCATTACATTGAGAAGAATAAAAGCATTTCTAATAGCTCTGTAGGGCTTCCTCACCCACCTTCATCATCTTCGCTCTCCATTGTGGAACACCTACTGTATGTGGGCTCTTCTGGTTCTCTCTTCAGAGCCCCATCAGAGGTGCCATAAGTCACAGTGGGAAGAGCGTTGGTCCAATCCCTAGTTAATGAAGCTGCAAATCCTGGAGCAGGGCCCAGGCTGGCCTGCCTCCAAAGCCTCTGCTTTTATTGTGTTGTTTCATTGCTTAAGTTGTTTTTCTAATGATGAAATACTTCATCTTCATAGATAATAATACACATAACATAATATGGAAGGTATAAAGAATAACACAAGACCCATGCACCCAGCACTCAGCCTAAAACATAGCCATTGAGAATGCTTTAAAAATATGTGTGCCATCCTGATTCTTACCCTCCACCTCTTCTCCAAGACAAGCCACCTTCCCAAATTATATGGGGTGTTTTTTCACCTTTCTTTTTTCTCAGTAGTTATACTATTTACTTACATGTAGATATGTGTAATGATATATTATGAAGTATTGTATGCTTCTGAGTCTTACAGAAGTGGGCTCATCCTACACACACTCTTCTGCTACTTAGAAGATTCATGTGTGTTGATAGGCTAGAAGGAATCCATCCATTTTTACTGCTGTATAGCATTCCACTGTATGTATGTGCCACTATTTATTTATTTATTTCTTCTACCATCAGTGGACATTTAGTTTGTTGCTGCGTTCTCCTCTAAGAATCGTGCTGTGAAATAATCTTACATGTGTGGTGCACAATGGGAGAGCTTTTCAAGGGCGTAAATACTGGGAGTATGTCTTAGTCAATTTGGGCCGACATACAAAATGCTGTAGACCAGGCAGCTTAAACAATAGGTGTTTATTTTCTCACGCTTTTGGAAGCCAGAAGTCCAAAATCAAGGTGTCAACAGGGTTGATTCCTCACATGATGGGGAGGAACAGCATGTTTTCCCCTGTCTCGTCTTATAAAGGTGCTAATCTCACCATGAGGGCCTCACCCAGGAGACCTAAGCTAAACCTAATTATCTCCCTAAGGCCTCTGTCTCCAAATACCATCATGTGGACGTGGGCAGAGCTTCAACATGAATTCCTGGGATGGGGGGGACATTCAGTACATAGCAGAGTGGAATTTCTGGGTCAAATAGTGTGTATACCTCCAACTTTTCTGGATATTGCCTGACTACTGTCTAAAGAAGCGGATTCAAAATCTATGCTCAAGACCTGCTTCCTAACTCAGCTGCTTACTTCTTTTAATATGCCTGCCGTTGATGAGAATTTAAAATCTGAGAATTTAAGCATTTCTCATCCCTGTCTCCTCCTGCAGTCTTCCTGACTTGTTTGTCCCCTCCCCTCCTAGAGCTCCCCTTCTCCACTTCCCAGCGATGACACTGCTGGCACACACCCACCCTCCACCTGTGCCCTCATGTTGAGAGAAGCCACACCCCCAGGGATCTGGAGTGCTTCCAGGGCAGAGCACAGAGGAGCATCTGTCTCTCAAAGGCATGCAGAGAAATGGTGCCAAACCTTCTTATGGTTAACCACCATGAATGGGCCAAGTAGTTACAGAATCTGTGGGCACTGAGGATCTCAGAGGTGGAATAGGTACAGAAATCATCATGTAGTCAGCCCCCATTCCAGAAGGTAGTGAAGGCCCAGGGGAAAGTGCTTTGCCCAACATCACCAGCCCAGAGGTGGGCAGCTGTGCTGGGACCCTAGCCCTGTGTCACTAAGCAGAAGTCACCATCCAGGCAGCTTGTAGAAATAGGGGTAATAATATTATGCTGTCTCCAGGCTTTGGATGCAAACAGCTACTGCACATTATTAGCTAAAGAAAAGAATACAACTTATCCAAAAAATTCACCTGTTTGGGGAATTGATTATTGAGGGCTAATTTTATATCTAGTCAGAGTTGGCAATGATCAGTTTGACAAGGGATTTAGCAAATGACAGTTAATGCCACCTTTCCTTCATTGATTCAATAAGTATTTATTGAGCAGCTGCTATATGCCATCTAAACACTGATGATGTACCAGAGAGAAAAACTGGGTGACAAGCCCTGCCTTCCCAGAGCTTACTTTCTAATGGGTGATGACAGACAATAAGCAAACAAAAGCTAAGAAGCCAGAAAGCATAAAAATATTTTGTGAGTGTGTCTTTGTGTGGCAGGTGGCAGAAAGCTCTTGGAAGAGCATGTAGGGTAAGAGTGTGGAGAACTCCAGCTGGCAGGGGTGCGGTTTTCACTGAGGGTGCTTCACTGGGTAAGGGCCCCTGCCTTGAGGCAGTGCCTGAGCTTTGAACAGAGACAGAATGGGGAGGGAGGATGCCACGTGGGAAGGGACTGCAGGCTGAAGAAACAGTAAGTACGAAGACCTGAAGCAAGTGCCCTCTCTGAGTTCAGAGAAAGAGCAGGAAGGCCATAGTGCACATGCGTGCAGTCCGGGGAGCAGAGAGGGAGTAGAAGGAGGGGAAATCGGAGAGATGACAGGGCCAGATCACTCAGGGCCTTGCAGGCTGGGATCAACCCTTTGCAACTAACCTAAGTGGGATGAGAAATTCTGTCAATTTCCCATTGCTGCTGTAACAGATTGCTGTAAGCACACAACTTATTGGCTTAAAACAACACAAATTTAGTATCATACACTTCTGAAGGTCAGAAGTCTAATACTGCAGACCCCAACCCCTGGGCTGTGGACTGGCACCAGTCTGTGGCCTGTTAGGAACTGGTACATAGAAAAGGCGAGCAGCAGTAGGAGCTAAGCGAAGCTTCCTCTGTATTTACAGCTGCTCCCCATCGCTGTCTGAGCTTTGCCTCCTGTCAGGTCAGCGGGGTCATTAGATTCTCATAAGAGCACAAACCCTACTGTAAGCTGTGCATGTGAGGGATCTATGCTACAAACAAGAATCTAATGCCTGATGATCTGAGGTGGAGATGTAATGCACTTGAATCATCCCAAAACCATTCCTCCCCCTGCCCCAGTCCATGGAAAAATTGTTTTCCGTGAAACCCGTCTCTGGTGTCAGGGTTGGGGACTGTTAGTCTAAGAAGTGCTAACAGAGCTAAAATCAAAGTGTTAGCAGGGTGAGCTCCCCTTCTGGACCCCCTAGAGGAGAATCCTTTGCTTACCACATTGTTTGACTCTTGGCTCCATTTTCCATTTCAAGGCCAGCAAGAAGGGGTCAAGTCCTCCTCCCCTTACATCTCCTTAGCTATTCGTCAATCCCCACAGCTCAATGCCTCTGAAAGCCCAGAAGGAGTCTCTGGGCAAAGACTCATGCTCCTAAGACATTTACCCTGGGTTGGGCTCACCCAAGTAACCCAGGATACTTTCCACATCCCAAGATCCATCACAGCTGAAGAATCCCTTTTGCCATGTTGGGTAACATAATCATAGGCTCTGGGCTCTAGGCAATGAGCATGTGGGGGGCTTTTATTCTTCAGACCACCAAAACACAGGCAGATTCTGAATGGAAGAACGAAGTGATAGGGCCTACAGTCTAAACCACTGCAGGGCAGAGGGTGGACCACGGAGGAGACAAAGGTGGCAGCCAGGAGAGCAGTGAAGAGGCTACTACGGGACCCAGACAAGAGGGACGATGGCATGGACACTGGCAGGGGGACTGTGAGAAGTGCTCTTATTGTGGGTTTGGTGTAAACATAAAGCTAATAGGGTTTCTCAAGAGATTGAATGTGGAGGTTGGCAGAAGAGTCAGGGATCCCAAGAATTTTGTTCAGTGCATGGGAGAAAGGACATGCTGTTGGAGAAGAAGACTCCCCACAAACGATAGGAGGAGTAACATCAAATAATACTTCCATGAGCAAAAGTTAAGCCATGCATCTGCTCTGCTCTGGCCTCCCAGCCTTCAGCATTTGATATTTCAATTGGGGAAGCAAGACACACAAGATAACACAATTTATTACTTACTGAAACATCAGAACTTATTCCCCCCAATGAACACTATCCCCAAAGCTCTCCTCTCAGAAACCATATACGTTTATTCCAAGGCTGCTGCCAAATATTTTTGGAAGCCCTTTCTAGGAATTGGCTTGATTTGTGGACCATACACAAGAATCAGCCTGTCACTTCTCCTTCAGAGGGTCAGTTGAAACATTTATTCTATGCATTGGCCCTGAATCAACCTCCTAAAATTAAAACCACTTTCCTCAGGATGTCCATCTGCCACCACTGAGGATATTCAAATCTCCACCTATGGTTGTGTCATTGGAAAAGTCGGCTATGATGTCCACGGAGGACATATTTCCTTCTACACAGCAGTAATGCCTTCACTGGAAGTGAGAACCACTGCCCGGTTATCACCCTGTTAACACTGGGTGGGAGGACCTGGAAGGGAACCTTCTTAATAGTACTCATTAGCCCAGCGCTCATTTAGATGTAGATACTTCGGTATGATACGGTCTTAAACTTGTGCTACTTTGTGACAGTGGGTCAACCACATATCTCACAAGAGATATTTTTTTCTCATCTCAAAATCAGGCATATTTATGGTTTCTTGAGCTACTGGTTTGTTCAGATGTTACAGTCCCAGTGAATGTGTAACTGATCATATTTCTTGCTTCATTCTAGGAGCTAGAACATCCTCTGGACTGAGTTTGCTCAGTTGTAAAATGTGGTAATAATTGTATCTCCTTCATAACGTAGTTGTGAAGAGGAAATCAGATATCTCATACAAAGCACTTCCCATTATGCCCAAGAAAATTAGCAGTTACTCTTGCGTGTGATAACAGTTACTGTGTCCACTGCTCACCCTTTGTTTTTCCCTGGAAGAACCAACTTCAATTCTAAATGATTTTGTTGCTTTCTCCCAATTCTTGTTTCGTTTTCCTAAAATTCCCATTGAGTAACTTGCCTGCCCCTGGTTGTGAGGATTGGATAGGTGAACAAAAAAATTCTTCCCTTCACCTCTCTCCTCTGACTGCCAGGGCCATCCCTGGAAGCAGGCAAGGGTCCCAGCCAACCAGCCTCCTATAAATTATCAGCCCCCACTGCTTCCTTCAGTGACTATCTGGACTTCAACTGCATAAAACAGCACAGAGATTTTACAACCTTGAGGTGGAAAAGAGTGTCTTTGCCACTACCTGGTTGCTAAGGAGGACAGGTAAGATCTATATAAAACTTTGGATGTCCATCCCTTTGCATTAAGCCAACCTCTAAGTTATCCATTAACCTCCAAAACGAACACATGCTGGGGGGGACCTTTGTTCCATTACAGAGAATTTTAGGGACATTTTAACAGAGGGCTTCTCAATTCCATGGTTCAGTTGTTTGGAATTCTAGTGCCATGGGGAAGATAGCTGTGACCAGAAGGTCTCTTAGAAGCACTTCCCTCCCTGAATCACAGTCCATAATCATCCATTTTCTCTGTTTGAACACAGGTTAGAATGTGCCTGGGGCAGCCTGAGGCTTCTCTCACCCCACCCTTTCCTTTTTCCTCCTACTGCACAACTCTACTTCTCCCTAAAAGAGGACTCCTGCATCCTGGTTGATCAGATCAGTGCCCAAATTAGATAGGAAAGTAGATTTAAAAGTGCCTCACTCTGTGCCTGGCACATCAGTATAACTATTTTCCCATCCCCAATGTTTGCCACCAAAACCATGAAGTTCAGACCCCCCAAAACCACATGCTGACCCTGTAACTGGCTGAAAAAGTTTACATCCTGTGGAGACTTTCCTAGCCGTTTAGCCCATCTCAGCACAGCTGCCGATGGACCAGCCATGCTTGTCTGTCTTTCTGAGGCTCCAGACTTTGTAGAAACTTCCAACCACTTGATTTAACAAATGACTTTCTGAGTAGAGAGGGGTTTTACATTTAATACATATCATAAGAGACATCAGAGCTCTGCTCAGGAGATCAAATAGTTTCTTCAGCTAAGAATGTAAGCATTATCCCTATTAATATCTTTCCAACAAAAGCCCCGGGCTCCCCACCCCCGTTCCTCTGTGATCTGAGTTTATTAATGTTGCAGGCCCCTCCCCCTGGTTAGGTGGCCCTCACCGCAGACTCTCATTCCAGCCTGATGCATGCCCTCCACAGGACACACCTCCCTGGCAAGCATTAATGTAAGAAACAACCTCCATCATCATAAATTATAAAATCAAACAACTGAACACCATCTCCTGGGAAATAACTTCTGAGGAGTTAAGAAGGGAAAGGAGAGAGGGCTATGATTATTTTAATCCTATTCAGATGCTCAGGTGCTCACCCCAAACAAAACCCAAATCAAACATGAGCCTTATTCAAAGGGATAATGATCATGTGAGTGCATAAGATAATGTTGGACAAATAATAGATGCTCAGTTAATGTTTATTTAAAATGAATAAATATAGACAGACAAAGCAACCCTGTGGGCCAGGTTTAGCCAGGCCCCCACCTGGCCAGATAAGACAGGTAATTGTAACTGAAGTCCCCACGTTGACCCAGGGTGCTCTGCTTTCAAAAACACCTTCATGCTGATTAGCTAGGTTGACTAATGCAGCATATTACAGCGTGCACCTGACCTTGAGAGAATACCTCTCTGCAGTCCCCCAAAGATTGAAATAGCTCAAACACTCCGCACAGACACACTGAGAAAATCCTGCTCTCACAAGAATTTTGAACCATACACAGATGCTGAAACCTCTGCGATGCTGAAACAAAAATTGCTGAGATTGGAAGTGCTTACTCCTGTCTATCAGAACCAGACTGAATAAAAACCTCTTCTTTACCACTATCACCACAAAAAATGCCAGAAGGACATTCACGGTGTAGGATAGATACTTTGGTCCTAGAAGTCAAAGAGGCAAATGTACCTGAAAGTTGTCTTTTATTTAGCCAATCCAAATGTGAAGTCAATGACAGAGTCATGTAATTCCCTGGGCCTCAGTTTACCCATTTGTAAAGGGGGAACAAGGAATTTGTCCCCACCTACCAGGATCCTTGGTAGAATAAAATTCAATGCTGTGAGAAATATCTGGGAAGAAACAAACCTTATAAAGCAGCAGCAGTGGGTGAAGGATAGGTGGTGTGAGAGCCAGGGAGATGGTTCTCTGTGTTGAGTTAAGCGGGGTGCTCCTTGCCACAAGGTGCCAGGTAATAGGAGTCAGAGTGATCAGGCCACCACAGGTTATCATATTCTCCAGTCAGAGGGCAGCACACACCAAGGTCACGGCATCGTATTCCCAATTTCCTATCCTTGGCCGTCCTGGGTGAGAATCCCAGAGCTGCCGCCTCCAGCTGGCCCTTGACCACCCAGGTTCTTTGCTGTCTTGCCTATAGGGTGGACTAAAATCTCCTCCCTCCTAGAGAACCACTGTGTGGATCCCATGAGGTCACAGAGAGTAGAGCACACAGAAACACCTCACAGATGTTAGCTGAACCTGAAGTTCATCCATCAAAGGGACTATTGTAGGCTCAAAGACCCTCTGAGAGGACAAGGGGCTTCCCTGCAGCTTCCCGTGTAACTTTTTCTCAGGTTCTGCCTCATTGCTCCGGTTTCCGCCCACCACCCTCTCTGTGGCACCTCCAGGAACCTTGGAGGGTCACATGCTGGGAAGCAAATGGCCCTTTGCCTCATGCTCTGTCCCCTGCTGGTGGAGGCGGTGTCTGGGGGAAGGGAGGACAGCCTGGCCTGGTGTCTGGCAGCTGTTCCAGTCTGGAAGGCTCTATCATCTCCCAGCAGTACCCTCAGCAAAAAGGGTAGATCAAGGAAAATCCTCCCTCCATGGTTCCTGTCTGCATGTCAGAACCCCTCCCCACCAAGGCCCAGATACCCTAAAAAGTACTGCACCGGCTTGCCCACCCCTGAACAAATCCTCCCATCAAAACCTCTGTGGACTTGGAACTCAAAAGACCAAGATGGGACTTAGAGAGCATCTCATCCGGATTCTAATGTGCATCTCTGAGCCCCCAGAATGTCCTAGCAGGCAATAACCTGGGGCCTAGAGGTATTCTCAGTATTTTCTAAAGCCATTCATAAAGCATATGAATGTGCTCTGGGAGCCCAGGCTGGCCCATTATGCCTCAGGTGTCTCTGCTTTGGATGGAATCACGTCAACTGAATGAGACCACTCTGGTTAGCTGGCATGGATTAAAATTCTGATTAGCAGTTTGTAATTTCAAATGTCAGTAATTGTTTTCTTAGCAAGTGCTGCTTGTGGCATAGACCGTTTTTTTGTTGTTGGTGGTGGTTGGTTGGTTGGTTGGTTGGCTGTTTTGTCTAAACAAGAAATCCTTGGGGAGGGGGGGAATAATGAAAGGGCTCTTTTGTGGCAAAAAAGCATGGAACCAACTGACCTCCCATTTCACAGGTGAGGACACAGAGGCCCAGGAGTTCAGGTTTTCCCCAGCCCATGCGGTTACTCTGGGGAGCAGTAAGGTTCCAACCCCTGGGTTTTCACCTTCTGTGCCCGGCTGTTTGTACATGCTGCTCTGCCCGTCAGGGTGCTGTGCTCCCACACAGCCCTGCCAGTTGCCCAGTGGCACCGAATAAAGAAACTGCTATCTTATTGGCCAAGCAATACACATGTGTCATAGGCCCTTCTAGAATTATGCTGTCCAACAAGTAGCCAATGCATATATATGACTGTTTAAATTTAAATTAATTACAATTAGATACAATTTAAAATTTGTTTCTTCAGCCACACAAGCCACATTTTAAGTGGTTAGCAGTCACATGGCTACAGGCCACCTTACTGGACAATGCAGACTCTCACAGCAAAGGGTGCCAGCCCTGTGACTGGGCATGACCCGGCAGCGCTCCTCACAGCACCCAGGCTCTGCCAGGACTTACAGTCTATGTGTCGCCAAGGACCTCGGGCCAGACCATTTCTGACCCCATTTTCTGAGGTCATTTGGAACCACAGGTAACTCCCCCCTGGCCAGGGAGGAGACCCTGCTAGGAAAACAGTCTAAAAGATTGCCTCTTCCTTAGACAGGCCCTATGATTTCCACAACCAGAAATCACTCTCGCGATTCAGCAATTCTGAATATTTATGTCACTATGTCACTGGAGAAAGAACAGTAAAGGGGGAGCTGAAGGGGGGAGCTACAGGAGCTGCAGCATAGCTCTGGGGTCTCCTCTTCCTAGCTGTGCCCCTTCGGTAAGGCTCTCCCTCTCCGGCCCTGGATCCTCTACTAGGAAGACAGGTCAGTCTTCTGAAGTCCTACAAGTCCTTGCTGCCCCTCCTCATTTCATTCACCTTTCTGAGGTATGTGTCTTATCTTTCTTGGGTGTATGTGCATTGAAAGAATTTTTCATCTTAATCAGGGGAGTAGTAGAAAGGGTAGGGGAAATAGCCTTGGCAGACTCCAAAATGTGTTTTATTATGGAGGAAAAGCTCAGAAGAGATCTCAGGCAGCAGAGGCTGTTCGGATCTGTTTTCCATGCAAGAATCCAGTAGAGGGGGATATTGCATAGAGGCCACTTCCTAACAGGCTCTGCGGTGAGCTTGTCACCGGGAGTCCCCAAGCTCAGAGGGGAGGAAATGGGTCTTTTTTGTCTTTGCAGGAGCCCAGATCTACTCTTCACGTTCCAGAACTCGATGAGTCACAGCTAAAAACCTGGGTGGGTATAGGAAAGACCCTCGTGTTCCTTCCTAATGAATTTTCCCTTCCTATTTCCAAATTACAAAATTGAAGCTATTTTCTCAGGTGCCATATTTAGCAGCTGTCAAAAGTTGGAATCTGGCAAGATCAACAATTTTTAAACAGCTCAGAATTCATTCATGTCCCAGGTGGGTTTTCCCCTTCTGCGCCCTCCCGCCCCGTTCTCAGAGGCGGCTTTCACAGGCCTCCTCAGTTGCCCGAGACCCTAGCAGTGTGCCTCTCCGAATAAAGAATGTTTTTAAGGAAATAGAAATGCATTTCCCATTCACATGCCTCACTGCTTCATTTTCCTTCTCACTTTGACAATGGGACTCTTACATCCTCCTCCCCAGAGGAAGAATGTTGGTCAGCAGCCATGTTCCATAATCTCTCACCATCTTCTTCTAAGAATCAGACTCAGTCTGGCTCAGCACAACAACTAAAAGCAAAAGGTTCATCGGAATTTCCAAGTCCTGTGATTTCTCCCTTCAGGGGTAACACTGAGAGCAGAAAGCGTAGTGATGCGAGTAAGAGACGAGAGGGGCCCGCTGGTCGGAGGAGAGGGGCTGGGCAGGGTGAGCGTCTCTTGCAACTTCATGGTGAGATTCCACAGAAGGGCTCTTTCTCTTGTGAATACTTGATTTAAAACCTAAGGTTCAAAACGGAAGGCCAGAGTCTATCCTCCCCAGCAGCGCCAGACTTTCTCTCTCCAGCACTGCGAGGACAGAATAAAGACGGAGACCCCTGGCAGGCACACCTTCCGTGGAAACCAGAAGCACCTGTCTTGCTAAGTGAAACCAGGTATAGCAGCTCAGCTGCTGTCTCAAAGCAATCAAAGAAAATGTGTGGGGCTGGTAGGGTGAGGGCAATTCTGTTCTCTGAGGTTGGTTCTCCAAGCTGAATGGACAAAGGTGCTAGAAACAGGGAAATTCTCAAGCAAAATAAGGTGTATTTGCTGGAAAGTCTATCTGAGGGAGAATTCTCAAAATATTTTCTAAAGCACTGAACTGTTTGGAGAATGCAGCCACAGTATATACAGAAATAAATACCCCATGTTCATCAGGAGAGCCTGTGTGTACAAGGGGAAATGTCCAGGCTTTGGAGCCAGACATTGGTTCAAATCCCAACCCCATCACCTTCTACTCAGATAACCTCAGACAAGTCACTTAAACTCACTAAACCTCCATTTTCTCATCTTTAAAATATAATGTACCTACTTTTATAGACTTTTTTGAGAGAAATAAATGAAATAATCTATGTAAAAGCACTTAGCACACTGCTTGGTATACAGTAAACTCTCCCCAGATGTTAGTTGCCGTCATGATACTTTGCTAATAAAATATTATCACAATGTCCTTCTGAGTTTAGAGATACAGATGTGTACAAAAATCCTCTCTTTCCACAAGGAATTTCTTCCAGATTAAAATTCAGATACCTGGGTGACTTAACACAGACCCACAAGAGGGTCATGAGGAGTTGGGATGCATACTCCCTGAATTTTGCTTCAAGTCCTACCCAACAGCCTTGTGTGTTTGGAGTTCTAAAACTGGCAGAATATTAATCACACCAAAACCAAAACAAAACATTTCTCAAATCTAAGGGCAATAAAACCTACCCCACCCACTACCTCTTAACTCAAATTCAGACACAAAGAGATTGCATCTGTCCTCACTCTGGCCCTCACCGTGATGATCTTATATTTTATGTGATGGAATGTTTGGACCCCACTTAGAGCATTATAGTGAACCTTGGGGTGTGGGGAGCACCTTCTGGGTGTTCGGTGGGGTGTTGAACATGCTTCAGTTCTCCTTGTGCGTCAGTCATGCTCAAGTTGCTGTTTACTGTGCAACTCAGTTACACTGAGTTACATAGAGTTATACTGTCATGCAATAAGTGCCTTGAGTCCATGCAAGTAAAAAAATTAGAAATTCTTAAAAAGAAAAGAAGAAAGAGCATCATTCCCATTCTGAGGACCTTAAGATTGGTTAGAAATTAACTGTGACACATGCCCCAAATAGTCAAGTATTACCCAATATACGTTGTCACCAATAATTGAAACATAGGCTGGTTTATTCATTTGGTTCTAATCAAGCAGTTTCTACAGCATTCTTTGATACTGATATCTGACTTTTCAAAAACTCAAGAAACATTTCTCAAATTTCTACTTTTAGCTAGGTGCAGTGGCTCACACCTATGATCCTAGCACTCTGGTGGGTGGATTGCTCGAGCTCAGGAGTTCTAGACCAGCCTGAGCAAGAATGAGATGACCCTGTCTCTATCAAAAGTAGGAAAACTAGCTGGGCATTGTGTCAGGCACCTGTAGTACCAGATACTCAGAAGGCTGAGGCAAGAAGATCGCTTGAGCCTAAGAGTTTGAGGTTGCTCTGAGCTATGATGATGTCATGACACTCAACCCACAGCGAGAGAGTGAGACTGTTTCAAAAAAACAAAGAAATCAAATGGCCACTTTCAGCCACGTTGTGAGCCAATAGCCTCTTCCTGGACACTTATGATATATAAAACCTAATATTATTAGCTTAGTAATAAGGATATTTAAGAAAAACTACAGAGTAATAGAAGGAACAAAATTCATCAGACATTACACTTAACTCTGTTCCCTACATCAGCAGATAGAAATACCAACGCTGGTTGCGAGCTGGTTGACCTAGTCTAGGGACAAACCTGAAGCCAACTCAGCTCCACACTTAGGTTGGATGTGACAGGCCCCAAGAAACCTGCCCTCAGCAGCATTTCAATAAGTTATTCATATTTTCAGTAAAGATAGTAGGAGTTCGGGGGCTTGTTTATTTGTTTTACCTTTTTGTAAAGCAGTGGAAACCTCCTTTCAAACGAAATCTTACAGAGTACCCCTGTATAGACCATAATAATAAATTCTTAAATAGTGTTTACAATATGGCAGATATTTTAACTCATCTAGTTCAACAACCCTGAAAGGTAGATACAGTGTACTTTTATTGTTTATATTTTTACAGATGATAAAACTAAGGCACATTGAAGTTAAATGATCGCCCAACATCATCATACAGCTAGTAGGTGGTAGAGCTGGAGTTCCAAGCTGTCTGGTCTGACTCCAGAGCCAGTAGGGGTCTCAATGACCCCACTGTGTGTCCCAAATGTAGCTGGGATATAAAAGCAGAATGTCCCTGGTTGAAGATTGTGTAGAGAGCAATGGTTTCCAAGGCCCCTACAGTGACTCTCAGGCACATCCATGGAAGTTTGGCACTCCATGAAACACAGTTGGGAAGTGCTAGCTTGAGACGTTATCTACCTAAGATCACTTTGAGATAGCACCTCCTTCTTAGAAGGAATAATAAATTGGTACCTTCTTAAACTGGATTCTTAAGAGAATGAGAGTTGGGACAGTTAAATGGTAACTGGGAGATCCTGGGCACGGGGCAGGGATGCTGAGGGCAGACCTGGGCAGAATGAGGGCTGGACTCCAGAGTGTCCACAGCAGGAGGGAAGGGCGCTGAGAGAGATGGTCAGTGCCTCCAGGACACTTGCACCTCCTATTGGCAGATGAGCTGGAGGCCAGCCTTTGAAAAGGCCTCTGGGCAGGCCATTTTCTGGTTGCTGAGCACTAAACAGTGGGTAACTCCCTGGCAGAGGCAATAGCGTGACTAGAGACCCGGGGGAGTGGTAGTGAAGAGAACAGTCTGCCAGTGAGACTATCAGGGCTCCCCATGAGATGACACTCAGAGTTTCGGTTTCTATCTTGATCAAAATTTTGCAGTTTTCACAATTGCCGAACAAATAGATCCATGACTCATATTTCACAGTCTGCCCCGCAAAAGTACTGTGTGCTCCATGTTTCTAACAACTGCATGTTTTCCAGGGGTAAGAGGACAGCAAAATAGAACATTTGGCCAGAGGGGCAGATTATAATGGAGGATGGTGGGGCATGCATTGTCCCCACCTTATTAGTCTCATGTTCAATAGCAGAGGTCAGTGATCCATGGCACTCAGGCCACAGTGGACCTGGGAGTACAGTACAGGCTTTGATGAATCCGTATGTGTATTTTACTGTCTATTTTTTAATCATCACTGAGCCACATTTTTATCCTCTGTAACCTCATGAGATGAATTACTTGAGGTTCATCATGTTTTTTAAAGAAAGGTTTTGAAATTTGAATGGTAGGAGTTTGAGTAAGGTTCAAGATAATGTAATTTAAAGAGCTGTTAATACACAGGATGAAATCTTGACAAAATGTAAGGCAATAATTAAAACACTGGGTGAAACTGAAAACCCAGTTTGGTTTCTAACTAAGGGCTTAAATCAGAACGACTACAGTCTCCTGGGCAAGAAACAGACACAGGGGCCAAGTCTGTGTCACCAGCAAGTAACACCTACCCTGTTTCCCCGAAAATAAGACAGTGTCTTATTTTGAGGTGTGCTCCCAAAGATGCGCTAGGTCTTATTTTCAGGGGACGTCTTATCTTTCCTGTAAGTAGGTCTTATTTTTGGAGGATGTCTTATTTTCGGGGAAACAGGGTAGTATTGTATCAGCAGCATAAGAGATAATTAATGTATGTGGAATAAATGATACACATGCATGCAAACAGTTAAACATACAGTCCAGACAAGTTCAAATACAGGGCCCAATCTTACCACACTTAGGGACCATTTCCCTATTCAAGATTTTGATGACATTTGTTGCTTTTTAAATACGTATTCATGAATCTGGGAAACAAGTTTATACAGGAACAGAAACTACTGTAATCCTCCAGTGTATAACTACTGTATGTATTCAGTATCTTTTATTCAGATTCTTTAAAATGGTCCATCGTTTTGGTTCTCAGCACCCCAGTGAAGCTGTTAAGCCTGAAGGTAAAGGTCGTGGTTTCCCACATCTCTCATCGTTGCCTTCTACACGCTCCTGTGGGATAGAACCTTGACTTCAAGAGACTAGTTTTCATTAAAGAATGATTCATCTGAAGAATGGTGTGAAACTAGCAAATGTTGTGTTGCATCAGGACAGACCTTTACGTGGGTCACTATGAAAGCTTTGAGATAGATTGTTATGGTCCATTATTTCACTTCCAAGAAACACAGTCCACAGCATCCTTTCTGATTCAACCCTGCAAGTTTCAATTTGCTCACCTTATCAGTTTTGCTGGGAGGGCTTCATTATTTGATTTAATCCTCCCCCCACACCCATTGTGGCAAGTGTAATTTTGCCCATTTTAGATGAGACATTGTGAGACTTGTCCACACCACAAAGACAGGATGGCACAGAATTGGAATCTCAGGCCAGGTTGAGTGAATTGCCCTTGATCTTTGTAACTAAGATCAAGGATTAACAGCCTTCGTTAATTAACAGCCTTCGTTAGAGGGGATGGGCAGAAATGGATTAACAGCCTTCGTTAGAGGGGATGGGCAGAAATGGACACCTGGTTAGGCTAAAGCTTAACCAAGAATGCTAACCAGGAGAGCCTTTTAAAAGGCCCATACTTCACCTCTCACTGTGTAGAAATTTGACCCCTCCAATGCTTGGGACGCTCCCAGTAGATCCCAAGCCCACTCTCATCCCATCCAGGCTGCCCTTCACATTCAGCCACAGTGATTGAATACGAGTCTGATCTGGTCACCCCCTTGTTGGAAACACTTTGACACGGGCCATTGCACTCAGAGTAAAGGCCCAAATGACCATGTGCCAAAAGTGCCTCCTGACCAGCACCGCCTGCCTCTTCAGACACATCCCAGCCCTCTGCCCTGGCTCTGTGTTCCCCAGGGCATTCACTTCCTCCTTCCCGCCACAGGGCCTTCTCTCCCCTATCTCACCTGAACTCCTCCCCCTTTTCTTTTGTCATGGTTTAAGTGTCCCTTCCTCAGAGAGGCCCCCCACAATGACCAGATGCGGCCCTCTGCTGTGCTCTCCAGAGCACCCAGCGCCCACCTTGCATTTCATTTATCACTGTCAGAGTGACATGACCATTTGCATAATTGTTTCATCTCCATCTCTGTCTCACACATTGCCCAGAGGAGGAGATTTGAAATAAATAATAGTGGTGAGAGCAGGAACGCCAGCAGTCTAGTTCGTTTCCGTATTTATTACCCGCGTCTGCATCAGCACCTGTCACGTAGGGATGCTCAATAAGGGCTTCTTCACAAAGGCAATTAATCACAAAGTCAGGACCTTGCTCATTTAGTTTCAGGCCTGGTATCTGTGGGCATGTTTACTATCTGATATCCCCGTTCTTTATCAGAAGCCATGCGTGAGAAGCTGGCAAGGCATGAACGTAACACACACATTGCAGGGGGCCCTTTGCCATCCCGGGATCCCTTCTCTACACCATGTTTGATAAGCTGAATAATAGCAGCATTTATTAAGTGCTATGTTCTTGCCCGTCTGTTAAGAGATTTTCAGACAACACTAAGTACACACAGTGTGATCCCATTTAACTTAACCAGATCCCATCCCTGCTCTGTTCCCCTTCCGAGACTCCATCCCAGGTATCGTTTTGTAGGCCTGGAAGGCCCAGAGGTTTTCCCCTCTCTGACCTCATCCCCTACTACCCACCACCCTCTCGCTGGGCGCCAGCTGCACCAGCCTCCCTGCAGCTCCCTCCCAGGGCCTGTACACTTGCTGTCGCCTGGGTGTGGGATCCAGTTCTATTTTATTCTTTCAGTGTCATCTTCTCCAAGGGCCTACCCTAGCCCCTGTCAGGCCCTCCCTCAGCCCTTTCAGCCACATTTCCTCCCTCTCATCCCACCATCTAATCTGCTAACCCTACTCCTTCCTATTCCTTCCTGGTCCACCTCCCCCCATCGCAAGGTCAGCACCCCCAGGGGAGGATTTTTGCCTCTTTTGTTTGCCTCTGTGTCCCTGCTGCCTGCCACACGTAAGAAAATCAGCAAATAAATGCTCTGTGCCTGGGTGTTCTCATTTCATCCTTACTGCACATGCCACCAAACACCTTCCTTGCCACCTTTTCTGCCAACGCTGCTGGTGACTCTGCACCCCTCTGGTCAAATGGGAGAGAAGAGAACCAGGAAACTCGGCGCCCCATCACTCAGGGTTCACACTTCGCCCCCAAGGCCTGCTCTGAAACAGGAGCCCTGGTTCGATTCCCCCTTCTTCAGCCCAGCCAAGTGTGAGTTTCCTGCTGCATCAGTCACTTCCTCGCGGGTTGTCTTACCGACATTTGCTGGGGAGGGAGGCCCAGGTGAGCCGGGCAGGCCCCGCCCTGGGGAGCTCAGAATTAGAAAGCTGTCTCTGCTCTCCCCAGCCACGTCAGCTTCTTCCCGCTGAACCGTTTTCCTGCTCATTTATTTTTGTACTTTCAAGTATGGATTCTGTTACCTTTCGAAATATGAGGTATTTAAGAAAGGCAGCCTTTTAAAATAGTGCTCATGGATAGAACTGAGATTCTTTTCACGCCTCTTGGTCCTGATCTCCAGGGGTGAAAAGAGTGCAGCTTGGTCCCAAATTGGAAAATTCTGCATCTTTTCAAAACAGGCAAAGTTAATTTCTGCACATAGAACAGGTTCAGGATCCTGGGGTAGCAGCACACAGGGTCATTTTTCATTTGTGCTGCCTTGTCTCTGAATCTTTCCCCTTACCCCAGCAAATGTCGGTAAGACAACCCACGAGAAAGTGACTGATGGGTGTTGCTGCTAGTTCCTTCCAACATTTTGCTTTTATTTAAGGCCTTGTCATTGTCTCACTAAACACCCAACACACACTTTTTGCCCTTATTCCTCACTGCCTGGCCCACATCTACTTCTCAATGCCCCCTGCTAGCTTCACAGCTCTGCTGTCTCCAAGGATGCTCCTGGTGCTCAGGGCAACCAATTTCTCCTGCTCCATCAAACCACTCTGCTCTCAAATTCCTCCCTTTCTTTAAATCCCAATTTACTCATGAGCAAAGCTGCTGCCACTGCCTCCTGAGGACCCTCTCGCCACCCTACCCTGAGAATCTGAAGAGGAAGGAGTAATAGTGGAACTGAGATAAACGTCAGTTTCAGCTAACCTGAGCCAGGCACACTTTCACCAGGTAAGGATCACCAGAGCAGGGGTGATCGTGTTACCACTTGCTTCTGAGTAGACAACGTATACAATTAGCCTACACACTCCGAAGCATGCAGCAAATAGTGACTGCAGGGTTTATTCCTCTGACTGCTGGAGGCTTTACCGTCTTTAATAATGACTTATTATATTGCGAATCTTCCTGAAAGATATTTTACCTTATTGAATGGTACTTAATTTGATAAAGTAAAGTTCTTCATTTGAAACCCTGCAGCACTTCATGACATGGAAAAAGAGCACTGAACTAGGGCTAAAGACAACTGGAAAAGAATCATGCCCAATCTACTCACTGGCTGATTAACCCTAGGAACGTCACTTGACCTCACCAAAACTCAATCTCCTTCATCTATTAAATGGACATGATACCACCTACCCTGCTTATATCACAGGAGCTACTATATCTTTACCCTCAGTGTTGTAGGCAATAAATAATATGCCTTTCCAAAAACATAAATGGAACTGAAAAGATTCCAATTAAACCAAGTCAGCAATGACAAAGGACCTTTTTGTCAAATCGAGCATTACACAGATAAAAGCCTTGTCATTACTTACCAAAATTCTGTGCATCCTTCACTACATAAATTAAATACAATTTTATCCACAAAGTGGTCCATTCCCCCAACCCAAAGATAAATAAAAGCCAAGGAAATTGAGTGACATCTGGACACCAGGCCATACCTAGGAAGTATAGCCCACTGAGGCAGAGCTCTTGAGAGCAGCCAAGAGAAGACACCTGTGCAGGAAATAGAGTTGGGAAACCCAGGCCCTGCCAGGGAGGAGGGACAAACCAAGGCCCAGAGTAAATACAGGAGGTCTCTGAGCTGTGGAGAGCAGAGATGGAGCAGACAGGAGATCCAAGACACAAAGTTATAAGTTGTCCTGGAGCAAGCAGAGAGGGGCATATAGGCAAGGACAGATTCACACTCTGAGCATCCAGAATGTTCTCCTGCAGCTGAGTCATGCTGGACAGAAAGCATTCCACCCTTTCTGAAATCCCATAGCACTCTACTTCCCAGGCACTGCCCAAAATGCCTGTCTCTGTGGTCCTTTGAGGATGTGCAGTCTTCCCTCCCCTACCAGAATCTGAACACTTTGAAGGCAAGATCCAAGTCTTACTCATCTTCATACCCCCCTTCCCAGCCCACACCCAATGTCCAGCCCAGTGTCTTATAATATGATCAGTATCATAAATATTTGTTTGATGGAATAATAAAAACATTACATTCTTTAGTTTCAAATATGACCTCCCCCCACCCCCCCAAAAAAAGAAATCATGATCCAAAGTACTACTAAAACTTATAGACCAATTAACTCAGTAACGTTTTCCTGGGGGTTTGACTTTTTTCCCTTATCCTTCACCATTTTACAGCATACTTAGTTTTGCTGTCCAACACAGTCCCTGCTCACTTGGCTGTGTGTTGTGTACAATTGTACGGCTACCATTTATCAAATGTTATAGAAACGTGGTTGGCTGCTAGTCAGAAGCATTTGGCACCATCAGAATGTAGAGTTATTGCTAAAAGGTGGCTGCTAATCTGGGACTGTATTTCCTAGATCTCTGTGTACTCGGGGGAGTTCACATAACAAGTTCTCATCCATGGAATGTGAAGAAGTTGGGTGAGTCTCATCTCTAAGGCCAGGGCTTTTGAGAAACAGATAAGACTTCTTCATTCTCTTTCTCTTTTGACATCTGGAATCCAGGGACTTTGACTTTCCAAGGGGTGAGGAAGTCACAAGGTGAGAACAAGGAGAAAACCCTCCTGCTGTCCCCATTTAGATGGATGGAGGGAGTCACAAGATGGAAGCCTACATCCCTGCGTCAGGGCACGAAGGAAAGCCTCCTGCTTTACCCCATTTAGTCTATTACCTGGGCAAGAAATAAACTTTAATCGCATTAAACCGCTGGAATTGGGCATTTAACTGTCACAACTGCTAATGTTGCCTCAACTAATACAAGCACCTCCCATATGTAGGCCAAGTGCTCCACACAAATTGTCACACTGATCACTCTTAGCAGTCTGCTTGGTGGCCCTCTTTCTAGTTTGCAAATAAATAAACTAAGACACGGCATGGCAAAGTCACTTGAACAGTTTGTCACAACTAGTAAGTCTTGGAGCTAGAACTTGGTTGAGATTTGTCTGTCCCCTAATACTGTGTCTGGCCCGCTACATCAATTGCCTCTCCTCCACCAGCCATCTGGGACTCTGTCTTTGACGTCATTTTCAAATTAGAGGTTTCTGCCCTGATTCTGACTTACATTTTTTGAAACAGTTTAGATATAAGTCTGTAACCCCTTTCCTTCACAGAACTCCTACCATCACGTGGAAGAATAATGTATTCTAAGCCCTAGCATGTTCTTTCTGCAAAAACTAATTTCTTCACCTGTTTTGACACATTTTTTTTACTATCAGAATTGAATTCTTTTTTTTGTTTGTTCATTTGTTTTGCAGTTTTTGGCTGAGGCTGGGTTTGAACCCACCACCTTTGGCATATGGGGCCAGCGCCCTAATGCTTTGAGCCACAAGTACCACCTTGAATTCTTTCTCTAAGAAAATATTTAAGCTTAATATTGCTTGGCTTCTGTGGAGTGTTGTTTTGTTTTGTTTTACCAGTTACGAAGGGAGAAAAGAGAATTCATTGCATGTTTGGGGTGAGGGACAGGAAAGAAAGTGAGAGAGAAAAGAGGAACCAAACGGATTCATTAAATCCCATCTGGTCCTTGCTTGCTTCAGAAAGCCTTCTCAGGCGTTTGATTGGTAAAATGTATCACCACCATTATGGCTTTTTTAGTTTTGTGTCTTTTTCACCTTCTGACTGAGGCACAGAGAAGTCCAAATGACTTATCCAGAGTCGTACAGTAGCAAGGGGCAGAACCAGAAAGCAAATTATATTGACATAAAAATAAATAAAGGTCATTATCAACGCACCAGCAAAAAGGAGCTTATAAAAACAGGGTACTTTTTCTTAACCCTTTACATATAAAATGCTAGTTTTCTAACTTAGAAAGAAGAAAAAGTAATTTAAGTAAGTCAAACTAGTTCCTTGTGCTACCAGAAGCATAACCTCTCTAAAACGTAGGTATCTGTTGCCCTCTTAAAGCATATTAGCTACTCTTGAGGACTCAAGATAAATGCTGATTATTGACTGGATTGTTAACTGATGATACCTTCGGAGGATAATGAAGAAACCAAGGGTACGGCCCTGGGAGTGAATCTTCTCAGGGCACTGTGTGTTACTCACTGCAATGTGAGAACAGGGCTGTGCCTTTAGCCGAAGTACCTGGACCAGTCCCTGGTCTACAGCAGCTGTGTGGTAAATGCTTGTTTAATGATTAAATAAACAAATGAGTGTTTTGATTTTTAATCCTTCCATCTCCTCCTTTTTATATCACTTCCTTTGTTGTCATCGTTTCCTGTGCCCTTCATTTGCTATTTCTAATCTGTCGTGGGTTGGGAAACTAAAAAAAAAAATTACAGATAAATGAAATTATACTGTAATTCACTAGAACTATTTAGAACTTTCTGCAGTGATGGAAATGGGCCATGTACTCTTTCTACTTACCACTACTGAGTACTTTACCTAAGGAACTGAGTTATTACAGAGAATTGTATTTAATTCAATCAAATGAGAACAGCCATGTGCAGCCAGTGGCTACTCTACCAGACGGCACAGGTTTTGAACTAAGTGCTAAATTAAGAGTCAACAAGACTTGTCTGACAACCAAGGGGCAGAAATATTGAAAACTTAGCAGGCTTTTTTCTTTGTTTTTGTTAACTTCTGCAATGTTCCAAACGAATAAGCTCTGGAGTCTTATTTTCTCTTTACTGAAGGAGGGCAAGAGGGTCTCACTGTTTTTAACTACAAACCTTGAGGATTTCACTGGAGCTTTAGTAATAATGTAAGAATGTCACCAAAGGGAAAGCAAAGCATTCGGAGCCGTTGATGAGATCCTCCAGGGAGGAAAAAGCAAACCTGGCTCAAACCCAGGGTGTGCAAAAACACTCAAAATCCTCACCCTCTCCCTGAAACCGAGAGTGCTCTGGGGGTGTTCCTCTGATCAGGGAGCAATAAATTCACACAAGCCAAAACCGAGAAACAGAGAGACAGAAATCGAGTCAACAACAGAGACCAATTGTGGAGCACTCAGGACGGCAGGCCAAGCCGGGTGTGATCCCAAGGTGGCCACCCCGTGGAGTTTGAGGAGAAGACTTGCCTCCTACATCCTGACCCGGGTCAAAGTCTCTCACTCAAAGGAGGCCCTAAAAGGCACTGAAAAGGCACCTAAGTATTAACTTGTCTTTTGTGAGAAGTTCTAGTGCTGCCATAAATCACTCTAGGTCACCTCAGTGGGGGTGTCCCTAAGCTGCTCAAACTTGATGAGGCCTTTAGAGAAGAAACTTCCACCATGGACAGGGGGACCCCGATCCATTTTCAATCACCTGATGTAGTTAAGAAGCAAGGACTCTGGTGCCACAAAATCATCAATGAAGATGAACCTGGCACATGTGGCAGCTCATAGCTGAGAGATTTATAAGGAAGCAGTTTTCAAAGGCAGGTCATGTTCAGACTTACAGGCTGAGGTTCAAGACTAAAGGGTCCAGGTTGAGGAAGGTTGATATTCAGTTGTCTGAGAGAAGCTTCCTTTTAATATTAGCCAAGCGGTGAGCCAAATCCAAATGAGCCAGCTATAAAACTGAGGAGATTGACAAGGCTACTGGATGTAACCTCAAACTAAGGAAGTTGCACAGGTTGTAAAGTTGCCTTACTCACATTTCCAACCATTCTCAGGCTGGCACATGGCCTGGTACAGTGCAGCATCCCCAGGCTCCAACCCACAAATCCTCCCAGTTGGAGAGAACAAAGGCAAGGGCAGGGAAGCCAGGAGCCGGCAACTGTGCTCATTTTCTAACTTGACGTCATTAAAAGGCCTCTTCTCTTTAAGGTACATAAGGTGTGGGGAAGTCCCAGGCCCCAAATCCAAAGACTCCTAGGACGGGACCCCTGGGATGGGTTGACAAGTCCCCTTCCCCACCAAGAGGTACTGGACATTGACGGTTGAAGGACTTATTGCAATGATGAAGACCTTCTCCTAAGGCCCCTGGCTCCATTCCTGGGCCTTGAACATAACACATTTAGCCATGGTTGAGCAACCCCTGTGCTCTGGGGTGAAAAGGCCAAGGTTTCTTGATCCTTCTTTTGGAATGAATTGCAGGAGAAGGACTGCATTTATTCTTTGTGCACACAGCTAGTGACTCAATTCTGGCAGCAGGCTTCTTGTAAGATGGCCTTTGTCCGGCCCCATAAGCAAAAGACTTAGTCAAATGAGCTAATTTGGGTAGGGCTGTCATTAGCTGACTATGGCAACAACTCACCCTCAGAGTGGCCCTTTTAGATTGTATTATTGGTCCCAAATATCAATTCTTCTCTCCTTGCTCCACCAGAGCTGTGGCAGACACAGCTCCTCAAGTAATGTAAGCAAGAAATAGTTACTCTTTCAAACCATTATATTGAGGCTCTTGTTCCTGTAGCCAAAGCTGGCGACACAAATCTGTTCCTTGACAAGCACTGGAATATAGGACATTCTTTCATTCCACATACTTTTTTTAAACACCAACTACATGCCAGGGATTATTCAAGTATAAATATTCAGACCTTACAAACACAGAATCTGGCCACACTGTACCACTCAACTTCATCCCCTTCTGCAATGGAAACTAATTGTGTCACTGCTCTACTTAGAACCCTTCAAGAGTTCTGCAACTAACTCAAAACTAAAGCCCAAGTCCTTCACCATGGCCTGTATGGCCCTATATGCATCCTGGCTCTTGTCAACTTGGACCTCATTTTCTATGACTCCATATGTGTCCTTCACCACCAGCCTGGCTTCCTCACTGTTCCTTGAATGCACCAAGTATGCACCTACCCCAGGGCCTTTGCACCTGCCATTCTAGCTTCTTTGATTGCTACTCCTCAAAATACCTCAGAGCTCACTCCCTCACTTCTTTTACTGTAATCTATCAAACTCACCTTCTCAGTGAAGCCTTCCTGGACCACCCAGTTTGAACTGTAACCCACCCTCCCTGCACCTGTCCCTGCTACATCCTTCCACCACACTTATCACCACATAAATGTCCTGCATCAGCAGTTCTCACAGTGTGCTGTGCAAACCCTAAAGGCCTCTGAGACACATCGAAAAATATTTTCATAGTAACACTGAGATGTTATTTATATCTTTTTCTCTGTGTTGACATTTGCACTGATGGTACAAAAGCAATGATGAGCAGAACTCTTGGTACCTTCACATGAATCAAGTCTGCAACACTAAACTACTAGCAGACAAAACATTCCCCACTGCCACACATTTACAATTTTTAAAAGGTGCTAGTTTCACTTAAGAAGCCCCTGAGGAGGCTGGGTGCTGTGGCTCACACCTGTAAACCTGGCATTTTGGGAGGCTGAGGCAGGTAGATTGCCTGAGCTCAAAAGTTCAAGACTGGCCTAAGCAGGAGTGAGACTCCGTCTCTACTAAAAATAGAAAAACTTTAGTCCCACCTACTTGGGAGGCTGAGGCAAGAGGATCTCTCAAGCCTAAGGGTTCGAGGTTGCTGAAGGCCCCTTGCTGAAGGCCCCGAGCAAACTGTACAAATTACTGACTTTATTAAATTGTGACCTTTTTAATACTCTGAGAAATATGCAGAAAGTCCTTTTCCACCTACCAAAGTGTAATGGTTGTCTCAAGGAAAAGTACTTATGCTATTGTCTGAGTTGCAGGTTGAACTGTTTTTTTCATAGAACCCGTTTTTACTTGCAAGATAACTACTGACAGACAAGGTGTGGTTATTCAGACTTGGGTGTTTGGCAGGCATTTTTCTGGAAAATAATTTATGGTATTTGTTGCCAAAAATAGTGTAAAATACAGGCTTTTCAGCAAAAATTAAAAATTTTGAAAACTTGCATCTGCTATTTCCCTATACTTTAAGGCTTTTCTGATGAGATTGGTAACGATATCAATATTTTGGGATATTGGATAATAAAAAGTATTAACATTGGAAAGATCTGCATAGCTTGGAGGACCTGAACTTTCCACATGATCCATTCATGATGCTTCATGAAGCAGAGGTAAAAGATACATTCAAAGTGCAAGATATACTGACAGGTTTTAATAAAAGAGGATGTTGTTATAGTTTCAGATTCAACATTGCACCTGACCTTTAAGTTCTGGTGTGGTATCAGAGAAGAATATCTACAATTAAATGAAAATCCTATCAAAGTACTCCTCCTTTTTACAATATGTCTGTATGAGAACAGATTTTCTTCATATACTTCAGTACATACAATTTATTGGCACAGATTGAATGCAGAAGCAGATATACAAAAGCTCTTTGAGGTCCTTAATAATTTTTAAGAATATAAAGAGTTTCTGAGACCAGAAAGTTTAAGAACTGCTATCATAACTTACTTATTACTGTAGTGATTTTTCATCTTCCTCCTCCAGAATGTAAACTGCAATAAATCTCTCCTCAGGCCTAAGCACAGGGCTTAGCATTCAGCAGGATTTAATAAATGCTTTATATGTAAGTGAATGATATAGAAAATGAACATTCTTTTACACGAATACACATATTCAGAATAATAAAGAAGGAGATTGGGGAAAGTCAGGCCAACCTACACCTCAAATTATACCCAGCCTCCCCACCCTGGGGCTGCAGATTATGCTGGAAGATAATAGACGTGTGTCTTGGGCCAGGCTGCACTGGCTAACGCTTTGCTTCCTCAGTGCTTCCAAAAGCTGCAGTTAACCAGGGGAAACCAAAGGGAGAAGGAGCGAGGAAGGCCAAGGTTGCCCTCCTTCCCCAGTGGCCCAGCCCATCATGAGCTGGCCATGAGCATCCTTTATCCAGTTATTGCCACTGACAACACAGGGCCTGAGCAGCCCCGTGTGTAAGGTGCCAGCGCAGTCGGCAGAGAAGGAGCACCCGTACCCCAGGCAGGACCCAAAGGCCTGAGCTGGGGCAGCCTCAAGTTTGTGGGGCTCTGGCCTAGTCAAGGGGCAGCACCTACTTGGCAATGAGTATAGAGATGATAAAAGGAAGGACAGACCATCCCTTCCCCTGAAGCCTCTGCACAGAACACAGAGACTGCGGGACCAAGAAAAAGAAGAAGAGGAAGAGGAAGAAGAGGAAAAGAATAAAAAGAGAATCTTCTACTTTAAAAAATGATTCATTTCAAAAGTAGAGACTTCAAATAATACATAAAAGCACCAAGAAGAAAATGTAATCTACCTGTGATCCCACCCATTGTCTAGAAATGACTATTGTGGATATTTTGTATAAATCCTCCAGTCTTTCTTTTACACAGACCTTTATTTTATAACATACCATAATGTTTATACTATAAACATAAAAAGGCTTTCCACCACACTACATGATAAACATTTTCTTTACCATAGTAAGTAATGTTTTCTTATTTTTAAAGCATATCTTATGTTCCACTATCATCTGGAATTTATTTAAGCATTAATTTTTTAATCTATCTCCTCTTACTGAACTTCTAGGTCATTTTCCTTTTTTCACCATTCCAAGTAATGTGCTGATGATCTTGAACATAAATTGTGCCCTTCTTCAATTATTTCCCTGGGACGGTTACTAGAAATGGAATTATTGGGTCAAAGCGTATATACATTTTTTAAATTTTTAACCGGGCTTATTAAGGCATGATTGACATATAGTAAACTGCATGTATTTAAAATACACAATTTCATAATTTTTGACATATGTATGTATCCATGAAACCATTGCCATAAAAAAGATAATGACCATATCCATCACCCCTATAAGTTTCTTCATGGCCCTTCCTAATCCTTCGCTCCTTCCCCTCCTCCTCCCCAGGCAACCAGGGCTCTACTTCCTGTGACTATAGATTAGTTAGCATTTTCCAGGGTTTCATGTGAATAAAGTCATATAGGATGCATTCTTTCTCCTTTGGCTTGTTTTCCCCCAGCGTAATTATTTTGAGATTCATTCATATTGCTGTAGCAATAGTTCATTCCTGTTTATTGCTAGTCGTATTCCACAGTATGGACCGGAATGTGTGCCCACTTTTAATTAATACTCTTGGTGGCAAAATACCAAAGGGACTGTGGGAGCTTCCTGATGTTCTGTATCTCAAAAGCAAGGTCATTTGGTCTTGACCTCTCTTGGAAAAGCTGGGATTGAAATTCTGCTTGTTTGAAGTATACAGTCTGCCTCCTGAATTGCATAACCTCTGACCCTTCCTCGTTCCAGTATCAGTCACGAGGAAAAAGGAAGATCCTCTCCAGGGACCAAGAAGAGGCCAAGATAAGAGGAGCTGGTGAGGGCAGCAGTGGTGTCCCTGGAGTCCTGGTGGCTCATGCCTCTACTCTCCAAGGCCAGGAGGGACCTGTCTTCTGGATGCTGTCCCAGTGGCAAAGGAGTCAGCCGGGAGCCAACTGTCACTCCCTGGGGAGTCACAGGTATAATGAGTGGACTACAGGGACAAGACAGGGTCTTCTACCACACAAACAAGCTTGTGTGTGCAGTCCATCTGGCCCCCCTGTAACCTATAGTCCTGCATGAATGTTGTATTGATATAGACCAACATAACTCAGAGGTAAAAAAAAAATTACATTTGCTTCCTTGCTAGACTGTGAAACCACTTGAGGGTTGAACCTGTGGCTGACTCATCTTGCCACAGGGCTTCATGCTCTGGTGGATTCTCAATAAGTTTTTCTCGAAGGCTATTGACTATGTTTCCTTTGAAGCAGCTCAGCTCCTGCCTAGCACCAAAGAGACAGAAATCAGGTGACCACAGAGAAGAGGATGGGGGTAGGGGGATGGAGGGCTGGGTGCTGCCACGCTCAAGGAAGGATACATCCTTCTGAGGAGGAGGAGGATGAGGGCAGCCCTCTCCCCCACACACTGCTGCTGCTTCCTTAAACCCACAGCCCTGGGTCGCTTTACAACCTCTTCTAAACTCCCCAGCTGAAGCACCTCTTGTTTTCCCCTGTACTGAAATTATTTGTTTTTCCATTCAACAATTGTATTGGAGGCCTACTGTGTGTCTCATGGAGTCAGAGTCCAGTGGGGACAACTTTCACTCCAGGACTTGGGGGCAATGGTGAGGGGGTGCAAAGGGTGCCATGGGCCCACAGAGGAAAGGCTCCTCCCACAGAGAGAACAGGGAGGTCTAGAAGGCTTTTCAGACATGTTGGGCCCTAAAATAAGCCTCAGAGAATGAAAAGGACTTATCTAGATGCAGGAGTTGGGAAGGAGGCAGGCTTCAGACTGCAGGAACTTGGGGACCAAAGGCAGGCAGGCTGTGAGTTGGGGCAGAGAGGTGCAAAAGGGAGAGCCAGAACTCTTGCCCATCAGGAGGACTGGGGAAGCCAGTCCAAGGGGGCTGAGGATCTGTCTGGTGGTCCAGGTGCATTCACTAAGGGGCAGGGCCAGAGAGGCAGGTAGAAACCAGGACACCAAGGACTTTGCCCTCCATGGTAAGTGGGTAAGATGGAGCCACTTGAAAGGCTGAGTGAGCTACTTAGCTGATCACGTGTTTGGGGCAGATCACTCATACTGCAGCATGGGAGAATGATTACAGAGGATGAGATCAGACAGACTAGTTATGGGGAAATTGCAATAATCAACAAGAGGTATGAAGGAACTAAACTAGTGTAGGCAAGGGACGCAGAAGGAGAGATGAGTATGATGAATGTTTAGAAGGTAAAATTGGTGATACTTGGTGTCTGGTTGCAATGCAAAGGCCATGGGCAAGGACTAAGTCATCTAAGTCGTACCCGTGACTCTTGGGTATCCAGGGTGGTGCACGTGTGGATGGTATATCCCCATCAACTAGGACAGACATGGCTTATTCACTTATCCATTCCCAGAGACGTGAATCATTTCTCATATGTAGCCAGTGCTTCTAGATGTTTCTGAATGAAGGAAGGAATCAGTCTAAGAACAGGGCCACAGTCCTGCCTTATTGCCCCGCTCCCAGGAGCCATCTATGCAAACACGGAGGGAATGATGCCCTGGAGTTGGGGAGCTGGAGGCCCTGCAGGGAAACCCACAGTTTAAGGATGATCCGCTGTCTCAATAATCTGAGCCTTCTAGAGAAGAGCTCAACCATACCAAGGAATGGAGGATGCCAAATAACCAGAACCACACATTACTTGGGTCCCTGCCACGTTCAGGCTATTGACAGTTTATCAAATCTATGGGAGAAGAAACCTAGGAGCCTGACCTAGAAAGAGAAAAGATTTGGAGACTTTAGTCAGCAGCAGAGACTGAATGTGAACGAGATCAATGCTTACAAAATTATGAAGGAGACCTCAAAACAAGGAAATTCCAGCCTTCTTAATAGAGGGAAATTACTGAAGGTCAGATAAATGCAAACTACCTTCTCTAAAAGGAATCTTGTAGAATTGTGGGTCCCTTCCCTGAGAGGAGGCAAGGTCAAAACCTGTAACAGATTTAAAGAAGTTTTAAATTGATTTTGGCAAAGTTTCCAGAAGAGAAAAGGGACCCTTGGATATTTGTAGCACCTGCCCAGATGGGATGGGATAACAGTGTGTCTGTTCTCGGCCCTGTCTGTCTTCTGTCTTTGTTGAGAACTCCTCTAGGGCCTTCTGACCCCAACTAGGAACCTTCCTAGCTAAGTGTCCTTGAAGTTTTCTAAAGTTCTCTTTCCTCAGATTCCTTGCTGCAGAGTCCTTGCGGGACTACTGTAGGATTGAATGAAATAATGGACACAGCACATACCCCACAGATAGCAGATATTATCAGAGAAAGAATCCTGTTATTTATCTTATACATCAACCTTTCTGAGCTTCACCACCAAAAGACATGTGACCAGGTTTTGTGAAAATTAAACAAGATAATGAAGAGTAATGTTTTGTACAGTGTAAAAGGATTCTCTAAAAACTAAAACAATTACTTTTACATGGGAACAAGGAGGAAAACCAGGACCACTGATTCTCTTAGAGAGGAGGATTTTCACCCAGAGCATGCACGCTTTTGTCTTTAATTTGAAGCCTGTAATTCGAGTTGGAGATCTGCACACGGGTCTGCTGGAGAGCTAGGCTTAGGACCCACTCCCCAACAGGACCACCCAGGAGTCTGAGCACCACAGGATGCCAGCATCTTGTTGACTTAAGAATATGAACCATTGGAATGTATTACACCTGTCTGTACTGGCTACCTAGACTTTTAGTCCTTCAAGGTGTTTAATTTAATCTGCAGAACACCATATAGTGGGACCCTCGTTCCCTCTGAGGTTATTGCTTCCTTTTATAAAATCAAGCTAGGAAGTTATAAAATTGCAGAGTGTGGGAAAAATACCAAGATCATAACCTTGGTTTGACCACCTACCAACTGTGTGGTCTTAAGCAAATCATTTCACTTCTCTAAGCCTTGATTTCTTCTCCTATAAAGTGGGGTTCATAATCTCTGCTTATCTCTCAGAGTTGTTACGAGGATCAAGAAAGCATTCTGTGTAGCATAAGCAATTAAATAAAATAAACATATATATAATAATTCTTATCGTTTCTGCTATGTGAGTTAGGTTAGGCTACGCTCTGTTCCAATAAACACAAGAGTCATTTCTTGTTCACATGGCAGTTCTCCTCCATGCAGTGATCTAGGGATCCAGACTCTGAGATAACAACATCTGAGTATCTGGTCACTGAAACAAAGGAAGGGAGAGATGGTAGTTTACCCAGATGTTAGTAAATGCTTGAGAGTGATTGTACATCCCTTCCGCCTGCATTTCATTGGAAGCACTCAGTTACACAGCCCCAGCATCATTGCAAGCAAGGGTGGAAAATTTAGGGAAGTCCCTGCAATAATTGGTGTGTACCACTGCCCTTGCTACACCAGCACTGATGACAAAGAATTCATATGTTTATGAAAATGCATAATTAAGACCTTAGAATCAGACAAACCTAGGTTCAAATCAAAGCTTTGTTGTTTACCAGCTATACAACTTTGAACATTTTGCTTAACTGTTTGGAATCCCAGTTTCCTCATCTTTCAAATGAGGTTATTGATAGAAGCTACCTTACAGTTTTGCTATAGGGATGACATGAGGTAATGAATGCAGAGTGCTTTTTTTAAGCGCATTATAAGTGCTTAATAAACGGTAGCAGTTTAATTTTTTTTTTTTCTGTTTTCTGAACTTTGAAACTGCCTCTCCACTACTATGAGCATTCTATGGAAAATCGGAGCAGAAAAATTCTTCAGTATCTGTCACAACCACCAATACCCACCCCAGAAACACCTTATTTCTGGTAAAACATGATCCAAATGAGCTTCAGAAAGAAGTAGACATCTGAGAGCTGTTTATCAAATAAACAGCTTGCCTTGTGCTCCAGGTGCCCAGGACCAGAGCTCCCACCATTTCATAGAGTAAATTAGAATCAAAAGCACTTCCCCTTGATCATAATCCTACGGGGCCTACTGCTTGGTTTGTACTTCATTTCTTTTACAAATAGGTTGTTTTACTTTGGACAACTCATTAAACCTCCTCTTGCCTCAGTTTCCCCTAGTATAGAATGGACATGGGGTAATGATCAAACATGTATTGACAGGAATCTAGTTACATCATAAACTTTAGAAACTATTTTACTTATATAATTAATGAACTTAGTAATTAACTGTCATGTTCTATGTGAAGTATCTTTAGAGTACGCCTTTACTTAATTGTTCTAAGTACTTTCTTCAAGGGAGGATGAAATTGGTGCTAGAGTGTGGCATTAAGTACTACAATAAGCTACAGACGAGAGAAGCCTGAGACACAGTAGCATCATTAGTTGAGAAGTCTTATCTTTTTCAGGGGACTAGAAGTATATAAAGAAGGCAGCCCCCGGCTGGTGATATGGCTGTGCCATCAGAGACCCAAGCTCTTTCTTTCTTCTCAACTATTCTCAGTTTGTGTATCACTTCTGGGTCACATCTTCTAGCAAGGGATCTCATGCTAGCCAGAGAGAAGGGCAAAGGCAGTGTCCGCCCTCCTTCAAAGAGCTCCACTTAATATTTCGCCTGCTTCTCATTGGCTGCTGGAATGTCACATGACAAACCCTTTCTGCAAGGGAAGCTGGGGAGTGTAGGGTCTTAGCTGGGCACATGGCTCTACTGGTAAGGAGAAAGGTAAGAAGGGATATTGGGTAGACACCTGTCAGTGTCCAGATGATGTATGTGACCAATTTATCAGAACTAGGAAAAAAGGAATGATAAATATACAGAGCAATTCTCCATATACCTCCACATTGATGTTGCCTTACAATCACAAAACCTGGGGGACATGTAATAGCAAACACCTAAGGTTAGCTGGGGGTCAGCTAAGTGGCTCTGCTAATTTTAGCTGGGCTTCCGTGTGTAGGGATTGACTGTTCTGGACCAGCCCTGGCTGGAGCAGCAGGGATGCTTTATCTTCTTGGCCATGGCTTAGAGACAGCCTCAGGGACCAATAGAATTTACCTGGTAAAGAGCTTGAGTACAGAAAGAGTGAAGGATTAGGGTCATGCCCAGGGGCTAATAGGGGCCTTAAGTGGCTAAAAATCATTTTCATGCTTACTCAAAGGTCTGCTGATAAGAGTTATGTCCAAGCAGCATGATTACATTTTTAAAATTATAAGACAGTTTAACTGTTTTATATTTAGAACACTGACACCTCATTTTGGGGAAATAGAACCCTAAAAGTAGTATTTCCTTTAGATTATTAAAATTTCATAGCATTTTTCATTGTGGTAAAATCCATATAACCTAAAATTTACCATCTTAGCAATTTTCAAGTATATAGTTGCAGTGGTATTAAATACATTTATAATGTTGTGCAAACATCACCACCATCGATCTTTAGAACTGTTTTTCCCATTAAACATTAACTCTCAGTTGCCCCCAGACCCTGGTGATCTTGAATTTCTAACTACCTCATATAAGTGGAATCATGTAGTATTTTGGCTTGTTTCACTTAGCATAATGTCCTCAAGGTTAATCCATATCATAGCATATGTCAGGTAATATTCCATTGCATGCACGTGTTATATTTTGCTTATGCTTCTATCTGTCAGTGGACTCTTGGGTTACTTCCACATTGTAGCTGTTGTGGGTAACACGCTATGAACATGGGAGTACAAATACCTCTTTGAAATACTACTTTCAATGTTTTTGAGTATAGATCCAGAGTGCGATTTCTGGATCCTACAGTAATTCTATTTTTAATTTTTTGAGGAAACACCATACTGCTTTCCACAGTGGCTGTACCATTTTACATGCCCACCAGCAGTGCACAAAGGTTCCAGTACCTCTCCATCCTTGCCAACACTTGTTATTTTCTGGAGTTTTTTTATATAAACTATCCTAATGGGTATGACGGGGGGGCATCTCACTGTGGTTTTCATTTGCTTTTCCCCAATGGTTAGTGATACTGAGTGTCTTGCCGTGTGTTTATTGGACATTCATATATTTTCTTTGGAGAAATGCCTTTGTCCATTTTTGAATTGGGTTATTTGGTTTTTTGTATTTGAGTTTGGGGAGTTCTGTATACATTCTGAATATTAATCCCTTGCCAGATATATGACTTATAAATATCTTCTCTCATTCTGAGGGTTGCCTTATTACTCTGCTGATGATCACATTATTTCTTGCAGCTAATTTTAGAGGTGGAATGTCTTCTAGAAAGTACAGAGTGGAGAGATAATGTCAGACTTTCTAAAAGGTGGAAGATTCAGGATGACTAAGGGTGCAGGTCTAGGAGGAAGAATACAAATCCTTCAGTTGCAGAAAGAGCCCTTCACCTGACTTGGTACCTCACAGGAACGTAAAACTGAACCTGTTTCAAAACCACCTTTTCTGCACAGTGCTTCTATTGTACAGTGGGTGGTACAAATTGAGCTAACCCTACGAAATCCCTTTCCCTAGACACATCCTGCAAGGTTTCTATGACCACTAGTGGTAAAACACCAAAATGGAGCTTATTAGTCAAATCCCACTGTCAGTAGCCCCATTCCTCCTAGAGGCACTTACTGGAAGAAAGAATTTTTCCTCTGGGGTCTTGGATGTGTGTATTCGTGGTCTTACGAGTCACAGCAAGGAGAGGGAAAAATACAGGAGAAAATGAAAGTATCCACAGGAAACAGACAACTGTACAGAAACCGTGCTTGAAAACCAGCTTTGGGAGAATCTAAAAGAGACCTTATTTCTCTATGGGAAAGGAAAAAGAACGTAGTGAGCTAAGGCACCGAGATGAAGTGGCATGGGTTGCAAGAAGCCTGAGTCCCACTTTAGGCAAGTTTAGGCCTTTCTTTGGGCCTCAGTTTTCCCAAAGGGACTGAGCAGGTAGAACTGGGAGGGAGGGACTGAGCTCCCTTCCAGCCCTTGTAGTAGGGGGCAGGGGGTCGGAGGCCAACAGCCCAGGGTATCTGTCACATGTATGTCCTCATCGATGGGGAGATGTCAGGCCAGCTCTGGGTGACCCAGGAAAAGTGACAGCTCCCAGCCCAGGAGAACAGGTCCCTAATAAGGAGCCCTTCTGAGGGACAGGTGGGTGTGCGTGGGGTGGCCTCTAAATGGGGCTTTCAAAGAGAAGGTATATATGGGAGGGAGAGGAGAAGGGAGGTTCAGAAAACAAATTTAGCCTTGGAACTCCAGAGGGACTGGAGGTAATGCCCTTCGAGTGGACATGGACAGCATTCACAGCAGACCACCTCGGTGCCCAGCTCCAAGGAGGGTAACCATAATCCAAAAGGGATGGCAGAAGGCCTGACCCACATCAATTATTATATGTAATATTTCGATGCAGGGACTCAGTGCTGTTAAATTAATTGGACTAAACATCTAAAAGTCATTCTAACCATGACCTGACCACCCAATATATGCCTACCACACATGGGATATATTATTCCCTTCCCGTCTCCGCGACACAGAGAGCAAATGCCACCACCGCTAGGCCACAGGTAGTGATCCCGGCCAGGGAGATATAACAGGGCCTCAGATAAATCCCAACTAGATATGTAACAGACAGCCTCTTTTCCCTCAGCCTCATTTCTAAACCAAATTTCTTATCCTGAAAAGCTGTCCCCGGCCAGGCCAAGGAGCAAAAAAGAAAGGACTTTTAAAATTAGCACGCTAGGGTCCGGAGCTGGTAGGAAGAAGGGGATGACGAGAAAGATCTTGGAAGAGCTCCAGCTATTTTAGTCCTGCTTTTGCATTCCAGTTTGGAGATCTGCGACACTTTGATTCACAACTTAATAGTTCTTATTCAACATTGATTTAGGGGCTGACCAATCTGGGCCTAATCAGTCGGAGAAGAACTGGGTTTTTTTTGTCCAATAATGTTATATTTATGAGCCCATGAAGTGCACCGTGGCTAGAGCTCTGCCCAGAGTCAACGAAACAGAAATTTTAACATCTCCAAGCAGGGGGTGCACAGACCATTTTCTGCTCCCACTCCTGCGCTCAGGCTCAAAGCTCCACTGTACATCAGACGCTGCTGGTGTCAACTCTAAATGTCTTGTCTGTAAATCTTTAATGACTGACTGTGAACAACTATGACAGTCTCAAATGTCCGTGGTTCCAAGTGTCTGTCACTCTTTTTTTTTTCTCTTTCCGCCTCAGGCTGTAGAACTGACTAGCCGGAGGCTGGAGCGAGGGCAGCTGCTGGCTGGATATTTCACAGCTGCAGAGACCAGGGCAGCTCAGAGACACCCAGCCACGGCCGAGCAGAGTTCAGCGGGTTATCATGTGCTTCCGGCTTGATTTGTGGTTATTCTGGTTCAGTGACTGTAAAGAAATGAGCAGCCTGGCTAGACAGGAACTAGTTGAGAAGCCTGCGTGGTAGAAAGGAAATGGAGGCACTCAGATCACCAGTGTCTTTCTGCTTTTCTTTGATGGGAAAGACATTTTCCTTGTCACGCTCCCAGCAGCTGTGTGTGCTCAGCCTCCACCTCTGGTCAGCCCTGGCCCAAGTCATTTGCAAGATACCTCTGGCAACACCCCCACCCCACAGTGGGTACAAGCAGGAAATGCCCATCTCCTGCCCTGACTGCCTAATTCACCTTTGCAAGTCTCCCAACAAAGGGTTCCCCCATGGGATTTATCCTGAGGCTAAAAAAAATTATTGATAGCAACAGTACGAGATGTCTCAGAAAGGCCATAGGTACCTGATGGCTGAAGGAAGAAAACCGCAGATTCTGAATGTCAGAGGCTGAGCCCTGGGAAGGTAATCAGATCTACCTCTAAAGAGAGCGTCTTCAGTATCCTAGGAGGACTCAACCACCACTGGGTAAACCTGCAGAGGGATCATTCAGGCCCAGGACTGGCAAATTTTCTCTGAAAAAGGTCAGATAGTAAATATTTTCAGCTTTGAGGGTCACATAAGGTCACATATTCTTCTTTTTTTTAAGTGACTTAAAAATATACAAGTCATTCCTAGCTTGCGAGCTGTACAAGAACAGATCACTGCCCACAGGTTGCTGAACCCTGGCTCACATAAACTAAATTTTTTTGTATTTAAACATTTTGACCCACTCACGCTCCATGTGTGTATGTGTGTATACATTCATGTGCATGAGTGTCTGTGTGTGTGTCACCCTCAAGGGAGCAGGGTGTGGTAGAGGAGGCAGCCTGACAGTTCCAGGCAGTCCCCATTCTCTATACCTCACCTTCCTGGGCAGACATAACCCTGGAAAAACTCACTCGAGGGGAGCCAGGAAGTGCTACAGTAGAAAGAACACAGGCCTCGGGAGACATACGGTTTCCTCCCAGCTCAGCTTTGCATTTGCTGGGGGCCCCTGAGCAAATCACTTGACCTTTGTAACCCTTCCGATCTCCATCTGCCTGGTGAAGGGGGTGTCAGGCCAAATGACGTCCAAGTTCCCTCCCGTGTGATATTTCATGTAGGCATCTCAAACTCTTTGGGGAACAAAATGGAATGTAAGAGAAAGGAATGGATAAAAATCTGTTATATTCATTCACTCTAGCACAAAGCACAGCCAGATTTGAGGTGACCACCCCCATCAGAAACCCCACTTTGGGAGCAGAATGGCTGGCACAAGCCCTGCTCAGGGAGACCCAAGAGGAATGCTCTTCGGCCTGGGGGCAGCCGGCCACCCCTGTCATGATCACCACGGAAAAAAGCCATGCAGCCCACAGGCCACACCAAGAATCCGGGCAGCTGAAGGAGCCATGCCATTGTGGGCAGACACTGAGGCTCCCAGAAAACAAGCAAAGGCGAGGCCTGGAAGCTGCTGCGGAGACAGGTCGTCATGACCTTCCCTCCTGCGCCAGCACCAGACTGGCCAGCAGACAGGTCTTCATCTCTATCCAGGAGCCCAGGCATCCTTCAGGAAGCTGGAGATGTGCTCATGCACTGCCAGACTGGCCCAGGACCGCTCCCTCCATCAGCATTCATGGGATATCAGCTACATGCCTGAGTGGTGTTGGGATCCGTGGGGACAGGGTGGACAGAATATAGTGCCTTCTCTGGAAGTAATGGCTGGCCCAGAGAGTTAGCACCCTCCAGAGAGCACATGGGCAACAGTCACAGCACCGTGTGCATTTTGGAGGAAGAAGCTAGAGCTGAGAATCTTGGGGGGTGCTGTTGGCAGCCTCACCAGGGGCCTTGCACATTTACTTTATGAGAATGGTTTGAGGCCTCCAGATTCCCAGCCAGTCACATGCATGACATCAAAGGTTAGCGTCAGCCTGCTGAAACACAGGATTAAGTGGGGACCTTCTTTATAGGAGGCTCAATAGTAATGCGGTGGCAAATGCCCAGGAGCCTTGAGATTCTAAAACAGTCACCGCAGAGACCTGCAGAAATCCTTGCACTCTCTGGTTCTCTAGGCAGAGTTAGTTGTTTAAGTTAGGTGGCCTGAGGCAATGAGGGAGGAGGAAAATAAAATACAGTAGCAGCCAAGTCACCTTGTACATACAATGTGGTCAATGACGCTGACCTTAAAGGACCTGGAGAGCTACAGAGCTTCAGACCCATGGAGTGGACACAACCCTCCAGGCCTCTCTCATGCCTTTCCTGCACCCCGCCCTGTCTTCTCCTCCTAGCACCCCCTTCTCTCTCTCCCATCCCGGGTTGGGATGATGAGTTTCCTTGTTTTCAAGTTTCCTGTTCCAGTTTTCTGACATTTTTCATTTTTCAGAGACCTATTCAGAGACCAAATTTACTGCCACCCCGGGGGAGAACCACCAGCCAAAGGCAGCTCAGCAGGCCCAGGGTTTTCACCTCTTCCTGAAAGAGAGAAGTTCAAGGTGAGAGTCACAGCCCTAGAGAGAGCAGAACCAGTCTCTCATTGACCAGCTACATGACCATAGGCCAGTCACTTGACCTCTTTGTGCCTCAGTTTCCTGTTCGGTGAAATGGGGGTTATAAGCTCTAGCTCCCTACCTCACTTACAAGGTTGCTGTGAGAAATGAAGGAGATTCTGTATACTGAGCACACAGCACAGGTCACATACCTGATAGAACACAATAAATCTTAGCTCAGATTTTTTGTGGGGGGAGGGAGGTAAAGGAAGATGGCTGAGAGCCAGTCCTAGGGACGTATATTGCTATGGTTTGAATTTTTGTGTCCCTCAAAAATTCATATGTTAGAAGCTAAGACCCAATGTGATAGTATTAAGAGGTGGGGCCTTTGGGGACATGATTAGGTCAAGAGGGCCCTACCCTTATAAAAAGGCTAAGGGAACCAGCAAGGCCTTGTTGCCTTTAGCCCCTTCCACCACGTGCTTCCATCTTGGAAGCAGAGAGCAGACCTTCACGAAACACGGAACTTGACAGTGCCTTGATAGTAGACTTCCCAACCTCCAGAACTGTGAGAAAATATATATATATATATATTTTTTTTTTTTTTTTCAGAGACAGAGTCTCACTTTGTCACCCTCAGTAGAGTGCTTTGGCATCACAGCTCGCATCAACCTCCAGCTCTTGGGCTTAAGTGATTCTCTTGCCTCAGTCTTCTGAGCAGCTGGGACTACAGGCGCCCACCACAATGCCCGACTATTTTTTTGTTAAAGTTTGCCCAGGGCCGGGATCAAACCTGCCACCCTCGGTAAATGGGGCCGGCACCCTACTCACTGAGCCACAGGCGCTGCCCTTAAACTATGTCACCCTCAGTAGAGTGCTGTGGTGTAACAGCTCACAGAAACCTCAAACTCTTGGGCTTAAGCTATTCTGTTGCCTCAGCCTCCCAAGTAGCTGGGACTACAGGCACCTGCCACAACACCCAGCAATTTTTTTTGTTGCAGTTGTTTAGCTGGCCTGGGCTGGGTTCAAACCCGCCACCCTCGGTGTATATGGCTGGCACCGTAACCATTGTGCTATGGGTGCTGGCCAAAATAAATTATTTTTGTTTATAAGTTGCCTAGTTTCAAGTATTTTGTTATGGCAGAACAAATAGACTAAGATTTATGTGTTATGGACAGGTTGGCTCTCTGTCTCCCACAGCAACAATGCACACTGGCTAATCTGCCCTTTCCAGGACCTAATAGCCTACCAAGAAGGCTCAGAAACCCAACCCAGGCTGGGAGTGGTGGCTCAGGCCTTCATTCCCAACACTTTGGGAGGCTAAGGTTGGAGGATCACTTGAGCCCAGGAGTAAATCAAGGATGCAGTGAGCTATGATGACACCACTGCACTCCAGCCTGGGCAACAGAGCGAGACCAGACACTGTCTCAAAAAAGAGAGAGAGAGAAGTGAGAGAAACTCAACCAGTTTACACTCTCACACTCCGGGCCTGTCTCCCATAGTGTGCTCTCAACTGCGGAGTGGCATAGATGGAGAAAGCCAGGGGGCTGTGTCCACCCAGGGCTCTCTGTGGCTGGGTGCAGAGGGTCAAGCCCCCCCCCCCGCAGGCATTGCCCTGCATGGTGCCCTTTTTTCCTGCTTCCATGGCTGCTGAAGCCCCTTCTCTGAAAGCTGCTTTCTTTAGACATACCACTGCTTTGACTCACTGCTCTGCTTGCGCTGACCACTGCCTGTCAGCTGTCAGCTGCATTCCCAACCTTATTTGCCCTGCTCTGGCATAGAAGGCTGAGCTTCCACAAACGGCATTACCCAGACTCCCTCCAACAGGCTTCCAGTTGAAAAGGAGGCACTGACAAGAGATTGGATCCTCCCTTCTGGTCTATGGTGGGGTCTCAGGCAATTGTGACAACCTTAGTGACATCCAACGGTGACAGTGGCAGTGGCTGCAGTACCAGGGGCTGTGGCCTGCAATGTTGCTCCGGGATTCCTGCTGAAGCAGCTCACGTCTACAGCCCTGACTTGGATTCACACCGCCCGGTGTTCCAGGGAAACTCCCCATTAGCTGCTCCAGCTCCAGGCTGGTGTTGCTTCCCTTACCCTGGGGTCTTTGGGAACTGATCTTACGTTCATTGCTCCTCCAGCCCTTCCAGCACCCTTGTGTCTGGTTCCTGGATTACATTCTCTTGGTGTGAAAACCTAGAGGGCTTCGTTTTGCTGACCAGACTGTGACTTATACACCATTTAAGTGATCACCCACAATCCGTCACTTCAGGGTGGTTTTGCATATCTCTGTTCTGGCCTGTTTTTAAAAATTTACCTGCAAGAGAGGTTTGTTTTTATCCCCCCCCCCTTTTTGCAAGTTCTTCAATGGAGCTACTCCTAGACCCCAGTGTTGCTCCTGCCATTCATTCACGTCCCCTTTTTGAATCTTGATAAAACCACAGCAATACTGAAAAACGAAGTTAGGAGTATAGGCCCTGGGACTGGCCATCCTACCTCTAGGAATTTACTCTAACAACATAATTACCAAAAAACAAAAACATGTGTGCTTAGATATATCATTGCAACATTGCTTATGATAGTGAAGAAGTGGAGGTATAGATAGATAATTTTTATCTATTTTGCTTCATATATAACAAGGTAGATTTTGCTTCATATAACATTTCTTTAAAATGGAAAGATCTCATTATTTCCTACCAAGATTTGTTTTAAAAAACAGGTTACAGAGCATCAGGCAGACTGTGATCACAGTTAAAATTGCTCACGTATGTAGACACTCATGTGCCAAAGAGTAGTTGCCAAAACATTGACAGTGTTTATCTCTTGTGGGTAAACGTTGGGGTGGATTATTCACAACTACCTAGATGGGTTCTGGCCAAAGGGTTCAATCACTACTTCTGTATTTAAGATTTATATACCAGCTGCTCTTTGTTCGTGATTTAGTTTTTGTTGTTGTTTTTAATCTAATGTAAAAGAAGTCAGTTAAAATCAGAATAAAAGACTGTTCAGATGAACAAATGAGTAAAAACCGAGTGCTTCCACTTGCTGCAATCGAATGCCAATTCAGCTGCTTCTTCAGCTAAAGAACAGACCAAAGGGCTGTCCTTCGGGCTATGGATTCTCTTTCTGAAGAAAAAGAGACTTAGTCCCTCAGAAGGAAGAGCAGCTCAGATCAGTATATAACCCCCACACCACTGGGGCTGCTTCCTAACCATACAGGATTCAGGAGAGAAGAAGCAACAGTAGCCCAATAACCATAAACGGGCATTTGGACAGTGCCTCTGAGTGCCAAACCCCACCACATCCATGTCTGATTCCCATCAGCTGTGGTAGAGCAGCAGCATCTCCATTTGATTCCGGGAGAGTAAAGACCAGAGGGGTTAAACAAGATTTACAAGAAGCCTTTCACCACTCCCTGCTGCTTTCCTCCACCCCCTTCAAATTACACACTGGAAGGGTTGATAATCCCTCTGTGTGTGAGACATGAGGCTGGGAGCTCCTGGAGGGCAGGGACCTTATATCCTATTCATCCTTGTATCCCCTGAGGCACCGGCATTGCAGCACTCAGTAAATGTTTGTTGAATTGGATTGAATTAAAACTTCTTTAGAAGTAAGTGGGTGGCTAGAACTAACACTCTGTCTTTTTAAAAAAAAATCCCCAAGTGATGCACTAAAAGTTTTAGCTAGAGGTTCAGGGATCCAGGCAGCTGTGGGGCACGAAGACACACAGAAGTTCCTGGGGAACAGTGGCAGCCAGAATCCCAGAGCAGACAACCCTCATAACTCACTTGCTATTCAAAGTGTGTCTTGGGCCAGTAACATCAGCAGCTCCCTGGAGCTGATTAGAAATGCTGAGTCTCAGGCCCCACCCAGAGCTACAGAATGGAGTCTACATTTTTGCTAGCTCTCCATGTAATTCCTGCACATCAGCATCTGAGAGGCACTAGAAGTCCAGGCACCTGCTGAGACCAGGCTGCCACCAGCCCCAGCATACCAGGCATGAGTGCTGCAAATGCGCCTAGATGGAATTTTATTATGTGCAGTGTGGCTTTATTCTTGGTTAGCTTCTGGAAAAAGAGAAGCATATTTGCTTCTGGCAAATAAACATACTTTATTAAAATTCTAATTTAAATAGGAAGGTGAGAGGAGCCCTGAGCCATTACGGAAAGCCAGGTCCTGGACAGCATGGGTTATCCCAAATCTTTGAGATTCTGCATAGGTCAGCAGATCTCAGGCAGGGGACATTTTTGGTTATCACAACAGGAGAAGGTAGTGACACTGGCAGGGCACTCTGTAACTCGGCTTCCCCTTGGGTCCAGACTTACCAAATTCAGAGAGATCTAGAAGTTTTAGAAAGGAATTAGAAGCTTGTTCTTTACAAGTATGAGAAAAGTTGAAATAAGACTCAGAGAGTAAAGGAGTGCTGGGACAAGCAACAAAGAGCAGAAAGGAAAGGGCCAGCCAAGGAAGAAATGTGGTGCAGAGAGCTGAGGGTCTAGAAATTGGATATAAACATTTTATTTGTTACACAAAATACTTCTTGTTCATAAAAAAGACTTAAATCACCAGAGGAAGAACATCTAAAAAAAGAAGAAAGAAAATGAACAACCAAAAAAAGTACTTCAAACGAAGAATGAACAAGCAAGCTGAAATTAAAAAGAAAAAAATTTTTTTTAAATAAAAAAGACTTAAATACCCCCCTTTTCCAAACACACCAGTTTTTTTTTTAACTTCTCCATTTTTTCAAACTTCTTGAAATGTGGTATAAAGAGAAAAAAAATCTATTTTTCCAAAAAACAAAAGTTTTTGTGGTTTTTTTTTAAAGAAACTCGCGAAGGTCGCCTGAGATGGATAGCCATCGATCAACACCTCAAGTGAGGAAAGCCGGAGCTGCCCCAGCTCCCTCCTCCTACTCGGAGGTCGGGGGAGTGGGCTGGGAAAGGCTCTCGGAGCGGCTCCCTCTGGGTCCCCCGCCGTCTCCAGGGCCAGGAGGGACGGGAGAGCGGGCAGCAGTGAGAGCCCCGTGGTTAGTTTCAGACTGAAACGCGCGAGCCCGAGCCTAGGCTGAGCTCTTCTGGGCGTGCTTGGCCCTTAGGGGAAGGATAGGCGGGATGCCTGGTCCGCTCAGGGACTCCCTCGTCCCGGGGTCGCCCAGCCTCGCCACGCTCCATTAATTGGCATCCGGGGTGTCCGGAAGGGGCTGAGGCTGGGGCCCCAGGGACGAGGCCAGTTTGGTGAGGGCCCTCGCTATGACGTCCAGGTGGCCGTTCATCGTCCGCAGCTCCACCAGGATGTCCCCGACGTTGGCCTCCAGGCTCGCGGCGGCGGCAGGCAGGACGCGGGGTGGCGGTGAGGCGCCCGGATCCTTCGCGCCCTGCTCCCTGCCGGCTGCGCGGCCCCTTTCCCGGCCCTGGACGGGCGCCAGGACGGGCGGCGGCCGCTCCCGCTCATCCCCCCGAGCGCCGGGAGAGGAGGCCGCGGGGCAGCCGGGGAGCCAGTCGACCAGGCGCGGGGCGGCCTCCGGGGAGGAGGCGACGACCGAGTAAAGGCCTGCACGGCGCGGGGCGCCGGGGCCGGGGGGCGCGGCTGCCGGGAGCGGGGGCAGCACCGCGGGGCCCGGGGAAAAGGCCGGCGCCTCGCAGGAGGAGGAGGGAGACGGCAGGGCCGCAGTGGAGGGGCCAGGCTCCTCCGAGGAGAGGAACAAGGTGGTCGAAGACTGGGAGTCCAAGGTGCTGGGCTCTGAATCTGCGAAGGGAGAAAGGAGAAAGGGTCACTCAGATATTCGTGACCGTCTGCGTGCCCAGCTGCGAGCTAGGTACTTAGGGAAATGAGTAAGAAGGTGGAACTTTATTTCCTACCCCTCGGAGCTGGCGATCTAGTAAGGAAGAGTGCGTTAGATAAGCGGTTAATGTCTCAAGAACAGAGCCGGGAGGTTGGTGTGGAGCTCAGAAACGGGGGAAGAGCAGACCAGGGAGCCCAAGGAGGCGTCGGGGGACGGGCGTTCCCCTGGCTCCTAAAAGGTGGCGTCGGCACGAGACAGGTGGAGTTCCAGGCAGGGGTGACGACAGGGGCAGCAGGTGAAGACTGTGACAAGAGGGCCCTTCCCCGATTCTCAGAAGCAGAACTGTGTAAGCAGAGGACCTTCCCTTGACCAGCAGAGCCAGGCTCTCGGGCCGAGGAAGGAGAGTTCAGGGCCAGGAGCCTGAAGACCTCAGCGCTGATTCTTGCTCTGCCAGAACATGCCACGGGACCTTGAGCAAGACCTGGTCCTCTGTGGGGATTGGTTTAATCTGTGCAACTCTGCAAGAAGGTTGGGCCCAGGGACCGCTGGGATCTTTCAGGATTGATCAATCTGCCTTCAAAAGTCTTTAGCTTAAAGCTCTGATCTAAGTTGACAGTGGGCAGCACTTAAAGACCTGGAAGCACTTTTCAATTCTAACTTCCTTAGTTCTCCCCTAATCCCTGTGCCTCCTGAGAGAAAGTGGGCGGTGGCTCTTTATTTCTGGGTATGGTAACAAGGTTTACCAACCCCACCTCAGATCAAAGGCTCCACATTAACGCAAACCACCTTAACCCAGTTATCCCAGCCACCCTAGTCTACGCCTTTGTGTAGATGGTCCACGTTCACCCTGGAAGCCCTTCTAAGGCTTACTGGAGCTAAGTCTCTGAGGCTTCTCTCCCAGTTCCAGTTAGAGTCTGTCTGGGTGCCCACCCTGATGCCCTGCCCTCTGAGCTTTTCAAAGGCAGAACTTGCTGGGAGTACTTCAGTTCATTATCTTGGGGACGGTGACATGATGCAAGAGCCAGTGAGTAAACAGGTGCCCCTCTGCACGTGGAGGTGTGTGCTGTCATCCTTATCAACGGGGAGCTGTTCCTTCCTCTGGAGTTTGGCTGAGACTCAGAGAAGACCTCGTCATCCCGTGAGAACTTGCTCCCTCATCCCCCTTGACTTAAGTGCCCAATAGTGTTCTCACAGAGCTCACAAGCCCCAGATGTTCTGATGTCCAATTTGTGTGGTAATTATGTCTGAAGGGACCAGAGAGTCAATTCTACAGGTGACAATAGTTGAAGAGAAGCCACCAATGTGCCTGTGAACTTCTCTGATAATTTTTTTTTTGAGAGTCTCATTTTTGTCACCCTGGGTAGAGTGCCGTGGCATCACAGCTCACAGCAACCTCAAACTCTGGGCTCAAGCTATTCTCTTGCCTCAGCCTCCCAAGTAGCTGGGATTACAGGTGTCTGCCACAACGCTCAGCTATTTTTAGAGACGAGGTCTTGCTCCATCTTAGGCTGGTCTCGAACTGGAAAACTGGGGCAATCCACCCGCATTGGCCTCCCAGTGTGCTGGGACTACAGGAGTGAGCCACTGTGCCTAGCCTTTCTGATAAGAAATTTCATGGGTACTTTCTGCAGTTGGCTTTCACAGAACTGCCTCCCTCCACCAAAACTAAATTTCCCCAGGTTTCTGTGATTATCTTCTTTTGTAAACCAAGGATCATGGGCACTTCTAAGAACCTAACTACTGTGAGTTGACAATGATAAAAGAGAGACTACACAAGCTGCTCTGATTTTACTTAAGATGGCAATGATCTTCACAAATCCAACTCTTGCAGCAGATAAGAGACCTCTACATAAAATCAAATAGAACTCTACTGTGTAAAATGAAACCGAAGCAAGCGCACAGAATGTTCTAGGCCAGGAGCAAACTGGATGCCTAATATGATCAGGAAGATAGTAATAGCAATGATTTTGATGACTTCTCTGGGCTGCAGGGTGTATAGAGAGGTAACCTTTACTGACATTAACCTCATAGGCTCCAGCAAAACCTTGACCAAAAGATCACTGGTTAAGTGGAGGTGAAGAGGTCTTACAGAGGAAAACCATTCACTGTTCCAGCAAAAACTTCAGAACACATCAAAAAGCTGTCAGGACTCAACCCAACCGGACTGGTGAACAGAATTGAAAAACAGAGCACCTTTTTAACAAGTACATCACCTCCTAGAACTTTCTCTTGGCTGTCAGAAAACTTGGTTTCAGCTCTAGCTCAGCTAAAATCTGCACTAAATGATTTGCAGGTCTTTTCCATCCAAGCAATTGCTCATTTTATCCAAGATTTGGTACATGAGTTTCTTAAATCAATGACATCATTTTTATACATCTGTGGGGATTTCTACAAAATAGTATCAGGGTCTGCTGTACAAACACTGCTCCATGTGGAGGCTGGGGACTATCAGATCCACAGGGTTGAGTTCATGAGACTCATTTATCCCTCCCTCACCCCCTCATATGGTCTCTTACCGTTAGCCTATTTTGCTAGTCTCTTGAGCAGTATGACCACCTGATGTTGTATGTACATTTTTTGTTAGCTAGAATGTAAGCCCAGTGAAAACAGGAACATCGTTTACTTCATTCTCTGCTATATCACCAGGACCTAAGTAGTGCCTGGCATATAGTAGATGCTCAGTAAATAGTTGCTGGCTAAATGCATATAATCATTATCAGTGCAGAAACACACCTTCACATGCAATAAACTGGCCCTGCTGCATGTTGTTTACCCAATCTGTGCTCCAGTGGTGTATGGTTCCCATGCAACATTTGGGATAGACTAAAAAAAATCCCTTATTTTTCTGATATTCACATTATACCATGCACCTGCGTTCTATTTGGCAATCTCATGGGAGGTCAACATTTCATCTTGCCTATTTCATAGATGAGGAGACTAAAGCAAAGATGAATTAAGTGTTTTCACAGAATTTCAGAATTAGAAGGAATCTTTGCTGTTTGGATTAACTGCTTAAAATGTGGAAATAAAGTCCAGTGAGAGAAATGGACTTGCCATTTAGTGACACACTGAGGAAGAACTCAAAGCAAACAGAGCCTCCTGTCCCCTCTTTATCCCTTTAGGCTCTTAATTGTTCAGTCCCAAAACAAATATATGCGCACTAAGGACCTACTGTGTGCCACCAGGTACTGACCCAAGCTCCCAGACAGAATCCCTGTGTGAAAGATCACACCCGACCATGGGCTCTCTGTTCTCCCAGATAATGGGAGAGCACATGGGTCCAGTCCTCGGTGTCAGGGTGTCCCTTGGTGCATACCAAAGCTAGGCTGGCAGTTCAGTTTGGGACAGAAACCCAAAAGAGCTGCACTGCAGATGCCCGCCAGCTAGTCCATCAGCACTGATTTGCTCATAGAGCTTTGAGCCTCACTCTCAGGAAGGCGGACTAGAGGCTGGGGCATGAACTGCTGTCACCCACCAGAGCACTCCTCCCTCTCCCCGTTGTTCCCTCATCTACGTACACACACACACACACATGATCATTTGGGGGGAGATTTAACTAAATTTAAGTGATTCTGGTTGCTATTCCAAGCCTAAAAATATCTTTCCAAAAGATGCTTTTCAAAAAGTAGATATGTATATAACAAGCATTTGAGAAGTGCTCAGTCTGTCTAGAAAGAAAAGAACTGCAAATAAAATAATAACGAATCACTATTTTTCACTCATAAAATTTTCAAAGTATTGTCAGGCTAACACTCATTGCAGGCAAGGTTGTCAGGAGAGAGGCGTTCTAGTACACTATTTGTGGTCAAGTACATCAAGTACAGCCTCTCCTGGAAAGCAACTTAAAAACACATGCCCTGGGTGGCGCCTGTGGCTCAGTGAGTAGGGCGCCGGCCCCATATGCTGAGGGTGGCGGGTTCAAACCCAGCCCCGGCCAAACTGCAACAAAAAAATAGCCGGGCACTGTGGCGGGCGCCTGTAGTCCCAGCTGCTCGGGAGGCTGAGGCAAGAGAATCACGTAAGCCCAAGAGTTAGAGGTTGCTGTGAGCCGTGTGACGCCACGGCACTCTACCCGAGGGCGGTACAGTGAGACTCTGTCTCTACAAAAAAAAAAAAACACATGCCCTACTGCTTAGTGACAGAAACTACCAAATCACATCATGCAGATGCGATGGGATTATTCTTCCCTGAATTTTCACAGTGATCAAGCACAGGTATGTCTTCCTTCATCACTGACCTTTAGCGGAAAATGCTACTACCAAGGCCAGGGTCAAGGTCTTCTAACCACTTTCTTTTCAGCCTTTTTGCTGAATTGAGCTGAATCATATCTTGGTCGGCAATTATACGACTTGAAAAGCCAAACTAATTTTTACCTTTTTTATACCCATTTGGCATTCTCTATTGCCCACCACTGACACCAGTGTGGCTAGCTCTCGGGGACCTGCAATTTATTTGCAAATAAATCAGGTCATCTTCCTAAAACCTGCTCCTTTCACTATCTTCCTTTTCTCAGTAAATGTCCTTCCATTTGTGTAGCCAAACACCCAACTAATGCTTGACCCTTCTTTTTCTCTCCCTAAGCCCCACACCCAACCTGCCAGCAATGGTCCCTTCTGCCTTTAAAGTATACCCAGCGTCTAACCACTTTTCTGCCCGGGCAGTGGCCCAGCTATTGGGTCTCCCAAGTTGGAGGCCAGTGTTTTCTTCACCCTACAGCCTGTTAGGTGTGAATGAGTTGGTTAGAATTGTCCCTCTGTTCTATGCATCTCCCAAACTCTCTCAGCCACTCCCTTCCACTTACCCCAAGAAAATCCTTTGCCTAAGCCTTTTTTATTGCATTTTAGGTAATAGGTAAATTCGTTCATTGATTAATTCAACAAATATTTATTGAGCACTTACAATGTGCCAGGCAGGATACTAAATAGTATACAAAACCAGACCTAAACCCTCATCATGGGGGCAATAAACGATTCCACACGACAAACCATAACAATAACACAATCTAAACTAAACACACAAGGGGGAATAAAAACTCTGAATCAGAGAGTTTGACCTCATCTAGGAAGGCTCCCAGAGGGAATTCTACGTAAGCAGAGTTCTGAAGGATTTGGAATTAAACAGGAAGGGAGGACAGAACATTGAGGCAGAAACAGGGCCTGTAGCAGAAGGGAGTGCTGCAAATATGTGGGGCTCCTGAACAAAAGCAGTGTAACAGGAGTGGAGAGAGCCATAGGAAGGAAGCATGAAGTGCAGTGAGGCTCAAGAGAAGAGTAGAATGTGATATACTCTGCCATTTGCCGCCTGATATCCATTCTCCCCTCTTCCTCCTTTCTAACTGGGCCATCACCACTAAGAATAAAGATTACATTTTCTAGACTTCCTTTCAGCTAGCTGTAGCCATGTGACTACATTTTGCACCGAAGGATGCAAGTAGAAGTGCTGCGTACATGTTTGGATGGCCTGGGATTTGCTTGCAATGGCCAGAGCTCAAGCAGCCTTATTGGACTACAAGGAAAACCACTAACTGAAAAAGACATAGCAGAAAACTCAAGTAGCTTGAGTCCTCTATGACTTTAAGGAGTTGTGTTAATCCTGGATGGTTCAACTGCAGACTCTTCCTAGGAGAAACTAAAGTCATATTTATTCAAGCCCCTGTGAACTTGGGTTTTCTGTCACTCACAGCCAAACCCACTTATGATATACATGGCCTTGTTGGACTTGTTAAGGGGTTTTGCCTTTATCCTAAGAGCATTGAAACTTAAAAAGTTTTAAGCTTAAGAATGTGTGTGTAGGGCAGCGCCTGTGGCTTAGTTAGTATAGTGTCAGCCCCATATACCAAGGGTGTTGAGTTCGAACAAAAAAATAGCCGGGCGTTGTGGCAAGCGCCTGTAGTTCCAGCTACTAGGGAGGCTGAGACAAGAGAATCACCTAAGCCCAAAAGTTGAAGGTTGCTGTGAGCTGTGATGCCACAGCACTTTACCAAGGGCAACAAAGTGAGACTTTGTCTCTTAAAAAAATAAAGAAGAAGAAGAAGAATGTGTGTGTATACATCTGTGATGATCAGTTTTGTATTTTGAAAAGTTCGCCTGTCTGCTGGTGGCAGGGTAGAGGAGTGGAATGGGGAAGACAGGGTAGACAGAGCAGGAACAGTTAGGAGGTTGCAGCTGCAGGTAAGAAATCCTATGTACTCAATTTTGATATGAGGACAATTAATGACAATTATGGTTATGGGGGGGAAACAGAAAGAGGGAAGGAGGGAGGTGGGTGGGGCCTTGGTGTGTGTTACACTTTATGGGGGCAAGACATGATTGCAAGAGGGACTTTACCTAACAATTGCAATCAGTGTAACCTGGCTTATTGTACCCTCAATGAATCCCCAACAATAAAAAAAAAAAAAAAAGAAATTACAAAATGACAGTGGCTTTTGCTAGTGTTGCTGGGTTTGGCTCTGGAGATGCAGATAAGTAGACAGATTCTAGAGACAGCTGGACTGTGGAACTGAGAGGACTTGCTCCTGGCAGTGATGTGGGGGGAGGGAAGAAGGCATCAGAGAAATGGGTGCCCTACCTGACTATTGCTCTAGTGTAAGTTTCCAGAAATCCTGCCCCAGAAGGGGAACTTTCCCTTTCTTGTTCTCTGGAGTCTGGGTGGCCCCTTCCCAGCCCGCGCCCAGCCCTCCAGCATAGCTCAGCTCTGACACACCTCACCAGAGGCAGCCCTTGGAAGCATTTTCCCAGGAACCTGGAGGGAGGCGAAGAAACTCTGCAGCCTTGGGGAACTAGCAGAGAAGGGGTCTGGGAAGAGAGGACGAGACTTGTCTGCAGGACAAGCAACATCTCTCAGCACTGCAGCCAGGCCCTTGCCTTTGATGGCCCAGACTTGGCCGGATTGCTGGCTGCTCCCTTCAGAGCCACCGGCATACAGAAGGGAGGGCCAAGTGTCTGATGAACTCAGCCCAATGATATGCACTTCTTTTATTTTCCAGGAACGTCATGAGACCCACAGGGCAATCTTCTGGTTTTAAGACCTGGTGAGTCAAGTCTGCAAATACCTCTGACTCAATCTGATCCCAAGTTCTCACCAGGCATCCCCTAGGAACGTGGCTGCTCAGGAGAGCTGGAACAGCCAACCTCTGCAGGGGAGAAGGGAGGTTGGTTTCTCTGGTTTGGGGTTTAGGGAGGGAGGAGGTAAGAAGCGCTGGCTGCAGTAAAGACAACAGGACTCTTGACTTGACAATGACCATGCTCACAGTAAGAACAGACAACTATTGAGTATCTTTTAACTCCAAGCCATGCCTTCTCTTTTCTAATCTTTATGGAAAACTATGAGCGACTCTGTTACTAATGCCATCTTACCATTGAGGAAACCAGGCCTCAGCAATGTTAGGTAGCTGGACGCTGGCACAAAGTCGGAATATGAACCAAGGCAGCTGATGCCAAAGGCTATTCCATGTGAAGGAAGTTGTATGCTTTACAGAACACTTTGCAGGCATGGGAGGAGGGCTGAGAAGGAAGGCTACATGTGTGGAGGGTCTGCTATTCCCCAGACCAGTGATTGATTTTCAACCGGTGTGCCATAGCACACTGGTATGCCGTGAGAGGATCTTAGGTGTGCCACAAAATTTTTCAAAGGTCATTAATTCAATTATTTTTAAAAAGAATTCAAAGCACAGTAGTATATTCTTCTCTTTCTTTCTTTTTTTCCTTTCTTTTTTTTTTACTCTTTTTTTTTTTTTTACTCTTTTATTAGTCAACATAATTTAGGTGTGCTGTGGAAGTTTAACTATAGGTTCAAGTGTGCCAAGAGAGAAAAAATATTGAAAAACACTGCCCTAGACCAGTTATCTTCCACACTGACTGCACCTTAAAATCACCTGGGGAAGTTTCTGAACACTATTAATTCCCCTAACCGATCAGTATGGGAGGTGGGGGCAGGCACTCTAGGTTTTAAAAGCTCCCAGGTCAGCTGCTCAATAGAAGAAATTTCCATGTTTTCTTATTTAATGACCCTATACTCATTTTCAAATGGAGAAACTGAGGCTCACAGAGTTTGGATGGCCTGGACAAAGGCCGAGGCTGACAAGACCACCCTCATGAACTGCATCTGTATGATTTCACCTCCTTGGTGATTCCATTCCCTCTCAGACATGTGTCTGGGTCTCTGCTATTTCATAAGTATGTAAATTTTTAAAAATAAATTTCTTTAGCAATTTCTATTTCTTTTGTTCAAGTTCAAGTGCTGTTCTAGCCAGCTGCCTAACAGTTTTCACTCTGTGCGTCCCACTGAGTGGGGTGGGCTGGCCCAGAAGCTGTGAAAAACATGGCCTTGGTTTCACCCAGACTCTGCTAAGGCCCAGGGGCCAGGACCTCTGAAGAGACACCCAGGAGGCCTGGCCAGCATGTGCCTTCCGACTCTTCCAGATGGAATACTGCCCATCCCCTTTAGCCTCAGTCCCTAAGTGGCCCCCATCTGAGGGCTAGAAGGCCCAGCCTTGGAGAAATCTCTGGTCTCTAGGTCCAATGGTGTTGGCAACTTGCCAGGAGTGACACTGGAAAAGTCATCACCTGTTTACTTCTGTATGAATGAATCATTCTGCCTCTAATTAGCCAAGGGTTGAGCTAATGAGCAGAAGCCTTCCTCATCAGTCAAGCAGAGTCACTAGAAGGGGAGAAGGACCACAAAGACTGATTGAAGCAGCCAAAGGCACTGCTGCTGTTCAAAGAGCACCTTAAAAGAAGGGAAGATGAAGTGAAACAGATGCCTGCAAACCCGTGTCCACAGCAGCTTTTTTCACAATAGGCAAAAGGTGGAAGTGTCCCTTGATGAATGGAAAGGATGGAAAAAATGTGGTACGTCCATACAATGGAATGTTACTCAGTTTTTAAGAGGAAGGAAATTTTTAAAAAAACTTTTCAGGTTAATGTGAGGGGAAAGGAAGGAAATTCTGATACATGCTACAAGATGAATAAACCTTGAAGACATTATGCCAAGTGCTATAAACCAGTCACAAAAGCCAGTACACAACATATCGTAAGATTCCTCTTAGATGAAGTTCCTGGAGAAGTCAAATTCATAGAGGCAGAAAGTAGAGTGGTGGTTGCTAAGGCTGGGGGAAGAGGGAATGGGGAGTTAGTGCTTAAGGGGACAGAGTTCCAATTGGGAAGGATGAGGAAGTTCTGGAAATGGACAGTGGTGATGGTTGCACAACAATGTGAATGTACTTAATGCCACAGAACTGTATACTTTAAAATGGCTAAAATGGTAAGTTTTGGCAAAATATTAAAATGTGTATATACTTTACCACAATAAAAAAGGGAGGGGGAGGTGTGACACCTTAATCCATGATTTTGTCCAAGCTCTTGAAAGAAGATCTATTAATACATATGGTGTTTCCATAAATGTCCATAAAATGAGAATGGGATGAGCTAATCAAATAAATTGCTATTGAGGACATTATAGGTCAGGTGTGGGTAAAACACGCCAGGAAGCCCCAGAAGATGGACATTACTTGCCCAGTCCTGGACCCTAAACATTAATGCTTCCTCAAAGATGTCTCTTTCTCAGTAATCAGGGTTAAAAATTCTACTAAAATAGTTTTGTGGAAACTGTGTGGACACAGTTTGGAAGAAAGTAAAGTCTAGAGAATGAACTTTTATAACCACTTTTAGATCCATTCTGAATTCATAATCAAAGTTATTGCAACCCTCCAAGCATTTCACAGCCACACTGGGGATCCTTGGGGTCATGCAGACCCACTGGCACGACTGGACACAATACAAGGTGGGAATTGTTTCAGTTAAAAGGCCCCAGGTTCCTCAGCCAGACTTCTAGCCATGGCCCCACTTTCTTGTTCTGTGTGCTCCAACTATACCTTGAAGGTCCCTGCACATTCTCACCTCAGGGCCTTTGCACTTGCTGTTTGCTGTGTGTGGAATGCTCCTCCCTTGTATATCTGTAGGGCTTGATCCCTCATCTCCTTCAGCCTTTGCTGAAAATCACCATCTCCAGTGTCCTCTTCTGGGCACTCCCACCCTACCACATCAGCTTGTGTCCCTCTTGCCCTGGGTAGCAGATGCTGTCACTATCCCACTCATACCCCTGGGCACTGCAGGTGGAGGTAACTGTATGTGCAAATGCATGAGGTTTAAAGATTGTGGTCTCAAAGACAGTTTGCAATAGCTGCAATGCAGGGCAAAGCGGGCTGCGGGACTTCATGGAATGGCTTAAAAAGTAGTAAAGACAGAAAGTTGAGGGAGCTTGTCTAATAAGGCAGGGAATTTGAATTTTAGCAGGCAATGGGGAACCACCAAAGGGTTTTAAGTAGGAAAGTAATAGATTTGATTCGCCTTTTTAAAAGATTACTCTGGCAGCCAGTGGAGTGGAGGCTGAACTAAGGGTAATGGGACCAAATGTCAAAGTAATATCCCAAACCCTGGATGAGCTCAAATGATGTTACAGCAGAAGGGAGCATAGGAGTGAAGTCCAGCTGACCAGTATTAGAAGCAACTTTTTTTTCTAGGAATAGATAAAATTTCAGCAAAAAGAAACTTTCCTGTCACTCTTTATGACAATACTGTGAATGTTGGCTCCTGCCCTGGTGCAAGTTGGCCACTGTTGGTCTTTCATGCATCACCATTCAATAAAAGTAAGCGTGGGTTTTATGGGATTGTTTGCCAAGCCTGGAGCCAAGCTTTTCTACTCACTTAGGCAGGGCCACTCTGCCAATTCCTAAATTGGCTGTTTTTACATATAGGGTGTGAAAGATATCTCTACACATGTCTAGGAACACACCCATTTGGAAGGAAACATACGTGACTATATATAATATCTTTATGCGAGTTTTTAAAAAGATGTTTATACAACCTGCATATTCTTTGGCAGGAATATTTTTGTAAAATGGAGAAAGGGAGAGACAGAACAATAAAGCTATTCCTACAGCATAACTGACTTTGGCTCATGAGGCAAAATTCAAAATAGATTATATTCTTTCCCAATGCCTCCAGGGTTGAATGGTTCCCAAGTCAACCCATTTAATTCTTCCTCCTAGAGGGTCACTCACCTTTGAACTTCATTTGCTAAAACTACTCTTAAAATATAACAATGATCAATGGCATAGTCCAGACCCTGTAAAGTCCAGGTTCCTTGCCCCCGGAGGAAGAGCTCACCAAAGGGGCCATCTTGCTTGTAAAATGCAGACTACTTGAAGAACTTGATGGAAAGAGCTGGGTTGTAAAAAATGGCATTTTGGCTTTAATAAGGCTAGGAAGCCCCCAGGGGGGCCAGCTGGGTAGTCTGAACCAACCCAAGAATATTAGAACCCTGGGGTCACATGGAGCCAGGGCGGACGCCACCAGGAGTGCGGGGAGCAGAGATAGTCTGGCGGGGGGCTGGGAGAACAACTGGAGCCCCACATTGCCAGCTCAGATGTGAGTCAACGGGAGGAGAGGAAGGTGGCCCGGACGGGCGGGAGCCAGTCCACAGGGGGCTCAAGTGGACCCTCTTCACACCACGGGCTCCAGGTCTGCGGAGGTGGGGCCGGAGGGCAGGTGCGGCAGATGTGCAGACCCACGTCCTCTCACCACCAGGACAGAAGCAGCAGCCACCTTGGTTTATTTGACGGTGAACCCTATCCAAGCCCTTGACCCACACTGAGTAAGGAAACTGTGGGACACAACATCTGAAGAGGAGGAAGGGGTGCCCCGATTTCCCAAAGCAACAAGCAGCAAGGTTTCAAACAAGCATGTTCAGTAAGTCAGTGGCAGATCAGAGAAAACAGCTCAGGATCTTCCAGGACCTCCCACGGCCTTGGGGAAAAAGTTACAACGTCCAGCCCTGAACACACTTGGTAAACTTCTGGTAATCAGAAAATCCCATTTCTCTCAGAATTCCGGGCAGCCCGGAGAGCATGCCCTGGCTCTTAACAACTGATACCTCTGGTGTCATTGCCACCTATCACCACAATCCCCCTAGCACTTAGAAACAAAGAGTGCTAGGAGGTGGCAGGCCACGCTGGGGTCTTGTACTGCGCCAGTTGGCACTTTTAATGTCCAGTCCTTTCTCTTAAGAACTCCTCAGAGACTAGAACTCCCAGCCTTGCCACTGTGTCTCTTCCTCAGGAAATCTTTTCTAATTTGGGTCCTTGCTTTCCATTTCCTTTATTTCATGCCATTCCTCCTAATGATAACCCTTTGCGCCAGGCTCAATTATACACAAAGCTCAAATGAGCAACCCTGACTCTAAATTTGGCCCTGTCCATTGGAAAGGGGGGGCTTGGGCACCTTGTTTTGCCCATAAGGAAAGATGCTGCTCCCCACAGAGAAACAAAGCCACGGGGTGGGGTGGGGGAGCTTTTGTAAAAATAAAAATCTAGAATGAAGAAACAGACCAGCACCAGCTGCTCCAGATGGCCGGGGCTGGAGTTCAATTCTGCATCGCCAGCCAGGCCTGTTGGGACCCTTCACCCTGTCCCAGGCATGCAGGGGCAACAGACATGCTTTGATTTTTCCTTTTTAAAAACGTCTCCCAGCCTGACCCTACCTATGCTCTCACTGCAGGGTCAGCAGAGAGTGAGATGAGAGCATTTGCTGGGAATTTCCTGACTTCTATGAATTGTTCTCAAGATCTGGCCATGAGTCAACGCAATGCACTGTAACACACGGCAGGGCTGCAGTGGGTCTCCTCCCTTCTGGGACATCAGGAAAAGCATCTCCCTGCTGAGTAACTGAGGGTGAAAAGGCAGAAGGCGCCCTCCCACTCTCAGACCTCTCCTCCTGCTGGCCCCAGATTAGAAGAGATAAGGGAACTGTGTTTACATCAGACTTGAGCAGGATATTAATGTTCTCCAGAACTACACAAAGATCTCTACTCACGCAGCTCCCGTCCTTTCAAAATGAAGCTCTCTGGCATAATTTTGCTGATGTTTGAATTTTGAGCATTTAGGAAATGGGAGGAGGGGGCTGAGAAGAGGAATGGAGAAGAAAGGATGAGCATTGCTCTGAGTATAATGTCTGACAAGATCTGAGAGCCTAAAACATTCCCCGAGAGGTCCAGGTGAACTTGGCCAATAGGTAGGTAGAATTATCAGTTCAATTTTATTGATGTTGACAACCCATCTGAAATACTCAGACTAGATTAATTAGGATTTCATGTGTGAGTTATTTGACTAGCAGCACCGGCTATCACTTGCCAGTGGTGATTAGCTGTGACCAGTCTCTGCCAGTCATAGCTTACTATACTTACCCCCAAGAGTCTGGGGAAGAAAATCTTAGATCAATGACATCTTTCAAAAGATCCTGGAATTAAAATGAATGGAGCACTAAAACGAGGAGGTTAAATGTCCCTGAAGCCTGGCCTACCCCGGGGATGGTGGGAGCAGACAGGAGCCCTTTGCAAACTGTCAGACACTGTCCAAACAACAAGCAATTGTTGGCATTGCTATCCTGAGGATGCTCTAGCTTCAGCAGTTTGGGACCAAAGAAGATGAAAGCCTTTTATAAATACAGCATAGAATTTCTAATGTCCTTGAGAATCTAGAAGTGAATTCTTTTATTCCTCTCTTTCAAATGCAAAAACTGAGGGGCAAACACACCAAGTTGAGTTTCTGGGCCCTGATGACAATAGGACCCTTGTGCCCTAAGGCTACAATCCCTCCAACCACTTAGCTCATTCTCACCCAAGACCCTAAGGGAGGGCCCAGCACCCTCAGGTGTGGAAGTGTAACTTGGGAAGGAAAGTCTCAGTTGGAAGCTTGCCGAGGAGGGTCACCCTGTTTCTCCTCTCAGGCTTTCTTGAGGGCTGATGTCAACTCTGAATAATAACAACTAGAGAGATGGGGTCAGGAGCAGCACTGTGGCCCCCAGATGGGCTCCAGTCTGTCCACACTCCCCACCATGGACTGCAGCCTGGGTTACTGTGCCACCCACCAGACTGGTCCGGGGCCACTACAGAGCTCTCCCACTTCCTGCTATTCTGAGGTGAAAGGAAGATCAGTATTTTCCAGGGTGCTCTCCACCACAATGAAGAAGGCAATTGTCCTGTGTCCATCGGCCTTTCCCCCTCCCCACCCGTCCTGTCCTCCCGCACACAGGCGGGACATCTCAAAAAGACACTCTTCAGATTTCTTCTCATTCTGAGGGAAAAAAAGAAAACCACACTTTGAATCACTGCTTTTTCACTTACTTATAAGGCAAAATGAGAATAAAATGAGGTAAAAGGAATCAAGTTGTAGTAAACTCTAATTTTGATATTTTATGCTTAAAAATGTGTATTTTCTATTATATAATTTTATGATCTGTCTGTCTGTTTGCTTTAAATGAGCAGAGCCCTCCAGTCTCCTAGTTCTTCCCTCCTGCTCTCTGCCTGGTGAGATGCGGGAGGCAGGGCTGGCCCCAGGGGATGCCTGCTGCTAGAGCCCGGGTTTTCTCTGAGACCCAGATGGGCCACTCTTGTTGGTGGCCTCTGGAAACATTTTCTTTCAAACTCTGTGCTATAATTCACTTATATGTGTATATAAAATGAGCCAAACACCACTCCTTACCAAATGTATGCAATGAGGCTTAATTATTGCAAATTTGTAAAGTATTTTAAGGTCTTTGGATTAAAGAAGTTATATGGGAAAAAATATTATTATAAAGTGGAATTATGCTTAGTTGTCATAGGTTTCCTCTAACCCTTCCCCTGTGTCTTATATTACTTGGAACAAGTACCGTGAGCTGTGAGGCCTTCGGAAAGCCTTTAAGTAATTTTTTGGCTTGCTTTTCTTTCTTAACCTTTTTGAAAAATTCTTCTACTTCTCCTTTTATTTTTCCTTCCTAATGTAGCCACAGCTTTTCCCTTCCTGACGTGCATCACCAGATGGAAGCTGTTTGGGTGGCAATGGCCTCTCCTGCCTCGGTACTTCTTCTGTCTCCTGCCCCTTCCTCTGCCCCTGACCTCCAACTCCTCTTTTTAACTTGGCATATGCATTTGACTTTGAGCCCTTGGCTGTGAAATTTGCTTCTGCCTCTTGGGCTGTTCACCAAAACAGAGTAGTCAATCGGCTCCCTGAAACCGAGCCTGTGTGGGCCACAGCACTGGGTGTGACAGTGATGGAGCAAGCCTTGGCTGGCCGAGGAGCCCAGGGGGCCCTAGGGGGCCCCCAGGACGTCCCAGCATCAGCGTCACACCGGGAACGTGGGAAAACACCCAGGCAGCTGCTGTGGGCAGCCGTGAGGCGGCCAAGAATGCCCATCATTGTGGCTGCAGCTGTGTCCCTAAACAGGTGCTGCCTGCTGGCTGGGCACGCCCACATGTGTCACATCCTCCTCAGGCACACAGAAACATGTCCCAGATCAGGGACACACACTAGCCCTCATGTGTGGCACTCTTAGGCTCTGTCCCACTCCCCCAGCCTAGCCTAAGGTCTCCAAGATGGGAGATTGAGAACATAAAACAGCCACTAATGACAAACAGTGCCCAGAGCTGCGTTCCCCCAGCCCCCCCGCTATGGGCACGGGACTAACAGGACCTTGACAGATTAGGATGACCCTTCCACTGACCCCGCAGCTCCCTGGCATTGCTGCAGGCAGAGGTGTCCCCAGAGGAGGGGGCACCTGACCCTTCCCTGGCTGGCTCCACATGGGGACCAGAGGCCGCTGCTGCTCCCACACCATCTTCACCAGGATTCTCAGTCAGGGTCCGGCTGCTCTGCTCCCCCCACATGGGAAGAACCAAATGAAGTAGGGCTAAAGTGGGCCTGAGCCTGGGGACAGGCCAGGCCAGGCAGCCTCCCTCCTGGACCTGGGCCCTCCATGTCTCTCACTCCTTCCTCACTGCCCCCCAACTCCTCCCACCCCCACCAGCAACCCACACTCTTCTTTTTTTTAATTTTGTTTATTTGATTTTTCAAGTGATAAATAATAATCGTCACATTCATGGGATGCATAGTGATGTTTTGATGCATATAATGTATGGTGATCAGATCGGGATAGTTAGCATAGGTATCATCTCAAACATTTACCATTTCTTTGTGTTGGGAACATTTAATATCCTCCTTCTAGCTATTTGAAAATACATAAAATGCTAACGGCAGTCACCCTACAGTGCTACAGTACCCTAGAAGGCATTCCTCCTATCTAGCTGTGATTTTGTGTACTTTAACAAATCCCTCCCTCTCCCTCTCTCTCAAGGCTGATTATCTCGGAATGTGTCTGTGCACACGTATGTGCATGAGCGTACATATCTGTGGCCTCCCCGAGAATAGGTATCATTCTGAGAAAAGAGCAGGGACTGTGTCTCATACACTTATACATCAGTGATAATAGCGGTGTACACTCACTCCCCAGTAACAAAAAGCAAACCGGAACCACAGCAAATGTACAATTCTTCATGTCCCGTGTGTAAAATCTCCTGTCCTCAACCCTTGCACTTTGGGAAGAAAATTGTTTACTTCTGCCTTTCTTATCTGTATTTCATTTCTCAAAGGGAGTTTCCCAGGGACCGCTAAATGGAGCACCATGAAAATTAGGTTCCATGATTGACTAACGCTGGAACATTCCGAGGAGAACAGAGTTAAATGGCTTCCTCACCATAGGAATTCTGAGGACCTTAGCATGAAAAAGGGCATGGTACACATCCAAGAGCGAGATGTAGAATTCAAGGTTTTCTAGATTTAGTAGAGACTCCTTTCCAAGAGGAATATTTTGAGAGACAAATATCTCTTTGACCAAGGCTGCAATAGATGTCAGGCTCCTCTCTTGAATTACATATGGAGCCCGGCCTGGGATCCTGGACAGGCCAACACTTAATAAAGACCAACACCTCTGCCCTCCTTCCAGCCAGCAAAGCAGAACCAGCCTCATCTTCCAGGACTTTCGACTGCCCCTTTGGCAAGAGGGACTTGCTCAAGTCTTTACTGCAGGGAGTGTTTCAGCTCTGGAGATAATAAAGAGACATCCAGAGCTACTCTTCTTCTGATAAAGCCCCTCATAAAAAGCCACAGCTGCCCCCCACCCGCAGCACCTGCTTCAGCACCACAGAAGGATTGCAAAGCTGAGAGGCTACAGACAGAACTGGAGGGCTGTCAACCCTCCTGCGTTCTTGGCCCTGGTCTAACTTCCTTCAAGCCTCTCATTACTGACTCTCCCTTCCTGGCTCTTTGGGAGCTCAGCTTTGTGATCTACGTGAAGGGCCCTTGGTGAAACCCAAAAAACGTCCTATGGCCTAGACACATCTTTATGGACCAATTGTTTTCTTCAAATCAGGGAAAAGAAAGGGGGTCTTCTAGCTTCCCAAGAATGTTGGCAATACCTAAGAGCAGGAGAGGGGTGGTTTAGGATGCATCATTAGGGACAAGCCAAGGCCAGGCCTGGGGTGTCCCCCTGGGACCCGTCATCAGGGAAGGTGGAAACAGAGAGTGTTTCCCATCTACCCTGTTCTCGGTGGCCTTGCTATCGTCAGAGCATGCACTCCCTTTGTTCCCTCCTCGTTGCCCACCGGCACTGTCCGTGCAAAGAGGGCTGGGAATTAGGTAAGAATCAGGCAGCTGACACCTCGGACATCCACCGGACCTCTGAGAACCACCCCCAACACCGCAGGCCATCATGTTTCTCCCTCTTCCTCTCCAGAGGTGTGAGATCCACAGGGGGCGGCTTGGAAAGCACGGCTGGAAGCCACCGGCACTCTGTGAGCATGTAAGTCACTCTGCAACCTGGAACCACAGTGTGTCCCTCGGCAATGTGGGCACAAGGACACCCCTGCCGGCATGTTCTGGGCATCTGAGTTTTGCTCTAGGGTAGACAGTGAGAGCTAAGTACCAGTCCTGCCATCTTCCCAAGGTCACTCAGCAGCTCTTCCCCATGAAGATCAAATCCATACTCTCTCTCTGCCTGCACACGAGTGGACAGGAGACTCAAAAGGCTCCATTAGACTCCAGTCGCAGAATGTCATACTAAGTGTCCCCTGGGCTGCCTCGCCTGGGACAAACACCGTGCATCACAGTGAATACAGCCCCCAATGCTGAGATTCTCATGGCTCTCACCCCTCTCTGCAAAGCCCTTTCCTGAGAAGCTCTCAAAGATTATGGCAGAGCAGTGTTACTTGGAACCTGTCAAGAGTTTAGCACAGGTTCCTGACAGGTACCTATAGAGTGAGAGGGCAGCACCAGGGTCAGAGGCGACAGGGAGGAGGGGGGAGAGAACAGGATAGGTACCCCCTGCTCTTCACCCCTCTCCTGTCCAGCTGCCGTGGACACTCTAAAACTAGTTCCCGGTATCATTCACATGGAAGCTGAAGATCGGGAGATGCCTCTCCCAGACAGAAAAGCCCCCCAGGGCACTGAGGGACAGAACGTGATCCACACTTAACGATGCTCTGCCCCTGTGACTTTCTGCCTGCAACTTTAGGAACCCTAGACAAGCTCTACACACCCCACCCTGCCTGCAAGGACCTGTCTGTGATCTTTGTCCCCAGGCTGATACTGCCTGTTGTCCTTCCCAGAAGCCCCAGCAAAATGGTTGCAGCTTAGTGCTTGAGGCAGCGCAAGGAGGGAGACTTCAGGAGAGCCCACCTGTGACGTGGGAGAGTTGGGACACAGTATCCAGGGACAACAGAGAAAAGGAGGGAAGGAAACAGGGCAGAGAAGGGGGAGATAGAGAAAGGCAAGAACAGGAGGCCAGAAAGCCTTTAAACATGAACTTTCCTTCCCCAGACAGAAGGATGTGAATGGGGGAGGAGTGCCACCAGAAGGAGAGCGTACGAGTAAATATAAATACAGTTATTTTAGGACTCGGGGGAGAATGGCTGCTGGTGGTCTTCCCCTTCTTCCTGGTGGGTCGGCGTTCATCCCAGGAAAGAAAACTGGGTCATCACAAGTCTGGCCCTGGGGCCCGACCAGGCGGCCAGCCTGGAAGCGCAGTGGGCGGCCACATGGGCGAGGGCTCAGGGCCACACCTTGAGGCGGTCAATCTGTATGTGTGAGCAGCACTTTGATATCTGGCCACGAAAGGAAAGTTCTCAAAGCCCCCATTCATGGACCCTACACACAGGAGCAGCAAACAGAAAAAAAAATTGTTTCCCCATCGGTCTAGAAAGGTGGGTTCCTGTTTATTAATCGAAGACCACATAAAGAATGCATGGTTACAAATGTTCCTTCTGAGGTTGAACAGAAGCTGGTGGCTGGATGTTAAGAAAAAAAAATCCATCGGTGATTACTTGAGACAAAAAGCTGCCGCTGTGGCCCCCATGTTAGTTTTAGAAGGAAAATTCTACAAAAGTATGGGGGGCCTATTTTGAACAGGCCTCATTTAGGGCCAAGTGGCTTTCCATGGGGCCCACTGGAACAGGCCTCCTGCTAGGAGCTCTCAGACGGTGGGGTCACCAGCCCCCCCAGCCTCCCTCCTAACCATCCCTTCTTCCTGCCATGAGAAACACCCAATGGGATCTTTTTAAAAGGTCATTGGCAATTAGCTCCCTGTGGAAATTGGAGAACAGTGGAAAGGAGTTCCCTTGGAGGAAGTTCAGAGAAACTCATTCATAAGGCAAGGCTGGCCCAGACCACGAGGGTCCCACCCTGCCTCTGAGACCACAGGCTTCATTTCCCACCTACAGCAGGGACCAAGGAAAAAGAATTAGGAGCAAACTGGAGATAAGATGGAGGCTCAGGCTCTCCTTTGAAGCTTAATTAAAGCAGACTGATCAGCCTTCTACCACACATACCACAGACTACACAAGTGGCGGAGATAATCGTTAACAGGGAGCCACGTCACTTCAGAGCAGGCTAGGAGAGAAGCGGGTGCAGCCTCCTAGTGCAGGAGAGAAAATCTGAACTGTGATAATTAAATACAAATCGCACCTAGGGGCAAAATATTCCTGGTTTCTATAGATAAGAGGGGGAAGGGACCAGCAGGGGAAGTGGGTTCAGGGACATCAACATTTAATTTATTTCTTTGGCAGAACCTAACTTATTTGTAGGTGAGGGGATCAAACAGGACTGTCACCAAATCACAAAGTCATCTCAAAAATGTGCAGCGTGTACCTCATCCAGCTCCCAGACCACCAGCACATTTTATGATTTCTTTACACTACAAATATTTGGCAGTGCTGAAGTCACCCAATAAAGTCAACCTGGGCTTCCGCTGCAGTTCTGAGGCACTCTCCAAGTGTTCACCGGGAACTGGCCCCAAATAGCCACGGCTCCTCTTATGCTAACATCACAGGATGCATCTGCCCTCCCATATCTGCCGCCACCACCCCCGAGAGAAGGGGATGTTTGGCATGTGTTGTTGCTGCTTTTGATGTTGACACTGCTGTTGTTGTTTTCCGTGCACGCAGACGCAGTGAGGATGAATAGCCCATGGGTGACAGCCAGGTCCCATGAGCAGACTACAAGGCAGAGGCCACCTCTGTCACTTTGGCAGCCACAGAGGTGGCCTCATGGCCTGAATCCCCCAAGACTCAGAGATCTTCCATTCTGAGCCCTCCACCTCCCCTCTCGGACAAAGAGGCCAGGCAGATTCAGGTGGACGCCCCACAGGAACAGGAGGGAAAAGAGGCGCATCTGAGATGGGGGAAATGGGTTCAGAGGTGCCTGCCCGAAGAGCTATTATTTGGGGTAAGCAAGGAAAGGGAAGAAAAGGAAAAAGAAAAGGCAGCCACTGTTGTCATTCTTCAAGGGCAGCAGGCGGGTAGGTGACATCAGGCAGGTGGACCCCATCATTAGTGAGACCACTATTTCTGGTCATGGAGTGGGAGCTCGCCTCTCCTTAGGACTTTCACACATTTCTCTATCATCTTTCTCTTCGAAGTTAGACGTTCTTGGAGAACACAATTTTGGTTCACCCCAAAGTTGTCCTGGCCTTACTTAGAGAAGAAGTTGGTATAATTTTCCCCTCTTCACAGAAGAGAAAACAGAGGTATGGAGAGAAAGAAGTGAATGAGAGAAAGTGAGGTAGGATTTCTGAGGCCGGACCTTAAAGCTCTACAATCCAGACTTGCCCAGTCTGTGAGGAGGGTCCTCGAAGGCCTTTCAGAAAGCCTGTAGGAATCTTTAGTTGGACTCATAAACATCTTCAAAAGCTTCTGTGTCAGCGGGAAGGGGTGACCCAACGAACTTGATGAAAAGTTTCTCCCACAAGCCCACAGGCTTCCAATGCCTGGACAATACCATGAAAGATGAAGTCCTGGATGGTAACTAAAGCACCATGCCCTCCACCCTGACTCCCTTGAGCCAGGCCTGTGGGCACAGCAGGCTCCATCAGCCCACCACTGAGTACCCTCTCCAAAAATGACAGCTAGTCCTGGGCCTAGGGAGTGAACACGAGGAAGTCAGCCCTGCTGAACATCAGACTGAGGCATCCTTAAAAGACTCAACAAAGGCCCAAGGCAAAGCCAGCTACAATCAATGTTTCCCCCAAGGCAACCCTAACCTCTCCACTTCTTCTTTTTAGTGACAACTTTGCCAATGACCTCCCCAGCTTTGCCTCCTTTTGGCCTCAGAGGCTGCTCAGAATCCAAATTACCAAACTGCCCCCACTTCATGGTGGCAGGAGACCCACAGCAGGTCCATGTTTTCCGTAGTCCCACCTTACAATCATCTAGCATGAGTCCAAATCTTATAAAGAGCCCCTCACCCTTCCAGCCTTCTGGAATAGTTCCTTGGGGCATGTTTTCCCTTGCTGCAGCAAGTTGATAAACTTAGCGTTATTTGACAACAAGGGCGTTCTTGGTGGCTATCTGTTGGAAAGTGAAATGTGAGGTGAGGAGTGTAGACTAAGCCTTCTTCTGCCCAGAGGGACCTCTGCAAACTCAGCTTCCTCAAGGATGGTATTGATGCCCTGCTGAGACGTCCACCTGGTAACTAACAACCGGTTTTCCAGACAGACATCACAGCCCTAACCATGGGGTCAATGGTTCATGTCCTTTATCCTCTTCCATTTCTCCTGGAGACCACATGTCCAGTAAGCATCCAGGGCTCTATGGGGAGAGGAGAGGAGAGACACCCCAAGCTCTGAAATACAGGAGCTGTCTGCATGTTATTATTGCTGTTTTTATTTTTGCCTGTAAAGTAGCTTTATTGTTTTATGCTTTTAAAATAACAAACACTGCAAAAATTCAAACTTAGAAAATATGACATGAAAACTAACCTGAAACCCACTGACTTGTTAATCACCACTGACATTTTAGTGACCATACTTTTATCCACCTCTTCATATGCGTGAACATATATACACTTTCTACATAAATGGTATAGAAAGTACATTGTCTTTTTTTGAGTGTGGTAAAACCTTTGTCTTCTATACGATCTGTTTGAGTCCCACCTCCCCCTCTTCAGCACTCCCATGCCAAGCAACCAGTGTTACCTCTGGGCCTCCTTCCACACTTAGCGCCTGCTTTCTCCTCACGTGGTGGAGCATGAGAAAAGCCCCGCTCCCATGGAAGGCACAGATTTTGACCACTGGTGGAGACAAGATGGAGACGCACATATGCAGTTGAGGAAGGCGTCAGAAGACCTCCAACCCAGAGATGCTGACGCGCTGCTAGAATTTCAAAGATTGTTGTTGGTTGCTGGGCCAACAATCTCTAAACCACCAAGAATGCACTCATTTTCAAATAACGTTAGGTTTGTCAACTTAACCTAACATTGGTATTGAGTTCTGCTCAAAATATACTTGTGGAGCAAACAGAGCCACCTCAGAGGATCCTCCTCCTTCTCCCAACACCAAATTGGATAAGGTGAAGGGGGTCCTGTGTGAACATTGACCCACCCTATCACTTCCAGTTGATTCTCTGTGTGGAAATGATTTGGTCAGGATGGTACCAAACCAGGTTGCTTCCAGCTGTAGGATAATATTTAGAAATAAACATATCCTACATCAAGCACACAAAGTGCACTCAGTGTGAGTTTAAAATGGCTTGCTATTCTTACAGAGGCTTAAGGGACCTGGGCCCCCCTGAGGCCACGCACAGTTAACTTGCCTGGAGTTAAAATTCCACAAGCCAATTCTGGCTCCAGTCTCTACCACACAAACCTCGGCCCAACCTGACTGGACCTGAGTCCTCTCTGGGCCCACAGAACAGCTGCTTCCTTCATCTCTTAATCTCATCGGCTTTTTAAGATCTTGATTTTCCCACCCTTCACCTGAACAGGTAGGCCCTGTGCGCTGACCTCTTCATGCTACTCACCTTGAATGACATCTTCAAGACACCAGATGTGATAAATGTGTCCTTCCTATTGTGCTACACCTTACAGAGTTCAATGAAAATGAATGTTGTTTTAATCAAATCTGTCTTTTGTAAATTCAAATGCACAATAAAGATGAATTAGATGGTAATTTTTTGTTTCTAAAACCATTTCTTGCATAAGGAAGGAATATTCTATTTGGGGGCCACAAAAAACACATCATTCGTACCCAGCATTTCAGGAGCATATTACTTGCATTAAAGATAGGGGAGCACATCTGGGTCCCTGTTTGTGTGTGTGTTTCTGCATTCGTGAGCCTGGGCTTCTGGTCTCTGGCCTTTTAAAATCTGTACCAGGTGGCTTGCCACATAGCTCTCCCCTGCCCATCACTCACCACAGTGGCCCCTTGCAGGCCAGAGTTCTGCTGTGCAAACAGGTGCTGCAGAGGTCACCCAAAAGATTTTTTAAAAAAACAAAGGACAAAAACTTTCCACTCAGAGCAGGCAAGCTTTACTTTTTTAAAGTAAGTGTTACTTAACAGAAGGCCTCGTAAAGCTCATAAAACACTGGAACATCTGGTAAATGGTGTCAACTTTACACGTTCTCCAGCAAAGGGTACATGACTCTTGTTTCCACTGGCGTAACTCAAAGATGCAGAGCCTCGAGCTGGTGCGTCGCCAGGCAATGGTCCCAAGCCAGCAGGTCTGTCTCTACCTTCTACCAGCCCAGCAACAGGCAACAGACAACCTCAGAGTCCAGATCCAAGAGGCAGGAGAGGAGGCGGGGAGAGCAGAATAAGCCCAGAACATCACCCCTGCTGTGACAGGCACACAGGCATGCTGGAAGCTGGGCGGGAGGAGCTGACTAGAGTGTCACATGTGATTAGAAGGCTGCCTTTAAAATAGCATGAGAACCTGTGCTTTTAATATTCATTCATTTATCATAGATATTAAACACACTGCCTTTTGCCTGGGTTGAGTGCCAGTGGTTGGGGAGGGTTATATTTAAAATCAACATTTCCAAAGCCCTCTGGAAATGAGGTCATAGTTCCATCAGCAGACGCTATTTTCTATACCTGTTTTTATATCCTGGCACGTAACGCCCCCAAAGGCTTCTCTGTGATATTATGACTTTACTATAAGAAGAGCATTCTTGCTTCTAGGCTGGCCTGCCTGCCCACCACATGACTTTGAACCCCAGGGATGGCCATAGGAAGACACTACATCAGAGAGATACTATCTAAATTTTGGGTCCCCAAATAAACATCTCAGAAGGCAAACCTATCCCTTTTGCAAACCCTCACATGCCTGCGTGTCCCACTCTCCCAAACACGGCGGACACCTGGAAGTGCAAGCGTCCAGAAATGACCTGAAGACCTCGGGCCAAAGTGGGGGCTGACTATGGGTTCAACGTCTTCATCTGAGAAACTGCTCTGTCTTCCTCACAGGATTGATGTAAGTAACAATCAAAAGACTTAAGACACGTGAATAAGGCTGATAAGGCATTCTGCAAATGTTACTTATTGTGCATGTTATCACTACTGACTTGTTTGTCTTTTCTGTAGTCTTCATTTTAAAGATGAAAGGTAACAGGAAGTCTGCTGAAAGGTTTCTGGGAGAGAAATGTTGCCGCTGATGTAACACCATCATGCTAGAGCCAAAAGCTCTCTGGCACAGCCTCTTCCCTGTGCTTTTCCATGAGCTTCCTGTCTTTAAAAGTGGGGCTGCAGCAGCTCTTCTGTCATCATGAGGCCACAAGCCTAAGGGTGAAAAGTCAGTATTTTGAAGATGACAGGGAAGGGGCCCAGAAAGAGCATGGATACTTAATATATACTGCTGATTTAAAAAAAAAAAAAAAAAAGAAAGAAAGAAAGAAAGAAAAAACTATTCGTGCTATTTATGTAAGCTACTGTTGATTGGGCTTTCTGTTACTTGCAGCTGAATACATTATAATGGCTTAGTCCTTCTGTTAATCTAGCCTCAGAGACCCTCATATTTTCTTCTCAAGAACTTATCACAGTTATAATTATTTAATACTTATGTAATTGTTAGTGTGATTATGTTTCATGTCTCTCTCCCCAAATAGACCTTACATTTCATGAAGGCAGGTACCACATCTATCTGGCTCACCAATGGTCTCCCAGCTCCTATCTCCATGCCCAGCATAGAATAGATGCTCAATAAACACTGGCTGGATGAATGAACGATGAGCACTCCTGCCTACTCCCAGTACGATTAGTGCGGTGATCTCTCAAATTAGCGTTTAAGTTCTGGTAACCCTAAGCAGCCTCACCACCATTTTCCCTCCAACACTAACTCGAGTCAAATTTTCCATGCCACTCAAGCCACCTTCCCTTATGGAGAATAACCCCCAACACAGACCCCTTAGAGGAACCTCAGTAAATACCTGCTGAACAGAATTTGCTGAACAACTCCAAGTGTTGTTTCCATAAGATAAATCTATTCCACTTTCTAAAAGCAATTTGAATCCCTCCCTCAAAACTTTAAGCCTCAACCCCAGCACTGAGCATAGGAGGTTGTTATTTCAGGAAGCAACATGCCCCATAGAGTTACCTGATTTTGCTTCAAGAAGAGGAAGAAAATTTTCTTAGTGAAAAATCCTTCCCTCCTTTCTTGCCTCTCCCTGGGCTGTGTGTTACCACTTGTAGTCTCAGCTGGAACTAGCAACCCAAAAGCAGTCCCAGAAAAGAGAAGGAAAAAGAATTAAATCACACCACCCACAAGGGATCAGGAGTTTACAGAACAGTCTCCCCATGGCTGGCTGAGAACACAGAGTGGAGGGTGGTCTCTTCCCTCCGTGGCTTGTCCCTGGTCCTGCCTGTGCCAGAGGGGTGTATATTACCTTTTCCCTTCTGCCGGATGCCAGCACACAGACGCTTGGAAAAGGTCCATCAGCAATTCCGAGACAGGAACTCCCACGTAAGGCAGCAGGATGCTGCGCTTCAGCTTCCTGTCTCATTCACGCAGAACCTTTCCAAAGGAGGGAGCCTGGCTCCCTCGAGGCCATGATGGTCAAGAACCAGGATTCCAGACCTGGAAACTCCGCCATTTCCTGGTTATATAACCTCGGCATCTTATCCAATCTCTATAAAAGCTCGCTCTTGCTTTGGTAAAGTTGGGAAATACATGGGATAATCCATGTAAAGTATAGCTTGCCACCTCGCAAGCCTCCAAACGACTTCCGATATTTTTATCCAGGCTCAACTAGAGTCACACTAACCCATGAAACCATACTCTGGGAGTTGTTAAATGTCCTTCAAGGCTTTTTCTCCTGATTGGCTGGTTCCCCTTCCCCATATCTAGTCCAGCCCAGGTCTTCCCCAAGCCCACTTGCCTTTCTGAGGCTCACTCCCCCTAAATGAGCTACTCCAATTGCTCTGAGATTGTGGAGCCCAGCATGGAGCTGTCTGCCCTTAGTTATTCTGAGTCTTGCTTTCCTGTTCTTTGTCAGGCAAGTCACCTTCTCTCAGTCTGTTTTCATCATCTGAAATATCAAGGATAACAATTTCTACTCTGCAGGATTGTTATAAGGTTTAAAAATTAAATAGTTGTAAAGCGCTAGGCACCTACGGGACGCTCAAATTATGCTTAAGATTGCTATTAATATCATTATTATTTAAGATCCAAGTTAGCATATTACTAAGTTAACCAGAAAAAGAGAAAGAGTGAGAAGAGGAGGAGGAGAAGCAGCAGCAAGGGCAAAAGCTTCTCTTTTTCTTTTCTTAAAGCTGAGATGAGATGCGACTTGGCAATCGTCTCAGGTCTGGAAAGGGAGCGGGCCAACCACCCAGCGCGCTGCCTGCTTCCCGGGAAGATCCTGCTTTAAAGCTGAAGCCCCACTGGGCAGGGTCCAGAGATGCCTGGCACATGACTGGAACCACCGCACAAATGAAAAAGAATGTGGGGTTGCAAGTACATCTACAGCTTTGGATTCAAAGTCCTCGTATGCACCCATCAAGCTTATACTTTAGAAGGATTTCTTTCTCTCTCTGTCCCTCTGTGTGTGTGTGTGTGTCTCTCTCTCTCTCTGGAAATGTTCTGGACTCCTGAAAATAGAGGTTTATTATGGAAATGCTGACGGACCCTTAAATAGAGCACTGTATTTGCAACACTGTAATTATGCCTCCATTGAACAGCTCCAAAGAAAACATGATTTCTTTGTGCAAATAAATCGTGCATGGCTTTAAAGGCCCAGATTTAAATCGTTCAAACCATAAAGAACCGTCATCTTTTATATACAAATGGATTATAAGTAATAATGACTTTAAAAAAGGCTTATACAAGGGAGAAGGAGAAGTAGACAGACTCCTATAGGATTTGCACAATTGGACCCATATCCCACTACTATCTTACTGCACGAGTAGGCACCAGATTAGTCTTATTACAGCATTGATTTGAGTAACCTAGAAATTGCCCCTGGATGGGTACAAGATTCATATCTCTTTCCATTTATGCTCAGTACAGAACTTTCTCTCTCTCTTTCTCTCTCTCTCTCTGTGTCCCTCTAACATATTTGCTCTGTGCCATTCCTCAGCAAGATGATCTGACCCTGCAAATAACCACTTCAAGATGATGCAGTAGCTCACAGGTGTCCAACCGTCACAGACCTGCTTTCACCCTCCTTTTCACAGAAAGTGACTTGTGCACTTTTCAATGCTCTCAAAACATCTCATTGAGGATGTGAGGCTCCCAGTACTTCAGAAATGCATCTTGACAAATACCATGTGTTTGATACACAACATGTGTCTGCCCTTGACAAAATGTGCTCCAGACTTCACAGCCTCTGCACCCAGAACTGGATAAGGGGCCATTATGTGAATCTGCGACAGCTCCCAGCAGTAATCAGAGAAGCAGACCACGATATTGGAGGACAGGCTTTTTTTCCATCCAGATTGTGGTTTGCTTATTTTCAAACAGTTATTGATACTTCCAAATGGCAGTCACTAAATGACAGGTTTCGTTTAGATGATCATCAAAAATGAAACTAGCAGACTCGAGGCTATAATTCTTTTTCTTAATAGCAAAAGAAAATCTTTGTTATAACTACAAAGAGCTGCATGTGGTTATCAAAACTTATTATACTCATAAAAAAAGAAATACGTTGTGTGGTACCAGTTTTCTCAACAACAAAACCATATTTAGATTTTTTTTCATACATGTAATTTTCACATTGGGGGGGTAAATAAATTCCCAAGAGGTCTTTCAAATTACAAATGAGAAATTAAGTTATGCTTCTTCTGATTTTCTTATGGAGTTCATTTTATTACAATACATTCTAATTCTTTGGAATTGGGTAACAGAGAGTTGCCTAAATCTGTATGTCACACATATAAAACCAGGGCCTCTGTGACCCAGCCTTGGTGAAGTACTGTACGATGTTAAAGCAATTCAACCGAAAATATAAATATAATTGAAAGCAATTTAAATCTTTTCTTATTCTTTTTTGAAGACGCCGAGTTTGTTTCATACTACATAAAACAGCTATATAATTCCTGTTATGGACTGAATTGTGTCAGCCTAATGTTGTTGAAACCCTAACCTCCAATGTGATTTGAAGATAGGGCCTTTAAAGATGTGATCAAGGTCAGATGAGGTCATAAGGGTTATTAAGGTTGGGTGCTAATCCAACATGGCTTTGTCCTTATAAGAAGACACACCAGGAATGCACTTACAAAGGGAAAAGGCCATGGGGGGTGGGGGAGGTAGGCCTGAAAGCCAAGGGGATAGGCCTTGGAGAAACCAAACCTGACAACATCTTATCTTGGACTTTCAACTTGTAGAAGCGTTTTCCAGACAACAAAATATAAATTTCTGTTGTTTAATCAAATCTGTGGCATTTTGTCATGACAACTCTATGATAACCTTCACACTCATTCTCTCTGCTACACCTAGCAGGGGCTACCCCACAAAATCAATTTATTCCTCTCTGGCCCTCACACTCTCCCAAATGCCTTTCATGCCTGCTCCCTGCTCCCTCTTTGGCTCAGCATTGTATGTGTGTGTATATATACTATATATGTATATATATATTATTATATATACTACATGTATATGTAACATTATATATACTATAATATATTATTTAATTATAATATATTTTATATATACTACATGTATATGTAATATTATATATACATATCTGTATATCTGTTCTCTTCCAGCAAGATGGGTAGTGGAGCAGTGCAGTGATATATATAATATTATATATATTATATCTCAACTGGGCATCTCTAGCTACTTAATATACTTGTCTTCCTCTTTTCTTCTTTTCCTGTTATCTTAACCTAGAGAGAAGTGTTCAGAAAATTAAAAGTCTTCCTCTAAGGAGGTGGTGGGGAGGGAGGCTATGTGTTACAACCTGTTGTTCTTGTTACAAACTTCAAAGTTATGGAAGCAACTGGGACAAGAAAGAGGGATGGAGGTTCAGAAAGACAGAAACACAAACAACAGCACTGCCTATGTGATGCCAAAACTATAATAGAAAAGACTGATTCTCTCTTATTATTAAAAATGTAAAAAGAATGCAAATGTTTGACAACATTTATGCATTGCTTAATGACAGGGAAACAGTCTGAGAAATGTATCACTAGGTGATTTCATCACTGTGCCAACATCATAGAGCACACTTGCACAGACCTAGCTGGTACAGCCTCCCACACACCTAGTCCATATGGCATAGCCTATCACGCACACACAACCAACCCGCAAGCGTTGGGTACGAAAGCAATTGTAACACAATGGTAAGTATTTGTATATCTGAACATACATAAACACAGAAAAGGTACACTAAAAATACTGAATAAAAGACTTAAAAAATGGTACGCTTGTATAGAACTGTTTCATTATAATAATACGGAAGCACCATTGTATACGTGGTCCATCTTTGACGGTCATTTGTAACAATGCGTGTCTGATGTATTTGCCACACAGCAAAATAGACCAAAAGTTTTGACATCCTGTCCATCTGGTCAGAAATGAGCATGAAGGTAAACAAGTTGAAAGGGTGTGTTCAGTTGTCACCAGGCTCCTCTCCAGGGGAAAGCAGACAGCTAAGTAAACCTCATTTTGCCATCCCTTACAGAAGAGAACGGAGAGAGACACAAGGGAACTGGAAATGCTCCTTGGAACAAGGACAATTTTACAAGCACCAACTGTAAGTCTGATTTTTGTTTTGGAATGGGCTTGTTTACAATTGACAACCAAAATATTTAGAAATGTAATGGGGAGAAAAGGTCACCACCAATTCCAACAAATTCTACTATTAGTCAGCAAAGTGCCTGCCAGTCTGGATTCAGGCATCTGTGTGCAATTATGACAGCATTGACGATGCACTCTTCACCTTCAAAGCCCTTTCCCCAGCAGTGACTAACAAATCCTCACAACATCCTTGTCGGGGAGGTGTGATTATATCTGTCTGGGAGGGCAGGGATAGGGTGGTCCAAAGAGGATCCACTTTCCTTAAGCCTGAGAGGAACGCCTCCTGGAGATACAAATCCTTGGCAGAATCCAGCCAGCTAGGAATCTCCCAGGTCTCCAAGAACTTCACATCTCCTGGCTTCTCCTGGTGTGGGAGCTGAGATGAGCCCACCAGCTTCCTCGCTGCCACTCCCCAAGAAGTAAGAGACACAGCACCTTCTCTTACCTGTGAGGGAGGCTTATTTCTGCATCCAAAAAACAGGTATCTCTCCTCTACCCATTTATTTTCAGAGTCCTCTTGCAACATGTGCTGGCTTTGACCTATGTCAACTTAGCTAAGCTATAACTGGGATTCTCAGAATTCTCTTTCCTGTATGGCTCCAGGTTGAAGTTTGCCACAAGAGACTTTGGAGTGGGATCTGGGAGGTGGAGGTGGAAAGGCTCCATCGTGCTGGGAAGGAGGCATAGGGCCCCCCATGCCGCTTCAGCTTGGGCTCGCTGCACTGCTCCACTGCCCATCTTGCTGGAAGAGAACAGAGCTGGGTCTGTAGCGCCATCTCTTCCTGCTGATTCTCTGCATCCTGGGCCAGGCCTGTGTTCAGCTCTGCTTCTGCTATGTCAACGTGGTGAATCCCAGGGTCTGCATTCTGGTACCCCCTAAATTCTTATGTTCAAACTTAATCCCCAATGGGGATTATGAGTAGGGGCCTTTGGGAAATGATCACATCCCCATGAATGGGATTAGTACCCTTATAAAAGAGACAGGAGGGAGCATGTTTGCCCCTTCCACCATGTGAGGACACAGCTAAAAGGCACCATCCACAAAGCAGAAAACAAGCCCTCACCAGATATCAAATTGCTGGCACCTTGATCTTGAGCTTCCCAGAATCCGGAACCAAAGAACAGAATTTCTGTTGTTCCGTGTTTTGTTACAGCAGGGGACTAAGACCCCGAGGGACACACACGGGCTCCAAGGTCTTCATGCAGGTGTGTCCCAGTTCGTCCATGGCTCCCCCTCACTTCATAGCCAATCTTTCTCTTTGACTGCTGGCCCTGTTGGCCTGTAGTGACTTCAGGCCCATCAACAGACAAGGCAATAAACTCCCACAGACTTCTTCACCAGCTTCCACAAATGTGTAAAACATAATCCCTGTAGAAATTCCCTTAAGTACCACATCAGTCATGGTGGTTCTGCTTCCTTGAGCAAACCCTAACTGGCATAGAGCTTTTGACTACTTATGTGATCACAGAACCTCCACACAAAATATGGCCCCAACCAGGAGATTGGCCCCCTGGAAGCCTATGAGACATGTAAATGGCCTGTCAGAAAAGGTACATTAAAAATACTGAATAAAAGACTTAAAAAATGGTACACTTGTATAGAACTATTTTATTATAATAATATGGAAGCACCATTGTATAAATGGTCCATCTTTGATGGCCATCTGTAACAATGCATGTCTGTGATGTATTTGTCACACAGCAAAATAGACCAAAAATTTGGGTGAACCTCTCAGTTTCCTCCATTTCTCTCTTGTACATCTGCTTGGCCTCATTCCCTAACAACTGGGTCTCCAAAGACCTGTGAATCTGAGCTTCAGCCCGAGATTGCACAGGCCTCTCTTCTCCCTCCTGCTCGCCTGCACCCAACTAGAGGGCAAAAGAAGCAGCAGAGACAGGGCAGCACAGTGCACCCAGCCTGTGCCCTTACCAGTCAAGTGTTTCTATAATAAGGAGCTGCCTAAAAGGTGTTCCACCCATGTCAGTTTCAGTCTCAAGTGTCAGGCTAGTTTGAGGGCTTAGTGGCTGATTATTTTCTAAGAAAGGCCTATCATGGAAGAAAGAGACAAGTGGTTTAGCACAACCACCCTCCCAGAGGGCCACCATTTATTCAAGGGGAGTGTACCCATATTCCCTCAAATCCACACCCCAAATGAGAGTCAGTCAGTGTGAGTGTTGGGGAAGGTGACGGATGGATAGATAGATGCTGTACTGGTCATTTTGCCTATTTGCTCTCAGATCCTGACTCCACCAGTACCCTGCTCTTCTATATATTCAAAGGGAGATGACCCCTGCAAACTACCAAGGTTCCCTACTGCTTCTTGCTTGGTTTGACCAATTAGAAACACAAGTAGGAGTTTGGAGAATAGGAGAAGAAGAAGCCAGATTTCCACATATCTCCCCTTCTAGGGGCTGAGTCTTCCCACATCCAGGACACCACCCCCACTGGACTCCAAATCAGCTTCCAAAAGGTAGGTAATCCAGGCTTTTGGGCTCAGGTGATACCTTTGTTCCTAGAACCCTCACAAAAGGAGGTGTCATTCAGCAATTATTAATCTTGGGTTAATCTTGGGACTGCCTTGCCTTCCCTAGTGCTCTCTCAATTTTTATTAAAAACTTTGTAGCTTATTTCCCTTATTAAATGTCCACCATTCAATCATTCTATATAGGTTTCATTTTTTTCTGTAGAGACACTGGCTGATGCAGATGCTTTCAACCACAGGAGTTAGAATTTGCCAAGCTGACCTGCTTCCAAGACTCTTAACCTCCTTCAGCTAGTATTTTTGCTTATAGACAACAATATACAAAGTCTTACAGAAGCAGAAAATGGAATGATAGCTCTGCACTCAGCCTTTATGTAGGGGTGGTGATAGAGGAGATCAAAAGATTTACCCCTAACTCAGTAAGAGCAGAGATGGATTAGAGGAGTTTCTCAAGTTAGAGTAATGGGTTTCTACTCACCCCTTCTGCACTCTCATCCAAACTTCACATTTTTCATATATTTACCAGCATCTGCTATGTTCTGGGGATATAAGATGGAAAAAATGCCACTGACCTCAAGAAACTTGCAGTCTAGTAGTCAAGTGTGATTATGGGTACCCCCGTTCTAGGATCAGCACTTGTCATTAAGACAAAGACAAGTAAGTTACCTGGCCTCACAGGACTGAATTCTACAGGCTTGGAATTACCTACTCCAATCAAAACAGTGAGATACATCATGGACCAGAGTCTCTCTAGTAACATGGGTAGAGGAGTTCATAAACATTCAAGTTCATCCTTATAGCGATCCATGTCACTAGGGTCATTGATATAGCATGGCAACAACATGCACTCCCAGAAGGAAACCACAGTCTCCCTTCAAAGCTCAGATCTTAATTCCTTTTAGCAGTGGACATTCTGATTGTTCACATCACTGCTACATGTGTTCTGTCCACAGGTTGGTCCCATCTACTAAATATTCAAGGGTTACTTTGTTCTACATGTTCAAAAGATCTCTTTATCTTCCCTTGTCCTTCTTCACCAAGGAAGATGCTGACTCTTCTACTTGTCAAGTTCCCTTCAAATCATGCCTCTACCTCTTCCTTTTAAACCAGCTTTGTATCCTTCCCCAGCACCTGATAGGTTCCGACAAACAGAAGGCATTCGGTAAGTGTGTGGGAGGATGAATGACCTCATGGATGCATGGATGATTAGTTTGGAGTAGGAAATAACCACTGATGTGTTAACCTTAGGGTTTTCTACAAAGCACTGGTTTAGAAATCTTGCCATAAGTGCATGAAAGTGTTCATCTATGATCAGTATTGGCATTGTATGCCAAAATTAAAACTTACGAGGAATAATGTTGAAGCCCCACCCCTGGACATAGACCAGAACTAGTGCATGCAAAGGCAAGCTGGCTGCTATTCCTAGGACTGCAAAACTAGTTTTGTCCCTAGATTCAGCCAGTTTTAGAAAATCAAGATTTCTAAGGAAATGTTTAAAGTATCCATTACCCAGAGTTCCCCCAACCCATGAAGTTGGCTTAGTGTGCATTCAATATTTACAAATCTTCCACTGGCATTTCCAGTGGCAGAAAATGTGGATCATGACAGATGATAGGCAGACAACTTCTTCATTTTCCTTTGCCAACCTGGCCTGCAAACCCAATACCCACAGACAAAGCCCTCTGCAATGTAAATCAGAGACCACAGCAGAGTGTCTATTACTAGGTGTAAAACTCTCCCTCTTCCCAGACTTCAAACCTTAGTCTCTGACTCATTAACAATAGAAGGTAGGTGCCCCTGAGGGTCAGACTTACGCCCAGCCTTCGTGAAATAATCAAGAAGTCAGTAGTGATTCAGCTCTTACTCAGACTCAGACTGACTTTTCTAAGCATCCAGTACTGCTGTTTCAAGCTACCCAACCCTCTGGGTTCCTGACCCTGCCTGCTTCAACCCCCAAGACATATTTGCCCTATTGGCCTTTACTATCCCACTGTCGGAGCTGCCAACTCGTCTTTGACCTTGAAGAAAATGGGCTCATCGCTCCTGGCCTGCAGACCCCTAGTCTCAGTTCCTGCTCCGCCTCTGCATGTCTAGTCCTGACAGAAGCCACCCACACTCCAACCTGTGAGTAGCTCTCCCCCAGGAGAAAACAAAACAAAACATAAACCAATAAAAACTCTGGCTGAAGATTAGATAGCAGATTTACAGTGTCTCGGGCACCATGTAGAATTAACACAGAATGCATCATATCAAAAGATGAAATCACAGCACCTAAAGACTAAGCCAAAGGATGGCGTCCACCTTGCCCCACCTTGCTGAGGCCAAGCAGCAAAGGCCTGCCCTCTTTCTGCCTTCTGGGCAGGAAGTCTGATATGGCTCTTGCATTCCATCCAGAAGACAAAAGAGGGGGTGGATTTCTCTGAACCCTCGCCAGGTCGCACAGAGGTGGGTGTTGGGTCTTTTGAAACTGTCAGAATGAGTATGCTTCTGATTATGGGGTTCCCAAGACTCTGAGCCAGATTTTTTTTTTTTTTTTTTGTAAGCACATACATTTTCTTTCTGGACCACAGCCACATTGCTCTGGCTATGTTAATCCCCCCAAGAAGTCATACTGCTTCCCAGGGCATCCAGGGAGTTGCTTGTTTTAGGGAAATCCTATTAGTTTGAACTCTATTCAAGAATGTGCCCAGTGTGCTTCATCTCAGGAGCAAAGTGGATTTTGCCAAGAGAGTTAAAAGCACTTGGGTAGATAGGGGTGGAGCACAGAGATGAGCCAGGGGGCTGAAAACCTGGAGGAATAGTATGGGGATCTAAGGGGCCAGCTAGCCCAGCCCTGTACCATGTGACCTATGATCTTGGAGATGAACTAGCTACTGGAAGATTTTCTGCATGCTGTGATTAATGAAGGATCAGTTTACACCGATGTGATGAGGGGTAACTATGAAGTGGGATTTTCCTGGTTACTCCACATCTTGTTTTAGGGCTTTCCTTTTCCAGTAGGTTCTCTAGGGCCTTGTCTTTGTCTGGGACACCCAAGACTTCTTAGTGCAGTGCCTTTACAAATAAAGAAATAGGACTTCTACCTCTTATTTTCTTGATTCATCAATCCTTGCCTGTCCTGAGTCTCTACACTACGTTAAGAGATGATAATCCCTATTAATGTGTTTTTCGGGGAAACCCCTAAAAATAGCTGGGAGTAGGCCACTTTCCATATGATAATTTTGAAGGTCCAATTGATCACCTCCCACATCCCCAAAACTCTCCACCTCCGACTCAAGGTAACTTAGAGGTTCACCTTCAAGAGTGACACATTTGGCTTAAGGTTTTTATTGCATGTTAACAAACAAGTGGAAGAGGCAGTGTAATAGGATGGAACAGGAGAAAGACTGAGAATCTGAGGCCTCAGTCCTTCTACTGGCTCTCTATTAGCCAAATGTGTGGTTTCAGACAATCTTTTCACCTCTCTGGTCCCTAATGTGCCAGGAGTTGGCAAAGGTCCCCAGGAAAAATGGTAAACTACTGATTCAATTAAGTCACACAGCCAAGAGGCCTGCCTATAGCGGCCGCTAGATAGATGTTTGCTGAACAGATGTGTTCCTGCCCTTTCTAGCTTGCATGTGAGTTATCACCCTATGATCACTCACACTGTGCCTTCATCAGATTCTTTGCCGATATTGGGTTTTATTTTGTGGGCAGAAGAAGAGAAAGAAAAAAGATGAAGGGAGGGAAGGACAGAGAAAGCCAGGACATAAAACACACCATCAAGAAAAGGGAAGGAGGAAGTGTGCTCAGCAGAGAAAGAGCCTCCTTCATGATTTTGCTCACCTCTGCTTCCCTTCCTCACAACCCTGTTAAAATACGCCACAGGGCTTGAGGCCCTGTAGATGTTCAAGGTAATAGAGAATGTTCCAAATTTAAATCCATACTCTAGCTCCCATTTTAGAAAAGTTATTTAACCTTCGGATGCCTGGATTTCCTGTTCTATAAAAGGAGGTTTATATTAGTACCCACCTCAATGGGTTATGTCAAGGATTAAAAGCAATAAAGTATGTTAATTTCTCCCTTTATGATACAAAACCTTCCCCACTGAAGACTCACTACAGAGGGTGCCCCCCACCCAAAAGTATACACATTTTAAGAAAGGAAAAATCTGTGTTAAAATTGTCAATAGCAAAACATGAATACAAGTCACATTTGACTTCTGCAATTACAAGAGGTGCTCAAAGTGTATACATTATATAATAAATGTATATAATACATAAAATCTATTATATATAATATTCTAATATATTATAAATACATTATATGCATATACATTTTTTGGCACCCCGTATATGTAGACTATTGTTATTATGAGGGAGGAACATGGATAACCTGGATTCCAAGAGGTACCTACAGGAGGAAGAAGTCTTTAAACAGGAAGACAAGGGTTATGTGGGTTGTAAGTCTCCTAAGTCTCATTATGTAAAATGGGAAATTAGCTCTGCCGAAGGACCTATGCATTATAGGAAGGCCTGAGACCCACTTATAAACCCTAAGTAATCCCTACACGCCACGTTCCTAGTGATCAGGGTGTGTCCCTGGCTGAGTGTCAGGTCAGGCTTATCACAGTGTGTGATATGTACCCTATGAGACATTCTGAAAGTTGACAGTTCTTGACCCATGAGTTATTATTAGCTAAGAATTAACATAGAGGCCAAAGCCCTTTAAAAGTTAAATTATCATCGAGGGTAAGGTCAGCTGAAGCCTCAGGGTACAGCACACTCAGAGGGAATGAGGATGGGTTGGGTGAGTGTGTTTTCTTCTCAACCCACAACTTGAGATTCTTATCACAATGATAATGATATGGGCGCTCAGCTAGAGCAACTTAGTAAGTTAGGAGGGCGTAAAGAAGTTTATGTAAAAGAAAAATGACCTAACAAAACATGTTTTTTGAGTTATTCCGTAGAGTTCTTTTCTGAAGAACTTATTAAATAAAACCCAGGTCCTTACAATGGCTTCAGTGTTCTCTGTAATCTAGCCCCTTCTGTGACCTCATCTCTTTCCCCTGCTCCTCCTCAATTATCACCAACTTCACTCTTTCTTTTACTTGCTTTACCCCATTTCTAGAAAATTCTCCCAGATATCCACATGGCTAGCTTCATAAACTTCTTAAAGTTCTCTGCCCAAACGTCACTTCATCCGAGAACCCTCCCTAACCATGCTATTTACAAGAGCACCCCAAGTATCTTTTCCCCTCACCCTGTTCTGCTGTTTTTCATAGCACTTAGTACACACATCACCTTCAATACTGACATGAGGATGGGGACTTTTTTATTTTCTTATGCTCATGGTAGTATCCATTTACAGTGCCTGGCCCATGTTAGACACCCAATAACAATTTCTTGAATGAATGAATGAATGAATGAATTTGTTCAGAGGATGAATGAATGAATGAATACATGAATGAGTGAAAATGCAATTAGGTGGCAGAACCAGTAAACCAGTCTTGGTTCCAGGAGGCAACCCTTAGCAAAAGCTGCATGATAGTGATGTTACTTTCTTTTGTTTTTTTAATGAATGAGAGCATAAAATAGAAGATTTGGTCATGACTATTACCTAGTTTGTATTCTGATTTTGTCGTAAAAATGTGAATTCCACTTTCAGTCATTGTTGTGTGTAAAAGAGTCTAAGAAGAAGATAAGGATAGATGGATTCAGTCTTGATTCAGTCACTTCCAAGTACATGATCTTAGGAAAGACACATGACTGCCCTGAGTCTGAATTTTCTCACTGGTAAAATGAAGCAAAATACCTTCCTCGGAGGACAGTGAGAATTAAATGAGATGTTATATGCAAAAACAGTTGGAACTGTAAAGTGTGACGTGAATGGGGGTGGTGGGTGCTCACATTATAAAACATGAAAGATGTTCTTTGAAAATCTGATATTTGATGAATTGGAAGTAGAGAGCAGTTTCTACTATCTCTAGAGCAATCTTTTTTGAGACAGGGGGACTTCCCCTATTAGTAGGCATCAAATCAATTTGGTAGCTTACAAATTTTTTTTTTTTTGCAATCAAATAGAAAAGAATAGAAAATATCAAGATATTTTATAAAGTCTTTATTTTGATCTGGTGGATGAGCTTGTCACGTTGTAATATAAAATAAATTTGCCACTGTGGATCATTTTAAAAGGTCTGAACTGGATTGGAAGTGGAAAAATCTCAAACCGTTTTTCTTTGCTCTTACACCACAACAATCAACACAGAATGCTTCCACGACCAAACATGTAGGGGGGTTCCCCCACATACCAATCAATCATTTCTGCAGCAGACAGCAGCGGGGTGTCCTCTAATCCAATTCCATTCCAACACTATCTACCTGGAGAGATCGTGGGATCCCATAGGTTGAGGACTTAGCCCCACATGACTGCCCTCCCACTTCAGACACCAATCTCAAGGGATAGGTTGTCAGCTATACCTCTGTCCAATTGGTCATAAATTGGCATTTCCATGATCACCTCCTGAGGTTTGATTAATTTGCTAAAGCAGCTTATAGAATGTTTACTGGTTTATTATAAAAGATATTAAAAAGGGTACAGATCAATAGATGCACAGGTATGGGGGAAAGGCTGTGGATCTTCCACGCCCTCCCTGAGTTCACCACCTTCCAGGAAACTCCTTGTGTTCAGCTATCCTGCAAGTTCCCCAAACGCTGTTCTTTTGGGTTTTTATGGAGGCTTCATTACATAAGCATGATTGATTAAATCACTGGCTATTGGTGATCATCTTCACTTTCAACCCCTCTCCCCTCCCTGGAGGTGAGGTGGGGGGAGGTTGCTGAAATCCCAACCGTCTAATCCTCCTGGTTTTTCAGGTAACCAGCTGGGCATCCTGAAGCTACCTAGGGGCTGCCAGCCATGACTCAATCATTAGTATACAAAAGACATCACTTTGAGATTCCAAGGATTTCAGGAGTTGTATGCCCAGAAACAGAGTGGAAGACCAGATATCTATTTCCCCATACTACAATGAATGAAAGAACAATAGTAACTATTTTCATTATCTCATTTAATTGTCACAGTAACTCTATGGGGTAGGTTCTCTCTCATTCTGATTTTTAAGGGAGTGAATAACAGGTTTGAGGTCACATACCAAACAACCTGTGTAAGAGCCCGATTCCAGCCCAATTTTTAATTTTGGTTTCTCTGTCTACTTCTGATCTTACAGACTTATCAGAAGACTATCTGTCTCACCTCTAAAGGGAAAGAACATGGAAATCTGAGAAAAGGAGGAGTCAGGATGAACATCAAGCCTTCAGTCCTGAGTGGTTGAAAGAAAGCTTGCACACATGTCCCAAACGGCACATCAGCAGAGTAAGTTGGTTTGGGAAAGGAATGGAAAAAAAATCTAAATTTAAAATGTTGGAGAGACATCCCGTGTCTAATTTTCAAGTCAAAAGACAACTTGGTGCTCTTAGTAGAGATCACTGGAATTTCACAAGACACAAAACCCCTCTGGGTTTGTACATCTTGGAGTCAGAGCCAACACCTGCCCCCTCCCTGTTAAAGGAGCAATTCCTATGCCCCAGAGGGGCTTGTGAACGTGTGTTTGCCTCATTGTGGTGCCAACATCCTATTGATACATTTGGACTGAGGGGCCATCAGCCCTACCCTGTTGGCACACTTCCTTGTCCCCTCTAAATCTCAGTCCTCCACTCAAAGAGCACAGAACATGCTAAAAAGCCATTTCCTATTCTATAGCTTCCATCTCCAAGGGCCTCTCAAATCTCTTCTAACCTCATCCCTCGCACATGTTGAAAAGAATTTATTGAACCCATCACTTGTCTTTATGGTCAGTTCTTCTACATATCTCACCAGATTTCTCGTGCCCCAGGCTCACTGTGGACTGAACAAATGCTGACCCAGGGCAAACACATGCTACGTATCTAAACCTGAAGTCAATCTCATGACTCAAATGAACATAAAGTCTCCTGTATCAAGGAGTTAACAGCATGGCACAAACACATTTAAAATCATTGCACTAACACTGGTGTGAAGTGATGTAAGCTATTAAATAATGCTTTCTCTCCTCATTCCAGAAAACTCTTAGAGGGGAGGCATATTACCAAAGGTTAAGGCTATGGAATCTGGAGTGAGAAAAATAAACAACAACAAAATATATAAATGCCTGAGCTGTTAACCTAGGCCATTCCATAATATTCACATTTGCAATTAGTCCATGTGGTAGATTGAATAACAGTCAGCCAAAAGATATCCCTGCCTTAGTTCTCAGAACCTGTGAATGCTACCCTATATGAAAAAAAAATATCCTGGGTTATCTTGGCAGGTCCTAAATATAATCACAAATGTCCTTACACAAGAGAAACTAAGGGAGATTTGACACACTCAGAAGAGGAAAAGGCAGTGTGAGCAAAGAGGCAGAGCCTGGAGTGACACGGCCAAAGCCCAGGAAAGCCACAGCCACCTGCAGCTGGAAGAGACAAGAAACAGATTCTACACTACAGCCTCCAGAGAGCGCGTGGGCCTGCCGACAGCATGATGTTAGCACAGTGATGCTGATTCCAGACGTCTGGCACCCAGGACTGCATGGAATAAATTGCTATTAAGACACTGTTTGTGGTGATTTGTTGCAGCAGCCTTAGGAAGCTAAGGCAGCCTGCAACACAGAGAGATGTGAAAATGCCTAGCTACATAATAGACACTCAATAAATGTTTGCTTCTTCTCTACATCCCTTTTTCCACCTCTTTCTTCCTTCAAGTGTCCTCTGTTTTTTCATCCCCCTTTATAAACTATCCAGTCTGTGAGGCATACAAAAAAAGAGCATAAGCTTTGGAGCCTCAGTAGGCTTGGTCAGTTCTCCTACCTGCAAAGTGGGGATAATGCCCCCTACTTCATAGGGTTCCGGTGAAAAGCAAAAGGACATAAAACATGTGAATCTTGATACAGTTGGCTTCTGTCATGTACTCGCGTGCCTTGCAAATTCAACTTTCCATTTTTGTAGGAAAAAGGAAAATGAAAGAAAAATAGAAATAATGAAAAATATTAAACAGTGCTGGTAATTAAACTTGATTTTTACTTTCTCTATAGGCATTGACCCAAACAGTATAGAGATGAAGGATCTAAATCTGCTACTATTCTTCCTGGCCTCAGATGCTTCTGCTGAGTGCAAGTTCAACATTTAAAGACTTTTTTTTTTTTTTTAATAGAATATAGTTTCTGAACATAAGACAACTTTTTCATCTGGTACCTCATCAAAGAAACAAATCTGATCCTAACCAAGAAACAAACACAGAGGAATTCACCAGCATGGTGTCTTTTACAGTATTTCACTAATATTTTAAGCATGCACGGTGAATACCGTAGAGCTGACCTCAGAACATGGACCCAGGTAAGATGTGACTCGACCTAGCACCTAGTCACTGTGCCCTAGTCACTGCACAGGTATGCTGTGGACTTGCCCTGGCCTTTCCTTTTATTTCCCCCACTGACCTACCTCTCACCAGGCCCCTACAGGTACCAGAGGTTCCGGCTACTGGCCTTTTAGGAATACTGGGATGCAGGTGCAATTTTACTGTGGTATCTTATCTTCATTACATACATTTAACATAAGTTGCAAAGATACCACCAAGGAGCATAATGATTCCCAAAAGTTGGGGAAATGCAGAAAGCACTAGAAATTTATGAGATTATCAAATACCAAGTTGTTCCTTGTCCTTAGCTATTTCCTTAAAAAAAGAAAAAAAAAAAAAACAGAAAAACAAACAAAAAAAGGAAATATTTAGAGAACACTGGTCTTCCCATAGCATCTGCCCTCACTTCAAAAGTGATTTTTAGAATTGTAACAGAATTTATTGCTAAACAACCACATCCCTACCCAATAGCTTTGGGAAGGTTATAAAACAGATAGGCAGCTCATTTGGAGTCATAGAGCAAAATCTAGTCATTCCACTGAGAAGAGAAAACTTGAAATTTACCCTACCCACCTTCAAATGGGAGTATCTCAGGGAAAACAAAAAAGGGGGGGGAGGAGGAGTGGCAGTGAGACATTCTGGCTTCTTTAAATATCTTCCTGTATTTAATTTCACTGAAAACCACGCTTCTGCCCTACCATGCATGCAGCCCACTCATTACCTCCAGCAATTTACATTGCATCTTTTTTGAACTCTGAATTCCCGGACAGAGTTGAATGTGGTGCAGCAAATTAGTGAATCATAAAAATTAGAGCTGGGAAAGGCTTCTAGGGTCACAGGGTTATCCTCTGCCAATTCTAGACAGTTCTCTGTGGTTTATTCCTGAGTGCTTTGTTCAAACTGGTTTTAAGTCAACAATACATCCCAGAGGAGGGGGGGAAGAAAAGAACAACAACAACAACAAAATCCCATCCATTTCTCCCTAGCCAGCCCAACCCAGGAGAGGGAAGCCTGGGGCCACTGGCTAGGAAAGGAGAGATAAATCATGGGAGATGAGGGCTGGAGAGGACTTCATATAGTCCAACATTAAATTTCACAAAGAAGGAAAGTGAGGTTCAGCAGGGTTAATGCACAATCCCACAAGGATTACACGAGGCCCATGAAAAAGAAAGCAGAGCTTGAAACATCAAAGGACCTTGACAAATATTGGTTCCATTTCCTTCATCAGATCAACTTTTGCCTTGTATTAAAATTTGTTGTATACACACATTAAATTGTGGCTTGTGAATTCCGTAAGGGTGGAGCCTCCAATTTATTTATTTTTACATTCTTCACAGTGCTTAGATCAGGGCCTTGCATATAAAAGATGGCTCAGTAAATGTTAGTCATGTTAAATTAAGTTACTGTAAACATGGTCCCTCATCCTTATGAGATCTCACTAGCTTGTCTCCATATTTGTCCCTGCCCCTTTCTTCCAGACCTGGGGATCATGGGTGTACACTGCAGGAAGTGGGGTTTAGGGTCAACATGAGCAGAACCTTCTATGCACTGCACTTGAAATGGGCTGGCTCACCTCAGGGGGTGTGTCAGGCAGAGCTGGACACTGGGCAGAGACAAAAAGGAGGGACACAAGCAGCCAAATTAGGTTTAAAGTATTGACCTCTGAGACCCCATTCCACCTTCTAGCTTTTAGACTCTATGACATAAAAGAGCTTTCTTTCCACATGCACATAAGGTTTCAACTAGTTGAATCCCTTAAAAGTCACAACCCTCTCAAGACAGATCCCCATAGTCTCCCACCCTGATAAATCAAAGACATCAAAATGTGGCTCCAGCCATGGGCAAGGGGAGAGTGGTCCCCAAAGTTTTCTCCCAAATGCACCTCTTGATCTAGCTTAAAGACTTCAAAAGTTATGCTCCTAATACACTTTTCTAAACCTCATTTAACATAGTCTAAAGTGGAATTAGTTCTGTGAGTTAGTTTGGCAGAGAGATGAAATCACATCAAATCCATATTCATTACAGACATCCCATATGTCATCCACGAGGATGGATGGGTGCTCTCGTGTGGGAGGAAGGGTAACGCCACAGAAAAACTCCAGGGTTTACAGAGACCTGTCGGCTGCCTTCCTGTTTCACCTCCTTTTAATTGATTCATCCCCAAACGCTGGGCAGCTAGGGAGGTTCATTCATTCCAGCTGAAACCTTTTCACACTTAATACCTCTCTTCCCACTCTTAGCACTAACTAGTTGTGTCTAAACAGGGCTTTGAAGACATTTGAAAATTCTTACGTGTTGTTTTAAATTTAACTTATTTAAAACTATGAGTATCATTACAGAAAATTTTAAAAATGCAGGTAAACAAAAGAAAAAACCACTTCTGAGAGATAATTTCATGACTATTTAGTATGTAAGTTTTCAAGCTTGCTTTCTCCTCTCCCACCCCATCCAGCCTCAATAGAGCGACGGAAAAGAGAATACCTTTACACATAGGCGGCGCTGAGAGTGGGCCATATCTTCCAGGTCTTCACTCTTGAACTCTGAACATGAAAAAGCCAAGAGTCGAGGTGAATGGGAAAACCCGACAGAAATGATGAAGGCTGTTTCAAACAAAAACATCTTATGTCTCTTAGGAAGAAAAGGACAGGGATAGCCTTTTGACCTAAATTATTCAGACTTTCAATCATAATAATCATACCTACTAAAGTGCCAGGCATCTTTCATCTCATTGAGTTTGCACCTTCTGGAGCTTTCCCCAGAGTGTGCTAGTAAAGGTTTAACAACTGGCAAATCTTAGGGGAAAGCCCTAAATAGTAGCATTTGCCACTTTCTGTGGTATAAATAATCCCACCAATTTCAAGCTACAACACAGAGTTGGGAAGAGATGTCCAGCTCTCTTGGGTTGGGAGTATGACATCATATAATAATAATATTTCTACCATTCAGCTGTAATAGGTATAAATAACCTCAGGATCATGGATAACAGTGAAATGAAGTAACATAATTAGGAAGTGGTGAGTTGGTATATTTATTACCTATTTTTTAATATAATTTATTCACTGGACAGATGATACAGCTTAATTTTTATTAGTGGCTGTGTTTAATAACTGGCTTGCAAAATTCCTGAGAAGTGCTAGCTCTGGTAAACTGCAGCACACCATGGAGTCTTCCTTACCAATGCTTCTTCACCTTGCTGTATCAATCTAACCTTATTTGTGAGTGTTGGTTTTCCCTAGGTTTAGGTTTTGTTTTAATATCTTCCATCTTCAAGACATTTTGCTTCTCTTTCCCCACTCTGATCTAGTTCGGGTGGAGAAGGGAAGCCTGTGTCCAGAAGGAAGGATGGTTTCATTGGGTAAATATTTAAAGCAAAGGGGAGCATTAAAGCAAGAAGTGTGACACACGATCAAAGGCTGTGCCGTCCAATATGGCAGCCACTAGCCACATATGGCCACTAAGCACTTAAAATCTAGGTAATTTCAAATGAGATGTGCTATAACTATGTAATGCACAATATACTTTTGAATACTTAGTTCAAAATATATAGAATACCTCATGAATAATTTCATATTGATTATATGTTGAGATGATAATATTTTTATATTTTGAGTTAAAATATATATTATAAAAGTAATTTCAACTATTTCTTTTTACTTCTGAAAATATATTTAGTAAAAAATTTAAATTACATAAACAGTAATTACATAAATGGTTTAGCCATTTATGTAATTAAATTTTTTTACTAAATATATTTTCAGAAGTAAAAAGAAATAGTTGAAATTACTTTTATAATAGAAAGCACTGCAAGAGAGAGTTACTAGTCCTCAAGGAATCTTTGCTAGACATGGCATTTTGGATTATTTAGTTCTGGGTTGCTTGAGTTGGAGGCATAGACTCTGAAACTTGCTGGACTGGTGGGAAAGCTGATTCCCTGAGTCTTTCTGGAACTGAGGCTGACCCTAATTTATTTAGTGCTCACGATTAGGTACTGTGTGAACAAGAAACAGCATGTGCTTATGCAGCACCGACAGAACACTGTTGCCCTTCCACGCCATCTGACTTCCTTACTGCTTTACTATCCTTACAACTGGCAGCATTAAACTGGATCAAAGAAGGAACACTTGAAAACAGCTGGGGTCAAGTTATATCCCTGAGCAGTTATTAAACACTTGCCATGTGCTAGCCCTGAGCTGCAGCTATGACAGGGTGAGGTTCAGGCTTACAGAAGAAATAATCCCACAGATACATGGCCACTTAATTTCTGACATAGGCACAAAAGCCTTTCAGGATAGAAAGAAAATTATTTTCAATAAATGTTGCTAGAATAATTAGATATTTGTATGTCAAAAAAGTGAACATCCATCCATACTTCACACCATATACTTCAATTAACTTGAAATTGCTCATAGATCCTAAAACTCAAAACTGTAAAACTTTTGAAGGACACATGAGAGAAAATATTTGTGACCTTGGATTAGGCAAAGATGTCTTAGTTATGATTCCAAAAGCACATCCATACAAGAAAAAATATATATGAATTGTCCTTCATCAAAATTAAAAACTATTATTCTTCAAAAGATACCATTAAAAAAAAGAAAAGAGACAGACTGGGAAAAGCCACAGACTGGGAGAAAATATTTGTAAATCAAATACTTGATCTAATAACATGTATCTAGAGTGTGTAAAGAACTCTCAAAACTCAATAGTAACAAAGTAAACAACCCAATGTGAGAACAGACAAATGATGGGAGCAGACACCTCTCCAAAGAGGATATACAGATAAAACAGTGCTCATCATGATTAGGAAAATGCAAATTAAAATCACAGTAAGATAACACTAACTACTAGATCCTTTTCAGAATGCCTAAAAATCAAAAAGACTGACCAAAGTGTTGGCAAGGATATGGAGCAACTAGAACTCTTATATAATGCCAGGTGGGAAGGTAAAGTGGTATACCTAATTTGGGAAAGAATTTGGCATTTTCTTGAAATGTTAAATTATATACTTACTACATAAGACATTCCACTTAGAGGTATTTACCCAAGAAAAATCCAAGTCTATGTCCATATACACACTTATACATAAATTTTCATCACAGCTTTTTGTAGCAACCAAAAGCTGAAAATGACCTGAATGTTTGTCAATAGGTAAATGAATAAACAGATGTCTAATACATAATATCTGTGTACTGGAATACTATTCGGCAGTACCAAGGAATACATACTGTAGGATTGGACACAAACTAATCTATAGTGACAGGAAGCAGGTATATGGTTGCTTAGGGGAAGTCCAGGAGGGACAAATTGCAATGGGGCACAAGGTACTCTGTTGGGGTGACATGTTCATTAGCTTGATTGTGATGATGGTTTCATGGGTACATACATGTGTCAAGACCTATCAAATTGTACACATTAAAAACATGCAGTTTATTGTCAATTATATCTCAGTAAAAAAGTATAAGGTATGGCCTCTCTCCTTGCAGAGCTTGTAATAAATAGCACATAATCAAGATTTGCCACGGCTTTCCCAGTAAACTAACTCTGGGTGGCCTCGGAGTTTCTATAGACCAGGGGCTTAAGAATGACTTCAATGGTTGAAAATGGGGGCTGGGTACTTCTGGCAAGTTCTGGCTTATCTCGAAGCCCAGTTTTCATAGCGAATTGTTGGGTTTCTTAGATTGTTTATTTGGGTGGTTTGTAGGTCTTTGTGGAGATTATTGGGGGAGATCAATGCCCTCCTCTACCTCTCCAATAGGCTCTTCTGCTGCAATTAAGGCTCTGCTAAGAATCCTATCAAATAAACAAGACTGATTCCATTTAGAGTCTGGTTCCATGTGATCCAAGCCAGAGCCAGCCCCCAGCAGCCTTCCCGCCTTCCTCTTCTAGCATCTTCTTATGCCGCATTCCTGTGGCATTCCTTCCTGCTACGTTGTCTGAGCACCGACGAGGAGATCTGGTCTCAGCTGCCCTCACTGAGGAATGAACACCCAGCAGATGCTTGTGCTACTTCTCTCAACAGGACCTGCATTTTCACAGATCTGAAGAATAAAAAGATTCAAAGGGTCCAGGGTGCATGGCTCCAGGGACATTTTAGACTCTGTTGTGGCTAAGGGGACCTTACCACTTCATGGATAATCTCCTACAATCACCCACCTTCTCCAGGTACAAGCAGGAGACCTTTGCCCTCTGGTAACTGGCCTATTGGCAAAGGGAAGCTGAGCTCATCTCTCATCTCCCTTCAAATTGAACACTCAGGAAAGAGCAGGTGGTGGAAGAGCCTGGAAGCCTCTGCCACCTGTTGGAAGCCCAGACATGCTGGCCATCACTAAAGTTCCACCAGCAACAGTGAGTTCCAGGATGAGAAATGGAGAGTAAATTCAACGTCCTATGAAGATGAGTCCCTGTGAGACTACACCTGTCAAAGCGTGGCTCAGAGTCTCCCTAGAATGGAGTTCTTCTTCCCTCCAGGAAGAATGCCTGAGTCAGGTTAGCTTGAGGTGGGGCTAGAGGATGAGCTAGGACCTTGAATCAGAGCTCCCTGCTTTCTAAGATGGCTCAAGTCTACCCTGCAAGAAGGCCTCTTTTAAGTCCACTAACTCAAGTGTCAGCTGAGCCCTAGGTCAGAAGCCGGTCAGATGAACAAAACGATACTGCTTCTGGACAGGTTTTAATTCGTCTTTGATTCTTTAGAAAACTTAACATGGAATGGGGAAATCTTGGCTGGAGGAACAGTGGAAGTGTTTTCGCCTGACTACCTCCCTGACACATAAATCTCTGCTCCATCCTACCTGAGAAGTTTGTGTCTCGTCCTCACCTGAATGCCTCTACTGACAGAATTTTATTTTAAAACAAGCTCTGATTGTTAGAAAGGTCTTCCTTATATGCACAGCTGTGAAAAAGAATGAGGAAGTTCTCTGCATTGATGTGGAATAATCTCCAAATATACCATCAAGTGAAAAAAAAAAAGAAAAGCCAGGTGCTGAACAATGTATATGATATACTAGTTTGGGGACTTAAAAAATGAGAATTGACATTCGCATTTGCTTATATATGCACTTACAAACACTGAAAGAATACCCACTGGGAAAGGGAAGAACTAAGCAGCAAGTATTGAGAGTTGACACGTAAGTGAAATTCACTGCATGACAGGAGCTCTTCAGGTAAATGAACCCATTTAATTCTCACAAAAGCCCTGGAAGTACCACTATGATCTCCATTTTTTCAGATGAGGAAACTGAGGTTCAGAAAGGTTAAATAACTTGTTAAAGGTCACACAGCTAGGAAGCAGCAGGGCCAGGATAAACTGAGGCAGTGTGGCCTTCAGAGACTGCATTCTTAAGGGCCATGCCAAACTGTCCCTCCTCAAACACAAGGATAGGACGGAGGGTTTTCCCTGTATCTTTTTAAAAAATTTTTTTTATTTTTAGTTTGGTGATTGATTGATTGATTGATTGATTTTCCTTAATGTTATTTGGTTAGGTGGTTGGTTATTGAGCCATATGAATGAATGCATTATATATTTAATAAGAATTTCTCTGGCTGCTGTGAGGAGATCACATTAGAAGCTGGGGCAGGGGGCAGTTTGAACAAAAACAAAAAAAAGGAAAATAAGCACGTGAAAGTTCTTCCTCGAGCTGAACAAAAACTTGCTTTCCTAAAGCTTTTTGTTTTTTGTCCTAGGTTGGTTCTCCAGGCAGCTACCAGGTCCCACTAAGTGGACCCTTTCCCAGGAACAGAAAAGGACATTTTCAATTATTTCTGCTGATCCCGGGATGGCCCTGGCTTCCATACTCTTCACCATGCTGGTTAGCCTTCCCCAAATATACCCCAAGTTGTCACCTCCCTCTTGAGGGTGTGGCCCAAAACAGAACTCAGTTCTTCAGCACTCATCTTGGCCAAAGTGACTAATACCTCCTTGTTTTGAGAACTTATTTCTACTAATGCCGCCAATTTTTGCACTTGCTTTTCTGGAACCTTCATTTCTGTGTTGCAATTAACTATAGTGTCCAACATTTATTCCTGTGTGCTCCTACTCCCTTAGCTCTTCCCCATTCCTGACTGGTACAGTTATTTTCAGAGCCCATGTCTGGGATGTTAAATCTCTCCACATTAAACTTTATCTTACTGGTCTGCTTAACCAATTGTTCCAGCCTAGCTCAGATGGGTCCTGGCTCAGTTTCCCAACAGAATCGAGATCTCTCCCAGCATCATGTAAGACAAGAATAATTATTCCTGTTTGGCTGATAAGGAAGTCCCAGAGAGGGGACTTGCCTATCTCACAAATTGTTGGTGCCTGGGAGAAGAACGAACAAAAGGCTCTTCACCTCCTCTGAGTCAGGGCCCATTCCAGGAAGCTCTGGTGTCTGTCATGCTAGGCCCACCACCAGTGTCTGCTGGAAGAACTCTATCCTGCAGGTGTTATGTAGGTCGCAGGTTTGGGGCTGCTTCCCCAGAGCCCAGCACCGGCACCTGATAGGAACTGGGGAGACCGTGCACTAAGACAGTCCCATGACCAAGTGTCACAGAGGAGAAGGGAGGCCGCCATGTGCATGGCACATGTTCAAAGTTGGCTAGTGATTAGAGCAACTTAAAACATCATGTTCTAGATTAGCTGCTTGGGGTTTTCTGAAGCTTGTGCTGAAATCAGAGATGCCATGGAGATGACATCTTGCTTATCTGTGAAGTGATGTGGCGCAGGGTTATTCAACAAGCAATCCCCAGAGCCTACAAGCCAAGGAACGGATCCAGGAATTCCACTCTCGTCCACCTACCAGATGTGCAGGTTGAAGTGTGTTTCCACGCTCCATACGTCTTCTCTCCAAGACAAGATCAGGCAGATATTTCAAAGATGAGTTTTTTAAAAAGAGGGGTAGGGGAGTTTCTATCTACCAGACATGCTGGTAACATGTCTGATTTGGAAAAATGAGAGGACAAAGTGAAAACAGGACAATTCCCCAGGAAAAATTAATCTGTGGCCATGCAGACACCAGAAGACACGGTGGGGGAGACAGAGAACCATGCGTGGCTACTCCAAGTGGCACTCTAGGACCACCGTTCCTGGGGAAAGCCAGGAAAGCACAAGCAGCAACCCGAGACTCCTCAAGAACCGCAAATGCATTTAAGAGGAGGTGACTTGGGGTCAAGGAGAAGCCAGCCAATCAGACCTACTAAGGCCAGCCCTTGCGGCAGGACTCGCCTCAGTATCTACAACTAAGTCTCAGATGCCGTCCAAAACTTTGGCTTTACTGGATGAGAGTGGAATTTACAATGGAAGCTTTCTAAACTAGATACTTAATGTGGTCGCCAGTTCCAACCCTGCCTTACTGGAGGGGCTTGGGTACATTACATAACCAATGCGTACCTCAGTCTCCCTATTGGTGGGGTGACTGCTGGGAGGGCAAAGGGCAGAATAAAAGAGATGATTAATAATCACCACCCTCCCAGCCTAACCAATGGCCTGTGAATACAGAAATGATAACATCAGGAAACCCTTCTGAGTTACTTAAAGAATGACAGAGAATAAACAGGTTTCTTTATTATTGCTGTTATGGTAAAAATCATAAAATTGTTTGTGGGGATATGTTTTCTGAAATCCTGAAACACAATTTCTTTCTCAATTATGTGACAGTTTTCATCTTGTCAGAACGCTTAACAGAAAGTTCCCAGGACTCCATCGTGAGAAATTAAACCCCTGGAAAAAAGTAGGAAGGTCTCTAAAACATGCCCTTGTGACCCCAAACTGGGAGCAGGTTAGTGCGGGAAGATGTTTCAACTATGTTCACTTGCAAACTGGGTGCAGCTGGCATCCCTTAACGGATAAAACTGGTTCCAACAATGAGTCATACTGATTATACCCTTGGGACATCATCCATAAATATCATCTGTCCCCAAAGACTTCCAAAACACAGGAGTCATGACAAAACACACACATATATATACATGTAAGCAAGACTTCTAACAATCAGGCCATTGTTCACAGCAGAAAAACCAGGCACACCCTTTATCTAAGATAAAAAGAAAATGCAAAAAGCAATCAAATGAAATCTATCTTGCTTAACCTGAAAAACGACAGTTGGATTAGAACATGTTCATGATCCATTTTCAGTGAGCCACCTTCCTGGGAGCATTTCAGTGAGCAGGAAGCTTTTTCAGGCCAGCCCTTCCCCAGATGATGAAGCCCCTTTGTAGCTGCCCTCCCAATCAGTCCCGTCCTCACTCCAGGGACGCAGCACCTGGTTAATCAAACTTTCTTCTTTCCTATAAAAATGTTTTCAGGAAACAGTTCTTTTTTTTTTTTCACTAGAGAATAAAACTTCAGAAATAAATGCCCTTTTCAGCATTTCAGGCACCTGCAGCTCCTGGAGAGGAGGCAATGAGAAGCAAAAAGGGACATGTGTGGTCTTCTCCCTGGCTCCATAAGGGAGGATCTGGAGTCAGTACCTTAAAGGATCCCTTCCCACCTCCCCCTTCTTTCTGGCACAGAGCAGAAAGTCTCAAAAAGACTAGCTTTATGCCTGGCCACTTGGTCCCACTGGCCATCTTACCCAAAACAAAACTCCTTTAAGATTGCCTTTCTCCAGAAATTACCTGGGAAGAGTTAGCCAGCAACATAGTATAAGGCCAGGCATAGAATATGTTCATCCTTGCTGGGTCTGAAACAGTGGGATAGAGGTCAAGAGGCTTCAGGCTCTGTCCCCAGCTCAGAAGCTTTCCCGTGCACATCATAGAGATATACCCAGAACTGTGTCCCATGGCCCCTCCCCAGTGCTTCTCGCTGCACTGCCTTTCAGGATTTAGGAACTCACAGGATCTGGGCCCTCCTCATATGAAAACCGCAGGAGGGCTATGCGTCCTACACCCCACTCTGCAAGAACACCAGTCTAAAAAGAGAAATTATACCCGCCATGGGCGGCACCGATGGCTCAAAGGAGTAGGGCACCAGACTCATATACCAGAAGTGGTGGGTTCAAACCCAGCCCCAGCCAAAAACTGCAAAAAAAAAAAAAAAGAAAGAAAGAAAGAAAAAATAAAAGAAAAAGCAATTATGCCCCCCTAAGTGTGGCCTTTAGAGAACATTAGACATGCAACTTCCCCTTGGACACACACCTAATTTGCTCACCCAGAAGTTGTCATGCCAAGTGGAAAATATTCTAGCATTGATTCTTCATGTTCTAAACACTCCTGGGGAGTGGAAGAGAGAGATTGAGAAAAACAGAGTCAGGAAGAGAGGGACAGAGAAAGGAAGGGAGATTTTCATAAACCACCGGGGCTAGAAGACATCTCTTTTTAATTTTTAATGGTTATAATTCTATTTGAGTTTTGTATTTATTCCTAAACAATTTTATTAATATACAGAAAATTGCTCCCTTAAATTTTAAGGTTATTCAAGATATTTCTATATTTTTAAACTCTTGTGTTACTATTATAGTTATATTGCTGTTTTCATGATTTGTTCATGGTTAATTTTGCCATGGATTTGTCTAGCAGTCTTTTCAAAGAAGGAGCTTTTGATTTTGACAATCCTCTGTTGAATCTTTGTTTCTGTTTCATTAATCCCTGCTTGTACTATTATTTTTCCCTTCCTTCTCTCTTTACCTTTACTTTTACATTGCTCTTAACCTCTTAAGTTGGAGACTCAGCTCATTAATGTAAATATTGCTTTTCTTTTGTAATTATAATGCCCGCTTTCAGCCAAGCAATTACATGACCACAGTAAACCTCCCTTGGATCAGCTTCACTCAGGAGAGTGTGGGACAAGAAACATGCTATACCAACAAGCCAGGATCAGACAGGGATCCTCCACCCCGCATGGTGATCCAAGGGCTAGCCTTTTGATTTTAAAACGAGGACAGTGAGGCCCAGAGAGAGAAACAGTTTGACAAAAATCAACAGCAAGTTAGCAGCAGAGTTGGTCCATCTCTTTTCCATGTTGTCTTAATTGGAAAACCAAGTGACAAGTGTTTAAATATTTGCTCTACCTCCAAAGCATCATAATATCTTTGACTATCTACTTCAGTTTATCTAGCAACTAGAACTAAGACCCATCTTTTGACCATTCCAGATCACAGTTTCTGGAAGAGCTGCCCATACGTTGGTTAGTTGGTTGTATTATATGTGTGTGTGCATCCATGGGTGCTTGTGTGCACAGGGGTGTGTGCGTATTATTGTTGGTCATCATCGTTAAAGACTGGCCTTACTCATGATGGAGTATGATTGAGTTAAGATGTCTTGGTTTGCATAATCCATGATCTCATTTATTACCCAACATAAGCCCAAAGGTGAGTTTCGCACTGATAAGTAACTTTTTTTTAGTGTAAATTTCTGGTCTTTGTTTATTTGGGTTTTTTTATTTCAGATTACTATAAGGATACATACAATTAGTTCCTCAGCACCTCAGTGGATCCAGCAGTTCTCCACAGAATTCAGTGAAGGAGAGAAATTTTGTTGAGGTTTTGATACCTTTAATTTCTAGAAGGGCCAGAGGGAATGGGCTAGTATTTACTGGAGCCAACTCTGTGTCGAATGCTTTCACACACATTTTTCATACCATATCTCTTCTGGGGAAAATTTTTAATTAACAATTTAATTTCTTTCCTTGTTATAGATCTATTCTAATTTCCTATTTCTTTTTGAGCTGGTTTTGGCATTGTTTCTTTGTAAAATAGAATTTTATCTATTTCATCTAAATTATGTAATTGTCGGCATAAAGTTGTTCATGGTATCTCCTTAATCCTTTTACTTTCTGCAGGGTTGTTACTAATTTTGGTGATTTCTATCTTATCTTTCTTTATTCCTTGGCCAATCTTGCTACAGTTTTGTCAATTTTGTTGGCCTTTTCAAAGAACCAACTTTTGGTTTCATTAAATTTCTCTATTATTTTTCTATTTTATATTTCATTCATATCCATTCTAATCTTCATTATTTCCATCCTTCTATTTGCCTTTGGGCTTAGTTTACTCTTCTTTTTTGCAGTTTCCTAAGATATGAGCTAAGGTTATTAAATTGAAATCTTTCTTCTTTTCAAATATAATACTTGAAGTTATAAATTTCCCTCTCTAGAAGCACATATAGAGTGGTGGTCTAAGAACCTCTGAAAGTCAACTCCTCCATAAGGGCAAGAATGCTTGCAAAAAAGTCAATTTTTATAAATTATGTAAATTAACTAAAGGTTTGCATGATCCGAGAATTATTTAAGAATCTTAGGATCAGTTGTTTCATTTCTGCAGGAAAGCTAGTTGCAATTTTGTTTGGGAGTGCATTGAATCTATAGATGAATTTGGAGAATATTGCCACCTTAGCAATTTTAAGTATTCTAATCCATGAACATGAACTGCCTTTCCATTTTTATAGGTCTTTTTAAATTTCCTTCAACAATGTTCTATAGTTTTCAATATATTTATTCCTAAGTACTTTCTTCTTTTTGATTCCATTATAAATTAAGCTGTTTTCTTGATTTCCTTTTGGATTCTTCATGCCTAATGTATTAAAATTGCAATTAATTTTTATAGATTGATATTATAACCCTAGTTTATTAGCTCTGAAAGATTTACTGTGGATTCATTAGGATTTTCTACATAAAAGATCACGTTATCTGTGAATAGAGATAGTTTCCATTCTTCCTTATTAATGTTTGCCTTTAATTTCTTTTTCTTGCTTTATTTCCCTGGCTATAACCTCTAGAACAATATTGAATAGAAGTGGTGGGAGCTCACATCTTTTTTTGGTTCCTTACTTCAGAGGAAAAGCTTTCAGTCTTTCACCATTAAGTTTGATTTTAGCTCTGGTACATATGTAAAATGAAGCAGCCACTTTGAAAAACTGTTTGACAGTTCCTCAAAAAGTTAAATGTAGAGATCCCATAGGACAAGCAATTCCACCCCTAGTTTTATACCCAAAATAATTAAAAACATATGACCACATAAAACCATGTATATAAATGCTTGTAGTGGCATTAATCATGATAGTCAAAAAATGGAAGCATCTCAAATGTCAATCAATTGAAAAATGAATAACAAAATGTGGTATATTCGTACAATGCATTATTCAACTGTCAAAGGGGAGAAAATACTGACACAAAAAGCCTCAGATTATATAATTTAATTTATATAAAATATCCAAAATAGGCACTCCATATAGACAGAAATTAGATCAGTGTTTGCAAGGGAATAGGCGAAGGAGACACCAGGCAGTGACTGGTAATGGTCATACGGCTTCGTTTTTGGAATAACAAAAATGTTCTGAAATGACTGGTGATATTTGCAAATTTGGTGTATATACTAAAGGTCACCAAATTATACACTTTAAAACACTGAATTATACAGAATTATATTTCAACATGGCTGTTATTTTAAAAAATTTCTTCTAAGTACATTAGCTAAATCAAATACATTGTGATGATATTTTCATTTTCATTCAGTTAAAAATGTTTCTTAATTTCCTTTGTGATTTCTTGTTTGACTCATGGGTTACTTAGACATGTGTTGTTCAATTTCCAAATATTTTAAAATCTCTCATACTTCTCTTGTTAATTTCTTATATAACTCCATTGTGTTCAGAGAAATACTTTGTATTATTTAAACACTTTTAAAATTTATTGACACTCTGTTTTATGGTGTAGAATATAGTCCGTCTTGGAGAATGTTCCATATATGTTTGAAAAGAATGTATGTTTTGCTGTTGTTGGGTGGAATTTTCTTTAGATGTCAGGTCAAGGTGGTTGATACTGTTGTTTAAGTTTTCTTTTATCACTTCTGATATTCTGTCTAGTTATTCCATCATTATTGAGAGTGGGCTATTAAAGGATCCAATTATTGTTGAATTATCTATTTCTTCCTTCTATCAATTCATATATTTGGGACTCTGTTGTTAGGTGTTTATAACTTTTATATGAGTTTACAACTTTTCTATGAGTCTAATGTATTGGCTCACTTATCATCATAAAATGTCCCTCCTTGTTACTGATATATATTTTTTTAAATAAAGTAGAACTTTATTATTTTTATTTTTTTTTTTTTGCAGTTTTTTGGTGAGGGCCGGGCTTGAACCCGCCATCCCCGATATATGGGGCTGTTGCCCTACTCCTTGAGCCACAGGCGCTGCCCGTTACCGATTTTTTTTACCTTAAAGTCTATTTTGTTTCACATTAATATATTAAATCCCAGCTCTCTAACCATTCCTTTTTGTATGATATACCTTTTTCCATCCTTTTTTTGCATTCAATCTATTTGTTTTTTAATCTGAAGTGTTCTTTTGAAGATAGCACATAGTTAGATCTTGTTTTGTATTGGATCAGACAATCTCTGCCTTTTTTTTTCATCTTTTATTCTTTTATTTTATTTTTTATTTTTTTCTTCCTTCTTTTTTTAAATTATTTTCTGTTAAATCATAACTTTGTACATTGATGCCTTTATGGGGTTCAGGGTACTGCTTTAATATACAATGTGAAATGTTTATATTGAACTAAGTAACACATCCATCACAATTATACTCATTTCTTAATAGTTTTGCCTTTTGCCTTTTGATCCATTTACCATTTACCTTTAAGGCAATCAGGACCATTTTCCTGTTTCCTGATCCTTTCTACTAATATGCTTGAATTTAAATCTGCCATGTTCTTTTTGTTTTCTGTATGTTTCATGCCCTGTTAATTCTTCTCTTCCTCTTTACTAGCTTCTTTTGTGTCAAATAGATATTTTCTAGTGTGCCATTTTAATTCCTTTAATAGCTTTTAGAACTATTTTTAGAATTATTTTCTTAGTAGTTAGTCCAGGAATTATATAATAGTTTGCATCTTTATCACAATTCACTTTGGATTAATATTAAGTTCCAGTACAGCATTGAAAGTTTGGTCCAACATAACTCCATCATATCCCCTCTCTTTGTGCTATCATTATACAGGGTGTCCCAAAGATTGCCCCTAAAGTAGTCATACATAGGGAAAATGGGAAATTATAGCTAAATGTGCCTTTATTTACAAACCATTCGTTACCAAATTTTATAAAGAGGTAGCCAACACATACAAAGTATTTTGTCAATGCTTTGTAAAATTTTGTAATGAACAGTTTGTAAATAAAGGTACATTTAGCTACAATTTCCCATTTTCCCTGCATATGATAATTTTACAGGCAACTTTTGGGACACCCTGTCTGTATTTTTTCTTTATATGTTATAAGCCAAAAATACAGTTTTATGCAATTATCTTTTAAATCTGATATGAGAAAAAAGGAAGAAAACATATAGAACAGTCTTTATATTTCTTTATGTAGTTAACTTTTCCAGTGTCCTTTATTTCTTCATATGGATTCTCTGGTGTCATTTCCTTTCAACCAAAAGGATTTCCTTTAACAATTCTTACAAGGCAGGTCTGCTGGTAATGAATTCTCACAGTATTTGTTTATCTGAGAAAGTATTAATTCACTTTTATTTTTGAAGGATAATTTTATTGAAGGTGTAATATCCTTGGTTGACTTTTTTTTCTGTCAGTACTTTGAATGTTATCTATTGTCTTCTTGCTTCCAATGTTTGTGATAGAAATTCAATTTTTATTACATTGTTGTTCTTCTAACCATGCTGTGTTGTTTTCTCTTGCTGCTTTCAAGTTTTCTTCTTAGCCTTTTAATAGTTTGACTATGATGTGTCTAGGACTAGATCTCTTTTCTATATTACTTGTTTTTTCAGCTTACTGAGTATTTAATCTTTTTGTTTAAATTTTGGAACTTTACAATCATTATTTCTTTAAATATTTTTTCTCCCTCTTTTTTCTTTCTTCTCCTTTTGGGACTCACATTACATATATATTGATATGCTTGATAATGTCCCACAGATGTCTGAGACTCCATTTACATTTCATCATGCTGTTTTCTTTCTAATTATTCCTACTGATCCAGCTCCATGTTTCCTGATCCTTTCTCCTATTTCAAATCTGCTATTGAAGAACTCCAGTGAATTTTTCATTTCACTTATTGTACTTTTCAACTCTAGAATTTTAATAGGATTCTCTTCTGTAATTTATCTCTTTATTGATATTTTTCTATTTGATCTGTCATCATCATACTTTCCTTTAATTCTTTAAATATGGAAATATGGTTTCTTTTAATTTTTTGAATGTTTATTATATCTGCTTTAAAGTCTTTATCTGCTAAGTCCAAACTCTGGGTTTTCTCAAAGACAGCTTATTTTGGCTTTACTTTTTTTCTGTGTATGAATCATACTTTTCTATTTCTTTGCATATCTTGTAATTCTTTTGTTAAAAACTAAACATTTCAGTTAATATATTATAGTCCCTCTGAATTCTGATCACCTCTCCCCAAGGGTTGTTGTTACTATTTCAATTGGTTAGCTGGCTAGTTCTTAGACTAATTCTTAGAATTAATCTTAGAATTCCTTAGATTAATTCTATAGAATCTGTCTCCCTGCAGTGTATAGATACTAATGTGTCTGATCAGGGATTTTTCTTTTTTCTTATTTTTTTAAACCTGACTTCCTATACCTCATGTCCAGCCAGAGATGTATGGATAGTTAGGGCCCTCTCTGATCACTCCCGAGTGTGTGCACAGCTTGGCATCTATGTGCAGCCATCCAGACCCCAAGGATATTATCATTGTCCACTACGGGTGTCTCACTCCTTGACTCTCCATGTTCTTTTTTGGCAAGTTTCCCTTTCTGTTGCTTGCCCAAACTGAGCTTGCAACCTGAGAATGGCTGCCAATTTGGCCTCTTCTATTAATTTGCCACAGGGCAAAGAGGGTTTTTGTTGTTGTTTTCAGTTTGGGGCTGGGGCTGGGTTTGAACCCGCCACATCTGGGATATGGGGCCGGCACCTTACTCCTTTGAGCCACAGGCACTGCCCAGATCATAGGGTTTTTCTGCACTTCACTCCAAAGCAAGTCAGCAAACCTTCTGGTTTTCACAGTTTATCCTGTCCTGCTAGACCTGTGCTGACAGCCGTGGGTGGGATGGGGAGGTAGGAGCAGTCCCAGTCTATAGTGGCACAGATTCCCTTTGTTAAACTAAGGTTTGGTAGTTTGTAGTAAATAAATGCCTCTTGATTTGTTGTATGTATTTAGTTGACTTTTCAGAGTTCTGAAATGGTTGCTTTTGACAATTTTGTCCAGTTTTATCATTGTATTTGGGGAGAATAGAACAAGTTTCTCATTCTACCATTTCCAGAAGTTTCATGTATCTCTATATTATATCTCATTTAATCTTTATAATACTATGAGGTAATGTTAATATTACCAGATTATTGATGGGAAAACTGGGCTTCAGAGTAGTTAAATGATTTTCTGAAAGTCATGACTCATGCTTCTTAAAGGTAGTATAGCACTTTGAGGGTTTTAAACCTGGATCTTAATCTTTACTGATTCTTTGAAGACACCCTTTCCTAAGATGCCATCTTAAAATTTTTATACATCTCGTGACACATAACAGTAGGAATCAACTCTATTGTCTTGATAGTTAGGGTAACTCTATTTTGGTCTTGATCATGAGTAATGAAGATAAAAGTTGTTTTTATTATGTACAGACCATGTTCCAGGTGCCAAACAATGTGCTATTGTATTTCAGATTTAACCCTTACAGCAATACTCGGAGGGAGAGAGGTCATGTTCATTGCAAAATGTGAAAGCTGAGGCACAGAAACATCTGTTTTTAATTTGTAGCAGTAGGATTCAAACACAGACTTCAGACTGGTAAGGCCTAGAGTCAGACATAGTTCAGTGGTCTCCTTTGCATATCATCCAACTAAAAGAAAGTTGGAAACATGGAAAAAGCCCTGAGAAAATTGATAAAAATAATGAAAGATTTGGAAATATAATCAAAGGAGAAAACCAAGATTAGGGATGATTTGGTCTAGAAAGGAGCTAAAATAATAACATTTAAGTATATGAAGTGATACCAACTTTTGCTGATAAGTGCTAGATTTTTTATTTAACTGAAGGAAAAAAGCAAAACAGAACAACAAGAAGTACATTTCGATTTTATCAGGAAAATCTTGCTTCTTTAAGGACTTGTGATATGTTAAAGTTTGTTACCCAAAAGGTTATATAATCTTCTTCAGTTAACTAGTTGTTTCCTAAATTTCCTTATGGTGTGGCTTAGATAAAGGCAGGAGATGACTTCACAGGAGGTAACTTCCCAAGATACTTTCAACCCTACCTGCACTTTCCAAATTAGGAATAGCAGACTCCGAACCTAACCCTAGTAATGCCTGAGTTCCATTTTCCACTCATCTGTGGAGTTTCCATACCTCTCTGCTTTGTGCAACCAATTAAAACAAGACTCTTACAAGATACACCCTCTTCAGGCAAGGTCAATCCATAGTTAGAAGAAATAAAAACTCCAGCATTTCCCCCTGATTAACTACTATTAAATCTCCTGTTTGATTAAATACTTTGAGGTAAGGCATGGTCTCCATATGTGACTAGTAAAACGTGTGTCACCTGGGCCACATCTACTCAAGTATATGTGCACATCAAATTAGCAGGCCATTCCTATACCTCTAACCTAGATCAGAGGAAGTTTTATTTGTGGGCAATAAGGGAGAGACATCGAGATTTTGCCTTGGTAGAGAAATGGTCAATGGTTAGCGAGAAAGGAAAAGCCAGTGTCAGGAGGGCTAGCTCACATTCAGAGTAGCACAGGCCAGTGGCCTGAAGCATTTGCCCCTCACAATTGTCCTTCAGTTCAATCCTGACTTAGATCACCCAAAATTTATTCCTTGGGGCCAAGAGTCAGAAATAGAGTCCTAAATCCTATGCAACCTTGACTGCACCTCCACCAGCCAGCTGGAACCATAAGCATGTATTTTTACATTCACTTTTATATTAACTTCATTTTGCTAGAGATTTCATTAAAACCCACTTCCAGTGCTGATACGTGCAACATGAAATCCTCCAGATGAGTAAGTTCTATAGATGGTGACAACACTCTCGCCACACTCCATGGATCAAATTGCTCTTTATCTACTTGACTTGGTTGGAATGTAGAGGCAAATGCTATGAAATCAATAGCTATGACGTGTTGGTTTGGGGCATTTTTCCCTCTATGTAGACCCCAAAGGAAACTGACACACAGATTAGACAAATCACTTTTCATAATCCTAAGGACTGCTGCATGATGTATCCAGAGTATTAATCAAAGGCTGAGACCAAATAAAATGCGAATTAAATTTCTTAATGGAGAGAGACATGAACTTTCTATCCTTAGATCTCTGGGCTGTGGACATCTGTAAGGCAATGAAAAATTCAGCTACCCAGTTTATAATATTCTGAGAGATATATCACTAACGTGACACAACTTGTCATGGTTACAATTTCTATTTAGAAAACTTGGTTTCCGATGTGGTCAAAGGGAGCTCAAGGGCGCTGGCAGAGAATTTAAAGGTGGCCCATGAAAACCAAGGTTCTATATGTTTGGGTTTTTTTAAAGATTCCGTGATCCTTTCCACCAGTGCCTGCGGGCCTGTCCCTGAGTCTCAACCAAACACCAGGGCCTTAACATTTTTTAATTAGCCTATGGAATTGTAATGAAGTAAAATCTTTTGGTGTGACATTTTTTAAAAAGTGAAATCTTTTGCTTTCTATGCTAGCAAAGCCAAGATAAGCCTAAAAGAAATTTAGACTGAACACAAATGAGTTTTAATACTAAAATTGGAAATAAGTATCATAGCTTTTTCTGAAAGTCAAATTCACATATGAAGTTACTGCTGTGATAATGGTTGAATTATGAATAAGTGGCAAGAAAAAAATGAAAAGCCAATAAAAGTATTTGTGAAACAGATTTTTTTTCTCCCTGCAAAGCTAATTTTGGGTGATGTGGCACCACAAAGTCAATCCAGAACAACTTCCCCAGAAGGAATGAACACACCTGTTGCTGAAGATGATACCACTCATTTCCTAGGACACAGTGTTTATATGTGAACAACTTTCTCCTAAGGGGTAAAAAGCCCTTTATGGGCATTATATAACTTGTCCCCACAATCTCGTAGTAGATGGAAGGATGGGAAAGAAAGCCAGCACTACAGACGGAGATGCCAATCAGAAATCCATAAAGCCAGCCGGGCGCAGTGGCTCACACCTGTAATCCCGGCCCTCTGAGAGGGCAAGGCCAGGGATTGCTTGAGCTCAGGAGTTTGAGACCAGCCTGAGTAAGAGCAAGACTCCATCTCTACTAAAAAAGAAAAAATAAAAAAGAAAGAAAAACTAGCTGGAGGTAGTGCCAGCTGCTCAGGAGGCTGAGGCAAGAGGATTGCTCAAGCCCAAGAGTTTGAGGTTGCTGTGAACTATGATGATGCCACGGCACTCTACCGAGGGCAACAGAGAGAGACTCTGTCTCAAAAAAAAAAAAAGAAAGAGAAAAGAAATTCATAAAGCCTATGTTAGAAAGTATCAATGACTTACCAAAGAGAAAGAAATCTGGTGGAAAAGAATTAGAGGCATCAGCATTTCTAAGGAGTTAGGGCCTGCAGGATTCAACCTCCTCCAACTCTCTCTCTCTCTCTCTCCCTGAGTCTCCCTGTGACTCAGTTCTCTTCATTTTTTTTTCAGATTAATATAGGAGTTACATAGCTTGCTTTTGTAGGATTAAAGTCCAGTTTGTAGTTGTTCCCTTCACCCAGGAAAATAAAGATCGTAATGTGTATCTCACAGGATTTTGATGAAGATTCAGGAGAATGATATAAGTAAAATAATCTGATCCATAGTAAAAGGAAATTCCCTCCTAATCTCTTCCCTTTTTCCTCCTCACCACCACATCCACCCAGCCACAGAAAAAGGAGGAATATATTAGGTGGCCAAGTTGGCAGTGGAAGGAGTGAAGCTTCTTATAACTTCTCAAATCAACTATTATTTATATAAGACTGTACATCATCTATTAAAACAAACGCTAAAATGTATTCTGCATTTTGTCAGTCTATTGAGAGTGCACTGAGTCACGGGCTGAAAATTCAGTTTCTTCCATATGCCCACAGGCTTCTCTTAGCCTCTCCTGGCATTCTTAGCAAGAACTACCCCACTACCACGTTTGGAGACCCCGTGAGATTATCGGCAATTGTGCAGTAAATCTTGAAGATCTATCCCCGCTCGAATGCAGTGTGCTATCGCACACCAAGTTACAAGGCATATAATTAGAGCTCATTCAGCTGACAGATTAATGGGGGTGTAGCAAAGGCCAGATAGCAATAAATTAGGCAGCTAAACACAGCAATCTCTGGCATAACATCACACTAAATTGCACATCTTCTGCAGTATGCTGGCCACTTCTCACAGATTCTTACAAGTATGTCTGTTTTATGAGGTGTTTTCTTTTTAAGGAGCTTCGACATACATACTTCGGCGGAAAGCTTGACGTGCTGGTATTTGGCATTTCATTGGCCCAACTGCTTCAGACTGACCTACTTAATAGGCATATAATATTAATATATTGTCATGGCCTATGATTGGATGAATAGCCAAATATAACAATAACTTCTTAATAGCATTTATAAATACTCTATCTAAAAAATTTTTTAAAAACTAGCAAGCTCATAATTTTTTGTACCTAGGTTCTTGTTACCTGATTCCTTAAAGTAAAATTTGGTAAGAAGGAAGTTAAATTCCATAGTACAGTGTTCAGGTGGATAAAACAAATAAACCTGACTGGTCAGGATGTTCTCATCAACTCACTAAGATCACATGGCGTCGGACAAACTCATGCCCAGCATGCAGGCAGCAATATCTTCTCTCCCACAGCCTCCTTATTTTTTGTTTTTGCCTTTTGCCCACTTTTCATATTTCTACAATTTTGAGTGCATTTTACTAATCCTACGGCTCCTTTCTGCCTATCAATGAGTTTCCTCCCCACCTCCATATCTCTAACCTCTCTAAACCAGGTCTTCAAGTAATTTATTTGTGAATACCCTAAAGGTATTTTTTAAAACTACCTTTTTAAGATGATAGCTCAATTTCATCATGTCATTAAATAGTTATGAAGGATAAACCATCTGGCAATTTGTGCACTCAACTTGCGCTTTAGCTATATTTTCATCAAAACTTTCTTGCAACAGATTTAGGTTATTCTATAAGGGAAATGTCTGCCATATGACCCACCGGCAAAGCAGTTCTCACTGTCAATTCAATTAGCCAAATCAGACTTACTTTCTCATAGAAAAATTCTAACGTCTTTTTTCAATTTAAATAAATGTGTTAATATGTCTCCCCATGGCAATTAATTCATTTCTCAAGTTGTCATTCTAATAGACGTTAGGATGAGTGGGTAGATGGATAGTTATGACATGTACATGGAGGCTTACCATGAGCTTGTCCTGGGACAGAATCCTGCTCCAGCTCCTTTCATTATTTCACGCAAAAGATCTTTGTTTTGTTCTCTGGGACTCTCCCCTAAAATAAATGCCTCTCAAATGGTCCCATTTTTTAGGAGACCTAGAGGATATTTGGACCCTAACACAATTCTATAGTGAAAATAGGTTGAGTGAAAGGATGCCTTTTATTTAAAAATGTGAGAAAGGCAATTATGATGAGATAGTGGGAAAAGAAGACCAGAGGTGTGCTGTCAGGCTGGTGAGTATTAGAAAAAGGTGTAAATGGGGGCAGCACCTGTGGCTCAAGGAGTAGGGCGCTGGTCCCATATGCCGGAGGTGGCGGGTTCAAACCCAGCCCCGGCCAAAAACCACAAAAAAAAAAAAAAAAAGAAAGAAAGAAAAAGGTGTACATGGAAGTCAAGGATCTGAGAATCAATGCCATTAAAGCCATCGGCACCTGCATAAGCCCAGGCTTCAGGTGCCCGCACAAGGATGCACACCACAGCGTCAAGCTGCTCTGGATCAAACACACACAATGGGGATTATGCGGGGGCAAAGATGTCACAAGCAGAGGCTCCACCAAAGGTTCATCGTTCATTTATTCATTCGACAAACACCTCTGTGTGGGGCTAAGTGTGTTGCATGCTACCTTGGCATTGTGTCCCTGGAGTCATCTTGAATGATCACTGCCATCGAAATATGGAAGTTCCTACGAATTTGTGATAACTTTGTATCATAACAAAACCAGGGTGTGTGCAGAGATTTGGTTAGAAAATTCTGCCTAGGGTATTTCCAGATGCTGGAGCCATCTAGATTCCAGATCCTAAAAAATTAAAGAGGTAGGAGGGGTGCCTGAGGGAAGAGGTCGTATCCTAAACTCATCGTTAAATTGCCAGGAAGTGTGAGTGATGAAAATGGCCAGAAAATATGATCCTGTGGTGAATTGGGGTCTTGCTAATGTTTAATTGGGTCTCCTGTGAGACATTTAAATCTATGGGCAGCTATCAAGGGTGAGAATTCTACTCTAGTGGCCCCCAAAAGATTTCACCTTCACTTTCATTTTAGTGGTGGAGGAAAGCCAGGACATTTGCTGAAATATTTGAACTGTGGGTGTGTGTTTTAAGGCCTGTATGTGTGTGGTAGTCACCATGGAGGAAATTCAGGATTTGATGATCTCTTTCAGCACATTGGTTACCAAAAACCAGGGCAGCCACACTGGAGGTCCAGTCACCTTGTACGTGCCCTGGGCTTCTCAGTCTTCTAAAACAGAAGTTTTTCCAGGAAGTTCGGCTTACCAATGACTATGTTCAAATTTTCTTCAAGTATTTACAAACCTCAAGGCTGAAATCTAGGTGCTTCCAAATAAATAAAAATAGTTTGCAAAGAACTCCCATAGTCTCTACACTCCAAGCCTCTTCAAAATAAATGGAAAGCTAAAATGTTGCAGTGTTTTTGTTTTAAATTCCACCTCATCATTACATGTTTGGGTGCCAGAGACAAGTGGCAAAATTAGTGGACCAGGAGGCTGGTAACCAAAGTTGTAGTCTCAGTTCTATGAGGGATCTAGGGAGCACTGAAATGGATTGTGAATCTCAGCCCCCATCTGCTCTCTGTGTGATCGTAGACAAGTTACTTAACCACACTTTGCCTCGGTTTCCTCACCTGTGGAATGAGGAGGCTGCCTCCCGGGCGGGCTGTGAAGAACTGAATGAGATTAGGCGCCGGGAGTGCTCAGCCTGGTGCCCAGCCCAGACTATGAGCTCAGTCACATTTGCTATTACTGCATGGACATGAGCTAAGTCACTCAGTTTCTCCAGACCCCTAATTTCTCCTCTTTTCTTTCCATGTGAATGCAAACCAAAGGCACATTTTAATGTAAGTTGTACTAAAAGGAAAATGGATCAAAGTCCAGTTTCTTCCTCCATTATACTGTGAATGCCTTGTGGCCTAGGACCAGAATCTAGTTTTTGTGTCCTCCTCAGTTCCCCATCCCTACCCACCATTGCCCAGCGGTACCTTCTACACGAGGGGCATTAATAAGGGTTTATAGACTTGTATTATCTCTAAGTTTAACTTTGTGATAAGGACGTAAATGAGTGAGGTAGTTTTTGTGGCAGTGTTAAAGTGAGTCTGGAGACAGGGGGGTATAAACCAAACGTGGGTATAAACATTTCTATAATTACCGAGACTTTTTAGCTGACTGAAAGGCTTTACAGTAGCACAGATCTCCATCAGACAGAGATGCTGTCGTTTTATTAAAAAGAAATACGAAAACTCATTTTAACTCTCAAATGAATCAGATTTTGAAACTGATCTTCCAAAGATAAGGTCGCATTTGGAGAAAATGAGTTGCATGTTTCCACCTTTGCCCTTTCTGGCCTTGTTTATCAAAATTATCACCCAGAAGAGGGCTTTTGTTTTTTCATTTCAGAAAACAACTAAAAAAACAACCTCTGCTTCTCTAGAGGGGCTCCACTCATCCTCCTGTGAACAATACCCAGTACAGAGGAAGCCCTTTGAGCCCCTGAGTATCCAATACTCTGCTTCAGAAACCTAAAATTAAAAACAAACCTGAACAGTAGGTAGTATACTTTTATTTTATTTTTCTTTTTAAATAAAGGGAAGGAGAAAAAAAACAGGTTTTACCTGGCTTGTGTGTTCGTGATGACTCACTTCAAGAAAATTCTAGGGGAAAAAAACCCACCTTACTTCTACCTCTAGGAAATTCCCTTTTCGCAGGAATGAAAATCCTGGCTCCCACACTTTCAATCTGGGGACCCATGGCCCGGGTAAGTGGGTCTGTCTCCCCACCTTGACGCTACAATCCCTCAGTCAAGCCAGTGCTTTCTCCCTAACCAGATCATATTTTTCTATCTGAGCGATTTTATGGTGGGGGCTTAAGTGACTTCCTACATTCCTGTTGTTGCTTTTAATTTCTTCTACTTGGAGTGAAACCCCTACAGGGAAGCTGTAAAGAAAATAGAATAAATAGAGAAGGAAGAAAATGTTTCTCTTCTCTTTCCTCCCTAAACCCCCCTCATAAACATCCCACCCCAGGTCACCAAATGTATGGTGAGCGTTAAGCCTTGGCAGTATTTTGACACGGTGCACAGTCCTTTTCTCCTCTGCTATTCCTTTGAGGTTCATCTTGCAGCCCAGGGCTCTGTTCCCCTGCCAACTTGGTGGGAGTGTTTAGTGACTGGAAGGCTGTGGCCTGCTCTCCCCAGAACTTCACACTTCATTTTTCCATATCCCTGGGAGCAGCAGCAAATATTTCACCAGCCTGGTTTGCCGGCTACTGCCATAAATCAGACTTAGGCCTCAAAAAAATATCCAGGCCTGTCAAAGCATTAAGCTTTTATTTTCTGACTCGATCCACTGGTAAATGAGAGCTTGTATTTTCCTTTAAAACTGTAAAGGGATTTTTAAGGATTGTCGCTGGATGGCCGCCAGCTACAAAAGATACAATACAGAGTGTAACTGGTTAGGAGAGATTTGAAAAAGTCTTAAGTATGAAAAATGTCTTTTCTTAAAGGTTTTTCAATGAAATGAGAAACAGGGCTTAAATTTCATAAAGGCTTTTTTTTTTTTTTCCAAAAAAAAGAGGGAAGAAAGACCAAAACTATTCATGAGAAGAGCATTAGGAAGTAGAAGAGGGGCGCTCTCTGAGCAATATGAGTTATACTCGTTATGCGTGCTCTCTCCCGCTCACCGCCTTTCTCTCTCTCTCTCTTTTTCATTGTACACAGATACTCGGGCCGGTTCATTAGTCAGTTCCTGCCATCATTACTGACGATATGACAGCAAGAGCAAACAGACTGGACAGTTTTATGTGCTGTATATTAATTGCTTCATAATTTAGGTTTGCAAACCAGGACAGTGAGGCAAGTCTACTTGGAAAACCCTCTGCTTAAAATTCTATGCAAGTTTGCAAGGTGCAAATCATGCCTGTGAGATCACTTCTTACTGTTTCCTCTCACTGAGTCATCACATATTAAACTCCCAATGCTGAAAGTCTTCGTGCAGTGCCAGAAGTGATGGAGTTAAAATAGGTACATGTAGTTATTGCACCAAGACATCGTGTCCAGGAAATCTGGAAAAAGGTGCAAGAAACCAGGTTGAGATGAGGTAGTGGGTGTAGAAAAACAGTCTGCTTAAATTTTGTGATGTGTCATGTTTCATTGAGGTAACATCTAATTTCAGTAAAATGTAATTAAATGAGAGTAAACATAATCTTTCCTCTGCCTAGTCCAGGTCATTGCATACATTTGCACCCTGGGAGTGGGGAGAACTAACTGAGGAAATAGAGAAACCTCTATTTATGAAGGTTTCAAAGTAGCATTTAAATCAGTGAGACTGATCCAGAGAGTAACAAGGCCATTTAGATAAGATGACCTGATTTTACAGTCGGGAGAGCTGGGGATGAGGTGGGTGGGTCTCATGGGAACCCAACACCGATGGAACCTGGGTAATGAAGATGGAAAGCCAGTTCGAAGGAGCATCATTATAAGGAAGAGTGGGGAAGCATATCCTGAGCTGACTTAGTAAGAGGCCCACAGACCATCCACCATATTAGTTGAAGTTATTGATGTATAGCTCTGCCACTGTAACCTCAAGTGGGTTAGTGGTGTTAAATCCTGGATGTTCTCAAGGTGGGGCATTGTTTTCCTGGGTGTTGCTTTTTCTTCTTGAGAGAGTTCAGAAGAACCTGAAACCAGACTTTCTGGCCTAATATAGTTTGAGCAATGGTTTGAATCTCAGTACAAACCCAGAAAGAGTCTGTTTCTGAAGCTCATTCCAGCTTTCTCTGCACTGCTCCAAACCCTTCTGTGGCATGTGCAACTGAGCTGTTGGTGTCTGAAGCCACCTCCCTCACCTCCTACCTCCCTTTCAGTGATCTGTCACAGCCTTCTGCTAGTTCTTTGAACTTGCTGAGGCATCTCCTGCCTCTGATCTTTTCCCTTAGTCTGACATTACCCCAAATATCTGCAAACTACAGTCCGTAGGCAAATCTAGGTTGCCAACTGTTTGTGTTTGGTCCACGAGCTAAGAATTGTTTTCACACTTGTAAATGGTTTTTATAAAAATCAAAAGAACGTTATTATCTTGTGACAGGAAAATTACATGAGACTCAAATCTCAATGCTTATCAATAAAGTTTAATTGGAACATAGCCACATTCATTGGCTTACACATTGTCTATGGTTGTTTTTCACAGTTATCATTATTGCAACAGCTATCAAATGACCTACAAATATTGACTATTTGGCTCTTTACATAAAGTTTGCTACTACTCTGCTCTACCTCCCATATCAACCACAGGCACCCACGCTGAGCCTGACCCACCTCTCTTCTTCCTTGAATCCCCCCCCCTCAGATTTCCCCCCAGGCTAGCTGGTCCTGCCTTGTATACACCATACTTCTCACATAGTGAATATTTTGCATATTGAATTCATTTAAAAATGTTTTTTATTCAAACTACAAAATAGCAAACCTATTAAATGAAAATATTTTAAAAGTCATCAGTCATTTTTAAAAAAACCTAATTGAGACCTGGAATAATATACCCAAAATATTCATATTGGTTATCCCTAAGTTGTAGTGTTAAGACTAAGTTTAACATGCTTTTGACTATCTGCGTTTTTATAAATTTTCATAGTACATATTTTCTAGATTCTTTATATATTTACACAGTCTTAATTTTCTATAATGTACATTGTATAATCATAAATGTGTTATTTTTAATGGGACTTTTACAAAAATATGTTTTGAAAAAATAAAAAATTAGAAAATACATATGGTGGCCATAAAGTTCATCCCATTATAAAATATTATGAAAATAATATATATTATATGTACTGTGTATATATACATTATATGTACATATATTATGTATATATATGTCCGTGTATATTATATATGTATACATTATATATACACGTGTTATCTATGCATATATATGTATATATTATATATGCATATATTACATATGCATGTATTATATGATATATATTATATATGGATATATATGGAGCACCTTTTACACGCAAGGAACTGAGCTAAGCACCATGGAGGAGATGCAGTTTTTGCGTACTTTGGTTGAATATTCCAGAGAGCAGCTATGAACTGAAGATATGTGTGTTAATTTACACTAAAGACGTGATACTTTAATATCATTCTTTTACTTTTACATTCTTTAAAATAGTTTTTTTTTTTAATTTACCACACAAGTTTTGGACAATCTTCTGTTAAGTTAACCCCGAGGTATACGGTGGGTTTGGCAGCTCTTGTGAATGATATTTCATGTTCTATCATATTTTCTAGTTGGTAATTGCTGGTGGATAATGCATCTTGGATTTGGCAATTTTGCTTGGGCAGAGAAAATATAAATAACCCAACAGAAGAGCCCCTTACTGATCACTGTGCTGCAAACTTGAGTCTGCACTTGAAGCCTCAGAGACTCGGGGTAGGGTGGGGCAGGGAGAGTAAGATGGACCCTCTGTCACTGACTGGTGTTCCCTCCTCTTCACAACCCAGAGCCATGCAGGCCTGCTGCACTTGCACCTGATATGTCCTGACACCACACCACTGCCACACTGACTGCTGACTATCCTGCCTCACCACACAAGCACTGCCCACCAAGTAATCCATCCTATTCTTGAAAATCTCTGAACTTCCTTGTTCTGTAGAGTCTCTCTGAGGTTCTAAGCCCATAATATCATCTATAAATATGTTAGCAAGAGCAGCACTGACTGTGCCCTCTCTTTAAGGGCATTTGTACCCTCCAAGCTCTTCTGGTAGGTTTAAGCTGGCCTCCAGGATCTGGCAAATGGAATTGGGTGGAGTTCATTATTGTAAGGCACACCTACTGGTTCAACAACATCAGGAAAATTCAGGAATGAGCTGATCATCAGAGGTTTCAGGTCTTGGCTGATTGTTCTCACCACCACCACCACCTGTGCTAAGTCACTTCATTGGTATTGTAACTTTCTAGTTCTAGAAGTTTGCTAAATATGTTATTTTGTCAAGTGTAAAATGAGCCACGCAACATATAACCTTTGTGCATATTCACGACGTGTTGGGAATAAAGTTTTGAGAGGCTTGTCGAAGACTCTAGTCAGGGGTCCTCAAACTGCGGCCCGCGGGCCACATGAGGCGGTGTGATTGTATTTGTTCCCGTTTTGTTTTTTTACTTCAAAATAAGATAATGTGCAGTGTGCATAGGAATTTGTTCATAGTTTTTTGGTTTTTTTTTTAACTATAGTCCGGCCCTCCAACGGTCTGAGGGACAGTGAATTGGCCCCCTGTTCCAAAAGTTTGAGGACGCCTGCAGATGGTCAAATCATCCTTAGCTAACACTTATGCAGAAATAAGAAATGCTAGCTCTTACTATGGTTGGGCCCAAATTCTCCCCACTGACTTGCCTTCTGAATACAGTGAGTCATCCCATTCCTTAACTAGACCAGTGGCTCTCAATCACCTGGGAACTTTTAACAAATACCAATACCTCGACCCCACCCCAGAGAAACTGAATCAGAATTTCCGCATCTGTTATGCCAAGAGTATCATGTTCTGATCTCTGAGACCAAGTAGGACACTTCAGGGGGAGGGGTATGGAGAAGTGGGGTGGGGAGGTTGTCCCCTGACCCCACCTCTCTCTAACCACATCTAAGTTGAAAACCACAAAACCAAGTAAACAGGCAAGGGAGGGTTGATGCAGTGATTGGAAGGAAGGGGGAGGTGTGGGCAAGGAGGATGGATGAGAAAGAGGTGCCACATTTCATTTACAGAGTTTTCTTCAAGTTCAGACCTCATAGTACATGGTGGAAGTCATCTTTGAATGGCAGGAACAAGGACAGTGCCCTTCTAGCATCCATGCTGGAGAGGCTGAGCCTTGGGCCACCTACGGGTCACTGGTCCTTCCTGCACCCTGCGGGCAGCCGCACTGGGTTTTCACTCACTGCTCCATCACCATGGAAGCCTGTGCTTCTCAGGTGTCCCACTGGCTCTGGCTACCACCCCGTGAGGAAATGAGCATCCTAAAGCACCACAGCTTCAGTGGGCCGTTTCAGCAGTGGGCAGAAGTGTGGGCCTCGTGGTTCAGGAGGATATGAATCAAACAACCAGGGGTGCTGAGTTCTAGAGGCATTTGGGGTAGCAGAGTTTTCTCATGGGGGTGTTTTTCAGAAAGGAGGAAAGCAGCTCTTGGAGGCCTCATCTGACGCTCATCAAAGTTACAGAAAGAACACTGCTTCTATTTTTGTTTTCCTCTTAAAGTGACCTCTCTTTCCCAGTCCAGGTCCTCTTTGCTTCCACCCCATAATAACAAACAGTTTTTATTGAATGCTAGCTGGGTCCTGAATGCATTGTATAAGAAGCATGTCATGTGCTGTCTTCTGTAATATTCTGTTTGTAGGTGAAGAAACTGGGGCCAGGGAAATAAGGCGCTTGTTTCATTCAAGTGACAAGGGAAGCAGAGCCAGAGGAAGATTTGGACTTAGGCCTGTCTGAGAGCAGAGCCAGAGCTTGTAACCTCCACATTGTGCTATGTGCTTTGCAGATTGGAGGCTTAGTTTATCAACAAAATCAGAGCTAGTGTTTAGTAGGCCTGACCATCATTAACCACGTTAGCCACATAACTCAGCCCTCTGAGCAACTCTGATGGGAGTAGCATGTTCTGGTGCTGGGATCAAATAGTCACCTGGCTGTCAACCCCCAACCTCATCTGTAAAATAAGCAAATAGTACCTACCACATGGGGTTGTGAGGAAATAACACAGAAGGAACGCTTAGTACCAAGTCATGTGTAGCGTAGAGCTTCTTAATGGATCCATTTCACTACTAATAGTATCATTATTAAAAGTACAACTGCCAAGCATAGACTCACTCATTCAATGAGTGTTTATGGAGGGCCCTGGGAACCAAAACTCAAGCCCTGTTATCAGTTGTTGGGTTCATTCTCTCCCCCGTAGGAAAGTCTACTATGGAAAGCAAGTCATCATTGGGAGGTTGCCTGGAAATTGTGGAATCAGAGAATAATGGTGAGGGTTTTAAGTCAAAATGCCAGTTTCCTCTGAGCACCTTTGTATGTTGGAACCAAAGCTCAGGACAGTCTGTGCAATGGACAGGAGAGGTGCAGGCAGAAGAAGGGAACAAGTGTTACTGAGCACCTTCATGTAAGATGCCTGAAATGCACGATGCAGGAAACACTTGGAGGGGGTGTCTGAGAGGATCTCAGGGGACATGAAGTCAAAGCATTAAATTACGTTGACTGACCACACGAGAGGAGAACGGGTCCAGTGGTGAAGAATTCCAGCTTTGGAATCAAAACACTCTCGTTCCCCTTGTCTATACCCTTAATCGGCTGTATGCTCCAAGCAAGTAATTTATTCTCTCTCAGCCTTGATGTCCTTAGATAGAAAATCGATGGAAATTAGAGAAGTGCCTGTCTCACATGATTTAGAGATGTTGGTAAGAAGACATTTAAAGAGGGACACAACTAATTTTGCCCATTGCTATCAACACTGTCAATCTTCCTATACTCCAAGAAGATCAGCTGGTGTGCTGGTAAGTCTAACACTTGCCAATCTTTCCTTTGACAAAAAGCAAGCAGTCCTCAAACCCAGAGATTTCCATGGACAATAGGACCTAATTAGGACTTAATAAGGTTGCTTTGTTTTCATCTTGTGGGGGATGTGGGTATGTATCATGATCTTCTAATTGTGGCAAATGATACTGGTTTTTATATCTGATAGTGATAGAAAGCTCCCTTTTAAATAAACATTTCAGTAAAAAGAAATCAACTTAAATACAAATAGGAAATAATAGGGCTGGTGTGGCATTCAAGTGACTGAAGTTTGGGAAACATGATAGGGTAGCCTCATGCCCTTGCTCTTTAATTGGAAATGAGAGGCTCCAAACATCTAAGGGCTATTGAGCCATGCTTGGAGCCTCATTCTTTCTACCTCTAACATCACCACCCCTTCCCAATATGTCCTATCAAGATAAATAAACCTTTGCCTTTAAGCCACCCATTTCTCAGACTCCAAAGAGACCATAGCAGTTCAGCCATCCCCTTCCTCTAACAGCTCATGATCCAGTGATGTAGCTTCACTCCCCAGAATTGAATTCCAGGCTTGGGGATATAACCCAGCCCCCTTGACAGGGTCAAGCTATTTTTTAGTCTTCTTAGAAACACAACTACAAACTGTCTCTAGGTGTGGCCTACTTTTGCACTTGGCTAACCTCACTCACAGGGTATCAGTTCCAACTGCTTCCTTCCTTAGATGGCAATTGTGGCACCTTGCTATAGCCCTTCATGTTCCAACCACACATCTGAGATGGATGAGCATTGTCAAGCTGAGGAAGCCAAAGTCACACAGAAGATTCTGTTTCTATTGTGGCCCCAATTATTGTCTCTTACATTAGAGAACAGGCTATTCTTGGCACAGCTGTGACTGTGGGTCTTAGAAGTTAGTGAACTAGGGAACCCAGGGGATATGAATGAGAATAAGAGATGAGAATCACAGAATTTAGATGTAGAAGTTGCCTAAAACTACACAGTCCCACTATTCTGCTTTGAGGATAATGAGGCCGTGAGAGGTTACTTGACCTGCCCAAGATCACATGTGTCCCACTCAGAATACTACCACATTCCTCTTCGTGTTTTGAACTCAGTTCGACTCTGGACTTCATTAAAAATTCTTGCCATATCTTCTTTCTTCAATGGATAATTTAAAATAGAAATAATAATAATAAATATAACACCTCGTTGTATATGTGTAGCACCTTTCTTTCAATAAATGGTGTTCTTTCAGCTCGCCCACCCATGCTGCACAGAACGAAAGTGTTTCTTTCTGCTATGAACTCCAGCATTGGTTATTGACTGGAGCCTCACTTCTAGCCCACACACATACCGCTATCAAAGGTATAGCTCAGAGTACAGGCCTCATGTCTGTTATTACTAGCTACTTCAGGATGGTGCTAAAAAAAATCCCCTCCCCAACATAGTATACATAAGGAATATGTTTAGAAAGGCAAAAATTTTAACTATTTTAAATTAATTATTTTTATTTTCATCACATAGCTGTTCAATTTTTCCAAAGACTAGCACTCCTTCTGTGTTGTTAGTGACATGTTGTTTTAATAGTATTAGTAGAATTGTAGCAATAGTAACAGTCAGCATTTATTAAACTTCTACATGAAAGGTATCTATGCAGTATCTTGCTTAATCCTCCTCAAACCCTTAATGATATAGGTATTATTCTACCTTACAAATGAGATAAACTAAAGCTCAGAAGTATAATTTGCCAAATATTACAATGTAAAAAAGATGAAGTTTTGTCTTTTTGACAATAGGGTAGACTAGATTTTCAGAGAATCCCTCAGAGCACCAGTAAATACATAAAAACTTTTTCAAATGTGGAACAAATCTAGCTAGAAACTAATTCCTTGGGCTACCACAAATGACCAAAAAACCCAAATCCAAAAGTCATCATCAAATGATAGAGTCAGCACTTCCCACATGTGAAAGACAAAACCTGAAGCCCAGGATAAATAAAATGTCAAGGTGGAGACCCACAAACAAAGGCAAGATCATTGACAGGCAACAGTCTCACTAAGTAAACTAGAAAGAGGCCTACCCTAATGAACAAGAAGATGGAATACATGTCTAAATTGACCTTTGCTCTGAGTAGAGCAAAAAAGAAAAAAAAAATTTCCCTCCCTATTTCTAATTACAGATTATACTTTCATGAGTTTAGGGTTAAAATATATACACCACAAGGGTAGCTGAAAGAAAACTCTGAAAAGTTAAATTGTTTTCAAGTTGGTAATAATACCTTCAAGAACTTGTGATACCATCTCAAAGAAAATACTTTTAAGTAGGATCTCAAAGAATTCCTACGTAGTAAGTTACAAGGAAAATTAGCTCATTTAACAAAAATCACTAACCAAGTAAATAAACCATCATGAGAGTCCACAGAAGCAGTTCCCTGTTTCTCTGTAATCAGAACTTTAGAGACCATAGATAATAGAATTATTCAAGCATAGGATATAAAATTAGTATATTTAATATGTTCAAAAATATGATAGGGTATTGAAACTACAGCAAAAGAAAAAGAGACTATCAAAATTAGTCACATTTGGGGTGGCGCCTGTAGCTCAAGGAGTAGGGCGCCGGTCCCATATGCCGGAGGTGGCGGGTTCAAACCCATCCCTGGCCAAAAAAAAAAAAAAAAAAAATCAGTCACATTTGAAAAGGAACAAAACAGAAATTTAGAAATAAAAACTATGATAATGACTGAAATTAGAATTTCAATGAGTAGGCTGAAAGATAAAATAGATGGAGTACTAAAGAAACTACACAAAATCTAGTAGTAGAAAAGCAATGAGAAATATGAAAATGTTAAGAAACCTTAAGGATAAGGTGGGAATGTCCTACAGGAAGAAATAAAGACAATGAGGAGAAGCAATATTAAAAGAAATAATGGCTGAAAATTTTCTAGATTTAATGAAAGACAGAAGTACAAAGTTAGAGATAATCCAGAATCCTGAGCAGGATAAATAAAAAGAAATATATTCCTAGATACACCATAGTGAAATTACAGAACAACAAAGACAAAGAGAAGATTTTAAAAGCAATCAGAGAAAACAAGCAGATTATCTAAAAAAGAACAAGGTGACAACTGAATTCTCAAGAGCACCGGGTGGCTCAGAGCCTGTAGCTCAGTGAGTAGGGCACTGGCCACATACACCAAAGCTGGTGGGTTCAAGCCCAGCCTGGGACTGCTAAACAACAATGACAACTGCAACCAAAAAAAAAAAAAAGTAGCTGGGCATTGTGGTGGGCACCTGTAGTCCCAGCTACTCAGGAGGCTGAGGCAAGAGAATCACTTAAGCCCAAGAGTTTGAGGTTGCTGTGAGCTGTGATGCCACAGCACTCTACCCAGGGCAACATAGTGAGACTCTGTTTCAAAAAAAAAAAAAAAGTATCAGGGAAAATTAGATAGATATATTAATATTGACTGGCAGTCTAGAATTAAAACAAAGAAGAGATGTCTTTCTAAAGTGAGTGGTGGTCAAAGAAACACATCTCAAACTATCACAAACTAAGAGACTTTACTACCAGAATACTCTCATTGTAAAAACTTCTAAAGGATATGCATTTTTAAAAAAGAAAGAAAGAAAGAGAGAAATCATTCCAAAAAGTAGGTCTGAAAAGCAAATAAGTCAATGAGCAAAGATAGAGGTAAATATGTGAGTAAGTCTAAACAAACACTTATGGTATAAAACAACAATTCCATATATTTTATGGACTTAAAAAAAATGAAGAGGGAGAATTAAATCCTGGACAACTGCACACAAAATTTAGAGGTAAGCAATTAGAATTCCAGAGTTGTTTCTTGTATTACTATGAAAGATCTTAAATATATTGGTTAACTTTCAATTACATTATGTTAAATTTGCATATTAAAATTTATAGGATGACCATGAAAGGAGTTGAAATACAGGGAAAAAATCAGAATTGAGAGTGGGGTGCATGAAACCAGTCAATGCAAAATAAGGAAGCAAAGGAATAAAAAGAAACACAGAAAAAGAAGGATAAATATTACTAGAAAGTACAAGATGGTAGAAATGAATCCAAACAGTAGCTATTGTAAATAATGTAAATGGACTAAACTCTCCAATTAAAAGACAATAACACTCAAACAAGAGCTTGACCTTGGAGGGAATTACTGGCCCAAATTGAGAAGCAGAAACAAGGTTTGGGGAAAGTAAGCAGCCCAGGTCACATAGGGCTTTAAAATTTTAGTGAGGCTTCTGACTTTATTCTACAAGCTGTGCTTTTGAAGCATGGAACAGGAGATCTTTCTTTTTCATTAAAAGACTTCTATTGTTATTTGATTGAACTTTTATTTAGCATATCGATGAATTAGATTGATAAAAATTTTTAAGTCAACAAAGAAGATAAAGAGAATTTCAAAATAAAGAATAATCCTTTAGTTTACATATATGCACAGTTATGCATGACTTAACAACAGTGATATGTTCTGAGAAATATATCACTAGGCAATTTCTTTGTTGTGCAAACATCATAGAGGGTACTTACACAAAACTAGACTATATGGTATGGCCTATTCTAGGCCACAAACCTGTACAGTATGTTATTGTACTGAGTATTGTAAGCAATTATAACACAATGGTTGGGGCGGCACCTGTGGCTCAGTGAGTAGAGCGCCGGCCCCATATGCCGAGGGTGGTGGGTTCAAACCCATCCCTGACCAAACTGCAACAAAAAAATAGCCGGGTGTTATGGCGGGCGCCTGTAGTCCCAGCTGCTTGGGAGGCTGAGGCAAGAGAATTGCTGAAGCCCAAGAGTTAGAGGTTGCTCTGAGCCGTGTGACGTCATGGCACTCTACCTGAGGGCGGTACAGTGAGACTCTGTCTCTACAAAAAAAAAATATATATATATATATATATAACACAATGGTAAGTATTTGTATATCTGAACATGGAAAAGGAAACGGGTTACAATGGCTACATATCACTAGGCAACAGGCATTTTTCTGCTCCATTATAACCTTATAGAACCACCATTATACATGCAATCTGTCACCAACTGAAATTTCATTATGTGATGCATAACTCTGTGTGTGTGTATATATATATACATATATGTGTTTTGTGTGTATGTATGTATACATATTGTGTTTTGTGTGTATATATACATATATATTTATTTATACAAGAGAGTTTCCTTCATAAACTTCTGAATTGTTTTAATTTGGGACAGTAAGTAAGTTTAATTCTTTTATAATTAAAAAGTCAAAAATAGGCAATAAGATACTTCAGATTTTTGAGTTGGGGTAACTTGAGAATGGAATATTATGTGGGGAGTAGAGTACAAGACGGATTGAGAGGTCAGGAGACAATGACTCAAGAAAAATAAATTGACACAACTTTAACGTTTGTCTGGGCCAGTGTGGTAAATGCAGGATAGAAGGAATGAATAAATCTAAAAGTACAAAAGCAACACATACTTGACCTCTTTTGTTCCTGCAGGTTGGTCATAGTAAGAGCAATTGATTGAAACTGAAGGAAGAGACAAAAATTACTTAGTGATAATGATAACAATGTCTGCTCTAGTCTGCTCCTGGAAGAGGCTCACTTATTGCATGTTCTGAAGAATCCATGCAGATTCTTGTGGTGACCCCTCCCTGATATCTTTCCTTTAAGTTGTTTGCTATAACAAAGGATAAAGCATCATTATGGCTTTGAGAAACTCCTGAAACAAGTGAATTTGATAAGAATGAAAAAAAATCTTCATTTGCATGTTCTCCCAGGGCCCTCCCCAGTCCCAGTACACAGCGTTAGAGGATCTAGAATGACCCTGGACTTTCAGATAAATTTTTGGAACAGATAGAAAAATACCCAAACCATGACATGAGCCCTCAAATGAGGCTGGCAAGTGCATCCTCTGTGTCCCAGATCAAGCACTTCCTAGAGCCACGTGGTCCATCATTGATAGGAAATCTTAAACAGCCAAGAGGAACAAGATACCTAAAGAGGAAGGCAACTTTATCATCACCTTCAGTGTCTCCAGAACGGTATTCATACTGGCCACTCCCTAAGCCTTCTTAAGCTCCACTTGTGTGATACTTGTGTAAAGCTCTCTGATCTTTAGATTCCTCACGTGTAAAATGGGGATGGCAATCATAGACTTCTAAAGGTTGAATTGAGGGTTAAATGAGATGATAATATGAAAATTACTTGGCACAGTGGTTGGCCACTGTACTAACTTAATACTTATTTTGAAAAATTAATTTTTTTAAAGAGAAGATAAAGAGAACTCATCTATAGAAATGCTAGTGGAAATATAAAAAAAGAAGAGATTAAAAAATAGAGGAAAAGTAGAATCAATAGGACTGAATAGAGGGGGTGAAAGACAAAGAATCCTCATGAATTTCGAAAATAAGCCTGGCATCTTATGGGAATTGTTACCAGTGATCAAAATAAAAATGCCAGGAGAGGAAATCGTGTCTACGCAAACAAGGCTGTAAGATCTTTGAGGCAAGAAACTGTGCTTGCTTGCATTGAGCATAGATCTATCATTTTAGCTCTAAAAAACTGAAAATCATCACATGTACTCAATACAAATTTGAAACTAGTAGATGAACAACTACAGGCCCACACAAGAGAAAACCACAATTAAACTCAAGTGGGTGGGAAGAGGGCTCTGTAAGCTCCCACCTAAAGGGTACAATATATGGGTATATGGCACACCTGCTGGGTGAGGGTCTCAACTACAACTCAGATGCAACCTAACAAATGCAAACAATGCAACCTAAACATATGTACCCTTATATTAATCCAAAATTAAAAAAGAAAATCATAAAAAGTAAATAAATAAAAGACTGAAAATATTTGTTGAATAAATAATGAATAAGTGAAAGAGTGAATGAACGGGGGTGAGGGGTAAAGAGGAGAGGGAAAGAAAAAGAGAGAGAGAGGAAGGAAGGTAAGGAAAAAGAGAACAAACCATCATGTGAGGTAGCTGCCCTCTGCTGAGGCTGGGATAGATAGCATCCCTCACCAACATTTGATCTCTTCCAACACGAGATGGGATTCTGAACCTTGAAGCCATTTGTACCTTATTGACCAGAACCTTTCCAAGTAGCCAACATTGTTCCTGAACTTCATCTCACTCTCTCAGAGCTTTCCAGAGAGAGTTCAGAGAAAGGGTCTAGAAGCTAGAGGTGCGAAAGAAGGTACATGCCTTCCACGACTTTGCTGATTCCAGGTACCCAGGCGCGTCCAGCCTTGACACTTTTGTGCCTGCCAGGCTCGGCTCCAGACTCAGCTTCCACAGACAACCCTCTGCTCCTGTGAAATTAGGAGACTCCTACCCTGGCTCTTGTCACTGGTAAGGATGGTGGTATTCGAGAACCTTGTACACGGAGTGGGGAAATGGAAGGAGTTACTTATTTATCCCAAAGACAGTCTGTTCTTTTGATAAACTAGTTTTACTTTATTAGTGCCAATAGCAGATTGTGTTTTCTCATGATTAAGCTTCATCCCCCCCACCCCCCACCCTTTTTCCCCTTTAGACTTCCACTATAACGAGGAACTTCTTTGTTCTGTCTCCTCTGGGTAGTAATTGCAAACATAGGCTGGGAGAGACACCCTTATGTCTTTCCACATCTCTTGGTTGTTTCTCCACAAGTAGGCAGTCGTGCAAACAAACAGGCTGCTCTGGGGAGTAACAATTCCGAAGTAACAATTCTTCCACTGAACGTTTATGCATTCCAGCATCTCCAGAACTTCAGGACCAAGATTGATGGTATCTTAACATTTGTTTGAACATGTGCACTTAATGTGCTTGGTTAATTGGAGTAATTAGTAGTCTTTTCATTCCAAGGCCGTTGCTGAAATTAAAACAGGGCTGTTATTTCTTTTAATGGACTAACTGAAGAATTCTTATTTTGAAAATGAATCAAGGCTGGTGGATATGAAGTTTTGTGCTACAACAGAAGAGGACGGGACAAGGATTTGAAGGATCTTAATGGGTTTGGGGAGAGTTCCCAGCTACATTTAGTCCCTCCAGATTTCAACCTGTTGTAATCACATGTCCCGGGTGACATATCACCCAAACTGGGACACTCTCGATATGGGCCCCATTACTGATTTCACCAGGATAATGGTCCTAAACAGAGTCTATCTCAGCAAACCAGGGGTTTGGTCACCCTATTAATACCTCACATGTGTACCACTCTTTACATGGAGGACTCACTATTTGAGACCATCTGTTTCTTGCACTCAACCATGAGGGAGGAATCATTCCCATCTAACATATGAAGTAACTGAGGCTGAAAAGCTCAGCAATTTGCTCCAGGCTCACCCAGCAATGGATAAAGCCATTCTCAACTCCTGCTTTACTTTGGAACCATATTATTCTTCGTCCATCACACCGACCCACACTGACTTCTGGTGGTCAGCCAGGAACGGCACAGAGTTGGGATGGTAGCATGTGAGCACGTGCCACCAGACCAGAGGTTAGTAGGACCCCAAGTGGGAGAGGGAAGAGGTGCATTGAAGAGGGGCAGGACGTCCCGGCCAGGAAGGCCCCCAGGAGCAGCATGGGTGCAAAAAGAGCCAAGTGACTCCTAGAGCCTCAAGGTTGGTGTTCTGGACCAACTTCCTTCCCCTAGCTGTGGATACAGCTCAAATGAACTCTGGGGTCCCGTGTGGCCAGAGGACCTTATAAAGGCAATAGCTGTTGTCACAGAATTTTCCAGAAGACAATTTTTGACAAATTCCTAGACCAGAGGGCTGGCCATAAAACATCTGTGGGCTGTAGGCTGTCACTGTCACTCTCTGTGAGCCACCCTTCTCAGTGACTGACCTAACAGCACACTGGTGCTCCCACTGCCACCTGCTGCTTCTCTCCGCCTCCCATCTCCACTGCTTTCCTCACCTTCCCTGCTTGGGGAAGGCAAGCGGATGCCACCCTGCTTAACTAATTCCCTCTGACATCAGCATTTCTATCCATACAATTTGGCATCCCGGTGAAGTTTCCCTTTTGTACATTTTCCTGTTTCTTTATTCCCATTATTCAGGTATCATCACTCAGTAACTATTCAACAGCACTAATGCTTTTCACATGGAAAGAATTGGGTTTTTATTGATGGCAAATGTTGTGATGAACTTTCATGCCTGCTTGGAGCCAGAGGAGCATTTCATTGGGTGAACCACACTAAGATGTGGTTCCAAGAAATGTCTTTGGAGTGTGGACTGAGATGTATACTTTTAGGAACAGGTCCTGTGGCTGGGCTGGGGAGAGGAGGGCCTTCCCATTATCAAAATCTCATTAATCAAAATGTAAAATAGCAACATTATTAATAACCCTGTATTTGCATTGCACTTGGTATTTTTCCAAGCACTTTCCTGAAATCCTAAAAGGAAGGAAAGGCAGATATTATTATTTCCATGTTACAGGTTAAAAAATGTAAGAGGACTAAATGCAAGCAGTGGAGATGGGAGGGAAAAAGGACTAAATGAGGAAGAAGCCATTTGGTAAGTGGAGAAGGGTCCCATGAGGAGGAAACTTTTAGTAAACTTTGGGGGTCGCAGGTGCTCTCTGCAGGAATCCTTCCAAGTTGAACTCTTCTCAAGGTCCCCTTTTCCAGTCCAAATATAAGAGCATGGCCACATGTCCAGGCACGGTGCTCATCTCAACTTCCCACCTGCAATGCAATTAAGCATCTTGACACCAAATCCAGAGACAGTGGGAAGCCAGGGATTATTTAGCAACATGTGCCATTGGCATATAATGGAGCAGACAGAATGTGAATGCTGTGTACTGGCTGTCCCATACTAAGCTGAAAACAATGTGGACAAATGACACTGGCAGTTCTCCACCAGATCTAACTAGAGTATGGCAAGCCCTGGGTAATGTAGGCAGTGACCCACCTCCATGAGCCAACAGGATGGCTTGGCTCCTCACTGTCCCCTGCATTCCTCAGAAGCCAGCCTTGGCAAAGAAGAGAATTAGGGAATTAGGAATTTCCAAACCATCTAGGGCTACTACCATCACCATTTTCTTAATATGGAAGCTAAAGTCTCAAAACCATGAAGGGACTTGCCCTAGTAGCAAGGTCAGCCAGGGCAGAGCCCTGCTGAGAACCCAGGCCCCTGACAGAGAACGCCACACAGCATCCCCCATTGAATCAGGAGGTCTTCTAACTCTCGTGACTTCCTTTTTTCCTCCTTAACCCATTGACTTTCCCTCATTACTTATCTACAGCTGAATTAAGGAAAGGGTGTTTTTCCTACACACTTGGCTTCTCCATGCTTCTGCCCATCCTCATTGCTGTTGCATAGCGCAGCAGGTGTCCCTGCCCTTTAATGCAAGGGAGCTCCCACCCCCAGGGCAAGGCTCCCAGAACAGCACAGCAGGTTATGCGAGGAGCATGGGGAAGCTAGAGTGAACCCACAGGATGTTGCAACTCAATAGGGATGTGCATGCTCAGTGTTCACCTGGCATGCCCTGAGGGCTCACCAAGGATTGTGGCCTGACAGCTCAGCCTCAGGATTGTCCCGGTTCCAAACACACTAGATTACCTGGGAATGTATTGAGAAGAAAGATGCTTTTGTTTCTAGGCCACCTGCTTCCATCACTCATGGATGTCCCTCCCCAGGCCCACAGCCTCATTGCTTGCGTTACTAACTGGTTCATAAAGTAACACATGTACTCTCTGGAGCTCAGATCCTTTTTGTTTCAGACCTAACCTTCCCTAGGTCATGTTACAAGGGATGTTTTACTGCCTGTCCTTTTTGGTTTTTTTCTAGTTCGTCGTCTGCTTTTTACATTTTGCTTGGTTTATCAAATGTAATATTTTATTCCCATATCAACATACTACTCCTATATCAATTAATTTCAGTCAAAGGATAGTGAAGAGAGGGCCTAGACCATGATTGACTTCTATACATTCTAAGATTGTAGAAAATTCCACCCAAGGGATCTCTAGCTAACTACCCAGGCTATGTTCAGGGTTCTTAATATATCTTTTGCTTGGCAAACAAAATAACTCATAGGGACTTTTTTCTTCCTCCATACTTCCCCTCAGAATTCAGCCATCTTTCTGCTACTACCACCACCATTTGGTTGACGGGAAAGCCAAAGCCACAGACAGGCAGTGGTGACTATCAAGTCCCCTCTTCCAGGACTGGCTGGCCTCTCAGCTGCTAGGCTTGCCACGCCACCCTATCTCCCCCGCTGTCCTTTCAGCAGCCCCTCTTGGGGGTCTCCTGTTGAGGATTGTGTAAGCGTTGCTTGCATGTACACTCATGGCCCATCACTCTTTATATTGAAGGTACCAAGAATGAAGTCGCTGCTCTGTGCCAGATCCCACCTAGGCCCCGCGTGTGGGTCACACGCACATCAGACATTACCTCATGTAATCACCATCACGATCTCACATGCGAGATATGAAAATGGAGCTCAAAGAGGGTAATGACTGCCGAAGATCAATGAATGATTCAAATTACATTTAATTCCAATACCTATGCACTTTCAAATACTCCACCAAGTTTTCTCAGGAAAATAGTTTCTACCAGTGACCATTGCGCAGAACTCTCACCATAAGCCAAGTTCTCTCCTTTACCTTTTATTCTTTTTCATAATATTGCTGAAGCTTACAATCAAGGCACTGCCTTAAAGAAAGCAGATGTAGTGACCATTTATAGTGACGACCAGCACACACATTCTGATGGACAGATATGGAGCTGGGTGGTGGGATTCGTAAACCTGAAACAACTTAAAACAACAAGGCCCCCAACTTTGGCTACATAACTTTGCACCACAAGCCATTCCCAAGTGTGGCCTGGAAAATTCATTTGTAGTTTCTACCTGGGCCCCCAAATTATGAAGGGGCTCCGGGACCTCCAGGGCTCCTCTAAAGAACAGGTTCTCAGCGCTTTGCAGATGCAGAAAGAAGAGGCACGAGGTGGCCGCAGCTCACGCCGGCTTCTAAGAGCCTGTGCCACTTCTCTACTTCAGTTTTAGTGATGTCATACTGAGGGCTTGAATTTGACCATATTCACATCACAGAAATTGGCAAATGCTGCACATAAGGGCTTTTGTTTTCTTCTTCTTTTTAAGTTTTCTGAGCCAGTTACTAAACATTTGCCAGAAAATGCGGGAACACGTACCACAGTGAGAAACGGGAGAATAAACAACTTACCTGTTGGCCTTGTGTGGCTCCTACAAACTCCACCTGTTCAAGATTCATTTGCCATGTGCTCCCTACCAGCCAGTTACACTCTCTGCTGCAGCTACTCCCAGACCAGACCACAGAAGCCAGGGCTTTCCTTGAACATTCTGGTTGCCATACCCTCCTAGGACCCCACCTGTGGACCAGTCTTTCCCTCCCGCCCTGCCCTCAAAAATGGCAGCCAGTATCCCACAAGGTAAATGCCACTAGAAGCACTGGCCTACCTGGCAAGGACACAGGAGGACCACAGTAAGGATGGCAGCTGAGTCTGAAGCTTTCTAACTTTCTTGGTTCCTGGCTATAGGGAGGCAGCCTTTAGCAACAGTGGGAAGAAGAAGAAAGAACTTTGTGGAGGTGGAATATTGGGTTAAAACTGGCAATTGTAAAGTTCCTTTAGTTTGGGGCTTTCACTTTTTCCTCTCAGAGTTCTGGGAGAGGACCACTGTAACTTGAGGAAAGTAAAGCCAGGTGTTCTTTTCCCCTGACAAAGATCCCAGTTTCCCTTTCACTCAAGCTTGATGTTCTAGGTGAAAGATCTGAAGGAAAAAGTGGTGGGGAGGGGGAAGGAAGGAAAGAAAGAAAGAGAGAGAGAGAAGAAAAAGAAATAGGGAAAGAAGAAGCAAAGAAAGAAAGGGAAGTGAAGGGCAGAAAAAGAAAAGAAGGGAAGGGAAGGGAAGAGAAAGGGAGGGGAGGGGAGGGGAGAGAAGGGAAGGGAAGGAACACATTATAGAGGTAAATACAGCCAGTTGCAGAGGAAGAGAGGCATAGGAAATAGCACCTTTGCTTTGGCAACCAGAACAATGAAGGAAGAGCAGGTAGGGCTGGGGAGAGGAGGAAGGCAGAGACAAATGTCACAGGTTTCACCATGAAGGCTTTCTCAGCAGGAATCCATTCTGCAGCCAGATAAACCATCCTAAAATAATGCTTTCACTGGGTCACTGTCAAAACTTTTCAGTGGCTTCCTCTGGGCCAGATCATTAGCTTTGTACCTAAAGTCTCCCTTATCTGGCACCAGTCTCCCTTCTTAAACTGTCTCCTTTTCTTTCCCCCCAATCCCTTCTAAAGGGTCCTCTTCTCAGACATTCAAGCCTTTGCTCCCACTGAGTTGTCTGCAGAGGTCTGTTCTAAATTAAGAAATGCTAATGGAGCATCACAGCTAATGCAATATGGGACCCTTGATTGAATCCTAGAAACTTTGTTAAATAGCTATAAAGAATATTCTTGAGATAATTTGAGAGATATACTAAATCACTATTTAGTATATTTACTATTATGTTATATATTAACATATTATCCCACTGTTTTATCTGAGTTTCCTGACTTTCTATCCTTCTAAGCAATTTCAGAACTCTTTTTCTAGAATGGCCATCATAACTGTCGCTGTACGGGATCTGACAATTAAGTTTGTGAACTCGTCCTAGTATAAATGCTTTGAAGGGTAGACTAGATGCTGACATCAATGCATAGTTTCCCAAGGGGGAGTACTTCAGAGGTGACCGTAGAGATGTTCAGCAATGAGATATGTAGCGCTTTTTCTAGGACAAGTTCACAAATTTAATTGCCCAATTTCATATATGCAGAGAAAGAGAAAGTTAATGCAGTGAAATGTTAATTGGCGAATAATCTAGATGAAGAATATTTATTATAGAATGCTTTTAACTTCTCTGGAGATTAGAAAATGTTTTTTTAAAAAAAAGTTGGATTGAAAATAATATAAAGAGAAGGGCGCTGGCCTCATGTGCCGGAGGTGGTGAGTTCAAACCCAGCTCCAGCAAAAAACCCTGAAAATAATATAAAAGGCAGGGCACAGTACTCATGCCTGTCATCCCAGCATTTTGGGAGGCTGAGGCAGGCGAATCTCTTGAGACCAAGAGTTCAAAGACCAGCCTGGGCAACATAGTAAGACCCCATTCTATAAAAAATTTTAGAATTAGTTGGTCGTGGTGGGTGCCTATAGTCCCAGCTACTCAGGAGGCTGAGGCAGGAGGATCACTTGAGCCCAGGAGTTGTTGCTGCAGTCACCTATGATCATGCCATTACACTCCAGCCTGGTGACAGACCAAGACCCTGTTAATAATGATGATAATAATAATAATAATAATAATAAAACCAAAGGTAGCTCATGCCCTCCACCTGCCAACACGAGGCCTTCCCCAGTCACCTCAGAGTAAAATCCAAAGTCCTTCACAGCCTACTGGTCCTCCATGGCCTGGCCCTGGCCTCCTCCCTGACTTCATCTCTTGTTACTCCCCACTCTCTCACTACATTCCAGGCACATATACTTCCCCACTGTTTCTAGAGCCAAGCATTAACATTTTAAGCGGGAAAAGAGATGATAAATATGTAAACAGATAAAAGAGCATAAAATCGGTTTGTGTGAGAAGGAAAACAAAGCATGTGCCTGCCCCAGGGCCTTTGCACTGGTGGCTTCTATTGTGTGGAACAGATTCCCCTGGAATTACAGCTCACTCTCTCACTTTCTTCAGATTTTCCTAATAGCCTCATCTAAAACAATATCCCCACCCACTCCTCGTCTTGTCTTTGGTTTTTGTTTATGCAAAGCATTTATCACAACTTGATGTGATGTTATTTGTTTTGACTTTACTATTTATCTGCTTTATTATCTCTGATGTCTAGAGCAGTAGAGGCACATATTTTCTATGAAACACATAAATGAATGATTATTCTTTATATATTAATTTGACATATATCGTGGCTGAAAGTATTGTTGGTTACCTTTCCATGCACTTTCCATCACACCTAATTAAAGTAAATTACTTTTGATTTTATAATTTGCCAGAGGATAATTTCAGGCATCATATACACAAATTTTCCCTTTGGAAGGTGCACAAGAGAACGAGTGTTGAAACCTGGCTCTACTATCTACTGTTTATAGAAACTTGGCCAAGGTGCTTAAACTCTCAGAACCTTTGTAACTTTACTTGTAACATCATCACTTACCCTACTTTTGCAAGACTATTTATTGCCTATGCATATCTTAAATGAGATCAAATATGTGACTATAGTTTGTAAACTAGAAAGTACTATAAAAATATAGGCTGCTATGTTACCTCTGAGAAATAAATACCTCGAGTACCACAAAAAGTATTAATTAAACTAGAGATAATACTAGTTACAAAAATGCAATTCTTCCTGCACTTACTCCCTAAAACAGCACCACCTAATAGAACTTTCCATAGCCATAGAATTAGTCTAAGCTCCATCTGATGGAGTAATCAGACCACTAGCCACATGTGACTAAGGAGTCCTTGAAATGTGGCTACTGTGACTGGGGAACTGCATTTTACATTTTATTTAATTTTGTTAATTTTATTTAGTTTTATTTTGAGCTGTGCTATTCCATATGGGAGCCATGTAACGGCACAGCTCTAAGGCTTCTTCAGATTTCTTCAGATCTGCTTTGTGGAACATTCCTTCTTGGCCCTAACTCTGAAGGGATTATGTTTTGCAAGCACCAAGAAGCCTGTTGGTGGACATCTTGTGGTTTAGAATAAAGAAAAAAGTGTAGAACAGAATGAACTGGAAGAGAAGGGGGGTGGAGATGGCTTCTCTGTCTCATGGCCATGCTGATTTTGAATTAGCAAACATAACCTGCATCTTTGGAATTCCAGCATCTTCTGTTATTGCTGTGTGATCTTATAAAAGGTATTTAACATCTCTGAGCCTTGGCTATTAATTGCAAAACAGGAATCATAATGCCTACCTCATAGGATAAGTAAGACTAAAATGAGACAGGTTAACAATACAAAGTTCCTAACCCAGTGCCCAGCCCAAAGAAAGCTCTGAACCCTCTAATTCTCCCGGGCAGCTCAGTGATTCATGTTTCTCGCCCCGGACCACATTGCTGCCGGGGCTGCCTAGCTGTGAGTGGGCATCACTCCAGCTGCACACAACCTTGACACAGCCGGGCTGGTGCACACCCAGCCTCCCTCCCTCCATTCAGGCCTCCTGAATGCCCTGACCTCACCCAGCACTTTGCTCTGAAGATCTCTGAGGGCTTCAAAGACTCTTCTTTGGATTCAATACAAACAATGTTCCTTCTGGGTATGTACACAGGTGGAGGGCAGGCTAGAGGGTGGGGCTCAATCACCTCCTCCAAATGAGGCCACTACTCCATCTTCTTGGCTCTTGGGAAGGTTTCCCTGCACTGTCATTTCCTCTACTATAGGTAGAAAAAAATGCAAAGTCTAGTTCATTCCTACACAGGCTTCTGGGCAAAGGGGTCCCTGGTGCTGGGACAATCCTACCTGTGTCAAATGAAAATCCTAAACTGCTTGAAAACCATATGCTCCCCCCAGGATTACACAAGATACTCCCATTTTCAATATTCTGTCTCTGTAAACCTTCACAATGCTCCAGAGATCCAACACATCAATGCTTGAATCTCATTTCTTAGATTGCTTCTCTTCTGTGAACAGCACCAAAATCCTTTGTTAGGCAGTGGACTCGGTGTTCAGAAAGCACAGTCCCACGAGTGACTAGTTGACAACCTGGTTGCAAATTCTTTGACATGTCCCTTCAAGAGGCAGGAGCCCCTCTCTGTGGATGTGGGTGGGCTTATGACTGGACCAATAGAGCATGACGCAAGTGACACCGTGTAACTTTGGAGGCTATATCATAAAAGGCTGTGCAGCTCTCACCAAGCTGGGTGGGATACCTGTTCTCAGAGCCCAAACCACCATGGAAGAAGTCTAACTGCCCTGAGACAGCCATCCTAGAGAGGCCATGCAGAGCCAGTCTCAGCTGAGATCGTCCTTCCACCAGCCCAGTCCAGGCACCTGACACATGAGTGAAGACAGTGCAGAGGACTCTAGCTCCCAGCCTTTCAAGTCACCCCCTGCCTTTCAAGTCTTCCCAGCTGAGGTCACAAATATTTAGAGTGGAGATGAGCCATTCCTGTTGTGCCTGTTCCAATTCCTGATCCCCAGAATCTGTGAGCATAAAATGGTTCTCTGACACCACTAGGTTTAGCAGTGATTTGTTATACAGTAATAGATAACAGGGCCTGGTACAATGTCTCATGGAACCTAGGCCTCCTGACTCCCATCTCGTCTGAAAAACTGAATTCCATAGACTGAAACGTCAACTTCTTGTCAGTGGACCCCTGCAGTTCCCACTGCTACTTGTGGATAGGAGGGACACAGAGCTGGACATACATAACAGTTGTCTGGAGTAGAATTGGCCAGGGAAGGGGGAGGGGACAGCCAGGAAAGAGATTTATTTCTTTTAGCAAACTAATCCTGAACTCTGATCTTTACAATTACTTTTAAAATAAAATAGAAACTAATACAAAGAGAGAAGCAAGGACTTCCCCGTGTGACTAAAGTGGATGGTTTTATTAAGAAATTTTCAGGTTGCAATGTTTTGATGTTTACAGGATTTTGTTTGTTTTTTAAGCATTTTCTTTTCTGGCCACCCCATACTCTTCAGGGAAGCATGGAGTACTCTACCAAGAATAAAAACAAAAAGTGGCCATTAGAAGTTCCATCTTTTAAATCTTTAGAGGGGCTTAAACATGAAAGGAGCCCACGCAAAAGCCCTGGGTCAAAAAGAAAAAAAAACAGATTCACGAATACGTTCCTTAATCTTGGACAGGTCATTTTATTATCTCCAGGCCTCAGTGTGGTCATCCACTAATTGGATTTAATAATTTTTAAAGACCCTTTTTTTTAACATTTTGGAGAGAAAGAAGTTAATATTTATTAAGCTCTTACCCTGTGGCAAGTACCATGCAAGCTCCTTTACAAAGGTTATTTTATTTAATCCTTTAAAAAAATCCTGAGAACCCCATTGTGCATATGCGGAAACCAAGTCCCAGTGAGAGGGAGAGGTGTGTAGATGGGAGGTGGAGGTGTGGAATTCTAGAATCAACATTACCACCCCCAGGGAATGCTGGCTCCCCTCTCTGCCTCTGCAGTGTTTCCCACACCTTATGCCCAGTAGCTTCCAGTCTGGTTCTTCAGTCTCTGATCCTCCATAGTGAGGAGGGAGGGTCCTAACTACATTCCTTTGTACTGTCATCAGCTTCTTAAAGTGGCAAGAAACAATAGCCTCTTTCTCTGGAGAGTCACAACTCTGCTTTCCAGGAAGTATGGCTTTTTGGACCCTGTTGAGTCTACCCCAACTGCTCCCAGGCACCCTGGGCAAGCCTGAGCTTCCTCCCAGCTCTCCCTGCAGATCTTGAAACTATTAAGTGATGTGAGCTTCCATTTTTCCCTTATCAAGGGTCCCTCAATTCTTGGTTATTTGACATACACTTACTTGGTCCGTCACAGGATTCAAAGAACTATATAATGACTCCTTTGACAAAATACGAGGGACTCATCTTTTCCTGCCAAGCACACACTTTCTCTATTGCCATGATGCCTCTTACTCTTGTGTTTTGATGAAGCGGTCTCTGGTTATGGGCTTCAAAGCTAAACAGGGTGGGTTTCAACCACATGTAGTTGTTTAAAGATAACTGTAAATCCTTCGTTTTTTCCTCCTATTCCCCTCCTCTTAATTCTGGGGTGGCCCCTTTGACCAACAGGACACAATGGAAGCAACCCTAACCACCCCTTCTTCCAAGTTGAACCTTGATAAAACTGCAGCTTCTTCCATTTTTGTGTCCCTTAGAAATCTATGCCATATAAATTCTGATGACCATGGGACCACCATGCTCTGAGGAAGCCCATGCTATCTACGTGGAAAGAGAAAAAGGCCATGTAGAGGATCACAAAGAAACCAGACATGTACATGAGGCTTACTTGGGCTTTCTAGCTCAGCTCCAACTGAATGCAGCCACCACTGATGCCTTGTGGAGCAGAGCCACCCACCTGAGCACTGCCTGAATTCATGACCCACAGAATTGTGAGCAATAAAATGGCTATTGGCTCTAAGTCACTAATTTGTTAATCAGCAATAAATAATTGAAAAGGAATATAAGAGGATTAGAGTATCTAACTTACAGTACAGGTACCCATACTAACACTGACCACCTGGGTCAGACTGGTAACGGAACCTTCATAAAGGAGCTGGGCCTAAATGTTTGTTGGAGGGGACGGAGTTGAATAATGAAAGGACAAAGTATGCGGGAGAAAATTCTACACTATCCAACCACTCCACAGGCCCCTGGGGAAATAACCTGAGCACGGTCGGGACTTCTCAGTTATTTCTACTGCAGCCACCTAACTGCCTTAACTCCAGGAAATTTGCCTGAGTTGGGCCCAAAGTGAACTACTACAAGTGGAAGATTTCTCTAAGGTTCTGTTTTGTCTTTAACATGCCTGTGAATTTTGTACTATGTTTCATAGTTTTTTCATGTATATCTTAATGTAAAAAAAATGGCTGAAATTACTTGCCAGTTAAATTACTTAACTTTACCCCACCCGCTCCAGTCTCTTCAGGAAAGATAGACACTCACTCCATGAAGAGGGGTCACAGTGAACTCTGTGTACCCCCAGAACACACATGTACCTGGAGGTAGGAGTCAGCTTTCTCTGCCCACTGAGGTCAAAGACTTGGAATTTTCCTTTCAGGATCTAGTCACACATCTTTAGCAGCTAGAATTGGTCTCTAGGTTCCCTACTCCAGTCTCAGTCGCAAGTTTTAAGCTAACCTCAGATTCACAGGGAACTGACTCAGGCCAGCCCACGTACTCATCCTCTCCAGGCTGATTAAAAACAATCTAGTTATTCTGTCTCTGAACCGCACTCTAGGTCTCTCCCATAGAGTTTGGGAAAGCAACCTGAGTCAATTCCCAGTCTTCCCCCAACACACTCATATGCTCCCCAAACTTCTTTTCTTCTAAACAGGCGATTTACACACTCATCTATAGCCTGAGCAGATATGTTGATTCTTGGAAGCAAAATAGAGGAAAGCTTTTATTATTGTTTGCCATTTGAAAATGATTATCTGGGGGGATGATGCCTATTGAGGAGGACAGTTTGCAGTTAGCATGGCGGGGAAAGCTCCCTTTCTAGGCCTGGGTGAGCCCACCCTACCTCCCAGCTTGGTGAATGAGGACTGCCGGGTGCCAGACTTGGATGTCTACCAACACAAATTAAAGGAATAAGATGCCTCCTAGACCGGGAGTGGGATGCTGAGAATGAGAATGCAGAGAATTTGAAAGGGATCATCACCTCAGCAGGAGACCAAAAATCTGCCCCCCAAAGAGCAGCTACCCCAACAGATGGTCCCCTCCAGGCCTGAAAGGCTTTGATTCCGTATTACTATGAGATTCCAGAACCTGCCTCTCCTCTGTCCCACCCCGAGTCCCACTGGCCCCCACAAGAAATAATCTCTGTCCTCACAGTCCTACCTCAAAATATAGCCATGCCTCATTTAAAACTGTGAATGCCCACCAGGACATTCTGTGGAAACAGAGCTAATCAAGCCGACTTGTATCACAACAGCTCTAGAGGGGAGAATAGGGAGCAACTGCTCAGGGCACAGGTTTCCTGTTGGAGTGATGACAATGTTTTGGAAGTAGATAGAGGTGGTGGTTGAATAGCACAGAGAGTATATTAAATGTCATTGTTAACTTTAAAATGGTTAATTTCATGTTATGTGAATTTCCCTTCAAGTTAAAAACAATTCCCAAAAAAGAATAAACCCTTCTAGGACCCTGACAATCAGCACACATTTGACTCTGAATCTTGGTCTCCTCACTTACTAATGGATTGTTGTAGGAGAAGTAGTTCTGACATTCTGTGATTATTCCAGTTCCTAGCAGGACAAAGACTTCAGATGATCCCAGGACAGAGAGAAAATAAGATCAGCAAGATGCCCTGCAGGCTAAAATTAACTGGCCCTCCACCATCTGGATTTGGCCAGTGACTGAACTCCTCGCATGTACCTCCTTTGTGAGCTCAAACATATCATATAAGATTCTTGAGAGGGGCCCATAAAAATGATTATAAGACTCAAATATAGCCAAACATGGGAAGCTATATATTTGAATCTTTTAACTTCATTTCTTCTTCAACCGCTAGCTAGTAGTCTATAAAAAGCCCCTACATCAGGCAATGCAAAAGTTTTCTTAATATATGACTTTAATCTTTAATAGCCCTTGCCAATTCAAAATAAGGAGAAAAGAGGATGCCAGGAGCATGCACCCTGCAAATTTAAAAAGAAAATGAAAGGGATTGCATCTTGTACTTAAACAAGTTGATTTGATACTTAGAAAATGATCCATTTGGGCAAAGAATATTCTTACTTTGTGTGTCTGTATAAATACACTTTTCTTTTTTATAGAAAGCACATCGCTAGTCTCTAAAACCAAACGTGGTTTTGATTGAACCAGACTTACGTTTATATCTGAAGCTCATTTGCTAACAATAGAACTGGCTTTTCCATTTGCCAAGATCAATGTTGACCTGTTTTCACCTAAATTTTATAAATGTCAGAAAAAGAAACTGTTCTCTATTCAGTGGCATATCCTGGCCTTTTTCAGCCACACTTGCTTGCATTTTTGCAGCTCCTTTAAATTCCCCTTGTCACAAAAACTAACAATAAGGTCAAGTATTTCAGTAAGAAATATTGAATTATTATTCAACATTGTCAAACAGCCAAGAACCCACGAAAGCTAACCACGAACTGCAGAAGAGAGCGGCTTAACCTCAAGCCTCACGGCCCTGCCTCTGCTGCACGGGGAAGGGCTTTTGGCACTGGGGGTGCTGGGAGGGCTGGGGAGGAAGGGAGGGTGGATGGGTGGAATGGGAACTGGACGGCTCACAATCACGTCCAGGCTCTTGTCCCTCAGGAGTGTCTTGTTGCACTCATTTGCTGCTGCAAAGAGCCAGCTTTGATTTTTCTTGGAGAGGGCTCCAGGCACCCTAACATGTCAGCCATGCCAACACCGTGAGGCTGCCGAGCTCTCCTGATCCCCTGGCCATATCCCTGTCCATCAAGGGTAATTTCTGTGACAACATAAACTTCACTATGTAGCCAATAAACTCAAACCCGATGGAACTTGATGTGGCCAGGAAGGAGAATGACAAACTGGCGAGAACTCAGGGCTGGAAATAGAATTTATTTTGCCAGCCAGTGGTTTGGGAGGGGTAGAGATGAATTTATGTGTGTATGTGTGTGGGGGGTGTGTGTGTGTGTTTTATTTGTTCTAATAACTCTAATAAAGATTCCATTAATCAATAATAAACTGACTCTCACAGAGAAAGTAATCAAGGCAAGGCCTCAACATGAGCCTCGGGTAGAACCAGATCTCCCTGTCTCAGTTTTACCCTAACTCATGGTGGCTAAAGGCACCCACCCTCTCACTGCAAGGTCCTGGGCAGAGTGCTTGGGCAAGAGAGAGAGAAGAAAGAGGATTGGCTTTCAGCTGGGGTGAGGAGTAGCCTGCAAGGAGGCAGCAGCCCCAGGGTAAGAGGAAGGGATGCCAAAAAAGGATCCCAAGGAAGGTTCCTGGCCTTGGAGCAGGCTCTGGGGCCCTGAAGTTGAGGTTTTAGTGATTCCAGAAAACTTCTCTGGAAATGCAAATACATTCACTCCTCAAGGGTGCAAGTCAGGACAGGTTCATTTTATAAAAGTGAGGTCCACAGTACAGGGTTAGCTGGTGTGTGGGGAGATAGGAGGAGTCCACGTCAAGTTCTCTGCAGGAATGAGAGGCCTCCAAAGAGGTGTGGGGAGAGAAGACCCCAAGATGCTGCCTTAAAATTTTACTTAGAGTCAGTTGCTAAGCTCCTTGGATGTGTGAGCATTCAGAGTATAAATCCACCCCAACCATTTATGCTTGTCAACCTTTCCTATTGATTGCTGAAGGGTCCTATGTGCCCAAATTGTCCCTCACTGTCCCATCAAGACTCCAGTTGACTTGGTAGTAGGGTGAGAAAGAAATCAGAATAAAATAGGCCTGTGTTCTGTACTAAAAGTTTGATATTTTATGCTGCCATCTCCACATTTTCATATCTATGTCCTCTCCCTTGTTGAACATTAAAATCTTACATTTTTCCATGTTATATGTGTGAATTTTAATAGCATAAGTATTTATTTTGGTTTTTAATTTTAAAATTCTACTATTAAATAGGGTTTTCCAAAATATGACTCCTATTCCACAGAGACTCTGATACAATTCACCCCTGTCCACTATCCCAATCCCCTTTGAGAATCCCTCTGGCTCACCTTATCAGCAGTTAGAGATGACACAGAGCTTGGGGACACTATCACTCTCTCATTTTCTTTCTGAAGAGCTACATAGAGGAGCTCCAGGGTAGGGGTATTTGTCTACTCCCAGGTAATATACTTCCGGGAGGAGGTGGGGCTGACACTAGCTGAGCTTCAGCCCCAGAATGGAAGGGAATTACTCATCCTTCCAAATCCAGCTTAGATGCCATCTTCCAACCCTGTCTCCTTGGAATCCCTCTGCCTTTGGTTCACATCTCTGTCGTTATGGCACCACTGCACTGTATAAGTTCATATTTTGGTCTGTCTGAGCAAGTGGTAAGCTTTCATGAGGGCAGGGGTGTGTCTCATTCATTTTCATTTCCATCACTTCTAGTAAGGGTTCAATCAGTATTTTTGGATGAATAAAAATGCAACCCTTCCCTTGAGATCGGACTAGAGCTGGGACTCTGACACAGAGCAATAAAGTGAAAACAACTATTTTCTCAAGCAAGGGATAGGGTGAAGCAACAAATCCCTCTTCCTCGCAGTCTTCCAACTCCTGCCCCATAAACAGCTCAGCACCGGGGTCTGAAAATCATTCTGTATAATAATGGTTGTGATTATCATTCAACAGGGGTCAGGTGATTAACTATAGAGTAAGTTTTGTCTGATGACACTGCATTTAATATCTGTGTCCTCTATTGTTTCCCCATTGGCATGGTTTTCCTCTTCCACTTTTTAAATTTACATTAATCATAGGAATCTCAGATAACCCAGCAGATAAAAAGTACAATTGAGATTAAAAGTCCTCTCTCAAGAATAGTTGTTAAATTTTCATTTGTTTAAGAGGCTAAGATATTGTGTTAATGAAGTCAAGAGTATGGCCCCCGCTCTAGAGGCTAGGGAAAGACCTTCCCAATGCAAGGCCACTACATTCATTCACCCTTAGCATTGATGGCAAAGGCCCCTGGTGAGAAAATCCACCAAAGGATTTTCTTGTCCACCAAAGGAAAATCAACTTGAAACATGTTGCCAACAGATGGGTCATCTTTGTCCAGGAAGAAATGACACTGATATCCTTAGACTGAATTTCTCCCCCACAAAGTCAGACATGATGTACTAACTTCATCTATGTTTTTTAATAAAGTAACATACAGCTTTAATAAGGTCAGCTGGAGCATGGTATGGAATCAATATGTTGGAAATTAATTTATAGAAAAAAGTTTTAACAAATCAATTTGCTAAGTTTAGAGCAAATGGAAATAGGTTCATGGAAACCAGAAAAGTTAGCAAGTTATTAATGAAAATAAAGTGCAAAAGATGCTATTATGATAAAAAGAAGTAAAGTGTGTCCTACAATGAATGAGCCTGGGAACTGCTGGGGAAACCCTTGACCTCAGTCATCTACCACAGGGTGCTTTGCACAAATGGTTTGAAAATGGGATCCCATTTTCCCATTCTCTACAAAATGGCCATTTTGGAAAGTTCTGCAATACACAATGAACCCCATTCTCTTTCTTAATGCTAGGCAGACTTATGCTGCCTTTTAAAATCCCTCATAATTTCTCCATTCCGAAAGTCATCCCAAATCTATAGGTAAGAATTGCACAGTCCCTCAGCAGACCATCTTGCAGGCAGTATCTGGCAGTCCACATTTAAAGAGATGGTCAAGAGAGGTTAAGTGGCTTGTTCAAGGTCACACATTCAGCTAGTAAAGGTTAAAGATCTGGAACCCAGATCTCTTTGCCACTTTCTGCTGACTCCCTTTGATACACTTCTCAGTCCCTGAAAACAGAGTTTGCTGCATGTCTGCTACACCAGGAAAGAAAATGGAAAAGCAGATTTCCCCCCTTGGGCTCTATTAAAATCATTCACTTTTTAAACACCAAGTTACCCATATATGTGTAGGAATGAAAACCTAGTGTGACTAAACATAGATGCTAGGTACCTACTTGAATGTTTTAGGAAATGAGAAATGGAAAATGAAATTGGCTACAAATAGAAATCAAGACTATCTAAATTCTGTCTACAAACTAATTGCTTACTTCTAATCTCTGTTATTCACAATTTGAAGAATTCATGAATTTGCTGAAAATAAAGAATGGCATGACAAAAATCTTTATTGAATAGTTACATTGATAATGTAATGTACATGATAGTTACATTGAATTGAAATAGAGATGCCTTTTTTCTTTTTCTTTCTTCTTCTTTTTTCTTTTTTCAGAGACTGAGTCTTGCTATTTTGCCCAGGCTAGGTTTGACTCATGATCCTCCCACCTCAGACTCCCAAGTAGCTGGGACTATAGGTGTGTGTCACCGCACCTGGCTCCAATATGCTTTATAATGGTGGCGAGCCTTGCAACATATTGCTCTGCCTATAGTAGATGGTCAGTAAATATTTGCAAAGAGAAGAAAAGAAAGTAGAGAGAGTGAAAGGTCATTTCTATTATCTGAACTTTCAGTAAAACAACGTGTTAATTCCATAAAAAGTAGATTTAAGAGAACAGTCTATAAAGTGTTTTCAGATATTCAGAGAAAAGCCTGCCTCTTCATCCAAGTGATGTAAGTGAGTTAAGGCAGGGAACACTGATGCCCCATCCCTGGGCTCCTTCAGGACTATGCACTTGCCTACATGAGCTGTAGACAGGTTTCCTCAGACCTCAGTCCCCTAGATCAACTCTCTCCACTACACTGCATTGCCTCTTAGTGACATCAGTTCAAAAATGGGGGAGCTGGGTGCTGCCCCTTTATCACTTCACAAGGAGGACCCTAGAGTCATCCATGGAAAGGTAAGAATTTAAGTTGAAAGCAATTTCTTGCTTAGTTCTTTGTTTTACTGATGAGGCCAAAGCTGCCAAATTAAGTTCATATTAATTTTCAGTAGCAATGTTTACATGAAACTCAACACACCTAAATGGAAAACCTTGGAAGAAAAAACTAAAGATTGGGTATTGGGATCAAGTGGAGCAAACATTCCTGCTCTGGATGTGTCAATGTGTTTTATATTTATGGTTTATGTGATATGATGTCTCGGAGTTCCTTAAGGAAGGAACACACAGCAAACCAATTGCCAAACTTAGTCTTGATGTTCAACAGAAAAATAGTTTATAAAATATATAGAAAAATATCACTTTCAAAGAGCAACATTTTTTAAAATGTTAAGATAGTATTTTTAAGAAATTGTTCCACTTGTGGTGCCAGCTCTATTGTGATTCGAATTAATTGAAATTTTTATTTATGCTTTTAAAACTAATCATCTTAATTATTATGAATGACAATACCAGGTACCACTTATTTAGATATATTTTATGTGAGACACTTTAGGGGGCATTTTCATGCCTCATCAGTTTGTTATTTCTCATTGTCTCCACTATGCAGATGATAAAAGAGATTGTGCCCAAAGTCTTATCTTAGGAACATACTCCTTGGAATCAGACAGATCTAGGCCTGAATCTGATTGTGGCATCAGCTTAGCTCACAACAACCTCAAACTCCTAGGCTCGAGCAGTCTTCCTGCCTCAGCCTTCCGAGTAGCTGGAACTACAGATGTGTGCACCCCCTCCACAGGCTAATTTTTCTATTTTTAGTAGAGACACGGTTTTGATCTTACTCAGACTGGTCTCAAACTCCTAACCTCAAGTGATCCTCCCACCTTGGCCTCCCATAGGTTTGAAACATAATAGCTGTGTAACCTTCTACAAGTCTGAACTTCAGTTTCCTATCAGTACAATGGAGATCAAAATAGTACTAATTGCTTCATATGTTACTGGGAAGACTGAGTAAGATAAGGCATACGGAATATTAAGAGGAAAGTGCAAGTGCACATGTGACCAGGCTACTGTGGTGCCAAATCTGACTTTTCCACAAAAGGAAATTAGGACAACAGCCTTCAGTGCCATCCTAAGGAGGGAAGGAGGAAAATGATCTTCGGTCCCCCTTCCTCCTCTCCGCTATCCACTGCCCTAGAATGTTCATACTAGAGAGACCAGGGCCGAGCAAGCTCAAGTTCAGCTAAGGAGGATGGACACAGCAAGAAAGGGGTGGCATGCCCTTTCCACACTGCAGGGAGGGGAGTGGCAACTGGAGAGAGTGTGAGGGCTTAGGAGGATGATGTGAAGAGAAAAGGCAACAAAGAGGATTGGGGGAACTGATTACTGGGGTGAGCCACTTGACTTGCTCCTAACAGCCCCTCCTTTCTCATTCACTATCCTGCGGGCCTTGGGAGCAAAGCCCCAAGGAGAGGTCAGAAAAGAGAGAGAGCAGACCCCTCCCACAGGGGCCCCTGCTCTCCAGGAAGTGGCTCTGGGCGGCATTCCAGGGTGGCACGAGCCAGCAGTGGCGTGCAGTCACTGTCTGCTCCCGTCAGCCCAGCCTCACCAAGCCCCCACATTGGCTCTGGCCGCTCCCTGGGAAAGAAGAAAGCAGCATCTTGCATGTGTGGCTCATTCTAAAACAAAATAATATTGGAGAAATTTGATGGACTCTGACAAGGAGAAGAAGGGAGTGAAAAAATGGAACAAAGATGCCATTTTAAAATATTGGCTCATGTTCAGATTTCACTATTTTCTATGGCAAGGAGCAAGTAAAAAAAATTCCTCCTGTTGATGAGCATTTTTCTACAGTCATCGCAAGTCAAAGGGCTAATGGCTTCTGACTTTCCCTCTTGGGAAACCTGTGAGCCAGTCTTCTGTGCAACTTAGAAAAGGGCTGGGAGGAGAAGGCGAGAGGCTCAAAGGGCCCCCAGCAAGCAGCTCAGCCGAGGGACGGGTGCAGGGGGACACGCTGTTTTCAGTTCAGATTCTGTGATCTGTCTGCCAAACAGGGGTTTACAAAGCAAAAACCTCCAGAGAATTCTCATACTTTCTGGCTTATTCTCCTGGTGTTCATCTTAACAGGAATCAGCTGTTTGCCTTCTCACTTAAACAGCATGTTGCTGAGGAGAATTTAGCATCTGGCCTAGCTATTATTAAAAACAAGAACATCCTGCTCTGTTGGGAGAACAGCACCACTGGCAATAAAAGGACAGAGATCATTTGCATTCAGGATTCCAGAGATGTGCTTCAGTTCAATAGCTGCCTCTCCCTCCTTCCACCCCTGCTTGCATTCAGCTTTCCTGATGCAGCCGTCATTCGTGTCATGGTCTCCTTTTTCTGAAACAGACACAAGAAGAGAGTCCTTTTTCCTTTCTCTGAGAGGCAGGACTCACTGGAGTTGTTCAAACACTGATCCATTCCTGCCGTGTGATAAAGTTGAACTACCAGAGGAATTTTTTTTTTTTTTTTACAACTGCGGAAATGAAAAAGTAAACAAGACTGGGACTGGATTGGTATTTAGGCTCTAGCTTTTTGTTGTTGTTTTCGTCTTTTTCTTTTTTTAAGCCATTGGGCTGTGAGCCTGAAGGAACTATATAATATGAAAAACCCTGAGAGGTTTTATTAGCCAATAAAAAAACTTAGTTCCTATTAACCACTTAACTCCTTGCTAAATTTTGGTACTTGCTTCCTCTCTGCCTCTCATGCCCGTAAGGAATGAAAGTTGGTTCACCAATCTTTCCCCGTACAACCTGAGTTCACAGTTTGTGTTCCAGAAGGCGTGGTTGAGAATCGTTTTCAATTATCATCTCTGCCTTTCTCATCTGTGAAACCACCAAAAGAAGATTTCCATAAGGAGCCAAATGTTCTATACCTCTAAATTTTCTACACACACAAAAAGACTCTTTAAGTTCTCTGTTAAAAAAAGAAAAAGAGTAAGGTGATTGCCATTTCCATGACATTAGATATTAAATGACTATCAGAGAAAACAAAACCAGGCTAAGGCATGACTGGGATATGTAATGATCCTACAGGTGGCTCCTCTCATTTGGGGCAGAATGAAGGGAAACTCACAGAGAAACAGAAAGTGAAACCTGGTCAGTTAGTTCACTGCCAGAAATAGATGGAGTTATAAAAAATAAATGACTTGATTTAGGGGGAAAAAAAGATGTCCAAGGAGATTCAAATCATAAAATTGTTTTATTAATACTTGCACAATTACATTTGTCACGTGGTTTTGCTGTTTGCTTTCTGCTGTTTCTGAAGAACAAATTTGCACATTTACATCAATGCATCATGTAATGTTTGGGAGGTTCTAGGTACCCCCATCTCTCAAAGACACTCCCCGGTCCTACCACTATGTACTGGACCTCTAACCCCACCGAGCCTACTCTATCCTACCTCCATTTTCCATAATCAGGCTAACTCGAGTACTTGTGATGCTCCAGGAAAAATGCCCTAAGAGTGAGGGACATAAGCCACTAAGAGCTGGTTACATCTTTGTGTCCTAATCCCAGTTAATGTTGCTGTTACAAGATCTATTCCTTGAAGGGCTTATGTGGAAGAATTCCTCCTTGCTTCTTAAAGCTATATTTTTTCTATTTCTTTATGAGAAAGGCAGGTGGGGGAAATGTGTTTCCCTTTCCATTGGCTGTGCAGGGGGACTGACTGAACTGGATAGCACAGATAGCAGTCAAGAAGTGAGCTGTGTTTGTGATGCGAAAACATAAAGCAAATTTTTAGAAACTCCCACTCAGTGGCCCAACATCATCATAACAAGTAACTTTTACTAAAATAAGTTTTAGCAAAAGTTAAGTGTGTTTCCAGAAATGTGATCCCTCTGCTTTCCAAGTGACTGAGCATATGTGAACAGCAGGGCTGGACTGAGTCAGAAGCAGCTTTTGAATAAAAGGTTTGCAGAACTGAATAGTAACCACCGAATGTCAGCTTTGCCATGCTCCCTGAACTGACATCGCAGGGAGCACCCAGTGGCCCTTGTCCTAATAACCATGGTGAAGAAGAGCAATTACCTCATCAGCACATGTGGGATGAAGGCAGTGCTTTTTTTGTTTTCTAGAATTTGTGAGAATAAAGAAAAAATGCGCGAAATAAGTGCTATGTCAAGGAGCACGTGTGTGGGCAGTGTCTTTTTCTGAACGACTGCTCAGGTACCTCTTCCCATCCTCCTACCCACCTCCTTCCCTCCCTTCAGGCGAGCACCTACGTATGTACATGTACAAACACACACACGCACACCCTTGGTATATTATCCTTTTCATCTTCAGTGGGTCCTTTTCTTTGCTAAGTTTTGATTCATAACTGTAAAAATTCATTTGGAAAGACTCGTGATTGAATAGCTACTGCTGAGAATCCCCTAAGGAAGACACACAGGAGCTTACCAGGGTGTACAGAAAAGGTGGCCAAGAGGAGAAAGATTTCCTTGCCTTCACTCAGAGCCAGAATTTAAAAATAGAGCATTAGCTCTCCATATTGGTTCCTACCTGGCCTTCCTTTCTTTTTTTTTTTTTTTTCCATTGTTTGGGATTCACTGAGGGTGCAAAGAATTAGGTTACGCTGATTACAGTTGTTAGGTAAAGTCCCTCTTGTAATTGTGTCCTGCGCCCAAGAGGTGTAACATACAGCATAAGCCCTCATGTCCCTCCCTCCTCCTCTCTCCCCACTCCCTCATCCCCTTCCCCCCTCCTCTTGTATTAGCTCATCTACTGTCTACTGGGCCTTTCTTAAGCATTTCTCTCTAGGCCGAGAAGAGAGCCAATCAATGAAGGAAGAGCAGAAGTGGTTAAGGAACAATTTGGAGTCTACCCGGGCTTTGTAGTCCTAGGGTACAAGCCAGGTTGTCTAATCACCTGAACTCACGGCACCAGTGTCTGGACAGCCCAAGTGTTGCTGACTCCCACATAAAGACACCCTTTCTGGCCCCTTAGGACTGTCTGGGAACAACAAATGCCTAAGTTTGCTGGGATTTCACAGTTGAGCTAGCCCATACTCAGGAAAACTATAATAGTCAGATAAATTGTCTTCCATTTCCCCAGAAAAATGTAGAGACTATGACAGTGTTATAGCCAAACTTCACTTTCAGATGCCCCTATTGTTCCCTAGGACTGGTCTCTAAAATTATTTTCAGATAGTTGAAATAAAGGGGCTGATTGATTGTTAACCTGATGATCTAGGCAGAGGTTGTTGCTTAAAGCAGACAAGACAGGATCTCCATTTCTGCAGTGGCTCTCTGCTAGGTCATTATTGTTTACCAAACATTTCCAGAGGGAATGAAAACTCAACTCATGAAGATCTGTGGGACCTGCTCTCACTGACTTTGAATGAGGGCTTCCCCAACATCCTCCCTTGCCTTTCAGACCATTTCCAAATCCCATAAATATAAACATGTGGCTCTTCCAGTGCATCTGTAGATAATAACTTCAGGGGGCTTCCTGTTTACATGGCAATACCCATTTCCCAGCCAAATAAACTCTGCAACAGAGAGCTGAGGTGTTTATGGGGCCAGTCTCGGCTGGGATTGAGTTAACAGGAAACACCCACTCTTGCAGAATTGTCTGTTGTTTAATATTTGGGGGACATCAGGGGTCAAAAACCCTGCAGAAATTGCTTTCCTCTTCCTCCCATGGTTTCAGTGAGAAACAGAGCAGCCATGATAAATATGGCCAACCAGTCGAGGCCTAACCAATTCCCAGAGTAGGGCTGTTCACTGGCTACACAGCCCATGATGCAGAGAGGAGGGAAGAAGACAAAAAGGCCAGGAGTGTCCCTCACAATCCCACAGGGTGCGATCTGGTGAAGGGATGGAAAAGTTCAATGCACGTCCATCACTGCAAAGCCCTTCCATATTCTGCCTGGCTACCCTGTTCTAAGGAGCAATGTATTCTCACATCAGCTCTGTCCATAAAGCCTGACCTAAGAACTTACAGAGAGCTTCTGCCCATTGCTTTCCATCGGGGAGATTTTGCCCCCAGGAGACAGTTGGTAAGTCTAGAAACATTTTTGGTTTCCATAAATAGTAAGGTACCACTAGCATCTAGTAGGCAGAGGCCAGGGACTCTGCCACACATCCTGCGATGCATAGGACAGCATCCCCGACACACACGAAAGACTTATCCATTCTGAAGTGTCTAGCCCAGTGTCTTTCTGCTAAAAACTACAGGAGTAAAGCGATTCGCCCTCAACCATCCTGCTGGACAAAACTAGAGGATGAAAAAAAGCCACTGGGCTTACTTCCCTTGTGAATGCCTTTTAAAGTCACACAGACGTTTAATTTAAAATAAATAAATAAATAAACAAATACACATCCTCAAAGAGTTGCAAACAAATTCTCTGGCCTAAGCTCACCCAAGTGCTTTTAGGATGTTTCCTATTCTTAGAAATTAACTGTTTCCAAGATATCTTAGAAAACAGTGCCCAAGGGTTAAGAATAAGCAGATCCTGTTAAGAGCTTCTAACTCTCAGCATGATGTGGGCCAGCTTGGCCATTGTCTGACCTCAGTACCACGGTTTCCTGGATCCATCTTTGAGAACTGCGGTGAACTAGAGCACACAGCAACATAGGACAACTACTCTGCCCCAGGCCCTCAACCTTATCACAAGGGAGGGACTTACCAAAAATAAACAATGGCCAAGAAAAAAAAATCTCTAAACTATAGTTATGTTCACGGGTAGAATTTTTCTGAGGCTAGAGCCCTCCAGGCCAAGGTCCCTTTTTACTCATCTGTGGCCCTTGGTTGACTACTTTTAAAAACCCAAAAGAAATGTGAGAAGGAAAATAGATTGCCCCTATGTCTGGGCTGCCAAAGAGCTTCTGACTATAGCCACAGGTTCCCTTGCTGGACCCTATTCGTAGTCCCAGAAATCAAGCATGAAATCATCAATTCATGACATTGTGTCATGTCCACACCCTGACTGGTCCCGCAGCTGAAGTAAAGGACCCTACCTAAGGCTGGGGTGAGTATTTCTCCTTTAGACACAAGCTAATAAGGAAGTGAGTTCACTGCTAAATTCTTCCCCCAACCCTCTCCAGGAATAGGACAAATCAAGAAGACAACTCTTACCGATAGTTTTTCCCCCCTCCTACCAGTAATACAGGATCTCTGTTCTTACTCAACCCTGGCAAATGCTAAGACCAGTAAGTGCCCAAGTGTAAGCAGGAGTAGGTGTCAAACCAGAGAGAAATCGCGGATGAGAAAAGACCCAATATACACACATAACAAAACCAAAAAAGCCATTTTATTGAAAATTAAATTCAAACTTCAAATTAATATTACAATCATGAGAAAAATGCCAAATAATTCCATTTACAATTGCAACATACAATACAGATAGTCCCTTTGAGTTAAGAGTAAACTTATCCACAATCACGGCCTGTGGCACAAAGCAGAATTTGTACAATATGTGCATGGGAAGCAATTCTTGGGGAACAGCAATTGGAAAAAATAAAAACGAAAGCTTGTATTTACACAAAATGCTACAGATATTTTTGTTCCACAGAAATCTAAAAATGGTAAAGCAAATCCAGAAAATGGAATTTTATTCAGAATACCTAAGAAACGACTGTAAGTTATGGTTTTGGCTGATATATTTCAAAGTACTGCATTAAAAAGCAAACAGTTATTTGTAAACATGAAGTAAACAAACATCTAAAAAATTCTCACATAGAAAATATTTTTAAATGCATCATCTTTTTAAGGACAACAAATTCAAGGTTTGGAAGGATCATCTTTATTATGTTTATTATTGTTTTTTCAAATACCGTAGGTATAATTATTACTTTTGCTAATGCTCTGTGTTTCCATGTATTAATCTATATTCTGGGCCAGTCTCTTTCCTCAGAATGGAGAGAACCCTTTGAGCCAGCACACACATCTCTTCCCTTCTGAATTAGCATGGATGTCCCTAATGGGATTTCTCTGCTCATTTTTAACTGGCCCTGGGTGGGGATGGGGGGAGTAAAAAGGCCTAACAGGAAAACAATAATCTGTTGAGTCTCTCAGTTCTGCTGGATGTCATCCCACTTATCTGAAACCAAAGCTGTGGTACCTGTTCTGGAACTCTGACACAGGTTGAAATTTGTGAGACAACTGAAAAAGATAAAAATGGAGCTGCATTGGTCATGCTGTAAATTCCTGCCATGTCTGTGCTGCAGAAGGAACCATGCTATTTTAACCCCAAGGAAATAGAGTGTTGACTAGTACATGGTTCCATAGTAGTAGTTAGACTTTGCTTTGGTCTTGAAATCCCAAATTATACACATGAACCAGTGCAAATTAAGGATTCAGTAAAAAGAAAAAAAAAATGAAAAAAATCCCCACAAAATTTTAACCCCATGGGCCAAAAAAGGACAGAACTTGTTCTAAGACATGTGAATTACCCCATTGGAGTGGTTGGAATGAGGCTGGAAGGAAGAAGTGCTTGAATTTTTCCCAAGGAAAAAACATTTAAAGTGTTTCTGGGTTGCTGCCTGCAGCCACTATAATAACATTTCAACACAAAAGCATCCCTAAAGTCACTTAGTATGTGTCCTGTAAACTTAAAAAAGCCCCTTTAACATTAAAAAATAATGTACAAATATAGTACCTTTTTATTAAATAGGATGCAGCTGGCACTGGTGGTAACATTTTTATGTTAATTAATTAAAATTGAAATGTGTAACCAGACACTGGCTTTTTTAAGTGCTGCTGAAACAAACACACATATTTTACACTTAAAAATAAATGGACAGTGGTGTGCTTCAAGCTACCACACACAAACAATAAATAGTATCAATTACTACTTCCATCTTAAGTAATAGAAAAGTGGCGTATTATCTAAGCATACTTGGTATACAACCTTTAGAAGGCAAAGTGTTTTTTTGTTTGTTTCCCCTTCAATTTTTACTAGAAGGAGTCAGGATGAATTCCATGGGAGACTCCCAGGCAAGAAGTACAGTTCCCGTTGCCCCTAGAAGCTGCCCTGCAATGCTGGGCAACCTACCAAGGTGGGCTTGAGAATGGCTACAGAGGAAGGGAGCCACTGGGGATGGAGGCAAATCTCTGCTAAGTTCTACTTAGGAGGGCACAGGACTCAAATGAAGGGGCCCTGACCAGTGTGGGCAAAGAGCAGGGACACCTGGTGGTGTCCAGATGATGTTGGTTTGGACTAAGGATCGGCACTTGGCAATTTGCCATGTGGTTGCCAGGTCAAAGTGCATCCTACAGAAGGGCTCTAGCTCAAATTCATACACGCAGTAGACACCAAACTCCATGTACCCTGGCCCTCCCTGGTAAGAAATACAAATGCCAACGGCTGTATGTAGATCCTCACAGGCTGTTATGTCCTCTCAGATCAGCTACCTGCTGGAACTTGGCTACTACTTCAGATGACCTGTTCCTCAAAGACAATGACATCATTCTGCACTCCTTTAAATGCAAATTCTCTGGAAAGTGGCCAGTGGGGCCTTGGATAAGGCAGATTTGGGTTCCCCTGATTCACTGTTTAGTAAGGCTGGCTAATTACAAATCCCTGGTACAGTTTTGCTTTCCTGTACTACACGTATCATGATCGATTCTTTATCAATGTGTGGCTTTAAGCTGACTAAGTCTTTGCTATGAAGCCTGAAGATTTAGAGTCTTGCTTAACTATAAAACCACAGAATATTTTTCTGCAGTTCAATGATTTATTTGTGCTTGGCTTTTTAATATGACAAAAGTCATAATTACCTGAAAGAAATTAGGAAACCACGTCACTCTAGCATTTCATGCTGATAAAGGGCAACATAGTTGATAAAGGGTTAAGAATTGTTCTGTGAATCCCTAATTATTGCTTTAAAAGGCAAAGCTGTGTTAGAGGCGATCAAAGATCTGAAAGAACTAAACGTAACATTTCCTTCATACATCACAAAAACAAGCTACATCTAAAATATTTGGAGATGGAAGTATTTTCAAACATCACATTGTGCATGGATGAACTGAAATTGCTTAGCAATATTTCAGATATGGCTCTAGCCCACCGAAGAAATTTGTTATTTAATAAAGAGCATTTTTAGAGACCGAAGTCAACATATCAATACACTAAGAAATGTTTCAAGGGCCCAAATGTCATTAAATAATTATAAATATATCTTTAAAGTTATATGACCATTCACGTTAGCAAGTTACCTCAGATTTTACACATATTCATAATTTAAAAAAAAAAAGAAAACAAATAACACACAGCCAAACGCAAACACTATCTATACCATTATGGCTATAATAAGGTATTGCCATTTTCAGTTTTGCATAAAAGGAGAAAAAGGGGTTTTAGGGATGGAATTTCTTTTTGGTTAAATGGGAAAGGGGGGAAGTATTAAAAAGTAAAATAAAATAATCTATCCTGATCAGTATTTTTGAAGTCACTTTCTTAGAGTAGAAGAAAAGAAACTGAACCAAACAGTTCAAATGAGTACCTGCATTAATCTGAAAGCGAAGTTTGGAACAGTGATTCTGAATGGAGCCTACTGAAATGGAAGCATCCATTCTAGCCCTTGTCCCTTTACATGCACCCTGACCAGCTTTACACGCAGGCCTGCAGAGTGCACTGTCCATACACAGCTGCAACCGGAAGGGTGTGTGGTTTCAAAGCACAGAGAGGAAGCGGCTTTGCTCTTCTCTCTCCTGAACCTGGAGTCCACCTCTCTGAATTGGCATGAACAGGTTATTTATGATAAAAGACCAAACAACAACAACCAAATACCTTTTCCCTTGTTTGTTCCTTTGTAAAAGTATATTTTAAATAGTAAACAATCTGAAACCCAATTGTGATTTTCTCTCTTGGGCCTTCTGCCTTCTCATTATCTACCCCTCTCATGGTTGCAAGACCATTGACTGAGTGAATGAAAAATCTTCTAAAAATAGGCACTTTGTAGATAGCTAATTGATATACATATATATGCACTCTCTCTATATATGTATATGTTGACTCGTGTGGGATGTGGCCCCCAGATACCGCTGGGCCACAGCTGAGGAATTTCAATATGGTCGCCAAACAGATTCATCCATTCTGCCACTAGAATTCAAAACAGTTGGGGAACTGCTGTGGCTTCCATCAGCGTCAACACCATCATTCTGGTTAGGCAAATTTGGATTTAATAGCGTGCTGCCATTCGAGGTGGTGGTGCATGGCGGAAGCATTCTGGAAGGAGACCGGTCTCCCCCCGGCACCATGGGGAACTGATAGGATCCTGACGAAGTGCCATAGTAGAGATATGGAGTGCTGCTGGTCTGGAAGGGTCCGCTCTGGCTTTGGGAGGAGCCGGGATAGGGTGGTGGCAAGTAGGTATGGTAGTGAGTGGTGGCGGACATACCGAGGGACATGCCTGAGGTGACTGGCGGGGTGTAAGTAAAGGTGGCTGGATAGTGCATTCGTGGGTTGGAGAAGCGGCTCTCAGTGAGGGATGAAATGCTGGGGAACTGCCTGGGGTCTGAAAAAGGGCCCAGTTCTGAAGCACCTAAAAATTATAACAGAAGATGGGGGGAAAAAAATCTGTAAATATCAATTAAAATAATGATAGAATTGTTACAAGAAAAAAAGAAAACTTTAGCTTTCCCAAAAAGGAATGGCAAGCCACAAACAGACCTTCAAATGCACAATCACTGTACAGTCTTCCCCCCACCCACTTTACAGTCTTAACAGCATTTATCCATAAGTTCTTCACTTGCAGCAGAATCCCAAAGGGCTTTAAAAACCCAGGTGTGTGCTAGGTCATATGTATAAACCAACCCAACACTCTGATCTTACAGGTTCACTCACCAGACTTAAGACCAAATCCTCATTGACTTTTTTTTTCTGTTTGTTTCTTTTTGCACTTCAGATAATTGAAGTGACATTTTTACTAAATCAGACAGGTTAATTTTCCTCAACTCAATATAAAGAAATTTGAAAATAATAAGTTTTATTATTGGTACTCTAGGAGGGCTCCGTCATCAATGAAGGGACATAGAAAAGACACTCTAACAGGCTCCTATAATTTCCTTTAAACCCTCAAAAGAATTAAAAAATGTTGCTGTAAGCTTCATCTTAGTAATTGTGAAATCAAATAAAGATTTCAATATAACCTGAAACTATCCTTCTTAGCTGGCGTGCATTGGGAAAGTCAACTAGATAAGTAAGTTTTGAAAGGGACGGGACAGGAAGGCTTAGTACGTTGGGAATCATTGCATTTCAAGTCTTGGTGGAAGACCTATGATGTGATTTATGCCAGGTGCTAACAGTAGCTTTTGTAACAGGCTGGCTGCCTAGGGGAGATTAAGCTGAGGGCACCTCCCCACCCATCTACCAGAAACCTGCACCACATCCTACAGAATCAGCTTCAGGTTAATTTGAAACAGTTACCTAGAGGCAAAGATGGGCCTCCTCTGAAAAGTGAAGTCCTTTTTCTTCTAAAGCTAAGAGTATGCCTCCTTAATATTATGTCTGGTGCCTAACTGAAGAAACCACAGTTATAAACCATTTCACATGGAAACTAGTTTTCTGAAATGACTAAAAACTTATAGTTGTGACCCTGAAAGACTGGGTTAATTATGATTTTCTAGAAGTGACAGAACTGTGGCAAGCCCTTTTATAATATCAATGCTCTTATTAAGATTTCGATCCCTTCTAAAATCTTCCAATTATTTGGATTGCATATTTGCTTTTCCTATAGCTTTTAGTTATAAGGAGAAGCACTAAGCAGTTCTAGAAGATCTTAGTGAATAGCTACTCACCAGTCCCATTTTCATTCAGCTCTTGATACTACAATCAATGTTTATTAAAGGAATAATCCTAATACTTTTCTTTAAAGGTGATGACTGAAGGTTGTTAATTTCTGTTAAAATGCAGCCTGCTTATGATCTTCATAACATGCTAGGGTTAAGAGCCATGACGTGCATTTGTAATAAAAAGTGACTATTTAAAAGCAACATATAGTAAACAAAACTGCAAATTGGACAGTACCAATCAGACAGCCCAGCCCAGCCCAGCCCTGCCCAGCCCAGCAATTGTGAAAAGTCTCACCTGCCTGGCTCTTCTTACTGAGAGTGGAAGGCCAAAGGCAGAAGTCAGAGGTGGCAGTGTCATCATCTGTAAAATGAGGGGTATGAGCTCTAAGTTCCCTTCCAGCTCTAAAGTTCTATGACCATGAATTCCATGACAGAAGGAGAAGCCACAGCCTTCAGGGAGGGGTAGACAGAGAGGTCCCCATTCTTCATTAGTACTTTCCCAGAGTCCACAGGCCCATAAGCAGAGGGTAGAAAGCTGGTGAGCAGCCCCTAATGCCAGAAGCAAACACTTTCAAGATGACAAAGCAAAACTGACATAGCCCAGGCAGTCACTCTCTGCTTTTTATAAATTCTTCCATCTTCAACTTGCCTCCATCTAACACCATCCCAAAATGAAATTCTGACAAGCTCAAGTTTAAAAATGTGCAAGTAGTGATTATGAGAGAATCAGAAAGGGGAGCAGATGAGCTGAAACGTCTCCCCTGCCCCATGTTTATGCGCTGTCTTAAATGATAGACACTAAAAGGGGGCCACACATGCTCCTTGGCCAGCCTTTGCACTGCAGAGCATCTAGGCGAACTTGAGTTGGCTGAGCTAATAGCTATAGGCAGGTCACTTCTGTATGCATTAAGTTCAATACTGAGATCGTGTGAGAAAAACCAGAATAACATGATCCATGTAAATCGGAAAGAAGGTGTAGTTAAAATGTCATCATTTGCCCCCAACAGAAGCACAGAGTTCACACAGATAGACATGTTACTGTAAAAAATGCTCCTCATGTGTATTTGTACTTAAAATACACTGTAGTAATAATTAAAATTCCATATGGTTTCACTTATTTTGATGCAGAAGCCTCATTAAAATCCTTTATGTGGGGCCTTTACAGTAAACTCCAATATGGTTTTGAATTTACCACTCTTCAGACCTTCTTCTTGATTTTACCTGATACATTTTGCTGATGTTTTTATTACCCATCACATGCCAGAATTGCTGTACCTTTTTGGTTTATAGATGCTAGCTAACACAAATTGACATTCATTTTTCAATTAATGAGCTCTGGTTGTGGTTTATAGAAAGCAATGCAACAAATTTCCGCTAGGTTTATAGTACTCTGACCAATCACTTGTAGTCATTTGAGTCTATAATGTCCTGAGGATTAACTCTTTCTTGACAAAGAGAGCTAATGTAGACTTTAAACAAAGTTGAAGATAATCTTTATAACTTAAAAAACAATGGAATGTTCTGAAATCTGTTTAGTCATTCTACGTTACCAAGAAATATTTCAGAAACCTACAATGTGTTCTGGATGAGGAAATAGCACCAATTTTCTATAATACAATATGAGCTCTCGTATGTTATACTCTATGTTGGGGAGCTAAGAGGAACCCTAAACTCAAAAAGAAAGAATATAAACTCCTTCCTAATTTTAAATTTATTTATACTAATTTTTATAAAAGCAAATAATATAATTAAATGTTCTTTTATTGAGTAGGGTTGCATATGTATTTCTAATCTCTGTTTTGTATTTGAACTCAGGTTTTCTTTTGACCTCCTTCTTAGCATCTTAACATATTCATACCTGTGTTACTAGCCACATTATAGACACAATCTTAAGAAAATAAATGAATATTACATTAACTAAAGTATACAAAATATAAATTTGAGAGTTACTAAAAGAGTCCACACGATGAAAGTTTTAAAAGTAATACTATCCCAATCTAATTTTATAGGCATAAAACCAAAGCTCCAAAACTGTCTCAGTGATATGCCTGGGGGCCTCAGAGCACCCCAGAGCCAGGTGAAAACTTCTGACTACAACCTACCGAATAAGTAAAGCCACGGGTGGTTTAGGGACCTTTTTAAAATAATAAGGAACAACTTTAATAAATCATTCCTTTTTGCTGTTATCCATGTATCTCTTCTATGTACATTAAGCTTCGGTGAACAGTGGAAGTTGCTTGGCAGCTGAGGATGCTACAGTCAATGCTTAGATCTTCTAGTTCTAAGAGTTTCAAAATGTCATGTGCCTACACTTGGGGGTGCCTGGAGGACTGCCAGGAATTACTGGAAGCCCAAGATAATCATGGTTTATCTTCCATCTTCCTGGTGAGTTTTTATTCAACTTGGAGGAAAGGAATATACTATACAGTAAATATGAATATGATATAGAGAGGACTGCTATACTTAGGTGAATTTTTAGATAAATAAAAAGCAGCTTCAACAAAAGTCTGTACTTGTGAAGCCTTAGGCTATGTCCCCAAATTCCCTAAAGTATCCAAATACCCCCTTCAGCTGGTTTAAGTCCTCTGATGGAAAAGTCTAAACTCCCGAGTTACTGCTTAGATAACACTAAGTTAAGCCCTGTTTGACAAACAGGAAAGATGAAATCCAGAGACAGGAAGCCATTTACTCAATATCACAAAATCGTGCATCTTGAGAGGGAGAGCCATAACTAGATAAATCTCTTTGACTTCTAACAAAGAATATGCAATATTAGTTACCCTTAAGGAATTTGGTTAACACAATCACAGATCTAACTATCCATCTATATTTATGTATGTACATCTGCTATCTTAAAGATCTACTTGTCTAAATAAAAAAATATTTCGGTAGACTCTTTTGGTACCTAAGTGTTGCCCCAACCAGAGTTATTATCTTTAGGATGCTGCTAACAAGTCTTTTAGGAATTGTTGATCTAATCTGCTAAATAGTAGGCAATTAGTTCAGTTGCTGAGGGCAAAATGTGAATGAGACCAAGGTCAAGGGTTTGATCCCCTTAGGACCTGCAGGCTTCCTACAGATGCAGTTCATTCCAAAGCTGCTGTCTACACCCCTAGCCACAGCCAGACAGCTTGCAAACAAATGTAGCTGTCATAAAGAGAGCTGCCAGAACCTCACTTATTAAAACAGCAGCAGCAGTTTTCCACAGCCTACTATACATAAGGGAAAAATACATTATAAAATGACCACAATGCTGAAAAAAAATAAAATCAATGTTAAAAGTAAAAATATCTTACCCTTCCCCACAAGGTCAATGAGAGAAATGGAAATAGCCTCTTTACCTGACCAGGTTTCTTGGGTCTTCAGAGCAAGTAGAAAGTATCTGAAGCCAAGATGAGGGGGAATATAAGAGGATCTGTGACCTGCTTTAATTCTCAGGGCCTGCAGTCCCCCCTGTGACATCTGTCCCACACTGCTCTCTAATGCTGCATATCCTGGCGGGGTGTCTGATTCCCTCTGGAGTGAGCTGTTGAGGACAGAGGTCTAATACTTCCCTCTTATTCAGTGCTTAATAACAGTAATATCTGACATTTCTAGGCCTTTACTTTAACATACACTTTCCATTTAGTAAGTCCTCAATAAATAATGGTTGACTGAAAATAATGGTTAACTGAAGATCTCCAAGGAGATCTTTAGAATGAAAGGAAATCAGAGTTTGAGAAGAGTAACAGTCTTGAGACCTGCCACTTGCCAGCTGGGAGACACTGTAGCTGCATTATCTTCTCTGAGCAGTAGAATTTATACAACCCAGCTGAAGAGGCAGGTTGGGGCAGAAAAAAGGAAAAGGGGCCTTTAATCCAGACTGAACATATGTTGGCAAATTCAGAGTCCTCCATCCTACTTTTTTTTACATGAGGGCATAAACGTACAAATGAAAACCCATCATACTTCTTAGCAATGAGGTGTTAACTTCAAAGCTTCATTGGGGCCTTTTAAATGGCAGGAGTTATTGCTTCAACAAATCTCAAATAAAGCCTAAGACCTTTTTATTAACCCCCTTATGGCATTCCTTCTATTTGAACATAATACACAAGATCTATGAATAGTTGCTCTCCTCTGGTAACCAAGAATCTTGGGAAGCTGCCCATTTCCCAACTATTGATATTCTACTTCTGTTCTAATAATATGTAGTTTCTATACCACTCTTTTGGACCCTGATTCACTCCTTGATTGAATTATTAGCTGTTTTTCTTTAGTCTATTCTCTCCAACTATAAAGCTAGCTTTGGATGGTAAAGGATTTGTCTTCCTTTCATATCCGTCTTAGAACTTAGCATACTAGAAGAGGTTACAATGAGAGAGAGAGAGAAAAAACATGTTGGGTATATGGTTGGATGGATTAATAAATAAGTAAACAAGTCTAAAGATCAGGAACTCCATACAATAGTGAATACATTTTGATACATTAAGGGAAAAAAGATATTAAGCAATGCTGATGTCAAAACTAAAATGTTAAAAAAGTGGAAAAAAACCCTAAAATGTAATTTAAATACATCGCATACCTATAAAACCTTGTAAAACTCTCTTTAAAGAACACTCAAAGCTATTCCCAAGCATCATTAATTACATCACTTGACCTCATATCACAAACAGGGGCCCCACAAACAGCAATTGCCACTAGTGGAATGGATGCCTCTGCTTTGGCTACCGATGTTATTCCCACTTCACTCCTAGCACCTGTCTTGCCTCAGAGCCAGTATCTGTGTACAAGTCCACACTGAGGAGCCCCAGAGAGATGAGATGACAGGGAAAGAGGGCCAGGCGAGAAACGCGTGTCCTGGCAGTAGGTTACCACACGCATCCCTCATCATGAGGCAGGGTTAATCATTGCCACTTAGCCAGTTAGACAAGGTCATGGTCTTCATTTTGAGTAACACAGGGTGAAACTCGCATCCTGCCTGAATTTCTACACTAGAATATAGAAGCTGTGTGTCAGAGTTACCAAAAATATAGATCACTTTTACAGATAAAGACATGGAAGCCTGTAGATAGGGTAGATCTCAGTGGCAGCATGAAACTCCAATGTTCTACTCTACCTCTGCTGCCCAGCAGAGCATGCCAGTGGGGAAAATGTAGAGGACCAGCCTCCAGCTTCCTGGGATCTGCATTTTACAAACACACACCTGAAAGGGGAATTCCTCTACTTACATAATACCTTTCCAAGCCACACAGGAGGCAGAGCCTTAAAACCAGCTAAATCACCACTTACCCAAACATGGGTCCACCACCTTTCACAAGGCACACTAAAAAGCTTTGCAATGGAGTGAAAAATAAGGAGTCTGTGGGTCTACTCAGAGTCCTCTGCCCTCCTTTTCCAAGATCACGTCCCATTGTTCCTCAGAATGGACTCTTCTTCCTCACAGAGTAGCATACACTTCGGACCCTCCTGGGGTTTTTGTTCACCCTCTCCCCAGAGCCCATGCCCCCCCTTCTCTGCCTGACCAAGGTAAGTAAGCACTGTCTTCACAGTCCACTACCACACAAGGACTTCATGGGTATACTAATCTTTGTCACAATCTTTTCTTTACTCTATAAGCCTTGAACATTTATGAATGTAAATCTTACAACTACATGCAAAGTATTACCATTGCTTTTAGGTATGTATTTTCATTTTCCAACTAAAGAGAAGGCAAATTAAGAGTAAGAACCACATATCCTTCTGTAGATCCTAGCTAATAACATATTACAGTGCAGAGAAAAGATGGATGCTTCAAAAAATTTTCCTAAGTGAATAAATTACTAGCATAGTCTCAAGCAGACAACATGACAGAAGCAGAAATGCTATATAAACACCACCCACAAGTCAAATTTAGACTACATGCAAGTATTACTTTGTGTTTTCCACGCTCAGGTTCTAAGGGATTAATTTTCTAAATTCCCCTGAATTTCTCCTCTCACACTAAAAAATCATCAAATATCTACCATCGAATTAGTTTTACTTTTAATCCCTTTAGATAACAACCAGGAAAAATATATCATATATAGGAGACTTGTAATGGATAGAAGGAACCAACAAAATAAGAATGTGAAATCAATTTCTTTTAAGATAATGAAATGACTAGCAAATTCCACCGTTTTGCAAAAGAGTGGAAAAGTGCCTCAACTATCCAGTATAAATATTTGTTTTCCGTGTTGTAATGAATTGTACTTTTCCACTGCATGCTCACAAATTCTGAAAGACCAGCTGATCCTAAGGCTAAGAAAGTATGTTATGCCGAAGGAAAAAGAGAAAGAAACAAAACAAAACAAAAAAAAAAGCCTGGCAATTTCCAGAAATTTCCAGCCATTCCTTAAACCCACCCAAATTTTGAGAATATTGTTGGAATAATATATTTCCTTTTTGTAAAGGGAAGAGTGGCCCTCAAAAGACATTGGAGTGCATGTGTATTCATATAGGGAGGAGAATAAGAGAGAAGGAAGGAACCAAAGAAGGAAGAGGAGAGAAGAGGGAGGGAGAAAAAGGGAGATCTTCTTGCTAGGCCTTGATTAAGAACTTTTTAAATCCTAGGAAGGGTGGATAGTCTTTGAAACCAGATCCACTGCAGGAAGGAGGCCAGCACCCAGGACACCGTGTCTTTCAGAAGGGGCCACCCACGGTGCCGTGGCGGTCATATGACTGCTCTGTCACATCCTGAAGCCATTTCCAGCCCATGCACACGTCTGTGCTCCCATTTAGAGAGGATGGGATATATTGGGAACACACATATGGAAACACTTTCAGAGAATCAGTTTCCATGAAATTCATAATGAGCCAAGTGGCTTCAGATGTGGTTGCGTTCCTCCGATTAGCCAGGGGAAAAAAGGAGAAAAGGAGGAAAAAAGGGACAAATCCACCCTTTCAGACCTTATTTCAGTTTCAGAAAAATTAAAAACCACTAATGACTTATGGCTACCAAAACATGGAGTCAGAATTAAGGGAAGACGAACTAGGAAAACCAGGGAAAGAGGCTTAACAGCGATAGTCTTTCTCTCCTAAAAATAACAGCTTCAATATCGGAAATCCTATCTTAAATCAGGGGGAAGCTTTCCCGTGATGCTGATATCTGCTAGAGCAGCAGAATTCTTTTTCTGACACTCTGGAGGATGGTAGGGCGCGTGCGCACAAGAGGAGGCGGGAGGAGGCGGGGCGGTGGGGAGCCCGGCAGAGGCTACGGGACCAGCTCTTATTTGATAACATGTGTGGTCAATTAAGATTATTTTAAAAAATTGCAACTAAATGATAAATTGTTCCTAAGTAAATCTTTCAAAACGGGCTGAATTCAGAGGGGACAGCCCAGCATTTTCCTGTGGCCTGTGCTAGTGGTAACTTGGACTATATTAAAAGCAGAAATTTATGAACTGGTTGAGATGTTATATATTAGACACCAAAGCTTGGCTGATAGGAAGGCATGAAATACAAGAAGGGAACTCATGGGGAAGAGTTTTTAAAGAGGGACATTCAACTGATATTGGTAAGTTAAAAACATTATTTTTATACTAAAACGAAACAGGCATATTCTGGAATAAAATTCACATGAATTTTCAGACAAAGCAAGAGACTCAAAAATATTCTCCTTGGGGGATTGGGGTTGTTTTGTGTTGTGTCAACAGAATGGGGAAAGCAGGAGCAGTGAAGGAGTCTTTGAGTTTCCTCTGCCCTTTGGGGTGCTTCACTGGAAACATCGGAGCAGCATTTCTTTCAGGCTTGGTAACAACAGCCTAAACCCCTTATGTAGGAATGCTCTGATTCCAAGCTGCTTGACGATGGGCTAGGAACCAGGGCTGACTACTGCTTAATAAACCAGTGTTTACTTTTCCCCAACCACGTAAGTACTATAAGTGATTTAATACTCACAGTATCCCATGGTGTTAACAAAAACTGAGTAAGGGAAAGAGTGGCTAAGCAAACTAAGACACCATATTCATATCTGCAGAGGAGCTTTACTCCATTGAAGCCATTAAACCCTCTGTGAGGTAGACAGCATCATACCCCACATTATGGCCAACAAACTTAAGCTCCAAAAAATGTTAAGTGATTTCCTCCAGGTTATGTGGTAGACCCGAACCTAGCCCCAGAACTGTGGGGCACTACTGCCACTGTCTCCTCTAAGGTGCAGATTCAAGGTCATATTCATGTGAATTCTAGTAGACTGGCGTGGCTACCTGGAGGACAGTGATGGAAAGGTTCTGATCAATTACCAGTGACAGCCCAGACAGGAATGGGGATGGAGATGGTCAGGAGGTAGGATGAGAGGCTGATGTGTGCCACTTATTTGCCATGCCTGACCCACCCCTGGAATTAGGATGTTGACTTTACCACTGATGTTCTGAATGATCTGAGCAAGGTATGTTTTATATTCCTCAGGTCACCTCAGAGGAATTGGTAACAGGACACAGCAAATAACAAACATCTCCATCTCAAAGGGCATTCCTTCTTCCCAGTACTATTAGAACTAGTAGAGCCAGAGAAGGAGGACACTGGAAAGACAGGGTCCAAGCTAGAAAGACACCAATTGAGAATCAGAATCCCTCAATTTCTGATCAACTCCACACATCCAGCTCCAGGTCCAACCAAACTCTTCTGTCAAAAACCATGACTGAGAAGACAGCTGTCTTTTGAGATAGGGAAAACAGGCTATGAAAGAAAGCTAAATCACCACACAGGCCGCATTCCACCACCCCCTGAACACAAACACTGTGTTATCAGATAGCCTGAATTGTCTGCTTCTTAAAGCAGGAATAGATTGGCTGCTCTAAATCGAAAACCAGCCCAGGCTAAGAATGTCTCTATACCTGAGCCTAGCGCTGATTCAGGAGCACGGCCTAGGGAAAGGCAAAGCCTGCTCCAGGCAGCAGCTGCTTTCAAAACAGACTCACCCAAAAGCTGAGGCATAATTTTTTAAAATACATTCAACCAACCAAATAAGAGGTCAGACAATTAAGTTTGTGAACTCATTCTAGAAAAAGTGCTACATACCTCATTGCTAAATATCACTACAGTTACCTTCAAAACACTTCCATTGGCCATCTGGTGACCATAGTGATATTCCGCAATGAGATATGTAGCACTTTTTCTAGGCCGACTTTGCAAACTTAATTGTCAGACTTTGTCTGTTGAAGCTCTGATAGCCATTCCAGAAAAAAAGTTCCCAAATTGCTTTGAAGGGTGGACTAGGCGCTGGCATTGGTGCATAGGGAGTACCTTGAACGTGACTGTAGTGATGTTCAGAAGTAAAATATGTAGCGCTTTTTCGAAGTTGAGTATGCAAACTTGTAGACCTCAAAAGGCTTAGTGCTCCAGTGTGGCCCAACAGCCCTCAGGCTGTTCTGACCTTAAAGCTTTGTGCCCAAGGCCCCTAAAACCCAGAACTTGAACCAGACTACTCAAGTGCTGTTCAGCCTCTATAAATCAGCTCCCATGGGATAAATTATCTAACACAATCCATATTAATCTAAGATCAAAGCCACAAGCGTTAAGCTTCAAACTGTATCCCGCTAGGCCCTAGTCTTGTTTTTGCCTTCTCCCTCCTGCAGTCAGAGGCATACACTTACCTGCTCCTCAACGTAGGCCTGGGTTGATCAGGCCCTGAGACTGGTTCCTGTCCCAGGAGTAAATATAAGAGGTCCTGCTTATGCGAGAAGCTTGCCTTATAATCAAGGTTCACTTTTATTTGTGTTGTCTTCTCCTCAGGTGGCTTATCTGGGTTCCTGAATCCTTGTCTTGTTTGACCTTCTAATTCTCGGGGGTTCCTTGTTCAGAACCGCCTTCCTGTTCCGTGACTTCATGCCATGCTTTGTTACTCAGGTATGTGTGTATTTTTAGCTCACTGTATCAGGCACACACAAACATCTGCAGGAGCGACAGTCTTGTGTCAACTTACCTTTCCAGTCTTGTCTCTCATTCTACTCTTCATGAACTCTACAATCCAGTCACACAGGACCCTTTTGCATTTTCTGTCCTACCCTGCATTTCGCCCCATTCTACCTTAGTTTACATTATTCCATTGGTGCTTATATCCCCCTTCCACCCTATCTCGGCCTCCTGAAATTCTCATCAGCCTTTAAAATCTACCTCACAAACCCCTTGTGCTTTGCGAGCTTCTTGGCACATTCCTTATTCAGCTCATAACAACCTCTCCTTCCCCTGCATTCACTTTTTCTTCATTTACATGTCTCTTACAGGTGAGCAGAGGAAGCAACCATCACCTCATCACCCCCACTGGTCTTAACTCCTTAAGTATGGGAACTCTGTCCTATTCATCTTTCAATGTGCACCATAGCCCTTCTCAGAATTACAGACAAAAAGTATTTAAATGCGTATGAAGAAAAAAAACAATGGCAATACCCAATGTGGCCTACATCCTTGCCTCTAATTGACTTTTGCCTGTGCATCTGCAACCAACTACCTTTCCTGGCTGCTACCCCTATGTTTACCTAAACCCAAAGGTGCAATTAGTTCTGGATCCACAGCTCTCCTCTGGCTGCCAGTTTTATATCTCTTATTCTAACCTACTCCCTGGCTTGCTCCTTTTATCCTATGAATAAAAACCATTTTGGACATTTTCAGAACCAACAAACTATCAATCCCATATGAATCTGACTCTCAAAAATAATATTAAATGAAGAGGTAACATCTCCAATTTTGCCTTTCCAGTTTTCTTTGTTTTCACATACATTTGATTTTAATTGTACAAAAAGCCTATGGGGGTGAGGAGGCATGATAGACACCAACTGATGATGAAGCTTCTGTCATCACAGAAAGACTGCACTGCCTTAAGGATGTAGATAATTAGTGGCGGAGCAGAAATAAAATTGCTGGGTTTCCTAATTCATGTCCTTTCCTCCCCCATTAGACTTTCTTTCTTTTTGTTTTGTTTTGTTTTGTTTTGAGATAGAGTCTCAAGGTGTTGCCCTTGGTACAGTGCCACAGCTCACAGCAACTTCAAACTCTTGGGCTTAAGCCTCAGTCTCCCAAGTAGCTGGGACTACAGGTGCCCGCCATAATACCTGGCTATTTTTTTGTTATAATTGTCATTGTTGTTTGGCAGGTCTGGGCTGGATTCGAACCCCCCAGCTCCTGTGTATGTGGCTGGCGCCCTAGCCGCTGAGCTACAGGTGCCAAGCCTCCCCCACTAGACTATCGTCATTAGCATCTACTACTTTTCATCCAAACAGAAGCCTTGATAGGAGAAAAGATGGTATTTCTTTAAAAATATGAACCATTTCACTTATTTTTTTGCCCTAAAGTAATGACTGGCATGTCGTCTCACATTGGACGTTTACGTCCAGTGACATCAGCACAGCAGACTACTACCTTTTATTTACCTGAAAAACTGGCTTACTTTGAAAAGAATCTCTTTTCTTTGTTGCTGGGATTTAGCCTAAAAACATGTACAAGAGTCTTCGTACAACTCGGAGACAATGCTCCTTATGTAACTTCTGAATCCAAACGCAGTGTTGTAGCAACTCGTTCCTCTGACAGTCTCAGCATTTTTCCACTCAAGCCCTGCACACAGAATTAACTCAAAACTTCTGTAAGAAAAACGTCCCTTTTAGAGTTTGATTTGGCATCAATTTCAAAGAGCTGTTTGTATATTTTAGAATATGTAGAATTTTCCTTTGATTGAAACCTCTCTTTTAACAATGGACAAGAGATGATTTCTCTTCTGAGTGACTTAAACAAAAACAAACACATCTTAGTTACATAGAGCCTTGTTCTCAAAGTGGTTTTCTGAGAGAAATCAAACCTTACAGATTGTTAAGCATTTGGCAAAAGCCTTCAAACAGCCAAAGCCAAATAGTGAGATTTTCCTTGTTATAAGAGATAAACAAATACTAAAGCAAAAAAAAAAAAAAAAAAGAATCTTCTTTTACTTTCTGCCCTGCTTGATAACATTGCCCTCTCAATACACACACACCCCTTCAGAGGGGTTTCATCTTCGATGTTTATTCCTGGTGCTATAGTAATAAACTTGCCACAAATCGACATTTTCAACATCTGTTTGTGGCTGCTCCCAGACTCCTTATATTTCTTTGGGACATGAAGCCTTCTGTCTCCCAAGTGTAAACAGACACACCTAATTATGTTTAAGGTGTCTGAGAGCAGCTACTTGTTTTGATGACCAAAGAATAACAACAACAAGAAAAAAAAGAAGAAGAAGAAGAAGAAGAAAGGCCTGGTCTGCTCATTTGCTATGGGACAAACATACAGTAGTCCAGTAGTAGCTCCTCGCTGCCAGCCAAGGATCAAATCCAAGTCTTATTTTTCTCAGCCTGCAAATAATGTCCACTGAGTTCATTCCAGATGTGGACCAGAATAACTGGTGACTGGTCAAGAGAGATGGGGCCACCACAGATGCAGGGCCAAAGCTACTCAATCTCTTCATAAAAACTTTTAAGTTTAGGGGGAACAGAGGGAAAAGCAAAGGAGGAGCAGATAGTTTAGTGTTATTCTTCAGATCACAGCAGCCATGTATAGCAAGAAAAAACAGCAGCAGCCTACAAGAAGGGTCGCAAGAAAAAATAACTAGAACATGGAACTAGAAATTGGAGATGGGAGTTCTCATCACAGTGCTCCCTCTACCCACCTGCCACTCCCTCCCTGATCTACATCTACCTCACCAGCAAAATGTGGTAATTTGATGAAAGCATCTCCATGGATTTTCCAGCTCTAAAATTTTGATTCTGCTACATATTAGACAACTCTAAGAATTCAAAAAATACCTTCCAAAATCCTACTAGACTGCTTCTGTAAGGAAAGGAACCCATTCATTAAAAAATAGTATTTGTTTTCAAAATGAAATAACAAATTTTTATATCCAATGTACAAAAAAACCCAGATTTTCTAAGTATAAAATACCAGTTCAAAAATTTAGAATCTTTTACCACAAGATAAACAAAATATAATTGTTAACAATAGTTTGTAACATAGGCCTAAATGGGAACACTGTTGGTATTTTTAAGAAGTCCTTCATCATTAAATTTGGTAGCAAAGGAGTTAAAACAAACCTTAGATTTGCATATTCAATGTGAGTTATTTCTGTTTCTTTTTTGTTCTAAATTCTTTTTAAGCAAACTGTTTTAATCTTAAAAGATAATTTTTAATCAACCTTTCCATTTAAGCAGCTTTAAGTTTCCTTGCCCCACATGCCAAAACATATACTTTGAGGTTTTAAAATTTCATTAATATGTATAATTTTAACCTCTAGAATAAAATGTATGCTTTCAAAATTGGGAAAGAGATGATTTCCACTATTATTTCTAGTTAGGAGTTTGGCGAGTTTTACTTTGTTTGGGGTCCTGACCTGCATCCAGCATGCATGCTGGCTACTTGGAAGGACTGCTCATGTTATCCAAGTAAAGCCTGGGAAGACCAGTAGTATAATAATCCCTCTGGGAATGACACCCAGAGGCTTCTGTAGCAAAGTCTCATTCTGATATGGAGACTCCTATGACAAAGCACACTAGAGAAAAGCACATTGTTTAGAGCCAAAAGACTAATGGTTGAATTTTTGTTCTTCTCTTACATTGGGTGATTTGGGACAAATCTACAAATATGTCTGAGCCCTAAATTCCTGCTAGCAAAATACAGAGTATAATAATATTGACACTCCAATGAGTTGTTGTGGCAATTAAATAAAATAATCCCTCTATATTTTTAAAAATTATCTAAATATGTAATATTATTAACACTAAGTTTTGCTATGTACTTATTTTTACTATCATCTTTGGATTTCTTTGCCATATAATTCTTCCCATTTTCCTCTGCACTTAATTTATCTTAGGTTCTAATATGGTGTTCTTTACTTACAAGCTTATTTCTGGCATCAGAAAAGTTACTATTATAGATGGCCAGAGTGTCCTAGGTCTTTTTAATTTTCTCACTCTCTGGAGTTCCTGAATTAGAGCAGAGGAATCATTCAAGCTGTCCCCTCAAAGATGCCTCTTCCTTTCTGAGGGAATCCTCACTTTTTCTATACATGTTCTTTTGTGGCTGGCGGAGTATCCACATCTTGTGGCTGACCAGGCCTTCAGGCTAGCACCCTCTGGAGACAGTAGCTAGACAGGCTGCCAGAGTCCATTGTCATCTAACTGCACTGGCCTGTGGGCTTCCTCATGTGCTACGTGATGCTGTAAGAATCACTGTTGGGGAATCCAACAGTTCCAACACCAAGATTGTGCTTGTACCAGACTCTATTCTTTCTCTCTTTCTCTCAAAGATAACCTGTTTTATCTGATATATGTTAGAGCTTGCTTGCCACACTTTTATATAACTGATGGGTTTTATCCAATCTGCCTTTTACATAACCTAAAATGATACTGCTTATTTGATTTTTAAAAACATTTAAAATGATCTATTGTAAACTTTTAATTAGACGTTCGACCTTTTTATTAAAATGTAGGTAGGAAGACCCTGGGGAAGAGGGTCACTTTGGAGAAAGAGTTCTTCTCTTTTAGATACTAGGCAACATGGCAAAAAAGAGAAGGGAGATGTAACACAACCATCTGCAGAAGCTGTGGCTTGGCTAGTCTGAAGCTGACACTTCAAATCCTAGCTTGCAAAATCCGCAAACAGGCTAAAAGATAACCACATCTCCAGTTTTCTAGTTTTAAGGTCCTTAAACATATGTCTAGTTACCCTTCTCCTTAATCCACTTGTGTGGTGATTTTCAACATTGTACTACAGTGTCACAGTGAAATAGATCAGTGCCCAAGCCGCAAGCTGGACAGCGGTGGCTTTCATCCTGCCCTTCATCTGAAGAGGAGGGAAATTCATTACACACATCTGCACTATCAGGATTCATACCTCTGGCTCATGGGGAGAAAATACCCCTCTTTTCAATGGGGCACTCTGTTTCTACATTTTATTTCTTTTAAAAGTGACTTTTTTTCCAGTGGCTCTTTATTTGCTTTTCCTCATGATGAGAAAATTCCCATTGATTTTATTTTTTTATTTCTATTCCTTTTCACTATACTCTTCTAAATGAAAACAGCAGGGAGAAAGTTAAAAACCAGGTTTGACAGCCAAAGAAATGTCCAACCTATCATCCAAAGACCCAGTCTACAGTTTTCAAAGCTCCTGGAATTATTCTGGATTCCCTATGCTGACACCCTTGAAACTGTGTCTTATGTTGTCAGATGTCAAGGTCTAAATGTATAGTTCCTTGGTGTAAATTAATCTGACTTCAGGTTGCTACACATCAGAATCAATTAAAGTACAAAACAAAAATTGTCCTGACATCTATAGTAGTTGTTCCCATTAATTTGTTATTTTTCAGTCAAACACTGTCCTAGCCTTTATTGTTATTGTTGACGACTAAATCTTTTTTGTATGAAACCTACCCCTACAGGCTTTAATTTAGAATCACGGACATACAAAGCTTTATGGATGTCTTGGAAAATATATAGCACAATAACCCACCTAAGACATGAGGAAGCTAAAACCTATAGAAATTAAGTAACCAGAAATTAGAAATCAGAGGCACATCCTCAATTCCTAGCCAAGTGCTTTCTCCCACACAGTACCAACAATGCTATGAGTGTTTAATCACTATTCCAAATGTCTGGGCCATGGAAGAAATTTTTCCCTGATAAGACAAGTCAATTCGACACAATTTTATTGAAAAACTGCTATTACCTTGGTGTTGAAGTCAATCCTCCTTTGGGATGCATGTCCCAATTCAAATGTTTCAACCATTTGCTTAATTAAAGCAGTTATTTGAAATTTTATTAACCCTTCAAAGGGTACCAGTGACACCTACGAACTTGTAAGGTCAGAGTACAACTTCACCTTCCTGTCAGCCACCCAGAGGGTCAAACGCTGTTTTGTAATCTTTTAGGTCAATTCTCAACCATACCTTTAAGCCACACTGACAATGTGTGGTTATCCTACGGAATAGTTTGAGAGCTTACAGGATTGTTTTCTTTAATAATGACTACCGTTGACGCTATTATCGTACTTTTTCCTCTTTTCCATGCCTATTTTTATTTCCTTTGTAGTTTTTATCTAGAAAAAGATCTTCTTAATTATGTATGGATTTACTGTGACCACATAAATGGGTTTACTATTGATCTATCATGAATGATTGCCCTCCGTGGCACAGGTTAGAGTGTGTTCATAATAATATATTATTAATAGTATTATAATATTATTATAATAATATAACCATAATTATATTTGTTATTATTATTCCATTAACTATAGCATCGTTATTAATTACCACAGAGAGCTGAAGTGGTGACCACTTTGCATGGAGAAAGAGCAATGAACTTGAGATACAAAAACACTGGTCTTACAATGCTCGGCTGCATTCCTAGGTTGGTTAATCTAGGTCACGGTTTTCTGGGGAAAATACGACACCTTCCTACTTGAGAAATTCTTTGAGATATTTAGGAGTAATATTTTATTTTTATTTGCATGGCTTTCATGGAATTGGAAGTCACATAAAAAAATTTGAGACAGTCGAATCAAACAGGATCCTAAATTTGCCTCAGACCAAGTTACTTAACCCAATTTAATAATATATCCCCTCTTGTTTGCTTTTCATTAAAACAAAAAAGAAGTCTGAAAATGGCTTTGAACTGTTCTAAATCAAGTGTTGTCCACAAATGACTTGAACCATTCAAATTCAAGTGCTGTCATCTGTATTTTACCACATAGGATTTTAATTATAAAAAAAGTTTCTTACTTATTTAGTTACCTCTTTTTAAAGGTTTCCCTTATAACTATCTCTGCATTTTACAAATTAGGAGTCAGTTTAAAAATAATCATACAGTTTCTTTGTCCCTTTTCTACCAGCAGTGATCAATTAATATTTCCTGAGAAATCAATGCTCAAGTAAGTAATCAAGTAATATTAAGATGAAGACATTTCAATGGTCTTATTTTTCTTGAAAAAAGTATTACCTTGGCTAATATTTATTAATATCACAAGTAACAGACTTGTCGAGAATATTTACATACATAGTCATTACAAATATAGTAAGCAGGTATATACACGTATATGGGTACATATATGTTAAAGCACAGAGCTATCAGTGTTGTTTTATTTTATTAGAGAAATATTGACAAATTCCATTATACCCACATGCTGAGACCAAATTTATGTACATGATATATGAAATTAAGGTTAAGAGCAACTGTAATTAGTTTCATATAGAACCCCACTTCTATATCTATTAGCCAAGTAACACTACATCACATCTAATGGGTAGATATTCCTGCTAGATTCAAGTACTTTCCACAAACTACACATGCAGAGCATTAAAGTGGGAATTACACGGAGATAGAAAAGGTTTAGAAGGCCAGGCCCTGGGCCTAGGGGAGCTTTCAATATGGCTAGGGAAAGATAAGATCTTACATATTCCTCTTGCATCTTAAATATTATGAAGCCACACAATCAACATATGTAAATTTTTAAGTTGAAAATGTAATCGGTGCAGCAATTCAAAGTATAATCTAGACAGAATGAAAAATTTTTTTCTTTAGTTTACTAAGGGAAATGGCTTTAAGTTGATTATGGATGTAAATTAATATAGCAGAGGGGCAAAAGCGATCTCTTTTCACTAAACTCCTGAGCATTCTTTGCATATTTTGGCACCTACGTGGGTATCCTACATTGTATCACAGTGAAACAATGTCACATTTGCTTTTCATTGTCTCCGAAATGAGACTGAAAGCCTCATGAAGGCAGATACTATGTCTTCTATTTCTTTTTTATTCCTTGCCTGCCTAAGCACATTTTAGGTGTATCTCAAATATTTGCTCAGCTGATTTGAAATGAATTGAAGAAAAGTATCCCACATAGGCAGGAATGCAAGAGGCTACTAATACATCGATGGATGACATTGTCAAAATCTAAAACGTTCTAAACAGGCAGACATTATTACCTGAATTAAATAAAACAGGAATAATCATGAAGTAACATATTTGAATCTATAAAAACAGCTACAAAAGTGAAACATAGGAGAAATGCAGCTTGGCAAAAGTGACAGATATGAGAACATTGGTCAGTCACCAAAGAACAAAGACCACATCAGCCTGTACTAACAGAGCCGAAAGTGAAAGAGGAGTTCGGTTCTGGGTACCAGGCACTAACTAAGGGGGACACTGCTCAGAGCAGTAATATGACATGAAACCACATCATTCAGAAAGGCTTAACAAAGGGAAAGGAGGAGATAGGAAAAATTCAGCCTGAAGAAGGTAAGAATTCACAAGAAATGGTAGCTGTCAAAACCAGATCTTTTGCTTTGTTTTAGAGGAATAAATCTACTTCAGTTTACAAATCAGTTAATATAATTCCTATCATTTTCTCAGAGAAGACTTTGATGATTATTTGATAGCTATAATTAATGTCAGGCTCAAAATTAGAAATAAAAAATTCGATTTGTTCATTTGGTTTCAAGCTGGACTTAAAGTCTGTTTTGGCATTGTTACTAACTGTTAGCAAGTTCTGGAAACAGATGCATCTTGATATGTGTTCTAAATATGAAACACATTGCAAAAAGACTAGAGATAAAAATATATACTGCTTATGTACACTCTTAGCAAGCTATTTCCTGTCCTTATCAACAACAAAAGTTTCTCTTGTTTTGCCCTTTCTTTGTTGTTCCAGGTGAACAAAATCTTTTCTCCCTTTCTTCTTCTTTTTTTTTTCTTCTAAATGTCTATCTTCCTCTTCTTTTTCTATCTTCTTTCCCACTAATACAAGCCCCTACTATGTACCAAAAACTGTCCTAGGTTGTAAGGATTGAAGAATGTGTAAAACATAGTCACTGTCCTTGAGAAGCTGACCTTCTATAAAAGGATAACACATGCAATCAAATTATTATATTAAAGAAAGATGTATACACGTTGGAGATGTGTCCAAAGTTCATAGATGCAAATGGGTGTAGATGAGAGAGTGGTTCACTTTGAAAAAGTGCTGGCTGGGCAAGGAATGCCTGAGAAGGAGCAACAGGGCCCTGCCCACTGATGCAAAGAAGTGTGCTAGCATGGAAGTGGGAAACAGCACAGAAAATCTGAAGAATGCCAGGCATGTTTTAAGAGAAAAGAAGCACCCTTTACCCAGGAAAGTTGAATATTGTAGAAAACACCTAAAACAGTTACCTAAATGATTTGTTATTTTTAGTGAAGTCTGTTCTATATCTGAATTGATATTAATGACCACCTAAATGTAAATGTTCAAGAATCTATGGGGAAAACCAAGAAAAAAAAATTAATTAAAAACATGCACAAAAGATATGAAAAACCATTTGGTGACAATTGCTGTGATAAAAAAGTTCTTCCCCAAGAAAAAAATGTGAAATGTTTCCTAATAAGAAATATCAGTGGCAGGCAGGGCACAGTGGCTCACGCATGTAATTCTAGCACTTTGGGAAGCTGAGGCCAGTGAATTGCCTGAGCTCATGGGTTCGAGACCAGCCTGAGTGAGAGTGACACCTCGTCTCTAAAAATAGCCGGGTGTTGTGGCGGGCACCTGTAGTCCCAGCTACTTGGGAGGCTGAGGTAAGAGAATCATTTAAGCCCAAGAGTTTGAGGTTGCTATGAGCTATGATACCACAGCACTCTACCGAGGTCAACAAAGTGAGACTCTGTCTCAAAAAAAAAAAAAACTCAGTGGCAAAGTTAGTAACAAAATGAGAAAGGAAGGTAGTATTCCAGGTGAAGGGAAGGCATCTTTCATGTTTTAAAAAATATAATAGCATCTTTACAGTGGGATACTATTCAGTGATAAAACAAAATACATTATTAAGCCATGAAAAGATACAGAAGGATCTTACATGCATACTAAGTAAAAGAAGCCAGTCTGAAAAAAGCTATGTACTATACGATTCCAACTATAAGACATTCTGGAAAGGGAAAAACCATAAAGACAATGAAAGATCTGTGGTTGTCACAGAGTAGGAGTGGGGAGAAGAGAAACAGAGATGAGCAGGTTGTGTACAGAGGATTTTTAGGGCAGTGAAACTATTCTATATGATTCTGTAATGGTGGATACATGACATTATATATTTGGTAAAACCCATAGGACTGAGCAACACAAAGAATGAGTCCTAATGTAAACTACAGACTTTATTTAATAGCAATGTGTCAAATTGGTCCACCAATTATTACAAAGACCACACAAATGCAAGATGTAAATAACAGGAGAAAGTGAATGGTGGGGAAGGGGGGAATACAGAAATTCTCTGTACTTTCTACTCAATTTTTCTGTAAACCTAAACCTGTTCTAAAAAATAAAGTAATGATTTTAAGACATATACGTAATAGCACATTTCTACTCTTTTGAAGACAATGACGTGACTTAGTTTTTCCACTAGCATTTATCTGGTAAGGCAAAATTTCTTTATTAAAGGCCCTAAGGACACCAAATCCCTGAACAGATATCATCTTACTCCTGCAGAACCTCTGAGACATGTGGATAGGCAATTTCCAGTAATTCATTAACATGGGAATAATAAATTAACTGACATATTTGAAAACAGTAAAAAGACTCTTCAGTGACATTGAAACTAAAACTCCGGTTTCCTAAGCTAAATTAACCTCCACCCTCTTAGATTCCAGGGCACCAAAGAAGCCATTATATAATTAGAAAATTAATACTCTGAGTGAAAGGAGGTTCACACTCCCAAGTTTTCTTCTATGTAAAGAAGGATATTGCAGCAAACCTTTCAATAAAATTTATAACCATGTGTTTGCCATCCTTGCATAAGCACGATTCCTTTCATTACTAAATCTTTTCCCTATGTGTGGGTGATTGTACTTGTGTCAGAAATAAATACCCACAAAAACAAGTGACAAGAACCATGTATAAAATCAGAGGCAAATCATGTATATAGGTTTCATTCTGGGCTTTGGTACCTCAGTCTAGCTACAAATAACAGTAGTTAGTCATATACCTAAGCGTAGTCAACTTTGTGAGCTGGCCCAACTATCTCCAATTGATCTAGTAGGAATGGAAACCACTTCTTTGGGCCTCAACACCAGTAAATCAGAAGTTAGAGTAAACTGAGGCTCATATAAGATTAAAACACCATCTGCTTATGTCAAAAGATAACCTATTTTTAGGGAACGCAAAATGAGTTTCAACTTAATAGAATGCAAAAATAATCCAATGAGAGTTGATATAATAGGGAAGAATATTGAACATTCAATTGTTAACACAGGGTTTGCCTTTGTTTAGGGTCCATTAAATTTAATAACTTCCCTCCCTCTGTGGCTTTAAATAGAGAACTTCTTCAAAATAAGAGTGGCTCCTATTAAACTTAATTACTTGCCCATGGCTGCTATAGCAGAAGTTTGTCTACCAAACAGGTGGCTCTTAATAAAGGAATGGTCCTGCAGTAAAAAGTAGATGCTCTAGTGTTTTATTATGGTTGCTTTAACTTTCTGGTTTATTAGTATTAATTGCTGGAGTTTTTCTTTTTAACTTTTGTTAAGGCATTGGTCCCTCCTATGAGTTAAGAGCTGCTCTGCTAAAATAAATGTTCACATATACATGACACATTACTGAAGCTGCTGGTTTCGAGAACTGACATCTTAAAATGAACTATACCAAATACCACTGGGGTTGAAATTATAATCCTTCAGAAAGACCTTGAGTGATCAAATGGGGATTTTCTAGTGTAAAATACAGTAATACAAATTACTGTATTTTATCACTACAAAATCTAAAAATTCCTAGATTTTGTGGTAGTGATAAAATACAATAGAACCTTTGTAAGTTAACCACCCAAGTGACTATAACAAACTCATCAACATACAGAGGCGGTCAACATAAGGAACTAGGTCTACTATACTGATACGTAACTTGTGGTGCAAGTCCCATCTTTGAAAATTAGGTCAACTTAAGGAGGTGGTTAATGTAGGGAGGTGATCAACTATGGAGGTTCTACTGTAATTTTTATTTTATTAAAAAAATAATTTTAATTTTACTTAATAATTTTAATGTCTATTCTGCTCACCTTTGGAATGTTTTAGTTTAGCAAGCAAGAGTCGTAACAATCAAGACATCACCAATAGTCCTGTGCATTTGAGTGGAATTTTTTAATATTTAATTATTTGAAAGAAGAGATTCAATACTATTGCCTAAAAGAAAAATACAGAACCTTCAGAAAAATTACAGTTCTTAACTCTGTCCCATGTAAAAAAGTTTCATGAAGGCAGAGAAAAATCCTCCACACAACCTATAGTGGCCTCTCCCAGAGTAAATGAGGCAGCCAACATCTCGGACCCTTTCCTGTGAATCTCTATTAATAGAGATTCTAAGTCTAAAAGAACTCTAGAAAGCATTAGAAAGATCCATGGGCACATTGACCAAAATCACAGAAAGATGCCTATGTAAATCTCTTCCACCTCATGTAATACCAAAGAGTGGTGCAGACTTAGATTAATCTGAAATTAATCTAAGCTACTTTACTTAAATGGGTGGGTTAATGAGGAGTAATAGGCAGTGAAAAAAATCTGTGTGCATTCTCCTTTAGGATGCTAACAACAGCTCATACTCTGACCCAGAAGTCAAAGAATCAGACTCAATAAATAGCTGTGTGCCTTTCCATAGGAGAATAATTACATAAAATACACTTTGAAAGTCAGCAATTATTTACTTAAATAGTATTTTGTAATGAATTCCAGAAAAGTAATTCTAATCTTTGTGTCAAGCCTCCCAAGTGCTTTTGAACATCAAAAGCACCACAGATAGATAATATTACAATTATAAAGACATGCATTGGTTTGGGTTATGTAAAGTTTGCTGGTCCCCACCTTGCGACACCTTGCTCTTTAAAAGAGAAATAACTTTGGCTATCTCTGTACAGTGAATATTCTTTCAGGAGCATATAAAATGAAGTGAGATTTTGTATTAAATCATTTGGACGTGGAAGTGCAACTTAAAGACAGATGACTATGTAATAAGGTCATACCGGTAGGGATGAGGATGAAGTTCTACAGGGCTTCTGCAGTGTAACGTCACTAGACTGGTTTCAGGTAATCAATACTTGATTTTTTATAATTCAACTGAATATGATTCAAATTCTCTACAGTGAGGTCGACACTACTAGTCAATTACATGGCAATAACTTATTGTTCAGTATAAACCTATAACTGCTATTGTTGTTCTGTTATCATATTGGAGGCTACCCAAAGTTAGGAGATCATTATTTAAAAATAATAGCAAATTATTTAATCATTATTTAAAAATAATAGCAAATATTTGCACCTTTGAATTTTAAGACATCTAGTAATATATCTTTTTTAGTAGTAAAGTAAGAATCATAGGTAACATACATTTTATCATTTTATTTTATCTTATTTTGTTTATACCTTGCTTCCAAAAAACTTTTAAGGAAGACTATAGGAACTATATGATATAATATCATCCTCATTATTATAATTCATTAAGTTTTAGAATTGTAAAACTTTTAAAGCCAGGCTTTAAAAATTACTCAGAAAAAAGGATACCAATAAAGAAAGTTGTAAAATTGTATTACCTGAAGATCTTTAAATGAGTTAAATGATGGTCTTTCTTTGGAATGGTCTTTTAGAATGAAATGTAATTTCTTTAGGAACAGTTCTTTCTGAAGGATCTTTCTGGTTGCTGTTATTATTACAATCCCATGGAACAGAACATTATCATGCCTAGTTAACTCCACATTTTATTTCTATTTTCCAACATAAATGAGGAGTTATTTTTTCTTAATGCCTTTATTTTAAATATTCTGTGATGATTTTGTAAAGTAAATAATCCCCTTTAAAAGTTCAGGTTTTAATTTATTTGATTCATTTAAGCCAACACTTCCCTGCAAATTCCATATAGAAAATACAAATTTTATGAAACCATTTTAGCTTCATAACATTGGCTATAATCTATTTGGTACATACTATGTGTCAGGCCTATCCCAAGTACTTTATATAAGTATCTCACTTAACCTTTACAACCTTGGGTGATAAGTATTCTATCCCTATTTTACAAATAATAAAGCTAAGTTTCAGAAAAGAAAGAAGTTTGCCTGCTATGTGTTTGAGCTGGAATTCAAACCAGGATCTGAAGTTCCAGTCCTACTGTGTAAGCTAAACATTTTATTTTCTCACCCAAAATGCTATGAGAATAGTCAGTGTATCCCTTTAAATACAGAGAAGGAGAATTGATTTTTGTACACAGGAACATCAACTGTTCTGGAAAGTTTCTCAAAAAGTCACCAACCATAGGACTGCTTGGGGAGAGAGGTTAATATTTAGTTGTGCACGTTACATGGAAACAGCATTATCTGGCATGGAGCATGATGAAGACTAGAGGTGCAGGAATGAACTTAAGCCAAAAGATTTTATTATACCAAAAAATTAAAAAATTAAAAAGCCCTCACTCATAATAATTCTTACTTGTAAGAGCCTCTAGGTAATGGACCTTAGGGGTGGCTTTAAAGATTGAGTGGAATAATATTAAGATAGAAATCATGAAACTGGGTACCTGGGAACTTGTAAGATAGGCTCGTGCCTGAGAAAGTTCCCAGGAAGCAAAAATGATGCGCACTGCAGATGACTTGGTCCCCCAAGTCCACCAGGCACAGCTTGGGTGTACAGGCACAGCCCCACGCTCCAGAGCAAGGTCAGGTAAATCAGGGTTCCTCCAGTTCCCTGACCATTTGGGTCTAGTTGTTTCTTCCTGTTTCTCCGCTTGCTGACAAGAGGGATTTTCTGTTCTCTTTAATGTTTATACAGATCCTCCTACCCTGGCACCATGTTAGTTTACCAGTAACAACTCACAGAAATGTTTGGGTGGGAGGAAAAACTGGACTAAACTCAGTTTTAAACTAGTTTAAAGCAGAGGCTCCTTCCTACCTCTGGCCTTAGACCAATATATGACTGGATTCTTAACCGCTTTCAGCTCCTGCCTTCTTCTCTATGGAACAGAGAAGGTTGTGTCGTTTTATGAAAATGTTTGAAGTAATCCTTGGTAAACTGACTCAAAATAATCTGGCTGTTATGCGTCACACACATAAATGACAAACAATAATGACTACCAATTTATGCGGCATTTTTCCACTTTATTTTCAATGGCTTTCCTGGTGAATCCATATAGTGATATGCCTCAGTAAGAAAATGTGGTAGATAAGTGTCTTTAAGGCTTCAATCACTCCCTAAGGTTTTTCCCTCCAGGTACTGTTGGAGGAAAAATAGCAAAACCTGCTTCAGCCACAGAGGTTGAGCAGATGGAAGCCCCAGGGGACCCTAAACAGAAGCAAGTTTGCACAAGTCTGTTCTGTCAAAGTGTCATTTTGGCCCTATGTAAAACAAAACAGGCTCTCAGTATGAATTATAGAAGGAATACCCAAAACTAACTCAACACCATCAAACACTGTCCCTTTAAATCCACATCAGCCCTCGTGCCTTGTGCCTCCCCTGTGCCTTACTCATTCTTTCCTGTGTCTTTAACTGATGTTTGCCTAAAGGAGATGGTGACTGCAGCCAAGGGAAGTGACGATTCAAATTCTATACTCTCTAATTTCCCGATATATGCTATGTGATTCACAAACATAATAATAGCATTCATAAAGAAAAGTGGTAACATGGTTTTCCAAAGAACCTTGCCATTCTCCCTCCACCCCTCTTCTTTCCCTACTCACCCCCATGGAAGTCCATCTGCTGCAGAAAATGTGAAGGCACTAGGATCAGAGAGCCCTTTCCTGCTATTTGCTTGAGAAATAAAGCCTTCCCTCCTCCCAAGGTGAAAGAAATAAAGGAGTCTGAACTAATCAAAACCTGCAAGCCTGCTGGTGGAGCTTCAGCTTGTCAGTGATGCAACTCAGCGGAGTAAGTAACGGCTTCGAGCTTTGCAGAGAATGAGAGAGGGACAGAAACAAAGACAGAAACACAAAGAGAAAGAAAGACATTAACCTGGCCAGGAGTCAAACAGGTGGATGGGGCCCGAACGCTGATAAGAGTGCCTGGCAAACGTGGGACCCAACGGGGTGTATGCCTGTATGGATCTACATCTTTTCTATGGGGAGCAATGTTGCCATTCGCATGTCAGGGTGTACTGAAAGGTCTATTTTCTAATTCATGGGATTCGCATGATGAACAGAGGGCCTTTAACTTTTCTCTCCTTATCAGTCTGAAGTCTTTGCCAATGCTTTCTGGCTTTCTATGACAAATTCTCCATGGTAGAGAGGGGTGGCCGGGTCATTTATCACACACACTTCCACCATGAGCCACATATTTTTGTGGCACATTTGAAACAGTGGAATTGTGAGCACCAGGCTGCCGGGCTAAGAGTGACAGCAGCATGCTATGTTTCACAGAAAGACTGCCTCTGTCTTGAGCTGGCCATGCAGAGGCCACGCATTGCCTTTTACGTCTCTTTCAGGCCTCACTGCACTTCACATGACTAAGTTTCTGATAAAGATCCTAAGTTTGCAGGTGTTCTCCCTTGGAACTGGCTAGCTTAGACTCCTGGGATTTATAATCCTTCAAGAAGACAAGGAGGGCCACGCCATCAACGTATAATTTGGTTGACAGGCAGATGTTAGGAAAAGACAGAAACAAGCAGAGGAAGGTTGGGCATAAGACCCTCAGGAGAAGGCCTTGGTTATGAGACAATGCCCACCAAACAAGATACAATTCCGCAGGACACTAACTGGGTGGCATTGAATATCATCTTAAGAAAAGCATGCCATCTCTGGTGGATTTTTAGTCTCTTGGCCTAAAATCTAAAATGTTCAAGTGTTTGATAACCCCATCATTGAGAAGACCTGGTCTGCCGGCTGTCATACCCTTGCCCACATGCCTCTAATAGAGAGTTACTGTGAGCGTAGATAAGACAGGCTTGGCCCATCCCACTCCTCCTGACCCCTGCGTGGGGGCGGATTTAGTTAAAGCGTGGTGTTTACCTGAAATGCGCCTGGGCACGTCGGTGATGGCAGGAAGCCCAGTGCCCCGTGTAGAAGACAGTGGGGTGGTGGAGTGGATGGACGGGGATGTCATCTGGCTCAGGTAGGAAGGATAAGACTGGTCGTAGGACCATGGCGGGGAGGACTGTGCCTGCCTGGGGTCTGGGAAAAGAAGAAGAAAAATCTTTAGAATAACAACTCCTGCAGCCCAGAAATATGCAACCAAAACTTAGAAAAGATAAAGCAGTCGGAAAAAAAAAAGACTACATAAAGAATGATAATATATATTTCCTATAATCCCATCCTTTCAGCCCTAAACAGCATAAAGCTTTCTAGATGGCAATGAAAGCAACAAAACGGATCATAAATAAGGACTATTTCTCTCTTTTTCTTTTTCTCTCTCTGTCTCATATAAACATAAAAAAATCCAATGGTCATTTAGAAATATTTATGAAGTAGGATTATATTTCATTTATTTTTCTAAAATTCCTCCAATGTACATATGTTACTTAATTATGTAAAAGTTAGAAAATGTTTTGAACTAACTGGATTAAAGAACATGTAGAAATGCTGCATATCTAATTACTATTTTTCAGATACGCTTTTTGGTTTTAACATGAATGGTTTCCATGATGTCAGTACAGTGCCCTTTCCTTCCAGACAGGTCAATGGAATGGCACTTTCTAGCTCCAGGATTAAAGGAGTAGTGGCAGGGATGAGAACAGAGAGGGCAGCATGTAAGATAAATAGAATTTATGCTATTCTCATGCTAAAGCAAAGCCACAAAAATTATCTTAAGAAAAAGAAAACACTTAATTTCAAAGTCAGATATCAAAAAAAAGTCAGCTATCTTTAATAACTGAAAAACTTCATCACTATTTCATTTCAATGTTAAGCATAATTCTGACAGTAAGAAAATGACCCCAAACACAGAAATGTTTTTAGTCCTATTGGAATCTGTTTAAAAGATGGTACATGTTTAGAATTAGGCCTAGTATTACCCACAGTCACTATAATAATAAAAATAATGGGCAGCCAACTGGTTTGGGTTAATTGCTGGACAGTAACACTATCTTCTGACATATCTCAATGGACTTTTCTTGGAGGTGCAGACTCATGGCCAAGCAGATTTCTTAAAAGAGCTTCAGTCAGTGTAAGAAAATTTTCTGTGTGTTTCCAAGGCAAAAAAAAGTGTATTATTTCAAACTGTTTTGCTCTTATTTGAAGACTAATCAAATGGAGCCGAAAGGGAAAGTTTCTTAACACATATTTTATACTAATTTAAAATTTTTATGTTAATTTTAAAATTCTAATGGACTAGGCTGTTCACAGAATAGGTTGGTATATTATAATATGTATGGACTTTGGAACGTTCAGAAACATGTTATGTTCAAGTTCTGAGTCTTCTACTTTCTGTGTGATCTTAGTTTAATTACTCGTTATTCTGAGCCTCAGTCTCCTCATCTGTAAAAGGTGGGGAAGGGGGGACAATAATGTCTGAATCACAGGGATGTGAAAATCACATGAAAAAAGAGAAGTCTTGCATGGAAGATACCCAGTAAATATGAATTCTTATCCTTTTTACAAAAAAAGTCTTGTTGGCATAGGTCTGTTGACTATACTTTTGGAGTTTATACATTTGGAATAGGTTTAAAATTATCCCATCACTTATTACCCTTTGAAAATACAAAAAGCTTAATTTTCAAAGACTATTAATATATTTGAGCAGTCAAGTCAGGTTTATCTCCAAAAATAAAAACAAGTATAATAAGATACAGGTTTTTTTTGAGATAGTTCCACCATTAAAGCCCTTCGGTTATTCCATACAAAGCAATTTGGTTCAGCTATTTCTTGTTTATTTATTCAATTCAGAAACAATTTATTTAAAGACTGTGTAAATAGGACATACTTCCTTGAGCTGAAATAATTAACTACATCTGGGTATTTATCGGATGTTTACTGACATCAACAAATACATAGAATAATGTCATCCAATTCAATTTTAAGGAACCTTTGCCTGAATTTGAAATTTCAGTAAACGTGTAGTACTGTAGCAGTTAACATAAACTTTTCCTTCAGAAACCTAAAGGATACTTGATCATTAAAGTAAAGGAGTTTTGTGCTTTAAAACTTTCAAGGCTAAGATTGTATAGATTGGCAACATTTCAAATCCAAGTGACTGGTCCTTGTTATGTATCTGATATTGACATACTTCCTTGCCTTACACCACTAATGTAATTCACGATTCAGAGAAATGGTAAATGATCTTCAGATGGAAAAAGATTCATTCCTTACAGCACAGAAGAGCAATTTCATAAAAGCAAGGCCTTTCTCAAGTAGTATTTTCAATAAACAAAAAAGACAAGAACCAAATAGCTAAATAAATCGGGCACACAGAACTCAAATTTGAGCTCGAATTCTCATCTAACTTTACCAGAAAACTTCCTGATCAAGTAGTTTAACCTGTATGTCCGTTTCTCAACTGAACATGTCATATAGGGCCCCTTAGCTAAAAACAGGAGAAAATACAAGGAAATGTGAAGAATGACTATAAGAAATTAGGGTACGTAACTTGGATGTAAGATACAGCTAGTAATCCTTGTGCTGAGAGGCAGTATGGTGGGAAACAAATACGCTTTCCAATGAGAGGATCTCAGCTGAAGATGCAGCTTTGCTATTTATAAGCTGTATGTTCTCATCTGGGTTAACTCTCTGAATCTCAGTTTCCTCATCCGGAAAAATGAGGCAGCATAATATGGTAAAGTGAATACAGCATAGTGGTCATCCATACTGGCTAGGCAGACAAACGTAGGCTTGAATTATAGCTTCCTACTGTGCTTAGCAAATCGTTTAAACTTTTGGGCCTTAGTGGCTCATCTGTAAAATAAGAATAATACTTATTACGGTTTCTGCGACTATTATATGAATCATCTGCTAAGGTATCTGGCACTCTTAGTACATACTAAGTACATAATAAAATGTATGTGTTATCTGTAAAATGAGGACAATAATAACTACTCTTGTATTTGTTTGGAAAATTAGATGAGATAATTTAAGTAACAGTATTTTGGGAAAGTACTATGTTAAAACTATTTTTATTCTCTTTAGGAGCTAACATGGTCAAGGCCGTGCTATATGACCTGGACATGTTTCTTATTTAATTGGCTTCTCTGTAAAATGGGGACAATAATATATCTCAAACAGTTGGATCCACAGAGTAAAGATAAAATAATCTATAGTGAATGGAAAATCATCAACATCATTATTTTAAGAAAATCTGACTCTACACCGTCTAGGGTAGCTGGGTTTGTCTTGTGCTATTCATGAAGAATTCTAAGATCAGGAGCCGCAAAATTAAGTATAATGCCTGGTACATGAGCAGAACTCAAACTATAGAAGGAACCTGCTAGGGTGGCTGAAATGATTAATGGAATATTAAAATGAAATGTTCATTATTTATTCTCTAATTTCCCCTTAGGCTATCAAAGAGGTTCATGTCGTGAGGTTTTAGGTTTTACATAAACTTCCTGACTACCAGAATATATACTAGAACAGTCTATTAATGGATAGTTTTGCTTTTAGTGAAATCTTTCCTAAAGACATCCAAATTTAGGAAAAATAACTTCTCACTATTCCTACAGGTGAGAAGACCTTTCTTTGTTTCTGTCTCTTAGAGGACAGGCTACAGCCCAGCCTATCTCTTTCAAAGCCCCTATCCCAGAGTCTTTGACAATGACTTACTTAAGGAGAGTTATTAAAAAAAAAAATAGATTTTGTGTAATTTTAAAAAGAGGGTAATAACCTGGAAAAAAAAAGCAATGCTCTCCAAACACTCCCATGCCTTCTCTAATACCTGTGGATGAATTATCAATTCCAGTTCTACCATTTCTGGACTGTGTGATTGGACAACTTACAAAACATATCTAAGACTCCAGCTTCCTCATTTGTAAAATGGGGGTAAATAAGATAACTCCTTTGTAAAGTTGTTATGAAGATCAAATGAGATAATGTAACAAAGAGCTTGACATGAAAAAAAAAAACAATAAATGTTTGTCGGAGTTTAAACTGCTACCTTTACTGAGCCTTCATTCTGTATTTGCTCCCAGCCCCTAACCTCTTATTCTAGCAGAGGACAACTTTTAGACAGATTCCTGTAGGTGCACAAATTTAGAGAATATGTAGCTGTGTTAGTTATGTCAATACCCTTTTATAATCATTTTACCTTAATCATATTCCCGTTTAGTCTTGGTTTCTTCCCAGATGGAGAAACTTAATCTTGTTAGTGTATTTCAAGCACTGTACACTAACATTTTTAATCTTTTAGTAGGAAAAAAGATTGTAAAATTTCTTGACTTCCTAAATGTTCAATCACCAAGAAAATATAACCCTATCATAAATATATGATTATAAAATATTTGCTTTTTTATGGACAATTATTTATGCTTACAGTAGAGAAAAGTCACCTTAACCTGATCTCATAAACTATTTCTGAACTCAACTTCCTGAAGAAACCTGAAACTTCTGAGATTCACTTTTAAATTGGATGAGTCAGAGCAGGTGACAGATGTTTTTAGGCATCACCAGTCAATCTTAAAGTTACTAACAGAGAAGATTCAGGGCCTAGCTCTGAAAAACCTATTATTTAACTATTAACAAACAAGAAACTGTCTTCATTTCAATCGTGGGTCTCACAGAACAAGTATGATCCGTCCTGTCACTCTGCCCCATCCAGAGTTATACTAAATGGGTTGTCTTTTCAAATCTGCAGAAACATGTAGGGAAGTACCAGGCCGTACAACTCCAACATAAATAATATCCTTAACTTTAATGTCTCAGAAGACAGAGGTGCTGATCATGGCCTTAACATTACATCCCGAGTGACCTACAAGCACCTACAAATTTTCAGAGGCTAATTCAATGCCATTTCACAGCATTGTTCAACTTTAAATATTTATATCGTGTTTTAAAAACTGAAATTCCACCTAATAGCTAGATTTGGTCCACTCTCCCAAAGGAAACCATGATTTTCTGGAAGAGCAAACTGTATAAAAATGTCATACACCAATCTTCAGATTAATCTTATTTTTATTACTGTATCACTATATTACTCTATTATGGAAATTCAAAGTATTGACATGGGTTTTGGTATAGATATTGACAGCTTAAAAACAAAACCTTCAGCATTGGGTTTTTATATACACACACTCTTTTGTGCTTGAAAAATCTGAAATATGAAATATTGCAAAAGTGTATTTAAATATTACTCCACCCCTATTTCTCCACAAACTTCTCTCCTGCCCCCTAAAATAGGTTGTAGCAGTGGTTCTCAACCTTCCTAATGCCGGAATGTATTTGCATCATTACAAAGGGGTCATGACCCACAGGTTAAGAACTGCTGTGACATAGAGGGAAGTGATAATCAGATGGGACCTGTAACAGCTTGAAAGAGAAAATCAGGTTTTCCCTATATAATGGGCCTGCTGTACCAATAGCGAGGATGCGATTAATCAAAGTGCTTAAATGAAAGATGAGAAAGTTGCAGAGGACCTAGGTTGCTCCTGGAGCCCCTGAAGACAAAACCAGTGAGAACATAGTCCCCAGTTCTGTGAAAGCATATTAAGCACTACCACCAGGGGCGGCACCCGTAGCTCAGTGGGTAGGGTGCCGGCTACATACACCGAGGCTGGCGGGTTCAAACCTGGCCCGGGCCAGCTAAAACAACAATGACAAGTGCAACAACAACAACAACAAAATAGCCGGGCGCTGTGGTGGGCACCTGTAGTCCCAGCTATTTGGGAGACTGAGGCAAAAGAATCACTTAAGCCCAAAAGTTTGAGGTTGCCCTGAGCTGTGACGCCACTGAACTCTACTGAGGGTGACATAGTGAGACTCTGTCTCAAGAAAAAAAAAAGGGGGGTCATGACTCGCTTCAAGTTTATCGATATCAACTTGACAGATCCTATGTTCAGAGGAATTTATAGGGAGGTTCAAAAGCATCCAGATGACTTACAGGATGTAATAGGGAGAGCTGTCCAGATTGGCGTTAAAAAGTTTATGATTACTGGTGGAAGTCTACAAGACAGTAAAGATGCACTGCATTTGGCACAGACAAATGATATGTTTTTCAGTACAGTTGGATGTCATCCTACAATATGTGGTGAATTTGAAAAGAATAACCCTGATCTTTACTTAATGGAATTGCTAAATCTTGCTGAAAACAATAAAGGGAAAGTTGTGGCAATAGGAGAATGTGGACTTGATTTTGACCGACTACAGTTTTGTCCCAAAGATACTCAGCTCAAATACTTTGAAAAACAGTTTGAACTGTCAGAACAAACAAAATTACCAATGTTTCTTCATTGTCGAAACTCACATGCTGAATTTTTGGACATAATGAAAAGAAACAGAGATCGGTGTGTAGGGGGAGTGGTACATTCATTTGATGGCACCAAGGAAGCAGCAGCAGCTTTGATTGACTTGGATCTTTATATAGGGTTTAACGGTTGTTCTTTGAAAACTGAGGCTAATTCGGAAGTTTTGAAGTCAATACCTAGTGAAAAATTAATGATTGAGACAGATGCACCTTGGTGTAGTGTCAAAAGTACACATGCTGGATCAAAATATGTAAAAACTTCGTTTCCTACCAAAAAGAAATGGGAAAATGGGCACTGTTTAAAAGACAGAAATGAGCCATGCCATATAATTCAAATACTGGAGATAATGTCAACAGTAAAAGATGAGGATCCACTGGAATTAGCCAATACACTATATAACAACACTATTAAAGTATTTTTTCCTGGTATTTAATTGGCACGTGTCTCCCATTTTCTATCATGTATGTAAAATTTCATGGTAAAAGTTGATAGTTTCAATAAAGAAATTCTCTGGAAAAAAAAGAAAAAAGAAAAAAAAAAAGGAACTACCACCAGGTATATAAAGTAAGGGTGTTTATTGGACCCCCTCAGATATCCAATTGCAGATTACAGAAAAACTTCTTCTCCAGAAGAAATCATGGTTTCCTCTGTGAGAATAGACCAAATCTAGCTATTCAGAGTTTGAGTTAAATTCCCTCTGTTTTATCTGAGGTGGAAGCCATTGAAAGACATAAAGAAACAATCATTTAGCATAAGGAATCCCTGCAGCATTTGTTTCAACTGAGGCAAAGTCTGTCACAAGCATGAACTTGTCCTTTCAAAAAAAATTCCAAAGACAGAAATGAAGCATGGAGCACCAATGTCAGAATCGATTTTATAAGTTCTCCTCTTAAGGTGGTGTTCCTTTAGCTTAGACTTCTTGGAAAGTGGTTGCATCTGCTTTCCATTCTATAAACCACAAAACATAAAAGTACAGAAGGCAAAACTGTATCCCGGGGGTGCTCAAAAATGCTAATTGGGAGAGGGGTGGTTCATATGTCTCAAGCTGTCTTTCATCAGGCAAAAATGGAGACAACCATTTATGTAAACCTGTGGCTATAAGGAAAGCAAACTGTCTTCTCTGAGCCCGACGAGTGCTTCTAAAGTTCAGTCATTCATATGGAGAAGAAAGAGAGTGAGGGAGTACTTCCTAAATTGATATGTAAATAAGTCACGGGCCTTTAGAGTCTCCATATTTTGAAATAACTGAAAAGCCAAATTTCATATCTGCATAATTGGACTCTAAACACCCGGGGTCACAATAAGAGATAAAGAGCAGGACAGACAGAAGTTTTAAAAAGCACCCTGGGAAAATGAATTGACTCTAGGAAAACATGTTGAATTCTTTTCTGAATAGGTTCGAGTGGGGGAAAGCAGAGCAGGCAGAGAGCCTTATAAAAGCCCAGTAAGAAAGTATGTGTGGAAACTCAGTAGCTGCTATTTGCAAGCCTCCTTTTGTAAACACTTTGGTTAAACATGTGTGGGTGTGAAGAAGGATCTGCTTTCCTAAGACTCTCTCACAACAAGGCACACCATGGACATGGTGCTGAACTTCACGCAGAGATGGGAGGAAACAAGTCAACAGGAGCAAAGCCCAAAGCAGCACACAAAAGGCTTCTTCCTGTTTGTGCTGCCAGCAGGCTTCTGTGTAACCTGACACCAGGACAGCCAGCGATTCTGCCGCGGCGCAGTGTGTCTACAGGGAGTACCTGCTGTATTCTGAGGGTAGAGTGCAATGAGAGACCCCCACATCCTGCCCCTGTCCTCCACCCATTTTTCTCTAATCTGTCCTCAAAACAAGGCTGTGTAAACCTCAAACATTTCTTGAGAACACTGAGGTATTTCAGATGAAGCAGATATAGAGTCTACTAGTTTAGAACCTGTTAATTCCTACCAGGGTCAAATATACTCAATGATCTTAACACAGAGGGGCCGAGTCATCATTTCCGATCTGAGACCATTTCTGTCGTATTACTGTCATTCACAATTTAAATATATTTACTGTCACATACACATTTGGACATACAGAGATTTCCATTTCAAAACAATTTACACTAAACACTAAATGTTAAATTTTACGTCTTTTCTAATACTCCTTTTAGCTAGACAGGATTTTTAGAATGAGATTTCCCCCACTCACTTCTGGTTCTTTTGCCTAATAGGAAACAGCCTCAAAACAGTCTCCTCCAAACATAGGAAGAGTGGGGACTGGAGCCTTTGGCATTAACTGTGCAATCATGGACCAATAATTTACCTTCTCTGACTCTCACTGCTTTCACCTGTAAAATGACAATGGATAAAGTTATCTCTAAGATGTTTCCTTGCTATGAAATGCTAAGATTCTAACCACTCAGAAAAGTGACCTCCCTACCCTCGCTTCTTTCTGGAGACAGTAGTTGCAATAGCAATTGTGAAGCCCGTGCACAGCTGACTGAGATCAGCCACCACTGGTAGCTGACAGGAGCTAAAACACATTGACATCTCCCATCATCGAGTGTTTAGCGTTTGGCTCATGGTAGCAAAGATACAAGAGCAAGATTCAGACACCCTTGTTGTCCCTACCAGGAGCCTTCTCCAACTGACCAAGGTGGCTGCAAGAATCGTCTGGCAGGAGACTGAACCAAGTGTTTGAGAGAACTTTAATCTGAAATTTGAGGGGAAAAAACAGCAAACTATTTGGATAAAACTGGATGCTACCATAGGGTACGCCAGGCATGACAATAGATTAGGTTACAGTACAAACAACAGAAGAGGAGGGGATTAGTAAATCTTAGGTGACAACAGCAGGGAAGAAAATGAGAAATAATATGTACAGCCTAAGATAGCATATCCTATAACATAATGTTAAAAGAAAAACAAGACAGGTGATGAGAAGTGCCTCTTAAGTATCACCAACTTTTGGCTGGATGATTTCTTGTTTTTAAAAAAAGCCTAAGAGAAGAAGCCAAAGGCTATATCATACGGCACACCTAATCTGGTCTCAGCCTCGGCATATCCTGGACCTCTATGGTAAAGTCAGAAGAGGGAAGGAAAGAAGATACAAACAGCCACAAAACTTGAAGATATTACAAGGGAAGTGAGCCTTAGTTCAAATCATAGTAGTGAAGTGGGTATAGTTAATTCAGGTAGGCTGTTGTCAACGTCCACAGGCTATTGCAGAAGGTCCCCAGACACGGTGATGCCTGTCAGAGGGAAAGTGATATCCATGGTCCTAGGAATTGTCCTCCCAGATATTTATTCATCCATTCAAAAACTACTTATTGAGAGCATACTCTGGTATGCTGCTAGTCGCTGGGGATATTAATGATGAATAAAAATAGACCTAGTCCCTGCTGTCATGGAGTTTAAAGTTGGGTAGGAGAGACTGACATTAATCAAATAATCACGTAACTGTGACAAGTGCTAAAAAAAGGATGCCCATGCACCAAAAGAACATACAGTGGGGAACTCTAACCACACCTGGGCATTGAGAAGCCTTCTCTAAGGCAGTGATGACTAAGCCAAGACCTGACTAGTGCTTGCTATCAGAAGATGAGTGGGGGTTGGAGGTTGGGGCATGGTTAAGAGGATTTTAGGCTCCTAGGAAAAAGGTGATATCATTGTTGGAGAACCTGACAGAAACCAGGGTGTCAAGAGCACCGACAAAAGATTCAAAAGTGTGTGAGATGAGATTGGAGAGCAGGTGGAGAGAAGCCAGGCTCTGCAGAACCTGCTGGGCTGTGCAGAAGGGCACCTTAGAAGGTGTTTAAAAATGGGATGACATAATCAGATATGCATTTTAAAAACCTGTGGCTCAGTCGGTAAGGCCCCGGCCCCATATACCGAGGGTGGTGGGTTCAAACCCGGCCCCGGCTGAACTGCAACCAAAAAATAGCCAGGCATTGTGGCAGGCCCCTGTAGTCCCAGGTACTCGGGAGGCTGAGGCAAGAGAATCGCTTAAACCCAGGAGTTGGAGGTTGCTGTGAGCTGTATGATGCCATGGCACTCTACCAAGGGCCATAAAGTGAAACTCTGTCTCCACAAAAAAAAAAAAAAAAACAAACACCATCTCCCTCAGTTAGGATCATAAAAGAAACAGGGTGGAGGTCCAGTCTAGGACCAGGCACAAAGGGAAGGGTATGTAGGGAAAACAGCAGCTGGAATGGACACGAGGGTGGAGTACAGGGGCTGCACTCAGGCTTAGGGCACTTAGCTACCTCCACACATCATATGACTATGGAGGCGAGCCCCTGAGATGCCCCCAGGTGGGATCAAGATCGGCTCTGGGATAGGCCAGGTGGGCCTGGGGTAATGGGCCTGCAGCTGTGGGAGATTTGGACCAGGTCCACTCATACCTTCTGATTCAAGAATAGAACCTGGGCATCTGTACATTTAATGAGCTCCCCAGGTGATGCTAATGTGTGCCAAAGTTTGAGAACAATGGGTATAAGTTTCATTAATGAGAGGAAAATTACCAGACACTATTTTGGTTTAATCTTCCCTATCTAGAAGAACGATCTTAAATGAAAAGATTAGAATAAACATGCATAAGAGGAAATGAAGGCTCAAGAGGAGATAAGAAGGAATTGTCTCCCTTAGACAAATTCAAGTCTCTGCTCCAACGTGAATTATATCCCCTAACACTGCAAATGCTCATGGCAACTAGCAGGCAAGGGGCTTCTACTTGACAGGGCAGGGTCTACAAACTTCTTCCTTATATTAAGTAAACTATGTCTCCCTATAACTCCACTCACTACTAATCTTAGTTTTGCTCTGAGATATTACTATTCCATATGATAGTTGTTAAATTATTTGAAGATTATGCCTTTAAAGTTTGCTATACAAAATACGGTACATTTTACATTCCCTTACCCCATTTATCTTATTCTGAAAAATGGCATGACATTGCTATTGGTAAAAATCTAAGTTTCAACTAGTTTTTTTTTTTTTTTTTTGAGCTACGGTTCATTTAAACTGCTTGCAATCCACTAAAGACACTTAAGTCACTTCGAATAGGCAGTTTACAAAGAACTTTCCATACTTGATCTCCACAATGATTCTCAGGAAGCAGAATGAGTTCACTAAAAACCTGTCTCCTACAATTTCTAGAGTAATATAGGAGAAGAAAGGTCACCTGCTTATTGTGTATCTGGACCTCAGCAAGGTATATGCCTTATCTCTAATGTGATTTATAACGAGTTAAAAGGCCCAGCAGAAAGTGGTTATTAATATAGATAAATCATGGTCAGCTTAGAGAGGGGGATACAGTGGCATATTCAAGGGCATTATAGTCCTAGGTCTGTCCAGCATCTTCACCAAAGTCTTGAAAGATCAGAAGCAACCTTTCCAAGCTTCAAGATGAGACAAGGTTGTAAGGAGTAACTAACACAATGGGTGAAGAATGGGAACTCTAAAATAATCCTAAAAGATGGAAAGAGGAGGTGAAAGTGACATGAGGAAACTGAACAGGAACAAAAGTGCAGTGCTGTCGTTAGTGGACAGGCCAGGAGAAGCCTGCCCCAAGAGCAGCGTTTTCCATGGACTTCCAGCTACACTGTGATGGGATGACAAAAAGTTAACACAATCTTGGAATATATTAGCAGAATATTAGTAGACCCCTACTGACCTGGGATCAGATTGAAGATAGCCAAACATATACACAGCCTAACCCCAACTGGCCTAATTGGCTGAGATCCTTAATTGTTCCGGGCGTGATGTTTGGGACCTCCACCTGCCATATGACAAATGGCTGAAGGAAGGCACTGTCTCCTTCTGTCTGTCTACCCTCAACCTTTCTATACAACACTCCTTCTTGTGCTCACCTGAATTTGTATGGCCCCAGATCTTTGCTCCTAACCTTTCCACTTGACTCATTTTCCACGTCTACAAGATGGACCCACTCCTCTTCAGAAGCTCTTCTTAGAAGCTCTCTAGATTACTATAATCTACCAAGTTGCAGGGAAACACCCCCATACTGGTAACTGGATCAACATCTTCCTGTTTTCCTGACCTGTGTGTGCTGAGTCCTACCGAGTCCTATGACGTAGCGTCTTTCACACGGACAGTCCACCACACCACAGCCCACTCCTAGTCACAAACCACAACCACTGCAGGAGATAATCACATAATCATGCTGAGTGCTCTCCCAGTGATCTCTCCCCTCAGCTGCCTCCTCGGTGTCGCTCATTCAAAGTCTTTTCCCCATCCCAGCATTCACCCTGGTGACAGCTCCAAACATTTATCATTCTTAATCTTTTACTTATACCCTCACTCTCTCTCTGCCTAAAACCATCCTGTTAGGTTTTGCCTTCCTGAAACACAGATTTCTAATTTCACCTCTGAGGGTTTCAGGAATCCCCTAGTGCCCCGGTTTTCTTATTCACTAAATAGGGTTCACCATACTGAATTTTCTGTTAAATCTGTCTTTTAAAGACTACTAAAACCAACTGTTCCTACACAGTTAAAAAGCAAGTCCTAATCACAATAAACAAGCCCTAGAAAGAGTCTGATGATCATATCTCGGGGTAGTGCCATACAATTTTATTCCTGGAATACTTTTGAATGTATTAAAATTTTTAAAAAATAGAATGAAAACACTTTTTAGACTGGTAATATCTATATTATTGTTGCATGGTCAATTCAATGTACACCAACTCTCTGAAGCCCCAGGTCCGTGTTCATGATTAAGCATCAAAATACCCCAGAGCATCTGCTGTACCAAGCTGCACACCTGACTCGCCTCTCTCCCAGCTTAGTGAGTGGGTTGAATATTTCCTTCAAAGTTAATCTCTGGCAAGAAGGTCTGTAAGCAAAGGGTAACTAGAGGGAATAGGTATGCATATGTGTGTGTACATGTATACATATTACATGTATTTAAAACTAAAACTAAATATAGGACTAAAAAGGGAAAGATGGTGCTTTGGGAAAACACGGGGAGAATGAAACTAACATTTCCTCAGCACAGAGACCTAAAGACAGGCAAGAAATGTAACATTCTTGGAAAATAAGGGTAAAGTGAGGCATTATGTGGGTGACAGGTCTTCTTCTCCCAACTAGACAGCAACTCTGTATCTTATATTCCAGATAGGAGAAAACTACAAAGACAAGTCTTTCAAACAAGAAATTAATTTTTCTCAGAATACCACACCTCTTTACTCTTCACTTAGTAAGCGAATGCCAACTGACAGAAATCCACACAGAATATCTGAATTTCAGAAGCCGGTCTGTGGACACTGCGAAGAGGCTAAGCCATAACATGGCACGTTGACCACTAGCCTTTCACAGGGTCCTACAGAGCTGGATTCTTCAAGTCTACTCTTCCTCATAAGGTGGCTGCAAAAATGGATGTGAAACAGTGTTTCCACACAAGATTTGTGCCCATTATAAAAACAAGCATTGTGACTAGAAGCCTTCTCTAAAGAGATTTCCTGCTCACCTATGTGCATGGCGGCAGCAAATTTACCCAGCTGTCCTGCTCACAAGATCTCAAAGGAAGAAGACAAGGTAAGATTTCACTCCAACTTCAGAAATTAAGGTACAGCACCACCACAGTAAAAGACAAGTACTTCCAATAGCCTGTCTTTGAATGGGATGACTTTAGGTCCTTAAGACAAAAGGTGCCTCTAGGTGACTAGAGCCACAGTGACCATGCAGCCTAACACTTCACTTAACTCCCACTCTCCTCCACACCCTCACTGAGAGGGCCCTGTAGCCATTCTTCCTGCTCACCAACAGTCCCCAAGCTTCTCATGGGTTCATCCTCCCTCAAACTCAGCCTCCAACACCCCAGTATCACTCCACCTCCCAAGTTGTTTCACAGTAAAGAATCAGCACTTGAATAGCACAGTTATTTGAGACACACACTCCTCAGCTGTGCTTTCCTATTCCTGAAAGGATTATGCTGGTAAATGTTTCAGGACAAGCTCAGCGGAATCAGGCAGAAGACACACAGCCAAACATATACACAGGCTAATCCCAACTGGCCTAATTGGCTGAGACCCTTAATTTTTAAAGGAGCGCTGTTTACCAAGGGAGTAGAGAATCAAACTGACATTAGGTGGAAACTGCTTCAGGCACAGTCTCTGCTGATAAGATTATTATTCCACAGGGTGTCTGGCAAGCTGTTTTTACCTTGAATACATGCCTTATATAACTGCAATTTGATCAATAAAAGTGATTATATTGCACAGTAAAGTATAATTCACATACTCCTAATGCTAACTTCTAAACATATCATTTTCGAGGGGAGAGAGGAAAAAGAAATTAGTCCTTCAGGACATCTCACTTGGCCTGTCAGCAACCAGCCCAGCATGATGGGGATGCAGGTGGCTGCCTACTAGAATCTGAGACTCATGGTCAAATAGAACAGCTGAAGTGGGCTCCAGCAAGTCAGTTCTCCAAGAATCAATCTCCTCCATCTGTAAAATATGCACTTTTCAGAATTTTTTTAAGGCCTTAATAAGAATCTATGTAAAACTGGTTTGTAAGTGGTAAATAGCTGCCTAAATGAAAGTTGTTAGGTACAGAAATGAGAAGAAGCTGAGCCACAAGGAAAGTGCATTTCAGCCTCTCAAGAGTACTTGGTGGCTAAGCACACGGGACCCTAGAGCTATGTCTATCTGCCTTTAATTCCTATATTTACCATTTGCTAGTTGTAAGCATGAATATGGGTGAGTCATCTCACCTCTCTGACCATTGGTTTCCGTAATAATGCCATCTATCACAGACAGCTGTTGTGAGGAATGTTAAACTCATTAGACACATGATAAGCATTTGATAAACAGTAGCTAATAGTAATTCGGCCAAATAGGTACTAGAAAAATATTAGGGCTGGGACAACAGTGGGTCATACTTCCTACAGAAAACAATGCCCATTTATTGGTTTCATCACTAAACCAAAAATAAGCAGGAGCTATGTAAGACAAAGGGGACACAAAGATGAATAAAACACGGCCCTAGATTTTGAAAAGTTCAAAATCTGACAGAGGAGACAGACACGTAAACAGTAATTGTTACCACATGGAAGTTCGTATAATCGAGGGTTGTATAAGGTGGCATGGAGCCTGACTCAGCTTGGTGAGGTTGGAAGACGCCTCACAGAGGTAGCAGCCTTTGATTTGAGATTTATTTTTTGTTTCTTTGTTTTTTTATTTTTATTTTTTTATTGTTAAATCATAGCTGTGTACATTAGTGCAATTAAGGGGTACAATGTGCTGGTTTCATATACAATCTGAAATAGTCTCATCAAACTGTTCAACGTAGCCTTCATGTCATTTTCTTAGTTATTGTATGTAGACATTTGTATTCTGCCTTTAGTAAGTTTTGCCTGTACCCATTCTAAGATGATAGATATGGTTTGGAAAAGTAATACAAAGAAGGGTGTTCAGGGAGAGAGAAAAGCTTTAACTACAGTGACACCTGAATTTAGGATCAAGAAGAAACAGGTGGAACTTCAAATGACTTGCTTGTACATACGAAAGGAGAAAGTCACCCTAAATAACATGATGGACTGCCTAGCAGCCTACACAGAAGGGTCAAGAATCTACTTCTAGGTAAAGGGCAAATGGCATTTGTGCCAAGAAAATAAATGTTCTGTCCACTTACAGCATTTACATACAGGGAACATCAACTTTCACTGAGTGCTCAGATAAACAACTAAGAAACAAGAGAATGAAGAGCTGCTTTTAAAGGAGAAAGGAAATCACACAAAAAAAACCCTGCACCTTAGGAAGACTCATAGGAGGAGAAGCCCTTTGCCTGGTTGTAAGGGAAGTGTGACAGGCTGTAGGAATGAAAGTGTGAGTCTCTGACTTCTTAGCATCCTCTTCTTTTCTCCCCATGACTGCTTCTCTGAGCTCCCCGACCTCAGCCTCAGCCTCATGCTCCCTGAGTCCTTTCCATGTCATTTAATGACACCACCATCCTCCAGCTGCCCAGGCAAAAAGCCCTGAAGTCCTATCTTCCCCTCACCATCAGCAAGAGTTGTGGGTTATTAAAAATGGGAGGAAGGGAAGAGTGGGGGTGAAAGAGGGAGAAAGGAAGGAAGGAAAGAAGGAAAAGAAAGGTATTCAGCATCCTCCATCTCCATTGCTATCATCCTTAACTCTCTCTGGCTACTCCAGCAGGCTGTCTGAACATAGAACCCTACTTCTTTCTTTGCCTACTATGGTCCATTCTTCACACAGCGTCCAAACAGATTGTATTTAAACATATAAATTGGATAATGTCACTCCCTTGCTTTACATCCTCCAAGAGGACCTCATTGCAATCAGAGCAAAACCCAAGATTCTTATAGTGACCTTCAAGACTCTCCACAAGTTATTCCCTGCCTGCCTTTCCTCCACATGAGTTTCCCACTGTCTGAAATGTTCTTCCTCACAGATCTCTTCAAAGCTCTTCAAGGAACTCTTTCCCAACTTTCTGATCAAAATTAGTTCCTTCCCTCCCCAAGTTGCTCTGAATCAATTACGCTATTTCTTTTTCCCATGGCACTCGTTATTATCTGAGATTATCTTGTATGTATGCACATCTGCCCATTCATTGACTGTATCTTTCACTAAAATGTAAGCTCCTTGTGAGCAGAAACCATGTCTATCTTGTTCACTTGCATTAATGCCTGGCAGATAGTAAGTGCTCAGTAAATATATTTTTAATGATAGAATAACAGAATGGCAGTACGTGCCCCACCCCAAACGTGAGAAGAGTGTCCCAATCTACTGAACCCAAGGGCCTGAATCAGCATAATGTTTTTTGGTATAGCTGACCCATCTAGAGGATACTGAGTTTAAAACAGTGATTATCTTAAGAGAGACCTCCTAACATTATATCCTTCCTCCAGTGCTATCACCATATTCTGATTCAAAAGAAGTGAACATCTGAGACAGAAGAGGTGTTTCCTGGAACCTAGGGACAGGCAGCAGATGTCTGAATGATAAAAAGAGGTCTAGAGGAAGCAACTTCCTCAGGAAGGTGTGTGGAGGCCGTAGGCCTTCAGGCTGAACATCAGCCACTACAGACCAACAGGATATCACCATCACACAGGCACTGCAAAGACGCCAGCTCATCACAGGGCTAGAACCCTTGGCACTAGGATTACAAGAGACACTGGATGAAGCTAATTATGAAACACTAAATGCTTATGACTTCCTCAATTTATTATTTCTCATTTCATTTCACTCTCCTGGAAGTGAAATGCTTATGACTTCCTCAATTTATTATTTCTCATTTCATTTCACTCTTCTGACTTTTGTATTAGCAAGCATGAGAACCAGTGATGCCTGTACAACCCCAGTCATTATCTACAGTATAAGGGCAAGAGCTTGAGATATCAAGAATGCCAAGCCAATGAGAAGTAACTAGGCCTTTCCTGTTACAAATATCTATATCCAAAGGATTACATGAACTAAAATGCAGATGTTGCATATTGCAAAGACGTTACAAAATCTGCTACAGGCAAGGCTCGAAAATTTAAATTTAATCGTGCGATTACGTAGATCCCAAAATGGAATAAATTAAAATGGTTTAAAGACATGAGTGTGTTACTGAAATGTGATTTCAGCTGTTATCACTCATCACCAGGGAACAATGGTACTCTGAGATAGAAAATTAGAAAAAAGAGCTAATGCTAATAAAGCAAGCGTAATATCCCAGCCCTTCTCATGCTGATTTCTTCTCATATGAACTTTCACTAATTTGACATTTAATGAGACACTACTACTATACTCGTCATAAAAGAAAATAAATCCCTGTAATAAATCCCTCAAATAATTTACAATCTAGCAGGACAGAAAAAGCAAATATACCGAAGCTATAAAATAAGGCAATCTCAATTAAAGCTTAGAGGATGGAGACGCAGCCTCTAGATCAGTGGTCCTCAACCTTCCTAATGCCATGACCCTTTAATACAGTTCCTATGGGTCGCAACCCACAGGCTGAGAACTGCTGTACTAGATGAAGGTTCCAGGACTCTTTCCTGAGGAAGATAACACAGTAACCTTAAAGAAAGGGTAGAACCTTGTCAGCAGAGACAAGCCTAAGCAAAGGCGTGCAGAGAAAAGGACATGTACTCAAAGAACAACAGCATATAGTCCAGGGCACAGGATGCAGTAATACGAGCAATGGAGAGGGTAACTGTCTCTTCAAGTAGACTTTAACTCAAGGATAGCACTTTTCTTCTCTCCCCCATGTTACATGTGGTAGGTCTTACATCATTCTTGCTGAATAAACAAGAAAATTAATCCAGAGATTTAACAAAAACTGAATCTATACAATTCACTTTCACATTATTGCTGCTCTAGGTGTTTTCTTTGACTTTCCTAAAAATGTAGGTCATGGTAGAACCCTAAACATCCTATGGGCAGACACTTGTGTTACCTCACTAGCGATATGGGAAATTTAAAGAAGCTCACATGGCCAAGAATGGGTAGGCGCAGCACGCACATTCATGTACATCTGCAAGTTTGTAGTATGTGAGCAAACATGTTCAGTCTGATACCTTGTGGATTTTTAAAACACAAAAAGAAGATGATAATTGCTTTAGAAATCAATTCTACTAGTACTGTAATCAGAAAAGGAAGAGCTAGTACTCTTATAAAAATTCCAAGAAGCTATCAGAACCTAGAAATAAACCTGTTTTATATTTTCATTTATAGAAATATTCCCAGTGAATATGTTCACAGCCATGTATTTGCCGTATAACTGCAGACAAGAAGTTCAACTTTCCTGAGCCTCCCCCAGAGAAGACAGTACAGAGAGGCTGATAGGTGGAGAGGCAGGCGTGTGGATGTCTGCACTCCTGATCTGCTCAGATGCTCTTCTGACATCCACATGCCCCACAACCTTCTCAGAGCTTCAGTCTCTGCACTTACACCTGGTTGGTGGGGATGCTGATAAAACGCAGATACTTTTCAAAACTCTTCCAGCCTTTGGTTTCATGATATCTAAGGTAGTTTAAGTTTTAAACTGTCCTCTGGATCTATTTTATGATCACCTCTTTAGATTTAAGGACAAAACCTTGAGAGAAGCATATTCTTAAGTGACTCTGGCAACCAGTATGTGCCAAAGGCCATTTTTAAAACATTAGTTATTAACATAATTAACAAAGTTAAAGATCAGAATATAGAAATCAAACACAAACGCCAGTGGTTGCCAAATCACAGAACATATATCTTTACATAGGTATTTTACTAGTCATAAGTCCATTACGAATCATATATAAACACTTATATATACAGTAGAACCTCTGTAAGTTGACCACCAAAAGGACTATAACAAACTGGTCAACATATGGAGGTGGTCAACATAAGGAACTGGGCCTACTGTACTGAAAGGTAGATGTAGTACATGTCTGGTCTATGAAAATTAGGTTAAATTAAGGAGATGGCCAACATAGGGAGGTGGTCAACTAGGAAGGTTCTACTGTACACACACACACATAATATGCTTCTATAAACACATACCACACACACACAGTCGAAGGGTTATATAAAGATGAAAAAGATATTATGAGCCTTAATTGATAATCTTACAAAGTCCACTACTTTAAATGCAATAAACACCGTGGCTACAAACTTCATATTCACAAATTAGTGTGAATTTTACCCTTGCCTTTTTATCAAGGACATGTCTAGTGACCACATTAACCTTTTGATTCCCATATACCAACATTTAAAGTTTTATATAGACTAAAAATGGTCATTCTTCACAAAGCTCTAATGTTCTTCCTTGATGCAGATATCTAGTTCTCTTCAGTGTTTAGATTTTTATTTTTATAATTCTATATTATTTGTAAATATATACTTATACAAACCTATATATGCAGACTAATATACATATACCACAGAAAGTGAAACTTCTCTACGTAAATATCTAAGAATACATTTAGGCAAATAATATGGGGAGAGGAAAAGGAAATGTAGGTCATTTAGTTTATAAACAATTGTAAACATTGAGGACACTTGAGCCTAACCACTATGAGCAAAAATATAACCATTAAAAAAGATCCCTGGTGAGGGCTTCCTATATGTTTTGTTTTGACTTATTTGCCCTCTATTCTAGCCCACCTCTACTAATGAGAGCAACTAAATGACATGTAAGGTTCCTTACAGCTCTCAAAACTTTTGATCTGCAAATTAAAGATCTATAGGAATTAACACATTCTCTTGTAACTATAGCCTAAAAGCAATCAAACTATACTAAAATAAATCTGTTTTTGCAAAATGGGGACAAAAGGATAGGAGCTGAGGACCTTAATGTGCCAAAAGGGAATGATTAGTCTGTCAAGTGATGCTGATGTTAACATCTAAGAAGAAAGGTGGAGTAAGTGGCTTACTAGACTGTACAAAGAGAAATGTTGTCAAATGAGGAAATAGAGCTAAATATGAATCAGAAAGGAATTCTGTCTGCCCAATGAGCAGCTCACTGATCTTGCCTTATAATTACCAACCAAGGCTTCCCGTTAGCCCTGGGAAATTTTCAAACAAACTTTATAAAACAATTATACATGTAAGAAACTTAAGCCCAAATCTGAGATGAGATGGTAACACTAATTTTCTAATAGTCAAGGTGTGATGTTATTCCCTGCACCACCTGGGTACAATATAGAAACTTACAACAAACATTCTCCCAAAGCACATAGTTATTACCATTCCACCAATGTGCAGACTGACATTGCTGTAGAATACGGCATTAGTAAAAACTCCCCCCAAATTTTGTCCCCAAATTATTGATTATTGAAGAAATCAGTAACTTCAAGTCTTGATTCTTTAATACAAGCGGTTTCACAGCTCCAGCAGTTCTGACACGAACACTTCTCATGTGGTAGCCCCTCACCCCCAGCCTGCCAGCACCTGTGCAAGTGAAACCTATGAGTCTGTCTTACCTGTAATCTGACTCTGTCCTTGTGGATTAAAAGGACTTGGTGCAGAGTTCAGGGAGGGCCGTGGGTTCTGAGGCGGGACACCTACTCTCATACTGGGATGAGGAATGCGCCCTAAATCACTGAGGCGGTCAGAGAACAAACTAGGTTTAGAGTCATCAAGCTTCTGTCTGTGCCCTGGAAACAGCAAATCATAAAATAAAAGCATATTAATTAGCTGAACAATTGACCATGCTAAATAGATATGTGAACATACATACTGGGAGTTTAAGCCAAGGAATTAGCAATACTGATATTTATAATGATGCATCTACATAATGCCTTCCATTTTAAATTGCTTTATAAGCATAATCCAGTGGCAAGCATCCCTAGCTCTATTCTGTATATGGAGAGCTGAGGGTCTCAGAGGCAACTCCAAGGCCAGATGCTGGGCACCTCTTCTGGCCCTCTCAGTGAAAAAAAAAAAAAAAAAAAAACAGGAAAGGTGAGTGTAAACAAGGGCTCATTTGCTTGTTCCATGCTGGAAGAAACCTTCTCTGATTGTTCAGAGAGTCCACGCATGATAGCCATATTGTCACAAAGCTGGGGCAGAAACACAAACATAGTTGTCAAAGGGAAATTTCCACAATGACAGTGGTGACTTTCTAATGTTACAACTACCCCTGACTAAGACCCTTTTCTGAAAAATTAAAACTCAAAACTAGAACCCTTTTAAGAGATTTTCTGAAAAATTTTTTAAACACAAAAATGTAAGCAAGGAAACTCAAATCCTCAGGAGGAATCTAGATATTTTGTGATATGCCAAAGCCAGAAAGCATGTAACAAACTCTGTTAAATCGTAGAGAATGCTTTTTTATTTTAAATCTACTACAGTGGCTTAGTAAAAGAAACAAACAAACAAAAAAAAAAAAACACTTTCTGGGTAAACATGTGAATGTGACAATCCTTTATTAGGGAAGAAAAACCCTTTTTATCTCTCTTCTAGTTTATTCAAGCCTAAAACCTAAATGAATTCTGGTATTCAAAATAAATGCAAATTAAAAAATAACTAGGACTTCTTAAAAATCATCAGATCATTCTTAATAGAGAGTGGTCTCTTGGTACAAGTATAACATAAAAATGTCTGAACCTTCGTGCAGCATAGTTAAGTGCAGCATAGTTAAATTAATCTGTAGAGTGATGCGGAGGTGAACAAAATACAATGCCTAACACGTAAACAAAAATGTACTGTGGGTTCCTTTCTCCCTATTCTGCACCAGTGAAGCCCTACAATGTTGCCCCAACATTTTAGTAAAAGTATTAAGTGACTGAAGCTGATTCAAAGAAGAGTTATTAAGATGATGAGTGGATTAAGAATCTGCCCTTTGAAGAAAAACTAAGGGAATTAGGATTATTATCCATAAAAGAAAAAAAAAACTTGAAGGAGGGTTATTAAAAGCCTTCAAGAATTGGAGCTCTTCCCTACTCCATGGGTAGTGCAAATACCTTGTCTTTTATTTATTACAGAACAAGAGCAATGTATCAGGAGAGGGTTAAATTAAACATTAGAATTTCCCAACTATAAGCTGTCTTCGTAAGACAAATTCCTTATTTTATTTGCCCCAAAATGTATTTTCCTGTCTCCTTTTTCACTGTCTGCCCAGCCCAAAGAAAACAGACAGGAAGCCAAGGCTTGGTAATATGAGTGTAGCTGTCTCCACGGTCAAACATGTTCCAACTAGGCCCATTAACTGAAATGCACCCACCACCCTATTTTCTGCCAGTGCAAGTTTGGGGCATCTTCTATAATAGAGAAATCAGACCTGGAAGAAAAATGATCAGGAAAAAACTAGGGAAATTCACTGTTTATTAACAGTTGTTTTCCCCATCATATATGTTTGTTTGTTTTTAATCCAGATCACAAATAGATTTTACCCCTAAACAACTTTTAAAGATGACCCAAAACAGCTCCTAGTCTCTGGCAGGTAAGGTGTTCATAGATAAAGTGACTAAGGCCTACATAGGTAGAACAACTAGCCCATGGTTCTTAGCTGTTGACTAGTTCAGCCTGGACAAGTATAGTCCTGCACCGAGTGAACTGAGCTTTCCATTCATCACATGGCACCATCAGTGTTGGTATTCTAGCCTTCTCTTCCCTCCCTATACCCCGGCTTTAGAGGAATGAAAATAGCCAGATCATACACAGTGAAACACCTAAGAACTAACTTAGCCCAGTGAGGTGCCAAGACTGGTTTTCAACATAAAGAGTAATAGCAGTAAGGATTCAATTACAAAGTTAATAACTCATCCATTACCCTAAACAAATGACTATAGCCTAACTCACCAAACTTCCATCAATATATCTTGCTGAGTGTAACAAGTTCACAATTAAGAAATTATATAGTACTTGTCACAGTTAGATCCATGGAGTCTGTTCCTCATACATACACAAACAACAGTATTGGTGTGGTGTTGATACAGCTATAAACATTAACAAGAAAGCTTATGGAACTATCCCTGGAAGTTATTTTTTTTTAATGGGCTATATTTTTGGAATGACAGGTTCCCTGAGGACTAAGGGAGGGATACATGATCTTGCATGGTTCCTTTATACACTGGAACTTTATGCAGGCCATGGGTCACAAGAAAATTTAATAAGTTTTGCCTCTGCTTTCTACAGCCTTTTCATTAGGTTTTCATGGAGCCTGTATAATACTCAAGTCATGTTTGACTTCGGTAATTACATGAGGTGTTCAATGTGACTTGTGTTCATCTTTTGTTGTTGATATATATTGACTATTACAATTTTAATATAGTTTTTACCTTTCTTAAAATGTGTATACTTTTTTGGCATACTATGTTATATGCACACATATATAGACACAAAAATATATACATTTTATAAATATTTCCTTGTAGATATCTGCCCCTTCACAGCCACCACCATAACCAAAACAAAATTCTTATAATACAGTCAAGAGCAAGAACCAAATAGGTTCTTCATCTTTCAACCATGACGAATTATCTACTACCACTAAACCACATCAGGGTAACACTCAGATGATGAGGGGAAAGGAGACGTACTTAAATCCTCAGCACCCAGCCAACAGTCAGCACACTGACTAAATTAAGGACAGGGAACTCTGCTGTGGTGCAGAGAGGACCAAACCTCACCTAAAGGGCCAAAGAATAGCTCTTCCAAGCAGGAGCAGGGTAAAAAAGAATGGAAAACTCCGGTGTTATACTTGGCACTCCACAAAAAAGCTCACTCCTGGCTCCTCTTCTCTAGCTGCACTTTCTCCCTACAGCAGTGGACCTTCCACCCTGGCTGGGTAAGAAACTGTCCTAGGAAGCTTTGAAAAATATGGCTGTCCAGGCCCCATATTGGCTCAATTAAATCCGAATTTCTGATAGTGGGACCTGGGAAAAAGTTATTTTTTAAAAGTCCATCACATGAACCAAAGTGCAGCCAGGATTGAGAACCACCATCCAAGATGATCTCAGTCTCACGCACTAATGCCACCTACTCACATCAGTGAGTTCTCCCCCATTCCTGGTGGACTCTGACCTCGGTCCTGAGTTCCGGGGTTGAGAATCCCATTGACTACTTGACATATCTGGCATGTCTCAACAGTGTCTTAAATGCAATATATTCAAGAAAGAATTCTTGATTTTTCCCTCCCCAAATCCCTATTCCTCCCTAACAGTCTCCCATATCAGTAAATGATGGTAGCCACTCAGTTGCTTAACCCCAAAACCTAGGCATGTTACATAATTTCTCCTATCCCTCACTCCCCACATTCAATCCATTACTAAGTCTTGGACATTTCCATCCTGACTCCAGGACTTGAATCTATTCAGTTCTCTCCATTTCTGCTGACACACCTTAGTCTAAAACCGAAACTCTCTCTGGACATATGGCAAATTGTCTCCTTTGCAGCTTCCCATCCTGTGACCCTTCCATATTCCTGAAATGCTCTCCCCCTGATCTCGTATGTGGCTCATTCCTTATCCTTCCCTTTTCCGGGTGAACACCACCTCCTACAGGAGGCCTGTGACTACGAGAAGCCTTGCAGGCCTCCCATAACCAAAGTAGGTTGCCCTCCTGTTGAGCATATCCTCTCTTTATTTCCTTGGCAGTGGTTACAGCAATCTGTAATTATCTTCTGTATTTTTGTTCCTCCTGTAAGACTGTAAGTCCCATGTGAATGAGTGCTCAGCTTGTTACAGCTATAATCTCACAACCTAGTTCAGTGCCTGCCATACAGCAGGTTCTTAAAGAATACTTACACACTAAATGAATAGATGAATGTTCTCTTTTAGATAAGTGCTTTGATTGAAAGAAATGTCGCTGTCCCAGGATACCACATTACAACACTATCTCCCCCTCCCCCCCAAAAAAAACTTATCTCTTCTTATTTGGCAATCTGATCTGGGGGCAACACCCATTGGCACAGGAGAGTCATTTTGCTGATCACTAGAGTATGACTTTTGGCAACTCGTCTTTTTATGGTAGTGTTTTAAATTGGTCTTAAACCTTTATTAGATATCCCTTTGTATAATGGATATCACAAAGATATATTTTGCAGGCCTTTTTTGGTGCTTCCTATGAAATTTTGGACATTCATCAAGTAAAAACTTGCCTTCTTTCTGAAAAATCCCATTTGCTCCCACTCTAACTCTTAAGCATTGTTGAAACTCATTTAGAATTAGAGAGATAAAACGGGCAATAGAAATCGCTTAGACTCTTACATTTTAGAGCAATGTACTTCTCTTAAGGATAAGGACTAAGAGGGGGCATGACTTGCCCAACTCACAAAGTTAGTGACAGGACTAAAACTCAGATTTCCTGATCGTTGGTCCAGGGCTCTTTTCTCTCCCATTGCCAATCAGCATATTTTAGGTCATAATAGTTTAGCCATTCAGAGGAAATGATTAAAAATGAATTAAAAATAGAAAAGAATAAAATGGTTTACAGACCAGATTATTTTCAAAAAGTCGAGTATGTTTGGTTGAATATGACTTTTGTTGCAATAAATTCAGGGGCACAAGAAGAAAGCATGATCAAAAGGTCACAGCATTCACACATCCTTAGAGCAACGACATATGAGGAACTGTTAAGTCACTAAGTCATAGTCTAGCTAATCAGCCTGTTGTTCCCTACCCACAATGCAAGTTAGTAATACTACCGTCATAAATTCTGCTTTCAAAAATCACACATCTGATCTGAAACTAGTATATAAAGACTGAAAAATGTGGTCTTTAACTACAAAAATTAACTTGCCTCTGTGACATCATCCACTTTTCCCATTTTTATGAAAGTTGACTAAAAAATGCTTAATCAACTCTGGAGTGCTACATGGTCCCCACCCAGAACCTGACACCCACAACACGATGCCCTGCACCAGTTAGATCACTCCTAAAGGATGCCAAAATGCACTTACAAAAAACCAAACAAGGCACCTTTCACAAAGAGTGCACCATGTGAAGTCAGGTCCACCCAAATATGGCACAGCAGAGTCATTTTGCTAATCAGTAGTGCACAACTTTTGGTATCTCATCCTTTTATGGTAGTATTTTAAATTGGTCTTAAACACATAGTAGATATCTATGTGTATAATAAATATCACAAAGATATATTTTTCAATAAAATAAAGTTTGAAGATCTGTGATAGAGCATCAATAAGGAATCAATCGTGCCATGTCCATATCCAGCTCAATTAGTCCAGCTAGTGTGTACTGGCTGTCTATTACATGAAGTCTCACTAGGTAGCAGGGAAGGGATAGAAAGGAAGGAAGGAAGAAGGGATAGAAAAATACCTAAGATAATGTCCTTGCTCCCAAGGAGTTCACTGTCTAGTGGGGAAGAAAGGTAATGAGCAATTAAATGTAACTAAAGAAGGGCTGTGGTGAGGATAACCACCACACAGCCATGGATGGGGATTAACTGAGGAAATGTGAATATGTGCTATTTTAAAATATTAAGGAGTGCTGCTTTTTTATAAATATGTAAGAAAATGTCTTTATTTTTTATAAGAGCTAACATATAATACATGAAGCAAATATGGCAAAAATTAAGATGATGGGAATTTATTAAATATAATCTCTATTTTCAAATATGTTTGAAATTTTTTTTTAATTAAACATTAAAAAAATAGTAAAGTACCATAGGAAGTGTAGAGGAGCCATCGATTTTGACTAAAAGGAAAGAGGAAACTGTCAATGATGAGACCATTATGCCTGTCCTTGAAGGCTGAGTAGGATTTTGGTAAAGAGAAAAAGAAGGAGGAAAGTTGGCTGGGGGGAAAGTGAAAGAAACATGATAATAAATATCTCTCGAGACAAGATGATGCTAAATACATATGTGATATCAATCTAAACAGGGGCACACTGTTCTTCAAATCACTTGATACCACTAGTCTTCTATCCACTACCACACATTAATTCTTTTAAGATATGCAATACATATGGGAATCTTCCCTTTAAAGACAGCTCTCCTGACCAATAAAATGCTACTCTAGGAGCCCTGGGGTACCATCCGCCATGCAGTCAGGCTTCCCTGGAACACAAGGTGACTGGGGAGACATTAGCTAATTTTGCTGTCACCAAGTATATGACAGAATGAAATCTGGTCCAATACTCCAGGGCTCAAGCCATATAACAGTTTAATACATTGTGATAGTGATCCTTAGGCTAAAAAAAGAACAGAGGAGAGGACTTCCATCAGAATTACTATTTTTCATAGCAAATTGTTTTTATGTCAACAGAGCTGCTATTCCATAGCAGTTCTGGGAAAAAAGAAAAATGAGACCCTTCAGTTCTAATCTCTTGATCCTAAAAATGGTATATGAAGGAGTATGTATAGAGGGATTAGGGAACAAGTTGACAAATTTTAAAGTCATAAATCAAGTTCAAATGAAATTATTGGGAATTCTGCTTCAGGAATGAGCCTTACTATATCTTAGGGAGTTCAGCTAGTAGTGGCTTTCAGCAAAAACAACGTAACAGGGAAGATTACACAGACTCAGCTAAGTTCTCAGGGAAGCCATGAAAAAATTCTAATCCAAATGCTTTGTAACTATTAAGGTTCTAGATTTAAAACCTTGACTTTCTGCACTCCTACATGTATGTGGAAATACACTGTTAAGAAAAGTGAACCTCTCCTCTCTTTATATTCAGATGACTACATATTACTGGAGGCTTATGAAAGAGCAGAAATAAAAGACCTATCCTGTTGTGCTATTTAGTTAAACCTTTTGCCTCCATGCCTCCCATAAACAGTTTCAGCCAGCTTCTCTTCTGATTTCCTGATGTCCATTATCACCCATTTCTAGTCCCCAGACTCAAAATCCAGCTTAGGTATATCTTTAGCACTTTCTTTCCTAGACCCTGGTACCCATTTCACTATAGGAATGGGCCCCTGCTAGAACCATGTCTAACCTCTGGCCTCTGACGAATATACCAGAGGAGCAGCCTAGCGTATTTGAAAAGATGCAAACTTGTTGGATGACCACGGGAGAGGATTTAATGAGACACGTGGACCTTAGTTTCTTCAACTACAAAAAAATGAGAAGTTTCCTAATTTCTAAGATTCTTTCTGCCCCCAAATTCTAACACTCATGTCACTTACTTGGTCAAAACCTTTTAGTTGTCCTCTATTATCTATTGAATTAAATAGAAACCCCTGAGCCCAGGAAACAAGGACCTGGAAAATTAGGTACCAATGTGTGCCGTCACCATTTCCAGTGGCAACAAATGCAGTGCTCCTGGCCTGTGGTCTGCTCACACTGCTTTATCCACAGGTCTTCAAAGAAGCCCTGCGCCTTTGCCCACGCTCTCCCCTCCACTTGGAACACCATCTCCCCATCAATTCCAATTGGCAAAATCCCTTCCCAGTCTCAACTTGGTCATCATTTTGTTCTGGTGTTTTCTATCTCAAGTGTCTTTGTGACCCCTCTTGTTTCTATCTCAGCAAGCTGACAGCAGCTGCAATTGTTTTTTTGTCTACTACTACTACTCAGGTGCAGAGGTACAGCAGGCCTTCAGTAAGCATTAGCATACCATAAATTGATAAAAATTTTTATATAAAATTTTAAACTGTTATTATCTTAGATATTCCTAGATTTAATGATGAAGCCCTTGAGGGTGAATGTCATATATTAAGTCTCACACAAACTTAGAGCCTAAGGCACACACAAAAAATGTTTGTTGAATTAATCAACAGCAACACAGATGAATTTAAAATTATCTCTCCTTTTGTCCAGTAAAAGACAGAGAAGGGGGGCAGCTGGTTATTGGGAAACTTTTCCCACAGTAAAATTGATGAGTCTGTAATCTTTGCTGGGAAAGGCTGCTGAGTCATCTTTTTTTCTAAGAAGCATGCTGTCTGGTTCAGGTCAAAACTATTTCTGGACTAGAATAATGAAATGGACTAAGAAACAGCCTTTATGTTTAAGGCCTCTGTCCCCTCTGAGCCACTGGAAATTAACAGCCATGCCGTATGACACAGGACAGCTCATGAGAGGAGTTAGTGCATCGCTTCAGACAGAGGACCTCAGATCATAAACTGATCTCCTTCCAGAAGATTCTTCTCTGATGGCATTTCAAAAACAAGCTAACAAAGCTTCTCTCTAAGGGCCCCTCTTAACATATAAACCAATTTCTAAAGGAAACAAAAATCATAAACACATATCTTCAAGAGCCCCCTTCCATCCCTTGAATGGAGTCAGGCATGTAGGATTCAGACTTTACGAAGAAAGAAGAGAGGAAGAACAATTTCACCCAAGAGAGGTCTGAGGCCTTTCCAGTCTCTTGGGTAAAACATAATTATGGGAAGAAAAATATAATCTACTCAAGAGACATAATTACATAGTTAAGCCATAGACTCCACAGAAATATTCTAGGAACTTGAGTTCACAGGGAAAAAAAATGTTAAACACTGACTTTTCTTTCTTTTAATAATAAAAGGCACCAGTTTAAAACAGTGACAAAAAAAAGTTTGCTCTTCCAATCTCTTATGTAGTCGTTTTTTTAAAATACAATGAGATGTGTGCAAGAGAGAATTGAAGGCTTGCCTCTTTCAAAATTTAGGCTTCTAGGCTGGGTGGCTCACTTTTGTAAAGACCAAAAACTTTGTTGGCTTGTTGTTTCCAAAGGATACTTCTTCTCCTAACTCCCATTCAAATTTAACTCCCAGTAAAATTATATGAATTGGTATTTTTCAGAGCTGGAAGACAATGTGGATTTTATCAGACAAGACTCTTCATTTTAGAAAAGTAATCAATTCCCAGAAAAACAGTAGGACTTGTGTGAAGTCAGGGAACTGGACAGTGACACCAGGAGACAATCCCTTAACCTGCCTTATCCCTCTTTTTCATAAACCAGACATCCATAAAAGGAAAGAGAAAAAGAAAAGCTGGAGAAAAGAGAACAGAAAATACGTAAAAAAAAGTACAGAAGCCTACTTCAGAGATTTTCTTACACAATACTTACTTTTCCCAACTCCATTTTATCAAAACATGTGTTATTCTCCTACTAATACAGCTCAACATCTACAACTATCCTGCCTCATCTGAATCTTCATCTCTCCTTTTATTTTCTGGTAAATAAACAAAAGATCACTTTCTCCATGTCAACACTTTACTCCCCAAACTTAGTAAAACTTAAATGTTTTAGTTCTTAAAACATTTCCTTTACTTTTCTTTACTATAATGTGTTCACATACACCACAGTTTTTTGTATATCTGGCACTTACAGAGACCCACAGAGAGATGATAAGGTGTTTTTTTTTTTTTAATGGTAACATTTTTAGCAATCGAAATGGTAGCTTCCATGGTTGAACAAAAAGCATCACTGTTTATTTGCCAATGCAGCTAAACATGGATGGCATTATTCTTCAAAGAGAACAGTGACAACTGGCCTACAAACAGACTGTCACGCAATTCCTGGATCCTGGCTCAATTTCCTTAGCATGCGATCCTCTCTGTTTCTCTTTCATTTTTATGGTTTTGTGCATATGTTATGTGAGGCAGACATGGAAAAACAGGCAGAGACACAAAAACAGAGATAAAGAGAGAGTTTTACGCAAAGAGAAACACTGCACAGAAGTGTTTCAAAAGTGCAAAGGGCTCCTCTCTTGACATTCGCTGCTACAGCAGCAGAACATCATTCTCAATTTTCTCATTTCTGTAGCAGGAAGAAAATGTTACAAAGCAATAACCAAGGAAAAAGTCAGCCAGCTCCCGCAGCCTTGTCTTGCTGTGCTGAATGGCAGTGAAGATCATAGAGGAAGAAAAAAGAAAAAGACAGAAAAAAGGAGGTTGGGGGGGGAACTTCTTGCTTAAACTGGACCTAGTCCAGCTGGCAAGAAGAGGGTTTTCCTAACGCTTGCAAAACCTGATTACTTTTTAAAGAAATGAAGAAGAAGGAGAAGTAAACATAGCCATTAAAACAGATTTAAGGTACTTAGTTTTAATCTAGTCTAAGGCCTCTCCAATTGTATGCTGCTCTGTAATTCTCTGCTTGCTAGACGTTAATATGGTGCATAGGCACATGTAAGTGTCTCTAACTAGCAAATGCTGTCGGCTGAGCTCTGTGGTTACCCTCTCAGGTCAGGCATGGAAGGAACAGCAGCTTAAGCAATAATGGATGGATGTCTGTTATGTGCTATGTCTGTCAGAAGTCTGTTTTACTACATTAAAGGACTATTGTGTTTATATCTACACAACAGGTCTTAAACAGATTGTTTAAACATGATTAAACAAGAGATGTCTTTGAAATGACACCCCTAATAAAATTCAGATGGGTATGGAACTGAAAAATGCAGTCAACAATATTAAAAAAAAAATCATTTCTCTCTAAGCTGCAAGGGTAACTTGATATAAACTCCAAAATAAAACAGTTTTTACAAGTTAAACTCAAAGGATTACCTCATATATCAGCACCTTTTTCCAATGGAATAGCATTTATCTACCTATCCATCTAGCCTTCCTTAATGCTGTTGCACAATTTACACCTAGTCTTGATAGACAGATAATTGCTTTATTCAGTCATGTGTAATGAAGGGAGTCTATTGTGTTAATCCCGGTATTCTTATCTTCTGTGAACTCTGAATAAGGAACTGAAAACTACATCTTCATTCCAAAACTACTGGAGTTAACTCATACTCAGGTCTGCTAAAGTGTTCTTACATTCCACTCTGTCACTAAAGGTGCCAAGTATTTTGAGTAGGATCAAGTTATTGTTATATAAAAGGGAATCTAAAGTCGTGTTAAATGGAGTAAGAAGATAGCAAGTTCTGTCCTTTTTTCAAGACACAACAGATTAGAAAAGTGCATTATTTTCAAGCCAAAGGAAGTTTGGTTGGTGTGGGTTAACAGTTTTTAAAAACCTTTAAGTGATTAAAATTAAAACCTTTTTGTTTTTCAAAACCAAGTATAGTATTGTTTTGCAATTTCTGTCTACTGGTTTCATGCTAAATTACTTAGTAATGACAGTTTGGTGGAACTTCTTTTGTCCATGTGCAATGTAAAATATCGCCTTTTCCACATGCATGCACACACATACGTATGGTTATAAATTTATATTATCTCTGTTACATGCATACATTTTTATGCACAGAGAGGGAGTCCAGTCAAAGGAACAGTGATACTATCCATGTCTCTTTCCAGGTAATTAGGGATGCTGTCCTCTCAAGATCCAAATGCTTAATACTCTATTTGCACTGTGACACCAAAAACCCTTCTGATTGCTAATATGAATATCCTTGCAATATGAAGTTCTCATCCCTCAGCCTAAGCAGATACTTTTTTTTTTTCTTTTTCCAAAATGGCACATGTTCAAAAGTCTATAAAACTCACTGGAAAAGAGGTAATGCAATCTGAAAAAGTGGGATGATCACTGAAAGAACAACATGATTTAATTCTTTCTCTTCTAGGTCTTATCTCTTTCATGGACCTTTCATTGAGAATGTTCTCAGAAATCATATTCTTTCTGCTCAGAAAATAGGCTCATCCCAAGAATTGACTGGCCTAAATTAGGTTCACCAAATCCTAATAGCCCTTAAGATTCAACAGTATAATTCTGGCCTATGGAACTGATGATTGCCTGAAATGTAGCAAGAAAGAAAACGTGCCTGAAAGGAGACATGGGCTCTGTCACTAATGGCAAGTCATAAGCTTTTCAGGTACACAATTTTCTCATCTGTAAAATAACAAGACTACCTAACTTCCAATTACATATGGATTCCTCACCCATCACAATGGATTACACAAGCACACACATACACATTCTCTCTCTTATACACATTTAGTGAACTTAATGGAATAGTTAAAAGACCAAGGCAGTGTCCAACTAAGAAATTTAGAATCCCGTATCTAATTTGGGCCTGGTGACACAGGATCAGGAAAACTTGGGAGTGTATTCCTAGTTTTGCTGCTAACTTGGTTATGAGACTGTACACAAATAACCTATCCTCTCTATGACTCAACTTCCTCCTCTGACTCAACTTCCTCACCTGTCAAATGAGGATCAAAGTCTTTGAGTCACAGGGATGAAATGTAATAGAGGTGAAAATGTTCTATACAGGTAAAACCACTATGCAAATATAACGTTAATTTACCAATTAAAATTTCCTAAGCACTTATTATGTACCATGAACTATGCTAAACAAATAATTGCAGCAGTGTGATAAATAGCTTAATCGAGGTATAAACAGGCAACTAAAGGTGAAGAAAGATTAAATACAGAACTTACAAGAGCATTCAGGAAGGGCTCCCAGAGGAGATGACATTTGAGGAAAATTAAAGAATGAGTAGAATTTAGTCAAGCAAATTTAGAAGAAAATCATAATCCAACCAGAAGGAACAGCAGGTGCAAAGGCACAGAGATAAGAAAGTATAGAGTGAAGCAATTTTGCCTGGCTGGAGCCCAGCCACAAGGCTGTGGGTGGAAGGCAGCTGGTGAATCAGATGTTAAAAGGCCTTATCACTACACCACAAAGTCTGCACTTCATCCTGCAAATAACAGGGAGCCACTAAAGTATTTTAAGCAAGGAGGTACCATGAGTTGGTTTACAGTTTAGGAAGACCATTTTGCTTATGGGGGAAGACAAATGAGAAGGGAGTGCAGTCAGAGACATAAAACCAGTTAGAAAATTATTTTTATAGTATAGGTCAGGAGATAAATACTGAGAGAGTGAAGTAAGTGAAAGCATTGCTGACAGTTATGACAGAATGCATTTGAGACATAGTATAGAGATATACACAACATAGGGTGGAATAAATTAGATGTAAGATGTAAAACAGTGAGGGTGAGTCTCAGCTTTCTGATCTGGTCAATTGGGTGAACCATGGGATACTCAAAACTGGGAAACTAGAGAAGGTTCAAGTTTGGGCAGAGGTTTTGAAGTACTCCTGGGACATATTCAGGTGCAGACACTCAGGAAGCAAACTAGAAACATAAGTCTGAACATGAGAAGAGGCTGGAGATATATTCTCAATAGTCACAGGAACACGAAACTAATGGTATAAATGGGGATTCTCCAAGAATAGGTACAGAATGAGTGCAGAAAAGTATCTAAAAGAGAACCTTAAGAAGCACAAACATTTAAGGAGCAAGAAAAGGAGCCAGGAAAGAAATCTAGAAAAAAGGATAAGAAACAGCTGGTGATGAAGACAACCCTGGAGAAGCACTGAAACAGTCTCAATCTGCTCTTCCAGTTTTTGTGGCCCAAGAGAGCTTAGCAAAAGTCAAGGACACAAAGTTAATTTGGCCACAACAATAAAGATATTCCATTCCAGTAATTCCATACACATTCCCCAAGTGACCTCATCAACACCAACGGCTTCAAGGTCCTGTGACTAACAAAAATGCATCTCTAGTAGCTCCTGAACTTCAGACTCATATTTCTGTTTCCTGGACATCTATGTATAAGAATACATCTAATTGTGGTTATAAGCATGCAAAGTGTCTTTGGAGTTTGATCTTGGTCATGTTATTTTAAACAAATGGGAGAAGTACCTTGCATAAAAGCCCTCCCAAATGCATAACAATCAACCCTTCCCAGGAAGTCACAAGTCAGACTGTGGCTCTGTATCTATCACTTGCACAGGTCATGGAGTAAGCAAAATGTGTTCTGGTCTAAATATTACATTGGAAATGCCAACATTAAGAGTCAGCACCAAAGATGAGGGAGAGAAAAAGGAAACATGAAGCGACAGCAAATATCTCTGAGGTTAACAATCCTCCCTAGCATATCTTCTCGGCAAGGTTCCTCCCCAAAGTTTCCCTGAATCTCATAGAGCAGTATATCTGACCACTTCTTATCCTACCATTTGCCACTCCAATAAGTTTAAGAGATACATGGAAACAAAATAGAATACACTCAATCCCCTCTTCCCCCTCTCCCCTTTTGCATTCTCACTGTAATTGTCTATCAGAAAGCAACAAACTCTAAACCATGTACATGAAGATGGAAGAAAAGAATACACCTGTTATGAATAGAAGTATGGTAGGGATCCAATGAAAATAGTATGAATGATAGCATTTATAGAGTTACAGACTTAACTAATAAACACATAGAAAGGACTTAGAAAATAAAGTTTGAGCTACCAAACTGGCTTAAAAATTTTTAGACTTGGCCCGGTGCCTGTAGCTGGTACCTGTAGTGAGTAGTCACCAGCCACATACACGGAGGCTGGCATGTTCGAGCCCAGCCCGGGCCAGCTAAAACAACAATGACAACTCCAACAACAAAATAGCCAAGCATTGTGGCATGCACCTGTAGTCCCAGCTACTTGGGAGGCTGATGCAAGAGAATCACTTAAGCCCAAGAGTTTGAGGTTGCTGTGAGCCATGAGGCCACAGCACACTACAAAGGACGACATAGTGAGACTCTGTTTCAAAAAAAACAAAACAAAACAACAACAACATAAAGAAAATTTAGACTTCCTGTTTTCCCTTTAAATGAAATCTGAGCACCAGAGGTTGCTAAAATTTAGAGCAATTTACAATGTCCCTCTGAAAAACATGATTATTACCTCTGCTGATTTTATAATGGGCTTTCTATTAATTCAAATATAGGCCCTAGGCTGGTCTATAATTTTATGTACTATTTCACAGTATAAATTTTCATTTCTTAACACTAATATGAAATAAACTTCAGTATCTATTAAAAAGATTGATTCGGGGCGGAGCCTGTGGCTCAGTCGGTAAGGCGCCGGCCCCATATACCGAGGGTGGCGGGTTCAGGCCTGGCCCTGGCTGAACTGCAACCAAAAAATAGCCGGCGTTGTGGTGGGTGCCTGTAGTCCCAGCTACTCGGGGGGCTGAGGCAAGAGAATCGCTTAAGCCCAGGAGCTGGAGGTTGCTGTGAGCTGTGTGATGCCATGGCACTCTACCGAGGGCCATAAAGTGAAACTCTGTCTCTATAAAAAAAAAAAAAAAAAGATTGATTCGACTGCCTGATCTACTCTTTTGAAATGAATTACATTCAATTGAATTTCTACAATGTGCAAGGCATTATCACATTCATACTGGGTGCAGCTCTAGTGGGGGTTTGTGACCCTGAATGTTGAATAGGCCCAAGATTAATAGGAAAAAGAGCAGCTGATCGTTGAGGTAGAAGGAACCACCTAGACCAAAGTACTAAAGCACACAACAGTCTATCTCCATACCATAAATTCCATCAGTAGACTCAGAAGTAGAGCCAGGGACAAGATGGAGGGCTTTTTTTTTCCGTTGTAAAAGTAAAAGACACACAGTGTTAGTCTTCTAAAAGTCACCATCTACTTAGCTAGAATTTGATATCCAAGAATTTCTGCCAATAAACCTAATTAGATATCTTTAAGATTCAGCTCAAATGCCTTGACTTCAATAAAACCTTCCATTTATCTCTCAATAGAAGTAAAACTGCCTCTGAACTTCTATATCACTTCAGTTGCCACTTTCTTGTGTCCTTTCTTGTTTTCTGTCACTTTCTGTCACACAGTCACAGTCACGAATATCCATGCCTTGTCTCCTACATTAGAGTAAGCTTATTTCTGGACCACATGATGGGTCATAGATGACTAAGTCATCTCTCAATTCCCATGGTCCTTTTTAAAGTGAATGAAGTAGGTACCCAATAAGTGTTGTTGAAAAAATAAATGAATTCAGAACGTGAGTCAGTGACTGAAGGATCTATATGCTAGCAACCATTATGCCCAGCAAAAAATAGTTCTCACTACAAAAACACCTATGGCAATAGAAAAAGCCTTTTCAACGATTCACGGTCAGATTTTCTGGCCTCTAGGAAAGGAAATGAAAAGCTGGACTTGCTGTCTATTAAGTATTCTTTGAGATTGTGACACTTAAAGAAACATTTCCACTTCCTAGCATTACAAACAGCCAGACTTAAGCTCTACAGATGCTGATAAAATTCCAGCCTTATTAACAGACATGAGCAAATATCAATGGTTTGCTTATATTCCTTCCACAGCAAAGACTAAACAGGAAGACTGCCTATGCCCTCAAAAAAGATGAAATCCACAATGATTCATAACAATGTACACATTATAGTAGGTACTTAAATATATATATATATAACATAAAAATATTGTGGGTGTTTTTATTATATTTTCCTTAGTTTGTTCCCCATAGCAGTTATACAAACTGCACTCTTACTTGTTTTATCTCTTATTCCGATATATCCAGCTCTAGGGGCACCCTAGCATATAACAATTAGTTCAGAGGAAAATTTTATAGCCACTGATGCTGGGCAAATGAGAAAAAAAGCCATATGAATCTGCAGTAAAGGCTGGAACACACAGAATGCAATTATCCTGACCGTAAGATGTGTTTTCAGTCGCATTTCACTGGATTAAAGGTAATTTTTCTTTTCTTTTAAAAACAAAATCCTTAGGCCCGGACAATAATTCAAACATTTATACCTGGAGTGGCTGCACTTCTGCAGCTCAACCTGCTTCTTCCCAAGGACCTTATACCTGGTGACCACAGTGGCATTTGTGAAAATGGAAAGAAAACATCTGACTTTCACAACTACACCCAAGGAAGAAAACTTGATGTTCATTTTCACACATATGTGACTCCTTTCAAGAACTCCTGACTCAAAATTTCAGAGGGAAGTGGCCCTGTAATAACATCTCTTCTGAGAATAGTGCCATATGGTTTTAACAGAGGTTTATTTCCTGAACCCAAAGAGGGCTGCTGATTCTCAATCCAAGGAAAATAATTATGCAGACAATTTCACTCTATTACTTTCAGTGAAACCCATTCTGTGTGGTCCACACATGCCCGCTGACACCTTCAAAGAGACATTAAGCCATTTTTATGTACTGTACTCTTAATGGGTGGAATGAAAGGTAAATTTCCTTGAAGATTAGCACCTGTCGTCATGCATAAGACGCTGTCATCCCCCACCTTTGACTACCAAATGTTAATTATCTGAATGGGTCAAAGAAAAGGAAAGAGATGAACAGGACTTCCAAGTTAAATAACATCTAATTATCCATTAGATATAAAAGCAAATATACACACACACAAATACACACACACACACACACACACACACACACACACACGATGCACCAAGAACCAGAAATACTACATCTCCCAAAGTAAACATCACTGCTGGGAAATTACTTCAGATACAATGGTCAAGTGGGAGGACTGAGGGAGGGTGGGGCTGGGGGGTTGAGAATAGGGAACCACTCCTTTGTGTAAATTGTAGCAACATTCAACTGTTAACCTTAAAATAATCAAGAGAATAGGAAAATAAAATCCCTTCAGTGCAAAGGCTGAGCAACACAAGTGCTGTAAAAATAAATATTTAACCCAAAGAATACAACTATTAAATAGTTCTTTCAAAGACCACCCTTTAAGCCTAAGAATATTCCCTCAAGAACAGAATATGCTAACCTATACTAGGTTGCCCCTGAATCTGAATTTTATTACAGCAGCCGGCTATGAAATGAACTTCCATTCAGACTACTAAAGATCATTGGGTTTGAAAATGAACCAGTGAAAACTTCATTTTGCTAACATGCTTGGTGTGTTGCAAAAAAAGATCCTCTTTTCCTCCCATAAGATCTTTCTCTTCCAATACCTACAGACATTTTTTATATCAGTACAGAAATAACAAAAAAAGGTAAAGTTTCTCTATTATGTCCACAGGAGTTTCACTAAATTGAACCAAAAACTACAAATATTTTCTGAAAGAGAGGCAGAGACAAAGACTATAAAGGAAAGCAGTGTCCAGGCCCACAAGGTCAGAACAGGAACCAGATACAAGCCAGCACAGTGTTACCACAAGGCAGGTCCAAAGGCTCTTGCAGGACTGTTTTCTTTAGACTGCCTGAAAGTCTTGCCAAGAAACAGATGGATGCTGCTGAAAGAATATCTTCCACAGCTGGGCATCTGGGTTGTGTGACAGACAGCCCTGCTCCTGTGTGTGTGTGGCCTGTAGAACGTATCGAAAGCCTACGAAGGAATACTTGGCAAAATGGGACAAAAGCTAAGGATATTCTTTTTGTGGGGAGAAGGGAACAGAATTTCAAAATCATACACATCTGATTGAAATTCTGCTTTTGTTAAATTTTGTTTCTCATTTTTGCTGTTTCTGATGTCTACTTACTGATTGGGTAGAGAAAGTTGTCTGCTCACTTTCGTTTCTGGTAATATTAACATCTAGTTTTTGTACCAGCCAACGCTAAGGCTTTTTTTTTTTTTTTTAAACCATCCAAGGCAATATTTTAATGAAAAAAAATCTTGAAATTTCTTAAAAATAGAAACAACTGGATATGGCCTAGTCATGCATGAGAACTATGCTGCCAAACAAGTTTTGAATGAATTTTCTTAAATTAAAAAAAAAAAAATTACTTACCTTCATTTATCAGATTTATTTTCTTAAAACGCTAACAGTATCAAAGTTTAACTTCAATAGCATACTGGCTAAAACAATAAAACAATAACACCACTCTATTAAAGAAAGAAGAGCAGTCACTACTGTGTGTCTTGAAAGTAAAAAATCAGAGCTCAATAGAAAGAAGGAAGGTAAGCCAGGAAAATTAGCTGACAGAAAAGATCTAGTTTCTAATTTTAATGGAATGATAGGACACCATCTTCTTCACTATTCTATTTAATTTAACTAGCTTTGAAGATTCCCAGGGTGAGAAATGTTCTGTACTACACACACAAAACTCTTGCTTTTGAGGAATTTAAAAACTACTCGAGTCTCTGTTTTAAATCCATAAATGTTACCCAAATACTAGAACTCTGTAAGGAAGCCACAGACACTTCTTACAACCAAGAACTCCTTTGTTCTAGACTTGTTTTTTTTTCCTAGACCTGGTTTTTGATGTAACAGATCTGGTGAAACCAATGAAGCACTTTTGCTAAAAAGAATAGGAAGAAATGTAATAGTAACTCCCACCCCTGTTCCCAACTCCCAAATGTCCATGTCCCCAGATGGTTCCTAAGCTGGTTTTCTTTCATCTTTGCCTCTAACTGGCTAAACTAAAACTATGCTATTATGACCACCACAGTACCATTATTATGTAAGATTTTGTTAAATCTCAAATTTTTGAACTTTAATGTGCAAAGTCCACAAAAATTTCCCTGAGCCAAGATGGTAGAGGGAATAGGTTAAAATGAATCAGTTTAATTTCTATGGAAATTATTTTCCCTTTCCAAAAGTCATAGGACCTGACAGTCTTGAGCTAACAAATATAAAAGCAGTAGAGTTTGGGGCACGACTTCAAAGAGATATTACAAAGGGAAACAAGCCTGGAAGTGAGACATTTTAATGTCTAACCATAGTGCTACAGAAGGCGCAGTTTCTGAGCCCGAAGAGAGAAAAAAGCTCAGAGAAGTATTTTGCGTACCAAAGAAATGACAATATGATTAAAGGACAATCTTGGACTCAAACAGAGTCCAGGTTGCTTCTCTTGAGTATCAAGGTCCACAATGACCTCATGACCAAAATCTGTGGTACTTTTGTCTGTATCACTCATGTGACATTTATCATATATTTCTTTGTAATTTCCTCTGGAAGATATTTCTAAACTTCCCAGCCCTACGTAAACATTTTGGAGGCAGAATACATTTTTATATTCTGTGTGTCTCTCAAACTACAAGAAGAGCTGGTTTTTAATTGACTGAGTCATCCAAAGTCTGGGCTTTTTTTTTTTTTCTATCAAGCTGTGGTCTGGGCAAGGCTCAAATGCATCAGGCAAGAGATGGAAAGAAAGTAATGAAAATTAATCATGTCATTTGACCATATCATTTTCTTGGATCGCTTTACATGGTCTCTACATTCAAAGACAAATACATCCTACTTCAGAAAACAATTCTAAACAAAAAGCTGTTAAGTTTCTCATCCTCCTAAACAGTAACAATACTTTTGTTGATTAGCACTATGGTTTGACTAATTCATCAATATATGAAAACACAACCATGAAAACTACACATGAAAACTACACAATCCAGAGTGCTGCAGTTGGATTGACAGAAAAAATAATATCTACTTTTCCAGTGGCAATGGTGGTGCGCAGTAGCTTAAATGTGTTTTTCATTGTCGAGGAGGTCTGATTTCTTTCATACGGATATTGTTAGGAGGCTGAGGATTGGTGATGGAGTTAAGATGACAGAAAATAAAGCCATGGCAGGAAAGACTGTACGAATGCTTCATGCTCCTCCAGTTAAGAGATGAAAGGTGGGTGGAGTAAGCACTGGGCTTTCCTATTTCCTAGCTCATGTCATTGGAGAGGGAGGCTCAAAAAAGTTGAAAGCTTTCAGTTGTTGGAAATCTTGCTTACTCTTTAGAATGCTTACTCTTTAGGAGATCTTGAAGGAATTACCCAGAGTGGTTTTGAGGTTTTGAGTAAAGGGAGAAAACAGGAAAATTGCAAGGGCATCCTGATTGACTTCAAAGTTGATTTTATCTGTGCAGTTCAAGAAGTGAATGAAAAAGAGGCACTTAATCCACATTTTTTCTACAATGTTTGAATGCTGATTTAATTGTGCTCCACATTATTACTATGGGTAGAGAATTATCTTATAAATTTAATAATAATTCCAATAAATGCATATTTAAAAATGTATGTGCAGACCAAACCACTGGTCTACAGAATCTTTAAGTGTTTTTCTGATGTTAATTGGTATTATGTACTAGTAGAAGTTTATGACAAAGATAAAATGTATATATAGAAACAAAAATAAATTTTAAACATTAAAATCGAAACTGATCTTTCCTTCTGTTTTTCTCTACAAATATTCTTTTAAAATTATCCATTCATGGGCGGCGCCTGTGGCTCAGTGAGTAGGGCGCCAGCCCCATATGCCGAGGGTGGCGGGTTCAAACCCAGCCCCGGCCAAACTGCAACCAAAAAATAGCCGGGCGTTGTGGCGGGCGCCTGTGGTCCCAGCTGCTCGGGAGGCTGAGGCAAGAGAATCGCGTAAGCCCAAGAGTTAAGAGGTTGCTGTGAGCCGTGTGACGCCACGGCACTCTGCCCGAGGGCGGTACAGTGAGACTCTGTCTCTACAAAAAAATAAAATAAAATTATCCATTCATTTACCTTACGAACATTCATTTGGTACCTACGATGTACAAGGCCTTCTGCTAGAAATGCTGAGAATATAACCTCTTAGAACACGTAAGTATTCACACAGAGTCTATATCCTCAAGGGCTTTACGAACTGCTACGTAAGATAGTAGCTATAAAGCAATAACTAACACAAAGCAATGTTTTCAAACCCGTAAGGTGTTGCAGTCAGAGTGGGGCAAGATTTTAGACTGACAGACTTCACTCCTGAAGGACGGGGTATATACCACGTAAGTTAGAGAGATAAAGTTTCAAAAGGGTAAGATTTCAAAAGGTGGAAATGAAAGAAGCATATTCAAAGCAAAAGGCACAGCGTGAAGAGATGTGCAAATGGGAGAGGACAAGGCATGTTCAGTAACAGTGAGTACAGTCTGGCGAGACCATTGGTGCTCAGCAGTTAGTACAAACCCTGGGGTGTTCTGGAAATTTGTGGAAGCAGTTTGGTTGTCACATTATTGGAGGTGCACAGCTGGAATCTGGTGGGCAGAAGCTAAGGATGCTAGTCTATCCTGCAATACACAGGACAGTCCTACAGAATGAAAAGTTTTCCACATTCCTCACAGCTTTTAGAAAACACATCAGATATTTCAAGTAGGTGAGAAAATCTGGTTATAATTACCTGAGCCTAGAACCTAATTCTACTTAAATATAAAGGTTTTGTTTTTTTTTTTCTCCTACTGCTTTCCTATTACACTGGATTTTCTAGGAATAAAACTATCTAGAAAACAAGAGGAACTTTAGCAAGAGCTGCTGTACATTTCAGAAAATCTTCCCCAATATCATGTCACTCTTGGTGTCTGGACTACAATGTACACCTGGATGGATCTCAATGTGTACTTGTCACATTCAAGGTGGCTCTATGCATATGCAAGCTGCTGCCTAGCTCATCATGTTTTAGAGCACATTCTTCTCTAAATGCTTAGATATTAAAATATGTAAATATAAGCTTGTTTTAAATTAAGTTCCTTTTCTTTTACACTAGAGTTAAAGCAGTATAGCAATCCAATCTCTTGGATATCGTATGGATAAAGAAAACTGATGGGTTTCATTTCAGTATAATAAAGGGAAATTATTGAGTATGTGCTAGAAAAAGGAGGCGTTGGCTCTAATAAATTTGAGAACTACTAGAGTAGAATGTGTATAAGAAAGTGATTGGAGATGTAAAGATAAGATGGGGCCAAGTTATTTTAGGCATGAGGAAATGACCCAGAAGCCTGTAATTGATTGGGTAACATGCAGGGGACCCTTGAGGGTTTCACAACATGAAGCTTTCTGTTGACTTGATCAAAGCTGAGCCTTAGGAAGACTGAGTTGCAGCACTGGGGAAACAGGCTAGTGGCTGGAACAATAGTAATCCTGGCTTATCAACTCAATTCCCTATATTAAGGGAAGAAGTGGATAGCTTTTATAGAGATGTTATTTCAGGATCAAAAGGATTTTGCAGCACTAGTTTTTGGAATAAAAGAGGTAACATTGAAGACAGAATGAAAAATAAAAATATGAGAGTTGTTCATGAAACTGAGGCAACTGACTACTCATGTGATAGTGCCTTAGATGAGCAAGCAGGAAATAGGGAGAAAGAACAGCCAAGTTCAGAACTTTGGGTGATGTCCATTAGTAGGTATCTAAAAAATACCACAAAAGAAACAGGAGCAGTCAGGCAGGCAAGAGGCAATTAGATATGATATGGCAGAAACCAGGAATGGAGACAGAGGAGGCAATCAACAGGGTACATGCTACAGAGGGGAGCATGGGACTGAGAGAAAGTCTGCCAGAATCAGGCATGGACCATTGCTAGCAAACTTTAAGATTACACAGTCTCGGAGAAGCCACAGGAGCGGAAGCCAGACTGCAGGAGGCTAGGAGTAGGCGATGAGGAAGTGGAGGCAACAAGTCTAAGTGACTCTTTTGAGAAGTTTGGTGGTTAGAAAGAAGAGAAATAAAATATCAGCTCAAGGGAATAATAAAGAAAAGGGCATTTTAGGACAGTAAATCTGACCAAATACAGCTAAAAAAAATGCATGAATTGTCTACCAGTTTGCTTATCTATGGGATAAACGCATAGAACTTAAGCGGCCTTTGTTATAACTCTAAGATTCTATAACAAGGTGCTCAAGCATACAAATTATATTGGTTAATGAATAAAGAATTCCTCACAAAAATCTGTTTGGCGGAAACACAATTCATTTCTCCACAAGATAGAAAGAGGGAAAAAGTTAAATTGTGTGTTCCTACTAGACTCCTAAAAATCACCAAAAAACTGTAATTCTTGAATAGCTCACGGAGGCCACCTGCGAAGAGATGCCAGTGTGGGTTGGCTGCTCTTTCTGAAGACCTGAAAGACCACTGCACAATCAGAGTGAGACAAACACTGCAGCCTGGCAGAGGCTCAGGCTAGGACATCAATGCCGAATTCCAATTCCAGTTCTGCAGCTCACTGGGTTTGAAGACTGGGACACACATTACTTAAATTCGTCAAGCTTTTTTTCCTTCACATTTAAATTAAGATCACACTAGTACCTACCTCATACAGTTATCACAAATATTACATAATATTAGGAATTATTGTTGGTTATCTTAATATCTCAAGACTTGAGCTGCTGCTGCTAATAAATAGGTAAGGAACTGAGACACAGAATAATGAAATGTTTTTCACAAGTCCCTGCAGATAAGAGAATAGAAGGTAGGTTTCTAAACTAACAACATATGACCGTATCAACTAGACGAGGATGCTTTTTTATTAATTTAATGGTTTACACTAGCTCAGAACAATTAATTGTTAATATTTATTATACAAGGCAAATGTGGTTCTAAAATTAACAGTCCTTTGAGGATAGGATTCTTATGAGCAATAACATTTATCCATTGCTGAACATCTCTATAATATCATATAATTAAAAATGAAAAAGATTAATATTTCAGAAGAATGAGCCAAAAGTTATTATGTTTCCATTCCACTGCCCTTAGACGGTTTTGCTGAGCAATGTCTGTGAAAGATCCTGTGGGATTATAATGAGAACTTGGGGTTTTCAGAGTATCTATGGAATGCCCACAAGAAACGGCTTGGGCAAGGAGTATAAATATGTCACAAAGCAGGTAACCTTGTTTCAGAAGCATACTGCTCTCCCCAGAGACACTGAGTTAATTACAAGGAGCTAGCATAGAGACAAAAGAAAGACAGTCACATGTAAACTCTGAAGCATTTCTCCAGCTCACAAACATTTATCTTGTAAGGCCCAAAAGATGACAAATCTTTTGGACTCAAGAAACAGCATTACTCCCTTTAAAGTTTCCTTGTGTTTGGAAGTAGTGAAATAGCCATGTACAGACAAGTGTTCCAGATATTTGAGAGGCTGCCATGATCCCACTGTGCAGTGAGAGATATTGTGATTCACACCCCAAAGAAGCTTTGTCCAGACAACTTAAAAGACCATATGGGAATATTCTTTAGGGTAAAATGAGAAAAGTGAATAAACAGGCTAGATAGCTGCTCAATCATGTACAGATTCTGAAGGAAAAAATTCCTCCATTTCTTGTAAGAAAATAAGTATTGGATCATGCTTCGATATTGTCCTAAACTGTTTTGTCCAGCTCTGTGGGGAACAAAGTAAAGCACACAATTAATAACCTGGTTTAAAGCAGCTCACGCTACCCAAGAGCCACTGCAGATACAGCTTTAGAATGCTGACACTTATCAAAATGAAATAAAGGATTTGTATTTCATTGTACATTTCTCTCATTTCATCACCCTAGTCCAGAGTAAAGTGGAAAAAATGTTTATATTAGGGTACTCCTTGGGTTTATCAATCATTTAACAGTTTGCTTATTCATTCAAAAACCTTACTGTTAACTACCACCTGACAGGTACTAAGCTGGGACCTTGTACATTAGGGTGAAAAGACATAGTCTCTGATACAGAGAGAACCTATAAATGATCATTTAGGAGCCAAACTACCTCTGCTGTTGTAAACATTTTTCTAATTTAGAACATAATCCACAATGAGTTGAACTCATTATGTAGTCTTAACCCACAAAGATAAAAACATTGCCACTAATTTGTGTACGTCTAGGATAAAGTGAAGATCGAGATGCAAATATTTCACTGCACTGTCTAAACACAATATGATCCAGCTTGAGAAGAATCACAAATAAACTGACATACCCTATGAGAAACCCACAGCTAATATTATGCTGAATGGGGAAAAGTTGAAAATATTCTCCCTAAGAACTGAAACAAGACCAGGGTGCCCACTGGCACCATTTCTAGTCAACCTAGTGCTGGAAGTCCTAGCCAGAACAATCAGGCCACAGAAAGAAATAAAGGGTATCCAAATGGGGACAAAGAGAAGGTCAAACTATTGCTTTTGGCTGAAGATACGATCTTGTATCTAAGACTCCAGCAAGAGACTCCTGAAATTGATAAACGAATTTAGTGAAATCTCAGGTTATAAAATCAATGTACACAAATCAGTAGCATTTCTATACACCAATAATAGTCAAGTTGAGAGTCAAATCTAAGATTCAATACCATTCACAACAGCTACAAAGAAAACAAAATACCCATGACTATACTTAACCAAGAAGATCAAAGATTTCTACAAGGAGAACTATGAAACACTGAGAAAGTAATTACAGATGACACAAACAAATGGAAAAACATATCATGCTCATAGATCAGTAGAATCAACATTGTTAAAATGTCATACTACCTAAAAAGATTATAGATTCAATGCAATCCCATCAAAAAATCAACATCATGTTTCACAGATCTAGAGAAATTAATTCTACTTTGTCTGGAACTAGAAAAGCAATCTAAGCAAAAAGAACAAAGCTGGAGGCATCACCAGACTTCAAACTATACTACAAGGCAACAGTAACCAAAACAGCAGTATATTTTGTACGAATATAGTGACACAGACCAATGGAACAGAACAGAGAACCCAGTTATAAAACCATCCAGTTACAGCCAACTGACCTTTGACAAAGCAGACAACACACGCTGGGGAAATGAAGCCCTGTTCAATAAACGGTGCTGGGAAAACTGGAGAGCCATATGCAAAAGAATGAAACAGGACCACTATCTCTCAACACTCACAAAAACTAATTCAAGATAGATAGAAGACTTAATATAAGGTATGAAACTATAAGAATTCTAGAGAAAAATGTAGGAAAAACTCTTCCATAGATATTAGCCCAGGCATAAGAATTTATGACTAAGATCCCAATGAAAATAACAGTTAATAACAATAATTTTATCAAGTCTCATTTATTTATTCTTGTTGTTACTGTTACAACACAGCTTTCCTCCTGCACAGCTTAGGAAACAATCAACAGAGGAAACAGACAACCTACACAATAGGAAAAAATATTCACAAGTTATACATCCAATCAATGGCTAATATCTAGAATCTACAAAGAACTCAAGCAAATCAGCAAGGAAAAAAACAAACGACCCCATTAAAAAGTGGGCAAAAGACATGAACAGAAGCTTTTCACAAGAAGGTAGTCAAATAGTCAATGAACATACGAAAAAATGTTCAACGTCACTAATCATCAGGGAAATGCAAATTAAAACCACAATGAGCTATCACCTTGCCCCTGTTAGAATGGCTTTTATTAAAACATCTAAAAAAGAACAGAGGATGGCATGGGTGCAGAGAAAAAAAATGCTTATACACTCTTCGTGGAACTGCAAATTAGTACGACCTCTACAGAAATCAGTGTAAAGATTCATCAAAGATCTAAAAGTAAACCTATTCTTCTAACCAGCAATTCCTTTTACTGGGTTTTCCACCCAAAGGATAAAAAGTCATTTTGTCAAAAAGATACTTGAACTCAAATGTTTATTGCAGCATAATTCACAATTACAAAGATGTGAAATCAACTCAAGTGCCCATCAATTCATGAGTGGATTAACAAAATATGGTCTAAGTATACAATGGAGTACTACTCAGCCATGAAAAGGATGAATTAATACCTTTTGCAACAATTTGGATGGAACTAGAGACCATTATCCTAAGTAAATGTTACAAAAATGGAAAAACAAACACCATTCACGATTAAACTGGAACCAACTGTTGAACACACATATGCACAGAGGAATATAAAACTTAGGGGAAATGAAGCAGATGGAGGGATGAGGAGAGGGGCAAAAACCTACCTAATGGGTTCAATGAACAACTGTGACTCAAGCATTATGAAAGCACTTCATGTAAACAAAAATATTTTTACCCCCTTAATACATAGAAATTCAAAAGAGAGAGAAAGAGAAAGAGAGAGAGAAAGATTTCCTCTTCTTTCCAAGGAAAGGTATTCTATGAGGGAAAAGGAGCAGAAGTAAGAGGAGGGAGAATTAACATTTTATTAAAGAGCCTTTAAATACCTGAGCTTCACTGTACAGATTTCTTTCATTTACTATATGATAACTTATGCTGAAAAACCATCTGTTTTAATTCTACTGGCAAGACAAAAGAAAAAATATATAAACCAAATGAAATAAAGATTAGTGTTGGGAAGAATCTCCCCTGCAAGAAATGAAATCTCTTTCTTTTTCTGAATAATAAGGGCATTTGAAATGCCTCAATGGTATCCTCTTTAGTATATAATCTACCGTATAGTGTTACTTTAATATTTTATGTCTTGATCAATTCACTCATTTTTTCATATGCCTGAGGACGATATAAATGCTTCCTTGTATAGGCTTTTCCTCTTGTTTCTATATGGAAAGATTTTATTTCTATTGGAGAGTAATGGTGTGTGTTTTATTTCCATTGGAAAGTATCAGTGTATGTTTTATTTCCAGTGCTTATAAGACCAAAAAAGAAAAGTGATCCAGGAATTAAACCATTTGGTAAAGACTCCTCTTTATAGACCACTGATCAATACTTGGAAAGAGAAACTGACTGTGATTGTTCTTGTTTCAGTTCAGATACTTAAGTGGCTGCTGCTCTGTGAAGCTGCCTGTGCCAATATATGCATCCTTTACACGGGGCCAGATGGGGATGATTCAGCCTCAGGCTCTGGCCAGCCAGCACTACTCTGAGGTTAAACAAGCAACTTGTTCCTTTTCTCACATCAGCAAAGAGAGACAATATTATAGCACGGCTCGCTGTGATAATTGGTGATGCCTTCCAGACATCTATGTCAAAATTCACTTGCAGCCAATGCCTACTTGCTTAAGTTTCATCTGAGTTCATATTATTTTCTCTGAAAGGGAAATGTTTACTTTTGTACACATTTTGGTTTCAACCTCCAAAACCATTGCTAGAAATTAATCTCAACCACTGAACATCTGCTTTAAAACCCAAACCCACGTCCCTCATTTTAAAAGCATCAATTACAAATACGCTGTTTTAAAATTCTATTGTGAATAGTGGCATGTCATCACACAAATCATTAAAACCAGAGTCCTAGCCCTGACAAATTATTCAAAACTATAGTTCACAAATTAGTGAGCACATATTATTTCACGCTTAAGTTAGTTTTTAGCCAACTTGAGAGTTCATTCAATCATGTATCTGTTTAGTCTTGTCTAAATCTCCAGGTACAATGTCATGTGGTCTTCTGGCCCACCCCTTCCACAGATACACATATGAGACCACCAAAGTCAAGGAAAAACCATGGCAGAACTGCCATACCCCTTTCGCTTAATGTCAAATGAATGGCAGTGGACAAGCCATCTTCTTATTACCGTGGTAAGAATCTAACCAACACTTCTCACAGGATTAGAAACAGAAACATGGGTTACTTGACATAATGATAAAAATGACTCTGTTATGAACCTCATTGTCTAAATCCTTTCAAGTATTTAAATCAATTTCCTTACTACAGACTGTCAGTAATGGAACCTTTTTTTATTTTTATGTTTTTAAATTTTTTTAATGCCTGACACTAGGCCACAAGGGAAGAAAGGTTTTTTCCCCTTTATTTTTAATCAGTGTTTCTTTGTATATTTACTTAATTAATGTCTTTTGATTATTTACTTGTTTGAGTGTCACATGAATGGGCCGGGGGGCTGGTGGGGGGGGGTCGCGAATGCTTGGATTTGACAGTATCTTTTCTCAGTCAGATAAGCCAAATCTGGTCATACGTTCTAGCTACAGCTACTTTGGCAACATTTTTAAGGCTAGTAATTTTTGTTCCCAGACCACATTTTTTAAATTTCAGGAGATTAATATTGCTAATTCATTTAACAAATATTACTAATTCATGTAGCAAACTATGTGATAAGCACAGAAGACTATACAAAATCCAGTAACATACAATCCCTCACAAAACAGAAAGAAAAGAAAAAGAAATGTAAGCCTAGTTTGGTGTCCTCCCACACATTTCCTGCCATTAAAAATGTTGTAATCTGTGCTGAGCACAGAGTTTGGGAGACTGCCCAAAGTGCTGAGAACAGCCACGGCACATAGTAGGTTCTTGATTTAGTAGGTAAATCAACAAGTGTTTACTTGTTGATTGACTGACCTTAGACTCATTTCATGAGTACTTCCCCTTCTTAAGACACCTCTTCCTTGAGCACTTTCCTTCCCCATGATGTAATACTAACTTCAATGGCATATAACATGTCCTAATGATAAGGTTCAGCCCTGATCCTCATCACACCTGGGTTGCGAAGTACCCTGACAGCTGCTTCCTTGCCTCCTGTGTTCCTGAAAGCCTATGTGTTCCTTGTTATCCTGCTTCCTCCATCAAACTAAAATGTCTCAGAAGGCCTTCTGTAGACAGAGGCAGAATTTATCTTGATCTCTGCAATTCCACATCAGGTAGAAGTCCAAAGCCCTCCCTTTCAACTATCCTGTTGAAGAACTCAGGGGTCACCCTACTGCTGAGGACCTTCAAGCAGCTTTTATGCCTTGTGTCATTAGCACAATTCTACCTATCCAACTAATTTTACTCTTCTCCCCAACATTCATCCTCTGTTCCAATCCATCCTTTCCCCCCTATTTCCTCTTCAAATTTCTTGGTCTTTCCCTTCTCTGTATCTTTAACATACACCTTCATTCCATCCAACCATTCATGTCCATTTTCTAGGAACTCAGCTTTCTTCAAGTGATCATGTCTTTCTTTTTTTTTTTTTGTGGTTTTTGGCCGGGGCTGGGTTTGAACCCACCACCTCCGGCATATGGGACCGGCGCCCTACTCCTTGAGCCACAGGCACCGCCCGATCATGTCTTTCTTTTAGGATTTCTACTACGCATGCATGATGTGATGACTTTTGCATTTATGTTGCACTTTACAAATGACAACCTTTTACTATACACTATCCCCTATAATCACCATTGTCGGTAGGTTTTACCATTTCCATTCTTCTGCTGAAAATGCCAAGGCCCTGCAGAAACAACGTGGTTTGTCCAGGGTTGCTCACTATTGATGGGTCAACTGAACAAGGGTTCCAGTTTTATAAATCAAAATCCTAATGGTCTTTCCATTATGCCACATTCCTTTTCAGTTACTGCCCCACTTCTCAGCTCCCTTTAGAGCAAATATTCTAAAAGTATGTGCACTTCTTGTTCCCACTGCCTGTCCTCTAATTCTCTTAACTTCTACCAATCTTTCGAATCTAGCCTTCTACTTAAATCTCTTTTGCCAAGATTTCCAACTGTTTTCACATGATCAAACCCAATAGCAGTTTGGGGGCAGCAGCATTTGACACAGTTGGTGACACTGTGCTTGAACAGAGTTCCTTGCTTCCTGGACACCATATTCTTTTGGGCTCGTCCTACCTCACTGGTTGCAACTGCTCAGATTTCCTCACTGGCTCCTCCTCCTAATCTCTACTTCAAATGTTGAGAATTAACCCCAGGCTCTATTCTTGGCCCCCTGTTCTATTTAAAATTATTTCTTTTAGTCCTATGGCTTTAAATACCATTCCAAACTCCAGAGGCTCAGATCCTACATGAACTGAGCCTTCCAGCACCGTACTCTGCCCCCAGCTACCTCTCTGGTCTCATCACCTACCATGTTCCCAATCACCTGCCCTGCCACAGTCACCTGCTTGCCACTCCAGAAACATGCCAAAGAGCTTAGGCTTGATATCTTTGCTCTTGACATTTTGCTCCCCGGATATTATAGATGGCTCAGTCCCTATCGAATTCATGTCTCTGCTCAAATGTCACCCCATCAGCAAGGCCCATGTGACCTACACAAAAAAGCACCCACCTTTCTCCATGATCTCTGTTCTCTTACCCTGCTTCATTTTTCTTTACAGCACTTGTCACTACCTGCATATTTGCATATTATATATTTGTTTGTTTGTCTCCATCTTCCAACAAAATTGCAAGCTCTATGAGGGAAAGAAATTCATATATTTTATTAAAGTTTGTATCTCTTACCATGTAGAAGAATGTTTGGTATGCAGTAGAGTTCAACAAATAATTGCTGAAAGAACTAACATATGGTAGCATCAAACAGTTGAATGGTGCCATCTAATTGTTTATTAATTTTAGTAACATCTCCTGAATCATGTTTTAATTCCTCAAAAACAGAGGCCAGTCATAGTGGCTCATCCCAGAACTTTGGGAGGCTGAGGCGAGAGGATCCCTTTAGGCCAGGAGGTCAAGACAAGCCTGAGCAATGTAGTAAGACCTCATTTCTACAAAAAAGTTAAAAAATTATCTGGGCATGGTGATGCATATCTGTCATCTAGCTACTTTCAAAGCTGAGACAGAAGGATTATTAGAGCCCAGGAATTTTTTGAGGTTGCAATGAGTGAGCTCTGATGACACCACTGCACTGTAGCCTAGACAACAGAATAAGACACTGTCTCAAAGAAAAAAAAGAGGATAAAAATATGTAGAACCTTGTTCCTTGTGTTCCAAATGTGTATACAGTTGGCATAATTGAAGGCACACAGTAGATGCTTAATAAAGACCATGGTTGCCTAGCTTATTTGAGCTATGTATAAAAAAGGAAGATTGGAATTTCAAGCACAATCAACAAAGTTATTTTTGGGAAATTCTATGTATGAGGATTTTTACACAGAAAATTAATTGATACAGTCCCTGCACTATGAGAAGAGATTATATAATGTACAATGTATAGGAACATGAAAAGGTATACAAATAAATATATACATGTCAAGTCACTATGGCATGAACCCACGCTGAAATAAATTCAACTGAAAGATAAAGAGTCAAGAGGGAATGTAAGATTTTAACTCAAGAAATCTACACGGAAATAACTGTGTACTATTACATACAGAAGGGAAAGGGAGAATTAACGGAGGCAGGAGGAAGAAAGCAGATGGTTCAAAGATACAGGTTACTGTCAGGTTTTAGAAAGAAAGGACACAGCAACAGTTTTTTTCCCAGAGGATGGAATATGGACCTTAAGATTTTGCAACCGTAACACCCCCCATCTCAAACTAGAAACACTAAAAAGATAGCTCTGGAATTTCAAGGTGTCAGGAAGTTCTATAATATATCCAGAGCATTCTTTTTTTTTTTTTCTGGCCAGGGCTGGGTTTGAACCCAACACCTGTGGCATATGGGGCCGGTGCCTTACTTCTTTGAGCCACAGGTGCCACCCATCCAGATCATTCTTAAAACCATTTCTTCTCTCCTGCCACAAATTACTACATACGAGTTTTATTTCAAATAAATATATGAATCTTGAAAGGGTCATTGAGATTCTGTCAGCAGTTTGTTTTTCATATATTTTAATGGAATTTTTTACACCAGAAGAAAAACAATCAACAAGTTGATTTTTTTCGTTGACAATTTATTTATGTATCAAAAAGAATGAGAAACTGAAAGAAGTTACATTTTATTTGCCAGCTAACACATTGTTGGCATTGAATAAATGTATAGTTTATCTAAGTTATCACAGTTCGTTCCTTAGTAACCCAATATTTCTTTCCAATTTTTCAGTGTTACAGAAGTGAAATACAGACTCTAGGTAGTTTCCCCAAGAATTTAAAATACTTAACATATACTCTGTATTGCATACAAGTTAGCGCTTTTCATGTTTTTAATTTCCTATCCCAGAACATATCATTGCTTTTCTTTAGATCCCATGTAGTCAGTCGAACTGTGTCTTACTGTATGCTTGGAAGCCTCCTTGTCAGAGTAACTGGGAAAATGCACTTTAGAACCTTCTCTGCACACTTTTCATGGAGCTTTTAACTGCTATGTTCACTAATTTTTTCCTCTTAGTCATGGATTCTCCTCAGCCAAGTCACCATTGTCCTGTGTTAACTCTTCTGCATCGTTCAGCCAGCATCACTATCAAACCCCCACATCACAGTTGCTGCAACTTTTCCTATACTTCACTTAGCCTCTCAACGTTAAAAGTCAAATTAGAAAGGCTGGTTTAGTTTCTACAAGCTTTGAGTAAAAAAAAAATAATAATTCAAATTACATTTCCAGGTAGACTTAGTAGCTTAAAGCAAAGCATTTGCCAAGCAAGATGTATTTTATTTTCCAGATATACTTATGAACCAATAATGTTAGCATTTTTAAGATTTTCAAAAGGTCTTCAATCTATTCTCTATCATCTGTCATGTTTCCAGAACTCCCAAAATAGGAAAAAGCATTATCTCACATTGGCTCTTTCTTCCACTTCAGCAGACACCCTATCTCCTAAGGAGATGAACCAGGTGAAGAAAAGAACTATCCACTAGTTCAGCTACCCCTGATTCGACTCACAGACTTTTTCTGCTGGGAAAAGTTAAGCACTAACTTTCCTTTCCATCCCTAGTGATGAGCAAGCTTCTGCATCAAAGAGGCAATCTTTTTTTTTCCTAGATATGTATTTCTTTCTCCACTTATTTCCATTTTGCCTTATCCTCCACCAGAACAACACAATAAAAACAACCAATACGTAACACAAAAAACTGATTTCAATGTGTTTTTTTCACTTGCACTGATTCCAGTTCCTACCTGCTTTTGCAAATACACCCCCCCACCCACACACACAAAAATGTTAATTTCTAGTTAGAGTAATCTGAAATTATTTTGGCTGTCATAACTTAGTTCACATCTTCCTTTACATTTTCGGTTTCCTTTACATCATCTTGAATTTGGTTTGAGTCAGATGAAGCCAAACTTAAATATGAAATATTCGATAGAAATGTGTGATTCTGTCCAAGCTCCATGACTTCCCCAGCCTTCTTTCTCACTTGTAAAATGGCATCTCCTTTACCAACAAGGCCATTGTGAAGTCATCAATGCTAAGGCAAACTTTGTATGCTACACAGATATAGAATACACTATTTCCTTCAAAGGCCAGGCCACAGACCAGCCTGAACTAAAGCACATAAGGACCACTCCACAGGATAACATTTAAAGATGAACCTTGAAGAAGTCTGAAGAGGAAACCCAAAAGAAGAGACCCTCAAAGCAGGATTAGGGTATATTCTTATTTGTTTAGCATGCCAAACATCTCATGAGCCCCTGTAAAATAGAATAAAGATGAAAGGAAGAAAAGAGATAAGAAGAAAAGCAAGGAGAAAGATAGACATTTAATGTAAATTATGATCTGAGGCAGGCAACCATATCAGGAAATGAATAATCCAAAGGGCTACAATATTTTGAATGGAATAAGAACAGAAGATTTTATACCAATTTTTATAAAGTTATTTTCAAAATGTCCATCTTTACCAAGCAGAGTAAGAGTTACCATTTTGAGATTATGAATCCTGATATGGCCCAATTCCTTCTAATAATTAAAAAATAAAATCAGTTTAGAACATGGAAAGATTTATAAAATAAAAAACATATGTGAATATATATGCACATACACAAATACATTTAGAAAAATATTAAAAGTAATTACTTCAAAATATTAACTGATAACTATTTTTGGTGTTGAGTTTCCATTTGACTTTTGCTTTCTTCTTTATGCTTTCTGAATTTTCTGAAATTTTACAATTCTTCTTAATCTACTAATTAAAATCAATGTTATCTAAAATGTAAAAACAAGCAATTGGAACCACTGTTCATTATGTATATACTTTTGTTACCAGGCTTACAATGCGTATTTTCATCAAAACAAATTTTTCCACAAATTTAAATTATCAAAATAAAAGTATTGCTATTTATTTATAATGGGAGAACATTTATCTACATTGGCATTAAAGAATAACAGGAAAAACAAGTCCCATATAGTAGGCAAGAATATTCATTTCTTGTAATGATTAATAATTGCAATTTCTTTAAGAAGAAAAGATGGTTTAGTGAAGAAAAGCCATGCCTATGGGATCCCAAAGGGATACTACTGATTGTCCAGGAGACTCCGGGTAAAGAGTTACCCTGTTCCTTCACCTTGTGCCCTAGTCCTTCGCACTTCACACTGTACCAAGAACAAATAAAAGGACTACTAGTAATATTCCAGACTCTTAAAATAGTTTAGATGTGGGCGGTGCCTGTGGCTCAAGGAGTAGGGTGCTGGTCCCATATGCCAGAGGTGGTGGGTTGAAACCCAGCCCCAGCCAAAAAAAAAAAAAAAGTTTAGATGTGTCTGAACACCTGATATAGAAAAAGTCCTATAAAGTTTCCCCCCAGAATTACTCAGGGACATTTAAATCCTTTGTTATTAAGTAGTAAAAATTGTAATGAGCTAAAGTCAGAAAACCAGAGTTGATTTTCCTATTGTGAAGGACTTAGGTCAGCCAGTGCAACCTCTTGAGGCCTCAGTTTCCTCATTTGTAAAAGAAAAGATAATGGGATATAAAGCATCCAGTATAGAGCCACAGGATGAAATAATGGACCTTAGTTTTTATCCTCCTCGCCTCACTCCCCCAAACAGACTTTAAATTAGATGAATGTTTCTTTTTTTTTTTTGTAGAGACAGAGTCTCACTTTATGGCCCTCGGTAGAGTGCTGTGGCCTCACCCAGCTCACAGCAACCTCCAACTCCTGGGCCTAAGCGATTCTCTTGCCTCAGCCTCCTGAGTATAGATGAATGTTTCTTATATGCTACTCAGCTAACACAAATGGACTCAGAAGCCCTTTGTAGCAGGCAGAGGAGTGCTCCCCAGCTCTGGTCACACAACTCACACAGAACAGGGAAGCTTAAAGGCACCAGTAAGGAAGCAGATCTAGTGACCGACAAAGAAGCAAAGAAGTGGAGAAGCCACACAAACAAGTGACATGATAAACTGAGATGAAGTGGGAGATGGAGGCACTGGGTTATATATGAGCCTAGAGAGGCTGTGTGGTGGTACCAGAGGGCTACAAGCTGTAGCAGAGGGTGGCTGTGGCCAGAGAGTGAATGAATGACTGATGGTAATGTATGATTTATTATTGTAGGATTTATAGTCACAACCTTTTATCAGATATTAGAAATAAAAGTAGAAAACCTATTCATGTTCCCCACCAAATAAGTCCTTTATGTCCTGACATATTCAAAATAATACTGGGTACTACTCTTGGCCTTATACCCATTTCTGTTGGTGGCCCTTTCAAGTTAGATGCTCAAAGTTTTATGTCATCAGCACTTAGCATTCAAAGGCCCTGAGATAAATGTTTGCCCAATTAATGTAGAAAATAAAAGACATGGATATTTATTAAAGCTGATTTTCTTCCCTAAGATTAATTAATTTATTTATTTTGTTTTTATGAGACAGAGTCTCACTGTACCGCCCTCAGAGGGCTATGACTCCACATGGCTCACAGCAACCTCTAACTCTTGGGCTTACGCGATTCTCTTGCCTCAGCCTCCCAAGAAGCTGGGACTACAGGCACCCGCCACAAAGCCCGGCTATTTTTTTTGTTGCAGTTTGGCCGGGGCTGGGTTTGAACCCACCACCGTCGGCATATGGGGCTGGCGCCCTACTCACTGAGCCACAGGCACCGCCCAAGATTAATTTATTTTTTAATTATCAAAGTCATTGAGAAAAAAGGATCTAAGTATCAACATTAGAATTTTATTGTAGTATAATTATTACTTATCAATTAAAAATAAAATAAAGCTTTTTAAAAAAGAATTTCCTAAATTGTTACAGTTATTTTATAAGTTATAGAGAGGTCTTGGGATTTAAGATCCCACTGTATAAATAATAATAATTTTAAAGCAGTTATTTTAAATAATTTACAAATCGTGAACCTTCCAACAGACTGGCTAAATGTGGAAGAAACAGTGTGATGTGAAAACTATCAAAATTTACTACAAGCACTGGCCAAATAGTACCAGAAACAGACCTGGGAATAGAACTAAGCTATGGTTCAACTTCAGGAGTTCCTTGTAATAGAAAAACAAACAGCGGCTCATATCTATAATCCTACTATTGTGGGATGCCAAGCCAGGTGGATTGCTTGAGATCAGAAGCTCCAGACCAGCCTGAGCAAGAGTGAGACCCCATCTCCATTAAAAATAGAAAAACTTGCCAGGTGTTGTGGTGGGCACCTACAGTCCCCGCTACTTGAGAGGTTGAGGTAAGAGGATCTCTTCAGGGCAAGAGATTGAGGGTGCTGTAAGCTGTGATGAGGTCCTGGCACTCAGAGTAACAGAGTATGACTCTGTCTCAAAAAAACAAAAAAAGGCCCAGTGCCTGTAGCTCAGTGGTTAGGGCACCAGCCACATACACTAAGGCTGGCGGGTTCAAACCCAGCCCAGGCCTGCTAAACGACAATGACAAGTGCAACAAAAAATAGCGAGGCATTGTGGTGGGCACCTGTAGTCTCAGCTGCTTAGGAGGCTGAGGCAAGAGAATCGCTTGAGCCCAGGAGTTTGAGGTTGCTGTGAGCTGTGATGCCATGCACTCTACCGAGGGTGACATAGTAAGACTCTGTTACCAAAAAAAAAAGTCTTTCCATAAACTTTTTGGAGCAATTTATACCAATTTACAAAGGAATAAAAGGGGACATTTTATAAATTAGCTCAAAGTGCCATCTATTCCTTCAAACACAAGGATTTCTCCCTTCCCCATAAAAGATTTTATTTACCACTATATATGACTCACCCTGTTCAGTTCCCAGCATTAAAGCACTTAGCAAAAGTGGTAATAACCAGAGGCATCTATCTAGATCATCAGATTTCCTTCCTCTGGTCAGTTTGTGCCACAAATCTCATGCTACAAGAGCTACATGTCATCCTTCAGCGTCAGGTCTTTTCCAATTCAGCTGCAAATTTTTATTTACTAATATTTCAGTTCTCCTAACAAAAGAGAATTAAGAAAAGATGGGTTTCTCCAGTGCTGTAACCAACAATGGGTTGACTCTCGACAAAAAGGAATGCTCAGGTCTCTTGCCCACAAAGAAATGGGGTTGTTTGTTCTTTTCTTATTGATTAATTTGAGTTCTCTGTAGATTCTAGATTCTAGTTAGCAGACCTTTGTCAGAATCATAATCTGCAAAAAGTCATGGAAGCAGCCCAAATGCCCATCAACTCATGAATGGATTAACAAATTGTGGTATATGTATACCATGGAATACTATGCAGCCACAAAAAGATAGAAACTTTATAGCTTTTCTGTTTACCTGGATGGACCTGGAACATATTCTTCTTAGTAAAGTATCTGAAGAATGGGAAAAAAGTATTCAATGTACTCAATACTATTATGAAACCAGTATATAATCACTTACACATTCATATGAATGATAAAACGGAGGGGAGAGGAAGAAAAGTGGAGGGGAGGGGAGAGGGCAAGTGGAGGGAGGGTATGTGAGGGGATCTCACCTGATATACACAACGCAACGGTACATTTCAAAACAACTAAGAGTATATTATAAATGTCTTACCAGAATAAATAAGTGAGGTGATGGTTATGTTAACCAGTTTGAGTTAAGCATTCCACATTGTAAAACAAATCATCACATTGTACCCATTAATGTATACAGTTATGATTAATAAACATTAAATTTTTAAAAAAGTAAAAAAGAAAGGAATGCTCAGGCCACTGTTTCTTGTGAAGTCCTTTTCTATTAAACATTCAAACTCTATCACTGGGCTAGTAGTTGACAAATTAACTACAGTGAGTGTCTCCACTCACCATCTTCAGCATAGCTCCCACATAGCCCGGGATGAAAGCAGAGAGAGGAAAGAGGCATCTCCCCCTCTTATGTTATTCAGGCTACTTGGCTCTACCAAGGAACTGCTGCACCAGGTTTCCCAAAATATAGAACCAAGACATAATATATAAAAAGGACCAAAAATACACTCTGTAAAAAATGAAATGGATATTCTTCCTGTATTTCTGGACCATCTATGCTTACCTAATTACAGAATTCCTAATCCCCTGCCCCAGAAAATTTCCTGACTATGTCTGATCTGTGCCACCAGTGTAGAGTTCCATAAATACCTAAGGAGAGGCTCAGCACCTAGGGCACCAACCACATACACCGGAGCTGGCAGGTTCGAATCCAGGCCAGGCCTGCCAAATAACAATGACAACTACATTGTCGGGCATTGTGGCAGGCACCTGTAGTCCCAGCTACTTGGGAGGCTGAGGCAAGAGAATCGCTTGAGCCCAAGAGTTTGAGGTTGCTATGAACTGTGACATCACAGCACTCTACCCATGGCAACAGCTTGAGACTCTGTCTCAAAAAAAAAAAAAAAAAAAATACCTAAGGGTCTGTTCCTCTTAAGAAAAGGGCTGCTGGGTGGCACCTGTGGCTCAAAGGAGTAGGGTGCCGGCCCCATAATGCCGGAGGTGGCGGGTTCAAGCTCAGCCCCGGCCAAAAACTGCAAAAAAAAAAAAGGGCTGCTTGTTCATATGTCTTAGATAAATTTCTCACAGAAGAAAGAAACTCAGGGAAGAACAGATAACCAAACAATATTTGTGAATACCCCAATGGGTCTTCTTTTGTTGCAGATAAACCAATAAATCATCAGTTTCACAGCTTATTCCTCAGAAAAAAATGCAGCTAGCCTCAGTTTATAGCAAGAAAAAGTGAAAGAGCTGCCCATCCACTGTCCCCAAATGTACAATGAAGAGACTTTACCTATAATAAAGTATTGAAGAAGAGGGTTCCTTTTCATGAAGATTAACAATAGGAGTACCGAACCTCTCTTCAACTAATTTTCCCTCCCTCTATAAATCCTCTGACTTCAAGAGTAAAAAGGGAGGGCCACTAATCCTCTTTAGTTTTCAAGAAGGTTTAGAAGGGGCTTTGAAAATAAATTATCAGGGGTGGCGCCTGTGGCTCAAGGAGTAGGGTGCCTGTCCCATATGCTGGAGGTGGCAGGTTCAAACCTAGCCCGGGCCAAAAAAAAAAAAAAAAGAAAAGAAAAGAAATTATCAGAGGGTGTAGAAATAATTAAAAGAACTAAATAAGGACCAAAAGTGCCAAGGCCACTAAGAAAATGTCATAAACAAGGAAGAAAGGAGGATAGGAAAAGGAAGTGAGTTGTGACTTCTGGCCCAACCTTGGGCTGCAGGTGGGTGGCCGAATGGTGAGGATGTGCTAGAAAGGTAAAGTATAGTGGCTCAAGGGCAAAATGTGCTTAATGCTGCAAGGAGCCCAAGTTATTCTGGGAGGAAAGAAAACTATGTTTTCTGAGTATTTTTCCTCTCCCTTAGCCTAGCACCACACCCACTATGCTTTCTTCCCAGTACTATCACCTGTTTCAAAGTTGGTTTCTTTCGTCCCTTAGATTATTTTATTCCTTTAGAGAAAACTGGATCCAGTTTTTTCAAAACAAAGAACTCATCTGCAAATACTACTTATGTGTGCGTACTTTATCACTTTGTTTTTCATCATTTCGTCAGTAAGCTATCAGTGAGTGCTTAACGCAAACTATCTGCAGGTGTGCTGATTTATTATTAAAAAAGTTGCTCAGACAGGCAATTAAAAAGCAAAACAGAGGATTAAAGAGTAAACTTTAAAAATAAAAACAATGATGCTTCGTTTCTCTGAGAAAGATTAACCCAGGAAACTGGGAACAGGGTTCTTTCTTCCCTGCAGTTCCAGCTCCAAAACTGAAAGGAATGGTGTGGTCAGCCAGCCTTTTTCAGATCTGCTCTGCTCAACTTCACTTCTCTGCCAGCTTTTAAATGCATGAAGGTTTCTGTTTTCACAAATAAATCCTGCCTATTTCCTCTCTCCTTCCTTCTCTGTGACGATAAATTCCTTAAGGGTGATTTTTGGATTGCATTGCTCAAGCTCCAGGTTATACGAACTTTGGTGTCACCTGGAAATGTTTTTAATTTCTCCCAGTAGGAAGGAACAGAGAAAAATGAATCAACATCATAAAGCCCTACCTTTTGTATCTGGAACATACAAATCAAATAGACCTGAGGTTTTCTATCAATAAAACAATCTCCCTCTGCACTAAAATTTCTTAGTACTTAGCATCTGTTTAATAACAATTTTTTGATCACATGGCAGATCTGTTCCTCTTTTTGGTCATATTTTTCTCAATTAAAGATTCTAATGGCCATTGAAGCAAGACAAATTACCCTCATCATTTATGTCTACAAACCTCTGTTACTCTGAGCTTCAGAATTATAATGGAAAACAGAAATCGTGCCTTTGATTTCAAAAGTAGAAAGGTGGCACTTTGTTACACTTCACAAACACGCAGGGAATCACTAAGATAGAAGGGATTTGAAAAGCCCTCCCTTCAAGCTCTCAGCCTCCAGTAACCCATTCTGTTTAACAATTCTTATAGTCAAGAAGTTCCTCTTTAAAGCTAACTTAATTCAGTTAAAACCTATTCTTCTTTCCCTGACTTTGCCAGAAACAAAACAGCTGGTCGCCATACATAGCTTAATAACTCTCATAATTTTGAAGTCTGTTATTAAGTCATTTTTCAGTCTCCTCTTCTTAAAGCTAAATAATCCCAAGTCTTTCAACTTATCCTTATAGGTTCAATTTTACAATCCTTTAATCATCATCAGTGCTCTTCACTAAACATTCTGAAGTTTTCCATGTTGCTCTTAGGTTTTGAAACCCAGATCACCTTTAGAATTGCTTCTCATTGTCCATAAAAGCCCAAGACTTCAGTGAGTTACACACAACCCTAAAAGAATCTACTTGAATGGGTTACTTTTAGTACAAGCCTACTCTTTCTCTAAGAAAAACATGTTCATGGGGACCTAGCATTCTTACAGCAACAGACAAGCCACTTCTGCACCTCCTCCCACTCAGCTTTCCCCAGGAGAGCTCTTCATGGTCTTTCCCCACTCGCTGTCCCTACCAATTCAGGTCTCCTCACCCTGTTATAAAATGGGCACCTAACTAATCAGATCCGATTTACTTATTTAAACTAAGTAGTTCATCAAAAATGGATTAGAATGTGTAATCCTAGATAACATCTAGGAACACTTTGTCCTCGAAGTCAAGAATCTCAGCATCTGGTAGGTATAACATCTGAGAGAGGTTTGAGGCCATTGGGATAGACATGGAGAGTCCTCTGTGCTCCTCCACCCCATACCAGTCTTGAGTAGAATTATAAAATAGGCAACTTTCGGTTGTATGAGTCTAATCTCTTTTTGCAACCTTTTCCTCTTTTTTCATTACTTTTCTTTTTTTTTTTTAAGACAGAGTCTCAAGCTGTCACCCTGGGTAGAGTACTGTGGCATCATAGCTCACAGCAACCTCACACTCTTGGGCTCAAGTGATCCTCTTGCCTCAGTTTTTTCTATTTATAGAAGAGACAGGGTTTTGCTTTTGCTCAGGCTGGTCTGGAATTTGTAAGCTCAAGCAATGCACCTGCCTCAGCCTCCCAGAGTGCTAAGATTACAGGCGGGAGCCACCGCGCCTGTCCCTTTTCCTCTTTTCTCAACTGTATCAGCATTCCCAATGCTTTCTCTTCTCCCAAAATTAGATATTAGATTACGATAATGATCATATTTTGGACTTTGCACACAATGTGCCCTTTCCCTTGACGTCTCTTCCCCGATTCTTTCCTGGAGCTGGCTTCTTCTCAAGCTTTGGGTCTGTGATCTGATGTTATCTCCTCAGAGAGGCCTTCCCTGGATCATTCTGCAATAGATTCCTTTCTGTCTGTCCCCTCCCACTCCATTATTCTTTATTACATCAGTTCTCGCTACAGCACTTATCGCAATTTGCAATTAGATGCAATTATAGATAAATGTTTGTTTACTCATTTTCTCTACAGAATGCAGGCTCCTCAAAGGCAGGGATTGCGTATGCCTTGCTTTGTATTCCTGGCACCTGGCTAACGTTAAGCACACAAAAATAATTTTTTGAATGAATACACACTCCCACTGCTGTAAATATTTACATTTTAAAATACATCTCTAATTGTGCCATAAAGGTTCTGTCAGCTATCAAAAAGTGGGATGTTGTTTCTAGTAGTGGGATGGGTTAGGGGAAGGAAGGGACCCTTCTCAGATCCAGGTAGTTGCACACCATTCAGGTAAGACCCGCCCGTCACAGAGATGGTCATTAACTGTAAACTGTCATCAGACCTATCATCATGCTCCATCTTAGAGCAATTATTCTCATTTCCAATTAGTCCTTCTCCTTTTAGCTTCGACATGGTCACGCCATTCTGTAGCAGTCCATCATTTTCTTGCTGTTGTTCCCTTCCTACTGTGACCCTCGCAAAAGTACTAGCACTGTCAGAAAGCTATCTGGAAGCGTACACATACACATCACAATGTTAGTAGTGGCAACCCATGCAATTATGGGTGATCTTCATATTCTTATTTTTATTAGTTTTTATTTTCTAATTTTTCTGCCATGCCCTTGTCTACATCTTATACTTATGTAATTTTTAAAATTAATTTATTTTCAAATACTATCATTATTTCACTGGTATTTAAAGTGAGATGTATAGAGGGTTAACTTACACAACTTGTTATTTTCATCTCATGAAATACAATGTTTTCAGCTGCTGGTTAAACATCAATCTTCATGAATTCAGTATCATTCAACAAATGTGCATACACACACATAAAGACATATACATATGAAATGTATGCCTATCATGTGCCAGGCCTTATACCTTGGACCTCTTTACTATTCAGCAATGCTACTACAGCACTAGGCATGCTTCTTATGTAACTCCACTTCACAACACCAAACAAGAATGCCTTGGACCCAACACCAGTAGCTTTTATCTTTTAATGACAAAGGCATCGTGGAATAACTGAGAGACATGGGATCACTGCCTATCTACATAAATCATCTGTTACTTGCAGAGTGACACAGATCAAATAAGTTCTCAGGTGTCCTTGTCTCAGTTTACCCACCTATAAAATGCACAATGCCTCCCTCAGAGGGATGTAAAGAGAATCACTGAGGTAATGTCTAAGTGTTTGGAACACTTTGGCAGAAAGGCGCTACATAATTACTATTTGGTATTTAGGCTGCCCTTCATGTATGCCTAGTACTGTATGATCATTCCTTATGAGTTACTCCCAGCTACCTATGAAGTTTCCTTCATGTCTATTTCCATTTAAAGGATAAAGAGATAAAACTGGAGAAAGTTTAGTGATTTGCTTAGGGTCACTAAGGTGGCAATGAGGACTCAAAAGAAGAATTCTCAACTCCTCCCAATTCTCTTAACCATAAATGAATCCATACCTAAGATACAAATTGCCCTTACAGGTGGATTCCCTATTAAGCTACTCTGAAACAGCCCTTATGGTACAAAACACATTGTCACTTATTTTTGTAGGATGGAGTGAATGGTGAGAAGGTGAAAGAGAAACCAACCTCTAGAATTAGTAACCCAGACTTCTTTTACACATCTGTATTTCTCCTCACTTCCTGTAGCACAGCCTGCATTTGGTACCTTCATAATCTCCTTGAAGGGCTCATATTTTTCTCTTAATAATTTCCTGGGACAATACTAAGGAGGCACAGAACCCAAGTTAAATCATCCTGAGTATCCCCCTAACCAAAATATATGCTAGCATTTTCACCTAGATTGTATTTTACAAAAATTAACTCCAGAGAGGTAAGGAATCAGAAAAAGATGACATGGATGTTGCAGAGGGTCCGTATGAAAGTACCAGCTTGCCTCAGTGTTAGATGACCTCTTTCTCACCAGCCAACTCTTGCACAACCCCAATGACGGACAAACTGAGCTAATGCTTGGTCACCCCCCTACCTTGACCAGATAGAGTTGTACCCCAAGTTATGGTCTCCCAGCTCTCGTAAACCATGCCTTTCTAGTCCACATGTTTATCGTCTTCCTTCCTTTTCATTCCATAATTCATTTACATGTAAAACAGCATCTTTTGGTTCTGGATCCTGTACTCTCACTAAATGGTATAAATGTGTAGATACTACCACCTAAGGATTGCTGCCCTGGTTGTTCAATGAGCAACAAGCCAGATGACCTCTGATAATCAAAGATAAGGATGAAATTCTTTAACATAAATTTGGATAGAAAGTGCTAAGTAATTTAGGGTCCATCCAAGGCAAAACTGAAGTAGAGGATTTAATGTCCTCTCCTCTTCTTTGCCTTCTCCTCTGCAGAAACATTCATTCTCTCCCACCGACCCTGGCCCTGGACACTTCAGGGTTCCCCATGGTGACAGGCACTTAGACCCATTTCCCTGCTCCATATACTGCCTCCGGCTACTCTGATAATAACAACCTAAAAGTCTGAAAATGTAGTACAAGGGAATGACTAGAAGTGCGGATCTCAGGCCCTCAGAGCAGACAGACTCAGCAGATGCCTCTCACATCACCTCATGTCAGCAGAAGCCAAGGCACACAACTGCTAAATTTTCAGGAACAAAAACTCTCTGAGAGTTGACCACTAACAAGTTTCTCACTGAAGGAACTAATGACGGATCTACATCAAGAAAAAGGACCCATAAGGAAGAACTGAGGTCAAAGAAGGGATGATGAGCAAATAAATCAATGAACATAATGGGTAAATTTAAAATAAGTATAAACAGCTTAAAACATGATAATGACTAATCCTGGAAAGATAAAACAAAGATATACTAAAATATCAGACAAAAACATTAAGAGAAAGGGGGTGACTACAGATTAATGTATGCAAAAATTCTTATATGGACAAAGATCATGATTAATTTTACTAAGACAAATATATATATTAAAATGATAAGGATGACTACTAAAAGAAAAGGAAGATTAAATGGTAATTTTCAGACCACTAGTGGAGGAAAGCTAGCATGTATCTAGAACAAACTAGATTAGGAATACTCTGTGAAAGGGAAACATTTGCAAAAAGGGTAAATAAGAAAACTCAAAGAATGCCTTGGACCCAACACCAAGGCATTTTAAAGGTCTCACTTTAAAATAAGAAAATTCTGCACTCTTAATACACGTAGTATACCAAAACTGAAAAGCATCAGGAATCCACACTGCTGTAGCTGACCCACAGCTAAACTGTTAACAATTAACAACTGTTAACAAGTTAACAACCGCTGCCTTCAGACCTGCAAAGCTCCTTCCTCTCTAGTACCCAGATTTCATTGTTCATTCCACACCCAGTCTCCCAAAACCTGCTCCCCATAAAAGGATTCTATACATGTTACTTATTTTTACTTTGCTGTGAATTTAAGTCTGAGTTACTTTTTCCAGAAGTGCTTGGGTTTACGCCTTAATCCTAAATTTTAAGGAAGGGCTTTTATCTACCAGCAAATATTTGGTCACCAGTGCATAGGAGCAGAGAAATTCTGAGAAAAACAAGAGCCCTTCCCTTAGCTACTTAAGCACCATGTCACAAACACATATGATCTTGAATTAACAGTTTAGAACTAAACAGTTTTTATGTCTCCCCTAATTTCTGAAAGTTATTTGAAAAACAAGGGCAATTATATTCCACCTCTGCCTTAAAAGAAAACTTGTGAGATGTTATGTGATGGCCAAAGATGTACTTTAGTTGATATCATAAATGTATTCCAAATAAAATGCTAGATAGAGGGTGGCGCCTGTGGCCCAAAGGAGTAAGGTTCCAGCCCCATATGCCGGAGGTGGCGGGTTCAAACCCAGCCCTGGCCAAAAACTGCAAAAAAAAAAAAAAAAAAAAAAAATGCTACACAGAAACAACTATGAATGTGAAAAACAACACTATTAATCTTTTTTTCCTTATTATTTTGAAGTATAACCTATTCTCTGATATAGTATTTGAAAATGCCATAGCACCAAAAAAAAGAAGTAAACAAAGTATTTTCGTGATCTATGAGGAATTATCTTTCTTGGAAAGAAAAAGTCATTTTCATACATAAATAAATCAGTAAAGGGAAAAAAAGGAAAAACATCTCTTTCTCTCAAGACCTTACACTATTTTCAGAATGAATGATTTCTGACTTACACCAAGATACAAACTACTGACACATTTGGATCAAGAATGTGTGTGTTTTTAGAACACATATCACTTGAAAACTTGCCATGCTATATTTAGTTAGAAGTAAATAAATCAACTGAAACATACGCATGTGGAAAATGGGCTCTTACTGTGAAAGCTACAGCTCCTTGCTAACACAAGTCCAGTACAATGAGAAAGCACATTCAGAACCAGGAAGCCGGGGAAAAGTGCAAAGGAGGGACACGAGCATGTTTTAACGGCTGTGATAATTTGCCATGAAAGGATGTTAAGGCCATAGCTCCTTGCTGCAGCATGCCATGTGCTGCTGAATTAAATTACTGCCATGCAGGCTGCTAGCAAAGGAATGTGTAAACAGGCCATATATCCTTGCATCAGTTCCACAGAATGTTGCACAACACAAAATGCCTCTCGATGTGTCATTTCCTTCTTGGCCATCTTCCCAGCTCCTGACAGTCCGTCAACAACAAAAAGAAAAAAACGTACTGAAAGATATTTAAAACTGCTCTTCTCAGGAGCACATTCCTCCAACTACCAGACAGAACCTCCACCAGCGCTTCTGACCCCCCTTCTCCATTCTTCTTGAAGAAAGGGAAAAAGGGAACACTGTTTTTATTACTGTTATTATTCTCTTAAGTCAAAGATATTCAACAATGTTTTATAAACTTCAGACTAGTGGCCAAATGATTAATATCTATGACCATCAACTTGCTGCATGTATTTGCCAACTTAAAAATATCAAAACATGGTGTTTACCATGAATTCTGTTCCTTGGGCACTTCAGAGACATCAAAGAACTCAGGAAAAAATATGCAAGTCAGAAAGTTAAGGGCTTTCCTACTAATGCTTTGCACCAACAACTAAAACCCAGGCTTGTGGCATCAGGAGGCACAGGCCTATGAAGGTTTTCTCGAATTGTCTTCACAGACAGCAAGAATGTTCAGTGCAAGAACTGTGTCCAGACATTTCAAATAACCTTGAAAAATTCTTCTGCTGTCCCTCCATCCAACACATCTGACCTGACCCCCACGTTCTTTCACATGTGAACAACCTCTAAATAAGTATCTGCCACTGGTAAATAAGAAATGGTCATGGGCCTGCCTTTGGCATAAAAACCCTGTTCCAGTCAGCACGGTGGCTCATGCCTGCAATCCTAGCACTCTGAGAGGCTGAAGCAGGAAAACTGCTTAAAGCCAGGAGTTTGACACCAGCCTGAGCAAGAGCATCTTTCTATAAAAAATGCTAGTTAGGGACAACTATCACTGTGAAAAGTTCTAATTTTTTTTCTCTACTAAAAATAGAAATATTAGCCGGACATTGTGGCACACACCTGTAATCCCAGCTACTTGGGAGACAGAGGCAGGAGAATCACTTAAACACAGGAGTTTGAGGTTGCACTGAGCTCTGGTGAAACCACTGAACTCTAGCCAGGGTGACAAAGCAAGACTATCTAAAAAAAAAAAAAAAAAGGCTCAGTGCCTATGGCTCAAGCAGCTAAAGCGCCAGCCACATACCCCTGAGCTGGTGGGTTCGAATCCAGCCCAGGATTCGGTTGACGGCTGCAACCAAAAAATAGCCAGGTGTTGTGGCAGGCACCTGTAGTCCCAGCTACTTGGGAGGTGGAGGCAGAAGAATCGCTTGAGCCCAGGAGCTTGAGGTTGCTGTGAGCTGTGATGCCACGGTACTATACCCAGGGCGACAGCTTGAGGCGAAAGAAAAGAAAGAGAGAGAGAGAGAGAAAGGAAAGAAAAAGAAAAGAGAAGAAAAGAAAAGAAAAGGTTATACCTTCACTCAACAAGCATGAAAAGTAATAGAGGATAAAAGCAAGCTGCCACCATTCCACCTGCAATAAGAAAGAGAAAATGTCAAGCTCTCCATTCTCTCAACCTTTCACTGGACTGGAAACAGTATCAGAAGTAGGTTGAACAGCATGAGAGAAAAATGAGATGATGCCTTGCCCAGACCATTTGTTTTAAGTCTGTTAAATCAAGCTTGTTAAGGCAAAACTTCTACAATTGGATGTGTCTCAAGAATATAGAGAAATGAAATATCTCTGAAGAACTATAGATTCGTTGATGAATTGGGCACAGTGAGAGCGAATAAATAGGAAAAGAAAACATTCTGGTTGGAAGACCTAACATTAACAAGTCAAGCAAACCAGGCCTAGAAATACAAACAGTACCCTATATTTCCAGATAACCTCTTACTCACCGAAGCTCCAGCCCCTTAGTGAAGTCACAAACAAAGCCAAGCAGAGAAATGTTGCAGCTGTGTACTCTAAGCATGCAGGAAAGGAGCTAGATCACTGGGTGGCTGTGGGGTGGGAGGGGTGGGGGGGTGCTTTTCTTTCTCCCACCAGGTCAGGATAGGTGGCTGGCTGGCCAGCGGCAAACAGTAGCACCCGGGCAGGAATTACGCAGTTGACAGCTTTGGTCTCTTCTTTTTTTTTTTTTTTTTAATTTTTTTATGTAGAGACAGAGTCTCACTTTATGGCCCTCTGTAGAGTGCCGTGGCCTCACACAGCTCACAGCAACCTCCAACTCCTGGGCTTAAGCCATTCTCTTGCCTCAGCCTCCCGAGCAGCTGGGACTACAGGCGCCCGCCACAATGCCCGGCTATTTTTTGGTTGCAGTTTGGCCGGGGCCGGGTTTGAACACGCCACCCTCGGTATATGGGGCCGGCGCCTTACCGACTGAGCCACAGGTGCTGCCCAGCTTTGGTCTCTTCTTAAAGAGTAACTGTGGTTTACTTGCCTAAGGCCCAACACACAAAAACTCTTAGAAACCTGCTCACATGTGTCAAGTATCAGGTTTGCAGGTGTGCCAGCAAGCAAGAATTTCAAAGTTTAATGATATAAAATATAAACCTCCAAGCTTGTCCATTTGAAGAGTCATAGGGTACTTGTGCTAAATACTTGCCATGTTGCCAGGCAAGGCTCATACTCATTTTTTATTCAAACACCTGGTGTTGTGGTGCATCTTACAAAGGTACATGTGAGCCTTGGCAAATGTGGAATGTAAATGTCTTGACAAAGTAACTAGGAAAATGCCAGGAGGGCTATGTCAACTAATGAGATGAAAATGTGTCAAATGTTCTATGAAACAAGCATATGGTGCCCCATGATCATATTGATGTACACAGCTATGATTTAATAAAAAAAAAAAAAAAGAAATATTCTAGGTTAGATAAAACAGAGTTTGTGAGACCAGTCATGGGACTGCAGGAGACTCCACCCGTGAGGAGGTTCTCACAGGTCTCTGGCAAATGAGCCCAGTAAAGAGGAAGCCAAATTCATTTGATTCACTCAGACTCAGTGCAGTTGATTGAAAACAGCACATTCTGATCCTGATGGGATAATTATACATCGTAGAGTGGTATCAAAATATCATGCTGTCCCTCCAATTTGTACAGCTATTTTACATAAAAAAATAAATAAAAAGAATACATTTTGAAAAAAAAAAAACACCTGGTGTTTTTCTCTCATACAAGTATTGATCTGGATTAGGTTGATATTTATCTGCTAATACCAAGCCCCATAAGGTAATACCCACCCTTAATTCATCTGATATTTATCAAATCTGTTCAATTCAGATTATTTACTACTATTGAAGTAGTAAACTTAAAGTCATTTTGTGTGTATCTTTAATATCCCTCAAATTTAAAGAGTCAAGAGACTTTTCAGAAGATGGCACCTTAAAAAAATTATTTCTCCTATGGCAACAGTGACATTTACCAGCTAAACACTTGGGGAAGTTGATGATATTGGTGATCCAATGAACCACTTCCCCATCATTCACACCATTATGTGGTTTCCACATCTTAAATCCAGGCTGCACCTGCGTCCTGCTTTAATCAATAGTATATAGAGGAAGCAACTCTATGCCAGTTCTGAGACTAAGCCTTCAGAAGCCCTAATAACAACCAGTTTTGCACCTTAGAGAGCCCTGGGCTACCATGTAAGAAGTCAGATTCAGCAGGAGAGACCACATGGAAAGCCCATGTGGAGAGGGCAATGGGCTCAGCAGTCCCATGGTTCCAGCAGAGCCCAACTTTCCAGCCATTCTACCAAGGTACCAGAGATGTGAATGAAGCCGTATTAGAAGTTCTAGCATGAGACTGTAGCCGCATGACGGACTTGAAGCAGACCAACAGAAAAACCATCTAAATGAACGCTAGCCAACCCACTGAATTGTGAGACATAATAAATTGGTTACTATTTTAAACTTTTATGTTTAGGGGGTAATTTGTTAATTAACAATAGATAACTAAAATGCAGCAAGAGAATTAAAAGCATTCTGGCTACAATAAAAGGATTTTTCCATCCTCTGCATAGCCAATAGTACCTTTTCCATCAGTCCTCTAGCTCAGAACCACTTCTACAGAATATGACATTGCTAAACCAAGTTTTCATCTTCCTGTAGATATCCTTTAAATCATACTAGAGTTGGAACCAAGTGCACAAATGGAACAAAGGATCCTAATAGAGACTGATGTATAAAAGAGTTAGGTATCCAAATGCATTGCTATTGCTGCTGCTGCTGCTACGCTGACTTCTCCTGCTGGCAGCTGTTCTTTAGAGCTGACTTGCCAACATAAGGTCAAGACACCTTCCCTAAATACAAGACTTACAAATTTGGGATCTTAAGTATGATGTCACATCTTAAAATGATAACCTGGCAAACAAAATAAATGGCATTTTGTAAAGATGTATAGCATTTTCATGTTTACGCTACTTAAGATGAAGGTTCTAATAAGTCATCGGCTATGTTCCTTTAAAGGGAAGCTTTATAACTGAGATGAATCACAACTGCAAAAGATCAAAGTTAAAAAACATCAATGATGCCATGGGGTACTTTTTAATCTTGTAATGAGTGATGATCATGTGTTCTTATGAAGTTAGTCCAACTGCCAACGCCAGATGTGTATATTAAGAAAAGAAGTTGTTTGTGATGTGACAGCAGTTGTTCAGCTGCCAGAGACTGAAAACATAGCATAGAAGGACAAAACTTTTCAGCTTTCTGAGTGAAAAAAAATCTTGGCAGATGTGTTAATAAGCAGGGCCTCAGAGTGGGGTGTTAGTGCCATAGCATCCTCTCTTGGATTTTGCTGCGAACAAATTGTATTGACCATTAGCTGTACAAAACTTTCCCTGGGCAACATGAGTATCTATTCAAGGTACTATTTATAATACTCATTAGTGTCACTTACTAATGAGCAAAAATTAGTAAAACTATCTGCAGGGATTAAAAAGTAATACGCAGGAGAACAGAATCTAGATGGTATCTGTTTCCTGGAAGCAAACTATAAGAAAATTCTACAGCAAACTTCTGACACTAAAGAAAATTGGTGTAATAATAGCTAGCACCTAACGAGCACTTACCACCTGACAGTCACTGTGCAGTCTATTTCACATACATTACCTCATTTAACATCCTTGCTGCAACTGATGGGTAAGATATTGTTTATTATTATTCTCACTTTAAAAGATAAAATCAAGGCAAAGAAAAGTTAAGTAACTTGCCTACCTCCCAATAGCTAATAAATGGTAGAGTTGGGATTTCAATCCAAGCAATTTGACACAGAGACCAATTTGACACAGTTAACCCAAAACTTGTTTGTCCTTGTTCAAACAGTTGAGCGACCAGAAGCAGTCTTTTCCATATTTTTAGAGGAAGGTGTAAAATTTCATTAACAGGAACTGATATTATAGTATAAAATCCTCAACTCCTTCAAATTACTATAGGAGGAATACTTATGAAATTATAATTTGGGGGAAGAGGAGGCTAAAACAACTGCATGTCTTTTTTTTCTCTCATCTCAGGAAAGCCTTTTACTACAGCCCTTCTCTATTAAAGCTAAGATAAGATAAAATAAGCCATTTGTAATCCAGAACAAGCAAACTACAATTTGTGGGCCAAATCTGTTTGGCTCACCACCTGTTTTTATGAAGAAAGTTTTAGTGGAACACAGGTTGAGTATCCCTGATTTAAAAATCCAAAATGGTCCAGAATCTGAAATTCTTTTACTGCTAACATAATGCCACAAATGTAAAATTCCACACATTAAATACTTAACATGAACTTTGTTTTATAACACAAAATTATTAGAGATATGGTATAAAATTACCTTCAGGCTATGTCTATAAGGTATATACGAAGCATAAATGAATTTTGTGTTTAGACTGGGGTCTAATCCCCAAGATATCTCATTATACAGACGCACATATTCCAAAATCTGAAAAAAAAAAACAAGACGTACAACACTTCTAGTCTCAAGCGTTTTAGGTAAGGGATACACAGCTGTGCAGCCATGACCATTCACTTACGTATTTGCTTATGCTGCTTTGGTACGACGCTGGCAAAGTTGGATGCTGGTGAAAGAGACTGCCATATGGTCCAAAAAGCCAAAAGTATTTACTAGCTTGCACTTTACAGAAAAAGTCTGCCACTCCATGTTCTAGAGGATCCTCCATTTAACGCTACATACACCAATTGATCAAAATCCCATTATACTCACTGTTGAAAAACTTTGATGATCTTGTGCATTTTCCACATGTGGGAGTGTCAAAGTTAAACAATGATATTGAGAAGACTGCCATACTACAAACATTCAAGGCTCAGGGTGAAGGAAATAATCCAGCACAGAGTCATACCAGACCCATCCTTACATCCAGACACTGACTTTGGCAAGTCACCTCACGATGTAAAACATCACATTTTCACAGATACTTTTGGTTCAAAAGAAATGTTATTCAGATGTATGTAGAGCAAGTGGTCCTGCCACTTGTAGATCTCTATCTGATTCCCCATCCACCCTCAGCACTACCCAAAGCCTAAACTCAGGTCACACATATACCATCTGCCCCTACTCCTAACCCTCCCTGCTTTCAGAGAACTTTCCTGTCTTTACAAATGAGTCTATCAACAAACAGATTCTGCAAAAAAACTGAGCAATGGGGGGCTGCTATCCACACAAAACAAGTGACTTTCTCAAAGCTACCCAGCCTCTTCATTTTTTGTTGTATCTTTCATAATAGGCTAGGCACCTACCCACCCCTGTTTCCTCTCCCAACCAGCAATTTTTGAGCATCAACTCTTGTGTGTGTACACACACACACACACATGCACAAAAAATGGTTTTTCCAAGAACTGAGAAAAGTAGCTGAGATCATCAGGAAACATCTTTAAAAGATGCTAAATGTTAAAAGACTACTATCCTGCTCTGTGCTTTACTAAAATGGATGCCCCTGCCTTGGCAGGAACTCAAAGGCTAGTTTGAGAAAAGGTTAGAAGATGTCTTCTATCATAAGTGATCACCCCGATGTATGTCTGTTCAGAAAAGTCACACAAAACCCCAAACCAGTCAAAATAGCCACGCTCTGTTCTATCCACCTGCACTGGGTAACAACTGGTCCTTAGGACTGAAGGCTTGGAGTATACACACAGGTGTACAGCAACCACCTAAAATGAAATTTCCAAACTGAACAGACAGGACCAATACTGACCCAATACTATGCACCCAGAAGAATGCCATACACAAGAAAGGAGAAAAAAACAAAACCTCAAAGACTTGCTTTTGAGGCAGAAAACTTCCTTAGTTTGAGCAAGCCGTTAGCCTTTGTGAAAAGAGTGGCAAAAGGAGCCGAAGCTAAAAGATATTCTATATGGGTAGAGGGAAAAACTTACTAGCCCTTTGCTCTCATTTTAGGGGAAGAAAATATATGCCACTCTCATAGTCCAGTAAGTGTACTGTTCAGAACAAATACAGAACAGCTAGACCTCCACCACAAATGAAATCGAACTCCTTAAATGCCAATAGCTAGGACTCCAATGTATCCACTCAGGCTAGGCAGAGAGTTCTATGTGATGTTTCTTTTGGCACAGAATTGTTAATGGTCTATGTATCAAATAATCTTTAATCTCTGAATATATTTAAATACTGCTCTGCCCAGTTTGTTCAAATCAGTTTTTCTGAGGGGGAAATAAACCTGTTTCAACTCAGATTTAGGAGAAAAACATAAAAAGATTATGTGCACTACCTGAAACTGACTGCTAGATAAACCCTCTGTGTATCTAGAGGGACAAATAAACCACGGAAGATTTAAACTCAGTTTGACTCTATTCTACTTGTTAAAAGAAACTACCTAATAACAATTACTAGAGCATGACCAAACAACAGTGTTGTAACAATCAAGCAAGTTATCATTTGCAAATGAATTCTTTGTAATTAAGCAGTGTGCTCTTTATAAAGGGAATTGAGTGGGCGAGTTAAAAAGCTAAAACACATTTTTAAGCCATGGGAAACATACACAAGTGCTTTTTGACTAAGCTCAAGATTTTTAAGTTTATTGTTTTCTTCCTCTACTCTCATGGGTCTAATTCTTCTCTGTCTACTATGTACCGTGGATAAGCAGAATTTCTTACAAATAGTTAAAACAGTGACTGAATAATTATTCAATCATTTCCTAAAGTTATGGAGGCCTTAGCAATTTTGTGGCAAAGGTTAAAACCATAATTTTATTTTCCACTAACTGTGAAGTTCTAGTAATTGTCCCTCACTAAAAATCTATGCAGATAGAAAATTTTGCAAAGACACTATGGGCTTGAAAGTAACCATAATTCATTTGGAATAAACTGCTCATAGGGTCTCTGGAAATGTTATTAGCATTTTGAATAGAAAGGCAAATACTTACTTCTGGGTTCCCGAGGTCCATCCACTGTAACTTTAATTGCTCTGTGATAGGTGGCTACTTGGGGAGGATTTGTGAAGACAGTTATGGTCAAGGTGAAACTCTTGCCTGCAGATTTAAAAGGGGAAAACACAAAATGAATATAAAAAGATAGTATTGATGCTCGTACACCAGTATAGATGTTCAAACTGCGTTTAAGCATCTCTGAAGAGGCAATGAAGTATAGACAAGAGTCAGGACTCCTTATTCTAAATTGGAAACCATCTCATGGCCACTTTAGGATGTTTCTAAAAATCACTGAGTGTAAGATCATTATCCCCACTGCAGTACTATATAGGAAGACTCAATTCCAAAAAAAACTCCTCAGTAGCAATAGTGGTGATAAAAACAAAAACCCTGGTCCACTTGAAGAAGGTTCTTTTTCTTTCAGTTTTCCCCAACATCAGGAATACACCCAAGTACAGACAATTTAAGAAGTCTTTATTTAGGATTCAGTCATGACCCCATGACAGAACAATAGTAAATCATTGTTGATTATGTTATTTACTTCATATGGCTCTAGCATTTCATTTGCTTAACTGCACTACAAGAAGAAGATGAAAGAGGAAAGTTCTTATAGAAATCATTTTAAGAGGAGCCAGTGTCTCCTATCCTGGCCTTAATGTGCCTGTGGTATGATGATTTCATCATCACTGGAACAAAGTTTTTCTCCTCCCTGTCTCACCTCTCCCTTGACATACATTTCTATTGTTAAATCTTGAAATAACTCCCTGATAGTCACTTATATTTTGCCCAATTAAGATGGCATCCCTTAAGAAACATGAATTTTTACTTTTAGTAGAGGTGTGTGCTTCACTGACCACACTGATGTATATATATCTGATGTTTCAAATTAAAAGGCTAAAAGCAATGAATGAGAGGAGAGAAAAAGACAGGGAAAAGTTATGTAGCAGATTTGGATGTCTGCTTTTTCCAGAAGATACCATTCTCTGTTACACAGACTCACTGACAGTTGTAATCAGTTAGATTTGCAGCGGTTAGTCATGTCAGATAGTCAAAACTGCAAACTGTTACAAGACAGGAAAAGGTGGGCGTGAAACAGTGACTCAATAAAACATTCAGCAACCTCCGGCCAGAGTACTCATTTAGTCTGCTCCTGCTGCAGACCTTTAAAAAACTCATTTTGTTTTGCTTTGTTTTTGGTCAGAGACTCTTTATCCCTTTACTGAAAGCTGAGGGTATTAAGTCAAAACACAAATCTTTGACAATATGTAGCAATGCAAAGTTTAATGCAATCTTTTCAAAGCTTAATATGGAACAGGTTATATATAAGGCTTAATGTAGAACAGGTCTTTGGCTGTCAAGTCTAGTGAATGGGTTTTCTTTTCAACCCAGACCATGTTAGTTCCTAAAATCTATTTAAGACACACATCATTTGTTACTGAGTATATACAGTTTTAAGTCTCCTTGCCTATACTTTTCCAGGGCACAGGAGAAAAAAGAAAAGAAAGAAAAGACAGGAATCAGAAATTGGGAGTTGGAGGATTGAACAGGGAAAGATGAATGGTGATTAAAAACCTATTAACTGCCAGCCACCTCACATACATTATCTCACTGAATCCTCTCCACTTAGACTTATCCTCTTTTCACAAATGAAGATGCTGAGTGAAGCCCAGCAAGGCTTAGTAATTTACCCAGATTCAATTAGGATCTAAACTCAGGTCTTTCAGACACCAAAAATAATGCTTTTTTTTTAATCCTTCCACTTTGCCAGAAAACATTTTTCTTTTTTTAAGACAGTCTTACTTTGTCACCTTCGGTAGAGTGCCATGGCATCATAGCTCACAATTTCAAATTCTTGGGCTCATGCGATTCTTGTGCCTCAGCCTCCCAAGTAGCAGAGACTACAGGTGCCCACAACAGCTCCCAGCTACTTTTTTTTTTTTTTTATAGACAAGGTCTCGCTCTGGCTCAAACTGGTCTCAAACCTGGGCATTCAGGCAATCCACCCACCTCAGCCTCCTAGAGTGCTAGGATTATAGGTGTGAGCCACCACTCGAGGCCCAGAAAACATTTTTTTAAATGAATAGGTAATTTATTTGTGGATGTGTCCCAGTAAGCTCTATGTGTTGAATAAACAGTAAATATCCATGGACTAATGCAATATCTTAGCCAGAATAACTGAAAAATCTATTTTTAAAGTGTCACTGATATATCATATTTCTTCCATTATATATTGAATATTACATAGATTTAAGTAACTTAACTGGTTAAGAAAGGCTTTATTACAAACATTAAAGACTAACCAGAATGAACTAGCCAAGAGTCCAAACTTGTTAAAGAAAATTGAAAGTCTACAAAAACGGAGATTAGGAACTTGAATAGGAAGCCACTGCATCCAGGGTAGCACCTCAAAATAGTGGAAAGGTCTAAGTAAAACAGCCAAATCTCTAGATTTAAAGTTAATTTACATTAAAACATTTTGAAATGTCCTTTTGGATGGGATCAATGGTCCATGACTCAGGATTGCATTTCTAACAATGGTTCCAGGGGCAGTGTTTGGAAAACAGTTGTCTTCCATGGCACTAATCTTCATAAATCAAGGATATATCGAGATCTCAGTTATTGTTAATGTCTTTAAATAACCTGCCAGAGATACTGTCCATGGATTTATCTAAACTGGTTTGGGGAATATTTCTATTTTAAACCTTTACAACTTACTTAGGATGTTAAAAGTCATCTATGCCTCTCTCAAATTCAGGGAAACTCCTTATGTAGGAACAGACCAAATATAAAATTCAACTTTCAAGTATAAAGCATCTAAATGTTCAGAGCAGAGTCAGCATTCTATAAACTGCTTTTAAAAAGAGCTAGGTTTGGGGGAATTAACTATGGTCTTCCAAAATCAAATCTTAAGGATCAAGGTGTACTTTTAACAACTAAAACAAAAATCAAGGATGTTCCTTCCACTTCTTATTGTCCTGTCAGAAGAAATATGCATGTAATATTGAGGAAACTTTAAGAAATTAGTACTCAGCTTGGTAATTGGTTCTTTATCTTATTATAACAACACATTTCCTAAGTCAAATGTTTATGTGGGCATTCATAATTTCCTTGAATTAAAAAAAAATCCTAAATCCCATTTTTTAAAGACTTTCTCTAAATGATAAAAATGTAGGCTGCTAACTTAAAAATTCAAGCTCTTACTCAGGGAGCTAGCAATCATTAGATAACTAATTGTGTCATCCACAGTTCCAACTAATGCTGCAATATGTCAAGTCTTCTATCTTCTGAGAACTGTCATTGGTAGACAATCCCAATCTAGCCTGAGAGGCTTTCAGGAATAGTCAGAAGGGGTAATGCTTTAAGCTTGTAAACTAAAAGCAGCATGCTTGATGTCCAAAGAGAAGAAACACACTAGAAAAAATGTAAGGACCAAAGTCATTTTAAACACTTATGTTTAAAATACAAAGGAGAAAAAAGAAAAGACAACTAAAAGCCATAAGCCGCTTCTAACTACATGCAAGTTTCATTGATGCTTTACATTTATTCCAAAGCTCTTCCAAAGGTGTAGTCATAAGATGACCCACGAAGTCAAATAAATAGTGACAGGACTCCTTTATAATTCTAAGATTGTTTTCAATTTCTGAGAGTTTACATTTCTACCAGTGGAAAGGAAAAAAAGTGTACTATTTCAGGAATTTGGTGTTTTTTAATTTCTTAACACTACTGAAAATAGAAAATTTCAAAAGTTGGGAAAGAAAATACAATAGTAGCAGCATGTTGATCCAGACTTGATAACTCAAGAGAAATGAAGAAGTGTGAAAATCAAAGAGGAAACTGGTAAGAGTCTGTTATAAAGCAGGTCAGGTACAAAGGCAGGTTAAAGGATTTCCTGCCACTAAAAAAAATGACCCTCTTTTTCAGTATTATCTCTCCTCCATGTTCTCTGTCCTTTTTTCTTCTTCATTTCAGCTTCATATTACTGTTTCCTTTCATACCATATTAATATAGTGATATAAAAATCTATTATTAGTGATAAATCAATTTTTCTGTCTCTCTCCATCCATTCCCCCTAACTCCCATCTAAGTCTCGAAGACAAGTCTGGACCAATTTCTCCATCCTGCCTCTGGCAGCAGACTGTAGCATTTCAGATCCTCCACCAAGTCCCGGCTGCTTCAAAGGAAAAATCCTACTTTCTTCAGTTAAGATCATAAGAAATATAGGGGGAGGGGGTCAGCTCTGTTTGGACATAATTACACTTCATCAAAAGAAGCTTTCTTCATCTTCCATGCGTGAAAAGTCTGCAAGCAGTTAAGTCTGTCTTTTTTTTTTTAATATAAAAATTGCTATTTGGGAAACCAGCCAAAACTCAGAAAGCCAATATAGTAAAACAGTGCACACCCTTTGTTTCTCTTTGAAGTTTCTTAAATAAATATGTTGAGGATTTACAAAGTACACTATCACTTTGCCGTAGTTTCTACTCAAATTGATCAGAAAAAGTTATGCAGCATCTATATAACACAAAAAGCAAGATAAATGAAAACACTAGCTTGAATCTGTAAAGTTAAATTAAGTATAGCACCCAATCTTTTAAATACTCAAATTCATTACTCTAGTTAAAAAGAAAGTAATATTAGATAAGAGGAAAGATGCAATTCAGAGCATACAGGTAAATCATCATGCTCACATTTTTTCTCAATTCTTACTAGAAAAAAGAAGGAGAAACTCTTTCATTGTACAGTGGTCCTATATGAATAACTGAGAAAACAAAAGAATGAATATACACAAACACACACACTCCAAACCTAATCAGTCAAGAATGACATAGGATGTGTCTTTTAATGAAAGTAAACTTAAACTGATGCAGAGATAACCCCTTTAGTTTTGATTCTACCGGAGTCTCTGAGCCTCATTTTATTTCAAACAACCTTTCAGTGACAGTATCTCATTAGCATGAATTTTTTTTTTTAAAGTTAAAAAGTACAACTTCTTGGCTCTGTTCCTAGAAAGTAAACTAAAACTACTCATCGGAAACAGCTTTGCTTGAATTTCCCTTATCAAGTTTTTACAATGCTAATAATTTGACATCTGATCCAAACTAAAGAGCAATTATTAGACATGGTTTAAAATTGGTGCTTCTCATTTCCTAATTCAAAATTGGGTTGCAATGATTCCATAAGGTTTTATAATATATTTCACTTCAGTCCTGAAGTGGTCTATTTTCTCTCTTCTTATCAAAATATTTAAAATGAAAATATTAGATTCAATAAATAAATAGAAAAGCATAATACTTCTAATAAGTGAAAGACTAGTATAAGTCTCTCTGTAAAATAGCTAAATAAAATCCCTTGGCCTCCTTACAGATTTTTGCTAAAAACATTAACCCATTTATTAAACAGCTATGAAACCCTAAATAGTATCATTTTCTATTTATGATCTGCTTAAGGATTACTAATATTTGAACATGTCTCAGATGGTGAACATCCGTACACAGTGTGGATCAGAATCGGAGTCCTGATCATTCATCTGTCCAGGACATTCGTCATTCTAATATTAAGTCGTCATTCTAATATTAAGTAACACATTACTTATTCAAATAAAAGGTTTCTTAAAAAAACATGATTTTTAATAAATTCTTATTAGGAGAGTAAATTAAATCATAGGTAACATATGTGGTAAGTGAAGAGAGCACTATGCTAGTTGTCCTTGCTACAACTTAGAGCCAAATTGATATTATCAGGAAATTGATCCAATGCCTTCATTTTTCTTTCCCCCTTACCACTCAATTTACTCAGTTATTTGACTCCTCATAATTCAGAAGCTGATCCTGCAACTGTTCTTTTCTTTACTTTACATGCTCACAACCAGTGAGATCAGGAGCTAGTTCTTCTGAAAACATTGTTTGAATTTTCAATATCATAAAACAAATGAAAAAGGTCTGAGTGCTCAGAAAAACACTCAAATTCATCTGGATGTATTTAAATCAAATCTTCAGTAATTCTATTCAGAAAAAGAAGGTGCTGATTTGTACACAGACTGGTCCACATTTCATCATAAATTCGAATGTGTTTATTCCATTATCAGTATTAAAAGTCAGAGACCTACCTCGTCCACTCCGGCCCACAAATCTCAGATCGTTGAACCTTGCTACTTGGTTTTTCATGACAGCAGACGCATTCCGGAGCTCAGCAGAATAATTTTCATCATTACCAGCCATGACAGTAACCACAGTCCCATCTGGTACCTCTCCAAGGGCTACCACCTACATAAAACAGGAAACACAGCAGCAATAATGGCACATCAGAAAAGCTTAAACACTGAGAATATTCTCATTGTAAGTGATATGTCTTAGGAGGACTTAGTGCTCTAGTCCAGTAACGGTAGACAGGCATGAAGTATCTGTATATAGGTTATGATGCTACTTCAAACAGACCAATGTTTCAGGGTCCACCCATTTCAAAGGCTGGCAAAAATTTCCTTCATCTGTTGTTGGATTCTGTACAGAATATATGTACTTTTTTATTAAATCCTCGCGTTAGGTTGTCCATAGGAATTATGCCACAGAAGGAAGGCTGATACCCCATCTGCACGTTGTATCCTACAGGTTAAAACATCACCTATCTGCAATCCTCCTCTCAGGAAGAGCTCTGAGATATGATCTCATCCAGATCACAGGCCAAAAACTAGCAAGTCTGGTCAGCTCTATGAAAGAAAACTTTCAGGTGAAACCCTGGAGTTCCTGACTACATATAGCCCTAGATATGGTGTAGTCTAGATGTAATCTCCTTCCTTTGGGCTAGAAATTTAGTTTTCAATGATGCTATATTTACTAAATGCCCACTCTGCGCTGGGACCCAAGGGTTATCCAGAGGCGTCAAGCAACTTATGAAGTGTAGGATAAAGATATATACCAGGCTGAAAACGATCAATGACAAATGAAAAGCATAGACAAGGCGTATATACCTTTAGCCACACTTTTGTCTTGTCCTATCTGTCACCATAAAATAACACATTTGCCACCTTAATCTTCAATAGTTAATCTTAATTCAATCAAGTACAGATTCAGAATAATCAGTCTTTGAGACTAACAAACAAATTCTCTGCTCCAACACTAGATATCAGACTTTAACTTGGGTCAGCTAACTTGTAAATAAATGTGTGCCTCTGATTAACACCAAACCTGGTAAGGGAATGCTTTTGTAGACGCTTCACTGTCATATACTAAATATACTATTCTTAATTCACTACCAAGATCCTGTCCCTTAGTAACAATCCTTTCTCTTAACTAACTTCCAGGAGCCTATGTTCAGATTATTTCCATCTCTTCCTTGTACTACTTCCAGACACCCATGTGATAACCAAGCAATCGCCCTGGCTAAAGTAGCCCCCTATTCTCTGGCAATAACCCCTGTCCATTTGCCTGTCTGGTAAACTTTCCATTTATCTTTTTCTGCTTCTCGTGCTATTCCCTCCTTTGTCAAGATTTTCATAAGACAAATCTAAGCATTTAATTCCATGTTTCAAATACACTTGGTATATACTCTCATTAAAGTAGATTTCTTACAGTGTGATAGAACATAAACTATACCTATAGCTTAAGGCTGAATTTCCCTGATCCATGAACCTTCCACTACATCTTCTCCTTCAGCCAAGAAAACAACCAAACAAATGAAAAACCTGTCAATATTTCTGTCACCCTTAACTTTTCTCTTAGGCTGTTTCTCAGTTCCATTCCTTCTATTTGGCTATTTGTTATTCAACTCAAAATCACTAAGCTTTTCTTATTTAACCCACTTTCCACAGCATCTCATTATACTCAAGTGATTCACATTTCAATGTACATATATGAATGACCGTCTTCTACTTTTTATATACTAGCCCAAAGCTAAAAGACTCACTCCTAGGAGTCCAGATTGTATTAGTTTAGAAACTATGCAAGAAGGGGATCTTCATCCCATCTGTCTTGTTTGCTACTACATGCCCAGCTCCCAACACAGTGACCAGCACATAGTAAGTACTTAATAAACATTTTTGAAATAAATAAATAAAATAGCTCCGTAAAACGCCACACTTTCCCTGGCCAGAAGCTTGTGGGGCTACCACCTAAAACTGTAAGAGAGAGAACCAGTTAAAGGATGAAGTCAGCATCTGGTGCTATCAGTGATGTGCCCTTGCTCCAAATTAGTTTTCTGACAACTTTTGCCATCGTAGAGGAGAGAGGGAATCATGCAGACTACTCATTACCTGCAGTATATAGCTATTCTCAGTCTAAGAAGTCTACTAGATCAAGAGCAAATCCCTTGAGGATAATACTTCCTCCCTGCATACTTAATCTAGTACTCTTGAGTGGCTACTGATTACGGGTAATGCTATACTCCTGATGAAGGAATGTGCTTTTCAATTTTTCAAACTCACAATGCCAAAAATATGAACATTTGAAAGTACTGAAATAATTTACTACATTTGCCAATATTCAGCTGAATGTTTGAGATTTTGCACACTCAGCATACTGGGTTTTAACACCTGCTGTGTAGCTATGTCAAAGAAAATATGGAACCAGTAGGCATATTAGTAAAGGCATGAGAAAAGCTAACCTATTTAGAAAATAAGGAATACACTAAAAAACAAGAAGCTCCACTTTTTCCCCACTTCTGCTACATATCTACCATGACCTCACACAAATAACTTCATTTCCAGAAACCACAGTTTTCCGATATAAATTAGAAATAATATTTTAAGTCGGAAAAAATAGAGAAGATGCTATATAAGTATGGAGTGTAATTATAATGATGTACTTTTTGTGAGATAAATAAGGTAAAATAGTGTTGTATTCCAAGTATACTGTCTGCTAAACATAGCCTTTATTTATAAGCACCCTTACGGCATAAATACCAGTATGTAATTCTTTACTTCAAGTCCTGAGATGTTCTTTGGTGTTGTTGAAAGATATAGAATGACTGCTTGTGGGTTTCACTCCAGTCTGGCTAAATTTCAGGAAAAAAAAAAATAAAGAAATATGCCCCAATCGAAAGTTTTCAAGAGCTCTGGGACATTATTATTTTACTGCATATTTTTAACATAATAGATTTTTTTTAGTTAGAAAAAAAGGAAAATTGATTCAATATGGGAAAATATGAAATAAAAGATCCCTAAGAGTGAAATACATAAATCCATTTTACTATGCTTAAGCAGCATAATAATGACCATTTTAAATATTGGTGTTTTACATAGCACATTTGAGAAAACAAATAGATAATCACAAGCTGTATGGCTGTCCTATGAGGCCTAGAACAAGGCCTAAAAAAAATGCTAATGTGACATAGTAATAACCTTTCCTAGTAAGGTGAAACTGTAGTTTAATGGCTAAATATATTGATTTTTTCTTCTGCTATTCACTCTACCAAATCAGATCACCCAGTGTTTTTCTGAAAGTGTGTGTTGAGGAGTGAGGGGGTGAGTACTGTATTTGACTTTATATCAATCAGAAGTGTAATTATATATTTGAGTGTTTTTAAAAAGCAGATCACTGAAACTAAAAAGTTTCCCTTGGAGATTCTGATCTGTGTTTATTCAAAAGAAAACCAAAAGAATCAAGAAATTTTTACACATTTCATCTGTACCAAACCCAAGCAATGGAAAAACATTTTAGAGGGTAAAGCGCAGTCAAAAATCGCTCTTTAACTAGTTACGGATAAGCAGAAATTAAAATTTGTTTCTATACTATCCAATACAAAAGCCCTGCTCTGCAAAGAATAATTTGTGATGAAACCTTAATAATAACATTTCTAGGTGTTTTTAAAATATAAAATCTACAAAACAAAGAAACCTCATGGAAAAGGGAGAAGTAACTTTCTGTACTGACATTTCAGAATAAAGAAGTTCCTTTATTTAGCCCACCTTGCTATAACTAGCATTTAAATCACATGATATGTAGCTTGTACAAAATAAAGTAAAAGGATATTTGACTCTAGCAATGCTATTGAAATTTTGTGTGAGAGTCCTTATAACTAAAACTAATCACTCTGAAAGAGGAGCAATGGAGAACTAACTCAGACCCTTAAAATTGTTTCTGTGACTTTATTATATGAAAATTAAAATTGCCCAGGACATTCGCATGAACAGAAGTCTGTTTTTATCTAATCAATTACTCCTACAGTCCAACATTATTTGGCACATTGTATTTGTAGTATAAATAAACTATAATAATTTTTCAAGATAGAACTGGTCAAATGTTTCTTTGTAGTAAAAAGAGACAGTAATGACAAAAAGCAAAAATGTTATTCCTATGGTATTATTTAAAGAAATCTTTAAATAAACTACCAAAAGTTTTCAACAAATATTAGAGTTAATTTTTTTCTTTTGAGACAGTCTTACTCCATCGCCTAGGTAGAGTGCAGTGGTATCATCATGGCTCACAGCAACCTCAAACTCCTGGGCTCAAGGGCTCCTCCTGCCTCAGCCTCCCAAGCAGCTAAGACTACAGGCGCCATGCCCCAATAATTTTTCTATTTTTGGTAGAAGCAGGTGTCTCATTTTTGCTCAGGCTGGTCTTAAACTCCTGACCTCAAGTGATCTTCCCCACTCGGCCTCCCAGAATGCTGGGATTATAGGGGTGAGCCACCACACCCTGTCAATTTTTATAATTTAACCCACATTTTTGGAAAAACCAAATGGAATTTAAAAGAAAAAAATAAATATAATACAGGGTGGCTATAAAGTTCATGTGCAATCTTTATGGCCACCCTGTGCATCATTTTATATTTTTTAATATATGCTAAAGAAAAAAATTTGATAGAAATTATTTCAATTGAACCCAACAATTCATATGCCATATATCAAGATGATCCAGATCATCTAATAATGATGATTCTGGAATTTTGAAAGGATACTAACATTTAGTAATGCTAAAGTGGGAAATAATGAAAGATATCTACCATACCTTTTTCAAATATGTTTCTAAAATGTTTAAAATATGTATTTTGATCTAAAATTATTTCTTCTAATAACCTTACCAATAACTTTTATTCAATCCTAAAATATTTAACTTTAAATATTTTTATTTCATTTAAAAGCATAAGACAAAAATGTATTTGTCTTTATATAATTTGAAATCTATTGATTGACATAGTTTTGCTTAACAACTTGCATTGGGCTTAGTAAGGATTTAATAGTCTTAATAACCTATTTCCCCTTGTTGAGGTAACATTAGATTTAAAAAGACGCAAACAAAATCTGATTACTAAATGCATAAGAAAAATACAACTCAGTAGTGTCAAGTATTTATTAGTTGCAGGCTTATTTTTTGAAGAAAAATGTACAATGATGTCAAAAAATTATTTTCAAGTAGAAATTGCTCCATCATTTTGAAACTCTCCTTTTGACAAATACCGAAAGGTATTATTAAAGATACAGAATTAGCTATGAGTACCAGATCATATATCTAAAAATATATTTTCTTTCTTTAACACTGCCAGAAAAACATATGATACTGGTAAATATATATAGTCCAGTGTTCTCTAACTTAAAACAGAACGATAGACTTGCACTACTTTTAGTTTTAAAATATACATCTGGACGTAAAATTTCTGCATAGTGTTTCAACTTGAAGCTATTTAAAGCAACTGAGTTATAAACTCTAAACAACAGGCTTCACAGTGGAAATGCTGACAGACCCCTAACCAGTGTGCTACTGGATGCAGAATTGACATGTTTTCCCCACTATTTCTACTTGATTATCAGCTAATGAGCTGAATTTGCAAATTGCTTCTTTGTCACTAGAATAATCTGGGACAGAAAGGGCATGGGATCCTCTAATAGTAGGTCTTAACTATTTTAAGCTTTTAGTGAGATACACCTGAAAGAATGTTAAAAATATTTATTTCCATTTCCTTGACACCTGGGAGGACTGAACATTGCAAAACTGCAGAACTTTGTTAAAAATACAATGCTAATAAACAACTTCACATAAAATATACTAGCTGTTTTTGCATTTTTACATATCAAGTATAAATAATTTTTATATAATCTCAACACGAGATCAGATGAATACTAATAACCTCTTAATGCAATACACTGTCAATATCATGTTGAAGCGCTATTTTAAATTAAAATATTAAAACAGTCTATTGAATTCATTTCTAACTCTCTGCAGTATAGAGTTCAATGGCACAGACATAAAATATGGCCTCAATAAATATTGTATTGATTTGAATACCAGACTTCTTAACAATTAAGTTTGGGGGGTGTGTGTGCTTTCGAATGCATTTACCTATCTGTTATCTACCCAACAACACTATAATTTATTTTTTACATAGCTCTAAACATGATAGCCAAACTGCTGTCACCACTTTTAAAACCAAGACTATAATATTTCTTCATTGCAGATGTATTTGATTATAATGCAAGAGTGTAGAAATCCAGTGCTCTCAGGCTTTTATTCCAAAAGTAAGGTAAAGAGAGGCTATTTTTATACCATTCAAATAAAAATAATAAAAATTTATTGTCAAAAACTAGATGTTCCAAATATCTATAGTTTTTTTTTTCAGCATAAAAACAAAACCTATATTGAATGGATGTGGATCTCACCTGTCACCCATTTTTTGAATTCTGTTGAACACAGTTATGGGGTGGGAAGACATTGAAAGTCAGGTTTTAGGCTAACTCAATTCAGTATTCAATTAATGTGAATTCAAAGACTCAATTTAATATGGTCTTGCGTTATCTATGGTTAGTTGACTGATTAAAATAACAAAAATATACTCTGTAATTAACAAGTATGATTAAGAGCAAAGAACAAAATTTATTTCCAAGTAATTCTAAAAGGATAGTAGTAAGAAAACTTAGATAATAATCAAATTATCTGAGACTATCTTAAACTAAATTGTATTTTTTCTTTATGCCAAAAATATCTTTTCCATCCTAAATACTCATGCTCAAAATCAATTCAGCATCATAAATATAAAATAATAGCCCAAGACAGACCTTAACGGTATATTAATATCTAAATATTTCAATTACCTGAATATCTAAATAGCTTTTAAATGCAAGCACCTATCTTTATGTTTTCACAAATTACGACGTGTGGCATTTTATAGGCAAAATATCTACTTATTTCTAGTTTTGGCTATTTCACCCAGGTTTCTTTGGCTTTTTGTTTTTTGGCTTTTGGAGTTGGGAGGACGGCATTGGGAACAAACTTCCACCCTCATATAAGGCTAAGTATAAAATTCTGGGCCCATTGTAAAAGATATCTCTGGTACAGAAATTTAAATTTGTACAACTCACATATATCCTGAGCTTTTCCTATTTCAAGGAAGAAAACATTAACCTACAAAATGGGTGGTTAATAAAAGAAGAAATGTGACGGTTAAAAAAATTTCTAGGGCCAACTGCAAAATGAAACTTGCCCCAGAATGCAACATCCCCTTTCCACAGCAATTCATGATTTCTGTGCTGATACAAGACCCAGAGAGATAACCAGCTCTAATTGACCCGTACTCCTTTCTTTCCACCCGCCCACACATAGACTCTGAATTGGTGCGTGGGGTAGAGGGTGATCAACAACTGGGACCTGCCAGTGGCCCGTGGGAGTTTGGCCCCAGGGTCCACAGTGGAGGATCTGGTAAGATTCTTCCTTTTCCCTCCAAGGCCTCGCTTGCCCTGCTCTCCACAGATCTCAGAACCCAGGGGACCCAGACCCCCCCCCCACCCAGGTTCAGAGGCTAGAAAGGGCCGGTGGGGTCTTTCTGAGAGTGCTGATCTCCACCTGTGGCTCTCCACCTCCTCCATCCCTGACCTCTAGTTCCTCGGGTCCCCATCTGTCCACTGCGCGCCCGGCCCCAGGGGCACCACATCTCCCCCCGGCGAGGGCTTCCCCGGGAAATCCAGATCGAGTTACCGAGACCCCCTCGGGCTCCAGAACGTGCACCCTCAACCTGCTGCCTGGGACTCCAGCTGCTGCCACCCGCCCTCAAACTAACGCGCCGCCGGGCAGAGGAGGCCGCAGAACGCGCCGCGAAGCTCCCTCCCTCTGTGCCCAGGCCACCGGCAGGAGCCTCCCACCACCTTTCAGAAGCAGGAGAGGCCTTTGGGATTTACGTCCTCTAAAAATAATAATAAAGCAAATCTGCAAAATTTCACCTCAGTTTTTAAGTCCGGGGACCCGAAGTTGTTCCACAGGTTTCTTTTCCTCCTCCCGCCCAGGCGAGGCGGGGAGCTTAGTCCCTGCCCCGAGACGCCGCTCGGGCCCCTGCCCTCCGCCCCCGGCCCACTCCTCCTGGCACTCGAGGGTCCAGCGCTCGGGGACCCCCGGAGCCTCCGCGCCTCGCGGCGCTCGGAAACGCTGGCGGCCCCGCCTTCCTCTCGGTAACGGGAACTGGCGCGGGTCAGCGAACCCAGCAAACACTCCGGCCCTGACACCCCCGGAGTCTCTAGGTTTATCTGGAACCCTCCTGGTTGCGGGTAATGCGGCCCACGAGCGAAGCCAGCACGTGGCGCCCAACTCCGGGAGCCATCGCACTGCACCGGCACCCCGCGCACACCGACCCCCAGCCCGCCCGAGGCCGGTCAGGGAGGGGGACCCGCCGTGGGGCGTCTGGCCGAAGGGGGCCGGTGGGTGGGCGGATGCAGAAGCCCTGAGAGAGACGGCTCCGGGCTGCAACGGTGGGGCCCGGCCAAGATGCCGGGGGAGATGGGCGCTTCCCGGGAGACCTTGTGGGGATCCTCGGCCGTGGGGAAGGGGGCGTGTGCAGCAAGTGGGGCACCTCGGAGATCCGGGGGAGGGGGTGACAGTGCACGGAGGTGAGTTAGAACAGCGACCGGGACTTGAGGGGTGATGAACTGGTAAGGGGGACAAGGGCTGAGGATGGGATGCCTGCGGGCACAGGTGGAAAAGAGAGGGATTTGCGCGAGGGCATCCGGAGGGAAAGGGGCAGCCTGGGGGTTCCCGGGTCAGAGCCACCCAGACAAGAGGTCCCGGAGGCCATCCCGGTCCGAGACACCGTGGACTTAAAGACTCTGGCTGGCAAGTTCCGCAGTGCCTGGCCGGGGGCGGGGGGCGGCCGTAGCCTCTTACCTTGAAGGCCACGGGCAGGGTCTTGTTGCAGCGCCAGTGCGAGGGTAGCACTGAGCACAGGAAGTTGGGGCTGTCAGTGCGGACGAGTTCGGCCGGGTGGTCAGCGATGATCTCCACCATGGTGCGGTTATCGTGCGGCGGCCGCAGCCGGGGCACAGCCGCTGCCGCCGCCGCCGCCGCCGCCGCTGCCGCTGCCGCCGCCGCGGCCGCCTCCTGTTGCTGCTGCTGCTGCTGCTGTTGCTGCTGCTGTTGCTGCTGCTGTTGCTGCTGTTGTGCAGCCACCACCGGGCTCAGGTCGCTCATTTTGCCGGGCTGCAGGCTGCTGGAGGGGGGGCTGAAGCGCCGGCTGGTGCTCGGATCTACGGGAATACGCATCACAACAGCCACAAGTTAGCGAAGTGGCCGGGGGAGGGGGAGGAGGGTGGAAATGAGGGGCGAGGAGGAAATTGGGGGGGTGGAGGCGAGACGGGGGGAAAGGGGATGGAGGTGATGGGGCTGAGGAGGTGAGAAATCAAGTTCGATAAAGTCAAGTGCGGGGCAGAGTCTGATGGGAGCCAGCGGTGACGGTGCGGAGTAGTCGGGTCGGCGGGTAGGGAGCCCCCGGAGACGAAAGATCTTTGCCGGAGCCTTTGGAACACCCCGGGTGGCAGCTGCGAACGGGCGCGGGGGTGTGTTTGGCCAGGGGAGGCAGGGAGCTTGAGTTTGCCGCGTGGAGTGGGGTCCCTCGGGGCACCACGTCCTGGGTGCGCTGGCGCCCCCTCCCAGTTTGAGTCCGGTGGCGAGACCGCGTGGGTTCAGCAGTCCAGCCCCGAGGCCGGCATTGCCACTCGCTGCCCGCCACCGCCGCGCGGTGAGCTGCTACCCAGCTGCAGGCGTCCGCGCCTCCGCCCTCCGGTGCCCGCCGCCTCCGCGGCGGTCGCCGCTCCCCCCGCGCCGGCTGAGCTCTCAGATTCCTCCTGCGGCGGCTGCCGGCCGGACTCCCCGGCTCGGTTCCTTCCTTTCCCTTCTTTTCTTCTCGTCTTCTCACCGCCACCTCTTGCATCCACTGCCTTCTGCTTTGCAAAGCTCCCCTGTCCCTCGCTCTTCAAGGTACTCAGGAGGTAAGTTGCAGGCAGCGGATCTCGGGGCAACGGATCCCGAGTCTGCGAATCGCAGCCGCTGCCGCCGCCCGCCGGCCATGAGAAGGAGCCCCCAGCGAGCGGTGCGCAGCTTCCGAAGCCCAGAGAGGCGGCTTCAGTCTAGGGGATCTTGCCTTGTGCCTTTTGCTCCCCCAGCCCTAAGACAAGGAACCCCCCTCTTGGTCGGAAGAGGTTGAGGCTGAAACACCAGAAAGCCTCCAGCTGATCTGACTGTCGTTATTTTTCGTTGTAACTTCAAGAGAGGAGGAAGGAAAATTCTTGAACGTCTGTGCTCACTTCTCAACACTCTGCACCCTCCCACTCCCACCCCCAACCTCTGCCGGAGCGGCTCCGGGGAAAAAGAAAGATTTTGCAGGGTTTGGGTGATTTTTGTCTTAAGTGACTCAAAAAATGGGGGAGGGGAAGACTAGTCAAAATAGTTTTTAAAAATAAAAGTGGATGGCTGGACACATATATTCAATTTTGCCATTCTTAGACAACAAGGATTAATTTTTTTTAAGGTCTAGAAAACTGTCAGCTTGATGATTAAGGTTGCAAAAAACCTTGCTGGGGAAAAATCCCAGCAGTTTTCCATTAATTGCAATCTTTTATTAAGTCTATTATGCATCTAAAACTAAGTCTAGTGTCTTAACTTTCTTCCCCACCGCTCTTGGAGAAAAAAAAATTTAAATAAAAATTAAAAATGCTTCAATGGCTGTTTATTTATGTATTTATTTCCTAATGTGGGTTAAAAAAGCGACTTTGGATCCCCCCGAAAAGTTGTGGTTGAGAGGATGAAGGAGCGCGGAAAAAAAAGCGGCACTTTTTACCTAAAATGTGGTTTTTGGAGGCTGGGATTTCTAATGATTAGGTTTTTGTGGTTTATATAGACATGACTCTGGCTGAGGCGATCATTACGCTGATGAGAGTCAGAAGCACGTGGGTGTCTCCGACCAGCCTCAAACTCTGAGCCTTCAAAACAAATAAAACAATGTGCTTCGCCCGCAGAAGCCGGGAAATCCGCTTGAGGCTATTCCACCCTAAGAAGGGGCTACAGCGCCTGTTTCACCCTCTTGCGTTGGGTATCGCTACGTTTCTTGCTGATCATAAAACTCTTGCAAACCTTCCAAAGCAGGGAAACGTGTTTGTGTAAAGTTTCCAAAGTGTCAAAGATTCCCTGATGAGTAGCTGACACAGTAATAAGTGATTTTATGAAATAAATGAAAAATTAGAATGCCTTCCCCTCGGTGTATTAAAGTATAAAGATGGTGGGGGCATCACTCACTCCTTCACATCTTATTTAAAGCAATTAAATAAGTCGGTGTTTTTATTGCTCAGAGCAAACGCCTCTTTCACCCTGGGGGAGACCTGCCACCGTCCTCCCTCTGGGTTTTTTAAGCATTACTTCCACTTGCGAAGCCCGCACCGGGATCTGCGCCCTAGAGGGGCCTAGAAGGACTCTGAAAGCATAAGGCGCGTGGAGGGGGTGGGGGGCTGGTGCCTGTAAAAAGCACAAGATGGACTTGGAGGGCTTTGGTTGCGTGACTTGGAAATCAAGACTACCCGGCTGAAGCGACACCTTAGGGACTTACAGGCTTCCAGACAGCGGGGGCGGAGGTGAGGGGGGGTCCCCTAGGTGTGCGCTCTCGAGGGCGTAAAGAGGAAGTTCAGGGACACGATTCTGTCCTTTGGGGCATTTATCTTCCCATTTTTCATTCCCAACTCCAGACCTCCCTCGTCTGTCATTCCCACTTTTCTTTCCACGTTCCCACCTCTCCCCCAAATGCCTCCTAGCCGCGCCCCTCGCTCCTCATCGGCCTTCCCACACCGCCTGCCACTGCCACGGTGCGGAGAGGGGATTCTGCACCACCCGCTATGACACCCGCTCTACAACCTACTCCTCGCCCAGGCCTACTGGCCTCGAGGTCCCGGTGCCTCCAGGGAACAAGAACCCACTTATCCGGATGAACTAGACGTGCAGGGAGGAGCTGAGCTGTCTTCTGCGCGTGCAATTTTTAATTATCTTTTCGGTCACAGGGGAGAGCTCTAACCCTGGGCACCGTCGCACCTCCTTTATGCACAAGTTTCCCCAAGCCACAGGCGGCAGACCCTTGAAGGGAAGCCAGGTTTCCCCCTCAAAAAAAAAAAAGAGAGAGAGAGAGAACTAAAGAGACTGAATCCATTTTTCTCATATTTTAATATCTTAAACACCCATTCACATGTACTCAGACACCCATCCTCACAAAGATTCCTCTCTCTCTGTTTTTTCCTTTGCTTTTTTTTTGGTCTTTTAGTGGGGGCAGGTCAATTTGGGGCATGTTGTGCCACTGTCTAACGGAGATCTCTGACTTTTTTGTTTGTTTGTTTGTTTGTTTTCAAGTGTGTTGGGACTGCAAAGGAGAAGAATTACAGGAAATGGATTATTTCTGTGGTCAAAGGGAGATAGAAATTCAGTAACTACTGAGATGGGTGATAGGCAGCTTCTCTGGGCTGGGTCCTCTCCTCTCCGGAAGTCCACAGAACAGGGAACTTTTAGAAATTTGAAGACACTAACAGTCAATATTTCAAATATGGATGACCAGAGGGGCTTTTTGAATATGAAGTTGTAGAACCATTTCAATTTAAGAAATCATCATGGGGACTTTTCCTCTTTTTCTCTCCATCACTGTTTTGCCCTTTCTTTGTTTCATTTGGCAAATAGTGAACTATGCAGGCCTCCATGGTTAAGGACAATTTAATCAATGATGAGATTATTTATTTTAATTAATCATATCCAGTAACTCAGCGTGATAGCCTTTCTCAGCATCCTCCCTCCATTTCACATTTCAGTGGAACGAATATAAGCAGCTCTTGGAAGTTACTAGTCTTGGATCCCTTAAAATATCCTACAGTTATTTATAATGTGGAAATGAAATTTTCCACTGAATACCCTAACAACGTTTCAGGTATCTGGCACAGCAGATTTTCAGTCTCCTTTCAAAAACATCCTTTTGCTGAACATTCACACTTTCAACTGGAATGGACTGAGCTTGGAAATGATGATGTCTTGGCTCCAAACATTATACTTAAAGGCAGAAAACACTTTTACAGACCCCTAACCTCTCCTGGTAATATTAGGCACATAAGAAAACCATGAGGTTTTACACATGTGTATTTTGTGCTATAGTTTGCTTGATCTCACCCTTGGGTTTAGATTTTCTTCTACATGGAAATGTTCAGAACAAATTACACACAAGATCCCTTTTCTAGAAAATGTATCTTTTCAGTTGTATATTATGGCATTAAAAAAAAAGAACATACATTTTTACTAAAAATGTGGCTACTTTGGAAGATATAAGCTTAATCCTCCATATCCTTTAACATTTAATATAACTATTTAGTAACAACACCTGGCAATTCTGACTTTCCAGACAAAGAAAATGAGATGTGAAGCAATGGGTTATTTATCCCGTCAAAGAACTGAATTCCCAGACTGGGAACAGAAACCATGCTTCTTTCATCCTTGTTTTCTGTTCTGAGTCCTATACACTATTTTTACATGCTTTTTCAGGATGAAAAGTGGAGAGTCTCTGTAAAATCTTAAAACATTTTTCAACAGATCAGCTGATAAGGTAGGACAACTAATGAAAAATTACCGATATATTTATGATCCCTAAAGCTTCAAATGTGTCATAAGGGGAAACTTTATAAACAGAACCATCTCTAGAGAATTTTCTTTCAGCCTGTGATTGAGTGAAGTTTACTCAGACTTTTAAGAGGCAGCATTGCCACTAGACCAATAGTTGCCCGACTGTGGCCCATGGGCCAATCTGACCTAGTTCCTGTTTTTGCACGGCCTACAAGTTAAGAATGATTTTTGCATTTTTAAATAGTTGAAAAAAAGGATAATAATATTCATGACACATGAAAATGACATAAAATGCAAATTTTAGTGTCTACAAATAAATTTTTATTGGAACACACCTATAGCCATTTATGTATTGTCTACAGCTATCTTCACCTAAAACAACAGTATTGTGTAGTTATAACAAAGATTGTATGACTCACAGAACCTAAAATATCTACTAACTGGTTTTTTACAGAAAAAGTTTGCCAACCCCTGGCCTAAACTGAAAGAGGTGCAGGACTCTGGAGAAAAAGTAAAAAGGAATGGATATTAAAAAGGATAATGAAGGATAGAGTGTGCCTGAGTTCCATATTAATTCTTTAAAAGTAAAAAATTGGTCATTTAACTTTTTCCTGTCCACATAAAATGTTAATTCATTACATTAATAACCTTGGATATGCCAAAACAGAGAGAAAATAATGAGGAGTTAGTGCATTTTCAGAGGTTCCTCAAGAACAATTGTTTTTACAATATGTCAGCATTTTTCATTGTCCTTAAAACATAGTGGGAGCACATTAATTGTACAGATGAGAAAAGAGTGAAGAACATGAAAACAATAGGTAAAGCTTTAGTAGATTTATTCCATCTGTTTTATACATGATTAAACAACAAATACCAATGAACTCAGCAAGAATTTTCTGGTATACAATATATTCACAAGTCCAGTATATACTTTTAAGACAGTTAGCTTAATAAAAAGTGGTTCAAAATCTTTCTGACATATTTTTTTCCATTTTAATTTTTTACACTGTTAAATACTGTCTGATTTGTTTTGAGCTGAGTAAATTTTTCCCATTGTCAATGGACCTATAATAATTTGCATGGCTGTAATAAGAGATGAAATGTTTGTAGTGGAGGACTTAGCATCATAAACCTTTCCTTGTTGTTTTAGCATTCCCATGGGCCAATTTCAGGCATTTATAAGACTACAGTGTTGTCATAAAAAGGTTGACACTTGCTGTATGACCTTTAAGAACCACATTTATGGAGCACCTATCTAATTACTCTTCAGGCATAGTATACCCAGTATTTTGTTTGACTAAAATACCAGCTTACTAAATGACATCCTAGTTACCTGAAAAGACCAACGTAATTTCTTAAAAGGGTTCTAATTAATTACCCGGGAGTCAGAGAAAATTAATTTTCCCAAATCAGCCCTCTGGTGCTTTGGTATTGGCAAGTGTCCTGTGGCAGTAGCCGTGATCTTTGAGCAGAAGTAGAATGTTACATATAAAAGTTTACAGAGATCTGTGGTGAAACATCTAAGAACATTCAAGAATTAAAGATTTCCTGCAGTAATTCAACCATTCTTTACCAATATGCTCAGATATTTCCTTCAAGGCAATAACAACAGTGCTATCCAATTCGGATCTCAAGGTTCTAAAGGTTTAGGGCAGTGACCTGAATGATTATTCCCCACCACCACCCCTGCTGCCATCAAGGTGAGAAATGTAAATTATAATATTCTTATTCCATCTAATGAAGTACAAAAATCGATTTTCACAGTATGAGAAACTTGAATTATAAAGTAAAGTAGAGAGGTAGGAAAAATAGAACAAAAAATAAAATAGAATAGTGAGAGCTCAACTTGATTCTACTAGCTGGAATCCTAAGAGATGACAGTTATAGGTCACTATTCTAGTATTTCGCTTCTTTGTATTTCATACTCAGAAACTCTTCCTTCAGTGTTTTTCCCCAAGCTTTCTTGAACTGAACTTTTCCTAAAGAAAGCAATTTCTTCTTTCCATCTATCCATGATCAAGTTCTATAAGCAAGGATTTATCTTTTCTGACCTTAAATAGCTCCCCCAGTTATCTTTTTGACTGGCAAAATCACATTTCTGTCAATCACTATTTTCTTCCAGATAATATTTCTCTTCAGGTATGCCAGTTACCAATTTATTTTCTTGCAGCTCCAAATTCACCCTTTTTATCTACTCTGTGAAAATGTATCTGGACTCTTTAAATGTTTCCCTTTATCATCTAGCATTGATATTTTGTCAGTAGGGGGCATTGGAGAGACATTGCAGGAGGAAAGGTTTTTGTTTCCTAGTTCCTTTGAGCTCACATAACAGGACGGTCTACTAGAACAACACATGTAGTTTCTCCAGCTCCTGGCTCCTGAAGTGGACATGTACACACACCTTCCCTGTGGCCTGGCTGCTGCTGTGAGGCTGGCTTTTCCAGTGCTAGGCTCCCAGCACCCAGTAACCAGCAGCTTACCCCAGCATTCTCCCCTTCTGGGCTGCTAATGGTCATGTGCCTCTGAGATGGCTCTTTGTAAACAGCTATCCCTAGCACCCTCAAAGGCAGATTTGTGGCTAGTTCCACTAGCACAACTTCTCTACCACATAGTGAATCAAAGCTGTGTAAGGTCTGGATCTCAGCCTTGGGAAGGGAGGACTATTCCTTGGTGGCTCTATTTCAGTTTTGAGGGTAATGGATGTTTTTTATTCCTTTATTCTTTAGAGCTCTCTTTACTTCTTGCTAACCAATTCCTTTATACTGCAATCCTGTTATAGTCAATAATTCTTTACATTAAACATTTCTTGTTCAAATTACTGGACTGTTTCTCTATCCTCATTGGACCTAGACTGATATGCTTTCAATTTTCTGGCCCCCAAAATGTCCTTATTCATAGTGAGTTCCACTTTGGGTCACTTCATTGGGTGCACCTTACAAGGGTATATGTGAAACTTGGTAAACGGTCTGTAAAGCTAGTGAATGATGCCCCATGATCATATCAATGTACACAGCTATGATTTAATAAAAATAAATAAATAAAAATAAATAAAAAATAAAAAAAAGAAAGAAAATTTCCAACATCCTGTCACATCTGTTAAGTGATTTATCATTGCCTGATAGACTTAAGTTTGTAATTAGAAGACATATTCTGATGAGAAGATGATAAAAATCCAGGGTCAGGGAAGGTAGAGAGATATCTTACAGAAATGGAAGAGCAAAATTCTATCACTGAGGAAAGAAAGGAAGTGGGACTAGATGATTGTGGCCTTATTGTAGTTGAAGTCAGCGACTAGCTAATGATATGACTCTAAGATAAAATTAGAAAACTCTGGATTAAAAAAAATAAATATACTTAGTATTTCTAATTTTCTCCCAGATTCTAATATGCTATATAGATCTTGAATCTCTGTGAGGAGCCTTATAAATATAGCATTTATAAATGTTTAATTACTGCTTCTAAGTAAATTTAAAGATCTTTGATGTATTTTTAGAAAATACTGAGCTGAATTAAATCAAATACCGGGGACAAATGTGTTGGAACATTAAAGAAATCTTCCTGTCTAGAAAGGAATATTGTAATATAGTGGAGAAATAAAGTTGGCTAGACTGCTTGTAGAAGGCATTAGTATCATGATGCTCAATTTTGTGTACATTTATAAGAGGGAGAATATATTCAGGCTGCTGCTAGCAGCCATGATCTCTTGGTCTTTGCTCCACTATCACAGCCTATCACCCTCCTTGGACAGAACAGGAAAGTTGAACAGAAGCTTCTCTGGGCAAGGCCAGTACTTGTGATAAGGCAAAAGACTCAGGGAAAGGCAGGGTCAGCTCTTCTCTTTGTTTCAGTTTTGACATTTTGCCAATCATGTGTTTTTTAGTATGAAATTTGATCTTAAGATATCATATCAAAATATTACCTTGAATGCAAGCTTTTTGGGAACCCCCTTAAATTATGTGCCCAAAGCAAGCACTTCTCTCCTTGCATTCCAGCCCAGCCTTGCCATAGTTCTTTGGGAATCTGAAACTTACAAAGTGACTTCTGACCTCCCTGCTTCATGATCAGAGTCTTTCCTTTTTGTAACTAAGTGAGAATGATTGTGTGTGTGTGTGTCAGTGTGTGTGCAGTATGATGTATATTACCCTATAACAACAAAAAACCATCATCTACTTACTATATAATTTTTAAAAGGCAGATGTACTTTCTTGTTTTCATCTGTTCTAGAACTCTTTTAGAATTTCTTTATATATGTTGCAAACACAGTACATCTAAGACCTGTTATATTTCATTTCTGTAAACATGGCTTTGATGTTAAATTAGATTCTTCCCAAATAAATGCAATAGGTTCCCTCATCAAATTTTTACAAAAGTTTGAAAGAGGCAATCCCTACCAGTGCCACTTTCACCGGGGTGGAATAAAAAGGGGGACAAAGGGGGAGAAAAGACATTAAAAAAAATAGGCTATTTGGCCAGTGTTTTTTTTTTTCTTTTTTCTCTATCAGTACAGGTTTTATTCTATCAATCTACATCTTTGCCCGAAGAATATATTTATCTCCCTTACCTAAGTGAAACCTCTAACTTTCTGTAGTTTCTGGTGACAGATCTAAGACTTAACTATAACATGATAATTCTTCAGCTTTTTGAAGGAAGAATTTTTCACAAGTCTTAAAATCAAACTCTTTACTTCTTATATATACAAAACAGTCTTAGCAAGTTTTAATTAGAGTTTTTACCTCAACATTTAGGCCAGATGCATATATACATAGATAATCAACAAACCTGAAATTTTATTGGTATTTTCAGGTAAAAAAAAAAATCTTAAATCAAATTGAAGGAAATGTTCTAGATCATCTGTTCTACGCAGCTTAAAACTTATTATTCTCTAGGATTGCTAAAAATGTGGGTTGCCTCTAGTAGTTTCACTGAGCATAGTTTTTTAAATTCTCTTTTTACCTTGCTTCACTGGTATTTATTCTTACTGAAGGGAATTATCATGGTTGCTTGTAGCTGTAAACATGGGAACTGAGGTATTATACAATTTATTATATATTGTTACTCATGATTTACTTTTAGCTTCTCTGATGCCAATGTTTTTGGTTTGTGCAAAAATAAATACGATTTTTTTTTTTTTTTTGTAGAGACAGAGTCTCACTTTATGGCCCTCAGTAAAGTGCTGTGGCATCACAGCTCACAGCAACCTCCAACTCCTGGGCTTAAGCGATTCTCTTGCCTCAGCCTCCCGAGTAGCTGGGACTACAGGTGCCTGCCACAACGCTCCACTATTTTTTGGTTGCAGTTCAGCCGGGGCGGGGCCTGAACCCGCCACCCTTGGCACATGGGGCCGGCGCCTTACCAATTGAGCCACAGGCGCGGCCCCAAAAATAAATACCATTTTTAAAAGCATCTATGATAAAACTTAAATTGTGGGAAATACAAAATAAGGCAATTACTAGATATATTATACATACCTAAGAAGCTTAGCTCATTTTATATCAGCCTTGAAAAATGAAAGATTTTCAATGTCTAACTTTGTTTTGCTAGCATTTACCATAAAAATTTCCTCTAGGAAGAGAGCTGGCAAAACATTCCAGTTCAAAGTCAAACCTTCTATAGAATATTTCTTACTCTCAGTATTAAAATTACAAACCTGGAAGAAAAATAGTTGGAAAATTGTTTTGCACTTACCACTGAATAAAAGGAGGGACCTATATCCAAATATATTAAAGTCTAAACAGCCCACCAGTCGTTTTTATTACTCATATATAAAAATAAATTAATTTTAAGTTGTTCACTTCACCCTTGAAATTGTTCTATTATATGTAAAACTTACATAGCCTTGATAATTTTAATATGAGTTGCTCAATTTTCTAAAGTCCTCAGTTGGAGAGTATGCAATTTGGAGCCATTGAAAGACAAAAACTTTCAGGTTTATATTGGAATGAACACTTGGACTTCCTTTGAAGAACAGAGCAATAGGACCACATGTAAATGGCATTTCTTTTCTGCACATCCTAGAAGAGTGCATAGAACTGAAAAATAGGAAGGGCGCTATGAAACCCTTTTAATTAACTCACTATGAAACTTTGAACAAAGGCTCTAAACTAACATGTTATGGCCTCATGGAAATTTCCATCCAAAGATTCCATAAACCCCTCAAGGTCAATATGCCCAATATACCTAACTCATTCTTTCAGGTATAAAGAAAGACAAGTGGCAACATATATGTTTCTAAGGCCTAGCACACCACTGTTATTTTTTATCCATCTTAGTTAATTGTACCACTGTACACTAGATTATGAGTTCTGTAATGGTAGGAACTGAGTTTGTCCAATTCACAGAAAATCTGGAACCACACCATTGAAGAAATCCAGGGAACACCATTCTTACTATTGTTTGTGTATGTACACTGTGAAAAGTGTTCCCTGGAGTTGTGTAATGAGATAGCCTAGATATTCCCCATAATCAGCATAAAGCTTAGCCTAGCATATAGTATGTGACCAACATATATTAGTTGCTTAAATGAGTGAATATACCCCTTCAAGCAGAAACTTGGGTATCTTGACACACTAAAATTCTCCATCATTTTCTACTTCTTGACTATCACATGATTGTATTAATGCCACTTCCTGAATATCATTCAGATCTGTTTTCTTTCCATCTCTGTTGCCACTGCCTTAAGTTCAGACCTTTATCATCTTGAATTTCAACCACAATGGACTCATAACTTGTCTCCCTGCCTCTATTTATGCCCATCTTGATCCAAATCCGTTTCCACATCACTATCAGTGTTCTCTTTTTAGAATACAGTTTTAATCATGTCTTCCTATTGCTTAGAATTCAGTGGTTCTGTATCATCAATCACACAGGATAAAACCCCTCTTTATGACCTTGCCTTCTCAAGTTATCACCACAGGACCATGAGTACAGAGTTTAAAAAATGAAATTGAAATTTGAAAACAAACCTGTCTTATGAAAAATTTCAACATTCACTTCTCTATCTCTCACCCCAAATTCAAATGCATTTTTCTCTTTCTCCTTCGTTAACGGTATAGCAATTTGTATTTACCTCCATTATTATACTCATCATGTGAATTCTCTGTTCACATATATGCCTTCCACATAGTTCCTTGAGAATAGAGATTAGTCTTATTCATCTTTTATTCTAGCACCCAGCATAATGCCTAGAATATAATAAGTGCAAATAAATATTTATAAACTGAGTCAATGAACAAATATACCTACTTAAAATTCTCTCTAGATCTGAACTTTCTATCCTTTTAAAATAGGAAATTTTCATGTTATAACATTTTATGTTTCTTTCTTTCTGAAATTATCAAATATTGATGAGAATGGGATCAATTGGGAACTTTCTTACATTTTATTGGGAATATGAATTAGGGAAAAGGACTTGAGAAAATAGTTTGGCATTATCTAGTAAAGTTGAAGCTCCATATGTTCTATAACTTACCAATTCTGTACCTAAGAGTCCACTCTAGTTATGACACACATAGATAATGATAATATTTTGTATGTCCTACTGAAGTAAAGAAATGAGAGAACTTGAGCTTAGAAGAAAAGGATTGCAGCTCAGCCACCTCAGTTCATTCTAGTGTCTTAAGGGCTATAAGGGTTAGTATCTCAGCACTTGTCCTGTAGTGAGAAATCTTCTAACCAGGTGTCATGTAGTTAGCTGCATTATTTAAGAATATTCATTCCATGGAAAATAAGAAAAACAAGTAAGAATGATTAAGAAAAACTAAATAAAAAATTTAGTGCCTTTGTGATACATAACAGACATAAAGGAAGTCAAGTATGTATGTGTGCTTAACCTCAGCTAGGAGGGACAGAAAGAACAAAAGTACCAAATATTCATGGTACACTCAGGCACTCAATTTTCCAAAGATCTTAAATTGCCTTCTCCTTGGCAACACCCCTTCTGGCTCATGTATCTTTTGTCCAATAAATCCTATAGCTGTTCATCAGTCTACCTGGCAAGTTATGGCTGTGGCCAGCTGTACAATAAAGCAAGTGTTGGCTCCAGGCACCATCCTCGGCCACACCCTGTTACTCAAACCTCAACTCTGACTTGTAACCACACCATTGGGGAAGGATGATGATTCACCAGAGAAAGAGACAAGAAATATATGAACTTTGGCTAGGCATGATGGCTCATGCCTGTAATCCCAGCACTTTAGAAGGCCAAGGTGGGAGGACTGCATGAGACCAGGAGTTGAAGACAAGCCTAGGCAACATAGTGAGACCCCCATCTCTAAAAAAATTTTAATGTAGATTTTTATTTTATTTTATTTTTTTTGGTTCTTGGCCGGGGCTGGGTTTGAACCCGCCACCTCTGGCATATGGGGCCTGCGCCCTACTCCTTAAGCCACAGGCACTGCCCTCTAAAAAAATTTTAAAAATTAGCTGAACATGATGGCATGTGCATATAGTTCCAACTATGCAGGAGGCTGAAGCAGGAGGATCACTTGAGCCCAGGAGTTTGAGACTGCAGTGACCTGTGAATATGCCACTGCACTCTAGTTGGGGTGACAGAGCAAGACCTTGTCTCTAATAAATACTTAAATAACATATGAACTTTGTGTATTTCAGAATTCAGATACCCTGTTTCCCTCAAAATAAGACAGTGTCTTATTTTAAGGTGTGCTTCCAAAGATGTGCTAGGTCTTATTTTCAGGGGACGTCTTATCTTTCCTGTAGGTAGGTCTTATTTTCGGAGGATGTCTTATTTTCAGGGAAACAGGGTAATAAATTCCATCTTGCTTTTACCCTATATTAAGTATAATAACCTGTGCCATTCCTATCCCTTGGCTTCTGTGTTTTCAATTAACTCAACAAATTGCATAACTCAAGCATAGTATTTTGGTCTGAAAGCCTTTTTGTTCAGTGACTTTTAACATAGCTTGCCTTGGTGTTCATATGGGCTATCATCACGTTAAGGTAATTTCCCACATGATTCTGGGAACCATGCTCCTGCAGGACATGAAAACATTCCATGGACATAGATAGTTTTAAGAGAATTGATCCCCAAATTCTCCAAGTCATATACATTTTTTTTTTCTAAAAATAATCTGCCTAGGAACTTGCCTGTGGCTGCCATTTTCTCTCTTCCAATTTCTCTTTTCCTACTTCACAAAATGAAAGCTATCTCCTGGCCATCTTCCCTTACTATTATGCATTGCTCCTAGGCATAAAATATATCCTGGTTGCCACATAGAACCTCCACTTATCAAAGGCACCAAAAGCACCACTTCATTCAACTCCTTAATAGATGCATTTCAAAAAGAAAAAAAAGGGTTTGCTTTCATGTTTAATATTTATTTATAAAAATTCTGATGGAGTTATATTCTTTCACCAATTACATACTATGGCAATAATAATATTGTCATAATTCAAACCAGAAAAGGTATTTTAATAGTAACTTATGAATCTAGGAAACTTGACTACATATTTGTAATTTCAATTTATAAACCTGTTTTTCTTATGAAAAATAATTTTATATGACTAATTGAAGACTTTAAAGAATAAAAATATGTAACATCAAACAACTACTTGAGAGGAAAGTAGAATTAAAGTGGGATAAAAAGAAACAATATTAGATTTCTGACTGAGAAGCATATTGTTCATGTATTTTTTAAATAGATGAACACAAATACTCTGCATTTAAATCTCTGCTTAAAAATACAAGTATAGGGCGGCGCCTGTGGCTCAGTCAGTAAGGCACCGGCCCCATATACCGAGGGTGGCGGGTTCAAACCTGGCCCCTGCTGAACTGCAACCAAAAAATAGCTGGGCGTTGTGGCGGGCGCCTGTAGTCCCAGCTACTGGGGAGGCTGAGACAAGAGAATCGCCTAAGCCCAGAAGTTGGAGGTTGCTGTGAGCTGTGTGATGCCATGGCACTCTACCGAGGGCCATAAAGTGAGACTCTGTCTCTACAAAAAAAAAAAAAAAAGAAAAAAAAATACAAGTATAAAACAGAGCTGACCAGGATGTCAGTTGGCAAGGGAGCCTGGGAAAAGTAATTCCCTAAAATACACAGAATAGGGGAAAGAAAGACAGACAAATGAACAACATAGACATCAACCTAACAATGGACAAATGACATGTAAAAGAACAAAGTTACGTCCCTACCTCACACCATATAAAAAAGTAACTCAAGATAGACCAAAGGCCTAAATATAAAGTCTTGAATCACTGTGGTATTTAGCTAGCACTAAATATATCTCAAAGAAGGGTATACATGTTTATTTTGAAGTTTTTCAGTAATTGAAATACACTGGGATTAGCATTTTTTGTAATTACTTAAACACATAATTTTTTATTATATCATAGCTGTGTATAATAATGCATTTATGGGATAAAATGTGCGAGTTTTACATACAATTTGAAATGCTTACAACAAACTGGTTAATGCATAATTTTTAAAAATGTTAGATGTTTTATCAGTCGAATGCAAGAAGAAAACACAAATATTTCTGGATATTGTTTTTTTTCAATAGAGGGTATTTAGTAAACATACTATGGCCTATGAAGAGCTAAGAAGTCAGCAGGAGATGTGAAGCAGTTCAGAGGTTAGCAACAGCTGGAGTTGCTCCCAGCCCAGGAGTATATGAACAACAGGATTAGATGTTATAACCAGAACTCAAAAAGTATGGCCATCTGGGAGATGGAAGCACAGTGGCACCACCATGAGGATCTGGGAGCCACAGAGGGAAGAGTCTTTTAGTGTAATGTGGAGGCACAAAGGCACTATAGTAACTGCTAGATACATCATGTGATGCTGAGTGAGAAGGAGAGAAATTGTCTTGCTTCTTCCCTCCAACTATTCTCTAATCTACTTGTGCTTTCATTGGCTGACACTAAAGGGGCATGTATAAAAAAGTGTTTCTAAGAATGCTACTTACATATGTGGTTCAGAAATTGTAATCTTGTTGGCTAGATATGTTCACCACGCTTTTCTGCATTTAAACCTCTGTTTAAAGACACATATATAAAGATGATCTGACCTACAAACCAGTTGGAAGGGAACCTAGAAAAATAATTCCCTGAAACACAGCAGAACAAGGGAAGAGAAGACAGACATATGACCAGAATAAATGTCAAAAAAAAAAAAAAAAGGCTGAATGGCATGCAAAAGAAGGAAGTTAGAACCTTACCTCATACCATATGCAAAAAGTAACCCAAAATGAATCAAAGGCCTAACTGTAAAAGCTAAAACTGTCAATCTCTTAGAAGAGAACATAGGTATAAATCTTCATGACTTTAGATTAAGAAATGCCTTCCTAGATATAACACCTAAGAGACAAGCAACCAAAGAAAAAGTAAATAAATTGAACTTCATCAAAATGTCTATCTTCTGTGTTCCAAAGGTACTATCAAGAAATAAAAAGAACTCACAAATGGAAGCAAATATTTGCAAATCATGTATCTGTCAATCTGATAAGGGTCTAGTATCCATAATATACAAAGAACTCTTCTAACTCAACAACAAAAGCAAACAACCTACTTTTAAAATGAGGAAAACACATGAATAGATATTGCTTCAGAGAAGAAATATAAGTAGACATACATATATGCAAGGATATTCAACATTGTTAGTCATTAGAGAAATGAGAATAAAAACCACAATGAGATACTCATACCCGGTAGGATGGCTATAATAAAAAAAGCTGGACAATAGATGTTGGAGAACACAAGGGGAAACTGGAACTCTTGTACATTGCTGGTGGGACTATAAAATGGTACAGCCAGTGTAGAAAATAGTTTGGCAGTTTCTTAAAAATGCAACATAGGGCGGCACCTGTGGCTGAGTGAGCAGGGCGCGGGCCCCATATACCAAGGGTGGCGGGTTCAAACCCGGCCCCGGCCAAACTGCAACAAAAAAATAGCCGGGCGTTGTGGCGGGCGCCTGTAGTCCCAGCTACTCGGGCGGCTGAGGCAGGAGAATCGCCTAAGCCCAGGAGTTGGGGGTTGCTGTGAGCTGTGTGATGCCACGGCACTCTACCGAGGGCAATAAAGTGAAACTCTGTCTCTACAAAAAAAAAAAAAAAAAAATGCAACATAAGGGTACAAATGTAGAATATAAATGTCTTAATAACTAAGAAAATAACAATAACTAAGAAAATGCCATGAAGGCTATGTTAACCAGTTTGATGAAAATATTTCAAATTGTATGTAAAACCAGCACATTGTACCCCATGATTGCATTATTGTACACAGCTATGATTTAATAAAAAAATAAAATAAAATAAAAAGTGAAACATAAAATTACCATATAACACATCAATTCCACTCCCAGGTTTACATCAAAGAGAAAAGAAAAAACTTGTATATGGATAGTCATAGCAGCATAGTGCATAATATCCAAAATGTGGAAACCACTCAAATGTTTATTGACCAGTTTATTGACTGGTAAACTGATAAACAAATGTGGTATGAAATCTGACAATTAAGTTCATGAACTCATCCTAGATAAAGTGCTACATACTTCATTGCTGAATATCACTACAGTCACCAGATAGTCAAGAGGAATGTTTTGAAGGTGATAGTGATATTCAGCAATGAGGTATGTAGAGATTTTTCTAGGATGAGTTCGTGAATTTAATTGTCTGACTTTGCATATCCATTCAATGGAATATTAATTAGTCATAGAAAGAAATACACATACATGCTACAACATGGAAGAACTTTGAGAACATTATATTAAGTGAAAGAAACCAGACACAAAAGGCCACATATTGTATATTTCCATTTATATGAAACGCCCAAAACAGGTAAATCCATAGACAGAGAAAGCAGATTAGTAGTTTCCAGGCACTAGGGGGAGGAAGTAAAGGGTGACTGTTAATGCGTATGGGATATTTTTACAGAGTGATGAAAATTTTTTGGAATTAGATGGTGGTGATCATTGCACAACCTTGTGAATATACTTAAAAACCACTGGGTTGTACACTTTAAAAGGATGTATTTTATGGTATGAAAATTATATCTTGACTTTTAAAAACTAAATTAAATTTGTTTTAAAGGTTGGATGGGACCTTTATTTTTCAGAACTCTATGAGAGGGGAAAGGAGCTATAGCATTTCCATTGGGAAGTTATTCCCTAGAGAAACTTGTGCATGTGTGCTCTAGGACAGTGTATGATATTCACAGCAACACCAAAACTATCAACAGTAAAAGAAGTATTTTGTAGAATATTTATGCAATGGAATACAATGGAATTCATGAAAATGAATGAATCACAGCTATAAACAACATCATGGATGAATCTCAGAAACCTAATATTGAGATAAATCAACAATTGCTTGAGAATAAAGATGTAAAGACATAGCTGCACGCCTCATAATAACCAATAATTAGGTAAAGGAGGTGAAAGCTATATTGATCAGTATGATGTAAGCACTCCAATTTGTACAAATAATCAACACACTGAAATTGGCATAAATGTATTTATTATCTATGCACAAAAGACAATAATAATAATAATAATAATAATAATAAAACAAAAAGGAAACTACCCAATGAATGTGAACAGTAGAATGTATAAATATATCATGATATATAAACACAATGGAATACTATGAACAATAAAAATGAATGAACTGTATCTGGATGCAGCAATAGAGAGGAATCTTATAAATATAATGTTGAATGTAAAAGCCAAAAGGGGATAGTGTATGTTGTATGAATCTTTTTATATTATTCAAAACCTGGCAAAATTAATCTATAAGATTAGGAGTCAGGATAGTAGTTACCCCTGGAATGAAGGAGGGCAGTAATTCAAGGTGGCTAGTAGGTAGTTTCTGAGATGCTGGTAATGTTCTATTTCTCTATCTCAGTGCAAGTTAAGTAAATATATTCACTTGTGGGACTTCATCAATGGATACACTTATGCTACATATGCACTTTCATGTATATATGTCATGTTTCAACTAAAAGTTCAGAAAGAAAAAAAAAACAGTTGTTGAAGAATTAGTGAAGTGTAATTCCATTTATATGAAGTTCAACAACATCCAAAATTAAATAATATATTAGAGAAACAAACATTTGGTAAAATTATAAAGAAAGTCAAGAGAATCGTATACCCAAAATTCAAGCTTATAGTTACCTCTGAAGTGGATCAAAGACCAGATCAGGGTTTCATAGGTATCAGAGATATTTTATTTCATGAGGGGAGTAGTAGGCACATGTATTCATTGTATTGATATTTTTTATACCCTCAAATATTTTACAAATATTCTTTTGGTAATACTCAGTATTTATTAAAGCAATTTTTAAAAAACTCTATGGTTATGAGCACATTTACTTCTCAGTGCTGGGTTGACTGGAGATTGGTTTGGAACCTCTATGGCATTATTTTTAGTATATTTATATTTAATTAATTATTCTATTGTGTTGGTCAAGATTATTAGAGAAGCTGAAGGTTTTTATTAAACCCAATGTGAACAGGATAACAAAGAAAAGTAATTTGGCTGACTTCCAAGTATAAACAGTTTTCAATTCAGAATTATATTCCCAAAGAGTTTGGGGGGTGCTCGCTGCAGCAGCACAATTACCAAAGAGTTTGGGAGGATTAGGAACAAATCAATACTTTCCCATAAAACAAGATTATAGATATTGGTCAAATTTCCATCTGGTCCTGGAAAGCCTATTTAACCTATAATAAAACTGAATACTGTCTAATGCTAAGAGTTATATTTCTCCACTGATTCTATGGAAAATGTGCCCAACTTTTACCCAAGAAATCAGGATGCCAGAACATACAGCCTACTACTTTAGCCCAGTCTCTCAGGAAGGGATCATTTCTATTATAATAATGTAGAAATACCTTTGAGCCACAGATGCCACCCCAAGAGCAGGAGGAATCATGCTACCAGACCTCAGACTATACTATAAATCGATAGTGATCAAAACAGCATGGTACTGGCACAAAAACAGAGAGGTAGATGTATGGAACAGAATAGAGAACCAAGAGATGAACCCAGCTACTTACTGTTATTTGACCCTTGATAAGCCAATTCAAAACATTCAGTGGGGAAAAGATTCCCTATTTCACAAATGGTGCTGGGTGAACTGGCTGGCAACTTGTAGAAGACTGAAACTGGACCCATACCTTTCACCATTAACTAAGATAGACTCTCACTGGATTAAAGATTTAAACTTAAGACATGAAACTATAAAAATACTAGAAGAAAGTGCAGGGAAAACTCTTGAAGAAATCGGTCTGGGTGAATATTTTATGAGGAGGACCCCCGGGGGCAATTGAAGCATCTTCAAAAATACACTACTGGGACCTGATCAAACTAAAAAGCTTCTGCACAGCCAAGAAGTAAGTAAAGCAAGCAGAGAGCCCTCAGAATGGCAGAAGGTCATGTCTCTGACCAAGGTTTAATAAACAGAATCCATAGAGAACTCAAACATATAAGCAAGAAAAGAACAAGCGATCCCATCACAGGCTTGGCAAGGGACTTGAAGAGAAACTTTTCTGAAGAAGACAGGCTCACGGCCTACAGACATATGAAAAAATGCTCATCATCCTTAATCATCAGAGAAATGCAAATCAAAGCTACTTTGAGATATCATCTAACTCCAGTAACATTAGCCCATATCACAAAATACCAAGACCAGAGATATTGGCGTGGATGTGGAGAAAAGGGAACACTTCTACACTGCTGGTGGGAATGCAAATTAATACATTCCTTTTGGAAAGATGTTTGGAGAACACTTAGAGATCTAAAAATAGACTTGCCATTCAATCCTATAATTCCTCTACTAGGTATATACCCAGAAGACCAAAAATCACATTATAACAAAGAAATCTGTACCAGAGTGTTTATTGCAGCCCAATTCATAATTGCTAAGTCATGGAAAAAGCCCAAGTGCCCATCGATCCACGAATGGATTAATAAATTGTGGCGTATGTACACCGTGGAATATTATGCAGCCTTAAAAAATATGGAGACTTTACCTCATTCATGTTTACATGGATGGAACTGGAACATATTCTTCTTAGTAAAGTATCTCAAGAATGGAAGAAAAAGTATCCAATGTACTCAGCCCTACTATGAAACTAATTTATGGCTTTCATATGAAGGCTATAACCCAGTTATAACCTAAGAATATGGGGAAGGGGGAGAGGGAGCGGAGGGAGGGGGCGGATGGACAGAGGGAGGGTGATTGGTGGGATTACACCTGGGGTGCATCTTACAAGAGTACATGTGAAACTTAGTAAATGTAGAATATAAATGTTTTAACACAATAACTAAGAAAATGCCAGGAAGGCTATGTTAACCAGTGTGATGAAAATATGTCAAATGGTCTACAAAACCAGTGTTGATCACATTAATGTACACAGCTATGATTTAATAAAAAAATGTAGAAATAGGTATTTCTATCCCATAGCTAAGTTCCCTCAGAGTAAGGGTGTATGAAAAGGAGGAGTTGGTCGAGGCAGCAAAAGATGTGTACTGGGGAGTTGTAGGAAATAATGTGCCATAGACGAGTATGACCATATTGTTGACTTCCTTGAAAGCTTTACAGAGCAGTAACAAATTTTTGAAATAAATAGAGGGATGGTTTAATAGATATTAAGGTATCAGTTGTTGAATATATACTATGTATTAAGGAATTTTCTAAGCAGTTTACATGCATAACCTCATATTCTCCTAACAAACCACTTTTCTTTAGAAATGAAGTAGATAATTTATTATTCCCATTTTCAGATGAATTTGAAAGGCACAGAGTGGTATCTTACCAAATACCACATAAACAGAAACAGTAAAGCTAGATGTGAGCTCAGTCTACTGATCTGTAGCATTTGCCAATTTCCATGGTATAAATATTTCCATTACATTTAATTTTAAGCTACCAACATGATGTCGCCAATGTTGGGTTGGAAAGAGATGTATACAATTGGTTCTGACAAGCTGCTCTAATAAGATGCTATAAGTCTACCATCGGACAAAGATTTATCTATGCTTACTGTATATAAGAAACACTATATTATGAAAGTTTTGAAACTTAATATGAAACTGTCATTATGAAAGTTTTCAGATACACAAAACCAAGATACATAAAACCCGTGCAGATGGAAACAAATGAAGCCCTTTCAGCAATACTGATAAGCCAAGCAAGTTGAAACTTACACAGGTGAATCAGAAAGGACACTATCAACTATATTTCTTAGAAATGAAATAAAGGGGCGGCACCTATAGCTCAGTGACTAGGGCGCCAGCCCCATATACTAAGGGTGGCAGGTTCAAACCCGGCCCCGGGAAAAATGCAACAATAAAAATAGCCGGGTGTTGTGGTGGGCGCCTGTGGTCCCAGCCACTTGGGAGGCTGAGACAAGAGGACCTAAGCCCAAGAGCTGGAGGTTGCTGTGAGCTGTGACGCCTTGGCACTCTACTGAGGGCAACAAACTGAGACTCTGTCTCTTAAAAAAGAAAAGAAAGAAAAAAAAGGACCATAACACAGTCTGTCTGAAAACTTTTGTAGTGACCTATTAAGGCACTCAGTTGTTTAAGGTCTAGTTTTTATCCTTATGGTAATGATCATCTGAATGGAGACACAATATTTGCAACTAGGAAATATTAAATAATACATATATATGTGACTTTATAGAGGAATAATAACCCAAATTTAATTGACAAATAAATGTTATAGATATGAGATTGTGGGTGAACAAAGTACAGTCTCCTCTAAGGGCAGATTTCATAGGTTTACTAAAAATTTTGCTACATATATGGTAAAGGTATTTTTAAAACAATCTACCTTCCTGCTTTTCCAGAAAAGGACTATTAAAGAGATATTTATATATTGACTGTCATATTCCATGTTTTTGAAAATGCTTTATGTAGCCAATTATTATATTTTATAATTGTATTGGAAGCACTATAAAAATCCCTTAAATATTGATTGTGAAAATATAAAATATTGTTATGTATTTAACCAACTTGGATGAAAATATTTCAGGGCTCTTTAAAATTTTTGTATTTTTCTATTTAATTGTTGGTTTCAAGTGACCTGCTCTGGAAGACATCCTGATATTGACTGACCTTTCATAATTCAGTTTATGGTATATGATTTCTATAAATTCAAGCTTGGTATGAGGTAGTTTGCAAAATTTGCTGGTTGCTAAGGGAACAATTGTTTTTAAATTCCCTTAGCTTCAGCTAATGAAATAGACAAGTTAATACAGAATAAGGGACATTTCAATTATCTTCAAGAAAGCATAGTGGTAAAGAAACTCTTACATAGGTAAAGAAAATTTGTGGAGAGGTAGCTGAATATGCACAGTGAAATAATATTACATACTCTAAGAGCATAATTAACCACTTGAATTATCTAATTTATTTCTCATAATGTAACAAGATTTTGAATGGTACATTTCCTGATCCCCTAGAAGTAAGTATTAGAAACCGAGGCACCAGGACCAGAAGCTGAAGACAAAGAGAGATTGGGTATCCTTACTACCACTGTGTGATTGAAGAGGATAAGTTTTGTTTGTGCCACCCGGGCATTTCTTTAAGCAGCAGTACTAGAACCTCCTGTATGGTAGACCGTTTAAGAGCACTGCCACTAGGGTTGCAACCAAGAAGTAAGGGAGAAAGGCTGTGGGAGAGGCTGTTTCCACATGGGGAAAATGCACTGGCATTTTGAATGCCTGTTGCTCATTAGTCACAAAAGCAGGGACCCCCAACAGTTAGTCGCACAGTCCAGTCACATAAACAGGTTTTGCCTTCTTCTCATTATCCAATTATTCAATTACTGGTTATAGTTTTAAAAGCCCACATTATCCAATTTAATTCTCATGGCAATCCTGTGAGGTAGGCATCATTTAAAAATCATACCTCTTTCAGTTTAGAAAACTTGGAAATGGACTTAGAAAAGTTATTACTCAGAAAAGTTACAGGTAGCCAAGGTGACACGATTAGTGAGAAAGCCAGGACTTAAACCAAATTCTTTGAGTTTCATATCCTCTGCTTATTCTTCTGTGCAACATAGCTACATATATATATTTAGTATCTCTTATGAACAGGGTGCCATTAAATGCATTAAAGAGTGTATGTCATAAATATCTATAAGACAGTTCTTGCTCTTAAAGAATTCTTAAGGAAGTCTTTGTGTAGCAGGAGATCATAAGTAGGTTAGGTGAAAAAACAGTAAGGGTGTGATTGGTAGGTAATAACAAAGAATGATAAAACACTTTCCATTAGAAATGAATAGAAATTTTGTCAGGTTTACCCTTGGAATCTAATACAGCATTGAATGGAGAGGATAGGATGGACAAATAACTCAGCAGAAACTGAATGGATTTTTTTTTGTTCTTCCAATATTTTCTTATGAAAAAATTTCAGCTAAACAGCAAAGCTGAATGCTTTTTTTTTTACAGTATATACCCATGTACTTACCACCTAGATTCTACATTAATATTATATTCAAAATATGTATATATATTATATTCACTTTATCATACGTTTGTATATTTATCTACCCCTCTATCCCTCTAGTAATTCATCTTCCTAAAAGAATGAATTTCAAAGTAAAGGGCAAATATTAATACAGCTGAAAGGATGTACTATATTCAATTTTAAGTTGTTTGTTTGCTGCCCTGTAATTCTTTTTCTTTTCTTACCTTCAGTAAAGCTCACCACACACAAAGAGTATTTGTGAGAATGATGTTTGGTTTTTGAAATAATAGAAATCAAGGGAAGTGGCTGCATTCCAAGTTTAAATAGATACAAACATTGAAATAAAAGAATATTCAAGACAGTGAGGAGAATCCAAATTTAATGGGACTCAGGAAGTCAGAAGAAGTAACCATAAGATGTTACACTCCCAGGAATTTGGCGAAGTCTTAGGAGGACATCAGATTTTGCATAAAGGAGGATAGGAATTTCAGCTCATTTTTATGTAGATGCTTTAAGGGACAGCCAACTGACAGTTGACAAGTTAATCGCCACCTCTATTCTCAGTCACCATGTACTGTAACTATAAGTGTTCTGTCACTAGAGGCCACACCTATGGTGAGAAGTGGGAAAGAGAAGGAAGGGACAAGGTAGAGAGGAAAGAAAACCTTGACCCCAAATTGAAGAATCCAGCCATTGCCAATGGTTCTCCCCACTTTTCCCCACCTCCCCCGGCCCTCCATAATTTCCCATCCTCCCTCCTTTCTTTCCTTCCTTCCTTCCTTCCTTCCTTCCTTCCTTCCTTCCTTCCTTCCTTCCTCTTTCCTTTCTTTCTGCTTCCCTTCCTACTTCTTTTCTTCTTCACTTTCTTAGGAGGAAAGGAAGAAACAGGGAGAGATAGAAATGAAAAAGAAAGGAAAAAGAGGATAAGAAATAGATAAAAGAAACCTCTCCAATGCTGATCTTATTCAATTTCTATTCCTACTCAGACAAAAATGAAGAGATGAGGAAACAAACTAGGCTTCAAGGGAGTAGAAAAGTGAAAGAGGAGAAAAACTCATGTGAGAAGTATCACTAATTTTTCTAACTATCATTACTGTCCATATAATCCCAAATTTAGTCCCAGCGGCTCAATCTCAAATCCCCAGGTAGCTAAATGAATTTTTATCCCTAATTAGGAATTCCTTTACAGTTTGGTTTTATAAAAAAAAAGCTTCAAACTTCTCTTCTGCAAGTGGAGATACCCCTTGAGAGTCACATAGACACTGGATTAAGTGCAGGCTCTTCATTTACCAGTTGTGTGAGTTGAGAGAAGTATATATCCACGTGTCTCTATTTCCTTGTGTCTGAAATGGGGCCACTAACACCTGCTTTCCTGGGTTGTTGTGAGGATTGGAGGTGAGATGCATTAGAGTGCATGCCACCTAGGCAAGCAGTCAATAGAACACAGTTATTAATGTAACAAGGAGGAGGGCCCTAAGTTGGAACTCTAGATGGCAGGCTGGTGTTAGAGGAGTACTTTTGCAGGACTGACCTCAATTAAAGATTTAAGGTGATGCTGGGTGCAGGGGCTCACACCTGTAATCCTAGCACTCTGGGAGACCAAGGAAGATGGATTGCTTGAGCTCACGAGTTCAAGACCAGCCTGAGGAAGAGCAAGACCTTGTCTCTACAAAAAATAGCTGGGTGTTGTGGTGAGTGCCTGTAGTCCCCGCTACTCAGGAGGCTGAAGCAATAGGATCTCTTGAGCCCATGAGTAGGAGCTTGCTGTAAGCTATGACGCCACAGCACTCTACTGGGTGCAATAAAGTGAGACTGTCTCCAAAAGGAAAAAAAAAGATTTATGGTGAGTTAGAAAAAAATGTTCTATACATGCTTAGAAATGAATTATGGTAATATGTGTTGCAGTAACACCTATTAAAATTTAAGAATTAGTAATAAAGATACTATGTTGTATCTACTTGCCAAATTCTTTAAAATCCTGCGTTTCACATATCTTTCAAACATTTGCAATGTTGTTATACATATTGGTTTCAAAAGAAAAAATATATATATATATTTGAAGGAAAAATTGAGGGGAAAAAAGCAGCTAACCTGCTTCTCTGTTAATCAAACTTACAGCAGAAGTCTGACTTTTCAGACTCTTGACAACCTCAATGATAATAGCTTGTGTTTATTTAACACTTACTGTGATCAGGCACTGAGTTAAGAGCTTTACATGGATGGCCTCATCTACTCCTTCTTACAACTCTATGCACCAAGCATAGTTAATAGGTGAACCTGGGGCCTAACAAAGAGGATAATTATTTTCTCAAGTGTACACCAAAAGCAGTGAAGCCAGACAATCTGACTCTACAGCTTTTACACCCTTCACTACTACAGTCCCATGTGTTCCAGAGCCAACTCAACAAAACTCTGGCAAAGTTCTTAGGAGAAAGATAACTTCACACAGTCTGGATTTCCAAACCTGAGTGCAAACCATTTAATAAACATCTATTGAACACTCAAGATGTTTTAGTTACAATGCTAGGTTTGATGGAAAAAAGAAAAAGGCTCTGCAAGTTACCCTGGATACCCTTTTCAAGAAACCAACTTCAGTGGTGAGCTCCCCTCCCCCAGCAACAGAACCAAAGCCAGATACCCCTTTCAGTAAGATAATGATGTAACATTTAGTGAGTATTAACCTTTAATATTCTTTTTTTTTAATTTCTCCTATCTCCTATCTAAACTTTTTGCATGACTTTGTTTTCATGTTTGTTTGAATTAAAAGAAAGAGCACAATAGTTTCTGTAATTTATTATTACAGTACGGGGTATTATTATCATAATATTATATGGTTATTATTACTACCACATATGAGCCATTATAGGATTATTATTGTTATCATTATTACTATTATCATATTTTTTCTATTCATCAGGGATCCAATTTCCACACAAATCTGACCTAAAGACATTCTCAGGAAAGTATCTCATCTATAACCTGGCAACCACCTGTACTGAGATGAGAGAAGATCCCTGTCTTTAAAAACGTCAGCCAATCAATGACATTCTATTGTATTATTTATATGTAATCCTGTAAGTTTAAAGACAATAACACTACAACTATATTAAATGTATAAGGTCTGACAATTAAGTTCTTGAGCTTGCCATTGTGCACTTATATTGGCAGCACTGTACAGACAACTCAGCAAGGTTTCATAACCTTGCTATATCAGTGTCTCACAGCTGTGTTTGTGTCAACATGTGGCAGAGGCTTGCTGAGTGGTATTCATTATTATTGTGTGTTTTGTGTGCTGTTGCAAGAATGTGGGAGCTTGAGTTAGAGCAGCAAACAAACACTAAATTTCTTGTTAAACTTGGCAAGAGTAGAAGTGAAATCAGAGACATGTTAGTCCAAATTCATGGGGATAATGTCATGAAGAAAATAACAGTGTATAAGTAGATTAAATATTTTTCTGAGGGGAGAGAAAGTGTCACTGATGAAGAGAGGTCAAGGTGGCCAGAACTGATAAAAACATTGCAAATTATGTGTCAATATTGTTGCCTGACAACAATATTGACAATATTGTTGGTCAATATTGGTCAATATTGTCAGGCAACAATATTGACCAAGCATAGCAGACCAAGTAAACATCAATAGAGAAACAGGAAACTCTTAACTGAAAATCTTAGCATGAGAAAGATGTGCACAAAAATGATCCTGAAGGCTGTGTACCCTCACATTAATCTGAAAAAAAAAAAAAAAAAAAAAAAAGATCCTGAAGGAGCTTACCTTTGAACAAAAACAAAAGAAAGTTGAAGTTTGCCAAGACAAAAGGAGAGGCAAGAGGATGTTTTGGGATATGTTATCACTGGTGGTGAAACATGCTTATACCAACACGATGACCCTGAAACAAAGCATCAAGTGCACAATGGAAGTCAGCCAGTTCTCCATGACCAAAAAATTTCCATCAATCCAAATCCAGAGTCAAAATGATGTTGTTAACTTATTTTGATATGAGACAGATTATTCATTATGAATTTGTACCAATTGAACAAACAGTTAACCAAGTTTATTATTTGGAAGTGCTAAAAAGGCTGCGTGAAAAAGTTGGTGCAAATGACCTGAACTTTTTGCCAACAACTCATGACTCTTACATCATGATCTATCCTTGTACTTTACCTCCACATCAATAGGGCACCAGCTCACATGGCACTACCTGTGAGGGAGTTTTTAGCCAGTAAAAAATAACTGTTTTGGAACTCACTCCCTACTCACCTGATCTGTCCCCCAGTGACTTCTTTCCAAAATTGCTTTTGGTGGATTAGGCACTGGCATTAGAGAATAGCTGCCCAAGGGGAATCCTCAAAGGTACCATAGTGCTATTCAGCAATGAGGTATGTAGCATTTTTTCTAGAATGCAAACTTAATTGTCAGACCTCATATATGTGCAATTCTTGCATAAAAAACAAATCAAACTAATTTATCAGTAATTTTTTATTTTTTATTTCTTAAAATATGTGATTAGCAAAAGATTAGAATTCATCAAAGAAGATATAAAATGGTTAATATGCCATTTTTGAAATATTGATAAGTATCACAAGTCTGACATCAGTCGTTAGGGAAATGCAAATTAAACCATTATGAGATACTATTTCATATCTTCAAGGATGGCTATAATCAGATGGACAATAACAAATGTTGACAAGGATGTTATGACATAGAAAACCTCACATATTCATGGTGGGAATGTTAAATAGTACAGCCACTTAGGAAAACCATTGGATCATTTCTTAAAAAGTTAAATATAAATTTACCATATGACCCAGAAATTCTACTCCTAGGTTTATACCCAAGAGAAATGAACATACATATCTACATAAAACTTACACAAAGGATATATAAACATTTTCCACAGCAGCATTATTCATAATAGCCAAAAAGAGGAAATAACACAAATGTCCACCAACTTGTGAACGGATGAATAAAATGTGCTATATCCATTCAATGCTATTCAATGATAAAGAGGAATGAAACACTGATATTTGTTATGAAATGGATGAACCTTGAAAATAATTATACTAAGTGACACAAATGGCCACATAATATATGATTCTGTGTATGTAAGATATCCAGAATTGACAAGTATACAGAGACTGAAAGTAGATTAGTGATTGTCTAGGGATGGGATAGGAGCAAAGAGTAAATGGGCAAAAAAGAATCTTATTAGGATGATGAAAATGTTCTAAAACTGGAATATGGTGGTTGCACAAGTCAGTATACTTACTTAAACCATTAAATTATACAATTAAACTAAGTGAATTTTATGATATGTAAATTATCCCTTAATAGTTTAAAAAAATGAATGAATTATATAGTAAAAATTCTCAGATTTTCATAGATTATCTGAGAATTAATATGGAATCTATTTCTGTTTCATAAAATATTTATTTAAACAAATGCATTTTCTAAGCTCTATTAGGGGAGTTTTCTACACTAAAGCTTTATAATTGCCTGCACTAGATCATACACATTCAGGTTTAAACTATGCTTAATTTTTAAAACAACTGCTCCATTAAGAAATCTTTTTATAAAGCAAAGCATATTTTTATGATTAATATGGTGGTTGAAAAAGTTTTGGTTAAATAATGCATGATTCATTTTAAATGCTTGCTTTTTATAGGCTACAATGTAAAGAACCATAGAAACTGTCTCCTTTTTCACTGAATTTTTGTGACACATTTTTTTCTAAATGTTTTCTCCTTTATTCTTATTTTACCCTCTCTTCCTATGTTTTAGATAGAATGGGTATTACTCCCATTATACACACAAGGAAATATGAACTCAGATAGATTGAGTGATTCAACTATAATAACTTAACACCTAGGAGGTTTAACAACTAGATCTGAGCATACAATAGTGTGTTATTCTACCTATTGTGCACTAGCATAGCTTCAACTGATAGATATTAGCATGCTAATAGTCATCAATTATTTCTATATATGAGATTGGATTGGACTTCAGTTTTCAGGTACACAAAGCTTGGAAGTTGTCACTCTCATTCTCAGAAGAAAAAGCTTGGAAGTTGTCACTCCCATTCTTAGAAGAAGAAAAAAAAGCTGAAAAACTGAAAACTAACCATTCTTAGATCTATCAGAGAATTGAAGTCACAGAGCAAACCACTGCCCCAAACACTGGAGAGACAGATTACCAATAGACAATTTCAGTTTACCAGGAACAGAAGTGTGGCTGGAACCCAGCAGGATCCTTTAAAGAGTAATTCATTAATTGCCAGAGTCTAAGCTTATGAATTAGCTTGAAAGGTTAAAAACAGCAACAAGAACAACAACTACAAAATTTCTGGTCTGGAGGCCTAGCCTTAGAGAAGCCTCATAGATTTCTAAGTTTTACTGCCAGGAGCCCCAGTAGGTTCTCAGGGTAAAGCTCATGAAAAAATACCCTCAACTTTACTGTGAAAAGAGAGAGAAATATGAAATATGAAAAGAAAGAGAAATATGAAAAGAGAGAGAAATATGAAATATGGTCAGAGCACTCTGTTCTGCTTAATAAAAATCTTCCTTCAAGTGAAACTATTTTACCAGAGCCTACTTGACCCAGGTAGGAAATGCCCAACTCCAGCCTCCAATATTCCACATGGAGGAGGAGAAATACTTAACTTGAGCCCCCTCTCAGTCTGTCTATCTCACTTAATGGGGCTATGGGAAGGAAGAGTAAATGAGAAGCACTTGAGATATCACAGTCCGGGGACATAGGCTTACTAAAAGACTGAAACCTGACCATAGGATTATAGAACACCCTTCCTGCCCCCAAACTCTACCGCCACATCAACAGACTCCTTTATACTAAGAGAGATCATAGCTAAAAGATCTGCAAGCTTCAGACCATACTTAAGAAGCAGTCTCTAGGGAAATTCAAAGACAACAATGAGGGGAGGACAAAAGTGAGGACCCTCAGGAAATTTTAGCCTCTGACACTATGGCTGTAGCAAACAATAAACAAAGCCTAATGCTTAGCCAGAAAAACATAAAAGCTCACCCTGAAGGCCTATCTACCTCACTTCCTTTATCCCAATGCTTCATATCTGACTTTCAACAACAACAAGGCTTGTTATCAGGCAAAAAACACAGTCTGAAGAGACAAAGGAAGCATCAAAATTAGACTCAGATATAGTAGAGATTTTGATATTATCAGAATGGAAATTTAAAATAACTATGATTAATATGCTAAGGATTCAAAAATTTGAAAAGAAAATAGTCAACATGCGAGGACAGATGGGCAATTAAAAAGAAAGATAGAAACCCTAAGAATCAAAAGGAAATACTGTAAATAAAAACACTATAACAGAAATAAAAAAAAAATGCCTTTGATGGACACATCAGTAGATATGAAATGGACAAAGAATCTGTGAGCTTAAAAATGTTAATAGAAAAAAGAAAAAAAAAAGAGAAAAAAAAAAAAAGAAGAAAAAAAAAGGAAAAAAAAAAAGAAAAAAAAAAGAAAAAGGAAAAAAAAAAAAAAGGAAAAAAAAAAAAATGTTAATAGAAATATCCAAAACTTGGCTTGGTGCCTGTAGCTCAGGTGGCTAGGGTGCCAGCTATATACACCAGAGCTGGCAGGTTTGAATCCAGCCCTGGCCAAAGAATAGCTGGGCATTGTGGTGGGTGCCTGGAGTCCCAGCTACTTGGAAGGCTGAGGCAAGAGAATCACTTGGGCCCAGGAGTTTGAGGTTGCTGTGAGCTGTGACGCCACAGCACTCTACCCAGGGCAACAGCTTAAGACTCTGTCTCAAAAAAAAAAAAAAAAAGAAATTTCCAAAACTAAAGAGCAAAGAGGAAAAAGAATGAAAAAATAGAACAGAATATCCAAGAACTGTGAGACAATTACAAAAAGGCCAATGGAAATATCAGGAGAAGAGAGAGAGAAATGAACAAAAGGAATATTTAAAGAAATAATGGCTAAGACTTTTCCAAAATTAATGAGAGACACTAAACCACAGAAGTTCAGAGATCATCAAGCAGAGTGAAGACCAAAAAACGCCACCTAGGGATTTTCTAGGTAATCACTACACTGAGAAATTAACATTACAAATTCTTGGTCTCTGTTCTTTTTCTTCTGACTCTCCCCACATAAAATCTCTCCTGTCTGAGAAATGTATAGCCTAATTCTTTTTTCCTTAAAGAAGGAAAAATATACAGGCTAGGTGTGGTGGCTCACACCTGAAATCCTAGAACTCAGGGAGGCCAAGGATTACTTGAGCTTAGGAATTTGAGACTAGCCTGAACAAAAGTGAGACCATGTCTCCACTAAAATTAGAAAAATTAGCCAGGCATTTTGTAGCATGTGTCTGTAGACTCAGTAGACAAGTCTGATGACCTGTCTTCTCCTATATGATTTACATATTTCTGTTTCCATTGGTTCTTTCTTTCTCTCTTTTTTTCTGATCTAGTTTCTTTTTCCTGGGGTAAAAACAACCAAGTCTCTTTCCGTTTACTGAACTATACTTTGACCTTTTTATTTTTTTTTCCTTCCTTTAAATGTTAAACTTCCCAAATGAGTGATTTGTTCAGTACATTTACACTCCATCACACCATCAACATTAGTTTTGTCAACATTAAAGAATTTCTGAGTAAACTCAAAAAAATCACTTCTCAGTTTCTCATATTAAGTTCCTTGTATTTTAAAATATTTTCATAAAGCTAATGATCTTAGAAGATGAATTATTCTGTGTTTATTTATCTGTTTCCTGTAATTGTTCTGAAGAAAGGCAGGTTTCCAGATTGGGGTGACGTCAGATTGGGGTGCCTGAACCTCTCACAGTGGCATTTGGGTTTGGGGTTTGGCCCTCACGACCCTTCCCAGACAACATATCACTGTTCCAGCGGTGATTTGAATTAACTTACAAGAGCCAAGCATAAAAACCAAAATGCTGAGTTAGTGATTGGTAATGTGGAAATATAGCTGTTGGGTAGAATCAATCTTCCTATTAGCCTAATCATTATATTATTTGGAATCAAATATTACATGTGGAAACCATCATATTATTCGGAAGCAATTACATTATTCGTGGAAGCGAAAATATCTAAAGATTGCTTGGTCATGCCAGGATCAGGATAAGGGGAGTTTCTACATAATCTGAAATTTTAAATGATAGTAGGACCCTGATACCTTCTTACTCATTTACCTTCACAGTATTGGAAAGTGCCATGCCAGAATGTTCTGTTTTTTCTGTGCTTTGTGATTAACCTCTCTTCTTATTTATATAAGAAGGTTAATTAATTAGATTATAATTAAGGTTTGCTATCTTGGATCTATGTCCCTACTGTGATCCATTACTTAATATACAAATTAACTTTCTGAGGTTATTCTTGTCTTTAATTGGGGAATGTCTCATAGTCATCTGTATATACACCTATGGTTTGTAAATATGGATTTGTACATATTATGTCATATTTCTTTAAGCAAGACACACCTGGATAAATCAGCTTGATCACTTACATTCATATTTGGCTGTAGAGCCTTGTAGACCATAAGTCTGTTAGCTTTTCCACTGCTTAGGATATTCGAAGAAATATTCCTCCAATTGTGAAAGTAGTTCTAAGTTAGGTTCTTAATATTTGAGCAATGGCAATATTGTTGGAAAAATGGTAGCCAAAAATGACTTCATTTACTGGTATTAATATAAAAATCACAGTTATGAATATGTGTTCAAGTTAAGAAAAAACTATTGAACTAAGCATGATTGGCTAACTTAAAGTTTCTTTCTTTTTTTTTTTTTTGTAGAGACAGAGTCTCACTGTACCGCCCTCGGGTAGAGTGCCTTGGCGTCACACGGCTCACAGCAACCCCTAACTCTTGGGCTTACGCGATTCTCTTGCCTTAGCCTCCCGAGCAGCTGGGACTACGGGCACGCGCCACAACGCCCGGCTATTGGCTAACTTAAAGTTTCATTAATATTCATTTACTATTTATTTTGTCATCTACTAGCACTTGTTGTGAGACAAATAGTAGAGACAAAAGCCAAACTTTAAAGAAAAATTTATGAGAGAATAACTTAAAATTGAGAAAATTCAGTTCATGAACTTTCCCCTATGAATTTAAGGACTGCTACTATAGGGTGAGTAATCGAATACTTCTGATGCAATAAACAACACTTTTATTTATTATTCTACTATAAATGTGAAAATTAAGTAGAGAAACAAGTTTTTGTGTGTGTAAGTTTATTTACATTTGCTTGAAAGAATCTCTATGTGACATCCATTTCCAGAAAGAAAGCAGCAGTTTTTTAAATTCTTAAGAAAATAGTTTCAAATAAATACAGTTTATTGTAATATGAAAATATTACTAGAATGTGATCAAGTAGTATGGTTTGTGTTATACTTTTTGCTTGCTAGTTGGGGATGATATATATTCTGTAGAAATTCTAATGCAAGTGCCCTTGAACATTAGCTACTTCAAAATCAATGGTAGGGCTTGTTAGGGCAGATTGCTGAGTTCACCCCCAGAGTTTGATTCCCTAGGTGTGAGGTGTGGCCCAAGCATTCATTTCTAACAAGAAGCAGATGCTGCAACTACACTTTGAGAGCCACTGCTCTATCCCCTGGGCTACCTTCAATTTTAGAAGCCTCTGGTTCTCTCTCTCCTATATCATTTCACACAGGCTTCACCCTGTCATCCCAGTTTTTCAGCAACACATTTTCTTTCCCACATTATAGGAGAAATTGGGGTCATCAGTCATGAACTGCTTCAAATTCTTACTTCTTTCTTCAAGTCTATATCTTTTCCATTTTAAGGCTCATCCCACTTCCTGGTCTCTGGCTCAAAAGCTTTCTTGCCTCTTCTAGGATCTAATTCCATATATGCATCCTGGAGATTTTGTCATTGCCCTTCTCTATCCCAAGTGTTCAAACCTTCCCTAGACAGGATCTCACTAGCTGCCAAGGCTGGTTTCAAATTCGTGGCCTAAAATGATTTTCGTCTTGGTCTCCCAAAGTGTTGGGATTACAGGAGTGAGCCATCATGCCTGGCCTGAACCTTCCTGATGTACCAGTTTTTTCACCAAAGCCTGTAAACAAACTCAAGTTTCTTTCTTTTCTTTTCTTTTTTTTTTTTTGTAGAGACAGAGTCTCACTGTATCACCTTCGGTAGAGTGCCGTGGCATCACACAGCTCAGAGCAACCTCCAACTCCTGGGCTTAGGCGATTCTCTTGCCTCAGCCTTCTGAGTAGCTGGGACTACAGGTGCCCGACACAATGCCTGGCTATTTTTTTGGTGCAGTTTAGCCAGGGCCAGGCCCAAACCCGCCACCTTGGGTATATGGGGCCAGTGCTCTACCCACTGAGCCACAGGCGCCGCCCAAGCTCAGGTTTCCTGACCTTGAAAGTCTATCTGATGGCCCTGTATATTTCTCCAGCTTCTCGCCTTCTCCTTCACAGGCAAAGTTCTCAGAAAGAATAAGGAACTTGATTTCTCTACTTATCCATCCTTCCCTTTTGAAGTCACTACAACCAAGCTTCTATTCCTACCACTCTGTCGAAGCTGTTTGCCAAAGGTCAACTTCAACTGACTAAATCCAATTGACCAGTGGTTCTCAACCTTCCTAATGCCGTGGCCCTTTAGTACAGTTCCTGTGGGTTGCCACCCACAGGTTGAGAACTGCTGCAATTAACCCTAATTCCTATTTTAGTATCATTAGTATCTCTTTGAAACTCTGCCCTCCTGGTTTCTGTTTGTTGTTGACTCTTCCTCTCCCCCTTCCCATTGAATGTGGGTATTTAGGATTCAATATTTAGCTCACTTCTCTTTGTTCTATGTACTTTCTCTTGGGCATTTTATTGTCCCCCCTGAATTCAGTTGTGCCCACACAGATCATGTGAGAATGTTTTTAGGCCAAATCTAGGAATGGAGCTAAATTTCACATGTGAGTCAGGTGTGTGGCATAATGATCGCTATATGCTTCTGGTTCTGAAATCTCACCTACTCTCCTGAAATTCAGAATTTATTCTAGCTTCTGTCCTCACCATTGTATCTGAATATTTCAGTTGACTACTAGTTACAGCCGCTGGAATTTTATACAGTTTTCTTAAACAAAACTGTCTAAAACTGCCATTTCTAGTATCTTTTGTCTTGATTAATGAGTGCTACCATTTATCCAGTGAGTCAAAAAACCGTGAAATCATCCTTGGGTTTCTTCTTTGCCTTGTGTCTATCCTATCTTACCAGTAACCAAGTCATACAAAATTCTCCTTCCTTAGTCTTTCTTCTACTGGTCATCTTCTTGCTTCCTACTGCACTGATTTGACTCTATCCCATATCATTTCTTTCCTGAAGTGTTAGCTCCTTTCAATCTTTCACCCTTCCTACTTTTCTTGCTTATTACTGCCAACTTTCCAATAGGCAATTTAACCACATCATTGCATTAAAAAATTCCTCCAAGCCTCTCTATCTTGTATTAGATAAAGCCCAAACATAACATGTATGATTTTCTTTGACCTCGCTCCTGCCAAATTTCCAGCTTCTCTTCTATACTCAAGATCCCACCATGCTGGACAACTTGCATTTCCCTCTAACATACTGACTTTGCTAGTGCTGCTCCTCCTGCTTAAATTATCCTTCTCCATTTTGTTCAACCATCAACTTTTCTAAATTGAGTTTTGAGTTACCTTCTCCATGATAATAACAATAATAATGCAAAACATTTACTAAGTGATTATTATGTGCAGGGCACTTTATATACATTCCCATGTAATTCTCATAACAAAACTATGGAATTCATATAATTATCCTCAATTTATGGATGCAGCAACTAAGGTTCAGAGAGGTTGCTTTCTTTGACATTTTTTTCTATTCCTGTCAACACTTAGTGCCCTCCAATGGTTACTTTCTAATTGTGTCTCTGCTACAATCTATGCATAGAGAGGTAAAATAACTTATATTAGTTTTGAAGGAAGTGTCTTCCAGTTGTTCAAGAAAACATACTAATAAGCTTCTGAGTGACCAGTAAGCCCTCTAAGACTGGAGTTGCTGGAAATCTAAGAAAGAAAAGGCAGAGCGGGGAGAGGGAGAGAGAGTTTGAGAGAGAGAGCGCCAAACCACTCAGCTATTATTTATTAGAAATAAATAGAAATTTGCAGGTGAGAAGAGCAGAGAAGGATTAAGTGGAAAGAAGAAAGGGGAGCATTGTGGAGAAACATAGCAATGTGGTAGGAGGGCTTTTAAAAATAAAAATATATGGTACTTTTAAGTTGTGTTTCTATGATGTAACTCCCCTTTCATTATCTCAGATCTTTAGGAAATCTGCTGTGGCCACATAGTGCTTTGTGAAAATGCTTTTAGGTGAAGTCTAGAAACAGGACGAAGACCAGCATTTGAGTGGATGCTTCTAGAATAACAGCAGATGGCAGCTCATCAGGAAACTCATTAATTTTCTGCAGGTGGAAGTTCAGAATCAGAGGGTACTGTGAGAATATTAGCTCCCCAGAAATATGAAGAAATCTCAGGTTGGGCGGTAGGCTTGCAAATGAGGTGGAATGGGTGTTCAAGCCAGTCCTAACCTAGAGCTTAAAAGTCAGGGAGATCTTAGCTGATATCCAAGTTACATGTTGTCACAGCACCTTGCTCTTACTTGTTTATAGACCTTTATCTCTATACTAAATTCACAGGATGTCTTTTTGAGGACAGTGACTGTTACTCATCTCTGTATTCCCAATGCCTAACAATGCCTGGTGTACTTAGTAGGTACTCAAAAAAAGTTTGTTAAAAGAATTATCACATTTGCATGAATTTATTGAATCAAGAAAATGTATACTCTAACACTCAAGATTTTTGTGTTTACTATTAATATTTCCATGTCTAATGCATTAAAATATAAGCGGTTTAAAATTGCTCAATAACTAACAACTGGAAAACTACATTTGCAATGCGTCAGGAACTTTCCATTTAAATCCAGATAACAACCCTACCATATTGCTATTCTTATCCCTATTTTCTAGTGAAGGATACTTATTTTCAGAGAGGTTGAATAACTTGTCTAGGGTTTTGTGCTAAAAGTGGCACCAAAGGCCATGTTTTTTTGCACTGTACCTGGCTGAATTAATGAGGTTGTTCTAAATATATTCTGGAAAGAGAAAAATACAGCTTATGCAGCATCTGTAGAAAGCTAAAAATGAAAACAAAGTAACTGATTGAACCTGTTGATCAGTTTCCTGATCCCTATTTAACAACTGATCTGAGAATTACTTAGTCAAAATAGGTTTATTGCATACAGCTTCAGAATGTGAAGTAGGAATAGCAGGTTGCATTAGCCACACTATGGTTTATTTCACATGGCATTGATTCATTTTTGGCCATTTCCATGTGAAAAGGAAGGTAGTTATCAAACAATTCATTCAAATAAGTCCAGTTTTACATGTAAATATTACAATGAAAATATTATACTTTGGAGAACTCAGCTGTACATTTGTTTCAACTTTATTCTCTACTTTCAAGTATTGAGATGCCAAAACATTTAAAATTTTTTATTCTTGTTTTTAAAAAAGGAGATATTTACTTTTTCTTAACATTTCTTAAAACAGTTCTTACTTTCTTTTCTTATTTTCTTTTTTCTTATTCTTTTTTTTTTTTTTTTTGGTTTTTGGCCGGGGCTAGGTTTGAACCTGCCACCTCTGGCATATGGGACCGGCACCCTACTCCTTGAGCCACAGGCGCTGCCCTCTTATTCTTTATTTATTTATTTTTGAGACGGAGTCTCACTATGTCACCCTGGCTAGAGTGCTGTGGCATCACAGCTCACAGCAACCTCAAACTCTTGGGCTTAAGCGATTCTCTTGCCTCAGCCTCCCAAGTAGCTGGAGCTATAGGTGCCCGCCACAACGCCCAGATTTTTTTTTTTTTGGTAGTTGTCATTGTTGTTTAGCAGGTCTGGGCCAGGTTTGAACCCGCCAGCGCCAGTGTATGTGGCCGGCACCCTAACCACTGAGCTACAGGAGCTGAGCCTTACATTTTCTTAAAACAAAAGTAAAATATTCCTTGGTGTATGTTAGACATGTATCTAGAACTCGACTATATAAACAAGATTGGACTATATTATAAAATGCTATAAATCCAAATTATTTCCATTTGAATAAAAACTTATGATGGCAAAAACATTAAAGATAATACAAACTCTGTGCTTAATAATGTATTCCCAAACTGAATTCTTGATTTTTTTTGTTTGTTTTTTTGAGGCAGAGTCTCACTTTGTTACCCTGGGTAGACTGCTGTGGCTGTGGCATTATATCTCACAGCGACCTCAGTCTTTTGGGCTCAAGAGACACCCTTGCCTCGGCCTCCTGAGTAGCTGGGACTAGAGGAGCCCACTATGACACTTGGCTATTAGAGATGGGTCTTGCTTTGGGTCAGGCTGGTCTCAATACATGTTCCACTGTATTTTAGTTTTGGGAGGGGTCATTCTTCTTCAGCTATTATAGCCCTTGGCAGTTCCTTTAAGTTAGCAGTCTTGTCCACACCACAAGTCTTATACAGGCTGGTCATGTACAATCTGTCTGGAATGCTTTCTTCAGATATCTGCAGATATTTCCTTCACTTTCTTGTCATTATTCAAGTGCCACATTCTCAGTGAGGCCTACTCCAACTGCCCAACTTAAAAATTACAACTCTCCCATTCTTCCTGTGCTTTCTTTCATTCCATATTCCTTCCCTGTTTTATATTTTTTTCCCCATAATCCTCAGGGCCTTCTAACCTACTCTATAATTTAAGTATTTATTTTATTACCTAACTCCTCTGTCTACAATGCAAGTATGATGATGGCATGGATTTTTGTCTATGTTTTTACTGATATAGCTGTACCTCCTAGAAGTGTCAGGCACATGGTAGGCTCACAATAAATATTTGCTGAAACGTAGAAGTTGTTTTTCTCCAGTACAAGAGTATTGCATGTTGGATTCCACAGGACTGGAATAACTAAGTTTCTATGTGCCTGGACAGTTCAAGGGCTCTTTGAAATCCTGATATTCTATGATTCGCTTCCCACTGACTCTCAAAAATATCATTTTCTCAGCAGCTAAGTACTAATTTCAAAAGATCCTGGAGTGTTAAACTTACAATGAGAGGCCATGATTACAGTTCTACCAGCTACCTAGACTATAATTCTTAACATTTCTTTTTTCATTATGTTGCTTTTCCTACTTTGAAATACATGAATGCAATAGGAAGGTAGGGGAAGCCAATCTGATTACACATGAACAGTTTTGTAACCCTCTCTTATCAGTAGATTTGGTATCTTTTCATGTTGGTTTTTCTTTGGAAATGCATAATATCAGTTGAACATCCAAGTTGGCCTGAAACAAGAGCCTCGCATATTCATGTAATTTGGGGCAGCAAATATGCTGAGATTATTTTGTATAACTTTAGGATCCATTCTTTAGCCGTTCCTATTTTAAAGGACTATAGGATTTTAGGGCCCCTGGTTTTAGTTTATGGTTCAATCATCTTATTCTATAGATATAAAAATTGAGGCCCAATGATGTTAAGCGATTTACCCAGGTACCACACAGCTGAACAATTTTTTGTTAAGAACAATGTTCTCACTGTCAGTAAATTAACTGAGGATAGCAACAATTCCCAAATGCAATATGCAGTTCTAAACAATATGCAATTCTTTCCAGTTTATTTCCATGGCGACAATTTAAAGCAACCATAACAAAGAATAAAATAATTGGTATATAGGAACGCAAAAAATTTCCACAACCATCCTAACAAATAGGTCATGGATCACAAGAGTAAGAATTTGCAGGTGACCTGAAGTAAACTATCACTGTAGCATCCACGTGTAATAAACTACTGCTACAGAATCACAGTGATAGTTCTACATTAGCCATGGCTTCTGCTATGCTTTGGAGAATGAGGGATTCTTTGTTACCACAACTGTATCATTTTTAAAAAGCTAATGAACATTTTTATTTTGATACGTATACTTTCTTTTTGCACTAGTGAGTATATGAAGGTTATCATGCCAGAAGAGTATACAAGGGTACACTGATGAGGCTTCATTTTCCTTTAAACAACTTTGTTCAGGCGTTGGAGACATTTTTGTGGAATGTTGATATGTTTGCTCTCCTGGTGTGTTTTCCCTACATGCTTTGGAAAGCACTTATTTTTCTGAGAGGTCATATTCATCAAAGCCTTACCGTCACCAAGAGCTTCACTGTTCTAGCTTTGTTATAATTAAGATACTCTAGTACAGCGATTCTCAACCTGTGGGTCACAGCCTACAGGAACTGTATTAAAGGGCTGCAGCATTAGGAAGGCTGAGAACCACTACTCTAGCAGCATTTATAGTTTAGAATATTTGATATTAATCTAATAGAAAAATATTTTTGACACTTTCTGTTTAGCAATGGTTTCAAACTAGAAGCAAAATTATGCCTAAATCAAATTTCACAAAATGGAAAGGTTCTAGGAGGTAGGAACCCTAAAAGAGCTCAGTAACTTCAAAACTAAGATCTCTGCCAACAGTACAATTCACACTACACTAACAGTGAATTTTTAAGCTCCCTGTACCAGTGCCTTGTTGAATTCAGTTTCCTTTCTCCTTGTCTCATTTTCAGTAACTCCTCTTGTGTATAGTTATACGTAGGCTAAACATCAGTAGTCTGAGGGCAAGATGATTTGGGTTCTATTCTAATAAACTAGGTCAGCGGTTCCAACATGAGTCACGACCCCTTTGTAACAATGAAAATACACCTGCATATCAGATATTTATATTACAATTCACAACAGTAGCCAAGTTACAGTTATAAAGTAGCAACAAAAATAATTTCATGGTTGGGGGTCACCACAACATGAGGAACTGTATTAAAGGGTCTCAGCATTAGCAGGCATTAGGAACTAGGTCAAAGCTGGCCATCATCTGATGCAGTTGAAACTCGTGAGCAGGACCAACTATGCAACATTAACTGAACCCAATTTTAATTAAAATGTTTGGAATTATTTTATGTAATTCATTTTTCTTACTTTTCTGTTAACCGTTGAAACTCGTGAGCAGGACCAACTATGCAACATTAACTGAACCCAATTTTATGGAATTGGAATTATTTGGAATTATTGTTTGGAATTATTTTATGTAATTCATTTTTCTTACTTTTCTGTTAACCGTTTTCTTGGTAATATACAAAAGAGTTTTCGGCAACTATCGTGTAAACCAGTGCTCCTTTGTAAGATGTTATTACAATTTTCATTGTGACTTTTCCCATTTTGCCCAGGGTTGAATTGAGCCTTCATTTACCCGTTAGGAGTTCTCACATTCTAAATAATGCGTTTATACTTTTGGAAGTTTAAGTATTTTGCAAATATTTAAGTGTTAGGGAGATTAAAGAGAATCAAACACAAAATTAACAGAAGGCTCAACTACAATCCACAGAGGAAATAACCAAATAAGCTGCTGTTTTAAACGACATAAGCAAATAGGAGGAAGGGATTATTTCCGAACGTATATACAGTATTCATAGGCAAGAAAATAATGTAAGCAGTAATGCTTAAAAAGACCTCGTGAAGGTAAGCAATTGCAACCCTATAAAACACAGCATATTATATTTGACGTAGTAGAATGGACATAAGGCATGAATTATCAGTTCCCTTTTACAGTCAAAAAGAATGTTAAAAATATAAGCAAGACTTCACATTATATAAAGACTTGAACCCAAATCATTGTCATAAACGACTGTTATTTAAGAAACTACATCTGGATCGATCAAATGGGAGATGACAAGACATACAATTTAATATTGGGGGCGCAAGATTTAAAAATGAGGAACAGGCCTAAATCCTCAAGAATAATAAACACAGGCTCGTTCAAAAAAAGCCTTCAAGTCGAAAAAGCTTTCAATAACATAAACGCCTGAGCTTAGTCAATGAGTTGGGTAAAAATATTAATTGCAGACCGTCTCCCACTGCCTCTGTGTAAAAAAGGGCAGGGCAGGGAATGAAGGTGTAAGGAGGTGTTGGGGGCGCGAAGAGCTACTGTTTCACCGTTCCAAGAAAGGCTGACACAGTGTCTCGGTTTCCTTTCGCCATCCTAAAAGAACAATCTGGCTAAGATCCCGGTTCACCCAACTCCTGAAGAGAAGCTTACATCGCCCGCCGATCCCTGCTCTGGAGTTGAAATTCAACTTCCAGTGTCAGTCACCAATTCCTTCAAAAGCCCTAGCCCCGCCAGCCTCACGCCTGAAGAACGCAAAGCCCAGCCCGGTGTACAACCTTCGGTTCTCAGAACATTCCCACAGCTCTCCCAGCAACCCCCGCTCTACGCCCGCCGCGTGGCCCACGCAGCCCACGCCGGACCCTGAGGGCCGCGCACAACGCCCCGCCCCCGCCGAGCGTGGCGGAAGTACTTGCCTTAGAAAGCGGACCGCGCGCCACCTGGCCGAGCGCGCATGCGCCCGCATAGCCCTCGGGTGTGTTGGGGGGATCGGTTTTGCTACCTTCTTCCTCAGTCTCCACAACCCCCGCCTCACCCAGAGTCGTGCTCGCGCCATCTTGCACCCCCACCTTCACATAGCCCCGTCACCTTTTCTCTTTCTGCCCCACCCCCCCTTTCCAAGCGTGTCCCAGGCCGCAACAGCAGAAACTGCACCATCTCTAGCCCCACATTCTCCACGCGGGACGCGCCGCCGTGCCTACAAGTGTTCTTAAAGCAGAGGTTGTAGGGGGAGTGGGGGGCGGTGCGGGGGCCGCGGGCAGGGGAGAATTCAGGGAAACCGGAGCGGGGCCGCCGGGCGAACCCGGCGTCTGTGGGCCCTCGCGCTGGCCACTCCCTGGGCCGGGCTGGAGGGCGGCAGCCGGGGAGCACTTGGCGTCTATGCTGGAGGGGTGAAGGGAGGGCGGCGTGGGAGGCGCCGGCGGTCCAGCGTCCCGGTTCCCCCTGGGAGTGTGGAGTAGACTCCAGACTCCTCCCCGTCGACGGGTGGGTGTGGGGCGAGGGAGCTGGGCCGGCGAGCCGCTGCGGGGTTGCCGGGCGGTGCTCCTCACCTTTCGCCCTTTATCTAGGTAGTGTGTGGAGGGGGCGTGGAATCCTTAAAGGAGAAAATTGTTGCTTTAGGGTGCGGTGTGAGCAGGGTTAGGCAGCGTTAGGGGGGTGTAGCATTCAGAAGGGAAAGACACTCGGTAGGGTGATCCCACGGTTGTGACCCCTGGGGGAATTATTTAGTTGGTCTTTGCCTGGGTGTTTGGGTCTGTAAAGTAGGGGTCTTTATAGCCTAGTTCAGAACCGTGAGGATTCTGTGAGAGGATACATGTTAAACGCTTAGAACAGAGCCAGGTGCTGCTTAGGACATGTTAGTTGTAATTACTTTTGATGGTCATGTTTTAAGACCTCAGAATGACTGAGACCTCATTTTTTCAATTAAAATCAGGACACTTGGTCTGAAAAGTGAGAATGAAGTTACGACGTGATCTGGAGACAATGTTATTACTGTACACGTGGGTAAATTAGTATCTTCCTGAAGTTAATAGAAATGTTACTGTTTCATTCGGAAGACACATATTTATCTGGGCATAGAGGACTTGGGGGCATAGTATATGTGAGAGGCAGACCTCAGAAGAAGAATTAAATTTATTCTGCAACGATTTACTTGAAAACCGATTTCAGTAGGGAACTGGTGGCATTTGTTGAATTGTCCAAAGTGGCCGCATTTGACTAACTGTGAGGGACATTTTCGTGGTAGTACTTTGCAAAAATAGAATACACTTCATTGTGCTGTTGCAAGTTTCTCACCTCGGATATTCCAGCAAGAGTGTCGGTTTAGAGCTGCACTGTTAAATAGAACTTTCTGCCACCATGGAGATGTTCTATAATGTTTGCCGCCCCAGTATGGTAGCCACAATTATTTGAGTACTTGAAATGTGGCAGTTGACACGGAACTTACTTTTAAATTGTACTTTATTAATTAAAATTGAGCTATATGTGGCTAGCAGCTACTGTGTTGGACAGTGTAGGTCTAGAATTTAGAATGAGCCTTTCTAATTCTTGATTTGGTTGAGTATTTAATAGAGAAGCTAACTTTTGAAACATTTATTGCCTTAGGGAATCATAATTCTATTCTTACAATGCCTTTCATTTAAATACTATAGTTCAAAGCATGAGTCTGTTAGTATTTATTTACATCTTGACAAATTAAAGCAAAGCATTCTTTTGATTCCTAGGTTCTACAGCTTATGCTAGATTTAATTGGAGAGCTATGGTAATCCTAACTGGAGTTTTAAAAAACATTATTGTACTATTTTGTGGTCATAGGTTGCTGCTGTCTTTTACTACTTTGGTTAATTATCAGGGAAAGCTTTTCAACTCTTTTATTCCTAAAGTTTTCTCCATTTGAAAAATGGTGATTTTTTTTTTAAAGAAAACTTTTGTATAATAAAGCAGTTTAATAAATTATAATAGTAACCTTGAGCATTGTGACATTTTATCCTTATTCAAAAGTTTTTCCAAGATAAGTGAAATTTGGTGACATACGTTTTGTAAGATTACTTTCTTGGAAATGCATGCATCTGTTTTTCTTTTTAAGGGAAGTGTTTACAAAGTCAAGGTTGAAGAAAACTTAAAAAAACTTTATAGCTAGCACTCCTAACTTTGGCCTGATGTCTATAAAATGGTGCCCTTGGTCTCAAGGCTGAAGATCATCATTAGATCTGGAACAATAGTTTAAAGCTCATGAATTAAGTCATATTCTGAGAAATAGCTCATAATTTATAAATCAGAAGGGGTTGCTCTTATGTAGGCTGACTGTATGTATACTTTAATTTTTCTGGGGTAGTCATGGTTAAAGTCTAGTTGTCTTATCACAGAGCTGCTTTCACTATGAAAAATGTTCAAGTTTGTAATTATCTTCTATTTTTATTTATAAATATTAGTTGTCTATTTTTTGAGGGAAAAAAGTTCAATTGGGACCATGTAATAACGTAGGCACCCTACATTCAGATTTGTTGAAATTTGGAATGTTCAATTTTGGAAGGATTGACTATATTGAAATCTCAGAAATATACTTGGTTAAAAATAGTAACAGAATTACTGCTTTTGTGCTAGGTAAATAAATAAATAGGTAAGATAAGGTATCTAGAATGAGGTGGAAAAATGAGTTGTCCATTGAAGCCACTGGTAATTTTAAAAAATTTGCTTTGGATAGAAATCTTGGGCAGCTTGATTTTTGGTTCTCTCTGAAAAAATAAACTTTTGGTGTAGGGGGCTGCAAAACATGTTAGCCCATGTCAGTCCAATCAGAAGATTGAGTATTCATGTTGAAATAACTCTGATTTTATGGTGAGGTTGAATAGTGAGATCACTTAGAAATCTGCTTGTTAGGTATTAAAATGTTAAAGGATTTTGCTTGTAGTTTACTTAAATAATGAGAAATAATTCAGCCAACTGCATTATTTTATTCTTATATATTTTGAGACAGAGCCTCAAGCTGTCACCCTGGGTAGAGTGCTGTGGCATCACAGCTCACAGCAACCTCCAACTCCTGGGCTCAAGCGATTCTTTTGCCTCCGCCTCTCAAGTAGCTGGGACTACAGGCGCCCACTACAACACCTGGCTATTTTTTGGTTGCAGCGTTATTATTGTTTGGCGGGCTCGGGCTGGATTCGAACCCGCCAGCTCAGGTGTGTGTGTCTGGTGCCTTAGTAGCTTGAGCCACAGGTGCCCAGCCAGGTAAAATACTTTATTGAAAGTCTAAAATACTTGATTTGAATCCTCACTCTGCTACCTCCTGGCGGTGTGATTTGGGGTAAATTCTTTAATCTTTCTAAGAAACCTGTTTCCTCAGTAATAGCACCTACTATTAGGTTTACAAGGATTAAATGAGGTAACCCATGTGATGTCTTGGGTACAGCTCAATAAATATTAGTTTATTGAATACTAGATCTAGAAAAAATATTAATGTTCTGAGATTTACTGTGGATTAGTGGAAAGAAAACTTAAAACCAATTCTGAAACCTAGCTTTTGCCCTTTTCTGCCCTGTTCTCTTTGTGATTTCAGTTAAGGTATTTAAATTTTCTTAGCCTCAGTTTCTTCATCAGTAATATGGAAGTAGTGCCTAACCTCATTCTACTTCCTCATAGGACTATTGGTGGGCATTAAATGAGAATTACATTTATAAATTCTATTCTTACTATGTTTAATTGGTTTTGTCTCATCTACCTATAACCTCCAGTAAAAACAGACCCTAAATTTGCAAAAATAGTTGTTTATTTTGTGTAACAGCATAAATAGTGTGTAATAGGTGCTATGAGTGCAGTATAGTGCTTTTTAAAAAATAATACTGTAAGTCACAGTGGTGGTGCTTTATTGATCTGGTTACCATATATTCTTTACACAAAACAACTCCATACTTCTAATGGGGGAGAGCTAACATTTTCTTGGGCACTTAGTGTGTTCTATCCATTCTGCTAAATATTATATTTCATTTATTTGTAAAAACATGTTATTCCTACCTATTAGGTGATATGAAGAAGCTCTTACTTTGGGCAATGGGTGTGTGAGGGTCTTCTTTTTGCACTCAGATTATTGCCTCTGAAAATATCTGGCGACATTTAGTGGATATTGAATGGTAAATAATTCAATGAACATGAAAATACCATGCTGTTTGATATGTGGTATGTAGGAATTACTGAAAAAGTACCATATTCATCGAATTCATGGGCAGTAAATTGAAGTAACTGATGTGAATGTTCTTTGTAACCTGTAAAATATCATGCAAATATAAATTATTTTAAAAATCTTCAAGTGTACTTCAGTTTTATGACTGAAACCTGTATAGTTCACTTTATTTACATTATCTTAGCCTTTAAACTGCTACTCTTAATCATAATATTCTCTCCTTGAGAATATATACCATGTTTAATGATAGTTGTTGTGATATGTTTTTAAGCTATACTTTTGCTTAGATTCAATATTATCATTATTCTTAGCATGAACTTAGTATCTTGTATGTTTATGAACCAGGCATAGTCCTGTACATAAACAGGACTGTAACCTATGAGTGTGTTTTTAATCTCCATTTTAGAGATGAGGGTACTAAGGCAGACTGTAGCATGACTTGCCCAAGGTCACATGGTAGAACCTATATTTGAACTCCAGAGCCCATCTCTTTAGTCCTACACTGTGGTTGGGCATAGGCAGGTCTTTCACAACACAGTTCATTGTGACAAACAAATTGTGGAGGTCTTGTGCGTTAGTTATGATAAGCTTTTATTTGTATGTTCCTTGTTGTGTAGTAGCAAGAACTCTGGACCCAGGAGTCAGGGGACCTCAGTTAAGTCCCAGCTTGTATCACTAAATAGTGGTGTGTCCTTGGGCAGTTCAAGAAACCCGTCTGGACTTCAGTTTCCTCACCTGAAAAATGAGGGATTTGGGTGAAATTAGTGATTATCAAACTAGTTCTGAAACCTGCTCAGTTGTCTTTGGTTCCCCTCCCACCAATTTGCATAATTATACTTTTATTTGTTATAGTTGTTTATCCATCTGTCTACTATTGTCTTTTAAACAAAGAATTCCTTAGCTGTGTTTAAAGTTACCAAGATACTGACAACCTAAGTCTCCTGCCTGCTGTGTGTATAACTCTTCAGTAATTTTACAGTTAATTTTAGTGTTAGGAGATAGGTCTGTTATGAAAGAAAAAAGGAAGGCACCAGTCTAGAGAGTGTTTTTGTTAAAATATAGTATATCTAGATGGACTATTTCAGATTACCAGTTAACCTGGGATCAAAGCCTATTTTGTATTAGATTTATGATCTTTAGCCAAAATTTTTATTCTTAGTTTCCTCTAAGAGGAAAAATACTTGCCTTATAGGGTGTTTGTGGAGCAAATATGAGTTAATGCAGGTAATATCCTAGTACTTTTTTTTTTTTAGTTACATAAACTTTTTAACCACATGTATTTTGTTGAACTGTTTATGTTTAATATGGAATTTTCATAAGATTTGATCTTCCTAAAATGTGAATCTAGCCTGGAAAAAGAGTCTTTGACGTTTAAGGGACTTGCCCCCTGCTTTTGGACATCTTTGTCAAATATGCTTATTTCTTACTGTTAGGAGTGTAATCGACTCCAAAGTTTTCCACACGTCTGAAAAGTTAACCATTAAGTCAAATCATTCAATTAATTTTATGTAAAAACAAGTATTTTAATATTGGAAAAGTGAGCTTTACTCTGTGTTGTTTGTGCAGGTAAGGAAGTTGTGCATTTTAGGATAATGTGGTAGGCATATTTGCAAAGAATACTTTTTTTTTTTGAAGCTCAGTTTTTCTGGAAGTATATACTGGGTATGAAAGCACATTTGGAATAGAAACTTACATCAATATGTGACTAAAGAAAAATATGATGCTAGAACCTCATTTATCTGGGTAGTCTGTTACTGGGCTCTTGTGTCTAATCCTAGCATCCTGGGAGGCCCTGGTAGTGGATTGCTTGAGCTTAGGAGTTTAAGACCAGCCTGAGCAAGAGTGAGACACCCCCCTCCCCCCAATAAAAATAGAAAAACTAGCAGGGCATTGTGGCAGGTGCCTGTATTCCCAGCTACTTGGGAGGCTGAGGCAGGAGGATTGCTTGAGCCCAAGAATTTGAGGTTGCTGTGGGCTACGATGATACCTTAGCACTCTACTCAGGGTGACAGAGTAAGACTGTGTCTCAAAAAAAGAAAAAATTGCTCATGTGGCTAAGATATGTAAATTCAGTTTATGTGTCTACCTGTATCTATATCATCTAGAAAGAAGGGTGAGAATTTTCATAGTTTACAAGGTGTCCATTCTGATATGTTTTTTAAGTGCCTATTATGTATAGGTTCTGTATTGTTCTTAATTACCCCTGTGAGACAGAGATTATCATCAACAGATGGAGAAACTGGGTTTGCAAGATTAGTTGATCCTTATTTGAGGTTCTGTTATAGTATTATCCTTCACAAAAACCCTATAACTATGACTTTTATTTCAATTTCCTGCCTCACAATATCTCCCACAAAGCCTCTGCAGGATTTCATCTCCACTTGAATGTTTAATAGTTGTTTCAAACTTAACGTGGCCCCCCTGAACAGGGATTTTTCTTTCCTAGTCTTCCTGATCCAGTGTGTAGCATATCACCACTCAACCAGTTGCTTGGGCCCCAGACTTAAGAGTCATCTTTGACTGTTCTGAAGTCTACTCTATCACCAAATCAACTCTGCCTTCAAAATATATTCCAGAAATCTGACCACTTCCCACTGGCCTAATACACTTTGTAATGTGTAACTTCAGAACAATTAAGACTTTTTTTGGTAGCAGTGTTTTCTGAGCAAAGGACTCTATCCTTAATTCCATTTTCTGAAGAAAAGGATAAATGCTGTCCCGGTATGGTGGCTCATGCCTATAATCCCAGCACTTTGTGAGGGATTGCTTGAGGCCAGGAGTTCAAGACTAGCATGAGCAACATAGACTTTCGACTCTAAAAAAAATTGGTTAAAAAATTGGGGCATGGTGGTACACCCCTTTGGTTACAGCTATTTGGGAAGGCTGAAGTGAGAGGATCCCTGAACCCAAAAGTTCAAGGCTGTATTGAGTTACAATTGGGTTATTGTACTCCTGCCTGGGTGACAGTGAGAGACCTTATCTCAAAAAAAAAAAAAAAAAAAAAAAAGCCAAATTTTTCTTCTCTAGAACCTCATTTTACAGGTGTAACCTAGTACTGGCTATGGGCTTAATGATCAGGTTTAAATAGTTTTAATCATGAATGAACTTACTCCTTGGGTTCACATATGAAACTATGGCATGTTGAAATAATCTAGGTTCCAATCTGCACATCTGAATTCATTTTGTAAAATATGGCAAACAGCTGCATTTCAATTGAAAGCTGAAACAAAACTGCAGGACATTAACCCATTGAGAAGATTACAGTAGGTTTTCAGTTCCATGTTAATTGTATTTATTAGAGAAAATTGACTTGAGTGCTTCTGCTTTAAGCAGGCTTCCCCCCCACCCCCCCGCCCCCATGTCTGGAAGAGAGGAAATAAAGCATTGGAATGATAGAACTTTGATGTGTAAGACGTTAATGTCTAAAGATGTTAATTATCTAAATCATCAAAAAAATGTATGGGAAATAATAATTTTAAAGAGTGTAATAAGCTATTAGCTCATGTCAAGAAAGATGTTATTCACCTGTTTCATTTAAAAATGAAAGGATGATTGTGGTTATAATAAACTAGAATTAGGACCTTTTACCTCTTACTAAAAAGTACTCTGATATAAAACATTTGCAATAGAAAGATAACCAAAGAAAGCTGTGATTTTAATGTGCATTTACTTTTTGAAATGTCTCTTCTTCAAAGAGAGAGCTAAAATAGGGTGACTGGATTTGAAAATGAATAAGGGGCAGATTGCTCCAGCATGTCTTAGGACATTTGACCATAGGATAATCCCACAGACTAGCATGTCTGGCAGATCTGACATGTTTTGGGGGCTACGGTTAGTACATAATCTTTGAGTTGCAAAGATTATGCAACATTGCAACATTTTTTGCAAGATATCTTTGTTAGCCTGTGGGGACAACAGGGCAACATTTTCTGAGGTAGTGGAGAGAGGCAGGCTTCTTTTTCTTCAGAACTTTGTCCTGATTCTGCCTGTTTCTGGATTCTTGCTTGCTTGTCTATTTTCTTCCAGTCTTAGAGTATTGATGTGGTTTTATTAACCTAAATTTGAAATGGTAATATTTCTTTTCCTATATCATTTGTAGAAAGTACTTACTGCAAAAGTCTTTGTGAAAAAATAGGACAAATTTAAGGCTTTAAAAAGAATGAGGGACTGTTTTAGCATTAGGATCTTTACATGTTGTGGGATTTTGGTTTTCAGGCACAATTTGAGTGGAGCTCTTTTCTTTTCCTTTCCTTTCTGAGCTCTGGTCTTAGACCTTTGTCCTATCACCTTCTCAAAAGCTTCATATAAAGCTTATCTCAGGCAGTGTCTCTAGTAGCTTTTTCCTCAGCCTTTTGTGGGGCTCAGCTCTTCCACCTCAACCCTGGGTGAGTTACCACGGTTTAGGTTCCCTTTATTAATATTGTTATTACCCACAGGAGGGGTTAGATTAGAGAAAAACCATATATGTGGTATTAAGGAGCTAAATTTGGCAGCAATGTATAGATGGAGAGACAGAAGATGTAGGTAAGAGTTAGTAGAGGGCCAGGGCAGTAGAACAAGAGAGGGAGGATGTGAGAACATACATGAAGAAGAATTTGCATGGCTTCTTAACAAATTTTGGGTACAGGAGAAAGAATCAAAGATAATGATTTGAGATTTTGAGTCAGAGTGGCTAGTAATTGTAGTGATGTCAATAGTGAAAACTGAATTTATTTTTAGACGGAAACTAAATATTTGTTGAATAGCGTTGCAGTCTTTTAGTGAAAAAGGTTTTTAAAGTTGTGTGATTGTGAAATAAGGTAATCTAAATTTATATACTATGTAAAAGCTTTTAGTAGACAGGGGAGTGCTTAAGGTCTTTCTATTATAATAGTTAACATTTATTGTGTACTTAGTACAAATACTTTTCTGAATCTGTGCCTGCTTTCATTTAATTCTCAAAACAACCCAAAGAGAGTGGGATTATCATTTCCATTTATAAATGAGGACACTGAAGCATAGTTTGTTTTGCAGTTTTATGCAAAACAGAAATCAGAAATTTAAATTTTCTATACTTTTGGAAGTAATTTCCAGTTTCTTTCATTTTTAAGGAAGGCATTTATTTATCGTTAAATGCATCTGGTAAGCTCTATTTCTCCTTTTCATTTAGATGAATAATACTGCAGCTAGCCCAATGTCTACTACCACGACAAGTAGTGGAAGAAGTACAGGGAAGTCTGTAAGTTTTGCAGCAGAATTACAGAGTATGATGTAAGTATGTCTCTGTATACTGTTACTATTTTAAATTTATTCATGTTGAAGAGAGAAAGTAGAAATAATAAAATTTACAGAACTTAACATCAAAATAATTTGTATTTAATCAAGTAAAAATGAAAATCTCATAACATTTTAACCAGCCATTTTCAGAAGAGGCTAAATTGATTAAAAATGCTGCAGTAGTACTATATTTGACAAATGAAAATGAGTAGTGGTTCATCTTTATAACAGATTGAATAATCATGTAGGTACATTAGCTCTATTATTTGCTCAAATCTGTTTAATGGATTATTACTATTTTAGTTGTAGATTTAGAGGATACTGGATATATTATTGGATAGTTGAAATGCTTTCACAGAGTTCTTAGTTTTTCTCATGTGTTAACAATTCTATGACTGTAATTTAAATTATATTTTACTTTTGATAATATTTGAAATCACGATTCAGAACATTGGGAAAAAACTTATAGGATTTAAAAAACACATGATTCAATATTTGAGAAAATACAGTTAAGAAATTGCATTTCTTTCCAAAAGCTCTGGTCAGCTGCATTTCCTGTTTCTTTCATTAAGTAAGACTAATATCTTGATTTGATAGGATGCAGCATATTTATTAGAAATGTGTGTTAACACATAGGAGCTTTTTTACTTGTTGAGACAGTTGTCTGCATAGGGGTCAGCACATTTTAGCTCTTCTTTTCCGCTGGATGCATTATTCGTGACGTATCAGGTAGTTTAAGAGAATATTTCTTTTTTATGATTAAATCATAGCTATGTACATTAATGCGATCATAGGGCACCATATACTGGTTTTATAGACCGTTTGACACATTTTCATCACACTGGTTAACATAGCCTTCCTGGCATTTTCTTAGTTATTGTGTTAAGACATTTATATTCTATGTTTACTAAGTTTCACATGTACTCTTGTAAGATGCACCCCAGGTGTAATCCCACCAATCACCCTCCCTCCACCCACCCCCCCTTCCCTCCCCTCCCTTTTTCCCTTCCCCCTATTCTTGGGTTATAACTGGGTTATAGCTTTCATGTGAAAGCCATAAATTAGTTTCATAGTAGGGCTGAGTACATTGGATACTTTTTCTTCCATTCTTGAGATACTTCACTAAGAAGAATATGTTCCAGCTTCATCCATGTAAACATGAAAGAGGTAAAGTCTCCATCTTTCTTTAAGGCTGCATAATATTCCATGGTGTACATATACCACAATTTATTAATCCATTTATGGATTGATGGGCACTTGGGCTTTTTCCATGACTTAGCAATTATGAATTGGGCTACAGTAAAAATTCTGGTACAGATTTCTTTGTTATAATGTGATTTTTGGTCTTCTGGGTATATACCTAATAGAGGAATTATAGGATTGAATGGCAAGTCTATTTTTAGATCTCTAAGTGTTCTCCAAACATCTTTCCAAAAGGAATGTATTAATTTGCATTCCCACCAGCAGTGTAGAAGTGTTCCCTTTTCTCTACATCCACGCCAGCATCTCTGGTCTTGGTATTTTGTGATATGGGCTAATGTTACTGGAGTTAGATGATATCTCAAAGTAGCTTTGATTTGCATTTCTCTGATGATTAAAGATGATGAGCACTTTTCGTTTGTCTGTAGGCCGTGAGCCTGTCTTCTTCAGAGAAGTTTCTCTTCAAGTCCCTTGCCCATCCTACGATGGGATCACTTATTCTTTTCTTGCTTATACTTTTGAGTTCTCTGTGGATTCTGGTTACTAAACCTTTGTCGGAGACATAACCTGCAAATATTCTCCCATTCTGAGGGCTTTTTGCTTGCTTTTCTTACTGTGTTCTTGGCTGTGCAGAAGCTTTTTAGTTTGATCAGGTCCCAGTAGTGTATTTTTGAAGCTGCTTCAATTGCCTGGTGGTGGTGGTGGGTCCTCCTCATAAAATACTCGCCCAGACTGATTTAAGAATATTTCTCTTAAAGGTTTAATTGTCTTCCTCTTGTGGGTTTTTATTAATAGCCTTCATAGTGGTTTATGATGGTTTATAATATATGATGATTGTTCAAAGGCAGAATGACTTTGAGCATTTATCTAATAGTTGCTTAGTAAACATAATTTTAAACAGCATTGAAAATACTCAGGTCATGGGTTTTCAAATGTTTTGGTCATAAGATCACTTTATACCAGTGGTTCTCAACCTTCCTAATGCGCAGCCCTTTAATACAATTCCTGTGGGTCGCTACCCATACGTTGAGAACCACTGCTTTATACTCTTAATTGTTGAGACCCTAAGGAAGATTTGGTTATATATCTATTGATATTTATTACTTATAATTTAAAACCGAGAAATAGATAAATTATGCATTAATTTGAAAAGTAATAGACCTATTATATGTTAATATGTTTCTTAGGGAAAATTATATTCTAAAACCAAAAATTGATGACACCTCCTGTTGCATAAAAGGAATAAATTAAACCTAATTAGGAGCTCTATGAAGTGAGCTATATTTTAAATTATGGAAAATTTTAAGGGTTTATAGTTATAGATACTTCTTGGGGTAAGTTTTTTCATTATTGTTTTGGTAGCTTTATGTTAATCTTTAATGTTATGTTAATTATGTTTTAAAATACTGAGCATATTCGAAATGGTTTATAGTAAGGTGAGGAAATTCATTTTTCTGTATAGCTAGTTCATTGATTTCCTTTGTATTTTTGAAAAATTTTGTAAATTTTCTTTTTTTTTTTTTGTAGAGACAGAGTCTCACTGTACCGCCCTCGGGTAGAGTGCCGTGGCATCACACAGCTCACAGCAACCTCCAACTCCTGGGCTTAAGCGATTCTCTTGCCTCAGCCTCCCGAGCAGCTGGGACTACAGGCGCCCGCCACAACGCCTGGCTATTTTTTGTTGCAGTTTGGCTGGGGCTGGGTTTGAACCCGCCACCCTCGGCATATGGGGCTGGCGCCCTACTCACTGAGCCACAGGCGCCGCCCTAAATTTTGTAAATTTTCAAACTTGTGAAATTAGAATAGCATAATGAACCCATGTATTAACCATCTGGCTTTAGTGATAATTCTATTTTGCCAGTCTTACTTAACTTTTCTCCCTACTGTTAATTTTGTTGAGTAAGTGCATATTAATTGTCAGATATATTATTTCAAAATTCGTAGTATTTACTGGAACAGTATATTTGTTAGTAAGTTAAAAACAGATGACCTACAGCAGAGGCCAGCGAACCGTCCATGGCTTATTGCTTATTTTTGTAAATAAAATTTTATTGGAGCATAGCCATTCTCATTCACTTATGTATTGTCTGTTGCTTCTTTCATGCTGTATGACAGATTTGAGTATTTGTGACAGAGACCATGTGGCCTGTAAAGCTGAATATATTTATTGTATGATCCTTTACAGAAAAAGTTGGATAACCTTAGATTTATAAAAACAGCTTTCTTTAAGAAGAGAGCTGTAGAGTAGTATTTCCTTTTGTCATTTGTGTAGAAGTTCTCCTTAATGCATTGATGGACCTCAGGCCTTTTAAGAAAACAGAGAAAAAATACAAGCTTAATTCAGCACTTGCTTATTAAATACTTTTGCAAACATCTTCCTGACCAGTGTACCTAAGCTACATTCAGAATGCAAAAGTTATTGTTGGCTACAGCTCCGGAATAAATGTACATTATCCTTCTATTTCAGACCTTATAGAGAGGCCACTCCTGAGAGTCAACATTCATCATTTGTGGTCTGAAGTTATTTTTTTCCTTATGAATTTCTTCACAGGATAGGGATACAGAGCCAAAATTGGAGGGATTTTTAAAAATTTATAAATATTTCTATTGACATATTTAGGTTTTGATTATATAAAATTAGAATTGATATAAAATTTATCTTTCTTATATGCTCATTTCAAATGAGAAAGTGCAGATGTAAGCTGCTGTGTTTATTTTGTGTTGTAGGAATCTTATTCTGTGACTCCCTACTTTGCTGTTGCTGTTTTACATGTGACTCCCTACTTTGCTGTTGCTATTTTACAGTTCTAAACCTATTTGTATTGCCTCTGCTACTGTCTTTCCCATCCATTCACTATTATTGAGTTGTTTTTCTTTTGGCTCTCTGCCCTCTAAATAAATAACAATATTGTAATGTCATTTCCCAGAATAATTTGGTTGAAGAGTATCTAGTTGTCAAGCACAAATGAAACTGTCATGATCTGCTATTGGAAGTGGCAGCCAGTCTGTTTTATCAGAGCCTTGAAGAACTTACCATATTTTATAATTTGGATGGTAAATACCACCAGTGAAGCATTCTTTAGGAAATACTTTTACAGATTGTAAACTAAAGGATTAGTAGTCAGATAATTGCTGGTGGATTTGGTTGACAGCAGTTGTGTCTTACCTAGTTCATGTAACTCGTATCTGCTGTATGCTCTTTATTATAGCTCTTTGAATAACTGTGCTGGAAGAGTCCAGAGTTTTTTAATTTTTAGTTTGTTGAACTAAAGCAGCTTATAAATTTGAAGGTGAAATCTTTTCAGTCCACATTGTAGGCATTTTAAAAACTTCTTAGGAATTTTAATTAATTAATTGAAGTTTTGAATCAATCTAATTAAAGTCTTCATAAGCACTTTCTTATTTTACCTGTTTATATATTTCTTGTCTTGTTGTGTTGTACTTTTTCATATTTATAGGCCTGGTGATGTCAGGTTTCATAGCACAGTAGGATTTGGAATTCTAATGTGACCAAATTAACACAAATTTTTTTTTACATGTTACTTATGTTTGTAAGAATTCTAAATGAAAAATTTAACTGTATTTAAAACCTAGAGATTGAAAACATTTTTAAATGTTAGTTTTCTTTACATACAATACACACTTTAATTTTGTAATTGTACAGTTTTTTTCCTTTTTTTTTGTTTTTTGAAATGTGGTCTTGCTCTTTTGTTCAGGGTGGAATGCAGTGGTGCAGTCACTTAAGCTTAAGTAATCCTCCTGTCTCAGCCTAGGACTATAGGTGTGCACCATCATATTTGGTTGATTTTTTTTTTTTTGGTGGAGACTGGTGTTAAACTCCTGGCCTCAAGTGGTTCTCCTGCTTTGTCCTTCCAAAGTACTCGGATTATAGGTCCAAGTCACCATGCCTGCCCAGTTTTTGCATTTTAAAAAATCAATGCTTAATTGATCCCTTATTATAAGGGAGGACCTGAATGCATATAGTCTAGAGTAGAGAAGTAAAGATTTATTTCTACTCTTGGGATTTTTTTGGTTAAATAGCAACAATTATTTATCCATTGCTGTATTAGACTAGGGCGTTGTTTTACATATGAATGTATCATTTGGTGTTTTTTAGTGTTATGAAGGTATGAGCTATGAAAGAATATATTCCTTGGTTTATCTTTAACTTAATCGGATTTCATAGAGCCCTGGTACGTATAGTATCTTAATAGTAGATGGTAGAGACAGACAGACTTCCTTCAAATATTGTTTCCCTGTTTAACTTAACTTTTCAGGAAACTGGAAGAAAGAAAAATTCCTGAAGGTAAAAAGTGCTAACATAGATATTCCAAAGATGCTTTGATAATGCCAGTGATAATAACAAACTCTTGTATAGAGCAAAGATTTTCAAATTATAGTATAAATTTAGTCGATCTTTCCTGAAAGTAAGAATATGTATAAAAGCAAATTGAGAACATGAAAGCACTGTATCATGGAAAGTTGGTTATACTGTTTTTCCTTTCAGAAATGAAATAGGAAATGTTTAAAATTCCTAGATCCGGTTGAGGTAAATGCTTATGTTAAAAAAGTATCATTTTATAAATGTAGCATGATATAATTTTGATTTTATATTTAAACATTACTATCCATTCTCTCATGAAAAGAAAATAACTGGGACTTTCAGTTTAAGATACTATGTGTAATTACCAGGGAGAAAAAATGTTGTCAAGAAATGAATTCTTGGGCGGCGTCTGTGGCTCAAAGAGGTAGTAGGGCGCCGTTCCCATATGCCTGAGGTGGTGGGTTCAAACCCAGCCCCGGCCAAAAACCATAAGTAAATAAATAAATTTCCAATAAAAATTAAAAAAGCCTTAAAAAAAAAAAAGAAATTCTTGAAATTCAGGGGATGGAGTCATTTGAATAATTTTGTGATGAAAAATTTTAAATAGAGAAAAATAGTTAAAAAAAATTCACAGATTGTTAAATTACAGTGTGTTGCTAATTATCATAGTGCAGAATGGAAATCCCTGTTTTGAACTAATTTGAAGACAGGACCAGGTCCTAATTGATATGCAGCTAGTTATAGTCTTCACTTATTTTTAGTGTGAGTAGTTATATATTCCCTTATTTTCCTGAGTGCTTCCCTAGACTCTGCTGAGTGTATTATGTAGCATATGTTTTATGTATAAAATTAGCTTTCAATCGGAAAACTTCTAAAATCTACAGTATATCTTTCAGATATGGATTGTATTTACCTCCTCACATGGTAATATCAAGATTAAATTAGGTTGAATTAAAGCACATGATAAATATTGTCCCATTATCTTCTTTTAAAAACATAATTATCGGGCGGCGCCTGTGGCTCAGCGATAGGGCGCCGGCCCCATATACTGAGGGTGGTGGGTTCAAACCCAGCGCCGGCCAAACTGCAACAACAACAACAAAAAAAATAGCCAGGCGTTGTGGTGGGCGCCTGTAGTCCCAGCTACTCGGGAGGCTGAGGCAGGAGAATCGCTTAAGCCCAGGAGTTGGAGGTTGCTGTGAGCTGTGTGAGGCCACGGCACTCTACCGAGGGCAATAAAGTGAAACTCTGTCTCTACAAAAAAAAAAACAAAACAAACAAACAAAAAAACCCATAATTATCATTCATATACTAATTAGGGAGTTTATAAAAAGTGTTTCAGGTGCAGGGGGAATATTTGAAATTTATGGAAGAATTTCATAATTATAAAGAAAAAGGCTTTATCAACATTATAGCATGCAATTCGGTAAGACTTTTCTACCGTGATAAAATTTCTATTTCTGTTCAGTCTGGTATGATAGTCTGGTATACTATCATGTACCTATTGAGTGAGTTAAGAGAGCTAGGCAACTGAGCATCTGAATTTTATATTTTATTTTAATTAATTTAAATTTAAATTGCCACGTGTAGTAAGTGGCTACCATGTTGGACAGCACAGGAGAAATTTAGAAAAAATGTTATATAGAGAAAGCTTTTTACTGGGTTGCTTTGAAACTAGAAAAAATATATTTTATATGTTATGTCCTATTGATTTTATATTTGCTTTTAATAGTCATTGACTTTTTCTTTTAAACTGTCATTTTTCTGTAATTCTTTAAAAGTTTGAAGAGGTTATTTTTGGCTACTTTGGCATGTCAGATTTGAGTGGAAAGTTTAATATTACATGTATGTTCCATTTTTTAGAAAGTATGACCGATGACTGATAATGAAATGTGTTCAGTTTCTTAAATTTTTTGTGCATGTATACATCATATATACTTAAGTTTTTCTGAAAATCTTGGGGCTATAGATCTGAATATATTGAATTACGCTTGCTTATCACGCCAGCATGTGTAATTGAATATACAATATCACTGTGAGTTTGGGTGCTCATTTTTATGTAGCTATATTTGCAAAATTTCTGATAGCTATAAAATTAGCAATATGTTATGTAATATTTTGTCTATTTTTATTATGCTGTTTTTGAAACTTGTTAGTTTTACATGTATCAGGTTTAAAATTAATCTTCAAAAAAGGTATTGAATAAAAATGGATTCTTCAATACCTACAATTTATCAGAGTGGTTAGTAATTTTGGATAGGAAATTAAAATTTGTATTTATGATTATTTATTGATTTGCCTCTTAACAGTAAGTTTTGTTGATACAGATTATAAACAGCTCTCCAAGTTAAAAGGGTATAATTTTAGAAAAGAATAGTAGATTCTTAATTAGCAGAATGAATCTTTTTAATTTTGACCATTTGCAGATTGTAAAGGACCACGATAGGTTTTAAGTTTGGCAAAGTAGTCTTTGTTTCTCTCTAGATGTGCGACTTATAGGCAGTTTTATATTAAAGACAAAGAAATGGTAATTGACTTTTCTTGTGATGTAATTAAGGTGGTAACATATTAACATTTGTGTATGTGTTTGTTTTTAACATTTTAAAGTGTATCCCAAAAACATATGTTGGTACAAGTATGCCATCTTTTGCAGATATATCTTTTTCAAACATCTCTGTATAAATATTTTTTAAAAAACTTGACTAAGGTACCATATGCCTTTTAGAAAATGTTGCTGTAGGTTGGGGGTGGTGGCATATGCCTGTGATCCTAGCATTCTGGGAGGCCAAGGCAAGTTGATCATCTGGGCTCAGAAGTTCAAGATCAGCCTGAGCAAGAAAGTGAGACCCTGTCTCTACTAAAAACAGAAAAATTAGTGGGTGTTGTGGCAGGCTCCTGTAGTCCTAGCTACTTGGGAGGGTGAGGCAAGCATATGTCTTGAGCCTAGGAGTTTGAGGTTGCTGTGAGCTATGACACAATAGCACTCTACCCAGGGCTACAAAGTGAGACTATGTCTCAAAAACAAAAACAAACAAAAAAAAAAAATGGAAAAGAAAGAAAAATTTTGCTGTAATCATTAGAAGGTTTTCGAATTGGCATAACTTTATTCCTGGGACAGAATAGAGTTTGTACATCATTTTTCTTGAAAAGAGTAGTGAGAATCCTTAATCTGTTGTGTACGTCTGACTGCTTTCTTTATTTTCCATAGTTTTCTCTGTCTTAAAACAACCAACTTATTATTAGATTTTGCCATGACTGGTAGTGTTACTAGCCCTTGGTGGCTTTCTCCCTACTCTTGTATTACACTGATTGACAATGTGTATTTAATAGGGTAAGGGTTTAATTAAATTTTTTCACTGGCCCAGCAACTAATTCATATTTATTCATTAAACAAAAATACATTCGTTTGTGTGAAATTACTTTTCAAATAGTCATACTTGCAATACAACCCATTTCTAAATCATGCACTTATAATATTTTTTTATTCTGCTTCAGTCTAGAATTTGAGCTTATCAGTGCCCTTTGTAAATCTCTAATCTTTAGAAGTATGTGAACATAGGTAATGTTTAGTCTTAATAGATACTAAAACTTCATTTGTCTGAGATATGTAATAAAATATAAATGTTTTAATGGGCAAATTGATACAAAGAAAAACAACACTTCATGTGAGTGATTATGGTAGCATGATATAGTGGAGAAGATTATAAATTTGGAGCCAGAAGATCTTGGTTCAGTTCTTTCTGCTTTGGTGGATTTTTTTATGTTAGGAACAAATAACTACCATTACCACTATGCGCTAATAAGAAACTCTGGATATATTATGGGCAGGGGAATTATTACATTAGCATTTTGTTCCAAATAAAGTTTTAAAAATATTTCTTTATTATAGAAGCAGTTCATATTTTTTTTTCCTGAAAATAAAAATATTAGAAAATACAGAGTGGGCTGGGCGTGGTGGCTCATGTCTATAATCCTGGCTTTCTGGGAGGCCGAGGCTGGTGGATTGCTTGAGCTCACAAGTTTGAGACCAGCCTGAGCAAAAAATGAGACCCTGTCTCTACTAAAAATAGAAAAACTGAGGCAAGAGGATTGCTTTAGCTCAGTGGTTCTCCACCTTCCTAATGCTGCGGCCCTTTAATATACTTCCTGTGGGCTGAGACCCACAAGTTGAGAACCGCTGCTTTAAAGTTGGAGGTTGCTGTGAGCTTTGACAGCACAGCACTCTACTCAGATGATAGCTTGAGATGTTTCAAAAAAAAAAAGAAAATTCAAAGAGAGGCGGGGCATAGTGGCTCATGTCTGTAATCCTAGCAATCTGGCAGGCTGAGGCTGGTGGATTGCCTGAGTTTACAGGTTTGAGACCCTATCCTGAGCCAGACTGAGTGAGACCTCGTCTTAAAATAGCTGGGCATTGTAGAGGGCGTCTGTAGTCCCGGCTACTTGGGAGGCTGAGGCAAGAGAATTGCTTAAGCCCAAGAGTTTGAGGTTGCTATGAGCTATGATGCCATAGCACTCTACTAAGGGTGACAAAGTGAAAGAAGATACAGAGAGATCACAGTGAATACCTTAAACTCACTGAATTAGAGTGGTATTAATGCTTTGGCATTTTTCATTCCAGTTTCTTTCCAGTACATATAAAACATGAAAAAATAAATATCAAAAGCCCATATTATATTTACTATTGTATAACTTTGTTTCTATTCCATTATGATATCTTTGAACATTTTTGTTAAATTGTCTCATTTTTTAGTGTTAAGAATTTCATTGTAGTTAACTTCCTTTCTACTTATTTGTCTTTGAGCATATGACTGGCTATTTCATTAGGAATTCCAGAACTGGGAGTCCTAGGTCAGTGGGTATACTTATTTAGAAGGCTTCTGATGATTTTCCATAATGTCTCTAATGAGTTGTAATGTGTGCGTTGCCAACACTGAGTAATTTTTTTTTTTTAGTGTGTAAGAATTGTTTTCAGTTTAGTTTTTGTAGGCTACATATTTATATATTTAAAAAGTTATTCAGTAAAATGATACTCTCCCGTGCCTGTTGCCTAGTTTCATCTCTATGAATAACAAGTTTTATTCTTGTGCATTCAAGTTTCTTTATCCACATATGAATAAATATAAATATGATCTTTTTGCCTTTGTATACCCAGAGAATGTGAGATAGACATTTTTTTGTGCTTTATGTCTTTTTTCTTTTAAGGTGATTTATCTGGAGGTCTCTGCAAAGCAACACATATAGATAAGAAAGGAGGTAGGGGTGTGTGTGGCTTGAGTAATTCAGGAAGGTTTAAACAAAAGGAAGCCCTTATTATTCAAGGAAACTGAGAAAACTACTAGAGGAGTTAACAAAGTAAGAAGAGGTAATAAGAGCATTATACAGACTTCTGTCAAGTTATGAGAGCACTTCTATCTTTGTCTCTTACAATTTAATAATAAAACATTATATTTTGTAGCTTTTCTTTGCTCTGCTTCACAATACTTTTGCCATTATATTTCTTTTTGGTGGTTGTCTATATTCTTAGCATTATTTTACTGAGTTCTTGTTTTTCTCTTATTATTTATTAAGGGCCTTTAATATGTTAAAAAGTTGACCTTTTGTTAATTATATTCGGTATTCTCTCTATTCTCCCATTCCCCTACCTTTTGATTTCCTGTAGGTTGGCTTATATTGATTTTTAAATGCATTAATGTACACAGCTATGATTTAATAAAAAAAATATGAGTTTTCATGTAGTTAAATCATTTTTTTTTGCGGTTTTTGGCCGGGGCTAGGTTTGAACCGACCACCTCTGGCATATGGGATTGGCGCCCTACTCCTTTGAGCCACAGGCACCGCCCAAATCATTCTTGTATATCTTACTGCTTCTGTCTTTGACAAAAAGTCTTACCCTCAATTTTGATATATATCTTCGTGTATTTAAGAATTTTAGTTTCTATAGTTTAATATTTAATCCATTTTGTTGTATGTCAGAAGGGTTCTAAGTTAAAATAATTTTTCTGCAAATTGATTTGTCAAGTGGTCTTACCACCACACGTTATATAAGCTGTTCCCCTCAAAACTGAAATGCTATCTTTATCAGATAATAAATTATTACTTTAGACTTTTCTGCTTTATTCCATTGAATTTTTTATTCTTTTGCCAGTACTGCATTATTTTAGTTATTATAGCTTAATAACTAAATTAATAACTTAATTAATGTGTTTCAGTATTTAAAATTGTAGTTCAAGTTCATTTGTATAACTTTTCATTTAAAAATATTTCTTGACTCTTTTCCTATTTTTATTCTTCCATATGAATTTTTAGGAATCATTTTGTCAAGTTCCAAAACAAATTCTAAGAGCAAATTTAAAGCAGCTTCATTTTTCTTCTCTTTTTATGTTTTTTTGCTGTATACTCAGATTTCAGACATTGGTCTGTAGAATTCATTTAACTTTTAAAATTGAATAATGAAATAATTTTACATTTAGAAAGCTTATTTGAAAAAAACATTGGATAGAAACAGCAAGAACAACTGACTAATGAGTGGGTTGGTTGACTACTGTGTGATTAGACTCTGAAGAACTTTAGTTTTCTTTAGTATTTGTTTTTCTTGCTTGAATGTAGAATTGTGCTGTGACTGCAGTATGTAAAAGTCAGCAAAACTATTTTCTCAATTTTAAATCATGAAGTTATTGTCTTATTTCTGAATGGTGGATATGACTAGAAATCAACAACCAGTTTAATTTTTTTTTAATAGATAAATGAAACTGCATTCTGACTAATGGAATTATATACAGGGTATCTGTGCAACATAATTCATAAGGAATAAATCTGTTTAATATATTCATTTTATAAATACATGAAGATAATCTAAGTAACCAAAGGGATCTTATTCTGACCATTTCAATGAAAGGATTTCTGTAGTAGGTATGAATGTTTATAACTATATATAAATAGAATACCAGGTACAATTGTACTAGAATGCCTTTCACTTGTACTATAAGTGATGAGTTAGGGCACCATAGAAGCATAAAGTGTACTTGCTTCTTTGATAAATAATCCTACTTTGCTATTTTGTTTGCATTTATATGTTTATTTGTATAGTTTTTGTTTTCTCTTCCTTTGGCTGCTGCTAATCTTGTTGCTATTATACTAGAGTCTGGCAGTGTTTCAATTTCTCCCATCCCCCAACCCTACCCTTTCTGAATGCTGCTTCCAGTCTACTATAGTAATCAAATTTATTAGATTTGTATCTAAAATAAGAGTTCATAAACTAGGAAAACCTGGTGCACATTCTTTTCTGAAAAAAAGTCACTTGACCTTTGGTGCTTAACTACTAAGTTCATCAATTTTGAGAGTTGAGTTTGGTTCAGCTTTTTGGCTGAATTTTTAAAGGTTGAAATTGTCAGCCTTTGTGACCAAATCCGTTTTCTCAATGAAATAAATTAGGATCTTTACTTAGATTTCTGAGTAAGTTTAGTCGACAGTTTTTTTTTTTTTTATAAAAATGTCCAAAGTAATACTTGTTTTCACCTATGCATAATTATTATTCATAACATTTTGAAAATATGTAGGTGAGACAGCTGGCTGGGGGCAGCAAAGATTAGAGACAGATAAGTTTGAGAAGTTTTTTTTTTTTAAGTTTGAGAAGTTTTTAGTGGTAGCAGTGGAGTTCCAGAGAGAGAGCTAGTTAGAAACGTGTCCACTGTTGCTGAGGTTGTCAGGGACTCAGCTGAGCTTAGTCAGCATTTATAAGGCTCTAACAGCAAGCTCCTATCATTGTCTATAGTGCTCAGCAGCTGAAAATTACTTGGATTGATTTAGGGATTTGAAGGGCAGATGTGGCAGAAGGATATTGAAATTTGAGGTGTAGGAGATTATGAGCACTGAGCTTGAGGGTTCACACATTATTTTTACACATTATTCTTTTCTTTGATGTTAATTTTTTCCCCTATGTTCCCCTCTTATTTCAATTCTCAACATTTATCCTAAAGCAGTGCTACTCAGTGTAGACAATTTTTATCTCTTTATTGGGGAAGGATGGGATAGAAAGTATGAAGGAATTGACCAAAGTGTGAAGGAATTGGAGATTTTAGTGAAGTATAAAATTAGGTAGAGTAGAAGTAGTAATTAAGAGAGCTGGAGGAATAGAAAATATTACAGAAAATAGAAGCAGCAGCATGGACATCTCATCCTCAAGGAAGAAGTCTCCTAACCTCTCTAGTTGATATTCTTTCTGTGGACTGTGGCACTTTGTACTACTCTTACAAGTCCGCATTGCATTGTAGATCACTGTGTTACAGTAATCTATTTCTGTGTTTCTCTTTATTCCTCACTTTATAAACTCCCTGATAATGGGGATTGTTGTAATTTCCTGTTTCACAGTTTTGATACATAGTAGGTACTTGGTAGGTGTTAAATTTAATAGAATGAATAGTAAGTGGTGATCACGGTAGGGATAGTATGGTTTAAGGAGGACAGCCCTCCTCCATGGGAATGGTTAAAGTTGAGAAGAAGTTAAAAGTCTTCAATATAGAAGAGTTAGGAAATAGGATATGGGTAATCTATCTTTATACTATGTGTCCATATTAGAAATTCAAATTAAAGCTTTATTTTGGTTGTCTCCTGATTTTTTAAGGCTTTGAACATTTTTATATCATGCCTGAGGTATTTATTTTGCTTCCTTATTAACTTTAGAAATAAAGTTTAATCATCCCCCTTATAGTCTTGCCATATTAACAATTTTATGTATAACGTTCTAGATTTAGAGTGTCTCTGATACTTTACTCCTTCCTTAGAAAATTTTTGTATGTATGTAGCATCTGGCCTGTGGAAGGAAGAATGCCCTACTAAAGTCATACAAATGAGTGAATTCCATTAGTTCTGTTTTAAAATATTTCTTTTAGACTTTTATTATTTATAAATCCAATAACAGTATTCATCTTTCAGGTTTTTTCTGTGGGTTGAATTGGATTATATATGTAAATCATTTGCATAGGTTAGGTGTTCAGCACTGATCTTTGTTTACATGTTTATATCTTTTAAATTTCTTGGGCTTCATAGTACCACAGATAGAATTGAACCCCAGCACACATATTTTTGTAGGACTACCATTTTCATTCAGAAACAAAGGAATTTGGATGGTGTCAGTTACTTAGACTGAATGGAAAAGCTGAGTGTCTTTAGAAATTGTTCAAGTTATCTCCTTAAAGTAAAGTATCATAAGTATGGAAAAGCAAGTACTATACTCAAAAGCACTGTACTCAATACGAATAATAAATTGGTAGAAAAACAATGTCACTCCCACGTGAAAGAAAAGCACAATTAAATTCAAGTAGGGGGAAGGAGTAGGAGTGAGAGGGGATGGAGAAAAGGGAGAGGTATTGGTAAGCTGTCATGTAATGGGCACAATGTGAAGGTATATAGCATTCCCTCTGGGTGAAGGGCTCAACTATAAGTTGGACTTTGCCTGACAACTGCTGACAGTGCAACCTAATTGTACCATCATATTAATCTGAAATTATAAAAAAAGATATTGTTCAGGTTAGTCTTACTAATGAGGAGACTGAGAAGCAGCGGGATGAGGTGATTAGCCCTTACGTTATGTAGTTCTGAGTTCAGACTGTATACTTGTTCTTCTGAATATCAACCTGGTCCATTTTTCCTAGTGTCTCGCTGCCATAAATTAGTGTTAATTTGATTGTTTTTTCCTTGCCTCATTTTTAATAACTGCCAACTCTTATTCTGTTTTTTATTTTACTTTTATATTTGAGATGACAATACAATATTGGACCCACTTTTAAGTGATGTGTGAGTTATATAAGGTATATGTTTGAGGTGTTTTCATTAATTTAGAGCATAATTTTTGTCTCAATTTCTGAGATCAGCTATTATAAATCATTCTGAAAATGTAGAGACTTCATTCATTTAAATTTCCTAATTAGAATCTGACATTAGGCTGACAAAAAGAGCTCATCCTTAATTTTTTTTTGCTTTCGTATATTTTATAAATGTCCTTTAAAAAACATAATGATGTAATTAAAACCACATTTCAACAGCCAGACATAATTTTTACAAATTATGCTTTGCTTTGAAGTTAGTTTTTTTCTGTTTTCTTATTTCAACTCTCAACATTTAGTGTGAAGCATTGATGCTAGTTTGTGAACTATTTTTTGATCTTCTATGAGAAAGTAGCTTGAGCCAGAATGTAAACCAATACCCTGCTTTCTTCATTGAGATGGTTTTTCTATGATAAAAGCAGAATTAAATGGTGTGCATTAGGATCACCTAATGCAGCCTGTTTACATTTTGATGCAAATTCTTTATATCTCTTTGTGAACTTTATATCTCTTTGTGTAACAAATAGTTCTTAGACTAGCACATGTTGGCAGAACACTTCTGTTCTAGAGAATTATTCTATACTAATGCTTTTTGTTTGTTCATTCAGCACATACCTATTGGGTGTTTACTATGTACTAGGCACTGTTCCAGGCTTTGTAGATATAGCAGTGAATAAAACAGATAAAATCCCTAGTTTCTTAGAGGTTATATTCTAATTCTATTAGGAATACTATTACTTCTCATTTCTTAGAAATACTATTATTTTTGTAGCAGACTGTTTTCTTGCAATGTACAGTCTTGTGCACTAAAAATGCTAGACTTAATTGTATATATATCTTTACATATAGTAACAATACTACTTTTAATTACATTTTTGGCTCAACATTTTTTTCTGACTTGTTAAAACCTTTGAAAACCGAATAATTGTGTATTTAATTATCATACAGTTTTATTTGAAATTAGTTTTTCTGAATCAACAATCTTTTTATTTAGAAGGTGTAAAAGGAATTAAATTTCTAATAAAAGAGAACAGTGACAATGTGAATGGATTAGGCAGCAGTTGGAATAGCATGTTAAGAAATCATTTTTTGGCATGTTTCTATTTCATGTTTGGTTGCCTTATATTATTGACAGATGACCTATTTATTAGACTTCAGAATATTTTAGAACTTATACTGAAATATTAGAATTTTAATGATGAAATGTAAAGACTGACAGACTACACTGATGAGAGTTAAAAGAATGAATCCTAATGGAGTGGTTCTCAAATGTGGGTGTGCATTAGAGCCTTGCTAAAGTGTAAAACTGTTGGGCCTCACCTCCAGGAGTTTTGGTTCAGTAAATCTAGGATGAACCCAATAATTTGGATTCCTAATCAATTCACAGTGATGTTGATGATCCACTTTTGAGAGCTGGTACTGTAATGTAACCTAGCCAATAAATGGCTTACCAATAAATGGCTAATTTAACAGTTGCAGCAGGTGATGATTTAAAGAAAACTCAGCAGGTAAACTAAAAGTCAAGAAGGAAACTTAACATTTTTCTTAATTCTTATTTAAGTAGATTCATTAATGAAAGACTAAGGACAAAATGTAGAGAATTATGGTGATTCTGTCATTGTAGAGGTAGACCAAAAAACTGATGTTTTTCCCGTCTCAGTACAGTTTTCTCCAGAAAAACGAAATTAAAATTTAAATGCCTCAATTGTATTATAGGCAGTTACGTGTATTATCAGGATCCCACTGATTATATAGAGAAAATTTAATGATACCAGTGGCGGCTCCTGTGGCTCAGTGAGTAGGGCGCCGGTCCCATATGCCAAGGGTGGTGGGTTCAAACCCAGCCCGGCCAAACTGCAACAAAAAAATAGTTGGGCGTTGTGGCGGGCGCCTGTAGTCCCATCTGCTCGGGAGGCTGAGGCAAGAGAATCGTGGAAGCCCAGGAGTTGGAGGTTGCTGTGAGCCATGTGACGTCATGGCACTGTACCCGAGAGCGGTACAGTGAGACTCTGTCTCTACAAAAAACAAAAAACACCTCTTTCTATATATAAATTGGTTCACTAATAATTTAAGTGTATATGGTATGCTATGCATTGTATATATGTTTGCATAAATAAACAATGATCTGTGATAAGGATTATGAAGGAAAATGTCCAGGGTACTATGAAATAGTATAAAGGGGGAATTTAATTTAGGGAAAGCTTCTCTAAGGAAGTTCATTTAAGCTGAAACTCAAGATAGGTATGAATTTGGGCCACACAAAGAATTGAGAAGGAGAAATATTACTACATTACTGAAGAGCCATTGTGCATTAACATGTTTCCATGGATTATTTCAGTTAACACCTCTGTTAGTACAATGATGATATTCCCAAATATTAGATTAGGAAACTGAGTATTAGAGAAATTACTTTTCCAACGTCACTCAAGCATTGAGTGTTAGACTGGGATTTCATTGGTTCTTTCTGACTTCAGAGTCAAACTTTTAACTGCTTTTTTTAAATTAGGAAGATTTAAAAACATTTTCTTGATTATTAAATAAGTTACCCCCTTATTTTTTCTGATTTCTATACCAGTGTGCTGCTTTCAATGTGAAAACTATAAATTAGATATAAACAGACCATTCAGAGGGATACATACGTATCCACACATATCCATATATGTATATATATATATATACACATGCATACATATGTATTCATAAATAACTTTAAACTTTTTCTGATTTCAAAAATAATATGTTTTTCTAGAGATTTTTCAAATGTCTAGAAGAACTAAAGAAGGAAACAGTCTCATTTAGAGATAACCATACTGGTGTTTTGTTTTATTATTTTAGTAATGAGGCATTTTTATTTTTAAAAAATTTTAATCATACCATGTATATCAAATTATTTACCAGTAAACAGACATACAGTGTTTGAAATATAAATCTGTTTTTAGAGTACTAATTTTTTAATATAGGTAGTGAGAAAAAGGGGTTTCACATTTTTTATGACATTAAATGAAAAGCTTTCTGTTATTTTTATCTTTTGGAGTTAAATTTTTGTTTTAATTTTATCTAATTTAATTTAATTTAATTTTGTTGGTTTTTGAGACAGGGTCTTGCTTCGTTGCCCTCGGTAGAGTGCCTTGGTACCATAGTTCACAGCAACCTCAAACTCTTGGGCTCAAGTGATTTTCTTGTCTCAGCCTCTCAAGTAGCTAGGACTACAGGCGCCTACCACTACATCTGGCTATTTTTAGAGATGGTGGTCTTTCTCTCTCTCAAACTCCTGAGCTCAAGCAATCCATCCCCCTCTGCATCCCAACTGCTGGGATTATAGGCGTGAGCCCACTGCACCTGGGCTATAGTTAAATTTTTAAGTCATTCTTTACTCTTACTGCTCTGATGGAATGAACTTTGTTATAAAGTGTATGTATATTTATATATGTTATATATATAGAGTTTCTATTCTGGTTTTCTCATTTTTAAGGACTATAATAACTTTAAAAAAATACATAATCTTGACTTGCAGCTTACCATTGCTTTGAGACATATTGTGGTAATAGTGTCACTAGTTTTTTTAAACTATTACTTTTCATTTACTGATTTTCATCATTATGTGAAGTTTTTTTTGATACAGAAAAATAAATATTTGAATTTCCCCCTCTTATTTGAAAGGGTAATCCTAGACGATTATGTTTCTTGTATTTAAATTTTTTTCTCTGTACCATGTGCATATTCCTTTGGTTTTGTAGACAGAGCCCAGGGATGTCAGAGAGTTTTAAAGTATGTGGAATGTAAACCTTGCTGCATTTATGTTTATTAACCAATGTAAAAAGGATATTAAAGGTCAAGTTTTGTTTTTATGAAACTTAACATCTTGCCTATAATGATACATGCATATTCCATTTGGGTTCATTATGTGTCATATTGATTTATGTTGAGGTATTACTTTCACGCATATCTACCACCAAACGATTTTTAAATACAATTGCAGAACTTTACATTTGTAACTTGAGAAAGAAGGAAACATGTCTTAAAAAGAAAATCAGAAACACCATGACAGTCATGTATAAATCAGTGAAATAGAATTTATTAAAAAAAATTGTTCACTGTAGTTTAATTTACTATATCTTATATCTTAAATTTAGATATTAGCAAGATACGACATTATTGATACTTCAGCCTTAATATGCTACACATGAATAATTCTTTAGCATTAGCTTCTTTCTTCTGTAGTGAACTCACACTTATGAGATATTTTTATTGAAAATGTGTCCAACTTTTTAATATATAAATACCACTTTTCTTTCCACTCGTAAAAGTTATTTTTAACATTTTTTTCTTTTTTGTTCTTTCTTTCTTTGGAGTGCAGTGGTGTGATAATAGCTCACTGGATCTTGCAGCTCCTATGTTCAAGCAGTCCTCTCAGCTTAGCCTCCTGAGTAGTTAGGACTATAGGTGTATGCTACTATGCCTAGCTATATTTAATTTTTTTTTTTTTTTTGGTCAAGACAAGAGTCTTGCTACATTGCCTAGGCTGGTCTTCAATTCCTGGCCTCAAGTGAGACTTGTGCCTCGGCCTCCAAAAAGGCTGGTATTGCATGTGTGAGTCACCACACTTGGCCCTTTTTTCTTACATGTTGTTCATTAGCATGTTTTTTTCCTGTAGTTGTTGCCAAGTTTTTCTACTTTGTGCTAAGACAGTTGTTGCGTATTTGTACATTCCATTTATTTGGTAAGTCATTCATTAATTCATTAAAAAAATGTTTATTGAATTCCTATTATATGCCAGCATTTGGCTAGATGATGTTGAAAGAAGGAAAGGGAAAGAGAGAGGGAATGGGAATTCTTGTGTACCTGTCAAGAGAGTGTGTGGTTTAGTGTACTGTACTTTATGTCTTGTTTTATGAAGATGCCTGTAGGAGATGCTCTGTAGGAGGTGTGAGGTTCTAGCTACCTTCTCAACTATTTTCTCCTTCTACCCAATAGGGTCCTGTAGAAATCCATTTTTTAATTGGGCTTTCTCATAGCATTTCAAGAGAAAGATGAATTTTGCAGTTAAGAATAAAAGCTTGAGAGTCCTACTCTATATGTGATTACGTATGTAATCATCTCTACTCTATAGAGAGTCCTACTCTATGTATGATTACGTATGTAATCATCTATATATGATTATGTATGTATAAGTAAGTGGTATGACAAGTATGTGAAAGAATTATGAATATACTACTATGGAAATGCAGTAGTAGCTAAGACGATTTTCAATTTGGAGGGTGAAGGCTTGTGAAAATAATATGATTTGAGCTCTTTCTTTAAAGATAGGTAATATTTGCCACTGTAGAAATTTGAGGGGAGAGTGGCAATGATGATAGGGCAACCGTAGCTCAGTGAGTAGGACGCCAGCCACATACACCTAGAGGCCGAGATGAGGCATAGCAGCAAAGAGCTTAATGTGTCCAGAAAGAAACTTTGTTACAGGAAATACAGATAAAACTGCTGATTGGCATCAGAATGTGGCAAGCTTTGAATGACAGACTAAGGAGCAGGCAATAGGAAACCTTTAAAAGGTGTTTGAAAAGATAAAGGTATTATGTGTATTGATACTGATTAAGAAGGATTGATATGGATTGATTGGCTGTGGGAAGTCCTATTACAGTAGACCTCGTGAGAGGTAATGGTAGTGGAAATGAAGAATTGTAAACAAGTGTAAATGGTGTTGGAAAGGTTAGATTGTTGCATCTTGGGGATTGATAGGATTAAAGAATTAGTTACCAAAGATGATTCCAAGATTCTAGAGCAATGGGAAGCTAATTGTGCCATTAAACTGCATGTTTGAACATTGAGTTTTATCATTTATATTTTACTTGATTCTAAAAGATTTGAGGAGTCTATCACAATTATTTATAATATAATAGGATTTAAAAAAGGATAGCATGATAAAGCCTGAAAGGAATAGAGATAAAAAATTTATACTGGAAGTAAAAATGCACAGAGATGTGTATAATAAAGTTCTTCTCAAGTTACTGAGATGGGGCAAAAATTTCACAATCTTTATAGCAAATAGAAAAGCATGTTGCTGTATACCATACTATCTCAAAAGAAACTAGATTTGCTGTGCATGAAATAATACATAGCAGTTTTTACAAGTTTGACTTTTTTTAGGGGATAAGACTTGAGAGAATTTTCTTCCATGGAAGTCTATGGGCATACTTTATTAGGTAGTCAGTAGTTCTTTAACTGTATCTCTACAGTAAATTTGATATCAAGTATTCACTCAAATTATACATCTCTGACCTCAAGCTGGGGAAATAGCGCTATTAAATAAAAGCACATTTTAGTTGTAAAGACCTCAAGCTGGGGAAATAGCGCTATTAAATAAAAGCACATTTTAGTTGTAAAGAGGTTAACAGAAACTCTGATCTTGAGAGTAGAATAGTGGTTTCAGGGCGGCACCTGTGGCTCAAGAAGTAGGGCGCTGGTCCCATATGCCGGAGGTGGCGGGTTCAAACCTAGCCCCGGCCAAAAGCCACAAAAAAAAAAAAAAAAAAAAAAAAAAGAATAGTGGTTTCAGATTGTCCTTACTTGAACCATTGGAATCATAGAGGTTTCACCATGTACTTCTTTTCCTTCCTCCTTATATCCTCTTTAGTGAGAGCAACCTTTACTGCTGCTCTACAGTTCTGTAGATTGGGTTTGCATTTTGAAACTTGGTATATGAACAGAGTTCATGGCTTAACAACCACTGAGTGGTTTCCTAATGCTATTTAAGGAAAAAAAATTAAGATTTTTATTTTTTTTTTATACTTTAACATTTCTATTTTCTTGAATAATTTGTAAGATAAATAGTATTTTAGAACATTTACATGTATGTGAATAATTTATAAATACATAATGATGGTCATTACATTTATTTTTTACTAATGAAATGCATGATTAAAAATATGAGATCCACTGAGTTAGAGGAATGGATGGAGTAACCTTCAGATCATTTTTAATAAGTAGTATTTCACAAAATTGAACCTTTCAATTAGTTGGTGTATATAAGATTTCAAAGTTTTATTCTCTGAAAAACTGGTTAACCCACATACTGTATTGCCATTTTAAGGCACAAGTAAAACCAGTCATTACAATCAAGTGAATGGAAATTGAGTTTTTGTGCTAGTATTAAATTGTAATAACTTATATTTGGTATACTTGAGTATTTTATAAGTACTTTAATCTTCTGTATCTCATTTAAATTTCAAAATACCCTTGTGAGGTAGGGCAGGTGGGTGGGTAGTATTTTTCTCTATTTCGTGTCACAAGGAAAATTTTAATGTATAACTCTTCTGTTACATAAATCAGTTTACTAGCTTCTGATTCACTTGTGTTAAATGGAGATGTTTCTAAAGAAACATTTCTTGAGAAGCTTGAATTTAGAGCATAGTACATGGCAACCACTAAACTATCCTGTTTATAGCCTCTTACACACCAAAAATTTTAAAATTATCTTTCATTTGTTTTATTGTCTTTCTTGTCTTAGTTCTGAGTCTTGGCTTATTGCATTTTTTATTTCTGAAGTGACCTTCCTTTCTCAGTTCACTGAATATATTCCTTTTTTTGTCTTAGAGGGAGACTTACCTTTCATATTGAGCATTTTTTTTCTGTAAGCCTTACTAGCCAAGCGTGAAGAGCTGGTTTATATACAACTTCTTTATCCAAAAAGTTAGCAAGCTTTTTGATACTCTTTTTTTTTTTTTTGAGACACTGTCTCACTTTGTCATCCTGGGGTTGAGTGCTGTGGCGCCATAACTCTCAGCAACCTCAAACTCTTGGGCTCAAGTGATCTTCTTGCCTCACCTTCCCAAGTAGTTTGGGATTACAGGTGCCTGCCATCATGTCCAGCTAGTTTTTCCATATTTAGTAGAGATGGGGGTCTCACTTTGCTCAGGCTGGGTTGATACTCTTAATTTTTAATGGATTTTCTATTTGTGGTAAGCTTATCTTTCTGTGGGCTCTTAGTAATTACTGGTGTTCGTCTCATAAAGCAATTAGGTACTTAATTGATTATGTTACTATTCTAGGTGATAATTCAAAGCAAATCTACAGAACAAGTTCTGCACTGGAAATTTAGGATCTAAGGCATTGCTCATGTGGACATGAATGAAAATATGTTCAGATTGGAGAATAAAAAGAATAAAGCAGTGCATGAATGGGCAAATGAATCATATCATTTATAGCTAAGGGCAAGTCTTATTTCTAGGATGTAGAGCAAGAATAAGCATACAGGTAAGGGGAAGTTTATGTCAAGTAAATGAGGGTGTTTCTAACTGTATAAAAAAGAAAAGAAAGGTAAAGTTCTTAAAGTAGTCCAAGAAATGCCTTCAGAGGAGATAAAACTTCTAGGACAGTGGTCCTCAGCCTTCCTAATGCTGCGATACATTTTCATTATTACAAAGGGGTCGTGACCCGCAGGTTGAGAACCACTATTCTAGGAGGTCTTTAATGGCCTAGTGTAATACTACTGAATCTAGCAAATATTGTCATATCTACTTCATTTCACATTTAAACTATTAATACAAGAATTCTGATTATTCTTTGGCTTGAAATTCATTTATATAGTTGTCTTCTATATTTTCTGTTTAATTTATTTAATTAGCAGTCTTGGAAAGGGAAAAAGAATAGGCACCTGGTAACAGTAAACAATTGGTATAAAATGTCAAAGAAAGGAAACTAGTTGCAAAATGAAAGTCTATGGACTCTGTGCCCGTAGCTCAGTAAGTAGGACATCAGCCACATACTCTGTGGCTGGCGGATTCGAGCCCGGCCCGGGCCTGCTGAACAACAATGACAATTCCAACCAAAAAATAGCTGGGTGTTGTGGAGTGCACCCTGTAGTCTCAGCTCCTTGGGAGGTTGAGGCAAGAGAATCATTTAAGCCTAAGAGTTTGAGGTTGCTGTGATCTGTGGCGCCATGGTACTCTTCCCAGGGCGGCATAGTGAGACTCTGTCTCAAAAAAAAAAAAAAAAAAAAAGTAAGTCCTGTATAGTCCTGACAACTTGAAGCCTTTGCTGGCTAAGATTCTCAAATGGTTATTAAAGGCATGATTTTGAGCACCCAGCAGATGAGTAGTAGGAGCCAAATGGTTTCACTCACCAACTTCAGTGCTTTGTCAGAACTACTAGATAGCCATCTGGGAGCTTGGGACTGATACAATTTTTAAACTTCAGCAAGGCATTTGACAAGTTTGGGGTGAGACATGGTTGACAACATGAACAGATACAGACTAGTAGTCAGTTGATACAGTTGTACAGCTTAATAATTTGTAGAATGTCTCAAATTATTAAAGAGAAGAGTAATACACATAGGATCCTCTTTCTTGTTTAGTCATGGTGAATTAACTGAAGGGTGGGTGATCATGAGCATCCTATTCAGGTTTGAAAAGTTGCCTTTAATGGCGGTCTACTGTAGGGCCACATACACGGAGGCTCGCGGGTTTGAACCTGGCTCTGGGCCAGCTGGGCCAGCTAAAATAACAATGGCAACTGCAACAACAATAACAAAAAAATAGCCAGGCATTGTGGCAGGTGACTGTAGTCCCAGCTACTTGGGAGGCTGACGCAAGAGAGTAGCTTCAGCCCAAGAGTTTGAGGTTGCTGTGAGCTGTGAGACTGCTACAGCAGTCTACCCAGGGCAATAGCTTGAGACTCTGTCTCAAAAAAAAAAAAAAGAAAAGTTTCCTTTTGAAAGTGGGATTAGACCAGACATTTTCTGTTAGTCTCTTGAGTTCTTTGGAATTAGTGATCAGGAGTAAACTAAACTATCAGGTCCTCTTCACTTAGTATCAGAACCCTGGAACAGAGATGCAGTGGGCAACTTCAGGAAGCTGGTAATATATAAACAAGTGGGACACTCCCATAGTTGAATGTTATTTTGGGCAGACCTTCTAAAACTTTTTCCTGGAAATGTTATTATTGGGGCTCTTCTGATATACAAACACCCCTATGTAATTTTTAAAAACTGATATTGTATACAATTTAGTATTCTTTTTTTCCTACTAAGCACCCCTTTAATAGTGACAAAGACGGAACTTTTTCTACTTAAACTCTTTCCTATTTTCTTCATGGTCATTGGCACCATCACCATTCTGTCCTAGTTTTTTCCCTCTTCCAGTAAGTCTGCTGCCAAATTCTTCTGCTGTTTCTTTGTAATATCTCTTCAACTTGCCCAGGTTTTCCACATCCAATCTCAATTTTTTATACTAGATTAATGAGTACTGATCACCATGCCATTCATAAATTTATTCTCTGATTTTGGTTGACTGTTCTGGTTGTACACAAAACTTTTTGTTTTCCTCATATTTTTAGTGGCTTCTGATGAAATAAGTGTGAACACTTACAGAGTTTAAAGATAATAAATTACCTTACTCTATCATAACTTTTTATTTCTCGAGACATCTTTTTCTTTTAACTTCTTGCCTCCATTGCGAGATAGGGTACTGGAATCTGAAAACTTATAATAATACCGGAACTACTGAAGAATTAACTATCTCTTCTTTCATAGGTATTTTCATTTTACTACATTTTGCCCATTTCATTGCTTTCTTTTTACTTTGAATCTTACCCTATTGTACTCCTTGTGAAATTGCCAAGACAAATTCACTTTGAACCTTTTTTCAGTGGATGTTTCTAAATTAAAGGTACTATGAAAATTTATGTTTGCTTTTCTAAAATGTAGCTACGATTTTATACTTGGATGTGCATTTAATTTTAATGGGTGATTCTACCTTCTGTAGGCTTTTTGGAGTTGCTAGGTTGATCACCAAAACTTTACCTATCAAACTAGAAGTGGGTGCAGAATGATTAGGAAAGTCTTTTGAGATCTTGTAGATCCTCAAATAGCTTTTCTCTTCTTGGTGCTTTATTTATTTATTTATTTGTTTGTTTACATACTTTTTATTGTTTGGGATTCGTTGAGGGTACAAAGAATTAGGTTACACTGATTGCATTTGTTAGGTTAAGTCCCTTCAGTGCTTTATTTTTGAGAAAATATCTTATCTGACATTACCTCTTGCTTCTAGTCAGAGCCTTTTTTCTCAGTGGAACCATAGTGACTGAAAAATATATTCTTACAGCCTCCATGAGGGGCAAAAAAGAAGCTAGAACTCTTTTGTGACTTCCCTGAGAATTTCTGTATTTTGAATATTAAGTAATAATGTAAAATTGGCTGTGGGTTAAATTGGGGTAGATGATACATGTCAAAAATTTACTTCTTAGAATCTTGTACACTACCTTTCTGGTAGACAAAGAAAAAGGTGCACTCACCAATGGATCTTTGAGAATGTCAAGTGATTTAGAATTTTTTTTTTTAATCTGAGACAGTCTCACTTTGTCACTCTTGGTAGAGTCCCATGATGTCATAGCTCACAGCAACCTCAAACATTTGGGCTCATGCTCTTGCCTCAATCTGTGGAGTACCTGGGATTACAAGTGCCTGCCACAAAGCCCTGGTGTTTTTAGAGCTGGGGTCTTGCTCTTGCGCAGGCTGGTCTGGAATTCCTAAGCTCAAGCAGTCCACCGGCCATGGCCTCCCAGAGTGCTAGTATTATAGGTGTGAGCCACTGCACCTGGCCAAATGATTTAGAATTTAAAACATTTTAATTAGAAATTAAAACTTAGAAATTAAGATTGTCCAGGTCTGTAGTCCTTAACCCCTGGGTGAGGTCCAGTACTGGTCTGTGGCCTGTTGGGAACCAGGCTGCACAGCAGGAGGGGAATGGCTAGCAAGAGCATGAAGCTTCTGTATTGTAAATACAGTATCTGTAGCTACTCTCCATTGCTTGCATCACCACCTGTGGTTTGCCTCCTGTCAGATCAGCAGAGCATTAGATTCTCATAGGAACATGAACCTTGTAAATTGTGCATACAGGTGATCGAGGTTGCATGGTGCTCCTTATGAGAATTGAGTGATGATCTGATGTAAAACTGAGTGGTGGTGATAGTGCTGGGGAGCAGCTGCAAATACAGATTATCATTAGCAGGGAGGTTTGACTGCACAGAGAGCATAATACATTAATTACTTGAAGACTTGTATCAACCTCCCACTCCCTGTCTGTGGAAAAATTGTCTTCCATGAAAGCAGTCCGTGGTGCCCCAGAAAGGTTGGGAACCACTGGTCTAGGTGACTTAGTATACATGTGGGAGTGTAGGCTTCTTTAGGTGGGACAATGAGAACATGGCACAGGGAATGAATGCTACAGATAAATGTGGGAACAAGGATTTGACTCTAGATCTGACACCAGAGCCCATGATTATTATTAGCCATTATTGTAATTTTATGAACAAGGATGATTATAAATTCTCAGTTTTCACTTTAAAAGTTTCATTTTAAACTTTTAAATGATATTTCATATCACACGAAGTATATACTGTGTGGGTAGACATTGTGTAGGATTACTGATTATAATGACTGATAAAGGAGTATCTAATTCATAAAGACTTTCATTTCTGATCAAACCTGACTAAATTTTATCCCTTTTATATGTCTTCATTTTTTCTTAATCTTTTTGGTTCTTTCTGATTAGTATTAGATAATGCATTAGGGTAATTTGGAGACTTAAAGATCGTGTCCCTTGTGTTTCACCAGTTTAATGACTATAGAGCAATTGTTTTTGAGAACCTATAACTTTACAGATGAAATTAAGGACTAGGAAGTAATTTCATTAAGGTCATGTGTAACTATCAAATGGTAATTAAGATTTTAAAGGCTTGGGTTTGAATGTCAGTTCTTCAGCTGTATAACTTTAGGTTGGTTTCTACACTTCATTCTCAGTTTACTTATCTGTAAATAATTATACTCATATAAAGGAGTTGTGAGGATTAAAAAAATGTTTATAAAGGATTTAGCATAGTCCTTGGCACACTAAATGCTCAACAAAGAAAGCTAGCATAGAAATGTAGCCCAGTTTTAATTAAGTTAGGTGCTATAAAACACATGGGCTATATTTTAGACACATTGATTTTTCAAAATATGTTAATATGAACCTAATTACAATAATTTAAAGTTTAATATTAATTCATTTTAAATAATTCAAAATAATACATTAATAAGCTTAAAAAATTTTATGAGTAGATTTACTGTATAATTAGAAGAGTTATTTGAACCTAATTGAAAAACAAAAACATTGTTAGGTAACCATTGACTAACATCTCCAGTAGAAGAAAGGGAAGGAAAGAAATGAACTGTAATGTGGTTCTTGTGAGCACATTAATATATGATTAATATGCTTTCTATGTACTATGTCTTGTTGTTAGCTTAATTTCTGAGCATATTTAAAATTGGCTATCTATTGGCTCCCAAACTTAGCTAATTTACCTGAAGAGCTTTGTATTTCCTAAGGTTTTCCCTCCCTGACATATTTCTCACCAAGACCTACTACTCAGGCAATTCTGTTCATCAGCCAGATTTGGATCTAGTAGTCTGTAAGAAGTTATGTGTAGCCCATTGAAATCTTTAATGATACCTACTCTCAATCCTTTATTTTAAAAACGTTATCTTTAGTCAAATTATAAAGCCACAGATATCTTACTTTGCAAGATTTTTTTATGAACTGTATGTCTCCCTCAATATAAATATTCTTATTTTTATTTTTATTATTCTTGGGCTACTATGTTTCCATTTTTGTTACTCTACTTAGTATATGTCTCATGGAATGGTTTATACTAATGTGCCTACACTGGGGGACTGGGACTATTGCAAGGCAAACAGAGTGTCTAAAGCACAAAAGATAAAGAGGCTATCACTTTGAGTATTGTGTGAGACCTTACATTTTGTGCCCTGGATGCCTTCCTGGATTCACCATAGTCCCAGCCCTGCTGCACAGAATTAGGCTGCATTTTAAATTATTTTTATTTCAGTTTAGCATAACCTCATGCATGGTTGAGTGTTTTAATAAAGAATTGACGAAGAAATGAAATAATATAGCTGAGTCTATAAATAAGATAACTATTTGAAAAAATAGCATCATTCTTACTATATTTGCATGCTCAGTAATTGTCAGAGCTTCACATTCTGTTTTAATAGTCTTGTCTGAAATTGAAATATGTGTGGTTGTTTTACTTATTGACAGCTACTTGAAATTAGTGCTTTTGTAGCTATGATAAATTTCTTAATTTAAAATATAGTTCCCTTAGACCTTAACTCATACTTCTGGGTGACCATTTAAATAATGGTAGTAACTTCAGTTTTACTGCATTTTTATTAATAATTTTATAATTTTTTGTGAATTTGCCTATTATTTTTCTTCCATTTTTTTTTTTTTTGAATGCTACATCTGGAAATGCTCAAACGTTGTTTACCTTTTTAAGAAAACAGTCTGCAGTGAAAGTATAATTTCTTTAGAGGTAAGGTTTAAGTTAACAAATGATAAACCATAATGTGAGGAAGCATAATATTGAGAGTTATTATTTGGCAAACATACGTAATGCAGGCATTAACTGCTGAAGCCATTTATAAAGGACCACTTGCAGAAAGCTAGAGAGATAGGCTACACAGAACTTTCTGTGTAAACTCTCAGAATGTAAACTAGAGTACAACTTAGTTTATTCAATAAGGACTAAATTCTATAAGTTTGAGTTGTTTGTAGGTTTCATGATTAATGTATAATTAGAGTATGAAAGGAGCATTTAGAATCTGTTAAAACTTGTAGGTGTGACATCATTGTCAAGTTAGGAGTTTTATTTTGTAATATTAGAATTTATTTAAATGGACTTTTTTTTAACCTATGAAATGAAAATTTTATTTCTACTTAAACAGTGGTGCCTAAGTGAATTTTCCCAAATATAATTATTTAATATTTAGATCCACTGACAGAGATTAAAATAAATAAAAGTAAACCTACTACAACTAAAGGTAGAGGAGTATCTAGATTTGTTTTTAGCGTTCTTTTCATGGCTTCTTAAAAGTGTATCATATTATAAATACATTTAAAATGTTTTGCTCTGAGGATATGTAGCATTCCTATAAAGGTTAAATCAATAAAAATGATTTGGACACATTCCTAAGCATGGCTAGAACAGGTAGCCCGTTGTTTTAGGTACCCTTGAGTTTCTGGAGCAGATCATTATGGCGTAGCAAAAGAGCTTACTAAAAGTTGCTTTTCACGTGTAGATGCATCAGCTTTAAAAAAGTAAGGTTTTCTAGCCTTTTAGAAATGAGTATTTTAAAAGTAGCCCTGTATGTATTGATTTAATTATTATATCAAATGCAGTTAAAGTTTTGGAGCTTTTTTTCTTCGAATGCTGAAGATACACCATAATTGATAAGGAAGAGGTACGTACGTACAGGAAAAATGCAATGGCAAGCCTGTCCAGGAAAATTAGAATAAATGGTAGTCTTATGGTTAAAAAAATATCACACATTATAATTGCAAAATTAGAAGTTAGATGTGATTCTTTCTAGTATTGCTAGTTTAGCAAAAAAATTTTGTAGTGATTGGGATGGTGTTCTGTTCATTGGGCAGTTCAGAAGACAACCTTTAATTGGAGCTTTTATTTTTAAAAGCGTATGTATAACTTCTATACTTCTAGCTTCTTACTATGTTATTATTGCTGGTAATTTTACTTTCTTCATTTGTTTGCGTTTGTTTTTGTTCATTTCATATGTTTTGGGTATGTAAGTTTTCGGATCACAGATCACACTGTTTCCATAGCTGTTTTTCAAAAAAAATATTATTATGCCAGTTTATAATAATGAGTAAGGCCATTTTTCTTAGTTTCCTTTAGAACAGTATTGAAAGTATTAGATATTTTTGGATTGAAAATTTTAAAGTTCAGTGAATTGACCATGTATTTCAGTGAAGAAAGTTCAGATGTAGAAAATTTGAGTTACATATGTTAATGAAGTCTTACTATAGAAAATCTCTTCCTATCTTTTTGTACATGTAACATATATTTATAAATAAAAATTTTATTAAAAAATTGTGTTACATTATTTGTTGGAGCACATGATATAATTTGATAGTGAAGAAAGTGATTTGAATAAGTGTCATTAAACCTTTTTTACTTATACAGAATGGTTTAACCATTTGATAAATAATTTAGCAATTTAAGCTAAATATTTTATAGTTTAAAAAAATTTTTGAGTATGTTTTCATAGATTAAGTTTTATTTTATTTGTGTGCATTGATAAATTCAGAGTATTTGTGAAAATAAAAATAAGCTGAATCAGCATATGGTTCCCAATTTTCTTTCTGGGTACTTGTGAATAATTAAAAAAAAAAAATCTCTTCATGTGTTTTCTCTAGTCGTATTTGTATGCTAAAATACTCTGCAATATGCTTATCCATGTTCAAAGGGAAATAAATTGTTAAATCTTTACTATGTATGAAGTTACTCTTATAATACTCATTGTTCTTGTCAAGCTAAGATAATAATGCTTTTAAAATGAGGTAGATATTAGTGATAAAAAGTTTTAAAAACGTTACGTTTCTTTCTAAATTATGAAGACAGAGTGTGTGTATGTGTGTATCTGTGCTTAGTTTTAAAAACTGGAAGAATATAAAGAATTCTGAGTTTATAATGTGAAAAAGGAGTTTCTACTATGGAAAGAAGATTAGTTTAATGAACACAGATGGGATTATGCTGACTTTTATGTGTGTATACATTGTTTTACAAATACACTGTTGTACATTGTTTTTGCAAGTAGTATCTGCTTTATGGATTATCTTCATAAATATTTTCATATTTGCATTGACCCTTATTATTTGTAATAGCAGTAGCAGTTTTTCTTGCATTTGGTCAAAAGCTGTATTACCTAAAAGCTTTGCAAATTTCATGAGAAATAAAAAATAATCTGGCTAGATTATATTTTGCAATCAGTTTCTTTACCTAATGTTAGGATGCTACTGTCTTGAAGGGAGTTTTCTCATATATAACCTAATAGTGTCTTAATATTTTTGAATTGAGTGATTAGTTTCTTCTTATGAAAAGTTAACATTTACAGTTATCAGTTTTATGGAAAACAGAGTCATTGATATAATGTGATTATTAGCAAAAAGAAATTTTCTTTCTGTGATCCTATACCGTTGTAAATATCTATGATCTGATAGAAGATCATGAAATAAACTGAAAATTCACTTTTCTCCAAAAATAGTTTTTATTATTGAGCTGTATTTATAAATCTTGTAATAAGATTATTATTGATTAAAGGGAATCTGAAGCCTGTACCTTTTTGATATTTGTGCATCTATTTTCTAGTATCAAGTTGTAGTGATGAAGCAATGGGTTGAAATATTAATCATAAAATGTAGTACATTATTACATAGTAAAGTAAGTATGATCCTTTTTAGTTTCAAAGTGAATGCACATTGTTTAGGTTAATTTAAATAATCTCTAATCATTTTTTCTTAAAGATTATCTTGGGAATTTGAAGTCTTAAATTAAGAAGTTCAATATAAAAATTTAAAAAGAATATTATAGTAATTATTGTACAAAAATAACAAAAATTAAAAATCCAGTGCTTATATTGCTCACCCCGGTTACTGGTTAATGAGAAAATATATAGAAAACACACCTATTTAGCTCTAAGCCAAAGTTCTTTGAGATAATATTCATAAATAGGAATCTTTTAGTCAATTAACTTCATTCAGCTTTGCCTTTTAAACTAGTAATAATTTATATAACTGATGTTAGTGTCTAATTATTGTTACTTTATAACTGGAAAGTAACAGTTTTGAGATTTACAAGTATGGTATTATTTTAGTCTTGAATTTCTTAGTAGATACCTAATCTTTGTTATTGATTTTATAGATTGACATTTCTCTGTTAGCATACATGTAAAAAAAGATGATTGTATTTCAGGAAAGAACTACAAACAGTACCTCCGTTAAATAATTTACAGTTTTTTTTCTGGTCTGTAATTATTATTTCAAGTTCTGTAGTCACTGGTGTGTATGCATTTACACTCATGCATATGTATATACTCTATATAAAAATTTTAAGCCAGATTAAAGGAGTTTTAAATTGAATATATAAAAATATGTTCATGTCTATATGAAGTTCTGTAGAATACCACATCATTATTGTAATTTTGCTAAAGAAAAACTATGCATTTGTTTTCAAAACCTTATCGATGATTGTTATTGTGACTTGGCTAACAATTTTTTTTATTTTTTTATTTTAATGAACCACAAAATAGATTAAGTTGTAGGATATCTGAGCATAAGGAACATGTAAATAATGGTTTGTCACACTCATGGTTCATGTAATTTTAGGGGACACTGTTAAGTGTATATTTAAATACTCGGCTTTTAAACTTAGTTTTTTATGTAAGTACATGTTCATAGTTGAGGGTATAATGATCCCAGCAAATGCCATTGGTGTTTATTAACAGTAAATGTAACTGAAATGTAAAGTAAAAATAGTTTATTTCTCTTTGTGGCAAAAACTATTTGCTTTGAATAGGATATTTAGTTACACCTTGTTTGGAATGTTAGTAGTGTAATGTAACTCTTATATACAAGTTTTTAGGAGAAATGGCAATAGGAATCACTAGTGGAGATAGGTCTTTACGCTAATTGCCAAAGTAATCTTAAATACAGTTCTGAGAATAATGTTAACTTGGTAAATTTTCTAATATCAATATAATATTGATTATTATAAATTGTATTAAAAATTGTATTCACAATTTGTCTATATTTTAAAGATTGTTTTGTGTGCAGTTGATTTTAAAGAAGAAAACTATTCAAGGCAGACTAACACTTACGATCTTTTATTTAGAACCCAAATCATACTTGGTTTGATTTTGATACTTGGGTGTGTTTTGAGTTTATGAGTATTAACAAGAATATAGAGTATTTATGGGAAGCGCATTAATAATTTTTTTCATGGCATATTTTAAGAACTTATGTAGCAATTAGACTTTAAAGGACCCTTTTAATTCTATAGCTCTTCTTATTTAGGGATTGTTTTTTACTTCATGTTAAATGATGTGGTTTCTTTTTATTAGTAGAAGAATTCATGTTTATGAGATTTATGCTTTGGAGTTAAGCTTCTGTTCACCAATAACAACAAAAAATAGTTGATATCATGTTACCTATATCCATCCAACACTGTTCTAAATATTGAGTCCTCTGTCCTGAATAAATAGTATGAAGAGGAGGAAGTGAAGATATTATATACAATGTGATAAAAGAGCATTTAATCTCAGTTGCAATACAGGTCTTTAAGAAGTTTATAGAAATGTGTGTTCTATACATTTATGTATATTTGCTGTTGGGGGGACAAAAGCTTGTGGTTGACTGTAGTTAAAACTTTAAGGAAACTCCCTTTGAATAAAGTATAGAGTTTCCTGGTTATTTATGAAACGTAACACATTAATCAAAATGCATATCCAGTGAATTCCATAATCTTTTCAAAATGGCAGGAGATTATGTTGTGTATAATTTCATTATGTGAGACTTCCTTTTCTAAAGATTTGTTTTAAAATATTAAATATTTCAGAATTGATGAAAAATTTTCACAACTTGAAGCAGTTAACTTAGAATATTTTATACTTTAGAATATACCAAGTATTGGAGTTTAATATCTTTACTATGGGAGTTTAATGACAGGGATTTTTTTTTTTTTGGTAGGGGGTGTAATTTTATCTTCAGTAGAAGCTGAAGAGGTCATTGGTATAGGAGAAAAAATAGTGCATTAAGGTAATCTATTAGTCCCTGCCTGAATTACCATTAGATTTGCTAGGATCTGATTAATAATAGGTCTGGAGTGGTAAATGAGTGGAAAAACTAGTTATGCTTTGTCACAATTACAATTTTGGTATTTTCAAGAAGGTTTTTTTTTTCATATTGAATCGATGGCATTTATTTAGGCACGTGTAATATTTTTAAAGAGACACTAGAGGTAGACTGTTCCAGTGAACTCTTTATATAAAAATACCTCTGACGGTTGTTAAGTAATAGCATTTGCAGTTTTAATGCTTTTGATGGGCTTTTGCATGACTTCACTTAGAGTTGTAATATCTTAGTATTCTGGAACAGGGTTAGAATAGCATGGAAAGTTAGTATTTGTATGCTTTGGAAAGGAATTTGAGATGTTACTCTGTTTTGCCATCAGTTTTCATGTATGCATGGGTGCATCATTAATCATCGGAAATGCAAAAATAAATAATCCAGTCCCATTAGATTTTTTTAATATGAATACTTACCTTTTCCTTTTTTTATATATATACAGTTGAGGTATTTAGGTAACCCCTAACCTTTTGCTTCAACAAAGAAGTACAGTATAAAAATATTACCACAGTTTTCATGTGAGCAGCACTTGAGAGGGGAAAAAAGCCCTCTAGATGAATATTTGTTGAAAAAAAAAAAAGTTGTGATACAGAATGTCTTAACTCGGCCCCAATACAGTACTTGAGGACCACCAGTGTGTAAAATTGAAAGCACATGAGTTTTGAAGCACTAGAAAAGGTTTGTAATTGATTAGCGCTGCTTGAAAGTATTGGAGTACGGTGAGTTTTGATTTGTGAATGGTTCTATTCAATAAAGATTAATTCTGCCTGTTTGATAAAATCTTAATGTCTTCAGTGAGTTATGTCCCCCCACCCCACAGTTTATTTAACCATCAGTTCTTTCAGTGTTCTTTTAACAAACTGGAACATTTCTATCTTACTGAATTTAACTTTAACATGACTGATATAAACAAGTCCGGCTATCAGTGATTAACTTGAAGGGTGTAATTGAATAGATTAATATTTTGTTCTTCTAGAAGAGCTAAAATGTATAATATAAATCATGTATATTTCATGCCTTTCTTGTGATTTAGAAACCATCAGGTTCACACAGACTAGCCAAGTCTTTTTCTACAATTTCTTTTTAGTCTTTTACATTTTCAAAACATTTTTAAAATCGTAAGTGAAATCTTTAACAATTTTCTATGTAAAATTAGGACTATTTGTTAATAACTAAATAATTTTTAATATGGGCCTTTGGGAATTACATTGACATTTTTATTTTTAGTTCTTAATATATATTAGATTGGGTTTCTGTGTGTGTTCTTGATTTTTTTAATTCTTCTGCCTTGATTTTGGAATTTAGCTGTCTTATAGCAACCAGTTAGAAAACTTTTGTAAGTATTAAATCTTGAAATTACAAAATTACTGTTATTGACATGGACCAGAACTGTTGTTTTAGAAATCAGTGTTCACACATCATGTTCAATCAGTTACTATGGTCGGTTACTGTATGTAGGAATTTAGTCAGCTGATATGCTTTCATAAATAAATTCTTAATTATACTCTGTGAGTCAGTCACATCTGTCATTTTCAGCAGGCTTTATTTATGATAAATAGCAGATAGATTTGAATAGTATAGATTGGAATTTTTTATTAATTCAAAGTAAAAATATGCTGAGAGATCAAGGTCATTGAGACATTCCACCTCCTTTCTCTGTTTTTCTGCCTGTCTGACTCTCTCTGTCTCTTGTCTGTCACACAAATATACATATACATTTTCATTTATTATATTTGTGCTGAGGCAGTTGGTCTATGGGTACTTTGTCCCATATCTGGAAAACGCCTGAACTTTCTTTTTAGCTATTTTACAAAATTGGGGTACATACTTAGGAAATTTCATTAGGTGATGATAATAATCATTATGTAGGAATTTAAAGCCTGAATTGAGGTTTTAGACTTTAAGTAGATTTTAGAATGGGGAAGTATTTGCCATGTGATGATAACCTATACATAATATCCACTACTCTCCTGTAATTAGTCTGGTTTAATGGGTTCATATTAAGTTCTCTATCCAGACTCTAAGGTACTATTTGGGAGCTGGGGGTGGGAAAGGGAAGGGAAGGGTGGAACCAGCTTTTCAGAAGAGGAAGAATTAGTTATAATGTTAAAAAAAAAAAGGACATGCAACAGAAGAAGATCTTCTGTTGATTCACTGTTATGCCTTGCTTCGAATCTTGGTCAAGTTTTGGAAGTTTTAATACAGAATAGGTTAAGAATGTCACAGAAATGTAAGACTCTAACATAGAATAAGAAGCTTTTTAATTATTATTTGTGACTGCTTTCTTTCTAATGTAGTCATCCTTAAGATCTGTTTTGTTCCTGATATGGTTAGAAAAATGTTCTTTTTTCAAAAACTATAATATTGTGAAAGAGTAATTTAATTGCTTCTGTTATCCCTCCCTGATATCCCTTATTCCTGTTTCAAGTTATCCCTCCATCATAACATTATAGTTTAACCATTTTTTTCATCTCTGGGTAGTAACAATAAAAGTTCTTATCTATAAGTTATAGTATGTACTGTTATGCAGGCTGTTGTATTTATGTTATTTTTTTTTTTTTTAACCCGGCCATTTTTATTTATTTATTTATTTATTTTTTAAATTGTTGGGGATTCATTGAGGGTACAAGAAACCAGGTTGTATTTATGTTCTTATTCCTTAATGTAGACATTTTAAAGTAATGCTTAACAGCCATTATTAAATTTAAAAATAATCTGTATTATATTGTTCGTATTATAACTAAGGGGGCCTGCTTATAGCTATTGAGGGAGTCACTACAGTAATTTTACATTTTTTGTAAAATAAAAAGTACATTTCCTCACCCTTTAAGAGAAAACCTTTTTTCTCCCTTTCAGGTTTAATTATTTCTCTTTTGCCTAAACTAAGACTGATCCTCTAGTAACAGCCAGTTAAAATGTGTGAAGTAGGAGGAGTAAGGGAAACTCCAATCATTAGTTGTAAGTTAAAAGCAGAGTTAATATAAAAATACAGGTATACACAGCAAAAGGATTTATTTTAAAGGATAAAAGAAAATTTTGAAAAACTCACTTTGTAGTTGGAACATGCTGGACATCATAAAGAGAATCTTGTAAGTGTTTAGATACTTGAATACTATGTCAGCTAGGGAATGATGAAGTCATTTACATATCTATTAACACTAACTTAAAATTAAATATTAAGGGACTATATTATGCCTGTTTTCTTTTGGAATCCAGCATGATTTAATAGGTACGGCTCTTTTAAATTATGCAGGGTATCCTTACGGAAATTTATTTTTCATGAAACTAAATAGTATTCATTTTGATAGGTCCAGGAAAATGATTAAAAGAATCTTTCAATGTTTGCAATATGTTTATAACAAGTTCTATATAGTGTGTAGATGTAAAATTAAAATTATATAGGAAAATACAATTGCATGTAAGTTTTAAAAGACTTCCATGAACTTTTCAATGTCCTGGGTAGCTATAAAACTTCAAAAAATTGCTCTGATGTACTTTTTATAATTTTATTTCAGTTGAGTGCATGCTTCAATTTTGTAAAATTGTTTAGAAACAAACTTATTTAGATATCTTGTTATGTAGCTTAAAATTATAAATAGATTTATTTTAGCTGAGCTGGTTAAATTACGAACTGTGTTACAGGTTTATTCCTGGGTTATACATGATAAACCATAATGTTGAGATAATTCTGTGGTCTGTTATTTTGTAAAATTGATTCCTTTTTGAAGTTTGCTTAAATATTGGGAGCTGCTGAAGTCAATTTATCATACTTTGATTAATTAGTATCTAATTTTATTCTGGTGAGGGTTAATGAGAATATTGAACTGTTCCTTTTACTTTTTTAACATCTTCATTTCTTTAACTCTAGAAAACATTTATATTAATTTAGTAAATATAATTGATAATTTAATTTTGTCTTTCAAGTCATTACTTCAAGAATTAGTTATAAATTTCAAATGCAATTATGTACAGCAATTTTATTTTTCAATTTTTAATGCAACAAAATAGCATTATTATGATCTTTAATATACTGTTATCTAGAAAAGCTAGCAGTTTATCTAAGAATCATAACTTTATGTTTAAAAGGTTTATATCTTACAGGATTTAAAAATATAACACTTACCCCAAAAGAAGTTTTGCTGACATGTTGTCACTGTGCTGAAGAGGCTGTTTGATGCCATAGTCCCTCCTTTTTTTTTTTTCAGATAGAACTTGTACTCTCTGTTGTAAATGCTGCTTGCAGCCTTAAACTGGAAATACAAACCATACCCAAACCTTGTTTTAGTTTTACAGTATGCCTGGAGTACATAGACTTTATATTTATTTTTTTCTGTCAAATTATGTAGCTGGTAACATGTGAAAAGCAAGGAAACAAAACAAAAAGAGAATGAGCAAATATTTGAAGGACTACTATTACTGCATAGACTCTGGTTAGAGAGCACTCACTGACTCTGTTGGTCTCGGTGGCTGGTAGTGACCTGCGGAGATTAACCATTTAAAAACCAGAGACTTCTTGCTGTCCTCCTGGAGAAAGTTTGCACCGCACTTGTGGTTCTGTGGTTGTTTGTGAGGCGAATGGAGCATTCACACAATCCAAAAAAGCAAAAGCTTTAAAACTCCCTTTTTTTGCAAGCACTATTACTGGAGAGGCAGAATCATGTGGTTTGTGACCTCACAGTACTCAAAGTAAAGTGGGACTGCCTACCACTGTGGCTTTTCTCCCTTGCTCTTTCTCTCTTTCTCTCTCTCTCTCTCTCTCTCTGACAAAAGGCTTGTGGTAAGGCCTTTCCTGGCATCCAGAAGGATATAGCTTTTTAATTTTTGTGACTCATAAGGATTTGGATAGAATACAAATGCTGAAGGAGCCCAACTCCTGTAAGGTTAAGCATTTGTAGAGCAGAGCTCTGCAGTTAAGGGCTTTCCTTTCTACTACCCCTTATCTTTTCTTTTCTTGTCTTTTTCCTTTCCTTTCCCTTTCCTTCCCTTGTTTTCCTTTCCTTTTCTTTTTTCTTTTCTTCCTTCTTTTAGTTCATTATTGTATTTGTAGAAAAAAGAACAAAATTGGCTCAAAAGGCTGTGTGAAATTCTGAACAACAGTGATGATTTACAATAATTTACTTCTTTGGATTGTATCACATTCTGGGGTCTGCTTCATATTTGCTGGGTGGCTGGATTCCTTCTGTTTTCCTTTTTCTTGTCTTAAACTTGTGAATCTGTAACTCCTTGTAAACAAAGTTTACCTTTCTTAAAGTCTGGTTGCAAACTGGTTGCTGTGCTTTACTGTAATTGGCTGTCATGAAAGTGTTAGTTGGGTGATTCCTTTACACATATTAATTGATGTGTAGTTTATTATCAATATTAGATTATAGCTCCTACAATAAAGATTAAAGATTAAATATAATCTTTTATGTACCTTTATCTCCTGACTAGTTTGAAGATCTTTAAAAAAAAAATGGCAAGAATTATAATATGGATTATTGGATGAATCTTAGTTTTTTTAAATGATTGTAATTATTTTTCTTTTTCAAGGAAGTGTATTCATTTTAAATAACTCTTTGGTTTTGACATTAACAGCTTTTGATAGCAAATCTAACACATACGTTGTAACTTAGATTGTGCAGTATTAGATTTTATGAGCTCAGAGTGGAGTGGGTTAACAGAAGCTGTATTTTTTTGTGTGTTTATAATGGAAGCTTTGAAATAAATTACAAAATGCTGTGTATAGTAAGGCATAATACACCCAGACAGTATGTTAGTCGTCTCGATTTGCTAATTCTGATTCAGAAGAAAATTGGAAACATCTTTGGGAAACTATCTCTTTTTTTGTCCCTTTGGACAAGTATGTATAGAACTCATTTTCTCATTAGGATGATTATATATCATAGGCATTGAATTTTATATTTATGAATAGAGCTTCCTGTTTTCATCAGTTGGGAGTGATGGAGTATTTTTCAACAAAAATTATAAAGGCGTACAGACCAATTTTCTAGGCATTTTTGGCCATTTATCCATGCCACTCTGAATTTGCATTTTAGACTTCTTAGTGTGATAGTAACTAGGAGTGGCGTAAAATAAATGACTGTGAGGATAGGTGGAGACAGTGAATTACAAAAGATTATTTGGCACATATAATGGAGTAAGGGCTGGAAAAACACTCAGGAGGGTGTTAGAACTGAAATATCCCTATGTTCTTAGCACAGTTTATTATCTGCTGTTGGTTCATATTAGATAAAGATAATTGTGCAGACATGCCTAAAACTTAACTTTTTTTAAAAAAACTAGTTTTCCCAACATACACTGGAAGAATATGGGAATGATTGTAATTCTTTATTATTCAAATGTCTAGAAATTTTCAGAATAAACTTTCAGTGATATACCAGAAATACATTTTGGTGTTTTATTTTAAATATAGATTTATCATACCTTCTTGTTCATGTAAACAGGTTTTACATTGAACAGTAAAAGCTTTCATTTAACATGCAGTTAATGATGCAAAGGAGAGAAAAATTATTCATTTCTTCTCTTTCTTAAATAAGATGTGCCAGTATGATCTATATCTCTAATTAGTATCCAGAGCAAATAAAAGGAGGAGGGTTTTTTTGTCTATATAATTTGTGGAATTTCCAAACATAGTTCCATATGCACATGTAGCAGCAGAATAAGGCAATTGGAAAAATTAAGGTAGTTGCTGTGGTGTGATAAGCAAATGGTTTTCTTCTTTTAGAATGTTTCTGCATCAGGATTCTCTGATACATCTTAACCCCAACTATTGGTGAATATTCTCTTAAAATTTTTTATTATGTGTACGTTGGTCTTCCAATTGACCTGATATGAATTTGAATAATTTTTAATATCCATTTGTCTTTTAACTGCTTGTTCTCTTTTAGCAGGTAACCTTCCTGCTTTTAATCTTTGGGTCAAGAACTAGCATTAAGAGTTAGTAAGATATTGTTGAATATGCCCTTTTTGTGCTGTATGAGGCCCATCAAATTCTGGCAGGAGAAAGATATTTAAGTCATGTGCATTCATTATTCAGACACATTTTCCCCCTATATCAAAAATATATTCTCTTTGGAGCAAATATTGCTTTGTGGTAAAAATTTTAAAACAATAGTGAGAACTGGTAAACATTTGGTAATTGACAGTATGTTTCATTAGATATGGTTTACTACATGTGATTCAGAAAAGTCACTGCAAATAGTCTTGATTATAGATTTATACCATGTTTATAATCAGAAATGGAAAAAATTTTTTTCTTTATAAAGATCCTTAAAACTTCATCCTTTTGAGGGTTACATTAGTACTTGCTGTGTTGAAATAAAGTGTACTGTATGGACTATGTAATGCCATGAAAATGATTTTTTGAAATCAATTTAAATTAGTATTTTGCTTTCCCATTACTTTGTATTTAATAAAATTTGTCACAATTGGCCAAACTTTGAAATACTGATACATTTAGAATGTAACAATATGTGTTTAAATGCTACATATGCTACATAAGTCTTCATTGTTACTTTTAGAATTAATTTATTTTCTCAACTAATGATTATATTTTAATTCTTCAGTTTTACTTTATTAATATTATGTTCACTTCTGTTAGGATTGCCTCAGACTTCCATTTGCTACTATTTTAATTTTCTTTTAATTGAAAAAGAATAAGAGCAAATAATTTGATACAAGAATTTTATAAACTTTAGAAGTCCCAATTTGACTTAAAGTGTTCCGATTATGAGATTTTAGCAAGGAGCTTTCTTAATTCATTGTTTTAGTTTGGTATGTGATAATTTATTTATTTTTTAAATTCTCTAATAATTGTTCTGTTTTTGGACTTGATGTATACTTGTTTAAGATAGATGGCATGTATTGGCCTTGTATTAATCACTTAAACTTTTTTGTATTAGTCAAATTTGTATAGTTTAATATTTTAAATTATTATGAGAAATTAATTCCACTTCTTATTTTAATGAGGTATGTACAACTGTGTGCACATATGTATAGTTATGTATGTATGCAGGCTATCATTTTGTGGCACTTTTTGTAATGAGATATTTTCCCTTTTTCCTGTTTAGTTAGATCATATAAAAACCCAACACAGCATCCTTACCTTGGTTGTTTTAACAGCTTGGTTACTTTTAGCAGCTACCTGTCTAAATGGGAGATTATGTGTAAATTGGATGCCAAAAGAGAAAATATAAATCAGTCTTCATTTTCCCTTTCTCCTCCTCTCTTCCTCTTTCCTCCTCCTTGCCTTGGATTTCCCCCCCTCTTTCCTTCTTGCAGACCTTTTTGGTTTCTCATTCTCTGTTTTTAGATTTCTATATAATCTCAAAGTAGATTTTTAAAGTTCTAGTAGGAAATACTGAGTTTAATACTTAATAACGAATACTTAACCTCGTCGATTTGAAGCTCTTAACATTCATTGCAAATGGTTACATTCTGATATATCACACTTCATGTGTTAGATACTGTTGGCATCTTATTACAGAGATATTCTTTCTGTTAGCTGTTTTGTTTCTTGAATCTTTTCTTTATGCTAATTCCATTTAACACATTGTTTTTATAACATTAACACTTATGAGGATAACTGCTTTTTTCTCTTGAGTTATCCTTTGAAATGCAGTATGATCCATACTTGTTTAATGTAGCTCTGTAAGCAATTCATGTTCCTTGTAATTATTAGAATGATTCATCTTCTAATGCTGTCATTTTTGTCAGAACAAGAAAAGGTGATAACTTGCTTAAAATGTGGGAAACATGCTCATATGACAGCTGAGGATGTGGCTAGACTAAAGCAAGAAATACTACCCACAATGCAATGTTACATATACTACCACTTAATAAAATTTATATCAAATATGCTACTGACAAAACCAAAGAAAAATAATATCCCAACTATGGTAGTTAATGTATCTAGGGAGAAGTGAAAGTAATCTTTTTAGAATCTTTGTACTTAGAAAATATAGTAAATTAAACTGTGAGGCATCATAGTTCATTGGAGCACTATTGTTACGTTGCCGTTGTGCTGTGGAACTTTGTGGTAGGTGAAACTTTTATAATGAGAACCTTTTGGATATTAGCTTTTTTGGAAAAGGCATGAAAAGACACCCCCTTTCTTTAATCATTTTAGTACTAAATGGGGTTATTTAGATACTGTCATCTAGAGAGAAAAATAAGTCTAATTTTGAGATACTCATTGATTAAACCTTTTATATTGTCAGGTATGTTTCTTTACAGTTTATATTATGTTGTTTTTTTATTGTCAGGTTGGGGGGTATGGCATGAATTGTTCACTCAGGGCATTCATGTAATGGTTTTTCTTGCTTTTTATGTTAATTTATCTATGGCTTAACCAATCAGTCCTTATGCTGCTCTATAGGGAGATTAGTCTACAGCAAAAATGTAAACTGCTTTTATAATGTAGCTGAAAAAGATATTAACAAATCTAAAAAATCAGGTTTTAATATATTTAGGATTTCTGTTTATAAATTATAATTTACTGTGCTCATAGCTGTCAGACTTCAGCAATTTTGATGAAATTAATGCCATAGTAATTTAGATGAATTTTGATGTTTTTTAAAGGAGATTGTTGAAGGTTTAAATAAGGGACATAATAGAATTTTTGAATTGATAACTAACATATAGAAGTTTTGTCAGGGGTGGAATACAAAAGATGGTAAGTTAGTATTATTTGTAAAAGATTATTCTAGTATAAAATTGTGTATTTTATACTATTCTAGTATAGAATTGTGTATTTTATACTATTCTAGTATAGAATCAAGTATTCTAGTATAAAATAGCCAGTGTTTTGTTACAGAACTGGCACAGTAATTGTCATTTCATCATTTAATATGAATGTCATTGTCTGTATCTTTATTAAGGATGATTTCCTTAATTGTTTGAAGTTTTTTTCTTCTTTAGAAACTACTTATCAATAACAGCTGTAGTGCTGTGGCTTTTCTCCATGGACTCATGGTGGTCTTTGGAACAACGTTTTTTAACTTTGACAGGTGAGACAGAGGCTCTCCAGTGCCACTGCTTTTGGATGAATCTAACTGTGGTTGGAGAAAGTGCATCTTGCCAAAATATATGGGTGAGACCACACACAGCCTTTAAAATAGTTATTGTAGGCTTATTTTTAGGAATACATGTCTTGACAGTTCTTTTATTTGCATGCCAGTTTCATTACTGTGTATAGATTTTTCATTGGTTTCAGTAAAGGCAATTGCAGATTTAGGCCTCTATTTGTTAAAGTTTGTGTATAATTTATACCGGAAAATACTCTTGAGTTCAAGCATAATTAATAATATAGAAAATATATTGAAAATGAAGCATTAGAATACTGATCTTTCTGTTTTTATAAATTTGACAGTATTCCCTTTGGAAATCTCAGTTTCTCATACAGTTTAGCAGTGAAAAATTGCTCAAATTTGAACTTTAAAGGAGTGAGGGGAGAATGTTAAAATCTTCATATACTTTAATTACATTAATATTAAGAAAAAGTTTGTGGTTCTTATTTAGAAATTTTTTTCTATAATCATTTATTAAAGCGTTGTTTAAAATACAACTTTCACACTTTAGCCAAAGCTTGAAAGAATAGAAACTAATTGCTGAAGAAATCAGTTTCTTAATGTGTTAAGCATAGTATGCAAATTATCCCCTCTTCTTATGGAATGATTGAAACTTTATTCAATTTAGTGAAGTACAAAATTATTTAAATACATTTAAAATTAAATGTCTTGTGAAACTGACTTATTCAGTGACCAGTAGAGATCACTCTTTAGACTTTTATAAAATGTTGTTTCTTTTTATAAAATAATACATTTGGGTAATTATTCACGATTACATTATGTTATTAGTAACAATACTAAAATTTAACTTCTGGAGTTCTGGCAGGTTATAAGACTTTTCATTTGAAAATTAATGAATGTTGCTTAGGTATTTATTTATAGTAAGTTTTAACCTCTGAGATAAGATTATATTTTCATTCTAGTTAGTTTCATAGGGAGAACAGAATCCACAGAAGTAATTGGAAATCCAGTTTTCCCCACTGTTATCACAATATTCTTCCACAATATTGCTGAGTGGTTCTGGCAGGAAAATACTAGGGAAATTGCATTCTTACAGCTTTTCCAGAGAACAAGTTTATGGAAAAAAGAGAGAACATAGTATTTACAAATAAATTATTTAAGGAAAGATTTGGTTATTGCCTCTCAGAAATTAGCATATATGTGAACCTTGATTAGATGCTAGATTGCAAAAAAAAATCTATATAAGCCACTTTTAGAATATTTGAAAAACCTCAAATATATACTGGATATCGATGATACCATGGAATATTTATTCAATTAGGTATGATGCATTGTGCTTATGCAGGAAAGTGTACTTACATTTAAAATAGGTGGATGATGAATTATGATTATGAAGTCAGTAACATACTTAAATATATACAGTAAAACACAGTGTTACTTGGTGAACGTAGGGAAAGGGCATATAGGCTTTTATTTCGATGTTTTTCACCTTAAACAGTGAATTATGAAAGGTGACACGTTTTATGTTTAAGGGATACCAAAATTTGATTTCAATTTGAAATCAAATAAATAGTTGGAGAAAATTTACTTGCATGTATAAATAGTAAATTTAAAAGATTTGTGAATTATTAATAGCTTGGGCTGTATATAGCAGTTTTAGATTTTAGTTTATACTTTTATTTTTTATATTTAAAGTTTATTCACAGTAAACCATAACTAGGTTTCAGAAATTTATTCATGGTAAATATAAATTGAAGATAGTCCCAACTTAAAAAATTTAAAGGTTGTATTTTAGGAAGTTTTTATATTTAAAGTTTATTCACAGTAAACCAAAACTAGGTTTCAGAAATTTATTCATGGTAAATATAAATTGAAGATGGTCCCAACTTAAAACATTTAAAGGTTGTATTGTAGGAACTCAAGGCTAGGAAGATTTTTAAAAGCTTCTGTAACTGTTATGTCATTTATTTATTCTTACGTAGATGCTGCTAGAGTATATAAAAGTCACTTAAAGGTTCATTTACATTAAATAAATACCACTAAATTGTACTACTATGGGTCCTAAATTTTAAACTACTAAATTGTACTTTTTCAAGACATATTTTAATAAGCAGAAGCCTACATGTCTATATGCAAAGTATTCATTTTGAATTTACCCTACCAGGGATTTACACACTTTTCCTAACTGGCCAATTAGTAAATATTTTTGGCTTTGTGGGCCATTGGGTTTCTGTCAACTACTCAACTCTACCATTAGAGTATGAAAGCAGAGGGATAAGTGAGTGGGTATGACTGAATTCCAGTAAAACTTTATTTACAAATCCTGGTAGTTGGACTGCTGTAGTAATTTGCCTACTCCTGCCACTTATACCGTACATATAGAATTTTGTGCCCCAATGCTATCCTCTTACAGATCAGATAATGATTTGTAATAAAGATGATCAAGTTTCTTACTTACATTTTATTATAGAATTCTTTCTTAAAGTATTTACAGAATCTTTTTTTTTTTAATAGTTGATTGTTATTTGGCAGATTTTGTCTATGGTACTTAATAACCATCTGTTAAATTGAGTATTGGAAGTTCATCTTGATCATGCAACTATTATATTGTGTGTTACCCTAAAACTCTTTTTTTTTTTCCTACCTGCAGTGCATCTTACAAGGGTATGTTTGAAACTTAGTAAATGTAGAATGTAAATGTCTTTTTTTTTTTTTATTGTTGGGAATTCATTGAGGGTACAATAAGCCAGGTTACACTGATTGCATTTGTTAGGTAAAGTCCCTCTTGCAATCATGTCTTGCCCCCAGAAGGTGTGGCACACAGCAAGGTCCCACCCCTCCCTCCTTCCCTCTCTCTGCTTTTCCTTCCTCCCCATGACCTTAATTGTCATTAATTGTCCTCATATCAAAATTGAATACATAGGATTCATGCTTCTCCATTCTTGTGATACCTTACTAAGAATAATGTCTTCCACGTCCATCCAGGTTAATACGAAGGATGTAAAGTCTCCATTTTTTTTAATAGCTGAATAGTATTCCATGGTATACATGTACCACAGCTTGTTAATCCATTCCTGGGTTGGTGGGCATTTAGGCTGTTTCCACATTTTGGCGATTGTAAATTGAGCTGCAATAAACAGTCTAGTACAAGTGTCCTTATGATAAAAGGATTTCTTTCCTTCTGGGTAGATGCCCAGTAATGGGATTGCAGGATCAAATGGGAGGTCTAGCTTCAGTGCTTTGAGGTTTCTCCATACTTCCTTCCAGAAAGGTTGTACTAGTTTGCAGTCCCACCAGCAGTGTAAAAGTGTTCCCTTCTCTCCACATCCACGCCAGCATCTGCAGTTTTGAGATTTTGTGATGTGGGCCATTCTCACTGGGGTTAGATGATATCTCAGGGTTGTTTTGATTTGCATTTCTCTAATATATAGAGATGATGAACATTTTTTCATGTGTTTGTTAGCCATTCGTCTGTCATCTTTAGAGAAAGTTCTATTCATGTCTCTTGCCCGTTGATATATGGGATTGTTGGCTTTTTTCATGTGGATTAATTTGAGTTCTCTATAGATCTTAGTTATCAAGCTTTTGTCTGATTGAAAATATGCAAATATCATTTCCCATTGTGTAGGTTGTCTCTTTGCTTTGGTTATTGTCTCCTTAGCTGTACAGAAGCTTTTCAGTTGAATGAAGTCCCATTTGTTTATTTTTGTTGTTGTTGCAATTGCCATGGTAGTCTTCTTGATGAAGTCTTTCCCCAGGCCAATATCTTTCAGTGTTTTTCCTATGCTTTCTTGGAGGATTTTTATTGTTTCATGCCTTAAATTTAAGTCCTTTATCCATCTCGAATCAATTTTTGTGAGTGGGGAAAGGTGTGGGTCCAGTTTCAGTCTTTTACATGTAGACATCCAGTTCTCCCAACACCATTTATTGAATAGGGAGTCTTTCCCCCAAGGTGTGTTCTTGTTTGGTTTATCAAAGATTAGGTGGTTGTAAAATGTTAGTTTCATTTCTTGGTTTTCAATTCGATTCCAAGTGTCTATGTCTCTGTTTTTGTGCCAGTACCATGCTGTCTTGAGCACTATGGCTTTGTAGTACAGACTAAAATCTGGTATGCTGATGCCCCCAGCCTTATTTTTGTTACAGAGAACTGCCTTAGCTATACGGGGTTTTTTCCGGTTCCATGCAAAACGCAGAATCATTTTTTCCAAATCTTGAAAGTACGATGTTGGTATTTTGATAGGAATGGCATTGAATAGGTAGATTGCTTTGGGAAGTATAGACATTTTAACAATGTTGATTCTTCCCATCCATGAGCATGGTATGTTCTTCCATTTGTTAATATCCTCTGCTATTTCCTTTCTGAGGATTTCATAGTTTTCTTTATAGAGGTCCTTCACCTCCTTCGTTAGGTATATTCCTAGGTATTTCATTTTCTTTGAGACTATGGTGAAGGGAGTTGTGTCCTTAATTAGCTTCTCATCTTGACTGTTATTGGTGTACACAAAGGCTACTGACTTGTGGACATTGATTTTATATCCTGAAACATTACTGTATTTTTTGATGACTTCTAGGAGTCTTGTGGTTGAGTCTTTGGGGTTCTCTAAGTATAAGATCATGTCGTCAGCAAAGAGGGAGAGTTTGACCTCCTCTGCTCCCATTCGGATTCCCTTTATTTCCTTGTCTTGCCTAATTGTATTGGCTAGAACTTCCAGCACTACGTTGAATAGTAAAGGTGACAGAGGACAGCCTTGTCTGGTTCCAGTTCTAAGAGGAAAAGCTTTTAGTGGTAGTCCATTCAGTAAAATATTGGCTGTGGGTTTGTCATAGATAGCTTCAATCAGTTTTAGAAATGTGCCACCTATGCCTGTTCTCTTTAGTGTTCTAATTAGAAAAGGATGCTGGATTTTATGAAATGCTTTTTCTGCATCTATTGAGAGGATCATGTGATCTTTATTTTTGCCTCTGTTAATATGGTGGATAACGTTTATAGACTTGCGTATGTTAAACCAGCCTTGCATCCCTGGGATGAAGCCTACTTGATCATGATGAATGACTTTTTTGATGATAAGCTGTAATCTATTGGCTAGGATTTTGTTGAGAATTTTTGCGTCTATGTTCATGAGTGAGATTGGTCTGAAATTCTCCTTTTTGTTTGGGTCTTTTCCTGGTTTTGGTATCAGGGTGATGTTTGCTTCATAGAATGTGTTGGGGAAGATTCCTTCTTCCTCAATTTTTTGGAATAATTTCTGCAGTACAGGAATAAGCTCTTCCTTGAAGGTTTGATAGAATTCTGGAGTGAAGCCATCTGGACCAGGGCATTTTTTGGTTGGAAGCTTTTTTATTGTTTCTTTGATCTCAGTGCTTGAAATTGGTCTGTTCAGGAGCTCTATTTCTTCCTGGCTGCGTCTAGGGAGAGGGTGTGATTCCAAATATTGATCCATTTCTTTCACATTGTCAAATTTCTGGGCATAGAGTTTCTGGTAGTATTCAGAGATGATCTCTTGTATCTCTGTGGGATCAGTTGTTATTTCCCCTTTATCATTTCTGATTGAGGTTACTAGAGATTTTACTTTTCTCTTCCTCGTTAGTCTGGCCAATGGTTTATCTATTTTATTTATTTGTTCAAAAAACCAACTCCTTGTTTCATTCATTTTCTGAATGATTCTTTTGTTTTCAATTTCATTGACCTCTGATTTGATTTTGGATATTTCTTTTCTTCTACTGAGTTTAGGCTTAGATTGTTCTTCTTTTTCCAATTCCATAAGATCTCTTGTGAGATTGTTGATGTGCTCTCTTTCTGTTTTTCGAATGTAGGCATCTAAACCGATGAATTTTCCTCTCAAAACTGCTTTTGCAGTATCCCACAGGTTTTGGTAGCTTGTGTCTTCATTGTTGTTATGCTCAAGAAAGTTAATGATTTCCTGTTTTATTTCTTCCTTCACCCATCTGTTATTCAACAGAAGATTGTTTAGTTTCCATGCCTGTGGGTGGGGTCGAGCATTTTTGTTAGAGTTGAGTTCCACCTTTAGTGCCTTATGGTCTGAGAAGATACAAGGTAAAATTTCAATTCTTTTGATTCTGTTGATATTTGTTTTGTGTCCCAGGATATGATCAATTTTGGAGAATGTTCCATGTGGTGATGAGAAGAATGTATATTCTTTATCTTTGGGATGGAGTGTTCTATATGCGTCTATCAAGCACAGTTGTTCTAGGGTCTCATTTAAGTCTCTTATATCCTTGTTTAATTTCTGTTTAGAGGATCTGTCCAGCTCTGTAAGAGGAGTGTTAAGGTCCCCTGTTATGATGGTATTCCAGATACCATATTGCTCAGACTGAGTAAGGTCTGTTTCAAGAATCTGGGAGCATTTAAATTGGATGCATAGATGTTTAGAATTGAAATGTCTTCTCGTTGTATTTTTCCCTTGACCAATATAAAGTGACCATCTTTGTCTTTTTTGACTTTAGTTGCTTTAAATCCACATGTATCTGAAAATAAGATTGCAACTCCTCTTTTCTTGTGAATTCCATTTGCCTGAAAAATTGTCTTCCAACCCTTGACTCGGAGCTTTAATTTGTCTTTTGAAGCCAGGTGTGTTTCTTGCAGACAGCAAATGGATGGCTTGTGTTTTTTAATCCAGTCAACCAATCTATGTCTCTTCAGTGGGGAATTCAAGCCATTCACATTTATTGAGATAATTGATAAGTGTGGTAATATTCTATTCGTCTTATTTTGTGAGAGTCCATTGCTTAGTTTTATCTTTTGCATCAGTGTGGAGGTTTGGTTCTGTCCTTTAATTTCTGAGTTCTTACTTTGCTGCTGATCCATTGTGGTGGTCAGTGTGCAGAACAGGTTGAAGTATTTCCTATAGAGCTGGTCTTGTTGTGGCAAATTTCCTCAATGTTTGTATATCCGTAAATGATTTGATTTCTCCGTCAATTTTGAAGCTTAGCTTAGCAGGGTACAGAATTCTGGGCTGGAAATTGTTCTGTTTAAGTAGATTAAAGGTAGATGACCATTGTCTTCTTGCTTGAAAAGTTTCATTGGAGAAGTCTGCGGTCACTCTGATGGATTTGCCCCTGTAGGTCAACTGGCGCTTACTCCTGGCAGCTTGCAGAATCTTTTCTTTTGTCTTGACTTTGGACAGGTTCATCACAGTGTGTCTTGGAGAAGCTCGGTTAGAGTTGAGGTGACCTGGGGTCCGATAGCCCTCTGAAAGCAGTGTGTCAGAATCTTTGGTGATATTTGGGAAATTTTCTTTTATAATATTCTCTAGTATGGCTTCCATTCCTCTGGGGCATTCTTCTTCCCCTTCTGGAATTCCTATAACTCGTATGTTGGAACGCTTCATAAAGTCCCATAATTCTGACAGTGAACGTTCTGCTTTCTCTGTCTTCTTTTCTGCCTCTTTTACTATCTGAGTTATCTCAAAAAGTTTGTCTTCTACCTCTGAAATTCTTTCTTCTGCATGGTCTAACCTGTTGCTGATACTTTCCATTGCATCTTTAAGTTCCCTAATTGACTGTTTCATTTCCTTCAGCTCTGCTATATCTTTTTTATATTTTTCATATCGTTGATCTCTGATTTGATTCTGTTTTTGGATTTCCTTTTGGTTATTTTCCACTTTATTAGCAGTTTCCTTCATTGTTTCCATCATTTCTTTCAACATGTGTATTCTAAATTCCCTTTCTGTCATTCCTAACATTTCTGTATAGGTGGAATCCTCTGCAGTAGCTTCCTCGTGGTCCCTTGACGGGGTTGTTCTTGACTGGTTCTTCAGGTTGCCTGGAGTTTTCTGCTGATTCTTCCTCATGGGTGATTTCTTTTATCTTTTTCCTTGCCCTAATTTTCCTTTCACTTCCTCTTGCTCTTTAAGTTCTCGTGCCTGTGGACTAAGGGTTACAGGACCAGAAGGGAGAGAAGGTTTAAGAGCAAAGAAGGGATGAAGGAAAGGAGGACGAAGTGATAAGAAAAAAAAAAAAAGAAAAATAGAGATAGGAGAGGGGGTGGGTAAAAGGAATATTGACAAAAATAAGAGAGCCACAGAAAGAGGGAGACAGAGCAATATAGGTGTACAGTAGGGTACTTGGATACAACCTTAAAAAAAAACCCACCTTCTGGGGGTGCCCAGTTGGATGGTTCCCTTGAGGTCAGCAGCTCTTTGCTAACCTGATCAGACACAGTACCCCACCTCCACCAAGTAGAGAGGAAAGACAAGAATGCTATAAATCAAACCAAAACAAGCAAACAGAAAACTTTACGGGATAAAATTGGCTGGAAAAACCAAATAATAGCGGTAGAAACACTAACAAAAATGAAGTTCTAATTATTGAAATAGGCAGCAATGGGAAATTATAATTAAACTAGAAAAATTGAGAAAGAAAAAGGATCTGTATGGAAAAGGTTGAACTTAAAAAACAAAACAACAATCCACAACATCAAAATAAACAAAAAAAGAACAACCAAAGCAAAAAGAAAAAAAAAAAAACACAACCAAAAACAAAGCAGATTGTATATGTTATTGAATATTGTCTGGGCAACATGTTGTCTTCTGGCGTATGAGATGTTAATCACATTTCTGATACGACTAGAGGCTGCTAGTTTCTCAAACCCCAGCAGGTAGACACCCTAAATCTCTCTTCAGCCCACTTAAAAGGCACTTTGAACTTGTTCACTTACTGAGCAGAAGCTTTCTCAGGGAAGTGCTTGTCGCCGGAATCACTGCTGAAGTGGCTATCCACTTACCCTGTGTGTCAGAACTGGTCTCCCTCTGCCCCCGAGGGTTAGGGCTGCAAGGCGGCTCAGACCCCGCCCTTAGGCTACTTGGTCACTGGGTTACCAGCTCCCACCCAATTCCAGCTCTGCGACCCTGAGGGCGGAGCTTGTGAGGGCAGATCGCTCAGAATGGCTGCCTGTGACCCAGAGCCAAACACTATTAGCTCCATCTGGCTCAGTGGCTCAGACTGGGGCCCTAGACGAAGGCCAAAGTTCTCCGCACTCCCGCTCAGGCTCTCCCCAAGTCAGTTCAGCTGAGTCCCAAGTCCAAAGACACCAAAACAGTTCACAGGTAAGGCCTTTCTGGCTTGCAGTCTCGCTGCTACTGAACTTACAGTTGCGGGCGTGTTTAGACGGATTGAACACATGCGACCACTTGCCGGTTTTCCACTGTTTTAGTCCTCCTCTTGGGGTCCAGAAGTCTCTTGCTGACTCCCTGTATCCTCTCAGGGGCGATGATAGGCAGATCCCACCAGCCAGAGATGCCTGGAGTCCTATATCCTCAAACTCACGGTGCCAGATGGAAGGAAGCTGTTACTCGGCTGCCATCTTCTCTTCAAGCCTTTTTTAATAACAGCATTAATCCATTCATAAGGTGGAGCCCTTATGACCTGAACACCTCACAAAAGGTCCAACTTCCCGACACAGTTGCATTGGGAATTAAGTTTCAAACATGAGTTTTGGTGGACACATTCAGATCATAGCAGTTCAAAAGTCCAGTGAATCCATATTAAAGAACTGTTTTGGAGGCTATAAATTAGTCAATGAGTATAATGCTGTGTGGTAAATACTATGACAGGAGGTTAAAGGTGATACTAGGTGATGATAGAAAAGGTCAGTTTCATTCGATCTGAGGATTCAGTGAAAGTTATTCACAATTCATGAAACTAAGCTGAATTTGAAGAATTCATAGGATTCGATTTAGAACACTCATACATAGGAAGGGCAAAAGGAGGGAAAAATACAGAGAAAGTATGATATGGACTGAGCACAAAAAAGTAGTCATCAGTTTGTGAAATGCAGTGACTTCTAAGGTTGAGTTGAGAGCTGGAGAAGAGTCTGGAGAGGTGAAAGAACTTATTTGTATATTAAGCAAAGTAGATTAAAATTTATGTTGAAAATTAAGGAGAACCATTATCAGATTTTAAGTTTAATTTTTATTTTTAATTGACTAACTTTATATATATATATGGTATACAACATGTTTTGATATGTATATTTTATGGAATGGCTAAATCAGGATATTTACCCTATGTATTACCTCACTTATCATTTTTTTCTGGTAGAACACTTAAAATCTACTCTTTCAGCAGTATTCAAGTGTACAAGATATTATTGTTAACTATAGTTACCTTTGAATACAGCGGATCTCTAGAACTTAGTTCTTCTTCCTAACTGAAATCTTGTGTCTTTTGACCAATATTTCCCTAACCCTCCCATCTCTCTGCCTCTGCTAACCACCATTTTATTTTACTCCTTGTTTTTATTAGTTCGGTTTAGTTGTATATTCCACATATAAATGAGATTATACTTTAACTTAATATAATGTTCACAGGTTCATTCATGTTGTTGTAAATAACAGGGTTTTCCATTGTGTGTATATGTGCATTCCATAGTTTCTTTATCCATTCATCCATTGATGCATACTTAGGTTGATTTCATATCTTGGCTATTGTGAATAATGTTGTAATGCACATGGTGGTACAAACATATTCGTTTTATATCCTTTGGATGTATTCTCAGTAGTGGGATTTTTGTATCATATGGTAGTGCTATTTTTAATTTGATAGGTGTGAGATGATATACTGTATTTTAAATTTACATTTCCCTGATGATTAATTAGTATTGTTGATCATTTTTTCATATACCTGTTGGCTGTTTGTATGTTTTCCTTTGAGAAATGTCTATTTAGGTGCTTTTCTCATTTTAAAAAATTGGGTTATTTTCTTATTGAGTTGTTTGAAATCTTTATATATTTTGGGTATTAGTCCTTGTTAGATGTATGGTTTGCACATTTATTCTCTCATTCCCTAACTTGTCTCTCTACTCTGTTAATTGTCCTCCTTTTGGTTTTAAAATGTTTCAGTTTGTTATAATTCCACTTAACCTATTTTTGCTTTTGTTTTTGTTGCCCTTGCTTTTAGGATTATAGCTAAGACATTATTGACCAGACTAATGACATAGAGCTTTTCTTCTGTTTTCTCCTAGTAATTTTATGGTTTTACAATTTTAAGTCTTTAATGTGTTTTTGGGTTGTTTTTCTATATGATGTGAGATGAGGTTTTAATTTTATTCTTGTGCATATGGATAGCCAGTTTTCCCTGCCATTTATTGAATCCTATTTTGTGTTTTTTGGTATCTTTGTTGAAAATCATTTTCACATATATGTGTGGATTTATGTTTTTTCTTGTCTCTATTCTGTTCCATTGTCTATGTATGTGTTTTTATTCCAGTACAATGCTGTTTAGGGTATTACAGCTTTTTAATAGATTTTTTTAAAAATAAATTTAAATTTTTATTTTTACATATACACGTGTTAATTAGGGTTCCATTTTTTTTGCCTTCACAAAATTAAAAAGACTTAAAATATAATAACGATAACAATGTTTAAGATAAGGATTGGAAACAAAAACCTTGTAAAAAACGAACAAACATAAATATATTCAGAAAAGGAATCAGACAATTGCTACCTCAAAATATTAAGCAATAATAATAATAATGCAAAGAAAGTAACATTCACATTGTCAAATAAGAGTATGTCTATTATAGAATGCTTTGACTCTTAAGATTCGGTATGGAATCATCAGTTAATTTCTGATTTTTTTTAAGTATCAAAAAATAGACAACTAATATAAGTAAAGTAAAAGATAATTTCAAGAAACAGATCATGCTAAATCTTATAGACAACAGAATAAGAAGAAATACATCAAAATCATTCTACTTGATGTGGGTACACCTGACATGAAAGTTGGAGAAAATATGTTATTATAAAGGAGAAATTACAAACATAAGTCACTTATAAATGAGGATACTCGGGAGGCTGTGGCAAGAGAATCACTTGAGCCCAAGAGTTGGAGGTTGCTGTGAGCTGTGATGCCGTGGCATTCTACCAGGGGCGACAAAGTGAGACTCTCTCAAAAAAAAAAAAAAAAAAAAAAAAAAATTATCATTCTGTGCACAAAAGCTACTTGATGCTATTTCAGTCTTTAAAAAAAATTTAAGGCCTTGTTACTCTGGTTTGGATATTATTTGTCCCTGCCAAAGCACATATCAATATCTGATCCCTGATGTAGCCTTATAGGAGGTGGAGCATAGTGGGGGATGGTTGGGTCATGGGGGTGGATCCCTTATAAATAGCTTGGTGATGTTGTGGTGGTAGGGACTTCTTGCTCTTGTTGAGATTAGATTAATTATCATGAGACTGGATTAGCTTCCACAAGAGCAAGTTGTGATTTTAAATGGGGTTCCTCTTTCTGTTTAGTCTCTTTTGCCATGTGTCTACTGCATAAAAAAATTATTTTTATTGCTGCTTCATAACTGTAACGTGTGGGTCGCGACCCCTTTGTAACAATGAAAATACATCCTGCATATCAGATATTACATTACGATTCATAACAGTAGCAAAATTACAGTTATGATGTAGCAATAAAAATAATTTTATGGTTGGGGGGTCACTACAACATGAGGAACTGTGGTAAAGGGTCATGGCATTAGGAGGCATTAGGAAGGTCGAGAACCACTGGTCTACTGTTTCTTACATCGTATTGTGATATAGCACAAAAGCCACCACCACAAGCCAAGAACATGCTGGAGCTGTGCTTTTAAAACTTCCCAGCTTTCAGAACTATAAGCTAAATAAACTTCTTGATGAATTAACAGCCTCAGGTATTCTGTCATAGCAAAACAAAATGGACTAAGACACTTATTTTATGGCCTAACATATTCTTTATCTTGAAGAACATTTTCTGTATGTTTAAGAAGAAATGTTCCCTTTGTATTGTGATGGAATGTTCTTTACTCTTAGATGGAATGTTCTGACAAGTCCATTTGATCTAAACTTCTACAGTGTAGTTCAAGTCCAGTGTTTTATTGATTTTCCTGCCTTGATAACCTGTTCCTTGATAATAGTAGGTGTTAAAATCCCTTGCTGTTATCGTATTGCAGTCTCTCTATTCATATTTGTTAATATTTGCTGTATATATATTTAGGTGCTCTGACATAATTTACTATTGTTTTTTCTTGTTGATGAATTGATCACCTTGTCATTATAAATGGCTTTGATTGCCTTGCTTTGTCTTTAAAATCTATTTTATCTGATGTTAAGAATAGCTCCCCTTGGGGCGGCGCCTGTGGCTCAGTCAGTAAGGCATCAGCCCCATATACCGAGGGTGGCGGGTTCAAACCCGGCCCCGGCTGAATTGCAGCCAAAAAATAGCCGGGCGTTGTGGCGGGCGCCTGTAGTCCCAGCTACTCGGGAGGCTGAGGCAAGAGAATCGCTTAAGCCCAGGAGTTGGAGGTTGCTGTGAGCTGTGTGAGGCCATAGCACTCTACCGAGGGCCATAAAATGAGACTCTGTCTCTACAAAAAAAAAAAAAAAATAGCTCCCCTTGCTCTGTTTTGATTTCTAAGTGCATGAAATATCTTTTTTCCATCTTTTCACTGTCATTCTGTGTCCTTAAGTAAGTCTTTTGAAGGCAGCATATACTTGGGTTTTGTTTTTTAATCTATTTAGCTATTCTACGTCTTTTGATTGGAAAATTCAGTTTGCATTCAAGGTAATTATATGTAAGGAATTATTACTGCCATATTGTTAATTTTTTCTGGTTTTATAGATCTTCTTTTCCTTTTTTGCATACACGATTTTCTCTGGTTGTATGTTCTGACATTTTACTTTTTAGCTTTTGTGTAACTACTATAGCTTTTGCTTTTTGGTTACCATGAGGCTTACATAAAAGTTCTTACAGATGTAACAGGCTGCCTTAAGTTGATAGTTTTGAGTACATAAAAATAATTCTACATTTTTACTCCACACTACCCCCTTACTTTTTTAATGTTACATTTGCATCTTTTCATATTGTATATCCCTTGACAAATTATTGTAACTGTTATTATTTTTTAAGTTTTGTCTTTTAGCCTTCATGCTAAATATATAAGTGGTATGCACACCACTCTTACTATATTATAGTATTCTGAATTTGTGTACTTAACTTTTGTCATTTAGTCTTATATCTTTATATGTCTTTATTGTTACTGATTGGCATTCTTATCCGTCAGCTGGAATGACTCCTATCAGCATTTCTTATAAGACAGGGTTGGTGGTGATAAACTTCTTTAGCTTTTGTTTGTGTACAGTGTCTTTCCTTTGATTCTGAAGAACAGACAGCTTTGCTGAGTAGAATATTCTTGGTTGGCAGTTTTTGTTTTTGTTCTTTTTACTGCCCAGTACTTTTGGTATATTGTCTCACTCTCTTGACCTGGGTTTCCCTTGAGAAAGCTGCTGCCAGCCTTATTCAAACTCCTTTATATGTGATTGCTTTCTTTCTCTTGCTACTTTCAATATCCTTTCTTTTTTATTTTTGGCCATTTGAGTATAATATTAATATATCTTGGTATATTCTTACTTGGATTGAATCTGATAGGAGACCTTTGACCCTCCTTTATGTATATATTTACATCTTTCTCCAAATGTAGGATATTTTTCTGATGTTATTTCTTTAAATAAGCTATTTACTGCTTTGTTTCGGACTTATTCTTGAACTCTCATAACTTGAATATTTACTATTCTGATGTTGTTACATAAATTTTATAACTTTCTTCAGTGCTTTTCATTCTTATTTTTCTCTTTTGTTTGTAAATCTTCCTGTACTTTTTCTTCTGAATCACAGATCCTTTCTTCTGCTTGATCAATTTTGTTACTGTTGCTGTCTTTGAAATTTTTTTTTAGTTATTGTGTCAGAATTCGTTTCTTTTTATAATTTTAGTCTAACTTGTTTCATATTGTATATTTTTACTATTTCATTGGATTTTTTATTTTCTTGAAGCTCCCGGAGCTAACAGTTACTTTGATTTGTCATGTAGTTTATATATCTGTTTCTTTAGGATCAGGCACTGTGAGATGATTATTCTCTTTTGGTGGTGGTATTTTTCCTCCATGATTCTGTTATGTTGATGTCTGAACAGTGGATACAGCAGTATCTCTTGTAGACTTTAAAGACTTGTTTGCTGTGGAAAGCCCTTCAGTATTTCAGGGGGTTTGGGAGGGCTCTTGATGGGTGGGGTGCAGTTATTCTGGTAGCGGTGAGAATACCAACTATATTTTCTGTGTAGCTCTGCCAGCTAAGATCAGTTTTGATGAAGATTGTAAGGATCCTTAGTGGCCCAAAATGTGGATGTCTGTAGTGGAAGTGAGGGTTATTGGGGTCTTTGGTGGCACTGGCTGCTAAGGTTCTTTTGATCTCTTATTACCACCATAAAAGTTGTGACTGAGTGGATCAATCCCTCTTAGCACAAGTGTGGCTTGTGGGCTCATTTGCACTGGCAGCGGCACCAGTGTTTGATGTGTCACACTTGTGAAGTTGCCTTGGAGTAAATCTGAGGCCTGAAGCCTGACAAATGTAGGGCCATGGCATCTAGGGTAATAATGGCCTTGATATTTGTGGTGTAGGCACTCCCACTGCTGTGTTATAATAGTATGAGGCCTGGAAATTCGTGAAACTGATAGGAGATGAGACTTGGGGTATAGGTGTGCATAGAGTGGCTCTGAGATAGAAGTGTGGCCCAGCTCTATTTGATAACTATGTCTGTGCCTGGATTGTGGGTATGAGCAATGATGTATGAAGCAGCTCACTAAGTGAAGAGTGCATGTGGGAATACTTAAGGGAAAAGTCATATCTTGCCGTGCTTGTATTACTAGTAATAATGATTTTTTTTTTTTTTTTTTTTGTAGAGACAGAGTCTCACTTTATGGCCCTCGGTAGAGTGCCGTGGCCTCACACAGCTCACAGCAACCTCCAACTCCTGGGCTTAAGCGATTCTCCTGCCTCAGCCTCCCAAGTAGCTGGGACTACAGGCGCCTGCCACAACGCCCATCTATTTTTTGGTTGCAGTTTGGCTAGGGCTGGGTTTGAACCCGCCACCCTCGGTATATGGGGCCAGCGCCTTACCGACTGAGCCACAGGTGCTGCACAGTAATAATGATTTTTTAAGCTTAAAATCAATCAATTATTAGTGGTTAGATTAGAAATTAAATTAGAAATTGGGTTGCAGAGAATGGACAAAAGGGAAGACAGTAATAGGGGATTGATTTAGAAGAGATTTCCTGGCTTTGAGCACAAAGCATGAGACCTTGTTCTTTAACATTCTGAAACCTGGATTGTTGAATAGCTCCTCTCCCCCTACAGCTGTCTGGAGCCTGCAGGCTGCAGGCCTTGTGGCTGTTAACCTGCCAGGGCAAGCCTGTGTTCTCTGGGAGAATGCTTTTTGGGAGTTAATAATGTAGACTCTTTAAACCAGTGGTGCTCAACCTTCCTAATGTTGGAATGTATATTCATTGTTAAAAAGGGGTTGCAACCTACAGGTTGAGAACTGCTGCTTTAACCCTTGTTCAACACAGGAAGATTTGCTCCAGATCAGATAAGGAGACAAAATATCTCTTTTCTTCTGTCACTTTAGTGTGGCCAGAGGAGTCTGTCTGGACATAAGGCTGTCATGTCTGTGATGTGTGACTGTGGGTCAGCTAGAGTTTGTTCCTAGTGTCAGCTCCTAACTGTTAACCTTGTCAAGACTCTGTTTGTGTTAAGATCATAAATACCTTAAAACAATAAAAAGTAGCAAGTAAATCCATACAATTAACATAATTACTTGTAGAATTAGTCTAGTTAATAGAAATGCAAGCACAACAAGAACCATGATGGGATTGTTACCTTGCCTTCATGACATTTGTGACTGTAACACTGATGTTTGAAATAAATACAGAGCTAGCCTGATACTCAAGGCTGCATACTAGAATCCTCACGAAGAAGGGTGTGCCACCTCCTGGATCCCTGCTGCTCTTAAACCTATCTCTTTGTCTTTTATTTCTCTATTATTTTCGTAATAATTTTCCTAATAATCTTCAATTGATCTTGCTCATCCCACTAGGTCACAAGGAAGGAGACCCATAGTGTGTCGGGGCTGGTTTCCTAGCAACTAATTTGATGGCTTTGATGTCTGAGATATAGGTGGGTGCAGTGCAGTCACAGAACCCAGGTCTGGAGTGGGGGGGTCCTCCTGGAGGGCCCATGACACTGGGTTTGGGGCATGATGGGTTAGGGAATGTTGATGGTTCTTGCTTTGCTATGTTGGTGATGTCACTTCCATTATCGGATTTTTTACACATGGTGAAATGAAGTGAGTTGATGGCAAGAATAGGGCCACTGCTCACTGTTACTTTTATCTAAAGTAAATCTAGCTCTAGATTTAGAGCTAAAAGCTGTTTTTACTATTTCAGATAGTACAGGGAGCCTAATATTTTGATTTTAGAAATTCTATGAACTGTGATTCGCTGTATTTTTCAGACTTTGTTCTCTGTGATAAATAATTTTTCTGTATTTGTTGGACTTTTCCTTGAAAAGCAAACAAAAACAAAATTATGAAGAAAAAGCCTGTTCACCAGTGATTTCTGACAGCACATTATGTGTTCAGTGTCTGAAGATCAGGCTATGGGTCTAAGAGAAGTACCCTGTTTCCCCGAAAATAAGACAGTGTCTTATTTTAAGGTGTGCTCCCAAAGATGTGCTAGGTCTTATTTTCAGGGGACGTCTTATCTTTCCTGTAAGTAGGTCTTATTTTCAGAGGATGTCTTATTTTCGGGGAAACAGGGTAGAAGAACTCCTGCCTTTGCTTTCACTATTCTTCAGTTGAGTTTCTGTAGTCACCTATTTCTAAAAACAAAAATTTCAACCTGATTCCTTCTGCTATTTGTGTTTTTTTAGTACTCAAGTGGTACTGAAACTTGGCACCCAATTAAACAATAACTCTTCATTTGGTCATCTTCCCAGTCACTGACAACCACCATTATATTTTCTGTTTCTATGAATTTGATTATGTATTTCATACTACATATGAATAGAATTATACAACATTTATCTTTGTTGAGTGGGTTATTTGACTAAATATGATATCTTTAAGGTTCATCCTTATCTTGGCATGTTTCAGAATTTCTTTGTTTTTTAAGGCTATGTGGCTTATATGGATATACCATATTTTGTTTGTCTATTCATCTGATGGTGGATACTGAATTTGTCTACTTTTTGGCTACTGTGAATAATATTACAATGAATTTTTGTGTACAAATATCTATTCTGTACATTTTTGACACAGATTTTTAAAGATGCTCAAAAGTAAAACTTTATCTGTTATAAATTACCTTGAAATGAGTTATTATAGCTAATCTTTTAAAAAGAATGTTGTTAGATAATCTAGATCTCATTACATTCAAATCTAGCTTTTCCATTTTTATTTTTGTTAGTCATTTTTATTTGTATGTTAGTTATGGACATGAGAGATATTAATGACAATTACTTAGCTATTTTAAGAAGTTAAAAGTATTTAGGAATATAAAACCAGTCTGTTGTTATAAAACATGTCACATTTTTAAATGGCAGAAAATAAAGTTGGTAAGGCACAAAATAATGTTAATAATCTGCCAATACCTTTTATTCCATCATTACCACACTGGGTAAAGCCATCAGAGGTCTGGAGTTGGTTTTCTGTTATCTACATTGGATTCTAACAGGTGCATGTTTTAGAGGGGATTAATATATAATTCTTCTTTCTCACATGTTCTGGTTTAATTGAAAAGTAAGACACAGGGGAATGATAAATAATGAACAAAATATTACCTTTTCTTTTTTTTAAACTGATAACTAATTGGAAAATGTGGTTGTATATCTGTACCTAAAAAATTTTGCTCACATTCTTACCCTACCCTCATTTAATTCTTGAGAACTATTTCTGATTTGAGGGGACATTTTGTTACCTATCATAAACAAAATATTTTTCCAGCAAAAGAGGTGTTGAGACATGATTGGATTCTGGATATATTTAAAAGGTAGAGTCAAGAGGATTTTCCATGAAAGGAAAGGAAGAATTATGATTCCATGGTGGAAGTGCAAGTTAATACGTTCCTTTTGGAAAGAAGTCTGGAGAATACTCAGGGATCTAAAAGTAGACCTGCCGTTTGTACAATTCTTCTACAAGGTGTATATCCAAAAGACCAAAAATCACTTTATAACAAAGATATTTGCACCAGATTATTCATTGCAGCTCAATTTATAATAGGCAAGTCATGGAAAAAGCCCAAGTGCCCATCGACCCATGAATGGATAATAAACTGTGGTAATAATATTCTTCTTAGCAAAGTATCTCAGGAATGGAAGAAAAAGTATCCAATGTACTGAGCTCTACTATGAAGCTAAATTATAGCTTTCACATGAAGGCTATAAACCAACTATAGCACAAGACTATGGGGAAGGGGCCGGGGAAGGGAGGGGGGAGGTTTTGGTGGAGGGAGGGTGATGGGTGGGGCCACATCTACAGTGCATCTTAGAATGGGTACAGGTGAAGCTTACTAAATGCAGAATACAAATGCCTGCATACAGTAACTAAGAAAATGCCATGCCCGTGATTGCACTAATGTATACAGCTATGATTTAACAATAAAAATAAATTAATTAAAAAAAAAAAAAAAGAAAGAAAAGAAAATGCCATGAAGGCTACGTTGAACAGTTTGATGAGAATATTTCAGATTGTATATGAAACCTGCACATTGTACCCCTTGATTGCACTAATCTGCACAGCTATGATTTAACAATAAAAATAAATAAAAAAAATAAAATAAAATAAAAGACAAAAAAATAAAAAAAGGATGGAGACTTTACCTCTTTTAAATTTACGTGGATGGAGCTGGAACATATCCTACTTAGTAAAGTATCTCAAGAATGGAAGAGAAAATATCCAATGTATTCAGTACTATTATGAAACCAATTTACAATCACTCATACTTTCAGATGAAGAATAGATCACAACTGTGGCCCAAGATGAAGGAGGGAGGAGGGGAGATAGGGAGGGGAGTGGGAAGGTCAGATAGAGGGAGGGTGAATGGTGGGATCACACCTGTGGTGCATAATGCAAGGGTACATGTTGGATCTATGAAGTATAGAGTATAAATGTCTTAACACAATAAGTAAATGAGATGAGTTATATATTAACCAGTGTGATGTAAGCATTCTTAATTCTATATGAAATCACATTGTACCCCATAAATACATTAGTGTATACATGATCTATGTGTTCATGATTTAATAAAAAATAAAAATATAAACATGAACAAAATGATTCCAAAGTTATTGTTCTTGATAACGAAAGGAGTTGCTGTCAGCTGTCACTGAGTGCAAGTAGAGTAGTTATAATAGGAATTGAGTTTTGTTTATGTTAAGTTTGAGGTACTTATTAGACAGCCAAATTGAAATTAAGTGAGCAGTTGCATTTGAGTCTGGAGTGAGTTTTGAACTGGAAATAACAACTTTATCACTATGGAGGTTTATTTTATATGCCTGTGCATATATACTGCACACAGATACAGGCATAAGCTCTACTTAAATGGCTTGTCTGATAGTTTTCATTAAATATCAAGAATATTTTATATTCATAAATATTCTCTAAAATGTGATGCCTAATGGTCAAATGATATTTTATTGTGCTGATGTATCATAATTTGGTTTAATGAATTATTTTTTATCAAGTATATTGTTTAAAGGCTATTTGAAAAAAGTGTTGGAAGACTAAGAGTCAAGAATTTTAATTGAGAATTAAATAAGAATTTTAATTTTGACTTTTTTTCATTGTATTTGGGATCTGAGAGTTTTACATTTCATTATTTTAACTTTTTCCAGAAATATTATTCAAATACTTATGCTTTTTGAAATATGCTAGTTAGCAAAATTTTTACTTTATACCTGATCTATCAATAAAATGATTTTTATGTTGCTTGAAGGCCAGAATACACACTTTTTTGTTTTTACTGTCTTGTGCATTAATGTTTTATAGTGCTGCTCCTAAATATGTCCTCTTGTTGTCCAAGAATGCTACAGTTGAGTGTTTTTTAACTGATTGGTTTGTCAATCTTCATACTTAATTTTATTGAACAAGCCAAGATTTCTTATTGTACTCTCCTCAATCTAATTCTTGTTCATAAATTGTAGTGCTTTAAAGAAATCATTAATTATTTTGAAATGACATTTAAAATGAAATCAACATTTAGTTGTCAGAAAAAGTAACAGCTGTGACTCTGTAAGTTACTGTTAGTGGCTTTGGAAGCTAGTTGGTTGCTTAGTTGTCATAATGAGATCATTTTCCAAAAGAAGATGAAGTCATTTGCCATCTTGTTTTAGTCATAGTGGGCCTATTCTTTGCTTAAACATTTTCAAATTACATATTCCCACCCACTTATTTTCATAGTTGCTAATACTTTGATGATGGAATAAGATAATGATGGAATTTTTTGAAAGGCAACAGTTTATACTTAACATGTTTAGTATGTAATTTGTGTTTTTTACTGTAGTTAGAAATAAGAGCTGTGTAAAGTTTAATATTATTAATCTATATTTCTTATTGTGAGAGTCAGGTAGTGTTTAGAATTCTTTGTATAAATCTCTACATACAGAATATCGAATTCTACCAAGAATTGTGTTCTCCTGAGTCCTTCTAGGTTAATGATATAATCAGATCCATGTAATAGTCCCTTCCTACTCAAATGTCTTTTGCTTCACCGTATATCACTCTGTATAATTCAGGAGGGTCTGTGACCTTCCATACCCACTTGTGATGGGTAGTAGACATAAGAAGTAACCATTCTACTCATTGGTATGTGTTATTACTAGTGCAAAAAAACAAATTCTCTTTTCTTTTTGGTTGTATCCACTAACAACCTATACATTTATTTTAGCCTGAGGATTCCAGACATAGTAGGAGGGCTAATTGTAGATAATGGCTCTGACCCAAACCTCCTTTTTGTTATAAAGGAAAAATGATTATAGTGTTGTTATATGATAATGTAAAAATATGTATAGTTTAGAAAAATACTTTAAACTATTTTTATGGGGGGCTGGGCATGATGACTCATTCTTGTAATCCTAGCACTTGGGAGGCTGAGGCGGGTGGATTGCCTGAGCTCATGGGTTTGAGACCAACCTGAGCAAGAGTGAGACCCTGTCTCTAAAAAACAGTCAGGTGTTGTGGCAGGTACCTGTAGTCCCAGCTACTTGGGCGGCTGAGGCAAGAGGATCCCCTTGAGCTCAAGAGTTGGAGATTGCTGTGAGCTGTGACACCATGGCACTTTACCAAGGGCGACAAAGTGAGACTTTGTCTCAAAAAAAAAAAAAAGAATTTAATATAAGAATTACAAACCAAGCATATACGATTATTAAATAATGTTATATGGATTAGCGAGTTTAACATAAATTTTTAATATACATTGGATATAGGGTTTTATATAATGTAAAATCCTAAGAAAAACTTAAAAAAATAGAAATGTTTTCTATCTTTGGAAGTATTATAATTAAAGCATAGTTTCTGATGAACAAAGTACTAAGTAGTAAACAATTAAGTATCTTGTATCAGTTATCTATTGCCGGTATAATGCTGTATCACAAAGAACTGTGGTATGCAATACAGTAAGTGCTTATTGCTCATGTGCCTGTAATGGTCAGGTAGGCAGCTCTGTGGTCTTGGAAAGCTTTAGATGAAATAACTGGTTAAGTTGGTTTTTCTTCTCATCATTCAACAGGCTAGCTCAGATAATGTTTTCGTGATGATGGCAGAGGTATAATAAAGGGCAAAAAAATGCAGTGCATTTTGAAGCCTAATCTTGTAGCTAGTGCACTATCACTTCCACTTTAATCTATCGGCCAGAGTATATATCCAAGGCAAGCTAAAGTTCAAGGGTGGGAAATAGACACCATTTCTTTAAGTAAGACGAATTGCAAAATCAGATGGAAAAAGACAAAAATATGGGAATGGGTGAAGAATTTGGGCCATCATTGCAGTCTGTCTCACATATCCTAAAATACCAAAAGCAAAATGAACAATTACTATTTCAGTGCATAGTTTTTTTCTTCATATAGCATTTGATAATCTTGTGTGTATTGTTATAGTGAGGTTTCTTTCATTTTCTTTTTTAAAACTTAGTAAGAATTATCTGTACTAGTAAATATACTTCTGTAGTATATGTTTTAGAGCTGCTTAATTCATTTTCTATCTTTCTTGGAGATATGGTCTTGCTAGAGATTGCCCTGGATGATGTCACTGTAGTACAGTGATGACATCCTACCTCACTGCAACCTCAAACTCCTGAGCTCAAGTGATCCTCCTATCTCAGCCTCCCAAGAAGCTGGAACTATGGACGCACACCACCACATCTGCCTAATTTTCTATTTTTTGTAGAGAGGATGTTTTCCATATTGCTTATGCTGATCTGGAACTCCTGGCCTTAAGAGATCTTCCTGCCTCTGCTTCCCAAAGTGCTAAATGATAGGATTATAGGTATGAGCCACCACGCCTGGCCCATATTAATTTTTTAATGTTAAATGGTACTAGTGTTTAGTTTTGCTATAGTGTCCTATTTATATGTCTGCTTAGTGTTTTTTTAATGTATTTTTATTAAACTTTTACACTGTTTTTTTTCCTTTTTTTTTTATTGCTAGGGATTCATTGAGGGTACAAGAAACCAGGTTACACTGATTGTATTTATTAGGGAAAGTCTCTCTTGCAGTCATGTCTTGCCCCCCAAAGGTGTGGCACACACCAAGGCCCCACCCCCGTCCCTCCTTAACTCTCTCTGCTCTTCCTTTCTCCACCCTCCCTCCTTCTTTCTCTCTTTGTTCTCTACTTCCCCACCCCCACCATGCCCTTAATTGTCATTAATTGTCCTCATACCAAATTGAGTACATAGGATTCATGCTTCTCCATTTTTGTGATGCTTTACTAAGAATAATGTGTTCCATTTCCATCCAGGTTAATACAAAGGATGTAAAGTCTCCATTTTCTTTTTAATGGCTGAATAGTATTCCATGGTGTACATATACCATAGCTTGTTAATCCATTCCTGGGTTGGTGTTTTATTTATTCAAATTAAATTTTATAGCAGAATTTTTCAGTGAATTCTTAGCATAAATTCTATTACTGGAATTACTCTTTGAAGAGGTGGATTATTTTCTGGGAGAAAATAATATACAAAATAATATACATACCTGCCATGTATGTATTTGCTTGCATATATTTAAAAAAAATCCCTGGTAGGATATACACGGTTCCTTTCAGTTAGGGAAGTATAGAGGTAGGAGACAATAGTAGGAAGGAGACATTCCCATTTCAGAATTAAAGTACCCAAAAACTGGAAATAGAAGGGAACTTCTTCTTCTTCTTCTGATAAAAAAAAGAAAAAAAATCTATGAAAACTCGTAGTCTGCTTCATACTTAATGGTAAAAGAGGGAAAGCTTTCCCCTTAAAATTATGGGCCAGGAAAGGGTGTCTTCTCTCACTTTTTCTACTCAACATTATGCTGGAGGTTCTAGCCCAGACAATGAGGCAAGAAAATGAAACAAAAAGTATCCAGATTGCAATGGAAGAAGTAAAACTGTTTGAAAGTATATACTTCCCTTCCTGAAAGGAATCATATATATCCTACCAGGGATTTTACATTATCTTGTAAATAGAACATCTTTAGGAATCTACAAAACAAATATTAGAGCTAAAAATTGAGTTCAAAATTATAGGATACAAGATTATTGCACAAAAATCAATTGCATTTTTATACACTAGAATTAAAAATCTGAAAATGAAATTAAAATTATATTTAAAATAGCACTAAAAAGAATGAAATACATAGGAATAAATTTAACCAAAAAACTTATATAGTGAGAACTACAAAACATTGTTAAAAGAAGACTCAAATAAATGGAAAGACATGTGCTTATGGAGTGGAAGACAATACTGTTAAATGTCAGTATACCCAAACTTGATCTATAGATTTAGTATAGTCAGTATCAAAATACCACCTCCTTTTTGTAGAAACAGGCAGGCTGATACTGAATTTATATGTATAATAAATGATAGATTCTGGCATAGATATGGTTCATATTCTGGGTCATATGGGTCCTAAAAGCCAATACAACCTTTTTTGTTTTCTTTTTTTAAAGAGACAAAGTCTTATTTTGTTTGTTGTCCAGGTTGTAGTGCACTCTTTGTGATCTCGAACTCCTGGGTTCAAGCAATTCTCTTGCTTCAGCCTCCCAAGTAGCTATACCTACATGTATACCTGTATAATTTACCAAAGTTTTTTGTAGAGTGGAGTTCTTGCCAAATTGCCCAGGCTATTCTCAAATTCCTGGCCTCAAGTGATCCTCCTGTCTCAGCCTCCCAAAATGCTGGGAATGGAGGGATTGCTGTGCTTGGTCTGCCAACACCTCCTTGACAAAGAAGAACTAAGAGCACTCACATTTATTGATTTAAGCTATAATAAGCAAAACCGGGTGGTAAAGGTATGAGGATAGACATACAGGTCAATAGAGAGTGGAACTCTGAGTTTAGAAATATACCTTCACATTTATAATCAATTGATATTTGACAAGGGCTCTGAAACAATTCATTAGAGAAAGAATAGCTCTTTCAACAAATGATGCTGCAACAACATGCAAAGGAAATAATCTGGACTCCTTCCTCATGCCATACACAAGTATTAATTCAAAATGGATCGTAGATTTAAGTGTAAGAACTAAAACTATAAAATCTTAGAAATAAAAGATTAAATGCTCATGCCTTAGGTTAGGCAAAACATTGTTAGATATGATACCAAAAAGCACAAGTTACCAAAAAGAAAAAAAAGGTAAATTTGACTTAACCAAAAAAAGTTTTTGTACTTTAAAGGATGCCTTCAAAAATGTGAAAGAAAAGCTTACTCATGGAATGGGAGAATATTTTTGCAAGTCATATATCTGATAAACTATTTATGTCTTTAATATATGTAGAACTCATATAAGCCAATAATAAAGAGATAAATAACCCAATTAAAAAATAGGCAAAGTCCTGAATAGGCTTTTCTTCAAAGATTGACAAATGGTCAAATAGATGCATGTAAAGATGCTCAGTATCGGGCAGCGCCTGTGGCTCAGTGAGTAGGGCGCCGGCCCCATATGCCGAGGGTGGCCGGTTCAAACCCAGCCCCGGCCAAACTGCAATTAAAAAAAAAAAGTAGCCGGGCATTGTGGCGGGTGCCTGTAGTCCCAGCTGCTCGGGAGGCTGTGGCAAGAGAATCGCGTAAGCCCAAGAGTTAGAGGTTGCTGTGAGCCGTGTGACACCACGGCACTCTACCGAGGGTGGTACAGTGAGACTCTGTTGCTACAAAAAAAAAAAAAAAAAAGATGCTCAATATCATTAGCCACTGGGAAAATGCAAATTGAAACCACCTGTGTTATGTACTACTTGATACCTAATACTTATGATCAAAAAGAAAGATAACAAAAGTGGATGATGTGGAAAGATTTGAACCTTCTAATACAGTTAATGGGAAGGTATAATGGCTTAGACCCTTGGGAGAACATTTTAGCAGTTGTCCAGGAGGTTAAACAAAGACTTATATCATGTGATGTTGCTGTCCACTGGCCTAGTCAGAGACACGGAGGCAAGCACTGCAGACGAAATGAATGATTTATTAAGGGATGGCTGGTGCTTGCTTGGGCACTGGAGCCATCAGTTGTCTTTATTCACTTTCTTAAATACCCAAACTCATCAGATAAAAATAATCCAAGAACAAGGAAGACAAAAGGTAAAGATTCCTTATCAGCGTTAATACAGCAAAGTACATACACACCTTTCTAAACCAAGAATATCTTGTTTGGAGATAAACAACAATGGAGATGTACCACAAAGTGCTGGGTTGTCTGTTTTGTTTGCCTACTTCCCTACATGACTAACTGAAAGTTTTTGTGTAAATAGAGGTAGGGGATTAAGTGCAACGAGGTCCATTGCCCCAGGCAAATGATCTGTCTCCAGCTACGACTTGGCGAGGGTCTCCAGCACATTCTTTCCTTTAAGGCGTGACTGGAGCCCAAGTATTAGAAATGTTCCTTCTCAGAGCCTCGTGCCTCAAGGAGCACAGATGAGACTGATTCACCTTACAAGGGTGCAGTGGACTGTGCCCCTTCAATGTGACCCAACAATTTCTTTCACAGTGAGGCAGAATGAAGAGAAAACAAAACAAAAGTCCACTTAAAATTTTTACATCATTGTTTGTAGCAGCATTATTCTTAATAGTTAAAAGTGGGAATGACCCAAATATACTGGTGAGTGGAGAATAAGTGTAGAATAGTTTATATAGTGAAATACTATTTGATAATGAAAAGGGATGAATTGCTGATCTTATTCTAAAACCTGTGATGAACCATGATAACATTAAGTAAAATATGCCAATTGTGAAAGAACACAACATTTTACGATTTATTTCATTTATTTGAGATATTACAATAGGCAAATCCATAGCAACAAAATAGATTGGTGGTTTCCTAGGCCTGAGGGTAGGGAGCAAGTAGGGTTAGGATAGGGGAAGGACTGCTAATGGATACGGGATTTCTTTTTAGGGTCATGAAAATGTTCTGAAATTTTAGATTATGTTGATGGTTGTACAATGCTATAAATATGCTAAAAATGGTTGAATGGTATATTTTAAGTGGATGAATTATTTGGTATTATATTGAGTTATATCTCAATAAAACTGTTAAAAATGATTAATAACCTGTCCCTTCAACATCAGTCTTGTATGGGAGGCCAGTGTGTAAAGCAGACAATTTATAATGAGATAAATACAATAAACTGAAGATAATTGTGAAGCTTAGGAGTTGGGTAGGTGTTTACCTGTCAGACTGGGGAAAGGATTCTTGGTGGACAGAATTGTGATTGCTAAGCTTACAAATGAGAGGGAGCAGGGTGATACTTTCAGGGATTGAAATAGTTCTGTTCAAGTAGATACAAAGTATGCACATAATGCTCAGCACTAGGTAAATTCTCAAATTGTAGTTGTCATAATTATAGTGAGACTACAACATTATTAATAACATTGATGATTTAAATGGTATACTCTGAGGTGCTAGTTTGTTCCTCTACTTTAGTGTTTTCTAAAACATGTTCTGAATAAGGCTTCTTGAGAAAAAGATGCTAAAATTAAAAAGTGAGGGATTGGTGCTTAATAGTGTATATATTACGTTAAAGGTAGAGTAGAACCTTTTGTTTAACTCAGGATTTCTCAAATTTAGTTTATGCAAATTTTACTATACCTATTAAGATGTTTCGCAATTTGTGTTCTCTGAAATACGTTTTAGTATATGCTGTTCAAATTTTTTCTTTTTACCAGCTATTTTGATGGGAGTATAACATATCCACACTTTACTTATTTGGTTCCCTAGATGGTTGACTTTGCAGAACAACACTGTCAGTTAAAAAGCTCATTTATCTTCTTTTTTATTTATTTATTTATTTATTTATTTTTATTGTTGGGGATTCATTGAGGGTACAATAAGCCAGGTTACACTGATTGCAATTATTAGGTAAAGTCCCTCTTGAAATCATGTCTTGCCCCCATAAAGTGTGACACACACCAAGGCCCCTCAAAAAGCTCATTTATCTTCTTCACAAAGCCTTGCATGACACTGTTCTTTTTGAAGATAGGAAAAAAATTATTTTCCTAATGAACTCTTGTGTTTCATTTTATTAGGTAAATTGATAGGAGCCTTATAACCAATATGTTTTCCCTAAATTTTAATTTTAGCTATCGTGAAGTTCAAATTAAAGGTCTGTGTTCAGTTAATCAACCTAGCATAGGTTATCTGAATAATTGTCTTTCAGAAGCTATCATAGTTAGCTTCTTGGTTATCTAACATTTTAGTTTGTTGATTAGTTTTGGGTTTTGTTTTACATGTGTTTTGTTGTAGTTTAGACACTTTTTGTAAGCATTATGCATTTGTGTCATTGCTTAGAATGAGAAAAACATTCATGTCAGTTGACTTACATAAGAATTGGGTTTCTATTGTATTTTTATGTTGGATGATGTGTTTTTTTCTTTTTTAATTCTTTTAAGCAGATCTACAAACCACATATTTAGGTGCTAAGCATTGGAAAAACTCAGCGTTTGCCATTTAAATTTGATTGAATTTTCACATTTCAGAGGATTTGACATTATTAATTGCAGTGTTCCTTATACACACATCCCTTTTTATTTCTGAAGAATTAATTAGAGTTATGTAAATTATTTGAACTTTTTCTGTCAGTTGTCACAGTAGCAGGACTGTGATTACATTTGAGTATGAAAGGTAATTAAAGGAAAGGTCTAAAAATTACCTTAACAATTTTATTACTCTTTGGTGTTAAGTTTGGAAATCAAAGCCTTTGATTTTTATGGAAAGAGAACTAATTTTATATTGCTGATATTTCAATGTTGGTGTCGATGCTAATCTGCCTATCACAATATACCTATAATTTATTTTGCTATTGCTGCATAACGAGTAATTTATAACTCAGTGTTAAGTATTTGTATGCAAGTTTGTAGCTCTCCTTCATTTTGCAGGTGTGTGAGACGGTTCAATTCCCCAGGGGGGTGAAGCAGGGAGGTGTGAGATTTCATTAAACTACTCAGTATGGCACATGATTAAAAATTTATAGATTATTAAATTTTAGAAGTTTTCATTTAATATTTTTAGACCACTGTTAACTATAGGTAACTGAAACCATGGAAAGTAAAACCTCACATAAGCAGGGACTAATGTAACCATTTTTATTGTTCCATTTGAAATCTTCTGTTGTTTCTGTTTTTATCATTATTTTTTAGAGTTATAGTTGATCCTGTGAATCTGCAGGGGATTAATTCTGGTCCTCCCAAATATACTAAAACCTGTGAATACTCAATTCTTTGTATAAGATGGCCTAGTACAAACAGCCCACCGTAACTACCACGGATTTTGCATCCCTGGGGTCAGTTAGTGGCAGATTGAAACCCAGATGTGGAAGGTGAACTGCACATATTTTCCATGGTTGGTTGAATCCATGGATGTAGAATCTATGGATATGGAGGTCAAACTGTGTTTTGTTAGTGGTTGTTCTAGGGATTATAGTATGCATCTTAACTCATCACAGTATGCTTCAGAATAATATTCATTTAATTCTGATAAATACAGAAACTTTCCTCTAATAAATCTTTCCCTTTACCATGTTTTGTACTGTTGATGTCAGATGTGTTGTAAAAGGCAAAAGATTTATGTGATCTGAAGAGAAATCAGATTATTGATGTCAGATATGTTGTATTTATTTGTTATAAACCCAGTAATTATTGTAATTATTGCCTACACATTTTTTTTTAAATCTGAGAGACAGAGTCTATCTCTGTAGTTTAGGCTGAACTGCAGTAATGCAGTAGTGCAGTGTTTACTATATTCTCGAATTCCTTAACTCAAGCAATCCTCCTGCCTCAGCCTCTTGAGCAACTAGGACTGCAGATATGCACCAGCACACTGGCTAATTTTTCTATTTTCTATAGAGACGGAGTCTTGGTCTTGCTCATGCTGGTCTTGAACTCCTGGCTTCAAGCTATCCTCCCGTCTTGGCTTCCTAGGATGCTAAGATTATAGGTAAGAAAAGGGAGAAAAAAGGAAGGAAAAGATAAGGGAAAATATAGTGGCCAAAACTTCTTAAGATAACATACAAATGCAAGGACATCAGTGAACTCTAAGATAACTACAAAGAGAGGTATACATGGGTATAATGCAAACTACTGAAAGAGAAAAATCTTAACAGCAGCCAAAAAAAGTGTCTCTTTACATACAAGGAAATGTGTAAGATTAAAAATTGACAATCAAAAACAATAAAGGCCAGAAAGTAGTGGGATAACATATTCTATGTGGTGAAAGCAAATACAAAACTATCAAAGAATTCTATACCCAGCAAACTTATTCTTTAAAAATGAGGATGAAATAAAGACATGGTGAACTCATTGCTAGTAGACCAATCTTTTTAAAATTTTCACTGGCTTTTATTTGAGATTCTAGAATTGGGCAACAGATGATTCTAGGCCATTAAATGAGTGTTCCCCTCGTAGATCAATCTTAAAAGAAATCCTAAAGGAAGTAGTTCAGGCTAAATGGTGCACACACCAGAACACAACTCAAATTCAGAGAAAAACATGAAGAGGGCCACATACAGTAAAATATGGATAAATATAAAAACTTCTATAAAGGGCGGTGCCTGTGGCTCAGTGAGTAGGGCACCGGTCCCATATGCCGGAGGTGGCGGGTTCAAACCCAGCCCCGGCCAAAAACCACAAAAAAAAAAAAAAAAACTTCTATAAAAATTTATTTCAGTACTTCTCTTAACATTTAAGAGCCACTATGACTGGCCTGTTGCCTATATGTGTACATTTTATTGTCTTTTATAAAAGTTAAGAGAAGTATGCCTCTTTGTAGTTATCTTAGAGTTCACTGTTGTCCTTGGATTTGTATGTTATCTTAAGAAGTTTGGCCACTATACCTTCCCTTATCTTTTCTTTCCTTTTTTCTCCCTTTTCTTGTCTGATTCACTCATCAGATGTATTTTTATATACTTGATTTTACATTACAGATCACTAGGCTTTGCTCACTTGTTTTTTTAACTTTTTTCTATTCTTTAAATTGAATAATTTACAGTTTCTCTATTTTCAATTTCAATATTTCTTTTGTCTGTTATTTCAAATCTGCTCTTGAGTGCTTCTAGAGCACTCAAGTTTTTATTTTAGTTACTGTGCTTTTAAATTAGAATACTCCCATTTTTCGCTTTTTTATAATTTTCATTTTTTAATTAATGTTCTACCTTTTTTGAATTATTGTCTTCTTGTTTTCCCTTAATTTTAAAACATAGCATCTTTTGGTTCCTTGACCAATTTATAATTGTTGCTTTTAAATCTTTGTTAAATCCAATATCTGACAAAATGAGCGATAGTTGCTATTGAGTGCCTTTTTAAAAAGTTGTATTGATTATTGCTTTTTATTCTTTGTATGTCTGGTGTGTGCATGTGTATGTGTGTGTCTTTTAATACTGGAAATTTTAGCTAATATCTTGTAGCAAGTGTGGTATTGATCCACCATAGGAAAAAAACCTTTTCCCTTGCTTTCATGCTGTATCAATCAGAACAGAAGATGTCTGTGCCAAATTTGTGACTTCTTTAACCACACATACCAAGTAAGCAGTCAGTTCTGCAGGGACACCTACCTAATGTCCTCTAAGTCAGTTCACTTCTAACACTATCTACCTAGAGATAGCATCACATCACACTTGTTGAGGGCTGAGTCCCACTAGACTACACCCCACTTCCAGTGCCAATCACAGGCTCTGGGTTATTTTACCAGTGCTTCTGATGGACTGGCTATAAATTATTGTTCCCATAGCCCCTCCTTGGGTTCAATTAATTTGCTAGAGTTGGTCACGGAACTCAGAGACAACTATTTACTCGTCTTTTACAAAGGGTTTTTTAAAGGCCACAGATGAAGAGGTATATTAGGACTAGGTATAGGAAAAGGGGTATGGATCTTCTATGCCCTCCCAGTCTCTAGGAAAGTTATCTGAAAACTCTCCAAACCCATTCATTTTGGGTTTCAATAGAAGCTTCATTATGTAATCATGATTGATTAAACCATTCACCATTGGTAATTTTGATACCCTTTTCTCTCCCTGGAGGTTGGAGGTGGGGCTGAAAGTCATAAACCAGTAATCATGCCTTTCTTGGCCTTTCCAGTCACTAGCTCCTGTCCTGAAGCTGGGGGGAGGGGAGCAGCAGTTAACTTATTAGCATACAAAAAGATACCACTTTGGAGATTCTGGGCATTTTAGCAGTTGTATGCCAGGAAGAGGGTGGGGGACAAAGACCAAATATATATTTCCTGCTGTCACATACCCCATTTGAAATGTTATCATTGTTATTGTTATGTGAAGTCTGTTATTTCTCAAAATGTGAATGTGGGGCTGCTTATCTCTTCTCATTTTTTTTTTTTTTATTTAAAAGCAAGAGGGCTATCCCTTTATCTGCATTGCCTACTGTTAAGTCAAAGTTTGGTTAGAAGTTGTGCTCAAACCTTTTTAGGTGGTAATTTATTGTTGATGAATTTCTTTGTGGGCTAGGGAACATTCCATGTTCTGACTGTTTCCTTGTCTTTTGGGAAGTCATGTGTCTCTCCTGTGTATATATAGGCACTGTGAGTGATTTATGCCCAATTCAGTCTCTGGTGCACATGTACGTAGGCTTTGGTCAAGCTTAGGGTATGGGAAGACCTCAGGAGTTTGAAGTTGCTCTGAGCTAGGGTGATGCCAGGGCACTCTAGCCTAGGGCAACAGAGTGACACTCTATCTCAAAAAAACAAACAAACAAAAAAAAAGAAACAAACCCTTGAGTGGTTTTATACCTTACTTACTTACAGTAGAAGCTAAACAGATTTGTAGTGGTCATTATGGCTTTCTCTGTACCTGTCAGCCCCCGCTTCATTTTTCTGCTCTCATACTAGTTTCATTGCAGTTCCCTTAATGTACCAAGAACATTTCTGTGCCAGTCCCTTACAGTAACTCTTTGCACTGTCTGGGATGCTTTTCCTTTAGATTCACATACACATGACCTCAGTACTTTGAGCCTGTCTTAAAATGTTACCTTCCCTTCCCACCTTATTATCACGAATTGCAATTTCCTAACCAACACTTACTTTTACATATTCCTAGTAACACTATAGGTGTTCTTTGACTTAGCATTTTAAGTGAAAAATATAAGTCGAAAGTGCATTTTTAACTTAAAAGTATTTTCAAGTTACAATAGATCATCTGGACGTAACCTCAACGTGATGGGAGCATTCTAAGTGCGTACTGCTTTAGTGCCTTTGTAAAGTTGAAAAATTATAAATCAAATAATTTTAAGTTGGGGACTATCTGTACTTAATTTCCCCCCCAACCACTTTATATCATCTGATGTATACTGACTTTATTATTATCTGTCTATTGAATTCTAATATAAGCTTCACTGACTTTGTTTTGTTTTCTCTATCTCCAGGGACATAACTGTGCCTCCTATAGAATAGGCAATTATGAAACATTTATTACATGACTGAACGGGCACAGGCTTTTCATTCTAGGTAGAATAGTCAGTGGAAAGACAATGTTTCAGACGTGGCCTATTTATATTTTATGTATATATTCAGTATGACATAATTATAATTAGGCAAATACAACATTACATGTATATGCATAATGTGTTTTCAAGTAGGAGTTGATGTTGGCTTAATTTTGCTTGCAGAAGTCTAGAAATGTTTCACTGAGGATGAGATCTTTGAGCTAGGCAAAGGAGGACTAGAAATATTCTGGGAGCTAAAGAAAGATGGGGGAAGAATTGTGAAATTGCTCATGTCCAGGAAAATCAGAAGAGAAAACTAATAAGATAATGGCTCTATTATGATGGAAAAAAGTCTATTGGGAAAATCCTTCAACTATTGGTATAATAGACAAGTTTTGACCTCTTGAAAGAAAACAAACTAGGAACATGTGATGAACATGAGTATATGAAGATATCTGGAGTCTACTTTGGTACTGTGAAAGGCTTTGAATCTTTGTACACCTAGTGGAGCACAGGGCGGTGCCTGTGGCTCAAGGAGTAGGGCGCCGGTCCCATATGCCGGAGGTGGTGGGTTTAAACCCAGCCCCGGCCAAAAACCACAAAAAAAAAAAAAATCCCAACCTAGTGGAGCACAGATTGTCACCTATTTTCCCACATTGCATTCTTTATTGATTTTACTAGGTTGATTACAGATGGATGGGGAGAGAATAAATTGGTAAAATCTTTAATTTGGAGCAGAGAACAGGAGGAACTCCAAAGGTGGTATTCTGGAAAATTTATATATAAATGCAAATGTTTCATTTGCAAAGTCCTTTGTAGTTTAAAAACTAAGAATTTGTGTACATGTAAGAATTTGTGTACATGTCTAACTTGATTGTTCATTTGAACCTTATCAAAACTATGTGAAGCAAGAATATTAGATGATAATAAATACATTTTATAGATTAAAAATGTGAAGTTCAAAAATGCTTTAGAATTTGTCTTGTGTGTTTCTTATGTTAAGCAAGGAACCGTGAATCTGCAGTTAGGTCTTCTGATTCTCAAGTATAAGAGAAAGGAGACAAAAATCTAATTTCAAAAGCAAAAGTGGAAAGAATAAATAAATGAAGAGTGCTGAAAAGTGGGATTCCCTCTAGTTACTTTTCAGTGAAGACTATTATGAGTAGATTTTTTTTTTTCAATTTTAAAAAAAGTTATACTTAAGGATAGGAGAGGAGCAGAGATACAAAGATAAATATGCTTGGTCTACCTCACTAACCACCTCTACTTCTGAGCTCACTGTCTAGTTCAAGAAACAGACATACAAACAGGTCGTTAACAATATACCATGAGTAATGATTTGAAAAATAATATTAACTTACATTTGTATAAGATTTTTATTATGGCTTAGAGCATGTTAATATTTTTATTTCTGGACACCTCTCTGGCTTTATCTTCCACTATTCCCAATATGTCGTGTTTGCTTTAGCTATCAAAATTACTTTGCTATTATAAGAATTAATCTCTACTTTCAAAACTTTAGTCCTTCATTATCTCTTCCTCAATGCTTTCTTCCCATGCCTGTAATTCTGGGGCTTTGTCATACCACTTGTAACGCTGTCCTTGAATTAAATTCTGTACTATTATACTATAAGGTCTCTCAGGCTTGAGATGGTATCCTTTTTTACTTTTAGGCCTCAGTGCCCAGCTCAGTGCTTGGGAATTAGTAGGTGCTTGATAAAAGTTTATAGGATCAGGTGAGTCGTCTAACTGTAGCTTTACTACATTCCTTTGAGGTTAATTACCACTATTCCTATTTTACACTTAAGTACTCTTTTGTGAAGTTACTTATTTGGAGACTTGCAGTTGGTAAATGTTACGGCTAGGATGCCTTTTATTTGCTGGTTTTCTATTTTATATAGTATGCTGTAGAAGAATATCCAGCCAATTGGAGGTAACAGATTATGCTGGTTTAGTCTAGTCCTTGAATACTTCAGGACCTTAGAGCATGTTAATATTTGAGAACAATGGAGAAAGTGAAAGTGTTTTGGGTTCATTAAAAGTTTGCAGCAGGGTGAATTTTTTCCCACTTAAAATTTAGCTATTTCTAGGCCTCTAATTTAGACTCATTAATGTGTTAACAATTTGGGTTTACTAATCAAATTTGAATTATCAATGATGACATTAACATAGGAAAGCTTTTCCAGTAAGAGGATCAGTGCAGTGATCTTGAAGAAGCTACTTAACCCCACTTACTACCCTTATTATGTCATTTAATGAGAAGGTTGCTTCATCAACATATGTTTAATTCTCATGAGGAAGTTAGCAAATGAAAGAAAAGTTGGGTGATGAGCTTTTTCTCATTTTTTAAAATCATAACAATTAAAAATGTGCACAAAAACACTTTCTGTAAAATATAATGTGATTCTTAACATTTCTAAAAAGTATAGATTTCATGATCCACTATAGTTTTTTATTTTGTTTATTTATTTATTTTTTTTGCAGTTTTTGGCCTGGCCAGGTTTGAACCCTCCACCTCTGGTATATGGGGCTGGCGCTCTTTTCCTTTGAGCCACAGGTGCCACCGCACTATAGTTTCTTAAATGCACTGAATTAATAGTCTTTGGCTTGATGTATCATTTCTGTTTTGTTATAGCTGTGCATAAACTATAATGCAGTAATGCTTATGCAAATTATGTTTCTCAGATAATAGAAGTTATTTTCATTAATGTCATTTTTTATTAAAATTAATTCTATTTTCAGTACTAATTTATTACTAATAGATTCCTACTTCTTTGATGTATCACCACTGTGTTGAACTTAATGAAGTAAAATAAATAATTTTTTCCATAAATTGAATTAGTTTATTTACTTTGATCTTCAAAAACATTTTTTATGTTGGAGGATTGATCCTCTGGAAGGTATTTAAATTATGTACATAATACATGTTTCAGTATGTTATTGAAAAGTTAACACAGTTTCATATAATTTTAAAACAGATTTTATCCTCCCTAATGAAACATTTACTTTTTAGAGTTTTTTTTTTTTTCTTTTAAATAGAAAATAAGCTATACTGATAAAATGTCCTGAAATCACCAGGTGCCTTGGTTACAGTGTTTCCAATGTCATGGCAAGAAAAAGTATGTCTGGTGGGGTTGAAAGGGATTATGTTTGTTTTTTATTGAATTTGAGGTGGTAGGTATAAAAAATGGTATTCCCTTACTTTACGTAACTTTATGCAGCAAATAAGTTTGTTGTATATTTTCATTTATGTAGCTTTTTGAATGATAGCCTTTGATTCCTTTTCTCTATCGTTCAGAAACTTTTTCCTATTTCTGGTTAGTCCAGATCAGACTGTATTTCTAAAGCAAAATGATTTTTCACAGTGCTGGAAGATGGGATCACAATGACAAAAGTTGTAAAGTATCCACTTTTAAGTACATAGAAACAGCAGCTTGCCTGGGACAAGTTGTCCTTGCTTTGTTTTGGTCCTATTTCTTTTATATATTTTTATGTAAAGGGGAGGAAGGAAGATAGAAGGGAGGATGAGAGAAGGATGTACTACAGATAGAGGGATTAAAGAAAAAAGGACAGGAAGTAAGGAAGGGAAGAAAGTAAGTCAGACTCCAAAAGCAGTGCGTGTTGGAAAGAGGAGACCATAACTTGCATTTCCTCATCACTACATGTGAATGGAAATATTTAGTCATTGCTTTTAAATTTCAGTACTCCTCTTGATCCTTAAGGTTCTTGATCTAAATAAGCCTGAAGCCTGAAAGGAAATAGTGGGAACTCAAATACCATGTTTAAGTTGAAGATCACTTTGTATTCTTCTGTCCCTCAGAGTCTTTTTTTAAAAACTCTCACAAATGTGTTGCCACGTGCATCCATCTTAATAGCTTTTCCACTTGGGAAATCTCCATTGTAATTCTCACCTTGACGGAGTCTTCCTCTAAGGTGAAGTTTGTGGTAGAATAGGACTTCGTAAGATTGAGGGTAACTTAAGAAACGTATATTTAGCAATATATTTTTAAAATGCTCATGATAAATTAAGTAACATTCTCACATATAAATTGGTAGCTATTTTTTTTGAGTTATGCGGACATGGGCTATGTTCCCTTTTTGCTACTTAATTGCTGTGTGAGGATGTTAGAAATTACATCTGTAATATCAATTTCCTCACCTGTAAAATGAAGATAGACTTATTTCTTACATGGATTATGTTGAAATAATATAAATGACATATATAATAGAAGTAACAAAAGTGTCTAGCACATAGTAGGTGTATGTGTTGTTTCTTACCTAGTTTGTTTTCTTCCCTCTCAATTATCTTTGTACAACTGTTCTGCCAGAACTTGGCAGAAGCTATTAAATATTCTTATGTAGTTAATAGTAATTCATTGTTTAATTTTTTAAAAGTAGGGGTCAAAGATATGATCTGTATAATAAAAGACCTAAATATTAATAGAAATGGATGAACTTAATAATTTTAATATGCTTGTTTCTAAAATGATTTATTATGATTACCACTCAATCAACAATGCTACTAGAAAGCTGTTAGTAGCTTGAGTTTTTCTAAATGTGTTAATTTCTTTTTAAGGCACAAGTGACTTTTGATAGGAACAAATTGAGTGTGCAATGACCATGTGGCATCTTTGGCCATGATTATTTAAGGTAAACCACAACTAATTCATAAAGTGCTGTGGACCTTTTAATACCTACCAGAAGTGGGCAGGCTGTCAACTTGGAAGTTTCCGTGTGAAATATTCTTTCACTTGGCCCCTGAAAAACTCTCCTGTAGTACTCTGCATAGAACTTAGTTTATTTACTGAGAAGAAGGAATGGTTGAGTCAACTCAGAGGAGATAAATCTGTGGTAGGTGTTACAGGGCTGATTTTTAAACCACGCAACATCTCCCTCTTCTAGTTTATTTTATCTGCTAATTTGTAAATGTTATTGATGAAAGTAGGATTGCTCATTTAGAGATATTTTAGACTTCTTTTCCATGAAGAACAGTGCTTTTGTTAAGAATAGCGAATTAGATTTATCACTGAGCAACTGAGTTCAAAGCTTTTAGATGGAGATTAAGTTCTTTAATCTGCATTAAATTACAAGAAAAATAAAAATCCGGTGTTTAAAGGTTAATTTACAATGTTCAGTTGTAACATCCAATGTTACCTTCCGTTTGATTAACAGAAATGAACCTGTCATCTCCAACATCAGTTTTGAACAACATTACATTGCTGGGGATCAGTGTAAACAACATATAGGTTCCAACCATGGCCCAGACTAGGCACCAGAGGAAGTTCCTATGCACTGTTAACTTAAAATGGGCACATATCCCGGTGCAAATATGATACTTCTTTACTAATCAGGATGGAGTCTTATCCTGCAATGAGAATTACATTTTGGGCTTTTCACCACATCATTGCTGTTTTCTATGTAGTCAAAAATAGATATAAGAGTAAACCAACCCCAAAAGTCAATTACAGGGTTTTATAGTGATGTACTGTGAAAAATTTGGTTATGTTTTTCATTATACAGAATGTTCTTTCCAAAGACAAACAGAAAAAGCACATATGTTTGATTTTAAAAATAACTGTACTTAGCTCTTTAAACTGCCAGAGACATTTGGATACTTTTAAGTGATCATCATTATAATTATATGATAAACCTTCTATCTAAAGCGAGGCTGTGTTTGTAATTATTTTTCAATTGTCTCCTCTCACACTTTTAAAAACAATTTTAAGAAATGAGGTAGCACCATAGATATTTGGAAGGGATTTCTAGTGCGCAATTGGATGATCTGGTAAACTCACCTTACTTTCTATCTCTTTTCAAGAAACAAATTCTAAAGTACACTTTAAGAGCATACACTTATTTAGAAGTATTAAGTCATAAAATGTATGGAAAATAAAAATGGTTATCTTTTATGAATTAATATTTAAAATGTGATTTATGAAATCCAATTGTTAGTATAATTGATAGGATAATATAAAATTGTAATTAAAATTGTTTTAAATTAAAAAGGTTTACATTTTTTTTTGAGACAGTCTCACTTTGTCACCCTCTGTAGAATTCTGTGGCATCACAGCTCACAGTAACCTCAAACTCTTGGGCTTAAGTGATTCTCTTGCCTCACCTTCCCAAGTAGCTGGGACTACAGGTGCCCGCCACAACACCTGGCTGATTTTTTAGAGAGGAGGTCTTGCTCCGCCTCTGGCTCTGGCTGGTCTCGAACTCATGAGCTCAGGCGATCTACCTGCCTCGGCCTTCCAGAGTGCTAGGATTATAGGCATGAACCAATGCTGCTGACCTTTAAAACTTTACATTTTTAAAGAAAGTTTATCTAAGCCCCCAAAACTTTAAAGTGAATGAAAATTTCTGTTACAAGGATATTTTATTGGAAGAGAAATTTTAAGCCTTGTAATTTAAAAATTTTTTATTAATGGCTATTTCCTATTTTTCAGCTTTAAACTTTGTGTTTTTGAAAATTAGAAAATATGGAAAGTTAGAAAAAAATAAATGTTTAATGTTTTGCTCATATAGTGAAGACTTAATATTCCAGAGGCAGAATTCAGCCTAATGTAAATTTGGTTTCTTTGCTTTATTCAAATTATTGCTTTCTTTGTTGTGAAGTCTTTAGTTGACTAATATTATAATTATTCATTTACTTATAGTTATGCAAAAAACAGTAGCACAATAGAAGCTGAACTCTTTTTTAAAATCAGGAAACTTCTCTTATTTCCAAGATGGTGTAAACAAGAAAAACAAAAGTTCTGTTTGTTTCTGTATTATCTCTAGCAGACTAGTAGACATTTGATTTGACTGACCAAGAGCCATTCTTACCTTCTTTCTTTAGGGAAGAGCTCTGATTTGGCTTAGAAATATTGGATAACACAAGCCTATTGTGGTTTCTATGGTTTGAATGTTTGTCCCCTATAAAACTTGAATTGCCATTATAGTAGTATTAAGAGGTCGGACCTTTAAGAGGTAGTTATTCCATGATAGGTCCACATCCTAGAACCCAAAATTTCATCAATGGATGAATGAATAAACAAAATATGGTATATCCATACAACAGAATGTTATTCTGCCACAAAAAGGATTTAAGTACTGATACATGCAGCAACATGGATGAACCTAGAAAACATTATGGTAACATTATGAAAAAGCCAGTCAAAAAAGACCACCCACTGTATCATTTCACTAACATGAAAGTTTAGAGTAGGAAAATTTAGAGACAACAGATGAATGGTTGCCTAGGGTGGTGGTGGAGATACAGAAAAATTAATGGTGGGAGGGTGAGGGATGGAGATTGATGTGTCATTCCAAGATTATGTGTCACTCCAAGATTCATTCACACATTGTGGTATTAAGAGGTGGAGCCTTTAGAAGATGATTTGTTTATGAAGAGCACTGCCCTTATGAATGGGATTCATGCCCTTTTAAAAGAGGCTTGAGAAGGAGCCTTTTACTCCTTCCTTCATGTGAGGAAACACAGAAGTTACTATCTATGGTGAACAGCCCCTCACCAGATACTCAATCTGCTGGTGCCTTGGTTTTGGATTTCCCAGCTTCCAGAACTGTGAGAAATTAGTTTTTGTTGTTTTAAATTGCTCTGTATATGGTATTTTGTCATGGCAACCTGGACAGACAGTGATAGGATAAAGGATATCAGGTTTCTTTTCTGTGTGTGTCATAAAAGTATTCTAAAGTTGACTGTGGTGATGATTTTACATGTCTGTGAATGTACTAAAAGCCATTGAGTTATATACTTCAAATGGGTGAATTATATGGCATGTGAATTATGGCTCAATAAAGCTGTTAAAAATGGTGCTAATTTTAGTATCTAACCTCATAAGCTAGGTTGTAAAAAATAAATTAATGAACATGAAGTTTTTAAAATAGTGTTTGGTGTAGAGTAGGCACTCAAATAATGACAAGTAAGGTAAGAATTAATTATAGCCTTGAGAGGAGCTAATCAGAAAAGAAGACAATACAATAGATCTCCATTTATTGGGGGAATATGTTGCAAGAACCCTACTGTATGCCTGAAACCACAGAGAGTACTAAATCCTATATATATTATGTTTTTTCCTATATAGATATACCTATCATTAAGTTTAATAAGTGAGGCACAGTAAGAGTTTAACAGCGTAACTAGTAATAAAATAGAGCAAGTATAACAGTGTGCCAGCATCACTGCTCTTGTGCTTTGGGACCATTATTAAGTAAAGTAAGGGTACGTGAACCGAAGCATTACAGTACTGCAGCAGTCAATCTGATAACTAGAACTGCTGCTAAGTGACTGACAAACAAATGGGTAGCCTATACACTGCCAATCTACTGGACAAAGGGATGAGCCTGAGGGTAATGGAGGGGGTCAGTATGAGATTTCCTTATGTTCTTGAGAATGGGACATAATTTAACACTTAACAAATATTGTTTATTTTTGGAATTTTCCATTTAGTATTTTTGGACTACATTTGACCACAGGTAACTGAAACTGTGGAAACTGAAATCATATATAATGGAGGATGTAGAAGGAAGGTCCTAGAGTAGAAAATGGCTACATTTCCTTTCTTGGACCCGCTTATGTGATACAGTATGGGATGTGATTCAGGTCTTTCTGTTCGTTGGAGTAAAAGGCATTTTACCCGATACAACAGCTTTCTTTTGTAATCTTATTCTTTATAAAGCATTAATGCTGTTATTGAACTTTTATACTTGTGATCTTTGGCCTTTCTATTATATACATGAATGTGTTTAATTTTATTTTTGTCTTTTTATTATTTTTGAAGATGGTGTCTTGCCCTGTCACCTAAGGCTGTAGTGCATTGGTGTGATCATAGCTCACTGCAGGCTCACACTTGTGGGTTCCAGCGATCTTCCCTCTATAGCCACCAAGTAGCTGGAACTGTAACTACAAGCCACCATGCCCAGCTGATATTTAAAAAAATTTTTTTAGAGAGAAGATCTTATTATGGTGCTCATGCTGGTCTCTAGCTCTTGGCCTCAAGCATTCTTCCTGCCTCATCTTCACAAGTGACTGGTATTACAGGAATGAGCTACTGCTCCTGGTTATTTGTTTATTTTTAGTGTGTATCTTACCACTGATTTAACACTTCTTTGAGGGTGTGGTCTATGTTTTACGTTTTAATGTCTTTATCTTGCTGAGCACAGGTCTGAGCTTGCTAATAGTAAGTGGGTAATTATTGTCACTGTTTGACATTTTGTTAGCCTCATCTAAAATTTGCTAATTTTCTTAGTTTCTGTCTTATGCTTGTCAACGCTTCTCGTTTTGCAGGTTTAATACAACCTGGGTATCAATTTCAGTTTTGATTGAAGTAGAAATATATTTAAAATGCTAGTAGCTAGTAGCCAAAATAGCTCATTGCTATTGTTGTAATGTATACTTATTTAAAGATGTCAACTATTTAAAAAGATAGAAAGTACCAGTAAACACATTTCAAAATGCTTATTTGTTGTTTGATGTATATTGCACCGGATATTGACGTTGATATTGATGTAAATGTGTGTTAATGTATACATACATAAGTATATATAAGTAAATATATATATATTTCTGTTCTGGTGCTTACATTTGATTGTGATATTGATGTAGATACATATGTGTGTGTATGTATGTTTATGTGTGTATTACTCTTCTGTTGCTTACATTCTTTATTGTGATACTGATGTGTGTATATACAGAGGGTGCCAAAATGTATCCACATTTTAAGAAAGGAAAAAGCATTAAATTTGTCATACTCAAGTCACATTTGACTTCTGCAATTATAAGAAATGCTCAGTGTGAATTCATTTTTCGTTATTGGCATAAACTATTACAATTTTAATATAGTTTTTTCTTTTCTTAAAATGTGTATACATTTTTTGGTACACTCTGTATATAAAATGTGTGTATGTATACAGTAGAATCTCTAAGTTGACTACCCAAGGGACTGTAACAAACTGGTCAACATATAGCGGTGGTCAACATACGGAAATGGGCCTATTCTACTGATATGTAGATGTGATACATGTCTACTCTATGAAATTTAGGTCAATTTAAGGAGGTGGTCAACTGTGGAGGTTCTACTATAATTTTTATTTTATTAAAAAAATTTTGTTTTGAATTTATCTACTGCCTCATCCATCCCCATTTTATCACCAACTCACCATTAAAAGTTAAGGGTGCGTATTGGAGAAAAATATACATATATACACAGTAGAATCTCTATAGTTGACTACCTCCCTGCATTGACCACCTCCTTAAGTTGATCTAATTGTCATAGATTAGCTTGTATCAGATAGGCATGTATCACATTATCAGTATAGTAGGCCTAGTTCCTTATGTTGATTACCTCTGCATGTTGACCAGTTTGAATATGTTTCCCCTGTCCTTACCCTTAACTTTTGATTATGAGTTGGTGATAGAAAGGGGGCAGATGTGGAGGTAGATTAATTAAAACTTAATTTTGTGGGCAGTGTCTGTGGCTCAAAGGAGTAGGGCGCTGGCCCCATATGCCGGAGGTGGCGGGTTCAAACCCAGCCCCGGCTAAAAACTGCAAAAAAAAAAAAAGGTTTTCTGAGAATGCATTTCAAACTGCCCAGTAGTGTTTAGTCATTGGAAGATTATTGCTGGCTATACAATACGTTTTGACTTCTAAATCTATACCTATGTGCCAAAACAGACTATTTCTTTGTGAATTAGCTGCTGTTCTTTGCATGTTTAAAAGTATTGGAACTCATATATTAAGGGAAGGAACTCTTTACATGTTAAGGAAGGCCTTTAAAACTTTGTTTTGTATATTATAAAAATTTTAATTTTTAATTTTAAATAATAAACGTTTATGATATTTTTTAATCAGGAGTTAAAAAATCTTTGTGTCACAAGTGACAGTCTTATTTGTGGTTTTCCAGCTTTAGTGTCAGGTTAGTATTCTTTGGTAGGGTTAATATTAAGTCACCTTCTTATAGCTGCTATAAATAGCTTAGTAAAGATATTAGGCTTACATATTATACTATTAGTTTTCCTTATTGCTTATATAGGGTAATGAGATAGAGGCCTGGTTATTTTTGTGGGGTATCCCTCAATGATAACATTCACTATAGATGAAAATTCTCCAAAGATGAAGCTTTTATTCTTCTGGCTAAGGTTAAGCCTGGTTATGAATATTTTGGTAGCTGAGCAGAAGGGGGTTGGGGTGAGACTTCAGGGTGTTTTCTCAGTATGATATGTCACTTCCTTCAAATGTTTGTTGTTCACAAACACAGAATTTCTGAGGTGTAATGGCCCTAAAGATGCAAACTTCAGTCTTTTGCAAGAGCTTTTAAAGGGATAATGGCATGGCCTGAATGAGGGTGGAAAAGGGACTTGGGGTTGTAATTGCTCCTTATTTGAATTTAAATGTGTTCTGGTTTTCAGTTCCACCATGTATACCTGTCTTCATTTCCCAAACTTTGTCAGGATTCTGTAGGGCAAAACATTTGATGCAGGGGTCCTCAAACTACGGCCCGTGGGCCACATGAGGCCATGTGATTGTATTTTTTCCCGTTTTGTTTTTTTACTTCAAAATAAGATATGTGCAGTGTCCATAGGAATTTGTTCATAGTTTTTTTTTTTTTAAACTATAGTCTGGCCCTCCGACAGTCTGAGGGACAGTGAACTGGCCCCCTGTTTAAAAGGTTTGAGGAGCCCTGATTTGATGTTTGTTGTCCCCCACACCCCCAAGCTTAGGTTTCCACTTTAGTGAATCTACTTTCTAGTTGCAAAAATTATTAATATTTTTTGTCTGCTGTTCTCTTCTTTCTCTTTTCCTTATCCATTTTGTATTCCTTTGGTGTTTTTACTAAAGTGAAAGACCAGTATTTTTACCTTTTTCTTCTTAGGATACAGCAGAGGTAAATATCCATTTAATTAGATATACCATGTTCTTCAAGCATGTGATGTTTGCTTATAGTTTTATCTACATGATAGATAATTGGTAATACAGAGAAACTGTAAGCAAAGTAGAAGAACAAAAAAAAGTAAAGATATATTATCTCTAAAGAATGAAATAAAGTCAGAAAGCAAGGAAAGATTAATATACAAATGTTAGTAAACAAACTATTTGTTTAAAATATTCTTATACCTGGCAAATAAGAACTATTGTTGTTCAATTCCTTTTTTGTTGCTATAGAAGATTCGACAGGATATTGCATGGTTTCTAGGTAGTAAATACTTTAGGAGTTGAATTGCTAGATCAAATGATAAGTATATACTGAATTTTATTAGGTACTACCAAATTATTTTCTAAGGTGGCTTTTGCATTTTGTCAACTTTCATAATGTATGAAAGTTCAGTTCTTCTGCATCTCCATTGGCATGTGGCATTGCTAGTTTTTTTTTTTTTAAATTTAGCCATTCTAATACATGTGAACTGATATCTTCTTATGATTTTATTTTGCTATTACTATACTTAGTAATTATTTCCCTAATTACAATGATGTTGAGAATCTCTTTATGTGCTTATTTGCTTATATAGACCTTCACAGGTGTCTGTTTAACATTTTTCCTGTTATTTCCTGATTTTTTTTCTTATTTTTTTTGACTTTGAGGGCTTGAGGGCTTTTTATACACCCTGGATACCAGGACTTTAGATATCAGGTCTTTTGTCTGATATGTAATTTGAAAATATTTTCTCTTAGTCTAAAGCATATCTTTTCATTTGTTTAGCAACATCTTTGTCATTGCAAAAGCTTTTAATTTTTATAAAGTCCAGTGTATCAGTTTTACTTTTCTGTATCATGATTTTGGTATTGGATCTGAGAACTCCTGGCATAAGTAAATGTCACAATGCCATTTTCCTCTGCATTCTTTTTTTAAATTTCATATTAATATGAGGGCACAGATTATAAGGTCACATTGTTTGCATTTGTTAGGTAGAGTCCAAGTTGTAGTTGTGCCTTTTACCCAGGAGGAGTGCCATTTATCCCTACATTGTGCCTGCTATGTATGAGTACACCATTCTCTAAGAGTTTAATAGTTTCTTCTTCTTCTTCTTCTTTTTCTTTTTTTACATTTAAGTCTGTAATTCATATGAATTGCTGTTGTTAAATTATTTAGTATAGGTCAAGAGTCATTTTTTTCCTGCAATGGATATCTATTCTAGCACTATTTGTTGACAGTATTACGTCTGTCGTTTCTCCATTGACTTGCCTTTGCATCTTTGTGAACAATCATTTGGGCTTATTTCTGTATGCTCTTTTCTGTTCCATTGATCTTTGAGTCTAACCTTTGCCCATTACCACAGTCTTGATTACAGTAGCTTTGTAATATGTAAGAAAATGTTTTCGAGTTTTCTTTTTTTTTTGTAGAGACAGAGTCTCACTGTACCGCCCTCGGGTAGAGTGCCATGGCCTCACACGGCTCACAGCAACCTCTAACTCTCGGGCTTACACGATTCTCTTGCCTCAGCCTCCCGAGTAGCTGGGACTACAGGCGCCCGCCACAACGCCCGTCTGTTTTTTTGTTACAGTTTGGCCGGGGCCGGGTTTGAACCCGCCACCCTCGGCATATGGGGCCGGCGCCCTACTCACTGAGCCACAGGCGCCACCCTGTTCTTCTTTTTTAATTGTTTTTGATATTCTAATTTTCTTGTCTTTCTGTATGAAATTTAGAATTGGCTATGTCTACAAAGTATTGCTGAGATTTTGATTGAGATTACCTTAAATCTGTAGATCAATTTGAGGGAAATTGTCAACTGTACTAAATTTTTGAATCTGTGAACATAGTATGGTCTCTTTTTTAAAGTTCATTTGATTTCTTTCATTAGAATTTTGTAATAAACAATGTATAAATTTTTTACAAATTTTCTTAGATTTATTCCTTGTGTTTTTTTTGAAAGCTTGAAAGCTATTTTTCATAAATGGTCCAATTAAAAAGTTTTAGTTTCCAATCGTTAAATGCTGGTATATAGAAACTGATTGATACTTGTAAGATGAGCTTGTATCCTGCAACTTTGCTAACCTCACAAATTAGTTTTGGGAACTTTTATAGAAATCTTGGTATTTTCTTTGTAGAACATTGTGTCATCTGGTAATAGGCAGTTTTCTTTTTTATAGTTGCATACCTTCTTTTCTTCTTTCACTTTCTCCCTTTTTCTTCCATCTTTAGTTCCATTCCCTCTTCTCCTCTTTTGTATCTTATTGCATTGACTAAGATTTGTTAAGACAATGTTGAATAGGAGTGGTGAGATGAGCTATTACTGCCTTGTTCCCACTTTTACAAAGAAAGCTATGTTTTTTATACAGTAGATGTGCTGTATTTCATTGAAGAATTTCCTTTCCATTTTTAGACTACTCAGTTTTTATCATGGTACAGTTTTAAATTTTGTTAAATTCTTTTTCCATATCATTTGCTAGGACTCTGTAATTTTTTCCCCTTTAGGTGTAAATATGGTATATTACATTGATTAATGTTTAAGTATTGAGCCAGTCTTGCAATCCTGAGATACATCTCATTTGATGAGGGTATATATGTGGGATATTATTCTTTTATATGTTGCTGGACTTTATTTGCTAATATTTTGCTGCGGATTTTCCTTGGATTTGTATGTGATGCTGATCTGTAATTGTATTTTTTGTACCCTCTTTGTCTGTTTTGGTAAGAAGATAATTCTGTCCCTAAAAATGAATTGGTTAGTATTTCTGCTGTTCTCTTACTGAGATGAAATGGTTTGGATTTAGTATTATTTCTTCCTTATACACATTGGGTAGAGTTCTCTAGTGTAACAACGTGAGGCTGGACTTCTCCTTTTTATTTTTGAAAGATTTTTTTACATACAAATGTATTTTCTTTAATAGATATACAAAGATTATTTCAAGATTTTATGATAACCGATTCAGTGATTCTCATAGCACATTACTCACAGCACGTTACTCATAGTAATTGCCATTACAGCTATGATTTATTACAGAGCAGCAAGGTAAAAAGATTCATGGAGAGTATTAGGGTATTTCAGTGTAGGCTTTAAAAGTTCGTCCTACTGACAGCAGGCAATTTTCTAGCAATGAATTGGAGTAATACTGTGCAATGTTTCTGTCCAGAAAAGCCTGCTTAAAACTTAAGGGTTTTTCATTAAGGGCTAGTCATGTATACACATGGTATCTGCATGACTAGCCATAGCTAGTAAAATTCCTGGCTCCAGAAGAAAAGCAGGTGTGTATAAATAATCATGGTGTTAGTTCAGAAAATCTAGATAAGCTGGTCCATCAGGATTCCATGCCAAAAGTGGTCAAAATAAGTTTGTTCTATGGAGAACATCCTAAATACTAAGTTCTCACATATCAGCTGAAGGGCAGCTCTGTGATCAGGCCCTTCAAAAGATAGCATCAGGCCTGCCATGTTAACTCTTACCTGTAAAATACAGGATTCTTTCAGTTATCTCTACTGAGGCTTGGTAGTTTGTGTCTTTCAAGGAAATGGTCCATTTCTTTTAATTAGTCAAAATTATTGTAGATTTGCTTATAGTATTCCCTTAACATCTGTGGGGTCTATTGTGATAGTTCTTCTTGGATTTTTTGCTTGGACTGACTGTAGGATTATCAGTTTCATTGATCTCTTCAAGGAAATAGTTTTTGGTTTCAGTGATTTTTCTCTACTGTTTTCAACGTCATAAATTTCTGTTGTTATATCGTCTGCTTACTTTAGGTTACTTCTTATCTTTTTTGATTTCTTAAAGCAGGAGTCTTAGATTATTGATATAAAACCTGTCTTCTTTTCTAATATGTGTATTTAATGTTATAAATGTCCCTCTTACCACTGCTTTAAGTATAACTTTCAAATTTTGGTATGTTGTATTTACATTTTCATTTAGTTAAAAATATTTCTTAAATCCTCTTAACATTTTCTTTGATTCATGTATTGCTTAGGGGTATGTTTTAAAGTTTTTGAATATTTGGGGGATTTTCTCTTCTCCTTTATTGATTTCTAGTTAAATTTATTTATGCTCAGAGAATGTACTTTGTAAGATTTTGGTTACTTTATATCTGTTAAGATTTGTTTTGTGAACTTGGATGTGGTTTACCTTGATGGATTTCCATGAGCACTCTAAAGAATGCATATTTTGTTGTAATATAGTGGAATGTTATATAAATGTCTCCTAAGTCAAATTGTTTGATAGTATTGTCAGTTCTGAGATATCCTTGCTATTTTTCTGTGAACTTGTTCTATTAATTATTTGAGAAAAATGTGTTGAACTCTTCGTTTCTAGATATGGATTTTTCCGTTTTTCTTTTCACTTCAATCAGTATTTGCTTTACGTATTCTGAAGCTCTAATGTTAGGTGCCTATACAAATAGCATTATAGTGAAGTATAATGTTCTTCTTTATTTTTTAACAATTTTTCTTATTCTAAACTTTTTTTTACCTGAAAAAATATATTTTTTTATTAAATCATAGCTGTGTACATTAAAGCATTTATAGGGTATAATGTGCTGGTTTTATATACAATTCGAAATACTTTCATAAAACTGGTTAACATAGCCTTCCCTGTACTTTCTTAATTATTTTGTTTGAGCATTTACACTTAGTAAATTTGACATGTACCCTTGTAAAATGCACCATAGGTGTGGTCCCACCAATTACCCTCCCTCAACCCATCCTTCCCCTCTTCACCCCTCCCCTTGCTCTTTCCCCTTCATCTTGGGCTGTAGTTGGGTTATAGCTTTCATATGGAAGTATGTTTGCTTATATATTGGTTTCATAGTAGAGCTGAGTACCTTGGATACTTTTTCCTCCATTCTTGAGATAGTTTACTGAGAAGAATATGTTCCAGCTCCATCCATGTAAACATAAAAGAGGTAAAGTCTCCAGGTGGTGCCTGTGGCTCAAGAAGTAGGGCGCCAGTCCCATATGCCGAAGGTGGTGGGTTCAAACCTAGCCCTGGCCAAAAACTGCAAAAAAGAAAAAAGAGTAAAGACTCCATCCTTTTTAAGGCTGCATAATATTCCATTATATATATATACCACAATTTATTAATCCATTCATGGGTTGATGGACACGCGGGCTTCTTCCATGACTTAGCAATTATGAATTGGGCTGCAATAATCATTCTGGTGCAAATATCTTTGTTATAAAGTGATTTTTGGTCCTCTGGATATATACCTAGTAGAGGAATTGCAGGATGAAACAGCAGGTCATCTATTTTTAGATCCCTAAGTGATCTCCAAACTTCTTTCCAAAAGGAACCTATTAGCTTGCTTTCCCACCAGCAGTGTAGAAGTGTTCCCCTTTCTCTGCATCCATGCCAATATCTGTAGTTTTGGGATTTTGTTACGTGGGCTACTTTTATTGGAGTTAGATGATATCTCAAAGTGGTTTTGATTTGCATTTCTCTAATGATCAAAGATGATGAGCATTTTTTCATATGTCTGTAAACCATGCGCCTGTCTTCTTCAGAGAAGCTTCTGTTCAAGTCTCTTGCCCACAATGAAATGGGATCACTTGTTCTGTTCTTATTAATGAGTTTGAGTTCTCTGTGGATTCTGGTTACCAAACCTTTGTCAGAAGCATAACCTGTAAATATCTTCTCCCATTCTGAGGGCTGTCTGCTTGCTTTACTTACTGTGTTCTTGGCTATACCAGATGCATTTTAGTTTGATCAGATCCCAGTAATGTATTTTTGGTGTTGTTTCAATTGCCCAGGGGAGTCCTCCTCGTAAAATATTCTCCCAAGCCGATTTCTTCAAGTGTTTTCCCTGCACACTCCTAGTATTTTTATAATTCCGTGTCTTAAGTTTAAATCTTTTATCCAGTGAGAATCAATTTTTGTTAATGGTGAAAGGTGGGGTCCAGTTTCAGTCGTCTACAAGTTTGCCACCCAGTTCACCCAGCACCATTTGTTAAATAGGGAGACTTTCCCCCACTGAATGTTTTGGATAGGCTTATCAAATATCAAATGACGATAAGTAGCTGGTTTCATTTCTTGGTTCTCTATTCTGTTCCATACATCTATGTTTTTGTGCCAGTACCATGCTGTTTTAATCACTATTGATTTATAGCATAGTCTAAGGTCTGGTAGCGTGATTCCTCCTGCTTTGTTTTTATTTCTGAGTAATGTCTTGGCTAATCGAGGTTTTTTTCTGATTCCATATAAAATGAAGTATTATTTTTTCCAGGTCTTTAAAGTATGATAGTGGTGCTTTAATAGGGATAGCATTAACATTGTATATTGCTTTGGGTAGTGTGGACATTTTAATAATGTTGATTCTTCCCAACCATGAGCATGGTATGTTTTTCCATTTGTTAACATCTTCAGCTACTTCTTTTCTCAGAGTTTCATAGTTCTCTTTATAGAGAGAGTCCTTTGTTATGTAAACACCCAAACATTTCATCTTGCTTGGCACTACTATAAAAGGAATACAGTCCTTGATCGTTTTTTCAGCTTGACTGTTGTTGGTATATATAAAGGCTACTGATTTGTGAATATGGATTTTGTATCGTGAGACACTGCTGTATTCCTTGATCACGTCTAAGAGTTTTGTAGTTGAGTCCCTAGGGTTTTCCAGGTATACAATCATATCATGTACGAAGAGTGAAAGTTTGATGTCCTCTGACTCTATTCTAAACTCTATTTTGCATATTAATTTAGTCACACCAGGTTTCTTTGATTAGTGTTTGCATGATATGGCTCTTTAAGTTTTTTTAACCTATCTGTATAATTTCAGTTAAAGTAGGCTAAACCTTTCATTCTTATGCCTATATTTTCTTCATTTATACCAATAAATGAAGTTTAACAAAGATGTTTGTGGATTAACCAGGAATTGAGGTTGTTATTGAATTCTTATTTTAGGATGTGGTTGTAATTGAATTGCAGCACCAGACCACAGTGCCCAGGAAAGTAATAAAAAGAATCAGAACATTTCTTCTGGGAACAGTTACCAGGTTGTCTATTCTGAGACTTGGTAATTGGCTCTGGGTAAAGCCCTTTTGGCACTCTTCATTCCCAGGTTCCCTAATCACAATAAGCACTGTCAGGATCACTGACAATTTTATTAACAGGCTAATAACATTGTGGATATTACCTAGATATATGGGAGGCATGGCCTTTGGAGTATACATAAAGGTTGTGTGAAACCCACTGCTTTTATTTTTTCTCTTGGTACTCTGTAATTTTTTTTTTTTTTACATTATCATTAAAATCATATTAGGTCCAGCTCAGAGTGGGGAAGAATACTGTACTTGGCAGACACTAAAGCCTAGATCTGCTCCTATATTTATTCTCTTCCTTCCTCATCTCCATACATTCTGTACAGTTTTGAGGAATTAATTTTTCTAAAAGCATGTACATGATGTATCACAGAAGTACATTGTGATTAATATATTTCTCTGTGTGTTTTTAGAAATAATACTTTAGATTTTCTGATAGAAATCTCAGTACTTGCATAATTGTTTAGGAAGTACTTTCCCTGGTGTTTACTAGGTCAGAGTTTTTATCAAAGCTGTCTATAAATCATTATCCAGTCTTTCTTCAGTTTACTTCATCCTTCCAAATAGCTTTACATAATATTTATATGCCAAAGACAAAGTTCTATGTTTAGTCAGTATCTCTTTTCTGATCTCTGGATTGTTACATTCACCTGCCAAGTTGATATCTTCATTTGGATGTTTAATGGTTTAACTACATCCTTGGATTCTCTTTTCCAAATACTCTTCTTTTTTTATGTTTTTCATCTCAGTTTAATGTCAGATTCCTTAGCATCAGTCTTTCTTTTGTACTCCACATTTACTTGTCAGCAAATCCTCCCACCTGTGTCTTAAAGACACATTTAAATCAGGCTAATACTCCCTAACTCTGGTATCATCTAAATATTTCTACTTTTTAAAAGATTCAGCGAAGGATAATAGAGAAGAGAGCAAGATGGCTTAGGTTACAGTTATATAAAATTCTAGTTGTGTGATCTTTAAGTTTTTAAATCTCTGAATGTCAGTTTCCTTATCTGCAAAATACATCATATGGTTGGCATGAGAATTAAAAATAATTAAATGTTTATAACATTCTTAGAATAGTGATTAATACATGGCATGGTTATGTACATATTTGTTAATTAAAAAAATACTCTTACTGGTGTATATAAAGTCTACTGATTTTTGGACATTGATTTTATACCCTAAGACATTACTGCGTTTTCTAATGACTTCCAGGAGTTTTGTGGTTGAGTCTCTGGGGTTTTCTAGGTGTAAGACCATATCTTCAGCAAAGAGGGAGAGTTTGACCTCTTGTGCCCCTATTTGTATATCCTTCTCAGGCTATATTACCAGTCCACAGTAATCAAAACAGCATGGTATTGGCAAAAAAATAGAGACATAGATTTATGGAACGGAATCGAAAATCAAGAGTTGAAACCAGTCTCTGTCATCTGATCTTTGATAAACTAAACAAAAGCATACAGTGGGGAAAAGAATCCCTATTCAACAAGTGGTGCTGAGAGAACTGGATAACCACATGTAAAAGACTGAAACTGGACCCACACCCTTCAGCCCTTACAAAAATTGACTCAAGATGGATAAGAAATTTAAATCTAAAACATGAAAAGATAAAAATCTTAGGAGAGGTTCTGGGCAAAACTCTTGATGATGCTGGCCTGGGGAAAGATTTTATGACAAAGACTATAGAAGCCATCGCAACAACAAAAATTAACAAATGGGACTTAGGCTGAAAAGCTTCTGCACAGCTAAGGACACAACAAGTAAAGCAATAAGATACCCTTCAGAATGGGAAAAGATATTTGCAGGGTATCAGTCTGACAAAGAGTTTATAACTAGAGTCTACAAATTAACAGAGAACTCAAATTAACAGAAAAAGAGGAAGCAATCCCATGTACCTCTGGGCAAGAGATGTGAACAGAATCTTCTCTGACGAAGACAGAAAATGGCTAACAAACATTTGAAAAAATGCTCATCATCCCTGATCATCCGAGAAATGCAAATCAAAATCACCCTGAGATACCACCTAACCGCACTGAGAATTACCCACGTCACAAAGTCTCAAAGCTGTAGGTGATTGTGGAGAGACGGGAACAGTCTGCTGGTGGGACTGTAAACTAATACAACCTTTTGGAAGAAAGTATGGAGAATCCTCAAAGAACTCAAAGGAGACCTCCCATTGGATCCTGCAATCCCATTACTAGGCATCTACCCAGAAGAAAAAAAAATCATTTTATCATAAGGACATATTGCACATTTGTTTATTGCAGTGCAATTTACAATCGCCAAAATGTGGAAACAACATAAATGCCCACCAATCCAGGAATGGATTAATAAGCTGTGGTATATGTATTTCATGGAATACTGTTCAGCCACTAAAAAGGATGCTGACTTTACATCTTTTGTATTAATTTGGATGGAGTTGAAATACATTCTTCTTAGTAAAGCATCACATGAATGGAGATGCAAGAATTCAATGTACTCAATTCTAATATGAAGGTAATAAATGATCTAATACAAGGGGTAGGGTAAGGGAATGAGTGAGCAGGGAGAGGAGAGGAGGGAGGCATCTACAGGGGTCACAGTGTATGGCACGCCTCTTGGGGGTGGGACAGGATTACAAGAGGGACTTTATCTAATAACCACAGTCAGTATAACCTAATTCTTTGTACCCTCAATGAATCCCCCCAAAACAAAGATTACTCTTATCTCATATGGTCTGTTTTATAAGCAGTAACCATGCTTTATTTTTTAGTGTATGTGCTACTGAAATGAGTACAAACCATGCTTTATTTTTTAAAATACAAACCTTTTAAAAAATCATTTCTTTACTCAAAACATTTTGTGGCTTTCTATCCCAATCAGAGTATGAAAATCTAAGTTCTTACAATCTCCTTCAGTGTCCTACATTATCTGGCCCCTGGTTATCTCTCAGATCTGTCTTCTGCCTTTCTTGTCTATGCTTGTATCACTCAAGCAACACTGGCCTTCTTAATGTTTCTCAAAACATAGCAGTCACATTCCCCTTGATTTGTGTTTTTTCTCCATTTTTAAATTTTATGTCTTTCCACTAGTATGTAAATTCCCTGAGAGCAGGCAAATTTGTATGTCTTTGAATATTATCAAAACTGCTTAAAACAGTAACTGGCACATAACAGAAGTTCATTAAATATTTCCTGAATGATGGAGTGGCTGAATGAATAAAACAAATCCTCTGGGTTTATTCCCTAGACCTGCAGTCTCCAACCCCTGGGTTACAGACCCATCTGTGGCCTGTTAGGTACTAGGCTGCACAGCAGGTGAGCAGCTGGCATGTGAGTGAGCAAAACTTCATCTGTATTTACAACTGTTCCCCTTTGCTCACATCACCCACCTGAGTTCAGCCTCCTGACAGATCAGTGGCATTAGATTCTCATAGGAACACGAACTCAACTGTAACCTACATATGAAGGATCTAGGTTGAATGCTCCTTATGAAAATCTAATGCAAGACATGATTGCGAGAGGGACTTTACCTAACAAATGCAATCAGTGTAACCTGGCTTATTATACCCTCAATGAACCCCCAACAATAAAAACAAACAAACAAAAATCTAATGCCTGATGTTCTAAGGTGAAGCTGAAGCCATGATGATAGTGCTGGGGAACAGCTGCAAATACAGATTATCATTAGCAGAGAGGTTTGTGCAGAAACCATAATACAGGCAGTCCCTGAGTTACATCTGACTTACGTAAAACTTGCACTTATGAATGGAGTCTTTTACAGTAAGACCCCAAGTTATAAATGTCTGACTGACATATGACTCGCACTTAAGAGGCTATTACAGGTAATAGGTGAATGTACCCGTTCCAACTTACATACAAATTCAACTCAAGAACAAACTTAACAAAGCCTATCTTATTCATATCCTAGGAATTGCCTATAAATAATTGCTTGCAGACTTATACCAAAACCATCTCCTACTCCCCCACCTCTTCTGGTCCATGGAGTAATTGTCTTCCTTGAAACATCCATGGTGCCCAAAAGGTTGGGGACTGCTGTTACAGACAGTGCAGTCCAGGAAATCATGAAATTTTTACTCATGTATGTTTGTTTAAAATAGATTTTTAGAATTGGTAGAGGCATTTGAGATCATCACATTTCATTTCTTTCTTTTAAATTAAAGAGAATGAGTAGAGTTAGGAAAAGAACCACATTTTATGACTGTTCTTTTCACCATAACACATTTCTTTCTTGAAATGTGGTAATGGTGGTACTGGAAGCCAAGGTCTCAATATAGTACTTTAGTTTCATAGGAACTATTTTAAATTTGTATTTTTATTTTTATGTACTCATTGAAGTTAAATAAATATTAGGTCTTTAGAAGAGTAAATGCTTTTCATAATTCGGAGAAAATTAAACATAGAATTGGTTGTTTAACTTAGTTGTAAAGTTGTACTCTATTTCCTGTTCTGATCTTAGAGATATGCAAGAAAACTAAAATTGATTGTTATAATATTTTCTTGTCAACTTACCACTTTAAGTCATTGCTCTATGCTTGGTAACAAAAGTTTTCTTTTTGAAAATTTCTTTTGAAATTTCCTGAATGAAAATTGTACATTTTTGTTGAATGTTACATCTTAATCCGTCTTACTCTTAGTTACCATGTTTTGTAATTCAAAGAAGTCACAATGTGAGTACTTCAGTACCATCTATATAGGAAGGTGATTTGGAGCCATTGTACTATATAGATTGACAATTGATGAGAAGCTTAGATTTTGTCCTGATGTGTATTCTTACTGTTTTGTGAAAGGTTCAGATATCTCTTTCATTTGGTCTCATAATGAAATAATGTGTGCTGTAGCAAGGTACATAATGGAGTTCCAGTGTAAATCACTTTATAGTTTAGATTAATAAAAAAAACTATTCATTATTTTGGAAGTTAATGATAGTTTCTTGTAAATGGTTATGTTTCACAAGTTCACTTGGATCAATCAAAGACATAAATGTAAGGGCTAAAACTATGAAACTCTTAGAAGAAAATATAAGGGAAAAACTTCATGACATTTAATTTGGCAGTGATTTCTTGGCGATTATATCAAAAGTACAGGCAAAAGAAAAAATAGAAAATTGAACTTCATCAAAATTAAAAACTTCTGTGCATTGAGAGAGTCCATCAAAAGAGTAGAAAGGTAACCCACAGAATGGGAGAAAATATTTGCAAATTATTTATCTGGTAAGAGGTTAACATCCAGAATATATAGGGAACTCCTAAAACTCAACAACAAAAATAAATAACCCAATCGAAAAATGGGCAAAGTGCTTATATAAACATTTCTCTAATGGAAATATAGAGATGTCAATACGAATATGAAAAGATGTTCAACATCTAGTCCTAAGAAAACTGCAAATCAAAACCACAGTGAGATTCCATTTCACAACCATTAGGAGAGCTATTTAAAAAATAAATAATTTTAGTAAGGATATGGACAAATTAGAACATCTCTGTATAGCTGGTAATAATTTAAAATTACATAGTTGGTGTGGAAAATGATACAGTGGTTCCTCAAAAATTAAACATAGAATTACCCTTATGTGATCCAGCAATTCTGCTTCTGGACACATACCCTGAAGAATTGAAAGTGAGGACTCAAACAGATATTAGTATGCCAGTCTTTGTAGCAGCATTATTTATGGCAGTTAAAAGATAGAAATAGCCCAAATGCCCATTAGTGAATGAATGGATAAACAAAATGTGGTATGCACACACATACACACAATGGAATACTATTCAGTTTTAAAAAGAAATGAGGTGGGGGGAATGGTGGCTCATGCCTGTAATCCTAGCATTGTGGGAGGTCAAGGGGAGTGGAGGCCCAGGCCATGGAGGCTGAGATGGGTGGAGGCAGAGGTGGGTGGATGTGGGTAGATAGCCTGTGCTCAGGAGCAAAGCATGTCGCCATCTCTACTTAAAATAGAAAAACTGACTGGGCATGTGGCAGGCACTGCTCAGGAAGCTGTTGCAAGAGGATCACTTGAGCCCAAGATTTTAAGGTTGCTGTGATCTGTGATGATGCTATGGCACTCTACTCAGGGTGACTGAATTTTTCCCTCTGTCTCAGGAAAATAAAAAAAGAAAAAGGAATGAAATTTTGATACTTGCTACATCATAATTGAATTTTGAAAATATTTGCTACATGAAATAAACCATACCCCAAAGGACAAATATTATATGATTTCCTTTATATGAGGTACCTAGAATAGTTAAATTCAAAGTAACAGAAAATAGATTAGAGGTTACCTTCCATGGTCTGTTTGGGGTTAGGTGAGAGGAGTTGTGAGCTATTCCTTAATGGATATAATTCCATTTTTGGATGATAGAAAAGTTCTGGATATGGACAGTGGTGATGGTTGTGTAATAATGTGAATGTATTTATTGCCGCAGAACTGTAACCTTAAGAATGGTGAAAATAGTAAATTTTACGTTAAATATTTTAACATAAATTTAAAAGATTTACCCAAAGATAAGTTCATTTGTATTTTAGTTGTTTGGAACTCAGAGCAATAGGACTAAATTAGTTAAATTTCCTTGTTACCTAAATAGATATATTTGAAAAAACATGAAATACCTCAAATACTTACATGTATGCAACAGAAAAAATGTAGAAAATGTTTGATTTTATTAATTAAAACATTACCAATCTTGAAAAATATTTTTTTAGGAAATCTCAAATGTTTGAAGTAAACCTCGTTTTACTATGGTAGAATTAGTAGATAATGAAATTGCAGTAATTTAAGGTGCTTTTATAGATATTTAGCATTGATTATATTTATTAAATCAGATTTCAACTCATCATTAATTTGAATCATTAATTCAAATGTATTATAATGTATTATAAAGTATTTATTAAATCAGATTTCAACTCAAATCATAAGGTTAATTCAAAGTATTATATATCTATCTTGAAGAAATTTAAGAGTGAAAAGTTGGGAAATATTGGAAGGGAGTTTAGAATGAACATATTAATTTTAGATGATAGTATGTAAGTAGAAATTTGGTTAACTTGAAAGAGAATTTTAGGTGTGGAACATAGAAGTATAACTGCAGTAGTTAAGAACATAGCAGTAATGTACAGTTAAACTCAACAATTATATACAATTGAATTCTAAACAAAATGATAAAGGTAGGGTGGTAGGCAACAAATCTGGGTAAAATCAAGTGTAGGAATAGTGCAGTAGTGTGCACTAGCACACTTAGTGTGCAATAGCACCACTTTTCAGGAAGGCATGAGCTGTTACTTTGCTGTTTACAATATCATACTCCTATGAGAGCACTGTCTTGTAGGATATAAGAAAAAACTTACTAAAGTCAATTAGGAAAAACTATTATCAGTTTAAAAATGAGTGGTGAAATTACTACTAAGGGTAATTACTACTAAGTATAAATCAGGCATGGCTAATAAGTTTTTATCTCTATATCCAAACTCCATTTGGTTAGTTGGAATATTTGAGGAGAATTGTGGGAGTGTATCTGGGCTTTAGTAGGCAAAAACTCTGTGACTCGTTCATAGTGTCTCCTATGGGTGAATTTCTGTGCCATCCCTGATCTAAATGGTAATCAGTTAAAAATAAAACAGATCTGGGTTGTTAAGATCTGATACAGAGGAAATGTTGGCAGCTGTAGTAATACAAACAAGAATTATTACTCTTTGATAGTCTTGGGATTCAGAATGATATTCATGGGAAAGTTTATAGTTAGAAATCTCATTTCTTTAATAGATACAGGACTATTCAGATTTTCAAAGTTCGTACCATTTTTGGTACTGTATCTTTCAAGGAACTTATTCATTTCCTCTCAGTTGTAGAATTTATTAGCATACATTGTTCATAATATCTCAGTATCATTTTATTTGTAGGATATAGTTAGGTCCTCTCTTCTATTAATGAGATTTTTTTTCTTGGTTAGTCTAACTAGAGATTAATTTTATGATCTTTTTTTATTGTTTGGGAATCATTGAGAGTACAAACTGAGTACACTGGATTCTTGTTTCTCCATTATTGTGATGCTTTACTAAGAAGAATGTATTTCAACTCCATCCAAATTAATACAAAAGATGTAAAGTCACTATCCTTTTTAGTGGCTGAATAGTATTCTATGATATACATATACCACAGCTTATTAATTGTAAATTGTGCTACAATAAACAGTCTAGTGCAAATGTCCTTATGATAAAATGATTTTTTTTTTCTTCTGGGTAGATGCCTAGTAATGGAATGGCAGGATCCAATAGGAGGTCTCATTTGAGTTCTTCCAAAAGGTAGTATTAGTTTACAGTCCCACTAGCAGTGTAAAAGTGTTCCCTTCTCTCCACAATCATCTGCAGCTTTGAGACTTTGTGATGTGGGCAATTCTCAGTGGGGTTAGGGTGATTTTGATTTGCATTTCTCTGATAATTAGGGTGATGAGCTTTTTTTCATATGCTTGTTAGCCATTCGTCTGTCTGTCTTTAGAGAAGATTCTATTCATCTCATTTGCCCATTGATATAAAAGATTGTTGGCTTTTCCTTTGTTGCTTAATTTGAGTTCTCTGTAGATTCTAGTTATCAAGCTTTTGCCGATTTATAATATGCAAATACCTTTTCCCATTCTGATGGTTATTTGCTTTGGTGGTTGTCTCCTTAGCTGTACAGAAGCTATTCAGTTTAATTAAGTCCCATTTGGTTTTTCTTGCTGTTGTTGCAATTGCCACTGGAGTCTTCTTCATAAAGTCTTTCCCCAGGCTGCTACCTTCAAGTGTTTTCCCTACATTTTCTTCGAGGATTTTTATTGAGTCATGCCTTAGATTTAGATCTTTTATCCATCTTGAATCAATTTTAGTGAGTGGAGAAAGGTGCGGGTCCAGTTTCAGTCTCTTACATGTGGTTATCCAGTTCTCCCAGTACCATTTATTCAATAGGGAGTCTTTCCTCCAGTGAGTGTTCTTGTTTGATTTATCAAAGATCAAAGGTGGCTGTAAGATTTTAGTTTCTTCTCAAAGTTTTCTGTTCGATTGCAGATGTTTATGTCTCTATTTTTGTGCCAATACCAAGCTGTTTTGATCACTATGGCCTTGTAGTACAGCCTAAAGTCTGATAGGGTAATGCCTCTAGCCTTGTTTTTATTACTAAGAATTGCCTTAGCTATACGGGTTTTTTTTCTGGTTCCATACAAGATGAAAAATTATTTTAAAAGACCAGGTTTTGGTTTGGTAATGTTTTTTCTTTTTTGGTTTGTTTTCTATTTATTGATTTTCCTTTGAACTTTTTAATTATTTCTTTGCCTTTAAACATATGTGGAGAGTTTTTCACTTTGTGTATTGTGTTTTTAAGCTGTGAAAGTTTTTGTAAGATTCTTTTTTATTGCTTTTATTTTCTTCCTCATTTTAAATTTTTGAACTTGTATATAGTAGCTCTTTTAAAAGCTTTTTATATTATTTTCTTATTTGTGTCATTTCTGCTTCTGTTTATGTTGATGTCTGTTTGTGGGTTTTTTTTCCTGCTTTTGTGCATGTCTAATAAATTATTATTTGGTGCTGGCAATTGTGACTCATGTTCCTGAGTTTCTCGATTTTATCTTCCTTAAAGAATGTTGTATTTTGTTTTTGCAGGCAATTTCATTACTTACAGACAAGCTTGATCTTATTCAGTTTTTTGAAAACTTTGTTAAGATGAATTAGATAGGGTTAGTATAGTCTTCTGCTTTCTGTTGTCTCTATTGAATGACCCAGGTGTTCAAAGATGTCTGCATTGTAAAAGTCTTGTGAAAAAGTGGATTTTTGTCATACATTCTTAATAAGAGACTTGAGACAAACCTCCAGGATACTTTCAGGGTTGCTAAAAAACGTACTGGTTAGCTAACCACCTATTCAGTGATGTGGAATAAGATAGAGGAAGAAAGTCATCAATTCCAACCTATTCACCTCTCTGCATATGTGAAATGGACAGAAAAATTGCCAAGTTTTAATTTTTTCAGAAGTGATAAGCAATTTTATATAGACCATAGCTGGGATAAATATTGATAGTATGACACACTGACTATCTGTATTGATTTGGTGTTGAACTTGGATTCTGAATATTAAGAAATATAAGAAATTCCACAAAATGTGGATTAATTGGGGTAGCTGTGTTTGCATAAGTGTTCTTTTGGCTTTATTATTGAAGTGTTCTTTGGGTTTATTATTGAAGATATAAAAAATTCCTTTTTCTGGCATAGGTTATATATTTTAAAAGTTTAATAATAACTTCAATGGGTGAGGAGTTTTGTGTTCAAAAAGATACATAAGAATATTTTTGCTGTGTCAAAATTTATTGTAGTGATAGATGATAGATACAGTAAGAAATTATGTTACCTTTATTAATGGTTAATAAAATCCATTGGGTGTAGTTAAAATTTAACTCTTGTATTCCTATTTATCCTTTTGTAAAATAATGTAATCTTTTGTAAGTGTCTAAATAAAGATTCATAATTTTTTTGAGATTAATTGATATTAAGATGCTGTACAGTGTGATAGGAGAAAAACTCAATTCAAGTTGTGGGGGCAGGGTACAAGGGCGCGGGGAAAAGGGGAGAGTTTGGCGTGCTCTCACTTAATGGGCACAGGGTAGGAGTATATGACACAGTTTTTGGGTGTGGGACACAACTACCAGAAGGACTCTGTCTAAATATCTAAATATTGTGACCTGTTTGTTTGTACCTTCACATTAACCTGAAATAATAATAATAAAAAAAGATGTGGTATAGTGTGAAACATTACTACTGTTTTTTCAAAAAAAGGTAAACTGTATGTATGTGGTGACAAAATCACCAGTAAGAAACATTCTTTCAGCATGTCATAGTTTGCTCTACTCAAACCCCGAAGTACTATAGATCCTTTAATAATCCCATGGAGAGAATGTCATGCTACTTAGAAAGAGTACTTACTTACATACGAGTAATGACATTTTGAAGTAGACTACACAATGGAAACAGGAAAGTCTCAGAAATAGTGAATGGTAAGGAGGATATTGACTAATTTTTATGACATTTATATTTTATACATCTATATATATTATGTTTGGCTTTCAATGCTGTGAATGAATTTAACTGAAAGATACTGCCTTTGGTTCTTTATGGAATTTTGTTCAAAAAATTTGTTTTTGGTGCATTATCATTATATGTCCTTAATTTAGTAGTTTTATATAACATATATTCACTTCAGCTTTTTAGGCATATTTTATTATGATTTATTGCTATGATTTGCTCTTGATTAGTATTGTTATTATATTTGTAAGATTGTGACTTGTAATTTAACATTATTAGATTAAGGTTGTATAAATGTTTTATATTAAGGAATTTAAAATAACCTAGTAATTTAGAGCTCATGGTGACTTCTTAAATAGAATTATAAGTTCGATTATGAAATATATCTATGATTATTATAGGAAATGTATTCTTGAAATTAGGTTTAAAATATTTGGGGATTTTAGAGCCCCTTTTTTCAGAATTCTCTGTAATTTTACATAGCCTACAACTTATCTTTAATTCATCTGCTATAAGAGGGTGAGCTAAATAGAGAATATAAATATCAAATTAATATTAATACTTTTCTATTATACATTATTTAATAGAAATTAAAGGGGCTTTATAGGGATTATTTGTCTAATTAAGAAAAAAACTTAAGTAATATAATTGATGTTTTAATTCTGGGAATCTGAGTTTTAGATAGGAATTGCAAAGCACATACAAATTTAGTAAGGCATACCTTACTGAACTTTTACAATGCTATATTGTATCATTTCGGTTTTTTCCTTTTAATATTAAAGTCTTTATTTTGAGACAGTTGCAGGTTCAAATGCAGTTGTTAGAAATAATGCAGAGAGAGATCTGTATTATTATCTAGTTGCTCCCAGTTGTGACAGTTTGCAAAATTATAGTATGCCATCACAATCAGAATATCGGCATTGATGAAATCTATTGATTTTATTCAGATTTCTGCAGTTGTGTTTATGTTTTTGTGTATTTAGTTTTGTTTATTTTTTTTAATCACACATAATTTAATGCAGGCGTCCTCAGACTGCGGCCCATGGGCCATATGAAGCGGTGTGAATTGTATTTGTTCCCGTTTTGTTTTTTACTTCAAAATAAGATATGTGTAGTGTGCATAGAAATTTGTTCATAGTTTTTTTTTTTTTTAAAACTATAGTCCGGCCCTCCAACGTATAGCGCTATAAAGCACTAGAACTTATTCCTTCTATGTAGTTTAATTTTCTGTGCCTAAACTCTGCCTGTCCTACCTTTCCCCCATACTCTTCCCAGCATCTAGTAACTATTATTCTACTATCTCCTTCTACGAGATCAACATTTTTAGCTTCCATATGTGAGTGCAAACATGCAGTATTTTTCTGTGCCTGAGTTACTTCACTTTGCATAATGTCTCCCCAGGTTCATCCATGTATTGAATTCTTCTTCTTTTTTTAAATTTATTTATTTTTATTGTTAAATCATAGCTGTGTACATTAGTGCAATCAAGGGGTACATTGTGCGGGTTTCATATACAATCTGAAATATTCTGATCAAACTGTTCAACGTAGCCTTCATGGCATTTTCTTAGTTACTGTATGCAGGCATTTGTATTCTGCATTTAGTAAGTTTCGCCTGTGCCCATTCTAAGATGCACTGTAGATGTGGCCCCGCCCATTACCTTCCCTCCACCAAAACCTCCCCTCTCCCTTCCCCTTCCTTGGCCCTTTCCCCATAGTCTTGTTCTATAGTTGGGTTATAGCCTTCATGTGAAAGCTATACTTTAGCTTCATAGTAGAGCTGAGTACATTGGATACTTTTTCTTCCATTCCTGAGATACTTTGCTAAGAAGAATATGTTCCAGCTCCATCCATGTCAACATGAAAGAGGTAAAGTCTCCATCTTTCTTTAAGGCTGCATAATATTCTATGGTATACATGTACCACAATTTGCTAGTCCATTCATGGGTCGATGGACACTTGGACTTCTTCCAGGACTTAGTGATTATGAATTGGGCTGCAATAAACATTCTGGTACAGATGTCTTTGTTATATTGTGACTTTTGGTCTTCTGGGTATAAACCTAGTAAAGGAATTACAGGATCGAATGGCAGGTCTATCTTTAGGTCTCTAAGTATTCTCCAAACATCCTTCCAGAAGGAACATATTATTGTGAATTCCCACCAGCAGTGTAGAAGTGTTCCCTTTTCTCCACATCCACGCCAACATCTCTGGTTTTGGGATTTTGTTATGTGGGCTACTCTTACTGCGGTTAGGTGATATCTCAAAGTAGTTTTGATTTGCATTTCTCTGATGATTTAGGATGAAGAGCTTTTTTTCATGTGTTTGTAGATTGTGCGTCTGTCTTCTTTAGAGAAGTTTCTCTTCAAATCCCTTGCCCACCCTGAGATGGGGTCACGTGTTCTGTTCTTGCTCATATGTTTGAGTTCTCTGTGGATTCTGGTTATTAGACCTTTATTGGAGTTATAACCTGCAAATATTTTCTCCCATTCTGAGGGCTGTCTGCTTGTTTTACTTACAGTGTTCTTGGCTGTGCAGAAGCTTTTTAGTTTGATCAGGTCCCAGTAGTGTATTTTTGATAGTGCTTCAAGTGCCTGGGGAGTCCTCCTCATAAAATATTCACCCAGACCGATTCCTTCAAGAGTTTTCCCTACACTTTCTTCAAGTATTTTTATAGTTTCATGTCTTAAGTTTAAATCTTTTATCCAGTGAGAGTCTATCTTAGTTAATGGTGAAAGGTGTGGGTCCAGTTTCAATCTTCTACAGGTTGCCAGCCAGTTTACCCAGCACCATTTGTTAAATAGGGAATCTTTTCCCCACTGAATGTTTTTAATTGGCTTGTCAAAGATCAAGTAACGGTAAGTAACTTGATTCATCTCTTGGTTCTCTATTCTGTTCCAGACATCTACTTCTCTGCTTTTGTGCCAGTAACAAGTTGTTTTGATCACTATCGATTTATAGTGCAGTCTCAGGTCTGGTAGCGTGATTCCTCCTGCTTTGTTTTTATTGCTGAGTAACGTTTTGGCTATTCGAAGTTTTTTCTGATTCCATATAAAACGAAGTATTTTTTCAAGATCTTTAAATGGAGCTTTAATAGGAATTGCATTAAAATTATATATTGCTTTGGGTAGTATGGACATTTAAACAATGTTGATTCTTCCCAGCCATGAGCATGGTATGTTTTTCCATCTGTTAACATCTTCAGCTATTTCTTTTCTTAATGTTTCATAGTTCTCTTTGTAGAGATCTTTCACATCCTTTGTTAGGTATACTCCCAAATATTTCATCTTCTTTGGGACTACTGTGAAAGCAATAGAGTCTTTGACTGTTTTTTCAGCTTGGTTATTGTTGGTATATATAAAGGCTCAGATTTATGGGTGTTGATTTTGTATCCTGAGACATTGCTGTATTCCTTGATCACTTCTAAAAGTTTTGTAGTAGAATCCCTAGTGTTTTCCAGATATGCGATCATATTATCTGCGAAGAGTAAAAGTTTGATCTCTTCTGACCCTATGTGGATACCCTTGATCACCTTTTCTTCCCTAATTGCAGTGGCTGAAACTTCCATTACAATGTTAAAGAGCAATGGAGACAATGGGCAATCTTGCCTGGTTCCTGATCTAAGTGGAAATGATTTCAATTTAACTCCATTCAATACGATATTGGCTGTGGGTTTGCTGTAGATGGGCTCTATCAGTTTAAGAAATGTCTCTTCTATACCAATTTTCTTAAGTGTTCTGATCATGAAAGGATGCTGGATATTATCAAAAGCTTTTTCTGCATCAATTGAAAGAATCATATGGTCCTTAGTTTTTAGTTTGTTTATGTGTTGAATTACATTTATAGATTTACGTATATTGAACCAGCCTTGAGACCCTGGGATAAATCCGACTTGGTCATGGTGTATAATTTTTTGATGTGTTGTTGGATTCTGTTTGTTAGGATCTTATTGAGTATTTTAGCATCAATATTCATTAGTGATATTGGTCTATAATTTTCTTTTCTTGTTGGGTCTTTCCCTGGTTTGGGGATGAAGGTGATGTTTGTACGTAGAATGTGTTTGGTAATTTTCCTTCTTTTTGTATATTTTGGACGAGGTTTAGTAGTATAGGTACTAGTTTTTCTTTAAAGGTTTGGTAGAATTTTGACATGAAGCCATCTGATCCTGGGATTTTCTTTTTAGGGAGATTTTGTATAGTTGATGCTATTTCAGAACTTGATATAGGCCTGTTCAACATTTCCACTTTGTTCTGGCTAAGTCTTGGTAGGTGGTGTACTTCCAGGTATTGGTCAATTTCTTTCAGATTTTCATATTTGTGAGAGTAGAGTTTCTTGTAGTATTCCTTAAGGATTTTTTAAATTTCTGATGTGTCTGTTGTTACTTCATCTTTACCATTTCTGATTGATGAAATTAGAGATTTTACTCTTTTTTTCCTGGTTAGGTTGGCCAAAGGTTTATCTATTTTATTGACCTTTTCAGAAAACCAACTTTTGGATTTATTGAGCTGTTGTATAATTCTTTTGTTTTCAATTTCATTTAATTCTGCTCTGATTTTGGTTATTTCTTTTCTTCTGCTGGGTTTGGGGTTGGAGTGTTCTTCCTTCTTCAGTTGCTTGAGATGTCCCATTAAGTTATTAACTTCCTCTCTTTCTGTTTTCTTGAGGAAGGCTTGCAGTGCTATAAATTTCCCTCTTAGGACTGCCTTTGCAGTATCCCAGAGGTTCTGGTAATTTGTGTCTTGATTGTTGTTTTGTTCCAAAAATATGGTGATTTCCTTCTTAATCTCGTCTATAACCCATGCATCCTTCAGCATAAGGTTGTTTAGCTTCCATGTTTTTGTATGGGTATGCAGTTTCCTGTTGTTATTTAGTTCAACTTTTATTCCATGATGGTCTGAGAAGATGCAAGTAATAATTTCTATTTTTTTAAATTTTCTGGGGTTAGATTTGTGGCCTAGGATGTGGTTGATTTTGGAGTATGTTCCGTGGGCTGATGAGAAGAATGTGTATTCAGTTCTGTTGGGATGAAATGTTCTGTGGATGTCGCTTAAGTCCAGATGTTGAATAGTTGAGTTTAAATCTTAGATTTCTTTGCTTAGCTTCTTTTTGGAGGATCTATGCAGCACTGCTAAACGTGTATTAAAATCTCCAACTACTATCGAAGTGGAGGAAATTGAGTTGCTCGTGTCTGTTAGAGTTTCTCTTATAAATTGAGGTGCGTTGTGGTTGGGTGCATAAATATTAATAAGAGAGATCTCATCATATTGAATATTACCTTTAACAAATATGAAGTGTCCATCCTTATCCTTAATTATTTTGGTTGGTTTAAAGCCTATTGCGTCTGCGAACAGGATTGCAACGCCTGCTTTTTTCTGCTTTCCATTTGCCTGGAATATAGATGACCATCCCTTCACCTTGAGTCTATATTTGTCTTTTAATGTAAGATGCGATTTTGTATGCAGCAGATATCTGGCTTGAGTTTTTGTATCCAGTCAGCCGACCTGTGCCTCTTTAGAGGACAGTTTAAACCATTCACGTTAATTGAGAATATTGATAAGCCTTTCGAGAGTCCAGTGGACATTTTTAATCCTTTTGCGAGTGTGGAAGTTGGAATTTGATCAAAATTTTCTGAGTGAGTTTACTTTTGTGGTGGAGGATTACGTTGGTCTTTATGGAGGATAGGTCTGAGAATATCCTGGAGAACTGGTTTAGTTATGACAAATTTCTTCAACATGTGAATTGCATTGAAGTATTTAATTTCTCCGTCATAAATGAAACTCAGTTTAGCTGGGTACAGGATCCTGGGTTGAAAGTTATTTTGTTTTAGGAGATTAAAAGTCGAAGACCATCCTCTTCTAGCTTGAAAGGTTTCAGCAGAGAGATCTGCAGTTATTCTAATATTCTTCCCCTTGTAAATAATGGTTTTCTTTCGTCTGGCAGCTTTCAGAATTTTCTCCTTCATATTAACTTTAGTAAAATTGATTATGATGTATCTGGGGGATGTATTATTCAGGTTGAGTCGTGCTGGAGTTCTGAAACTGTCTGCTATCTGAATTTCAGAATCTCTTGGCGTGTCTGGAAAGTTCTCCTTCATAATCTCATGGAGAAGAGACTCTGTGCCTTGTGAAGCCACTTCGTCACTTTCGGGGATCCCTATAAGACGAATATTGGTTTTCTTTGAATTATCCCTGAGCTCTCTGAGAGGGTGATCTGTTTTTGCCCTCCATTTCTCATCGTCTTTGAGAGTTTGGGAGCATTCGAAAACTTTGTCTTCGGTGTCAGAAATCTTTTCTTCTGCTTGCTTCATTCTGTTACTGTGGGATTCTACTGTGTTTCTCAGATCTTTGAGGGCTACAACTTCTTGTCTCAATGTGTAAAAATCTTTGGTCATTTGGTCTTTGAATTTGTTGAATTCTTGAGATATCTTTTGGGTTACTGATTGGAGTTCTAATTCAATCTTATTTGCTATCCAGATTCTGAATTCTATTTCTGACATCTCAGTTATTTGTTTGTGCATGGGATCGTGTGCTGTGTCTGCCCCATTGATCCTTGGGGGAGTTGATCTACTCTGATTATTCATATTGCCAGAGTTTTTCTGTTGATTTCACCTTATGATTGTTTTTCACCATTGCCTCTGGCCGTCCTCAGAGTTGGGGAAGTGTCTCTCCAAGATTAGATCCCAGCGGGATCACTCTGTTGTTGCTTGATCTTTGCAGGGAGTGACCCTGCATAGTTCCTCTGGGGCTGCTCCACCTAGGGAGTTCTGGTTGTGGAACCAGCTCCGGCATGTGACACCTCCGGATCCAGCAACAGGGAGGGAGGTGGTGCGCCCGGTTCTGGGAGTGCCTGTCTCCCAGTGACTTTGGCACAGAGAGCCCAAGGCTCCAGCAGTCTCTGCCCAGGAGAAGGGCTCTGTGCAGAGGCAGGGAGGGCTCCAGAGAGCACGTGGCTACCAGTATTCCTGGCCAGTCGAGAGGGCTAGTGTGGAGGCTGGGAGGAGACAGGAGGGAGGACGCAGGTTTGTACGGCTCCCGCAGTTCCTGGTCAGGGCATGCAGAGGCCCGGTTGGTGCGGGGTCGCGGCACAGATCTTATGGAGGTCCAGGCAGCGCCAAGCCCAGGAATTTGAGGTTGCTATGAGCTGTGACACCACGGCACTCTTACCAGGGCAACAGCCTGAGCCTCCAGTGTGCCAAAACCATCTCACTCTGCCCCTAAGGGTTAAGGCTGTAAGGCAGCTCAGTCCCCGCCTTTAGGCTGCTCAGTTGCTAGGTTACTAGGTCCCGCCCGATCCTTGCTCTGGGACCCTGAGGGTGGAGCTTGCTGGAGCAGTTCTCTCACACAATGGCTCCCTGCAGCCCAGCTCAGTGGCTCTGTCTGGGGCCCCAGACAGTGCCCAAAGTTCTCTGCACTCCTGCTCAAGCTCTCCCTAAGGCAGTTCAACTGAATGCCAAGTCCAGAAACACCAAAACAGTTTACAGGTAAGGCCTTTCCGATTTGCAGTCTCACTGCTGCTTGTACTTATGGTTGCCGGCGTGATTAGGTTGATCGAACACACTCAACCACTTGCCAGTTTCCCACTGTTTTTGTCCTCCTCGTGGGGTCCAGAAGTCCCTTGCTGACTCCCTGTATCCTCAAAGGGATGATTATAGGCAGATCCCACCAGCCAAAGATGTCTGGAGCCTTATCTCCCCAGACTCACCATGCCCAGTTGCAGGGAAGCTGTTACTCAGCCCCATGTATTGAATTCTGTCTGTCCCTTTAGATTTTATAATATTTGCGTTATACATGTGGGACCTTCTGTGTTGGGTGCATATATATTTGCAATCGTTATATTATCTTATTGAACTGATCTTTTATCATTATATACTGACCCTCTTTTTTTTATTATTAAATCATAGCTGTGTACATTAATGCAATCACTTTTTTTTTTTGGAGACAAAGTGTAACTCTGTTGGTTAGGCTAGAGTGCCATGGCTTCAGCCTTGTTCATAGCAACCTCAAACGATACTATTACTTCAGCCTTCTGAGTAGCTGGGAATGTAGGCAGCTGCCACAACTCCCCACCCAGCTAATTTTTCTGTTTTTAGGAGAGGTGAGCTTCATGGGATTTTCCTACCTCAGTCTCTCAGAGTGCTAGGATTACAGACATGAGCCACCATGATTGGCCTTCTTCATTTGCATAAAATATCTTTTTGCATCCTTTTACTTTCAGTTTATGTATATCTTTAAAGGTAAAGTGAGTTTCTTGTGGACAGTAAATATTTTGGTCTTGTTTTTATTTTACTGTTACTTTTTAATCTATTCAGCCAGAAAATATATATCTTTTATGTGGAGATTTTAAATGGTTTCTATTCAAGGTTGTTATTGTAGGTGAGGGATTACTCCTGTCATCTTGTTAATTTTTTTCTTGTTTTTTTTTTTTTTTTTTTTTGTAGAGACAGAGTCTCACTTTATGGCCCTCGGTAGAGTGCCGTGGCCTGACACAGCTCACAGGAACCTCCAACTTCTGGGCTTAAGCGATTCCCACCTCAGCCTCCCAAGCAGCTGGGACTACAGGCGCCCACCACAACGCCAGGCTATTTTTTGGTTGCAGTTTGGCCAGTGCCGGGTTTGAACCCGCCACCCTCGGTATATGGGGACGGCGCCCTACCTACTGAGCCACAGGTGCCGCCCAATTTTTTTCTTGTTTCATGTATCTTCCTTCTTTTCTTCCTCTTGTGAATCTTTGTGGTTTGATTGCTTTTTTGTGGTAATATTCCTTTCTCTTTCTCATACACGTATTTGCTCTGAGTTTTACACTTTCACGTGTTTTCAGACTGGTAGTTACTGTTCTTTTAGTTCAGAAATATTAAGGATTACCTGAAATATTTCTTGTTAAGTCCAGTCTAGTGCTGATGAATTCCCTCAGTTTTCATGTCTGAGAAAGAATGTTTTTCTCTTTGATTTGTGAAGGATAGCTTTGCTGAGTAGTATTTTTCACTGTCATTTTTCTTCATTTTGTCCTTTTTGGTTTTTTTGGTCTGACTGGATTATTCTACAAAGACCTACCTGTAAAATCAGAAATTCTTTGTTTCGCTTGATCTAATCTATTGTTGATGTTCTCAGTTGTAGTTTTATTTCATTCATTGAATTTATTAGCTGTAAGATTTATTTTCATGATACATATTTGTATAATTTTTCATGTAGATTGTGCATTGTTTTCTTTTTTGCATTGAATTGTCCATCTGTATTCTCTTTGTTTCACTGAGTTTTCGTAAGATCGTTATTTTGAATTCCTTTTCAGGCATTTTATAGTGTTCTTTTCAAATGGGGCCTGTTACTGGAGAATATTATGTTTCTTTGGCAATGTCATTCATGTTTCCTGTGTTTTTATGTTGATTTCTGTACATCTGTTGGGACCATTGCTTCTTCAGATTTTGTGGAATAGCTTTTGTAGGGATACTTTTTTTTTCCTGCTAGTTGTGTCCTGTATTGTTAGTTGGGTTGGGTATCTTGATTTTGCTTTGTAGGAATAAACAAGAATATTGTTCATCATTCATAAAATGCTCTATAAACATGACTTTTCACAATTTTATAACTTTGAAATAAATGACTATAAGAATACCTCAGAGCTATTTTCCATATTCTTTACTTAATGAGAAATGAGAATATTTTCTTAATTATATAGACATTTTATCTTGGGTTTATAACATTTCCCACCAATTCACATAAAAAGAGAGTTATATTTTTAAATTGAGATATGAAAAACTAGGCAGTTTTTATTATTTTTAAAATTATTTTTTATTTTTTTAGACAGAGTCTTACTCTTTTGTTCTGGGTATAGTGTTGTGGCATCGTCATAGCTCACAGCGGCCTGTAACTCTTGGGTACAAGTGATCCTTTTGTCTCATTTTCCCAAGTAGTTGGGACTACAGGTGCCCACCACTATGCTTTTTTTCTTTCTTTTTTTTTTTTTTGTTAAATCATGGCTGTGTATATTAGTGCAATCAAGGGTTACAATGTGCTGGTTTCATATACAATCTGAAATATTTTCATCAAACTGTTCAACGTAGCCTTCATGGTATTGTCTTAGTTATTGTATGTAGACATTTGTATGCTGCCTTTAGTAAGTTTCGCCTGTACCCATTTTACCATGCACCTTAGGTGTGGCCCCATCCATTACCCTCCCTCCACCTTAACCTCCCCCCTCCCTTCCCCTTCCTTGGGCCTTTCCTCATAGTCTTGTGCTATAGTTGGGTTATAGCCTTCATGTGAAAGCTATAATTTAGCTTCATAGTAGGGCTGATTTTCTATTTTTAGTAGAGATGGGGTCTCCCTCTTGCTGAGGTTGGTCTCAAACTCCTGAAGGATCTCAAGCCATCTACCTACCTCAGATTCCCAAAGTGCTAGAGTTGTAGGCACGAGGCACTGTGCCCAACTGAATAGGCAGTTTTTAATAGAGATCTTTCTTGTTTTGACTTATCTCTAATTAATAGAAACCCTATTGCCTTGATAATATACCTATACATGATGCTGACAGTTATCTTTGTAAATAGTCCGATATGAATTTTAACTTTCAAGTAAGTTAATACAAGCTCTTGTTAGTTTTTATATGAAAATATTTTACTTCTGTTTAGTTTTGTCAAGAGATGACTTAATTTCTAATAACTCTTCTTAATGTCCTAACAAATGTATGTTTTATTTGTTTTGTTTTGTTTTCATTTTTGAAATAGGGTCTTAGCTTTGTTACCCAGGCTAGAGTACAGTGGCCTGATCAAAGCTTACTGCAGCTGCGACTCCTGGGCTCAAGTGATTCTTCTGCCTCAGCCAAGTAGCTAGGATTGTATGTGCAACATGTTTAGCTTTTTTGTAGAGAGCAGAAGTAGCTAGGACTTTATGTGCACACATGTTTAGCTTTTTTGTAGAGAGCAGAAGTAGCTAGGACTATATGTGCAGACATGTTTAGTTTTTTTTTTTTTTTTTGTAGAGAGTGGGGTCTTGCTATGTTACCCAGGTTGGTCTTGAACTCTTAGCTTCAATTAGTCCTCCCTCCTCAACCTCCCAAAGTGCAAGGATATAGATGTGAACTCTGGTGCCCAGCCATACGTGAAGTTTTCCCTGAATTATTCATAAGTTGCTGGAATGGATTAGCATTTAGTCTGCATTTTAAAATCCTATATACTTTATGATTTGTCTTTAGGTATTTATTTTTATTGTTTTACACTAATAGAGTTAATTGTTAGCAAAATTTTCTGTATTTCTCTTCTTTAAATGCTGATTTTCTTTCCCCAAATAAAGCTAAATTTCTTACCCCAGCTTTCTTAACACTATCTTTAGTTTTTTTGAATACTGTCAATCGCATCACTTTTCCATTTAGCATAATTTATAGTTTCTCTTCATTTTTAAATTATTTTTCCTCTGTGATTTTCATTCTCTCCTAACAGCATGGACTGAGAATGTGTGTGGTCACATATTTAACTTTTTTTATAAGGTGTTGTAGAAAACTGATTTATTACTTCTGAGTTGTTATGTACTTGGGTGGTCACTGAATCGTTTGATACTGTAGCTATGATCTCTGTTTGCTCATTTATACATTGCTTTATTGTTTAAAATCTCTTCCTGGAGTTAAGTGCTTTTAGTCTATTGACTTTTTCTTCTTTTTGAGTTTCACAATCTTAGAAGTCTTTTGAGTGCTATTGATGTTATATATGTGGTTGTTTATATTTAAGTAGGAAATTAATGTGAATTTAAATGCACTTGAGAAATTAGAAATAACTTCTTTAATACCAACTTTCAAATTAATTCTGAGAACTTAATTCTGGAACTTAATATCTCTTTTGTTTAATGTGATGGGGATTTGGTAATAAAGACTGTTGCTTAATTCTAAATTTGGAGTAATTTTGTGTAAGTTACACTAAAATGATAATAGCAATTTTGATTTTTGTTTTTAGGTTTTAGAAGTATAGTGAACAGTTTTGTTCTTAATAACTTATTAGATTGATTATGATGGAACAAAATTATACAAATAAAATCACTGTTTCAACAGGATTTGGTACATTAAGTTCTGATTAATATTACCTAGTTGTTTTATTAATATTCTATTTACACTTGTATTAACAGTGACAATGAATAGTTGTTTCTTCAACACCTTACCAATATTGCTATTTATCTGTTTTATCTTTACCAAGGAAGAATGGTAGCTTATTTAATTTACATTTCTCTTAGTGATGTTGAACATTAAAAAAAAAATGTTTTAGCCACTTAATGTTTGTTATCCTGTAAATTATAAACATTTTGTTTTTCTTTTGGGGCTTTCATTTTCCTCATATTAAATTTAAATTTAAATGGAATTTTATATATTATAGACATTAATCTTTTTAAAATATATGTTTGCTATATTATTTACCCAGTAGTTTATATTCGGTTAAGCACCAGAATGCTTGCATATAGGGGCCATGTTCTTTGGACAAAGCATATTAAAACTCTCCAGGCACATTTTCTGTGAAGACATGCTCAAGTTAAACGAAATATGATGGAACTTGGACTGCAATAATAGTATGTTCATTTCTCTCTTTAGGGCACATGCTAATTAAATTGTGTGATAAGCAGAATGATTTTCTGTTTTTGACTCTCTTATTTTGTATTGTTGCGGAGGGTGACAATTGTTTGGCTAAACTGATACATTTTTGCATTTATATTCAAAATTTATTTCTTCTTTTCTTTTGCTGATTTTGCACAGTTTTGGTATCCCAGTTTCTCATTCTTGGAAAACAAATTGGCCTTATGTGGAAACAACTGTCTGAAATCTTAGATCATGTAAAAGCATCCAAGGTTGGGTAAAGACATCACATCTAAATAAGAATATCATTTAAACAGGAATCATCAATAACAGATCTTAAAAGATAATGAATCATTCTATGAATTTTGAGGGAAGGTCATTTTTTATGTAGAATGCTGTACCTCAGCAAATTGTCAGCTGGAAGACAGAAAACTTGTATTTTCTGGTATTAAGGTGTTTAACAATACTTTATATATCTCTTTGGAAGTTTCTAGAGAGTGTTCTCCAATAAGAGGGGAGAAAAATCAAGAAAAATGAAGTCATTGAATGTAACAAATAGCAAATCCACGAAATACAAGGGTACATGTAAATACGCATGAAACAGTAAAGGGAACTTTCAGAACTGGGGGCTCAAAAAGAATATTCTCCAGGAAAAAAGGGAACTCCTTGTCATAGACCAATATAATTAACTAATGGAAAAACTTGAAAACGCTGAGATAAATTTTTCATTTTTAAACAATAAGGCAAGTAATTAAAATTCTAGCCTTAATACTTATACATTCAAGGATGAATCATCAAGTATAGTAAAATGAAATATGATTTTGATCAATTGTCAGCATATAAGTGAATTTATTTGATTTTACTACTAGAAAAATTATCTTTTAATTGACCTTGGGATCATGTTATTGGACAAGCAACAAGGGAGATGTAAATCTAGTTTTCTAATTTGATAAGCACAGAACATAATCATAATAATCATAGTTTGTATTGCTTTTTAGTTTTCGGAGTCATTTTGTGGTTAAAATATAAATGACTTTGTAGTAAGTACAGGAAAGAATGTGAATCTTAACAACCGTTTCAATGTAAAGATGAATATGTAAGTAGGTAAGTTACAAGGAGCACAGAAAGGCAGGAGCCTTAATATCTTTCAAAGATAATTATCAAGAAATACTGTGGAATATTAAGAAATAAAAGTTTATTTTTCACATTTAAAAAATTAGATTTTCCTAATTTGTGTAAGTTTTTATAACTTTTAAATTTATTATTTTCAGTGACAGATATGTTGGGAGATTTGGGCTTACTAAAATTTTTTCTTCTTTGTATTAACAAAAATGGCAATGTAATAAATGAGTTTTCTGCTAAAAATACATTTAACATCCCTATGAAATAGTGAAAGTAAAAGTGACTGGGTAGGGATATTTTGGAAACAGTATTCCAGAGGTATTCGGCTAGAGCCTTACCTTACTTTTTGCCCTCTTTGCTTTCCTTTTCCTTTCTTGAATTTGAGCCTAGTGGCAAGGATATAACAGCTTAGAGAACCATGAGGAAAAGGGATAATCAGAAGTACAGGGATAACACAGATATTGTAGGCTTGGTTTCAGACTACCCCAAGAAAGAAAATGTTGCAATAAAGTGAGTGACACAAACTTTTTGGTTGCCCAGTGCATATAAAAGTTACGTTTATACTATACGGTAGTCTATTGATTGTAATATGGAACTGTGTCTGAAAGATAACGTACATACCTTAAATTAAAAAATACTTTATTGCTATAAATGCTAATGATTATCTGATCCTTCAGAGTTGTAATCTTTTTGTTTTTGGAGGTCTTGCGTCAGTGTTGATGGTTGCTGACTGAGCATTGTGCTGGCTGCTGAAGATTGGAATTGCTGTAGCAGTTGCTTTTTTTTTTTATTAAGTAATAAATACATAAATCATGTGTTTATGTATTTATGCATTTATGGGGTACTTTGTGCTGATTTTATATACAATTTGGAGTGCTTACATCAAACTGGTTAACATAGCCTTCACCTCACTTAATTATTATGTTAAGACATTTATATTCTACACTTAATAGATTTGACTTGTACCCTTGCAGTATGCACCATAGGTATGGTCCCACCATTTACCCTCCCTCCATCCAGCCTCCTTCCATCCCCCTCCTTTCCCCTCCTTCATCCTGGGCTATAGTTTTATTTTATCTTTCATATGAAAGTGTGGGTGATTATAAGTTGGTTTCATAATAGTACTGAGTACATTGTATACTTCTTCTTCCATTCTTGAGATACTTTACTGAGAAGAATATGTTCCAGCACCATCCAGGTAAACATGAAAGAGGTAAACTTTCCTTCTTTTTTAAGGCTGCATAATATTCCATGGTATACATATACCACAATTTATTAATTCATTCATGGGTCGATGGGCACTTGGGCTTCTTCCATGACTTGGCAATTATGAATTGAGCTGCGATAAACAATCTGGTGTAATATCTTTGTTGTTAAGTGATTTTTGGTCTTCTGGATATATACCTAGTAGAGGAATTGCAGGATTGAACGGCAGGTCTACTTTTAGACCCCTGAGTGTTCTCCAAACTTCTTTCCAAAAGGAACCTATTAGCTTGCTTTCCCACCAGCAGTGTAGAAGTGTTCCCCTTTCTCTGCATCCATGTCAATATCTGTAGTTTTGGGATTTTGTTACGTGGGCTACTTTTATTGGAGTTAGATGATATCTCAAAGTGGTTTTGATTTGCATTTCTCTAATGATCAAAGATGATGAGCATTTTTTCATATGTCTGTAAACCATGCGCCTGTCTTCTTCAGAGAAGCTTCTGTTCAAGTCTCTTGCCCACAGATCACTTGTTCTGTTCTTATTAATGAGTTTGAGTTCTCTGTGGATTCTGGTTACCAAACCTTTGTCAGAAACATAACCTGTAAATATCTTCTCCCATTCTGAGGGCTGTCTGCTTGCTTTACTTACTGTGTTCTTGGCTATACCAGATGCATTTTAGTTTGATCAGATCCCAGTAATGTATTTTTGGCATTGCCCAGGGGGTTCTTCCTCATAAAGTATTCTCCCAGGCCAATTTCTTCAAGTGTTTTCCCTGTACTCTCTCCAAGAATCTTTATAGTTTCATGTCTTAAGTTTAGATCTTTTATCCAGTGAGAGTCAATTTGTGCTAATGGTGAAAGGTGTGGGTCCAGTTTCAGTCTTCTCTAAGTAGCCAGCCAATTTTTTACAGCAGTGCCAAAGAAGATAAAATATTTGGGAATTTACCTAACAAAGGATGTAAAAGCTCTCTATAAAGAGAATTATGAAACCGTGAGAAAAGAAGTAGCTGAAGGTGTTAACAAATGGAAAAACATACCATGCTCATGGCTGGGAAGAATCAACATTGTTAAAATGTACATACTACCCAAAACAATATACAATGTTAATGCATTATTATATTGCATTAAATAATAATTTAATAATGCCCTATTAAAGCACCACTGTCGTACTTTAAATATCTGAAAAAAATTGTACTTCATTTTGTATGGAATAAGAAAAAAACCTCCAATAGCTAAGACATTACTCAGAAATAAAAACAAATCAGGAGGAATCACGCTACCAGATGCCAGTTCCTTAAACTAAGGCAGCAATGAAGTTTGCTGCATTGATTGACTCTTCTTTTCGGGAAAGATTTCTCTGCAGCATGTAGTGCTATTTGATATCATTTTACCCATAGTAGAACTTCTTTCGAAATTGGAGTCAGTTTTCTCAAATCTTGGTGCTTCTGAATTAACAACTTACTTTATGGAGTATTTGAAATCATTTGTTGTCACTTAAACAATGTTCACAGGATCTTTATTAGGAATGAATTCCACTTCAGGAAATCACTTTCTTTGCTGGTCTGTAACAAGCAACTCCTCATCTGTTCAAGTTTTATTATGAGATTGTAGCAATTCAATCACATCTTCAGGCTCTACTTTTAGTTCTCCTCTATTTCTACCACATCAGTAGTTACTTCATCCATTGAAATCCTGAACCCCTCAGAGTCATTCATGAGGGTTGGAATGAACTTCTTCTAAACTCCTATTAATGTTATTTTGACCTTGTCCCATGAATCATAAAGAATTTTAATGGCATTTAGAATGATGAATCCTTTCCAGAAAATTTTCAATTGACTTTCCCCACATCCATCAGAGAAATCATTATCTATGGCAGCTATCTAGCCTCATGAAATGTATTTCTTAAATAATAAGACTTGAACATCAAAATTATTCTTTGATCCATCAAAATTATTCTTTGATCCATGCATTGCAGAATGAATATTGTGTTAGTAGTCATGAAAATAACATGGATGGAGCTGGGAAATATTCTTCTTAGCAAAGTATCTCAGGAATGGAAGAAAAAGTATCCAATGTACTCAGCCCTACTATGAAGCTAAATTATAGCTTTCACATGAAGGCTATAACCCAACTATAGCACAAGACTATGGGGAAAGGGCCAAGGAAGGGGAAGGGAGGGGGGAGGTTATGGTGGAGGGAGAATAATGGGTGGGGCCACATCTACAGTGCATCTTAGAATGGGTACAGGCGAAACTTACTACCCTGTTTCCCCGAAAACAAGACAGTGTCTTATTTTAAGATGTGCTCCCAAAGATGTGCTACGTCTTATTTTCAGGGGACGTCTTGTCTTTCCTGTAAGTAGGTCTTATTTTCGGAGGATGTCTTATTTTTAGGGAAACAGGGAAAATGCAGAATACAAATGCCTACATATAGTAACTAAGAAAATGCCATGACGACTACGTTGAACAGTTTGATGAGAATATTTCAGATTGTATATGAAACCAGCACATTGTACCCCTTGATTGCACTAATGTACACAGCTATGATTTAACAATAAAAATAAATAAATTAATAAAAAAAAAGTAAAGAAAATAACTTTACCCTCTTATACATCTCCATCAGAGCTCTTGGGTTACATTGTCAATTAACAGTAATATTTTAGAAGAAATCTTTTTATGAGCAGTAGATCTCAACAGTGTGTTTAAAATATTTGGGAAACCATGCTGCAAATTGAAGTGCTATCATCCAGGCTTTGTTGTTCCATTTATAGAGCACAGAGTAAATTTAACATAATTCTTCAGGGCACAAGGATTTTTAAAATGGTGAATGAGCATTGGCTACAACTAAAAGTCATTAGCTGTGTTAGCCTCTAACAAAAAGTCAGCTTATTCTTTGAGTTTTGAAGCCAGACAGTGACTTCTTCTTTCTAGCTATGAATATCTTGGATGGCATCTTCTAAGACAGTGGTTCTTAACTGTCCTAATGCAGCGGCCCTTTAATATAGTTCCAATGGATTGCGACCCACAGGTTGAGAACCGCTGTTCTAAGAAAAGGTTGTTTTTTATATATTAAAAGTCTGTTCAATGTAGACTCCTTTACTATCTCAGCTAAATCCTCTCAATAACTTGCTGCAGCTTCTATATCTGTACTTGGTGCTTCGCCTTGTACTTTTTCTTCCATTTCTTTCCTTCTTATTTTTTTTTTTGTAGAGACAGAGTCTAATTTTATCACCCTTGGTAGAGTGCTGTGGTGTCACACAGCTCATAGCAATCTCTAATTCCTGGGCTTAGGCGATTCTTTTGCCTAGGCCTCCCAAGTAGCTGGGACTACATGCGCCCACCACAACATCTGGCTATTTTTTTTGTTGCATTTCGGCCAGGTCCACCCTTGGTATATGGGGCCGACACTGTACTCACTGAACCACAGGTGCCACCCCTTTTTCTTTCATTCATTCATTGATTCATCTTTTACTTGTTCATTCATTTATTTTCAGAGACAGGGTCTTAACTCTTATCACCCAGGCTCAAATGCAGTGGTGCCACGATAGCTCATAGGAGCCTTCAATTCCTGGGCTCAACCTAATCCTTGCTTCTCATCCTCCCAAGAAGTTAGGACTACAGGCATTCAAAACCATGCCTGAGTAATTTTTAAAAATTTTTTGTAGAGAGAGGTGTTACTCTCTTACCCTGACTGATCTCAAACTCCTTGGCTCACCTACTCCTCTGACCTCTTCCTCCCAAAGTGCTGCAAATACAAGTATGAACCATTGTGCGTAGCCTTCATCTTGCAATTCTGTGTTACGGTGATGGCTTTCCTTAAGCCGCATGAATGAACCTCTGCTAGCTTCAGACTTTTCTTTTGCAGCTTTTTTGCCTCCTTCAGCTAATAGAATTAAAGAGAGTTAGGGCCTTGCTCTGGATTAGGGTTTGACTTAAGGGAATATTGTGATGGGTATGATCTATCTAGACAAGCCAAACTTAAGGCTGTTTTGTTTTCTTATCATTTGTTTATTCACTCGGGTAGCATTTTAATTTCCTTCTAAAACTTTTCTTTTGTATTCATAACTTGGCTGCTGAGTGCCAAGAGGGGTAGCTTTCAACATATATCGGTATTTGACATGCTTTGTTCACTAAGCTTACTCATTTCTAGCTTTTTAAAAATTTTTATTTATTTTTTATTAGTATTAGATTATAGCTGTGTACAGTAATGCAATCATGGGGCACCATACACTGGTTTTATAAACAGTTCGACACATTTTCATCACACTGTTTAACATAGCATTCCTGGCATTTTCTTAGTTATTGTGTTAAGACAATCAAATTCTGCATTCACTAAGTTTGACATGCACCCTTGTAAGATGCACTGCAGGTGTAATACCACCAATCACCCTCCCTCTGCCTAACCTCCCCCCTACCTCGCCTCCCTCTCCTCCCTCTCCCACTTCCCTGTATTCTTAGGTTATAACTGGGTTGTAGCTTTCCTATGAAAGCCATAAATTAGTTTCATAGTAGGGCTGAGTACATTGGATACCTTTTCTTCCATTCTTGAGATACTTTACTAAGAAGAATATGTTCCAGCTCCATCCATGTAAACATGAAAGAGGTAAAGTCTCCCATCTTTCTTTAAAGCTGCATAATATTCCATGGTGTACATATACCACAATTTATTGATCCATTCGTGGATCGACGGGCACTTGGGCTTTTTCCATGACTTAGCAATTGTGAATTGGGTTGCAATAAACATTCTGGTACAAATATCTTTGTTATGATGTGATTTTTGGTCTTCTTGGGTATATGTCTAGTAGAGGAATTATAGGATTGAATGGCAGATCTATTTTTAGATCTCTAAGTGTTCTCCAAACATCTTTCCAAAAGGAATGTATTAATTTGCATTCCCACCAGCAGTGTAGAAATGTTCCCTTTTCCTCTACATCCACACCAACATCTCTGGTCTTGGGATTTTGTGATATGGGCTAATCTTACTGGAGTAAGATGGTATCTCAGGGTAGTTTTGATTTGCATTTCTCTGATGATTAAAGATGAGCATTTTATCATATGTCTGTAGGCCGTGCACCTGTCTTCTTCAGAGAAGTTTCTCTTCAAGTCCCTTGCCCAGCCTGAGATGGGATCACTTGTTCTTTTCTTGCTTATATGTTTGAGTTCTCTGTGGATTCTGGTTATTAAACCTTTGTGGGAGACATAACCTGTAAATATCTTCTCCCATTCTGAGGGCTGTTTGCTTGCTTTACTTGCTGTGTTCTTGGCTTTGCAGAAGCTTTTTAGTTTGATCAGGTCCCAGTAGTGTATTTTTGAAGCTGCTTCAATTGCTTGGGGGGTCCTCCTCATAAAATACTCACCCAGACCGATTTCTTCAAGGGTTGTCCCTGCACTCTCTTCTAGTATTTTTATAGTTTCATGTCTTAAGTTTAAATCTTTAATACATTGAAAGTCTATCTTAGTTAATGGTGAAAGGTGTGGGTCCAGTTTCAGTCTTCTACAGGTCTCCAGCCAGTTCACCCAGCACCATTTGTGAAATAGGGAATCTTTTCCCCACTGAATGTTTTTTTTTTTTTTTTTTTGTAGTTTTTGGCCGGGGCTGGGTTTGAACCTGCCACCTCTGGCATGTGGGGCCGGCACCCTACTCCTTTGAGCCACAGGCGCCACCCCCCCACTGAATGTTTTTAATTGGCTTGTCAAAGATCAAATAATGGTAAGTATCTAGATTCATCTCTTGGTTCTCTATTCTGTTCCAGACATCTCCTCTGTTTTTGTGTCAGTACCATGCTGTTTTGATCACTATCAATTTATAGTATAGTATAGTCTGGTAGTGTGATTCCTCCTGCTTTGTTTTTATTTCTGAGTAATGTCTTGGCTATTTGAGGTTTTTTCTGATTCCTTATAAAACGAAGTATTATTTTTTCAAGATCTTTAAAGTATGACAATGGAGCTTTAATAGGGATTGCATTAAAATTGTATATTGCTTTGGGTAGTATGGACATTTTAACAATGCTGATTCTTCCCAGCCATGAGCATGGTATGTTTTAACATTTTCAGCTATTTCTTTTCTTAGAGTTTCATAGTTCACTTTATAGAGATCTTTCATGTCCTTTGTTAAATAAACTCCCAAATATTTCATTTTCTTTGGCACTACTGTGAATGGAATAGAGTCCTTAACTGTTTTTTCAGCCTGATTATTGTTGGTATATATAAAGGCTACTGATTTATGAGTGTTGATTTTGTAACCTGAGACACTGCTGTATTCCTTGATCACTTCTAAGAGTTTTGTAGTAGAATCCCTGGTGTTTTCCAGATACAATCATATTATCTGCGAAGAGCAAAAGTTTGATCTATTCTGACCCTATATGGATACCCTTGATCGCCTTTTCTTCCCTAATTGTGATGGCTAAAACTTCCATTACAATGTTAAAGACCATTGGAGACAATGGGCAGACTTATCTGGTTCCTGATCTGAGTGGAAATGGTTTCGATTTAACTTCATTCAGTACCATATTGGCTTCATTCAATACGATATTGCTGTAGATGGCCTCTATCAGTTTAAGAAATAACCCTTCTATACCAGTTTTCTTAAGTGTTCTGATCATGAAGGGATACTGGATATTATCAAAAGCTTTTTCTGCATCGATTGAGAGAATCATATGGTCTTTGTTTTTTAATTTGTTTATGTGCTGAATTATACTGGATCTTGAACCAGCCTTGAGACCCTGGGATAAAACTGACTTGGTCATGATGTGTAATTTGTTTGATGTGTTGCTGGATTCTGTTTGTTAGGATCTTTTTGAATATTTTTGCATCTATATTCATTAGTGGTATTGGTCTATAATTTTTTTTTCTTGTTGGGTCTTGTCCTCGTTTGGGGATCAGGGTGATATTTGCTTCTTAGAACATGTTGGGTAGTCTTCCTTCTTTTTCTACGTTTTGGAACAGGTTGAGTAGTGTAGGTACTAGTTCCTCTTTAAAGGTTTGGTAGAATTCTGAAGTGAAGCCATCTTGTCCCGGGCTTTTCTTTTTAGGGAGATTTCGTAGGTTGATGCTATTTCAGAACTTGATATTGGCCTGTTCAAGATTTCCACTTGATTCTGGCTAAGTTTTGGAAGGTGATGTGCTTCCAAGTATTGGTCACTTTCCTTCAGATTTTCATATTTCTTAGAATAAAGTTTCTTGTAATATTCAGTACAGATTTTTTTAATTTCTGAGGAGTCTGTTGTTATTTCGTCTTTGTCATTTCTGATTGATGAGATTAGAGATTGTACTCTTTTCCTGGTTAGGTTAGCCAAAGGCTTATCTATTTTATTGACCTTTTCAAAAAACCCACTTTTTGATTTATTGATCTGTTGTATAATTCTTTTGTTTTCAATTTCATTTAATTCTGCTCTAATTTTGGTTATTTATTTTCTTCTACTGGGTTTGTGGTTGGAATGTTCTTCCTTTTCCAGTTGCTTGAGATGTCCCATTAAGTTGTTAACTTCTTCTCTTCGTTCTCTTGAGGAAGGCTTGCATTGCTATATGTTTCCCTCTTCAGACTGCCTTTGCAGTATCCCAGTGGTTCTGAGAATTCGTGTCTTCATTGTCTTTTTGTTCCAAAAATTTGGCAGTTTCCTTCTTCATCTCATCTCTGACCCAGCTATCATTTAGCATAAGGTTATTTAACTTCCATTTTTTTGTATGAGTATGCAGATTCCTGTTGTTACTGAGTTCAACTTTTATTCCGAGATGATGCAAGGAACAATTTCTATTCTTTTAAATTTACTGAGGTTAGATGTGATCGATTTTGTGACCTAAGCTGTGATCGATTTTGCAGTATTCCGTGGGCTGATGAGAAGTATGTGTATTCAGTTTTGTTGGGATGAAATGTTCTGTAGATGTCTGCTAAATCCAAATGTTGGAGGGTTAGGTTTAAATCTAAGATTTCTTTGCTCAGCTTCTTATTGGATGATCTATCCAACAGTGCCAAAGGAGTGCTGAAATCTCTGACTATTATGGAGCTGGAGGAAATCAAGTTGCTCATGTCTGTTAGAGTTTCTCTTATGAATTGAGGCGCATTCTGGTTGGGTGCATAAATATTCATAATTGAAATCTCATTGTATTGTTTATTACCCTTAACAAATATGAAGGACTATTTTTGTCCTTCCTTACTTTTATTGGTTTAAAGCCTATTGTGTCTGCAAATAGAATTACAATGCCTGCTTTTTTCTTGCTACCATTTGCCTGAAATATGGACGACAATCCTTTAACCCTGAGTCTGTATTTATCTTTTAAGGTGAGATGTGACTCTTGTATGCAGCAAATATCTGGCCTAAGTTTTTGTATTCAGTCAGCTAACCTGTGCCTCTTTAGAGGACAGTTTAAGCCATTCACATTAATGGAAAATATTGATAAGTCTGGTGAAGTTTTGGGTATCGAGTTTATCGAAAGTCCTGTGGACATTTTTAATCCTTTCGCTACTGTGGAAGTTGGAGTTTGATCAGAAGTTTCTGAGTGAGTTTATTTTTGTGGCAGAGGATTGGGCTGGTTGTTCTGGAGGATATGTCTGAGAATATTCTGAAGAGCTGGTTTGGTTATGGCAAATTTCTTCAACATATGAATGTCATTAAAGTATTTAATTTCTCCATCATAAATGAAACTCAGTTTAGCTGGATACAGGATCCAGGGTTGAAAGTTATTTTGTTTTAGGACATTAAAATTTGATGACCATCCTCTTCTGGCTTGAAAAGTTTCAGCCGAGAGATCTGTAGTCATTCTAATATTCTTCCCTTTGTAGGTAATGAATTTGTGACGTCTGGCTAGTTTCAGAATTTTCTCTTCCTTATTTACACTAGTGAAGTTAATTATAATATGCCTGGGGGATGTCTTATTCGGATTGAGTCATGCCGGGGTTCTGAAACTGTCCGCTATCCAAATTTCAGAATCTCTTGGCATGTCTAGAAAATTCTCTTTCATAATTTCATGGAGAAGGGTCTCTGTGCCTTGCGAGGCCACTTCATCACTTTCAGGGATTCCAATGAGGCATATATTAGCCTTCTTTGAAATATCCCAAAGCTCTCTGAGAGGATGATCTGTTTTTGCTCTCCATTTCTCTTCCTCTTTAAGAGTTTGGGAGCGTTTAAAATCTTTGTCTTCAATGTCAGAAATCCTTTCTTCTGCTTGCTCCACTGTTACTGAGGGAGTCTATTGTATTTTTCAGATCTTTGAGGGCTGCAAATTCTTGCTTCAGTGCATCGAAATCTTTGGTGGTTTTGTCTTTAAATTCATTAAATTCTTGAGACAACTTTTGAATTTTTCCTCGAATTTCTAATTCTGACTTTTGAATTGCTCTTCTGATTTCTAATTCCAAATTTTCCTCCATTCTATTAATCTTGTTTGCAATGCAAATTCTGAATTCGATTTCTGACATCTCGGCCAGCTGTTTATGAAAGGGATCTTCAGTTACATCTGCCATATCTTTCCTTGCAGGGGTTGATCTATTCTGGTTATTCGTGCTACCAGAGTTTTTCTGCTGATTCTGCCCCATCATTATTTTATACCATTTGACTTTTCCCCTGGAGCTTTGTTGCGGACCCATATAATGCTACGGCCTGAGAGACTGGGGACCTACTGTTGTGGTGGGGCTACGTGGTTCTGTCTTGTTTTCAGCTGGTCTCTGTTTGATCCTAGTGAAACAATTACTCTGGGTTTAAGTTTCAGCTGTGTAGAAATACCAGCAATTAAGTCACCCTGCTCCCCACGGGCAGCAAATCGAAAAGGAAAATCAAACCTTCCTACATCCACACACCCAGGGGCACCACTTCAACAGTACTCCGGCGATTGGCTCAGTTCAAAAGGTCCAAATCAGTTGTCTCAGTCAGCACCTGTCTGAGGTGTAAGAGTTTCAAAGGTCTCTGGGAACTGGATCGCAGGGGCTTGGTGACAATTCAGATATGACTTGCTCTGTTACTCGGTGAAGTCTGGAGGACCCGCCCAGCAAATAGAGTAGTCTTGGAAGGTTGATGCCTCCTTCCCCACCTTGCATCTCTGTGACATCCAATTACTGATAGCCATCGCATGGCTGTAACTCAGTTGCCTTCAGTGAGCAGATGCTCCATGGGTTTGTACGTGCCTGTATCACAAGGAAATCTGTATCTGCTCAGCCAAGCCATTGCTCTCTGCCTTTATCCAACAGGGGGTGGTGAGGCCTGACAATCTCTGGCTCTTGATGGAGGCTGGGGGTGGTGTTCACTCAGTTCCAGCCACACCCCCGATTGATGTTATTGACAGAAGAAAACAATTTTGTAGGAGTTTGTTTCTGTTCCTGCTGAATTCCTCTGCAGAAGAGAAAGTATTTTGAGTTCCCAGAACCTATACCTCAGGTCCTGTCTTTACTCCTGCAGGTTTGTATTTGTAGCACAGACAGCTCTAGTGTCCTGCCTTCCTTTGTCTATGGGCTGATGATTCCCTGAGGGCACGGCTTGTCTTAGGCTCAGTAAAGCGGTCCACTGGGTCAGCCCCACCCTGGGAATTTCCTGGGTTTGTGCATGCGTTTTTTAGGCCCCACGCTCCACCCAGGCTGGTACCACCACAGGCAAACTCTTTACTCATGGAGCCTGTGTTTCAGTCCCTGATCTGTTCCGCGGTGGTTGCCATTTGAGAATATGCCCTGCCTCCTCTTGTTGCCCAGGAGGACAGGGGTTGTGGCTTCAGAATATCTGGAGGTGGGCCCTGTTGTTGCCAAGAACAGCTGCTGCTCTGCCCCTCAGTGCACTGCCGCTCCAATGTGGTTCCCTCTCAGCCGACTGTTGTCTCCTCACTCCCGTGCTACAGAATCTACACTGACAAGCTGCAGTTCAGGCCCCTTGAGAAATCACCCACGAATCTGGACTCCTAGGGCACAGGCCTCCAGACCTCAGAATGAGAGTGGAGGGGAGTGCTGGGAGCTCAGAATTGCAGGTCGAAACACCAAACTTATTGAGACCAAATGAGCAAATAAACAGATAAAAAGGCTACCAGACACACAAGCACACAGATGCACAATCAATCAGAAACACATAGACATACAGACAACAATAACAAAAAAAAACAACTACAATAAAAATTATGGTAATCATAGAATAATTGAGAAAAAGAAAAAAGGTAAAAAATGTACAAAGAAAATGAACAAACAAACAAAAAACCCTCTAGAAATCTGATGTTAGCACTCTCAGAAACCATAAGAAGGGAACAAGAGGAAGAGAGAGGGGAATGAAAAAAAAGTGGTATTCATAAAAATGTTAAAAAAGAAGAAAGAAAAAATTAAAAATAGAAAAAATAAAAATAAAAAATGTATATTTAAAAATAATAAAAATTAACGATAGTTCCTCCAAAAAAAAGAAAGAGAGAAAAGAAAAAAAAAGGCACCAACCACAAAAATATTATTATTGTATATATGTAGAAATATACATTTATATGTATGAGGTAGGGATCAACTTTCTTAGGAATTTATTTATAATGGAATATAGTTTCTGCACACCAGGTGGCGCTCTGTGTGGTTCCTAGGCTTATACCTGATTCACAGTTTATACTGTTACCACGGTAACCACCCTACCTTGCTGATCGCCATTTTGGAGTTTCTGTAAAAGTTTTTTTACCTAATTCTTGTGCAACCTCAGCTGCTGTGTTTCAGACAGCACTCCTGTCTGACCTCCCAACTTGGTGCAGGAGTCCATGCTTCACAAATCTTTCCACTCTGCTCCTGCGTTCTCCTGGCAACTGCCGTCGGCTGTGGGTGAGCGCCTGGCTGCCGCAGGGTCTCGCTGCAGGCGGTGCGGCTGCAGCGCATGGAAACCTTCTGCTCAATTTATGTGGCTCAGGGTCTCACTTTTGAGTCTGTAGATTTGAGTCTAGCCACCGCCATTTCGCTGCACAGCCTGAACTGCCAGCCCATACCAGTATTCCCCACCTGGAATGGTCCGGTCTATTTAATCACTCCTGTTGTTCTGGGGGAAGGTGCCCGCCATTTCGGACAATTCAAAATGTCTGTTTCCCAGGTTTGATCCCTTCTCTTCAATTTTCCATCGGGTTGGTTAGGCCCTTGTGGCTCTGAGCGGGGCCCCTTTTGGTTCGCTAAACTCGGCTCAGGAATAAATTTTCATCAAATAGGTTTTGCCAGGAATTGAAAGCTGCTGTCCTCCGTGAGGTAGGGGCCTGCCGGCCAGCACGGCCAAGCAGTGAGAATCTCTAGAGTAGAGTGCCGTGGTTTTAAATTACACCTCAAATACGGCAATCTGCCAATTCACTGTGTGTCTCCAGTTGTCTGTCTACTGCAATAATCCACGTGAGGGAAAGGTCCAGACCCCCCTTCCTCTCACCTGATGACTTGGGAGAGGTGGGCTACATGTCTGTCCTGTGTGCCATCATGCTCTGTCTCCTCTAGCTTTTGACTTAAAGTGAGCGATACAAGATTTTTCCTTTTATTGGAACAGTTAGAGTCTGTTGTAGGTTTAATTGTCCTAATTTTAATATTGAAGAGAGAGATTAAGTCAGGGAATAACCAGTCAGTAGTTAGAATACACACACATTTACTGATTAAATTAATCATTTTATATGGGCATAGTTCATGGCACTTCAAAATAATTACAGTAGTATCGTAAAAGGTCACTGATTTCAGATCACCATAACAGATAACATAATAATGAAAAAGGTTAAAATATTATAAGAATTACCAGGATATGACAAAGATACATAGCGTGAGTGCATGCTGTTAGAAAATGACACCAATGGATTTGCTATTGACGGCATAGAGGAAAATGCTGATCCCATATATCTTCTCTGCTCAGTACTTGAATGAATTTTTCTCCTCTGAAGCAATAGACAGCTGAGCAGCAGCCACAGCACCTTGAAGTTTATATCAGTTTTTATTTGCCAACTCAAATAAAGTTGAGTTTGCTCAACTTTGCTCCCACTTTAGCAGAAATCCTCAGAAGAATTGTGTTATTATCTCTACTTCTTACCTTCTATTCTCTCTGGAATTCACTTAACTTAGATTTTTGCTTTCATCATTCTACCAAAAATCCTCCTGTTGGGTTGATCTTTGTGTTGCTAAATCCAGTGACTAGTTTTTAGTTCTTTTCTTCCTTTTTTAGCAGTAGCATTTGACAAAGTTGATCACCCTGCTCCTTAGAAGACTTTATTCACTTGACTTCCAGAACACCTCACTCTGCTTTTTTTTCTTATATTTGATTAGTCACTTCTCATCTTCTGGATATTGGTTGCTGTTCTCCTACATGTCTAAACAATGTAGTGTACTAGGTTTCAGCTCTTGTACTGAGCAGAGAAGATATATGGAATCAGCATTTTCCTTCTTATTCTCCTATTTTCTGAGGCACCTCCTTGAACCTGAGGCCTCTGAGGAGTATAGTAAGAAATCACTGAAGTAGATCATCTTTTAATGGTCCTCCAGATCAAATATTTGGTGACCTAATAGTGTATGATAGCCTGTACATCTCCTGGGTGGCTATATGTTTCTTGTGTCTTCTCACCTTAGCAATTAGGAGATTATTTATTATTTCAGACTTTGGTTTAGGCTTTGAGGAATGATGGAATATGAAAAAAAGAGATACAGTCTCTCCCTTGTGGAACTTAACAGTTTATTATAGAAAGCTATCATGTGAAAGATAGTTAGAAGTAATGAATTATAAGTATAATCCATAAAGTGCTAAGCAACTACAGTTCTTCAGAGTTTGTAAGAAGACTTAACATAGTTTGAGATGGTTGAAGAAAGGGATGGTCAAGAAAGACTTCCTTGAGAAAGTTACAGTCAAGCTTGTCTGGAGATGAGACAAAGAGTGAGCAACTGAGATACGTCCCATGTCTTGGAAGAAGGCTCTACATGAGGTTGAGAGGTCTGAGAGAGACAAGAGCCAAAACAACACAGGTCATGTTAAAGATTGTGGCCTGTTCTGAAAGCATTGATAGTCCATTGAAAGGTTTTTCAGTGAGGGCTTGACATGATCTGATTTGCATTTCAAAGAGACCAACTTGGCAACAATATGGAGAATAGGTTTCAAGCAAGGGTGAAGTAGAGATGGCAGTAATGGGATGCTGGAAGAATACTTTGGATGCCAAAGAAGCAATTCAGGTTAGAGATGGTTAGTCCAACAATGGGTGGTGCTATTTGGGAACTAGAGGTGAGAACTCAATACGTACTTAGAAGGTAGAATTAATAAGAATTGGTGATAATTGATTTTAGTTGGAAAGTAAGAATTATTGATGCCAGCTTAGATTTTGACCTGAACTATACAAATAACATAATCCTTGATCACAATCCTTGATCATAATCCTTGATTGTGTCATTTGTATAGTTTATCAGTATTTGTGTATAGTTTGTACCTTTCTGTCTTGGATGTGATGTTGCTTTGTATTTGATATCTAGCTATTTTTACATGTATGTACATATATTGATAGGAAATCTCCAATTTATATTGCAATTTTTATATTATGAATGTCTGTACCTGAAAATCAGAATAAAATGTGTAAGTAGTGTCTTCCTTAAAGTTAAAATTAGAGTTTAAGTTAAATTAAAATTTAACTTCCTTAAAGTTAAAATTAAAAATAGAATTTTATATTATTTATATATTTCAAATTTACATTGTTAAATATTTTTCTTCTAGGTGCATACTCTAAATTGAATGACAAAGGTATTTCAAAATAGAGATTTTGATTGGATGAGTGGTGATACTGTACACATTTTTTTTGAAGTTCATTATTAAGAAAGGTTTATGGATGAAATTATTTGGACGGGTTTCCTAAATGGCACATTTTACTAATTCATACAAAAGATCATTCCATAAAACCAATATGATTTAAGTTTTCATTAATTCTGTGAATGCTTTTAAATATATTATTAGATGAGTAGTAATCTTAATTTTTTTGTTACAGACTTTTTGATTTTTAGATGTTTCACCAAAAAAGCATGTAAGGCCTTTAATGTTTTCCTTTTTCCTTTCTCTTTCTTTCCCTTATTTTATTTTTAGACCTTGGTTGTGGAACTTCTTTTAACCCATATCTGCGGTCTTCTAACTTTGTAGATGTCCTAAGGAGAGTATTGTCATTAATTAAAATATTCTTATGATATGTCATGTTTGAATAGTGTGCGATTTATTTTATTTTTCATTTCCAATTATTGGATAGGTCAAAAGAAAAGTGAAATATTGAAAATTAATAGTTGATTTTGATGTCTGATTTCAATAACTGGATTCTTTATTAATTTTTTTGTGGAAACTTCAGTTAACTGGATGGATTCTTTATTTTGGAAAATAAAGTGAGATGGAAAATGAAGTTGCTTTAAGATTATAATGGCAAAATATATGATTTGTAACATTTTAGAAAGTATATGAATGTCACTTAAAAACAAGTGACGTTAATTACTTTGGAAGTCACAGATGTAAAATGTTAATTAGATGCATACTATACTGCTTTTTAACATGTTAACATAATTTGAAAATGTAAACAATATTTTATGAGTTTAACTAATTTTAAATTAAAGCAAAACAAAATAAAGATAAAGCTACAATACTTTTAAAACTAAGGAAGTTTGCAGTTTAAGAACATGAATTTTTTTTAATGTCAAATTTCACTTTTATTTAGTTTTCTTAAGGTTTGTCCTACAGAACATGAATGTTTTAGTTGGAACAGAAGTGAAAGACACATTATTTTAAAGGAAAATGAGGTCCACAGTTATCTGTTTGGAAATGTCTTTCAATTACAGTGGCGTCCATGAATATTGGATTTGAATGAAGATTTGGCTAGAACTTCTCTCTATCCTATTCTGTATTTCCTCTTGAATAAGAAATAGCATGTGTGAAATGCACTTACTATAATCCATTCCATACTGGGTAATAAAATTTTTTTTATGAAGAATGATTATGCATAATATAAAATTATCCCTATTATATATAAGTTCATGTATTTACTATAGAGTGTGTTGAAGAATCAATTTTAAAAAGTGGGAATCTAGAATAGTAATTTTTATTATATTAGATTCCATTATGCAATTGGTGATGTGACTCCTGTATTTTCCCAAATACCAAACATCATTCACTCAAAAAGAAATAAAAGTCTTTTCTGAGTGAGCAGCAAATTAAGCAATTAGAAATGAGTTCCTTGCATTATAAGTTGGGAACCTGCTGGATGAGATTGTTTGCATTTACCAGTTCTTACATTAAACTCTAGTATTACTCTCAAAATTTTAAGATAAGACAAGTAAAGGGTAACTTTTAAAGTTAAAAGTAAAAGGAATGAACATACTACATTTATTATTATTCATTTAATCTTAAATACTAGAAGTTTAGTAAATGAAAGGCAACTTACTATATACATTTAATTAGTCGTTAAATTGCTAATCATCTGAAAATATTATTATTCTTGATTTTAATTAAGTTCAATTATGTTGAAATCTTCATATTATTTCCATGGCAATTATATGAGCTACATTTTTTATGATAATAAGAGAAAAAAATTCCAGGTGTTTTAATTTAGAGGCCCACACCATCCCATAAATATGACACTGTATTCATGTATTAGGATTTTATTAAATATTTGATTAATTGAACAGAAAGTACTGCATAAATATTTATATTTAAGATATATTGTTACCAATTAATTTTTTTTATTTTAAAACTTTATTTCTGCAAAGCCAATAAACAAGTGTTGGAAGGAAAAAGTGTAAAAGTTATTCTTGCATGTTACCAATTAATTTTTAAAATTATAAATGTTACATGCTGTGAGGCTGAGGCAGGTGGATAGCTTGAGCTCACAAGTTTGAGATTAGCCTGAGCAAAAGCGAGACCCCGTCTCTACTAAAAATACAAAAACTGAGGCAAGAGGATCTCTTGACCGCAAGAGTTGGAGTTCATTGTGAGCTGTGACACCACAGCACTCTGACCCAGGGTGACAGCTTGAGACTGACTCAAAAAAAAAAATAAAATAAAAAAATTGTGTTTTATTTCTTTTTGTTTTTCATTTTCCTGTGTCTGTTACACTGAGTAATGATTCTTAGAGTCTCTGATTTATTTAATGGAGGCATATTACATTTGACTAAGTATCTCTCTTGCAGATGTCTCTATGGATGGAAGCTAGATTATGGTATTTCAGGTAAAAACTGACTGACTGACTTTTCCTGGAACAGAAAAATTTTTGTCAGTTAAGCCACAGACTCACGTAAATAAGGGTCTGGTCTTAAAGAAACATAATGTTTAACTGATCTTTGAAAAATCTTGAGTTCAAAATCATGCATTGCAGAAAGAAAAAGTATTTCTGCATTATGAGCATTATGAATGTTTTTAGGACTGTTGGAAGATAAAAGATATTCCTTTTAGGGTTAAAAGTAGAAAAATGCCCACAGAGAAACAGAAGATGTGTTATAGGCTTAACATTGGTTTAAAATAATGTGAAAAATTATGCTTCTGTGAAACTACTTACAAATTAATCATCTAACTATTGAATTACCTACTAATGTCAGCCTTCGATATTTGGTAGTAGGCTTTGTTGCATGACCATAATATAGCAAAAAATAGTCCATTGGATTACCGAGTGTTATTTCTGTATTTTATTTTAATTTTTTGGTCACAACAAGTGACTTTTTTTGTTTTTTTAACTTTAAGAAACCCAGGAAATGATCTTAATATAGTTAAGGAATAAACATGCAAAAAATAACTTTTCATAAAATTACTTAAGATGCTGGCTGCTGAACTGTGAGGATTCGTGCTTTTAATTGTAATTTCTCAGATCACCAGAGTAGGGCTCTGGTTGTATTATTTGTACATAATTTAAGTTCTGACTAGTGTGATAAAATACTTAAAAATGAAACTGAATTTTTTTTTTCTGGCAAGGAAAAACCAACTTTTTATATTAGTACTAGTTATTAATCATGTATATACATTTACTCAAATACACAAGCAGCATTTTAAAATAGGTGCATTTTATCTTAGTGTTAATAAATTTTGGAGTACGATTGTATGCATTTCTAATTTTAAAGGGACTAACTATATTTCTAAAGAGGACAATAGCCCTTATATGCCCTAACAGAAAATGTAATTATTTTTATAACATATAAAAAATGTTTACAATATAATACAATATTTGTTAAAGAAGTAACAGTATAGGAAATAAAGTATCATTATCAGTCTATTTGTAGCTACTCTGAAATTTTTCTATATCCTTGTTCACATTACTTAGTTTCGTATTATTCAGAGCTTAAAACAGCAGATATGATTAGAAGTTAATGTGTCTACTCAAAAGAATAGATACTTATTTCATGCTTATAATTAAGGCATTAGTGTTTTTAAGTGTTAGGACTTCGGGTAGTGTAAGTTAAGGCAAGGCAGAGTAACTCAAGGACAATGTATATAGAGTTAAAGAGATACAGTCAAGAACCATTCATGTCAGCTATTATACTTAACTCAGGATCAAACTAATTTTCCTCAAAATAATTTAGTTCATAATGTTAAAAATGGAAGGGAAATTCTTTTAAGTATGTCATTATTAGCATAGATAAAGACATTGGCTCATTGTTCTGTCAGTTCATTCCCAAATTCTGAAACTTGATTTGTTTTCACATGTCAGATTTTCAGCAAATTATTGAAATGTATTGGGACTGATTCTTTTCTTTCTCTCCATTTTCTAGTGGTTAATTTTGTAAAGAAGATATTTTAATCAAAGGCCATTATAAAGTTTTAGGAGAAGAGTTTCTAATTTTAAATCTCAAGGTTTGTATCTTCCATTAGCTGCTAGTGTTTAATTCTGTATTTCTTTCCTCTCAGAACTAAAGATTATTGCAAATGAAGTAAACCTTCTTTTTCTGTTGTTGCTGAATATAAAATGACACTGAATATTTGTAAAAGTTATCCTTTTTCAAATCAGAAAACTGCATGAGTAGAATGTATATTCCTAATTTGAAAAACTATTTTAAAAATATTATTCTGTTTGTGCCTTTCATATTGATTAGACTGGCTTTTATTTTAGGAAAATATGATTAACTATCTTTTTTAAGAAGTAATGGGCAATTCAAAGCAGTTAACCTATCAGATAATACCTTATTCGACTATCAAAAGATAAGTTGAGAACTTTGAGAGATTTTTAGATAATCTCTAGAAATGCTGTGATGCAATATTGTATTATTTGAACAGTATTCAAATTTGGAAGAAATTAAGTCTGAATGCTTTTATAACTTTGCAGTCTGAATAGAAGCTAAGTGCAAATGAGGAAAATATAGCTTTATGTTTCTTAGTTTATGGTATAATTTGGATTTTTTTTCTTTTTTGAGATTTCATTTGTCAGTTAGGTTCACTTTCCAGTTTGTAAATTCAAAGAAAAGCAATTCTCTGACAAAATCAGATGCTTGTTAAAAGACACAAGGAAAGACACATTGTACATATGGGAGCCTAACAATAAGATACGCTATAGTTTTATAGGCTTTTTATTTTCAGTAAACGTAAAAAAAAGTCACTTTTTTTCTAATAATACCCCAGAACCTTTGGCTTTTTTATTTGTTTGCCTTAATTTAGTTATATTGCATATTTTAATTTGAATTCTTATAATATTTTTATTAGTTTAAAAAGCATATATTATAAGGGACATAAAAAGTATTCTTCTAATTGAATAAGCATATATTTAGCAAATCTTTGGAATGCTTACTGGTTAAATATGCTTGGTAATAATGCATACAAAGAGGAAACACCTAGGAAACTGGAACCACTTAAAAATTCCTTGGGAGATTTATTTTTCTTGTAGATTATTCAGATTGTTAGATAACCAGTTGAATTGTTCTTTAATTTTTGAATGATTTATTTTAAAAATTTTATGAAAAATAAAAATTTTTTTTCTTTTCTTTCTTTCCTTTTTTTTTTTTCCTGAGACAAAGCCTCAAGGTGTTACCCTGGGTAGATTGCCATGGCATCACAGCAACCTCCACTCCTGGGCTTAGGAGATGCTCTTGTCTCAGCCTCCCAAGTAGCTGGGACTATAGGCACCCGCCAACCCAGCTATTTTTTGCTTGTAGTTGTCACTGTTGTTTGGCAGGCCTGGGCTGGATTTGAACCCGCCAGCTCTGGTGTATATGGCTGGTGCCTTAGCCGCTTGAGCTATAGGCATCAAGCCTTTTTTGTTGTTGTTGTTGTTGTTATAGTTTTTAGCTGGGGCCGGGTTTGAAACTGCCACCTCTGGTATATGGGGCCCGTGCCCTACTCCATGAGCCACAGGCGCTGCCCAATAAAAAATTTTTAAGTGACACTTTCTCTCCATTTATTTATTTGTTGATTTGTTATTAGCTCACCAAATAGTTTATTGACTGTATCAAAAGAGTAAGAAATAATCTTCAAATATTCTTAGCACTGGTACTTAATCATTTAAATATGTAGTGGTAGCAACTTTAGTATTGAACTAAGAATATTGAATTACTATTTCTAATGACAAAAGATTTTAGCCTTTTGTACCAGGGATATTTTCTTTTTCTTTTTTCTCCTCAGAAGGTAAGGAAGTGCTGTTTTAGATTTACCTATAACAGGGAAGACACATTAAATCCATCTTATGGCTTTCAAAATATTTTATAAGAGTGTTTTTTTTCTTAATATGGTAACACAATATATCAGTCTGTGTTACCCTGAATCATTTTTGTATTCTCATCTTTTAGCTGTAGTTTTCACACTATTTTTATAGAACAAAATGCCTAATAATTGGCATTTTGAGTAGTCATAAAAATATAATTCTTGTGCTTAATGATATCCAGAAAGCACAATATTCTGAGAAAAGATATTCCCTTTAGTGAATTTAAAATTAAACACTCTAATGCAAAAGGATATCTAAGGTGAAAGATGTTTGTGTAATGCTAAACATAACCAAAGAAACTGTGGTTTTAGCAAAGGTACTATTGCTCTATTTTATCAAGTGCCAGAAGTTGCATAATGAAAGTCTTTCAGTTAGTGAAAATATAAGTAAGAAAACAGAAAAATACCACCCAGCTGGTAGAGATCTTCCTAATTTTTACCTGATTGTATTTCTGAAGAAATATGGCAGGGCTGTCATAAATTTTCAACATGAACTGCATTTTTGTTGCCAATTTCCATATCCTTTAAAAAGTGCTGAAGCGTGCATTTGCTATTTATGTTTGCAGTAGACTGAGTACACTTTTACTATTTGTGGTTTTAGGAATTGGAAACAACCAAACAGTGGTGCTATGGTCTAAAAAAATAAATTTTAAACAGCTGCAGGACAGTATTTTTAGAATCGTAGGAGTACTTCTAAAGCAATGTAACTGCCCCCCCCCCTTAAATGATGAAATATTGTCATAGATATAATTTAAAGTTAGGTTTCCATTGTGTGTTTTGTGTTTGAAGGACTAGATAAATCAAAAGTCTACTTTTCATTGGGGTGAAATATACTTTTAGGATCCTAGTGCCAGCTCTTTTTTCTAACCAGTAAATGTTTGTTACTGCAATAAATGCCAGCTACTGGACATAATCACTTCATAGGCTTTGAATCCTCACAAATACTCTTCCTTGGGTAAGAACTATCCTTATTTCTACCTTACAAATATGAAAACAGAGGTGTAGCAAGGAGGTAAGTAGCTTGTCCAGAATCACAAATTTTATAAATGTTAAGTCTAAGATTCAAGTTAGTTTTCTCCTACTCCAGAACCACTAATCCAAGTATTTTTCAATCTTATGTTTTGTGTAGATCCCTTTAAAAGAGGAAGATAAATCCTGTGTACCCTAGTTTTTTTAAAGCATTTTTTCTGCTATTGTTACTGAAATATGAACAAACATAAAAATCTTGATAGTACCTCCTTATTGCATTTAAATCTATGAAACTTCCAAAGTTAGAAATTAAAAGCAAATTCACAGTATCTATCACAGTAAAAAATAGCTGTTAAATTTAACAAGGGAGACTTTTCATTCCTGAAAATAAAATCCCTTTCTCAGTTTGACTTCTGTGGTATAAGAATGTGTTACGTCTTCCCATTGTATTGTAATCCTTTGACATCATGGCACAGTAAAAATTGGTAAGATTTATAGAACCATCGGATATAAAAGCACAAGGTTGCTCTTGACAGCAGACAACAGGACTGAGTGTTCCCAAATGGCCCTGGTCCTATGGGCCAGCAGCTCCATAAACTGAGGGGATTAAAATCTATACACCAGTACCTATTTGGTGGCTTTTTCTCTAAGGGACATGGGTTGGAAAGCTCAGATTATTGCTATCTTTTTCCTCGAGATAATTCCCTATGACTTTCCTCTATTCCAGTTTTTATGAAACCTTTGCATATTACATGATGGCATGATTCGGATGTTATTTTATATTAAGTTAACCTCATTTCATGTTTCTTCTCTCCCCCTTTCCTGTTATGCTCCTGCAATTAAAGTGTCTTTGGCTGCCAATTCATTATTTTTATTAACATAAAAATTATAAAAAGTATTTTTTTTTAGAGTAAAAATTGTTAAGCATTGTGTGAGATTAGATGAGTACTGTTCAACATGAGATTGGTTTTAAGTTGGGTTGGGTTAAGTCACTGTAATAAAATTATCTCAGCAGATCCAGTTTAATTTTCTTTCTGTTGCAACTGTATTCTTTTTGTTGTGTATAACCATAGTGTATTATCTCTGAATAATGTACATATTCCTATTACCTTTGATGCCACTTTGGAGAACTACTTTTGAATGTTCATATATGTATCTGTTTAACAAAATGTTTTGCAGCATGCACTTGTGGAGGTATTAGAAAATAAATCATTTTTACTTCAACATTTTAGTCAGAGATTTGAATGATAATTTTACTTTGCTCTTTTTGGTGGAAAACAAGTATCAATTCAACAAGCACTTGGATGGTTTACTTTAAACTTACGATTTTTGTATTTTGTTTTAAACAATTAGTTTAGCAAAGCATGTGCTAGATTTATAAGAGAGGTAGTTTTTTTTCCTTCATCTGCACCACTAACAAGACTTTTAAATACCATTCATTCATTGTTCGTTTTTTCCTTGTCAACCGAATTCCATAAAGCAAGATTCTTCTGAAGACAAGGGATACAGATGTAGTGTACAAAATACAATGAATATAATATGGTGATTTTTTTCATTTGATAACAGAAAAAAATTTACATTTTGTTTTTTTGGATGCAGACTATGAAATGTAAAATTTGACAGAATTTTCTTGGTTGTAAAACATCTGTATAGGTTGTGTAAGTCAGACTTACTAATGATCAACAAAAAATTGTCTTTAATTTCTAATGAATAAATGAAGTAGAAAAGGAAGGTGAAGACTCAGATACATAACCTGATATGAATTTTTTTTTATTAAATCATAGCTGTGTACATTAATACAATCATGGGGCACCATGCACTGGTTTTATATACAATTTGAAATATTTTCATCAAACTGGTTAACATAGCCTTCCTGGCATTTTCTTAGTTATTGTGTTAAGACATGGAACACACATATACTCTTTAAGTGTGTGTTTAAACTTAAGTCACGTTTTACATAAACAGAGAAAATAGTTAAAATTTCAAAAACTACATGTTAGCATACAGAACTAAAGTTAATGATATGAGAGCGCACCATCTCTAAGCCTTTTTATTATAAATTTTTGAAATTGAATCCCCCAGTTATAACCTGGTGTGATGACTGTTGATTGAATTTTTCTAAGAAAGGGAACAAGAATGCATTATCTTATTGACTTTGTTTAATAAATAAGTATTTCTTGAACACCAACTCTTTGCTAGGACCTGGAGCTATAAAAATTAATTTGATATAGTATCTTAATATTTAATTTGACAGTATAGAATCTGTTTTTCACGATATCATCTGGAAATATTAAAATATCTTTGATTTTTAAAAGTTAAAGTTTCTTAATAGAAAACGGTATTTTAAAATTTGAAATTGAATTATAAGACATTTTATTTAGAAAATCAAATTTTTCTTATGGCCTATTTATAAATAATAAATTGTATATTAGGGACCAGTGTACACATATTTGTATGTAAATGCATATGTATTTTGTTGATATATGTGAGAGTAAGTGTGTTAATCAGAAGTTTCAAAGGATTCTTATTCCTAACTACACATATGTACATTGTGCTATTTTATTTCTTAAAAAGCTGCAGTCACAGTCCCTTCTGAATCCAAACCTATGAATTCTAGAAACATTGTCATAGAATGTTCTTTGGAATTCTGTTAGTGGTATTTCTGTTTTTGTCCTGATTTCTACAGTGAGTACTCTTAATACGTGGTATGAACCTTTTTATGTGGTTTAAAGAAAGAAAGAGTAGGATACATTTTCTTAAAATTTTGCATTCTTGTGCGGCGCCTGTGGCTCAGTGAGTAGGGTGCCGGCCCCATATCCTGGAAGTGATGGGTTCAAATCTGGCCCCTGCCAAAAAAAAGAAAAACTGCAAAAAAGAAAAAAATTTTGCATTCTTTATATCTATCTGTAATATCAAAAGTCAGAGTTAACTATTTTTGTGTCTTAAGCCTTATAGAACTTTACATTTCTAACTTACCATGAACATTGTAGCTAAATTCTCTGCAATAGAGATCTACCTTAGTGTGATGTGATAAATCATAGTTAAGTTGTTATGTTCTCTGTACCCTTTTCTCTTAGGGCTATTTGCTTTGAATAGAAATATTGAATTAATTTTGCTTTCGTGTATGAAAAAAGCTCCTGAGATAAAAAGTACTTTATGCTGGGTGCGATGGCTCACACCTGTAATTCTAATATTCTAGGAGGCCCAGGCAGTGGATTGCTTGAGCTCAGGAGTTGTTCCAGACTAGACTGTACAAGAGTGAGACGCTGTCTCTACTAAAAATAGAAAAACATTGCTGGGCATGGTGGCACATGCCTATAATCTTAGCAACTCAGGAGACTGAGGCAAGATGATCTTTTTCTTGAGCCCAAGAGTTTGAAGTTCCTGTGAGCTAAGATGATGCCACAGCACTCTGCCCAGGGTGACAGAGTGAGTCTCAGACTCAAAAAATAAATAAATAGAATACTTTATTTAAATAGTTGATTCATAACATTTAAAATAAATACAAAAAAACCTGTCTAATTACCCTTATTAGGCTCACTTCTTTGTGCGAGCCTAATAAATTTAACTTTTTAAATAAAAGTTGAAGTTCAAATAATTTAAAACTTACTATTATTTTTTGAAATAGAGATGGCTCTTCGCTGTGTTGCCAAGTATAGAGTGCAGTGGCTATTGATAGGTGCAATCATAACACCCTGCATCCTGGAACTCTTGGGCTCAAACAATACTCCCACCTCAGCCTCCTCAGTAACTGGGATTACAGGCATATACCACTGCACCTGGTTTCTAAAACTTAACTCTTTTGGAATAGCCGAAGTTCATGTGGTCCCAACTCTCCATTCTTCTTTCAGAACACATAATGCTTATGTTTAGTCAGATCTTTGCTTTTGCGAACAGTTTTGTGTTAATTAAAATGTTACATAAATGGGAAACATTGTTTTCCCCTATAAACCGTGGTATATATATATTTTTAACATTGTCAGTGTTAGATGTAGGATCCATAATGCCAGAATCAGCACCTTGATCTTTTCTTTTATCAAATGATTAATTTGAGTGACTACCTGAAATAGATCTGAGAAACATCCTTGGAATTCCACCTTCTAAGAAATCTAAATTGAAGGTATCTATTGAATAGGAGTGTTGGACTAAGTAAGGGGTAGAAGAACTTATTTCTGTGTCATAGCTTTTTGTGAACTAATGTTGCCCTCTTGGGCATAGCATTCACTCTGTTATCAATGTATTGGTAAAGTGAGGTGATTTCAATAATATATATTAATGAGTTATAGCAAGTATGTAATGTAATGATACTAGTTAACGAACTAGGTATATTAATATTTTTTACTCTTATGAATTGTTTTAAGCCATGAACTGTGGGAGTGCTAGGAAAATGTCTTCTGCTTTTTCCAGGGTGGATAGTATAAATATTTGAAAGTTGATCTTACTGTGGAATCTATGATTTAGTAAAAAAAAAAAAAATTTTTCATTTTTTTACCTAAACTTGAATGTAGGTAATTTTTTTGTCATGAAATGCCCATATATACTTTATTATTAAGAGCAGTTTTATGTTTAACAGAAGAATTGGGCTGAAAGAACAGTTTCTGTATACTTCCTCTGCCATTATCACTGCCTCATATTTTCAATTACAATTAATGAGCTAATTTTGATAAATATTTACTGACATCCATTGTTTATATTTGAATTCACCCTTGGTGTTTCATAGTCTATGGGTTTATACAGATGTATAACAACACTATCCACCATTGTAAAATCCTACAGAATACTTGGTATCCCAAAAGTAAACTCTAAAGTTTCCATACCTAGAAAAATGGGAAATTGTAGTTAAATATACCTTTATTTACAGAATTTTACAAAATATTCTGTATGTGTTAGTCAACTCTGTAAAATTTTATAATGAATATTTTATAAATAAAGGTACACTTAGTTACAGTTTTCTATTTTTTCTATCTATGATTACTTTATGGGTGACCCTTGGGACATCCTATAGTTCCATTTTCCTAAAAATCTTCTGTGCTCCATTTCTTTCTCCTTTCTTCTGAACCTCTGGCAACCTAATCTTTTTTATTTTCTCCATAGTTTTACCTATTTAGAATGTCTTATAGTTGGAATCATATAGCCTTTTCAGATTGACTTCTTTTACATAGCAGTGTGTATTTAAGGTTCTTCATGAGTTTTCATGGCTTTGACAGCTCATTTCCTTTTATCTATCTCTCTCATAGTCCATTATATGGATATACCACAGTTTGTTAATCTGTCACCTACTTTGTATTGAAGGACATGTTGGTTACTCCCATGGTTTGGCAGTTATGAATAAAGCTGCTATAAACATTTGTGTTTAAGTTTTTATGGACGTAAGTTTTTAACTCTTCTGAGTAAATACCGTAAAATTTGATTACTTGGTCTAATATAGTAAAAGTACATTGAGTTTTGTAAGAAGCTCTCAAACTATCTTCAGAATGCCAAATCTTTATATTCCCACCCATAGGGAACGAGAGTTCCTACTGTTGCACACCTTAGTAGCATTTGGTATTGTGTTTTAGCCAGTCAAATAGATAGGTGGTTGTAGCTCATTGGTTTAATTTGTAGTTCTGTAATGATATGTGTTGAGTTTTTCAAGTGCTTATTTACTATCTGCATATATTTTTTGGTGAAGTATCTGTTCAAATCTTTGTTTGATTTTTAATTAAGTTTATTTTCTTAATGTTGGTTTTTAAGAGTTTTAAGTATATTTTGGATACCAGTAGTTTATCAGATAAGTGTTTTCTTGGTTTTTTTTTTTTTTTACAAAGAGAGTCTATAGCTTATATTTTCATTCTGTTAAAACATTTATTTTAAAAATCTTCTTACCTAGATTATATAAAATTTCCTGTTTTTATTCTTATCTAAAGGTCCATTCACAACTCAAGTTTAATGGTTCAAATGAGAATAACCCAAGAAAGTCTTCCACCACTATTTTTTCATGTAAGTTTCAGCCCAAAGAACTGGCCCATATACAGAGTTTACATATGTACAAACATTCATACAAATTAAATTTCAGGCTTTTGGCATCTCTTGCCATTGTGTCTTGCTTTTGATATATCTTGCTTTGGGAAGCTTTTCACTGAACCCACTTTCTTTGGGCCAATGACAGTTCCTCATCCATTTTAATTTGCACTTGATTATCATTTCTCAAACTGTGTTTCATGGAATTTGAATATTTTTCAGGACATATATCTATATATATGGAGAGAGAGAGATTGATTTTTTTAACCCAATTTTTATTTCTTATTCACATATGCTGGAAAATATTATATACTATTACGTTACCACTTGGAGATTTGCAATGCATGTTAAAGCCTTAACACTTTTATAGTAAAGAAACTTATCTTATTTGTTTAATGCAATAGTTCAATTCTTTTATGATGGAACTTGCTCTTTTGGAATATTTATTAAAACTTTCAGAATGCTATTGTGCTTTAGCATTCATGTGGAAAATGATGCCTTAGAGCTGCATGCAGTGGGTAATTCCTTTGGTCTAGTTCCAAAGAGAAGATACAAAGTTAAAAATTTTTTAATTTTTAAATGAATGTAAGGAATTTTTATGGGATAGCTTTCAGAAACTGTTTCTAACCCTATACTTTGGAATAGTGGTCAATTTTATTCTGTATAACTTGGGACAAAAAGGAACATGGGATTTTTACTTAATGGCTTTTCAATCAAAATTAAATCAGTTTTGCTATTCTTCTATAAAAGAGGTCACAAAAGTAAGGTTTGGGGTTTATTTCACAAATAAATGTTACTTTTGAAAAGAGTGTTGTTATCTTTGTTGGGGAGGACTTTCTCTTTGATTTTCTAAGCTTTGACCAGTGAAAATGACTTTGGGTGGTCTTTTAACCTGAGATAGTGATACAGAAATCTTACTTTACCTTTTCTAATAAATAGCTATTGCAGTTTCCTTATTCATACCCCATCTTCTAGTTCTCTTTATAGGTTTAGCCAAATGAATAGGATTGGCTCATAAACTTTTTTGAGGTTTGGTTTTTAAAAGGGGAACCCTGTTTTCCTGAAATCGTGGATTGATGAGCACTTTAACATTTTTTATTAGTTGAACTGAAATGAACCTGAAATATGTGTACATTAAAAATGATAATTTTTACTTGAGAGACTATTTCAAAGGATTTGTTCAGAATTTGTTAGGATTTGTTAAGATTCTGAAGCTTTAATGCCAGGATGTAATTTATGAACATGGCAAGGAGAAGTAAAGGACATCATCTTTTTGGCTTTTCATTCTTTAAGTGTTTTGTCTTAAGTACCTATCTACCTTTCATTTCATTCCCTTTTATGCTTCTTATTTTCTTGAATATTTTATATAAAGCTTTTCAGTATATACATTATATACTTTATTATTTCCAAATATAGAAGACTATGAAGGATGGTTTGTAGCTGATTGGCTTTTAAAAATTTTTATTTCTTAAAGAAGGAAATAGAGAAAAGTTTATTTGAGCCTAGCTCTTTTCAAGGAGTGGATATCAAAATTCCTGCATACAAAATGCACAAAAATTGCTTTTGCCCAATGTAAGTTTTCATTTTTTATTTTATTTATTAAAATTTATTTCTTTTTTTTAAAAGATGAGGTCTCACTCACGCAGGCTGGAGAGCAGTGGCCATGATCAGTGCTTACTGCAGCAATAATCTCCTGGGCTGAAGCTATCCTCCTACCGTAGCCAGGACTACAGGTGCAAACTATCTTGCCAAGCCCAGTATAGTTTTATTTGTTTAGGAAATGGGACAAATTAAATAATCTTTCACATTTTTTTTTTTAAAGTTTTTTTCTAAGTGTCAATGATACAGCCACTTTAAAGAATATTTGTTATACAGTGAATACTTTTTCTACCTCTGTAACAGAACAGAAAGACTACAATAAGGTAAATTCAAATTTCCCATAAAAGTGAATATCATGGGTTAAAGATGGCAAGCACTGGGCTACACAACGGCCTACAGCAGAGATCTGAACCAGCATTTGCTGAGAGACTTTTTAAAAATAAATTGTAAAATGTTGGATTATGTCAGATGCTTTTTCTGTATCAATTTATATGATCACATGTTTTCACTTTAATCTGTTGATATTATGTTCATTGAATTACAAATGTTGTAACAGCCTTGCATACCTGGAGTAAATTCCACTGGTCATTGTATATACAGTAGTTCCCTTTTACCTGCTAGGCATACACTCCAGAACCCCCACTGGATGCTTGAAACCTCAAGTTACCAAACCTGATTGCCATTGGTCATAACACATTTCTGTTCATGTCTTCCACAAATTTAATGTCTTTTCCATCTTAACTAGCACCTATCATGTACTGTGACTGTAACTTTTGCAATTTGAGGTGTGACAACAAAACTAGCAAAACTTTCTTTTTCTATTTCATGAATAGAAGATTCATTCTTGCCATAGATTTCAGCAACCTCAGCATGAAATTTTTTTCCTTTACTTATTAATTCATGAACTTTTACCTTTTCACTTAAAGGAAGCATTTTATGGCTCTCTTTGGCATATCCGAATTGCCAGCATCACTGCTCTTGCACTTTGGGGCCATTATTAAGTAAAGTAAGGTGACTTGAACACAAGCACTGTTGTACCATGGCAGTCAATCTGATAACTGAGAAGGCTGCTAAATGACTAATGGGCAGTTAGCCTATACAGACATATATATGCGGAACAAAAGGATGATTCATGTTGTGGGCGGAGCAAGATTTCATCGCACTACCCAGAATGGCACATAATTTAAAGCTTATGAACTATTTATTTCTTGAGTTTTTCATTTAAAATTTTCTGACCGCAGTTGACCACAGGTAACTGAAACCTCAGAAACCAAAACCACATGGGTTGGGGGTGGGGGGACTTCGGCTATAATACTTTTTATATATTGCTGGGTTTGATTTGTTGATATTTTATTGGGGGATTTTTGCACGTAAATTCATGAGAAATAGTAGTCTGTCATTTCCTTTTTTGTGCTTTGGTTTTGTGCATTGGCCTCTCTTTATTTCTTTTCTTTCTTTCTTTTGAGATAGAGCCTCAAGCTATCGACTTTGGTAGAGTGGTGTCACAGCTCACAGCAACCTCCAATTCTTGGGCTTACGTGATTCTCTTGCCTCAGCCTCCCAAGTAGCTAGGACTACAGGCATCCGCCACAACACCTGGCTATTTTTTGGTTGTAGTTGTCATTGTTTGACAGGACTGGGCTGGATTCAAACCCATCAGCTCTGGTGTATGTGGCTGGTGCCTTAGCCTCTTGAGCTACAGGTGCTGAGCCTTTGCATTGGTCTTTCTGTTGTGTATTGTTTGGTATCAGCATAATACTAGTCATAAAATCAGATGGTACATTTCCCTCTTCCTTTATTTTCTGGAATAGATTGTGTAAAATTGATGTGTATGAGGAGGAAAAATATCTTTTCCTCATCCATCCTGGGTTCATGGCCAAGGCTCCTATAACAAAAGATTAGCAAGATAAAAGGTAAATTTATTCAGTATAAATTTTAGGTGACATAGGAGCCTTTATAAGGAAATAAAAACCTGAAGAAAGGTGATATTTTTTTGTGACTGAGTTTTGCTATGTTGCCCAGGCTGGACTTGAACCCTGGGGCTCACTTTCTGCCTTAGCCTCTCAAGTACCTGGGACTACAGGTGTGTGAGCCACTGTGCCAAGTCTAAACCTGTGATTTTTTTAATGCTAAGTTTGATAAAGAAGTGGATATTGATGGAGAAATAATGATTGGACCAAAAAAGGTATGATATAATGGCAGCAATCCAGAGGAAACAACAAGTCTGTTTGTTTGAATTCTCTGTGACACTTTTTCTTCAAAGATAAGGATGTTGCTTTGGGAATAGGGGTAGCATCTCTGAAAGGAGGATCTTATGATCTGCTTCGAGGGAAGGTCAGAAAATCATTTCTAGGTTGTATAACCTGGGTCAGGGGGAAAGGTAGGAGAAAGGTAGTGATTTTTCTGCATCTGAGGTTTTTCTCAAATTCTTTCAGCTTAAAATATTTTTGGGCGAGTGTACTTAACATCATTAAATGTTAATTCTGCATTAAATGTCTGATAGAATTCTCACGTGAAACCACCTGGTCTTGGAGAGTTTTCTCTGTCATCTTTACTCTAGCATTGAGCTCATTCAGTGAGTTCATTTGGGTGTTATAATTGCTGTTTTGTTATTATTTTTAAATGTATTTTTTTGCTGAGATTTTCAGTTTATTGGTTTTAAGAGAATTTTAATTAGCTTTTTGATGCATGTCTATGATGGCTATTTAAAAATTCTGTCAGGTAATTCAAACATCTGATTCAGCTTGGTTTTGATATCTGTTGGTTGTTTTTTATTATTTATATTATGATTTTGTGGTTCTTGATGTGATAATGATTTTTTTTTATTGTATCTTGAACATTATGAGGCTCTGGATCCTGTTTAGTCTTTTTTTTTTTTCCTGAAGGTAGGCCACCTATTAAAGTAGCATGAGGGCTGTTCAGCTTCCCAGTGCCTTCCCCTGCCAATACCACTGCAGCAAAGTAGGACACTGACTTAAAATGCCTTGTTGCAGATGGGTGGATTGGATGTTCACTGCCTCCCCAGCCTGCTCATGCTTTCCTTGTGAAAGTGGGCTAACTCTTGCACTGTCTCCTTGCCTCTGAGTTGAAAGGTCAATTCCCTGCTGAGCCCACTGGAAGTGGAATGCCAGTTAGCTCTGTATCCCACTACCTCCTTTGGTCTCTTTGTTATAGAGTGGGTTGCAACTCCGCTTCCCTCTGGATCCAGCTGAACTCAGGGCTAGGATGGGCAATGAGTTCACTAGCCCTTTTGGCACTACCTAGTCTGTCAACATGAAATGTATATAAAGAGACAGATTGCTAAGCAAAGGCTTTATTTGGGAATAATATACACGAATTGTAATTCAGTACACACAAACCTGAGTAGCTCTTAGGTGTGTCTAAAGAAGAAAGGGAAAGGCTGGGGTTGTATTGGGGAACAGAGGAATGTTATGGAAAGAAAGTTCTTTAGTGTTGGCAGGGTCTTGGAAGAGCTGGAGCTAATAAGTTGCAATTGATGAATGGCAGAAGTTACTAGGAAGTTACAATTTTTAATCTTCCAAGTTGTAGCAGGCTATTACAGTTATGAATTGGGCTTGCAAGATAGTTCTTAAAGTAGCTGTTGGTCATTTGAGTGTTTTTACCTATGGCTACCCTACTTTGTTTTAGCTGGATATGACAAAAATGATTTCATTTTGTATAATGAGTTCTCACAACTCGCTTTAACTCGCAAGGTAGGTGTGGAGGCTCAGCTCCCTAGCAGTTCTCAGTTATGCCAGGGTAGGATGAAAGCAACTGCTGAATAGTCCCCATACTGCCTCAGTTTGGGTCTTTGATGCTCTGTGAAGGTTGAGGCTCAATTCTTGCCAGACCCCACTGATAACAGGTTTAACTCTGTTTTGCACTTCCTTCCTAATAAATCTCATTGTAGCTGGATAAGAGTAGAGGCTGAGCTTGCCAATACACCTGAAGACATTAATCCGTTGGAGGAATTGGAGCAGCAGAGGGATATGTAAGATTACCTCCCCCTCCCACTGCCCCATTGATGGTATTGTCAGACTACCTGGTGGATAATGGAATATCAGCCCACCACCCTTTTTTTTTTTTTTTTTTGAGACAGAGTTTCACTGTGTCACCCTTGGTAGGTGCTGTGGTGTCACAATTCATAGCAACCTCAAACTCAGGGGCTTAAGTGATTCTCTTGCCTCATCCTCCCAAGTAGCGGAGACTACAGGCACCCGCCACAATGCCCAACTTTTTTTTTTTTGGCGGGGGCTGGGTTTGAACCTGCAACCTCTGGCTTATGGGGCTGTCACCCTACTCCTCTGAGCCACAGGCGCCACCCAAACCCGGCTATTTTTTGTTGCAGTTGTCATTGTTGTTTAGCTGGCCCAGGCTGGTTGGAACCCACACTTCTGATAACTACTGTTGAGTGAGTTAGGCTGCCTGCAGGGTTGGGGGAGGTTGGAGGTTTAAGAGGAGAATTTTAACATTCCATTTGGCCTGCTGAAAGTGGACGGTAGAGTTGTTTGTCCCTTGGTGATTGGCTGGAGTAGCTGCCAAAAAATAATTTTTATTGTTGGCCTTCCTTTCTACCCTTTCTCTGGTCCTTCTTTAACTATTAGGTAATAGGCTTTTCTTGGAGTTTTTTCTTTTTGTTTGTTTGTTTTTTTTTATGATCGTACATTGGAATATTCTACAGCACCATATCTGGGATATTTGGGAGGCAATGAGGAAATTTATTTTATATATAAAATATATATTATATATATAATATAGGAAATATATTTTATATATACATAAATATATATTATATACATAAAATTTTATTTATAAATATTTATATATATAAAATATATATGTATAAATATTATATATATATATATATATATATATATATATATATATGCACTAGGTACTACAGCAGGTACCTGCCATCCCAGCTCCTTGGAAACCTGAAGTAGTAGGATCACTTTAGTGCAGGAGTTTGAGGTTGCTATAAGCTATGATGATGCCACTACACACTTTAGCCCAGGCAACAAAGTAAGAACTAGTCGTGAAAAATTTTTTTTAAAAAGCAAAATTGAAAATTCTGTGTTTTTTATATATATATATTATTTATTTATTTTTTATTATATATAAATATATATATTATTTATTTATTTTTTCCAGACAGAATCCCACTCTGTTGCCCCATGGTTAGCCTACCTCATGTTCACAACAATTAAAAAGTTGAAGAAAAAGAAGGATATCTATTATTGTGTACAGAGAAAAGGATGGACTTCTTCTCCGCAACCACTTTGCCTTTAAGGATACACTTTGTTTTGAGACAGGATCTCTATCTCTCTCTGTTGCTTGAGCTATACTTCAGTGGCCTTGTTACAGCTCACTGTAGCCTCACACTCCTGGGTTTAAAGGATCCTTTCACCTCAGCCTTTTGAGCAGCTGGGACTACAGGTGTGTGCCACCACACATAGCTAATTTTTTAATTTTTTGTAGAGACAGGGTCTCACTATGTTGCTCAGGGTGGTCTTGAACTCCTGGGCTCAAGCTATCCTTCTGCCTCAGCCTCCCAAAGTTCTGGGATTACATATATGAGCCACTGTGCCCAGCCCAAAAGCAATTTGTAACAATGTATAGCTTTAATTACCAGTCTTGGACCAAGTTAAATAATCTGATTGAATCATTACATATGATTTACAAAATAAATTCAGTTATGTTGGAGATATTCATTAGGAACAAATTTGTGACGCCTTATCCCCAAAGAATTAAAGTAATTCTGAGGAAATCCACCAGTCTAGAAGTAAGTTTTATCTTACAACACAGGACTAACTGTTATCTATAAACAGAGTTTTGAATCATATGATTATGTTACTCAATGTAAGCTTGCTTATTTTTTAATTTCTAAAAATTTTGAATATATTTGCATAAAAGTTTGGATTTTATAATAAATACGTTGACCCCATATTACCATTTCTTAAGTCACTTGAGTCTGCCTCAAAGCTAACCACTGTGGTATTCTTGTAAGATGCCTTGAAATATGTGTTAGTTATTCAATGAATTCATAAGTGCTGAGTGATAGAGTTAAGGTTAGCAAAAAACAACCACCTCTGGCATCCAGGAGCACAATCTAGCAGTAAAAGATTATACATGCGCACACGCACACACACATAAATACAAACACAATATACAGGCAATCCTGAGTTGCAAACATCTGACTTGCATGTAACTCACACTTAACAGAGGCTGTTTCAGTAAGTCCCTGAGTTACAAACATCCGACTGATAGACAGCCGCACTTACAAATGGAGGCTATTACAGGTAATAGGCAAATGTGCCTGTTCAAACTTACATATTCAACTTCAGAACAAACCTATAGAATTTATCTTATTTGTAACCCCGGGGACTGCCTGTATATACATGCACAATAAATTGCTTTGTTAGGTGCTAAGTGATATAATGAGAAGTTCTATGTAAATAAATAACTGTCCAGTAACCAGAAAAAGTGTGGACAAAGAAGTAACATTTTTGATGAATTCTGTGAGGAGAAATTAATGAAGAGCTTTCAGATAGGCATTTCAAAGAATGACTAATCATTTTACTTTTTTACCTATATCTAATTCTTATAAAATATCTATATATAAATATATCTTATAAAATATCCATATATATAAATATATACACACATACATTTTTAAGTTAGTTCATCAAAACATTTGAAGAATGTAATACATTTTCCTACCATGAGGAAGATGAAATATATTATAAAACTATCTTTAAATGTTTAAGTAGAGGCTTTACTACAAACCAGACATATGTTCTTCTTTTACAGTATTTTTCTTTTTTTTTTTTTTTATTGTTGGGGATTCATTGAGGGTACAATAAGCCAGGTTACACTGATTGCAATTGTTAGGTAAAGTCCCTCTTGCAATCATGTCTTGCCCCCATAAAGTGTGACACACACCAAGGCCCCACCCACCTCCCTCCTTCCCTCTTTCTGTTTCCCCCCCATAACCATAATTGACATTAATTGTCCTCATATCAAAATTGAGTACATAGGATTCATGCTTCTCCATTCTTGTGATGCTTTACTAAGAATAATATCTTCCACGTCCATCCAGGTTAATACGAAGGATGTAAAGTCTCCATTTTTTTTAATGGCTGAATAGTATTCCATGGTATACATATACCACAGCTTGTTAATCCATTCCTGGGTTGGTGGGCATTTAGGCTGTTTCCACATTTTGGCGACTGTAAATTGAGCTGCAATAAACAGTCTAGTACAAGTGTCCTTATGATAAAAGGATTAATTTCCTTTGGGGTAGATGCCCAGTAATGGGATTGCAGGATCAAATGGGAGGTCTAGCTTGAGTGCTTTGAGGATTCTCCATACTTCCTTCCAGAAAGGTTGTACTAGTTTGCAGTCCCACCAGCAGTGTAAAAGTGTTCCCTTCTCTCCACATCCACGCCAGCATCTGCAGTTTTGAGATTTTGTGATGTGGGCCATTCTCACTGGGGTTAGATGATATCTCAGGGTTGTTTTGATTTGCATTTCTCTAATATATAGAGATGATGAACATTTTTTCATGTGTTTGTCAGCCATTCATCTGTCGTCTTTAGAGAAAGTTCTATTCATGTCTCTTGCCCATTGATATAAGGGATTGTTGGCTTTTTTCATGTGGATTAATTTGAGTTCTCTATAGATCCTAGTTATCAAGCTTTTGTCTGATTGAAAATATGCAAATATCCTTTCCCATTGTGTAGGTTGTCTCTTTGCTTTGGTTATTGTGTCCTTAGCTGTACAGAAGCTTTTCAGTTTAATGAAGTCCCATTTGTTTATTTTTGTTGGCAATTGCCATGGCAGTCTTCTTCATGAAGTCTTTCCCCATGCCAATATCTTCCAGTGTTTTTCCTATGCTTTCTTGGAGGGTTTTTATTGTTTCATGCCTTAAGTTTAAGTCCTTTATCCATCTTGAATCAATTTTTGTGAGTGGGGAAAGGTGTGGGTCCAGTTTCAGTCTTTTACATGTAGACATCCAGTTCTCCCAACACCATTTATTGAATAGGGAGTCTTTCCCCCAAGGTATGTTCTTGTTTGGTTTATCGAAGATTAGGTGGTTGTAAGATGTTAGTTTCATTTCTTGGTTTTCCATTCGATTCCAAGTGTCTATGTCTCTGTTTTTGTGCCAGTACCATGCTGTCTTGAGCACTATGGCTTTGTAGTACAGACTAAAATCTGGTATGCTGATGCCCCCAGCTTTATTTTTATTACAGAGAACTGCCTTAGCTATACGGGGTTTTTTCCAGTTCCATACAAAACGCAGAATCATTTTTTCCAAATCTTGAAAGTATGATGTTGGTATTTTGATAGGAATGGCATTGAATAGGTAGATTGCTTTGGGAAGTATGGACATTTTAACAATGTTGATTCTTCCCATCCATGAGCATGGTAAGTTCTTCCATTTGTTAATATCCTCTGCTATTTCCTTTCTGAGGATTTCATAGTTTTCTTTATACAGGTCCTTCACCTCCTTCGTTAGGTATATTCCTAGGTATTTGATTTTCTTTGAGACTATGGTGAAGGGAGTTGTGTCCTTAATTAGCTTCTCATCTTGACTGTTATTGGTGTACACAAAGGCTACTGACTTGTGGACATTGATTTTATATCCTGAAACATTACTGTATTTTTTGATGACTTCTAGGAGTCTTGTGGTTGAGGTTTTGGGGTTCTCTAAGTATAAGATCATGTCGTCAGCAAAGAGGGAGAGTTTGACCTCCTCTGCTCCCATTTGGATTCCCTTTATTTCCTTGTCTTGCCTAATTGTATTGGCTAGAACTTCCAGCACTATGTTGAATAGTAAAGGTGACAGAGGACAACCTTGTCTGGTTCCAGTTCTAAGAGGAAAAGCTTTCAGTTGTAGTCCATTCAGTAAAATATTGGCTGTGGGTTTGTCATAGATAGCTTCAATCAGTTTTAGAAATGTGCCACCTATGCCTATACTCTTCAGTGTTCTAATTAGAAAAGGATGCTGGATTTTATCAAATGCTTTTTCTGCATCTATTGAGAGGATCATGTGATCTTTATTTTTGCCTCTGTTAATATGGTGGATAATGTTTATAGACTTGCGTATGTTAAACCAGCCTTGCATCCCTGGGATGAAGCCTACTTGATCATGATGAATGACTTTTTTGATGATAAGCTGTAATCTATTGGCTAGGATTTTGTTGAGAATTTTTGCGTCTATGTTCATGAGTGAGATTGGTCTGAAATTCTCCTTTTTGTTTGGGTCTTTTCCTGGTTTTGGTATCAGGGTGATGTTTGCTTCATAGAATGTGTTGGGGAAGATTCCTTCTTCCTCAATTTTTTGGAATAATTTCTGCAGTACAGGAATAAGCTCTTCCTTGAAGGTTTGATAGAATTCTGGAGTGAAGCCATCTGGACCAGGGCATTTTTTGGTTGGAAGCTTTTTTATTGTTTCTTTGATCTCAGTGCTTGAAATTGGTCTGTTCAGGAGCTCTATTTCTTCCTGGCTGAGTCTAGGGAGAGGGTGTGATTCCAAATATTGATCCATTTCTTTCACATTGTCAAATTTCTGGGCATAGAGTTTCTGGTAGTATTCAGAGATGATCTCTTGTATCTCTGTGGGATCAGTTGTTATTTCCCCTTTATCATTTCTGATTGAGGTTACTAGAGATTTTACTTTTCTATTCCTCGTTAGTCTGGCCAATGGTTTATCTATTTTATTTATTTTTTCAAAAAACCAACTCCTTGTTTCATTAATTTTCTGAATGATTCTTTTGTTTTCAATTTCATTGATCTCTGATTTGATTTTGGATATTTCTTTTCTTCTACTGAGTTTAGGCTTAGATTGTTCTTCTTTTTCCAATTCCATAAGATCTCTTGTGAGATTGTTGATGTGCTCTCTTTCAGTTTTTCGAATGTAGGCATCTAAAGCGATGAATTTTCCTCTCAAAACTGCTTTTGCAGTATCCCACAGGTTTTGGTAGCTTGTGTCTTCATTGTTGTTATGCTCAAGGAAGTTAATGATTTCCTGTTTTATTTCTTCCTTCACCCATCTGTTATTCAACAGAAGATTGTTTAGTTTCCATGCCTTTGGGTGGGGTCGAGCATTTTTGTTAGAGTTGAGTTCCACCTTTAATGCCTTATGGTCTGAGAAGATACAAGGTAAAATTTCAATTCTTTTGATTCTGTTGATATTTGTTTTGTGTCCCAGGATATGATCAATTTTGGAGAATGTTCCATGGGGTGATGAGAAGAATGTATATTCTTTATCTTTGGGGTGGAGTGTTCTATATGCGTCTATCAAGCACAGTTGTTCTAGAGTCTCATTTAAGTCTCTTATATCCTTGTTTAATTTCTGTTTAGAGGATCTGTCCAGCTCTGTAAGAGGAGTATTAAAGTCCCCTGTTATGATGGTATTATCAGATATCATATTGCTCAGACTGAGTAAGGTCTGCTTCAAGAATCTGGGAGCATTTAAATTGGGTGCATAAATATTTAGAATTGAAATGTCTTCTTGTTGTATTTTTCCCTTGACCAATATAAAGTGACCATCTTTGTCTTTTTTGACTTTAGTTGCTTTAAATCCACATGTGTCTGAAAATAAGATTGCAACTCCTCTTTTCTTCTGAATTCCATTTGCCTGAAAAATTGTCTTCCAACCCTTGACTCGTAGCTTTAATTTGTCTTTTGAAGCCAGGTGTGTTTCTTGCAGACAGCAAATGGATGGCTTGTGTTTTTTAATCCAGTCAACCAATCTATGTCTCTTCAGTGGGGAATTCAAGCCATTAACATTTATTGAGATAATTGACAAGTGTGGTAGTATTCTATTCGTCTTATTTTGTGAGAGTCCATTGCTTAGTTTTATCTTTTGCATCAGTGTGGAGGTTAGGTTCTGTCCTTTGATTTCTGAGTTCTTACTTTGCTGCTGATCCATTGTGGTGGTCAGTGTGCAGAACAGGTTGAAGTATTTCCTGTAGAGCTGGTCTTGTTGTGGCGAATTTCCTCAATGTTTGTATATCCGTAAATGATTTGATTTCTCCGTCAATTTTGAAGCTTAGCTTAGCAGGGTACAGAATTCTGGGCTGAAAATTGTTCTGTTTAAGTAGATTAAAGGTAGATGGCCATTGTCTTCTTGCTTGGAAAGTTTCATTAGAGAAGTCTGCGGTCAATCTGATGGATTTGCCCCTGTAGGTCAACTGGCGCTTACTCCTGGCAGCTTGCAGAATCTTTTCTTTGGTCTTGACTTTGGAGAGGTTCATCACAATGTGTCTTGGAGAAGCTCGGTTAGAGTTGAGGCGACCTGGGGTCCGATATCCCTCTGAAAGCAGTGTGTCAGAATCTTTGGTGATATTTGTGAAATTTTCTTTTATAATATTCTCTAGTATGGCTTCTATTCCTCTGGGGCATTCTTCTTCCCCTTCTGGAATTCCTATAACTCGTATGTTGGAACGCTTCATAAAGTCCCATAATTCTGACAGTGAACGTTCTGCTTTCTCTCTCTTCTTTTCTGCCTCTTTTACTATCTGAGTTATCTCAAAAAGTTTGTCTTCTACCTCTGAAATTCTTTCTTCTGCATGGTCTAACCTGTTGCTGATACTTTCCATTGCATCTTTAAGTTCCCTGATTGACTGTTTCATTTCCTTCAGCTCTGCTATATCCTTTTTATATTCTTCATATCGTTCATCTCTTATTTGATTCTGTTTTTGAATTTCCTTTTGGTTATTTTCCACTTTATTAACAGTTTCCTTCATTGTTTCCATCATTTCTTTCATTCTTTTCAACATGTGTATTCTAAATTCCCTTTCTGTCATTCCTAACATTTCTGTATAGGTGGAATCCTCTGCAGTAGCTACCTCATGGTCCCTTGGCGGGGTAGTTCTGGACTGGTTCTTCATGTTGCCTGGAGTTTTCTGCTGATTCTTCCTCATGGGTGATTTCTTTTATCTGTTTACTTGCCCTAATTTTCCTTTCAATTCCTCTTGCTCTTTAAGTTCTTGTGCCTGTGGACTAAGGGTTACAGGACCAGAAGGGTGAGAAGGTTTAAGAGCAAAAAAGCGATGAAAGAAATGAGGACCGAGTGATAAGAATAAAAAAAAAATGAAAAAAAAGAAAAATAGAGAAAGGAGAGTGGTTGGGTGAAAGGAATATTGACAAAAAGAAGAGAGGCACAGAAAGAGGGAGACAGAGCAATATAGGTGTACAGTAGGGTACTTTGATACAACCTTAAAAAAAAAAACACCTTCTGGGGGTGCCAAGTGGGGTGGTTCCCTTGAGGTCAGCAGCTCTTTGCTAACCTGATCAGACACAGTACCCCACCTCCACCAAGTAGAGAGGAAAGACAAAAATGCTATAAATCAAACCAAAACAAGCAAACAGAAAACTTTACGGGATAAAATTGGCTGGAAAAACCAAATAATAGTGGTAGAAACACTAACAAAAATGAAGTTCTGATTATTGAAATAGGCAGCAATGGGAAATTATAATTAAACTAGAAAAATTGAGAAAGAAAAAGGATCTGTATGGAAAAGGTTGAACTTAAAAAACAAAACAACAATCTAGAACGTCAAAATAAACAAAAAAAAAAACCAAACCAAAAAAAAAACCAAACAAACAAACAAGAAAAAACACACACGCAACCAAAAACAAAGTATATGGAATTGAATATTGTCTGGGCAACACGTGGTCTTCTGGGGTATGAGATCTTAATCACAGTTCTGATACGACTAGAGGCTGCTAGTTTCTCGAACCCCAGCAGGTAGACACCCTAAATCTCTCTTCAGCCCACTTAAAAGGCACTTTGAACTTGTTCACTTACTGAGGAGAAGCTTTCTCAGGGAAGTGCTTGTTGCTGGAATCACTGCTGAAGTGGCTATCCACTTACCCTGTGTGTCAAAACTGGTCTCCCTCTGCCCCCGAGGGTTAGGGCTGCAAGGCGGCTCAGACCCCGCCCTTAGGCTACTTGGTCGCTGGGTTACCAGCTCCCACCCAATTCCAGCTCTGGGACCCTGAGGGCGGAGCTTGCCAGGGCAGATCGCTCACAATGTCTGCCTGTGACCCAGAGCCAAACTCTATTAGCTCCGTCTGGCTCAGGGGCTCAGACTGGGGCCCTAGACAAAGGCCAGAGTTCTCCGCACTCCCGCTCAGGCTCCCCAAGGCAGTTCAGCTGAGTGCCAAGTCCAAAGACACCAAAACAGTTCACAGGTAAGGCCTTTGTGGTTTGCAGTCTCGCTGCTACTGAACTTACAGTTGCGGGCGGGTTTAGGCGGATTGAACACACGCGACCACTTGCCGGTTTTCCACTGTTTTAGTCCTCCTCTTGGGGTCCAGAAGTCTCTTGCTGACTCCCTGTATCCTCTCAGGGGTGATGATAGGCAGATCCCACCAGCCAGAGATGCCTGGAGTCCTATATCCCCAGACTCACGGTGCCCAGATGCAAGGAAGCTGTTACTCGGCTGCCATCTTGCTCCACCCCTACAGTATTTTTCAAAGGTGCTATTTTATTATCTCATTTTAAGCAGTTAGTGTGTTACACAGTTATGACTGCCAATGTTCATGTTTGCCACCTTACTTTATACCCAGTGATTTCTTAAAGTGCCTCATGGCTTCTGTATATTTTCTTAGATTTGGAGCAGAGATTATAGATTAGTAAGTAAGAGTTCAGAATCTGTGATAATATGAGTAGAACCAACCTCCAGAGATGTAGAATGTTAATTTTTTATTTATTTCAAGAAAAGCAAAATTTAACATGTATTAATTAGGCTTTTACTTTGTGACTATCATATGTCTTCATGATATCTTGACATATTTGAAGATTAGAACAATGGGAAATCTTGTTCACAATCACATAGAAAATTCATGTCAGGACCCAGCTTCCAACTGTAGACTATCAGCCACTTTCAAGTAATTATCCAGGAAGGACGACATATCAAAACTCTTGTTCTGATTTCTTTACTTTACAATGTTGAAGCTAGTGACCTAGAATGAAAGGTTAGAATAAGTAGATTCTCTTTATCCCTAAAAATAAGAATTATTGGATGAGATTCCCCAATCTCACTATTGGTGTCATAAATAAAGGACCTTTTTTAGTAACTGTGTGGGCATTGGAGGGACAAAGTCAAAAAGGTGGAGGGTGGTGGGGTGAGTCAAATAACGAAGTAGATAGTGACAATACAGAGTGACCAGTGCTGTGAGAGAAGTACTTTGTGTGTACAGGTAGGGCATTAGTTATGTCTTCCCTCCAAGGAGGATAGTTAAATTGAATTTTGCTGTTGGCATTACTAAGAGAGGGTTAGAAGTATCTCTTAGAGTTTTGAAGTTTATATGTGGCCCTTTCTGGTTCTATGGTGATACAGTCCTCTCCAATTCACCAAGATTCCAAGCTGCAATTGGTTTATAATTATTGGTTTAGATACCATTAAAAAGCATCAAACTTCTGTATGCAGTGTAGGAGGAAGATGTCAGTGATAACAATATTTAATGAAAAATAGCTTCTTTTGTGATCAGCTCTGGAATTCAGTAGACCTGTTAGGAGTTAGTAGCTGTTACTTTGTGCTAAATTTGTGCTTAAAATTGTTGGGAAATGTATTTCCAGTAGTAACCATAAATTTAAACATGTGTGAATAAACGAGAATTAAGACTATGCTTATTTTGGTAAATAGATACTAAACTGTGTTTTTTTCCGAGATGCATAAAGAATTTACCCATAGAGTTCTTCAGTGTGTGGCGTCAGGATGTGAAGCATTTGGTTGTTTTATTTACCTTCTTTGGTACTTGGAAATGTACGTGTTTTGTGTACATTTTTATTTCATCACATCTTAGAACTAGAAGTTTTCGATAAGGGAATTTTTTGTTTCACTGATAATTTTAGATTGCTTATTTTATCTTTAAAGGATTTCCAGTACAATGGCTCAACTACTAATTTTTTTTTTAATATCTTGAGGAATTTATTTTCAGACTTTTTGTTCTCTCTTGAGACATATTGAGTCTGTATTTAATCATAAGAAAGTTGTGATCCCTGGCTTTAGGAGTTTTTACTCTGAAATAATCAGAACTTTTACACACACACACACACACACACACACACACAGAGACATATATAAAAAAACATATGTACATTGATAATATAAGGATAATATTTTACAAATGATAAAAATCACAAAATAAATAAATATAAATTACTAAATTTCACTGGAATTCCATCATCTTTTTAAAAGCAAGTGGGATTTTTTCAAATGCCTTACCAGGAGGGAGTCTTCTGCATTTTATGACAGCTAGCTATTGGTATTACATTAGATCACGATGTTAATTTTATCAGTCTTGAAGTGACTTACTGTTCAAGTTGGTGGCACTGGTTTGAAAGGTCCTCTTCAGTTATAAGCCATAAAAATGCCATGGTGGTTTGGGTTTTGATTAAAAATAGCATGTGCTGATTTCTGTGTAGGTGTGCTTACCAAATTTGTTTGTTTTTGTTTAATATTGGTATTGCCTTTATTTCTGGCAAATATTTAAGTGTATTTTTATCTTGTTTGTGTTGTAAAATACAGAAACAGCAATCTGAAGGTGTAAATTTATACACAATTTACAACATTAAATCATGTGTTAGCTTTAGAAAATAATATTAGAGAAGTTCCCTTTTTTTCTTTGACTTTGTGTGCTTGTCTGATAAATTAGAGCTCTGAGATTAAAACTTGTTGCTGTTTTTATCATCTTAAAGCTTGTGCTTGAAAAAAGTACTTTTTAGAAATTTGGATAGTTACTGGAAATTAAAAAACATGCATATAATACTTTGCTATTTATAGAACCTCATGCGTAGAAATTGTCCTTTTTATCCGACCACCACTATGATGAAGGGGTGTTATTATTTAAGAGAGCTTAATAGATTTGCCTATATCATAACACCTATTAAATGAGACCACCACGACGTTAGGCTCTATATTCTTCTCTTTTCTACATTCCCTAAGGAACCATCTTGATTTTGATATTGGACACATGAAATCATAGGGTTATTTTATATGCTAGTCCATTGCATTTTGGAAAGGAACATTAACAGAGAGAAATTATTAGCATCATTTTTATGTTGATAATTAGAAATAACAGCTATGAGGGTACTAGGGAAATGTTAGGCCCTATGAAAATGAAAGTAACTGTAGGATTCACAGGTTCCAATTAGATAAAAGCAAATTGTCATATTCACATTCTGAGTACATAACCAAGTAAGAATACCAGATTCAGAATTTTAAAGGAAAATAAGAGAAAAAAAGACTAACCAAAATGCTAGTTTTCTTTGTAGTCATTATTATTTCAGTGTGCCAGTATACCTTTTAAAGATTATGATAAACTACACAGATGTTTAGTTCCCTCACACACAATTTCACTAAACTTATTTCAGGGGATTTGTGGATATAGTTAACAGTCAACAAATATAAACATTTCATTTACCTAGAGAGGGCAGAGATTTTTCTGTGGAAAAGAAGGTGGGAAATACTCTGCAATTCTCATGTTACTCCTTTGTTCTAATCAGAAAAAATTTAAGGAAACACAAAGTACTACTCAATAAGGCTTATATTTGTACTCAGTGCACTAGGACATCTAATGCATCATTAAAAATGATTTTACTGATATTTCCATCAACTCTAAGACCAATAATGACATCTCTGTAGTTAATACAGGTATTGCTAGTATGCACATTTAAAAGGTAAATGTCCTACCTAAAAATCTAGTAAGAGTTGTGTTCTAAAACATAGTTTTTCCTAAATCAAAGTGAGGCAGCTATTAACTTTCTATGTTAAAACCATAGAAATGAGAAGTATCAAAGCAAGCTCCAGGAGTTTGATTTCAGGTGTTTCTGTCCCCCTATTTCCTGAGGCTAGGCCCTGTGGATCTATTTTGAGCTACCAAAGTCAAAAATAAATTATTTAGCATTTTCTTTATTTTATTTTATTTTTTTAATATGTTTTTATTTTTTTTATTATTATTATTTTTTTTTGTAGAGACAGAGTTTCACTTTATTGCCCTCGGTAGAGTGCCGTGGCGTCACACAGCTCACAGCAACCTCCAACTCCTGGGCTTAGGCGATTCTCTTGCCTCAGCCTCCCAAGCAGCTGGGACTACAGGCGCCCGCCACAACGCCCGGCTATTTTTTTGTTGCAGTTTGGCCAGGGCTGGGTTTGAACCCGCCACCCTCGGTATATGGGGCCGGCGCCCTGCTCACTGAGCCACAGGCGCCGCCCTTATTTAGCATTTTCTTTATATACTATCTCAAAGCTTAACTTTGTAAGTTAAAAATAGATTGCGTTGCCAGTTAACCAATTTTTATTACTTTTCATGTACTTTTGATTACATTCTTTGCAATAATAGGATGAATCTTATTCAGAGGTTTTAATTTGTTCTAGCTAGAAAATAGTAAAATTACATTTCACAGAATGATACGTTAGAATAACAAAGAAATTGTAGAGTGATCACTAGGATTGCTTATCTAAGAGCCATTGCACAATAATTTAAAGAGCTTTTCCATAACGTTCTTCAGATAATTTGATTGAATAGTTTTGAGGTGGCTCTTGTGCATGGTATATTTTTATAAAGCTTCCAAGGAGGCAATTCTGATGGACATTTATAGCCAGCTACTATTCAAGCCCAACATCTTACACTTTTCACATGAGTAGGTTAAGGCCCCAAAACATGAATGAATTTGCCCATAGATTGTTTCTGGCAGATGCCAGATCAAATCCTGTTCTGCCTCAAGTCCCATGATTTTTTGCCACTTTATAGAAGTCACCTCCTAATTTGGATATTTATATTAATAATAGAAAACCTTCTTTTACTTTTCTCATGTATTTCAGACTAGTGAGATTTTGCCATGTAGGATTACTTATTTTATGTTATAGATGATGGTCATATGAAATGCTTTTAAAGAAATTCTGAGCTCTGATACTGAATTTTAAAGAACTTTGAGATTGGATCGAACATTAAAATAAATTTTTTTTTTTTTGTCTTGGGACAATGTTTTGAATAGTTCTTGTGGTATAGCTTAATAACTATTTGTTTAATGAATCAATAATTCGTTTTAGTTGTTTATTGGGAGATGAGGTTTTACTCTGTTGCCTAAGCTGGAGTCCAGTGGCATCATTAGCTCACAGCAACTTTGAATTTCAGGCCTTAAGAGATCTTCCCATCTCAGCCTCCCAAGTAGCTAGGGCTATAGGTGCATGCCACTGTGCCTGGCTAACTTTTTAAATTTTGTTGCAGGGACAGGAATTTGCTGTGTTGCCCAGGCTGATTTTGAACTCCTGGCTTCAGGCAGTCCCCCAACCTTGGCATCCCAAAGTCCTGAAGTTACAGGCTTGAGCCACCACACCTGGCTGAATTAGTAATTCCAATTGTTTGGAATAAGGTACCATCTAGTGCCATGCATACTTGGTTCATGGCCAATGCTCAGTAATATTTATGAAATAAAAGTTAATCTTCAGGGAGCCTCGTAATAATTTTAGGTATAAATTTAATTTTCCACAAAATTTCTGTACAATTTTGGAATAACTTTTATAATTTAGAATGATTTTTATTTCCCCAGAATAATTGTTTTGGTTTGCTTTATGTTTAACAGTAGTGCAGTTGTTGCTTCTGAAAATAAGAATGCATTTGTGTACTAATAAAAAGAGTCATGGACTTAATGTGAGACCAAATTATATCACTAATTTGGATTTTCTCCTCATCTATAAATACATGAGTTGGGCTGGATTTCAGTTCTAAAATTATATGAATATTTTTATAAGTATAATGAAAAATACGCAGACTCTAATTGCAGACTCCTTTTTCACTCCCATTTTAGTTCTCTGATCCATTACAATCAGACTTTCATACATCTTTCCACTAAACCCAGGCGTTGACATTGGAGTTAACAAGTCCAATTTTGTCTCTTCAGCACCAGATCAGCAATATTTTGTCTTTAGTTTTCCATTCCTCTAATCAAGCTCTAGTAACGTCCTGAGTGATTAAAAAAAAAAAAAACATTAAGTCTCTTTATGTCATTTTCATGCCTGATTGACTATCCCATTGCCTCTATTTATGTTTTTCAAACTGTGAAAGCAATACATTGGTGGCTAGTGAAATTAATTTTGTGGATGGGGCCTAGTGTTTAAAAAAATAAAAAGAACTGTAATAGTTCTTTCTACTGGAATCAGTATCAATTGACATCTGTAGTAAGGATATTTTTGTGAAAGTATTTTCATTTTCTTTTTTTTTTTTTTTTTTGTAGAGACAGTTTCACTTTATTGCCCTTGGTAGAGTGCTGTGGCATCACACAGCTCACAGCAACCTCCAACTCCTGGGCCTAGGCGATTCTCCTGCCTCAGCCTCCCAAGTAGCTGGGACTACAGGCGCCCGCCACAACGCCCAGCTATTTTTTTGTTGCAGTTTGGCCGGGGTTGGGTTTGAACCTGCCACCCTCAGTATATGGGGCCAGCGCCCTGCTCACTGAGCCACAGGTGCCGCCCAGTATTTTCATTTTATATATACATCTCTGTATCTGCTGCTATATCCATCTAGATAAACAGGGTGTCTTTTTTTTTTTTTGTAGAGACAGAGTCTCACTGTACCACCCTCGGGTAGAGTGCCGTGGCGTCACAAGGCTCACAGCAACCTCTAACTCTTGGGCTTACACGATTCTCTTGCCTCAGCCTCCCGAGCAGCTGGGACTACAGGCGCCCACCACAACGCCCAGCTATTTTTTTTTTTTGTTGTTGTTGCAGTTTTGGCCGGGGCTGGGTTTGAACCCTCAGCATATGGGGCTGGCGCCCTACACACTGAGCCACAGGCGCCGCCCTGATAAACAGGGTGTCTTAAAGGTTGCTCTACCCATAGTCACCATACATAGGGAAAATGGAAAATTGTAGCTAAGTCTACCCTAATTTACAAAATTTTCATTACAAAATTTTCCAAACAGATGGACAATAGGTACAGAATACTTTGTAAATGTTTTGTAAAATATTTCAGCTTGGGAAGCTTGGGGCTAAATTAATTATCACAGATCATTTATTTCTGAACGGTTTTAACTGTAAACACAGGTTGAGTATTCCTAATATGATAATTGGAAATGTTGTGAAGGTTTTTGAACACTATCTTCAGAATTGGAAATGCTTATTGGAGCATCTCAGATTTTGGATTTTTGGATTACAAATGCTGAACTATTACAGTGTAAATACTCCAAAATTTAAAAAAAAAATTACAGTCTTAAACACTTCTGGTACCAAGCATTTGGGGTGAAGGATACTTACGCTGTAACTGCATCCCAGCATAAATTGTGAGATTCCTAAAAAGCAGTAATTCCTTGAAGAACACACATAAATAATATAGTAATTACAAACTAAAAACGAAAGATATCATTAATTCTGTGGTCCAGGATGCACTTCCATACAATGTGAGAATTGCACTTTAACTTTTGCCATTTGGAATCAAAACCTGAGAGACACTATTGATACATTTCATCAAAACTTTTGTTTCTCTCAATGTTTTCATTATCTTCTAAATATTCCTTAATCCAGCCATAATGAAGAAAAAGCCAAAATCATGAAAGTTTCTTTTGTCTTAGAATGTTTTCATTGATTGTTGCAATTCTATCACCAAAAGATGCAGAAGATCAAAACTTTAAAATCCCAGAGCAGATGATCAAAGACAGAGACAGTAAGAAAAAATCCACCCCTCTGTTTAGCACAATGGTTCTCAACCTTCCTAATGCCATGGCCCTTTAATACAGTTCTTGTGGGTTGCGATCCATAGGTTGAGAACCGCTGGTTTAGCCCTACTATGAAAAGTTACTTCTAAGAAGTTTCTTAACATGACTTTACCCAATCTGTCAAATAGGGTGAAAGATTCCATCAGCTTCACAGGAAAGATAAATGCTTAATTATCACTTACTAAGCTCATTGAGAGCAATGGAACTTTACTGATGTAAAGTTCTAAGAGAGCATCAGACTTCAGTGTTCCTGTAATAGACAACTTTTGGTTGCCAGCAATTAACACATTTGAGAAATCCTACCCAGAAGCAGTTATATGCTATAAAAAATTGCCACACTATTCTCCACAGTGGTGTGCAACTTTACTTTCCCACTAGCAGTACATGAGACTTCTAGTTATTTCCTATTCTTGCCAGTGCTTGTTATTGTCAGTCTTTTAAATTTTAGTCATTTTAGGTGGGGTATGGTGGCTCCAGCTACTCAGGAGGCTGAGGCGGGAGGATTACTTGAGCCCAGCAGTTTGAAGTTTCTGTGAGCTAGGTTGAGGCCATGGCACTCTAGCCCTGGTGATAGAGTAAAACTCTCTCTCAAAAAAATGTTTATATTCATTCTGGTGGGTGTGTGATGGTATGTAAGTGTGATTCTAATCTGCATTCTTTTTTTTTCTTTTTATAAGTAATGATGTTGAGCATCTTTTCATGTACTTACTAGCCATTCAGATATCTTTGGTGAAGTGCCCTTTCAAGTCCTTGTTCAGTTTCATTTTATCTTCTCATTGAGTTGTAAGATTTCATTATATATTCCAGAAACACATCTTTTATATCAGGTATGTGTTTTACAAATATTCTCCTCCAATACACGGCTTATTTCTTCTTCTGGGATTACAATTTTACATAGACTATTTAGTATTGTCCCACGCTCTTTGATCCTCTGTTTTCTTTTTGTCAGTCTTCCTGTTCTCCTTCCCTCTTTGTGTCAGTTTGGATCACTTTTATTCACAAAGAGGTGGCTAACATGTAGAGAATATTTTGTAAATATTTTGTATAATTTTGTAATGAATATTTTGTGAATAAAGGTACATTTAGCTACAGTTTCCCATGTTCTTTATGAAAGGTGACCTTTGGGACACCCTGATGTAGTTATTTTAAAGTTCTTATACATATTTCCAATATTTGGATCATCTCTGATACTGAATTTGTTGATTAGTTTTTGACAGTATGTTGCTTTTTTGTGTCTATTTTTTATGTGTGTATATATATATATATATATATATTTTTTTTTTTTTTCCCCCTCCTCCTGAGACACAGCCTCTCTCTGTTGCCCAGGCTGGAGTGCCATGGTGTCAGCCTAGCTCACAGCAACCTCAAATTCCTGGGTTCAAGCAATCCTCCTGCCTCAGCCTCCCAAATAGCTGGTACAGCCAGGCATCTGCCACAGTGTCCAGTTGATTTTTCTATATTTAGTAAAAACAGGGTCTTGCTCTTGCTCAGGTTGGTCTCAAACTCCTGAACTTAAGCAGTCCTCTTGCCTCAGCTTCTCAGAGTGCTAGGATTATAGGAGTGAGCCACTACGCTCAGCCTCTATTTCATAATTTTTTTTTAATTTATTTATTTTTATTGTTAAATCATAGCTGTGTACATTAGTGCAATCAAGGGGTACAATGTGCGGGTTTCATAATACAATCTGAAATATTCTCATCAAACTGTTCAACGTAGCCTTCATGGCATTTTCTTAGTTACTGTATGTAGTCATTTGTACTCCGCATTTAGTAAGTTTCGCCTGTACCCATTCTAAGATGCACCGTAGATGTGGCCCCACCCATTACCCTCCCTCCACCAAAACCTCCCCCCACAAAACCTCCCCCCTCCCTTCCCTTCCTTGGCCCTTTCCCCATAGTCTTGTGCTATAGTTGGGTTATAGCCTTCATGTGAAAGCTATAATTTAGCTTCATAGTAGAGCTGAGTACATTGGATACTTTTTCTTCCACTCCTGAGATACTTTGCTAAGAAGAATATGTTCCAGCTCCATCCATGTGAACATGAAAGAGGTAAAGTCTCCATCTTTCTTTAAGGTTGCATAATATTCCATGGTATACATGTACCACAATTTGCTAGTCCATTCGTGGGTCGATGGACACTTGGACTTCTTCCAGGACTTAGTGATTATGAATTGGGCTGCAATAAACATTCTGGTACAGATGTCTTTGTTATATTGTGACTTTTGATCTTCTGGGTATAAACCTAGTAAAGGAATTATAGGATCGAATGGCAGGTCTATTTTGAGGTTTCTAAGTATTCTCCAAACATCCTTCCAGAAGGAACGTATTAGTGTGCATTCCCACCAGCAGTGTAGAAGTGTTCCCTTTTCTCCACATCCACTCCAACATCTCTGGTTTTGGGATTTTGTTATGTGGGCTACTCTTACTGGGGTTAGGTGGTATCTCAAAGTAGTTTTGATTTGCATTTCTCTGATAATTAAGGATGATGAGCTTTTTTTCATGTGTTTGTAGATTGTGCGTCTGTCTTCTTTAGAGAAGTTTCTCTTCAAGTCCCTTTCCCACCCTGAGATGGGATCACGTGTTCTTTTCTTGCTAATATGTTTGAGTTCTCTGTGGATTCTGGTTATTAGACCTTTATCGGAGGTATAACCTGCAAATATTTTCTCCCTTTCTGAGGGCTATCTGCTTGCTTTACTTACTATGTTCTTGGCTGTGCAGAAGCTTTTTAGTTTGATCAGGTCCCAGTAGTGTATTTTTGAAGCTGCTTCAATTGCCTGGGGAGTCCTCCTCATAAAATATTCACCCAGGCCGATTCCTTCAAGAGTTTTCCCTATACTTTCTTCAAGTATTTTTATAGTTTCATGTCTTAAGTTTAGATCTTTTATCCAGTAAAAAGAAGAGAAGTCTATCTTAGAAGAGAAGAAGAGAAGTCTATCTTAGTTAATGGTGAAAGGTGTGGGTCCAGTTCCAATCTTCTACAGGTTGCCAGCCAGTTTACCCAGCACCATTTATTAAATAGGGAATCTTTTCCCCACTGAATGTTTTTAATTGGCTTGTCAAAGACCAAATAACGGTAAGTAGCTGGATTCATCTCTTGATTCTCTATTCTGTTCCAGACATCTACCTCTCTGTTTTGTGCCAGTACCATGTTGTTTTGATCACTATCGATTTGTAGTACAGTCTCAGGTCTGGTAGCGTGATTCCTCCTGCATTGTTTTTATTGCTGAGTAATGTTTTGGCTATTCGAGGTTTTTTCTGATTCCATATAAAACGAAGTATTATTTTTTCAAGATCTTTGAAATATGACAATGGAGCTTTAATAGGAATTGCATTAAAATTATATATTGCTTTGGGTAGTATGGACATTTTAACAATGTTGATTCTTCCCAGCCATGAGCATGGTGTGTTTTTCCATCTGTTAACATCTTCAGCTATTTCTTTTCTTAAGGTTTCATAGTTCTCTTTGTATAGATCTTTCACATCCATTGTTAGGTATACTCCCAAATATTTCATCTTCTTTGGCACTACTGTGAAAGGAATAGAGTCTTTGACTGTTTTTTCAGCGTGATTATTGTTGGTATATATAAAGGCTACAGATTTATGAGTGTTGATTTTGTATCCTGAGACATTGCTGTATTCCTTGATCACTTCTAAAAGTTTTGTAGTAGAATCCCTAGTGTTTTCCAGATATACGATCATATCATCTGCGAAGAGTGAAAGTTTGATCTCTTCTGATCCTATGTGGATACCCTTGATCGCCTTTTCTTCCCTAATTGCAATGGCTAAAACTTCCATTACAATGTTAAAGAGCAATGGAGACAATGGGCAACCTTGCCTGGTTCCTGATCTAAGTGGAAATGATTTCAATTTAATTCCATTCAATACGATATTGGCTGTGGGTTTGCTGTAGATGGCCTCTATCAGTTTAAGAAATGTCCCTTCTATACCAATTTCTTAAGTGTTCTGATCATGAAAGGATGCTAGATATTATCAAAAGCTTTTTCTGCATCAATTGAAAGAATCATATGGTCCTTATTTTTTAGTTTGTTTATGTGTTGAATTACATTTATAGATTTACGTATATTAAACCAGCTTTGAGACCTTGGGATAAATCCCACTTGGTCATGGTGTATAATTTTTTTGATGTGTTGTTGGATTCTGTTAGGATCTTATTGAGTATTTTAGCATCAATATTCATTAGTGATATTGGTCTATAATTTTCTTTTCTTGTTGGGTCTTTCCCTGATTTGGGGATCAACGTGATGTTTGCTTCGTAAAATGTGTTGGGTAATATTCCTTCTTTTTCTATATTTTGGAAGAAGTTTAGTAGTATAGGTACTAGTTCTTCTTGAAAGGTTTGGTAGAATTCTGACGTAAAGCCATCTGATCCTGGCTTTTCTTTTTAGGGAGATTTTGTATAGTTGACGTTATTTCAGAACTTGATATAGGTTCTGAAACCTTCGTTCTGGCTAAGTCTTGGTAGGTGGCATACTTCTAGGTATTGGTCGATTTCTTTTAGATTTTCATATTTCTGAGAGTAGAGTTTCTTGTAGTATTCATTAAGGATTTTTTTAATTTCTGAGGAGTCTGTTGTTATTTCATCTTTACCATTTCTGATTGATGAAATTAGAGATTTTACTCTTTTTTTCCTGATTAGGTTGGCCAAAGGTTTATCTATTTTATTGATCTTTTAAAAAAACCAACTTTTGGATTTATTGATCTGTTGTATAATTCTTTTGTTTTCAATTTCATTTAGTTCTGCTCTGATTTTGGTTATTTCTTTTCTTCTGCTGGGTTTGGGGTTGGAGTGTTCTTCCTTCTCCAGTTACTATTTCATAATTTTTTATTGAATCCTGGATATTGCTTGTAAAGGAACAGTACTGATTGTACTAAATAGTATTTACTTTTAGAATAGGCCCACCTCTTCTTTGAAGTGTGAGTGATTGTTTCGGTCAGTAGTTGAGCTGTTTTGGATTGTGTCATTGCTGCATTTGTCTTTAATTCACCAGACTTAGGTTTCCTCCTTTGGAAAATGAGGTTACCTTTTGCTTAGCATGGGCTATGTGGTGGTGGTTTTTTTTCAGTATTCAGAAGTCTCTGTATGCTTGCACCACAGACAATGGAGCCTCTCTTTATGCTCTTTACTCCTTGTCTTGCAGTAGACTACTGTACCTTGTTACAGGATGTGAGGCGTATGGTGAGGACAGGCTGGAAGTTTCTTAGTTCTTCTCCATTTTGGGCTTTGAAGGTATGGCCTCTTCTGTATATCTGCCTTACACTTCTATGCAATTAAGATTCTTCTTGTATCTGTGGAGTCTGCTAAAGTCTGGGTCCAAGAAGGTTTTCTGCTTCTCCAGTGGCTTAAGCTTTTGATCACTATGAGAGAATGGTTGGGGGAAGTGGATGGGGTTTCCCTTGGTGGATATATGTCACCAGGGACCATGCTTATTATCCTTTAAGATTAGTTAAAAATATATCTGTTTTTGTTCTTACTACCTTTTTTGTTGGTTGCCTCATTTTTCCCATGCTCAATCAGTGGTGAAACAGTTTGGGCATCCAGTCTCTCCTAAGAGGTTTTAGTTATTTTTTACTCTTGGAATTTGTCCTACAAGCTCAGTACTCTGATAGGGTCTAGAAAAGTTAATGATTTCGTAGATTATGTGGATTTCTCTCCTTGTTACAGTTGAAGCAACATTTTATTGTGGTCTTCTACATACCAAAGCAGAAACAAAATTTGCCCCCCAAATTATATAATTTTGAAAACATAAGAAAATTTTGGAAAAATTTGTTTATAAAATACAAATTCACAAAGAAGTATATTTATAGTAAGCTTCTTTGTGGCACACTTTTTAGACTATTTGATGTACATGTTCCTCTTCTGACATTAGGGGAACTTTTGAGAGTTTGAGAAAATACTAAGTCTTAGTGCACGCAAAAAAACTAAAGGAGAAAAACCTACCTTAAAATAATGGCAATCCATCTCTAAACTGAGAGATTGTGATTCCCGATAGCTATGTTTTCATGAACACAGAATTAATGACTACTGAATCATTGCTTCTAGGGAAAATATATATACATGCTCACGCATCCTGGCAAGTGCACACATTTCATTTAGACTATAATTCTAAATCTTGAAAATAACTCATCTCGGTAGATTCTGTTTTCTTTGTTTAACAAAAGAGAGACAAGTTTAGAACGTTAAATGACTTGCTGAGACTGGCCCCACTAACAGGTGCCTGAGCTGGGATTCAGTCCCTAACCATGTAGCCTCAGAGCTGGGCCTACTGTGTACAATGCACTGCCTCTTGCAGTCTCCACCCTCCGGTCACTTCTGTATGAGCTGAAATAAGAAGGCAGAGTCTCCTCGTTAGATCTCAGCTGGGAATGTGTGCATCAGGCAACTGAGATTTTTACTGCTCTGCAAATGATTGCTAATCATGAAAATACTGCAAATATTGTTTTTGGAGTTACAAGTAAATTTAGGTGAGTAGGCATATTCTCAGATAAGGAATCACAAATAATGAGGATCGACTGTATTTACTTTTTCAGTCTCCTTAATAGGTAATGATAAGTATGTGACACAGTTTTGGCTAAAGAGAAGTAATTAAAAGTCTGATAGGGTTTTGCCTTTTTTTTTTTTTTTTTTATCAAAGTGACCAATGACTAGTGCTCTATCACCCTTTTCTTTGTGATTTAATGTTGATTTCAATTGGAAAGTGTGGTGGTAGTCCTCTGACAACAAGGTTATAAGCATTTGAGGTTGAAAAGCAGAGCTGTAAGGTAGAAAGATCATGGTCCTTGGTGGTGCCAGTGAGCAGCTAAACCCATCCTAGTAACCACCCACCTACAGTCATTTTAACTGAGAAAAATAACTCCTTGCATATTTAAGCCACTGTTGGTTAAGCTTTCTGTTATTTGGAACAGAATGCTTTCCTAATTGACATAGCCAATAATTCAGAGTTTATGTAGGTTTTTTTTTGGAAAAACATTACATACAGGGGAACAAAAGTGAGAATTATCACTGACTCCTTATGAGAAATAATGGTAGCCAGAATAGAACAAAACATCACATTTAAAGTCAATAAAGAGAAAAGATAAACTGTAACCTAGATTTCTATATCCAGTAAGAGATATATGGAATGGAAAATTACCATACTTATTGGCAATTGATTATGTTTACCACTTTATGTACGTAAAACATACTATATTAGAAGATAACATTCACTGGTTCTATTCATGACCATATTTAGGCAACACATGCTAAGTTAGGTGCAATATTCTAGTTTATTGCTTTTGATAATAACAAACAACAATACAATTAGTGAAATGAGTAAACCAACTTGAGCTTTGGCTTTGGTGCCATTATTATTTTGAGTCATTAGTAATGGAGTATACAGCTTATTAAGTTGTTTTCATTTATGTCTGTAGTTCATCTAAAGATGGGAAAAATAAGGACTAGCACTCAAGAGTTCCATGCTGCTCACTAGTGTTTTATATATGTAATCTCAGTGCTTGTTTCTCATTGTAAGTGTTCTGTAATTCCATAGGTCAGCAAAAGATCTCTGAACATCATTTTTTTTTGTACCCTATATTCAGGTAGGTATCAAGACAAGAAAATAATTATCTGTTTATACCCTAAAGATCTCCAAAGATGGAAACAGCCTTTGGAAAATACCCTCTTCTTTCACTCCCTGGATGGTTAAGTAATCTTATATTAGTGAAATAGCTCCTTTTTACTTGAAGTCACTTTCTCCTTTTTCTGTCTTTCTTTAATTGTAGACAGTTCATTATTCTTATCATGAAAATCATTTACATTTTATCTATCACTCTGAACAGTGTCATGATTCCTAGAAAAGAATGAGTATTTTTTTTTTTTATAGGTTTTTTACTGGTCTGTCCCTTGAACTACCTGAACAAGTTCTCATATAGATTATAAACATATTAAGGTCGATTGCTGTATCTTACTTATCTTTATGTCCTCAGCTTCTAGCACAGGGCCTTACAGTAGGGAGTTTCAGACTCATTTGTTGAGTCTAATAGCTTTAATTTGAATGTAATGTTCTGTTTTTTTAAAAAATGTATCTCATTAATAATAGTCAAGTCACGTAATATGGAATTATTCTGGGAAATTACATGATCATTTGTAAATCTGTGGAGCAAATGTTGTGCCTATAGTGTGTAGGCTTCAGGAATATGAAGTATATCCATGCCCTTTAATAGCAAACTGTGACATTACCTTTGTCCATGCCTTGTTTTCTTTTTAAAAAACATGTTCTGAAGAGATATGCATTCCTATACATTTTGCTGGAATACTATTGTTATTGTTAAATATTTATTTGTACTTGCTGAATTTAAGGGACTGCTTAAGATAAAAAAGAAACAAAGGACATAATTCTTAACTTGGTAGGCTTGCTGTCTTGTTGACTAGTAAAGATCTTTGAATTAAATATTACAGAAATAATATGAAAATCATGCTTAAATTAAGTAATACATAATAAAGTATCTAGTTTGTGATGCTGAAAAACCTGAGAGTGTAATAGTCTTTATTAATTAAATGTTAATTGATTGTCAAGTGTGATCAAAGCACCAAGACAGGCTTTATGTGTGTTGAGTGGTCAGCAGCTTTAGTGTATGGAGGGAGGGTCAAAGTCAAGTAAGACACTGTTTATGCCTTCATGGTGCTCTGACAGTCAATACAGTGGCCTCTCACAGAGATGGTGCTTCCACATGTTTTAAAAAATGCAGTTTGTGAGAGTTCCATCCACAGTTTGGTGTAGAGAAGGGAGAATGCAATAGGAGTTCAGATAGTGGAAAGATTTTTCTACTGTCTGTACTCTTAGAGACTTCTGTTGCAAAATAGTATTGCCCTGCATAGAGGTCAGGTCTACTGCGGTAGGGCAGTCAACCAAAAGTTTATAATATGACTGTGAATTCTTCTTTGGGGGCCCAAGAGTCACTTACATACTTGTATAACCAAGTCCAGGTAATGCTACTTTCTGGACTCCATAATTTATTAGGCGAACATTACTCTATTTCAGTGGCAGGAAAATTATGGACTGGTTAAAGGATTTATAGGAAGAGCTTTTTATAAGACCTAGAATAGAACCTTTGGGTATCTAGGTTTTTCCTTAATATAATAGATTGTTGTATCTCCTACAAATTATATTTTTGTTACTTCTAGGAGTAGTTTACTGTATTCATTCATTTTTTTTCCTTTATGCCTTCTTTAATTTTTTATTCTACTTTTCCTATTTTTACAGATTTTTTTTTTTTGTTTCAATTCAGTATGCATTTTGGGCAGTAGGAAACTCACCATAATTCACTTACATATAAAAATGCTTTTACCAGCTAAAACAATATTTTTAGTATCAGGTTTTGCTATGCTTGCAGAAGCTGTGTGTGTTGTGCTTAGTCATTTTTATGGAAAATCTTTACATCTCTAGACTGCAGACATACTACTTATATTTTTGGTCATCTAATTTTAGACTAATTTTCAAGAAAATATTCGGTCATGCATTTAAAATGTTTTCTGTTCTACTCTGAAACCCTACTGCTGTGCTACTGCTTTGAATACTTTTTGTAATGTTCCTTTCAAGATTCCTGAAAACTTAAACTGCCTTGTTTGAAGACCTGCCTCATGTTCATAGTTTTTCAAAATGAACAATATTATAGTGAGTTTGTATTTTAATTGACAAGAACATAAATGTGAGTCACATCTCAGCCAGCCAAATGGCTGTTTATGATACATTGACTGCCACACTAGAAAAAAAAATTTTCCATGAGATGATGGTGTTTTATTATGAAAACAGAATAAAAACCTAAAAAACAAAATGATCCTTTCTAATTTAATGAAAAATGTAATTTTTTGTTATTTTCAGTATGTGAGTTATATGTAACTCACATAGTACTAGAATCAGTTTTTACACTGCACACCATGGGAGCTGTGTGTGACTCACTACATACTTAATGAATTAATTTCTGAGTATTGAGTCTTTAGTCATTCTACAAGTATTACTTGTCTCTGGAGTTGGACCATCGGTGATCCTGAATGACAACCTTTGAATCATACCCCTTAAATATATACAACAATGTCACATCCAGCATACTATCCTACTAGTTCAAAGTCCTGCCAGACAATCATTCAATTCAAAAAGCACAATTGGAAGTTATGTAATTGGAGAACACGGTAAAGCATGTGTGGCATGCTTGGGTGGGACAGCTGGAGCAGGGTGGTACCAGAAACCTGGAGAAACTTCCTAATTGACAGTGCAAACAGTGAGCAGAAGTTTCACAGCTTCTTGAAGCCACAGGTTCAAAACTAGTGAGTTAAATACAACTCACAGGAAAGTTATTGTGTTAAGAGAAACGTCCTTGTTAATGACCTGTTTTAATGATGAGATGATGAGAAGCTTGTTTTATAATAGTGAGGGAATCTACTCAAGGTATTTTAAAGTTCTATTTCATTTCTCTGATTACTGTACCATAAATTATTTGGGCCCCAATTTCTTTTCTTAGTTTATAGTGTGTGATTAATTTGGGGGAATTGTAGATCATCTCGTGTTACTTGTGTGTGGGTGTGTTTTAACGGTGACTTGTAGTTTTACTGAGAAAACTCAGACTAATACTTATTTCTGAAAAATTTTTGACATTATTGAACTGAAATGATATATGTACTAATATGTCACTGTTCTGGAAAATAAAATAATTAAAGAGCAAGACCAACTAACAAACAAAAAAAAAATGAAGATCCAAATATGGATCTCATTGTTAATAGCTAAACAAAGAAAGGAATTAAAACCCTTAATGGAAAAATTACAAAAATGATTGGAGAATTGAACAGCTTGGTCATGCCCATTAGAGCAAGTGAGAGGGAGAATATGTAGGGATTAGGCTTCATTATAACTGGATCTTTTGACCCACTCCAGTATGGATTTTGTAATGCAGCAATCGTGATAAACATTCAGTCAAATTGAGAAGTGCATTCCTTGCCCATTTGCTGTCTTCAGTTTCTTTATTCTTGTAGCTACATTTTTCAGAGAGTCCCCCTGACTTAGAGGGACCCTCTGCCTCAGAGAGACTGGTAGTGGTAGAGTATCTTTTGTTACTGTTGTTCCCATTTTTATGGGAATATACATCCCATAATGTATATTCTTGGTGACAGGTGCTATAGAGTATGCTCGTATCTGGATGTGACCTCTGGTTCTGTACCTCCATAATATAAGATAGGTAGGTGAGTCAGTACCATGGACAATAAGATTATTTCTAGAAGCCATTTCTGTACCATGATAAACATACAAGAAAATGACTGTCAACTGCTAAATATATTACATTAATCCCGCATTAAAGGTATCCTCAATTCATCTTTCTCTTAGTAGAGTTCCAAAAATGCCCACCTAGGAAAGCATTATTATGTGTAGAGGTCAGGTCTGCTGAGGTGAGTGAAGTCAACTCAGACTTTACAATATGTCTACAAACAAGTATTCATTCTTTTGCAAGGGCCCAATATTCACTTTTTTGTTGTTTTTGAGAGTCAGTGTCTCATTCTCACTCTGTTATCCAGGATGGCATGCAGTGGCCTCATAATAATAGCTCACTACAACCACAAACTCCTGAGTTCAAGTGATCTTTGTGCTTCAGCCTCCCAGTTAGCTAAAACTACAGGAGCATGCTACAGTGCCCTGCCAATTTTTTAATTTTTTTTGAGAGACAGGAATCTTTCTCTTTCTTATGCTAATCTCGAACTACTGGCCTTCCAAAGTGATAGGATTACAGACATGAGCCACTGTACCCCGCTCCAAGATACACTTTTATAGCCAGGCCCAAGTAATGCTTCTTTCTGGACACCATAATTTATCAAATTAAAACATTACACTGTTTCTGAGGCAGGAAGGTTTAGGAAAAAGTGAATTTGTTAGGCATTTAATTTATAAAATGCTAAATAGTTTGCAAAAGTTATAGGTTTTTAGATACTTAATTTTTAGAATGCTGCTCATGATCTAGAACAATGGTTCTTATCCCTGAGTGTACAAAAGTTGTAATTTTAGATAATTTTTAGAATGCGGATCATAATCTAAAACAATGATTTTCATCCTTGCTGGCTGCACATTATTACTTTAAAAGCTTTTTTAAAAATACTGATGATGCCTATAATCCTACCAAGACCAACCATTTCAGAACATTTGGAGTTGGGATTCTGGTATTGGTCTATTTTTCAAATCTATAGATAATTCTAATATGCTACCAGGTTTGAGAATGATTGATCATTCTGGTCATACATTATAAGTGTATGCTCTGATGATACACTATAAATGAACTGTTACATAATAGATAGATTTTTGGAAAATAATTTTGAAATTCTACCTTTTAAAAGAATTTTTAAAAATATAAAAATTGCTCGGGTCCAGGCACAGTGGCTCATGCTTGTGATCTTAGCACTCTGGGAAGCCAAGGCCGATAGATTGCCTGAGCTCAGGAGCTCCAGACCAGCCTGAACAAAAGCGAGACCCCCGTCTCTAAAAATAATGAGGCATTGTGGCAGGCACCTGTAGTCTCAACTACTTGGGAGGCTGAGGCAAGGTGATCAATCCCTTGTGCCTAAGAGTTTGAAGTTGCTGTGAGCTATGATGCCAAGGCACTCTACTGAGGGCAACAAAGTTAGACTCTGTCTCAAAAAAAAAAAAAATACTGGACACAATGGCTAATGCCTGTACTCCTAGCACTCTGGGAGGCTGAGGCAGGGGGATTGCTTAAAATAAGGAGTTTGGGACCAGCCTGAGTAAGAGTGAGAGACCCCCATCTCTACAAAAAAAAATAGAAAAATTGGCCAGTCAGGCTAGTCACACCTATAGTCACCTTAGGAGACTGAGGCAAGAAGATCACTTGAGCCCAGGAGTTTGGGGTTGCGGTGAGCTGTGATAATGTTACGCCACTCTTGCACAGAAGACAGAACCAAAAAAAAAAATTCATACCTAACTGGTACAGTGCACACATTCTGGGTGAAGGGCACACTTAAAACTGACTTAAAATTATGTAACCCAAGTGTCTGTGTCCCTGCAATGTTCTGAAATTTAAAAAATAAAAAATAAATTAATTTAAATATATATATAAAGTGGTTTATCTTTTTCTTAATCATGTTGTTAAGCCTCTCTAATTTTCGTGACATTGAAATTTCAACTTTTTTCTACAATGTTTTATTTCAGCAGAATTGAGTAACAATCTGTGAACTTGAAAAAAAAGAAACAAATGAGAATTTCACCAGTGTTTTTAACAGAAAAAAAGTCAAACTTTTGCCAGATGATTGCATTTTCATGGAAAATTATTGGAAGTTGCATTCCTTTAACTTTTTAATGATCTCTGATCAAATCAGCAGAGATGAAGTACAAGTGGTAGTGTCTGTAAATTCTTTAGACATGTATTTTGATTTTATCTGTATTGTCAGAATCCCATTTTTTTTTACTAGAGCTATATTGTATTTTGTCCATTTATAATAAGTACTTTGTTTTATGTCTTTTACATTGCATAATTTGTTTTGCAACTGTTAAGATTTTATTCCCCCCAAATTTGGGTAATTCAATCTTTTTTAAAATTTTAATATATTAAGGGATAGAAATGTTTTTGTTACATGGATACCTTTTATAATGCTGAAGTTGGGACTTTTTTAGTATGTCAATCACCAGAATAGTATTTGTGTACCCAATATGTAGGTGTTTTACACACCCACCCCCCACCATTTCGTATAATTTACATCTCTCTGTCCTTAAGTAAAGAATGCATGTGTTTGTTTTTCCATTCCTAAGATACATCACGTAGGATAATAGTCTCCATGCAAGTTGCTTTGAAAGGCATTATTTCATTACTTTTTATGGCTGAGTAGTACTCCTTGGTGTGTATATAGGTGTGTATATCAGACACTTAGGCTGATTCCACATCTTTACACTTGTGATTTGTGCTGCAATAAACGTTCAAGTGCAGAAGGTTTTATTTTTAATATTACATGTTTATTTTCTCATACTTGTTTACAATTACTGTTATAGAATTAGAGAATTTAAAAAATTATTTCTTCTTATACTGATAAAATTCTTAATATCTCCTTTGGGTTGACAGATGAATGCTGGAAGGCTGGCAATGATTTAAACATTTTTATAAATGAAGATCCCACCAGAAACTTTTTGAAATCATACTTAATCATATGAGTATCAGAACAGAAATGAGTTACTATTTTGAAGGTTTTGCCAGTCATTGAGCCTATGCCTTTAAATGTGGCAGCACAGGTTATCCCAAGAAGTGTTTGCATTGAACCTTTGACCATTCTAAAACTCAGGAAGGATGCTACAGTTTTGTTAGTTAAAAACACTATACAAATGTTGAGGATGTCTGCATGACATCAGGGTATTGAAAGCATTTTGTCATCCTTTGATAAGAACAAAACCAGGTGGCGCTATTCTGTGGCTTAGGATGTGGGTTTTCTTTGGTTCTGCTTGTCTCAGACAGCAAGAGAAACATGTAAAATGAGCTGTTTTTTTTTTTTAAAGCACTCTGTAGCTTAGTAGGATAATTATTGGTCTTAGAATATGTTCTGTTGGTTGTTTTTGTAACAAGCTCTATGTATTTTTCCTTTTCTTCGTTTTATTCTTTGTATCCTCTACCATGTTGATGGGTCAAACTGTACTCAAAGATAGAAATAATGAATTTGACTCTATTCTTGGTGAATTTGTACATCAGGTATATTATTTGCTGTAAAGTGTATTTCAAAAATGGAGATTTGCCTATTTATGGGTAGAGTGACCAGTCATGTTTGTGTGTGTGCGCGTTTATACATATACATATGTATAAATCAGTGGTTCTCAGCCTTCCTAATGCCACGGCCCTTTAATACAGTTCCTCATGTTTTGGTGACCCCAACCATAAAATTATTTTCGTTGCTACTTCATAACTGTAATTTTGCTACTGTTATGAATTGTAATGTAAATATCGGATATGCAGGATGTATTTAGGCAACCCTTGTGAAAGGGTCGTTCAACCCCCAAAGGGGTCGCCATCCACAGGTTGAGAACTGCTAGTATAAATCAACTTTTACTGGTGTTCTTTAATAGAATGCTTCACAGTAGCTTCAAGTCAGTTCCATTGCCCTAATCTGTGAGGTTTTCTCTCAGCATAGTGACCCTGGAATCTGTTTTGCCTCTTACTCATTTTTTTCCTTACTTTTTCTCTGGTTTGTTAAAAACCAACTTTCTTAGTAAGTTTATTAACTATTTCATGAGAAAATTTATGGTTCAACAAATATTAAATATATATGTATGTAATATATATGAAATAGGAAGTTAGAAGGGGCCAGCTTAAGCACAGATTCTCATCAGCCCATTAAGTTTCTTTTTTTAGCTTCTGCTTGTTTCACACAAATTTTAGTGTGCTATTTTTTTTTTGAGATGACTTCCTTTTGAGATGACTGAAGTTATACTCTCCAAATTGCAGATCAAACACTTAACTCCACAGATGTTCTGTTTTGAATGTATGTGTGTCAGGCACATAGTATAGGTCCAAGGGACAGCTTCCTCTTCACCCTCTGAAGGTTCCCTGAAAATGAACTGTTGAAGACAGAGTAATAGGAGAAAAGAGAGACAGGTTTATTTAATGTTCATAGCTTAGAGAATTATAGGAGAATGATAATCCAAATAACTCAGTGAGGTGGAGATGCTACATTCCCTTCTCATGAGGGAAGCAGAGCTGGGAGAGGGGATAATAGAAGTAAATGAGTTTTTCAGGGGAAAAGAGTGAGTCCAAAAAAGGATGACCTGGGACAGAGTTTCTTAGGTCTTCAGCAGAAGTGCTTGAAAGGTGGGAGGAACTTCACTGTAAAGAAACTTCGCCTTATTATGCAGATTAAGTCCCCCAGATGATCTTTAGGAGCTTCCCTCAGAAGAACAGATGGAAAAAAAAAATTTGTTTTTTTTTTTTTTTTGAACCAGGGTTTTGCTCTGGAGGGTACCATCATAGCTCACTGTAGCCTTGAACTTCTGGGTAGGACTTTAACCTCCTGAGTAGGTAGGACTATAGGCTTGTACCATCATGCTTGGCTAGTTCCTATTTTTTTATATAAACATGGTCTAACTATGTTGCCCAGGCTGGTTTTTCTGAGCTTGATGACCATTCCCAGCCACCTTTTGTTCAGTGGTTATTTGCTCTGGAGGGTACCATCATAGCTCACTGTAGCCTTGAACTTCTGGGTAGGACTTTAACCTCCTGAGTAGGTAGGACTATAGGCTTGTACCATCATGCTTGGCTAGTTCCTATTTTTTTATATAAACATGGTCTAACTATGTTGCCCAGGCTGGTTTTTCTGAGCTTGATGACCATTCCCAGCCACCTTTTGTTCAGTGGTTAATCTTTCCTGGTTCTTTTTTTTTTTTTTTTTTAATTTTTTTTATTAAATCATAACTGTATACAATGATATGATTATGGGGCATCATACACTCACTTCATAAACCATTTGACACATTTTTATCACAGTGGTTAACATAGCCTTTCCGGCGTTATCTCGGTTACTGTGCCAAAACATTTACATTCTACATTTACCAAGTTTCGCAAATACCCCTATAATATGCACCACAGGTGTGATCCCACCGATTCCCCTCCCTCTACCCACCCCCCCCCTTTCCCACTTCCCCCTATTGTTAAGTTGTAGCTGGGTTATAGCTTTCATGTGAGAGTCCCAAATTAGTTTCATAGTAGGGCTGTGTACATTGGGTAATTCCTCTGCTGGGCATATACCCAGAAGACCAAAAATCACAACATAACAAAGATATTTGTACCAGAATGTTTATTGCAGCCCAATTCATAATAGCTAAGTCATGGAAAAAGCCCAAGTGTCCATCGATCCACGAATGGATTAATAAATTGTGGTATATGTATACCATGGAATACTATGCAGCCTTAAAGAAAGATGGAGACTTTACCTCTTTCATGTTTACATGGATGGAGCTGGAACATATTCTTCTTAGTAAAGTATCTTTCCTGGTTCTTTAATGAGATTCCCTTAAGACTTTTGGAACTGCATTTCTTCTGGAAAGAAGTTTTCTTAGAGAAGGAAATTCCAGAGAGAGCCCTTTCTAGTGCTTCAAGAAAGAGGATCACATAGGAAAGGAGGTAGGGGAAGATCAGAGAGATCTTGAGGCTGCCACTTTAGTTTAACACATTAAAGCACCGTATTTTGGGATATCCTTCTGAGCTTCCCCAACATTGGCATAAATTGTCTTTCTTAATTTCTGATGACAATCTTGAAAGTGTTCTTTATTTTTTCGTTTAGTCATTTCTTTTTTGAACAGACATTTTCTATTCATCTTTTAGTCATTTTGTTTCTAATACTTCCTAGAAGCCTTGGTATATAGTAGGTGAGAAGTAAATATTTGAATGAATGGAAGATACATATCTCAAACTACTGATGTTTTGAATCCAAGTTGGCAAAACAAAAGATATTGACTTTTATCATTTTTCTTTATTTGAAAATGGTTCTGAATTAGAAAGGAACTGTTTCCTTAGATTAGACCCAATATCTTTCATTATTTTAAGTAGATCCATGATTCTTTCTGATTTAATGGGTATATTTAAGTGGGTTATATTCTAGTAATTGTAAGCATTGGTAATTAAGACTCACTTTGTCTTATACCTAAAATAACTCTATTTATTTTATGTACTGGGGCCTTCTTGTAAGATTTCATTTAAGAACAAGAGTCCAGCTGTTCAATAGAAAAATAATGTAAAATCATGAAATAATACTTAAGATTTTTTTCTTTTTCTCCTTCATTAGTTCCTCAAAATAAAAAGTCTGTTATTTTGGGATGACTCTAAATATGAAAATGAAATCAAATTAAATTTTTGTAGCAATTTAAATTATGATATATTCTTTCATATTTTGTCAACATATAGCACGTAGGTGAATTATATATAAGGATTGTTATGTGTACAAGTAATGGTGTGATTACATTTTGTGTAGGAAAGGGTAATTTATGGAAATGCATCCTTAGAATGGCGTTAGAGAAAAATTCTCATTATAGTACTAACTAAACCTAGTGGAATGAGTGAACTTCTAAAACCTATTTTATTTATTTATTTGTTGGTTAAAATTTATACATTAAACCACATATTAATCATTTATATTGCATTTGCCATTTTTGAACAATACAAAGTAGAGGCAAATAGTGATACTTAATAAAAATGTTGATTCCCCTTTCTTTCCCCCAACACCTAGCCCTCCGTCAACTATTTCCTCCCACTTGTTACAGAACTCTGTCCTGAATAAAACACTTAAATACATCATAAATAGTGAATTATAAAAAATAGTCAAGAATTCTTTCTTTCTTGTAAGAAGAGAACAAGGCAACAAAGACAGGCTGCCAGAAAGTGGCTGGCGGTGTCTAATACAAACAGTTATTTGGGGCATAGGCTAATCTGTCAAGGTAGGGTGGAACAGAGAAGGGATAGTATGGGAATTCACAGTCTGCCTGAGACAGCAGGCCCCCTTCTTTCCTGACAAGAGTGGACAGATCAGACAGAGGACCATAACTCTTAGAGGTGGGGAGGAGAGCGCACATGTAGCTCCCATTTCCTTCTTCTCTGCATGAAGACAGGGGACAGGACATGTAACACAGCATGACCTCACCAAGGCCAGAATCTTCTGGCTCTCCGTGAGTTTAAGAAAATATTCTCTAGCTTCATGGATAAGGACTGCCTGTTCCACTGACTGTCCACCCTAGCTCCATGAACACCAGAACACTCTTGGAAAAAAATGGGAAGAGCAAATCAGTCTCCTTTGGTGAATTATCTAAAATTCATTTAATACATTTTCATATTTAAAAAACTACCAGAATACGTCTCAAATTGCAAAATAGTAATAATGATTATGGGCTGGTAGTGAGTAGGGTTGTGACTAGGAAGGGCTCTGATCTCTCAGCCCCATGACAACCCCACAGTTTTACCATATGGGGCAGTTTTACGCCATGTCTCTCTCCCTTCCTTCAACTTTTAATAAGTTCATCAAGAGAGGAGGAGTTAAAGAACTACTCTTGGCAACCATCACACTTCTCTGCAAACACTAGGTCTCTTCCGAGGGAAAGCTATAAACAGGCGTCTCTTCAACACAGAGAAGTTTTTATTTTATTTTATTTTTTTATTTTTCACTTTGTTACCCTTGGTAGAGTGCCGTGGCATCACAGCTCAATAGCAATCTCAGTCTCTTGGGCTCCAGCAATCTTCTTGCCTCAGCCTCCCAAGTAGCTGGCACTACAGGCGCCTGCCACAATGTCTGGCTATTATTTTATTTATTTATTTTTAAGAGATGAGGTCTCACTCTGGTTCAGGTTGGTCTTGAACTCCTGAGCTCAGGCAGTCCATTTGCTTGGGCCTCCCAGAGTGCTAGGATTTCAGGTGTGAGCCATTATACCCGGTTAGTACTCTATAAAAAGTTTTGATCTGGAATTGGCTTGAAATTGTGTACCGGTTGTTCTTTTCATTTTTTAAGGAAAAAAAAATATAAGGTTGAGAGATGGTTAAACACTATACTCCCCCCAAAAAACCTTTACAAAGTTTAAAGGGGTCTTCTTTCAGGTACCAAAGAAAAAGACTAAAGTGCTATAATGTGTCTGTTAGTATTAAGAGCATAGCTCCTGGCAAAACTAAGATGAGGGCTAAAAAAACTGCCAAGTTCTGCAACTCTATTTCCAGCATGAAAAATGGGGGTTTGGAAAATGCTCAATTGTGGATTGAGTGCCAAAATTTGTGCCACCCAACTCTGGAGTGGAAGGGATGCTGCTATCTTCAGGCGTTTGCGGCACTAATGCCCACTTATGAGGAAGGGGAAAGAGAAGAGGTTCTTTTTCAGGAAGGTGCTGGAGAGCACCACTCACTTCCATTACACTCCTGTTTTGATGACCAAGAAGAAAATACAGCATTGCTGGAGCAAGAACTGACATCTTGGAACATAGAGATGTTAGAATCTTGTTCCAGGTCTTCTGAGATTTTCTGCTCAATGAGTGAATTCTGACTATGCAACTTTAGGCTTTTCCAAGTTTGTACTGGTAGTTTGCATTTGTAAATTCTATTCAAGTACAGGTGAGAAACTGGGGTAAGGAATAGCCGAGCTCTCTGATCTTCTCCAAAGGTGGAGTCTAAGCTAGAACATCAGGACGATCAATGTGAATGTCTGACTTGACTTCTTTCTGCCTTTGTTGTAATTTGTGCCTTTCGTTCCCCAGAGACTGATGGCTGGTCATGAATGTAGGAGTCACTATTGGGGCCTGCTCTGCAGAGAGAAAGATGAGCCAGACTAACACTTTCTGGAAGGAGAGGGCTTCAAGGGAATCTTCTTGAATACTGTGTTGCACTGTGAAATACTGGGACCATTCAGCATAGAAGGCTGGATGATACACCCATATAGTGTCGCCATCATGTACGAGGGCTTTCCAAGAGTACTCCAGTTTTTTTTTTTTTTTTTGGAGACAGAGTCTCAATTCGTTGCCCTCGGTAGAGTGCTGTTGCGTCACAGCTCACAGCAACCTCAAACTCTTAGGCTTAAGCTATTCTCTTGCCTCAGCCTCCCAAGGAGCTAGGACTGTAGTTGTCATTGTTTGGCAGGCTCGGGCTTGGTTTGAACCCACCAGCTCCGGTGTATGTGGCTGTGCCCTAGCCACTGAGCTATGGGCACTGAGCTGAGTGCTCCAACTTCTTAACAAATCTGTAAGACTGCAGAATATCAATGATGCCAATATAAAGCAGGAGCCTTTCCCTTTTACTATTCTGGGCAAGAATGCTACCCATATGGTCATCTATCTCCATGGTGCCACCTGTCAACCGTTGCCCCTAGATGGATTCCATGACTATAGAGTAGCTCAGGCATCCTCAAACTTTTTAAACAGGGGGCCAATTCACTGTCCCTCAGACCATTGGAGGGCTGGACTATAGTTTTTTAAAAAAAGCTATGAACAAATTCCTATGCACACTGCACATATCTTATTTTGAAGTAAAAAAACAAAATGGGAACAAATACAATCACACCGCCTCATGTGGCCCACGGGCTGCAGTTTGAGGACCCTTGGAATAGCCTTTTGGGGGCTTGTCTGCAAGTGTCAACCAAGTATTGTGTTTCACTGGTTAAGGCCTCTCGTGCATGATCTGCCTTGTGGATTGACATCAAGAGGCTATAGCCCAGTATCTTAATGCTCTGCAGTACTGAAGAGTCATGCTGCAGAGTCTTAACAAAGAGCATTGTACGTGTCAGCATCCAAAAAAAGACTTTGTAAGAAGTCCAGGTCTTTAAAGGTGGAGAGAGGCTTCTCTTGTTTTTTTTTTTTTTTTTTTAAGAAGCCCATTGTTTGTAGGTTGAGCCCTTGAAGTCATACTTGATAATGCATTTTGACTGACCGTTTTCGTCACCACAATTCAAATGTTCTTGCCACCTGCTCACACACAATGCAGTCCTTCGAATTTAGGCAACAAAGTCTGAGGATTCTGTTTGAGGTTCATGTAGTATACTGGAAGCAGTTTCTGCAGAAACTCTGCCTCTTTATGTTGGACTATTGTAATGAGGAATCTGTCCTTGCTGGATACATAGAAGAGGGAACTGCTAGCTCCAGAGTGGCAGGGTTCAGTCAGTGGTTTGCTGCAGAAGTTATAAGTAATCATCAGGCCAGAAGCCATTAAATAGCTCCTGAAAGTAGCAGAAGGCACCAAGTGCATAGGTTTTGAAACAAAAGTCATTGTAGTGATGAGCAGGGGTTAGGTTGCTCCCTTCACTGGGGAAGAGATACTCTCCACTGTGTAAAGTCTTGCATAGGACATGAGGACATCCCTTTCAGGTTTAGTACTCAGACTCCCCACAGTGTGAGTAATGCCCAACTGGGTGGCCACCTTTTAAGGCTGATGAGGTCATCTTTTTATATGTTGTCTCTTCTGAAGAATTAACACCCCCATGGCCTGTTTTCTTGATGGGCATGCTTGATAAGGTACCTCAGATGCCATGGATCTTTTCATTCCAGATGCTGTTAGTAATTGACACAGGGAAGGAAAGAATAAGGATACAGACTTTCTTCTTTGCCTAAAGTTTTGCCTCCAAGGCACTGCACACATTAGAGATCTAACACGATCTGGCTCTTAGTGACTTTTTTCTTTACCCAAAGATAAAGGAAATATTAAAGGAAGACATTTTGATGACATTCAGGACATCAAGGGTAATACGATAGTAGTTCTAATGGCCATACCAGAATAAAGTTCCAAAATTGCTTTGAAGGGATAAAGCGCTGGCATCAGTGCATAGCTTCCCAATGGGAATACTTAAAAAAGGTGACCATAATGATACTCAGCAATGAGGTATATAGCACTTTTTCTAGGACAACTTCACAAACTTAATTGCTAGACCTCATATGTAGGACCATGATTTGCCCTCTTACCATTGACCCCATAGCACAGAAAGTTGACATCTGAAGTCAAGGTACAGATAGGGACCTTGGGATCAAAGAATGAAAACCTTACAGCTGATGGTCCAGAGGAGGCTGATGCCATCTTGGGAGCCCCCTCCCCTCAGCAGCCTGGCTCCCTTTCACTCCTTTAGTTGGAATCGAATCATCCCTAGGTGTTTTCACAGAAAACATTCTGCAGGCCATCTGCCCCCCCACTTTGCCTCTGGGACTTCCCTCAGACACTCCAAGTGTGCTTCTCAGTGAAGCTCAGGGCCACAGCAGTCACCTAGCATGGTGGAAAAGGCCCATCTTGTACCCCCTCTGAAACTTTAACTACTTTCCACAGTAGCTACTTTCTCCTTTCACAAAGGAATAAGCTCAAGCTGACCCACATCCAGGCCAAAACACACCTACAGGATAAAGGAGGTATGAAAAATTCCAGAGAAGCAATTTACCCCTTCTTCCTATCTAGCCATAGACTGTTTATTCTAAAACCTATTTTAATCATGGAACTATGGACTTGGAACTCAAGTAATGTACTCTTTTGTGAATGTTTAACATTATCTTTCGGCTTGTCATTGGTAACACCAATATGATATTTTCCATTTAATTCTTAATACTCTATTATATAGTTTCTTTGCCAGTTGAATCATCAGTTTATTCTGATTATTTCTTTATTAATTATACTTTATTATTGAAAATTGTTTCACAGACATGAAAAATTTATTCTCTTGTCTATTGTCCCTATTAAGTGGTCAATTCCTTTTGTCTCTATTAAGAGACTAATTTGTTGAACAAATTTATTGTGTGTGTGCCATGCCTGAGGCATTTGTTCTAGCCAGTAGAGCTACAATAGTGAACAAGATGAAGTTTTTGTCTCTGTGAAGTTTACATTCTAATGGCAGAAGTAGAAAGCAAACAGATACAGAGTATCATGTCTGACAGCATTAAGTCCTAGGAAGAAAAATAAAGCAGATTAAAGTAGTAGAATATAATAGAAGCTGATGTTTTCAATATGGTGACCAAGAAAGGCCAATCTGAAAGGTGGCATTTGAGTAGAAATCTGAATGCATTTATGCCAATGTCTAAGGAAAAAGCAGTTCCTCTCTGAGGTTCTATGTATAGCAAATGGGAAAATCTTCAGGTGGGAATGTGTTTGTTCGGGGAACAGCACAAAAGTTGTATGGTAAGGGTAGAAGGAATATTGTAGATGGAGGCAAAGAAGCCAGACCTTGTAGGCTGTGATCAGGAGTTGTGATTTAATTTAAATCTATTACATTTTTTAAATTTGAGAGTTTTGATTAGGGAGGATTATGATTAGATTTAAAAGGATTAATCTAGGTTCAGTTCAGTGGTTAGGGCATGGGACACATACACCAGTGCTGGTGGGTTCAAACACATCCCAGGCCTGCTAAACAACAATGACAACTGCAATAACAACAGAAAATAGCCGGGCGTTGTGGTGGGCGCCTGTAGTCCCAGCTACTTACTGGGAGGTTGAGGCAAGAGCATCACTTAAGCACAAGACTTTGAGGTTGCAGTGAGCTGTGATGCCACAGCCCACTCTACCGAGGGCGACATAATAAGACTCTGTCACACACACACACACAAAAAAAAAAAAAAAAAAGAAAAGAAAAAAGGTTTACTCTAGCTGCTATGTAGAGAGCACACACCAGATAGGACAAAGGTAAAAGCAGAGAACTAGATAGAAGGCTACTCTAATAGCCCAGGCTAGAGATGCCTAACTTGAGTTAGGGCGTTTGGAGATGTGAAAAGTGGTTGTATTCTGGAAATATTTTGATGGTAGTGGGCAAAGTTTGCTAATCAGATGTGTAACACCGAGAAAAAGACAAAAGGAAGAGACATTTCTGAATCCTTTAGGCTAAAAATTGGGTGAATAATGGTTCCAATAAGATAGATATAAAATACTAATTTGAGATAGTGAAAGAGTAAGTTTAAAGAAGATTTTGGGTTTGTGTTCTGTTTGTGATACTAAGTTCGCAGTTGGATCAGAGAGTCTGGAATTCTGGGGAAAAATCAGCATAGAAGTTTGGGTGTTAGTTTATAAATGAGTTTTAAAGCCTTGAGACTAGATGTGATCACCCAGGAAGTATATATAGATATAGAAGAAAAGTTTGGTCTTAAAACTTAGCCATAAGGAACAGGTTAGTGTTTCAAGAAAATAAATCCAATCAAAGAAAATGAAAAGATGCTGCTGTTGTGATAGAAGAAAACCATAATAGTGTAGGGTCTCAGAAGCCAAATGAAGATTTCCAAGGAAAGAGTGAACTGTATTAAATGCCTTTATCAATAGGCTAACTAGCTAGCCTATTGGTAGATAAAACTTGCATGGAATATTTGTCCAGAAAACAAAAACCTGATAGGAATTGATATTAATTTTAAAAACACTTTGAATTAGAAAACAGTTAAAAATTATGATGTAGAATTATAATTTTAACTTTCATAATTAGTTACCTTTAAAATTTACTGTTCAGGGTGACGCCTGTGGCTCAGTGAGTAGGGCACCGGCCCCATATACAGAGTGTGGCGGGTTCAAACCTGGCCCTGGCCAAAATGCAACAAAAAATAGCCGGACGTTGTGACGGGCGCCTATCATCCCAACTACTCAGGAGGCTGAGTCAAGAGAATCGTTTAAACCTAAGAGCTGGAGGTTGCTGTGAGCTGTGATGCCAAAGCGCTCTACCGAGGGTGACGAAGTGAGATCTGTCTCTAAAATAAATAAATAAAATAAAATAAAATTTACTGTTCAGTGTTTGAGGAGGAATACACATTTTTAACTTGTTATTCCTTTTAGTTAATTTTTTTAAATTAAATTCAGAATATTAATGGTTAACACGTATTTTGTTTTTGTACAGATTGAACCAAAGTTATGTGTGCCCTTCACCAAGATAGTGTGCAGTGTCCTCAATAAGTATAAATTTAACCATTCCTTCCTTCCTCCCCCCAGCATTATTTTCACTGAGGTTTGCTTCCATATGTGCACTTAAATGCTGCTTGATTAGTTCCAGTGTGGTATTAAGTACATGTGTTTGTTTCTCCATTCTTGTGGTGTTTCACTTAGAAGAAAGGTTTCTAGTTCCATCCATGTTGTCACAAAAGATATTAGATTGCTATATTTTTTTATGACTGAGAGGTGTCATGTGTTATGCATATTTACCACATTTTAATCTATTCATATATTGGAGGGCACTGGGTTGTTTCACCATCCTCACAATTGTGTATTGTGCTGCTAAAACATTTTGTGTGCAGGTGTCCCTTTTCATAAGATGACTTTTTCTTCCTTTAGGTATATACTCAGCAGTGGGATTGCTGGATCAAATGGTAGATCAACTATAAGTTCTTTGAAGTATCACCATACAGCTTTCCATAGAGCTTATAGTAGTTTGCAGTCCCACTGACAATATTTAAGTGTTTCTATCTCTCTGCATCCATGCCACCACTTGTTGTTTTGGGACTTTTGATTAAGAACCATTTTCACTTAGAGTTAGGTGATAGCTCATTGTGGCTTCGAATTGCATTTCTGTAAGGATTAGAGATGTTGAATATTTTTTCATGTGTTTTTAGGCCACTGAACTGTCTTCCTTTGCAACGTTTCTGTTCATGTCTTTTTCTCACTTTTTAATGGGGTTGTTTGATTTTTTTCTTGCTGATTTGCTTGAGTTCTTTGTAGTGGTTATCAGTCCTTTATCAGATATACAGCGTGCAAACATTTTCTCCCATGTTCTATATGAAAAAGTATTTTCAAGGGTGACTAGGTGAGTGCTAGTTTCCCAAGGGGTGTAGCTTGAAGGTGACCATAGTGATGTTCAGCAAAGATGTATGCAGCACTTTTTCTAGGATGAGTTCACAAACTTGATTGTCCAACCTTGTTTGGTCCTAACTTTTGCATCTCTGTATGTGGTAGATTACATTTATAGATTTGTGTGTGTTGAACCATCCTTACATTTCTTGGTCACGATGAATATTTTTTTGATATGCAGCTGAATCCAGTTTGCTAAGATTTTATTGAGAATTTTTACATCCATTTTCATAGATTTCTTTTTCAGTTATGTGCTTTCCTGGCTTTTGTATCAAAGTGATGTGTACATATTGGCTTTGTAGAATAACTTAGGGAGGATTGCTTCCTTTTCAATGTTAAGAAATAATTTCTGCAGTATAGGTATAAGCTCTTCTTCCTAGATTTGGTAAAATTCAAGTATGAGATCATCTGGTCCAGGACTTTTTTTGGTTGGAAGATTTGTTATTGCTGCTTCAATTATGGTGCTTGGTATTGGTCTGTTGAAGAGCTCTATGTCTTCCTGATTGAACCTAGGGAGGTTGTGTGTTTCAAGAAATTTTTCCTTCATGTTTTCAAGTATGGAGATTTTTATAGTATTTTGAGATAGTATTTTGTGTTTTTGTGATATCAGTTGTAATTTCCCCTGTTTTATTTTTAATTGAGCTTATTAGAGTCATTTCTCTTCTGTTTCTTATTCATCTAACTAGGGGCTTGTCAATTTTATTATCTTTTCAAAGAACCAACTTTTTTGCTTCATTAATCTTCTGTATAGTTATTTTGTTTTTGATTTTATTTAGTTCTGCTCTGACCTTAGTTATTTCCTTTCTTCTGCTGTGTTTGGGATTGTTTTGCTCTTCCTTTTCCAGTTCCTTGAGACAAACTCATTAGATTGTTGATCTATGTTCTTTCTGATTTCTGGATATAGGCATTTAGGCAGTGAGTTTTCCTCTCAGGACTGCTTTTTCAGTATCCCAAATATTCTGATAACTTGTGTTCACATTATGATTTGTTCAAAAAAATCTTTAGGTTGCTATCTTTATCTCCTCATTGGCCTAGCTATCATTCAGCAGTAGGTTGATTGTTTCTGTGATTTTGTGTAAGGATGAGTGTTTCTGTTGGAATTGATTTCTAATTTTATTCCACTGTGGTAAGAGAAGATACATGGTATAATTTTTTCTTTCTTTTTTTTTTTTTTTTAATTTGTTGAGACATGTCTTGTAGCCTAAGATGTGATCAGTCTTATAGAATCAGTAGTTTGGGGGTAGAACATTCTGTAAAATGTCTGTTAGGCCCATTTGTTTTAGAGTTGTGTTTAAGTCTCTTGTATCTTTGTTTGTTCTCTGTTTGGACGATCTGTCCTGTTCTGTCTGTGGGGGTGTTGATGTCTCTGGTGATTATAGTGCTGGTGTTTATCATTTTGTTTAAATCGAGTAGAATTTGGTTTATGAATGTGGGTGCTCCTATGTTAGTTTCATAAATACTTAGGAATGTTAAGTCTTCTTTTTGAATTGTTTCCTTCACCATTATGTAGTGACCATCTTTGTCTTTCTTTACTTTTATTGATTGAAGTCAGTGTGATCTGATATGAGAATGGCCATACCAGCTATCTGTTATTTTCCATTTGCTTGGAATATTGTTTTTTTTTATTCTTTTACCTTGAGTCTAAATTAGTCCTTGTGGGTTAGATGTGTTTCTTGGAGATAATAGATACTTGGCTTATGTTTTCTTATCCATTCAGCCATTTTATGTCTCTTCGGTGGGGAGTTCAGCCATTCACATTTATTGAAGGTATTAATATGTGTGGTGGATTTCTGTTTATACTGTTGTACAGATTCTTTTTCATTGTTTTACCTCTTGAGTCATTGTGGTATCTGGGCTCTAAACTTTAGCTTTTTGATGGTCTTGTTCTAGTGGGTGTCTATTGTGCTGATCATTATATAATGCAAGTTTGTGAGCTTCCTGCAGGGTAGGTCTTGCCTTTGCAATTTCCCCTAGCAATTGTTTATCGGAGAAAATCTTTATTTGTTGCTCATATAAGAAACTTAGTCTTGTATGATACCAGATTCCATACTGGCCATTATTGTGTAGAAGGCTTACAGTAGGTCCACACTCCTTCTGGCTTACAGGGTTTCAGTAGAGAAGTCTGAAGTTAGTCTGACCATTTGCCCTTTGTAAGTTACCTTCTGTTTTTGTCTTACTGATCATAGAAGTCCCTCTTATGTGATTACTTTGGCCAAACTAATGTCATGGTGCAGGGATCTTGTGTGATTCTTATAGCCAGATACCTAGATTTCTAGTGAGGTCTGGGAAATTTTCTTCAATAATTCCTTTAAGTAAGTTATCGAACACTTGTGACTTTTCTTATTTGTGACTCTTATGTTTGGCCTCTTTACATAGTTCTTCATTTCTTGTAGGCTTTTTTCATCCCTCTTCTTTCTCTTTTTCTTTCCCTTCAACTTGGTTATTTAGCACAAAGGTATTATCCTCAAGTTTTGAGATTCTTTTTTCTCCCTGATCTTAAGGCTTTCCACTATGCTTTGTAATTCCTTGAATAAAATTTTCATTTACAGAAGTTTTGTTTAGTTTTTCTTTAATACTTTGATTTCTTTATTCATTTGCTGCATTGTATTTCTGGCTTCTCTGTGTTAGGTTTCTGTTTTCTTTTGTATTTCCATGAGCTTACTTATGGACTTATGAACTTATAACACATGCTTGAATTCCTTTATCTCTCATTTTAATCTTTTTTGTTTTGGTTGGTATTCATTGGTAAGGAGTTATTGTTTTCATTAGGGGCTGACCTTTCACTTCAATTTTTTATGTTACCTGTGTTTTCCCACTGGTTCCTTCTCATCTGGCCTCTCTATTGAGAGCCAAGGGTGTTGCGCTGGCTTAGTGGCTTGTCTCTGAGTCCCTGTCAGGGAGAAGAGTACTGGCCCAGAGTTGCCTGTGGCTTGCTCTAGCAGGTTTAATGAATCTCTCAGGTTGCCTCTGACCTACTGTCTTCACCTCTTCCTGTCAGAGTGTAGTGAGTTAGGTCTCCCAGCTTACTCTTGGTGAAGTGGGGTGGTATTTGTACATATGAATCAGCTACACTCTGTTGGAAGACAGTTTGAAGAGATATCTTGTTGTTCTCTTAGTCATTGGTTGATGTTTGTGTCAGTGATCCAGCTGCTGAGATGTTTTTTTGTGCCTATAGTATACTCTGATCCCTTACATGGGATACTTGAGTGCCTCAAGCTTTAGGAGTGACTCTTATTTCAAAGGGGTTTCTTGGTCTCCTCCTAAATGGGGGCAGGGGCAAGGCAGTTTGTCAGTAGACTATATGAGCCTCCCTGTCAGTAGGTGTACCTGCAGGAAGGAACAAGTGCAGTCCTGTTTTGGGGTCCTGGACCTGCTCCAGTCTCTCAGGAGAATCATTCCAATACTGCTGGTGATAGGTGGGGCCCTCGAGCTTCCAGATGAATCTCAGTCTCTGCTTTAGCCAAGGTGAGTGGGGTGGTATAGCTGAACGAGGCTAGGTTGGGCAGGCTTGTCCTCAGGCTCCTAGAAGCTGACTGGTTGGCTTTTGTGGCAGGGGTTAAAGGTCTGCTTCCAGTTCCTGGCTGAAGTGGTCCCACCCAGCCATAAAGTCTGTTTATGGAGGAAGGTCTGAAATTTAGACTAATAACCTTCATTTGGCTCACTTTTCTCCCCACCTTCTACTCTACAGTTTCCTGCCAGGAACTACTGGAAAGCTGGATTCCAGGCCTACCAAGCTCTCCAGTGACTGTGCTGTGTGCCAGAAGGTTCTCCGCTCAGTATCCCAGCCTGAGCTGAGTGTGCAGCCCTCCTATGAGAGCACAGCCCTCCTATGGGGGAGATTCCCTGTGAGCATGTCACGGCTAGGACCCACACTAAACTCTCCCCACTGATATGTGCATGCAGGCTCTCTCACCTCTTCAGACCACGCAGGTCAATCCTAGACCTTGCCAGGAGAGGCATGCCTGTCCTGAGTTGGGCTCAGGGTCCTTGAGCAAGTTTGATGTCGTACCATCAGGATGTGCCCAGCTGCTGGGCACATAGAGCCAGGGCGAGCTGGCAAGCAGAGAGCTCAAATCTGAGCAGACCTCAGTCTACTGCATGACCCCAGGAGGAAAGTCCTTAGTTCCACACACTGGAAATCTCAGTGTTGTGGCTCAATTGTCTGTCTTGGCAGCCATGGGAAGGAGAAAGGCAGAACATAGGCTGTATGGGAGAGTATTAGCAGACTGGTCAGGAAGGTGTCTGTTCTGAATGTCCAGGCTCTACAATCAGAGAAATCATCCAGGACCCACTGGACCTCTGTAGATCCTGTTGTCTAGGCTGGAGTTGGGAAGTATCAATGTGGAAAGAACAGGGTGAAACCCAAGCAGTTGAACCCCCCTGGCGATGACAAAGTTGCAAGGTCAGTGGAGAAGCACTATGGAGCCTGCCATCTGGGCTTAGGTCTGTAGGGGTGGAGAGCACCCCAAGGAGGGTGGATAGTGCCCTAAGTCCTTGTGTCCTGTCCATAGGCAGTTCCCAGTTTGCTGGTGGCAGCTTCCTTTGGGCTTGTGAGAGCAGAAAGTCTCTCCAGTAATGTGAGAGCCCTCCTTCGGTCAGTTATGTGGTGGGGAGGGAGAAACATACTGCTCTACTGTTGGGGTCCTGCCCAGGGGCAGGGTCCACTAAGACCTGTGGAAACTAGCAGCAACTGACTGAAGAATTACAGAGTTAGAAAAGACAGGAGAGAAAGACATGAGACATAGAGTAGAATTAGAAGTGGGAGCTCAGGGATCCATTGCCCATTTGTGGCGTTCTGGCAATGGCACTATTTGCTCCACTCTGCTTTTATTGAAGTGTATTTTGCCCAAAGGGTAATAAGAGACTCAGAAACTGAGTGAGTATATCTGTTCCTATTGTTATTATTAACCTTAAGGGTAGCCCTGAGAAATCTGAAATCTGAGCATTGTATTGGGAGAGCCTCCCATTTGAGATCATATACACAGATTTCTAGGGAGGAGTTAAACTCCACTAGTTCCCTGTGGAGTAAAACACCACCGGCGTTAATCTCCTCTGAGGAATTGATGGGAGGGAGGCATTTTCCTCCCATCACCACCACAGAGGATCTTCTTCTGCAATAGGGGATATAAGCTCTTTTGCCCATATCTCAGGGCTCAAGCTACTGCCTTGATCTCTGTCCCAGAAATGCAAATCTCCACAATGGGTATCTGCTTGGCCTGTTTGCTAGGCAGGAGACAACCCAGTATCTTTCTAGGTCTTGTCATAGCCTCTTCTGTGACCATTTTTTCTCAGAGTATGCAGAGACCCAGTCAGGGGTGTTTGTAAGCTGTATCTCCAACAGGCTAGAATTTCAGAAAAGGCAGGAAGCTTGCTAGCAATGGCTAGCTTAAATGTAAACTAGATGACTTTTGTTTGTTATGACTTACTTAGCTTACTTTTTAATTTTCCTCTTTTTCTGGGGGGTGCTTTCCTTTGCAAAGAATGGAGTCTTCGATCCCCTTTCTCCCTGTACTCTATCTATCCCTTCCGTCTGTGCTACAGTGCTCTCCAGAGTTTCCTTCTGCCAGTATCTTGCTCTTTCTTTTGTATTCTGCGACTTCTTCCTATGGAATCTCTTATAGGTTCTGGCAGTCTTCCCTTGGAATTATACCTGTTCTATGATTCTAATGTTAGGTTTTTCTTTTTCATCTAAAAGTTTTCCTTTCTCAGATGGTCTGGCTGCTGGTATCTTTGATCAACCATCTTGTCTTTGTTCTTTGTTTTAAATGTAAAGTGACTACAGTTAACTTCCTGTTTCTTATAGGCCTTATTTAAGCATTTCTTTGCCCAGAGCAAGTCTGTAATAGTCTGGTTTCTGTATCTTAATCTTAGCATACCCATGGGTAAACATTTTTAAGCATGTAAAATTTGTCATGAGCAGCCTTAGTTATAAATAATCTAAAAGTACTTTTGTCAATATGAGTGCTTTGTATTGTAGTATGTGTTCTCTAAATCTTATTTTTAAAATTTGCTTTACAGAGGATATTTAATAATGTTTGTAGAAATTAGTAAATTAGAATTTTTTCTATGCTAAATTTAAAATACTAGATGAAAATAAAGCTTTTCGTGTAAGTATTGAAATTTATTAAAATTTTAGTTTGAACTCAGTTTACTATCTGCACAACTACTTTTCAAATTTATTTCCAAAATTAAAAAAAAATATTCTTCAACTTCATTAAAAAAAAACTTCTTCATCCTGGAAGTTTTGTTTGGATTTCAAGAAGTTAATTTCTTTGCTGTTACTTCTCTGTTACTGAATATTGAAAGTACATTAAAGATACAAGAGATTCCAAACTTAGATTATATTTAATGTTGAATGTTTATAGAAAAATATTTCATTTTGTTGTGTCTTGTTTTCTTTCTGCTCAGCTGTGTTAGACCAATAGACTACTTATGTATTTATGTATTTATCTATTTTGTATGATAGTTCCAAAAAATAATTTCTAAGAATGTTTATTTGTTTATATGTCAGTATGACTGATGTTCTGTTAAGACTTGACAAAATTTTTCCAAGTAATACTTTTAGGGACTCATATTTTTAGGGATCCAATGTTTGGATGTTGCTCTTTTTTGTAGAATACAAACAAAATAAAACTCTTGAGATTTTAGCATTTAAAAATGTGAAATTTTCATGTACTCTAATTGAGTTTTTTGATTTATGAGCAGTCCCTCAGAAACATGAGTTAAAGAAGTCTGCTTCTTTTTTTTTTTTTAATTTGAATTATCCTAAAGTAATAGTTCTCAATCCTACTTGTACATTTAGAATCACTCAGGGAAGCTCTTAGTAAAACTGATTCTGGGCGGTCCAAATCTAATGATTCTGATTCATTTTACTTGGTATGAAATCCAGATATTAAAAATTTTTTTTATTTTTTTTGCACAGGATTTTAATAGTTAGATGTAGAACCACTATGCTAAAACCATAACTCATGGTATCATTATCTGTATAAAGATGGGAAATTTTACTTAGTTGTAAAAATATTTTAGCTATCTAACACTAAACATATAGATATTTAAAATTTTCTTTTCATTTTTTTGTTCAGATTGTAAATATTTTTTAGACATCTTTTAAGCACTTACCAGAGAGCATCTTTTTTAGTTTATTCTTGTCTTGGTTCACATCAGATTTAAAGACTTTGCTGCAAGTTTGATTATATCTGTTTAAACATGGATTTTATATGATTTCTGCTTTTCTTCTATGTAAGCATTGGAGTAGTCATGTAACTATTTTTTGCAGCTTAACTTTTTTGCAACTGATAAATTTATTTTCTTTCAAATGACTTGGCAGTGATGATATTCCTTAGAGCAGAACAGCTAATGGAAAAATTTTAGAGAAGTCTTGAGGAATTTTAGTAGGGAATTCCCTTTACATTGTTAACGTGCTGTTATAGACTATACATCGTGGAAATGGAATTTAAAAGTGTTGTGCCGAGTTTCTATTTTACTGAACTTGTGCAGTCTTTTTCTTTGATTTTGAGGAATGTTCTTTTTAAGTGTAGTATGTCACTGATAGGTACAAGTTAGAATTTGGAAGCAATAATTGGGATGAAAACTTAACAGTGAAGCTTCTCTTCTACTTTTGACAATGTTTGTAATTCGTGATTCATGATTATTCCTATGTGTAGGTAGTAATATTTGTTTATACCAATGCATGTTTATGGCAGGAATGTGCTATATTATTTTTCAAGCCACAACTACTATATATTAATATGCTAGAGTAGTTCCAGCAGTTCATGTAAAAGAGACTGAACATTCAAGATGTCCAAAAACACATTGTATACTAAAAGTTTGGGATGGCTACATAAATAAACATGAGAGACACTATAACTGAAATCAGCAAACAAGGATATTACTTTACTACAGTTCTGCTATAATATACTATATCTGCTCCTAAAAAATCACTATGCTATGCAAAAATTCTATAATGAAAATCACTTACGAGAAAATGAGATCATGGCACAATACTCAAAAACTTTTCAGTGACACAAAAAAAGAGCATTAAATGTTAAATGGTTAATAAATACTTCAGTACAGTCGGCACTTTATATTGAATAAGGTATGAATTCCTTTGTGGAACTTGAAAGAGTTGCAACTTGTGAGCTGTGGGGTGATGGAAAGAGGGTTATTTGAAATAAAAATTGGAAGGAAAGGAGACTTTACATCTTTTGTATTAAACCGGATGGAAGTGGAACACAGTCTCAGTAAAGCATCACAAGAATGGAGAAGCAAGAATCCTATGTACTTAATTCTGATATGAGGACAATTAATGACCTAGTACGTGGTGGGGGATGGAAGAAAGGGCATGCAGGGAGAGGGAAGGAGGGATGAGGTGGGGATGATAGAGAGTGACACATCTCTTGGGGATGGGACACAACTATAAGAGAGACTTTACCTAACAATTGTAATCAGTGTAACCTGGTTCTTTGTATCCTCAATGAATCCCCAATGATAAAAAAAATAAAAATTGGAAGGAAAGTTATAATACCAGTTGTGAATGAGTATCAGTCACAATTCACATGGTGAACTGAGATAGCTAATAGATGTTTGAGGTATATACTTTTTGTGTATTCCTGTATGACTCAGTTCAACTGGTTCCATTTTCTACATTTACCTCATATATCCTGTGGATGAAATTACTCATAGCAAATGTGAATTTGAATTATGCTTAAATTGTTTCCTAATATATCAGTTGGGCTATAAAAATAATTTCATTTTCCAAATAGGTTTTATGGACTAATTATAATATCTGGTGACCTTTGGCACATTACTTAACGTCTCAGAGCTTTGATTTTCTTATATGTATAAAATAGGGATAGTAGTATTGACCCCATATGGGTTTGGGGAGAATTAGGGGTATACACACAAGTTTAGAATAGAATATATATTTGTAAAAATGAAGCATTTTCCTATAACTTTTATTTACCTTATAGAGGTTATCCCATCTGGAGAAATTAAAAATGTAAAAATGTATGTTTTGTGATTTTTATTTCTCTAGGTAGACATAGATATTACATGTATAGATTTAGACTGTTATAGATAATTTAAGATAATTACCAGCAGTAATGCCTCGCTTTATCTATGGGTACATGAGAAAAATATATGATAGAACATTAGCCTATAATAATTGCTTAATTTTTTCTATAGTGATAGATTTCTTTAATAAAATGATATAATTATTTAACTGTTACCTAACACTATTTCTTTATCTTCCTTTCCTCTTTCCCTTACTTCCATCATCCTAATTGTTCATCTTTAGTATTACCATAATAAGATCGAATTCCTCTGTCTTCTACCTCCTTTCTTGTCCCTAGAACTAAGATATCCCTTCTTCCACCATTGCCCAATCCATCCATCTTCCATAACACTGCATAAGTGACAAAGTGATCAGTCCATTTTCTTGCTTCAGAATTCTCTCCTTGCTTCCCAGCCATCTTCTCCTATTACACTATGCACGACAGCCATCTTGGATGGCCTAGTTTTTGCCTGTTCTGCTGGAAATGTCTGGAATGTATCTGGTTGCTTCCCATCCACCCTTCTACAACATTTTCCCACTCTTTTACTACATTTATGCCTCACTGAAGTCTAAGCCCTTTGTGTTCAGAGAGCTCATATTTTCTTATTCTCCCTTGTGTCCAGCATATTACAAGATGTTTGTTTAAAAAAAGGAAGGAAAGAATAAACAGTGAGCAAAATGTACATCAAAAATTTTTAAATGATTGAACACTTAGGTTCAATTTTAATGAAGTCATTTCAGCTTTTATCATTACTTGTTTAACTTTGCATTTCATTGCTTTCTCTAAACTAGGAAAATGTATTTTAAATATCTTAACAGTTTAATGTAGTGGTTAAGAACACAGTTTCTGGAGCTAGACTTAGCATAGATTCATTTCTCAGCCACTGATTAATCTGGTGAACTTACAGTTTCTTCATCTATAAAAAGAGAATAATGATAGTATATATCTTATAAATTCACTGTGATGAATAAATGAACTGTTACTAGCAAAGTGTTTAAAATTGTAACTGGCACGTGATACATACTCAATAATAAATATATAATACTGTTCTCAATTATTATGAATTGTCAAAGAACAAATTCTCCTGCTGTTTTCTGGAGGCATATCAGCCTGGTGATATATTTCACTGTTAAGTTTCTAGATTATAGATCTAGAGCAGGGGTGTCCCAAAAACCTCTCTTTTCTCTGCTGTACATTGAAAGAATAAGAGTTGTCTTGGGCTGCACATTAAATACACCAACACTAATGAAAGCTGATCAGCAAAAAAATGGTCTGTGCGTACTTTTCGTGATATCTATCTGATACCATAGAGAAGCAAAAAATAAAATCAGCATGTGGCCTGTGGGCTGCAGGTTGGATATCCCTGATCTAGAGCATCTCCTCACACCAGAGCATCTTTCCTAACACTCTCGTACTTATGATGTGATGCTTCCTCTGCATTACAAAAAGAAAATCTAGCCAGATTAAGGTGTCAGTGATTAAAGTAAAAGAAGGCTAAGTCTAGTTCACTCAGTTTTGATGCTTGGCAAATTGCCTTTTTTATTGATAATTAGGCATTGACGATACTTGTGTCATTGCTGATTACATTATATACTTGCCATATTTAGCTATTAAAGGTGAATATAAGGACAAGAAAAAATATCTTTAAAGCAGGATGTGACTTAATTTATCACCAGAATTTTTGGCACACAATTATTTGTTAAATAGAAGTTATTTTATAAAACTAGGAAAAGAATTTTTTTTTTATTTTTCTTGCCAATTACTTACATACACACACACATATATGTATGTATAAAAAAATTCTTTTTTTTTTTTTTTTATGAGACAAGATCTCACTCTGTTGGCCAGGCTAGAGTGCATTGGCTTCATCATAGCTCATTGCCAATTCATATTCCTGGGCTCAAGCAGATCTTTCTTCCTCAGCCTCTCAAGTATCTGGGACGATAGGCAAGCACAATTATGCCTAGTTAAATTTTTTTAATTTTGTAGAGGCGGAGACCCCAGGCTTGTCTTGAATTCCTGCCCTCATATGATCCTCCTGTCTCAGTCTCCCAAATTGCTGGGATCACAGGATTGAGCCACTGTACTGGGACACAATTACTTACATTTTAAGTGTTATTTCCCTGACTATGTTTTTAAATCATTAAACATTACCTTTGATTTTAATTTATAATAATAATATAAGAAAATAGAGGTCTTCATCTGAACAATGAAATATGAATTTAATGACAACCTGATTGAAAAGGGGAGGACTTTTAATAAGTACTACATTTATAAGCTTTAGGTAGCTAGGATTTTCCTAAAATTTAGGAAGATGACAATAATGCTATCAAACATGTCAATTCAGTAGGAAACTGAGTGCTGTTCTCTAAAACTCTCCACTCTGTTCAATTAGTCTAGAGTGCAATGGCATCATTGCATCTCACTGAAATCTCAAACACTTAGGTGTAAGCTGTCCTCCTGCCTTAGCCTTCTAAGTAGCTGAGATTATAGGTGTGCGCCACCACACCCAGCTAATTTCTCTATTTTTAGTGGCGATGGGATGTTGCCATGTTGGCCAAGCTGGTTTCAAACTCTGTCCTCAAGCGAAAGTACATGAAATTACTTTCAAAGTACTGAAATTACAAGCATGAGCCACTTCACCCAGCCATTATTCTAGCATAATGTTTTTGAAGTACATTCACATTATATCATGTATCAGTATTTCCTTTATTTTTATTGCTAAACAATATTCCATTGTATGGTCATAATATATATTGTTTATTCACCAGTTGATGGACATTTGCATATTGTTTCCTTTATGGCTCTTATGAATAATGTTGCTTCGAACCTTTGCATGCAAGTCTTTGTGAGGACACATGTTCTCTATTCTCTTTTTGTATCCTGTTAGTGGAATTGCTGGGTTATGTATTATGTTTACCTTCTTAAGAAAATGTTTAGATATTTCCCAAAGTTGCTGTATTCATTTTAAATTCTCACTGACAGTATATGATTCTAATCTTTATGTCCTCACTAATACTTGCTTAAATAGTTTGTATCAGTGCTACTTTATCTCTTCTTATAGGGCTGTATTATATTCAGTTTCAGACTATTTTTAAGTTCTTCCTGGCTTTTCTTTTGTGCTGGTGCTTTTTTGTCTCCTCTGTGTATGAGTTCTTTGGTTGGCTAAGGATGTGTGGCTTATACCCACTCTCATCTCTGCTGTGTATCAGCCTTAGTCAGTGCTAGATAACTGGCAATCTCAACAAGTCCCATGTGGGTCCCATGTGGATGACTCATCTCCAAGAATCAAGAATTACGTGGGGCTTTTTTTTTTTTTTCTTTCTTTCTTTTTTGGAGGCAGGGTCTAGCTTTGTTGCCAATAGTCAATATACCCTCAAACTCCTAGGCTCAAGCAGTGCTGCCTCAGCCTCCTAAGTAGTCGGGACTATAGGCTCTGGCCACCATGTCCAACTCATTTTTCTATTTTGTTTTTGTAGAGATAGTGGTCTCATTCTTTCTCAGGCTAGTCTCAAACTTCTGGTCTGAAGTAGTCCTCCCTCCTTGGCCTCCCAAAGTGCTCGGATTATAGGTGTGAGCCACTGTGCCCAGCCCTAGAATTACCTGTTAATTTCTGGGTGGCCTTCCTGTCTTAGTTCAGGCCTCTATAACAAAACACCCTAGATTGGATTGCTTATTAACAGCAGAATTTAATTTGTCATAGTTCTGGTAGCTGAAGTTCAAGATTCAGATACAACCATTGTTGGTTCTGGTGAAGGCCATCTTTGGACTACAGACTGCTCACTTCTTCCTGTAACCTCACATGATAGAAAAGACAAGAGAGCTCTCTCTGTGATCTCTTTTATAAAGGCACTGCTATGGTTTGAATAGGGTAAAGGCTATCCTTGTAAATTGGCAAAGGACTTGGCTGAATTTGTGTTCATTCCCTAGGGCTTTACAAGAGGCAGAATTTAAGAGTGATGAACTAAGATATCTAGTGGACGCAATTTCTAAGCAAAATATTTTAGGAGCTGCTGGGTACTTTTAACTGCATATAGTAAGAAAGAAGAGACAAATTATTTACAATCAAATTTATATTTAAAAGACAATCAAAACCTAAAAATGTAGAATATTTATAGCCTGACAAAGTGTGAAAAGGCATCTTTAAGAGAGCTGACCAAGGATGTGGTCAAGTGACGTTTTGCTAAAGAGATTAGTATTGTATTTATAGAAGGGAGCCAGGTACCATTCCCCAAGAAAATGGGAGAATCATTCCAAAGACATTTCAGAGATCTTTGAGGCAAGCTAACACCTTGAAGATAGGTTTCTGCAGAGCTACCCCTGTGAATGGATTAATATTGTTATCACATGAGTGGGTTAGTTATCATGAAATGGCCTTGTTATAAAATAGAGTTTGGTCTCCCCTTGCTGTCTTGAGCACTAGCCTTTCTGCCTTGTGTTGTCAGATGACGTAGCAGGTAAGCCCTTGCCAAATTGCAGCCCCTTATTTTGGACTTCTCAGTCTCCCAAACTGTAATAAAGAAATTTCTTTTCGTTGTAAATTATTCTCTCTCAAGTATTCTATTATAGAAATATGAAACTGACTAAGGTAATCATTAGGTATCCTCCCAAATGCTCCACTTCCTAATGCCATCATTAATGTGTTACTAAAAAGTCAGCATCTCCAATATGCCTGATAGAAGCATTCCAAAAATTCAGAGGGATCCTTATTAGTTTTTTGGTGTAACTGTTGGACCTTGTTTGAACTCCCTTGTTTAGGAACACCACTCCAGAAGCCTGGCAGAAAACACTTTGAGTAATGATTTATTCTCACTCTGCCTACATGAGTATTTGCATCCCAATTTGGTTCTGCCATCAGGATGGCAGTATTGGGCTCTGGGCTTTGATTAGTGCCCTCACCACAGAGACATTGTGCCTCTGGCCTTTTCTATCACTAGTCTACACTAATCTACAATACATAATATATTCAATAAGGTCTGTATAAATTTAGTAAGGTCTGCCAAAGTGGGATGGTGCATCACAAAGATGGTTGCAAGTAACTGTTTTTCTCTGGGGGTCCTCTCTCTGTAAGTTGGATTTGAGTTTTTTTAATTTAATAAATCTGAGATGAAAAATGGGGTGTTAAGTGTAATAATATCCTGTCAGGTGTGTTTGTGCATCAAGCTTCCTGTGCGATACTGCTTCAATGAAAATTGCCCTGCTCTGACTATTGGTGCTCTCTGGCCAAGTTGAGATACTTCCTGGGTCTTCCAGGGGGAGACCATTCCCATTCCTGAGTCGTAACTCAGGAGGTGTAGTTCTACCAGATTAGTCCCAGCCCTACCTGTTCCCTGGGTCTGTCCTTCAGTGGTGGAGGGTTCGGGGGAACCTTGAGAGGGGTAAGGTTCACTGCAGTTCAGATTGAAAGGGTTCATAAAGTTTAACCTGGTTAATGCCTTCTCAGTTCTGTCTCCTGGGTCTGGCTTGCCTTCCCAACTACAGGTGGAGTTTTCCTTTGTACTTTGTACCATTCATTTTGTCTCAAGTCTTTCAGCCTCTTTATTATGCAGTTCATAAAAAAAAAAAAAAAAGACTGTATGTGTGGGATCTCGTCCTATTTTGATCTTTGACAGAATAATTCCTGTCATAAGATGCTATAATTTCATGTCCTATTCAACAACCACTTCTCATCAACATATACATAGTCCAGATGCTATTACAGTAATACATCGTTCTTTCTTCACACATAGCTCAGGGCTATAAGTTGACCCTTTCAGCCAGAATTCTTCGCAAGGGACTTTCAGATGGGATAGAAATGGAGCCTCCCATATTAGGATAAAACTCACAAACACTAACAATATAAGGAATTCCCAGCACAAATAATCTGAAATGTCAAGGCCTATCAGTTGAATGTGAATCCAAGGGGAAAAACCACCCCAAATGGGACCTCCACTACCCCAAATGGCACTTCTAAACAAGTGCACTGCATATGGTCTGGGTGGTTCTTCAAATGGGTAGAATCTAGGGTCTTTCTTGTGCATGCAAGGGAACTTAGAAAAATGGGCCAAGGCTGTCTCGAAGTTGCCAGATCTGTTTCCTTCTTTGCAAAAAGGTTTAGGTACCTAGGAGCTGTGTCTGATTTCAGGGAAGGCGAGACAGAAGCTAAATTGGAGTTAAATAGGGTCTTGCAGCTGCTAGGGCAGTTCTTCTCTCTCTCACCCAAAAAGACGGTGTTTCTACCAGTGGAGACCTGTGGCTTGACCTGAGGCAGCTACTCACCTCTTCCAGCCATGACTGAGTCATAAGAGTGCTATTCCACTAGGGTGCGAATAGTCCTGCCCAGGGACCTCAATTTCTGTTACTGAAAATTTGGCACTTGTCCCCAAGGTTTCATCAAAAGAAAGGAGAAGGAAAGGGAAATTTATTAATTTGTTGGCAAATGTATATGTTGGCAGACGGTGGTTCATGCTTGTAAACCTGGCACTTTGGGAGGTCAGGGCAGGTGAATCCCTTAAGGCCAGGAGTTCAAAACCAGTCTATGCAACAAAGCAGGACCCCCTTTTCTACAAAAGATACTAAAATAAGCTTAGCATGCTGGCACACGCTTGTAATCCTCGCTAATAGAACGGCTGAGAGGAGGATCTCCTGAGTCCAGGAATTTGAGGTTGTATGACCTCTGATGACACCACTGTACTTAAGTTGAATTGTGCAGAAAGAAATAAGGTTATAGTTATAGCTGTTAATTTTACGTGTGTAAAATTAATCGTACATCTTTAAGACAAAAGACGTACAATGTACAATATGTATGTACAATGTACAATTGTATTTACTCTCCTTCTTTACCCTTTTGTTATTCTGTTTATTGGAGGCAGTGTTTGTATGGCTTAAAAGCTTAGGATGTATACTCAGACCTATATTGAAACACTATCTTTGTGTTCTTGCATAAATTATGTGATCTCTGTGAAACACAGTTTTCTTTTTTTGTAGAGAAAGTGCTGATAATAATACATCATACACATGCTATGAGGATTGAATTAGTTCATTTTTATTATTATCATAGTTCTTTTTTGATTATCTTTCTGTTATAGTCTTATTTCTAGAGCAGTACTTCTCTAGACAACCGGTGATGCATCATTTTTCAAAGAAAAGAAAATTTCTATAAGAAAAATATCACTTCCTACATTTACTTTCACAAATTTCAGATGCATTGCTTTTCACTGGAGTTTTCTAAAGCTTAATGGGTATATTTTGTGCCCTGAACAATCACCAATAAAAATCATGAAGTGATAATGTTCTAAGCCTTTTGCAGGATAATTACTAAAAATTGCAATCAATGTTGAACATACACTATGATAATATAATATGGAAAAATGCATTGTTAATAGGATAAATCTGTAAAAGTAGGTCTGAAATCATTGTTTGCAGCAATCTTGAGAGGGAGAATCAAACTGAAAAAGGCCTTATTAATCTGTATCAGCCTATTTTATGTATAGATGAGAATTTTGCAAATAGCCTGAAGCAGCAGAACTTCACCTAAGTGTGGAGTGCTTCCAGTGAATACAGATACATAACTTTAGGGGAGATTTGGAATTACTAGTACCAGGGCAGGAAAATACAGTAGTCCCCTCTTAATTTTGGTTTTGCTTTTCACAGTTTCAAATACTTATTATAAACTACAGACTGAAAATATTAAATGCAAAATTTCAGAAATAAAAAGTTTATCAGTAGGCTCAGTGCCTGTGGCTCAAGCAGCTAAGGTGCCAGCCACATACACCTGAGCTGGCAGGTTCGAATCCAGCCCAGGCCCGCCAAACAACAATGATGGCTGCAACCAAAAAAATAGCCAGGCGTTGTGGCGGGTGCCCGTGGTCCCAGCTACTTGGGAGGCGGAGGCAGGAGAATCGCTTGAGCCCAGGAGTTGGAGGTTGCTGTGCATGGCACTCTACCCAGGGAGATAGCTGGAGGCTCTGTCTAAAAAAAAAAGGTAGAGCCTGTGGCTCAAAGGAGTAGGGTGCTGGCCCCATATACCGGAGGTGGCAGGTTCAAACCCAGCTCTGGCCAAAAACTGCAAAAAAAAAAAAAAAAAACAAAAGTTTATTAGTTGTGTACCTTTCTGAGTATTTGTATTATTCTGTTTTATTGTTCTCAATCTTAGATAACTAATTTATATATTGAACTTTATTACAGGTAATTTATGGGAAAGTAACATAGCATATTATATATAGAGTTTGGTACTAATCATGGTTTCAGGCATCCTCTGGAGGCTTGAAATGGATCCTCCATGAATAAGTGGGGTCCCTTATAATCCCAACATTTTTCCTACAAGCCTGAAATGTCTGGTTTCTATAATTACAATGAAATAATATTTAGGCTATTATTTATGTTCTTTTCTATTCACATTGCTTTTGAAGAATAATATTCATTATGCTTAGTTAGATTATAATAGTTAAAAGAAAAGCATTAATAATATTAAATGTTCTTCTTTTTCTATTCTTACATTGAAATGTAGGCCTTCCATCAATCCAGATATATTTTATTTATTTATTTTTTAATCCAGATATATTTTAAATAGAGGCCTATCTCTCCCTCGACTCCCAGATTGCTAGTTGTTTTTTTTTTTTTTTTTGTTTTTTTTTTTGTTTTGTTTTTGGTGAAAGCTGGGTTTGAACCCGCCACCTCCAGCATATGGGGCCGGCACCCTACCCCTTTGAGCCACACCCTAGTTACTTTTTTCATGCCACTAATTGAATAATCAGTTCTTTCCTCATTGATTTAAGATGCTTACATACAAATAGTTTTGTTGTGGTATTCTTTCTTTTATTCATTTTTTTCATTTATTGAGTAAATATGTCTTCAACACCTAGAAGGTTTTGGGCAATATGTTATAACTTCATTTAATAGGTGAGATAGCCATAAATGATTAGGACATGTAAAACTGCTCCTTTTTATAAGTGCTACAAAGTAGACTTGGTTAAGGCTGTGATCGTTTACTGCAAAGCTTTTTTCTATTCCTATATTATACTCTTTTAAATACCATTTATTTTGATAACATATAAAATGGTACCCTTCTCATAGTTCTTTCTTAGATTCTTAGCTAGTTTTAAGCATTTGTTCTTCTAGAATAGTTCAAAAATCTATATTCATGTCTCATGAGATTGCATTAAATTTATGGATTAACTTTATGATAATCAGTATTTTTTATATGTAGAAGTTTGGGTTTGTTTAGTAAAGTTTCTTCATGTAGTGGTTATACACATACATTTCTTGGAAAGTTGCTATTGTGAAATGAAAATTTTTTTCTATATACTTCTTAATTGTTCATTGATGATAAGTAAGAAAGCTATAGTTTTTGGTTATTTATGTATCTGACTTACGTCCTAATCTTAAATTCTTTTTATTAGTGCTACTTATCAGTTGACTCATTTTTTCTTCCTTAAGGCAGAATAATATATCATATGAAAATTATAAATTACTGACAGTTTTATCTTTTACTTCTTATTTTTTATCAGTCATACTATGTTGTTGATTAGAACTTCTTGTTACAATGGTGAATAGTAGTGGTAAATGGTAGGCATCTATGTCTCATTCTGATTTTAATGGAAATGTTCCTATGTTTCACAGCTAAATACTATGTTAGCTGTATGTTTCTAATGATTTATTGGGTAAAAGAAGGCTTTTAAAGATATATGGAATGGTTATTGAACTTTATTGTTTTTTCTGTATCTATTAAAATGATGTGGTAGAACCAAAGCAGTGTACTCACTAACCTGTTTGTTTTCTTCCTCAGCACCCAACACAGTTTCTCAGATTCTTCTTTTTCAGATTAGACCTTATGTTTGAGTTCTAGTCAGTGGAATGTGGGTAAAAGTTATTGGGGTCACCTCCAGGCCTGACCACTAGAACGTTCTTTGTCATCATCATCCCTGGTTTCTCTTGTCTCCCATCCTCCAATCCCCACTTGTAGGCTGGATGTCAGCTCTCAGGAACTACCCTGTTGATGTTTTGAGTCTTTGTTTACCTGAATTGCTACATCAGACATAATCCCTGTTTTCCCTTACCCCCACCTCCAGTGTGATTTGAATAATGCAAACTTAGATTTTGACATTGATTATATCAGCTACTAGCATTAATTCTCTGACTTAGATTTCTGATGCTTTTTATATGGCCTCATGCATTTTCTTTCTGAAGTTAATGGGCTTTGCTGCTAGCAGTCTTTCTTTTTCCATCATTTCTGTTATAAAGAAGTTAGTTTTTTTTTTTGAGATGGAGTCTCACTATGTGGCCCTCGGTGGAGTGCCATGGCGCCACAGCTCATAGCAACCTTAAACTCTTGGACATCAGTGATTCTCTTGCCTCAGCCTCCCAGGTAGCTGGGACTACAGGTGCCTGCCACAACGCCTGGCTATTTTTTTGTTGCACTTGTCATTGTTGTTTAGCTGGCCTGGGCTGGGTTTGAACCCTGCTCCCCTGGTGTATGTGGCTGGCATTGTAACCACTGTGCTACAGGCGCTGAGCTATGTTTGGGTTTTGTGTGTGTGTATGTGTGTGTGTGTGTGTGTGTTTGAGTCAGAGTATGACTCTGTTGCCCAGGTTAAAGTGCGTGGCATCAGCCTTGGTTACAGCAACCTCAAACTCCTGGCTTTAAAAGATCCTCCTTGCCTCAGCCTTCTGAGTAACTGGGACTACAACCCGCCCCCCCCCCACAACATCTGAATAATTTTTTTTCTACTTTTAGTAGAGATGTCTCCCTCTTGCTCAGACTGGTTTTGAATTCCTGGCCTCAAGAGATCCTTCCACCTCAGCCTCCCAGAATGCTAGGATTACAGGCATGGGCCCCACTGAAAAGTTATTCTGTTATTTGGAAGCCATTGAATTCTGTATTATTTTCTTTGTGTCATTGAAAATTCAATTTCTAATTGCTGTTCATCAATCAAAATGAATTTCCAGAGGAATAGTTTAGAAAATAACATCCACACATTCGTTGTGGTAAGACTTTAGGTGGGAAGTAAATTGACTTAACTCTTCTAAAGTATGTTTTGAGAAATAAGTACTTTTTTTTTGTTTTAATGTAATTTTTCTTCCTTTTTAATTTTTTGTTTTCTTTCCTAGTGACTCTGTTAAAACATGTAATTTTTTAATTCACTGTTGTTTGTCCTTAGACAATGGCTGCTTATCATAATGGTGTTAGTTTATTTTTGTAGATGCCTCAGGTTCTAAAGCAGTTTGAACTTTATACAAGTCCTATAGATAGGGTGGTTGGTTGGTTGGTTTTTCAATGAGAAAACTCAGGCTTAGGCATTTAATAAATATTATTACTTATTTATTAAGGAAAATCACTAGAAAATAGTAATCAAAATACCTATGTTCTTACTTTAACTCTCATTAGGCAAATTATCTTGGCCAAGTCATTTTTACTTCTCTGAGCTTTAATAACCACATTTGAAAATGAAAAGACAATATATGCCACTCCCTCTCAGAAAAGTATTGAGAAATATCATGAGGTGACTGAAGGTACTGTGTTAATACTTTTTGAGAAATGAAATATATTATTGCTATTAGAATCAATGGGAAGATAAAGTAAATAAAATGTTAATAAAGAAAATATGAGAAAACATCTGTTGATAAGCTTATGTGGGATCATAGTAAGCAGAATTGCTATTACAGCCTGGGTTTAAGAAAGAACATTTTATATTTCACTGCAGTTGATACATACTGTAATCATTAGCAAGACACTTTATCTTCCTATATACTTGTGCTAAACTAATTTCTGTGACCAGTATGTAGTGATTATTTGAGTTTCCTATTTGTTCCAGTTTAATTTTATAACTCAATTACATAGATTTTGAATTCCTTTTTAAAAAAATAAAAAGCTCTGAAATTTAAAGAACCATTTGCGGTTTTGGTTTATACGTAACAATTTGACTTTACAACAATTGGCTTTTTTTTGTTTTAAATCAGAACTGACACATAGGATATTAATACGTATATTTTTTATTTTGACTATATTACACATATTAGAAATCCATGTGCACCTTGAGTACAGTGGTTACATACAGATCTGGAAGTATATTGAGTTTTACAGACTCCTAGATGAGATTTGTTATTAGAGAAATAATAGATTCTTAATTCTTTATAATTCAAAGTCTGCAAAGTTTGTTGTACTTTGTGAAGTATGCATGAATCAGGTAGAACACTGAGAAAAGAAACTTAGAGATTTTTTCCTGTTTCTTTATTTTACTATAACTGGAAATGTGAGGCATTAACTTTAAATCCAAATACTTTAAAACATAAAGAAAACTTCATTATAGTTTAGCACAAGGTCCCCCATTTCCAGATGAGGAATCGGAAGTCTTTACAGGGAGAATGACCTAATTGGGATAATTGAGATGATAGTGTAACAATTGATGATAGGAATTGGGTCATTCTTGTCATGATGCACTAAATCAGAGACAAGGGTCTCTATTCCCCATCCCCTGATAACCCAGGCCAGTGACTCAAGCCAGTTCAAAATAACATCTACCATCCATCCTGCTCATGTCTACCTAACTGCCTAACTTAACAGTTTCTTTTGCAGGTGATGAAAATATTTCAAATTAGCTTATGGTGATAGTTTCACAACTTGTGAATATATGTAAACCCACTAATCTGTACACTTTAAATGGGTGAATTTTATGGTATGTAATTTATATCTCAATAAAGTTTTTTTTTTTTTGTAGAGACAGAGTCTCACTGTACCGCCCTCGGGTAGAGTGCCGTGGCATCACACGGCTCACAGCAACCTCCAACTCCTGGGCTTAAGTGATTCTCTTGCCTCAGCCTCCGGAGTAGCTGGGACTACAGGCGCCCGCCACAACACCCGGCTATTTTTTGGTTGCAGTATTTGCCGGGGCTGAGGTTTGAACCCGCCAACCTCGGCATATGGGGCCGGCGCCCTACTCACTGAGCCACAGGCACCGCCCCCTCAATAAAGTTTTTAAAAATATTCTTTAGGATACTCTGATCACTCATCTTGTGCCACTTCACCAGTGGATATCTGTTACCAAACATTATTCCTTATTAACGTTGTCTTTTTTGTGTCTTGACTTATTTCCATTTATTTCTCATCTTTTTTCCTATGGTCTACTCCATCCTTTTCTGACTTTCTTTTTTTTTTTTTTCTTGGCTGGGGTCTGGGTTTGAACCTGCCATCTCCAGTATATGGGATCAGCATCCTACCCCTTTGAGCCACAGGTACTGCCCAGGAATCTTTTTTTTTTCTTTGCAGTTTTTGGCCTGGACTGGGTTTGAACCTGCCACCTCCAGAGTTATAGCTGGCGCCCTAATCCTTTGAACCACAGGCACTGCCCCTTTTCTTACTTTCTTATTCAGAATTCTCCCCAAAGATAATTTCTGATTGATTAATTAATTATTGATTCTATCATTCAAATGATTGAATGATTTTAAAATTTCTATCAGGAGTAAACGTCTTTTCTTTTTGGCATATAATATTGGTTTTCTGTGGACGACTTTAATGATAGAAAGTTTCTTTTAAACTTATGACTGGTCTGAAGGTAGTATTTGTATTAATTGTTCATGGTTATAAATCAACCTCCTTGTTATTCTCTTTCCCTCCTTTTCATTACTGAACCTCACTAGTCTTTCTTTCCTCCTTCTCTCTTTCCTTCTCCCTCCTTCCCCCTCTCTTCCTTTCCTCTTTCTTGCCTTTTCTTTCTTTCCTTCCTTCTTTTTTCTTTGCTTTGCTATTTTCTTCCCTTTCCTTCTGTTTTTTTCCTTTCCTCTTTCTTGTCTCCCCTCACTCCCTTTCTTCCTTCCTTCCATCTTTCCTTCCGTCTTTTGTACCCCTTCCTCCCTCCTTGCCTCCTTTCCTTCTTTCTTTCTCTTTCTTTCTTTCCTTGATCTGTCTCTCCAGCTGCAAGTGTAAGGGAGTTATCATAGCTTACTTTAACCTGAAAGTCCTGGGCTTAAGCAATCCTCCTGCCTCAGCCTCCTGAGTAGTCTGGACTGCAGACAGGTGCTACAACACCTACTTAATTTTTACTGTTTTTGGTAGAGACAGAATCTTGTTCTTGCTGAGGTTCCTCTCAAAACTCCTGAGCTCAAGCAGTCTTCCTGCCTCAGCTTCCCAGAATGGTAGGATTACAGACATGAGCCACCACACCCAGCTTGTACTTCACTAGTCTTAAAAAAATATATATATATTTACATTTATATATATGTATATATATAAATATTTATATTTTATATTTATATATAAATATTTATATATATATATATAAAAGAAAAATAGTTCACAATTTGGATGGATGCAGTGGTTCACACCTATAATCCTAGTACTCTGGGTGGCAGAGGCAGGATGATAGCTTGAGTTTGAGACCAGCTTAAGCAAAAACAAGACCCTATCTCCACTAAAAATGGAAAAATTAGCCAGAGATAGTGAGGGCAAGTGCCTATAGTCATAGCTGCTGGGGAGGCTGAGGCAGGAGGATTACTTGAGCCCGAGAGTTTGAGGTTGCTATGAGCTAGGCTGATGCCATGGCACTCTAGTGGTCAATGGAGTGAGACTCTATTAAGAAAAAAAATGAAAATGATAAATAAATTTTAAAAATAAATTGAAAAAATATATTGACTTACAGAAAACATTAAATAAAAGCTTAACTAGTTTTTATTTACTTTTTATTTTGGGGGAGAGAGTCTCATTCTGTGCCCTGGGTAGAGTGCCAGGGTATCTTAGTTCACAGCAACCTCAAACTCTTGGGCTCCAGTGATCCTCTTGCCTCAGCCTCCTGAGTAGCTGGGACTATAAGTGCCTGCTATCATGACCAGTTAATTTTTCTATTTTTTTTTAGTAGAGACGGGGGTCTCATTCTTACTCAGGTTTGGTCTTGAACTCCTGAGCTCAGGAGATCCACCGGCCTCAGCCTTCCAGAGTGCTAGGATTGCAGGTGTTAGCCTGGCCAGACAAAGCCTAACTAGTACCAAAAAACTCAGCACAACTTGTGAAGGTGGCTGACATTTGATCTATACTAGTCTAGGACATGGGTAAGCTTTGAATAAGCTTTAGTAGTTCATTTCTTCATACTGTAAAGATGAAATTATTGCTTAAATACCAACACAAGGAAACTAAGAATTTGAAATGCAAGGCCACATAACTCAAAATTGCTGAGCAAAGACCTGATTCCAGATCTTTAGTATCCCATAGTAAGGCTTTTTCATTATTGAGGATCAATGTCCAGATTTGTGAGGTTCTGGGGTGACCCCAACCTGGGCTGGGAGCTGACAAGGGAGACAGTGCTGAAGAAAGAAGGAAACCTCACACCAACTTAATGCATAAAATCTGAGAAACCTGGAGAGGCTTACATTGTCTCATGTACCAAGTAGCAGAATAAAACAATTCAGCACTACTCCAATTCCTCAGAAACCTTTTATTGATCTCTAAGACAAAGATTCGTGAAGAAATGGAAAGTTGTCAAAATTCAAATAGTAAAAGAAAAAAGAATCCCAAGCACCCCCAGAAATTTGGGTCATAGGGTAATATAAATTGTCAACATCCCCCATAATGCATACAGAAACGGGGAGGGGAAAACAAGTTTCATCTCCCCAGGACAGACAAACCATGTTCCCTAATTAAACTGCCCATCAGGAATCCAAAGACTTCAACCAGTCTGCTACTGATTCTCTATGTAGGAATGGTCTTCACAATGTTACCCTGTCTGGGCTGCTTATGGGCTCCTTTCATCTACCAAAAATCCTGTTTTGGAGCATACATCAGTAGAAGTAAATATGTTTTCTTTTTACATAGCAATTTTTATAACAGTGTAAAGAGGAAGAATTTGAAGGGCTTTATTCAATGTAATGCCAGGTCAGAATCTTTGAGTAGAAGGTTAATATAAGTGAGCCCTATTAATATTTTTTCCCTGTAAAAATTGGTAAGGCAGCTGTAACTCCCACATTTAAGTTATTTGTCCATGTATAGGAAATGTTTCTCATTTTTTTCTTTTTAAAAATTTTGCTTACTGGAGAAGTCAAATAATAAATTGGTCATAAATAGTGAAATGGGGCAAATAATTTTTTAATAGAAAGCAACCATCCTTTAGTTCCATAGACTGGACTCTTGTGAATGATTATGTTTTCTAAGATAGTTTGTTTCAGCATATATTTTTTGTGGCTTGTTATTAAGAAAAGTCATTTGATTACCTTAGGCATGCAAAGCCTACTTACAAGAATTGGGAAAGCTGGTATGCACAATGTAGACTTCAGGATAAGAAATTTACTAGAGATAAAGAGGGGTACATACAGTGATAAAAGAGTCACTTCACCAAGAGGAAATAATAATACTAAATATGTGTGAACCTAATAAGAGAGCTTCAAAATGCACGAAACAAAATAGACAAAACACAAGGAAGAAATTTAAAAATCCACACTGTGATAGTAAACACAACCTATCAGAGTTTATGAAATGACTCCAGAGAAGTGCTTACAGGGAAATTTCTGGCTCTGAATGCTTATATTAGAAAAGAAAAGAAAAAAGTTGAAAATCAGTATTTCTTCTACCTCTTAAGAAGACAGAAAAAGTAAGCTTGAACCAAAAAAAGTAAAAAAGAAATTAAAAAAAATTATAGCAATCAGTGAGATAGAAAAAAGATAGTAAAGTCAATGAAAATAAAAGCTCCTTCTTTGAAAATATAAGAAATTTATAACTCCCTAGCTAGATTAAGAAAAAAAGAAAACAGCCAGGTGTACTGGTTCCATGCCTGTAATCCTAAAAGTTTGGGAGACCGAGGCAGGAGGATCACTTGTTGATGGGAGTTGGAGACCAATCTGAGCATGAGTGAGACCCTGTCTCTACAAAAAATAGAAAAATTAGTGTGGTGGTATGCTCCTGTAGTCCCAGCTACTTGGAAGGCTGAGGAAGGAGGATCACTCCCGTCTAGGAGTTTGAGGTTGTAGTTAGTTGTGATATGACACCACTGCACTTTAGCCAGGAAACAGAGAAGACCCTGTGCAAAAAAAAAAAAGAAAAGAAAAGATACACAAACAACACACAAAATTACCAGTATGTACTTAGAGCACTAGCACTGACTTTGCAATTGGACTCTTAGTTTGAATCATAACAAGTAATTTTACTGTATTTGTTCCTTTGGGAAAATACTTAAATCTCTTAGGGCTTGCTTTGTTTCCCTTATCTGCCAAGTCAAAGTTAACAGTACCTACCTAATGGTATTGTTATGGTGATTAAATTATTTAATGGTGTCAAGTGCCTGTCAAGAGTACTTGGCACAGAGACTCTGTTGACATTATTAATATTTGTTATTATTTTTATTGTTACTAAATAAAAATAATTTTTTGAAAGGAAAACCACATACAATAATGGAAATGAAGTTTTAGAGTTATAATCTCTTTCATCAATGCAATCTTTTTTAGGCAAACTTTTCCCCTTTTCTCTCCTCATAATCTCTCTTCCTTTTTAAAGAAGGAACTAAATTACAGAGATGTTTAAACAGTAGAAATTATTATGGAATCTTACAAAAACACTTGGAAGTCAATACAGAAAGGATACAATAAAACTTTGCTCCTTGCCTATTTCATCTTAATTTCCCTTTGTGATGACTATTATCTATCATTTATTCTAAATTCCCGGCCCCTAAGAGAATAGACATATTCAATACCCTTGCCCCCTTACATCTCTGATACTATCATTCATATCTTTTTTAGGGAATCTTTAATTATCAATTACAGAACATCTTATAAATCTTCATTATGAAATTTCTACTGAACTTTTGCTGTAAAGTAATGTGCACTGTGTGTATAGCGGCTATTTGCCTAAGTTAAAAAAAATTGACCGTTTTAATTTGCTTTAAAAATATCCATTGGCAATGGTTCCCATTACAGATGTGCGGTTGTAACATTTCATTTTTTAAATGTGTATCCGTCTTTTTTCAGTTCTAAAGGAGTCCAAAGAAACCATCTAAAACTTTAAAAATAACCACTAAACCTACAGTGTTTTTGGTTTTTAAAAATTCTCAAGGGAGGACATTTTTTATCTTGGACTTAAGCTTCATACAGGGTGGCCCATTTAAAAGAGGCCCTGTACACAGCCACATTATTAAATGGGAACTGTTTTAAATGGGCCACCCTGTAAATCAGGATTTGTTTTCCCAGTGGATATTTAGTTCTTGAACACTTTTGAGTTTACTGCAAGTTTTAAGTTACCGTGCTTGATAAGCTGCCTTGAAATTTATATCTGGCTATGTAGGTGACAATAAAATGCACAAATCTGGGTTCAGAGATACACACAAAAAACTTGTCAGTTCATATTTTGAGAGATCAGATTTGGATGTCTTTGAAAATTTGGGCAAAATTCTATGCTAATCTCCTTTCTCAAAACATTTTTTAAAAATAGATGAAATACAAATAAACTGAAAATGGAAACTTTTAATGTAAACAGTAATACAGCTTTGGACTTTTACTGGAAATCATTTATACAGGAAAAATATTCTTTTTTTTTTTTTTTTTTTGTTTAGGGTCAATGGTTCTTAATGTTTTCAATCTCAAATTTGCAAGCACACACTATTTTTTCAGTAACCTCTCCATGCCCATCCCCAAATTTGTGCTGGAAATGAAATTTTACTTTTGAGGAAACCCACCCCCCAAAAGTGGACAGGACAAGAATGTACCAGGTACATGTGGCAGGTACCATATGTCATTCTAAGTGTCCCTGAAATCACAAATCAGAACAGGAAGAGAAGCAAGAAAATGGACACTTGGACTATTTGAAAATGGTACTTTTCAAATGCAAGAATCTTTTTGTATCCATGCTGTCTGAGAGGAAGATTTGAGAACCTAAGCATTTCTCTGGACTTAATCCTTTTCCCTCTCTAGAACAGCATGCATTTATTTCCCTTGTCATTAGGAACACAACCTGAAAACCTTCATGGCATTCTGATATAGTTGCCTTTTGTTTTGAGAATTATGTAGTTTATCCTAGGGCCTGTATGGTTATACATGATTATGGATATTTTGGGTTATGGGTCATGCTGTGTCAGTCACTGATGAATATTGATTGTGTTGTGTTTGCGACATTCAGACTCAGGTTGGGGTACCCTCTTTGCATTTCTCAGGGTAATATTGTTAAAACTATGTTTAATTGATTGATTGTAATCAACTTATACTTCAAAAAATCTGTGGCAGCTGTGTTTGCAAATTTGTGCTTTCTCTGCATTTACCAACTTGGTACCAAAGAGATCTTTTTATACATTTCTCCAACTCTAAGTAATTTTTGACCGAACCAGTTTTTCTAATCTTAGAACATTATAGGTCATTGTAGTCATGAGAATATGGTTAATGGCTTTATGTATAACTTAAACTACCTTGTTTTAGTTCTACACATTATAGAACTACCTTGTACAACATTATACAACTACCTTGTTTTAGTTCTACACATTATAGAAAATAGTATTTTGCAGAAAAAAGTTGAAACTTGCTTGGGTGAATCAGACAGGACACTATTTTTGACTGCATTTTTTGGAAATGAAATAATGGGCCATACATAGTCTGTTCCAGAATTTTTGTAGTAATGTTCATATGTGACTTTGGGTAATCTGGTTAATCTCTTTAAGCCTAGAAATGGAAATAGCGGGTGGCGCCTGTGGCTCAAGCAGTAGGGCGCCGGTCCCATATGCTGGAGGTAGTGGGTTCAAACCCAGCCCCGGCCAAAAACCACACACACAAAAAAAAAATGGAAATAGCAATAGTACCTACCTTATAGAGTTGTTGTGACATTTAAGTCAATTCAGCAGTGTCTAATAAACAGTAAATCCTCTGTATGTGCTTTAAATACCATTTGCTAATTGTGATTTTCCTTATCTCTCTTATTATTACACTGATTCTAACTCTTGTTTTTTTCATTCTAAATCTTATATCCTTTCAGATTCATTCTTTTGTATGCCCATTGAACTTGTACATCACAGAAAGACTACTTATGATCTGCCTTTGCAGTGCAACCAGATGGGAGATGAATTAATCTATCCCTCTCTCCTTTCTTCCTTCCTTCTACAAACATATATTGATTGAGTGCCTATGTGCAACTGGCATTATGTTAGATGTTGAGAATACAAATTTAAACAAGACATGCTGTGTTTTAAAATCTAGGGGAGAACAGTGATGTATTTGTTAATACAAAGGTACTATGTCGTATAGTATACACTATCATGAGAGTGTGAGCAGAGTGCTATGGAAGTATCTAGGAGGGTGGATCTCTGTTATTTCTTTCCACGATGCTGCAAAATAAAAAACCATAAAACCTCAGTAGTATGCCATCAACGTGTAGGATTATGTGTCTAGGAGGGTAAATTTGGGCAGCTCCACCCACGTCATCTGGGCTCTGTCATCTATCGAGGGTCATTTGACTGTCAGCTAATCTAGGATGACTCCAGTGGGGTGACTTAGCTCTACTTCATGTGTCTGTTAACTTTCAGCAGATTGGTCTGGGCATATTTCCAAGACAATGGCATAGGAGCACAAGTTAAAAAGCTTTAGTACTTCTTAGCCTCTTCTTGCTAACATACCATTAGTCAAAGAATAAAACATGACTGAGCTCTAGAGTTATAGTGCAAGGCTGAAGTTGCTTGGCAGTGGGAATGAATATGGTATGAAGTGAAGAGTTAGTTAGGGCCATCAATGCAAAATGCCATAGAAGAGCATCTAAATTTAAAAGGATTAGGGAAAATGTCCCAAGGGTACTACTTCTTGAACTTTTTTTGAAGGCACTGGCTGATACAAAGAAGAGAGAAAGTGGGGCTGGGCTTTATCCCAGCACTTTAGAGGCCAAAGTAGGAGGATTACTTGAGTCCAGGAGTTTAAGACCAGCCTGGCAGCATAAGGAAATTTCCTTCTATTCCTGCCCCCTCCCCCAAATTAGCTGGGCATGCACAATGTGCCTGTATTTTGGATGGGCCCAGGATGTGGAGGCAGCAGGGAGCTAGGATTATGTCTCTGTAGTGTATCTGAGTGACAGAATGAGACCCTATCTCTAAAGGAAAACAAAATAAAGGCTTATTTGACAGAGAAAACATCATATACAAAGGCGAGAAAATATGAAACTCATTGTGTGTTTAGCTATCTATAGGTAGTTTAACAGGGACAAAGGTGCATGGCTAGAAAAAAGGCCAGAACCAAAGACAGAAACCAGATTTCGAAGATTTTTATAATAGAACAAAGGAATTTGAAAGTTACAGAATTGTTTTAAGCCAGCGTCTTAACTACTGTTTTATTGATATTAATTACTGTTACATTTTTGTTTGCCTCCACAGAGCTGGCTCCTATGATGATACTTAATTGTATACAGATTGGTAGTTGATAGATACATAGATGTATGTTTTTGTTATAGTACAATTTAAAAATTAATGTATGAGTGTTGCTGATAGGGTATGTAAACATCTATAAAGGTTATTATTTATACATGCCAAATTTTTTAAGTTGTAGACTGTGATCTGAAGTAAAACCAGAAGATTGTTCAACATATGCTATATGTTTATTCTCAGTGGAATGTTATATATAATTATGTCTTAACATCTTTCTGTGTCATCACTTTTATATCCATTTTCTGGAGGACAAACTGAAAATGCATGTCTTCTGGGCATACTAAATTCCATTTTGATTTGAGGAATACAGTATTGTTGAGACTAGAGGTAAACGTTTTCTTAATTTTCTCAAAACAAAAGTAACTGATCATTGTCCAGTTTACATATTCTAGTAGGGCAGTTGCCTTGTACACTTCCTGAGTAAAACCAAAGCACTGGTGAAGGAACAAATGGAAGATATTATGTAGTACAACTGGAATATATTATGTATTTTTCTACTGGTAGTCATTAACATTTTCACAATTAATTTTCAAGCTGCTCGATTGCTAATGTAACAACTTTGCACTGTTTTCTAGTTTTATTTACTCATAATTATAGCCTATCAGACTAAAACCATTATTTTGGATGGCAGATTAAATCCTGCAAATACATTAGAAGAGAGATTATGTACAGTAGTGGTGTTAACCATCACCAGGTGGTTTTCCTAGAATGCTGTTTAAAGAAGTGTACTGAAATTATAATTTTAAAAAATAGTGAGGGAGAGGAGAAGCTAGTCATTCCAGTGTAGTGAATTTTATATCATGTTACAAGAAAATTCTGGAATCTGTAGTGACTAGAAACTTGGAAGAGTTCACAGTTTATATTGGTGTAAAATAATTTTCCTTTCAATAAGGTAATGCCATGACAGTAAAAATTTTAATAAGATGGTCAAACATGATTTCTCATGATACTCTTATGGATGAGTTATATTTCAGACAAAGGCATCTTGAAAGCTGGTTGAACTCGTCCTAGTCCACAAAAATATTGCTTGGTTGGTCTTAGTTTAAGGATATATTTTTTGCTAAAGGGGCTAAATGTTTAGACTTTTCAACACTTAGAGGATTTTATTCCTTTTGTTTGTTTGTTAAAAGTTTTGGAACTTTTTAAAAATGAAAACTTAATTGGGCCAGACCTTAATCTATAAACCAAATAATTGCTGAACTCCTGTGATTTAAGTGAGGATTGAAAGTGGTAATAACTGGGAAAGTCTTTCTAAGAATATGCTATTTGCCTTTAGACCCCAATGATAAGAAAAGGGGAATCCTTAACCTTGAAGAAGATTAGAGGAAATACCCTGTTTCCCCCAAAATAAGACAGTGTCTTATTTTAAGGTGTGCTCCCAAAGATGTGCTAGGTCTTATTTTCAGGGGACATCTTATCTTTCCTGTAAGTAGGTCTTATTTTCGGAGGATGTCTTATTTTCTGGGAAACAGGGTACATTTTCTTTAAGTAGATTACTGATCGTCTTAGGCTGGGAAAGGGTACTAACTATAAATTGGCACAAGGTGTTTTTTTGAAAAGATGAAAATGTTCTAAAACTGGGTTGTTATGATGGTTGTGCAGCCCTGTAAATTTACTAAAAATCAGTGATCGTTCACTTAAAATAATTGAATTTTATGCTATGTAATTGGTAGCTCAGTAAGGATGTTTTAAAAGCAGATGTTATTTAGCAAAAATAAAACATAATCAAACTTTTAAAAATAAAGTTTCTTCATGGTTTTAAAGACCTGTCATGTAAAAGAAGGATTATCATCTAGTTCCTGGGGAGGAAACTAAGCCCAGTACATGGAAATTAATAAAGAAAGAGCATTTCACTTACTATAAGAAATGTATCTTCAAGAGGCAGAGGGACAAACGTAATGATAGTAGGTTGTAGGGTCTTTAAGAGGTTTAAATGATGTAATATTAATACATGTTAAGTATGCCTAGCATACGTAAGGCACTTACATTGCTGTTTAAAGAAAATAGATATAAAGATACATGTGTGTATATATAAACTTTTTGAGAGGACGAACAAATGTGTCAAAATGTTAGCAATAGGTGAATTTAGGTGAAAGATTTATAACTGTTTATTGTAGTATTATTTTAATTTTCCTGTTGGTTAGAAATCTTTCAAAATAAAAAGAGGAACAAAAGAAGGCATGGAGGTTAGGCTGACCAATTTGTGAGAGCAGACTTCTGAAACACCATCACTCTATTCATCATTCAGTGACTGAAAAATGCATTTATTGCTTCTTATCATAAAGGGGAGATACATGCTGGTGAAGCATAGTTTCTCAGCTAAGAAAATTGCTGAACTGTAGCATTTTCAGGAAGTCTGGAGTTCACTGATTGGTGGTGTTCTGTAGATTGACATCATCTGTTGAAAAAAGGTTGCTCAGATGAGTCTGTTTGTTTAGCACTCAGAAATGGGTTTACTGGGATGAGTCTGCTCCTGATTGGCTCTGCACAGTGGAGCTGCCATTGTTTAGTAATCCATTGAAGACTTCTAAAATTGATTCTATTGGCTGCTTATTACTATGGTTACAAAAAAACCAGTCATGTCCTTAGTGTGTGGGAACTTTTAAAATTCTCAGCTGGTGTACAATTCAGTCGCTTACATGATGTAGGCTCATGGTAAATATCTGTTGAATGGATAGAAGAGTGTTTAAACTCTGAATGTTTGCTATTATCACTATTATCATCATCTCATTGTTTAAAACTTAAGAATTTGCCTTTAAAGTTCTGACATCTTAGGCTGCAGCTTATTTGGAATCTTATCACCAAAGTACTTAACATATTTTGGAGTTTGTTGCTTAAGTCAGTGTTTCCTAAAATTGATTTTCAATGCTATATAACCAAGTGGGCTTAGAAAAACGATTACATGCACAGTAAATACATTGAAAATCAAAAGGTTATTTCCTGCAGAAATGGTAACATGCATTGCAAATGTAGACAAGAATAAATTATAAGTCATTTATCTACAAATCTACAAAAACTACAGAATACTTTTTTATGAACACTATCAGTCTGGAAAATGCTGGTACAGTATGCCTCATTTATATCCATTTTGTATGGATAATTTTCTAAAAATATGATAATGAAAAATTCTCCTGTCTCTCTGTGACTAACTCATACCATGGAATTCTAACTTAACTGTTTCTGATACCATAGGCAAATCTATCTTTCTTGAAATTTTCTGATTCCTAAATCATGTAAAATGCATGAAAATATCCTTTTTGCATGCTTTACATTTTGTTTTAAATCGGAGGTGTCCATCTCTTGGCCAATGGGCCACATCAAGTACAGGATGGCTATGTATGTGGCCCAACACAAAATTGTAAACGTATTTAAAATATTATGGGATCTGTTAGGGTTTTTGTGATTTTTTTTTTTTTTTTTGGTGGAACTCGATTGTGTGATTCTTGAGTTTGAATTTTATAAATAACAATGTAGTGTTGCGGTGTCACATAAGCATTTGCTTTTGCTATTTGTATGTGTACTTGGCTTCAGTTTTCCAGCAGTGTGATGCATCCAGTGAATTATTTTCCAAGTGCAGACAGTTGAATCAACACTGTGATGATTTGACAAGGCAGCAATTATTAATAATATTTCAATCTATCATTGTAACAGGCATTTGATGTTATTTAGAAGTCTGGTAAGCATTCTTATTTGACTATTAAGGGTAATAATTAGTCTTAGGGATACCTCACACATTGCTTGCCACACTTTACAATCGGGCCTCTACCTTATCTTTCATTAGCAACCAAGATGTGGAAGGGCCCAAACCTTGCTTTCCAATTTCTTGTCAATTAACTTTCATTATAAAAGTAAATATAGTCCTTTATCTATTATTATTATTTTAATCCCAGCATGGCTTCTACAATGTCTCAAAAGAAAACAGAGCCCTCAGAAAGAAAAATTATGGATGAAGGAAGATTGTTCAATGAAAAGTGGACAGGTGACTACTTTTTTGTCAAGGCAAATAATAAGGCACTCTGCTTAATTTGTAGTGAATTTGTTCAAGTTTTTAAAAACTATAATTTGAAAAGGCATTTTGATGCATATGAAGGATTGTGTTGTAAGAAGAAAATAACTGAAAAAAAAGTCTGTCTTGTTGACAAAAATTTTTTTTTAAGTTACAACTCAGATGTATCCCATTGTAAAAGCTAGTTATGTAGTAGCATTTAATAGCAAAAAAAAATCAAAACTGTTTGCTGATGGTGAGTTTATTAAGCAATGTACGGAAAGCATGGCAGATACAATTTGCCCTGGAAAAAAGGAGATGTTTCTAAAATCAGTTTGTTTCACCAGATTATAACCAAGACAAATTGAAGAAATTGGAAAATCTGTTGAAAGAAGATTGGGAGTAAAGCTGCTAATTTTAAATTTTATGCTTTAGTGATGGATGACAGCACTGATGCTACAAATACATCTCAGCTTGCTATTTTTATTAGAGGTATTGAGGACAAATACAATGCCACTGAAAAAAGGGCTCTCTTAGTGCCATTGAAAGGCACAATTACATAGAGATTTATAATAAGCAGTAAAAAAATATGTTAAAGTGATTTTCTTTGTGCATTGTTAACTTATCTGGTATAGTTACTGATGGTGTCTTGGTGATGGTAGGCAGACTTATAAAATTAATAGAAGATGATGCAATTGCCACCCAAAACTCATGTTTGATGAAGCATTGTTACATGGTATATCAAGAAAAATTATGTGCAAAAAAAGCTTTAAAAATGGATAAGGTCAAGTACATTGTCATCAAGAATTTCCTAAAGGCCAAGGAATTGAGTAGTCATTGCTAATTTCAGGATTTCCTTAAAAGTACCAATGCTAACTATGGGTGACATCATTTACTTTTTAGAAGTAAGAAGGCTAAGTTGAGGCTAAACATTGAAAAGATTTTATGATTAGCAACATGTTACCAAGTCATTTATGGTATCAAATACCAGATTTGTTCATGAAGTTGACTATGAAAACTGGCTTATGTGTTTAGCATTGTTGCGGATTTAACTGCTTATTTAAATGAGTTAAACATACATCTTTAAAGCTAAAACTTATCAATACAGTATTTCAAACCATAACAGCATTCTAAAGGAAAATTATGATAAGCTCAAATTAAGCCAAGCAATTTTATGCATTTCAACACATTGGCTAAATATAGAACTGTGAACAGTGAAAATATGCCCCCTTGCTTTTCAGTTTGATACAAGAATTTGAAAGCAGATTTCAAGATATCTGGGAAAATAATAATTTGGTGCATTTGCAGTTCTGTTTCTAGTTGACATAAATATGTTACCTACCAATTTTTAAATGGAATGCATAGAGCTGCAATTGGACATTCTACTTAAAGAAAAATTTGATCGTGTCTCTTTACTGGACTTTTATAGGTTCTTTTATCTCAGAGATAAATATCCCTTGCTTCACAATCATGCCTTGTTCACGTCATCTCTTTTTGACAACACCTACATTTGTGAGCAACTATTTTCTTTTCATTTCTTTTTTCTTTCTTTCTCTCTCTCTCTCTCTTTTTAATTTTTTTGAGACAGAGCCTCAAGCTGTCATCCTGGGTAGAGTGCTTGGCATCACAGCTCACAGCAACCTCAAACTCCTGGGTTTAAGCCATTCTCTTGTCTCAGCCTCCCAAGTAGCTGGGACTACAGGCGCCTACCACAACGCCGGCTATTTTTGGTTGTAGTTGTCCTTGTTGTTTGGCAGGCCCAGGCTGGATTTGAACCCACCAGCTCTAGTGTAGCGAGCAACTATTTTCAAGAATAAAGCAAATTAATAGTAAAATTAGAACCAGAATATAATATCTGATGATCACCTTGAGAACTCACTGAGAATTGCAGCTACTTCCATCAAACCAGATATCTCAAATAGAATGTCAAATATTTCACTAGTTTTATGTTGCCCACTTTTACTTTTATAGTTAAAAAATATCAAAAAAGCAAAGACTTTATTACTTAGATATGCACATTTTCTGTATTAGTGATTGCAAACTTGGGATCTGCTTGACAATTTTAAAGGACCCTGAAGGGCTGCTGTGTAATTATATTTATTATATAAGGACTTTTTTGCTTATCTGTGGTAGCAGATATCACAGAAATTATTCATGGACTTTTTTTTTCTTATCAGCTTTAATTAACATTTGTATTTTTAATGTATGGCCCAAGAGAACTTCTCTTCTTCCATTGTGGCCCAGAGAAGCTAAAAAGTTAGATACCTCTGTTTTAAATAATAGATGAGTTCATATGCAACTGAAAAGAGCTCAAATAGCCAAAGCAATCTTAAGCAAAAAGAATAAATCAAGAGGTATCATATTACCTGACTTTAAATTATATTACAAGGCTACAGTAATCAAAACAGTGTGGTATTGGTATTAAAGACTTAGACCAATGGAACCGAATACCAACCCCAGAAATAAAACCATGTAGCCATGACCAACTGATTTTCAACAAAGCAGACAAAAACATACAATAGAGAATGGATAGTCTTTTCAATAAAAGGTGCTGAGAAATTTGGATAGCCATATGGAAAAGAATGAAACAGGACTACTACTCAGCCATTAAAAGAAATGAAGTAATGTTTGCTACAACTGGAGTGGAAAGGAGACCATTATCCTAAGTGAAGTATCTTAGGAACAGAAAAAGAAACATCACATGTTCTCACCAATAAGTGGAAACTAAATGATGGGTACATACAGGTACAGAGATGTGTTAAGTACATTGGAAATTGAGAAAGTGGGAGAGTCGGGAAGGTCATGAGGGGTAAACACTTATCAGGTATAATGAATACTCTTCTTGGTACAGTCACATTAAAATCTTTTACTTCAGCATTATATAATTCCTTCACTTAAAAACACTTGTACCCCTTTACTGTTCTAAAATTTTAAAAAAGGTGATCATAAGTAGTATAAATGAAAAATACTACATGAGAAAAGTTCTCTATGAGTATGTTATTATAGTAAATCTATTTCCAGTGTTATAGAAAAGGCAGTTTTCTAACTAAATTTTAGCAAAAATAAGATAGTAAAGCCCTAGAGTTACTGTTTTGGGGACCCGAGAGACTAAAATAACTGTCTTGAAGTACTCTTTTTTTTTTTTTTTTTTTGTAGAGACAGAGTCTCACTGTACTGCCCTCGGGTAGAGTGCCGTGGCGTCACACGGCTCACAGCAACCTCTAACTCTTGGGCTTACGCGATTCTCTTGCCTCAGCCTCCCGAGCAGCTGGGACTACAGGCGCCCACCACAACGCCCGGCTATTTTTTGGTTGCAGTTTGGCCGGGGCTGGGTTTGAACCCGCCACCCTCGGCATATGGGGCCGGCGCCCTACTCACTGAGCCACAGGCGCCGCCCTGAAGTACTCTTTTTCTCTCTAAAAGCCTTAAAAGTTGGTTAACTATACAATGTAATTGATCCAGGCACCCTTTATAATAATTTGTTAATCTCAATCTTTGGCAAATGATCATTTAAAGTTAATTTGTCTGATTTGTTATACTTGGTACATTTAGCATGGTATTGTACAGAAACTACTAGATGATTTAAATCAGTGCTAGCTTTTGCCTGTAATTAGATTTGTAACCTTGAGATGGTTATTTAACATCTCTGATAGAGAGCATATACAGCTTTCTGGTGAACTTTTTGCTAGCTCTACCAGGCATTGCCAACTGCCTGGTGCATAAATGAGTTTTCAAAAAGCCACTTACCATTCTTTCAATCTAGCTGCTTCCAGATAGTGGGAAACATGGTAAATCCAGTGAAACTCCATGACTGTTGGCTCATGGCATAATACTTTTGCTGTAAAGTGAGTTCCTTGATCAGAAGCAATATGCTATCTAGAATACTGCTTTGGTAGAGATAGGCATTCTGGATGTTCAGGGATGATAGTTTTGGGAGAAGTGTTGTGTGTACAAAGGCAAATCTGTATCCAGAATAAATGGCTATTCCAGTAAGAACAAAACACTGTCCTTCCCATGATTTCCTGATGGTCCAGTGTAATTAACCTGACAGCTGACTCACCACACTGGAAAATGGTACTATATCAAGGACTCAGTATTGGTTTATGTTGGCAGATTGAGCCTCAGTAGTGGCTATGCAGGTTGGCCTTGTTAATGAGCCCATGCGTAACTCCATCTCTGCTATCAGGGCCACTTTGTTCATGAGCTGATTGAGCAATGATAGATGTGGCTGGGGAAAGAGACTGACTTTTATCCATGGAATAATCTCATCTACTTGATTATTAAATCCTCCTCTGCTGAGATCATGTGTTGGTGAGTATTCATCTGGGACACAGATGTCTTCACATTGTCTTCACATTATTTTGCCCACTCATAAAAGGTTTATTCACACACCCCTTCCCCAAATTTCATTGTCACTACTGTTCAAATAGTTTTTTCCCCAAGTTCCTGACCATTCAGCCAAAACTCTGGCCACAGCCCATGCACTGGTATATAATTACATGTCTGATAATTTCTTCTTCTAAACAAAATGAAAAAACTAGGTGCATTGCTCAAAATTCTGCCTGCTTAGGAGGATTTCCCTTTAATACTGTTCTCCAAGGATGTTCCAGAAGGTGATCTTACTGCTATAGTTGTCCCTGTTAGGGGATGCCTGCATATTGTACAGAAAAAATAGCTCCTAGTTGTCTTTTCCTTTGTCAACCAATCATGGAACTTTCCATGAAGGCATAGGTGCAGCCTCAGAAAAAGAGTGAATTTTCCCATACTCTGATTTTAGTTCTATTCAGGTCTTCAATAGATTGGATAAGGCCCAACTACAATGGGGAAAGCAGAAAGTTTTACTCCATCTGCCAGTTCAAATGTTAACCTCATCCAGAAACACCTTCACAGACACCCTCAGAACCGTGTTTAACCAAGTATCTAGAAACCTTCTGGCCTAGTCAAGTTGACACAAAATTAACCATCACTGCAGAATTAACTTGGTCACAACATGTTTTGTTTTGTTTTTGAGACATAGTCCTGCTCTGTTGTCCTGGCTAGAGTGCAGCAGCATCTTAACAGATCATTACAACCTCCAACTCCTGGCTGGGCTCAGGTGATCCTTTGGCCTCATCTTCTTTAGTAGCTGGGAATATAGGCCAGAGGCACTGCACCCAGATAATTTTTTTCTTATTTTTAGTACAGACGGGATTTTTAGTAGAGAGAGAGTTCTATTTTTAGTAGAGAGTAGAGTTCTCTTTTAGTAGAGAACTCTGAGCTCAAGAGTTCCTCTTGCCTTGGCTTCTCACAATGCTAGAATTATAGGCATGACCCACCATGCCTGGCCATCCTTTCTTTTAAATACATTGCAGTATTCAGTTTGCTAATTGTTTTATTTCTGGTTTTGCTTTTGTTATGTACATGTGGTAAAATTTCTCTGTAATTTTCCTTTCCGTATAAGGTCCTTTTCTGGTTTTGATACCAATGTTATACTAATTTCAAAAAATGAGTTTAGAAATTTCTCTCTTTTTCTCTTCTCTAAGAGGTACGTGTAAAGTTAGAATGTTAGAATGACTTATTCTTTGTAAGTTTGGTAGAACCTTACAAGTGAATTGAATTTCTTTTTAAATGGTGATTTCAATTTCTTTAACATTTACAGGATGAATCAGGTTCTCTGTTTTTTCTTGAATTGGTTTTGGTCACTTACATTTTTCTAGAAATGTATCCGTTACAGTAATGTAACCAAATTTTTGGCATGACATTAATCATGATATTCTTTTATTATCCATGATGCGTTAAGGGTAATTTTCTCAGATCTATTTGTATGAACTCTAATTATCTTTTGAGCTACTTTAAATTCATTAAGTTTTTATTCTTTTCTTATGGTAAAAATCAACATAAAATCTGCCATTTTATTTTTTATTTTTATTTATTATTTATTTTTTCTTTTTTGGAGATAGGTCTCAGTCTGTTGACTATGCTAGAAAACAGTGGCATCATCATAGCTCACTGCAACCTTCTTCTCCTGGGCTGAAGTCATCCTTTCATCTTAGCCTCCCATTTAGCTAGGAATACAGGCCTACACCACTCTGAATTTATTTATAAACACACACACACATACATGTATATATTTATATATATTTATATATATTTTTAGAAATATATATTTATATATGATATATATTTTATTTTATTTATTTATTTATGAAGACAAGGTCTCATTATGTTGCTTAGGCTGGTATCAAACTTCTGGCCTCAAGCAATACTCCTGCCTTGGCCTCTCAAAGTGCTTAGGATTTCAGGTGTGAGCCACCACACTAAGCTCACTTAAGCTATGTTTAAGTGTAAAAGTCAGTGACATTAAACATATTCCTAGTGTTTTGCAGTCATTATTATAATCTATTTCCAGAAGCCTTGATTTGTTGGTCTCACTTACTCATGATAATTTGATTCCTAGTATATGTAGTAAATTTTGATTTTGATTTTATAGTCCTTGATATGTCATCCATGGAAATTCTTTCAAGGCTTTATTTTAAATATGTTTTTAAAGAAATGATTTGCACTTTTTTTTGCCAGGTATCTGTGGCACTATCACTATAAATCACATTAAGTTAATTTTTTTGCTTTTTTTAAAGATATATTTCTGGCATGATAAAAGTAAATTTATAATCAAAAACACCTGTATTTAGGAAAATATTTTTTTTCTTTTTTTCCCCTCTTCTACTCAAAGCCCTGGGTGAGGTCAGCAAGGTACATTATGTGGAATGAATGTTTTCCCAGTTTGAGAACCAAAATTATCACCATCACTGAATACTACGTTTCTAAAGTTGATATTGGGTCCTTCAGACAGATTTCCTACCTTCCTTGGTATCTTTACATTCTTTCCTATAACTTGAATATTGTGCCAGTTCGACATAGGCTATTGGTGGCTATGAATAAGTAGATGCTTTCAGAATAAATTTTGATTTCATTGCTCTCTTACCCCCATGTAAGAGAGCACTGTGGTTTTTTGTCTTGCACAACTTCTTTTTGTCTTCTCTACTGCTATTTAAAGCATGCTTTAAATATAAATATTTATATTTATATTTCAGTAATAAATGTGTACTTTCAACACCATGGAATATTACGCAGCCTTAAAGAAAGATGGAGACTTTACCTCTTTCATGTTCACATGGATGGAGCTGGAACGTATTCTTCTTAGTAAAGTATCTCAAGAATGGAAGAAAAAGTACCCAATGTACTCAGCCCTACTATGAAACTAATTTAGGGTTTTCACATGAAAGCTATAACCCAGTTACAACCTAAGAATAGGGGGAAGGGGGAAAGGGAGGGGAGGGAGGGGGTAGGTGGGTAGAGGGAAGGGAATTGGTGGGATTACACTAGCGGTGCATCTTACAAGGGTATATGTGCAACTTGGTAAACAATATGTGAAGCTAGTGAATGATGCCCCATGAATATATCAATGTACACATCTATGATTTAATAAATAAATAAATAAAAATGTGTACTTTCAAGTGTTCTTAAAGGAATGGATTCTCTCTCTGCACATCAGAAAGTTGAGAAGACCAATTTTGTAATCCACTCTTGCTTTTATGTTACTGGAAATCATAATTGGTAGCACTTACATAAATTCTTCTTACTAATTTTCAGTGTCAGTCATATCATACACTTTTATAACTTTATATGTATCTATTATTGTGCTCTTGTACTGATAATTTGGATGTCGTTACATGATTTGGTGGTTGCTTATGTTACCATGTGGTTGTTATTATTTTGCATTTTGAAACAGTAAATGCCCTTTAAAAAGGACTGTGAAATTAGGCTGGGTGCAGTGGCTCATGCCTATAATCCTGCTACTCTGGGAGGCTGAGGCAGGTGGATCTCTTGAGCTCAGGAGTTTGAAACCAGTTTGAGCAAGAGTGAGACCCTTTCTCTACTAAAAACAGAAAAATTAGCCTGGTGTTGTAGCAGTCGCCTATAGTCCCAGCTGCTCATGAGGCTGAGGAAAGAGGACAGCTTGAGCCCAGGAGTTTGAGGTTGCTGTGAGGTATGAGGCCATGGCACTTTACCCAGAGTAACAGTGACATTCTGTCTGGAAAAAAAAAAGTTTAAAAAATTAAAAATAAATAAAAATACTATGAAATTCAAGAAATAGTATATATCATGTAACAGTCTACTTTTCTTTGGAAGTTTTTCAGCTTTGTGTAGGAAAGATTGTATTTCCATGGGAGAAGATTTGTTCCCATCTATTTAGTAAAAAGTGAAAGATGTGTATGATCTGAAGAGAAATCAGAGGATGTGTACATCCATTTGGAACCATTCATATTCTTTTTATTAAGCTGATTCTTGTAATAAGTTTTCACTTTTTGCCTTTGATGGTTCTTATTATTGATGCGTATAAATGTTTTTTTGCAGGTTTTCTTTAGGTGATGCCAGGAGGCCTCTTCATGAAACAGCAATTTTGGTAGAAGATGTAGTGCACACTCAGTTAATTAATCTGGTAAGGGCATATATAATTTTACTTAATATCTCTTCTCTGCATTCTTCTTACAAAGTTTATTTACATCTGGAATACTTTTTTGTCAGCATTATTGGAGTATAATTTACTTATAACAAAATTTGCCAGCTTGTTTAGTTATGAATTCTAGGAAAAAAGTATTGATATAGAAAATTGCTGTCCTTCAAAACAGGCTCTTATTCCCTTGTGTAGTCAGTCTTTTTACGATAGCCCCTGACCCTTGACAAACTTATCTTTTCTCTATTAGTCTACTTTTTCTAAAAGTTATTAAAATTTTTATTTTCAAGTTTAGACTAACAGAAAAATTTTACAACAGTATAGAAAATTCCCAGATACCCTTCAGCTTCTTCTAATGTTAGCATCTTATATAACCATAATACAGTTATCAAAACCATGAAATAATATTGGTACAATTCTATTGACTAAGTTGCCAAGCTTATTTGAATTCCACCAATTTTCCCACTCATGTCCCTTTTCTGTTCTAAGGCATAATCTTAAATACCTTCTCAGTTGTTTGTCATGTCTTTGTTGTTTGCTTTTATCAACAATAGTTCTTTAGTATTTCCTTTTATGACCTTAACAGTTTTAAAAAGTACTGACGGTTAATTTGTAGAATGCTCTTATACTTTTATTGACCATTATGTTGCTATGATTAGAATGAGGTTATTCATTTTTGGCAAAATTGCCCCAGAAATGATGGGTCCATCATCATAGTATCATCAAGGTGTTCATGATATATATTATTTGTGATATTAACTTTGATACATTATTTAAGGTGGCTATGTGCTGAGTTTCTCAGTTATAAAGTTACTATTTTTTTATTTCATGGTTAGTATGTACCTTGGGAGATATTTTATGACTATGCAAATGTTTTCTTCCCCAAATATTTTGCCTATTAATTTTGCCATTCATCATCTTTCTTTCCTTTTGCATTTATTAGTTGCAGTTCTTCTTAAAGGAAAGCTATCCTTTGTTTCTGTTTATTTACTTAGTTTTCTATGTCATATAGCTATATGGACTAATAGATACTTAAATTTTTTTTTTTTTTTTTTTTTTTGTAGTTTTTGGCTGGGGCTGGGTTTGAACCCACCACCTCCGGCATATGGGGCCGGCATCCTACTCCTTTGAGCCATAGGCACCGCCTAAATACTTAAATCTTATTCTAGGAATCATTATCTAATACTATCATTATTTTCTTTTTCTGCTCAGTTTGTTCTAGTGTTGTCCATTAGAAATTCTTTCGTGTTCTTTTCCCATTTTTCTATTGGATTTTGGACTTATTTCCCACATGTATTAGGAATAGCAATCATTTTTCTGTGATGTAAGGTACAAATATGTTCTTCCTATGTGTCACCTGTGTCAGTTATCTTTTATTAATAAGTTTATTTTTACGGGTTTTGTTTAGCATGGAAGTATTTTTATTTTAAGGTTGTCAGGTGCAACACTTTTGTATTCCCTGTATTGCCTTTTGATTTTGAGTCATTATTAGAAAGCTTTTCGTTACCCAAGCATACCTCATTTAATTGTGTTTCATTTTATTGTTTTTCCCAGATGTTGCATTTTTGTAAAATGAAGGTTTCTGGCAGTCCTGTATTAAGCAAATCTGTTGGTGCCATTTTTCCAACAGCATGTGCTCACTTTGTGTTTCACTTTGGCAATTCTCACAATATTTCAGACCTTTTCATTATATCTGTTATGATGGTCCATAATCCATGATCTTTGATGTTGCTATGGTAATTGTTGTACCATACCAAAACTTCACCCACATAAAAAGGTTAAACTAAATCAGTAAATGTGTGTGTTCTGACTGCTCCACTGACCGGCCATTTCCTTATCTCTCTCCCTCTCCTATAGTTTCCTTATTCCCTGAGGCACAACAGTATTGAAATTAAGCCAATTAATAAGCCTATAGTGTTCAAGTGAAAAGAAGAGTCACATGTATTTCACTTTAAATCAGATGCTAGAAGGGATTAAGTTTAATGATTAAGTTTCAAAGCACTTTTGAAAGCTGAGATAAACTTAATCTAGGCCTCTTGTTTCAAACACTTATCCGTTTTGGGAATGTAAAGGAAAAGTTCTTGAACTGAATTAAAAATGGTACTCCAGGGAACATATGGTGATAAGAAGATGAAACTGTCTTACAGTTGTTATAAAGAAAATCTGAGTAGTCTGAATAAAAATCAGACCAAACACAATACTCTCTTAAGCCAAAGCCAGGTCTAAAGCAAGGCCCTGCTTTTCTTTAATTTTATGAAAACTAAGAGTGAAGAAGTTGTAGAAGAAAAGTTGGAAGCTACCAATGGTTGGTTTATAAGGTTTAAAGAAAGAAGCTGTCTCCACAACACAAAAGTTCAAGGTGAAGCAAAAAGGATTCCACCATTTTAGGTGTCATTAAGAACATCTGTGATCCCTGGCATGTGGTCAAAATATCAATATTGACAGGAGTTTGAAAGAAGTTGATTCCAGTCCTCATGGAAGACTGTGAGGGGTTAATTGGAGGGACTTCATTGGAGGAAATAACCACAGATATGGTTTAAATAGCTAGAAACTAGAATCAGAATTGGAACCACATAATGTGACTGAATTGCTACACTCTTACCATAAAATTTCAACAGATGAGGATGATTCTTACTGATGAACAAGGAAAGTGATTTCTTGAGATGGTAAATACTCTTGGTAAAAATTCTATGAACATTGTTGAAATTACAATGAAGGATTTAGAATATTTCATAAACTTCACTGATAAAGCAATGGCAAGATTTGAGAGAATTGCCTTCAGTTTTGGAAGACATTCTACTATGAATAAAATGTTATCAAACAACTACAGAGAAATTCTTCATAAAAGGAAGAGTTAATCAATGTAGCAAACTAATTTTTTGAAATTGCCCTAGCAACCCCATCATCAAGGCAAGAGCCTCCAATAGCAAAAAGATTAAAACTTGCTGTTGGCTCACATAATCATTACATTAACTTTTTTTTTAAGCAATAAGTTTTTTTGTTTTTGTTTGTTTTGTAAAACAGAGTCTCACTATGGTTGCCCCAGGCTAGAGTACAGAGATCTGGTAGTAGTTCACTGCAACCTCAAACTCCTAGGCTCAAATAATTCTCCTGGCTCATCTTCCCAAGTAGCTAAGACTACAGGTACCCACCATCATCCCCAGGTAATGTTTCTATTTTTGGTAAAGACAGAGTCTTGTTCTGGCTTGGGGTCGAACTCCTGACCTCAGGCAGTCTTCCTGCCTCAGTTGTCCAGTGTTCTAAGGATAACAGGGGTAAGTCACTGTGCCAGGCCTTGTTCAAAACTACTTTTGTGTTTTTCGGGAGTGTTTAAAATGTTTCTTTTCTTAGCTTTACTTACTTCTTTTTTCTTTCTTTTTTTTTTTTGGAGACAGAACCTCAAGCTGTTGCCCTGGGTAGAGTGCTGTGGCATCACAGCTCACAGCAAACTCAAACTCCTGGTCTCAAGTGATTCTCCTGCCTGTACCTCCCAAGTAGCTGGGACTACAGATGCCCGCCACAACGCCTGGCTATTTTTGGTTGCAGCCGTGATTGTTGATTGGCGGGCCCGGGCTAGATTTGAACCTGCCAGCTCAGGTGTATGTGGCTGACGCTTTAGCAGCTTGAGCCATAGGCACCGAGCCTTGCTTTACTTATTTCTCAAATCTATTTTATTTTAATTTTCTTTGTTGCTATTGTAAATATATTTTCACTGTAATTATTTAACATTCAAAAATATTCAGAAGTTGAAGGAAACACAGATCTACAGTTTCAAGAATCTGAGCAAACTCCAAATAGGATAAAGTGTAAGAAATGGCATGTTCAAATTGCTGACAATTTATAATGTAATATAAATCTCAGAAGATAATAGGTGTATTACTTACCATAGAGGAAGGATGGTTTGAAGATAGTAGAATTCTTGTCAGAGTACATGGAGGGTAAAAGGAAAAGATGCAGCAGTTTTAAAGTACTTGATACAGAATTTTGGGCTGACAGTTATTTTCCTCTGATTTCATCTTTACATAGGCATCTCCTTTTCTCTCTCTGTGTCTTGCTGTCTCATAAGGATACCGGATATTTATTATTTAGTGCTACTGTTCTATGTATTAAATCTATGTATTTTATCTTCACATCATGGTGTTACAACTTCTCCTTTAAATAGTCATAGTTTTTAAAGGAATGTAGAGAAAGAAGAAATTGTATATATATTTTATATTTATATAGCATATAATAGATATGTAGGTACATACGTACATTTCCTCTGCTCATCCTTTCTTCTTACAGATTTGAATTGGCATTTGAGTTATTACCTTCAGTCTGAAGAACTCCTTGTAATACTTTTTTTGTAGTACAGTATGCTAATGATGAATTCTCTTACATTTCTTTCATCTGAACATACCTTTGTTCACCTTTATCCTTGAAATATATTTTTTCTCTGTGTGGAGTTCTAGGTTGATAATGTTTTCCTTTAACTTTTTGCATATGTCATTCTAATATTTTCTGACCTACACAAGTTTCTGATGACAAGTCAGCTGTTACTCATTTATTCCCCAATATATAACCTGTAATCTTTTTTTTTTTTTTTTGTGGCTGCTTTCATGATTCTGTCCTTAACTATGGCTTTTGTCAGTTTGATGTGTTTAGGATTGGTGTTCTTTGTCATTATTTCCTTGCAAGTTTGTTTATCTTGTTGGATCTACAAACCAATATTTTCCACCAGTATGTGGAAATTTTCAGCCATAATTTTATTCCTGTGTGTTTCATTTTAAGATTTCAAGTATATGTATGTTGGACCATTTGGCATTATTTCACAAGTCTCTGAGGGCCTTTAGTTTTTCTCTAAATATTTTCTGCTGCCTTTTTTTCCCTATTTTTATTGGGTTTTTTGTTTTATTGTTTGACTTTGATAATTTCCATTGGTATATCTATAAGTTCTCTGAGTTTTTTGCCATCTCTAATTATTTAGTCTATGTAGTGTATTTTTCGGTTTAGTCATAATATTTTATATTGTGTATCTGTTTCAAAATCTATCTTAACTGGGTTATAAAACCTTTTTTTGAATCATGGATATGTGCTTTTATGTTCTTCCATTTTAAGTATAGAATATGAAACACTATTTGATGATTATCATTATCCTAGAATAGTAAATTGTAGATTGATATGTAGTAAATAGCACCTCTTTACTCATAATGAGAGATCTTCTTACAATGCATGCTCATCTCTCCTTATCTATTTGATATTTGGATGGCGGCTTTGATGCCTATTTGTGTGATCCGTCCTGTCTAGTATTATGTTAATTGAGATCTTTCCTAGAGGAAGGCTTTGCTTTGTTCTCTTTAACATATCAAGACATATGGTTAAAGGGTTTTTAATCTGTGACTTTAAAAAATGAGCATATTCAAACTAGAATGCCTCTTTAGCTACATTTTCCCCACCAGTTGCCATGGGTATTTCTAAAGGTATGAATGGGTATTTCTAAAGGTATGACCCAGAGGATCAACTGAGAAGGAATTTCCAGTCCTTTCCTTCCTTAGTATCTCCTTTTTCCTGTTACAGTATATCTTACAGCCAATTTGTTTGAAATATAGTCTTTATTTTAATGTCAGAGAATTTCAGAGTATAAATTGCTTACAGTTCCAATGAATTGTAAGTAGCGTCACATGTTACTTGATTTTCTTAGCATAGATATAAAAGAACTTCTCTCTTTTTCGTGTGTGTCTCTTTCCATGCATTAGGCTATTTAAAGGGTCTTCATTTGTGTTTCCTGCTGGTCTGCTGGAATCTTATCCCCTGATCTAAGTTAAGCTGTTGTAGCCATTTACATCCTGTCTAATGCTTGCAATTTTTTATTTGTGCTTAAAGTTTAAGTTCTGCCTAAAACTTTGCATAAATGTCTAATACATATGAGTGGGTTCCAAATATTACAGATTCTACAAAGATGCAGACCTTTTGTAAAACTCACACTCTTGAGATTAGGTTGCATCACTTTATTGAAATTGGTAGAAATTTATGCCTGCTAAAAATTATTTGAGTTCCCGGGCACGGTGTAATCCCAGCACTGTGGGAGGCTGAGGAGGGAGAATTGCTTGAGCTCAGGAGTTTGAGACTCTCCTGAGCAAGAGTGAGACCCTAACTCATAAAAAGAAAATGGAACCCAGCTGGGCGCCACAGCGAGTGCCTGTAATCCCAGCTGCTTCCGGAGACAGGCAGCTGGATGCCCACAGCCCAAGTCTGAGGTTGCAGTGAGCTACGACACCTATGCACTCTGCTCAGGGGCTTAGGGTGGGACTCTGTCTCAACAAAAAACAAACAAAAGAAATGCTTGAGTTTATATTATGCTGTTGATAATATTCTTTTGATAATGCCACATTTTTAATGAAATTCAAAAACTATCATGCTTTCTGATGGACGGATGTATGGCTTTCATTTTTCTATCCATTCTGAGTTAAATATCAGACAAGTCACTTCATTTTGTATATAGAAATAACAGGGTTATTCAACATTGCATTTAAAAAGCATGTTAGATTTTCACTATATAAATTTACCAGGCAACATAGCAGGCTGTTTAGTCTGTTGAAATGTGTTTTCATATCTGAATTTGTTGTCAAGATTATTCTTGAAAGTATTCACAATCTTGAATTATGAAAGTTAATAAATATATGTATGTGAAGAGTAACTGTATTCCATCTGTATTAGCATGTATTGAAACCAGCCTCCCTCCCTCTTTCTTCTTATGTCTTGTGCTTTTGAATTTGGACTGTTAATGTTTTCCAAGTACACTATTCTCATTCATCAAATTTTGTGTTCTCTTATGTATCTGAACTAAGAGATTTTTTTTTTTTTTTTGTGATTATAAGTCACTGGTATTTATTTTACTCCGTACACAGAAGTAGCAAGGTGGAAAACTAATCCATATATTTTAACAAAAAAAAAAAGTGTAACCAATAACATACAAGTGCTAGAAAATAAAATGAATGTTAAATTATTCACCTTTTAAGACATTTGTTTCAAATTTAAATCTAAATAAATGGTCAATTTGGGGAGATGTATTTTCTACTGTAGACAAGTAGCTACCTATTGGGTTTCAATGGCAAAGCATAGTGTATATTCTCCAAAAGACCAAAATATTCTCTATTTTCTATCTAGACTCAAATAGTAAGTCTATCATAAACATTAATCCTGATTGGCTTATAAAAGGGAAGAGACTGAAATAAAAATTCTGAATTGATGTTAGGGTTCGGATTTCTGACTACAGTCAACATACCATTATAATGGAAAAGAAGGTCGATTGCACAATTTGAAAGCATTCACTGGTCAAAAAACCCCACATTACATATCTTGTGTCACATTAGATGGAAGTAAGATTTCTGGCCATTAAAATTTAGCCAAAGCTTATATTCATCCATTTAACTTACGTCTGTCGCTCAGCTACAATGAGTAACACACTGTGGTACATATTAGATTTATATTTTGAACATAGCACCATTGTCCTTTTCAATATAAAGCTCTTAGGTCTTATTTCTATGTACACTTGGAAAAATATTGTCACCATGTTCTTAAGTCACAAGAAAATACTGAATTCCTAATAAAAATCATTTACATTATACACTAAAGCTTATTGTGTAACATAAAATTAGAAGTGCTGAGTTATTTAATAAACTATAAAATAATGCAATTCCACAACACTCAACATTATTATTTTCTTAAATGTAACATTTACATATGAATAAAGGAACACTAGTGTAAGGAAAGCCCAAGTCTAAATGAAAACCGATGACACTCCAGTCTCAAAATTATAAACGTGAGATTAATTTGTGCCACTTACATGCCAGCGTATAGACAGTGAACTAAAATCTCAGGAAATATTTGAATGATAGATTTTGCCAACTGGCCAACCATTCTCTGTCAAATATGGCACTTTTATAATGATAAAATAAAAATGATACTATTGATTATGGAGTACTTAGTTCATTGATTCTGTTGTTATATTTACTCTAATTTATTCCTAACTACAGAGAGAAAGGAAATCGTCCACACTGGTTTCCTTAAAGTGGGGTTGTGGGGACGAAGCCTCAGATTTAATGAGGAACAGCTCCACTATGAACAGAATGTAGGGAACTTCTTAAAGGCTTATTTTATTACATTACTAATCTCAAATTTTTGAGTGTTCTCTGTTTATAGAAATCTGCCACTACAGTTAAGCTTCTTGAAATTAAAATGTTTTACAAGTTTAATATTCTTACTACACAGCACCTATCACAACTCAGTGGACAGTACACAATTTAAAAGGACACTAAACATTTCTACGATCACTAATCACAATAATACAGGTATATCAAAGATTTACATTATTGTAAAGCATATGTTTTCATTATAGAGTTGTGTTATTGGTAGACCCTCATGGATATAAAATTTCATTTAGGTATTGTAACCTCATGCGTGCTTCCTACATGCTTGGTAAGATGTGTTCAATTTTTATGTAAGTGAGAATGATAAATACAATTTATTTTAAAATGAATTTCTTTTTTTTTTAATTGTTGGGGATTCATTGAGGGTACATTAAGCCAGGTTACACTGATTGCAATTCTTAGGTAAAGTCCCTCCTGCAATCATGTCTTGCCCCCATAAAGTGTGACACACACCAAGGCCCCACCCCCCTCCCTCCATCCCTCTTTCTGCTCCCCGCCCCCATAACCTTAATTGTCATTAATTGTCCTCATATCAAAATTGAGTACATAGGATTCATGCTTCTCCATTCTTGTGGTGCTTTACTAAGAATAATGTCTTCCACTTCCATCCAGGTTAATACGAAGGATGTAAAGTCTCCATTTTTTTTAATGGCTGAATAGTATTCCATGGTATACATATACCACAGCTTGTTAATCCATTCCTGGGTTGGTGGGCATTTAGGCTGTTTCCACATTTTGGCGATTGTAAATTGAGCTGCAATAAACAGTCTAGTACAAGTGTCCTTATGATAAAAGGATTTCTTTCCTTCTGGGTAGATACCCAGTAATGGGATTGCAGGATCAAATGGGAGGTCTAGCTTGAGTGCTTTGAGGTTTCTCCATACTTCCTTCCAGAAAGGTTGTACTAGTTTGCAGTCCCACCAGCAGTGTAAAAGTGTTCCCTTCTCTCCACATCCACCCCAGCATCTGCAGTTTTGAGATTTTGTGATGTGGGCCATTCTCACTGGGGTTAGATGATATCTCAGGGTTGTTTTGATTTGTATTTCTCTAATATATAGAGATGATGAACATTTTTTCATGTGTTTGTTAGCTATTCGTCTGTCGTCTTTAGAGAAGGTTCTATTCATGTCTCTTGCCCATTGATATATGGGATTGTTGGCTTTTTTCATGTGGATTAATTTGAGTTCTCTATAGATCCTAGTTATCAAGCTTTTGTCTGATTGAAAATACGCAAATATCCTTTCCCATTGTGTAGGTTGTCTCTTTGCTTTGGTTATTGTTTCCTTAGCTGTACAGAAGCTTTTCAGTTGAATGAAGTCCCATTTGTTTATTTTTGTTGTTGATGCAATTGCCATGGCAGTCTTCTTCATAAAGTCATTCCCCAGGCCAATATCTTCTAGTGTTTTTCCTATGCTTTCTTTGAGGATTTTTATTGTTTCATGCCTTAAATTTAAGTCCTTTATCCATCTTGAATCAATTTTTGTGAGTTGGGGAAAGGTGTGGGTCCAGTTTCAGTCTTTTACATGTAGACATCCAGTTCTCCCAACACCATTTATTGAATAGGGAGTCTTTCCCCCAAGGTATGTTCTCGTTTGGTTTATCGAAGATTAGGTGGTTGTAAGATGTTAGTTTCATTTCTTGGTTTTCAATTCGATTCCAAGTGTCTATGTCTCTGTTTTTGTGCCAGTACCATGCTGTCTTGAGCACTATGGCTTTGTAGTACAGTCTAAAATCTGGTATGCTGATGCCCCCAGCTTTATTTTTGTTACAGAGAACTGCCTTAGCTATACGGAGTTTTTTCCAGTTCCATACAAAACGCAGAATCATTTTTTCCAAATCTTGAAAGTACGATGTTGGTATTTTGATAGGAATGGCATTGAATAGGTAGATTGCTTTGGGAAGTATAGACATTTTAACAATGTTGATTCTTCCCATCCATGAGCATGGTATGTTCTTCCATTTGTTAATATCCTCTGCTATTTCCTTTCTGAGGATTTCATAGTTTTCTTTATAGAGGTCCTTCACCTCCTTCGTTAGGTATATTCCTAGGTATTTCATTTTCTTTGAAACTATGGTGAAGGGAGTTGTGTCCTTAATTAGCTTCTCATCTTGACTGTTATTGGTGTACACAAAGGCTACTGACTTGTGGACATTGATTTTATATCCTGAAACATTACTGTATTTTTTGATGACTTCTAGGAGTCTTGTGGTGGAGTCTTTGGGGTTCTCTAAGTATAAGATCATGTCGTCAGCAAAGAGGGAGAGTTTGACCTCCTCTGCTCCCATTTGGATTCCCTTTATTTCCTTGTCTTCCTAATTGTATTGGCTAGAACTTCCGGGACTGTGTTGAATAGTAAAGGTGACAGAGGACAACCTTCTCTGGTTCCAGTTCTAAGAGGAAAAGCTTTCAGTTTTAGTCCATTCAGTAAAATATTGGCTGTGGGTTTGTCATAGATAGCTTCAATCAGTTTTAGAAATGTGCCACCTATGCCTATACTCTTCAGTGTTTTAATTAGAAAAGGATGCTGGATTTTATCAAATGCTTTTTCTGCATCTACTGAGAGGATCATGTGATCTTTATTTTTGCCTCTGTTAATATGGTGGATAACGTTTATGGACTTGAGTATGTTAAACCAGCCTTGCATCCCTGGGATGAAGCCTACTTGATCATGATGAATGTCTTTTTTGATGATAAGCTGTAATCTATTGGCTAGGATTTTGCTGAGAATTTTTGCATCTATGTTCATGAGTGAGATTGGTCTGAAATTCTCCTTTTTGTTTGGGTCTTTTCCTGGTTTTGGTATCAGGGTGATGTTTGCTTCATAGAATGTGTTGGGGAAGATTCCTTCTTCCTTAATTTTTTGGAATAATTTCTGCAGTACAGGAATAAGCTCTTCCTTTGCCGCGGACCGCCGGTCGATGGGCCTCAGTCCGAGGGTGCTCAGGGAGAACGGCACAGGTTGGTTGAGAGGTCGACGCAGGATAAATGACAGACTGCACACAGCACTTTGTGAAGTAAGCAGCTGTAAATTTTACTGAGAATATATGTTGGTATTTATACATTTTCTTTCCAAGGTTCAAACAATGCAATCTTTATTTTGCTTATGCTTATAAATTATCTTTGTGTCTGCATATGCGGTTTATCATGTATTACATGTTTTCAAGGTTTTTGCTTTCCGGAGGGAGGTGGTTTATCTTTTCAAGGTTTTGCTCTCCGGAGGGAGGTGGTTTATTTTTAACACCTGGTTACTTCCTCTTATCTAGGAATGTCGAGGCTTGTGACTTCTCTTAGCTCTGCAATTGTTCTCAGTTTCTTATAATTTCTTTTAAAAATAGCTGAACATATTCTTTTACGTATAATGCTTGACTACTTCTATATATATTTTCTATATATTTTTACTCTTATTAGTAACTATACTTTGATTCATAATTAATTGTTTGTTAAACACTAAACTACTCTATTGATTTGTATTACATATGAAAATTAGTGAAGTAAGATGTTTTTGTAAGTAAAGTTTTATTGCAGGTGGTGATAGTGTATGTCGTGTTGGAACATCTTGTTTGCTGTGCCTGCATTGTCTCAAGTCACTGACATTTATGATGGGTACGTGCTGTTGTGCAGGCTCTCTTGGAGCCACTGAGTCTGACACAGCCATTCTTGCTGGTTTTAACCTGGATCAGTAAATCACTGTGTTTGTTTAAACTCTCATAGTTCATTCTGACAAGACAAACAAGTATTCAACAAACATAGAAAGGTTTGTTACCAACGTGCCATAGTTCTCTTGACTGATTGCGTTCATACAATAGTATGCTAGGCAACATTTCTGTCGCTGTGCACACTGGAGGTGCTGGGGGCTTCGCTCCCGAGAGCACTAACCACCTTTCCATGCGTTTTACAACGCGGACAGCGCCGCCTCGCAACGGCTACTTGCCGGGAAGCCGGCAGTTCCAGTTGCCGTGGGTACGGCATTCCTTGAACGTTTGATAGAATTCTGGTGTGAAGCCATCTGGACCAGGGCATTTTTTGGTTGGAAGATTTTTTATTGTTTCTTTGATCTCAGTGCTTGAAATTGGTCTGTTCAGGAGCTCTATTTCTTCCTGGCTGAGTCTAGGGAGAGGGTGTGATTCCAAATATTTATGCATTTCCTTCCCATTATCAAATTTCTGGGCATAGAGTTTCTGGTAGTATTCAGAGATGATCTCTTGTATCTCTGTGGGATCAGTTGTTATTTCCCCTTTATCATTTCTGATTGAGGTTACTAGAGATTTTACTTTTCTATCCCTCGTTAGTCTGGCCAATGGTTTATCTATTGTATTTATTTTTTCAAAAAACCAACTCCTTGTTTCATTCATTTTCTGAATGATTCTTTTGTTTTCGATTTCATTGATCTCTGATTTGATTTTGGATATTTCTTTTCTTCTACTGAGTTTAGGCTTAGATTGTTGTTCTTTTTCCAATTCCATAAGATCTCTTGTGAGATTGTTGATGAACTCTTTCTGTTTTTCAAATGTAGGCATCTAAAGCGATGAATTTTCCTCTCAAAACTGCTTTTGCAGTATCCCACAGGTTTTGGTATGTTGTGTCTTCATTGTTGTTATGCTCAAGGAAGTTAATGATTTCCTGCTTTATTTCTTCCTTCACCCATCTGTTATTCAACAGAAGATTATATAATTTCCATGCCTTTGGGTGGGGTCGAGCATTTTTGTTAGAGTTGAGTTCCACCTTTGGGTGCCTTATGGTCTGAGAAGATACAAGGTAAAATTTCAATTCTTTTGATTCTGTTGATATTTGTTTTGTGTCCCAGGATATGATCAATTTTGGGGAATGTTCCATGGGATGATGAGAAGAATGTATATTCTTTATCTTTGGGGTGGAGTGTTCTATATGCGTCTATCAAGCACAGTTGTTCTAGGGTCTCATTTAAATCTCTTATATCTTTGTTTAATTTCTGTTTAGAGGATCTGTCCAGCTCTGTAAGAGGAGTGTTAAAGTCCCCTGTTATTATGGTATTCTCAGATATCATATTGCTCAGACTGAGTAAGGTCTGTTTCAAGAATCTGGGAGCATTTAAATTGGGTGCATAGATATTTAGAATTGAAATGTCTTCTTGTTGTATTTTTCCCTTGACCAATATAAAGTGACCATCTTTGTCTTTTTTGACTTTTGTTGCTTTAAATCCACATGTATCTGAAAATAAGATTGCAACTCCTCTTTCCCTCTGAATTCCATTTGCCTGAAAAATTGTCTTCCAACCCTTGACTCAGAGCTTTAATTTGTCTTTTGAAGGCAGGTGTGTTTCTTGCAGACAGCAAATGGATGGCTTGTGTTTTTTAATCCAGTCAGCCAATCTGTGTCTCTTCAGTGGGGAATTCAAGCCATTAACATTTATTGAGATAATTGATAAGTGTGGTAATATTCTATTCATCTTATTTGGTGAGAGTCCATTGCTTCGTTTTATCTTTTGCATCAGTGTGGAGGTAAGGTTCTGTCCTTTGATTTCTGAGTCCTTACTTTGCTGCTGATCCATTGTGGTGGTCAGTGTGCAGAACAGGTTGAAGTATTTCCTGTAGAGCTGGTCTTGTTGTGGCGAATTTCCTCAATGTTTGTATATCCGTGAATGATTTGATTGCTCCGTCAATTTTTAAGCTTAGCTTAGCAGGGTACAGAATTCTGGGCTGGAAATTGTTCTGTTTAAGTAGATTAAAGGTAGATGACCATTATCTTCTTGCTTGAAAAGTTTCATTAGAGAAGTCTGCGGTCACTCTGAGGGATTTGCCCCTGTAGGTCAACTGGCTCTTACTCTTGGCAGCTTGGAGAATCTTTTCTTCTGTCTTGACTTCGGACAGATTCATCACAATGTGTCTTGGAGAAGCTCGGTTAGAGTTGAGGCGACCTGGGGTCCGATATCCCTCTGAAAGCAGTGTGTCAGAATCTTTGGTGATATTTGGGAAATTTTCTTTTATAATATTCTCTAGTATGGCTTCCATTCCTCTGGGGCATTCTTCTTCCCCTTCTGGAATTCCTATAACTCGTATGTTGGAACGCTTCATAAAGTCCCATAATTCTGACAGGGAACGTTCTGCTTTCTCTCTCTTCTTTTCTGCCTCTTTTACTATCTGAGTTATCTCAAGAACTTTGTCTTCTACCTCTGAAATTCTTTCTTGTGCATGGTCTAACCTGTTGCTGATACTTCCCATTGCATCTTAAGTTCCCTAATTGACTGTTTCAGTTCCTTCAGCTCTGCTATATCCTTTTTATATTCTTCATATCATTCTTCTCTTATTTGATTCTGTTTTTGGATTTCCTTTTGGTTATTTTCTACTTTATTAGCAGTTTCCTTCATTGTTTCCATCATTTCTTTCATTGTTTTCAACATGTGTATTCAAAATTCCCTTTCTGTCATTCCTAACATTTCTTTATAGGTGGAATCCTCTGCAGTAGCTACCTCATGGTCCCTTGGCGGGGTTGTTGTGGACTGGTTCTTCATGTTGCCTGGAGTTTTCTGCTGATTCTTCCTCATGAGTGATTTATTTTATCTGTTTCCTTGCCCTAATTTTCCTTTCACTTCCTCTTGCTCTTTAAGTTCTCGTGCCTGTGGACTAAGGATTACAGGACCAGAAGGGTGAGAAGGTTGAAGAGCAAAAAAGGGATGAAAGAAAGGAGGACCGACTGATAAGAAAGAAAAAGAAAAATAGAGAAAGGAGTGGGGGTGGGTAAAAGGAATATTGACAAAAAGAAGAGAGGCACAGAAAGAGGGAGACAGAGCAATATAGGTGTTACAGTAGGGTACTTTGACACAACCTTAAAAAAACCCCACCTTCTGGGGGTGCACAGTTTGGTGATTCCCTTGAGGTTAGCAGCTCTTTGTTAACCTTATCAGACACAGTACCCCACCTCCACAAAGTAGAGAGGAAAGACAAAAATGCTATAAATCAAACCAAAACAAGCAAGCAGAAAACTTTGTGGGATAAAATTGGGTGAAAAACCAAATAATAGCGGCAGAAACACTAGCAAAAATGAAGTTCTAGTTATTGAAAAAGGCAGCAATGGGAAATTATAATTAAACTAGAAAAATTGAGAAAGAAAAAGGATCTGTATAGAAAAGGTTGAAATTAAAAAACAAAACAACATCAACAACATCAAGATAAAAAAAACAACCAAACCAAAAAACAAACAAACAAACAAAAAAACGCAACCAAAAACAAAGCAGTACGTATATGTTATTGAATATTGTCTGGGCAACACGTGGTCTTCTGGGGTATGAGATGTTAATCACAGTTCTAATACGACTGGAGGCTGCTGATTTCTCAATCCCCAGCAGGTAGACACCCTAAATCTTTCTTCAGCCCACTCAAAAGGCACTTTGAACTTGTAAACTTGCTGAGCAGAAGCTTTCCCAGGAAAGTGCTTGTCACTGGAATCACTGCTGAAGTGGCTATCCAGTTACCCAGTGTGCCAAAACTGGTCTCACTCTGCTCCTGAGGGTTAGGGCTGCAAGGCAGCTCAGACCCCACCCTTAGGCTACTTGGTCACTGGGTTACCAGCTCCTACCCGTTTCTAGCTCTGCGACCCTGAGGTCGGAGCTTGCCGGGGCAGATCACTCACAATGGCTCCCTGTGACCCACAGCCAAAAACTATTAGCTCTGTCTGGCTCAGCCGCTCAGACTGGGACCCTAGACAATGGCCAAAGTTCTCTGCGCTCCCACTCAGGCTCTCCCCAAGGCAGTTCAACTGAGTGACAAGTCCAAAGACACCAAAACAGTTCACAGGTAAGGCCTTTCTGGTTTGCAGTCTTGCTGCTACTGAACTTACAGTTGCAGGCGGGTTTAGAGGGATTGAACACATGTGACCACTTGCCGTTTTTCCACTGTTTTAGTCCTCCTCTTGGGGTCCAGAAGTCTCTTGCTGACTCCCTGTATCCTCACAGGGGTGATGATAGGCAGATCCCACCAGCCAGAGATGCCTGGAGTCCTATCTCCCCAGACTCACGGTGCCCAGATGCTAGGAAGCTGTTACTCGGCCACCATCTTCCTCTGCCTCCTGAACTAAGAGATATTTTGAACTCTTATTCTCTGCTTCCTTTTTTAAGATTTTTGGAAGTCTTTTATCAGTAATTATTTCCCTGGTACTGGCCATTACTCTTGATTAGTGTGGAGTTTATGCAGGAAAGAAGAAAATGAAAGTTAGTAAATATCTGTGTTTGAGGCAGTCTGCTAAAGATTATGCTCATATTATTTTATTGTGTTTATATTTATATACAGGCCATTTGTCCAGGTTATTTTTTAAAATGCAGTTATTTCTGTATGGCTTTTTAACTTAGAAAATTTTAACTCAGTTTTAATTTACCATATTTGTCATATAATTAGAAGCTTTTATTTCTTTTTCAGATCTCAGTATTCTTCTCTACTTGAAGAACATATAATTATTTTTTGAAATATGTATTTTATCCCTTTAGATTCTGAAATGAACCCCTCATTTTCATCTTATGTCTTATTAGGGGTGTAATTTTTTGTACTATATTGGGTTAGGAACCAATTTGTTTATGCTGATAATTTTAAATGTTTCTAGTCATTCTCACATCTCTGGATGAATTTATAAATCACATTATTAGTTTTACAAAAATGTATTAACTATCTTGGAAAGAGGACTAAGGCAATTAGTTACTAAGGCAGATACTAATAAGAAGCAGCAAAATGTTAGTTGTGACAGTGTAAGAGCCAAGGTAAAATAATTGCTGTAAAAACACAAAATTATAGATTATTATGTTGGTTTACATGTAAGATATGCAAAGTATATATTAAAGTATATTTAATATATACTAAAAAGTATATATTAAGTATATTTAATATATACTAAAAAGTATATATTAAAGTATATTTAATGTATACTAAAAAGTATATATTAAAATATTGAAAGCTTCCTCAACTTTGTTTTTTTTTTTTTTTTTTTTTTTTGAGGCAGAGTCTCACTATGTTGCCCTTGGTAGAGTGCCATGGCATCACAGTTCATAGCAACCTCCAACTCTTGGGCTTAAGCGATTTTCTTGCCATAGCCTCCCAAGTAGCTGGGACTACAGGTGCCCACCACAATGCCTGGTTGTTTTTGGTTGCAGTTGTCATTGTTGCTTAGCAGATTCAGGCCAGGTTCGAATGCGCCACCCTAGGTGTATGTGGCCGGCACCCTTGCCAACTGAGCTACGGGCACCGCCCAGCCTCAACTTTTTGATGGTGATTTATCACTCTGTTGCCTGCAGCACAGTGTGATGATTGACATTCCCAGCCACAGAAGGCTTGAAACACTTAGAAAAACTGATACATTCAGGATATAGTCTTTAGAAAGTAAAGGCAGTGTAACACATAGAAGTTTTTCAGTAATAAAACTTAATAGTTTTTTTCATTAATGGGGAAATTGCTATGTGTATTACAGGATGTATTTCTCAAAAGACCAAAAACTTTCTCCCCTTAAAACTGTAATAAAGGTTCCTTAATTTAGTTTCAAAACCAATTGCTTGTTTTAACTAAGTCTTTTTGTTCAGATAATAAGCTGCTTAGTAACCATTAATAACTGAACCCATGTTTGGATTTCAGGATAGATTTGAATGATGTAGTTATTTGCTAGTGAATGATGTAGTAAAATGTTTGTTATTCATTTATATGAAATCAACTCTCACCAAGTCGCAGAGCTTTCTAATTAGAGTATGAGGAATGTTTCTTAAAGGTATATTGAAGAAAGGGGATGAAAAAGAAGCTTGGGACCAGATTTTCAAGGTCATTGAATTTCAAACTGAGTAATTCTATAGGCAGCTGGCGCAACTGAAAATTTTAGAGAGTGTCATAGTAAGGAAAGTAGATAGATTTTTTTTTTTTTTTTTTTGTAGAGACAGAGTCTCACTTTATGGCCCTCGGTAGGGTGCCGTGGCCTCACACAGCTCACAGCAACCTCCAACTCCTGGGCTTAAGCGATTCTCTTGCCTCAGCCTCCCGAGTAGCTGGGACTACAGGCGCCCGCCACAACGCCCGGCTAGAAAGTAGATAGATTAACCTGGTGATTATATATAGAATAGTGAAAGATTCAAAATGGTGTTCCTGAAGATATCAGTTATGAGAGGGACATTGCAGTCTTTATGCGCAGGACATTACTAGTTAGATGGGGGGATAGGTTCTGAACCAAGAGATAAAGATTCTAGATTTAAGAGAAAACAGCATGTGAAGAAACATATTCCATGGATTTCAGAGCTTACATAGAAGATGTAAAGCATTGCCTTCCTTATCCAGAATTGGAACCCAACTGCTAGCAAAGTGGGCAATTAGAACTGAACTATTGTATTGACTTTTTTCTTGATGCCATTATATTGTTATTTACATTTAAATTCTAGGTCCCTAAATATGTTTTGTTTTGGTATTTTTATGCCTTACAGTTAATGTATTTCTTAATTTCAGATTAATATGAGAGTACAAATGATTAAGTTACATTATTTGGGTTCCTAAGGTAAAGTTCAAGTTGAAGTTGACCCCTTCTTTCAGGGGATGTACTGTATACCCTTTCATTATGCATATTAGGGGAGAGTTTACCAGTCCCCCTCCCTTCTCTCCTTTCCCCTTTTCTCCTCTCCCTTCACCCCCACTTGAATATACTTGTGTCTTTCTTTTCTGTGGGCATGTAGTTGTTTTTCTATTGGTTTAATATTAGTATTGAGTATGTTATATACTTGCTTTTTCATTCTTGTGGTATTTTACAGAGAAGAAGGTACTTCCACTCCATCCAAGTAAATACAAAAAATGTAAATTCTCTATCTTTTTTATAGCTGAAGAATATTCCATGGTGTACATATACCATGATTTGTTAACATATTGTGTTTCATGGGTTGATGGGCACTTGGGTTGCTTCCACGTCTTGGCAATTGTGAATTGAGCTGTAATAAACATTCTAGTGTAAATGTGCTTAATGATTTTTTTCTTCCAGATAGATATCTAATAATGGGATTGTGGGACCCACTGGAAAGTCATAGCTCTTAGCTCTTTGAGGATTCTCTATATTTCTTTCCATAGAGGCTGTATTAGTTTGCACTGTATTCTTGAATATACACACACTCTCTCCTCTGTTTTTATTATGTTTTAAATAAGACTTAAAAAATACTAACTTATCAGAAATACACTAGAGCAGCGATTCCTGTTGTGACCCACAGGAACCGTATTAAAGGGCCATGGCATTAGGAAGGTTGAGAACCACTGTACTAGAGGAAAAAGAAACAGCATAGATTTAACTCCCTACTAATGAAGCAGTAATGCATAATTATTATAATGCACCTACTTCTCTCCACAGATGAATATTTATAAATACTGAAACAGTCTAGTTTGCAGTGAAGTCTTACATACAGACTGTTTTTCTCTTGTGGTTTGTCCTTGTTTCTTATTGTGGTAATATTTAATGAATTTCCTAGGCTCTGCTCATTCTCTATGAATTCTGAATAAACTTGTATGTATAATATGTGTTTCCTTCGATGAGTATATAGAGATAAGATACTAAGCAACATGAAACACACTGCCATCAGTAAACATAGTCCACTGTCTCCATTTTAAGTATTTAGAGTTGAGCTAAAACACAATATGTTAAAATGAAGTTGATTGAATTAAGTAATTTCAACAGATAACATTTAGGGAAAGGGGGTCAGAAGAAGCATACAGTTAAAGTAATTCAGATTAAATGCCAGTAAGATTTGAGGGACTCCATTAAACAGTGTCCTTTTCTCCATCTGATCTCTGGACCAACTGAGAGATAAGAAAGAGACGGGGATCAAAATATCAATAGAATTACCAATAAAGGTCACTCTAGGTTCAAGGACATGGTTTAAGTGTGCATCAGCAAAGGATGAAAGTAAGCTCATTCATTCAGTCCTGTGCAGTCCTCACATGCAAGCCTTCCTGTCCATCAGGAAGATTAACCATTGAAGCAAAGTATTCTTCAAAGACCACATTTCTCATGTGTGTAAATATTACCATTTGTTTATTCCACTTCTACTATAGAAAACTTCCATGGAAAGGCAGAATAGAATGTGTGCTTCCTATAAGCAGTTGAACACACACATACACACACACACACACATGCATACACAATGTGGGAGAAATTGAGTAGGCCTCACGTGCCCAGTTCCTTTCACATTTGCCAGAGGACTTTGAGCACCAGGTAGATAATCTACTGTGTCTTTGTGGGTTGGAGTAAGGGATGGGGCAACAGGAAATGTCTTCCCATGAAAACTAGAGGATTGAGTAGAATGTAATGTCCATCCTTCCTGATATATACAAATGATTATTGGCTGATTTAAAAAAAAAAAAAACAGCGTGGAGCTTGCAATATATAGGATTTTATGGATGTATATGAATACAAGATTTCATGGACTGAGAAGTGGAGATAAGGGAGAGACAGCAAAAGAATAACAGTTTTGTGAATTGAAATGGAAAAGGTCTGAAAGTAGGTCAGATTTGGGGGAGAAATGATAACTTTAGACACATGATTTTGAAGCTCTGATGAGACACATAGAGCTAGAAAGGTTTTAGAATACTTGAGGGTGGAGTCTCAGGGAGATGATGTATTCGCCTGGAAAGAAGACTGATTATAAGTGAAAAAAGGGGTGATATTACCCAAGAGGAGCCCCAGAAAACCTGGGAAAGGAAAAATTGAGTATTGCTTGTGAAAGGGAAAAACAAAAATATAACATGTAGATTGAAATTCAGTTTTATTAATATGATACAAAAATTGCTTTCTGTTATTGGAATTCTTTTTTTTGTGGAGATAGAGTCTTGCTCTGTCACCAAGTCACCCATGCTGGACAGCAGTGGCATGATCATAGCTCATTGTAATGTGGGGTCAAGCAATCTTCTCACCTTCACCTCCCAGGTAGCTAGCAGAAGCATGTATCATTACACCCAGCTTATTTTTTATAGTTTTGTGGATACAAGGCTTGCAGTACTGCCCATGCTGTCTCCAAATCATGGGTTCAAGCAATCCTGTCACCTCAGCCTTCCAACTAGCTAGCAGAGGCATGTACTACCACACCAGCCAATTTTTAATTTTTTTTTTTGTAGATAAGAAGGCTTGCAGTATTGCCCAGGCTGTCTCCAAATCATGGTCTCCCAAAAGTGTAGATTACAGGCATCGATCACCATGCTTGGCCAGAATTCTTACTCTTAATGTATAGAAATGAACTGACTTTTCAAAAAATAAGTATTTTTATTTTTGTTTTAAGATGGAGTAAAGAAAGGAAAATGTTGCTAGCTACTCCTGGGAAGCAAGCCTTTTACCATAACATTTTTCTGGTATGAACAGAAACAAAAAATAAAATTGTGTATACTTGTTACTATATTTTCTGTTCATGTGATTTTTGAAATACATATCTTAATGTACTATAGTCCACTTTCCTTCAAATGAATGCAGCTTACTCTGTTAAAGAAAGACACCAGATTTGCAGAATTAGTGTAATCTTTGCATATTCTTTTGTTTCAACTTCAGCTTCTTATATTAACTATTTGTAAATAATAGTTCAGTATAAATATAAATTAAATCCTGTATCATCAAGAATAAATGAATTCAGAACCACGTAACAGTCAAATCCACCATTACAGCTGTCTTTGTTTATCTGAGAGAAAAACTGATAGAGATACTAAGATGTATCTCTGATCATTGTATTTGCTAATCATTGTTCTAAATGTGAATCCCTTGCCGAATTTTTACACGAATCTTTCATGTGTGTAAATATTACCATTTGTTTATTACACTTCTACTATAGAAAACTTCCATGGAAAGGCAGATTAGAATGTGTGCTTCCTATAAGCAGTTGAACACACACACACATACATGCACACATAGTGTTTTTAACTCACAAGGATTTCTGAGCCATGAGTAGGGAAATGCTCATGGTGTAGGAGGTTTTGGAGACAAACATCACTGGTTTTAGGTCTTTGCTTCATAATTTGCTAGTTATGCAATTCTGAGTGTATTCCTTAATCTCACTAAGTCTCTACTCATCTTTTAGAATTTACCTGTCTTATAGTCATTATATAAGATAATATATATATGTAAATAACCAAACACTGATCCATACTATTTACCAATGGAAACATGATTAAATTAATGAGGGCCAAAAATTTGGGATATGACTGTATACTTTTGGAATAACAAAGCATCAGGAGCGAAGGCACCGACGAGCCAGAAAGCAAGCTTGAAGATTCATATGCTGTGTGTATTTCAGGGGCCTTTTCTGTTTTAGAATGTCATGCCATATACAGTTCTTTTCTGTTTCTCCTACTTCTACTTTATATTCCCAGTATTCTTAGATATCTTAAAATGTTTAGGTATCAGTTTAGATTATGATTCATGTGTTTCCTTGTTCCTTCCTTGTTGGTTCCCATGTGTTTCATATCCCTGAGAAGAAACCTGCAGACACAAAACCCTCTAAATTTGTTAGTTCACTTGAATCCTTAGATGTTTAGGAAGCTTTTCTACAAATTTTATGTCTTCTCATTTTATGACTATAATTGGAATAGAGCCTATCACTGAAATTAGAATATAGCATTGGTTAAAGCATTTATTTTTATCCAGCAAATCCTTGAATGTTCTCCTAAATGATTTTTGAGTCCCAAGATTTTGTATTTTAATGATGACTACTTGTAGTTTTGTTCCTTTTTCAAACATTGTTTTCAAATTATTATATGAAAAAGTTTCCCAACATGCTTGAAAAAAACATGGAAAAATTACATAAGTACATAGTGATGTGGATTTTGGGAGAGATGGCACAGAGAAATAGATGATAGGTAGGTGAGAGAGAGTTTGGCACATGGAAGACTGAGTTCAAGACCCCAAGGTGACCTCTGTGCTAAAAATGAGTGTAGATATATTAAATTATTTTTATTAGGCCTAAATTAGGTAATACTATGCATGTTCTTTTAAAATAGGATTTGGTGTTAACTTTTTCTTTCATTATTATTGCTAATAATCATTTTTATGAAAACCCATAAAGTCTTTTAAAAAGTCTTTATCTTGAAAAGTCTGTAGAGAAAAATGTTCATAGAAATATTCATAAATTATTAGATATCCTTTTTTTTTTTTTTCTTTTTTTTTGCAGTTTTTGGCTGGGGCTGGGTTTGAACCCGCCACCTCCGGCATATGGGGCCGGTGCCTTACTCCATTGAGCCACAGGCACCGCCCCTAGATGATATCTTTAATGTTAGTAGTAGCATTTATATTTTAGAAATAATCTAAAAGTACCAGAATTTTGGCAATTGTACTTCCCAAATTCATTTGCTCTTTTTTTGAGTTGATCCTTTAAACTTTTTAACTTTTAATACCTTGAAATTTATTTAAAAGACATTCTCGTTGGGCGGCGCCTGTGGCTCAGCGGGTAGGGCGCCGGTCCCATATGCCGGAGATGGCGGGTTCAAACCCAGCCCCGGCCAAAAAAAAAAAAAAAAAAAAAAAGACATTCTCGTTTAGGGAAAAGCATCAAATTCAATATCCTTTATTAATCATCTAGCATAATTACTTTGAAAAATAATTCTTTTTTCACCAGCTAAAATCGTGTAGCATTAGCATGATACTTCTAGACTTAAGTAGAGACAGGTCTTGGTATTGCGCAGGTAGGTTTCGCACTCCTGAGCTCAAGTGATCTCAGCCTCCCAAATTGCTAGTATTACAGGCATGAGTCACTGAGCCCAGACTTCAAAGTATATATTCTTAAAAGTAAAATTTTGCTCAAATTATATATTCTTAAAAGTAAAAATATACTGTGCCTCATGTAGCTGAGGTTACGAAAGACTTGTAACTTCTAATAAGCAACTTAATCTGATTTTAGCTCTTGATGCTTTTTGGAACAGGAATTTTTGTTTGAACGAAACATTGGCTTGTTAACTGAATTATTCAATTATAAGTAAATGCGGTCACAGCTGCTTTTGATTTTCGGGGGGTTATACACCTGATTGGAAACAACAGGTTTTTAAAAATATTTTTCCATTTCTTACACTGACACCTAGTGTTCACTATTCCTGATATCTTAAATGTTGAATTTGAGGTAATAATTATGAATGTAGATTTGTATTCAACTTTTGTAGCAGGTGCTATTCACCGATGAATGCCTCTTATTTTTAATAGCACTAATGCACACTTTTTCTGGTTACTTATATGGCATTATTATAAACCAGTTGCTAAGGCCATTATGAATATGATAAAATTCAAGCGTAGAATTTTACAGGTGGAAGGAACTTGAGGGAGCTCTTAGAACCAGGATCCCCAATTTCAGGGCTTTGCATGTACACAGTAATTCAAGTCACAAGTCTAAGTTGGTGATTTAGTTAGTGAGCTTGGTCCCTTTGTCACAGACATAGCATTAAAAATTTGATATTACTAATTGGCCATGACTCAGTCGTTTCTAATTTTTGAAATGGGAAACTTTGTGATGTTCTATGTTTACTATTTCCTGTGAGTTCTAAGGTTGATTTAAAATTTCCCAGTTTTTCTCATAATAAAATCTAAAGATCTATATGTAACTAAGTGGAAATGTATGATTTGGAGAAAATGTGTGTAGTAAGAAATTGTTACATGAGAAATATAGGTGACCAATATATATTATATGAAATCTGTTTATTTCTTTTTTTGTATCTTTCATTAAAATCAGGAGTGATATTAGTAGTAAGATGAACATTTTTAACTAGGATTGATCATTTAATTTATATTTACATTTACGAAGTCAGAGACAAAGACTAAATTTCAAGTAATTTCTAATAGATTCCCTGTAAATTGGGGGTATAGCTCAGGGGTAGAGCATTTGACTGCAGATTCCCTATAAATTTCAGAGTGTTTGAGTATCTTTGTAATGGTTTTTCCTGACAAGGATTTTTATATCATAACAAAATTTACTTTTTTCTCATGAATTTACAATTTCTAAATGAACAAGAAAGTTACAATTGGGGGAGAAGAACAGGCTTTATGAATCAAAAGATGTCTTGATTTTTCTAAATGAGAAGATTGTTTTATTTTTAACACTAAACATGAGAGCTGTTTCTTAGCAAAATTGTTTGGAAAGATGAACGTTGTGTTTTAGTTTGCCCCTGTCTAAGAAGCAGAATCAGCCTTTGTAATTTTATGTTCGTCTACTTTGTAATTGTATGTGAAAAAAATTTTTACATTATTTCATGTCTTTAAACACATTTAAAATGTGACCTACAGAACTTTGTAAATGGTTAAAAATAACATAATTTGAAAATACTACAACTTTAGAAGGATATATTATTTGTGTTTGTAATAATGTTTGAAGAGCTTGGAAATAAAATTTCTACTTAACTCATAAAAAAATATATATATATACCTTTCAATGGAGAATAAGTTTCTCATGCCTAACGATCAAACACTTTAAATATAGGAGAGAATCATAATTGATTCATATCTATTTTTAATAGTAGTTATGATGTTTTTAGTGTATCTGTGATTTTTATTTCTACCTCATAGGCTGTTTTATACTTCATGTAATGTCTTTATCCCACTCAAGTGGGATACATGTGAGTGTCCACACCTGACCTGATTTCTATAATTTCTAAATAATATTTTTCACAATCAAGTTCAAGCAAGTTCTTAGAAATGAGATACCAAGTCCCTAATTTTATTTCTAGTATATTTTGACATAAAAGATCTAAAAGGCACTTGTCAGCTATAACAAAAAGGAGCAACAAAATAGTTAAATTGTGAAATATGTAATTTTTTGGCTTTAAATGAATTGAAACTTATAGTCTGGGAATGTCACATACATTTATATTGAATAGAAATTCAAGAGTAGTAAAGTTGTAAGTAAATACTTTTTCCTATATGTATTATAGATAGTTCAGAATAGGTAATTAAATATAGTAGAACCTCTATAGTTGTCTATTTCCCTACATTGACCACCTCCTTAAGTTGACCTAATTTTTATAGGCTGGACATGTACCACATGTACACAGCAGGCCTAGTTCTTTATGTTGAGCACCTCCGTGTGTTGACCAGTTGGTTATAGTCCCTTGGGTGGTCAACTTACAGAGGTTCTATCTACTGTTTAAGTCTTCATGTTGAAAGGCAAGGCAGAATAAAACTTTAGCTCACCTTTTCTTCTCTGGCACTTAATGAAAATGCATGTATGTTATTACTTTTCTTATTTGCAAGTTGATAGGCTCCCATTTTATTGAAATTGATTATTTCATTTAGAAGCACACTTACATTTAATTGAATAAAAGTTGATTTGACTTTTTTCTCTATCTGTTCCAGGTACAAAAATTAGCTGAAATCGCTGAGCAGGGAGTTATTTTGCAATAGTTCTTGGTTTAATGTTTTATCAGTCCCAAGAGTAAAATATTCTGCAACTACTACAATTTTTGACTACTACTCTTAAGGTAGAATCCTATTAAAAATAGTATATACTGTGGATTCAGATATGATGTAAGAAAAATCTTGTTTCCTTGATTATACTGTATGTACAAGAAGTGGAGTATATATATTGGATCAGAGTGGTTAGCCACACAGGGGATCCACAATTCATTCATTCATCAAAGAATTGATAAATGTGCCAAGCATTGTTTTAATCGTTGAGGATATAATGGCATATAAAACAAAGTTGCTGTCTTCATGGAACTTACATTTGGGTATACAAGAAAGATAATTAGTGAATAAATCATATCACATAATGTTGACTGCTCTGAAAGAAATAATGCAGGGTAAGGAATGGGAGTGATAAGGTTAGATTACCTCACAGGAGATGACATGTATATGAGCAAAGATTTGAGTACAGTAGAGCCTCTATAAGTTGGCCACCCAAGGGACTGCAATAAACTGGTCAACATAAGGAGGTGTTCTACATAAGGAACCATTAGGGCTTTAGCACATTGGCACATGTTCAGTCTATGAAAATTAGGTCAACATAAGGAGGTGGTCAACTATGGAGGTTCTATGGTAATGCAAAGGAGAATACCATATGTAAACATAGAGGGAGAGCATTCCAGAAGGAAGGAACAGGGAGTATAAAGGCCCTGAGAGTGGAATATGCTCCAGAAACAGTGATAAATATCAGTGTCTCTGGAGTGGAATAATTTTAGGGGTCAAATCATAGGACATGAAATGTAAAAGGTAGATAGGAGGCAGATTACGCAGGCAATATATTTCTCTTTCTGTCACTTTTACCCTTCTGGCTTTGTACAGCAGAGAAATGAAGGTTTGGTTTACATTGATAAGCAAATCACGTTAAGGAGGTCAATTTTGTTTTAAGTCTGATAGGAAGACTTGCAAGTATTTAAATGGAAGAGTTAATTGTGTTCTGGTTTCAGGTACTTTTTTCCCCCGTCTTTTTTTAGAATTTATTTGACCCTGAAGCAAAAATATATTGATTTCAAAAAGTATCTCTGTCCAAGTGAAGTAAATTACGAATTTATTTTTTTATCCTCCCAACAGTTTTCAAGTGTACAATGAAATATTTTCAACCACATAGAGATTGTTATGCAATATAACCCCAGAACTCACCCTCACCAACCCATCCTGCAAGATTTAAGACTTTGGAAAGAGCATGCTGGCTCCTTCATGGTGATCTGGCTGTAAGAGTTTCATCATAGAAACAGAGACTCTGAAGCTTCTCTCTCTAGTGGTTCATGATAGCTTGTGCGAGTGCAGTGGTGGCTGGTCCGTTTGGCTGTATTTTGAAGGCAGCACCAAAAGAGCTTGCTGACACATTAGATAAAGAAGAAATTGGATTAGGTAAAAGAGAAATCAAGAAGAATTTTGACCTGAGCAGCTGGATGAATGGTGATTTTGTGTTTAGAAATAGCATTTGATGGGTGGCACCTGTGGCTCAATGGGTAGGGCACCGGCCCCATATACCGAGGGTGGCAGGTTCGAAACCCAGCCCCAGCCAAACTGTAACAAAAAATAGCCGGGCGTTGTGGCGGGTGCCTGTAGTCCCAGCTACTTGGGAGGCTGAGGCAAGAGAATTGCCTAAGCTTAGGAGTTAGAGGTTGCTATGAGCTGTGTGACACCACAGCACTCTTTACCAAGGACAATAAAGTGAGACTCTGTCTCTACAAAAAAAAACAAAAAAAACAAAAAACTGATTTTAATCGTATCCGAATTGTGATACTTATAAGATGTAAGTGGAGAAATTGAAGAGGCATTTGAGTGTGTGATTTATATTCATGAGAGAGGGTTATGTTAAAGGTTTGAATTTGGAAATCATTGGTTCATATAAATGAGATTTAAAGTCATTAAATAGTATGAGATCACTTAGGAACAAAAGGGTAAGGAAAACAGAAAAAGACAGAGATTAGCCCTAAAGGCAGGGGTTCTCAACCTTCCTAATGCCACAGCCCTTTAATACAGTTCCTGTGGGTCATGACACACAGGTTGAGAACTGCTGCCTTAAGGTATTACAATATTCACAGGTTGAAGAAAGGAAGACTCCAACAAAGATACTAAGAGAGTGTGATATCCTGGCAATCGCAGGAACAAGGTGTTCCAGTGAGAGGTTGCCTGAATGGAAGACAAACATTTGACTCTTTTGTTTGATTAGATTTGGCAAGGGGAATTCCATTTCAGTGGTGAGGGCAAAAAGCTGTTTTAGAGTTTATCAACAAGAGAATTGGAGATAAGAATGTGAAGGCAGCAATGGTTTTAAGGATTTTTTGCTTTAAAAGTAGTATGACCAGGGCAGCGCCTGTGGCTCAAAGGAGTGGGGCGGTAGCCCTATATGCCAGAGGTGGTGGGTTCGAGCCCAGGCCCGCCAAAAACTGCAAAAAAAAAAAAGTAGTGTGACTCATGCCTGTAATCCTAGCACTCTGGGAGACCATGGTGGGTAGATAGCTTGAGCTGACTGGTTTGAGACTAGCCTGAGCAAAAAGCAAGATCCCATCTCTACTAAAAAAAGAAAAACTGAAGCAAGAGGATGACTTGAGCTCAAGAATTGGAGGTTGCTGTGAGCTATGATGCTACTGCACTCTACCCCGGGTTACAGCTTGAGACTTTGTCTCAAAAAATAAACAAATAAAAGTAGTATGATCACATATACTGGATTCCTCAGACAATCCTGGTTTATGATTATTATCCCAACGTCATTATTATCTGCACTCCTTTTATCTACAAAGATCTGTGAAACGATGTGTTGTCTATCAAAGAGAGGATTTTATTGAACCTGGGAAATATTATTTTAATGAACCTAGTAATGTAATTGTTACGCTGTGGATGGATATTAAAATTTGAGCTTATGAAGAAGCTAGAACAAAACCAGTTCTGCCCCAATTGATATATATATTGCATTTCTGAATATGATTACTCATATCATTTCAAATGTTTATTTTTTATTTATTTATTAGAGACAGAGTCTCATTTTATTGCCCTCGGTAGAGTGCTGTGGCATCACAGCTCACAGCAACCTGGGCTTAGGCAATTCTCTTGCCTCAGCCTCCCGAGTAGCTGGGACTACAGGCATCTGCCACAACGCCCAGCTATTTTTGTTTTTGTTGTTGCAGTTTGACAGGGGCCAGGTTGGAACCCACCCTTAGTATATGGGGCCAGTGCCCTACCCATGGAGCCACAGGCCAAATGTTTATTTTAGCTACAACCATTGTAGTAATTCTATATAGGCTAATAAAGATTATATTGATCTTTTTTTCTTTCAGTAAACTTTTTTATTATAATGTTTTCTTACCTCAAGCTACTATAACAAAATATCATAACCTGGGTGGCAACATTTCTTACGGTTCTGGAGGATGGGAAGTCTGTGAAGTTGCCTGTGGATTTGGTATCTAGTGAGAACCTGCCTTCTGTTTCTTTTTTCTTCTTCTTCTTCTGCTGCTGCTGCTGCTGCTTTTTTTTTTTTTTTTTTTGAGACAGAGTCTTACTTTCATGCCCCCCAGTAAAGTGCTGTGGCATCTTAGCTCAGAGCAACTTCGAACTCTTGGGCTCAAGCGATTTTCTTGTCACAGCCTCTCAAGTAGCTGGGATTACAGGCACCTGCTACAACACTCGGCTATTTTTTAGAGATGGCATCTCACTCTTGCTCAGGCTGGTCTCAAATTTGAGAGCTCAAGTGATCCATCTTCCTAGGCCTCCCAGAATGCTGGGGATTACAGGTATGAGCCACCACTCCTGGCCCTTGCCTCCTGTTTCTTTTTTTCCCCTTTATTAAATCATGACATGTACATTAATGCATTTGTACAGTGTGCTGAATTGATAAGCAGTGTGGAATGTTTACATCGAACTGATTAACATACCATCACCTTGCTTGCTTATTTGTTGTGGTAAAACAGTTATACTCTTCTTAATAGTTTTGAAATGTACCATTATTATGCACCTTAGGTGAGGTCCCACTAATACCCACCTGTTTCTTAAAGAGCAGTCTTCTCATCTTGTTCTTATAACGCAGAAAAAGGAAGTAAACTCCCTTGGGACTTTTACAGTGCAGTTGCCTTAGGGGGTAGTGTTTCAACATATCAATTTGGGACTATATAGACTTCAGTCTATAACAAACATGAATAAAGTCAAGTGCATAAATATATATTATATAAGTTTGTATAACTTGATGGATTTTTACAAATCGAAAACACCCATGTACCCACCCAAAAAAACAGGAGCCCTCTTCATGCCTTCCTCTAGATATTTACTTCCTCCCTTCCAAAGGATAGCTACTTTTGTTGTTGCTGTAGTTAACTTTTAAATTTTGAAAAAATTATAGACTCATAAAATGTTGTAAAAATAGTATGAAGAATTCCAATGTTTTGCTCAACTTCTCACTATTGGTAACAACTAGGGTGTATTATCGCCTAAAAATTATTAAGTTATTATTTGATTTTATAATTTAGATATTCTCAAGAAACAAAACCTGACTTGAAGTCATTCATTTGACTCAACTATATTGAGGTCTGCTGTTATATTAGGTTAAACTCTAGGCATACAATGGCTGTTAGAACCTTCTTTCTTGCCTTCTCCTTTAAGAAAAAAAAACAGAAAAACAAAACTTCAAGGAGTTCACATCCCATAAAAGTGCAGTTTGTATTGTGACCATTGTAATAGTGTGTATGTAATAATAGAAAAATAAGCTATAAAAATGGGCCTTAAAAATAGTTGCCATTGTATTATACTGTCTATAGGAAAAATTATTTGTTCTGAATATTTTCAAAGTATTGTTAAAAAGAAAATGTGTTTTATATATATATATATATATATATTTAGTCAGAGTGTTTTGTTTCACTTTTAAAAGCCATTGAAATAGAAATTATTTATGTGTAATAATTACTAATGAATACATGCTAAGGGATTTTGTATCAACAGTTGTGTTTAATTTAACTTAAAATTTGCTTAAACTAAATGAACTTTGAAGAATATCTGACTTAAACTGCAGTACTCAGAATAATATCTTGGAAAGCCTGAGAATAGTGTTCATTTTAAGAATCTAATTTTGCTATTAAGCCAGTGATTTCATGATAATTAAAAATCTACCAGAGCAAATATAAAATGAAAATCATGGCTTTTTATAATCCTATCTATGTTGGAATATTGGATTCAGAGACAGTTGGAATTATTACTATCTTTATTACACTCAGATTGATGTCTCATTTGTCAAAATAATAACTCGCAAAATAAAATCAATAGTTCATTCGGGTAATTGGTAAATCTTTGCAGGAGTAGGACTAATGTTATTTCAACTATGTAAATGAATAAACAGAAATCCTCAGGTGTTTCACAAGCTTGCACATGTGTTGATATGTAGAACACTTTGAGATTTTTTTCTTTTTTGTTTTTGTTTTTCTTTCTTTCTTTTTTTTTTTAATTAAGATATAAGATCTTGCTCTGTCACCTAGGTTGAATTACAATGGAATGATCATAGCTTATTACGGCCTCAAGCTCCTAGGATCAAGCCATCTTCCTACCCAAGCATCCTGAGGAGCCAGGATGCTAGGTGTGTGCTACCATGTCTGGCTACATTACTTTATTTTTTTGATAGAGACAGAGGTCTTGCTATGGTGCCCAAGCTGGTCTTGAACTCTTGGCCTCAAGTCCTCCCCCCTTAGCCTCTGAAGTAGGTAAGACTACAAGCATGTAGCATCATACCCGGCTAATTTTTCTTATTCTTTGTAGAGATGGAGTCTTGCTGTGATGTGCAGGCTGATTTCAAACTCCTGGCCTTAAATGATCCTTCCACTTTGGCATCTCAAAATGGTGGGATTATAAGAATGATCCACTATAGCCATTCATAGTTTTCTTTATAAAGCAGTATCTGACTCCTCCAGGTTTAGTAATGAAGGATAGATTTCAGAAACTCATAGTTAATAGTTTTTGACATCCCTTTTGTGCTTATCAAATTAGTGTCTGTTGCCAACATTGGAGAGGGCAATTTACCTTATATATAAATATCCCACCTGTGCTTAAATTGAACAACATCAGGAATGCCCTTTACCTGTAGGAGTCTTGTGAGTTCAGATAAATGAAGCAGAACACATTCATTTCTTGTCTTAGAGATAATTATAAGCTTTTTTTTTCCTTTTAAATGACCTCTAATTTCACTTTAAGTCTCTGTCTAAGTAGATTTTCCTTTTGTAAGTCTTGGTTGAAGTGTAAAAAAGAGGGTGAACTGCCAAGGAATTGACAGAACATAATATTTAGTTCTGTCATGTATAAAACATTTAATTTATCCTTTCCTTTTCTTCAATAAAAATATCTGTACTGTATTATTTCTAAGAATATTTTTTAAGTAGCTGCTTAATTCATTTTATATTTTATAGCAATTTTCTTTCTCTAGTAGGACTAATCTAAACTGACAGGCAACTCAAAAACCACTTGTACTTAATTTTGGAATGCATCTATGTCAATATGAATGTGTTTTATATTTTCTTCTTTTTTTCCCTCCAAAAACAAAATTATGAAAATATAGCAATAAAGACTTCCCAGGAAAAGTTAAAAAAAAACAAAACTGTTTAACTCTACCTTTTATCTAATCAAAGTTAATAGTTTGATCTTTTTCTGGTAGATAGCAGGTTTACCTTGAATTACAGCTGTCCCTAGAGGACTAGTAGTGGTATTGAGTTAAAATTTGGAATTGATTATCTGCCAAAATCAATAGAAGAATTTGTATAGGAGAATGCAGAGGCACAGGTTAGTTGCTGTCAAGAGAAAAATGTCAGTGGGAATTATAGACAGAGATTATTATCCATAGCTATGAAAATAATGGTGTGTGAATGAGTTGGGCTTCATATAATTAAACTACTAATTTTACCTCAGTTTTGAAGTCCTAGTTTCTTAAAATCAACATCAGTCTTTTCACCCGAAATTCCTTTTTGCTGGGATAAAAAAAATTATATTAAATTAAAAAGCATTATTGGTGTAGGAAGGAAAAGGCCCATACTCAAGCTTAATGATATTTCAATATAAACCCACAGAATAAGTGATCAAATGAATAGAAATAGGAAGGAATATTAATTTATTAAAAACTGAAGACATAAACCACTATACATTTCATTAAAAAATTATGTAGTCAGATGTGTCGGTTCTTTTTATTCTTGTAAACAAGACATGACATACAAAAGCAATAATATAGTAATATTCCACTCCAATAATATACCCTGTTTCCCCGAAAATAAGACAGTGTCTTATTTTAAGGTGTGCTCCCAAAGATGTGCTAGGTCTTATATTCAGGGGATGTCTTATCTTTCCTGTAAGTAGGTCTTATTTTCGGAGGATGTCTTATTTTCGGGGAAACAGGGTAGTAATATCCTCCTGTATTTTCCTATGCTACATTTAGGACTTTTATACATTTAATTTGATTTAAACCTACTATGACTTTTTTTGAATGATATGAAGTAGTCTCATTTGTTTCAGTCTCAAACTAATTCATCTTGTTCCCCATGTGAAATTGTTATCATTTGCAAACTTATCATTGATTTCTAGTTTATTCTCAGAATAATTCTTTAGCTTTTTTATATCTGCAACAGCATAATAATGTTGTTTGAGGTCTATAGGACAAGTCCGTGCTTCGCTGATGTGCTGCCTCATCATTCCTTCTATTGGTGGCAGAAAGCACAGAAAGCAACAGAGCGAAGGAGAAGGGAAGAGGAGACATTATTTTGGAGGCATCTCTGTCTATGAACTCTTTTTAAGGTTCTCTTCTCTATTGCCCTCTGGATCTTCCTATTCCCAGTACAAAGCTGATGGACAAACACACTGGACTTTAATTCTGTGAAGAACTCAGATTTAAAATTAAGATAAGTTGGTATTAAAGGGTTTATTTAATCTTTTGTTTCTTTTAGATCAGTTTTGTTCCTTAATTCAAGCATGTATTGAGATACCTTTATAGAATTGTTATTGTTATTAAATATATCTGAAAATATTTTTTTAGGTTGAGTTGTCCAGTCTCTGTAGATAATTCTTGTGGAAGAACATTACAGAATACAGTCATTTTTCCTATATTCTTTTCATTCTTTTAATACCATATTTTTTAATATTAATATTTATTAAATTATTTTCCCTATGTATATTTACCCACTTTTCTGAAGCATAAAATTTCTTTAAGGCTGGATATAATGGCTGGAAGGATTTCTTAATGCTAGAAGTTTTAGACCAGCCTGGGCAATATAGTGAGTGCCCCCAGCTCTAAAAAATGTAAGAAAAAATAGCCAAATGTGATGGTACACACATATAGTCCTAACTACTCAAGAGGCTGAGCCAGGAGGGTCACTTGAGCCCACAAGTTTGAGGTCATAGTGAGCTATGATTATGCCACTGCACTCCAGCCTGGACAGCGGAGTAATATCCTGTGTCTTAAAGCAAAAAGAAAATTTTTTATATCTCTTATAGTAGTGCAGGGCACACAAGTGCTAATTAAATATTAGTGAGTGAATGAATGAATCAGTGATTCAGGGTTCATATGTTAGATCATCATTGATCCTTTTTTTCCATATTCATATAATTTACCTAATGTATATATTGTGGTTAAACTAATTTCATTGTCCCGAACACAGCCTCAAGTCTATCTAAATATGAGTTTCTAAAGTGAAAGTTTTCCTTTATTGTTTTACATAAGTTACATTAAATAACACTGACACTGTTAAAACATACTTATATTAAATATTACATAAATGATCTTTGACCAATCTACAACACGTTTTTAAAGTTAGCAAAAATAATTTGTTTTTTTTACGTGTGTACATATGCTTGCAAGGAAAATTGGCACGTGTGCTTCAGTAATATATTTTTAATTTATAATTTTCTAAATACCAGTTGTCAGATACATACTCTTTATGAGAAGACAATTTTGACATCTTTTCTCACCCAAAGCAGTGTTTCACTACATAACTTTAACACCTTGTTTAGGGACTCCATTCTCATTCAGAAGCATGTGCTCCTGAAGAAATGACCAGTGTTGATGGTGGCTTGATTCCAGTTGCCTGTCTGGCTATAGTATTTCCTTCTTCTTGTTCCATATCTGTCTTTACTGATATTTTTCCATCAGTGCTGTTGGCTGTTATGTGTTTCAGTGATTGGTGTGACTACTGGCACTTGAAATCTTATGCTGTATTAAGTGGAGAATTTTTCCTACCCTTTCTTTTTACTATATCCTTCTTATCAAGGCAAATTTTTCTATCAGTGTTAGAAACTGATTTCTTTATCTAATCTAATATCTTTATTCTTAATTTTCCCCACATTTGTAGAAAAATCGCTAATGGAAAAAGCATTTGGTTTTTAGCAGTAGCTGCTTTATATAATCCATCTATTCATAAAGCTGATTTCTAAGCTGTTCTTCTTTGAAACAGCAGTCCTGAAGATGTTTTGAGTTTATTGTGATTTCCAAGTATGACTTATATAAAATATACATGAATTGTGTTTAGTTGGTCAAATTCTTTTGCATTCTTTTGCATTTCATTATGGAAAGTTTACCTATGAGTGATATTATGAGTGAAGTTATGAGTGAAAGGGGGACAGTTTCCAGGTGATCAGTTCTCCTAGTAATTGATATGTGGGAGCTACAAAAATTCAGACAAATGCATAAGCTAGAAAGGTTTTTTTTTTTTTTTAAGTAAATCTGATGGAAAAACAGTCTGTTCATGAAAATCTGAAATTAAAATAATCAAATTTTATTTAATCTACATCAGCCAATGAAGTTTTAAACGTAAACATTTAGTAACGTTTTTCTTCTCTGAGCATGTTGGACAATGATCTTATGAACACATAAGAATCAGGGAAACCTTCATGGAGAAAATAAACTTTTATGCTGTGTTAGAAATGGTGGTGTCTGCCTAGATAAAGAATAGAAAGAGGATTGATAATGTGGAAGGTGTAGGTAGGAGAATATTTAAAGAATGTTGAGGATAATATACCATACATGAAAAAGAACAAAGAGAGATAAAAATTTACAAAATACCAGACTACAGTCAGTAGAAATTGAGAGTCATTTAAAGTTTTGAACTTAGTTTTCAGATGATACTTTAATATTAGCGCATGGAATAGTTTGAGACAGAGTGACTATTTCTGGGGACCCTAGACTCCCAGGGCTTGGCAATAGGTTGACTTTTATTCTGAGCTGATTATAAGAACACATTAATATTACTCTGTAGGCTATAACTTAACCATGTTGCAAGAAAAAGGGGCTAATAATTAAAGTGTCAATTTGATCTTTAAAAACCTTTGGCCATATATGCTGAATATAGCCTTACATCACTCTACTTTAAAAGCACAAAAGCATTTGGTGCTAGACTTTGCTGGCCAGTGTAGTTGGGAAGATTCTGTTCATATCACAGAATCCATTTTTTTCCCCCTTTCTTACAGCATATACTTCATGATATTAGACATAGTGCAGGAAGAACATATCCATCTGGTAATCATTACCTGTAGGATGTATAGCTTGTATGTGTCTTCTGGAAGTTAACTTTTAATGTTAAACAAAGGAAGCTGATTAAAACCAGCTGTGAAACCTTTGCATAGTTCATATTTTATACAGTTAGTATTAGGTTACTGTTCACATGACTGCATGTCTGAAGTTTTAAAAAAAGTAAATCTTTTTCTTTTATTAAAATTAGTGTAATCCTGATTTTATAGTTAACACAACTTTAATTATTTCCCTGTTTGGCAGGAAAATTTAATGCAATTGACATCACTATGTATGTAGTTATACACCTTGGAGAAATAATGGCCTATTTATTGACTATATGTGCTACTACTAATATGTTTTGGATGCAGTCAAAGTAAAAACAGTAGGTAGGTTGAAATATAATTTTCTAATTTAAAATTATGAGGTTAGTAAATGTAGAACCTTGCCAGCTAAACATGTAACAGGCCATTAAATATATTATGTGAACTAATTAAATAGATATTGAAAATTACTCTGGTAATATCTCCTCTAACACATGGCATTTATTATAATCCTAGATGCACATGTAATAATTTTAAATCATTATTATTTATGATAAGAAATGACTCAGAATTATAAATCAAGAAGACTTTATTTTTTCTTTCCTTAATTAAATTTAGAAGAACTGTGGGACTTGGAAGAATAAAGTATTTATCCTGGGCATTGTTTTTCTTTCTGTTGGCATATTGTATGTTAAATGATTTCTTCTGCCTCAGACTTACAGTTATTTAAATAGCAATTTTGAGTTCACAAAGGAGCCCATGAATTTTTAACTTGTGAAAGAGCTGCAACAACAGCATTGATGATTTGCTGTCATGAGATGGAATTTCATGATGAGAAAACATGCCAGATAATATAATGACTCAGGCATAACAATCTAAACATTTCTCTCCACCGCTACAAACTATTTTGAAATTTAGTGGTTGTTTTTCAGATGATTAACACTGTTTTGTTGGAAATGTTCTGGTCTGAGAAATCTAAGTGTTGCTCACAAATAATCATGTGGGCAGAGAAGCCAAGGACATTTTTGATCTTCCAGTAATAGACTAATAGCAAATATGACCATAATCTGGTATTATGGCCTGTGTCATAAGGGTGCTTTTCTCAGGCCTTGGTTAATACCAAGCTTTAGGAAGGTATTGTAAAATGTGTGAGCACGTAAATGGAAAGTAACTGATAGCAAAATAAATACTTTTCAAAATATTTTAATTGTCCTTTTATTTCTGTAAATATTGGCATATTCCTTTTTTAAAAGATAATGGGATATGTTAATTGTATGTTGAAAAAGCACTGACCTGTGTTAGCATCTGAGAATTGACAAGTAACGTTTCGTTAGGGGGAAGACTTAAAGAGCATTTTATTTCAATCATAGTATTTGTGTTATAGCATTGTATCAATTTAAATTGTGTCCATTTAGGACATGTTCTTTTTTTTTTTTAGAGACAGTCTACTCTGTCGCCCTCAGTAGAGTGCTGTGGTGTCACAACTCACAGCAACCTCCAGCTCTTGGGCTTAGGTGATTCTCTTGCCTCAGCATCCCAACCCTAGTAGCTGGGACTATAGGCACCGGCCACAATGCCCGGCTAATTTTTGTTGCAGTTTTGGCCAGGCTGGGTTTGAACCCGCCATCCTCAGTGTATGGGGCCCGTGCCCTACTCACTGAGCCACGGGCACCTCCCTAGGACATGTTCATTTTTAACACAAAATAATTTAAAGTAGCAAGCGGTCCCTAACCTTTTTCGCACTGGGGACTAGTTTCATGAAATACAGTTTTTCCACAGACTATGGGGTAGGGATAGTTTGGGGATGATTCAAGTGCATTACATTTCCACCTCATATGATCAGGTCCTCATAAGGAGTGGGCAACCTAGATCCCTCACATGCACAGTTTACAATAAGCTTTGTCCTCCTATGATAATCTAATGGCAGTGCTGATCTGACAGGAAGTAGAGCTCAGGCAGTGTTGGGAGTGTTGGGGAGCACCTATAAATACAGAAGTAGATGAAGCTTCCCTTGCTTTCCCCCTCACCTATCACTTACAAGATTAGCATGGGTCCCTAACCTGAGGATTGGGGGCCTCATTTTTAAGCGTACCTAGCAAATACTAGAAACTCAGTTATATGTGTTTATTAATTTACTTATTGTACAAAGAAAACATAGTAAATTATATTTAATACTTTCTATTGACTTTTTTGTATGCCCTTCTCATAGCTGAAAGTAAAAACATGAACTACAATACCTTACAAAGCAAGTCACAAGATCTTCAGTATTTTCTGAAATTACTTAGTTGAATTCTTAAAACATGATGCGCTTAACATGTTAAGGTATTAGATGTGGTAGTGTAATGTAATAGTTGGAACTCAGTGGCTTTCCCATATAAGATTCCCTAAGGGTCTGTGTTGACTTTGGAAATGCTTTTTGGTGACTCGCTCAAAGGATTCATTTGTAGTTTTTCAAATTAAATAATATATTTTATTACTTCACTTTAGACTGACATTTAATAATTTGAGCTTTGAATTATAAGTGATTTTTATCTCTATTAAGCTTTTCTATATTTTCCAGGCTTTCTGTGATAAACATTTACTGATTTTATAACTAGGAAAGAAAGAGTATTCATTAACAATGTCCATGAGTGAAATATGTTATCTAAATTAATTTTGGCAATGTCTTGTTAATTAACAAGGTATATATTTAGGCAATAGGATATTTTGGTTACTGAATTCTAAAGTTAATATAAATAGAAGATGTAGAGAACTGAGTTTCTAAGAAAGCTTTCAGTTGATATGTTTAATTATATTATTTGGGTTACATAAATGAATATGTTTAATTAATACTGATCATGGATTATCTACATATTTTTAGTGTGGATAATTAAGACTGTTAAAGTATTAGCCAAAATGTTGTTTGTGAGTATAGGTAAGATATGAAAAAATAGGCTTAAAGGGAGAAAGTAATTTCTTTCAAATTTATACTTGGGCAAATAAATGCTAGAGAACATCAAGAAATTTTAGAGATGGCAGAAAAATAAATTATGCCATTTTAACAAGAGTTCTAGGGTTTTGTTTTTTACTTTTTAAACGTCTGTGTTTGGATGTGTAATGACACAACCGTTATTGTCTCATTTATTCTGGTAAGTTAGAAAGCCCATATCTTAAGTTTGAAGCAGGAGTCAGTGCCTCCAATCAAAATCCAGAGGGTAATTGGGGAGTAAGGAGGGTGAGGGATTGGTAAACACTCACCATAAAGGTATATCTAGCACACTCACTGGGTGAAGGGCTCAACTACATCTTGAACTATACCTAACAAATACAAACAATGTAACCTAATCATTTGTATCCTTATATTAACCTGAAATTTAAATAAATAATATTAATAAGCCATAAGGGATAAATTAATAGCTGCAGTGCTCGTGATTTAGTTCTAACTCCCCCCACCTGAATGGCACCATTACTGCATGAGGCTGATTTTTGAGAGTTTATGGTAGTCAAGTATGTCTGTTAACAGCTTTTGACAGTAGTGTGCTGTGTTTTGGTTTGAAGTATAATTTGTGGATAGTTGCACAGCTTGACTGTATTTTTTAATTCTGGTTACCTAACAGCTAATCATGTCAAAGAAGACCAAGGGAATGCTGAAGGAAGAAAATGGATTTTTTTAATGAGGGTTGGAAATTGCAATATATTACTTTGTTTCTGCTAAAGATAAGATGATTTGCTTGCTTTGTGGTACTGCAATATCAACATAAAGAAATTCAATGCTCAGCAGCATTATAACATAAGGACCACAAATATTTTAAATTAGAGGCACAAAGGGTTGTATTACAGAAATTAAAAGATGAAAAGCAAACACAAAGACAATTCTTGCAAGCAGCAATAAGAACTGGAAATTATCCCAGTGAAGCAAATTATAAGGTAAGCCTGTATAATTGTGGAAAAAGCAAAGTCATTCAGTGATGTAAAAGTTGTGAAAGAATGCCTTATCAAAGTCGTAGGATGCTTAGATCCCACTAACATTTCAAAGACAAACAATTGGCTCTTTTTAGGAAAACCATAACTGATCAGCAACATGAATTAGCCTTCAACTTAATAGAACAACTTCATTCAATACTTCTAAAAGAAAGTATGTATTATTCAGTCATTTTGCATGAATTACTTGATACTACTAACTCGGTACAGGTTTTATACTTCATTCAGGTCATTAACAGAAGATTTTCTTTACTATGAAGATTACTCAATTTGGGCACTCTTGTGAACAGAAACTGGGGAATAGATGTTTCAAACAGCTTTCGAGATACATGCTGTGAAATTGGACTGTGTGTGATAAATTTAATGTATGTATATTCAGACAGCGCACCTTCCAGAACAGGAAAACATGAAGGATTTGTTGCACAGATTTTTAAAATTAGTATTAATAGATCCAGATTCCCTCATTTCTTTTCATTGAATCTTGTATCAGCAAAATTTCTGTGCTAAAGCTACTATTTTAAGTAACACTTTGCAACAAGTTGTAAGTATTGCTAATTGTATTTGTACAAATGCAACACGACACAGTTTCCTAACACACTAAAATTGAAGGATGAGGTATAGTCAGTGTGGATTTGCCATATCATTCTAAAGTGCATTGGCTGTCACAGGGACAGGTGCTAGCCAAAATTTCCTCTCTGCAAGAACAGATAGTTAAATTTCATGAAGGACAGAATCAGCGGGCGGCGCCTGTGGCTCAGTGAGTAGGGCGCTGGCCCCATATGCAAAGGGTGGCAGGTTCAAACCCAGCCCTGGCCAAACTGCAACAATAACAAAAAAATAGCCGGGTGTTGTGGCGGGCGCCTGTAGTCCCAGCTGCTCGGGAGGCTGAGGCAAGAGAATCGCGTAAGCCCAAGAGTTAGAGCTTGCTGTGAGCCGTGTGACTCCACAGCACTCTACCCGAGGGCGGTAGAGTGAGACTCTGTCTCTACAAAAAAAAAAAAAAAAGAAAAAGAAAAAAAGAAGGACAGAATCAGCAATAAGAATTACTATAAGATGATTTCTATTGGAATGCTACATTTCTGTGTAATATCGTGTCAAGTCAAAACTTGACTATTTCTTTGCAAGGTAAAACTAAGTCTATATATGATGTGGCAAAAAATTCTAAGGATTTTAAAAAAGGTTAATTTTTTTCAAAGCATTTCTTCTTCAAAAGGAAATTTTGGATGAAGAGTTTTCCCAGTTAGCAAAGGTCATTGATGAGCAAGATGATAATATGTAACTCAGTTGAAGAATACATGCCTGTTATAGATATGTTAATTGGCGAATACAGTGAAACGTTCACTGATTTTTGAGAATCATGGCATCACACTTAAATTAGCATTTCAGCCTCACCCTAGTTGATATTGCCAAGACACCTAAAGAACTATGGATAGAATTGGTTGAGCTCTCAGTATATGACATTTTAAAGCCATTGTTTGATGCTAAGAAAGATCCAGTTGAAATATGGAAAACTGCAGCGGAATACCCACAATATGCTCAAAAATACTTTCTTGCTTTTGAACCACTTACTGCTGCAAATCTTCATTCTCCTGACTAACTCGAAGCAAGATGCCCTTGATAACATATGACTGATACCTATTTAAAGGATCAAATGAAACTGCAGATCTCCATGCTGCAGCCAAATATTCATATGCTTTCTAACAAATATCAGACACAACAAAGTCATTAAAATAACATCAGAATTAACAGTTTTCATTTTTTGTTATGTACATAGTAGTTAGAGTTTTATAAAATAGTATACATTTTTTAAGTATATCTAATTGAAGTTTCTTGAATGTGGCCTTATTTGATTACAGCTAAATTAATATGGCCTTTCAACATGAAAATGTTCTCCACCCCTGCTTTATATAATTCTCATGAGTCTCACTATGCTATAACTTCAATCTGGATAGTGACTGTTCTTTGAATAACATGAATTTATTGGGTAACACAGGTCTTTTTATCTCTTTAAGTTTAAGTTTAAGAGTTTAAGTTTAAGTTTCCAGATTATGTGACATAAAAGATGATTTGTTATATACTGGATACATAGCCTGTGAAAATGAGCAGATTTTCTGCCATCCTTTGGGCAGCTTCAAAGCAGGCTATATTAGAAGTCCTCTTTGGAAATGACCATGATATATTCATCATTGATCCAAGGGGCTCTGCTAAATATGGCTGCTTTTTTGCACACCTTTGCTGAAGTGAACAAAGCCATTTTCCTTTTCCAGCAGTCACAAATGCTACTACCAGTAGCTATTGGCAGTCTCTATAACAGCAGTGGGACGGTGATAATGTATTTCTCTTTCTTGTCAGCAAAGTTACCAAACACCTGCTGAGGTGCAGCATACCTCATTACACACCTATTACCATTCAGATACTTTAAAAAAAATAAAACCAATTCAATCCAATTCAGTGACTGTTTTTTTTTTTTTAATAAAGGTTCTCTGCAAAATACAATTTTATCAGATTAAACTGAATTTTGGGTGGTTTCCTCCCACTCATATATTTCAAATTATTCTGGTATAATGCTGAAGACAGTCTTTAAAACTTTTCATGGGAACTTTCTAGGACATGCGAAGGCAACTGTGAGTGTATTGTTTCCATCCATTAGTTAACATATACTTACGTAGATCATACTTACCTTTTTTCCCCTTCAAACACTTTCTAAAACCAAATTTCACAAACCAAATAGGCCATTCCAACTTACAGGGCCCTATGAATCTAGGTAGTATCCTACAATGATAAATTTAGTCCATGTGGTGATGACTGGATTTCCGTATTAGTTCCCATTGTCTCCTCCCCTTCTAATATATACTGTTAGACCTTAACACAGCTTTTATCAGGTGAGACTCCTCCCTACTCAGAGTCCTAGAATGTTAACACCTTTTGTAGTAATTTTGGGTTCCTCTTATGCTTCTCATTTATATTGCTATTGTATTCACAATTTGCTACCTTGTTTTATATCTTTCATAATTTTCTTAGTGACAGGCTTCATATGTCCCTTTTTTACCTTCTAATTCAGTGTTTTATATTCATGTGTTCTATATGGTATTTACTGATTCTCCACTGTGCTCTAGGCATTGTAATGTACATTAGAAATCACAAGTAAAAGGTAGAAAATATACTTTTTGTTTTTTATTAAGTCTTTTGTACGTAGATCATGAATACATTTATGCCATTTTCAATGTGTTGATTATTTGTACAAATTGGAGTGCTTACATCATACTAATCAACATAGCTTATACCGCATTTACCCAATTATAGCATTAGGACATTAGTGTTCTACACATGATAGATCCAACTTGTACTTGCAATGTGCTCCATAGGTGTGGTCCCCCTACTATCCCTCCCACCTCCTCCCCTCCCCGTCTCTCCTTCATCCTAGGCTAAAGTTGTGTTTCATTTTTAAGATGCAAGTGTGAGTTATTATAAATTGGTTTCACAGTAGTACTGAGTACATTGGACACTTTTTTTTCCATTCCTGAGATACTTTACTAAGAAGAATATTTTCTAGCTCCATTCATGTAAACATAAAAGAGGTAAAGTCTCCATTTTTTTTACTGCTGCATAGTATTCCATGGTATACATATACCACAATATGAATTGAACTGCAATGAACAATCTGGTGCAAATATCTTTATTGCCAAATGATTTTTGGTCCTTTGGGTATACACCTAGAAGAGGAATTGCAGGATCAAATGGCAGGTCTACATTTAGATCCCTGAGTAGAAGTTTGATCTTGTGATCCATCTTCTTTGATGCTCCATTTAACGTGTTTTGGCTATAATGTTTACTTGTATTTCATATTACTACTGATGAATTTGTGTAAGAATTATTTTGTAATATTTACCATTATGCTCTTTATTTATACCTTTAAAATATAATTTATTATACTGTAGTTTCACAGTTTTTATTTTAATTTTTTGCAGTGTTATTTGTATTAATTTTGTTAGCACTTTGTAAGTTATTTTCTAGGATGCATAACTTTTCCCAAAAGCACAACAACTTTGAGTTTATCATAGGCTGGATTTAAATGATTAGCCTAAAAAAAGTGTCTATATCCTTTGTCATATCAAGCTTCAGTGTAAATGCTTGATAAATTGTTCTTAATATAAAAGTTTCTTTACTTTGTATTTAGAAATGAAACAATTTTCGATACTTTCCAAACTGTTTAAGAAAATTTGGACATAAAATAGCACTTTAATAATGTATAACTGTTCATATACCACATTATCACCCAATTGAATCCCTTTCAACTTAAATTTGGGTCCTTGCCAAAAAAAAAAAAAAAAAAAACCTCGTGGATAAAAAGCAGGCTACGTTTGATTTTAAAATGTAGCTCTGAATTTAGAGCTCAGAACAATGGATCCCTTTTTCAGAGATGTCATAGCTAGAATCTTTTATACATGAATATTATATAAAACATTACTCTAATATTGATGTATATAGGCATATGTAATTGGAATTTTGGAACTATTATACACACATAACATTGCAAAATCTTAAAATAATCAAAATTATATGTCTACATCATAAGAAATTATATTTTTAAAAGCATAAACAATCTATAATTTCTGAATAGAGTATATTACAGTGCTGTACACCATAAACTGATTCCATACTGTAGTCTAAAATGCTAGAGGAAAGGAAAGGTAAAGGTAAACAAAACGAATTCTACCCTTGTGATATTTTTTATCTCAGAACTACATCCTAAATATAAGTGCCATTAAAAAAGTATAAAGTGCTTAGATATTTGTGTTAGTGTGTTTTGCATTGTTGTATATTATGAAGTATGACTAGATAATTAATAAAGGAAAAAACTTCATTTGACTTATGGTACTGCAGGCTATACAAGAAGCATCGTGCCAGCTTCTGCGTCTGGTGACTGCTTCCGGGGCCCTCCAATCAAGGTGGAAAGTGAAGGGGGGAGCAGGCACATACATATGGTGAAAGCAGAAGCAGGAGATAAGAGGAGAGGCCAGGCTCCTTTAAACAACCAGGTCTCCTGTGAACAAATAAGAGGACTTATTATCAGGGGAGGACAATAACCCATTCATGAGAGATCCACCCCCATGACCCAAACATTTCCCACCAGGCTCAGTGTCCAACACTGGGGATCAAATTTCAGTGTGAGATTTGGAGGGGCCAAACCTTATCAGTATTCAGCCAAGGGAGCAATCATATCAGTTTAATGCATCAAGACCAGCTTTATAAAGTACTTGGAATTTCTGAGTGAATCTTGAAGAATAAATAAAATGTGAAGGGGACAGATGAGTGGAAAGGGAAAAAATTCAAAGCCAATAGGAGCACATGAGTGTTTATGGGTAACTTTACAGATGAGTAAATAATGAATTTGGCTAGACCTAAAAATGGTGGAGGAAAAACGGTAATGAATTAGAAAGGGAGCTGAAGTCACGCTATACAGTAGTGTTTCCTCAATGACTTATGCCCTCTTTTTTCTTGCTATTTAAAAATCATTAATTGAGTAAACACAAAAATGTAAAGTCGCCATCTCTTTTTTATAGCTGAATGGTATTCTGTGGTATACATATACCACAGTTTATTAACAAATTGTTTTTCATGGGTTGATAGGCACTTGGGTTGTTTCCACATCTTTACATGTTTTATACTTACCCGGATGTAGTTAAAGAGCATTCTTAGTAAAATATCTCAAGAATGGAAAAACAAACATCTTGTGTACTCAATATCAATTTGAAACTAACAGATGAACTATTTCAGGCCCACATGAAAGGAAAAACACAATTAGATTCAAGAAGGGGGGGGAGGAGGAGAAAGGACTCAGTAAGCTCCTACCCAATAGATAAAACACAGCATAGGAGTATATGGCATACCTCCTGGGTGAAGGACTCAAATACAACTTGGACTTTTCCTTGGTTGCTATTTCCACTGACATGACTGAGTTTCCATTTGAATATTAACTCTTTATCTGTACCTCACCTAGTTTTACCGTTCCTTCTTGTAATTCTTCCTTTTTGTAATTTTTTTAGGAAACAGGGTGTCACTCTGTCACTCACGTTGGAATGCAGTGGCATCATTATAGTTCATTCCAACCTCAAACTCCTGGGCTCAAGCAGTCTTCTCACTCTTCTTTATATCTTCTCTTACTGATGTAAGCACTTAATTATGGAACCAGAAGTAAACTATACCTACAGTTAAATACTACAGGCAAAAAGTAAAAACCAAAAGGAACTTTGGAGCTTATTTAGTATTTACTTTTCTTTAGTTCTTTCTTGAAGAACTTGAGGACCAGAAAGTTCAGCTATTCAGTTAAAAAGTATAGATACAAAACTTTATGAACACATTGTTTTCTGTAAGGTGATATTATATGAGAAATTGTTAAAGAAATAATTGGTTCTCAATCAAAGAAGCTCATGTAATTTTTCCCCTTAAGATTAGATGAGTGTGGGGCCGCGCCTGTGGCTCAGTTGGTAAGGCGCTGGCCCCAGCTGAATTGCAACCAAAAAATAGCTGGGTGTTGTGGTGGGCGCCTGTAGTCCCAGCTACTCGGGAGGCTGAGGCAAGAGAATCGCTTAAGCCCAGGAGTTGGAGGTTGCTGTGAGCTGTGTGATGCCATGGCACTCTACCAAGTGCCATAAAGTGAGACTCTGTCTCTACAAAAAAAAAAAAAAAAAGATTAGATGAGTGTGGCGTGGCGCCCATATCACAGTGGTTATGGCACTGGCCACATGAACCAGGGGTGGCGGGTTTGAACCTGGCCTGGGCCAGCTAAACAACTGCAACAAAAAAATAGCCAGGTGTTGTGGTGGGCGCCTGTACTCCCAGCTACTTGGGAGGCTGAGGCAAGAGAATCACTTAAGTCCAAGAGTTTGAGGTTGCTGTGAGCTGTAACACCAGAGCACTCCACAGAGGGTGACATAGTAAGACTCTGTCTCAAAAAAAAAAAAAAGATTAGATGAGTGTTGCATCTTATAAAAAAGTGATTTTATTGATACATGTCTGTGTTAATACACAATTATATTACATATATTATGTATTTGTATATTATATATATAATCATGACTATACAATTATATATAATGGATAACTAAGGATAAAAACTATAATATAAGTGTACAAATACTACGTACATCTATCCACACAAATTATTTATATCCTAAATTTGTTTATAGTAAAATAAGTCATTAATGTTAGTCATCTGATAAGGGCCTTCAATCTTTGTGAATACTAAGAATTATAAACTATTTTTAGGAGTACTCTCAAATTTAATACCACTTTTCTAAATAAATGTAGATAACATTTATGCAGGGCTTATTATAAGCTGCATTATATAATCCCACTTAACCATCAAATCATAGGCATTTAAAATTATTGTGAGAAAAATGTCAAGATGGTTTTAGAAACTTTATTATAGTATAATTTTTAAAGCTTCTTTAAATACTTGTGAAATGATTTTTTATGGTGCAATAGTGTGGAGATAAGCCACTGAGTTATACCACAACATACCACTAAATGCTCTGGAACACTCTTGAAGATACATTGAACTGATAAGGAGGACATACTAAAGAGTTTCATAGATGATCCTTACTGTGTGGATCAGGCTTTTAGACCCAGCATCAGAAGGTACAATTCTAAAATTCTAAAACTAGAACTTTCTTCACAAGAACAAAAAATCATAAAGTTGCTTTGCCAAAACAAGTGTAATAGTGATAGACATAAAATTAGAAATGATTGTCCTCATTCCCCGTAATTATTATTTAGCATTACTTTATTCTTTCCATTTGGTAGTTTTTCTAATCATTACTTGGTCTGTGTGTATCTCGTGTAATTCAGTGATTTTAGTCTCCTACACTATCCATGAAGACTCACCATATGATCTTTATTTATTCCTAAACATTCAAGGGTGAAATGAAGTCAGACTATCTTGTGAAAAATTAGGAAGTGCCATGAAAAACAGTAATGAACTCAGTCTTTAAGATTTTTTTCCTGTGAAGAAACAATAGCTATAACTCTTTTGGTAGATGCCTCTTAAGAAATGTAGACAGAAGAAAATATGGAGCAGGGTGCATATGTACCAAGAAATAAGCAGAGAAAGAAGAGGCATTAACATTTGGACATATAAGCTATCAAAATATTTTATGGTTCTGAGTTTTTTTAAATTTCAGAATATAGAAGGGATACACATGTTTTTGCTACATGGATTGAGTCAGGGATATAAATATTCACATCACCTTAATAATGTTCATTGTACCCTTTAGGTGGGTTATTATACCTTCTATCTCCCCCATTCCTCCATCCCCCCCTTTTTTAATTTCCGATAACTTTTACTTTCCTCTGTGCAGTTGTGAGCTCATCAGTTCCAGTTTATTAGAGAGTACATGTGGTATTTGTTTTTCCATTCTTGTGATACTTCACTTAGGATAACAGTCTCCAATTCCTTCCAGATTGCTGCAAAAGACATTAATTTATCCTTTTTATGGCTGAGTAGTACTCCATGATCTGCATAAACCATGTTTTGTTAATCCACTCATGAATTGCTAGGCACTTGGGTTAATTCCATATCTTTGCAATTGTGAATTATGCTGCAATAAACATTTGAGTGCAGTTATCTTTTTGATAAAATGACTTCTTTTTCTTTTCTTTTTTTTTTTTTTTTTGTGCTTTTTTTTGGCCGGGGCTGGGTTTGAACCCGCCACCTCCGGCATATGGGACCGGTGCCCTACTCCTTGAGCCACAGGCGCCGCCCTAAAATGACTTCTTTTTCATTGGGTAGATATTCAGTAGTAGAATTGCTGGACTAAGTGGGTAAGTCTACTCTCAGTTCTTTGAGAAATTTCCATACTGTTTCTACAGAGGCTGTATTAATTTGCAGTCCCAACACCAGGGCGTAAAGTGTTTCTTTCTCTCAGCATCTGTGCCAGTATCTTGTTTTTGGAGTGATATCATATATCATTGTGGTTTTAATTTGCATTTCCCTGATGATTAGTGACTATGAGCATTTTTTCTTACAGTTGTTGGCCATTTGTCTGTCTTCTTTTCAAAAACTTCTATTTATGTCTTTTGTCCTCTTTTTTTTTTTCTTGCTGATCGAGTCCTTCATAGATTTTGGATATTAGCCTTCTATTGGATATGTAAAATGCAAAGATTTTCTCTCATTTTTTAGGATGTCCATTTGCTCTATTGATTATTTCCTTAGCTCTATTGAAGTTTTTAATTTAATGAAGTACTATTCATTTATTTTTGTCATTGCTATAATTGCCATTGGGTTCTTAGGAATAAATTCTTTGCCTAGACCTAGATCCATATCTAGAAGAGCTTTTATACATTTTGTTATAGAATTCTTGCGGTTGCATGCCTTAGATGTCAGTCTTTTTATCCATCTTGAATTAGTTTTTGTAAGTGATGAGGGATAGGGGTCCTGCTTCATTCTTTTGCAGTTTTCCTAACAGCGTTTATTGAATAGGGGTTCTTTTCCTCAGTGTATGTTATTGTCAGCTTTGTCAAAGATCAGTTGTTGGTAGATAGACGGTTTTATACCTGAATCCTCTATTCTATTCCATTAGTCTATATCTGAAAGTTTTTGAAATGTTTATGATATAGGTTTCCTGGTTCTAGTATTAGTTTTTATGTTAAATGTACCAGTCTTGAGCTCAGCACCCTGTGGAACTGGACTGCCAACTTGCAAATCTGTTTTTTCAGTTGGTACTGTTAAAGAGGAAATACTTTACTCTTTCTGGCGGGAATAGGCATAAACTTTTAGGAAGAAAAGTAAACCAATGTGTGTAATACAGTTGACCTTAATACAGCTTGAACTACACAGGTGTGTGTGTATATACAGGTTTTTTTTCAACCAAGCATGAATTGAAACTATAGCATTTGCAAGATGTGAAGTGACTATACATACTTGAGTTTGACTTTCTTTAATTAACTAATAAGATTGCTCTTCTCCTTTGGAAAAGATAAGGTGGTCAAGAACTTGAGAGGGGTAATTTTGGAGCTTAGGAGACATTAGGGATAGGCAGGCCTTGATGAGGTAACATATAGTGATACTTCAAATTCCAGAGACACACTAACTAGGCAGAGACCAGGGCAAACTAGAGAGTGTAAACAGTGCTAGTAGTAGGAAGGATACTGTATTAGTTGGGAGAAAGTAGAAAATCTAGTAGATAAGAAACAAAGAAAAACTTCTGCTAAATATGACAACATAACCAGGACAGAAATTCCAGATCTTACAATATTAATGTACTCATTTTTTATAAGGAAAGACAGAGAGAAGAAACAACAACCCCCCAAAAGTGACTAAAATGTCAAACTTTTCTGTCTTTATTTTCCATTTTCATTCTTTCCCTGCTTAAAGTACTTATAAACTGACATTTTGGAGAGTGTTATGAATATAAATTGTTTATATGTAATGTCAATAAACTATTAATTGGTCAGTGTATTTAGGGATACATATTTATTCTGATCCTTAATAAGAGTAAAATTATTTATATCTGTATAGTGTTTTTCAATTTTCAAATCATCATTCTTCATTTAAGAAAATAAAATTACTTAACTATGCTGTCTGTTGGTTCTCTGTATGTATCCAGACAAATGGATATGTAAGCTATATTCTTCACACTGTTTGTATGTATTTTAGACTGTGCTAGAATTATTTTTATGTGAAAAAGCATGTGTACATGTATTTCCTGATACACTTCACATTTTTAGGCAAATGTGTCCGTGCCTATTGAATACTATTGGATTCTTTCTAGGTTCATACATCATCTTTTTGAAAACCTTACGTCCCCTCCCCCAAAGAAATCATTTTAAATGGTTCACAGTTAAACATAAATTTCTATATTTAGGTAGGATTATGTTTATATACCAGCCACCAGTGTCCAGGAAATTCAGTGGTAAAGCTGACACATAGGGAGTTTATAGTCTATTTTGTAGTCTGTGTATTTAGAAAAGGTTTGAAGCTTACTTAGCAAAATTATATAAACATTCAAGCAGAAATTCTTTAGTACAAATGAACTATTTTATTTCATATAATTGTTAAGATAACAGCATGCCACTTTTTAAAGATTAGTCCTCAAGAATATGTAGTAGATTTATTCTTTTAAAAGAAGGATATTTTCAGGAACAGCTTTTATATGTAAATATTTTTGTAATATTTCATATCGGATAGAATTGGTTTGGTGCAATCAGCATGGTTTGATCAGATTTGGAAGAAGTTATAGGCACATTTTTGTAGTGTTTTATCCAGCATTTTATTTTTTTCAGATGGTTGTATTTATGTTCCTTCCAACTAATCAAAATAAAAAACTGAGTTTGCCTGTGCCAAAAAATAGAACTATCATTTTTCACATTCTTTTATTTTCCAGGTTATTTTCAAGTAAGATTGTATTTCTAGGACTTCTGAATTCCTGAGAACTCTCAACTTTGTAGATATAAGGGCCCCGATGAGCATTTCAGGGGAATCTAACTTTTCATGCAGTTATGTTTTGTGTTGTGCATTCCAGATACAGTTAACTTTTTGTGTGCATGTGATTAGTATGGAAAGAAAGAAATGCAGTCTAGTATTATGATTTATAGACTGAATCCTTCATCTACTGAAGACTTGCCAAAATGAAAAAAAAATTCTTTTCCTTTGCATATTAGAAACAGCCACTATTTTTGTTGATCTTTTAAAGTTCTGAATGGGCCTATTTCAAATCATACCAGCATGGGAGCTCAGATTAATAATATACTTATTCAACTAGTGATACTGAGTGAAACCATTGCTCATGTAAGTATGAAGGATAAAATTTCATAAAATCATTTTCAGGTGCATTAGTGCATTTCTGGAAGCTGTACATGATTTTTCTTTTGCATGAAAGAAATCAAGGATTTCTGTTTATTTTATCAGTTACAGGTGGGCTCATAAGTTAATTTAATTGCATTTTGATATCTAAGAACATAAGATATTTTGATTTTTAAAGTAGTAATGTGATTGCTGGATTATTCCCAGAGGTTTTTAACTCTGAGTATATTTATCACTCTGGAGACATTGTGACTCTACCATTTTTACATTATCGAGAACAATTTCTTAATTTTCTTTATTGTTAGTTACAGCAAGCTGCTGAAATTTCTCAGCTTCGAGGAGCAAGGGTAATCTCTGCTGAAGATCTTCTGTTTTTGATGCGCAAAGATAAGGTAATGTAAAACAATTTCATATATTAAAATGCCAGGCCTTATGCTTAATTGAACTTACATGTGGAGTCTTTATATCCTTCTTATATATACAGAGGTGGTCGACATAAGCAACTAGTCCTACTGTACTCATATGTACATGTGGTACAAGTCTGATCTATGAAAATTAGGTCAGCTTACAGGTAGTCAGTGTAGGAATGTCATCCACTATGGAAGTTTTACTGTATTTAATCTGGTATTTGTATGTCTAACTTTGTCATAATTATTTTCCATGAGAGGTAGTTGAAAATATTCTGTAGTGGGCGGCACCTGTGGCTCAGTCGGTAAGGCACTGGCCCCATATACCGAGGGTGGCGGGTTCAAACCCGGCCTCGGCCAAACTGCAACCAAAAAATAGCCGGGCGTTGTGGTGGGCGCCTGTAGTACCAGCTGCTCGGGAGGCTGAGGCAAGAGAATCGCTTAAGCCCAGGAGTTGGAGGTTGCTGTGAGCTGTGTGAGGCCACGGCACTCTACTGAGGGCCATAAAGTGAGACTCTGTCTCTACAAAAAAAAAAAAAAGAAAGAAAATATTCTGTAGTATTCTACGTGTTTTAGTGAATCAATTCTTAGATTATATGAAGATTATAAAAAGGAAAATAAATGAAATGTCTTCACTATCAATAAGGCTATGATCTGGTTTAGGAGGTCTTTATAACTGAGTTAAAGAAGCATTTTAAGGCTCAAGAAATACCAAGGGAGGGTGATTAGATGGAGAAGCTATAGGATTTGGTGAAGTAGAGGTTTCTGCCTAGGGTGAGGCACATACAATCAATCATATATAGAAGGGAACAAATGCAAAGAAACTAAGCCAATGCTGGCTCCGTAATCAAGGCAAATTGTATTTAGTATGATGGCTCTGGAAGTGAATAGGATAGAAGAATTCAGAAAAGCCATGAAGAGTAAGAATTTGTAGGATTTGGTGACTTCATTGTGCTTGGAAAATTAAGGAAAAATAGGCATCAAGTACTATATAAAGATGTGGTACTGTGACAAAGGAGACTTGAAATGCTGTTGGCAGAAATGAGGACCTTGTGCAAAGATTCTTTTTGAAGTCACCTAGGGAATAGAGTTAGCCTATACAGAATATCTCACCAATTTCTTTTTTAATGAAAGAACTAAAGAGGTTAGCACATAAAATAGCTCACCCTGACACTTTCGCCTGCCCTTTGGGGAAATCAAAACTTTAAGTCATATTAAAACTTCAGGAACATAAACCACTTGACAGTGCTCTTCTAATGTTTAGATGGATGCTTAACCAGAGTCTTTTTACTAAGAACATCTGTGATAAGGTAATTCCCAGTTTTCTCATCTTTCTCTTCAAAATGATAATTGTATTTATATGATTGCGTGTTCAAAAAAACTTCTGAGTCACTTGCATAGGTAAAACAAAATGAAGTGAAAGTACTGAATGGAACTACAGCAAAGAGAAAAAAGTGATAGCAAAAAACTATGTATAGGTGTATGTTTTTTCTCTTAATAATTCCAGATTACAATCAAGCAGGGACTTCTTACTACATTTTACATATTCCACAAAGCAACCTTACTTAGTCTCTCATTAATTCCACACAATAAACATGTAAGATAGGTATTACTTTTCTTACTTTGCAAATGGGAAAAAAAAACCACCCTAAAGTTTAAAGGTTATATGATACTAATGGACCTGCTGAGATTTAGTTCTAAGTCTACTCTTTATCTCCGTTTCCCGATACATAAAAAGAAGGTGATTGTGTTTAGATTATAGTGTCAGGGCTATTAAAAATATCAAATGATATGTGTGTAAATGGCTTTGCAAAATGCAGTATGTTTCAGCCATTACTAGAAATTTAAAACCTGAGGTGATAATGCATTCTAAGTATGAGCAGGTAACAAGCAACCAATGATAATGCATTCTAAGTATGAGCATATAACAAGCAAGAAAGTGTTATCGATCACTTTAAAGTTAAGCAGTAGTGTGGTCTAATAAATTTAAAGAAGGCCATCATGAGACCTATCATTCATTAACTTTGAATTTTTTAAAAATACGTTCCTCAGGCCAGGCGTGGTGGCTCACGCCTGTAGTCCCAGCGCTGTGGGAGGCCGAGGCGGGTGAATTGCCTGAGCTCAGAGGTTCAAAACCCATTTGAGCAGTAGTCAGCCCGAGTAAGACCCCGTCTCTACCAACAACATCAAAAAAAAAAAAAAAAAAAAAAAACAGCCAGCACTGCAGGAGAAAGAAGAAAATCAACAAAAAAGGAGTACTTAGAACAAAGAAGAATGAACAAGCACACTGAAATTAAAAATAAAAAATAAAAAAATAAATTAAAAAAAAATACGTTCCTCAGATTATAGATATTCTCCATAAATATAACACATAAATTAACTCTTCCAACGAAAAGAAAAGATTGGCAGAGAATAAAAAACAATAAACAGGATTTTGCTTGGCTTTTTAAAAGTCTTTTTAAATGGAATTTTGTCTTGAATGTATACAAAATTCCATAACAGATAGTAAGCTTGTTATGTAAGATGTGCTTTATATTACAGTCTTTAAAGAGAATTTAAACTTATATAAGACAAAAAACAGTAATTACAGTCATTACTACATAAGGACATTTTAGCCAATGATGGCCCACATATACGAGGGTGGTCCCATAAGATTATATAATAGAGCTAAAAATTTTCCATTGCCTAGGGATGTCCTAGCTATTGCAACATTATAGTCCAATCTGTTACTTGCATGTTTGTGTTGATGCCAGTATAAACAAACCTACTATGCTCCCCATCTTATATAAAAGTCTATTGCATACAATCATTAAATTATGTACAGTACATAATACTTGATAAAGATAATAAATGATATTTCACTGGTATATGTTTTTACTATGCCATACTTCATATTGTTATTTTAGAATGTGCTATAATTATTAACAACAACCACCAAAAAAAGTTGATGATAAATAGCCTCAGGCAGATTATGAGTTATTCCAGAAAAGGCATTGTCATCATAGGAGATGACAGCTTTGTGTGTGTTATTCCCCTGAAGATCTTCCAATGGGAAGAGATATGGAAATGGAAGACAGTAGACAGTAATATTGTTGATCCTAACCCTGTGTAGGCCTAGGCCTAATGTGTTTGTGTCTTAGTTTTTAACAGAAAAGTTAAACATTTAAACAAATTAAAACTAGAAAAAAGTTTATAGAATATAAATAAAATATTTATGTATAGCTATATAAGATATTTGCATTTTAAGCTAAGTATTGCAATAAAAAGTTTTAAAATACGAAATTTACAAAAAGTTACAATAAGCTATGGTAAATTTATTCTTGAAGAAATTTTTAAAATAAATTTAATGTAGGATAAGGTATCCAACATTTATAAAGTTTACAGTAGTGTACAGTTACGTCCTAGGCATTCACATTCACTCCCCATTCATTTAACTGACTCCCCCAGAGCAACTTTGAGTCCTGCAAGTTGCATTTATGCTAAGTGCCTTAGGTGTACCATTTTTTATTTTTATACTATATTTGTGCTGTACCTTTTCTGTGTTTGAATATATTTAGATACACATATACTTACCTTTATGTTACACTTGCCTATAGTATTCAGGTCAGTAACATGCTGTATAGGTTTGTAGCATAGGAGCGATAAGCTATACCGTATAAGCCTAGGTATGTTGTAGTGTATACCTTTTAGGTTTGTGTAAGTGTAGTCTATGGTATTTGCACAATGACAAATTGCCTAATGATGCATTTCTCAGAATTGTCCCCATCATTAAGTGATACATGACTGTATTGTTATTATAGAGCACCTGGATGCTTATAAATGAAGTACATTAAAAAATAATTTGTGTTTTAGCTTTTTTATTTAATATGATGACTGTTTTTATTTAATAGTTGTATATTAAGGATTGCTATATTTCCCCCAGTGATCCTGGGGTACAAGTTTATTAAAGTTAATTATCACAGTGGTCTTTAATAAGTAAAGAAATTTATGTGTATATATTTTCTTGTTTACTTATTTTATATTTTTAACAGAAAAAACTTAGAAGATTGCTAAAATACATGTTTATCCGAGACTACAAGTCCAAGATTGTCAAAGGCATAGATGAGGATGATCTCCTAGAAGGTAACCAAAACAAAACATAAAACTAAAAACAATAGCTTATGACACATATATGATGGATGACACATTTATTATGCAATGTCAATGTTGATATTCCCATTAGAACAGAACAAATGTACCTTTAAAAAATATATAGCCTGAAAAATATCCAAATATGTATTTACTGAGTAGTTTAATTTTGTGATTTTCTGTGTGTATGACTTATTAGGAATCTGGTTATTTTGGTTCTTTATTTTAATGTTTACTGCTTTATGTCAATGACTATCATGAAAGTAAGAAAATTGTTCTGATTCATAATAATTAATCATTGATTTTAGCAAGCATACTTTTTCTGTGATGGATTTAGGGAGCCAGAACTATATAATATGTTTTTGAAACTGACATGTGGGTTTTGATCAACTTGTCATAAAAGGTATTTGATATTTTTTTATGTTAAATCATATCATTCTGGTGTGTTGTTTCTGTGTTCTTTGACTAATAAAAAGCATAACACAGAACTGAAATTTGTACTTATTTGATCTATCAACTCAATTCTCTAATTGAGAATATTTAGGGGGGAGGATGGGCGGAGGGAGGGCGATTGGTAGGATTACACCTGCGGTGCATCTTACAAGGGTACCTGTGAAACTTAGTAAATGTAGAATATAAATGTCTTAACACAATAACTAAGAAAATGCCAGGAAGGCTATGTTAACCAGTGTGATGAAAATGTGTCAAACGGTCTATAGAACCAGTATATGGTGCCCCATGATCGCATTAATGTACACAGCTATGATTTAATAATAATAAAAAAACAAAAAATAGAATATTTAAAAAAATATTAATACTGCAGAAACAGTGCTAAGCCAAAAATAGTAAGTACTAAATAATACTGAATCAAAATAAATATATTGTGTTTTTAAAAATAACTCATATATTTTATGTTGATTGCAATCATTATATACTGGCATTCATTGCTAATTGATACATCTATAAATTAAGCAACGAAATTCTACCGGAGTGAAGAAAATTCCAGAAAACTAGAGTTAACAAACTGAAAGAAAACTAGTTACTTTCATTTACTGGCAACGAGTGGAATGAAATAGCCTTGCTAAATGCTGGTCAAAGATATTGTACAGCGTTACCTATTTAATATTTCTGCAATTCTCATAGAATTTATTTTCTGGAAGATAGTTCTGCCAATTAATTTAAATGTTTCTTTCTATGAAGAATATAATCTTAGAACAACCCAGTTCTCTGCTTTCTTTTAGTGTGACTTTGAGGGTCAGTTTTCACATGTAACAGAGAAATTATACCATTTAATATGTAGTGTTGTTTGCCGAGTTCAACGCAATCTATGGATACATGCCTGCCACTGAATAAATGATGGCAGTTAGTAGTAAGACTAATATTCAGTTTCGCTAATATAACCATATTAATTTGATGCCCTCTGTTTTATTTTACATCTTCACTATTTATTTTCATGTATATGTCTTATTTTTGTGTATCTTATTAAAAAAAAACTAAGACTTAAAAACAGTTGATACAAATTATAAGGTGAAATACTCAGGTAAAGTATATTCAATCCCGAGGTGGGATTTTAGGAATGACTCTGTGAGGAAACTGGCAGACTCTCTTCCCATTAAAACATGTTTAACTAATGAAAGTTTTTATTTTATTTATTTATTTTTGAGACAGAGTCTCACTTTGTCACCCTGGGTAGAGTGCTATGGCATCATAGCTCATAGCAACCTCAAACTCTTGGGCACAAGTAATCCTTTTGCCTCAGCCTCCCAAGTAGCTGGGACCTCAAGTGTGTGCCACAACACCCAGCTATTTTTAGAGATAGGGTCTGGCACCTGGTCAGGCTGATCTAGAGCTCCTGAGCTCAGGTGATCCACCCACCTTGGCCTCCCAAAGTGCTGGGATTACAAGTGTGAGCCACCTAAATGGCCCCTAATGAAAGTTTTTAAAAATATTCATTTAACTTTCTAGAAATTATCCTAAACATGTAACTACAAGTAGACAAACATGTATTCAAGAAAATCTCTTAAATTCTGTTAAGAACAATTGAAATCTGAGCATTAAGTTATGCCCTGCTCCCATGACCCCTGTGTACCACTCCTACTCTGATACCTTACCCATTGTGACAGAAGCTCTATTCTGAGTTAGTCTAGCCAAGGACATTGGGCTCTTGCTCCTCCAGCTCCTAATCTAGGGCAATAATTTTACCCTGAGTGGGCCAAGAAGTTGGCATCTGTCATCTCTTCCAGCTGTTTTACAAAAGCTCTTTTCTAGGCAGGCACAGGGGCTTCCTTTTTTTCAGTCATCCTCTACTCAAAAGGTAAAAACTCTGCCTCAGACATGGCAGGCTGAGTCTACTGGACCCTGATTTCACCACCCTAGCTCACTTACAGGGAGTGAAGCTCCACATCAGAGTGGACAAGCCTAGAAGACTAGGGACTACTATCCCTTCCTTGCTCCCTACTCTTAGATCCCGAGGAGTTTTTCTAGAAGAGGCTGATTGCTGTTCCAACCCCCAGTTCTAATATAGTGGTGCAAGGTTCAGCTCAGAGAGAGTCAAACCTTCACAACAGAGAGCTCTGTAGCATTCCTAAGGAGACTGATACAAAGCTTGAAGGCTGGCAACATTTTGACTGTTTAAAAGGCCAGATATTATTTAGATTAGCTTGTAGAATAATTTATTCCCAATGGTATTAGTAAAAACAGAAGAATAGTCCAGCTCAGTGACTATGCCGAATCTTAGTGGCTGGCATCAGTGACTCATGCCAGCCTCTGGGAGGCTGAGACAGGAAGATTGCTTGAGGCCAGGAGTTCAAGACCAGTCTGAGCTACATAGAGAGAACCCATCTCTATGCCCCCCCCCAAGTAGAAAAATTAGTCAGGTGTGGTGGTACAGACCTGTAGTGGCAGCTACATTAGAGGCTGAAGGAGTATCCCTTGAACCCAAGAGTTTGAGGTTGCAGTGAACTATACATCATTGGAATCTAGCTAGGGCAACAGATTGAGACCCTAACTAAAAGAAAGAAAAAAATTTTTTTAATTAAAAACAGCAGTTCAAACAGCTAACAATAACTGGAGGCTATCAGTTATATGTGATACCATCAAGTCAGAATATTCAGAAACTTAAATAAGAATATCAGTGAAAGTAACAAAGACAACCTGACTAACCTGTCTAAAACCATAGTCATCCTTTGCTTTTGGAGGAATTTGTTTGCATACACAAGGCTGCACACTGTAAGGGAACAGACTTTCTTGTACAAGTTCATCCACATCACATCACTAAACAAATAAGCCCCAGGAAGGGGAGGGAATTATCTGGAGTGGCTGCAATTTATTATCTAAAAGGTCAATTTTCAATAACAGTAATAAAAAATACTAGATATTCCAAGTAATATCTAAGTGTGATTCATAAAAATAAAAAAAGCAGGCAACAGAAACTGCCTTTTGGGGGCCCAAATGTTGGACTTAGCAGACAAAAATTTCTAAGCAGCTATTGTAAATATATTCAGATAACTAAAGAAAACCATGTTTAAAAACAAAAGAAAGACTTCTAATTCTTTCTGATTAAGTCTGGGGAGGTAGTGTGATTCCATATATTGTTCCATTTCATCCACATTTTCAAATTTCTGGGCGTAGAGTTTTTTGTATTAATCAGTGATGAGATTAATCAGTGATCTTTTGTATTTCTGTGATACCTGTTATTTCCTGGTATTTGTTTCTTATTGAGGTTATTAGAGATCCTACTTTTCTGTTTTTACTTAAACTGACCAAAGATATATCAATTTTATTAATCTTTTCAAGGAATTGACTTTTTGTTTTGCTAATCTTCTGAATAGTTCTTTTATTCCCAATTTATTTAATTCTGGTCTAATTTTGGTTATTTCTTCTGCTAGGTTTGGCAATGGATTGCTCTTCTTTTTTTAGTTCCTTCAGATAGTTATTAGATTGTTCATTTGTACTCTTTCTGTTTTTTTGATAGGGGCATTTAATGTGATAAATTTCCCCCTTAAGACTGCCTTTGCAGTATTTCACAGGTTTTGATAGCTTTTGGCTGCAGTGTCATTTTGCTCTTTGAATCTAATGGTTTCTTTCTTTGTCTCCTCCTTGTCCCAGCTGCCACTCAGCATAGGTTTTTTTAGTTTCCACAACTTTATGTGGAGATAAAGATTTTTGTTAGTGTTGAGTTCTACTTTTATTCCATTATAGTCTGAAAAGATTTAAGGTATAAATTTTTCTAAGTTTGTTGAGATTTGATTTATGTCCTAAGATATGCTCATTTTTGGAAAATAATCCATGAGCTGATGAAAAAAAGGTATACTCAGTATTATTGGGGTGTAATGTTATGTATATGTGTGTTAAGCTCATTTGTTCTAATATGTGTTTAAGTCTATCACTTCTTTGTTTAGTTTGTGCTTGGAGGATCTGTGCAGTTATGTCAGTGGGGGGTGGGGCGGGTTGAAGTCCCTAGTTATTATAGTATTATAGGATGTTATATTTTTCAACTGATTAGGGTTCATTTTATATATCTGGGAGCATTTAAGTTGGATGCACAGATATTTAAGATTGAAATGTCTTCTCCTTGTATTGTTCCATTAACCAGCATATAGTATCCACCTTTGACTTTCTTTACTTTTGTTGGTTTGAAGTCCATTGTATCTGTAAATGCGATGGCAATTCCTGCTTTTTTCTGATTTCAATTTGCCTGAAATAGGATTTTCCCATCCTTTACCCTGAGTCTCCTTTTGTTCTTTGAAGTTGAGTATGTTTTCTGAAGACTTAATATACTTGGCTTGCATCTTTTTATCCAGTTAGCCAGCCTGTGCCTCCAGTGAGGAATTCAAGCCATTCACCTTTCTTGAGAGCATTAATAACTATGGTGCAGTTATGTTGGTTTCATTTTATGGAAGTCTGTTGCTTAGTTTTATCACTTGGACCATTATAGAAGCTAGGCTTTGTCCTCTACTTTCTGGGTGTCTTTTCTTTGCTGGTGGTCTATTGTGCTGTTCAGTGTATAGACCAGGTCTGAATATTTCCTGCAGAGCTGGTCTTATATTGGCAAATATCCCCAATGTTTGCTTGCCACTACAAGATTGATTTCTCCATTAAATATGAAACTTAAGTTTAGCAGGGTACAGAATCCTGGGCTAAAAGCTGCTTTAAGAATGTTAAAGATAGGTGATACCTCTCCTGGCTTGTAAAGTTTTCTTTGAAATTTCCACTGTCACCCTAATGTTTTTCCCCCTGTAGTTAAGAAGTTGCTTATACCTGGCTGCTTGAAAATTTTCTCTTTCATTTTGACTTTGGCTAAGATAATTAGTTTGAACTGAGTCATCCTAGAGTCCTGTAACTATCTAGTAATCATATTTCTAGGTCTCTCGCAATGCTTGAGAAATTCTCCATAATGATGTCTTGAAGTAAAGCTTCTATGCTTTTAGGACTCTTCTTCTCCTTCAGGGATCTCTATAATTCGTATGTGTGTGGGGTTTGTGTAGTCTCATATCTCTCTAAGAGATTGCCCTGCTTTTGCTCTCTTGTTTTCTGCTTCTTTGAATGATTTAGTTCAAGTGTCTTGTCTTCAAGTTCTGAGATTCTTTCTCCTCCATGTTCTACTCTGTTGCTGAGATTCTCTACTGTGTTTTCAAACTCCTTAAATGCTTCTTTCAATTCCGTAAGCTCTGCTATAGCCTTTCTAATTATGTTCACATCCTTGGTGACTGTTTTAAATTCATTGATTTTTTTCTTTCTTTCTTTTTTTTTTTTATTTTGAGACTAAGTCTCACTTTGTCACCCTTGGTAGAGTGCCATGGCCTCATAGCTCCCAGCAACCTCAAACTCTTGGGCTTAAGTGATCCTCTTCCCTCAGTTTTTCATTTTTAGTAAAGATGGGGCCTCATTCTTGCTCAGGCTGGTCTCAAACTTCTGAGCGCAAGTGATCCACCCAACCTTAGCCTTCCACAGTGCTAGGATTATAGGCGTGAGCCACCTTGCCCAGCCAAATTTCATTAATTTTTTGAGACAGTTTTTGGACAACTTTTTTGAACAGTACAATATCAAGCACTGAAATTGCAATAACAATAAAAAATTCTTCCAAAAATAGTTCCTAGACCAGCCAGTTTCACACAAGAATTCTACAAAACCTTCAAAAAAGAGCTTTTTACCTGTATTGCACAACCTATTCCAAAAGATGGAGAATGAAGGAATCTTTCCCAACTACTTTTATGAAACAAATGTCACACTGATACCAAAACCAGGAAAGGAGCCCAGTAGAAAAGAACATTACAGATCAATATCATTAATAAATGTTGGTGCAAAATTACTCAATAAAATCCTAGCAAATAGAATGCAGCCACATATTTAAAAAGTATACATCATGATCAAGTGGACTTTATTCCAGAGATGTCATGCTGGTTCAACATATGTAAATGCATGAATGTAATTCACCAAATAAATAGACACAAAAACATTGACCGTTTGATCCTCTTAACAGATTCAGAAGAAGCAGTTGATAAAATTTAGCACCTTTTTTCTTAAGAACACTTAAGAAAATAGGCATAGATGGGACATTTATTAAGCTGATAGATGCCATCTATGACAAACCCATAGCCAACATACTACTGAATAAAGTAAAACTGAAGCATTTTCATTTAGAGCTGGAACCAAACAAGGATATTCACTATTGCCACTACTATTTAACATAATGCTGAAAGTCCTAGCCAGTGAAATCAGGAGAAAAATTTCAAGGATAGGATATCAAGATTAGGTAAACATTTTTAACTCAGATGACAACAGGATGAAAAGGAGCCCTTTAAATTGGGGGTCGGGGAGGGGGGAGAAACCCAACCCAGTTGATGGTTAAGGCTAAAATAAGGATAAAAATGAGCATTTAATTGAAAGGTTTATTCAGATAGCTGACAAACATAGGAGAAAAGTGTTTAAATTCATTGATAACTAGAGAAATTAAATATTTCAATCACAGTGTTATAACTTTATGCTCATTAGCCTTTTACCATGAGAAAAAAGGAATTCCTTATTGCTATTAGAAATATGAAGAGTTAATGCATTGGAAAACAATTTGTTAATGTCTATTAAAATTTAAAATGTTTGTACCCTTTAACTCAGTAGTTCCACTCTTATTAATACATGCCATAAAAATAAAGCCACCCATATAGAACACCATTTAAATGGATGTCTATTGCCAGTATTTCTGCCAGTGGCAAACCTGGCACAAATTATGTTTCTGTCAACAGCGTATTGGTTGAAAAGGCTGTGTAGTAAAATACTATGCAGCTCTTCTAAAGGAATCAGGCTTATGGAGCAATTTCTTCTGTCTCCATCAACTAAGAAAAGTGAAGGGCAAAGAAAAACAAGAATATTATGAGAAAAACCCTTTTTTAAAAAGTAAATATAAATAAAACATCTCCATACATGAATGTATTTATGTGGATACATAAACATGAGGAAGTATATGGTGATGCATATTGGGTGGTTAATATGAATTATGTCTTCAGTTGGAGTTTGGCTGACAATATAAAAAGGAAGATGAGGGGCAGGAAATCAAGCAGAAATGGTATATAGGATGTTACTTTAATGTGTTTTAATTGTATTTATGGATATTCATAAAAACTTTTTAAAATAAATTATCTAAATCTAAGAGAACAGTATAAATTCTTATATCTATTTAGGTATTTATGTGCTTATAGGTACATTTTTCTACAGACTTACCTTAAGTTGTCAAATTGTGAAAGAAATATAATCAGATATCTTTTTAAGTTTTCAAGTGCTTTTTAAATTTTCCTTGGTGTTATTTTTCTTCTATTCTTGGCGCATAAAAGTTTTTGCCTGTTTATCTTCCTTTTGTTATTAGATAATACTTCACCCTGTCTTATTTAATGCTTTTGGTCTTTATCAATATTTTCTAGCATTAATGTTATCAGTTCTGCTTTCTTTACTTGCATATTCTCACTCCTTATTTTTTTCTATTGTCATTTCATTTCAGATTTGTATATTATAAATACTATATAACAGAATTCTTTTTCCAAATCTGAAAGTGTACTTCCTTTTTCTTTGAGACAGGGGCTCACTCTGTTGCCTGGTCTAGAGGGCAGCGGTGTTATCATAGTTTACTGTAACTTTAAACTCCCAGGCTCGAGTGTTCCTCCCACCTTAGCCTCTCAAGTAGCTAAGACTATACACACACATTATTATGCCTAGCTAATTTTTCTTTCTTTCTTTTTTTTTTTTAATAGAAATATGGTCTTGCTATTTTGCTCAGGTTGGTTTTGAACATGCACCACCGTGCTTGGCCTATACTTCCTTTTTATAAGAGATTTCAGTCAGCCCTTTCACACTTAGTTTGATCATTGATAATTTGCTTTTATTCTCTTGGTCTAATTTGTGGTATGATCAAATGATTCTACATGACTCACACTTTTATTTGGGGTTTAAGAATTCTTTTAAAGTTTCTTTTGAGAAAATCCTAATTCTGAATTTCATATGTAGGATTTAATAAGTGTAATGATTAATGCTGATGTAAACCTACTAAGAACGTTTCTTTTTTCCTTCTTTTATTTTCATGAAGACAAATTGAGTGGTGGTGGTAATGCAAACAAAAGACAAAAATTTGCTCAGGACTTCCTTAACTCTATTGACCAGACAGGAGAACTTTTGGCAATGTTTGAAGATGACGAAATTGATGAAGTTAAACAAGAAAGAATGGAGGTATTGTACATTCTTCCAATATTACAGAAATAGAACAACCATTAAAGTGCCTATGCTATTTGGTTTTATTTCTGTGTTCTTTAAACATTGTCTGAAATCCCTAAATCAGTGGTTTTATGTCTGATGGCATTAATGTGCAAAGGAGTAAACTCTGGAGGAGGCAAACTATCTTCAGGTTGACTTTGGAAAATGACTTTAGTTTTTTGTTTCTCTGTTTCCTCTTTTGAAAATAAGTAAGTTTCCCTATGCTGAATATGACATTTATTGATTTTATTTTATTCCATAACAGGTAAATATGATTAAATATTTACTTTTTGTTCTAAATCAATTAGTTATCTTTGTAGACAAAGTTAATTCTAAGTGCTTTTCTGTTGATACATAGCATGAAGAATCATTTTTTAGTCTATAGTTGCAGGCTATATGGTTGAAATTGTTAGCTACAAAAGTACAATTATATGTTTTATGTTATATTAACTTAGTGATATGTATTTGGATTTCTTGGATATGTTTTAATAATTAATGTGAAAATTGTATATCTTTTATTTACCTTATCTATACATAAAAAATATTGTTTCTTTAAATACTTCAGAAAAAAATAAAAGTAGCAATTTATTCCATTTAAGTGGAATAAATACTTCTAAGGCAGTATTCTTTTAGTTCATATTACTCCTTAAATTGGGTAGGAGAGGTAATTCCAGAATTCCTAAAGATTGTTCTTAAGTGCTTACTCTATTACAGTCTCCATGCGTGCTAAAAATATAATTATTTCATGTTAAATTTTGGAGGAAGTCCAATAGACATACATGCTTTATAAACTTTAACAACCTTCTTCAAAAACTTAGTGTGTTTAGATCATGAACTGTGATCTAAAGGCAATGTTCTTTTAGGTATCAGTTACCTTAGAAATGTGTGATTATCTTGGTTTGGAGCAACTGCAAATGGTTTTAGTTCAACTTTGCCTTGGGCCAAAAACATGCTAAGTTGTCCAAAGCAGATGATAAACATATATTTCTGATGTCATTATGGCCTAAACAGGATATGATTGTTGAGTGGCATGGTTTCATTTATGTTTCATTACACAGACAACAAATATTGTTTATGCTTTATTTAAAAATATTTTTATGTTAAAAAAGGATTAAGCAAGCTTTTTTAAGGAAGGACTCTGCATAAAACATTAGTAAAATTGAACATGTAACCTTTTAATTTTCATGGGAAAATGTTAGCTAACCAAACCTGTTGCCTGGAAAGGCATTCCACAATCAAGAAGAAGAGAAGAAATCGTGCGTTTTTGAACCTTAAGCTCGTAATAGCAGGCTACTGTAGGCCTGGAAAATCAATGAGTCAGTAAGGTACTAAAGTCAATAAAAGTCTGGATATGCAGGCTAGAAAATGCTTGGGCACTTAAGCAGTCTGTACCTTTTCTCTGTAGTTATATAGTGGTAACCAGAATAATAAAATATGAATAGTTGATAAAAATTGTTATGATGAAATCTTCATCTATGTAGTAAACCTGAGATTGGCAGCTTCTTTAAGCTTTATGTCATAACTAAAACCTTCTCTCTAACCAAGGTAACAAAGAATAGTTTTAATATTTTATGCATCCAAAAACCAGAGTTTAACTGAATAAAAAATGCTGAATTTGTAGATATAACTGAACTATGGACAGTAGAAAGTAGAACCCTTAAGAGAATAGGCCTTGCCTGCTTCTAATTTGACAGGTTATACTTTCAAGAGTAAACCACAACTGTGGCATTCCATATGAAACCACTTTGGACTCACAGACTGCAATCTCTTGCTTTTAAAATACAGTGGAATAATCAGTCCTGGCATCATTCTGTGATTTAATTTTCCTCTAAGCATCACTTATGGTCACAAAAACTTTTGTCTACTACCTTCTCCTCTAGAATGTATGAAAATGGCATAGACCTACCAAGAAAGCTTAATGTTAGTTTTCTTCCTTTCTTTATAATCATAAAAACTCACTTGGGATTCTAGCTCAAAACATTGAGCAAGCATACAAAAAAACAGACAATTCCTTCCTTTTTTCAGCTGATGCATGCATGCTTGGCTTTATGTTTCACTCACATTTATTTCATTACTAAGGATGTATTATTAATTATATAAATTGAAATATAAAAAGTATCTTAAAATGGACATAATCATGACAGTTAACTAAGCCCTACTTATTTATTTTTCTCTGGCACAAGATTCTAACATTTGAGTATACCTATAGTAGAGCTCCATGATTATGATCTCTGAAGAGCCTTCTAAATTGTCAAATAGAGATTAAATAGTGTCAAGAGTTATTTTAGTGTATTTGAGGGACTGGAAAAGAGAAACAAGGAAATAATAAGCATCATAAGACATAAAAATACAATTCCCCTTCAAGGGCCCATGATCCGCATCTACCTCCATCCCAAAATGAAGCAGTTGTGTTTTAGTGTTAATGATTTTTTTTTATTTTATTCTAATTTTTTGAATTCTAATTAATAAATTGTGGTCTGTGCCAATCAAAGGCCAAGACATGGTCACTAAAAGCTGCAAACAGCTTCAGATTTTCTTAACAGTTAGGAACTGTGATCATTCACAGATGAGCTCTGCCTAAGACCACAGCTTTGCTTGTGGAGGACCCTGGGAAGTTTGTGTTTATCATTAATCAAGTAACCTATTCAGTTTCATAAGCTGCCAAATTTTGCAAGTGGTTGTAAACAAGGTATAGTTAGGGGAACTCTACCTTAATACTACTCCTCAAATTGATAAAAGTGAACAAGAGAGCAAGGATTAGAAACCTTTAATCCAGAGAGCAGCTTTTAAACAGATTGAGGTGCAGAAAATCCCTAGTGACTGTCTTGAACTTTTAAGTCAGAGGCTTAATACTGGGATCTAGAGAGGAAGCAGAATAACGTACATAAAATTTAAGGCCTCATAGAAGAAAATTTTAATAAGCTTTAAATTGAATAAGATTCCTGCTAGCCATCTGAATTTGCTTAACTTTAGCCATAGATTATAACACACAAAGTTTCTCATTTTTAAAAGGTACATGTTAAGAGAAATCAGGTATATTGTTCAGTTGTTCCTCAAGTGTGATGTGGTTATGATCCCTGAAGGGGTTGAGTTCTAGGGATAGGTTTTGTAGGTAAGTGGACTGGAAGACTTTGAAAAAATAGGGATGGTGAATGGCTATATCAGTTGTCATCTTCTCTTACTTTGCAATTGTCTTTCTACTATCCCCGTTTCTACCTATTGTGATTTTTTTTTTTTTTAAGACAGAGTCTCTCTGTGTCACCTGAACTGTAGTACAGCTTCCAGAGTAGCTGAGACCATAAGCGGGCAGGTGCTACCTCATTTAGCTAATTTATTCTGTTTCTCGTAGAGACAGGGTCACTACCTCTGGTCTTGGCTCAGGCTGGTCTTGAACTCTTGAGCAAAGGAAGGAAAATAAAATACCTAAGAGTCCAAAAATATCTTAGATAAGATTTAACAACAACACCACAAAAAAAGGCTAATCCTAGTAAGACAAGCATTTATAAATACCAGAAAAGTTTAAAAGGTTGAGTTAAAAACTGAAACTCAGAGACAGTAATAATTTCAGCGTGTATAGGATTTTTTTTTTTTTTGAAAGTCTCACTTGTCACCCTTGGTAGAGTGCTGTGCTGTCATAGCTCACAGCAACCTCGAAGCAATTTTCTTTCAGCCTCCCCAGTAGCTGGGCCTACAGGCGCCCACCACAACACCCAACTATTTTTAGAGGCGAGGTCTCTCTGGCTCAGGCTCGTCTGGAACTTATAAGCTCAGCAATCAACCCACCTCGGCTTCTGAGAGTGCTAGATTATAGGCGAGAGCCCAGCCCCTTCAGTGTGCCCAGCCCCTTCAGTGTGTATAGGATTAAGAAATGAAAATAGAATTATATATTGGAAGGATACATATAGTTTGTACATATACATAATATATACCAACATGTATATGTATTTAAATTTGTATGTATATGTACATATGCATCACATTTACATATACATATACACTATGCCCATAGATGCATATACAACATAGGAAAAGAAATTTAATTTTGCTAGATTTTTTTTGTGGGGGAGAAACAGAGTCTTACTTTGTCATGCTTGGTAGAGTGCAATGGCGTCATAGCTCACCGCAACCTCAAGCTCCTGGGCTCAAGTGATTCTCTTGCCTCAGCCACCCAAGTAGCTGGGACTACAGGTGTCCACCACAGTGCCCAGCTATTGTCTTGCTCTAGCTCTAGCTTGTCTCGAACCTGTGCATAATTTTAGTAGATTTTTTTAAAAGCTGAAAGGACAGAGGTAGACAAGACATACAAATGCTAGTGGTACAATATTAGTTTCAGAGAAAAAAGAATTTAAGGAGAAAAGCTTTAAAAAGGAATAAAAGCATGAATTCTATGTTACTAAAAGATACTGCTTCTAATGAAAATGTAGTAGATACAAATGTTACATCATCAAATTCCAGAGCACTGAAACATAACAAGCAAAAACTTCTACCCTGTTTCCCTGAAAATAAGACATCCTCCGAAAATAAGACCTACTTTCAGGAAAGATAAGACGTCCCCTGAAAATAAGACCTAGCGCATCTTTGGGAGCACACCTTAAAATAAGACACTGTCTTATTTTCAGGGAAACAGGGTAGTAGTGTAGGGAGAGGTCATAGAAATTCATTTATTGTGGAAACGAGAGCACCATTCTCAATCCTCAGTATATTGGTTTAGGAGAAAAAAGATTTTAATTCAAATCTAAGTTTATCTACTAGAAGCATATATAATATTTTATAAACAAGCAGCAGTTTTACAGTCTTATCTTGGTAATTCCAAGGATACCACAGGACTCTTGAAGGAAGCAGGGAGAGGTTTAGTGGGACTCTATCCTTCAAGTTACCTTGACTCCTGCTTCTACCAGCATTTCTTCACTTTTATGTATTGTCTCTACATATCATCAATGAAGGCATTTCACTGTATTTTAAAGATTTTTAAAAATAATTTTTACTTCAAATGTTAGAGGGTACAGGTGTTCTTGTTACGTGGATGAACTGTCTAACGCTGAAGTCATGGCCTTTATTGTGGGTCTGTCACAAGAATTGTGTGCATTGTACCCAGTAGGTAAGTTTTTAATTGAAAACTATTACCAAACACCATTATTCAACTGTCCATGAGGAATGTGTCTCTCTCACACATACACACACACAGTCAACAAATTCCAAAAATGCAAAATTTTATGGGGCATATTGCCTTACCATAGTAGAAAATAATTAAACCTAGAAAGTAAAAGAGAAGTTAAGCAAAACCCTGAAAGAAAGTTAAAAAGGAGAAAAAAATCATAGTGGCAACTAATGAACCAACAACAAAGAAACTAGAAAGAAACCACTGTCATAGACCATTCAGATATAACAGGACAAGAAGAGTTCTTATAAAATTCAGTAAATATGGACAAAGGTTTTTTTTTTTAAAGAGAAGCAACTTTTCAACTTTTAAAGCTTTTATTATGATGTTGGAAAAAATTAAAATAAACTAAATATTCAACTAAAAATTAGAAAATTTACAATAAAAAAGAGACAACATGAAAAATGAAATATATGAAAATATAAAGATAAAAATGAAAATAAAAGAAAACAAATAATTATATTTGTCAACTTAAAAACTTACTAATGATTTAGGATATAACCATATACAAATACAGTTATAGAAAATTATATGACAATTGAGTCTCATTTGTTTTTGTACTACTATATTTGTAAATCTTGATGGATGGATTGTTTCTAAGAAAATATAAATGATTAAGTTTTGCTCAATAGGAAGTGCTCAACCTGGATAAATCAATAACTTTTGAAGAAATGTTAAAAGTTTTAAAAGAGGGCAGTGCCTGTGGCTCAAAGGAGTGGGGCGCCAGCCCTATATACCGGAGGTGGTGGGTTCAAACCCAGCCCCAGCCAAAAACTGCAAAAAAAAAGTTTTAAAAGATTTGTGTCTTCAAAAGTTACTGAGTCCAAACCAGTTTATGGGAGAACTTTTTTAAATATTCCTAAATATTTAAATTAATTGCTATCCAAATAATTTCAGATCATAGAATAAAAGGAAAACTCGTAAATTTTAAAAAGCTGACATAACTTTAAATAGAGCTCTAAAGTAAAAACTATATCATTATATAATACATGTATAATGTCACTTATGAATATAGATACATAATTCTTAAAATATTACCAATTTTAATTTGGCAGTATTGTAATGAGGAATGTACCACAGCTAAGTAGGACTTTTTTCAGGAATTCAAATATGCTTCAGTATTAGAAAATATATTGCGATTATGTAACAAATAACTAGGTAAAAGGACTATAACTATATGACAGTTTTTAATAGATGATGGAAAGACAGTTGACAAAATTCACTTTCTAGCCTTTTAGAAATCCTCAATAAACTAGAAATAGAAAAGCACCCACATATTATGAAAAAGAAAGTCTCACTCAAATGAACAGATATTGTTACAGCTACAAAAATATTGAGTCCATTAAATTCTAGAATGCCCATTCGTACCATTTTTACTTGCCAGTGCAATAAAAAGCATAGCTATTTGCAAGAGACAAAAATTATCATTATGTACAGGTAACATAATTTTTTAATTTGGGTAATCCTTGAACATCAATTCAGAGCTATTATAGCCAATAAAAGTCTTCATTAAGTCAGGTAGATACTTATAAAAATTGGTAGGCTCCCTTACGAGGCAATAATAGTCAATAAGTAAAATTGTGGAGAATGACAGTCTCAATCAAAACAACACCCCAAAATTATTTGGAGATAAACTTTATATTAACAAAAATGTAAGATAATAGATACGTAAGTAATATTTAATAACATACTGAAACATGAGGGCTGTATGAAAAAACACTATGTTCTTGAATACAAAGACTGAATATTGTAAATGTCTCACTTGTTTCAAAAAGTTAATGTATTGGTTTATTATAATTTCAACAAAAATCTCAGCCAGATTTTTTTTAAACTTTGTAAATTGATATTAGACTTGATATGAAATTATAAAAAAGATTAGGATAGCCAAGAAATGTTCATTTAGGAGAGGACAGAGTTCAATTTGTATTACCAGATTATTATAATATTCCATGAAACTACTATAGTCAAAACAGTGTGATACTGGTGTAAAACCTAATAGGCATACCAATGAAAAGAATAAATGACACAATTAAGAGTAGAGAAGAATTTAAGTCACAATATTGGCAGTAAAGATCAATGGGAGAAATATGCCTAGATAGTTGGATATCTAGAAGGAGAAACATAAACAGCTCTTAATGTTATACTTGCATCAAAATATATCCCAGTGAATATTAAAGAATTTGTTGTAAAAGATAAAACCATTTTAAATATAGAAATAAACAGACTAATATCAGTTTGTAGATGTGGAGGAATTTCCTAGGCTTTTGGTTTGAAAATAAGCTTTTTGAGAAACAGTGCTACTCAGGCTGTAACAGATGCAGTGTGTATGGAAGGGAGAGAGTGGTCTATTGTCAAATGATTTTATGAAATGCTAGGTTGGAATTTTTAAGAGTATACTACTCTGCATTGTGAATTTTTCCAGAGAGGAAACAGTCTATTAAAGTCTTCTGAAAAGATATTCAGCGTCTAGTTTAGGAGAAGAAATTATAAAGGAAGTAACTATTAAATTTGATCATATAAAAATATGTGTTTAAAAAAATTAAGAGACAAAAAAATGAAAAGATTACAAAATATCAATATTGTTTATTTACTTTGATCTTATAAAATTAATAAAAACAACATTTCAGTAGAGAATTTGACGAAGCTTGTGAAAAAGAAGAAATAGAAATAACATAACAAAATAATCCGTTTATGGGTAATACAATAATGCCATTTTTGCCTATAAAATAGTTGAGAGTAGGGTGAGATTGGGTATATATTAACTGTGGGTGGCAGTGTAAATTGGTAAAAACCTAAAAGTATTTTAAAATATCAATTAGAAGTATTAAAAGCATTAACACATTTCAACCTAGTAGACCCACATATGGTAATTTCTCTTTAAGATATCAAAAATTTTTATCATATGCATGTTCTTACAGGGTTGTTCATCACAGTGGTTTTTATAACACTGGAAATAGGGCACGAGAACCCTATTTACCCAATATAAGGGAATATATATATCTTCCCACACACATTGTAAGTAAGACTGGAAATAGTACATATCAACATTTTAACAGTGGCTGATGTTACAGGATGAGATTTACAAGTGAATTGAATTTATACTGTTTTAATTTTACATATTTATCATTTCTGTTATGTTTCTCTTAATCATCATTTGATTTCCTTTATTCTGCATTTTCCCTTTCCGTTTTATTCTTTTTTTCCCCCATCAGAAACATTTAATTTATATGACATGCTAAGGACACCCTTTATGAGGCAAATTAAATAGACTCTTTAGATGCTTATGGTTAAGACTGAATATAGAATATAGATAAAGGAGGAATTGAAATTGTTTAGGTGGTCTCCTCAAGGTGTCAAGTAGTATACATAAATAATTCACATTTTTATTCTAATACAAGTAAATGCATGATGTGGAGAAGGACGTATCATTGATTATCTTCTAGGTGTCAAGGAAGGTACCTGTTGTAATATTGAAATACTAGCAATTAGAAACCAGTAAAATGGTAAATTTTAGAAGTTACTAAGTAAGCGGTTGCTTCTGATGCATATTTTTCTTTGTAATTATCCCTTGTATCTAGATGCAAGACAGCTTAAAGAGAAGCTAAAGGGAATAGAATATGCATTTAGAATGAAAAAGGATATCTATGAGTTGTCATACTGAAGGTAGTAGTTTATTTTGCATTCTATTTGAGACATGATTTTATCAAGAAGATTCCAACTCATGAGTATTTTTGTATAAATGCTATAGCATTTATTGGATGCTAGCAATCAATAAATAAATGTCTCTAATATCAACAAAGTAGATGTTGGTTTTTAATCCTTTTAATGTTTTCTGCAGCTATATTTTATTTGAGTTTAGATTCTGAAGCTGCTGTTCCAATTTGCATTATTATAGGTACCTGTACAATATGTATTATAGACTCTCTTCAAAGGTGTAATAATCATGTAAAAGTTGAAAGGAGTTAATAGTTTTGCATGGTGCTTTTGATGGCAGTTAACAAAAAAACCAATACAGCTTGAATTAAACAATCAGAAAAATGTATTAGTTCAGATAATCAGATAAAGAAAGTCCAGAGAGAGATTTGGCTTCAACCAGGGTTTGATATTGAAGTTAATGTGCTTTGGATTTCCAATTCCAATTCCCTGTAATTCTCTTTTTCCTGCTTTTTTATGTTTTGGTTGGCCTTATCTTCAGACAGATTTCTTACATAGGAGCACAGATGGCTATAGAAGTTCCAGGTCCAGACAGAGAGAGAATGCCTTTGTCCAAAGATTTACTCTTAAAAAGATTTCGGTCCCAAGATCTCCCTAAGCCTTGCCAGCAACAATAGCTTGTGGGATGAAATGTCCTGACTAGCTTATCCTAAGTCATACGTTTCATCCCTTAAGTTGAGGGTATAGTCAGCTTCCTGCAGAAGCATGAATCCCTGGAGCTTTAGGAAGGATAGGAAAGGCAGACGGGAAGTTCTTAAGTATAAATGACTTATTTATTTATTTTTTATTTTTTTGAGACAGAGTCTCAAGCTGTCACCCTGGGTAGAGTGCTGTGGTGTCATAACTCACAACAACCTTTAACTCTGGGGCCCAAGTGATCCTCTTGCCTCAGTTTTTCTATTTTTAGTAGAGATGGGATCTCACTTTTGCTCAAGCAATCCACCCACCTCAGCCTCCCAGAGTGCTGGGATTACAGGCATGAGCCACCATGCCCGGCCAAGTGTAAATGACTTTAACATTATCATGGTATAAATACATAGAGTGATGTATTACAACCTTGGCTTTCTGCTCAAATCTCTAGGAAGTTTTCCATAAAAGAGAAGCATGGTAGAGTGAGTGCAAATTATTTTCTTTGGAGTCAGGCAAACCATCCATCCAATCCATCTTTCCTCTCTTTTATTCATTCAGTTCATTTAGCATGATTCACATTCTTTTGTAAGTCAGTCTCTGTACTAGATCCTGAGGCTGTGACTATAAAAAAGACAAAATATGGCTTTGTACCCTGAGAATCCTTTAGTAATAACTTGCAAATCAAAAGGTAAATACTTGAGTACAAGGTATGTTTAATAAATGGTTGCTGTTCTTATTATTACTGTATTTGGTTTTCAATTTTGAACTTCCTTAGTAGACTATTGATTGTGTGACTGAGCCATGTATTTCCTATTTCACTTGCTATTTTATATGAAATGTAGTTTATTCTGAGGTAGGGCACATAATTTAAGAGATTTTCATGACTAATCTCAGGCAGGGCCATTGAATTAAACTTCAGTGTGGTTTGCAAAATAGAATAGAGCAAAGGTGCATATTAAAACAAGAAACAATGTAATAGGTCAGCATTAGTTTCTGGAAGAGATTTATCAGGAGAACACATTACTATGTCTGTTTATTCTATCAGAGTTAGTTTTTAGTTCAAGTAATTTTACAATATGAAATTATTCTTTAGGGAATATTAGTAGAAATAACTCCGAGAAACTTTTGGTAAATCTAACTACACAGAGCAGAATTGATGTAAATTAATGTATGTTTTTCTGCCTAGGAACTGCAGGACAGATAATATTAAATGACTTTAGAAGAACCCAATATAGTTGTAATATGTAGCTCCGAAACTGATTTCCATTTGTGACTTTATAAACTCTCATCAAGTTACATTTTATCCAAGCTGTAGCTGTCCTTTTATTATATGTCTAATGGTAAAAAATTATGTATACATATTTGTTGCCGTGAATGGTTGTCTAAACTTGGGAAAGATGTCTTCTGGACAAGGCAGTTTTCAATTCATGATATGAAAAGTAAATTACAGATTGTATAAAAATGAAACATTCCCTAACTCTTCCCTAGGTCTCTATTGTTCTGTAGCTGAAATATCAGATTTGCCAGGTGATTCTCAAGGGATCCATTTAGGCTTTTATTAACTATGTGAACTATGCTCTCTGAGAATGGAGTCAGACTTCTGGTTTGATTAGATTGCTCTTTGTATGCATGTGAATACTAGTGGTATTCATGTTTTGTTTTTTGTCTTTTAATCATTCTCTACCATTTCTGAATATATTAATATAATCTCTTGCAGTTACTGCTTTGCTGTAGAAAAGTTTTATAGCCAGATGTATTAGATGACTACTATCTTCGTGATAATTTCAATAACCACTAACCATTTGTTTTTTAATCTCAGACCTATTTAGAATTTTTTACTGTAAGTTTTCAAGTGAAATTGTTAAAATTTTCTTTTCCCTATTTCTTTCCTTAGTCTGTGAAGGGAAAAAATGTATGGTAGCAGCATTAAAACCATGCTCAGAGTAATCCTGGTTTCCCTATGATTTTATATCCATCCATAACTATCTGTTGTAGGGACAGAGTATTTCAAATCAGGGTTTGATGGTAAAACATAGCAATAATGATTGCTATTCACTTCCACTTTTCCCACATCAAGGGAAATAAGAGCCATTTCTTAAGGTAAAGATAATGCTATTGTTAGCTGTAAACAGTCATGTCCACCAATGGTAATACATGTGTGCAAGCCATGCTGGGCAGCTGTGTTTAGTCTTTCATAAATGTGTATTTGGGTTTTTCTTTTTTCTTTTTTTATGAGTTTCTTTTATTTTCTCAAATTAATATGAGGGTACAATTTTTAGGTTACATTGCTCTCACTTCCAGGGAAAAGTTCCATTTGTAAAAGAGCCCTTCACCCAGAGGGCGTGTGATACACCTCACAATTTGCACATTAAGTGAGATCCCACCTCATGCCCTCCCTACTTCTGCCAAAAGTCCTACCCACTTCCCCCTCCTGCTTCCCTCTACCCCTGAACTGGACTGTAATAGTGTTTTATTGTTCTTGTGAGCATATAATTGTTTATATATTGATTTCAAATTAATATGGAGTATATTGCATATTTGTTTTTCCATTCTTGCTTTACTTTACTAAGAAAAATGTATTTCAGCTCCATCCAGGTAAATGTAAAAGATGTAAAGTCTCTCCATCTTTCAATGGCTAAATAATATTCCTTCGTATACATATACCACAATTTGTTGTTCCAGTCATAGGTTGATGGGCACTTAGGTCACTTCTGTGAGTTGGCAAATATGCGTTGAGCTGCACTAAGCATTCTAGTGCACATGTCTTTGTGGTAAAATGATTTTTGTTCTTCTGGGTAGATACCTAGTAATGGGATTTTAGGATCAAATGGAAGGTCTACTTTTAGATCTTTGAGGATTCTCCGTATTTCTTTCCAAAAGGCTGTATTGGTTTGCAGTCCCACCAGCAGTGTAGAAGTGTTCCCTTCTCTCCACATCCACACCAGCATCTGGTGTTTTGGGACCTTGTGATGTAGGCTAATCTTGTTGGGGTTAGGTGGTGTCTTAGAGTAGTTTTGATTTGCATTTCTCTGATGATTAAAGACAATGAATATTTTGTCATGTGTTTGTTGGCCTGAGAAGTTTCTATTCATATCTCTTGCCCACTTACAGAGAGGGTTGTTTGCACTTTTCTTATTATTTAATTTGAGTTCTCTGTACTAGTTATCAGGCCTTTGTCAGATTCATAGCATGCAAAAATCTCCCATTCCAAAGGCTGTCTGTTATCTTTGTTTGTGGTACCCTTACCGGTGCAAAGGTTTTTAGCTTGATGAAATCCCAGTTATTTATTTTTGGTGTTGCTGCAATTTCTAGGGAGGTCTTCCTCGTAAAGTTTTTTCCCAGGACAATATCTTCAAGTGTTTTTCCCACACTCTTTTCTAGAATTTTTATTATTTCATGACTTAAATTCGAATCTTTTATCCCAACAAGAATCAATTTTTGTAAGTGGTGAGAGGTACAGGACTAGTTTCAGTCTTCTACATGTGGATAACTGTTTCTCCCAGCACCGTTTGTTAAATAAGTATTCTCTTCCCCATTCTGTGTGTTTGTTAAGCTTATCAAAGATTAAATGATGATACATGGCTGGGTTCATCTCTAGATTCTCTATTCTATTCTTTATACATCTCTATTTTTATTCCAGTACCATGCTGTTTTGATCACTATTGCCTTGTGATACCTCCAGATTTATTTTTACTTCTATGAACTATATTTGCTATTCAAGGTTTTTTCTGGTTCCATATGAATTGATGTACTATTTTTTCAAGTTTTTTAAAGTATGACATTGGTGCTTTGATGGAGATGGTATTAAATCTGTAGATTGCTTTGAGTAGTATGGACATTTTAACAATATTGATTATTCCCAGCCATGAGCACAGTATGTTCTTCCATTTGTTGACATCTTCTGCTATTTCCTTTCTCAAAGTTTCTTAATTCTCTTTATAGAGATCTTTCATGTCTTTTGTTAGATATCTTTTCAACTATTGTATCATCTTTGGTGCTATTGTAAAAGGAATAGAGCCTCCAATTTTATTCTTGGCTTGATGATTGTTGGCACATACAGTGGCTACTGATTTGTGGGTATTGATTTTGTATCCTGAGATGCTGCTATATTTCTTGATTACTTGTAAGAGCTTTGTAGCTGAGTCTCTGGGGTTTTCTACGAATAAGATCATGTGGTCAGCAAAGAAAGAGGGTTTAACCTCCTCTGCCCCCATTTGGATTCCTTTAATCTCTTTCTCTTGCCTGATTGCCATAGCTTGGACTTCCAACACTATGTTAAATAACAATGGAGACAGTGGGCATCCATGTCTGGTTCCAGATTAGAGTGGAAATTCTTTGAGTTTTACTCCATTCAATATGATACTGGCTGGGGGTTGCTCTACATAGATAGCCTCTATCAGCTTAAGGAATATATTCCATCTAAGCCTATTTTCTTGAGTGTTTTTATCATGAAAGGATGCTGGATGTTGTCAGAAGCTTTTTCTGCATTGATTGAAAAAATCACATGGTCTTTGTTTTTTGTTCTATTTATGTGGTGTATTTATAGATTTGAGTATGTCAAACCAACCTTGTGTCTCTGGGATAAAACCCATTTCATTGTGGTGTATAACCTTTTTAATGTGTTGTTGTATTCTGTTTGCTAAAATCTTGTTGAATATTTTGGCATCAGTATTCATTAATGATATTGGTATATAGTATTCTTCTTTTGTTGTTGAGTCCTTTCTTAGTTTGGGCATCAGGGTGATATTTGCTTCATAGAATGTGTTGCAGAGGATTCCTTCTTTCTCTATATTTTGGAAAAGTTTATGCATTATAGGAACTAGTTTCTCTTTGAAGGTTTGATAGAATTCTGGTGTGAAACCATCTGGTCCAGGGCTTTTCTTTGTTGGGAGATTTTGTATAATTGATGCTATTTCAGTACTTGATATTGGTCTATTCAAGATTTCTAAATCTTTCTGGCTGAGTTTTGGAAGGTATTATGCTTCCATATATTGGTCCATCTCCTCTACATTTTCATATTTCTGGGAATAGAATTTTTTGTAGTAATTGTTAAGAGTCTTTATATTTCTGTGGCATCTGTTATTTCCCCTTTATCATTTCTGATTGTAGTTATTAGAAATTGTATTTTTCTGTTTCTGATTAGTCTAGCCAAGGATTTATCAATTTTATTAATCTTTTCAAAGAACCAACTTTTTGTTTTGCTGATCTTCTGAATAATACTTTTATTTTCAATTTCATTTTGTTCTGCTCTAATTTTGGTTATTGCTTTTCTTCTGCTGAGTTTGGGATTAAACTGTTCTTCCTTTTCCAGTTGCTTGAGATGGCCCATTAGGTTGCTCACTTGCTCTCTTTCTGTTTTCTTCATGAAGGCATCTAATGCTATAAATTTCCCTCTAAGGACTGCTCTTCAGTATCCCACAGGTTTTGATAGTTTGTGGCTTAATAACTGCTTTGTTCCAGAAATCCAGTGATCTCCTTCTCATCTATGACCCAGCTTCAGTCAGTATATGGTTAGTTTCCAAATACTTCCATTTGAGTATGAAGATTTCTGTTGCTGTTGAGTTCAGCTTTTATTCCATGATGGTCTGAGAAGATACAAGGGATAATTTCTATTCTTTTGAATTTGTTAAGGTTAGCTTTGTGACCTAAGATATGATCAATTTTGGAAGATGATCCCTGGGCTGATGAGAAGAATGTGTATTCGGTTTTGTTAGGATAAAGTGTTCTATAAATGTCTGTTAAGTCTATTTGTTCTAAGGTCTTGTTTAAGTCCATTATTTCTTTGTTTAGTTTCTGCTTGGAGGATCTGTCCAGTACTGCTAATGGGGTGTTAAAATCTCCAACTATTATAGTGCAGGAAGATATCATATTGTTCAGACCAGTTAGGGTTTGTTTTATACATCAAGGAACATTCATATAGGGTGCATAGATACTAAATATTGAAATCTCTTCATATTGTGTGTTTCCCTTGACCAATATGTACTGTCCATCTTTGTCTTTCATTATTTTTATTGGTTTGAATCCAATTATATCTGCATATAAGATTGCAACCCCAGCTTTTTTTGCTTTCCATTTGCCTGGAATACCATTGTCTATCCCTTCACCCTGACTCTTGTTTTATCCTGTGAGGTAAGGTGAGTTTCATCTAGGCAACAGATAATTAGCCTGAGTTTTTATCCAGATAGCCAGCCTATGCCTCTTTAAAGGAGAGTTTAAACCATTCACATCAATTGAGAGAATTGATAGATGTGGCAGAGTTTTGGGTCCTCTTGTGTTTTGGAAGTCCAGAGCTTAATTTTATGCCTCTTACCATTGTGGAAGCTAGGCTTTGTTTTTTAATTTTGGGGTAAGTTACTTTGGTGGTGTACCCTCCTCTTGATTTTTATGTAGAATGGATCTGTGTATATCCCGTGGAGCTGGTCTAGTCATGGCAGATTTCCTCAGCACATGGATGTCAGTGAAGTATTTGATTTCTCCATCACAAATGAAAGTCAGTTTAGCAGGAGATAGGATCCTGGGCTGGAAATTGTTTAGTTTAAGAAGATTGAAGGTCGATGACCATCCTTTTCTGGCTTGGAAAGTTTTAGCTAAAAGATTCGCAGTCATCCTCATACTTTCTCCTTTAAGTAATACTTTTCTTACACCTGTTTGCTTGCATAAGTTTCTACTTCATATTAACATTGGCAAAATTAATTAAAATGTGCTTAGGAGATGCTTTGTTTAGATTGAATTGTGTTGGGGTTCTGAAACTATCTACTATCTGAATTTCTGTGTCTTTTGGAATGCTTGGGAAATTCTCCACCATAATGTCTTGGAGCAGAGAATTTGTGCCTTTGGGACCATCCTCTTCTCCTTCAAGAGTCCCTATAATTTGGGTATTTCTTGGAAAGATCCCATACCTCTCAGGGAATATTCTATTCTTTTTCTCCATTTTCCTTCCTCTTTGAAAGCCTAAGATCGTTCAAAAGTCTTGTCTTCTTTATCTAAGATTCTTTCTTCACACTGATTAACTCTATTTCTGAGGGACTCTACTGTATTTTGAAGCTTCTCAAATACCTTTTTCAATTCCTTAAGTTCTGCTATGTCTTTCCTCATTATGTCCATATCCTTAATGACTTTGTATTTAAATTTATTAATTTCTTGAGACAACTTCTGAACTGTTTCTTGGTTCTCTGTTTCCATCTTTTCCTCCATTCCAGTTATCTTATTTGCCATCTATATTCTAAATTCTATTTCTGACATTTCAGCAATTTCTCTGTGAATGGAATTTTCTGATGTATTTTCTTTGATGTCCTCAGAAGGCATTGATTTGCTTTTATTTTTCATGTTGCCAGAGTTCTCCTGCTCATTCCTCCTCATGAGTATTTTTAGCTTCTTCCTCTTTTTTTCTTTTTTATATGTTAATTATACTTTTTTTAGTTGAATTGATAGGTTGCCCCTAATAAGTCCACTCCTCACTGTTGCAGTACCACTGCCACACTAACAAAGGCAGACAGGTGGTGAATGCACAGCCCGGATGGTTTCTCCAGGGACACAAGAATCAGTAGACAGTCCTGGCCCAGAATTCCAGTCAAAGTGGCTCTGCCAGTGCACACTCCACCCACCAAATCAAGCTCACAGGGCTGCCCAGCTAACAGCACTGGCCCGGAGTTCAGGAGAGAAGCTTATGTGCTGGGATCAAGCACTGAGAGCTGCAACTCAGTGGACGGTATAGGCCCAAAGCTTAAAGTCACCTGCTCAGTCAAGCTCAGGGGACTGCCTCCCAGTGGGGGGGTGGGGAGGACATGGTCTAAAGTTCATAAAAGAGTCACTTAGGCACCAGGGCCTGCACACCCAATTGAGCTTTAAGAGCCTCCACCCCATGGAAAGCAGTAATCCAAAGTTTGGTCCAAAGTAGCTTAAACCTTGCCCCCACCCAATTGAGCTCAAAGAGCCCCGTCCACCCGATTGAGCTCAGAGAGCGACACCTGGTGGAGGCCAGAGGTCCAAAGTTCAGTCTAAAGTCACTTAAACCCTGGCCCCACCCACCTAATCAAGCTCAGACAGCCTTGCCTGGCAGAAGCCAGAGTCCAAAGTCACTTAAACCCCAGCCCCACCCACCCAATCAAGCTCAGAGAGCTCTGCCTAGCAGAGGCCAGAGGCCAAAGTCCCTTAAACCCCAACCGCACCCAGCCAATTGAGCTCAGAGAGCCCCTCCTGGTGGAGCCAGAGGTCCAACGATACTTAAACCTCAGCCTCCCCTACCCAATCAAGCTCAAAGAGCCTCTTGTGGCAGAAGCCAGAAATCTAAAGTTCAGTACAAAGTCACTTAGACACTGGCCTGCCCATCCAGTCAAGCTCAGAGAGCTGTGCCTGTTGTTTTTCTTCCCCTTTCTTGTTTCTGCCACATGATTCAGCCTGGGTAATGTGTGCCTCACACAGTCTTCTCAGTGCGGAGCTCCTCATATTTGGCTTCCATCCACTTTAGTCCAGTATCTCTCCCTTTGGGCGTAAGCCTCTGGCGAAGGCTGCTTCTAGTCAGCTTCTAGTCAGCCGTCTCCTCACAACTTGAATGTGAATTTGTTTTGAAAATTCTTAGTCACATTTGTTAGATAGATAGGATCTGTGGCTCTCCTAGGAACAAAGGCAACCTGCTTTGCTGCTGTCTTGACCAACTGCTCCACCTGAGAAGAAAGCACTCCACTTTGGTGCTTCCTCACCCTCAGTCCTCTGTAAATGTATTTGACTACCACATGCTGATTATACTGTTCAATTAAGTTTTTTAAAGAATCAATCAGTATTTTCTGTCTCAAGTACTTTTAGTTCTCTTTAAACTGAGATCTTTTTCTTTTAAAAGATAGATTTCAAGGGTTTTCTTAGAGATTAAATCTACCAATGTGTTTATAAAACACCTTGGCAGAGAAGATTTTTAAAATATCATTGAATTTAGGAACACCACAGGATTTACCACTAATTTACATTTAATATTTATAGTTCTCAAATTGTGGTTGTTGAAATAACCAAAATATTTTTGCCTTGAATATTTTGTGGATTATATTTCCCTATTCTTTCTCATTTAACCACATTCTCCACAGTAGGTGGGCAGATTGTTGTTACATAGTCTGGCTTTTATTTATCTTTATTGGTTTAATCTCAACAAGTTAGTATTTCTAAATATGAAAATAAATGTATTCTATGGCAAGATTTTTGTCTTTTTAATGCTTCAGTTCATTTAGGGGAATTAACAGATCATTGCTTATTTGCTATAGATAATTTCTCCTATTCCTTTATTTGCATCCATGCTGAGGACCTGCCTTCAGTTCATTTCTTTTCTTTACACTATATTATGGTAAACCATGCAAACCAAGCTGTTTAAAGAATTTAGACTTATTTCTAGATCATTGTATTTCTCATTTAGAATTAAGAAATTTGGATTAAGCCATACAACTTAGTGATTAGTGTAATCCATTGTGTTAACATGTCTGTTTAGAACTTTTCATAACATCAGTTCAAAAGGCAAATCAGATCCTGCTATGCTTTAACTCTCCATTTTTTACTGAATAGTCTTAATTCCTGAACATGGTAATAATACATCTTTTATAATCTTGCCTAACCATCCATTCCATCTTTATCTCCTACCATTCCTATTCTCCTCTTAGCCCATATTAACTCTCAAAACATGCATGTACAGCCACACTCACATTGCTTAAGGAATTTCCTTTGACTTGTAAGTCCTTAAATAGGTATTTGCTTTGCTTCCCTTCCTCTGAACCTTCTTCATTTGGCAACATATCAGATATTTTATTATGTAATTGATTATGGTATGACTAGTCAATGTTTGCTTAGTTTAACTTGCTAAATAAGCCCAGAGGGCATGGACCTATTTTATTTAAACATTTCCTATCTTCTGTACTTAGTACAGTGCTTTAAATATATAAACTGTCAGTAAATATTTTCATCTATGTAAAATTAAAAAAATAGGTCTAATTTTATAGCTGGTATATGGAAATATTGCTACGTATTTTTCTATTTTACTTCAAGAATGCAATTTTTGGTTATATAAAATCAGTCATTTCTTCTGACTCACATAAGATTACGAAAGAATTTATAATTAGTTATATATCTTTAGGAACCTTTTGTATCAAGATTCTTTGGCGGGGCGGCACCTGTGGCTCAAAGGAGTAGGGCATCAGCCCCATATGCCGGAGGTGGCGGGTTCAAACCCAGCCCCGGCCAAAAACTGAAAAAAAAAAAAAAAAGATTCTTTGGCAAATCTTTTAACTCTCCCCTCCCCCTTTGGCAAATCTTTTATGGGTTATTTCCAATTACTAAAGGTTTTCATTGCTTGAATAACTTCCTGTTCAGATTATAGTAGTGGCTTTTCTGTAGTTCTGGCTATACACATTCTGTATCACACTGCTGCAGTATTCACTTGCACTGCCCCAAATTTTTCAGCTAAGGACAACAAAAGTTCCAACTACACAATGGGAAAGGATAGTCTCTTCAATAAATGATGTTGAGAAAAGTGGATGTCCAAGTTCAAAAAAATGAAATTGAATCCTTATCTCACAACATACCCCAAAATCAACTCAAAATTGGTTAAAGACAAATGTAAGACTGAAAACAAAACTCTCAGAAGAAAATTTAGATAAAAGCTCCTTATCTTAGCATTGTCCTTGGCAATGGCTTTCTTGGATACCACACCAAAAGCTGAAGCAACAAAAGCAAAGATAGATATATGGGACTATATCAAACTAAAACTCTTCTACACAGCAAAGGAAACAATCAACAAAATGAAAAGACATTTCCTTGGGAGAAAATATTACAAGCCATCTGATGAGGGTTTTAAAATCCTAAATAAATAAGATACTCACACAACTCAATAACAACAACAAAAAACAATTTAAAAATGGGCAAAGGACCTGAATGGATATAACAGATTTTTGAAAAGATGCTCAACATTACTAATCATTGGGGAAAGGCAAATCAAACCACAATGAGATTTCACCTCACACCTATTAGGATGGCTGTTGTTAAAAAGACAAGAGATAACAAGTATGTATAAGTGAAGGCAGGGAGAAATGGAAACTCTTGTACTTTGTTGGTAGGAAAATAAATTTGTGCAGTCTTTATGGAAAACAGTATGAGTATAGAGGTTCTTCAAGAAATTAAAAGTAGAACTGTGGGCTGGTTGCAGTGGCTCACTTCTTTAATCCTAGCACTTTGAGAGGCTGAGACAGTAGGATAGGACTTGAGACCAGCCTGCACAAGAACAAGACCTTATCTCTACAAAAAAATGGGGGGGGGGGAAGCCAGCTGTGGTGACATGTCCCTTCAGTCACAGCTACTTGGGAGGCTAAAGCAGGAGGATCACTTGACCCCAGGAGTTTGAGGTTGCGATGAGCTATGATGACACCACTACACTCTAGCATGAGTGACAGAGAAAGACCTTATCTCAAAACAAAACATAACAAAAGTAGAACTATGATAAGATCTAGCAGTGTTTCTTCTGCTATATACTCAAATGAAATCATTACTTCAGAGAGATATCTGCGTTCTTATGTTCATTGCAGCATAATTCAAAATAGCCAAGGTATGAAAACAACCTAAGTGACCAGCAACGAATGAATGGATAAAGAAATTGTGAGATATGTCGATGGATAGATAGATAAATGTATGTAGTTTATATATGTAATATAATATAGAGTGACGGCAATGAATGGATAAAGAAATTGTGAAATATATCAGTAGATAGATACATGTATGTAGTTCATATATGTATATAGAGAGACAGAGACAGAGACTATTCAGCTCTCAAAAAGGAGGAGATCTTACATTTGTGACAAAATGGGTGAACATAGAGACATTATGCTAAGTGAAATAACCTTGACACAGAAAGAAAAAAATGCTACATGATCTCACTTACATGTGCAATTTATCCAAAGAGTGATAGGTTATCTTGGTAGACTGGATTTTATTTCTTTCTGATATAAGTCATCTCAGACTCACCAGATCTTCTTAAAGTTTTTTTCTACTACTGTATCATATTATTATATCATTTCATCTACTTGTGTAGGACTTGGGTACATTCACATATAATGACTATAGGCCATCTTTTTGTTATTCAAAGAATTTTGAGTTCTCTGAAACAAGAGACATGAACAATAAAATGTATAAATCATTCATAATAATGTGGAATCTCATCTCCCCGTCTCCATCCCAGAAACCAAATCAAGAAATCATACTTTATTTAAACTAGAAAATGTATTTTGTTTAAATTGTGCCAAGAATTATCCAATGTTTGCTTGGTTATGGAGAAATAATCTCATATATTAGTAGAAGCATAAGTTGATACAGCTTTCTGGAAATACATGCAGCAGTATCTATTAAACACATTGAAAAAACAAACAAAAAAAGTTATATGCTCTTTGATCCAGAAACTGAATTTCTAGGTACTATCTTACTTTACAAGGACTTAAAAAAATTAAATATGGTAATTATTTTTAGTAGAAAATTTTTGTTTAACAATGAAAATAATTAAAGTTGTAAATGCTCCTCTTAAATATAACTTTTGATATGACCCATTTTTTTAAAGATATAACATTTCCATCATTTAAATATTTTGTAAATGTTCAATAAGTTCCCTTTGCATTGTCCTTAGGCCTAATTTATTTATAACATTTAAAATATATAGATATGTATTTTCTAAGTGGTGTTTTATTTATTTCTTCCTTTATTAGATAATTTAGTTTTATTTCACAGGAGTCCGGTTGTTAAATATGTTCTTTTTGTTAGCATTTTCTTTTTTTTGCAGTTTTTGGCCAGGGCTGGGTTTGAACCAACCACCTCCTGCATATGGGGCTGGCACCCTACTCCTTTGAGCCACAGGCGCTGCCCTGTTAGCATTTTCTTAATGATCTAATATGTGGTGGGTTTTTGTAAATGTTCTGTGGACAAAGTAGGGAGATTTTTATGTATCTGTTACATCATCATTATTAATAATATTCAGCGCCTTTTTATTATTACTCTCAAGACTTCTTTTTTAGAAATTTATTTTTTAATTTAGTATGGGTATATTTTATCTTTATAGGGTACATCTGATGGTTTGATACAGGCATACAGTGTGAATTAAATCAAATTAATTGAGGTATCTATCACCTCAGGTATTTAACTTTTTTTTTAATGTTAAGAACATTTTAATTCCACTCTTTTAGTTATTTAGTTATTTTAAAATATGCCCTAACTTATTGTTGATTATAGTCACTTTGTTGTGCTACAAATATTGTTCAGTCTATCTAACTATATTTTTGTGCCCATTAACTATTCCTACTTTATCCCCCCCTTTCCTGCTACCCTTCCCAGCCTCTGATAACCATCATTCCACTCTCTATCTCCATGAGATCAATTATTTTTAAAATTTAGCTCCCATATATGGTAAGAGAATACGAGATTTGTCTATGCTTCACTTACTTCAATTAACATAATTTTCTCCAGTTCCATTCATATTGCAAATGGCAGACTTCTTTTGATTACAGTCTCTCTTCAGTAAAAATTTGAGAACTCACATTCATGACTGCCCTAGTAAAACCCCAATCTGGTTAAATCTTATTCTTTGTCTGTTTCATAGCTATATGATACCTTATCTCCATTAGCACAACATGGCTGGAAAAAAACACAATCAAGCTGAATGATCTTACTTCATATTTGTAAACAAGAACTTCAAATAGCCCTTAGTGCTGTCTAGCAATCCTAGAATATTTGAAATTTACTCTTTCAAAGATATCCATTTTTCCACTGTACTTAACAAGTATTTAAACCTTTCCCTCTATCCTCAAACTTCTTGTACGTCTTCTCTATTCCTGGTTCACTGATTCTCCAGGTTTACCTGATCTTGTTTCACCAAAAGAAGCAATCAAAAGAGTATTTCAAGTTCCTACCATAGTATTGATACACATAACTGATAAATTTTTTCAGTACAGAACAATGCTGTAATTTCTCTTATCTTAAACAGAAAAGCTTCTAGCTGCATTTTTCTGTTCTCCTTTAGCATAAAACTTCTCTAAAGAGGTTGCATTTGCTCTCTTCTCAGTCTCTTTAGAACACACATGAATCATGCTTTTATCCTCACCACACTATAGAAATTACTTTTGTTAAGGTTACTAATAACCTCTATTTTTATGCCCTGATTTTGGACTCCTAGCCTCCAGAACTATGAGAAATGTATTTTTATTGTGCAAGCTGCCCATTCTCTGGTATTTTGTTTTGACGGCGCCAGCAGATTACAGCAAAGGGAATATCATACTTCCCATATCCCACTCTTTTGTCTCCTTTACTCTGCTATATTATTGATAATGGCATTTACTATCCTTGATCTTTCATGTTCATTTTTTGTGTTTCTCCCCCAAAAGAATCCATAAGCAATATAAGCATTGACTGCAATATCTCCAGTGCCTAGAGCAAAGTGTAACTATAATTGATGCTCATTTTGTACATGTTCTATAAACAAGTTTATAATAACAAAAATATTCCCAAACGTCTATAGATCATAGATATTTCATCATTTGAAAACACTTTCTTATCATTTTTATTATAAAGAAATACATCAATTGTGTTTATTTTATCAAAAATATCTTTTATGGTATCCAGTGATCAATACAGAACAAAAGTTCAACAAACATTCGTCTTTTTAAGTTTTAAAACACCTTTAATAACTTTGTTTGGAGATAACCTGTGAACCTTGGGGCAGCACAGGGAGTTTTATATTCATTTTACATCTCAATTCAAAGTATTGCAAAGATTGTACCATTGATGGTATAATTTTAATTGACCATAGTGAAGATATCCTATACCAACTGAAGTGCAATTAGTGGTAGTAGCCTCATAATAATAATAGTAGTGCTAACAGAGTGTTGTATAGCACTTACTACCTCTAGATACTATTCTAAACCCTAAAATATGTTATTACATATTATCTAATGTATTCTTTTCTTCATAGTCTACCCATGAGGTAGTTTCTATTATATGCTCGCTTTATAGATGGGGACACTGAAGCACAGAGATTAGGTAACTTGCCTAGGGGCACAGTTACAAAATGAAAGTGCTAGGAAGGAAATCTCATGGATGCATGCACTATCTGGAAAAAGAAAGTAGTGGGAAGATTTTCTGTTTCTTCCATTCTGGCCTTTATCCAGAAGAAATTCCTTTAGTTTTGTTGTATGTGGTTACTAGCCTCCCTAATTTCAAGTGTGATAAATGTATTTTCTTTTCTTTCTTCTTTTTTCTTTCAGTTGTGTCATTTAATTTCTGAACAGAATCATATTTTAAAAGATAATGGATTTATTTGTTTACAAATGTGAAACCTTATTATCTTCAGTCTGCAATTTTTAAAACCATAGTTGATAAGAGATTACTATATCTTCTTTCAAGATTTTTAAAAACACATAAAGGGCCAAGGACACTCAGTTATTTACATATTAGTGTGGATCAGATTGCTTACCTATTAATCATTAACTGAAAAGGACTTTCTTCAAAACATTTTTGTTTGACAAGGAGTGGAAGTGAAGTAGTTTTGAATGTTAGAGAAATTTGAAGAGTAGGGATATTAAGTGATGTGCTGTATTTGTGAGAAAGAGAGATGACAGGAAGCTGAGATAATTTCAGAAAGAGGTTTTTGTAGATTACATGGGAACCTAGCTACCTACCATTTAGTAATGTGTTTCTCTGGGAAGATACATTTGTAGAGTTTTGTTTCCAAAATAAACTTTAGGATAAAAATTTTTATGCATTGGAGGATTCTGTATTTTAGTTTTAAATGTTAATTTTCATGTGACAGAACTGCTTGTTGTCCCGAAAATTCTTTTATCAAGTTTTCCTTAAGGAACAGAAAACTAGTATTACAGATAAATATTGAACAAAATTTGGCACCTTATTTCTTACCCTGGGTGGAGTGCGGTGGTATCACAGCTCACAGCAACCTCCAACCACTGGGCTCAAGCAATTCTCCTGCCTCCGCCTTCCAAGTAGCTGGGATTACAGGTGCCTGTCACAGCACCCCACTATTTTTTGGTTGCAGCCATCATTGTTGTTTGGCGGGCCCGGGCTGGATTGGAACTGGCCAGCTCAGGTGTATGTGACTGGTGCCTTAGCCACTTGAGCCACAGGCGCCGAGCCGGCACCTTTTTCTTATGAGATTATTTAGGAAGATAATATTTCCTACTATGTAATAGACTTTGCAGTTATCTTTAGGCCTTTACATAATTTTATATAAATATTTCTGGCAATGTCCTAATGGTAATTAAATGATGTATATTGATTAAATGTGCTACTTATAATAAAAATGTTGGTTATATATGGGAAAGAGATTAGTTTTTTTCAAAAGCTGAAGCAAAGTTGTTATGGAAGTTATGTTTCATGGGGAGTTAACACTGTTCTTTCTGTGATTGGTGAACAAACTGTACAAAAATCATGGATTCCTGGAGACTGGGGTCACACAGAAGCTAAATATGTATTCACTGGTATTTTGTTTGATATATTATTTAGAAAAGTAGTTCTCTCTATTCATACAAAATTTCTCATGTTACAAATGTTTGTATCTTCTGACCAGCTTAAAGTTTAGAATACTATTGGGCCTCCAGGAATATAACTCCAACCAGGCATGGTGGCTCACGCCTGTAATCCTAGCACTCTGGGAGGCCAAGGGAACTGGATTGCTTGAGCTCATGAGTTTAAGAGCAGCCTGAGCAAGAGCGAGAGCCCATCTCTACTAAAAATAAAAAACTAGCCAGGCATTGTGGTGGGCGCCTGTAGTCTCTGCTACTCAGGAGGCTGAGGCAAGAGGATCCGTTGAGCCCAGGAGACTAAGGTTGCTTTGAGGTATTGATACCATGGCATTCTAGCCTGGGGTCTAGAAGGAATTACAGGATGGCGCCTGTGGCTCAAGGAGTGGGGCACCGGCCCCATATACCAGAGGTAGCGGGTTCAAACCCGGCCCGGCCAAAAACTGCAAAAAAAAAAAAAAAGAAGAAGGAATTACAACTCAGATACCAATGAAATAAAATTTGTATTCGTTGTTGCTGATTTCTGCTTCTCTCTACATGGGTTTAATTTTTCTCTAATTTTCCTCACTCTGTTGAGCTATATTTTTTATCTGAGAGTGACATGTCATTCCCCAAGTTAGCTTCATCACCTTGAGAGAAACAGGCCCAACTCACTAATTACCCATCTCAAATCTCAGGAAATGGCTGCTGACCCAGTTTGTGTCAGGTGACCAGGCCTGGATCTGGCAGTGTGGCTGAAAGGCAGGATCATGTTGTGCCTCTCTAACATAGAGGCTTGTAGAGAACCTTGCAGAGGTGGAGGGGGTGTGTCTGTGTCTAAGCTGCTTACTACACTAGGCTATCCATCCAGTTCACCTACTTAGCATTTGTAATATGCCCTTATGGATACTAGGTTGATCTTCAGACTCTCAATGTTTTATTGCCAAAATGATTTTCATAGTATAAATCTAATTTTCTCTTTGAAAAAACTATAGGTGACACAGTTATCTTTGCCTTAAAGGGAAATAGCTAATGAAAGAGTAAATATAAAATCCCAGCAAAGTTCACAGAATGACAAAGATAGTAAAATGTGCTTCCAGTCAAACTCTTTCTCTTAAAAAAAGTCCTCACTAAAACTATAACTGAGGCAAGAGGATCGGTTGAGCCCAGGAGACTAAGTTTAAGCCCTCTATTAAAAGTTTCTTCAAATATGTTATTTTAAATACTGTATTACTTAAGCAAATATTTAAATACTATATTAGTTTTTCTGCATACTTGACTTGAATTTAATTCTAACTGTCTGCCAAATATGTTGAAACCCCAAATCCATTTTCATTTGCCAGGTTAAATGTTTATTTTGTTTTCCCACATATTATGTTCTTTGAAGTGTCACAAGCATACCAAACCTGATTTCTTTTTAATAAGGACATGACAGAGTTTTTTCTTTCTTTCCTTCTTCATTTGATTGGATAGGATATACCTCTTTTAAGGAATACGTAAAGGTATGTTAATATTCACCTACTGAAAGTAACTGTTGTTTTGGTTAGCTATTAGAAACTTTCTTAAAGGAAGTTTAAAATGTGTCCATTAAATTTAGCATACAGTTTTGAAGCCTCACTATTACTTCCTTAGAGTACCAGAGACTTGACTCATACTGTAGAATGTCTGCCTTACCTAACAAGTCATTGAAAAAATCTGAGGCTATGATGATTTACAAATAACTAACATTATTTGATTGTGGCTTCCCATTTCTTCTGTTCATCCATGCTTATGCTACTCAAACAGCCATTTAAAGTTATTTTTCATACTTATTTTCTAAGAACATTGACATGCATTTGAATATTATAATCTCTTAGGTATACATCTTTGAGAAACAACTGTTTAATAATAGCTTTCAAGATATATTTTATTTATTTTAAAAACACAATTAGCTGTTAGCCTTTATATGAATCACCCAGTGGTTTGTGCTTTTTGCAAAATTCATTAGTACATCTACTTAAGTTTCTCGCAGAGGTGGAAAACCTGTGGCTTTCTGATTTCAAGATTGTTCTTTTATAAGCAACAAAGGAGGCAAGAAAAACTTCATCTGTCTCTGCTGCATTTCTTTTAATAAAATAATTTGTCCTATAAAATTTGGATTCAGTCAAAAGACCACATGTGGCCCTAAGGCTACAAGTTCCCCACCCCTCTGGTGGCGGGTCTGTTCCTTTTCAAATATAGCTTGAATACAGTATTATTGGCTTTTTGTATTTTTGTAATTTTAATTTTCTTATTAAAAAGAGAAGCAGTATTTTTCAGGTATTATGGCATCTTCATCAAATCCATCCTGTATTTGTTTATATCTGACTCCGAAGATATCTTCTGTTACTTTCAAGTTCCTTGTTCTTGGGATCACTTTACCCCTCACTTTACCCCTCCGTCTACTTCCATCATCTTTTCTCTGATGAAGTTTGAGATTGATGACTTTTCATTAGCTACATCTAAGCTTCCAGCAAAGAAGCGGGTAGAGCAATGGTCTAGCCCACCAGCTGGCATTTATGCAAAATGGCAAAGCATTTAAGTACCCTTTGGTATGAATCATTTGTCAAGACCCTAAATCTGTTTCTTCCTAGACTATCTCTCCTTAATCTTCTTAGAGTTAGGACAGTATTAATGGTTATTTGTTTGCCTTATCCCCTGAAAGCACTCCATAAAGTATAAAAATACATAAAATAAATTGCTTTAAAAAATGTTTGTGATGTGATAAAAAAGGATCCTCATCCTTAAACTCATTAGAGACTCCTATGACTTGCTAAAAAATCAATTCTGGAAGTCATTATTACGGACCACAAAAATGTAATGGATTTTATAACTCAATCACATACCACCATAGTAGAGACAGCTAGCATATTGCCACTGAATATCCATGCTCTCCTTCCTTTGTAATAAAATCTGATTTGTAGTTGAGTATTTTGCTATCCAGACAAAATACCACATTTCTCTTTTTTACTTTATTGCTATATTTGGTCATATGACTGAGTTGTAGCTAATGAAATGCAAGCATAAATAGTATGTGGTACTTCCTAGTACAATAAGTCTTCACCTAATGTTGTCGTATAGCAGGTCCTCAAATAGCTTCCTTTCCTTCAAAATCATTTTGTTATAACACTGATGAGAGGAAAAGAAATTGTTTTTGTTATATGTTGTTTTGCTTAATGCTATAGTTTCCAAGAACCTGTCAACCTGTGTGAAGTGAGGACTTACTCTAATTTTCTTTAAGAGAAGTGCTACACCTTTTTCTTTCCTTCCTACATTTGTGTATTTTATGCAGTTGTAATGGCTAGAGCTTTTGAGGCCATTCTGAATTAAGAAATGTCCAAGCAGATGCTGGAGGAGACTAAGACCCTGGTGATTTCAGTGAGTGTCTATGTCAAGCCTGAGTATTTATCTCCAGATTTCCCTTATGTGAGAAAAAATAAACTTTTCTCTTGCCTAAGCAGCCTATAATTTGGGGGTTGATTATATATAGCAAAAAATAATCTTAACTAATAAAACCTGTGAATCAGCCCTCTGAGTTGAGAAGTTAAGAATATACTTTCAGAAAGTAATTGGTTTCTTAATGTAGACCTGGTCTCATATAAAAATTGTTCTAGATAATAATCTGGTAAATGGAAAGAATTTGATAGTTCTAACCTGTCGGGCAATGATTGAATTCTGTTTTTCCTGATGCAAGTCCAAGTTCTTTTATACAATCCATTTCTAATTTGTGCCAGTGAAATTAATCTATAAGTTCTTAAGTTATGAAACAACCTTTTTGTAATTTTGTAATTATCTGCTTTTGTAAAGAGCAGATAACTCCTAGCTGTCAAGTGAACTTAGGAAGCTGTAGAAATAGCTCATCTGAGTCCTCTAACATAAAGTTTTGCAGGAACTCTTATGGTCATTTCCAGAGCTCCCCTTTACCCCTTACCTAGGACAATGATTTTTTTTCCCTTATTCTTTCCCATATTATTGACAAATTAAGTCTTTTTATATTAATGGAATATTTTATCATAGGCTATAATTTTCAAAGAAGAGTCATAACCATAGGACAAGAATTAATGTGTTTCAGCCTAAGACTCATATTAATTTGAAGAGTTTTAATCATCAAAACTTGTCATCAGAATGTTGGAGAAATCAGTATTTATTTATTTTTTTAATTTCCAAATTTTATTCAGACTATAAACCTTTGGATTGAATAAAATTCAATAAGCCCCAAACAGAATAAATAAAGTTCCAAACCATATAAAACTAATCACTATATTATTTAGGAATCAATACATATATAATAAGAATAAATAGCACAGACAAGATTAATCAAAATTCAGGATAGCAGTTACCTCTGGAAAGAAAAATGGACAACTCAAAGGCTTTAATTGTATTAACAAATTCTTTTTCTCAAGTGACCTAAGAGGTAAACACATTTATTTTTATTATCCTTCAAATAGAACACATACGAAGTATTTTTGCATGTGTGAAAAACATCACAATAAATAGAAAACTAATGAAATTCATGCATCCTTTTTCTGTGTTATTTATAATACAAGCCAGAAACTTGTGAGTCACCCTTGACCATGCTCTCACCAGCCAAATCCAATTAATTATCGCTTCCTACCCTGGCTGAAGCCACCTTTGAAGCACTAAAATCCATTCCTGTCCCTTAAACCACTGCTCTAATGCAATTTCCAAACTACAGCCCAGGAAAACACCTTAAAACAGGATTAATTTCATCTCTCTTGCTGTAGAAGCAACAGAAAGATAAGTGCTCAAGGCTACAAGGCCAGGAAATGGCAGAGGGAAGATTCAAATCCTGCCCATTTTAGTTAGGAGTCAAGGTCTTACCTATCCACCATCCCACCTTGGGTGATATGGAAAAGACTCAGCACTGCCTTGCATAGGGTGACCTGGATAAAGACAGATTTATTTCAATCACCACCTCACCTCCTTTATCTAATTCCTAGTTATCCAGACTCTGAGCTCAAACCACTTTCCAAGAACTGCCTTCCTAACACCTCTGCACTATGACAGCAAATCCTAGTATCTGCCCTCCCAGTACTTCATACATTTCTACTAACATATGTCCTCCACTAGAGTATGACCTCTACAAGAGCAAGGGCCTGCTTAGCCCACTGTTTACAATGCCCCTTGCCCATCCTGGTTCCTCTCCCTGTCCATTCCCCAGTGAATGATAGGTCACCAATGACAAGATCTCTCATCTTTCCTTCCAACAATGGGCAATCTGGTCTCTGACCCCACCCTCAGGCCTGTGTGTGAGCCAGATAGGGGAGGAAAGAGACCAGCCCTAGCTGACCAATCCGAGATGGTCTGCTCCATGGAAAAGAATGAAAGAGATGTTAGGTACTCAAGACCTGAATCCCTGGGGCCAGCGAATGGATCACAAACAAGCCCCTTCTGTCCTTGAGTTTCATTTTTATTTTTCATTTATGCATAAATATTTATGCTTAAATTTTTAATGCATAGGCTGGCTGGGCACCAGTGGGTGTGCAACTTGGGGGTGGCTACACTCAAGCACTGAGGAGCTGGGCCAGGCACACCCCCAGACTTTAGCTTCTCCTCTCCGGAGTGTGCTGAGCTCCACTCCCCCTGCCACAAGACAGCCAGGGGAAAAGGAAACAGCCCCAGTAGATCTACCTCCTCCTGTACCTCTAGCAACATCTTGTGTCACCTCAATCCCAGCAACTCCTGGGCTCCAAGTGTCTCCTAGAGAGGGGCTCAGTACAGCCTAAACTCCCTGCCTCTGTTTTTTAAATGTTGTCCTCTCCCTTCACTCTGGGCCTGGCTGGCGGGCACCGGGGTATCTACCTCTAGTACACTGAGGCCACTAATGACACAGACCAAGGCTGCCAAGCAGGACAAGGTCAGGTTAAGAGTACAAGGGCAGAGGCAGGCACGGCCAAGGCGGTGAGGCTCTCCCAGAGGCCCAGAATGGTCTCCAGAGATCTAGCTTCTGTCCTTGGTAGAACTGAACATTGAGAATCCTCTACTCCACAGCAGAGGTAGGGTCTGCATGCAGGCATCTCTAACCCCTCGTGTGCCACACAGGTCATGACCATGTCCCACAAACAGAAACTCCCACAAGTCTTTAAGTCTAACTCAGGAACCTCCCTGTGAACTCTTCTCTGGCATATCCTATAATTGTCTTCATACTCCTCACTATGGGTCCCCACAGCCTTGGAGCTCTGTGTGGTGGGTTCAAAAACACTTGCTGAATGAATGGAACTTGAGGCTGACTCTCCTCTGAGCAGTTGCCAGATCCAGTGTCCTCAGTCTAGAATCTTCTTCCCTCTTCATTCAGCTGCTTCAGTTTATTTCAATATTTGAGGTATTACTAGATGTTGTTGCATTACCGGGTTCAAGGGTCACCTCTGCCAGAAAGTCTTGCTGACCCTCCTTTTTGGCAACTTCTCTTCCCCAAGGGATCATCAGCCCCTAGGCCAAGATGATCCCTTGAGCATAGAAACCAGACCTGATTCATCATGTCTCTGTGCTTGGCACAAGTTGGGTTCAGGAAACACCTACAGAAGGCACCATCTCTTAGAGGAGAGACCACCTCTGAAGCAGATACGTCTACACTTGATAACTTGGCCAAGTTCTCTTTTCAGGCCTGCCAAGTCCAGAAACAAGGTTCTACAAAGTACCTTAGTTGCCATGGTAGTCAACTCAGGGGAGAGCAGGGCAGGATCGGCCCCTTAAAATCTGGTGCTTGGTTTTAGGTACCTGTGGTGGGTGGTGGTAGTTGAGGAGGCTTGTCCTTATCTGCCCCAATCCAGTGTCTCAAGTCACCAAAGAGAAGAGCTGCTCAGAAGCAGGCAGGATCTGGGGGAGGACCACCCTTCTCTCTCTCGTGGACCTGTGGACCTGAGGGTCCTGGCCTCTGCTGATTAATCTTTCGGTGTTGCCTGAGATGCTCAGATCTCATGCATTTTCGGCCACAGTGATCACATTTATATGGTCGATATCTGGTGTGTATCTGCGTGTGTCATGCAAGCTCATCAGAACGGTAAAAAGCCAAGACACAGCCTTTCCAAGGGCATTTGTAGGGCCTCTCACCTGTGTGTTTATGCTGGTGAGTCACAAGGTGGGAGCGCTTGGTATAAGCTTTTCCACGGTTCTCACGTGGGCAGCAGTAAGGCCTTGGAGCTGAAGATCTGCATCTGTGAGCCCCTTCCTGGTCCCCTGAGTTTGGCTCTGCTTTCTGTGGAGCAGGGTAGGGCTACTTAGGCAGGAAGGGGCCAGCCTGGGAGTCTAGCTGACTCATAATAGAGTCCTGAGATTCTAATGCCAGCAATGATTGGGTCTCAGCTGGGGACATCCCATGGTTATGGGGATTTCTGGGGGACAACATCTGCTCTAAAGAAAGGAGCACAGCCGTGGCCTCAGTGGCAGTTGTGGTTGGGATGCCAAAAATATCTCAGGTGTTAAAGAGGCTCTGTTAGAAGGTGCTGTCGAGGGTTTAGAACAGGTGTCCTCAAACTCCAGCCCGCGGCCACATGAGGCGGTATGATTGTATTTGTTCGCGTTTTGTTTTTTTTTACTTCAAAATAAAATATGTGCAGTGTGCATAGTAATTTGTTCATAGTTTGTTTTTTTTTTTTAAACTATAGTCCAGCTCTCCAATGGTCTGAGGGACAGAGGGACAGTGAATTGGTCCCCTGTTTAAAAAGTTTGAGGACGCCTGGTTTAGAATAAGGCATTGCCAGGGCCCCCATGTGGGACATCATAGGCATTCTTCCACCAGAAGTTGAGACTGGCAGCCCAGTGGGGGACATCCTTAGATGCCCAGTGAAGGTCATGGCCACCCCTGTAATATTGGGCACTCCTAAGGGCATCACTGGGGACCCCTTGAAAACCATCATCTCTGGCTGGGAGGGAGATGCTCCCTGGCAGTAAGTCACTGGGGAATGAGTGGGAGTCGCTTTGGGGCAGTAGCCCATGCCAGGCTCATGCAGTGTCATACTGAACCGTGGCCCCACTTCATTCACATTCTGCCTTAGTGCCTCAGCAGACACCTAGGGGCTCCTCGACATCTCTCTTCCCCCAGTTAAGTGTTGAATGCCAGGTACACCTGTTTGTGTGTTGTTTTGTTTTGTTTCTAATCCACCTCCAACATCGGAAAATCTAGTAATGAAACCTGTTGCCCCAGCCAACATCATGGTTATTGGCCTGGTATGACTAGATCTTTCCTCTTATTTCTTACTTATTGGAATGGGATGACCTTTCAGGACAAATGAAACCACACTTACATCTAAACATTGTGTTCCCACTTAAAACATACAAACAAACAGACACGCACACTATATATTCTCAGAATGTTTAGCCAACGTATTTATTACCTTGGCATTGTTTTCCTAATCAAGAATGTGAGTCATCACAAAAGATTATAAAGTCTTTGTTATAGAATGATAGCATTTTTTATCTTTTATCAAGCTGTTTGCAGTGTGCCTATCTTCTTTCTGATGTACTCTTTAGGCTGCATGTTGTTATGACCACAACCTGGGCTTTAGGGTCAGTATTCAAATCACAGTTCCATCCTTTATCCAAAGTATGATACTAACGTGAACAAGTTACTTAATATTTCTGAATCTCAGATTCCTCAACTGACCTACATCTTAGGACTGATGAGAACTTCAGTTTCTCATCCGTAAAATGGAAATAAGGATTTGTAATATATGTAATATACTTAGCTCAATTCAGTACATGGGTGTTTAAAAAATGATGGCTGTCATTGACAGAAATCTTCTTTATAAAAATACACAGTGTGGCAAAATTCTTATAGATACATAGAGTGGAATTTAGTTTAGGAATAATCTGCCCTTCATAGTGATTAGAACCAAAGAATTTACAGCATATATAAGATAAAATTATTGGAAAATATAACATTGACTTCTATAAGTGACTCAAAAAGTATAGTCTGTATTTTCAGTAGGTACTATGTAAGATAATTCCATGACATGTGTCCACTACAATGGACACATGTCCGTTTTTTTAAACAACGTATTCATTTTTTTGTTTTATTAAACAACGTATTCATTTTAGAATCACTTCTAGTTCTTATCAAAACAACACATAGCTCAAGTTTGAGGGTTTTCAACTAAGTAAATAAAAGTGGTTTCTTATCAGAGTACTAAACATTTCAGATAGAATTTTTTAGATTATTGTGAATCTTAAAAGTTTCTGGAATTATAGCTTACAGTAATGTCAGGTGAACTCTGGGTAATTTTACTTGATTAAATAGACAATCTTGTATCTGCAAAGAGGAATTTTGTCATGTAAGTTAATATTTTACTAGAAATAGCACTGTTTTTGGAATAGGAATCTTAAATCTCTCTTGCAATGTGTTTTACCTTGATGACAAACCACAAAAACCATCAGACAAATACCAAACAGACCTGACCCTGCTTAGTGTGTAAGATCAGATAAGACATGGTGGGGTGGCAAGACTGGGCAAAGAGTATATAGGAACTCCATACTAGTTTTTCTATAAATCTAGAATTATTACAAATAAAAATGTTTTTTAAAAAACTAAGGACTCGGAGAACTTTAGTTTCTCGTCTGTAAAATGGAAATAAGCGTTATTGCTCATCTTCCTATCTGACGTAACTGTTGAAAGGATAAACACATAAAGCAATACAAATAAAACTTAAGAATGCCACTGTTCTCTGCTATGATTCTTCCTTACTTGACTTTACCCATTTTTCTACCTCTGATCTTCCCTTCCTCTTGTCTGCCAAAGTAGTTCTTCACTACCTTAAAGCCTCTCTGGTTACTTTATTTAAGGTGAAACACTGCCTCACATTGCCAAATTACTAAAACAATCCTCCTTTCATCATCTTCTTTGTAATCCTTTACACACCCTCTATCACATGCCTTCTTTAAGCCTTCTTACTTAAAAACTCGGCCTAATCACCACTGACATTTAATCAAATAACAGTTAAAATGTATTTATTCATGAGTAAAAGCTGAATAAAATTTGGGCACTGACATCTAAGAGGATGAGAATTTCATCATCAATTATCTTAACAGAAACCATTTTGTTAAACAACCATAATTACAGGTTTTTACATTTGTGATTGCAGGGAATTTTGCTATTATGCATTCTTCGAAGCCCAAGGGGCAACCACTGAGTTCTAGCTACTTGAAATACCTATACTGAATCTGTATAGCTAGGGCTTCTTTAAGAGATATGTCCCTGCAAGACCATATCACTTAAAGCTTTTATACCCACGTATTTTAAACATGATTTCTGGTTCTTTTCTAAATTTTTTAAAATAAGTAAACTTATAAGAATTGAAAATAGACATTAATTTTTTGAATGTGTAGACATTTCTGCTTTTTCCCGTTATTTGGGAATTCCCATGTATTGCACGTGTAATCAATCTTAGTTGCTGTTATATTCTTATGATAGTCATATTTAGTGAGGACTGATTTTTCTGGAGTTTTTTTTCAGTGACTAAACCTAGGCATACTCAGGAAATAATTTTCTTCCTTTTGTTTTGTGTTAACTCGTGCTTCCAGCTAGATCAAGTCTCTGTGTCAGATTTCTATTGATGAAGTTGCTCATTTCTGACTCATGAAAACAACTCAGCCAATTATGAGAAAAGAAAGTTTAGCTTTAAAATGATTAAGAACATTCTTCTTAGGGGAATAAACAATTTAATTTGCTCTGTTTTGTTTCTTAATCTTAACTCACATGTTATCCAGTTGTAATAGCCTATTTTTCCTATACTGGTGACTTCAGTGGAGCATAATATAATAGACTTCATTATTCATGTTTTCATAGTTTCATCTTTCTGAGTTTGTAAAGCAGAGTGATTCACATTTATTGTTGAACATAATTTATATCCCCATTTTTGTAGAGTTTTGATGAGAATATTTTCCTTTCATTGCAACTTTCCAACAATAACCATTTTATTTTGGTATCTTCGTACAGGTTTACTGTAAAAGGATGGATCCATTTTTAAATATTTTATAAACTGGGAGAGTGCAGCTATCAATATAAATTATAGACAGTAAAAGCTGCAAATTAATTGTCTTAATACATCATTGAGCCAGATATCTGTGCTAGTCTTTAACATTTCTGGCAGCACTAGTGTACCACGCAGATAGGATGTAGCTTTCTGATAGGTGAGGGGAGGTCCTGTTATATTGGGTCAGGAAAGTTAAATGTAGCAGTGTTTTTTCTGGTTTGTGTTTTAGAAGCACTCTTTTCTAAGCCCTCTGTATTTAAACCTCATTTTTTGCAACAGACTGTGATGTCAGAACCAAGGAGGATTTTGGTAGAAATGATACGTGATTTTACATTTGTATGAGATTACTATGTCTCATTTATGGGAATTTAGTTGTTTCTTCAGTATCCTGGTCATCCTCTGAGTCTCACATGTGAAATGGCTGCTGTTTTAAAACCAGAGACATAGTGCTTGTTCCTTGAAGGGCAAGTAGTGTAGGGTGGTATAGTAGTTTTCACATTCTGTCCTGCAGTTTTTGGTGTTTCATTGAGAAATAACTTGCAGAGGAGAAAAAAAAAATCAGAGGTCTCTAAATCTCTTTCCTTTATCTCTATCAAAGCACCTTTGCTTTTAGCAGTTTGATTTAGAAGGGTTCCACCTGTTTTCAGTTACACACACACACACACACACACACAATATCTATATATACATATACTCATTTATACACATACACTAGAAACTCCATAGTTGACCACCTCCCTTCATTGACCACCTCCTAAAGTTAGCTAATTTTCACAGACCAGACATGCACCACATGTACATGTCAGTACAGTAGGCATGGTTCTTTATGTTGATCACTTCTGTATTTTGACCAATATTTTACAGTCCCTTCAGTGGTCAACTTACAGAGGTTCTGTGTGTGTGTGTGTGTGTGTGTGTGTACATATATATTGTTGTTGTTGCAGTTTTTGGCCGGGGCCAGGTCTGAACCCACCACCTCCAGTATATGGAGCCGGCACCCTGCTCCTTGAACCACAGGCACCACCCCGTATATATATTTTTTAATGTTCACATCCATCTCCCCACCCACCAAAGCAAAACACCTTGTATAGTAAGAAGAACACAAGCTTTGGAGTAAGACAGACCTCGTTTCAGATTGCAGCATACCTTACTAGCTTAGCAACCTTGGACAACTTATCTAATTTATCTGAGCCATAGCTTCTTTATTTTTAATATAGCAATCATATCTGCCATTTGAGATTATTGAAGGAATAATGTAAAGGTCCAAACATGACACCTGACACATACTAGTAAGTCAACCAACGTTATTCCCGTTCCCTTATCCAGGGGTCCTCAAACTTTTTAAACAGGGGGCCAGTTCACTGTCCCTCAGACCATTGGAGGGCCGGACTATAGTTTAAAAAAAAAACTATGAACAAATTCCTATGCACACTGCACATATTTTATTTTGAAGTAAAAAAACAAAACGGGAACAAATATAATCATACCGCCTCATGTGGCCTGCGGGCTGCAGTTTGAGGACCCCTGCTAGACTAATGGTTTTCAACTGGGAGTACTTTTGCTCCCAAGGCATGTTTGGCAATGTTATAAGACATTTTTGGGTTTTCACAATCCATGGAGTAAGCAAATGCTGTAGGCATCTAGTGAGTGGAAGGATGTTGATAATCATCCTACAGTATGCAGGACAGACCCCATAACAAAGAATTATTTAGCCCAAACTGTCTGTAGTGCCAAGGATGAGAAACCCCATTTCATACGTGGTAACTTTTTTATATGTAATATAGAAATTACATATAGAAATTTATATAAATTCAGAAAAAAATATATAAATTCAGAAATTTATATAAAATACAGAAAAAATCTATAGAACCCACATACAGGTTCATTCTACCAATATTTACAAAATACTTACTTCATAGAGCGTTTGGGATTTAGCAGTGAATAAAAAAGATAATCTGTGCCATCAAGGAGTTTACATTTTAATTGGAGAGAAATAGGCAATTAACAAATAAATGTATAATACTGTAACAGGTAGTGGTAAGAACAACAAAGAAAAAGAGTAGGGGTAGGGAGTGACATAGAAGAGCTGCTATTTTATATTAATGTGGTTATATAAAGGTGATTACCTTTTTTCATAAGGTGACTTTTGAACAAAGACCTGTAAGGAGTGAGGGAGCAAGTCAGCTAGTATTTTAGACAGAAGTATAACAAATACAAAGGCCCTGAGATAGATAGAATGTGTTTGGCATTTTTAAGAAACAACAGGAAATGACAATGTTGCTGAAGTATAATAAGAAGAGTGGTAGGAGATAAGATCAGGCTCTGTAGGAACTTAATTGACAGGCCATTCTGAAGACTTTGGCTTTTACTCTATGAGTGATGAGAACCTGTTGGAGGGTTTTGAACATAAGTAGTATGACCCAGTTTTCGTCTTTTAAGAGATCACATTACGTGATGTGTGTAATAGATATGCAGGGGGAGGGGTGAGAGAGGAGGAATAGTGGAAACAAAAAGACTCAATAGGAGACCCTTGCAAAATCCAATCCTTGGATGATGCTGCTGGGGCTTAGGCCAGAGTAGTAGCAGTGAAGGTGCAAGGTGATAAAAGTGGTGTATTTCAGATATATTTTAAAGAGTTGATGGGACTTGTCTAGAGGGAATTCATTGATGAATTAATCTACAATAAGCATTTTTATTTTTTTATTCATTTTTGGGGGGTGATCAAGTTGGTTTTATCCCAGGGTTACAAGGTTGGTTCCACATACATAAATCTATAAATGTAATACATCACATTTTTATTTTTACATGTTAAAAATTCTTACTGAAAAAGCCAAGTATATAATAGCAACAAAGGGAGATTCCAAGCAGGGCTCCTTTGTTCTGTACAAAGTTCTATATATCAATGAGGAGAATGGTGAGAGCCAGGCTGCTCTTGACAGGTTTCCTCTTTCACAGGATTTTATTTTAAAAATGCCAGATTTTCAGGCTGTATAACTCAAGCCAGGTTCCAGTAAGTGTGCATTAGAATGTGATCTTGCCTAAACCAAACCATAATGGAAAAAATCTATATTTCTAACTCCAGGTTAAAAGAAAGTAGGACCTAACTTTTGTGCTATAATGGCCTCATACATATTTTCAGGCCTGAAATGACCAAAATATTTTTGTAAACTTCTATAAAGCCAGGTCAGCTCATCTGGATATTACATACACTTTTGAGAATTTTTAGGAACATTATTTAATTCCAAAGATTATATACATATTAATCTAGTATAATATGTTTAAATAAAAACCACACAAAAAAGAGTTTACAGCATCCTCAGTCAGAAAAACAAAAGAGAGGTCAATGTTTTACTTTATAGAACTAGTTTTAGTAGACATTTATATAGCATTTTATATTATTTGCCAACTTAATTATTCCAGAACTTACTTACAACTTCAGGAAACCATTAGTAAAAATTAGTACTAACGCTAAACATGTGGATTTACAACTTAAGATGGAATTAGGTTATATGGTACTAGGTTATTGAAAAAAAAAAAAACACTTTTCTTAGAGAGCACACATTTTATCCCAGGGCAGGGAAGATTTTATTATGTATAGCTTTTTCCCACTACTAGAATTAATAAATTAATAAATTTAGATTAAAAATTTTTTTTTTTTTTTTGTAGAGACAGAGTCTCACTGTACCGCCCTCAGGTAGAGTGCCGTGGCGTCACACGGCTCGCAGCAACCTCTTAACCCTTGGGCTTACGCGATTCTCTTGCCTCAGCCTCCCGAGCAGCTGGGACTACAGGCGCCCGCCACAACGCCCGGCTATTTTTTTTTGGTTGCAGTTTGGCCGGGGCTGGGTTTGAACCCGCCACCCTCGGCATATGGGGCTGGCGCCCTACTCACTGAGCCACAGGCGCCGCCCTAGATTAAAAATTTTTAACAAATATTAAACCATCTTTAAATGTATTATCTTGATTTTAACTATATTTTCATTATATAACTAATATATGCCCTGTGTTGATACCTTAAAATATATAGAAAAGGTAAAACTCTTACATTCACATTAATTAATGCATATATTAATATGTAGACTCACAGGGTGTAGATCAAAAAATAAATAAATTCAATAATTTGAAACAACTCTACTGTGAACTTACATTACAGATACTCTTTTATGTCAATCACTGATACTTTGTGCTTGCTGAAAATTACTTAATTTCCACACAAAAAAATTTTTTTTTAAATCTCTTGAATGTTCTGGAGTCCACAGCTATTTCTTAAGAAAACATCTTCATATGATTATTTTAATATATTCTTTAGTACCTTGGACACGTAAAATTAGTATATAATGAAAGCCATTGTAGAAAACTTCCTTTAAGGCTGTGAAATAGAAAAATATACTACTATATATTTTTCTATATATAGAGTTCTATAATCCAGTGAAAATTCTGAGTCTAACTTACATGAACTGATACAGTTTCAAGACTGTATCAGTTAGGATTCTGAACTGGTTCCTGAAAAAATATCGTAACTACTGTCAGAATAGAGGAGGGAGAAAATAAAAAATAATTTTTTTTAATTGCAATAACATTCTTGTGTGTGTGTGTCTCTTTCTTTTTTTCCTGCAAGCATATATTCAAGCCTCTGCTATGTATATTGTGCTGTTTCTCTGTGATTTTCTGCCTCTTGGTTAACTCGTTTGATTATTTTTGTAACTTATTATTTTTGTAATAACTTCCTGTAAGCCAACCAAAAATAGCTCAAGAGGAAAGATTTTTAACTTTTTAGTTCACTGTAAAAATTAAAACATCGTGAAATGTATAACTGAAAAGTTACCTATAATCCCAGCCCCAGAGATAAAATATTACCAAAAGTATAACGTATGTGCTTCCTGTGTTTGCATATGCACATGTTTATATGTGTGTATGTTCAAACATAAGTGGGATTAAAGTACTTACATTTTAATTTTCAACTTGATTTTCTCTGTCAATAATATATTCCCACAGCTTTAATCTTTGTGGAAAGACAAAAATAGCATGTTACAAATATTTTTCAGGAGGGAGGAGTCAGTGTAAACTGAGGTATATAGGAAAAATTTCCTAGAGGAGGTGGTACCCATGCTAGGCCACGAATAAAGGGAATGATTTAAATTGTAGGGATGGGGGAGGGGCAGGAGGAAGCAACACGTGGCAAGTGTGATTCAGAGTGACCTAGCTAAGAAAAAGAATAAGCTCAGTTTTAGGGAGAAGACTGTATGCCTAGGTAGAATGGCCCAGATTATACATATGTTTGGGAAGGCAGGCATTTGAACTTCAATTTGATCCAGTGATCGTCTGAGAGCCATTTGTTTAAGTTCATGAGGCAGAGGAATGAAAGTGATGTGAGGACAGAGAAGGGCCTACTATGGTGAGGTCTTGCTATAAGCCATGGCCTTTTCTCTATGTTTTTATTTAAAGTAGTTGTTCCCTGGGGATATATGAAAGAAACCAACCAGGAACCTGTCGCAGTACTCTAGTTCTAGAGCCAATATGATGAGTTTTGCTGCAGTGGAGTGAAAACGAAGACGTCATCTACCATGCATTTTGAGGGAGGCTCACTTGATTTGGGGGCAAGTGAGTGTACTAAATTACAAACTGAACCAGCAAGTAGAAGGACCATTTAGTGGGGTACTGGGTTACCTCTGCAACCGGGACCCTTAAACCTTTCTGGACCTCAGCTTCCTCTCTATTGTGAGTTGGAGATATACTTTTCTAAGTTTTTTCAGCATTCTTTGGGGTTTAATGATTTGTTAGTATTCTTTTGCAGACGGACTACATCATACATACATACATAAACAAGCATAAACATCCTGTAATTCACATGTTGTCACATTACTAAATGCTGCAGCCAACCACTCTATTTGAAGATGTCAGGTTCAATGCTAATATGAGGTGGTTGGTAGATTGGCACTGACTTTTTTCCTTTTCCATGCAGAAAGGATGCCATATTTCCATTGAAAGATTTCTAAGAATAATCAAAAATAGATTTAAAAATATTTTTTTGAGGTAAGAGTGAGAGCTGATAAACTCTTCTTGGTTTGCAACTTCCATGATTCTATCTTGCTGAAGAAAGATAAATGTCTTATGTCTTGAGAAGCTGCCAAGAGATATGCTAGCAGAGCTCTTCTATAACCTTTAAATATGCTTTAGTGAAAGCATATGGAGAATTTAAATGTGACTGCAGGTTGCATAAGTAATCCAGCCTTATACATACATCAAAATGGTATAGGCAAGGCCAAATTGCAGTCATCCTTACTGAAAGTATTTTTCAAAGACCCGCAACTTCATGTTAACTGAAGTCAAAACTTTTCACTGGAAATTCACATTAACAAATACATACTGAGAGTCTGTTGTGTTCAAGATATTGAACAAACCAACAAATTATACAGGGTACTGTGCTAAAAAGATACTTACTTTCCTGTTTTCATTTAGGACCCAGAAAATGAGTTCATCTGGCATGGAAGTCTGATTTCTCTACTTGTTTTACAGTAACCAGAAAAAGCTATAATTTCTTGGTAGTGAGGTGAATGACTACTAACATAACTATTCTCTTTCACCTTTTAAAAAAGCTATTCTAGTTATATTTTTAAATGCATATTTGGAAAATTTTCAGAATAATTCCTTCAAAAGTAATTTTTCCATGTTTGTTCCTATATTACAATATTTTGCTATATTATAATGCTAGTAACATTTAATTTTAGAAAATCCTCTGAGTATGTTGCAGATTTTTATGAATGTTCAAGAACATTGTTGTTGACACCTAAAAAAAACAGGGAGTGGGTGGAATTGACATACTATATTAATCAGAAGATGAAGTGGACTTGCAGATTTACGAACGTGACTAATCCAAAGATGCCCTTACATTCATGTGGCAGTCTGAGATCAGGAGAGAACTGTGTAATTTGAGAATGTTCAGAATGAATAAAAACTATGATAAATCAGCCCTGATTATTCTGTGACTTTCATATCAAAAGTTTGTGTTTTCAGTGTTCTAACTATATGATGTCTTTTTTTATTTCAGTTTCATGACCATATGGAATGGTCAGATGAATTTTTCAACTCCTCTTTAAGGAGCCTCTTTTAAAATTAAGTTTACCTTCTAATATTTACTTCAAAGAAGATAGAACCTAAAGGGAATCTTCACAGTTAATATAACATAGATTAGAAGTTTTGCATACCTTACAGTGGGTATTTAGGCCCCAAGTTTTACTTCTTAACTTTGCCTCTTAGCTATATGTTTTTTAAGTTTTTAACATCTTTAAATCACAGTGGCCTCAGTTGTAAAATGGAACTCTTTTTTTTAATAATAAAAGGCAATTTAATATAAATTACTAGCATTTACAAAACAGTAAAACTGTGAAAAATTGTGTTACAACCAAATGTACCAAATCCCATGAACAGGATATTGAAGTGATGCTGCTGGAGGTGACTAAAAGGCTTTTCAGCCAGTTCACTTTAGATCCACACTGCACCCCACCCAACGTGGTCAGCGCAGTGAAACTAACGCTTGGCTTTGACTTTTTTTCCAAAACAAAAAAAGCAGCTGTGAACTATAAAGTAAGAGTCCTCGAGTGTACAAGTCTCCCACAGTCCCAGCTACAGCACAGCTGACTTGGCTGTCTCCATTCTTCTTTTATTTGAGTACTTCATTTAGCCAATCTGAAAGAATTTATTTTCTTTATATCAAATGGGCTCAGAATCAACATCCCGTTTTTGAATTTTCCAACCTGTCCAGTTGGTCCACTTGACAAAATGCTGGGAGCTGACTTCTTCTTTTTGGGTTTCCTGTCTTCCAGTCCTTTCCTCTTCTTTTTTTTTTTAAATATCTGTTTTGTGAGCCATTCTCTTTTCCTCTTCCTTTGCTGCCTTTTTTTCTTTGATTTGCTCCTGTAAAACCTTGTAATTGACATAACTACTTTTGGGAGGCTTAGCTCCCAGCATTATGGCACGTTCCTATTCCAGGACTCTTTCCTTTCCTTTTCCATATCCCATGATCCCAAACCGGTGTACTTCCAAACGAGCCTTTTCTAGGTTAAATTCTTGTACATCCACATCTTTCTTAGAAATGCTAGTTTTAGTCTGTGAACTGTTGCTGTGTTTTTGGACTTGGCACTCAGTTGAACTGCCTTGGGGAGAGCTTGAGCAGGAGTGCGGAGAACTTTGGGCATTGTCTAGGGCCCCAGACTGAGCCGCTGAGTTGGGCGGCAGGGAGCCATTGTGAGAGAACTGCCCCTAAAATGGAGCTCTTAAAAGTGTTTCTCATAAACACTTTTGTGCTGCTCTGTGTAAAGAATAGACATTATCATTCTGATTGTGTTTTACTAAGCTGATGGGTTTTTGTTTTCCCTTTTCATCTTTTTCCAGAAATTTCTTAGAGTACCAGGGAATAGAAAAGGAGTGCCAATGTATACTTTAGTATGGATTGTAATGGGCAATCTGAATAGAGACAGAGGGGAAAGTGGAATAAGGATACCATAGAAAATAAGAGCCAAACTTATTTAATATTTGACAAGCTGTCTTGATACTGCCTACCTTCTCCACGATTCATAAAATTTAATTACAGTTCTTACATTTTTGGTCTTAGATCAGGTAGCCAATAAGGACTTATATGCCTTTCTTTTGCCTCAGTCCATCTATCTATCCATTTGTCCATTCATTCAGCTAGCCAGCCAGTTCTTATTTGGGTCCAGGTAAATCTAAGCGAAGTATTGGCTCAACACTGAGATTTTAGAAGTGAAGCATGATTCCTATCTTTAAAAAACACATTATCCATAAAAGTTAGATATTATTGCCTGCCCATGGTATTTAAGGTGATAGTGTAAAGACAGGAAAGAATGTAATAATCAAAGGATGAATGATTTGAATCATATGGCCAAAATTTGTCCCTGTCTTTTGGTTTTTTGAAACAATTCAGGGAAAGAGAGAGGAATTAAAAAAAATTAGACAATATGCATATCTGAATAATCCTTGTCATCCTCAAAATCAAGTCAATGTACATAGCTCAAAGAATCTCTGATTTCATGAGCTCCCTTGACCATGCTATGAATAACATTCATGTACTATGTCATGTGATATTCAAAGACATTTGTATTACAAATACAAGTGCTTCCCAGATTTTTTAATGTCATTGCACCCAGAAGAAATAATATTTTTATGGCCTTCCAAGGTAAATGGACAAGGCAGCTTATAGCCAGATAATAGCCTAGGAGTTACACTGCCTCAGACTTGCCCAGAAACCAGAGAGTTGAATGGGCATCTCTATACCTATGATGTGTTTGCACTATCCAGATACACTATAGTTTGTACACTCTGTAACAGATTATGCCCAGATTTGCCTTATTTGCTGACCCGGGACCTCATTAATTTCTTCCTTTTTTTTTTTTTTTTTTACAAATAGTTTGGGCATGTTAATTGTAGTAGCTACATGATATGTTTTAGGAAGACAACATGTGGAATTTAGAGGACCCCCAAAGGAAAACAGTGGAGTAAAATATTACTAGAAGTTGGTGATAGCCTTTTATAATGAAAACAGTCTGGCTTAGGAACTAGGAGTCCTGGGTTTTAATTCTAATATAGTCACCTTTGGCAAATCACTTCTCTTTGAGCTTCAGTCTTCTTATGTTTAAAACGAAGGAATTTGAACAAGATTTGAACTTTAAACTACTCTCTAGTTTTAATACACCATGATTTCATATTGCCTATAAATCTTTACTATTGAGTTAACTGCTTTTCATGGAGTGTTTCCTATCTAGGAGGCATGGGTAAATAGTGTCCTAGGGCCAGCTTCCTGGAGCTCCTCAGATCAAAGGTTACAGCTTCAAGAGTGTCCAGTCTTTCCTCTTTCTGCCACAGATTGGAAAAGTATTGTTTTGGGCCACGCATTCAATACACAAACACTAATGAAAGCTGTTTAGACAAAAAATAAAACAAAACACAGAGGTCTGTGCACACTTTTCTAGATATCTGACACCACAGATAGGCAAAACAGTTCTCAAATAATCTACATTTGACCCTGCTGGACACCCCTGGTGCTGAAGGAATTAAAAATAACTAAGATGCTTAGAGAATAGATACTAGAGAGGGTGTCTGAATAGCTATAATAACTTAGTCTTTCCAATGTTTGCGGGTATCTCTGAAATGTTACCAAGATGATAGGCTTTGCAGTTAAGAATCTGATAATGAGCTAAACACCTCACAATTGTAGCTGGCAACTCTGGCAGCCTTAACCTCTAAGAATAAGTTTTCCTAACTCTTAGTTGTAGAAACACTTATTGCAAATACATCAACTATCAAAGCATATATACAGAAACTAAGTCTTGATTATTCAACAATCCCTTTAGGAACTTTTCTGTCTTTTCCATAGTTACCTAAGTCCTTTCTGTCTAGCTATGTATGGGGTAGATGAAGTTGGAGAATACCAGAGAAGATATGTAGGAATGATTATATAATCAAAGAATGATCACATTGTATTTCTTTCCCCTTGTAGAATAAAATGGTAGCATTTTTTCATTCAACAAATGCTTATTGATTATTTACTATGTGATCAGCTATTTTTCTAGGAGCTAGAAATTCACACCTGAAAGGTTCTTGCCATAGTCAGACACAAACAGATACATATAGAAATAGACATGCATGCGTAGATACATATAGATGATACAATGTTATCAGCCTGGGGGGGGTTCAATAAATATATTAGTGACTTTTTTATTTCAAATTACTATGAGAGTACAAATTTAAGGTTACATTGTTCTCACTTCCAAGCTAAAGTGCAAGTTGTAATAGAGCCCTTCACACCGGGGGGCGTGCTGAACACCCTCACATTGTGCACATTAGTTGAGATACTGCCAATCACCCAACACCCTCCCATTTCCCTCTTCCTCCCTTCACCTTGCTGGACTGTATTTGTATTTTATTGTTCTTGTGGGTGTATAATTATTTATATATTGGTTTCATATTGGTATTGAGTACATTGGATTTTTTTTCCCCATTTTTGACATACTTTACTAAGAAGAATGTGTTTCAACTCCATCCAGGTAAAGAGGGTCAAAACTAAGCCATGCATTCAAATATATCAAAAAATACATATAAGTAAATAAAAATTCACTCAGTAATCTACCCTTAAGGAAACATGGTGTTTGTGCTACATGCACAAGAGGATACATATGCCCATAAAAAGACATATACATATATGTGTACATATTGTATTTTTATATAGAGTGCCCCAAAAATGTGTACACATTTTAAGAAAGAAAAATACTGCATTAAAATTGAAATACTTCATATAGACCAATAACAACAGATGACTACAAGTCACATTTAAGCACCTCTTGTAATTGAAGAAATCAAACGTGACTTGAATATTAAAACAATTTTAATACGTTTTTTCCTTTCTTTCTTGGTACCCTCCATATATATATACTCAAATATAAATATTTTATCTTTATATGTGTATATATGATTTAAATATACAAAGTATTTCTCTATGCTCAGAAAGGATGCTTGAAACTAGAGGGTAGAATAGCAAGAGAAGTCTGTGTTTGTATCTGCACATATGTATGTTTGTGAGTATGTGGCTATGGGGGAGATAAAGAAGGAAAGAAGAGAGAAGAAGGGATAAAAATGGGAGGGGCCAAAAGATAAAGGGAAAAATTAGTGGTCTTAGAAAAAACCATAGTAGTTAGTAATTTTTTCCTTAACTCTCACTGACCCATCTATTTTTTCTATCTTGAGCTGTAGTAAGTACATCATTTATTCTATCAACCAACATATCATTGGGATTGACCACTCACCCAAATCAAACAAAAAAGAATAATTTCAGTTTTAAATATAAAGAAACATGCACAGATGTTTGAAGAAGTCGTCCTTATATCCAATAAGTAAGATAAAGATAATTGATGCATCGTTAGAATTGTATACTCGAATAAAAAGATAATTTCAGTTTTAGAAATACAGAAACATCCACAGATATTTGAAGAAGTGGTAATTATGTCCAATATTTGTTATAAAGATAATCTGCTGAAAAATCCTTCTAAAACAGAAAAAAAAATTAAATCTCAGGGGTCTTTTTCTTTTACTAGCCAGAAACTGATTCCAAGAAGTACCAGTCTGTCTCATTTCAAAATGCTTCCCTTAGCAAGGAAGCGGAAGTGGTCATATTCTTTCCCACCAAACTTTGGGAATTATAATTATTCTACCTCTTGTGGGATAGGGAAGGAGCAAACATCTGCTGTACCAAAAACCCTACCACCAAAACAATACCACACTGTGAATCATACCTGGACTCAGATTAAAAGATCTATGTTGTGTTTACCTTTTTCTTTATTTTCTTTGTAATCTAAAATATGGACTTGTTAACTCTGGCCTCATAACTGAGGGGAAAAATATGGATTCCATTTGCTGATTCCTTTAACAATGAAAAATCATGACTTTACAGACAATGGACAATAGTTAATAATAGTTTAGTAACTGTTTTTGTTTAGTCTATTATTCCTTCACCATTTCACCATTTTCTTTTCCCTTAAAAAGTAAGAAAATTTGTAAGTATACAAACTAAGAAGTAAGATTCTTTAGTTTTAGTTTCAATAACAAAGGAACAAAATATATTTTAAACTATTTCCAGAAGAAACAAGCTTCACAACTTCTGTTACCAATCATAATTTTATATATTCTGGGCTATGGTGGTAGCACTAAACTGTTCTCCTAAAGTGAGGAAAGGAAAATGGTACTTCAATTCTAAGTTAAAGCCGTGAAAGCATATATAATAGTCTACTTGGTTTAAGTAATTTTGTGTCTTTATCTATTAGAGAGCTGAAAGACAGACTCGAATTATGGATTCAGCTCAGTATGCAGAATTCTGTGAAAGTCGACAATTAAGTTTCTGTAAGTAAGCATTTCTTTACTTAATATATGTATAAGAGATTGTTAATTATAGATGTACTAAACTATGACACACTCCATTTCTTAGCAACAGATGGATTTAATAATTTGCATAGTTATAACTCTTACCAAAAAAATGGCATTGTGGGGGGGTCTGTAAAAGATTTTACCACATTGAACTGTTTTGCAATTAATAGTGTTGAAGTTTAAAAACGTGTTATTAATACATAGTGTCATGTTAATTATTCACATTACTGTTAGTCAAAAAAATTCCATTTTTCTTAATATTCAAATTTCTTTCCTAGTCATATTTGCACTAGTATTTCATAACTGTATTTGATTCATAATGGGCTCTAGTAGTAGAGACGTGATATTCAAAAGTTTGGTGATTATAGATACCAAACTTTTCTTTTACGTATGCTCATATTACCACAAAGGAATATATCAGTTATCTCTTCCATTTTTGTAACCTCCTGCTGTGGCAAGCAGGTTAAGAAAATTCAGTGTTAAGCAAATTCATTAGTACAAGTTCTCATACACTAATAACCTAGTGGTAAAATTAGTACTTTCACATCACTGCCCGAAGTATGTAAAGACTCGTGATAATGAGCTGGATTGTGTAGCAGAATATCTTTTCAGCAACAGATTAGTAATGACTAAGGTTCTTGGTAGAGGTCAAAGAGAAAGTGTGATGTAATGTCCAGTTAAAAATATGACAAAGTAGCACATGACCCTGGTCTGAGGGGTTGTAGAAACAATGGTGTCTTTAAATGAAAAGCTATTATGTGGTCACAATAACAGCATATTTGATTTGGAAATAAGAAAGTGAGAGCTTCATTCATATATTACAAAGTGCAAATAAATGACACATTTCAAGTAGTATCCCATGTAAAATGTCAGTAAAATATAGGAAACTATGTTTTGGAAGATTTCTTTTTCCTAACTAAATAGACTTTTCAGTCTGACTAACAAGTTGGCATCATACATCTGTGAAAGCATTAAGTAAATAGCACTTCAGATCTTGGCAATTTCAGCAAATGAGAGGTTTTTCTATTATAATTTTTAGGTTTAAAAATGGCATTCAAGTTTTTATAAGTAGAAGTCCCTGGTTTATAAGGAACATTTAGTACAATTTGATTGTTTTTTAAATCATATTTTAAATTTAATTCACTTAAAACAGAAGTACTATTTTATGCCAAACTAATAAGTTTAAAGTCTCATAATATGCTTTTTGTTTGAAATCTGATTTGTTGTTCATTTTATTGTTTTACTCAATAATAAACGGTAGTAAATTAATAATTAATATTTTCCCTTCTATATCAAGTCAGTATAATATAAGCAGTATATCATACTTGATTTTCTTTTCTTTGCTAGACAAGGATTTGGTCATTTAAAAAATATTTGTTTGTATGGTGCCAATAGGTGCTTTCTTATGGAATCCTGGTGGGAGAATCTGTTTTATCTGACAAAATTCTGTAGTTGAAAAGTCTTTAATCCAAGTGGGTCAGCAAATTCAAAATCTATTCCTACAGTGGTCACAGTAGGATTCTTTTTATTCTTGTTCTTCTAGTAAATTACTGGGACGTAGGAATTGTGTCCATAAGTGTCTTCTTAAGTATTTGGTGGTAGCAGTCACTGGAATTACTGATACATTTTTAAATCATGAGCCTATAATGTTATAGCCTGAGGGTAAGCTGTAATATTGGCAAATATAATTTACTAATCTTTTGTTTTTATATTTATATAAATCATTTTCTTTAATGTCTTTTAAAATCTGATACTATTATTGCCTCACAGAACTTTAATTACAATTTTATAATTAAAACTTATAATCAGTATATTTGTTTCTGATCTTTTACTCTTTTCTTTTTTCTTTTTCCTTTTTTTTGAGACAGAGTCTCACTTTGTCACCTTCTGTAGGGTGCGATAGCATCATAGCTCACAGCAACCTCAAACTCTTGGGCTTAAGCAATCCTGCTGCCTCAGCCTCCCAAGTAGCTGGGACTACACATGCCTGCCACAATGCCTGGCTAGCTTTTCTATTTTTAGTAGAGATGGGATCTCACTCTTGCTCCGGCTGGTCTCAAACTCCTAAGCTCAAGTAATCCACATGTCCAGAGTGCTAGGATTATAGGCATGAGCCACCGTGCCAGCCTAATCTTTTACTTTCAGCTTTTTGTTTTTTATTTGGTTTTTATAAACAACTAATATCTGTGTTTTCTTTTTAATTATTCACAGTGGCTCTGTGTATTTTGAGTTCTATTTATGTGGATTTAATTATTGATACATTTGGGTTAGTAATAGGCTTATTTTGTGTTTTAAATTTTCTGTGCTTTTTTATTTGTTTTTCCCCTCATTTTCTGTGTTTGATTAGATTGATTGGGTTTTCTTCATTTCGTTTTTCCTCTACTAGTTTGTATATCCTATATTCTATGTGTACTATTTCAGTTACTATCTTTAATTTTTTATTATGCATCTTTGATTTTAAATTTTTTAAATTGTTAAGTATTTAAACTTTCCTTCTTGGCCTAATCTTATTTTTCCTAAGGCTTTGTAACAGCTTAAAGCACTATTTTTTGTCTTAAAATAACTTTATTTTACCCTCATGTTTCAATAACTGTTTAGTGAGATAAGAAGTTAGAGGCTTATAGTTATGTAAGTTTTATAAGTTATAGTTATGTTAAAACATAATTCCATTATCTTTTGACCTCTGTTGTTGGTAGAAGTCTGCTATTAGTCTATTTGTTGTTTTATATTTTTCCTGTGGGAGAAACTAAGAGAATGAAGGAAGATTTTGCTTATAAGTCCCCCACTACATAGTGAAATGAATATGCTGTCTTAAATACGTGTAGATGAGAGGAAATAAGGAATTCCTGCTGTGGAAGATTCCAAGGAAAACTATGGTCTCTGAGGAAGGCTATTTTTAGTTGATACAAAAGCATTGATTTTTGAAGAGGTTGAAGTTGCAGAGGAATTTCTTCAGATTGGAATAACATTACAGAGAACCCCGAGGGAAAGATCAGGAATACCAAGACTGGTGAGAAGGGATAGAGTAAAAATGAAATAGTATGTAGGAATGAGAGAATGGAATATTACAAGAAATTTAAACGTTGGTATTGATCATTGATAAGAAGTATAAAAAGTGTGTAAAATTAACATCTTAAACTTCAATTTGAAGTTATTATATAAAGTTGTTTCAAGTCTAGCACACACAGAAAACCTAGGTAGTCTCAGAAAGCTGATAATCCTAGGAACTTTTGATCATTGTTCAAGATTCTGTTTACAGTGTTAGTAAGTTTTCAGAATACTCTTTTGTTGATACACTGGGAAGAAGCGAAAAAAAAAGGAATTCATTTATTCTAAGATCCCTTGTGTCTTCATGAAAACTGTCAAAACTACTGAGGGCAACAAAGTGAAATTCTGTCTCAAAAACAATGGAGGTATCTGTGCTTCTTTTGGTGAAAACAATAATACACTGGAATGGTTAGTCACTGAAGTAATCTTTCTCTTGGTGACAAGGAAGTAATCAGCTGAGAGAGTCTTCACCTGTTGGTGGAATAGCAATAACCCAAGTTGTTTATGGGACCTCTGCATCTTTTTTGATGCATAGGAAACTTTGGACCCTACCTTTCTATTAAAGAAATTATCTTTTATCCATTCATTCAGTTTTTTCTTCTGGAAATATTTCTTCTGGATCTGTTAATACCAGGCACTATTCTGGATGCTGAGGATAACAATAGTTGATACACGGTCCTTGTCCCTGCATTCTTGGTGCTTACAATCTAGTGATGAAGCTACTAATTCTGTTATTTATATGTATGCATTTAACTCATAGCTCAGCGAGTAGGGCGCCAGCCACATACACCAAAGGTGGCAGGTTCGAGCTTGGCCTGGGCCTGCTAAACAACGACAACTGCAACCAAAAAATACCTGGGTGTTGTGGCCAGCACCTGTAGTCCCAGTTACTCAGGAGGCTGAGGCAAGAGAATTGCTTAAGCCCAAGAGTTTGAGGTTGCTGTGAGCTGTGATGCCATACCGCAGGCAACATAGTAAGACTCTGTCTCAAAAAAAAAAAAAAAAAGGATTTAACTAAATATTAATAATGATCCTTCCTCCACTTTCCAAATAAATAATTTAGACCAAAGTCAAAAAATATGTTTCTGTTCTAATGGTCTGTCAAGAGGAGAAGTGAATAAGAAACATTTTATTGATCTTGCCAAATGGCTGCCTGTTAACTTTAACTTCAGAAGTATTCCACATATGTTAAACAAGTGTTGGTGAGCTATTGCAGATTTATCAAGATGGAATGTTGCATATCAGATAGCATTTGGAAGAATGGTTACTTTAGGGAGATACCTTTAAGAAGGATTATCATTAGTCTGCCAGATTTGACAGGTTCGAATACATGCTTCAATAGCAGGACTTAATGTCTTCTGTGATTTATTTAAAAGAAAACTTTTATATATGTGGAATCTATGAAGATTCTATCTAGAAGGATCAAAATATCATGCTTCAAGTTACTGTTAAATGTTTTATAGACCATTGGGACCAGATTAATCAAAAGAATAATCAGTGGATCTTTATTTAAAAAAAGATAATCTTATAGATTTGATAAAATCTTTGCTATCAATCTTTTCTCCTCAGGTTACTAGTTAAATTAATGTCTAATGAAGGCCCTAAATCAAGTTAGACTCTACTTAATACAGTGGCAGTTTAAAGATACTTAACTAAAGGCCCCATGGGCTTGATTCCATGTATGCTTGTTACTATTAGGTATGCAGAGACATCAGGAGAAATTTTAAGCAGTCATGAAAGACAAATGATGTAAGAGTTCAATTAATGGTTAGAGTGGGGAAGTATACTTTGGCTTGTAGGGTTAGGATTCATATGAATGAAGAAGAGTGACGGGAGAGAATTCCATGGAAGGAAAGGAGCAGGAGTGAACACAAGATTATATTCAAGGCCAGGTGATGATTTAATAGAAAAGTATTATACAGACAGGCTGGAATCAGTTTGGACAGTTTGGGGACTCAGGCTTAAGAATTTAGACATCTTTGTAACCAGAAAACTTAACTGCATGCTTAGATCAGGCCAGATGCCAATTTTAAATTTACAACTTTGAGCCTATTCTAATAATAGACAAATTTTAGATCTAACTACAGTTTTTGAATGTCCTTTTATAGGATTTGCTTTCTCTAAAACAGCGGTTCTAAACTTGTGGATCACAATCCCTTTATAACAATGAAAATATATCCTGCATATCAGATGTTTACATTACGATTCATAACAGTAGCAAAATTACAGTTATGAAGTAGCAACGAAAATAATTTTATGGTTGAGGGTCATCACAACATGAGGAATTGTAATAAAGGGTCATAGCATTAGGAAGCATTAGGAAGGTTGAGAACCACTGCTCTAAAAGTAAGTTAAAGTTTGCATTAAGCAAATACATCTTCTGACTATTGTTGTAATGAAAGCTATCGTCAATGGTAACTTTGCATTTTATAAACATTGCATTTTATATAAATTAATTTTTGTGTGTAATTCTGAATAGATGTTTTCCATTTTTTGATAGTAATATGCAGTATTAATATTCTTTAAAATTACATTTCTACACTTGTTTTTTTAATGGCTAGCAAAAAAAGCTTCTAAATTTCGAGACTGGTTGGACTGCGGCAGTATGGAGATAAAACCGAATGTTGTGGCTATGGAAATTTTAGCATATTTAGCATATGAAACTGTGGCACAGGTAAGAATTCTAATCTGTCATATCAGGCCACACATGACTGATTTATCCTCATCATTGTCCCTGATCAATTTTTCTTCCTTCTGCTCTACAAGGAATAATACCATGAGTTCTCTTCTCTCCAGTGACAGTTCTGTCATTTTCTAGAATTTAGTTCATTTCTTTGCATCCTCAGCTCTGGACAATGTAAGGGTGAAAAAGACTGTATGTTGCAGCTTTATTATAACCAAAAATGGAATCCTTGCATACTATAAAGGTTGTTAAATCTGAAACGTTCAATTTTGAATAAGAAGTTTAATTTATCATATATCAAACAAAAAGTGGTGCAATTAATCAAAGTCTGTGCCTAAACTATTGACACAATTTTACCATTTAAAAGGTAGCTTATGTATGCCAGCCGTGAAGATGCCTGGAAAGTGAATGCCGATGAAATTGCGGAAGGCATTTTTCACAGCTTGTTGAGAATTGAGTATTTTGCCTTGCAAAAAGTGATCCAAAGCCTGGAAGAAGTAGTAGTCATTGTAAGGTCTGGTGAATATGGTGGATGACAGAGAGTTTCCAAGTCTAGCTTTTATAGTTTGAGCAGTGTGGTTTGTGAAACAACGTTGTCTTGAAAGAGGATTGGCCAGTCTCAGGTGCTTAATCATGAGCATCCTCATCATGTCATCCAATTGGTTGCAGTATACATCTGCTGTCAGCTACCCAGGTTTCATGAAGCTATAATGAATAATACCAGCACTGGATCACCAAACAGATACTATCAGCATTTTTTGAAGAGTATTTAGTTTTGGATTATGTTTTGGCATGTCATCTTCATCAAATATTTGGCTGAATACTTGCGATTATCAAAATGAATCCATTTTTCATCACACGAAACCATTTAGTGTAGACATGATTCACCTTTATATCATGACAGCAAAGAAAGGCAAGCTTCGCGATGATTGCTGATATTCATTTAATACATTTGGAACCCATCTATCCAGCTTCTTTACCTTGCTGATTTGTTGCAAATAGTCCAGTGTTGTTGGAGTAGTAACATCAAACCTTGCTGCTAATTCACACTTACATTGAGATGGATTCATTTCCATTATAGCTTTCAGCTCATTATTATCTACTTTGGTCTCAGGTCACCTATGTGGCTCATTGTCAAGATTAAAATCACCACAATGGAACTTCTCCAACCATAGACATACTTTGTATTCATTAGCTGCATCTTTCCCAAATACTTTGTTGATATTTTCAAGCTGTCTGACCTACATTTGTTCCACCATGGCACTCACATTCAAAAATAACATGAATTTTTTACTTATCTGTGGTTTCACAAAAACTGCTAAAAAAAAAAAAAAGAAAGAAAAAGAAAAAATCACAAGTCAAAATGTGCATTTGAAAGAATGAGAATGTACCTTCACAATAAGCAAACAAAAATAAAAAAAACAAGAAGTGTTAAAATGAAATGTCAGAGGTATTAACTGTCAAACTTAATTTTAAGGAAATTGGACATTGGGACATTTCATAATCAATAATCTAATATTTCATGATATTGAGTGCAAAGTCCACAGCTTCCTTGTCTAGATATTATTTTTGAATTTTGAAAAATACCTCTCTAGGTATATGAGGTCATCTGAGTGCTTACTGAATTCTGGGTGTGGAATCACTACCTTCTAATAGAGTTTCTAAAAGTGTGATCTTTGTACCACAATCATCACATCTCCTTCTTTCTTGTTTAAAATGGAAATTCCTGCGATGGGATCACTTGTTCTTTTCTTGCTTATACATTTGAGTTCTCTCTGGATTCTGGTTATTAAACCTTTGTCAGAGACATAACCTGCAAATATCTTCTCCCATTCTGAGCAGGGAACAAGTGATCCCATCGCAGGCTGGGCAAGGGACTTGAAGAGAAACTTCTCTGAAGAAGACAGGCGCACGGTCTACAGACATAAGAAAAAATGCTCATCATCCTTAATCATCAGAGAAATGCAAATCAAAACTACCTTGAGATACCATCTAACTCCAGTAAGATTAGCCCAAATCACAAAGTCCCAAGACCAGAGATGTTGGCGTAGATGTGGAGAAAAGGGATCACTTCTACACTGCTGGTGGGAATGCAAATTAATACATTCCTTTTGAAAAGATGTTTGGAGAACACTTAGAGACCTAAAAATAGATCTGCCATTCAATCCTATAATTCCTCTACTAGGTATATACCCAGAAGACCAAAAATCACATCATAACAAAGATATTTGTACCAGAATGTTTATTGCAGCCCAATTCATAATTGCTAAGTCATGGAAAAAGCCCAAGTGCCCATCGATCCACGAATGGATTAATAAATTGTGGTATATTTACACCATGAAATATTATGCAGCTTTAAAGAAAGATGGAGACTTTACCTCTTTCATGTTTACATGGATGGAGCTAGAACATATTCTTCTTAGTAAAGTATCTCAAGAATGGAAGAAAAAGTATCCAATGTACTCAGCCCTACTATGAAACTAATCTATGGCTTTTATATGAAAGCTATAACCCAGTTATAACCTAGGAATATGGGGAAGGGGGAGAGGGAGGGGCGAGGATGGGCGGAGGGAGAGTGATTGGTGGGATTACACCTGTGGTGCATCTAACAAGGGTACATGTGAAACTTAGTAAATGTAGAATATAAATGTCTTAACGCAATAACTAAGAAAATGCCAGGAAGGCTATGTTAACCAGTGTGATGAAAATGTGTCAAACTATTTATAAAACCAGTATATGGTGCCCCATGATTGCATTAATGTACACAGCTGTGATTTAATAATAAAAGAAAAAAGTAAAATGGAAATTCCTAGGCTACACCCTTAGAGAAGACCTACTGAATTAGAGTATCTGGGTTTGGAGCCTAAAAATCGGCACTCGTGATTATGAATAAATTTTGAGAACCACTCTCCTAGAAGGTCAAAATGTATTGTTTGTGTTTGGATACATCCATTCACCAATCAATGAAAGTGTGTGCTCATGTACACAGTATAGATTTTTTTTTTTTTAGTTAACAGTATTATCAATCATATTCAAAAGGTATTGCTTAAGGCTGGGAATAGTGGTTTGTGCCTGTAATGCCAGTACTTTGGGAGGCCACAGCAGGAATTGCTGGAGGGAGGCCAGGAGTTTGAGACCAACCTGAACAACAGAGCAAAACCTGGTCTCTACAAAAAGTATAAAACTTTGCCAAGCATGGCAAAGAATCCACCTGAGCCCAGGTGTTTGAGGTTGTGGTGAGCTGTGATGATACTCCTGCACCCTAGCCTGGGCAATTCATATGACACTATCTTAAAACAAAATTTATTTTAAAGTATTGCTTTGAGGTTTGCCACTTCTTTGGCATTCATGGTTACTTCAAATCATGTGACTTTATTTAATTGCTCTGATCTTCTAGTTAGTGGATCTGGCACTTCTTGTGAGGCAGGACATGGTAACCAAGGCAGGGGACCCCTTCAGCCATGCCATTTCAGCAACCTTCATTCATTATCACAACTCTGCTGAGGTAAGTACCAAAAAATAAAGTCTGTCTTTTACACATCTGTGGATTTTGTCACATCTAGCATTTACATTAGTAGTTCATTGAAAAGACATATACAGAAATGTATATAGCCTTTAGTCAAAGAGCATTCAACATTCAAACAAATATTTATTGAGCACTTAATAGTGTTCAAGGCTCTGACAATACGTGAATACAGTGATTTTTCTCCCATCTTTTTCTTCTCTCACTTAGATTTTCTAGCCCTTCAATGAAAGTGATAGTTACAGAGAACTTCTTATTTTCACAGGAGATGAACAATTAGTTTAAGTAATTGAATAATATTGGAAAAGTTATTTATTTCAGTGTACCTCACTAGATTGAAAGGTATTGCCAATAATTCCTGGCATTTATTGATAACTTTCTATTCAAATTACTGCTTTGTCTGTAAACATAATTTAAAGAAGGTTGGTTCCATTTATTTTCAGTTTTTAGATTGGTTCTACCGAGTGAAAATAATCTCCTTTTCAGATCCAGCTTATGTTGCTGCAGTTCCCACCTATAAACCCTATAAAGTCTTGCCAATTTTTAGCCTTTATATAATAATTGTTTACCACTTTTTTTTTTTTTTTTTGTAGAGACAGAGTCTCACTGTACCGCCCTCGGGTAGAGTGCCGTGGTGTCACACGGCTCACAGCAACCTCTAACTCTTGGGCTTACGCGATTCTCTTGCCTCAGCCTCCCGAACAGCTGGGACTACAGGCGCCCGCCACAACGCCCGGCTATTTTTTTGTTGCAGTTTGGCCGGGGCCGGGTTTGAACCCGCCACCCTCGGCATATGGGGCCGGCGCCCTACTCACTGAGCCATAGGCACCGCCCCAATTGTTTACCACTTTTAGTATGCAAAATATTTTCTATAAAGAGCACAAAAACCAGAAATATATTAAAATTTGTTGAATGTATTTGCCAATATTTGACCTTTTTATTAACAAAAATAGCAATTTCATATAATTCCATCTAATAACCATAGGAAAGACACAGCAGGTTAAGTTAACACCTATATGCTTAATTGTGAAGTAAGTTTTGGATCAAGGTAGGTAAAATACATTCCCTGAAAATAGTCAAGCCCTGTTTTATTTCTATGCCTTAATTATAAATATCTACTCCCTGTTAATATCTGTAGGTGAGGATTATGACTCAAATAGTCTTCAAGAAGTACTTGTAATTTTTTTTTATGTCACAGACCCCTTTGAGAATCTGAAAAAATTGTAAATCCTTTCTCTATAAACACATTTACAATTGCATACAATTCCAGGTTGTTCAGAGACCCTCTAAAGCCATTCTGTGGATCTAAAGGATCTGTGAACCTTATGGACCCTAGGTTTAAGTATCTCTACTCCAGAATACTTAGAAATATATTAAGATAGATAATCTATATAACATCTTATTAGAAACAAAATGTCAATTTGACACCCTCTTACGCTGCTTGGAGAATTCACTGGGTTTGGTATCCAAATAGGGATTAAAATGTTGATGCCCAATCAAAAAAATCTGTTTTTTCATAAAAAAAGGTCAGACATCATTATCAGTCAACATGCTTTAAAAGTTTCCAAAGCTTACTTGATCGAACTCTATTTGTTTTCTTTATGTCACAAACCCAAATTATGATGTCAACACTCTTCAAAATGTTTTTGATGCATGTTCACTTTATGAATATTTGTATAAGTATGCTTTCCATTAACATCAGAAAAATTTGTTTTAACATCTCTAATTGGGGAAATTTATTGCAAACAAAACAAGCCTAGTTTTCTTTCAACATTCAAGTGATTGCTTGCATGGCTAAGAAAACTCTTTATTTCCTCCTCTTTTTTGGTTCTCCGGGGTGGCCAAGCCACCCTGGATAGCTGCTCAGCAACTACAGATGCTGTTCCAAGCTACCCAGCAGTAGAGAAAAATATCCAGTGTGTGCAGGATTTTCTGGGCTCTCAGGGAGGTGGCATCATGAGTGTCAGAGAGCATCCTAATAAAATGTGTTACTGTAAGCTTGACAAAATGTGAGTACAAACCTTACCTTGTTCCTGGCTGGCAGATACCCCTCCTTCCCCATGACTGATAGTCAAAATTCAAAGAGACTGGAAGTCTTCCTTCCCGCCCTTTAACACCTAACAAAATCAGCAATCAATATCAAGGCATGTATATCAAGTACTATACCAAATTGAATCCAGAAGGGGATTCTGGAGATTGCTATGATCTATATTCAGGAAGACAGAACATTTTATGAAACAGACAAGTAAATAAATGATCCAACAGATAATTTAAGAAGGAAATATTAATTTCCAAATGAGTGACCTAGACAGAAAGTGTAGAAGTAAAACAAAACAACAACAACAAAAAAAACAAGACCTCTTTAATTACTGTCAAAGACTTCATAAAGTTGAGTAGCTAAGTGTTGAAGTAGATAAGACTTTGATGAGAAGGAGAAAAGCGGAGAATATTGTAGGACTTAGAGACAGCGTGAATATAATTTTATAAAGGGAAAAGCCCTTTATTTAAAATATTCAAGCAAAAGCCTCATTCAGGTGTAATGGTAGTAAATTAGAAAATTAAGGCCCAGAGGAGATGGAGCAAAATGGCAGACTAGAAATATCTTCTTAGCAGCCACTTGCTGTGAAACAGGGCAGAGAGGATTCCAGCCACATTCCAGCAACATTACTCCAAGGCCACAGTAGGCAACTTTAGGAGCCAACAGGAAGGCCAGGAGCAGTAGAATACCGCATAGAAGGCAAGGGCCTGGTTGCCGGCAGAAACTAGCCAGCCCTCCACTAGAGACAGGGAAGTCCTATCTTGCCGTTTATGATTGGACTTGAGTGCTCACTGGAGCTGCCTTGGGAAGGCAGTGAGTGATCTTGAACAGCACCTGATGGCCAGCTGTGACTGAACCAATGGCAGGGTAGGGCTTTCATGGATATAGCTCCTAGCAGAGTGCCATCATTGTGGAAAGACCATCCGGGAGGAATAACCTGCAGGGTCCTTGCGCAGGGGCTGCTCTCGTGCACATGCTGAACTTGGCCAGCCACTGTTGGGGTGAGGTGGGAGCCTCCCACTCCCTCAGAAAGCCACTTTGTGGTGAAGGGGCACTGCTTGAAAGGTCAAGGCCTGCCTCCTAAGAAATCTGACAAGAGCTTTAGGCTCCCAAACCCTCAGGTATTATATGCTAGTGAAAGGACCACATCTTGATTGAGGGCAAATCAGGAAGATGGGGCCAGGTCTCTTTGTCAACTAGATAGTGGCTTCTGGCCACCATCCTATACAGAAGAATCGGCATGCATGTTTTGGGTCTCCTAACTCCAGAGCACTACCTGGTATCCAGGTAATATATTGCATTATATATGGTTTTTCTCTTTTCTCCTATCTTGAAGCACCAACTGCTGTTCAGCTGTCCAAATATATATCTTTTTTCTATTTTTTTCCTTAGTTTTGTTTTGTTTGTTTTGTTTTTTTTATTTTTACATTTTTACTTTCTTCAATAGCAAGTGCTCCATTTTAGCTACTGTTTTTCTTTCCCTTTTATTCTTTCTGTTCTATTTCTCTTCTTTTTTCACTCTTTTCATAGAGGTTTTTCTAGTTTTCTCATCTTTCCCAAATAAATTTCTCAAACACTAAGATAACCCCCTTTTTTACTTCATGCATAATTTTATTTTTAGTATTATTATTTTCTTTTTTACAGATCTGTTTTATTCTGTTTCATTCTGCATTCTATTTATGGGACAAAGCCTCACTCTGTGGCTTGGGCTGGGGTGCCATAGCATTGGCCTGGCTCAAGGAGGCTGAGCCCCTAGTCTGAGGTGTCCTTCTAGCTTTCGCCTTTGGAAGGAAGGTATTGGTAGGTCCCCACTGCAACATAATGCTGATGTTTTTTCTGTGTTTGGCAGAGGTGGGTCTTGCTTTTGCTCAGGTTGGTAAAGAGCTCCTGACCTCAAAGGATCCACCCAGCCCAATCTCCCAGAGTCAGGGAATTGTGGGTGTGGGTCAAAACACCCTGCCAAACATCACTATTACTCCTGTTTCTCTCTTTCTGCCCTTCAACTTGCCTTTTTTCAGTTTTTTTCATTTTATCACCCCTTTTCTTTCCTTCTCTTTTTCTTTCTTTTTTCTCACTTCTTGCTGTTTACTCTTATTTTTGGCCCTATGCCAAAAGGGTACTTCAACACCTAGCACAGAGACAAGGTAATTTAGAGAGAAGCACAAAATGAGAAGAAAAAGTAGGGGAAGAAAGTGAACAGGAAGAAAACACACATGAGGAGTAACCAACAGAACAATTCTGGCAGCATGAAAAGCCAGAACATATCAACTTCCCCCAGAGATCGGAAGGCAGGTACTTCAGTGGACTCTACCTGAAAAGAAATTACAGATATGACAGAAAGGGAATTTAAAAGTTAAAATTTGGCAAAAACAATTAAGGGAATTAAAGAGAAAGTGGAAAATAACCAAAATGAAATCCAAAAACTGACCCAAATAGTGAATGAAAACATGATGAAATTGGAAAGGATATCTTGGAGCTTAAGGAATTGAAGGCATCAGCAGGGACCTTAAAGATGCAATAGAAAGTATCAGTAACAGATTAGATCTTGGAGAAGATTCTCAGCACTAGAGGATAAGGCTTAAAGAGGCAGAAAAGAAGAGAAAAATGCAGAGAGATCACATAGAGTATTGGGACTTCACAAATTGTTCAAACATATGAATTATAAGAATCCCTGAAGGGAAAGAAGAATGACTCAAAGAAATAGAGTCCTACTGGAGGGTATCATAAATGAAAATTTCCCAAGCACCACCAGAGATTTCAACACTTCCCTTTGGAGCATGTCAAACCCTAGTTCATCTCAATGCAAACAAAGTATCTACGAGACACTTCGTCATAAACCTGCCCAAAGTCAAGAAGAAAGAGAAAATTCTGCAAGCAGCCAGGATTAAGCACCAACAGGGCCAGATCCATCAGGATGACAGCTTGACTTTTCAGCTGAAATTTTTCAAACCAGAAGAGGGTGGTCATCTATCTTTAACCTTAAAACAATTTTCAGCCCAGGATCCTGTATCCTGCTCAACTAGGCTTCTAATTTGACAGAGAAATCAAATTATATATTGTTATGCAAACATTGAGGAAATTCACCACAAACAAGACCAGCTATCCATGAAATACTCAGATTGTTCACACTGACTAACCATCACAATAGACCACCAGCAAAGTAGACACCCAGAAACTAAAGGACAAAATCTAGCTTCCATGATAACACAAATGATAAAACTAAGCAATGAACTTTCACAAAATACACTTATGAATCCTCTCAATAATTCTAAGTGGTTTGAAGTCCCTACTGAAGAGGCACAGACTGGCTGAGTGGATAATAAAGCACAGCTATCTATATGCTGTCTCCAGGAAACACACCTAACCTCAAAGGACAAAACAAGACTCTGGGTAAAGTGTTGAAACATTATTTCAGCCAAATGGAAACCAAAAGAAAAGAGGGGTCACAATTGTATTTTCACATACAAGTGGATTAGAAGCAACTAAAGTAACGAAAGACAAAGATGGTCACTCCCTACTGATCAGTGGAACAATATAACAAGAGAACATTTTAATACTAAATATTTATGTACCAAATTTAAATGCTCCCAGATGGATGAAATTGACCTTAATTGCTCTGAAAAATACAGTATCCTATAACACCATAATAGCTGGGGACTTTAATATTCCTCTGACAGCTGAACAGATCCTCTAAACCAGTGGTTCTCAACCTGTGGGTCGCGACCCCTTTGGAGGTTGAATGACCCTTTCACAGGGGTCCCCTAAAGACATCCTGCATATCATACGATTTATAACAGTAGCAAAATTACAGTTATGAAGTAGCAATGAAAATAATTTTATGGCTGGGGGTCACCACAGCATGAGGAACTGTATTAAAGGGTTGTGGCATTAGGAAGGTTGCGAAGCAGTGCTCTAAACAAAAACTAAATGAAGAAGCAAGGGACTTGAATGTGACCCTACAATAAATTGGCTTAATAAACATATACAGAATATACTATCCCAATGCTAAGGAATATATATTCTTCTCATCAGCCCATGTATCATACTTGAAAACAGATCATATCATAGGACACAAATCAAACCTCAACAAAATTAAAATAATTGATGAAGAGATACAGTAACATCTCAGGGTATAAAATTAATATCCGCAAATCAGTAGCCTTTGTATATGCAAATAGTAAGTTAAGAAGATCAAGGACATAATACCCTTCACACTAGCTTCAAAAAAAATGGAATAACTTGGAATCTATCTAACAAAAGAGGTTAAGAATCTCTACAAAGAGAATTATGAAACCCTAAGAAAAGAAATAGCAGAAGGCATTAACAAATGGAAGAACATACCATGCTCTTAGCCAGGAAGAATCAACATTGATAAAATGTATAGACTACCCAAAGCAATCTACAGGTTTAATGCAATCCCCATTAAAATACCAACTTCATACTTTGAAGAAGTGGAAAAATAATTCTTTGTTTTGTATGGAAACAGAAAAAAACTGTATAGCAATTCTTTGTAATGAAAACAAAGCCAGAGGCATCACTACTGGACTTCTGGTTATATTATAAGTCAGTGATCAAAACTACCTGGTATAGCATGAAATTAGCACAGAATATGGAACAAAACCAAGAGATGAAACTGGCCTCTTATCACCATCTGATCTTCAACAAACCAAACAAAAGCATACACTGGGGGGAAAAAATCCCTATTCAATAAATGGTGCTGGGAGGATTGGATAACCACATGTAAAAGACTAAAACCAGACCCATACCTTTCACCACTTACCTAAATTTAAATCTAAGACATGAAACTATGTAAGTCCTGGAAGAGAGCTTGGGGAAAACTCTTATGAATGTTAGCCTGGGGAAAATTTTTATGGAGAAGTCTTCAGTGGCACTTGTAACAAAAACAAAAATAAACAAATGGGACTTAATAAACTACAGAGCTTCTGCATAGCAAAGGAGACAACAATTTATAGCAAATAGAGAGTCTTGGGAATGGAAAAAGATATTTTCATGTTATGAATCTGACAAAGAGTTGATAACTAGAATCTACAGAGAACTCAAATTAGTCAACAACAAAAAAAGAGCAAATAATCCCATCTGGTAGTATCCTACTTTCTGGTTCATAGTCATCTTTTCCCTCTAAAATCACAAGGCAGAAGAGTTGAGGGGTCTTTTTCTGACCTCTTTTATTAGGGCACCAACACCACGGGGGCTTCACCCTCGTGACTTAATCACCTCACCAAAGGCCCCACATCCTAATACCATCACCTTGGTGGTTAGGATTTCAAAATGTGAATTTTGGAGGGTCACAAAAATTCACCATAGTAGCTTCCTAGTTCAGTGTTCCCAAATGCTACTTGATTGCTACGGCAGATGTTCTGAAAGATTTTTACCAAAATACTCCATACCAAAACCAAGTTTATTTGGGGATGTAAAGGAAAAGTATTATTTCTATTGGCCATAGAGAAAAGAAATGAAAAATAAATAACAATTTGCAGGGAGGAAGGAGTAAATTTAGGAGATGCCACAGAAGAACACAAAGGAAGGACTTCTTATTCCACTAAGTATACAGAATACTGACCCCTCTTGATATCTCCTTTTCTATATTTCGACTTGAGTTTTCACTAGAAGACTTATTCTGCAAACCCAGTTAAATATTTGCATGCATTTTCACAAATGTATGAAATTCCCTCAACCTATGTCACAAGTTTCTATTATACTGGCAAGTGAATGAGCCTATATTAGTGATATTCATATTATGGGTCAGAATTGACTCACAGAACAGTCTTTACCCTCATGTGGGGACCTGATAATTGCATTTATTCTAATATATTCAAACTGAAACAACACATTGGAATGAGAATTGTGAAATCTCTCAAAGAAACCCCGCACATTTTTATATCAATGCCTAAGTGAGGGTTAAATTAACCCATGTTATTATGAGCAAAAAAGATACATTATTTGGAGTATTGTTGGAATGAAATTGAGAAAGATACCCTAAAGTTTTATATGACTTATTTCTTGTTAAAATAATAAAAAGTAATCAAAATCTATATTATTTTATATTTTAAGTCTTATTTTGGGTTCAGGATAATTAGCAGACACTTGTTTGTAGACAGTTTTAAATTATTTTACTAGTTTGTAATAAGAAAAGAATACAAATGGTTTAAAAAGTGTATTCTAAAAGTGGAGAAGGATATACAATGAATAATTCTCCCTCTGACCCCAGTCCTCCAGCCACCCATTTGCCCTCCAAGAGACAAGCACTGTTAACTATTTTTGGTGTACCTTGTAGTGATATTCTGTGCTTATATGATAATGTTCAGTCATTTATTTTTTTCAACAAGTGGTAAGATAGTGCCCCCCAATTGAATACTTTTTTTTTTGCAGTTTTTGGCTGGGGCTGGGTTTGAACCCGCCACCTCCTGTATATGGGGCTGGTGCCCTACTCCTTTGAGCCACAGGCGCTGCCCTGGATACTTTGTATTTTTTTCACATAATACATCTCAGAGACAGTCCATAGGGTGTGTTTGAAACTGCTTCACCGTGTCTCAATGAGTAGGGCGCTGGCCCCATATGCTGAGGTTGGCAGGTTCAAACCCAGCCCTGGCCAAACTGCAACAAAAAATAAAATAGCTGGGCATTGTGGCAGGTGCCTGTAGTCCCAGCTGCTCGGAGGCTGAGGCAGGAGAATTGCGTAAGCCCAAGAGTTAGTGGTTGCTGTGAGCCGTGTGACATCATGGCACTCTACCCGAGGGCATTACAGTGAAACTCTGTCACTACAAAAAAAAAAAAAGAAACTCCTTCATTCTTTTCAGTGTTTGCTGTGGTTTCTGTTTCTATGAATAGATATATCATAATTTATTAACCAGTCCCTCATTAATGAACACTTAGTTCATCAATCCAATTAATACCATAGTAAATACCTTTGTATATATGTACTAATTTGTACCTATATAATATATTCTGCAGGATAAATTCCTACAGGTGAAACTGCTGAGTCAAAGAGATTGTACTTTTTTCATATTGATAAGATTTTTGTCAAATTCTATCAATAGAATTTGCTATCTCCAGGGTTATATTCCTCACAAAGAATTTTGAGAGTTAAAATTGTAGTAATTATCATAATATTGTAATAATTATCAGAAAAACAAATACTATTATTTCTTTGGCTACAAATGACTTCTGGACCACAGTTATAATAATATTCAAGTTGAATATTTCTTTCTCTGGATTCTTTAAGGGTGATGCCCTGACATCTGATACCTATTAGCTTACCATTTCAAGAACATGGACGTTCAATTTTTAATGTTTTATTTAAATAACCTGATAATTTTTATAGCTAACATGTATTGGGAAGTATTCTAAGTGGTTTATATATTTCCAGTCATTTATCACAAATGTATCACTAATTTTCACAACAATTATCTAAAGAAATTATTATTGTTATACCAATTTACTGATGAGGAACTAGGCCTGAGGTATTATGTAAATTTGACAGAGCTGGTAACTAATAAGACTGGGATCTGGATTCAAGGTAGTTAAAGAGCCAGGGCTTGCAATTCAACCATAAGGCTATAATACCTATACTGAACATTTTATTTTTGAGACAGAGTCTCACTCAGTTGCCCTGGGGTTGAGTGTCATGGTGTTATTGCTCACAGCAACCTCAAACTTTTGGGCTCAAGAGATATCTTGCCTCCCAAGTAGCTGAGACTACAGACACCTGCCACAAAGCCCAGCTGTTTTTAGAGATGCGATCTCGCTCTTGCCCAGGCTGGTCTCAAACTCATGAGCTCACATGATCTGCCCACCTCTGCCTTCCAGAGTGCTAGGATTACAGGCGTGAGCCACTGCACCCAACCTCTTTACTGCATATTTTAATTGTTTTTAAAAAATTATGCTATATATGAGGTGGGACAGTTAAGTTCTTGAACTCATCCTAGAAAAAGTGCTGCACACCTCATTGCTGAATATCACTAAGGTCACCTTTAAGTCTGCCCCTTGGGAAGTTGTGCACCAATGCCAGCACCTAATCCACCCTTCAAAACAATTTTGGAACTCATTTGGAATAGCCATCAGAGCTGTCATCATATCAAGTCTGACAATTAAGTTTGCGAACTCGTCCTCGGCTACATACCTTATTGCTGAATATAACTATGGTCACTTTCAAAGTACTCCCCTTGGCAAGCTGTTCCCTGATGCCAGTGCCTAATCCACCCTTCAAAGCACTTAATTGTCATACCTACACATATTCATACTTTCATTGCAAATAATCTTTCTTTTGTGTCTTTTTGTGCTTTCAAACCTGACTTTTACAGAAGAGGCAAATTAAAATATAAAACTTTTATTTTTGTCTGAAGATACTTAGAAAATTAGGGACGAAGATGAAATGGTCTTTTACAATAGGCCCCACTATGATAAATAAATGTATAGCAAATTTACATTTTTTTATTTTAAGTTGATGACCTTTAAGTTATTTCAGAAATATTCTCAAGAAGCTCCAAGATACATTTATAATAATAAATGTTAAAATGTTTTTTAAAAAATAACTTCCTGTGGTTCTTTCAACAAGCTCCCATGACACTTTTTATGTGCATGCAAGTGGCTGTACGTTCCTGTAGCTTGACATGCAGGCTTAGGTGAAATATTGTGGGCATAAAAATTGCATTTGGTAGGTCTGTTAATAAAGGGTCATGTAAAAGTCATCTGTGATTTGTTAATGGAACTTTTTTTAGATGTAGTACATGGCAGCAGTGATGTGCATCCTAAGGGGAAAAACAGTCCATTTTATAAAGGTTTATTTTCATATTTTTTATACTGTAGTTCTGTTGTGTGTTTTCCATTTAGTAACAATTTATGTGTTTTTCTGTCACAGAGCACTGTGGCCTGTGGTGTTGAGGCTCACAGCGATGCCATCCAGCCCTGCCACATCAGAGAGGCCATTCGACGGTATGGCCACAAGATTGGCCCACTTTCCCCATTCACAGTACGTAATAACAGAGTTATAAAAAGTTATATTTATAATCTGAAAGAATTTTGATTTTCAAGTGGTCAAATGAAGAAGCAATGGAATTGTTGAAAGCAATTTGTGGTGATGGTAATTTTGTTGTATAAAAGTGGCATAGTTCTCTTGGGAAATAAAAGTCATTTTTGTCTCTTTTTGAAGGACACTTTTTCCCTACAAAGTATTATTTTTTCAATTACAAATTAAACTTTCTTGTTGGGGCTTATGTTTTCTATTTGTCAAAGCTTAGGTTTATAAAACTTTTTTGTCAAATTATATGTATCCAAATATTGCTAGAAGCACTTTGTATTTTAAAACTGGCTAGATGAGCATTACCACTTCTATGGGATGTCCTTCTTCTAAACGTGCTTGGAGTTGGAAGAAGAAATGATTTCCTTACTAGCTTTGAACTGAGCCGAAATTCAGACAGTTTTTCACATCTTCAAATGATTTCTAAGTTTGTAATTGGGGTTTTGTTTGTTTTTAATGGAGAATTAAAGACTTTATAGTTCAATGGCCTAAAGAAAGCATGTGTATGGGTGTTAATTAACTATTCATCTTGTGGCCTTTAAAAATAAATCTTTATTTATGTTACTAGAAGTTTCCCAAGTCCTCTGTTTATAAGCAATCGGTTTGATATTCAGAAAGTAAGACTTGATTTATATCAAGTAAAATTTTCCTTTTTTAATGTTCACTTTCATTTCAAAATATTAATGCAGAATATTATGTATAACATTATATATAAATATAAATTAGTCAGTAATAATAATTATAACAGAGTATATTTTTTCCCTAAGAGGGGATTTTACTGTATTATTTGTTCATAGAGGTAGTGATTTCTTCTCTTCCAATCTTTACTCTTGTTGTTAATTGTATAGATTCTCAGTGTGACAACAAAAACATGCTTTATAAATGTCTTCCTTCAGAAGCTTCTTGTAATAGTGACAATTTTCAGTTTTATTTAATATTTAAAATTTGTCCTAGATACTATAAGAACATGATTTTAATAATGCTGATTAATGCAATATGTCCTTTGACATGAATGTTTTATAGTCTTATAATTGGAAAGAAAGAATGAAATTAAATATCTTTCATATGATAGGTAAAGTTATTTTAAATGAAAGGCCAAAGGAAGAAGACTAGGAAAAATGAGAAATACAAGATGATTGGAAGTAAGAATTTATAAACCAACTGAAATGGAAAGAACCAGCTTATAATGAAGGATTAAAAATATAAAATCCATAGATAAGAGCCAAATAATGACTAATATATCAAGGCAATGGAGTGGAGAGAAAGGGGAAAAAGAGGCAGTGCCTGATAATGATGTAGAAGTAATTAGAGGGTAGCAAAGAGAAACAGAATTTTTCAAAAGTAGCCTAAAATGGTAACTAAAAGTAGTGAATAAAATTACATTAAGGAAAATGTATCTAATACGAGAGGAAAACTTCCTAATCATAAAGTCTGCATTACTTCCTCAGAAAGGAAGTAATAAAGTCTGCATTATTTCCTCAAAAGGAACTACTTCATTCTTCACATTTTTTGTTTTTTTAAATAGATTGGACACATCACTTGAGAACCATTTTGGTTGATGACATTGTGTGTGTGTATGTGTGTGTGTGCATTTTTCCCCATGTCTGACCTGTAATGCTGTTACAGTCATAGGCTACAGTGACTATGCTTTTGGCTGGGTATGGTGGCTCACACCTATAAACCCAACACTGTGGGAGGCTAAGGGAAGAAGATCATGAGGCCAGGAGTCTGAAGCAAGCCTGGGCAACTTAGCAAGACCTTGTCTCTAAAAATATTTAAAAATTAATGGGGCATAGTGGTACACATCTGTAGTCTCAACTACTTGGGAGGCTAAGGCAGGAGGATCTCTTAAGCCCAGGAGTTATGTGAGCTATAATTGTGCCACTGTACAACAGCCTGAGCACCAAAGTGAGACAGTGTCTAAAAAAAAAAAAAGTAGACTATGTTGAGGTATAGCTTAAGCTATTTTTTATCTAATAAACTTTTAACCAATATGCTTTTAAAAACTAACAATACAATTTTAAAATGCTTAACTTAAATAAATCTGGAAAATAGAACAAATAAGCCATAACATAGGAGGCTTACTTAGCCACTGATCAAGAAAATCTACAGAAAATGGTAAAGAACCATACCCAAGGTTTTATTACTGTCAGAAAGGCCTCACCAAAAAGGTCTGCTCCATTACCTTCAGCTATAAGTATTTGCCCTATCTGCAGAACCAAATATGCCTACTCTATCTTTATCATGAATAGTTTGTTTGAGGAGACACAGATTCATTGTATATACATTAGAATCTCTGCAAATTGACCATCCAAGGGACTATAACAAAGTGACCAACATATGGACATGGTCAATATAAGGAACTAGGCCCACTACTGATATGAACATGTGTTGTATGTCCACTCTCTGAATATTAGATCAACTAAGGAAGTGGTCATTGTAGGAAGGCGGTCAACTCTGTAGGTTCTACTATATTATAATACATAAATCTACCTTTTAAATTTAAAAATTCTCTCTTTAATGGGCACAGTGGCTCATGCCTGTAATCCCAGCACTTTGAGAGGCTGATGTGGGAGGATCCTTGAGTTCAGGAGTTAGAAAGCAGCCTGAACAAGAGTGAGTCTCTACTACAAATAGAAAAATGAGTTGGGCATTGTGGCAGGTGTTGTGACAGAAGCCTGTTGTCCCAGCTGTAGAGGTTGACATTGTTGTGAGCTATGATGCCATACTACTCTACCAAAGGTGACAGAGTGAGACTGTCTCAAAAAAAAAAAAAAAAAAAAAACTCTCTTTAAAATACAGTAGATTTTGCAGACTGTATATGTCAATAATGTGTCCTCCTTGTCCTGGCTCCCACATACTTCCGGCTACTAAAAAGAGAAGCTCATGGTAGAATCCTCTTGATATTGGGTTTGCTGGTTTACTTTTAAGGACTTAAGATGGTACTTTAAGCTGCAGTGGGAACACTTTGTGGTATACCTAAGGCTTTAAGCTGCAGCTCATTCAAGGGTAGGAAGCATATGGGCTGCCTCTGTAGTAACAGATTGAGACCTAAATTTCATACAGAAAGGCTGAGCTGACTTAACCTCCAAAGTCAAATTTCCTCTATGAATTAAAATGCCAGTGAACAACTAGTTTCTGTTTATGCGGCATAAAGATTTTGTCTTCACACGTGTCATTCCGAATCTGGTGTTTAATGTATATTTAAAAGTCATGTCCAATTTAGAATATCCATAGCTATGCATATATATCCAGTTTTCAATAATTTAAAATTTATTTGAAGAATTCAAATACTCACTAATTGTTTCCATGGAAACTTAATTCCACCATACATCAGATACTGTACTTAAAAATTTACAGAATGTGAGGCATCATTCTGTCTTGTGTGACTTTTGATTTAATTTTACACTAAATTCCAACATGGTCAATTTTAAGAATATAATTTATTATATAAAGAATTGTAAGTGAGTTCTTTACCTTGGGAGTTACTTAAAATGATAGAAGAAAGGAATCATTACAGCCATGTTAAGTGAAGGAGACAAAAAAGTACAAGCAGTGCTTTGTAATGTAGTAGTTGCTGGGGTAAGGAGTAAAAGGGGAGGGTGGCATAAATATCAGTAACTTGCCCTCACCTATGAACGCTGCACTCACAAGTGTTGGGGTGATATTAGAAACAAACCATCCATCCCTACCCAACCAGTTAGAACACTGCTGTCCTCGGCATGTAGGTTTCAACTGGTAATTTCTTTCTTTTCTGTATTCTCAGTTATATTGAGAACCAGGCAGAGGATCAGAGAAAGTATCATACCTAGAAGACTTAAGTAATTAATGTTCCTAAATTGAAGCTATTAATTAGATAAGATTAAACCAGGGCTAAAATTTGTACCTTCCGATCCCTAGTTTGAGAATTCTTCCCCTGAAATGTATACTTTTGCAACTGTTCTCAGCCTCATATGCCTTGATTTTCTGTATGTACACTCTAAAGAAACTTTAAAGAATGTAATGTTACTTTTTTGCCTCTTGTTTATTTTTCCTAAATAATTCTAAAAATCACTGCAGAGTCTATGATCTGTGTGTTTTAGAGTGCTTATGTAACCTACAATATTCTAAGTAATTTTGATGCTTGCCATCTTATATTGTGCTTTTATTCATACCATTTGATGTTGTGTGGTGATTAAGAACTTTGATGCTAGAGCAAAATGGTCAGGGTTCAGATCCCCACACTGCCACCACCTTCTAGCTAAGTAGCCTATGCAAATTTCTTCACCTCTTTATGGCTCAGTTTTCTCATCTGTAAAATGAGTAATAGAATATACCTCATAGTAGAATTGAAGAAGTACTATGAACTTAACATATAGTAAGATCTTAATAAATCATATTAATAATAGTAGAAGTAATAGTGGCTGTAATAGTCATAGTATATTTTCTTAAAGATATCAGATAAGAATACAGAGTAAGAGGAAACCATTCTACCCAACCACACACAAATGTTCATACCTGTACCTTATACACACAAATCCTAGGAAATACTAAAAATATAAAATATAATGTGATTTATTTACAGTCAAATAGTTTATACCACTAAAATTTAAATACCATTTAAAGATTATTGTTACTGAGAATATTCATTTTTATTTATTTTTACTTACTTATTCATTTACATCATGCTCTGTGAAACCTCAAACTCCTGGGCTCAAGTGATTTTCCTGCCTTAGCTTCCCAAGTACTAGGACTTTAGGTGTATGCCACTACACCTGGATAATTTTTTGTATTTTTAGTAGAGACCAAATCTCATCTTGCATAGGCTGGTCTAGAACTCCTGATTTCAAAGCAGTCCTCCAGCATAGACCTCCCAGAGTGCTAGAATTATAGGTTTGAGTCTCCACACTTGACCCATTTTTATGTTTTGGTTTAATAATGGTCCAAGAGCATTAGTGGACTTTTTAAATCATAAAAATAAAGTCTCAGGTGAGTAGACACAGTTACCACCAATTTTTTGCAAACTACCTGGATTTGGCATACCAGATCTGTGGAATAGAAGTCTAAAGAACAAATGGATGGCCTCAAGTTGATAAAGCTTCTTCAATTACAGTATAGGTGAGGTGAATATATTTGTGTTAAGTTATTTAAGGAAAGATTTTCAGAGATTGATAAATATGTCAGAATTACCGCTTCCATTTTCCTCAATTTTTAAAATTTCTTCATTTCACTGATTATAAAAGAAATGTAATATGTTGAAAAATATAGAAAAGTAAAGAATAACATTAAATGGTACTGGGACAGCTGGTTAGCCACATATAAAAGACTGAAACTGGACCTACACCTCTCAACACTTACAAAATTAACTCATAATGGATAACAGATTTAAATCTAAGACATGAAACTATAAAAATCCTAGAAGAAGGTATGGGAAAAACTCTTAATCTTATCAGTTTAGGTAAAGAATTTATGAAGAGACCCCTCTGGCAATCACAGCAACAACAAAAATAAATAAATGGGACCTAATCAAGTTAAAAAAAGCTTCTGCACAGCTAAGGATACAGTCAACAAAGCAAAGAGACAACCTACAGAATGGGAGAAGTTATATGTATGCTACAAATCTGACAAAGGGCTAATAAACAAAGTCTATAAAAAACTCAAGCAAATTAACAAGAAAATATTAAACAATCGTATTAAAAACTGAGCAAGAGACATGAACAGATACTTTTTCAGGAGGACAGATGAATAGCCAACAAACACAGGAGAAAATGCTCATTGCATCAGAGAAATACAAATCAAGGCTCAGCGCCTGTAGCTCAAGTGGCTAAGGTGCCAGCCACATACATTGGAGCTGGCGGGTTCGAATTCAGCCCGGGCCAGGCAAACAATGACAACTATAACCAAAAATAGCCGGGCATTGTGGCGGGCGCCTGTAGTCCCAGCTACTTGGGAGGCTGAGGCAAGAGGATCGCTTCAGCCCAAGAGTTTGAGGTTTCTGTGAGCAGTGATGCCACAGCACTCTACCACAGGCGACAGCTTGAGATTCTATCTCAAAAAAAAAAAAAGAGAGATAAATACAAATCAAAACCTCTTTGATATATGACCTAACTCCCACGAGAATGGCCCATAGCACAAAGTCCCAGTTGCTAGCATGGGTGCAGAGAGAAGGGAACATTAATGCCCTGTTGGTGAGACTGCCAAAAAGTATGTAGAGTCCTCAAAGAACCTAAGTAGACCTAAGCATTTAATCCTGTAGTACTCTTTACTAGGTGTTACCCAAAAGAAAAAAAAAACAACGACATTTTACTATAAGGACATTTGCACTTGAATCCTGAATAGCAGCAGAATTCACAATTGCAAAGATATGGAAACAACCCAGGTGCCCTTCCACACTTGAATGGATTAATAAATTGTACTATATGTATACCATGGAATACTATTTAGCCATAAAAAAGACAGATGTTTATATCTCTTAAAACAACCTGGAGGGATTTGGAGAACATTCTCCTAATCAAGTATCACAAGAATGGTAAAACAAGATCACATGTACTCAGTACTAAATTGGAACCAGTAGATTAATAACCATATGTATTCATGAGAGAACAACTCAGTTAAATTCAAGTGTGGGGTAAATTCCCACCCAACAGGTACATTGCATGGATATATCGCAATGTAATTTAATAAAAATTGTAATAACAATTCAAGTAAAATTGTGATTATTCTAATATTTTTACTTATTATTTTATAGTATGTCGTGTATTTCTTAAAAACATATGTACATTATGCATTTGAATGTACCTACATTTAACCATTCCTATATCATTCTTTATTATTTAGGTTATAAATAGCAAAAGTGGATAGTCTTGTGTATAAATCTTTATTCATCTATCTAGTTGTTTCCTTAGGATAGATAACAAGCAGTGAAATTCATGAATCAAAGCATTGGTTCTTTTAATTTTCCTGATAATCTTGTCAAAATAATTTTGGGACAACTTGAACCAATTTATGGTCATGTAGGTGGTATATGAAAGTGTAAACTTAGCATTGAGTATTATTTTTATCTTTGTCATGTTATAGGCAAAAAATAAATTAGCAATTTATTACATACTTGCATGTCAGGCATTACACTATACTAACTCGCTTGAATATCACAACAACCTTAAGAAATATTATATAAACTATTATCTTTCTCATTTTATTGATGAAAAGATAATAGATTTTAACTAGTCTTCCCAAGTTCATATATAGCTTGTGAGTGATATTACATTTTTGCTTTAATGTGTATGTCATAATTTATGACATTGAGCATTTTTATATATGATTGGTAATGTATATTTCTTTTATTTTCATCGTGTCATTGTCACGTTTCTATGGGGCATTAGATTATTTGTGAGAATCTAACAACTTATATGAAGACTTTTTCTGTTTAAAAAATTGTAAAGCCATTTATCAGTTATGAATAGTAAAATTTTTTGTCAGTTTTATTGCAGATATTCTCAGTTCACTTTTAATTTATTTCTAACTTAGTTTTGAAGTGGTTAAGGTTTGGTTTGGTAGTGGGTATTGTAGTTGTTGTTTGAGACAAGGTCTTGCTGAGTTACCCAGACTGGAATGCAGTGACAGTAACACTCACACTGCAGCCTCTAGCTTCTGGGCTCAAGTTGCTGAGACTACAAGCATGTGCCATTGTGCTCAGCTCCTTGATTTTTTTTCAGTAGTTAGATCTACTGATTTGATCCTTTAAAGTTTTTTTCATTGTCTTATAATTTGAAAAAAATCACTTTGTAACCTGAGGTTAAATATATATATATATATTCTTTTTTTCTAATTATTCATCTTGTTGCATTTAACTATAATTATCGATATAGTGTGATAGCTTGTATAATATTAGAACTGAATATCAAAATATTCTACTTAATTAAATGAGTAATTTGTCCTTATTTGTTAGAATCATTTTGTCTACACTCTATTAAATTATTAGTTGTTATATATCAGGTCTTTCTGTTTTCTGCTTTTTTTTTTTTTCCAAAAAATGTTGGTAGTACACATAGTTTATATGTATTACCTGAATCTGTGAAGAATAAAACAAGAAGGGCATCAGGGCCCAAAAAAGCTGTAGCAAAAGGTTTAAATAAATTATTCCTTCAAAAAATTTATTGACATTTAATTGTTTGAAGAGTATTTTCTTTTCATAGCCTAAAAATTCAAATGCTTTTGAATGGTAATAATAATGACTTTCTTTAATTCTTAGAATTTACTTGTGTAGATTAGTAGTAAAAAGTGTTTAAAATTTTTATGATTAGAACATTTGGTTCTTTCTCTCAGAGAAAATATTCTGAAAGGTAACCCAGTATATTCTTCTGTCGTATGGAAGATGGTCAGACATGTTTTATCTAGATCCTTGCTTTTTACAAGCAGTAGATGGAATGTTCATGGTTATCTACTCTGAAGCTCAAGCCTAGTTCTCAATGGGAAATGCTGTAAATGGCTGATAATAAAACCAGGTCTGTAATATTAAAAGCCAGAGAAAGGAAACTGTATTCACTAGTGTGATGACATAATCCCATATGTAATGCCTGAATTTATTTTACTCTATTCACAGTAGAAAATTACATTAGCTCCTTGAACTTTATATTATCAGATAGCTTTCTATTGAACTAGAATAGTGAGACAATAAAATGGCTCATTTTAACATGGTCATTAGCCTAAAAATACTGTAAGCGTATCCCTCAAAGCAAGTCTTTTCAGTCTCTCCCCAGCTTTCTTAATTTCTGAGACAGAACCATAGCATTTCATAGCTGGCTAGTACTTACGAATGCCTGTTAGTCTCCGCCTCAGAAGCTTTGCGATATCCCCAAAGATACCTTGCAAATGCATGACAGAGCTAACCCTAGAATCCAGCCTCCTGACTCTCAGATTAATACCCTTTCACTCTGGTTGTTTACTTTTGATGTATATGTATTTATTAGAGGGTACTAGGGATGTTTTCATGTCATTTATTTAGGGATATTCACAATAGACTAATAGGAATTGGAAGTATAAAATTTCCTTTAAGAATTTTTAATAATTTTTTTTTGAGATACAGTGTGACTCTGTCAGCCTTGGTAGAGTGCTGTGATATCATAGCTCACAGCAACCTCAAACTCTTGGGCTCGAGTGATCCTCTTGCCTCAGCCTCCCAAGTAGCTGGGACTACAGGAATCCACCATAATGCCAGGGTAGTTTTTTCTTTTTTTTTTCTTTTTCTTGATCAGGCTGGTCTCAAACTCCTGAGCTCAAGCAATCTACCCACCTTAGCCTCCCAGAGTCCTAGGATTACAGGAATGATCCACTGCACCCAGCAACATTAAGGTTTTTTTTTTGTTTGTTTGCTTTTTTTTGAGACAGAGTTTCACTATGTCGCCATGAGTAGAGTGCTGTGGCATCACAGCTCATAGCAACCTCAAACTCTTGGGCTTAAGTGATTTTCTTGCCTCAGCCTCCCAAGTAGCTGGGACTACAGATGCCCACCACAGCGTCTGGCTATGTTGTTGTTGTTGTTGTTGTTGTCATTGTCATTGCAGTCATCATTGTTATGTAGCTGGCCCTGTCTGGGTTCCAACCCCCCAGCCTCGGTGTATGTGGCCAGCTCCCTACTCACTGAGCTATTGGTGCCACCCACATTAAGTTTTTAAAAACAAAAGTGGCATGGCAGGTTGCATTGATTATTTTGATAGAGAATTTCACATTTGTGAATAGTATTTATGTTACTGGCATATTAGATTTGTCTGTATTTTATGTGTTCAACTTAAAAAATTAAATGTTACAAAATATTACAATAACTTTTATATGTAAATACCAAGTAGAAATTGAGTAAAATCCTTAAATTGTTTGTATTTTTATGGAAAGTAAACATTTTTTCAATTTTTGGAAATACTAAATCTAGCATTATAGATTGATGCCAAGTACCTGTTCAAAACTATAGGCCCTTGATTCTCAGTGGAAAAAAATTAACAGGTGGCATATTTATCATGTAAATATAAACTAGAAATGAATATTCTGTAGAAAAATATGAAGCATTTAATTTAATTTTAATTTCAAAATAGGATAGGGGTTTAAGTTTACATAGTAAGTATCAGAGCCCTTTCTTTGAGGAAGACCTCTGTGGTTCACTGGTACCATAGGTTTCAATAAATTCTTACTAATCCTATGCATTGAACTTTCTCATTCCATATTGGCCTATATTCTTAATTCTTTCAGTGGTCTTATCCTGAAAACATGAAATAGCATTTCCTAAACTACATTGTGTAGAAGATGGGTATTCCAAAAAATATTAAATCTATGTCATATAAGGAAGATCTACTCTTGAAATCTCCTTCAATAAAACAATGAGGGTTATTTGTTGTTGTTGTTGTTATTAAACAACAAAGTTATGAATGACAGTTGGATATAACATCCATCAATCTTCTGCTTTATTTCCATATTTTATTTAGTTACATAGCATTGAGAAGAGTTTGATTCAAAATATAGGGTTTTGTAATAATGTTCTATAGAGGCCTGTAATAGACTTGACTTAAAAGAGAAATAGAATTCTTTGTTTAAGAATTCCAAGAAGTGCTTATATTTCTAAACTTGTAAGTGTTTAGAGGAAATCAATATATGGGTTTCTTATTCAGCATAATTCTTCCTAGTATTTGGAAAATATGTTTTAATCTTAAAGCACTGTGAGCTATTCAAAGATACCACAAAGAAAATCTCAGTCACCTGAGGCCTCTTCTCTGACAACTATTTGTTGAAGATCTAGTATTAAACTTATTTTGCTTTGCCTGTTGAATTCATATTTGGTGAAATTTATAACGAAACATTGTTATTGTAAGCAAAATATCTTAATTCTGTTTTGCCAAATGAAGTTAGTACAAAAATATTATATTGTAAAACTCTTCAGTTAACATCTTTTTAATCAGCAGGTAGAATGAGGGGAGAAGGGAAGAGAATGTCATTTAAACTGTATGTAGCAATATCTTACCATGAGGAGCTAATGGATTTATTTATAATGAATTATGCAGTTCTGTTCTATTTTGTAAAATCCTGGTAGTATTAGCACTTAGTGTATGTCTCTACATTGTATAGTGAATATTCACAGTTTGCTTTTTCCTGTCTTTACTCTTTGTATTAGTAATAAAGACCTCAAGTTTAGTGATACTACACTTACTTGCACAATTTTATAAAGAGTATTTAGGCTGCTTTTAATATCAAAAAAACAGAACAAATCTAATTCCAAGACACAACTTCATAATAAAAAGAACATTTATAAGAAGTTCAAATATAAAACAGTGAATGGCAGAACCTCTATTTTGAATAGCACAAAACTGTAATGGACATTCAAACGAAACGTCTATGAAGCCCCTAGGAATACTGCAAAGAATCCTAGAATTTTCAGGAACATAGGTTGAGGAAAAGAAAATCAGTCTTCTTTAATGGGAGGCATGATTAAGGTAGCAAGGAAAGATGATATCCCTAATCAGCCCTGTGTTTTCCTCAAAGTTTGGGTCTTTCAAACTCTTTTTTATTTGGAAATAGTTCAAGAAGTTAATGAATCTCTTTTTGGTATAAAAAGCATACTGTATCTTGGTGAATAGAGGAAGAATTTGGACATTAGTGCAACAAAAGAGGGGTACTTTATACCAAAGAGAAAATTTAAAGTGGAATATTCTAGAAGGACTAAACCTTGCAGTTTTTATGTTACCACAGTTTCTGGGTCTTTACAGTCTTCTGGAGGAATGGAAATAGAGTGGGAAAATATTTTGAGTGATTCCAAAAGGAAAATATCTCTTCTTTAAAAAAAAAAAAATCATAAGATTCTTTTAACTCATCATTTCATGAAAGCAGCAAAAGGATAGGTGAGGAAGAACAAAACTAAGTAAGCTATTTCTAAATTCAAAAATAGTGCTCTTGGGCGGCGCCTGTAGCTCAAGGAGTAGGGTGCCGGTCCCATATGCTGGAAGTGGTGGGTTCAAACCCAGCCCCGGCCAAAAAAAACAAACAAAAAAAAAACAGTAGTTCTCTTAAAAATGGTATGAAAGTTGTCTATCAACAAGAAGATTATAAATATTCAGTTAGATATATAACTCAGTATATTAAATTGCTCATATTGGCATAGTAAAAATACTATTTAAAATGTTTTAATTCATAGTTTGTATCTAAATTTAGTAAATAAAAAAAATGTGAGTTTCATTGAAATATTCTTTATTTATCATTACCAGAAACATCTAGCATTTATAAGTGTGTTTTGTTTAAGTGAAACAAGTATATACATTTTATTGATAATGTGACAAAAAAACCTCTCCAGATACCCATGATGAGACCTTGACATTTTGGTGATTTCTGAAATAGTATTGCATACTTTAATCAACAAATGTAGTCATTGATCTGTCATTTAACTTACTGATGTAATTGCAAAGTTAATCCAACAACATAGTAAATGGATTGTTTTAAATGAAAAATTTACACTTTCCAAAAATGAAATCAATACTTTTATTGTACCTAACATATTTAAGGCTGTATGCAAGGTAGAAAAAATATAATTATGTCTTGTTTTCTGAGTGATATTTTAATTATGATTTGATTTAACCAAATCCCCCAGGCTATGTGTGCACAGATCAAATATTCCACCCCTATATACTGCCTCTACATGACCCCAAGCTGTGAGAAGAGAAAATTCATAGCCCATATGTCAGTCAGATGTTAATTCTTAACCCTGGCACCTGGATAGGTTCTCCCACCTGATTAGAGTGCACTTGCAGTTCTGGGCATTTTCCCAGTAGGTAGAGTGTGCATTCCAGATCTGGAAATATTTTGGCTGATTAGTTGGCACAAGTCAAGTAGGCAGAGCCCAGTGTCAGACTCAGAATTTGCACAGGTGCATTCAAGGTGACATCTGAGGTGCTGTGCCCCTGGTGGAAATACCAGGGAGGGAATATTTGAGCTGAATCCCTGGCTACAGAAGTTCACAGCCTGGCCTAAAGGTTCCTGTCAATTCCAATTCAAACTCTTACAGATTTTACAGCTTCCAGTAGAGACATTAGAACAGTGGTTCTCAACCTGTGGGTCGTGACCCACAGGAACTGTATAAAGGGAACTGCAGGAACTACATTAGGAAGGTTGAGAATCACTACATTAGAGACTACATTTCTGGCTCTGCTCTTATTCTCATTCCCAGTCTAACCTAAAATGCCCATTCCTGTATTCAAGACTACTTAGGTAAGATCCCAGTTAGTAAATAGGTTATAGTTAGTAAACAGTTCTCATCCAAGCAGACTTCTAGTGTTCAAAAAGATAGAAAGCTAGTTTGGTCTTTACATTGTGCTTTCTTGTGAAGCCACTATCTACAGAAGACAGTATATGGGTTGATCCTCATGTGAATGAACTAACTTTGCTTTAGTTTTTGATGGCAAACAGTGTCTCCCACTCACACAACCAGGTGTCAAATAGTTAAAATACAAAATTAATAAAGTAATAAGGCAAGATAGTAAACTGCCATGAATCAGTCTGTCACCACTACTGATTGAAAAACAAAGCACATCCTTTCCTGATAGAAGGAAAGCGTGCTTCACATACAAAGGACAGCACTTGATTTTTTTTTTTTTTGAGTAGGTAATAACAGTCCATTTGCAGAATCCATATTCATACAATTGAACTACACATGATTTGGAAATGGAAGGATTGGTGTTAACATGCCTCTTTGTCTGGAGATCCTTAGAGCTTTGATATCTCCATTTACGAATTCAATAAACATTTGTCAAAAATTGTATTAGAAATACGTTGGGGTGGGGTTATGGCATCTGGAGATAAGTAACCTCATGTTCCAACATAGCAAAGTATATATATACTTACCCACTTAACTGAAAGGTGGTCAAATTGCCTCAGGTTCCTTGTGAAGAAGTCAAGGAAAATGTATAGGGTCATTAACATTTGAACTGCTTATAAGACAAAGATGAGCGAATGAGTAAAAATCTTGAAAAGATAATATAGGCAGGAAGAAGAAAAGGAATAAAATTTTTAAAAAATTTCAAAAAGCAGCAAGCAGAAGTGAAGAAGTGGGTCTGGAGTACATTGAAAGGAGTGGAAACACCAGTAGGTTCTTCATTTTGAGAAGGGTGATGCCATTTTTAAAAGGACTTTTAATTCCAATCCAGTTTACCTAGATGTTATGACATAGGCCAATAGTTATCAAACTGCAGAAACCCCAGATTATCTTATAGGTATTCTAGTATAACAGTGTTCTATCTAAATAACACAGATAAGTTTTTATCTCTAATATATGTTAGGGTTCTCAGTATGATTGTGGAAAATTTCTTTTGAAACAACTAATGTCATTAAGGAGCAATTTTAATATTTTTGATCAAGAGGTGAAAAGCTCTATGTTATAGAAAGATAACTCAGATGATAATGTAGAGAAGAGACTGCAGTGAGGAGCTGTAATAGACAGTGAGACCAGTCCTGCCTCTGCAGGTATAACAAGCCAGAAGAGCATCATCTGAGGCAATGACAATGGGAACAGAGAAGATAAAAATAAAAATGTATTCAAGAGATATTTGACATATAAAATAAGAACAAGACCTGGAGTAAGAGAAGAATAAAAGATGACAAGTAGATAATTTGGCCCAGTGCATAGAATAAATAATGAAAAATGTTCTCAAGACTAAATTCAGTGCTCAGATGTTTAAGAAATTGCATCAAGTTTAAAGGGAACTTCACATGAAGGGAACTTCACTTGTTTAGGCAGGGGAGAGGAAATTAAAGTGTAGATCCTCTGAACTCAAAAAATATAAAAATGACATCCTAACATTCTGTTTGAACTTATGGAAGTGTTTTTTTATATATGACCAGAAAGTCCCACATATGATTATGCTATTTTGATAAACAAATTGAATTCCTAAGCCATTGATGAATGTGGTCATGTATTCCTAAAACATGACTATAATTAAAGCAGACTTTGAAAATTTTGTATTGCCATGTTTACAATAGCTTTTAGTTCCAAAGCATCATTGTTCTAAACTTTGTTTAGCTGCCTCTATCTCCCTGGGAACCCACTATCTTCACCAATGCTCCTCTACATGCTTGCTCTCAAAAAGAAACTATAAGAAAAGTAAGGAGAGCAGGGCGGCGCCTGTGGCTCAAGGAGTAGGGCGCCGGTCCCATATGCCGGAGGTGGTGGGTTCAAACCCAGCCCCGGCCAAAAAAAAAAGAAGAGTAAGGAGAGCAACTTTTAACTCAGAACCCAGATTTTACAGGATTTATGGAATAAGTTAGCATTTTTTTCTCAGTTTAACGAAAATCCAGTCTTCTTGATTGTAGTGACACTTCTAAATGGACTCTCACTAGGTAGTACATCACTACCCATATAGTCTTTCCAGCTCAAACAAGTACTTCCAGTCTGTAAGAAGCTCAGTCTCAATTTCAGACTTTTGCCCTTCCCTGCTAAGAATCCTGCCTTCAGATTTATGAAAGAAAACATTTCTTTCTGTGAAAGGTTTTTGTACATTCGCATCTGGAAGTGTTTATTTCAGTGGCATGTAAGCTATCTGTGGATTTAGTTAGCACCAGACCCCCTTTTGTGTACTTCTGCCTTAAAATTTTATAAATGATCTTATTGAATTTGTGCCAGTATGCACATGGTTTGGCTGATTGCTGCATATATCCTTTACCTGCCAGTCACCTTTGATTTATGTTCCTTCTGCTAAGCTCTTGCCTTCCAAAAATGGTGCCACTGAACTGTCCTCTAAATCATCTTACTGGTTAAATTATTCCAAGATGAGTTGGTATGTTTTTGGTTGCTTACAGACAGATAATTTATGTTTTTCTGCCCTTACCCACTTCTAGTAAAGCCACTTATTGAGGAGGATTGGACAAGTTATGTCATCCATCTCTATTCCAAATGAATACCATCTGAGACACTGTGCCAAGTTAAGACTAAAGTGATAAAGAAGTGTTCTTTGGCATCCACTTATGTTATGAGTCCTTCTTTTGCAAATCAGTCTGGGTCTTGAACTAAATATGATGTAGGGACTTTTTCTACTCATTTCTTAGAAAAGGGGAAATAAAGTCTCTAAAACAAAATAAGTATACTTTGTCATAAAGATAGGGATTTTGAAGGCTTTACATAGCTTTACTAACTTAAGAGTTTATGATGTTTCCTGGAGAAAAGCAGGTGGATTGGTGTCATTTTAAATGTTGGCTGTTTGTGGGAATGGTTTCAAGGGGTTTCATATTTTTAAAGACCTAATTCTTAAGAGTGTTTAACAAAATAATACATCATTTAAAACTAATTTTAGGCCCGTACTATGGCTCATGTCTGTAGTCCTAGCACTATGGGAGGTGGAGGTGGGTGAAGTGCTTGAGCTCAGGAGTTTGAGACCAACCTGAGCAAGAGTGAGACCCCATTGTCTCAAAAAATAGCCGGGCGTTGTGGTGGGCACCCATAGTCCCAGCTATGTGGGAAGCTGAGGCAAGAGAATCGCTCAGGCCCAAGAGTTTGAGCTTGCTGTGAGCTGTGACACTACAGCACTCTATTGAGAGAGACAAAATGAGACTGTCCCAAAACTAAATTAATTAATTAATTTAAAAATAAATTTTCTAGAGATTTGTTAGTTATCGGACATGCCATTTAACTTAATGTTACTAGTTAAAGCAGGTTGTAGATACTCAACTATCATGTAAGCAAACTTTATAAAGAACTACTCTTTTTATGTACTAAATGGTAGAGGAGTATTTTTAAATTTTTATGATTGCACTTGAAATGCTGTGGAAGCATTTAAAATTCTTGGATTACATAGTTCTCAGTATCAGAGTTCACAAACTATTGTAAGCAAAGGGTAGAACTTCTAAGTGTCTTGGCTGTGGTCCCACTAAGCCTGGAGATATTTATTCTATAAGACTCGTGAGGCTTCATTTATACTCCTGAAAATTTATATGGAGTTCCTTTTGTTCTAGCAAGGTGAAAGCTGTTTCAAGAGTGTGTCAATCATATTTGCATGGTTTAGTCAGTCATGCTGCTGACATGGTTTTCAAAGAAGCAGCATGGTTTTTAGAGAAGCTGTTATTAGAAAACCAGCACCAGAGAGGTAAGCAATGTAATGTGTTTCCATTAAGATGTCACTTTTATTTTTAAACATGTACATAATATTTATAAAATTCACATACATATTATATATGTATAATATTTCAAATAGATACGATATACATACACTGTATGTATGTGTTTATATATATGTATGTATGTACACATACAATCTTAAATATAGTCTCATTTAAAATAATTGTCCTAAATGAACTGAAGTTCTGTTTCATGATCACTACTTAACTAACTTCCTATCTTTGGTATTTTCTCAAGGACTTTTTGAGTCAGACAACTTGCCTGAGCCTCAGTTTTGTCATTAGTTAAAATTAGAAATTTTTAATGTTAATAATAATCTTGCAAGCTTCTATCACTGTACTTAATATATAGAGCATGGTTTTTAAAGTGCAAAGAGAAGGTTGTTTTCTTTTAAAATCATTGTCATCCTAATAAAATTCAAAAATATAGATTACAATGTTAGTTTGCCAGTAGTGCCCTTCCAAGAATCACAAAGGCAGCCACAAGATGTCACCTGACATCTGAGTGTAATATGGAGACTTAGACCCAGTGATTATCTTTCTTTCAGAATTCCTTAATATTTCTGTATCCATTTTCAGGTGCATAAAATGAATGATAATGTGGTCTTTGTGCCAAAAACTTTTCATAGTATCTTGAGGTCTATAAATGCTGAACTCCCTTCCTGCCCCAGATGTTCACCCATATATGGGCAAACAGCCCCATGCTGAGGATCATTTACTTCCTGTAGCAGAGGCATTAGTGACTCATGGAGAGTGAGGCTTTAGAGGTAGAGAGGTTATGGTAAAGACATACAAAGCTACAGAAATTGTGGGTTCCAAAAAGTGACTGCCAAAACCTTTTCCGGGAATGAGATCTTACCAAGTTGGAAGCTTTAGATTGAAAGAAAAAAATGAAAGATGTAGTGCCTTGTGAGCTGGCATTAATTTTAAGTTTCCAACTTGAAAATCAGAAAAGGATCCTTATCAGAAATAGTTCTTACTCCTACTTTTACTGATTCTTAAACTTCTACTACTGTGTAGAGTCATTGTCCTCTCTTAAAATATATTTTATACACCTGTGAAAATTTAACATTTCAGACATCTAGGTGTGAGAATCTATAATTCGACAAAAATGCTTAGTAATAATACTTTAAGTTAGTGACTAGAATTATCTTTAGTTTATTCTCTTGCTCTATTTCAGCAGGACCTTTAGTTATTCAAGGCAAATGAGAATTTATACTGTTTCTAAAAATCTTCCAAGAATTTTTGAAATCTGTTTACAGCTTTTTCCAGCATCCAGTAGTTACACATTTTTCTTCAAACCTAAATTGAAAGTTTTTCTTTATTTCTCCTCAGTGGAAGAAAAATACTATGATATTATATGAACAAACTCTCTGAGACCTCTTCTAATTTTGGTAACAGTGTTTTTCGCGTAGTTGGGTGAAAGAATTTTGTCACTGTCTCCATTTTAATCTCAAGACAACTTCTTAGTGCCCGTACTTCTTTCAGAGGTAATGGTATGGAGAAAGAATCTTCAGACTGGGATAGATTGGACCCAGGGAGTTGCTAGTAAAGCAGGGCATGGCAGGAAGAGTCCAAATCCCACCTCTTTCTTATTTCTTTGACTTTCTCTGAACCATTTTCTCCTTTTAAAAGCAGTCCCAATCTTTGACCTACTTCTTCTAAGACACTATATTTTCTGGTCTGATCCACACCTGGTAAGGCTCTATCATCAGACAGACCAAGGGACTACTTTCTTAATCATCTTCGTACCTCCCTTAGCAAAGGACAGTACTTTTGTTTATTTGGAGCTTCAACATAAAAGATGAATGAATGGGTGGACAGGTATACAGAATAGTGGTCCAAAGAAAGAATAGCCTTCCAATGGACAAAGACTAATTTTAATTTCCTTGATCAGTTTTAGGTCACCTAAACTTGTGCCCTATTTAAATGGACACTTCACTGCCTATGATTAATAAATGTATATGTAACTTAAGGGCAGCAAAAACAAATGATATGGTTGCTTCAGTTTTACTCTCTTGCAGTACTTATTAATTCCTTAGGAATCTAAGGCAAAATAATGACCAAGCTATCTCATGAGCAATAACTGTTTTAAAATGAATATGTTCAGTGAATAGTTATTTATTGAACAGGTTGAAGAATCCTAAGCATACTGGGAAAAGTATGAAGGTTAGCTCCCAATATCATGCTGGAACTGTAATTGAAGCTAACAAATACTTCTTCAGTTGATTGATCTTTTGCACTTGGTACCTCATTCAACACTGAGGAACAAAACTCTAAAGAAGGAATTTTGCTATCAGTTGTAAGCCTCTGAGGATTATCTTTTAACATCACTGAGGAGACTCTAATCATTTTGCAAAGTGGTATTAAGGAAATTAGGTAATATGTATAAAACATCCAATCTTCATGGTTATTTTTATCAAAGAAATCCATCTTGTTTATATAGGACTCTGGAAGTGGCCTTGTAGTAGAATATTACACTTTTGTAACAGAACTTGATGAAGTAAGTACTCACATGGCTATTTTATGAGCTGTTAAACTGAAAACATTTGAGGAGTACTAAAGCTAGTATTTGATAAAGTTGTTAAAAATCACAGTTATAAATACAAAACTATACTACAGTACGATAGGAGTGCTACTAAATTGTCACCATCCATTCAGGAAGATTTTGTCAGAAAAATTTTAGATACCAGGTAAGTAGTTGGAAAACAAAGTTTGGAGAACCCCAAATAGAATGATTTGGATGTTAAGAAATACTATTTTTAAAATGATTGTGTTCTCAAAGACACACCTGATCTTTCTGATATAAGTACCTTTGTTAATGGTCTGCACCTGTACAGTTTCATACTTTTTTTTTATGATACATTTTTATGCATGGCCATTGATTAGAAAAAGAGTCTTTACATTCTATTTTCGAATTTGTAAGATGTGTTCTCTTCTTAGATAACAACCTCACATGCCTTGAACCTCACATAGACTGTAGTTGTCTGCATTGGTAGGAGCTTTTCTCTCATGCCATTAAGAAGTAAATTTCCAATATGTATTTCGTGCTATCTGGCTAAATAAAAAAGCTGGATCGCTGCAGATTGAAGGTGAGGCTTCATATATTTCCTCACTAGAAGAGAATTTATCTTTTTTTAAATGCCAAAGAAAAGCAGGCATCCACAGGGATAATGTGATTCTGTCTTCCTTGGGAAAAATAGAGGAATTCCTAGAATTGTAGCAAAGTAAAACTAGCGTGTAGGAAGCAGAAATGTGTCCTAATATAGACTGTCAGATACAATGATAGTGATTCTGCTCCATAGGTATATAGAGATTAACTTGGGAAGCAGTCTCTCCTGCCATCTGCAATCAGGAAACCCCAAGGCTTCTGTCTGTTTCTTGAAGAGGAAGCTTGAGTTTGCCTCTTCTCACAGGCCAGGAAAGTCAGTTCCCCAAAGCCATGTTCCAATCAATCAGCAATAATTTTGAATTCCTGGTGTATGGTCAGTGAGAGGAAAAAAACAAATCTACTGAGCTTTCTCACCTAGCAGAGTAACTGGCTCACTCAGAACCAGTGTTCATTGCCATCTCTGTTAACTACCAACAGCTGGAAACAAAAGAGCTTAAATTTAATTGTTGAGGAAATAGGTAAAAGTAACTCATTCTGTAGGTAAAAGTTAAACTTAACTTGGTTTATTGTAGGTACTTTAGGAATTCAGAGGTGAAGGAAATTAATAGCTGGAGTAATCAAGAATCTCCATCCCTAACTTTGGTGGGGCAGCAGAACTGCTTTTAAACCATCGTGGGCAGGATTCCTGCCCCAGGCCTCACAGTGTAGAGGGTAGCTCCTACCACAGACACTGCTCAGGTCCCACTTCTCTGCATCTTTCAGTGTGTCCTGATTCAAGATGCAACTGCTAATTAGTAGGAAAATGAAGTGACGTGTACATACAATGGAATATTATTCAGGCATAAGAAGGAACAGAGTTCTGATACATGCTATAACATGGATGCATCTTGAAAATACACACGTGTTATGCTAAGTGAAATAAGCCAGATGCAAAAGGACAAGTACTGTTTGATCCCCTTATGTGAAATATCTAGAATAGGCAAATTCGTGGAGACAGAAAGTAGACTAGAAATAGAATAGAAATTGAGGGGGAATTATTGAAGATTTGTGGATTTTGCTACCACCAATGTCTCAGATTGTCACTGCTTAGGTAAAAGAGTGAGAGGAATATTTGAGCTACAGATGCTTTTATGTGAGAGAAAAGGCAGATTAACTCATCAAAGCCTTCCTCTCGGCATGAATTTAGTGGGTTTTGGCATAAGGACATATTATTTCCCAATAATGCCACGTATCCACTTTTTGTGTGTCTCTTCATGTCCTAATTCAAGGTTCCAAACTAACACAGCATCCACAACAATTGCACATGCTAACTGAAAAACAGCAACAATTCATTTACTCTTAAATTTGTATATATGTAGGTCTAGATGTCATGTGCATAAAGTGTAATATCATTCTTTATACTGACAACTAGATAATCGTTTAATGACTAGTCATTAAAATTGTGAATACCTCTTTCATATTAAAAATATTTAATAAGATTTTGTTAAATTTTCAAAAAGTTAAAGTCAAAATTTAAATTTCATTTAAACATTTAAGATCTTTTCAAGGGCAAGACCATCTGCAGTGACAGTACAGCCAATAACGATGACATTGTTTGAACAGTTTAAAGGTTACTTATGATATTTTCTGGATGTGCCTAAAGAAAGACCACATTAATGAAATAGATATCAAATTTGACCTTATAATCACTGTCAAACACATGGTAGGAATGCAACTAAAAAGTTATGTGATTAGATTTAGTTTTGAGATGATATAAGATACATTAAGAAAGCTGGAACAACAGAAGATTCTCAAATAAAGAATAAACCAAGCCAGGTGCAGCAGTTTAGCCTATAATCCAAGCACTTTCAGAGGCTGAGGTGGGAGGATTGTTTGAGGGTGGGAGTTTCAGACCAGCCTGATTAATACTGCAAGATCCCATCTCTACAGAAAGTACAAAAATTAGCCAAGCATAAGTGCGTGTGGGAGGCTGAGACAGGAGGATCACTTAAGCTCAGCAATTTGAGCTTGCAGTGAGCTATGATGACACCACTGCATTGTAGCCCAGCGACAAAATGAGACCTCATCTCAAAAAAAAAAAAAAAAAGAGTAAACTGAGTAAACCAAAGTCTTTGGAGAGAAATGACATGAGTTTTGAACTGTGCTAACAATAATTATTTGGTTTGAGTAATAATGTTAGCAGTAGCTTTTTTAAAATGAAATAAAGGTCACCAAAAATAACAATTACATCTAAAGTTTGGCTATTTCACTTATTTAAAAAGTTAACTTTTTAATATAAAAGAAAATAAGTTTTCTAAATCAAAAAGAAATTTGAATAAGGAAATGAAGGTATTTGCCTAATGAGGAAAAGGATTCACAAACCATCTTTAAACTAATTTCTATAGAGAATATTTTCTGATCATTATAGATTGAGAAAACTATTTCAGTTAATTTTTTATCATTTTGGTGTTATGTTTAGAAAAGCTAAATTCTGCAAAGCAAATGAGGGTATATACAGGGTTTGAAAAAGTTTCAATCCTATTTAATTGGAAAATGAGAACAATACTTATTAATTTTGAAATATAAACTTTAAGACATAAACAATTTTCTACTCAAAATAGATATGCATTACAAAAACCTTGAGAGAAGTTATGAGACTGGGACAGGAGTCTTGGCATGTTAATTAGAATCAAAAGCTAAAGAGAAAGTTTGAGAAATATGGAAGGTAGGGTTTCAGTGAAGCCTTGCCAGCCTTAAGATTTAGCATCTAGGAGAAAAGAGGGAAGGAAGAGAAGGCAGGGAAGGGAGTTTCTGCAGACAGGCAAGAAGATGAATATAATTACAAGACTCAAGGCAGTGAGGAAACAGACCCAATTGGAGCAAAGGGACGTGTACACTGCCTTCCAGCAATCCCAGTAATACAGGTTTTTTTCTCTGAAACATTTTAAGACCCTTGATACATATTGCCCAAATGCTTTCTAAAAGGGCGATGCCAATTTACTCTCCCATTAGCAATTTGTGAGGGTTCTGTTGTCACCATATTCATGCTAGTAGTTATGTTTTAAACTTCATTAAAAGTTTGACATTTTGATAGCTTGCCAACATTTCTAAAATGGTAGCATTCCCTTTTTTAAAAATGTTTCTTGAAGATCCTTAGTGCTCTCTGCCATTGATATGGTGAGAAGAAACCTGGGCCTGGGCCAAGCAAGTGTTAGTCTTTTTCGCCAGACCTAAAGGTCAAGTCCATCCATAATATGAGAATTTAAAAAGTGTGGCCTGGTTAGTTCCAATGTGGTTAAGAAGATTAAAGGGGGTGATAAAAGTGAACAGTCTTCATAAATAGTAAAATTCTAGATAAATGTAAAATTAAAGACAATTTTTATTTGTTAGTATGCCATATGGTTGGTTAAGATTTAATCAGACTACTTATCTCATGGGATTTATAGGATTGTGTGAGTCTAAGGATGCATCACATCTGATCCCAATTTTTCAATATCAAAATAGAGGTGGGGGGGTAACTCCATAGGTAATCAACAGTTCACATGGAAGATGAAGTATATAAGAAGAGCCAGGAAAATTCTCAAAAAAGTATAATTAGGGAAGGGTTATTAATTATTAATTAGGTAGACCATGTATAAAAACATATTACAAAACTATAGTAATTCAGAGTTCGATGTTCGTACATAAATACATAGATTAATTGAACAATCTAGAAAGATCAGAAATATATCCAAATATTGGTAGCAAATTTAGCATATGATATAGAAAAAATAATCTCTAAAGTATGTTGGTAACCCAAACAAAAAACTTTGGTACAGAGAAACAGAATGGTATATTGCATTATTATTTATATTAAGAAGGGCAGCTGAGGATATCTATAGGTAGATGTCTATATGTATTAACGTGCAGGGTGACCATGAAGTCCAAGTGCAATTTTAAATTGGATACCATTTTAAATTGCAGACAACCTTTATGCCCACCCCATATATGTATGTAAATATGCTAATATACATAGACTTCTCTGGAAAGATATGAAAATGGTAAAAATGTTTGCAGCCGAAGAAATAGATGAGAGAAAAGTTTACAGTTTTTTAATATTACCCTTTCCTATAGTTTTTAAATGAACTGCAAGCATTGCCTAGCTTTAAAATTTTAAAGAAAATATTAGATCAGAATAAGGCCAAGCTAATGGGTAGTTCTACAAACCAGATATCTTGATTCTTTTAAACTTTTCCCTCAGATATTTTAGTGTCTTGATTGTCTAATATATCAAGAGGTGTGTAAACCTACTTTTCCACAATTATTTGCATAGTCATAGGCACAGAGTTGGTTTGCAGCGAAGACTTCCTGGAGTGTAAAGGTAACTTGCCTGTCCTACAGAATGAGTCTAATTTAGGAGGCAAAATTACATAGTTTACAGTCTTCTGAAATACTTTCTCCATAGTGCCAGTGTGAAATAGCAAACTTTTGGCAGACAGGCAACTTCCATAAATTCATGTATAGTGTTTCTTTTCTGTTTAGAATTAAGATCCAGTGCCCAGTGCCTGCCTTTAAAATGATCTTTCTAAAAATCTTGCCATAATTTGCACTGATTGAAACTAAGTTCTGTGGACACATGGGGAATTGTTAAGATTCCCTTCTTTTGGAACATCACTGCAGTGGATTCTTGGAGAGAGATTTGTTTCTTGCTCCTTTTTCAAATTCTCCCTATTATTTGGCCCTCCATCAGTTCTTTACTTCACCATAGTCAGAACAGTGACATCAAAACTTATCTTGAAAACATAACTAAGCAAGAGTTTTTTTAACTTAACATTTGGGAAAATATAGATAAACATACATTACTAATATTTTTAGCAAATCAGAAATTTGCAAGCCTTTGAAGTCAGCATATCACAAAAGGAAACAGACATGTTGTATATATGCTCAACTTGAAAAATATCACCTCCCAAAACTATAATGCCTATAACATCCAAATATAAATTAGAAAATAATGATTTGACTATTGGTCTTTTGGCCAACTATGATCATTAGTAGTAATAAAGTCTGTAATAACTGATGGAAAGATGGTAGTTTATTAATTGTAAGACTCACGGTAAGCTGTCAAAGTAGGCAGCTATATTCATTTCTATTATAGTGTTTCTTTTCTATCTGTAACAAATAACCCCAGAACTTAGGGTCATTATACAACAGTAATCACTGTCTCGTGATTTCTGTGGGGCAGGAATTTGGGAGCAGCTTGTCTGGGCAGTTCTGTCTTGGAGTTTCTAACAAGATTATAGTCAGACGTCATCCAGGTGTTTACTGAGTCTAAACAATCCACTTTAAAGGTGACTCACTTACATAACTGACAGATTAGTGCTGGCCACTGGCTAGAAGCCTCATTTTCTATAGGATTGCTGAAGGGTTCTCATAGAATACCAGCTGGCTTCCCCTAGAGCAGGCATTCCAGTAGAGCAAGTTGGGGACCACATTGCCTTCTGTGATCTGACCCTGAAGATCATATTCTGTTACTTTCACCAATGTTATATTCAGTATAGGAAGAAACCACATAAGAGCATAAATGTCAGGAGCTAAAAATTTATCAGGGACCATCTTGGAAGTAGGCTATCACAGCAGCTCAAGCTTTAGTCTTTAGGATAAGAGCATTTGAACTTTGAATTAACAAAGGGCCTCAAAGAATCGTAAGATGCAAGTTTTTAGTCATTCATTTCTCAAAATTAGGTAAGCAAATATGTTCTGGAATTATAATTTGTACATGTGACATTTATTTTTTTTCCTTTTTTTTTTTTCTTTTAATTGTTGGGGATTCATTGAGGGTACAAGAAACCAGATTCCACTGATTGCATTTGTTAGGTAAAGTCCCTCTTACAATTATGTCTTGCCCCCAAAAGATGTGTCACACAAAAAGACCCCACCCCCTCCCTCCCCCTCCTCTTCCATTCTCCCACCCCTACCTCCTCCTTTCTCTCTCTGCTTCCCCTTCCCCCACCCCCACTGTGTCACTGATTGTCCTCATATCAAAATTGAGTACATAGGTTTCATGCTTCTCCATATTTTTGTGATGCTTTACTAAGAATAATGTGTTCCACTTCCATCTGGGTTAATACAAAGGCAGTAAAGTCTCCATTTTCTGAATAGCTGAATAGTATTCCATGGTGTACATAAACCACAGCTTGTTAATCCATTCCTGGCTTGATGAGCGTTTAGGCTGTTTCCACATTTTGGCGATTGTAAATTAAGCTGCGATAAACAGTCTAGTGCAAGTGCCCTTATGATAAAAGGATTTTTTTTCCTTCTGGGAAGATGCTCAGTAATGAGATAGCAGGATCAAATGGGAGGTCTAGCTTGAGTTCTTTGAGGTTTCTCCATACTTCCTTCCAAAAAGGTTGTATTAGTTTGCAGTCCCACCAGCAGTGTAAAAGTGTTCCCTTCTCTCCACATCCACACCAGCATCTGCAGTTTTGAGATTGTGTGATATGAGCCATTCTCACTAGGGTTAGATGGTATCTCAGGGTGGTTTTGATTTAAACTTCTATAATAATTAGGGATGATGAGCGTTTTTTCTTATGTTTGCTAGCCATTTCTCTCTCTTCTTTAGAGAGATGTCTATCAATGGACTTTGATGTCTCTTGCCCATTGATATATGGGATTGTTGGCTTTTTTCGTGTGGATTAATTTGAGTTCTCTATAGATGCTAGTTATCAAGCTTTTGTCTGATTCAAAATAAGCAAATATCCTTTCCCATTCTGTAGGTTGTCTATTTGCTTTGGTTGTTGTCTCCTTAGCTTTACAGAAGCTTTAATTAAGTTCATTTGTTTAATAAAGTTCCATTTGTTTATTTTTGTTGTTGTTTCAATTGCCATGGCTGTATTCTTCATGAAGTCTTTCCCCAAGCTGATATCTTCCAGTATTTTTCCTATCCTTTATTTGAGGATTTTTATTGTTTCATGCCTTAAATTTAAGTCCTTTATCCATCTTTAATCAATTTTTGTGAATGGAGAAAGGCATGAGTCCAGTATCAGTCTTATTTTTTTTTTTTGGCAGTTTTTGGCCGTGGCTGGGCTTGAACCCACCACCTCCAGTATATGGGGCTGGCGCCCTACTCCTTTGAGCCACAGGCGCCACCCCAGTTTCAATCTTCTACATGTGGATATCCAGTTCTCCCAGCACCATTTATTGAATAGAGAGTCTTTCCCCCAGTTATCTTCTTTGGTTTATCAAAAATTAGGTGGTTTGGGCGGCGCCTGTGGCTCAGTTGGTAAGGCGCCGGCCCCATATACCGAGGATGGCGGGTTCAAACCCGGCCCCGGCCAAACTGCAACCAAAAAATAGCCGGGCGTTGTGGCGGGCGCCTGTAGTCCCAGCTGCTCGGGAGGCTGAGGCAAGAGAATCGCTTAAGCCCAGGAGTTGGAGGTTGCTGTGAGCTGTGTGAGGCCACGGCACTCTACCGAAGGCCATAAAGTGAGACTCTGTCTCTACAAAAAAAAAAAAAAAAAAAATTAGGTGGTTGTCAGATGTTAGTTTCATTTCCTGGTTTTCTATTGGATTCCAAGTGTCTATATCTCTATTTTTATGCTAGTACCATGCTGTCTTGACCACTATGGCTTTGTAGTATATCCTAAAATCTGTTATGCTGATGCCACCGCTTTGTTTTTATTACTAAGAACTGCCTTAGCTATACGGGGTTTTTTCTGGTTCCATGTAAAATGCAGAATCATTTTTTCCAAGTCTTGAAAGTACAATATTGATATTTTAATAGGGATGGCATTGAATTAGTAGATTGCTTTGGGAATTATAGACATTTTAACAATGTTGATTCTTCCCATCCAGGAGCATGGTATTTTCTTCCATTTGTTAATATCCTCGGCTATTTCCTTTCTTAGGGTTTCATAATTTTCTTTATAGAGGTCCTTCACCTCTTTTGTTAGGTGTATTCGTAGGTATTTCATTTTTTTGAAGCTATGGTGAAGGGAGTTGTGTCCTTAATTAGCCTCTCATCTTGGCTATAGTATACAAAGACTACTGACTTGTGGACATGGACTTTATATTCTAAGACATTACTGTGTTTTTTGATGACTTCCAAGAGTCTTGTGGTTGAGTCTTTGGGGTTCTCTAAGTATAAGATCATACTGTCAGTGAAGAGGGAGAGTTTGACCTCCTCTGCTCCCAGTTGGATGCCCTTTATTTCCTTGTCTTGCCTAATTGTATTGGCTAGAACTTCCGGCACTATGTTGAATAGTAAAGGTGACAGAGGACAACCTTGTCTGGTTCCAGTTCTAAGAGGAAAAGCTTTCAGTTTTACTCAATTCAGTAAAATATTAGCTGTGGGTTTGTCATAGCTTCAATCAGTTTCAGAAATGTGCCACCTATGCCTATGCTATTCAGTGTGCTAATTAAAAGGATGCTGGATTTTATCAAATGCCTTTTCTGCATCTATTGAGAGGATCTTTGTTTTTGCTTCTGTTGATATGGTGAATAACATTTATGGACTTGTGTATGTTAAACCAGCCTTGCATCCCTGGGATGAAACCTACTTGATCATGATGTATGACTTTTTTTTTTTTTTTAATTTTTAAAATTTGTATTTATTATGGTTACATGTAGTTGTATATCTTTATAGGGTACATGCAATGTTTTGATACAGCCATATAATGTGAATTAAGCAAATCAGGGTAATGGGGGTATCCATCATCTCAGGCATTTAACATATTTTCATGTTAGGAATATTCCGCTTTTTTTGTCAATTAAGGACTTGATTTTTGAGAACCTCAGGTCACATAGCTGGTCACTGTGTGTGATACCCTCATCTGCAGCAGGACTCATGATAAACTCCTGCACTTAATCTCAGAGCCAGAGTTCAGATGCTGGGTCTCAGAGTGGAAAGGCACCTGGGGGGTCTTCTGCATACAGCCCTGCTGAGTACATGGGTGGGCCGTAGTGTAGTCAGAGATTTTTACTGGATCTTGAGATCTGCTGTGGTAGTGCTGGGAGGATGTATGACTTTTTTGATGATAAGCTGTAATCTATTGGCTAGGATTTTGTTGAGAATTTTTGCTTCTATATTCATGAGTGAAATTGGTCTGAAATTCTCCTTTTTAGTTGGGTCTTTTCCTGGTTTTGGTATCAGGGTGATGTTTGCTTCATAGAATGTAGGGGGGAAGATTCCTTCTTCCTCAATTTTTTGGAATAATTTCTGCAGTATGGGAAAAAGCTCTTCTTTGAAGGGGTGATAGAATTCTTGAGTGAAGACATCCAGACCAGGGCATTTTTATGTTGGAAGATTTTTTATTGTTATTTTGATCTCAGTGCTTAAAATTGGTCTGTCTGTTCAGGAGCTCTGTTTCTACATGGCTAAGTCTAGGGAGAGGGTGTGATTCCAAATATTGATCCATTTCCTTCACATTGTCAAATTTCTTGGCATAGAGTTTCTGGTAATATTCAGAGATGATCTCTTGTATTTCTGTGGCATCAGTTGTTATTTCCCCTTAATCATTTCTGATTGAGGTTACTAGAGATTTTACTTTTCTATTTTTAGTTACTCTGGCCAAAGATTTATCTATTTTATTTATTTTTTCAAAAACCCAACTCCTTGTTTCATTAATTTTCTGAATGATTCTTTTGTTTTCAATTTCATTGATCTCTGATTTGATTTTGGATATTTCTTTTCTTCTACTGGGTTTAGGCTTCGATTGTTCTTCTTTTTCCAATTCCATAAGATGGCTTCTGAGTTTGTTGATGCACTCTCTTTCTGTTTTTTGAATGTAGGCATCTAAAGCAATAAATTTTCCTCTCAAAACTGGTTTTGCAGTATCCCACAGGTTTTGGTAGCTTGTGCCTTCATTGCCGTTATGCTCAAGGAAGTTAGTGATTTCCCGTTTTATTTCTTCCCGCACCCAACTGTCATTCAACTGAAAGTTGTTTAATTTTCATACGTTTGTGTGGGGTCGAACGTTTTTTGTTAGAGTTGAGTTCCACCTTTAGTGCCTTATGGTCTGAGAAGATGCAAGGTTAAATTTTAATTCTTTTGATTCTGTTGAGTTTTCTTTTGTGTCCTAGGATATGATCAATTTTGGAGAATGTTCCATGGGGCGATGAGAAGAATGTATATTCTTTATCTTTGGAATAGAGTGTTCTATATGCATCTGTCAAGCACAGTTGTTCTAGGGTCTCATTTAAGTCTCTGATATCTTTGTTTAATTTCTGTTTAGAGGATCTGTCCAGCTCTGTAAGAGGATTGTTAAAGTCCCCTGTTATTATGGTGTTATAGTATATCATATTCCTCAGACTGAGTAAGGTCTGTTTTAAGAATCTGGGAGCATTTAACTTGGGTGCATAAATATTCAGAATTGAAACATCTTCTTGTTGTATTTTTCTCTTGACCAAAATAAAGTGACCATCTTTGTGTTTTTAAACTTTAATTGCTTTAAATCCCCATGTATCTGAAAATAAGATTGCAACCCCTCTTTTCTTCTGAATTCAGTTTACCTGAAAAATTGTCTTCCAACCCTTAACTTGGAGTTTTCATTTCTTTTGAAGCTAGGTGTGTTTCCCGCAGACAGCAAATTGATGGCTTGTGTTTTTTAGTCCAGTCAGCCAATCTAGGCCTCTTCAGTGGGGAATTCAAGCCATTAACATTTATTGAAATAATTGATAGGTGTGGTAGCGTTATATTCATCTTATTTTGTGAGAGTCCATTGCTTAGTTTTATCTTTTGCATCAGTGTGGATGTTAGGTTCTGTCCTTTAATTTCTGAGTTCTTACTTTGCTGTTGGTTGAAGTATTTCCTGTAGAGCTGGTCTTGTTGTGGCGAATTTCCTCAATGTTTGCATATCAGTAAATGATTCAATTTCTCTGTCAATTTTAAGGCTTAGCTTAGCAGGTTATAGATTTCTGGGCTAGAAATTGTTCTGTTTAAGTAGATTAAAGGTAAATGACCATTGTCTTCTTGCTTGGAAAGTTTCATTAGATAAGTCTGTAGTCACCCTGATAGATTTGCCCTTGTAGGTCAACTGGGACTTCCTCCTGGCAGCCTGAAGAATCTTTTCTTTTGTCTTGGCTTTGGACAGGTTCATCACAATGTGTCTCTTAGAGTTGAGGCAACCTGGGGTCCAATATCCCTCTGAAAGGAGTGTGTCAGAATCTTTGGTGATATTTGGGAAATTTTCATTTATAATATTCTCTAGTATGGCTTCCATTACCCTGGGGCATTCTTCTTCCCCTTCTGGGATACCTATAACTTGCATTTAGTTGCAAGATTTTGGGTGGTAGAATTATTCTGGGATCTTAAATGTTCTTCATAATTATATAATAAGCAAAATGCAACATGGTTTATTTACTTAAAAAAATTTGTATTTCTTTTTTTATTATCAAATAATAGCTGTGTACATTAATGCAATCATGGGGCACCATGCACTGGTTTTATAGACCATTTGACATATTTTCATCACACTGGTTAACATAGCCTTCACAGCATTTTCTTAGTTATTGTGTTAAGACATTTACATTCTACATTTACTAAGTTTCACATGTACCCTTATAAGATGCACCGTACCACTAATCACCCTCCCTCCGCCCATGCTCCCCCCTCCCCTCTCCTCCCTCTCCCACTTCCCATATTCTTAGGTTATACTTGGGTTATAGCTTTCATATGAAAGCTATAAATTAGTTTCATAGTAGGGCTGAGTACATTTGGATACTTTTTCTTCCATTCTTGAGATACTTTGCTAAGAAGAATATGTTCCAACTCCATCCGTGTAAACATGAACGAGATAAACTCTCCATCTTTCTTTAAGGCTGCATAATATTCCATAGCGTACATATACCACAATTTATTAATCCATTCATGGATCAATGGGCACTTGGGCTTTTTCCATGACTTAGCAATTATTAATTGGCTTTAATAGACATTCTGGTACAAGTGTCTTTGTTATAATGTGATTTTTGGTCTTCTGGGTATATAACCTAGTAGAGGAATTGTATGATCCAATGGCAGGTCTATTTTTAGATCTCTAAGTGTTCTCCAAACATCTTTCCAGAAGAAATGTATTAACTTGCATTCCCACCAGCAGTGTAGAAGTGTTCCCTTTTCTCCACATCCATTCCAACGTCTCTGGTCTTGGGATTTTGTGATATGGGCTAATCTTACTGGAGTTAGATGATATCTTAAAGTAGTTTTGATTTGCATTTCACTGATGATTAAGGATGAGCATTTTTTATATGTCTGTAGGTCATGCAGCTATCTTCTTCAGAGAGGTTTCTCTTCAAGTCCCTTACCCAGCCTGAGATGGGATCACTTGTTCTTCTCTTCCTAATACGTTTGAGTTCTCTGTGGATTCTCATTATTAAACCTTTGTTGCAGACATAACTTGCAAATATCTTCTCCCAGCAAGAGGGCTGTCTGCTTGCTTTACTTACTTTGTTCTTGGCTATGCAGAAGCTTTTTAGTTTGATCAGGTCCCAGTAGTGTATTTTTGAAACTGCTTCAATTGCCCAGGGGGTTCTCCTGATAAAATATTCGCCCAGGCCATTTTCTTCAAGAGTTTTCCTTGTACTTTCTTCTAGTATTTTTAGTTTCATGTCTTAAGTTTAAAACTTTAATCCAGTGAGAATCTATCTTAGTTTATGGTGAAAGGTGTAGGTCCAGTTTCAGTCTTCTACAGGTTGACAGCCAGTTCACCCAGCACCATTTGTGAAATAGGGAATCTTTTCCCCACTGAATGTTTTTATTTGGCTTTTCAGAGATCAAATAACAGAAAGTAGCTGGGTTCATCTCTTGGTTCTCCATTCTTTTCCATACATCTACCTCTCTGTTTTTATGCCAGTACCATGCTATTTTGATCGCTATCGATTTATAATATAGTCTGAGGTCTGGTAGCGTGATTCCTCCTGCTTTGTTTTTATTTCTGAGTAATGTCTTGGCTATTCAGGGTTTTTTCTGATTCCATATAAAACAAAGTATTATTTTTTCAAGATCTTTAAATTATGACAGTGGAGCTTTAATAGGGATTGCACTAAAATTATATATTTCTTTGGGTAGTATAGACTTTTTAACAATGTTGATTCTTCCCAGCCATGAGCATGGTATGTTTTTCCATTTCTTAACATTTTCAGCTATTTCTTTTCTTAGAGTTTCATAGTTCTCTTTATAGAGATCTTTCGCATCCTTTGTTAGATAAACTCCCAAATATTTAATTGTCTTTGGCACTACAGTGAATGGAATAGAGTCCTTGACTGTTTTTTCTGCTTGACTATTGTTATATATAAAGGTTACCGATTTATGAATGTTGATTTTGTAACCTGAGACACTGCTGTATTCCTTGATCACTTGTAAGATCAAGATTTTGTAGTAAAATCCTTGGTGTATTCCAGATATACAATCATACCATCTGCAAAGAGTGAAAGTTTGATCTCTTCTGACCCTTTATGGATACCTTTGATTGCCTTTTCTTCCCTAATTGCGATGGCTAAAACTTCCATTACAATGTTAAAGAGCAGTGGAGACAATAGGCAACCTTGCTAGGTTCCTGATCTGAGTGGAAATGATTTCAGTTTAACTCCATTCTATACGATGTTGGCTGTGGGTTTGCTGTAGATGGCCTACACCAAAAGTTTAAGAAATATCCCTTCTATACCAATTTTCTTAAGTGCTCTGATCATGAAGGGATGCTGGATATTATCAAAAGCTTTTTCTGCATCAATTGAGAGAATCATATGGTCTTTGTTTTTTGATTTTTTTATGTGCTGAATTATATTTATAGATTTACATGTATTGAACCAGCCTTCAGACCCTGGGATAAAACCCACGTGGTCATGGTGTATTGTTTCTTTGATGTGTTGTTGGATTCTGTTTGTTAGGATCTTTTTGAATATTTTTGCATCAATATTCATTACTGATATTGGTCTATAATTTTCTTTTCTTGTTGGGTCTTTCCTAATTTGGAGATCAGGGTGATGTTTACTTCAGAGAACGTGTTGGGTAGTCTTCCTTCTTTTTCTACATTTTGGAACAGGTTGAGTAATATAGGTACCAGTTCCTCTTTAAAGGTTTGGTAGAATTCTGATGGGAAGCCATCTGATACCGGGCTTTCCTTTTTAGGGAGATTTTGTATGGTTGATGCTATTTCAGAACTTGATGTAGTCCTGTTCAACATTTCCACTTGATTCTGGCTAAGTCTTGGAAGGTGGCATGCTTCCAAGTATTGGTCACTTTCCTTCAGATTTTCATATTTCTGAAAATAAAGTTTCTTGTAATATTCATTAAGGATTTTTTGAATTTCTGAGGAGTCTGTTGTTATTTCGTCTTTGTCATTTCTGATTGATGAGATTAGAGATTTTACTCTTTTTTTCCTGGTTAGGTTAGCCAAAGGTTTATCTATTTTGTTGACCTTTTCAAAAAACCAACTTTTTGATTTATTGATCTGTTGTATAATTCTTTTGTTTTCAATTTCATTTAATTCTGCTCTAATTTTGGTTATTTCTTTTCTTCTACTGGGTTGGGGGTTGGAATGTTCTTCCTTTTCCAGTTGCTTGAGATGTCCCATTAAGTTGTTAACTTCCTCTCTTGCTGTTCTCTTGAGGAAGGCTTGCAGTGCTATAAATTTCCCTCCTAGGACTGCCTTTGCGGTATCCCAGAGGTTCTGATAATTCGTTTCTTCATTGTCATTTTGTTCCAAAAATTTGGTAACTTTCTTCTTAATCTCGTCTATGACCCAGCTATCATTCAGCATAAGGTTATTTAACTTCCATGTTTTTGAGTATGCAGGTTCCTGTTGTTACTGAGTTCAACTTTTATTCCATGGTGGTCTGAGAAGATGCAAGGAATAATTTCTTTTCCTTTAAATTTACCGAGGTTATACTTGTGACCTAAGATGTAATTGATGTTGGAGTATGTTCCGTGGGCTGATGAGAAGTATGTATATTCAGTTTTTGGGGGCTGAAATGTTCTATTGATGTCTGCTAAATCCAAATGTTGGATGGTTAGGTTTAAATCTAAAATTTCTTTGCTCAGCTTCTTATTGTAGGATCTATCCTACACTGCCAAAGGAGTGTTAAAATCTCCGACTATTACGAAGCTGGAGGAAATCAAGTTACTCCTGTCTGTTAGAGTCTCTTATAAATTGAGGTGCATCCGGTTGAGTACATAAATATCAATAATTGAAATCTCATCATTTTGAGTATTACCCTTAACAAATATGAAGTGTCCATTCTTATTCTTCCTTACTTTTGTTGGTTTAAAGCCTATTGTATCTGCAAATAGAATTGCAACACCTGCTTTTTTCTGATTTCCATTTGCCTGAAATATAGATGAACATCCCTTCACCCTGAGTCTGTATTTATCTTTTAAGGTAATATGAGATTCCTGTATGCAACATATGTCTCACCTGAGTATTTGTAGCCAGTCAGCCAACCTGTGCCTCTTTAGAGGACAGTTTAAGCCATTCACATTAATGGAGACTATTGATAACCCTGGTAGAATTTTGGGTATCGAGTTTTTCAAAAGTCCAGTGGATATTTTTAATCTGTTTGCCACTGTGGAAGTTGGAGTTTGGTCAAAATTTTCTGAGTGAGTTTACTTTTGTGGTAGAGGATTGGGCTGATCATCATACAGGATAGGTCTGAGAATATCCTGAAGAGCTGGTGTAGTTATGGCAAATTTCTTCAACATGTGATCATTAAAGTATTTAATTTCTCCATCAGAAATAAAATTCAGTTTAGCTGGATACAGGATTCTAGGTTGAAAGTTATTTTGTTTCAGGGGATTAAAAGTTGATGACAGCCCTCCTGTGGCTTGAAAGATTTCAGCAGAAAGTTCTGCAGTCATTCTAATATTCTTCCCCTTGTAGGTTATGGTTTTCTTACGTCTGGTTGCTTTCAGAATTTTCTCCTTCATATTAACTTTAGTGAAGTTAATTATGATGTGCCTGGGGGATTTCTTATTTGGGTTGAGTCATGCTGAGGTTCTGAAACTGTCTGCTATCTGAATTTCAGAATCTATTGACATGTCTGGAAAGTTCTCTTTCATAATCTCATGAGCAAGAGCCTCTGTACCGTGTGAGGCCACTTCGTCACCTTCAGGGATTCCTATGAGGCGAATATTAGCTTTCTTCAAATTATCCCAGAGCTCTCTGAGAGAATGATCTGTTTTTGCTCTCCATTTCTCTTCCTCTTTGACAGTTTGGGAGCATTCAAAGGCTTTCTCTTCAATGTCAGAATCTTTTCTTCTACTTGTTCCACTCTGTTACTGAGGGATTCTACTGTATTTTTCAAATCTTTGAGGGCTGCAAATTCTTGCCTCAATGTGTCAAAATCTTTAGTGATTTTGTCTTTAAATTCTTTGAATTCTTAAGACAACTTTTGAATTGCTCCTCGAATTTCTAATTCCACCTTTTCCTCCATTCTATTAATCATGTTTGCAGTCCAAATTCTGAATTCAATATCTGACATCTCGGCCATCTGTTTATGAATGGGATCTTCAGTTATGTCTGCCATATCTTTCCTTAGGAGGGTTGATATACTCTGGTTATTCATGTTACCAGAGTTTTTCTGCTGATTCCATCCCATGATTATTTTACACCATTTGACTAGATGAGCAGATAAAGAGAAGGTGGGTTGGGGGCTCCAGGAGTAGTGATTAACCAGCCCTTTGCCCAAAAGCTGGGACTGGTGTCTGTACCTTTTCCCCTAGAGCTTTGCCAAGGATCTGTATAGTGCTATAGCCTAAGAAACTGGGGACCTGCTTTGTGTGGTGGGGCTAAGTGGCTCTGACTTGTTTTCAGCTGGTCTCTGTTCTACCCTAGTAAATCAGTTACTCTGGGTTGAAGTCTCAGCTGTGGAGAAATACCAGCAATTAAGTCACTCCACCCCCCACAGGCAACAATTGGAAAAAAAATCGAACCTTCCCACAACCACACACCCAGGGTACCAGTTGGATAGTCCTCACGTTATTGGCCCAGTTCAAGTGGTCCAAATCAATTGTCTCAGTCAGCACCTGTCTCAAGTGGAAGAGTTTAAAAGATCTCTGGCAACTAGATGCAGGTGTCTGCTGACAACTCAAATGTGACTTGCTCCGGTGCTCTGTGAGGTCAGAAGGACCCACCCAGCAAATGGATTAGTCTGGGAAGGTTGATGCCTCCTTTCCCACCTTGCACCTCTGTCACACCCAGTCTCTGATAACGCTGCAGGGCTGTGACCCAGTTAACAGATACTCCGGGGGTTTGCACCTGCCTGAATCACAGGGAGATCTATGTCTCCTCAGCCAGGCCACTGCTCTCTGCTACTATCTGGCAGAGGAAGGTGAGGCCTGACTATGTCCGGTGATTAATGGAGGCTGGGTCTATTCACTCAGTTCCAGCCCTGCCCCTGATTGGTTACTGACAGAACAGAACAACTTCGCAGAATTTGTTTCTGTCCCGGCTATATGCCCCTGCAGAAGAGACGCTGCTTGAATTCACAGAACCTGCGCCTCAGGTTCTGTTTTTGCTGCTGCCCAGTCTCAGCTGCAGTTTGTATTCCAGCCTCTGCCTGCCCTCCTTTGTCTTGGCTAATGATCTCCTGAGGGCTGGTTGCATCCTAGGCTCAGTAAAGCAGTCCTCTGTGTCAGCCCGCCCTGGAAATCTGCTGGCTCTGTGCGTGCCATATTCTAGTCCCCATGCTCCACCCAGGCTGGTACCACCTCAGGCAAACCCTTTACTCACAAGGCCTCCATTTCCGTCCCATATCTGTTCCACCAATGGCTGCCACCAGAGAAGATGCCCAGCCTCCTCTGGTTGTCCAGAGAGACAGGGCATGTGACTACAGAATATTCAAGGGTGAGCCCTATTGTTGCCGCTGTGGCTGCTGCTCTGTGCCTAGGGGCACCACCACTCCTGTATGGTTCCCTGTCAGCCAACCATCCTCTCCGCACTCCCATGCTGCAGAACACTGACCAGCAGCAGTCCATGCCCTGTCCACACCTCTTGAGAAAACACTCAAGAATCTGGACTCCTGGGGGACAGGCTTCCAGACCTCAGAGTGAGAGTGGAGGGGAGTGCTGGGAGTTCAGACTTGCAGATAGAGAATATATACAGTTTTATACAGTTATTACGACTGGCAGGAGAGTGCCAGGGCACCCTAGTAGGGGAAGTAGGTCCAGTTTTTAGAGGGTCTCTCCCATATATATGAGAGGACTTTTGAACTATGCTCGCTTGTTTGTATGGAGTACTCTGAGCCGTTCTCTTGGGGAAGGGGACTCCTGTCCGCTTGGTGATGGATTTTGTACCTTTTGTTTGTATCCTTTGGGTTGCAGCTCACGTCAGCAGGGTTGATATGCATTCTTCAACCTTCTCTCTAGGCACAGCTCTCATCCACCAGGTTACTTGCTAAATTTCTGTCCTTTAACTCTCCTTCTGGACGGGAGCCTCTGTGGAAAGCCGGCTTCAGTCAGCCATCTTGCCTCTGCCCCCTTTACTTAAAAATTTAAATCTAAATTCTTTTCAAAGCGTTAACAGGATGAAGACTCGGTGAAAAGATGAGTTAGGAGAGCCAGAGAGAGAAAAGTATAACAAAGGTATTCTTACTTGAGAAATCAGGACCTAGCATAATGACTACACAAGTAGTCCAGTGATTATATTTTAACTGATAGTGGGATTGTCAACTGGAGTCCCTGGGATGTGGAGCTGTGTACAGAGAGCTGAAAACTGAAGAATGGCCTTTACAATAGGGCTTTACAATTTTACTTGACATCTGTCCCAGCATATCACATTGTCAGTAAAGTCATGATGAAAATTCAGGAGCTTCATCTCTTTATAAAAATGAATGCTGAAGACTAGGCACAGTGACTCATGCCTGTATTCCTAGCACTCTGGAAGGCTGAGGCAGGTGGATCACTTGAGCTCTGGAGTTTGAGACCAGCCTGAGTACGAGGGAGACCTCATGTCTACTAAAAATTGAAAAACTAGCAGGGCATAATGGCAGGCTATAGTCTCAGCTGCTTGGGAGGCTGAGGCAAGGGGATTGCATGAGACCAAGAGTTTGAGGTTGCTGTGAGCTAGGATGCCAGGGCACTTTATCCAAGGAGGCACAGAGTGAGACTCTGTCTCTAAGAAAAAAAGAAAAAGAATGCTGAAGATTAAGCTATATATTATATATAGTAACTGATGATTTTAAAAGAGGAAAATTCTATTGAATAAAGGACCATAGAGGAGCTGAAGAGTTCACAGGGGTGTTTCCTCAGTAAATTTTTCTAACATTAGATTTCTATAGGATGACTAACAGACTGAAGGTAGTCCAGCTATTGTTTTTTAAAATCTGTTTTGGCAAATGAACCTGGGATTCTGCTGAAAGAGTTAAGGTTAAACCCAGCTCTTTCAAAAAGTACCAAGTGTGTGTCCTCACTGTATAGAGAAAGCCTTCATTCTCTATGTCTAGCCCAAAGCTGACACTAATCTGCTTGGCTTTCTGTTTATTCACTCCAGTAGGGCCTTGGGCTGAGTCAACACATCAGGATTTGCAGTCTTGACTCCAGAAAGTCTGCATTTTATAAATCTTAGGCTTAGCCATTGTCTAATTTTAAGACTAATAACAATTAAGTCATATACTTAAAGGTAGATTTAGCATTAAATAAGATAACATGCATAAGATGCTTTGACACAGCACCCTAAAGAGAATCTAGATGTAATAAATGAGATGGTATTGTAGCCGTCCTCATGGTGTCATCAATGTCAGTATACAGTTGACCTTGACCCTCTGTCCACCTGTACTATACACTATATACACTGACTTCAAGGTATACAGTTTTCCAGTCTGTTTTTGTTTTTAAAGGGAGAATTACAACTCTATTTCACACTTTTTTACCCTAGAAGAATTTGATACATACAAGTTTTATAGCATATGGAAAATTACTTAGAGAAAAGCAAAAGAGGAAAGAGTTGTTTTTAAAAGGAAGGCCATGGGATTAAGAAGTAGAAAACCTGGTTTGATGCCTGCAGTTAACCAGCTCTTGTGAACCTTAGATGCCTCTTATTTACAGTTAGAACTTAGATTAGATGATCTCAAAGATCCCTTCCATCACTAGACTTCTGTAATTGATTTTGTATTTGATCTCACAATACCCCCTGTGGAGTGTTACTGTCTTTGGGCAACTTATATAACCTCTCATTGACTCCATTCCTTTATTTAGCAAATGTGACTAATAATAGATGGTGTTTTTAAGGATTAAGTGAATTAAATATGTAAAGTGCTTAAAACAGTACCTGGAATGTGTTAAGTATCCTAAGTGTTAACAAAGATGATGATAGTGATAATGTAATATATTAAGCACTCTAATTGTTAAGATGGTGATGGTGGTGGTAGCTTTGATAGGTGATGATTTTGCAGATAAGGAAGCTGAAATTTATAAAAGTTAATTTTTCTGATGTCACATAGTAATAGAGCTGCAGCTCGAATTCAAGGCTTATGAATTCCATTAAACCACATTATTTGCACATAAATCTTGAAAACCTTTTTCCCTATCTGTTTTTGAAATAATAATTGACTATCACAGTGTCTACAGCTGGACCCAAAATCATACTCTCCAGCTTTTTTATAGGCTATGTTACAGAAAAAGATAAAGAATGAACTGTTGGGCTATTATTAGCCCCCAGGCATACATATTTCTCATTTATTTTAATAAAGAGAATGAATTTCATTTCACATTATACAACCTATTAAAGAAGTTAAAATAATGGTTGGGTCTTGAAATAGATTGTCTTTCCCACTAATTGTGGTTCTGTCTTAGATGAATGCATAAAAAGTAAAATCTCATTCCCTTACTACATTTATTCTATCAGTCTGGATCATGTGCCCGAACAAACATTGTTTTAGCCATATTAAAAAGATGAGTGAAACTAGAAAGCGGTTAGACTAGTCTTGTTGTTCTTGATTGTTTTGTTCTCAAATACATCCAGAACATTTTTTCTCAGAGATAGTATCTCTCAAAATAAAATGTCCTTGAATATCTCTGCAATTCCAAATAGTACAGCTATTGCTTTTTATTTTTTTTCAGTCTTTGATTATTATTATTATTATTATTTATTGTTGGGGATTCATTGAGGGTACAAAAAGCCAGGTTACACTGATTGCAATTGTTAGGTAAAGTCCCTCTTGCAATCATGTCTTGCCCCCATAAAGTGTGACACACACCAAGGCCCCACCCCCCTCCCTCCATCCCTCTTTCTGCTTTCCCCCCCAATAACCTTAATTGTCATTAATTGTCCTCATATCAAAATTGAGTACATAGGATTCATGCTTCTCCATTCTTGTGATGCTTTACTAAGAATAATGTCTTCCACGTCCATCCAGGTTAATATGAAGGATGTAAAGTCTCCATTTATTTTAATGGCTGAGTAGTATTCCATGGTATACATACACCACAGCTTGTTAATCCATTCCTGGGTTGGTGGGCATTTAGGCTGTTTCCACATTTTGGCGATTGTAAATTGAGCTTCAGTAAACAGTCTAGTACAAGTGTCCTTATGATAAAAGGATTTCTTTCCTTCTGGGTAGATGCCCAGTAATGGGATTGCAGGATCAAATGGGAGGTCTAGCTTGAGTGCTTTGAGGTTTCTCCATACTTGCTTCCAGAAAGGTTGTACTAGTTTGCAGTCCCACCAGCAGTGTAAAAGTGTTCCCTTCACTCCACATCCATGCCAGCACCTGCAGTTTTGAGATTTTGTGATGTGGGCCATTCTCACTGGGGTTAGATGATATCTCAGGGTTGTTTTGATTTGCATTTCTCTAATATATAGAGATGATGAACATTTTTTCATGTGTTTGTTAGCCATTCGTCTGTCATCCTTAGAGAAAGTTCTATTCATGTCTCTTGCCCATTGATATAAGGGATTGTTGGCTTTTTTCATGTGGATTAATTTGAGTTCTCTATAGATCCTAGTTATCAAGTTTTTGTATGATTGAAAATATGGCCCCAGCCAAACTGCAACAAAAAAATAGCCGGGCGTTGTGGCGGGCGCCTGTAGTCCCAGCTACTCGGGAGGCTGAGGTAAGAGAATCGCTTAAGCCCAGGAGTTGGAGGTTGCTGTGAGCTGTGTGAGGCCACGACCCTCTACTGAGGGCCATAAAGTGAAACTCTGTCTCTACAAAAAAAAAAAAGAAAATATGCAAATATCCTTTCCCATTGTGTAGGTTGTCTCTTTGCTTTGGTTATTGTCTCCTTAGCTGTACAGAACCTTTTCAATTTAATGAAGTCCCATTTGTTTATTTTTGTTGTTGTTGCAATTGCCATGGCAGTCTTCTTCATGAAGTCTTTCCCCAGGCCAATAACTTCCAGTGTTTTTCCTATGCTTTCTTTGAGGATTTTTATTGTTTCATGCCTTTATCCATCTTGAATCAATTTTTGTGAATGGGGAAAGGTGTGGGTCCAGTTTCAGTCTTTTACATGTAGACATCCAGTTCTCCCAACACCATTTATTGAATAGGGAGTCTTTCCCCCAAGGTATGTTCTTGTTTGGTTTATCGAAGATTAGGTGGTTGTTGGGTTTCATTTCTTGGTTTTCAGTTCAATTCCAAGTGTCTATGTCTCTGTTTTTGTGCCAGTACCATGCTGTCTTGACCACTATGGCTTTGTAGTACAGACTGAAATCTGGTATGCTGATGCCCCCAGCTTTATTTTTATTACTAAGAACTGCCTTAGCTATACGGGGTTTTTTCCGGTTCCATACAAAACGCAGAATCATTTTCTCCAAATCTTGAAAGTACGAAGGTGGTATTTTGATAGGAATGGCATTGAATAGGTAGATTGCTTTGGGAAGTATAGACATTTTAACAATGTTGATTCTTCCCATCCATGAGCATGGTATGTTCTTCCATTTGTTAATATCCTCTGCTATTTCCTTTCTGAGGATTTCATAGTTTTCTTTATAGAGGTCCTTCACCTCCTTCGTTAGGTATATTCCTAGGTATTTCATTTTCTTTGAAACTATGGTGAAGGGAGTTGTGTCCTTAATTAGCTTCTCATCTTGACTGTTATTGGTGTATACAAAGGCTACTGACTTGTGGACATTGATTTTATATCCTGAAGCAATACTGAATTTTTTGATGACTTCTAGGAGTCTGTGGTAGAGTCTTTGGGGTTCTCTAAGTATAAGATCATGTCGTCAGCAAAGAGGGAGAGTTTGACCTCCTCTGCTCCCATTTGGATTCCCTTTATTTCCTTGTCTTGCCTAATTGTATTGGCTAGAACTTCCTGCACCATGTTGAATAGTAAAGGTGACAGAGGACAACCTTGTCTGGTTCCAGTTCTAAGAGGAAAAGCTTTCAGTTTTACTCCATTCAGTAAAATATTGGCTGTGGGTTTGTCATAGATAGCTTCAATCAGTTTTAGAAATGTGCCACCTATGCCTATACTCTTCAGTGTTCTAATTAGAAAAGGATGCTGGATTTTATCAAATGCTTTTTCTGCATCTATTGAGAGGATCATGTGATCTTTATTTTTGCCTCTGTTAAATTGGTGGATAACGTTTATGGACTTGCGTATGTTAAACCAGCCTTGCATCCCTGGGATGAAGCCTACTTGATCATGATGAATGTCTTTTTTGATGATAAGCTGTAATCTATTGGCTAGGATTTTGTTGAGAATTTTTGCATCTGTATTCATGAGTGAGATTGGTCTGAAATTCTCCTTTTTGTTTGGGTCTTTTCCTGGTTTTGGTATCAGGGTGATGTTTGCTTCATAGAATGTGTTGGGGAAGATTCCTTCTTCCTCAATTTTTTGGAATAATTTCTGCAGTACAGGAATAAGCTCTTCCTTGAAGGTTTGATAGAATTCTGGAGTGAAGCCATCTGGACCAGGGCATTTTTTGGTTGGAAGATTTTTTATTGTTTCTTTGATCTCAGTGCTTGAAATTGGTCTGTTCAGGAGCTCTATTTCTTCCTGGATGAGTCTAGGGAGAGGGTGTGATTCCAAGTATTGATCCATTTCCTTCACATTGTCAAATTTCTGGGCATAGAGTTTCTGGTAGTGTTCAGAGATAATCTCTTGTATCTCTGTGGGATCAGTTGTTATTTCCCCTTTATCATTTCTCACTGAGGTTACTAAAGATTTTACTTTTCTATTCCTCGTTAGTCTGGCCAATGGTTTATCTATTTTATTTATTTTTTCAAAAAACCAACTCCTAGTTTCATTCATTTTCTGAATGATTCTTTTGTTTTCAATTTCATTGATCTCTGATTTGATTTTGGATATTTCTTTTCTTCTACTGAGTTTAGGCTTAGATTGTTCTTCTTTTTCCAATTCCATAAGATCTCTTGTGAGATTGTTGATGCGCGCTCTTTCTGTTTTTCTAATGTAGGCATCTAAAGCGATGAATTTTCCTCTCAAAACTGCTTTTGCAGTATCCCACAGGTTTTGGTATCTTGTGTCTTCATTGTTGTTATGCTCAAGGAAGTTAATGATTTCCTGTTTTATTTCTTCCTGCACCCATCTGTTATTCAACAGAAGATTGTTTAATTTCCATGCCTTTGGGTGGGGTCGAGCATTTTTGTTAGAGTTGAGTTCCACCTTTGGGTGCCTTATGGTCTGAGATGATACAAGGTAAAATTTCAATTCTTTTGATTCTGTTGATATTTGTTTTGTGTCCCAGGATATGATCAATTTTGGAGAATGTTCCATGGGGTGATGAGAAGAATGTATATTCTTTATCTTTGGGATGGAGTGTTCTATATGCGTCTATCAAGCACAGTTGTTCTAGGGTCTCATTTAAATCTCTTATATCCTTGTTTAATTTCTGTTTAGATGATCTGTCCAGCTCTGTAAGAGGAGTGTTAAGGTCCCCTGTTATGATGGTATTCTCAGATATCATATTGCTCAGACTGAGTAAGGTCTGTTTCAAGAATCTGGGAGCATTTAAATTGGGTGCATAAATATTTAGAATTGAAATGTCTTCTTGTTGTATTTTTCCCTTGACCAATATAAAGTGAACATCTTTGTCTTTTTTGACTTTAGTTGCTTTAAATCCACATGTATCTGAAAATAAGATTGCACCTCCTCTTTCCTTCTGAATTCCATTTGCTTGAAAAATTGTCTTCCAACCCTTGACTCAGAGCTTTAATTTGTCTTTTGAAGGCAGGTGTGTTTCTTGCAGACAGCAAATGGATGGCTTGTGTTTTTTAATCCAGTCAGCCAATCTGTGTCTCTTCAGTGGGGAATTTAAGCCATTAACAATTATTGAGATAATTGATAAGTGTGGTAGTATTCTATTCTTCTTCTTTTGTGAGAGTCCGTTGCTTAGTTTCATCTTTTGCATCAGTGTGGAGGTTACGTTCTGTCCTTTAATTTCTGAGTTCTTACTTTGCTGCTGATCCATTGTGGTGGTCAGTGTGCAGAACAGGTTGAAGTATTTCCTGTAGAGCTGGTCTTGTTGTGGCGAATTTCCTCAATGTTTGTATCCGTAAATGATTTGATTTCTCCGTCAATTTTGAAGCTTAGCTTAGCAGGGTACAGAATTCTGGGCTGGAAATTGTTCTGTTTAAGTAGATTAAAGGAGATGACCATTGTCTTCTTGCCTGGAAAGTTTCATTAGAAAAGTCTGAGGTCACTCTGATGGATTTGCCCCTGTAGGTCAACTGGCGCTTACTCCTGGCAGCTTGCAGAATCTTTTCTTTTGTCTTGACTTTGGACAGGTTCATCACAATGTGTCTTGGAGAAGCTCGGTTAGAGTTGAGGCGACCTGGGGTCCGATAGCCCTCTGAAAGCGGTGTGTCAGAATCTTTGGTGATATTGGGAAATTTTCTTTTATAATATTCTCTAGTATGGCTTCCATTCCTCTGGGGCCTTCCTTCCTTCATCCCCTTCTGGAATTCCTATAACTCGTATGTTGGAACGCTTCATAAAGTCCCATAATTCTGACAGTGAACGTTCTGCTTTCTCTCTCTTCTTTTCTGCCTCTTTTACTATCTGAGTTATCTCAAGAACGTTGTCTTCTACCTCTGAAATTCTTTCTTCTGCATGGTCTAACCTGTTGCTGATACATTCCATTGCATCTTTAAGTTCCCTAATTGACTGTTTCAGTTCCTTCAGCTCTGCTATATCCTTTTTATATTGTTCATATCATTCGTCTCTATTTGATTCTGTTTTTGGATTTCCTTTTGGTTAATTTCCACTTTATTAGCAGTTTCCTTCATTGTTTCCATCATTTCTTTCATTGTTTTCAACATGTGTATTCTAAATTCCCTTTCTGTCATTCCTAACATTTCTTTATAGGTGGAATCCTCTGCAGTAGCTACTTCATGGTCCCTTGGCGGGGTTGTTCTGGACTGGTTCTTCATGTTGCCTGGAGTTTTCTGCTGATTCTTCCTCATGAGTGATTTCTTTTATCTGTTTCCTTGCCCTAATTTTCCTTTCACTTCCTCTTGCTCTTTAAGTTCTCGTGCCTGTGGACTAAGGGTTACAGGACCAGAATGGTGAGAAGGTTGAAGAGCAAAAAAGGGATGAAAGAAAGGAGGACCAAGTGATAAGAAAAGAAAAGAAAAATAGAGAGAGGAGAGGGGGTGGGTAAAAGGAATATTGACAAAAGGAAGAGAGGCACAGAAAGAGGGAGACAGAGCAATATAGGTATACAGTAGGGTACTTTGACACAACCTTAAAAAAACCCCACCTTCTGGGGGTGCCCAGTTGGGTGGTTCCCTTGGGGTCAGCAGCTCTTTGCTAACCTGATCAGACACAGTACCCACCTACAAGTAGAGAGGAAAGACAAAAATGCTATAAATCAAACCAAAACAAGCAAACAGAAAACTTTATGGGATTAAATTGGGTGAAAAACCAAATAATAGTGGTAGAAACACTAGCAAAAATGAAGTTCTAGTTATTGAAAAAGGCAACAATGGGAAATTATAATTAAACTAGAAAAATTGAGACAGAAAAAGGATCTGTATGGAAAAGGTTGAAATTAAAAAACAAAACAACATCAACGACATCAAAATAAAGAAACAAAAAAAAACAACCAAACCCCCAAAAAAAAAAAAAAAAACCACAACCAAAAACAAAGCAGTATGTATATGTTATTGAATATTGTTTGGGCAACACGTGGTCTTCTGGGGTATGAGATGTTAATCAGAGTTCTGATAGGACTGGAGGCTGCTGATTTCTCAAAGCCCAGCAGGTAGACACCTTAAATCTCTCTTCAGCCCACTTAAAAGGCACTTTGAACTTGTAAACTTGCTGAGCAGAAGCTTTCCCAGGAAAGTGCTTGTCGCTGGAATCACTGCTGAAGTGGCTATCCACTTACCCAGTGTGCCAAAACCGGTCTCATTCTGTCCCTGAGGGTTAGGGCTGCAAGGCGGCTCAGACCCCACCCTTAGGCCTCTCGGTGGCTGGGTTACCAGCTCCCACCCGATTCTAGCTCTGCGACCCTGAGGGCGGAGCTTCCTGGGGCAGATCGCTCACAATGGCTCCCTGTGACCCACAGCCAAACACTATTAGCTCCGTCTGGCTCAGCAGCTCAGACTGGGGCCCTAGACAACGGCCAAAGTTCTCCGCACTCCCGCTCAGGCTCTCCCCAAGGCAGTTCAACTGAGTGCCAATTCCAAAGACACCAAAACAGTTCACAGGTAAGGCCTTTCTGGTTTGCAATCTCACTGCTACTGAACTTACAGTTGCAGGCGGGTTTAGACGGATTGAACACACGCGACCACTTGCCGTTTTTCCACTGTTTTAGTCCTCCTCTTGGGGTCCAGAAGTCTCTCACTGACTCCTTGTATCCTCACAGGGGTGATGATAGGCAGATCCCACCAGCCAGAGATGCCTGGAGTCCTATCTCCCGAGACTCACGGTGCCCAGATGCAAGGAAGCTGTTACTCGGCCGCCATCTTGCTCCGCCTCCAGTACTGCTATTGCTGAAAATATTTTTGAAAGTACTCGTTAATAATTATCTTCAAGACTTGCAGTACATTCTTTTGAAAATACTAAATGTTGACAAATCAATCACATCACTTTATTATCACACCACCTATTCTCCATACTGAGAATTGCCTACTTTTGGTGTTTGAATAACAGCTGACACTGCAAGTAGTGTCCCCCTCCCCCTTTTGAAGCAGAGTTCATGCCATCCATGCAAAACAAAGTCTCATGAACACTTGCATCCTACTGCTTCCTGGCCACACACTCTGGAAATAGGTATAGAAATATCAGTGAGATTTGGCTTTTGCATTCAAAGGAATCTAGAGTGACAAAGAGGAGCCAATTCCAGCCATAGGTTCACCCTCTAGGAATAGTGTAGAATCTAAGGAAGTTGTCATCACAGAAGCCTAGCCTGGAGGCAGAAACATAGGGTGGAAGTATTGAAGCAGTGGGTCTGCTGTTGTGACTTCCACCAAGAAGTCATTGAATTGGGAAACCAAGATGAGGTGGCAAAGAATCTGTCCCAATCAGGAAATTAGAACAAACATCAGGACATGGTGGCTGTGATAATGTCCAAGAACACAGGTTGGAGCTAAGGAACTCCAAAGAGGAGGAATGGGCAGGAGTCAGTAGGTATGGGAACATCCATAGGCAGCAACAGCACCTTCAATAGTCCTGGCAGCAGACTCCTAGAGGGAATGGTGGAGCAGCATGCATGGCCAGTAGCTAAACAGAGTTCATAGCAGGGTCTAAGCAGGGAAAGCCATCTACCATGTATCACAATTGACCATGGTGTCACCCCGCTAAACAGAAGCATTTACGGTACATTGCTTCATCCGGACAAGGTGGATAGTGACATCATCCTTAATAGGCTGAAATGGACGATTCCATCCTTAGAAATTTTTCTTTAAAAAGTATAATTGTTGGGGCAAAAAAATTTGTTTTGAACTTGATTTTTAAATCTTACTTTACATTTTCCTGGAGTTTTAGTTCTGTTTTCTTCCAGCATGGTCCAAATACCTACTTCAAAGCAAACATTCTAACAAGAACTTGTTAAAAGGAAGGGAAACCAGCTCCTGTGGCTTCTCATGCACCAGCTATGGAGGCACTCACAGAACCACGTTTGTGAGTTGAGTGTAAATGAATCTGAAACCTACAAATTAGATTTCCCTTGAAATACACATGGGTTTAAAACCTTAACGGGAAAAGAACTTGGCAAATCAAATCTGACCATATTCAGTAAAACCTCACTAATTTGCACTAATGACCAAGAGACCCATTGAGAATTACTGAATTTTTGTGAGTGTGTTAGCCTAGGAAAAAAAAAACAAAACAGGAGTTGGGAGGTGGGGATAGGGGGGTGGAAAGAAAGAGAGAGGAAAAAAATAAAAGTTCTATCATCAAACAAACATACTTTATGGTACAATGAAGAATGTATTTTGAACCATTACTGGAATGAAACTCAATAGTTTAATGAGTGCCTTGCTGTGGTGCGCCTTCCTGCTGGGGAGGCAGCCATGTCTTGAGGCCTGCCTAAGCCAGCAGCTAATGTGCACTTAGGTAAAGAAGCCTTTGCTTTATTGAAAGTTGAGGAGTTGTGGTTTTTGCAGGGGTGTGAACCAATGAGATTCTACTGTGTGTCATGCTTGTTAGTTATGGACTCAGATTGTAATGTAATTGTTTGTGAGTATGTGATGCAGGCTGTAATTGTTAATCAACATTGGGGGTGGGGTTGTTTATTACCACTTAAGAAAAAGTGAAAACTTGCTAGAAAGAGGTAGCAAGGGAAATTAGAATTCCAACTAGTTCAGTCTTCCTTAGGTATTAGTGAATTATACCTATAGTAGAAGATGTATAATTTAAGAGCATCTGAATTAAAGATTGAATAAGATGTGTAATTGAAGAACATTTGAATTAAAGATTGAATATATGATAAGCCTTTATTGTGACATAAATTTTATTAAAAGTTGCATCTTTCTTTATAAGCAACTATCAAAAAAGTTCTTGGAAGATATGATTATTCATGCTCCAAATTTTACTAATCATAGTGGCTGAGTTTTTTTGTTTGTTTGTTTGTTTTGGTTTTTCTTGAGACAGAGTCTGACGATGTCGCCCTGGGTAGAGTGCCGTGGTGTCATAGCTCATAGCAACCTCAAACTCTCAGGCTTAAGCGATTCTCTTGCCTCAGCCTCCCAAGTAGCTGGGACTAAGGTGCCCACCACAGTGCCCAGCTGTTTTTTTGTTGCAATTGTCTGCATTGTTAGCAAGACCTGCAATTCAGTTGTCTGCATTGTTAGCAAGACCTGCATTCGAACGTGCCAGCCTCGGTGAATGTGGCTGGCACCCTAACCACTAAGCAATGGGCGTCAAGCCCATAGTGGCTGTTTTTAATCCACTCATTTGAGAAATTACTGAATTTTTGTAAATTGCTACTGTTTTAACATGTGCAGTTACAGGACAATGAAGCTTTGTTTCACTTCCCTTTTCATAATATCTGAGAATACCTAGAGTTTAGATATTATTTATAACTGTAGAGCATGTCTTAGATAAATGTGCTGTTCCTCTGTCTTAGGAACAGCCCTGGTAATGATTTATGTTTACATTGATTTCAGTCATTCCTTTATTAGACTTGCCTTGCAAGCTAATGTTTGACCAGCATAATTTGGAACTTCCACTCAAGTGGCCATTGCAGGCTGTGGTGAATAATAAATATCGGTAGTCAGAGCTTTCCCTAGGACATAAGTTGATACAAATGGTTTTGGGTCTTAGAGAGCTGCCTCTGAATCAAAAAAGGAGTTGTCCCATCAGCTGTGCAAAAGAAGACCAAGTCTCATTTGACACACACTAAGAGTCTTGCTGTGTTGTCCAGGCTGACCTCAAACTGCTAGGCCACCTCAGCCTTTTGAATAGCCTACAGGCACATGCCACCGTGCCCAGTTTCCTTTCATCATTTTTAATCTTTCCTTTTCTTTCCCCAATTAAACAATAAAACATGGTACATGGAGATCTTTTCTGCTGCCTTCCCGTTAAGTCAGGGAGTGGGAAAATAAAGCATGTGGGGAGGTTGTTTATTAGCATTCCAATAGGAATCATTCAAAAGTTGTTTACTCGTCCCAAGTCCCCAGCTTTGCTGGAGTCCTAGATAGGCAATGTGCTTTGCTTTAAAAAAAAAAAAAAAAAAAAAGCCAATGTAGACTTTCTAAATTATTTTCTTCTTTAGTTAAAAATTCCTGTAATTTTCTGAGAGGCCAGGGTGGGTGGATTGCCAGAGCTAGAACGAGACCCCATCTCTAAAAATAGCTGGGTGTTGTGTGGGCACATGTAGTCCCATCTGCTCAGGAGACTGAGACAAGAGGATCACTTGAGCACAAAAGGTTGCTGCCAACTATGCCTCCAGGGTACTCAACAGAGGTCAACAGAATAAGACTGTTAAAAAATAGCCGGGCGTTGTGGCGGGCACCTATAGTCCCAGCTGCTCTGGAGGCTGAGGCAGGAGAATGGCGGAAGCCCAAGAGCTAGAGGTTGTTGTGAGTCCTGTGACATCATGGCACTCTACCGAAGGCGGTAAAGTGAGACTCTGTCTCTACAAAAAAAAAAAAAAAAATCTACAATTTGATGCCTTTTTTTCCTCTCTTATACCTGTTTCTAAGGAAGATATACTCATTGCTTTTTCACACAGGGCTCGTGAACTCCCCTCCTTCACCACAAGCTCTCTCACTCTGCTCTCTTTCTCTTCTCTGTATATTTGCAGACTCTGGTCACCCCCATCTTGATTCTTCTCCTTGACAGCTCCAGTTGACTAAACTTCTTTTTTATAGCAGAACTTTCTAGAAGGTTAGAGAACCTTTTACTTCATATGTGGGAAGTATCCCACATTTCTACCTCTAAGGCCCTGCATGATCTTGCCTTGACAGCCTCTCTTATCTTTCACCACCTAGCGTCTTGCTCGGTCTGCTGTGCTGCTGTCCTTGTCTCAGGTACTCCACTTAGGCTCCGACCTCAGGGTCTTTCCACTTGCATTTCTCTCTACCCACACATTGTATCTTTGAGGCTTACTCCCTCATTTACTATAGCTGTTGCTGATCAGGTGCTACCGCACAGACAGGACTTCTGACACCTTACAAAAAATAGCAACTCTGTTCTCTCTCCAGGACTCCCATTTCTTTTCTAACATATCTTTTCCCCATAGCACTTGTTATTCCCCCACCATACCCAAGGTGGGGGGGCATTCCTTGTACATTTCTCCCACTAACATATTTTGTATAAGGGCCTGGATTTTGCCTGTTTTGCTCACAGCATTCCCACCACCTAGAAGAGTTACTGGCAAATAATCAGTGAATGATTGTATGAAGATATATATATATATATATATCAATATGATAGACACACATAAATATTCTACCAATATACACGGACTCTTCCCCTGGTTAATTTTGTTATTCTGTTTTGTTTTTAATTAATAATTTTTCAATTTCTTCTTTGAAGGGAGTTTTGCAACAGTTTTTGAATGAAGTGTTGCACTCTCTGGGTAAACCCTCCTATTGCTTCATAATAACCAGATATTCTAATATAGTCAAATCTTCTTGAGACTCGTTTCTTAATTTAGCTTGGAATTAAGGTGTTCACATAAGAGAATAAGATTTCAAAGAGATAAGCTGCACATCATCAGGGGCTTTTTCAGAATTTTTGAAATTAAGCTTTTGGTCAAGTTCAAGGTGTTTTCTAATGTGTTAGTATCTTCCTTCAATAAGTCCTCTTTGAACTTTTAGACATTAGTATTTTCACAAATCCAAAAGAGAAAAGCCTTGCTCCTAAGACAATTGCAGCTCAGATGAAAGAGACAGTATAGGTTATGTCTTTATAATGTGTAATTACTATGATAATCCTTCATAGGCTGTAATAAGAGCAAGTAGAGATCACTTCACCTGGTTCTGGAGTTCACACAAGGCTTGTCTGAGCTGAATTTTGAAGAATAAGAAGTTTGCTAAGCAGAAAGGGGAAAAATGCAGAGGGAATGAGAGCAGAAGTAGAGTTCCAAGGAGGTGTGAAATAGCACTGCATGGTCAGGAAATTATCAGCACTTCGAAATTATTAAACCATGAAGTTCATGGTCAGATACGGCTGGAGATGAGAAGAAAAGGAGAGTGGGGGCCAAGGCTTGGAAAATACTGTATGTAGGAGTTTTGGCCTAATCCTTGTTGAGATGGCCTTGCAAGGCTCTTAAGCTGGGTAGTAAACATCACAGTTAGAAGGAATATTATAGTACTTTCAACTCTTCAGTGGTTCTGAAACTTTAGCTAATAACTTGTTCTTCAAACAAGAACTTACATATTAGCTGAATATCAAAATCAAATCAAACCAGATCGACCCAGTTGAGGTTGAGGTGGAAAACTCAGAACTTCCAAGCTTGGCCTCCCCTTTACTCTTTTCCACAACATCAGTGAACTCAATAGGGCTTTTCTCAGCACACTTTTAAAAAATCAACCCTTTTGGTTTATAGATAAAGGTATCTCAATAAATAAATATCAGCCTAGACCAAAACCATGTCTCTTGATTCCCAATCTAGTGCTTTTGTTCAATATGATATACTATTATTGTTTAATAAGATTACTATGGATTACAGAAATTCTTTACTCCCATTGTGCAGGTACAATAGACGAGATAAAGAAATAAAATACTGCCCAAGGATAAATTTTCTATATTGAGTATATGCCTATAAATCTTCTTAATGTAGGCTTTTTAAGAACATATGAGCTTCTTTTAGAATTGGACCCTAGTTCATATGATTCCCTTTGCCTTTTTATGCTAGTGGACAATGTACCAAGTCATGATTCCTCAACTTAGTTTTTTTAGGAATTAGATACAGTGACTTTTCTGTTAATGCCTCTTATTAATGGAATCCCTTCACATTAACTCCTAATAGTGCCTGGGTTTACTGACCTCATTTAAATGGTATGTCATGGCTGAGTCCTGCTACAATGGTAAAAGCAGTGGAAGTGGAGTCAGGAGACCTCATTCTACTCACACTTCAGCCATTAACTGGATGAATTACATTTGGAAAAGTCACTATAGTTCAACTGTACAATGAGAAGGTTGAACTAAATTACTTCTAAGGCCTATTCCAGCCTTACAGTCTATGATTCTAATTACAGTGTACATTATCTGTTTTATGAGAGTGCTGACATTATAGACTGCTAAAGCTCAGTTTTGGTGGTTGTAATGACTTGGGATAGTTGAATGTACGAAGCAGTTGATTGCGAAGATACCTGAAGAGATACAGAAGTAGTCATTTACTCATTAGAGTAAAGGACATGTGTTAAGGAAATGTGTTGAGTTAGTTGCAACTGTAATCCTATTCTGGGAATTCGAATGGTTTCACTGAAATTCTAGTAAGAAATTCCCCATGGCCTTATCAGTAGACAGCTCACTTGGGACAATCCACTTAGCAGATGTTTATGAAAAAGTGTTTATTAAGAGCACTACTTATCTCAGTGGGAGTCATAGTATATAAACTCTTTTAGGAAGTCCTTCTCTGAACTCCCCATTCCATATTCCCCAATATCACCTTCCTGCAGAAGCCCTTCCTCAGTGTGCTATTTAACATCCTTCAAATCAAGCCCTATTACTTTAAGAATAAAGGTGATATAACTAACAATGACATTATTATATTGTCAGGACACAAAAAGGGGTTAAGTTATAAAGCAGAACATTTATATTTACACAGCAGTATTTTACTAGCCAGTAAAATTTTGGAAGAGAACTAGAAAAATAGTTAAAAAATAAATGGACTTATGTTTCAATGTTATTATGATTTTTCACATACACTAAAGTTCATTTTTACTTTTTTAAATCCTTAAATTTCGGACAGGACCCTAGGAGAATTGTTGGTATCCTTTGGTCAACACATTTGTCAGGGTATTTTTTTTTTTCACTGTCCTTCCATGGTTCTATTAAGCAATAACCTCAGGTAAAGTATGATAGCTTTACTACAAAGGGGTTCTGTATTTCACTTGCCAGAATATAACACTCTTATGACAGGGGTGGGGGGAAGAAAACTTTCTATGAAGGGGAAGCTTAGACATTATTTACTCTAAATATTGGAGCTTTCCATTTGAAAGTTTACAGAGGCTGAAGAATTGTTGAATTTGGAGATTTTGAAATAAAAATCTTCAGCATACTCTAAAAATGTTTCCACCTTAAAAACAAGTTCTGTTTCCTTCTGTGAGCATTTGCTTTACATAACTTTGGATTAGTCTATAAGTTATTTTCATCACAAATACCTTTTACTAAGAGACACAGTATCACCCTCTTCTGGAGTGGAACAAATAAAACATTCTGGTTCTGGGCTAGACAGCTTGAGAACAGACTGTCAGTTGTGTTGAGTTAGGTAGTAGACTCTTTTTGCCTCTTTATATCAAGTCTGTTTTTTAGGCTACGTCAGGTTAGAGCAATTCAGACTCTGAAAGGCCCAATCTAAATTAACCTTGGCTATATTCCAGAAGTGCTGGGAACTGGCTAATTTAAATCGGTTTCAACTCCAATTTTTTTTTCCTCTTTAACCTTTAGCTTTATGTCATCCTATATGAGTTTAAACTATAGAAAATATATTATTATTACATATTATTACTCATCTCTTTTCATCTATACAAGCAGAATGTATTACAACCAATATCACTGCTCAGAGAAAGGTTATATATAGCAAAGATATTGTTAAGTCTCAGACAGCCATAGAAATTATGACAACAGGTATGTACCTGTTACTCTCTAGCATGGCAATATGTAGGAATATGCTGTCTTTTCTAGTTGTAGGTAGATGTCTAAATAGGTCACAGGGATAAAAACTAAATTATAGCTAAGCTCAATATATGAGGTTAAACCACGTAAAATACCATGTATGTAAGTCAAAACCAAGTGAATGTCAATAATGTCATATGGTTCAACCTAATAATATTTTCATCTGTTATCAATTAGCAGTTACTCTTCAATTCACCTTTGTTCCTAATAAAATGAATTCATCTAAGTTGGCAATTCACTATCAAAACAAAGCAACTCAAAACAGAAGGTTCTCTGTGTCTCAGCTTCTTCATCTATAAAATAGAGGTGGTAATTGTACCTGTTTTGCAGGGGGTTTGTGAAAATAGAATGTAAAGGGCTTAGAGTAGTGCTGGGTGCATAATAAGCACTTAGTAAATTAAGCCATTATTAGCAGTTTGTCATTGTCAGCATGTTACAGATTTTTTTTTTCAATGAAGATGTATTAGTACCTAACTACGTGGCAGGCTGTCTGTTTCCAGAGTCACCAGAGTATATTCCCTACTCTAAAGGAGCTTAGAGTTGAGGATGTGCACAATTATAATGTAGCATAGTAAGTGCTACTGTAGGATTAACAGGTGCTATGGACATAGTGTACTAAGGTGAGCCCTAATTTTGTCTTAAGGGTCAAGAAAGATTTCCTGGAGGAAGTATTATCTAAGCTGAAACTTGAAGGACTAGTTAGCCAAGCAAAAATAAACAAATAAAACCCCAAGAGGAGCAGAAATCAGAACCAGCATAAAGTGTAGAGGCCTGAGGGGGAGAGAATATGTATGTTCTGAAACCAAGTAGTCAAATGAGGCAGGATCAGGGAGCAAAGAGTGAAGTGACTGCTTTCTTCCTGCTTTCTGCTTATTACCTCATATATCATCAGGTTTCATCATGTGTTGCCACCAAGGCAAAAAATGTATATGTTTTCTACCAATATGATCAAGAGCGTATTGCCACTTGCTATTTGGATAGCTTGAGAGTTGCTTACCACGGGATTCCAGCTGTCATATTTTTAACCTGTGGCTATTCTCTAAGGATATTTTTATGTAGTCTTACATGGGGAAAATGGACTTAAAAATAAAAACTGGAATGAAAAAGGGCTTTTAAAGAAAATCTGTTAATGCTGCATAATAATAGCAGTACTAAAATGGCTATTGAAGAGCTGGATACCTATTTATCTGAATAATCAAAGGGTGCATTTTCCCAAAACAAAGCCAGTTAACATTGTGGAAGTTAAAATGAATCCAATTGATACAGACTTTTTCCCCCTAGAGCAGAGTAAACCACTGAATGAAAAGGTTACAACAGTCAGGTCCCTTCCAGTGAGGCTGCTTGCCAAATAGAACATCCCATTCTTTCACAAACCCATATGAGCTTGGAGAATATGTCTTTCTTCTGCTTTTGTGCTCTTACTAAGATAAAACTTATAGGTCCATTATGGCACTTCATGTTTAAGGACAGCTCATAAAATAGATAACAACAATGATAAAGAAAATTTACCAGTTAATCCTATTGAGAATATGGATTTTTTTTTTTTTTTTTTTTTTGAGACACAGTCTCACTCTGATGCCCCAAGCTAGATAGAGTGCCTTGGCATCAGCCTAGCTCACAGCAACCTAAAACTCCTGGGCTCAAGTGATCCTCCTGCCTCAGCCTACTGTGTAGCTGGGACTATAGGCACCTGCCACAACACCCAACTAATTTTTTAGTAGCGATGGGTTCTCACTCTTGCTCAGGTCTTGAACTCCTAAGCTCAAGAAATCCTCCAGCCTTGGCCTCCCAGAATGCTAACTGGATTTTTTATAAAGGAATGGGTCTTTTTAGCAGACTAAAAAGACTGCTTACTATTCAGCCTAAATATTTTAAGTTAGTTTATGATATACAAAATTGATTGAATTGAAATGTATATCTTTCTCCCATATAATAACATTCCTAATTCCATACTCATGAATACTAAAGTCCCCACGATTTCTTTATTAGAGATTTTATTCTTATTTATGAGTTCCATGTTAAACTGTTAAATCAACGGAATCATCACCTTAGCCTTAAATTAGCATAGCACATCATTAGAGAAAGCAATGCTATACATTTAATTGCTGTTTTTAAAAGTTATATCATGTTGTCATGCCCTACATTTGTGTTCATATGTTACCATGTTTAATTTATAAGGAGTTTATTTAATTTACAACAAGCTTCTGGGCTGTTTCCTGTTGTTCATTAGCTCTCTCAAAGCCCAACTATTTGGTAATTGTTGTGGCTATTGGTACGTGAGTATTTGAAGTATAGTGAAACTCAAATGATATAGGACAAGAGGGCAAATGTTAGAGAATTGGAAAAATAGAAAAACAGTGCAACATGAAATGTCAAACCACATTTTAGTGCACTTTTACTGTATTTCTATAAATGCATGAGAGAATTATGTTGCAAATAATTGAAACTGTTTATTTTCATTTTTGGCCTGATTTTCTAGCATTGAAGAAACCATGTCTAAAGATCTTAAAGAAAAAGAAATTATATTTTACATAATGGTTTGCATGTGTGAGTTCCCTCTGGCAGAAGCATGGTAATTATTGAGCCTCTGAGGAAAGAGACTATCTTAAAGATGCAACAGCCACTTTTGACTTCTGAGTGCAGAACGTTGTCATTTTGTTAAAAGATAAACATCATCCCTTTTCTCTTATTCATTCTCCCTTCTTCCTGCTTCTTTGGCTCTAGCAGGAGAAGCAAAGGACAGCTGAGTATAAACAGTTTTCTTTCTTTCTTATGTAGCAAACCAGAAGAAAGATCTTGGCTTCTTGACATTAATAACTGCTTCAACTCTACTTGGAACTTTTGGGGCAGCTTTTCAAAAATGAAAAAAGGTGCAATAAAAGAAGACCAAACTTCCTGTTTTACTCATAAAGTAGAAGATTCAGCAAAGGCTCACTCTCCTCTGGAAACAGTCGTACTCTTCCCTGGAGACCGGAGATTGTAGAATATTATTTCCTTGCACAGCTTTCATTGAAACTATTAAAAGATAATCAGCTTGAGTAGGCATGGTGGCAGACAGTATGAAGCTTTTTCAGTCTTATTATTAAACCAGGGTAATGGTAATGTAAATGCTTGGCTGCCTCTTAAATAGTCTAAAATATGCATGATCAGGCAGAAGGACCAAAAGACTGTCCTTGAACCAAAACAGAATGTGAACATACATATTATGGATGTATGAGATATATGAATTTATCAATTACCTATGTGCATTATACACATATACTCACAAAATCATCCACATACCATCTCTGTCACAGTAGCTTTTACTTGAATATTAACTCTCCCTGTAATATTTGAGGAACTGGAGTTGACTAAGGGTCATATAAGCAGATTTCAACTGTGACTGCACAGTTGGAATAATAGAAAGATAATGAAGAAACCATTCTAGGAAGAAAGATGACAGTTTCGTTAGGAAACAAAATAAGGAAAACTGTGCTTTCTGATTCTGTTTTGCGTTAGTTTGCATTCATTTCTGAGTACACTAGAGCCAGGATGTCTGTTCCCCCTTATGTGTTATAGTGTGGGCCATAAAGTCTGGGAGATGAAAAACTGTTGCTTCAGTAAAAGTATCTTCCGGTCAGAACTGGCCAGCCTAAGAGATGAAGACTCAAGCCCATCATTGCCTCCCTGCTCCATAGCAAGACATTTTAAGGAGAAGGGGATCAGAGTTAAGTACATGGTATTATATGGCCCTCTTTAGAATGTACAACATGTTTATATATAATTCCATGTGATAGAAAGAGCTTTGAAATCAGAAAACATGAATTTCTCAATAGGATCTGATTGTTCTTTGATAGCCCAAGAATTCCAAGTTGCACAACTGAAGGGTAAAGAATGAACTCAATGGCTGATGTCATTCTCACACATGAAAACATCAAGGACACTTTCTCAACTTCTTTATCTTTTAGATAAGAAAATACTATGTTTTATCTCTAGGGGTTTTCTTAGAACTTAAGTAATAGTACTAATCCCATTTCATAAGCTAGACCTTCAGGTATTTAAAGACAGCTATCATGTTTCCAGGTTCTGTTAGAAAATCTTCAGTTTAAAAGAATTACCTAAATGGAAATAGGTTTTTCTTTTATATGAATGATATTTTTAAAATCACATTTTAGATATATTTAAATGCTGACACTTTTACTTTAATGTGTTTGTGGTCATGAACAGGGAGTGGAATGTAAGGGTGTAGGTACCCACTGTGTACAAAAAGCTGAATGGAACTGGGTCTGTGACAGGCATAAAGAAAAGAAAGGAGAATTCTGGCAAGGGGAAGTATTCAACGGGAGAAAGGAGAGGAAACTCAACAGAAGAAGGCTTTTCAGTGACATGATCCCACTAAACTGTCCAGAACTGTGTTCAGCAGAAGAGCAGGATAATTCACTGTACCTATTAATACTGGTCAGTATCCTAATTGATTGCTTCTTTTCAAAGTAGATATTGAAGGATCATTCTGACTGCTATGAAGAGAGTGTCATATAGGCACGAAGAGAGAAGCAGGGAGACTAGTTAGGGGGTTATTACAAGAGTCTATAGAGAGAGGATGATACAATTTATTTTGCTTTAGGAAAGTTGACTGCAGCCAACTTTCTCTGCCCCGTTATCAAAACAACAAAAGCATTTCTGCATTTTTGTTCTTCTGTTTGGGGGAATAAATGTTATAATTTCCTCTGTGTGCACTTTTAAGCCCCAAAGCATGGAATAATATTCAGTTGTTTAAATGACCGTATGCTGCGGCAGTGATACCTGTGTCTTGTTCATTCTTCTGTCTCCAGTACATAGAGTAAGCTCTCAGCATGTATTTTAATATGTGAAAGGGTTCAAAATATTCTACTTTAGCATATTGATTATTTTGAGCTAACGGCAACTGAAAATCAGCTAATGCAGGAAAAGCTCTTTACCTCCTCATCAACTGTCTAAACTGTAAATTTTCCCTTTTGTAAAGGAAATTTACATTTATTAAGAAAATTTCCATTAGTAAAGGTATCTATACCAGAAAGAGAGCTATTGCCAGACTATATTTATTTAAAAGGCCTTTAACTGCATAAGACAACCTGTATTTACCACATATTTTCCTCCCCCAACCTTCCAATAATTTACCTTCCCCCACCAGAAGCCTTCAAACCCCTATTCCTTTCTGTAAGTCAGGAAGGAATATGTATTCTGTATATGTATACAGCTCAATCATTTAGCCACTTCTCTGAGTCTCATTTTTGTGAAACATCCATGCATATGTATATAATTAAAATTTTTTTCTACCTACTAATATGTTTTATGTTAATTCTTAGACCAACCACAGAACTTTAGAAGGGTAGAAAAAAAAGCATTGTTTCCTCTCCTGTACATGTTTCCCAGGATAATTTTAGAGCTTCCTGTATCAGTGATTCTAAGGCAAGTTATATAACCTTACCGATAGTATCTACCTCATGAAGTTGTTTATTATAAAGACTGTCAAAAAAATTAAAGCTCTGTAGTTTAAAGAAGTTTATGCTGAGCTAAATATGCATGACTGCGGCCTGGTGAACATGGTCTCAAAGAAGTCTTGAGAAAATGTAGCCAAGGTGGCCAAGTTACAGTTTGGTTTTATACATTTGTAGAGACAGGAATTGCAGTTAAAACCATTAATCAATATAGGAAGATATACATTGGTTCAGCCTGAAAAGCCAGGATATCTTGAAGCAGGAGTTCAGGTGGGTTTTAGTTGGCAGTTGGCTGGAAAGAGTTAAGCTTTGTCTAAAGACCGGAGTGAGTAGAAAGGAATGCTTAAGTTAAGATAGGGGTTCTGGCCAGGCTCAGTGCTCACACCTATAATCCTAGCACTCTGGGAGGCCGAGGCAGGTGGATTGCCTGAGCTCATATGTACAGACCAGCCTGAGCTAGAGTGACACCTCGTCTCTAAAAACAAAAAAATAGCCTGGTGTTGTGGCGGGCGCCTCTAGTTCTAGCTACTCAAGAGGCTGAGACAAGAGAATTACTTCAGTCAGGAGTTTGAGGGTGCTGTGAACTGTGGTGCCAGGGCACTCTACCAAGGGTGACCAAGTAAGACTCTGTCCCCCCCCGCAAAAAAAAAGATAGGGGTTCTGTTAGAATGCTTGAGTTAAGATTGGGGGTGGGGGGTCTTCTTTCTGTCAGGTTGAAAAGTAAGACACATTATATTGGGTTAATAAAATCCATTCAATGAGATTTTATCCTTTGTACAGATGACTCACCAGCCCCCTTAGAAATCTTGGAAGTGTGAGTTTAATCCTCAGTACTAAATGAGTGAATGCAATTTAAGAGCTTAGAATAGTACCTCGCTCAAAGTAAATACAATACATTAGCCTTTATTATTATCATCAAAAAATGAAAGCCTGGGTGGTGCCTGTGGCTCAAGGAGTAGAGCGCCAGTCCCATATGCTGGAGGTGGCATGTTCAAACCCAGCCCCGGCCAAAAACCACAAAAAAAAAAAGGAATATAGTGTGGTCAGAGATGTGGCTTCTATCTTGGGCGGCGCCTGTGGCTCAGTTGGTAAGGCGCCGGCCCCATATACCGAGGGTGGTGGGTTCAAACCCGGCCCCAGCCAAACTTCAACCAAAAAATAGCCGGGCGTTGTGGTGGGCGCCTGTAGTCCCAGCTACTCAGGAGGCTGAGGCAAGAGAATCGCTTAAGCCCAGGAGTTGGAGGTTGCTGTGAGCTGTGTGAGGCCACAGCACTCTACTAAGGGCCATAAAGTGAGACTCTGTCTCTACCAAAAAAAAAAAAAAAAAATGAAAGCTTATTTTTTTTTTTTAATCTGTAGAAGCCCAAGCCAGCTATTAGGTAAAAATATCTTCTGTAGCCAAGAGAACATTACTGAGAAAAGTTAAAGATATCTTTCTAAAATTCTTAAGCTTAGTTTTGAACCATGTAGTAGAATGGAACCTAAATGACAAAGTAATGAAATCTGCCTAATTAGCTAATACACCTTCCCTTTGCCCTTGCCCCAAGATCAGCTCTCAGAACAAGGACAAATATATAAGAAGTAGCATTTGTTTTATAAAAATGACTTGTATTGTGGGAGAACAAGACCACTTATAGGCTGATAGTATTTTTTGTTTAATAAAACGCTAAAAGGTAAAAAAAAAAAAAAGAGAGAGAATTTACCATAAATGTTTTTCTATTAATATAATCTGCTCTCCAAATTAGAAGAATGAGTAAATACAGCATACTTTTTAAGATTTTTTATTCTCTTATGTTCATGAATACTGTCTTTTATGGAGAGTTGGAAAAAAGGTAGGAAAAGGAAGACAAAGCATGAGAGAAGAGAATGTTCCCACTTAATTTTTAAAGGATGAAGTCCTTCAGTAGCCTTACAACTAGAGGAGGTTCTAAGGCTACTGAAAGTCAAAACATAAAAGTGAAGACTTGCTAAACTTGATCTCTAAAGCCTTTTAGAGGTAGGTGCCGTATTATATGTTCACAGCTCTGTGGCAGGGCTTTAGGTATAGTTATTGAAGCTGAGCAAGGTCTGAGCATGTCTCAGCCAAGCATAATGCATAATTAGGAGCAACAGAAGAGTGGAATTAGTTGAAAGGTGAAAGAAAGCACAATGGAAAAGGTAACTATAGTGGGGAATTTGTCTAGTGCCACCAATAATCCTTATCCTCACGATTCTATTTGTGTAGTCCAGGCTTAAGTACTTTCAAATAGTTGATTCTGAGCCTCTTGCCTCCTCACTAAAATATAAGTCTTTTGAGTTTCCCCAAGGCTAGGAAATAAAAGATATGGTATTATTGCCATGGATTAGTCTTCTAGTGCCTGAAGATAATGGGTTTTCCATTTCATTAGACACCCAGATTGGTGAGAAATGCTAATAAGGAATCAATCTTCATCTTGTTGGCAAGATAACTTCCTGGAAAAGGCCTCACCAGCCAATGCTGGATTTTCGCATGAAATGATGTTTATTGGAGTTTATAATCTTAACCAAGGGCTTCATAACCAACTTTTTATAAAATCAATATTATGTATAGAGTAGAAAATGTCTTAACACAATAATTAAATAAATGAGGTGAAGGCTATATTAACTAGTTAGATGTAAGCATTCCAAATTGTATTTAAAATCAGCACATGAACCCCATAAATGCATTAATGTAAAGAAAAAAAAATAAGTAAATCAATTCCAAAAAGATATTCTAGTGTTTCAGAACCCAAATTCTTATGTAATTTTACTATAAGGTCATAGTAAGCCATGTAGAATTTTTTTTATATTTCCTATCACATTTTAATTTTAAAGAACTAGAAGGCAACAATATAGCTGCATTGGTGTGGAAATTCAGAAGGCTAACATTTGACACGTTCTTTCAAGGAGACCAAGAACCACTCAATGGTTTCTCAGATTAAGAAATCATACATTCCCACATTATCTAGCCCAAGTTATAGAGATTGAGTATTTTGTTAGATCAGTCTGATTTTAAGGATTTATTTCCTTATAATTGCCTGAGAAGTCTATCTGTGCTGTCAATCATAATTGCAGGGGATACAAACACATGCATGCTACTTCCTATAAGTTACATCAGTGTCCTTCCAAGACTTCCCTGTTTACCAATAGAAAAGAATCTCTTATGTACCCACTTCCTGTTCATCTCGACCAGTTTGGAAAACCCTTTTTATTCCTTAGATATTGGTGTGGATTTATTCTGACCTTGTATTTTGGTAAATTGCATATACAGATATTTAAAAAAATATATCTAAAAAGTGCTATGGAAAAGTATACATAATTATTGAAACCATTCCTGTAAAGAAGGCTGTTCCCTTCCTGTGGTCTCTACACATGGAAAAAAATCCCCAAGTCCTTGATTCTTATATCTAGATTCCATCACATGAACTAAATTCAGTACCTATGTATGCCATCTGTCATAGGTCACAACCATGTCATTAGATCTTAATCTCTCAAAAAAAGAAAAGACTTGGTCTCTGCATGTGGTTCCTACACTAGAAAATCTTGGAACATAATCTGAATCTGTACCTCTAGATGAATCAGTAATTTGTGAATATTAATGTGATTATAACTGAAGTAACTGAGAACTATAAGTGTAGCTTCATAGCACCTATATATATTTTTTCACAGAAAGCACATTTATAGATAGATAGATGTAAAACCAAAATCAAAATAAGCCAAACTTCCATAGATTCTAACCTAAAAAGAGCAAAATAGTTGAAAAAAGAAAATTCAGTATTTCAGTCATAATCTTCTAAGACTCGTGTCTATTTGAGAATGTTTTTGTCTTGCTAACCACAGAGAACAGTTGGAGTGAGTGGATTATTTTATTTCCATTGATTCTCCTGCATGGGCCCTGAGGGACAGACTTGATGATCTAATAAGTCTTTTCCATGTCTAATATCTATAATTTTGGCCATTCTGTGGCAGTTTCTTATTGCTTTAAATAAGCTATCTTAATTCAAAAAACATATGTCTGGATTTGACCTGCCTAATATATGTAAAGAAGTGCGTGTCCCTTTAAATCCCCACCAGGGACTCTCTGAAACTAAAGAGACTGAAAGTGAGCAGGAAAAAAAGGTAGAGGGGAAAGGAGGAGACTATGAATCAAACAATTTTCTGTTTATTTTATTTATTTTATTTTTCAGTAATGAGATTGTCCTTTCGGCCTCCTTTAATCATTTGTTAAAATTTAATCTGAGCATTAGTACATTCTTACATTAGTAACTTCTTTAAACTGTTGGTTCTGTTTCTAGAAGTTGTCCTACCATTAACTAGCATTTTGTTTCATAGATTTTAGTCATCATCTCTGACCAATTCTTGGCCTCATACTCCCTCTGCAGCTTTTCAGACTTGAATATCTGAAGAGGAAGTGGTATCTATGCACCATTGTCAACCAGTGGTGGTCCTCAGGCCAGGTGTGTTGGGAGCATTATTACAAATACATAATAACTTCTCCTCAGCTAAATACATCACCAACACTATGAATTAGCTTCTATAAATTTATAAATACGTAGCCTCTATGGTTGTACTTAGTCCATACATCTGGTTGATCTGCTGGAATAGCTATCCTTTATTTTTCCTGCTCAGTTATTTTAATTTAATATGTAGGTCTTGTGAGCTGCTTTTGGTTAGTATTTTCCCATGCACATATTTAGTTACTTTCTCAGATTATTCTTCCAGACAGAGAGAATAGAGGACCATGTCTGTGTGTCTTATTGTCCATCAGTTTGTCCTGTCTCCCTCCAAAATAAGTTCAGCCTGAATGCTGAATTTCTATTCTGACTCTTTCTCCAGGTCCTTATGTGTAGTTTCAGGCAGATCATAATTAGAATTCTTTAGGGGTGCTTATCTCTACAGCTGTGCTCTGTGGAAGAGTCATATATATCGTATATGTTTCAACAAAAAGTAGGATTTTGTACATTTATCCATTCAACAAATATTTATTGACCACATACCATAATCTAGGTACTTCATTAAATTAATTTAACTGCTCCCATATGTAGAACCCACTGCTTCAGCTATAACTTAGCCTTTAATGTCACATTTGAGTTTAAATTGAAGTTATAAGGTAACATTTATTTCAGTAGTTCAGTTACTTAGAATAAAAGAAAGTCACTTCTCATTCACTTGTTTTCCTTCAAAAGTAGGTTGAGTGGAATACTGGGAAGTATAATCATTTAGATGCTAGATGTTCAGGTTTTGAGTCTTGACTCTGTCATTGAACTGTAAGATTTGGAACAGTCATTTAGTCTCCCCAAGCCACCAGTTCTGGCCTAGAATGAGTGTAGTATTCCCCCTACTTTCCAGAATTATGGTGAGAGTCACATGAGATAATGCTCATAAGACGTACTTTGTCAACCATAGACATCGTGCAAATATGTGGCATGCATAAAATGTATGATTACTGATTCCAATTGAAACCAAATGATAAAGATAAATCATCACAAGGGATAAAGACAACAGGGAATTAAAAATGAGAACAAACTTGAAAGACAAATGAGACCAGATTACTGGTTCTTCACCCTAGCTGAACATTGGAATTGATTCCTGAGCCCTTCCTCCAGAAGTTAATTGGTCTGGAGTGCAGTCTGGATCTCAGGATATTAAAAAGCTCCCCAAGTGGTTCTAATGTACAACCAGCCAGTGCTAAGAAATGTCACTATGCTAAGGAGATCAAAAAGAGATCTCCAAAAGTCTCATTATAAGAATAAAATGTATATACTCAAAAGAGATAACTGTCAACACTAGAAGAAAATGTTTGTCTAATGAATGGTAGAAAAAAGTAGTGGAACCCATAAGTATTCAACAAAATAGTCTATAGTAGCATAGGTACACATCTCACCACTGGGAAATAAAAGCAGAAGAAGAAAAGACAGGAAATTAAAAATCTTTTCATTACTTTAAAATTTTTCATTTAAAATTTAGTTTTTAACCAGTCACTTGGAAACTATAGAGTGAATCAAGTGGCACTAGGTATATAAACACGAGTGTAAGCATTATTTTCACTATTCTTGTTTCCTATAGTAAATATTTATGTAATGGCTAATCTAAGTTGTTATAACCAATCATGGCTGATTCCCTTTAATGTTCAGACTTGTAGTCTCAGGTCATTTACAGGAATGCCAAAAAAAAAAAAAAAAAATCTCCACATGAAAGAGTGACATTTTATGCCTAGCAAAATAGCCGTATCAGCAATTGGAAAAGTATATAGTAGTTAGCACAGTCCTGAAATAAAATACTGGAAACAAAACATTGCCTTTCATTCTGGTGATCAGGGTCCACTTCCCAGAGCACCTTCCTTATTTATGCCCAAGGGTTCAATCTGATCCTTAATGTTAGTTACCAAGAAAAAGTCATATTTATATTTTTTCAAGTTTAAACACAGAAAAGCCCAGAAAATTTTAAAAAACTGTAAGGTTAAAAACTTAATTCCTGATGTGAAAAGTTGTTCTTTAGTCTGCAAAAAATTTTTTCAATTGGGAAAAGACAAAAATGTTCAGTAAGGTCAGGCCTCCTGTGTTCTCTCCTTCTCAGTTTCCCTGCGTTATCCTGCATTATACACTTATGTCAACCTCACTTCCTTTTCCCAGCTCCTTCCCTTCCAAAAGCACACTCCTTGTTTCTTTTGTAATCTGCTCCTTATACTTACTGAAGGGCTTTGAAGTTCTTCCCCACGGTTTTCTGGTGTCTGTATTACTCTTGAGCCTCTTATCACTAACTCTGTAGTTAGGTTGCAATACTTAGAAGTCTAACTCTTAAAAAAAGATCAGTGAATCCAACGGTTGGTATCCTTAACTAGCCTCTTGCATGAGTTGAAGAAAAGCTCATAATTATAAGTCTAAAATTTTAGAGCAGAGAGTGTAAACTCAGAGGGCAAAATCATGAAAAGGACCAAGGGTCATGGTCAGGGATAGTACCAAAACAGTTTTCCAAAGCCTGCTACTTTATATAGCCTTATCAAGGAACAGTTCCCAAAAATTAGATTTTAAGTACTCAATAGAAAAATACCATTTCAAAGCTTTGTGGTGACTGTTCATCTCTTCCAGTGATAGCATGTGAAGAGATGGCTTAGATCTCTACTGCATTGTGTGTCCCATAAGACCCTCTTTTATGTGTTAAGTATCTGTTTTCCTCCCACCAGTGCCTAATCTAGTGCCTGGCACATAGTAAGCATTCAGTAAATGTTTGCAAAATGAATTGGATACATTTTATAATTATACACACTATTTACCTTGGTTATAAAGAAACAACTCTAGCCAAGTAATTTTTCTATTCAGCTAGACCTTTCTAATGAATGTATAGTATGCTGCCATGTAGAAAACCAACAACTTGTAAACTTAGTTTTTTTTCGTTTTTTAGTACTGTTCAAGTCCAAATATTCTTTCTGCCTATGATATACAAATCCTAACCATCCCAAAGAAAGCATCATTGTTTTTTGTTTTATTTTACTGAGATTTAATTTATATACAATAAAATTCACACTTCTGAAGTATATAGTTTGATGTACATAGCCTTATAAACACCATCTCAATTAATATACAGAGCATTTCCAGTATTGTAAAAAAACATTCTGATAGTGCATTACAATTACTCTTCTCCCCCCACCACCCCCAGTCCTGTCAACCACTGATTCTTTGTTGTTGTTGTTGTTTTATTTTATTTTTTTTTTGTAGTTTTTGGCCGGGGCTGGGTTTGAACCCACCACCTCCAGCATATGGGGCTGGTGCCGTACTCCTTTGAGCCACAGGCATCACCCCAACCACTGATCTTTTTTTTGACCTATAATTTTCCCTTTTGTAAACTTTCATATGCACCGCTTTGAGTCTGACTTCTTTCATCTAGCTTAAGCATTTGAAATTTATCCATGTTGCTACATGTATCAATTCATTCCTTTGTTATTGCTGAAGCATATTCCATTGTATGGGTGAACTATATTTTATCTGTGTAATGGACGATTGGGTTATTTTTGGTTTTTATTAATTACGAATAAAGTTTACATAAAAACATGAACATTTACCTAGTAACCTTTATGTAAGCATATTTTCATTTCTCTTAAGTTTGTAATTTTGAAGTAGTCCCATTTGTCAGTTTTTATTTGTGTATAAGTGTTAAATAAGAAATTTTGCTATTCGTAAGGTTACAAAGATTTTCTCTCATATCTCCTCCTAGAAGTTTTATAGTTTCTTATGTTTGGGTTATGATTCTGGTTAATATTTGCATATAGTATGAGGTAAGTGAGTAGGGCGCCGGCCCCATATGCCGAGGGTGGCGGGTTCAAACTCGGCCCCGGCCAAACTGCAACAACAACAAAAAAAATAGCCGGGCGTTGTGGCGGGCGCCTGTAGTCCCAGTTACTCGGGAGGCTGAGGCAAGAGAATCGCGTAAGCCCAAGAGTTAGAGGTTGCTGTGAGCCGTGTGACGCCACGGCACTCTACCAAGGGCGGTACAGTGAGACTCTGTCTCTAAAAAAAAAAAAAAAAGGTTCTTATATATATATATAGAGAGAGAGAGAGAGAGATGTCCAGGTGTCCTAGCATCATTTGTTGAAAAGACTGTCCTTTCCCTATTGAATTATCTTGGCATCTTTGCTGAAAATAAATACACCAAATACATAGGTCTGTTCTGGCTCTCTCTCCTGTTCTGGTGATCTGCATCTCTATCTGTGTGCCAGTACCACACCGACATGCTTACTTTATTCTAAATTTGTAAATCAGGTAGTGTATATCCTTCCAGCTTCCTTCTTTTTAAATATATTTTTGGCTGTTGAAGGTCTTTTGAGTTGTCATTTAGAATCAGTTTGTCACTATTCTACAGAAAAGCCTGCTAAGATTTAGAAAAGAAATACGCTAACTCTGTAGATAATTTTATAGAAAGTATCTTCACAATATTGTCTTCTGATTCATTAATATAGTATAGTTCTCCATTTATATCCATCTTTAAAATTTTTCGGAGGGTGGAGCAAGATGGCAGCCGACTAACAGCTTCCTTGCATCTGGGCACCGTGAGTCTGGGGATATAGGACTCCAGGCATCTCTGGCTGGTGGGATCTGCCTATCATCACCCCTGAGAGGATACAGGGAGTCAGCGAGAGACTTCTGGACCCCAAGAGGAGGACTAAAACAGTGGAAAACCGGCAAGTGGTCGCGTGTGTTCAATCCGCCTAAACCCGCCCGCAACTGTAAGTTCAGTAGCAGCGAGACTGCAAACCAGAAAGGCCTTACCTGTGAACTGTTTTGGTGTCTTTGGACTTGGCACTCAGCTGAACTGCCTTGGGGAGAGCCTGAGCGGGAGTGCGGAGAACTCTGGCCTTTGTCTAGGGCCCCAGTCTGAGCCGCTGAGCCAGACGGAGCTAATAGAGTTTGGCTCTGGGTCACAGGCAGACATTGTGAGCGATCTGCCCTGGCAAGCTCCGCCCTCAGGGTCTCAGAGCTGGAATTGGGTGGGAGCTGGTAACCCAGCAACCAAGTAGCCTAAGGGCGGGGTCTGAGCCGCCTTGCAGCCCTAACCCTCGGGGGCAGAGGGAGACCAGTTTTGACACACAGGGTAAGTGGATAGCCACTTCAGCAGTGATTCCAGCAACAAGCACTTCCCTGAGAAAGCTTCTGCCCAGTAAGTGAACAAGTTCAAAGTGCCTTTTAAGTGGGCTGAAGAGAGATTTAGGGTGTCTACCTGCTGGGGTTCGAGAAACTAGCAGCCTCCAGTCGTATCAGAACTGTGATTAACATCTCATACCCCAGAAGACCACGTGTTGCCCAGACAATATTCAATTCCATATACATACTGCTTTGTTTTTGGTTGCGTGTGTGTTTTTTTTGTTTCTTTGTTTGGTTTTTTTTTGGTTTGGTTGTTTTTTTTGTTTATTTTGACGTTCTAGATTGTTGTTTTGTTTTTTAAGTTCAACCTTTTCCATACAGATCCTTTTTCTTTCTCAATTTTTCTAGTTTAATTATAATTTCCCATTGCTGCCTATTTCAAAAATCTGAACTTCATTTTTGTTAGTGTTTCTACCACTATTATTTGGTTTTTCCAGCCAATTTTATCCCGTAAAGTTTTCTGTTTGCTTGTTTTGGTTTGATTTATAGCATTTTTGTCTTTCCTCTCTACTTGGTGGAGGTGGGGTACTGTGTCTGATCAGGTTAGCAAAGAGCTGCTGACCTCAAGGGAACCACCCCACTTGGCACCCCCCAGAAGGTGTTTTTTTTTTTTTTTTAAGGTTGTATCAAAGTACCCTACTGTACACCTATATTGCTCTGTCTCCCTCTTTCTGTGCCTCTCTTCTTTTTGTCAATATTCCTTTCACCCAACCACTCTCCTTTCTCTATTTTTCTTTTTTTTCATTTTTTTTTTTTTTTTCTTATCACTCAGTCCTCATTTCTTTCATCGCTTTTTTGCTCTTCAACCTTCTCACCCTTCTGGTCCTGTAACCCTTAGTCCACAGGCACAAGAACTTAAAGAGCAAGAGGAATTGAAAGGAAAATTAGGGCAAGTAAACAGATAAAAGAAATCACCCATGAGGAAGAATCAGCAGAAAACTCCAGGCAACATGAAGAACCAGTCCAGAACTACCCCGCCAAGGGACCATGAGGTAGCTACTGCAGAGGACTCCACCTATACAGAAATGTTAGGAATGACAGAAAGGGAATTTAGAATACACATGTTGAAAACAATGAAGGAAATGATGGAAACAATGAAGGAAACTGTTAATAAAGTGGAAAATAACCAAAAGGAAATTCAAAAACAGAATCAAATAAGAGATGAACGATATGAAGAATATAAAAAGGATATAGCAGAGCTGAAGGAAATGAAACAGTCAATCAGGGAACTTAAAGATGCAATGGAAAGTATCAGCAACAGGTTAGACCATGCAGAAGAAAGAATCTCAGAGGTAGAAGACAAAGTTCTTGAGATAACTCAGATAGTAAAAGAGGCAGAAAAGAAGAGAGAGAAAGCAGAACGTTCACTGTCAGAATTATGGGACTTTATGAAGCGTTCCAACATACGAGTTATAGGAATTCCAGAAGGGGAAGAAGAATGCCCCAGAGGAATGGAAGCCATACTAGAGAATATTATAAAAGAAAATTTCCCAAATATTACCAAAGATTCTGACACACTGCTTTCAGAGGGATATCGGACCCCGGGTCGCCTCAACTCTAACCGAGCTTCTCCAAGACACATTGTGATGAACCTCTCCAAAGTCAAGACCAAAGAAAAGATTCTGCAAGCTGCCAGGAGTAAGCGCCAGTTGACCTACAGGGGCAAATCCATCAGATTGACCGCAGACTTCTCTAATGAAACTTTCCAAGCAAGAAGACAATGGTCATCTACCTTTAATCTACTTAAACAGAACAATTTTCAGCCCAGAATTCTGTACCCTGCTAAGCTAAGCTTCAAAATTGATGGAGAAATCAAATCATTTACGGATATACAAACATTGAGGAAATTCGCCACAACAAGACCAGCTCTACAGGTAATACTTCAACCTGTTCTGCACACTGACCACCACAATGGATCAGCAGCAAAGTAAGAACTCAGAAATTAAAGGACAGAACCTAACCTCCACACTGATGCAAAAGATAAAACTAAGCAATGGACTCTCACAAAATAAGACGAATAGAATACTACCACACTTGTCAATTATCTCAATAAATGTTAATGGCTTGAATTCCCCACTGAAGAGACATAGATTGGTTGACTGGATTAAAAAACACAAGCCATCCATTTGCTGTCTGCAAGAAACACACCTGGCTTCAAAAGACAAATTAAAGCTCCGAGTCAAGGGTTGGAAGACAATTTTTCAGGCAAATGGAATTCAGAAGAAAAGAGGAGTTGCAATCTTATTTTCAGACACATGTGGATTTAAAGCAACTAAAGTCAAAAAAGACAAAGATGGTCACTTTATATTGGTCAAGGGAAAAATACAACAAGAAGACATTTCAATTCTAAATATTTATGCACCCAATTTAAATGCTCCCAGATTCTTGAAGCAGACCTTACTCAGTCTGAGCAATATGATATCTGATAATACCATCATAACAGGGGACTTTAACACTCCTCTTACAGAGCTGGACAGATCCTCTAAACAGAAATTAAACAAGGATATAAGAGACTTAAATGAGACTCTAGAACAACTGTGCTTGATAGACGCATATAGAACACTCCACCCCAAAGATAAAGAATATACATTCTTCTCATCACCCCATGGAACATTCTCCAAAATTGATCATATCCTGGGACACAAAACAAATATCAACAGAATCAAAAGAATTGAAATTTTACCTTGTATCTTCTCAGACCATAAGGCACTAAAGGTGGAACTCAACTCTAACAAAAATGCTCGACCCCACCCAAAGGCATGGAAACTAAACAATCTTCTGTTGAATAACAGATGGGTGCAGGAAGAAATAAAACAGGAAATCATTAACTTCCTCGAGCATAACAACAATGAAGACACAAGCTACCAAAACCTGTGGGATACTGCAAAAGCAGTTTTGAGAGGAAAATTCATCGCTTTAGATGCCTACATTCGAAAAACTGAAAGAGAGCACATCAACAATCTCACAAGAGATCTTATGGAATTGGAAAAAGAAGAACAATCTAAGCCTAAACTCAGTAGAAGAAAAGAAATATCCAAAATCAAATCAGAGATCAATGAAATTGAAAACAAAAGAATCATTCAGAAAATTAATGAAACAAGGAGTTGGTTTTTTGAAAAAATAAATAAAATAGATAAACCATTGGCCAGACTAACGAGGAATAGAAAAGTAAAATCTCTAGTAACCTCAATCAGAAATGATAAAGGGGAAATAACAACTGATCCCACAGAGATACAAGAGATCATCTCTGAATACTACCAGAAACTCTATGCCCAGAAATTTGACAATGTGAAAGAAATGGATCAATATTTGGAATCACACCCTCTCCCTAGACTCAGCCAGGAAGAAATAGAGCTCCTGAACAGACCAATTTCAAGCACTGAGATCAAAGAAACAATAAAAAAGCTTCCAACCAAAAAATGCCCTGGTCCAGATGGCTTCACTCCAGAATTCTATCAAACCTTCAAGGAAGAGCTTATTCCTGTACTGCAGAAATTATTCCAAAAAATTGAGGAAGAAGGAATCTTCCCCAACACATTCTATGAAGCAAACATCACCCTGATACCAAAACCAGGAAAAGACCCAAACAAAAAGGAGAATTTCAGACCAATCTCACTCATGAACATAGACGCAAAAATTCTCAACAAAATCCTAGCCAATAGATTACAGCTTATCATCAAAAAAGTCATTCATCATGATCAAGTAGGCTTCATCCCAGGGATGCAAGGCTGGTTTAACATACGCAAGTCTATAAACGTTATCCACCATATTAACAGAGGCAAAAATAAAGATCACATGATCCTCTCAATAGATGCAGAAAAAGCATTTGATAAAATCCAGCATCCTTTTCTAATTAGAACTCTGAAGAGTATAGGCATAGGTGGCACATTTCTAAAACTGATTGAAGCTATCTATGACAAACCCACAGCCAATATTTTACTGAATGGAGTAAAACTGAAAGCTTTTCCTCTTAGAACTGGAACCAGACAAGGTTGCCCTCTGTCACCTTTACTATTCAACATAGTGCTGGAAGTTCTAGCCAATACAATTAGGCAAGACAAGGAAATAAAGGGAATCCAAATGGGAGCAGAGGAGGTCAAACTCTCCCTCTTTGCTGACGACATGATCTTATACTTAGAGAACCCCAAAGACTCAACCACAAGACTCCTAGAAGTCATCAAAAAATACAGTAATGTTTCAGGATATAAAATCAATGTCCACAAGTCAGTAGCCTTTGTGTACACCAATAACAGTCAAGATGAGAAGCTAATTAAGGACACAACTCCCTTCACCATAGTCTCAAAGAAAATCAAATACCTAGGAATATACCTAACGAAGGAGGTGAAGGACCTGTATAAAGAAAACTATGAAATCCTCAGAAAGGAAATAGCAGAGGATATTAACAAATGGAAGAACATACCATGCTCATGGATGGGAAGAATCAACATTGTTAAAATGTCCATACTTCCCAAAGCAATCTACCTATTCAACGCCATTCCTATCAAAATACCAACATCGTACTTTCAAGATTTGGAAAAAATGATTCTGCGTTTTGTATGGAACTGGAAAAAACCCCGTATAGCTAAGGCAGTTCTCTGTAATAAAAATAAAGCTGGGGGCATCAGCATACCAGATTTTAGTCTGTACTACAAAGCCATAGTGCTCAAGACAGCATGGTACTGGCACAAAAACAGAGACATAGACACTTGGAATCGAATGGAAAACCAAGAAATGAAACTAACATCTTACAACCACCTAATCTTTGATAAACCAAACAAGAACATACCTTGGGGGAAAGACTCCCTATTCAATAAATGGTGTTGGGAGAATTGGATGTCTACATGTAAAAGACTGAAACTGGACCCACACCTTTCCCCACTCACAAAAATTGATTCAAGATGGATAAAGGACTTAAACTTAAGGCATGAAACAATAAAAACCCTCCAAGAAAGCATAGGAAAAACACTGGAAGATATTGGCCTGGGGAAAGACTTCATGAAGAAGACTGCCATGGCAATTGCAACAACAACAAAAATAAACAAATGGGACTTCATTAAACTGAAAAGCTTCTGTACAGCTAAGGAGACAATAACCAAAGCAAAGAGACAACCTACACAATGGGAAAGGATATTTGCATATTTTCAATCAGACAAAAGCTTGATAACTAGGATCTATAGAGAACTCAAATTAATCCACATGAAAAAAGCCAACAATCCCTTATATCAATGGGCAAGAGACATGAATAGAACTTTCTCTAAAGACGACAGACGAATGGCTAACAAACACATGAAAAAATGTTCATCATCTCTATATATTAGAGAAATGCAAATCAAAACAACCCTGAGATATCATCTAACCCCAGTGAGAATGGCCCACATCACAAAATCTCAAAACTGCAGATGCTGGCGTGGATGTGGAGAGAAGGGAACACTTTTACACTGCTGGTGGGACTGCAAACTAGTACAACCTTTCTGGAAGGAAGTATGGAGAATCCTCAAAGCACTCAAGCTAGACCTCCCATTTGATCCTGCAATCCCATTACTGGGCATCTACCCAGAAGGAAAGAAATCCTTTTATCATAAGGACACTTGTACTAGACTGTTTATTGCAGCTCAATTTACAGTCGCCAAAATGTGGAAACAGCCTAAATGCCCACCAACCCAGGAATGGATTAACAAGCTGTGGTATATGTATACCATGGAATACTATTCAGCCATTAAAAAAAGTGGAGACTTTACATCCTTCGTATTAACCTGGATGGACGTGGAAGATATTATTCTTAGTAAAGCATCACAAGAATGGAGAAGCATGAATCCTATGTACTCAATTTTGATATGAGGACAATTAATGACAATTATGGTTATGGGGGGGGGAAACAGAAAGAGGGAAGGAGGGAGGTGGGTGGGGCCTTGGTGTGTGTCACACTTTATGGGGGCAAGACATGATTGCAAGAGGGACTTTACCTAACAATTGCAATCAGTGTAACCTGGCTTATTGTACCCTCAATGAATCCCCAACAATAAAAAAAAAAAAAAAAAAAAAAGAGACACCAAACATCAGGAACAATATTTTCAACTTGGCAAAATAACTACTCTATGGGGAAGAAATGGTGATGCCAAAATGTAAATGTCCACCAAGTGCTGTTTCTCAAGGGTGTGTTGTTCTATGTGTGTGTAATGATTGGGGTATGGGCCTGAGTGTCAGCAAATGGTTGGCTGTATGTGTTTTTGCAAAATCATGAGATAAGGGAAAATAAATATTTATGCCATCAAAAAAAAAAAAAAAAAAAAAAATTTTTCTCAACTATGTTTTGTAGTGTTCATCGTACAGGTCTTATACATATTTTGTTAAGATTTCCCTTGTTATGTTTTTCTTTTCTTTTTTTTTTTTTTGAAGTTTCTGGTTGGGGCTGGGTTTGAACCTTCCACTTCTGGCATATGGGGCCAGCGCCCTACTCCTTTGAGCCATAGATGCTGCCCCATGCCTTTTTAATTTCTTAATTTCATTTTCTTCTTGTTCATTACTAGAAATAAAGTCTTTTTTTCTAATGCTGGCCTTGTATCCTGTAATCTTGCAACCTTGCTAAAGACATTATTTCCTGTAACTAGTGTTCTCTACTCAGATAATCGTATTGTCTGTGAATAGAGACAGCTTTATTTCAGTATTTTCCTGTATGCCTTCTATTTCTGTTTTCTTGACTTATTTCACTGAAATTAATGATGAAATAGGAGCTGTAAAAAGTAGATGTGCTTGCTTTATCCCTAATCTTATGGGGAAAGTGTTCAGACTTCCACCATTAAAAGAGATGTTAGCTGTGGGTTTTTCATGAATGTCTTTTATCAAATTAAAGTGCATCTTCTTTTGTCTGTTATCATGTAGGTGTATATGCCTCATTTTGGAGTTTCTAATGCTTCTGAATAGAGATCACTTAGAGCACTAATATAAATAATTTACAATAATTTGCTGCCACCAAGGTGGTCTTTTGTTAGCATAACAAATTTTATCTGCTCTGCAACCAGGTTTTTATTCTTTAATACTTCTAAAATTTCTAGCAACATTGGGTACTTTTTTATCCATTCCTCCTTGTCATTTGGGTGGCCACAATGACAAGGTGGATTGGAGGTAACAATACCCTCCCATATAACAATATGTTTCTTTTGTTTCTTTTCAAAAAACAGTAGACATGGGTTTTTTTCATTGAACAATGAATGTCCCTTTGCCTCCACCAAAAACAAGTGACATCAGTGGACATTCAGTATGATTCATTCTGATATGAACATGTATTCCTAAGCACCACTGTAACCTTGCACTGATGCACAGTAATGTGATAAAAATGATCCCCTCCTGTGTCACAGGAGACTGGATAAACAGGCCTGCCTATAATCATGTTCCTCTTGTATCAAAGAACAGATTATCAGACTGCTCTTTACATCAATAATATTTAAAAATAATTTTTTCTTATCTTTTTCTACATGTCATCTAAGCATTATGTATATTTTTAAAAAATAGGTATATGACAGCATGAAAGATCTCGGAATGATTTATGGTAGGTAATGCCTCTCATGCTCTCTTTCCATTCATTTCCTTAAACTGAAGTAATCCCAATGTTATTGAGCAGCACAGATCAGTCTCATAATCTCATGATTATGAGTTTGATACCACTTACCTATTTTTAATGCGGTAATTTCCCTCTTAAAACTGCTTTTGTTGTATCCCACAGGTTTGGGTAACTTGTGTCTTCATTGTTGTTATGTTTGAGAAATTTAATGATTTCTTCTTTAATCTCTTCCTGAACCCAACTATCATTCACCATAAGGTTTAATTTCCAAGTCTTTGGGTGGGGATAAACATTTTTGTTGGAGTTGAGTTCCACCTTTATTGCCTTGTGGTCTAAAAAAATACCAGGTATAATTTCTATTCTTTTAATTTTGCTGAGGTTTTATTTATATCCTAGGACATGGTCGATTTTGGTGTATGTACCATGGGCTGATGTGAAAAATGTATATTCCTTAGTTTCGGGATGGTGTATTCTGTATATGTCTATTAATCCCATTTGTTCTACGGTCACTTTTAGGTCCTTTGTATCTTTGTTTAGTTTCTGTTTAGAGGATCTGTCCAGTTCTGTCTAAGGGGTATTGAAGTCCCCAGTTAGACCCATCAAGGTGTGTTTCATAAATCTGGGAACATTTAAGCTGGGTGTATAAATATTTAAAATTGAAATGTCTTCTTGTTTTATTGTTCCTTTGACCAACATAAATTGTCCATCTTTGTCTTTCTTAACATTAGTTGCTTCAAATCTGCTTGTAGCTGAGAATAAGACTGCACCCCCTCCTTTCTTCTGATTTCCATTTGCTTGAAATACTGTCTTCCATCTCTTAACCCTGAGTCTTGATTTGTCCTTCAAGGCTAGGTGTGTCTCCTGGAGACAGCTTATGGATGGCTTGTCACCCACCCTCTGCCTCTTCAGTGGTGAATTCAGTACATTGACATTTATTGAGAGAATTGATAAGTGTGGTGGAGTTCTATTCATCTTATTTTGTGAAAGTCCATGCTGTAGTTTTATCCTTTGCGCCCCTCTGGAAGCTGAGTTTTGACCTTTCGCTTCTGGGTGTTTACTTTGCTGGTGGTCCATTGTGGTGGTCAGTGTGAAGAATAGGTCTAACTATTTCCTGTAGAACTGGTCTTATTGTGGCGAACTTCCTCAGTGCTTGCATATCTGCAAAAGATTTGATTTCTCCGTCAATTATGAAGCTTGGTTTAGCAAGATACAGAATTCTGGGCTGAAAATTGTTTTAAGAATGTTGAAAATGGATGACCATGCTCTTCTGGCTTGGAAGGTTTCAGTTGAAAAGTCCTGTAGTCATGTAATGGTTCTGCCTCTGTAGGTCTGTTGGTGCTTAGTTCTGGCTGCTTGCAGAATTTTTTCTTTCATCTTGGCTTTGGATAGGTTCATTACAGGCTCTGTTTGAGATGACCCAGGGTTCGATATCCATCTGAAAAGAGTGTGTTAGAGTTTTTAAAACTTGGGAAGTTTTTATTTATGATAGTCTCCAGTAGGACTTCCATTCCTTTGGGATAATCATCTTCTCCTTCAGGAATCCCTATTATTCATGTTTGGATGCTTCATGGAGTCTCATGGTTCTCTAAAACACCTGTTCTGCCTTTTCTTCTTTTCTGCCTCATTAACTACCTGGGTTACTTGAAAACTTTATCCTCTAGCTCTGAGGTTCTTTCTTCTCCTGTGGTCTAACTTATTTTTGATACTTTCTAGTGCATCTTTACATTCTCTGATTGTCTCCTTCATTTCCTTAAGCTCTACCATATCCTTTCTGTATTCTATATATCTCTCATCTAACTTTTGGTTCTATCTTTCCATTTTCTCATCCACTCCTTTTATTATCTTTATCATCCATATTTTAAATTCCCTTTCTTTCAAGTCCATTAATTCTTTATAGGTGGAGTCTTCTGCAGTAGCTGCCTCTTGGTGCCTTGGGGGAGTTCCTCTGTTTTGGTTGTTCATGTTGCCTGAATTTTTCTGCAGGTTCCTCCTTATGTGTTCTTTCTTCTTGTTCATCTCCTTGTCTTCCTTTTTCCTTTTCACTGCCTCCTTTGTTTCAAACAGAAGTCCTTGCTCTTTATTACTGTATGTTGCAGTATGTCACTGGGACACCAGGTGGTGCTGTGTTTTTTTAGGAGATGAGAGCACAGCCAGCAACCTCTGTGGTCCTTATTCCAAACTTAGTTACCTATGGTGATTGTTTCCCAAGCGTTCCAACCCTACTGGGTTGGGATCTTAAAGCTCACAAGAATCCTTCAGGGGCAGGTATCACAGTGCCCCCTGGCTTCAGTTCCCATGGAGTGCAGGAGTCCCTTAGCCTGTCCCAAGAGTGGAGTTCTAATCCCAGCAGGCTGAATTAAGATGGCCGTGCTTTAGGCCGCTGTTAAGATCTTATGATGACCTTCCCACAATGGCAGGCCTCTGGCCCTGAGACTTTCTCAGTATGGCTGCCTCACCAGCCACCAAATCTATGGCAAATCCACTCCAACTGGCATTCAAATCTGGTTGCTATATACTGTGCAAGTCCACCACTCTTCCAAGCTTTCTGCTTAATACGCAGCTTCCCCCAACAACTGAAAACTCCAGAAAGGCTTCCTTCCTTCCCAGACCTCTGTGGAGGCCAGCCAATCCCAGCCCATTGCACTCTCTTGCCTAATTCATAAGATTTCCACTACTCTGGATTATACACTGTGTCCAGCTCCCCACCTCCTCACTGTGCTCCCTGAGCTATGACTCTGGGTAAGGTCCCTGCTGTAGCTATCGCTGGGTTCCCTCTTTTTCCCCAGTCATTCTAGGAGAGCTCAACTAAACTATCCTTCTAGTCACTGCCCCCCCTTCCCTATTTTTATAGAGGAAATAGAACTTTCACATTTCTTTCTAAATCCACGCTACTTAGATGGACTTTACCCATGGCCTAGCATTCTCAGCAGTTATTAATACTAAAACCCTGAAGTATATGTTGAAAGAGTTCATATTAGTTGCTGTGGCTAAATAAGCTCTATGTATGACCTCAAAACTAAAGGAGTGGTTGGTCACATATGATGCATTTTGAGATCTTCATAAAGGTCTGTTTGTATGCTGCTGTATCTAAATCAAGATTATACATAAGTACCCCAAATAGCATATCTTTCTCCTAGATAACTTCACAGTAGTGGTAAGATTGTTACAATTTTTCCCTCTTGGCATGTAGATGTTCACATGACACATGCCACTGGTATCTTTAAAGGACTTTGTGAGGGAAATGTGTCACTTAAATCTAGTTATCTCTGATGAAAGACAATTTAACTGTTTGAGTGATATTAAAAAAAATGGAAAAATTGGTTGGGAAATAGTTTATTTCTTATTTTCAAATATATATTATTAGAGCTTACCCTCAGCCCTTGAAATAAGTGCATTAGCACAGACCACTAAATATCAGTTAATATTCCTTTTTTGGTTTGAAACTATGTCTCTATCATTCACATGGGACTGAGTCGAGCTGTAACTATCATCTTGAAAAGGTTGTCTTTGAAGGCTTTATGTGTACAGGAATGCATGCACATGTGTGTGCATACACATGCATACACACACATAAATCTAAGTAACTTTCTCACTCTTCTTACCCCACTGGCCCAGAGTGAGATGCCTATGTAATAACAACCGTGACTGTTGCACTTGTTCCCCAGAGCCATTCACAGAGACTATAATACAGAAAAACATTGGAATATAACAAAGAACATTTTTGGTGTTCCCATTATCCTACCAAGGCTTTCCTTTTATATATGATTTTAGTTATGCAGCCACACTCTGCTATTATATTCATAGTTTATCTGTACTTCGGTGCCTTCATAGTTCCCTTCCTTCTATCACTCAGTCTCTGATATCAAAGAGGCAACACCCCCATCCTAGCTCTCTCTGACCCCTCATGCTGCCTTATTTGTCTTCATAGCACGTACCAGTACAGTCATAGCATGTATTTCTATATGTATATACATACGTATGTTTGTATGCATTTACTGATTATCTCACCCCACTAGAAAGTAAGATTTGATACATTCATGATACATCCCCCACACTTAGAAAAGTATATGCCAATGTCATAGACAATTAATAAATACTTGTGAATGATAAATAGACAAATGAATAAACAAATATAAGCCACAGAAGCATTTCCAAAGCTGTGAACCTGGGTTACCCAAGAGCTTATAGTTAGAAGGGGCTATCCCCAGCTTCAAAGGCACATTAAGCATTGTCTATAGGGGAAATAACTGATATGTCTTAATGTTTTTCAATGGTATGTAGATACCGTTGTGATTAATAAAATTCATTTGAACATATTATTGAAGGCTTTTGATCATTACGTATTTTGTCAGTCAATGACTACCAGAAAACAACTTCCATGTGCGGATGTCCTTAGAACACCCCTCTAGGCCTCACCTCCCGACACTGCCACATTTGAGGGCCAAGCCTCACCATGAGTTTTGGTGGGGATAAGCCATATTCACACCATAGCTGGTACTACCCAAACTTGAATAGTGTTTACTTACAAAATATTTATTAAGAATTTAATGGAGAACATTATGGGAGGTATGATAATGACCAGTGTTTAAAAGGTAAAAGTTGCTAATAAGTATAATTAATAATATTTCCAAATAGAAATGTTTTACTAGAGAATTATATTCAAAACATTTCTAGAATTGAAGTTATGCATTTCAGTGAACATATATTTGTTCAAAATGAAAATTCTCCCAGTATGTGATTTTATTGTATGTTGTTATAATTAAGTTAAAAATACATATTGAATACAAACACTTTACATTTATACAGCTTTGCATTATACCATACATTTTCATGTGCATTATTATAACAGACTCCCAATTTCTCGTCTCCAAAGTTAAATTATGACGTCATATTTTAAGGTATTAGTACGTTACTTGACTTTCTCATTAAAAGATTGGGTCTTTAGGGTGGTGCCTGTGGCTCAAAGGAGTAGGGCACTGGCCCCATATGCCAGAGGGGGCAGGTTCAAACCCAGCCCCGGCCAAAAATTGCAAAAAAAAAAAAAGGATTGGGTCTTTAATATCACTATATAATTATGTTTACATGAAGAGTGGAAAAATGACATGGAGTCTCCATATGTTCATTTCAGCCTGAGTGGCTAAATGGCTTGTAACAGTCAATGCATGAAAATGGCCTAGATTGAATAAATTAGCAAAATCACAAAAGGAAACCACTGTAGGAAATAAGTTTTACAGATATAATTGCTGAAATCTCTAGTGAATGTGTCAATCTGTACTAACTAAATAAATTTGTTTACAGACATGTTCTGTATTAGCTTCCACCCTTTCATAGCCCTTTGCCAAACAAAATCCCACTAGAAGTAGGATGTTCACACCCGAGTAGGAGTTTCTTGGATAAATATTTTTACTATATGGAGACCAAAACCACTTTTACAAATTTTAGACTGTGATTGAAATACTATATTTCTTTAGCATTTTTTTCCTCCCATCTTTTCTCCTGGCAGTTACTCATGCATTAGCTTACATTTAGTCACCTCCCACGGCTCTGATGAAGGAGAGATTGGCTGCATGCAAAGAGGCCATTTGGTCCTGAAAGTGGTGGCACTAGCCTACCCAATGTATGCCACCACCAAATGGACTGGAGAGACATAGTTAGGGTCCACTTGCAAAATAGCTGTCCTCCTTTTCTCCTGAAACCTAATTGAAATGATTCATTGAATTAATTTGAGTATAGAGATTATATAGTATGAGGATATATTTCATAGAATGCCTGCTTCCGTTTCATTTGAGTGCTACATGAATAGAATAAAGGTAGAATTCATTTAGCCAGCCCTCAAGAAATCATGGTAAGAGTTATTGTAATATAGGGTGTCCTAAAAGTCACCACTAAAGTCACCATACACAGGGAAGATGAGCAATTGTAGCTAAATGTACCTTTATTTATTTACAAAATATTTATTACAAAATTGTATAAAGAGCTGGCCAACATGTACAGAATATTTTGTAATGAATGTTTTATAAATAAAGGTATATATAGCCACAATTGCCCATTTTCTCTAAGCGATTTTTGGGGGCAACTTTTGGGTCACACTGGATAAGAGCCATGTTCTTTCATAAAGATGACTCTGATCGCAACTTTAACCAACCAGTTTAGAATAAGAATTCCAACTAACTTCTTCATTCTCTGGTCTAAAATTGGTATTGAATTTTTCATAGGACTTCTGAAGATCTATTTTGAATTTGTTGCTGACCAATAAAATATTCTTTTAAAAGTACTTTAAATTGTAATAACTTTTGTTAAAAGTGAAAGTGAAACTAAGAACATTTGTTTTTGATGTGCTAGACCTAAACCTTTTAACTGTTTTTGAAAGACAATTATGACCAGTAAGCAGGTGGCTTGGACAACATTGTGATAACAGTGATCTGGGCCAGTGCAAGATCCTTGTTACTATGACCCCAAAAGCCTACTTTTTAAAATTAGTTAGAATAATACCCAGTAAAATTAGCACTGTCACTACTATATAGGAATCTCATGGTTCCATACCTCATGAGATTTAATATGATAGCTTTGTTGAAATTAATATTTCACATTGAGGAGACACTTTGGTTATTTATGACATTTTGGAGATAAATTTTAGAATGGCTAACATACATTATTGTAAATGGCAAATTCCATTAACACAACTCTGTTACAGAAATATAGGTGTATAATATATGTATGTACAAGGTAAAAGAATATGTTTATAGTGCCTCGAGAATACATTAACTGTAGGGGAAGAGTTGCAGAGGCAAGAAGAGCTGTGCCTTCCATCATCTGTCCCCAATAGTTCAATTTGGAAATAAGTGCCAAGAGAGTATTCCACTTAAATATAAAGAGTTTTTTATCAGGCCCTGAAGCAGTGGTTCAAAAGAATTGGTTCAATGCTTATGTGACATGAGTATTTCTTCTTCTTCTCCTCCTCCTCCTCCCCCTCCCCCCTGCCCTCCCACCCCCACCCCACCCCCGCCGGTCGCCCTTGGTAGATAGTGCAGCTCACAGCATCCTCAAACTCTTTGGTCTCAGCCTCACAAGTAACTGGGACTATAGGTGCCTACCACAACTCCTGGCTATTTTTTTGTTGCAGTTGTCATTGTTCAGCTGGCCCAGGCTAGGTTTGAATCCGCCAGCCTGGGTGTATGTGGCTGGCACCCTACCCACTGAGCCATGGGCACCAAAGTGACATGAGTATTTCTTACCTCAATGTTGATAAATCTTTCTGTGGTAGATAGTCTGGGTTGGTACCTTGGATTTAGTATTTGTTGACTAGCCTGCTGTTATTAGGGAACAAGACAAGTCAAGATGTCTCTCCTCTTGGTCTTGCCTAGAACACTTTTTTGTCCCACTACTTATCCCCTTCCCAACTCAGGTCTCTTCTGTGTTATTCTTCAAGAAGTTTCCTTGACCACCATCATTCACCTCTGCTGCCCTCTTATCTGGCCCATTACACACTATTCTCATTTTGTAGCTCCTGTCGCTTTTGTCATTTCTCATTCAGCATGTATCTTTCCTATCAGCCTGTTCACAGAAGACAAGAACCACATCTGTGATCCTGCTGTATTCACTGCACCTTGTACTCTGCATTTGTTGAATAAATAAATAAAAGCAGGTTCATACAGATATATATACCTTCTGTGTCACTGAGTGGCTTTTTGGCTAAGATGACATAGAAATATACCTTCTCAGGGGGCTACCAATCTCCTGATTGTTCCTGTGTCATATGTCTTGCTATTCATTGTGTTTAAAGAATTCTTAAGAACCTTAATTTATTTACTGCCCCAACAGATTGGTACTAACCATTGGCAAACAGCTACTGCTATCCAAGTTCTTATTCCTGTGTTGTGTTTTTTTAGTATGTCAAAGGCCATTGAAGCAGTATTTTCTTTTTATTTTTGTCTTTATCAATATTGTCTAAGACCTTGAAAATGCAATTGAGGAACATGAGCACAGAACCAAGATTCTAAGAAAAAAAAAATTATATTATCTACTATAAACTTACTATTAATTAGAATTTTCAGTTACAGAGCATTTGAACTTAAAATGTTTAGATTCGACAAAATAATCTGATAGTGCTGTTGTTTTAGATGACTTGGATACTCTTTTTCTGGCAAATATGCAGTTGGCTTTATTGATACTAAGTTTTCCGTCCAGGCTGATAATCAATAAGGAGAAGCCAGAATGCTCCCAGTAGGAACTGAGAATAACTATTTGCTTTGCTTGTTGCTAATGTTGGGTTATCAAGGGTCACTAATTTTTTTTTTTAACAGTTGCTGCTGATGGTTATCTTGTGAACCGGTGAATGTGTGGTCCAAGCCCATTTTTTAGACACTAAGACTATCCCAGCCCCTGCTGTCATGGTGAACACGTTAGCATTTTTCATTGTCCAGAGGAAACTAAGCTACCTGCTAGTCAAATTCATTCATTCATTCATTCATTAGATGATTATTTATTAAACATCTTAACTTATTTGCCATGCTATATACTCTGGATATACACAGATAAATAGAACAGCAAGTTCCCTGCCTTCCACAGGCTATAGGTCAAGTGAAATGAGAATTAATAACTGTTAGAGCTGAGCCCCATCTTCACCCAAGTTGTTATTTAGCTTACTAACTCCTGAAAATCTGGCACTTTTACATAAGTACTTAGATATGTTTGCAGCTTGGAATAATTTCAGACATTTGTATTCTGATTGTTTATAGTATAAAGTAGCTGAATAAAAGTTTAATATTATTGGCATTAAATTATTCAGCATAGTTGTATTAAAGTGTACACATCATGGAAAGAATAATTTACACATAGTGTCTTATAAAATTTCAAAAAACCTTTTTTGAAAAAGGTTTTGAAAAAAACACAAAACCTTCTTTTTCTAAAATACAATGCTAGTATCAGCCACTTAATTATTTTGCTTACTGCCAACATTAAAAATTCTTAACACATCTATCATATAATTTAAAATGACTTGCGCAGTTAGAAATGGTAATTTTTAATAACTAAAAGTAATTGAGAGATTTTTGTATTCAGAATCCCAAAACAACTTGGTAATATCCCAAGAATTCATAAAAGCCCAATGTTAGTATTTTTTAATAAAATAAAAAGAATCCTAGCAGAGAAAATCATGCATAAAAATGACAAGTTCCTCAAGATTTATAGGCTCTGGGTTACCTGTAGTAGAATGAGAGTTACTACTGTTCTTTCTTCCTCACTCTGCTAGCCAGAGGAGACCTCTCATTTAAAGGGCAGGCCTCCCTCCGCTATTCTTAAATCAGGCTCTGCTATCTGACAAACTGCCTTCCATGATTTTCACAGGATATTCATAACAATGGGGAAGTATAAAAAAAGGAAAATGTTTAGTGAAGACTTACATACTATACTGCTGTACATCATATGGTTCAATTTAGATTCTCTGAAATATCAGAGTTAAAGTGAAATTATCAAAAGGGGAAAAGTCACATGCAGTGGTACAAACAAGATGTGCCTATTTGTATTTATGTTTGCTAATGAAATTCAGCCATGATTCCCACTTTGATTTTAAAGGTCTTAGACCACCGTTCAGCTTTATTCATTATAATTAAATCTCTTGCCCACACGCATACACAAGGCCAGCAAAGAAAGGGGGCATATTTTATCTTTTAAAAAGCTATTGCATAGCTTTGATAGGAGCTCCAGAGCCTCAAAGATTTACAGAATGAAAGCAAAACAATATGTCTTTCAGGGCACAGTCATCTCCTTAGGCAAATGCAGGGACCAGTAGAGGATGTGGACTGTGAATCAAATGACCCCACAGAGAGCAGGACTGAATTCGGGCATATGAGGAAAGAAGAATTTGAGATAACTTGGTATAATCTACAATTCTGCTACCAGAGAGAGGGAGAAAAAGTCTAGTTACAAGCACAATGATTTTTTTTTTGTAGAGACAGAGTCTCACTGTACCACCCTCGGTAGAGTGCCGTGGCGTCACACGGCTCACAGCAACCTCTAACTCTTGGGCTTAAGCGATTCTCTTGCCTCAGCCTCCCAAGCAGCTGGGACTACAGGCGCCCGCCACAATGCCCGGCTATTTTTTGTTGCAGTTTGGCCGGGGCTGGGTTTGAACCCGCCACCCTCAGCATATGGGGCCGGCGCCCTACTCACTGAGCCACAGGCACCGCCCCACAATGATTTTTACTATAAAACTTGGGAGTGAGGTGGGGCAGATTGGGAGGCTAATTCAGTTGACTTGTGAAACAGCATTTATATGTGAAATTCAGAAATGTACCTTTCTTCCCAACCTCAGCTCAACTGAGTATTCCAGTAAACCAGACAGTTAGGTTAATTTGGTAAGTAAGGGCTAGTGAAACTCTCTTGCTTTTGGTTTACTCCACTGACTTCCTACCTTTTCCTCCCAGCAAAGATATACCAGTGGCTGTAGAACTCTGCACCCTTTTCATCTCTGTGGGATAGATGAAAGCATTTAGGAACATCCCAGGCTCTTGGTAGCCAGGGAAGGTCCTGTGGTCCACAAATCATGCAAAGTGCTGAAATCTACCCCACACTTAGTTCATTAGGAGTTGATAATTTGGGAGAGGGTGAATGAATGCTTCAAATCTTTCTATTGTCCCTTTTACTGCTGGATTTAGTTCAAATTGGCCAACTCCAAACACATCCAGGCAGGCCACATTATTTGCTGAACCCCAAATCAAACACTGAGCGTAGCCTTAGTAAGACTAACAAAAACACATGGTACATCACCCCCTTAAGGCCCTAAACAAGATCCATTCACTACACAACTTTTCAGCCAGGTTTATCTTAATTATTTTGGTATTTAGTCCATTTATCAAAATTATTATTTTGGGCACCCAAGGAAATTAAGTGATTCTCTAAGGGAGAGCTAATCAGAGCAGAAGAGCCAGAAGTAGAACTAAAGCTCATAATGGCCTGACTTCTAACTGCTCTGCTATACTGTTTGGGACATCGTTAAGTCATCCCTGCCTCTGCTATCATAATCCCTTCACTTTTGTTCTGCTCTCAAGGGCTCATAATCTGGAAAAACCATTTCTTTCCCACATTTGTTTTCCCCATTAAGGCCGGAGGAGCTAAACACATAGCTTTAGGTGAAATCAGAACCTCCATAAAGAGCTCTGAGTGAGTCAGGAACCCTGGGCTCTCCCCCATGTAAGCACAGGGTGGTCATTCACTCTGACAGTTCATCTGCTACATTAAGAATCGGGCTAGAGGATTCATAAAGATACTTTCCAAAAGCCAAAGTTCTATTGTTCTCTGATTTTAGATGTTCACAAAGGGTTTGTTTAAGACCCTTTGTTTAACTTTAGTTTCCAGGTTCCTTTTCCATTATGGTGTTAAATACTATGTGTGGCAAACAGGCTATACTTTTTTAACAGTGGCATCTCAGCATCAGAAGATGCCACCAAGGAAAACAAAGCCTAGCCCACAAAAGGCCTGAAAGTGAGAAATGTGAGAGATGTTGAAATGACCCATAGCTACTCTGCCTCTTCCACGTTCAATCCATTGAATTCCAACATGTGGATTTCCACTGAGAAATACTATTTACTGTGTAATCATGACAGAGCCTGAAAGCATTCCATTTATTGACAAACCATTACTGGGTCTTGTTAATGGTATACTCATCCACTCTACCACTATTCTCAGCCCTCACTGTGGATCCGAATCACCTGGGATGCTTCTAAAATATTCCAAAGCCTAAACTTCTCTGAGACCAACAGACTTGGAATAATTGGAGCCAGAATATCTACTTTTAAAGCTCCCTGGAATGATCTGGATGCACGGTGTTCTACTGCAGATGAAGCTTCCATCACTTGCCTGCTGCTCACCTCCTGCTATTCAGCCCGGTTCCTAACATGCACAGACTGGTGCTGGTCTATGGTTCAGGATTAGGGACCACAGTTCTGTAGTATATACTACTGTTAGTGTGAAAATAAGCACTAGTTAAGAAAGCCTCCAAATTAAAGATGATTTAGATTCAGGGTCCATCTTTGTACTCTGAAGTATTATACTAGGCTGATCTAGTTTAAATTTGAAGTAAAATTTTAGTTTACCCTTTAAGTGATGTTTAGCAGGAATTAGAGTTTGTTAGGTTTTAGAGAATAAGTGTGTCTATGATAATATGAGTGAATTATGGCGGATTGTAGGTGTGGGGGGTGTTTGTTTTGTTTGATATAAGACAATGTAGAAAAGAATATGAGCACTGGAGTTTAAGTCCTAAATCTACCCCTCACTAATCATATCACTTTATTTATTTATTCTTTTGAGACAGAGTCTCACTTTGTTGCCCTCAGTAGAGTGCTATGGCATCATAACTCACAGCAACCTCAAACTCCTGAGCTCAAGCTATTCTCTTGCCTCAGCCTCCCAAGTACCTGAGACTACAGGTGCCCACCACAACACCCAGCTGTATTTTAGAGACAGGGGTCTCAGACTTGCTCAGGCTGGTTTCAAACTCCTGAGCTCAAGAGATCTGCCCACCTCAGCCTCCCAGAGTGCTAGGATTACAGGCGTGAGCCACCGCACCCGTATGCTAAGTAAAGTCATGTTACTTTAAAAGGAAAAGACCTTTTTTACTAGTTGTGGCAAGGCTCAAGTTAGATACAGACATGAAATTATTTCATAAACTATAAAACCATGTATCTCAGCATTTTTTAATCTTGCCTCTCCCTACTTTGAGAAATATACAAATCTCATGCTTTTCTAAAATGTTAGTTGAAATTAAATGTTGTGATTAAAAACAAACAGAAAGGCTGCTTTGTTTTCTCCCTCCTTGTCCCCACCCAGAATGACCTCTCAATCCATTTTATTTATGGTAGTTATAATGTTAAATGTTAAATCAGAAGCTTGGTGAAAGCAGGCACCATCTTATTTATCTTTGGGTCCTTTGTACTACCAAGCATGCCATGGTTTACACAGATTAAGAACTTAGTAAAGATTTGCTAAAATCAAATTAAGCAAATTTATAGGAATTCAGACAATAGAACCAAAATTCTCTTACAGAGGCCTTTGAGAAAGGAACTATTTATAAGGGAATTTGGAACTGATGCAATGAAATTCTTACACTATTTTATTTAAAATTTGAGAAAGCAGAAAGGAATCAGGAAAGGTAATAGTAGGGATAAAATGTGAAGTCTAAACTGGAGTAGGGATGGTTTGTATCTATAGTTAACACTTTATTGATTAGATTACTATATTAATGGCATAAAAACAATATAGTATTTAACTTAGAAATACAGGATAAGTTTGGCAGTTCATTTATCTTTTGCTTTTTAATATTAGCTTATATCCCTTAAAAGTACCCACTGATGATGATCCATAAAGAAACAGAAGTAAACCAATCTGGGACTTTCATGTTTGTTTTATGTTTGCAGATAAGCTAAATAAATAAATAAAAATTCATAGTTACTTTTTAAAGTACACATTTATGAATTAATTTATCTGCTAATGCCCACTACAGTAGATAGAATCTGTATTGCTTACCTAGGTAGACTGACATGATGATATAGGTCAAAATTTAGAGCTGAATGAATAAATGAATGTCAAAAATTGGGTCCTTCGCCAGGTGTGCTGTTTCATGCCTATAATCCTAGCACTTTGGGAAGCCAAGGCAGGAGAATTATTTGAGGCCAGGAGATTGAGGACCAGCCTGAGCAATAGCTGAGACTTCATCTCTACAAAAAATAGAACAATTTAGATAGGCGTGGTGGTGTATGCCTGTAGTCCCCACTGTTGCACTCCAACCTGGTCAACAAATTGAGACCCTTCACCACTCCCAAAAGATTGGGGTCCTTAATTTTAAACCCCTCCCAAACAGGAGCTATAATAAGACCTTAAAAACATTAAGTATTATCTTTGCTGCTAACTTTGAGAGATGCTAAACTGGCTGAGCTTTTCAAGAGATTTATGGAGAGACAGCTGGTTGTTGAGAACAGAACTTTATTACAACTTTTCATGAGAATGTAGCTGCCGGAAGGCCCTCACACCAAGTGATGTTTAAATTTAGTTTCAACATTTGCAATACAAGTAGAGAGAAATTCACAGTTGACATAAAGATGAGTTGTCTTCATTCATCTTCCTGTAAAGTTGCTTACCCTAGAAAGGATGCCAAATTTGTGATGTTCCCATAATTGCCTCACATAGACAACATACATCCTTTGTACATCAAAAGGAAAAAGCTGTGACTCAGGGTGGAAGACCCAGGGGGTTGGTTTGGTTTGCTGAGATTGCTCTTCGCTAATTACACATGCTTGTTTGTTCTTTATTTTAGAATACAAAGAACTCACTACAGAAATCTGGGTCATGTCTAAATTTTGGTTTTCTTGAGGATCTATGTTGTTCATTTTATATAAGCTTGTAATCTTTTTTAAATGTTTGCAAAGAATAGTGATAAAACATCTGTAAAGGTGAACTGATCTTTGAAAAGTCACCTTTTCAGTACTAATGAGTACTATTCATATTGCCCATCATAGAAAGGCTGGACCTGATTATTTCTCTGGTGAGCTCACCCAAGACTCAGTCTCTCTCTGAGCCAAAACCTACTTTTTCAAGCAAGGCTCACTTGAACCATTTACCTTTAGGAGGAATGCATCTCTTCTCTGCTCCCAGGTCCAATTATCTCCATGTAAAACCATTCCTCTGCTTTAATTGTTACATTAAAGGTTGTAACTGTGGTTGTAAAATTTAAATATCATGGTCAAGAAGCTGAGAGTAATACTTTGGCCTAAGCCTCTCTGAGGCGCCCATGGTTGTAGGGGCTGTTTCACAGCCTAAGGCTTCCCTGCCTGTGGTTGTGGCAAGACACACTATCCATTCGTACAAGTTGTCTGTGGCTCTCTGAGGAACTCATTTAACACTGCTCTCCAATCCATGATTCTAGGAGATGTAGAGTGGGAACTTTCTAGTCCTTGTTAGAATGTTTGTTTTGATCCAGAAGAATTCTACAACATGAAAACTCCCAGAGTAAAGAAGGAGCTCACAGAGAAAGTGCTGAGGAATGAAGCTTGGAATGTCCCACTGTTTTCTCATCCTCGTTCCACTGAGCCAGAGTGAACTGGGTAATGGCATAACCAGCTGATGAAATTTCAGCCAGAGCTCCCAAGCCTGACAACCACAATAAATTCTCTGTAAGCAAGATATTTAGAGAGAGGGTTTTCAAGTTCATCGAAATCTATAATTAACAGAAGGTTATCCAGGAAACCATATTTGCTTCACCTCATGTTGATGCAAGTTTCTAAAAAGGTTGGACCTACTGCCTGTTTTAGCGTAATTACAAATGCAGTTGAATCAGTTTTTGAGATTAAGACTTTTCACCACCTCCATAGTATTATCTTCATGATAAAAGGTTTTTCTATATTTCTTATAGTATGGGGTGTTCAAAGTAAAGTTACTGGGCTGAAAGTATACAGACTCCAGAACAGCTCCAGAGTCATTGGCTAACAGGGGGAAAAATCCCTAATAAGAGATGATTTTATCATTTTCTTCATTTTTCTGAAAACAGAGTATAGAAAAATTCCATCTAATTGAGAGTAATTATCTGAATGTGAGTACTACTAGATGAATTAATGAGCCAGTCAAAGGAGAATTTTATTCCTGAGTCCTAAATTTTAGTTCTGCTGTACTCTGTCTGGGTCTTAAATTGATTTTCAGGGCAAGTTATAGAGGCTCTGTGCCAACCAGTTCTTCTAACTCTGAAATGTAAAATATATCTCTTGGAATGAAAAGCATTTAATGTTGCTTTCTTTACTGGAATGTATTGCACTATTACAATTAGAATTCATTTTCCCATTTTCTTTTAAGGGAATTTTTTGTCCCACTGTGCACATCCATATGTGTAACTGTCTGTACATGCATAAAAATTATGTAAGATTTGCATTTAGTATCTATAATGTACAGAACTCTTTTGAGATTATCATATTTTAGGGGGGAATCTATTAATGTCTGTTCCCATAGCTTTTCACTCAGACTATAAATTAGGCCTGGGAAGGCTATAATGAGTCAGTAATTTATAGACTATTAAGATACTTAGAAGTGATTCTTGAGCATGTTAAATAGAGAACACATGTTTATAAAAGACAACAGATTCAACACATCTCCTTGACCTAACCAAGCCAAATCAATTAACACAATGGAGTGTCTTCTTTTGCATATCTCTCACTTCCCAAAAATAGAAACACTAACCACTTGTTAACCACACTGACTTTTTTAATAGAATGGTTGCTATAGCTTTGCCACCAAAAATGTTCAGATTAAGCATTCTAGTCTATTGTAGCCTGTCTAAAAACAGGAAGAAAGCTCTGCTTGCTTTTTGCCTCCTTTCCTTGTTTGACTTGGTGTGATAATTCATTGCAGATTTCTTTTTCCTTGACAGAGCGCCTACCGCAGAAATGGGATGGCTTTTCTGGCCTGCTGATGTGACTCTGCCTGTGCCTGGAACAATAGGAAAGGCAAGATTATATGAAGGTGATTTCTTCTCCCCTCCTTGAACAAAATAAAATACAAGTTTGCTTTTTCTGTATCCTAGGGAGTGGGCTGATTTGTTGTGATTATCATCTTTGACTGGCTGACTCCTGCTCTTTTCCAGCCCTCTCAATGATTAGTCTTGTTTACTAGATGGGCCAGTTAGCTAATTAATGGCAGGATGTTTGGGACAGTGTGTAGATGGACAAAAATGTAGATCACACAATTTTGAAATTTTAAATAAGAGTAGATTTACTGGCGTCGGCTCACATATTTTAAAAGCAGTGCCCTCCCCCGCCACATGCCAGTGTTCAGTCCATGTTTTATTTGGCACATTTTATAATCCAGGTTTGGGATAAAGGAAACAGGAAGTTTTCTCCTTCCATTATACCATCTTCACTTGCCAACATTTGTTGACTGCATCTACATGTATTTTAGAAACTGTTCATTTTATAGATTTACACTAATTGAAGATCTAACCAACCTAATGAACTACCTGTCCTATCTTCTCTTCACCCCACTTAGTCATTGTCAATGCCTTCTTTCCCACTTTCCTGCCATCTGCCTATGTCGTGTGTTTTCTTCACAAAGAACCTCTTCCTCCGTCTTCGTTTGCCACCTTTTCCTGTTCCTTCAATCCCGGGCTCACCCCTCCTGCACATGTCATCTCTATTTAGAAGCAAAGTAATCAGTAGCCAGGAAGTAGAGCCATTTGCTTCTTCCCTTCAAAGCACTACCACACCTAGCTTGGAAATGTGGGCTGGGTAATGTCGTGCTGGTAAGTGGAGAGCTGCCCTTCTGGCCTCTTACCTTCTGCAGTAAATGAGGAACTGTAATTCCTGCAAACAAACCAAAATACAGCAGATGTACTTGTGCAGTTCCTGACTGAACTTGAGTTACAGAAAAAGAAGTTAGGAAGTTATTTCTTTAATTCTGTGGGAGTTTTGTATAATTTTACTTTTATCGTGGTTTATATACACACATAAAATAAATTTTGTAAACAATTAACACAAAAATGAGAAATATGGAAGATTATTTTTCTTGCGACCAAATCTTTGTATTACCAAATATGATAATGCTATGTTATTCACATTTGTTGATGATCAAAAATGATAGTTACCTGTTCTATGGTAATCCTTTGAGAAGAAAATTGCATGTCAAAAACAAACAATAAAGGGCGAGGCAAGATGGCTCACACCTGTAATCCTAGCACTCTGAGAAGCCAAGGTGGGGGGAGGGGGAGTTGGTGTGGTGACTGCCTGAGCTCACAGGTTCAAGACCAGCCTGAGCCAGAGCAAAATCATATCTCTAAAAAATAGCCAGGTGTTGTGGTGGGCACCTGTACTCCCAGCTACTCAGCAGGCTGAGGCAACAGAATGGCTTCAGCCCAAGAGTTTGAGGTTGCTGTGAGCTATGAGGCCATGGCACTCTACCTCAAGGGCAACAAAGTAAAACTCTGTCTAAAAAACACACACACACAATTTAAAAAGGGCAGATATATAATAATGAAAAATTGCCAAAGGGTTTTAACATGCCATCTATGCATGTTAGAATATATGATTAAACTTTTCTTTTATCATCATTCTTATTTTCCTTGGCATCCCTAATCATAGAAAATTATAAGCCTGCAATAAACATCCTAACTTTCAAAATAATAGCATTTATTGTATTTGGTTTTGATCTGCTAGACTTACAGATGGTATAAAATTTTCAAGGGCTAATTTTTCATTTATTTATTTATTTTTGAGACAAAGTCTCACTTTGTCACCCTTGGTAGAGTGCTGTGGCATCACAGCTCACAGCAACCTCCAAGCTCTTGGGCTTAAGCGATTCTCTTGCCTCAGCCTCCTGAGTAGCTGGGACTACAGGCGCCCAGCACAACACCCAGCTATTTTTTTTGTTGTTGTTGCAGTTTGGCCAGGGCCGGGTTTGATCCTGCCGCCCTCAGTATATGGGGCCAGCACCCTACTCACTGAGCCACAGGCACTGCCCCATGGCTAATTAACCCCATGGGCTAATTTTTCACATCAAAATTCTTTCTCTGCCACACTATACATTTTAAAGTATGCACAAGACAGAAAATAGGGTTATTTTTTTCCCTTCATTTTATTCTACCGGATCTCATTATAGTCCCAAAGAAGGAAGACTTAATGTACATTTCTCTCAGAAATCTGACAAGTCTGTGTTTTTGTTGGTCTGGCATATGTTTGTCTACTTTTAACAGTCTGACAGGTAATTATTTATAAAATCTAGCTTTTCCCAGTAAGTTCATATAATAACCTTTCACTTTTCATCATAAGCCAGAGAGCTGAATTTAGAATAAAACAAGGACATTTATGTCTGTCCTGAACCAGCCTAGATGTCCCCATAATTGCTTGGTATTAACATTTTTAATTCTTTTTTTTCCTTTTCTACAATTAGGTTTTTTCTGTGACTCTTTCCACAACACTAAATTTGAAGTGAAATAAATTTTCCTTAAGCAGTAAATATAGAAAAAAAGAAGAGAAATTTATAGGAGAAAAGTTTCGAAAAATATGACTTCAGTAAATAGTTCTCTCAAAATTAAAGTGTTATATAAAATCATAATGTTAGAGCACAAGATCGTCTTAGAAATTATTGAAAACAACCACTCATTTTTTCCCAGGATCACTCAATAATGGTAGTTACAGAACAGAGGTAAGAATTCCTGGTACCTAATTTTCAGCACCACGCTAGGTTTGCGTAAGAATATTACCAAGACACAATGGAGTTTTGTGGCATATTTATTCTTGACAATAATGTAAATTTATTTTTTAATGTTGCTAATTACAGACATCCTAAAGCATAATATATTAAAATCTTCTTCAGAAGTCCTGTGGTATTAATTAAACAATCTGTGTTCTCTTACATTAGGCTCCACTCTAAACCAAATGGGAATGTACGAAACTAGTTTTCTATATTTTGTGCCTTGTTTTTTAGATACTGAATTTGAAAATGAATAAACCAACAAATAAATAGCCCCTCTTGGGAACTTGATACTTTCCCATAGATTTAAGGGGGCAGATTTAGGAGTAAACAGAACAGAATTGTTTCTCCCTTCACTTACCTTTGAAAGTGTGACTTTCTTAGCCGGGCGTTGTGGCGGGCGCCTGTAGTCCCAGCAACTCGGGAGGCTGAGGCAAGAGAATCCCCTAAGCCCAGGAGTTGGAGGTTGCTGTGAGCTGTGTGACGCCATGCCACTCTACCGAGGGCCATAAAGTGAGACTCTGTCTCTACAAAAAAAAAAAAAAAAAGAAAGTGTGACTTTCTAAACATGGTATTTTTAAAAAGTCATTAGACTTCCTGCCTTCACAGATTATAATAGTTGTGATTGAAAAATGATGTTCCAATTTTAGAACCAAGAGTTTTTATTTGAAAACCATCAGAAGCACAAATATTTTTTAAATTGTGTATATAATTCCAGTATCTGGGGAGAACCCTTCATTTACTACTATTTGTTGTTTTTATTAAAATAATAAACAACCTATGTTTAGTGCTTTTACCATATAGAAGACAAACATATCTGCTGATTCCTGGTCTGAAAGAAAACAAGTTTACTTGTCTAGAAATTATTAAGTTTAATTTTATGATTTTTTTTAATATAGTTCCCAAATCAGGCACTACTTTCCAGTTCATATAATCCCTTGTGTAAAACTGAATCACTACAGAGAATATACTCTCTTCTCTGTCCTCCTGGAATTTGGATGGAACCTTCCCAAGCTGCATTTAAAATTCTACCATCAACCATGTATACATCTCATAAAATATTTTACAGTTTCCTGTATGTTCTGGCTGGACATTTCATAGTACATAAACACTTCTGCAAATAATCTAAGGGTATCAAGTTGAGTATGTCATAGTAGTGGGTCCCATATAAAGCAATGTATTTTCTTAATTTTATCTTCATATTTGAAATCCAAGATGAAACTTTTTCTGCTGTTGTCTTGTGGTGGTGCAGTTGGCTTGAGAGCAGTTTCAGTGGAGTTGTATTCATTAAGGGAAGGCTTTCTGCAGAGGGCAGCAAGCCAAGCTTAAACAACAAAACTATGCCTGCAGGAATTGGATGTGAATGTGATGGTTAAATAAGGGCCAGATGCCTTTGAAAACTCAAATATTAAAAAGTTACATCTCTTAAAGTTAGTCTCAAGTGCTGTATGTAGGATAGTGATACCATGATTCTTAAAAAGAAAGACTTGTATTTGTTTACTAGAACAAAATATTAAGTATTCAAGCTGTCATAAGCTATGGAAATTCTGGCAATTAAAGCATATTTTAAAACATCCAATTCTTACAAAGTCACAAGAACCCCACATACAGTATTTCATTGTTGAGAACCACTGTAATTCTGAATAGAGCATTATATTCATGATCCCTTTTCTATTCATTACCACCCAATATTCACTATTCTCATTTTTTTCAAAGGAAAGTAAAAATAGAAAAAGATGGAGGAAAAAACGAGAATCAAAGGATCAAAATATATAGTTTTACTTATACCAGATAACATTCTACTTGCTATGAAAAATTATGATATATTGTGTCAGCATTTTAATTAGTTTGGCATTATTATAGCATGCTGTGTGCTGAGCACTTTGTGTGAGTTATCTCATTTAATGCTCAGAAGCCCACTACCTGATCTGTGCTGTTATTCTTCCTGTCCCCATGGGCAGGAGAGAAAACCAAGTAGCAGCAGGTCTATGTGCCTTCTGTGGCGTTACCCAAGATGGAGTTGGCATTTGTACCCAGCACTGTGATCTCATGCTGTTTTCACCACTGTTAACACAGCATGGATTATACTAAAGATTTCTGATAACATATTAAAGAGAACTTCTGCCTGACCTTGAATCTGAAAGCACTTCTCAATACCAAAAACCTTGCTTACAAGAAAATTTCATTTCAACTTAACATTTCTTTTCTGATGCCAAGTAGTATGTATATAATAGAATATCATATAATGTACAATAGAATATAATTACATAGAATTATGCCAGGTTTTCAATAATATCTTAAATTTTAAGATAAATACATGTGATCAATGAACATACTGAGTCCCTATACAAATTATGAGAAAAACCTACTAAAGATCAGTGTGTACAAAGCCTGTCATTTCTGAAGACCAGAATTCCCCCAGAAGACTCTAATTATATAGATTACTATTTGATGCTTTCATACAAGGCATTTATCCTTATAAATAATCCCCATCTTGTTTACATGTGTTTGCAGTGACAGATACAGAGGTATATATGATATTGCTCTACAACTTGATACAAATGACCCTTTTAAGCATTTGATCATTGATTATGATATAACAGTTACCATTTTTTTCCCAGCCCAGCATGTTTATGTGCATGATTGGGGAAAGTACCATAGAGAGAAAAACAGGAAAGTAGAAAGAAAGCTACTGAGTACAACTTGAATTAAAAATGATAATTTTCCATTCTAGTCAGTACTTAGGCTTTAATTCAACCCTAGGTCTGTTGTGTCTCAGGACAAGCCCCCTTCTGATTTAGACCCAGTGCATGACCTGCGGTACTGCGACTTTCCTTTCTGGATGGTTTTAATTGCTTCTTCCAACCACTTCTCTTGAGAGAAGTTAGTTCACCTGTGAGTACCCTGGCTATTTCTCACCCCTCCCTGACCTACATGTGCCTGTCAGTCAACAGTCCGACTCCAAGCAGCAGGAACTACTGCAGCTGGCGGGTTGGCTCCCACCTAGATTAAAGAAAACATGTTTTTGGCGGCACCACTCAAGAGGGTAAGGCGCCAGCCATATATATCCACAGAGGCGGGCGGGTTCGAATCTGGCCCGGGCCAGCTAAAGCAACAATGAGAACTGCAACAGAAAAATAGCCGGGCGTTGTGGCGGGCGCCTGTAGTCCCAGCTACTCGGGAGGCTGAGGCAAGAGAATCGCTTAAGCCCAAGAGTTGGAGGTTGCTGTGAGCTGTGATGTCACGGCACTCTACCCAGGGCATTAGCTTGAGACTCTGTCTCGAAAAAATAAATAAATAAATAAAGGAAGGAAACACGTTTTGTCCAAATAGGTGCTACTCTTACATATTTACTTAATGTGCCGCTGTGATTTGTAAACCACAGATTAACCTAAAAGTGGTATTGAAATCCTCTTCACTTTTTCACATTATACACATTTTTAATACACGAGATAACAAAAGCCCAGTTATAGAATGCATGTATCAATGAATATCTGTTAATATCTGATTTTCAAGCTTCCAAAGAAGAGGTGACAGTTGCTTTCTGCACTCTTACATGGTAACTGCCCTTGTTTCCTCAGTTCTTCGATGGTGAGCAGCTTGTACTGTCTGAAGGTTTCAGGCTTCTTTTAACATAGATTTAAGGATATTTTTTTCCCTTTGACATAAAGTATCACTGAACTTTTTTAAAATGTCTTATTTGGAAAAATTAATGATATTTTTACTATTAGGAAATTTTGCTTTTCCTGACATTTTATTGCTTTGCATATTTGAAATACTAATCCCAGACAGTAAATATTATGTGATTATTGTTTTCATATGGATAGGCTACTTCCTCCTGCTTTTTCTAACCCCCATTCCCAGCTAACGATATTATTAATACTAAATTGTGCCATTCAGCTTTCCCAGAAACACATACAATGAATGTTTAAAGAGGGGCAGGTTTGAGAGAGGAGGGGTAGTAGTAGTAGTTAAAAATAAATTGAGGTGTATGGTTTTCTTCCAGTGGAATCTCAATATTTTCTTGTTCAGTTGAAATGAAGATTATATTTATTCTGTAAATCATTTTTATAAACTGTCATAACCAGTTATCACATTAATGGTGTCTCTGTATATCATGATTGTGGAAGGAAGATAAATGGATTTCAACAAAGTATATAGATGTTAGCTGAGTGCACTATTAGTATTCAGTGTTTAAAAGCACTACCTTTATTTATTTATTTATTTATTTAGACAGAGTCTCACTTTGTTGCCCCCAGTAGAGTGCCGTAGCACAGCTCTTAGCAACTTTAAACTCTTGGGCTCAAGTGATTCTCTTGTCTCTGCCTCCCAGAGTGCTAGGATTATAGGCATGAGCCACAACGCCCAGCTAAAAGTACCAGCTTTACATGGCTCCCGCTCCTTCAAGTCTTACATCAAATGTCACTTTCTCAGTTAAAACCTTTTCTGACCACCCTTTTAAATACTGAGATCCCAGCCCCTGCCCTAGCATACCATGTCCCCTTCCCTGCCTTCTCTTTTCATTCTCACACTTAACCATCTTCTAACATACCATTTCATAAACATTTATTTTATTTTGTTTTTGTCTCCTCCCTTAGAATGTACTCTGCTATTAAGGATTATGTTGTATTTTGTCCACTGCTTAGAAAAGTGCCTTACTCATAGTACATGTTCACTCACTATTTACTAAATGAATAAATAACTGATCAGTACTTAATTCTACAAATTAAGTTCTTGAAACATTATGTCCATATTATCACACCCCCTGGTTCTTCTCCAGCCTTTAACTGTGCCTTCTCACTCTGTCCTGGATTGTCATCTCACTGCATACTTCAACATTAAGGTCTCCTGGACTTTCCAAAGCCCTCTGAACTTCTTCAACTGTTTTTCAATATAATTTCTTAAAAAGTGTTTTGACATATTAACACTTTCTGAATCACAATGCATCTTCAACAGAACAAGAAATCTGGCTTACACACAAATTTAGTTATTATATAGTTGGATTTTCAATATTATTATGTAAAAACTTTATTTTTAGATAGCTGTTTTCACTACTTATTCAAAGTTTCTATCACAACTCCAGGTTAACAGATTTTTATAACTTAATGCATTTGTTCATCATGTCATGTTATAAAAATGTTTTAGACAAGGCACATAAAACATTTTTTTAGTTTAATCTCATACAGTTTACATATAGTGATAAAACCTTTTCAGATGTACAGTATAATTCAATGACTTTTAACAAATGCACACAATTCTTATAATCACTATCACAATGAAAATACAAAAAAACCACAAAATTTCTCATATATTCCTCGTAATTGATCCCCCACCTCATCACTAAGCCCTGGCAACCACTGACCTGATTTCTGTCTGTATAGTTTTGCCTTTTCCAGATGGCATATCAAATTGAATAATTTCATATTAAGTTAAATTTCAAGTTTTTCATATATATGTCTTCTTAGCATATTTCTATTGAGATTCATCCATCTTGTTTTGTGTAGTTCATTATCTTAGCACTCTGGGAGGCCAAGGCAGGAGGATCCCTTGAATTCAGAAGTTCAAAACCATCCTTAGCAATAGCAAGATCCCATCTCTACTAAAAATAGAAAAATTAGCCAGGCAATGTGGCAGGTGCCTGTAGTCCTAGTTAATTCAGGAGACTGAGCCAGGAGGACTTCTTGAGCCCAGCAGTTTGAGGCTGCTGTGAGCTAGGCTGATGCCACAAGCATTCCAGCCTGGGCAACAGAATTAGACTGAATCTTAAAAAAAGGAAAAAAGAAAAAGAATAAATTTGCTATGAATATAAATAGACAGATCTTTGTGTGGATTCGTATGTTCATTTTTATTGGGTAAATACCTAGGAGTGAGATTAAATAAGGAACTGCCAAAGTGTTTTCCAAAGTAGCTACATGGTTTGGCACTTTTACCAGAAAGAAATACAAGATTTCTAGTTACTCCATATCTTCACCAGTATCAGGTATGTGACTTGTTTGTTATAATTTTAGTCATTCTAATAGGTGCATATCTTGCTGTGGTTTTACCTTGCATTTCCCTGATGGCTAATGATATTAAACAATTTTCCATGTGCTCATTTGCCATCTGCATCTTTTCTTTGTTGAAGTATTTGTTCAAAGCTTTTGTCTACTTTTAAAAATTGGTTGCTTTTCTTATTACAACATAGGAGCTCTTTACATATTTTACATTCAGATCCATTATCAGAAATATGTTTATATGTTTCCCAAATCTTTTTTCTGAGTCTGGGGCTTGTTTTTTTGTTTCTTTGTTTGTTTTTTGTTTTTTTGTTTTGTTTTTAGTGGAAACTAGGTCTCACTATGTTAAGGCTGATCTTGAACTTGACCTCAGGCAATCCTGCCTTGGCATCCTATCTTTTCTTAAAGTATCTTTGGAAAAGCTGAAATTTTTAATTTTGAAGATGTCCAAGTTATCAATTTTGTTCTTTTATGGCTCTATTTTTTCTGTCTTATCTAAGAAATCTTTATCTAAACCAAGCTCATAGAGGTCTTCTACTGTGTTTTCTTTTTGATATTTAAACTTTTAACTTTTTTTTTTTTTTTTTTTTTTAGATAGATCACTCAGTTGCCCTGGGTTGAAGTGCCATGACATCATAGCTTACAGCAACCTCAAACTCTTGGGCTTAAGCGATTCTCTTGCCTCAGCCTCCCACGTAGCTGGGACTACAGGCACCTGCCACAACACCCAGCTACATATATGTATGTATTTTTATGTTTTTAGACATGGAATCTTGCTTTTGCTCAGGCTGAGCTCAGGCAGTCCACCTACCTAGGCCTCCCAGCGTAACTTTTGTTTTTTGGTTATTTATTTATATTTTATTTATTTATTTATTTCATACATACATGGTACAAGACAAGGGTTGAGGATTTTTTTTTTTTTGCATACGGATAACTGATTGTTTCACCACCATTTCCTTCATTGAATTAACTTGGCACTGTTGTCCAAAATTAATTGACTTGTAAGTACATGTCTTCTTTAGATTCTGTTTTCTTCCACTGATCTATGTCTTATCCTTATGCCAATATTTCACTGTCTTGATTACTTTGACCTTACATTAAGTCATGAAATCAGTTCTTACAAGTCTCTCAGCTTTTCTTTTTCAAAATTGCTTTATATATTCTAGATTCTTTATTTTTCCATATTTCTACACAACACTTTCTGAGATTTTGATTGATTGCTTTGAATCTATAATTCAATATGGAAAAAATTAACACTTAGCTACATTAACCCTTCTAATCACTGAATATAGTATAGCTGTCCATTTGTTTAGGTATTTTCTAATTTTTATCATCAGTGTTTGATAGTTTGTAGTGTTTTATAGTCAGTGTTATATAAATCTAATACATGTTTTGTTAGGTTCACACATGGCTATTTCATGGCTGATGCTAAAAGATTTTTTTTTTTTTTTTTTTTTGAGATTCTCACTATGTCACCCTCGGTAGAATGCCATAGCGTCACAGCTCACAGCAACTTCAAACTCTTGGGCTTAAGCGATTCTCTTGCCTCAGCCTCCCCAAGTAGCTGGGACTACAGGCACCTGCCACAACACCCAGCTATTTTTTTATTGTAGTTGTCATTATTGTTTAGCCCACCCAGTCTGGGTGCGAACCCGCCAGCCCCCGTGTATGTGGCCTGCTAATATTTTGTTAAATATTTTTGCATCTGTGCTCAGGAAATATATTGATCTAGAGTTATCTTTGTAATGTCTTTTTTTGTTTGTTTGTTTGAAACAGAATCTCACTTTGTCACCCTTGGTAGAGTGCCCTGGTGTCACACTTCACAACAACCTCAAACTCTTGGGCTCAAGCAATTCTCTTACTTCAGCCTCTGGAGAAGCTGGGACTATAGGAGCCCACCACAATGACTGGCTATTTTTAGAGACAGGGGTCTCACTCTTGCTCAGGCTGGTCTCAAACCTGTGAGCTCCAGCAATCCACCCGCCTTAGCCTCCCCTAGTGCTGGGATTACAGGCGTGAGCCACCATGCCTGGCTTGTAATGTCTTTTTTCTATTTTTCATGTCAGGTAATATTAGCCCCTAAAATGAATTTGGACTTACTCTTTCCTGTTTTATGTTCTGTAAGAGTTTCTATAGAATTAGTTTTTGGTTATTGTTTTTCCTTAAAAGTTCGGTAGAATCCATTCATGAATCTGTCAGGGGCTGAAGTTGTCTTTGTAGGAAAGTTTTTAGCTATGAATAACATTAGTTAGGAGGCTATTTGGATTGTATGTTCTTCTTGACAGCACTTCGGTAGTTTATGTCTTTAAAATTATTTGTCCTTCATCTAAGTTAACAAATTTATTGACATAATGTTGTTTATGAAATTCCCTTATACACATACATTAAATGTTTGTGAGATCTGCAATGATACTCCTCTTTTCAATTCCTGATTAGCAATTTGTTTCTTTATTTTTTACCCAATCAGTCTAGATAAAGTTTTTCAAGAATCAACCTTTGGTTTCATTAATTTTTCTTTTTTGTTTTTACTGTTTTCATTTACAAAAATCTTTGTTTTATTATTTTCTTCCTTCTGCTTGCCTTTGATTTATTTCACTCTACTTTTTTCTTTGATTTGAGACCTTTTTTATAGCTATTTTAAAGCTATCACTTTCCCTCTAAACACTGCTTTAGCTATATTCCACAAAGTTCAATGTATTTTGCTTGTCTTTTCATTCAATTCAAAATACTTTCTAATTTTCTTTCCAATTTTCTTTTTTACCAGTGGCTTACTTAGAAATGTGTTTATTAGTTTTCAAATATTTGCAAATATATCTTAGATATGTTCTGGTTATGAAATATTAGTTTAATTTTATAATAGAGAGCATACTTTGTACCACATAGGATTATAAGTTTGGCATGTTTGTGCTTGTTTATGGCCCAGAATATATGTGTGTGTCCTCTTGAAAACGTGTATTCTGCTCTTGTATGTGGCATTCTTAAATGTCAATTAGGTCAAGTTGGTTGATAATACTGTTCAACTCTTCTACAAACTTTATAGTAATTTTTTCCAGTCAATTACTGAGAAAGGAGGGTTAAAGTCTTCAGCTAAAATTGTGGCTGTATTTCTCTTGTAATTGTTACCTGTTTTTGCTTAGTATGTTTTAGAGTTCTGTTCTTTGTTGTATTATTTAGAAATGGCATCTCTTTTTGATCATGTGTCTCCTTCAATACTATGTAATTTCTCTCTTTATCCCTGGCATTATGTCATGTTCTGAAGCCTGGTTGATCTAGTATTAATAAATCTACTCTTCATTTTGATTAGTATTTGTATTGTGTATGTTTTTCACCCTTTATATTTGGCTTACATATTTTCAAATATTCAAAGTGTCATTGTCATTGATTAATTTGAGTTCTCTGGAAAAATAAAAGCTAACAATCCCATAGATCATTGGGCAAGAGACATGAATAGAACCATCTCTAGGGAAGACAGACAACTGGTTAACAAACATGAAAAAATGCTGATCATCCCTAATCACAGAAGTGCAAATCAAAACACCCTGAGGTATCACCTAACCCCAGTAAGATTAGCCCATATCACAAAGTCCCAAAGCTGCAAATGCTGGCGGCAGCTGTGGAGAGAGAGGAACACTCTTACATTGTTGGTAGGACTGCAACTAATACAGCCTCTTTGGAAAGAAGTATGGAGAATCCTCAAAGATCTCAGATCTCGCATTTGATCCTGCAGTCCCACTATTAGGCATCTACCCAGAAGAAAAAGAAATCATTTTATCGTAAGGACATTTGCACCAAATTGTTTATTGCAGCTCAAATTACAATTGCCAGGAGTGGAAACAACCTAAATGCCCATCAACTAAAGACTGGATTAATAAACTGTGGTACATGCACACCATGGAATACTATTCAGCAATAAAAAAAAGATGGTGGCTTCACATCTTTTGTAACATCCTGGATGGAGCTGAAATACATTCTTCTTAGTAAAGTATCACAAGAATAGAAAAGCAGTAATCCAATGTACTCAATATGAAGCCAGTGGACATATCTGATGCATACCCACATAGGTAAAAAACTCATTCATTTAAAGTTGGGGAGAGGGATAACGCTGGAGGGGGAGGAGTTTGGGGTGCTCTCACTGAATGGGCATGGAGTGGGGGTGTTTGGCACACCATTTATGTGTGGGACATAATCACAAGAGGGATTCTACCTAACAAAATCAAACATTTTGACCTGGTTGTTTGTACCTTCACATTAACCTGAAATAAATTTACTTTAAAAAAAAAAAATGAAATACAAAATAAATAAAGCGGTCATTCTCATTGACAACCTATAGTTGGTCTCATTTTTTCACCCAGTTACAATCTCTGCCTTTTATTTGAGCTGTTTAGACTATTTATATCTAATATAATCACTGGTGTAAATCTACAGTCTTGTCCTTATACCTATTTAACATGCTAATTTGTATTTCTTAGATTTAACTTATTTTTGTCATTTTTAACTCTTGTTCTTTATAATTATTTTTAATTACTTAAAGATGTACATTCATTGCAAGCAAAAACTTTTAAAGGACTCAGAAAAGCACAAAGAATATAACTAGAATTAGTCACAGTCCTTTAACATAGAGACTAAATGTAACTGAAATTTTAATATACACATGTGCACACACCAACAAAAATTTTCAGAAAGTACACCCTACTTTATAGTTTGTAGTAACACTTTCTCAGACTTTTAATGACTGCTAAGTATTTTATATGATGTATGATTCATGTTTAATTTAATCCTATCCTATTTTCTTACCCTATTTCTGTTTTCTTAAAATTTTGTCATTATTTTAGTGTGTACATTATTTTTTGCATTTATCATATTTCCTTTGTCTTTTGGCCTGTATCATTTTAGGTTGTCAGCCTTATTGCTGCCCCCAGTGAAAGTAATATGTCTGCTTTTCTTTGGCTGGTTTTGATACTTTTTCTTTCATTTTTCACCAGCTGTAGTATGACATGCCTACATGTAGTTTTCTTTGTGTTTATATTTCTTGGTGTTTACAGAGCTTCTTGAATCTGTGGCTGAATATCTTTTGTCAATTGAAAAAAAAATGTTAGCTACTTTTCTTCAAATGTTCTTTCATTCATCTAGGACCTTAATTACATGTATAACAGACTTTTTTTACCATACACAGTATGTCTCCTATATTCTTTTCTGTATTTCTAATCTCTTTTTTCACTCTGCTTCAATCTGGATATTTTCTATTGCCCTATCTTTATTAAGCTCCTCTTCTAAAATTCTATTAAGCCCATCTATTGAGTTCTTAATTTTAGATCTTTTTAATTTTTCAATTATATAATCATCCTTTAATTCTTTAAAAACAATTCCAGTTCCATTCCCTTCCTGATAACCCCAATATCTGAGTTGCATGTGGATATGTTTCTATTGTTTGGGGGGGGGGTTCCTCTTGGTTTTCAGTCACCTGGTTGTGTTTTCCGGTTTGTCTGGGAGTTTTTTGTTGAATGCTAAACATTGTATTTGGAAAAAATAAATAAATAAAAGCTCTGGATGACCATTTATTTCAGAGAGGATTTAATTTTCTGCAGGCATATGGGGGATAGTCGAATCAAAGTTTTCCTATTTCTGCTTTGCCCTTGTTTCTAGAAAGTACCCCTAGGGTCTCAGCTGACAGAATATCGTTTACCAGACCTGTTCAACTTTGGTTAGCCCTGAAATCTAACTCCTGACTCCCCTGCCCCACAAGATTGATGAATTTCTGCTCAGCTTTTTGTCCTTTCAGCTGCTGCTGTCACCTCACATATGTGCACCTTTGAGTTGAGATATACTGTACTTCAAGGGGAGATAGCATGCAGAATTACAGACTTAACTTTTCTGCAGTTTCCTTCTGTCTGTGATCTTGGTCTCTCAGATCCCTTAGCAGCCCCAAACTCCAACCTCTGCCTCCCCAGCCCAGCAATACAGCCATAAGCCACAGACTTCTTGGCCTTTCTTCCTCTCACGGTTAAATAGTAAGTTCCCTGAGAAAAAGTAAACTTTCCTTTTCTCCAGTATCTTGTTTTCTCAAATTCTGGCTACCTTAGCTTTTTTCTGATATGTTACATAATTCACACACCCCTAAGATATCCACATCCCTCTCTAGAAACTTTGAATGCGTTACATCACAAGAGGGAAATAAAATTGCAGATGGAATGAAGGTTGCCAGTCAACTGACTTTAAAATAGGGAGATTATCTTAGAGTATCCACATTGGCCCAATCTAATCAGATGAACTCTTAAAAGCAGAAGATAGGTAAGAGAGATGCAACATGGAAAGGACTTGACACTATGACTTTAAAGATGGAGTAAGGAGCTACAAGCCAAAGAATGGTAACCTCCTAAGTGTTCCTAAGTTTACAGCAAGCAAGAAATGAAGACCATGGTACTGCAGCCAGAAGAACTGAGTACTTCCAGGAACCCAGATGATTAGGAAACATTCTTCCCTACCACCTGCAGAAAGAAACACAGCCTGAAAACACTTTGATTTTAGTCCAGTAAACTGGACTCCTGACCTACAGAACTGTAAAATAATAAATATGTATTATTTAAGCTGCTAAATTTGTGGTAATATGTTATAGCAGCACAGTTTTTATATTTTGTCCAGCTTTTATAGTTGTTCCCAGTTTAAGGATTAGTCTCCCATAGCTTGATTTATCAGGCTCAGTCATGGAATCAAAACTATTATGCATTATGGTATTAAAGATTATAGAGGTCAGGCCTTATACAGTTGTGGGAGAAGCAGAGAAAGTGAAAGCCTAGGAAGGAAGATGGAGGGTCAGAAGAAAAGGCACAAACCCATCAACGTAAGAAGGTGCCAAAAGTGGCTGCAAAGTGACAACTCATGGAAAGGTGTGTAGGAAACCATGCTTCTACACAACTCTCACCTCTGTGGGCCTACCACCTAGTGTCTGGCTGTGAGCTTGAGGCCCCTACTGGTCAATAGGCTGAGTGAAGAAAGTGAGGACAAGCCTGAAACTGTCAGCACATCTGTGCCTTGTCTGTAACTGCATGAACCACAAAGATTAATAGCTGCTTCACTTCCACCTTCCAAATCTGCATGAATTTCTCTTCAACAACTCTAACTCAACTATATAGGGAAGGAGTTTATGAGAATATAGTTTCAATTTCACAAAGTTGGCACGTGACCAACAACCACAGTCTACCCACCCTTTGCCAACTTGGCACTCATACATCTTTTAACCATATTTAACCTCCAAAGAAAGATAATAGCAAAGTGCTTCCAGCTAACATGATGTATTGCTAACCCTGTCTTCTGAAACCAATATAAATGCCTTGTGGTCTTCTTCCCCAGGACCCAGAACTCTCGTCTAACCTTGAGAAAGGCATCAGACAAATCTCAAGTTGAGGAACATTCTAGAAAATATCTGACCATACTCCTCAAAGCTGTCAAGAAAACCCTGAGAAATTGTCATAGCTAAAAGGAGCCTAAGGAAAATGACACATCACAAATGTTACGTGGTGTCCTGGATGTGATTTGGGAACAGAAAATAGACATTAGGTAAAAAACTAAGGAAATCTGAATGAAGTATGGGTTTTAGTTAATAACATATCAATATCAGTTCATTAATTGTGATGAATGTACCATAATGCAAGATACTGATAATAGGGGAAAGTGGGTATTGGGTATATGAGAACTTTGTACTGTTTTCACAATTTTTCCACAAATGTAAAACTATTTTAAAATAAAAAGGTTAATTTCTTTAAAAAGTATTCTAAGTACCAAAATGACAGATACATTTGGGGGTGATGTTTAGTCCTCTTTTCTCTGATTTACACTCCCTCGTAAATATCCTATGATCTAAATATTGAGCTCTTTAGGTAGTATTTAGAAAGGGAGTGGGAGAGAGGGGAAAATGAAGATAATGAATTGTATAATACATAAATGTGTTGTATTCATATTAAAATAAGGAAGAAATACTCATAACCACTACTGTCATCATTTCTGTAACAAGTAGTCACTGTCTGTGTTAATAACTTTCTTCTTCTGCTAGCCAGTCCATATTGCCTCTGCCATCAGTAAACACCTCAGCTGGGGTGGCTCCTGACCTGATCCAGTTAGGGTGATCCTATTTGTGTTTCAGTTATCTTCTGCTGTGTAACAAACCACAGCAAAACTTAGTGGCTTAATACAACATGATTCTGGGGGCCAGGAATTCAGATGGGCCTTAACTACATCTGCTTCACACAGCATCATTTGGTGGTTATTCAGATAAAGCTGGCATCCTTGCTGGAGCAGATAGATCAAAAAGGCTTCACTCATAGATCTACATACCAGTGCTCCTGCACATGGCCTTTTTCTTCGTATATAACAAGCTGTGTCTTCCTCACAGCATGGCAGTCTCATAATAGTTAGACTTACAAGGTAACTCCCTTCTAAAAGAGAGGAATAAGAAACTGCCAGTCCTTTCCAGGCTTGGCCCAGAAGTCCCGTAACATCAAGAGCTAGTCTCAAGACCAGTACAGATTAAAGGGGAAAGGAAATAAAGTCTATCTCTTGATAAGAGGGCTAAAGAATGTATGCCCACTTTGAATTCACTATACTGGTTATGTAAAGCTCTGCTTATTCCCTTTAAAATAAAATTTAGAGGTGGAATATCTATGATATTTGTTTTAAAAACTTAACATATATCAAAATGGCTCTCCATTTAGATTTTACCAATTTGCGTTCTTATTAGCAATGTCTGAAAATAAATTTCCCCATCATTCTTTTTCATCTTTTCCAGTTTAATGAAGGAATGTCTGACCACTGTGTTTATTTGTATTTTTGAATATCCTTGCACATGTTTCCTGTGTTTTGCCCATTCTTTTCTTGGACTATTCCTTGAGTGTTGATACTATTCTGAAATCTGGGTTATTAAAGTTTAACTGACCCTAGATAGCTCTACTAGGTTTTTAAATGTTATGAATTACTGTTCTCCAAAATTATTTACCTTCGTGTCCATTAATTTATTGTTTATTACCCTAGATTATACCACCTTTTCCAGTCCTTTGCTTAGATTCACAATGTAAGAACTGCAGATCCCTTCATTTTTTAGTTGACACTGTTAACACCAAAAAAGGAAAGGTTCCTATCCAGAGACACAGAGGGAGGGCAGTGTACTCAGTTTGGACTCAAAGGACAGTCTTGGCCTCTGGTCAAAACTGGACCAATAATACATTTGCCTTTATCACCACAAGGATGTCCTCTATGGATATGACACTAAGAAATTCAGTCTGTTCAAAACTCTTGCCTAATGAATAACTTGTATACTAAATTCTCCCTGCCCCTAGCTGGCTGTGTGCCCTTTGATAATAGCTTTAATGTTGGGGCCCTGGATTCCTCATCTATTAAGTAGGAGCATTGAATTTCTGCTAGATGACTTTAAGACATATTTTCTACTTTGGAAATTTATTATTTAATGGGGCCATTTATAGAATAGGGATTATAGGAAAACCAGCATATGTGGAAATCAGAACCTTAAGGAATTTATTTCAGCCTAAAATGTCTATTTTTGAAGGGAACCTAATCAAAACTTTTAAAAATAGTTTTTAATTATGGGCTTGAAACTTTGTGTTATTTGTAATACTTTTTTAGAAGCCTGAAAATAACATTACCAACTATGTGCTTTTCCAGTTGGTAAACACTGATTTTATTTCTCTCTGTGCCTGTAGGAGTAAACCAAGCCATTTCCACACTTCCTGTTTACTTCCTTGTCATAAGTATCATAGATGGTGTCAGACCTACTCTCAATATAAGTTTCCTTGGTTCAACTTGGCATTTTCTGATTAGGCAACTATTCTATCAATACTTGAACAATGAAAAAATTTGACTACTAAACCCCTGTGTTTGACATTCCCCCTTCAACTTGTCAGTATACAGGAAAGTTCCTTAAAGGAATAGTAGGGATAGTTACTAAATTTAGGTATCACACAATACCTTCCAGTTGAGAATGTCAAAGCATTTTCAATTTTTAATGTTGGTTAAGTGTGACATGGGCAAATATAAGGGTAGTAAAAATCTGATTTCCTCTACAATTATCAGTGCTCTAAATACCTGTTTTTTAAGTAAGAAGATTGAGTTTCATGTATATTGAGTAAATAAAATATAAGCTTGGAAATATTTTCTTTTTCCATCATAGTTTACTCTGCTCAGCATAAATCATTAGAGCCAACCATAGCTTACCATTTACTAGAGCTTTTTCAGTCAGTTGTATTGCACTCATGTTAGACACACCTTCATACATGTCCTGCAAGGTGAATAGTTTAGAAAGTCTGCTTCTTCCCTCCCTTTTCCCACTCAACACTTACGGAAATATATGTTAATTGGAACAGAAACAGCCTACACAAGTAAGAGGGTTAGACTAACTTAACACAAAATTAATGAAAAAGAAGTTAAAAAGGAAAAAATAACATTTCTCATGTAGTAAGAGAGTAATTGGCCAAGTAAAAGCCAACACTGTGCATCAGTTAAAGCCCAACCTTGGCTTTCCCTTGACTTCATTCACAGAATTAAGAAAAGGAAATCCTATACAGTCATCCTTTTTCCAGCCGCTGCTGCCACACTGCTAGCTCAATGTCGCTGGCTTCCAACACGTCACTGCCTCAGTTTGGAAGTCACCACTGTGGAAAACAAACCATAGACTCAAGGGTTAAAATGAGACTCCATACCATGTTTATTAAGGTGACATGCAAGAAGGAATGATGAGGCACGAACAGACCACAAGCAGCTACCTGTATTCCTGACAGGCCTTTGTGATCTGTGATTTATAAATGTACAAGAGGGGATTCAGAGACAATGGATGTTTAAAGTCACATACGTTGGCTTTAATGGCAAGAAATTAAGCTTGTAAAATAGTCTACACTGTTGATAAATCAAGAGTTAGCAGACATGAAGAGGTATTAATTAGGAGTGATGATATACTTTTGAAAGAGGTTTATGAGAAAAAATGGCAGACGAGAAGCAGCCTACAACCTTACCACTCACAAGAAAAGAAGTAAAAAATGCATGCAGCTACCTACCTATGGATCACTCTTCTCTGAACCAACACTGAAATCACAGAGAAGCAATGCAGGAAACTCATTGTCGGGGTGGGGTCGGTGATGGGTGATATATAAAATAATATCTGAGAACACATTAGGAAGAATAAGGGGATAGAGCACTGGGGCACCACCCTCACCTCCTGGCACTGTACAAGTTCTGTGACGGCTCCCTCTGCTGCCACAGACTTCTACCTGGTTGCTCTGAGCACCAGCCTGGAGTATATGCAGAGTCATTGTACCAAACAACAGGTGCAGTAGGGATCAGGCAGCTCCTAAAAGCACATTCTCAGGTGCACATACGAGGTCCACACCTGGCTGGGGAGGGAGAAGACTGGCAGCTTCCTTGAAGTATAATCTGTGACTGGAAACCAAGAACTTCTCCCCTACAGTGCTCAGAATCTGAGCACAGGAACTGACTGAGATGCAGCAGGCTTGGACCTTAGAGGCTTTGGTGACTGCTTGGACATGTACTAGGTGGGGCAGGGACAACTCTGTAGTCCCTACACTTTTGGAACTGACCTCTGCCTACCTGACTTGGCATCTGTATGGTCTCCAAGCCTACAGAAAAGCAAGTCACTTGCTCGGCCCAATTCTGCCCTCCAGACCCTAACGACCTTCCACCTGCTCATCCCAGACCCCACACTCCAGGTAAGATCAGCCCTGCTTCTGGCTCAGAGGCCCTACTGAAGCCCTGCCTCAGGCTCCTCCCCAGCTCTAAAACTCTCAGGTTGGGGCCTGAGACTCTGCCTCTCCACCTCCAATACTCCTGACAGGCCCAAGACACCATCCCTAAGACTCCAGTGCTGCACCCAGACCTCAAGACTTCATTCCAGAACCTCCACCACTGCCATAAGGTCATAGGAACTGCAACAAAGTCCAAATGCCTACCAGAGACCTCCCCTATCCTTGAGGTGACCTGGTTGGAACAAACACCCACAGCCCAGAAATCCACAACAACTACCTAGATAGCCTTACACAGCTGCTGCTGTTACCTCTGTGGGAAGAGAAATGTCTACAATACCAGCGAAGTGGGTCTTTCCCAGTTAGCAATTCAAACATCCTACAACTATTTGGTAAATAATCCAACACCCAACACAAACACCATTCAGCACAGACTTGATCAGAGGCAATCACAGGCAAAACAGCCACATTACAGACTTCTAGAACACACATCCTTCCTCTGCCATGTCAGTGTTCCAGGGTGAGGGAATGCTATCTAAGGACCTCCTTTAACCATGCAGATCTCTGGTTCCCAACAAGGAACAGGTGCCCTGTTAACCTATCAACTCTGAGTAGAGAAGAGAGGTTTCAGATGAGAAGAAACCTGCAACAGAACCCAGGCAACAAGAAAAATCAAAATAGATCAACACTCCCAAGGGATCACAACAGAGCTACAGCAATGAACACCAACTATACCAATTACAAGGAAATTGTTGAAATGACAGAAATGGAATTCAGAATATGGATGGCAAATAAGATGAATGGAATTGACGAGAAAGTTGAAAACCAACAAAAATAAGCCCAAAAAATATTTCAGGAAATTAATTTTAAAAGTCACCAAAGAATGGGATAACATAAGGGGGCATTTAATTGAACTTAAAGAAATGAAAAAGGGAATTTCAAAATACAGCAGGAAGTTTCAGCAACAGATTAATCAAGAATAAAGAATCACAGAGCTTAAAGACAAAGCTCTCAAGCTAACCCAATCATTTAAAAAGGCAGAGAACAAAAAAGAGCAATAACTCAGAGATATGGGACTATGGGATTATGAGAAGCAAACTAACATGAATTATAGGTATCCCTGAGGGAGAAGAAGAAAGCACTAAAAGCATAGAAAATACATTCAAAGAAAAAAAAAAGAAAATACATTCAAAGGAATTGAATTGAGAAAAACTTCCCTGGTATTCCCAGAGATCTAAACATCCAGATACAAGATGGTCATTAAACACTAGGCAGATTCATAGCAAATAGGACATCTTCAAAGCACATAGTTATCAGCCTGGTCAAAGTCAAAATGAACAACAACTGACCTACAAGGGAAAACCAATCAAGCTAACAGCAACTTCTCAGCAGAAATCTTGTAAGCCAAAAGGGAGTTGGCTTTCATCTTCAATCTTCTCAAACAGAAACACCAGCCTAGAATTTTATAACCTGCAAAACTAAGTTTCACAATTGATGGAGAAATTAAGTTTTTTCCAGATGACCAAGCATTGAGGGAATTTATCATGACCAGACCTGCCCTGCAGGAAATACTCAGAACTGCTTTGCACCCAAATCAGCACAATAGACACCCACCAATATAAAAATCACTCAAAATAGCCAAAATGCACAACTCCTATAAAACAGTAGCACAAGAAGAAAAATAAAAGAACAAGGTACTACCCATTATGATGAAGAGAACACCATTACACATATCAATTCTATCTCTTAACACGAATGGTTTAAATGTGCCACTCAAAAGACATAGGATGCTTGAATGGATGGAAAAACACAACCCAAGTATCTGTTGCAGGATGGAAAAGCACAACCCAAGTATCTGTTGCCTCCAGAAGACACATTTAAAACACAACAATGAAAATAGGCTCAAAGTAAAAAGATTAAAAAAAAATATTGCACTCAAATGGAAATCAAAAGAGAACAGGTGTAGTGATTCTTGTATCAGACAAAATTGACTCTAAACCAATAATGGTAAAGAAAGACAAATATGGGCATTATCTAATGGTAAGGGAACAATTTGACAAAAAGATATAACAATTCTAAATATATATATATATACCTAACCGAGGAATCCCCAGATACATAAAACAATCTATAACAGCTAAGCAAGGAAATAAATAATAGCATTGTAACTACAGGGGATTTCAACACCCCACTATCAGAACCTGATAGACAATCACAGCAGAAAGTGAATAAACACCGGGCTTAAATGGGACTCTAGAAAAAAATGGCCCTAACAAATATTTATAGAACATTCTACCCTCAAAACTACTGAATATATGTTCTTCCCATCAGCACAGAGAACATTCTCCAAGATAGATCATATCTTAGGTCATAAAATATGTCTCAACAAATTCAACAAAATGGAAATCATACCACATATCTCTCAGACCATAATGGATTAAAGTTAGAAATCAATTCCAAGAATAACACTCAATTCTATACAAAGTGATGGAAATTAAACAACCTGCTACTGAACAATAATTGGATCAATAATGACATTAGGATGGAAATCAAGAGATTCCTTGAATTGTATAAAGAGGATACAAGCTTTCAAAATCTATGGGATTGGCTGGGCATGGTGGCTCATGCCTGTAATCCTAGCACTGTGGGAGGCCAAGGTGGGTGAATTGCTTGAGCTCATGAGTTCAAGACTAGCCTCAGCAAGAGTGAGATCCTGTTTCTACTAAAAAATGAAAAACTGAGGCAAGAGGATCACCTGAGCCCAAGACTCTGAGATTGCTGTGAACTGTGATGCCATGGCACTCTCCCAAAGGTGACAAAGTGAGACTATGTCTCAAAAAAAAAAACAAAAATGTGATTCCAAAATATAATTCATAGCCTTAAATACCCATATTCAAATAAATTAACAATCTAATATCATATCTCCAGAAATTAGAAAGGGATGAGCAAACCAAACCCAAAGCCAGCAGAAGAAAACAAATAGCAAAGGTCAGAGCCAAATTAAATGAAATCAAAAATTTTAAAAATAATACAAAAGGTCAGCGGAACAAAAAGTTGATTCTTTGAAGTGATAAATAAGATTAGTAGACATCTTGCTAGATTAACCAGGAATAGTAAAGGATGTAAATAAGCTCAATCAGAAATGAAAGGATATAACAACTGATAAAACTGAAATAAAAAATATTATCCATGAATACTACAAAAATCTTTGTGCACATAAATTAGAAAATGTAGAGGAAATGGACACATTCTTTAAAACTCACAACCTCCCAAAACTCAATCAGGAAGAAATAGAACTCCTAATAGACCAACAATGAGCAGAGAGACTGAAATAGTAATAAAAAGGCTTCCAACTACAACCAACAACAAAAAAAAGCTCCAGACCAGATGGATTGACAGCTGAATTCTACCAGACTTACAAAGAAGAATTAATATCCATATTGTAGAAATTATGCCATAATACTGAGGAGAGAATCCCTCCGCCCACCCCCACCCCCAATTGTATGAAGGCAGCATCACCTTGATACTAAAGCCAGGTAAAGTCACACACAAAAAAGAAAAGTATGAAAACAAAAACCAATATCCCTAGGAACGTAGAGGCAAAAATCCTTAAACCAAATTCAATAGCACATAAAAAAATAATCTTCCAGAACCAAGTGGGCTTCATCCCAGGGATGATTCAAAATACATAAAACAATAACTGTGATTCACCACATAAATAAAAGCAAAAAAAAAGACCACATGATCATCTCAATAGATGTGGAAATACTTTTCAAAAAACCCAGCACCCATTCATAATAACAACCCCCAACAAAGGAGGCACAGAAGGAATGTATCTTAAGATTATAAAAGCCATATATATGACAAACCCACAGTCAACATCATACTGAATGGGGGAAATTTGGAAGCGTTCCTCCTAGGAACTGAAACAAGACAAAGATGCCCACTGTCACCACTCCTATTCAATAGGACAGTCAGGCAAGAAAAAAATATTTTTTATTTTTATTTTTATTTTTTTTTTTTGTAGAGACAGGGTCTCACTTGATGGCCCTCGGTAGAGTGCCATGGCCTCACACAGCTCACAGCAACCTCCAACTCCTGGGCTTAAGCGATTCTCTTGCCTCAGCCTCCCGAGCAGCTGGGACTACAGGCGCCCGCCACAACGCCCGGCTATTTTTTGGTTGCAGTTAGGCCGGGGCCGGGTTTGAACCCACCACCCTCGGTATATGGGGCCGGCGCCTTACCGACTGAGCCACAGGCGCCGCCCAGAAAAAAATATTAAGGGTATCCAAATAGGGAACGAGAAGGTGAAACCATGTATTTTTGCTGATGATATGATCTTGTGTCTAGATAACCCCAAAGATTCCATTAGAAGTCTCCTGAAATTGATAAATACATTTAGCAAAGTCTCAGGATACAAAACCAATGCATATAAATCAGTAGCACTTCTATACACCAATAATAGTCAAGCTGAGAGTCAAAGCAAATACTCAATATCATTAACAATAGTTATAAAGAAAATGAAATACTTAGGAATATACTTAACCCAGGAGATGAAAGATCTCTACAAAGAGAGCTGTGAAACTCTGAGGAAGGAAATCACAGAGGATACAAACAAATGGAAAAACACCTCATGGTCATGGACAGGTAGAGTCAACATTGTTAAAATGTCCATACTACCCAAAGTAATTTGCAAATTCAGTGCAATCCATCAAGTTATCAATGTCATACTTCACAGATCTTGAAAACATAATTCTATGCTTCATTTGGAACAAGAAAACAGCTCAAATAGCCAAAGAAGTCTTAAGCAAAAAGAACTAATCTGGAGGCATAATATTGCCAGACTTCAAATTATACAACAATGTGATAATAACCAAAACAGCATGGTACTGGTACAAAAATAGAGACGCAGACCAATGGAACAGAATAGAGAACACCATTTACCTGCAATGAATTGATTTTTAACAAAGGAAACAACAATGTACACTAAGGAAAAGAAGCCCTAATCCATAAATGGTGCTGGGAAAATTGGACAGCTATGTGTAGAGGAATTAAAGAAGAGCCCTACCTTTCACTACTCATAAAAATTAATTCCATATGGATAAAAGACTTAGATTTAAGGCAAACAACCCTGAGAATTCTGGAGGAAAATGTAGGGATAAACTCTTCTAGATATCAGCCTAGGCAAAGAATTTATTGGAAAGACCCCAAAGGCATTCATGGTAACAACTAAAATTAATAAATGGGATTTGATTAAACTAACATCCTGCACGGTTTTTAAACAAGAGAGCAAGTAGACAACCTAAAGAATGAGAGAAAATATTCTTAAGCTATACATCCAATAAATGGCTAATGTCCAGAATCTACAAAAAACTCAAGAAAATTAGCAAGAAAAAAATCAAATAACCCCTTTTAAAAGTGGACAAATGACATGAACAGAAGCTTTTCAAAAGAGGAGGGAGAAAAGATGGCTGACTGAAGCCAGCTTTCCACAGAGTCTCCTGTCCAGAAGGAGAGCTAAAGGACAGAAATTTAGCAAGTAACCTGGTGGAATAGAGCTACACCAAGAGAGAAGGTTGAAGAACTCACATCAACCCTGCTGAGGCAAGCTATGACCCCAACGATACAAACAAAAGGAACAAAATACATCACCAAGCGGAGGGGAGTCCCCTCCCCCATGAGAATATCTCGGAGTGCCCCACAAACAAACGAGCAGAGTTCAAAGGTCCTCCCACTACACTCCACAGGAGAGACCCTCTAAAAACTGGATCTACCTCCCCTACTAGGGTGCCCCGGCGTTCTCCTGCTAGACATAAAACTGTATATATTCTGTACTTGCAATTCTGAGGTCCCAGCACTCCCCTCCACTCTCCCTACTCTGAGGTCTGGAGGCCTGTCGCCCAGGAGTCCAGATTGTTGGGTAATTTCTCAAGAGGTGTGGACAGGGCCTAGATTGCAGATGGTCAGTGCTGATTCTATGGCATGGGAGTGAGGAGAGGATGGTCGGCTGAGAGGGAACTACACTGGAGCGGCGGTGCCCCGAGGACAGAGCAGCAGCCATTTTTGGCAACAATAGGGCTCACTCCCGCATATTCCAAAGTCATACCCCCTGTCTCCCTGGGCAACCACAGACAATCTTCTCAGGTGGCAACCACAGTGGAACAAATCTGGGATGGAAACACAGGCCCCGGGAGTAAAGGGTTTGCCTGAGGCAGTACCCGCCTGGGTGGAGTACAGGGACTAGAAACGCACGGGCAGAGCCGGGAAGTTTCCAGGGCAGGGCTGACCCAGAGGACCACTTTACTGAGCCTAAGACCCACCCAGCCCTCAGGGGATCGTCAACCTATAGACAAAGGAAGGCAGGAGGCTAGAACTGACAGCTAACCTAATACAAACCTGCAGGAGCAAAGACAGGGCATGAGGCGCATTCTCTGGGAACTCAAAACAGCTTCTCTTTTGCAGGGAAATTTAGCAGGGACAGAAACAAATTCCCGCAAAGTTGTTCTGTTCTGTTCCATCAGTAACATCAATCAGGGGTGGGGCTGGAACTGAGTGAACACCCCCCAGCCTCCATCAAGCACCCAAGGTTGTCAGACTTCACCTCCCCCTGCTGGATAGAGGCACAGTGCAGCGGCCTGGCAGAGCAGATATAGATTGCCTTGTGATTCAGGCAGGTGCAAACCCTTGGAGTATCTGTTCAGTAGAGGCAACTGGGTCACAGCCCTGTGGGGCTGTCAGTGACTGGCTGTAACAGAGGTGCAAGGTGGGGAAGGAGGCATCAACCCTCCCAGACTAATCTATTTGCTGGGTGGGTCCTCCTGACTTCACGGAGCACTGGAGCAAGCCATATCTGAGTTGTCGCCAGACCCCTGCGATCCAGTTGCCAGAGACCTTTTAAACTCTCCCACCTGAGACAGGTGCTGACTGAAACAATTGATTTGGACCTATTGAACTGAGCCAATCACCTGAGGACTATTCAAGTGATATCCTGGGTGTGTGGTTGTAGGAAGCTTTGATTTTCCTTTTCAATTGTTGCCTGCAGGGGGCGGGGTGACATAATTGCTGGTATTTCTCCACAACTGAGACTTCAACCCAGAGTAACTGTTTCACTAGGGTCGAACAGAGACCAGCTGAAAACAAGACAGAACCACTTAGCCCCACCAAACTGAACAGGTCCCCAGTTTCTCAGGCCATAGCACTGTACGGGTCCTCGACAAAGCTCCAGAGGAAAAATCAAATGGTGTAAAACACTTATGGGGTGGAATCAGTGGAAAAACTCTGGTAACATGAATAACCAGAATAGATCAACCCCACCAAGAAAAGATATGGCAGATGTAACTGAAGATCCCAATCATAAACACCTGGCCGAGATGTCAGAAATCGAATTCAGAATTTGGATTGCAAACAAGATTAATAGAATGGAGGAAAATTTGGAATTAGAAATTCGAGGAGAAATTCAAAAGTTGTCTCAAGAATTTAACAAATTTAAAGACAAAACCACCAAAGATTTTGACGCACTGAAGCAAGAATTTGCAGCGCTCAAAGATCTGATTCTACTATATTTATAGTAGAATCCCCCAATAACAGAGTGGAGCAAGCAGAAGAAGGGATTTATGACATTGAAGACAAAGCCTTTGAATGCTCCCAAACTCTCAAAGAGGAAGAGAAATGGAAAGCAAAAATGGATCATTCTCTCAGAGAGCTCTGAGATAATTCGAAGAAGGCTAATATTTGCCTCATTGGCATCCCTGAAAGTGATGAAGTGGCCTTGCAAGGCACAGAGGCCCTTCTCCATGAAATTATGAAAGAGAATTTTCTAGACATGCCAAGAGATTCTGAAATTCAGATAGCAGACAGTTTCAGAACCCCAGCATGACTCAATCCGAATAAGACATCCCCCAGGCACATCATAACTAACTTCACTAAAGTTAATATGAAGGAGAAAATTCTGAAAGCAGCCAGACGTAAGAAATCCATTACCTACAAAGGGAAGAATATTAGAATGACTGCAGATCTCTCTGCTGAAACTTTTCAAGCCAGAAGAGGGTGGTCATCAACTTTTAATCTCCTAAAGCAAAATAACTTTCAACCCCGGATCCTGTATCCAGCTAAATTGAGTTTCATTTATGATGGAGAAATTAAATACTTTAATGACATTCATATGTCGAAGTAATTTGCCGCAACCAAACCAGCTCTTCAGGACATTCTCAGACCTATCCTCCACAATGACCAGCCCAATCCTCTGCCACAAAAGTAAACTCACTCAGAAACTTTTGATCAAATCCAACTTCCACAGTGGTGAAAGGATTAAAATGTCCACTGGACTTTCGAAAAACTCAATACCCAAAATTTTACCAGACTTATCAATATTCTCCATTAATGGGAATGGCTTAAACTGTCCTCTAAAGAGGCACAGGTTAGCTGACTGGATACAAAAACTCAGGCCAGACATTTGCTGCATACAGGAGTCACATCTTACCTTAAAAGATAAATATAGATTCAGGGTGAAAGGATGGTCGTCCATATTTTAGGCAAATGGTAATCAGAAAAAAGCAGGTGTTGTGATTCTATTTGCAGATACAATAGGCTTTAAACCAACAAAAGTAAGGAAGGATAAGAATGGTCACTTTATATTTGTTAAGGGTAATAATCAATATAATGAGATTTCAATTATTAATATTTGTGCACCCAACCAGAATGTGCCTCAATTTATAAGAGAAACTCTAAGAGACATGAGCAACTTGATTTCCTCCAGCTCCATAATAGTCGGAGATTTCAACACTCCTTTGGCAGTGTCAGATAGATCCTCCAATAAGAAGCTGAGCAATGAAATTTTAGATTTAAACCTAACCATCCAACATTTGGATTTAGCAGACATCTACAGAACATTTCATCCCAACAAAACTGAGTACACATACTTCTCATCAGCCCATGGAACATACTCCAACATCGATCATATCTTAAGTCACAAGTCTAAGCTCAGTAAATTGAAAGGAATAGAAATTATTCCTTGCATCTTCTCGGACCACCGTGGAATAAAAGTTGAACTCAGTAACAACAGGAATCTGCATACTCATACAGAAACATGGAAGTTAAATAATCTTATGCTGAATGATAGCTGGGTCAGAGATGAGATTAAGAAGGAAATTGCCTAGCCGGGCGTTGTGGCGGGCGCCTGTAGTCCCAGCTACTCGGGAGGCTGAGGTAAGAGAATCGCTTAAGCCCAGGAGTTGGAGGTTGCTGTGAGCTGTGTGGGGCCATGGCACTCTACCGAGGGCCATAAAGTGAGACTCTGTCTCTACAAAAAAAAAAAAAAAAAAAAGAAGGAAATTGCCAAATATTTGGAACAAAACGACAATGAAGACACCAATTATCAGAATCTCTGGGATACCGCAAAGGCAGTCCTAAGAGGGAAATTTATAGCACTTTAAGCCTTCCTTAAGAGAACGGAAAGAGAGGAAGTTAACAACTTAATGGGACATCTCAAGCAACTGGAAAAGGAAGAACATTCCAACCCCAAACCCAGTAGAAGAAAAGAAATAATCAAAATTAGAGCAGAATTAAATGAAATTGAAAACAAAAGAATAAACAGATCAATAAATCAAAGCTCTCAAGAATGGAAGAAAAGTACCCAATGTACTCAGCCCTACTATGAAACTAATTTATGGCTTTCACATGAAAGCTATAACCCAGTGATAACCTAAGAAAAGGGGGGAGGGGGGAGGGAGGGGGGAGGATGGGCGGAGGGAGGGTTATTGGTGGGGTTACACCTGTGGTGCATCTTACAAGGGTACATGTGAAACTTAGTAAATGTAGAATATAAATGTCTTAACACAATAACTAAGAAAATGCCAGGAAGGCTATGTTAACCAGTGTGATGAAAATGTGTCAACGGTCTATAAAACCAGTGTATGGTGCCCCATGATCGCATTAATGTACACAGCTATGATTTAATAATAAAATAAATAAATAAGCAAATTTTAGAAAAAAGCTTTTCAAAAGAAAATAGACAAATGGCCAATGAACATTGAAAAAATGCTCAATGTCACTAATCATCAGGAAAATGCAAATTAATACCACAATGAGATTATCACCTTGCCCCCATTAGAATGGCTTTTATTAAGAAGTCTGAAAAAAAAAAAAACAGATGTTGGAAAATAAAGAATGCTTATACACTGTTGTTGGGACTGCAGATTAATACAATCTCTATGGTAAACAGTATAAAGATTCCTCAAAGAACTAAAAGTAAACCTTTTAGTTTACTATCATTCAATCCAACAATTCCACAACCAGGTTTTCTACCCAAAGGAAAAAATGTCATTTTATCAAAAATATACCTCCACTCAAATGTTTATTGCAGCACAATTCATAATTGCAAAGATGTGCAATCAGCCCAAGTGCCCATCAATTCATGAGTGGATTAATAAAAGATGATATATGTACACCATAGAGTACTACTCAGCCGTAAGAAAAGATGAATTAATACACATATCTTTTGAAACAATCTGGATGGAACTGGAGACCATTCCTAAGTGAAATATCTCAAGAAAAGAAAAACACCATCTGTACTCACTATCAAACTAACTTATGAGCACACATATACACAAAGGGGAGTAAAAAGTAAAACTCAGTGGAAAACAACCAAGGAAGGAGGGAAGGGGAGTAAACCAACCTAATGGATACTATAAACACTATCTGGGTGATGGGCATACCAAAATTCCAGTGTTATATAAAATGATTCATGTAACCTAAAACATTTGTACCCCCTTAATATTTTGAAATAAATTGAAAAAATAAACTTTGTCTTTAAACCAAAGGGAAAAAAATCAGTTTAGATAGCACTGTTGGCTTAAAGGGAGAAAAGCCTAAGTGAGGATCTTACCAATTTGCTGAGACTAATTGGCACTGCATAATATATCTATATTATTTAGCAGGAAGGAGCCATTTTCTCATACATGATCCAAAAGCAACCTTCACCTCTCACACATGCTCCACTCCTTATAAGTATGGTAAATTCTTCCAAAACTGACCTATCACAGTGGAAATAAATTTTACACATTTAAAGAGTAAGCGTCTTTCATTCCTAGTATTTGGATCTTATTTTCTAAATATCATTCCCCCTGATATTTAGATTCCCCTGAAGAAATGGCAAATTCCAGGGTCAGGGTAGGGGAAAATGCCCAGAAAAATGAGCCCACAACATAATATTGCATGAGAAAATAAAGAATTGCTTAAAGAAACATGGGACATACCAAAAATGGGGACTTAAAGAACATCCAAATCTAGGACAATCTGAGCATCCCAATAAAGAATAATACTGGGTTGTAACCCCTAGAATAAAGTAAATATCAATTCATCCATACAATATAAATAAGTAAATGGAGAAGAAAATGAAAACCCTACTTTGCTGTAGAATTCCATCCAATAAATACAGAAGCAATTATGGCATTAAAAGATTATCAATGGGCAAGAAGGAGTAAATATTTATATAGTTGCAAATTACTCTCCACAAATTACTTACCAAGTACAAAGGAAAAATAGCAGAAAAGAAAAAAATGGTTTTCAACTATTCATTCATTATAAATATTGTTAATTAAATTAATATGATTTTATTATTTGAGTTCACAAATGGTTAAGTATTTCTTTCGCTGAAATTTTGTTTTTCTGCAGGTCATTGAATAAGAAACCCAGACAAGGAGAAATTCACTTATAATAGTTCAAAGAGTATCTCCAATTATGACAAATCCTTTAATAAAATATATTCTGGTCAGGCCGGGCATGGTGGCTCACACCTGTAATCCTAGCACTCTGGGAGGCTGAGGCGACTGGATAGCTTGAGCTCACAAGTTTGAGATCAGCCTAAGCAAAACTGAGACCTCATCTCTACTAAAAATAGAAAAATTGAGGTAAGAGGATCACTTGAGCCCAAGAGTTGGAGGTTACTGTGAGCTATGATGCTATCGCACTCCATCCAGGGTGACAGCTTGAGACTGTCTCAAAAAATGATCAAATGCCTAAAACGGCTTCTTTGGTTCAGACTCAATCTGAAACCTCCAAAAGCCAGAACAAGCTAACACTGAAGACATCTGCATACAGGTCCATCTGCATCAGAGACATGCAGGAGCAGAGCTCCAAGCACTTTGGTTAGGCATTATGTAGGCAAAGAGGCAGCCATTCAAGATGGCACCTGAACTCCATCTGGTCCCTTCTCTAGTGAAGATTCTGTTTTTTTCCCACTTTTGACGTCTATACAAGACTAGAAACACTGTTTTCAGTTACTTTGATGGATATGTAGCTGAGGCAGGAAGGACACCAGTGTCCAGAGAGAGTAGACTAGGAAGATAAGATGTTTTAGTAATGCTGGCTCAGCTGGGCTCCGAGCCACCTGGCTCTGTGATGAGCTGCACTAGCACTCCAGAGAGACTGGACAGGCGTTCAGATGTTAAAATGCACACCGCAGCCATCCAGACTTCTAATCTTACTTTATGACCAAACTATAACTATATTACAGCAATTACTTGAATATTACATTTTTATTATTATTATGTCATTATGTCTACCAGGAAAAAATATACCTACTTTAACCAATAAAATTCTTAATTGCTCATTTAAGCTGTATCTATGTGAAACTCCTGACTTTTTTAGGGCCTACCTTTCCATCTATATGATTACCCCCAAAGCAAGAAAACCTCCATTTGTATATATACTGCCAGAGACTAAAATGTTCCACCAAGGCTAATCAGAACATTATGATGGTTACATTTAAGAGCTGTATTTATAAAGTCATCAATCCTCTATCATCTGTTGATAAGTTTCAGCTATTAACAAAAAGCTGCACTAGGAACTCAGGAAATATTCATTTCTCCAACCTCCAAATTCACAAAGGCACAGTTTGAAGACTTCAAAAAGTGAGCTAGGTCCACCTATGAAGAGATTCTGCAGAACCCATCTAGGCCAGTTTTTTGGAAGCCAGTGATTTTTTGGAACTCAATATGGACACTCTCCAAATAAAATCATTGAACTTTATGTATGTATTAGGTTACTTCCTTACCTCTTATAAGATAGCATCTTATTTGCAGGCCAGTGACCTATAGGCCTGCAAATCCCAAGTTGTCAGGCTCATTGCATTTTTCTCAGCTGGGCACCTCAACCCTAACCACCTGCCAGCTTCGCCTGGCTTAGACCATATGTGTCCCTTTCCCAAGCATGCCCAGACAAACATCGAATGCTCCCTGTCCCTGAAATAGTTTTAGCCCCTTGAATTTTGGAGAATTTCACGTAAGCTGAAAGTAAGTAAAAATATTCATACTTAATCAGTACTGAAAAATGTTTTTTCACATATATATTTTACATATACATTTTACCCCCAACTTACCTATGCATTAAACATTTCTCTATAAGAAAATTAAGTAGCTAAGATTTTTCTCCCTGAGTGAACTAAGCCCAAGGTTTGGTTTTTTCTTCATTTTTTAAAAATCCTTTTAAGAAATATATGTACTCTATATTGCTGTGTAAAACTCAGTGCCTAAACTCTAAAGGTATGTGCATCTGCTGGACATATACACTGTTAAACATTCATGACTGCCTACAAATGTGAAAAGTATTACCACGTTTATTTTTAACATTGTTTTGGCAAAGCTGTTATGGAAGGGAAAAAATCCTATAGAATCTTAATGAGAAAATGGAATGATTCTTTGAAATGTGGTTGTGATTCCCCGACTTACTAAGTGATGATGTCACTGGTACTAAGAAGCAAGCAACAGTAGAAGCACTCATTTGCCAGTGTGCTCTAGGAAGACACCAGAAGGGAAGTGAAACTCACCTTGAGTGCAGTTTGCACTGGCTGTGCCTTCCCCCACAGCTTGGAGGGTCACATATGTCCCTGCACAGGACATGTCTCACACACTTAGTTAGACACCTCTGTGAGCCTCTGTCACAGAAGGGGCCACTGTTTACATTTGTTTTTTATAGAACTTGATCAACTTACTGGCCATTTTTCTGTTTATTATCCACATTTCCCTTCCAAAAAAGAACCACATTGTTGCAGCTATTAGAGAAGGACGGGTTTCCTCCAGCTCACCTAAGACCTCTCAGTCCCTTAATTAGCAGGTGATACCAAGTTCAAAGACATCTGGTAAGATAGGAGAATGTACCTATGTCTCAGGCACTTTCACTACTCCTCCCAACTCTCTTCAGACCTCTTTGGTACTCAATTTGAATCTTTTTTTTTTATTATTGTTAAATCATAGCTGTGTACATTAATGCGATCATGGGGCACCATACACTGGTTTTATAGAACGTTTGACACATTTTTTTAATCACACTGGTTAACATAGCCTTCCTGGCATTTTCTTAGTTATTGTGTTAAGACATTTATAATCTACATTTACTAAGTTTCACATGTACCCTTGTAAGATGCACCGCTGGTGTAATCCCACCCATCACCCTCCCTCCACCCATCCTCCCCCCTCCCTCACCTCCCTCTCTCCCTTCCCCCTATTCTTAGGTTATAACTGTATTATAACTTTCAGGTGAAAGCCATAAATTAGTTTCATAGTAGGGCTGAGTACATTGGATACTTTTTCTTCCATTCTTGAGATACTTTACTAAAAAGAATATGTTCCAGCTCCATCCATGTAAACATGAAAGAGGTAAAGTAACCATCTTTCTTTAAGGCTGCATAATATTCCATGGTGTACATATACCACAATTGATTAATCCATTCGTGGATCAATGGACACTTGGGCTTTTTCCATGATTTACCAATTATGAATTGGGCTGCAATAAATATTCTGGTACAAATATCTTCATTGTAATGTGATTTTTGGTCTTCTAGGTATGTACCTAGTAGAGGAATTATAGGATTGAAGGGAAGGTCTATTTTTAGAACACTAAGTGTTCTCCAAACTTCATTCCAAAAGGAACGTATTAATTAACTGCATTCCCACCAGCAGTGTAGAAGTGTTCCCTTTTCTCCACATCCACGCCAACATCTCTGGCCTTGGGATTTTGTGACATGGGCTGATGTTACTGGAGTTAGATGATATTTCAAAGTAGTTTTGATTTGCATTTCTCTGATGATTAAAGATGATGAGCATTTTTTCATATGTCTGTAGGCCATGCTCCTGTCTTCTTCAGAGAAGTTTCTCTTCAAGTCCCTTGCCCAGCCTGCGATGGGGTCACTTGTTCTTTTCTTGCTAATACGTTTGAGTTCTCTGTGGATTTTGGTTATTAAACCTTTGTCGGAGACATAACCTGCAAATACCTTCTCCCATTCTGAAGGCTGTTTGCTTGCTTTACTTACTGTGTTCTTGGCTGTGCAGAAGATTTTTAGTCTGATCAGGTCCCAGTAGTGTATTTTTGAAGCTGCTTCAATTGCCCTGGGGATCCTCCTCATAACATACTAGCCCAGACGGATTTCTTCAAGGATTTTCCCTGCACTCTCTACTAGTATTTTTATAGTTTCAAGTTTTATAGTTGACTATTGTTGGTATATATAAAGGCAACTGATTTATGAATGTTGATTTTGTAACCTGAGACGCTGCTGTATTCTTTGATCACTTCTACGAGTTTTGTAGTAGAATCCCTGGCGTTTTCCAGATATACAATCATATCATCTGCGAAGAGTGAAAGTTTGGTCTCTTCTGACCCTATATGGACACCCTTCATCATCCTCTCTTCCCTAAATGCAATGGCTAAAACTTCCATTACAATGTAAAAGAGCAGTGGAGACACAGGGCAACCTTGTCTGGTCCCTGATCTGAGTGGAAATGATTTCAATTTAACTCCATTCAATACGAAATTGGCTGTGGGTTTGCTATAGATGGCCTCTATCGTTTAAGAAATGTCCCTTCTATACCAATTTTCTTAAGTGTTCTGATCATGAAGGGATGCTGGATATTATCAAAAGCTTTTTCTGTATCAATTGAGAGAATCATATGTTCTTTGTCTTTTAATTTGTTTATGTGCTGAATTATACTTATAAATTTATGTATATTGAACCAGCCTTGAAACCCTAGGTTAAAACCGACTTGCTCATGATGTATAATTTCTTTGATGTGTTGCTGGATTCTGTTTGATAGGATGTTGTTGAATATTTTTGCATCTATATTCATTAATGATATTGGTGTATAATTTTCTTTTCTTCTTGGGTCTTTTCCTAGTTTGGAGATCAGGGTAACGTTTACTTCATAGAACGTGTTGGGTAGTCTTCCTTCTTTTTCTACATTTTGGAACAGGTTGAGTAATATAGGTACTAGTTCCTCTGTAAAGGTTTGGTAGAATCTTATGTGAAGCCATCTGGTCCCGGGCTTTTTTTTTTTTTTAGGGAGATTTCATATTGTTGATGCTATTTCAGAACTTGATATTGGCCTATTCAAAGTTTCCACTTGATTCTGGCTAAGTCTTGGAAGGTGACGTGCTTCCAAGTGTTGGTCAATTTCCTTCAGATTTTCATATTTCTGAGAATAAAGTTTCTTGTAATATTCATTATGGATTTTTTGGATTTCTGAGGAGTCTGTTGTTATTTGGTCTTTGTCGTTTCTGATTCATGAGATTAGAGATTTTACTCTTTTTTTCATGGTTAGGTTAGCCAAAGGTTTATCTATTTTATTGAGCTTTTCAAAAAACCAACTTTTTGATTTATTGATCTGTTGTATAATTCTTTTGTTTTCAATTCATTTAATTCTGCTCTAATTTTGGTTATTTCTTTTCTTCTACTGGGTTTGGAGTTGGAATGTTCTTCCTTTTCCAGTTGCTTGAGATATCCCATTAAGTTGTTAACTTCCTCTCTTTCCATTCTCTTGAGGAAGGCTTAACATGCTATAAATTGCCCTCTTAGGACTGCCTTTGCGGTATCCCAGAGATTCTGATAATTGGTGTCTTCATTGTCGTTTTGTTCTAAACATTTGGCAATTTCCTTCTTAATCTCATCTCTGACCCAGCTATCATTCAGCATAAGATCATTTAACTTCCATGTTTCTGTATGAGTAGGCAGATTCCTGTTGTTACTGAGTTCAACTTTTATTCCACGGTGGTCTGAGAAGATGCATGGAATAATTTCTATTCCTTTCAATTTACTGAGGTTAGACTTGTGACCTAAGATATGATCAATTTTGGAGTATGTTCCATGGGCTAATGAGAAGTATGTGTATTCAGTTTTGTTGGTATGAAATGTTCTGTAGATGTCTGCTAAATCCAAATGTTGGATGGTTAGGTTTAAATCTAAAATTTCTTTGCTCAGCTTCTTATTGGAGGAACTATCCAATACTGCCAAAAGAGTGTTGAAATCCAACTATTATGGAGCTGGAGGAAATCAAGTTGCTCATGTCTCTTAGAGTTTCTCTTATAAATTGAGGCACATTCTGGTTGGGTGCATAAATATTAATAATTGAAATCTCATTATATTGATTATTACCCTTAACAAATATATAGTGACCATTCTTATCCTTCCTTACTTTTGTTGGTTTAAAGCCTATTGTATCTGCAAATAGAATCACAACACCTGCTTTTTTCTGATTACCATTTGCCTAAAATATGGACGACCATCCTTTCACCCTGAATCTATATTTATCTTTTAAGGTAAGATGTGACTCCTGTATGCAGCAAATGTCTGGCCTGAGTTTTTGTATCCAGTCAGCTAACCTGTGCCTCTTTAGAGGACAGTTTAAGCCATTCCCATTAATGGAGAATATTGATAAGTCTGGTAAAATTTTGGGTATTGAGTTTTTCGAAAGTCCAGTGGACATTTTAATCCTTTCACCACTGTGGAAGTTGGATTTGATCAAAAGTTTCTGAGTGAGTTTACTTTTGTGGCAGAGGATTGGGCTGGTCATTGTGGAGGATAGGTCTGAGAATGTCCTGAAGAGCTGGTTTGGTTGCGGCAAATTACTTCGACATATGAATGTCATTAAAGTATTTAATTTCTCCATCATAAATGAAACTCAATTTAGCTGGATACAGGATCCGGGGTTGAAAGTTATTTTGCTTTAGGAGATTAAAAGTTGATGACCACCCTCTTCCGGCTTGAAAAGTTTCAGCAGAGAGATCTGCAGTCATTCTAATATTCTTCCCTTTGTAGGTAATGGATTTCTTACGTCTGGCTGCTTTCAGAATTTTCTCCTTCATATTAACTTTAGTGAAGTTAGTTATGATGTGCCTGGGGGATGTCTTATTCGGATTGAGTCATGCTGGGGTTCTGAAACTGTCTGCTATCTGAATTTCAGAATCTCTTGGCATGTCTAGAAAATTCTCTTTCATAATTTCATGGAGAAGGGCCTCTGTGCCTTGCAAGGCCACTTCATCACTTTCAGGGATGCCAATGAGGCAAATATTAGCCTTCTTCGAATTATCTCAGAGCTCTCTGAGAGAATGATCCATTTTTGCTTTCCATTTCTCTTCCTCTTTGAGAGTTTGGGAGCATTCAAAGGCTTTGTCTTCAATGTCATAAATCCCTTCTTCTGCTTGCTCCACTCTGTTATTGGGGGATTCTACTATAAATATAGTAGAATCAGATCTTTGAGCGCTGCAAATTCTTGCTTCAGTGCGTCAAAATCTTTGGTGGTTTTGTCTTTAAATTTGTTAAATTCTTGAGACAACTTTTGAATTTCTCCTCGAATTTCTAATTCCAAATTTTCCTCCATTCTATTAATCTTGTTTGCAATCCAAATTCTGAATTCAATTTCTCACATCTCGGCCAGGTGTTTATGATTGGGATCTTCAGTTACATCTGCCATATCTTTCCTTGGTGGGGTTGATCTATTCTGGTTATTCATGTTACCAGAGTTTTTCCACTGATTCCACCCCATAAGTGTTTTACACCATTTGATTTTTCCTCTGGAGCTTTGTCGAGGACCCGTACAGTGCTATGGCCTGAGAAACTGGGGACCTGTTCAGTTTGGTGGGGCTAAGTGGTTCTGTCTTGTTTTCAGCTGGTCTCTGTTCGACCCTAGTGAAACAGTTACTCTGGGTTGAAGTCTCAGCTGTGGAGAAATACCAGCAATTATGTCACCCCGCCCCCTGCAGGCAACAATTGAAAAGGAAAATCAAAGCTTCCTACAACCACACACCCAGGATATCACTTGAATAGTCCTCAGGTGATTGGCTCAGTTCAACAGGTCCAAATCAATTGTCTCAGTCAGCGCCTGTCTCAGGTGGGAGAGTTTAAAAGGTCTCTGGCAACTAGATCGCAGGGGTCTGGCGACAACTCAGATATGGCTTGCTCCAGTGCTCCGTGAAGTCAGGAGGACCCACCCAGCAAATAGATTAGTCTGGGAGGGTTGATGCCTCCTTCCCCACCTTGCACCTCTGTTACAGCCAGTCACTGACAGCCCCGCAGGGCTGTGACCCAGTTGCCTCTACTGAACAGATACCCCAAGGGTTTGCACCTGCCTGAATCACAAGGCAATCTATATCTGCTCAGCCAGGATGCTGCACCGTGCCTCTATCCAGCAGGGGGAGGTGAGGCCTGACAACCTTGGGCGCTTGATGGAGGCTGGGGGGTGTTCACTCAGTTCCAGCCCCGCCCCTGATTGATGTTACTGACAGAACAGAACAGTACAACTTTGCAGGAATTTGTTTCTGTCCCTGCTAAATTCCCCTGCAAAAGAGAAGCTGTTTTGAGTTCCCAGAGCCTGCGCCTCAGGCCCTGTCTTTGCTCCTGCAGGTTTGTATTAGGTTAGCTGTCAGTTCTAGCCTCCTGCCTTCTTTTGTCTATAGGCTGACGATCCCCTGAAGGCTGGGTGGGTCTTAGGCTCAGTAAAGTGGTCCTCTGGGTCAGCCCTGCCCTGGGAACTTCCCTCCTCTGCGTGTGCTTTTCTAGTCCCCACACTCTACCCAGGGTGGTACCACCTCAGGCAAACCCTTTACTACCAGGGCCTGCGTTTCGTTTCCATCCCAGATTCGTTCCAGAAGATGCCCAGCCTCCTCTGGTTGCCCAGGGAGACAGGGGTTGTGGCTTTGGAATATTTGGGAGTAGCCCTATTGTTGCCAAGAATGGCTGCTGCTCTGCGCCTCGGGGCACCGCCGCTCCGGTGTGGTTCCCTCTCAGCCAACCATCCTCTCCTCACTCCCATGCCACAGAATCAGTACTGACCTGCTGCAGCCTAAGCCCTGTCCACACCCCTCGAGAAATCACCCAAGAATCTGGACTCCTGGGGGACAGGCCTCCAGACCTCAGAGTGAGAGTGGAGGGGAGTGCTGGGAGCTCAGAATTGCAAGTAGAGAATATATACAGTTCTATACAGTTTTATGCCTAGCAGGAGAACACCGGGGCAACCTTGTAGGGGAGGTAGGTCCAGTTTTTAGAGGGTCTCTCCCGTGGAGTGTAGTGGGAGGACCTTTGAACTCTGCTCATTTGTTTGTGGGGCACTCTAAGCTGTTGTCATGGGGGAGGGGACTCCCACCCACTTGGAGATGTATTTTGTACCTTTTGTTTGTATCGTTGGGGTTGCAGCTTGCGTCAGCGGGGTTGATATGCGTTCTTCAACCTTCTCTCTTGGTGCAGCTCTAATCCACCAGGTTACTTGCTAAATTTCTGTCCTTTAACTCTCCTTCTGTACGGAAGCCTCTGTGGAAAGCTGGCTTCAATCAGCCGTCTTGTGTCCGCTCCACTCAATTTGAATCTTACTTGCACACTCCTAATGGGCACAGGCCCTGTAAGAATGATGTGTTAGGCTGTTTGGCAATAAGTAGCAGCAGGTGGGATGGGGCAGAACTGTACAGACTCTGGTCTGCACAAAGGAACCAGGCCAGGGAGGCACATGTGGGGAACTCCGGTATGGGCTTCACTTGCCAAGCCTATGTCCCCACACAAGAGTTGTGTCAGCCAAGAGCAAGATCCGTTCAGAGGGAGCACTGTTTTCTAATTTCTTTACCAAAGGAGGTCCTTCTTTTTGTAATTCCCCTAACAGGACAGATTTTTCTCCTTTGTATCTGTCACAGTGTGTGCTTTCGGAAGCCTGGGACTGGCCCTGGAGGAATCAGGACACGGACTGAAGGGGCAGGGTTCTACGCTGAAATTCTGGCTGGGTCAGCCTTGAATATAAATGAGGGCATTGCTTCTACAGAAAAAGTACTACTGAAGAAGTCTTTTCATTCAGCCAGAAGCCTGCAGAACCAGCACCTACAGAGAATACCATGTGTTCCACCCAAATTAGAGGTTGGGATGGCTCTCCAATAGAGGAAATGTAGCACAAAGATGGCCTAGGTGTTCTTAAATCTTCCATAAAATTATGGAATCAACTGAACTTGAAGAAACCTTTTCCCCCTAAGATCCACTCAAAACTTTCAGGGATCTGAAATACTGATCCCCACTGCTCCAAAAGGCGGTATTTCCTCAGACATGGGAGCCTGTTTCTCCCTCAACATGCATTCTTCCCTGGTTCTGATGGCTCTAGATCTTTTGGGGAGAATTCTGATTCCAGGGCCTGGACCCACTGGTGCTCTACTTTCTTCCACAGGTTCTTTGTGAGATTCCCAGTTGCAGTAAATCACCCAGTGATGGTCACCATTTATACAGACTGACTTGATGGCTCCAATTCTCTTCACTTGTCATCCATCATTGCCGCAGGTCTCTAAAGGAACTTAGAGCCATCAACCTATAGTCTTAACCCAACCCCGGCCCCAGTCCCAGCCAAGCTGGCATCACCCCTATTCTTGCCAATACTGGGAGAATCTACATTTCTACACTGGCCTCCTAGGGGTCCTTTCCAGTCCACAGGAATGATACACGTACCCATCCTGTCTCTTCCTCCACCTCTTCCAGGATACTCTCATTTCCTCCCCCCTTTACCCTCTGGCTGAGATCCAGCTTTAACTTTGTGGTGGAGGTTCCCTGGAGCCAGCCTCCTGGCTATAGACTCTGCTGAGATCCCTTCTAGGCCCCACTCTGTAGCTCAGACTTATACATGACCATTCCAGCCCAGAGACCTGCTTACCACATACTTTGGACAGTACCCATCTTCCATGGAGACAGCCCTACACCACCATTTGCATTTGCACATACGTTTATCAACCACTTCCTTCTGCATATCAGCCTACACTGAAGTCCCAGCATGTGTCATAGCGGAGGCTCACTAGAGATGACACATAGCATTCGAATCCGCTCTTGGGAGTTCCTTTATCTTTGCAAGAAGGATGTTAATTTGGCAGGTTAATTTGGCTAATCTATAAATCACGAATGGGGACTTTGACTTCAAACTATTACATTTATGATGCTGCATATTTGTTTTACAGATTCCACAGAAAGAATTCGCTCATTGTTATAATAAATTATGTTTTTAAAACTTCAAATAAACATTGGTTTTCCTTTCAGAGACTGTCTCTCAACCACTAATATTAGATTATTCTGTACCCCACATCCATTTAAGACATGACCAAGATGCTATCTGATGTGTTATCCCATCCTCCTGCCCAAGACTGTGGCCTAGGGAAAAGCCTCAGGACCTTTGGTCGTATTGCCCCCTCTCTGTGTTCATCTTTACCAACGATAATGACTTTTTCCTTAATAATTAGTTGTAATTATTTGATTAATTTCTGGCAAAATCCTCCTCAAAGTCTAATCATCACAGGGCTATTGCCACCTTACAAACATTCCAAAACTTAGTAGCTTAACAAGTAAATATTTATATTGCTGATGAGTCCAGAGGTCTTCTAGTCTGAACTAATTTACTTATGCATCTGCATCTGTGGCCTGCTGTGGGATGGAAGACATCTCTGTTGATGCTGGCTGGACACCAGCATATGTTTGGATTCAACTGGCCCTGTCTGGTTTAGGATGGCCATGGCTAAGACAACTGAGCTCTTCTCCACATGGTCTCACTCTCCAGCCCAAAGTTGTTCATACAGAGGTGGCAGAAGAGTGAAAGCACAGGGAGTCTCGAGAGCCCTGGACTCAGAGCTGGTACAATGTCACCTCCTCCACGTTCTTTTGGCCGAAACAAATGATAAGCCCAGCCCGTATTCAAGGGGAGGAATAGTAGCCTCCGCGTCTTTCTGAGAGGAACTGCAAAGTGATACGCAAAGGTTGTAGAGACAGACAGGGAAGGGTAGTATAGACAAATTTGCAGTTGACTGACCAACTCTATTAATAGCTTTTATTTTCCTCATTCTAAAGCTAAATGACTGACTTAAATGTCTTATAATCCTAAAGCTCGTTCCCTTGTATTATTTTACATGTTTGCCCGCCCCACACCCTTTCTGAATGAGGAAACTAGAAGCTCTAAGAGGTGAGGTTGTTTGCCAAGAGCTGGTAAGTGGTAATATCAGGACGAGGAATTGGGTCTTTTGATACCAAGTGTAGAACTATTCTCAATATTCCACACTCACATGATCTCCTTTGAGCTGATGGTGTTCCTTTAAAAATAGTGTCTATAAAACAGTGAGCAGTCTCTGACCAAATGATAGGAGTATGGTAGTGCTACATGATCCAAATGGAGCCTGACCCCATCCACTCAGTCTCCTTATCTCCTTAGCATGGTGTTGGAACCACCTGAGCCTGATAATCCCCGCAGGATGCTGCAGTCTACATGCCCTCAGATGCTTCATTCCAGACTATGGTTTCACAGGATTTTGTGCCCACTTTAATTATCCTATTTCTTGTTAAATCTGGGTTTTCCCACCAGCCTTACCTTAGAGCTTCTGTCCACAGTCACATTTCAGTCTCTAGCTATGTATCCCAACCTCAGACCTGTCACTTGCACTTTGAGTTTTGTCCCCCCTTTTCCAGATATCTTCTTGACATCTCAGGGTGGTTGGCTTTCTCCCCACAACTAGAGCCTTCAACCAGTTTTTACAGGACCAGCTGGTAACCTCACATACTCCTCAATCACTGTAAACTATTTAAATGCATCCACTGCCTCAGAGTTCTAATGAGAAACTTGACATGGAAGCTCCTAGTTCTGTGGCAACTTGGTGGCACCTTAGTATCTACTAACATGTCACTCCCCTGGGCCTCACAGAAGGATTATAAACAGTTAGGATTCTGAAAGCTTGAATGTTGCACACAGACTCTTAGGCCCAGAGAGGACCGAATGCCTTTCTCAGCCAGCCTCCTTTTTCTTTCTTCCTGGTATGTTTGGTCTCCTGAAGTCTCCTCCGGTAAGGGCTGTGTGCTGAAGACAAGTAGCGACACAAGAAAAGCCAAGTCTGTGAAGAAGTGATGAGTCACTTGGAAGTTGCCCTTGACATAGTTCTTTACCTCAGGGAGACGCCACCTGACTACCTAACACCCCTCTGAAGTCTACAGTATTGGCCGTGGACAGACAAGAGCTGACTCAGAAATTCACCCCTGCAGGCATCTGACACAACACCCAGCTATTTTTTAGAGATGGGGTCTCACTCTTGCTCAGGCTGGTCTTGAACTCCTGAGTTTAGGTGATTCACCTGCTTTGGCCTCCCAAATGCTGGGATTACAGGAGTGAGCCAACACACTTTACCAAAGGTGACAAAGTGAGACTCTGTCTCAAAACAAGAAAAAGAACTTACCCCCTATGCTTCTTTTGCACAAAGTAGATCTTAGGTAACAGAACTTTCTCTTTCAGGAATCTCTTTGGAAACTGCTGTGTCTTCTGCTTCTAATAGCTGAGTTGTGTTTCCCTTTATAGAAAAGGAAAAATGAATCTTTAAGTATGCTCAAGATTTGCCAAGTTGTGATACTTGTGAAAAGGAGAATTCTTACCTCCCTACTCTCTCAGATTTTCTGATAGCTAAGTAATGGTGAAGACAGGGTAAAGGAGTGAGAACTGCTTATTTATTTGGAGTCTCCTTAGGGATTATAAAATAAAAAACAAAAACAAACAAACAAAGCCTTGACACTCAATAAATAAACCATTTACAGTAACCTAAGATGAAGAGCTCCTGTGAGCTTCTGAGCCCCCTTTGTTTGTCGCTGTTCTCCAATTAGCTGGAATGCAGCAGATTGTGCTAACGCAGCAGGCAGCCCGGTGCCAAACACCTTCTCAGGTTTTTTCCCCTCTGCATTTTGCTAATCCCTGGCTGAAACATAATCACAGAGAAATGTTCAAGGTTGGACACAACAGGGAGGAACTTGGCATTGGCTCCCACCCAATGGAAATAACATGCCACTGGACCCAACAGGGCAGGAATAAGGATGTTAAACAAATATACTTCTCCCACCCTCCCTAGCAGCAGCTTGTTGCTTTCTGCAGAAGCCCTAAATTTCCTCAAGTTGTACATTCTACTCTAAGGTTTCATCACCTAAGATATGTCTTATAAGAGAGAATAGGGAAGAGCAATAGGAAGAGCAAAAATTCCAATGGGGAAAATAATAGAAAGAAAACTAAGTCATTTATACCCCTCTAGAGCAAAATAAAAGTAACAAAAGTATCTATATATAATAAATATATAATTATATGTAATAATCTCCATCAACTTGCAGTCATAATTCCTTTTCACTTTTCTCTCAAACCAGAGGAAAACATTTCTCCCTACTGTGGTAAGTTAAGATTTCCAAATTAGAAGTTCCAGATTTCAAATGACTCTTGTCATCTGTGTTCTGAGGATAGAATGGGAAAGGAAATCAGAGAATGAGACAGAATTTTTTATAATGGAAAGAGAAAAAAATTTGTCTAAAAGAACTTAAACTATTATATACATCTAATATATACACATATTCATACATCTATTTATATCTCATTTAATCTCTACAATAATCCTGTGAGATTAATGTTCTTATTCTTATTTTATGGATGAAAAACTGAAGCAAAGAGGGGTTAAAGTTCACACAAATTGAACCATGGAGTAAACTGGAGATCCCCCGTAGTTCAGGGGACAGAAAAGGGGCTCACAACAATGTGGAACCTGAGGAAGCACTAAGACTAAAAACAGTAACACAGCAGCTCTCTCTCTTTTTGGATAGCTAAGAGGCAAATAAATAATAGAACATGGCCAACATTCTAAACTTTTTTCCTGAGGGGCTTAGAAAGTGCTCAGTGGTGATCTTGGCATCTCTGTCCAGTTACAGTCAAGAAAATTGAGGCCTTTTGATGCAGGTTTGCCTGCCAGCATGCCATAAATTTGTGCTGAAACTAAACCTGAACAGGACTCACCATTCCTGTTAATCCAGCTACATGAAATCAAATCTGATGGAACCAGGAGGAGCATTAGCATTTTTACTGGTCTTGGAATGGAGAAGGTAAAATGGCCACCTTTGTTACTGCAGGTCTTGGAGTGGATCCATGTAGCTTTTAGTTGACTTGTTCAGTGCTTCTTCCTTTTTCTCTAAAACCATGAACTGCTTTCTGGCCTCAAGGCCATGAAGCCACACATGGCCACTGGATCCTGTGACTATTAAAAGGATCTGCACACATGGAAGCCTCTCCATTTTCCTGCAGATCATCCAAGACCCTATAAAATAGCTCTTCTCTTTCATTAATTGAGCCCTCTATGTGCAAAGCACTGTGCCACACAGCAGCAATGCAGGGAGGATGCAGGTGCTGAGTGCTTCCTCAGTCAAGTAAAGTGAAACTCTACTCCAGGTAGGTTTACTGTTACTCGAGGTGTGTTTATCTCACCCTTATCACCTAATAGAGTTTGCTGAACTTCTCTGGACTTGGAGAACAACATGAAGGAGTGAGAACCACATGGGCTTTGAGTTCTGGTTCTGGTCAGCTATCTACACTTGGGCTTGTCACAATGGGCCACTGTGAACTTCAATTTCCTCATCTGGCACATGCAGGTAATAATTCCTACCCTGTAGGATGTAGGGCAGTGCCAGTATGCAACTGGCACAGAGCAAGGTCAGTGAGTGGGACCCATTATTATGCTACATTCAGGTTTTGAGACACAGTCTCACAATGTCACCCTGGGTAGAGTGCTGTGGCATCATAGCTCACAGCAACCTCAAATTCTTGGGCCTAAGCGATTCTCTTGCCTCAGCTTCCCAAGTAGCTGGGAATAACAGGCACCCGCCACAACATCCAGCTATTTCTTTTTTGTTGTAGTTGTCATTGTTGTTTAGCTGGCCCAGGCTGGGTTCGAACTCGCCAGCTAGGGTGTATGTGGCCAGTGCCCTACCCACTGAGCTATGGGTGCCACCCGCTACATCCAGTTTTTATCAGCACATCTCTAATTTTCTTGTTTATTCTGAAGAAATATTTCCTTCTATAGTAAATAATCACTAAAAGGCAGATACCCCAGGCACTCCCTGGCTTGGAGTTGTTTTTTGTTCTTCAATTGACGATTTCCTCCATAAAAGTATTTTGCTTGCCTCCCGGTTAAGTATATTCACGGCCAACTTCTTTGAAAGCCTTTGGCAGAGGTGAGTACAATTGTAATAAAATGCCACTAGAAAAAAGTGGAGGGAGGGACAATAACACACCTCTGTCTAGTGAATCTTTTACAGGCACAGTAGATTACTACTGCCTCAGTTCATCACACAAAATCCAAGTGATGTAATCAGGGCAACAAGAGACTGTCAGCCTGTTTTACAAATGAGGAAACAGCTTCCCAGATACTACTTGTCTCACCTGGAGATACATAGCCAACAAGCAAGGAAGCCAGATTTCTAAAGCAGGTCTCCCACTCCCCAATCAATGCTCCTCCATGACAGGGAAACTTTTCTGGAAGAAGTCCTCTTTCTTGTTGCAAATTAAAGACAGGAAGGGTTTTTGACTATAGCTTATACTTGAGTGGCTGGGTGACACAGGCCTGCCTTGCTTCCTGCAAAGTTCTCCCTATAATGTAGCTTGCTTTACCAGGAACATATGGGATTAGGGCCTTAGTTTCTTTACTCAGGAGTGGAATTAATCCAAATCTAGAATCACTGGAAATCCAGGACCATATCCACCAGCCCACCCTCACTCATTTCCATTTGTTACTACACTAAAACCCTACATGAGTAATTATCCTCCAAGAGACTTGGTCTTCTCAACTGAGCATGGTGATGCATACTTTTCACTGTTGGGATGACACAGGACAAAGCAACTTCCACACTGTAGACATCTTATGCAGGTGTGGTTATAAGTCAGGCATTATCCCAGGTACTGGGGATAAGCAGAGAACATGACAGAACATGACATAAGCTCCTTATGGAGCTTACCTGCCAAAGTGGGAAGGTAGGTAAAGAACAAGCAAACAACGAGCAGGGTCCATTCCCTGTTCCGTGGGGATATATGATTTCACATATAAATGAATATTTAAGAATGATTCAAACAAATGGAGAAAAGTATCAAGTCTGTGATACAACCACATAGAGAAAAGAATTATTTCACGTTACAATATTTTGAATATATATCTCTAGTACGATCCATTATCAGGATAAAAAGAACCACACAAAAATCTTAAACTGTATTCAAGAGTCTTATTGTAATTTTAAATTAACATTAGAATCCATATAAATTCTTTTTCTCTTAAAAATAACACATTTCCTAGCTTTATCCATTGAAAAAGCTTAGACACTGACAGCCCAGTAGCAGTAAGTTCACAAATATCACAAAATTGTGGTATCTAAGTGTGATTTCCTACCAAAAGAAACCAAAGATACTGGGAGAAATGATTGATTCTGGGTCCAGCACAAGAAATATACAAGATAAACCTGAGATATATTGTATCAGAAAGAAAGGAAACTAAAAAAGAAAACAGACTAATGGCCAGTAAACACAGGGGAAAATGCTTAGTGTCACTAATCCTCAGAGAAATGCAAATCAAAACCACACTGAGATGTCACCTAAACCCAGTGAGAATGGCTTTTATCAAAAGTCCCAAAACAATAGATTCTGGCATGGATATGGAAAGAAAAGAATACCTACGCGCTGTCGGTGAGACTGCAAACTAGTACAACCTCTATGAAAAGTACTATAGAGATTCCTCAAAGAACTAAAAGCAGACCTAGCATTCAATCCAGTAATCCCACTACTGGCTGTTTACGCAAAGGGCCAAAAGTCATTATCAAAAAGATACGTGAGCTCCAATGTTTATTGCAGCACAACTGCAAAAGTGTGGATCAACTCAAGTACCCATCAATTCATGAATGGATTAATAAAATGTGAACATATGCAATGGAGTTCTACTCAGCCATTAAAAAAATTGAATTAACTACACTTATATCAATCTGTGTAAAACTGGAGACAATTCTCCTTACAAACACCACATATACTCACTATTAAATTGTAACTAACTGAACAGCACATCTATATGTGAACAGATAGATGTAAAATTGGATGGAAATTGGGCATGTAGGAAGGGGGAAGAAGAGATGGGTAAAATCATACCTTGTGGGTACAATGTATACTGGGTGATGGACACATTTACAACTTTGTTTCAAGCAGTATAAAAGTAATCCATGCAACCTAAACATTTTCTACCCCAATAATATTCTGAAAAAAAAGGCCAATTTTTTTATTTTGAGCTTGTTATCAACATTTATTTGAAATGAAAGGCCTAAAGAGCATCTACAAGATGTGGGGAGAGATGCAGAGCTGAAGCAGAGTCTCAGGAGCTGGGTGGACATGGACAGGCACAAGGGAGTCACCAATGTTCACACGCTCACACATAAGCCAGGCTCACCGGAGCCCCTAGAGAGCTAGCAGGTTACATTCAGGCAGACGTCCCCCTTCCCAAAACCATCACCAGGAAAGACACAGGAAAGTAGTTTCAAAGGTGGACCCAAGAACATCAAAACTCTCTGCCCCACTAACGTCCCTGAGCCACCAACAGCTGCTTTGAAAGTCTCTGTGCAATTATAATGAAAAAGGCCAATTTTAATAGGTCTTATTAAAATAAAACATAGGAGCCTACTTGCATGGGCTCCTATTGGCCTACAATAGGATAAATTGAGTATCAAAAAGATTGGAACACATTAAAAAAATATATATATATGTAATCCATGGGCTCCAAACAATTCTAAAATGAAAAGTTATGTTACCTTTTTGTAGGTTACTGAGTCACCAACTCATTATTCTGAAAATTATTTTCAAATATCAAGAGGAAATAAGCATTTATCCTATCTTTCCTATATGAACTATATTTTAGAGTAATCAAATTGTTATTAGGGAAAAGTTCTTTATCATAGAAGAATTTCCAGATAATAAATGCAAAAAGAATTATAGGGGGGCGGAGGCAAGATGGCTGAATGGAGCCAGCTTTCCACAGAGTCTCCCATCCAGAAGGAGAGTTAAAGGACAGAAGTTTAGTAAGTAAGTTGGTGGATTGGAGCTGAGCCAAGAGAGAAGGTTGAAGAACGCACATCAACCCTGCTGAGGCAAGCTGTGACCCCAAGGATACAAACAAAAGGTATAAAATCTATCACCAAGAGGATGGGAGTCCCCTCCCCCATGAGAAGGGCTTACAGCACACTTTCTACAAACAAGCGAGCAGAGTTCAAATATCCTCCTATTTTATCCCTCTAAAAACTGGACCTCCTTCCCCTACTAGGGTGTCGTGGCACTCTCCTGCATAAAACTTTATAAACTGCATATATTCTCAGGCATAAAACTGTATAAACTGTATACATGCTCTACCTGCAATACTGAACTCCCAGCACTCCCCTCTACTCTCACCCTGAGGTCTGGAAGCCTGTCCCCCAGGGAGTCCAGATTCTTGGGTATTTTCTTGAGAGGTGTGGACAGGGTATGGACTGCTGCTGGTCAGTGCTGATTCTGTGGCATGGGAGAGAGGACAGTCAACTGAGATGGAACCATACAGGAGCAAGGGTGCCCTGAAGCACAGAGCAGTAGCTGCAGCAGCAGGAACAACAGGGCTCACACCCCCTGTTTCTCTGGGCAACCAGAGAAGGCCAGGCATCTTCTCCGGTGGTAGCCACTGGCATAATACATCTGGGATGGAAATGCAGGCCCTGTGAGTAAAGGGTATGCCTGAGGTGGAGCCCGGGGACTAGAATATATGCACACAGAGACGGCAGACTTCCAAGGTGGGACTGACCCAGAGGTTTGCTTTACTGAGCCTAAGACGCACACAGCCCTCAAAGGATCATAGCTGAGACAAAGGCAGACAGGCAGAGGCTGGAACTGACAGCTGAGTGTGAGCTCTAACCGTGCAACCCCAACACAGACTGCAGCAGAGACCAGGCAGCAGCACAGACCAGGGCTGAGTCACAGTTTCTGTGAATTCAGTGTCTGATCCGCAGGGGAATATAGCCAGGACAGAAACAAATTCTGCAAAGTTGTTCTGTTCTGTCAAAAACATCAATCAGGGGCGGGACTGGAACTGAGTGAATCACCTCAGCCTCCATTATGCACCCAAGGTTGTTAGGCCTCACCTCCCCCTGCTGGATAGTGGCAGAGAGCAGCTGCCTGGCTGTGTAGAAGTAGATCTCCTTGTGACTCAGGCAGGCGCAAACCCCTGGAGCATCTGCTCATTGTAGGGAACTGGGTCACAGCCCTGCGGGGCTGCCAGTGCCTGGGTGTGACAAAAATACAAGGTGGGAAGGAGGCATCAACCTTCCCAGACTAATTTATTTGTCGGGTGGGTCCTTCTGACCTCATGGAGCACTGGAGCGAGTAGCGAGTCATACTTGAGCTGCCAGCAGGCCCCTGCTATCTAGTTGCCGAAGACCTTTTGAACTCTCCCACCTGAGACCGGTGATGACTGAGACAATTGATTTGGACCACTTGAACTGGGCCAATCAGCCAAGGACTATCCAAGTGGTACCCTGGGTGTGTTGTTGAGGGAAGGTTTGATTTTCCTTTTCCAATTGTTGCCTGTAGGGGGCAGGGTGATGTAATTGCTGGTATTTCTCCACAGCTGAGACTTCAACCCAGAGTAATTGATTCACTACAATAGGACAGAGACCAGCTAAAAACAAGACAGAGCTGGTTAGTCCCAGCTTTTAAGCAAAGGGCTGATTAATCACTATTCCTGGAGCCCCCAACCCAACTTCTCTTTATCTGCTTATCTAGTCAAATGGTATAAAATAATCATGGGGCAGAATCAGTGGAATAACTCCAATAACATGAATAACCAGAGTAGATCAACACCCTCAAGGAAAGATATGGTGGACACAACTGAAGATCCCATGCATAAACAGATGGCTGAAATGTCAGAAATCAAATTCAGAATTTGGATTGCAAACGAGATTAATAGAATGGAGGAAAACTTGGAATTAGAAATTCAAAGAGCATTTATGATGGAGAAATTAAATACATTAATGACATTCACATGTTGAAGAAATTTGCCATAACTAAACCAGCTCTCCAGGATATTCTCAGACCTATCCTCCATAATGACCATCACAATCCTCTACCACAAAAGTAAACTCACTCAGAAACTTTTGATTAAATTCCAACTTCCACAGTGGTGAAAGGATTAAAAATGTACACTGGACTTTCGAAAAATGTGATACCCAAAATTCTACCAGGCTTATCAATATTCTCAATTAATGTGAATGGCTTAAACTGTCCTCTAAAGAGGCACAGGTTGGCTGACTGGATACAAAAACTCAGGCCAGATATTTGCTGCATACAAGAATCTCATCTTACCTTAAAAGATAAATATAGACTCAGGGTGAAAGGATGGTGATCTATATCCCAGGCAAATGGAAATCAGAAAAAAGCAGGTGTTGCAATTCTATTTGCAGAAACAATAGGCTTTAAACCAACAAAAGTAAAAAAGGATAAGGGTGGTCACTTCATATTTGTTAAGGGTAATAACTCAATATGATGAGATTTCAATTATTAATATTTATGCACCTCAATTTATAAGAGACTCTAACAGACATGAGTAACTTGATTTCCTCCAGCTCCATAATAGTCGGAGATTTTAACACTCCTTTGGCAGTGTTGGATAGATCCTCCAATAAGAAGTTGAGCAAAGAAATTTTAGAAATTAAACATTCAACATTTGAATTTAACAGATATCCACAGAACATTTCATCCCCAAAAAACTGAATACACATACTTCTCATCAGCCCACAGAACATACTCCAAAACTAATCACATCTTCAGGCACAAGTCTAATCTCAGTAAATTAAAAATAATGGAAATTATTCCTTGCATTCTCTCAGACCACCATGGAATTAAAGTGGACTCAGCAACAACAGGAATCTGCATATACTCATTCAAGAACATAAAAGCTAGACAAGCTTTTATGATAGCTGGGTCTAGACAAGATTAAGAAGGAAATTGCCAAATTTTTGGAACAAAACAATAATGAAGACACAGATTATCAGAACCCCTGGGATACTGCAAAGGCAGTCCTAAGAGGAAATTGATAGCATTGCAAGCCTTCCTCAAGAGGCTGGAAAGACAGAAAGTTAACAACTTACTGGAATATCTCAAGCAACTGGAAAAGGTAGAACATTCCAATCCCAAACAGAGCAGAAGAAAAGAAATAACCAAAATTAGAGCAGAATTAAATCAAATTGAAAACAAAAGAATTATACAACAGATCAATAAATCAAAAAGTTGGTTTTTTGAAAAGGTCAATAAAATAGATAAACCTTTGGCTAACCTAACCAGGAAAAAAAGAGTAAAATCTCCAATTTCATCACTCAGAAATGACAAAGATGAAATAACAACAGATGCTTTAAAAAGTCAAAAAACCCTTAATGAATATTATAAGAAACTTTATTCTCAGAAATATGAAAATCTAAAGGAAATTGACCAATACCTGGAAGCATGTCACCTTCCAAGACTTAGCCAGAATCAAGTGGAAATCTTGAACAGGCCTATATCAGTTCTGAAATAGCATCGACCATATAAAATCTCCCTAAAAAGAAAAGCCCGGGACCAGATGGCTTCATGTCAGAATTCTACCAAACCTTTAAACAGCAACTAGTACCTATATTATAACTCAACCTGTTCCAATATATAGAAAAAGAAGGAAGACTACCCAATACGTTCAATGAAGCAAACATGACCCTGATCACCAAACCAGGAAAAGACCCAACAAGAAAAGAAAATTATAGACCAATATCACTAATGAATATAGATACAAAAATATTCAACAAGATCCTAACAAACAGAATCGAGCAACACATCAAACAAATTATACATCATGAGCAAGTCAGTTTTATCCCCAGATCTCAAGGCTGGTTCAATGTACGTACATCTATAAATATAATTCAGCACATAAACAAATTAAAACACGAAGACCATATGATTCTCTCAATGGATGCAGAAATAGCTTTTGATAATATCCAACATCACTTCATGATCAGAACACTTAAGAAAATTGGTATAGAAGGGACATTTCTTAAACTGATAGAGGCCATCTACAGCAAACCCACAGGCAATATCATATTGAATGGAGTTAAATTCAAATCATTTCCACTCAGATCAGGGACCAGACAAGGTTGCCCAATGTCTCCACTGCTCTTTAACATTGTAATGGAAGTTTTAGCCATTGCAATTAGGGAAGAAAAGGCAATCAAGGGTATCCAGATAGGGTCAGAAGAGATCAAACTTTCACTCTTTGCAGATGATATGACTGTATATCTGGAAAACACCAGGGATTCTACTACAAAACTCTTAGAAGTGATAAATGAGTACAGCAGCATCTCAGGTTACAAAATCAACATTCAAAAATCAGTAGCTTTTATATATATCTACAATAGTCAGGCTGAAAAAACAGTTAAGAACTCTATTCCATTCACAGTAGTGCCAAAGAAGCTGAAATACCTGGGAGTTTATCTAACAAAGGACGTGAAAGATCTCTATAAAGAGAACTATGAAACTCTAAGAAAAGAAATAGCTGAAAATGTTAACAAATGGAAAAACATACCATGTTCATGGCGGGGAAGAATCAACATTGTTTTTTTTTTTTTTTTGTAGAGACAGAGTCTCACTTTATGGCCCTCGGTAGAGTGCCGTGGCCTCACACAGCTCACAGCAACCTCCAACTCCTGGGCTTAAACAATTCTCTTGCCTCAGCCTCCCGAGTAGCTGGGACTACAGGCACCCGCCACAACGCCTGGCTATTTTTTGGTTGCAGTTTGGCAGGGGCCGGGTTTGAACCCGTCACCCTCGGTATATGAGGCCGGCGCCTTACCAACTGAGCCACAGGCGCCGCCCCTCAACATTGTTAAAATGTCCATACTACCCAAAGCATATAAAATTTTAATGCAATCCCTATTAAAACTCCACTGTCATACTTTAAAGATCTCGAAAAAGTAATACTTTGTTTTATATGGAATCAGAAAAACCTCAAATAGCCAAGACATTACTCAGAAATAAAAACAAAGCAGGAGGAATCACGCTACCAGACCTCAGACTATACTATAAATCAATAGTGATCAAAACAGCATGGTACTGGCACAAAAACAGAGAGGTAGATGTATGGAACAGAATAGAGAACCAAGAGATGAACCCAGCTACTTACCGTTATTTGATCTTTGACAAGCCAATTAAAAACATTCATTGGGGAAAAGATTCCCTATTTAACAAATGGTGCTGGGTGAACTGGCTGGCGACCTGTAGAAGACTGAAACCGGACCCACACCTTTCACCATTAACTAAGATAGACTCTCACTGGATTAAAGATTTAAACTTAAGACATGAAACTATAAAAATACTAGAAGAGAATGCAGGGAAAACTCTTGAAGAAATCTGTCTGGACAAGTATTTTATGAGAAGGATCCCCTGGGCAATTGAAGCAGCTTCAAAAATACACTACTGGGACCTGATCAAACTAAAAAGCTTCTGCACAGCCAAGAACACAGTAAGTTAAGCAAGCAGACAGCCCTCAGAATGGGAGAAGATATTTGCTGATTATGTCTCCGGCAAAGGTTTAATAACCAGAATCCACAGAAAACTCAAATGTATAACCAAGAAAAGAACAAGTGATCCCATTGCAGGCTGGGCAAGGGACTTGAAGAGAAACTTCTCTGAAGAAGACAGGCGCACAGCCTATAGACATATGAAAAAATGCTCATCATCTTTAATCATCACAGAAATGCAAATCAAAACTACTTTGAGATATCATCTAACTCCAGTAACATTAGCCCATATCACAAAATCCCAAGACCAGAGATATTGGCATGGATGTGGAGAAAAGAGAACACTTCTACACTGCTGGTGGGAATGCAAATTAATACATTCCTTTTGGAAAGAATGTATTTTGGAGAACACTTAGCATTCTAAAAATAGACCTGCCATTCAATCCTATAATTCCTCTACTAGGTATATACCCAGAAGACCAAAAATCACATTACAACAAAGACATTTGCACCAGAATGTTTATTGCAGGCCAATTCACAATTGCTAAGTCATGGAAAAACCCAAGTGCCCATCGATCCACAAGTGGTTTAATAAACTGTGGTATATGTACACCATGGAATATTATGCAGCCTTAAAGAAAGATGGAGACTTTACCTCATTCATGTTTACATGGATGGAGCTGGAACATATTCTTCTTAGTAAAGTATCTCAAGAATGGAAGAAAAAGTATCCAATGTACTCAGCCCTACTATGAAACTAATTTTTGGCTTTCATATGAAAGCTATAACCCAGTTATAACCTAAGAATTTGGGGAATGGGGAGAGAGAGGACAGGGAAGGAGGATCGGCGGAGGGGGGGTGATAGGTGGGATTACACCTGCAGTGCATCTTACAAGCGTACATGTGAAATTTAGTAAATGTAGAATATAAATGTATTAACACAATAGCTAAGAAAATGCCAGGAAGGCTATATTAACCAGTGTGATGAAAATGTGTCAAACTGTTTATAAAACCAGTGTATGGTGCCCATGATCGCATTAATGTACACAGCTATGATTTAAAATATAAAAAAAAAAAGAATGGAAGAAAAAGTATCCAATGTACTCAGCCCTACTGTGAAACTAATTTATGGCTTTCATATGAAAGCTATAACCCAGTTATATCCTAAGAATATGGGGAAGAGGGAGGGGAGGGGAGAGGATGGGCAGGAGGGTGATTGGTGGGATTACACCTACGGTGCATCTTATAAGGGTACATGTGAAACTTAATAAATGGAGAAAATAAATGTAGAATATAAATGTCTTAATATAATAACTAAGAAAATGCCAGGAAGGCTATGTTAACCAGTGTGATGAAGATATGTCAAATGGTCTATAAAACCAGTGTATGGTGCCCCACGATCGCATTAATGTACACAACTATGATTTAATTTAAAAAAAAAAAGGAATACAGCAGCATGTCAGGTTGCAAAATGAACATTCATAAATTGGTAGCCTTTATATATACCAACAATAGTCAAACTGAAAAAACAATCAAGGACTCTATTCCATTCACAGTAGTGCCAAAGAAGATGAAATATTTGTGAGTTTATCTAACAAAGGACGTGAAAGATCTCTATAAAGAGAACTATGAAACTCTAAGAAAATAGCTGAAGATGTTAACAAATGGAAAAACATACCATGCTCATGCTGGGAAGAATCAATATTGTTAAAATTTCCATACTACCCAAAGCAATATACAATTTTAATGCAATCCTATTAAAGTCCCACTGTCATACTTTAAAGATCTCAAAGAAATAATACTTTGTTTTATATGGAATCAGAAAAAAAACCTTGAATAGCCAAGACATTACTCAGAAATAAAAACAAAGCAGGAGGAATCACCCTACCAGACCTCAGACTATGCTATAAATCGATAGTGATCAAAACAGCATGGTACTGGCACAAAAACAGAGAGGTAGATGTATGGAACAGAATAGAGAACCAAGAGATGAACCCAGCTACTTACCGTTATTTGATCTTTGACAAGCCAATTAAAAACATTCATTGGGGAAAAGATTCCCTATTTAACAAATGGTGCTGGTTGAACTGGCTGGCGACCTGTAGAAGACTGAAACTAGACCCACACCATTCACCATTAACTAAGATAGACTCTCACTGGATTAAAGATTTAAACTTAAGACACTAAACTATAAAAATACTAGAAGAAAGCGCAGGGACAACTCTTGAAGAAATAGGCATGGGCAAATATTTTATGAGGAGAACCCCGCCCCCCCGGCCCCGGGCAATTGAAGCAGCTTCAAAAATACACTACTGGGACCTGATCAAACTAAAAAGCTTCTGCACAGCCAAGAACACAGTATGTAAAGCAAGCAGACAGCCCTGAGAAAGGGAGAAGATATTTGCAGGTTATGTCTCTGACAAAGGTTTAATAACCAGAATCCACTGAGAACTCAAATGTTATTAGCAAGAAAAGAACAAGTGATCCCATCTCTGGCTGGGCAAGGGACTTGAAGAGAAACTTCTCTGAAGAAGACAGGCGCACAGCCTACAGACGTGAAAAATGTTCATCATCCTTAATCATCAGAGAAATGCAATACAAAACTACCTTGAGATATCATCTAACTCCAGTAAGATTTGCCCATAACACAAAATCCCAAAACTAGAGATATTGGCGTGGATGTGGAGAAAGGGACCACTTCTACACTGCTGGTGGGAATGGAAACTAATACGTTCCTTTAGGAAAGATGTTTGGAGAACACTTAGATTTGTACGAATAGACCTGTCATTCGATCCTACAATTCCTCTACTAGGTATATATCCAGAAGACCAAAAATCACATTATAACAAATATATTTGTACCAGAATGTTTATTGCAGCCCAATTCATAATTGCTAAATCATGGAAAAAGCCCAAGTGCCCATAGACTCATGAATGGATTAATAAATTGTGGTATATGTACACTGTGGAATATTATGCAGCTTTAAAGAAAGATGGAGACTTTACCTCTTTCATGTTTACATGGATGGAATTTGAACATATTCTTCTTAGCAAAGTATCTCAAGAATGGAAGAAAAAGTATCCAACGTATTCAGCCCTACTATGAAACTAATTTATAGCTTTTATATGAAAGCGATAACCCAATTATAGCCTAAGAATTAGGGAAAGGGAGGGTAGGGGAGTAGGGAGGATGGGTGGAGAGAGGGTAATTGGTGGGACCACACCCATGGTGCATCTTACAATCGTACATGTGAAACTTACTAAATGTAGAATATAAATGTCTTAATACAATAACTAAGAAAATGCCAGAAAGGCTATGTTAACCAGTATGATGAAAATATTTCAAATTGTATATAAAACCAGCCCATGATTGCATTAATATACACAGCTATGATTTAATAAAAAAAAAGAATTATAGAAGTTTAAAAGTTTGCAACTGAAATAATGTATCGATAAAAAGTTTGCAATGAAATAATGTATCAAGCAACAATCATCAAAGTTTGCAAATATCATCAGGTAAAAGGTTAAAGGGGAACTTTATAATGAAAGGATCAGGGTGGCACCACCTGAACCCACCAACCAACTTTAGCATCACTAGGGGGGACAGCTGCACACTGCATGCTTCACAATGTGATGTACTTCCTGCAAGTACTGCCAAACAAACTCGAATCTGATCCTAACTGGGCCTCTAGATCTACCAGCATATAGAAAATCTGGTAGACAGAGGAACAAACCAAATAATACCACGAGGAAGCAACCCATCTAATAAATAAAAAACATGGGATCGTCTTCAGGTCAAGTAACCTAATTTCTGCACCAAATCAATGGCATTAAAAAGAGAAGAGGTGGTGGGTAAGAGGGTTTTTAAGGAATAAAAAAGACTTGGGAGATATGACACCCAAATACAATGTATGGACCTTCTTGGATCCTGATTTGAACAAATCAAATATAAGAAGACTGTAACAAATCAGGAAACTTTGAATATAGAGTGGTTATTACTAATGATAAATAATTACTTTTAAACGTTTAAGGTATGGTAATGACTTAGAGATAGACCTTAACTGTACAAAGACCAACACTGAATTATTTAGTGTGAAATTAAGTGATGTCTAATGTGTTAGGCTGAATTATGGCTCCTAAATATATCTACATTCTAATCCCTGTAACCTGTGAATGTTACTTTACATGGTCTCCAATTCCATACAGATTGATACATGGTAAAGGAGACTTTGCAGATATGATTAAATTAAGGACATTCAGATGAAGAGACTGGGTCCAATCCTGGGTTATCCAGGTGGGCCCAATATAATCACATAAGTGGTAGGGAAAAGCAGTCATGCCCTCAAAGAAGCCGGGCACCCTCTGGGGAAGGCAAGGAAACAGCTTTTCTCCAAGAGCCTCCAAAAAGGGCCATAGCCCTGCCAATACCTACAAAATAATAAGCTGTGTTGTTTTAACTCAATAAGATTCTAATTTGTTACAGTACTAACAGAAAACTAATACATATAAGATCTGTTTTAAAATGTTTCAGAAGAAAAAAGTGGTGAAGAATAGATGAAAGATTGGAAAAGCATCAAAAATGTTGAAAGGGGAGATGAGTACTTTGAGATTCATTATACCATTTCTCTACTTTTATGTTTGAACTTGTCCACAATAAAAACGTTTTTTTAAACTCCTGGAGGGCGGGTAGGGAGGCAGGCAGTGGACAAAGGGAGACAGGAAGGGCTGAGATTGGAGTCTTATCCCGAGACTGTCAGGACCGGCATGTTTTGTGGGTTAGAGGGGTGGCTCCCAGCTCCCCCACACAGTAGTGAGTGCTTCTGTGTGGACTAAACTAGAAGTAAAGGACTCTCTCAGGAAAAAAATAATAAATCACTCATTTATCAAACACGTCTTGAACATCTGCTGTGACATTTATCTCCAGGCCTGGCCTTTGTGCCCAAAGAGCTTGACCTCTAGGAAAGAAACAGAAGCAAACCCAGAAAGATGGCAGAATCCAAGCTCTATTCACTGAAATCACACGCTCCTTTGGTGATGGCAAAGACCATGAGGTCTGACGTGAGGATGAATTGTATGTGCAGCAACCGCCACTCCACTCCACGGAAACACCTGTGCAATCACCAGACTTCATGGCACACACCACCCAAGGGGCTCCCTGGGCCATGTACAGTGCCTCAGTGGGCAAGAAATAAGCTCCCTCTCACGCTGGCTTAAGAAGGCCGGGGTTTGGAATAAGGACTCAAAGGCATAAGTAGGGCAGATGCGACAAAGAGCTGGGCTGGACCCAACCAGCTTCAGGGAACAGCCACTCCTCTCTCTCTCCCATTGTTCCCCACCCAGGACCTCCTGGTCTCTGCTTCCTCTTTACCTCTGCACTTCTGCATCTCCACTCGCTGCCAGCTCTGCCCACCAGCATTCTCCCTCTATGGCAGTGGTTTTCAACCTTCCTAATGCCGCCACCCTTTAATACAGTTCCTGTGGATCACGACCCACAGATTGAGAATCGCTGCTGTATGGGGTCAGATATCATCTTGAGTAATTAGCTTTCCTTAGACCTGACCCTATTCAGTCAGTGGCACTCATTGTTCAGGAAGGTCTTGGACTGTTAATCTAAAAGAAAGGGAAACAGACAGAAACCCTCACTGCCCACTTTTGGAAAAGAGACTTCTGATACTAACAGCAAATACCTCAGTCTTGAAACCCAGGGCTTTTGACTAGCAAAAGTCAAGCGACTATGGAAGTAAAAAAGGGTTTGGTCCTAAAAGCAAGGTTTTTAGGGGAAGGCAAAAGGCAAAATTCTAAAGAGCTCTTATACCATAGTCCATAACTGATGGTAGAACAATTGGGAGACCAAAGAACCACCAGACCGCAGGGACTGATGGTTCCACAGGCTGAGAAACAGGTGGCACAAAGGGAACATGAGGGAAACTGGCAGAGGCCAAGGTGAGGGAACGAAAGTAGAGTCTTCTCTAGGAATTACCAAGCCAGCACCCACAGACCCCTGGGTCATCATCCATTGCCCCAGCCAGGAGCCCAGGAAGGAGCCTCACTGTGAGTCAGCAGGCACCCTCCATGGAGAGCAGCCGCATAGGCCTGGGATCGTCTCCACAGGAGTAATGCTCCAACACAGTTCTCTGCCCCATTCTAACTATGCCCACCGTAATGGCACAGGACACTCATGAGCTCCCTAAATAGAAGTGACACATAAAAAGGAGTGTGGATGTGAAGGCCTATCCCCAGCACATCCCAGTTCCTGGGTGTGGTGATCTTTCCCCTAAGCAAGGCCCATACGCACTGGGCAGTCGGATGGAGTCCTTCATCCTGAAATTGACAATCAGCTACAGTCGATTCCTGTAACTCTCATCTGTGGAGGGGTGGGGCATACATGCCCGATGCCTCCTCCTCAAGGATGGTAGGATGCAGGCTCTAATTCCTCCCCTCTCAAAACCCATCCTCCAAGTCTTCCTCATCTTTTGTTGAGGTCATCACAGACTCCACACAGGCAAATCTAGTTGTCACCACCACCACCACCCCCGTTTCCCAGCCTCTCAGCAGCATCTGGCACCTTGGCTGTCCTCCTTTCTCACACTCAGCTCTCTTGATGTCAGTGACACCATCCTTGCCTGGGTGTCTCCACCTGGAATTCTGTTCCTTCTCTGTCCCCTTCTCTGGCATTTCCTCCTCTGATCAACATTTCATGCTGAGATGCCCAGAGCCTGGTCCTAGGCCTTCTCTGCCCACAATCTCTCCGAAGAGAGATTGGACCTCCCTTCGCTGCCAGTGACTCCCACACAGAGTCTCTCCGTGAGCGTGAGGCTGCTGGCACCACATCTTCATTTGGACATTTAATTTAAATTTCACATGGCCAAAAGGTAACTCTTTATCTTCTGCCACAAACTTTTTCTTCCCAGTTTCAGTAAACGGCCCCCAAATCCACCCAGCTAGAACACAAAATATAAGGAGTCTTCCTCAACCTCTGTGCCCCAAACCCTACGTGTAAGAATACTTCAGGACAAAACATGGCCTCTATTCATCCACGTCTCCACAGCAACAACCACAATGCAAGCCCAATGTAAGCCCTGATATTGTGCCCTGTGCTCCTAAAGTCATCTTCCTACTGACCTCTCATTGTCACGCTTACCCTCCTACAGAGAGAGCACAGCCAACTTCCTCCCATCATTCACAGGTTCAGCTCAGCTCCATGTCCCCCTCTCAGGGAAGCTACCCTGACCCTATGCAGTGCCCCTCTGTTGACCTGGTCTCTACCACATCACACTGTCTTACCTTCTTTATATCATTGCATGTTATCTTGTCAACTTCCCTGGTTATGTTCTGTCTCTCCCCTCACTAGAATACATATTCTATGAGAGCAGGAACCTTGTGTCCCCAACACCTAGTACAATACCAGCTGTCCACTCAATATTTATAAATTAATGAATCCACAAACTTGGATGTAGCTGGGGACAGTCTTTCTGTTCCAAAAGTCAATGTGGTTTAGGACCAGAGGAAAAGAGTAGAGAGCACAGAGGGAATCTTTTGTCCAGGAGGAGTAAGAAAAACTGAATTTGAGGAGTTGGGAGAAGACAAATAGGAGCCTTTTGTCCATAGCACTCTCACAGCACTGTCCTGTGTGACTGTGCAAACCCCCTCCCTGGGGTGAACAAGGGAAAGTGCCACCATCCCCCACTCCCTGGGAGGACACTGAGGAGTGCCACCGTTCCCCCTCCCTGGGAGAACACTGAGGAGTGCCACCATCCTCCCCTCCCTAGGAGAATGTGGAGGAGGAACACCATCCTCCCCTCCCTGGGAGAACACTGAGGAGTGCCATTCACCTTTTCACTAACAAGACAATCAGAGAGGTGAAGGGATCTCCCAAGGCCCCACAGCTACCTAGTAGGATTTGGGCCTGGAACTCTGATGGCCAGACATCCAGTTCATTGTCCTTCATGACCATGAGCTCCTACTGTCTTGATCTTGGAAAGCTGAGCAGTGAACCACCTGTATAGTGAGGTTCTGCCCTCCATGCCCTGGGCAGCTCCACTCCCCAGTCTGTGGACATGAACCGACTTAGGACCATGCCAGCCAGGCCTACTCCTGAGGGAGCCTTCTATTCTGACCTGCCTTGCCTTGGGTTCACTGGACAATTGCTCAGGAAGCTTGAGGCATCATCACCTCCAAACTTCCTATTGAATCTTTGAACCACAAAAAGAACATTGGATGATCTGATCTGGACTCCCTATGCTACAGATGAGAAAACTAAGACCCAAAGAGGGGTATGACTTGCCGAAAGTCACATGGGGAGCAGTGGCAGAGCTGGAGTACAACCAGGCCCCGGTATACATAACAGCATAGTAATATACCCACCTCCCAGCTCTATTGAACTTTTACATTCTACAAAAACTATCTACAATTTTTGTTTTTAAAGAAAACACTATGACACAGTTGAAGGTCCCTCCCTCAATTCCATCTCCCGCCCCTTCCCTCAGAGGTTACCACCATCCTAAATTTGGTATTTATCATTCCTATGTGTTTTTATACTTTTACAACATGTGCATCTACAACAGTACACAGAAGCATTTTCTAAAACTTGATATAAACAGCATTATACTGCACAAGTCCTTCTGCAACTTGCCGTTATATCCTTGAGATTGAACCATGTTGGTAAATGCAAGGCTGGTTCATTCATTCAAACTACTCAGATACCACCAGTTATTTATCTCTTTGTTGGTAGATATTGAAATCCTTTCCTTTTTTTTTTCATTGTTACAAATAATGCTGCAGTTAATATTGTGGGAACACAATTTTCCCATTTTCCTATTGTTGGATGCCTTTTCCCCAGCATGTTGCTATCTCTGACAATGCCATAATGTCTCCTAGACATGTGGCCTAGAGTTTCTCCAGGCTGCAGTCCCCATTGTTACCACTCCATTGCCTATTAGGAACTGGGCCAGACACATAGCAGGAGGTGAGTGGTGGGCAAGTGAAGCTTTATCTGTTTTTTTTTTTTTTTCTTTTTTTTTGTAGAGACAGAGTCTCACTTTACCGCCTTCAGTAGAGTGCCATGATGTCACAGGACTCACAGCAACCTCTAGCTCTTGGGGTTCTGCGATTCTCCTGCCTCAGCCTCCCGAGCAGCTGGGATTACAGGCGCCTGCCACAACGCCCGGCTATTTTTTGGTTGCAGTTCAGCGGGGGCTGGGTTTGAACCCGCCACCCTCGGTATATGGGGCTGGTACCCTACTCATTTAGCCACAGGCGCCACCCAGCTTTATCTGTTTTTACAGCCACTCCCCATCACTGGCATCATGCCTGAGCTCTGCCTACTATCAGATCAGTGGTGGTGGCATAGATTCTCATAGGAGCAATAACTCCACAGTGATCTGCGCATACAAGGGATGGAGGTTGCACTCTCCTTGTTAGAATCTAATGTGTGATGATCTGAGGTGGAGATTTAATGTGTTTGAATCATCCCAAAACCATGCCTACCCCCCAGGTCCATGGAAAAACTGTCTTCCATAAAACTGGACCCTGGTGCCAGTGGGGACCACTGCTGTATGGGATTCGCCTGGAAGAGGAATTGCTGGGCTTTACCTTTACTAGATATTGCCAATTTGCACTCCAATAGTTGCACCAATTTATGCTCCCACCCAGTTCAGTAATCTTTCCATTATGCTAAACTGCTGCCCTTATTCTGCTTTCAATTCTTTATAATTTATGAAAGGAAAATATAAAAGAGGTGCTATTACCTTATTAAAAAATCCAGCTTCCTTTCCCTGCAGAAAGGAGAGGAGAAAAGAAGGGCAGTTGCATATTGGATTAGAGCCTGGCATGCATTCATCAACTTTATAGTAGCGCCGGCTTGGAATTTGGGTCTCCTGAGGGGAAGAGTGGGGCCACTGGAAACAAGAGACACTTTCACCATGGCCTTCTCCAGGAACACAGATATAATTTACTCTAAGGTACAAAAACGTTTGCACTTACAGCCTACCTGGTTCCAATCAGGACATGAAGGGAAAGTGCCAAGACACCAGAGAATAAGCCAGTTCTCATAAACTTTCCAGCGAAGTGCTGCAAACTCTGTAAGATAGAATGAGGACTGGTAGTGAACTTGAGTACTCAGCCCAGGTCAGCTCTGAGCTCTTCCTAGCAGTGACTGGCGGCCCCCTCACCCACACACCATTCTGATGCTTTACACCAACCTTGCAGGCCTAAGCCACATGTCTGCCCAGCTCAGGTACCTTTTTCCCTGGGGCTTATTTAATAGGAGGGGTTCTAGTCTCCTTGAAAACTCTTCTTCCTCCCGCAGTCTCCGCACATCTCTCCCTCTCCCAGCCTCCTGTGACACTGTGCTCACCACTGTCACGGCTCTTACTTACTACTGAGTCTTCCTGCCTTGATCCAGCCTCGTGAGTGGATCCCCAAATAGATGGGGGTCATGAGAATGGGGGCTATGTCTTCCTCACCTGGATACATTGCCTGGCATATGCATAAGTTTTCCTCAGGCAAGAGCAAGGAAAAAGACAGACAAAAATACCAAATAACAGTTAACCAGGCCCATGGGCACTCCTTCTGTTCCTTTCTATCACTTGTTTCCACTCTTACCACCCCATGTTGTGCTTATCTGCTCACCGTCCTGTCTATCTTCCCTACAGGACAGTGCCCTGCCTGGGCAAGCACTCATGGTAACTGATCAGTGCGTAGTAGGTGCACAGCAAACTGAGTGGCACCAGAACTTCACTTTCCACTTTAGATCTATTCAGTTCCTCTAATTAGCTACATGTATGTCTTTACTGGTGAAGAGGGTGGAAGGATTAGCTCATTAGAGTTTGGAGTGGAAGAAAAAAAATCCTGCTGACTGCCCTGGGTGAAGATGGAAGAGGAGAGAAGGCCTGAGGGAAGGGAGAAAGAGACCCATTTTAATTGGAAAGCCTCCTTCCCCCTTTTCTTCTTGATTTTAAGTTCCAGTCTTGGATCCTAGAAATTACAGGCTCCTTTAGCATTGCTTCTGCGGTTGGAAAAAATGCTCATTTCACTTTTAAAACAAACAATGGAAAGTTCCTTTTAAAGGAGAAATCATATTAGCCCAGTCCAAGGAAATCTGCTCAGAGTTTCAGTCGGATCCACAGGGATTGCGCACTGGGCAGTGATGGCCCCCCTGGGGTCAGCCCCAAGACAGGGCCTATCTGACCACCCACCATCCCAGGGTGCTGGGTCTCAGAAGAACCCAGCCCTCCCTGCAGGGCCCAGCAAGCAGAAGACCTCACAGCAAACACTTGCAGAGGAAACTGCTCAGACATGAAAGGGAGGAGAGTATCCTTTACCCAAATAAACAGCCAGAGGAAGATACAGAGGGAAGCAAGTCCCATCAGACAAAGCCACAAATTAAGATCACAAGAGACTGGGCTTGGGATTCGGGCTCTGTCTTTAAAACATCTTCCAGAAAGCTGCCCCTGGGGCAGCCCTGTCATCAGGCAGCCCCTCTGTTCATGCTGGGCCCTGTGTGGCTCTCCAGTGGGCATTTGGTGTGCTGAGCAGTTAGCAACACTAGGAACTTGAAGGGGCACAGGGGAGGGGAAGGTCAAAGATGCATAATGGGGCCAGTGGAAAGGAAGAGCAGGAACCTGTCTTCCTGGGTGGCACCAGATGAGAGAAAAAAAGCCTGGGGCTAGACCTAAATCTCTGTCCCTGGCAGAGCATTCTCCACCCACAAGCAAGACCTTGGGCTCCACAAAGACTCTCATGTGGCTACACCCCTGGGACTCAAAACTTTTTAACTGACACAGCAGACTCTGCTCCAGCTGTTCTTCCCTTTCCCCACCATGCCCTGTGACATGGGTTAGCAGTTAGTTGCGAGTTGCGTGGCAAGTCTGAGGATTAGACTGTCTTCCCTGATACCAACGTGACTAGTGTAGAGGAAATAGAGTGTAGGCATCTGATGCTACCTGAAGGCTTGCTGGGGCCATGTGCCCATGCTAGGATGTGAGGAGACAGGAACCGCTAGAGAGAGTGCAGACTGGCACTGCCATCCTGGGAAAAAACATGGCAGTGTTCAAAGAAAACTAAGTATGTGTTTAGCTTATGCAATAATTTTTTCGGTGTTTGGTAAGGAGATATGTGCAAAAAGGCTTATGTGGTGTTACTTTGGAGATGGAGAATTAAGAGAATTCACCATGCTTATCTCCTGGGGAATATATAAGCACAAGGAGGTGGGTGCACACGACATCAAACCTGGGGAAGAAGGAGCTGCGCTGTGGCTTGATGTGCTTACGTCAGGAAATAAGACAGGATCAGAATGAGACAGCTATCCAACTTAAGAAGTCAGAAAAGGAATACAATAAACCCAAAGAGAGAGAAGAAAGGAAATAAAGCAAGGCAGAAATTAATGACATAGAAGATAGATAATAGAATCTAAAAGTCAAAAGTTGGTTCTTTGAAAAGATAAACCTCTGGTGAGACTGATCAAGAAAATAAGACAGTAAAGCACCCAATTTTAGCAATGAAAAAAGGAACATCACCTACAAACATTGCAAAGATTAAAGAGGATATTATGAACAACTTCATATCAGCAAATTTTAAAAGTTAGATAAAACAAAATAGATAAATTCTTAGAAAAATACAACTTGCCAAAAGTGACTCAAGCAGAAATGAAGAATCCAGGTAATCCTGTAACTATTAAAGAAGCTAAATTATTAGTTTAAAATAGCTGTAAAAAGAAAACATCCATCTAGAAGGCTTACAGTGAGTTCTATAAATCACTTAAAGAATCAATCATTCCAATGTACACCAAGGACATAATAAAAGTTATTTACTCTCCCTCTCTAATTACTGAGCAGACTAAGATACCAAAGCCAGATAAGATAATACAAAAGAAAATTACACGACAATCTCACTCTTAAACATTCTGCACAAAATATTGGCAAATAAATATTTTATTAGATTTTAAAACATAATACATCCTGACCAAGTTAGAAGCTATTAGCTATATAATTACTTTAACAAAATAAAGAAAACTCTTACTTTCATCTCATTGCTTTTGAAAGCAATTAATTCCTTATAAAGAAATAGGTAAAACACCTAAATTCACAATGGGAAAAATAGCTCTTTGCAAACTAGGAATAGAAGAACTTTTCTTAAATCTGATAAAGAAAATCTTCAAAGAACCTGCAGCAAATGCCATATTTGAAAATTTCAGAAGTCCTCCCTTCCTCCCCCCACCTTCCTTCCTTCCTTTTTTTCCCCTCAGCCTACTTTCTGCCAGTAGAGGTTTGGAGGTCCAAAAGGCTTTATTTATTTCTTTCAGTCATTTTGGAAACTTTGTTGTGACAAAAAAAAGTTCTATCAGTCCAAAGCAAGAGTCAAGATGATGTTGCTAACCTTTTTTGATATCAGAAGGATTATTAAGAATCTGTACCAAAAGGACAGTTAACCAAGTTTACTACTATTTGGAAGTGCTGAAAAGGCTGAATGAAGAAGTTAGATAAAAACGACCTGAACTTTTCACCAACAATTCACAGCTCTTGCATCACAACAATGCACCAGCTCATAGGGCACTGTCTGTGAGGGAGTTTTAAGCCAGTAAACAAATAACAGTACTGTAACACCCTCTCTGCTCACCTGATCTGGTCCCCAATGACTTTTTTCTTTATCCAAAGATAAAGAAAATATTGAGAGGAAGATATTTTGATGACATTCAGAACATTATACAGGTAATATGACAGCTCTGATGGCTAGTCCAGAAAAAGAGTTCCAATATTGCTTTGAAGGGTGGACTAGGTGCTTTCATCAGTGTATAGTTTCCCACGGGGAATACTTCAAAGGTGACTGTACTGATATTCAGCAATGAGGTATGTAGTCCTTTTTCTAGGATGTGTTCACAAACTTAATTGTCAGACCTAGTACTCTCCAACTCTCAGACTTCATCCTAGTAAATAAATCTGGCACCTAGTTTACCACATGTGTGCCATGCACATGTTGACTGATCTCTCAGGGCCTCCATTTCTCACCTATAACATGGGGGTAAGTGCCCTGATATAGACACTAGAAATAAAGTATGAAAGGCAGATACCACTATAATCGTCACTCAATAAACTGTAGCTATTATGATTGAAAGCAAATATCTCTTTTCCTTTGTAAATCACTCTCCATGTGCATAGAAGAGCTAGAGGCCTATGAGTAGACACTTGACAAGTAAAGCACACGTCTTTGGTTGCACAGACGTCTGGGAGGTTCCAGAACTTCTCTGCTTCAGTCTTGGTTTTCAACTGAGAGCAGGAGAGGGGTTTCCCAGAAGGTTATATGATTTAACCATTTTATGCAGATTTCTGTTCCACTTTTGGAAAAATGTTTTAAATCTAATACCACATAGCTTGAATTTGTGTAAAACTCTCCAGTACTTTCCAGGTTTTGAAAAAACTGCCCTGTGACAGAATTTCCCACCTTGGATGAGTCAGTTGGGGAAGTGGCACTGGCAGAGACCACCTATATTTCAAGCACAAATAAGAATCCAGCATGTCTCCTGAAGGACTCACCAAAGAGACCACAGGTGTGCAAATAACCATTCCAGCCAGAGTAGAGGCAGCCAGAGGGCCACATCAGGGGAAGGCAGGCCTGGGCATTTTCCAAGACCAGGGCCTGAGCTACACAAAGAATATAGGATTGAGCTAAGAGTATGTGCTGTGTAGGTCTCTTTGTGTCTAATAACGTCCCAAACTGGGCATTGCCATGTATGAGATTCTCTCAATACAGCTACATTCCATTGAGCTCTGTTTCCTCTTTAAACATGAACATACTCTGGGGAGGGGTAATTATTCAGCTAACTTGTGCTTATTTGCACTAAGATCTTGCTGAAAAGATCAACAACCCAATGAAAAATGGCCAAAGGATATGAACAGCGAGTTAATAGAAAATGGTTATAACTTTCCCCTTAAACATACAAAGAAATGGTCAATCTTACTCATAATAAGAAAAATGAGATCTGAGTGTGGTGGCACGTGCCCATAGTCCCAGATACTCATGAGGTTGAGGTGAGAGGATCGCCTGAGCCCAGTACTTCAAGGCTGCAGTGAGCTAGAATTATGCCACTTGTACTCCAGCCTGGGTGACAGCAAGACTCCATTTCTTAACAAGCAAAACAAAACAAACAAAAAAACAAGGAAAGAAAGTCTAAGTCAAAGCCCCACTGAGATACCATTTCTTACCTATCAGCTTGGCAAAATCAAAATGTTAGACCACATACCTTAAGCACATCAGTTACTATTATTGACTCCCAGCTCCAAAACCACCCTTCTCCTTGCTTTGCCACGGTGGGCTGGAACTGTGCAAACCTCCTCTCTGCTTTGCCAACAGCTGAAATCATGGGCACTGCCAATAGGGGGCACTAGAGGAGACTGCAAGGTTGAGTGGGGGAGACATTAACCAATTCTTTCCTATCTTGCTTCCTGTCTGCTTCCTGCTTGTTTACTGTTCTTGAGAGGATTGTTCTCACCTTCCAAGATAAAATTGGTAAAACTAGTGAAAGCACAAAATAGCATAATTCTGTGGGTCCCCACAGTGCCAGTCTGCAGCCTGTTAGGAACCAGGTCACAAAGCAGGGGGTGAGCAGCAAGGGCTGGGGGGAGCAAGCAAAGCATCATCAATATTTACAGCCACTCTCCATCACTTACACATGGATACCTGAGATGCCTGATCTGTGTCCAATCAGATTAGTGGGAGCATTAGATTTTCACAGGAGCGTGAACCCTGCTGTAACCCTGCATTTGAGAATCTAATGCCTGATGATCTGGGGGGGAGTTGAGGCAGTGATGCTCACATTGGGGAGGGGCTACAAACACAGATTATCTTCAGCAAGAGGTTTGACTATCCAGAGACTCCAATAAATCAATTGCTTGTAGACTCATATCAAACTACTCCCCCCAACCTGGTCTATGGAAAAATTGTCTTCCACGAAACCAAAAGGTTGGGATATGACTGCTGGCATAACCCTTATATAGAAGAATTTAGCAATAGTAACTAAATTACAAATTCAGCTACCATTTTTCCCAGTAACCAATCCCTCTTTGTTCTAATGGCACATATTCAAGATCACCTATTGTAGCACTCTTTGAAATAGCAAGAAGTGTCCACTTACAGGGGCTGGCTAAATAAACTATGGTATATCCATACAATGTATACTCTGCAGCAGAAAAAAAATGAGAAAAATTTATGTTGTTAAGTAAAATAAGCAAAGTGTATAACCATGAATGTTGTGTGCTGCTTTTATGTAACAAACAGGGTAAAATTAGAAGAAATATTTACTTATAGTTGTGAATAGAAACCCTAGAACAGTGCTTCTCAACCTTCCTAATGCTGCAACCCTTTAATACAATTCCTGTGGGTCACAACCCACAGGTTGAGAACCGCTGCCCTAGGATATCAAGAAACTAGTAAGAGCAGGTACCAAGATAGCGAGGCATTATGTTTTAAGAGACAATTTTCCACATGCTTTCTCAGAGGCCCTGATAGCATTTGGTGTAGACTATTTTGTCAAGGATGTTTGTAGAAACAGCCTTAGAAGACAGAGACAGTGTCTCCCTATAGAGCAGAAAATAGAGTTGCTTGCTGTCTGGTTAAAGTAAAATGTCTTCCCCCAGGAAAAAGACTGGGCAGGTTTATTCTCAACCTGATATAAAAGACTGAGTTTCCTAAACGTGGGAGTCCTGAGTTGTGAAGCAAACCTACTACTGCATGTGCAGTATCTATCTGGGCCAGGCCACACGGCCCCACAGAGTTTGGGGTACAGGGAATCAGTGCTAATATCAAACTGATGCTGCCTGCTGTGCCATGAGAAAGGAAGTCCTTTATCTCCCACCTCCTGTCTTCTGCTTGTATCCATGGAACAGTGGCAGTGCACTTTCAGCTTGCAAGTGGGGTGAAATCTTAAACCCTTCACAGTTCTTGATGAGGAGGAACAGAAATGAGATGCATGGGGAGGGAGCAGGACAAAACTTCTTAATGTATATCTTTTCATTTTATTACGAATTTTGAAACATGTAATTGTATTACTACTTCATTCATAAATAACACTTAATGTGAAATTAAAATGTTACTCATGTATGTGAGTAACAAAACGTTAGAGGGCTGAACCTGGCAAGAAAGCACTGAGTTATGATCTGGGACTCTTACAAAGGAGAAGGCTAAGGCCAAAGGATGTGAAATGACATACCCAGCTAGTTACTGCGGGATGCTAGATGAACCCAGACCTCCTGACCTCCAATTCTTTCCAGTGCCCAAGCTGGATCAGGGAGGATGTATCACAAGGATGTTGAAAACAGATATGACTTTGACCTCACAACTTAGCCTAGAACCAACCCTGCCTGAAATTATCCCATCAGGCTGTCCCAAGGAGCTTTCAGCCTTTTATACCTACTGTAAACTCTATTGCAGGAAATTATCTCATAGTAAACTACCTGTGTTCAGAAGCAAACAAAACATTTAACAGTGCATGCTGAAACACTTCTCTCCCTAATAAGCTAACTATGGAGAGAAAGGAGGTTCAAGGCTCCCTTGTAATTGCCTGGATTTCCTAGCAAATCAGTGGCAGCATGAAGTAGAAAAGAGAAATGTGGGGTACAGGAGTTGGGTGGGCTTTTGTAGAAAGGTGTTCAGAAGCCAAAAATATGTTCCATCTATTCAAGCACTATTTCTGGCCCATCAAAAGCAGGATAGCTATCGAAGGTTCTTAACAAAGGTTTCTCAAATGTCTAGAATCAATATCAGACTTACTAATACTTGAAAACCAGAATCACATGACAGTCTCTATTGCTATGTAGCTTCTTGATATGGTGTAGACAAAGGGTGAAGGATGGGCCCAGGAAAGTATCTCTTCAATGAAAGCAGCTCCATCTGATTCCTTCCTTCCATCCCTCAGTCCACCCACCCAGTCACCTAACTATCCATCTATCCATCTTCTAACCAATCTCTGTCCTCTAAGAGATTTAAGCATTGGTGGGGGTGTGACAGGGTGATGTGCAAAGATCATTAGGGTATAGTCAGAGCAGTGCCAGAGTGCTAGTATCTATCAAAGAACGCATGGGGTGGAAAGGTAACACAAAGTGTTGCTTGTCTAATAGTTGGTTTGTCTCCCTCACCAAACAGTGAGCTCCTCAAAAGGCAGTAAACTACACCTTATAATATCTGTATCCTTGGGGCTGGGGACAGTACATAAGAAGTCAACATTTGTTGAATGAAGGAATGTATGTGTTAGAGGGTATCAGTAAGAATGAATTAGATTATTATTTGGTAACCAAAATCTCAGTGGCTGAGAACAATTTAGTTAATTTCTTGCTCATTAAACATGTCTTTCAATTAGCTGAAAGCTCTAACTTGTCATCACACTGGACTTGAGGCAATGAGGCAGCTACCATCTTAAATAGCGCCTGTCATCACGGCAGAGGGAGACAGAATAGCAAGTTATATACTGCCCAGAAGTAACCCACCTCACCCACCTCCATTCACATTTCATTGACCAAACCAAGTCACAAGTTTGTACTCCAGGAAGGAAGAGAATAAACCCCCATGAGCTCAGAAGGAGATTGGGAAATATTTGTTGAATAGTACTAATATCTACTATAGTATGCCCTTCCACTCACAAAATATCGGATTCACTCTTTTCCCCATGAAAAAAATCAAGGCCCTTCTCTCCAAGGGAGATAATCCATGCAGACCTCTAATAGGGGTTCCAGGTCTCCAAGCAAAGGAGAACAGCCTCCTCACCAGGTCTACACTGGACATGGGGTTCACCCCAATCTGGATGTCTGTAACAAGTTACCTTCCTCACACTTGCAACGTACAAAGGACACCGCAGCACCCCTTGAGGGCACCTATCTGGGATGGGAACTGTTTCTTTTTTTTTAGCAATACTTTTTTTATTATTATTATTAAATCATAGCTGTGTACATTAATGCGATCATGGGGCTCCATACACTGGTTTTATAGACCGTTTCACACATTTTCATCACACTGGTTAATATAGCCTTCCTGGCATTTTCTTAGTTATTGTCTTAAGACATTTATATTCTACATTTACTAAGTTTCACATGTACCCTTGTAACATGCACCACAGGTGTAATCCCACCAATCACCCTCCCTCTGCCCATCCTCCCCCTCCCTCTCTCCCTTCCCTGTATTCGTAGGTTATAAGTGGGTTATAGCTTTCATATGAAAGCCATAAATTAGTTGAGTACATTGGATACTTTTTTTTCCATTCTTGAGATACAAGAGGTAAAGTCTCCATCTTTCTTTAAGGCTGCATAATATTCCATGGTGTACATATACCACAGTTTATTAATCCATTCGTGGATCGATGGGCACTTGGGCTTTTTCCATGACTTAGCAATTATGAATTGGGCTGCAATAAACATTCTGGTACAAATATCTTTGTTATGATGTGATTTTTGGTCTTCTGGGTATATGCCTAGTAGAGGAATTATAGGATTGAGTGGCAGATCTATTTTTAGATCTCTAAGCGTTCTCCAAACATCTTTCCAAAAAGAATGTATTAATTTGCATTCCCACCAGCAATGTAGAAGTGTTTCCTTTTCTCCACATCCACGCCAACATCTCTGGTCTTGGGATTTTGTGATATAGGCTGATGTTACTGGAGTTAGATGATATTTCAAAGTAGTTTTGATTTGCATTTCTCTCATGATTAAAGATGATGAGCATTTTTTCATATGTCTGTAGGCTGTGCACCTGTCTTCTTCAGAGAAGTTTCTCTTCAAGTCCCTTGCCCAGCCTGCGATGAGATCACTTCTTCTTTTCTTGCTTATACGTTTGAGTTCTCTATGGATTCTGGTTATTAAACCTTTGTCGGAGACATAACCTGCAAATATCTTCTCCCATTCTGAGGGCTGTTTGTTTGCTTTACTTACTGTGTTCTTGGCTGTGCAGAAGCTTTTTAGACTGATCAGGTCCCAGTAGTGTATTTTTGAAGCTGCTTCAACTGCCCGGGGGGTCCTCCTCATAAAATACTCACCCAGACCGATTTCTTCAAGAGTTGTCCCTGCACTCTCTTCTAGTATTTTTATAGTTTCATGTCTTAAGTTTAAATCTTTAATCCAGTGAGAGTCTTTCTTAGTTAATGGTGAAAGGTGTGGGTCCAGCTTCAGTCTTCTACAGGTTGCCAGCCAGTTCACCCAGCACCACTTGTTAAATAGGGAATCTTTTCCCCCAATGAAAGTTTTTAATTGGCTTGTCAAAGATCAAATAACACTAAGTAGCTGGATTCATCTCTTAGTTCTCTATTCTGTTCCAGACATCTACTTCTCTGTTTTTGTGCCAGTACCATGCTATTTTGATCATTATCAATTTATACAATAGTTTGAGGTCTGGTAGCATGATTCCTCCTGCTTTGTTTTTATTTCTGAGTAATGTCTCGGCTATTCGAGGTTTTTTCTGATTCCATATAAAATGAAGTATTATTTTTTCAAGATCTTTAAAGTATGACACTGGAGCTTTAATAGGGATTGCATTAAAATTGTATATTGCTTTGGGTAGTATGGACATTTTAACAATGTTGATTCTTCCCAGCCATGAGCATGGTATGTTTTTCCATTTCTTAACATTTTCAGCTATCTCTTTTCTTAGAGTTTCATAGTTCTCTTTATAGAGATCTTTCACGTCCTTTATTAGATAAACTCCCAAATATTTCATCTTCTTTGGCACTACTGTGAATGGAATAGAGTCCTTAACTGTTTTTTCAGCTTGACTATTGTTGGTATATATAAAGGCTACCGATTTATAAATGTTGATTTTGTAACCTGAGACGCTGCTGTATTCCTTGATCACTTCTAAGAGTTTTGTAGTAGAGTCCCTGGTGTTTCCAGATATACAATCATATCATCTGCGAAGAGTGAAAGTTTGATCTCTTCTAACCCTATATTGATACCCTTGATCGCCTTTTCTTCCCTAATTGTGCTGGCTAAAACTTCCATTACAATGTCAAAGAGCAGTGGAGACAATGGGCAGCCTTGTCTGGTTGCTGAACTCACTGGAAATGATTTGAATTTAACTCCATTCAATACGATATTGCCTGTGGGTTTGCTGTAGATGGCCTCTATCAGTTTAAGAAATGTCCCTTCTATACCAATTTCCTTAAGCGTTCTGATCATGAAGGGATACTGGATATTATCAAAAACTTTTTCTGCACCAATTGAGAGAATCACGTGGTCTTTGTTTTTTAATTTGTTTATGTGCTGAATTATACTTATAGATTTACGTATATTGAACCAACCTTGAGACCTTGGGATAAAACCTACTTGCTCATGATGTATAATTTGTTTGATGTGTTGCTGGATTCTGTTTGTTAGGATCTTGTTGAATATTTTTGCATCTATATTCATTAGTGATATTGGTCTATAATTTTCTTTTCTTGTTGGGTCTTTTCCTGGTTTGGGGATCAGGGTGATGTTTGCTTCATAGAACATGTTGGGTAGTCTTCCTTCTTTTTCTACATTTTCGAACAGGTTGAGTAATGTAGGTACTATCTCCTCTTTAAAGGTTTGGTAGAATTCTGACGTGAAACCATCTGGTCCCGGGCTTTTCTTTTTAGGGAGATTGCATATGGTTGATGCTATTTCAGAACTTGATATTGGCCTGTTCAACATTTCCACTTGATTCTGGCTAAGTCTTGGAAGGTGACATGCTTCCAGGTATTGGTCAATTTCCTTCAGATTTTCATATTTCTGAGAATAAAGTTTCTTGTAACATTCATTAGGGATTTTTTGAATTTCTGAGGAGTCTTTTGTTATTTCATCTTTGTTGTTTGTGATTGATGAGATTAGAGATTTTACTCTTTTTTTCCTGGTTAGGTTAGCCAAAGGTTTATCTATTTTATTGACCTTTTCAAAAAACCAACTTTTTGATTTATTGATCTGTTGTATAATTCTTTTGTTTTCAATTTCATTTAATTCTGCTCTAATTTTGGTTATTTCTTTTCTTCTACTGGGTTTGGAGTTGGAATGTTCTTTCTTTTCCAGTTGCTTGAGATGTCCCATTAAGTTGTTAACTTCCTCTCTTTCCATTCTCTTGAGGAAAGTTTTCAGTGCTATAAATTTCCCTCTTAGGACTGCCTTTGCGGTATCCCAGAGATTCTGATAATTCGTTTCTTCGTTGTCATTTTGTTCCAATAATTTGGCAATTTCCTTCTAAAGCTCATGTCTCATCCAGCTATCGTTCAGCATAAGGTTATTTAATTTCCATGTTTTTGTATGAGTATACAGATTCCTGTTGTTACTGAGTTCAGCTTTTATTCCACACTGGTCCAAGAAGATGCAAGGAATAATTTCTATTCCTTTCAATTTACTGAGGTTAGACTTGTGACCTAAGATGTGATCGATTTTGGAGTAGGTTCCGTGGGCTGATGAGAAGTATGTGTATTCAGTTTTGTTGGGATGAAATGTTTTATAGATGTCTGCTAAATCCAAATGTTGGATGGTTAGGTTTAAATCTAAAATTTCTTTGCTCAGCTTCTCATTGGAGGATCTATCCAACACTGCCAAAGGAGTATTGAAATCTCCAACTATTATGGAGCTGGAGGAAATCAAGTTGCTCATGTCTCTTAAAGTTTCTCTTATAAATTGAGGCATATTCTGGTTGGGTGCATATATATTAATAATTGAAATCTCATCATATTGAGTATTACCCTTAACAAATATGAAGTGACCATTCTTATCCTTCCTTACTTTTGTTGGTTTAAAGCCTATTGTGTCTGCAAATAGAACTACAACACCCACTTTTTTCTGATTACCATTTGCCTGAAATATGGACAACCATCCTTTCACCCTGAGTCTATATTTATCTTTTAAGGTAAGATGTGACTCCTGTATGCAGCAAATATCTGGCCTGAGTTTTTGTATCCAGTCAGCTAACCTGTGCCTCTTTAGAGGGCAGTTTAAGTCGTTCACATTAATGGAGAATATTGACAAGTCTGGTAAAATTTTGGGTATCAAGTTTTTTGAAAGTCCAGTGGACATTTTTAATCCTTTTGACACTGTGGAAGTTGGAGTTTGATCAAAAGTTTCTGAGTGAGTTTACTTTTGTGTAGAGGATTGAGCTGGTCATTATGAAGGATAGGTCTGAGAATGTCCTGAAGAGCTGGTTTGGTTATGGCAAATTTCTTCAACATATGAATGTCATTAAAGTATTTAATTTCTCCATCATAAATGAAACTCAGTTTAGCTGGATACAGGATCCAGGGTTGAAAGTTATTTTGCTTTAGGAGATTAAGAGTCGATGACCACCCTCTTCTGGCTTGAAAAGTTTCAGCAGAGAGATCTGCAGTCTTTCTAATATTCTTCCCTTTGTAGGTAATGGATTTATTACGTCTGGCTGCTTTCAGAATTTTCTTCTTCATATTAACTTTAGTGAAGTTAGTTATGATATGCCTGGGGGATGTCTTATTCGGATTGAGTTGTGCTGGGGTTCTAAAACTGTCTGCTATCTGAATTTCAGAATCTCTTGGCATGTCTGGAAAATTCTCTTTCACAATTTCATGGAGAAGGGCCTCTGTGCCTTGTGAGGTCACTTCATCACATTCAGGGATTCCAATGAGGCAAATATTAGTGTTCTTTGAATTATCCCAGAGCTCTCTGAGAGAATGATCCGTTTTTGCTCTCCATTTCTCTTCCTCTTTTAGAGTTTGGGAGCATTCAAAAGCTTTGTCTTCAATGTCAGAAATCCTTTCTTCTGCTTGCTCCACTCTGTTACTGAAGGATTCTACTGTATTTTTCAGATCTTTGAGGACTGCAAATTCTTGCTTTAGTGCATCAAAATCTTTGGTGGTTTTTGTCTTTAAATTCGTTAAATTCTTGAGACAACTTTTGAATTTCTCCTCGAATTTCTATTTCCATCTTTTGAATTGCTCCTCGAATTTCTAATTCCACATTTTCCTCCATACTATTAATCTTGTATGCAATCCAAATTCTGAATTCGATTTCTGACATCTTGGCCAGCTGTTTAAGAATGGAATCTTCAGTTACATCTGCCATATCTTTCCTTGGGGGTTGATCTATTCTGGTTATTCATGTTACCAGAGTTTTTCCACTTATTCTGCCCCATGATTGTTTTACACCATTTGACTTTTACCCTGGAGCTTTGTCGTGGACCCATGCAGTGCCTGAGAAACTGGGGACCTATTTGGTTTGGTGGGGCTAAGTGGGTTCTGTCTTGTTTTCAGCTGGTCTCTGTTCAACCCTAGTGAAACAGTTACTCTGGGTTGAAGTCTCAGCTGTGGAGAAATACCAGCAACTAAGTCACCCTGCCCCCCACAGGCAACAATTGGAAAAGGAAAGCCAAACCTTCCTACAACCACACACCCAGGGCACCACTTGAATAGTCCTTGGGTGATTGGCTCAGTTCAAAAGGTCCAAATCAATTGTCTCTGTCAGCACCTGTCTCTGGTGGGAGAGTTTAAAAGGTCTCTGGCAACTTGAATGCAGGGGTCTGGTGACAACTCAAATGTGACTTGCTGCAGTGCTCTGTGAAGTCAGGAGGATCCACCCAGAAAATAGATTAGTCTGGGAAGTTTGATGCCTTCTTCCCCACCTTGCACCTCTGTCACACCCAGTCACGGATAGCCCCACAGAGCTGTGACCCAGTTGTCTCCAGTGAGCAGATACTCCAGGGGTTTGCAACTGCCTTTCACAAGGAAATCTATACCTGCTCAGCCAGGCTGCTGCTCTCTGCTTCTATCCAGCAGGGGCAGTTGAAGCCTGACAACCTCAGGTGCTTGATGGAGGCTGGGGGGTGTTCACTCAGTTCCAGCCCTGCCCCTGATTGATGTTAGTGACAGAACAGAACAACTTTGCAGGAATTTGTTTCTGTCCCTTCTAAATTCCCCTGGAGAAAAGAAGCTGTTTTGAGTTTCCAGAACCTGTGCCTCAGGCCCTGTCTTTGCTCCTGCAGGTTTGTATTCGCAGCACGGTTAGGTGTCAGTTCTATCCTCCTGCCTTCCTTTGTCTATAGGCTGACGATCCCCTGAGGGCCGGGTGCATCTTAGGCTCAATAAAGCAGTCCTCTGGGTCAGCCCCACCCTGGGAATTCCTGGCTCTGCGCATGCGTTTTCTAGTCCCCGCACTCCACCCAGGCCAGTACTGCCTCAGGCAAACCCTTTACTCATGGGGCCTTCGTTTCAGTCCCAGATCTGTTCCGTGGTGGTTGCCACCTGAGAAGATGCCCGGCCTCCTCTGGTTGCCCAGGGAGACAGGGAGTGTGGCTTTGGAATATCCTGAAGTGAGCCCTATTGTTGCCAAAAACAGCTGCTGCTCTGTGCATCAGGGCACCACCACTCCAGCGTGGTTCCCTCTCAGCCCACCGTCCTCTCCTCACTCCCGTGCCACAGAATCAGCACTGACCAGCTGCAGTCTAGGCGCTATCCACACCCCTCGAGAAATCACCCAAGAATCTGGACTCCTGGGGGACAGGCCTCCAGACCTCAGAGTGAGAGTGGAGGGGAGTGCTAGGAGCTCAGAATTGCAGGTAGAGAATATATACAGTTTTATACAGTTTTATGCCTGGCAGGAGAACGCCGCAGCTCCCTAGTAGGGGAGGTAGGTCCGGTTTCTAGAGGGTCTCTCCCATGGAGTGTAGTGGGAGGACCTTTGAACTCCGCTCATTTGTTTGTGGGGCACTCCGAGCCATTCTCATGGGGGAGGGGACTCCCGTCTGTTTGGTGATGTATTTTGTACCTTTTGTTTGTATCCTTGGGGTCGCAGCTCGCGTCAGCAGGGTTGATGTGCGTTCTTCAACCTTCTCTCTTGGTGCAGCTCTAATCCACCAGGTTACTTGCTAAATTTCTGTCCTTTAACTCTCTTTCTGGACGGGAGCCTCTGTGGAAAGCTGGCTTCAGTCAGCCATCTTGTCTCCGCCTGGAACTGTTTCTTGATTAGGCCTTGGAAGAAGCTCCCACTGTCCACTGCCTGCTATGACCCCTGGGTCAGGCCTCTGGCATTTTATTTCTCCTTCATTATCCTCTTTGTCCAAGTCAAGTCAGAAATGAGTTTTGGAGACTATGTCTTCCTGGCAGCTGAGCAGCTGCCTTAGAGCAGCCAATCTCTGGTACAGTGGTGGTCACCACACCAGAGGGAAACCTCACACTTGAGAGAAGTCATACAGTGGCTCTTAATGCTCTCACTCAGTAGTGGCACATGCCACCATGGTTCACTGGGCATGTCACAAGGCTAAGCTGGCTCTGAAGGCAGGGACATGTAATCCTCGCACATACCTAGAAGGAGAATTGGAAGGACGAGGTGAACAACATTTAATATCAAACCAGTCTCCCCAGAGTGACATTTGCTTAATGTAGAGTGCAGAGAAGGGTAGTGTGATCAAGAGGAAGCAGAAAAGGAAAAGTAAGCCTGAATATGGGGCTGTTCACAGGGTGCAGGAGAAGGGCATCCTCCTGGGAGAGCAGAACCTGGTCCCCAGCCCTTTGAGCCTGAGATCTCTTCAGGGGGAAAGTGTGGAATGTATTCCCCTGCTGGAGAGCTCCTGGAGGAGCTACATCATTGTTCTGTGACTAAAGGAGACCTATGAGTCGGGAGGCTACAGATGTTCAGAAATGCCCCTCACCTCTTGTGGGTGATGTCCCACAGCTCCCAGCCATGTTCCTCTCTACTTGAGCCCTGACATAGCAACTCTTATGGGCCTACTTCTTATGAACTAATTGGAAATAAATGGGATTTATAAGAGCTCTCCATTATATGTTGGTCTTTTTATTTTTTATTGTTGGGGATTCATTGAGGGTACAATAAGCCAGGTTATACTGATTGCATTTGTTAGGTAAATCCCTCTTGCAATCATGTCTTGCCCCCAGAAGGTGTGGCATGCACCAAGGCCCTGCCCCCCTCCCTCCTTCCCTGGCTCTATGAAATTCAGTTTTGTTCCCTCTGAAGACCAACAGTAACCTGAAATATTAGCACTCTCTTTCCTACAAGAATGCAGAACGAAGTGGAATTTGTTCATTTACGGGTTACAGGAAAACAAGGGGTCTAAAGTGCTCAAAAGCTATTTGTTCTAATGGGTTAAACATCTCCATCATTTTTTTTTTTCTTTCCTCAGCTCTTCCTATAATCAGTAAAGAAGGCAGGCTCTGGCCTGGCCTTGGCCCAGTCATTGCCACTTCCCTGCCTGTGGATTCTTCCCACTAGAGGGTCTGCCCTGCTAATAAGCATCATTTTCTCTAGGCTGGCTTTTGCACTTGCCCAGAACTGTCTTAAATTGTAGAGTATTTCTGTATTTAGCAGCAAACACAGATGTCTGGGGATCCTGGTCTTGATTTTCAGAAAACTTAAAGCATTGCATCTACATAGTGGAAACCCTGCCTGTCTGGAAAGCTGGCAGGGAACGGAAGCCTTTCTGGAGTGAGAAAGAGACAACACTGAGGAAGGAGGCTGAGGTCCCCTGAGACACAGCTAATGAACCTTCATTAAGTCCTAGGTTCAAAGAGCTGGGCTCCCAAATGTTCCAGGAAAAGCCTTCTGTGGCAACACAAACTTGCACCAGCACCCCCACATCTGAGCCATTTAAAGTAATTTATATGACAAGATAATTTACTGAAATGGGAATTCATGCTATATTTTTCCTTCTTGGTTCCAAGTGGGAAGCCTCTCTGTGCTCCTGCACCCCTGGGGAAGCTTATGGTGTAGGCTGGGGGTAAAGGCTGCTTGGAGATGACCCACTTCCTGGCCTTTGCCTCCCAGAAGCCAGAGCAGTTTAACAGGATCAGCAGGTGGAGTGAAGGAGAGGGCAGGGATGGAGGGAGGAGCCCCACAGAGGAGCCTGTGGAACTCTCCTGTGAGTAGGACAGGAAGTCCCTCAGGGAGCCGAAGAACCACCAAGAGAAAGGGCCATCTGGTGCACCTGCCTGATGCAAGGTAACAGCGGGGTAACCCACAGTCCCAGTTGGCCCTGAACTTACAGGGTTCCCAGGATGAAGAACCTGGACCGAGATGGTCTCCCTAGGTGGGGGTAGAGGTACAGCTGACTCCCATGTGAAGACCTCCTTCTTTGAGCCATGACCATGAGAAGGGGTGGTGAACCTGCCCCTGTGTCTATCCCACAAACTCCCAAATTCTTGTGCTGTCCCTGGTGGGTCTGCAGAGAGTGCCAGCACTCAGAGCAGAACTTGCTTTGATGTATGCTGTTTACTGAGGTAGTGCTGAGTGTCAAAATGCATTAAGGCAACCCACGTTGCACTCTCTCTCTCTGGAGAAGCTGCCCATCCAGCTCTGCCTTGCAGATGCAAATTGCCTGAACCCCTCCCACAGGCCAAGGCTAGGTGACGGAGACCACTGGGGGCTTGATCCCCCAGCTGGGATGATGTCTTCAATGAGTCCTGTGAGAACGGCTGTTGAATAGGAACGCCTGCAGATGCTATTGAATCTCCCCCAAAGCCTTGCATGTAGTGTCAGCTAGCCTCCTGCCCCCTTGTGATCCAGACCTGACTGGCTTGGAGCCCTTTCCACACCATGTTCAGTGCTTCCCCTCAAGACTTCTGGGAATCCCAGAGATCCACATTTCTCTGGCAGTCTCCATCTGATTTCTGGCTTCTGCTGAATTGTCTTCTTCCCTCTTCATTTTGTGGCCCTTCCTATGATCCCTCTGCAGCACAGACCCAGAACCTCTCCCTGCTCCCTAGGCCTCTGAGTACAATCAGGCATGGAAATTGGGTGGAGAGAATTTTCTGAAGATTCAGGGGCAACAGTATAAAGTCACAATCCAGAGAAAATAAAAACTGGATGTTGACAGTCTTAAGAAATCCCTGGCATCCCCCTCTACTCTGATCCCCTCCCTAGCCCACTACCAATTCCTGGTCCCTTCTTACATAGACTAGGATGGTTCTCCAGTCCTCCTCTTCCTCCAACCTCCTTTAAGCCCCCAACCGCACCCCAAGTGTCTGATTTGTGCACTTTCTTAAGTAAACCAGGTGATGGTTGTGTAAAATATTAATTTTATTCCTCTTAAAAACATGAGGTTATTTGGGCTCAGGCCTTGGCCTGCAGAAGGGTCTGCATGACCCAGGCAGTAAGCAAAGGTGCCACCTTGAAGTCCCAGAAGCAGTGACACCACATGTCCCAAGAGAAAGGCAATTCTCAGTTCTGCAGTGCATCTTCAGAGAGCATGTGTTAGGTGGCTGGACCTACACTACCAGGCTGGAGTGCATGGTGAGGGGCTGGCACAGAAAGTAGGACCTTGGCTCCCTGGGTGGAGGGAGACAGGAATGAGAAACTAGGTGGGGCTGGGAAAGTGGTGAGGAGCCCCTAGTCATAAAACAAAGTCACCTACCCTGAGTGCCAAGAGCGATGTTAAGGCTTTGTATCATTTCTAATCCATGTAGCAAGCCAAGGATGGAGTTGTTCTCCCAATTCACAGGTAGGGAAACGGAGCGTCTCCGTACCTGAGTGACTGAGCCCTACAGCTAGTAAACAGGCAGTCAGGATTCAAATAGGCCATCTGTCTCTAAGGTCTATGACTCCTTCTCTTCCTACATAGCCTGAGTCAAACAGATGTGAGGGCCTGGGTGCAGAGCTCTGGGTCTGGGGCAGATGGAGCTCCAGTCAGGCCTGGGCTGACTCCCAGTGGGGGCATATCTGCCATGTGGGTTCTGGGAGGATATTCAGCAGCTGATGTTGGTAAATTGTTTCTGCAGCTCCCACCTCTGGGCCTCTGCCCCTGTCCTGGAATCCTTTCCCCAGATTTCACTACAGCAGGCCCTAACTTGTCTTTGGGACTCAATTCACAGAGCTGCTTCTTGCAGAGCTTCCATGACCTCGAAATCCAAAGCAGCCCCTAGGCCCTCTCCATCTGCTCACCCTGTAGCTTTTACCTGAAATTTCTTCATTCACCTGCTCATTTATTATTTATGGTCTTCCCCCTTCTCTATACATCCCCCACACCAGGCAGCTGGTGGAGGATTCAGGAAGAGCAGGATAGACACACCCACTTTTCCATGGCTGCCTCCACCAGCCATGCTTGCATGCAAACATTCAGAACCTGAAAACCAGTAAAAACCATCTCCTCCCCATCTGGCTGTCTCTCTCTCTGCAGCCCCCACCTCTCAATGGTGGCTTTTCTGTTCCAGTTCCCCATGAAGAACTGCTGTGGGAGAATTGGCAGCTTGACCATTTGTGGTAGAACAGAAGTCTGAGATAGACCCTGCTGTCCCCCTGGTGGGTCTAAAGGGTTGGCCAGGCTCTGCACGTCTTGGGAAGTCCTTCACCCCGTCCCTGCCAGAGCTCCTCTTAGCCCCTTCATCACCTCCTGTCCTCGCTGACCTTGGGGCTAGAAGGAAACACAAATAGTTTTGTCCTATAAAAACATGAGGGCCCTGGCGGCAGTTAGCCAAACCTTTCTCATGAAATGGAAGGAAGGTGAGGCTTAGAGTCGGACCTACCACTTGGAGGCCTGAGGATGAGACCAGACCCTGAGCCGGGGACCCGAAGCTGCTGGTTCCAAGTGCATTATGCTCAGGATCACTGTGGGCTGTGGCTAAACTCCTCTATCAGACAGACCCAGCAACTTGTGCCCTTTACTTACCCTGCAGGGAGGCCAGAAGATCAATTAAACATGGTATCAGAAGCATGTTGTGCTTCTCCGATGAAAAGCACCCCAGTTGGACAGATTCACAGCCATGCTGCTGGCCCATGCAGGTCAAATTACTTTGTCTAGCAGATTTTTATATGGGTGTGAGGTTTAGGGTTTAAAGGGGAAAAAAGACTCATTTCATAGCGCTATTATGGGACTTTCTCTATGGAAGTATAGTCTCTGCACAGGCCTGAAATGTTTTGACAGCTCAGGGAAACCCTCCAGAAAACCTGAAGCCAGAGTGTACCATCGAGATGCCAATGACTGCTTCCCACAGCCCCACCATCCCTGAGCTTCCTGCGGGCTCCTCAGCAGGCCTAGCCGCCACCCTACCCACAGGGACCAGCTTCACATGACCCAGTTATGAATCAACCTTGTCCTCCTGTTCCAATGCGGGAAAACGGGATGATGAATTCATTTCCATCACCACACTGCCCATAAGTCACAACTTGAAGGCCTTTTTTTTTCTTTTGAGTTTCCAATGACAAAGATTTCATTATCCAAAGCAATAATTTTTACCCAGAGCAATGCAAGATTTCACTCCACCTGAATTAGGCCCATATGTGAGAGGGCAACCCAGAACACCATGTCTGGGAGGCAGAAAAGGACAGGGAGGGGGAGAGTTGGCCTCCTTCCGTGTCCTCACACCTCCCCTGTTCTTCCCTTATTCTCAGTGTGGGTATTCACTTGCTTTGTTCTCAGTCTGCTCCCCTGGAGCCAGCCCATCCCTCCTGTCACTTAGCACCCCTCATCCTGTCACTTAGCAGCCCCCCCTCCAGTGGCAATCCCTGCCTGGGATGACATCCTCCTGCCCCTGATTTCCATTCCCCCACCACCACATTAGAGCCAGGGAGGGGTAGAAAATCACCAGCCATATTTTCAAATGAAAGCCAAAGGGCTTTCCTTCTCAATGGAAAAGCAATTTTAAAACCTCAGAAGGTCAGAAGACACCCAGGGGGGTGACTCATTCTAGCTCTGGATGTGCCACCTCTGCCAGACCCTGCCTTCCTCCCTGCTAGTTTTCATGAGGGCCTTATTTCTCCAAACCCAAAGCCTAAGGTCAGAAGGCATAGATAATAATCTGAAGAAGGAAATGTGGAGGCCTTTTCAGCCGCTCAGGAGCCAAGACAGGGCCCTCTGCTCTCGGTCCTACTGGAAAACAGTATTTTTATTTTTTGTTTTTGTTTTTTTCTTTTTCTCAGGGACTAGCTGGTTTGTTTGTGGGGCTTGCTGGGAAGACCAGGAGCACTGTGGAGAAGGGCCTACCATGGGCTAGGACTGTCATACCTCTGTTTTCCCCCACTGTCCGCATTCCAACCCCACAGAGCCTCCTGTTCCACCTGCTTTCCCAGTAATGATGCTGCCACCACCAGTCCAGGGCAGGCCCAGGTCAAGTCACTCATGACAAACCCAAGATGAAACCTTGATGACAGATTTGAGGGAACCTCATGCAGCCAATCTGCATTTAACTATTCTTCATTAAGTATTGACTAAGAGCAAAAGAAAAATAAATGCATAAAACGCATTTCACCTCCTCATACAGAAAATGCAAAGTATGGCTGATACTACCAAAATGATGATGTTTCATGTGACTGACCAACATCCAGACTCAACACCAGTGAAGAGGCCCAGACAGTTACTTCAAGAGTCCAGGAGAGGGAGGGAAAACTGCAGGCTGGAGCTGAGAGTCTTCATGGGAGATGTGGGGCTCAAGAGTGGAGAAAGTAATAACCACAGAAGCTTCAACAGAGGAGCAGCGTGTCCTCTAGAAGGGGTGTGAGTGAGGCTGGGGAGTTAGTGGGGTTCCACCATTGAGTGTGGAAGCTCAAGCTGAAGTTTTGTACCTCACATGAGTTCCCACTGACCAACAATGCATCTTGAAGCCATCTGAGTCCCCCTGAGTTCTAAGCTACTACTATTATGTCATTAGCTCCTCCCACACACAAGATGCACATCATGAGAATGTATGTGGGAGACAAGACTGAAGGTCCCAGGAGCTATACCTGGGCAGGATACCTCAGGGCTAAGAGTGGCCCCTGAACCACCCTCAAACCTTCCTGCAGGCGAGTCCCCAAATTTCTGCTTTAACCACCTCACCAGCCACCTCAGGTCATGAATCTGGAGTTATAGGTGAGCAAGTGGAATTCTGGATGTTATATAGCAACGTGCTGCAAGACATGTAGGTAAGTGCAAGGTTTTTAATTTTGACAGTTTCCTAGAGGAGAAATGCACATAAAATTAACCATTTTAAAGTGCACAATTCCCGGGCATTTAGTACCAATGTTGTGCATCTACCAAGCCTATGTAGTTCCAGAACATTTGTATCAGCCCCAAAAGGAAACCTTGTACCCATGAGGCAGTCATTCCCCATTTCCCCTTCTCCCAGCTCCTAACAGTCACTGACCTTTCTGTGTCTAATTTACCTATTCTGCATGTTTCATATATGTAGAATCACACAACATGTCACCGTTAGTGTCTGGCTTCTTTCACTTAACACATTTCTTTTTTTTTTCTATTGCTCACAGCAACCTCCAACTCCTGGGCTTAGGCAATTCTCTTGCCTCAGCCTCCCAAGTAGCTGGGACTACAGGTGTCTGCCACAATGCCCGGCTTTTTTGTTGCAGTCTGGCCGGGGCCAGGTTCAAACCCGCCACCCTCAGTATATGGGGCTGGCGCTCTACACACTTAACACATTTCTGAAGTTCACCCATGTTGTAGCATATATCAGAATTTACATAATTGTATGTATGTACATTTTATTTATCCAGTCATCTGCTAATAGACATCTGCTGATAGACACCCTGTAGGGCTCCTATAAACATGCGTGCTTGTTTGAGTCCCTGCTATAAACACGCTCCTGTTTGAGTCCCTGCTCTCAATTCTTTTGGGTACATGCCTAGGAAGGGAATTACTGGGTCATACAGTAATTCTACACAGTATACTTTCTGAGGAATGGCCATACTTTTTTCCACAGGTTTGCATCACTTTACATCCCCACCAGTGGAAAATGTTCTGAGAGAGACAGACAGTGGGGCCAGGTTGGGGAGGCTGATTTGAGGCATTCATCTGTGTTCCCACAGGCCGCAAGCCCTCCCCCTACCCTAGAGTGCAGAATAGTACACAGCTTGGAGCAGGCTCTCACAGCGTGGGGTGTAAAGTGAGGAGGAGGCAGGCTGAAAGGGGTGAAGTAGGAAGGTAGTCACAGAGACGGTTCTGAGTCCCACAACAGTCACACTGAAAATCAAGGATAAGCCCCAACACCACACAGCTTTCCCACTCGAGCTCTGCAGGAGGCAGGGAGCTGCCCACTCTGCAAATTCCATCTGGAGATTGGGCTATGACATGAAATGATGAAAATGTGAAACATGAGGGAACACACTGTAATTCACTTATTGGCAGCCTGCTGCCTCCCAGCCATGCCCAATCCTAGTGAGATGCTGCAACAGTTCAAGGTTTTCACACCAGCATGAACCAGGCTTTCACCTTAGGTGCCAAGATCCTGACCCAGGAACTGAAACTATGTGGGGAAAACACCTCAGAGGCCTGACTCACCCTGTCCTCCAGCCAGGAGCAGTGCCCTGAAGCCTCCTCCTGGCATTGGGCCCACCTGCCCCAGGCCTCAAGAAAAACCTCTGTGCCCCTCCATGCCTGCACTTTCCCCACTGGAAAAGTGATGATGCCTTGGCATGAATAGCTCCCCAGGCTCCCCAGAGTATTCCAGATATATATTTGATTCTTAGAATTTAGTGTTGGTTCTCCTTATCTGGTGCCAGTGAGAAAACTGAGAAACAAAGAAAAGAAGTGGCAAGTTCCCTATGAACAGGATGCACAGGGCCAGTGTCACCTTGCTGACCTATGAGGATATCATACCAGATGATCTCCCAGTCTCTCCAGTTCCAATGTTCTGGGCTGTGGGTCTTCATCCACAGCTGAATAGCCAAGCAAGCATAAGCCCAAGCAAGTCCTCCTTCCATCCCCTAAAAACAATGTGTCATGGTCTCTCTATCAGCGGAGGAGAACACTCAATTCCCCATCTCACCTATCCTCTTTGACCTGAGGGTCGAGGCAAATTGTTCCCTTTTAAGCACGCAGGGAATACTGTCCTGCCATATGAACAACATTTGACACAGCAGCAATCCTGAGGTACCCAAAAGATGACTGTTGAAAGGAAGCAAAAGACTAATGTATCCAACTACTCCACCTGTTTACCAAATATATCAGCTACATCAGCTTTGCTGTGCCATGAAATGTTGGGGGCCGGGTTGGGGAAATCAGCACTTTCTTTACTAGGCAGCAGTTTAGCCTATAATCCCACTTCAGACCTACCGCATGTGGCAGTCTTATCTCCCCAAATTCACATTTATTTCCTAATCAGTCCTTCCATTATTATCCCATAATGCCTAGGACAGGGTTGGACACACAGTGGATAAGTGAATGGATTAGTTTCCAAGAGTTTTCCAGGAAAAGAAGAGCAGTATTTCAGCTACCTGTAGTTGCAAAACAAACTACCCACAACTTAGTGGCTTACAACAACGATTTATTATTCTCATGAATCTGTGGGCTGACTGGGCTCAGCTGGGTGGTTTGGCTGGGCTCATTCATCAGCTGGCCTCTGACCCTCCAGATCCTCTCCCCTATGTCCCTGCATTATTCAGTGGTCTAGCCTTGACCTCCTTAAAGCATGACTGGATTCCAAGCAGGACTGTTCTGAGAAGACAAGTCCAATGTGCAAGCACTTATCAAACCTGTGCTTGCATCATGCTTGCTAATGTCCCAGGGCCAAATAAAGCCAAATGGCCAACCCCAAAGTCAGTGTAGAAGGCACCACACAAAAGGGTGAATTCTGGGAGATGTGGTCCATTGAATGCCACCAATGCAATAATCTACCACAGCTGGTGAATACCTCCTGCAGGGGTCAAAGCTATGATAACACTGAGCCATCCTCCTCTCTTCCAGGGAGCTGGAAGACAAGGCTATATCCTGAGCAAAGAGCCATCTCCTAGAGGAAATGAGGAACCAGGTGACCCACTCTCAAGGTACAGTGGAAGAAGGTTCCCTGAGTCTCACCCATGGTCCTGCTTAAATCCAGCAAAAAGCCATGCTGGAATTTCTTTTCATATCTTGGGAGACAAAAGAGGCCTGTCACTTGCATTCACTCATTCATTCACTGAACACATCGCCTGCACACTGCCTTCATGGGGCACTCAGGGCATCAAAGTGTATCAAGGCAACTCCTGCACCAGCAGAGAAGCACATGTGCATCTCCTCTCATGTTCTTTTTGGCCATGAGGATTCCTTTTTACACTGGGGAGTAATGGCGCTGTGCAGTGGTAAGAATACGGACCCTGGGGCTGTGCCTATGGCTCAAAGGCGTAGGGTGCCGGCCCCATATACCAGAGGGGGTGGGTTCAAACCGGGCCCCAGCCAAAAACTGGGAAAAAAAAAAAAGAATATGGACCCTATCAGCAGATGATTTAGCTTTAGGCTCCAGCTCTGCCACACACCAACTCTGCCCACCTGCCCAGCCTTCCTAAACCGTGGTTTCCTCATCTGAACTCTTATGAGGGTTAAATTGCTTAATCCATGTAAAGCTCAGAACAGAGCCGGGCATAAAATAAGCACAAGGCAAGTATTTGTTCACATTATTCATGATGAATCCTTACATAAGAAACTTTTTCAAATTATAAAAGTATTAATAACATATATTCCATACAAAAAGAAACAAACCAATCTTGCAATATCTGAAAAAAGAGAGAAAACTCACACAATCCTCCATACAAAGAGACTCCTACTTATCATTTGGCATATGTATGCAAGGTTTTTTCATAAAATCTGTACACATACCTACTCTTTTATTTACAAAAAGACTGTCTCAAGCCATCCATAGTTTGTAGCCTGACAGCTAAAACTTAATACCATAAATATTATTCTACAATTTGTTGTTACTATCTGCATGCATTTCATTGTATAAGCCACCCCCTTCTGTGGGACTGTTATATAACTTTTCACAAACAGAAGTAATGCTGTGATAAATATATTCACACATACCCCTGATTATATCCTCAGAATAAATTCGTAGAAGAAGAAATGCTGGGTTCATGGGAATGCCCAGTTTTAGGGCTCACAGATTCAGATACTGCTGGACTGGCCTAGAGAGAGCACATGTATCTAGAAGACACAATAGGAGAGGAACACATACATGTCCTCCATATCCCTGGAGGCCATGGAGACTGCCTTTTTTCTCACAAGGGAGCTGTAACACTAGTTTCCAGGCCATCGATGTCCTTCTGTGGTGTAACTCCTCCTCCCAAGCAAGCATGGCCAGAACCACCTTCAGAGGCTTAGGTGCCTTCTGCCTGCCTGCAACTGCTAACCGTATCTTTCTTTAAACATGGAGTTTGTCTAGCTTGCACATGCTTTTAGCAGGTGACCCCAACCCCACTCTGCCCCACAGGGATCCTCAGACTCAGCCCGGCCTACTGCCACCTCCTTGTCTGCTTTCCCTTAACCTCTACCTGCCAGCTGTTTGAGCAGGTGTCTCAACTTTGGGCTCAGGCAACCTAAGTGTGACTCTGGCTCTGCATTCACCACCTAGGTGATCATGGGCAGATGACTCTATCCCCTTGAACTATAGTTTTTCTTACCAACAAACTGGAGACTATAATATGGGTCTCTCGGGGCTTAGAGCATTCAGTGAGGTGACAGAAGTTCTTGGCAGAGTAAATGCTTAATAAATGGTAATAAGAGCAATACTGGCTATTATTTTTATTCTTACTACCTAGTGTTTCAACTAGAAACCTTCTACTCTCTTTCTCTTCTCTGGGGGTGTCTGCTCTTCCACAAACCCAAGAAGTGAACTTTAGCAACGGCCCCTGAACCTCACCTGCTGTCCTGATCATTGCACATTTGCAACAAGTGATCTCCCTGCCCACTCCCCCCGCCCACCCTGTGGCCAGAGCAGATGCCTGGAAAGCTGCTTGAGTGACAAGCTGGTTCCCAGCTGTAATGAGCTGTGTGACCTAGCAGATCACAGCCTCACTCTGGTCCCTACTTCCTCACCTGTGAAACCATTGCCAACGGCTCTCACAGTTGGGAAACACTGTGATCCTCATCCCTTTGCTGATTTCTTCCCCCAGAGAACAAGAGAGCCTGACTAAGTATCCCTTAGGCAGGCAGATTCTGAGCAGGAGAGCAGCAAGATGACAGCTGCAAAGATGATTCTTTTTATCTCCCAAACCATCAAATCCTCCCTGAGATTTCTGGACTACTGTCCCTTGGCTGGCTCAGAAATTTACTAGCTCCACCAGTATTTTCTTTAGTAGTTCTGTAAAGCAAGCTCAAACTCAGTGAGCACTGCCTATGCAAAGACCTTAACCACATGTTTATTTTCCTAAGCTATAAAAAGTTTATTGGGGGAGCTGGACTTCTTGTCCAGTGCCATACTCAGAATTGCTACTACATTCCACAGGAAGACAGAGGCTCCCTGTCAGCCCAGTGGGGTGGGAGGGAAGTGGGTGGAATATAACTGTCCAGCCTCAAGTGAAAAGGGCAAGGAAGGGACAATCAAGTGGTAAATTTATGGGAGAGAGGGGGCAGTGGAGAGGAAGGATAGGGGGAGATTAGAGTGTGGTTACAATGTGGTTTATCCCAGCATTCTGCCTGCTAGGCCTCTAGGTCTCTCTCCTGTGGAGGCAGCTTTGGGACACTGAGTCAGCAGAAGCACTGAGTCAGCCCTTCATCCTAGCACATGGAGTGAAGCTTGATGCTGGAATAAACTATAAAAAGGAAACCCCCTTTGCTTAGTTATCCTCTAGTTTCCTAATAATCCCAGTCCACCTATTTACTTATTTCCACCTATACCAGCGTTTCATAAGAATCAGATACCACATTCAGACACTGTCCACCAGTTTGGTAATTCTGGGGTCCCTAACATAGATGGAGCCCCTGAAGAGTAAGGGAATGCAGATCCAGGTTTTCCACTAGGCTGGTGCCAAGATTTTTAAGTGAACGGAGTCTTGAGTGGCTCCTAAAACCCAACATTCATAATAACCTTCTGCCAAGACCCCTCCAGGTCCATTTTCTATTGTTAGCTATCCTGGAACCTCAATAGGGTTACATTACAGGAAGAAAGAAACAGACAGAATTGTGTGAAGGCCCTTAGGTCTCATTCCAACTGCATAGATCTAAGCACTGGAAGGAGTCAGGGAAGGGCCTGGTGACCTTCAAAGTCTGCTCCAACACTGAAATCTTGTGATTCTCCAGAGCAGAAATAAACTGCCACTTCCTCAAGAGTAATAATTCTCAAATTTCTCAAACTCAATGACAATTTTCCATTACAAATAATACCATGATTATCTCATATTATCCAGGAATGAAAATAAAAGGTAATACGACATATTTACACTAATACTTTTAATAAGTCAACATCTTAATTTAAAAAAAAAAGCAATTAAGGTGTCTCCCAAGAAAGCAACTTATGATAACTCCTATTGAAGCACAGCACTGTACCTCTGAATGAACTCCCTGTGCAAGCAATATTGCCAATGCACAATGATGAGGTGGGTCATAACGGGATTCAAAAACTACATTTGCATTGCTATCAGACACACATTTTTTCTATATAGTGAATACTGTTGAAGTATAATCTCAATGTACATTCTGGTTGCATACATGGGAAATTCAACATATTCTAAAAGCATGCAAAGATCAATTTGCATTGTGTTCTAGCATTAGAGGAGAAAATCAATTTTAGCTCCAGAATTGCCGAGTCATTACAGTGTTGTATAGAGTACTGGACAAGTCTTCATTTTGTAGGACAATCTCAGGAATGGGTGTCATTTGGGCAGCCTAAAAAATGCTAGCTGTGGCCCCTCTGTTCATGATATCACCCTGTCCAAAATGGCTGAATTAAAGTTTCCTCTCTGGCTAGAGATACAGGAGCCAAGAGATGGGGACACTCAGCATCACAGGATTAAAGACCTGCAGGATTTGATAGGACTTCACTACGGTTTGCTGGAACAGATATGGTGATACCTGTGTCAGGCCACTAAGGCCTTCCCTTGGGTCAATGCCCTCTCCCTCCAGCTTTGTCTCTCATGTGGTCCTTGGTTTCCATACCAGAACCAACATCTCAGGTCTCTTCAGCTTACTGCCTGGTTAGACACAAGGCTGGTGGCAACCCTGAGGGCCTAGCCCAGGAGTGGCCTTCTCTTGTCTAGGCTGCTTTCAGAAGAACCCCGATACCCTCACTTTTGGACCAGATTGTCCATGTACCATTTTTGCAGCGGATGTTCTGTTATTCCCCTATCCCAATTTAACCATAGGTGTACTATACTCAGGAACCTGAATTTCAGGAAGTTGGCTCACTTTTCTGTGCCTCGATTTTATCATATGTAAAATGGGAGTACTATTATGGGAATAATAACCTCATAAGGTTATGAGAATTAAATTTTGATAATATTAGTGAAAGGACTTCTCAAACTCCAAAGCACAAATGTTGGGCATGAGGCACAACCAACACATGCTGACCACAGCCCATCACTGCTCTCAAAGGAAAGAGAGGCCTGAAGAACCTAAGTCTCCTGTTGCCTAGACTGGCCAGCTGCACACACTCGCACTGGTGCAGGCATGCAGGGGACACTCCTCCCTTCTGGAGACTGGGTGGGCTCCCAATATAAGGCCCAGGACAGTCAGCGAGTGAACTATGGGGATGTTGGCTGTTCTTTCCAGCAGTCTCAACCAGGCTTAGAACATTTATTCCAGGTACAGTTCCAGGATGAGGCAGTCCCAATCCAGGGGCAATAACGGTAGCTGAGAGTGTGAGGGTGGAAACAGTAAGAATTCTTTCTGAAGAGGCAACCTGGAATCAGAAAATGCAAGACCTGAGGGAAGGGAACTTGGCTGTTTAATTTGCTTTACTGCCCTTCAGTGTTCAAATTTATCTCTCATCTCCACCAGCCCAACCTAATCATTGCCCAGGCCAGCAGGAAGCTGGCTGAAGACCTGCTCGGGCTTCCCTTTTCCCCTCAGCTCACCTTCCGCTCCCGGATCCTGACCTTCCTCCTGGCCTGGCCTCAGGTTCCAACCTCTCCTGCCTCTTCTGGGCCCTTGACCATCCTTGTAGCTGCCATCTGCAGACATGCTGGGCAGGCGGCCAAGAGCCGTAAGAGCGCAGGCACCTCTGCCAAACAAGCGTCCACCAGAGCACTTCAAGAGCTCTTCCTGCACGCTTAGGCAAGTGCTAGCGCACGCTCATCTTGCATGCTGCCCGCGTGCCTGCCTACGCGAGCTTCGTGCGCATGCTCACGTACAGGCACGGAGCGTGTGCGTGAACGTGCTGCCCTGGAACCCCCCGGGGTTCTGAGAGGCGGGTGTAAGCTCCTCTGAATCTTCCTTTTCTGGCCGTGTTTAGGAATACTAGGCGCCTGGCCCACGGTTTTCTTGTGTGCTGACGAAAGCCGCCTGCATCACTAAGTCCTTTCAGGGGCACCTAACCGGGCAGCCTGGCTTCAGCCCTGCGAATTTCCCACCGGCTCTTCAGTCAGCCCGTCAGGTTTGTCGTCACTTTGAGCCTGGGAGGAGGCAGGCAGAGGACTGAGGACCGCAAACTCAGACTCAGGAAGAAAGGGAAGTTTCAGCTCCTTCACCTAAGCCTCTTTCCAGGATCCATTGCCCCGACAGGGATGAAGTGGAGGAGCTGAGGCAAAAATTGATACCCAGGTTATGACGGCCCTGAAAAAAGAGTATGTGCACGGATGGAACGAACTTGGTTTTCCCGCTTTAAACTAAATTGTGTTGTGCCCCTTCTAGGGACCAGGTGCTTTGTATAGTTTATGAGGTAGAAACTGCTATCTCTGTTTTACAGATGGAGAAATGATGACCTGGAGTGGGTAACTTGCTCAATGTCACAGAGCTGTCAAACTGGCAGAGCTCCGATTCGAAGCCCAGTTTTTCTCCCACAACATCTTCTCCTCTTTCAGTCACACGGGGCATCCCCAATTTAAAGGACATGAGGCTAAAGAGGAAACTGAGGACCTCTTCTTCAGCAGGGCCCAGGGGAGGGCACAGGTTTTGATTTGCACATTTTAGATTTTCAAAGGATATACCTGTCCCTAACACAATGATGGACACTTGTGTTGTTTCCACCTTTTGGCTATTGTGAATGATGCTGCTATGAACATGGGTCTGTGAATATCTCTTGGAGATTCTGCTTTCAGTTATTTGGGGTATGGACTGAGAAGTGGAATTACTAAGTGTTATGGTAATTCTATTTTTATGTTTTTGAGGAACCTCCATACTGTTTTCCACAGCACTTGCATTTTAGGTCCCCACCAAGAGTGCACAAGGGTTTCAATTTGTCCACATCTTTGCCAGCATGTTATTTTCTTTTTCTTTGATAAAGCCATCCTACTAGGTGTGGAGAGTATGATAAAGCTTTATGTGCACTTCTTTAAGACCTAAAATAACAACGTTTAGTAGTGGGTCTAATAACTATTATAATGTTGAAGTACTGATAGAATTCAAAAATATTTCCTGATATGTACATCTGTAATGTGAAACTACCTGTGATTCTGCCAACAACAAAGACTCCATTTGAAGGAAGGCTAAATTTCAACTTGAGATAAGTGAAAATAAAGATGTCTCCATTGTCCCATGCAAATTTAGAAAACTCCTGGAATCTTAACCTCAGGTTAAGAAAATCTGTACTAGAGAGACCTAAGGGGAAAGGCCATTTATAGGTAGAGTAATGAGGTGACTATGGGCTCAACCCATTGCATCTGTGGCAGAGCAGAATGACCCAGTGGGTAAATGACCTCCCCTTTACCCATGCCCCCTTCCCTTACTCATTGGATGAACTCCAGCCATGACAGGAGTCACTGAACAAGATTCACAAACCCCTTCTGCCTGCTATAGCCCCTGGCTACCCATCCCTATCTCTCTGAGGCTTGGCCTTTAAGTGCTCTGGAGAAAGTTATCCTCCCGGGTCACATGGTCTCTTCTGGGAATCCCTCACTGAGAGGGGGTATGGGGTCACTGCTGTTTGGAGGGCTAACTGTAGGTACCCCTCAACTGTGAGAAATGAGGCTGAGACGAGGAAGGGCCTTTCAAACCCCCAGAAGTCAACCACCCAGCCCTCCCAGTCACATCTTGAAGCATTTTTGCTATCAAGAAGGATCTGCATGCAAATTTTAGAATCTGTCTGTTGGTTCTCTTTACAAAGAGTGTTGGAACAGTGGCATGAAAGGAAATCCAGAGAGACAGGGTAATGGGTATGGACGACTGCTAATGGGACCTTCCAGTCCCTGGGCTGTCAGCCCTGTCTCCCTTAAGCACACATTTGGCATTCAAGTTCAGTGAGGTAGAGTTGTGTTCTGATTTGCTGATTTTGGGGGTGGGGGAGATCCACCAGAAAAAAACAAAATCACTTTTCTTTTGGATGCTTTGTTTTTGAAGAAAATCAAAATTTTAATGATTTATGTAATCAGTAAGGGCAAAGGCTTATTTTCGAACACTAGGTATGGGGATGTTAAGAACAATTTTCCTCATATGCTAAAAATTATTTCTTTGTGTTCAGTTATGCATTTGGAAAGGAGCAGTGATGTTGCTTATGAACAGGAGGGTATTTCTTTACAACTTCTGTTGCTATTTAACCTTTCAACAGTTTTTTTCCTCAGATGGCATATCTACTTTTTATTTATTTTCTGAAATACTTATTTTTTAAAAGAAAAATAACAGACACTTTTAACAGTAATGCAGCTGAGATGTCTGACTTTACAGTTTGGGAGTCAAATATAAGCCCCTAGCATTGTCTCAGAGGGCAGTGCTTGAGGCACCAGTATGTTGAGTCTATCAATCCCATTCCTTCTTTCACCTCTCTTTCCTTGTATGTCAAGGAAACTGCAATATGTCCATCTGGCTTTTCTCAACAGAAGCTAGCTATGTAAGGAATTAGAGAGCCCTTCCATCTGTGGCTACTGCCTGAGTACAGGAAGCACTGTGGCCACAAATGTGGGTCCTGTGCTCTAATCACTGTCACTGTATTGGTTTTATTTAAGGATTATTATTGTACTTTCATATTCCTGGGCTATGAGAGAGTGCAAGCGCCTAGACTGGCCAGCTGCACACTCTTGCAGCTGGGCTTTGGATTCATCCTGACTAATGTTCACATCTTGAAATCTCTGGGAAGAGAGGTTAGGATGTCTTTTGTAGTTTGTCCCAGAGTACTCCTGAGTTCCTTATGCAAATTTTCTTATATCTTCCCAGTTAGTTTCAAGTTAATCATATGGAAACTGCCAGAGTAATCAACCTGCAATAAATGGTGTATCAGTTATCTATTGCTGTATAACAAGCTATCCCATAATTTAGTGACCTAAAATGGGAATTATTTATTTGCTCATAATTGTACGGTCTGCAGGCTGAAATGAAGCTGAGAAAAATCAAGAAAGACTCTTGTACCTAGCCCTTCAACTGTTATGGCTTGAACAGCTGCAAGCTGGTGGGATTTTTACCTCTAGCAGTGTAGTTTGACTTATGTGGGGTAGCTCAGAGCTTCAAGATGGCTGAAGCTTCTAGGCTACTTAAACCGTGGGCTCAGAAGTTCCAGAATATTACTTTCCAGAGGAAGTGGAATAGACTTCTTGATCTTTAAAAGTGATGAGAAGAATTGTTATTGGCTATATTTGTAGACAATCTAGTCTTACCCCTGAACAATTTGCTGTAAATGACAATTGCATCCCAAACTGGCAGGTTTTATAACAATGAGACAGGTGGTGTGCAGGGTTTTCTCCCATGAGTTTATTAGGGCAGAGCTTGGGGGCAATTATGGAGCAAATGAGGACAAGGGAAGATACCATTATTAGTCTGAAAGACAGGGTCTCTGGAGCTCTTCTCCCACAAGCCAAGTTCAGGAATTGACTTTAGAAAGCCTCAGCAAAATTAGAACTAAAAGCAAAGAAAAACCTTCAAAGGCTTTGGAAACCTTTTTTGGCAGTGTGAGTTATTGTCTATAAGTAGTTAATAGAGACACAATTATGGTCAGGTTAATTTCATCCTGATCAAAGGCAGGAATAGGTTCTATATCCTCTGGCCCTTCCCCAAAAGAGGGCTCCACTGAAATGGGAAACACTAGCAAGCATATTATGCAGCAGACTTATTTTTGGCAAATCAGTTATCTTCAGAACAATTTGTAGTTTTCAATATATTTTCTCATTATTTAATGCAGTTGACTTAAATTCATCTCATAAACTGATAACTTAAGCCCTAACTTTATATTTTTATTTACTTACAGGTACTATTTACCTTAAGACAAACAGAGGAGGTCTCTGTGGGAATTTGGACTCATCTGAGTATGTTTGGGAAGCCAATCAGAAAGGTCACCAGAAGCACATGTGACTGAGGAAACAGCTACTGGAAAAATGCAGCCCAGGGGTAGAATGCCTATGGATTTGTTTCTGGTAACTAAGGACATAGAAAGCTGATGGACAACAGAAGTATTTAACTAATAAATGTGGAAGTAGCACTTTGGCAGATGATGACAACAACAAAAGATGACCTTTTCCTAGAAGAGTTTATGAACTTAATTGTCAGAACGTGTGATGATGACAGCTCTGATGGCCATTCCAGCAAAAGAGTTCCAAAATTGCTGGGAAGGGTGGACTAGGCACTGGTGTTGGTGCATACCGTCCCAAGCACAGTACTTCAAAGGTGACCATAGTGATGTTGAGCAATGAGGTATGCAGCACTTCAGGGATGAGTTTGCAAGTTTAATTTTCCTACCTCATAGACTTAAAATCTCTGTTCAGTATTTGAGATGCCAAAGAGGAAAATGAGAAAATACTCTGTTTACTTAAGTGATGTATCACTATGGATATACCAGGGGTTTATGGGATGCCATTAAGTAATGTGTCCTCTGTCTTGAAAGAGGAGGAAATTCTGGAGGTTAGAGCAGGACACCAAACATCAGGAGTCCCTGGGAAAGTTCTGGTGCCCTCATGTGTCATTAGGTAACTTGAAAATTCATTTAACCTGAATTCAGGTTCCGATTCAAAGCAGTTGGGGAGATATATCTAAAAGTAATATTGTAGTGAATGAGTCTAACATTTTCTACAAATTCAGTGGTTTTGAAACAATGTGAGTCAGGATGTTAAAATTCATCAATGGGCCATTGGGAGGTGACTTGAACATGAGAGTGGAGCTCTCCAGATGAGTAAGTGCCTTTATAAGAAAGGGACTGAAGAGAGCTTGCTTTGTTGCTTTCTCTCTCTCTCTGCTATGTGAGGCTACAACAAGAAAGTGGCCCTCTGTGAACCAGGAAGAGAGCCCTCACCAAGAACTTGACCATGCTGGCACCTGATCTGACTTCCAGCCTTTAGAACTGAGAAACAGCTTCAAGCTGTCACCCTGGGTAGAGTGCTATGGCATCACAGTTCACAGCAACCTCCAACTCCTAGGCTTAAGCGATTCTCTTGCCTCCGCCTCCCAAGTAGCTGGGACTACAGACACCTGCCACAATGCCCAGCTATTTTTTTTTTTTTTCGGTTGAAGCCATCATTGTTGTTTGGAGGGCCCAGGCTGGTTTTGAACCCACCAACTCAGGTGTATGTGGCTGGCACCTTAGCCGCTTGAGCCATAGGCACTGAGCCGAGAGAATAATTTATTTTGTGGTCCAATAGATTCAACCCATAATGGCTGACAAAAAGTATGCAAATAATAATTAGACTAGCTACAAAGAAATATGGAAGGGCTACTATAGTAGGTATTAAAGTTTAAGTTTTAGAGAAGCTCAAGGTACTTCCAAAAGAAAAGTAAATAAATAAAAAACAGTAGATAAAACGAAATGAAGTTCTTTTGACATAATGAAGAATAACATTATGTCAGAAGCTAGAGGGCCAGCAATTATTTTAAAATGGCAGCTGAATGACAGTAGCTGGAAGCATTGATTTTAGAAGATCTACAAAGACAGGAAGAGTAACTGTTTTCTATACAATGCCAGGAATGACATTCCACAGGGAATGTGCTATGCTGATTGCTACCTAGAGCTGATTCAGCAGGTGCTCTGACTTATGTTAATAGAAATATACACTAAATGGGTAGACCTAAACAGAAATATCAGCACCTCTACATCTGTATGAAGGGATTTAGTAACTGCTAACCCTAAGCATATGTAATAAATTATTAGCTTACAGAAACAAAACAGAAGTAATCATGGTGTTACTTGATGCTAATGCATGTTGCATACTTAAAATGAAGATTCACAGGTATCAACAACATTTTAACTTTAGTCAAAACACTTTTATACTATAGATATTTTTTCCTCTTTGATTAATGACTTACCTTCAAAGATTGATTTCTTCTTCTTATAGCAAGTTCAATGTTTTTTCCACCAGACTGGACAACCTAATGTAGAACAAGCACAATGTTAGAATTACTTCAGCACATTTTGTGTTACTAAACAAAAATAGATGAGAAAAAAATCATACTTTTCTGAATATGCTTTATTAGTTCACTTTAGTAAAGCAGTAATTGCTAATTTGATAGCTTCATTGTCATTTGCTATAGCTTCTTCTGGGTAATTCTTTTCTAGAAATTCTTGAACAGTTTTAGCACTTCAGCCTATTGCATTTGCCTTGAAAAATTAAAGACAATTATTAATATCACTGCAATGTGAATGAATTTACAGTTACTAAGTGAAGGTTAAGAGTTCAGAGATCACTTCAGCATTCCTTAACAGTTACAAAATAAAAATTATAGATTTGATAGCAAATATTTCAGCAGCTCATTTGGTTATTGTATGAATAAACTATAATGGTGGCATGACTTTTAAAAAAAATTCATCAATGGACATGAATTTAGTACAGATACCTGCTATACTTTCAGGCTGAGATCCGGTTCCTCTTCAGGCTTTTGATATCTGTGGACTTTTTTTGGTAAAGTTTTTATGATGCTTATAAAAATCAATCAATTAGACAAAACCCCCAAACAGAACAATGACAATAAAAACTAGCTCTACCCATTTTCCTACAAGGTGAGGCACATGGTCCTGAGACCTCTAATACTGTTATGTTTCAAATTACTCATAGCACAGTTTTCAAGTAACTTTTTGATACAGAGCCTAAAGCCCAGAAACTTGCAGCATTTGCCACTATACTAACTTCTAAGGTGTTGCTGTTTTCCCTACATTGCACACCCAGTGAGCAAAGGAGAAAAAAAGAATCAAAATCCCACGGTCATACTTTGAACTGAACCCTAAACCTTACCCCAAGCTGTAATCTTCAACCAATCAGAAAAATAACTGGACCTGTACAAAATCTAAAGAATGAAAATAAAAACCTGAACTGGAACAAAAAAACATAAAAATACTCTACAAATTGGATAGCTATTTTACTTGGTTCAAGTATCTGGTAAATTTAAGATCATCGTCTCTAAGTTGTAGAATTCTGCCATAGAATGCTGTTTCATATATGATACAGATGGAGCTCCAAAGTCTGAAAATCCAAAATCTAAAGTGCTCCAGAATCTGAAAGTTTAAGCACTGACACGATACAAAAAAGAAATACTTATTGTAGTATTTTGGATTTCAGATTTTTGGATTTGGGATGCTCAAGTATGTAGTGGATATAATGGAAATATTTCAAAATCCAAAAACATGAGAAATCTGAAACACTTCTGGTCCGAAGCATTTTGGGTAAGGTATTCAGCCTGTAGATATCTTCCAGGCGGTTATTTGTCATGCTTTTAATGATTCAATTACATGACACAGCCTACTAGAAAGGAAGCTGGGAAATATACATAGATCTAGTGTGCACCAGAAGAAGGGAAAAAATGGTTTTGCTGAGTGGCTGTCAGTGTCTATTACACAACCTACACACTCACGAGACTTACAAACTTTTGAAAGTTACTTTATAAAGAATCTAAGGAAACACCAAAGGAATTGAAGAAAGTAAAGGTATGAAAGTGATTATAGAGTATGGTGAACTAAATAAATTTAATCTGACTAGCACCACTTAAAGAATCCATCTAATCCTGAAAAAGTCATCCTAAATCTTTCATGCAAAAAATGTTAATCTACACTAGTTATACAGGCAGTGTGTGTCTTAGCACACCAACCACATGGGGCTCATTTTCAGCGCAGCTGCTTAAAACAAATAATAATCTCTATGTTTAATAATTACTATTCAAAGTAAAGCAAATTCCTATTCATAGGGAAAAGATAAACTAAATCTTGAGTATATACATGCTGTTAATGATAACCTCAGTGACTATGAAATAACCTAAAAAATGCTTAGATTACAAGGTTAAATGGAAAGAGCAAGGCAGAAAGTTGAAAGTTACCTTGGTGTGAAGGCCACTATGTAACGCTAAAAATAAATAACTGTATAGAGACAAGGCAGTAATAAGTGCATCAAAATAATAGTAGTCATTGTCTTTGGATAAGGATTCTCTTGGAAATTCATTCCCCATCGATCTTAATTTTCTATGATGTTTAAAAGTTGCCAAGACAGCATATATTGTTTTGCAATGGGGATAGGTTGCAGAAGAGAAAATCAAATGCCCTAAGAGGTACCCTCTCCCCTCTCTAACCTAAATCAGGCCTTCCTCCTACTCTTTCTCCCCTTTTGTGGTCCATAAGGTCAATCAAAATTAGACGTCACTGTCCTGCCCCTGCTCCACCAGTACAATGAAATACTCATCCTTACCAACTCACTCCCCTCCGGCCTAGCAGCTGTCTTAAGATCCTTGTCTTTTACTGCCAGGAAAAAGGAGAAAGCCTCACAAGACCTCATGGCAGGGTTTCCTGGGATTAGAGGATTTAAAGTTCCGGTTTTTTTTTTTTTTCATTGTGGAAATCTGTTTGTGGATACCTCAGCTCTGCTGCCGTCATCTCCTTCCTCACCAGTGTACTTCTTGCCAGGGTTGGGTGAATGTATATTAATGTATATGTTGTGTGCATGTACACACACATGCAAATGGCATCCTTATGCTAAACAAGTGTCAAAGACTGAACAGAAATTAAGATCTGTAGCCAGAAAACTTTCTAAACAATGGCTGATTTACATTAAGGTCTTAGGGCTTCGAGATCATTATTATGATCTGTGAACAAATAGAAGGAGACCTTCAAGCTGAGACTCAAAGAAAGCAAAGGAACCAATGATATAAAGAGCTGAAAGGGGAAAGTTTTGGTGATGTGAATAGCTAGGGATAGGCACAAGTGTCTGGGAGGAGGGCAGGTACCTGGATCCCAAGGAAGACAGATAGGGTGCAGAAGAAGATGGGGCAAGAGTTGAAGGAAATGGGTTTGATCATGTAAAGTCTTGACAGTCACAGTGAGAAGTTTGGATTTAGTTCTAACTACAATGGAAAGCCGTAGACATTTTTGTACAGAGAAGGGATATGATCTGAATTACATTTTTTGAGAAAAAAGCCACTGGAGCAGCTGTGTAGAGATGGATTGGTGGAAAGGCAGGAAAAGCAGCAGGCAGAAATGTTGAACCAACTGGGAGGTTACCTAAGTTGTCCAGCTAGAAGATGCTGGTGCCTGGAGGTGACAGTGGCAGCATGCAAATTCAAGACACATTTTGGCCTTGGAGTTATACTTCTAGGATTTCCTGATGGACTGCATCTAAGAAATGAGCAAGGGGAGCGAGCGGTCAAGGAGGAATCTGAGGTTTCCTGCTTTAGTAGATGCCACTGGTCCTGGCTGAGATGAGAATACTAAGGCAGTAATAGAAACAAAGAGTCCAATTTTAGATGTATTAAGTATAAGTTAGTAGAATAAGTCACACTTTGGACTTTCTAGGAAGGACAATTGGGCCTCTGATGGAGTGTCTAAAAACATGTCATGGAACATTAAATTTAGGACAAATTCTGTGTGATCCCCAAGCATTTTTACCTTTGACATCATTTTCAAAACACCATGTCCTGACTGGAAAGCAGGCTGCTGCTTTCAACAACAAAGGTAACTGCATGGTAATGGTAGATACAGACTCAAGTCAGTTTTGGAAGATAGACTAACAGCGCAGAGCAGACTGGAGAACCCAGGAGGGAGGAACAGCCCTTGAGAACTCTGCAAAGCCATCTGACAGGTGTGCAACGGGAGCAGGCCCCAGGTGTATAGGAAGGGGGAGGACTGGCGGAAGGGATACCGCTGAGACCAGTCACCATCTCCAACTCCATTCCCATCTTTTGAGCTTAACACAACTCCAAATACATATGGGCTCCAAGCTCCCTTTTTTCTGCACGGACATCCCTACATATTTCAAGGAAATCTGTAACTGATTTGTGAGCGATCTGCCTACCCTGGAGCAACTTTGTCACAAAATATAGTATTTTCACATTCTTGCTGAAACCACTGATGTGTCCGCCCCCTCCGCCTAGCACACCCCCCCCCCAGCCCCCAATCAGGGTCTCTGTGCACACATCTAACTGTTACAGAATGGATGCCAAACCCAGTAACCAGTTATCTCCAAAATAATTTCCATTTTCCATGGAAATGCTCCAGGGGAGTAGTTCAGGGAAGGTATACTGTAAATTAGAACAGCTTATTTTCAGAAGCCATGTTTTAGAAATTTGATAGCAGCTGTGTGTTCTTGATAACTGCGCCTCTTGGAGGGCTCTCAGACATCTCTGTTGATGCTGGACTGGATGCTCCCAGATGGGCTGCTTGGCTCAGTGAAGTGGTTCAAGCCCCCTTCTTTGTATTTTGGGCTCATGGAAACCCCAAAGGTGTTTTGGCCCTGCCTCTTCCCTCTGGGTTGAAATTCTGTGTATTTCACAGAAATTTTATCCATCTGTTTCTGATTCATTTACCCCAACTCATCTTGATACTTGGTTTGCAAGAGATATTCAACAGCTAAAAAGTTATTTCAAGTTCTTCATAGAAAAAGGCTTATGTCTTCTCACGTGCAAAAAGATCATCTAGTCTGGTAAAAACACCTGAATTCCTACAACAGTCAACAGAGATGCCAAATTGGTGGAAATAGCAGTTTTGAAATCTGGCTACATGTCCCCATTTCTACTAAATCCTAGTTTTTGAGAAGTCAAGTGGGGACTCACTCATGTGGCATTCCAGCCTTCATTCTTGGGATGCGGGGCAAAGTAGGAGGAAAGGAGACAGAAGATGCCTTTCAAGTGGTCATGCTGGGGTTATGTGCTCTGCCGTGTGGCCTTCTGAGGTTCATAGAAGATGACAAGCAGCAGAGGCACTGAGAGTGGTGGGATGAGGAGACTCCCCACAGATGGGATAGTGGTGCCAGCTGAGGGCAGTCCCTAGGGACCCCCAGCCCCAACTGCACAGGAACAAAGATGGTGTGAGACAGTGACTTCAATTATGATAGACACCTTGTCTCATTTCATAAAGGATTTGGCTTGCTTATAATAATCTGCCCAGGTGCCCCAATAGGAACAGTGCATTAGAAGGGCACAGTCCTTCTCCTGAGTTGGGTGAGGACTTCCATGCAGCCAGGTCCTCTCCTTGAAGATGGGACTCAGTAGTCCACAACAACACAGTAGTGAGCACAGTGGAGGGAGGGGATCCCAAGAGGAAGGAGGCACGCAGCTCCTTGGTGGTCTCCAGGGCTAGAGTCAAAGCCAGGCCACCAGGAGCCCAGCCCTCCTCGGAAGGGAGAGGGTGCTGGCTGGGGTGGCTCATTTCCATGGTGATGATGGGTTTGTGGTGGCTGTATGTACCTCCTGCCGATGGCCCCAGCCTTCTGCTACCCTTCTGCATCTGGCTGTGGCAGCAGTTGAGGGGGCGAGGGTCCGGCTCCCGTCACCGGCAGTGTCTGGCAGACTTAGGCAGAGGCGTGTGGGGAAACACTGGAGCAGAGGCAGAGGCAGGCACCATCTGGGAATGATTAGAAACTGACTTTTATCCTGAGGCCTCTATAAACCATCCATCAGGGAGGCAGGGAGAAAAAACACAACCTTCTTTCCCTTTTTATTTATTTATTCTCTGCTTTGTTTATAGTGACAGTGGTCACAGTTTCCCTGAAAGGAAATCACTGAAAATTACAGGGTGTTTGGTTGGACTTTTTAAAAATTAATTTCCTCTATTTTTGCATGAATTTGATTTGCTCTCATTCCCGTCCACTAACTCATGCTTAGTGAAAAATCTCTTTTGATTTGTTCTTAATATGGAAAATGTTGGCAGTTCCACATGGTGATTGGAAAAAAAAAAAAGGAACACAAACCAGGTAGAGCATTCCAGTGCTCTCCAGAGCTGAGGAGATGCTCTCTATGAAGAGCAGAGCCCTTGCACAGCAGAGCCCCTCCCTGGGCTTTGCCTGAAGCCTGGGAAGCTGTCAGTGTAAAGCCCCTAACTTAGGGGCATCTCTTAGTTCCCCTTGAGTCAGGCTCCTCATCCAACTGCTTGATTTGTTTCTTTCCCCTCTTCATAGCTCCTTCTCTATTCTGGTCAAATTATCTCTCCAAGGAAAAATCTCCATCAAAGACCCACTTCTCCAGCAAGGTGTCTACCACTGTCCCAAAATGTGCTCTCTTCTGAAATCAATTGCTAGGATGGCAGTGAGCAAGGCAGGAACATGTCCTTTCCTCTCTAGGGAAAACAATGCTCTCCCCTGGAGGAGGGTATCCCTACCTGGCCTTTGTGGGCCACTCCATGTAGCTTGTCTTCCAGGCTGGTGGTGGAGACACACAAACGGCTTCCTCTGGAGAGGCCAGGACATTGAGCAATGGATGAGCATACTGTCCTGCACATCCTCTCTATTCTGAAGAAAAAGGAGGACCACAGCTCAAAGGCCTTGTTCTCACTGGAGGATATTTAATCTCCTGGGAGAGAAATAACACATATTTTTCTACTGAATTTCTCCAATTCCTCCGTGTCTCCAACTTTCCCAGCATTGAGTCCTACTGGCCCTGTGGAGATCACTTCAGAAAAGACAGGAGCTGGAGGAGTCGCTGCGTGACACTCAACTTCCAGTGCATCTCCTCCTATGTGGAGCACTGGAGGACAGCTCTTGGCAAAAGCAGTCACATGCCATTACAATAGTACAGACAGTGCAGTGGACTGAATGTTTGTGTCCCCACAAAATCCTAATCCCTAAGGTGATGGTGTTAGGAGGTGGGGCCTTTGGGAGGTGACTAGGTTGTGAGGGCTGAGTCCTCACTGATAGGATTAGTGCTTTTATAAAAGAAAACCCAGAGAGCTCACCTTCTGCCATGTGAGGACAGATCCTCATTATGAACAAGGAGGTTGGTCCTCACCAGACACTATGTCTGCTGGTGCCTTGATCTTGGACTTCCCAGCCTGCAGAACTGTGAGCAATAAATTTCCGTTGCTTATAAGCCACACAGCTTATGGTATTTTGTTATCATACCCATATGAACTAGACATACACCAAGCACTGTGAAGGGACCATTTGCTAAATGCTAGACATTGTGCCGCAAGCTTTCAGTCATGATTGTAATCGATTGACCAACCTGATAGGCCCCATTTTGTAGATAGAGCAACTACAGCTCAGTCAGATTAAATCATTTACCTAAGGTCACATCTTTGCTCATGTGGGGGCCTGGATCTAAACCTGGCTTTAGTCCTGTTTTATTGCCTCCCTTCTACTTTAAACAACTGATCTTGTTGTGCAGACATCTCAGAAGAGGAGAGCATGAGAAAGACAAGGAAAAGCAGACCTTCATCCATCTCTCCCCTGACTAGCTGGGAGACTCTTTCAAAGCCTGGTCTTTTCATCTGTCCAGTAAAGCAGGCAGAGTAGGTGACTTTTAAGAGCCTTTGTAGCCATGCTTCCAAGGCCAAGAAATCATCACATGCTGTTTCACACTAAATTCCATCAAATTCCTCATGCCCAGAACCAGTGAGCCAGATGGAAGAGCCCTCTGTTAACAACTTTGTGGACCTGGCATGTGGACAAGCAACTTCATGGGGCAAATGAGCCAAAACCATTCCCGTGGGCAATGACCACTAACGCACTCTATAAACCTGTGTTCTGAATGGCTGGCCATGATGGAAATCTGCAATTAGCTGTTTTAATTCCTAAAATAGCTTTACTACTATTGTATATAGTCACGTAGGAAAAGAGAAAACCAGGGGCCACCACAGCAAGGTTGGGGGAGCTGGAGATTCAGGCCTTCAAGCGCCAACCTTCTATTTGAGTCGTGTGTGGTTTCAGATAATGTTCTGATTTCCAGAGAGCTGACAGCTGGGATGAACGGCTGCTTAACCCGATTAGATATGCCTCAGCCACAGATTCTGGGGCCACAGACAACTGCTCGTTTGAGATGCATGCCACTGGCACCCGTCTGAAAGAATAAAGACCCGCCTCAAACAGACAACACATTCTTGGATAGAAACCTTATGGTTTCTACACAACAAAAAAGGTTTATAACTGCCTGGGGTTCCTTTTCGCTGAATATTCTTTGTTGAAGAGTGTTTAGAACAAACTTGTAACTTTAGCACTTTATCGTGATTGCAGCTTGTCATTTAACAACGAGTGATATGTGGGGAATCCCAGGGGGTTGATGGGGGAGTACTGAAGAGCTACCGAGTTCCCACACTGAATCCACCCTGTCTTCCCTCATACTCTCGGCAGTATTTAATGACATTTCTCCCCAGGACCCCAGCGTAGACAGGAGGCCCTGCTGCCTCCCTGCTGGTTGTTGGGACTACACAGCATCTACTTTACCACCAACTATAGTCAGTTCCCTGAAGATATCTCTTTGTACACTGAGGCTCCTGCTCTGCCATGGGTTTTAGCTGTGGTTCTTAGTACCACAAGGCCTCTTGGGCATCTCTAGGAGCCTGGTCAGCACCCGGTGGGAGCATGATGGGAGGGCCAGAGGGGCTTCTTCCAAATGCCTCCTTCTCCTCCTCATTTGAAATTCTGATAATCCTCAGCCTTGCTGAGCTCCAGCTATATCTCTAACTCTGTAATGCTTTTAAATGTGAAGCACAGAATATTATGGTATCAGCACGCACTACTGAGAATAGCACTTCTTTTGAGTTTCCTCTTGAAAAAACAGAGATGTACATCAGATCCAAAGAAGTGGCAGGGAATTGATTTCTTCACAATTTATACACTAGTTTCCAGTGCTGAGGCCATCAGTCATTTTTGTAAAGTTTCACATTTTTTTCCCAAAAATTGGAACCTACTCAAATACTAACTATAAACTACAAATCCTAAATCCTCCTGTTGATGTATCTCCAAATGAGAGAGTTTTGTAGAGGTTTTTTTAATAGGTCTCTCCCTGCTGGTCCTCTCCCCCCCAGTAGTAAAGAAGATATATCGGAGGATCTAACTTGGGTTCAAATCCCAGTTCAGTCTGAATTTCCTTGTCAGTTAAATGGGAACTATTTGAGTTACCTCATCAGTTAGTTGGGAATAATAGGAATAACTCCCCAGAGGGTTATGATACTAGTTGAAATGGGGTGTGTAAAGCACTAAGCAGAGGGCCTGACTCATACCACAGGCTCAGTGCACCTTAATCATTATTGTCATCACTAAAAATCCATCCTTGACCCAATTATCAATTTTCATTTTTCTCAAACCCCTCTTCCATCACTTTCCTGGTTAAGGTTTCCCTATAGAGACATTATTCTGCCCTGCACTATTATTGTTTGGGCACTTGTCCTATTCCTATTATTAGAGTCATGAACTCCTTGATGGAAGGAATTGGGTCTGATTCATCTGTGTATTCAGTGAAGGGCCTCTCACACAACATGTGCTAATTAGACATCAACCCCTGCTCCAATACTCTCCAAAATGCTCCAGAGTCCTTTGACTGAGGTTCAGGCTCTTATTTTTACTTAAGCCCAAAATTTGCCTTGACTTTCTATGGCCTCACACATTTCCTCATGCTGTTCTTATTGCTTAGAATCCCATTCCCACCTCCATCTCTCAAATTCTTATTTATCTTTCAAAGCAAGCTTAACTTACACTTCCTCAGTGACATATCCCCAAATGCAATAATCAGACGAGCATCTTCTTGCCTCTCATGTCCTGTAAATTTTTTTTTTTTTTTTTGAGACAGAGTCTCACTGTATCACCCTTGGTCGAGTGCCATGGCATCATAGCAACCTCAGGCTCTTGGGCTTAAGCAATTCTCTTGCCTCAGCCACCCAAGTAGCTGGGACTACAGGCGCCCACCACAATGCCCAGCTATTTTTTTTGGTTGCGGTTGTCATTGTTGTTTACCAGGCCCGGGACGGGTTCAAACCTGCCACCCTCGGTGCATGTGGCCGTCTCCATAATCACTGTACTACAAGCACCAAGCCATCTTGTCCTGTAAAATCTGACTTTAGTTCAAGAGTCAGTAAACTTTTTCTGCCAAGAGCCGGATAATAAATATCTTTGGCTTTGCAGGCTATGTGGTTTTTGCTGCAATTATACAACTCTGCAAAAGCAGCCATCAATAATGCATACACAATAGGGCATGGCTGTGTTTAAATAAAACTTTATTTATAAAAACAAGTGGTGGGCTAGTTTTGACCTGCCAAGTGTAGTTTACCAACCTCTGCTCTAGTCTTCTATGGTGTTCATAGCAAGCTACTTTTATATTATGTTTTTCTGAAATCAGCTCTCAACTTTAAAATGAAAGTTTCTTGGGGGCAGAGACAACATTTTTCTGTTGCCATCACTCCTAACAGGCTTATTGAAATGACTTAATAGATATTTGAAGACTAGAAGAACAAGGTAGGTTAAGAGTGGTGAGAGTGGAAGAGACATACCCAGAGAGAGGAACTGTGGACAGAGTCAGAAAGATAAACAGCTATAGAGATAGAAACTAAGATAGGTAGATGAGTAAACTGGCAACAGAGCTCACAGCCGAATATTCTCAATGCAAAAGTATAGAGAGATTAGGAGCAGAGTTTGTAGGCTAATTGTGCTCTCCACTCCCACCTCCATTCCTGTGCTGAAGTCCTAACTCCCAGTACCTCGAAATGTGACTATATTTGAAGATAGGGTCTTTAAAGGGGTGCTTTAGTTAAAATTAGGCATTTAGGGGGGTCCTAATCCCATTTGCCTGGTGTCCTTCTCAAAAAGGGAATTTGGTCACACAGGCAGACACCGGGGATGTTTGGGAGTACAAAGAGAACCAAGCACAGACGCAGCAGGAGGGCAGCTCTCTGCAAGCCAGAGAGAGGCCTTAAGAGAAACCAGACCTGGTCACACCTTTATTTCAAACTTCTAGCCTCCAGAACTGTGATAAAATTAATTTCAGTTGTTTTAAGCTACTCAGTCAGCCCATACTGACCAACACAAGAGGAAAGTCAAAGAGAAACAGAGAAGGAAGGCCCAGGTAAATGCTAATGATTTCAAATACTCAGCCTGTTATTTCTCAAAAATAATGGCTTTCTGAAGATATTAGAGTTTTATTCTATTGGGAAATGAGGGTAGAAGAGAGTTAAGAATGGATACAGTTTCCCAGTCCTGGGTTTCAAGTTCATAGCTCCAGGCGTGCATTTCTAATGTGGACAAATCCTGATGCTTCTGCCGAGTGAGCACTCTCCTGGCCAGTTGCTGTACCGTTTTCCAGAAACTTTTCTCACATGTCCACTCAAATTTAATCATCTAAATACCTGCCATTTCTCATGGACTTTAAAAGGGTTTTGTTTGCTTTGTAGAGTTTAAGGAAACCATTTGATTTTTCTACCCTTGTAAAAACTCCAGTTGGAAAAAATAATTTTATTTTCCCCTCTAGGTTTATTTTGTTTACCTAACACCATTAGAAATAGCTTCAGTTTTACATTTTTCTTCAGTCTGCTTGCAAAGTGTGTTAACACGGCGGTTGAATTTCAAAGCTTTGGATTGTTTTGAATGACTTCTGTGTTTTTGTTCTTGATTCCTCAAATACTGGTGCTATCTAGGTGACCAGGTGAAAGAGTTAATTACTGAGTAGGTATTTTCACAAAGTAAGGCTTAAATGTGAATATTGAAGTTGGAAAACTTGATGATCCCATAGACGCAAGTTCAACTTGCATACCAAGAGACCCAGTGGCCAATATTTCCTCTCTATAGCCAGCAACTAAGACCTCACAAAGCTAAGAACTTGGGGCATGTGCCATGGCTTTCATCCCTGGGAAACACGCCTTCTATTAGGTTAATAAATAAAACCACCTGGAGGGGTCTAACAGAGTTGCCCTCCCAGGGTCCTGTCTTCTAGCAAATGGTGCCATAGGAAGTTTCCACTTGACTTATATAATTTTGACATGCTCATACCAGATTTCCAGACTTCATTATGGTTTCCTAACTATCCTGTGGCGTTAGGTGCTATTTTTATCATCACTCCCATTCTACAGATAAATTAAGGATCAGAGAAGTTGTTGGAAGCTGCCTTATATGTCAATTCTCTTTAGTGACTATGTCTTGGCAAGAAAAAGTAATCTGGTAGAGTTGTTGGAGGCAGGATCTAGGTTCTTTCACTCCTTTATGTCCCCTCTTGGTGCCTTGTGACATTAGGAATAGCATCATGGGTTATGATTTTCAGTGGTACTTGCAGTTTAACAAGATGTTAACCAAAATGAGCAAAATCCTTAACTGAAGTAATCAATGACAAAAGCAGTATGGGAGAGCATTTTTGACCTCAAACATTCCTGAAGACATCCTTAAAATTATATTACAGTGGTGGCAGCTAATTTTCCCTCTGCAGGTAAACCTGTTCTTTTGTCAGATAAACATGCCCTCAGGTACACTCACTTCCCTAATAAAAATGAGCACTGATCCTGCCAGATGGAGAGGAGTGAGAGCCTCCCAGAGCAGATCTAGGAGACCTGCTGTGGGGCAGCCCCTCCTCCTGCTGTAGGAGAAGCTCTTCTGTGTCCAAACCAGGGCTTTCCTGCACAGTGGCACTGGTGGGATCGCAAGATGTGCTTCTGTTGCCAAGGAGCTGAAGTTGCTATGCTGAAAACAGAGTGTAGGACTAACTCCTAAGGGGAAGGTAAATCTTAAGAGACTTAGAGTCAAGAACCAGAATGCTTTCCCCCTTTACCAGTTTTGGTGTATCTGGGGCTCAATTTTATCAAATAAACCAAGCATTTATATATACATCAAATGAAGAGAAAAACTTCTGCCTTAAGCATTCATTCTGAATTGTGACTGTTCCTTGACCAGCCTATAACCTTGTCATTTTGGGAAGCTGCCCTATCCTGCCTTCCAGAGAGTCAAGGGACCGTGTGCCAGTCCTCCTGCCAGGACTGACACCGTGGGCCTGGGTTACAGCCCCAGGCCTAGCAGCCTTCACACCTGCAGCGCCATGATTTAATGGGGGCTGTCAGGATTATCAAGTCATGAACCCGCTTACATCCGCCAGGCTCTTATGAATGAGGCATTTTGTTCAGCTCCCTCTCACTTCATGTTTCTTGGAGCCAGCACAAAAAGAAAAGGCAGAAAGCAGAGGCTATTTGGGCCAGGGTCTTATATTTGAGTATTACATGATGAAATAGCGGGCCTATCAAGTCTTATTTTTGCAGCTTTCTTTTCTCTTGTTTTTCATCCCACCATAGCTCACCCCACTGCCACTCTAACCCTGGCCTTCTGAGCCCCATGCCTGGCTAGTGGGCCTACCACAGTAATTGCAGTCGCTGAGTCACAGCTGGGTAACTGAAAGAGAAAATAGCTACTGCTACAAATCCCCATGAACAGTCACCAGAAGCTGGGCTGTGAAGGGGGGGCTGGAGCCCAGCAGCAGAGCTCCCAAGTGGGACAGATTTAGAGTCTGACTCACACTGAATCCATCTTGATCCAAGTTACTTTCCTCAGAAAAATCCAATGGGTGAAAAGTCTTATGATTTAATGGTGTTTAAAGGCTTAAAGAACATTTGTCAATAAAAGTAAAAGAAAATGGTGGTTTGGATATATAGTTGCTTTTAATTGACAGAGTTTCCCTCTCCATAAGGCAGAAATGTTCAATGTCAGACCTCCTCCCTAAGAAAATGGTCACCCGAAGCAGCGCCAGACTCTGACCTGCAGCCAGGACTCTATCGCAATACCAACTACCTGCTATGAACAATTATAAAGAAGGATTCTTTGACTCTTCTTCTAACTGTCACCCCAGAGAAACCCAAAGCCCTTGGCTGTCACTGGAGAAGAGAACACTGATAATTTTCATTATTCCCAAAGACCCTCCTTAGAACAGCCTGAGACTTCCCAGGTCACAGGCTTCTTTCACATGTATTCTATGCAGAAAAAAAGTTCCATCTATGATTAAAATTTTCTCTGGTGTTAACATTACTTATCTATCCACACCATGAGGAAGTATTTCCTTCTCAAAACATACCAGCATCTGGAACCTCTGAAAGAAGCCTATAGACTGAAAAGCAGATGGAAGATGGAAAATGAAAGGTAGTAGGCCTTGAGGTTCACAGGTGAGAGGTTTAGAAGAGGAAAGAAACCATTGTTGAGCTGGTAACCACTAAAACAAGATCGGCAAGACAGCATTCAACAAAGCAGCTCTTTGTGACTATAAAATACTGTTATGGATTGAGTCCACCACAAACCACAGGAACATCTAACTTAGAGGCCCTGGGAAGGATTGAAACACAAACCCTGAACTTTGGTGTTGCCCGACAGGCAGTGACTGAGAGCTGTGATGAGCATCCTGCCTGAACCTTGCAAAGCATGAGGGGGTGCTTCCTTACTCCCCAGCATGGGCCTTGGCACTTGAGTGTGTAGTTGGGGCTCTTGCATCTGGGGTTTGGCTGAATGTGGCCATGCACAGCTGCTCATTGTGGCTTAGATTTCGTGTGATTACTATGCATGGAGTTGAGTTGACTGTGGTGTCATGTAACCAGGATTGGTTGGCAGTTCCGGAAATCTAAGGGTAAAAATAGCTGCACACCCACCAACCCCTGGCCAGTGCCACCCCTATGGACAGGAATGGTGAATGGCGGGTTGGAAAATGCTGAGTTTCATGATCTTTTCTTCCTTCCAGTAGTGGGAGGTTCTCAGAATAAGATCTGGGCCCTGGATTTCCCCTAGAGGTTTCTCGGTGCTTCCCGGGCCGGCTGAGTCAGTGTGCTTGGGTTTGAGTGAGATCTCAAGAAGGGATGTTGTTTTTTGAGAGTGGAGAGTTTTGGGGAGTAGGCCTACAGCAGTGTAGAAGTGTGCCCTTTTCTCCACACCAAAATCTCTGGTTTTGGAATTTCGTTATGTGGGCTACTCTTACTGGGGTTAGGTGATATCTCAGAGTAGTTTTGATTTGTATTTCTCCGATGATTAAGGATGATGAGCTTTTTTTCATGTGTCTGCAAATAGTGCATCTGTCTTCTTAGAGAAGTTTCTCTTCAAGTCCTTTGCCCACCCTGAGATGAGATCACTTGTTCTTTTCTTGCTAATATGTTTGAGTTCTCTGTGGATTCTGGTTATTAAACCTTTATCAGAGGTATAACCTACAAATATTTTCTCCCATTCTGAGGACTGTCTGCTTGCTTTACTTACTATGTTCTTGGCTGTGAAGAAGCTTTTTAGTTTGATCAGGTCCCAGTAATGTATTTTTGATACTGCTTCAATTGCCTGGGGAGTCCCCCTCATAAAATATTCACCCAGGCCGATTCCTTCAAGAGTTTTCCCTGCACTTTCTTCAAGTATTTTTATAGTTTCGTGTCTTAAGCTTAAATCTTTTATCCAGTGAGAGACTATCTTAGTTAATGGTGAAAGGTGTGGGTCCAGTTTCAGTCTTTTACAGATGGCCAGCCAGTTCACACAGCACCATTTTTTAAATAGGGAATCTTTTCCCCACTGAATGTTTTTAATTGGCTTGTCAAAGATCAAATAACGGTAAGTAGCTGGATTCATCTCTTGGTTCTCTATTCTGTTCCAGACATCTACTTCTCTGTTTTGTGCCAGTACCATGCTGTTTTGATTACTATCAATTTATAGTACAATCAATTTATAGTACAGTCTCAGGTCTGGTAGCATGATTCCTCCTGCTTTTTTTTTTATTTCTGAGTAATGTTTTGGCTATTCAAGGTTTTTTCTGATTCCATATAAAACGAAGTGTTATTTTTTCAAGATCTTTAAAATATGACAATGGAGCTTTGATAGGAATTGCATTAAAATTATATATTGCTTTGGGTAGTATAGACTTTTTTTTTTTATTGTTGGGGATTCATTGAGGGTACAATAAGCCAGGTTACACTGATTGCAATTGTTAGGTAAAGCCCTTTTTGCAATCATGTCTTGCCCCCATAAAGTGTGACACACACCAAGGCCCCACCCCCCCGTCCCTCATTCTGCTTTTCCTCCCCCCATAACCTTAATTGTCATTAATTGTCCTCATATCAAAATTGAGTACATAGGATTCATGCTTCTCCATTCTTGTGATGCTTTACTAAGAATAATGTCTTCCACTTCTTCCCAGCCATGAGCATGGTATGTTTTTCCATTTGTTAACATCTTCAGCTATTTCTTTTCTTAAAGTTTCATAGTTCTCTTTATAGAGATCTTTCACATCCTTTGTTAGATAAACTCCCAAATATTTCATCTTCTTTGGCACTACTGTGAAAGGAATAGAGTCCTTGACTGCTTTTTCGGCTTGGCTATCGTTGGCATATATAAAGGCTACAGATTAATGGGTGTTGATTTTGTAGCCTAAGACCTTGCTGTATTCCTTGATCACTTTTAAAAGTTTTGTAGTGGAATCCCTAGTGTTTTCCAGATATACGATCATGTCATCTGCAAAGAGTGAAAGTTTGATCTCTTCTAACCCTACGTGGATACCCTTGATCGCCCTTTCTTCCATAATTGCAATGGCTAAAACTTCCATTACAATGTTAAGGAGCAATGGAGACAATGGGCAACCTTGCCTGGTTCCTGATCTAAGTGGAAATGATTTCAGTTTAACTCCATTCAATACGATATGGCTGTGGGTTTGCTGTAGATGGCCTCTATTAGTTTAAGAAATGTCCCTTCAATACCAATTTTCTTAAGTGTTCTGATCATGAAGGGATTCTGGATATTATCAAAAGCTTGCTCTGCATCAATTGAGAGAATCATGTGGTCTTTATTTTTTAGTTTGTTTATGTGCTGGATTACATTTATAGAGTTACATACATTAAACCAGCCTTGAGAGTCTGGGATAAATCCAACTTTTCATGGTGTATAATTTTTTTGATGTGTTGTTGGATTCTGTTTGTTAGGATCTTATGGAGTATTTTTGCATCAATATTCATTAGTGATATTGGTCTATAATTTTCTTTTCTTGTTGGGTCTTTCCCTGGTTTAGGGATCAAGGTGATGTTTGCTTCATAGAATGTGTTGGGTAGTATTCCTCCTTTTTCTATATTTTGGAAGAGGTTTAGTAATATAGGTACTAGTTCTTCTTGAAAGGTTTGGTAGAATTCTGACATAAAGCCATCTGGTCCTGGGCTTTTCTTTTTAGGGAGGTTTTGTATGGTTGATCCTATTTCCAAACTTGATATGGGCCTGTTCAACATTTCCACTTGATTCTGGCTAAGTCTTGGTAGGTGGCGTACTTCCAAGTATTGGTCGATTTCTTTCAGATTTTCATATTTCTGAGAGTAAAGTTTCTTATAATATTCATTAAGGATTTTTTGAGTTTCTGAGGGGTCTGTTGTTATTTCATCATTACCATTTCTGATTGATGAAATTAAAGATTTTACTCTTTTTTTTCCTGGTTAGGTTGGCAAAGGTTTATCTATTTTATTGACCTTTTCGAAAAACCAACTTTTGGATTTATTGATCTGTTGTATAATTCTTTTGTTTTCAATTTCATTTAATTCTGCTCTGATTTTGGTTATTTCTTTCCTTCTGCTGGGTTTGAGGTTGGAATGTTCTTCCTTCTCCAGTTGCTTGAAATGACCCATTAAGTTATTAACTTCCTCTCTTTCCATTTTCTTGAGGAAGGCTTGCAGTGCTATAAATTTCCCTCTTAGGACTGCCTTTGCAGTATCCCTTAGGTTCTGATAATCGTGTCTTCGTTGTTTTGTTCCAAAAATTTGGTGATTTCCTTCTTAATCTCGTCTATAACCCATCTATCTTTCAGTATAAGGTTATTTAGCTTCCATGTTTTTATATGCATATGCAGATTCCTATTGTTATTGAGTTCAACTTTTATTCCATGATGGTCTGAGAAGATGCAAGCAATAATTTCTATGTTTTTAAATTTGCTGAGGTTAGATTTGTGGCCCAGGATGTGGTCAATTTTGGAGTATGTTTTGTGGGCTGATGAGAAGAATGTGTATTCAGTTTTTTTGGGATGAAATGTTCTGTAGATGTCTGTTAAGTCCAGATGTTGAATGGTTGAGTTTAAATCTAAGATTTCTTTGCTTAGCTTCTTTTTGAAGGATCTATCGAGCACTGCTAAAGGGGTGTTAAAATCTCCAACTACTATGGAACTGGAGGAAATCAAGTTGCTCATGTCTGTTAGAGTTTCTCTTATAAATTGAGGTGTGTTCTGGTTGGGTGCATAAATATTAATAATTGAAATCTCATCATAGTATTACCTTTAACAAATATGAAGTCTCCATCCTTATCCTTCCTTATTTTGGTTGGTTTAAAGCCTATTGCATCTGTGAATAGGATTGCAACACCTGCTTTTTTCTGCTTTCCATTTGCCTGGAGTGTAGATGACCATCCCTTCACCTTGAGTCTATATTTGTCTTTTAATGTAAGATGAGATTCTTGTATGCAGCAGATATCTGGCTTGAGTTTTTGTATCCAGTCAGCCGACCTGTGCCTCTTTAGAGGACAATTTAAACCATTCACATTAATTGAGAATATTGATAAGCCTTTTGAGAGTCCGGTGGACATTTTTAATCCTTTTGCGACTGTGGAAGTTGGAGTTTGATCAAAATTTTCTGGGTGGGTTTACTTTTGTGGTGGAAGATCATGCTGGTCTTTATGGAGGATAGGTCTGAGAATATCCTGGAGAGCTGGTTTAGTTGTGGCAAATTCCTTCAACATGTGAATGTCATTTAATTTCTCCATCATAAATGAAACTCAGTTTAGCTGGGTACAGGATCCTAGGTTTGAAGTTATTTTGTTTTAGGAGATTAAAAGTCAATGATCATCCTCTTCTAGCTTGAAAGGTTTCAGCAGAGAGGTCTGCAGTTATTCTAATATTCTTCCTCTTGTAGGTAATGGTTTTCTTTCATCTGGCTGCTTTCAGATTTTATTCCTTCATATTAACTTTAGTGAAACTGATTATGATGTGTCTAGAGGATTTCTTATTTGGGTTAAGTCATGCTGGAGTTCTGAAACTGTCAGCTATCTGAAATTCAGAATCTCTTGGCATGTCTGGAACGTTCTCTTTCATAATCTCACGGAGAAGAGACTGTGTGCCTTGTGAAGCCACTTCATTGCTTTCAGGGATCCCTATAAGACGAATATTAGTTTTCTTAGAATTATCCCAGAGCTCTCTGAGAGAGTGATCTGTTTTTGCCCTCCATTTCTCTTCCTCTCTGAGAGTTTGGGAGCATTCAAAAGCTTTGTCTTCAATGTCAGAAATCCTTTCTTCTGTTTGCTCCATTCTGTTACTAAGGGATTCTACTGTGTTTCTCAGATCTTTGAGGGCTGCAACTTCTTGTCTCAATGTGTCAAAATCTTTGGTCATTTGGTCTTTGAATTCGTTGAATTCTTGAGATATCTTTTGGGTTACTGCTTGGAATTCTAATTCGATCTTATTTGCTATTCAGATTCTGAATTCTATTTCTGACATCTCAGCTATTTGTTTGTGCATGGGATCTTGTGCTGTGTCTGCCCCATTGTTACTTGGGGGAGTTGATCTACTCTAATTATTCATATTGCCAGAGTTTTTCCTTTGATTTTGTCTCATGATTGTTTTTCACCATTGCCTCTGGCCGTTCTCAGAGTTGGGGGTGGTGTCTCTCCAAGATTAGACTCTGGGCTATCACTCTATTGTTGCTGGATCCTTGTAGGGAGTGACCCCGTGTAGCTCTTCTGGGGCTGCCCCAACCAGGGAGTTCTGGTTGCGGGAGCAGCTCTGGAGTGTGACATTCCTGGTGCCCAGTGACTTTGGCCAGAGGGCCCAAGGCTCCAGCAGTCTCTGGCCAGGAGAAGGGCTCTTTGCAGAGGCAGAGAGGGCTTCAGATGGCACGTGGCTACCAGAGTCCCTGGCCAAACGAGTGGGCGGTGTGGAGGCAGGGAGGGCACAGGAGGGAGGACACAGGGTTGCGTGGCTCCTGGAGTTCCTGGTCAGGGCGTGGGGAGGCCCGGTGGGTGGGGTAGCGGTCCTGGCGCAGCTCTTACCGGGGTTGGGTGGGCGCAGCTCTTATGGAGGTCCTGGAGGGTGCCTATCGCAGGTCCCGGCACAGCTCTTCTGGAGGTCCAGGAGGGTCCCAGCACAGCTCTTACCAGGGTCTGGGAGGGTGCTGATTGCAGGTCACGGTGCAGCTCTTCTGGAGGTCTGGGAGGGTGCCAATTGTGGGTCGCAGGGCAGCTCTTCTGGAGCCCTGCTCCATCTTTCTTTCCCCTTACCAAGTCTGCCTTGAATGTTGCCATTTCCTGATTAACATCTTCATCTAGGCTCTGCCTCTCTTGTTCTGCAGGAAACCTGCCAAGACTATGGTCCAGTTCCCTACCTTTGGTACTTTTCATGTGCTCTCTATTTGATCTTAAGCCTGAATCCCTCTGGAACATATTTTTACATTTTTCTGGCATGTGTTCATTGCAAAGTGCTCTGGGACCCCCCCAGAGAAATGGAAAACACAAGTTTCTTACATATGCTCCTGCAGAGAAGGCACATTGACTTGGACTGAGAGAAAGACACACTTGAACCAAATGTACAACTAAATTCCAGAATGTCTCTTGAAGGGGGAAAATCTTACTGTAATGTCCACATGATATTTTCAACAAGGCTGACAAAAGCTGAAGAGGTATCAGTCCTTTGATATACTGCTTTAATAATTTGATGGAAATGATTTTTATCACTAGGCTAATCTTTCAAATAAAAGGCACTTCTGAAAGGAATGAGTTTTTGAAGATTGTTGGTTGAGTATTAAGTTTTTTTGGACTTTACCAAACCAGTTTATCTCTCTTTTTGTCATACTCATGCAGACTTGATTTTTAAAATGTATTATTTGTGTGTGTGTATGTGCATGCACACTTAGAGTGCTTGCTTCCAGGCTGCCCTGTGAACTCCCTTTGAAAGAGACAGATTCCTTCAGTTCTCCAGTTCAGCACCCAGTAAGTGCTTATGAAATGTTTATTTCATTGAACAGGATTACATGGATTAAAGATTCTTGTGGGAAATCTTGTTTACATTATTAATTTGCTTGGCAAGTTCTTTCCTTCTAGATAGCAATAAAACACCACTTGATTTGCAGCTCTTATCTAAATTTAAATCATACCTTAGTGAGGTTCCATCATCTCTCAGTGAGTCTGCAGCTGAATCTCTCCGATCAGGTCTTTGTTTCTTCCCACAGCGTTCCAAGAAGGCCCCCAACCTGCAGGTAGGCTCCATTGCCTATAGTGTCGTGCTGATGTGGCCACATAGGCCCCATCTTGTACACTTGGCCCAAGGCAGGCACCATTTATACACATGGTTTTAGAGGGCTGGGCCATGTTAGAAGGGCTTGCTAAAGGGACGGTGTTTCATACATCCTAGGCTTTGGCACCAGACCTACCTAACCCCAGCACTTTCAGTATGTGGCCTAGGGCAATTCAATTACAGTCTCTTTTTCTATAAATTGAAGAAAATAATACCTTGCTTGTGGGAGTACTGAAAGAATTGGAATTAAAGTATCCAAGACCGTTACTGTAATGCCTAGTGGCTGTTTATTGGAGGAAAAGTTTTCCTCACTATGGGTGAGTCACATCATCCTAACAAAGGTTGACACTTTTAGTGTCAGAATCCTAGGCCAAAAATACACTGAAGAATCCAAAGGCTAGGTTTAGTTTGCAGCAAGGAGTTTGGGCCTGCAAAGAAGTCAGAAAAGAATAGTGTAATAATAAATATGAATTGAGCAAACACTATGTACAAAGCACTACGCTAAGCACCACACATGGCACATTTCATTTAATCCCGATGATTTCCATTTTACAGATTAAAAAACGTAAAGCTCAGGGAGTCTAGGTCACATGTCCAAGTTCACCCAGCTAGATGAAATCAGGTCAGTTGCAGAAAAGAAAGGGGCATCACACCAAGGGCAGGCTCTGCAACGAGCCTCACTGCCTTGTCCCTGCCCTGGGTCCCATTCCTGGAATCCAGCATAGAGGGACAGACACACAGTTAAAGGGAATAACAAGCCAACTTCAAGTGTGCCTTACAGTTGAGCTGGGAGAGGTGAATGGAACCACACTTCCGTTGAGGAGGTGGAGGCCCACGAAGGCGAGAGGAAAGCTGTATTCTTCCATGTAACTGGTTAGGGCAGAGCTGAGGCCAGTCCAAATGGGGATCCACAAAAGGGAGGGAAGCCACCTACTCCCTTAAGTCCTCAGCACCCTCTGCCTGACTCACCCTGACAAGCTTTGGGGCAGGGATGGGAGGAAGACAACTGACAAAACCAGCGAAAGGAAAATCCCCCAGATTGGAACATTTAGCTTCATTCAGGACCAACTAGAAACCACACCTCTGCCTGCCAAGCCCTAACCATCATCCCATGACAGAATCCTTTCTTAGTCACTGTCTGCCCCTCCAGAGGGGCTTGTAAGACAATTACAAGAATTCGGCGATAATCTCTCCCTATTTACATCTTTCAGTTTTTATTTCCCGGGTTTTCCAGATTTGCCTTTACTGAACATCCAGGCCCATGTCTCCCTGAGCTCCAAGCCCAAGCCAGCTGCAAAGGCTCTCAGCACATGCTAGTGTCTCCCTCTGCCTGATGCCATTATGTAGATCAAAGTCCCACAGCAGCATCCTGGGGGTTCCTGTCAGTGGCAGCAAGATCAAGAAGGAGAAAGACAAGGTGCTTGGAAGTGTGCGGCCTCAAGAAACTGCCAGGCCAGCCTGACTGCTGCCTCTGTGGCATTTGCACATTGGAGTCAAAGTTGGAAGGCCAGTCTGAGAAGAGGCTGCTTGCCTGAGCAAAGGGTCCCACATCAAGGGGAATAAATAACCCAGTGATGGCTGCACCCCAAGACCTGGGGGACAAGCCAAGTCAAGTGTGAGTGTCACAATCCATCACAGCTGGACAATTGGCACAACATACAGAATGAAAGTTAGGGCCTGCCATCCAAGTGGGAGCCTTGTTCAAACCTCACCTCAAACCTAGCCCTATCTGTGTGTGCACACGTGTATGCTCGTGCACATGCACACTCAGGCACACACACTCAGGAAAATGCACACTCAAACACACACTTGGGCACACGTATGTTCAGACACATGCACCCTTGGGCACATGCATCCTTGGGCACATGCATGCACACACATGCTCTGGATGAAGAGAGAAGATTTGGAAACTCATGGTCAGAAGGGAGTCCTGGGGTATGAGGACTAAGAATACTGCTTCTCTGAAACATGGCTGGTACCCTGTAAGTTGAGAGCTCAGCTGGGATCGTGGGAGAGTGATGAGAGCTATAGGTTATGAAAGGCCTGGGAGATACCCTGGGTATCTTTCCTCATCGTTGTTGAGAACCACTCCCTCTTCTTCTGCTGTCTCCCCCTATGCACCCCTTCTGCACCTGCCCCTGGCCTTCTGTGAGGCTGGATCCTAGGTGATGGGTCTCTAACTTTCCCTCTTAGGTTCTATATACCATGCTCTAACTCTGACTTTTTATGGTTTCAGTGAAATACACCATCTGCAAAGGTGACTGTGCTGGGGACTAAGACTCAGGCTGGTTTGAAAGTTAGTTACGGAGTGGGCTGTGTGTCAGACCTATGTTTTTTAATGCCTAATTCTGAATTTTCAGTTTAGAATCCATCAGAACAGCATCACTGTGCTCATTATAATAAGTCTTTATAAGAAATACCACTTTTTGTCATTTTATTTTCATTTACAAAACTACTGAAAAAATGTAAAGACCAGTGGAATTGAGTTTCTCTGGATTCTTTCCACACAGGAGCTGTGGGGCTACCTGTGGGCTTGGGACGTGATGTGATGTGGGACCACTGAGAGGCCAAACAGCGCTGAACAGAGCAGGAGGTGGAAGGATGGGCTAAGCCTGGGGCTTTGCTGAACGGAGTCATGATGGAGACCTGCTGGGCCTGGGAGTGGGTGAATCTGAAAGTTTCTCTCCCTGTGAATTTGATGCAGAACACACTGGGTAAGGGCTCAAAATCTGCCAGGGCTTGGAAAACCTGAGCCAGGGTTCCACATATCCTGCAACTGCCAGATTATTGTTGACAGAAAATGATTTTCTTCACAAATATGTGCTTGCACCCCCACACGCTGCCTTGCACATGGGCTATAGCAATGGCCTGAGCAGCCTCTGGATCAGCCCCCACCCACCCGAACACCCCCAGGGTGAACTGCCAAGAGTCTGGCCTAAAGGAGCCAGCTAGTTCATCATTAACAGATTGTCACTCTCCAAAGCATCCAGAACTGGAGCCGGTCATTAGTGTCAGCTCACAGGCATTAGCATCTGTTCAGAGTCATCAACCTTTAAATCCCCCAAGGACTGTGATGTACAACCAAGCACAAATCATTTCCAAATCATTTTCATGGCACCTGCATGATCATGGCTCCAGTTCCTGCCAACAGCCCTACAAAGTAGATGGTGCAGGGATGAGCAGCATGACTCGGAGGGGCATGCTTGGACCTCAGAGTGCCTCAAAGCCCCAGCCCCAGGGCACATGGTCTCTGAGGCCTGTCTGTGCTCAGAAGCAGCTTTCCTGACCTGGCTCTGTGGCTCCCCTCTACTGCTTGGCTTCACCATTGACAAGGTGCCACTTGACTCCGGTCTTGGTTTGCTCTTTTGCCAAAAAAAGAGAGAGAAAAAAAATAGCACAAAATGAAACAGTCACTGTCTTCATAGACATCTTAAGTCCAAAGTTCTTAGCCAGGGCTGGGGGGCACTGGACACTCCCCCAGCACAAGGCACGTGATATTCCTGGGTCCCAACTCATCCCCCAGCCTCTCTGGAGCACTCATGTGTGCTAGATAGATGCCGTGCCTGGGGAAACACAGAGCAAGACCTCAACCCTGGAGGAGAGAAAGAGAACTGGGAAAGAAGAGAGAGTGCTCAGCACCTGTAGCTCAGCAGCTAGGGCGCCAACCACATACACTGGAGCTGGAGGATTTGAACGCGGCGCAGGCCTGCTAAACAATGACAACTACAACCAAAAAATAGCCGGCATTGTGGCAGGTGCTACTTGGGAAGCTAAGGCAAGAGAATTGCTTGAGCCCAAGAATTTGAGGTTGCTGTGAGCTGTGACGCTATAGCACTCTACAGAGGGCGACATAGTGACACTCTGTCTCAAAAAATAATAATAATAAATAAGTAAATATTAAAAAAAAAGAAAGAAAGAAGAGGGAGAGAGTTGGTGCTCACCGTGCTAAGCTCCTAATATCTCGTTAACTCTCACAAATGCAATCTAAGGCCTGCATTTCCGCTGCCCCCCCTTTTGTGAAATCTGAGGCTCAGGGAGATTGGATAATGCCTGAGGTCATACAACTAGTATGTGGCCAAACTGCAATTTGGACCTAGGTCTGTCTGAATTCATGAGTTTTCCAGGCTCAGCCCTGAGTCTGCTACTTAGTAGTTGCTCAGTGTGTTGCGCAAATGAACAGGTGGAGAGGTCAGACCAGGCAGAGGAGAGAACCAGAAACTGGTGGTTCGTGGTGCAGTGGACCGAAATTGTGTTGTTACTAAGATGGTGACTTACATTGTAGGAAAGGGTGCTGAAGTCCCCAGGAGAGCATGCAAATGACTTATCACAGTCACCACAAGGCAAGCCAGGCTTCCTGGCCAGAAGGTGGCTGGGGAAGGTGATTGCTTTTCTCTGCTCCTGGCGTGTCTTTCATTATTATTTTTTTTTATTTATTATTATTATTTTTTTTTATTTTTTATTTTTTTGCAGTTTTTGGCCAGGGCCGGGTTTGAACCCGCCACTTCCAGTATATGGGGCCGGCGCCCTACTCCTTTGAGCCACAGGCGCCATCCTGGTGTGTCTTTTCCACACAGCAGGCGAAACTCCCAGATTCATTTTCTTGGTTGCCACTCAGGCTGCCTGTCTTGTCCACACCCACCCCCCACCCAAGAGGAGAATCAGGCCCAGGCCCCTGGCTGCTCCTGCCACCAAGGGGCGGGCCCTGCTCTTTCCCCCCCTAGGCCTCTGTTTATTTCCACAGGTAACGTTAGAATTAGCAACCTGAGATGAAGAGCCCAGCTGGCGGGGTCTCACCTTCCGAGGTGGTTTAATGCTCAGAGTTGGGTGCTGACAGCCAGCTTAGCCGAGATTCATCCCAAACCTCCAGCTTCAGCTGCTGGGGTGTGAACTGTCTCTGAGTCTCCTCTGGCGGCAGCCACAGCCTGACACTGTGGTTCCTAAATGGCTGACAGATTATCCTGTGTGCTGGGGTGAGTCGCACGAGGATTATAACTGCCCCATCCTCTTACCCTCTCCAGCTGTCTCTTCCTCTGGAGAATCCCTCTCTGGTATGTAAGAATGTCATCATCAAAGCCACATTAAGAAATTTGTTAACAACTTTTTCAAAGCTGGAGTGTGACTGATGTGGGTGAGTGTGTGTGTGTGTGTGTGTGTGTGTGTGTGTGTGTGTGTGTGAGAGAGAGAGAGAGAGAGAGAGACTCTAAGCCCTGAATACGTACAATATATCTTCCCTGCCTTCCAGGGTGGGTTGCAGGGAGTGGGAGAGAAGGTGGAGGAATGAATGAAAGCTCTTTAAAGTCCTGTCCACCTGTTGGTCTTGGCCATTGTAAACATTTTTTCTTAAAATCTTGACCCTGATCACCCACCATGAAGAGAACCTGAAATCCAAGAGCCCAAATCAGGAAAGCACATCTGGAAACCAACATTCCTGACAGCCTCACCTGTGCCTTGGCCTTCAGGCAGCACAGCTGGGCCAGGGGCAGTGCCCACATACCCCACAAACTGCCCTTCTTGCCCTGGCACCTCCCATCCCAGTCCATCCCTCCCTGAGCTGAGTGTGTCAGAAGCTTCCAGTTGGCAGATACCCCCCCTGGCTCAGGAACCTCATTAGACCTGACAGGTCTGGCTGAGCTCCGTGTGCAATTTCTGGGGTCTGTGCCCTGGTGCTGCTGTCTCCAGCAAATCTTACGGGGAATCAGTTTCCAGGTTGGCCTCACTCCAGGACTATGAGGTTGACCCTGTGAATCTGGCTGGGATTCAGCCACAGCTCTGATAGCTGGAGGGAGACCCTGGTTTAATGGAGTGGGGCCACATTCCCATGGCTGGATGATGCCCTCCCTCCATCCTTGCACACACCCTGAGTCCTTAGAAGTAGTCTGGAACCTGAAAATTGTAGACAGGGTCTCTCAGGAGGAGTGAAGGGAATTGTCACCATTTGGGGGCCATTTTCTCTCCCTTCTATCCCTGACACCCCAGTTCCTACAGCAGTGTCCCATACTCCGGGCATGCTGTCGGCGTCTGTCTCCACTCCCACATGTAAGTGTGGAATCAGTTTGTATCTCTTCTGGCCTGTACCTAGGGAAGGCAAAATCCTGGGGGAAAAAAATCATGGTTCCTATCCCTGTGTGGTTAGGATTCAACTCCCGACAATGACAAAGAAATTGGAATGTTGCTTCGTTAAAAAAAAATCTGGATTGTGTTATTTTTGCTTAAATCCACCCTCACTTAAATTGGTTTCTACCATCTATTGATCACAATTCATATAGCTCACTGTTACAGTCTGTGGCACAGACACTATTAAAAATATACAACCACTTGTGGCAACAAATTAAAGTATAAATCAATGTATAAACCACAAATTTTAAAACATACTATCTTTCACTCCCAAATTAACTATACTATAAATAATATATTTACTAAGTTATAGAAGTTGGGCTGTCAAAACCAATCAATAATTTCTAAATCATTTGTGGCATTTTATAAGTTGTTTGTCTGATTTTTTCTTTCTTTCCTTATTTTCCACAGCTGTCACTAGCCAAATAATAAACGTATTTAATTTTTTGGCATATTGAACTGCATCCACTCTTTCAAAGACTTCTCTTAGAAGTTAATAGTTATTAAAGTGGCTTTTTGTTTCAGTAGGTGGAAAATTTCTCTCCACATTGTTGATATTGTTCATGGTACTAAATTCTTTCTCAGTTCCTGCCAAACTAACAGCAATACATTAAAATACTTTTTATTCTTGTAATACCATTTGTAACTTTTTTATATTCTGTATCTTTATTATTGAAGAAATCATACTGGAATTGTTTACTAGAATATCATACTTAATTGACCTAAGTTTATTAATGTTGCTAACCTTCAAACCCAAATATTATTTAGTCATGCTTCAGGATTCAATAAATTGAAAGAACATAAGCATTTGTTATATTTTTATTTTAAATTTTGTATTTTCCTCCCTCCCTCCTTCCCTCCTTCCTTCCTTCCCTCCTTCCTTTCTTCCTTCCTTCCTCCTTCCCTTTTTTTTTTTAAACTAATAGTTTTTTTCTTGGAAAAAATGCTCTTTCGTTTGTTTGTTTCAGATGACAGATAAGTCAATCAGGATCCCAGCAGGAAACAGATGGAACACTCCAATTGAGTAATTTAAAGAGAGTTTAATAAAGAGACTCTTTACTCTGAGAAGGGCAGGGTTTCCAGAAAAGACAAAGGACAGTACCTCAGGGCTGGTCACAGTAAGGAGACATCACTAAACCTAGGCCTGAGGGGGAGAGGAAATTGTGCCTGCCCCCACCCCACAGGCCCTTTGTTGGGACTGTGGTGGCTACCAGCAGGAAGGGGCCCTGGCCTTGGTCACTTTGGCTTTTTGTTTGTTTTTTTACTTAATTTTTATTAAATCATAACTTTATACGTTTGCGGGGTACAATATGATGATTTAATATACAATGTGGAATGCTTAAATCAAACTAATTAACATAAACATCACCTCACATGTTTGTGGTAAGACTTTTATAATAAACTCTTAGTTTTGAAATGTACCCTGGCATTGTGTACATTAGGTGAGATCCTGCCAAAGATCCGCCCTTCCTCCCTCCCTCTCTCCAGCCTCCTGCTGGTGCTACAACTGACCAAACCCAACTAACAGGCTGACCTTCCAAAAGCCCATTGATGAGCTTTGATGGGCCACACGGGCCAGAAAACAGAGCAAAGAAGGAAGGAGAGAAGGGCTGGAGGGGCAGACAGAGATGTATTTCTTTATCTTCTGCTTCTCTTTCATGACTTCTCTTTTCAGTTTGTTATGTGCTCAGGTACTATAATTGGCCTCAAATTAACCACCACAGAAACCCTCTTCCTTATAAAGTTAAAGAAAGAATTGCTGAATATCATTTATTAAAGTTGAATCTCTAAAAGCAAATTTTAATTTTCAAGGCTTGGTGCCGGTAGCACAGTGGTTATGGCACCAGCCACATACACTGAGGGTGGCGGGTTTGAACCAGGCCCCCGGGCCAGCTAAGCAATAATGACAACTGCAACAGAAAAATAGCCTGTAGTTGTGGCAGGCGCCTGTAGTCCCAGATACCTGGGAGGCTGAGGTAAGAGAATCACTTAAGCCCAAGAGTTGGAGGTTGCTGTGAGCTGGGATGCCACCGTACTCTACCGAGGGTGACATAGTGAGACTCTGTCTCCAAAAAAAAAAAAAATTTAGTTTCAAAATATTCAACTATTGCCATTTTGTAATTTCCATTAAAATAAATATCCCAACCTTGACACAATTTCCAGCACTCTTTGGTGGCTCTTTATGTTGCAGGCTGGCTCTTGAGGTCTGAATATTCTTCCATTTTTTATTATATAAATCCCAGGCTCTTCAATTATATTATTTAATCCTAATATTTCATTTGGAGAATGTTGCTAAATATAAAGTTTATGGAAACAAATTTATAGTGATTTAATTTATTTACATTTGTCATTGAATCTTTTAAAGATAACCGAATACAGTGTCTTGGATGGTATCAAATTATCAGTACCATGCGCTGACTGATTGCACCACTGGAGCTCCAGTACCAAATTAAAATACCTGGAAAATTTTCCAAAATTTGGGCTGAAACCTCATATTTTATTCATGGCATTACACTGGTACTCTCTGTAAAAAAAAAAAAAAGAGAGAGAGAGAGATTTTCATGTAATTATTTCTCAGTGAAAAATTACTTTTCTCAAGAACTGATAAGCTTAGCTATATTATTTCAGATGTTACTATTTCCAATTCCATATGATCAACAAAATCCACTAAACTACCTTCAGAGTCTTAAATTTCACAAGTAAATTATTAGCAACACTTTAATGTGAAACAGTTGAGGCTTTGTCAATAATGGTTGGCATTTTATCGCCTTGATGTATAAGTTTTCCAAAAAGCAATTTTCATACTCTAGTAGATAAATGTTTTATAACAAGCAAGACCATAAATCTACACTATATTAATATACCCCTATTGAAATTATTGGGTTTTGAAGTTTATTAAATATTTCATATCTGAAAATACTCATTTGTAACTAACCACCTTATAGTGTTACGTCTAATAGTACTTTCAAAATCTTTCTTTATTAAGTCATTAATAAACATTTTTTTCAGAAATGTTGATTATTTCAAATGCTGTTTTATGTGAAATTGATTCAAGAACAACTTTAACTTTTTTATGAGCTTTACCAGAATAAGACTGCCTTTCTGATAAAATACTTAACAGTTTAGCACTTTGAACTCTTTTTTTAAATTTTGAGATAGGGTCTAATTCTTTTGTCCAGGCTAGAGTGCAGTGGCATTGTCATAGCTCATTGCAACCTCAAACTCCTGGGCTCAAGTGATCCTTCCACCTCAGCCTGGACAAAAGAATTAGACCCTATCTAATTCTATCTAGCACATTCAAAGTGCTAGAATGGTGGCGATGAGCCACTGCACCTGGCCAGTACTTTCGATTTTTAATTATATAATTTGTGAGCTAATATTTGCATCCCACATTTACATTATAAGCCAGCCATGTTTTTGTTGAAACAACAAAATTGCAAATTGCTTTTCATTCAAGAAATATAAATTGGCTGGGCAGTGACTCACACCTATAATCCCAGCACTCTGGGAGGCTGAGGCGGTTGGATTGCCTGAGCTCACAGGTTCAAGACCAGCCTGAGCCAGAGCAAGACCTTGTCTCTAAAAATACCTGGGCGATGTGGTGGGTGCCTATGGTCCCAGCTACTTGGGAGGCTGAGGCAAGAGAATCGTGTGAGCCTAAGAGTTTGAGGTGTGAGCTGTGACACCAGGGAACTCTACCAAGGGTGACAAAGTGAGTGAGACTCTGTCTCAAAAAAAAAAAAAAAGAGAAGAAAGAAAGAAAGAAAAGAAAAGAAAAATTATTTGGGTTTGTGCCAATATTTCTAGTCTAAAGACATTCTGTTTAGGATTGTTGCATGGTGTTGGGGAATGTTCTAGGCTATAGTTGATGATTAATATTGTATCTTCTTTGTTTCCTGCAGAGTCAGAAGACAACATCTTAAAAGGGACGATAAGAAAAGTATCTCGCCTTTGCTGTTTCATCATTCCCTGTGCTCAGGTTTTTGTTTTTAAGTGAGTATGTATCATTAACAAAGACAGCAAGGTGGTACACTGATTAGAGAGAGAAAACTATGAGTAGCTGCTGGAAAAAAGAATGCTCAAATACAATTGCTAATTTAGATAAAAAACTGGTTAACTCCATAACCAGTTAGAGTCATTTTTTCTACCAGACAAACTCTGATCTCCATGAACAAAATTCCTTTACATTACCAGACAGAAGTCATTTGTATCACACTAGTTTCTATAAGTTGAACCTTATAGAAAGGTTGGATTGACAAAATATCCTAAATCAATAGTAAGCAGAAAATCAAAGGAGCACATCCCTAGAGAATTAGGTCATTTCCAGTGGGCCTGGTCAGTAGAGCTTGGCACTGAAAGAACAGGTAATAATCCCTTTGCCTATTTCCAAGTGTTGGACAATCTTTGTGAATAGTCCTTTCTTATTATCACAAATAATCTCCAAGTATTATTCTTAATCACACTGTGTTTGGGCCTGACTAATTTACATGCACATGGCAAAAAGTATTGATTAACATATGTCATTGTAGTAGCCAACAAACTAGGGACAGGTAATGGGAAGCATTGTTACAGTTGGAAAATTAACTTCTGTCTGAAGATCGAAGGAATTATATTTTCAATAACCTCTATTATCCTAGCATTTTTTTATTCCTCTTGTTTGCTCTTCCATTCTAAAGTTAGGAAACCAGACCCAAGAAACTTATCTCCATCAATTTTGCTTACTATATCTATAAAAAAATAGTGAATTTCTTTCTTCTTGAGGTCCCCCAAATGCTGAAGTTCCTGGTTTGCCAAGAAGTGACCTTTCTGTGATCCATAAACAGATACCAGATCAATTTCCTAGTACTACCGTGGGCATTGATTCCATATATGAAATATAATTCTTGTTCCTTAACAGTGAGATTATTAGATCTGACATACTACGATTTATTCTCAAATATTACACTACAATTTGTCTTTGGTTGCACAAATTGTCCAATTATATCCTGGTTAAAAAAAGAAGACAAATTCTTATGATGCTTATAAGAATGACTACATTGCCATTAAAAGTATAAAGACTCAGTAAATCATGCAGAGGGTGCCAAAAAATGTATACATTTTAAGAAATGAAAAAACTTTATTAAAATTATAATACTCAACATATATCAACAACAAAAGATGAATACAAGTCACATTTGAGCACCTTTTATAATTGCAGAAGTCAAACATGACTCGAGTATTATAATTTCAATACAGTGTTTTTCTTTCTTAAAAATGTATATACCTTTTTTTGCTTGCTCTGTATTTGCCCCTAAATTTTGAAGTGTCAGTGAAAACGAGTTATCATTTAAAGAAATTTTTTGCCTGTTTTATTTATTTTTTATTTTTTTATTATTTTTATTATTTTATTGTTAAATCATAGCTGTGTACATTAGTGCAATCGCCTGTACCCATTCTAAGATGCGCCATAGATGTGGCCCCACCTATTACCCTGCTTCCACCAAAACCTCCCTCCTCCCTTCCCCTTCCTTGGCCCTTTCCCCATAGTCTTGTGCTATACTTGGGTTATAGTCTTCACGTGAAAGCTATAATTTAGCTTTATAGTGGGGCTGAGTACATTGGATACTTTTTCTTCCATTCCTGAGATACTTTGCTAAGAAGAATATGTTCCAGCTCCATCCATGTAAACATGAAAGAGGTAAAGTCTCCATCTTTCTTTAAGGCTGCATAGTATTCCATGGTATACATGTACCACAATTTGCTAGTCCATTCGTGGGTCGATGGGCACTTGGGCTTCTTCCATGACTTAGCAATTATGAATTGGGCTGCAATAAACATTCTGGTACAGATGTCTTTGTTATGTTGTGACTATTGGTCTTCTGGGTATAAACCTAGTAAAGGAATTACGGGATCGAATGGCAGGTCTATTTTTAGATCTCTAAGTATTCTCCAAATATCCTTCCAGAAGGAACGTATTAGTGGGCATTCCCACCAGCACTGTAGAAGTGTGCCCTTTCCTTCACATCCATGCCAACATTTCTGGTTTTGGGATTTTGTTATGTGGGCTACTCTGACTGGGGCTAGGTGACATGTCAGAGTAGTTTTTTTTTTTTTTTTTATTGTTGGGGATTCATTGAGGGTACAATAAGCCAGGTTACACTGATTGCAATTCTTAGGTAAAGTCCCTCTTGCAATCATGTCTTGCCCCCATAAAGTGTGACACACACAAAGGCCCCACCCCCCTCCCTCCGACCCTCTTTCTATTCCCCCCCCCATAACCATAATTGTCATTAATTGTCCTCATATCAAAATTGAGTACATAGGATTCATGCTTCTCCATTCTTGTGATGCTTTACTAAGAATAATGTCTTCCACGTCCATCCAGGTTAATACGAAGGATGTAAAGTCTCTATTTTTTTTAATGGCTGAATAGTATTCCATGGTATACATATACCACAGCTTGTTAATCCATTCCTGGGTTGGTGGGCATTTAGGCTGTTTCCACATTTTGGCGATTGTAAATTGAGCTGCAATAAACAGTCTAGTACAAGTGTCCTTATGATAAAAGGATTAATTTCCTTCTGGGTAGATGCCCAGTAATGGGATTGCAGGATCAAAGGGGAGGTCTAGCTTGAGTGCTTTGAGGTTTCTCCATACTTCCTTCCAGAAAGGTTGTACTAGTTTGCAGTCCCACCAGCAGTGTAAAAGTGTTCCCTTCTCTCCACATCCACGCCAGCATCTGCAGTTTTGAGATTTTGTGATGTGGGCCATTCTCACTGGGGTTAGATGATATCTCAGGGTTGTTTTGATTTGCATTTCTCTAATATATAGAGATGATGAACATTTTTTCATTTTGTTAGCCATTCGTCTGTCATCTTTAGAGAAAGTTCTATTCATGTCTCTTGCCCATTGATATATGGGATTGTTGACTTTTTTCATGTGGATTAATTTGAGTTCTCTATAGATCCTAGTTATCAAGCTTTTGTCTGATTGAAAATATGCAAATATCCTTTCCCATTGTGTAGGTTGTCTCTTTGCTTTGGTTATTGTCTCCTTAGCTGTACAGAAGCTTTTCAGTTGAATGAAGTCCCATTTGTTTATTTTTGTTGTTGTTGCAATTGCCATGGCAGTCTTCTTGATGAAGTCTTTCCCCAGGCCAATATCTTCCAGTGTTTTTCCTATGCTTTCTTGGAGGATTTTTATTGTTTCATGCCTTAAATTTAAGTCCTTTATCCATCTTGAATCAATTTTTGTGAGTGGGGAAAGGTGTGGGTCCAGTTTCAGTCTTTTACATGTAGACATCCAGTTCTCCCAACACCATTTATTGAATAGGGAGTCTTTCCCCCAAGGTATGTTCTTGTTTGGTTTATCAAAGATTAGGTGGTTGTAAAATGTTAGTTTCATTTCTTGGTTTTCAATTCGATTCCAAGTGTCTATGTCTCTGTTTTTGTGCCAGTACCATGCTGTCTTGAGCACTATGGCTTTGTAGTACAGTCTAAAATCTGGTATGCTGATGCCCCCAGCTTTATTTTTGTTACAGAGAACTGCCTTAGCTATACGGGGTTTTTTCCGGTTCCATACAAAACGCAGAATCATTTTTTCCAAATCTTGAAAGTATGATGTTGGTATTTTGATAGGAATGGCATTGAATAGGTAGATTGCTTTGGGAAGTATAGACATTTTAACAATGTTGATTCTTCCCATCCATGAGCATGGTATGTTCTTCCATTTGTTAATATCCTCTGCTATTTCCTTTCTGAGGATTTCATAGTTTTCTTTATAGAGGTCCTTCACTTCCTTTGTTAGGTATACTCCTAGGTATTTCATTTTCTTTGACACTATGGTGAAGGGAGTTGTGTCCTTAATTAGCTTCTCATCTTGACTGTTATTGGTGTACACAAAGGCTACTGACTTGTGGACATTGATTTTATATCCTGAAACATTACTGTATTTTTTGATGACTTCTAGGAGTCTTGTGGTTGAGGTTTTGGGGTTCTCTAAGTATAAGATCATGTCGTCAGCAAAGAGGGAGAGTTTGACCTCCTCTGCTCACATTTGGATTCCCTTTATTTCCTTGTCTTGCCTAATTGTATTGGCTAGAACTTCCAACACTATGTTGAATAGTAAAGGTGACAGAGGACAACCTTGTCTGGTTCTAGTTCTAAGAGGAAAAGCTTTCAGTTTTACTCCATTCAGTAAAATATTGGCTGTGGGTTTGTCATAGATAGCTTAAATCAGTTTTAGAAATGTGCCACCTATGCCTATACTCTTCAGTGTTCTAATTAGAAAAGGATGCTGGATTTTATCAAATGCTTTTTCTGCATCTATTGAGAGGATCATATGATCTTTATTTTTGCCTCTGTTAATATGGTGGATAACGTTTATAGACTTGCGTATGTTAAACCAGCCTTGCATCCCTGGGATGAAGCCTACTTGATCATGATGAATGACTTTTTTGATAATAAGCTGTAATCTATTGGCTAGGATTTTGTTGAGAATTTTTGCGTCTATGTTCATGAGTGAGATTGGTCTGAAATTCTCCTTTTTGTTTGGGTCTTTTCCTGGTTTTGGTATCAGGGTGATGTTTGCTTCATAGAATGTGTTGGGGAAGATTCCTTCTTCCTCAATTTTTTGGAATAATTTCTGCAGTACAGGAGTAAGCTCTTCCTTGAAGGTTTGATAGAATTCTGGAGTGAAGCCATCTGGACCAGGGCATTTTTTGGTTGGAAGATTTTTTATTGTTTCCTTGATCTCAATGCTTGAAATTGGTCTGTTCAGGAGCTCTATTTCTTCCTGGCTGAGTCTAGGGAGAGGGTGTGATTCCCAATATTTATCCATTTCCTTCACATTGTCAAATTTCTGGGCATAGAGTTTCTGGTAGTATTCAGAGATGATCTCTTGTATCTCTGTGGGATCAGTTGTTATTTCCCCTTTATCATTTCTGATTGAGGTTACTAGAGATTTTACTTTTCTATTCCTCGTTAGTCTGGCCAATGGTTTATCTATTTTATTTATTTTTTCAAAAAACCAACTCCTTGTTTCATTAATTTTCTGAATGATTCTTTTGTTTTCAATTTCATTGATCTCTGATTTGATTTTGGATATTTCTTTTCTTCTACTGAGTTTAGGCTTAGATTGTTCTTCTTTTTCCAATTCCATAAGATCTCTTGTGAGATTGTTGATGTGCTCTCTTTCTGTTTTTCGAATGTAGGCATCTAAAGCGATGAATTTTCCTCTCAAAACTGCTTTTGCAGTATCCCACAGGTTTTGGTAGCTTGTGTCTTCATTGTTGTTATGCTCAAGGAAGTTAGTGATTTCCTGTTTTATTTCTTCCTGAACCCATCTGTTATTCAACAGAAGATTGTTTAACTTCCATGCCTTTATGTGGGGTCGAGCATTTTTGTTAGAGTTGAGTTCCACCTTTAGTGCCTTATGGTCTGAGAAGATACAAGGTAAAATTTCAATTCTTTTGATTCTGTTGATATTTGTTTTGTGTCCCAGGATATGATCAATTTTGCAGAATGTTCCATGGGGTGAAGAGAAGAATGTATATTCTTTATCTTTGGGATGGAGTGTTCAATATGCGTCTATCAAGCACAGTTGTTCTAGGGTCTCATTTAAATCTCTTATATCCTTGTTTAATTTCTGTTTAGAGGATCTGTCCAGCTCTGTAAGAGGAGTGTTTAGGTCCCCTGTTATTATGGTATTATCAGATATCATATTGCTGAGACTGAGTAAGGTCTGTTTCAAGAATCTGGGAGCATTTAAATTGGGTGCATAGATATTTAGAATTGAAATGTCTTCTTGTTGTATTTTTCCCTTGACCAATATAAAGTGACCATCTTTGTCTTTTTTGACTTTAGTTGCTTTAAATCCACATGTATCTGAAAATAAGATCGCAACTCCTCATTTCTTCTGAATTCCATTTGCCTGAAAAATTGTCTTCCAACCCTTGACTCGGAGCTTTAATTTGTCTTTTGAAGCCAGGTGTGTTTCTTGCAGACAGCAAATGGATGGCTTGTGTTTTTTAATCCAGTCAACCAATCTGTGTCTCTTCAGTGGGGAATTCAAGCCATTAACATTTATTGAGATAACTGATAAGTGTGGTAGTATTCTATTCATCTTATTTTGTGAGAGTCCATTGCTTAGTTTTATCTTTTGCAACAGTGTGGAGGTTAGGTTCTGTCCTTTAATTTCTGAGTTCTTACTTTGCTGCTGATCCATTGTGGTGGTCAGTGTGCAGAACAGGTTGAAGTATTTCCTGTAGAGCTGGTCTTGTTGTGGCGAATTTCCTCAATGTTTGTATATCCGTAAATGATTTGATTTCTCCGTCAATTTTGAAGCTTAGCTTAGCAGGGTACAGAATTCTGGGCTGAAAATTGTTCTGTTTAAGTAGATTAAAGGTAGATGACCATTGTCTTCTTGCTTGGAAAGTTTCATTAGAGAAGTCTGCGGTCACTCTGATGGATTTGCCCCTGTAGGTCAACTGGCACTTACTCCTGGCAGCTTGCAGAATCTTTTCTTTTGTCTTGACTTTGGACAGTTTCATCACAATATATCTTGGAGAAGCTCGGTTAGAGTTGAGGCGACCTGGGGTCCGATAGCCCTCTGAAAGCAGTGTGTCAGAATCTTTGGTGATATTTGGGAAATTTTCTTTTATAATATTCTCTAGTATGGCATCCATTCCTCTGGGGCATTCTTCTTCCCCTTCTGGAATTCCTATAACTCGTATGTTGGAACGCTTCATAAAGTCCCATATTTCTGACAGTGAACATTCTGCTTTCTCTCTCTTCTTTTCTGCCTCTTTTACTATCTGAGTTATCTCAAAAACTTTGTCTTCTACCTCTGAAATTCTTTCTTCTGCATGGTCTAACCTGTTGCTGATACTTTCCATTGCGTCTTTAAGTTCCCTGATTGACTGTTTCATTTCCTTCAGCTCTGCTATATCCTTTTTATATTCTTCATATCATTCATCTCTTATTTGATTCTGTTTTTGAATTTCCTTTTGGTTAATTTCCACTTTATTAGCAGTTTCCTTCATTGTTTCCATCATTACTTTCATTGTTTTCAACATGTGTATTCTAAATTCCCTTTCTGTCATTCCTAACATTTCTGTATAGGTGGAATCCTCTGCAGTAGCTACCTCATGGTCCCTTGGTGGGGTTGTTCTGGACTGGTTCTTCATGTTTCCTGGAGTTTTCTGCTGATTCTTCCTCATGAGTGATTTCTTTTATCTGTTTCCTTGCCCTAATTTTCCTTTCACTTCCTCTTGCTTTTTAAGTTCTCATGCCTGTGGACTAAGGGTTACAGGACCAGAAGGGTGAGAAGGTTTAAGAGCAAAAAAGGGATGAAAGAAAGGAGGACCAAGTGATCAGAAAAAAAAAGAAAAATAGAGAAAGGAGAGGGGGTGGGTAAAAGGAATATTGACAAAAAGAAGAGAGGCACAGAAAGAGGGAGACAGAGCAATATAGGTGTACAGTAGGGTACTTTGATACAGCCTTAAAAAAAAAAAAAACACCTTCTGGGGGTGCCCAGTTGGGTGGTTCCCTTGAGGTCAGAGCTCTTTGCTAACCTGATCAGACACAGTACCCCACCTCCACCAAGTAGAGAGGAAAGACAAAAATGCTATAAATCAAACCAAAACAAGCAAATAGAAAACTTTATGGGATAAAATTGGCTGGAAAAACCAAATAATAGCAGTAGAAACACTAACAAAAATGAAGTTCTAATTATTGAAATAGGCAGCAATGGGAAATTATAATTAAACTAGAAAAATTGAGAAAGAAAAAGGATCTGTATGGAAAAGGTTGAACTTAAAAAACAAAACAACAATCAACAACATCAAAATAAACAAAAAAACAACCAAACCAAAAAAAAAAAAAAACAACGCAACCAAAAACAAAGCAGTATGTATATGTTATTGAATATTGTCTGGGCAACACGTGGTCTTCTGGGGTATGAGATGTTAATTACAGTTCTGATACGACTGGAGGCTGCTAGTTTCTCAAACTCCAGCAGGTAGACACCCTAAATCTCTCTTCAGCCCACTTAAAAGGCACTTTGAACTTGTTCACTTGCTGAGCAGAAGCTTTCCCAGGGGAAGTGCTTGTTGCTGGAATCACTGCTGAAGTGGCTATCCACTTACCCTGTGTGCCAGAACTGGTCTCCCTCTGTCCCCAAGGGTTAGGGCTGCAAGGCGGCTCAGACCCCGCCCTTAGGCTACTTGGTCGCTGGGTTACCAGCTCCCACCCAATTCTAGCTCTGCGACCCTGAGGGCAGAGCTTGTCGGGGCAGATCGCTCAGAATGGCTGCCTGTGACCCAGAGCCAAACACTATTAGCTCCATCTGGCTCAGCGGCTCAGACTGGGGCCCTAGACAACGGCCAAAGTTCTCCACACTCCTGCTCAGGCTCTCCCCAAGTCAGTTCAGCTGAGTGCCAAGTCCAAAGACACCAAAACAGTTCACAGGTAAGGCCTTTCTGGTTTGCAATCTCGCTGCTACTGAGCTTACGATTGTGGGCGGGTTTAGACGGATTGAACACACGTGACCACTTGCCGGTTTTCCACTGTTTTAGTCCTCGTCCTGGGGTCCAGAAGTCGTCAGAGTAGTTTTGATTTGCATTTCTCTGATGATTAAGGATGATGAGCTTTTTTTCATGTGCTTGTAGACTGTGCTTCGGTCTTCTTTAGAGAAGTTTCTCTTCAAGTCCCTTGCCCCCCCTGAGATGGCGTCACGTGTTCTTTTCTTGTTAATACGTTTGAGTTCTCTGTGGATTCTGATTATTAGACCTTTATCAGAGGTATAACCTGCAAATATTTTCTCCCATTCTGAGGGCTGTCTGCTTGCTTTACTCACTATGTTCTTGGCTGTGCAGAAGCTTTTTAGTTTGATCAGGTCCCAGTAGTGTATTTTTGATACTGCTTCAATTGCCTGGGGAGTCCTCCTCATAAATTATTCACCCAGGCTGATTCCTTCAAGAGTTTTCCCTGTACTTTCTTCAAGTATTTTTATAGTTTCATGTCTTAAGTTTAAATCTTTTATCCAGTGAGAGTCTATCTTAGTTAATGGTGAAAGGTGTGGGTCCAGTTTCAATCTTCTACAGGTTGCCAGCCAGTTTACCCAGCACCATTTTTTAAATAGGGAATCTTTTCCCCACTGAATGTTTTTAATTGGCTTGTCAAAGATGAAATAATGGTAAGTAGCTGGATCCATCTCTTGGTTCTCTATTCTGTTCCAGACATCTACTTCTCTGCTTTTGTGCTGGTACCATGCTGTTTTGATCACTATGGATTTATAGTACAGTCTCAGGCCTGGTAGTGTGATTCCTCCTGCTTTGTTTTTATTGCTCAGTAATGTTTTGGCTAGTCGAGGTTTTTTCTGATTCCATATAAAACGAAGTATTATTTTTTCAAGATCTTTAAAGTATGACAATAGAGCTTTAATAGGAATTCCATTAAATTTATATATTGCTTTGGGTAGTATGGACATTTTAACAATGTTGATTCTTCCCAGCCATGAGCATAGTATGTTTTTCCATCTGTTAACATCTTCGGCTATTTCTTTTCTTAAGAGTTTCATAGTTCTCTTTGTAGAGATCTTTCACGTCCTTTGTTAGGTATACTCCCAAATATTTCATCTTCTTTGGCACTACTGTGAAAGGAATAGAGTCTTTGACTGTTTGTTCGGCTTGGTTATTGTTGGTATATATGAAGGCTACAGATTTATGGGTGTTGATTTTGTAGCCTGAGACATTGCTGTATTCCTTGATCACTTCTAAAAGTTTTGTAGTAGAATCCCTAGTGTTTTCCAGATATATGATTATGTCATCTGCGAAGAGTGAAAGTTAGATCTCTTCTGAACCTATGTGGAGACCCTTGATCACCTTTTCTTCCCTAATTGAGATGGCTAAAACTTCCATTACAATGTTAAAGAGCAATGGAGACAATGGGCAACCTTGCCTGGTTCCTGATCTAAGTGGAAATGATTTCAATTTAACTCCATTCAATACGATATTGGCTATGGGTTTGCTGTAGATGGCCTTTATTAGTTTAAGAAATGTCCCTTCTATACCAATTTTCTTAAGTGCTCTGATCATGAAGGGATGCTGGATATTATCAAAAGCTTTTTCTGCATCAATTAAAAGAATCATATGGTCTTTATTTTTAAGTTTGTTTATGTGTTGAATTACATTTATAGATTTATGTATATTGAACCAGCCTTGAGACCCTGGGATAAATCCGACTTGGTCATGGTGTATAATTTTTTTGATGTGTTGTTGGATTCTGTTTGTTAGGATCTTATTGAGTATTTTAGCATCAATATTTATTAGTGATATTGGTCTATAATTTTCTTTTCTTGTTGGGTCTTTCCCTGGTTTGGGGATCAAGGTGATGTTTGCTTCGTAGAATGAGCTGGGTAATATTCCTTCTTTTTCTATATTTTGGAAGAGGTTTAGTAGTACAGGTACTAGTTCTTCTTTAAATGTTTGGCAGAATTCAGACATAAAGCCATCTGGTCCTAGGCTTTTCTTTTTAGGGAGATTTTGTATAGTTGATGCTATTTCAGAACTTGATATAGGCCTGTTCAACATTTCCACTTCGTTCTGGCCAAGTCTTGGTAGGAGGCATGCTTCCAGGTATTGGTCGATTTCTTTCAGATTTTCATATTTGTGAGAGTAGAGTTTCTTGTAGTATTCATTAAGGATTTTTTGAATTTCTGAGGGGTCTGTTGTTATTTCATCATTACCATTTCTGATTGATGAAATTAGAGATTTTACTCTTTTTTTCCTGGTTAGGTTGTCCAAAGGTTTATCTATTTTATTGATCTTTTCAAAAAAACCAGCTTTTGGATTTATTGATCTGTTGTATAATCTGTTTTGTTTTCAATTTCATTTAATTCTGCTCTGATTTTGGTTATTTCTTTCCTTCTGCTGTGTTTGGGGTTGAAGTGTTTTTCTTTCTCCAGTTGCTTGAGATGTTCCATTAAGTTATTGACTTCCTCTCTTTCTGTTTTCTTGAGGAAGGCTTGCAGTGCTATAAATTTCCCTCTTAGGACTGCCTTTGCAGTATCCCAGAGGTTCTGGTAATTTGTGTCTTGATTGTTGTTTTGTTCCAAAAATATGGTGATTTCCTTCTTAATCTCATCTATAACCCATGCATCCTTCAGCATAAGGTTGTTTAGCTTCCATGTTTTTGTATGGGTATGCAGTTTCCTGTTGTTATTTAGTTCAACTTTTATTCCATGATGGTCTGAGAAGATGCAAGGAATAATTTTAATTTTTTGAAATTTGCTGAGGTTAGATTTGTGGCCTAGGATGTGGTCGATTTTGGAATATGTTCTGTGGGCTGAAGAGAAGAATGTGTATTCAGTTTTTTTGGGATGAAATGTTCTGTAGATGTCTGTTAAGTCCAGATGTTGAATGGTTGAGTTTAAATATAAAATTTCTTTGCTTAGCTTCTTTTTGGAGGATCTATCCAGGACTGCTAAAGGGGTGTTAAAATCTCCAACTACTATGGAGTGGAGGAAATTGAGTTGCTCATGTCTGTTAGAGTTTCTCTTATAAATTGAGGTGCATTGTGGTTGGGTGCATAAATATTAATAATTGAGATCTCATCATATTGAGTATTACCTTTAGCAAATATGAAGTGTCCATCCTTATCCTTAATTATTTTGGTTGGTTTTAAGCCTATTGTGTCTGCGAACAGGATTGCTTTTTTTTGCTTTCCATTTTCCTGGAATATAGATGACCATCCCTTCACCTTGAGTCTATATTTGTCTTTTAATGTAAGATGAAATTCTTGGATGCAGCAGATATCTGGCTTGAGTTTTTGTATCCAGTCTGCCAACCTATGCCTCTTGAAAGGACAATTTAAACCATTCACATTAATTGAGAGTATTGATAAGCCTTTCGAGAGACCGGTGGACATTTTTAATCCTTTTGCGACTTTGGAAGTTGGAATTTGATCAAAAATTTTTTGGGTGGGTTTACTTTTGTGGTGGAGAATTATGCTGGTCTTTATGGAGGATAGGTGTAAGAATGTCCTGGAGAGCTGGTTTAGTTGTGGCAAATTTCTTCAACATGTGAATGTTGTTGAAGTATTTAATTTCTCCATCATAAATGAAGCTCAGTTTAGCTGGGTACAGGATCCTGGGTTGAAAGTTATTTTGTTTTAGGAGATTAAAAGTCGATGACCATCCTCTTCTAACTTGAAAGGTTTCAGCAGAGAGATCTGCAGTTATTCTGATATTCTTCCCCTTGTGGGTAATGGTTTTCTTTCATCTGGCAGCTTTCAGAATTTTCTCCTTCATATTAACTTTAGTGAAATTGATTATGATGTGTCTGGGGGATGTCTTATTTGGGTTGAGTCGTGCTGGAGTTCTGAAACTGTCTGCTATCTGAATTTCGAAATCTCTTGGCATGTCTGGAAAGTTCTCCTTCATAAACTCATGGAGAAGAGACTCTGTGCCTTGTGAAGCCACTTCGTCACTTTCGGGGATCCCTATAAGACGAATATTGATTTTCTTCAAATTATCCGAGAGCTCTCTGAGAGAGTGGTCTGTTTTTGCTCTCCATTTCTCTTCTTCTTTGAGGGTTTTGGAGTGTTCGAAAGCTTTGTCTTCAATGTCAGAAATCCTTTCTTCTGCTTGCTCCATTCTGTTACTGAGGGATTCTACTGTGTTTCTCAGATCTTTGAGGGATGCAACTTCTTGTCTCAATGTGTCGAAATCTTTGGTCATTTGGTCTTTGAATCCGTTGAATTCCTGAGATAACTTTTGGAATTCTAATTCGATCTTATTTGTTATCCAGATCCTGAATTCAATTTCTGACATCTCAGCTATTTGTTTGTGCATGGGGTCTTGTGCTGTTTCTGCCCCATTGATCCTTGGGGGAGTTGATCTACTCTGATTATTCATATTGCCAGAGTTTTTCTGTTGATTTCACCTCGTGATTGTTTTTCACCATTGCCTCTGGCTGTCCTCAGAGTTCGGGAGGTGTGTCTCCAAGATTAGACCCCAGCGGGATCACTCTATTGTTGCTGGATCTTTGTAGGGAGTGACCCTGTGTAGTTCCTCTGGGGCTGCTCTAACTAGGGAGTTCTGGTTGTGGAAGCAGCTCCAGTTTGTGACACACCCGGATCCAGCAACAGGGCTGGGGGTGATGCACACGGTTCTGGGAGTGTCAGGCGCCCAGTGACTTTGGCACAGAAAGCCCAAGGCTCTAGCAGTCTCTGGCCAGGAGAAGAGCTCTGCACAGAGGCAGGGAGGGCTACAAAGGGCACGTAGCTACCAGAGTCCCTGTCCAGATGAATGGGCTAGTGTGGAAGCTGGGAGGACACAGGAGGGAGGACGCAGGGTTGCATGGCTCCCGCAGTTCCTGGTCAGGAAATGTGGAGGCCTGGTGGGTGTGGGTCACCGGTAGGGGGTCACTGCACAGCTCTTATGGAGGTCTGGGTGGTGCCAAGCCCAGGAGTTTGAGGTTGCTATGAGCTGTGACGTCACAGCACTCTACCCAGGGCAACAGCCCAGGGCTCAAGTGTGCCAAAACCATCTCATTCTGCCCCTAAGGATTAAGGCTGTAGGGCAGCTCAGTCCCTGCCTTTAGGCTGCTCAGTCAGTAGGTTACTTTGACCTGCCCAATCCTTGCTCTGAGACCCTGAGGGCAGGGCTTGCCGGGGCAGTTCTTTCACAATGGCTTCTTGCGCCCAGCTCAGTGGCTCAGTCTGGGGCCCCAGACAATGCCCAAAGTTCTCCACAGTCCTGCTCGAGCTCTCCCCAAGGCAGTTCAACTGAGTGCCAAGTCCAAGAACACCGAAACAGTTCACAGGTAAGGCCTTTCCAGTTTGCAGTCTCACTGCTGCTTGTACTTACGGTTGCCAGCGTGATTAGGTCGATCGAACACACACAACCACTTGCCAGTTTTCCACTGTTTTTGTCCTCCTCTTGGGGTCCAGAAGTTCCTTGCTGGCTCCTTGTATCCTCAAAGGGATGATTATAGGCAGATCCCACCGGCCAGAGATGCCTGGAGTCTTGTCTCCCCAGACTCGCTGTTCCCAGTTGCAGGGAAGCTGTTACTCGGCCGCCATCTTTAATCTCCTCCATTTAAAGAATTTTTTATTTCCATTTACAAAAGCATAGATTGCTAAAATGATGGTTAGTGACGATCAAGAGAAAGAAGTGCTTCATCTTATCCCCATGATAATATAGAGTATGCACATTTAAATGTGGAATAAAGAAGATATGGATGGATAGTAGGTGTATTTATCGGTCAGAAAAATAGACTCCATTTTATGTGGTTTGAATAAAGGATCAAGGATCTGAGGGCTTGCTTGGAATACTGTTGAAAGGGCAAAAGGAGGAAAAGGAAAGTCTGGTGCCAGCTCTGTTTCACTGTGAGATTTCCAGACACCAGGACATTACACCACTGATGACTAGCGCTACCTGCTACATCAAGGTAGGTTGTTCCCGGGGGGAAAAACCAGAGGTGGCTACATTGGCACACCCCCAGGGTCATGCAGACAACCATTTTGCTTCCCATATGCTTTGGGTTTATTCAGTCTTAAAAGTTTAGAATGAACCTGCTGCCTGCTACACAGCTGCCTGGCATAAGATTAGAAAACAACCTCAAGGAACAACATATCTGAGTCAGGAGCAGGCCGACTGTAGACTGAGGATGACGGGATCCACCAGACAACTTGATTGCTGCTAACCATCAAGCCGGTCAGGATGACTGGCACGAGGCTTGCTTTCTGCCACCAGCCCTCTTTACCCTTTCCCTTTATGAGGGGCTCAATAACCAGAAAAAAGATGAGATGGTTTTTGAGACAATAGTCTGCCATCCTCTCAGGCTGCCTGCACTTGAACAAATCATCTTTCCTTCACCAACAGTTGCCTGTGGTGTTTGGTGCTCAGGTGGTGAGCAGCCAAACCTACATTTGGCAACAGCTGCAAAACCCCGCATCTGCCCACCACTGCTGGAGGGAAAATAATGACCTGTGTTTTTCTTCTGCCTTCCGGTTCTCAATGAGTGCCCCTCACTGGGGAATGTAAACCAGTAACCTGGTGGTTTAGATCCCGGGAAATGTAGTTCCCAGGCGTCCAGCCCCTGCATTGCAGAGAAAGTGCTGAGTACCAAGAGCCAGTTTGGCACATAAGGTAACTAGCTGTGTGGCTATATCTACACAGAGTGGAGGCATATGACTGTGTGTGTGTATGTGTGTGTGAGGATTGGAAATGTCCCCAGGTGCTTCTGCTTATAGGCCGTCTGTATGAGTCACTTCTCAAAGAGAAAAGAAGTACAAATGCATATGCCTGACACAAGGACAATAGATAATCTCCAGAGGGGTGAGGAGATTCTGAAAATAATTTAAATGTGTACAACTCGATAACCCTCCCCTCTTGCAGGCTCCTTTACCAAGTGCCCCTAAACACAAGTTACCTGGGCCTGTGCCAGTGTTCCCAAGGGAGGAGTTTGAGACAGTAAAAGGATAGCGTTGCTGGGGTCAAAGCTGATCCTCTTTGGACAGTTAAGCCAGAACCGGATGCTTTGCCTACTTCAGGTCACCACCACTTAGACCAGAGACAAAGCTGTGATGTGCTGGAAGCTGCAGTGACAGGAAGCTACCTGCCTATGTCAGGAGCAGAAGACAGCCTCAGCCACTGGGCCACCACGGCCTCTCTCTGGAGCAGCAGCCTTGGAGCCAGAGACCTAAACAGCCAGGATACTAGAGGATGTCACTTAGTGGCCAGATGACTGTGATTGAGGAGCCGGGGAGGAATCTGGGGCATAGCTGTCACAATTCTGAGCTATAGAAATATTGTTTGATTATATTCTCATGTATTATTGGTGTGGTCTTACCAGTCCCTCCCCAAAGATAAGGATCAAAACTTACCTTCCAGGTGAATATGTGAGTATATGAACCTTTTTACACAAACTGTGATGAACTGCTCTTGGCAGCAACTAGATCTTGTGGGAGGGCGAGGATAGGAGAGAAGAGAGATGTAAGTGTCCAGTGTGAGTCCCTGTTCCTTTTCTCCTGACATGGCCTGTGAGGAGCTGAGCTTCACTGTTGCTTTCTGTGTTTTGAACATATTTAAAGGGGATTTGAAAAATACTTGGTTAGTGGTTGCAGGGATTTCCGCAAAAGGGCTCCAGGAGCCAAAAGCATCACGAGCTTCAGAACATTGGAATGGTCGCTACACGCGCTGCCGTTGACCTCAGAGGCTGGGGAGGTTTGCAGAGCATAAGTAGCTCTTTTTAGGTAATATGGAGAAAGGAAGACCAGTGGCTCTGGAGCCAAACCCTAAAGTGGATGTGAACTTGTCAGCAGCGCCAAAGTGGAGGTTTTTAGAATGAGGGTGATGTCATGACTGAGTGGAGTTCAACTTGGTTCCGTGGTCATCTGGTCACAATTCTGAGTTATGGCTGGAGTGCAGCCTTGGCTTCATGAGCCAGAGAGAGAGAGAAGGAGCAATGAGAAAGAAAAGGGGTAAGATGTGACACACAGCAGCCTGGGATTGGCATCCTGGCTTCCGTCCCTGGACAGGGCTGTTGAGGGGGACAGGGCTGTTGAGGTGTGGCAGCTGCCTGTCGGGGAGGAGAGCCAGGTCCATGGGGCATCCCAAGGCTGTGGGCTGGGGGTCCGGATGAAGGCTCTGGCTGAGGAGCTTCTGGTGGTCACCTCCCCAGAGTGGACAGAGCTGGCAGTGGCTGCCAAGCATGTCATCGTGAAGTATGTGAGGAAAAGGCCACTCTGCCGATGGTTTCCTCTTCCTTTCTGGTGAAACTAGAGAATGTTGGGGCCTCCCAGAAAGATGTGGGGACCTCCCACAGGGCCAGCTTTGCTGGCCCAGACTCCTGTTCTCATCAAAGTGCTGGCTGATAAGTAGTTGAATTGAAGTATAAAAAATAAAAGGAGAGGGGCTCTGCAGTACTGGAGGCCTCACCAGTGCGCCTCTGTTTGGAGGAGACAGCCAGAGCTCTGGAAGTGACCCACCCCCACCTGGCACCCTCCACTGAGCCCTCCACTGGCCCAATTTAGATTCCACTTGAGAAAAATCTCAGTTGTCCAGGGTTGACCTTTGGCAAACCACAGGGTGACCCAGGAACCGCAGGACTGAGATCGGAGAACAGGGACAAATTGGGTCAGAGAATTTGCATAGACTTAAAAGAGCAGCTGTCACAGCAAGGACTCCAACAGAGGGGTCAGGCTGGGGGCCAGGTTGGGAGCAGGGGGATCAGAGCTGAGAACGCTGCGGGGCTGCTCCGGGAGGCCAGTGCACGCCAGAGGATGGTTAATGGGACCCAGATGAACAGCTGGTGCAGGCCAAGGAAGGGAGGTGAGGAAAAGCAGCTGGAAAACCCTCACGTCCATGTGAAAACAGCAACTGCTCCAGGACACCACAGTCGGTTTCTCCACTCAACAAACATTAAACACACCTACTGTGTGCAGGGCCTCGTCTGGATGTTGGGGAAACAACAATTAGCAAAACAAAGTTGGAGTGGGGGAGATGATTACACATAGACAGACAATTCCTGTAGCCCCCAGTGGGTCCAAGGAGCCAGAGCCACCCTGACTGTCTGCCAGGGAACAGGCTGTGCCCTGATGGAGGCAGAGCCCTGCCTGTGCCGCTCACAGGCATGGGCACCGGGGTGTAGCCCTGAGCAGGCTTTGTTGTATTCCTTTTCGGGATAAGAAAAGGGAGGGTCATAGAGAGAAAGACTGGGATAATGTGTCCCAGCCTGAGTTGGTCAGTGGAGGGCCCGGGAGGCCTATGCTTGACTCTGTTTAACAACTGCTCCACGGGGTCTTGTCTCACTCTGGACCAGGAGGTCAAAATCCACTCCTCCTCCCCAGAACTCATTGGTACATCTTAGGATAATTGCCTAAACATTTGGGCCACATCTCCAAGGGCCCAACCTCATTTGGGCCTTTTTGGCCCAAATAATAATAATAACAATAATAATGATAATAATACTGGTTTGTATTATTATTATTAATAATACAAAGAAGTTGGTTACTCTATTGGAAAGCCTGGTTGCACACCCATGAATTGACCTGCAAGTAGTTACATCGTGACCAACCCCACATGTAGGAAACGAGAAGCACATCTGCTCAGGCAGCAGTCCCCAACCTTTTTGGCACTAGGGACCAGTTTCCTGGAAGACAATTTTTCCACAGGGGCAGGGAGGTGGGGTGGGACAGGAGGCAGAGCTCAGGCGGTGAGTCTGTGCTGGGGTAGTCAGGGAAGGCTTCCTGGAAGAGGTGGGTTTTAAAGGGAATTTTACAGGATGCAATATACTCAGTTGTTGAAGACATTAGAAGCCTGAATGCTGAGAAGATGTGAGCTAGTAACAGGCCACGGACCAGTGCTGCTCCATACCCAGTGGCTGGGGACCACAGTGCTAAGAGACACCAAACAATGTGGCATCAGGTGGAGCTGGGGTAGTCAGGGAAGGCTTCCTGGAAGAGGTGGGTTTTAAAGGGAATTTTACAGGATGCAATATACTCAGTTGTTGAAGACATTAGAAGCCTGAATGCTGAGAAGATGTGAGCTAGTCACAAAAGAAGAAAGGCCTGGGGAATAGAGTGCTCTGAAAGGGATGGGAGATCAAGTAGGGAAGGAATTTGATTTGCTTTACTTTCAGCTGAGAGTCTACAGAGGAGAGTAACCAGGGTGGGCTTAGAGAGACTATGTGATTCCACTTGGAGGAAAGCTGTGAATGCTGGGGAGCCCCAGAGTGCCTCTGGGTGAAAAATCACCCCTCTGATGGGTTGTTACCATCTCACACCTATCAGGATTAAATTCTGGCTCATACTTTCTCCTTAGACTCTAATGCAGTCAGCCCCACAGCCCTAAATGTGAAGAAAGTCGGAAGTGTCATTCGATGGTGCATCTGGCAGGCGGGAATCTGTACTTGTCTGCACAGGCCTTCAGCACCATGTGGAGAAGCCACACAGAGGTTTTGGGGTATTGAGACCCTCTGACTAGGTGTGGGGCAGTGGGGACAGAAGGCCAGAATAGACAGGGAGTGAGAGTTAGCCAGTCCAATGAGACAGGCAGGACAGTGGTGAGCTGCAGCCGCTGGTACCAGCTTTGGAGAGCTGACTGTGCCCATCACATTCCAACCCTGCTGTCAGGGTCTTCACGTTGGTGGCTTGAAATAATACCAAGTGGGAATATTTACATGATAGAAATTGTAGAAATTGGACACCACTACAAATCAGGGCTTTTTTTCCCCTGGAGAGCAGGAACATTTATTTACCAGTAAGCCACTGGGCAGCACCTCTGCCCTTCAGGGCATCTGCCAGGGCATCATGAGGCATGATGATATGCTCACTGTGTGATTCTCTGCCACTGTCCATCTCCCCAGTGGATCATAAGAAGACAGAGCTTGGTTCAGCACCCATAGCACAGTGGTTATAGTGCCAGCCACATACACCAAGGCTGTCAGGCTCAAACCTGTCCTGGGCCAGCTAAACAACAATGATGACAACCTCAATAATAAATAGCCAGGTGTTGTGGTGGGTGCCTGTAGTCCCAACTACTGGGAGGCTGAGGCAAGAGAATCGCTTAAGCCCAGGAGTTTGAGGTTGCTGTGAGCTGTGATGCCATGGCACTCTATCAAGGGTAACATAATGAGAATTCTCAAAAAAACAAACAAACAAACAGAAGACAGAGCTATGCCTCTTTGTCCCCAAGCAGAGAGCCTGGCATTTATACAAGATTAATGTATAATTGTTAAATGAAGGAATGAAAGCATCACAAACATTCTTTCTATATTTAGTAAAAACTTCATTTGACAGGGCCACTTTGGCTCCCATCTCTGACACCAGGACCCATGATACTATTGACTCTCAGGGATGCCACATAGTGATGTGGCAGAAAGGGATCACAAAAAAAGGAATAGGGGAAGCCAAGGGGTGGGTGTGGCTGGTGAGAACAGACAGGAAAGGGACCGAGCCCCATGATGCTTTCTTGGGCATATCAAGTCTTGGTCCTGAACTTCTTTACATGGGAACCAAGGAGGCTGTGGAAATGTGAAGCTGTGGGCTATAGCATCATTCCTGATTCTCTGGGCTTCATGGGACCTCTGAAACTGCCTCATACCTGAAACAGAAGCCATGGGAAAAGAAAGCCCCTGATCACCCCTAGCTGCCTGGAATGCTATTGGGTGAGGATGCAGTGTTTGGAGTTGCCACATTGAGGGACCCAGTGTAGTTAGGCTGAGGATGGGAGAAAAAGAAGCTGGGAAAAGCCAATGTCTGCTGACGTCACAGCCTGGAACCAGCTATCTGGGCTTCTTGTTCTGTGAGATAATTTAATATTTTTATGCATTAAGCTTTTAAAATTTGGGTGTCCTGTTATGTACAGGTAGGACTATTTCTAACCGATATGTCCCAAGAAGTGTAGTCAAATACCTCCATAACTTACAAAAGACTTCCTCATGATTCCTGGTTTGTGTCTCTGGACAGGCAGGGACTGGAGTCAGATAGAGCCTTCACTTCACAGGGTAAGAGAGCCCAGAGAAGAAGCAAGGGGCAAGGCTGGGTGGGGCTGCATCACCAGTTCATAGGAGGCTTCCAGCATCCTTCTTACCCTTCTCTCTGAAGCAGTGAGTCATACGAGTGTAAACCAGGGATATCTGGCTCCCTGAGGCTCTCTCTGGCCCAGTGAGGAGTGGGCAGGAGAGGAGACAGAGAGGGGAGCAGGGACAGCAGCACTGGACCTCTTACAGGGGTGGTGTGTCATCTGTACCCTAGTTTGTAGGTGGAGACCACAGGGAAGGGGATGGCACAGCTCCAGTCAAATGAAGCCAGGGAAAGGCACTTGTTGATTGGGAACTGGGGAGTTCCCTCAGCTCTCTGGGGAGAATCGTAGTGTTCGTGAGTTTTCTTGCCCTTCTCCATAGCAAAACTGTTGAGATGGGGAACCAGCAGGCCCTGCTCATTAAGGAGTCATAAGACCTGAACCAAAGTCTCTGACAAAAACAAGATAAAGCAAATAAACCAGTTATGACCAGTTACTGCTGGGAGAATGGGGACCAAAGACCCCATTCTTGGCAAAGGAAAAAGAGGAAAACTAAAAAGTAAGCTGAGTGAGTCAGAACAAAGAAAAGTCAGCTAGTTTACATTTAAGCCAGCCATTGTTATCAAGCCTTTTGCCTCTTCTGAAATTCTAGCCTGTTAGGGATACAGCTTACAAACAGCCTGCTGGGTCCGTGAGCACTCTGAGGAGAGTAATGGCCATAGAAGAGATTATGGCAAGTCCTAGAAAAGATACATCTTTTAGGGCAGATGTGTGGTCAACCTGTGGGTCGCGACCCATAGGAACTGTATTAAAGGGCCACAGCATTAGGAAGGTTGAGAACCAGTGCTCTAGGGCATTTCCTGCCCATTAACAGGCAAAGCAGATGCTCATTGTGGAGATTTGCATTTGCCTGGGGCAGAGACCAAGAGAGTAGCTCAAGCTCTGAGTTATGGGCAGAAGAGCTTATATCCCTTATCGCAGAGGAAAATCCTCTGTAGTGGTGATGGGAGGAACATGCCTTCCTCCCACTGATCCCTCAGAGGAGATTAACGCTGGTGGCATTTTACTCCACAGAGAACTAGCGGAGCTTAACACCTCCCTAGAAATCTGTGTGTGTGACTCATGCAGGAGGCTCTCCCAATACCAAGCTCAGATTTCCGATTTCTGAAGGCCACCCTTAAGGTTAATAATAATAACACTAGGAGCTGATATGATCAATCCCAGAAACTGCTGACCTCTTTGTTCCCTCCCTCATCTTACCCTCTCGGCAAATAGACTTCAATAAAATCAGAGTGGAACAAATGCTCTGGAATCCTCCAAAGGGCAATGGACACCTGAGCTCCCACTTTTAATTCTACTCTATGTCTCTTGTCTTTCTTTACCGTCATTCCTAACTTTATATTTCTTCAGTCGATTGCTGCAGTTTCCACAGGTCTCAGGGGACACCGCTCTCCAGGCCGGACCAACAAGTTACAACCAAGATAGCAATGAAAATGACCTCTGTTTGCCCCATTTGCTCATAATACTCTGCTTATGAGGTATTAGCATGCTAAAAGAAACTTCCCCAGCACCACCACAGTTTACAATCACCATGACAACCCCAGAAGTTTCAGGAACCTGCCCCACATTCCTGAAACTTTCCCTCCCTTTCCAGAAAGTCCATGAATAGAGTTCTCCAGCAAGGGCCTCTCTGTCTGTACAGCAGCTTACTTGTTGCTTGTTTAATAAATGTTACTTTTGTTCCCAACTTAAGGCTCACACTTAAATTCTTTCTTGCATGAAGCCAGATCCTGGTTTGGGGTCCCCTTTCCTATGTCACTGTGAGCTGGCTCCTCACATGCAGAGACAGGACCTACCACTCCTGATAGTGATGCACACCATGACTGCATGAATGAAGGAACACTGGTTTTGTCACTGTCGTAGGGGGACTGTTGTACGCCAGGCTGGTGTGGCTTGTGATGTGGATCATGGCATCTATTCTAGTTTAGCAATAGCTTGATACAGGCATCCAGTGTGTATGTGTATGTAAGTGTGTGTGTGTGTTTGCATGTGTGCAGGCACGGGTGTGCCTTTGTGTGGGCAGTATAGGGAATAATGCTGAAATCGGTTACCACCTCTTCTCTACCCTTTGTCTTTTGTGATCTTTTCTTTGCCCATACCTTGAATTCCAGCTGTAGGTTAACAAATGCTATAAATTAAAAAAAAGAAAAAAAAATAGCTCGCCACTGGTTGCATGAAAAATACTGATTCATTTTATCTTTTCCAATGGTGTCTCAATTATGTAAGCCCAAGTGTGAATAGGGTCCATACATTTCTGCCACATATGTTAAGATGTGAATATGAATATATTTAGGAAATGTCATACTGAGTAAAGGGAACTGCATGTTCTTAGCACATGACTCCCCAGTCACAGAGCACCAGCATAGCCTGGGACTGAGCAGGAGAGCCCTGGGCTCACTAAGAGGCAGGTGGGCTCTGTTTAGACCCCTTGCTCTCCCTACCATGGGCCTTCTCCCCCAAACACTCAGGATTAGGGCTCCTTTGCCCTTTGCCCTTAATGTCACACATGTGAATATGTTAAGTAACATGGCAAAAGAAAGGGCAAAGTTCAGGGACTTAAAATAGAGACATGGTTCTGGATTATCAGGTGGACCCACTCTAATAATAGCAGTTTTTAAAAACAAAGAACTTTCCCTGGCTGGAGCTGGAGAGATATGGCAGAGGGAAGTCAGAGAGACTGGAAGCATAAGAAGAACTTGACCCACTTTTGCTGTGGAGGAGCAATGGTAAAGGTGGCTTTAAGAGCTGAGAGGGGCTCGGGGCTGACATTAGCAAAGGACTGGATTCTGCCAACAACATGAATGATCTTGGAGGCAAATTCTCCCCTAGAGGCTCTAGATAGGAGCCCAGACCAACACGCACCTTAATTCTAGCCTGCGGGACCTTAAGGTGAGCCACACGCTGTGCCAGACTTCTGACCTATAGAACTGTGAAATGATAAATGGGTCCTGTTTTAAGCTGCAAAGTTTGTGGTCATTTTTTATGGCAGCAATAGGAACCTCATCTGTCCTTCCACCTGGCTTCACAGAGCCCCCCAGGAAACCATTCTTGGTTCCTCATCCTCTTCCCTTTGGGAAAAATATACTACCCGTGCTTAGTTCTGTGCTTCTTGGTCTTTGGCCTGGGACCCAAGACACCAATTCCTGCTAATATGCAGGTGGCTGTGACATGGGTATCTTTAGCTGAGGCTTTGGCATAGATTTAATAGGACACTCCCAGGCATTCATGGGTTGAGGGTAACCTGCAAGCCAAGCCAACAAAGCTCACAAATCTTATTTCTGACACCACTTCTGAGAGACCCAGTCACAGGAAATGGCCTGCAGGCTGGGCAGCCCTTTGAGGCTGACTCAGCCAGGGGTCTTATGGGATTTAAAGCCCAGGCTCCAGAATGTCTAGGACTAGAATGTGAGACCACAACACCAGGTCCAACCAGGTCCTACCTGCTAATAAATGCCTCCTTCTGCTAAGTGGTAAAGGCTTTTGTTTTCCAGAAGTCATCTCAAAACTTCTGCTCAGCTCTTCCCCAAAGGGAGACCACAACTAGAAAGATAGAGACCTGTGGCCTATGCAGGCTCCCCCTCCTACCCCTGTAGGCTCAACAGGCATAGCCTCACCACTGTGTACCCAGGTCACTGATGAGAGCATGCTCAACAGGACACTGCCAAGGGCAGCTTTGTTGCAATGTTTGCTTCTAACATTCTAGGGGGCAAATTCCATGCCCTGCAGCTCTCCTAGAGGAATGTCCTCCAGGGTAACACCCACTCAGTCATGACCCCCTTGAATACAGTTGTTCAACCAGTCACTGTCCCACTCACATGGTCTTGACCAGAAACTCATGAGCTAGTCCTGGCTCCCTGCAAGGAAGGCAAGGTGGATGGACTGACTGACACACTCACTCCCATTCCATCCTGGCTCTCTCAAGTAGGCACTCCTGGGGAGGAAGTGTTGCACAGTGGTCAGGGCACAGGTCCTGGGGCTAGGCTACTGTGGGGTGGATCCTGGCCCTGCTGCTTGCTACCTGTGTGGACATGCTGTTTACCCACTCTCTCAATACCCTCAGCTACAGAGAGGAAATAATCATCATGTCCATTTGAATACTGTTTGGCCATTTAAAAAAATGAAATCAGGTCATTTGCAGCAACATGGATGGAACTGGACATCATTCTGTTAACTAAAATTAACCAGGTACAGAAAGAGAAACGTCACCTGTTCGCATTTATGTGTGAGCTAAAAAAATTGTTTTCATGGTGGTAGAAAGTAGAACTTTAGTTAACGGAGTCTGGGAAGGATAAGGGTGCTGGTGGGGGCATGAAGGTTGGTTGGTTGATGGGTACAAACATAGGAGGACTAAGTTCTAATGTTTAATAGTAGAGTAGGGTGTGGTTAGCAACAATGCAGTACATTTCAAAATAGCTAGAAGAGAGAACTCGAAACCTTCTCAACACATAGAAATGATAAAGCTCGTGGGGATGGATACCCTAAATACCCTGACTTGATCATTATACATTCATTGCACACGTGTAATAAATACATGTATCCCGTAAATATGTATAAATATACAGTAGAACCTCTGTAGTTGACCACCTCCTACGCTGACACCTCCTTAAGTTGACCTGATTTTCCTCGACTAGACATGGAGCACATATACGTATCAGTACAGTAGGTCTAGTCCTTTATGTTGACCACCTCTGTAAGTTGGCGGGTTTATTATAGTCCCTTGGGTAGTCAACTTACAGAGTTCTACTGTATATCAACAAAAATATCTTATCTATTTCAAAAGATGGTTAAGACTATTCAGTGAGCAAGGGTATACATAAAGCTCAGATGTCAGCTATTTTTATTACTATTGCCTCTCCATATATTGGCAAGGCCTATCCACAAAGACTTGTGCTCATGGTTGTTATCTGTGTGGGCTGAATATTCTGGGAGTAGACTGTGTTCCTGCTGAGCAGCTGGTTATACTCAAGGGAGTGCACTCGTTGTTATTTTTTAAAAGTACACCTTCTCTTAAGGTTGGGAACAGTGATAGGCAGACATCTGGACAACAAGCAGAAGTTATCAGACCTTGGGCAGGGAGAGGCTGATAGGTTTCAACATACCAGAATGCAAACTCCACGGCCCTCTTGTCTGAATTATTCCCAGGATCCAGCATATTGCAGAACACAAAATGCTCCATTCACATTTTCTGAATGAATGAATGAATGCTTAGAGGAATAGTACACAATAAAAGACAACATGCTGTGGACTCTTTTGATAGAAAAGCCCACATCTTCCTGTGGTTCTTTTTGGAAGATTGAATTTGTTGGTAAAGCTTGGCTCTGATTTGTTGCGGCTTTTTTTTTTTTTAATGTAGAAGTGCCAGAATACCAGAGTACAGGTCATTTTTAAAATATCATCTGTTGAGTTATAAAACATCTTACAGGTTCCCGGCCACTGTGCCCTGCTCAGAGGCCTGGGTCTGCATCTTTGTAGCCGAACTTTAGAGAGAAAAGTGCTCACAGGTTTAGCCATCCTCAAAGAAGAGGTGGGTGGTTTGCCCAGGTGCAGGGCCGTGGTCCATTGTCAAACCTTGTGGTGGAGAAGCAGGACAAGTTGGTCTTTGTGAGACCTTTGCCCTCAAAGGCCCCAGCTCCACCCTGCCTAATTTCTCTGTATCGGAACTGGATTTGGAAACTGGGAAGACATCAGTGAGTAATGGCTTCAATGTCAAGAGTGGAAAGGAGATTTGCATGCAAGTAGGGTGTGCCTCCATGGGTTGGATTATGGCGATTTAGAAACCTAATAATAGGATTTCCAACAGGATTTCCTCAGACTTCTGAGGCCTTTTCCATCTACCCAGACTTCTGGTGCCTGGGGTTGACTCATTTTGCCAGTGCCTTGGGCAGGTTTCTATAAAGATGCCTTCCTGTGGAGAATTTAAGGCTCTGGGTTTGCTGTCACCTACAGGTGAGGATTGCAGCTGTGTGCTGAGGCTCCCAGAACAGCTCATGACAAAGGTATGGCCCTGACCTTGTTGAGGCCATAAAACATCTTTCTGAGCCAGGGCTGTTGCTCTGGGGTTCTGTCCCTGAGTCCCTTCTTTCAGCCCCACGTTTCTGCTCACCCTTGATAGCTCAGCTCTGATAGCTGCTGAGGAAATTCAGCAGAAACAAACATAATGCCTAACGGACGATTTTGTTAAGAATTCTGGAGCAAACATGGCCTTTCTCTCAGCCTCCACTTTTTTCTCTCAGAAAAAATGCCCAGCCTCCAACTAGTCTTTCCTCTCCCCACCCTTCACCTTTATAAACTCTTCCATTTGTCCTTCTTTTCTGTTTTTCCTGTATGATCTGAGAGGCCAAAATAGATGCCCCTTTCTCAACTAAGACAGATCCTAAGGCTACAGAAACAAAAGTTACTTACAAGCTAAGGGTTCAGGGCTCAGATGGCATGGCAGCTTTCTAAATTCCTAGGCTACAAGAAAAACCACACCCTTACTAAACTACTTAAAAATAGGAGCTATCAGGCAAATTGTCTGATTTATGACCCAGTACACTAAACTCAGATTGGACAGAGGACAGGCCTTACAAACACTCTTTCCCAATAAGCAACTGTAGACCTTAGGCCAGTTTCAGGCACTTATAGAGATTGCACACAAACTATCTTTGACATAAAGAGTCAAATCCCACCTCATTTTAATGATAAAACTCCTCCCCAAAGTGAACATGTGGTATATGATATATATGTCATATATATGCATATGATGTATACAATATATATTGCATATATATATATATACACATCCATTATACATGCACTTGGCTTATCTCATAAATATGTATAGCCTTTCTCCCAAACCTGCTGAATATGTATGACTCTGTTGTGTAGTATGGACCCTGTGAGGCATAAAACCCAACCTGCCCTTTCCTTCTCCTAAGAGAGAGCACCTTTGATCCACACTAGAGACTATCCCTTCCTGATTTGCCAACTGATATCACAAAAAATGCTCTCCTTCCTGCTATTCAGCAATCCTGGTGGTTTTTTTGATGATGTTGCATTTTTCCTCTGGGGTCCTTGGTCCTGAGAATTGAAGAATGAACTCACGGACTGTGAGTAAGCAAAAGTGAAAGATTTATTGAAGAAGAAAAAAAGCCTCTAACACAGCAGAGGAGATCCTGAAAGGGATGCCACTTTTGGCTCTGTCTAGGGGTTTTGAAGCCTCAGGTGTTCTCCTGGTTATGGGTGGTGCACTCTGGTTGGCTCTTTCAATTTAAAATGGCTCATGGTTATTGGCTTCCTGTTTGTGGGCTTCTTTGTTACCTTGCTGGGTAAAAGGTCTCCTCCAGTCACCATTCCCTGCATGTAGGGTTCTGCTGTCTCCCCACAAATATGGGATAGAATGTTCTTGCCCCTGTCCCGCTGTTAGAGAATTTTAAAATTTCTATTATTCTAGGGAGGGCAGGTTCAGGCTTCCCCTTCCTGGAACACTAAGTGGCTGGCCTGTTCCTTTTCTGTCCTCAAGGTCCCTAAGCCTGCCTATTTCACACCTAACTCCTATCAACATCTGCCACCCTAGTCCAAGCTATGATCATTTTCTCCCATAAAAGCCTCACGAAGGACTCCCTGCTCCTACACTTTCCCCTACAATTATTCTTTATACAGCAGTCAGTGGATACTATTAAAATGCAAATTTGATTATGTTGCTTCTCTTAAAATATCCTCCAAAGGGTTCCCATTGCTTCAAGGATAAAAATCCAAATCTTTAACCCAGTGAAGTTCTACATGCTTTGGACTTTGTCCACCCCTCCTTTGCTTTTTTCTTCATTGCACACATCTGAGTTTTCAATTATACAGGGTGGACATAAAGTTCTTGTGCAACTTACTATGTTAAACTATTTTAAATTGCAAATAATCTTTATGTCCACCCTGTATAGTGGTGGGATGATCTGAGTGGAGAGAAAGTAGAACACCTTGCATGTATGGCCACACAGGTTGTACACTACACAATTCCAGGGCATGAAGGAACATTTACATAGATTGGTATGTGACTGGGCACTTGGAATTGTGCAGTACACAACCCAGCCTGTGTGACCATACATGAGAGCCCATTGTATTTTCAGCTCCGGGCAGAGTGCCTGGCACTTGGTAAGTACTCAGAAGATATTGGTTGAATGAACACATGTTGATGCAATTTAGACTGAGATAATATAAGCATCTTATACATCTTAGTGAACCCCAGATATAATCATAACATCCTAGAACTTTAGAGATAGAATGAAGAGAGATATTTTTTTGGCATTTTATCATAATAGCAATAACATTTATCAATCAACTTTCACTTCCCGACACAGTTCTAAGTTCCTCACATGTTTTATTTAACTCAGTCCTCATAACAAACCCATGAAATAAGCCCAGTCATTATATTCTTGTTATAAAGGAGGAAATCATTTTTCAGAGGGGCAAACCCCACAGTTCCTAAGTGTTGCACTCAGAACCCGTGCTGACTCAAAAGCCCATGCACCAGCCCTGAAGCCCATATCAATGTTCAGAGTCAAGACTGTTCCTTTACTTCTCCCATAATCTTTCTGAGTACTTTATTTATTTATTTTTATTAGAATTAGATCATAGCTGTGTACATTAACGCAATCATGGGGCACCATGCACTGGTTTTATAAACAGTTAGACACATTTTCATCACACTGGTTAACATAGCATTCCTGGCATTTTCTTAGTTATTGTGTTAAGACAATCATATTCTGCATTTACTAAGTTTCACATGTACCCTTGTAAGATGCACCAATCACCACCATCATCATTGGTGGTGATTGATCCCACCAATCACCCTCCCTCTGCCCAACCTCCCCCCTCCCTCCCCTCCCTCTTCCCCTTCCCCATATTCTTAGGTTGTAACTGGGTTATAGCTTTCCTATGAAAGCCATAATTTAGTTTCATAGTAGGGCTGAGTACATTGGATACCTTTTCTTCCATTCTTGAGATACTTTACTAAGAACAATATGTTCCAGCTCCATCCATGTAAACATAAAAGAGGTAAAGTCTCTTTCTTTAAAGCTGCATAATATTCCATGGTGTACATATACCACAATTTATTGATCCATTTGTGGAACGATGGGCACCTGGGCTTTTTTCATGACTTAGCAATTATGAATTGGGCTGCAATAAACATTCTGGTTCAAATATCTTTGTTATAAAGTGATTTTTGGTCTTCTGGGTATATACCTAGTAGAGGAATTATAGGATTGAATGGCAGATCTATTTTTAGATCTCCAAGTGTTCTCCAAACATCTTTCCAAAAGGAATGTATTAATTTGCATTTCCAAGAGGCGGAGCAAGATGGCAGCCGAGTAACAGCTTCCTTGCATCTGGGCACCGTGAGTCTGGGGAGATAGGACTCCAGGCATCTCTGGCTGGTGGGAACTGCCTATCATCACTCCTATGAGGATACAGGGAGTCAGCGAGAGACTTCTGGACCCCAAGAGGAGGACTAAAACAGTGGAAAACCGGCAAGTGGTCACGTGTGTTCAATCTGTCTAAACCCGCCCACAACTGTAAGTTCAGTAGCAGCGAGACTGCAAACCAGAAAGGCCTTACCTGTGAACTGTTTTGGTGTCTTTGGACTTGGCACTCAGCTGAACTGCCTTGGGGAGAGCCTGAGAGGGAGTGCAGAGAACTTTGGCCATTGTCTAGGGCCCCAATCTGAGCCGCTGAGCCAGACGGAGCTAATAGCATTTCGCGGTGGGTCACATGGAACCATTGTCAGTGATCTGCCCGGGCAAGCTCCGCCCTCAGGGTCACAGAGCTAGAAACGGGTGGGAGCTGGTAACCCAGCAACCAAGTAGCCTAAGGGTGGGGTCTGAGCTGCCTTGCAGCCCTAACACTCAGGGGCAGAGTGAGACCGGTTTTGGCACACTGGGTAAGTGGATAGCCACTTCAGCAGTGATTCCAGCAAGAAAGCTGGGAAAGCTTCTGCTCAGCAAGTTTACAAGTTCAAAGTGCCTTTTAAGTGGGCTGCAGAGAGATTTAGGGTGTCTACCTGCTGGGGTTTGAGAAATCAGCAGCCTCCAGTCGTATCAGAACTGTGATTAACATCTCATACCCCAGAAGACCACGTGTTGCCCAGACAATATTCAATAACATAAACAAACTGCTTTGTTTTTGGTTGTGTATTTTTTTCTTTTTTTTTGTTTGGTTGTTTTTTTTTTGTTTGTTTATTTTGACATTGTTGATGTTCTTTTGTTTTTTAATTTCAAACTTTTCCATACAGATCCCTTTTACTTTCTCAATTTTTCTAGTTTAATTATAATTTCCCATTGCTGCCTTTTTCAATAACTAGAACTTCATTTTTGCTAGTGTTTCTACCTCTATCATTTGGTTTTTCACCCAATTTTATCCCCGTAAAGTTTTCTGTTTGCTTGTTTTGGTTTGATTTATAGCATTTTTGTCTTTCTTCTCTACTTGGTGGAGGTGGGGTACTGTATCTGATCAGGTTAGCAAAGAGCCGCTGACCTCAAGGGACCACCCAACTGGGCACCCACAGAAGGTGGGGTTTTTTAAGGTTGTGTCAAAGTACCCTACTGTACACCTATATTGCCCTGTCTCCCTTTTTCTGTGCCTCTCTTCTTTTTGTCAATATTCCTTATACCCACCCCCTCTCCTTTCTCTATCTTTCTTTTTTTTCTTATCACTCGGTCCTCCTTTCTTTCATGCCTTTTTTGCTCTTCAACCTTCTCACCCTTCTGGTCCTGTAACCCTTAGTCCACAGGCACAAGAACTTAAAGAGCAAGAGGAAGTGAAAGGAAAATTAGGGCAAGGAAACAGATAAAAGAAATCACTCATGAGGAAGAATCAGCAGAAAACTCCAGGAAACATGAAGAACCAGTCTAGAACAACCCCACCAAGGGACCATGAGGTAGCTACTGCAGATTATTCCACCTATACAGAAATGTTAGGAATGACAGAAAGGGAATTTAGAATACACATGTTGAAAACAATGAAAGTAATGATGGAAACAATGAAGGAAATTGCTAATAAAGTGGAAAATAACCAAAAGGAAATCCAAAAACAGAATCAAGTAAGAGATGAACGATATGAAGAATATAAAAAGGATATAGCAGACCTGAAGGAACTGAAACAGTCAATTAGGGAACAAAAGATGCAATGGAAAGTATCAGCAACAGGTTAGACCATGCAGAAGAAAGAATTTCAGAGGTAGAAGACAAAGTTCTTGAGATAACTCAGACAGTAAAAGAGGCAGAAAAGAAGAGAGAGAAAGCAGAACGTTCACTGTCAGAATTATGGGACTTTATGAAGCCTTCCAACATACGAGTTATAGGAATTCCAGAAGGGGAAGAAGAATGCCCCAGAGGAATGGAAGCCATACTAGAGAATATTATAAACGAAAATTTCCCAAACGTCACCAAAGATTCTGACACACTGCTTTCAGAGGGATATCGAACCCCAGGTCGCCTCAACTCTAACCGAGCTTCTCCAAGACACATTGTGATGAACCTGTCCAAAGTCAAGACAAAAGAAAAGATTCTGCAAGCTGCCAGGAGTAAGTGCCAGTTGACCTACAGGGGCAAATCCATCAGAGTGACCGCAGACTTCTCTAATGAAACTTTCCAAGCAAGAAGACAATGGTCATCTACCTTTAATCTACTTAAACAGAACAATTTTCAGCCCAGAATTCTGTACCCTGCTAAGCTAAGCTCAAAATTGACGGAGAAATCAAATCATTTACGGATATGCAAACATTGAGGAAATTCGCCACAACAAGACCAGCTCTACAGGAAATACTTCAACCTGTTCTGCACACTGACCACCACAATGGATCAGCAGCAAAGTAAGAACTCAGAAATTAAAGGACAGAACCTAACCTCCACACTGATGCAAAAGATAAAACTAAGCAATGGACTCTCACCAAATAAGACGAATAGAATACTACAACACTTATCAATTATCTCAATAAATGCTAATGGCTTGAATTCCCCACTGAAGAGACATAGATTGGCTGACTGGATTAAAAAACACAAGCCATCCATTTGCTGTCTGCAAGAAACACACCTGGCTTCAAAAGACAAATTAAAGCTCCGAGTCAAGGGTTGGAAGACAATTTTTCAGGCAAATGGAATTCAGAAGAAATGAGGAGTTGCAATCTTATTTTCAGATACATGTGGATTTAAAGCAACTAAAGTCAAAAAAGACAAAGATGGTCACTTTATATTGGTCAAGGGAAAAATACAACAAGAAGACATTTCCATTCTAAATATTTATGCACCCAATTTAAATGCTCCCAGATTCTTGAAGCAGACCTTACTCAGTCTGAGCAAAATGATATCTGATAATACCATCATAACAGGGGACTTTAACACACCTCTTACAGAGCTGGACAGATCCTCTAAACAGAAATTAAACAAAGATATAAGAGATTTAAATGAGACCCTAGAACAACTATGCTTGATAGACACATATAGAACACTACACCCCAAAGATAAAGAATATACATTCTTCTCATCACCCCATGGAACATTCTCCAAAATTGATCATATCCTGGGACACAAAACAAATATCAACAGAATCAAAAGAATTGAAATTTTACCTTGTATCTTTTCAGACCATAAGGCACTAAAGGTGGAACTCAACTCTAACAAAAATGCTCAACCCCACCCAAAGGCATGGAAATTAAACAATCTTCTGTCGAATAACAGATGGGTGCAGGAAGAAATCAAACAGGAAATCATTAACTTCCTTGAGCATAACAACAATGAACACACAAGCTACCAAAACCTGTGGGATACTGCAAAAGCAGTTTTGAGAGGAAAATTCATCACTTTAGATGCCTACATTCGAAAAACAGAAAGAGAGCACATCAACAATCTCACAAGAGATCTTATGGAATTGGAAAAAGAAGAACAATCTAAGCCTAAACTCAGTAGAAGAAAAGAAATATCCAAAATCAAATCAGAGATCAATGAAATTGAAAACAAAAGAATCATTCAGAAAATTAATGAAACAAGGAGTTGGTTTTTTGAAAAAATAAATAAAATAGATAAACCATTGGCCAGACTAACGAGGAATAGAAAAGTAAAATCTCTAGTAACCTCAATCAGAAACGAGAAAGGGGAAATAACAACTGATCCCACAGAGATACAAGAGATCATCTCTGAATACTACCAGAAACTCTATGCCCAGAAATTTGACAATGTGAAAGAAATGGATAAATATTGGGAATCACACCCTCTCCCTAGACTTAGCCAGGAAGAAATAGACCTCCTGAACAGACCAATTTCAAGCACTGAGATCAAAGAAACAATAAAAAAGCTTCCAACTAAAAAATGCCCTGGTCCAGATGGCTTCACTCCAGAATTCTATCAAACCTTCAAGGAAGAGCTTATTCCTATACTGCAGAAATTGTTCCAAAAAACTGAGGAAGAAGGAATCTTCCCCAACACATTCTATGAAGCAAACATCACCCTGATACCAAAACCAGGAAAAGACCCAAACAAAAAGGAGAATTTCAGACCAATCTCACTCATGAATATAGATGGAAAAATTCTCAACAAAATCCTAGCCAATAGATTACAGCTTATCATCAAAAAAGTCATTCATCATGATCAAGTAGGCTTCATCCCAGGGATGCAAGGCTGGTTTAACATACGCAAGTCTATAAACATTATCCACCATATTAACAGAGGCAAAAATAAAGATCACATGATCCTCTCAGTAGATGCAGAAAAAGCATTTGATAAAATCCAGCATCCATTTCTAATTAGAACTCTGAAGAGTATAGGCATAGGTGGCACATTTCTAAAACTCATTGAAGCTATCTATGACAAACCCACAGCTAATATTTTACTGAATGGAGTAAAACTGAAAGCTTTTCCTCTTAGAACTGGAACCAGACAAGGTTGTCCTCTGTCACCTTTACTATTCAACGTAGTGCTGGAAGTTCTAGCCAATACAATTAGGCAAGACAAAGAAATAAAGGGAATCCAAATGGGAGCAGAGGAGGTCAAACTCTCCCTCTTTGCTGATGACATGATCTTATACTTAGAGAACCCCAAAGACTCAACCACAAGATTCCTAGAAGTCATCAAAAAATACAGTAATGTTTCAGGATATAAAATCAATGTCCACAAGTCAGTAGCCTTTGTATACACCAATAACAGTCAAGATGAGAAGCTAATTAAGGACACAACTCCCTTCACCATAGTTTCAAAGAAAATTAAATACCTGGGAATATACCTAACGAAGGAGGTGAAGGACCTCTATAAAGAAAACTATGAACTCCTCAGAAAGGAAATAGCAGAGGATATTAACAAATGGAAGAACATACCATGCTCATGGATGGGAAGAATCAACATTGTTAAAATGTCTATACTTCCCAAAGCTATCTACCTATTCAATGCCATTCCTATCAAAGTACCTACATCGTACTTTCAAGATTTGGAAAAAATGATTCTGCGTTTTGTATGGAACCGGAAAAAACCCCGTATAGCTAAGGCAGTTCTTAGTAACAAAAATAAAGCTGGGGGCGTCAGCATACCAGATTTTAGTCTGTACTACAAAACCATAGTGGTCAAGACAGCATGGTACTGGCACAAAAACAGAGACATAGACACTTGGAATCGAATTGAACACCAAGAAATGAAACTAACATCTTACAACCACCTAATCTTTGATAAACCAAACAAGAACTTACCTTGGGGGAAAGACTCCCTATTCAATAAATGGTGTTGGGAGAACTGGATGTCTACATGTAAAAGACTGAAACTGGACCCACACCTTTCCCCACTCACAAAAATTGATTCAAGATGGATAATGGACTTAAATTTAAGGCATGAAACAATAAAAATCCTCAAAGAAAGCATAGGAAAAACACTGGAAGATATTGGCCTGGGGGAAGACTTCATGAAGAAGACTGCCATGGCAATTGCAACAACATCAAAAATAAACAAATGGGACTTCATTCAACTGAAAAGCTTCTGTACAGCTAAGGACACAATAACCAAAGCAAAGAGACAACCTACACAATGGGAAAGGATATTTGCATATTTTCAATCAGACAAAAGCTTGATAACCAGGATCTATAGAGAACTCAAATTAATCCACATGAAAAAAGCCAACAATCCCTTATATCAATGGGCAAGAGACATGAATAGAACTTTCTCTAAGGATGACAGACGAATGGCTAACAAACATATGAAAAAATGTTCATCATCTCTATATATTAGAGAAATGCAAATCAAAACAACCCTGAGATATCATCTAACCCCAGTGAGAATGGCCCACATCACAAAATCTCAAAACTGCAGATGCTGGCATGGATGTGGAGAGAAGGGAACACTTTTACACTGCTGGTGGGACTGCAAACTAGTACAACCTTTCTGGAAGGAAGTATGGAGAAACCTCAAAGCACTCAAGCTAGACCTCCCATTTGATCCTGCAATCCCATTACTGGGCATCTACCCAGAAGGAAAAAAATCCTTTTATCATAAGGACACTTGTACTAGACTGTTTATGGCAGCTCAATTTACCATTGCCAAAATGTGGAAACAGCCTAAATGCCCACCAACCCAGGAATGGATTAACAAGCTGTGGTATATGTATACCATGGAATACTATTCAGCTATTAAAAAAAATGGAGACTTTACATCCTTCGTATTAACCTGGATGGAATTGGAAGACATTATTCTTAGTAAAGCATCACAAAAATGGAGAAGCATGAATCCTATGTACTCAATCTTGATATGAGGACAATTAATGACAATTAAGTTTATGGGGGGGGAAGCAGAAAGAGGGATGGAGCGAGGAGGGTGGGGCCTTAGTGTGTGTCACACTTTATGGGGGCAAGACATGATTGCAAGAGGGACTTTACCTAACAACTGCCATCAGTGTAACTGGCTTATTGTACCCTCAATGAATCCCCAACAATAAAAAAAAAAAAAAAAAAAAAGAAAAAATGTTCATCATCTCTATATATTAGAGAAATGCAAATCAAAACAACCCTGAGATATCATCTAACCCCAGTGAGAATGGCCCACATCACAAAATCTCAAAACTGCATATGCTGGCGTGGATGTGGAGAGAAGGGAACACTTTTACACTGCTGGTGGGACTGCAAACTAGTACAACCTTTCTGGAAGGAAGTATGGAGAAACCTCAAAGCACTCAACCTAGACCTCCCATTCGATCCTGCAATCCCATTATTGGGCATCTACCCAGAAGGAAAAAAATACTTTTATCATACGGACACATGTACTAGACTGTTTATTGCAGCTCAATTTACAATCGCCAAAATGTGGAAACAGCCTAAATGCCCACCAACCCAGGAATGGATTAACAAGCTGTGGTATATGTATACCATGGAATACTATTCAGCCATTAAAAAAAATGGAGACTTTACATCCTTCGTATTAACCTGGATGGAAGTGGAAGACATTATTCTTAGTAAAGCATCACAAGAATGGAGAAGCATGAATCCTATGTACTCAATCTTGATATGAGGACAATTAATGACAATTAAGGTTATGGGGGGGGAGCAGAAAGAGGGATGGAGGGGGGGTGGGGCCTTGGTGTGTGTCACACTTTATGGGGGCAAGACATGATTGCAAGAGGGACTTTACCTAACAATTGCAATCGGTGTAACTGGCTTATTGTACCCGCAATGAATCCCCAACAATAAAAAAAAAAAAAATTTGCGTCTCCAGTAAGATTAGCCCATATCACAAAATCCCAAGACCAGAGATGTTGGTGTGGATGTGGAGAAAAGGGAACACTTCTGCACTGCTGGTGGGAATGCAAATTTCTGAGTACTTTAAAAGCAAACAAGAAGCTTTCAAAAGACTTGTGCCTGCCACTTGTGAGTGTTCACCCAGAACAGCCTCTCCTAAGATGTCCCCGGGCAGATGAGCTATTCGCCACATTCCCATGGGGCCTGACTTACTGGCAACCTGAGAAGTGGAGAGAGGCTCAGTGGGACACTTGAGGGTTTTGTATTGACTCTGGCTCAAATGCAACCCAAAGGGCTTTTTCCTTCTAGTAGGGGGACAGTGGTTAGGTAGGCCAGGGATAGACAGAGCCTACTTCTGAGCTCTATGGCTTTAAAATGATATAATAATTATTATTGCCACTTATCAGTTACCTGCAGTGTCCAGGCATCACACTTCTGCATTTATTAATTCCTTGAAAGGCAGGCAATATTATGCCCATTTTACAGCTGGAAAAACTGAGACTCATTGAAATTGAGTAACTTGTTAAAGCTTCCTTAACCTGTGAGTGACAGACCTGGAATCCAAATAGGGTCTGTCAGGATCTAAAGCCTATGCTCTTACTTGCCTGCTCTGTGGCTTAGATTGTATCTAAGGCCCAAGACCAGCTTGCTGGAGAGGTAGCCAATATGATGGCCTTTCAGACCCTCTTGTAGCCATTTCCGACAGTGGGACAGCCCTACCATTTTAGTGGAATTAACTCCTGTTCCAGATGCCCCCTTGCCCCAGTGATTTATTTCCTCAGGGATGTCAGGGAAGCTGGCTTTAAGCCAATCAGTGATCGGCCTTCCCCTGGCCATTATGACTGAGTCAGAGCAAAGTACAGGACTCAAGTTAAATATTTGGGTCCAAGGAGTAAGAGCTCTCTCACTTTCCATCACATGGCATGTGGATGTGAGGCCTGGAACAATTGCAGCTATTATGCCACCATCTGGGAAATTAGGCTGAAATGAAGCTGAACCGCCAAAAAGAGCAGAGCTAAGTGGATCATAGAGAAATGAACTACACCCCTGATCAAATCACTTAAGTTGAACCACTCTTGGACTTTTCCTAATCTATTATTCCCTTACTGTTTAAGTTAGTTTTGAACAAAATTTTCTATTAATTGTAGTAGAAATGATCACACCCAGAATCTACAGAAAATTGGCCTGTGCTTGTTTTCTCCAAACCCAGCTTCTATTAGAAGCAGCTGGTTGCAGATGTGGTGGAGAAGTAGTGGTCTGGAGGGCCCAAGGTGCAGGGATTGAAAGGGAGCAAGGAGTAAGCAGGTGACAGAGCCAGGGAGGCGTGAGAAGGGGGAGGGGAGGAGTGAGGAAATGAAGCAGGTGAGGAAGTGAGGGGACAGGGAGGTAGCCTCCAGTGACTGCCAGCAGCACCCCTCTGGCTGCCAGCCAACCCCGCTCCCAGTCTGGACATGGGGGAACCGGGAGAGACCAGGCTGAGCCTGTTGATGTAAATCATTTCCTTTCATGTTTTCAGTTCCTTGTTGCTAAATTAGAGGAAGTAAGTCTTGGGCTTTCAAGATCCTTATTCCAAAGAACTAATGTTAAGAAGAATTCACCTGCTTCAAGGAGGGTGGAACCTTCTGGAACTAAATCACTCCCCTCCTCCTGCCTCTGCCTTTTATCCAGGGAGCACTGGAAGGAGCTTGGGGAGGCGACAGAGTGGGAGGCGCCCCACTGTACCTTGACTCGGTTATGAAAATCCTGAGTTGCAAAAGAAAGCAGAAGGACAAGGATGATTACAAAAGACCTCTTCCCTGATAGAAAGAGGTTCTGTAGTAGTCCTGTGAATAGTGAGCTATCTAGGTGTCTTTAAAATACGGTTTCAGCTTACAGAAACCTGGTCCCACTTCACAGAGTCCAGCAGCGTCAGCAGGCGAGGCACATGCATTGCTCTCTCTCACCCTTTGGGCCTTGGGGAGACGCCACTCTGTATACCTAGGCTGTCGGCAGCATTCTGGCAGCAAGGGATCAAGCCCCTGCATTCAGGAAGGCCAGAAAAGTCAGGTCCAGGCAAATGTTTAATGAAGCAACCTGTGGGGTTCACCATGTGGGGACCTCTCAGAACCCATCCGTGTCCAGATCCAGAAAAAGCGAGCCAGCTGTGGGTGCTCTGGTGTCACCACCACTAGCTGGTGGCTGGAAGCTATGGCAGTCGCTTTCTGCCACACTTCCTAACTTGGCACCAAAGGCCTCCCAGAATCCAGCCTGACCTCTACCTTTGGTCTTTCCTTCAGCCTCTTATTTACTGGACTCCTCACTGGCTTCTGCCTCCTGCGACCCTGAGGGGCAACACACAGTGCCTGATGCAAGTTCCAGCTCTGTGTGAGTGGAATGCATGATCCCCCTCAGCTTTAAATTCCTCATCTACAGTCATCCCAACACCTCCCACCATTGTGAGACTCCAAAGAAGAACTAAGTGGGATAAGTACTTGATAAACTGTAGAGTGCTTACATTGTCACTCAGATGCTTATATTGTCACTCAGAGCTTTCTCCATCATTCAAGGCTCAGCCCAACACCGACCTCACCCACCCACGCTACCTGGATCTCAACTGTTTAGGAATTGTTCTCAGAGCTTGTTCAGCATTCTTGGACATGTCCTTCAAAGCCTGTTAGTTCTTGTCATTTAAGGGTTGATCTGATATTTAGAAGCAACTGGAAAACATTTGAAGCCAATCCCAGTGAATTAGGTGAGTAATTGAGCTGGGTAATAGAATTTCTAGGTCAGTTACGAGGTGGGACGAAGCAGCTTGTTTTTTTTCCATGTGGCCCACACAAATGGCCTCTGAAGGCAATTCCAAAAGAGATGCCACAAGGTACTTGAGTAATAGCAGCTTTGCTGGAATAGGATGGAGCTTTCCAGTGGAATGTCTTTGGAGTCCCAGTCTGTTTGCTGAAAAAATACAGTCATTATTTTATAATCACATCTTGTATAAACATCACCGTTTCTCTACTGGCTTTGAAACTGGCATATATAAACAGTATTCCCTCAATTTATTTCGAGCAAATGGCCATACTTAACAAGCAAGAACCTATAAAAACAGAATATATGTATTTGGAATTTTAGTGTTGTAATTAAGTCAAACTCTCAGCAAAGTTAATCTGATGCACATTAAGCATTTGCATAGTTGTTGCTATGTGGCTTTGTAATAAGGCATAAATGTTCTTTGCCTAATTCTGGCACAACAAATTTAAGCATTCTGGATACTGGCAGGGATGGGGGTGCTCTCCAGGCCACCTCACCCGCTGTGCTCCCCCCCAACATGTCTTGCCTTGGCACAGGAGGCTGCCTGGCCGTCAGCTAAGATGTGCTCCCAATACAGAGCCTGTGGGCCAGGGCTCTGGGAACAGTGGGTTATAGATGTTGCCAGTTCTGTCCTCTGGAAGAAGAAAAATGAGTTAGAGGTTGGGAAGATGCTTCTAGGGCCCAGGAGGCAGGCAACTCCTGCCTGGTAGGCTGATGAATCTAGATGTGAATTTGGCTTCCTGCCTCTCTGGGCAGTGACCTTGGGCTGCTTGGCAACCTCCCCAAGCCCTTGGCAACCTCCCCAGTCCTGATCCAACTGCAGGATTCTGTGGGCATCATGGATAACTCTGGCGCTTAGTAGATACTCCACAAAATAAGTCTATGGCTCTTCTCCCCTCTCTCCCCAGGGACACCAGAAACGGGGTGGTATGGGGTCGGAGAGCCAAGTCCAGGATATCACTTTGCAGCCTGTCAGCTGAGGTGACTTATATGGAACTGCCCACGGGAGACCTTCCCTCTTCTCATCCTCCTCCTCCTCTCCCATCAGAGTAGTTGCTAAAGCCAGCATTCCTGGAACAGGCATTATTAGAGGGGTGGAGGAAAGAGGGACTCCCTTATGAAATAATCATGAGACATGGCCCACTTGTGAAATTCCCTTGGACTGAGGGGACAGGCTGGGCAAGGGCAGGTGAAGGGAACTGGACAGTGAGCATCAGATAAAAAGGGTCCTTGAGATGCAGGAAAAGGGAGGAAGGGGCCCACTGGGAGACAAGAGGGAAGGCACCTGTGGGGAAATGGGGGTCTCCTGTGCCTTCCAGAGATTAGGGGATTGCTCTTTAACCTTCTGATGGTTGAAGTGTTTCTATGTGCACAAAGGGGTGCCCTTGGTCTGGGGAGCTAGCTAGAGGCAGACACAGGAGATGAATCAAAGGTGTGTGGTGAGAAGCAAGAGCCAGAGCCAGGCCAGGGCTGGCCTCCCAGTCTCTGCCCTGTCTAGAGGGCCAGGAGAACCCAGCCTGAAAATCCTGTAACTTGGCTGGATTTCACTCAAGGTGGGCGGTCTAGTCCTCGCGGTGGGAGGAAGGAGGAGAAAGGTATTCAAGTTGTGTTGCTTATTATTAATGGGAAAGAGCCTTTCTCTGGAGACAGAAAGAGGAAGAGAAAAACAGCCTGGAATCTGAACAGTCCAAAAAGCCAGAGCAGATGCGATGTCAGATCCTCAGCCCCCTCCTCCTCCTATCCCCTGCGGGGGGGTGGGGGGGAGTGCATTTTACAGGCCTAAAGATGACCATGACTCATTCATTAATTTGAAGAGAAAACAGAGGACCAAAACAACAGAACAGCCAGACACAAGCATTCTTCTAATGCCTTCCATTCCCCGAAACACACATTATAAACCAGATTCCTTTGGCTTCCCAGAATGTCTTAATTTTATGCTTTCATGAGTCATTAGAGAGAAGAATTCTGAACGTTATAGAGGCACAGCAGTCAACGCAGTCATAGATACTTAAGATTGAAGTGCTGAGACATGCATGGGAAAATACCAGCCTGGCCCTCATGCAGGTGAGGGGCTGAGACCTGTCAGGAGGCTTGCCCTCTCCTGCCTTCACCCCTCCCCCATCCACCCTCTCCTTCCTCCCTTCCTTCCAACAGTTCCCTCACACCTTTTCTTTCCACTTTCTTCTCTTTCTCTGGGTTTCCCCTAAGAAGTGGGTCATCTGAGGTCACAGGGACACAGCCCCTTCCCTTGTCTTACAGAGGTCTGGTTTACAAAAATCCCACCTGTGCCAAGAAGACTAGTCTCTGCCCAGGCTCCTCTGAAATGCTGAACAGACTTACCTGGTTTTCTGCACAGCTTAACCAATTATTTTAAAAGGAAATAGCCAAGTTGGAACCCTATGTGAAGGAACTTTTCTTTCCTTTCCTTTTTTTTTTTTTTTTTTTTTTAACCAAGCATCTTCTCCTACCGTCCCCTCCTGTACCTCTCCTTCCCCAAATGTTTGCTTTGGCTTGGGGAAGAGGTTTTCAATATCTGACACTTCTTGAAAGTATAGTGCATAAAAACACTGGGCCCCTAGGGCGGCGCCTGTGGCTCAGTCGGTAGGGCGCCGGCCCCATATACCGAGGGTGGCGGGTTCAAACCCGGCCCCGGCCAAACTGCAACCAAAAAATAGCCGGGCGTTGTGGCGGGCGCCTGTAGTCCCAGCTGCTCGGGAGGCTGAGGCAAGAGAATCGCTGAAGCCCGGGGGTTGGAGGTTGCTGTGAGCTGTGTGAGGCCATGGCACTCTACCCAGGGCCATAAAGTGAGACTCTGTCTCTACAAAAAAAAAAAAAAAAAAAAAAACACTGGGCCCCTCCTCATACCTGATAAGCCAGGCCTCCTGTCTAACAAAACAATAGCCTGGTCTTTCTGCCGCTCCCTGCCCTGCTCCATACTCAGCTGGCCCTACTCTTCAAACGCTGACATAAATTAAAAATCTTAGTACTAAAAACAGGTGGCAGAATCAGTCAGGAGGGGGCCTGGCTGCACTGGGGGCACCCTGCAAAGGTTCGTGCGGGGGAATTTCGAGGTTGGGCATCCGGGCTTGTTCCCTGCCCTCCTTCCTCCTCATCCCCGTCATCTCCTTAGCCTCCCCCCAACACTCAGACCCTGCCTCGATCATCCTCAGAGCTTTGCAGACCTTCCACTGACCTAAGACATTCCTGGGGATGACAGGGGAAATTGTCAAGTGTCTTTAGCAGACCTCACCTGAGAAGCCCCCTCTTCTCCAGCTGCTTCAGTTGGAACCCTGCCTCTCCCTGGGAATCAAAACCATCCAAGGCCTGGATGTGGGTTGATTTCAATTACTCCATTTAAAACAGCAAATGCCCTGTCTAAAGAAAACCGTTTCGAAGGAACAGCAGAACACACCGTAATGGAGAGAACTGAGGCCAGTGAAGCATGTGGACAAGCGGGGAAATGGGTGAACTGTTAAACCAACAGAATGGTTAACAGGCATAGAGCTGGGCTGGAAGGGTGGCCCACTCACCCAGACACGCACAGACCCGCACACAGAGGCATTCCCATCACTCCCCTATGTGTACACACATACAGTCCCATATGCATGTGCAAATATATCCCCACGTGGCAAGCAAGGGATTTTATGTCATGAAGTTCATACTTTTATTGTATACATTGTGTAAGTCATATTTTTAAAAAATGACTCTAGGTGTAAATTATTAGGGGAAATAAGAAAATTAATTCCAGTTTCTTTCTAGACCATGTTCTCAGAGAAGAGTGTGCCTCTGAGAACGGCTTTCTACACCCCAGGTGCGTTCTTCCACGGAGGGCAGTGTAGATATCGAAAGGGTCCTATCTGGCGGCTGGCCTCCTAGTTTCTTTTTGTCTCAGCTTCCTCACAAGCCAGGCCCCTTGTCTCTGGACCTCAGGTCCTGCTGTGGTGCACAGTGAAAGTGGGAGAATTCATGATCATGGAGCTCTTTCAGCACCAGCTGGGTTAGAATTGGCACAAAAGCTTCAGTTGCTTTGCAGTTCACCCATTCGCCCCTACTTGCTCCCAGCCCAGTCCATTCATTTGCAAATTAGGCTTGCAGCTTTCGTTTGGCCCAGGCTGTGCACAGTTCTCTAGTCTAGGAGGTCTGTCCTTGCTCTCTAGAAGGAAGGGGAGGAAAGCAGCTGGGCAGCCCTGAGGGACTGCAGTCTGTGCAAGGGCCACACTAGACAAGCCCAGCAAAGGCTCTCCGTGTCCCCCGTGGGGAACAGTCTGGGAGCATAATTTATCCCACTTTGTGCCAAACTGTTCATATGGATCTAGGCTGTACCTGGGATCTCTTATTTATCTAACTCAGTGATTTTCAATCAGTGTGCTGTGGCACACTGTGTGCTGTGAGAGGATCATAGGTGTGCCTCGAAAAATTTTAAAGAGCCTTAATTAAATTATTTTCAAAAGAAGTTCAAAGCACTATAAGTATGTTTGTTTTTTCTTTTTTCAGTTTTTTTTTTTTTTGACCAACATATAAGTGTGGCATGGAAGTTTAACTATAGATTCAAGTGTGCCATGAGATAAAAACAAGTGGAAAAACACTCATCTAACTCAAGTATCTCCACGTGCAGGGCTGGGGAGAGAGAAAGCTATGAGCTCAGTCACTCTCTGGCTAAGCACTTAACTTTTCTTTGGCTCTGGACGCATGTTCCAAATATGAGGGTTTACATATAGACATATCTATTTGCAGATAATTTGTCTGAGCCCTTATTATCCTGTAATTGGGTTAAATAATGCTGTGTAGGCAGCAGCATACCAAAGCCATTGCCGAATCCTTCCATGGCCTGGGGCTTCCTCCTCCCTCCCTCCTTCCTCCTGCAGGCCTGTTGGAAGAAAAAAGGTAGAAATGTAAACTAAGGCAAGCAGAATATATTTCTTTCTTGGAATGAGATATTTAAAGAACAAGCCAGATGTGCAAGTAGACATTTTCCCTTTGCTCTTTACATTGTATGTGTGTGTGGGTATATGTATGTGTGAGAGAGAGGCTGACATATACCATTCTTCTCTTTCCTTGGAGACCACCACACTTCAATACAAAGCCATTGAAAGTGGGCCTGATGTCATTGGGGTGTTCCCAGGGAGCCCTTGCCTGTGGCAACAGAGCCTGGGTCTGCCCTCCCCACCAAGGCGTCCACACTGTCCTCTCTCAAAGCCCTTTCGCCTGCCCTTTCGCCTACCCATGGGTCTCTGGATCAATCTCAGCCTTCTAGGGAACTGCCCCTGCCCTGGCCCTGCCATGCCCCAGGAACGAGGGGTTCTCTCTGGGACCCTGTGCTTCCAGTGGCCTGAACATAAGCTTTTACAGCTCCCAGCTGGCATCAAGACACAGACTTCATGAATTACCGGGTTCCCTCAAGGAATGCACCTTTCATATTTTACTTTTTCCCCCCAAAATCTTTCTAAAACATGCTGCACTGAAAACAATTTCATATTACGTTGGGCATGATTCCATCGAAAACATAAAATGGAATAAGATTCAGGGTAGCCCTGCCAGCCCAGAACAGGCTTGGCTGTGAGAGCTGAGTTCAGGTCTAGAGTACATCACTGCTATCTGTGACCTGGGCAACACCAAATCTGTCTCCTTGCAGACAGATGGCTTTGACCTTCTGATCGATGACTTCTGGAAGCTGAAGTGGACAATCTCATCATCCCTGGCCCTTTGTCTACCCCACCTTCATGCACCCACTCCCTTTTGCCTCGGTTACTGCCAACCACTAAGCTTTACTTTTGCCCCTCTCCTCTCCTGATCCTTTTGTCCAGATAACCTTTCCAAAATGTAAATCACATTGTTTCTCCCCTAAAATCTTCAGAGCTCCCTATTGCTCAGAGAACAAATCATGAATTCTTGGTTGCTGCATAGAGCATCCTCCCCTGGCCTGTGCACTTCACTTCAGGCCCTTGCAGGTAGAAACTGCCATATCCTTTTGCCACCTTTCCTTCTAGCTGGCTAATTTCTTTTCCTCTTGTGCTCAACCCAGCTGTTGGCTCTGGAAGCTTTCTCAGACAGGTGCTAGGTGTACCTGTGCCATGCTCCTTCAGGAATTTCTTTCACTCCACTAAAGTCCTTCCTGTTCGCTTGCATAAACATCTCAAAGGCTGGGTCTGGGTCTGTTCCCCCTGTGCTTCCCAGGGTCCAGAGCAGCCAGTCCTCCATGAACAGTTAGCTCTTAATCATTTCGAAATCATCTTTCCTCCTTTCTTGCTTTTGATGACTTAGACACAATGTTCGCAACACTGATGATAGTGATTATAATTACAACTACAGCGTTAAGTAGGCTATTTAACCTAAATAGGCCCAGACCACTCGGGCTTTAAAATGGTTCTGTTTTGCTGTCAATACCTACCTCTCATTGCTGACTGTGTGTCTTACTTTATGACCAGTCACTGGGCAACAGCCCTGCCTTAAAAATTAAATTGCAGGGTTCTGAACTGAGCAGAAGTCTTGTTCCCTACCTTTGTTTCTGTGGCTTTGCCCCCAGCCATCGAGGTGGCAGCAGGAATCTGCCTTTTGGACAAGTAGTGGGAGCCACAGTAGGGGATGTGTGTGAAATATCTAGTGTAGATTTGGGGAGTGTAGTGCGATAGCATGCCAACTGCAGGCACTAGAGCTTCCGGATTGTTTCAAGGGCTAATTTGATTAAGAATAGCTTTATTTCCTGGAACCTACTTTGAAAGCTTGCATCTGTGTAAATGTCAAGTTTCTTAGTGTCAAATTTAAAACCACAAAAGGACAGATGTTTTGCTTAAGCTGGAGGATGACTAGTCCACTGGAAGAAGGAGGCACAGGGAGGCCACACGGGGCTACCCGGGGAAATCCGTGCCCCAAGAAGTGCCTCTTCCCTGACACTGGGGCTCCCGCGGCATTCCCTGTCTACAGGGCAGGTCAACACAAGATCCCAGCTAAAGGCAGGAGATGCAACACTGAGGAAAATGCCTGTGACTGTGAGGGACTAGGGTATAGGATTCACCTTGAGAAAGATGTGAGCGATCCCACCGTCCAGTTATAGGAAAGGCAGAGTCAGAGGAAGGTGTGAGATTGCACCGCAAGTGTGCTAGGAGCGAAATCCAGGCCAGGAGAACTCTGCAGGACCTGCACAAACACTGGGTCCCCAACTGATTACAAGAGAAAGAGAGAGGGAATCTCCAGGTCAGGGTTTCTCAGCCTTCATACTGTAGTCATTGGGTCTGGATAAATCTTTGTTGTGGGGAAGGGTGGGGGGAGCTGTCCTGAGTATTGTAGGATGTGTAGCAGCATCCCTGGCTTCTCCCTACTAGGGATCAGCAGCCGTCCACCCCACACACACCCAGTGGTGACAACCAAAAATGTCTCCAGAGGTTGTCAAGTGCCTGCTTGGGAGCAAAAGTGCCCCTAGATAAGAATGCCTGCTATAAATTAAAAGAATCTTAAGAAACATGTTGACCAATCATAAAATATGGACCTTATTTGAATACCGAATCAAATACAACCGTTAAAAAATAAAGAAGTAACATTCACAAGTCAATAACAGAGCCATCTATTGATGCTATTTTTAGATGTATAAGGTATTATAAATATCTTTTTATAATTCCTTGTCTTTTAGAAATACATGTTGAAATATATGAATGAAATGATATAACATCTGAGCTTTTCTTCAAAAATACCAAGAGTGAGGGCAGGGAGTGAAACAAAGATAAAGCCAATTGGTCATGAGTTAGTGATAAATGATAGCTGAGGGGTCAGGGGATTCATTACACTAGTCTCTCTACTTCTGTATGCATTTGAATTTTTTCCACATAAAAACATGTACAAGGAAAGAAAAAATAAAATAAGAGAAATAGTAGTTAAGATTCTGAAGCTAAGGATAGTTTTTCTCCTCGAAGAATTGCTATCAGATTCTCACCAGCTTTTCCAAATCTGCCCTTTAATCAGATCCCTCTGGGAACCTTGTGTTGGTGGCATTCGCCACTCTAAAAGGCTCTTTCTGTGCAGAGAAAAGTTGCGTTGGTCTGAGTCCTTTTGCTCCATGAGAATTTTAATAGTCAGTGTTATCTGCATGACCTATCTTGTGGGAGCAGTTTTCTCTATAATGTGTTCTGGCAGTACAAGGTAGCCATTGCACAGATCTGAATGAATGAACTAGTGAATGGGCAGGGTTCATGGTAGTCTGCTGGGCTGCTGGAGAGATGTGGTAATAAGTTAGGTTACGATCCCTGTCCTAGAGGAGTTCATTGTCTACCATGGGTTAGAGATGTTTAAACAACCAATATGAACATAATTCAGAATGAAGTAAACGCTAAGTAGACTCTAAGCAATGTGACATGGTATGACCAATTTTAAGGAATGAGGAGAGCAAAGTCCCAGCTAAAACCCCAGGGACTGATCTTAGAAAGAGCAGCACGAATTCTTATGACATCCAGTAGCTTTTTTTTTTTTTTTCAATTTCTTCAGTAGTGAAGTCATAAAAGCTTTTCTACTCTAACAGATTCACTGGGGAGACTTGGCTGGCTACAAAGCGGGGAGTCTGTTTACATTAAAAAGAAAAAAAAACAGTTGAACTACTGCAAGAAAACTGAAAATCAGAAAAAGCTGTCAATGGCTTAATATGCTCTTTAGCGGCTTCAGAAGATCTGAGTCATGCCTTTTCCTAATATGTCTTCCCATGTCAAAATCCACCACCTCAAAGGGAGGCGGAAGATGGTCTTATGGAGACCATGCTCAGCCGCTCATGAGTGGTGCCAATGTGTTAGCTCATCGCCCGAAGCATGAAGTCCTTTTAGGAAATTGATTTTCCTTGGATAAAGTCACTTTCCTCTCTGCACCTCAATCCCTTCCACTATAAGATGAAGCACTTGGAGAAGATCAAGCATGGCAAATTTGAGGCACACTTGCTACTCCTTACTGATCCATGCCCATAGCAGACATTGCTAATTGATCCAAGCATCCTTCCCCAGGGAGCCCAGATGCATTGAGCATACTCAACAGAGGATTCCAGGCACCCACAGTCCATCAGAAGGAACTGATGCCTTTCTCAAACCTGCTCATCATTTCTGACCTTAAATATCCCAGAATACTGAGTAAAAAAAAGCCCTGACCGAGAATACAGCCACAGGAAAAAAACCTAAGCACACAATCACTTCACACCATTGTTACCAATAACCAAAAGCTTATGGAGAACCTACCACTTGCTTAGTGTTGTGATAGGAGTTGAGATTCGGCAGCAGACATGGCCCACTCACCCTCTTTCTTCTCCCACAACTTAAGGGGCTTTGATTTGGGCAGAGAGAGAAGAATTATAGAGGAAAGACAAACCACAGCACAACACCAGGGCCAGGTTAGTGACCACAGACACCTGGGGTGCAGGAGTTGGAGGTGGAGGTGACATAGAGGGAGGGGACAGCTGGAACAGGTTTTCCAAGAAATCAGAGACTTGCATTGAGCCTTGAAGGACGAACAGAGTAAACAAAGCAGCCAGAAGAACCAAGGACATTCAGAAATTGGGCCCCTGCTCCTACAGAGCTACTAGACCCCCTTCCTCTTCTCCACTTTGTTTTATTTGCACTGGGCTCCATTCCCAACCCATTTTCCCGATGATGCAATGCCCCTGGGTACATTAGGTGGTAAGGCTATCCTAACAGCTTCCAATAATGGGAAAGGAAATTAAGCTTGAGAAATCTACATTCAAAGGCATCTTTTCTTCCCACAAAGGAAATATCTGGAAGAAGTTTGCTGATGTGTGAGTATTTTACCCATTTCCTCACACTGACTACACTTAGCCCAGAGAATGGAAATGAGAGCATCTGGGAGTCCTGATCTTAACTGCACAGGCACAGGAGATAAGACGTCTCGGTGTCTGCACCCTGCATTTCTTTTACCTAGATTTTTCATTTGCTTTCAAAGTAGCTACCCCAAACCTTCCTTCCAGAAATAGGGCCGGCAAAGGCAGAATCTGCAGATGACAATGTCTGCTTTAGTTGTGTGGGTAATGAGACAATGTGAGACAGGATAACAGGAAAAGGCACCATTCAATATACACAAAAGAAAATATAATTTGATCTACTATTGATTTCTAAAGAGGAGTAATTTGAGGATATGCCTTGGACAAACAGTAAAGGGATATATTAGAGGCCTCCTGTGTCTCTCTCCTGGTTCTGACCACAGTCTGACAATAGACTGAAGGCATGTCCTCTCTCCACAGTGGCTAGGTTTTTGCCTCAAGCTGGACTCTGAGCCCTGGGTGAGCCCAGGTTCATAATAAACACCAAGAAGCCCCACACCACCAGTTATCCAATTGCACAGAACTTGTCCCAACTTCAGGTCCAGTTCTCTGCTCCTTTGTATGAGACAGATTACAGAGGAATGGCAGCCAAGTGGGCCTTGAAGTATATACCTTTGTGTACCATGGAAGCTGCTATCTGTCTGTTGGGGGTTCACAATGGGGGCTGGGAGAGGAAGGTACAGGTAACTCTGAAGCTTGGAAGCTGGTCTAAGCCTTTCTGACTCCATGACTCTCTACTTATAAAGATCCCCCAAAAGAATACACAAAAGGGCTTTGCTTCTCTTCTGCTTGCCCTTTCCATGCCTCAATGCCCCCATTCCTTCTATTTTAATGTTTTTAATCTGCTGTTGCCTGAAAGAAATCCAGTCCATGGGTTTGTTGAACTGGAGAATAAATCTACTGTGCTATCACTTTCTGTAAAGAATGCTTTGTCATGTATGAAGAAATAAATGAAGCAATTAACTAAGTGTATAAAAAATATACATATATATATTAGAAGCTGGAAAATGCCCAAAAGTTACCAATAGTCCATGGATACACATATTGTGATATAGTCACACATTGGAATATATATAATAATGAAAAATAAGCAAACTACATCCATGCCTAACGGTATGAAAACGGGTAAAAATAATCCATGAAACAGATGTCAGAAGAGGGGTTCTCCTTGGGGAGAATAGAGCTGGGAGACAGCATGAGGGGGCTTCTGGGTGCTGGTAATATTTAGTTTCTTGAGTGGTGGTTACTTGGATGTGGTATGTTTATAAAACTTTGTCCAGCTATGCAGTTAGTATTTGCATGCTGTATGCACATTGTACATCAATAAAAAGTTTAAAAAAATCTCTCTCTTACATATATCTTGTATGATTCCATTTGTATGAAATATCTGGTATACTGCAGATAAATTCAGAGAGACTGAAACAGACCAGTAGTTTCCAGGGAGTCAGGGAGGAGAACGGGGAGTGAGTGCTTGATGGGTATGAGGTTTCCTTTTAGGTAATGAAAATGTCTTGGAACTAGATAGAGTAGTAGCTGTACAACATTGGGAGTGTACCAAATGCCACCAAACTGTTCGCTTTAAGAAGATTAATGGTTAATTTCATGCTGTGTGAATTTTATCTCAAAAGAACCCTTCTGTGCAGGACAGGTTGCCCTCTAACAGCCATCTTTGTTGCTGTTCTTCCTAGAGCTCGAGAGCTTTGCCTTTCCTCCTAGCTGCTGTTGAGACTCAGGGGCTCTGATCTGAGCTTCAGATAACTGGGGCATTCCAGGTTAATGCCCAGGAAGCTGTTGCCAGGAAGTGCACTCACACACTTTTAAATAGTCCACAACACCTCCTGGGCATCCTCAGGTAATGGAGCCCAGGATTGCAGAGTGCCAAATTTTATCCTGCTACCATGTCAACACCATCCCAGAGCAAAAGACTTCTTAGGCCTTCAGCCCCGTCCTCTTCTCTGTCCTGGGCAGAGCTGGGTCTGGAATGTTTCCCTTCAGCCCTGGGAGGAAACTCACATGTGAAGCAGTGTGGGAGCCCTGGCTGGCCAGCCATGGCTGCTCACACAGTTTTCCCTTTCTTAGCAATAATGTTTAGGTTCAGGAAAGAGTTCCAAGATATATATAATTCCTCATGCTGAGTAAGGGCTTCAGCCCTGCCTCTGCTGCTGCTCCGGCTACTGCTCTCTCCAGGAATGTTATTACACCAGTGCTGGCCCAGCCCTATGGATGGGTGTCTCTCAATGTCCTCATTATGTGCTCCGTATTTTTCAGGTCATGTAATTCAGCTGTAAAAATTTGCCCCTGGCTGCACCTGGCACAGGAGTGGCACAGAGGGGTGTGTTTATTTTTTTTTTAAGGTGCTGTTAAAAATAAATTTAATAAGAGAAAGAGAGAGGAAAAGAGAGCAAGAGACTGAGTCTGTGTTTAATTTAAACTATGGAGGAAAAGACATGAACAGAAGGTCTGAATCTTGGTGCTTTGGCTGTGTGGGCGCACTCACACACAGGTACATACACACATGCACTCGTGTGTCAGCACGCATGGGTGAATGTAGGTTCCTCCTGTGTAACTTAAATCTAACTTTGTTTATTAAACTGAGATTTTCCAGATCGTTAGTTTGTGATGTGGCTTGGTTTATACTGTGCAATATCCCATTTTAAACACATACAGGTACATTAAGTGCAAACCAACCCATCTACTCCAATTAGTGAGAGCATGAGCAGCAATTAACTTTAAATGAACATTTTCATGAGTTTTTTCCCTTCCTCTTCCTTCTCTTAGCCATATAATTTATAAGCCTCTGTCCATAGGCCCAGAAGCTGTTGGCTCTGGAATCCAGGACATGTAAATGGAGAGGAGTGAGGGCCTGCAGGCTCAGAGTCCAGGCTCAGTGGCTGCCCTTCCTGCCTGGGCTCACGGTGGGAAGAGGGCCCTGCCCTGCCCAACAGCCCAGCCCCTAAGAGGATAATGTGCCATGGGTGACCTTACCAAACCCCAGAACATTTGTGCCGTGGGTGACCTTCTAGAACATCTAGTCGGACAGAGTTCTGTCCTACTTTTGTCGTCTGAGAGAAGCTATTTGGCAGATGCCACCTCGAATATTGAGTTTTTTACACTATTTTCAATAATTTATGAGAAAAACTGGGTTGTATGAAACTGGCATGTCCTGGAAGGGCTAAGATTGCCCTGGCAATTAGTTGAGGGCCCTCGGGGGCACGTTATTGATCATGAAGTTGTATCCTGTTTTCCATTTGAACCATGTTGCCAGAGTTTGGGTCATGTCCATTTCCCTAGAACCCAAGTATCCACATTTCACCCAAACGTTCTACCACATGGAGATCAAGGAGGCTCAGTGGACAGTAAGTGACCCATCCAAGGCCCTGAGCAGAAGAGCCTAGCAGCCAAGGGGCAGCCCGAGCGCCAGAGGCTTCCCCGATATCAGAGGCGGAGTGTAAGGAGTGCTCCTGCCCAACAGCACACCTGCCGGGGGTTCCCCGGCGACCAGAGGAGGCCACAGAGCTGATGAGGGGCTGAGGAGCCCACTTCCATTCTCTGTCCCTCTCGCCTGCTCCACGGGACCCTCGTTCGCGCTCACACACAGCCCAGCCGGGCACTCTGCCTGGGACGTCAGGAGCGCGGTCGCGGGGCTTAGTGTTCAGCTGGGCCGGAGCCGCTCACCAAAGGCCAGCCGACCGGGGCCGGACACCCCTCCTGCGCGGGTGGTCACCAGCACCCTAGCTATTTGACAGTTTGGACCTCTGTTTACTTCAGAAACCGGCCGGTGGAGAAACGTAGCATTCGGCCAGGCTCGGGCGCCACCTGGTGTCCGCGGGGTCAGCGCCGGCGGACCGCTTGTCTGGGGGGCCCCAGCGTGGTTCCCACTGTGGGGCTGAGCTGCGCGGGTACCTTGGAAGGCAGATTGAGAGAGGAGAGGAGAGGAGAGAGCGGGGAGACTTGGGGGTGACGGATCGATTAGCAGTCACACTCGGTTTCTGTAGCATCTCAGCCGCTCACTAGCTGTGGGATTTGAGGGACAAGTTACTTAAAACTCTCTGAATGGGGCGGTGCCTATGGCTCAGCGGAGTAAGGCGCAGGCCCCATATGTCAGAGGTGGTGGGTTCAAACCCAGCCTCGGCCAAAAACTGCAAAAACAAAAAACAAACAAACAAAAAAACTCTCTGAATGCCTGTTTATCTGGAACACAGGAATAACAAACCCTACACCAGAGGATTATGTGAAATCTAAAATGAGGTAAGTCCTGCCAAGTTCTTGACGACTGAGGATATTTAGTAAATGTTAGTTCCTTCTTTGCTTAGCAAGGAGATATGGATAATAATATAGGTAATAATCAAAGTTAGTGACACAATGAAGGTAATACCAATTTTCGTGGCATGCCCAGGGACAGGCAGAGCAACTGGGAAGAGGGGACTTCATCCAAACTCCTCCAGAGTTTTCACTGGCTGGGATGAGAAGCCTGGACCTTTCCTGGTGACCCTGACCACACCTTCACTGAAGAGACCAGTGGTACATTTTCATCCCAAACTTTATACAAAACTGTTTAGTAAGTAATAAGATAAATCACTGTTGACTAAGCTTTGGGGAAATTCTCCAGGGCTCAGTGTGCTGGGCACAGGTCAGCTCATCACCACTCAGTGAGCCTCTACTATAGGGAGGCACATTTAGGTATATTGTAAATATTGCCTGGGCAACTCTTGTAACAACCACTTTAGGTACGTAGCACAGTCTACCTTACGAAGATGAGGAAATTGGAGCTTGGATTGTCTCCAGTTACGGGGAGTTCACACAGCTCCAAATCCAGTCCGTCCTCTTCCTGCTTTTTGACGCTGTCCCTCAGAGCTGAGGTAGTTTCTTAGGGGTCCTCCTCTGGAGCGCCAGCCTATCCCTGAACCAACCAGAAACAGTTTCCCCCACTACCCCCAGCCCTTGGCATAAATCAAGTCTGAATTTCTGCCCATGGTTCATTGGTTGGGCTCCCAGCTGTCTTCTGGGTAGCTCATGGCGTGTGGCTATATTAAGAATGTGAACCATAACATTAACACTAAAAAAAAAAAAAAATCCACAAAGAAAAGAAAAGAAGAAATACCCTAAAGAAACTAACATTAGGGTCTAGCCAAGGATCATAAATCGATGTCAGTAAATTTACAAACAGTTCATAAATGTAAGTGCTTTTCACAGGGCTGTTTGTTATTGTGTCAGGCTGAGGTGGGGTGGGTGGGGGTACAGGGAAGCACTCCATCCAGCCTATCTTCCACTGAGGAGCTGTGCAGATGGCTCCAGCAGCAGAAGGAACAGCGATGGGACCAGCCCTGGTTAAATCCTGACATCCAGATGCTCACAATGTGACAGAGCCTCGCGAGAGAACTAGCCTGGATGGCAGGTGAGCTGAGCCCTGAACTTGAACTGAGGTTTTGAAGACATTTTCTAAAAAAAAAACCAACAATAACAACTATGACTTTTTCTTCAGGTTCCCTTTTTTTACTTTTCTAAGTATTTTGCTCTTTGGAGCTCTGGGGATGCAGGGCTGAGTTGAGTGGTTAAACTTTCCACACACAGTCCCCTGCACTCTGATGGCATCTCCACCTCACTTCCACTCAGCCAATTCAAGGACCCAAAGCTCAGTGATGCCAACACCCAGTGATACACACTATGAAATGGAGTATGGTGACAAGTCAGAAAGCCTGGGTTTTGTGAGTAAGACGAGAGAGTGGCAGGCCCTCACTGTCATTCTCTGTCTCTGGGGTGCAAAGCTGCAGTACTTCAGCCTTGGAACCTCACAGAGCAGGTCTTAGGAGTTTCCCTCCATCTCCCCATTGAAACAAGGAAACACACAGTATCCTTCCCATTACCTTCCCATTTTTCTCTCTTGCCTCACCCATACCCCTTGCCTCACACATATACCACTTTTCATCAGCCCCAATCCAAGAGACCTCATGCATAGAAACTCTTGCAAATGGATCTTTGGGGTAGATGACAGGGTGTGAGATGGGTTGTCTTGCTCTTCTCCCCAGAAGTTCCAGATTCTAGAATTCCAGCTGTGATCTAGCCCAGACACCCTATGGTGTGTCTAACTCAACATATCCCTGCCAGGTAGCTGGTTGGTAAGGGTAGAGTGTGAGTGGGCATTGACCCCTGGCTTTGGCCACATAATTCCAAGTCCAGCCCCCCATGCTAAGTCATTGATGGTCAGCTCAGAACATTCACAAAGATTTGGAGGATAGGTAAAAGCTGAGCCAAGTTATAACTTTGCTGTTTTACTCTATAAATTCAAGATATGACTGCCCTGGACTGGCACATAATAAAAGTATGTACTTAGAGTAACTAAGAAAATGCCATGAAGGCTACGTTGAACAGTTTGATGAGAATATTTCAGATTGTATATGAAACCAGCACATTGTACCCCTTGATTGCACTAATGTACACAGCTATGATTTAACAATAAAAATAAATTAATTTAAAAAATAAATAAATAAAGTATGTACTTAGAACTAGTGGCTTCTGGGATCTTCTCCTACCCCAATCCTGACATATATATTTCTAAATGTGAATGATTATAATTCTATACACAAAACAGTTTTTTTGGTGAGACTTCTAAAAAATGCATTTTCCCATTTATTATGAAAGTTTTTCTATTAATTATTCTATAACCTTAGGAGACCCCAATCACTGTACCCCTTCCAGAACTACCCTGCTCAGGCAGAACTGCTTGTGAAAAATTCCTTAACCAACTGCACTTTTCCAGGCCAAAACTAAACAGGGATTTCATTTATTTGAAAAGTAGGTATTAAATATGTCAGATATAGGAAGTTAAATGTAATGGGCCCAGTTCCACACTCGGTTCCATATGCGTAAATCCCACTGATGGAGAACAGAGTGCAACTCGAGCAGCAAAAATGAGATTCCTCATCTGTGGGAGGAAATTGTGCCCTTGATGGATCTTAGCTGACATTCTAATGGACATCCAATCAAGACTGCTAAAACTGGAAGGGGCCCTAAAGTTCCTGGGGCTTTGTTTTTTGCTTTTAAATGTTAGGGGTTGTCACATTTTTGCTTTATCTTGTATTTTGTTGTTGTTGTGACTGTTTGTGTGTGTTTCCTAAGTCCCAGTAAACATTTGCCATTTCTTTTCAGATCCTTTGTTTCAACTCACCTGTACTTGAGCTGAATTTGGAGAGGACAATTAGACAAACATTTCAGAGCCTGAGTTTAGTAAACAGCCTGTAGGTCCCTAGCCACTGAGCCATGTTACAAGTCTAGCTACTCGAAATATGGTCCCTGGACCAGCAGGGTCAACATCTCTAGGACACTTGTTAGAAATGCATTATCTCCCAGCCCACTCCAGACCTACAGGCTCCAAATCTACATTGAACACTATTCCAGGTGATTCATGTGCACATTATAGTATGAGAAGCCCTGGATTACAGAACAGAAATTGGACATGACCCCTTGTTTGACACAAATTTATCACCAGGAATTATCCTAAGAACTGCAAGAATTTGGTTCAGATGTTTATGATAACTTTGCAGCCCAGTGGTTCTCTTTCCTGTTTGGATGTTAAAATCACCAAGGGAACTTTTAAAAAATGTTGATATGTGGAATTTACCCAAGAGATTGTGATTCAGCAGGTGTCTGGGACATTTGTATTTACTTAGAGTTCCCCAGGTGGTTCTCCTGTACAGCCAGAGCTGAGAGGAGCTTGGATAAAAATATCACCTTGAGTGTTTAGACTTCAGAAACTGGAGTGATGTAATTTTTTGATTCGTCCACTATGCCTTGTGTGCTGGGTCCTGAAGATGATGCAGAAATGAATATCATTATTGCCTGGTAGGGGCTTGCATTCCCCTAAAAGCCAATAACATTAAGGAAAAATGAGGTATTTGTAAGGTGAAGTAAAATATGTAACAGGAGGTGCCATGCAATATGGTTTTGAGTCATGTGAGTGTTCTGTGAAGAACGTTGAAGGAGTGAGTCCAGGGCAGGAAGGGATGGAAACAGGACTGCATACAGACAGCTGGGAAGAGCTGGATCGGAGAGGAGATAAGGGAAGGCCCTGGGTGATAGATCCATGTACATGTTAGAACTGGAAGGACTTTGGGAATCTTCTAGTTTTGCTGCAGAATGCCATAGAGGAGGGTTTTTCAACCTCAGCACTATTGACAGTTTGAGCCCGGGTAATTTTCTGAGGCCCGTCCAGTGTATCGGGGGTGGTTAGCAGCATCCTGGGCCTCTACCCACCAGAGGCCAGTGGCACCCCTGTCCAGCTGTAACAACCAAAACTATCTCTCAACTTTGTCAAATGTTCTCTGGGAGCAAAATCACCCCTGGTTGAGATATACTGGCATAAGACAAGAAAGAAAATGGTGGCAAGCCCTTGACACGGACATGGAAGCTGAGCCGAGATGTGTTGTTAAGAATAGCCTTTGTGTACACCAATAACAGTCAAGATGAGAAGCTAATTAAGGACACAACTCCCTTCACCATAGTTTCAAAGAAAATGAAATACCTAGGAGTATACCTAACGAAGGAGGTGAAGGACCTCTATAAAGAAAACTATGAAATCCTCAGAAAGGAAATAGCAGAGGATATTAACAAATGGAAGAACATACCATGCTCATGGATGGGAAGAATCAACATTGTTAAAATGTCTATACTTCCCAAAGCAATCTACCTATTCAATGCCATTCCTATCAAAATACCAACATCGTACTTTCAAGATTTGGAAAAAATGATTCTGCATTTTGTATGGAACCGGAAAAAACCCCGTATAGCTAAGGCAGTTCTCTGTAACAAAAATAAAGCTGGGGGCATCAGCATACCAGATTTTAGTCTGTACTACAAAGCCATAGTGCTCAAGACAGCATGGTACTGGCACAAAAACAGAGACATAGACACTTGGAATCGAACTGAAAACCAAGAAATGACTAACATTTTACAACCACCTAATCTTTGATAAACCAAACAAGAACATACCTTGGGGGAAAGACTCCCTATTCAATAAATGGTGTTGGGAGAACTGGATAGCTACATGTAAAAGACCGAAACTGGACCCACACCTTTCCCCATTCACAAAAATTGATTCAAGATGGATAAAGGACTTAAACTTAAGGCATGAAACAATAAAAATCCTCCAAGAAAGCATAGGAAAAACACTGGAAGATATTGGCCTGGGGGAAGACTTCATGAAGAAGACTGCCATGGCAATAACAACAACAACAAAAATAAACAAATGGGACTTCATTCAACTGAAAAGCTTCTGTACAGCTAAGGAGACAATAACCAAAGCAAAGAGACAACCTACACAATGGGAAAGGATATTTGCATATTTTCAATCAGACAAAAGCTTGATAACTAGGATCTATAGAGAACTCAAATTAATCCACATGAAAAAAGCCAACAATCCCTTATATCAATGGGCAGGAGACATGAATAGAACTTTCTCTAAAGACAACAGACGAATGGCTAACAAACACATGAAAAAATGTTCATCATCTCTATATATTAGAGAAATGCAAATCAAAACAACCCTGAGATATCATCTAACCCCAGTGAGAATGGCCCACATCACAAAATCTCAAAACTGCAGATGCTGGCGTGGATGTGGAGAGAAGGGAACACTTTTACACTGCTGGTGGGACTGCAAACTAATACAACCTTTCTGGAAGGAAGTATGAAGAAACCTCAAAGCACTCAAGCTAGACCTCCCCTTTGATCCTGCAATCCTATTACTGGGCATCTACCCCAAAGGAAAGAAATCCTTTTATCATAAGGACACTTGTACTAGACTGTTTATTGCAGCTCAATTTACAATCGCCAAAATGTGGAAACAGCCTAAATGCCCACCAACCCAGGAATGGATTAACAAGCTGTGATTTATGTATACCATGGAATACTATTCAGCCATTAAAAAAAATGGAGACTTTACATCCTTCATATTAACCTGGATGGACGTGGAAGACATTATTCTTAGTAAAGCATCACAAGAATGGAGAAGCATGAATCCTATGTACTCAATTTTGATATGAGGACAATTAATGACAATTATGGTTATGGGGGGGGAAACAGAAAGAGGGAAGGAGGGAGGTGGGTGGGGCCTTGGTGTGTGTCACACTTTATGGGGGCAAGACATGATTGCAAGAGGGACTTTACCTAAGAATTGCAATCAGTGTAACCTGGCTTATTGTACCCTCAATGAATCCCCAACAATAAAAAAAAACATTGGTGGAAAAAAAAAATGTGAATTTTAGTGCCAATGACATTTAAAAACATGTCATTAATTTAATGTAATTATTTCCTAAAATTAACCTTGACTGCCTTTGGATAATCTCTGTGCCTCCCATCTGGAGTTGGAGATAAATGTTATGGGGAAAGTTCTGGACTCTGCTATTTTAGATTTGCATTATTAAATATGGCTCTCTCCTAGGTATAAAAAAAAAAAATAAGAATAAAAAGTAAAGTTGCACCATAATGTGGAGGTTACTCCTAAGAGAGAGGAGTGTGTGTGTATATATGTGAGGACAAGGTTTGTGGCCAAACAGCGGAAGTGGTGCCTCCTGTCCAGGAGGTTAAAGCGTAGATACTGGTACTCACACTCCTGGGCTTCTCCCCTGCACTTCTTATCCCAGCTCTGCCTCTACTACCTACCCTGACCCACATCTTTAATCTTCATGGGCCTCAGTTTCTCCATCTGCAAAATGGATCTAGCAGTGCCTGTCTCATTGGGTTTATGAAGAATAAGTTCAATCTCAGTATTGGCAAAGCATTTCTTGCAAAGCCTGGCACATTATAAGCAGTTCCCAGGCTTGAGTCATAATTAGCAATACTTACCCTGAGGAGGTGAGTAGAAGTCAGGGGTATTGCAGAGACAGAGACTTTCAGGTTTTGTTCTGTAAACTTCTGTTTGTTTGGGTCCTGCACAATGAGATGTATTTATATATTAATTGTGAAATAAAGCTTGCACACACAAGAAAGAAATGTTCTAGTTTAGCCTACCTTATCTTTTTAAATGAAGTCTTTATTTTGGAATAATTTTAGTTTCACCAAAAATTTGCAAAGACAAAGAGAGTTTCTATATGACTCCCACGCAGTTTCAGTTTCCCCTAATATTATTACCTTACATTTCTATGGTACGATGGTCACAACTAAGAAACACTGGTACATGCTGGTTAACTAAACTCTAGACTTCATTTGTATTTCACCAGATTCTTTTTTTTTTTTTACTAACATCCTTTTTCTGTTCTAGGATCCCATCCAGAATATCACATTACATTTAGTCATCATGTCTTCCTAGACTCCTCTTAGCTGTGGTGGTTATTCAGTCTGTCTTTGTTTTTCATGACCTTGACACTTTTTGAAGAGTGCTGACCAGGTATTTTGAAAAATGCCCCTCAATTTGGGGGTGATGTTTTCTCCTAGACTAGACTGGGGTTATGGTGTGGACAAAACCCACAGAGGTGTAGTGCCCTTCTGTTTGCATCATAGCAGGCGTACAGGCTATAAACACAACTTATCACTCATGATGTCAACTCAATTACCTGGCCAAGGTAGTGTCTGCTAGTTTTCTCCCCTGCAAAGTGACCCCTGCCCTCTCCACCCTATACTCTTTGGAGCAAGTCACTAACACAGTCCACACTCCAAGGCTGGAGAGACGGAGCGCCTTCTCCTCAAAGAGGGGTATCACCCTACAATTTGGAATTCTTCTACTGAACATTTGTTTCTTCTTTCCTAGTTATATACTCGATAATTTATTTATAGCAGTGCAGACTTGTGGGTATTTTAGAGTTTGGTTTATAATCCAATACTGTATGATTTATTTTGTCGCTCAAATACTTACCTCATTTCAGATTTTCATTTTCATCAGTGGAAGGGCCCTGGATCGGATCGGACGTTGTGGGGTTTAAAGGCTGATTTGTGGAGCATGGGCTCCAAGGGGAATATGGATGGTGAGCTTGGGGTCTTTTCATTTTGTTTGGTCTCAGAAGAAGGGTGTGTGACTTGTGGCAAAGGTGCAGGAAAAGGAATTTGTGTGGGTAGGACCTGGGCACAAGGCAGGGTGGAGCTCAGGTTGTGAGGATCATGGTATATCAGGCAGGGATTTCCAGAGAAACAGAACCAACAGGAGGCCCGCGCGCGTGTGTGTGCACACGTGTGTGTGTGTGTGTGTGTGTGAGAGAGAGAGAGGGAGACTGAGATTATAAGGAATTGGTTCGAGTGATTGTGGACAAATCCGACAGATTGGCAGTCCCGATCGGCAGTTGGCAAAGGCAGCAGGCTTGGGACCCAAGAAGAGCTGATGTTTCAGTTCAAGTCCAAGGGCCACAAAAGATGATATCCTAACTCAAAGTGGTCAGGCAAGAATAGTTCAGTCTTTTGTTCTATTCAGGTATTCAAGTGAGTGGATGAGGCCCACCCACGTTGGGGAGGACAGTCTGCTACACTCAGCCTACTGATTCAAATGTTAATATTATCTAGAAAAACCCACTTGGACCAGAGTAACGTTTGACTAAATGTCTGGCACCCCATAGCCGAGTCTAGCTGGCACATAAAATTAACAATCACATACAAAGTTAGCAACTCCTCCATCAGCAAACCCACTCGGAGCCTAGGGACTATGGACCTCAGAAGGCCCAAGGGGCCAGGGAGAGCTTCAAGGGTGAGGGTTTAGGCAAGAGGATCTATTAATAGATGTGCAACTTCATATGGGGAAAGGGGAAAGGGAGGCAAAGGAAGGGAGGAGGATGGGCAGAGGGAGGGTAATTGGTGGAAACACATCTACAGTGTATCTTACAAGGGTACATGTGAAACTTACTAAACGTAGAATATAATGTCTTAACACAATAACTAAGAAAAAGCCAGGAAGGCTATTTTAACCAGGGTGATGAAAATTTGTCAAATGGTATATAAAACCAGTGTATGGTGAAAACAATTTAAAAAATAAAAAGATGCGCAACTTCAAGGTGCTTTTCATTTGTGCAATCCTGTGGAGTCAAGGCCACCGTGGTGGAGAAAGTGATCCTGCAGAACAACTGTCAGAGCTATCAGACTTTGTGTTATTTTAGGGGAGGGAGGTGCAGGCATGTTGAAATACCCAGTGTTTGGAGTGGCAGGTAAAACATAGTGTGATAAACGTGTGATCACAGGCTGCAACATTACAGAGGGTACACAAGCCGGTCAGTCCATCCATCTTGCACAGGGAATTCCCCCCAAATGTATCAGTCTTCACTTCAAAGTTGAATCTTATCACCTGTCTCACATAGTCCACACAGGAGTGTGTGACTCTTTTCCTCTGTGGCTTCAAGCTGACTTTAGCCTTTGCTCCCTGCTCCAAGGTCCAACCTCTTCCTTTTCTTGGCCTCCCATGCAGGGTCTCAGGCCCTCTCTGCTCATTCTGGCTCCATTGGCCCAGAGGGGGGTGGAGGACAGGGTAGAGGACACAAACCGCCCTGGATCCCAGGAGTGGACCTTTTCTGAGAGAGCCAAGCTGATCACACCCAGCCTAGGTCTCCCCCACCATCCTAGGCACATGGGTTTGGGCCTTTCTCTGCCTGAGTCTCAGCACCCTGTCCTCTCTATTCCTCTGGCCCCCTGTGTGCATTTCTCCAGGGAGGGGGGAGCATGGTGAGGGGGAGCACCTGCCCTTTCATAGATACCTGGTAAACATCCTACTATCATTTTCTATTAGAAGAATGAAAGGCTCCTGGTTGTTTTCATAAGTTAAGAGAAAGAAAAATCTTTCTACAAAATCTTTTTGGCTGGTGGGCAGGTCTGTAGACAGGATCACATCTGTCTGTAGGGTTCAGCGTCCATTAAACAATAATTCTTCACTGGGCTTGTTCAGAGTATCCTTCAGTGGCAGGAGAAAGAGTTGTGGGATTTTTATATTTAACAGAAAATGAAATGGGTTCTAAGTCTTATGTGGACGCTCAGACCCAGTTCAACTTTCCTGTCTGGGCAGGGGTGGGAACATGACTAGTATTAAGGGGATCTCGGCCAACGTCACAACTCTTGAGGTGCCCTCCAGCTCACTAGAAGCTGTTAGTCTCCAATACTTCTTCCTATGTGGTCTAGCTGGTAAAGGCCAGAGTAACTCACATTGGAAGAAGAGGTGAGTCAAAGATAAATAGCGTCCAGGAGTGGGGAGAGCAGACAGACTGACCACAGGCAGGCCCCCCGGGTCAGCTGTAGACTCCCACACACTGCTGGGAGAGCCTTCCTGGAAGCTGGAACCCTCTGGCCAGGAAATTATTTGGAAAATACCAGAATGAACCACATATGGATCCTGGGACTCAGATCATCAAAGGGGAAGAGGGGGAGGGGTGAGAAAGGCCCAGAGGAGGCTGTGATGCAAATGTACTGTCCACAGCACAGCTTCCAGAAACCATGGTGGAGATATGTCAATGGAGAACACTCCCCAGCATGAGGGAAGCAGGCCTGGTTGCCTCAGACTGGGAGGGGTTCCTCTGCCCAGCAGTCCCATTGGGACAAGGAGCAGGGAGAGCCTCAGGTTCCTGTGCCAGTCGGGAGAGACTGAAGCTGCCAGAAGCAAGCACACAAGAAATGCTTATGGGCAATTCCGTTTCCAACAGTGGGCCATACCCGGGGCTACTGGGGACATGGGAGACCCAGCCCTTGCCCTCAAGGAGCCGTCTTTCTTCTTGAGGAGACAATTCTGGTCTGGAAAGTAGCACACTCTGGTGGCCCAAAGTGTGAAGTGGAGCCTGGAGCCTCAACTCCTCCATTTGTGGGATGAGTGTTGGTGTCTGTGAAGGTGGGACCGTCTTCCTTCTCCTCGTGTTACACGTGAAGTAACAGACCAAGACAGATCCGACGTTTTAGAAGAACAACTGAAGTGTTAGAGGTTATTAGGTCTTAGAGGTCAGGACATAAGAGATAGAAAGAGGACAAAGACAATGCCATGAGTAACTTTCTAAATGGACCACAGGAGGCCAGCTCACCTTTCACACAGATCTGGTTGTAAAGCAAACCTTCTACAAAGCAAGCAGCCACGGCTCCTTTGGGACACCTTGGTAGTCACTGGCACTTGCACTCCCTTTACTTTTCAGGCTGTCACCAGTCGAGAGACACCCCTTGTCGGCTCCTAGGTGGGGTGACAGATCATCTGGGGAGCCTGCCTGCTCTGGACTGTCGCTCCTTGGGAAGGTGTCCTGAGGCTGAGTCTGTTGTGGAACCCAAAGCTTCAGCAGGGACTCTACTCTGTCTCTTTCCTCCTCTCCTGTCCCAGGAACGAGGAGCAGGACCTGTTTGGGATCTATAGCTCCTGCCTAATTCCTCATCTATCCTCTCCTGGCCCCAGGAAGCCTGGTTTGGAAGACTTGAGGTAACCCCAGGACAGGCCGACAGCCCCCTTTATGATCTCTCCCTCTCCTTGAATCAGGAACATGCAGGAAGCCATAGAGACCCCAGGCAGGGTCAGGAGAAGCAGGCCTTGGCAGAAATGTCTCCACAAATACCTCCTAGTGGGTTTGATTTGATGTCAGGGCAGCAATCCTAAAAGCCACAAAAGCCCTAAAGATAGAAGCAGGGATAGCGTCTCCCATGGGATAGTCCATAATTGAGAGAGCTGAGGGGAACCATGTCTTGTGTTTTGCCCAGTTCCATCTTTTTCTCTTTTGTTCTTAATTTTTAAATCCTGGCCCTGGTGGAAACTTGTGGGAGAATAATAATAGTGACCACATCAGTGATGATGGCTACTAGCTATTAAACACCGCCCTGTACAAACCAACTCCTAGGCAGAGCACTTTACAGGTATCATATCTAATCCTTACCAAAACCATGCAAAGTACTGGTGTTCTTCCCATTTCACAAATGTGGAAGTTAAACAGAAGTAATCTGCAAAAACTTCTGGTTCAGGGATTATCAAACACAGAATATAACTGTTTTTGATGAACTGGAAGAGCATCTTTTAAATGTAACAGATAAGCATATTTGTAAAAGAATGAAACAGAACTTTTAGAAAGTAGAAGTCTAGAAAGAAAATCGAAATTGAGGGCGGCGCCTGTGGTTCAAAGGGGTAGGGCACCGGCCCCATATGCTGGAGGTGGCGGGTTCAAACCCAGCCCCGGCCAAAAACTGCAGAAAAAAAAAAGAAAAAGAAAAGAAAATAGAAATTGAAAACTCAATGGATATGTTTTCCAGCAGACCATACATCATACAGGGAGAGACTCTGTGAACTGGAGGGTCTAACTGGAGAAATAATGTAAAATGCCAGAGAGAGAAAGGGGTGGGAATTGCAAAAGAAATTAAAAGCCAGGGAGGATAAAGGGAGAAGGTCCGAGATACGTCTTAAAAAGTGAAGAAAGAGAAATGGATTAAAAGCAGTTTGAAGGTGGAACAGCTGAGAATTTTCCAGAACCATGACTTATACCAATTCATAGGTTCAGAATTTGAGCTGAGGCATGAAGCTGAAAAGTGTCTTTGTGGCACTTGGATCTCACCCAGGTGTGTGAGCAGCTGTTGTGCACAGCAGGTGCTCTGGGATCACCCCAGGCTTTCTGAGACTGACAGAAGGTCCAAAGCCTCAAAGAGGGAAAATGCAAACAGCACAGAGCTGAGCCGTGCATCCTGGCAGAGGGAACATCGGGAAAACATGCCCTCCTCCTGGATGAAACGTTGGCAAGCATAGCAGGGTAATCCTGTTTTGTCTGAGAAACGGAGAGAAGGGATGTTAATGTGCCCATTGTATGGACTGGGGACTCAAAGCACAGACAACAGAGGTCTACAGGGAGAGTATGTGGGATAAGAGCGCTGTCTTTTGTTGTCCAGGGCAGGAGCCTCTGGGTAACTAACGCAGATTCCTTGTTTTTGGTATTTGACACGTCAGCCTCAGCATGGATGGAGCTACCAGCTTCATTTCCAGGCCTGATGGGACTTTCAGAAGTTAAAAAAGTGAACCACACTGCTATGCGGGAAGCTCTCCTAGGCCCAGGTCTGCATCCCTTTCCCACAAGCAAAGTCCTAATTACCTATGGCTGCCTAGGTCTGATGACTTAGACCCCACTGGACAGTGTTGTGACATCTGTGTGATGTGCACATGAGTCAATTTGAGAACAACAGCCGTCACTGGGAAATGAGAAAGAGTCTGACACATATTGTCCTACATGCAATGTGGTGAAACAGCAGACAGAGCCCCTTGGTGCCAAACTGTCTGGTCCCCACCCCAACCTCTCCCTACCTTTGCTTTGGTTATTCCAAGATGCTTTTGTTTAGAGAGTAGGAGACAGCTCGGTTGTGGTTAAGGTCTCCAGCTCAGCTGAATTCGAATTCCAGACCCTTTCACAAGTAGTTTACATCTCTAAGCCTGGGTTTGATTTTCTCACTGCCCATACAATTCTACTATCTATTGGAATTAAACAAGATTATACACGCTTTGGTACATTTATCAACAAGTGGCAAATATTATTATCAGGCGTATTTCTAGTATTCTCATATTATGATTGAGTTAACTAGCCAAAGGATTCAATTTCCTTATAATTAGACATGGTTTCTTTTGGCTTAAGGTTTTGAAGGAGGACTTAGAAATTGTTATAGCGTTTCAAAATGAAGTAGCAAGAATGTGGAAAGAAAGAATAAAAATGCCCCAGGAAGGAAAGGAAATGAGTTAGAGGTTTCACTTTCTTCAAATCCGTATTTGATGGCCATATTTGACGGCGATTCTCAACTAAGGCAGCCTAACCTTTTTCTGGGTCTCAAAGACATTCTTCCTATTTTGCCACATTCTGGATTTCCTTATTCCACTGTGCTAACTTTGCCTCAGAGACTAAAGAGTAGAGGTGGCGGGGCCCTGGCAAAAGAGGCATGATGGTATTTGTACGTGTGTGTTTCAGAGAATCCAAGCTGTGGGGAGATGATGGCTGGACCTAGTCTGAATCTCAGGGATGGGATCCCAACTGGCACCGTGTGCCACCTTCTGCAGCACCAGAGCTGCAACTGCTAAAGTTCACATGTGTGTCACAGACAAAATAATGTTGGGAAGTCATGGTCTCCACGTTTGAAGAGTAGGCACAGTGGGTGGTCCAAAATGATCCAGCGAGAACATGACAATAGGAAAAGAAGGAAAGGAAAAATTAGATTCAATAGAAGGCATAAAATTCCAAGTGGTAAGTTCGTTCTATTTGGCTGCAATAAAACTCCTCCAGGGAACATGGTGGGACTTGAGTCATTTAAACCTTGGCCAGGAAATGTTGTGGAGGATGTACAAGAGACAAAGCTGGAGTTTGGATTAGTCTGGTGGTGGGACCAGAAGACCCAGTAGGTGATTTCAGTCGACATGGCTCTGCTTCAGCAGACATCCCCCTGCTGTCAGATTCTGCTGAGAGGCTGACTCAGGCCCAGGTGACGGACGGATCTTGACGTCTGTGAGTGAGGACGTGTGTAAAGGAATAAGCCTTCCAAGTCATCATTGCCTCGTTTCCTCAGGCTGACTAGGTTGTTTGGAAAGTAAGTATGTTCACTCTCATTATAAACTTCACATTTCTTGCAGAGAGTTTGTTTTATGGGGGGAAAAAAATAGAAGCAGGGGAAGGATATTCCATTTGAGTTTGCAGGAAATAATCTTTTTAATTAGAAGGCTGCCACGCATTTCAGATTTTCCAACAGGGCTTAAGTTCACTGCTGTCATATGTATGTGTGTTTTTTGTAAAACACACTACTATTAATTGTTTGTTTTTCCTAGAAAGTTCTGGTTAAGGTGTAACTTCTATGAAATTAGGCCATTTTGTGTCATCTATGTGATCAATATTTAGTTAAATGGCATGTTTTATGTGGTTTGGTTCATAGGTTATTTGAAGGCAAGAACCATCACTATAAACTTGCTATAAATGAAGTTTTTACCTTCAGTATTATTCATACATAGCACAGTGCTGGGTAAACAGTTATTGATATGCTCAATAACTGCATATCAACTAATCGATATGGGAAGTTGCCCAAAGTAATAACCCTTCTTGGGAGCAAATGAATGAGTGATTAAATTGAAGTCACTTTTTGAAAACCAGTTTGATTTTCATTTCAGAAATACCCAGGAATCCAAGGTGAAGGGAAGAAACAAATTAGATTTTTAAATTAGGAGACTTGTATTTGAATGCCACCTTTCTCATAACTCCTCAAAGGATTTAACCAATATCCTTCCTGTCCTATCCCTCCTTGGTTTCTGAGTCTATGAAATATGGGGGCTGCACCCAATGACCTCTGTGGTTCCTCCCAACTATGCAAAGCATTGCCAAGTTCAGCAGCAGCCAGAGCGAGGTTGCCTGATTGTATCACCCTGCACACAGCTGTCCAGGAGTCAGCAGTGGGTACCATCATTTCCATTTGAAAGAGGAAATAAGAATATTCTCATAAAGAAGCAGAGGGGTTGCCCAGGGAGTTGTGCCAGCACAGCAGAGCAAAGATAAATCAGGAATGAGGACACTTTGGTTCTGGCTTTAATTCTAGTTTTGACCTGGCTTGTTACATGATCTTTGCAAGTTACTCAGTGTGTGTCTGGACCAAGTATTGTACAACATAAATGGACATTATGATGGTTATTACCAATAGCAATTCATTAAGGTATGTTTGTCTTTCTTCTTCTTTCTTTGTTTAGCTACCCTCACCAATCTTGTTCCCTAAAGGATTTACAACAGCTTAAAAATGAAATAAGATCCTAGAGAAAAATCCCTCCAAATCAATCCCCCTTGTCTGACTCTCGATATTTTAGTGCTGTTAGTAAAACAATGAGCCGATGGGTCTCCTGGTCCAATTCTGGCCCTACTAACCCATTAGCCATGCAGCTTGAGGAAAATCACTTCTTTCTTCTGGAACCTGGGGTCTACAGTGGTTAAAAAACATGTCTCTAAATTATTGACACTCTTCCCACAAAGAGGTGATGCTAATTCCTCTCCCTTTGAATATAGTCCTCAAGGACTGACATCTAATTAGCTGAAGTAGAAAGTGTGGTGGGATGACCTTCCAGGACTTCTAAGGTTTGGTCTGGAGCCATCTCTTAAAACAGGTACCTTTAGAGCCCTGAGCCATCATGAAGTTAGAGACCACATAGAGACCCACAGAAATAGAGAGAGTCACCTGAGGAGCCCCAACCATTCTAATTTTCCATCCCAGCTATCAGGTTTGTCAGTGAAGGAGACTTCAAGATGACCCCCGCTACAGGCGTCATCTGGCAGTAAGCTCCTGAGAAGTCCCAAGCTATAGCTGCTCACCTGAGCCACTCCCGAATTCCTGGTACACAGAAACCATGAGAGATAATAAACGATTAGTGTTGTTTTAAGCCACTGAGTTTTGGGGTAAGTTGTTGAGCAACAAGAGGTAACTAATGCCAGGACTCCACATCATCTCTCCTAGAAGCCCCGGAAGACTCAGGACGGTCTCGGGGACAGCCCCAGTGCCTCTTGAGAATTGTTTCTATTACCTACAACCTATCATTTTCCTGAAACAGACATGGGAATGCAAGGAGCTGGAGATTTCTAATCTTGATAGTGATCTTGGACAAATCATTTCATTTCACTAGTTTAACTCCTGTTAGTAGAAAAGCCTTTCCCTATCTTTGTTCTTCTCAAGAGTATAAATTATACAATCTGACATTCTCAGGTTGGTGAAACATTTTGAACTCCTTGGAAGGCCCTATTTGATGTCAAGTCACAAAGCATCTTGCACATAAATGCCCTGTAAACCCCAGCACCCTCCCAGGAGGCAGCCATCAGAAAAGCCAGGTCCTTGTTCCCCTGCCCACACCCCTCTCCCTCCTGCCCTTAACCAGTCCCCTTGCTGGTCACTTCTCTGGGACCCATATTGTCTGTACAATGAATGGATTGGCCAGCATGCTCTCAATCCAGCTGTGGGACGCTGCAAACCTTAGAGGCTAGGGTGTGAAGAAGATAAAACAGAGGAAAAATAGGATTGCTGCCTTCAGAGAGTTTCTAACCTGGTGAAGAGGCAGGCCTAAGCTCTGCAAACACTAAACAACAACAGACAATTTGATATCAAATGGCCGGGTAGGAGAGGTGGTGGGGTGAGGTACATGTGCAGACAGGCACAGCCGCAGACTTTGCAGTCTCCAGGCAGGGAAGCAGAAGAGTCATTTTCTCAGGTGCTCTAGAAGGATGGTGCTGTTCATGGAACGTCTGTGTCTTTTTAAAATTCACATGTTGAGCCTATAATCCTCAGTGTGATGGCATCTGGAGGTGGGGTTTAGGAAGAGATTAGGTCATGAGGGCAGACACAAGAGAGTTGACCTCTCTCCCCACATGTGAGGACAGAATGAGCAGACAGCTGTCTGCAAACCAGGGACAAGAGTGAATGAGGGTCTGGGGGCAAGAAAGAGCCAAGGGAACAGGAGAATGGTGCAGACATGCACAGAGGAGGGGAGGCAGCCTGCCGAGCCACGAGCCCTGCATCTCAAGATGGCTGTCGCCTGGCTGTCTGCGCCCCTTCCTCCTGGCCCTGGCCAGCCCCACCGGGTTGCTTGGAAGCAGCCTCTCTTCAGAGAGCTGGCGGTTCACAGTTGGCAGGGAGCGCCCCGCTTTCTCTCAACAGCCGTCCATCTTCTTGTCTTCCCCTTTCCAACAGGGTGAATACATTTCTCTTCTGCTGTGTGTGCCAACATACCTTGAATTTGCTGGCAGCAGGCACTTTTCACGTGTTAGTTTTGGAACCCTTCAGGAGTTTGTCCTATTTCTCTTCCATCTGGGCTAGAAACATGCCAACCAGGATTTCTCTGGATTTTTTTCTTAACCCTGGGCTGTAACCCAAGGGAGTATGCATCTTGACCCCTCAGGTCTCAAGCTCCATCCCTGCCTCCTACATCCCTCCCCTCCCCAGCTCTCGCTGCAGCCGGCGGCCAGTCCTAGGTGGAGTCCCCCCTCATGACCCACTTGAACTTAATGCTAAGAGGCCGGGTGATTACAAATGGACATTTGAGCTTCCACTGGAAATTGGTAATATATATTCTTGGCAGCAATAAGAACAGGCTGTGAAAATTCTTTTCACATTGGACTTCTGTTAAGGAGTTGTGTTTTAGCATAGTCACAGGCAGCAGAAGTGGCTGGTGTTGGGTAATGGGAAAACTGGGCTAGAATTGGAGATATCTGAGGGTGGCAGGCAGAACCTATAGCCGTATGTCCAGAAAATATTAGTGCCTGCCACCTGGGAGGTACTCAATAATTATTTGCTCCATGGAAGGCTGGATAAAATATGGCGAAGAGCAATGCCTGGTAACCTGTATTAGACTGATTCATCAATGAGTGTCAGTCTTGGAGTCCCATCCAGTTTACCTCCTCAGTCTTCCTGGACCATGAGGGCCCCTCCTCTGTCCCCTTCTGGAACAGCTATAATTCCTGCCCTCCTCCACACCTCTCACCAGGCTACTGCCCCAGCTCCTCTCGGTCTGCTGGCCTTCAGTCCACTCCCCACACCACAGCTACAGTTTATCTTTCTAAAAACAAATCTGCTAAATGTGGCATTGGACCCTGGAACAGAGAAAGGACATCAGTAGAGAAAGTGGAAAAATCCAAAAAGTCTGAAGTCTAGTTAATAGTAAGTTGTTGTTAATCTCTTAGTGCTGCTGAATGTACATATTTGTGTAAGACGTTAACAACAGAGTAAACTGGGTGAAAGGTGTTGTCTTAGTCCATTTTGTGCTGCTGTAACAGCAGAGCTGAGACTGGGTAATTTATGAAGAATGGAAATTTATTCTCCCACATTCTGGAGGCTTGGAAGTTCAAGATCAAGGTACTGGCATCTGCTGTGGGCCACCTTACTGCAGCCTCACATGTAAGAAGGCAAAGGGCAAGAGAGGAACTTGTCCTCACATGGCAGAAGGACAGAAGAGGTTGGAACCACCGCCACATAGGGTTAGACCCTTTTTATGGGGGCATTAATCCATTCTTGATGGCAGAGCCCTCATGACATGAGCACCACCATCAGGCCCCACCTCCCCACACTGTTGCATTGGGGATTAAGTTTTCAACACATAGCAGGTATACTGTACTATGTTTGCAGTTTTTCTCAGAATCTAAGGTTACAACACAAAAAATGTTATTTTTTAATGCAAATTTATCATATCACTCTCCTGCTTAAAACTAGGGCAACCAACCATACTGGTTTGGGATTTCCTCACAGGTAGAACTTTCAGTGTTCAAACCAAGAAAGATCCTAGGTAAACGAAGACAATAGGTCATTCTAAACCCTCAAATAGCTCCTTATCAGGTAAAGATTGGGTCCTGATTTCTCAGGAAGGCCCAACAAGGCCTTCCATGGTCTGCACTTTGCCCATGCCTCCTGTGGCTGCAGAGCCCCTGTGATTCCCTGCACCCCACCTGCCACCCTAGGCTCCAGCAAACCTTCACCTTGAGCCTTCACTTATGCTGTTTCTTTGCCTGTAGAGACTCCTCTGCCCCCTCATCCCCCAGCCAAAAAACCAATATTCCTTTTTGAAAGGCACTCAGGGATTATCTTCTCTAAAAATCCTTTCTCTACCCCACTGAGTTGAGAACTATATCCACACAAAAACCTGCATACTGATGTTGATACCACAATTGCCAACACTTGGAAGCCACCATGATGTCCCTCGGTAGGTGAGAGGATAAATATAATGTGGTACATCCAGACGATGGAATATTATTCAGTGTTAAAAAAATAATAACCTATATATGCCCAGGAAAAGACAAAGAGGAACCTTAAATACATTCTACTAAGGGAAAGAAGCCAGTCTGGAAAGGCCATGTACTGTGTAAGTCCAACTAAATGACATTCTGGAAAAGGCAAAACTATGGAGACAGTAAAAAAATCAGTGGTTGTGAGGGTTTAGAGGGATTTGGAGGAGAGCAGAATAAATAATTAAGTAGAACACAGAGGATTTTTAGGGCATTGGAACTACTCTATGTGACACTAAAATGGTGGATGCATGTCACTATAAATTGTCCAAACCCCTGAGATGTACAACACTAACAGTGAACCCTCATGCCAAGCTATGGGCTCTGAGTGATAATGATGTGTCCATGCAGGTTCATTGATTGCAACAAATGTACTTCTGTGGTAGGGGACATTAAAGTGGAAGAGGCCATGTGTTGGGAAGGAAATATGTGGGAATTCTCTGTGCCTTCTGCTCAGTATTGCTGTGAACCTAAAATTACTGTAGAAAATCAAGTCTATTTAAGACAAACAAACACAAAAATAACATTTCCCAGGCAGTTGTGAAAATAGGACCCAGGAGCTCTGCCCTAAGACTGCTTTCCCCAAGAACTCTGCTGGTTTCTTTAAGAAAGTTAGGCCAGTTTCCAGGCCACTTCTTACTCAACACCTCCTCAGGATTGGGTACCATTGGGTACCACCTCTCCCTCCTGGCCAACTCTGAAGAGCAGTATGTGAGAGGGTCTTCCATGAGTTCATGCAGATCATCTTACTTGTGAAGTTCTGTTCTGGAAGACAGCAAGACAGCACAGACCACTTACCTCTCACAAGCAGCCCAGCTCTGTGGACAGAAAGTAAATGTAGAAAAAAAGCTCTGGCTTGCCCCAGAAATCCTCCTTCACTATTAATTTGCCTTTTCAAACTGTATCAATTTTCAAAGTGTGCATACCCTTTAACCTTCTCACCTAGCAGTTCCAATTCTAGAATTCTGCTCCATAGAAATATTCTGCATATGAATAAAGACGTGTGCACAAGAATATTCTGTTACAGTGAAACATTCGGAATAACCTACCTGTCCATCGATAAGGAAATGGTTACACAACATGAGTTACGTTCATGCAGTGGAAAACTGGGTGGGCAAAAAGGCAATGAGGTGGAACTATATATATTAACAGGAAGAGATTTTCAAGCTATAATCTAAGGCAAGGCTTGGCAAACTAAATCCCATACGTCAAATCCAGCCTGCTACCTGTTTTTATATAGTCCAAAGCTAAGAATGGTTTTTACATTTTTTAATGGTTGAAATAATATCAAGAAAAGAAAAATATTTCATGACAACATGCAAACTATATGAAATCCAAATTTCGGTGTCCATAAATAAAGTTGTACTGGAACACAGCCACACCCATTCATTCACGTATGGTCTATGACTGCTTTCACACTCAGAATGGCAGAGTTGATAAATGTGACGGAGACCACATGGTTCACAAAGCCAGAAATATTTACTTTCTGGCCCTTTGCAGAAAAAGTTTGCCAGTTTCTCTGCTCTCCACTCACTATAAGAGGATACAACTCAAAGTTGCCATCTGCAATCCAGAAGACAACTGTCAACATGCTAATATCTGATCTTGGACTTCCAGCCTCGAGAGCTGTGAGAAATAAATTTCTGTTGTTCATAAGCAAAACAAAAAGAGAGAGGGAGAAAGAAAAATATTGCCAACCCCTAATCTAAATGATGAGAGGCAGACCATATATATATATATATTCATGCTACTTCTTTCATAGAATACTCCTACAAAAATGATGCACATTATGTAACATATATTAATATTTTGGTATGTAAACTAATAGAATACGTGTAGAAGGCTACTCCCTAAACTGTTAACAATGGTTCTCTATGAAAGAGAAGCAGAATCATAGAGAGGATAGATTGAAGGAGATAACATATTTTATTATTTATACCTATCTGCCTTTAATGTTTAAGCTGAATATATGTGCATATATACATATACAGTTGATTCTTGTTATTTGTGGTAGTTACATTCTACAAAGTTGCTGCAAATACTAGAATAGCATATACTGAGCCATTCCTTCTAGGGGAAATACAAAGCTAGCTAGGCTCCCACCATGTTTTCCCGAAAATAAAACATCCTCCGAAAATAAGACCTACTTACAGGTTTTCTTCTGGGTGAAATATAAGGCATCACCCCGAAAATAAGGCCCTCTCAGGCTCTGTCTCAGAATGAAAATTAATTTACTGTAAACTGGTTGCTAGGGCCGCCCTGACTGGCATCTAGCAACCAGTGATGTTACCCGGAGTCCTGACGTCACTGCTGTGTGGAGGTGGAGTGGAGGTCAGAGTGAGCGGTGAGCACGGGGCGGGAGAGAGGAGGAGACTTTCGCAGATGCGTGTAGAAGAACGGAAGGATCAGAGCGGACGGGATGCAGCGAAGGTGGTGAGTGCTGGTCTGTCTCTGGTGACACTGCCTGATGCTCGCGGCCGCCCTCATGATGACTGAAAGTAGGATTCACAGTTTCTGGTTTGTGTTGACAGCTACCGTACTACCATACCGTATACAGGTAATAAATTTCCTTCATTTTCATTTAACAATAAATGTGTACCGTATTCTTCTTCATGGAAAAATAAGACATCCCCTGAAAATAAGACCTAGCACATCTTTGGGAGCCAAAATTAATATAAGACACTGTCTTATTTTCAGGGAAACAGGGTATGAATCTCTGGCCACAGCATTTTTGTCAACTGATCAATATGTAACTTTGCTTTGGTGTATTTCTGTTTAAAGACATCTTATTTTTCGCTGCAAGGCACATCACAACCTGCTTTGACTTAGGAATACTAGACAACTCTTTAGCACTATGTTTGGGGACCATTTTAAACAGTGAAATCACCAGTAAAAAACATAAAAATGTGAAAAATGTGACACCAAATAGACCACAGAAAGGGCACTTGTTTACAGTGTGAGAGCTGGAACAGAAAGTAGAGCTTCACCTTGTTTGTCCTTAGCTGGGAATTCACCCACTGGGTGACTCAAGCTTTTTGTCACTCTTATCTGCATCCAAGAAGTACTGTAAAAGCACCATATGTACTGATTTGGGGGTTACAAATAAATTTTAATGCATAGGCAAATTCACAAATACAGAATTGTCAAATAATGAGGCTCAACTGTGAGGCAACTCTTTGGGCAGCACACAGAAGGTCTCTAATCAATGTCTCTGATCAGCAGGCAAGGTAGACATCTTCACTTTTACATAAGTAAGCCAACTTTTCAGCAGGACCTCCAACAGGGCAGAGATGGCAGCAAAGAGAGAACAGCTTCAGCCTCCCCCACAGCAGTTTCCTATTGTTGAATGGTTGACTTCTTGGGTGTCTATGAACAGCTGCTTCCCCAGGACCCACAAAGTCACGTGGCTTTCAACCCAATCAGGCATGAGAACACTGCCAACACACACAAAGTCAGGCCAGCCAGAGGCAAACTGGTGAAAAGTTTCCCCTTCCTTACTCTGGCTTCCATTCTTTATTCCTTCATCCATCAGTACCATTCATTTATTCACACCACTCATTCACGCAGCCAATACACTCACTCTGTTCTTGTGTTTACTACATAAACCCTCATCCAGGGTAGGTTTCAGGGACGTGGTATTTTGTTCTGGTTTGTTCTTTGCTTCCTTGGCACCTCAGCCTTCTGAGGTCACGTTGTAGTAAGGACACTATTTGATCGGCATGTTAGGAATGTGTGCTAAATGGACGCATGTCCCCCAGCATTGGAGTGAGCAGCTTGAATGGGATCCTGCACACCTCACTCTCAGCTTCCCAGCCTCCTCCCAGGGCTGCCAACTCAGTGGGCCCACTGTTCGGGGGCCAGACTGTGTCTATGGGACAGAGCTCAGGGCAGTGTAGGGGAACAGGGGAGCCTTCCAGGTGGGGAAGGAGGGTTAGTTACATGCCAGGCAATGTTGTTCCTAGGTGGAAAGGCCACTTTAAACTCTTTTGCTAAAATGAAAAATGTAAATGCAGCATGCATCTACCTTACAACCATTTGTCTATATCATCTAAAGGGTTTTTAATATCTTATGCTTGTCTTCGCCCTGGCTTTTTAAGAGTCCTGCGGGCCACCTCCTGTGATGCGTACAGAACGGCTAAAAGGGACAGGGAAAATCATAATCTCTCCTCAGCCGCACGTTAGAACCGCGTGCAAGGCAATAAAATAGGAAGAAGAGACACGCCTGGGCCCACATTAAATTAACCACAGCCCGATCTGAAGATACTGCAGGAATCCTGGGACCCGCAAGGTAAGGACGAGGCCCAGTCCTCGGAGCGCTGAGCCGCCCGCCCGCCCCAGCTGCGGCGCGCGCGAGGCGCTGTTGCCACCTTGTGGCCGGCAGCGGCACCAGCCTTGCGCTGGGGCGGCTTCCCAGGCCCTACTCAGCGTGCCCCAGGGGCCTGCGGCGCTTCTGAAAACGCAATCCTTCCCTAGGATTGTGTGGCTGCAGTGGAGTCTTCTCTGGGCCTCGGTCCCTCTGTAAAAGTTCAGGCTTGTCCTGGCCTCACCTCCCTCCGATCCCTTCCAGACCTTCCATGCTTTTTATGTGGCCGCTGCTTTGCGCCAGGACCGTGGGGGGCGGGGGGCGGCGGCCTCCGGGAGCCCTGCAGAGGCTGCTGCGCCCTGAGCCGGCCTGGGAGGTGAGACCCTCTGCGGCGCTGCCCCTGAGAACTGCCCAGGAGGTCTGTCTTAGTGAGTAAAGGGGCCTGAGGAGGAAAATGAGTGTTTTCTACCTGCCCTCCATGCACAAAGATGGAATATGGTCTCTCCACGTGTGGTGGCCAGAGGGACTAAGCAGACAAAGCCTGGGACAGGGCAGGGAGAGAGCATGAATATCTGGACAGGCACGCTGTCATTCTCCACGCGTCGCTCTCCATACGAGGGGCAGACTTCAGACAAGACCTGGAGGAGCAGGGAGTGGGCAGAGGTGCACCGGAGCTGCTGGCACCCATGAGAACTGGAGTGCTCGTTTCTTCATGAAAAGTGGGGCCAGGCCTGGGCAAATGATCAGTTCTGCTTCCCAAGCCTGCCCTGGGGGTTGGAATCCGTGGCCTCCGTGGCCATGATTTCAGGCCAAGTGAGACTTGGATGGCCTGTGACCATACCAGTAGAGTGCCCTGCTGTAGGACACGGAGACCCTCCGTGTCTCCTGGGCACCCCAGTAGACCCCACTCCTGGAATACCCTTCTTCACCCACCCCTCTTGCACCAACTTGGGCCACCTGAGGCCTGGTGGGCCGGCTGCAGGGCCATCCCTGCCCTTTCTATCTCAGTCTCACCGCTCCTGGCCAGCTACCTCAGAGTTCCTGGTGAGACCTGGGACACAGGGTCTAGTGGGCTCCTGCTTGTGCACCCAGCATCCCTTTTGGAACTAGGAGGCCCAGTACCCAATGTGTTCACACTTTCCAGAGAGAATGCTGCTGAGACCAACCTGAGTTGGGGTGAGAGGGGGAGAAAGGGAGAGAGTGCCACAGGGCTGGAGCTATCACTATTCCTTGGTGGAGGAGAGCAGGCCCTACTCTGAGTAGGCTGGCAGGTCTCCAGTAGCAATGAAATTAAGACATGACACTTCTATGGCCCTTGCAAAGGATGGTAATTCAGTAGTATTATGTCCATTTTACAGGAGAGAAAACTGAGGTATAAGGTATTTATAGACTTACATTTCATAATTTATTATATGTATATAGTATTTACATCTACTTTGCATTTTTGCCCTTCTATCATCTTCCATGATCCCAGCAGCTCTTTGCAGCGGTGGAAAGCCCAGACTGACAGTTCCTCAGCCCACGACAGAGCTCTACTAGGACAGGGCTCCTTTTTCCTGACTGGAAAACTGTTGACTGCTTAACTGCTTTCATATCTAACCCTGCCTCTCCCCTTCCTAGCAGAATCAAGAGGTCTGACCCTTCTATGTAATATCTTGCCTTGGGGAATTCCAATCCCAGCAGTTAAGGCAGCTCATACCTCCCTGCTAGTATTGGGTTCAGAACACAGGGCAGGCCCATCAGCCTGGATGTTACCTAGTGGCTGTTATCAGTCCAGGTAATTTCTTGCACTGATCCACTTAGACTGAAAGGAAAAAGTTTCCTCTTTTTCTTCCAGACCAAAGAAGCAACTGCTGAAATTGCTGCCTGCAGTCATCCTGCAGCCAGGAAGGAAGTCAGCCTAAGGACAAAGAATTAGAAGACAGCAGAGCAGACAAGATCACAGGAAAACAGAGTTCACACCCTGATCATACCCTACCTGAAGCCCTGGCTCCTGGCTACTTATAAGATGATATAGTATATTCTTTACTGTTTTAGTCAGTCTGTGTGGACTTTTCTTTTCCTTGTATCAATTATCCTAATGGGAACATTCGAATGGATGGACACTCTTCCTCACTTCTGCTGTAAGATTTCTCCTTGCCTTCCTCCAGCCCCTGTCAGAACCAAGGCAGTACACATTGAAAGGGCCAGGGCCTACTACATGCATCCTCTGGACACCACAAATGTCTCTTGTGGTATCTTAAGATTTCAAAATCTATGCAGGGAGCTGTGGCCCAGCTCAGTCCTGCTTCCCATTAGGATAAACACACCCCTCAGTGCAGAGACCCATGTACAGCTCCAGAAATAGCTTGCTCACCAGAGAAAATGCACTTTATTTGACAGGCTTCCCACAGCCATATCATTATCATATAATCTCTTTTATCCACCCCTTTTCCCTGCCTGGAACTCAAATTGCATCTTTAAAATGTCTAAATAGCAGTTTGGTGATCTCCAGTGATGCTATGCTTGATTCTGAACTGGGAAAATCAACATCAAAAGCCCAACCTCAGAGAAGTTTGGTGAAGGATGAGAATGATTTACATCCAATTATTTTTCTGTGAAGAAAGATGGGCTGAAAATAATTGACAGTAGACTAACTTTCAATGTCCAAAGATCCACTTTTCAGCTTCCGAATCAGCATCAAACCCTCGAACTTTGCCTGAGCATCTACTATGTGTGACATTCTGCCGTTAACAATTCTTACTTTTTGCAGGTCTAGCACAGCCAGGAAGGGGTATGGATGCCCTGGGAGCTCCAGGAGAAATTAGGCAGGATGCGAGGAGGCAACCCCAGGAAAGAACAGATGAAGGTATCTAAAAATGCTGACCCGTAAGGGATAGCATCAGAGCTACTCCTTTGCAGGGAGTGGGGGTTGCTGCTCAGGGTGGCCAAAGACCATTTTGTGTCTGAGCGGAACAAGGCACACTCTCTGGAGGCAGTGAGAGGTCTACACACAGGGATGCTGAGGGCCGAAGACTGCTAGGCTCGCTGTCTGGGAGAAGGCTGAGCTCTGCTTATCTAGGGCTGGATCTGAGCAAAACTGCATTTTTGCCTTTCCATCATCTTCCGTGATCCCAATAGCTCTTTGAGGTGGAAAGACCAGACTGACAGTTCCTCAGCCCGTGGAAGCAGGTAGGGTTTGTCTCCTATGCTCGGTCCACCACCTCCTGTCTCAGTACCCTGCTGGGGTGGAACTTTCACTCTTCCTTTTCCCCTTATTGAAAACCTGCTCTAGATCCTTCCCGGGCCTGAGCAACAGGCTCCAAGTCCAAGTGCCCAGGAGAGGATCTGAGAGGCAGCGTGGGAGTAAGGGAGAGAGGCGCTGTCCACAAGGAAACAAACCCTTTCTTTTGTCAAGTCTATTTCTAGCAGCAGACTAAAGGAGGGTTTGGCAGGAGGGGAGAACACAGGCCCTCTAATCCCTTGAGCTTCTGCCAGGCTGGACCTCTGCTGGCACGGTCTCCTTGCAGCCTCCCAAGGAATGCGCATGAAGGAGACCACTGGCCTCAGTATAGAGGCAAGAGAACCAAGATTGCAGGAGGTCAGCGGGATTCCAGTCTGGGTCTTTCTGTCTCTTGTGGCCTGGCTTACTCCACCACCTGCCTGGTTGCCTGCTCAGGTGAGGTGGGCTCTGACCTTTCGCAGGGCTTTGAATTCCATATTGCCTCTTAAACCACTCTAGGGAAGCAAGTAACAGCATGAATCTCACAAGAGGCAGGATTGAGCAGGAGTGGGTAGTTGCTAGCCTAAAAAACAAACTTTCCTCCTGTTGCAAGTTGCTCCTGATCAGTGCTGGGCAGCACTGGTCATCTCAGGAAGGAGATTAATATGGAACTTTCTGGAAAACCACCAAATCCTTGAGTTCATAGCGAGTTTTGGAGCACCCCAAACCTCCACACTTCATCTCTGTCATTGTTTCTCTTCTAGGGTGGCAACTATGATTTCCTGGGTCTTCTCTCAGACCCACTGCTTTTCTCTCACCTCAGAGGTCCCCTCGTCTACCCCTTCCCAGGACCCTCACCCTCCTGAGACAGATACACACATACACACATGCAGACAGCAATATGTTTCTTTCAAAATCAAAATATATGTCCTTATATAATCATATTTTCTTCTAGATTTCTGAAATATTAAAAAATAGTCATTATCCCTACACTTTTGGTTAAGGAAAATTTCAATCATCAAAATGAAGTAACAGAGAAGCAGAGCAGATCTGTTTCTAATGAGGAAGGTTTGGGGGAAGGCAGCTTTTCTCAGGCGCGTGTGTATGTTCTGGGCGGTTTACATTGGTGTGCCCTCACGCAGCCCTGTGTGTCTGAGCGTGTGTGCTGAGGGCTCCAGAAGCACCAAAACCCCTTGTCCAGTCACAATCTGGCAGCGGAAAAATCTGCATTTAATTCCAAATGTTGTAAAAAAAAATAATAATAATCACACAGAAAACCAAGCTAGCAATGAAACTATTTGTCCTTGACTTAGTGCTTGAGTGGGGGCATCTTTCCACCGAAATGCTTATATAGCTGTAAACTATAAGTCAAAATTTCTTGAAGAACATGTCTTCTCTTGTTAGGATGACTTTCCTTCCTAAGGGTGTTCCCAGCCTTTTCCAGGAAAAGGAGATGGCGGGAGGGTGCGGAGGTGGGGGATTTATAGGGTGAAGGCGGGACCGGAGGCCTTCTTAGGATATCTTTGTTTTCAATTATCCATGTCTTGAACAGTGAAATCAGTCTCTCTTTCGAGTTTTAAACTCAGATAAAATGCTCTGCATTGCAGCCTTCTCTACCACCCAGACGCAGCCTTTCCCTATTTGAAGATTGTTTATTGCTTCTCAACCACCTTTCATGCTGCTAAACGATTTACCATGCTTGGTGAAGAAAACAGCCCGGCGGGATTTTATCTTATTTCCGGAGTGCTGTGCTCTGTCCTTGCACCTCTTCCCAGGGAGCACTTTAGGCCGAACCACCAGCATCTCTCTGCCCTCCCAGGGCAGCTGGTGTCCTTGGCTTCTCTGGATAAAGGCCCAGAGTCCCCTGTTACAGCGCTGTCCCCAGGCCTACGTGACTGCACTTTCAAAAGAGGGAAAAAATAAACTGCTTTTAGAAGCTTGCTCAGTGTGAGCCACCTTCTTTCCAACTCCCCACCTTTCAGGGTATCCAGTAGGTGGTCACCCTTGTGACTTTAAAACACAGATTTAGCCTAAGTGGGCGGATGCCACCCTCTCCTGGCTCCCCACCCAGGTCCAAAACAAATTCACATCTCCTCATTTCTGTCCTATTAATCAGTCCCAGGGAAAAACAAGCCAGCCAACTCTGGCCAGTTGAATGGAGCCACAGAATACATGTTTTCAGATATTTTAAAATTAATTTTAGTTCCTGCTCATATTTTTAATTTTGCTTCCATTACCAGAATGCAACTATGTTGTACCTCTTGTTAAGGAAAACCATAAATTCTATAGTTAGAATGTTTCTTTCTCTCTCTCTCAGAAACTGAAGGCTCTATTTGCAGATTTCACTGCCCTACCTCCTAGGCTGTGATCCTGGGGAGGGGGTGGCCCCAGGTCCCGTCCTCCCTCAGGTTCTAATTTGCAGCTCCACCCCACCCCATCAGTGGGGTTTTAACTCTCATTTCCTGCCCCACTTCTGGCCCAGCTTGGCAGTGCCTGTGGGCTCTGAGGGATGAGCCACCTGCTCTCCTGCCACCACTTTCCCTGGCCCTGGGGGTTACAGCCAGGGTCAGCCTGCTCCCCAGCTGGGCCACTCCCTGCACTCCTCTCTTTCCTCTTCCTCTTTCCAGGCCTACCCCTCTGATCTACCTCCTCCTTCTGCTTTAGAGCCTTTTTAAAAAACAAGTATCCTTAAATAGCAGGTCAAAACTGTCTAAAAGAATAAGTAGAGTATAATCATAGCACTCACTAGAGCTTACAAGTGCCAGGTGCAGTCCTAAGCACTTTGCATAGATTATAATTCATTTAATACTCACAGCCACCTTGCAAGGTAGATACTGTTCTTGCCCTATTGTACAGTGACTAAGGCACAGACAGACCAAAACTTGCCCTGGACAGTGGGAGCACCAGGGATGGGAAAATAGGCAGCTCCTAACAGTCACAGTATTCTACCTTTGTGAGGAGAAATTCTAATAGGAGAAAAGTAGATTTTATCATTTTTAACTAGTTCAGTAGGATTTTACTTATCAAAAAGCCAATTATTTGATAATCTTAACTATTCAGACTTCAATCAAGAACCAGAAATGTAAGTAAAAGGAGCCTTCAAGAGACTAAATTAGGTGTCAAAAAATTCAAACCCAAAGGCTCCTGAGGAAACCCTTTCAGGCCTGCCTTCCCACAGGATTCTGAGACCGATTATCTCTTATTCAACGTACAGTTCTGACACATTGGGTGGGTAGATTCCTAGCCCCAAGCCTATTAGAAACAACAAGCTAAAAAGAAGTTAACATCAGTCTCAACGGGACATGTGAGTTAATCCGTGGGACCATACTCAACCACATTTACAGCTGATGGTGATGATGTTGACAACGAATTCAAAATTATCAGAGGGAAATGCTTATTTTATAATTATACCTAATAATAAGCAGGATGCAAAATTATGTCTACGGTATGACTTCAACAATACTCAAGAACTAAGTCATGGAAAAAGCCCAGGTGCCCATTGATCCACGAATGGATCAATAAATTGTGGTATATGTACACCATGGAATATTACGCAGCTTTAAAGAAAGATGGAGACTTTACCTCTTTCATGTTTACGTGGATGGAGCTGGAACATATTCTTCTTAGTAAAGTATCTCGAGAATGGAAGAAAAGGTTTCCAATGTATTCAGCCCTACTATGAAACTAAATTATGGCTTTCATAGGAAAGCTATAACCCAGTTACAACCTAAGAATATGGGGAAGGGGGAGAGGGAGGGGAGGGAGGGGGGAGGTTGGGCAGAGGGAGGGTGATTGGTGGGATGACACCTGCGGTGCATCTTACAAGGGTACATGTGAAACTTAGTGAATGCAGAATATGATTGTCTTAACACAATAATTAAGAAAATGCCAGGAATGTTATGTTAACCAGTGTGATGAAAATGTGTCGAACTGTTTATAAAACCAGTGGATGGTGTCCCATGATTGCATTAATGTACACAGATATGATCTAATACTAATAAAAAAAGAAAGAAATATGAAAAATGAGAAAGTGAAAAGATACCAAAGTGCAGTTTTCTCAAGATGCCATGGTGATATTATTTTCTTTTTCTGTTTTTTCTCCAAATTTTCTGTATTGAGCATTTTATAGTGAAAAGTTCCCACTACATTTTTAAAAAGAGAAAAAAGGAAAAGAGGAAGAGAGAAAGAAAAAGGAGGAAGGGCGGGAGAAGGGGCACCCAAGTCAGGTGCAGGCCAGCCACAAAACTGGTAAGGAGAGAGGGGAGGGGAAACTGTTTAACCCCCACCCAAGAATCAAAATCAGCACCCTCTGAATATATCACCGTATAATCAACCGACAATTACAATAATAATTACCATTAATTAAGCATTTACCTCTTTTCAGGCCAGCCCTTTAACTACAGAGTCGCAGGGGCCCTGTGAGGGAGGTAGGGAGGTAGGCTTTTCCACAATTTATGAAAACCTGAGGCATGACAATTGAGGTAGGGATAAAAGTTTGACTGTGTTTGTGATACCCAGCTAAGAAGGCAGAGAAGAAACAAAAAGTGAATCTACTCCCACCTAAAATAGTTAAGATGAAAGAAAACATTTTGTTCTTTAAATAAGTACATTTCAGGTATGGGGAAAAACTAATAAAGGAGGAAACTAACTCAACATTACTTAACACAGCTCAGGGTGATCCCAGAAGTGTTGGGAAGGCCTTAGCCTCTCCCTGCTGGCTGGACAGCCCCTACCTCCTGACACCTTGAAGAGGCACATTCCCTTCTGAACCCCAAAGCCCCGACAGCCTGGATTTGCCCTAATATCGGCCTCTTTTGTGCACAAAGTCTAGGGGGGGAAAGGAGGAAGATAGAGAAGATTCTATGACTCCTGGGCCCACAACTCAACTACATGACCCTAGTTGCGAGGGAGCCTCTGGTGGTATAGCCCAGGCCTCTGCTGAAATATGAATGGTTGAACAATGTATTGTGTTATGGAAGTAGTATTGGTTAGGAAGACCATATTTGAGGAAAACAACATGAAATACATATATCTGGCATCTTATCATTTTAGGCAGCATTTTAGGAATATACCACCTGGTTACATCAGGTGAAAGCCGACACCAGCAGATTGACCTTTGTGTCCTTGTGTCCGCTGCCAGAATGGGTGCTTCGGCAATGCCAATGTACACTTCATGTTTCATTTTCCAACTCAAGTGTCCTCCCTTCCACCCAACACCCCCATAATGAAAACATTTTTCTCCTCTGAACTGGCACAGAAGTACAGAATGTGTCTCCCGTAACATTGGGTCCTTTTTACTTCTCATTACGGTAGCTGATGTCTGTGAGCAGTCTGGGGAAAGGCCTCCTGTCTCATCTTTCCCTGACTCCCTGGCCCCTCACGAAGCATTCAGCCTGTGAAAGTCACGCAATAAATGTTCACTGAATGAACTGAAATGAATTTCTCAGGTTGCTGTCTCTCAAGTCGGTGACCTTAACCTCCATGCATGGGCTGAGAGGAGTCATAAACTCTCCACAATGATATACATATTTGCGAGGACAGTACGTGCACATGTGCTGTTTGGGGAAAAGTCCACAGCTTTCAGCAGATTTTTCAGAAAGATCCAGTTCCCAAAAAAGGTTAAGAACTACAGCTCCAGGGTTGTTGTGGGGACAGTCCAGCAGAAGCAGTCTCTATGAGAGAGCTTCAGACTTCCAGGGATGTCTGGTGCTGAGATCCTGGGAGCTGGGAGGTAGACTGTGCTTCTATTCTGGACCTGTCTGTCTGGCTCATTCACCAATCACAGTGTCAGTAACTGCCACCATTTTTCAAGGACCTATAGGGTATGCTCCAGTATTTTCTGTATTGAAAATGAAAAATCAAGCCTCAAAGAGGACGAGGTCATTGAGGTCACAGAGCCAGTAAGTACAAGGCTGGGATCTGAACCCAGGCTTTCCTTTGGAGCCCTCACAGTGCCTCTGAGGTGGCTCATCAAAGGCATGAAAATAAGACTCTAAGTAGCATTCCTGGCATGACAGGGGGACTACAGTGAGGAACCCCTAGAGAACCACCTATACAAAGTTTGTATGTGTGTGTGTGCGTGTGTGTAAAGAGACGGATGGATGGATGACTGGATAGAAGAGGAGAAAAAGGGACCCTTATCTTTAGCTTCTTCTAGATGTCTATTATCTAATTCATAGACATGGCATAGACTGAATCCCATCAATAGACCCTGATTTGGAGAACAAAAAATTCAAATCGAAGGCTATGCTCTCTGTTATGGGTTAAATTATGTACCCACCACCACCACTAAATTAGCCTGTTGAAGCCTAATCCCCAGTACCTCCAGGATTTGACCTTATTCAAAATCGGGTCATTTAGATGTGATTAGTTAAGATTAGTCCACGTTAGAGCCCTTAATCCATTATGGCTAATGTCCTTATAAAAGAAAGGGGAAATTTGGACACAGCCAGGCACACAGGGAAAACATCACGTGAAGGCAGAAATTTGAAAGCCAAGGAACACCTGGTGTCAGCAAACCACCAGAAGCCAGGATGGAGGCATGGAGCGGGTTCCTCCCATAACCCTCAGGAGGGCCAGCTCTGCCCACACCTTGGTCTTGGCTGTCTGGCCTCTAGAACTATGAGACAATAAACTTCTTTTGTTGAAGCCTCCCAGCTTGTGGTACTTTGCTATGGCAGCCCAGGCAAAAGGATATACTCTTTCTCCAAAAGAAGTGTGAAGGTGCGTGTGATCTGAACTTTGTTCTACCCCATGTGCCAAATTCTAACCTTTACCTCCTTTAGCCCCTGCAAATCAGAGACAGACAAGGCAGGCAGAACTTGCATGGTGCAGCGAGGGAAAGCTATTGCGAATTGATTGAATTTTGCCCAGCACATGACTTGATTTTTATCGGACATTTCTTAAATTTTGTAAACTGCTTCTTAATTCAAACTACCATTCTCCAGAGGTTTGTGTTGCTTATGTAGTTGTTTACTTCCAAAGAATAATTAGCCAAATCAGAAGCTAAGGTAATGGAAATCTGGGTAGAGCACGGCTTTTCCACTTTCTAGCTATACTATAGAGCAACCCTCAGGCCTTAGCTGCGAACACAAATACTAGACCCTGGGCAAGTCATACTGAGGGAAAAGGTCTTTAAAGAGGCCTGAGGATAGCTCCTGCCCACAAGGGGTCTGCAGTCCAGCACAGGAGGCAAGACTGAAGGGCATGGTACAAGGTCTGAATAATGACAATGGATAATAATGTAAGAGAAGTCACAGAAACTGCCAAATGAGAGACACATGCCCAAACAACCTGGGCAATGAGTTCATGAAGGGCAGCAAGAAGTTTGGGGAAGTCAAGAAGATGAAAACAGATGAATTAAAACATGCAGTGGACTGAAATTTCTTTACCCAAGTCAAGAGGAACTTGAAACTCAAGTTCTCAGATCACATCTAAATTTAGAGCTGGAGTGGGTTTGAAACCTGGCCAAATTGCCCATCTTTTGGATTCAAATCTCTTAATTTACTTGAAGCCACAAACATAGCTTTTCTAAACAGAGGAACCAAAAGCAAGGAAATCAAATGGGTTGGGTCCCTTAATTGTTGTTAATGTCCCTGAGCACTGAAGGAGCAAATCCTTCCCTTGTTGTAGGAGTAAGATGGAGCCTTTTGTGCTTCAGGTGGGGTTTCCATTCTGTTTTCACTGATATTCAAGAGCAAGTGCCTGGCTGGGGGTTACTGAGCGCTTCCTGTGAGCCAGGCACCCCGGATGAGTTCATGACAGGTACTGTGGGGCCTGCACCACCCCAGGCCTGTGGGACTTAGCCCGGGGACGAAATCACATACAGGTGCAAAGTAACACACCTGCGCCTGCAGGATGGAGTTGCTAACTGGGTCAACACGGATCCAGAGACAGAAGGTACCAAAGGCAACAATTTCCACACATGGTCTTCACTCACAACTGTCATAATTTACCCACAGAATGATTAAATCTTGAGCAGTGAACAGTGAAATCTGGCAATTGAAGACATGCTCTCCTAAGGGCTCAGCTACCTCTGATGTTATACTTCTCAGCCCTGTTAACTTGACCTCGAAGAACCCACTAACCAGCTGACTAAATGGAAGTGCTAGCATGGAAGGGGAGAGTTGTGACTCCAGCACTTCCCAGAGAGAGATTTCCAAGGGTGACTGTGCATATGTATGTGATATGATCGATCATCCGCTAGGCCCTCCCTGAGCTTCAAAGACTGGTTTGGATATCAGTGGGTCCTTCCTCTCCTTCTTAGCCATCCATTGAGAACACATCAAGCCTTCTGAGAAGCTTGAAAATCAAATATGATGGGGTCGAATGGATTAAGAGCTTGGAGATGGCCGAAGTTAGGAGAAACCAGTATGTTGCAGGCTGCTTCCTAGGGAAGCCCACAAATTCAAGTTCACATCTTTATTTTGTCATCACACTTCTCTTATTTTGGGCACATGGGCCCTAGGAGTCAGTTCAGCACAGGCAGAACAAAAGGGAATGCCGATGTGCCTTTTATATGGCAGGGTAGCTGGTATAGCCACTTTCTTAACAGGGTGTGGTCTGCTCTGGAAGTCAAATCCTTAAGTGAACAGAAAGTTAAGAAAAGTAACTCTATTCTTTGGATCCTGATTTCTTCACCTGTAAAATAAAGGGATTGTATTCTATGACTTCCAGAGTCTTTTCTAGTCCCTTTTTAAAGATTATAAGCAACAAAAATTCCTCATAGTTCTGGTGTCTAGGAAGTCCAAATTCAAGGTGCTGGCAGATTTAGTGTTTGGTGAAAGCCCACTTTCTCATGAGGGGCACCTTCTCACTGCATTCTCAGGAGGTGGAAGGGCCCACAATTCTATTCTAAGAAAGCTAATGCCTTTCTCTAAAACACGCTTATAGAGAAAACTTGGGTGTTTGTGGGTGCTATGAACTGACAGCATCTCAAATGTTTTCTGTAAGGACAGAAATACCTACAAAATAAAGTAACAGCTTGAGGAAATGGGCCAACTTTGGCACTATCAGGAAAGAGTTCCATTTCCCTCACTGCTATTGTCTTCAATCACAATCTCTCAGATATGACTTCTCCAATCCTGGATGACAGCTTTTCTTGTCCCCTTTAGAAAATATAATGTCTCATTTTCAATTTTTGAAAGTCCTGTACAATCTAAACAAAAAAATAAATTCTCTTTAGTTCAAACTTCCATCATCCCTTCCCTCTGCTCTGAATCCTTGGCAGAAACTCAAAGACAACTGGGACAGCCTAATCTAGCCCTCCCTTATATTTACAAAGCACAATTGGGTCAGTGTTGTGTCTTGTCACCTTTCACTAAGTTATGCATGGTAATATACAACCCCACATCTCAGTGGCTTAAACAATGAGGTTTACTTCTCGCTCACATTTCATGTATCCACAGGTATGGCTCTGTTCCAGATAGCTTTATTCCAGGAACCAGGATGCCCACCCCATGAGCATGGGACCTACAACTTGCTTCTAACCTGTAGAATATGATGAACACAGCAGATCATTGTGATTACATGTACATTATTCTGTGATTACATTACCTAAGACTGTAACACCTGTCTTGCTAGAGTCTCTCACTCCCTAGCTGGCTTTGAAGAGGCAAGCTGCTATGTTGTGGGCTACTTGTATTGGAAGGCCCATGTGGTAGGGCACTGAAGGTTCCCTGAGGACAGACTCCAATGACAGCCAGCAAGAAACTGAAGCTCTCACTCCTACAGCTTCAGGGAACTGAATTCTGCTAATGATAGTGATCCTTCCCCAAATGAGCCTCAGATGAGACTGAGCCCCAGCCAACATCTTGATTGCAGCCTCAGGAGATCTTGCAGAAGACCCGGCAAAGCCATACCCAGACTCCCAGCCCATAGCAACTGAGATCATAAGTGTGTTTTATAACCCATTATGTGGGGATTTGTTGTGAATTAATAGAAAACTAATATGGGCATGATAGGTCTACAAGATCCTTCCCACATGATGGTAAAGGAGATATTATCCACAGTGAACACCAGAAGATTTGGTTCATGGGGCAGAATGACTTTCCCAAAGCCACACAACTATTCAGTATCAAAGCTATCTTTAAAATTCCCCCTTTCTGCCTCCTTCCTCAATATTTATAAACACTGGAAGTGGCTCCAGCTTGGGGGTAGTGTAAATCCATTTCTCTGCTAAGGGTTCTGGGGCTTTCTGACCAAAGACTGGCCATCCACCAAGAACCTTACTTAGTTGTAGTGTTTAGCCCACCCTGCCCTCAAAACAGAAGACTCCACCTCCGCTATCCCTGGCCTAAAGCCTCCCCTCCTCAGGCCCAGGAAAATTAGAAACTACCAATTATTCATTCCTCAAAGTGCTGATTAATTGCCTAATAGGGCCTAACAGCCAGGGGCTAAGCAGCTTTGTTCTATTGCATGCTGCTAAATTACCCCAACAGGTAAACTATATATCAATCAGGTTGACCCAATAACTTCATTCAAACCTCCCTTATAAAAAAAATATGAGATGGTTTTGGTATCTGAAGGGCATATGGAAGCAGCCTGCAAAGAGAAATGGCACATGACACAGGGAAATGGCACAAGACACATAGAAGAAAAACGCTAGGGTTCTCAGAACCTCTGTCCTTTTCTGAACAGCAACCATCTATGGGGGAAGAGGTGAGCTTAGACCACCCGCTAGAAGTAGGGGCTCCCAGCTTTCAAGTATGAGAAGTTTTAATGCAGAAGTTGTTGATGGTAGTTGTGTTTTTAATATCTGTGGTAGAGAAAATTCCTGAAGATGAAAAACAACTAGAAAGTCTGTAACATTTGTCTGTTGATCAGTGTTTGTTTCCTTACAGCAGGATCCACCTCTGTCATGGGTATAATCACAATATCAGTATTTCTCTAGTCTCAACTTGCTTACACCAGAGTCATTCAGCGAACCTACTACTTTGCAGGTTTTGTCAGTTTGAAGTTTGGTTGAAACAATGAAAGTTTTTACTTTAAATCTGGTCTTATGTCCAGCTTGTTTCAGAATTTAAATTTTGGTGCTATGGAATTAAAAAACAGACCATCACTTTACTTTTCTGGCTGCCCAGAAGAAATTCAGAAACACCAAGAATTAACACCCCAAATGGTACAGAACAGATGAAGTATCTTGTCCCAGATAAAAGAGGAAAGCCATAATTTTTATTTCCAAATGCCAGGAAAAAAAGTTTCTATAAGAAACAAATGAAGTACTCACGATGAAAAAACAAAAACACAAACACACATCAAATCTAGTATTCACGCCTGTCAGTTGGGAAGCAGTAGAGTGTAATAGTTAGAAAGTCAGATTGGGAGACAGACCATAGTTGGAATCCCAGCTCTGCTGTTTATTAGCTGTCTGACTTGGCAGGTCTCTTAGATTCTCTGAGCTCCATTTCTATCAAATAGAGATGTACTTGTTTTCTATCACTGAATAACAAATGACCACAAACAGTAGCCTGAAATCCATTTATTATCTCATATCTCACACTTTCTACAGGACAGAACCCAGGCAGAGTGCTCTGCTCCAGGATTCACAAGGTTAAAGCCTAGGTGTCAGCCAGCAGGAAGAACCTGCTTCCAAGCTCCATTCAGGTTTGGCAGAATTCAGCTCCCTACTGCTGCATGATTGAGGAGCCCATTTTCTTGCTGGGTGCTGGATGGGACTGTTCTCAGCTTTTAGAATCTGCCCTCAGCTCTTGCCATGTGGTTCCCTCCATAGACAGTTCACAATACAGCTGCTTACTTCTTTAAGCCAACAGCAGAATCTCCAAGCCTGTAATCATGGGATGACTATCTTATTGCCTTTGCCTTTCTTACCACATTACCTAATCACTGGAGTGACATTCCATCATATTCATAGGTCCTGCTTTTACATTCAAGAGGAGGGCATGGATCATGTGGGGGCAGAACTGTTAGGGTCATCTGACAATTCTGCTTCCCAGAGGCAATACTATTGTCTAAACGTTAGGGTTGTTGTGGGATGAAATCAGACATTATATATAAAGTTCTCAGCACAGTGTGTGGCCCTCAGAATGCCCCTCTGTGTGGGGTAGTCATAGTCCCCACTATCAATATGTGTGCTGGGAAAAATTATGCTCCTCCAAAGATGTCCATGGGACCTGTGAGTATGTTTTGCCATATGGCAAAAGGGAATGAAGGTTGTGGATGGAATCAAAGTTGCTAATCAATGACCTTAAAATAGTGAGATTGTCCTGGATTACTCTTTGTAGTCATCACAAGGGTCCTTCAAGTTGGAAGAAGGAGATAGAAGAGTGAGAACCAGAGAGATGGCAGCATGTAAAGACTTGGCCAGATATTGCTGATTTTGAAGATAGAAGACAATGAGCCAAGAAATGTGAATGGCCTCTAGAAGCTGGACGGGACAAGGAATAGATTTTCCCTAGAGCCTCTAGGGAAAAGAACACAACTCTGCTGTCATCTTAATTTTCATCCAGTGAGATCCATTTCAGACTTCTGACTCCTAGAATTGTAATGCAATAAATGTGTTGTTTTAAGCCCCTACCTTTGTTAGTTATTTCGTATAGCATCTATAGAAAACAAATACAATGTGTTATATACAGTATTTGGTTGAGGCTAAAGAAAAGGTTAAAATGACAACATTTGGGACTGACCTGACAGTGATTCACTGAACTTTTTAAAAAGCTGGTTGAGAACCTTTGACAATCTAAAATGGAGTAAGTGACCACCTCCTCTGTCCAGTTGACTTGGCCTAAGTGCAGATGCTGTGAGGCCCTTGAGGTTGAAAATGAGCAGATGGAGAATAAATGTCACCGAAGGTGGCATTCATACAGGGGCAATGGAGAGACTGGAGCTGAGAAGACAGAGGTGATGTGGGCATATGGATGGGGGCTTGTGATGCTTGTGGGAAATCTTCAACGAACTTTCTTGAGAAGAAAACTTAGAACCCAAGCTCATCTCAGTATGAGTAATTGCTTTCTGGATTGTGCCAGTTAGGAACAAGTTCAACAGAGACCAGAGATAACAGTGGCTTAAATGAAAAAGAAGTGCCTTTCTGTCATGGCAATAGGTTTCTGGACGGGAGAATTCCAGAGCTGGTTTGATGGCTCTGTAATGTCATGGATCCAGGCTCTTTCTCCCTAGATGCACTGCCTCCCTGAAGCTGATGCCATGACCCACCTGGTCCCAGATGAAGCAACATCTCTTCCACATTCTAGGCTGCAGAGAAGGGGAAGAGCACAGCCTTGCAGTTCCCATCCCAGCAGGTGCACACATCACTTTTGCTCTCATCCCAAGGACAAGAACTTGGTCAGATGCCTTCATCAGGTTGCAAAGAAAGCTAGGAAACTCATCTTTATTCTGCATTTCTATGCAAACTGCTAAAAACCTGGAGGTTCTATTACCGTGGGAAAGGAGGGGAGAATTGACTGGGAAGCAAGCTGGCTATGCCCAGTGATGATTGAGTTATTTCTGAGGTAGGGATCTTCCTCTCTTTGATGAGCCTTCAGTATTTCTGAACCAATAGCCCTAATTTCCTTTTGGGACTGACACTATCTCCTACACAACTGTCTGATGGGATTATTAATGAAGATGCTGCTCTCTTCCAGCCAAGAGACCCAAACCAATATTCATTTCACCTCTAGTCTCAGGAAGACTGGTTCCTGTTATCCCCTCCAAATGGCTTCTTCTTGTCCTTTCTTAGATCAGTTACTAAACCTGTCCTTGTCTGTCCAAAAAAGCTTCCTTTCTGCTTAGATAAGTTAGAAAAGGTTTCTATTGGTTGCAACGTATAACCCCTCACTGATACATTCTCCCCTGAATTTTTAAACAGAAGCTTACAATCTCTTGGCAGAACTAGAAGCAATCCTATTATAGAGCACGCACAAATTAGTATTGCACTGGAGAGTCAGAAAGCAAACTGCTGAATTAAATGCCTTACACAGGACTTCAAGTGCTGTCATTAAAACACTAAGGGATGAGCAATCCAGAGTGGTACAAGACACACTGATCCCATGAAACGGGAGTTAGCAAACTTGTGAAAAGGCCAGATAGTAAATAGTTTAGGCTTTGAGAACCATTCGTTCTCTGTTGCAACTACTCCATTCTGCTGTTGTAGGATGAAAGTAGCCACAGATAATACATAAAGGAACAGCCATGGCTGTGTTCCAATAAAGCTTTATTGACAAAATCAGTTGGAAGGCCAGATTTCACCTGTGCTGAGTCCTGCCATTAAGAACTCCTCTCTCTTCCTGCTATGCCTTAGTGCAGGGGTCCTCAAACTTTTTAAACAGAGGGCCAATTCACTGTCCCTCAGACCGTTGGAGGGCCAGACTATAGTTTAAAGAAAAAAACTATGAACAAATTTCTATGCACACTGCACATATCTTATTTTGAAGTAAAAAAACAAAACGGGAACAAATACAATCATGCTGCCTCATGTGGCCCACAGGCTGTAGTTTGAGGACCCCTGCCTTAGTGCATAGCTTTGTTTTTATCATGCTGGTTCTGTCCTTGTCACAGGTGGCTACCCCACCTCTAGCATCATCTCCTTTTGAAGAGGCTTGTTGGTTCCCATCCAGTGATTTCCAACTACATCCCATTAGCCCAAACTTTACTGCATGACCACTTCTATCAGACAAAAAAAATTGGCATATCTAGTTATTATAAGAGTACTGAATAAACTTATGGTTTATCATGGACGGAAGGAAGAGTAGGAAGGAGAAAGGGAGGGAGGGAGACAGATTGGATGAAGAGCAGGCAATGGGCAGTGTACACTAGAGGCTGGGACTGTGCCTTGTCCATTCTGGAGTCCCCACACCAGACACAGTGCTGAGGATGGTGGTAACCAAGACTTCAGGCTTCACAGTGAGCCAGGTGCTGGGCTAATTAATCTCCATTCACCTGCTCATATAGCCCTGAAAACCACTAGGGGCTTCAGTACCACATTATCTTCCCAGTTTTACAAAGTGTGGAGATTGGAGTTAAACAACTTGCCCATGGTCACTGTTGGGAAGTGGACAGCGGGATTCAAACCTGCTTCTGCCTGACTTTGGGCCAGTGCTCAAAGCCACAGTATTGCCAAGACATGTTTATGGAAAGACTGAGGCTGAACCGGATGACCTTGACAGCACTTCCACTCCGATTGGGTATGATACCTACTATTGCTTAAGCAAATTGAAATGGTGCCCCTCTGTGGTTTCCTTCTGATACCCAGGACTAGGCTCTAATTACTGTCCTTTCCAATTTCTCTCTCCCCAGTTATGCTGACCATATTTTCTGAAATACAAACCAGGATACATTTGTCTAGCCCTAGCCTAACACGTGGTCTCCCAACACCGCAAGCTGTTTGAAATTAAGACATTCTTGGAAATTTTGGGACAGGAGAATCATCACCCAGGGTGCCTATGCTCCAGGGATGTTGTCCCTACCCAGCTTAAACCAAGCACCAGGGCCACCGCTTCTGATTCTCAGGTTCATTCAAGATTGAGAAGAGGAAGGGTGGCTGTGGAAATTATGGAAATTTCCATAATTTCCAAGATGGAAATTATGGAACTTTTAGATTTTTCTGCCTCAGAGCAGACTAATGACAACCAGAAATCTCCTGAGAAACTTGGTTCAGCAGCTCTAGAGTAGAGACCCTGCTTCACAGTGACCATGGAGGTTCAAGTTTGCCATCTAGACAGGAGTTCTCTCTGGGAAGCCCGGAAGGAAACCCACAGAGACCAGTTTCAACAGGAGCTAGATGGCATGGGCTGGCTGACTCCGGCTCAGTCAGCTGTTGACTCCAGAAGCAGGAGTGAGGAAGGAGCATGGCCAGCTCCACTCATAGAGATAGAATGATTGGCCCAAAGCCATTCAGGTAAAAAGTCACTAAGCTGGGATTGGATCCCCAATTGTCTGACTCCAGAGCAGAAACCAGGGCACGAAATTTCATGGTAAACATTTGGAAGGCAAGTTAGGGGAACTGAAATCCCTTGGTCCAAGTTCATCTGCTTTTACCGTCTGTTTCTTGCTTCCCACCAGTAAAATGATACAGAGCAAAGAGAAATAATTCCTTGAGTGCTTTGGGAATGAAAACAATAAATTTTAAAAGCCGATCAAAACATCAGGACTAGTTCTCAGATTTTCCTTTGTGCCCCAGCACAGTGTTGCCTCTCTGGGGCTTTCTGAAAGCCTCATTCACTCAGCAGGGGATAGGGGAGTCCCAGACATGGGACGTCCCTCTCCTCACAGTGGGAGTTCAGGCCTGCCATGCAGAAGGGCTCTGCCTCTCCTCTGCCTGCTGCCTTCCCACTCCACCCCTACCCCATGAATTCTGGGACTCATCTTGCACAGAAGGCTGAGATGAGTCACTTCATCTCATTCTACGTGTCCTTCGTATGGGGAACCTTCCTTCTAGAGTGTCTCCGAGACTTTCCCTGGGATCAGATATGCTAGTGTCCATCTCACCTTCTTCCTTCTTTCACCACCCTTGCTCCCAGCTACACACTTCTATTTCTACTCTGATTAATGACCTTGCCAGTCCCACGGCTAACCCCTCTGCAAACAACCTTCAGAAGGCCTAAGCTTGAGGCCAAGTCTGAGGGCCTGCACTCTCCAGTATCTCCCTCTGGTCTGCTGGACCCTACTAGAGAGGTCTGACATGGGAGCATATTAATCAGGTGATGATGACCATCAGGTAGGCTTGGAACAGAGTGATGCAGCTCCATCCTGCTCCTGCCCTGCTTCCTGAGAGAGCCCCCTCCCGTTAGCAGCGACCAGAATTACCACCCACTCCAGCAGAGGTCTCATAGCCTGAGTTTTTTCTCTATACCCAAAGTTGGTACCTCTGAAGAGAACCCAGCAGATAGCAGTCAACAAAGCACAGGCCGGGAGAGCCACCTGGTGTGTAACTGGCACTTAAGGAGGTTCTGATGTCCCATCACCACAATGTCTGCAGGTCCAGGAGAGGAGAAACTGGAGTCTTAACCCTGGTCCACAAGTCAGAACCCCATTCATGCCCAGGCCCCACCATAGAGAAGCTGATACCCTGTGGGCTACAGGGCACTTGACTCCTCTTATGCCTCTCCAGCTGTGGTTGAGAACTACTGGGGCAGGCCATCTCCATGGAAGGTCTTTGAAGGGCTCATTTTAGGAGTTGATGATTGTGTCTTAGTTCAACCCACATTCATTAGAGGACCACAAACTCTGTTCCACAAACTTGTGCCAAGGCATGTGAAGATGAACAACAAGGCATGACCATTTCCCTCAAGGAGCTTACATCTCCCACCTGAGACTAAACAACTGGAATTAGACAATGACATCTTGTTCCCTTCCAAACCCAAGATCCAGGGTGCTAATACTACACAATTCTAGGGGGCATGCTTCGCAAGGTCAGCCTTAGTGCTGTCTCCAGAGGGTGCCTTTAACATAGAATGGATGTGTATGATGCTATAGCTGGGCCACCTGGACCTACTGCTGAAAGCACCCACTTCATAATACAGGAACCTAAATGCAAAGGAAGAGACGATACCAATTGGTTCACTCTTTGCAAACTCATGGATTTCAAGAAGCCACTCCTAATTGCACTCCAGCTTTCTCTCAGTTCACTCATCCCCCAAACGAGAACTGCTTATTTTTCCAACTAGATTGTGAGCTCTCCAATAGCATTTTTAGGTTACATGAAATTTGTTTATTTTATTTTATTTTATTTTTTTGAGACAGAGTCTCACTATGTCACCCTTGGTAGAGTGCTATGGTGTCACAGCTCACAGCAACCTCAAACCCTTGGGCTTAAGTGATTCTCTTGCCTCAGCCTCCCAAGTAGCTGGGATTACAGGCACCTGCCACAACTCCCAGCTATTTTTTTGTTGTAGTTGTCATTGTGTTTGGCAGGCCCAGGCTGGGTTCTAACCAACCAGCCCCAGTGTATGCGGCTAGTGCCCTACCCACTAAGCTACAGGAGCTGAGCCTACTATGAAAATTTAGAGACAGACTGTGTTATAGCCCATTCTTTCACTTCCAGGAAACACAGTCAACAGCATCTTTTCTGATTCACCCAGGCAATCAGAACTTGCTTGGCTTATCAGTGTTGCTGGGAGGGCTTCATTTGTTTCCACCCACATGCATTTTATGGTTTCTTGATTTTTGTGTATCTCAAAATTTTCATAATGACTTGTGTACTGAGAATGAACATATTTATTATCCAAGTCAGAATGCTTCTGAGATTAAAAAGGGAGCTGGTAAGAATTATACCAGGAAATCAGGTTTAAGCCAGGACTGCCCTAGGCAAGTAGGGCGTGTGATTCCCCAATTTACATTCCTTCTGTTTCCCCCTCTGTACCTGGCACAAAGATTTGCACATAAGAAATATTAAGAAATATTGAGAATATTAAATATTTTTACTGCTTGATGGATTTACTTCCCTCTTATCAACTGAACCAAGTACAAAACAACCATCATTCTGAGAATACCCTACTTTACAGCACTAGCCCACAAGTCAGAGCCTCACTCAAAGTAGTCTCCTGATCCTCTCTCAGTGAATTCATTTTCCTGGTGGGCACAGCTAAGCTTCCCCCATGCCCTAAGGAATGTTCGAGTGAGCAAAGGGACCGTACTGCCCTTCAACTGGGAGTGTGTCTAGAGGATGTTAGGCCTTGTTCCTGAGGTTTGGATTTTTTGGGGGGAGATGGGAACAGGATTTCCACTTTCCTCGTAGAATGTAGTAGGATAATAGGAGAGCACTGCAGGATGAGAAGGGAGTTACTATTCCCAAGAAACTTTAGAGCAATGCATGCCCTTGAATCGCCACTCAGTTCACTAAGACTGTGAAGTCAGTGAAACTAGGGGCCTTACTTCTCTGAACTTCTTCCTACAGTTTCCTCAGGCTGCCCCTCCCACTAGAAACTTCCTCCCCTGGGCCTTCTCTATCGGGCAAAGCCAAAAATATTTCTTGTACCTGCCTCCACATGAAAGGTGCCTGCCCTATGTTACATGCCCTTTCTCACCCCTCCTCCCCAAATAAAAGGCTGCCTGGGTATCAATGCCTGCTAATGGGTAAAGTAGGCTACCCCTATCCGGTTAGCTACTTCTTTTTAATGGAAGCATTTTTGAGCCAAAGGAATGTCTCCTACAAGAATTTCTATTTCAGGCCAAAGGGTAGCTGTGCATTTGGGAGCTCCTAAAATTACATCCTATGTAAGTGGACACTTCTCTGCTGACCCACAAAAACAGTGAGGACAGAGGCCAAACCCAACAGTAGGTGAAAAGTGGCGCTCTGGGGCCATAGGTCGTGTTGTCTGGTTTCGTTTGTGACTTACTTACAGCCTAGTCACTTGAAAATAGACCCCCTGTCATCCCTGTGGCTGGCATCTGTGTGATTGGTCCCACCACACACCCCATCTGAAATGGCACACACCTTGTATAGCGCTACAGAAGAGGGCTGGCACCAATCAGGGCCCAGGATGGTTTGTCTAGGGGTTAAAGGGATTGGAGCACATGCCTATCTTCAGGTATCATGTTCCCTGGCAAGTCCAAAGAGGAAGGGAGGAGAGGAAAAGCAATGGAAATGGCCAAGTGACTCCAAAAGCTAGAGGACTGAAAAGCAAGGACGCTCTCCTTGTCTTTTTCATAGCTGTCTTTACAGCTGTTTTTATTTTGCCAAATGTACTGGAATTCAAATGCTAATTAGAATTAGAGTCTCAGTTTGAGGCTTCAAACAGGATTTTCTCTCTCTAATTAGGGGACTGTAGCTCATCAGCTACTCAGAAAGGAACACATGGTTGCCACTTGCCCAGACTGCACTGCCCCTTGCCTATTCATTGCAAATGCATCCAGAGACTCTGCCTATTTGTGGAGTCAATACTTCCAGAAACTAGGAAATCACTGGGCCTCTGCACCTCCCATGAGCCCTGATTCCCTCCCTGACCATTGATGATCACCTGCCACCCTTGGCACGAGACACTCTCGGCCCAGCCTTGAGCTCTTTCTCTTTCCTGTTGCACTGCCTTTCTCCCAGCTGCCACACCTTCCTGGACACTGCCCCATCAGTCAGACCTTTCTGGTCTCCCAGATGGCCCTTGTGAGCATGAGAATTTGAAAGTCTCTGTAGTTCTAAAGTCCATGCTCACCTTAAATCCTGCTTTCCTATTCTCATTCAACACTTAACTGTTAATCTTTTTAATGCCTTTGAGGTGAGCTCTCTGATAAGTAAAAAGCCAAGAAAGTAATAAGTGTTAAATTGTCCATAGTTTTAAATAGTGGTGTCTGACCGGTGGGCCCACAATGTCCTTACAGTTATTGCAAACAGTTTGTGAATTCATAAATGCATCAGATGGTGTCAATATGTTGCATAAATGGATATAAATAGAGACTATAACATTCTATTTTTAAAATATTTATAGATTAATACAATACAAAGTCATTTAAAAACACTTTATACTTTCCAAGTACATATGTGATAGTACTTTCACCAGCTACAATATCATATATGCATCTATGAAATGTTCTGAGCTTCAAAGAGGCCTCCCTACTGAAAAAGATTGGGAATCATGAATTAAAATATTACATAATATCCCAATCTCATCATTCTCTAGCTATAGACATTTGGTTCACTCAACAGATGTTTACTGGGTACTCACTATATGCTAGATACTTTTCTAGGCACTAGGGTCGTATCAGTAAAATAATAGACAAACATCCGGAGCATGTATTCTGGTAAAAAGGGAAAGAAAATAATAAATAGGCAAAGTACATTGTACATTAGCTGAAAAGTGTAATAAAAATAAAATAGGTCCAGATCGGGGAATTGGAAGTTTGGGGCAACAGGATTGCAATTTTAAATATGGTGGTCAGGGTGAATCTCACTGAGATGTAGTTTGATAGAGCATAGGAACAATTTATTATGGGCCTCCCAGTAACATTTTTAAGCCGAAGACTTTACTCTGGATAGGCATCGAGATTTTAGAAAGATGATAGTGGAAATGTTGGAGGATCCAGAGGAGCTTTTAGCACCCCACAAAGATTCCTCACAGCCTACCGCAGAGGCACTGTTGTCCACGGTGCCTGGCCTCATGGAAACATAAAGCGACTGAATGCCTTTGATCTTTCCTTTTCCCAAAAATAAAGTTCCTTCCTGCACATCCTTGTGGAGGAGCATGGGCCCTACCTTATTCCTTGTGGTCTTTCTAGGCTGAGATGCTAGACCTCTCACTCTGGAGCCGGCCACACCCAAGCAGGCTGTCCACCCACTCGTGTCCTTAACTACCCACCTGGCTTCACACTCAGTGTCCTCTCTGCCTCCTGTCTGCACGGCCTGGCCCTTGGGCCCAGCCTGCATTTCTAACTTTTGGGTCCCCTCCACCTGTGTAGGCCAGGACCTTTTTAGTTCCTAACTTGTCAAGTGCAGGTGCCTTTGACATTCACAGATACTCAACTCCAAAAAGCACAAGTGTCTTTACGTTGCAGACACTGAGAATCCTGAATTTTCTGAATCTATCCTTACACTCCAAGTTAACCACCCTATTAGATAATCAGTACAACTTTGTCTTTTGAAGGTCTCTTTTACTCCAGAAACAAAGCACTGAGATGCACCCATGAGGGGAGATTGGGGTATGCTGGCCACACATGTAACTGACTCCACACTGCCCACAGTAAAAGTGATTCACACTCATGTGTCAACAGATTTCCTGTGTAATTCCTGGGGATGATCAGATGGATGCTCTACCTGTGACTACCAAGGGCCTGCCAAATGGAGGCCTATAGTCTGCTAATATGTCAAAGCCCTACTCACTGTCCCTCCAAGAACTGAGCCAGCTGTCTGGGCCCAGGGTGGACCCAGTGTAGGGAGAGGAGAGCACTCAGATTTCTTCCTTTGGGGATAGAAGCCAAGATATTGAGAAGCTGAAAACAAAATGAAGTAGAAAGAAGGGTTCTCTTGGACTTTGGGTAGGAGGAGAATGTCCCTGAGAAAGTAAGACAGGAATAGAGCAAAGTGCAGAAGAGTGGGACCAGCAGCCCCAGAGAGTCCCAGGAATCTAATCTATATTCTTGATTTCCTTGATAGTTTCCCAAGACCAACTGGGCCTCACTGCCTGGCCTTGGTGGTGAGGTGCCCAGCTCCCATCCCCAAGAATCTAGTCCTTGAAACTAAGATCATCCTCAGGGTGTCCACCCAGGCCCAAAGGTGGATACACTAAGCTGCTGCCCCAGCTCGAGGGTTGGCCTGGGCTATGTGCTCCAAGCCAGGCTTGGGAGGGCCCGCAGAGATGCCAGGGGCCCGCAGAGATGCCCGCACATGCCTGTGGAACAGCTGCCTTTTTCCTGGAGGAGCTGGGAGGGTGTAGGGGTCTGCACTCTGCTTCAGGTTCCTGGTTTACCCTCCAGCTCTCCCACTTTGGCCTGGATTCCAACCCTTTTTCTAGCAGTTTTCAGTCCTAGTCTTGAATTTCTCAATACCTTTTTCTTTATTATAAAAGCAATTGTCTTCTGATCATAAAAAATCAGGATAATGTTTACCTCCGGGAAGCTGCTGAGATGCTAGGAAATGTTCTGTTTCTTGACCTGGTGGCTGACACTTACTGTGGATTTAGAAATGCTTCCATGTCCTGAGGGCCTTCATCTGTGGCCAGGACCAGAACTGATGGAGAGGCAGAAAAGAAACCTAAACAAATGCGAAGTCAAGTTACATTCAGCCTTAGCTAGGAAGACTCAAGGCAAAAAGAAAGAAAAAAGATGTCACTCTTTCCTCAATTAACATTTTAATTTAATGAAATTTCAGTAAAATGCTAACATGTATTTTTTCAACTAGATTCTCTGATTCTAAATTTCATATGGAAAAATAACCCTAATCCTAACCCTAACCCAGCCCTGGTGGTGGTTGAGAGGGAGTTGATTTCATAACCATTCCACAAGCTGTGCGTATTTATGCATTTGTATATGTTTGTTTATTACAGTAAAAAGAATAATTTTGAAACAGAAAAACATTGTCCCAGCCCTTGAAGAGGCTGTGGTGTGAGGGAAGAGACAGTGTCAAGAAGTGTGTCCACCCTCCCGTCTCCCCTCCTGTCCCCGCTGCACCTGCTCCCAGTGGCCGACTGGAACGCCCTCCTGCAGAGGCCCGCTCCTCCTCCTCCTCCCCACACCGTGCTCCCACCCATCCCTGCTGCTTTCTCTTCCTCCCCTCCTTCCCGCAGGCCGCCCAGTAACCCACAGCTCTCTGTGCCTGCCTCTATCTTTCTATCTTTGTCTGAGATTGCTGACTTTCAGTTCTGGATGCTTAGATGGTGCTCTCTCCCCCCACCTCAGGCCCCCTCCCCTGTCACTTTTCTATGTGTTAATGACAGACTCTCCCCTCTTCCCTCAACCCTCAACCCACATACCACATAAGGGCGAGGCCAGTGAGCTTTGGCTCAGAGAGAGATGAGTGGAGAACAAAGGACTCTTAGTAATTGCTGTCATTATGAACAGCAGTCACGGAAAATGAAATACGAGCAGAGACATCCAAAGAAACCTCATCCTCACCCCACTTGCCCATCTGCTAACCCTCAGAACATCGGCTTCGCACCTGCCCTCCCCTGCAGCCCTTGATTTGCCCTAACTGGGGTAAGGCACTGCATGGGATGGGCATCACCAAATCCATGTCAGCAGGGACCACGCTGTGGGGACCAGAGTGAGATGAAGTAGCTGGGCTCTTTGACCTTTGACCTCAGCTTCCCTGCCTGCAGTGGCCATAGAGCCACAGACACTTGGCATTTGTGTAGGACCATGTGGTCCATGCGAGGCTATCAAATACCTTATCTCATTTTCCCTTCTCCTTGAAGCGCCAAGTGGCCTCCATAAGGTGCAGACTCCTGCAGCTTTAGTGAGGACCCAGCCCAAGCAACCAGGAGAGGTTAGGGAGAGGTTAGGATGGGAAGTTTGAGTGTCCCTGCCTTTCTCTGCCATGGACACTTTCCAACACAACAGCATGAGTGAAAAATAAGAAACGGCATGTCAGAGAGATGAAGTGGAGAAAAAACAGGCAATTCTCTCTCCTACCATCTCAGTCTTCACATCCCCTCCTTCCCAGAATAGCCTTGGGAAGAGGAAAGAATGGGTGGGGAAGGCTCCCTCCCCTCCCTGGCTCTGCAGCTGCCTGCCCCCAGGATGGCAGCTGCCAGGGGATGCTTCCTCCCCTATGCACTGTCCTGGGAGGGCAGCAATTCCTGCACCTGCCTGCGGGAGGAGTGCCCTCCTCCACATCCCAGGTGGTCCTCTCTGACTCCTGGAGCCCAGACTGCCCTGGCCCTGCAGCACTCTGGGCACCCCCTTCTCCACTAGCCAAGTGAAGGGGCTCCAGTCTCGTCCTGTGGAAATGTGAAACATGCAGCTTTGTCCTTAAGATCCAGAGACTCCTGGGAGGTGTTCATTCCCAGGGTTGCCCTCCCATGGCTGCCATTCTCTTTCTGCACCCCCACATTGAGACCCCAACAGCTTCTCCACCCTTCCTCAGCCTACCAGGAATCCACACCTGCTGTGGTGGCAGGGGAAGTGAGAAGCTCTCAGCCTGGGTTGTGATAAGAGCCAACACAACACCCAGTGTGGGACCTCACCATTCCACAGGGGCTGGATGCCCTGTCTGCTGGTCCGTGCATGGGTACACACACACACACACACACACTCACACACAACTCTCGAGGAGTCTCCTGGGTGCTGTCCTCCTCAGGCCTAGCTGCCTCTGTTCTGCTCTCGTCAGTCTCATCTCTGTGGCCACATCATCTATCCTCTGTAGGACCCCTTCCCCACTATCCCCCCATAAGCCAAGGAAAGATTCCAAATTCCTTGTTTTTTCATCGTCCAGAGTGATTGATTTCTCTCGCAAACATCACAAAGGCAGAATGGCACAATGGTTAGGAGAGCACACACCCCTGGGCCACATCCCAGCTCTGCCACCTACTGGCCATATAACAGTGAGAGTCTCAGTTTCCTCATCCATAAAACCAAGGTGATGATGTCACTTACCCCATATGGTGACAATGCTTTGAAGAGTAAATGGTATGATGTATGCAAACCACAGCAATAGGTTAAATGTCCTCTCAAAAAAGATATGTGCACAAACTAATCCCTATGAACATGAACTTATTTGGAAAATGGGTTTTTCCAGGTGAAATTAAGGATCTTGAAATGAGATCATTCTGCATTGTCTGAATGGGCCTTAAATCCAATGACAGGTGCCTTATAAGAGACACACAGAGGAGAAGGGCATGTGAAGACAGAGGCAGAGTCTGGAGTGAAGCAGCCACAGCTAAGGAACAAGGCCGAGAGACACAAGACTCTCCTCCTCGAGACTCAGAGGGAATGTGGCCCTGCTGATACCTTGAATTTGGCTTTCTTCCTGCCAAAACTGTGAAGAATAATTTCTGCTGTTTAAGCCAGCCAGTCTGTGATAATTTGCTGTGGGAGCCCTAGGAAACTAACAAGACTACTCATACAGTGCCTGGTACATAGTGAATGCCCACTAAGTATTAGCAACAATTACTCTGGGTTCTATTATTGGACCTAATTATTATCTGAACCTAACTTTTCAGTAAGAGTAATAATGACAGGGCAAAAAGCCAATCAAACTGAAGGGACATCTTCCCAAAGCAAGGATTTCATCATAGTCTACATTTCTACTAGGGGAGCTGAGGGGCACAGTATGTGGGTAGTGATTCAGAGTGAGAAGGGGAGAAACTCTACCTCTGGGTCAACTTGATGTAGGAAAGTTGCTTTCTGTGACTCTGTTTCTTCATCTGTTAAATGGGAGACTTTGCAGAAATACCTGAGGAACACTAGCTTCCATGGACATGGACAACACCTTGGCTCACTGGCATTCTTGGCACTGGGGTGTCTGGACCAAATGAAACAAAGGATGTGAAAGCACTGTGTAGGATGGACAGGGCTCAGGGACTGAAAACTATAGTTTCAATTACTAATTAATTCCTCTAGTTAATAGAAACATTAAATATAGATGTCCACATTTTAGTACAGTCAGAATTCACACACTAAATCCCTACTGCATGTGGAACGAAAGTCATAATCCCCAGGTCTGAAAACATCCCCTTGTGGGTAGATCCATGAGAAAGGACATAGGCCTCGGTTTTCTAGTTGATGAAATGAGATTCACAGCTGGCTTCTCATATAAGCATTTCTTTGCTGGTGGGACTCATGATCTTGAGATTTTTTGTGGGCAGTGACACTATAACTGTCCCTGCCCCATGCAGTCCTGGGAGAACAGCAGTGATGAAAACCTGAACTGTCGTTCCATCTCAGCCATTTATGAGCTATGTGACTTTGAGCAAGTCTCAGTTTTCTCATCTATAAAATGAGAATTCATTTTCTCCTATTCACCTCACGGGGCACTGGTGAGAAGAAATGACCCCACATCTGTAACAATGACTTATTGGGGAAAAAAAAAAAAAAAAGACAGGAGCCACCTAGTGTAATGGCACCACTCTCTGTCTCTGCTGCCAGAAGAGTGATGAAGTTGCTTTTTAGGGAGGCTTCAAGATTCCAGTGTTCTCAGAACCCATAGCACATGAGCTGGAGGTCGTGAGGGCAGAGTGGCAAGCCTTGCACATGGCTTTGATTTCAAACTGTTGGCAATAGAGAAGATGATCCCTGTGAAAGCAGTGGCCTCACCAAAGGCTTATGGAGCAGGATGCTGAGACTTGAGATGGAATTCAGCACTCCTAAAGTTCTGAAGCCTGACACTTTTATGTTTTAAATCCTCTTCGTTATTTCCTGTTACCTTATTCTTCCTGGCTGCAATCTTACCTATTAACTCAGGAGCAATGTGATTTAAAGGCGACACAGAGTTTCAAATAGTTCAAAGTGCTCAGAGTTTTAAATAAACCACTCAATTCTCTTATTTTTTAATTTTTATTTTGAATCTCAGGGGAGGATTTTTTTCTCTTTCAGACTTTCTGATTAAAGTTAGATTGACAGAATTTTTTAAAATAATCTTTTAGGGCGGCACCTGTGGCTCAAAGTGGTAGGGTGCCGGTCCCATATGCCGAAGGTGGCAGGTTCAAACCCAGCCCCGGCCAAAACCCACAAAAAAAAAAAAAAAAATAATAATAATAATCTTTTAAAAGACAAGCATAATAATATAGTTTTGATTTTATTTTTCCAAATTGATACATAAGACTATTTTTTGTTTCCGCTAATGGTTATGGCCATCATTTAATGTTACAGTAACTGTACCCAACATACGTTAAGCATTTTCACATTCATTATCTCAATTATTTTTCACAACTTTATCATTCCCATTTCCATTTCCATTATCTATGGAAACTAAGGGTCAGTACCCAGGGTCTCAAGGCCAATAGAGGCAGATCTCAAACTCTAAATTGCCATTCAGAGGCAGCACTCATTTCAAAATAATTCCAAGTTCAGTTCCTGGAAATGTATTTCTGGCCTGTGGGTGGCAGCCAACCAGAGCTGGCTTGAAAAGCCCAGATAGAGAAGGCAAGATGCAGGTAAGCCCTCCTGTGCTGAAAGGACCAGGGAAGTAAAAGGTGCAACCCGAAGAAATCAGCTGAGCCAAGTGGAATAGAGCTCTCCAGGGCTTATAGAGAGGTAGTGGGTATGACCTGGCCCAAAGCACCTAAGAGGTCATGTGTGTGAGACTCAAGCTGGTGTGCACACTGGGAGTAGGAAGTACCAGGCCTGTACCTGTGAGGTTTACATTGAGAACTATCTGGAGAACTGAGCCAAGTGACATAAGAACACAAACAGCACATAAGACAGGCGCTGTACTCAAAGGGCTCCAGATCTAATTAAAGCAGAGGTTCTCAACCTGTGGGTCGTGACCCCTTTGTAACAATGAAAATACATCGTGGCATTAGGAAGGTTGAGAACCACTGAGTTAGAGAAACTAGACTAAAACATGAAATGACAGAAGAAATAACATCTGTATTCCTTTTCATAGCATAGACTAGAAGTTGTATAGGAGTATAGAGCAGGGGAAGACCAACGGGCCACAGAGGCAGTTAAGAGACCTGGGGGATCTTAATGAGAAGGTTCACATTTCAGAGTTCCAGAGGAAAGAGAAAAGATGGAAGAGGAGCAATTGTCAAAGAGATAATAGCCCCACTTCCTCTAGAACTGATGAAATATCTGAATCCACAGATGTAAGAAGCACAGAAATGTGTCAGGCAGGATTAAATAAATAAATACACACACACACACACACACCTGGCTATATAATAATTAACTATAGAATACCAACAATAAAGAGAAGATATGAAAGCAGCCAGAGAGAGAGAGTAGGTAGATCATCATCATTTTTTAAAAAAGCATAACAACCAGAGAGTATGATTCTCAACAGTAAATATGGAAACCATCTTCAAAACTCTTGAGGAAAAAAATCATTTTCTATCCATATTTGCATACCTGGAAAAATTGTCTTTTAGAGCTACAGTGAAATAAAGACATTTTCTGATATGCAAAAACTAAGAGCAAATCCTACAAGCAGTTAATAGAAAAAAATTCTAAAGAATATACTTTAGGAAGATGAAAATTTATCTCAAATGGAGGGTTTAAGATTCAAGAAGATTGATGAACAAAGAGGTTAATAAACTTGTATATAAATCCAAATAAATATTTTCTATATAAAAATTATAATAATACCTAATTTTTTTACATACAGAACCAAATACTATAGGATTTTTTATATACAGAACCAAATACTGAATATAAAAGCATCTAAGTATTTAAGATGTGCAAGTAATCTTACAAGGCACTTGTCATTATTGGCAAAGAGGGTTAAGATATTGACTTAGAGATGGTTTAGTATGCATTTTAAAACTTTAGTGAAAGGATAGAAGGGCTATGTAATATCCAGATCATTGGGAAGATGGTGGGAATGGAATAAAAAGACAATCCAAAAATGGAGCACAAGAAAGGAGAAAAAGAAATAATAGAAAATACAAGACAAAAAGAATGTGCAAATCAAAGTAAGTCCAAATATATCTGTAATAACAAATAATGTGAAAGGACTAAACTCATCACTTAAAAGACAGAGATTATCAGATTGCAGTTTTTAAAAAATCAACTATATCTGGCTTGGCACCTATGGCTCAAGTGGCTAAGGCGCCAGCCACGTACACCTGAGCTGCTGGGTTTGAATCCAGCCAGGGCCTGCCAAACAACAATAATGTCTGCAACCAAAAAATAGCTAGGCGTTGTGGTGGGTGCCTGTAGTCCCAGCTACTCAAGAGAGGCAAGAGAATTGCTTGAGCCCAGGAGTTGGAGGTTGCTGTGAGCTGCGATGCCAAGACACTCTACCCAGGGCGACAGCTTGAGGCTCTGTCTTAAAAAAAACAAAAAACTATATCTTGATATTGGCCTGTTCAACATTTCCACTTGATTCTGGCTAAGTCTTGGAAGGTGACGTGCTTCCAAGTATTGGTCAATTTCCTTCAGATTTTCATATTTCTGAGAATAAAGTTTCTTGTAATATTCATTAAGGATTTTTTGAATTTCTGAGGAGTCTGTTGTTATTTTGTCTTTGTCGTTTCTGATTGATAAGATTAGAGATTTTACTCTTTTTTTCCTGGTTAGGTTAGCCAAAGGTTTATCTATTTTATTGACCTTTTCAAAAAACCAGCTTTTTGATTTATTGATCTGTTGTAGTATTCTTTTGTTTTCAATTTCATTTAGTTCTGCTCTGATTTTGGTTATTTCTTTTCTTCTACTGGGTTTGGGGTTGGAGTGTTCTTCCATTTCCAGTTGCTTGAGATGTCCCATTAAATTGTTAACTTCCTCTCTTTCTGTTCTCTTGAGGAAGGCTTGCAGTGCTATAAATTTCCCTCTTTGGACTGCCTTTGCGGTATCCCAGAGGTTCTGATAATTCATGTCTTCATTGTTGTTTTGTTCCAAAAATTTGGCAATTTCCTTCTTAATCTCATCTCTGACCCAGCTATCATTCAGCATAAGGTTATTTAACTTCCATGTTTCTGTATGAGTATGCAGATCCTCTTGTTACTGAGTTCAACTTTTATTCCACGGTGGTCTGAGAAGATGCAAGGAATAATTTCTATTCCTTTCAATTTACTGAGGTTAGACTTGTGACCTAAGATGTGATCGATTTTGGAGTATATTCCATGGGCTGATGAGAAGTATGTGTATTCAGTTTTGTTGGGATGAAATGTTCTGTAGATGTCTGCTAAATCCAAATGCTGGATGGTTAGGTTTAAATTTAAAATTTCTTTGCTCAGCTTCTTATTGGAGGATCTATCCAGCATTGCCAAAGGAGTGTTGAAATCTCTGACTATTATGGAGCTGGAGGAAATCAAGTTGCTCATGTCTGTTAGAGTTTCTCTTATAAATTGAGGCACATTCTGGTTGGGTGCATAAATATTAATAATTGAAATCTCATCATATTGAGTATTATCCTTAACAAATATGAAGTGACCCTTCTTATCCTTCCTTACTTTTGTTGGTTTAAAGCCTATTGTGTCTGCAAATAGAATTGCAACACCTGCTTTTTTCTGATTACCATTTGCCTGAAATATGGACGATCACCCTTTCACCCTGAATTTATATTTATCTTTTAAGGTAAGATGTGATTCTTGTATGCAGCAAATATCTGGCCTGAGTTTTTGTATCCAGTCAGCCAACCTGTGCCTCTTTAGAGGACAGTTAAGCCATTCACATTAATGGAGAATATTGATAAGTCTGGTAAAATTTTGGGTATCAAGTTTTTCGAAAGTCCATTGGACATCTTTAATCCTTTCACCACTGTGGACGTTTTAGTTGGATCAAAAGTTTCTGAGTGAGTTTACTTTTGTGGTAGAGGATTGGGCTGGTCATTATGGAGGAAAGGTCTGAGAATATCCTGAAGAGCTGGTTTGGTTGTGGCAAATTTCTTCAACATATGAATGTCATTAAAGTATTTAATTTCTCCATAATAATGAAACAGTTTAGCTGGATAGAGGATCCGGGGTTGAAAGTTATTTTGCTTTAGGAGATTAAAAGCTGATGACCACCCTCTTCTGGCTAGAAAAGTTTCAGTAGAGAGATCTGCAGTCATTCTAATATTCTTCCCTTTGTAGGTAATGGATTTATTATGTCTGGCTGCTTTCAGAATTTTTTCCTTCATATTAATTTTAGTGAAGTTAATTATGATATGCCTGGGGGGGGGGGTATTATTCAGATTGAGTCATGCTTGGGTTCTGGAACTGTCTGCTATCTGAATTTCAGAATCTCTTGGCATGTCCGGAAAATTCTCTTTCATAATTTCATGGAGAAGGGCCTCTGTGCCTTGTGAAGTCACTTCATCACTTTCAGGGATTCCAATGAGGCGGATATTCAAGAGATATCCCAGAGCTCTATGAGAGAATGATCCGTTTTTGCTCTCCATTTCTCTTCCTCTTTGAGAGTTTGGGAGCATTCAAAGGCTTTGTCAATATCAATGTCAGAAATCCTTTTTTCTGCCTGCTCCACTCTGTTACTGAGGGATTCTACTGTATTTTTCAGATCTTTGAGGGCTGCAAATTCTTGCTTCAGTGTGTCAAAATCTTTGGTGGTTTTGTCTTTAAATTCATTAAATTCTTGAGACAACTTTTGAATTTCTCCTCGAATTTCTAATTCTGACTTTTGAATTGCTCCTTGAATTTCTAATTCCAAATTTTCCTCCATTCTATTAATCTTCTTTGCAATCCAAATTCTGAATTCGATTTCTGACATCTCGGCCAGCTGTTTATGAATGGGATCTTCAGTTACATCTGCCATATCTTTCCTTGGGGGGGGGGGGTTGATCTATTCTGGTTATTCATGTTACCAGAGTTTTTCTGCTGATTCTGCCCCATGATTATTTTACACTGTTTGATTTTTCCCCTGGAGCTTTGTCGAGGACCCGTACAGTGCTACGGCCTGAGAAACTGGGGACCTGTTTGGTGTGGTGGACTAAGTGGCTCTGTCTTGTTTTCAGCTGGTCTCTGTCTGACCCTAGTGAAACAGTTGCTCTGGGTTGAAGTCTCAGGGGGCCTGCATTTCCATCCCAGATCTGTTCCGCGGTGGTTGCCACCTGAGAAGATGCTCGGCCTCCTCTGGTTGCCCAGAGAGACAGGGGGTGTGACTTCAGAATACCTGGGGGTGATCCCTATTGCTGCCAAAAACAGCTGCTGCTCTGTGCCTCAGGGCACCACCGCTCCGGCATGGTCTCCTCTCAGCTGACTGTCCTCTCCTCACTCCCGTGCTGCAGAATCAGCACTGATCAGCTGCAGTCCAGGCCCTTTTGTTTGTATCCTTGGGGATACAGCTGGGAAACAGCTCACCTCAGTGGGGTTGATGTGTGTTCTTCAGCCTTCTCTCTTGGTGCAGCTCTAATGCACCAGGTTACTTGCTAAATTTACGTCCTTTAACTCTCCTTCTGGTTGGGAGCCTCTGTGGAAAGCTAACTTCAGTCAGCCATCTTGTCTCCACCCCATACTGCCGTTTCAGTATGTGCTGCCAGTGCTTCCATCAGTACGAGAAGGATGTCAGGTTCCTTAAGTTGGACTATGTAATCTTCCTAGAATGGATTATCCAGGGGGTCACAGTGAAAGAAACCATACTAACTCTTTGTACATAAAATATATTTTAAAAATATATAAATAAAAAAATGACCAGTCTGGCGTCTCATTCCCTTAGGACAGCGGGTCTCAACCTGTGGGTTGAGACCCACAGGAACTGTATTAAAGGGCCACCGTTTTAGGAAGGTTGAGAACCACTGCCTTAGGATAAGACTATCCATAGGACAATAAACGTAGGACAATGGATGTTAAAATGTTCTTTCTCATAGGAAACTAGGGTAAAGGGCCCTCTCTTTGACCAGCTTTAGACCTATTCCCCCCACCCCGACCCAAATTAATGCACAGAAGGAATAAGTGGAGTCTCTAGAATGAGAAAGTGGAGGCCACACAAATCACACTGCAACCTGACTTTGACTGACTTCCCTGTGTGGTCACGCTTGTGCTCCCAGCCACCTTCTTTGGGAGTCCTGCCCTCCCTTTCTCCCTTCATAACAGCATGACCCCATGTTGCTGAGGCTACAGTAGCTTGTCAAACTCAGCTTTAGTCCAGCAAGTCTGCCTGTGTCTTTTCAAAAACAAAAGAAAGCATTGAAGGGCAATTTGTTTAATATGTATGAAGTTCTTAATAATAATGAAGAAAGCTTAACTTGTGGAATCAAACACAATGGTGAAAACATCTCCCAAAGAAATGGAAATCTGGAATCTTTTTAAGAAAGGTATAATTAAACTGTCAGTCTATAATTCTATTATAAAGTGAATTTAAATAACAGAATGTGTCTGAAAAAGCATTTTCCTCAAATAACGTTGTTTAAAGACAATCTTTTTTTTTTGCATCATATACAAGGTTTTATTGGTATAAGGTAGGTGTTTTTAGTTTGACATTTCTTTTTTTATCATGTATCTAATTTTTGTATTAAATCGTAAAGAGGTAGATCATGTATACATTAATGCATTATGGGGTACAATGTGCTGATTTCATATACAATTTGGAATGCTTATATCATATTGGTTAATATATCCCTCACCTCATTTACTTAATTATTGCATTAAGACATTTATACTCGGGTGGTGCCTGTGGCTCAAGGAGTAGGGCGCCAGTCCCATATGCCAGAGGTGGCGGGTTCAAACCCAGCCCCAGCCAAAAGAAAAAAAAAAAAGACATTTATACTCTATACTTAATAGATCCAACATGTACCCTTGCAATATGCACCATAGGTGTGATCCAACCATTTACCCTCCCTCCATCTGACCTTCCCCCTCCCCTTTCATCCCCCCCCTCCTTCATCCTGGGCCATGTTGTGATCTATTCTTCAAATGAAAGTGTGAGTCATTGTAAATTGGTTTCATAATAGTACTGAGTACATTGGCTACTTTTTCCTCCATTCTTGAGATACTTTACTAAGTAGGATAATCTTTTCTAAGGTTTAACCGATTGGACCCAGAAATTACTTGTCTTATATTTTAAATGGTGGTGGCTCACTGAAATGGCCTCAGTACATGAGCAGTTTCTATTGACACTGTATTATTGTAGAGGTGTTTTAAACGTCTATAAAAAATGCTTTATTTTTTCCATTAGTAATGAAAGTCTGAAATGTACATTGATCATCCCTGCTCCACCAATCCCTGGCCATATATTCATGAAAGAACAAAATCATCATTCCAGTACTTGATCCTGTGATTTACCTTACCTATAAAAAAATGTCTATTGATTTTATTTGGTTTTAAAGCAAAGAAAAAGGAGAGAGCAAAATAAAAAGAAATAGAAGACCTGAGGATGGAGAAAGAGGGAGTGACAGAGAAAAGAGCAGCTGCTGGGGAAAAAGTTGCCAAAAAGTACAATTAATCTTGATTTCCCATTAGAGGTTGGCAGGTATGAAAATTATCAGGAGCTCTGAGACAGACTAACCTCACTCACCGGTATATAAGTGAAAATTTAGATTTCAGAATGTGCAGCCCCAAACTGAGCTTGTGGAGCATCAGAAAACCCAGATTGAGAAAAGCCAACAGCAGTGGCTAAAGTTGATGTGGCTGGAAATAGCAGGGGGCTTCCAGTCCTTTCTTACACAGATACTCTGTGAACAGAATGTTGCCTGGAACACACAGGTCATTAGCCATGTCCTGGAAATTCTATGGCTCAGAGATTTCCATTCTTCCCATCAAGGGTGATGACAGAGACCTAGAGGTTTCTAAGTCATTTGTCGGGGAAGCAGCTTCATGGTGGGCTCAGTTGTACAGCCTGGTACTGCAGTGTTCCTGGAAGCTCAGTCCTGAGTGCATTTCTTCAGCCCTCCCAACTCATCTGGGAGTTAGCCAAGGTCTCCTAGTACAATCCTTTTCTGCTTAGATTAGCCAGTGTAGATTCTGTTGCTTGCAACTGAGAACCATAATATGTTGGTGTCTGTGGGGTAGAACGGAGGTTGGTGTGGAAGAAAGTACCAACCACGTGACAGGAACTGTAGATGGCATGACCTTGTGGATCATCTCCTAAGAAGCCACAGAAGAGACTCTGCTGCCATCACTGAGAGAGAAACTCTAGTCAGTGGTGTTCCACAACCTGCCCCAAACCACCCAGAAATCAGCAGAACCCTGATCAAAATTCAAGTCTGAATCCAAAGCCTATGCTCTTTCTTCTGCTCCTGAGCTCTCACATGTACATTTAACAATTCACTTCATTAAGAAGGCAGTTTTCAGGCCAGCTATGGTAGCTCACGCCTGTAATCCTGGCACTCTGGGAGGCTGAGGCAGGTGGATTGCTTGAGCTCAGGAGTTTGAGACCAGCCTGAGCAAGAGTGAGACCCTGTCTCTACTAAAAATGAAAAAAAAAAAATTATTTTTTTTGAGACATGAGGATCACTTGAGCCCAAGAGTGTGAGGTTGCTGCGAGCTATGATGCCATGGCACTCTACCTAGGGTGATAAAGTGAAACCCTGTCTCAAAAAAAAAAAAAAAAAAAAAATGCAGTTTTCATTGCATTTAAGATCCAAAAATGTCCAAGAGATTCCCATCTCTACATGGCCTCCCTGAGTCACATCCCTGGTGTTCCACTTCCCTCAGGACAGTGGAGCTCTCATGTCTGCTAGACCCTACTGGGCCAGAATCCTACTACCTTTCCAGTCTTGTCCTAGATCACTCTCCCCCAAATCACAAAGCTCCTCACACTGGCCTTCTTTCATTTCCTAGGACATTATGAGCTCTTTCATATCTTCTGGTTTATCTTTGTATCTGCAGGGCCAGTACTAAACCTGACACTTCCTAAGTGCTCAATAATTCTTTATTGAATGAATGAGTGTATTGAATCTATACGCTACTGTATTGAATCTTATCCTATGACAGAAAGAGTTTGAAAGAACTCAAATTCTACTTCCTAAAACTCCATGGCTAGGCTTGGCGCCCACAGTAAGTAGTTAGGGTGACAGTCACATGCTCCGGGGCTGGTGGGCTTGAACCAGGCCAGGGCCTGCTAAACAACAATAACCAAAATAACCAAAAAAATAGCCAGGCATTGTGGCAGGCACCTGTAGTCCCAGCTACTTGGGAGGCTGAGACAAGAGAATCACTTAAGCCCAAGAGTTTGAGGTTGCTGTGAGCTATGACGCCATGGCACTCTACCAAGGACAACATAGTAAGACTCTGTCTCAAAACAAAAAACAAACAACAACAACAAACTCCATGGCTAAAGTGCTATGAGGTGCAGAATCAGGCCACTTTTCTTTAGTGTAAGAGTAAAAGACAGAGAGAGGCAAAATGCAAAGATCCATTGGGACTCTTCAGAAGGATCTCAATAGTCATGCCCATCAGGTTAATTCCTTTGGCTACTCTCCAGTGGCCTCGAGCTCCAGTATTGCTGGAGTCGTAAGGATTGATGGGAAAGGGTCCCAAGACACTCTCACTAGAGAAGTCCCTTAGAGCTCCATGTTCACACGTGTGTGCATGTGAATATGTGCAGGGATACACCTTGAGTATTTGGTCCACAAACTTCATGGATAGATGACAATCCTTCAGAAAAGTGGAAGGGAGATGAACAGGTAGAAAACTTAACTGCTGAAAGGTTCAGGGAATGCTGTGTGTATTTCTCAAGGAGCCTTTGATGGAGCTATGTCCTCTACCAGCAAAGTTTGTGTCTAAGATATTCCAGAGACCTCATTTGGGTATCCCAGGGGTGGTCTGTCTGGATTCATCCTCACTCCTTTTCACTCCCATTCCTTTGGCAGTGGTGATGACCACTTTGCATCATCACAATTGCATAACTCATCTTGCTTCTTTTGCGATGATTTCATCTAAAATTCACAAACTCTTTGGAGGTGAATGGATGGTATATTTGCTTTCTTACCAAGTAAAATGTGTAGGATAAATCTGATGTAAAAATCACAAAATACTTTAGTGACCTTCTGATGTGGTATCTCTTAATTTTAAAGGATGGGAAAACTATCCCAGAAAAAGGAAATAGTTTGCCCTGCTGACAGAAGCAAGCGTGGAACTCAGGTGTCCCAATGCCCAGTCCAGGTCTCTTGTCACAGAGCCACTTGTCCAGCCACCTAGGACCACAGACTTGATTTACACCACAACCTGTCTCCAGCCTGAGCTCCCCACCACAAGGGGTTCTGGACATGCCCCTTACCTCACACGTTGACTTCAGCAACACCAGCTCATTGGTTGTCCTGCCATTGAGCCCAGGTCTTCCATTGTTAATCATCTTTTAAAAGAGTTTAACATCTGCTGCAGGGAAATTTACTGGCTTCAAGTTACCGGCTATAATTTTGGTCATTTGGGGGAAATAATGATGCTATAGTCATCACTTTCCAAATGTTGCAGCAACCTGATCCAAATCAAGAAACCTCCTAATAAATCAGCTCAAAAAAATAGCATCAATTTCTAGCCTCAGTGTTTAGAATGTTGCAGCTCTGAATCAGTGTCTGGGCTGGAGAAAGCATCCAACTCAGAGTCTCTACATTTTAATAATAGCTGCCATTGTTCAAAGAGGGATTCATAACCCTCAATGGACACCGGCCAAACATCGTGAGCCAGACTCTGTATTTATGTATGTTTGGATGTACTAAGTGCTTAACAGTTTTTCTGAGTGAGTCTTTTAATGTGGAAGCTACCCAGATCTCCAAGCCGTAGTTCTGCTTGTGGATATCACCCTGGACAAAGCTCTTCCTGCTGACAAGACTTTTACAAGTCTGCTTTGGCCCCTGATTTATATACATATGGCTGGGATCATTGTACATCATGACATTGGTCATTAATAGTAGAAGTAGCTGACTCCCAACTGACTGTTTGCTCTGGGCTAGGAGCCAATCCTTTGATGCATGTAATCCTCAGAACAACCCTATTAGACAGGTACTACTGTCACCTTCATGTTCCAAAAGAGACAACTGAGGCACACAGTGGGTAAGTGACTAGCTCAAAATTAGTAATCAGAAGAGCTCAGGTTTGAACTCAATTAGTCTGGCTCCAGAGACCCTCCTCTCTTTTTAAAAAAAAAAAAACAGATTTACTGATATATAATTCACATGCCATATGATTTAAATAGCAAATGGTTATTTGTCTTTTTATTCTTGAGTTGTAAGAGTTTTTTTATGTTTTAGACATAAGTCTCTCAGATAAATAATTTGAAAATATTTTCTCCCATTCTGTGGATTTTTTCAGTTTCTCTTAAAGTGTACAGATCAGTGACGTTTTTTAATATATTCACAAAGTTGTGCAATTATCATCTCTATCTAATTCAGCACATTTCATCCCAAATGAAACCCTATGCATATTTGCAGACATTTCCAATTCCCCCCTTCTCCCAGCCCCTAGAAATCACTAATCTAATTTTTGTCTCTATGAATTTGCCTATTCTGGACATTTCATATAAATGGCAGCATGCAATATGTGATCTTTTGTGTCTGGCTTCTCTCACTTAGCATAATGTTTTTCAGGTTCATCCTTGTTGGAGCACATATCAGTACTTCATTACTTCATATGGCCAAATAATATCCCATTGTACAGATATACCATATTTTGTTTATCTGTTGATTAGTTGATGAGCATTTGGATTATTTCCATTTGGGGGCCTTTACAAATAATGTTGCCATAAACATTCATTCCTGTATAGGTTTCTGTGTACACATTAGTTTTCCTTTCTCTTGGGTATGCAGCTAGGAGTGCAATGACTGAGTCACATGTTAACTCTACGTGGAACTTTTAAAGTAACTGCCAAACTCTTTTTCAAAGTAGCTACACCATTTTACATCCCCACCAGCAATGCAAGAGGGGTCCAATTTCTCCCTTTCCTCACCAACACTTACTATTTTCTACTGTTTTGATTACGACCATCATAGTGGACTTGGGTGGTATGTCCTTGTGGTTCTGATTTGCATTTCCTTAATGACCAATGATGTTGAGCTTCTTTTCATATGTTTATTGGCCTTTTGTATAATATATATATATATATATATACATATATATTGTTTGGAGAGATCGCTATTCAAATCCTTTGCTCATTAAAAAAATGTTTGTGTTTTTATTCTTGAGTTGCAAGAGTTTGTTTACATGTTCTGGACATAAGACTCTAATCAGATAAATAATTCAAAAATATTTTTTCCCAATCTGTGCGTTTTCTTTTCAGTTCTTTATAGTGTCTTTTGAAGCACAGAAGTTTTACTTTTTGAGAGATCCAATTTATCCATTTTTTTTTTCTTCTGTTGCTTACACGTCTGACTTGGCCAAACCCAAGGCCACAAAGATTTGCTCCTACCTACAACTCTGTAGATTCTAAACTTTTAAGTTTTATATTTGGGTCTATGATCTTTTTTGAGTTAATTTTTGATATAGCAAGGGTTAGGGGCCCAACTTCATTCTTCTGCATGTGACTATCCAGTTGTCACGGCGCCATTTGTTGAAAAGATTATCTTTTCCCCACTAACTGGTCCTGGCACCCCAGAGTCCTCTCTTGACTACTTTACTCAACTGCCTAAGAGCTGTTGAATGACTAAGGCGTGTGTGTGTGTGTGTGTGTGTGTGTACTACAAAAAAAATAGAAGCTAACCAAAGCTGTGACAAAATGCTGGCCTCTTCTGAGCTTAAATCATCAGACATCTGAAAGTCTAAAGAGTAAGGATCATGAAATAAGACCAAGGCCAGATTATCCATCTGACCTCCAAAGGCTAAAACACATCAATAAAAAAGAGATAGCAGAGATTTGAAAAATGAAACTCCCCAGGGAAGAAGGAATACAACTCCCTGAGAAAAATGTGCTGTTAAACCAGCCAATATCCTCTGGTCACCACATAGGTAGGATCCAGTGTTCTCTGCCCAAGACACATCTGAATGAACATATAAAGCCAAGTGGAGTCAGCCAGTGGTGAGGCTGGAGTTTCAGATCTGGGATGACTGTCTCAGTCTTTTCTCTGAGATGTTAGGGTTAGTCTTTTCTTTGTCACAACTGTTAATCAATAACTTCCTGCCTGTCAGAACAGACTCAGCCCCACCTCTGACTCAGGGACTCGTTAGCAGCTCCTAGAGTGGACAGGCTGTGATTTTACTGCCCTGCCCCTTCCACAAACATTTATTTAGCCTCAGCCTCAGAAGGTGCCCTGATATCATCCAGTTAGTAACTTATTTCTGCTTTTCCAAAGATAGCACCCCACATATGAGGGGTGTTTAGGTAACTCAGAAAGCTATTACTTTCAGAAACGATTCCTCTGGGGAGCATTCCTTTGGTGGTGTCATGTTAAGGCAGGGATTCTCAACTGGTGTACCGTGGCACACAGTTGTCCCGTGAGAGGATCTTAGGGGTGTCATGAACATTTTTATAGATCATTAATCAAATTATTTTCAAAAGAAGTTTGAAGCACAGTAAGTTTATTCTATGTTTTTTACTCTTTTGTTTTGATCAATAGCTAACTCTAAAGAGGCTAGGAGACAAGACCTCCTATGCCTAGAAGATAAAGGAAATGTATTTTGGCAAACGTGTAGCAGTCTCTGTTGGCAACTACAAACATGCAGAATTCAGCCAACATAATGACAAAACCTTTGTGATGCTTCTAAGCTGTTCTAGCACCCTTCCTCTGAGCTCAGAAAGGTTTCTCTGGTCACCTGCCTTCATCAAGTGTGACCAGATCCATTTTGAACAGGGCTCCGAGGCCAGTCTGTGAGCCAGGCAGTGAGGTGAACCTGGGCAGGATCCTTTCTTTCCACAACAGTTCAAGGTTGTCAAACAAGAATTCTTCAAATATCTGAACTTGGTCAAAAGTCAATAAAGGTTCTGAGAGCCTGGCCTTGATGCAGGAGATTAAGGTTGAATGTATCGGCTGAGAGGGTGGGGCCCAGGGAGATCAGAAAAACAATTGGGTCATTCCAGAGGGCTGAGTGCAGAGGCAAAGCCAGATGTGTGGCTATGCAGTCCGAGGGTAATTTGTCAATCTGGCAGCACTTCTTTCCAGAGGTCTGGGAGGCACGTATAGCAGAAGTCACATTTTCAATGCATCCCCCAGCAGCAATCCCTCTTGCCTGCGATGCAGGCTGCCTGTGCTGGGATCTACAAGATGCTATCAGATTTTCCTACCTGAGAGTCCTCTACCGTGTCCCCAAGACTTGAGAATAACATCCCAATCCTCTCTATGACAAGCTTTGGAAAAACTGAAGAGAGACTGGACTGGAGGAAGCTCCATGAGCCAGGTCCCAAGGCCAGGTCTGTGAGGAAGTGAGGGAGAGAACAGCTCTTCCTCCTCTGGGGCTCCTGTTTTCTCGGCCACCTCCAGCAGTGCCTCCTTTCTGTCTCGGCTCGGTGAGAATTATGGCTTTGCTATTATTACCCCAGCCCGGTGTCCAGGGCTTGATGGCTGCAGCCCGGGCAGCTCCAGCTCAGAAGGGAGCCAACTGCAATGACAGTAAAACAAAGTCCTTGGCAGCTGAAGGCCTCTCGCTTGCACACTGGGGCTGACGAACGGGATACAAAGCCAGCCCTGACTCCAGCTCCTTGGGAAGTCTTGGAGCTGGCTCATTGCCCCCCCCAAACCCCCAAGGCTCTGGGTCCAAAGGCATTTTCCAGCCCAGCTGGGAAGGCTGTGACAGGCTCAAAAAGGCTCACTCTACCGACCTTGAGAAATGAATCTCAAGCCTTGGCCAGGTGTCCAGGGCATCTTTGGGAAGAGAAGCAAATGCATCTGCTGTGAATCGGCTGGCTTTGTCATCAACCAACCAAACAGGCAGCGTTCAGACAAACCACTGCATGCAAGGGCACTGCTCAAGACTCGGGCATTCAGTGCCTCTTTCTGAAGCACCTGCTGGGTGTCAGGCACTGCGCTAGGTGTGGGGATACACGGACAAAAGAGACAGAAAGCCTTGCCCTCTTGGGAGCTTATATTCCATTGTCAGGACAGAGATGAGAAACAGAATAAATAAGTGACTGTGAGTTAGAAGGAAATGAGGTGCTGTGCAGACTCGGGATGGGGAGTGAAGGAAGTGGGAGAAGGTTTCAAATGGGTGGTCAGGGAAGGACTCGCTGGAGAAGGTGACATTGAAACCAAGACTTGAAGAAGAGGAAAGGTCAAAACACAAACACCAAATGACCCACTTTCCAGAGTTTACTGAAACAGCGGATGGCACGCGAAGCGCCACACTGAGAGGTGGGGGGCATTTGGAGGAGGAAACCACTGTGACTCAAAGAGGGGGTGACCCCCTTGAACTTGCTCCCTGAGAGCAATTCCTGGCTTGAAACCTGGGTGAAATGCCCAAGACAGGCAGTGAGCAGAAATATAAGGAAAGCGTAGGACAAAGGCACATGAGAGCGGAGTAGGGGATACCTGGGGGAAATGGCATTCTAACAGGTGCAGCCCACGGGACAGAAATATCGGGAGAGGTTTAGCAGGCTGAGCCCATGGGAAATCTCCCTTCTGCCCACTTAAAAGGCTACTAGAAACCTGAGATCTGTTGATTGTTCTCCTAAGACCAAGCTCTCTACACCAGAGACCCTGTACCAGGGGTCCTCAAACTTTTTGGGGGGGCCGATTCACTGTCCCTCAGACCATTGGAGGGCCAGACTATAGTTTAAAAAAAAAACACTATGAACAAATTCCTATGCACACTGCACATATCTTATTTTGAAGTGAAAAAACAAAACGGAAACAAATACAATCACATCGCCTCATGTGGCCCACGGGCCGCAGTTTGAGGACCCCTGCGACCAAACCTGCCTGCCCATCAATATCATCTGGTTTTTAATAATATGGCTTCCTGGAGCCCTTTTTGGATCCACAAATCAGAATCTGTGTTTTTGAAAGCTGTCCAGGTGGTTCCAAAGACCAACAGGGTTTGGAGTCCACTGTTCCGACCCTACACTTTTATACTCTTTTTGCCTAAATCATTTCGGAGGCAGCGCAGGTGGTAGGAGATAGCAGGGGTTGCCCCCAGGTGATCGGTGCCCCACTGAAGTGTGTGTCACTTTCCACTAGGAAAGAGAGCCCCTCGGGAACAGGGATTGTATCTTAACTTTTCTATATGGGAATGCAGGCTTCTGAAACATAAGAGGCACTGATAAATATGTTCTGAATTGAACCGAGCTGAGCCTGGTTCCACTAGGTACTGTCCATCTGGCTGCGGTCATGGTATTTAACCTCCCGGGCCTCAGTCTATATCTATAAAATGGGTACAGCAATTCCTGCCTTTCTTGTCTCATAGGATTTCTGAGAGGCCCAAAATGAGACAACTTGTATATGTGCAAAAGCAGTCTGACAAATAAATGCCCAGGAGAGAGGAAGCTTGACAGAGATGATCCAACACAGATCATCTTAAAGCCTTATTTCACTTTGGAATGCCTCCAATGAGTAGGTTTACTTTCCTGAATTTTTTCTTTTGTTTTAACTAAAATTCATACTGGCAAAAAAACTTACTATGTGTCAGACACTATTTGACAACAGAAGCCCACAAATAAATAAGACATAGTCCTTACTGTCACCAGGCCCAAATTCAAACGGGGAGGAGCAAACACATGGACCAGGAACTTTGATGAAGCAAGTGGAATGAGGATTATGGCAAAGGCTTCACTTCTAGGCCTGAAGTAATGAGCAAAAGAAAACCTCCAAGCAAGACATGATTGCAAGAGGGACTTTACCTAACAATTGCAATCAGTGTAACCTGGCTTATTGTACCCTCAATGAATCCCCAACAATAAAAAAAAAAAAAAAAGAAAACCTCCAAGAGTTCACATAGAAAGCACACAGTGAGCAGACGAAGGCAATGAGACAGGAAACAGAGAAAACAGATCATTTAAGACCGGCAAGTCAAGTGACATGACCAGAGTGAGGAGCAGGCACAAAAGATGTGGGAGAGAGGTTAAGAGTGGTGATCAGGCTAGAAGGTGGCACCCAGCCATCCTTCTCTCCTGGTACTCATGCCTCTGTGGAATGTCCTCCCTTGAGAGTGGATTGGACCTAGTAACTTCTGCCAATAGACCGTGTGTGGCAAAAGTGATGAAATATCACTTCCAAGATTAAGTTGCAAAAATGTAGTGGCTTCCTTCGTGGGCATTCCCTCTTGCTCTCTCACTGGCTCACTCTGACAGAAGCCAGTGCTGGGTTGTGAGCTGCCCTGTGGAGACACCTATATGTGGAGGAGCTGATATCTCTGGGCAGCAGTGAGCTGAGTCACTCAGTCCAACAGCCTGTGAGGAACTGAATCAATCATGTGAATGAGCTCACAGTGGGTCCTCAACCCGCAGAGCCTTCAGAAGATCCTCAGCCAGGCTTGACTGCAGCCTAAGGTGACCCTGATTCATGATCCACAGAAACCAGGAGATAATAAATGCTTGTTATTTTAAGCCAGTAGGTTTGGGCGCAATTTGTTACCCAGCAATGTATAACTAATGCAGGTAGCCATCAGAATTTTCAAGCATGAGAATGAAAATCAAACCTATTCTTTAACAACTATGTTGACCCAGCAATGAGAGTCCTTTGCAGGAATCCTGGTGAGACCTTGGGAGCGTGAACAAGGCAGTAGCAGAGGGAACAGAGAAGAATAAATGAGAGATACTGAGAGGTAGTCTTGTCAGGATTGGGTTCCAAGAGTTCAGATCACCCATTCATCTGGTTACTCAAATCAGAAACCTCGAAGTTGTCATTGATCGCTAGTGCCCTTAAACCCCCACATTCAACCCACCAGCAAATTTCTTCTCTACCTTTTCTCCCTTCCCTAGACTATATCCACATGAGAGCCATGTCACCTCCCCACTTACAATCCAGCAAAGATTTCTCACTACACTTAGGATAAAATAAAATCCAAAGTCCTTCCATACCCTATAAGTTCCTATGATCTGGCTTCTGGCCCCTCTAAGCTCATGTCTTCCCTTTTCTCCCACTCACTCAGACCCAGATAAATAGCCCCTTGCTAGCATCTCTGTTTGGAATTCTCTTCCTGCAGATGTCGTATTTGCACAGATCACTCTCTCAGTCCCTTCAGAAATGGCTTCCTGATGGGAGTCATTTAAGCTGAGAGCCTAAAGAAAAACCATGGAACTTGCCATCTTGGATGTGAAAGATTGGCCTTTAGAGCCACACCACAGGCTGCAGGATAGATAGCATCATCTTATGCCAGGACTGCAGGGCTGGGGCCTAGAGGCCAGAGAGAATGGAGAACATGCTTCTTGCAGGGTTAGGGATTTCATACCTGCCACTGACTCTTTAACCACCCTAGATACTTCTCATCCACCAATGGGTTTGATACTCCTGGCGAGGCTGCAGAGTAATACATTCAGATGCTGTCTTCACACCTGCCTGGGCAGCTGAGGCAACAGAGGCACAGGGAGGCAAAGTGCCTCATCCCAGGGTTTCTTGATGGCCAGTTCAAGTGCACCCCATCATCTTGGGTCTTCAAAACAAAGAGATCTAGACAGGAAAAAATTAAATTGTAATAAGAAAATAAGAGGCATGTAAAAGTACTTTGTCAGTGGCTATTCATTTAATAACCATTGTAACTTAATATATTGTGGGTTTGAAACAGTCATTCATTAAGCTGAACTTCACCAGCCACCTGCCCACCTCGTGGTCAGGCACCATGCGAGGCTGCAGCTCTTCAATCTGAGTGCCCAATATGTGCCAGAGTGAGGCCTGGGGGTGCGAGGTGGGCCTGCTCAGTCTCAGGGCCATGGAGTGGACTTGGAGCGAGGAAGGCTTTTGTGGTCAGTTGCCTGGAGCTAGGGTGGTCCCCTCAGGTTCTCTGTTGTCTGCCCAGTGAAGAGTCTTCACGGTACTCTGCAGAGTCACTTGCTCTCCTTCTGCTCACACAGTGGCCTTGCTCTGGGCTCCCAGAGAGGCCTCCTGTGGGGCAATGGAGTTGGCCTATAGGCCATTCATCACAGGGAGTGTGGTGATGTTAGATAGCTCCCTGGGCGACCTGATGAGTCAACAGTGTGCCCCTCCTCCCAGTCTTCTAACTCCTCATCTCCCTTACAGGCCACCCACAATGTGCTAGAAATGCCAGCTCTTTCATTTTCACTTTTTCCCTAAAGACAGAAGAAAAAAGACAAGGAGTTGGAAAAGCACAGGAGCCAGGTAGTGCAGCCAGCCAGGGTGGTAACTAAGCTGGGGCACAGGGTTCGGGGACAAAGGACATTCAGATTCTGGGGTGGTGGGTCCCTTTCCAGTGCTGCCATAAGTCTCTCAATCCCTCTTGGCCGGAACTGGAAGGGGCTTTAAAGACCGTCTTACCAACCTTTGGTTTCAAGTCAACCAATGTTGTTAGATGAACTGCCCATGTTTATAATTAAGCCAGATTTGTTCTGGCCTTAGAGAATGGAAGAGAAAGTTGAAAAAATAGTTACCTTGGACAGAGAGCCTGGGTTTTAAAGCACTCAACCATATAATGACACCTAATCATCTACCTATGATTGGTCTATGCCTGGCTTCCTCTAGGCCAGGAGAAGCTCCTTTAGGGCAGGGGCTATTTCCAACATTCCTCTCGTGTCATGGACACCCAGGAAATGTTGGCTCAGATCAGGCAAACAGAAGAAAAAAGCATAGCAGACAAAGGCCCAGCAATGCACAGAATAAATGATGAGCAAACAGTCACCTCCTAACTCACATACAGCTCATTCCTGCTGTGTCAAAGCCAAAATTAAAAAGCAGTGTGGTCTAGTGGAAAAGCACAGAATGATAAATAACTATAGAATATTATTAACAGTATCAAGAAACGTACAATGCATAGCATGCTATTTTGCCACAGAGCTTCTCCATCATGGCCAAAGACTGCTAGCCAGGGCAGGTCCAGACCACACTGCTCCACCCAGGCCCCACCATCTCTCCAGGAGAGGAGCTGTCACAAGGAGAGGGGCCATTCGTTCTTTCTTGCATGAAGCCCAGGCAGTGCCCGACAAATTCAATTTCCACACTTGCCTTGAATGAAAAATAGCGTTTTTCAGTGCCTGCCTTGCGTTTATCACACTCTCCAGGGGATGCGAGAAGTTAGAGAAAAGCATGATCTAAAATTACAGTTGATTTTTTTGAAGTCACTATTTCATTATTTTGAAATTTTAGAAGCCATCGAAAGAGGCAACAAAATTTTTTAACACTCATAGGAAAGGGGCTGGAGCTTGAAAGGTGGAGAAATCCTACAAATGAGCCTGCTTCTGCTCAGGGCACGTTCCCACTCCCACGTCCTCCTCAAGAACACAGGTTTCCTTACTTCACCATTCTGCTTGCAGGAGTAACAAATAGTCTTCCAGCTGTATTAGGGAGTCACTTTCATCCTCCCAGTTTTATTAGATCCTCGTAATAGCTCTGTGATCCTGGCAGTGCCGAAGCCCCATTTAATTCAATAAATATTCACTGAAAACTACTGTTAGCAAGACCTAGTGCTCAATAGAAAAGCAATCTGGTGCAATGATTTCTAACTGCAGGTTTGGGAGAGGAGTCTCTCAAGTGGCCTCTCATTTCCCAGATAAAGACATGGGGTCCAGACAGGAGAAAGCTTTGCTCTCTGCACCTATTCAATGCCAAGCCAAGACTCGAAACCAGGTCCCCCGAACTTTCACAGTCCAGTCTTCTGTCTACCACATCCCACAACCCCTTTGGTTGTCCCCTGCTCTAGGGAGGAAAGAAGCAAAGGGAGGGAATTAATACAACTGAGCGCATTGTCTGCCAGCAGCAGGCTAGGCCTTTGCTCACACGCATGCGTGTACAGGGGATGGTTGTAACAATTGTCTTCCGTACTTATATGGCATTTTCCTATCTGCAAGTCATTTCAGGCGCCCACCCACCAAACACTGGGAATCTTGTAACCTCTCGATGCCTCAGTCTCTTCATCTGGAAAATGGCGGCAACCACATGTTCTGCCCAGGGTTGTTGCCACGACTGGTGAGGTCGGGGCCTTATATAACATCTGTACCGACTTAGTCCCACTCAAGCTTTGTGGCTATACGACATCTTCTTACCCTTACTCTGCACCTGAATCAGAGATGGGATGTGCCACTGCTGACTGGCAACATCAAGGTTCCTGACTCTGCTGAGGACCCTTTCCCAGCCCTCCTGTGGGACTAGTCTGCAGTGAGCTGGATTCGCCCTTCGTGAGAGCATAAGGGAATTCTAACAAGAAACAGTCCCAGTACCCCTCCTTGGAAAGCAACCACCGTTGAATTAGGCCAGGCATTCTATTTTAAAACCCCAGATTTTATTTATGAGGTTTAGGCACTTGCAGTTGCTTTTAGGGTTTGGTTATTCCTGCTGGGGCATCAGAAGAACTTTATGATTAGCCCTCTATGTACAGCGGTTCTGGCTCTCACACCAGCATGGGCCCTCCTGACGTCCTTTCACAAGTGCACCTAGCATCCGCTTGTTCCTGAGGGTAACCCCAGGCGCTCTCTTCCACAGGCTGCAGGTTGGGGTAAAGAACTCTGGAGAACCAAGGCCTCTGCTGAGCGGTGGCTCGATGCTAACCAATGTGACTACAGCCACAAAACCTCACTGTGTTCAGCTCCATTTAGTATCAAAAATAGCCATCTTTATCATTTTCTGATTCCTTTAAAATTGGTAAACTCAATACGATATACGCAGGATATTTCTCATTACTTAAATTCTTAACTTAAAGAAACTGATACCAAAATGTTCCCCCACCTTGCTGGTTTGGAGTGTATTCTGTAGTCTTTCCTTAAACTACCCTCTTTGTGGTTCCTTCTAAGTCTGTTATATGGATTCTTGCAAACAGGAAGTTTCTAGAGGTCAGAAAATATACATGGGATGGGGGGATCCAGATCAAGAGGATAGCTGGCTGGTTCAGTGGAGGGGGGGCCATTGGGCTCTAGTCCCAGCCTCGCCACTTTGCTGTGTGGCCTTGGGCAAGTTACTTCTCCTCTCTGAGCCTCGGTTTCCTAGTTTGTAGGAGAAGCTGCTTGCTTGAAAGGAAGCCTGAGTAGCCTGCTTGCTGTAACTCCTGTGACAGGTGGGGTCTTTGAGAACCTGGACTCAGGAACCAAAGAGATCTAGGACTAGGTCATCACCTCTCGGTGCCTGAGTAACACTGAGATGATAAAATGTCTACTCTTTGGGTTTTGTGAGGAGTAATGAATGAATACACCTCAAGTGCTTGGAACAGTGTCTGGCACATGGTAAGCAGTCACCAGAATTAGTTTACACTTTGGTTACTTCCACAAAATAGAAAGGGACCTCCTTGAGGCAAGGGTGTGGTCTTTCTTATCTTTATATCCTCAGCACCTGATGTGGGTCCTGGCGGCTGCTGGTGGAAAGAAAGGGAGGAGAGGAGGGAGGTTTGAGAGAGGGAGGGTGAAAGGCAGGACCACACCTATGGAGCATATGACAAGGGTACAAATCAAATCTGTCAAGTATAGAACATAGATGTTTTGGCACAATAATCAAGTAAATGAGGTGAAAGCTATGTTGATTGGTTTGATCTAACCACATCAGATTGTATTAAAAAAAAAAATCACATTGTACCCCACATATGCATGAACGTATTCATGATCTATGAAATAAAATAAATAAATAAAAATAGAACTTAAGAAAGAAAGCTGAATTAAAATAGGAAGAAAGAGGCAGCTCTGAACCCAATATGTGAAGGGGGAGGGGGCAGCTGTTCTGGGTACTGACAAATATATTCCTCTTCGCTACCCTTTTAAAGTAGTGGGGGAGATGTGAACCCCTCAGCCACGACCACCACCCCTCCCGCCCCACTGTGCTTCTAGAGCCAGAGGAAATCCCGGCTCCCCTATTCCTGGTCTGCGATGCCCCCCCCAACTCGGCCCGATTGCCCCTAGGTCTTTTTTCCTCCCTCGGGTCATCTTCAAACTGCAGGGAAACAGTAGTCAAAAAAGAAACAGCCCTCGGCAGGCCCCCAGCCCCAGCCAGTAACCCAAGCTGCAGAGGGAAAGCGGCAATTATGGTTTGGGGTTTCTCCCCCTCCTTTTCCAGCTTCTTGACTCACTTTTCATCTTTCTCCTGCCTTTTGAGGGCTCAGCACTCTAGGGGTGGCTGGAGGTGGGGACGCAGCCAAGCCCTCCACTTCCTCTGAGCGAGGCCGGGCGGGCGGGCCTACCTGCCCCTCCGCTGGCCCCTCCGCTGGCCCCGCCGCCTCTCTGCAGCGCCCGGCCGGCTCGCCCCTTTCGCTGAAGGAAATTTATTAGCAGAGGCTGCGGGGAGGGCTGGGGTTACTGAGACTTCATTACTCTTACTAAATATACTATGGGACGTTTACTAGTGTCTCGTGAAGTGTGGCCATAAATCAGGGGCTCCGCGGCGCTTGTCGGAAGAAACGAGGAAAGTGCCAGTGCGCCTTCCCTGGACCTCCAACCTGTCCCTGTCCCAGATCAAGGCCAAGGCCCACCCCGAGACCAGCCTGGCCCCTGGGCCAGCCACCGGCTGTCCTTCTGATCTGAACAAAAATGTCATCTAATTTCAAATCCACCCATGTCACACACTGAATCTCTCCTGGAAATAATATTTCCTCTGCCAATTTTTATTCTCTGGGCCCTGGAGACCTACAAAACTTCTGTGCAGCGTGATCCTGTTTCTAATATACATGTATATGAAGGAAATACACCTGAAGGTTAACAGTGATTCGCTGGTGGCAGAACAATTACAGGTGATTTTTATTAACTTCTTTATACTTTCCCAGGTTTTCCACACTTTTTGAAAAATGTCTTACTTTTAGAATCAGAGAGAAATGTTGCTTTTTTTGAAAAAAAGAAAAATCAAAAAACAATCATGGGAAAATATGAATATGTTTGTACTATTCATAAAAATGTAAAACTATAAACAACCTAAGTATGTAACAATTAGCCCACATTTCCAGAACAGAATATCACACAGGCACTCAAAATACTGGTCATGAAGAGGTGAGGAACTGCTTATGACTTAGCCCTAGCAAAAAAATAAATAAATGAAATAAAAATAAAAAGGCAAAAATGGGCATTTTTTGTATACATGTGCTGATTAGTAGTATATAAAAAGTATACATAAGAAATATTGTATTAGGGTGTGGGCTTCTGGAATACTTTCTTTTTCTCTTTTCTGTTTTCCAAATTTTGTGTAGTCTGGTTAGCGTTCCTTTGTAATTTTTAAGTGTTTGTAAAGAGAAAAGAATATGCAAACCGTGTCTTGGCCTCTTCCCCCCTCACTGAGCCTCACAGCACAGTACCACACACGTGCTGTCGCCCCACATTAAAACATGAGGCCCGGGGTGTCGTGGTGAGTTCAGTTCCGTTGGGACAATCTGGAACAATCAGCTCCACCAATGAACTTTTTATGGAGTTTCTGACTTTGAAGCTAAGTAATGAGTCTTGGCCTCCGACCAGGCCTTGAAATGTTCAAAGTGGCCTCCCCATGTCAATTAGCTAATCCCAGGCATCTGAGGTGGGCGGGTGGGCAGGCGGGCACCCTGGCAACCTTCCTGGTTGCTGGAAGATAGGAGAGGTAGGTGTCCCAGCCTGAGCCCAGGAGAAGAGTTTGAAGGTCCTGCTTCCAGCCTATGGGCAGACTTGGGGGCTGGGGGATCCTTCTGATGGACCCTCCTCCCCAGCCCTTTCCTCCTATTTTCCATCTGGTGGCAAGTCTAAGGAGGGAGGTGGGTGAGGGCATTTGTGATGTTCAGGGCTCTGAGTTGGCCTCTTCCAAAGGAGTACTTCTTTAGAAATGAGACTTCTCCTGTTTGAGGAGAACTGACTGGTCTCGAGCACCCGCTGGCTGACCAGCAAGCCTAGTACCACAAGCTACAACCTCTATGCCTTAGCACATGCAAGAGGCACTGCCACTGGTCTCTGTTCAAAGAAAGTCCTGGGAGTTCTTTAGCAGCTGGATACAAAGAAACTCTCCCTCTTTCCTACCCAAGAATTAAAAAATAAATTGACTTATCTCAAGGAAGGATTCCTCAACCCCAGAAGAGAGGCATATTTTGCTAGATTTGGCTTTGGGGGGTTTTGTGGGCTTCCCCTCACCTTTATTTTTTGATAAGAAGTCACTCTGTCCTGACCTGGTGGGGACAGAGGCAGGTGAACTTCTAGCCCACCCCAGATAATCGCTTCACTCCACATTTTGAATGGGTCTCACAGCATTTGGAATTTCAGTGGCTTTTGGTTTTGATTTTTAAAGAGGAAAAAAAAACTGTTGCCTTGAGGCAATGAATTCTCCTGGCAGCTACAGGGAGCCTGGCAATGTTGAGACCTTTACTGGCAGGGCTGAGAAGATGAGCTGGTTGGTTGTGGTGTGTTCAGAAGTTTAAAACAGGAAAAAAGACAGAGTGAGGGTTTGTGGGAGTGGACCTGGGCCTGGGGTGGGGGTAGGGGACCAAGACCTCCAGATCTGTGCTCCTCTCTACTGTAAATTATAAGCCTGCTTTTTTAAATTTCCTTTCCCAGAACAATGTTATTCATTCAACTCCAAAGTAAACATTGGGCTTCGATACTCAACAGTTTGGGAGAACAAACTGTCCTCGTTGTCAGGGTCTTTACCTGTCAGGGGCCTGATTAAACCCATATATCTTCATGGCAGCCATCAGCAGCCACCGTGGGCTCAGGAGGGACTAGGCAGCAGCCCCCACTTCCCACAGGAGCCAGGCAGCCCCTCAGTGCCAGCCCAGGGCGAGCGAGGCTTCCCCTCTCATGAGCCAGGCTACAGCAGGGTGTCTGTTCAGGGCTCCAGCCTGACCCTGAACCTCTGGGGCAAGGAGGAGATCCAAGGAAATGCTGAGTGCCTGGAGAACACCAGACCAGGGCGGGGGGGAGAGGGGAAGGTGGTGTCTGAGCTGCCTTCAAAGTGATAGATGTTTATACTAGAGGAGAGTTGATGTAGGGAGGAAAGCAAGCCTCCATAGTAAATCATACGATCAGATGTCGGTGCTAAGAATATGGAAGGCTATTTCCTTTCTCCTGAGGGAAGGGCGCTTAATTAAGAGATCTCCAGGCACTTGACTTTTCTCATAAATTTTAGAGAGCTGTAAAACTCGGTGTTTGTTTCTGTGTGTCTGTCTATCTGTCTGTGTGAGCGCACAGTGGACAGAGAGGACAGCTGCAGTGAGCTCCGCTCAGAGTGGCACTCACACCACTGCTCAGCTCAGACCTGTCTTTTGTGCCTCAGTTTCCCCTTGTTAGGAATGGCAATAATGAGGCTGCCTCTCATATGTCTGCCTGCAGGTAAACATCAGAACCAAGAAGGGAAGCACAGTTCTCTACTGTCAATGCATGGAGGGGGAGGCGCCCACAGGGAGAGAGGGGACTGTGGACTGTGATCTGACTGCCGATATTGAGGGTGGGTGGGGGAACACTGAGCCTGGGGACTGTGGACTGTGATCTGACTGCCGATATTGAGGGTGGGTGGGGGAACACTGAGCCTGGACCCAGGCCCCAGACAACAGTTTCATATATCAGGAGTCACAGCATCCATCCTTCCCAGCTCCCCCGGGGATGACCCAGTTTCTCTGGTGAGCCTTCCTCAGAACCCCTGGCTGGGATCCAAAGTTTTCTGCTGTCCTCTAAGGAATATTTGATTTCCATAGCACAGTCTGCTTCCATTCCAGAAGAACTCATTTTCCCTCCTGGCTTATCTGATTGTGGGTATCTCAGGGAACAACTTGTCACCTATCGTTTTCCACAGAAGTGAACGTTAGCAGTTGGGGAGCTGAGGTTGGGGGGCATCCTGAGGAGCTAGTAATGCCAGGACTGGGGGGAGAAAGCCATGCTCAGGCAGGAGGCCAAGGCAAGGAAAAGCAGTCCATCCCGGAACAGCACCGGCCGAGGCAAGGTGTTGTTCACATGGAAACGAAATGCTGTGTGTGGCATTTTCCTCCATAAAGCACCTCAACTCTCCTGAAGGCCTGGTTCCCACAGTGCCCCAGTGAACTGGTAAGGCCAGTGTTATGGCTTCATGGTGTGAAGGTCACACTTTCAGAGGTCAGAAGCCCAGTCCTCAAACCTTCCTCTTCCAGGTTCTCCTCAGGTTGGGTAACAGTGTAGCCACAGCACATAGGGAGTTACAGCTCAGAGAGGTGGGGAGGGGTCTTGTGTTTTCATTTTAGGACTGTTCATGGACAGCACCGTGAGATGTGTGTGACAGATGTGTGGAAGTTGCTCTGACTTCTGTGGCTCCAACCACATAGGGTGCATCTGTGACAGTGGTTATCCCGGTGTCTGGGATAGTTTAGGTGCATTCCCAGCCTGCTTTGTTCTTTGAAGCCCTAGATAATGCATGTGAGTAACTTTGGCAAGGAAAAGAAATAGGGCTCTTTTGTGTTCCAAACATGAATTTTCTTATAAAACTATTTTATTATTTTGTGCATTATATAAGCAATGCGTATTTATTATTGAGGAAACAGAAAAGGAGAAAAAGTAACATTGCGATAATGACGAGATGGAACCATAGACCTAAGGAAAGCTTCCTCGGGGCTGGGATGTTTTAGCGTCCTTTGCTCTAAAAGGTGAGTGCCGGTAAGGGTCAAAGTAGATAATGTCTGGGAGCATGTGGGCATAGAGTGGGCTCTCTCAATGCATTGGTTGTATTCTTCCAGAAAATGGGAATATGCACCTAAGCTAAACAACTGACGTGCTGCAGCTCCACCCCAAGCTGAACTTGTTGAGGAAACAAGATTAATGCTATCACCAGGTCTGTGTGCTCCCTCGCTCAAAAATGGCAATGCCAAGGCTACAGGGAATGGAGATCAGGATGCAGAAGAGACGTCTGGTGCTATAGGAAGGGAGCAAAGGACTCTAAAACATCCCAGCCCCGAGCAAGCTTTCCTTAGGTCTATGGTTCCATCTCGTCATTATCGCAATGTTACTTTTTCTCCTTTTCTGTTTCCTCAATAATAAATATACATTGCTTATATAATGCATAAAATAATAAAATAGATTTATAAGAAAATTCATGTTTGGAACACAAAAGAGCCCTATTTCTTTTCCTTGCCAAAGTTACTCACATGCATTATGAGATAGATTAACAGTATGAAAACTCTCTTTATGGACAAACCCTTCTAGAGGATTGGGGGGGTCACATGGTTCATTGAACAAAAGTGCACTAACCATCTCAAAGGCATCAGGGACTGTGCCAAGTGCCAGGGACCCAGGGATGGTAAATCATGCCCCATGACCAACACCACACAGCTTTAAACAAAGTCACATGTTCTTTACACCTTCCCCCTCCAGGATGTGTGGGAGAGTAAAGACCCAATTCCTGCCTGGCCAATGAAATATGGTGGAGAGAGCTCTGGATGAGGAGTCAGGGGCAGGGGCATTGCAAACCTGGCTCTGCGTGACTCTGAGAAAATCTTTTCCCTTCTCTGTGCCTCAGTTTTCCTATCTGTACAACAAGGTGTTGGCCTATAGGATTCTCATATTTCCCTCCAGCTGTGTGATCCTGTTATCCAAACCTCTTCTTGTCCAGATCTAATCCTGAAGCGGCCCCTGCATTCCCCATCAAATGCTGACAAGATGTAAGGCTCACCTGAAAGCCACACCCCGCTTGTCTGAGCCAGTGACTTGGGCGGCATGGCTGGATTTCCTGGTGTGGGCTTGGTCTGGGTTCAGAACCCATGGCTTTTCCAGAAGGTGAGTGGTGGTCCTATAGTCCCTCTGTCCCTGGCCCTCCTTGGTCTCTCCATTATTCCGTGCAGAATGAAGGTGGAAGGGAAGAGCCCAAGTGAAAAGCAGTATAAAGAAGACCTGAACACTCCCACTTTAAAGGAAATGTGAATTAAAGGCAGAGGAGGAGAAAAGCTCAAATACAAGCTCAGGTCACTAATTATGAGAAAAGGTTTTCTGTATCTGGAGAGATGCCTGCTCTGAGCTGACACAATGCTCCCTAATATTTAGCACAGTGTCCCTTTGAATTTACAGCCCTACTCAAATTCAATATATCTAGAGATTAGTGTGAGTGGAAAAGTCCTTCTCTGAAACACCTGATTCAGGTCCCTCTATACCCCATGGTGGTACAGTTCAAGTTCTGCTTATTTCTACTCTGCATGTTTTAGAGGCTGCCTTGACAGTTTTCGGAAGCAGCCAGCACCCCCATCCCTCTCTCTGATCCCAATGGAAATGACCTGGCCACAGCAAAATGCTCATGAGGGGCATTTAGGCTCTGTGTGGGCCCAGCCATTTCCCAGAGGCTCAGCTGCCCAGTTGGCTTCCCCCAGCTCAATTTGCCAGGGACAGACCCAATATGTGCCTTTCATCCCCATGTCATTAGCACCCCCTCCATTCGCACTCAAATGTGACCGAGTGTAGAAGAGAAATATACAGTGACCTACCTACCCATAAGGCAGAGTGGCCTTCCCAGGAATGAGAGTTTGGAACTCACTGTATCAAATTCAGGGATACAGACCCACTCTAGGCAAATATGTGAGTAAGGTCTTCTGGCTCCCATCTCCCAAAATTTTCAGCCACCCAACCTGAGACAAGTTCATCTCCTTCTCAGTGATAGGTATCTCTCAAATTTACCTGTCCCCACCCCCTGGACCAGTGGTTCTACAAGTGTGGTCCCCATACCAGCAGTATCAGCATCCCTTGGGAACCTGTTAGAAATGCACACTCTCGGGTCCACAGTGGATGTCCTAGATTGGGAACTCAGGGTGCAGACCTGGCAATCCATGTTTTCAAGAACCCTCCAGGAGATAAGAGAACTGCTGCCCTGTGCAATCAGAGTAGAGCTGCAGTGGTGCTTTCCGTCTCCTCTTCTAGATAGAGAAGTTGAGGGCCAATGGGGGTACACTGCACCCTGAATTCACCCGGAAATGATGCCTACCTTGCCTATATTACATCTGACTACTCACTTTCAGGTCCTCAGGAACAAGGTATCAACCCAGCCGGTTGAACTATCTGTGTGATCTAAGCGAGGCGCTTTCTGCTCTGGGCCTTCCAGAGCAGTTTCTTCCCCAGTACAACTCAAGAGTTTTCTTAGATGATCTATAAAACCCTTCCAGGTCTGACATTCTCAAATCATATGCCAAACTGTGTGTCCATAAATTTTCCTCCAGATAATGTTCACATTTCCATGGGAGCCTTGGTGACTTGATTGAGGGAGAGCTCAGGCCACAATAAGACGATTACAGAAGAGGGTCTTCAGGTGACCCTCAAATCCATCTTAGAATCAGCCTCTTAAAATTAAAAGAGGCATTAGGGCAGAGTCTGTCAACCTTAGGACCACAGACATTTGCATTCCTTGTTGTGGGAGCTGTCCTATGCATTATCGAGTGTGTAGAAGCATCTCTGGTCCCTAACTGCTAGATGCAGGTAGCTCTGCCAGCCCCCTCCCCAAGATGTGACAATCAAAAATGTCTCCAGGGGTTATAAGTATGTCCTGGGGTATAAACCACAACTTCATAGTCTGGCTGGCTGGGTGAGCACTCCCACACTCTTTCCCTGAGTTTCCTCCATTCCCTCCACAGGGAAGGAAACTGCTGTATCCTGGCTCAGTCTACAGGGGATCAGCAGGAAGGCCCTGTGCCTCAGAAAATTGCCCCAGCGTGGCCTCCACCCAGGCCCACCCCCACAATAACTTTACCCAACCCACTCCACATTCCTGGGGTAAGTGATCCTGGCTTCACTATATAAATATATAGTAACCTGCCCATGAGGCAGAGTGGCGCTCCAAGGAACTGAGAGTTTGGAACTCACTGTAAATTCAGGGACACAGGCCCACCCTAGGCAAATATGTGAACAAGGATAGGCCACTTTCTAAGTGTGACCTTGTACAAACGACTCAGCCTCTCTGAGCCTCACTTTTCTCATCTGTAAAGCAGGAACCATGACTCCTCCTGCGCTGAGATTGTGGTGTGCTCAGATGTGCTACGCAGAAAGCCCCTGTCCAGCTGGCACTCAGCATCAGCATTACGACAAGACAATGGGAATGATGCTGCCATATAAATTGTTTCTTTCCTTCTGTCTCCAAATTACAATTTTATCTTCAATTCACAAGGGTAGATTTGCCCAGGAGAGGTTTTGTTTGGTTGGTCTGGATTTTTCTCCCAGTGAGCACAATGGCCCGCTGTCATTGGTGCAAGCAAAACTAGGATGCTTCTCAGCAGCTTGGGAGTTGGAGAGGATTTAGTTACATGCATCTGCCTGCCTTGGCCTAAAGAAACAGGGGAACCCTGACCCCAGACTCTGGACCTCGGGGCCAGCCAGGACATGAAGAAAGGCCCCGTTCCGGTGTAGAATAGAAGGGCCCAGGGACCTGGACACATACCAGACATCCTTTTTGAAGGGAACCAACTCTACTCAGCTCCCTGGGAATGTAGACATAGGGGTGTCTGGCTTCCAGTTACTCCTGAGAAGCCGAAAGTTTAGATTTGTATAAAGTAAATTTTCCAGATTTCTAAAAATAGTGCATCACTTAAAAACCTTTGGTAGAGAGACAGAGACCCTGAAATAACTTGATAACTTAATATTTATTCAAAATGATCCTACAGGCCAGACTCGGTGGCTTACACTCTGGAAGACTGAGGCAGGAGGATTACTTGAGTTTAGGAGTTCAACACCAGCCTGAGCAAAAGCAAGACCACTTTCTCTATTAAAAATAGAAAATTAACAGGGCATTGTGGCATATGCCTATAGGCCCAGCTACTTCGAAGGCTGAGGCAGAAGGATCACTTGAATCTGGAATTTGAGGTTGCTATGAGCTAGACTGAGGCCACAGCACTCTAGCCAGGGCAACAGAGTGAGATTCTGTCTCAAAAAAAAAAAAAAAATCCTATGAAATAAGTACTATGATTATCCCAATTATATAGGATAAATTATATAGGCCAAAGAAGTTAAATAATTGGCCCAAAGTCATGTAAGTAGAAGTGGATGGGAGGAGAGCCTAGCATAGGAGGGGTTAAGGGAGGAACTATAGGCCTTGTGCTGAATAAAAGGAGACAGAGCCAATTTTTCTACCATAACAGCAAATTGTCCCCAAATTAAGCCAATACCCAGTTCTTATTGCCTCTGCAAAGAATTAATAAACCATGACATCTTCTGAAATGGGGGAAGGCCAGCTGCTCAGTAATGTCAGAAAGCTCTTTGCAGAGTTGGAGATGTTCTGCCTTAGCAAGAAAAATAATCATGCCACAAACATGCAGAGAGGGGCTGCCGTTGCCTGTGCCCACTCCTGGCTCAGCTCAGAAGTGTCCCACCGCCAGGAGACAAGGCCTTGCAGTAGCCGGCTGTTGGAGCGTTAATAGCTGTGGCCTTCCAGAGAACACTCTGGAATATTTTAGGCTTATATTTTGCAGATGGTGTGCCATGTCATTCCCTCATTCTATATATTAGATGGTTAGTTTCCTTTTTCTAGTTAAAGGATTAACTAGAATTATCAGTAATCATGAGCTTCCCCCCAAGGACAGGTCAAAGGAAATTAATGGAAACTGCAGCAATAGAGACATGGGTCAGCTCCACAAAAGGAATTCCTGACTAGGAGAATTATCCCTGGCACGGTTACTGAGGGTGGAATTAGAACCCGTCATGGATTCTAGGCAGAGCTGAAAATTCCCAGTGGCTCAGAGTAGAGGTTACAGGCAAAAAGCAGGGGGAGGAAGGGAGGCAGGTTAAATATTTCACCATGAAAAATTTCATAAAGTCAGAGCTGATTGGAGGCCTTTGGAATTTCAGCCTGATGTCACAGATGGGAACACTGTGATCAGGACGTAGGCTGTTACTTGTTGAAGCCAAGTGACAGCAAAGCCAGAACCCAGGGCCTTGGTGCTCGCCATGGTTTCCCAAGCTTGACCTAGTAATGGTCACTGCTGAGGAGACTGCAGTCTTCCCTGGCTCTGTTTGTTGGCCTCTAAAATGAAACACTGGACTTGGCACATCACAGTGCAATAGCCTTTTTGCCAGTCCACTGGCCGCCCCCCCCGCCCCCGCCAAGTCTACAGTGGGGATAAGTGCCTCAATGATGCAGACCATGGCTTCCTCATCTTTGTCATTGAGGCCCTCCACATGGCCTGACACAGAGGGGGCTCTCAGTAAGTGTTGGGGGACTGGGTAAAGTCTCAGCTCATGTGTATACAATCTCTGGGAAGTGACACAGAGGGGGCTCTCAGTAAGTGTTGGGGGACTGGGTAACGTCTCAGCTCATGTGTATACAATCTCTGGGAAGTGTTGGACAAGGACTCTCCTATACCACAAGATGGTAACATTATTGCAACTGGAGCAAATAATAAATCTGGGTTCTAGGAGCTGCATCAAATATAGCAAATGCTATCTGTTCAACCTAGGTAAAGGGTGTATAAGCATTACTTGTTAGGCTATTCATTATAGGAAAAAGAATTCATTATGCTTTTCTGTTGAACATTTTCACATCAGTCAAAAAATTTAATGGTAACTTAAAGTTTCCTCCTAAAAAAGCACGCTCATGAAGGTCAGTTCTGGACACAGTCACATCATTCATTAGATGTCATCATTCAATAGATGTCCATTATTGTTAACGGAATGTTCCATATTCTTTGGTGGCACAAAAGTGAAGAAGACTCAGCCTCTGCCCTCAAAGAATGTGAAGAGAAATGACACTCAGGCCAACATCACAACCAAATAAGGCAGATCTCACTGCAGGGGGAGATGTGGAGAGCTGGTTTGGCCAAGCACAGCCACCTCTTTGCCAGTTCTTCCGCTGACCTTCCCTCTCCCCCTGACCAACTCAGCTGACATTAACCCACTGCACAACCATGGTCACACCACAGACACATTTGGAGACATCCAAAGGCTGGCTGATAATCAGGGATCCCTGAGGAGAGCTTGGGGCCCCTCACCCCCTCATTTCCTGCTATGGGATATTTGCACACACAATCCATGAGGTTGGAATGAAACAAAAAGGAAAATGATGGTAAGAGATGAGGGTTCAGTTTCATTCTTCTACAGGTCACCAGCCAGTTCACCCAACACCATTTGTTAAATAGGGAATCTTTCCCCCAGTGAATGTTTTTGATAGGCTCATCAAAGATCAAATGATGATAAATTGGCTGGGTTCATCCCTTGGTTCTCTATTCTGTTCCAGAAATCTACCTCTCTATTTTTGTGCCAGTACCAGGCTGTTTTGATCACTATAGATTTATAGTATAGCCTGAAGTCTGGTAATATGATACCTCCTGATTTGTTTCCATTTCTGCGTAATGTATTGGCCATTTGAGGTTTTTTCTGATTCCATATAAAAAGAAATGCTATTTTTTCAAGCTCTTTAAAGTATGACAATGGGCTTGGTGCCTGTAGCTCAGTGGGTAGGGCGCCGGCCACATACATCAGCCTGGTGAGTTCAAACCTAGTTTGAACTACTTGGGAGGCTGAGGCAAGAGAATCGATTGAGCCTAAGAGTTTGAGGTTGCTGTGAGCTGTGATGCAACAGCACTCTATGAAGGCAACATAGTAAGACTCTGTCTCAAAATAAATAAATAAATAAAATAAAGTATGACAATGGTGCTTTAACAGGGATTGCATTAAATCTGTAGATTGCTTTGGGTAGTATAGATATTTTAACAATGTTGAAAAAAAAAAAAAAAAGACAATGTTGATTCTTCCCAACCATGAGCATTATATGTTTTTCCATTTGTTAACATCTCAGCTATTTCTTTTCTCAGAGTTTCATAATTCTCTTTATAGAGATTGTTCATGTCCTTTTTTAGATAAATTCCCAGACATTTCATCTTTGGCACTACTGTAAAAGGAAGAGAGTCCTTGACTATATTTTCAACTTGAAATTGTTGGCGTATATAAAAGATACTGAGTATTTTATAAGTATTGATTTTGTATCCTGAGACACTGCTGTATTCTTTGATCACTTCTAAGAGTTTTGTAATTGAGTTCCTGGGGTTTTCCAGGTATAGAATCATATCATCTGCAAAGAGTGAGAGTTTGATCTCCTCTGGCCCCATTTGAATGGTTGCCTGATTGCAATGGCTAGAACTTCCATTACTATGTTGAATAGCAGTGGAGACAATAGGCATCCTTGCCTAGTTCCAGATATGAGTGTAAATGTTTTCAATTTTACTCCATTCAATATGATATTGGCTGTGGGTTTGCTACATATGGCCTCTATCAGTTTCAGAAATGACCCTTTTAAGCCTATTTTGTTGAGTGTTTGGATCATGAAAGGGTGCTGGATATTATCAAAAGCTTTTTCTGCACCAATTGAGAGAATCATGTGGTCTGTTTTTTATTTTATTTATGTGATGTATTATATTTATGGATTTACATATGTTGAACCAAACCAACCTTGTAACCCTGGGATAAAACCAACTTGATCATGGTATGTAATTTTTTTTAATGTGTTGTTGAATTCGGTTTGCTAGGATCTTATTGAATATTTTTGCATCAATATTCATTAATGATATTGGTCCATAGTTTTCTTTCTTTGTTGGGTCTTTTCCTAGTTTAGGGATCAGGGTGATATTTGCTTCATAGAATATGTTGAGAAGTATTCCTTCTTTTTCTATGTTTTGTAAAAGGTTATCTAATATAGGTACTAGTTCCTCTTTGAAGGTTTGATAAAATTCTGATGTGAAGCCATCTGGTCCTGGACTTTTCTTTTTGGGGGAAATTTCATAATGTTTATGCTAACTGGATAAAAGAATTAAACTTAAGACATGAAACTAAAAAAATAGTAGACAAGAGTACCGGGAAAACGCTTGAAGAAATTGGCCTGGGAGAATTTTTTATAAGGAGGACCCTCCTGGCAATTGAAGCAACACCAAAAATATATTACTGGGATCTGATCAAACTAAAAAGCTTCTGAGGCGCCAAGAGCACAGTAAATAAAGCAAACAGCCTTCAGAATGGAAAAAGATATTGGCAGGTTATGCTTCTGACAAAGGTCTGACAATTAGAATCCACAGAGAACTCAAACTAATCAATAAGAAAAGAACAAATAATCCCATTTCTATGAGGGCAAGGGACTTGAACAGAAACTTCTCTGAAGAAGACAGGTGCATGGTCTACAAACACATGAAAAAATGCTTATCACCCTTAATCATCAGAGAAATGCAAATCAAAACCACTTTGAGATATCTAACTCCAGTAAGAGTAGCCCACATCACAAAATCCCAAAACTACAGATGTTGGTATGGATGTGGAGAGAAAGGAACACTTCTACACTGCTGGTGGGAATGCAAACTAATGTGGAAAGAAGTTTGAAGAATACTCAAGGATCTAAAAGTGGACCACCATTCGATCCTGCAATTCCTCTATTAGGTATATACCCAAATGATCAAAAATCATTTTACAACAAGGACATTTGCACCAGAATGTTTACTGAAGCCCAATGCATAATTGCCAAGTCATGGAAGCAGCCCAAATGCCCATCGACCCACGAATGGATTAACAAATTGTAGTATACTTATGTCATGGAATACTATGCAGCCATAAAAAAGATGGAGACTTCACATCTTTTATGTTTACCTGGATAGAGATGGAACATATTCTTCTTAGTAAAGGATCTCAAGATTGGGAGGGGGGAAATATCCAATGTACTCAATACTACTATGAAATCAGTATATAATCACCTACACATTCATAGGAATTGTAGAACATAACTATAGTCCAGAAAGAGAAGGGAGGGGGAGGGGAGGGCAGAGACTGGGAGGAGGGAGGGTATTTGGGGGAATCTCACTTAATGTGCATAATGCAATGATACATTTCAAAACTATTAAGGATAGAGTATAAATGTTTTACCACAACAGATAAGTCAGGAGATGATCATGTTAATCAGTTAGATGTAAACATTCCACATAGTATATCAAATCAGCACATTATACCCCATAAATGCATTAATGCACACAGTTATGATTTAATAAAGAATAAAAAAAAAGGAAAATGAGCCACAAAAGGGCAGCCTGGGTCACACGTGTGAAGAAGGGGGAATATAGGCTCATTGCTGTGGGAATGAACTTACTTTGAGAGAGGTAGGGTAGCACATTCTTGGGCTGATAATGTGGTTGCAAATGTCACTGCCAGCAATATGACATCTCAAGTCCAGAGACATGGTTGATGCACATATTTGTAAGACAGCACAGAGAAGCACCAGATTTGTCACTGGGCAACACTAGATTCAAATCCAGGTTCTGTCACTTACTGGCAGTGTTCAGCAAGTTGCTTAGCCTCACATTTCCCATCTGTGAAATGAGGTTAACAAATAAGTACCTCACAGGGCTCTTATGAATATTTGACAAGATCATGCAGATACAGTACCTAGCATAGCCTGACATGAGTGGTATTCAGTAAAAGTTTTCTTACCCATTTACCCCTCCCTTTGCAAGGACAGCTGGTCAAGGTTATGCACACACAGAAGATTATGGGCCCTTGCCTGGCTTTTCTGACCCAGAGTAGACACACAAACCATCTCTTTTAGGTTTGCAATTTGAGTTTCATCTCCTACAGTTTGGGGCAAATGCTCAGCTAGGCCAATAGGTGATGATATCTCCCAAGTTGGTTTGGGCTCCTTCAGAGGCCGACCTGGGGCAAGGATTCAAGTATGTGGAGTTTATTTCGGAGGTGACCTCAGTAAACACTAGCAGGGGAGTGAGGAAGTGAGATAGGAAAGGAAGGAAGCCAATGAAGAGAGTATCAATAGTCAGGCTGCCATTAGGGACAAGTGGGTAACAACTGGGAGCTCAGTCCCTTGGGGCGTGGTGGGTGGGCTCCTGGGAGATGGTGTTGATCAGTACAGACCTCAGAACTGCTTAGGGTAAAGGGAGGTGGGGTATTTATCCTCTAACTCCCATCTAACATTGGCTGGGGGCTGCACCTAGGCACATGAACTGGGAATTTCCAATCTGCTATGCAGGTGAGCTAAGAAAAAGCCTTCAAATCCTCAGTCATTGTTTTTAGTATGAAATGGAAGGTGCTCTCAGCATACAGTGAAGTGAGGACTAAGAGGTATGAATGGATCTCAGTATCACCTACTGTATCCCTTTGCATGGAATTCCTTCTTACCACAGTTATGTAACTTGGGTTTTTGGTGTTTGGAGGCTTATTTACATGAATTTTCTACCTGAATTTTTTCATAATCTTCTAAATTCTTTCAGCTCCAAGTAAGCACGTACATACATACATAATATGGATTGAGACTGGAAAATCCTATAGGGGAGCATCTTCTTCTTATACTTTCTCTTTTACCATGGGCTAGCGACATGCCCTGACAACCTCAAGACTCTCTGTTGTCTGATTTTTTATGCTGTCAGCCACTATCCCAAACTCTTGATGCTGAGTACAGGGAAGGTATTCCTAAAGGTCGGCAGGCTAAGTAGACATGCACAGTACTGCAAGCCAGCCCTCTCTCTAGGGCAATGACAAGGGGTACGGGACTGGTGGGCAAGATGACAGCTGGCAGAAGCTGAACCCAGGAGCACTAGATTTTGGGAAAGAAAGCTCAGGGCAGAAGTGACAAAGTCAGATCTGCATGGAGAATACCCCCAGAGTTCACAAAATCTACCCACTGCCTTTTGGCAAGAGCACGCTTAAGCCCTTCAGATGGGAACATGAGCTACTTTTAAAGACCTACAAAAACCTATTAAGAGATAACTCCTGACCCTCCCACTGTAAACTTCTAAGTTGCTGCCCTAAAAAGCCACAGAGAGAGAGGCAGGGAGGGAGGACAGAAGGAAGGGAGGGAGGAGGAGAGAGAGAGAGAATAGAAGGAAGTAACTTTTCTGTAGTTTCAAGTCAAAATATCCCATTCACATCTGAATGGATAGTTCAGATGACACAGGGTGTAGGTTTTACCCAGGCTGTCCTCACCATGTAGGGCCAGAAGTTTCCCAGAACCCTAGTCACTGGGTCGCCTTCCTCTGGCTCCAAGCTCACTGGGGATGGTGAACAGCTGTTAGCTATTCTGAGTGGAGGAGCATTTCATATACTTGATGATGACGTATTATATCATCTCTTAATGATGGCTGGGAAGACTTTTTGTTATAGTTACAGTGTGTATCAAAGTCAAGAGCCATATAGTACTGGTGTTAAATTCATCTGGGCTATAGACTTGCAGGGAAATTGAACAAGAATAGTCTTGTTTATAACTATTTATAGGCTTCAGGCAAAGAGACTGTTAAAAAGCATACATTTCTTTGAAAGACTAAAATATTCTCAGCAGTCTAGTTCTGAGTGATGGAAAGATCGATGAATTTTATTTCTTCGTATTTAAAAGTAAATAATTTTTATAACCAGAAAAAAAATGACATATACTTATAAACATATGTGGGTTTTGTAAGCAGAATATAAATTGATACCCACCGAGACTTTAATGCTGGGCTGCTTTTTGAGACGGTGGGGAGATGCTGTAATAGAGGGAGGCTGAAGGAGGAAAGTCACATGAAGGTGGTGAAAGAGACGTCCTAGCATCACCTACCACATAACCGGCAGGCAACCATGACATGGAGAAACGCCCTTACATGTTCAGTGTGTCTTCAACTCAAAGACAAACCCTTTATCTCAAGAAAACTGTCGTTGGCAGACAAACACAGCACCTCCCAAGGGAATTGCAGAAGGAGCCACCATTGTGTGTGTTACCACTCTGGTTGTTCTTACCTCCAAGTTAAAAGTGTCTTTGGCTGCTGGAATAAGGCCAAGGTTAGAAGGGGATGTCCTCACATGCCTGGGATGGAAAGAATTCCCCAAATATGAATGCCCTTACCAAAAAAAGCATAAATATTGGATATAAATACTGTTGATAATAAAATGTTACATGAAGAAAGCAAGCCATAGAATACCGTCTATATACTGTGACCACATCTATGAAAATGCTGTACTTATAGAGACAAGGCCACAAAGGGTCAAAATAGTTGCTGTGTTGGGGTAGACAAATTATAGATAAGCTTTTTTTTTAAGTACTGAATGTAACTGGGGCAATCAGGCTTTTTATTCATTTTATTAAGAAATTATCAAACATACAGCAAAGCTGAAAGAATTTTTCAGTGACCACCCATTTACCTGCCACATTCGTTCTGCCTTTTATGCTGTTCAGTTTTTAACATTTGAAAGCTTTTTTCCTGCACCACAGTTGGCACTCTGCTAAGTTTGTACATCACAGTTGGCACTCTGCTAGTTTGTACATCACAAAGCCTTCATTACACAATGATACCTTAACACAAAACATGACCTCTGCTCTCACAGTGCCCTGTGTGCTCTTTCAAGTTCCCAGCCCATCTGCCTTCCCTCAGGAACTGCCACACCCTGGGCTGTGGGTTTACCATGATCTTCCTTGCCTTTCTGGTACATTTTATGTATGTAACTGCGTTGGCCAGGGCAGGGAAGCCACACTGCAGAAACAAGATGCTCTAAAATTTCAACTGCTTGAAATCAACATATCAACAAACAAAGATTTGTTTCTTGTTCAAGCACAATCTACTGCGGGTCCATCTGACTCTTCAGGACAACTCTTCTCCACCTAAATATGAGGCTCCCTATGATCACTGATCACCTCAGCAGAAATGAAACCCTTCAGCCCATGAGTGACATGCTTCTTTACAGTCCCAACTCATCAGCCAGGACGGCCACATAACCCCACTCTGCTGCCAAGGAGAAGTGTGATGTCCCATGTGAGTGAGCCCTGGAAAGCGCCTACATGTCAGCCCTGAGCAACGTATTATTTACTTTTTGCTCGGGTGCATGTAGAGCTTCACCAAGATTTAAAATGATGATGATCATGCTGTATGCAGTGCTCTGCCAGCTGCTATCTGCACCCACGGTCATGTCTCTAAGAGTCATCCATGTTATGACAGGTAGCTATGTTCACACTCATTTTTACTGTGGCATAATGCTCCATTATGTGGATGACATGCTGCAATGCTTTGTCCATTCTCCTATCAAGGGACGTGGGAGTTCCCATCTTTTGCTATTTCAAACATTTTACCATCAGATGCAGGTCTCCTGAGGCAGATACGCAAGGAGATTCCGTAGGGCAGTGACTTTCAAGCGGTGCACTATGTGGCCCTGATGTGCCATGAGAGGATCTTAGGTGTGCTGAGAACATTTTTAAAGATCATTAATTAAATTATTTTTGAAAGAAGTTCAAAACACTAAGTAAACACATCCCTTTTTTTTTTTTTTTTTTTTAATCAACATAAGTGTGCTCCAGAAGTTAAGTATAGGTTCAACTGTGCCGGAGATAAAGAAAAAAAAAAAAAAAGGTTGAAAAACACTACTCTAGGGTAGAGGTTGCTCGAATTTTTTCAACTAAACTTTTTAATGAGAGAGAAAAGAAGCAGCAGCAGCAAAATGTGGAAGGCGTTAGCAGTTTTCTATTTTGCAAGAAACAGTTGGAGCACAGGAGGACAAAAAAAGAAAAGGCAAATGAAAGAAAGCAAATGGCAGGAGGCAGAGAGATCCAAGCTGGGGGTTCTCTTCTCTATCAAGGTGCAAGTTGAGCTGAGCACAAATACACCAGAGATCAGACAAATGTTTTTGCATGCACCTGCAAGTTTATGAAGGAAACACATGGTGAAGCCAAGCAGCTGTGTCTTCCACAGTTTGGAGTTTCCAAGGCAGTGTTTCTCAGTATCAAGATGGCAAATTATGAGGGGGACCCCCCAGGCAATTGAAGCAGCTTCAAAAATACACTACTCGGACCTGATTAAACTAAAAAGCTTCTGCACAGCCAAGAACACAGTAAGTAAAGCAAGCAGACAGCCCTCAGAATGGGAGAAGATATTTGCAGGTTATGTCTCCGACAAAGGTTTAATAACCAGAATCCATAGAGAACTCAAACGTATAAGCAAGAAAAGAACAAGTGATCCCGTCTCAGGCTGGGCAAGGGACTTGAAGAGAAACTTCTCTGAAGAAGACAGGTGCATGGCCTACAGACATATGAAAAAATGCTCATCATCTTTAATCATCAGAGAAATGCAAATCACAACTGCTTTGAGATATCATCTAACTCCAGTAAGATTAGCCCATATCACAAAATCCCAGAGATGTTGGCGTGGATGTGGAGAAAAGGGAACACTTCTACACTGCTGGTGGGAATGCAAACTAATACATTCCTTTTGGAAAGATGTTTGGAGAACACTTAGAGATCTAAAAATAGATCTGCCATTCAATCCTATAATTCCTCTACTAGGCATATACCCAGAAGACCAAAAATGACATCATAACAAAGACATCTGTACCAGAATGTTTATTGCAGCCCTATTCATAATTGCTAAGTCATGGAAAAAGCCCAAGTGCCCATCGATCCACGAATGGATTAATAAATTGTGGTATATGTACACCATAGAATATTATGCAGCCTTAAAGAAAGATGGAGACTTTACCTCTTTCATGTTTACATAGATGAAGCTGGAACATATTCTTCTTAGTAAAGTATCTCAAGAATGGAAGAAAAAGTATCCAATGTACTCGGCCCTACTATGAAACTAATTTATGGCTTTCACATGAAAGCTAAAACCCAGTTATAACCTAAGAATAGGGGGAAGGCGGAAAGGGAGGGGAAGGAGAGGGGAGGTGGGCGGAGGGAGGGTGATTGGTGGGATTACACCTGCGGTGCATCTTACAAGGGTATATGTGAAACTTAGTAAATGTAGAATGTAAATGTCTTAGCACAATAACTAAGAAAATGCCAAGAAGGCTATGTTAACCAGTGTGATGAAAATGTGTCAAACAGTCTATAAAACCAGTGTATGGTGCCCCATGATCGCATTAATGTACACAGCTATGATTTAATAAAAAATATATATATAAATAAAATAAAAAATAAATAAATAAAAAAGATGGCAAATTGCATGAGGTATTGAGAGAAGTCTGGGAGCTGACTTGGTTTGCTGACAAGAAAGATAGGTGGGGTGGATTTTACCACTGTCCTTAGAGGAATAGTCATACAACTGGCACCTGACCCAGGAAGCAGAGGAAGTGCTTCTAGAAGGCTGGGCTCCTTGTCTTGGGAATATAAAGGTGACCAGCTTCCCAGGAATTAGTAGGAGCCACATGTAGTAATTCCATAATCAAAGAATGAGGCTTCATCAAGTTGAAACAAAAGTGAAGGCATTATTTGTTTTTGCTGACACTAATGGGGCCTTTCTGAGCATCACCCACCATGCCAGGGATTGGCATTCCTCATAGCAATCTGGGAAAGTGAGTAAAGTTATCATTTGGGCTTCTTGGTAGCAAGTGACAGAAACCAACTCTAGGTGGTTTCAGCAGAAACAATTTAAAAAGAGGATATTGGACATCTCAGTGAATTTCGGGGGTTATTCAGAGAATGGGCAGGAGCCAGAGGACACTTGGACCTGACTTTAAATCATAAACTACTAATGCCATCAGCAGACATAGCTTATGCCTGGTGCTATTGCTACTGTCACCACTACTGCCACTACCACTGATGGTGCTAAATAAATTCCATGCCATCCCCTGTCTCTGTATCACATGTCCCAGATTCAAAGTCCAGGAGGAAGGGAGGGCTTAAGTGAGCCAGGGTTATGTGCCAATGTCCTGGGCCAGCGGGCAGGAGTAGGGTCTGCAGCCCAACAGGGAAAAGCAGCCTTTTAGGTTTTCTTGCTACAAAGCTGCCTTGCTTACCACCAAGACTCATTTGTAGAGAAACTCCTAAATTGTAGGAAATACTTTTGCATGTCAAACAATGGTTTAAAAAAAAAAACAAAAACTGGCCAATGTCCTCAAAGCAGGAATTATTGTGATACCCCTTTATAGATAAGGTGTTCTGATACTTCCTGTCCCTGACACCTCATGACTACCGTATCTTCTCACAATTTTTTTTTTTATTAAATCATAGCTGTGTACATCAATATGACCATGGGGCACCATACACTTGGTTCATAGAACATTTGACACATTTTCTTCTCACAATTAACACCTGCGTTAGGCTAGTGAGAAAAACTAAGATGCCCCCTAATCAGAATGAAGCAGTGTGTAAACTGTAATGGCTAACATTTCGTGGTGCTTTACAAAATGGATTGATCCATTTGTTTCACTCAATTTCTATCCCCTCCCCCCAAAAGTATCTTTTCGTCAACACTGACAGGTGGAGAGGACAGACATTTTGTCATCCCAACACTGAGGCCACATGAACTCAATGATCTACCTGTGAATAGAGGCTAAAATCTACGTATTTTGGCCCCCGTTTTCATGCTGGACCATGTGATTATTTAAGCAGTCGGCTGATTTTCACTTGGTATAATGCTCCCTTTGATTGGATATAAAGATTATTGAAGCAGGGCTCCTCTAACTTTCACTGCACATTAATCACCTGGGGATCTTTTTATGTAAATTCTCGTTCAGTCTGTCTGGGGTGAGCTGGGGTCTGTGTTTCTAGTCACTTCCCAGGAGATGTCGATGCTGCCCACCAAGAATGACATTTTATGCAGCAAAGACCTAGAGAGCTGGTAGTAAGAATTAAGAGCAATTGATACTCTTGATCTGTACCACACACCATATTATTTTAAGAACTTGGTGGAGAATTGTGACGTAGTTGAGCGTTTTTAGTTTTTCCATGTTTTGATCTTTTGGACTATTTCTTTATTTGATTTAAAAGAAGAAGTTTGCGGGAGAAAAGTGCAGGACAGATGAAGCGGTTCTTGTTTAATTAGCTGTTCTGCTCTATCTAGAAAGAGGTACATGCAGAGGGTAACACATAGCTCGGAGGTTGGACCAAGTTTGGAAACGCATTGCTCAGAAATCTGCTGGTCATTAAAACAGGAATTTCACAGATAATATATCTCAGCATGCAGCCCAAGAAATTCAGAAGCAATTCTCTCGTTTCAAAAGTAAGCTCTCCTGAAAAGTTTATAAACACCAAATATCCCTACATGGAGAAACACAAATAGAAGGAACTTCACAATGAGAAATGGGAAACCACACAGCTCTAAGGGCTGCAGTCGAGCCTGCAGAAGCAGCTGAGACAGTCCACAAGACCACTGGACCCAACTGGAAATAAATGAGGCCTTATTGGAACCAGGTCACAGAGAGCCCAGTGGAATGGAAGGTGAGTGAATGGACTGGCACAGTTGAACATAAGATTAACACAACTGAAAAACCTAAAGAAAACAAAATGAGCAGCCTGTCTCCTTGTGAACGTAAACAAAGACAAAGGGGGAAAGAAGCAAAGAGAAACCAGATGCAAGGTTTGCATTAAAGCCCAGCTATGGCCAAGCCAGGCAGATGAAAGCTCCAGGAAGCCCAGGAGAGTAGATACAGCAACAGGAGATGGCGGCAGGAGGAGCCGGCCCCACGGCCTCGAGTTTTGATTATCGGAGGCAATTTGGCACCAACCAGCCCTCAACAGATGGGGGAACAATTATTAGAAAGCTACTTTTATGGTTTCCTTTGTCTCTCTGAGCCACGAGTTGAAGCTGCCCTTATGTTAATCTGTGTTGGAGTCTAAGAAAACAACACTGATTTCACCAAAACCCTTGAGCTTTTCAAAATAAGAAAACATCCTTCCCAAACTTCCACAAGTTGTTTCAGTCCTTTTTGAAAAGTATGTATTTCACTTCAAAAGGACATTACTCAGCAGTTTGGTTTATTTCTCCTCTGTCCAACAAGAATGGCTCATGTTTATATATCAAAGTAAGAAAACATGGGTGGAAATGTTTAAGACCCTAAATTGTCAGCTTTGGGAGGTAGGGGTAGGGGGCTGTCCATTTCAGACCAGCTCTCTCCTCCTCTGCAAACCTCAGCCTCCTAGAAGCTTTCCTGTCTCCCCAGGCCCATGCCCTTCATCACTCCAACAAGTGTGAAATGGCACTCTCAGCCCCAAAGGACAGGCCATCTTCCTTCACTCCTGGGGCCTTGTTCTTTCTCCCACTCACTGACCTACCTCCTGTGGTTACTGCCAACCAGTGTTCTCATCACACGTCTGGCTTCCTGTTTAGAAGAGATAAATTTGTGCTCCCACCCATCTCATCTGAGTCCTATAAACTCCACCAGTGTTGTTCATATTTGCTTAGTAGTTCCCAGACTTCGGTGTCTGTCAGTCAATACTGATGGGTATTGCCCTAGATATTTCCTCAGATTCAATTTCAGGCTCTTATTTCAAGATAAACAATGAAAATGGCCCCCCACATAGCCTGTGTGTGGGGGGTGTCCATGTGTGTTCCCCTCACACACTTTAATAAGTCCCCTCCAAGCCTCTGCTCATGTCATTTGCTATGGTCTGAATGTGTCCCCCCTAATTCATGTGCTGGAACCTTAATCTCCAATGCAACAATGTTGGGAGGAGTTCAGGTCATCTGCCCTTGTGGATGGATTAATGCCATTATGAAAGGGTTTGGCAGAGGGAGTTTGTTCCTCTTGCCCCTTCTACCTTGTGCATTCAAGGCACCATCTTGAAAGCAGAGAACAGTCCTCACCAGATGCCAGAGCCTTGATCTTGGACTTCCAAGTCTCCAGAACTGTGAGAAATAAATTCTATTCTTTATAAATTGTACAATCTATGGTATTCTCTTATAGAATTGCAAACGGACTAAGACAGCATTGTTCCCACCTGCCCACGCTTACCTGCCTCTTATTCAAATCCTACCCTTCCTCAAGGCCACCCTTAGAAACCGGCTTTCCAACCAGCCATTGTGTCCCAAGTGCCACAAGACATTGCCCACTGGAGGGTGAATCCCAGGAGACCTTCTGGCTTTTGGAAAATGTAGAATACCTCATGCAGGACCCACAAGTGTGTCTGGATGTTGTGGTCTCAACACCCAAATTTGAACAGTCTCATGTCTTTACACCTTGGACTGCCTGCTGTGTGCTTCTATATTCCTAGACCCACCTTTGGCCTATCAGATAGGAGGCAGACCTGGAAAGGAGTCTTTCTGCATGTGACCACCCATATTTGATCTTTTCATGGCTGTTCATTGGGAAATGAGGAAGAGGATCTACAGAATTGATTTGCTCTCCAGGGAGAATATCAAGTGCAGTTATGATGTTCACTATGGCTTTTCCTCCCCTATAATCCCATCAGAGAATGGAATGGCATGGTCTTTTAAAGCACACACATGGAAGTATGGCTGGCTGATGTCCACTCTGTCTGTCCATCACCTGCATTCCCCATGAATCCTCCCATGACATCAGTCCTTACAGATGTCTCCTTTCAGCAGACACTTCCTAGTTATCTGGAGGACAGTCCTATAGGTGTCCTCTAGAGCAGGTCTCAGTAAACTACAGCCTACATGCCAAACATGGCTCACCATCTATTTTTTTAAATAAAGTTTTATTGAAACCCAGCCATGCTCATGCATCTACATACTGCCTGCAGCTGCTTTTGTGCTACAACAGAAGAGCTGAGTAGTCACAACAGGGATGATCTGGCCCTTTATGGCAAGAGTTCTCCACTTCTGCCATAGAGTATCTCCCATCCCAATTTAACACTTATCACTTTGTGCTCCAGTAAACATTTAAGAATTCTGAAGAGCAGGAACCGTGTATACTATGTGTTCTGTTGTTTATCTCCTTTTAGCATTTACCATAGTGCTAGAAATGACGAACACTATCAGTTATTAAATAGCTGTGTCGGGATGGTTTCCTCTTTCAGTAACAGTCTCTCTCTCTCTCTCCCCCCTCCCAGACTTACTTATACTATTGTGACATTTATTGTTTCACAGAACAGGAAGACCAGAAGTAGGGCATAGGTTAGCATTGGTAGATTCAGCCCTGCACCCAGGATCCCTGCATTTCTCTGTTCTGTCAGCAATGGTGCTGCCTTCATCCTAACACTATTTTCCCTCATGGACTTGAGATGGCTCCCGACAGCACCTGGAGTAACATGCGTCCTTGTTCATGTCAGCCAGGTGTGAGGAGATGAGCAGGTGGGATGCACATCGCTTTCCCAGAGCCCTGAGAAAGCCTGCCCTCGTCTTGTCACTGGCTTGTACCTGCTGGACACTAAGCCAGTTCCTAACAAAGAGGATGGAATTAGCCTGACTGGCTAAGGCTGGTTAATCATCTGGGGCATATGGATGTTGAAGAGTCACCTACAATGTTCCTACAACTGAAATGTACAAAAACCATCCTGTCACATTTTCATTTCCTAGTATATTATGTTTTGAAATAGTTCAAAACAAAAGCCAAATTGGATATTTTATTTTATTGTTTAGAGATACATATGTCTTGCTCTGTCACCCAGGCTAGAGTGCAGTGGTATGATCACATCTCATTGCAGCCTCAAGCTCTTGGTCTGGAGCAGGCATCCTTAAACTTTTTAAACGGGGCCAATTCACTGTCCCTCGAACCGTTGGAGGGCCGGACTATAGTTTAAAAAAAAATAAACAACTATGAACAAATGCCTATGCACACTGCACATATCTTATTTTGAAGTAAAAAACAAAACGGGAACAAATACAATTCACACCGCTTCATGTGGCCTGCGGGCTGCAGTTTGAGGACGCCTGGTCTGGAGTGATCCTCTTCCCTCAGTCTCCCAATAAACTGGAATTTAATCACTAAGAATGGTGGTGTATTTCAAGTATCACCTGTTCTTCATGACATTAAAACTGTTGTGAACACTCCCTTAGCACTGTGATCCCAAGCATACATAGGCTCCGCCCTCTGAAATTATACCTAAAATGACCCCAAATTTCCTCCATATATTATTCAAAACGAAAAATATCTACTTCTAATACATTACAGAACTTTAACCTATTTTTTCTCAAGTTTTTTTTATTTTTTCAAATTAACATGAGGGTACAATTTTGAGGTTACATTGTTCTCACTTCCAAGGTAAAGTTCTATTTGTAAAAGAGCCCCTCACCCAAAGGGGTGTGTTATACACTGTCACGTTCCAGAACTTTTAATTTTCTAAACCACGGAGATTTCCCTCAATACTTTCATTTCTAGAACACATTGATAGGACCCTTCTCCCCCACACCCCAACTAATTGGAATTCCAAAGAGATGCCATTTAAGGTCATAGAAAAATGCCTGATAGGGCGGCGCCTGTGGCTCAGTGAGTAGGGCGCCGGCCCCATATACCGATGGTGGTGGGTTCAAACCCAGCCCCGGCCAAACTGCAACAAAAAAATAGCTGGGCGTTGTGGTGGGCGCCTGTAGTCCCAGCTACTCGGGAGGCTGAGGCAAGAGAATCATGTAAGCCCAAGAGCTGGAGGTTGCTGTGAGCTGTGTGACGCCATGGCACTCTACCGAGGGCGGTAAAGTGAGACTCTGTCTCTACAAAAAAAAAAAAAAGAAAAATGCCTGATACATCTATAAAAGGGATACTTCTTTACATTTTGTTAGCTAGTTCAGATTTTTCCCAGAGATTGCTGGGATGTTATTTCATTTCTAGAAAAATAAAGAAGGAAAGGAAGAAGGGAGGAAGGGAGAAACAAAAAACAAAATAAAACTAATAATTTATTCCAGAAAAGAACAAAAAGGGCAACCCCAGTATCACTTTGCCCCATTGCATAACAATGTAAAGAAACACAGGGAGAACGGTTTAATTAAACTGTTCCCGCAATTTTCAGATTTGTGCCAAGAAAGCTGTGGTCTGACTATGAAAACTCCATCCAGAGCTCAGCAAGGCCTGGGCCAGATGTTCTACTCAAGGGACAAGGACCCACAAATAGCAGATAAGTACAGACAGTCCCCAGGTTACAAATGAGATAGGTTCTATAGGTTTGTTCTTAAGCTGAATTTGTATGTAATGTGAACAGATACATTTACCTATTACCTGTAATAGCCTCCATTCATAAGTGTGAGTTAGACAGCAATTGGATGTCTGTAACTTGGGACTTAACTGTAATAGCCTCTGTTCATAAGTGCAAGTCATATGTAAATCAAATGTTTGTAACTTGGGGACTGCCTGTAAATGGCAGCCTTGCCAGAATGTGTTACACAAGGTGCTGAAAAGCTACCCAGAGGCAGCCATCACCTGTCTCACCACCTTCAGGGAACCACCCCGGCACAGGCGCAGGCTGTGGGGAGAAGAGAGTGAACTTGTACTTCTTCCCTGTGCAGGGAGAGGGAGCAGGGCTGTGCTGGTGTATGTAGCAACTGCTTGTCAGTGGCTAGGCCAGGGTGAATTATGGGTTAGTGACCCAACAGTGGTCTTCTCATAGGGAAAGGGCACGAGCTTGTCTCTGAAAATCATTCCCACTCTCCCAGGGAAGCCATATGTCTGCCACCCCCAGTGAGGCTGCTCCAGGGAGGGAGAAAAATGCTATTAAATTATGTCACTTTGATATAAGGGCCTCTGTCTAAAAATTCAGCGTTGAATCATGGTGTGCTTGGCTTGAACAATACTGGGGTGGGCAGCTCGTGTCCCCTGGGTAGGTCAGTCCAGGTCTGAACGCCTGTGTAATGATGGCATTGCTACTGACGTAAATAAGAAGTGTGATTTATTTGTCTAAGCCTCATATTCCAGTCAGGAGTGGTTTATGGGGCTGACTACCCCTCATTGCAAAGCAGAAAGTTTATGGGGCTGATTTATGAAGAAAGCGAAGTCCACCTTTCTACACAGAAGACAACAAAATGTCGCGGAAGGCAAAGTCGTTTCTTACCAGGTCAGCCTGCATCTCACCTGCCCCCACCTCCGTAAAGAAAGGAGAGATAGGGGGTCCCTTGAGAATCTCATCGGCACACCCTGCTCGCCGGGATTCTCCCATCGTGGTTGCCAGCGTCTCAACTTGGGACATCCCCACCCCCGCCATCCCTGTGCTGCCACTTCTGTTATCACCCTCATCACCTTTAGTGCTGTCCTCACCTTCACCAAAACCTGCCACCACCATTATCATCCTATCAACTGTCGTCAGTATTGTGCTGCCACCATCAAAACCTCCGTCGGCAGCTTCCCCACAGCCTTCTCAATCCCTTGAGCCCCTTTGAGGGTGGTAAATCGCCTTGCCTTCTCCAGCATGATTAAGCTGAGAATGGGCCATTTCAAAGAGACACACATGCTTAGAAGAAGCGATCACAGGTGTTTCGGCCTCACTTCTGCCTGGGTCTGTCAGCCTTCACAGCATCACCCACCTCAGCATTCCAGGAATTCTGTGGTCGTGGGAATCATATGTTCATCATTATGTTTGTGTCTACAGAGTCTCCGAGAGGCAAGGGTGCCCACCCCCAGTGGTGTCTCATGTTGCTAAGGCCTTTATTATCTCTGGGCCTATTGGCCTCCCTAGGTACTTTCTGATCTTTTTAGGTACAGACTCTTTGCTGCTATCCTAGGTCATTAACTCTGTAGAGCCTAAGGATATCACTGACACACCAAAGTTATACCCAACTACCCACCTTTGTTACCAGCGTCACCAACGTCACTACCATAACCATGACCTCACCTCACCTGATAGGCAATTCTCACTCTCTACGGGTTCTATGGCCCATTCTCACTCTCTTTTGAGCTTTGTATGGGCTCAAAATCCTAGTTCAATGTCCTCTCTGTGCCTACTTCTTCCTCCCCCATCCCTTCTTGGGGTGTTAACCCTTCATAAACGTCTGCCCCAAACTGCATCTCTAGATATGCTTCTGAAAAATCCACCTGTTGCAGAGATTGCAAGAATGACAATTTATGATCTCAGGTGCCCAGCTTGACAAACAGCAGGTACTCAGAGAGCCCTCGCTTCCCTCTCTGTCCCTGCAAGGAATAACAGAAGGCTCTGAGGAGGCAGTTGGAGTTGAATCTCCCCAAAGGGGCAGGAGAATCCTAAGAAGTCCTGCCTGCCAAATTCCTAGACAGGTCAGGCAGGAAAGTCCCTGTGATTAAAGAGACAGAAGTGGATTCGGATGGCTAGGAGATATTGAAACTCTCCACCCCAAGAGGTAGCCAGGGCTGAGTGAAAATCTATACATGAAGTGAATTTTTCCAGCTCCTTCAGGCTCTGCCACACTGCAGACTCCTGCTGTCTCCCCAGGAGTAGAGAGCAGCTCCGCTTTGAGGAGTTCTTCCTATAAAAATGCCTGCTGGCTGTTATTCTTTTAAGTATGAAGTGGAAAATGACCTGCATGAGGTTCACATGAAGCAGCAAGTCGTTGAAGACAGCTGGAGGAACTTCTGAGCTGAGAGCAAAAAACGATGCAAGTTCTTGGGGTGTAGAGCTAAAGGGGAGAAAGCAAAAATCTTTTTAAGTGTGGGTCTGACTTCAGGGACCTGGTGCCTGAGTCTCTGTGGCATGAGAATCTGAGATTTGATTGGCAATAAGCCCCTTTGCCTATCTTTTAAGATTCCTTCATCTGCCTTCATAGCAACTCTCCAACCTGAACAACCTGAAGGATCATTTCCATCTGGGGCACATGGAGTGCTATGACCCAGGGAGAAAGCACAGCGGACATGAGTGGAGACTGCAGAGCCAGGGAGCTCCTGTCCAGCCTTAGCTCTGCCTTTTGTAGCTGTGTGATCTTAGGCAAATCTTACTGATCTTACTGAACTGCTCTGAGCCTCAGCCAGCTCCTAGTGTTCTCATTATCATGTTATTATTGCTGTGAAGAGTTATAATCTCTGGGCAAAAGGATGAATGTGCCTTGAAACAAAAGGCAAATCATGTGCTCCACCCCACTTGAGTTCACTGAAACTAGTTCAGGCTGGCTGCAGCAGTCAAGGTGGGCTTCACGCAGGGAGGGGCATTGAAGTTCGGGCTTGAAGAGCGGATTTGAGGTTGGCCTAGGAGAGAGAGAGGAAGCAGGGAGGCATAAAATATATGGATAAAATCACAAAGCAGGAATAGGCATGGGATGCTTGTGGGCCAGAGAGGAGGCTGGGGAGCCACCTGGCAGGGTAGCCTTTACTTTTGGCCCTGAGGATTCAAAGATGAGTGGTGTACAGTCTGGAAGAGGAAAGAGAAGTAAATAGTCAAGCTGAATCAGGAGTCAGACAGGTAAATAGAGACCCACAGAGAACATGACTAAGCCTCCCATGACATCCAGGTGGGGAGGGGAGGAGAGGAAACAGAAAACCACAAAGGTCAGCAGGTGCAGGACTCACATCCCAGGGTGACTTCAAGACAAGGGGAGCTCATGTCTGAGCACCTCTGACCCAGAGGTCTTTGGTCAGCACCTGGGACTCCATAGCTCCCACACGGGACCCAGCGCCTCTCAAGGAGGCTACCTGATCAGCCCATGCTACCACAGCTCTGAATGCATTCAGTCACCTTTAGGACAAGATGCATTCCACACAGCAGCTAGCCTGGCTTTCCAGGCAGAGATAAAGACCCTGGGAAAGGACCCTGTGCCTCCTCATGCACCCCCAGAACAATGCATCTTTGTCTGCATGATTCCCTGCAGAGTGAAGACTCTGATGAAGGCCAAGCCCCTTCCCCACTCCCTCACCACTACCCCAGGCCCCTGTGTGCCAGGTGCCCATAAGCACCCCCTATTTCTCCTCCCCCAGATCATTCCCAGAATCCAGGCACAGTATAAAGATCCCAGAAAGGAAAATAACACTGAAATTTCAGGGCTGGCGGCCAAAACAGACAGGTGAAATACAGGCACCCAAAAAGCCTGGTGGAGGGGCCAGCTCCACACTTGACAGAACCCTAAGATGGGTCCAAGGAGTGGCTCAGGGTCTTCACAAGGGCAGGTGCTCAGCACACGTTGCAGGGCTGCCCAGACCATGCATATGTCCCCTGGTCCCTTGTGTGTTCCATGCTAGAGCTCCATCAGTGTGTCATCACGGTCTATGTCCTAGTGATGACTAGTAGGCCCGATAACCACAACCCTGTGCTATGCATAACATGTACAAAGTACAGAGCAGAGGAGACGGCAGTTATGCTCCTGGAGTTCTGAGACCCTCCTATGGTGGACAGTATCAGGAGCCACCCCAGTAGGCAGTAGTAGCAGTAGACAGCCCCCAAATGTCAGTGCCTCAGCCACTGCCCCAGCTGCAAAGACCTGTCTCACTCCAGTGACTGAGCAATACTGGAGTCCTCAGAGAGCTACCTCAAGTCGAAAGCAGGTCCACTGTGGATGGGCCATGCACGCACGAGAGCCTCCAGGGGGCTTGGCCAGGCCTGCACTACGATGTACCATCTCCCTCTGCCTGGGCCTCTTTCCCTCTTCCCAGGGACCCACCCTCCTCACTACACACAGACTCCTCCTCAGAGTCTGCTTCTCAGGGAAACCAACCTGGAATGACCTGCCCCAAAGAGGTAGCAGGATTTTCCACCATGTGCGGGGGCCTCAGTGCAAAGCACACACGTTGGTGCTGCTCCTATGAGTGGCTGGCCTTCTGGTGCTGAACGGAAAGGTCCCCATTTGCACAGAGCCATGTCTAGTGGGCAGCCAGTATACAAAGGGCAGCATGGACAGAGGGTGCCGGGGAGCTGGACTGCGGGGAGCACTGACAGAGGGTTTTGCCAAAAGGGACAAGGGATGGCTTCCCCAGGAACAGACATTAGGAGTGGGCTATGGAGGAGGGCAGAGACCGCAGTCAGTGCAGAGGTGCAGGGTGGGGCCCTGGCCCTGGATATTTGCATCACTGCAGAGGCGTAGAGGAAGGACACCTGCACAGGAAACCCTGAGATGACCAGGGAGACATTCCCAGAAAGGCAGGTGGGCACCGGACCACAAGGGCCTTGCTTGGGCTTTCTTCTCTAAACAAAAGGGAGACTGGGGGAGATTTTAAGCAGGGGAGCATCAATATCAGGTTTGTTTTCTAGAAAAGTAGTTAGGGTGTCAGAGACAGATAGAAAGCTGAGAACCCAGTTAGAAGGTCAGCGGGAGAACCAGAGGGGCTGAGATTGTGACGAGACTCAGAACACGCTACCCCAAAATGTGGCACCTTGGTAGACTGAGTGCTTTAAGCTGAAGGCATTTGAGAAAACAGCAGAAGAGGGTCTCTTTAACCTTCTTCCCCATAAACAATCCTCTGACCTTACTCTAAAGTAGGTTGTAAGACCCTCCTCATTCCAGAAGGGTCTTCCCTACACCTGCAGGAAGGAATGAAGACACAGAGAAGAATTCTGAACCACAGGCCTTGCTGAGTCCCCCAGTTTATCACATTAGAGCATACCCTGTGTCCTCCGGCCTTACTTCTGCACAACTGTACATAAAAACACAAATTTCTGGCTTGGTGCCCATAGCTCATTGAGTAGGGCGCCAGCCACATACACCAGGGCTGGCGGGTTTGAGCCCAGCCCAGGCCAGCTAAACAACAATGACAACTGCAACCAAAAATAGCCAGGTGTTGTGGCGGGCACCTGTAGTCCCAGCTACTTGGGAGGCTGAGGCAAGAGAATCGCTTAAACCCAAGAGTTTGAGGTTGCTGGGAGCTGCGACGGCACAGCACTCTACCAAGGGCAAAATAGTGACACTCTGTCTCAAAAAAAAAAAAAAAAAAACCCACAGATTTCCCTGTTTCTTTGGGTCTTGATTTCTGAAGACTCCAAGTCACATAAAACTTACTTTAAATAAATATGTATGCTTTTCTCTTGGTAATCTGTCTTTTTTTATAGGGGTCTCAGCCATGAACCTTGTGCAGGGTGAGCAAAAGACGTTACTTTCCTCCCCTACAATAGCAGTGGGGTGAGGGTGGGGCTTAGGACAATATTTCAGAGTTTTTGAGTTATTGTCAACTGGCAGACTTTAGAAGTTAGAAGCCTGGGAGGGAGCCCGAGCCTGGCCCCATCTAATGGTTGTGCAAACTTTGACGTCTCTTTGATTCTACCTTCTTGTGCCCAGCTGGCAGCACTGTGGTGAGAGGCAAACTCTGTGACATATGCAAAAGCATCTGACACTCAGGAAACGCTCAATACCTGTATTTCTTTATCCCACTCATGATGTGTGTTTGTTATCGCAGGCTACCAATGATGAAACTAACTCCCCTGCAAAGCGCAGATGCGTTTGACAGTGCATAGTCTAGAGCACAGACTGCATAGCCAGCCCCCAGCCACCTGGACCCCACCCTACCCTCACAGCCTGGGGCACCAGTCACAGTCTAGATGGCTCCAGAACACACTCCATCCAGTATGAGAAGAGCCACACTCCGGGAACTGCCTTCCTGGCCTGGTCTGTAGCCCCAAAGGGTACCAAGACAGGAAGAGGAGTGGTACAGGTGTCCAGAGTGCAGAGAAAGCTGAACAGGAGCCAGGGCAGAGAGGGGAGACAAGCCTGCAGGGGCGTCATGGGGAGCACAGGGGTGGTGGAGAAGGGAGGCTCCCTGCCACTACTTATCCTGGAGTCTGGGAGTCAAGGAACATGAGGGCCCCAGAATATGGAAGGACAAGGAGAGAAATCAGAGGCAAAGAAGTTCATACTTTATTCAGTCAAACTCCAAAAGCAGCTGCAACCCCAAAAAGGCAGCCAAAGCTGGCTTTCTGATTTTTCACTTTGAATAATTATCTAATGGCTTGCAGAGCTCCCTGCTGTTTCGTGATTTAAACATTTTACTGCTGCTTCTTTAATCCCACCATCCTGTTCTATTCTGGTCTTTGTTCCCTGGAGCATACCTCCCCTGGAAATCAGCTTTGTCGGGAGGATGCTGAGTCACCCATGGGAATTTCTGGACCTCCATTTGTTGCAGTTGAGCAGACACTTTCCTGAAGTACAAAGATTTAGGGATCTGGGCCCTATCTTTCAGAAGTTGTCAGTTAAAGTGGGGCAGATTTTTTGCATTCACACACCAGGTATAGAAGATGAATGTGTCTCTAATCAGCCAGGTGTGAGGGCTCTGAGGGAGGCAGGGTTGGTGCACCGCGTTGTAGGGAGACAAAGGAGTATCTCCAACTCATAGCAGCTGCAACCAGGAAGCGCTGCTGGCCATGCTGGGTGTGGAGGGATGTTCTGGCCTAGAGGAGGAGGGGATGAAGGATGAAGCTGTTCTAGAAGACAGAGAAGCTCAGTCAGGCAAGGTAGCTCACTCCTGTAATCCTCGCTAGCACTCTGGGAGGCCAAGGTGGTGGATTGCTTGAGCTCAAGAGTTCAAGACCAGCCTGAGCAAGAGTGAAAACCCATCTCTACTAAAAATAAAAATGAAAACCTAGCTGGGGGTGGTGGCACATGCCTATAGTCCCAGCTACTTGAGAGGCTGAGGAAAGAGGATCACTTAAACCCAAGAGTTGCTGTGAGCTATGACGCCATGGAACTCTAGCCTGAGGGAGACTCTGTCTAAAAAAAAAAAAAAACAAACAGACAGAACAGCTCATAGCAAAGGGCAAAGGATAAGACTATATGGGGGTCGAGTGGGCAGAGGTAAGGGGATGATGCAGATGAGCTGGGGGCAAGCCAGTGCTAATTACCAGGCCAGTGGTCAGAGAAAAGGACAGAGCAAAAGATGTATATCCAATGCGTCCTCCAAGAGGACCCACACTGGGACCTGAATGGAAATGGAGACAGGGTCTAAGGTGATGTGATATGCAAAGGATCTGGGTCTTGATCCTATGCGCAATGAGATCGGGATACTGTCTTAAACAGAATTCTCCTAGAAGCAGAGCCTGAGACAAGGATTTTGATGTGAGTGGCTTATTTAGGAGGTGACCACAGGAAGCATCAGTAAGGGAGCAGGCCAGTGCAACTGGGAAGGGAAGGATGCCAATGCAGGGGTTGCTAAAGAGCAGGTTACCATGGAAGGCACCTGAGCTCAATGCCATTGGGACCTCTGAGAGCCTGTGTTGGATGTACCTCAGAGCTGCCCTGCCTAAGCGACAAGGGTGCTGGAGTGTGTCTACATCACAGGCATTAAAAGGGGCAGTAAGCCCCAGGTGCTGCAGCAGGATGCCACCAGCATGCTCAAGACCAGCCTAAGCAAGAGTGAAAACTCATCTCTACTAAATAGAGGGGAATAGAGGGGCCCGGGGCTACAGGCAAGGCACAGCAGTGACCCCTTCAAATATGACCGCACAGAAATTTAGGTCTCATTCCCAGCCATACAGATCTCTCTCTAGTGAGAGCTACAGAGAGGGCTGGGTGTGGGAGAGGGGCAGTTTGAGCTAACCTGGCAAAGCCATAGGCTTCACAGATGTGGGAAGTCAGACTGAAAACTCCAGACAAGAATGAAAGTCGTTTTTAAAAGGCCTGGACAAGGGGGCGCCTGTAGTTCAGTGGGTAGGGCACCAGTCACATAGACTGAGGCAGGTGGGTTCAAACCCAGCCCGGGCCTGCTAAACAACAATGACAACTGCAATAAAAGGCCTGGACCAATGGTGGAACATGCAAGATTGTCATGGGAAAGACCATCCATGCACTGGAGTCATGGGAAAGACCATCCCCTGCACTGTTGCTGGAGTCTGGCAGGGGCTGTGCTCTGGAGGCACGAAGAGGCCTTGCCCCCTCAGGGTCTGTGCTTCTGAGGCTGAGAGAGCCCCTGGGACCTCCACTCTATGGAGGGCCCAGCCCTGCCCACTCTGGTTGCCTTCACATCAGGCTGTGGGTGAGCAGATCGGGCAGGCTTCCTCTCCCCACCCCAACATGCCACTTTGCCTCCACTTGCTGGGGTTCAGGGAACAAAAAAGCCTGACTACAGTTGCCCTAATAATAGGATTATAATCTCTCACAACAAGAAGCCCAGAAGTAGGAGGCTCCTGGGTAGGTGAATTTAGCTCCTGGGTGATGCCACAGCTTTTTTGTGGCCGCTTTTTGTGGTCACAGGATGGCAGTCACAAGCCAAACGTGACACCTTCACGTAATCCCGTGTGAAGGCAGGCTGGACATTTCTCCTCTCCTTACCAGGGAGGACCAGGACAAAGCTCCCTTACATCCCATTGGCCACAAATGGCTTACACAGTCATCACCAAAACAATCCCTGGCAAAGGGCAATGGCATGGAACCTGCTCTTCCCCCTCAACTGAGCTGGGGACTGGGGAGCCACATGAGTAAAAATGGTTTCCTGCAGCAGGACAGAGGGATGGCCACTCTAACTTCAGCATTCTCTCAAGACAATATTTGTGTGTGTGGACCTTGTCAGGGCCAGAGAGGGGGAACTGAAACAATCTTCAAACGTCCTCTCTTAGTCCTCTTCCCTCATGGCTTCATAAAGACTAATATCTCCACTTATTCAGGTATAACTAATAATCAGCGTTAAATCATCACTCCAACCAGGAGATTTTCATTTTAACAGAAAACAAGAAACTTCAATCCAGAGATTTCCAATTGTACTTTCAGGAAGGCAATGATGAGTCCTTCATTTCATTATTTCTAAATCTGTGAATCGAAATCTCCCTGTGTGCTGGCTACTAGAGCACTGCGGCACCTCTGGTCATCTCCTCTGATCCAAAGTTCTCAGTGACAATCACATGGGAAATTGAATGACAAAGACAAGGCACTGAATTAGTAAATTAATGCAATTTGTTTAGCAGATAACATAGTCCCAAGCCTATGTCTATAAGGTAAATAATTTAATAATAAACATTTCTTTGGAATTGATGAATTTGGGAACTATTGCTTTGATGCCAACAGTACACAGGCAACCACAGTCTGGGGGGCACGGGAAGACCCCTGAGGCTTTCCTGGAACCTCACCCTGCATCAACCTTTTTCTCCTTCTACCCTCAAGGCCAAGAGGGGGGTCCAAGAGGGACCAACATGCATCCCCTTCCATTTCCACCCAGGCCTAAATAGCAGGGTCCTCCTCTTATGTACCAAGAACTCTGGAAAGCACAGAGATGGACTGCTGCCCTCAGGGATGCAGACCACAGCCCCAGGGGAGGGAGATGTGAGGAGCTACTACCACATCAGAGAAGGCTGGGCAGGGGCAGGACAGGGAGTCTGGTCATGGAGCTTCATAGAGAGTGGCTTCAGAGATGAGCTAGAGAGGGTGGCCCAGCACTCAGCACATACCAGTCAGCAGGGTAGGGGGTGGTCATTCAGACAGGGAGAGCCATGGGAATAATGGTGTGAGTGAGTGGTCTAGGGCACATTCAAAAATCCACAGGTGATCTCCAGTTGGGACCAGATTGCATAGGGTTTTGAATTCAACACAGACGTGTACATTTAATTCCCTAGAAAATGGGGAGGTGCTGAAGGCTGTTTCTTGTTGTTTGTTTATATCAAAAAGAAATGGTCTCAGAGCTGTAGATATGGGGAATTGCTGTGGCAGACACATTGGGAGTTCTAGAGCTCAAATGGCAACTGATTTGGTGAACTTAAGTCAGGATGGGACTCTTCAGGACCCTGTGGTTTTATTTCCAGGGAAGCCAGGCCAGGGCTGGCCTAGGGTGAACTCTGGAGTGAGGGAAGAGGAGGGAGGCAGAGCCAGAAATGGCCTCAGGAGGAGGTCACCCACTGGGAAGGGTTGACCAGTGGAGGCAGGTCTTTGCCCCCAGGCAGTTCAGGGGCCAATGAAGGGAGAACCCATCAGGTAATCATAGGTAGAGTTGGCATCTGGGGAGAGCTCAGCACTGCTCACTGAGTAAAGAAGCCCAAGTAAGTGAGAGGGGATATGGGGAAGCATGAGCAGGGTCACCTGAGCTGGGTAGGAAGGTCAAGAGAACAACAGACTGTGAGAGGTGATGCCACCCACTCTCTAGAGGAGCTGAGAGCTCCAGTGCAGACTCCTCCTAGCCCCCCACATTTGCACCTCCAGGCAGATCCTGCCCCAGGGGCTCTGGCTGGGCCAACAGCCAGGCTCCAATCAACACATCAGAAACCCACCAAACATGATCAGAATCTGGATTTCAGATGGCATTGCCCCCCTTTCACTCCTTCAGGTGGAACTAAAGCAGCCGCAGGAACCCTAAACCTTATGATGTCTTAATTATGCTGAAAGTGAAACTGAGTCCCTCTAGCAGCAGGAGGCTGCTTCCCAGCCAGCAGCGTGCAGAGCCCTTGAAGCCCTGGAGATAATGACTACCAGGTGCCGTACAAACGGCCTCCCCATCCCTGTCTGCACTGATGTCCACCTGCACTCACACAGGGCTCTTAATTCACACTAGAACAATTCCAAAACGAGGAGTGCGCCAGTTTAGTACACAGTGAAGTCATGTCTAGCTCTTGCTGTAATCCTTTAAGGCCTGTTGTGGTCAGAGAATCCACAAATGTGAGCACAGGAAGAACATTTAAGTATATAGTCTCATCCACTGGTTTAAAAAGCCTGATGCAATTCCTATCAAAATCCCAATGGCATTCTTCATAGAAATAGAAAACACAGTTCTGAAATGTGTATGGATTAATAAAAAAATGAAATGTATATGGTAACACAAAAGACCTGGAATAGCCAGAAAACATCTGATAAAGGAAACCAAAGCTAGAGGCATCGTACTTTCTGATTTAAAATTATATTACAAAGCTATAGTAATCAAAACACTATAGTACTGGCTGAAAACATACATAGATCAGTGGAACAGAATGGAGAGCCCAGAAATAAATCCAAACATACACAGTCAACTAATTTTTAACAAAAGCACCATGAAGGCATAATGGGAAAAGGATAGTCTCTTCAATAAATGGTGCTGGGATTTTCACCTGCAAAAGACTGGAATTAGACCCTTATCTTATGCTATATGCAAAAGTCAACTCAAAGGAAATAAAAGAACTGAATATGTTAAGATCAGAAACCATAAAACTCCAGGGCGGCACCTGTGGCTCAAGGAGTAGGGCGCCGGTCCCATATGCCGGAGGTGGTGGGTTCAAACCCAGCCCCGGCCAAAAACTACACCAAAAGAAACCATAAAACTCCTAAAAGAGAACACAGGGGAAGAGCTCCTAGACATTGGCATTGGCAATGATTTTTTTGGATATCACATCAAAAGCATAGGTCACAAAAACAAAAATTAAATGGGACTACATCAAACTACTAAGCTTCCACATACCAAAGGAAACAATATGTCCGCAAGCAATATATTTGCAAACCTTATATCTGAACAGAGGTTAATATCCAAAATTTATGAGTAACTCATACAACTCAATTGTAGAAAAACAACAAAAAAATCCATTTTAAAATGGGCAAAAGACCTGAATAAATATTTCTACAAAGAAGAAATAAAAATCAACAAGTATATGAAAAGGTCCTCACCATCACTAATCACCAGAGAAATGCGAATCAGAACCACCATGAGATATCGCCTCATACATTAGAATGCCTATTATAAAAATGTTAAAAGATAACAAATGTTAGTGAGGGTGTAGAGAAAGGGAAACTTTTGTATACTGTTGGTGGAGTTGTACATTGGTGCAGCCATTAGAGAAAACTGTATGAAGATTTCTAAAGAAATTAAACTAGAACTACCAAATGACCCAGCAAACCCTTTTCTAGGGATATACTCAAAGGAAATGAAACCTTGTAAAGATACCTGGTTCCTAACTTCATTGCTCACAATAACCAAGATATGAAAGTATCTGTCTATGGATGAATGGATAAATAACAAATGTGTGTGTATGTGTGTGGTAGCCCACACACATCATACAGTAGAACCTCCGTAGTTAACCACCTCCCTACATTGACCACCTCCTTAAGTTGACCTAATTTTCATACACTAGATGTGCACCACATGTATCAATGGAGGTTCCTTATGTTAACCACCTCTGTATGTTGACCAGTTTGTCCCTTGCGTGGTCAACTTACAGAGGTTCTCCTGTATATATATTATTTATCCCTAAAAAAAGAATGAGATCTTGCCATTCTCCACAATACAGATGAGCCTGGAGGACATTATGCTATGTGAAATAAGCTAGACACAGAAAGAAAAGTATCTCACTTATATGTAGAATCTAGAAAATAAAAGTCAAATACGCAGATATAGAGAATAAAACAGTGATTACAAGGCTGGGATGGGGAGGGAACTGGGAGATGCAGGTCAGAGACTACAAAGTAGCAGATAAAAAGATCGAACAAATCTAGAGATCAATCCACAACAGGAGGCCTAAAGCTAATAAAATCGTGCTGTACAGGTGGATATAAATTTCATGTGCAATTGAAAATAGTTTAACACAGTAAATTGCACACAAACTTTATGGACACCCTATATTTGAGATTCATGCTAAATGAGTAGATTTTAGTGGCTCTTGCCACCAAAACAGAACAAAGTGAGTAACTGTGAAATGATGGACATATTGAGTTACTTCCCTTTAGTAACCTTTTTACTATCTGTATGTATCCCATAACATTATATTGTATACCTTAATATACACAATAAAATTTATTTCAAAAAATGTTTTTCAAAAGCAAAAAGTCTTTTAAAAAAAATTGAAATGTTATTTCCAGACCTCAGGGTATAAAACAGTCAGAAGGAGGGCTGTTTTGAAGAGGAGTAGAGGTGAGTGCCATGTGCACTCAGGAAGCCTAGAGGTGGCCAATAGGAAAACTGTTTGAAACTATCCCTTGCACAGCTCAGAGAGGAGCAGCGAGTTGCTTGTATCATGCAGCCAGTTAATAGAGGCACCAGAATACAAATCCAGGACCCAGAGCTCCTGGTGCCAAACCCTATTGCTTCTACCAGCCGACCTCAAAACCAGGCTGCTGAAAAGTCGATCATTACACTTGGTTCCTGGAGTCCACTGGGACTGCAAAGCATCCAGAGAGAAGCAGCTATAAATGTCAATGATGTGACAAATGCAGGTATTTTGAATTATGTGCATAATGGGCCTCTAAAATCAGAAATAATGATCATTCTAAACCATCCCAGTAATTAATTATTGAAGTTTGATATTTTGGTTCTTCCTTCCCTCCCTCTCTTTCTTTTCTGTAGTAAAATTCATTCACCCCTCCTTAGTCTGTCCATGGAACAGCCTTATCTCAAAACTGATGATACTTCTGTGAGTCTCACTTTCTCTAACCTCCCATGTCAGTTCATCACCCTAATCCAGACAAATCTTAAGAAATCACTTCCATCCCATCCCTCACTGCCACCCTGGCTGCTGCCCTAGCTCAGCTCCGTATCTTGCTTGGGCGCCCCCACCTCTGTCCTGTGCCCAAGCTCGGTGTCCCTTGAGACACATGGCAGCATCTAAACACTAAGGACTTAACACACTTCTCTTCTGTTTTAATCCATTTGTGCTTCTATAACAAAATATCTTAGATCGGAAGATGTATTAATAATGGACATTTATTTCTCACAGTTCTGGAGGTGAGGAAGTTCAAGATCAAGGCACGAGCAGATTCAGTGTCTGGTGAGGACCTTCGCTCTGCTTCCAAGATGGTTCTTCTTGCTACATCCTCACGTAATGGAAGGTACAATATGCTGTGTCCTCATATTGTGGAAAGAATGGAAGGCCAAAAGGCACTAGGCTGCTCCCTTCACCCTCTTGTATAGAAGCACTAATCCCATTTATGAGGGTAGAGCACTCATGACTTAATCACTTCTCAAAAGGCCCCACCTCTTAATACTATCACATTGGGTCTTAGGTTTCAACACATGAGCTTTGGAAGGAGAAAGATATTTAAACCATAGCACCTCACCCCCGCTCCCCGACCCAAATCTGGGCAGCTCTCAGCCCTCCTAGGACAGAGCTCTGTCCTGCAGGGGAATTGTGGGACTCAGTTAGGTAAGGGGAGAAGTGTCTCCCCAGGAGCTTAAGCTCAAAAGGTATGGGCTCCACCTGCCCCAGCCTCCCTTGATATTTCCCCATACCCCATTCATAATTATCTCAGCCAAGCTGTCTTGGCACTGTTTCTGTTTTCAACCTAAATTTCTTCTCAAGATAGTAAATTCTCAACATTTACTCTTACATCTGTATTTTGATTGTCCGATCCCACCTCCTCTAAGCTCAAGCAGTGCAAGGTTTGGGGTGGGGCTAGGGGCTAACACCAGTGAACAAATTCATGACCCCCATGCATTCTTTTCCTGATGGCCCACATCTGTCAAATGGAGACCACAGTAGTGACCTACCCCTTAGGATTACTGTGGAGCTCAATGGGATTATGCATTCCTACTTATCAAATACAACATCTGGCTCTAAGTAAATGCTCCATAAATGTTAGCTTTTAAAAATAGCACACTGGGCCAGGTGCAGTGGGTTAAGGAAGCAGGATCACTTGAGGTCAGGAGTTCAAGACAAACCTGAGCAAGAGCAAGACCCAGTCTCTACAAAAAACAGAAAATCAGCTAGACATGATGGCAAGCTACTCAGGAGGCTGAGGCAGAAGGATCACTTGAACCTAGGAGTTTGAGGTTACAGTGAGCTTTAATGATGCCACTGCACTCCATTCAGGGTAACAGAGCAAGACTCTGTCTAGAAAAAAAAAATAGTACCCTGGATGCCTTTAAAGAAAATAATATTTCTTACACTGACCTGCTGGAGAAGAATAGTGCCAGGTTTTCTCATATGTTACGTCACATCATCTGCTCCTGATTTATAAATCAGGAAACTGAGGAACTGTGAGAGTGACTTCCCCAGAAAGCCTAAATGAGTCAGACCTCTCTGGCTGCAAATGATCAAAGCCAACTTGGTCATCCTTATACAAAAAGTATGTAAGAACCAAACTATGCATGGGAAAGGCAAGGAGCAGCCAAGCCTCAGAACAACTAGAGCAGGGGGCCCAAACTCCAGCAGGCCTCTCTCTCCACCTCTGGTCTTTGCTTACACTGTACAGGGCAGGAAGCGTGTCTGCTTACATTCCACATGCCCATCATCTTCAGTCTTCCCAGCAGAGGCCTAACCCCCTTCCTCAGTTTCAGTTTCAGAAATCCCAGGGAAAGTTGCTGATTGGCTCAGCTTGGGCCTGATACCCACCCCTTAACCAATCAACAGGGACATGGTCATGTGAGAAATGTGTAACTTCCCAGTGGAACTACCTCTGTAGAAGAGGGTTGTGGGCAATCTCCAGAAAGTGGTGTACAGCTCCGAAAAGATGGGCGTGTGGAGCAGGCCACAAAATGGTAATGCAGTCCAGTTTCATTGCCAGTAAGTAAAAGAGTCTGGATTTATGCCCAGGTCTGTTGAGCTCCAAAGCCCACATCCATTCTCTGACACGTGCTGCCTCTCTAAGACTGTCAGTGTCTATTCATGCATTAGAGAATCAGGGCTGGTCAGACAGCCACTTCAGAAAGTTAAAACAAATGTACTGTCTAAGCAGCCATACCCATGAATAATTCTGGCATCTAAAAGCAGACAAAGGGCAGCACTAAGCTGCAGGGATGTTTCCCTTCTTCTATTTTGTAGCCATTGTTATCACCACCTTTTTCTTCATTATCTTTTTAGTCAACTCTCTCCTTGAAAGTAGGGCTTTTTGGCTAATAGAGAACTTCTTTAGGTATCATATTTGGATTACTAATTTTCTAAGCACGGAGAGCATAGATTGTTAGATTTTAAGAGATCTGAAAACTTTTAAATATCTCCACCCTTTTCATTTCACAGATAAGGAAATGATGATCAGGAGGAGAAAGCCAGTTGATGGAGAGCTGGACCGTCAGGTCGCATCATTCCACACCCAGTGCCCAGTTCTCCCACTCCCATTCTTTTTTTTTTTTTTTTTTGGAATGCATTATAATACACTATTGAATTGTATTATGTTGTACCAAACATAATTTTGGAACAAATTTTTATTTTTTTATTAGTATTAGATCATAGCTGTGTACAGTAATGCGATCATGGGGCACCATGCACTGGTTTTATAACAGTTCGACACATTTTCATCACACTGGTTAACATAGAATTCCTGGCATTTTCTTAGTTATTGTGTTAAGACAATCATATTCTGCATTCACTAAGTTTCACATATACCCTTGTAAGATGCACCGCAGGTGTAATCCCACCAATCACCCTCAAATATGCACTTCCGTTTTTAGTGGCTAGGAACAAATTCCCTAAATTCTTAATTTCCTCATAGACTACATACATTACTGCCTGGGTGTGCCTAAAATCCTGCTGGCCTCTAAGGATACTTCTTCACTTAAACCCTGGCAAGGAAAAACTATTCATCCTCACTCCAGTGAACCCAGGCTTGAAAGTGTTTAGAATTCTCCATATAACCTTTACAGTTTAGCACATCTTGGCAGCAGAGATATTGATTGCCTGCCTTCTGGACTTTCCTTCCAAGGTGTTTGGAAATACCAGGCTTGGAAGATGGAGCTCCTGAGGGAGTAAAAGGCATATAAGCTTACTGACCAGTGTAATAAAATAATGTCTCCCTCCAGAGTAAAGGGAATGCTGACTTAATTGCCCTATTATAAAAGATTCAGAGTCCTTAAACTCAGGGTTCCTCTCCTGAAACATAACCTGCTTTCTGTGCAGGTTTCACTTGACCTTCTTCATATCTCCCTATAGAAATGAGAGCTCAAAGAATCAAAACAAATGCAGATGCTCTGACTACTGCTATTTCTGTGAGTAATAAATGGTCCTTTGCTTCTGACCAAGTCTCAAGTCTCAAGTCTTCTGCCAGCATCCATGAAGCTATGGCAGGCTCAGTGTTCACTTGCAAGCAGGATAAAATCCCAGACCCTCCACAGCTCTTGAGAAATGCAATCCATCTTTCTCCATCCTCGATGCCACTTCCAGATTACCTCTTTACTCCTATCAGAATCCTTTATTCCTTTATGTTTCAAAGTCACCTGGCAAAACAACTCTCTAACTCTCTTAATCTCTGTCATCTGCTAATCTTCCCCTTTCTCCTCACCCCAAGTCCTGCCATAAATTTGGATGAATGCACAGGCCACATTCCCAGCACTTTGTTAAACTTTTGTCTCTCTGGATGCTCTTTACCTTCTCCACACCCACCCCACTGCCCCTGGCTGTCAAATGAAGTCACCCCTCCTAGGGCACACAAAGCTCCCACATCTTCCCCTGTCCCCACCTCTGCTCCTTGTGCCCCAGCACTTCCATATCCGTGTCCACCTTTGTCTCTTTCTCATATGCTTCACAGGCAGGTTCTCTTTCCTCCTAAGACTCACCCTCTCACCTGGCTCCCCTCTTCTACCTTCTTAGGAAACTTAGGCCAATAACTGACCTCAATCCTTTCTCTTTCTGATGACTTTTTCCTATCACCTTGTAAACACACTCAAGTTATGCCTGTTTTAAAAATTAGTTCTTTCAACTCTATAGTCCTTCAGGGAAGTGTTCTTGGCCAGTTCCCCCATATGGGGCAATCACTCACCTTGCAAATCCCCATTGCACCCCTGGAGTACAAGCGTGTTTGCTTGTAGCCTAGTTCCTCCTTGAGGGCTAGAACTCTCTCTTAATCACTTTTGAACCCCAACACCTGCATGTGATTTGTGGATGGAACAAAAGAATAAGGCTTGGGGTCAACACTAGGCCCAACAGCCCCATTAATCTCTGTACTAGTTACCAGGGAGTTCTGCTTTTCCAGGAGGCCAGCTGGTGGAGCGCTAACTTTACAGTGTTACTGATGCTATGCAATTCTTTTCACTCTGTGGAAACTTTGGCTTTATTTAGTTAGTATCTAATTTGTGGGTTAATAAGTCTTTGTCTAAAGGTCTTGGTACACAGCACAGGGCTGGGATCACCTTTCTCAGACTCCCCTGGGGCTTGGGGTGGGGAGATGAGTGGGGTTTTAGGCACTGACTCTTTGGATAGCTTACAGGATCTCAGTCTGGGCGTATTACTCATTAGGGTTTATTTACCTTTTGTGGTGGCCTAGAAAAAGCCAAGCTTAATGAAGTGGTTACCAAAGCCTTTAACATCATATTTTCCACAGAGTTCATAAAAATATTGACAGTGGACTTAACTGCCACATTGCATCTTTCAAAGAGATGAACAAAAATTATACTAAGCATATTGATTTGTTTGTTCATAGAGCCTTGATAGAACAAAAGCCTGGAGTGCCCTCGTTCAAAGGAGCTGCAAGTAAGCCCTTCCAAGTGTGATGAGTAAGCTGGTCATGTGGGCACGCCACTGTCCTCTCTGGGACTCAGTCTCTTCACTACAGAAAAGAAGCTTGGATGAAATGAGCTCTAAGGTAATGTCTATTTCGGAAGAGGATGATGCTATTCTTTCTAAATTCACTTCCACGACAATACACTGAAAAGGAGAAACAATAGAGAGTATGATTTTAATCTCTAAGATGCCCCACAATCAGCAGAGATGGCCACGAAGTTGAGGAAGATGGAAGCTGTCCCCAGGGTACAATTCACATGTTCTTAGAGGCTTTCTGGTCCCAGCCTTTCTTGGTTCATAACCTGGCTTGCCCAGGGCTCTCCTGAATTGAACCTTTTTAGCTCTCCTCTGGTCTTGCTCACATGTTCTTCCAGAATTCCCTTCTCGCAGCCTCGTTGGTAGGGAGACTAGAGGATGATCAGAGACGCTTGAAATAGCAGTGCTGGGTAAACCTTAGTGATCATCCAGACAGTGTGGTTTTCTAAATCACTTGAATAAAGCATCTTGATATGCAAGCTCCACCTTAGACCAATTGATTATGAATCTCTACGGTTGAGCCTCAAGCTTCAGTATCTAAAAAAACCTCCTCCTTGGGTAATTATGTTATATGGAGAAGGTTGAGACACCTCTCTTGAGTGCCCAGTCTACATTCTTTACCCAAAATGGTGACAGAGTTTAGAGCATGAGCTGTTAGGTCAGCTGTCACGTGACAACCTGAGTAAAGCCAGTGATGCTCTCATCCTCTGTGCACACTCCAGCTTCCCCTGTGGTATGACATGCTTGTCACAGTGCCTGGAACATGGGAATGTTCAGTAATGTTGACTTTCATCATGTCTTTATCTTTTCTCAACATCATCATCATTGTCATTTTTATCAGCACCATCGTCATCAACATTGTCATCAGCATTGTCGGCATCACCCACATCATCATAGTTACTGACATTATGTCCTTTTTCTCCTGCTTATCCTTCCCCTCCTCCTCCTTCATCAACATCACCAACATTGTCATCATCACTGACATCATTGCCCTCATGGGCATCTTTTTCTCTTCCTCCTTTTTCTCATACTCCTCCTACTCCTCTTTTTTCTCCTTCTCCTCTTCTCCCATCAGAGGTGAGGGCAGCATGAGGAAAAGAGCTTGTGCCCCACCCCCAGCTCTGGAAGCCACTGTTCATGTAGTGGAGGGAGACACTGAGCAGTGAGGGGATCACAGAGAATCACAGGCCCTGACTCCATACCCTGAAGTCACTGAGCTCCTGTCAAGCCCAGAACACTGCCAGGACTAAGCAGCAGGTGATAGCTAGTCCTTAAGTAGGAAGGAGAAGAGGTAGTCTTGGTGGAAAGGAGGTCAAGTTATCATGAAAGAAAAAAAAAAAAGGCTGAAAGCCCAGAGGGTTGGTCTCTGAATGCTAGCCAAGGAATCATCCATAACATTGCTTAGACTCTCCAAAGAGCACAGGAACTGCAATGATTGGGCTTTCTTGAAGCTATCCCTCTGTTCCGGAAAATCCTTGAAAATTTTAAGCTCTAATAAAAAGAGAGGATGCTGAGGAATTTTAGGAGACTTTAAACAGTATTCAAGATTAAAAGTCACCCTCAAATCTAACACCCACACATCCCCTGATAAATGTCAGCTGGAAAGTGATTCCTATTGAAGCCATACAGAGTAGGAGTGGGAGGGGTGGGTTTAGCTCGAGGTGGCCATTCACAGACATCCTGACATGGCTGATGACAGGGGCTGGCCACCCAGAGAGTATCACAGGAGGGCAAATGCCTCTCCCCATCAAACAAGATCATGAAATCCTCCACCCCATTGCTCAAGGAAAGTTTAGTGAGAGTTTGAAGATATTACAACTGGATTTCTGGAAGCTAAGTAAAAACAACCTTGAAAATAAACCACATGCTGCTGCTAATTAATCTTAGTTCCTGGCTTTTTCCAATCAGACCCTGAACTATAATCCATCTTCATTACACTTCTTTTAAAGCAAAAATGGTGCATTTCCGCAAGTCTAATTAAGGAAGGAACATTGTAAGGCCTTGGGTCATAACTCTCTTTCTGTTATAACCCTCTTTCTGTGCCTGTTACATGCACACACACACAAATAGGTAGAAAACTCTACCTATTTATTAGCAATTATGGGCAAGCCACTTAAAGCCCAAGGATGGATGAGATGGCCAAGTATGGGGCCGTCCATGTCACTGCCAGCCAGTGGTCCTCCCCACTTTGAACATATCCTCCCACCACACTGCTGTACACACATCTGGTAGGCAGCTATGGTATCAAAGAAGGGCTGTCTGGTCCCCAGCCCCAGAGAATAGAGTAGGATTAAGCTGGGTGTGGCCATCAGTTGCTCTTTGACAGTGGTTGATTTTAGGAAGGCTTTTGACCCTGGATTATTGGGTTGTGTGAGGGTGAGATGTTTGTTTCTACAGCAGCTAACAGGGTGAACAACTAGTGACCACAGAGAGGAAATTCACCTACCTATGTGCACCTGCCAAAGACACAACTTGAGTTTAGGAGAACTTGGGAAGAAAGTTGGGATAAAGCCATCTTACCTCTGAGGACTTGTTTGGTTGTCATTGTCTAATTCCAAGATTTGGGCCTGGAATATTGAGAAATGGTTAGAAGGGCTCAATACCCATCTGTAAGCTGGACTTCACATTACAGATGGGGACCCAGTTGGAGTCATGTTTGAGAGTGGGATGATAGATGCTCCCCTTCTTGGGATGGGTCCCTTTCATGAACATACTCCTCGACCCCATTCCTATCACCACCCCACAACCCTAGATGAATCATAAGATAGATTTGAGTTTTCCCAGTTGTGGATAATTGGAGGATTCCTACAAGCCTCCCACAAATCTTATTTATCTAGGTCCATGAACCCATTGACTCTTAAGGGGCCTCTGTGAGACTAATATAGTCTCATTATCACTCTGAGAAGCAGTTTCATTCCCTCTCTGATCACACCCATCTACCCCATCCCACCCCCACTCATCACCGCAGTTCCTATCAGTCAAACCCTGGAAAGACCTCTAATTCCAATTCTAGCCTAGATCACACCAACAACTACACACCATAAAGAAAAATATACCAGCCATTGAACTTCTTGCTTGGACTATTACAAACTCCATGATGATGATTCCTACTCATCACATGACCAGCTCAGTCCAGAGGCAGTGGTCTTGACCAACTCTTGTCCTTAAGAGAACATTACCGTCCAAGTTTAAAGGTGCCAGAGTACAAGAGTGTGTGTGATGCCATCTCAGAGACAATATTCACTCCATACCCTTGTATGTGTCCATTCGCACAGTGTGAGGCCCAGTCAGGAAACCTCCAACCTTAGGGCAGGAGGAGGGGGCTGTTGAGCTGCCACAGCCCCAAGTTATAACATAATGTGAAGGGACCTTGCAGATCAGCAAGTCTAACCCCCTCTAATGAGAAGCTAAATCCAAAAAGGAAAGTGTCTTGGCCAGAGTCCCAAAGCTCTGGGCATAAAATAAGTAAAAGCAAGTGAGTTAATAGTGGTGTTAAGGATGCTGGTTTCCTGTATAGTAAAGTAGTAGGAATGATTTTGTACCCTATCCAAGGTTAAGCCTTGCTGGTGTGGTAGAAGTTCCCAGGGTCTCCTAGACATCTCTTGGGTGATTTCTTCAGTGGTAGACATAGCCACACATTTAAAGGTGGTCTCAAAGGCCATATCTCTGCTACATAATCCTACCTTTGGCCACAGATGACCGAAAACAGGAGGATGCATTACCCCAGATGATTCTGGCACATTCTGCTTTCCAGGAATTTGACATCTACATCAACACACATGGGCCAGAAATCTTCTGAGCTGGGTTGTGCTAATTGGAGCCTAGTGAGGAAAAGATGCAGGAACTCTTGCTGCTAAGCTATCCGGGGCAGCACCATTTCATCCAAATCTCAGTTGTTCAAGCCTTCCTTTGATTTATGAAGTACTTTTTGAACCCCTCTAGCAAATCACTGTACTGTTTTTCTTTGCCTAAGCTACTCATAAGGGTTTCTGTTGCATGCAACAAAAACAAAACAAGAAAGCTAACAGGGCAATTCTGGTGGTCCATGGGTGCCCTGGTTTTCTGCTTCATGACTCGCATGTCCTAGAGGTCCATGAAGCTGAGCTAAGTACAGTTATGTGGCCCCACACCTGCTTACCAGGGCAAAATAAATTAATTAAATGAATAAGGCTACAAAGCATTATCAACCTACTGTTTTAAAAAGCATATTGAATTTTATACATAAACATTATCCCAAAAGATGACATTTTTATTAAGAAGATCAAGTTCTGGGAAAGGACCAAGCAAGAGAGTTTAGAGACCTCTGGCCAGACCTCCAGACCCCAAATCCAGGGTTCTTTCCATCCCATACCACAGACCCAAGGTTAAGAGATAGTCAACCACAAACTCACCCTCTAGGCTTAAACAAGCTACTTTGTCTCACTGGATATAATGTCTTCCTTTATAAAATGGGAGTGTAGGAATAACTTCTAACTTCCCTCATAACTGTAAAATCCCCCAATTCTATTAAACCGGTTGTCAGAAATCTTTATGTTTATTAATGTTTGAGCACCAGTTCCAGAAGTGAACTGTCCAGTTCCAGTCCTTCTAGAGCTCGCTGAGTGGGTTACAACTCAAGACAGATCATTGTCATGAACTCAGCTAAGGCTTGTGTGGTTGCCACCTGCCAAGGTGACCCACACTATGCACACACTTGTGTAGTCCGCTTCCTCGCTGAATCACTGATGTGTGTGACCAGTAGAATCCTATGGAAGTGCTGGTGTGTGATTTCCAAAGCTAGGGTATAATAGACATTGTAGTTTCTTCCTTGGCCTCTTGGATCACTCATTGTGAGGACACTCAAGCAGCCTAAAGAAAAGTCTCATTTAAAAGAAGAACTGAGGCCTACCATCAACAGCCAGTGCCAACTTGTCAGCTACGTGAGTGAACCACCCTGGATGTAGACCCTTTAGCTGACTGCAACCCTGACCAATGCCTCAACAGCATCCTTATGAGAAACTTTAAGTCAGAACCATCCCAGCTCAGCCACTCTTGAATTCTTGGTCCACAGTAACCATAAGAGATAATAAATGTTAATTATCAAGCCATTTAGCTTTGGGGTAATTTGTTGCACAGCAAAAGATAGCTAATACCACTTCCCAAAAGATTACATTTAATATGAGAATTAGAAATTCTGATAATGGTAACAATAGGATCACAGGATTGTCACAGTATATGTTTCTTCTAAAAGCCCAAGATGCTTTGAAATATTTGTCACCATTTTCTCTGAGAGATTGTACAAGGTAAGTAGGGGCCTGGAGAGAGGGAGCCTTCCTGTTGCTACCTGAGAATTTTGTACATTGTTTTTAAATTATAATGGATTTAGTAAAACATTGATAAGCTGATAAGTACCCAAGAGTTAATTATGTTGCTCTTTTTACTTTCATGTACATTGGGAAAATGCACTCTGCTCAAAAAAATCACAATTCTTAAACCTTCACTCAGGTGGATGGAAAGGGAGAAGCCCTTGGGCCATGGGCCTTGGCTGCTTCTCCATCTTTATCTGACAGCCTCCTCCCCAACCTCACTCCACCCCAGCCACACTGACGTGTTCTTTGACACACCAAACTCCCCCCCCCCAGAGACCACTGGCTGCCCACCAAAATTCCAGGCACACAACTAGACTTCATTTCCCAGCCTCTCAAGCAAGTGGGGGAGACCACATGACTGAATTCCTTCCAGTGGAACTTGAGCATAAGTGATGTCTATCCCATTCACACTGACCCATAGAACACTCACTCCCAAGAGGCTCCTTTGAGCTGATTTTCCCTTCCACGAACTGAAAGGTGATGTCAAGATGACCCGTAAGGTCAAATTTGAAGATGATAGAGCAGCCGTCATGCTGGGTCCCTGAATATCCGCCTAGCTGAGGGCCAGTCCCCCCACCCTCACCTGAACCCCTGCCCTGAAGGGTTATGAGGGGGATCAATAGATGCCTTAGTGTTCAAGCCATTTGATTTGGGGGTCTATTTGCTGGGTCAGGTCAGCCTGTAACTAACACAATCCACACTGCTTGTCTCTTCATGTCATATAGACCTGCCCAGATCTCACCTGCATGAGGAAGCCTTCTCTCTCAGGCACACCTGATCTGGCCTGTCCCTACCCTCTACCACATTCCCCTGCTTCCATTTGTTCCATGGCACTTGCCTGGCCTGAGATTATCTATGTGTGTGCCTAGCTGCTCATTGCTGCCTCTCCTGCCGGAGAGTGATCTCCAAGGACCATGCCCGTATTCCCAGAAGCACTCAGCACAACACAGCTGCTTACCCAATAAACACTTGTTCACTAAAACAAATATGCATTTCTTTATGGCCAGTCTGAGCGGTCCTAAAGCCTAAGTGGACTTACCAAATGAGTTTTCAAACCTCAGGGGGGCTGTGTCACCTGGGGAGCTTATGAATAGCACCAATGTCTAGGTTTGTGCCCAGGTTTGGGCACCGGTAGAGACCAAGCCCCATGCCCTGCTGTGTGACCAGATTGAGAGCTCCCCTGGGTGTGTCTTCTTTTGCTGTGAGTATCTCAATCTGACTCTGTCCCATGAGTCAACCTGGCCAGATACAGCCTAAATGGCCATTCTCCATGTGGACCACCCAAAGGGGACAGAGGAGGGGAATAGAGGAGCCCAGGACACTGCACAATGACATTAAGCAGCCCACAGGGCATAAATCCCAGCCAACTGCTGTAAGGGCCAGCCCCGGCACTTTTTAGAAAGACCCTCTCCCACTTGCTCCAGGGTGGGCAAGGACCCAGTCCCCTGAAAACTATAACCACCGAGCTTCACTCCATTATCAAGTTGTACAGCAAGTAAGGAAAGAGGCCTTCGACAGGTACAGTCTCCCCAGCAAGCAGTAAAACACGCCTCCACACTGAGTCTGTGTGTTAGAAGCCGCTTGTCCACCCAGACTCTGCATGTCTGCCAACCCCTATAAATTAGGCAAACGTCTCTGGCCTCAGGTGCCCAAATGGAGTATCCCAGGGAGTCCAAGCAACCAAGCCCAGGAACAGAAAGTGTAAACGCCACATCACCCTAGCCCGTGGAAGTGAGCTGCTGGTCCCTGAACTTGCCTGCACCAACCTGGAGAATGCTCAGTGTCACTCTGCAGTCTCCAGGGTGGTCCCCAGACTAGCAGCCTCAGCACCACCTAAGAACTTGCTAGAAATGCAAATTCTTAGGCCCCAACTAGACCTACTAAATCAGTAACTCTGGGTTTCAGAATAGCAATTTGTGCTAACATGCTCCCTTTAGCCAGCTTGCAGGTGATCCTGGTGCTCACTGGGCCAGAGGCTTCCTGAAATCAGCAACATGTGGCTGTGTAACAGGTGCTTAGGAAGCAAAATCAGAGGAGCCGCTCCTCTTTCAGGTGTGCCCTAGCTAACATCTATTGGTGGTGAGAGACTACAGGTTGGCAGCTGGAGTGGGTTGAGTATTGGGGCCTGGGGGAAATTGTCATCTACAGGAACCAAACTCCCCAGCATCACTATCACTACCAGAGAGGCACAAGGCTGAGTGGGCAGGTCAATGAGGCCACCAAGGATGGGCAGTGGGTGGGCAGGGTGTGGACAATGGCGGTGGAGCCTGCCACCTGTGCCCCGCATATTACGCTCATTCTCCCACTGGGTGTCCACAGTCAGTGGGAGCAAGGATCTGTCACCCACTTTGCAGGAGAGGAAGCTGAGTCTCTCAGAGGCTGAGTCATTTGTTCAAACTCATCCAGCTCATCCAGCAGAGAGGTCCTGCCTATCATCCCTGCCCAGTGCCTCCCTGAGTGGTGGCCAGAAGGGGATGGGCCGTTGTTGTCATGGCAACAGACCAAGCACAGACTGAGATCTCAGGGGATGAATTCACTCTATCTGTTCTGAAATAGAATTTTAGAGCTAGAAAGAACATCAGACGTGATCCTGTCTAACCCCCTCATTTTATAAACAAGGCACAGAGAGGGAAGATGTGCTTACAATCACTCAGAAGATTGGTGACAAGACCCAAGTCAATGCTGCAGTGAGGAACACATTCAGCCTGCCTTTGGCACCTGTGGCTATCTCCACAGATAGGTGGAGTTTATCACGTCCTCGTCCATGGTTTTTTCTCATGATTGCATCATCTGGTTTCCGTTATCAGCATAGACATCTTTATTTCTTCTTCTGAAACAGAGGCTATGTGTCAATCTGCATAGTCTTCTGTGGTGACAAACAACCCTCAAATCCCAGTGTCTGAGCAGTCAAGCTTATTTCTCCCAAGTCCCTTGGGAGTGGAACATGAGTCTTCCATGAGCCCCATATGTTTGAATCCCGGCAATGTCAGCTGCCACCCATGACAGAGCCAGGGTCTTCACTGTGGGTGACACATAGAAATCACTCAACAACTACTAGAACGTGTGAACAAGCAAACAAATGACACAAAACAAGAAGAGAACTAAGAGGTCAAGGGAAGGATGGAATTTCTTCCCTTGCCTAACGTCATATCATCCCCAGGAAGCAGGGCAGAGTAGACAGAGCAGTGGACTCAGTGGCCAGAGGCATGTCATAAGGTCCTCACTCTGCTACCACTGACCAGGCTGGGCAGCTGTGGACAATTCACATCCATTAGCTGGGCTTCAGTTCTCTTACCAGTAAAATGATACTGTTGGACTATTATAAGATTAATTCTTTTTATTTTTTTGAGACAGAGTCATTCTCTGTCACCCTGGGTAGAGTGCTATGGCTTCAAGCCCAAAGTAACCTCAGTCTCTTGGGCTCAAATGATCTTCATACCTCAGCCTCCCAAGTAGTTGGCACTATAGATGTCCACCACTACATCGGCTAGTTTTTCTATTTTAGTAGAGATGGGGTGTCACTCTTGCTCAGGCTGATCTTGAACTCCTGAGCTCAAGCAATCCTCTTGCCTCAGCCTCCCAGACTGCTAAGACTACGGTCATGAGCCACCACACCCTGCCGCAGAAGATGAATTCTAAGGTCTGTGACAGTTCAGCCATTGTCGCCTGCAACTGTCCACCACCAGGAAGAAACTGCAGGACAGCACTGGCTGCCTGAATGTGCAGTTGGAGTTTTAGTGCAAGTCCAAAGACAGGCATCAGGGAAGAGTGGCCCAAACTCTGTTCACAGACTCTGACTAGTCATCATTAAGACTCCAGAACCCTTTCCTGGCTTTGGTCCTCAAGACAGCTCTGTACCATGCTCAATGTCATGTGCTGTAAATAAACGTCATTGTTTTGTCCTCACAATTCCTTGATAACAACTATAATTTCCCTCATTTGGGGTAAGAAATCAATGCTCAGGAAAGCAGTGTTCATGTCTTTGGCAAAGGTTTGTGAACAAAGCAGACTCTAGTCCCTGCTGACATTCCAGGGAAAAGGTAGGCAGTCACGGAGTCCATGGAGACTGTGGCCCAGAGTAACAGAGGCTGTGAAGAAAAATAGCATTCAGAGAAGCAGGGAAGTGGGGTGGGTGTGTAGGGTGGGGCAGGTGGGAACAAAAGAAGGACTTCACTGAGGTGGTAACTCGGTGAGAACTGCGCAGAGGTGAGAGTGTGGGCCGCGCAGCCGCCCAGAACAGAGGGTTCCAGCAAACAGAGCTGTAAATGCAGGGCCTGAGGCTGCACAAAGCAGCAGCAAGGAGGTTGGTGCTCCTGGAAGAGAGTGAGCGAAGGGGCAGGAATGGGAAACGACAGTGGAGAGGTGCCAGGGCCCATGTGCAGTGGGGCCTCAGAGGGTTCTGCGCAGAGCACAGCTCGGGCTGCCTCAGGTTTTGGCAGGATCCTTTGGCTGCTCCTTGTAGGAACAAACTGAAGGGTGTGACCAAGAGGCTGGGAAATGAAGGCGGTAGCTTGGACTAGAGTGACAGCTCTGGAAATCAGAGATAAAGGGGAAACCCAAGCGTTTCTCCTGTCATCTCTCACGCAGCACAGCTCTCTGACACAAGCTTCTCCAGGGGACACCTGCTGGGTGTCACCTAATTCAATTCATTTCTGACACCATCTGGACATCAAGAGAAAAAAGGAAAGCTGAGAAACACCTTCCGTACATTTACTGGCTTCTTAATCAAGGGTACAGTAAAGTGTGCGGATGACCAGCCAGCTGGAAGATACGTGCAGGACAAGGTGTGCGGGCAGGGCCCTGGAGCTCCCAGGCCCTTGCTGGCACCTCCGCATGTTCAGAAATTCAGGAGCTCAAACCCCAGTTGTTTTGGATTGTTATGAAGGCTTCTTTACACAAGGATGATTGGTTACATCACTGGCCTTAGTGACCAGCTCAACTGTCAGGCCTTCCTCCTCCCCGTAGGTTGGCGGTGGGCTGAAAGCCCTTGCCCTCTATTCATGCCCTGGTCTTTCCAGGGACCTGCTCCCTCCCTGAGGCTATGCAGAGGCCGCCAGCTATGCGGGAGAGGAAGACAAATACCTATGTGTCTTATGAATCACAATATCACAGGAAGAAAGGAGAAGTGAATATATTCTAGATATAGTTTGAAGATAAATCCAACAGAATTTGCATATAGATGTGAGTACAAGAGAAAAAAAAAGTTGAGGATGACTGCTGGAGGTTTTCGGTTTGGTGACTGGGAAGCTGGTGTTCTGGTCACCTATTGCTGCATTATAAACTACCCCAAAACTTGGTGACTTAAAACAAACGTTTATTTTGCTGATGATTTTGTGAGTCAGGAACTAGGAAAAAGCCTGGTTGGGGAATTTATCTCTGCTCCATGCGGTGGCAACTGGGGAGGCTGGGGTGCAGGGTCCACTTTCCAGATGGCATCTCCACTCATGTTCAGCACCCCAGTGCTTCACAGCATCTTAGCGTCTCTCCCCCCACTCGCTGCCTGCCCACCTTCTCCGTTCTCTCATCCTCCAGGGTTCTCTCATAGGGCTTGGGCCTCTCACAGTACGGTGTCCCCTGGGTAGTCACACTTGGATGACTAACTTCCACCTGTCAGGAGGTAGCAGCTGCCAGGCTAGTTAAGGCCGGTGCCCCAAACTAGTGTAGAAGTATCACTTCTGCCATACTCCGTTATTTCAGGCAGTAACAAGGCCTGGCCTATTTCAAGGGGGTGGAAAAATTAACCCTACCTTTTGGAGGTGGAGTGGCAAGGTCACGTGCAGAAGAGCACACAGGCAAGATAGGGATACACATATCATTGTGGACATTTTTGGCAAACACAGTCTGGCACAAATGGAGTTAGCGCTTCATAAGATGTGGAAGAAGGCCTGGGGCAGCGGGTGGGGGGGGCAAGAGCAAAGCTCAGTTTTAGGCACAATAAGTGTGAGAAGCCCAATGGTTATCCAAGCAGAAATGGAGAACGGGGCCCCAAACCTGCCTTCATCTACCCACGCTCCCCCCACCTGATGCACCTGCCAATTCTTTACAAAACAACCAGAACCTTTGCATTTGCCCTTTCAGGGGCTGAAAAGTTCCAGAGAACTTTTATAGCTTTCTCCCAAGGAGGACAGGAGGATGGAGATAAGAGCAGAAATTAAGATAGCTTCCTCCCAGGCCACAGCCTAGAAACCCTTCTGCCGCTCCCTCCGAGGCCCAGCACCAAGGTACTGTGAGAAAGGCTCTGAGTCAGCGAGAAGCAGCTGGTTGAAGCGTTTCCCAGTTTTTCATATGACTCATAAATTTGTTACATGGTGAGGAAATTCCCTGAAAGCTTTTTGGCAGTTTCATCCAGTCTGACCAGTAGCTAAGAAACACATAACCTTCCAGTTAAGAAAAGGAAAGAAAACACACAAGGCTTTGACTCAGGGCTTAAACGGAGGGTCACTTTAAAAGCTTTCCTTCCACTGAGTTCACAACAGCATTCCGGGAGAGAGCAGGGATTTATTAGGAAGGTTTGCAGTTGCAACAGGCTTTAAGCTGTAGCTAGGTCGTGGGGATGTCCTGTGTGCACACACACTTGCTGTAAAGATGAGGCCCCTGCCTGAGGCAGAGAGAGAGCGAGGGTCCCTGGAGGGCCTTTATCTGATTGCTGAGAAATGCAAGGCCTGCTACCCAGACACACAGAGGTCCATGCCTACACCCTAATCAACAGGGCCAGGATGCAGACCTGGGAAGTCAGCCCCATTTCTGTCTCATGTGACAGGACAGAGGAGTAGAAAGCACACCAGCCCCTTTCCTCACGGCACAACTTCAGGCAAACTGCCCACCAACTAGTTAGCAATCGTAACTCTTGGTTGTGTGAAGTCACTAAATTTTGGAGTGGCTTGTTAGATAATAGACAACTGAAGTATCTGTATCCCCCAGATTGGTTAATGACACTGCTACCTAACTAGTTTTCCAACCCTCAAGCCCAGGAGTCACCCCTCTTTCTTCCCTCTGCCTCAACCCCACATCTAGTAGATCAGTGAAACCTATCAAAGTGATCTAAGGGGGAGGTGGGGAATTGCTGTTTAATGGGTATACATGTCAAGGATAACCTCAGTATCAGCTTTTGGAGAGCTTTGGTGTGTGTTTTTCGTACTCTACCAAAATCCTCTCCCCACCATCCTTAGGGTCTTTTCCATCACCACATTTAGTGGTCTTTTTTTTTTTCTTAGGCAAGTTACAAGTTACTTCTCTTCTCTCAGCTTCTAGGGTCTACCTTTCTCCTGGTTCTCATGCTACCCTTCTGGCCACTCCATCTCAGTATCTTTAGGTTCTTCTCTTCCTCTGAGTTCCTTTAAATGTTAGGGTTCCCTTTGGGTTGGAGAACCTCTTTTCTTATTTTGATTTTGACTTCTGCTTCTGTATCTCTATGACCACAAACTCATCTTCTCTGCTAAATCTTGTCCTCCTCTCATGTGGCTGATTAAATACTGCCACACCTTCTTTGCAGCTCCTCCTGTCAACAAATGGGATCTATTTCCTTCCTATGCGGCTTGCTTTGGCCAGAGGAATGTGACAGAAGTGGCATTATGAGAGTTCAGAAGTCCAGGCCTAAAGAGTAGCCAGCTACCATGTGAGGAAGTCAGTCTAGCCTGTTGGAGCAGTGGTTCTCAACCTTCCTAATGCCGCAATGTATTTTCATTGTTAAAAAGGGGTTGCAGGGCAGTGCCTGTGGCTCAAAGGGGTAGGGCGCTGGTCCCATATGCCGGAGGTGGCGGGTTCAAACCCAGCCCCGGCCAAAAAAAAAAACCACAAAAAAAAAAAAAAAAGAAAAAGAAAAAAGGGGTTGCAACCCACAGTTTGAGAACAGCTATGTTGGAGGGTGAGAGGTAGAGAACTGAGGTACCCCAGGTGATGGCCAGAGCCAATTGCCATGCTCAAGAGTGAGGCCAGTTTGGGCCTTGCAGCCCAGCTGATCCTTCATCTGAATGCAGCCGAATGAGCAAGTCTGGGTGAGATCAGTATAGAAAGCATCCAGTCAGCAAAAGCTCACTGACATGGACTCCATAGGTATTTGTTGAATTCTATCTTCTAGAAACAAAGTGATGGTATGGTAGAACTGGGAGGGCTCAGTTGTGACTGTGATGACAGTCAGAGAGAGACCTTAAAGAAGGGACCACTTGCACTAGCCCTTGAAGTGTGGCCCAGATTCAAAGAAAACACAGCTGGGGGTGGAGAGGGTGAGTAGAATGTTAATGTCCTAATAATCAAGACCATGCACCCTTGGATTCTTTTTCTATTATAAATTCTATGTAAAAACTTTCTAGTTCCTTCTTTGATACTATGCTTTGGTTCTCTTTTGAAATATGCTTCAAAAACCTGAACAGCAAACAGGGATGCATATTAATGGCTTGGCTCAGATTTTGCATAAAAGGTCCAAATAAAACCTGAGTTTCACAGCAGAGAAAATAAAGAGGGATCTGAGAAAAGCTTCAGATTCCTGCCTGAAAAATGCTTCTCTATTTAAGAGACAGACATCTGACCCCCAAGAGAGGCTCGTCCATAGAAGATGAGCTCCCTTCAGGATGTGGGCAATTAGAACCTTGCAGGAATGGGGGTTGGTTGATAGGACTGAGATGGCCCCACTAGCAGCTTCCCTCTCCCTTAGTAGGGCCTCCCTGGCCTTGAATCACAGCAGGAAAAGGCAGGCTGTGAAGAGGTTGGGGGCCGAACCCTCTGCATTCAAGGCTGTACCAAACCCTCCAGAGGTTGTGGTCCAAGGCCTTGGGTGAGCAGATCTGGTAGATGTGACTGCTCACACCCTCGTGTGTGTGTGTGTGTGTGTGTGTGTGTGAGTTGTGCACATAAGTACACACGTTCAATTTAGCAGAGGAAGTCAAGGCAAATAATTTAATCACCACCATCCCTGGAGGCAATTTGAAATAATTTTCTCATTAGGAATATAATGTGCAGCATGACTAATTCCCCATCAGACGCAGCTCCAGACCCCTTGCTCTCCACCATTACACAGCCTCCGCTCTGAAATCTGTTTTCAAATATGAACATAAGAAATAAAATAATGGTAGCCCTCAAGGACTGAGGCAGACCCAATCAAAGCTGAAGGGAGCATCACCTCTGGGGAATCAGGATGTTCAAGCGGGGCTGCGGCTGCACACCCCACCCTTCCTGAGGCAGAGCTGGGACTCTTCACCTCGTCCTTCCTCCCCAATTTCTCTCCCCACCTGCGCTCATGTCTATCTCTCCTGTCCTTTTCCTATTTTCTGATCCCTCTGGACCCTCTGCTGTCCCTCCCCGCCTCTGTCTCTTGTTGTGTGCTATATATGTATGGGACAGAGATTTTTGGGCCAGAACTCTTTTAGGCAGCCCTTAAGAGCAAGGAGCCCAGCTTCGTTTTCCACCTCAAATTGTAGCCCTGGGTGTTCATACTGAAAGGGCTTTCAGAGATTTTTCTAGAGCTTCAGTACTCTAAGCATCCAGCTGCAGCACCTGGAGCTGGTTACACATACAGCTGGTTACAAATCTTGAGCCCCTTGGTGGATCTGCTAGGTCAGATCCCACATTTTATTAAGATCCCCAAGTGATTCCCCTGCACAGTAAAATCTGGGAGTGTCAGTCTTGCTGCCTCATTTAAGAGGAAGTGCCCAAGGGCCAGAATGACACAACTCATCCCTAGTTAAACATCGCCCTGCACCAAGCCTGGGACTCCTGATTCATGGACCCTCCTCCCGTTACTAAGAAGCAGCCTTGTGAATGTCCAGGGCCCTCTCATTTTAAGGTAACACTTTCCCCTGTCTCCTTTAACAATCACTTATCACTTTACCTCCCAATGCAAAAAGGATCCTTTCTTTTCAGGGGCATCTCCTCCCTCAACCCTGTTCTTCAAGCACATTTAAGTTGAGACATTCAGAAAATCTAATAACATATATAGACATGCCAGTTGGGGTCAGCAAAATACACCTCTTTCTAGGCCATGAGGAGGTCTTAGTCCATTCAGGCTGTAAAAACAATGTGCCATAGACTGGGTGGTTTATAAACAACAAAAACGTTCGTATAATACAGTAGAACCTCCATAATTGACCAACTCCTGAAGTTGACCTAAATTTCATAGATGGGACATGTACCACACGTATGTATCAGTACAATAGGCCTAGTTGTTTACGTTGACCACCTATGTATATTGACCAGTTTGTTAGAGTCCCTTGGGTGGCCAACTGACAGAGGTTCTACTACATTACTCCTGGGTCTGGAGGCTGGAAGTCTGAGGTCAGGTCCAGCATGGTTAGATTCTGGTGAGGACCATTTGGGTTGCAGCCAGCCAAACCTCTCATTGTGTCCTCAGTGGCGCAAAGAGATCTAGAGAGCTCTCTGGTCTTTTCTTACGAGGGCACTCATCCCATCAGTAACAGCCAAGGCTAACCTGAGCCAGGCACAGAGGTGGGAGTATTTCAATGTTTAACCTAAACTCTGTAGATCCAAGTGGAAAAGCACGAGCTTCAGGGTCAGGCAGACCTGCTAAACCCCAGTTGGCCTCTTACAGCTGTGAGGACCTGAGTGTATTTCTCAGCCCCTCTCAGCCTTGCCTTCCTCTTCTATAAAATAGGGAGACCTAAATCAGAGCGTTCTGTGAAGACCTTGGCAGTGTATGCAAAACGCAGTGGGTAAAGCCAGGCTTGTTGGTTGACACCTGTAATCACAGCACTCTCCGTAGGCCAAGGCAGAGCTCAGGAGTTTGAGACCAGCCTGAGCAAGAGCAAGGCTCTAAAAATAGCTGGGCATTGTGGCAGGTCCCTATAGTCCCAGCTACCAGGGAGGCTGAGACAAGACGATGGCTTGAGCCCAGGGCTTTGAGGTTGCTGTGAGCTATGACACTACTGTACTCTACCCAGGGTGACTGAGACTCTGTCTCAAAAAAACAAAAACATCGCAGCGGGTGCTCAACAAGGGGCCACTGACCAATAAATAGCTGAGGGAGGAAGATGAAGCCCAGGACTGTTTTCAAATTGTAAATATTTTGGGGACCCTCTGCAGCTCCAGATGTCCAAGGCACCAGTCACAGAGGTGCAGGGGTCTGGGGTCTGCTGAGAGTTGATGTTTATTAAATAATGAGTGGAGCCTGGGAGATCCACAGGGCTTCTCCAGCAAGGAGCAGGAGGGATTGTGTTAGACCCGGCCTCTGCACCCCACCTCACAGCTCACACATTCAGGGGCACCAGAGCACAGCTCAGACCCATTAGTGCCACGATGGGGACCCCTTTCAGCACCACCCCCAGCTCCACAGGAGGTTGGAGGGGAAGGTGAGAGGTTCACTTTGCCCCCTACCAGCTGCCACCAAATCCAGCAGACAAGCCCCTCCCCACTCTGTCCCATGAGCCAGCCTAGGCATTAAGGTATTGGTGGTACCTGTGACACGGGTTTGCCCCTACCCCCCACACACAGCCCTCACCTTGTCCACATCTGTGTGGATGCATGAATGAATGCATCAGGGTAGGCCCCTCCCTCCCCGGGCAGCTCTTCAGGTCAAGCTCTGCAGCCACAGTAGTGAGACTTAGGAAAAAGGAACTGGAATGAGGATGGGGACCAGGATCTAGCCCCCACCCATGTGTGGTGACCAGTCTTGGGTGTCCCTGGGACTGCCAGGTGGAAAGTCCTGGCTGGGACCGAGAGTTGTGGCATATAGCATCTAGCTCAAACCCTGGAGCCCTTGGGCAAATCAGCTTCCTGAGGGCCAGGCTTCTGAACTAGCTGGTCCTTGGGCCCCTTCGAGCTCTAGCATTGCATCGTGTTGTGGGCACTTCTAACCCTGGCACTTTCAGTGTTTATGATCAAAGTGCCCACCAGATTGAAGGCCAGTGAAGGCACACACACCACAAATGTCTCCCTTCGACTCTCTTGCTCCTGTAAAAATTTATCTAGGCACTTAGGATTTTAACTAAAGCCTTAGGGTTCGAAATGTCCAGACCAAGAGCACGAGCATCATCTGGACTTTGTTAGAAATGCAGAATCTCAGGCCCCACCCCAGACTGACTGGATCCAAATCTGCATTGTAACCCAGTCCTCAGAGCTTGTGTGTAGCACTGACATTTGAGAAGTGCTGCTCTAGGGCTCTGTGATCCCTGGAAGAGGCAGCTGTGAGGAAGTGGGAAGCTGCTTGCCCCTCACTGGCAGGTGCCACGAGAGCTTGGTCCCGTCTGGGTTCCGTTTGTGCCTCCGTAAAGCACACAGACAGTGTTCAACCTACACACATCAACTATCCAATGGGAAGGAGTCTCTCTAAGTTAACTGGGCACAGTTGTGCACCCAGTTAATGGAGAGGGGTTCATGGCAGCACTGTTGATGACAATGGAAGAGCTGAGCACAGCAGCGATGTGATGTCAACCAGGAGGAGAGAGCTGACATCCAGACAACACAGGACCTTGCAAGCAAGGATAAACAAGAACAATATGTTCATGATCTCTTGCTGAGGGAAAAGGCAAGATTATAGAACAATATGCATAGTGTGATACCAGTACTACAAAAAGAACCCACAGGGTTATATATGGATAGAAATGTCTAAAAGGCTATAACCCAAACAGGGTTAGTGGCAAACTGAGAGATAAAGGGACTGAACTGGGAGCAGAGAAGAGGCTATTCCTTTCTGAACATTATTTTAAATCTTAATATTAATAGAATTGATTTTAAAAAATTAGCATGCTAAATACATGAGATCTTACCATCATTATTTATAAGGTGAACATAATAGTGCTAATGACTTTATCCAGGAGAAATAATACATCCCAAAAGTCATGACCCAGGACCAAGACATGGGGGTGAAGATGCTGCAACGTGTCGTAGCAGGAGGTTCTCAGTCAGCCCCCAGTGCGTGCTACTGCTTGAGTGAAGTGACTCCTGGGCACAGTCTCCACCGAAATGCCTCCAGTCTACAGTACAATATAGGTTAAATGGCATCCGATTTACAACTAAATTATACCGTGCTCAGTTAGTCATTTTGAGTGGAATATATCTGTACCTCATGGGGTTCCACAAAGTCACGACTCCCTCAGCTGCAGACAGCACTGGTGGAGTGCAGGGGTGGAGGGATAGGCATGGAGTGCCAGGTGAGGGCTGCCACAGGGTCAGCAGCCCAGGGAGACCCGAAGATGCCCAGGAAACTCAGCTCCAGGCAAGTTATCAAAGAAGACAGGACATGGACAGGGGTCCTGGAGCCCCCAGATGGCACCACCAATGCCACCCCCTTAGGTTTGCATAAAAGACTGAGCCTGGGGCTGCAGAAGGCAGAGGAGCCAGGGAGAGGATCCCTGGATCAGTCCCCACAGGAAGGGTAGGGTCTTTGGAGGAACTCACCCCTTGCCCAGGCTACCTGAGCACTCATATAGAAAGCCAAGGGCGCAAGTCCAAGAGTATTTCCAAATATTCAGCCGGATGAGGCAGAAATTGGGGCTGGGATTTGAGCAAAGAAATGAGAGGCTGGGGATGGGAAGGGCCAGGGAGTCAGGAGCAGGGTAAGTCCCATGAGCAGAGGGCACATCCAGAGACCAGGGTGCTTCTCCGCCCTGACACAGCAGGTGTCCAGCCCTCCACCCTCCTTACTCCCTGCTCCAGGGACTCCTCTTTCCTGCCATGTCAGAGCTCCAGAGACTGTCTCAAGTCCAAGGATGAATGAGCCCTGATATACCCTAAAGAAAGCAGCCCTCTCTAACCAAAAGGAAAGGGCCAGCTAGGGCCCAGGGGCTAGGGGGGATACCCTGCCAGGGCCCATTTCAAAGTTACTCTCACATATTTGGCTTATGTAGTTTGGCAGATGAAACACAGATAAAATATTGCACGGGACATACTTATACTAAAAAATTACTCATTATTTATCTGAATATCAAATGTAACTAAGCATCCTGTTTGGTTTTGTTATTCATTGTTGTTTTGTTTGTTTTTGCTGCAGCTGGCTAATCAAATCTCAGAACAATCTTCCAGGCCGGCAGTGACGGTGCGATTATCCCTACACCGCAAAGGGGAAAGTGAGGTCTGGGGTGCCTTTTGTGCTCAAGTTCCCAGAGTCAGTGGGTGGTGGGGCAGGGACAGGTCTCAGGATCCCAGATTGTCCTTCCGCCACACCAGTACATCCCAGTGTGGAACCTGGGAAGCTCATTAGAAACACAGTCAAGACTGAAGGAAAAGGTGCTCAAGGATACACCTCAAACTGACGGTTCCTTGAGGGTTAAGCTTGGACGGGGAAACCGAGGACGATGTGCTTTTCTTTCATATGCCTTCATATTGCTTGGCTGATCCCCTTGAGCATACGCTGCTTTTGTGATTTTAAAACTAAGAAAATGCATGAGCAAACACCCTCTATTGGCAGGTGGAAGGGGGTGAATACACTGGAGGAGTGGAACCCAATAAAGGAAATGAGCTCCTCTCTAGAGCTTTCTCCCACACTTGAGAACCCATCTCAAGGAGATAATCTAACAGGCAGACAAAGACTCTCTTATGTGCAGCCTGTACAAACTGTGCTTGCAAAAAATATTGAATGTCATGGGAAAATACCCACGATGGTCAACAGGAAAAGGACCCCAAACTGAGTGTGAGGTGCTGCTGCTGCAGACACAAATGTATGGACAGCAGTAAGGACCGCAAGGAAAAGTTGCAAAAATGTTCAGTGTGAATATCTGAGGGAAGGAAGGAACCATTATGACTGATATTTTCTTAATTTTCTAAATGAATAGACTTTTTTATTTTTAGACAGAGTCTCACTTTGTCACCCTCAGTAGAGTGCTGTGGCATGATAGCTCACAGCAACCTCAAACTCTTGGGCTCAGCCCATCCTCTTGGCTCAGCCTCCCAAGGAGCTGGGACTACAGGCACCTGCCACAATGCCTGGCCAGTTTTTAGAGACGGGGGTCTTGCTCTTGCTCAAGCATATTAGAGTTCTTGAGACAAAAATAAAGGTGTCCAAGTCCCACTCAGAGGGACAGAGCCAGAATCTGAGAAGGCTGTGAATCCTGGAAATCTGGGATTTGAAAGCGCTTACTTTGAAAGCGTTTGGGACTCTTGTAGTGTTTACACCACACCAGTGCTTTATAACTAACCACTAAGAATCAAAGGCCGGAAGAGGTCTTGCTTCCACCTGTGCAAGACTCTGTCCACTTGCCTCATCTGACCCAAGCAGGTGCTTCTCGGGAAGGAGTGGCTGGGGGCAGAGGGCAGACCATGGGCAAGGAAGGGCACCTCACAGGCAAATGCTCCAGGGTATGTGACTTCCTGTAACTTGAAAAGAAACAGATCTCTGTGCATCTATGAAAATCACTTTGCAAACAAAATGGAAAACAGGGCCCTGGGGATAGCCAACCCCACAGCACACCCTTAGAATCCCTCACCTGGAAACACAGTTATAACCAAACAGGTGGCACCACCAGGTGTAATTTGATCAGAGTCGTATCTATGAGTTGACAAAGTAACAAAAACATTTCACACATCACTCTGTTGCCACTTGGAAATTCGGTATCCAGGTGGGCCTTGTGCTGCCGGAGAAGAAAGGCATTTGGGCAGGATTGGGTTATCTTTAATCACTTCAGCCAGGGCTCAATGGCACCTTGAGAAGGAGGGGAGACAGAACAGGTTAACTTGAATGGCCGAGAGCAAGATGACCCCTGAGGTCTCCCCCAATTCCCAGTCTTGAGTCTCTTCCCATTCTCCCATCTTCAAAGTGCCCAGAACCTCTGTGACAGGCTTCACCAAGATTGGGACCCACCAAAGATCTGTTGAGCCCAAATTCCCTCTCTTAATCCTTTCACCTGAAGAGCTAGCCCCTCAATGGGCTCAACTACATACGAAGCAAAAGAAGAATGATTAGATTAATTCACATTAAAGTGTGACTGATAACCTGACCTCTGTGAGCCACAGGAGATGGGCCAGCCATGAGCATCTTGGCTTATGACCATGATTGGTCTTCAGGACTCCTGCGTCCTCCTGAGAGGTCTGAAAGACGGCAAAGCCCCTCTGCACAACTTTGGCCATGGAGAAAGGAAGCTTCTTCCTGGACCTCCTTGGTGAGCAACAGCAGCCTCGGAGCCCTAAGGAGAAACTCATGGAGCAATTGCATCAGCACAGGACGCCTTTGTTTTGAGCTAAGGCCGGTTTTCCCACAAGCAACTGAAATAAATTAGAGCATTTTCAACGAGGGCGGTTGAAAGCGGCACTCTTGGAAAAATCTCAGCAGCTGCTCTTTATTGGATTATAACTAGGAGCAAAACACCCCAAACCACACAATCGCCTGCAAAGGGGAGGGGGAAATCAAATCAAATACAACATTGTTGTAGGCTCTGGAAAATGTTTCCCCAGGAAACCCAGCCTGGGAACCTGGTCAATGTTCTCTTGCTCGACTGCTTGGGGAGACAGACACTGCTTCTCGGGGGTCAGATACAGTTTGTCTACACACAGGCAGCCAGAGACACCAACAGACAGCCACACACAGGCAGGCTGGAGACAGGGGCACAGGCACCCCAGTGCAGGCAGCCGCCAGAGGGATGCGCTGAGGCCCGAGAATACCCTGTCTGCTGCCGGGCTCAGCCCAGAACGAGGCACACCACCAGGCATCTCTGCTGAGAAGTCTTTATAAATAGGTGAAACCATCCTGCTTGTGTGGTGAGCACACCCCATCCTGACCTAGAGCTAGAGGTGGCGTAGTTCCCTCAGAAATCCATGGAGACATCTATCTGCTATCCGTCTATCCAGTTCAGCAGATGGCTTGAGGTGGAACGAAATCAGAGTTAGTGGTTCTAACTCTTCCATGACAGCTCAGTGAAGGCAATAAGCCATTTGTGGTTCTCTGAGCCTCAGTTTTCTTATCCGTAAAATGGGTATCATCATATCTGCTCTCTTTTTCCAGGATGGAGGTGGGGGGTTGTTCATAAGCCTCACGTGAAAACAAAAGGGGACTAAAATAAGTGTGGTTATTTGGTAGAGGAGGGGATGGCCAGGATAGAGCTGAGGGAACTCTCTGGGTTCTAGATAGGGAACACTTTGTCTTGCTCGGGGAGCAAGTTCGTTGGACATACGTTATCTATCAAAATTGATCTAACTGTACATTTAAGATTAATGCATTTCACTATATATAAATTATACCCCAGTTTTTAAAAATGAAAAGTGAAATTAAAGTCCCAAACAAATGAAAGCTACTCCTGCCATAAAGGAGGCTTTATTGGCTTGCTGTGAATAGGACACTCTCAAGTAAATAAAGTCTCACTTTGCCCTCGGATAGGAGATTATTTTGAAGTTCAGGTTCAATAGTTTCAGAAAACACATATGTTTGTGTCTAGTTCAAACTGGTTTGGTAGGTATTTAAGAAAAACATTAGTTCAATTCAGAGTTCAGTCGAAAAATAATAATATTTGGATTCGGTTTCAGGTTCAGTGAATCAGGGCAGTGTTTTCCAATTTGGGGGTCATGGTTCGGTTCAGTTCAAGTTCTTATTAGAACAGCCCAGCATGGGACTTGGCTCCTGGGACACAACCGGCCTGGCCCACCAGCCATTGTCTGCACATTTTCATCCCTTCTAGATCAACCATAGTCAAGGGAGCCTTGTCCAGCCTCTGTCCTGTGCCTTCCTAAAAGAGAAACTAGAACTTAAGAGAAAAAGAAAATGGTTAAATTATTTGGCTATGTCAAATCAAACCTAAGCCTGCACTCTCACACACCCGGGCGAGAGGCAGCACTGGGTCTCTGACAAGCTGCCACCCACCAGGAGGAAAGGTAAATAATCATGACACCAGGGAAGTTTATGCCCTGGGCCCTGGGGTGGTGGGGCTTCTGTGCCTTTTGCAGGTGGAGGAACCAAGGGGAAGGGAATGTCCTAGTCAGGTGTGGGACTGTGCTCACCCAGATGTACACAAGCAGTGAGCAGAGGATGAGAAGTCCTCTCAGACCACACCAAGCACAGTAACTTGTTTCCAAGCCTCCATTGCACCTCTCTCCCCAGTTACTCCCAGCAGGCACACATGTAGAGCCATGACTTTCCTTTTTAGCCTTGGCATTTCTGCTTGAGAGTAAGGCTCCAACTTCTATTTCCAAGATTCCCAGCTGGAACTGGCACAATGGGCAGGAGACAGAACTCAGAACCATTGCCAGAAGTTTCTGGGAATACCACTGGCGAGGGATGGGAAGACACCTCCAAGGAGTCTACGGAGAGGAAGGGTTACCACCCCACCTGGCCCTCCTGTGCTGCCTCCTTCTCTCTAGCCCACTTCATGCCATCCTGGGCCTCAACCTCAGAACAACCTGCAGAAGACCAGGCCTTCATCTTCTGGCTCCTGCCCAACTCATCTCTTGCCGTCCCCACCTTGCACCCTACTCTCCAGTCAACCTGAAGGCTTTAGGCTTCTGTGAATTTGCATGTGTTCTTCTTTCACCCAGTGGGCCCTCCCTCCTCCTTGTCTTCCCAGATAACTCTCTTGGATGCTTTGCAGGTAGAGTTGGCAATTTTGTGCACAGATGAGGCCAGATAAGGAGACCGTCATCCAGGTCTCAAATACCTGCAGTTTCATTCCTACAAAAGACTTCATCAGTCCTAGCCTTCTGTTGTCAGGGCTGCCATGTACAGTTGTTTAGTTTATGCACTGAACAAATGTGGCTAGCTAAGGGGACTGGTGAGGATTGAACTCCACTTGCATAGAAGTGCTACTGAGGGCTTTGCCCATCCACAGGGGGTACTTTTCCCAAATTCTCACCTATTAAGGCATCAGCAGCTCTGCCCAACAGACTAGAGCAGATCACAGGATAGTTGGTACATTGACCAGCCATCTTTTTTCACTTTTTTAAATTTTTCTGAGATAAGGTTTCTTTATGCTGCCTGGAATGGTCTCAAACTTCTGGCCTCAATGATCTTCCCACCTCAACCTCCCACATAGCTGTGCTTACAGGCATAAGCCTCCACACCTGACCTTGACCAGTCATCTTGTCACTCATCTTGACTGCAGTGACTTGCTGAGGTGTCTGCTGCTGAGCTGGCTGCTCCTGCAGACAGGGACTGGAGAGCGGGTGCTTATCTCTGTAACTAACCCTGAGCCAGGGCAATTGCCCAGCAGACAAGAGTTGATTTTACCAAATGAATCAAGGACCACGTGAATCACTTCATGCTCAGGCTAAATGTTCATCCAGGTTCTTTGTTAGAACCTGACACCATTTCATGACAAACTGTGGAAGTAGTCAATGCTGTCCTTGCCTGCCCCACACCATGAACTTCCACCAAGGTCTACTTCCTCCTGCCTACCCAACCCAGGTCAGCGAGACATACACTATTTCCTGTGCTCCCACACTGAGGTCCAGAGCTCACCAGGTTTGGGGGTTTGGTTCTTGTCCTAAAACAAATATGACAAATATCTGGGCTGTAGAGGAGGTGTGTGCAGTTATGGAACCTTCTTGGTGGTGGCAACTCCCTCTCAGCCGTGTATGCCAGGATGTGCTTTTCTGCTGCCTGTGCTCTGACCACAGCGTCCAGCAAGCCCTCATCTCCCTCATTCTGAGGTCTATTTCCCTCAGACTTCCAAGTCCCTGCAGGACTCCTGGACAGCTCCCCCAGCTCAGGTGGCCCATGCCCATGATTAACCCTGCCTGCCCTTTGGGCCCCGCAGATGTGCCTTTGAGGCATCCAGGAGGCGGCAGAAAGAGCATGGGTCAGTGGTCCCGGATTCAAATATCCGCTCTTCTCAACCATCCTGAGGCTTTGGGCAGCTTGTTCAGCCTGCCTGACCCTTAGTTGTTCCTTCTTTACAATGGGGTTGAAAACACTACCACCAAGGTGTGTTCAGTGAGATAATGCCTGAAAGTGGCTGGTACCCAATTGGATGACCAAACTTGCCCTGGGTCGCTTGGAACTTTCTGGGTTTAGCACCAAAGGAACTCCTCCCTGATAGGCAAAGGAGAACAACTGCTCACCCGTGGCCCCATCCAGGTGAGCTGCCTCCTTTTCTCCCATTACTCAGAGGCACAACACAAACCCTGGAGCAAGATCATCCCTGAAGCCTCTGGAGTCAAGAGAGGCATCTGGAAAGGAGGTGGACTCAGCCTGCCAGCCCGGCAATTCCCTTTTCAAGCTGTCTCCATCCCCTGCAGGATTATAAAGTCCTTGAGGGCCGTGTGCCCCATGCCCCTTCTTCCCTACCCCCAGCTCCCAGGACAGGGCCCGCAGGCAGCGGGAGACACAACCGCTCAGGCAGGCTGAAGCGCGGCAAGAACAGGTTTCTAACCCTATCGTCAAGGCGAAACCTATAAAGTAGGAACAAAGCGGTTTGTCCCGGCGCCCTGGCGTCTCCGCGGCCCGGCTGTGGCGGTGTGCTGGGGCAGCAGCGACCCCTGCTGGCCGGCGCGACGCCGCCCGGTGCAGGCTCCCCGGGAGGCCCCGGGGAGACCCCTGGCCAGGCTGGCGGCGGCGAAGCCAGATCGCCCGACCCTGCGGACTCGGGGAGACGGCGGCTGCGGACGGGCACTGGGTTTGGATCCTGGGGGGAGCGAAGGACAAGTGGCCGCCTCGTCTGTCCTCTCTGGAGCGAGGGCTCCGCACAGCCTTCAAGAATAAGGAGCAGGAGGGCCCTGGACAGAACTGAGGGGCTGCAAGCAGCTGGCACCAGCTTGTGGTCGCAAGCATCCTCTCCCTGACTGACGGGTTCCTCCCAAAATGCCCCAACAACACATCATTTCCCCCATAAAACTTGAAGAACCATCACTTTCTCAGCATCTTCACTTTCTCTTTATTGCAATTCCAGTACCGATAGCTATCTTTCTCTTGAAAGCTTCCTCCAGAAGCAAAATCTCTTCAGCTCGAGAACATGATGGGACGTGGCTGGGAGGGTGGTACCGCAAAAGCCATGTGGGGACCAGGGCAGAGGTCCTCAAATGACCGCTGCCCACACCCTAGCCTCAGGACAGCAGCGATTCAAAAGTGAGGCCTCAGCGAAATCTGTGGCTGTCACATCTGGCAAGGGCAAGTGATCCAGACAGGGTGCTATTCGTATTTGACACAAGGGGAGAATGAGGAGGAGCTTGCCCCGGACCTCACAGCTCATGGCAGGCTCACCCTGTGCGTGTCTCCCTGCCTTGGGCCTGCTTCAGCCTCCCAGAAGAGTCACAGCCAGCAGGGGACTGATTTCATAAAATACTATGCAATATAATGCTGACCTTAAAAAACAGAATATTCATATACATTACTACTTTTTATATGCACACACACATATATATGAAAATTACAAAAATATATGTGTGTGTTATCAGTTAAGGTTCTGAAAAGCTTGGGTGGGGTGATTTGAAGAGAGTTTAATAAAAAGGTTTATTTTCAGGATTAAAAAAATCAGCAGGGAAAGGTGGACCAGTAATCACCCCCAGAGCTGAGGGTAAAGGGGAGAGGTAGATACAAGAAGCCACAAAGGAAAACTGTGCAGGGGTCACCTGGCGGGAGCTGTGACCCTAGCGGAGGACCACTGCCAGCAGGTGACCTAGCACAGCGGTGGGGTAAATAAGGGGCTGAGCCCGTGATGCTGAGCATGCTGCCAGCTTCTGCGCAGAGAGTGAGGTGCCGGAGGGGCCCAGGGAGGGACCCACAAGTTTTACACATACGAGAATGTCTAAAAGGAGACACGTTAACATGTTAAGCTGTGTTCTTCGTGGAGGTTCGGGGGAGCTGGGATTGCCAGAAGTAGAAGAAATAACACTTTGACCTTTTACTTCCTGTGCCTATACATTTGAATTTATAACAATTTAGCAGATATAAATTTTGTCTGAGACAGTCTCACTATATTGCCCAGGCTGGTCTCAAACTCTTGGCCTCAAGCAATCCTCCCACCTTAATCTCCCAAAGTGTTGGGATTACAGGCGTGAGCCACCATGCCCAGTCAGGAGATATGAAATTTATTGCCAACAATAATTAAAATATTCCACTGGAGAATAGTATGTAGAATTCAGTAAGCTCTGGTGGGAAGAGCCCGGCGTGGAATTCAACTGTCAGGTACTGTTCTTGCCCCTTTCAAGAAGTCTCACCTGTCTCTCCTCTCCAGCCCACCCTCATCTCTCTGCACAGAGCTCCAGGTCAGCCTCCAGTTGAAGGACCGAAGTTCACAGTGGGCTGTCCTGTTTCTGTCCTACTTAAACGAGGAATGTGTATCCACAGCAAGACAGTGGCCACCTCAACATCCTTACCAACAGCACAGCACTTGGCTCAGACTAGTGATGGGTGGTCAGGACAGACTGATGTATATGCTGGCTCTGTGTCTCAGCAGAGGGGAACCGTGATGTCAGTCATTCAACATCACTGTCCTCATCTCTCAGGTACAGAGATTGATGGAGGTCTTGCTCACCTCCCAGGGCTGCTGTGAATTGAAAACATTCCAAACAGGCAAAGACTCATGCAAAACCAATGTGTCAGGAGTAGCACTCTGGGATTCATGCACCTTTGCAAATGATTTTCTTTTCATTATTTTTTTAAGTGTGTTTAAGAAGAGTGATCACTTCTATTCATTTCCTGCCTTCTCCCCTTCGCAGGGGCATGAGACATTTCATTCAGGTTTGCAGATTCTGTTTCCGTCTGGGGGAGACAAGCCCCAGGGGAATGGCCCCCTTTAGGAATTTATACCAGCTGGGAAATATAATCCAGTGTTTTCCAGCCATCATTTAGCAAAGAGTTGTCATCGGGGCTGTTTCCTCCCACCCGACGCTGCCTCCACCTTACCCCCTCCCTGCCCCCCAAGGACCGACTTGGTGACTCTCATCGTGGTTATGAACAAGCAAATTCGCGAAAACTTAGGAGGCCTCAGCTGAACCAAAACGTTTTTCAAAGAAACACTTTCCAGCCCAAGAAAGGTAATATCCTGGAGGGCTGCCCGCCTTCCTGCAATTAACTAGAATACCACCCAACGGAGCTTTTGTTGGCTACCATTTCCCATGGAAATACCTCAAATGCTTTTCCTCCTGGTGGTTCAGCAACTAGAGACATGGAAACAGACTGCAGCTCTAAAATGGGACCTTTGTGTCTTTCCTGTTCAAGCCACAGAAAGGCAACCCAGACCAGAGAGCCCTTCCTCTGCCATCCACCACAGCCCAGGCGCTGCAGGCAAGGGGTGAGGGTCTTGGCTCCCAGGTGGGCTCTGGGGGCCCGAACCCTCAGGCACAGATGGGGGAAATGATCCCTGTCTTGATGAGCATGGCAACTGAGCCTCTATCAACTGTGCATTCAAGTCCAGCCCCACCAGAGAGCCTTCAGCTCTGTGTACTTGACCTTGGCCACACCTTCCCAAACCCCCAAGCTTCCACTTGCCTATGTGTTAAATAAGAAAGCAAAACCCTGCAGGGCTGTTGTGAAGAGTAAATGGGGTCACACTGTAAACCTCTGATGCACAGTAGATGCTCATTACAGGGTAGTTTTCATTTTATTCTTTGGTTAGAACATTGCTCCCCTATCTCCTTTTAAAATATAAATGCTCCAGAGAGAACAAACTTTTGAGGTTCCTAGGAACCTATCAGGAAGAGGAAAGGAGGTGGCAGTGCCAGGCAGAGGCGGTAGAAGGAAAGGTGTCAGGAAAACTATCCTAAGAGCAGCCTGTCTATTGCACTGGGACACTGGCAGAGAGGTCCCTTGATGTAAGCTTTTAGGCATCTAGGCCCCTCAGAAACTTGGTACTTAGGCTGCAGGAGCCACCTCTGTCCTCTGACCAGGTTATCTGTACCATGTCATCAGCGACAAAGACACTCAGAGTTTCACCACGCAGGGTCCAGAAAGGGACTGACATGAAGGACATGTCTCTCCAGCTTCGTGCCTGTCCTGCGAATCCTCCATGACCTCACCACATGCCTCTCAGCCATCCCCAACATTGGTCTGCTGCTACCCTGGTGCTAGGTGATTGGCGCTGGGCCTCTGTCCACCTAGAGCAGCGGTTCTTAACCTGTGGGTCACGACCCCTTTGTAACAATGAAAATATATTGGGGCGTTAGGAAGATTGAGAACCACTGACCTAGAGCAACCTGAGCAGCCCCATGTGACCTGGTCAGCTCAGGGTCCTCACCTGAAGTTCCACCACTGACTGTTTATTTCTTCAACCAGGGAATGTGAAATTCTGAAAACATTTAAACCTGAGAGGAGACAAAATGAAGAATAAAAGGGGGGGGGGAAGGTGGGAGAAAGGGAGTTTTGCTACTGTTTATGGGAAGCGTGGAGAGAGAAGAGTGAAACAATTTTGTTATTTTTTTGACCCTAACTGGTATTTTATTTTGCTCATTTGGTATTATTATCTCTGATCCTTTTTGGACTAAGGCAATGTATAAATTATGATGAATGTATTAAAATTAAACATATAATTTAGTCAGAAAATAACAAATTTCCTACGTGAATTTCATCTTTAACTTTGTATTTAAAATGTGGTTATAAACTGACAATCTTTTATAAATCTACCATCTTGAATTTCAGTTTCTGAAAAGCAGTTAAAAGATAATAAAGAAGAAACCTTTGCTATTACAAGCTAAACTTTGGATGCTCATGTCCTTTGGACATCTTCAAGATAAGAACAATTCTGAGCTTCAAAGTAAAAATAAAATAGCTAAAGCCTGGATAGAAAGGATGACATAACCATCTTATTACACAGGAAACTCAAGGGTGGGTGGCATTTATACAGGGTCACAGGAACTGGAGTGAGGGATTTTGAAGGTAAAACTTACCTAATTTATAACTCTGCTTAAGGATGCTTCTGGTGCCACATGACACTGTAGTAAATTTCTTTGTTTATGTTGATTTTTTTTTAAAGATGTCACACAATTTAATCTTTCAAAAATGCTTTGGATTCTTACTAAATGTAGAATATTAATGTCTTAACACAATAACTAAGAAAACCATGTTAACCAGTGTGATGAAAATGTGTCAAATTATATATAAAACCAGTGTATGGTGCCCATGATTGCAGTACTGTACACAGCTATGATTTAATTTTAAAAAGTGCTTTGTATTATCTAAGTTTTCTTTTTCTGAGAATTTTAATTCAATACAAATGAGTAAAAGAATAATAGCATCAAACAAGTAAAAGAATAATAGCATCAACCTAAGTGCCCATCAATTGATGAGTGGATAAAGAAAATGTGGTATAGAAATATATACCATGGAATAGTACTCAGCCATAAAAAAGAGTGAAATAATGTCTTTTGCATCAACTTGGATAGAACTGGAGGCCATTACCCTAAGTGAAGTATCTCTAGAACACAAAAATAAATACCGCATGTGCTCACATGTAAGTGGGAGCTAAGCGATGGGGAGGCATGGCCATACGGAGTGGTATAATGGACATTGGAGACTCTGAAAGGGGGAGGCAGGAGTTTGTGAGAGGTGAAAAATTACCAATGTACACTATTCCAGTGACAGGTACACTAAAAGCCCTGACTTCACCACGATATAATTCATCCATGTAACATGAAACTGTTTGTACCACCTAAATCTATTGAAATAAATTTTTTTAAAGCAAATAGTAACAGTCACTCATATTCACACCACCCTGATATAAGAATTGTTCGTTTTCACTGGGAACAGTTTTACTACGATTACTGCTATAATCATACCTATTCAGTTTTTACTACAGATGCATGACAAGGGGTCTGTGTTTGGATAGTGCCCAGTTATACTGACAAAAACATTGAAGTTCTTATGTACTGGCTGGTGAGTGGCCCTCACCGCATGAGTCCTTCATCAAACTCCTGGACCTGCCTACAATCCAGAAATCTGACATGAGCCAGGCTTCCAGGACCTGGGTTACTGCTCCTGCACCCGCCAACCCTGTGAAGCTCCTGAGTACAAGATTCCATCCTTGCCTGCTTCCTGGGTCCAGAAGCCTGGAATCCTTTGCAGAGGTATTGGCGTCCTGACATGGAAGCCATCATCCCGCAACTTCACATCCAGAGGCTTTAGCTGCCCCACTAACTGCCACTCTCTTGGTGTCACCCCCACATGCCATGTGTGGAGCTGCAGCCTCTGGGCCAGGAGGGGTGGGAAAGCAGACCACTAGGCAGTGGCTTAGCAAGTGCTGGTCAATGCTACCTGTTCTGACAGCATGGGGCACCCATGCAACAGGAGAAGGGGACACAGGCCCAGGACCCTAGGCACAGTGGGGGCCAGAAATCCCCTGGGGTCTCTCTTCCCACAGTACCTGTCAATTTGTTTTAGTGGAACAGCTACTCAAATTGTAAGCACCTGGAGAACAGAGAGAGCAAGAAGGAAGGAAGGGAGGGTGGGGAAAGGAAGAGCAGAGCGAGGGAAGGCGGGAGGGGGGCGGGGCCTTGGTGTGTGCCACACCTTTTGGGGGCAAGACATGGTTGCAAGAGGGACTTTGCCTAACAAATGCAATCAATGTAACCTGGTTTCTTGTACCCTCAATGAATCCCCAACAATAAAATAAATAAATAAATAATAAATAAATAAATTTAAGCACCTGCCCATCACTGCCATTAAGAATCTGAATTTCATTCATAAAAATGAGAGCTGACATTCATGTGGTGATGCTCCCTGCCAGGCACCACATCATGTGTGTCAGACCTCACTAAGTACCATCCATATCACCATCATCATCATCACCATTTCCACAAATAATGAATCCAAGGACAGAAGTATTTAAAACTGAAGTGGTAGAGCTCAGGATTCAAAACCAAGTAAATCTGGGAACAGAACCCCAGCGTTTTACAACTCCTCTCAACCTCCTAAAAGATTAGACTCGATCTAATCCCATATTTCAAGGAGGGAGTTTCAATGATTTCATCACCCAAGTACAGAATATATGGAAACTTCAGACATTTTTATGAGCCCCAGAAAAATGTTTGATTTAATTGCTGTTAGTTTAGCAGAAACTAAATCAACACCATTTATAATACCACTGATGTCCTGAAAGATTTTCCTCTTACTGAGGCTAAAAATTACTTAGTGACTAACGTCACAGGGAAATTATTAGAAGAGTTTGCTGCTATTTCCTGTATGAAAGCATGCCCCAGCCCAGTGCATCGTTTAACAGAAGCTCCTGCCAATTCCTAAAAATTAACAAATAATTTGGAAATTATAAGATTTACTTGATGAATAATTTGTGCTACAATTTAGGGAATATAAGAGAATATTTTTACTTTGATGTACTTATTGAATTATGTGATTTTACATTATCATTCCAGTCAAATATTTGAGTGTCAAGTCCTGTCCCTACTCTATAAATAAGAAAGTTTTACCTGTAGGATAGATTTTCATAAATACTGTCTTGCCAAATGTATCTGTCATTCTGCATCTTCATTTTCCTCAGTGGTCCCTTTTCCCTACTACACAGCAATTCTTCTTGAGAACCTTCTACATTTTATTTTCCCTTTCCCTAACGATGGATGTTCAGGCTGTGTCTAAACTTATACACTTCTTGTGTATACACCGAAGAATTTCTCTTGGGTATAAATGCTGAATTAGAATCATGGGATCCTAAGATACACATATTTTCTATTTTACTAGATTCTGCCACAAACAGTATATGAGATTAACTTTTTCTTTTTATCCTCATTAATACTTGATATTGTTAGCCTTCAATTTTTTCAATCTGATGAGTGAAAACAGCATCTCAATGTTGTTCTGATTTTCATTTCCCTTATTACTGCATTGAACATCTTTCCATATGTGAATTAACCATTGACATTTCCTCTTGTTTAAATTGCCTATTCATATTTTTTCTATTAGGCCATTTGTCTTTTCATTTTTATATGGTATCTTTCACCATTCTGAAAGTGAAATCAAATTTATTATTCTTTCCCTTAGAGAGTGGTAATTTTATTTAACAATACTTTCTCTATCTGAGAACTTAAAGATAGTTTCCTATTTTTCTACTAGTTTCAGAACTTGTTTTTCATGTTAAGTTCTTAAAGCGTCTGGAATTTATCCCTATGAATGGTGTGAGCTAAGGAGACTAGGCAAGGAGAACACACAGAAAGGAATTTAGGAGCAAGATGGCAGCCACTAAAAATACCATGGCAGAAAAAAATTTAATTACATGAAAAGACTTATCATATATTATTATATTTTTAAAAAGCCAGTCACAAAAAACTTCATGTCCACTATTAATGTATTTTTATTAAATATACGCATATTTTCAAAGGCTCTGTGGGTCATGTTTGGAACTCTTCCTCCCTCTCCCACCAGAGCCTCTAAATCTTTCCCCCACCCACCTCTTCTCTCAACATAAGTTTTTTCTAGTCTCTGAGAAGGGAATATAAACTCTTCCCCAAGAACAGCTCTCCCAATTATTTCTAACATCACCATCCCCCACTCAGCATACTTGATACAGAGTAAATCATATTTTAACATATCCCACTTTTTATATATTAAAAAGTTATTGATGCAGCTAAAATGTGCAGTTATCAAATAGAAAATTTACAACTCACAATTTGCACTTGCGCTGTTTACATTTTGAATACAAATAAAAATTTCATGTAATCCCACAGAATGACAGCATTAAAGTAGCTCAATTTCTGTTTCTTCATCCTTTTAATAATCATTATATCGTCATTGTTCATTTCAAATCTATTGTTTACACAAACCCAGGAGTGCTCCACCAGGAGTTAGAGACATGACTTGATCACCAAGCCTGAATGACTTTGAAACATTATGAACTTACTGTCCAAATAAATGTGTGGAACAGTCCAACAAGGGTGTACATTGACTAAAGGCCATGTAAGTTGGTCTGCTTTCCATATCACCACACACCAGCAATCAGCAATTCCAAACCATGTCAGTGATAACCTACTTCTCTTAAAAACAAAAACAAAACCCTTTTATTGAGTTAAGCCCTAAACAATTGCTATGGTTACTGTTGTGTGTGTTAATATACACATACTACATATTAACTTGTTTTAATTTCATATGTCTTAACAACTAAATATTATACTTTACATGGAAATTAATTTGGAGACTACCTAAGTACACAGCTGAATCTTTGTTTTTGCTTAGATAGGGATGGGGGAAGGAAAATGGCCCTTGAGGACAAGTGATAGAGAAAAGAAGCTTGCGTTTACACAGAGAACAACAGATTAAGACTTTGAGGCCTTCCAGTTGAACAGGAAGCTGTCTCTGTGGGACAGCCACCCTGGCCCTGCTTCTCTCCTGTGGGGTCACATGAGAGAAAATTAAGCCTCTTGCCCAGAACAGCCCTTCACATGTTGGAAAAGAGCTTATTACAGGTTGAATTGTGTCTCTCCAAAAAAGATGTTGAAGTCCTCACCCAGATACCTATGAATAGGAGCTTATTTGGAAATAGGGTCATATTTGCAGCTGAGCAAGTGGATCCTAATCCAGTACAACCTCCGTCCTTATAAAAAGGGAGCATTTGGGCACAGAAACATGCACACACCGGGAGAACATTCACATGTAGACAAAAGCAGGAATTGGGGTGATTCCCCCCTGCAAGCCAAGGAACACCAGAGATTGCCCCAACTCACCAGAAGAGGCATGCAACAGAGTCTGTGCCTCTAGCCCTCAGAACAAACCAGCTCTGGTGACATCTTGATCTTGGACTTCTAGCCTCCAGAAGTGTGACACAATAATGCTGTATTGTTTAAGCCACCCAGCATGTGACACTTCATTGCTAAGCTGAGACAGGGCTCTTAAGTCACTTTCCCCCCATCCCACCAGCTCTTCCCCAACTGGAACTCCCACCTGGCCTGTTTGAGTCTCTTCACTCTGAGGTTCTGTTTCTCCCAACGCTCACAGTTAAACACAATCTCCCTGGTAGTTGGGCCCCACATCAGGCAGATTCTTCCATCCACCCTCACCTCATTTTTCATATCGTTACATTTAGTTCATCATTCTGTTTGGTCAAAATATGTTTTGTATCTTGTAATATTTTCCAAAATAGCAGCTCTCTCGACTGTCTTCAAATCATCCTAGAATATAATTAAGTATGCTTTTTAGGCTGTCATGCAAGTTATTGTTTATACCATTAAGCAGACCAGGGTCAAGGTCAGAGCCTGGGGCACAACATCAGAAACCACCCTGGGGAATGACAGCTGTTTCCGTAACCAGCACACTTTACATGCTAGCCTGTGCCTTGGAGCTTTTATTTCTATAAATATTATCCCATCTTGACCATAGTTAGGGCAAGTGTTGTATAGAAACAAATGTAGTAGTAATTCAATGTTTCTCCTGTTTTTACTGGTATTTAATTTATTTACTATTGGCTGGAGTATTATTCCTGTTTCTCTCAGTTATTCACAGTTGGCCCAACCTCATCAGATGGTTCCACATCCAGAAATTAAGTCTGCATTGGGGAAAAAATTCTCTTCTTTAGGTGTATCTATGCACATTCAGAAAGTCCAGGGTGGATATCCCAGCTGGCGTGGCGCTCCCTGGTGGTGGGGACCTCGGCGCTTCTGCCTTGCCTACCTCATGCAGGGCTTCCCTTCTCAGCATCTCTTTGTGGCGGGGACTCGGCCATCATGTTTGCATCCGGGGAGCAGAAAGGAGGAAGAAGGACACACCCGCTCTCTTACATACCATTTCTGCTTCTGTCCCACTGGCCATAACTAGACACGCTGCCTTTTATACGGGCTTTGAGCACAGACTGCTAACAAGTGCTGAAAATGTTATTGAGAGAGTTATTTTGGAAAAATCTTAAACAGGCTTAGAGGCTAGGCCATGTGTAGGAAGTTTGGGGTTTGTAACTTCGGATTCTTTTTCTAAGAGGAGTGGAGAATTTATTTCTAAAGTAAGTGTATTAGTCGGAATTAAGTTCAGCTGTGACAGAAAACCCCAAAGTAGCAGCGGTTTGGTTCTGTTTCCCATTTCTGAATGTATTAAGTGACAGTAATGCCTCCCACTGACTGAGGCCTGCCGTGTGCCAGGCAGGGCGCTGGGTACTTCACACTTCATCTTCACCAGGCCTGACAAAAGAGGACCCCACTTTATAGCGGAGGAGACTACAGCTCAGAGAGGGGAGCTAATTTGTCCCAGGTGACACAGATCCTTTCCACTCTGCTGACTGCCCCCTCAGGGGATGACAAATGCCATCCTCACATCTGTCCCATCAGCAGTGAGCAGGGAAGGATGTGACTTAGCTACTGTACAGGTGACAAAGCATGTTTTCCCAGACTGGCTTTCAGAATATATGCCTTAAATGAAAGAAAACCCACACTGAAATGTTTTCATACTCATCACCCCACACTACTCTTCCTGTTAATTTTTTAAATACCACAGAGCAACATATTTTGGTTATGCTTCTGGTTCACCAAGTCCACTATAAACAAGAAATAAGATACAAACTGAGGCCAAGGACATCTGAGTCAAGACGCCACGGAGTGACAAGTCTCCGGGCCTCCCTGCTAAGTCCCCTCTTCCTCCACAAGTACCAAGTGTTGGCCAAAACAACCAAACTCATGACTGAATCCTGTGTGAGGCCTTCTCTGGATTCTTTCTCCAAGAACTACAATACGGATGAAGAAGGACGTGGGCAGTAAAAAAAAGCTTTCCAGGTGGGAGCACTTGGTGGCTCACACACTAACAACCTCACCCATGACACCCCTTTTCTTGAGTAGTAACAGCTGCATTCCATGTAGGGCAATCAAGGTCAGGGACACAGAGCAATTTCTTTCAAGTCACACAGCCTAAAAATAGCAGGACTCAAACTCAGGACTTCTGCCTCTGAAAACCAAGCTTATTCTTGTTTCCAGGACGTCCCTCCTCGGGGTCTCACTTCTTCCCATTTCCCTGCTGTCTAGACTGGCAAAAGGAATTGTTTGGCAATTCCCAGAGCTAAGGCCTCTGTGCTGGTGAGGGTGCTGGGTGTTTACAGGCCAGAGACACGAGAGATAAGAGGAAGAGGGGAGAGAGGCAGAGACAGAGTGAGTGGACAGTCCCCTTTCTGGGCAGATAGGTGAAGACTTGGCTTCAAGAAACTTAGCTAAGGCACCAGGACCTGACACGGGAAGAAACCACAAACAAGTAGGAAACGTACATCCTTCTGGGTCATATCATGGGTGGGCACAGAGAAAGGGGCCCTTCCACAAGGTGGGAGTAGGAGCAACAGCGGAAGCCACCCACTGGTGAGGGGACGGCGAGGAGACCGTCCAGGAAAGAGCAGGGGCAGCCAGGATAGGCACCCTCAGCCCCCAAGGCGAGGGCTGCACAGCGCTCCATGCAGCGGTGTTACTGAAGAGAGTTTAATTCATTGAGGGACATTTCTTGCAATTGCTCATGAATTCTGTGTTGCAGAGTTTGAGAGCTTCACCCTGTTCTCTGTCTCACAGTGCCAGGACAGCCCCAGCGCTCTCCTGCTTCTCTGCAGCTCAGTGGGGTGGTAATCACGTATATGAGGAAAACAGAAGAATCAAGGCATATGAGCCTCCTCTAACCTTTTCAAATGTACAAAGGATCCAGGGTCAGCTGGTGAACTCCACATTGACCCTTGAATGCCAGGAACCATCCTTTTTTCTCTCTTTTGTGAGCTTTGGGAAAGTGCCCAGGTTTTGAGATACATCATCGCTTACAGGGCTTATTTAAGCTGGTGTGGGGAGAACATTGAGCCTAACAATAACCTCCGTGTCCCCAGGTGTGGGATGGTGAAACAGGTGCCAGACTGAGACCAGCACAGCTGTAGATGCTGAGCTGACCCAGGTTGCTCACCTAACCTTTTCTGAAATTGCTGATCCTGGTGTAGGAATCTCTTATCTCAGTATCTCTCGGAAGTATGTACCTGTGTTCATGCAGTATCTTAAAAATGTGATCTCAACTAAGTTTGAAATATATTGAAATAATACTTTCAAAGACCAATGCAGAAAACAGAGTTAACTCTTACCTGCTGTCTTACTTATACGAGGAGAACCAATCAACAGTGCTGACCAATGAGTCAAAAGAAAAAGCTTTCGCCTCATTGACAGAAAAAAAAATTGCAGGGACCAAAGTGCTTTGAACTTTAGACAGGAAATGAATAGACATGTGTCATATGTGCAAACACTTCCTTATGTAAAATATCGAGCTCTATAAAAATGCAAATACCTTTGTGTTGAAAATATCATTTTGCTGAACTGTCAAATTGTATGTAAAACAGGGTTAGTCCCAACTCAGTTAAAATTAAGTCTCAAAAACAATATTGAACTTGTACAACTTCATATTCTAATACAGTAGGGCAAAAAAGGCTTACCTGTAAGCCACATTCACCCTTGGATTTTTTCCTGGAGATAGTAATACACCTATCATTGGAAAGATAAGAAATAGGAGTGGGTTTTTTTTGTTGTTTATTTAATTTTGTTTTTGTTTTATTTGAGTGTGTGTAAAGGTTTTCATCTTCTAAGTAATTCAAAGCTGCAAATTTGTTCACCCTCGCCCTTCTAGCTGGTGATAGGCCTTGTATTTTTTTTTTAATTTCAAATTAATATAAGGGTACAAATGTTTAGGTTACACGGTTTTCGATTGTAAGGTAAAGTTCAAGTTGTAGTTGAGCCCTTCACCCAAGGGGCGTGCTGAACACCCCCCCCATTGTGCATATTAGGTGAAATCCCACCAATTGTCCTCCCTCCTCTGCCAATTGCCCTTCCTTCTCACTCTTTTCCCTCCTGTTCCCTCTTCCTTACTAAACTATACTTGTGTTTTTCTTTTGTGTGCACGTATAGGTGTTTATATATTGGTTTCATATTAGTATTAAGTACATCGGATTTCTTTTTCCACTATTGAGATACTTTACTAAGAAGAATGTGTTTCAACTCCATCCAGGTAAACATGGAAGATGTAAAGTCTCCATCTTTTCTTAGGCTGAATAGTACTCCATGGTGTACATACACCACAGTTTGTTAATCCATTCATGGCTTCAGGGGCATTTGGGTTGCTTCCGTGATTTGGCAATTGTGAATTGAGCTGCAATAAACATTCTGGTACAAATGTCCCTGTGGTAAAATGATTTTTGTTCTTCTGGGTAGATACCTAGTAATGAGATTGTGGGATCACATGGAGGGTCGACTTTTAGTTCCTTCAGAGTTCTCCATAATTCTTTCTGTAAAGGTATTAGTTTGCAGTCTCACCAGCAGTGTGAAAGTGTTCCCCTCTCTCCACATCCACGTCAGCATCTGCAGATTTGAGACTTTGTGATGTAGGCTAATCTTACTGGAGTTAGATATCTCAGGGTAGTTTTGATTTAGACATTGTCTTTAAAAAAAGAAATCAGGGCAGCGCCTGTGGCTCAGTGAGTAGGGCGCCAGCCCCATATACCAAGGATGGTGGGTTCAAATCCACCCCAGCCAAACTGCAACAACAAAAAAACAGCCACACGTTGTGGCAGGCGCCTGTAGTCCCAGCTACTCGGGAGGATGAGGCAAGAGGATTGCCTAAGCCCAAGAGCTGGAGGTTGCTGTGAGCTGTGACGCCACAGCATTCTACCGAGGGCAACAAAGTAAGACTCTGTCTCTAAAAAAAATTAAATAAATAAATGAAGAGATCAATAGTGTTATCAATTGTCCATTTCTGGCACAAGGCAGAAATGAAGCCAGGACTTCTGGCTTTGGGTTTAGTATATGGCCTACAGCTCCTTGTCAATTCACCAGAGGCAATGGATACACATGCTGTTGTTTTAGTAACTGTTCAAAGCATCACAGAGTAAAAAGGCACACTTATCCACACATGCTGAGGGACAAGCATCTAGACTTTGAGACCCCTCTCAGCATTACAGTGCAGTTTTGAACTGGAAAGAAATTACTACAGCTTAGTAGCCAATACATCTCACAGCCCTATACAACTTTCTAGAATAATGCTGCCCCAAAGAACTTTCCACAATGGTGGAAAGGTGACTAGGATGAGGCTAACATGGCTGAAGAACTGAATATTTAATTTTTTAAAATTTAGCTAATTCAAATTTAAATTTTAGTAACTGCACCCACCTAGTGACCTCCATATTGGATAGTAAAGTTCTGGAACAACCAGCTCTGAACTTTCATTTGTCCTTGGGTTTCTCTGTCTCTTTGTCAAAGTGCAAAAATGGGAACAGCGAGATACAGCAAGAGCCCTTGTTCTCCCCTCCCTTGGCCCCAGACTCCCCCCAACCCTTTCCACATTCCCCCCCACACACAACTTCTTTAGATTTTCTAGGACCAAATATTATTTCTAATAACAGAGCTTTCTCATTCCTGTTATAATCACAAATCCCTCTGGGAGAAAGTCTTATAGTGCAACAAATGGCCTATCCAAAGATTTCAGAAAATTACTTTTTAAAAACTCTTCGGAGTGGACCATGCAGGGAAATTAAATAAGTATCAGGTTGGCTTGAGTAAGTTATCACATATGCCCCATGAGCTTCAGGGTATGTTTTGAGAAAGCTTTTTTCACCAGTTCCAAATAACGGACAAATTGTTAATATAATGAGTGATCGAAGAAAGGGCCGGTGCAGCCTTCAGAGCAGGAAGCCCTCTGCAGGGAGGAGAATATTAATCAAGGTTTCATGAGAGCAGGGGACGACCAGGAGTAAAACAAGCTTCTCCTTCACATATAAGGCAGCTACTGGGTAAGCTCCGGCAGCGTTTCCCAAACTTTTCTGTGTGTGCACACCACCAGGAGGATTGTGTTAAAATGCAGATTCCCATCCAGTGTGGCAGGGTGGTGCTGAGACAACGTCAGCAGTGAGGCTCCAGGCCTCTAATCCACAGAGAGGATCCACTCAGGACAGCGACATCTGGTGGCTGGCTGCCCACCACCATGACTCCCAGGCCCCCCAATGCTTGCCAAAAGCTGGGTTCTCTTAAAATGAGTGCCTTGGGGCCTACGTTCTTCTAAGAATTTAGCCCTGCTTTATAAACCCACCTGTTGCAACCAGCAATCAACAGAGGGAAGTTGCCAGAACCTATCCAAACTTACAGCATGGAACCCCTGGGAAACTAAATTTGGGAAATATATATATATAATTTTCCTATATTTCTCACATAGGCAAGAAACCTGGTCTCCATCCATGACGCAGCCTTTTCCTAACTCCCCACAATAAGCTGGTCAACCTGAGCTTCACACCTCTCAAACCTGTCAGCATCTCACTTACCACTGCCACTGCTGCTGGGTTCAAGGCTTTGCTGCTCTCTGCTCGCCCCTGTGCAGTCCTTTGCCCATGCCACCCAATTCTCCTTACACCTCTGCAGAAAGCTCTCTTTCTTGTCCTCTAAGCAAAGTTTCCCACCATTTTTTTCTCAGTCCTTAATCTTGACATTAGCTGGAGTGGTTTGGTTCCAAATAACAGAAGCCAACACGAGTTACCTGATATGCAGGGGGTCTGGCAGGGACCAAGAGTGATCTGCAGCTAGTTTTCAAGAAGATCCTAAAAGCAGTATTGAAGCTACCAGAATCCTCCCCAGGTCTCATCTCTGAGGACCACTTTCTTGGTTCTCCATCCCCATGATGAAACATGGCAGCCCTTCTGCCCCTGGGTTTAGACATTCATGCAGCTACTAGTGGAGACTCAACAGCTCAAGGCTTTGTTTCAACTTCAGGTTCCCAATAGAAAAGACTTTATTTGCCCAGTTTGGGTGGAAACTATCGTATCAACTATGGCACAATCAAGGAGCAGAGGCACGGGGCCTGGCGTCCACCACCTCTCAATATATAACCCCCTTGGCTCCAACCCCTCCTGCATGTCCACCCTACTCCCCCACGTGGACCATGACTGGGCTCTCCACCAGGATTCTGTTGCAAGTAACAGAAATCAATTCTGACCAGTTTCTGCAGAAAGGGAGTTTATAGCTCACACAGGGAGGCCCAGAGAAGCCGGCATGGTGTCTACGTTACCTGGAACATTCAAGAGACATCTTGCAGAATCAGTTCTGCACCCATGGGGTAGACACCCTGTGGCTCGCCCCACCCCACCTCTGCCAGCCATTCCTCGGGTGGCTCCTGCTGAGCTGGAAAGAGTGGATCCCGCACAGGCTGTGCTTTTTTTTCATCCACATCCAGCAACATCTAACAGGGGAGTTCTTACTGCCAGGAAGGCTGGAAGAACAAGCTTTCAACTTCTATAATAGAAAGCAAGGAAGAGACTCCCCAAACACAGGAAGAGACTGCGAGTGGCCTCTGTACCCCACCTACACCTAGAGACCCGCTGTGGCTGCCCACGTTTTCCATCCTTTTCTCACCCTCACCTGAAATAAGCTTCTCTCCTCTCTTGCTGGTAAAAGCCGACTTGTCCTTGGGGACAACAAAGGCAACCCCAAATGTGCCGTCTCCTCTACCTCCCTGTCCAGCAGCACCCACCTTTGTGTCCCACGGCCTCGATCCTGCCCTCTACACTGTGACTCACTACATGAGACTGTCCCATTTCCCCCACTGAGCTCCCCTTCCTACCTGCTGACCAGCCTGGTGCAAGTCATGGAATCTTATTGGGAGGGCCCAGAGAACACTCCTTCTGCATTCCTCCACTTTCTAAGAAAAGGAATTTTCCCTGAATTCTCCCGGCCTCCTGCCCAGAGGTAGGGCACCAACCTGAGTGGGGGGTGACAGCCAAAAGTCCTAAAGTTAGCAAATAGGCCTCTTTCTCCTCTTCCTCCCACCCTGGACCAGAGGGAGACAGCATCCTGGGTGAACTGGTCTGCTCTGCAAACTCACACTGGCCCACGGGCTGAGGCAGGGTAGGGTGGGAGCTCGGGAGGAGTTGGGGGGGCCTTTGGAGGCCACTACTAGCCAAATCCAAGCCCCAGGCTCCAATCTGTTCTTATGGTAATAATGTTGATTTTTTTTTTCTCTTCTTATTTCTTCACCTCTCTTAATTCCTTAGGTAGGGAGGAAATGGATATAATTTGCCCCCCCCTTTTTTTGAGACAGAGTCTCACTATGTCACCCTCGGTAGAGTGCCGTGGTGTTACAGCTCACAGCAACCTCAAACTCTTGGGCTTAATCGATTCTCTTGCCTCAGCCTCCCAAGTAGCTGGGACTACAGGTGCCCGCCACAACGCCCGGCTATTTATTGTTGCAGTTGTCATTGTTGTTTAGCTGGCCCGGGCTGGGTTCAAACTCACCAGCCTCGGTGTATGTGGCTGGCACAGTGATTTATCTCCATCTCTTAAGGCAAGACAATAGAGCACATACACCTCTGTTTTGTGACAATTAAATCAGGCAATGCTTGGGGGTGGTTAGCGCTCCACTGCTATTATGTCAGATGCTACCAAATGCAAGTCCGCAGGATCACAGGTACTGACCATGTTTGTTCTGTGAAAAAGTGCAGATCAGTCTCCAATAACAACTCTCAGGTCCACATTTTCTAACAGCTGTTTGATATTTCTACTAAATGCAAATGTTTCATCCTTTCTCCCAAGTCAGTTTCTCTTGTCACTGCAATCAGAAATATCATCGTTGTCCCTATTAGAGACAACTACCCAAAGCCATCTTTCACCTCCATACCCTGGTACCAGTACTTCCAACTTCTGAATACAACCCCTTTCCCTTCTCCACTGCCCCCAGCCCCCTCTTAGACCCCCTCAGTCTTTCTTACCCATCTTCCTCTTCTTAACGCCCATTACAAGTGCTGCTTCTAGGCCAGTCTTTCCTGAAAGCCACTGGCGAGTATTCAAGACAATCCCAATAAGCAGCTCCAAAGACTCTTCTTCCTAAGCAGTGGCAGAATTATTGAAGTAAGTGCATGGCTTTCTAGGGGACTACATGGGAAAAGGCTACACCCCACCCTAATGTTTATGAACTTACTCTAGAGTCAGTCTCGGCTTTTCCTGTTAGAGGGGCCTCCTTCATTGCCGCACCTACACCCATGGAGCCCCTACTAGGGCTGGACACTGAGGCTTCCATAGTAAAGAAAGCAAGCCCCACCCTTCACAAGCTCGATCTATGGAGGGAGACTTAAATCCTGGATTGAATGAGCCTGTTTCTCGGAGACCATTGGTTTTGTTTAGGGTTTTCCTTCTACATATTTGCTATGGTTTTGCCACCAAAAAAAAAAAAAAAATCATTGCTTTTTTTTCTTCACTTATCTGCCAGGGATTTTAGGACCTAGTGTTATTATGGAATTCATCTAGTTCAAGACAAATATTTCAAAAGAAAAAGCAAATTTCAAATTTGCTTAAAAATAATGGTAATTCTTGACGGCGCCCATAGCTCAGTGGGTAGGGCGCTGGCCATATGCACCAGGGCTGGTGGGTTCCAACCAAGCCCAGGCCTGCTATAAAGACAAAAAAGCAGCTGGGCGTTGTGGCAGGTGCCAGTAATCCCAGCTACCCAGGAGGCTGAGGCAAGAGAATCACTTAAGCTCAAGAGTTTGAGGTTGCTGTGAGCTGTGACACCACATCACTCTACCGAGGGCAACAAAGTGAGACTCTGTCTTAATAAAAAAAAAAAAAATAGTGATAATTCTTGAGAATGAACAGGTTCTACTTCTCAGACTTGAAGGTCAGTTTTAACTCTCTGGGTTAAAAGCACTTCCTCATCTTTGCCACCAGATGGCGCTGGAGCTGAGGGGGCGTTGGGCCAGCTGGCTCCAGAGTTAGGAGCACACCCAGGGGGGAACCCTGACAGAATGGAATCTGGGAGAAGTGTGCCACCACTTCCTTAAACAACCCTACAGGCATGTCACTTCATTACCGGTTCTTATTGAAAGCAAGAACACTTCATTACCATCAAAGCAATAGTGGAAAATAAAACCAAACAGGCCATTTAGAAAATAATGTCAAGTCTGTGGCTCACAGTCAGTATGTCATGATTCTCCTTAGTTCCACCCTTTAGTTCGCTGCACCTCCCCTCCTTGGAAAATGACATTCTACGAGAGAAACTGCCAAAACCCTTCCCTCCACGCTGTGTTCTCCAAGGCTCAGGTCTCCGAGGTGCAATCAAGTATTCAGTAGCTGCTCATCCACATGGACCTCTCCTAACTAACTCATCAAACAGAGAAGAGAGGGGGTTGCTCTACCAGCCGAACAGGAACATAAAACACGATTGCCATCCTCCTCCTCCTTTCACCAGATTTCTGAACCAATTAAGAGAACTTTGGGACAGACGTTGGACACTTCTGTCTAAAAAGATGCTTAAAACCTCTAGTCTAGATTTCTCAAGCAAGCAAATGTAAAATATGAGCAAGGTTTCTTGACCTTTCTTTCTTCTGGTGATGAATTTTAAAACCCGAACTGTATCTGGCTGTCTTTTTTGTGAAGAATAGAGAGAGTTCTTCTTGAAGTAATCAAATAACCATCACCCACATATTTGAGGGGTTTTATATTTTATAAATTTTATTGTGTATATTTAATGTGTACAACATGTAATGAGATATAGATAGTAAAATGTGAAGCAAGATAATATATCCATCATCTCATAGTTACCTTTTTTGTGTGTGGCAAGAACAGATAAAATCTACTTATTTAGCAAAAATCCTGAATACAGTATTAACTATAGTGCTCATGTTGGACATTGGATCCCTAGATTTGTTCATCCTACGTATCTGCTGCTTTGCACCCTTTGACCTGTATCTCTCCATTTCCGACCTCCATCTCTTAAAAACCTGTTTTATTCTCTATCTCTGTGTATTTGGCTATATTCAGATGCCACGTACAAAAGTGAGATCACACAGTATTTTTCTTTCCGTGTCTGCCTTATTTCACAAAGCATAATGTTCTTCAGGTTCATCAATGTGGCAAATAGGAGTATGTCCTTTTTTAAAGCAGAACAGTATTCCTTTGGTGGGGGAGGAAGGGAGAGAGGGAAGGGGAGGAGGAGAGAGAGATATCTCACAGTTTCCTTATTCATTCATCTGTCAGCAGACTCTTAGGTTGTTTACAATATTATTGCTATTGTAAATAAGGTTACAATGAACATGAGAGTTAAGTGAGGATTTTGTTTCTTTTGGGTGTATACTAGGATTGCTGAGGCACATGGTAGTTTTATTTTTTATTTCTTTAGGAATATCTATGCTGTTTTCCACAATGGTTGCGCCAATCTACATCTTCACCAACAGCATGTAAGGATTCCCTTTTCCCCATAACCTCACAACACTTATCTCTCGTCTTTTAATAATATGTACCTTCAGGGATGTGGGGTGATGGTGGTTTCAGTTTGCATTTCCCTGATGATTAGTGATTTTGAATACCTTTTCATATGCCCTGTTGGCCATTTTTATGTCTTCTTTGGAGAAATTTCTATTCAGGATCTTTGCCCATATTTTAATCAGATTGTTTTTCTATTTATTTGTATGAGTTATTTATAAATGTTGAATATTAACCCCTAAGCAAAGATATAGTTTAACTATATCCCCGATCTGTAGGTTTCTTATCATTTTGTTGATAGTTTCCTTTGCATGCAAAAGATTTTTGATGTGATTTAGCCCCATTTATTTATTTTTGCTTTTGTGGATTGAGGTTTTCATGTGATGTCCAAATAATCATTGTCAAGGCCGAAGTTAAGATTTTCCCTATGTTTTCTTTTAGGAGTTTTATGATTTCAGGAATTATATTTAGACCTTTCATCCATCTTAAATTGGCTTTTTTTGTGTGTGTGGTGTAAGATTAGGGTCCGGTTTCATTCTTTTGCTTGTGGAAATCCAGTTTTCCCAGCAAGATTTATTAAAGAGATTAGTTTTTCCTGAAGATGACCTCTTGTTGCCCTTACTGAAAATTAGTTGGCCATATGTTTGGATTTATTTCTGAGCCCTTGTCTTTGTTTGTGTTTTGTTGCTATGACAGAACACCTGAGACTGCGTGATTTATAAAGAACAGAGATTTTCTACAGTTCTGAAGGCTGAAGGCCAGAAGCATGGCACCAGCATCTGACAAGGGTCTTCATACCACCTCATCCCATAGTGTAAGGCAGAAGGACAAGCAAGCACACAAGACAGAAAAGAGGCCAAATGTGTCCCTTACAAGGAAGCCATTTGTGTAGTAACTAACCCACATTCAAAATAATGGCATTAATCCATTAATCCATTCATGAAGGCAAAGCACAGCAACTATTGTTTCATTGGTTTATGTCTGTTTTGTGCCAGTACCATACTGTTTTGATTAATACAGCTCTGTAATATTTTAAATCAGGAAGTGTGAAGCCTCCAACTTTATGTTTCTTTCTCAGAATTGCTTTGGCTATTTGGGGTTTTTGGAGGTTCCACATGAATTTTAGGATTTTTTTCCTGTTTTTGTGAAAAATAGCTTTGGGATTTTGATGGGATTGTGTTGAATCTGTTGAACACTTTGGGCAGTTCAGACATTTTAACAATTTTTGTTTTTAAGCAGGCCCAGCCCAGGTTCAAACCAGCCACCCCTGGTGTACAGGGTCAGCGTTCTAACCACTGAGCACAGGCGCCCAGCCATTTTAACAATTTTAATTCTGATCCATGAGCCTATAGTAACTTTCCATGTATTTGTGTCTTCAATTTTTCATCAATGTTTTACATTTTTCAGTGTACAATCTTTCAGTTCCTTGCTTAGATTTATTCCTAAGGTTCTTTGGGGGGATTTTTTTCCTTTATAAAGTTTGTATTATGAAAATTTTCAGGCACATGAGAAAGAATAGCATGCAGGATTCTTTTTTTGATGCCTCTATAAATAGTATTGTTTTCTTGGTTTGGTTAGCTAGGTTGTTATTTATATATAAAAATGCTACTGTTTTGTGTTTGTTGATTTTATGTTCTACAACTTGACTGAGTTTCTTTATTAGTTCTAAGTAAGGGGTTTTTTTTGTTTGTTTTTGGTGGAGTCTTTAGAGTTTTCTGGATGTAGGATCGTGTCATCTACAAACAGATCATTTTACTCCTTCCTTTTGGATTTGGATGCTTTTTCTTCCTTTTTCTTGAAAGTGATCTTGCTAGTATTTTCAGTACTATGTTGAATAGAAGTGGAGAGAATGGGCATCCTTGCCTTGTATGCAATCTTAGAGAAAAAGCTTTCAGTTTTTCCCCATTGATTATAATGTTAGTTAGGGGTTTCCATAACTGGCTTTTGCAATATTAGAAAGTAGAAGAACTTTCCTTCTACACCTAAACTGTTATCATGAAATGATGCTGAACTTCTTTGTTGAATGCTCCTCTGTTTCTGTGTCCATTGAGATGATCATGTAATTTTCATTTTTCAATCTATTAAAGTGATATATTGCATTAATTGATTTGCTTATGTTTAACCAGCCTGGTATGCCAGGAATAAATCCCTTTGGTCATTATGTATAATAATTTTAAAGTGTTAATCAGTTTAATAATATTTTATTAAAGATTTTTACATCAATATTCATCACAGATACTGTTCTATAGTATTCTTTTCCTACAGTGTCTTTGGCTTAACTATCAAGGTGATGCTGGCCTTGTAAAATGTGTTTGGCAGTATTCCCTTTAGCTAATTTTTTGGAAGAGTTCAATAAGCATTGGTACTCTTCTTTGAATGTTTCGTAGAATTCAGCTGTGAAGCCATTTGGTACCTTTTCTTCGTTGGAAGGGTTGTTGTTTTTCTTTTATTTTTTGAGATGGGGTCACATGCTACCAATTTTTTAATGTTTTGCAGTGACAACCTCTTCCCATGTTGCCCAGGCTTGTCTCTAACTGCTAGCCTCTAGGGATCCTCCTGTCTCAACCTCCCAAAGTGCTGGGATTATGGCCACTGTGTCCAGCCCCTGTTGGGAGGCTTTTAATTACTACTTCAATCTCTGTTACTGATCTGTCCTGACTATTTCTTCTAAATTCCATCTTGTAGGCTGTATTTTTCTAGGAATTATTTTCTCTAGGTCATCCAATTTGTTGGCATATAATTGTTTGTAATAGTCTCTTATAATTCTTTTTATTTCTGAGGCTGTTGTCATGTTCCCACTTTCATTTCTGGTTTTGAGTCTTTTTTTTCTTAGTCTAGCTAAAACCAATCTTAGTTTTATTAAATATTTTCTATCCTCTTTGTTTTGAAATTATATACTTTGTTTACAAATATTGGGTTTGGTTTGTCCTTTTTTCTAGCACTGTGAGGTATATTACGCTATTTATTTGTGATCTTCTTTTTAATGCAGGCATTTATTTATAGCTATCAACTTTCCTCTTGGAATTAACTTTTGCTGTATCCCATAGGTTTTAGTATATTATATTTCAAGTGTTGTCTCAAGGTATTTTTAAATTTCCCCTTTGATTTCATCCTTGACCCATTGGTTATTCAGGAGCATGTTGTTTAATTTTCATGTTTTCATGAATTTTCCAAAATTCCTCCTATTAGTGGTATCTCGTTTCATTCCACTGTAGTTAAAAATGATTTCCAGGGTGGCGCCAATGGCTCAAAGGAGTAGGGTGCCAGCCCATATGCCGTAGGTGAAGGGTTCAAACCCAGTCCTGGCCAAAAACTGCAAAAAATAAAAATAAATTAAAAAAAAAATGATTTCCAACTTGATTATTTCAATCTTCTTAAATTTGTAAGATGTTTTGTGACTTAACATATGGTCTATCCTGGAGAATGTTTTATGTATGCTAGAGAAGAATGTGGATTCTTCTGCTGCTAGATGAAAAGTTCTGTATATCTCTGTTACTTCTGTTTAATCTAAAGTACAAGTCTGGTATTTCCTTATTAATTTTTTTGTCTGGTTGATGTATCCATTGCTTAAGTGGGGTTTTAAGTCCTCCACAAGCCTGAACAACACAGTGAGACCCTATCTTTATAAAAAATCTAAAATTCAGCTGGGCATGGTAGTGTGCACCTGTAGTCCCAGCTTCTTGGGAGGCTGAAAGAGGATTGCTTGAGCCCTGGAGTTTGAAATTGCAGTGACCTATGACTGCAAAGCCTTGATGACACAACTGCACTCCAGCCTAGGCAACAGAGCAAAACTTTGTCCTCCCGACCCCTGAAAATAACAAAAAGTCCTCTACTGTTATTGTATTGCTATTTCTCCCTTCACATACAATAATGCTTGCTAAATATATTTAGGTGCCCTGATGTAGGGTGCATATACATGTTTGCATATAATTGTCTTCTTGATGAATTGACCCCTTTTCTCATTAAATAATAACCTTTGTCTCTTGTGACAGTTTTGGTCTTAAGATCTATTTTTTTCTGTATTATAAATTTTTTATTTATACAATGGTTTAAGGACTAAACAGCTGTCAATCTCTTCACATCTGTAGAGTTTTTCTTCAACATGAATTCTGTTGTGTTCAGAAAACAGTGCCTACTGGCATGGGGCTTTGCCACATCTTCACATTGTTTCCATTTTTTCTAGGCTATGATTTCTGTCATGTTTAATAAGACTGAGGACCACTGAAAACCTTTGCCACATTATTCACATTTGTAAGATTTCTCTCCAATATGAATGTTCTTATGTGTAATAAGGTTTGAGCTCTGGTTAAAGTCATTGCCTCACTGTTCACATTTGTAGGATTTCTCTCCAGTTTGAATTCTTTTATGCTTAGCATGCTATGAACACCAGGTCAAGGCACTGCCAGTCTCCGTATGGAGGGTTTCTCTCCTGTGTGATGTCTTCTACATACAGTGAGGATTGAATGTGAGTTAGTTTACCCCCTGTCCATATTTACAAGGTTTCTCTCCAGAATAAATTCATAAATGTCTAGAAAGGTTCACAAACGAATTAAAGGCTTTGCCACATTTTTGACCTTTCTCTCCACAACAAATTCTTTCATGTGTACTGCTAGTTGACCTACGTTAAAAGGCTTTAACACATTTTTTAAATTTGTAAGGTTTATGTCCAGAGTAAATTCTTTGATGTTCACAAAGGCATGAGTACCAGTTAAAGGCTTTGCCACATTCTTGAAATTTGTACAATTTCCAGCCATAGTGAATTCTTTGCTGTTCAGAAAGGTGTGAGTGCTGAGTAAAGTCTTTGCCACATTTTTCACATTTGTAGGTTTCTCCACAGAGTGAATTCTTTTATGTACAGAAAGGCTTGAGTACTGGTTAACAGTACACAAGGGTGCTGTTAGGGTGCCAGCAATAGGGTGGCAGCCCCATATGCCGGAGGTGGTGGGTTCAAACCCAGCCCTGGTGAAAAAATGCAAAAAAAAAAACAACTTAAGATCTATTTTATCTGATCTTAACTGTAGCCACCTCATATTTTATTCAGATAGCAAGGTACCCTGCCAGGGCTACTCTAAGAGCAAAGAGTAAATTATACTCTCTATGATAAAACACCAAGAGGCAGGCTACACACATGGCTTTTAAAATGCAGTCCAAATGCTGGTTTTTAGCTACTTCATTTTACCAAGGACTATCTTCAGATGTACTCAGCTAAATGTTCTCAGCAGGTGAAGGGAATGGGAGACATCAAGTGACACTTGGTGAGAAGTAATGACAATTGCCCATTGCTCTTCTATCAATTCAGTTCCAAAGGCCTAAGTACAAGATACAATCCTAAGATACAGACTCTCCATAGTAATTATTGACAACTCTAGGGTTCTCCTAAACCCTAGTTCTGCTTAGGTGCTCCATTTCTTCCCTCTGCTTCATCCTGCACAGACACCGACAGCACACAGGTCTTGTGCTGTTGGAGGTTTCTCCCTTCCCCTTCATATTTTAGAGTCCATGGAGATACCATGTCATCTAGTTATGTTGTAAACCTTGTCCACAGGGTTTTAGTTGCTATGTTTTTATTCAAAATAAGAAAATCCAAAATCCAAAAAATATTCTACCTATCATTATCTTCTTAGAATTTGACTTTGCAAAACACACATATTGTTGATAAAAATTAATTAAAAAAAAAGAGATGTCGTCGTCTCCCTTTACCTGCAGGGGACATGGTCTAACATACCTGGTAGAAGCCTAAAACCACAGACAGTACCAGGCCCTACACGAACAGTCATGCACTGCACAGTTTCAGTCAACAATGGAAGCATATATAAGAGCAGCCCCATAAGATTGTAATGGAGCTGATTGTATTAGGTTATTAAGTAGGAAATGTCTGATTTCCTTGGGTACTGTTTGACAGCTGATATCGCATTTCACTTTGACACTTCTTGGTTTTATTGTGAAGGAACGTCCTCGTTCTTTCAAATGCATGTTTTAGCTTGTGATTTTTTTTTTTTTTTTTTTTTTGAGGTAGAGTCTCACACTGGCACCTTGACTAGAGTGCCATGGCATTATAGCTCACAGGAACCTCAAGTTCTTGGGATCAATCAATCTTCTTGCATCAGTTTTTCTATTTTTAGTAGAGACAGAATCTTGCTGGTCTTGAATTCCTGAGCTCAAGCAATCCACCCATCTCAGCCTCCCAGAGTGTTAGAATTAGAGGAGTAAGCCACCACACCCAGCCTCTTGTGATTATATTTCAATTTTTTTTAAAGCTGTATTTGTGAATCCATGGATAAGATAAAAATTCGTATTATTTTTGAACATGAGTTCCATCGTGGAACCAATGCAATGCAAACAGCTCGAAATATCAATGAAGTGTTTGGACAGGATATGGCTGATCAATGCACAGTACATTGATGGTTTCAGAAGTTCCATTCTAGTAATTTTTTAGCTTAAAAATAAGCCATGTGGGTAACCCAAGACCCGGGTGGATAATGATAAGCTGAAAGTCAGGAGTCCTCAAACTACAGCCCGTGGGCCACATGCAGCCCACCGAGGACATTTATCCAACCAACCAGGTGTTTTTGCCACAGCTGCCTGTCCTGCTTAGCAGCCGACTCTTCCCGGGCCACAGTGTGCATGTGTGGAATATGCGCCAACTCTCTGACTCTGCTCCTTCTCTCTGTCTCTCGGCGACTCCTCTCAGTTTCTGGTGTAATTGGAGGAGTCACCAGGTTGCCTGTGCAGAGCTTGCTGCTGCCTAAAGACCGAGGTAAGAACAAGTTAGGAAGATTTTTTTTTTTTTTGAAGTTAGGTCTATTTTTTTTATTTTGCAATTAGTAGGGCCTTTTTTTTCTGAAGTTAGGTGGTCTTTTTTTTTTGCAGATGGGGGCGCCTTTTTTTTGAAATTTAGAAGAGCCCTTTTATTGAAGTTAGGAGAGCCTTTTGTTTTTTAAGTTGGTTAGATGGTTGGGGGTGGTTTTTAGGGGAATTGAATCACAGTGATAACGCAAATAGCGCTCAGTGCTAATGCAAATTGTCAGTGCTCAGAGGTAATGCAAATAGTGCTCAGTGGTAATGATAATTGTAAGTGCCCAGTGTTAATGCAAAATGTTAGCGCTCAGTATTAATGCAAATTGTCAGCAGTGTTATCGCAAATGGCCAGCAGTCAGTGTTAATGCAAATGGTCAGTGCTCAGTGTTATCCATGGGGGCCCCCGAACTGGTAATCTGCCTAGGGCTCCATGGGAACTTAATCCGGCTCTGCAGACAGCCGAGGAGTAGGAAACCCAATTTAATTGACAGTAAGTGCATTTATATTCTGATTGCTATTCAGATGTTGTATGTATGTATGATGTTGTATGTTGTGTGCTGTGTAAGCCCCGGTTCACATTGTTGCGATCTCTGAGCAGTGTGAGTTCAGCCATATGCTTGTATGGCTGAACTCGCATTTAGATTCGGAAGGAAAAAGGCATACGTGCCTTCTTTTTTCCTGTAGTGGAATCTGATCGCATGGGTCTTCTCACCCATGCGATCAGATGCCTGTGCAAGTTCACAGATCACAGTGCGGTTCTCACAGGGTAGTGTGAACTGGAAAGGTGGTGGAGGAACTAGCTCTATAATTGTGCCTGTTTCCACATCGCACCAGTGTGACCCTGAGGTAAAAGTGGAGTTCCACCACATGGGCACTGGCGAGGCTAAAATGATGTGGACTGGCAAGGCTGCATTGATGGACACTGATCAGACTGCATTGATGGGCACTGATCAGACTGCACTGATGGGCAGTGCAGTCTATATGTCTCTGTGTGGGCAAAGTTATTGCTGGTATATTGGTTTTGGAGCACTATATATATATTTTTATATATATATACACATATATAATATATATACAATATACATATATATATATTGGTATTTTACTAATAGCAATTTGGAATCCCTAGGAAACAATGATATCAAGAAAGAGAAAAATTGACTCGGAGTGTAGGATATTCAAAGAACAGTGGACTTATGATGACTTTTTCATGCAGTACAAGGAAAGAGCTATGTGTCTGATATGCCAGAATATAGTGTCTGTGTTCAAAGAACACAATCTGCGTTGACACTATCAAACTCAACATAAAGGTAAATATGATTGTTTGGAGAAGTGAGAAAAGATAAAATATTAAAACTGAAATATACATTGACAACTCAGCAAAATAGTTTTGTAAAGCAGAAACAGCTAAATACTTCATCATTGTGAGCAAGTTTTCAAGTTGCCAAGCTAATAGGGTGCACTGTCAGACCATTAGTGGAGGGAGAATTTGTAAAAAATGCCTCCTTTCTGTTGCCAAAGAGATGTGTCCAGAGAAGGCCGATTTATTTAGTACAGTGAGTCTTTCAGAACCCTCAATTACACAAAGGATGGAAGAAATGGGAGACAATTTTGCATCAGCATTTGCAAAACTCTGCCAAAAAACTTTCCTATTTTTCCTTGGCACCCGACGAAAGTAATGATGTTCATGATTCTGCACAACTTCTAATTTTTATTCGTGGGATGAATGACTATTTCGAAGTCACAGAAGAGCTTGCTGCACTGCAAAGCATCAAAGGACTACAGCAGAGGATATTTATGAAAAGGTTTGCTAAGCTGTGAATAGTTTAGAGCTGGACTGGGCAAAACTAGCCAGTGTGACAACTGATGGTGCTCGAAGCATGGTGGGGTCTAAGAAAGGAGTAAATGCTCACATTAACCAAGAGATGGACAAACATAACCATTCTCATCCAATAGCCATAGACTGCCTCACCCACCAAGTGCTGTGTAGTAAACTACTGAAATGGCACTCTGTTATAAAAACTATGGTATCTTGTGTTAACTTCGTTAGAGGTAATGCACTAAACCACAGACAATTTCAGGAATTTCTTTCTGAGCTAAATGTTGCCTGTGAAGATATCCCGTACCACACAGAAGTCCTTTGGCTGAGTCGAGGGAAGAGTTTTGAAACATTTCTATGACTTACTTCCACAGATTCCAGCTTTTCTGCTTTCAAAAAACAAAGAAGTATCAGAGCTCAATGATGCAGAATGGAAATGGCACCTTGCCTTTCTGACAGATGTAACAGAGCTACTCAACAGTTTCAATGTGCAACTTCAAGGAAAGGGGAAGCTTATCTGTGATATGCAATCACATGTGAAAGCATTTGAAGTAAAACTAGGCTTCCTCATCAAACAAGTGAAGGAGGAAAATTTCTGCCATCTCCCCACAACTCAAAATCTGTTAGCAGAAAATCCATTGGTTGCATTCCCAAATAAAACATGTGTGGATTCACTGGAAAAGTTGCGAAAGGAGTTCCTATTTAGATTTAAAGAGCTTAATCTCCATGAACAGGACATACAGCTTTTCCGTAACCCATTTTCTATTGACATTGAAAATGTGGATACAATTTACCAAATGGACCTGGCTGAACTGCAGAATTGTGACTCTCTGAAAGATGGAGCCAGTGATGGAAACTGGCTCACTCAAGTCAAGCAGCCGTCCTAATTTCTATGCATCTCTCCCCTCTGAGACATATCCTAATCTCAAGGACCATGCACTCAAAATGGCAACCATCTTTGACAGCACTTATGTCTGTGAACAGACTTTTTCCAAAATGAAACATCTAAAATCTCCAACCAGATATAGACTAACTGATGCACACTTGCATCACTTGTTATAACTAGCAGTGACAAATACGGAACCGGACATTGACCATCTCATTAGCCAAAAGCAGGCCCATAGTTCCCACTGAAATACTGTTAAGTTTGTTGATTTAACTTTACTTGTTCTTCATTTTAAATATTGTATTTGTTCCTGTTGTTTTTTTTTTTTTACTTCAAAATAAGAAGTAACCCAACAAGTTACTTCCTAGCAAGTTTTCCTCGAACCCTGCCTGCCACCCCAAACCGTGGCAACTCAGCAAACTTCTCCATCCACATCCTCATCAATGAGATGTCAATCTCAGCCTTAGGGGAGGAGGAAACGGGCTCTTGAAGTCCTTCCTCAGGTGCTCTCCTTCAATCTTCAGGTACCAGCACCTGCTCCCCACATCTGCTATTCCTTTTTCTTTAGCTATGTCTTTGTCCCTCCTAGTAGTTAATTCCCTACTGCTAGTTAGTAATTCTTCACATTGAATCTTCCTTGTTCAAATTACCGGTGTAGTTTCTTTCTCCAGAATGGATTCTATATTCTAAATGATATAATTATTTATAAAATTTAAAAGATGATGTATAATATTTTCTAAATCACTAAGAAAATTAATGCCAAAAATTATAATTCATTTAGGGAAATCAGTAAGAAAGGATTAAATATGATCACAGAAGACCAAAGTCAGTAATTAACATACATGTAAAAACAAATGGTTCAGACCCGATTAAAATGCAAAGACTCTCCAAATGGACCGAAATACAAAATCCAACAAGATATGCTACTTAAGTGACAATTAAAAATTACATGATAAAATTACAATTTATCAAGCAAATACAAACAAAAAAGAAGAGAAATATTCTAATAACAAAGATAGTAAAATTGAAGGCAAAATGCATAAACAGGGCAAAAAGGATTGATTTGAGACTAAACTTCCTTATGAATTGTACATAACACATACAAATATTTATATACTAAATAACAGTTTCAAAAGCTCTAGATAAACAAAATTGAGAGAAATAACTATAATAGAAGACAACACTATTAGTCTATGGCATTTATAGCCAACAACAAGAAAACTGAATTGAATAATATAATTAAATTGGCTGAGTAAACACACATTCACCTGCCCTATACAAACTAAATAAAACTTCATTTAAAATATACATAGAACACTTTTCAAAGATGCTAGGCCCCAAAAGTTCAATAAACAGAAATAGCATTACACCTTATTTTCTTCCAAGGTAAAAATCCTACAAGTAGCAATTTTTTTTAAAAAAGCCAAACACAAAAATTTTAAAGATTCTTAATTATTGGGGCGGCGCCTGTGGCTCAGTGAGCAGGGCGCAGGCCCCATATACCAAGGGTGGCGGGTTCAAACCCAGCCCCAGCCAAACTGCAACAACAACAAAAAAATAGCCCGGCGTTGTGGCGGGCGCCTGTAGTCCCAGCTACTCGGGAGGCTGAGGCAGGAAAATCACCTAAGCCCAGGAGTTGGAGGTTGCTGTGAGCTGTGTGATGCCACGGCACTCTACCGAGGGCAATAAAATGAAACTCTGTCTCTACAAAAAAAAAAAAAAAGATTCTTAATTATTGAACCAAAAATTTAAAACACAATAATAAACTACTTAGAAAACAAAGACTACCAAAACACCAAAATGGCTGGGCTATGAACACATTTAAACTCAGAGATAATTCAAAAACCTTCAACATATTTAATTGTCTGCAAACAAAAAAATAAGCATCAAAATAAGAATCAAAAAGAAGGGGAAAAAACTGGAAAAAAACAAAGAAAATAAACATAAAATGAGAAATTAATACATTTTAAAACAAAATCATAATTTATAAATCAAAACACTAGTTTTTCGAAGAGAAAAAAGATTCCTAACAACTCTAATAAAGTAAAAAGTGGTAGAACTCAGGGAAGGTAAAATTCTTAGCATGAGGAAAGTTAAGATCAATAAAAAGTAGAATGTCATTAAAATTCTCTGCTAACAATGTTTATATTTCAACAAAATCAAAAAGTATAAATTTAAATTTAGTAAATAAACATAAATGGAGAAATAACATTTTAAAACACATTTTTAAAGTTTCTTAAATTTAAAAATAGATAATGTAAGTAATCATCACAAAGAAACTGACAATTATCATGAAACTATTTCCAAAACCAGCTATGAACTGAAGTTGTATAAGCACAATCTTTTCAGTCTTTCACAGATCACCCCCATGCTGTAAGCATTTACTGCACAGAAAAACATATAATTGTCCTATTTATAGAGCTAACAAAAATCCCAATGTCAAAATTTGTATAATAGCCCAAAAGACTATTTCTTGCTTATGTAGAAAACGTAAATTTCCTAAATAAAAGATTAGCAAATCAAATTCTAATGTACTTCTCAGGAGGATGCACAGTTGGCCAACATAAGTCTGCAATCACTGCAGTGTAGCTTTTCTTTGACATTGTTTTTTATTATCCTAGCATTATTTCTAATATTTCAAAGAGGATTCCTGCTCATGGAAGCAGTTTCTGTCAGCTCTTTATCACATTTAATTTCTGTTCCAAGGTTACTAAAATTGAACATGCTTTTCAACACTAGTTTTACCACCATCACTCAATGAGTGCCTGTGAGAGAACATGATCAATGTGAATGTTAAAACAGTAACCAAAATCACTCAGGTAAAGTGCTGGTAAATACAGCTGGGTTTAGAGAGTTTAAACCCAAGCTCCGGCAGCAGCGTAGCACCGAGCTCCCCAAGCTGGTGGTGGTACGCTCAAAGAAGGTAATGGGAGTGCCCAGTGATGGAAACTGGCTCACTTTTTTTACTACAGGAATTAGGAGACATGTGAAAGACACAAGAATTTCAAAGACCACTAAGTTGAATGTTTCTCTTAGTTCAAAAATCAAAGCAAAAAGAACACAACAACTGGGTATCAGCTCAGGCTCTTAGTAGAGAAAAAGAGAATTCTCGAAGAATTATAACTGAAAAGATGCTACTGCAAAAATAAGTGAAGAAAAACTAAATTTTGAGAACACATTTCTTCACCTTAAGCTAACTTGAATAACAAGCTTATAGAAATAGAAGCTCTCACGAATAATATTAATTTGATAACCACAGTTGAAATGAGAATCTTTTCTGAGTTTCATCAGAGTTCCTTTCTACTGTCAGTTAGCAAGAAGAAATGGATTAGTAAACAGTGCCAGCCAACGTGTCTTCCATTTGCAAGAGTTCCATTAACTTCAAATAATATGATGATGACAACAAAGAGAAAATGCAGTGTGACAAAAATATTAAATCAAATACATCATCTGATATTCCCTCTCTTCAATATCAACACAACCTTTATCAACTCAATATAATTTGGAAACATTTCTTAAAGAAAATAATCAGAATGTGTGTGGTTTACATGATTCAGCACATACTTCTATTATAGATGTACTTCCCAAAGAAAGCCATTGTCACTCAGACCAAATTCCAAGAGTTCTCTAATAAGTGAGATAAAAAATGTCTCATCTATCGGCCACACATGGGACAGACGATCTCCCAGTAACATGACCGAAAGAAAGAAGCATAGGTCATCTTGGGAGTCAAATAATCTCTCTGCAGACACTCCCTGGGTGATAGAGTTAGGTCAACAGCAGATTTCAGGTTCACAATTAAATTGGAATAATGACTGACATAAACAATCATATGAATGAAAAGAATACCACAATGCAAAGAAATAGTATCTTCCTGGCTTACCTTCTGAGTCTGTCAGTGAACATAATGTAGAGTATGTGAATCAAGTTCAAGATAATGATAACTTTCAATTGCAGAAAACTGTGTATGATACTGACATGAACTTAACTGCTAGTGAAGTAAATAAAATTGTGACCATGTCAACAGGCACTAACAATAAAAGTAATAAAATATCAAAAGAGTGAGGGGAATGAAAGGAACGAAAACCTTCAGCAAAGTGAAAGATTCAAGCTCTGAAAAAAGGAAAGAAAGATCAAAGAGACAATTTGAAAACAGTTCTGATGTGGATATTAATGAAAATATTGAAAACGGACTAGAACGAAGATGTGCTGTCCTGGATAGGAAAAGGTATTCAGAAGATCCAGATTTTATTTTCAATACCAAACAGCTGACCCAGGCTGACATCCTGAAAAAAATAATCTTTCATAATGATTTTAATCAAGATGACAGGCAAAATACACAATGTAATAAAAAGAAAAAAGAATACATATAACAAATAAGCCAGAAGAAGCATACTCCTTTTTCCAAAGTTTAGATAAATTCCAGTAATTTGATATGGGTCAGAATTCCCTAACTTGTAAAAAAAAAAAAAGGCTTCTAGACAGACATTTGTGATTCATAAGTCACAAATGAATTTCAAACAGCAAATGCTTCCATCAAAGATAATGAAAATTTTTCTGAAACCCAGAATATGCTGGATTTGAATGAGTATGTCACTGATTTGCAACCTACTGAGCAAGATGAACCAAAAACAAATAAGCTTAGGAAAAAAGCAAATTGGAAGACAGAAATAATTTCTGGAATAAATCAAATATATGAGAATAATGATAAAGATGAGTATGGCCTTAAAAAAGGTAATTTTTTCTTCCAAACATAGGAGGATAAAGAAATTATCTCTGGAAACCTAGAAGTTGCAAATGAGTTTCAAATACCTTCTTCTTTTCACCAGAGATAATGGAAACTTACGTGATTGTGAGACCCAAATATATTTATTGGGTCTGCAAAAACAGATCACTGATGTATATTCCATACGGTGAAATTAATCAAAAGTTACTAAGAAGTAGCTCAGTGCCCATAGCTCAGTGGCTAGGGTGTTGGCCACACACACTGTGGCTGGCGGGTTCAAACCTGGCATGGGTCTGCTAAACAGCAATGACAACTACAACAAAAAAATAGCTGGGTGTTGTGGTGGGCTAAATTCACATTGAGGCAAATTGCTTAAGCCCAAGAGTTCAAGGTTGCTGTGAGCTGTGACACTATAGCACTCTACCGAGGGCGACATACTGAGACTGTCTCAAAAAAAAAAAAAAAAGTTACTAGGAAGCTTAGGCAGAAAGTAAATCAGAAGACAAATAATTTCTGAAGTGAGTCATTTAGGTAACAACAAAAATGAGTAACTAACTCTTTCTAACCCAAAAGGATAAAAAGATCATTCCCAGAAACCTAGAAGACACAAGTGAGTTTCAAACACTTGTTCTTTCTACCAAGGAGGGTGGAAATCTATGTGATTGAGACGCAAAATGTTTTGGAAGTGAAAAAGCATGTCATAACATGAAACCTGCTTGTTAGAATGATTCAGAACAGGTAAGAAGCTTAAACAAAAGGTCCTTCAAAAGAGAAATAATTTCTTTAATCAATCAAATATATGAGAATGATGAGAAAGGTGCACATGACCTATAAAAAGGTAACTTTTCTCCAACTCAAAATCATAAAGAAACCACTTTTGAAAATCTACACGTCACAATTTCAAACAGCTGATCTTCCTACCGAAGATAATGAATATTTGTTATTATGAGACCCACAAAAAATTGGATTTGAAAAAGCTTGTCACTAATATGCAACCTGCTGAGCAAAATGAAATCAAATATATAAGTAGCTTAGGCATAAGGTAAATCAGAAGAGACAGAAATAATTTCTGAAATGAACCACTTATATGAGAATAATGATAAAGACACACAATACAAACCAAGAAAGCTATATCAAAGATCTTGATTTTAAAATAAGTAAATCTAAACAAAACTTGAATGCTGAGGGATTATCAGTGGATACTCTACGGAAATCAATAGTAATGAAAAGCAAAGTTGTGATCAAATTTCAAATCCTTACAAACTAGTTAAAAATGCAAGAAAGAATCATCAGGCAAGGCAAAGAACAAATAACAATCTGTTAACTTCGAAATAGGTTTGTTTGACAAACCTATTTGACAAAAGGTAAGAACAAACCTATTTTGCGGTTAACAGATTCTTCAAAGATACCAATCTCCTTAGAAGTTGATTTTAAACATATCACTAAATATATATACTAATGAAGCAGATGCTGATCCAGGAAACCCTGCTGAATTACACAAGACTAAGAAGTAGAGCACTACAACTCTAATAAAAGAGAAACCCATTTTGTGTAAGTGGTAAAAGAAAGAGTGCCAAAAATAAAATAGAATAATAATAGAGAAACCCACTTTGTGTTAAGTGATAAATTAAAAAAACCTCTTTTATCACTTATCAAAAAAGTAGATAAAAAGGAAAAAAAAACAGGAAGACCTTCATAGAGCCTTTCCAGAGAACCATGAACTAATACTTGACACCGTTCAGGGAAAAACAGTAGACTCTGATCAAGCTAATAAGAAAAACAACATTGAGAATGAGGAATGGTATAAATTAAGCCAGACTTGCACACAAAGATGTTTAAATCTCTATCTCAGATATATTCACCTAACACACAAAAATTTTCCTTTGACAATGTTCAAAGAAGGTTCAGTACATTTGAGTATTTCTTCTAGTAAAAATCTGGTAATGAGGGGCGGCGCCTGTGGCTCAAAGGGGTAGGGCGCCGGCCCCATATGCCAGAGGTGGCAGGTTCAAACCCAGCTCTGGCCAAAAACTGCAAAAAAAAATCTGGTAATGAAAGAAAATTATGACCCAGAATGCTCACCAATCTTTCAAGGGAATGATGACATGCGTGAGAAGATGAACAAGATTTCTGGTTGAAACTTAAAATCAACTAGAGAGCACAAAAATCAGCAATAGGTGATAGAACATTATAGGACTTAACAAATATCAGGTTTCTTTCAAATAACACAGCTGAATCTGAAAATAAGTCAGAAGATCTATTTTCAGAGCTGCCAAGCAGAAGAAGAAGATACGTTCCTCTCTGTTGCAAAGAACCAAACCTCAAATATGAGATGAAAAGATGAGGTGAATTTATGAATTCTGGTTTTCCTGAATTCTCAAATCATTAGTCAAAACAGAAATGTAACTAAGATCAAGAATATGAAAACACTTCATGAAAAGTTTGCTTTTCATCTTTTTGGCCTTTTCATGGAGAGCTGATTTGTCTGTTCTTATGTTCAGATATCTGTGCATAAAATAGCTATTTTGTAATATTAAACTTTAAAAATCATTCTGGTTATCACATAACATCTTCCTGGTTATTTAAGCTTCTTTCTACAGACAACAGTTATTAACCTTTTAACCAAATAAACTGTACTAACACTTTTATACTGATTATCTTGTAAAAACAAAAAAAGGACCCTGGGTTTAACAGGATGCTAATAAAAGATAATGGCATGTCTATTTACCAATTAAAGTGGCAATGCTTTGTGGCAAAAGCACAAGCAGTTTACAATTCACTGAAATTGCTGGCTTGATATTTTGCAATTCTTCATAATGTTTTTGGGTTCTAAGTATGTGTGTTACATCAAACTTTGAGGACAAAGTGAGCCTTTATTAATATTATTAGATCAAATATTTCAAATCCATATAATTCATGTCTACGTAAAATGCAAATAATTTTTTTAACTTTTAAAAAATTAATCTACCTGATTCTAGGAGTAAAAAGAGGATTTAATGTTAGAAAACCAATTAACATAAGTTTGTCAACACATCAAATGAGAAAAACTATATGAACATCTTAACAGATGCCCCCAAAATATATCTGACAAAATTCCAAAGCCCTTTCTAACTCAAACTCTTTACAACTAAAAACAGACACTATCTTTCTAGATAAAGACTAACCCCCCCAAAATTCCAAAACCCTTTAAAACTAAAAACAGGCACTATCTTAAAGATAAAGACTAACCCAAAACAGTCAACTTAAAATTAAAATACTATGGACATTCCCATTAAAATGAGAAACAAAACAAGAATGTCTATCATCATTTAACATTGTTCTAAACATTTTGACCAACAAAACATGCAATAAAAATAAGGTAAAATTACTAAAAGAAACATCACCATACACAGAAAATACCAAAGTTTCCTAGAAAACCCAGGCGAAATTACTAAAAAATATACTTGAATTAAGTGACCAGGAAAATGTCAATTTATGGTCAGATAAGACTATAAGCATTACCTTTCAAATCTCTTCAACGTATTTACATCACCACTACCTGATCTTAGTTTGAGCCCCTATTACTGTTTGTCTGGATTACTGCAGCAGGCTCTCAAATTAATTGGCTTTCCCATCTCCAGCCTGTTGAGATGTCACATCGTATGGCCAGCCACAGTGATGTTTCTAAAACCAAATCTGATGTCATTCCTTTGCTTAGAATCTTTTCACAGCTTTCCATGATATTAAAAAAAAAAAAAATCCCTTATCGTGACCTTACATATGTGGCTCTATATAACCAGGCCTTATTAAATGACATTCCTGACACTCTAGCCACAATATCTTTGTCATTCCTCAAACACATCAAAGAGAGCTTGTGCTAAGTATTCACTCTACCTGCAATGCTTTCCTTGAGTCTCACAAGAATGGCTCTTTCTAAAATGTCAGTCACATACTATCTTAAATGTTACTTCTTGAAGAGAAGAGATGCCTTTGAATATGTAATCTAAAGTAGTCACCCACCCACTATCTCATATATCCCTGTTTAAATTTCCTCCATAAAATACAAAATTCATGACCTGATACTTTTCCCTGTTCATGTGTACTATCTCCCACCACTGATGTTACCTCCACAAGAGCAAGAACTTTGTCTTAATAACTGCTCATCTCTAACACTTATATAGTGTCTAACACATAAGAATCACTCTAAACATTTGGATTTTCCTTTTTTCAAGACAAAGTCTCACTCTTTTGACTGGGCTAGAGTGTAATGGTATTATCATTATTCACTACCTCAAACTCCTGGGCTCAAGTGATCGTCCTGCCTCAGTCTTGTAGCTAGGAGTACAGGTATATGCCACCATACCCAGCTAATTTTTCTATTTCTGATACATATGGGGTCTCTCTACCCTCAGGCTGGTCTTGAATTCTTGGTCTCAAGTGATCCTCCCACCTTAGCCTCCCAAAGCACTAGGATTATAGGTGTAAGCCATTGCACCCAGCAAACATTTGGATTTTAATTGTCTGTCATTCTCAACAGAGCATCAGCTCTAAAAAAAATCTCCACAAAAACTATTTTGTTGTTCTAAGACTCTGGCACAGGGAATACACTCAATGAATGAATGAATTCCCTCTCTTTAATCCCTAAGTACTCAAAGATTGGGCAAACTTTTTTAGTGAGCCCAACACACTTTTGACCTATATTGAGCTTGTAGCCAACTAATACTGTGCTAAATAATTTTATATGATTTGTTATAAAATTAGATCTCCTTATCGCGACCCATCCCAAAATTCTACACTTAAATGAAACTGACTTTTTAAGCTAAATGCAGAGCATTAATGAAGTCTGATGGCCTTCGTGAAATTAGCCTTTAAAATACCTTATTCAAATAAATGCAAGTAGCAGGTGAAGAAAAATTAAATCTTTTAAGTCCTAATCCATAAACTGTGTAATAAGCACCTAGCAGAAAAGAGACCTTCCCTAAAGTAGAATTAAAAAACAAAATTTGAAGTACTGCAAAGTTAATCTATCTTGTCAATTGATAGAGAAAGGACCATTCTGTGCCAAAACTTAACAAAGCCACAAAGGATTGTCTCCTAAGGATTTAAGCTAAGATACTGGATCACCATTTGATTATCCAAGAGTTTATTCATTAACTATGACACAGAGTACCTAGATGCTAGTTTGTGGGCACTCTAAATATCTAATTATTTCAAACAAAAGGCTACATTTTAAATTTTTTACACTTTGTCTTTATTCAAGAGTTTACTCACAGGCAGCATTTTAAAATTAGGCTTTTAAAATTAAAGACCAAAACTAAAAAATTTTGCAAATATGACACTGCTAAAAGAATGATCATCATAATAATTTAAGCCCTAAAATGTCCGTCCTGTGGAGTTAAAGTCTTTATACACAGAATATGTAAGACTGACATCTTTTAAAATGAACAACCAAAAAACCACAGATGGTGGGCAAATTTGTCAATGAGGATAAACATCACTTTCAGCCTTCCAGAGTATGAAAACCAGAATTAATTCATCATGTGACAGAATATACACTATGCTTCATAGTTTTGACTGTAAAGACTCTTTTTCCACCACCAAATCAGCATATCTATGTTGAAGTTCCTTTTCTCTGTCCTGTTGTCGCTGAACATCTTCTTTTAGACACTTAAAGAGAAAAAAATTAAATAATTACTTTATATGTTAAGTATAGTGAAAAAAGTATCTATAGTATTTTATCATCTTAGAAACAGCTGAATTAATTCATAATTCTTAAGAGGTAAATATTCCCCAAAGAGAAATAAGTACAGAAAATACTTTTGCTATAAAAACCAGTGCTACAATCATTCTTTGATTCGATCATATGATCACCATCTTGTAAAATGTCTGTGGCTATCTCAAATAAACAAACTATTATTGTCCTATCAAGATCTACAAAAGCTCATAAATAAGCCCTGACTGCCTTTTCACACAGCAAGGACTATCATGCACACTTGGTAGATAAATCTCACCCAAACCTGGCCAAAGGAATGTGATGCTTGGAAAGACTAGCTACGTTCCCCATATCCTAAGTTACAAAACTTTAAAAAGACACTGGTTTAGTTTCCCCTCATAGAGCTGTATGAATGAGATGCAATTAAGTTCACAGGATTGGCAAAGGTTACTTATTCCATCTCACAATCCATCTATATACAAAACAGAAAATGAGTAAAGAGAGGCACCTCTGTACCGACCATTCATCTGGTCCATCCATCAACACCCAGATAATTCTAGGCTACAAAGTAAAAAAGCTTAGGCTCTCACTCAAAAAATCCTAAAAGTATCAACCTCAGTATAGCCTAGCCTGCACCAGAAAAGAAAAAAAAAAGGAAAAACTCTTTATAATTCTTTGCAGTTCTCTCTCTAAGCAACACTTCAAGGCAATATGTAACATTACCTCCAGCCTCCGGGGAATAGCAGAATCTTCATGTTTCTTAAGTTCTTCAAAAGTACGTAACTCCAAGTGAGCCTGCTCAATCTGGTCCCATAAATCATTCAACTGTTTCATGAGCCCCATAGCACGAGACTGGTAACCCCCAAGCAAAATTTTCATCTTCTTTTCCATCTTTGCAGCTCTCTTGGCTTCTGTTGTCATGTGGCCCCTGTTTATCTGAAGGCAGGGGAAGATCACATCAGCACACATAAGAAAAGCAAGCTATTAAATAACAAGGCTAGAAAGGTACCCCTGAGATTCATCTACATGACTCAAAGCAAAAATACACTAGTGCTCCTTATACCTCAACTACAATAACAAAATTAGGCTTAAGCGGGATTTACAAAAAAAAAAAAGAAGGATTTACCTTGCCCTTGAAAAAAGTTTTACAGGTTAGTCCCAATAATTTTTAATATATTTACATAATAATTCACAATTCGACTTCAAAGTAAGACTGAAATTCAGAGTATGGGAAAAATTAATATCTACTTTCTCAAAATAGATTCTGCTATCATTCATCTGCATTTACTTTGGGACTAGCAACAACTCATCTTCATGATCTATACCTCAAAAATGCTCTTCTGAGAGTCTGTCCACACACCAAGCACCCCAACTTTTACAGTTTCCACCTGAGGAGCTCTGGGAGTAGAGGGGACTGGGCATGTGTGAGTCCCTTAGATCACTGGACTACTAGAACAAAGAGGTGCTTTTAATCAGATGCGCAATTACTTTCAGGGGCTCTACCCTCTAGGAATAGTGCATAGAAAAGGGTGGAAAAGTGAAATCCAGGTCTACCTATACTTACTAAAGGAGTGTGTCCACATAACTGAGTGCCACGATTTCTAAAGCTACCACACAAAGGAATATATCCTTAATATCCTAGCTCTGGGAGTTGACAAGATTTTGGATTCCTGACTCTCCCTAGACCTCAGATAACAAAATCATAGAGACAAAATAGGCCTGCTTCCAGTGACTATCTCCTCAGGATCACAGGGTACAACCTGAACATGAGTACAGGCATTTGCCACAGAGTCAGCTTAGCGCAGAGAGTGTGGACAATCAGGCACTCAGCTTCAACGTGAGGACAGAAGGAACTGGAACATACATTCAACACCTCAACCTTTACAGTTACACCTACAGGTTTGGCTTCCACCTTACTGATCACAGAGAACTGAAAGGACACAGCACATCCTAATCTCCAACACCATCAAAAACAGAGACAACAGGGTGGTGCCTGTAGCTCAGTGAATAGAGCACTGGCCCCATATACCAAGGGTGGAGTGTTCGAACCCAGCCCCAGACAAACTGCAACAAAAAAATAGCCAGGCATTGTAGCAGGCATCTGTAGTCCCAGCTACTCAGGAGGCTGAGGCAAGAGAATCACCTAAGCCCAAGAGCTGGAGGTCGCTGTGAGCTGTGATGTCACCGGCGACAAAGTGAGACTCTGTCTCTTAATAAAAAAAAAAAAAAAGAGAGAGAGAGAGAGCAGTCAAGACAAACAGATTTGAGAGACACCTTAAAAGCTTGGGCTGGATAGATTGGTGAAATCCTTCTCCTACACCAGGCCAGTCTGGTAAGACTGGGAGAGGTAAGCTGTCTTATCTAATACACAGAAACTATAGAAAATGAAGAGGTAAATATATTCCAAGTAACACGAACATGAGTAAATTGAAAATATAGAATTTAACCAAAAGGGAATTCAAAAGGGTCATAAAGATGTTCACTGAGGTCAGGAGAGCAATGCAATAACAAACTGAGAACTTCAACAAAGAGATAGAAAACATAAATCTGGAAAATACTATAAATGAACTGAGAAATTCAATAGAGGAGTTCAACAGCAGACTAGATCAAGCACAAGAAAAAAATCAGTAAACATGAAGACAGGTCACTGGAAAATCATTCATCATGAGAGGAGCAAAAGGAAAAAAGAATGAAAAAGAGTAAAGACAGCTCGAGAAAATTATGGGATACCATCAAGCAGAACAACTTACAAATTATTAGCATGCCCAGAGAATAGAGAGGACAGAAAACATATTCAAAGAAATAATGGCAGAAAACGTCCCAAGCCTGAGGAAGGATATAGAAAGCCAGATCCAAGCACAAAAAACACCAAATAAGATGAATCCAAAGAAACCCACACCAAGATACATCATAATAAAATTGTCAAAAGTTAAAGACAGGCGGCGCCCATAGCTCCATTGGCAGGGTGCTGGCCACATACACCTAGGGTGGCAGGTTTGAACCCAGCCCGGGCCTGCTAAGCAACAATGACAACTACAACTACAACCACAAAACAGCTGGAGTTGTGGTGGGTATCTGTAGTCCCAGCTACTTGAGAGGCTAAAGCAAGAGAATCTCTTAAGCCCAAGAGTTTGAGGTTGCTGTGAGCTGTGATGCCAGGGCACTCTACCCAGGGTGACATGTTGAGACTTCTATCTCAAAAAAAAAAAAAAAAAAAAAAAGTTAAAGACAAAGTATTGAAAGCGAAAAGAGAAAATGAATCATCATGTATAAGCGAACCTCCATAAAAACATTAGCAGATTTCTCAGCAGAAACCTCACAGGCCAGAGTAGCAAGATCATATATTTAAAAGGGGAAGGGGACACAAGAGGAGGGGAACCAAGAATATTACAACCAATAGCTATCTTTCAAAACCAAAAGGGATGACAATGGCTTTCTCAAACAAACAATAGCTTAGAGAGTTTATCAATATTAGACCTGCCTTACACAAAAACCTAAAGGGAGTTCTTCAAACTAAAGAAAAAGGATGCTAACGTGAAAACATAAAGGATAAAACTCACTGGTAATACTAAGTACACTGCCAAATCTAAAATATTGTATATTGTAATGGTGGTGGATAAATCAATTATATCTTTGGTATAAAAGTTCAAAGTCAAAACTAATACCCAAAGGTATAATAATTTGTTAAGGGGTATAAATTATACAAAAATTTAAAGTATGACATCAAAAACATAAAACATGGGAGGAGGGGAAGTAAAAGTATGGTATGTGATCAAAATAAAAGTAGTCATCAACTTAAAATAGCTTGTTATATATTTTATGTAAGTCTCAAAAGAACCAAGTAAAAGCCTGTAACAGACACACGAAAGGGACCAAGAAAAGATCCAAAGCATACCACTACAGAAGCCAACAAACCACAAAGCAGCAAGCAGAGAAAAAAGAATCTACAAAACAAACAGAAAACAAGTAACAAAATGGCACTAGTCAGTGAGCATCTATCAATTACTAAATGCATTAATGTACAAAGTTATAATTTAATAACAAATAATTAAAAATGTTTTTAAGGCATAAAGTAGCTACATGAATAAAGAATGGGGTACAATTATATTCTGAATACAACAGAAATACCTCATCTTAAAGGACACTCAAAGACTGCAGGGATGGAGAGATTCCATGCATATACAAACAAAAAGAAAGCAGGAATAGTTACACTTATTTCAGACAAAACAGATTTTAATGGAAAAAAATGGAATCTCTACCTACTGGTCCCAAGTTAAAAACAAACAAACAACAACCACCTGTAAAGAAAAGAAACAAAAAGGTTATTATATTGTGAAAATGGGGCAATTCATCAAGAGGATATAATAATTATAAGTATAGAGGACGCCAAAAAAATGTATACAAGTATACATTTTAAGAAAGAAAAAAACAGGGGTGCAGTGACTCCTATAATCCTAGCACTCTGGGAGGCCAAGGCGGGTGGATCACTTGAGCTCAGGAGTTCGAGACCACCCTGAGCAAGAGCAAGACCCTGTCCCCCAAAAATAGCTGAGCATTGTGACAGGCACCTGCAGTCCCAGCTACCAGGCAGGCTGAGGCCAAGAGGATCACTTGAGCCCAAGAGTTTGAGGTTGCTGTGAGCTATGATGCCCCAGCATTCTATCAAGGATGATAAAGTGAGATTCTGTCTCAAAAAAAAAAAAAAAAAAGGAAAAAACTGTATTAAAATTATAATACTCAAGCCAGGTGCAGTGGCTCACATGAGTCTGTAATCCTAGCAACTCTGGGAGGCCAAGGAAGTGGATTGCATGAGCTCAGGAGTTTGAGACCAGCCTGAACAAGAGCAAGACCCTATCTCTACTAAAAATAGAAAAACTAACGGGGCATTGTGGCAGGCGCCTGTACTCCCAGCTACTTGAGAGGATGAGGCAAGAGGATTGTTTGAGCCCAAGAATTTGAAGTTGCTGTGAGCTATGTCACCACAGCACTCTACCCACGGCATAGAGTGAGACTCTGTCTCAAAAAAAAAAAAAAAACAAAAAAACGTAATATTCAATATGTACTGATAACAAAACATAAATATAAGTCACACTGAGTACCTCTTGTAAATGAGAAGTCAAACATGACTTGAATATTACAATTTTAATATATTTTTTCCATTCTTAAAATGTATACCTTTTTGGAGCTCTTTGTATATATGCACCAAACATCAGAGCACATAAATTTATAAAGCAAATGTTTAAAGATCCAAAGAAAGACACAAACTACAACACAATAATCGTAGGGCATTTTAATACCCCATATTCAACAGAGAAATCATTCTGACCAAAAAAATCAACATGGAAACACTAGGCTTGAACTGCACTTTTCAACCAAATGGACCTAACAGACATGTACCAAAACATTTCATCCTAACAGACATGTACAGAAACATTGCAACATTTTTCTCAAATGTACACAGAATATTTTCCAGGACGGATATGTTAGACCACAAAAAGTCTTACCAAATTTAAGAAGATCAAAATTATTTCAATGATCTTTTCCAATTAACAAAGGTATGACACTAGAAAACTACAAGTTGTCCCAAAGGTTGCTATGAATAGAAAAAATTTAAAAATTAACAAATATAAACTTATTTTATATTTTAATTATACTATTTATATATCAACACATAGAGAAATGTTTTATAAATATTTTGTAAAATTTTGTAATAAATATTTTGTAAAATTTTGTAATAAATATTTTGTAAATAAAGGTAGATTTAGCTACATTTTCCCTATTTATGTATGGCAACCTTTGGACACCCTCACAGCAGAAAGAATCGAGGAAATTTTTAAAAATCTTTAGACAAATGAAAATGGAAACACAGCATACCAAAACTTAGGGGATGCAACAAAAGTAGTTCTAAGAGGGAAGTTCATAGCACTAAATGCCTACTCAAAAAAAAAAAAAAAAATCTCAAATAAACAATGGAATATTATACCTCAAAAATCTATTAAAAGAACAAACTAAGCCCAAAGTCAACAGAAAGAAGGAAAAAAAGTTCAGATCAGAAATAAATGAAACAGAGGCTAGAAAAATGATACATAAGAGCAATAAAACTATTGATTTTCTGATAAGATAAACTGACAAACCCTTAGTTAAGAGAAAAAAGAGATAAGAAAATTAAATCAGAAATGAAAGAGAAGACATTACAACTGATAACATAGAAATACAAAGAATCATAAAAAACTATTATGAACAATTATATACAAATTGGACAAACTAGAAAAAATGAATAAACTCCTTGAAACATATAACCTACCAAGACTGAATCACAAAAAAATCAGAAATCTGCGCAGACTAATAATGAACAAGGAGACTGAATCAGTAATTAAAGTCTCCATGGAGGAAAAGCCCAGGACCAAATAGCTTCATAGGTGAATTCTACCAAACATTTAAAAAAGAGCTGGACAGGCACAGTGGCTCAGGCCTGGAACCCTAGCACCCTGGGAGGCTGAGGCACAAGGACCACTTGAGCTCAGGAGTTTGAGACCAGCCTTAACAAGAGTGAGATCACATCTCTACTAAAAAGAGAAAAATTAGCCAGTGTCATGGCAGGCACCTATAGTCCCAGCTACTTGGGAGGCTGAGGCAGGACCACTTGAACCCAATAGTTTGAGGTTGCGTGAGCGAGGCTGCTACCATGGCACTCTAGCCTGAGTCTCTGTCAAAGAAAAGAAAGAAAAAGAGACAAGGAAGGGAAGAAGGGAGGAAGGAAGACAAGGCAGACAAGGTAAGGAAGGAAGAGGAAAACGCTAATGCCAATTCTTCTCAAACTCTTCCAAACACTGTAAAGGAGGGAATATTTCCAAACTCAATTTTTATGAGGCTAGCATTAACCTACAAAAGGCAAAGCTACCATCATAAAATAAACCTATATGCCATTATCACTGATGAACACAGATGCAAAAAATCCTCAACAAAATTCTGCAGACCATATTCAACATCACATTAAAAAGATGACTTACCATGATCAAGAGGGACTTATTCTGAGAAGCAAAGATGGTTGAACATATACAAATCAATAAATGTGATTCACCATACTAACCAAAACGAAGGGTACAAAATATAGGATCATCTCAACAGATGCAGAAAAAGCATTTAACAAAACTCAGCATCCTTCCTGATAAAAACACTCGACAAATTAAGTACAGGAGAAAGTTCCTCAACACAGCAAAGGCCATATACAATAAACTCATAGCTAACATCACACTCAATGGTGAAAAGTTGAGGGCTTTTCCTCTAAGTTCAAAAACACAACAAGGGGCAGCGCCTGTGGCTCAGTGAGTAGGGCGCCGGCCCCATATGCTGAGGGTGGCAGGTTCAAGCTCAGCCCGGACCAAACTGCAACAAAAAGAAAAAATAGCCGGGCGTTGTGGCGGGTGCCTGTAGTCCCAGCTGCTCAGGAGGCTGAGGCAAGAGAATCGTGTAAGCTCAAGAGTTAGAGGTTGCTGTGAGCCGTGTGATGCCACGGCACTCTACCCAAGGGCGGTACAGTGAGACTCTGTCTCTACAAAAAAAAAAAAAAAAAAACACACAACAAGGATGTCTACTCTCATCACTTCTGTTCAACAGAGTATTACAAGTCTCAGCACAAGCAAGTAGGTAAGAAAAAGAAAACAAAAAGAAAGCCATCCAAATAACAGAGAAAGAAGTGAAAGTGAAATACATTATCTTGTTTATCGAAACCCCTAAAGACTAAAAAAAAAGTGTTACAACTGATAAATTCAGTAAAGTGGCAGGATATTAAAAAAAATCAACACACATAAATCTGTAGCATTTCTGTACACTAACAATGTACTATCTGAAAAAGAAATTAAGAAAACAACCCCATTTACAACAGTAGCAAAAAAGTAAAAGAGGAATAAATACAACCAAAGGGGTGAAGATCTGTATATTGAAAACTATAAAATATTTATGAAAATAACTGAACATGACACAAATAAGTGGAACAATATCCCATGTTCATGGACTAGAAGAATTAATAGTTAAAATATCCATACTACCCAAAGCAATCTACGGAATCAATGTGATCTTTATCAAAATTTCAATGTCATTCTTCACAGAAATAAAAAAAAAAATCCTAAAATTTATATGGAACCACCAAAGAACTTAAATAGCTAGAAAAATCTTGAGCAAAAGGAGGTACTACACTGTAAGATTTTAAAACATACTACAAAGGCATAGTAATCAAAACAGCATGGTACTCTCATGAAAAACAATATAATGATAAAGAGCCCAGATATAAACCCACACTCCAAGGGTCAACTGATTTTTGACATACGTGCCGAATCTCACAATGGAGAAAAGACAGTCTCTTCAATAAATAGTGTTGAGAAAACCAGATATTAATATGCAGAAGAATAAAAATGGATGTCTACCCAGCTATCTCAGTTGGTAAAGCATGAAAAGAATGAATATGGACTTTCAACTCACCCTCATACAATTCCAAATGGATTAGACATCAACATAAGAACTGAAACTATAAAATTACATAGGGGAAAAGCTCTGTGACATTGGAATGCGCAGAAATTTCTTCATTATGACCCCATGGGCGCAGGCAATGACAGCAAAAACAAACAAATCAGACTGAATCAAACTAAAAACGTTTTGTACATCAAAGAAAATAACTAACAAAGTGAAGAAAAGAGCCTACAGATTGGGAGAAAATATTTGTAGATCATATATCAGATATGGGGCTAATACCCAAAACATACAAGGAACTCCATCTACTCAATAAAAAGAAAACAATCTTATTTGAAAAATGGACAAAGGAGCCAGGCATGGTAGCTCACACCTATATTCCTAACACTCTGGGAGGCCAAGGTGGGTAGATTGAGACCCTCCTGAGCAAGAGTAAGAGCCCATCTCTACCAAAAACCAGAAAAATTAGCCAGGCATTATGGCTGACGCCTGTAGTCCCAGCAACTTAGGAGGCTGAAGAAGGATTGCTTGAACCCATGAGTTTGAAGTTGCTATGACTAGGCTGATGCCTTGGCACTCTAACCAGGGCAACAGAGTGAGACTCTGTCTCAAAAAAAAAAAAAAAAAGAAGGAAAGAAAGAAAGAGGACCTGAATAGAGTTTCCCCAAAAGGAAATATACAAATGGCCAAGGAATATATTTTTTAAAAGCCTAACATCCCTAATCATTAGAGAAATGAAAATGAATGAGATACTGCCTCACATCTTTTTTATCAAAAAGATGCAAGATAATAAATATTGGTGAAAATAAGGAGAAAAAAGAACGCTGTATTCTGCTGATTCACAAATTAGTATAGCCATTTTGGAAAACAGGATTAAGTTTCCTAAAAAAAGTAAAAATAGAATTATCATATGATCTAGCAATTCTTCTTCTGGGCATATATCCAAAGGAAATGAAATAAGCATGTCAAAGACACATCTGTACTCCCACAGTCACTGTATCATTATTCACAACAATCAAGATATGGAATCAACTGGAATGTCCATCATTGGGTGAACAGATTTTTTAAATGTGGTATGCATACACAATGGAATACTATTCAGCTGCTAAAAAGCAGGAAATTCCGTCAACTGCAATAAGACGGATGTACCTAAAGGACATTATGCTAAGTGAAATAAGTCAGGCACAGAAAACCTGAACAATATTTGATAGCACAATGAAGTGACTATAACCAACAAGTTAGGATATACTCTAAAATAACTAGAAGAATGAAACTGGAATGTTCCTAACACAAAAAAAATATTAAATGCCTAAAGTGTTAGATACCCCAATCGCCCCAACTTGATTAATTCACATTGTATACCTGTATCAAAAGATTACATGTATCCTAAAAAGATTAGCAACTATTATGTACCTATAATAACTAAAAAGAAAAAAATTAATCTAAGTAAAGCTCCTTTAAAACCATTCATTTCTTTAGCACTTTATAAAAATTATTAAGCTTTTATTCCTCTGCAATTTGCTTGAGGAATAAATTCCTAAGAATTGATAATGTCCTTTATAAAGGAACCATTTTCCTCTGATATCAGGGTACTTTCCATGGCAGTGCTACGTGTCTTTAAAGTATCAGGAAATACTGACTAAAGGCAGACAGCAGTACAAAGGTTAAAGGAGTGTGTCACCCAACTGTTTTGAACTGATGCAAGTTATTTAGCCTGTGTGTCTCCATTTCTCCACCAGTTAAAAAAAAAAAAATGACAACTGCTAAAAGTTGTTATGAAGTTTAAATAAAATCATATGCATAAAAACCCTCAGCCGCCCAGTGCCTGGCACAGAGTAAACAGTCAATAAATGTTAACTCTGATAATTATTATTTTATAGAGTCAAACATTTGCCTTTCCTCTCTAATAACTAAGGGACTAAGTAAGGATAAGGCTTTAAAAGCTTCTTTAAAATTCCAACTTTCATAAAAGACTATATAGACCCCTTCCTGGAAATAGATCAAGGAAAAAAAGCTCTTTCATCTTTTAAGTGAGCAGTTTGCTTCTTGAAGACCATGAAACCAAATAACACACACTGGACCTCTGTCCTACAACTTACCAGAGCATGCACTCATGGAGTTTCCCAACTCTATGGGAAGATTTTCTAACCCTGAAGTTCAAATTATTCAAGTATATTTGATCTAGCAAGTTCACTCTCAGTATTTCCTGAGAAAAATAAAAACATAAGCCCACACACAGAAAGGTATGCAGGAATGTTCACACCAACCATTATTTATAATAGCCAAAAGGAAGGAACAACACAAATATCCATTAAGTTATGAATGGATAAACAAAATGTAATATTGTCCATACAACGGAATATTATTCAACCATAAAAAAGAAGTACTAATGTATGCTACATCACAGATGAACCTTGAAAACATTATGCTAAGTAAATGAAGCCAACAAAAGATCACATATTATATTATTCCACTTATATGAAATGCCTAAAATAGGCAAATAGATACAGAAAGTAGATGGTTGCCTAAATGGTAGATTAAGAGATGGCCAGGTGAGAGGGAATGGGGAATGACTGCTAACAGTACAAAGTTTCCTTGTGGGGTGATGAAAATACTCCAATGACAATTGTACAACTCTGTGAATTTACTAAACACTAATTGTACTCTCAATGATCACACTGTATGGTATGTAATTTTTATCTCAATAGGCTATTATAAAAATAAAGTATCCAAGTAGTAGAAACATTACCTCCACAGAGAAAAAAAAAAAAACCTTAACATTGATTTTTCTAGATATAAAAATGCAAGAATTATTTTCCCCAGAAATCAAGAGCAGTACTTTCTGAGTCTAAGCTCTAAAGCAGGGGTGGAGTTAGATTTCTTTAAAAAGACAACTTCCACCTCACACATTTTACAACACAAACAAGGAGAGAAGATAATAATTTCTATTTAGGGTACCCGCAGCCCAGTGGTTAGAGTGCCAGCCATATGCTCTGGGGCTGGTGGGTTCAAACCAGGCCCGGGCCTATTAAACAACAACAAAATATAGTTGCGCATTATGGCAGGCACCTGTAGTCCCAGCTACTAGGAAGGTTGAGGCAAGAGAATCACTTGAGCCCGTGAGTTTGAGGTTGCTGCGAGCTATGACACCATAGCACTCTACCAAGGGTGACAAAGTAAGACTCTGTCTCAATAAAATATATAAATAATTTCATTTACTTTCTCCCACTTCAAATATTCCTGGAGCATGTCTTTTTAAGCTAGTGATTTTCAACCATGGCTAAACTTTAGAACTACCTGTGGAGCTTTTAGAATCTGCCAGCAGCAATGTCCTAACCCCAGAGACTGATTTAAATGGCTTCAGACTGTTGTATCTTTAAAGCTCCCAGATGATTCTAATAGGCAATCAGGGTAGATATCTCAATGGGAATCAGCCCAAGTCATTACGTGAGCTAGATACCATCTGTTTTCTCAGCTACCCCCATCAAAAAGTCCTCATTCCAAGTAAGAAATGAACAACGAAATTCCCCCAATTATATCAAATTCCTTATACTATAATACAGCATATTCTAAGAATACCCATATTAGGTACTCCAATCACATGTGATTCAAATACACATTCCAAAACCTGAAGAGCAAAGAATTTCAAATTAATAGATATTATCCTTTAAAAAAATTAGTCATACAAATTAATATTTTATTGGTAAGACACCTCAATTAAACATATACTAACTGCACTCCACAGATATTCAATTTCTAATTTGGTGTAACATAGTATGCTCAGAAACTGTTTAATTACCACATATCAGTCATCAAGGTATATTTAGCATTATTAGTACTCTGTATACGGGAATTACCTTACCTCATACAGTTGAGTCATTTATTATTCCCAAACCACCAAAGATTTTAAAACATCAAAGTTGTTAGCTTCCATTTAATACCAACTATTTTATTTCAGTTAGCTCAACCTTTGTAAAAGTCTTCTGGCTCAAATACTGTGCTAAGATTCCATGCAAATATAGACATAAGCTGTACAAAAATAAATTTAAGCACAGGAAAAAAATAATTTCACCAAACAACTGTGTAAAGTTAGTCATTAAACATATAAAGAAGAAACAGAATACAGCTTTTAATAATCAAGTCTAGCTTGGTTATCTTACGCTAGCCATTTCATGATTGAAATGAGGGAAGGTAACTGTAAGTTTTGTAAAATGCTCAACCTGTATACACAGTATGCTTTAGGAGGCTAATTTTCTTAAGACGTATACCATAAACCATGGAACATCAATATAATGTAAAATGATGGAGACATTGAAATGTACAAGTATGTCAAGTATTTCAACACCCCAAAATGATGAAATATTACATTAAAATCCAATGATGTAAAATCCATTTACACTAACCAGAATCTGAGTTTTAAGCCTCAGTATAATCTCCCTCCTAAAATCAGCCTGTTGTCTCAAATTTCAGATATTCATCAAAATTTATAGAATATAAAAATTTAAGTTGCCCTGTTCCTTGAGATGAAGTTTCTTCTTAATACTTCATAGTATTAAGCACAGTCCAATTTTGGTATTATAACTAAGGGTCATACAGACTTGAAGAGACATGGAAAAAAAATCCTATTTACTAAAACTTGTTATTTGCTAGGCACACAGTATCTCATTTAATCTTACATTTTCTTAAACTCATACTTCCATTAAATAAAAACCTACCCAAATATTACAGTTGAGGATATATGAGACCCAAAGGGGATAAGTAACTTGCCCTCGGCTACACAAGCACTAAGTGATGATGCTATACAGTCATGTCCTACTTGAAAGTCCAACACATTGCCACATCACCGCTAATAAACCAAATGTCCTCCCTGCTTCAGCCTCTGAAATGAAAACATTCCTGAAGAACTTCAAGCTCTGGGACGGAATGGCTTAATGCCACCAGACCCAGCCTGCTCCCTGAAAAACAAATTATTCTAGACACATGTAAACAAGACCTCAATTAATACAGTACACCTACCCATCATTCTTTCCCTATTTTTACATTTACTTGTATGTATCCGCATATAAGAATTTTATTTGACACTTGAATAAACCTTTTACTTTCCCAGTTCACATTTTTAAATTCCAAATTCTTTTTATTCTTAACATGCTATCAGGCTATAAGAAAACAAATATCTCTTAGAAAAATTTTATGGGAAAAAAGGTTACATTTAAAAACTTTTTTAAAAGGATAGACTATAACTAGCATTTAGTTATTCAGCAATTTCACCAAAGCTGATCTTTTCTTTGCCAAAGATTTTAAATGACAGCAGATTATGTTTTTCTTTTTAAAAAATCATATTTATAACATTATACAATTAAATGAAAAGTATATGATGATCCCAGTTTAGTTTTGTACCTTCTACCCTTTATCCATACATAGAAATGTTTTAAATGATATATAGGAGAGGGGATTGGTGGGTTAGAGGAGTATATGTACACACCAAAATGTTTCAGGTGATTATGCCTGGATAGTAGGCTCCTTTTCGTCTTTATTTTTTCTATTTCCTTTAAATCTTCCATAAAACACGGTTATTTTTAGAAAGATGCCTACAAATGTTATTTTTTTAAATGCATAGAAGAGAAACTGTCTAAAAAAGACTGGCCAGAGACGAATGGAAAACTGATGGTCCCCAAGAGATGAATCAGTAGAACCATAAGTGTTTCCTCGGGTCATTACAAAAGGGAGCTCTATGGGACTTATAAAAGTGTAATTGTTACTTTCAAGCTCACTAAGTTTGTTAAAGTTACTAAGAGTAAGTAACTCCAAAATAAACATATTATCCTTGGGTCTCCAAGACTGTCGTCAATTAAAGTCATTTACAGTGAAGTTCAGAAACATTAAGAACATCCCTCACTGAAACTCTTGCTTGGGGACCCAGAATATAACTTTATACTACTAACCTTATACTGGAAAAACAGGCTTAACAATAGCCAAAATAAGTAGTCAAAAGCAGCGCCACTTCCTAATCCACTGATGAGGAAGAAGTATGATCCCATAATAGTAAGATGTGGTTCAATCACCAAAAAGTTTGCAAACAAAAATCCATGAATGACTCTCCTGTAATCCCTTTACTACTCACTAGGCATCACGTTTTATCAGTGAGCCCTCTCCATACTGATGAGATGCAGGTCAAAGTGATTATAGCCATGGTCTATGACTTTGCAGCCATCAGATTGCATCCCTGCAAAAGAAGCTAATCAGTAAGACAAAGCCTTACTAAAAGTTCTTAGAAGAACAGTAATACTCTAACAATGCAATAAAAAATGAAAGAGCACTTTACACACATTAGGAAGTGAAACACATAAAATGCATGAAACAGAATCAGCTTGGGTTGAGGCACAACAGAAGCAACAAAGTTGTACCAAAGATTCCTGGTGTGATTCTTAAAGAGTTCTTACTAGAAACAACTATGAAATACGTCAGTGCCTTTAAGGGTCATGGAAAGAGAGTATTTCCAAGTACTGGAATCTCCTCCTGCACCACAAGCCACTTTCCAAACCCTACCCCAACAAAAGAGAACAGAAACATAAGCATGTTGAGATACTACAACACATACCCCTCTACCCAGAATTGCCCACTTATTAAAATCCTTACCTTGAGTTTTCACTCTTCAAAGTATGTAAAAATATCTGACTTTGTAACAAAAATCAGGGGGGAAATGGGATGCATTGTGCAGCCAATTTCGCTGAAATACAACCTTCAGCAAAGTTATGGGTCCTCACCAGAGTTCTACAAATACACTGAGAAGGATTTTAAATGTGTTATCTGTATTCTTTAAGTTACTTTATTTCCAAGAAGTCAATGTTACATAATATTTCTTGACTACAGTTGACTGTGTCAATAAATTACAGAGAGAAACAGTATTACTTCTGGACCTCATTTCTACCTCTAAGGAAAGCCTTTCCATTTTTATAGCTAACATGACAAAATCTACTTTTCAGCCAAACTTCCTCAACACAGCAGTTTAGATACTATTTCAAATACTATTAAATTTAATGGCAGGTCTAAGTCCAGACTTCTCATTTCACTTTTGCACCTACTGAAAATTACTTCACTCAAAATAATTATGTCTTCAGATAATTTCCTATTTCCACTTAAAGTAGAAACAAATTAGAACACTTCAAATTCTATTTGCACTTCCTAAATACAGTAATGACTCATTTATCTGGCATCATCAAAAAATGAGGTTTTCCACAGTAAGCATTTTCCAGATAACTGAAGCCCTTTAGAGTAGAGAACTTATCTGCCTTGTTCCTGCATATCCCCAGGACCTAGAAACATGTCTGGTACACAGTAAATGCTCAGTAATAGTCACTGAATGCGAATAAATAAAAGTACTAAAGCTCTTTTATTTTTAACCATTTGATAAAAATTATAGCCATCTTTTAAAAAAAAAAAAAAAAAGACACTAAATAAAAATTAAGCTGTCTTATTAATTTGGGTTATCACCCTTGTCTCCTACCCTACATCTGTAAGGCCCTCAGAAGCTACCAAATACCAGGCTTTTTGCCACCCTGTTAAAATGGCCTCAGCATGCTATGCTTTCATAACTTTTCCCTTTCTGATATTAGCTGTCATTGCTATGTTTGCTGTTACTGTCTTATTTTACACATAAATGTCTGGCAAGGTTCTAAAGTTAATTCTGCCTCCAAAGCAGAATAAAATACATGGACTTGGTTATAGCTCAGAAGTCTTTTCCACTTACTTCTGATCTACAACTACATTCTGATTCTATTTATTTAACAGACTCCTCATACACACATACACACATACCCCCATCACATTCTACAAAAAAATTTGAGATGGTTCTATTAGTTTTAAATGAGTATCTTAAGGATTTTCATTTAAGTGCTAAGTTTCAAATATTAATCATGAGTAATGGCCCAAAGACTAGTTCCAATATAAACCTCAGGGCATACTTTTTTAATCTATTTAGGAGACACCAGCCACGACAAAGCTGGATTTCATCTTGCTTGATACGCTGTGATAGGGCCATAATTTAGATTCACTGTTCCAAAGTTCATGGCAGCAAAAATCAAACACATTGGCAGCCATGGTATACTGTGCTGTGCTTACACAGAAAGGCACATCTCCCTGAACCTAAGATGGAAAGGATAATTTAAGTATAACATTTAGCTTTAGTTTATACAATATAACTAGAGTTCCTTCCCCACAACAAACTTTGAATAATGTTTATAATTTAGCAATCAACTGAAATGATGAAAGAATTACCACAACTGAAATAAAATATTTATGTATTTCAAACCAGAAGAACTGTGTGTCTTCAAAAACGAAAATAAGCTAAAAGAAACCTAGTTTTGAATTAGGGATAGATACAAATAAAATGGGGGTTTTGTTTATTTGGATTTTTGAGTTGCTTTTCTTCTTTTTAAAGATTTAATGAAGTCCCATCTAAAATAAGCAGTTTACTAAATGAAAGGACTTGATTAAGTATTCTTTAAAAGTAACTAGGTGGGTAAACAATAAAGGAAGTTATCCAGGAGTCAAGAGAGAAAAATTACTTCAGACTGTTTTATGAATATTCTTCCAAAATCACCAATCCTTCAACAAAAATACTTCAACAGAAGATTTCAGTTCCTGGTACTGAACTGAACAAAGAGAACCACATGTTTTTAATGGTTGTTCATAAACGACCCAAATAAATCTCCACAAGAACAGCAGTGGTTCTTTCTGTATTTTTCCCTTCAAAACTCACAAGACCAATTCAACATAGAAATAAAAATTACTGTACTTTATTGCACTACTCACTTTGTGACACATTTATTTGCTGTCATGAAAGTTAGTGCCTCAACAAAGTAAATGAGATTTAGGGAAAGACTTTTTTTAAAACATTTTAAACAGCACAAAATGTCCTTGCCATTCACAGCAAAGTTTACCTACCTCAAAAGAGAAGATTTTCAAAGTGAGAGACCTAAGTATTTATATATAAATGTTACAAAGTAGCTTTCCAAATAGCTTTCCAATCAATTATGATGCTAACCTTAGATCAGAATTACTCTGCTAACTACCACTTATAAGAAATAAAGCCTACACATCAGAAAATACAACTTAAAATTTAACCACTCATGGTCTATTTTCCCTGACTTTAACTTCAAACACAGAGCAACAGCACACCCTGCTGGAAGTTAGCAGTAATTCAACTAGAGTAATCAGTAGAACTGACCTGCTAAGATCACACCTAAGTGAGAATAATTTCAGAACCACTAATTTCCCGCTAATGAAAAAAAAGGCGGGGCTCACGGGCATTAACTATCAAGTGCCTATACATGTGATCTTAAAGTTAAATTAAGACTGAAAATAACTCAAATTAATAGGTACTGCCTTTTCCTGATTTCCCCAGTCCCACTCTGCCCCAACCACCTGAAACAATTTAACTATTTCTGGTCTTAGCCATAAATAAAAATATTTGCAAATCTGCTTTCTGTAAAGAGAAACTCATGATCACACAAAAGAGGAAAAATGTGGCCATATTCTGTATATGACCATCTAAGGTACCCTTTCTCTTCCCCATCCCATCTTGGCCTTAGTCCCCAAGGACCACCATTAAAAACCCACAAGGCAGCCTGGCGATCTATGAATCACAATTTACATTCCACTGGCAAAATGCCTCCATAGATTTTAGAATTCAAAATACGCAGGCTATATTAACCACATGCCATAAGACTGATCTAGTATGTTTTAGCATTTTCACAGATTGAAAATCATGGAAGCCACTGTCTAGATAATACAGCTCTGCCTTCTCTTAACTCAAATTTATAGGAATCGGAGGGTGTATACAATGGTATCAAAGTTTTGTAAATGTGGTCTCTTGGCTACAGAAAAAAAAACCTTGGTACTGCTGAGATTCCTCCTTAGAGAAAAGAGGCTATTTCAGTGTTGATCTACATTGTTCTACATGACTAGTGGTGACTTCTTGGTTCCTTGCTCCCAGAACTAAAAGGTTCTGAATGACCTGTGGTCAGTGTGTAAGGCACTCTTCAGTCATGAAAGCCATCAATTGCAAAATAATCAATGAATATGGCCAAGGAAGACCAAACACTTCAGTGTAGTTTTCTTCAATAACTGCAAAGACAATGAACACCTCAGGTCTATTCTTCTGAAGTTGTCTCCAGTGGTATTACCTGGTTCATTATTGCAATCAAGGTACATTTAAAATTAGAATTAAAAAAAAAAAATACCAACCTCAAGCCTCTTTTCAAGAGATTCAATTCTGTCCTTTTTGCTAGCTAGATTAGCCCGTGTGTAGCGGCTCTGCCCAGGAAGATATAAAACTTGACTGTAGCATTCTTCCCACACCTGGTTATAAGCTTCACTTGAGAGTTCTCCATGGCTCATTCCTTGTTTTACCACTTCCATCTCCTGCACCAGAACATCTTGGGCCTGTTTACAATAATAATTTAAGTAAGTTTACATACTACAAACAGGAAGACTTAAATAAGATACTATACCAGGAAAACTTAAAAGTTTAGTTTTTTTCCCTCTTTCCTTGTACCAAAGGCAAAAGGTCCTGGTTAGTTGTTTTTTAGAAAGGAGAGGGAGATACCTAAGAAAAATGGAGTAAAAACCCTGTAAGTCAATGCAGATAATTTTTAAAAGTCAAGAATCCATGTTTCCCCAAGCATATAAACATCCTTCACTTTCATTATTTATAATATCAAATATCATTTCTCAGGTTATCTACTATGAGCCAGAAACTGGGTATAAAAGTTTTACTTATCTCCAAACATCACAATCATCTTACCAACTAACCAATATTTACCCCATTTTAAAGGTGATGAAAGTAAAGCTCAAGAGAGATTAAACAACTTGTTCAAAACCACATCATGGCTAGGCATGGTAGAGCATACCTATAATCCCAACACTTTGGGAGGCTGAGATGAGAGGATCATTTGAGGCCAGTTTGAGACCAGCCTGGGGAACACAGTGAGACCCTGTCTCAACAAAAAAAATTTAGGGAAGGGGTTTGGTAAGCTCTCACCTATCAGGTACAATGTAGAGGTAAATGGTACATCTCTTGGATGAAAGGCTCAATTGCGACTTTGATTTTACCTAATAAATGTAAACAATGTAACCTAATTGTATGTACCCTTATACTAATCTGAAATTTTTAAAGAAAAGGTTAAAAAAAAAAACATTTAAATTAGCTAGGCATGATGCCATGTCCCTATAATCCTTGGCAGGCTGGGGCAAGACTGTTTGAGCATAGGAGTTTGAGGTTACAATGAACTATGATTATACCATTGCACTCCAGCCTGGGTGACAGAATGAGCCTTGTCTTCTTTTTTTTGAAACAGAGTCTCACTATGTATCCCTTGGTAGAGTGCTGTAGCATCACAACTCAGAGCAATCTCAAACTCTTGGGCTTACACGATTCTTTTGCCTCAACCTCCCAAGTAGCTGGGAGTATAGGCGCCCACCACAATGCCCGGCTATTTTTGTTGTTGTTGTTATCATTGTTATTTAGCAGGCCCAGGCCAGGTTCGAACCCACCAGCCCCATGTATGTGGCCAGCGCCCTAACCACTGAGCTATGGGCCCTGAACCTAAATAAATAATCTTAAAAATCCACATCATTAGTAAGCACGTGAGAGAGGATCCAAGCGAACAGACACCAATGCTTAAGTGTGCTCCTTACACTCTACCATTCCACTTACACTCAGGACCCCACACGACAATAAAGGGAAACCAGGCCATCTCTTTGTCACATGACTTTTTTCTCATTCTGAAGGAATGCCTCTAACACTGGCAGAGAATTAGACTGTGGCACAAATCAGATAACGACAGATCATAAGCCAGCTTTAAGTTCATTACTAAAGAACAAGTTTAAGATGATAGAATGAGAGGGATGGTTGGGCAGACCTTGGTTCAAATCACTGAAGTACCTGTCTGAACTTGCTTAATTTTATAACGCTGACCTTAGATCAGATATGTTATCAGGATTAAGTGAACAATATATGTTAAAAAGCCTAATCCAATGCCAGATACACAGAATTCTATGAGCATATCTTAAGAACTTTTTCCAACTCTGCTTCAGGGCTTATGAAAAACTGACAGTCACCTTCCGTATCTCATAGAAGGCTTTCACTCTTCCTAATAAGACTGGAAAACACATGTCAAAATATATAAAATCAAGAGAAATAAACAATAAACCAAAAATTTTAACAAAAAAATAGAAAATTCTGTCCATGGAACGTAAGAATTGGCAACTTTAAAACAATACCTCTTAAGGGAAATAATGGTAACAAACCAATTTTGACACGCTTAATAAAAACCTGACTTTAAAAGAGAAATGCAATTTCATTCTAAAGTTAATTAAAAATTTACAAGTTCAGCTCTTGTAATCATTACAAGAGTATGACTAAGTTATCTTTAAACTATCCCCAAATATTCTGCTAAACAGTTCCTTCAAATTCTTTTGGGAACAAAGAGGAATATATATAAAATACGAGAGAATAAGCAATACTTTGAATTATTATTTTCAAAAACTGTATTAGAATTTATCCTCCATAGAACCTCTAAAAGCGACAATGTGATCCTTGTTTCAGGTTTCCATGCTAAATTCCTTTTTCCCTTAGTATTTTCACTCTAAAAAGAGGAAACTGGGCAAGTCTTGATTTCACAACTGATTCTTAACCCAGTTCGATGATTAAATGTGCTCACCACAGAGTACACACTTAACAGATGACAGTTACACACTTACCAAAAAACGAGTAACTCAGAGTTACTCAAAAATCAGGAGAAAGTTGTTGAAATATAAAGTTAAGCCCTCCTTTCTTTCTCTATTTTCTAAAAATTCTATAACAAATATGTGCTATTTATGCAATAAAGAAAATAGAAAGTAAAAAACTAAGGAGTGAGGGAGACAGGAACAGGACAGGAGAAAGACATTTGTTTGTTTTCTCCTAAGAATGCAGCAGCCCATTCCAAATCAATGAGTCTATCATTGCTCCTCAAGGCTGAAGGCTAAAAAAAAAAAAAAAAGACTTTTTTGTTTGTTTATGATGCAAAGAAAAAAGACTTTTAAGCTAATGACTACTATGCTTCAAACTATGAAATTCACTGTGCTTTTTATACTATCGTAGAGATTTCTATTCAAAATCACAGCTATTTGCTCCGTCAAAGCAGAATAGAATGCATATGGAGAAAGAGGCAGACACAGACTTTATATACAAAATTGTTTCTTCACGTCCTTATCCAAAAGAGTATGGAGAAATCATGTAAAGGGGATAAATTCAGTAAAAAAAATTTCCTTCCTTTGAATAAGTAAAAGGTTTTATCTGTAAACATTTTTATCATATTCCTATCCTTTCACAAGTCTAAGTGAGGTTTAAGTAATAAAGGTATTCATACCTATTCAGAGATAGCACATCTGACACAGAAAAAGGCAACCATAGCAACATCAACCAAGCCAACAACACCCATGAAACAAAAAATACCTCACCATCAAAGCCAGTGTTTATCCCATAAAGCCTGATACTAAACACAGCGGATTGGAGTATTTAAAGCATATTCATTTCATAACACTTAATATGAATACTTATCTCCTAACTGTATGTTTCAGTTGTTCATGAAATCCATGCAGCAAAGTAAGTTCACATTTATCCATGCTACATAGCATCTAACAAATCCTTAAATTTCAAGATAAAAATATTCCTGCTTAGTCATACCTTTTTCAGCTCTTCTTTGGAGAACTTCTCGTAAGGGTTATGTTCCAGGTAGGTAATGTGCTCTGAATTATTGGTACCAAATCCTACAGTTTTTCCTTTTTTATTTCCAGATGGTTCATAAGGATGATGCAAAAGGTCATAATGAAGCATTGTGATCATTTCTTTTTTGATCAGTTCTTCACTTTTCTGTAAATCTGTTAGAGGTGGTTCTACATTTAAGGGTCTTAGAATAGTTTCATTTACCTAAAATTTTAAAATAAGTACAATTACCAAACATATCACTGCAATATGCTAATGTTATTACCTGTTACAGGATGCAATAAATAGCAGTTTTACATTTTTAGAAATCATTTTTTTGTTCCCTGTTAAATTCTTACTAGTACCAATGAAATATTCTAAAGACTATATTTGGGAACTACTTCACTATATCCCACAAAGTAGATGACATTTTATAGACTTTATGAATGATGTAAAAAGCATCAATGTATATAAAAGAAACTTAAAACTTCCTAAGCTAAGAGTAAGAAGTTCTAACACTTACTTCTGATGGTCTTGGCAGATCTTTCTGGACAGCTTTGTGCATTCGTTTCATTTCCTTTACACGCTCTGCCTCTCGTATGGCCTAAAAAATGATTTTTATATCCATTATTGAAGCTATACAGTATTTAACACTATATACTATTTAGATGTTACTAATATCACTGTGACATGTTCTCTTTAAATTTCCAAATCTACTTTTTAATAGTTTGTACTGGCTAACAACCATTTACTCAATCAATACAGGATGTACTTATTTTTAAGACTGACCAATAACATCTTTTCTTTGCTATGCTGACAGAATGTCTAAAAGATTTCCTACATGTATTTTTAAGAGTATAATTTGACAGAGTATTTAAATTTCCATACATGTACACTTTAAGAATGCCCAATAAGTTACTATGAGTATATTATTATCTGAGTATATATTATTAGTGACATAGTAATTTAGGGTAATTTTTTTTAATATTAAAAAAACTTGTAAGTGGAAATCTTGAGACATTTAATAGCCATTCTTCATTTTTTAAACCTACTGACATATTCAGCCAAACCCACACTGCTAGCACAGTTACCTACCTGCTTTCTAGCATCCACATCAGCAGCATCTTCAATGTAAGTATCATCTACTTCACGGTCTTCCAGCTCCTTCTCGGCATTTTCTGGTAGAACAATTTCAAAATCATTCTTAGGGGCAGGAAGGCCCAACAATCCTAAACGAAGATTTTCACGTGATTCTCTTTCCTGTAGAAAAAAAAATTGGTCCTTCTCAATTCACATAAATATTCAACCAATATTCTATTCATTTTAATGGTAGAAAAATGATCTCTAACTTCAGAACTAAGCCAAGTTTTTTGTTGATTTTCTATCTCCCTTTCTTCCCCGCATTAAGACCAACTAAAAACCTTAACTAGTGATCAATGAAGATACTCTGGGATATTCCAATAGAAGGTTTGAGGCAGGCACAGAAAAAAGACCATTAAGACTTTCATCTGAAGGGATACATTTCTGACACTGAAATTTAATAGCTAATGAAAAGAATAGGTTCAAAAGTTAGTTTGTCCTTCAATTAATAAAACCTAATCTGAAAGATGTCCACGTGTGTTTATTTTTAATGGAAATACTAAAGTATATGCAGATTAACAAAAAAAAGTCTATGTGTCCTAAGAAACTGGCTGGTACCCAGAATTCTCCCCAGTAGAGGCTACAGCCTCATTTACCACTACTTCTTACATACATATAGGTGTGAGAACCCAGGAAGATCTGCTATCTCCAGAACATTTTCCATGCTTACTCATGTTATGGCTACCATCTGGGCCAGCCCCTACCCTCCCCCTATACCTCTTCAATGAAGGCTTTCTGGATACCCACCCACACAAATGAAATTATTTCTTTCTTTAACCACCCTAACCATACTGGTATTACTCAAAGAGTTTATTCTGTTCAGATACTACGATTATTTTTGGTCTTAGTTTAGCACTTCCAAACTCCACAGAATATAAACTTCTTTAGGACAAAGGACATCTTTACTCAACTTTAGATCCCCTAAAACAGCAGTTCTCAACCTGTGGGTTGTGACCCCTTTGTAACAATGAAAATACATCATGGCATTAGGAAGGTCGAGAACCATTGCCCTAAAACATCCATACATATGCTTTGCACACATTAGGTTCTTTAGAATTGGCATTAATTGATATCAATTTGGTCATTAAAAATATATATAAATTAACCAAATCAATACATGAAGTTAAAATTAATTTATAAATGAAAGACAAGTCAATTATCATTAAAACTTCATTTTTAAAAAATTCATAGTAATTTCTGTGGCATTAGATAATAAGGCCCAATAATAAAGTAATAAAAGCAATTAACATGCAAAAGCAAAAACTTTAACTTTTGTAATTAGCTTTATATATCATCTTACAAAATACACAAAAGGAAGCTTCACTGCAATCAATAACAAACATCAAATTAACCTGGCTTTGAGATCTAGACAGTCAGTCCTTCTAAATGTATGAATCAAACAGAGAAATCCACGTTTCAAAATCTAATCTAAGATGCATCAAAACTCAAAATTTTATTTATAGAAATGGAAAGAAAAAAGTAAATGTATCATTCAAGAAAGGAAAATATTAGTAAATGATAAAAATTAGAACCAGGCTGGCCGTGGTGGCTCATGCTTAAAATCCTAGGACTCTCAGAGGCCAAGGCAGGTGGACTGCTTGAGCTCAGGAGTTCAAGACTAGCCTGAGCAAGAATGAGATCCTGTCTCTACTTAAAAAAAAAAAAAAAAAGAAAAGCTAGTAGGGCATCGTGGTGGGTGCCTATAGTCCCTGCTATTTGAGATGCTAAGGCAGGAGGATCTCTTACGCCTAAGAGTTTGAGCTATAAGCTATGATAATGCCACAGCAGTCTACCCAGGGTGACAGAAAAAGACTCTGTTTCAAAAGAAAAAAACCAGGCTCGGCGCTGTAGCTCAGCAGCTAGGGCACCAGCCACATACACTGGAGCTGGCGGGTTCGAACCCAGCCCAGGCCTGCCAAACAACAATGACAACTACAACCAAAAAATAGCCGAGTACTGTGGTGGGTGTCTGTAGACTCCGCTACTTGGGAGGCTGAGGCAAGTGAATCTCTTAACCCTAAGAGTTTGAGGTTGCTGTGAGCTGTGATGCATCTACCAAGGGCATCATAGTGAGACTTTGTCTCAAAAAAAAAAAATAAAACAGACTCAAAAGAGATACAAGCAACATTATACTTTTAGCAGCATCAATATCAAACATATTAAGCATAAGAAAAAGTAAGTTCTGAGTCCAAAAAGTTCCCCCTTCTTAAGTCTTACAAATACTTCTCCTTTTCTGGCATCCATTGGTTATGCAATATGCACTGATGGGGGGAAGGATTTTAATTTGACAAAATTAAAATTTTAATTTTAATTTGATTTTGAGATATAAAAATATTTTTTTAAATATTAAAAGAGAATTGACACTCACCATCTGCTTCACGTAAGAGGGATCACTGTAGTCTGCCATTCCATCCTCAGGATTGATGTTTAACTTGTCTCGAAGAGGAGTCCTACCTGGAGTGGAGTTAACAACTGGTTTAGGAGTTGTTCCACTCCGGGGTGTCAGTCCTTCAGCTCCATTAGATGGAGTCCTAAGAAAACAGAAATCCCAATTAATAAAAGTGCCACTTATATTTGGATTATTTTCAAATGTTTTTCACATACATTATTTTACAGGGAATACAGAAAATAAGAAAGAAATAAAGATTCCAGAAATTCTGTCTAGGTGGTTTTACATTAAATTTCCAGGTAAAAATAAAGGTTCAGTCTAACTACCATAATATTTACATATAGTATTTTTATTTTATTGACTTCCCATAATCATTACATTTAACACAGGATGGCTATAAAGTTTTTATGCAATTTTAAATGGCACACGAACTTTATGGCCACCCTGTATTTTCTCACATTTCTAAACTAGGTCCACCAAATATTATTCAACATTTTCTTAATAGATAAGGGTGACTAAGAACATGCAGCATGCAGGGAAGTGGGCTGCCACATTCAATGACCCTCCATGACTTTTGGGTTCAGCATCTTCATCTTATCATTTGTCTCCTACCTCTCTATCAAGCTGTTGGCTATCACATCATTACATCACTGACACTGCCATTATCATCACTGTGCACAGTTTAAGTAGTTTCTCCCTTTACATTTTGATTGGAAACCAAAACATCAACTTTTAGAATCACATCTAAACATGAACAAGTTCTCCTAGAATAAAATCTATAGACTCTGCAGCAGCCTATATTTTGTTATTCAGAGCTTTTTAGGGGGTAGAGGTTTGGGGAGAGTTGCTTACTTCCTGTATCTTTGGTGTCTTCTAGAATGTTGGTGCTACCAGCCAGACAGCTATTCCCAATAGGTGAGGTGTTATCATACAGGACATGATCCCTGCCCCCAAGAAGCTTACAATCTAGTTGAGAGACAAGACATACAACTGTCCCTCAGTATCCATGAGGGACTGGTTCTAGGACCCACCCCACACACCAAAATCTGTGGATGCTCAAGTTCCTTATATGAAATAGTATAATATTTTCATTTTCCTATGTATTTATATCATCTCGATTACTTACAGTACCAAATACAATGTAAATGCTATGTAAAGAACTATTTTACTATATTTTTATTTGTATTATTGTTGTACTGGTTTTTTTTTGTTTTTTGTTTTTTGTTTTGAGACAGAGTCTCACTATGTCGCCCCCGGTAGAGTGCTATGGTGTTATAGCTCACAGCAACCTCAAACTCTTGGGCTCAAGCAATTCTCTTGCCTCTGCCTCCTGAGTAGCTGGTATTAAAGGTGCCCACCACAATGCCCGGCTGTTTTTTGTTGTTGTTGTTGTTTTTTTAAAGAGATGGGGGTCTCACTCTAGCTCAGGCTGGTCTCAAATTCATGAGCTCAGGCAATCTGCCTGCCTCCCAAAGTGCTGCAATTACAGGCATGAGCCACCGCGCCCAGCTACAATGTTATTTTTTATTTTTTGAGTATTTGTGAACTACAGTTGGTTGAATCCACAAATGCAAAACCAGAAGATACAGAACACAGGAAAAGAGAGCTCAGGCTCTCTTACAAGCTTCATAAGAAATGCTAAATATTATATAAAGACTGGCTGCCAATGGCTCTTGATTCTGCTATAAAGTATAGTTGTAAAAGCTTTAAAAGCTTTCTATGCTAAACTAGGTAAGAGGATTCATCCTAACACTCACAGCAAAACCCAAATATTTCCAACCCTTAATGATTCAAATTCCATTTTAATATGACTTACTTCTATAACATTCATATTTTAAATATTCTTCTTAAAGGACAATAACTTAAAATTAATAAATAAATACTGAATTCTCATTAATGATATCATTGTGGAAGCATTTAGGGATAAAATGGACTGACAGAGGCCACTTACTCTGAAATACATTAAAAAATAAAATGGATTATGGGGGCAAGACATGATTGCAAGAGGGACTTTACCTAACAACTGCAATCAGTGTAACCTGGCTTATTGTACCCTCAATGAATCCCCAATAAAAAAAAAATGGATTAATAGATATTAGATATTAATAGATATTAATAATCTATTAATAGATGGTTATATAAAGCAAATCTAGCAAAACAATTACAATCATAAAAATTAGATGGTAGGTATATGGATGCTCACTTTAGCATTTGTCAACTTAAATGACTGAGACTAGCTCTCCAAAAACAAAGACTTTATTTGGGAATAGCAAAGGACTGCAATTCAGGATATATGTGCTATGGCAGACCATAGATGCATATATGGGAGCTGGGCTAAGGGGAAGCTTTTAAAGACAAACGGAAAAAATCCATATAAGCTGTTTTGAAATGAAGACCATTGGTTTCAGAGGCTTATCACAGGAAGTGGCGTTTGTCAAGTATCCCTTATCTCAAATGTTGTAACAAGAGTTTCATATTTTGGATTTTGGAATATGTACAATATGTACATTATACTTACTGATTGAGTATCCCAAATCCCAAATTCAGAAATCATGTTGGTGCTCAAAAAGTTTTGGATTCTGGATTGTATAAAAAGAATTATAATTTTTATAAAATTCACCTAGAGATCATTAAAAATGGATCTGGATCTATTCCTTAAAATCAAATACAAAGTATTCAGAAATAATGATGATAGCATCTGAAACTTTGGGAAAAAGAAAGGAAGCTCCAAAGTGTTTAATCATTTCCTGGATTTATGTTATTTATTACTATGAGCAAGGAGAAATCCAAAAGACAAGTTGAGCAAACATGCTGTCCAAATTCCTGGATCCAGTTTTTCTAAAATACAAATATGTTTATTTATAATACCTGAATGGGGTAGACAGAACTGTGTTTGGAGTCTGCACAACCTGCCGCTGCGGAGTCACACCTGAGAAGTCACTCTCATGCAATGGAGTATTAAGTCCACCTTTTAATGGGGTGTCCACATTGGTCAAGGCCATGAGGTTCTGGGCCTCCTGATTAACGAGAAGGCAAAGAAGCACATTTAACAGTACAAACAGGGTAGCACAATCCTCTCTTCTGGGCCTACCACACAAATCTTAAGGCAGGCAAAATTCTTAAACATTTTCTCAATGAAAACCAAGAGACAAAATGAATACTGGACCATAGAAGATTTCAATACTTCCATTCCTTCTGTCAACCTAACACATCATGTCAGAGGTTTGGAATGATGTTTCATGTCAAAGAATGCATTTGTGGCCTCACATGTGATAATGCCATTACTCTAAAGTTTCTCCTATTTCCTGTGCCAACCCTCTTTATAATTCAAACATTCATGAGCATCTCTGAGTCTGTTTCTTCTACTGGGAAATTTAAAATGTTCCCAAGTGACAGATCTACTTCAATAGGAAACAACTCCTGGGTGTCAGGTTCATTTCAGAAGTCTTGCCTGATCTCTTTAGACAGGATTGACTATGTTCTCTTTAGAACTGTGCCTCTGTCCTCATTACTGTCTTCAACCCTCTAAGTCTTTTAATCCCCAACTCAGGGTCTGTGGCAGATTTTATTGTCTCAAGATGGTCATTAATGTATCTCTCATGTCACACATATTTCTTAAAATGCAACCTTGATACTCCTTCTGTCAAGGAGAGGGTCCTATGTCCCCTCCCCTTGATCCAGCTGGGTTTTTGATTCACTTGAAACAAAAAGAAGGCAGCAAAAGTGACAGTGCTTGACTTCCAAGCCTAGTTTTAAAAAAAGAGCTGCTTTCCACCACACTCACAATATTCACAATAAAGCCCTGAAATATCGTGTGAGAAGTTCAACTATTCTGAGGCCACCATGTCAGGAGAAAGCCCAAGTCACATGGGGAGGCCACAAGCAGATTTATTCTACATTCCCAGCTGAGTATCACCCAGCCAACAGCAGTTATCAACCACTAGACATGGAAAGATGACACCTCCAGGTTGATTCAGCCTGACCTGTCAAGTCATCCCCAACTGTGGAGTCTTCCTGCTGCGTCCCCAGCTATGGAGCACAGATGAGCCACTCCTTCTGTGCCCTGTCTGAATTCCTGATCCACAGAAATCAAGAGCACAGTAAAATGTGTTAAAACACTGTTTTGAGGCAAATGAAAATAACCAGAGCAAGACATATTCTGTTATTCTATCTTTACTCATGAGAAAAAAATCTTAAATTCCTTGTGTTCCTTTTGCTATTCTAAATATAAAGTACAAAGTATTTCCTGGAAAGAAATGTATATGGGCTTAGAACTTCTGAATAAGAAAGAAAAATAAGGATCAAATGATAAAGGAATATGACAAATCACATCTGCCAATATTACACACAGGCAAAGGTATACAATACAGTATACTTAAAGACACCCGGACATGATCTGGCCAAGGAGAGGGGGAGTTCGGCCCACCAGAATGCATCTGATAGCTGCCTCTGACATGGTGGATTATTCTCTTGTCAACTTGGTTACAATGGAATGTTTCCCAGAATCCCCTTTTGGCATGGTGCTGGGTTAGAGTTCATCAAAAGTGAAAGAGAGATAGAGGCAGAAATAGAGGTGACAAGAGGTCAGGCAGCAGCACTATGTTCTGAAGGCCGTCATTTGTTGAGGTGACAAGAGACTCCTAGATGTGCTGGCAAGTTTGAGTATGTACTTCCTCAGCTTTGCATCCAGTTCTCTTTTACGGCAGGCCGTAGAGACCAACACAACTCCACATCCAGCTTCAAATTCACAGAAACAGTAGCCACTGTGAGCCAACAACCATCATGACCTCTACACCAACCCCCTTTGTACCTGGTTTCCAGATTTCCCTCTAAACTCTGACTAACCCACAGGAGCACTAGTGACCTTTCCTAATCCTTGAACTTACCTTTTCAGACCTTTACTTCTCTAACTTCCCTCACAACTATGTACTAACTTATACAACAAATTCCTTATATTATGATATTCGTAGTGGTTCTAATCCTCTAAGTGAACTTTGATGCACCCTAAGACTAATCAGAGACCAAGAAACAAGAACTGACTCCCAATACCCCTAGCTACACAAAACAGCAGCCAGAGTTATCACCTGCACCAATATCCAATCAATAAAACAGCTATCCAACCAATAAAAGCAAGCTATCACCTGTACCAATATCCAACCAATAAAAGCAAGCAAAAAGAAAAATTTATCAAACTTTTGCATAAAAATAACTTAAAATATTAAGAAAATACGTATATATAGTAGTTAACCAGATTAAATTTTCAACTTCTGTCAGTTCATCTTAGAGGTTTCAAAGGGCTTCAACCAGCCATGATCATTTTCTAATACAATACTGAGGCAAAGGCTTCTATTTTTTCACCAAAAACCCATTCTCTTCTTCCACAGTAAAAGAAGCTTCAATTCTTAAGCCTACATCTGGCAGTCTAGAACATAAACTATTTGTCCCAGAAGTTAGGTGCGTCTGTGTGTCTAAGTTCTGACTAGTGGAATAGAAGCAGAAATGACAGGTGCAAGAGACATGTTCTTTCTGTGTGTGTGTGGCACAGTCTCACTCTTGTTACCTTGGGTAGAGGGCAGGAGTATCATTATAGCTCACAGTAACCTCAGTCTCTTGGGCTCAAGTGATCCTCTTGCCTCAACCTCCCTAATAGCTGGGACTACAGGTACCCACCACAACTCCCAGATATTTTTAGAGATGGGCTCTCACTCTTGCTCAGGTTGGTCTCAAACTCCTGAGCTCAAGTGATCCACCTGCCTCAACCTCCCAAGTAGCTGGGACTACAGGTGTCTGCCACAACACCGAGCTAGTTTTCTATTTTTAGTAGAGATGGGGGTCTCATTCTTTCTTAATCTGAGTTCGAACTTGTGAACTCAAGCAATGCACTTACCTCAACTGCCCAGAGTGCTAGAATTATAGCCACCATGCCCAGCTGAGAGACATGTTCTTAAGAAGTAAGAGTGTGTCCTTCTTCCTCCTTTCTGCCCTCCAAACACAACCATAATGGCTGGCCCAGCAGCCACTGAACCTACCACAAGGAAACCCAAAAACCAGGCTGGACGTGGTGGCTCACATCTAAAATCCTAGCACTCTGGGAGGCCAACGCAGGAAGATTACTTGAGCTCAAGACTTCCAAAACAGCAAGAGCAAGACTAAAAATAGAAAAATTAGCCAAGCATTGTGGCAGGCGCCTTTAATTCCCAGCTGAGGCAGGAGTATCTCTTGAACACAGGAGTCTGAGGTTGCTGTGAGATAGGCTGATCCCATGGTACTCTAGCCTGGGACAACACGGTGAGACTCTGTTTCAAAAAATAAAAAAAGTAAAAAAAGAAGACAACATCTAAAGCCTGACTTGATTAGAAAAGACTGACATGGCCAAAGAGTTGAATTATTGCTAAATAATCAAAAATATTAGCAACTTAATAAAAGAAGTATTAATTCCCAAGAAAAAATACTTCACAGCAAAGTACACTATTATGCCATATGTTAGATATACAAATAGTACCTATTTTTATAATTTTTATTAATTATACAGTACTTCATGGCTCAGCAATGAACAAGATTTAGAGTCATGTATATAAACCTAACCAAAATTATGACATTACTATAATAGAAGATGAGGGGAAATAGAAAAAGTGCACGATAGAGACAAAGGGTGTGAGGGAGCCAAACGTGGAAAAACAAGTAACGCCTAAAACTGAAAACAAGCAACAAGTACAAGCACCTCTGCAATAAGACAGTAAGTTATAAACTGGTGCCTCTAAGGAGCAGGCAATTAGGGGCACTAGTGTTTTCTCAGGAAGCCTTACACAACCACTTAACTCTTTAAATCAAGGCTTTACGTTTATAATCTTGACTATTAACAAAAGAGGAAATCAGATGTAAGTGTACTAAATGACTCAACAGTGTTTGTACATTTGAGTATTCTCTGGCATGGAGACTTCCTGGGAACACACTGAGCTGTGTGTATGCCATGTGGTGAGAGAAGGCAGGCGGCAGTACTGACACACAATACCAAGTCAAGTATGGAAAAGCAAGGAAGTTCTAAAAATTACTAACTATACACATCTGATTTCTTTCTAGGATTGCTAGGCAACCTGAAATTTTGAAATGCATGCCTTACTAACAGATACAAATGATTAATACAGATAGAAGAGCTGGCTTCAAAAAAGCTCTGAATTAAAAAGTGTAGAAATAAAACCACCTAATTAAAGAATCTACTACAGAAATGCTCTAGGATTAATGCATTCAGGATACAGTTTCAAATCATTTACCCTAGAAAAAACACAATCAAACCTCTTACTGTTCTCCTTTGTGATACTCTTTAAGGACAATAAACAAAGTGAAAGGTCAACTCGACTATGACATTTACCTGCAGAATTCTGTCCTGGGAAGCTGGTGTTCGTGGTGTTCTAAGAGCAACGCTATTGTTGGTGACATTGTACTCAGATAAGAGAGTACTAGAAGCAGAGTTTGTTATACCGGATTCCTCAGCAGTTTGACGTGCAATTTCACTTGCTTGGCCTACTTTTACAACCTCCTGGAGTTCTGCATCAGAAATCTGAAAGGTCACAATTATCACAGTAAGCAACAGTTTAATGAGAACTAACATAACTTCATATTTTCATATTTCAGAAAGATGAAACTGTGTGATGAGTACCAGGGGTTCACTGCTCCTCTCCTTACTTTTTGTAGCTTTGAAAATTTCCACAATAAAGTTTTTAAAAGCCCATCATACATAATGGGAGTTGAAAAAAGTCACATATGATGTAAACTCAAGCTGCACAGGTTGTTTCTCTGACCTGAAATTCTTTCAATCCAACATATTAATGTACTAACATAAAGTATCAGCGCTTGTAAAAAACTATTGATGTGGAGGAAAAAAAGGCCACAAACCAACTAAAATACCACACAGGAGTCCAGTGAGCTGCAAGATCCCTACGAAAATCTAAAGGTATCTTAGTAATTTTACCAAAGTAAATAATCCTTAGGAGTACTAAGAAAAAAACACTACACGCAAAATTTCAATTTAAGAAATACGACTAGTAAGAATAGTAGCATGACAAAAAGTGTTTATGTTTATGCCCAAGAATCTGTGTTGATGTAGCCAATGTACTCATTTGAGAAAAGAAAGTCTTCTGATCTCCTAAGTCCTTTCTTCTGCTTCATTCAACTCATCCAATTTTACAGAGCTATACTACTCAAAACAAAAGCTTATTCAAAGTTTCTCTGTCTCTGACCAACTATAATTAAGTCAAAGGAATTAATTCATAATAGGATGAATGAGAGAATGTACTTATCTCTCTTCTCCACAAGTCCCACATTGATTTTCATAGCTATTTTCTCAAGAAGTATGACACTAACAAAACATTCCCTGAAAGATGGCAGCTTAAAGCCCACAAAACCAAACCACATCTCTGGCCTGGTCAGAATCAAAAAAAGAGGTCTGAAGCCTAATCTGCTAAAGAATTTTAAGAGTTGACAATTATTTACTAACCCATCATACAAATTGTTTAAGACCTAATGAAATAATTGATACAGAAAATCTGTTTATTTATCATACTATATTATAGTGACTTATTTTTATGTGTGATTCACACATTAGACTATGAATCTTTTTTGAGATAGGGTCTTGTTCTATTGCCAGTAAAGTACAGTAGCGTTGTCATAGCTCATTGAAGCCTCCAACTTCTGGGCGCAAGAGATCCTCCTGCCTCAGCCTCTCAAGGAGCTGGAACTGCAGGTATGCACTATCACACCCAACTCATTTTTAAAATTTTTTTTAGAGACAGAGGTTTTGCTATTGTCCAGGCTAGTCTTAAACTCCTGGGCTCAAGTGGTCCTCCTACCTCAGCCTCCCAAAGTGCTAGGAGTATAGGCGTGAGCCACCACCCTCAGCCTAGACTATGAATTTCTTAGGGCACCCAGCAGAAAGCTAGTACACAAGCCCTCAAACATTTGCTAAATGCTATAAGCATATAAATCCACACAATGAAAAAACTACTTTTATTAGATTACCTGAGGGGCAGGAAGTACTAGTTTGCTTCTCTTTTTAGTAAATTCAGAAACACCACTAGTCTGAAGAATAGCTGATGGTAAATCAGATTCTTTTTTCCTTTTCAAATGCTGTTTGTCTTTTTTTCTATCTCTTCCTTCTTTTTCACTATCATGGATCAAGATAGAGAAGAAGACATTTTTCAGTTACATATAGGCAATAACACTAAAAGTTACATGAATACTCATACTCTTTGAATAAATAATTCCAATAAGAAAATATTTTTTTAAAAAAGACAAAAATAATTTACATTAAGTTGTTACCTATACTCATACTTACTATATTCAAGACAAATACAAATAATAGCAGTAGAATTAACAAAATAGGGAATGCTAAGTAACTGAAGTACCAAATATTAAAACGTTAAGTATCAAGATCATGATAAGCAAAACATCTAATGTCAAAAGAAAATTACTACATTATAATTTATTCAATAAAAATTTGAGGGCACATAGGAAAAGGATGAAGATGAATACGCAAAAAAGGAAACAAGTATATGGAGGTAACATTAAAACATATTGTGAATTTTTTAATTTCTCCTTAAAATTTTTATTAAATTATGATAATTTTTTAAATTCACAATTTTTTAAAAGGCTGTTTTAGTACTGATGAAGGCTCAAGGTGGTCATTCAGAGTTCCAGAATACCTCCTCCTCTTCTCTGGGTATTCCTTTCCCCCATCTAGTCTGCTATATCTCAATGATTGGTTTTCCTCTTCAATCCCTTTATTTACAAGGTCCTAATTTGAGAAACACAGTGGAGTATACCCAAGAAAATCCTATTTTACAGTGGTTGGTATTTATTGTTTGTAACAATTCATATCCACAGAAATGAAAAGTCAACGGAGAATAGGAAACTAAAACATCCTTGACAACCATAAAATGTCCTCCCTCTAATATTCAAATAAAAGATTTAAAAATACTCTAAAAACTCTGGAAATAAGCAAAATCCTCTACAATCTAAAATAAAAACATTTTAAAAATATATCTGCCTACCCTCATCAAGTGAAAAGATTTACAAACTCATAAGTAAGGTTTTTACTTTTAATTTCATTTTTATAAAAACAAGGTAAACATTTTCACTACAAAAGACAAACAAAACCAGACTAGATTTTTGACAAGTTCCTAAACTATCAGTAAAACTAACCTGTTCACAAATGTACATAAATGTTAAGATGTGATTCTGTGAGTAAATAGTCCAAGACCAAACACTATAATTCAAGAGCTGCAAACAGCATTCTGTGCTAAAAACCTGACAGCCAAAGTCTGGTTTTCTCAGAAAGATGAACCCATTAAATAAAGGTTTAAAAATATAGGCTATGTTGTGCTAAACAATAAAAATCTGGCTCTGACAAGGATAAGACTTGGCCCTTCATGTAACTCTTACTATACCATTCTGTTTCCAAAATCAGAAAGGCAACTTACGATCTTAGCTCCCCATCAAGATCCTGTTGTCTTAATTTCCTAAAATCTGCATCAAGAGCCTGGTAGTTTTCTTCAGAAGTATCATAAAAACCAAGAGCAGGCTTTTTTTCAAACGGGATTTCAGCATTATAATCAACTCCTCTCTTCCTTTTTCTTTTCTTCTGAATTTCTATGCCAGCTGCTCGAAGTTCTCTTCTTTTTTGGAGAGCAGCAAGACGCCTGAAGAAAAAGAATGCAAAATTACTTTGAAAATCATCTTCCAGGCCAGGGGCAGTGGCATCCTTATAATCCCAGCACTGGCACTCTGGGAGGCCAAGGTAGGAGGATTCCTTGAGTTCAGGAGTTCAAGACCAGCCTGAGCAAGAGAAAGACTCCATCTCTAATAAAAACAGAAAAAAGTAGCCAGCCGTTGTGGCAGGCACCTGTAGTCCCTGCTACTGGGAGACTTAGCCAGGAGGATGGCTTGAGGTTGCTGTGAGGTAGGTTGATACCATGGCACTCTAGACTGGGCAATAGACTGAGACTCTTATCTCAAAAAAAGAAAAGGGAAGGTGAAGGAAAGGAAAGGAAAGGAGAAAATCATCTACCATAAGGCAGAGATGGATCATCCAATAGAGTTAAGAAAATTATGTGGGCTGAGTGTGGTGATTCAATACCGGCACTATGGGAGGCCAAGGCACTTGAGGCCAGGAGTTAGAGACCAACCTGGGCAACAGGGCAAGACCCCATCTCTGCAAAAAATTACCAAAATTAGCCAGACGTGGTGGCACATGCCTGTAGTCCCAGCTACGGAAGAGGCTGAGGCAGGAGGATCCCTTAAGCCCAGGAGTTAGTGGCTGCAGAGAGCTATGATCATGCCACTACATGCCAACCTGTGTTGAGAGAACGACACTATCTCAAGAAAAGAAAAAACCAGGCTCAGCACCTGTGGCTCAAGCAGCTAAGGCACCAGCCACATACACCTGAGCTGGCGGGTTTGAATCCAGCCCAGGCCGCCAAACAACAAAGATGGCTGCAACCAAAAACAGCTGGGCATTGGGCGCCTGTGGCTCAAAGAAGTAGGGCGCTGGCCCCATATGCCGGAGGTGGTGGGTTCGAACCCAGCCCCAGCCAAAAACTACAAAAAAAAAAAAAAAATAAATAACTGGGCATTGTGGTGGGTACCTGTAGTCCCAGCTACTTGGGAGGCTGAGGCAGGAAAACCGCTTGAGCCCAGGAGTTGGAAGTTGCTGTGAGCTATGATGCCACTGCACTCTACTCAGGGTGACAGCTTGAAGCTCTGTCTCAAAAAAACAAAAACAAAAACCACCTGGCTTTTTAGGGAAAAAAATATTTATTTAAATCCTCACATCATATCATCTACCAATATAAATTCTAGTTTTGATTTACAGGTACATGCATATGTACATAAAAAAACAAAATGAAAAACCAGAAGTAACTAAAACATGTATCCTATCTCTGGATGAGAATGTACTTACTAAATATAAATTAACTAAATGGGAAAACTACCATTAAGTTTTCTGTTTTAATGACAAGGGTAAAAAAGTAGACAGTCTCTCACAATAGTAATAAAAAAGTAAACTGATACAGCTTTCCCAAAAAAGAATTAGGAAATATACATTAAAAGCCTAAAGATTTTCTTTTTTTTTTTTTTTTGAGGCAGAGACTTAGTATGTCACTCTCAGTAGAGTGCAATGGCGTCACAGCTCATAGCAACCTCAAACTCCTGGGCTAAAGCGATTCTCCTGCCTCACTCAGCCTCCCAAGTAGCTGGGACAACAGGCGCTCGCCAAAATGCCCAGCCATTTTTTTTAGATGCAGTTGTCATTGTTTAACAGGTCCAGGCCAGGTTCTGTTTAGCAGAACCCGCCAGCTCCAGTGCATGTGGCTGGTGCCCTACTGGTGCCCACTGAGCTATGGGCGCCGAGCCAAGATTTTCACATTTTTTGAGCCAGCAATTTCACTGCTCAGCCTTTAGCCTAAGGAAATAAATCAGACCATAAGCAAGTACCTAACTACAAGACTTTTCACCAAGTACTATTTGTAACATCATGGATAACTACACACAATCCAAACATCTATCAATAAGAAATCAAATGAATTTATAACAGAGCTGTAAGATATTTGATATCCACCAATATAATCTTTAAAAAGGCTATAAATCTGCTCTCTTTACTCCAGCCCTTGAGGTCTGGGGAAGCCTCCAAAAGTTTACCAGATGGTGAAGCCAGTTTGAGAAGTTTCTATGGACATATCATAGCCATGGAACTAGTCCCAACTGGTTCAACTTTGTCAATAGCAAAATGATGAGTTGTTTTTCAGTTGGAAGTGGACCCTTAGGTTCCAAGTCACAAATATGCACAGGAGAAAAGGTATACGTATTTATTATGTGCATGGGAGTGTCACAGAAAACACTTCTGTCACAGTTCTGTCACCACTGAGCACCATGACATGCACCTATAGTTGCAGCTACTCAGGAGACTGAAGTGAGAATATCATTTGAGCCTACGAGTGTGAGTCCAGCATGGGCAACACAGCAAGAACCCATCTCTTAAAGAAAAAAGAAGGAGAAATATGAAGGGACAATCTGTCAATTTTGCCTTTGACACTAGAAAAAGAAGGGTCATTGGAGCTGGATCTTGAGCAGAAAGTAGAACACAAACTCCAAGCTTTAGAAGTATAGATAAAGAACTGGACATCACTGAGGATAATCTGACACGAAAAACTGAACATCCTAGTAAGACTCTGGCAATCCAAGCAGCCTGAGATGAGATGGGGACAGCAGTTCTGGCTCTCAAGTTCATTCCAATGGAATTGAATGTTTTATACAGCTATGTCATTCAAGTATTTAACTGCTTGCACACTTATGTGCTTGAAAAGCTGCCAAACCTGGTGAGAGGTCTTCCCACCTTAGCCTTCGTCCTTAGACAAAAAGTCAAGAACAAGCACATTACAGTTGTGTGGGCGTCTGTCCTGGGGGAGCGTGGGCTGCAAGAAGGTGGTATCTCAGCACTCTGTACCTTCTTCACTGCACATGGGAACAAGGCAGAGCATTCTGCTGCTAAAAGTATACAGATGTACATCAGGGACATTGCGTTCCTGATGACTGACATGGTGAGGAACCCAACTTCACAGCATGGCTTGCTGAGGCTGTTTAGATCACCAAAAAGGGGAAAGCAGTGATAACCCCTGAAAAGCAAAAGTTATCCCTGAAAGGGCTGATACCTGTCACCCTACAAACTACCCAGGGATTTCGACTTCTAGTCATTTATCTTGCAAATGGCAAAAAGTATGCATAATTTATTATAAGCTTATTTTTATAGCAAAATGTAAGGTGATGTTAAAGAAATTATGGCAAATTGATATAATAGATCATTTCTGTATCACCATGTAAAAAATGAAGAAGCTCTTTGTGTCATGATATGAAGTTATCACCAAGATGTATTGTTGCTTTAATAATTATTTCCAAAATGTATTCATAAGTGGAAAGGGGGGCAAAAAACAAATATGTATATGGTGCATATTAGTTTATATATCCATAAACAACTTCTTCAGAGATACATAAGAAAGTCACATTAGTCATCTAGGAAAGAAAACTAAGAGGCCACAGGTCAAATGTTAAGAGTAAGTCTTTTCACTGTTAGTCCATTTTGCACATTTTGAATTTTGAACCATGTGAATGTATTACCTAGTATAAAACAAATAAGCAATAAAAAACACCTAAAAAAAAAACAGAAAAAGAAAAAAAGACAACTTCTTGCTTTAGCTTTTTCTTATGGCACCTTTGCCTATGGAGAACAAATCTTACTTTGTAAACCTATATCTTACTCTTGCTTTGTAAACCTATCTTTCTTTTCCTCAATAAACTTTTTTTTTTTTTTCAAAAAAGAAAAAAAAAGCTATAAATCTACTTTAACTGACATGGAAAGAGGTGAAAACATACTGCTATATAAAAAATGTTATACAGTTTATATGTTACAGAGCAACATGTAAAAATTTTATACGTTATCTGCCAGGGAATGTATGCCTGGAGAGATGTGAAGGAATAATGATAATCACTGATGGGGGAATTCCATTTAATTTTTACTTTTTCTTTGTATTGTTCCATGATGGTTTTTTGTGTTTTTTTTTAAAGACAAGGTCTTGCTCTGTTGCCCAAGCTGGAGTGCAGTAGCATCATCAAAACTCGCTGCAGCCTCCAACTTCTGGGTTCAAGCAATCGTCCTGCCTCATTCTCTCAAGTAGCTCGAACTACAGGCATGTGCTACAATGCCTAGTTAATTTTGCATTTCTTGTAGAGACAGGGGTCTCACTCTTGCTCAATCTGGTTATTTTTACTTTTTTCTTTGTATTTTCCCATGATGCTATAATTTTAACGATTTATTAATAAGAAAAGTTATAAGTGACTTCTAACATGACAGCAGAAGGAACTCCGTAAGCCCCTTTCCCAGAGAAACTGACAGAAATTCTATATAGTTAAAAAAAAAATTAAAGTCCCTAGAAAGGATCCAAAAGGGATTCTTAATATAAACATTAATTCAAGAAAGTCTACTTAAATTCAATCAGAAATGCAAGAGTATAGTATAGTAGAACCTCCACAGTTGCCTGTCTCCCTACATTGACCACCTCCTTAAGATGACCTAATTTTCATAAACATGCACCACACGTACGTATGTATTAGTATAGCAAGTTTAGTTTCTTATGTTGACCACCTCTGTATGTTGACCAGTTTGTTACAGTCCCTTGGGTAGTCAAATTACACAGGCTCTACTGTATTTGAATCAAGACTCACTCCCTGCCTTCCCTCCTCAGGGAGAAGGAGACTCCACTCCACACAAGTGCAGCCAAGAACATAGGGCTCCTTCTCCTCACCTAGTCCCAGTCACAGGGCTTTCATTCCAGGAGGGGCAGGACATCAGCATTTCTCACTCTGCTACCTGGAAAGGCTAAGTTCCATCAAGAATGACCGAGCAGTACGGCTCCTTCTCCCAGTCAAACAGAGATCTTACCTCAGGCTCAGGACTACAGAGAATACTGAAGCCCTAAGAACCCTTGCCCCAGCTTGTGGATGAGGGCTCCACACTGGGAAAGGAAAGACAAGGAGACCTGGTGCTGCTGCCTGCCAGTCACTCCCCACCAAGCACTCAGCTCAGCTCATAAAGCAGGGTGGTCATTCAGAAACAAGCACTGTCAGAGCACTGGGGAGGAAGCAGGGCTTAGAACACAGAGCTCTAAATCACTCCCCAAAGGAACTGGCTTCATTTGCAATAGAGGCTAGAGAAGTTCAAACTGAAGGGCAGTCTCAAAAACAGTGAAAATTGTGGTAAAAGGCAACTGGGAAGAAATGAACAGATTAATTGAAGATACAAGCAAAACTGTGGGCTTATTAGTTTAGCAGAAAGAAACCAGGGAAGAGAGTAGAGAGAAACCTTCCTGGGGTCAACAAATCTCAAAACTAATCTTTGGAACCATCCCTTCAAAGGAGCCCAGATTTAATTGATCAGTTTGTAGAGCAATTTATGCACCAAAGCACTGTTGAAAACAATACAGCAAATAGCCAGCAATTAGTGGAGCTTAACATTTGAATGTAGTCAGGGAAAGAGATGTCAAAGAGCCCTGCCCAAACCATGCCATCCCAGGGCGACTGTGGGCATACCCAAGACTGTGCCTCCTTGAGCAACAATATCAGAGACTTCACATTTTGGTGGCAGAGAAGGGGAGAAGAGACTTCACTAAAATAATCAAACAAATAGCAAACAACAATAGGATGGGACAACCAGAATTGCTCTAATATATCTAAAATGTCCAGTTTCTAACAAAAAATTCTAAGACATGCAAAAAAACCAGGAAAGAATAAATGATCCACACACTAAGAAAAAAAGGAGCTAACAGAAACTGCCTGTACAAAGCAACCAGATGTCAGATTCAACAAAGACTTCAAAGTAGCCACTATATGTTCTAAGAACAAAAGAAAACCATAATTAAAGAAAGAAGGTATGATGACAATGCTGCATCAAATAGATAGTATCAGTAAAGAGACAGAAATGATAAAAAGAACCAAATGGAAATTTTGGAGTTGAAAAGTACAAAGCTGAAATGAAAACTTCACTAGAGGGAACCAGTAGGTTTTAAGTGGCAGAAGAAAGAGTCAGCAATAGAACAATATCAACTACTGCAATTTAAAGAACACATGAAGAAATATAAACAGAACCCCTGGTAAATTTGAGGCACCTTTAAATGCACCAACATACGCATAGTAGGAGAGCCAAAAAGAGAGAAGTAAAAGGAGAATAACATACATGAATACATAATGGCTGGAAATCACACATTTATTGAAAAACACTAACCTATACAATCCAAGAAGCTCAACAAACTCCAATTAAGATTTAAAAAATCCACCAACAAGCACATCAAACTAAAAATGTTCAAAGTCAAAGACAAGAAAAAATCTTCAATGAGATAAAAATAATGCAACAATTATAAGGGAACCCCAATAAGAATAACTGCTGACTTCTCATTAAAACAGTATATACAGGGCGGCGCCTGTGGCTCAAGGAGTAGGGCACCGGTCCCATATGCCGGAGGTGGTGGGTTCAAACCCAGCCCTGGCCAAAAACTGCAAAAGAAAAAATAATAATAATAATAAAATAAAAAAAATAATAATAATAAACAGTATATACAGTATGATCCAATTCTGTATAAATGTTAAGAGTGGGTTTATACACATAAATGCACATCTATATTGAAAGAGAGAAGATTTGGAAAGATATATTTCAAAATGTTAAATTTCATTCTTTAAATAATATAAATAAAGACTTCAAATCACATTAGAAAACCTTTACAAAACAATGCTAAGTGTATACAACCAAGCCACATGCCATTATATCAATCACATCCCCAAAGGAATACTGAAGGGAAAAGTAATCCATTAAAAAATGCTTTAGGCTTGGTGCCTGTAGATCAAGCGGCTAAGGCACCAGCTATATACACTAGAGCTGACAGGTTCGAATCCAGCCCAGGCCTGACAAACAACAATGACAACTACAACCAAAAAAAAAAAAAAATTGCTGGGCGTTGTGACGGGCTCCTGTAGTTCCAGCTACTTGAAGGCTGAGGTAAGAGAATCGCTTAAGCCTAGCAGTTGGAGGTTGCTGTGAGTTGTGATGCCACAGCACTCTACCCAGGGCGACAGATTGAGGCTCTGTCTCAAAAAAAAAAAAAAAAATGCTTTAGGTTATAAAATAGATCTGCAATTTAACATTTAAAGTAAATAGCCCTATACTGTGCTTCACATACAGGCCAATCCAGTCTGTTACAAGAGATATGTATAAGATAATTTATAAAAATTTGTAGATTCTATAAAAAAATCTACAGGAAATTATAGGGCACTTTAGTATCTATAATAATTTATTTAAAACAATAATAGCCACACTTGGGAGATTTTTCACATATGCATTTGCTATACACCTGGCCCAATCCACATGGCTCTAAAAATTTGGTGTCCACACAACTATGGATAAAAATGGAAAAGGTGTATTTTTTTCAACCTTACATTAAACAGTAAACAGAATAGAAAAGTGGCTAAAATCCTCTTGGTTTCTATTTATTATCCCAGGCTGATCATACTCCCACATAAGTAATTATTCTAGCTAGTGGTGGGCCAGCTATGTCAAGAAGCATACTCAAGCATGAAAGATTCTTCCATCCCAGGATCTGGCACTTTAAAACCATTCCTGGGGAAACCATTAACACAATGCTAGTCATCGGGTCACAAAGCATCTCCAACCCAGCCTGGGGACCACAAAAGCATTGTGTAAGGCTAGGAAGATTATTCCAATGCCCTTATCCCAAGAGCTAGTAAGTGGTTACACAGTTTCTTTTATCTACTTCATCTTGGTTTCTGGATCATTAGGAATGATATCAATCATGAACTTAACCAAAATGAAAAAAGAAGGGGATGTGAAGAAAATCCTGGGTAAAAGACAATGCTTAATATATATCACTTTTCAAATGATTTCTAAAAGAGCCTAAAATTTCTATTCATTAATTCCCTCTGTTCAGCCTAGTTTCCTGTTTCACAGCCAGTGCTTGCCCAAAATCAATCAAGAAGAGTAACTAACTGGCAGTCATGCAAGTCACATAAGCTTGCGTGTCCTCCAACGACCCGACTCCAAGATGGTTATAACAAATGAAGCTCTCCCATGCCAACAGAATAAACCCAAAAACCCAGGCAAACTGGACATTACTTCTGTTTTTTCTATAACTATTCTGAATGCTTAAAAAAATATATAAGACTTTTCCAGAGTAATAAATAAGCTAAGAAATATTAGCAAAATGAGAACTGGACAATTCTGATGATGATTTCACCCAGCAAAGTGGATAAATCATGCAGTTTTATTGGTTCTAAAGATGCATAGACAAATTATTGAACTATGGATGGAGATAACCATAGTGAACATTGTGAAATATGTACTTTTCATCCCTGTTTCCTAGCATAGAACTTCTAAAATCTTTGGAATCTTCAGTGTTGTGTCTTTTTGTATGATAATTCATGGCTTGCAGCACCTAGGTAGCTTTAGGATTATAGCTGGTCATCGGAAAAAGACCAAAGCATGATCAGAAGGTTGGAACTTTCAGCTCTCCACTCTTGCCTCCAAGGAGGGGAGAGGGGCTGAAGGTAAAGTTTATCACCAATGGCCAAGGCTTTTATCAATCATGCCTACAGAATGAAGCCCCCATAAAAACCCAAAAAAGAACAGGGTTTGGAGAACTTGATGATAGCCAAATATGTAAGGGCTGCCAAGAAGGTGAACAAGAGCACATCCACACTCCACAGGGACAGAAGCTTCTGTGCTCAGGACTCTTTCAGACCTCATCCTATATATCTCTTCATCTATATAGTTTATTTGTATCCTTTAAAATATCCTTTGTAATAAACTGGTAAACGTGAGTAAGCTTCTCTGAGTTCCGGGAGCCACTCCAGCAAATTAATGAAACCAAATAAAGAGCTGTAAGAACCTTGACTGATAGCCACTTTCTCAGAAGCACAGAAAAACTAACCTGGGGCTTGCAAACTGCCTGATCTGGTGCTATCTCCAGGTAGATGGTATCAGAATTGAACCAAATTATAAGGCACCCAGCTAGTGTCTGCTGCAGAACTGATTGCTTGCTTGCCACACATCTCATCACGGAAGTATTATGTGTTGACTGTTAAGTTAGAGAGCATATATCCACACATACCTTGCTTCTTCCAGCTGTTTCTCTCTTGCTTTCCTCTTGGCCTTCTTTCCCTGAGTATTAGCCAGGCGGGCTCTAGCTTCAGAAAGCATCTCAAGTTCATCTGCATAAAAAAAGAGAAAACTTTTAAGTTATTTATTCTCCAAAAGAAGCATGGTGTGTAAGATACACCCTAATACTTACAATGGGAAAAAACATAAATATACTCATTATAAGTGGTAATATAATGGAAATAGCTTGAATTTTGAGTCAAAGAACCTAGGTTAAAAATCAGGCACACCACTTACCAGCTACATGACCTTATTTACCCACCCTGAATGCCTTTCCCTATAAAACTGGAATAATGATTCCTACTTCACAAAGATGTTAAAAGCTAAGTAAAATGAAATATATAAAGCATCTAGCAAGTACTCATTAAATAGTGTCCACATTATCATAGCCTTCATTATCAACTGGCACAGCACAAGTTGTGAAATATTATAAAAACTATTATGAGGAAACTGCTATCATTTGATACATTTTTCCCTTCAGAACTATTTCTCCCATCTAATACACTTTTCACAGCTCTCCAGAATAGAAAATAAATGCCACTACTTATGCCTTAAAACAATTTCTATCTAAGGCTGTCGAGTGAAATCACATGGGAACTTTTATAAAACTCATATTTCAAGATCATTCCCTTCCCTCCACCCCATCCTTCTGCTACAGGGTTAACTCAGCATCTCAGGGAAGCCATGGTACTTTTACTTTTAAAAGTTCTCCATGGGCTCAGTGCCTGTGGCTCAAGCGGCTAAGGCGCCAGCCACATACACCTGAGCTGGCAGGTTCGAATCCAGCCGGGGCCCACCAAACAACAATGATGGCTACAACCAAAAAAAAAAAAAAAGTTCTCCATGTGACAAAGATGCAGCCAATCTCGCTAGTTTGCTTTTGGAAACCACTACCTTCAAACTTTTATACCCTTTCCAATCCTATGTTAGATCTTGTCCAACATAATGATTTTCTTGTTTCACTCCCATGTTGGAAGATATCTGCCACTTTTTTTGTTGCACTCTATATGAGCCCTCAACTTGCTTGGAATTGCGTAAAATGAAAATACATATAATAAGAACAGTTGCGGCTTTTAGGGAAGATTTTTCCAAGTGATCTGGAAAAGAAAAAACTCCAGGAATATAAATTATGTGTCTATCAATGTGATATGAAAATGTTGTGCCTCTCATTCCACAACAGAGAGGTTAGCGATGTTCTTTGGCCCTCGAACACAGTTGATCACTGGTTATAGGAAGCAGCGGCCTGTTCAATTTTAAAAACCAACAGTTATTTTAGAATATACAAAGTTTTTAGGAAGAGTGGACAGAGTTAATCAACACTGTGGATGTTACAGATTTATTAGAAGGTCCTACAAATGGTGGAAAAATTATTCTTCTGGTTGATGGAAGGTGCTGTTATAAACAGCTATATCCTTCACTCATCAGATAAGGAGAGTAGAGAAAAAGCACAGACACATCTTTCTCACAGGACAAATCTCCTTATCCAGCTTGTCAGCAATGTGAGGAACAGAAATTCAAGAAAGTGGGGAAGACTATCTTCTGACACTGAGAAAAGGCTAAATGGGAAAACACATTTTATAATGCAAAATGAAAAAAACAAAATCAACAAAGGACTACATGGTTTGCAGCAGAAGAAATTAGAAAGTTAGAAGGAGAGAAACCATTTTCTACTGTGAGACATGCAAGAGGAAGCCAGGACTTCATCCTGGAGATGGTTTCAAGAAGTATCAGAAGTGATCAGGCATGGTGGCTCACACCACCTATAAAATAATCCTAGCACTCTGGGAGAGCACAGGAGGATCACTTGAGCTCAGGAGTTCAAGACCAGCCTGAGAAAGGGCAAAAGCCTACCTCTACTAAAAACAGAAAAAATTAGCCGGGCATCGTGGTAGCTACACAAGAGGCTGATGCAAGAGGATGGCTTGAACCCAGGAGTTTGAGGTTGCTGTGAGCTAGGCTGACGCCATGGCCCTCTACCTGGGGCGAAAGAGTGAGACATGGTCTCAACAAAAAAAAAGTATCATACTCAAAAAAATTATAAACAAAAACACTTTAATTATTTTATGTAACCTAAAATAGATAATAAAATCATCAGGTGAGTTCATATTTATGTTTTTCTCTTTTGAAACTATAGGATAATTATAAGTAATCCACCAACCTCTTTCCCACCCAAAATAAATTAACAGCTGGGGAGTATGCAGGTGGCAGAAAAATTGAATTGAGAAGGGTTAAAAACTCAAGTACTCAAGTATTTATTGAGTGCTTCACAACAACCCTGTAAATATTACTATACCCCATCCAGAAGGAAAGAGAATCAAAGCTCAGAGAGATTATATGACTTACCTAAGGTCAAACAGCTAGTAAGTGATAAACATGGCTCTAAAAACCAATCCCTGATTTTTAATTCTATGCCTCACACAATCATCATAAGTGTCAAAGTTCTACAGTGTTACCTTCTCACAGATTAAAGGACCTGCCTATAGTCAAAGAAATAATTAATAGGACTAAGGTCCAATATCCTGATTTGTTGCCACTCTCCATGGAGTGGGAAGGAGAAATCAGGATACTCAAGGGCTCACCCCTAGTCTCTGTGAAATCTTCCCAGTCTATTACATTGTTTAATTTTTATTTTGTTTGTTTTAAGAGATAGGGTCCTGCTATGTTGCTCAGGCTGGCCTCCAATTCCTAGGCTAAACAATCCTCCTGCTTCAACCTCCCATGAAAAGCAGCTAGGACTACAGGCACATGCCAACATGCCAAGCAACACTGCAATGGAAGAAAAAGGTGCACTGCCCCAAAAAAGCCACTACTCTATAATAAAAAATACTAAGTACATTTGGAAAGATACTTCGAAGAACAATTTCTGATAAAATTGAAATTCTAAAAGATCAGAGAAGTTCAGAGTTCAGAAAGGAACTAAACAACTGAAAAAAAGCCTGAGTAGTTTATAGTTACCAAACAAATAAACTGCTCACACGCATACACTTACCTTCATCCATATCAATTGGATCAGGCCGTGCTGGTTTTGTTTCCGGATTTGGATCTATTTCCCCAGGCTTAAGTTTCCGTGGATCATCTGTTGTTTCTTCTTCATTGTCTCTTTGGGCAGCTTTATCCCTAGAAAAAAAGCACAGATGGGTTAGTCACACTGTCATACCATTCAGTATTAGCGTTACCAACTTTCTTAGCTCTAACACTCTCTTCCCGCCCCCAAAAACTCAATGTATAGAATTCAACAAAATAAAGCATTTCTACTATATTACTTCATCTGGAAGTAATGGCATTAAAATTCACTAATTTCAATGTTTCAAATCACTATGAAACAGGATCCAAGCAGCCCCTAATCAAAAATGCATACTATTAGCATGCATTTTTAGCATGCTAAAAAAACTATTAGCAAAGAACCAAAATGTCCTAATAGTTAATTCTCAGTAGTATAATTATGGGTGACTTATTTGCTCTTTTATTGTTTTTTCCCCAGATTTCCAATAATGAACATGTATTATTTGTGTAATTTTTTTTAATGGTTCTTTTAAAAAATATATAACAGAAGATATAATTAGATTGACCAGTGAAGATTTGGAATATATAATAGAACAGCTTTAGCTCCTCTGGCTTTACTCGCATTTGTAATTAAAAGTTTAAAGACATGGCGGTGCCCATAGCTCAGCAGGTAGGGCGTCAGCCACATACAACGAGGCTGGGGAGTTCGAACCTGGACCAGGCAGCGGGACAACAATGACAACTGCAACAAAAAAAAATAGCCAGGTGTTGTGGTGGGTGCCTGTAGTCCCAACTACTTGGGAGGCTGAGGCAAGAGGATGGCTTGAGCTCAAAAGCTTGAGGCTGCTGCGAGCTATGATGCCACAGTACTCGACCGACACACGAGACTCTATCTCAAAAAAGTTTAAAGATAAAAAAGACTAAAAGTATGTTCAGCCTCATTCACATATTTTATGCAGCTTTTGAAGATTCACTTACAGAAGAAATTCATAATGTTCCAAGCACTGCGCTGCTGTTCTTCCAATGATTGGGGCAATGGTCCTCCACTGAGTTGGCATCAACTTGGCCAAGTGCAAGAGTTTTTCCTCTTCTTCTCTGGACCACTCTGTTTTCTTAATACTTGGATCCAGCCACTCATACCTATTAAAAAGATATCATTTTATATATTAGTCATCCAGCAAAAGTATCCAACTTACATATTAGATAGACTAAATTCTGTGTCTGAAAAACACACATTCTCATCCTTCAATTACTAAAGCTATTCTTTTTAACAATAGAATATTCACTGTATGGTTAAAATTATCCCACTCAATATTCCACATTTTATCACAGTCTACAGTATTTTAATTATGCAAGATGAGTAATGCTTTAAAAAGGTATGTGGCTGAATTGTGATCATGTATTTCTTTCTCAACTATCATTTGCTTTAATTTATTTTACAGTTTATTAGCAGTTTTGAAATTATTTGAAAATGAGACATCATCTCACATTTTTATAGTTTCTAGTTTTCATAGTACTTTCTCATGCTTGATTCTCACAACACCTTAGCTTACTTCTTTAAGCATTTGATTTATATTCACTAAATGCCTTTCAACATCATATGCTTTCATTTGTTATGTTTTGAAATTTAAGTAAAACTACTATGGCACCCTCTGTCTTTCCTAATGCCCCACCCATCCCATCTTTTCCATATAGTCTACTAAGCTAGAGGAGAGGCTAGCAAATAGGACATAAATCCTACCAAATATTAGAGAAGGAGCAGTGCCACTAAGAGAAAATAGAAATCGGAACTACTTCTTCAGCTTAAGAACCATCTTCCTTTTTAGAATCCAATTTCTACATTCTGATCCTTTCCCCTATTCACATGCCTAGGAAACTAGGCCATTCTTACACAATCCAAAGTATACTCCTAGATCCTCATGCTAAGAACACCTGTAAATAGCTTAGTATTAGTATATCCACTACCCTGTGACTTAAAAGGTGACACCATAAGTGTAGGTGTTGGCTTACATTTTATTTTAAGGTAGCAAATACATAATATTTTCACTTTATTATGAAGAAACTCAATTACTGTGGGCTCTTCTAAAAAGTTAACCTTTATTTATCATTTATTTCTTTGAGAAAGTAAATTCTAACACAGTCAACTTGGCCAGGCACAGTGGCTCATGCCTGTAACCTCAGCACTTTGGCAGGCCAAGGCAGGGAGGATCATTTGAAGCTATGAGTCCTTCTGAGACTAACCCAGCCAATAAGCAAAACCCCATCTTTGCAAAAATAAAAATTAAAAAATTAGGCATGGTACATGCAGCCACAGTTCTAACTTCTCAAGAGGCTGAGATAGGAGAATCACTTAAGCCCGGAGTTCAAGGTTACAGTGAGCTATGATGGTGCCCAGTACTCTAGCCTGAGGGACAGAAGAATTCACTATCTCTAAAAAAAACTTAAACAACAACAAAAAACCCCCAGCAACTAATAAACTTTTAGAACACAGTTTATCTATAATCCAGGAATCATTTGTCCCTGAAGTAGACTTTATACTTCACAAAGCGCTCTCTAATACAGTAACTCTTTTAGATGGAGCCTCCCATCTTCATCAGTTAGAGCCAAGTACTATATTCCTAATTGAGAGAACACAAGGGCAGGGGAAAGGTGACAGAAAAATGGCTGGTCTATGATTACATAAATAGCAACTGACACTAAGTCAAAAAGTAAATTCCCATCTCTCACTCCATACTTTTTGTTATAACACCATGTCTCCTTTCCTTTATAAGCATCAAAAGTTGACAGTTTCCTCCTCATAATTAAGGTAATTTTCTGTTTTCCACTTATTAACCAGTACATACCATCTGGCTTTGCACTGCTTTGCTGATTTTCTATGCAGCAGTGAGGCAATCCTAGACCACTGGTTTTTGCCATATTTCATCACCGCAGCTTTCAAAATTTCATCCTAAAAAGAAATTGTCAAAGAAAAAGAGTACATTCAATCACAAAATTTCAAGTGAGAAATGACAAAAATTTAAATTAACTCTGATAGGATTGCTAAAGAGCAGTGCTTCTCAACCTTCCTAATGCTTCCTAATACCGCGACCCTTTACTACAGTTCCTCATGTTGTGGTGACCCTCAACCATAAAATTATTTTCGTTGCTACTTCATAACTGTAATTTTGCTACTGTTATGAATCATAATGTAAATATCTGATATGCAAGATGTATTTTCATGTTACAAAGGGGTCACGACCCACAGGTTGAAAACCGCTGCTATAGAGAGACAGAGATATGCACGCGCGCGCACACACACACACACACACACACACGCATACTCCCTGAGATTTAAAAAAGAAAAAAGGATGAAAACCATATTAACTATAATAATAAACAGCAAGCATGAATTAGCAAAATTCAAAAAATTAAGAAGAAATTCCTTGGGACATCTTACCCTCCCTTATACCACACACCAATAAATTAGGAATGAGAACAGCCAGATGTGAGAGAAACCCTAGTTTGTGATTGAGATTAAGAAAAAGTATTCTTTAATGTGTGGCTATCCTCTTCAAAAAGGTATAGCTAAAAAAAAAAAAGTATAACTCATTCATTTATATATTCACTCAAAAAACATTTCTTGAATACTTACTTTGAACCAGGTCTTAGGGAAAAAGATTCAAAATACTATACATCCAAGCCTCAAGAAACAAGTTTGAAACTACTGAATCCAAGTCTCTAGCCATTTTAATCCTAACTATAACCCAAGAATCTACATCTCAGATCTACCTAAGAATCAACATGTTGACTGCCACACTGGGAAAAAATAATTTTTCCTTGTGGCCACAGTGTTTTAGTCAATCAGCACAGGTCAAGAGACGTGCAAGTTATATATGCTTCACGAGGCTCTGGACTCAGAGTAAATTAAATGCAACTCACGTGGCAGTTTACATGTTAATTATTTGTCCCCTAACTCCACCAATCAGCCCTCTCTCTGATTTCCCCCAGTTTCTACATACCATTTCACCAAGGTACCCACCACAATATGGAATGCGCCCATCCCAAGGTAGCCTGGGAAGCTAAAGCAGGCTTTTTTCCACACTGGACTTGAGCTATACGCCTCATAACTGAACCTCCCTACCCCACACTCAGAGATTTGGAGGGGGTGGGGGGAGAATGCAGGGCTTTGACCACTGCATTAGGAATCCTACTGTTAACTGACTCTACATCTCTCTCTCCCTCTGAAGTCATTTTTTCTACAATTTAAACAGCCTGGTTTCCTCAGTGCAAGCAGAAGCAGTTTTCACTGTCTTTTATTTATAACTTTGTTGCAATACTACTGAACCCCAACACATTTTCAACTAAGTATATAAAGGAGGTATACAGCTACTAGATTCACTCAGAAAACAAATGCCAACCAACCAACCTAATTCTGTTGGTTACTGACCTAGGTTCTAGGGATACCAAGAACCGGTCCTCTTGCAATGTTGTCTGGTGAGGGGAAAAAAACAACAACTAGCATTTACTTAAAAACTGTGTCCGACTCTGTTCTCAATCTATTAATTTATTTAATCCTCAAGAGAGATAAGTATTATCTCAATTTAGAAAAATGAGGAAACTGAGGCTTTGAGAGGTTAAGAAACTTTACTCAGCATCACACAGAAGAACACATAGTTACAAAAAGACAAAACAAGCTGTAACAAATGGAAGAAAAAAGATACAAGACCACTGGATAAGCAACTAATTCTTAACGTGGTGAAAGCACAAAGATCCAAAAAAGTGTTTCTGAATTATGTTTAAAGGATGGGCAGAAAAATGCCAAACAGTAGAAAGACATTCCAAGGTAGAAAACTTGAAAAGATAAGATGTGCTTTGAAACTGATAAATTCCGGGCACTCTGAACACAAAATGCACTAAAATCTAATCTCTATTTTACCCTCTCTACTACCTTTTAGCAGAGGGAGTCATTATCCACTACATTTCTGGAAGCAGAGACTACCTAGGCATTCTGTCCTATCTGGCTTCTATTCAGGCAAAGACGGAGTGACAGGAAAAGACAGACCTTGGGATCTGTCGGGAGGACAAACAGGTTATGTCCTGATAACAGACAACCAGAGAGGTGTAGGCATAAACTGGCTCTTTGAACCTGGCACCCAAGCTGCTTCCTCTCAGCAAGGAAGTCAATGAAAAAAAAGTTGTGGCCACAGCAATTTCTTTTGAATATCAAAGAAAGTTGCGATCCCTAGCCTGAGAAAGGGTGGTGTCCCCAGAAAAACAACTCCAGCTGTTGTTCTCATCTCCCTAGCCACACTGCGATCCCCTGGGGAAAGGGGGCGGCGCGTGCTCAATACAACACGTTTGCTAAGGGCCTCACAAATGCCTGGCACTGAGTACAGGGCTGAGTTGTCAGGTGGTTAAATCACGGTCCCTCTCCTGGAGGCGCTCACATAACGCCGGGCGGGGGACACCGCACAGGCCGCAAGGGCCCGCCCCACAGCAGACACCTCTGCAGACCCCGGCAGGGCATCCGCCTCGCCTCCCCCGACCTCCACGCGCGTGCGCACAAGCTGCTAGAGGGAGGGAGGAGGGCAGCGGACGGCGGGAAAAGGAGACTTACCTCGGTATTCCTCCACACGCCCCCCTTGATCATAATTCGAGGCATCTTGGCGGCGAGTGTCTAGACAAGCGGCCGAGAGGAGCTTCAGAGAGGAAGTAACGGCGCTTCGGCCACAGGACCCAAATCCGCCACTTCCTCCGAGCGCGACCTTCTGCTTTTAAGAGCTATGCGCAGGCGCAAGGAGCGGGGGGGGGGGGGCGGGTGGAGGGCAGAATTTCAAGTCTCGCGAGATCTCGGGTGGCTGTGAGGAAGAGAGTGCTTCAGAGCTCCACTGTAGGAAGACTGACAGAAAACCATCAAACAAGTCTGGCCAAAGCGCTCTATGCCGCGCGCATGTCCAAGAAAGGTTGGAAGAAGCCACGGTTGTCGCGAGAACCGGAGTTTCTGGCTGGGCGCTAACGGTGGGGGTGGGGGGGGCTCTGTCGTGAGGTCACCTTGTATCAATGCGTGGGAACGTCGCGCGTGTAGTTTCAGTACGAGTAAAGCTTTAATTTATTAAATTAGCATTTTATTAAGCATTTTACTAATGGGAATTTATTCACAGAATACTCAGGAAAAGGCAATGGCTTGGGTTTAGTTTTCTTACCTGTAAAAAAAATACAGATAACAGTGCCCACCTCCTAGGATTGTCCTAAGGGCTGAAGGAGAGAATAAACACAACACCGCACCTGATAGGTGACCGCTCCCACGAAACGGCAGCTATTATTGCAAGAAGGGCAACACCAATTTCGCCCCACCTCCGGGTGATCATTACTTGTCGCAGAAACTCCCTGTCACGTCAGAGTTTTTCATTAATCACTATTCAGTATGTGTGGATTAATAATAAGAATTACCAAAGATAGGCACTGGTATTAGACAAACTCTGGTTGAGGGGAAATCTTGGTTCTCTCTGAGAAGCTAGGGTAAAAACTTTACTGACTGTCAGCGTCCTCGTCTGAAAAGTAAAGCTAACAATACCCACCTCATAAATTGGGGGGGGGGGCAACAGATTAATAAAACATAACTGAACCCCAAGGAGATGGGGATCGCCATGCCACCTCTCAGTAACTCAGTCTCCGTCACTGTTTCAGATATGTCCTTGACTTCAGCCTTGGAAGGTGTGAAAATATTTAGTGGATTAGGAAACGTCCTTCGTAATTATATAGTGCCTTTCTCTTTATATTTCTTCATTTCTTCACTCACCTCTTCTGGAAGAACTAAATAATATTCTGATTCTATTTTTGTTATTTTTTTTTACCTTGAAGTGGGAAATCACATCAATAAAGTCACATTCTTTTGAGACAGAGGCCGTGTAAGATTATAAAGAGCATGCAGACTTGACCATCTACTCATTCACTCCTACCTCTGCTGTCAACTGGCTGTGTAATTGGTGACAAGCCATTTTCTGCCTCTGGACCTCTGCTTGCAATTCTCCCTTGTAGGATGTGTGACCATTACCATCTACCCACCCTACCCCAATATCCGCTCAGTTGCTGTGGTCACAATCAATATCTCTCTCTCTCTCTCACACACACACACACACACAGACACACACACACACACGCCATTTGATTGATCTGAACTAAGTTTCCTCCCTAGAGATTTCAACACTGAGACATAGAAGAGGTCAGTTTCCCTGCTGGCCGCTGAACCTCTATTATATGACACCCAGGAGCTGGATATGTTGAAGTACTAACCCCCGGACCTGTAAAGGTGACCTTACATTTGGAAATAGAGCCTTTGCATATATAATCAAGTTAAAATGAGGTCATACTGGAGAAAGGCCATCCCTGAATCCAATGACTGGTGTCCTTATGAGAAGAGATACAGACACACAGGAAGACGAATGACGAAGGTGGCAGAGATTGGAGTGTTGCATCTACAAGTCAAGGAATGCCAAAGACTGCTGCCAGCCCCCAGAAGCTGAGAGAGAGGCAGGGAATATGCTGTGCCTGTGGGTCCCCAAGAAGCAGCAGCGTATAGATACCTTGATTTTAGACTCCTAACATTTACAACTGACAGAGAATAAATTTCTCTTGATGTAAGCCATCAATTTTTGGTACTTTGTTACACCTGCCCTAGAAAGCTAATACACTCTTGTTAAAACAGCAGATCCTGGCTTGGGACCTATAGTACAGCACCAGCCACATACACCAAGGCTGGCAGGTTAGAATGCAGCCCAGGCCAGCTAAACAACAATGACAACTGCAACAAAAAAAATAGCCGGGCATTGTGGCAGGTGCCTGTAGTCCCAGCTACTTGGGAGGCTGAGGCAACAGAATCACTTAAGCCCAAGAGTTTGAGGTTGCTGTGAGCTGTGACACCATGGTACACTACCAAGGGCAACACAGTGAGACTCTGTCCCAAAAAAAAAAGCAGATCCTGTTTCGTTCTATGTCATTTTGTTATAATGTTGATGAGAAAAAATATATATCAATTCCTAACTGGAGCCACCGTCTGTATGAAGTTGGCACATTCCCCCGATGTCTACATGGGTTTTCTCCAGATACTCTGGTTTCCTCCCACATCCCCAAGATGTGCATGTTAGGTTCATAAGCTTGTCTACACGGTCCCACTCTGAGTGTGGGTGGGTGTGTGAGTGGGCCCTGTGATGAGATAGCATCCTATCCAGGGCTGAGTCCTGCCTGAGCTGCTGGGGTAGACTCCAGCCACCTGAGACCCTTAACTGGAATAAATGGGTAAATAATTATCTTACTTGTTTTTATTAATCTTTCTTAAATATATGCATAAGCTCACATTTATTTCAATGTGTTTGGGTCATTCCAAGTGTTTTGGTCATTATTTGGTGATGTTTTTGTAACTAGGAACTTCCTAGCTTGCTTATATGTTGTTTCCCTTAAAGTCTCAGTTTCTAAGAACCCATCGATGACTGACCTTAAGTGAATACTTACTACAGAGCATTTCCAAAGTAATTTGACCTTGAAAACCATTTTTTCTTATAATACCTATTGACACTCAGGAAACACAATTTGAGAAACTCTGGCTCAGGAAAAACAGGTAGGAGGTCCATCCAACTTAAAACGGGGTACCAAGAGATGGTAGCAGGATTTTTGTACTGTCTCCCACTTCCCCAACTCTCATCCCCTTCTGGGGAACTGGTTCTGACTGGAATTAGCCAAGAAAAGAATACAAATTTTAGTGCCCCTCTCATCCAGTTTTTTACTACCAAGAAACTATGCAGGAGAGGTCTAACACTAGGGGCAACACCAAGGCATGCTTCTGAAGAAGGGTTAATCACCCCAACCTTCCCATATGAACATAGAATCTAAGTAAAAATACTGTCCTGCTTTGCAAATACAGTCATGTGTCACAAAGACAGGGATGTATTCTGAGAAATGCATCATCACTAGGCAGTTTCATTATTGTGCAAACACCATAGCGTGTACGCACACAAACCTAGATAGCATAGACTACTATGCACCTGTACTATATGTAGCCTATTGCGCCCACGTCACAAACCTATGCAGCATGTTACAGTGCTGAATATTGCAGGCAACTGTAACACAGTAGTAAGTATTTGTGTATCTAAACATAAAAAAGGAACAGTAAGGGTGGTGCCTGTGGTTCAAAGGAGTAGGGCGCCGGCCCCATATGCCGGAGGTGGCGGGTTCAAACCCAGGCCTGGCCAAAAACTGCAAAAAAAAAAAAAAAAGGAACAGTAAAAATATGGTGTTATAATCTCATTGGGACCATTGTCATGTATGTAGTCTGTTGTTGACCAAAACATCTTTATGTGGTTCATTACTGTACAATTTCAAGACAAGCCTTCTAGCCTCAGCCTCTACCAGATTACCACTCCTAAACTCCTTCTTCCAATTTAGAATTTTCTCAGCCAGCACTGGGAAAAGCTAATGTGCTGATGTCAAATTACTACAAAATGGAATTCCAAGCATCCTAAATCCTGATATTTCATATTGTATTGCTAAACATGGTTAGTCACCTAAATTGGCTCAATTTCATTTACTGATACTTTCTTGTATTGGATACAATTGCTGAATCCAATTGTACTTTGTAATTTTTCTCTCAGGAAATCATCCTTGTTGGTGTTATGTCTAGGGAGACCACTGTGCCTTCAGGGAGGGAAGTATTACCAAAGAGAATTTACTGCTTCTCAGGCCCTAAGGTTCAGGGATCTTTTTGAGCTCATTACTCAAAAAGCTTGGGATGGATATTTTAATGGTATAATTTATAGCTAGACCTTGGATCTACATGGCACAGGCTCGTGATATCCATTTCTCACAGACTTTTTTTCACATATACATACCTGGACCCCAGACTTATATGCCCAGCTACATCCTAGGCTAGGAATTGACAGACAGTTCCACTTATGTCATAAATTCCTCAAAGTCAACTTGCCCTCCTCCCCAAATACCTGTATTTCCCTGGAATTCCTTATTTCAGTGACTATCACAGAGCTGTGTAAGAAATTCACTGCACAATGAATAAATGGAGGCTAAAATCCAGCTTGCACATGGCTCACTAAGCTGCGCATCCACAAGGGCTGTGTCCACTTAGAGGTGCATCTTGCTCTATTGTACATGATGCCACATGGAATTCCTTATTTCAGTGACTATCACAGAGCTGTGTAAGAAATTCACTGCACAATGAATAAATGGAGGCTAAAATCCAGCTTGCACATGGCTCACCAAGCTGCGCATCCACAAGGGCTGTGTCCACTTAGAAGTGCATCTTGCTCTATTGTACATGATGCCACATGGGTAGAGGTAGTCCTGGCAACAGCACCACCATTTATCCTGTTGACACTTCTCCTTCCCCTGTGTCTTTCTCCCACCTCCAGTCAAGTCAACCTAAAGTCTTACCATCTTTACCACCTGTGTAGCCCCCAAATCCATCTCCTTTATGCCACCTTCAATGTTAAATTATCAGATCTGGCAAATAAAAATACAGAGCTCCCAATTAAACTTGAATTTCATATAAAGTACAAATAATTTTTAGTATAACTATACTCCACACATCCATTCTGTCTAACAAAATCCCAATTTTTACTTCAGCCCACACCATGCCTAGCCAAGAGAACACATTTCTAGCCAGAGGATCATACCCACATTCACACCTTCACCACTGGAAGCTGGGTCCATTTGCTGCCCCCACAGCATATTCGGTAGAGGCAGACACATTTCCTCTGAAAACAAGGCACAGGGATGTTTCTGCTGCTTAATATAACATGAGGCTAATACCCTTCGTGCACACAAAGAATGTTTACTTTTCATGTCAGAAGTCTTACAAAGTTCAGATGTAGGAGCCTCTGTGTTGGCTCCCAAGTCGATGTGACCTCCTCTTTCCTGAGAGTGGGATTGGAAAGCTTTCCTGAGCTCCACAGTCCTTCATGGAACTCCCCAGCATTGGAAGGACACCAGCCATCTCAAATGGAAACCCAAGTCCTTCCTCAGAGTCCACTGGGAACTTGGCCCATAGATGCCCTAAAAGGTGCACCATCCCACATCTGGAACCTTGCTCAGTCCTTTGTGGAGGTATTTATGTACCAAGTACCCTCTCCTGAAACAAATACCTCTAGGCCAGAGGCTTGATCCTGAGGGGCTCCAACTCTAAAATATCTCACCAAGTGAAGTCCTATATCGGTGCTTTTGAGTGCCGAATGCCTAAGAGAAGAAGAAAACAGACTAGTCAAACTGAATACCTCATACTAGAAATGTGGGCAATTACTGAAATCCCACAGAATATTCATAAATCCTTTCTAGAATTTTAGAATGTCTTAATATGTTGCTAACTCAGAGTATAGAGACTGTAAAAACAGTCTTACAACTGTCTTCCAAAATTTAGACTTTGGTGATTTAGACTTTGGTGCCACTAGCTATATAACACAATGCTCCCTCATATCCACAGACACCACTTTTCATTTGTCCTAGAATCTGAAATTAGAACACCAATGTGCAAAGTATAGTTGTTATTCTAATGAATTTACTTATAGTCATGTACAGGCTATTTCTGTTTTGAATTATGGAAAGTAAGTTTATTTACCAAAGAACCAAAAGTAAGGTGAAAGGAATCTTCACATCTAACAGTTTCAACTCTCTGTAGCTGAAAAGAAGAGCTGGAATAACTATAACCTGCACGTATCCTTCCCATATGGCCATTCTCTATCCTTCATATCCCCAAAACGCATAGGCACACCCATGTCCCGTCCAAAGTTGGTGGTGGAACTCTTTACCACCCAGCTGTTGGGCTGCCATGGAATAAGGCCTGGCCACTGAGATGTGCCCACAGAGAACACCAAAATCCAGTGAAAATTGCTCTAATTTCCAGGGAATGAAATGTGGTCCTACAACTTCAGAAGCTCAATAATTTAAAAATCACATCTACTCATGACATCTGTGGTCTGCATTTTAAAGAAAAAAATATCAGGCTGGGCATGGTAGCTCACACCTGTAATCCTAACACTTTGAGAGGCTGAGGCAGGAGGACTGCATGAGGTCAGGAGTTCAAGACCAGCCTAGGTAACATAGCAAGATCCTGCCTCTACAAAAAAAATTTAAAAATTAGCTGGGCGTGGTGGTGTTCACCTGTAGTCCCAGCTACTGAGGAGGCTGAGGCAGGAGTTTGAGGTTGCTGTGGGCTACAATGATTCCACTACACTCTAGCCTGGGTGACAGAGCAAGACCCTTTCTCCAAAAATAAAAACAACAACAAAATCGTACCTGCTAGGTTTTAGAGCAGCATCTAGGAATTACAATGTATACCTCTTTGAAACCTAGAGACCTACAGCAAGCTTTTTGAAACAGTATTTTGATTGTTTTTCTCAGTATCTTTACTGTGTAGGACTCACCATTCCAAAACACCAGAGTACCTTCTGAGAGCAGTTTCCTGTGCTATCTAGATAATCCTGTCAGGAAATTCCTGTAGAATCCTTTTTTGTTCTATGTTATACCCTCCATTATCTACAGTTGCAGGGGGTTGCAATTAATTTTTTATATTTAAGTAACAGAAGGAAAAAAAACTTTTCAGAGATTAATGTGTTCCAGAAAATCTCTTGGCGACCTCTACTTTTTGCTTTTAAAAATCATTTGGTTTTTATTTTTTTAATCTTTTCTGGATTTGGGGGATGTTAACCCAAGGAGTGTCAGGGAGAGGTGCTGGCTGGAGGCAACATGTTCTCTGCTAGTTAGTCTGAAGGCACCTATGAAGGTGGTGTGAATGTACTGTGTTCTAAATCTGCTTCGTTCACTTTGGCTGTGCCTGGAGACAACAGATATTTGGATAAGGAAATAAATCTCGCTCAGGTCATAGATGCTTTGAGTCTCAGCATGGACTTCAATTTCCCTTTTTAATTTAAGGTTTTGGAGAGATTAGTTCTGCAGCCCTTATTAGCCAAAATGCAGTCTCCTCAGTAGAGAGGAGCTTGGCTATGAAAATGCTGAGTTTGTGTTATTGTATAGCCTGACAGTATAGGGTGGTTTTTATTCCCACCATTTCCTCCACATGTTTGCTTCTTGTCTGATTGACAAGAGGCCCTAAAACTTGTGATCAATGGTCACTGAGCTGTCACTCTGCTTGGCTGTGTAGACAGGCAAAACTGAAGTAGGGAATGGAACTTTGAAGTAAAAGCATTAATTACCTATTGTAACTAAAATCATTAGTTACCTATTGTAGATCCAGCCTTCATGTTTTTCTGACATATTCCAAGTTAATATCAGAGAAAACTCCCGAAGTATTAATAAAAGGAGAATAGTTTCGTCAAAAATAATGAAAGATTGCCGAGCGTGGTGGCTCACGCCTGTAATCCTAGCACTCTGGGAGGCCAAAATAAGTGGATTGCTTGAGCTAACAAGTTCAAGACCAGCCTGAACAAGCGCAAAACCCCATCTCTACTAAAAATAGAAAAGCTAGCCAGGCATTGTGGTGTGCACCTGTAGTCCCAGCTACTCGAGAGGCTGAGGCAAGAGGATCGCTTGAACCCAAGAGTTTGAGGTTGCTGTGAGCTAGGACACCATGGCACTCTACCCAGGGTGACTGAGTGGACACTGTCAACTAAAAATAAAATAAAATAGATTACTACTATAATCAGAATGTTTGTGTTTCCCCCCAAAATTCATATGTTGAAACCTAATCCCCAAGGTGATAGTATCAAGAGGTGAGGCCTTTGGGAGGTGATTGGGCCATGGGGGTGGAACACTCATGAATGGGATTAGTGCCCTTAACAGACCCCAGAGAGCTAGCTCAGCACTTCCACCATACGAGAACACAGTGAGAAGGTGCTGTCTGTGAACTAGAAAGAGACTGAGAATCTGCTTGGACTTCAGCCTAACTGTGAATAATAAATTTCTGTTGTTTATAAGCCACTCAGTTTATGGTATTTTGTCACAGCAGCCTGAATGGACTAAGATACTCACATAATATCTGTACTTTATCATAATATCTGTACTTTGATTTGAGAAAACTAAATGTAATTCAACAAAACTGAATGTGGGATGTATATTAATAGTAACGTATGAATGTTAAATTCCCTGAACTTGATATTTGTTTTGTGGTTAGAGAATATCCTTGACCTTAGAAGATACATGCTGAGGTATTTAGGTATATAGGTATAAAAGGTTATAATGTCTACCACTTACTCCCAAATAGTTCAGAAAACTATATAATAATGTAATAACATGTGAAAGAGAAAATGTGGGAAAATGTTAACAATTGTAGAATCTAGGTGAATGATGTGCATGTGCTTGTTGTAAGAGTCTTGCAACAATATAAAAATTTTAAAAGGAAAAGCATGATGCTTTCTCATTAACATCAAACATCTGATTTAGAAAAGTCACACTGTCAAAAACCATCAACTGGAAGAGGCTTGTCAGAGTGTAGTCACTGTATGCTTTATGGGCCTGTTTCCGCTCAGAATTGTCTGGGAAAGTCCAAAGTACCTGTGGATAGTGGTATGGAGTTAAATGTTGTGTTCCATGACAAGACTAACAGTTCTCAGCCAGCACACTTGACTCTTGATACATAGCCACAACACCTGCCCAAAGGACCGCCTCGGGGTAAAAGACACATGCACTCTGGAAGAGGCTTTGCCTGGTCTCCTTTTCACTGTGAAACCTCTCAAAAGTCTGTTTTTCTGGCTTGGCACCTGTAGCTCAGTGAGTAGGGTGCTGGCCACATACACCAAAGCTGGTGGGTTTGAGCCCAGCCCAGGCCTGCTAAACAACAATGACAACTGCAACCAAAAAATAGCCGGGCGTTGTGATGGGTGCATGTAATCCCAGCTACTTGGGAAGCTGAGGCAAGAGAATCGCTTGAACCCAAGAGTTGGAGGTTGCTGTGAGCTGTGACTCTACGGCACTCTACCGAGGGCAACATAGTGAGACTCAGTCTCAAAAAAAAAAAAAAAGTCTGTTCTTTTAGACTTCTCCAGTTTTTATGCTATTTTTTGAAGGTTCTTCAACCCACCATAAGGGAATAAATTCTGTGTTAAGGGCACTGCTGGTACCCAATTGTCAAGCTCCTCAACTTCTCTTATCTCGTTCTTCAAATTGTTGGCCTTCTCTTTCACCCAGAAAGGCAAGCTGTAAGAAGAAGACAACAGCCTGAGTTGGAATTTGATGCAAAATTTACAAACACTGTTAGTGGGTAGGGACTACATACTTCAAAAGCGAAAAGACCTCCAATTTAGGAGACCAGCTTCAAAATAAAGTATCATGTTAGTTGTTCACCATTTGCCCCTGCCTCAAACCCAGCTCTGTTTTCAGTCCTTTTCCACCTGACCCTTGCAGCTGGCATCACCTTGGCTCTCCTATGTTCCTACCTTGGAGCTGGACTTGCCTAAGGGAGGTACCATGAGGAAATCAAAAGGTGGGAAGAGAGAGGTTGGGCTACTTCTCACCTAGCTCCTCCCCTCCCACCCAATCTCCCCAGACACCACAGTTCTGGGAGTGGCAGCATTCAGCAATGCCACAACTTGTGCTGGGCAGGGCTTCTTCCAGGGCTTCAGCTTCCACTGCTCCACAGACCATGATCCCTCTTCCTCCTGCTCAGACCTTGGAGAGTAGAGCGTTCCACTGTCATGAGCCTCTGGTGTCTGGGTTCCCCCAATCCTGTCCCGCACCCATAAATAGTCTTTCCATTAAGCTGTCTTCAGAATCCTAGCTCAGTGTGCTTTCTGTGTGAGCCACTGCACCTGACCCAAAGACAGCACTGGTGTGCTATGAGAGGATCTTAGGTGTGCTGCAAAAAATTTTAAAGATCACTAATTAAATTATTTTCAGAAATATCCAAAGCACAGTAAGTATATTCTTTTTTTTTTGATCAACATAATTTAAATGTGCTGCAGAAGTTTGACTATAAGTTAAATTGTGCCACAAGATAAAAAAAGATTGAAAAGCACTGATCTAGACATTTTAACACAGCAACTCTCAGTCCAAGTTAGACCAAAATAACTAAGTAAATATGGGGACTAAACAATTCAGCCCAGTGGACATGATGGTTTGTACCTGCAATTCTAGCAATTTGGACAACTGAGGCATGAGGATCACTTAAGACCAGGAGCTCACAACCAACCTGGACAACATGGCAAATCCTTGTCACTTAAAAATTAGCTGGGCACAATGGCAGGCACCTGTAGTCCCAGCTCCTCAGGAGACTGAGGAAGGAGGATCACTTGAGCCAGGAGTTCAAAGTTGTAGTGAGTAGAATTGTACAACTACACTCCAGCCTGAGCTGCAGAGTGAGCCCTTGTCTCAAAAAAGAAAACAAACAAAGAAAAAACATAATAAAGTCAATCTCCTGGGTCTGTTCCTAACTTTGCATCCTTATTAAATAGAATAAACTGTCAGGTACATATGGAAACATCTCATTAACTAAAGACAGTTGCCCTGCATTGATGGTAAGATGCACCCTCATCAAAGTTATTAAAATGTATAAAAATAAATGTTAATTGTCCTAGTAAAGATGCACACCATCACATTTTCCCATGGAGGACACGTTAGCTGTAATGGCCTGCCTCTGTTCTTTGCTGGCAGACTTGCCTTCTAGGACCCAAATTAAATGTCACCTCCTCTACAACATATTTCCAACTTCCCCACATGTGTACGTCCTTTCCGTGTACACTGTACCATATTTGCTTCTTCAAGTGTTTTATGTCAACTCTGTCCCCCATTAGACAATGAGCCCTGAAACAAGAACTGTATCTTACTCATCTTTGTGATCCCTGTCTCCATTACCCCGCCACTTTCCCACTTCTCCTGTAGGCCAAGTGCATAAGTGGTGCTCTATGAATATCTGAGGAGTTGATTAAATAATCCTTGTAGACAAGTTGCGAACTATAGGGATCTGTTCAATAAGTAATTTCATCTCTCTAAAGTTTATTCTAATTCTCACTGTGCCACAAGCTTGGGAAGACTTAGGCAAGTCTTATAAAACATCTGGTCTTCAGGTTTTATCCCTATCTTTATTTATTTTTGAGATAGGATCTCTCTGTCATCCTTGCTAGAGTGAAGAGGCATTATCATAGCTCACTGCAAACCCAAACTGCTGGGCTCAGTGATCTTCTTGACTCAGCTTCCCAAGTAGCTGGGACACAGGCACATGCCACCATATCTGGCTAATTTTTCTACTTTTGGAAACCAGCCCCTCACTATGTTGCCCAGGCTGGTCTTGAACTGCTGGCCTAAAGCCCACTTCATCCTCCCAAAGCGCTAGAGTTATAGGTGTTCTTACCTTAAAGTTGGATTGCTGCATTTGCAAATTTAACATTTTTTAATTTCCAAGCACAATTAGTATGATATTTAAATATGTGAATAACTTTGATGAGAGTAATGTAATTGTACAAAACTGATTCATCAGATAACTTGGAAAGAAAAAAAAAATATTTTTATTCAAGGGAACAAGACTCCTTGTTCCCAGTCATAACAAAGTAGCAGGGATCATAGTTACTCTCTTGACTTAAACAAGAGAGTAGCTCAGGCTACACTGAGAGAGCAGCTCAGGCTGGAGTGTAGTTGTACAATTCTACTCACTACAACTTTGAACTCCTTGACTATAAAACTGGACAAAATGTATGAAGCAGCTGTTTTCAGACATGAGATGACAGAGACAGCATGGGATTGTGATGCTGGAGAAGGGGAAAGCAAATGAGGAGAGCCCTATCATCACCCAGATTTTGCCTATTGGCACATTCAAGACCACAGAGTAGGGACAATAATCCCAAACAGAGCCTGGTGTTCCCTTTAGTCTGAGGAGCCAGATCAGAGTTCAGAGAGTCTCAGAGGACTAGAAGCCACAAGACAGAGTTCTGAAGAAGGTATTAACTAGATGGGATTCACAGCAAATTAGACACTGCAGAAGAAAATAATGAGCTTCAGAAATGGGCATAACACCCCCCTTTGAGTCTTTGCTAAATACTAAGGCATACGTGTGTAGGGTAGAACTCCACGAGATTGGACAACAGAGTTGCTGAAAAACTGTGAACTGAATAGTCCCAGGGTTTGCAAAGGTCTAAAAATCATTTCAGTTTCAAAAGTGAAGACTCCTCCTTGACCAATCAAGGCATAGTAGAGACCCTAAAAGGGTTATACCTTACTTAGGACTGGGGTTAAACCACCCCTAAAGTAAAGGCTACTGTAGACATGCCCTAATGAAAAGCTCAAAAGGATCAATGGAACTACAGGTGACTTAACTACCTGTTAAAGCAAAGCCCAACACTCAAAGAATACAACAAAATCCAGGCACTCATAAAATTATAATGTCCAGTATCCATACAAAAATTGTTAGACATGGCAAGAAGCAGGAAAGTAAACAGGAGAAAAATCAGTCAATTTTTTGAGTTTTTTTTTACCCAGAAATGACAAAGATCATAGTGTTAGCAAACAAAAATGTTAAAACAACTATTATAACTATGTTCAAGTATTTATGGAAAAATGAAAATAGTGAAGAAGGAAATGAGTGATGTAAGAAAAGAATCAAATTGAATTTCTAAAGTTTAAAAGTACAACAGTCACTAAATGTGATTAATAGCAAATTAGACACTGCAGAGGGAAATAGTGAATCTGGGAAACAATAAATTCAACAACAGAAACTGAACCTGGCCTGTTTCTCCTGCCCTAACTAACTGGTTAGTAGACTTCTGTCAGGGTGACTATTCCCAGAGCAAAGGGTCCAAGTCTCCTACTTCTCTTATTGGCCACAGCACAAAAGGATATGCTGATGTTCTTCTTCTAAAAAAACACTTACCTTTTTTTCTTTAGGAAAATCAGACTCATAGGTATTCTATGATTTATACACGTAAAAACATATTTGCATATGAGTAGAAATGTACAAAAGCTAAAATAGTTGGGTAGGGTGATGTGATTTAGGCAATTGCTATTATTTTGAATATTCTACAATAGTGTTTATAAAAATGTAATGTACAGGGTGGCGCCTGTGGCTCAAAGGGATAGGGCGCCAGTCCCATATGCTGGAGGTGGTGGGTTCAAACCCAGCCTTGGCCAAAAACCACACACAAAAAAAAAAAATGTAATGTACAGATAGGAGAAGCCCTAATTGTGTGCCATAAGGTCTCAAGTTTGGAATAATTTTTTTTTTTTGAGACAGAGTGTCACTTTGTCACTTTCAATAGAGTGCCCTGGTGTCATAGCTCACAGCAACCTCAAACTCTTCGGCTTAAGCGATTCTCTTGTCTCAGCCTCCTGAGTATCTGGGACTACAGGCATCCACCACAATGCCTGGCTATTTTTAGAAACAGGGTCTCACTCTTGCTCAGGATGGTCTTGAACCTGTGAGCTCATGTAATCCACCTGCCTCAGCCTTCCAGAGAGTCTCCAGGCGTGAGCCACCATGTCCAATGGAATAAAATGCTTTTATTCCAACTGAGCTTCCCGGTAGATCAGGCTCTGGGACACTTTCCCACTCTATCGGTACTTAAATGAGACTATTTTGTAGAAGGTGGCGCCCACAGCTCAGTGGGTAGGGCACTGGCCACATATACCCAAACTGGTGGGTTTGAACCAGGCCCGGGCCAGCTAAACAACAATAACAACTACAACAAAAAATAGCCGGGTGTTGTGGTGGGCACCTGTAGTCCCAACTACTTGGGAGGCTGAGGTAAGAGAATCGCTTAAGCCCAAGAGTTTGAGGTTGCTGTGAGCTGTGACGCCACAGCCCTTATCAAAGGTGACACAGTAAGACTCTGTCTCAAAAAAAATTAAAGAAAGAAAAGAAAAATAACTCTTTCCATGTCAGAAATCTACTTAGGTAAATAAATGAGGTTCAGATGAAGCAGAGAAAAAGTACAGGAATGATACCCCCTCAAATACAGGAGTGCTCTATTGGCTTTCTCTCTGGCTCTTGAAACTGACCATTCTCTCTGGCTTCAATCATCTCAGTAGGTGTCTTTCTTTTCTAATAAATGCATGTTCTGAGAAGCCAGAGCCCTGTCTTTTTGCTCCGTGTAAACCCTCCTATAGTGCATAGCTAGCATGACACATGACATCTGGTATATGTCATCCATATCTGTTGAGGATGTGATCATCCCAACTGCTGACTCCACAGACACTTGACCTCCATGAGTCTTTCCATGTACCCTCCTTACAAACCACCCTGCTTTCCTGCAGGGATTCAAAGGGGTCCTGTGTGTTAGTTGCCTGTAGGCTCCTCCACAGGAGAAAATAATAAATAATTGATATTTCATTAAGAGAACTCACGTGGGAATTTGTGGAAGAGGCTCAAGTGGAATAAATGTATCAAATTTCTTTTCATAAGGCACTCTGAAAAACAGAAAAGGCAACCATAAAATTGCTATGGCATCTAGAACAGGGATCAATATGTCACGGTGTTCAACAGAATTTCTTCATTTCTGGGATTTAATTTTCAAGTACGGGCTTCAAAGCTATAAGGACCATAATTTGTATTATTTTTTATAATTTTTAATCAACATCACTATATCCCAAATGGTTAGTTATTCAAAATCATATTTTAAATGTAATATACCAACTATGTTTCCCTTACTTTAATTATCCTCCTATTTTTTTCAAGGATTTTGGTCTAAGTATAGTTCTACATTTAGGTCAAATCATGTAGTAACCACTAAACAATAATCTGATTTGGTAAGAAAATTCAAATTTATGAAAATATAAACAGGAACAAAATTAACAACCACTTTTTTTGCAGTCAACGTTCTGTGTATAATTTCAATTATACACACACATATGTACATACACTAATTAACTAAAGATGAGCTTTTAAAGAAATTTTCATACAAGCATATCTTTTTGTGATCTACTCCTTTTAAAATATAATTTATATGTAGTACAGAAAGACATAATTCCTTTAAAGTTAACTAAGTAACTCTAGGATTAACATACACTTACAATGAAAAATTCACTGGTGGGAGAGTTGATCCTGCTTTGAAGAAGCCTTCACTCTGTTCTGGGTGCATATAGGGATTATCCCCTGGAGTTAACTTTGGGATTCCATTCCTGGGATCAATATCTGTGTGAAATGTTTGAGATAGAATCATGCAATGGGCTGAATATATCCACCGATTTGTTATATCAACATGACAATGGAAGTAGACTATTTTAGTGTTTTATTAGTAAGTTACATAGAGGTTTCTGAAAGTTCTGTTTGTGATTACCTTGCCTTTAGGTGATGAAGATAAAAATGTGAGCCTATATATAGGACATTTTCCAAAAGATGTTACTACGATTACCTTTCACCAGGATAGAATTATTGGGTTCATAGGGAATGTTTTGACTTAAAACATACAGTGAATCAGAGGTATCTTTGCAATAACCCAAAGAACTCTGGCTTAAAATCTTTTCATTCCTGAACATTAGTGCTCTTGAGTCTCTGAGTCCTAGAAAGTTTAAGAAGCAATTGCACATGGTGTCCTGCCTCTCTACTGATCTCAGCAGGAAATCAGATAATGAGTGTCCTGTTTCTCTTTCTGCTTCAAGGACAGAGGCTGCTGTGCAGCACAGCAGGTGGCTTCTTAGTGAAGAGGAAAGTCAGGGCTCCTAAGCATACCCTGCTTATTCAGCTGAGGCACTGACACCCAGCTCAGCTCCTTCTAAAGCCCTGTGAACAAGAAACTAATCATGGAAGCAGGAGAGGAGTCAGCCTGGTACAAGATGGTCATTTCAACCCACAGATGCATCTCCTTAACACCAGATACATCTCCTAAGAGAACCACCATGGGGGGAAAAACGAGAGAGAGAATAACCATGGACTAAGGACACCCTCCTTTGCCATACACCTTTTCTTTCTTTCTCTCTCTCTCCCCTGCCCCCCACTCCCACATTACTTCATTCAACTGTACACACAAGATGTAAGTAAGCTAAAGGAAAACCTAGGGAAAATTTTTGATAAGCTGTATCCTACCCATCCACATTTTTCTAGCTAACTCAGAAAAGCCATCTACACCATAGGTAGGAGCCTTGAGTTTCAGGAGTATTTAATTGTTTGCCTTTCCCTTTAAAAGCCTTTTCAATAGCTAAGACTCTGTATTAACTTGACATTAGCTCTTTTCCTTAAGAAAATAGGATCAACTACACCCATGCATTTGAGTGCTTGCTGTCATGAGGTGCTAAGGATTCAATCCAGGGAGAGTGGAGTGACCACATCGTTTGAACCCCCAAACACAGCATTGACAGATAAGAGTCAGGTGACTGCAAGAAGTGATGAGAAGAGTTTGGACTTTGGAGTCAGTCACAGCTGAGTTCAAATTCAATTCAATTTCTAGTTCTTGCCCTTCAGCTATTTATTAAACCTCCCTAAGCCTTAGAAACCTCTTTATAAACTGTTTATTTCAAATGGCTTCCATGAAGAGTTATCATGTTACTAAATGAGGTTGGAGGCCAAGATGGCAGACTAGATGCCCCCTGCACAGCGCTACTCTTACAGAGAGGACTGAAAACGTTGAGTAGACACCCACTGGATGGATCATGAGCGTGAGAGCCCTGGCAACCCACAGCAGTGGATGGATCATGAGCGTGAGAGCCCTGGCAACCCACAGCAGTGGATGGATCATGAGCGTGAGAGCCCTGGCAACCCACAGCAGTGGATGGATCATGAGCGTGAGAGCCCTGGCAACCCACAGAGAGGAGGTGGAAGTGAAGTGAAGAAGACAGAAGGGCTCCTTGAGAGAAGCTATTATGGAGAGCTGCTGCATCCACCGTGAAGTCTACCAGAGAAAGAAGCAAACTTTAATGGTTAAGCTGCTGAGATCTCAGGGGTTCCTGGTTACTGCAGCAGAATACAGTATATCCCATCCTGACTAATACAGTATGCTATACCGTAGGAAGAGCTACACAATGGAAAAAAATTGTATTTTCAAGCCTATTTCCCTCCAACCTATAACCACAGATAGCATTTTGTTCTTTCTTCTCTGGAAGCAATTAGGCCTTTAGGGAATTCCACCAAAGGCTCGACTATGGCTGATAAGTTAGAGTCAACCAGTATTTTAAAATATTTTTTTTTTGTTTTTTTATTTTTGAGACAGAGTCTCAAGCTGTCACCCTGGGTACAATGCCGTGGCATCACAGCTCACAGCAACCTCAAACTCTTGGGCTTAAGAGATTCTCTTGCCTCAGCCTCTCAAGTAGCTGGGACTATAGGCACCCGCCACAACACCTGGCTATTTTTTTTTTCAGCGTCATTGTTGTTTTAGCTGGCCTAGGCCTGGTGTGAACCCACCAGCCTCAGTGTATAGTACTGGAGCCCTATCCACTGAGCTACAGGCGCTGCCTGATTGTTTTTTTCTAAAATAAATATATTGCATTCTAATTCATTAGACTGGTAGCTCCTGGCAGTCCCTGATCCTGCTTTATTATCTTATCCAGGAAATAAAAGGCAGGAGAGAATGTCACAAAAGAAGAAATGTCCTGAGTCAAGCTTTTGTGTCTAGTGCTGCAATGAGATCAAGGAGGAGAAGAAATGGGAAAAGACCATTGTATCTGCTGTTTAAAGAAGTCATTGTATGACATCGCCTAAGAAGTAATTGTACTAAAATGAATCAAGCCTGTAGATCCAACTACCAGTTTACAGAAAAGATGTAGGAAAGAGAAACCTGTTAAATAGTACCAAGGGATGTAATCAGCAAAATCCTGATTGTGGTAAACGCTACAGGACAAAGGACCTAGTTATTTTCAACAAATAAATTGCAAGAAAAAGGGAGGGGAGGACCTATACATTACAAGATTTAAGAGGCATGCCAATACCATTATTAGGTATCTACCCAGAAGGAAAAAACAAATCATTTTACCATAAGGACTTCTGCACTAAAATGTTCATTGTAGCTCAATTCACAATCATCAAGATGTGGAAATAACCCAAGTGCTCATCAACGCACAAATGGATAAACCATAGTGTATATATATCTCACATATGTGTGTGTGTGTATATATATATATTACATACCATATATATGTACACACACACACCATGGAATTCTATTCAGCCCTTAAAAGATAGAGACTCTTTTGTATTTACCTGGATGGAGCTAAAGAATGTTCTCTTTAGTAAAGTATTTCAAGAATGGAAAAGCAGGGCAGCACATGTGGCTCAGTGGGTACGGTGGCAAGTTCATATACCAAGGGTGGCAAGTTCAAACCCAGCCCCGGCCAAACTGCAACAAAAAATAGCCGGGTGTTATGACGGGCACCTATAGTCCCAGGTACTCAGGAGGCTGAGGCAAGAGAATCGCCTAAACCCAGGAATTGGAGGATGCTGTAAGCTGTGATGCCACAGCACTCTACCAAGGGAGATAAAGTGAGACTCTGTCTCTAAAAAAAAAAAAAAAAAAAAAAATGGAAAAGCAAGCACCCTTGTACTCAATACTAATTTGAAACTAGCAGATGAACAACTACAAGCTCACAAGAGAGAAAACACAATTAAATTAAAGAAAGGGAGGGAGGGAGGAGGAAAGCAGGGAGAGGGAAGAGAGACGGGGCTTGGTGAGCTCTCACCTAACAGGCACAATGTAGGGGTATATGGCACACCTCCTGGGTGAAGGACTCAACTACAACTTGGACTTGACCTGACAGACACAAACAATGTAAGCTAATTGTACATACCCTTATAGTAATCTGAAAGTTTTGAAAAGAGGCATGCCAACCAATTTCAAAGTGTGAGCCTTATTTGGATCCTGGTTTAAGTAGACTAATTACTCTTTTTTTTTTTTTCAAAACTTTTAAACAAATTTTATTTACCTTTTATCTATACATTGATGCGGTATGCTCTACACTCTCAGAATTTACTTAGAATAAAATAATAATGTTGTTCTGTGGAATCCTGTCTCTAGAGGAATTAGAAACATTTCTGGGTATGTCATTATCTCCTATTTTATTTTTTCTCTCTGAAAATCTATCTCTGTGCTCTAAAGAAATCAATTTCTTGCCACATGAAAGACTTTCTCTCTTCAACATGGTAAATAAATCATGAACCATTAATTCTTGATTTTCATTGCAGTACTCAGCAATCAGACTAATATTCTTAAATTAGAGCATTTATCAATAATTGGATACTTAAGCACTGAATATTTTAGATTTCTTGTTAATTTTTTAAGATAAGACATTGTGATATGGAATTATAGTTATGTTAATAAAAATAACATATCTATTATAAAAATCCTTCTCTATTTGAGGTACTATGATATTTTACAGATAAAATTATATGATGTCTGGAATTTGCTTTAAAAGAATCCCTGGGGGAAAGGTAAAGATAAAACAAGATTAGCCACGTGTTAATCATTATTGAAGCTAAGTGGAAGAGTCTGTTGGATTTCATTATGCTATTCCCTCTACTTTGGCACACATTTGAAAATTTACCTTAAAAAGTTTGTTGTTGCCCTTAGTAGAGTGTCATGACAACACAGCTCACAGAAACCTCAAACTATTGGGCATAAGTGATTCTCTTGCCTCAGCCTCCCAAGTAGCTGAGACTCAGGCACCTGCCACAATGCCCAGCTATTTTTTTAGAGATGAGGTCTCATTCTGGCTCAACCTGGTCTTGAACCTGTGAACTCAGGCAATCCACCTGCCTCGGCCTCCCAGAGCAATAGGATTACAGGCATAAGCCACCATGCCTGACCAACGTTTTCTTGTTTTTTTGTTTGTTTGTTTGTTTTTTCTTTTTTGAGACAGAGTCTCAAGCTGTCATCCTGGGCAGAGTGTCGTGGCGTCACAGCTCACAGCAACCTCAAACTTTTGGTTTTAAGTGATTCTCTTGCCTCAGCCTCCCAAGTAGCTGGGACTATAGGCACCTACATAACTCCTGGCTATTTTTTTTTTTTTTTGGTTGCAGTTGTCATTGTTGTTTTAGCTGGCCCGGGTCAGATTCGAACCCACCATCGTCAGTGTATGTGGCCGGCACCCTACCCACTGAGCTACAGGCATGGCCCCAAGTTTTTCATTTTACAAAATAAAAAATACTGGTTACCTCTGGAGTAGGGAGAGGAAAGATGTAGTATTCAGGGAAAGACATATTGGAAGCTTCAAATATAAGATATGTTCTATTTCTTAAATGAAACAAAAGCATACAAGTATTTGTGGTATTTTATTCTATATATTCAACAAATATTTCATAAATACTCCTTTGCATTTATTCAGTATTTATAAAACCATGAAGGAAGGGAGGAAGAAATGGAGGAAGGAGGGGGAAAGGGAAGGAAAGGAGGAATAGAAAGGAATAATAAACTCAAAATTTGGCATAAGGTTTCCTTTTGAGTTAGGAGGAAAGTGAGGATTAGGAGTACCAGATACAGGACTCCTCAAAGACTCCCATATCAGTGACCACCCTCCCAGCTTATCTAGAATGGCTTTTCATGTATTCTCCATCTAAATAAATAAAAGCCTCAATTTTTAAAAAAATATTTATCTTTGCTATGAGTTTAAAAGTCTATTTTAAAACTCAAAAACAAGAAGTTTCTCCTCCTTCCTCTTTGTATTCCTGCGGCAGCAATTCTATTCATCTTCGAAGCAATGGCTGCCTCCTACACGGATATTTCCAAAGAGTGTGCCATAAATGGTCTGTTGGTACTTAGCAACTCTTTAGGGTCTTTCAATAAATCTGTTCTGGGTAGACTGGGGCAGAGAACTCACCAACCTACAAACCAAAGAGATATGGATAGATAGATATTCACCTCAATAGCTTTTAATTAAATAAGCTATAAAATAACAGCATGCACTCTAGGCTAAGGTTAATGGGATGTTTTCTTTGTGGAGAATATAAAATACAATTTAAATGCATCTGCCAGGCAGCATTTAATTGAAACGTAGATTATTTTCTTCAGATTTCAGTAAGGATTTCTATTAATAAGTATCTGAGAAAACTTATCTGATGACTTAAATGTCACATTAGCATTTTATGAAATTCAGAGAAAAACGAAAATGTGGATCAACATATGTTGTGAGTTCTTTGCCAAAACGTGTAGCATGGCAACTGTCTCCTTCACTTTTCTATCTTCCTGGCTACTCTAGGTGACATGGTGACTCTGCAGGGCTGTCCCCAGCTATAGCATGCAGGGCCTGCAGAACGACTCAAGAGCTTTTTGTGTTTTGGGGGTTTTTATTATTAAATCATAGCTGTGTACATTAATGTGATCATGGGGCACCATATACTGGTTTTATAGACCATTTGACATATTTTCATCACACTGGTTAACATAGCCTTCCTGGCATTTTCTTAGTTATTGTGTTAAGACATTTACATTCTACATTACTAAGTTTCACATATACCTTTGTAAGATGCACTGCAGGTGTAATCCCACCAATCATCCTCCCTTCCCTCCCTTTCCCCCTTCCCCCTATTCTTAGGTTATAACTGGGTTTTAGCTTTCATGTGAAAGCCATAAATTAGTTTCATAGTAGGGCTGAGTACATTGGATACTTTTTCTTGCATTCTTGAGATACTTTACTAAGAAGAATATGTTCCAGCTCCATCCATGTAAACATGAAAGAGGTAAAATCTCCATCTTTAAGGCTGCATAATATTCCATGGTGTACATATACCACAATTTATTAATCCATTGGTGGATCGATGGGCACTTGGGCTTTTTCCATGACTTAGCAATTATGAATTGGGCTGCAATAAACATTCTGGTACAAATATCTTTGTTATGATGTGATTTTTGGTCTTCTGGGTATATGCCTGGTGGGAATGCAAATTAATACATCCCTTTTGGAAAGATGTTTGGAGAACACTGAGAGATCTAAAAATAGATCTGCCATTCAATCAAGAGCTTTTTGGATACTGTACAGTCAAAACCCAAAAGGGAAACATTACCATATTTCTTTCTCCCCAAGCACTTGTCCACCATCCTCTCTGACTGAGATCTCCTGTTGCCGAGGAAGACCCCATTAAAGAAGCACTGCTTTCCAACATGGTAGGTGTGGATATTGCTGCTAAACCTTGGGTAAAACGACCACTCTGGACGCTGCCCGTCTTCTGCAAGACATGAGAGATCCTTCCATGAGTGCCACTGCCAGCCTCATAATTATGAATGAATGACAAAAGCTGTAAAAACTCCCCAGATGCTATCTGGCTGTACAAACTTTAATCAACCTGTGTAATTCTTTAGTTCTACATCAGGAGCAGTGTCAACCTCTGGGGGACCAGGCTCAAAAGGAAGAGAAGTGTGTGTTGGGGGGAAGCTACCTAAGAGACTGCATGTTTTCCCCTATGCAATCTCTCCTTCAAAACTAAAGTCAATTTTATGTTTGGAAGTTATATATGGGTTAAGAAGCTCAGAGATAGTCTTACAAGCACTTATAATCCAACCTTCACTCTGATGACTGCATAGGAAAAATAGAATGCCCATCATCCAGGGAATAGCTAGCCAACCATAGCATCTCAAGCAGATGGAACACAGCACTGGCTGCAACAACAGCACACGCATGTGCTATAGTGCCACCAGAAGTGCATACATGTAGCAACAGCAAAAGAGACAAGCTGCTGTCAGACCTCAGGCTAGTACTGGGCCTCTCTGTGCCTCTAATACTTGTCCTCCAAGATTGCTAATGGTGATTTTAAACAACGAAAGATCCCCTAACAACTCTAGGATTGCTTGAGAAACACTTGGGCTCTGGGGCTTTGGAGGCAGGCAACTTGGGTTCTAACCACATCACCCTACTTTCTGGCTATGTGGTTGTATGGGTGACTGAATCTCTCCAACTCCAGTTTCCTTCTCAATAAAATGGGTAGGTGTATATTAGCCATCTGGATCTATGTGTATTAACACATAAAAAGGTCCACAACCTATTTAGTGCTGATTGAAAATTGTATACTACAACCCATTTATTTTATAGTGATATATGTACATATGTGTATATATATATATATATATACATGTATGTATACATTTCAAAATTCTGGAAAAATATATATCAACTCTTCACAGCTACAAGGAAGAATAGGGATATTGTTGGAGAACATTGGGGAAGGGTTTTTATACTTGAGACTTCTATATTATTTTAATATTTTGCTGCAGTACTTTAACATGTTTTATATAAAGGCAGTTCATTTTTGAAAACCATATAACAAGAGCTCCCCTGCAGAAATGTTGACAGAAATAGAGATATGTGTATAAACCATGTCAAATTCCTGGCACTCCTAGGTTTTCAGTGACTGGCCAACAGACTTCTGAAAAGACCCTGGGCACAGAGACTTGTCGAGTAGGGTCTATGACTTACTTGTCTGCATCTGAAGCAGGCTGAATTCCTTGGGATATTCATTCTTTTGGATTTTGGTCAAAGAGGTTTCAGAGGAGTGATCAGAAGGTGAGGAGGAGGATTTCTGATCCAAATCTACAGCAGTGCTGGAAAGAAGAGAAGAATTAGATTTTTCCATGTTCTTAAACTGGTAGAAACTAATCTTATGTATCTTATGTTAGAATTGTCCCCACTCATGAAAATTGGGCCTACACCCCTGTAAAAGTCCCTGAGCATATTATTTATTTTGCCACAATTTGAGTGGACTAAAACATATTGAAAAGATATGTGTTTAAAAATAATTTGGTGGTTCCTCAAAAACTTGAACATAGAATTACCATAAGACCCAGCAATTCTACTCCTAGGTATATACCCAGAAGAATTAAAAACAGGTTCAAACAGATACTTGTATGTGAATGTTTATTGCAGCATGATTCATAATAGCCAAAGGGTGAAAATAACCCGTGTCCATCAACAGATCAATGGATAAACAAAATGTCCTATATACATATAATGTAATATCATTCAGCATTAAAAAAAGGAATGAAGTTCTAAAACATATAACATGGGTGACCCTTGAAAACATTATGCTAAGTGAAATAAGCTGGATACAAAAGAACAAATACTGTATGCTTCCACTTAAATGAAACATCTAAAATAGGCAAATTTATAGAGACAGGTAAATTACCTATAGGTAAATTTATAGTGGTTACCAGGGTCTGGGGAGAGGTGAGAATAGTGAGTTATTGCTTAATAGGCACAGAATTTCTGATCGGAGAATGAAATGTTCTGAAAATAGCAAGTGATGACAGTTGCACAGTATTATGAGTGTAATTAATGCAATAACTTGACTTTCTATGACAAAACATACTTACAAAGGGTCCGGCCTGGATCTATGGCCCAGATCTCCTAACTCTATAGACTATGTGGCCTGAAAATTAATATGCTCGAAATGGATAAAATGGCAAATATTATGTTATATATTTTAATATAATTTTTAAAAAGGAATGACATACTGATATATGTTATAACATGGATCAACCTTGAAAGCATTATGCTGGGCAAAAGAAGCCAGGCACCAAAGGCTACATACTGAAAATTCCATATATACGAAATGTCCATAACACACAAATCTATAGAGACAAAAATTATATTAACAGTTGTCTCAAACTAAGGAAATAAGGGAGATGGGGAGTAATTGCTAAAGGGTATGAATTTCTTCTTGTGGTGATGAAAATGTTCTAAAATTGGTCATGGTGATTATAACACAACTCTGTGAATATACTAAAAATTGTCAAGTTGTATACTTTAAATGGGTTAACTGTATCATGTGAATTATGTTTCAATAAGTCTATTGACAGAAAAGATGCATGTTCAATAAAACTATTAAATGCAAATAAAAAGTCAGTAAATATATAGAGAAGATAAAGAAATAATTAAAAACAAACCTAGACTGAAATGCTATAATGATGGAGCATTATGTTTAATGCTGAATTTCCTAGTAGTTAAAAAGGCCTCCTACAACAAACTGCTATGGGTGTCAGCAGAAAAAAGCAATCACTTCTGGTTTAAATGGATTTGCATTTGCTAGATGGCCTTGGTCAACATTTTCAGGTAGTTATCTGTTATCAAGTCATAGGATCTTTTTTTCATACTGTTGCTTCACTCTTATATTTGAATAATTTCAAAGCAATTTCATTTTGCTTGTCTTGATTGTTCCCTAGTAACAATCCTGTTATGTAGGTAGAGCTGATATCATCATTTCTATGTGAAAAGAAAATGGGCTCTCAGAGAAGTTGACTTTCTATGATAAAACATATCTACACAGGGTCACGGCTGGATCTATAGCTTATAATGATGGAGCAATATGAGAGTGAGATCTCCTGATTCTATAGACTATGTGACCTGAAAATAAAAAAGAAGCCTAGCTCAGTAACTCAGCACCCCCCTTTTCAGAATATATGATCATTTCAATATTGGAATAAAATATGCCTCCCCTAAATATGAGAGAGAAAAGGCTTTGCTGAACAACTGTATAGAAAAGATTTCAAGGATAAAGGAAACGTTCTAAAACAACTTTAGAATTATCCACCTACTTTGTTTATTCAACAAACATTTACCTAAGTACATTTTGTGGCAGGCACTATTCTAGACATTGAGGACCCAAAGATGATTGAACACAGTTCCTGCCCTCAAGGATCTAGGGGAGAGAAGGCTCTAAGTCTAGGGAGAGAGAGGGATCCAGGGGACAGAAGGATCTAGGGAGAGAGAAGGATCTAGTGGGAGAGGAGATGGAAATACACAGATGGTTATGGAAACATGGGTAAATACAGTGATAGAAAACCTTACAAGAAATTAAGGGAGCTTGGCACGCGTAGCACAGTGGTTACGGCACCAGCCACATACACCAAGGCTGTGGGTTCAAACCTGGCCTGGGCCAGTTGAACAATGACAAGTGCAACAAAAAATAGCCAGGCGTGTGGCAGGCTCCTGTAGTCCCAGCTACTTGGGAGGCTGAGGCAAGAGAATCGCTTAAGCCCAGGAGTTTGAGGTTGCTGTGAGCTGACACCATGGCACTCTACTGAGGGCGACATAATGAGACTCTGTCTCAAAAAAAAAAAAAAAGAAAAGAAATTAAGGGAGTGCCCAGAAGGAACACCAAATGCAATGAGGTTTGAGGAGGTATATCTGAAAAGAGTGTATGGAGGAGGCTTGCCTGAGCAGAGTCTCGGGAATGGGTATAAATTCATCATAGGTATTAATCAAGGTGGAAGTGACAGAAATCTACCTAAACTCATTTTTAAACAATAATAGGGATGTATGGGTTCCCATGACCAGAGTATAGTGGGGGACAATTGGAATCATAGCTCAGCGTCTCCAGAACTGTCAGTCCCTGCCTGTCTTGACATCTTGGCTTCACTTTTACCAATTGCAGATGAGCTCCTTACAAGAGCAACAAGGCCACTGACAGCCTCAGATTCAAATTCTCGTGATCTTCCAACCAATATTAACTCCCATCTCTAATGGGAAAAATCACAAGGAAGGCTTTTATTGGTTCAGCTTGGATCATGTGCCCTCCCTTAAATAAATCACACTCAAGAAGTGGAGTCATGTAAGATGATGACAGCTCCCATTCACAACACTCATTAACACTGGGTAGGGAATAACAGAGAAACTTTTCCCCAGAAAAGGGGGCAATAGCTAAGACAAGCCACCAGGGAAGTCAGTGGTAGCTGAGCAGCTCCAACAACATGTGAACACAAGCAAGGGCATTGGAGGAAGCCACTTCAGGCAAAAGAGACAGCATCAGTGTCCTTCCATAGAAGCAAGAAACAACACGGAAGTAAAGAAATTTGATGTGATTATAGCAGGAGTAGTGACACAAAAGCTGGAGAAGAGGAGGAAGACAGATCTGGAGAATGTATAGTTCATGCGAGGGGACTTGGACCCTATATCACAGTTTAACGAGGTAGCATTAAATAATGGTAGGCAAGAACATGACTTGGTCATGTATGCTCCAATTTCTGTTTTAGTAAACTCTAGAAGCTGTGTGAGGAATGGACTTTTAAGAATGTAAGATATGGCTCGGTGCCTGTAGCTCAAGCGGCTAAAGCACCAGCCACATGCACCAGAGCTGGTGGGTTCGAATCCACCCCAGGCCTGCCAAACAACAATGACAACTACAACCAAAAAAAAAAAGCCGGGCATTGTGGCGGGCGCCTATAGTCCTTGCCTACTTGGGAAGCTGAGGCAAGAGAATCGCTTAAGCCCAGGAGTTGGAGGTTGCTGTGAACTGTGATGCCACAGCACTCTACCCAGGGCAACAATTTGAGGCCCTGTCTCAAAAAAAAAAGGAATGTAAGATGTAATCTTGTTGGCAGCATGTATTCACTTGATCTTAGCCAAAAGGCCGAGAAGCGATGGCAGCATGTATTCAAAAGATAAATAAAAGTTAGTGGATTTGGGGTTTTTTTTTCCAGAGAGTGTCACTATGTCGCCCTTGAAAGAGTGCCATGGCGTCACAGCTCACAGCAACCTCAAACTCTTGGGCTTAAGGGATTCTCTTGCCTCAGCCTCCCAAGTAACTGGGACTACAGGCATCTGCCACAATGCCCAGCTATTTTTTGGTTATAGTTGTCATTGTTGTTTGGCAGGCCTGGGTTGGATTAGAACCTGCCAGCTCTGGTGTATGTAGCTGGCACGCTAGCTGCTAAGCTACAGGCGCCAAGCCAAAAGTTTTTTTTAAAGAATGTAAGGCTTGAGCCAGGGAGCCCATTTAGGAGAGTGCTGCAGACAGCCTCTGATACTCCCTACCTCTTGGTATTTATTCTCTTCTGCAGTCTCCTCCTGGTGAGTATGGGCTGAACCTAATGAGTCACTTCTAACAAAGAGAATAAGTAAAAGTGACAGAATGTCAAGATTAGGTTGCAAAGAGACTATGGCTTAATCTGTGTGTGCTCTTCATTGCTTGCTGAGCACAGCCAGTTGCCATGTTGTGAGATGCCCTACATAGAAGCAAGAAACTGAAGAAGGCCTTTGAGCAACATCCAGTGTGGAACTTATCTGTCAGCCCCACAAGCCTGTGCAGAACTGATTGAACCCTACCAACAACCATGTGAGTGAGCTTGGAAGTGAAGGGGATCCTCCCCTCAGCTGAGCCTTCAGATGCCCACAGCCCTGACCAACACCTTGACCACAATCACAAGAGAGAGACTTTGAGCCATAAGAACCCATCTAAGTCACACCCAGATTCCTTGACCCATGGAAAATATGAATTAATAAATGTTGTTGTTTTAAGCCACAAAGTTTTGGGGGATTTGTTGTGCAGCATAGAATGGGACTGTGGCAATACAGGTAGAGTAGAAGAAATGGACTTTTAAGATATTTTAGAACTTGATCCCCAACTGGATAATGGAGATGAGTATGACCTGAGGGGTGTGTATCTTTGGGCTACATGAACACTGAGACTATCAACTGAGACAAGGGGTACAGAAGGATATAGTTTATAGGGAGACATCAAGGCATGTTGAGTCTGAGGGGCCCATGGGACATCCAGATGGAGATATTGAGAATATATCAATCTGAAGCTTGGGGCTATGTCTAGGCTGGAGTTTTATATTCAGGTGTATGTTAAGTACATGAAATACTGTCACCATTTTATAGATAAGAACACTGTGGCCCAGGGAGGGGAAGTAATTTGCTCAGGTTCACAGAGATATTAGTAGCAGAGCTAGGGTTTGAACCCAGACAGTCGAGTCCAGAATTGATGCTTTTGCCAAGCATGTCATGCTACCTCTCAGACTGTTGGCATCTTGGTTAGAATTTACCCCAATAGTGAGCACTCTTCACCAGATGTTTACTTACTCTAAGTGAGCAGAGAGTCTGGGGAGGCCTGGAGGCTCACTGACACTTGGACCTTTTTCAGCAGAAGATGAGAAACTGTCCCATCTGCTAGGGGATGTTGTATCAGCAATGCATCCATTAGATTGCAATCTATCCATTTGATTCCTGAAACACATGAAAATACCTTTTACTCTATCTTGCTTCTTAGATTATAAATATATATTTGCTAAAAAGAGCTGACATTTGTTGACCATTTACTGTGTACCTGGGATTAGGTTAACATTTTACACCCATTATGTCATTTGAAATCTATGACAACCCACAGACATGGATCCTACTTATCCATCCCCACTTTATAGATGACGAAACTGAAGCTCAGAAGGTTAGCAACTTGCCTATGATCACAGAGAAAATACACATCTATATTTGATCATAGTTCTGGTGACACCAAAGCCTGAAATTCTAACCACTATACTAGACTGCTTACCCATTCACACAGTTCACCTACTCTGAATGAAGTAAAAGAAATAAGGTTTGAATGGAGCTATAGATCACTGTACATTGTACCAAGCATCTCAATACAATTTTGTAGAGGATTTGTTCATAGAAAGACTGATGAATATAGCTGGTGGTCACAACCCAAAGAACTGCCTTCAGAAACTCCCATGGGTTCCCCTCACATGTCTTATCCAACTTAGTAGCATTTAGAACAGTGATTGCCATGAATTAGGTCCTCGATTAATGTGTGAATAAATGAAAAAGAATTATAACTCCCAACCACCCACACTTATAAGGGAGTCCTAAAAGCCAGTGACTGTCGTGTATAGAAGCACATCCATTTTCTTCACTCTGCTATACAATTAATATTTTGCAAAAGTCAATCTCTTCCCTTATTATTTTGCAGCCTTGTCCAGCCACAAAGAAAGCCACATCAGTTGAGTAGTATTGCATTTCTTTATGCATAACTTCACAGAGTACAGAAGCTCAATAGATACAACGTAACCTCTGATTATAAGAAAAATATAAGAAATAAAACTCAGACCCAAGTACATTTTTAGACTGGACATTATTCCACCTACATAGTATCTTGCCTCACAGTTGCCCCTCGGTATTTACAGGAGATTGGTTCCAGGACTCACTAAATACCAAAATCTGCAGATGCTCAAGTCCCTTATATGAAACAGTAGTATTCACATACGCTTTTTCCTGTGTACTGTACTGTAAATTATCTCTAGATTTACCTATAATACTAGATACAACGTAAATAATATAGTTATTATACTGAATTGTTTTTGTGTTTCTATTGTTGCATTGTTAACTTTTAGTGTTGTTTGCTTTTCAAATGTCTTGCATCCACACCTGGTTGAATCTGTAGATGGAGAAGTGATGGAGATGACTGAATAGTGTAAACCATGTGCCCTCTGCAAATTCCCACCATCTACCAGCAGAACTGCTAATTAGACAATTTCGTATTTGTTTCCTCTCAAATTTATATGGCAAGTGAGTCATATTTTCTCACTCTTGTCAAGTCCCAACCTAATTATCAAATTCTACTCTTTTCTTTTTTTTAGAGAGGCGGGGTCTCACTCTGTCACCCAGACTAGAGTGCAGTAGTGCGGTCCTATCTCACTGCAGCCTAAAACTCCCGGGCTCAAGCATTTCTCCTGCCTCAGCTGAGATTACAGTCACATACTACCCCAGTACCTGAGATTACAGGCATGTACTACTGCCATACCTGAGATTACAGGTTCATACTACCAGCATCTGAGATTACAAGCACGTATTACCATACCTGGCTAATTTTTGTATGTTTGTTTTTCATAAAGACAGGGTCTTGCTTTGTTGCCCAGGCTGGTCTCAAACACCTGGCCTCAAGCGATCCTACCACCTCAGCCTCCCAAAGTGCTGGGATTATGGAAGTGAGGCACGACTCCTGGCCCAAACTCTTTAGTCTTAAAAGGACTTTGCCTATGACTCTAAAAAGCCTACAGGCCAGCTGAGCTACTTACTCCCTTCAAACTCCTCCCTTTCTGTGGTTTATCAGGGCACGGCACAAGGACAGTCTACATCAGAATTACGTGAGAGGGCTGTTTAAAATACAGATTCTCAAATTCCGTGGCAGACTTATTGAATTAGAATCTCTCAAGTCAGGCTGGGGAACTTGCATTTTTAATAAATCTCCCCTCCCTCACTAGCACATTTGGCACTGATCTTCTTCATGTCTAGTCCCATCACTGCACTGCCTGTTGCCCCATTCTACTTTAGATTCCCAACTGCATGGAATTTCCTGAATTTGTCCAGTCGTGAGAATCACCTTGGAGTGCTTGTTCAATGTGAAGATTACAGGGTTCTGACCCAGACCCACAGGCTGGGAACCAATATGTTTAAAAAGCACTTCAAAAAAAAAAGAAAAAAGAAAGAAAGAAAGAAAGCACTTCAAATGATTCTTAGGATCAGCCAGGTGTGGGAAGTGCTGTTTGAGGTTATGCCCAAAAGCCTAGTACAGTAACTGGCTGCTTGAGGTGTGAGCTGCTGGGATGGAGTCCAGCCCTGCAGAGCTATGAGGAGCAGAGGACAGGTCCCCAGCAGCCAAAGGAGGAACCACCCCTATACTAAGCCACAAAAGAAGTATCAACAAGTATAACATAGACCACACTCTCTGACCACAAGGCAATACAATTAGAAATCGATAATAAAAAGACAGCCAAAAAATACCCATAAGCTTGGAAACTCAAACCATACTTCTAAATAATTCATATAAAAGAAGAAATGATAATGGAAATCATGAAGTACACAACGATCAATGAACATAAGTACTATATATCAAAACTTGTGGGATTCAACTAAAGCAGTAATTAGAAACTTGGAGCCTTAAATGCAGGTACTGGATTTCATGAAATATGACACCATCAATTATAATAACATTATTATTTTATGTACCCCAAAGAACAAAGGCTGCCAATTAAACTCTGACACAATGCTTTGTCACTTAGAATTTTAAGTTTGTACTTATTAAAGCATTCTTTTAGACTTAAATATAGATTTATTTTTTTTTTTATTGTTGGGGATTCATTGAGGGTACAATAAGCCAGGTTACACTGATTGCAATTATTAGGTAAAGTCCCTCTTGCAATCATGTCTTGCCCCCATAAAGTGTGACACACACCAAGGCCCCACCCCCCTCCCTCCGTCCCTCTTTCTGCTTTTCCTCCCCCCCATAACCTTGTCATTAATTGTCCTCATATCAAAATTGAGTACATAGGATTCATGCTTCTCCATTCTTGTGATGCTTTACTAAGAATAATGTCTTCCACTTCCATCCAAGTTAATACGAAGGATGTAAAGTCTCCATTTAAATATAGATTTTAGGACGGCGCCTGTAGCTCAAGGAGTAGGGCGCCGGTCCCATATGCTGGAGGTGGTGGGTTCAAACCCAGCCCCAGCCAAAAAAAAAAAAAAAAGTAAAAAGCATCTTAAAAAAAATAAATAAATAAATAAATAAATATAGATTTTAATCATATATAACTCATGTATATATAATGAAGGAAAATAAAAACAAAATAAATCAGTTATGATAGTCTTAAACCTTATTCACATTCAAAACTCTGACTACTAAATTGCTTTTCAACTCAATCACTGATGTCCATGTTTTCCTCCTAATGTTGACATCAATGCAGCAAGAACATGAGTGATGCAGCATTTCGTAAGTGAGTGCTTCTCTCTGGCCTGTAGAATTTTCTTCTACGCTACGCACATGCATTCTGCATGCTTCAGTGCTCATACAACAAAGATTATGACAACTACTTCACACCTGCTACAGGGCCCATAGCAATGATAAGACCCAATCCCAATTTCAAAAATGCATACTGGAAAAAGTGTCCATCTCAGAATCGGTGGGTTAAAGTGTTCAAAACAAAGATTCCAAAACTCTATGCAATGGCAGCATTAGTCTCAGAACAGAAGGATTTGGACTTGTAGTTCTTCACTCTTTTCTTACCTGGGAAAGGGCAGGGAGGCATTTTGAGGCCACATTTAAGTGTCTTCACCTCATGTTTGAAATTGAGTCACTTCTAGAAAGATCCTGTAGTCAGCTTTGTCAGGGCCCAGGACTGGCCTGGTCTCAGGCCCAGCTTAACTAGGTTCTGGACGCGGACCACTAAGCTACCTTGCTCAGGAACAATTTCTCTTAGGTGCCTGGTCACTATAAATTACCTTCCCACACCCAGCTTCCAAGGCCTGCCCCTCTCCCTCACCTGGCTTACAAAGCTGTGGGGAGGAACAAACATGCTAAGGAGGTATACCCTTCTTGGAAAGTTCATCATTTATCATGAGAATTATTATTCAAATGAAATAAATGTCAAGTAAGCCATCCAGGAAATTCTAATAAGTCTCTAAAACATCAAGATATAAGAAAAGATGAAGCAATCCAAAAGACCTAGAGAAGGTTCTGGTGACCAGAAAGGAATGCAGGAGAAAAAGGAGAGTTTGGAAGAAAAGTCTGTTTCTTTGATGCCATCTGTGGAATTCAGGATAATTATTTCCATTTCTTTAGGCAGGAATAACACCTTACATAACCATAGCACTTGTCATCTCAACTGATTTTCACAATAGCTCTGTCTGGGCAGACAAAAATAATACATCACGCCATATTAATTTTATGTGGATACACTTTTAACCAAACATTCAGCTTCCTACCCCTTCTTATATGCTCAACAAGCAGCCTAAGACTCCAGGACACTGGTTTTTCACCCTCTTTTGGATGACACTCCTCTCCACCATGAAAAATAACAATAGCAATGGGCCCTCTCTGCTGGAAAATGCACGCGCGCACACACACATATGTGTATCTTCAACTGGCTTGCGGAGCCCTTTCTTTCTCAAAACTCATGGTCTCCATTTTAAGCTCAACCCAGATGTAGTCTCCTGAATGGGCACACCTCCAGAGCAGGAAAGGCAGCTATGGCTCTTTGGTTAATGTGGTCCGGTGATCCCAGAGCCTGCTGCCCTTCTGATACCCCTAACTCAGAAACGTGGAGCATCCCTAGCACACCCTTAGAATAGTAGCTTCGTCCTTTATCCCAAGCCAAACTGGAAACTGCAGGAAGTTCTAGAGCTTAAAGTTAGAATCCCAGAGCCCTTTTGTCCATGCTGTTCCAGACACCTGTGGATAATCAGTATTTCTACCCCGTCCTGCTCCCGTCCTCTATTAGTCCCAGCCTATCTGTGTAATAGCTGGGTGCAGTGAGTTGTACCTCCCTCTTCTCTGCTTCCTATGAAGGAAAGTGAGCAGATCAAAGACCAGGGACCAAGCTAAGATCTGATGGGACAAAGAGAGAACTCTACAACTCCCCTTTTTACAGCACAGCAGTCCACTTATCTGTAACTCACTCCTGTAGGAGACACCTGAAAAGAAACACCTTGGTAATAAGGGAATGGGGAAGGGATTGGTCTCTTCTTAAAAAGCAGAACACATACAGGGGCAGCACCTGTGGCTCAAAGGAGTAAGGCGCCGACCCCATATACCAGAGGTGGTAGGTTCAAACCTGGCCCCGGCCAAAAATTGCAAAAAAAAAAAAGCAGAGCACATACATTATTGCTTGGCAGTCTCCACACCTATGGTATAAATAGCCATGGGATCACTTCTATAAATAGCCACAGGAGAAGTCAGGGCTCCTACCAAGACTGCTGCACTTTTGAGGTGCTCCAGCACCTCTTACCTGACTGAGACAATGGGGTCCCTGGCACTTATGGGAGCAATACCTCCAGCGAGCTTGTACTGCGTCCTGGCAGTTTCAAGGGCCAGGGCAGGCAACCTAGCATCCCGGCTTGGACACACTCCAAGATGTTCTGGGACACTGTGGCCATTCTGCTCCATGACAGTTACCTAAAGGCAAATGTGCCCTCAAACATCCTCCTCTGACTTGGTGCCCATAGCTCAGTAGTTAGGGCTCCAGTCACATACACTGAGGCTGGCGGGTTTGAACCTTGCCCGGGCCTGCTAAACAACAATAACAACTACAACAACAAAAAAAAAACAGCAAGGTGTTGTGGCAGGCACCTGTAGTCCCAGCTACTTGGGAGGCTGAAGCAAGAGAATCGCTTAAGCCCAAGAGTTTGAGGTTGCTGTGAGCTGTGACCCCAGGGCACTCTACCCAGGGCAACATAGTGAGACTCTGTCTCAAAAAAAAAAAAAAAAAATCCTCCTTGGCCTTTAGCAATTATTAACTACCAGCCATTATTTAATTAAATAATTAATTAACCACCAGCCATTATTTAACTTAAACCTTTCCTTACACTGTTCATAATTTCTACCAGAAGTGTCCCATCCAATAAATAGCATTGCATATCTACTTATATCCAAGCAAAGGAAAAAAGGGTAGGTTACAGACTCTGGAGACCAGCAGATTCATGGCAGATCTCAGGGTCACCATTTATTAATCAAAGCACTGGGCAGGTCAAATCTCTGGCTCTCTTTATTCATTTGTAGCACACTCCTTGAGCTGTTATGAGAAGCAGTGGGGCAATTTTCGAGAATCTCTCCTTTGCTGGTGCTGTCTGCCTAATTCAGACGGTGGGTTAACACATGTACAGACGTGAGCAGTTCCTTCTACATGCCCCCAAACCAGCCTCCTTCTAAACCTCAATCGGTGTCCCCCCAACCCCAGCCCCCCCTCCCCACCGGCGTATATGGCAACCAAACCCCCACCCAGCCATCCAGATTTCTTAGAACTCCACTGTTATCTGCTCTCCTTGTTGGTCATACCAGTGTCTCCTTTCTCTAGAACCTTCTTCAGCTCCCTGCCGCAGGTCACGCTTGCAACGTGGGGGGAGGGCGTTTGCAGTGTACAAGGGCTCATCTGTGCTGATTTTAAATAGTAAAAGCAACCCCGAGATGAAGAGAAGACCCTTATAAGAACGGTATCAGTCGAAACAAACTTGGCAAGCCATTGGAAGTCAGGCGTCTCTGGCCTCGAAATCCGGGCTTCCTTCTCGCTACCTTTCCTGATTTGGATGCCCCCAACGCACCAGCGAGTACTCGCCCCCAGCCCAAGCCGGGCTCGCTGTCTCCCCCCACCCTCTTCCGTCCCCGGGACCTCGGTCCTTCTTTTCTACCTCTGGGTCTTTCTACCTCTGGGTCTTTCTAACCCCTTCCCCAAGGGAGCCCGGGGTCTACGCTCGGAGGCCTCCGTGGAGCATGCGGCCGAGATCCACGCACCAACTGGCAACGTAATTGCCGAGCTGCCGAACGCGAGGAACCGAGAGCCGAGGACCGGAGGGACGCGGCCGCCTGCGGCTACGGCGGAGGCGCGTTCCGGGGTTGCCGGGACACCGGCTCCAGCGGCGGGCGGCCGCGCAGCTTCCTGCCCGGCCGGGCTTCCCTATCCGGCCCTTGCTGCACCCCCGGGCCCTCAGGCCATCAGTATGGGATCGGGGTCTCCTGAGACCTGCAAAACTAGAGTTTCCAGTCCTGGCGGGGGGGTGGGGGGGAGAGTGTCGTAGGCAAGGACCGTTGGAAAGGCCATTTTGTGGCTTTGAGGGATGTGGGGGTTACTATTATTATTATTTTTTAAAGCGTTAATGATTCTTTCCAGGCAGTTTTCATTATTAGAACTGTAGCTTCTGGTGGCAATGAAGGATACGCCCTCCATAAAGCTTGCAGAGCTGCGGGTTATAACTGGCGTTAATTAGACAGAATCCACCTACCACTTACAGCGCCTTTTCTGGACCAGGCGCCCTGGTGGATGTTATCTTGCTCAAGCAGCCAGCTGCATTTTTCAAAATAGAAAACCGAATTTGAGCAATGGCTTGCTCAAGGTCACCCGGAAAACTGAGATTCATTTCCAAGTTTCCTCATTCCAAATCCACCAGTCTTACCATCATACCAGTTTAAATTTATCTTCCTAACCCTTTCCAATATCTAATAAATCTTGCATAGAAAGCTTTTCTCCAAGCCTACTACATAGTTTAAATCTCTAAATTCAGTGTGCCCTAAATTTAGTTAAATCTCTAAATTCAGTAAAGTGAAAAATATTAGACCATGTTGCTATTTTTAATGAATTTTTTACTAATTATAAAAGAAATGTGATTATTATAGAAATATTGGGAAAATATGGGAAAGTATTGTTAATACCCATAATCCCACATTAAATATTTTTTCTGGATATCTGTTGCTGCATAACAAATCACCTCCAAATTCTGATGCTTTAAACAATGGTCATTATTATCTTTGATTCTGGGGGTTGGGTAAGTTAAGCTAGGCTGTTCATGCTTGGGGGTCTCTCATACAGTTGCAGTCAGAGGTGGCTGGAGCTTCCTCTCTCATATGTCTGGTGACTGATATTGGCTGTCAGCTGAGGCCTCAGCTGAGGTTTTGCCAGCTCACTTCTGTGTGGGGTTCCTTCTCAGAGCACAGTGTCTGCCATCAGAATATCAATGTCCCAAGAGACTCAGCAGAAATTATATTGCCTCTACAGTCACAAATTCTTAGAGAGGAAACTTAGACCCCACCTCCCAATGGGAGAATCAAGGTCACCTTGTAGGAAAAGCCTTAGGGTATGGGGGACCTGGTTATGAAAATCCGAGAACATATAATGTGCCCTTCTAATATTTAGGGGCTATTTCCTCTTTGTCCCTTTTTTTGTGCACATGTATTTTAAAATAATTGGAATCATGTTACATGTTTAAACAACTTTGTATCAGGCTTTTTAAAAATCAGCCCTTCCTATCTATGGGTTCTGGATCCACAGATTTGACCAAACGTAGATCAAAAATATTCAAAATATACATATACATAAATATGTAAAAAACAACAATGCAATAATAAAACATAATACAAAAAAGACAGTGTAATGATTTATATAGAATTTACATTATATCTGGTGTTATAAGAAATCTAGAGATTTAAAGTACTGTATGAGAGGGTTGCATAGGTTATATGCAATGGTACAAATGATCCAAATATTGTGCCATTTTATGTCAGGAGTGAATTTTGATATGGGAGGGAGATCCTGGAACCAATCCTCTGGGGAGGATTGTATATCCTGAGCATTTCCCCTTAATAAAGTTAAAAAACAGTTCATCTGTTTAATGATCCCTTGGTAGAAGAGGTCACACCTTTGTAACAGAAAGGTTAGCTGGGCAACAGCAAACTGTGGTCATTAATGGCTAGACAGAGATTTTCTTCTGTTTTGTCCACTGCTATATTCCAAGCACCTACCACAGTACCTGGTACACACAGATGCTCAATAACCATTTGTTTAATGAAAGAATAAATGAGTAGATGGATAGATGATTAAAATGGTCCGAGCTGAGCCCCTCCCTCTCTTGTTTGCATCCTCCTGAGAAGAAAGAGAACAGGTCCCTAACCTGCACAAGGTTCCAAGATATCAGGACCTGTGTGGCAGTCCAGTGATTGCAAGACAGAAGAGTGACTCTCAGAAGAGAAACTCTTTTACATCACCAATGAGTCCTATGAACTGTGACTTACTCTGCTGCTTAATATCTCCCAGGCCACTGTGCCCTCATCCCTTGAGCAAGTTTTAGATGCTTGCTATACCAGGCCTGCTCCAGTAACTGTCCCTAAGGTTTGGTGGGGCACACAAAGAGTTCTTGGGGCTGCGGAGCTGCCTCTGCCAGACTTGGTCCCATACATAGCCCATGGGTGCCCAGCATTGGGACACAACCTTCCCACACACAACAGCCCCCTGCAGCCCATGTTTGAGAGCAGAGGGAAGGGTGGAGGATGGTCAGACACTGTGGCATATCAGCAATTTCATATAATTCAACTTAATCATGAAAGGTGGATACTTCTGGCAGGTTTCATGGTGAAGTCAGAGGAAGGTGGACTCAACTTTAACCCCTACTCTCCCTCTTCATCCCTTCTCCCTGTGGGATCCCACTTTGCTTTCAGCAACCTATCTTGGCTCCGAGAAGGGAAGTCAGACAACCAAGGCAGTAGGGGAAGCAAGTGAAGTGGGGGGGCAGGCTGCTGCAGGTCCTGGATAGATACGGGTGGTTCTGGTTCTACCCTGGCTCACACACTGCCTATGACCCCAGACCTTTGAGAGCAGCGGAGACAGCCATAGGAATTAGGAATTAGAGGAAAGCAGACAGCAGGGGGAAAGACATCAAATAAACTCTACCCAATTCCTCTTGGGTCTTGGCAAAATAAAAGTGCCTGTGGTAGAGAGAAATTTGAGCCCAAAAGGATGGCATTTAATGGCTGAGGGGTCAAAAACATTGGTCAAAAGCTTCTGTATTTGGTAAGCCTCAAGTGCTGTAACCTAAATTGGGGCAGCGGGGATATGTTTTAAATCCTCCTCCCCTAGCAGAATTGCAAACAGTCCACACAGAGGGAGCATCTCTTAACCAATGTCAAGAAAAGGTCACAAACCCTCATTTAATGTGTGTCCCATAAATATGCACCAGAGGGCAGTGTAAACACAGACATGGGAAATAAAATGAGACGAGATTGTCTACTGTTAACTCTAAGCCAAGGCATCACAGACCCTTACACAAAGAGGGTACTGGGGAAGTAGTTGTTGAGTAGATCACTGACGCACAGTCACCCTCAGAAACCTTCAGTGGTAAGCAAAGGAAGCCTGGCAAAGACACAGAGTGTTAGCTCCCTTAGAACTGGCTAACACCACCAGCTCCCACCTGTTCAGCCCAAGAAACAATTACCAAGCACCTACTATGTTCCAGGAACTGTGTTAGGTACGGAGATTAAAGGTGACCAAAACACAGACCCTTTCCCAATTGAGTACCTGCGGAGATGTGCTAGTCTCTTTACATTCATTTTCTCACTTAATCCTTACCACAGTGAAGTCCTGTCTGAATTATCCCTGTTTTACAAATGAGGATGGGGGCAAGGGGCAGAAGTAAATCATCTAGTCAGCAACTAGAGATAAAACCCAGTCAGAGTTTAAGCCTAGTCTCTCCAAATTCAGAGCTTGGGCTCTGCTTTAGTGGCAAGACTAGCAAGTGGGCTCTTGCCACTATAGCAGAGCCTTCTTAGTTTATGCCTTCAGCAGTGAGAGGGTCCATTTGCTGTTGTAACACCAGCCAGGCTATCAGGGCTCCCATCATAGGCTGCCAACTGGCAGACTTCCAATTGCCCTGGAGAGGCTTGGGAGGATGCTTACTCTCAGAAGCATAAAAGTCCCTTTGGACTTGGATTTCTAAGTAACATAAATCTATGACTAAGAGTTTAAAATATTGTATGTTGAAGACATACAATATATACAAAATGCATGAAGCGCTGGGATACCAGCTTACGTGAGTGGAATGCCTGTTCTCTATAAAACAGGAAGACAGAAGGCTGAATTAGGGTGGGTTGTTGTAGAATTTCTTGAACCAAGTTTAACTCAATATAACATAAGAAGTCACTGTGGATCTCTCATCTGGACAATGATGAGGCAAAAGTGATATAAACTGCATATCTTCATATCCTTCTTTACCCTTCTGGATCCATTTCCCTTACTGTCCCCACCCTGCTCTGTGCCTGGAAGGTTGCCCCATATGGACTGCACTCTCCAGCTCCCAAGGTGGCACTGGAGGGAGGCAGGGAGAAAAGTGAAGTCAGAGTATTTGTTGCCCCAGCTCCTTCCCTATTGGCCTCAGTTGTCTATGCCCCATCCCAAGCCCACAGCTCCTATCGGGGCCAACTCAACACAACTCTTTCTGGGGTCTAGCAATTGCTTCCTTTCTTTGGCCCCTAGGAATAGCAGTGACTCCTCACTGTTATAGCCCTTAGGCATTTGCCCCATCCCATGCTGCTTTTCCTAAACTCCTCTAAAGCTTTGTGAATAGTGCCCTTCTCTCTCTTTTCTTCTTTCTTTCTTTCCTTCCTTCTTTCTTTCTTTCTTTCTTTTTTTTTGGAGGGAGAGTCTCATTCTGTTGCTCAGCCTAAAGTGCTATGGCATTAGCCTAGCTCATAGAAAGCTCAAACCACTGGGCTCAAGTGATCCTCTGCTCAGCCTCCTGAGTAACTGGGACTACAGGTGCCTGCCATGATGCCCAGCTAATTTTTTTCTTTTCTATTTTTAGTAGAGATGGGGTCTCTCTCTTGCTCAGGCTGGTCTCAAACTCCTGAACTCAAGGGATCTGTCTGTCTTGGCCTCCCAGAGTGCTAGGATTACAGGCATGAACCACCACATCCAGCCTAGTAGTGCCTTTATGACACTCAGCAATTGCCCCAGGAGTATGCCATCTCTCTCCTTCTGGAACCCTAGAGCTCTGGGGAGATTAATTTAATATGACAGGAAGGCCTATCAGCACATTTTACCCCATAAATGCATTAATGTATACATGATCTATGTGTTTATGATTTAATAATTAAAAAAAAAAAAAAGACAGGAAGGCCAGTGGAGGGCCACTGTCTGAGGAGAAGGGCCAGGCCACAAGAAACTTTTGACTATGAGAAGCCAACCAAACAGAGGCCTCTAAGGCAACTCCAAGACTGATACCAGGTCAATATCACGTCAGAATACCAGGTCTTAGAAAATTGATCTAATTGTACATTAGTTTCTGTGTGACCTGGAGAGGAGAGAGGGGTAGCAAAGGAAATGGTTAAGTTGGTTTTAGCCAGAATGAAGATAGGAGATGTTGGCACACTAATAAAAAGTTGAAATCCTTTTCTTGTTGCCTAGAATTGGTACCTGTGGCTCCAAGCTGGGGACAAAGACACATTAAATAATCCATATTATATAAAGAACATTCACCAATGGAAATCTAGACTATTCCTGGAGCCTATTAAGAGGCTGCCAAATCTCTGAACATTGCTGAATATTTCTTACTTTTCCAGAAAAAAAATAAGTAAATAAATGTTACTATGGCCTTCAGCCCAGCTATTACTGTGAAATAAGCATTATAACATGGTGGGTACAAGTGTAGTCTTCAGAGCCAACTCTCTGAGTACAGATCTTGCCCCTCTTGCTTGCCAGCCATCCATCCCATGCAAGTTACTCAGTCTCTACTAAAGGAAAATGCTGTGGAAATGCTTCAGGACATTGATCTGAGCAATGATTTCTTGAGTTGCACAGGCAACCAAAGCAAAATTGGACAAAGGGGATCACATCAAGCTAAAAAGTTTCTGCGCAGCAAAAGACACAATCAACAAAGGAAAGAGACAACCTACAGAATGGGAGAAAATATTTGAAAAGTACCCAGCTGACAAGGGATAAATAACTAGAATATATAAAGAGCTTCAACAAATCAATAGGAAAAAAAACCCAACCTATCTGATTTTAAAATAGGCAAAGGATCTGAACAGATATTTTTCAAAAGAAGACAGCCAACATGTATATGAAAAGTGCTCAGTATCATTAGTTATTAGAGAAATGCGAATCAAAACTACAATGAGATCTCATCCCATCCCAGTTAAAAATGGCTTTTTTCAAAAAGACAGGGAAGCCTAAGCAAGAACAAGACCCTGTCTCTATTAAAAACAGAAAAAAAAATAGCTGGACGTGGTGGCACACACCTGTAGTCCCAGCTACTCAGGAGGCTAAGGATCACTTGGCCACAGGAGTTTGAGGTTGCAGTGAGCTGTGATGACACCACAGCACTCTAGCATGAGCAACAGAGTGAGAACTTGTCTTAAAAAAAAAGGACAGAAAATATGGGCGGCGCCTATGGCTCAGTCGGTAAGGCACCGGTCCCATATACCGAGGGTGGCGGGTTCAAACCCGGCCCCGGCCAAACTGCAACCAAAAAATAGCCGGGCGTTGTGGCGGGTGCCTGTAGTCCCAGCTACTCGGGAGGCTGAGGCAAGAGTAATCGCCTTAAGCCCAGGAGTTGGAGGTTGCTGTGAGCTGTGTGAGGCCACGGCACTCTACCGAGGGCCATGAAGTGAGACTCTTGTCTCTACAAAAAAAAAAAAAAAAGGACAGAAAATAACAAATACCATAGAGGATGTGGAGAAAGAGGAGAAAGAGGAACCCTCATCTATGGTTGATGGGAATGTAAATTAATGTAACCACTATGGAAAACAGTATGGAAGTTCCTCAAAAACCTAAAAATAGAACTACCATATGACTTAGCAACCTCACTGCTAGATATATATTCCAAGGGAGGTGATTATCAGTATATCAAAAAGATATCTGCACTCCCATGTTTATTGCAGCACTATTCACAATAGCCAAGATTTGAAACAACCTAAGTGTCTATCGGCAGATGAACAGATAAAACAAATTGGTACATATACACAATGGAATATCATACAGCCACAAAAAGGAATGAAATCCTGCCATGTGCAACAATGTGGATGGAACTGGACAACATTATGTTAAGTGAAATAAACCAAGCATAGGAAGTTAAATCACTCATGTTCTCATTCATATGTGGAAGCTAAATATTAAAAACAATTGGTTTCCTGCAAACAGAGAGTAGAATGACAGTTACCAGAGGTTGGGATGGGTATCAGGGAGGAGAGGATAAAGTGGGGACGGTTAATAGGTGCAAAAATTTAGTTATATAGTTAGAAGGAACAATATTTGATAGCATAACAAAGTCATTACAGGCAATAATAAGTTAGGGCATACTTTAAAATAACTAAAAGAGTGAAATTGGAATGTTTCTAACACAAAGAAATGATAAATTCCAGAAGTGTTAGATACCCTGATTTGATTAATTCACGTGGTGTGCCTATATCAAAACATCACATGTACACTATAAAGGTATGCAACTATCATGTACCGATAATAACGTTTAAAATTATTCAACCTTTAGGAGCCTCAGTTCCCTCACCTGTAAAAAGGGATACTAAACATACCTTTCTTACAGGTTGCTGGGAGGATTCATGAGTAACTGACTACACGTCAGTCCCTTAGAATGGCGTGCACATGGTAGGGACCCAGTAACTGTGTGCCTAGTTTAGGATAACCAGATTGCTCAGTTTTTCTATGGGGCTTTGGAGAGAGAAAAACCTCAGCTGCAGGATGCCTCCACCCTCCAAGCCAAACATTTTTGTGATTCTCATGCTCTGGAATAAGACATGGACATGTTGTCCTAGCACACTTCAGTCTTTCCAAATTCCCATTTTGCTCTTTCATTTTCCAGAAATACTCCAAAGCAGATGTGCCTTTCTCTTGGATGAAATAGGCCTTTAAAAGTCCCAGATGTTTCTTGATCAGCTAAATAAGATTCAGATTTAGAGAAAGAGTTATGGCAGGAAAGAAGCAGAACTGCATACTTAACACATTTTTTAAAAAGCAAACACTGTTTTGGGTACAAAACCTACATATTTGGGGAGAAATCTTTGAGAGCAGATGAAGAAGAAAAATTCAGAAATCACTAGTAGAAATAGCATCGTTCAAACATGGCTTCGATTTATTCTGAGAGATGGTGTTCATCTCTGAGATGAACTTCACTGAGCACTTCACTGAATCCACTTAAATGGAAAGAATCTACTTATCTCTGTGACGGGCAGGAGAACTTAACTGTGATGGTGGCGGCTCTTATTTGCACACACTGGAGACCACGCTCTGACGCTAACATGTTAGCTGCATAGCAGTTACTCACAGTGATGACAGGAAATGAGAGAAAAGGCCCTGAGCACAGTCTTCCAGGCACCAGAGCTAGCTGGGGACCGTCATCACACAGCTGAACATTAGTAAACTTACACCAAATGAAGAGAAGCAGGAGACACTCAATGATGTCAGCGCTAAGGGTCAGAGCTAGTCCACTTTATATCCAAAGCTTGTGGCCATATATGAAGTATCTGGAATAGTCAAATTCAGAGAGAGAAAAACAGAATGGTGGCCATCAGGGGCTGGCTGGGTGGAGGGGAGTGGGGCGTTAGTGGTTAGCAGGTACACAGCTTCAGTGGGGGGTGACGAAAAATCTCTGCAGATGAGTGGTGGAGAGGGTTGCACGACAATGTGAATGTACTTGATGCTGCTGAGTCATACACTTAAGATGGGTAAAATGGTAAATATGTGGTGTGTTATGTCTATTTTACAATGAAATAAATAAATAAAATTTTTTTTTTTGAAACCATTTTCTTTTTTTTTTTTTTGCAATTTCTGGCCGGGGTTGGGTTTGAACCCACCACCTCCGGTATATGGGTCTGGCACCCTACTCCTTGAGCCACAGGCACCACCCCAATAAATAAAATTTTTGAAAGTTCACGAACACTGGAAAATTCATCCGGCAATTCACTTATATGACCCTTTCTGCACCTATGTCACACTTCAGTGGCAAGTTTTTAAGTGATGGAGAAATAAATATGAAAATGAGAGGTAAGAATAAGTGCTGTGAAGAAAATGAAATATAGTAAGGGCGTGAAGAGTGAAGAGGGAGAGGCAGGGCTCAGGGTTCAGTTCTCAGCAGGCCAGGTTATGAATTTAATTCTCTCTCTTAAGAAAATCAGGGAAAAATTTCATGCCTTTTTTTTTTTTTGTAAGGAAGATTAGATTAAAATCCAAGCACTTTGTACAATGTATCAAATAGTTCTACCTCAATATATTTTTCTATTATGTCAAAGAAGACAGGGTTAAATTCAGTCAGGTCCAATAGAGGCCGTCTCATTTATAATTAAAAAATCCTTCCAGAAAAACACAAGGGCTTTTTGTTTTGTTGTTTATTTTATTTATTTTTACCTTAGTAACAAAATTTTGCATGAAAAACAAATGTGATGGGCGGCGCCTGTGGCTCAGTGAGCAGGGTGCTGGCCCCATATACCAAGGGTGGCGGGTTCAAACCCGGCCCCGGCCAAACTGCAACCAAAAAATAGCCGGGCGTTGTGGCGGGCGCCTGTAGTCCCAGCTACTCGGGAGGCTGAGGCAGGAGAATCGCCTAAGCCCAGGAGTTGGAGGTTGCTGTGAGCTGTGTGATGCTACGGCACTCTACCGAGGGCAATAAAGTGAAACTTTGTCTCTACAAAAAAAAAAAAAAAAAAAGAAAAACAAATGTGATAAACACATCTTTGCCAAAAATCAAGAAGACATTCTTGCATGTATATATATGTGTGTGTATACATACATTCTTTATGTGAAAGAAAGCAATTTTCCTTAAAATAAAATCATAGGCAATTTTCTTGAAAGTCCATGGCCATGTGCTGCTGGATTTTGGCTTTGACTTAGGGCTCAGCCAAAACAGACTTGGATCTTAAGTTTGGAGACAGGAGAGGTAAGGAGAAAGTCGCGGTGAGACTCCAAGGAAGCTGGCCTCAAACCACCCTTCAGGGAATGAAATTCTCATGACTGGCCCTACTCTACCCTTCCTTCCTTCTACCAGCCCCAGCCCCATCTACCATACTCTGGGCTCTCTTCTCAAGTTAACGGTGTCTGAGGAAAGGAAGATGCCAAATGTCTCTTAGGCATCAATATTTCTGCGAGACTGTCCAGAGTAATTAATTACTGACTTTTTTCCTCAGTCTGCCAAGAGTCATCTAATCCCTTCAACTGATCATTCCCCAGTCTCATGCCTGGGTAAGGGCATCCTCTCACCCTTAGAGCTGACAAGCAGAGCTAAATAACTTGCCTGTCCTCTGTCTGCCTGTCACTGAAGACAAGCGAGGGTGAGCCCCTGTGTCTGTGGCACTGCTGTAATTCCCCAAGGCCCCAGGGCTGCTCCTGCAAAAAGAGATGCTGTCAACTAGGGGCCTTTCTGATTCCTGGATGATGTATCCTGGGTAAAGTCTGCTCACCCACAGTCAAAGAGGGCACAATGGCCACCTGAAAGTTTGCCAAAACCTATTCCTGGATGGGAGGAGCTGGAATAAAGAGAAAGGGGGGAACTCAAGATGTTAGTTTCATGGGTCACATTTCTCAAGGCAGAGAGAAGCCTCTGGACAGGCTTTTCAGCTCCTCTTTCCATAAAATTCATGTGCTCCAGCTCCTCTTTCCATAAAATTCATGTGCTCCTCTCCTTAAGGAAAACTCAATACCATCCTGGCAAGCTGCTCCTTCTGGGCCTTAGGACTCTGCTCAAAGTCTCTCCAAAGAGCTTTCCTTATTTCCCCCAGTCAGGGCTGGGTTGTGCTCCCCCACCATCCCTGATCACATGTGGTATCCACAGGCCCCTCTGCCTGTGTCCCCATGCCCTGGGGCTAAGAGCTCCCCAAGGGCAAGGACTCTACAGGCCTTGCCTGGCACTTAGTAGCAATTCCTGAAACACTTGTGGAATGGAATTAAATTTACATGTTTCCTTTATTACATTAACCAAATAGAGTATACCTCCTTTTCTGCCATCATTAAGGAATTCTCCAGGGATATTTTCAAATCATTAAAGTTGTCCTTATTAAAACTTATTCATTTTGGAGCTTTTCCTAAAAGGCTTTGACTATTTCTTTGACTTTTCACGTCCTGGGATAAATTCATTGGTTTGTGAGTTTGGCTGCTCTATGGATTTAAAGTGGCTTAAACAACAGAGTTTATTTCTCTCACATGTAATAATGTAGGAATAAATAGTCCAAGGCTCCCATGGTAACTCCACAGAGTCAGGAACCCAAGCTCTTTCTATCCTCTTGCCCTGTCATCACTGGGTGTTACCCTTTCTTATCACTCAGACCTCTAAGACCACATCCCAGCAGAAAGGCAGAAGGGCAGAGCTTGTGTCACCCGCACACTGCACTTCTGCTCCTCTGCAGGGAACAAAACCTAGCCACATCTAGCAGCAAGAGAGACTCAGTAGCAACGTAAAAGTTGTTCTATTGCTAACAGAGAGAAAGGGAAATTGAGCAGTGGAGGACAGCCTGTGGTGTCTTCCACAGCCATCATCATAAATCTTAATTCATTATGGTGCTAGAGCAGTGTTTTTCAACCTTTTTTTTTTTTTTTTGGTTTTTTGGCCGGGGCTGGGTTTGAACCCACCACCTCCAGCATATGGGACCGGTGCCCTACTCCTTGAGCCACAGGCGCCGCCCATCAACCTTTTTATCTTATGGCATATTTGAACCTATAGTTAAACTTCCATGGCACACCTAAATTATGTCGATTAAAAAAAAGAGTAAAAGAAGAATATACTTACTGTGCTTTGAACATCTTTTGAAAAAAAACTTAATTAATGATCTTTCAAATTTTTTGTGGCACACCAGTTGAAAATCATTGTACTAAACTGTTTTGGTGGTTCCTATATAAGGACTTAGAAATGAGCAAGGCTGACTCCCAGTAAGGATGCAGATGTCTTGAGTTTACAGATTCTCCATCTCCTCAGTTACTACCAGGCTACCAGGCTGTCCTTTGATGTGGTAAGTAGGCTTGTGTCTAGTGATCCTACTTCCTAATCTGCTGAGAATTAAAAAAAACAGATATCTAAGCTTTTTAAAATTGTATATATTAAAAACACACACTCTGTTTCTCTCATTCTCTCTGTTTCTGTCTCTGTCACACACACACACACACACACACACACACGCAGAGGGGAGGCGAGTAGAGGATGGTAGTTAACAGCACAGGCTCTGGAGTCCAGCTGCTCTATCAATTGCTGTCTGTATGACATTAAGTAAATCACTTCACCTCTCTGTTTCTTCATCTATAAAATGGGAATAACAATAACTTACTTCACTGGATTGTTGTGAAGATTAAAAAGTTATACATACAAAGCATGTTATCTGGCATGTAGTAGTGCCCAGTAAGGGGTAGCTACTTTTACTAATATAAAGTAAGTTACTGATCCCTTAGGTCCTAAGTGAGTGTAAGGGAGGCCCTCCTTGGAGCTGAGCTCCTTAGGCTTTATGGCAGCACTTCCTGCTGCTCAGAGGCCCATGCTCCGGGCTGTGTCCCAGATGGCTTAAAGCCTCTGGAAGCTGGAGGGCCAGAGAGATGAGAGTGCCACTGTAAATTGAAATCAACTTAAATTTGATATGTTTTATCTCAGTCCCATCCTGCATGCATTTTTAATAGCATCTCAAAGACAACAGAGTAAACGGATAGCGAATGAAAATTGCATTAATGTTAGGATTCTTAATTCTGTGTTTACATTTCCAATCTCCAGACATCCTTAGAGACAGAGGCCCCATTTCAAGAAGGGATAATGGAACTCTGCATTCTAATTTATTAAGTAATTTTGTGGAAGGCCTTCCCATCATAAGTCTCTAGACCAAAGCCAGAACCATTCCTGACAGCTCAAATGCCAGGAAGGAAGCCGCAGGGAAGTCAGACACTGTCAGGTGAGCTGATTTCACTCCCAGGAGCCACAGACATTACAACAGCCACCTTCATTACATGTGTTTTAGAAGACACATTCTATTCTGCAGCCCAAAATTTCACATGTACGAAGAAGTCTGCTCAAATATCTTTGTGAAAAATAAAAGATTGGATGATAAACTTGCCTATAAGAATGAACAAATAAGCAAGATAAAAAACAAAGCAAAGAGAAATAAAACCAACATCAAAATAACGTACCTTGACTGTACAGCCACATGCACACCACTCATTAAGACAAGGAATCTGTCTCGGTGTAGTGCTGGTGTTGGTAACTGAAATTATGCTTAATCAGGGAAAGTCACAGCCTTAAAATTTCCCTCTTGTATTTCTTCCAAAGAACTGGAGAATATGGCTTCATGTTATTTCATGTTCTCTCTTTTTGTGTTTTATTTATTTAATTTTAAATAGGAAATTCACTTGCATAGCTGGCAAAACTCAAAAACTATAAAAAGACACATAGGACCAGCCTCCTTTCCAGCCCTCTCCCACTGGCCAAGGCCCCAGCTCCACCCCATCCTAGCCGAAACTACTGTACTATATGTGTTGTGCCCAGAGCTATAAAAGCAAACATGCATATGTGGTCCTCTTCCAGCTCTTTGTATGCAGTAGTGGCATATAATATCAGTACTCTGCGTGTTTTTATTTTTGCTGTTGGAGATCTTTTCATAGCATTGCATACAGAATTTTTTTATTCCAGATTTTTCTCGTGGAAATAATAAAACACTATATAAGACCCGTAGCCCTTGTTCAATTCTGATGAAAAATGGATTCTTAATTATGCAGCCCCCAGGACACTTTCTCAAATGAGCTTCACTGGCTGGTCAAACAATCTGCCTAGTTAACAGGCTGGGCTCAGAGACAAGTTCCTTGCACACCTCAGCACCTCCTTCCTTCCCCTTCACAGATCCAAGCATCGCAGGCCCACAACTGCAAGGAGGTTTTCCACATGACACAACCTTAGCTTTCACAGCCACACTAAAAAGCTGCTCAATCTTCAGACTTTTTTTCTTTTATAGTAACCTGTACTTCTTCTGAATTAGAAAAAATATGTAATAAATATTATGTTTAGAAAACAGAACAAATGACACTGCTCCATTAACATATGGCCTAGAAGCCTGAGTTTTTTTAATTTTTAAAAATGTTTTTAATTGACAAATTTTAGATGTCTATGGGTACAATATGACGTTGAGATATTTGTATACATTATGGAATAATTAAATCAAGCTAATTACCATCTCCATCACCTCACATACTTAATACTTTTTGTGGTATGAACATTTAAAATCTATTCTCTTAGCAATCTTGATATATACATTACCTTATTATTACCTATAGTCACCATGTTATGATCTATACATTACATTATTATTACCTATACTATAACTATAGGTAATAATAATGTAATGTATATATCAAGCAACAGATTTCAAAAATACATTCCTCTTTGTCTAACTGAAACTGTATACTTTTAACCAGCATCTCCCCATTCCCCTCCCACCTGGAGCTTAAAAGGTTTTTTTTTGTTTGTTTTTTATATAGACAGAGTCTTATTCTGTCGCCCTCGGTAGAGTACCGTAGCGTCACAGCTCACAGCAACCTCCAGCTCTTGGGCTTATGCGATTCTCTTGCCTTAGCCTCCCGAGTAGCTGGGACTAAAGGCATCTGCCACAGGCCATTTTGTCGTTGTTGCTGTTGCAGTTTGGCTGGGGCTCATTGAGCCACAGGCGCCACCTTAAAAGTTTTGAATTTTTTTCTACTGTCTAAAATGAATACATCCAAATATATCCTTTCTTAATGTATTTGAAATCAAGTTGCAAATATCAGAATACTTCACCCCTAAATACTTCAGTATGCATATCATCAATTAAATTCAGTATTTTGTAGTTTGAAGGGCTTGTTTGTTTTGAGGAGACAAAGTCTTGCTCTGCTGCTCAGACTGGAGTGCAGTTGTGTGATCACAGTTCACTGCAACCTCCAAGTCCTGGGCTCAAGTGATCTTCCTGGCTCAGCCTCAGAGTATCTAGGACTACAAGTGCATGTCACCAGGCTCAGCTAAGTATTTTTTTTTTTTTTAAGAGACAGGGTCTTTCTGTGTTGCCCAGGTTAGTATTGAGCTCCTGGCCTCAAGCAATCCTCCCACCCAGACCTCCCAAACCACTGGGATTACAGGTGTGAGACATCATGCCCAGCAGAGTTTTTTTTTCTTTAATTACATACTATGATATCACCTCACATCCATTAGCATGCTTACTATAAACAAAACAAAAATAGAAAATAATGAATGTCAGCAAAGATGCAGAGAAATTGGAACCTTTGTGCATTGTGGGAGCATAACCCCTTGGAAAACAGTATGGCAGTTCCTCAACAAATTAAAAATAGAATTACCACATGATCCATCTATTTCAGCTTTGGATATATAATCGAAACATTTTTTTCTTTTTCTTTTTTTATTTTATTTTTTGCAGTTTTTGGCCGAGGCTGGGTCCAAACCGGCCACCTCCGGCACATGGGGCCGGTGCCCCACCCCCTTGAGCCACAGGCGCTGCCAATCAAAACATTTTTTTTTTTTTTTTTTGAGACAGAGTCTTACTTTGTCATCCTCAGTAGAATACAGTGGTGTCATAGCTCACAGCAACCTCAAACTCTTGGGCACAAGTGATTCTCTTGCCTCAGCCTCTGAGAAGCTGGGACTACAGGCACCGGCCACAATGCCCGGCTATTTTTAGAGACAGGGGTCTTGCTCTGGCTCAGGCTGGTCTTGAACCTGTGAGCTCAGGCAATTCAGCCGCCTCGGCCTCCCAGAGTGCTAGGATTACAGGTGGGAGGCACTGTGCCCAGCCCTAAAAAGTTCTTGAAAAATTATTTTCATGGTAGCATTATTCACAACAGCTACAATGTGGAAGCAACCACCAAGTGTCCACAGATGGATGAATGAAGAAGCAAAATGCAACAAAATACTATTCAACCTTGAAGAGGAAGGAAATTCTTTTTTAATTTTTAGATCAATATTAGTTTAATTGGTTTTTTTATTTTCATAAATTTAAGAGATACAAGTTGGATTCTGTTACATACATTCATTACATCATAGTTGTGGGCTTTTGGTATACCATAACCCAAGTAGTATACATTGTACCCAATAGGGGATGTTTTATTCCCTCTCTTCCTCCCAGCCTTTCCCCCTTGTAAGTCCCCATTGTCCATCATACCACCCTACATGCTCTTGTGCAGCCATAGTTCAGCTCCCACTTAAGTGAGAATATGCAATGTCTGTCTTTCTGTTACCGAGTTACTTCACTTAAGATAATGGCCTTGGCTCAGCACTTGTAGCTTAGCAGCTAGGGCGCCAGCCACATATACTGGGTCTGGCGGGTTGGAACCCAACCCAGGCCTGTCAAACAATGGTAACCACAACAAAAAAATAGCCGGGTGTTGTGGTGGGCACCTGTAGTTCCAGCTACTTGTGGGGCTGAGGCAAAAGAATTGCTTAAACCTAAGAGTTTGCTATGAGCTGTGATGCTATGGCACTCTACTGAGGGCAACATAGTGAGACTGTCTCAATTAAAAAAAAAAAAGGTACTGGCCTCCTGTTCTATCTCAGTTGCTGCAAAAGACGTTATTTCATTCTTTCTTACTGCTGAGTAGTACTCCATGGTGTGTGTATATATATACATATATATCACATTTTCTTTATTCGTTCTTCAGTTGATGGGCATTTAAGTTGATTCTGTGTCTTTACAATTGTGAATTGTGCTGTGACAAATATACAAGTAAAAATTTCTTTTCCATATCATGCAGCAATTAAAAATAATATTGTAGAACAGTATTGTCAAAGTGGAATGATGTTAAAGATGGGGTCTCTTGTCAGGCTGGTCTCGAACTCCTGAGCTCAGGTGATTCACCTGCCTCAGCCTCCTAGAGTGCTAGGATCATGGGAGTGAGCTACTGAGCCTGGCTTCTAATGTATCTTCTTCTGAAAAATGCCTTTTCAAGTCATTTGCCCACTTTTTAATGGAGTTGTTTGTTTTTTCATGCTGAGCTGTTTGAGTTCCTTGTAGATTCTGGATATTAGTTCTTTGTCAGACACACTTTGTGAATATTTTCTCCCATTCTGTAGGTTGTCTATTTACTCTTTTGATGATTTCTGTTTGCTATACAGAAGGTTTTTAGTTTCTTTAAGTCTCATCTATGTTCATTTTTATTGTATTTGCTTTTGAGGTCGTGGTCATAAATTCATTGCCGAAAACAATGTCCAAAAGAGTTTTTCCTAAGTTTTCTTCCAGGCTGTTTATCGTTTCAGCTCTTACATTTAAGTTTTTAATCCATTGTGTATTAATTTTTATATATGGTAAGAGATAAGGATACAGTTTCTTTCTTCTACATATGGCTATGTAACTCTCCCCACACCATTTATTGAACAGTGTGTCCTTTTTCTAGTGTATGTTTTTGTCTGCTTTGTCAAAGATCAATTGGTTGTAGGTATGTGATTTTATTTCTGGTCTCTTTGTTCCATTCCATCAATCCGTGTATCTGGGTTTTTTTTTTTTTTTTTTTTTTTTGCAGCTTTTGGCCAGGGCTGGGTTTGAACCCACCACCTCTGGCATATGGGGCTGGCGCCCTACTCCTTTGAGCCACAGGCACCGCCCATCCATGTATCTGTTTTTTTTGTGCCAGTACCTGCTGGTATTGGTCACAATAGCCTTGTAGCATAATTTGAAGTCAGGTAATGTGATGCCTCTGGTTTTCCTTAGGATTACTTTGGCTATTCAGGCTCTTCTTTTGTTCCATATGAATTTTAGAATTATCTTTCTAATTTCATTAGTATTTTCATAGGAATTACATGGGATCTGTAGATTGCTTTGGACAGTATGGCCATTTTAACAATATTGATTTTTCCAATCCATAAGCATGGGATGTTTTTTCTATTTGCTTGTTTTATCTGGAATCTTTCATCAGTGATTTGCAGTTCTCCTTGTAGAGATTTTCCACCTCTTTGGTTACATTTATTCCTGGGAGTGGGGGGTGTTATTTCTTTTTGGTCGGTTTGTTTGTTTTATTTTTGCAGCTATTATAAATGGGACTGAGTTCTTGATTTGGTTCTCTGGTTGTTGGTGGTGTGTAGAAATGCTATTGATTTTTGTACATTGATGTTATAACCTGAGACTTGGCTAAATTTATTTATCAAATCTAGAAGTCTTTTGGAGACATCCTTAGGATTTTCTAGGTATAAGATCATATCTACAGCAAACAGAGAAAATTGTATTTCCTCTTTTCCAGTTTGGATGCCCTTTATTTCCCTCCTAGCCTGATTGCTTTGGCTAAGACTTCCAGTACTATGTTGAATAGAAGCAATGATAGTGGGTATCATTGTCTTGTTCCAGTTCACAGGGAGAATGGTTTCAACTTTTCCCCATTTAGTATGATGTTGACTGTGGGTCTGTCATAGGTGGCTTTTATTATATTGAAGTACGTTCCTTCTATGTTGAGTTTTTTGTGGGTTTTTTCTTTATCATGAAGGGATACTATATTTTATTGAGCACTTTTTCTGCATCTATGAGAGGATCGTATGGTTTTTATTTTTAATTGTTTATGTGGTAAATCACATTTATTGACTTCATATGTTGAACCATCCTTGCATCCCTGACATGAAACCACTTGATCATGGTGAACCAGCCTTTTGATGTACTGTTGGATTGGATTTGTGAGTATTTTGTTAAGGATTTTTGCACTGATGTTCATCAGAAATATTGGTCTATAGTTTTCTTTTTTCCTGGGTTTTTTTTTTTTTTTTTTTTTGGCATCCTTTCCCAGCTTGGGTATCAGGGTAAAACTGGCTTTGTAGAATGAGTTAGTGAAGATTCCCTCATTCTGTTCTTTTGGAACAGTTTCAGTAAAATTGGCATCAGTTCTTCTTTTATGCCTGATAGTGTGAATCCATCTGGTCCTGAGCTTTTCTTAGCGGGGGAGATTTTTTATTACTGATTCAATCTTGCTAATCAGTATTGATCTATTCAGGAGTTCTATTTCTTCCCTGTTCAATATTGGCAGATTGTATGCTTTCAGAAATTTATCCATTTCCTCCATGTTTTCTAATCTGTGAGCATATAGTTATTCATAGTAGTCTCTGATGATTTTTTTGTATTTCTGTGGTATCAGTTGTAATGTCTCCTTTTTCATTTTTGGATGTGTGTTTGGATCATCTCTCTCTCTCTCTTTTTTCTTTTTGTTAGTCTAGCTAGTGGTTTTTCAATTTTTTTATCCTTCAACTTTACATTTTGTTGATCCTTTGTGGTGGTTTTGGTGTTGTTAATATTTCATTTAGTTCTACTCTGATATTTGTTATTTCTTTTCTACTAACTTTAGTTTTTGTTTCTTCCTGTTTTTCTAGTTCTTTAAGGGGCAACGTTAGGTTGTTTGTGATCTTTCTACTTTTTAATGTATGCATTTAATGCTATAAACTTCTCTCTTGGCATTGCTTTTGCTGTATCCATAGGTTTTGATATGTTGTGTTTTATTTTATTTATTTATTTATTTTTGTTTTTGAAACAGTCTCACTCTGTCACCCTGGGTAGAGTGCCATGGCGTCACAGCTCATAGCAACTTCAAACTCTTGGGCTCAAGTAATGCTCTTGCCTCAGACTCCCTCCCAGGTAGCTGGGACTACATGTGCACACCACAATGCCCAGCTATTTTTAGAGACAGTGTCTCCCTCATGAACAGACTGGTACCAAACTCCTGAGCTCAAGTAATTCATCTGCCTCCAGAGTGCTAGGATTGAAACACTATGTTGTGTTTTAATTTTCATTCATTTCAAACATTTTTGAAATTTCCATCTTTATTTCTTCATTGATTCAATGATTACTCAGAAGCATGTTTTTTAACTTTCATGTATTTGTATAGTGCCTGAAGTTCCTCTTTGTATTGATTTTTAGCTTTATTTAGTCTGAAAAGATATTCAACATGATTTCAAATGTTTAAAATATGTTAAAATTTGTTATGTGGTCTATAAAATTTGTTATGTTAAAATTGTGGTCTATCTTGGAGAATGTTCTATCAGCTGACGAAAAGAATGTATATTCTGTAATTGTTGGGTACAATATTCTGTAAATGTCTGTTAAGCCCATTTGGTCTAAAGTCCAATTAAATCTAGTTTCTTTGTTGATTTTGCTGTCTTGATGATCTCTCTAGTGCTGTTAAGTACGTTGTTGAAGGCTCCAACTATTATTGTGTTGCTATCTATCTCTTTCTTTAAGTCTAGTAATATTCATTTTATAAACTTGGATACTCCAGTGTTGGGTGCAAATATATTCAGGGTTGTTATATCCTTTTGCTGAATTGATCCCTTTATCATTATATAAGGACTTCCTTTGTCTTTTTTACCGTTTTTTGGTTTAAAGTCTTTTTTATCTTATTTACGTATAGCTACTCCCCCTTGCTTTTGATTTTCATTTAGGTGGAATACCTTTTTCCATTCCTTTACTTCTCAGTCTATATGGGTAAGGTGAGTTTCTTGTAAGGAGCATATAGTGGACAATGTTTTTTAAAATCCATTCTGCCAATCTATACCTTTCAAGTGCAGCATTTAATCCATTTACATTCAAGGTTAATATTGATACCTGAGGCTTTGTTTCTGTCATATTGTTAGTTGATTTCTACTTGTATTATATCTAGTTGTATTATAAATTCTTTATTTCTTTTTCTCTGCCTTTTTGTCTGCTGAAATTCAGTCATGTTGCCATTTAATTATACTCTCTTCTTCCTTTATGTGATTGTTTTAAAAGACCTATAAGTTTTATATTTTCACTTGTTTTTGTGATGGTGGATATTGGCCCTTCATTTCCATGTTTAAGACTCCTTTGAAAATTTCTTGTAGGACCAGTCAATGGTGATGAATTCTCTCAATGTTTGTTTATCTGGGAAAGACATTATTTATCCCTCATTTCTAAGGGTTATTATGGCAAGCCATAAAATTCTTGGATGACAGTTTTGTTTTTTTATTTCTTTCAGCACTTTGAAAATGGCATCCCATTATCTTCTGGCCTTTAAGATTCTTCTAAGACGTCCACTGTTAATCTGATGGGATTTCTTTCATAAGCACTTAGATGCTTTTTCCTTGCTAATTTTGAAGTTCTCTCTTTTACCTTGACTTTAGTCATTCTATTATAACATGCCATGAGGATGTATTTGCCTGAGGATCACTGGGCCTCCTATATCTGAATTTCTAACTCTTTTGCCAGTCCTGGGAAGTTTTTCATCAATCATTTCATTAAATAGGGTTTCTAAACTTCTTAAAATCTCTCTTCCCCCCTGGGAATATTGATAATTTAAAGTTCAGTTGCTTTGTGTAGTCCCAGATGTCTCAAAAGCTTTGCTGAGTGTTTGTTTTTTCTTTTTTTATCATTTTTCCATTATTTTTGTCTGACTGGATTATTTCAAAGGATTTGTCTTCAAATTCTGAAATTCTCCTTCCTTCCTTTTTTCCTTCTGCTTTCTCTCTCTCTCTTTTTTAGACAGAGTCTCACTCTGTTGCCCAGGCTAGAGTGCCATGGTGTCACCCTACCTCAAAGCAACCTCAAACTCCTGGGCTCGAGTGATCCTCCTGCCTCAGTCTCCTGAGTAGCTGAGACAACAAGGCACCCACCATGATACCAGCTGATTTTTCTGTAGTAGATACAAGGTCTTGCTCTTGTTCAGGCTGGTCTAGAACTCCGGAGCTCAAGAGATTCTCCCACCTTAGCATCCTGGAATGCTAGGATTACAGGCACAAGCCACCATGTCTAACTGAAATTCTTTCTTCTGCTTGGTCTAGTCTGTTTTTTGATTTTTTTTTTTTTTTTGTAGAGACAGAGTCTCACTTTATGGCCCTCGGTAGAGTGCCATGGCATCACACAGCTCACAGCAACCTCCAACTCCCAGGCTTAAGCGATTCTCTTGCCTCAGCCTCCCGAGTAGCTGGGACTACAGGCGCCCACCACAACACCCAGCTATTTTTTTTGGTTGCAGTTCAGCCGGGGCCGGGTTTGAACCCGCCACCCTCGGTATATGGGGCCGGCGCCCTACCGACTGAGCCACAGGCGCCGCCCTGTTTTTGATGTTTTGCAACATGTTTTGTATTTCCTTCTATGAATTTTTCAGCTCTAGAATTTCTGAGCTCTTTTCTTTTTCAGTTATCTATCTCCTTGGTAAATTTCTCATTCATATCCTGCATCGATTTATGATTTCTTTCTGTTGATTTTCAGGTTTCTCTTGTATCTCATTGATCTTCTTTAGGATCAACATTTGGGGTCAGGTGCAGTGGCTCATGCCTGTAATCCTAGCACTCTGGGAAGCTGAGGTGGGATGATTGCTTGAACTCAGGAGTTTGAGACCAGCCTGAACAAGACCGAGACCCCGTCTCTACTAAAAAATTGAAAAAATTAGCTAGGCATTGTAGCATATACCTGTAGTCCCAGCTGCTTGGGATGCTGAGGCAAGAGTATTGCTTGAACCCTGGAGTTTGAGGTTGCTGTGAGCTAGCCTGATGCCACAGCACTCTCGTCTGGGTAACAGAGTGAGACCCTGTCTCAAAAAATAATAAATAAGGCGCGGCACCTGTGGCTCAGTGAGTAGGGTGCTGGCTCCACATACTGAGGGTGTCGGGTTCAAACCCGGCCCCGGTCGAACTGCAACAAAAAAAATAGCTGGGCATTGTGGCAGACACCTGTAGTCCCAGCTATTGGGAGGCGGAGGCAAGAGAATTGCCTAAGCCCAAGAACTGGAGGTTGCTGTGAGCTGTGTGATGCCATGGCACTCCATCAAGGACAATAAAGTGAGACTTTGTCTCTACAATAATAATAATAATGATAATAAATAAGGATCAATGTTTGGAATTCTTTTTCTGTTGGGATCCATTGATAGAGAACAGTTGTGGTCCTTTAGTGGTGTTAAATTTCCTTGATTTTTGATGTTTCCAGTGTCTCCCACAGCTGGAACAGGGCCGTGGGTATTGTCCAAAATGTGCTTTGGAGAGGTTGGTCTCTTCTGTCCTTCCCCATCTGGGTAGTGGCTACAACCATATCATTTTGTTTCGTTTTGTTTTGTTTGAGATAGAGCCTCAAGCTGTTGCCATGGATAGAGTGCCGTGGCATCACAGCTCACAGCAACCTCCAACTCTTAGGCTTCAGTGATTCTCTTGCCTCAGCCTCCGAAATAGCTGGGACTACAGGTGCCCACTGCAATGCCCGGCTATTTTTTGGTTGTAGTTGTCATTGTTGTTTGGCAGGCCCAGGCTGGATTTGAACCCGCCAGCTCTGGTGTATGTGACTGGAGCTTTAGCCACCTGAGCTACAGGTGCCGAACCAAGCATATCACTTTGAATTCGGCCCAGGAGTGGGACATGGCCCAGCATTAAGCTCTCAAAATGGGCCAGCTATGGGCCTGCAATCTAAGAGAGCAGGGCCCCTTTTAGGCAAATGACATGGGTTAGGCACTGTGGGGAGGGTGGTCTACTTCTGTCTTAGTCTCGTAAGAGTCTGTAGCAGTGTGGTAGGAATTGTGCAGGAGAGCTCAGGCTCTCCTGTCCCTCCTCAGCTGGGCAGCCTGAGGGTGGGGTGATGTCCAGCTTTAAACTCCCAAAATGGTACCTTGAGCCTGTGACCAAAAAGAGTGAGACCCTTCTCAGGCAGACAGTCTTGGAAGGAAACTGCAAAGAGTGCAGATCAATCAACATTCCATCCCATAGTCCATCCCTGTCCTTCTTTTGTCTATGCCTCTCCTTCGAAGCCTAGACCATACTCCCCACAGTTCCTAACCCATGTCATTTGCCTAAAAAGGGCCCTGCTCTCTTAGATTGCAGGCCCATAGCTGGCCCATTTTGAGAGCTTAATGCTGGGCCATGTCCCACTCCTGGGCCAAATTCAAAGTGACATGCTTGGTTCGGTACCTGTAGCTCAAGCGGCTAAGGCTCCAGCCCATAGTCCCAAATTAAAAAAAAAAAAAAAAAGATGGCTTGGCACCCATAGCACAGTGGTTACAGCACCAGCCACATAGACCAAGGGTGGTGGGTTCAAACCCGGCCTAAGCCTGCTAAACAACAACAGAAAAAAAAAATCCGGGTGTTGTGGTGGGTGCCTACAGTCCCAGCCACGTGGGAGGCTAAGGCAAGAGAATCACTTAAGCCCAAGAGATTGAAGTCACTGTTAGCTGTGACGCCATGGCACTCTACCAAGGGTGAAATACTGAGACTCTGTCTCAAAAAAAAAAAAAAAGATTAGTTTGCCTGATACTTCATAAAACTGGAATCATTAAGTATGTGCTCTTTTGCGTAAGGCTTCTTACACTGAGGGTCTTTTTTACATTCATCCATGTTGTGTATGTCAGTAGTTTGTTCTTTCATATTGCTGAGTTGTGGTTCATCGTATTACAATTTGTTTATCCAGTCTCTTGTTAATAGACACCTGGGCTATTTCAAGTTCTTCGCTATTACAAGTAAAATTGTTATGAACATTCATATACAAGTCTTTCTGAAGATGAATGTTTTCATTTCTTTTGGTTAAATACCTACGGAAGAATTGGTAGGTAATGGGGTAATTAATTCTTGATATGGGTAGGTCTAGTTCTGTCATTTTGCTGTTTGCCTTCTGTCTGTCCCATGTGTTTTTTGTTCCTCTGCTCCTCTTTTCATATCTTTTCATATCTTCTTTTGAGTTTACTAAATAATTTTTATAATTCAATTTTAACTTCTTTATTGGTTTTTTATGACATTTTCTTACTTTTTTTAATCATAAATAGGATTCTTTATTTATCATTATTATTATTATTTTGAGACAGAACATCAAGAGTTCACCATGGGTAGAGTGCTGTGGCATTAGAACTCACAGCAACCTTCAACTCCTAGGTTTAGGCAATTCTCTCGCCTCAGCCTCCCAAGTAGCTGGGATTACAGGCGCCCACCACATCTCCCAGCTATTTTTTGGTTGTAGTTGTCGTTGTTTGGCAGGCCTGGGCTGGATTTGAACCCGCCAGCTCTAGTGTATGTGGCTGGTGTCTTAGCCACTTGAGCTACAGGTGCCGAGCCTATTTGTCATTATGAAAAGCCTGGATTTTAGACAGATTCTTAGACTGGTAGTTCATATCCATCAGCTCACTCAACTGTAGCACCTGTGTTGTCCCCAGTAGCTTTTCTAGAACTATTACTTTCACCATGAAGCTCCATGAGTTTTCCCAACTCAAACTTGGGTTTCTTCAGCATTTTTACTTTTCTAACGAAGACATCATGGAGAGGATAAACAGATTGGCATGCCTTTTCTATATCTTTTCCAATGCTGTCTGGAATCAATTTATTGACAACTTCTTCCAAGTCATTCGTCTGTACTTCTCTGGTCATGACTTCCATCATTTTCTTCCAGGTTTAGCAACTCTTTTGGTGCTGGGCGTAAGAGGTCTTCCGTATCTGATTATTGTGTTTTTTAGTAAAACCAACACAGAAAAGATGAAGCAAATAACCATTGGCAGTCTTAACATCAACATGAGCTTCAATCATAGTCTGCCATTTTTTAACCATAGAACACACTTTATCACGAGTAAGATCCATGCATCTTCAGTAACCAGCCTGAATTTTCTAAATGCAACTTAATCATTCTGCAGATCAGCAAGGCTCACTTCAAACACACAACCTTTGAGGCCATCGGATGCAATTTGGGTTCCTTGAATCCTGGTGACTAGTGCTTTGCCAATATTTCTTACACTGAACATAGCAGGTGCCTTCACATCATTCCAATCTTCCTTAGAAAATGGACCAACCACTTTCTTCTTGGATCTCTCTTTTCTGCCTTTCATAAGGCACTTGTTCTTGGTGTTCAGCGAGCCAAAAGGGGGTATGTTATTATTTTTTTTTCAATCTTTCATTGAGGTTAGATTCACATAGCACAAAATTATCTATTTTAAAGTGTACATTTCAGTGGCATCTAGCACATTCACAATGTTCTGTAACCACTATCTCTATCTAGATCTAAAACATTCTCATCATCCCAAAATAAAATTCCATGTCGTTAAGCAGCACTCTCCATTCTCCCCACCCTCAGCACCTGGCAACCACCAGCCTGCTGTCACTATAAATTTGCCTATTCTGGACATTTCATTTAAGTGAAATCATACAGTATGTGCCCGTCTATATTTGGCTTCTTTCACTTAACATGTTTTTGAGGTTCATCCACATTGTGGCACATATCATCACACCATCCCCTTTTATAATTGGCTAATAGTCTATTATTTGTATATACATTTTTATCCATCGATGGACATATGGGTTCTCTTCACCTTTATTGGGACTAGTGTTGCTCATCGTTTTATTTCTGAGTGGTTGCTCTAGGGCAGTGATTTGCAAATGTTTTAGTTTCAGGTTACATACCTAAAAAGTATTGAAAACTCCCAAAGAACTTCTACATGGGCTGTATCTACCATAAATTGAACTAAAATTAAAACATTTTCAGGTAATTAAAATAAACCTATTACATGTTAACATAATTTTTTTATGAAAAATAACTATTTTCCCCCCAAAGTAGTGAGAAAAGTGACACTGTTTTACATTTTTGCAGATGTCCTTAATTTCTGGCTTAATAAAAGACAGATGGATTCTCATATCTGCTTCTGTATTCTGCTGTGGATGTGTTGTTTGGATTGACATATATGATGAAAATCCAGTCTTACTCAAGTATGTAGTTGGAAATAGGAGGACCCTGAACACTTTGTGAGTGCGTTTTGGACGTCCCCAAAGGTCCTCGTACTCAGAGTGCTGAGATCTGCTACTCTAGGGATTATAATATACTTCTTTCACTTTTCAGAGTCTGCCTAACGTTAATATTATACCACATCATGTAAAATGTTAAATACTTTGCAACTATATTGCTCCGCTTACCATTCCTATTATTATTATTATTATTTTTTGAGAGGGGGTCACACTTTGGTGCCCAGGCTGGCCTCAAACTCCTGGGCTCAAGTTAACCTCCCCCTTCCCTTCAGCCTCCTGAGTCATTCCCATTGTATTATATAACATGAAGGATAAGAGCAATAAATATAACAAACAATTGTAAAATTCTTTTGCTCTCAATAAGTGTTTTTCAACCCTTTTTATCTCATGGCACACTTGAATCTATAGTTAAACTTGCACAGCACATTTAGATTATGTTGATCAAAGAAAAAAGGTGTAAAAACAAGAAAATACTTACTGTACCTTGAACTTCTTTCAAAAATACTTTAATCAGGCCCAGCGCCTATGGCTCAAGCGGCTAAGGCGCCAGCCACATACACCTGAGCTGGCGGGTTCGAATCCAGCCCGGACCCGCCAAACAATGACAGCTGCAACCAAAAAATAGTGGGGCGTTGTGGCAGGCGCCTGTAGTCCCAGCTATTTGGGAGGTGGAGACAGGAGAATCACTTGAGCCCAGGAGTTGGAGGTTGCTGTGAGCTGTGATGCCACAGCACTCTACCCAGGGTGACAGCTTGAGGCTCTGTCTCAAAAAAAAAAAAAACTTTAATTAGGTTCGGCGTCTATAGCACAGCGGTTATGGCGTCAGCCACATATATTGAGCCTGCTGGGGTCAAACCCAGCCCAGGCCAGCTAAACAACAATGACAACTGCAACAAAAAATAGCTGGGCATTGTGGCAGGTGCCTGTAGTCCCAGCTACTTGGGAGGCTGAGGCAAGAGATTGCTTAAGCCCAAGAGTTTGAGGTTGTTGTGAGCTGTAACACCACAGCACCCCTACCCAGGGCAACATAGTGAGACTCTGTTTAAAAAAATAATAATATACTTTAATTAATGATCTTTAAATGTTTCATGGCACACCTCAAATCCTCTCACTAGTTGAAAATCCCTGCTCCAAACAGTTAAAAGCATTTTAAATAAATTGAGGGAGGCCAGGTGCAATGGCTCACACCTGTAATTCTAGTATTTTGGGAAGCTGAGGCAGGAGGATTGCTTAAGGTCAGTTCAGCCAGAGCAAAAGTGAGATTCCATCTCTACTAAAAAATATAAAAACTAGCCAGATGTGGTGGTGAGCACCTATAGGCTAAGCCTGAGACTCATTTGAGCCCAGGAGTTTGAGGCTGCAGTGAGCTATGATGAGCCACTATACTCTACCCCAGGAGACAAAACAAGACTCCATCTCAGTATAAATAGATATAGATAGATAGCCTTTTATGTTTCCACATGCATACTTATCATTTTGGTGTTCCTCTTTCCTTCCCAAAGATTCAACTGTCATTCTAGTGCTATTAACTATCAACCTAGAGAACTCCCTTTTGATGCAGTCTGCTGGCAATAAACAATTAGTTTTTTGTTTGTTTGCTTTTGAGGGAGAATCTCATTATGTCACCCTCGGTAGAGTGTCAGAGTGCCATGGCATCATAGCTCACAGCAACCTCAAACTTTTGGGCTCAAGCGACTCTCTTGCCTGAGCCTCCCAAGTAGTTGGGACTATAGGTGCCTGGCATAACACCCAGCTATTTTTTGAGAGGGAGTCTGGCTCTTGCTCAGGCTGGTCTCAAACTCGTAAGCTCAAGCAATCCACACACCAGAGCCTCCCAAAGTGCTAGGATTACAGGCGTGAAACACCACGCCCGGCTACTCTCTTAGTTTTTATCTAAAAATATTAGATTGCCTTCATTTCTTGAATGATACTTAGGCTGGAGACAGAATTATATGTTGATATATGTTGACAGTTGTTTTTTTTTTTTCTTTCAGCACTTTAAAGACATCTTTCTACTGTTTTCTGGCCTCTTATTTCTGATGTAAAGTCAGCTTAAAGCCAAATTTTTCTCTTGCTAAACTAGTGACTACTTCTTTAACATAATTTTTTAATGTTACAGGCTAATAGTCTCTTGTCTCTTTTCTCCATCTTTAAAAAAAAAAGGGCTTCAGGCGGCACCTGTGGCTCAAGGAGTAGGGCACTGGCCCCATATACCGGGGGTGGGGGGTTCAAGACCAGCCCCAGCCAAAACTGAAAAAAAAAAAAAGGCTTCCAAAGATGGGATGGAGGAGCCACATATTATACATATCTTATGTTTTTGTTTAAGGTTTGTGTTTTAAGTTTTGAGTTAGGACACTAAGACTTTTAGAAGAGATGAACCCCAGTATGGGTAACATTTAGAACTCAAGTAGCAAACAAGCTTCAGAACTTAACCATTCCCCTGAAAAGCACTTAACCATTCCCCTGAAATCACCCTTCTTCGTGATGGTGCCAACTATCTGCCTTGTTCTGAGCCAGCATGTGAGCAGCTTGAGTATGGATAGAGAAAATCCCAATATGCTAATCGGTCTCAGTTTAAACTGATGACCTCAAATCTTCAATGAGCAGCCAACAGTGTCAGCTAATCCCTAGTAAATCACCTTCTCTCTTTCAAGACATCAGTTTCATCTATGTGCCTTATTGCATATTCTCTGAGGATACAGATGTGTGAAGATGAACATGCCCTTGCTTTCCCAGCCCCAGAGCCACTGACCTACTAGCGTTTGTATCCTTGATCTCCTTTTCTTATTACAATGGAAGAAGCATCCCACCATATGGCTATAGCCGATCCTGCTACTTTGTACTGAAATCAACCACTGCAATGCTTAAAAATTTTGCTTCTGCAGGGCAGCGCCTGTGGCTCAAAGAAGTAGGGCGCCAGCCCCATATGCCAGAGGTGGCGGGTTGAAGCCCTGCCCCAGCCAAAAACTGCAAAAAAAAGAAAAAAAAAATTTTGCTTCTGCAATAATCCTCTCATTCTCCGGCTTTATTAGTTTCTTCTCTTCTAGATCACTCCCATCTGCGTGTAAACCTTAATGTTTCTGTTCTTAAAAATAAACGTACTCCAGAAAATGAACAGATGTAGCCTCTACTGTATTTGTTCTGCTTCTCTTCTCTGCAAAATTCCTCCAAAGTTGTCCATACTTCCTGTCTTCACCTTCTTGCCTCCCCTTCTCACTCATTCCAACTGGGCTTTCCTTCCCACACTGCTCCCATCTTCCCATCTTGCCCAATCCACTGAATGGATCTCCACTCTCTTTTTGCTCAAATCTCAGCAGCACTAGACATAACCAGCCACTTCCTCTTTCTTGAATGTGACCTTCTCGAGCCTCATTCCAATTTTCCTCCTGGCCCTGAATACCCTCTAGTCTCTCCTAGAAGTATCTCCTATTCCAGCTCCTCACTGCCCAGGACCTGACCCTTCTCCCTTTTCCTCCATCCTGCTCTTCTTCTAGGTCAGCAGTTCTCAACCCATGGGTAGCGATCCCTTTGTAACAATGAAAATACATCGCAGCATTAGAAAGGTTAAGAACCATTGTTCTAAGTGGTCTTTTCTCGTCCAGGATTACCAAGGTGCTAGTGGCCCTCAAATCTATAGCTGCAGCCAGATCTTGCCATTGTGCTCCAGACTTTCATATCCAGCATCAAGCAACATCTCCATACAGACGTCTAATTTCAAACTTAACGTGTCCAAAGCAAACTCTTTATTTCCTCCCACAGACCTGCTCCTTTCCCAGGCTTTCTCATCTCAGGGAATGGCACCACCACCTATCCCATTATTCATGTCATAAACTTAGAAATTAGTCTTTTCCTCTTTCCCAGTGTCCCATCCATCATCAGCACTTATAGCCCTACCTCCACATATAGCCTGAACCTAACCATTTCCTCTTGTCTCCACTGCCACAATCCCGTCCATCACTCCTCTCCTAGCCATCGACAACATTCTAATAGGTATTCCTCCCTCCGCTCTTGCTCCATAGTCCCCTTTCCCTCAGTAGAAAGATGTTTCAAAAGCGTAAGTTGTATATGCCATCCCCCTGCTTAAAATCCTCTAATGCAGTGGTTCTCAACCTTCCTAATGCCGCGACTCTTTAATACAGTTCCTCATGTTGTGGTGACCCCCAACCATAAAATTATTTTCATTGCTACTTCATAACTGTAATTTTGCTACTGTTGTGAATCATAATGTAAAGATCTGATATGCAGGATGTACTTTCATTGTTACAAAGGGGTCGCGACTCACAGGTTGAGAACCGCTGCTCTAATGAAACATTTATCTGTAAATATATATTCCCTCTGTTCTCTATAAAAAGCAACAATGACCAAATCAGTAGCAATAAGCATCCCTGGCACCTAGATTATAGCTGTGAAATAGCATTTACTCTAAAGGTAGCCAGGACTTGGTAAGTGGCTGCTTCCATGTTTGGGGCAAGAAGTGGACAAAATGGGCCAGAAATACCTTCTCATAACAGAAAGCAAGGAACCTATCGAAGACTATTAGAGTCATGACAGAAGAACTCAGAACCCAAATCAAAAAGGTTCCTACTGTGTGACACATACTAAAATTGGGACGATACAGAAAAGATTAGCATGGCACCTGCAAAAGGATGACACACAAATTCATGAAGTATTCCATTTTTTTTTAAAAAATGGTTCCCACTGAGCAAAAATAGAATAGTTTACAATTTAATAGAGAAACACTGTAACTGCAATGGATTTAAACCAACAAATGTGCTGAAATCCATCAGCTCATAATGATACTGAAAATATGATACTAGCTCACCTTTGAAGGCTAATAAGAAACAAATTCATTATCTTCATTATTTTCCTTAAAGAGGAAAAATCAAGCATTTAGCCTTTTCTACATTAACCATACCACTGCTTAACAAATAATAGATTAGGGAAGCATCTCTTCAGAAAAAGACTCCAACTAATAAATAAAAAAGAGATGATAAAGTTAGAATATCACCATGTTGCAAACTCCAGTAAATTAACAGACGTAAGCATTATGTTATTAGTGGCTGCTAAAATCATAGAAAGACTACCAAACATTAATGTACCTTCTGATGAAAGAGCATCTGTTGTCTTGCCAAAGGGATCCAAATTTGTGTCTAATCAAATCTCTACATCCAGATGCTAATTTGCATGAAATAGAGAAGACAGAGGAACATGTTGAATGTGAGTTGAATGTTGAATATGCAGTCAGCAAAAACTTTGACTATGGAAAATTCTACAAGTCAAACCTCACTGGTCTGCAATAGATACATTGCAAGGAAAAAAAGAGAAAGAAGAGGGAACCTGTAAGTCAAAAAGACGTAAAATATATATAAAGTCAAATTTTAAAAACTGTACAAAACTATAATATCTAGGGATGTGCACTTGGTGATAAATTATAAGGAAACACAAAGCAGTGATTACTATGAAAGCCAGGGCAGCAGTACCTTTGCAGGAGGGAAGGTGGTTGGGGTTGGGAGAGAGTCAACCAACCAGGTATTCTCTAATACCTGTAGAATGTGTAGCGATGTAATTTCTCATTTGTATTCTGTGTCTATGTGCAAATTTGACTGATGATTCTGACTAGAGATTTATCAAGATTATTGTATTTTCCCCAAACCAGCTTTTGATTTTGTAGATTCTCCCACCCATTTTTTGATTTCTACTCTGATCTTTACAGTTTCCTTTCTGCGGATTTGTTTTTCATTTGTTCTTTTTCTAGTGTCTTCAGGTAAAAACAGAGAATATGGAGGGCTTCTGAGGTGGATGCAAATTTCTGGGTGGTGGACACAGTATTTGCCTTCTAATAATTAAATAATTAAGCTATACATTTCTTTTGGGTGATTTTCTTTTTCTTTCTTTCTTTTTTTTTTTTTTTTTTTTGAGACAGAGCCTCAAGCTATTGCCCTGGCTAGAGTGCCGTGGCATCACAGCTCACAGCAACTTCCAACTCCTGGGCTTAAGTGATTCTCTTGCCTCAGCCTCCCAAGTAGCTAGGACTACAGGTGCCCGCCACAACAAAGAGCTAGTTTTTGGCTGTAGTTGTCATTGTTGTTTGGCAGGCTGGGCTGGATTAGAACTTGCTGGCTCTAGTGTATGTGGCTGGCCCCTTAGCCGATTGAGCTACAGGCGCTGAGCCTCTTTTGGGTGATTTTCTGTGTTTTATTGTATATTTAAGAGTTTTTTTAAAACCCTCTAATGCATGATTTGGCAAACATTTTTTAAAGGACCTGATAGTAAATATTGTAAGTTTTGCAGCCCAAGAGGCAAAATCAAGAATGTGATGTAGATATTCATATAACCATTTTAAATGTAACTACAGTATTTTCTTCTTCTTTTTTTATAGACAGGATCTTGCTCTGTCGCCCAGGCTGAAGTGTAGTGTTGTGATCATAGCTCCTGCAACCTTGAACTCCTGGGCTCAAAGATCCTCCTTCCCCCTCCAAAAGTGCTGGGATTACAGACATGAGCCACCGCGCCAGCCACCACTACAGTATTTTAAAATGCATAAAGATAAACCCCTAGCATTACGTACGACCCTTGGGGGCCCACCAATCCTAGAATTCCCCATCCGGAGAGACTCCCACCCAGCTGTCCGTGTGCCCCACGCCTGTGCCAGGTTCCCAGCGACTGCCGCTTCCCTCCCACGCTGGTCTGCCACAACCTTCGCGCCTCCAAACACAGGCGGATGCAACCGCCACTCTCTCTTCCCTAAGACTCTGGGGAGGAGTGGAGGACCAGAGCGCAAGCCACCACCAGCCTCCGGCCCCACTCACCGCTCTGGGCCAGCGCCACTCCCGGGAGAAAGGGGTGAGAACTTAAGGGCACCTGAGCCTTAGGCCCTGAGAACAGGCAAAAGAAGGCTTCCTAAAGCCTGTGTCCAGACTCTCCTCACAAGTCCTCTACCACACCAGTCACTCCGGCTATAGTCCAGCAGACTAACAGAAATGCAGATTTAGACCCCACTTCAGATCTACGGAACCATCGTGCTCATTTTTAACAAGCTGTCAGGAGATCCTTATGCATATTAACGTTTGACAAGTTAGTTGCTTTCACAGTCCACATTAGGGAATGCCACAAATAAATACATCAAACCAGAAATACCTCTTGAAAGTTGGATTTTTAACCTAGACACTAAAAGAGAACGTTGTGCTTTTTAAAAGGAAATTCCCACGGCTGAGTTCCCTAAACCCAGTAAGGGTGAAAATTCCTTCCTGTCTTCTCTGACCAACGGTTCAGGACAAAATGCATCACTGACCTCTAGTTCCTGCTCTCAAAGCCAATGGGGAAATCAGAAAAGACTATTTCCACTCTCAGAGTAAGAGTGTTGCTTCTTTTAAATAAGGTGAAAAGGGGGTCTCAAAGAATGAGTGCCTTGGCCCTGCCAAGATAAGTAGATCAAATGGCCGCATGAGGGAAATCCCAGTCCAGGGAAGACAAAGCACTACCGTCTCTTCACAACAATCCCAAAACTCAGCTGAATAGCTCCCAGAAAACAGAACCCGTTTGCATTTTAAACCTCAAAATGAAATTCCTATGAATGCTAAAAGGATCAGAACTCCGGAGAGAGCTGGGTGCAGTAATCCTAGCACTCTGGAAGGCTGAGGCAGGTAGATTGCTTGAGCTCAGGAGTTTGAATCCAACTTGAGCAAGAGTGAGACTCTACTGAAAAAAGAAAAACTAGCCGGACATCATAGAAAAACTAGGCAGGCATAGTGGCCGGAGCCTGTAGTCCCAGCTACTCAGGAGACTGAAGCAAGAGGATCCCTTGAGCTCAAGAATTTAAGGTTGCTGTGAGCTATGATGATGCCACGGCACTCTAACCAGAGCAAGAGAGTAAGACTTGGTCTAAAAAAATTAAAAATAGCCTGTAGTCCCAGCTACTTGGGAGGCTGAGGCAAGAGAATCGCCTAAGCCCAAGAACTGGAGGTTGCTGTGAGCTGTGATGTAACAGCACTCTACCGAGAGCAACAAAGTGAAACTGTCTCTAAAAAAAATAAAACATAAAAAATAAATAAAATTTAAAAAATTAAAAATAATGTAAAAAGAAAGAAAATGATCATTTTTTGATGGCAAGGGCAAAATAATAATATGGGGAAAAACATACTTCAGACAGAAAATAACTAAAAATTTTTTTCTAAAAATCCATAATTGGCTCAGTGCCCATAGATCAGTGAGTAGGGTACAGGCCACATACACCAAGGCTGGTGGGGTCCAGCCCGGCCCCAGCCTGCTAAACAACAATGACAACTGCAACAACAACAAAAAAAATAAAATAGCCAGGCATTGTGGGGGTCGCCTGTAGTCCCAGCTACTTGGGAGGCTAAGGCAAGAGAATCGCTTAAGCCCAAGAGTTTGAGGTTGCTGTGAGCAATGGGCAACATAATGAGACTCTGTCTTAAAATTAAATTAAATTAAAATCCATAATATATTCTACCATACATACACCTTGAAAACATTATGTTAAGTGAAAGAAGCTAGTCACAAAGGACCCTACATTATATAATTCTATTTATATAAAATGAGACAAAAAAAATAAATTAGTGGTTGCCTACGGCAAAGAGGGGTGAGGGAATTGGGGGTTAATGGCTAAAGGATTCCAAGGTTTCTTTTGGAGATAAATGAAAATGTTCTAAAAGTGATTATGGTGATGGATGCACAGCTCTATGAATATACTAAAAACCATTGTATACAAAGTATAAAATTGTGTACTTTAAATGTGTGAATGGTATAGTATGTAAATTATATTTCAATAAAGCTGTTTTTAAAAAATTCATGGCTCCACACTATATCCATGTTAATCTAAAACATGGAGTTTCTACTAAAACACAAAGACTTTCTGGGCAAAATCTGACAAAAAGTTGATTTCAATACCGGGTAGAGGCCCTGCTAGGTTTATATAGCAAAACACTGCCATCTCAGTTTGGGGAAGAATTTCACAGCCTTGTCTCAAGATGATTAAACTCATAGAAATCCCCATCTGGCTGCAGGTTCCTGTTCCAGAAACACTGGAAAAAACAAAACAGGCAAAATTCACTTTCAAAACAACACCTTTAATCTACATGGGCAAGGGGAGAAACAAAAAAATCATGGAATGTACATTATAGGGTCTGTCAGAATAGAAAGTTGAAAATTTACTACCACTATAAAAATTCAAATCCAAAGTAGACCACATGTTTCCCCCAAAGAAACCATGTGTCAAAATTCCTCAAATAACATATAAAAAATGGTGACTAAAAGAGACCATCTGGATGGCTAAGGCCTTCCTGGTGACCACACTGACCTCAGCTCTGCCATCCCCATTGGGCTTTAGCGTTGGCAAATTTTCTTCTTTCTTCCCAATCTGTTTTTGTTTGTTTGTTTTTGAGACAGGGTCTTGCTCTGTTGTCCCAGCTAGAGTACAATGGCATCATGATAGCTCACTACAACCTCAAACTCCTGGACTCAAGTGATTCTCCTACCTCAGCCTTTCCCAAGCACCATACCTGGCTTATTTTTCTATTTCTTGTAGAGACAGGGTCTAGCTATGTTGCCCAGGCTGGTCTCCACCTCTGGGCTTTAAATAATCCTCCTCTCTCAGCCTCCCAAAGTGCTGGAATGACAAGAGTGAACCACAGTGTCTGGCCTTCCCAATATGTTTAATTTCCAAAACCAAGGGTAGAGAGCATTACGTGAATCCCCAAGAGCATCAGGGCTGCACCCAGAAGGGCCTGTGTTGGCTATACAGTCACAGTTGTCACCACGGAAAGATGGGAGGGGGGCGACAGGTATGTCCCTTACCCTAAAGTAGAAGACAAAATCCTTAGGGCACTGAGAAGTTAGAAAGAATTTCAGTAGCAATCAGCTGAAAGCTTCCACTTAGCCTGACAAGCTAGGTTCTTTCTAATTTCCAGGCAAATTAAAAAACTAAATGTTGGGTGGCGCCTGTGGCTCAGTGAGTAGGGCGCCGGCCCCATATACCGAGGGGGTGGGGGATTCAAACCCAGCCACGGCTGAACTACAACCAAAAAATAGCCGGGCGTTGTGGCGGGCGCCTGTAGTCCCAGCTGCTCGGGAGGCTGAGGCAGGAGAATCGCTGAAGCCCAAGAGCTAGAGGTTGCTTTGAGCCTGTGACATCATGGCACTCTACTAAAGGCGGTACAGTGAGACTCTGTCTCTACAAAAAAAAAAAAAAAAAAAAAAAGACTAAATGTTATCAAGCAATTAATACAGCAGATGCTGTTTGGGTCCTGTATCTCCTACAGACTCCTGCTTCAGTCCCTAAGAACAAAACAGCCAAGGGCAAAGGCAAGTGTCTAGAACAGTGCCGAGCACGTATTAAGTATTTGATAAATATTTGTTGAATATCTCTTGAATGAACGTTGATATGCCCTTGGCACTCTCTACCTTCTTCCTTCAACACACATGAAACATATACACGAAGTTGAACCCATACCTGTTCATTGCAACTCCATTCGTAGCCTTGCAAAATCATTAACAATTACTGCTAGAATACAAACATCAGTGGGCTGAGCATTTTGTTAATTGTGTTACTGACGCACCCTAAATGCCTAACACAGTGCGTAGCACATAGTAGGTTCTAAGAATATTCAAATTATACTTGTTTAATACCGAATGAAGGGCCTAGTATGCGCCAAGCGCAGGGCTAGTCCGCCTTCAGCTAGCGTCCTATCCCAATCACTTCTACCAGGACGGCGGAGGTTGCCTAGAGTCCTCCTGTCGCCAGGGGCCGCTGTAGGAAACGCCTGGCTTCCTTCCCATGTCACTCTCTGACCCCCGAAGTTATTGCCCGCAGTTAAGATGGCGGTGTCGGTGGCAGCTGCAGCGGGGCGGCTGCGGCGGGCCATTCAAAGGTCATCTCCACGGTGGAGCCCCAACCGTCGGCCGCTCTCATCCAAGCCCCCTCCAGCCCAGGCCTCAGCCGTGCGAGACGCCTTCTTGAGCTTCTTTCGGGACCGCCATGGCCACCGGCTAGTGCCCTCCGCTTCCGTGCGACCCCGGGGCGACCCCACCTTGCTCTTCGTCAATGCAGGCATGAACCAGGTGGGGGCTGAGTTAAAGGGCTTGGTGGGCGGAAGGTTGTGAGTTTTCTGGTGAGAAAAGCGCTGCAGGATTGGGCAAAACAAGCAAGGGGCGGAGCTCATAGATTTTGGGGAAAGAAGGCGGCGCGTGGTTGGGTAAAATGATTGGGGGTGGGGCTCTGGGTATATAGTTAGGGTTGGTGATGGCTTGACCTGGGTGGGAATTTGTGAGCTAGGATTGAGTTGCAGGTTCGGGAACGGCAGGGTTGGAGGCCAGTAGGGGAAAATGTGAGGGAAGTCTGGTTTCACTTATTCATTCTTTAAGTAAAAATAACTCATACATTAAATGTTTATTGAGCACCTACTATGTGCTGGGCACCGTTCTCCAACCACTTACTTTCTCTAGACATCTTTGTCCTTATCTGTAAGGTGGAGGAAAGGGAGGGTAAGCTAACCTTAGAAGATGTGCTCCCTACTAAATGTGGTCTCAGTTTTGTACCATGAAGTTATTGGGTGTGTTTGATGAAGATGAGATGGGAGATGCCACCTTTCAGGGCTTTGTTTCTAGTTACCAATACATTCCTTCTTCTTTTATCTTGCCTAATTTACTAATAGAGGGTCTCTGATTCATGATATATTTATCACTTCTCTGCCCCCCACCCCATACACAGAGATAGCTACCCACAGATTCCCAGGTAGCCCCCCGCCCAAGACCAAGACCACACTGTACTCTCAGGAACACAGTCAACCTTCAGTCTGAACAGCCACCCCTCATCTTTCCATTCTCTGAGGAACTGGGATATCCCTCTCTCCCTCCCCACTTCATGTGCCTCCAGTTCAAGCCAATCTTTCTGGGCACCGTGGACCCACGAAGCGAGATGGCAGGCTTCCGACGTGTGGCCAACAGCCAGAAATGTGTGAGAGCTGGAGGGCGCCATAGTGACCTGGAAGATGTGGGCCGAGACCTTTCCCATCATACCTTCTTTGAGATGCTCGGCAATTGGGCCTTTGGGGGTGAATATTTTAAGGTGAGTCTCTATGCAGCTCTGGAGTTAAGAAAGGGTTGAAAGGGTCAGTGGTCAGCCAAGAAGAGAGTCAAGGTTAGTTTTGTCTTCACTGCCCTATCTGCTTAGGCCAGCAGTTCTCAACCTCTGGGTTGCAACCCCTTTGGGGGTATCCTGCATATCAGATATTTACATTACGATTCATAACAGTAGCAAAATTACAGTTATGAAGTAGCAACAAAAATAATTTTATGGTTGGGGGTCACCACAACATGAGGAACTGTATTAAAGGGTTGATTAGGAAGGTTGAAAACCACTGGCTTAGGCAGAGCTTCATACCAATACAGAGCCAAAGTGCTAGTTTAAGAGCATGTATAAGAGGAATTGTATCTCACTTCCTTGAGTGCCTTGTAAGTCCCTTGAGGGCAGAGACTGTGCCTCCTGTGTTATGGCTGGTCAAAAATTATATGAATAAATGGTCAGACAGTAATGCTAATGTCCTAACTGGAGTTAAAGGTCACCCCAGGCTAGAGTGGGTAGAAAATTTCCTGGAGAAGATAAGACTTGTTCTGGGATTTAAAAGAAGATAGGATTTAGAATAGAGAGAAAGCTTTCTGACAGGAAAAAAAACACAGAAGCAGAAATTATCACAGATTGTTCTGGGAACAAGATAGGCAATGGAAATAGTTTCGTCTTAAGCTGAAAGCCAAACTCATGTGGCTTGAATGGCACTTCCGTGAGGCCTCCCTTTCATGCACCTTCTCACCCCATGCTTGTTTCTGCTGCAGGAGGAGGCTTGCAGCATGGCCTGGGAACTGCTCACTCAGGTCTATGGGATCCCTGAGGAGAGGCTCTGGGTCACCTATTTTGGTGGTGACCCCAAGACAGGGCTGCAGCCAGACCTGGAGAGCAGGGACATCTGGCTCAGCTTAGGGTAAGTCAACCCCCTCCTTATGTTTACTCCTGGAGGGCAGGAGAACTGGAAAACAGAGACTACCAACACTGGTTTTCAGCATCTTAGCATATCCCACGATACTGTGGGGTCAGCCCTGTTTCTCCTCTTGCTGAGCTGGGACTTGAAGGAGGGGTAGAGAGGGTCTCAGCTTCTGGGTCTTTCCATCTCCCATCACTCACCTACCTTTCTCTCCAGGGTATCTGCCAATCGTGTGCTTTCCTTTGGCCCTCAAGAGAACTTCTGGGAGATGGGGGATACTGGCCCTTGTGGGCCCTGTACCGAGATCCACTATGACCTGGCTGGTGGAATGGGAGCCCCCCAGTTGGTGGAGCTTTGGAATCTGGTCTTCATGCAACACAACAGGTAGTGGGGTACTGAAGCAGGAAGAGAATCCCTAGCTGGAAGTAGAAAAGGTGGCAGTCAGTAGACTCTAATCCATTTCATATAAAGACAAACACTTAAATGGTGCTTGCTGTATGCCAGGCACATTTCTAAACACTTTTCAGATAATAACTGGATTAATCCTAGTCTTTGCCTGTGGCAGTTAGTCACCCATGGTAGAGTGCCTTGGTGTCATAGCTCACAGTAACCTCAAACCCTTGGGCTCAGTGATTTACTTGTCTCACCCTCCTGAGTAGCTGGGACTACAGTGCCTGCCACAGTGCCCAGCTATTCTTTTTTTTTTTAAAGATAGAGTCTCACTCTTGCTCAGCCTGGTCTCGAACTCCTGGACTCAAGCAATCCACCCACCTCAGCCTCCACAGTGCTAGGATTATAGGTGTTAGCCACTGCACCCAGCCTTGCCTGCAACAGTTTAAACAAGTCATTGCTGTTCCCTGGCCTCTTACCATATGATGCATTTGAACTTGATGATCTCTAGGATTTCTTCTCTTCTTGACATGTCTCTTTCTAAGGGCAAAGAATTCTGTCCAAGAAGAGGATGTCTAGGGTTTAGACAGAGGCCTGAGAAAGGGGCAAGGGTAGAAGTAGACTTCTTTGAGAAAGGACAGGACCCAAGGCCCTCATCATCTGATACAGGAGAGGGGAGCACACTGTCTGTCTGGTTCTTCCCACTGTCAGTCCCCTTGGGCCTCTCCTCATTCCTCTACTCCCCCTGGGCATCTGCCTCACACCTGTAATCCTTAGAGGGGCCACCTCACCTTGCATACCTTCTCCTGGCCAGAGAGACAAATGGAAGCCTACAGCCCCTGCCCCAGCAGCATGTGGACACAGGAATGGGCCTGGAAAGACTGGTTGCTGTGCTGCAAGGCAAACACTCCACCTACGACACTGACCTCTTTTCCCCACTGCTCCATGCCATATACCAGGTGAGCCTGCCTTTTCCCTTCCAGAAGCCCTTCTGACCTCATCACCAGTACTCAGCTTTCTGTCTTTGTTGAGAATCCAAAATGTCCCCATCATCTAGGGATAATAACCACCCAAAGATCCCAGGGTGTCAAGCATGAGGCTAGGATTCATTGCTTGTTACTAAATGTTGCTCCTGATTCCTCTCCTTCACATGTTCAAAAAATTGTGTTCAGTGCCTACTTTGTGTTATGTTCTTTGTGCTTGGTACAGAAGACACAGCAGTAAACAAAAAAGAGATCATAGAAATTACTAGCATGAGAGATAGGCAATAAATAATGTGTTAAAGAAAAAGATAGTAGCTAACAGATTGTGAATAGGCGGTAAGCATGGGTGGTAATAATTAGAAGAAAGGAGACTTAGAAGAATCGTAGAAGAGGTGTTTGGGAAAGGCTGACCAAGAAAAGAACTTTCTCACCAAGAAAGAGGAAGACTCATCCCAGGCCAGTGGTTCTCAACCTGTGGGTCGCAACCCCTTTGGGGATCCCCTGCATATCAGATATTTACATTACAATTCATAACAGTAGAAAAATTATAGTTATGAAGTAGCAACGAAAATAACTTTATGGTTGGGGGGTCACCACAACATGAGGAACTGTATTAAAGGTCGTAGCATTAGGAAGGTTGAGAACCACTGTCCCAGGCAGAGAAGACAGCAGGAACTAAGGCCCTGAGGCAGGAAAGGGTTTGACATGGGTCAGGAACAAAAAGGCAAGCAGCCAGCTACAGTAGAATCCATGGAATGTAGTTGGAGTATGTCAGTTAGCTTTTGCTGCATAACTATCATAACTACCACTGTGTAGTTTAAAACAGCAACTGTTTATTTAGCTCATGAGTCCATGGGCTAGCAGTTTAGGCTGGGCTTAGCTGGATCATTGTTTTGGTCTTGTGTGAGCTCACTCATACATTTGTGGTCAGCTGCAAGGCAGCTCTTCTTGTAAGGCTGGCTGTCAGTTCAGGGCATTAGGGGCGATGGGGACATGTGTCTGTCATTGTCCAGCTGGCTGTCCTGGGCTTGTCTACATCACAGCTGGGCAAACTTCCAAGAAAGAGAGCAGAAGCTTAAGCTCAAAACAGTGTTGATTCCACTGTATTCTATTGGCCAAAGCAAGTCATAAAACCAGCACAGATCCAGGGATGGAGAAATAGATTCTGTTTCTATTGTAAAAGTCATGCCATGTATTGCAAAGTGGCAAGTGCACAGGAAAGGACAACTTTTGCAAACAGTCTACCATAAAGAGGAAGGCAGGAGTCAAATCTTAAGTGGCCTTAAAATCCAAAGTGGTACTTTTATGCAAAGTGTGGTGAGAAGGGCTCTAAGTGGGGAGGGCATTATCTGATGCACACTTTTAAAAGGCTCCTCCTCTCGCTATGTGGAGGATGAGCTGGAGGAACACAGTGTAGAAGCTGAGAAACCAATTGGGAGGCTATTATCAGTCCAGGCAAGAAATCATAGGGTGTGATTTCAGCTATTGTTAGAGGAAATAAAGAAAAGTATATTGATTTGAGAGATCTCTGGTCGAAGCAAAATGACCCACTGATGGATTGAATAGGGAGGGCAGAAAGAAATCGAAGATGTTTCCTAGGTTGTTGACTTCAGCAACACAGTGAATGACATGACTGCCTGCTGAGATGGGGGAGCTTGAGGAGCTGGGCAAATTGAGCTCTAGATGGGGGAGCTCAAGGAGCTGGGCAAATGGAGCTCTCCGCTTTGGAGCACTCACACGTATGCACAGCCTCCCTCCTTGTGCCCCATAAGATGGTAGAGGCTGGGGCAGGTAGTGCAGAACTGGAGTCTGACAGGCCTGGTTTAGAACTCAGACCTGCTCCTGATGAGCTGTGTGGCCTTCTCTCATTTAACTCCTCTAATCTTGGTCTCCTCTTCATTAAAGCAAGGACTAATACCTCCCAGAACCAGCTGTTTTGGGGTTGGATGTCAAATTGTGCAAGTATTTGCCCCATTCTGATAGTGGATATTCAGTATATGATCACAGATATGATGATTGTTAGTGCCGAGTGTGAGCCCGTGAGGGCAGGGATCGGCCCTTCTTCATCTGTGAGACTTCTCAGCCTAAAGTCCAGACGGGCAAGACCCTTCTGGATGTAGTTCATCTTAATGCTAAGGAGGCCGTAAAGGTGATAAAGATAATCCACCAGGGCCAAGTCAGGCAGGGCCAGCAACCGTGTTTTCCTTCTCTCCTGCTTTTCAGGGCTGTGAGGCCCCCCCTTACCTGGGCCGGGTAGGGGTAGCAGATGAGGCACGCACAGATATGGCATACCGCGTGGTGGCTGACCATATCCGCACACTCAGTGTCTGCATCGCTGATGGTATCTCCCCTGGGATGTCAGGTGCCCCGTGAGTCTGGAAGGGCTACAGAGAAGGCAGGTGGTACTGGGGGTTGCAGGGGTGAGGAGGGAAGGAAAAGGAGAGGTAGGTCGGGTTGAGCTGGTAGCAGGCCTAGGGGAAGGAGAAGTTTTGGCATGGGAGTACACATTCTGGAACTTTGTCCTCCTCACTCCCCATTTTGCTGACCAGGGGTTTCTGGGGGCTCCTGGGCTCTGAACCCCTCTAGGCTGGTTCTTCGCCGGATCCTCCGTCGAGCAGTGCGGTTCTCCACAGAGGTCTTGCAGGCACCACCTGGCTTCCTAGGCAGCCTGGTGCCTGTAGTGGTGGAGACCCTGGTAAGGACAGAGCTTCTTCCCTCCTCTGGACCTCCTGAGCACTCAGGGAACCTACTGCTAAGCCCAGACAGTGCCCCCTGGCTGGGCACCGAGGGCTCCCCCACCCTACGTGGCCAGCCAGCATGCTGTCAGCAGGCTGAGAAAGCTGTACTTGCTTACAGGAAGCAGGGAGTCATCTGGAGGCTCCAAGTCTAGGCTGCTGAGCCTTCAGCTTTGTGACCCCCTTCTGGGTACACAGCACCCCACAAGAAAACCGATTCCCCATTTGGGTCCCTCCCCCAGTCCCTCAGTGTATCTGAATCTCCAGGGCAGGTGTCCTCAGGGAGGCCCAGGGTAGGGAGGTGGAGAGTGGGGTGGTTGCTTTCTGCACCTCCTCAGGTCTCTCCATCCCCCCCCACCCCCCAGGGAGATGCTTATCCAGAACTGCAGAAGAACTCAGCCCAGGTACTGGATTCAGAGGGGGAAGGGAGGAGGTAATGGGAGAGTCAGGGAGTGAGGCTGTCCCTTCAAGGAGACCCAGCTCCACTTCTGCCCGTCTTGGGGTTCAGATAGCCAAGCTGGTGTCAGAGGATGAGGAGGCCTTCCTGGCCTCCCTGCAACGGGGTCGGCAGATCATTGATCGGACCATGAGGAAACTAGGGCCTTCAGATGTGTTCCCTGGTGAGTGGGGTACCTAGCCTACATTGAGGGGCTTGGTTCCACCTAGTGTTTCTCTCTCCCTGTACTCTCCTTCAGCACCCAGACCCCTCTGCAGCAGGAACAGCACCCTGCCTCTCCCTGCCCTGCCTCTGCCACCTGGCCCTGCTTTCCAAAGTTGGCTCCATGTCTATGGGGGCTTTATCCTACCCTCCTTTGAAATGACATGTGCCCAGGGTTGCTACCCCCAGCTCTGTTTTTTGAGCACGAAATCTGAAAGTGACTTGACTTCTGGGACTGCCCAGTATGGGGAGGAAGCATTTGTGCTTAGCATCTGGTGACGTCTGTGTGGTTAGAAAAACCCTGGCTCTTACTTCTCCCTTACTTTTCTCCCCACCCCTCCGTAATATCCTGTCTTCCTTCCTCAAAGCTGAAGTGGCCTGGTCTTTGTCACTGTCTGGCAACCTGGGGCTCCCCCTGGACCTGGTAGAGCTGATGCTGGAGGAGAAAGGAGTACAGCTGGACTCCGCTGGGCTGGAGCGGCTGGCCCAGGAGGAGGCCCAGGTACAGTCTGGGGCAGCCTCATGCTGGATTCTGTTGGACACATTAGCCCCTTTCCCAGCCCCTAGCTCCTGGGGGAAGAGCTGCAGCAGTTGAGCGGAACCAAGTTGCTGACAGTCCCCTTAGCTATGAAGGTGACAGGACAGGCTTTCCAAGACCTCAGGCTGCAGCTATAAAGAGGAACACTAGCTGGGAAAGGGCTAAACAGAAGAGCAGACACCTAGAGAGGGGCACAGTGTCCCAGAGAGGGACCCTCCAGGGGAGGGAGGCCTGACCCTGAGGCCCCTGCACGATGGATGGTCCAGCAGCTAGCCACGCCCAGAGGTTTTATTCCAGAGCGGGCTGCAGGGCACACACAACCGTTTGGCAGGGACAGGGCCCATTGCGTTCTGTGTCCTCTTCCTTACACACACTCGCCCCACAGCACCAGGCCCAGCACGCTGAGCCCATTCAGGATCAGGGACTGTGGCTTGACATCCACGCTCTGGGGGATCTGTGGCGTCGAGGGGTGCCCCCAACTGATGACAGCCCCAAGTACAACTACTCCCTGCGACCCAATGGGGATTATGGTAAGAACCAGAACTGAGGCCGGTACCACAGGCTTGACCCTGGTTGGGAAAGACATCCAAAGATGGCTGCTATTCACCCCTATGCATTCCCCAAAGCAGCCACCAGGGGCTGCTGCAGCCCCCAGCTGGACGTGCCCCCAGCCCAGCGCCTGTGGGCCTTGAGGTACAGCCGCACACCCCCAGCAGTGATAACCATTCTGCACCCTGGCAGAGTTCAGCACCTGTGAGGCCCAGGTGCTACAGCTGTATACAGAGGACAGGACAGCTGTGGCCTCCGTGGGAGAAGGCCAGCACTGTGGCCTCCTCTTGGATAGGACCAACTTCTATGCCGAACAGGGAGGTCAGGCTTCGGACCGTGGCTACCTTGTGCGGGCAGGGCAACAGGTGAGTGTCCCTCCCTTCCTCAGAGAGGCTAATTTCTGTGAGAGAAAGACCTAAGCCTGAATGGGAGCCAAGGGGAGAGACAGGCAGTCACTGAAGCACCTGAGTGACTCTGCCCTTCTCCAGGATGTGCTGTTCCCAGTGACCCGGGCCCAGGTCTGTGGGGGCTTCATCCTGCATGAGGTGATAGCCCCTGAGTGCCTGCAGGTAGGGGACCAGGTACAGCTGCATGTGGATAAGGTAAGGACCTTTCCCCAACTCTTGTTGACACCCTGAAGCTCCACTCTCCCCACCCACCCCCCCGCCCTCACCCAGGACCCTAAGTGACGAAAGTGTTTCAGGCCTGGCGTCTGGGCTGCATGGAGAAGCACACAGCCACCCACCTGCTAAGCTGGGCATTGCAGCAGACCCTGGGCCCTGGCACAGAGCAGCGGGGCTCCCATCTGAATCCTGAGCGACTGCGCTTTGATGTGGCCACCCAGGTGAGCCAGGCACAGAAAGATAAGCTTCATGTGAGGTGACAGCCTTAAAGAGAGACAGTCTGTGGAGGGTTGTGGAGTCTTGTGGAGGGTTGATCAGTCTCTGGGTCCAGCACTGCCACCCATTCTCTGTGGAACCTGGGGCAAGTCCCTTCCCCTCAGGCTCCTGCACTGGTGAGGAGTCTGGCCAGGGAGTGTCTGGCTCCTTCCCAGTTCTGATGTTGCAGGATTCTGAAGGTCTCCAGCAGGGGTGCTCTTTCACCTCCAGCCACCCACCTTCCTTGCTCCTGCTGGCACCCAAGCTATTCCTGCTTAAACTATGCCATCTTTTCCCTTCTCTACCCCTTGTCTCCTTCCCCTCCTTCACATCTGGTGGAAATCCTTCCTCCAGGAAGCACTTCTAGTCCCCCATCTTACCTGCTTGCTCCTTGCTCCTGTATCTTGTCATCCTGTATTTCTCTTCCATTGGGCTGCCCCTTGCAAGCTCCCTGTCCAGAGCCTTCCGTTTTTTTTAAATCAACTTTTCATACCTAGTAAAAGGCCTACAGCTTCCAATAGGCCCAACTCCCACGAGGCTTTCTCTGGAAAATTATTGTCTGCTCTACCGCTAGCCACTGTTCTAGAACCTGGGGATAGTTCAGTGAGCATTAACTGCTTTTCAACATAAAGCACAGGCCTGACTGCCTGGCAATCTGTCCATTTCCTCCCCACACCACCAGGCCCCATTGACCCCAGAGCAGCTCCGGGCAGTGGAGCACACTGTGCAAGAGGCCGTGGGGCAGGATGAGGCTGTGTACATGGAGGAGGTAGCCCTGGCACTCACTGCCCAAGTTCCCGGCTTGCGCTCTCTGGATGAGGTGAGTTGAGGGTGCCCTTCAGGTTGAGGTTGCCTGACCCCTTTAGGCATACCCAGAGGCTTCCTTCTTCTTCTCTGAAAGTTAACAAGCCTGTCCCCTCTTGACCTCAGGTCTACCCAGACCCTGTACGGGTGGTATCAGTGGGGGTGCCAGTGGCCCAGGCATTGGACCCAGCCTCCCAATCTGCACTGCAGACCTCTGTGGAGCTATGCTGTGGGACGTGAGTTACTTTGTTCTGCCCTGGAACCTTAGGTTCTGGGTCCTCACCCCTTCTTGGTATTTGGAGCCACCAGCCCTTGGTTTGGGGCTTAGACTTCTCCCTTCTCTCCCATCATCTCCCCTGACTTTCTCCTCCCTCTTTCTTCCCATAGGCACCTGCTACGCACAGGGGCTGTGGGGGACCTGGTTATCACTGGGGAGCGCCAGCTTTCCAAGAGTACCACCCGCCTGCTGGCCGTCACTGGGGAGCAGGCCCAGCAGGTCAGCACGCTAGTGGGCCCTGGAGACTTTTGAGTATGGTGGGGAACCGAGAACACACATAGCTGACGTTCCTAGGCTCAGAAATGCCTAGCAGCAGAGCCAGAGTTCAAGCATACCCGAAGTAGCCATAATGACTCTTGGTAGCTGGCATCTGTTTGATTATTTGGTGCTGGTGCCTTGGTTGGTGCTGATCTATCTTCCTCCCTCCCTCCCTCCCTCCCTCACTCCCTCCCTCCCTCCCCTTCCTTCTTCCCTCTCCTTCCCTTCCTTCTCCCCTCCCCTCCCCTTCCTTTCCCGTCCTCCCTTTCTTTTCTTTCTCCTTTTATTTATTTATTTTTTTTGGACAGTCTCCTTACACCAGGCATCCTCAAACTTTTTAAACAGGGGGCCAGTTCACTGTCCTTCAGACCGTTGGAGGGCCAGACTATAGTTTAAAAAAAAAAAAACTATTAACAAATTCCCATGCACACTGCACATATCTTATTTTGAAGTAAAAAACAAAACGGGAACAAATACAATTCACACCGCTTCATGTGGCCCGCGGGCCGCAGTTTGAGGATGCCTGCCTTACACCATGGTGTCATGGCTCACAGCAACTTCAAATTCTTGGCCTCGAGCAATCCTCTTGCCTCAGCCTCCTGAGTAGCTGAAACTATAGGCACCTGCTACAATACCTGGCTAGTTTTCTATGTTTAGTATAGACAGGGTCTCACTCTTGCTCAGGCTGGTCTTGAACTCCTGAGCTCAAGCAGTCCACCCACCTCGGCCTCCCAGAGTGCTAGAATTATAGATATGAACTACTGCACCCAGACTATCCTGATATTTCTTTTTTTTTTTTTTTGCCAGGGCTGGGTTTGAACCCTCCACCTCCGGCATATGGGACCGGCGCCCTACTCCTTGAGCCACAGGCGCCACCCCCTGATATTTCTTATTTGGCCCAAATCAGCAATAAGTTGAAAGCCCCTGTCCTGGGTGGGGAGTGTAAACCTGGTAGACCTGACCACCTTGTTCCCTCCCCACAGGCCCGAGAGCTGGGGCAGAGTCTGGCCCAAGAGGTGGAAGCAGCTGCAGAGCGGCTGAGTCGGGGCAACCGGGATGTGGTAGCAGCACAGCAACTGTCCAAGGATGTGGGACGACTCACTGATGTGAGGCCCACCCTCACCTTGGGATTCCCCCCACCTCCTGGCCCTGTTCCCTACCGAGTGCCCTCCTGAACTTCTCCAGGGTCCCTAGCCCTCCAGTTGGGCTGGGCTCTAGCTGGCCCAGATGGTTGTCTGCAGAGTGGGTGTGGTGCCTTCCTGCCCCCTACCTAGTAGCCATGGCTCAGGGAAGGGCAAGGGTGATTCACTGCTTGTGGCCATAGGCAGTGGACACCACCATGATGCCCCAGTGGCAGCGGCGGGAGCTACAGGCCACACTGAAGGTGCTACAGCGGCATGCCAACACTGCCATCCGCAAGCTGGAGATGGGGCAGGTAAGGGGGGATTGGCTGCACCCACATACCCAGAGACCCTCCAGCACACACCATGAGAAGCCTCAAGGGCTGGGACATGGGAGTGAGTCAGAAGCTGTGTGAGGACATGGGGACAGAGTGGGTGGCAGCTTCCTCTTTCTCCTGCCATCTGGGAGCCATTACCAGGCCATTCCCCCACTTTTCTCTCTGCCAAATTGTGTCCCTCCCTCAGCTCCCAAGTCTGGCTCAAACTCTCCCTCAGGGAGCCTACTGACTTGATTACCACCATTCAACCCTAATTGCTCCTTGACTGTGGTTCCCCCTTCCTCCGCCTCCTCCCAGTCCATCTGTGCTCCGACCTTCCTCCTTTCACCTTCAGTGACCCATTTGTAGGGACCTAGAGCTATGATGAAAGGGAAGAAGCAAGGGAGGTGAGGAAGGACATAGGTGGGACCCCCAAAAACCACCTGATGCAGAGCCCATGCCACCTCTCAGAGCTGATAGCCCTTGCTGGGTGTGGGGGAAGAAAATGGGAGGGGGTTGCTATGCTAAACTACAGCCCTGTTCAGAAGTGGGGGTTAGTTGGAAACCTGCCTCTCACCCTGACCCCTCTACTGCCCTTCCTGCCACACAGGCTGCAAAGAAAACCCAGGAGCTGCTGGAGCGGCACTCGAAAAAGCCTCTAATTGTGGACACAGTCTCGGCTGAGTCCCTCTCAGTGAGTTCTGGCAGAGGGAAGCTGCCCCAGGGTTTGGAGAGGACAAAGTCCTGATGGGGTGGTAGCTGGGAGTTGGGAAGCTACAAGATCACCCTCTGTCCTTCCTTGCCCAGGTGCTGGTGAAGGTGGTACGGCAGCTATGTAAGCAGGCTCCCAGCACGTCCGTGCTCCTACTCAGCCCCCAGCCCACAGGGAATGTGCTTTGTGCCTGTCAGGTGGCCCAGGTGAGAGAAGCGGGCGTGTGGCCCACTGCCCCCATCCATTCTGGTCCAGCTGTCTGATGTCACGCCTTCTGTTCCTCCCAGACAAGGGAGCCAGTGCTGGACAAAGGTGATGTATCAAGACACTCCAGGACAGGGATAGGGCAGTCTCTTATCGCTAAAGACAGCCCCTCCCCTTAAGAAGGCACCATGAGGTTCTCTAATTACCTCCCCCTCTCAGGCCAACTCTTCTGTCTCCTCACCTGACCTTCCCCTACCATGTGCTGGGCTGAGAAGGGGAAATCACACCTGTAACTCTACTCTCAAGGGTACCTTGAGTGCATGCTGGCAGGGAGGGCCACTGTGCGTCTTTTCTTCTGATTCTTTCCCTAGGGTGCCATGCCTACCTTCACAGCAGAGGCCTGGGCTCTGGCAGTGTGCAACCACATGGGGGGCAAGGCCTGGGGGTCTCAAGTGGTGGCTCAGGGCATCGGAAGCACTGGTGACCTGGAAGCTGCCCTCAGTACGGCCCGAGTGTATGCCCTCAGTCAGCTCTGACCCAGGCCCATCCAGGGACCCAAATGGACTAAAGATAAGTGCCAGGAGACCTGAAGAAGTCCCAGAACTCCCTACAGACTGAAACAGAGGACTAGGGGCTGGAGGCCAAACAGCTGAGCCAAACAGGCCCTATAGGACACAGGAAGACATGGGCTGAGGAAGGCAGAAGTGGGCCCAGAGACCCATACAGCCCCCTTTCCCTCTTGGTGAATGTGAAGACATACGTGATTTTTAAAAGTGTTTCACAGAGGACAGGAAGCTCTAGAAGGTTCTTTTACTAAAAAAAAAAAAGAAGCAGCTTCAGCTGAGCATGGTGGCTTACACCTATATTCCTAGCACTTTGGGAGGATCACTTGAGACCAGCCTGAACGAGAGTGAGACTTATCTCTATAAAAACAGAAAAATTAGCCAGGCATAATGATGCATGCCTGTAGTCCTAGCTACTGGGCAGGCTGAGGCAGGAGGATCACTCAAGCCCAGGAGTTTGAGGTTGCTGTGAGCTATGATGGTACCACTGTACTCTAATCTGAGCAACAGAGTAAGATCTTGTCTCAAAAAAAAAAAATAAAAAGAAAGGAGGGAGGGAGGGAGGGAGGGAGGAAGGAAGAAACGAAGCTTTTCCCTTCCCAGCAACCTGGGATGGGTGCCCCATCATCAGTCTGAATTCTTACACTGGCTCAAAGGCCACCAGGATTCAAATCAGGACCATCCTCTGGATGAGTGCTCAGATAGGCTCTGCATGTCAGGCTATCCTGGGCATTGACAAAGGACTCCCCAGCTACTAAGATCCAGAACTGCTATGTGAAAATCATTGCAGCAGGGCAGACCCTCTCTGGTGTCACTATTTCATTAACAATGATTTCTTGTTTTAAAGTCTTGCTGATTTTTAATAAATTGAGCAACTGAGAATATGGCAAGCACAAACAGACACTCCTGCCCTAGTGGAGAAAACAGGCAATGAAGAGAAAGAAGAGGGTGTCAGTGATGAGGTCTGTAGTGAAAAAGTGAGAATGGGGGTCAGGAGGCTGAGGGTGGTGTTCCTGCCTCATGGAGAGGTGGCATCTGGGCAGGGAGCTGGGAGGTGAGAAACCCATGAAAAGCTGAGGGAGCAGCTTGTGCAAAGGCCCTGAGGTGGAGATGGGTGGTGGCCAGTGCTGTAAGCTGGGATAGTAGGAGGTGACAGAGTCAGAGGGAGACTGGGGGTCACACAAACCATATGCTTTCTAAAACATGTTTTCTTTTAACCTCTTTTATTAATGAGTTAATGGACCCGAGGTGTTAACTTATCCAAGGTAGCCAACCAGTAATCCTCAGCACAGCTGAAATTAAAGCTAAATCCTGACTTCTATAACACCTCCAGCCCCTTCATCGGCCCCCCCCGACCCCCCCGCAGGACTGTTTATTTTTTTTTATTTTTTTATTTTTTTTTCAGTATTTGGCCGGGGTTGGGTTTGAACCCGCCACCTCCAGCACATGGGGCCGGCAGCCTACCCCTTTGAGCCACAGGTGCCACCCAGGACTGTTTATTTTTTTTAACCGACCCCCTAAAGTCTGTCACGCTTACCCTCCAGACTGGGGACATCACCACACCTTGTCATACTAGGGCTGGAAGTGGGGTTGGAACATGGCTTGGGCTGTGTGCAGGAGCACTGTGGAGGCCTGGAACCAGACATAGCCTGGAGAACGGTGGAAGGTTCCCCCTTCCCCCCGCGGCTTGGAGTCAACAAAGCATCAGGGGAGTTCCAGTGATTCTTGCAGATGCCCTGGAGAAAGTCCTTCCACCCTCATCTTCCACAGACAATTCCTGGGCCACCTCCCCACCCCTTAGCCCCAGTCTCACTTCCACACGGAAGGTACCGAGAAGACACAAACCTTAACCCTGCCCGTCCCCCGCCCCTATTCCCAAACCCTCCCCCAAGAAGCGCAAAGCAGGCCACAGAGTTCCCACCGCTCGTCCAGCGGCCCCACACAGCCCATCGCGAGAAAACGTCCAGAGGCAAGGCCTGGGCGCTCTGAGCGCCACATAGCCAAGTGTCCCGGCGCAGGGGCGGCGACCCTCCCCCGCCCGCCACGCCCCCTGGCGACGCGGGCGTCCCTAACGACCGGCGCTGGGAGCGCCGGGCCTGCGTGAAGACTAACGCTGGGCTGCGGGAAGCTGGTGAGGCGACCTCCGGGAGAGGGGATACCCGACCCCCGTTTCCACCACCGGCCCCCACGCTTCCCCACCACGCCGGAGAGGCCCGGAAGCCCCTTTAGAGCCCTCAGCCCACACAGGCCCAAAGCCCGTAGGCGGCTGTCGCCTGGTCTCACACATTTCCCTTGGCAGCGAAGGGTGGTCTATACCCACAGGAGGCCCCCCAACCTGCCATCCGGGGGAAGATGACCCGTGCTCCTTCCCCCACCACAGTCACCGTCTGCAAACTGGACCAGAGGCTGGGGGTCCCAGTGAGAGGATAAGATGCCTGGGAAGGAGGAGGGTGGAAGAGGACCTCTGTTGGCCCAGTTGTGGAGGAGAGTGGTCCTAAGCCCTGGGGCCCCAGGCTTCTCAGAAAGGCTGCCCCCCAGCCCTAGCTCCTGCGGCTGCAGTCCAGAAGCTTCTGCTCATCCTTCCCTCCCACTGCACTGCCAGTTTCCCTTGGTTACCAAGGAGCAGCCAGTGCCTCTTCACCCCAGGTAGGGTGGGGGAGGGAGCCATTGGCCTTTGGAGCTCAACTTCCCTGCTGGGGTGTCTGAGCTGAGGGTAGAGATGAAGGGTGGGGAGCAAAGCTGCTGGAGTCCTTTTGGAGACAACAGACCTCAGTGGGCAGCAGTTAGGAGGAGGGCCAGGCCCAGGGGTTGTGATAAACGAGCTGTTTTCCTGAGCCAAAGATAAAGCAAGCTGAGCCTAAGCTAAGTTAGAGAAACTTTTTGCCCCTCTTCTTGTGATTCCACAAAATGAGAATTCCCAACCTGGGAATGACGTGCCCTAAGATAAGACATGGTGGGCGTGAAAGAGATCAAGGCAGGTGTGGACACCCTAGGTTTGGGTCAGGGTGCTGGCTAAGAAGGCAGACAAGCAGGTCAGAGAAGTGGGTGGAGAGCCAGAGAGGCTCTGTCAGGCAGGCCCTCCCCATGAGACAGCCAAGGGGAGGTGTCCGTGGGCAGAGAAGTGCTCATGGGCCGAAAAATGCCTGGGTGCCTCTGCTTCTGAGTTAAGAGGAAGGGAGGGCAGTTGAGGACCAGAGCTGTAACAGAGCAAGAAGGTGAGAACACTCCTGCACAACATCCTCAACTTTCCCATTTGGGCAGGTGGGAGGAGCCTCTGCCCAGAGTGTTTAGATTTAACTGGGGAGTTGAAGAATGGAGAAGACCTGAGACCTCCTCTGTGAGGAGGGAATGTGCATCTAATGCCCCGCGTGAGCCACAGCCAGGAGAGCACAACTCTGCAACATTCCATTCCACCTCCGTGGGGCCTCAAGCTAGCCAGCTTGTGGAAGGCTCCTGTGCCCACAGTGAATTGTAGGGAGAGAGCCTGCACATTTTAGGTCACCACCACAGCTGGCAACCCTGGGTTCTACACTGGTGTCAAGAAAGCTCATGAGCTAGAGAAAGTGGGCAAGTGGAAAGTGCTGTGAATGACCAAGTTGGCAGCCATTTATAATCATGGAAAAGAGGATTTCATTTGATATTTAATAAACTTATGTAAATAAGGCATCCTAACATCCTCATCATTGTAGCTAACATATCTTGAGTGCTGGCTTTGGGCCGAGCGCTGTATAAAATGTTTCACATACATTAGCTTCCCAATCCTCTAGATAATCCTATGATGTAGGTACTATTAACTACCATCCCCATTTTACAGATGAAGAACCTGAAGCTTAATGGGGTTAAATGATTTGCCCAAGGTGTCACAGATGCTAGAGACCAGAGTAGAGCAAGGCAATACAACTTCTGAGGACTTAGCCAGCTGCTGCACTGCCTCCTGCTATGTACATGCTATTGAGGGCCTAGAGCTCAATAAATCATAGCTATATATAGCCAAGGATATAGTTCCCAGAACACCTGGCCACCAGATACAAGCTGTCAAAAATGAGGACAACCCTGGCCAAACTGGGGCATCTTGTCATTTTCTATTACCTGGACTTGGGCATGTAGAGAGCAGACCTTAACACACAATGCTTTGAGTTATGGCCTAGTGTGAATGTTGTTCCTTGAATGGGATTCCAGGACCCTGGACCCTGGACCCTGGACCCTGGTCCTGAGAACACAAGGTAGGGGTCTGTGGCGAGAATGATTACCTCTTGCTGGGAATTGTGGTCCTGGATTGGAGACAGCCTTGTGAAGTCCAACAGGCTCATGAGGCAAGCCCCAGAGAGATGAAGGTCCACTGCACATGTCCTCACTCTCTCACTTGCCCTCAGATGGGACACCAGGCAGGGGTAACCTCTCTGGAATGTCAGGATTCCTGCCCCAGAGAAGGACTGGAGTCTTGAACATGCTTCCAGCCTTCAAACTCTGGGATTCTCTCACGGACCCAAAGGTTCCCCAGGGAGAGAAAGCTCCAGATAGGTAACTGAGCCCTCTGCCACTTCTAGGACTGCTCTCTGTGGGCTCTTAGGGACTGCCAGGGTGCCCCTATGCCCCCAATTAATGAGTATCTACTCATCCCTCCCTGCAGACTCCCAGGGAAGAAAGTGGCACCTACTAGCCCCTTCGGCTGCAGATGGTGATTGCCAGGCCAATCTAAGGCTGACCTGGGCTGTAAGTGGAGTTATTCCAACCCCCTGCCTCCCATTCTTCTGTGTCCCTCCCTACCTTTTCCCCTCTCAGTGGTATCTTCCCCTTGCCCCTTTTCTAACTTTGCTTTTTGGATCTGAAACTTATTCACAATGAAATGAAAAATACACACACACACACACACACACACACACATACATACACTACGTCTGACAATTAAGTTTGCAAACTCATCCTAGAAAAAGTGCTACATACCTCATTGCTGAATATCACTACAGTCATTTTGGAATCACTTCCTTTGGGAAACTACACACTGACGCCAGCGCCTAGCCCACCCTTCAAAGCACTTTTTCTAGGACCAGTTCATGAACTTAATTTTCAGGCCTCGTAAGACAACTGCTTTAATAACGATCCAGAAAGAGTTCCAAAATTGCTTTGAAGGGTGGACTAGGTGCTGGCATTGGTGCACAACTTCCCAAGGGAGGCATCCTTAGAAAGTGACTGTAGTAATATTCAGGCAATGAAGTATGTGGTACTTTTTCTAAGGGGGGTTCGCAAACTTAATTGACCCCATATTCTACATATATATTCTATGTGCTATATGCACTTATATATAATACAGTCATATGTATTACATATGTGATCTCTACATACTTAAACCATCTGAAAGAATAATATGACTTCTACTTTTTTTAAAAGTTTGTTTCATTAGTGTCTGTATATATTTCCTAATTTACTATGTTTTTGTTTAACCTAAAATGATGTGATGAATTTTTAAAAAGCAACTCACATTTAACACATCTATGTATGCACACACATATATATACACTAAGATTTTGTTTCATTTAGAGGGAAAATGCATTTTAACATAATGATAATGAAAACCCTATTAAAGCCCTGAAATTCCCGGGCAGCGCCTGTGGCTCAGTAAGTAGGCCGCCAGCCCCATATACCGAGGGTGGCAGGTTCCAACCTGGCCCCAGCCAAACTGCAACAACAACAAAGAAAACAGCCGGGCGTTGTGGCAGGTGCCTATAGCCCCAGCTACTCAGGAGGCTGAAGCAAGAGAATTGCCTAAGCCCAAGAGCTGGAGGTTGCTGTGATCTGTGACATCACGGCACTCTACCCAGGATGAGAGTGAGACTCTGTCTCTAATAAAAAAAAAAAAAAAGCCATGAAATTCCCATAGAAGAGTGGCAAGGCCTGGGAGCTCTCCCAGCCCAGGGAGGCCCTCCCACTTTCCAATGAGCAGGAACATTCGTTCTTCTCTCCTAGTGGACAGTGAGCAAAGTGTAGGAAGGTGGACACATGAAGTGACTGTGGAAGGGCAGTGTATCACTGTTAGCAACAGGAGACCTGCCCTCAGGCCCTGGCCCCAGCCCTCTTAGGTGTTCTAGGGCCAGTTATTTTCTGTTCTGGTCATCAGTTTCTTCACCTGTAAAATGGAGATAAGGAAGCCCACCCTGCCTCCATTGTAGGGCAGTTGAAGACTCAATTGAGAAAATAGTTCTGAAAGGACCTTGAAACTATTAAGTGCTGAGAGATGTTAAGTGGCTGATACTATCCCATCCCAGGAGAGAAGGGGTTCAAAGCTAGAAGATAAGTGTGGTCAGGAGAGGAAGAAAGAGGCTACAGGAGTGGTTATATCAGGCCCTGTAATAACTTAGGGGGCCTTCGACCCTTCTCATCTATCCTATTGAACTATTTCATCTATTGATTTCGGATTTTGTTTTCCATAATTTCATTCAACTGTGAGCCTATCAAAATAATCAGAACCTTTGGTCAAAAGGGGGAGAAACCCAGCTGTTAGCTTTAATGAAAGGGACTTATTAGAAGACTGCCAACTGAGCTCTCAGAGCTGAAGCAACTGCCGAGGAGCCAAGAGACTAGGAAGGGGAATTGAACATATCAGGGGGCTCTCTCTCTCTCATTTCTGCTGGTCTCCACCAGGCTTTATTCCCTCTCACTGCAGACAGGATTTTTGCATGTGGAGGGAAACAACTTCCAGCAGCAGGGGATTCAGATCCTTCAATGACCACATGTCCTTCTATTCACCTCCACTAGGACAGATCCAAAGAAGGCTTCTGATTGGCTTGTATCAAGTCACCACCCCCTGCACAAACTGCTGTATCCAATGGCATACTCCTATTGGCCAGAGTCTATTATCAGAAGCAAGTCGGGCAGCCCCAAATGCCAGCTACTTCACCTAAAGCAGGCCTGGATAAGCTAGCTCAGGATTAAAGATAAGAATGAGTAGGAAATATACCCTGCACCTCAAGAAGCTCACCGTCTAGAACAGTGTTTTTCAACCCTTTTTATCTCATGGTACACTTGAAACTATAGTTCAACTTCCACAGCATGCTTACATTTTGTCAATCCAAAAAAGAAAACAAACCAAAAAAAGAATATACTTACTGTGCTTTGAACTTCTTTTGAAAATAATTTAATTAATGATCTTTAAAAATGTTTGCAGCACACCTAACACCTCCTCATAGCACACCAGTGTGCCACAGCACACCCTCTGAAAATCATTGGTCCTGGCGCAGGGGTCCTCAAACTGCAGCCTGCGGGCCACATAAGGTGGTGTGATTTTACTTGTTCCCGTTTTGTTTTTTTACTTCAAAATAAGGTATGTGCAGTGTGCATAGGAATTTGTTCATAGTTGTTTTTTTTTTTAACTATAGTCCGGCCCTCCAACCGTCTGAGGGACAGTGAACTGGCCCCCTGTTTAAAAAGTTTGAGGACGCCTGGCAGAGGGTGGGTAATCAGATGACGGAAGTTAACGCAGATCACGGAAAGAAGCAGGGTCTGCAAAGGAAGGCATTGTCTTGAGGGATGGGGGGACAAGAAAGGCTGAAAGGCTTCAGAGAGGAAGTGGTGCTTGAGCTGGGACTCAGAAGACCATTGATCATTCCTTTCCCAGGCTGAAATTATGGGAAAGGCATTCCAGGCAGAGAGAACAGCTTGAGCAAAAGCTGGGAAGCATGAACTAGCTTGCAATGTTCCAGATGCAAAAGAGTTTATTTCCAACAGAGCAGCTCGTCACAGAAGGCCTTCAGACTGAGTTGAGGAAGCTAGGTTTTCCCCCAGTAAACGGTGGTGAACCACGGAAGGGCTTCTGCAGAAGCGTGCTGTGGCAGCTGTGTGAAGGCTAAATGTGAGAGGATCAGACTGGATGCCAGAGACCAGGTTCTGAACAACTGAAGCTAAGATCCAAACAGACAACTGAAGCCTGAACTAAGGCAGAAGCAGAAAAGGAGAGGCAGCTAGCTTAGGAAGCCGAATTGAATTCGTTATCAGATGACAGGCGTTGGGGGTGAGGGAGACTAAAGGAGAAAAGTGACTCCCTGGCTTTTGGGTGGATTGAGTTTGAGGGACCTGAGAGATATCCCAGAGGACCTGAGTTTGGAACTCAGAGAAGAGGTGAGAGCCATCAGCAGGGTTGCAATCACTGCAGAATCCTGAGGGACTGCAACACGCAAAGGATGGGCAGGGTGAGCAAAGACTACAATGCAGGCTTCCGACTCTGTTGCCTGGCCTGAAGTACCGTGGCACAATCATGGCTCCTTGCAATCTCAAACTCCTGGGTTCAAGCAATCCTCCTGCCTCAGCCTCCTGAGTAGCTGGGACCATAGGTGCATGACAGCATACCCAGCTAATTTTCTGTTTCTTATAGAGACAGGCTCTTACTTACGCAGACTATGAGACTTTTGACAAAGAATGGTCAGAAGGTAGGAGGAAAGCAAGAGAGTGGCATGCCAAGGGACGATTACCAAGGGCAGGGGTCAGACACGTGACCTGCCAAGGGAGGAGCCATATTTTCTATCATATTTATAAAACTGCTAACAAAGAGGCAAGGAGTTAGCTTTGCTCATTATCCTTTTAAATATACTTCGTTTTACTGTATTGTTTATTAGTTTTTAAAAATAATTTTTAGGCTTGGCACCCATAGCTCAGTGAGTAGAGTGCCGGCCACATACACTGAAGCTGGCAGGTTTGAGCCCGGCCTGGGCCTGCTTGACAACAATGACAACTGCAACCAAAAAAATAGCCGGGCATTGTGGCGGGTGCCTGTAGTCCCAGCTACTTGAGAGTCTGAGGCAAGAGAATCACGTAAGCCCAAGAGTTTGAGGTCGCTATAAGCTGTGATCACGGCACTCTACCAGGGGCGACATAGTGAAACTCTGTCTCAAAATAATAATAATAATAATTTTTTAAAACATTTGGAACTAGGGCAGCGCCTGTGGCTCAGCTGGTGGGGCGCGGGCCCCATATACCGAGGGTGGCGGGTTCAAACCCGGCCCCGGCCAAACTGCAACCAAAAAATAGCCGGGCGTTGTGGCAGGCGCCTATAGTCCCAGCTACTCCGGAGGCTGAGCCAGGAGAATCGCTTGAGCCCAGGAGTTGGAGGTTGCTGTGAGCTGTGTGAGGCCACGGCACTCTACTGAGGGCCATAAAGCAAGACTCTGTCTCTACAAAAAAAAAAAAACAACAAAAAACATTTGGAACTAAAATCCTCCTTAGAAGAATACTTTGCATCTGGTAATAATTTGCTTGCCAAAAGTATTTTTGTAATATCTATTTTTTTAATCAAGAGATTATTAACTGAAAATTACCAACTCTGATCTTATTATACAATTAAGGTTTTCAACATTTGCTTTAAAAATAACAAAAATCAGAGGGCTAGGGGCTAGGCACAGTGGCTTATGCCTATAATCCCAACCCTTCGGGAGGCCAAGGCAGGAGAATCACTTCCAGGCATTCAATACCAGGCTGGGCAACATAGTGAGACCCCATCTCTATAAAAAATTAGAAAAAAAATTAAAATTAGCTAGATGTGCATGCCTATAGTCCCAGCTACTCAGAGTCCAAGGCAGGAAGATTATTTAAGCCTGGAAGTTTGAGATGTGATTGTACTACTGCATTCTAGACTGGGCACCAGAACCAATTTGTCTCTTGAAAAACAAAAAGACATCATTCATGGTATGAACGTTTCTGCAAATGTTGAAAGATGGTAGTGCCTCATTTTTCTGTCAGCCATGCCCATGACAGCAGCCATATGAAGTGAGGCTCTACCCTTTCCTTCTGAGGAGTTGGCCCTAGAACATGCTCCTGGATGGGTCCTGTTGTGTCATACCCAGAGGCAAGCTGGGGGCATCAAATGGCAGCAAAAACAATTAAGACCAGACCTTAGGAAGAGTGCCAGGATATGATAAAGTGAGGGACTAGGCAATGAAATTAAGATCACCCTACTACAGAGGGCATCCCACGTGGCCCCACGTGGAGTTTCCCAAGGTGTGGCCTCCCGTGAGGAATGAAAAAGGATTGCCTACCAGGATGGTGAAGGTGGGTGGTGGCATGAGTAATGCCCAAAGAGCCAACTCCAGGGTGACACCCATGAGTAACCTGGGGCTCCCCCGCCAAGCCTGGTCCTGCTCCCCTGAGTGTGGCCTACTGATGTCCTGGGACATATCTGGAATCAGGGGAAATACAGAATGTTTTAGGTCAGAACCTTGGAAGGACCAGGGAGCCCAGATGCAGGGCTGGCAAAACAGGATGGCCTGCTGCCTCTGACTGCCTTCCATTTCCTCCATCCTGCTGTCTGTGTAGCCCCCACCACATCCTTTCACATCCCCCTTAGAAATAGGGAAGGGCCTCAGAAGCCTTGCACTCAGTCAGAGATACAATCTCAGGTCAGCACTCATGAAGCAGGTCTCCAGGGCCTGTTGTCCCAAGCCTTAGTGTCTCATTCTCTGCAGCCCCCCCCCCACCTATTACCCTTTACAAATATTATCAATATTAATCCAACATTATCTCAGAGGAATCTGCACAAAAGCCCACAGAGGAAGATATTATTTTCCCATTTTACAGATAAGGAAACTGAAGCTTGGGTAGGTTAAGTAACTTGACCAATATCACACAACAAATAACTGGCAAAGCCAGAAATACAAAGTCAGCTGGTGCCTCTAAGCAGCACCCACTCCCAGCCCCACCTTCTGAGGGGCCGTTAGTCAAAAAGCATGATCTGGTCATCCCACAGTTCTGGACACAATCTGTTTGTGAATTTCCCCATTTGCATAAGGGATATCACAATACCTAGATATCTTCCCTACACTGTCCTTCTCCCTCCAACCCCCCCTCAGCCATGCTTTTCCTCCTTGAAATGCCTGGCAGGCTGGGGAGCACCATCTGGTCCCTCCCTCTGCCAAGGACGCCTTTGCTGGTTCAGAGTGTTCCTTCCCGCTGGCCACTATACAGTGCCACTATATAGTGCACAGAGTCAGGGTGCAAATCTGATGGGAAACATCCTGGGAAAGGAGCTGAGTGACAGGCAGCCCCACTTCCCCCTGTAGTTCTCAAGGCAGGGGTGCCTACAGCACAAATACAGGAATGGGCAAATAGGGAGGGTCCCCAAACCCAATCACATCCTCTGTCTTCTGTCTTCAGCCCGATTTAGCTGCCTTCTCGCCTCCCACGCCTGCACGCTGCTGTCTGGAAGCTGGAGGCTGGGAGAACTAGAAGGAAGACTAGAATGGGGAAATGAAAAAGAGGGGACCCATAGCTTGAGCCCTCCTCAGTGGGCAGGAGAAGAGGAAGGTGTTGGCACCCAAGCTGGTTCCCTTCTCCTTTCTCTCTCAATCTGCACTATCCAATATGATAGCCACAGGCTCAATATGCTGATTGACCAATCAGATTTTGAAGACTTAGTATGAAAACAGATATAAAAATCTCATGTATAATTTTTATATTGATTGCATATTTAAATGAGAATAGTTTGGACATACTGGGTTAAATATAAAATTAATTTCACCTGTTTTGGACAGGTGTGGTGGCTCACACCTGTAATCCTAGCACTCTGGGAGGCCAAGATGGGAGGATCTCTTGAGCTCAGGAGTTCAAGACCAACCTGAACCTTTCTCTACTAAAAATAGAAACATTTGCCAAGAGTTGTGGCAGGCGCCTGTAGTCCCAGCTACTTGGGAGGCTGAAGCAAGAGGACCACTTGAACCCAGGAGTTTGAGGTTGCTGTAAGCTAGGCTGATGCCACAGCACTCTAGCTTGGGGAACAGAGTGAGAAGCTGTCTCAAAAAAAAAAAAAAGGAAGAAAGAGAGAAAAGAGAGTGTGTGAATACATTCTGCCATCAATTAAAAAAATGTTTTTCACCTGTTTCTCTTTCATTTTTAATATGAATACTAAAAAAAAATTTAAAATAGCTTATGTGGCGTGCATTTTGGCTTGCATTATACTTCTGTTGGCCAGAGCTATTCTCAACCCTATCCTCTGGATCAGGCAGTTGCTGTCTATAAAATATTTAGTGTGGGGTCCTATTTTGAACTAGTTATTTATTGTACCTCCATCTTTTGCCAGTACACTCCTCATTCCTAACCCTTAGAGAGTCAACATAATGTAGGGTTCAGAGCATAAACTTGATAAAATGAGTTTAAATTCATTCCCTTTTTTTTCTTTTGAGACAGAGCCTCAAGCTGTCGCCCTGGGTAGAATGCCATGCCATCACAGCTCACAGTAACCTCCAACTCTTGGGCTCACGTGACTCTCCTGCCTCCACCTCCCAAGTAGCTGGGACTGTAGGTGCCTGCCACAATGCCCGGCTATTTTTTGGTTGTACCCATCATTGTTGTTTGGTGGGCCCCGAGCTGGATTCGAACCCCCCAGCTCAAGTGTATGCGGCTGGCGCCTTAGCTGCTTGAGCCACAGGCACCGAGCCTAAATCCATTCTTGATACTTATAAGCTGTGTGACATTAGGCAAGTCAATTAACCTCTCTGTTCTTCAGTTTCCCATCAGAAGAACAGAAACCATACGAGTTCCTATCTTAAAGGCTTTTGTGAGGAAAAATGAATTAATAGGCATAAAGAACTAAAAAGTGTCTAAAACTACCCAAGATTTTCAGCTGCTCCTTGCTATAGTTTTGTGTGTCAGATAACATATTACACCTTTTGGATGCATTATTTTATTCACTCCTCCAAATAATCCTACTGGGACTGTTACCTTCATTTCACAGAGGCAGCATCTGAAATTCAAAGAGGTTCAGTAACTTGCCTTAAACCACAGTTACTGGAATTTGCACCTGGATCTGCTTTGCTCTAGAAATTGACCCATAAGCAGCCATTCTCAACCTTCCTAGTGCCGCAGCCCTTTAATACAATTCCTGTGGGCTGCGACCCACAGTTGAGAACCGCTGCCCTTAAGGACCACTTCTGCATCACCTCTCTTGGTAAATGCCCACCAAGACCCTCCACAGTAATACCTCTTCCCTCTTTCTCTGATTTCAGGTCCCACCGTGCAGCGAGGGCCTGCCAATCAGAGCAGCTTCCTATTGTAAAGGCACCCAGGGGCTACCTGCCCCTACATTGTCAGCCCCCAGCATGCAGGACACTGTAACACCACTACCACCATCAGCCCACAGCCACTCCTCATTCTCCACCCAAGACAAGACCTCCACTGGAAGCACAGGTCCACAGCCTTGGAAGCCCACAGTCACACCTGCCTCTGTGAAGTCAAAAAACCCAAATTCAGGGGCCAGTTTCCATCGGATGCGCCGGATCATTGCTGAGGATCCTGAGTGGTCACTGGCCATTGTGCCCCTCCTCACAGACCTCTGCATTCAGCACATTGTCAATAACTTCCAAAGTAAGTCGGTCTATCCCTGCTTTGCATGGGAAAGAGAAGGCCAGGAGTGGGCCAGGGTCGGTGGAGACTGTCTGGAGCTGAGGCCTCAGAACCCGGGGGTCCTGGGCAATCCCTGCCTTCCCATGTGACATCCTCATGCCACTCAACACTCCCTTTCCACCCAGGGCCAAGACAGTTTCTCCTGCTGTTCCCACTTGCAGATCCCATCCACACTGTGCCCTCTGTGCCTGTGTCCTCTCCTTGCCTTTTCTACTCTCTTCAGCAAAACCCAGCCTACATCTTCCTCCTGCAGAAAGGCCACCCAGGTTAACAGCCTTCCACTCTAATGGAGTCTTCCATGCCATGTATGGGCTTCCAGTTCGTTCTGTACTCTATGCTCTGCAAATCCTATCTAAAGATGAATTACCAGCCTCTCCTACCAGACATGGAGCTCGCTGAGGACAGGCCATCATTTTGCCTACAACGGCTGTCATCACCTGACCTAGTACATATTCACTTGGCTTGTTTATTGTCTGTCTCTTCTCACTAGATTGTCAACTCCAGGAGGCACAGAGTCCTCTGTTTTGTTCACTTTACATCTCCAACACTTTGAACAGTGTCTGGCACATAGTAGGTACTGAAAAAAAATTTGTTTTGAAAAATTTGTTTTCAGATTGGGAGGCTCTGAAGTCAGGGATTGTCTCTTCCATCAGACTAGGTGAAAAATGAGTTTTGGACCTGAGATTCTTCCTCAGACTGTGAGCTCCCTGAGACCAGATGCTTTAGGCAGGGAGCCTCCCTAAGAGCAAACTGCAACTCCCTGAGGCCAGAGGAAGGTCTTACCTTTCCTTAGTGTCTCTGTGAAGACCCAGGCCAAGTCACCCTGTTGTGGTGTCCCCAACATTGTGACCGTGCTTTCCTTCTCTGGTTCCTAAAGAAAACCCTATCCTGAAGCAGCTGCTCCCAGAGCACCAGCAGAAGGTCTTGAGCCGTCTGTCCCCTGACCTGCCACTGGCTGTGACCGCCAACTTGATAGACTGTGAGAGTTACTGGCGCCGCTGCTGCACTCAGCGCTGGCCTGTGTGCCACGTGGCCCGGCATGGCGGTAGCTGGAAGCACATGTTCTTCGAGCGCCACCTGGAGAACCTGCTAAAGCATTTTATCCCGGGCACCACGGACCCTGCGGTCATCCTGGACATGGTGCCGCTCTGCAGGAACTACGTGCGGAGGCTCCGCGTGGATCAGTTCCTTCCTCCCGTGCGCCTCCCGTCCCCGCCCCGGGCCGGGGACCAATCGGACTCTGGCAGCGAGGGGGAAGTGGAAGAGTCCACCACAGACCACTACCAGCTGGGTGATCTGGTGGCTGGCCTGAGCTACCTGGAGGAGCTGGACCTGGTATATGGTGTCAAGGATTGTGGCATGAACTTCGAGTGGAATCTCTTCCTCTTCACCTACCGTGATTGCCACTCCTTGGCGGCCACCATCAAGACATGCCTCACCCTCAAGGTACCATCTCCCCCAACCTCCAACACTCCCCCCAATCCTGCTTCTTAGCATCTCTCTGATACCCTCTCCCCTCTTCCCTCTGTCATCATCTTCTTCCTCCCATTTTTTTTTTCTCTTTCATTGACCAAGTGTTTTTGACTGCATCCTTCACCCTGCCACTGGGTTCTGGGGGTGCAGAGATGAACAAGGCGCTGCCCTCCCAGATCACAGTTTGTTCCATGGAACAAGTATCCAGGCAGTGTCCTAAGTGCTGAAGATAGAACAACGAGCAAAAAACTACACCATTTGTGCCCTATGTAGCTAACAGTTTGGTGGAATAAAAGGCACTGATCAGCAACCATATAAACATAAAACTGCAACTATAATAGGGTTGCTAGATTTAGCAAATAGAAATACAAGACATACAGTTAAATTTGAATTTCAGATAGATAACAAGCAATTTTTTTAGTATATGTATGTCCCAAATACTCTATGGGACATAGTTGTTTATCTGAAATTTAAATTTAACTGGGCATCCTGTATTTTTTTTCTGCCAACCCTTAACTGGGATGGACAGGGTTTTGCTTTGTAAAAGCCTGTGCTGGAGTGCAGTGGCTCTATCATATCTCACTGCAGCCTCAAACTCCTTGGCTCAAGCGATCCTGCCTCAGCCTCACAAGTAGCTGGAGCACACATCCAACTAATTTTTCTTATTTTTTGTAGAGATGGGGTCTGGCTATGTTTTCCAGACTGGTCTCGAACTCCTGGCCTCAAGCAATCCTCAAGTTTCCTAAGGATCTAAGACTACAGGTGCATACCACCACGCCAGGCTAACTTTTTGTAGAGACAGAGTCTCACACTAGACTAGGCTGGTCTCGAACTCCTGATCTCAAGCAATCCTTCTTCCTCATCCCTAAAGTGCTGAGATTATAGGCAGGATCCACTATGCCCACCCAAAAACAGATGCTCTTATGAGAGATTATCAAAGGGGCATTTAACCTTGCCAGGGAAGTCTTTCCTGAGCAAATATCACTTACATAGAGATTAGAAGAAGGAGTAGAAATTATAATCCAAGGAAAGAAGGAAAAACATTCCAGGCAGAAAGAGAAGCACATACAGTCCCTGTGTGAACTGGCCCAGCAGAGTGAACCTGGCCAGCTCGAGTAGGTCTCACACAGAGAGAAGGCTGTGTGGCCAGACCCAAGAGGGAGCAGGGGGAGATAAAAGTGGACAGGCCATCAGTGGTCAGCCTCACTGAGTGAAGGAGGCCTTGTTAAGGAGACTGTCTTTATCCTTAGTTACTCTGGGACACCATCCAAGGGTTTTAGGCAAAAAGGGAGGTAACATTATTAGATTTTTACTTGTGAAAAGATCATTCTCTGAAGGAGAATGGCCTGCGCAGGGCAACCGTGAACAGGTAGATCCCCTAGGATACCACTGACAAGTCCAGGTGAAGATGAGGGCAGTCTGAACTAGGATAATGTCTGCGGAGAGATTCGGAGGATATTTAGGCAGTCAGGTCAACCTGCTGGTGTAAGGAGAGTCTAGAGAAAAATGAAGGTCAAGGAGATATCAAATCTTCTGGCTCATGAGGCCAGACAGCTGGAAAGGCCATTTGTAGGAATAGGGATGTGGGATGAGGACCAGTTTTGAGGGGGAAGAGTATGAGTTTCAGTTTGAGGCACCCCAAGGAAAGGGTCATTTCATTAGTCGGGTAGAGGGCCTGAAGCTCAGATGAGAGGTATACAGTGAACATGGAAATGTATGCCTCTTTGTGGATGTGGCAGTTGGAGCCCTGGGTTTAGATGGAGTCTCCTAAGAGAAAGCCAAAAGTGAGGCAAGAAGAGACCTGACATGTCGTCTTGGCAGAAGAAAGAATGTTTGCCAGGAAAACTAGAGGAAGGAAGAAAGGGGGGACAGGGCATTGTGTCACAGAGCCAAGGAAGGGGTGTATTTCAAATAGAGAGAGTTACCAGTGGGGTGGAGTGGAGCTGGAGACTAGACTTAGCAAGTGTGGAGGTCACTGAGGGGAAGCTACTATCCAGGAGCAGAAGCCGGATAGCAGAGGTTCATGGGGACAGTGGAAAGTGAGGAATGGATGGCTATGATCAGCTTTTTCAAGAACTTGGGTATGAAGGGGGAGAGGTAGAGCAGCAATAAATGAGAGCTTTAGGTTTTCTTTTTTTTTTGTAGAGACAGAGTCTCACTTTATGGCCCTCGGTAGAGTGCCATGATGTCACAGGACTCACAGCAACCTCTAGCTCTTGGGCTTAAGCGATTCTCTTGCCTCAGCCTCCCGAGTAGCTGGGACTACAGGCGCCCGCCACAACGCCCGGCTATTTTTTGGTTGCAGTTCAGCCGGGGCCGGGTTTGAACCCGCCGCCCTCGGTATATGGGGCCAGCGCCCTACCGACTGAACCACAGGCGCCGCCAGCTTTAGGTTTTCTTAAGAAATGTGCATGTGGCTGGGTGCGATGGCTCATGCCTGTAATCCTAGCACTTTGGGAAGCCAAGGTGGGTAGATTGCATGAACTCAGGAGTTCCAGACCAGTCTGAACAAGAATGAGACCCCATCTCTACTAAAAATAGAAAAACTAGCTGGGCATAGTGGCAAGCTCCTGTAGTCCCAGCTCTCGGGAGACTGAGACAAGAGGATCGCTTGAGCCTACGAGTTTGAGGTTGCTATGAGCTATGACACCATGGCACTGTAATAAGGGTTACAGTGAGACTCTGTCTCAAAAAAAAAGAAAAAGAAAGAAAGAAATGTGCATGTGTTTAAAACCACTATAAGGCTCTCCATCTAGTTGCCAGGGAAGTCTTTCCTGAGCAAAAGGGGTTGACAATAGGAGAGAGGCACAGATTAATAGACAACTGAAGGTTCCTGAGAAGGGTGAAGGGGTTGGACCTAGGACTTGGGGGTGCAGTTGGTGCAGGGCAGGGGGAAAGGGGGATGTGGTGGGTAGTAACAGATATGTGTTTGGTATCAGGAAAATGAGGGGTTCCCATTCAGTGGCAGGGAAGGCAGGAAGAGAATTCACCTGCTGACAGGGGGCTCAACAGGGAGGCTCCCTGAAGTCTGAGGAATCTGAAGACAATTGAAATAGTTGTAGATTATGAGAGACTATTAAGGTCAGAGAAACATAGTTGGATCGGCCCACAGCATTTCAGGCCTGTTAGTGGTTCCAGCGATACCAACCCAGGCCAGTCCTGTCAGATGACATTTTTCTTTCTTTTTTTTTTTTTTTGAGACAGAGTCTCACTATTTCACCCTCGGTAGAGTGCTATGGCATCACAGCTCACAGCAACCTCAAACTCTTGGGCTTAAGCGATTCTCTTGCCTCAGCCTCCCAAGTAGCTGGGACTACAGGTGCCCGCCACAACACCCAGCTATTTTGTTGTTGTTGTTCTTGTTGTTGTTGTTGTAATTGTTATTTAGCAGGCCTGGGCCAGGTTTGAACCTGCCAGCTCTGTTATATATGGCCGGTGCCCTAACCACTGAGCTACAGACATTTTTTCCATCACATCAGTTGTTTGTGCATAGACGTGCAGAAAATAGAGAGTGGAGGTGATCCAGGGTTGGGGCTTTGCCAGATAGATACAGTGAAAAGGGAAGAGTGACAAAAACCTCTAAACCAGATGAAGTATGGAGAAACAGAGTGAACTAAAGGATGGGGGGAGAGGCCAGCCTCTCAGAGGACTCAAGGAGAGAGGGGAGGGAAACGAGGGAGTGGGAAGGAGAGCAAACAGCTTCCATACTCTTGCTGTAGCACCACCCCTTTCTTTTTTTCCTTCATCCCATCCCTTCCCTGTTTTTCACCCTTACCACTTCCTTCCTGGATCTTTCCCTGACAACTTCATCCAACGAGTTTCTCTCCTTGTCATGGCAGATCTTAGCCAGCTGAGAGGGGGCACCAGATAGAACTGAATTCCAAACCTGCCTCTGCCACCCAATCACTTCATTACTCTGGACAAATGATGTAACTGTCCTAAACCCCCATTTTCTATCTGTAGAAAGAGAAACTCTTTCTCTTTCTCTGTATAAAGAGAACTCACACTTCTTCATCAGGATACTGAGGGTTAGAGATGATGACTATGAAATATTCAGGCAACATACCTAGCACATAGTAATTGCTTAATATGGTCCCATCTACTTGGGAGGCTGAGGCAAGAGAATCACTTAAGCCCAGGAGTTTGAGGTTGCTGTGAGCTGTGATGTCACAGCATTCTAACCAGGATGACAGCTTGAGACTCTGTCTCAAAAAAATAAATAAATAAAATAATTGCTTAATAAACAGTAGCCTTTCCTCCTTGCTATCTGCTACCAAGTCTGCAGCATTCTGCTCTGCTGGGTAGGCCTACCCCTCCAAGCCAGCCAGGTGGCCAGCACCAGGTGAGCAGAGCCCCAGGAGTCCCTCATCTCCCTCCTCTACCTACGGAAGTAAGTGAGCAGGCAGATTAGCCCTGGCAGGCTGGTGCTAACAATCCTCTACTTGCCCACAGATCTTTAGACTGACCCGAAGCAAGGTGGATGATGACAAGGCACGCATCCTAATTCGAAGCCTCCTTGACCACCCGGTCCTTGAGGAGTTGGATCTGTCACACAACCTCATTGGGGACCGTGGTGCACGTGGTGCTGCCAAGCTACTGAGCCACAGCCGCCTGCGTGTGCTCAACCTGGCCAACAACCAAGTGCGTGCACCTGGTGCCCAGTCACTGGCTCATGCTCTGGCACACAACACCAGCCTCATTTCTCTCAACCTACGTCTCAACTGCATTGAGGACGAGGGCGGCCAGGCTCTTGCCCATGCCTTGCACACCAACAAGTGCCTCACCACATTGCACCTTGGTGGCAATGAGTTGTCAGAGCCCACTGCTACACTCCTGTCCCAGGTGCTGTCCATCAACACAACACTTACCAGCATCAACCTGTCCTGCAATCACATCGGGCTGGTGAGTCACTGCTTCTGGGGCCCTTGAGGGATAAGTGTGCAATACACCTCTCATGGGGTGCTTGCAAGGATGATTGTGAGGACAGGCTTTACATACCTGTATCAAATATGCATATGTGCTATGCTAATATATGTATTCCAATAGCCATTAGTTTTCCTTTAATCCTTAGAGTTATCTAACGAAGATGATTTTTTTTTTTTTGAGACAGTCTCATTTTGTCGCCCTTGGTAGAGTGCCATGATGTCACAGCTCACAGCAACCTCCAGCTCTTGGGCTTAGGTGATTCTCTTGCCTCAGCCTCCCAAGTAGCTGGGACTACAGGCGCCCGCCTCAATGCCTGGCTATTTTTTGTTGCAGTTTGGCAGGGGCCAGGTTTGAACCTGCCACCTTCGGTATATGGGGCTGGCACCCTACTCACTGAGCCACAGGTGCCACCCCACCCAGCTATTTGGTATAGAATCTGTCAATGTTCAGAACAAATCAGTTAAGTACTTTTCTGTGAACCTTTTGTTTTAGTCACATCTGTATGTAATATGTGGATATGATCCTGGATAGTGATGTAAAATGACCCTTTCCCTTTCACCCCTCTCCAAGGATGGTGGGAAGCAGCTCCTAGAAGGCATGTCAGACAACAAGACCCTCCTGGAATTTGACTTGAGACTGTCAGATGTAGCCCAGGAGAGCGAGTACCTCATTGGCCAAGCCCTCAATGCCAACCGAGAAGCAGCCCGCCAGCGGGCCTTGAATCCCAGCCACTTCATGTCGCCAATCACTGCCAACGGCCCTGAGAACTCTGCAGGATGAGGTGGGAGACAGGACCAGGGCAGTAACCTGGTCACTGGGTCAGTGTCCAGCCCCATCTCTCATTTCATTTCCTTGTCACGCCTGCTGCAGAGTCAGACTGGTTCAGAGGGAGGTGGAAAGGAACCCATGCATATCCTTGGAGTGAGTGATCAGGGTTCTATGGATAAAGAAATGAACCTGGGATGGGGAAAGAAGGGGTATGAAGTGGCAGCCAGCCCCGGTGCCCACAGACCCCCACAAGTGATCACCTTCTTCCAGGAATAGAGAAGTCAGAGAGGACTCTGAGGAACTATACCTGCCTAGACTATCCCAGGGGGCTACCCACCTCTCTAACCCCCAACCCCTCTCCCAATTTTCTTTTCTTTCTGATATATTAAACAGATCTTTGACTTTCAAATATATACATACAAACACACACACACACACTCTTCTCTGGCTACAGCAGAGCTATGCCTGTCTTTCTGCCACCCTTACCACTGCAGATGCCACCTCCCTGTTGCGTGGCTCTAGTTTAAGTGACCCATTTCTACAGGCCGTGCCATCTAACCTGGGGAGAGGACAACAGAGTTGATAGGAGGGGATCAGACATAGTGGGTTCCCCTGGGGAGGCAATTGTAGAAGGCAACTGTTAGCGAAAAATGGCACTATCCCTGCCATCCACCCCAGTGAGCTTCTCACAGGAATGTGATAGGATAAGAAGTGCTTTACTGGGCAGGAAAGTCAGTGAGTCATCCACAACTTTATTATCCACCAGTTTGATTTGTACAATCTTTGCGCTTGGAAATCCACAACAGAAAGGCCACAGTGTGATGCACCCAATTGACAGAGACTTGTCTTCTCCCCAGCCAGGCCCAGCCCACCCCACAAGCCCTTGTCCCCAGAACATAAGCCTTCCAAATGCGCTCCATGAGTCCCCCCATGTGCCCACTCTGGGGCCACACCTACAGGAATCACATCAGCCTACAGGGCCATAAGAGAACCTGATGGATTCAGGATCACCCATCCTCCTTGGACTGAGTGCCCCAGAGCCTCCAGACCCACCTTCCCAAAGGGTGAGTGTTGGGCTGCAACCACAGTCCAGGAGTATCTGCTCTCCAGGGACTCCTTCCAACAAGCAGGCACCGAGCAGAGCACCAAAGGGGGCTTGGGAGTGTCTGCGTGTATGTGCCCGTCTAGGCAACTGGAGTCTGTCTGTGCCCAATACCCTCTGACAGTTCTGGAGTGCAGACGTGTAGGTGTGAGGGTGTGTTTGAGTGTGTGTATGTAGCCACAGCTGCTAGCAGAGGTTCTAATTAGAGAAACAAGAACATTCAGTGTAAAGTTTAATTTTAGAGATTAATTAATTTTCTGGTTTTCATTTTCCCTGGCAATCAATAAAGCTACCAAGAAAATAGACCAAAGAATTGGTTTCTCTCTAATGTCTGTGCGTGTGTAAGAGTTGAGGCTGTTTGTGTGAGAAGACCTAGGCAGAAATGGTCGATACAGGCAAAAATAATAACAGGGACTCCCCCCCTTACCTGCTTCTGAAGCCAGTCTCTGTTTTAGGAATGGGCCAGAGGGAAGAAGAACCAAGTCCCTCCCTTCCTGGAGCCACAAGGTGGCCAGGTTACCCCCTCACTGACATGACATCCAGGTGCCAGCTGGCCAAGAACTGGGGCCTGAGGCCAGCTCACCATCTGCACCTCACAGATGTCTGTTCAGAGGAAAGAGGGGTGCTCCAACTGCCAGGCCCAGCGGAGCACAGACTCACAGTCCAGGCAGGCTCAATGCTAGCAGGCAGGTAGGCACTGCTACCCAGGAAAACCTGGTGGGTAGCTGTTTCCTCCTGCCCAAGCCTCCTCTCTGGCCTCCCCTCTCTCCTTGCTTGGCCATCTCTACATGAAAGTAGAGCTCAACTAATTGATCAGCCATAGGCCATGGTGTCCCTGTAATTTGGGCCCCTAACATTCCCCCTGGGAAGGAGGGGAGGGGAGGCAGAGGCGATGTTGCATAGGTGGGGGCATGGCCATTGGTCTGGCTGGGCTAGAGGAAGGTGGAAGGAGCTGAAGGTAAGGAAGGAAGAGTTCTGATGGCTCAGGCAAAGTAAGAAGCATGAGGGGTGAGCAATGCCTGGATGGCCCAAGGGTTATCCTCTCTTGCCTAAAGAGTGAGCTCAATCCCTGGGTGCTAAACCTGCTGGGAAAACTTTAGCAGGGGGTTGTTCACAGACATGCACACCAAAGCACATTGGGGTGGAGGTGGTAGGGGTGGGCATACGGAGAGAAGGTAGTGTCTGAACTTTGGGGGAACAGAACATGGGACCAACTTCCTGGGGTGCTGGGAGGATGCCCCTTTGAAGACCATGGGACACACAGCAGGGCTTCAGCTCATGAGACAGGAGAGGCTGGAGGGGCCAGGCAAGATTTAGAAAATTCTTGCTTCTGACCCTGCCACTGGAATTGAGTATTTCTCCCGATGGCCCTTGTGATGTCCTCAGCCCTGCAGAGGCATGTGTGAGGGACAAGCACACTCCATTCCTCCCCATACATCTGGGGGAGATAAAAGCAACTCCTCACAGATACCCCATCTTTGCAGGTCCTTTCTCTCTACCCTCCACTGCCCTTGACTCTTAAATCCCACCTGCTTCCAGAGTTCCCCATTGTCACCTAGGTCTATCTCATACTCTCTTCACTTAATCACTCACCCTGGCCAACTTCAATGCATGCCACCTGGGTGGCATCTCACTCTCTAAAGGTGAAGAAGCTGCTGGGAGGCTGCAGGGTTAGAGATAGGACTAAGGTGTATAGCCCTCCACACTTTGCCTCCCCCTTCCCTGCACCCTGGCAACAGCTCTTCCCAGCCAGAGAGCCCACAGTGAGTGAGGTCTGCCTGGTAAGCCCAGTCCCTCCAGGGCCTGGACTCCTGGGGCTAAGTGAGATAAACAACAGTGGAGGGAGTGGCAGAAAGGAAACCCCTTTGGGGTCAGCGGCAAGAGGACAGCAACATTTCCACAGTGCTGGGATGGAGTATTGGGGTTAACACCTGGCCCCAGCCTCAGACCCAATGAATGCATTATTAGCTGGCTGGAAGCCAACCTGCTGGTCACCAAACCACCACCCCTTCAGCAGACAGAGGCCCCAGGAGCCTGAGGCAAAGGAGGAAGGGGAGCCCCAAGTTCCTTTCCCCACAGCCTCTAAACCTCCTGGCTCCAGGGACAGACAGGGCAGCTCACTTGAGGCCCAGCGTGGGACTCACAACCCAGTTGCCAAATAACAGAAGATCTGTTGAGAGGCCAGACAGGATATCTCGAGTGCGCATGTAGGGAAGGGCGTTGTCCCCCTTAGAAACTAAAGAGTGGGGCTGAGAGAGATGATTCTAACAGGGTAGGTTTCTCCAGGAGCGGCCGACCCCTCGCACCCATCTGTCTCTTTATGTACAGGGACGGCAGGGGTCTTAATCCCATCAGCGGGGGTCTCAGCCCCATCCGGTTGCACCCTTCCCTCCTCCTCCCCTTCCCCCTTCCACAGCTACAGTCACCGTTGTGACTCGCCCTCCTTCACACAGGGAGCACAGTCGGTGAGGAGCAGGAGGGAAGGGAGCGTGGACCTCTCCAGGGGCTGGAGGTCACAGTGAGGTCTCTACACAGGAGCCGTGGCGGTGCAGCGGCCGGTGGCTGTGGCCCAGACACCCCTCTTGCCGGTGAACAATAAGGACCGGGAAGTAGAGGGCGTCGTGGTAGGGCGGCGGCGGCCCAGCCTCCTCCTCGCCGTCGTCGTCCTCGTCGTCTCCCATGCTGGCCTGGCTCGAAAGCCGCGTCTGCTCCGTGGGGCAGCTCGCCTCGTTGACGCTTCCGCTCCGGCTGCGCCAGAGGCAGCTGCGCCGGGAGCCATAGAGCCGGCCGAGCGAAAAGCGGCTGCCCCCGCAGCCGGCGCCTCCTCCCGGCCCCGGGCCGGCCCGCGGACTGGCGCAGATGCTCAGGGCGCTGCGCGAGAAGATGGACGAGCTGCTGACCGCGCGCTGGCAGTGCTCGCAGCTGCGCCTGTACGGGGCCACTCCCGCCGCGCCCGGGCCGCCCACCCCGCCGTAGCGACACGTGGGCGCGTAGCCAGCGCCTGTTGCCCCACCGCAGCGCGACCCCAGGCCCGCCAGATCCATGAGCACCGCCTCCGAGTAGCTGGGCACCAGCTGCTGGTTGGAGCGGATGTGCCACTCGAGCTCTGTACTGTCCACCGTGTTGACCCGCGGCAGGCGGTGGGTGAGTGGGGGCAGCAGCTCGTCGCTGGGGCTTAGGCCGCCTCCCGCGCTACTCGCCGAGCCCGGGCCTTCCAGGCCGAAGAGCTTCTCCACGTGGTAGTGCGCGTAGGCCGTTCGGTACTCGGCCAGCACGCGGAGCGGCCACGACAGCGTGAGCAGCGCGGCGGCCCAGAAGGCTGACGAGCAGGCGTACCACGGCGGCCTCGTCGGGTCCGGGAAAGCCACCATGAACTCGCGGAAGTCCACGTTCTTGAGGTGCATGCCTTCGCGTGCCTCCATGTAGTCATCCAGGCCTTCATTCTCCGCGAAGAAGCGCGCGCGCTGGCAGAGGTACGCGTTCTCGGCCTCCACGCTGGCGAAGCTGAAGCACTTGGTGAAGCGCAGCCGCGTGGCCGGCGCGCCCTCCAGCCCCACTAGCGCCTTGGATACGTCGCGGACCCCACAGCGCGCGTAGTCAAATTCGGCCTCCGCCACGTGCGTGTTGACGCGCTCATGGTAGACCTGGGGCGGAGAGAGGGGCGGGCAGGCGGCCAAGTCGCCAGGATCCCGTGCCACTGTGACCACTTATGTATGTTGATCCTCACCCGCCCTATTGCTGCTTTTGTTGCCTGGTCAAACCTTGAGTCTGTCACAGTTTAGGTATCTGGCGGATGTTTGCATCTGATTTACAGAGCAACTGAGGCCCTCGGACTAATCGGTTGAGTTAGAGATGAGGACTGGACTAAAACCCAGTCCTTCCTGTGTGCACTTACATTTTAATAAGTGGGCTCGGCGCCTGTAGCTCAAGCAGCTAACGCACCAGCCACATACACCGGAGCTGCCAAACAACAATGACAACTCAAACCAAAAAATAGCTGTGGCGGGGGCCTGTAATCCCGGCCACTTAGGAAGCTGAGGGAAGAGACTCGCTTAAGCCCAAAGAGTTGGAGGTTGCTGTGAGCTGTGACGCCAAGGCACTCTACTTAGGGCAACAGCTTGAGACTCTTGTCTCAAAAAAATAAAAATAAATTTTAATAAGTGCTGCTTCCTCTGGAGTCAGGCCTTGGCCAAGAACTGCCCCTGTGGCTTGCCAGATCCTTTTGCCCCTGCCTCCATTGCCCCACCACAGCCTCCCTTCCCTTTTCCAAATGGGAAGAGTGTGTTTCCAAATGGGCTCTCCAGAGGCGCTTCCTGAGGAGCTCCTCTGGCTCTAGCCTTCCTGTTCCAGCCTTAGCTGTCACTCAGCCACCTTCCTGCTGCTCACAGACCGAAGGCTTCTGTCTACAGATCCATATACTGAGACAAAGGTCACCGCATCGGGGAACATCTCGTACAGGGCCACAAGATGTCTTAACTTGGTGGATCCAGGAGGTGCTGGTTGACCTGCCCACTCTCAATAAGGCCTCCCACGCCCACCTCCTCTGAGAACCCTGGACTTGAGATCCAGGGATCTGGTTTTGAGTTTAGCACTACCATCTAGGTGCTGCAGACCTTGGGTAAGTCACTGATTTTAGATGTCCATACTTGTGAAAGAGAACTTGGTAGCAGTCACCTCACCAAACAGGTGAAAACATGTTGTGAGACTGGGCATGTGAAGACATATCCAACCATAAAGCACTAAACAGTATAGACCCTAGAGCCAGGCTGCTTGGGTTCAAGTCCCATCTCCAACACATACCAGCTATTTGACCTTGGACAAGTTATTTAACCTCTCCAAGCCTCAGTTTCCTCATCTGTAAATAGAGATAATGCCTATCTACCTCATAGAGTTGTGAAGGTTAGATAAAAGATTTAATATTTGTAAAGTACAGCCGAGCTTGGCTTCTAAGTGTTTGCTGTTATTATGGTTGTTATTGCTCTCCGGTTGCAGTGCCCATGAGAGTTCCCTGCTGCTTTGTTCTCCTCCCCTGGAGAGTGTGGAGTGGGGGTGGGGGTGAGGGTGAGGCAGGGTCCAAGCACCACCTCCCATTTTGAATGGCCTGCATTCCCCTCCAGCTCCTCACCTGGGTGGTGGTGTAGGCGTCTCCATTGCGGTATCTGGTGACCTGGCGGGTCCGACGGACATAGTGGTAGCTGATGGCCTTCCACCAGATGCAGGGCGTGGCCTGCTGCATGCGGCCCACACGCTCCCGCACGCTGCTCACATCCACACGGTGCTGCAGCTCATGGCGGGCTTGGCAGTGCCAACACTCCACCAGGTAGACGGCGTACAACATGAGCAGGAAGGCCAGGGGGATGTAGACATAGCCATTGGAGCAGGGGCTGTCATGGTACATGAGGCTGTTGCCCTGGTAGGCGCTGCTGAAGGTGAGGCGCGTCACTGTGGTGACATGGCACCAGGCCACTGCCCCTAGGCAGCCGTACATGAGCAGTGAGAGCAGGAGGCACTTCCAGTGGGACTCACGGCAGAGGGACTTGGTGAAAGAGGGCTGGATGGGACGCTGCTGCTCAGATGGGCAGGGGAGGAGCCAAGATGAGTGGGAAGTGAGACAGTGAGCAGGACCCATCACAGAGATGGATGCAAGGGTGGAAGGGCAGAAACCAGTACCATAGATGACGAGCAGAGACACAGGGATATGGAGAGAAAAGGAAAGACCAAAACGAGAGCCAAAGACGAGATAAAAACAGAAGGAACACAGAGAAAGCCATAAGGACAGGAAAGAGGACCAAAATGCCAATACAGTAAAGTACAGAGAGAGAGAAACCCCAAGTGGCAGAGAAGAATCAGAGCCAGAGAGACAGGCCCAGGCAGCAAAGAAGACACAGATGGATGAGATGGCACCCAGAGAAACAGAGTCCAAAGACAGACACAAAGATGGTAATGACACAGGAGAAAGTGTGGATGGGGAAGACAGGGAAGGACAGACAGGCATCAGTGAAGGCAGGTCCCCAGCCTAGACCTCTTCCAGATGTTCCAGGAAAGAAAGAGGACTCACTGACATTACCTCCCCACTTTACAGGTGGAGCCCTTACATATTCCAATTTTTTCAGTCTTATGTGTACCCTCATAACAAGCCTAATACATCTCCTTTCGTGGGAGGCACTCAGGGAATCCCAAGCCCTGTCTCATTCCCCAGGTTCTGGTCCCTAGCTCCCTTGTGATTCTCCCTCTTGCACTCTCACATCCTTCCCTCTGTTCCAGGATAGAAGAGAGAGAGCTGGGGTCCCTGAGCAGAAGGCAGTCCAGGAGGAAGTATTCAGAAGGGTAGAGGCATGTAACTGGGGAGAAGATGGAGATAGCAGATGTGGGACGGGCACAGGGAGGAAGTCATTTGAAGGCCCAGCCATTCGTCAAAAGAAACGATTTTTGGTATTCTCCTGAGGCCTCTCTATTAAAGTACTTCTTGGCACATTCTGTCCTACAGTTGGCCCAGTGAATTTTTTATATCTTTGGCTTCCTACTAGACTGGGTGCTCCTGAGGGCAGAGCCTATGTCTCATTCTATTTGCATCTTAGGTGTCTACCAAGATGCTGGCACCCAGAGGCAATGTAGTAATTGAATATTGAGTTTGATTTCTCATGGTGGGCCCTGGTTTTCCACCCTTCCTCCTTCATGTCTAGCTTGAGGAACCTTCTCTCCATCACACACACACACAAACTCTCTGCTAGGATACTGACTTATCCCCTCAATTCATCAGGCCTTACTTGGAGGCCAGCCAGGAAAGGGGAAAAAAGAGTGGAACAGAAGGGGACAGTAACAAGCAGTGAGCCCTGGATCTAGAAGTATGGGTACGTAGGTGAGCTAGGAAATAGCACACAATATATAAGGACAAGGAGATTAGGGTACATGTGCCTTTCAGGAAGCCTCATCACTGGGTGCTGTGTATATATGTGCATCTTTGTGTGCTCACCTGTATGTGCTTGTCCCAATGTAAGCATATCTACAGGGGACCTGTCTGCAGGTGCACCCTTGCTTGTATGTTTCTGCCCTTGTGCAGGGTGCATGGGTGCGCACAAGTGTGCTTGGAGGACTGAAGGCTGCAACTAGGGATATGGGGAAGCATCAGGAGTTGGGAGAGAGGGGTGCACACCCTAATATACACACACTCAGTGACTTTGGGAGGAATCTCCCTGTATACATCTGACCTTTCTTAGGGCCCCAGCTCAGATCTCACTAACACTTCCCCATGGTACCTTCCAGGCTCTATAGCCCCTACAAGTTGCCCTTCTTGGCCTTCAAGGTGGCATCCCCCTCTTAGCGATAGGATCCCCGCCACCAATCTTACCCCACCTTCTCTCATCCGCCCGGGGTCCGCGAGGCTCCGCCCCTAGGCCCCTCCCCCTGCCCGAGACCCCCCCCCGAGCCCCGCCCCCGGCGCGGCCCCTTCCCCGCCACCGCGGACAGCTCCGGCGGCCGAGTGGGGGCGGCGGCGGCGCTGACTGCGGCTGCCGCGGCTAGCTCAGGATGCGGGGCGCCGGCCGCGCTGCGGCGGAACCGGCAGGGACCGCGCGCGGTTGGGGGATGGGGGGGCGAGATTTCGGCCGCGCCGAGGGAAGGGGCGCCGCCCGCTCTCACCTCCTCTCGGGCGGGGCCCTCGTCCGCCGCCGCCGCCGCCGTGGGCTCCTCCGGGACCCCGGGGCCGCCGCCGCCGCCGCCGCCGGCGGCGCTCTCTCCCGCGGCCGAGCCAGGGGGGGACATGGCGTAGAGGGGGTGCGTCGAGCTCAGGACCTCCCGGGGGGCTGCCAGGGGCCGGGGGCATCCTGCGCGGGCCCTGGAGAGGGGACGGGAGGGGGCGGGGCCCTCGCTGCTCCCCACCCCCCGCCGGGGGGAGGGGGCCTGGAAAGGGCACCAGCGGGGGAGTAAGGGGCTGGGGTGGGGGGTGAGAGGCAGGCTGGAGGGGCCGGGCAGGGGGGCCGGGGCCGGGGGCGGGTGTCACCTTGAGGCCCTCGCGGCGCCGCTCCGCCTCCCGCCCGCTCCCGCCGCCGCCTTTTGTCTGAGCGGAGCTGGAGCCAGTGCGCCCCCCCTTCCTCCCAGCTCAGCCGAGCCCCGCCCCCGGCCCCCCAAACTCCGCCTTCCCCCAGCGTACCTAATAACCCCCCCAAAGGGGAAAAGCAACAGGGGCTCCCCTCACTCCTTCCCTGCTCCCATCCCTGCTCACGCACCTCCCTCCGTCCCACCCATCCTATGAAGAGCTATGCCGCAACTCCTCTCCATCTATCCTTCGTGGAGAGAGCGCCCAAGGTTCAGTCAACATCCCCCCCATTCCTGGTTCCCGCAAGTTCCTGAAGCAGAGGAGCGAAGGAAGGAAATTGAGTATTGCAATCCTAGGAAAGATCCTTGCTCCCGGTTGCCTGGTAAGGGGTTAAAGCAGGAGCGAGACTTTAGGAGAGGTGGCATAGGGCGAAAGGGAAGAGATTGGAATAACAGAGGGCAGAGGGGAGGACATTGAAATCGCCCTTCACTGAACCATTTTCTTTCCTTAGAAGACTAGACCCAGAGAAACGGTGAGTACTGTGCCCCAGGCTAGAAGTCAGGAAACATGAATTCTAATTCTTGAATTCTAATTCTTTAATTCTGGTTTTGCCATTAATGTGTTGTGTGACCTTGGGCAAGTGCCTTCTCCTCTCTGAGCCTTAATTTCCTCTTCTTTGCAGTGAGGAAGTTGACTGGACAATCTCTAAGGCTCTGCACTTTGGGTATAGGAGGCAAAGTCACAGACCGCAGGCCAGGCTGAGCTACTGCAGGCAGCCTATCCCTTCATGCCATCCACCCCACACTGTTTTTCCCTGCATCCTCTAGAAAAGACCGGAAAGAAACTGACATTCATTGATTTATTCATTCATTTATTCCTGGATACATCCATTCCATAAACAGGTCTTAGGTAGCTACCGTGTGCCCTATACAAAAAAGAAACACAATTTGGGCGGCGCCTGTAGTTCAGTGGGTAGGGCGCCAGCCCCATATACCGAGGGTGACGGGTTTGAACCCGGCTCTGGCCAAACTGCAACAACAACAAAAAAAAATAGCTGGGCATTGTGGCGGGCACTTGTAGTCCCAACTACTTGGGAGGCTGAGGCAAGAGAATCGCCTAAGCCCAAGAGCTGGAGGTTGCTGTAAGCTGTGACACCACAGCACTCTACCAAGGGTGACAAAGTGAGACTCTGTCTCTAAAAAAGAAAAGAAAAGAAACACAATTTCCTACCCTCAAGAAGCACAAAGTCCAATGGTAGGGAAGGATATGGAAACCAATCATTATAGAAGGTGACAAATGCTGGTGGCGCCTGTGGCTCAGTGAGTAGGGCGCCAGCCCCATACGCCGAGGGTGGTGGGTTCAAAGCCAGCCCCCACGAAACTGCAATAAAAAAATAGCCGGGCGTTGTGGTGGGCGCCTGTAGTCCCAGCTGCTTGGGAGGCTGAGGCAAGAGAATCGTGTAAGCCCAAGAGCTAGAGGTTGCTGTGAGTCCTGTGACATCATGACACTCTACCGAGGGCAGTAAAGTGAGACTCTGTCTCTACAAAAAAAAAAAAAAAGGTGACAAATGCTATGGATGATCAATCTGTGTGTATACAGTCACTGTGGAATCCTACTGTGTGTCATAGGACATATAGGTCATATGCTAGCGCTCATAGTCCTAGAAGTCAGATCCTTCCTGTTCAAAAGTCCATGGAGGATGCGGGGGAAAGGGGATGGGTAGGAAGTTAGCTTGAAGCAAAGTATGGATATCTGGTCTTAGGGAATAGGGTACAAGCACACTGATCTGCCTTAGATGTTCCTTTCCCTCATCTGGGGCAGGAAAGCCACTGCCTCCATCCCTCCAGTCCCATTCTTGATTCTGCTTCCATTTTCCTACTCTTCCTTTTCCAGGCAAGGTGAAGGTGGCTCTCTGTCCCCTATCTCCACCAATTGCTTCAGAACTATCCAACCTCTGTGGCTTTCTCCAGGTCACTGAGTCCATTCCCCCTGGCAAGGTCCTGAAGAGGCAAGATCTTGTTCACTCCCATGGTAAAGGATGAATCTCACTTGGTGTCTCCAATGGCTTACATTGGCTCACTCCAATGTCTCCCACCCATGCTCTTCAGGAAGTCTTCCTCACAGCCAACTCCATACCCTCTTATTCTGGTTTCAGTGCAGTCAACCAAGTTCAATCCTCCCTGCAGATGGAGAGCAGAGGTCCTAACTCTGGCCTTTCCTAACTCACATAGGATCCTTTCACATTCCCCATTTAGTTATTGTATCTTCCTGACACTCACACTGCTTTCCTGTCTCCACTTCATGGGGCTTTGGAGGAGAGACAGCACAACTCTTTTGGTCAATTCTGGAGTGTCCAAGAGACAAAAGACCACCTCTGCCTTCTCCATTCAGAAACACACCTTTCCCTGGAAGGTCCAGGATGAGAGGTGAACGGAGGATGGGGGACTGGAAGGAGCCAGCTGACCAGGTTGGTCATCATGGAAACCAAGCCTGTGTTCTGAAGATGAGCCTGCTGAGGTGAGGGGAGTTGGGGAGTGGGGGCACAACAAAGAGAAAAAACCCAGAAAACCCCAGTAGAGAAAGACCAAAGGGACTTCAAAGAAGACTGGAGTGAAGGAGGCAAAATCAGGTCCCTAATTACGCTGAGGCCTGAGGCAGTCCCAGGTCATCCTTCCAGATAACACTGTAATGGTCCCTCACTCCATTCCTGGAGTGGTAGGAGGGCTTCCTATCAGAGTGCAGGAGCTGATGCTAGAGGCAATGGGTGACTCAATGCTGACCTCATGTGGCCATTAAAGGGGCTGCCACACACCTGCTGTGGCTCAGGGCTGGATACCGGAGCACCTGGCTGGGATGGAGTGGGTTTTTCCTTAAATTCAACCTCTGTATGAATTAGAACAGTCTCTGCACACTTTTGAGTTCTTGTGTCCTTGAAGAGGGCTCTTCCTCATGTAGTTTAGATCTTCATAAAGGAAACTGTCACTGAAAAAAAATGTAAGAGTTTTGAATTAAGTCGGGAGAAGCCGGCTCTGCACTTTCTGACTGATCGTGGGCAAGTCAACTCACTTCTCTGGGCCTCATCTTCTCAACATTAAAATTAGTATAGTAGTGGCCAGGTGTGGTGGCTCACTCCTATAATCCTAGCACGCTGGGAGGCCGAGGTGGGTGGATTGCTTGATCTTATGAGTTGGAGACCAGCCTGAGCAAAAGTGAAACCTGTTTCTAAAATATAGCTGGGTGTTGTGGTGGGCACCTGTATTCCCAGCTACTTGGGAGGCTGAGGCAAGAGGATCACTTGAGCCCAAGAGTTTTAGGTTGCTGTGAGCTGTGATGCCACAACACTCTAATGAGGGCGATAAAGTAAAACTCTGTCTCAAAGAAAAAATTGCTATGGTAGTGTCAGATTTTGAACCCAACTGATCTGGGTCTGGAGTTTATGACTGTACTTTTGTTCCAGACTTGGAGAATGGGAGAGGCACATATCAGGGTAGGAGATTGAAAATCAAATTGAAAATGTGAAATCACATTGAAAATCTGAAATCTCACTTAGCCCAAGGGAAAGAGATGCCTCAATTTCCTTGGGCTTTCCCCCCCCCTCTTATCTCCTGCCTCAATGCTCATCACATCCTCCCCATTCTGCCCCTCCATGGGGATGGAGAACAGGGAGTCATCTCCCCTGTTCTTGCTCCCATCACCCTCAGAGACTAGGTTCTGCTCTTCTCATCCTTCTTCCCTTCCCATTCCCAGTTCAAGTGGGAACCTTCCCTGCCCTTGCCCAATGAATAGTTGGCTCCATTACGTGCCCTCACAACACCCTGTTCTCACTCTTGTTTTAGTCCAGTGACTCTGAGTTGTAATTGCCAGGGAGCTTTATGAAGGCTGGGATTATTTGGAGGGAGGGTGGTGACTATCATTGTTACTGTGGGAGTTGATTTTGCTTCCAGTAGAGAGAACAATGTCGGACAAAGAGGAAAGACTCCATACATGTTTGTCAGATGGGTGAATGATGGATGAATAAAATGAGGTTGCAGAGGGGATGGCACTGAGAAAGCAAGTATTTTTTTTTTTTTTGAGACAGCCTCAAGCTGTCACCCTGGGTAGAGTGCTGTGCCATCATAGCTCACAGCAACCTCAAACTCTTGGCCTTAAGCGATTCTCTTGCCTCAGCCTCTCAAATAGCTGGGACTACAGGCGCCTGCCACAACACCCAGCTATTTTTTGGTTGCAGCCGTCATTGTTCTTTGGCGGGCTCCTGGCTAGATTCGAACCTGCCAGCTCAAGTGTATGTGGCTGGCGCCTAGCTGCTTGAGCCACAGGCGTCAAGCCGAGAAACCTAGTTAATGGCCATCTACACTCACTTTACCTTCCTTTCTCCAAGGCTGGATTTGGAAAAGATAGATGTTCCCTTGGGGATGAAACTCCAAGAGCGTTTCTGGCCTTAGGTTGATGACACTTGGAGTGAACAAGAAAGGAGTAAATCATAGGGCACTAGTTTGGGGCTCACCTATAAGTTTGGGGTTCTCCCACAGGCATCTTAGGGCCAAGGAAAGCAGGGACAGGGAAAGAGAAAAGATGTTTTAGGGCTGTGGCTGTGGTGGGGACCTGAGCAGAGATCAGAGTCTCATGTCTGGGACCTCCCCATCCCAGGCCCGCTATGAAGAACTAAACTTCTCCCTGACTGCTGGGGTAACCAAATACTGTAACCATCAGAGGCCAGTATTTCACCCTGTGAGGAAGAACAGGACCACTCTGCTCTTTAGACAACAGCCTGCTTGAGGAAATTCACTTTTCAAAAACATATCCTTATGTCCAATTGTAAGTGATGTGAGAAGTTGATACAGGAGACTCTATTCAGGAGCCAAAGGAGAACTGCTCCTTTAAAGATAATGGGTGTCAGGGTGGCACCTGTGGCTCAAAGGAGTAGGGCGCCAGTCCCATATGCCAGAGGTGGCGGGTTCAAACCCAGCCCTGGCCAAAAACTGTAAAAAAAAAAAAAAAAAAAAAAAGATAATGGGTGTCCTCTTTCCCTAAACACTCCTGGGCACTGATAGGGGAAGATGAGAAAGCAAGAGAAATTAAAATAAATGGGCAGGGGATAGGAAGCCATGCTACCTGGTCCCACCACCCACAAGACCCCCAACTTATGCAGACAATAAATATTATTTCAAAACAAAAGAATGAAGAAATACAAGAAGTGAAAAAAGAATAAACACGTGGAACTAATGAATGGAATGGAGGGAGGGAGGGGAAAAGAGTGAATGAATGAATGTATGAATGACTGAATGCATGAATGGGTGGTTAAATGAATCAAGGAAGGAGTGAGTCAGGACTCAGTAACCATACGCAGAGGCCGGGATAAGGGGGATTCCAGAGGGGCGGAGCCTCTGTCCGGAAGCGCGGGTCCTGAGCAGGTTGGGGCGGGGCCAGTCGGCGCGCGGCTACTTCGTTGGTCCGAGGGGCGGGGCGAAGGGAGGACCAAATTGGGCCGCCGGCTGCCCCGAGTAACCGCCGTGGTGGAGCAGCCCGGCGCCGCAAACCTTGTCTTCGCTTCTAGCCGACCCCTTGGAGCCCCACAACCCGGGAAGGAGGCCGCTGCCGGCCGGGCGCCCGCTCTGCTAGGCGGACTTGCAACCCGGAAAAGCGGCGCCCCGGAGCCCGGAGTTCGGAGCAGGATCTGCTTGGACCGGGCCCCCGCGGGCCGGTGCCGCGGGCATGTCGGAGGCGCGGAAGGGGGCCGACGAGGCGGACGAGAGCCAGTATGATTCCGGCATAGAGTCTCTGCGCTCTCTGCGCTCCCTACCCGAGCCCACACCAACCCCAGCCTCCGGGCCCTCGGATGGCGGCGGCCCCCAGCCTTGGACCCATCCTCCGGGGACCGCCAAGGAGCCTCAGGAGAAGGAAGACACGGATGGGGAGCGTGCTGATTCCACGTATGGCTCCTCTTCGCTCTCTGAGCCCCTGTCCTTGCTTGGGGGCCTCGAGGCTGTGGACCCGGCCCCACACCCATCGCTGCCTCCCACAGGGACGCTGAGCCCTCAGCAACTGGAAGCCCTCACTTACATCTCTGAGGACGGAGACACGTAAGTATGGGGGCTAGGCTGAGGGGAGATGCTAACTCTGGGCCTCCCCAGAAGCCCCAGGAGGCCGGGGACGCCACTCCGCCACGAGGCTCCTTCAAGGCTCCCTCCTTGGAAAACAGTAGTCCTCACTCTCCTCTTCCAAACTCGAAACTTAACTCCCAGCCCACTTTTGAGGTCAAACCAGGCCTAGATTAGAAGACCGGGCATTGTTGCCCTGCCCTCCTTTTTGAGGGTGGGCAGAGCTGGAAGAACCTTTACCCCGGCACCTGGAATCCCAGCCGGAATCTTGGAAATCTACCAATAATACACCCCTAGGAAGAGAAAATTCCCCTGACCAGTCCAGTTTTTTTTCTTGCTGGGGGAGGGGGCATCCTTGTTTGCTCAATATCTGGGATTCCCAGCTCCTGACCTCAGAAATCCCTGTCTCAAGGAACAAGAGGTGCCAGTTACAGGTTACCAGTTGAGGCTATGGGTGGGGGTGCCACTAGGGTGCAGGGTTGGAGCTGGCCTAGAGGAGGAGAGAGTGAGCCAGGATGGGGCACTTTTGCCCCAGCAGACAAGTCAGGCAGCTGGCTGCCTGAGCTTACTTCCTCCTCTGCTGAGAAAGGGGAAGTGAGGGCTGGAGTGAGCCTGACATCTTCCACCTTCCAAGCCCCCCAAGTCTTCTTCACTGTCCTGTCTGACCCTGTCATTTTACCCTTCCTCTCCCAGGCCCATGTGGAGTTTGGTGGGGACTGGGCCAGAGGGCAGTTGAAATAAGAGGCATTTGTGTGGGATGGGTTGGCCAACTGAAGACTTAGCCCCCAGAAGAAAACACTGACATAGCAGGAAGTAGCTGGGATTTGGGGAGTAAAAAACACTAAGGAGGCAGGGAAGGGGAGTGCTGGAGTCTCAGATCAAGGAGGCTGGAATAAAATGGGGCAGAAGAGGCAAGAGGTGTCTGTCCTAACCCACTCTTTGGAGATGGAAGTGTCCTAATCCTGGGTGACCATTGACTCACCCCAGTGGTTGGAAGAGGAATGAGCTCAGTTCTTTTTGTACTCTGTGCCTGGGTCACCAACTCTCAGGCCCAGAAGTCCACGGTTTTGGGGGCTCAGTGCAAGATCCCTCTGGTGACCTTTGATCCAGGAAGTGGGGACTTTTGTCACTGCCTTCTTTTTGTTACCCTCTCAGCCCCAGCCTTTTCCATCTCTAGTTAGAGACTAGTGTGTCTGAACTGGGTGTGTGTAGGGGAAAAGTGTCAGAACTCCCCAGTAATTCCCTGGAGAGGAGGGGGACACTTTCCTCCTTTGGAAGTGTCTGGGCTGTGGTAGGTATGGAAGTGGGAAGAGGAAGTGGGAGGAAGGGAGACTGGGGAAGAGAGGGAGGTGGCTGCAAGAATGTGACCCAGAGACCAGGCCCTGGCCGAGGGGATTTCCAGAGTGGTTCCTCCCTCCCTCCATCACTCTCTCCTGGGCCTCTCCTGCTGCCTGCCCCAAAGCCTACCCACCTGCTCCTACTGGAGCTTCCCCTTCCCCAGCCTGGTCAAGCCTTTTAACCAAGCTACTCCCTTCCACACAGCACAAAGGCCCCAAGGCAGCTGTCACAGCCTAGACCCTTAGCCCTGGCTTTCGTTTTCTCCACCTGATGTGGGGAAACCCAAGACTGAAAATTCCCCTCCCAGTTGCCCCCCTTCTAGATAAAGGCTCTCCCCCCCCCCCCAGCAAACACATGCTTTCTACACTGCACAGACACTCCCCTACTTTCCCCCAGAGGTGCACAGAGGACTGGAGGTACCTCTGCTGAGGCCCCACCTGGTCTGTGCTAAGGATCATCCCCTCTGTACTCCCCTGGGAAGGGAAACAGGACAGGATGCTGCACTGTCTCCTTGCCCCTCTTCCTGAAGCTTCTGTTTCTCTCCCTTAGAATGTGTAGCATTGAGTCGCTGGTGGAGGGATGACCCTGTATCTCTCTTCTTCTGTTCTCCCTTTTGGTGAGAGGTGGGGAGCCCAGCCCTGGAAACCCCCTCTAGACTGCTTCGGCAGCTTTCAGTTTGCCTTTGAGCTGCAGCTGGCCTGGCAGAGCCCTGGGGGAAGAGGAGAGTGGGTGTGGGCAAGGTGGACAGGAAGGTTCCTGTCCTGTCAGCACTCTGCCCACATGCCCACCCAGGTCAGGCCCTCCTGAAGGCCAGTGATGGGAACTTGGAACTCCCACCCTCAGGATTCTCGGCTTCCCACACTAACCCTTCACTTCCTGGCCCACATTCTCACTTCCTGCACCTACCCTTTGGGTAGCTAGACAGGGGTTGGTTCTTCCTTCTAACCCTGAGACTTCAGCCCACCCTTTCTGGATGGAGTCCTGACTCTAAGCCCTGCCTCTGTTTCCCTAGCCTGGTCCACCTGGCAGTGATTCATGAGGCCCCAGCGGTGCTACTCTGTTGTCTGGCTTTGCTGCCCCAGGAGGTCCTGGATATTCAGAATAACCTTTATCAGGTAAGTGGAGAGAGTGGGCTGTGCCCATTTCTGCCGTGGCAGCTATCCCATCGGTCACACCAGAGTCCATAGTCTACTCATTCAGGAAACCATATGCCAGACACTGGGCTAGAAGTTGAGGATACTGACATGAGTAAGTCTCAGCCTCTACCTAACAAGGTGCCTGAAGCCTGGGCTGGGGTGCCAATACCTAAATATACACCACAGTGACAAGAGTTGTGATACAGACACCAGCTGATGTGGGGTCCAGTGTCTTTGTGAAGCAGCCAGGGAAGGCTTCATAGTATTGGAGATAACATCTGAATGGAGACTCAAAGGAGGAGTTTATCAGGTGGAGACTGCCTCTGTCTTTCCTCCTCCAATCTAACTTCTACAGTTTAACCGCAAGGGATAACACAGGTCTCCCCAAAGGGTAAGGGGCTAGACTCTGCCCCTGTATGTCTTTTCTCCAGAGGATAGGGGACCTACAGGAAAAGCAGGGGCCACTTTCTTCACTCTGCTTCCAGAATTGGGGTCCCAAGAGTTGGTGGGGGCATAACAGGAGGAAGGGCTTGGTAATATTTCCTTGGAAGACCAGGGGTATGGCCTTTATAGGCTGCTTTCAAAGAAGGTGCTGGGCAGCTGTGCCCACCCTAGCAAATTCCAAAGGTGAGAACATGTTGCAGTGGCCTGTGACCCTCTCTTTGTGCCTGCAGACAGCACTCCATCTGGCTGTACATCTGGACCAGCTGGGCGCAGTTCAGGCACTGGTGATGAAGGGGGCCAGTCGGGTGCTACAGGATCGACATGGTGACACAGCCCTGCATGTGGCCTGCCAGCGCCAGCACCTGGCCTGTGCCCGCTGCCTGCTGGAGGGGCAACCAGAGCCAGGCAGAGGACCATCTCACTCCCTGGACCTCCAACTGCAAAACTGGCAAGGTGTGGGATGAAGAGGGCATAGGAGCTAGGGACCCCCACTCTTAGGGAAGAGAAGGTCGTGGTATTTGATGCCCCTCCAGCTCTAAGCACATGTCTTTGCTAAATGAATCAGTGACTGTTTTTTTGTTGTTGTTTGTTTGTTTTTGAGACAGAATCTCAAGCTGTCCCCCTGGGTAGAGTGCCATGGCGTTACAGCTAATAGCAACCTCAAACTCTTGGGTGTAAGCAATTCTCTTGCCTCAGCCTCCCAAGTAGCTGGGACTATAGTGCCTGCTACAACACCCATCTATTTTTTTGTTGCTGTTGCAGTTGTTGTTGTTTCAGCTGGCCCGGGCCAGGTTTGAACCCAGCAGCTTCAGTGTAATACAGCCACACCCTACTCACTGAGCTACGGGCGCCACGGCCCCAGTGACTGGTTCGATGTAGAATTTACCCAGTACCTACTCTGTGCTAAACAGAAAACTAAATCTTGCCCTTGGGATAGTCAGTGTAATGGAGATTAGATGAACGCATTTATTCATTCAGTAGACATGTACTGAGGGTTCTTTATGTGCCAGATACTATCCTAGGAGCTAGGCTTGCATCTAGCCTAGCTAGAACAAAACAGAGAAAGATTAGGCCGGTTGCAGTGGCTCGCCTATAATCCTAACACTTTTAGGAGGCCAAAGTGAGAGGATTGCTTCAGCTCAGGAGTTCAAGACCAGCCTGAGCAAGAGCAAGACCCTATCTCTACTAAAATAGAAAAACTGAGGCAAGAGGATCACTTGAGCCCAAGAGTTGGAGGTTGCTGTGAGCTGTGACACCAGGGCAACAGCTTGAGACTCTGTCTCAAATAAGAAAAAAAAAAAGAAATAATTAGCTAGGCATTGTGGAGGGGGCCTATAGTCCCAGATACACGGGAAGCTGAGGCAGAAGGATTGCTTGAGCCCAGGAGTTTGAGGTTGCTGTGAGCTATGACACCACAGTACTCTAGCTTGGGGACAGAGTGAGACTCTGTCTCAAAAAAAAAAACAAACAAAGATTGAAATAAATATAAGAAGTGAATTATATAGTATCAAAAGGAAGTACTATGGGAAAATGAGGAGCAGAGCTAGGGGAATGGGAGAGTTAATGTGATTTTTAAAACAGGTGGTCAGGAAAGGTATTGTGGAGCCACGGACATTTGAACAGAGACTTGAAGGAGGTTAAGAGTGCAAATTTGAATTAGATCTCTATTACTAAGCCAGAGGGGTATGAGGTGGGGTCCAGACCAGAAAGGATATAGCAAAAAGCCCAAGGGAGCATAGAGGAGGAAGTAGGCCCTGGGGAAGGGCTGGGGGCATGAGGATCTCACAGGGCATTTCAGAAAAGATAGCTTTTGGCCTGGGCTTAAAGGCAGGAGACAGGAACTTTACAATGCATGTATGGGAGGTATGTGTATTGGTATAGAGGAGGGCATGATTTTGGGGAGTGTCACTCAGCAACCTGATCCCTGAAGCATGAAGGTTTCAATAACATGACTCTGAAAAGGTGGAAACTTTGAGTTCCTTTCCCCTTAGACTTTTGAGGGGGTTTTTGGGTGTGTGTTTTAACAGTCCTGTGATTAGCAACATTGAGTGGGCAGTTGAGTCCCTTGGGGCTAAGGGGTAAGGAGGTCCCTGAAAAAAGGAAGAGAAGGAGTTGGTGAACGCAGATCAGCAGCCCCCACCCTCGCCCCATCCCAGGTCTGACCTGTCTCCACATTGCCACCCTGAAGAGGAACCAGCCACTCATGGAACTACTGCTTCAGAATGGAGCTGATATTGATGCACAGGTGAGGCAACCAGGCAGGGTGCTGCCTGGCCCAGGGCCTGCCACCCACCTGGCTGGGTCCCACGTCCTTTGCCCAGCAGTCAGAAGCCGTGGCGCTCATCTCCGTACCAGAGCCCAGGCCTACTACACTGCCTCTTGAGGGCCTTGATGACATCCTTCTTCCTCTCCAGGAGGGTACCAGTGGGAAGACAGCATTGCACCTAGCCGTGGAAACCCAGGAGCGAGGCCTGGTGCAGTTCCTGCTCCAGTCTGGAGCCCGGGTGGATGCCCGCATGCTGAACGGTTGCACTCCCCTGCACCTGGCGGCTGGCCGGGGCCTCAGTGGCATCTCATCCACTCTGTGCAAGGCAGGTGCTGACTCCCTGCTACGGAACGTGGAAGATGAGACACCCCAGGACCTGACGGAGGAAGTAAGAGGCATATGCTCTGGTTTGCTCTCCAGGGTCTCCCATACCCATAGCAGAAACAGTGCTGTCATTAGCTGAAAGGGTCAGGGTGTTAGGAGTTCTAGGGTATAACTAGCTTCTATGAAACTCACCAACTGTGGGACCTTAGGCCAGTCTCTGCCCTTCTCCAAGCCTGTTTTCTTAGTTCGTCAGGACCAGAGAGTTCCTTCAGGGGCTCTGCAGCTAAAGGGAATCAGTAAAGCTATCCAGATGAGAGATAATGGGGTGGTAAGGACTGTGAGCCATGCCTGAGGATCTCTGTACTCAGCCTCAGCAAAGGCAAAGAGTAAGAAGGTAGGCATGAGGCCAGGTGCAGTGGCTCCCGCCTGTCATCCTAGCTCTATGAGAGGTTGTGCCTGGTGGATCACTTGAGCTCATGAGTTATAGACCAGCCTGAGCAACAGCAGACCCCACCTCTGAAAATAGTCAAGTGTGGTGGGTGCCTGTAGTCCCAGCTACTTAAGAGGCTCAGACAGGAGAATCACTTGAGCCCAGAAGTTTGAGGTTGCTGTGAGCAATAACACCATGGCACTTAAACCCCAGGATGACTGAGCGAGACTCTGTCACAAAAATAAAAAAGGTGGGCACCGTGTTTCCAGGTCTTAGAATTTTTGAGAGGTAAAACCCAGATTTTCTATATAGTCTTTCTTATTTTTAAATGTTCAGTGTAAAAAAAAAATGATGTTTTGTGAGTATCTTTCCCACTCCCTCCCAACAGCAACAACAAAAACCCCAGATTCAGGGGCTGGATCACCTCTTAAGGTCCCTCCGAGTTTAGGTATTCTGGCATTACCTTAAAAAAGGAGGGCTTGCGTAAGGCCTCAGGGCTCACAGAGGGTCTCTTATTCTGGGGATTAGTGTAAAGAATTGTTCCCTACTAGTCTTCACCTGTCATTTGATGGGGAGGGAATGGCCTGACAGGTTTCCCCAGTCCTCCCTCCCAAGCTGATTTGTCCCATGTCTCTGATCTTGCCTCTCCATTCTCCTTCTCAGCCCCTTGTACTTTTGCCGTTTGATGACTTGAAGATCTCAGGGAAGCCACTGGTGTGTGCCAATGGAAGCTGCTGACAAGTACCAACTGAAGCCAGGGCAGGGGCTGGGGCCTTGGTAGCTCCACCTTTTACCATCTGGAAGCTGAGTTCATAACTGCTGCAGTTTGGACCCAGGCAATGTGCCCTTTTGGTGTCCTAGGGACTGCCAAGGCCAGAGTCTGGGACCAGTACAGTCTGGAGGGATTACAAGTGAGAGAGCCAGTCTGGAAGAAAGAGCTTCCCAGGTGGATGGAGATTCTTGGAAGACCACCAAAGCCCCACGTATCTTGGGTGAAGCCTGTCTACCTGTCTTGAAGATGGCAGGGGCTCTTGTTTCTACCGATGTTGGGTCAGCCTGAAACTTCCCACCAGTGGGAAAACCAGTGGACTCTCTGAGAAGAGACTCAAAAAGGATCAAGCAGGGCCCTAACAGGTCCTATCTTATTCCTGCTGAGGACTCTAAAATACTGTTGTTTAAAAAGACTTCACACAGAAGTCTCTTAACTAAGCCTTTGGGGTGGGGAAAACTCAGTAACATGACACTAAAATGGAAGAGACTTTTAAAAAGATTTTCCCTTCTAGAATTGTTTTGTGTGCATGCATATCTGTGTGCATTAGAGATTTTTAGACTGGGCTGCCCTGTGACCTTGTAGTTGAGGCAGAGAAGGAAATTGTCCTCGGAGCACAGGAGGTACTTGGGGGCAGGGGCAGGCAGTAAATAGTTCTCAGGCCTTTGTCTAGCACAGACCCTTGCCTTTCCTGTGTGGCAGAAGGAGAGGAGGAGGGATGAGAAGACACAGACCCTGGAGGCCTCATCACTGCCCTGGAGGCTGCCATCTGGGGAGAAAGGTAGTATAAGGAGGCTAGTTAGAAAGAAGGTGTGACTTTCTACATTTTTCCTTCCATTCCACACCTTTGAGGCCCTGCTAGGTCAGGCCTATCCTGACATGAAAACGTGAAGGAATAAACCAACATAGTTGCTGGCCACTTGGAACTTTTAATCTAGTGAGTGAGACAGCCATTAAAGTAACATACAAATAAATAATAAACAAGTTGCTGTGGTGCTGTGAAGGGAAAGAATAGTGGGAAGGAGAACAATGGGGTGGGTGGAAGACCATGCTTTGGGTAGTCCAGGGACCCCTGTTTGAGGAGTGCAATCTCAAATGGGCCGGGCTATAGGGATGAGTAAGGGAAGGGGAGCACAGCATTTGGGGGAAGGCCTTCAGTGGGCTAGAGGAACCGACAGCAGGCCAGGGGGGCCTCTACAGGGGGTAGGTCATGCAGAACCTCAAAGGTCATGGAGAATGGTGGGGGGGGACAGAATTGCTGGCCCCGCTGAGAAAGGAAGGAAACATCATTCTGTCAGAAAACAGGAAAAGCACAGCCTAATGTCCCGTCTGCAAGATGACAGTGGTCATCACTACCTCTGGGATGCCCATGAGGGTCAAGGGTGACGACAAAGTAGAAGAAAGCATGGGACCCTCCAGGGTGACGGGCTCCTCGCTTTCTCTCCCAGGTGCCACTTACCTCCCCGGAACCGGGCCGCGTCTGCCTCCGGGCCGCGCGGGGGCGCTGTGGCGCAGCGGCGGTCCCGGGAGCTGAGCGGTCGCGGTAAGGGGCGGAGGGGCGGCTGCGGGGAGGGAAGCGGGAAGAACGCAGCACTTCCGCTAGCCGCTAGCCGCTAGCCGCGAGTTCACTGGCTGCTCCCGGAGGCGCCGGCGGGAGCGGAGGGCGCGCGCGGCCTGGGAACTAGCATTCCCTGGCCCCCCTCTGTCCCACGCTGCCTGGACCATGGACACCAGGTGGGGGGCTAGGGCAGCGGCGAGCCCACGTGACCGAGCCCCCTGGCCACGTGACTGCTGCACCTCGGCTTTGGGGGCCGGGTGGGGTCCCGGCTGCCGGGCGGTGGGCTGGCCTAGCGCTGCTCCGACCCAGCGGGTATGGGGGCCGTGGCGTGGTCTTGTGCTCTTCAGGGGGCTTCGGGAGTGTCCGGCGGAGGAGCTAGGGATCCTGGAGCTCTGGAGACGTGGAGGGCGGGGAGGAGGAGGGGGCTCCGCCTCTGGCCTGAGCAGCTGGCGAGCACTGGACTGAACAGAAGGGACCTGTGTGGCCGGAGGGGCGGGTCCGCTCCCGGGAAGGAGGAAGCCCTGCCCAGCCAACGCTGGCTCCCCCCAGAGAGAGAGCCTCTTTGTCCCAGCTAGGCTGCAACGGAGGGGGGCGGGGAGGAGACTCTGGGCTCTTCTACGGTGTGGTCCCCTCTAGAGGGCTAAGGGGATGAGGAACTGCATCCTGATCCTTAGGTCCACTGTCCCTGCAGGTGGTGGGCAGTGGTGGTGTTAGCAGCGCTGCCCTCCCTGGGGGCAGGCGGGGAGACTCCTGAAGCCCCTCCAGAGTCATGGACCCAGCTATGGTTCTTCCGGTTTCTGGTGAATGCTGCCGGTTATGCCAGCTTTATGGTACCTGGCTACCTCCTGGTGCAGTACTTTAGGCGGAAGAACTACCTGGAGACAGGTGTGTGAAGAAAGGGCGGGCAAGCGGGTAGGAGGGGGTTGGGTGCGATCCAAAGGACTAGGACTTGGACAGGGAAGAGGGAGGCCAAAATAAGTTTGGACAAGAGGGCAGGCTGGTTGTCCTGGGAAAGATGAAGTGCTATAGAGATGATTTTGGCCTTGACTTTGTGTCTTCTTCAGGCAGAGGTCTCTGCTTTCCCCTGGTGAAAGCCTGTGTGTTTGGCAATGAGCCCAAGGCCTCTGAGGAGGTTCCTCTGGCTCCTCGGACAGAGACATCAGAGACCACTCCCATGTGGCAGGCCCTGAAGCTACTCTTCTGTGCCGTGGGGCTCCAGGTAGGTAGGTAGGTAGGCAGGCAGGCAGGTGGGTTCTGCTTCTCTTCCAGGGTTGGGTCCTGGTGGGCAGGGACTCCATGAAACCAAAGTTTCCATCATACCTGTCTCAAAGATTTGTGAGTTGGTACGTTGTGTCCCCCTCTCCTCAGGGGTACCCTGGACCACCATCTTGGAGGTGTTGGCGGGTGGGGAGTTGTTTTTCTTTCCTCATCCTCTTAACCCTCTAGCACTGGTACTGAAAGTTAATTCTATGCTATTATTTCATGATTTGTAGTGCAGAAGAGGGGCCTTCTCTTGCCCTTTTTTCTGTGATTTCTACTGTGCCATTATTGGACTCCTCTCCTCCCCCACACTTTTGTGTCTCATGTACTGTAAACTGATAAAAAGTTTGAGGGGCCATTCAGCCTTGCCCCAGTTCCACATGCCAAAGGGATGCTAGATGCTGACCATAAATACTTTGGATGCAATAGGCTGTAACGTACCCATACTGTGGGAACAGAGAAAATCTGGGCAGTCTCAAAGTTTTTCATGCAGTCTTTATTCCCTACAAGATGAATCCAGACTGGGTAGGGGAGAGGCTACTGTCACACAGGAACCAAATAATGTTATGCTGTCCTTTAAGACATCCTGAAGAACAGGGTGAAACTTAATTGTTTCTGGTTTATTGTCGTCTCCACCCTCCTCCACCCAGGTGTCTTACCTGACTTGGGGTGTGCTACAGGAAAGAGTGATGACCCGCAGTTACGGAGCCACAGCTACATCACCAGGCGAGCACTTTACAGACTCACAGTTCCTGGTGCTAATGAACCGAGTACTAGCACTGATTGTGGCAGGCTTTGCCTGCATCCTCTGCAAGCAACCCCGGCATGGTGCACCCATGTACCGGTATTCCTTTGCCAGCCTGTCGAATGTGCTTAGCAGCTGGTGCCAGTATGAAGCTCTCAAATTTGTCAGCTTCCCCACCCAAGTGCTGGCCAAGGCCTCTAAGGTGATACCTGTTATGCTGATGGGAAAGCTGGTGTCTCGCCGCAGCTACGAACACTGGGAATACCTAACAGCTGGACTCATTTCCATTGGGGTCAGCATGTTTCTGCTGTCCAGCGGACCAGAGCCCCGCAGCTCCCCATCCACCACACTCTCTGGCCTCATCTTATTGGCAGGCTACATTGCTTTTGACAGCTTCACATCAAACTGGCAGGATGCCCTATTTGCATATAAGATGTCATCTGTGCAGATGATGTTTGGGGTCAATTTCTTCTCCTGCCTCTTCACAGTAGGCTCACTGCTAGAGCAGGGGGCCCTACTGGAGGGGACACACTTCATGGGACGACACAGTGAGTTTGCTGCTCATGCCCTGCTTCTCTCAGTTTGCTCTGCATGTGGGCAGCTCTTCATCTTCTACACCATTGGGCAGTTTGGGGCAGCCGCTTTCACCATCATCATGACTCTGCGCCAGGCCTTTGCCATCCTTCTTTCCTGCCTCCTGTACGGCCACACAGTCACTGTTGTTGGGGGGCTAGGGGTGGCTGTGGTCTTTGCAGCCCTCCTGCTTCGAGTCTATGCCCGGGGACGTCTGAAGCAGAGGGGAAAGAAAGCTGTGCCTAATGAATCCCCTGTGCAGAAGGTGTGAAAGGGGGGCTGAAGGGTGTAAAGATCCTCACCATGCTGGTATTCCTCTCCTACTGTAACTCATCAGATGCTGGTTCCAGGGCAAAATGCAGGTGTTTTCTCAGTATCAGACCAGCTTTGTAGCTGTGGGTGCCAGGAAGGAGCCTTCCCCTTTTGCCTTAAGCCACCCATCCTCCCCTGGGCAGTCTTTCCAAATCCCAGGGTTGATAGTCCTTGGTGTAGTGGGGTGGAGGCTGCAGAGGGCAGAGGTGCCTTGCACAGCTCCTCTCCTCCAGGTTTCCTGACATCTTGCCCTGGCTGTTGGCTCTGCCACTTTTCATTCTCCCTCCTCTGCAGATACCTGTACTTCTTACTCCAGTGAGAAAAGCACAAATGGTATAGGCTCCAAATGCTGCTTTCCCAGGAGGGTAAAAGATGGTGCTGTGCTAAGGAAGGGGGAATAAAGCCCAGCCCAGCAACACGACCCCATGTTCCTGGATCCTTAGGCTCTGCTCTCTGAGCCAGTTGCAGGTTTTGGTACTTTGGAAATGTAACTTTTTGCTCTTATAATTTTATTTTATTAAATTAATTGCCGCAATGGACTTGTTCCTGTGTTTAGGTTGACTGAAAAGGAATGAAAGGACATTACATGGGTAAACTGAAGTACCATTTGCTACATTCCAATGAACCTTAATACAACATACATATATAAATACATACAGAAAAATTTGCAAGGTAAGAGCTGGGGAGGGGGTAGAGAAGCTAAGTAAAGGCAGCATTATATCCACTTTACAAGGGAGAGCAGAACTGTATAAAACTGCATCTTCTTTATTCTGCATACTTTAATTCCAAAATAAAAAAACAATACACAACACCCACTTGGTCAAACTCAGGCAGGAATAGGGCTTGAGACCTTAGTTTCCTGCCTTACACCCAAGGACAGTCAAAGAAAAAACTAGACATCAGCAGAGGAAGCCAAGTGGGACATGGCCACTCAAAGGCTGTGGGAACCATGGGTAACACTATACAGAGGGCAAAATGCTTCTAAGTATAAACTCCTAATCTACTTCTTCCATGCGAGATGCATCCTCATCACCTTCAAGGGGTGGGATTTCATCAGGAACAGCAGTACTGGGTTCCTCTGCTGTCACTTCATCTTCATCAATGCCTGAAGGAAGAAAGCCATCGTGAGACCTGACCCAACAGCATTAAGTCAAATCTGTCCCAACAGACCAGTTCCACAACTCCTTGACACTTCACTACCACCATTGCCACTTACCTAGGCCTAGCTTGATCATGCGATAGATGCGGTTGGAGTGGGTCTGGGGATCCTCAAGGGAGAAGCCAGAGGAGAGCAGTGCAGTTTCAAACAGCAGCACCACCAGGTCCTTGACAGCCTTGTCATTTTTGTCCGCCTCAGCCTTCTGCCGCAGCGTCTCCACAATGGGGTGGTCAGGGTTTATCTCCAGGTGTTTTTTGGCCATCATATAGCCCATTGTGGAGTTGTCCCGAAGCGCCTGGGCTTTCATGATCCGCTCCATGTTGGCTGTCCAGCCATAGGTACTGGTCACGATGCAGCAGGGTGAAGACACAAGCCTATTGGAGATTGTCACCTATGGACAGTCACACAAACATTAAGTTTTCATTACATCAATTAGTAGGTAAAAGTGACAGTATTTAGTTTCTACTCAGAAGTAGCTCAAGGAGACTGGGTATAGTGGGTCATACCCATAATCAACACTTTCAATGGCCAAACTGGGAAAAGCCCTTGAGCCCAGAAATTCAAGACTAGCCTGGGCAATACAGCAAGACCTGATCTTACTACACTGAGTAGCTGTAGTTCCAGGTGCTCAAAAGGCTAAGCTGGAGGACTGCTTAAATAAAGCAAAGCTGTGACTGCCACTGCTTGCCACCAACCTGAGTAGAGCAAGATGCCATCTCAAAGGGGGAAGGGGTGACAGAGGTTGCTCATTCTAACAATCTTAGCACTTTGGGAGGCCAGGGCAAATGATTACTTGAGCTCAAGAGTCCCAGACCAGCCTAACAAAGAGCAAAATCCCATCTCTATTAAAAATACAAAAAATAGCTGGGTATTGGTGGCAGGCACCTGTAGACCCAGCTACTTGGGAAGGCTGAGCCCAGGAGTTTTTGCTATGAGCTATGATGCCATGGCACTCTACCCAAGGTGACTTGAATGAGACTATTAGCGAGGCCTAACAGTTGCCAAATTTTATAGAAACAACCATATACAGGCCAGGCATGGTGGTTCACGCCTGTAATCCTAACACTGGTAGATTGCCTGAGCTCACATGTTCCACCAGCCTGAGCCAAGAGTGAGATCCCAGCTACTTGGGAGGCTGAGGCAACAGGATCACCTGAGCCCAAGAATTTGATTGCTGTGAGCCATATAATGCCAGGACACTCAACCCCAGGGTGACTAAGACTGTCTAAAAAAAAAAAAAAGGTCAGGCACCCATAGCTCAGTGGTTAGGGTGCCATCCACATACTCCATGGCTGGTGGGTTCAAATCAGGCCTGGGCCTACTATACAAACAACAACAAAAAAGCTGGGCATGTGGTGGGTGCCTACAGTCCCAGGCTAGGCTAGAGTATTGCTTGACCCCAAGAGTTTGAGGTTGCTGTGAGTTAAGACACCACAGCACTCTACCAAAGGGTGACCAAGTGAGACTGTCTCAAAAAAAAAAAAAAAAAAACCATAAACTTGGCTAGCAAAGAAACCAACAGGTAAGAAGGCTCTAAATAGACCATGCCTAAAATCCTTAACTGTGTAGCAATATGGGATGATCCTGAGGGAGGCTGTCCCAAAGCATACAGAATACAACCTAGTCACAGAACTGCTTACCTTCTCGACTTTCTTATCCAAGATTTCTTTCATGAGCTTGCAGAGGTTCTCAAACTTTGCCTTGCTCTCTTCCATTTTCTTCTTCTCTTCCTCATCCTCAGGTAGCTCTAGGCCCTCCTTGGTAACTGAGACCAGGGTCTTCCCATCAAACTCCTTGAGCTGCTGCACGCAGTACTCATCAATGGGCTCAGTCATATATACCACCTCAAAGCCCCGCTTCCGCACTCGCTCCACAAATGCAGAGTTGGCCACCTGCTCTTTGCTCTCACCTATAGTTATTAAATGCAACTCAGAAACCAAAATGCCTCATACTGCCAGTTCCCAGTACCCTGAATGTGCCTCCCCCCCCCCCCGCCCAGCCCCTCAAAAGGCTTTAATCAAATCAGACCAAGGCTCTAACACACCAGTGATGTAATAGATGGACTTCTGTGTTTCCTTCATGCGAGAGACATACTCTGACAGAGAAGTCATCTCATCTCCAGACTGGGAGGTATGATAGCGCAGCAGCTCAGACAGGCGTCGCCGGTTAGTGGAGTCCTCATGTATTCCAAGCTTTAAGCAGTTTTTTAAGAGAAAAAAACAAACTTAACTAGAAATAACCTAACTCTGTAAAACTCTCTGTAAAAACTTTATCAAAATTAAGTAATCATTAAGTTTGTCTCCTTACCTTCAAATTTTTAGAGAATGCCTCATAGAATTTTTTATAGTTCTCCTTGTCTTCTGCCAACTCAGAAAAGAGCTCAAGGCACTTCTTAACAATGTTTTTACGAATCACTTTCAAAATTTTGCTCTGCTGAAGCATTTCTCGGGAGATGTTCAGGGGCAGATCCTCAGAGTCAACCACACCACGGATGAAGTCTGCCATCAACCAAGGTAGAAAAACTCAGTAAAGACAGCTAGGCCAGAGCTAGGCCACCCAGATACAAACAAAAGACTCTACTACTCTGGCTCGGCGCCTGTAGCTCAGCAGCTAGAGTGCTGGCCACATACACCGGGGCTGGTGGGTTCAAACCCAGCCTGAGCCCACCAAACAATGACAACTACAACAACAAAAAATAGCTAGGCCTTGTGGCGGGTGCCTGTAGTCCCAGCTACTTGGAAGGCTGAGGCAATAAATCACTTGAGCCCAAGAGTTTGAGGTTGCTGTTGAGCTGTGATGTCACAGCACTCTACTGAAATTACAACATAGTGAACTTTTTTTTTTTTTGAGACAAACATTTAGAAAGCTCTTTTACTCCCTGAACCTCCTGTTACTATATTGTGAAGAACTGTTGTAATTTTCTGGGACATGGACTTCAGTAGAATGCTGAAGGCCTAAAATGGAATTCCCCAACTAAATTAGGCCAAAAAGGTATACTTACTGAGATACTCTGGTATCAACTCATCACAGCTGTCCATGATGAACACACGACGGACATACAGTTTAATGTTGTTCTTTTTCTTTTTGTTCTCAAAGAGGTCAAAGGGAGCCCGACGAGGAATGAAAAGCAATGCCCTGAATTCCAACTGACCTTCTACAGAAAAGTGCTGAGAGGAAACCCAAGAGAAGCCATTAGAATATTTCAGGACAAGTATACAGCCCCCACACCAAATTACTTGAAACAAATAATTTACCCCTAGGGCTCAGGAAGGATTGATAAGGTATTATCGGTAGCTCCTGAGGACCCCAACCCCTAAATCAATCTCTAGTGGTAACGGCTATATAAAATCCTCTGGTGAGAGAACAGCCACTTTCAAATCAGAACCCTACTTGTGTAAAGCCGTCGTTACCCAGATTTCCACCAGACAAGAAAGTGAGGTAAGGACAGAATTTTTCCACCATCGCAGTTATCAGTTAAGTAAACTCTACACAGCTGCATGGCTTTCATCAGAGTTCTTCTCAGCTGCCAACCAGTTGGGTAAGTTCCACATGCCTACAATCTGCCAACACCCTTCTACCTATTTCTCACTGAGACAACATAAAAGGCTTCTTTTCTTACCTTGACTGCCAAGTGGTCTTCCCAGTCATTGGTGAGGCTCTTGTAGAATTCTCCATACTCCTCCTGGGTGATGTCATCAGGGTTTCTGGTCCAAATGGGCTTGGTTTTGTTTAATTCTTCCCGATCAATGTATTTTTCCTTAATCTTCTTGGTTTTCTTTTTCTTATCCTTACTGCTGTCATCCTCCTCATCTGAGCCCACATCTTCGATCTTGGGTTTCTCTTCATCATCTTTATCTTCTTCTTTCTCACCTTTCTCTTCTTCTGCCTCATCGTCACTGATTTCCTTCTCTCGTTCCTTCTCCAACTAAAGTACCAAAAGTAGGTAGTTAGTTTGGAAATACAAAATACCAGGGAAAACAAAAGCCAGAGACCCTGAGGTTCTCCAGAACAGAAGGTATCTTGCACTGAAAAGGAAAAGGGCTGTACGTTCATACTCACATAAAGGGTGATGGGATAGCCTATGAACTGGGAGTGCTTCTTCACTACTTCTTTGACCCGCCTCTCTTCTAAATACTCTGTCTGGTCTTCTTTAAGGTGGAGGATCACTTTGGTGCCCCTGCCAATGGGCTCACCTAGAAAAAGCAATCGTTAACAGTATAAAGAAGTGAAAATAAAAGCCAAACTGCTTTATAGACAAATAGGCTGCTCAAAATTTCTACTATTGATTATTCTTCCACAAAATTCCAACTCAGCCACCTTGAAACAGGAAAGCCAGCTTACCATGATCAGCACGCACAGTGAAGGAACCCCCAGCAGAAGATTCCCAGGCATACTGTTCATCGTCGTTGTGTTTTGTGATCACAACCACTTTCTCTGCCACCAGGTAGGCAGAATAAAAGCCAACACCAAACTGCCCAATCATGGAGATATCTGCACCAGCCTGCCGGTAAGTTTTTTAAAGTCAATCTCAAGTTTTGAAGAAACAGCAAGTCAAAGAACGTTAATGAATGTGTACCCAAACTGCCACATACCTGAAGAGCCTCCATAAATGCTTTAGTACCAGACTTGGCAATGGTTCCCAAATTATTTATGAGATCAGCCTTGGTCATACCAATGCCTGTGTCCACCAAGGTCAGAGTTCGTTCCTGAGGGTTAGGGATGATGTCAATTTTTAACTCTTTACCACTGTCTAACTTGGAAGGATCTGTCAGGCTCTCGTAACGAATCTTGTCCAAGGCCTAAAAATAATACAAACGGTTAACTTATTTTTGCTCTCCAAGTCCATCTCTTCTCCCCTCAAAAATCTGGTTTTCTCAAATAGGCCTCAATGTTGACTGCCCTTTAACCTGAAGTTTAAGGACTATAATTAGTTACATCACCCCACTTGTGCTGAACATACCACTGCCCTTTCAAGCTCAAGATGGCCACAAAGGTTAAGGCTTGTATTTCTGATTTATCCCTTTCAAGGAGCAGCCCCCACGGAACATCAAATCATTCCTGGTCCTCCTAAACTCAGTAGTTCTCAACCTTCCCAATGCCTCGACCCTTTAATACAGTTCTCCATGTTGTAGTCACCCCCAACCATAAAATTATTTTTGTTGCTACTTCATAACTGTAATTTGCTACTGTTATGAATCGTATTCTAAATATCTGATATGCAGGATGTATTTTCATTGTTACAAAGGCAACCCACAGGTTGAGAACCACCATCCTAAATTGATCAAAAAATAAATACTACATGGGGACAAGACATGATTGCAAGAGGGACTTTACCTAACAAATGCAATCAGTGTAAACTGGCTTACTGTGCCCTCAGTGAATCCCCAATAAAAAAATAATAATAATAAAATAAATACTATAACGAAGAACACCAGAACACTCACATCAGAAGCATTAGAGATCAACTCTCGAAGGAAGATTTCCTTGTTGGAATAGAAAGTATTGATGATGAGCGACATAAGCTGGGCAATTTCTGCCTGAAAGGCAAAAGTCTCCACCTCCTCCTCTCCATGGTGCACTTCTTCAGGCATCTAAAATAAAAATCATCAATAATTACAAAGGAACTTGATAGCCTCATACTTCAAGTTCACCTGTTTTAATTGTTGAGACATTAGAAACAGGAGTTCAATAATGTGCATACATTCTCAACAGACTAGGAAAAAAAAACCCTTTTTCTTCAAAGACCTCAGGCTGCATCTTAGGTAGGAAGAAAAAAGGCTAAAAGCATTCAACTCACTGTTAAGTCAGGTTTTTTGGAAGCTCCAGCCTCTTCTCAAGAGTGATGACCAGCAGCTTCAGCATCACCTGGCAGCTCCTTACATAGTCAGAAAGTGGGCCCCAGGGCAAATACCAAATACCAGGTAATCCCCACAAGCATTTATTTGTAAAAAAATCACCAACTACAATTCTTGTTTGATCTGGGTGAGGATAAAATGACTAGTTTAACAAAAAACTTGCAGTGATTTTTAAACTCTTCTTCTTTAAGCATGTAAGTACAGTGAATGTACAGGATTGCTGCCCCACAAGGCAAGGCAGAATGAAGTCCGAGATTGCAGCTATTCCGCCTAAAGGGCAATTAAATCAGGACAAAGAATTGATGAGGCGAAAACGCCACCATAACTCCTCACCGCACCAACTACAGTGTGTAACTACATCTAACACAAGAAAAATGGTGGCCAAAGTCGGCGGGCCGACCCCGGACAAGCGTCGGCGAGGACACGCGAGGAGGGGGCGTCGCCGCGCATCCTCCGTTTGCCCCAGCATCCGGGAACTGGGGCGGGGCGCCAAGATCCAGAAGCTTCCAGAACAATCTCGGTTATCAGGGAGAGGCGGGGGAAGAAGAGCATGCATTTCCCAGAGCCTGCCTCCTCCTTGCCCCTCCTCCTGCACCTGGACAGCAAGAACGATCTGGAAGGAGGGAGCACTAGAGGCCTGAGAAGGAAAATGTTTCTGTCACCACGGACTTCCACAGAAACAAAGCAAGCAATACCACTTTCAAAAACGCGTCCACTAATAAGAGGTGAGCGCCGCTGGACCGTGCTGAGTCACCCCAAGCGTGCACCCACCACCACTCTCTGGCGCCCGGTAACGCGTCCGGAAGTGGAGGGGCAAACATGGCAGCGTCCCGGGCCGGCGCGGTCACCACGTGCAACAGCCCACGGCCCTGGCCCCATCTGCCGCCCACCTAACCCAAGGCTACTTGCCGGTTCGAGAAAGCCCCGCAGGAAGCAGGTCAGAAGCCCTCGCCTAACACTACCCCAGAGAAAAATCAGCAGCCCATAGGCCTTAAAACGGCATCTGCGCCTTCTAAAGAAAGCACAAAACCCTCATGAAAAAGCACTCAAGGATGAGAAGAGTGGGCGAGAAAACCGCGGCCTTACCTTGAAGAAATAGAGCTAGAAGTACTAGTAATCAGGTGGGTCGGGGCTATCAGACTCGCACGCAGCACCACAGCTACGCAGGGGATGACTCAAGAGAGCTACTGTGCGCGCCCAGTTGCTTTATATAAGGCGAAGCACAACACAGCCGCCCTCCTTCGGATCCCTCCGCCTTAAAGGAGGATGTTCGTCAACCCTGCACCTGCCGTCACCCGCCCCCTTTGACGTCATGGTCCGAAATAGAGGAGGGGAGGGACCTAAGCCTCAGGCCTCGGCCTGCAGGTTTCACAGAACGTTTGCTTGTGATAGAGCCCTGTATCTCTATGTCCAGGACCAGACCCCTTCAGCATTAGGGATTGGGATTGCTAATGTGGCATAAATGGTTAGGTCTACAGGCAAGGACCTCCACCGACCTCACAGAAAAACCATGAGGCGGGGGGTCGGGGTGGAGCCTGTGGCTCAGTGAGTAGGGCACCAGCCCCATATACTGAGGGTGGCGGGTTCAAACCTGGCCCCAGCCAAACTGCAAAAAAATAAAATAAAATAAAATAAAATAAACCTATGAGGCAGGTGCCCCCACACTCAAGAGGCCGGTGCTCTGGGTATACCCAAAAGGAGCGGAGGCGGCTAGCCATTGGGCCCATCGTTCCCAGATCTGATCTTCTTCTTGGAGTCTGTCCTACACATCCAGCATACCAACAGAGGGACAATGTGGCATTTGAGACGCAACTTCGCCTGCAGATCCCGACCCTCCCGGTATCAGGAAAAGGGTAGGTGGTTCGCCTCAGGGTGTAGTTCCGCCTGCGGGGAGGGGCGCTGGCCTCGGCTGCTGGAGAACTCTTTACTGGCCTGCGGCGGAAGGAGCGGAGGCGGCGGTACTGCGATTACTTCCAGCAGTTTCCAGGCTTGTCTCGGCGGTCCCACCCCCATCCCCGCCTTCGCCCCCCTCCTCCACTCCAGGCTCCGCCTTCTCAGCTGCGGCCTGGGCAGTACCTTTGCAGCAACTCCGCCGGACGCCGGGCTCCGCCTCATCCAAGGTGGGGCGGGGGGAGGGGGAGGGGACGGGCTAGCCCACTCTGGTTTACTGTGAGCGGCTGCTGGCCGCATCCTCTGCTCTACCTGCCGAGATCTGTGTGCCCGGTAGTGCCTTGGGGATGAGATGAAGCATAGAGGGTGGGATAGGCTGAACCCTCCTTTCCCCCATCAATCACACATCACCGCCCTAGCAACCGAGGCGGCTCTGCAGGCGCCTCCTTCTACATACTGTGAGTGGGGTCAGGGTTGCTACCGGAGGGACGGTCCCCAGCTTCTGTAGCTTCCCACATACACGAAGCACAGGGACATGTGCCCTCCTTATACTAGTACTTCAAGCTGTTTCTCAAGCTGGTTTCCTTTCCGCCACCCTGCCTTCTACAGCTTCTTGGTCCTGGGAAGAAGAGGGTCTCTGGGAACCAATGCAGGATAGCCACTGGGACCTGCAGGATGGCAGGAGCTCTTGGAGGCTGCATGAAGACGTTGGCCAGTGTGCGGCTTGCTCCGGGCGACAAAAACCAAGTTGTTCCCCTTCACCCTTGACGCCAGAACTCCTAGGCCATGCCCCTGCCCAGTGAACTGAGGATAACCATGTCTGGCCTGGCTCTGCCCTCCAGCTTGCCTTTCCAAGGCCTCAATTGAAAGCATTCTGGATCCAAATCCACACCAGGAGACAACGGCCACTCCCTCTTCTGTGCCCTGTTCCTTCTATTCCTTTCCTGGCCCACCTATGTAATGCTTGGAGAGGATTTTCCCCACTGCCATTCACACCATCCTCTCTCACCAATCCTGGCACCCAGTCCACCTTCCTTAACAAGTTTTGTTCATGTGTTGAATAGCAAAGGGCAAAGGAGGTCCACATCCTCATGCCTGCCATCACCACCCTAATTTTAGCTCCTCATGGTCTGTAAGAAGTTTATGGTTGAGAGACCCAATGAGTATGGGAAAAGGCATTGGGTGCTGCTGCCAAGAAGATGCAGTGATCCTCACAGAGGACAGGGAGCCCTCAGCCCCCTAGGAGCTAGGCAAGCCATGTGTGAACCATGGTGGGTTGGAGGAGCAGCAGAGGTCCCCTGCTCAGCCTGGGAACGGGAGCAGTCTTAGGCCTACAGCTAGCCAGGCCATGGCCCAGAATTATACCCAGGAAAGGAAAAAGCATAGAAAGGCACAAAGCCTAGAAGACAGAAGGATCATAGCTTAGTAACTGCAGAGGGTGGCATGAGGAGTTGAAAGTGGGCCTGCAATGGGGGTTAGATTACAGGGGACTGCAAAGGCCATGCTAAACTCAGTTCAGACTCAAGAGTAACATTAATGACTAAAAGTTACTAAGCACAGATTTAAAACTTCTTAAGTCTAATGTTTTCTGAGAACTACAGAATCGTATCACCCTTTGTGTTGGTAATGTTGAAAATTAACAAGAACAGGGGCGGAGCCTGTAGCTCAAGGAATAGGGCGCAGGTCCCATATGCCGGAGGTGGCGGGTTCAAACCCAGACCTGGCCAAAAACCACAAAAAAATAAAAAAAATAAGAAAATTAACAAGAACAATAAATGTTTTTTATGTTTAAAAAAAAAAAAAAACTTCTTAAGTCTACAGAAGCCTTATTTCCAGCAGCGCCTGGAAACACTGATACTCTCTAGGTAACCCTTTATTACTGACAAGGCCTCATAGGCTCAGCCCAACCTTCTGTCATTGGAGTGTGCCCAGCTAAAGCAGGGATTAACAAACCTGTGAACTATGATGCCACAGCACTCTACTGAGGGTGACAAAATGAGACTGTCTCAAAAAAAATAAATAAAAAGGAAGATTTGTTTTGACATGAAAATTATGTGAAATTTGAATTTTTTTTTTTTTAATGAGACAAGAGTCTTACTCTGTTGCCCTGGTTACAGTCGGTGCCATAGCATCATAGCTCACAGCAACTTCAAACTTTTGGGCTCAAGCAATCCTCTTGCCTCAGCTTCCTGAGTAGCTGGGACTACAGGCACCTGCCAAAATGCCTGGCTAGCTTTTCTATTTTGAGTAGAGATGGGGTGGGTCTCACTCTTACTCAGGCTGGTCTTGAACTTCTGAGCTGAAGCAATCCACTTACCTCAGCCTTCCAGAGTGCTAGGATTATACACATGACCCATTTGCTGCCTGGCCTGAAATTTTAATTTCAACGTTCATGAAGTTTAACAGAAATACAGCCATAGTTGTTTGTTTACATCTTGGCTTTGTCTGCTTCTGTGTCATACAGCAGAGTTAATGATTGTGACAGAGACCAAATAACTTGCAAAACCTAAAATATCTCCTACCTTTTACAACAAAGGTTTGCAGGTGGCTCACACCTGTAATCCTAGCACTCAGGGAGGCCAAGCTTGGTGGATTGCTTGAGTTCAGGAGTTTGAGACTAGCCTGAGCAAAAGCAAGACCCTGTCTCTACTAAAAATAGAAAATCTGAGGTGGGATTTGTGTTTCAGGTGTAGAGAGGAGAGAGAGTGAACGGGGAGCGGGGCTTTTGTCTGTTGGTCTCCCTGGACTGAAGAGGGAGAATAGGAGCCCAAGACTAAGATTCTCAAAATGGTTTATTACCCAGAACTCTCTGTCTGGGTCAGTCAGGAACCATTTCCAAACAAGGAAATGGAGGGAAGGATTCCTCAGGGAAGACTTCCTGTCCCCAAAGAAGTGAACCGCAAGAAAGACGATGAGATGGCCGCGGCCTCCCGGACTCCACTGGGTGGCAATGAACTCCGCTCCCTGAGAATTAGTTACCTCTACTTTTTTTAATCGTAACACCTCCATTTGTATTACATATGGTGTATGGGTATTGATGAGGTCATGGTATCATATATGGGATTTTTTTCTGTGTAAATCATCAAATATAAGAAGAAACTATGGGACTCTGAGCCTTGCTTTAGAGAATTTACAGTGGACAAATAGCTATCATCAAACCAGTTTTTAATCATCCTGACTCAAGTGAAAACGCTCAGAATTTCACACTGTGAATCCACGTTTACAACCCTTACAGGTGGGCCCTCAGGCCTGGTTCGCTACGACAATGTCTTCCACAACTCAAACTCCCACCGTGCTCACACAACCGGTCCACTCCGCCTCCCTCACACAGCTCCCGGCTGCTTCTGGCAGAGGCTGAGAGTCCCCATTTTTTTTTTTTTTTCATTTAGATGTAACAAGCCTAGTAGTTTATGTTCATCAATTGTCTGTATATCTCTCTATTTTATCCATGTACTCTTTTGATGTATAGAAGTAGTTTGAAACTCATTGTTTCCTTGTGGTAAGTGACCGAGGTGCTGCCACAGGACCTGAGACACTGATGAATGGTGCTATTTTGGACTTTCAACATGCTCCTTGGCGAGGTAGCTCTGATGGAGTTCTTTTTTATTTCCATGTTCTAAGAAGGTGTTGGTACTCTGTTTCCCTGAATGTCGTTCTCTAGACTGGACTGACTTTTCTCCTCGTGTCTTCAGTGTAGCTTTCTTCCTCAGTGCTGTAGGCTGCGTGAACCGACCAGAGAGGGTGAGAGGCTGTCGTCTCCTTGGCTGGCGCCCACAGGCATGCAGTCGCGGGAGCAATCACAAAACTGTAATCCACTGAACCAGCCCCCTTCCTTTACGTAGTAGCCTCGCCTGCCTGACTTAGAGAAAGAAAAGCAATAATTTTACAGGCATTTTGAGGTGTCTCTTTGGATTCTTTCTGTTGGAAAGGATATTTGGGGGGGGGAAGGGGCAAGCTCGTTTTTCTTCACATGCCCTTGGAAAAAAATTCCCAAACAGCGACGTTGAAGTAGGAATATGACAATTATATCTTAAAAAAAAAATTAAGTTGGAAAAGATGACTTTATAAATTTATTTTTAAGGCAGAGCGCTCTTTTTTGGTGGTTTTGATAAGCAAGGTGTAGAGTTTACATTTTTGTCCTTGCTCCCAATGAAGTGGATAAACAACAATAAAATATCATCTAGCCGGGCGTTGTGGCGGGCGCCTGTAGTCCCAGCTGCTCGGGAGGCTGAGGCAAGAGAATCACGTAAGCCCAGGAGTTGGAGGTTGCTGTGAGCTGTGTGACGCCACGGCACTCTACCGAGGGCCATAAAGTGAGACTCTGTCTCTACAAAAAAAATAAAAATAAAAAAAATATCATCTACTCATGGAATGTTGTTGTGTTAGCCAGTCTGAAAGCCCACCTTAATTTTTATATACCTGTCTTTTAGCTCTTCCTTTGACAGGGCAGGCCTTGTTCTGAACTGTTCTGCTTCTGACTGTTACACACCCCCACGCATGCGCTGCTCTTCTGCCTTCTCTTCCCGCGCTCCCGTGGGCCTGAGTTTCTTGTGCGTCCCCCTCCTCCTTCGTTAGAATAGGTATATCAGCTGTGTAAATAGAGCAAGAAACAGTATTCTGCATCTGTGGCATTTATGTAGAGTTGCAGTTGTGTACTGCTGCAATGCAGGCTTTTGTAACCACGTGGTCTTTACTGATGCACTCATGACAAGTACCCAATGTATTTTAGCTATTTTAGTAGTATTTGTTCAATAAATATGCAAGCTGCAAGGTGAAAAAAAAAAAAAAAAAAAAAGAAAATCTGAGGTGGGGCGGCACCTGTGGCTCAGTCGGTAAGGTGCCGGCCCCATATACTGAGGGTGGCGGGTTCAAACCCAGCCCCAGCAGAACTACAACAAAAAAATAGCCGGGTGTTGTGGTAGGCCCCTGTAGTCCCAGCTACTTGGGAGGCTGAGGCAAGAGAATCGCTTAAGCCCAGGAGTTGGAGGTTGCTGTGAGCTGTGCGATGCCATGGCACTCTACCTAGGGCCATAAAGTGAAACTCTGTCTCTACAAAAAAAAAAAAAAAGAAAGAAAAGAAAATCTGAGGTGAGAGGATTGCTTGAGCCCAAGAGTTGGAGGTTGCTGTGAGCTATGATGCCACGACACTTTACCCAGGGCGACAGCTTGAGACTGTCTCAAAAAAAAAAAAAAAAGAGGTTTGCAAATCCCTAAGGTAAAGCTAAGTGGAGTCTTGCAGAGACACACGAAGACTCAGCCTGGGCAGCTGAGTCTACTTGAAGGAGTTTAGGGAAGAATTGAGGGAAGTTAGATAAGGCTCACTGGATGAAAAAAACAACTGGACATCAGGGATATCATGAGCGTGGGGAATAGCTGTAGATCCTGAGTCCCCAGAAGAAGCAGCCTCCCAAACTCAGTGCCTATCAGGTGTGCTTGTCAACTTTCTGGACCTTCCTAGTTGCATAGGCTTAGATCACTGAATTCCATGGAGAATATCTTTAACTGACATCCTCCTATAGCAATGGGCCTGACATTCAGACACACTGGACAATTGGACAGGTCTGCACAGCCAGTGTGGACTCCATCTCTTTGCCTCTGTTTTTATATTCCCCTGGGACACAAGGTAAGTCTTACAAACTTTTGCTCATTTTATTATTAGTATTTTTATTTAGCTATTTATTTTTTTTTTTTAGACAGAGTTTTACTCTGTTGCCTAGGCTACAGTGCAGTGGCATCATAGCTCATAGCAACCTCAAACTTCAGCTCAAGCAATCCACTCCTCAGCCTCGGAGTAGCAGGGACCACAGGCACATACCACCACACCTAGCAAATTTTTCCATTTTTTGTTGAGACAAGATCCCACAGTTGCTCAGGCTAGAACTCCTGACCTCGAGCAGTCCTCCTGCCTCATCTTCCCTAAGTGCTGGAATTACAGGTGTGAGCCACTGTGCCTAGTCAATTTCTTCAATGCTATGGCAAATGAAAATGTTTGTTCATTTTCTGTTTCCCTGAGAGTAGAAAAGCAATTGATTTTTGTTTATTGACCTAGAAATTTGATAAACTACCTTATTAATTCTTAATCTGTTGATTTTTTGGTATTTTTTTAAGTGCAAGCACATCATCTGAGAACAATGACAGTTTGGTTTCTTCCTTTTCAAGACACAGTTTCACTTTGTCACCCTGAGTAGAGTGCATGGCATCATAGCTCATAGGCTTGAGCCTCAGACTCCTAGGCTCAAGCAATTCTCTTGCCTCAGCCTTCCAAGTAGCTAGGACTACAGGCACCCACCACAATGCCTGGTTATTTTGTTGTTGTTGTTGTTGTTGCAATTGTTATTGTTGTTTTAGCTGACCCAGGCCAGGTTCGAACTCGCCAGCCTCAGTGCATGTGGCCCATGCTCTACCCACTGAGCTACAGGAGCCGCCACAATATTTACTCTTTATATTCCTAACTTGCTGTACATTTTAATCTGAATAGATGTCAAGTTATTTCTCTGCATTTATTAAGAATATTATGGCCGGGCGTGGTGGCTCACGCCTGTAGTCCCAGCGTGTGGGAGGCTGAGGTTGGTGGATTGTCTGAGCTTAGAGGTTCAAGACCAGTATGAGCAGCAGTGAGCCAGAGTAAGACCCCGTCTCTACTAACAACATCAAAAACTTGTTTCTAAGCCAGCACCGCCAGAGGAAGAAGAAAATCAACAAAAAAGGAGTACTTTGAACAAAGAAGAATGAACAAGCAAACTGAAATTAAAAATAAAAAAGAAATTAAAAAAAAAAGAATATTATTTATTTATTTATTTATTTATTGCAGTTTTTTGCTGGGGCTCGGTTTGAACCCACCACCTCCGGCATATGGGGCCGGCGCCCTACTCCTTTGAGCCACAGGCGCTGCCCTAAGAATATTATTTTTTAAATTCCTTTGATCTATTTATAGGATTAATACATTAATAAACTTTCTAGCATTAAATTGAATGGTCTATTTCTTTAAGTTTTATAAAATTTGAGGCCAGGTGTGGTGGCTCACGCCTTTAATCCCAGCACTCTGGGAGACTGAGTGGGGTGGATTGTTTAAGTTCAAGAGTTGGAGACCAGCCTGAGCAGGAGTGAGACCTCCTCTCTACTAAAAGTAAAAAAACTAGCCAGGTGTTGTGTTGGCCATCTATACACCCCGCTTCTTGGGAGGCTAAGGCAAGAGAATCGGTTGAGCCCAAGAGTTTGAGGTTGCTGTGAGCTATGATGTCATGGCACAGAGTGGAATTCTCAAAAAAGAAAATTATAGGCTGGGCGTGGTGGCTCACGCCTGTAGTCTCAGCGCTGAGGGAGGTCGAGGCGGGTGGATTGCCTGAGCTCAGAGGTTCGAGACCAGTATGAGCAGCAGTGAGCCAGAGTAAGAGCCCGTCTCTACTAACATCAAAAACAGCCAGACGTTGTGGTGGGTGTCTGTAATCCCAGCTACTGCATCTCCAGTGGAAGAAGAAAATGAACAAAAAAAAAAAAAAAGAAAGAAAATTATAAATATTATGGGCATACTGTTTTCTTTTGCCATTTTTGTTTTTTGCAGTTTTGGGCCAGGGTTGGGTTTGAACCCACCACCTCCAGCATATGGGACCAGCACCCTACTCCTTTGAGCCACAGGCGCCACCCTTTTGCCATATTTTAAATCTCTCTGGTATCTAAGTATATCTTCTTATTCATTTCTAAAATAGTTTTTCATATCTTATCCTTTTATTCTTTTTTTTTATAGAAATATTTTATTATTTATTAAAGTGTTTTCTTTTTTTTGGCCGGGGCTGGGTTTGAACCTGCCACCTTCGGCATATGGAACTGGCGCTCTACCCCTTTGAGCCACAGGCGCCGCCCTTATCCTTTTATTCTTGTTCAATTTCACCAAAGGTTTTCCTATTTTATTTATATGCATCTTCATATATTTGTTTTTGGCTTTTTAACTTTTTATTTAATTTATATCATCTCATTATTCCTACTGTCTCAAGATCAGCTCTGTTGTTCTTTTTCTATTTTCTTAACTTTAATACTCAGCATATCAAATTTCACCTTTTCACCTTTTCCAAGATAAAGATTTAAGGCCACAAATTTCTCCTCAAAATCACTTAGAGAAATTGGTGACTAGAGGGCCAGAAATTGTGGTCTAAACCCTTCTTGAATTATAAATAGGGCATCTTTAGTAATCCACTCTATTAATACACATATGACTGTCTTGCCTTACATATCAGTGGCCTGGCCGGTTGTGTGTGTGTGTGTGACTGAGTCTGGCCTGCCTGCTATTGTCAGCCCAGTCCAAAATGTCTATCTTCCTCCTGTCATCACACTCACTAAGCATACCTTTTTTTTTTTTAATTTCTTTGTTTTAGGTGCAGTTCTGTGTTCCAAGTCCCCTTTGACTTAGAAGGTAAAACTTAACCCTAAATTGATTCAGCCCAGAGTAGATTGTAGTCAGAAGTATAGGGGGCAAATGACATCACAAACAACCCTGACCTAGTTAACTATTTTGCTTTTCACCTGTCCTGTCTCAGGCACGAATCATTCCTTTTCACTGTTCAGGTCTCAACTGGTTGGATTTCTGGGCCATGCACTGGGCTGAGTGCCTGCCTGGCCCACTTCCACCCAGACAACAGACTGATAGGGCTGTGATAGTACTGCTGGATGGTAAGGAAATCGCACAGGAGGAGCTGGGGTTAGACCTCAGAAAGGTTTCACCTCGCTGGTTTCACCTGGGCAGGATGAAATGAAAGCTCAGTATCCTGGGAGGTTTGGGATCCCTGAGGATGTGAAAAGTGGAGATGTCTCTCAGGAATGTTTCAGAGACCAGGGAGGAAGGTGGACCAGCTTGCATTATGATGCCATATGCTGCTTGTATTTTTCTGTCCTCTTCTCTGCTTGGTAACTCAGGATGGGGGGTGGGGGGGAATTGCTTTATATTTACCTGGTGCTTGGCAGTTGGCAGAATATTTTTTCAATCATTTAACCTTTCAGCTTCAGTTTTCTGGGAGTAAAACGAGCATAGCAAGTCAGCATTTTAGAGGGTTACTGGGAAATGGGATGAGACCATTGTAGTTAAGACAGCCAGCACAGAGTGGTTGGTGAAAGCAATCCATGTTAAGGCTGGGTTTGGTGGCCAACACCTAGAATCCTAGCACTCTGAGAGAGATAGGATCTCCCAGATCGCTAGGGAGATCGCCTGAGGTCAGGAGTTGAGACCAGCCTGAGTAAGATCAAGACCTTGTCCCTACTAAAAATGGAAAAAAAAAAAAGGCTGGGTGCCTATGGCTAAAGGCGCCAGCCACATACACCAGAGCTGGCGGGTTCGAATCCAGCCCGGGCCGCCAAACAACGACGGCTGCAACCAAAAGATAGCTGGGTATTGTAGCAGGCACCTGTAGTCCCAGCTACTTGGGAGGCAGAGGCAGGAGAATCGCTTGAGCCCAAGAGTTGGAGGTTGCTGTGAGCTGTGATGCCACAGTACTCTACCCAGGGCATGTTGGCCAGCGCCTGTAGTACCAGCTACACGAGAGGGTGAGGCAAGAGAATCGCTTAAGCCCAAGAATTTGAGGTTGCTGTGAGCTGTGACCCCAAGGCACTCTACCAAGGGCGACATAGTGAGACTCTGTCTCAAAAAAAAACAACAAAAAAAAGTTGTTATTCATTATCTCAGCGGAGATTCACGACCGGCGCGGGAAGCAGGACAAGAGTTACTGTCCCTGATTTACAGATGAGACAGAGTACCTGGTTCGAGGTCACTCAGATACAGCAGGCAGCGGAGTCGATCTGACGAGCAGTCAATCCCCCCCCACCTGCCAGAGCTGAAAGCGGCAGAGTAGTGGGCCAGTGCTCCCGCCAGGGGGCGCGCGATCCAGGTGACGTCACTCTCCCCTCCTCCCACCACGGGGTGGGGCAGGAGCCCGGCTCCTTCCTCTACCCTGTTTGGGCCGACCCGCGGTTCTTGGCTGGTGGGGAGGAACTCAGTGGTGGTGCATACTGGAACTGTCTGGGATGGGTGAAACGAGGCCTGATTCTGGAAGTTTCCAGGGTCTGAGGTATAGGGAAGGGGCAGCGAATTGCCTAGATTTGGGGGCGGGGGGGACGACACCATGTTGAGGCTTATCCTAGTAATCCCACGTGGCTTCCTGGATCCTAAATTTCAAGTCCATGCATATATTGTCATCTTGTATTTTAATAGGTGAGGAGCTGGAGCCACAAAGGGTCAATGACTTGTCCAGGGTCACCTGGCTGACACGTTCTCAAGATGTAACACCCAGCTTCGAATCCAAACTGGCTGTCTCTTCTCCACCGATACGTCAGAGAGAGGGCAGAAATCATCGTGGGGGTCCTGTAGACTCACACTTAGCATTCACCCTGCGGTCTAGAACTAGGATGCCAACCTGCTTTACAGGGAGCAGTAAACCTGTCAGGTTGAGGCCAGAGGGAGCACATTCTCTCCCTGGGAGCATCTACACAGGAAGCCAGATCATACTGAGAGGGACTAGAGGAATCCAGCTAGGAACGAGGGCCATTGATAAGTTGGGGGGGGGGGGGCTCTGCCAATCTGCATACTTAGAGCCAACTTGTCCCAGGAACCAGATGAGCCTCAGGCACTGGGTGGACACTGCCAACTAGGTCTCAAGATAGATCTGCTGGCTGACATTCCTACAGAAAGCCACTCTTCTTGCGTGTGTGTGTGTGTGTGTGTGTGTGTGTGTGTGTGTGTGTGTGTGTAGACTTGGGTTTGATTTTCAGGCAGGGCCTGCTTGCCAGAGGACAGAACTATCTCTTTAAAGTGACTCTGCATTTCTCTGCTTACATCCATTTTGAATTACTATCATAGTTTAAACTCAGAACAATTTGGTTTTTGTTTTTTCAGGGATTGAGGTTCTCCTGTCACCACCCCCACCCTATCCTTATTGGCTTTACAGTACCTTCACCTCAAAGAATAGATACACAGATATATTCCAATTCTTGGATTACAGCTGCTTCATTTCTATTTTCCTGATTTTACTGGGGCTTTTAGCTTTTTTCAAGAGTGTTTATAGCCCCACATTTCACCATAAAAGATTAAACAATACAGATATTTCTACATTGCAGTCGCAGCCACCCCAGGGACAACAGGTGAATACAAACTGTTTTGAGCAGAAATATCATATAGAAAAAAGGCGATGACCAGCAGCAAATCAAGGCAGTCAGGGATACCTGGCGGATTGTTGTGTTCAGTCTTCCCTACCTTACAGGAGGCAGTGCTAGGAGCAAAGTGGGGGTGTTCTGTACAGGAGGCCCCTGCCCCCCCAAAAGGTGGTATTGCCCAGAGTGCCTGCTTGTGGTTGGGAACCATGACTGTAGTTGAGCAGGCCCAGGAGGGGGTTTTCCTATGCACCTCTCAAGTTTATAGTTGAAAACAGAAGTCAGAAAAATGGAAATGAATTGAGGAGACCACAATTTTTTGGCATCTGCATTTGAAGGTAAGAATATTCTTTTTTTGTGTGTGTGTGTGGTTTTTGGCCGGGGCTGGGTTTGAACCCAGCACCTCCGGCATATGGGACCAGCGCCCTACTCCTTGAGCTACAGGCGCTGCCCTGAAGGTAAGAATATTCTTTAACATCATTCTAAGTACAGGAAGGGAGAAAGTGACCATATCCTAAATATTTTTCTTCTTCCTTCAAATCAGTGCTGGGGTTGAGAGGAATCTACTTAACATGTTATCTCTCTCTCATCTCACAGGCAATGAGTGTTACCATGCCACTGGTGTAAGGAATGTGCAGACTGTGAGGAGGGACAAGTTCCACCTTGGGACAAAGAAATGCAATGAAGCGGGCAGCGCCTGTGGCTCAACGGAGCAGGGTGCCAGCCCCATATGCCGGAGGTGGCGGGTTCAAACCCAGCCCTGGCCAAAAACTGCAAAAAAAAAAAAAAAACAGAAATGCAATGAAGCAAACATTTTCTGAATTATCTCTGGGAGCCAGGTATAATATAATACAGCTTGAAAAGCTAACACATGCATAAAAATTAGACCCTACCCTCAAAAAACATAAGAGCCTGATAGCTGAAGTAAGGTAAAAATATGGAATGGATACCTGTAATCCCAGCACTTTGGCAGGCCAAGGCAGGAGGATCGCTTGAGGCCAAGAGTTTTAGAGTAGCCTGGGGAATAAAGTGAGACCCCCATCTCTACAATAAGTTGGTCGGGCATGGTCAGGTGCACATGTAATCTTCTCCTTCTACCCAGGAGGCAGAAAAGGATTGCTTGGGCCCAGGAATTGAAGCTGTAATGAGCTATAAACCACTGCACTCCAGACTGGGTGACAGAGCAAGACCCTGTTGCTGGTGTAGGCTCAGGAAATGCTTGGAGAGACAAAAGCATGCCCCAGGGTGAGGGACCAAAATACCCCTAAATTTGATTTCAAATTATTCTTGTGGCCAAATATGGGATAGATTGGAAGACCTGGGAGGAAGTCCCAAAAGTCTGGGCAGAAGGTGGTAAAAAGACTTCAGGAAGAAATACAGAATCTGATGAGGCAGCTGGTGCTGAGGAAGGACATCAGTAGGGCGTTCAGGGGGTTTGGGTACAATGTGGAAATTTGGGAGGACTGAGGGCCACAAGAGGAGAAAGAGCTTTCAGTTTTGTATTTTCAGCTTGAGTCACGGCCAAAGGGCACTGATAATCAGAGAAAGAACCCTCAGGGAATCTGATAGGAAAGGAATACTTTGTTTTCCACCACCTCATGTATATACTCTGGTTAGACAAATTAGTACATGGACTTATTTCCAGTACAACTGTATACTTAGCTCCCCCATTAGGGCTTCACAGCTCATCAAAGAGCCTTAAAAATGTGCTAACAGCCCTTAATGAGGTCTGAAGCCTTCAATTAAATTAAACTCTTGTGAAAAAGGAAACACAGGACAATGGTGCCAATTCTGTAGCAATCTGGTCAGGGATCAATGAGCAGTTGGGGCTGAGCCTTCTGCCTTCCTGAGGAGTCTGCCACTCAGGGGTGTGGTGGTGGAGCGCGGGGTGGAAGAGAGTGGCACACCATGGCCAGAATTCTGCACTCACCTCCAGTCAGGAAGGCTTTCTTGAGAAGTGTTAGGGCCCTCTCCACTGAGAAACTCCCATAGTCTCCTATCAATCCACCCTTCTCTAGACCAGAATTGGGGGTTGAAAAGGGGAAGGCTTGACTTCAGTGTGAGGACACATAGGCCCCTTGTTCCCCAGGAAGTCTGGCAGGCTGAGCTTTGGTGTCAGGGCAGGATGCCAGGTAGGGGAGAACCCTCAGGCCTCAGTCTCTTCCTGCCTGGGGGTGTGGGAGTACAGCCAGGAGCTTGCTAGTTCTGCAAGGCTCACTCCAGGGGCTGAGGACAGAGTGGGGTGGGGGGCAGTGAAGACAAAGAAAAAACAGGGAGCTGTCTTCATCCCCAGTCCTATAAAGGGATGAATCAGCAAAGAAAAACAGCCTTTCTCAGTCTGGGCCAATAGTCCTTATGTCCTGATTCCAGGGCTATCCCTCCCCGGTGGCCCCAGCAGGGGGCACTGCTGCCCCTCTGAGGCCAAGAGCAGCCCTCCCACCAACTCCCCTCAACCCAGGCCCAGGCTTGGCCAAGGCCCAGCTGGGTCACATTCATGCCCCCCAAATCATGCTGCCAGCCGTCTACCCTCTCCAGGGCATGAAACTGTAACTAGAGGACACAGGGAACCATGCAGGGGGAAAAAAATGGTTTAATTAGAGAGCCTCTGAAGGCACCTGGTTTCTGTCAAATATAAAAAAAAGGCAATAAAATGGCAACTGTACAAAGTGCATGATGGGTAGGAACTGGGCAGGCAGAGCTGGGAAGGGGACATGGAGAGAATGGGTGATGAGGCACATGGGGAGAAAAAAGGAGGGAGGGAAATATCAGATCAGACCATAAAACGGTCAGTCCTGACCCCTGGCTATCCCTGGTATAGGCAAACAGACACACAGACACACACACGCATACTCTCTGAGCCCAAGAACCCCTGATGCCCCATTCAAGCAGGGATCAGAGCCAAGGGTGGAGAAACTCAAGCAGATGCACAGTGTGCCCCCTTGACTCTGACCCTCAAGCCCACAATGTTCCCACTGTCCATCCACAGAAGCTCCCTCCGCAGGGCCTGGACATCCAGGCCCAGCACCAGCCGTGAGAAAGAAGAGAAAAACCTCCAGACCACCCCTGCCATGCCCAGCAGAAGGAAGGGGGGAGAAGGCAAGCAGGCAGTGCAGTCCTTCTGTCTGTCCATGGTCACACAATTGCCCGGAACAGGAAGGAGAAGACAGCCCCCAGTGCCAGGCCCAGACACAGAAAGAAGGCCATGATGGCTCCTGCTGTCTCTGCCTCAGCTGGCTTCACTTTCCTGAAGGAAGAAGGGGAAAGCTACCTTAGGATGGCCCCTGCTCCAGCCCAGAGCATCTAGGGTGGAAGGAGCGCCGAGGGAGGGAGACTCGCCCGAGTACCTGCCGACCAACCCATCTTACCATCTTACCATCGTATCCTAAGCTGGCTTTTCCTTCTTAGCAGAGCATGTACTGGGGGCTATCTTCCACCTCCCGAGAGCCCCTCACCACATCTCCACCTAGGTAACTTGGGCACTCCCCCCAGCTACCTACCACCACCTGCAGCCTAGATGGCCCTCCCCAGTCGTCTCTCGTCTCAGCTCTAGGATCAGGGACTTTCCTTTCACCCTTTCCCCTTCTACTGAGTCCTCAATGGTAGCTCTAGACCTTGCCCGATGCCACCAAATTCCCAACCTAGCCCTACTCACTTGGGCCCAAAGCACATGCAGAGACTGGCAAGGTAGCCATTGGAGAAGGCAAAGGCGGCCATGAAGATGATGAACCAGGCGTCATGCTCAAAGACCACAGCCAGGTGCTGGCGGGGCTGGACGTTGCATAGCATCAGCAGGGGCACGAACAGCAGCCGGGCCAGCACCAGACCTGGCAACCAGCGGCTGTCCTTTCCAGGCTGTGGATATCAGGCAGTGTCTTAACCCTACTGGTCCCCAGGGCATAGCCAGGCCCTCCAGGACCTGAAAGAAACCTCAAAGCCTGGTTACCCTTAGGGGAGTACTAATTGAGTGTGGGGGATGGTACAGTGAAGCCTTCTGGAATGCTGGTAGTATTCTACACAATTGACCTTGGGTATGTGTGTGCATATACATATACATATATATATATTTACACACTTAAGATATACACTTAACTATGCATAAGTTATGTCTCAACTTGGAAAAAATGGTTCCCTTACCAACCTACTTTCTTAGATTCCCCCTTTCTGGGTCTTAGACTGGACTCACCCCTCCCCCAGGCCTGGTGACCTCTTCCTCCACTTACCCACATGACTATAGCTGTGAGGCTCCGGCCCAGCCAGTCAAAGATATTGAAAGTCAAGAAACAGGACACAGGAATGAAGTAGGCTCCTGGAAGAGGAGATTAGCGGATGGTTATCAAGCCCCAAGAGACAGATATAGCAACCCTGACCCTCACTGGGCCTCAGCTTCCCCAACAGTAAAATGGAGAAGATGCTTCCAAGCCCAGAGAAGGGCAAATGGACCCAGGAAAGTCTGGCTGGGAAGAAGGTAACTCAAGCTCCCTCTCACCCCCATTCCCAGCCCAGCTCAAGATACTGTCTGTCTCCATCATAGGATCCCATGGCATCCTCACCCCAGTTGCTGGTGCCCGCGATGCTGGACTTGACATCAACGGTCACAGCGGGAAACATCCCAATGGTGATAGTGAAGATGAAGCAAACAGAAAAGGCCAGGACTGAGATCTGGAGAGAAGGGGAAGGGGATTCACCCGGGTCCCTGTGTCTTCGGGTCAGAAAGGGAGGAGATAAGTGGCAGGCAAGAGGGAGCAAAAGCAGGGGAGAGGGAGCAAAAGCACAGAAAGAGAGTGAGGGGTAGAAGGTAGGACATCCCGCCTGCATACGTTTTTGAGGATGGCTCGGATAGGGTGGCTTTTGTTGGTGGGCTCAGAGTTGGAGGCTGAAACTCTGGACTCTTCTTTGCCTGCTCTTGGCTCCTCTCCTGGAGATGGGGGAGTGACAGGTTGTGGAAGGATCTTTAAGTTATGTGGGAAGGGCAAAAGGAGACGACACAAACATTCCCCAAAAGGCTAGGATTAGTTGGAGGTGGACGCCACACCTTAACCCTAGCCCAGACCTCCCCTTCAAGTCCTCACAGTTAGAGATGTGGGGCCTCACCTCTCCCAAGAGTCTCAGGTCATGTTACTTCCTCCCAAAGAGTCTTGCTTCCCCCTGCCTTAATCCAAATGCCTCAAGTATTCAAGGTCATCCAGAATCTCTCCCCCAGTTTTACCTTTCCCAGCACTTATTTCCTGTTGTTTCCTTCACCCCCACCCTTGGTCCTCCTGTCCTCTGGCTCAAGGCTGCCAACTAACACAGTATACTCGTTCTTGTCCTCTTCGCTCATGCTGTCCCCAGCTTGGCATGCTGTCCCCCACCCCAGCTTCCTCAGCCTCTTCAGACCTTGGGTAATGAGGTCCAACTTCATCTCCCGCTCCCCAGGCCCTTCGAGCTTGAGCTGCTGGTAGTAGCGGTAGAATTCCTATCAAGAAAGGGAAAGAGAGGAGGTGAATTCAGAGGCAGAATTTCCAGAATTCCTATCTCCTTCAGGTTTTGGCTTCCAAACACCCTTGGTCTGGAACCCCAGACCTCCAGGACCCCAAACCCCAGCTCCCTCCATTTGCTCACCAGGCGGGGAAGACCCAGGTAACAGATGATGGTCAAAATGATAACGACACAGGCTGTGATAAAGTAGCCGAAGGCACTTTCTGACAGTTCCGAGCCACCTGTGGTGGTGTCAGTGATCAGAAACAGGCCCCATCCCCTCCCCTGCCACCACTAGCATACCAGGCAGGTGGACAGCAGGACTTACTGGTAATGGCGCAGATCATAGCCACCGAGGAGAAGAGGCCTGCCAGGCCCTGGCCACTCATGATGGGGGCTGTGTAGCTAGCGGGCAGAAGGCCAGCCAGACCGAATAGGCTGCCCTGCAGGATGGCACCAAATGCTGAGGGAACAGAATGGGCATCATTGGGCACAGGAGGAGAGATTTCAGGGAGCTGGGGCTGACAGGCGGGGGACCCTGTAATTGCTGCTTTACTCCCAGTGAGTCTTGATGCTGACCTGCCCTACTTTCTGCCACCCCTCAACCCCCAATTCAGGCCTGTTCAGGCCTCTGAATCCCAAATACCCACCACACTATCCTGCTGGGGGCGCCCTCCCAGGCTGAACATAGGTCTAAAAAAAGGGCAGAGGTATGTGGGAGGTTTCAGCCCACAGGTCTCCTCCCAGCTTACAGTTAATGAGCATGATCTTGATCATGGTGATAACAAAGAAGGGCAGAGCATCCAGCTGCACCTTCACCAGGATGGCAGTAATCAGGAACACCAGCAGGATGGCCACCAGGCTGCCCAGGATCCGTACAGACTGGGGGATCCTGCGGGAGAGGCCAAGGGGTGGCAGAGAGGGGTGGGCAAACTGGGGCCTAACCTAGAGGTACAGGGGACAGCAAGGGTCCAGCTGGGTGGGTGTGGATGCTTACCTCTGATGCAGGAAGGAGTTGAGACAGGTGAAGAGCAGCAGGGGCAGCATGGCACATAAGGTCATGACATTGTTAAAGATGGCACTGAGAGAGTTCCGCGCTGGCAAGTGTGCTGCGGGGGCAGCTGAGGCCTGGATATCCTTGCTCGGTCTGGCAGTGACCAAGGACATATTCTCGGACTTGTCTAGGCGATTTGTGAAATACTGTGGGGGTTACAGAGAGGAGAGTTGAAATCTATCCTCCTGTGCCCAAGGTACAGACCCAGGCCCTGCATGCCCAGTGGACATGTCCCCTGAAGCCTTGTCCCTCCAGCCTCACCTGAGTGGCCGTCATGAAAAAATTCCAGGGTAGTAGTGTCCCCAGACCCAGCATGAAGAAGATAAGCCAGACAGCTTTGTATCTGGGAGAGGAAAGAGAAGCCAAGTTACCCACCACCCTACCCTCTTCCCAGATCAGCCCTGGGGAAGCTCTTCCCTCTCTGCCCATTAGTTTCTCTGGCTGTCCCAGGGCATAGGGCCTCTGTGTTTATGTCCATGTGCCTGTGTCCTCTTATGGGAGGGAGTTGGTGGGGGGTGCCCTAGGATAGGGAAAAGGGAACACAGACCACAGCAGGGTCAACTGGAATTCAGGGCGGAAGGCCACGGTCACAGAATGGCATAGCTGAAAGGACCCTGGTTCTCAGCCCTGAAAAGCTCAGGGGATCCCACAGGCTGGGAGCCAGTGTGACCCACACATCCAGAGATGGTTTGGAAATCCTGCTAAAGGGCTAGGGGTGGGTGGGTAAGTGAAAAAGCAGACATCAAGTTACTTCCACCCCCACTAGGCAGTCTGGAAATGATTATGCAGTGTGGGACTATGTGGTTCCCTAAACAGGATTCTGAGGTCAAGCAGCTCTCAGGCCATTCTAAACCTAGAGAAGCAGGTGGGCGGGGTGCCTCAGGGCAGCTGGGAAGTGAGGGAGCTAATGCTGTTTTCTCCAGGCCCAGACAGAACTGGCTTTGTAGAACATACCACCTAGGGCAGGCAGGAAGTATGGGGACATCATCTGGGCCGCAGAGAGTAAACAAGAGCCGCCCAGCTTGGCCAGAGCAATGCCCCAATACTTACTACACCTCAAGGTTTGTCCCAGACAGGCCAGCTTTCCCCAGGTTGCCTTTGCCTGCAAGCTTAGCAACCCCATCCCCTCCCACCAAGCTCTCCAGCTGTGTCTGTCATACCCTCCTCATGACCAACACCGGCTTTCTTCAGAGATGGGAGGATAAAGCCCAAGGCAATAAGACAGGTCTGGCCAAAGTGCAACGGCCTGGACCACTAACAGGCCTGGGCCTGCACTTACTATGCCTCCTTAAATTCTCTCCTCTCTAAATAAACTCCTGAATGGACCGTCTTTTCTCTATTTTATAGGTGGGGAAGTGGTCCCAGAGAGATACAGCAAAGTGCTCAAGGCCTTACAGGCAGAAGTAGTCTAGTCTCACAGCCTTTGGCACAGGAGGGAGGTGGGGTGGACAGGGGAGATATGAGGAATTTGGGGCTAAGTTGGAGGGAAGGATAGGGCCGGAGACCTAGAAGGCATTTTGGACCTCAGGCATCACTTCTTTAACTTTCTTGAGTCCCAGACTCCTTGGAGAAGTTGAATCATGCTATGACCTCTTCTTCTAAGACACATATTCACAATCATAGCTGCAAGTCTGATTTGAGGGTGGAGGAATAGGGTGGAGAGGTGGAGAAGTGAAAGGAGGGTAAGATTAAGAACTAGGGTGGACCAAGGTCATCTAAGACAGAGGCCTCAGGGGAATTCTGCCAGATGTGCTCTGGAATGTGGGGTGCTGTCAAGTGTCTCCTCATAGTTGTAGCAGGGAGGAGCCAGAAGCTGCTGACTGGCTGGAGAGCAACAGTGGAAACACTGACAGGCCAGGGAGGGACTGCTGCCCACCCACCCTGGCCTCCTCACAAACACCCCAGCCAGGACCCAGCCAAGACATGCACAGTCCCACCCCTGATGCAGATCTGACTCATGGCAAATCCAGATTCCAAAGGACACCGCACCCAGTCCCTGGAAACCCATTCCCTGGATCCAGAGTCCCCCCGCCTTACCTGTCCTGAGGCTGGTGATTGGTAGTCATGGTGATGGTGTTCTTGGTTTTGCCTGGCTGACTGATCTCTCCCTCTGGCACCTGCTGGGGGCAGAAGCAGTGTGAGGCTGTGTCTTAGCCCTGCTTCTCCACAGGCCTCCTGTGGGGGGGAAGGGGACAGGGCAGGCAAGCTGAAGGGTCTAGCAGGACCCTCTCTGGGTCTTACCCCTTAGGTCCCCTCACCTTGATCCCCCAACCCACTGACTGGCCCGGTAGGCCAGTCAAGTGGGGCCCCCTTGCCTGCTGGGGCTCTACCTGGCTGCCAGCCTGGCCGCTGCCACTGCTATTTTTATCCAGCAGATGAAGCAGTTTATAAGCTGGGAAACAGGCAGCGGGTGGAGAACCGGAGGGAAGGAGGAGGAAGTTCGATTGAGAGGGAGGGAAAGACAGTCAAAGGCAGGGAAGAGGATGAGAGGGGTCAGGGACAGTGATGACAATGGAAGGAAGGAAATGAAGTGGAGGAGACAGCAGAGAGTAAGAGGGAGAAGGGCAGTAAACAAACATCTGCAGCAATAGTTGACAAGGATGATAACTGAGGCCAAGCTGGAGAGCCTCTCCACCCTCTCTGGGGAACCCCTAGATTCATGGCTTAGGTGGGCTTGGGGAGAGCTCTTCTTTCCTAGGGGCACCCAAATCTAGCCTCTCTGCTGGTGGCATCTCAACCTTTCTTTCCAGCCACTGCCCTGGGCTTCCTATTTGCTAGCCAGGTTTCCAGGAAAATATTTCATCATGGGAGTAGGGAAATAGCCCCTCCAATAGCCTAGCATGGTCCCTCCCCCAAGTCCTGGCCCCAGGGTCACCCCGTCCCCTTAGTTCCTCTCTGTCTCAATCTCTGGGGCTTGTTCTCTTCCCCTTTCTAAGAGTGACCTTGAAAGGAAAATTGGGGGGGGGGGTCACAAGCTCTTACTAACTGCATGGTCCCAAAACGCCTAGCCTCCACCCTCAGCATCCCTCTCTGCTCCCCATTTGTGTAGGGGGAGTCCCCTGACCCCAGCAGATTAAACAGTTTTTCTGATGGATGGCATAAGAAGCTAGGCAGACATGCACTGGCACATCCCCCACACGAGAGCCTAGTTCAGGGACCAGGTCTTGCTGTTTGGGGTGTGAGAACAGGCTTCCCTGCCCTCCCTATGTAGGGACTCACCGGTTGCCCAGACTTGCCCACAGAAGGGTTAGAGCAGAGGGAGCCTGGGAAGTCTCCAAGAGGTGGTCCTAGTCCAGGCTCAGGCAATGGGACTTGTCTGCAGGGTTCGGGGTGAGGGTCCATAATGAAAATGGTGATAGAAGGCCTATAAGGAGAGTCCCTCAAGCGTCATGGGGCCCCATTCTAAGAACCTCACAAATGAAGCAGCAGCAAGCAGCACAGCCAAGAGATAAGAGAACAAGGAGGCTCAGCAGGGGGCTGAGGCACCCAGCCTCACAGGTGCAGCCAAGGCGCTCCTGCCCTGAGACAAACAGATGCAGCTGGGCACCCTGACAACCTCAATGGGCTTTTCCACCCCTCCCTGGGTAAGTCCCTGGCTCTCCAAAGGTCTTCTTCAGTCCCCCAGCCCACATCTGGGTTGTAGGGCAGAGAGGGGAAGAGCAGACCCACACCCTTCCAGATGGAGGCACAGGGTTCTTCCAATCATCCTCTCAATAAATATTTACTGAGGACCTCTCCAAGATAGCTAGGCACTGTTCTAGGCAACAGGAAGGAGTGATTGAACAATAGTATTTACATTTTCTAGAGGGAAGAGGCAAGAAGGCCCCCTGGGATGGGGGGTGGAGGGAGGTGGGAAGACCCAGGACTTAGTTTTTCTATTAGGTAGGAGGGAGGGTGCCCCCCTCAAGCTTCTCACCTCAGCACACCCTGTGCCCGCCCCCAGGCAAGGTTCCTGGCAGTTAACAGCAGGTGCAGCTTCAAGCCAGATGGGAGACTGGGGTAGAGGTATAGCTCCCCATCCCCTTGGTAAGACTGCCATAGTTTTAGAGAAGAATTTATTTCTTTGCTCCTCCCATGTACACCCCTGTTCTGTTCTCAGGAGTTACTACCCCAGTCCTGGGCACAATTCAACTCCATAGGCAGCCCTTTCCTCTTGCCTGCATCCTAACAGTCAGCTGGACAGCCTAGATGTTCTGTTTTTGTCTGCCTTTGCCCAGCAGCATCCTGGGATCTGCTACCAGCTCAGAGCATCTAGTATTCCTCCAGACATGCCTTGGCTTGCTAAGATGCAAGCCTGAAAGCAGCCACCAAATCGAGGGCCACCCTATTCCAAAGTTCCCAACACTTCTCATGCACCCCAAATTCTAGACACCCTTGTAGTAAGCAGCAAATTCTCCACTCTCCAGGATTTCATGTAAGAGTGTTCAATACTAGAGATCCCCCTCTTTTTCTCACAACCACCCATAACTAGTACAAGATTGTTTTCACATTGTTGGGTGCAGTGGCCATGGCATTCTACCGGGGGTGACAAAGTGAGACTCTGTCTCAAAAAAAATCCTAAGGGCCAGGCGCAGTGGCTCACTCCTGTAATCTTAGCCCTCTGGGACGCTGAGGCGGGTGGGTTGCCTGAGCTTATGAGTTCAAGACCAGCCTGAACCAGAGTAAGACCTTGTCTCTAAAAATAGCCGGGCATTGTGGTGGGTGCCTGTGGTCCCAGCTACTTGGGAGGGTGAGGCATGAGAATCGCTTGAGCCCAAGAGTTTGAGGTTGCTGTGAGCTGTGACGCCACAGCACTCTACCAAGGGTGACAAAGTGAGACTCAAAAAAGAAAAAAGATTGTTTTCACTGGACAATGCTAGCTGAGGTTCAGAGAGGTTAAGTCACTTGCCTAAGGTCACAATGGCTGGTGAGTGAAGAGCCAGGATTCAAATTCAGTGTACAGCTTATTCTAGGCGCCTTCTGGGTTGGGGAGGGAGGTATAAAGGCTGCTTCCAGCTAACTCTAGAGACTAGAAGATGGGAGAAAGGGGGCTCTCCTCCAGCTAAAAGTAAAAAATGAAGTGGGGGGCCAAGATCATTTCTAGTCTTTGTTAGCTGTAAGATAAACTTGTACTTCATTATTAGTGTGGAATTCCATAGGCGTTAGTTTCAGGTGCCAGACATAGGTACAATTTGCATGTCCTTGCTTATGGGAGATTAGCAAGGAATTTCCTTAATGGATGTTCTGTAGGACCAGTTCTTCACAAGTGTCTGAGGCTTTTACTCTCTCTTTTGCAGTTAAAAGAGACTTTGATTTTCTTTTTATATCTGGCGTAAGTGCCATGTGTAAGACACTCCACCCTCTCCCCATCACAAACACACACACACACATACACACACACACACACACGAAGGCGCGTGCCAGCACGAAGCGCTTACACAAGCCTAAGGACAAGCTAGGAGAGTCTGGAAGTTAGTGAGAGAAGTAGATAAAGGCCACGGGGTTGGAGAGAGAGCCCCGAGAATAAGAAGAGACAGAGGTGCAACCAGCCTTCACCCGCTACTGCTATCTCCTGGTAAGAAAACCTGGGTATGGGTGGCGCCTGTGGCTCAAGGAGTAGGGTGCCGGTCCCATATGCCGGAGGTGGCGGGTTCAAACCTAGCCCCGGCCAAAAAAAAAAAAAGAAAGAAAACCTGGGTATATGAGTCTTTTGTCTATCACTCATTTACTCTCATAGTAAATGAGTAAATTAGGATGCGCCCAGAGACACGAGTCGGGCCAGTAAAAGCCGGGGGTTAAAGGGACAGCTCCTCTACCTCCATCCCCATCCCCCTCACCCAGAGCAGTGAACGGCGCGGCCCCTCCCCAGTATCAACAAGAAGGATCGGGATTAACTGTCCACTCGCCTGCCCCCTGCGGAGATCAGCTTGACAACAGCCGGCCTTAAACCAGGGAGGCAGGTTGCCCATGCCGCGCTCCAGTGCTAGTCCCCGCAGGGTCCCCGGGAGCGCAGGCCCGCGCACCACGTGCTCTGCTGCTCCGCACGTTCGGCGCGCGGGAAGCAAGGGCCCCACCCGGCGTACCTTCTCAGAACCGCAAAGCTGTCAGGCCCGGCCTCTCTGCCCTGGTGGCAGGCAGGAAGTGGCTCTTTCTGCCACGGCGATCCCAGCCCCCCAAACGGATCACCTGCTGGGGAAGAACTCCTTCTGCGCTGAGATCTGCGAGCTCTGCTGGCAGCTTCCCGCGCCCTCCTGTGCACATTCAAACCCGCCCCCGGCTGGGCCCGCCCGGGCCCTGCGCCTGCCACCATTTCCCCCGCCCCCGGCCCGCCCCCAACCCCGCCCCCCGGCCTGCCCCTGCCACCCCCACAGTGGCTTCACAAGCTCTGGGGCTCCCATTCCAAGCCCCTGTGCTCCCAAGGCCGCCAAGTTGCGTTACTATGTATGTGGGTAGAAGTTCTTTGGGCCCTGCCACACCAGAGCCTGCCCATCATGTGCGGCACATGGAACTAAAGGGTACATAGCTCCACACTGGGTACCCCTAGTCTCCAACGCGCCAGGTTACGCATATTCCTACAGAATCCATCTCCGGACTCTCCCATCTGCATATCCTTTGCTCAGACAGGCCCGGACTCCTCAGTTCCACGCTCCATCTCAGATGTTCCGTTATCCTTCCCCAAACTCCGCCCACTTTTTCATCACACTGTACTTTTATTTTATTTCCAGCCCCCTTCCTTCAATGCCCCTTTTCTTTTACTTCCAAACTGCCTTTGTCCCCTCCCCCCATCTGACTTAACTGTACTGTGTCCTGCCTGGTGGGCTCTCCCACCTCTGATCCGTACAGATCTGGCCACAGACACACAAACACAACACTACTCACAACTCTAACTTGGAGGGGTGTGGCTGTGTGTGTGTGTAGTCTTCTAATCAGTCACCCTTTCTAAATCCAGCACCTTGGAAAACTGAGGCACTGTTGGGAATAGGCAGTGCAACAATAGAAACAGCCTTAAATCCTGAGTGACTCCTATTGTCCCAGCCAGGAGATTCTCCTCCCCAGTATCCCACCTTCCTTTCCCCCTCTCTGAGGGGGAAGACTTGCTGAGCTCTACACCTTCCTAGTTGGGGAGGAAGGGGGTGGGCATGCTGAGGAGGTGGTCTATCATGTACCTCCAAGGGAGTGAAGGACTCTGTCATTTTTGGAGGGCAGTAAATGGGGTAGAGTAGGGTCATTCACTGCCCCTACAGCAGCACCCAGTGTTGAAGGATGACCCCAAATCTGGAGAGGTCCTGAAGAGAGAAAATCTATCCAGGCTGCCCATGTCACCTCCAACTACCCAGAGACCCATCCCCTTGAGAAGTTACAGACACAGATTAACAATTAGCAGGACTAACACCATATGGTTAAGTAGAATCACACCTTCTCCCCAGAGAGACTAGGCTCTAAGGAGAGGTGTAGCTTTTTGCTTAGTGCAGGTGGGCTCTCCCCAAGCTACTTCAGAGAGGCAAAGAAAGTGTCCCTAGCCTTCTGACTCCACACTCCACAGAGATGACACACATCTTACCCCAGCCCTAACCAAATAGAGGGCAGGAAGACAATATTTTTCTAGGCACTGCACCATGGCTTGAGAGTGGTTTCATGTCTGTCTACAACCCTCTGATTCCTGCCCTCAATGTTTGTCCAGTCTCTCTCTCTTCCTCTTCTAGCCCTCCTCTCCCCTCTTCCTTGGCCCCGGATTCTCTTCCCACCTTCCTTTCCCCCTCTCTGAGCCTGTGGGGATGGCAGGCCTAGTGGTCAGACAAATCTTCCAGGCATGGCCAGGCTAGTCATCAGTGGCTACAGTTTTGTACAGAAGGTGCTGGAAGTGGAAGGAAACCGGAGGAAAGTGGTGGAGGGTCCCAGGCCAGAATGGAAAAGGATGGTTTTTCTCCCCACCCCTGCTGGGATCTGGCAGGCCCATCGGTTGGTGAAAGCCAGGGCTGTTATTGTTGGAGAGAAGCCCATCTGGCCTGCACCCTGCCTGGGCCCCCAGCCAACACCCACACCCCTCCAGAGCTGCCCCCCAGGCAGAGGCGGTTGCTGGGTGCCAGAGCCCTCTGCTGGACAACCTCGGTAGCTCCAACTCAGGCATTTCCCCAGAATTTTTCTAGCCAGGCTCTGTCAGTCCTCTTCACCCTCTGCCCAGTCTTACTCCTCTTCTCACTCCCTTTCTGGGATCCCTCAGGTCCTAGTCACAGGGATGGGGTAGGAAAGGCTGGTCCAGCTGCACCTCCACTCCCCACTCTATCCCCCACCCTTTATGCGTCTGTGGCTTGTCCTGACTCCCTTTTCTTTGCAGGCCCCAAGCATGCCTCATAACCTCACCCAAAGTCCTATCCCTCCCCAGACCTGTGTCCTCTCAGCTGTCACCAACAACATATGTGTTTGCGCAAGTGTTTGCTTGGCATGAGAGTTTGTCACCAGCACAGGTCCCATGACTATGTTCTCAGTTGTTGTTTTTGTGACTATTTTTCCATGGTCCCAGGGCAGGGCTGGGACTAGGGAAGAGGAAAGTAAGACACTGCCTGAGTGAAGCACAAAATTTAAGGGGGCATCAAAAAAGCAGTAATCAAGTATATTTTAATGTAACCAAGATAAATTTTAATACAATGTGTAAAAATCAAAGTTAATGCAAAGAATCCATGATAAATAAAACATCAAAATTTTAAATAAAGACACAGGATGGGTACAAGGTCAAGGTTCAAGAAGACTTAAATCTTTGTTCACTAGGTCTGGGCTTGGTCTTCTAGCCTAATTTCCCAGACCTCTGCCCCCATCCCCTACTCTCTGCTCTGGGCAGGTCTCTGATTTTGGAGGTATCCGTATAGTGGTGGTGCTGGAGCGGGGAGAAAGTTACTTAACTGAGGCATTCAAAGTCTCTGAAAACTATCCCCTCCTCCAGAACCCGCAGATTCCGGCTCCACTGATGTAAACTCTACTCCAGTAAATCACCCTACGCTGCCAGCCCGCCCAGATGGGTAGCGTGAGAACCGCGCAGACCCCGCCCCCCACCCCCCTACCCCCGCGCCCCGGCGCACCTGCAGAGACTTTGGAAGGGGCATCCGGACTGGGGGCGGGGTAACTGTGGGCCTGGCGCGCCCTGGCCCCTCTCCCTCCTTACCAGAGGGACGGGGCGGTAGACTTAGCGGCAGCAGTAGCCATGGTCGGAGAGCGCAGCCCGCGACGGGTCTCACCGGTCCCTGCCGCCAAGCGGGAGAATGGCTGCAACCGGCGATCAAGCGCCCGCCCAGAGTTCCGCAGCCAGCTCTGTTCCGCCATGCGCGGCTCGCGGCTCGGGGGCGGGGAGCGCTTCGGAGAGCCGGCGGGAATGGAGGCCAGAGTAGGCACAGTGGGAGAGGCCCTTCAGGCCAGGCAAGGGCTGTAGTAGGGCGGGTGTTTTGGGGCAGTTCGGACCCGCTTCACTTCTCCCCTGTCCTCGGGTCGCCTTCCCGAGAGGTGAACACGTTTCCTGGCTTTGGAGGACTTCTGAAGGAAGCAGATGGGGTCTGCTGTCGGAAAGTCACGCAGGGCTGAGATGGGGGTGCAGAGCTCTGGTCTCACTTCTTAGCCGAACTCTGGCTTCTGGCGGATGTGGGGAGGACACAGAGGTCCCGAAAGGGCCCTGTATTCCTCACTATCTTCCCCTGGCCCTGGATAGAGAGCAAGATTCATCAGGGAGGGAGGATTATTGCCTGGGAACAATAAGCAAATTATCCGGAGGCTAGCATGCAAATATGTCTAACAACTCTGATTTGACTCCTGAGGTGCCTCCCACTGGGCAGGAGGAAACGACGCGGGGAATTCTTTGGGTCCCTTACCTACCCCAGACCTCTTCTAGCGTGGAATGTCCCTCAAGGATACTGCTGCCCAGAGTGGCTGCCCACTGAGTCCCTTAGCAAACAAATCTCCTTCTTCCCACCACCACTAAGCGGAGAAGTCTCCAAGCTCATTCAATGACATTTTCCTCCTTTCTGTTCAGCCTGCCTTCCTTGGAGACAGACTCAACACCCTTACCGGGTAACAGTGTGGCATACAGACTGAACCCAGACCTACAATGGAATTGAGGGCAAAACAAAGCCTCGCACTTGTCCTCCCCTCCTAGTCCGCCCCCCACCGGCTGCCTAGCCAGGTTAAACTGGTTGGGTTTAAGACACGGAAGAGTAAAGCAGGCCGGTGTGGCGCCTGTGGCTCAAAGGAATAGGGCCCCGGCCCAATATACTGTAGGTGGTGGGTTCAAACCCAGCCCCAGCCAAGAACTGCAAAAAAAAAAAAAAAAAAAAGAGTAAACCAGGCGGTAAGGCCGCCTATGGCTTGCCATTCTTCAGGCTCCTTTCAGGGCTGGAGTCTGGGTGATTAGATTTTTCAAAGGCATCCCAAGAATTCAAGTCAACAATATTTATTGATCACTTGCTGAGTGCAGTGCTTAGGGAACAAGTCTACTTCCACAGAGAACCAAAATCTTATTTTAAGGTAGGTCCTGAGTCTGGAAGACAGTTTGGACTCTGGATTCAAATCTCATCTCTCAGCTAAATCGTCCCTTGTTGCTAGGTTAATAATAAGCATTATTCCTCACTGGACCTCAATGTCCCCATTTGCAGGCACTGGGTAGAAATCAGCTCCTATTCCCCCTAGAGGCCAGAGGTGATTGGGAGAGGTCTCTGGAGGAGGGGAAGGAACAATGATCAATTTTCTGCTAGGTGTTTGGCATCCTTCCAGAAAGACATTTCTGCTGGGAGCAGGAAGGCATGTCTGGGTTAGAACCCTCTCATACACAGCCCAGCCCCCACTATGTCTTCTGCCCACTGGGCAAGCTGAGGTCAGTGCTGGTGCCAAGACTGTCCTGCTCCAGAAGAAAGCATTTCCATGGAGAAAGCTGCTGCCAGGACGCGTGGCCTCATTTTGGGGAGCCTAACCTCTCTTTCCTCTCCAAGCCGTCCACTCTGGAGGCCTCCCCAGCGTCCGGCGGGTGTCTCTGGCTGAGAATGAACAGCAGACAACCCAGCAAAGCCTCTCGCATGTCCTGGGAGTCCAGGCGATGGGCCAATCGGCGCAGCAGGGGCAGGAGGTACTGGCGGGCTAGGCGGGCAGCAGGCAGCAGCAGACGAGACAGCAGCACTCGCAACAGCAGCGGGAGCAGTGGTGCGGGCATGGCAGGGTCAGTGGGTCAGTGCCTGTGTAGGCAACCCAGGCTTTAGGCTTGCACTTCCTGCTTGTGCCTAACCTGGCAAAGACACAAGGTGGGCAGAAATTCCCCCTCCTATCAGTTCACAACTTCATATTCCCCAGACCTCAATTTGTGAAGCCCTGTCTTCTGGCAAGGTAGCTGGGGCAGAAGGTTTCTCACCAGAGTGCAGATGGGGAGACTGAGCCACGGTAAGAGTAACACAGGCAATAAGACCACCTATGGCTTGCCATTCTTCAGGCTCCCACCTTGCCCGGACCTTCTCATCCTCTAATCATCCCTTCTTGCCTCCTCTTCCTCTGTCCACCTAGGATTTGCAGTTCTCAACCTGTGGGTCATGACCCCTTTGTAACAATGAAAGTACTTTGAGAACCACTGTTCCCTCAGTCTGACAGTTCTCCCTCAGGCAATTTGAATGTTTCTTTTGTGGGCTCTTGATCCTCCCTGACCTGATACTCCCTACCCTCCCAGGTCCCTCCCGCCACTCATCAGTGGCAGCTCACCAGTGGCAGCTCTCACCAGTTAGAACCACTTCTCAGAATCAATCTCTGGGTGAATTTGCCTGCAGTGAAGATAGCCTCACTGGATACAACACAGGGTAGCCCCACCCAACTCAGCCCACCAATTATAGCTTGCCGGGTAGGGGAACAATGAAGAGACAGCTGCATTCTGGCACCTGGTATATTGAGGGGAGGGGCAGCTGGGCTCACCCCCCTCTTCCAGTCTGGGAGTAGAAGAGAGGACAAAATATATAATTTCCTTTAGTGGGTACAGACCTCAGAGTCGGAATCCAGATTGCACTTTCTAATTAGTTGTGTTACCTTAAGTATATTGACTTTTCTGGGCCCCAGTTTCCTCCTCTGTTAACTTAAAAACTGGGTACTCTGGAAGGGGCTAAGGCAGGTGGGTTGACTGAGCTCAGGAGTTGGAGATCAGGCTAAGGAAGAGTGAGACCCCATCTCTACTAAAAATTGAAAAACCAGCTGAGCACGATGGCAGACGCCTATACTCCTAGCTACTTAGGAGGCTGAGGCAAGAGGATGACTTGAGCCCAAGAATTTGAGGTTGAGAGATGCTGTGGCACCCTACCCAGGGTGACTGAGTGAGACTCTGTCTCAAAGCAAACTAACACAAAAAAACTGGACTAACTGGAAGGAGTAAATGGAATGGGATGACACGTGAGACCCACTTGCCCAAGCAGACACACATTTGTAGCCCAGATAGACATCTGAACACTAGGCATGCTGAGTGGCTGAAGTAGGGAGACCAGGGCTGGGCCCCCTGAGGGTAGAGAAGTGGAGGCACAGTCCATCCTATAGGTGGGCACAGTTAGACACAGCTGGATAATATTCCCCTTACAACAGGAAGAGGGATGCACCCTTCATGACCCTATTCTCTACCTACCTCCCTCAACCTAGTTTACATGAAATTCTATGAGGTAGCCAGGTTTATCTTGATGGGTTGATAGCCTGGGTTTTTTTTTTTTGTTGTTGTTGTTCTTTTTAATACCTCATTCTCTTTCTTCATAAAATGGGTATAATTGCTGCCCTGCTGGACTCCGATGAGAAAATGATCATGAAGGGTTTTATAAACTTCAAAGCCTTGGGAACATGATCATTTGTCACCATCCCCATCTGCAGTTGCCATTAACATCGTCAGCATCACTATCATCGTCAAAGACCTTAAAGAGGCCAGGCACGGTGGCTCACAGCACTAATCCTAGCACTCTGAGAGGCCGAGGCAGGTGAATTGCCTGAGCTCAGGAGTTCAAGGCCAGCCTGAGCAAGAGCAAGACCCTGTCTCTACTAAAAAACTAGAAAAAGCTAGCCAGACCTGATGCCACGTGCTTGTAGTCCCAGCTATTCATGGAGGCTGAGGATTGCTTGAGCCCAGGAATTTGAGGTTGCTGTAAGCTATGATGCCAGCTCACTCTAGCCTGTGGTAACAGAGTGAGATGTGAGACTGTCTTAGAAAAAAACAAACAACAACAACAAAAAATCTTGGACAAAACTTACCAGATCAAGAAAGCCTATCTCACTTTACCCAAAGGAAACAGGGGAGAGGAGCTGTCTTTAGTTGTTTCCTGAGAGGGTGTGATAGCTATGTGTTATCCCAAGGCTGTATATGAGGTATATATTGAATTCACACATATGCCAAGCTTCCAAGTTCATGATCTCACTCAATTTTCACCACCACCCTGCAGGGGACTATTGTGCAAATGGGGAAACTGAGGATCAGGGTGGTTAAACAATTCACCTAAGTCACACACAGATAAATGGCCTGAACTTACCCCTGACTTGTTCCTTCCCTGGGCTTGCCCATCTCTGTAAATGGCAGTTGCATCTTTCTAGGTAGTTACTCTGGCCAAAAACTTGGCGTTCCTTTTTTTTTTTTCTTTTAGAGACAAGATCTTGCTCTGTTGTCCAGGCTGGAGTGCAGTGATATGATCACGGCTCACTGCAACCTCGAACTCCTGGGCTCAACTGAACCTCTTTCTTCAGCCTCCCAAGATGCTGGGATGTCGCGAACCAGTGCAGCAAAGGGAAGTGAACCAGAGTAGAATTGGTGGAGACTGAGAAAAATAGAGCATAAGAGAAGAGACGGAAACAAAGAATGGGATGGGAGGTGTGACTGAGCTGATGGTTACAGCCAGCGCCAAAGCACAAGACCAGCTTTATTTTATAGTATCTGTACAGGGGGAAGTAGCATAGACAAAATGGGGAAAATAGCATAAACAAAAGACATAGTTTTGGTCTTACAGTACAATAGGAAAATGTAAATAACTTTAATAAAGACAAACCATCTTGTTAATGATTTCTACTCAACTTCGTTAACCTATGACAAGAAGCAAGAAGGGAAAGATCACGGTGATAGTTAACAAAACAAAGAAGTGTGACTTAGTGGTTACTACTTTGTTAGCATATGAAAAGGAGAAAGAAAGGAGAGATCTCAAGGATCTCCGCATAGTTAACTACACAAAGAAAGGGCTACGTGACTTCTGGCAGAGGGAGCATGAAGAAAGGAATATGGCTGTTTTGGGAACGGACGGAAAGCAGTTGGGGGTTCATTTTCTGAATGTTATCCAGGCTGTGAGGGCCCTGCCAGTCTCACAGCCCACTCTCCATACTGGGACTACAGGTGTAAGCCACCATGCCTGGCAGAAGTTATTCCTGTTATCTTCCTATCATGGATCGATACCTACATTAGCAAATCCTGGTGGCTCTACTCTTAAAATACTCAGAATCTGACCACTTGTCACTGATGCCACTCTGACTACCCTCATTTGAGTGTCCATCATCCCTTGCCAGAATTATTGCAGTAGCCACATAACTGGTGTTCATTTCCCATTTCTACACAGTGACCAGAAAGATCTTTATAAAATGGGAATTGGATACCTGTCCTTTTTCTGCTCACGTGGTCCAATGGCTCCCATCTCACTCAGAGTTAAAGTCAAAGACTCTGTGACCTACCTTGCCCTGGGCTTTCTGACCTCTCTTGGCTTCTTGATTCAACTTCTAGTTCTTGCCTTATTCACTCAGCCTTAGAAACACTAGCACCTTTGGTATTTCTTAACTCTGCCTCAGTGCACAGTTAACTTTACCTCAGGGCCTGGAGCTGTAGAGGTGGAAAATATTGCTTCCTTCCCCTCTCTAGGTTCTTTCCTTGGTCTACAAATTAAATTGACATAAGAGAGATTAACAGGAAAAAACCAATTTTACTTATGTATGCATGTGAGTCCCACAAAAACATGAGACTCTAGGGGCCAGGTGATTGAGGTTTATATACCATCCTTAGCTACAGATAGAAATAGGAGCTTGGGGCTTCTGGAGCATGATGGAGACATTCTAGGAGGGTGAGGAGGAGAAATGTGCTGTGACTAAAAGTGGCTTTGTTATGCAGAAAAGTTTCTGCAGTTCTCTGGCTCGGTTCGGTAGCACAGTGATTATGGTGCCCGCCACATACACCAAGGCTGGCGGATTCAAATCCTGCCTGGGCCAGCTAAACAACAATGACAACTGCTTCAAATCCCCAAGATCAAGGACTCACTGAATAAAGAAATTCCAGGGTGGCGCCTGTGGCTCAGTGAGCAGGGCGCCGGCCCCATATACCGAGGGTGGCGGGTTCAAGCCCAACCCCGGCCAAACTGCAACCAAAAAATAGCCGGGAGTTGTGGTGGGTGCCTGTAGTCCCAGCTACTCGGGAGGCTGAGGCAGGAGAATCGCCTAAGCCCAGGAGTTGGAGGTTGCTGTGAGCTGTGTGACAGCAGGGCACTCTACCGAGGGCAATACAGTGAAACTCTGTCTCTACAAAAAAAAAAGAAAAAGAAATTCCAGTAACAAAACCAAAAAAAAAAACCAACAATGACAACTGCAATAAAAAATAGCGGGGTGTTGTGGCGAGTGCCTGTAGTCCCAGCTAGTTGGGAGGCTGAAGCAAGAGAATCACTTACGCCCAAGAGTTTGAGGTTGCTGTGAGCTGTGATGCTACAGCAATCTACTGATGGTGACATAGTGAGACTGTATCAAAAAAAAAAAGTTTCTACAGCTCTCTTCTTAATACAGACAACTATGCTGATGAGAATTTCTTTTATGTTAAATTTCTATTATTGTTACAGGAAGACAAGGCCCAACGGAGAGAAAGAGCACTCAAACACCACGTTTATAAGAGGAAGGGCTTTATTTATCACCTGGGAGCTTATGGCATAGAAGAATTCCAAATGGCCACGCTCCCTGACTGCCTTGGTCTTTCTCTTTTTATCAACAGTCAAAAGTTCCACCCCACAGGTATCCTTCTCATTGGCCAGTTTGAATCAAGCGGGAGATGCTATTCCTGCCCCTACAGAACTACAGGATTTCACAGAACTTGGAAATTTCCAAGTTTCAGGAAGTTAAGTTTACAAATTCCCAAGAGCTGAGTCACCGTGGAGAGGACCCTGCATGTGTATCCTTGTGGCCTCCTTGAGAAGACCTGTTCTCCTAGACCTCACCCTTCTCGGCTATCCTCTCTCATTATAAGGCATGGTACAGTGGCTTATGCCTACAATCCTGGCACTTTGGGAAGCCAAGGCTGGTGGATCACCTGAGCTCAAGAGTTTGAGATCAGTCTGAGACTAGAGGCTGAAGCAAGAGGATCCCAGGAGTTTGAGGTTGCTGTGAGATATGACAGCACAGCACTCAACCCCAGAGACTCTGCCTCAAAAAAAAAAAAAAATTTCCTTTAGGGGCGGTGCCTGTGGCTCAGTAAGGCGCCGGCCCCATATACTGAGGGTGGCAGGTTTGAACCCAGCCCCTGCCAAACTACAACAAAAAATAGCCAGGCCTTGTGGTAGGTGTCTGTAGTTCCAGCTACTCAGGAGGCTGAGGCAGGAGAATCACCTAAGCTCAAGAGCTGGAGGTAGCTGTGGGCTGTGACACCACGGAACTCTACTGAGGGCAACAGAGTGAAACTCTGTCTCTAAAAAAAAAAAATTACTTTATGAAAGGGCAACTTTTCAGAGATACTCCTTTTGTCTGAAATTTCTCAAAATAACCAGCTTCAAATGATCAATATACCAAAGAGGTATTTTGTGGGGTGATGTATTCTGGTCTTCTACATTCTGTGGGGTGGTTTTTCAGATATTCTCACATCTGAAACTTACCCAAGTTTCACATTCCAGAAACTGGGTTGGTAGATTGTCCCACAAGCCATTAAAGAGGCATTTGTGGGCTGGGCATTGTAGCACTCTGGGAGGATCTCTTGAGGCCAGGAATTTGAGATGAGCCTCAGCAATATAGCAAGACCTCTTGCAAAAAAATTATAAAAAAAATTGCTGTGTGGTGGCACATAGTTGTAGTCCCAGCTACTCGGGAGGCTGAGGCAGGAGAATCACTATGCCTAGGAGTTTGAGGTTGCAAACTATGATGAAGTCACTGTTCTCTAGCCTGGGAAAGAGTGAGACCCATATAAAAAAAAGGCATTTCTATGCAAATTAAAGAGTTAAAGTTACTGATTGAAGTAGACTATAAACCAGTTTCTAGGTCCAGAGGTATCCAGTTTAGAAGAATTCCAGATGTTAGTCTGAAAGCATCTTTTGCAGTTTGAATGCCTCTGATGATTCCTGGGTAGACCACATAGCAATGAGCATGAAGGTCGTCTATACATGATTTCTCTGAAGTGTATATCAAATTATCCAGCTTCAGATTTCAGGGATTCAGGAGAAGAGAAGTTTTTGTTCTTATTGATTACAGATGAGTAGGAGAAATTAGAAACATTGCTTTGGAGAGTCATACAGCAAGATGTTGGAGGAAACTAGAAAAATTAAGGATCCAGTCCAATATACACATAGATAATAAAACTTCAATGAAGTGCTGGGCATGGTGGCTCACACCTATAATCCTAGCGCTCTGCGAGGCCAAGGTGGGTGGATTGCTTGAGCTCAGGAGTTCAAAACAGTCTGAGCAAGAGCGAGACCCCATCTCTAAAAAAAATAGCTGGGTGTTGTGGTGGGTGCCTGTAGTCCCAGCTACTCAGGAGGCTGAGGCAAGAGAATCACTTGAGCCCAGGAGTCTGAGGTTGCTGTGAGCTATAAGACCATAGTGCTCTACTGAGGGTGACAAAGTGTGACTCTGTCTCAAAAGAAAAAAACAAAACAAACACAACAACAACAAATCTTTAAAGAAGAGTAGAATCTATTAATGTATACATTACTGTTTGCTACTGAAACATAATTTTCTTTCTACTTTCACCCCCTTTTATGCCAAAAATAATCAGAATAAGACTAATTTATTTGCAATAAGTCTAGTCTCATTAAATCTGCCCTGACTATTTACATAAGTGTAGCAAGAAGGCAATTTACCACCATATAGTCTGTTTTTAAGTCTACTTTGCTGGAACTTTTAATAAGGAATCTCAGTCTAGACATTTAAAGCCTTTCAAGCTAGGAAGTAAAGCTGAGGACTTGTCATCAGACTTCTCCTGCAATACCTATAGATTTGGGTGAACTTCCTCTTCTTGAGGTTCCCAAAATATATTAAGATTCTCAGGCCTGGCGGCGCCTGTGGCTCAAGGACTAGGGCGCCGGTCCCATATGCCAGAGGTGGTGGGTTCAAACCCAGCCTCGGCCAAAAAACCAAAAAAAAAAAAAAAAAGATTCTCAGGCCTGCCAGGAAGTAACATTCCTTACTCATCTGTAAGGCAACCTAGTGTGTAATGTACCAGGCCAGTTCCCCTCTCCCAAGGGGCTTTTATTTGGTTCTATAAGATTAAATATTTCCTTAAAACCGGTCATATTGGCTCAGCGCCTGTGGCTCAAGCAGCTAAGGCGCCAGCCACATACACCTGACCTGGCAGGTTCGAATCCAGTCGGGGCCCGCTAAACAACAATGATGGCTGCAACCAAAAAACAGCCAGACGTTGTGGCAGGCGCCTGCAGTCCAGCTACTTGGGAGGCAGAGGCAGAATTGCTTGAGCCCAGGAGTTGGAGGTTGCTGTGAGCTGTAATGCCATAGCACGCTACGCAGGGTGACAGCTTGAGGCTCTGTCTCAAAAAAAAAACAAACCTGGTCATATCACTTCTATGCACATTTTCAAATATGACATCCCAGTCCAAGCCTTAGTAATATAACCATTGTTTCCAATTATGTCCTGTAAAAAGAAACTTGTACTATACTTGTACTGTAACACCATGAAAATATGAAAATCCACTAATAGTTTGTGATTTCTGCAGAGATTGGGTAGGGAGAAAAAGTATTCAGTTTATGAAAAGTATACTTTACCAGGTGGCGCCTATGGCTCAAAAGAGTAGGGCACTAACCCCATATGCTGGAGGTGACGAGTTCAAACCCAGCCCCGGCCAGAAACTGCAAAAAATATATATATACTTTACCACATTGCTGTAAAATCTTCCTCAAATCCAGTCTGATAGTATGATCTTTTTCCTTGTTTTTTTTTTCTTTCTTTTCTTTTTTTTTTTTTGTTGTTGTTGAGAGAGAATCCCACCCGAAACCCTGAGCAGAGTGCAGTGATGCACTCATCTGTAACCTCATTCTTGGGTTGTGGGCATCCTGCTACCTCAGCCTCCCAAAGCTGCTGGGATTATAGGTGCCTGCCCACCTGGGTTTTTCTTTTCTTTTCTTTTCTTTTTGAGACAGAGCCTCAAGCAGTCACCCTGCGTAGAGTGCTATAGCATCACAGCTCACAGCAACCTCCAACTCCCGGGCTTAGGCTATTCTGAATCTTATTATGGCCTATTTGGAGATGCATCTGTAAATAAGCCATAAAAGATTGATTGTAAGGTATAAAAGAATTATTAGTTTTGATGATGAGTCACTTGACTGATATCTTAGATTGGGTGAGGGGAGAACTTTTTGAAAGTGAGCAAATGAAAAATCTTGTCGGGTGGCGCCTGTGGCTCAGTCGGTAAGGCGCCGGCCCCATATACCGAGGGTGGCAGGTTCAAACCCAGCCCCGGCCAAACTGCAACCAAAAAATAGCCGGGCGTTGTGGCGGGCGCCTGTAGTCCCAGCTGCTCCGGAGGCTGAGGCAAGAGAATCGCGTAAGCCCAGGAGTTGGAGGTTGCTGTGAGCTGTGTGAGGCCACCGCACTCTACCGAGGGCCATAAAGTGAAACTCTGTCTCTACAAAAAAAAAAAAAAAAAAAAAGAAAAATCTTGTCTTTTCCACAAATATCAATAAAAATCTTTAGCCATCTGAGAAGGTAAACTTAACTTGTCCCATTTGCCAGAAACACAATTTAGACCCAGCTATTCTTTTATAAACTAGTGAATTTTATATTATCCTACCTAGCATGTGGCTAAAATTCGATCTGCTTCTGTCTGTATGTTTATATGCATATATACATGTGATATTTTTCTACCTCCAAATGGTGTTATCAAAATTAATTTGTCATGGGGCGGCACCTGTGGCTCAGTGGGTAGGGCACCAGCCCCATATACCAAGGGTGGTGGGTTCAAACCTGGCCCCGGACAAACTGCAACACAAAAATAGCCAGGCGTTGTGGCGGGCGCCTGTAGTCCCAGCTACTCGGGAGGCTTAGGCGAGAGAATCACCTAAGCCCAGGAGTTGGAGGTTGCTGTGAGCTGTGATACCATAGCACTCTACTGAGGGCAATAAAGTGAGACTCTGTCTCTACAAAAAAAAAAAAAAAGAAATCTTAAAATTAATTTGTAACGGCTTGGCACCTATAGCACAGTGGTTACGGCGCTGGCCACATACAGCGAGGCTGGCGGGTTCGAATCTGGCCTGGGCCAGCTAAACAACAATGACACCTTCAACAAAAAATACCTGGGCATTGTGGTAGGCACCTGTAGTCCCAGTTACTTGGCAGACTGAGGCAAGAGAATCGCTTAAGCCCAAGAGTTTGAAGTTGCTATGAGCTGTGACACCATGGCACTGTACTGAGGGTGACACAGTGAGGTTCTGTCCCTACCCCCCAAAAAAACCCTGTTATTAAAGTTTATATGTATATCATGGAATACTATTCAGCCATTTAAAAAGATAGAAGACTTTGGGCAGCATCTGTGGTTCAAAGGAGTAGGGTGCCGGCCCCATATACCAGAAAAAAAAGAGCCTCTCAAAATAGTAGAGTCATTATACAAGAACTATGTCACACACAAACCACTCAAGGAGTTTTCTCCTGCTAATCTAAATTCAGTAAAGGAAAAAAAGAGGCCACCACTCTCTCTTTGACCAGACCCTGGCCTGGGAGCCTGTTGGTGCAAGAATCTTAACTTCAGCTAGCTTTCTGTTAAGGGTCTCAGAATCCTGAATGTGCAGTAGTCCTGGGGCCAGCAGGTCTCAATCAGTGAGGTTCCTTTGTGATTGCCAGACTATAGTGGAGGAAAAATAGTGCTTCTCCCTACTCTTCTAAGTTCTTTAGCTGGTCTATAAATTAAAATGATATAAGTCACGGCTCGGCGCCTGTGGCTCAAGCAGCTAAGGTGCCAGCCACATACACCTGAGCTGGCGGGTTCGAATTCAGCCCAGGCCTGCCATACAACAATGATGGCTGCAACCAAAAAATAGCTGGACGTTGTGGCGGGCACCTGTAATCCCAGCTACTTGGGAGGCAGAGGCAGGAGAATCGCTTGAGCCCAAGAGTTGGAGGTTGCTGTGAGCTGTGATGCCACAGCACTCTACCCAGGGCAACAGCTTGAGGCTCTGTCTCAAAAAACAAAACAAACCAAAAAATGATATAAGTCAGATTAACAGGAGCAAAACAATTTTGATTATGTATGTATGTGTGAAAGTTCCATAAAAATATGAGACTCCAGCTAGTGGTCACATGATTGAGGTTTAAATACCATGCTGAGCCACAGAAAGGAATGGAATCTTGGGGCTTCTGGGAGATGATGGAGACAAATTCTAAGAAATGAGAAGAAGTGAGTGGCAAATAAAAGTTGCCTTGTTATGCAGAGAAAGTTTTCCAGGTAATAAAAGGTGTTTTAGAGCAGCTTTCTTCTTGGTAAAGATAGAAATACCAATAAAAATTCCCTTTATGAGTGTAAATTACCTTTACAAAAGGGCAGTTTTTCAGAGCAACTTGGGTGTCTTTAGTTTCTCAAAATAATCAGTTTAAAATAATCAATATGCCAACGAGGTATATTTTGGGGTGGCATATTCTAGTCATCTATAGTCATATTTTGGGATAATGTGTCCTGAGCCCCAAAAGCACCTACTATTGCTCCTGCCTACAAGGGCCTTTTTCCAGCTATCCACAACGCTCCATCACTTACCCCCTTCAATTTTTGCCCTAAAGTCACCCAACCATCCTATTTAAATGTACACTCCCTCAACCTCACATCCTGCTGCCCCTCCCATGCCCTTCCTCTGCTTTCTTTGTCAGACAGGCTTTATATTTTACTTTTTTATCTTGCTGGTTATCTATTTCCCACACTAGAATGTAAATTCCATGAGAGTAGGAATTATTTTATCTGCTGCTGTGTCTGCAGAGCTTGGCTATAAACATCTGTTGTAAGAAAGATAAATGAGTGTTCTTGGAGAGAAGATCCAAACCTGAGCCTGTTTGCCCCAGAGCCTGTGTAAGCCACATACACCAGGGCTCCATTAACCAAACACACTCCCAGGATCTGTGTGACAATAGCTGGAGAGAGCCTTGGCAGAGAGGAACTGAATCACACCAAGGCCAAGGAAGTAAGATAGGCCTCCAGGTTCCTTCTGGGAAACACCAAAGTTCACAATCTAGGCAGACCTGGCGGCTCATGCCTGTAATTCTAGGACTCTGGGAGGCTGAGGCGTGTGGATTGCTTAAGCTCAGAGTCCTGACACCAGCCTGAACCCCAGGGCAAGACCTAGTCTCTAAAAATAGCCAGGCACTGTGGCAGGTACCTGTAGTCCCAGCTACTTGGAAGGCTGAGATAAGAGAATCGCTTGAGCCCAAGAGTTTGAAGTTGCTGTGAGCTGTGATGCTACAGCACTCTACCAAGGGTGAAAAAGTGAGAATGTCTCCAGAAAAAAAACAGTGCACATTCTGGAGGGCACTCTGGATGCTCCAAAAACAGCTGGCCCAAGATTGCTGGGTGATGTGACCCTGGGTAAGTCACATCTCACCCTTCCCAGACTAGATTTCCACAGCTGCGGGATCTTCCAGCTATAAGATCTTCAGACTCCTGCCCAACCCCTGCTTCTTGTAAACAGAGTAAAGGGTTCCCGGAGCTTGGGATAGTGAGGCCAGCAAAGGAAACAGACTATTGTCTCTGGGAACAATAGGAAATACCACAGGGGATTGGAAAGGGAGATGAGGGAGGGGCTGGACCCAAGGAATGGACCTAGCCTTAGTTTGCTCCCTTTCTCTCCCGCTCCTCCTGGGATTATCTCGCTTCTTCTTATCCTCACCTCCACGAGCCCCCAGTCCCCCTTGGCCTGCCTCAGACATTTTCTCCAAGGCAGGGAAACCAAGGGCTCTGCTGTGGATTTCCTCAGCTCTTCTTGGCAAGATAACCATCTTCATTAGCAACGAAGCTGCCTGGGAGCAGTTTTCTTCTAGCTCCCAGTCTGTCCTTGTGGAATGGGTTCTTTCTGTACTTCCCTGATCTCCAGTGCTCTGCGGCCAGCAGGCAGGCAGGCGACTTTGAGGAAACTGACCAAGCCTCCTGTTTCCTCAAAGTCAATTAAAAAAAATATCTGGATAGTAACCTGTGAAATTAAGGACTGAGGATTGGACTCTGACCTTTTTTTCCCTCTTGCCCAAATTCCTTTAAGAGGTTTGGTGAGTCATCGGTATAAACAATAAAATCTCATTAAAATGGGTTTATTAACCTAAAATAATGTGTCTTACTTTCCAACCCGATTCAGGTATTGTGTCACATTATAGAAGACCCTCTTATCTTAATTCAAGCATTCTAGTAGAACCCCTATTTTTTTTTTTTTTTTGGAGACAGTCTCACTCTCATGATCCTCTTGCCTCAGCCTCCCAAGTAGCTGGGACTACAGGCACCTACCACAACACCCAGCTATTTTTTTTTTTTGGACACAGAGTCTCAATTTGTAGCCCTCTGTAGAGTCCCGTAACATCACAGCTCACAGTAACCTCCAACTCCTGGGTTTAGGCGATTCTCTTGCCTCAGCCTCCAGAATAGCTGAGTAGCTGGAACCACAGGTGCCTGCCACAACGCTCCGCTAACCAGCTAGGTTTTTTCTTTTTAAAAGATGAGTTCTGTAGCCGGGCGTTGTGGCGGGCGCCTGTAGTCCCAGCTACTCGAGAGGCTGAGGCAAGAGAATCGCTTAAGCCCAGGAGTTGGAGGTTGCTGTGAGCTGTGTGAGGCCACGGCACTCTACTGAGGGCCATAAAGTGAGACTCTGTCTCTACAAAAAAAAAAGATGAGTTCTGGGGCGGCGCCTGTAGCTCAAGGAGTAGGGCGCCGGTCCCATATGCCAGAGGTGGCGGGTTCAAACCCAGCCTCGGCCAAAAACCACAAAAAAATAATAATAATAATAAAATAAAATAAAAGATGAGTTCTCACTCTTGCTCAGTATTACAGGCGTGAGGCACCACACCGCCTCAGAGCCCCTATCTTACCTGAAGCATTGCTTTCTACTCATTCCAGGTCTTTAGACGAAGCTTAACTATTTCAGCCAACTGTCAACTAACGCATCTCTAAAATCAACCTACAATTTGTAAGGTCACACTTTGAGATGTCCCACTGTTTGGGGCCAAGCCAAAGTGTATCTTCCATGTCCTGATTTATAGTTTTACCTGTAATTCCTATCTCCATGAATGTGTAAAGTCAAATGGTAAGCCAGCTGCCTCATTTTCTCAAGACCTCTTGAGAGCTTGTTCCCTCCCCAGGCTGTGGTGACACACATTCAGCTCAGAATATACTTCTTAAAATTATTTTATACAGTTTGGGTTTTTCTGTGGACAGGACGGTGTGCTGGCACTAAGTAGCCCCGGGAGTCCACCTTGCTTGTCCACTCCCTGAATCTTCAGTGCATCCATAAGCACTAAAGGGACCCCAACCAGCCTCATACCCAGGTATCAGGTAATAGGGTCATTCATGTCAACAAGTATTGTGTACCTACTGTGTGCCAGGCCTGTGCAAGGCATTGGGGACAATGGTGAAGAGAACAGGCACACTAAGAGTCCCCAGTGACAGACAGCAGGTAGGGAAAGCAAGCATGGGGTGGCTAGAGTTGCAGTGGAGCTAGTGAGTTATTGCCAGGCCCAGGAGCACTGGGCCTCTTGCTCATCCCACCCTTTTCTGCATGTCTCTATAGAGGGGCTGCAGAGGATGCTGCACACAGCCAGTATGACCTGCAAGAAAAAATGCATCTGGGTACCACTCAGTTCAGGATGCACACACAGGCTCTGGGACCTTCTCTCAGGGCCACTCTGGATGTCTGAGCAGGCTGGACACTGCATAACTGGGGGCAGGAGTTGTGCTGTGTGGGGGACCTCCTCCCTAGAATGGGAACTGGAATGAATTATACCTACCTCTGACCAGATTAGACACGGGGAGAACATGAGACTCAGAGCTTGGCTTTGGCAAGGTGTCCGATAAATACTTGTTTCCTTCCTTCCCTCCTGCTTCCCAGTACATCTCTATGTCCGAGGCCCTCCTGAGTTGAAGCATCCTGCTGCCACGAGCAGCCACTTAGATCAGAAGCTACGGCTCAGTTAACACTGGAAGAATCCATGGAGGCCTGTGAGACCTCAGCCTGACTCTGTCATGTTTTGTCCTCCTGTTCTCTGGGGAATCAGTGCTGCCCTTCCTGTTTGTGGGAGGTTGAGGACAGTGCTGGCCCTGAAACAAGGAGTTTTGAAAAGGAGCCAGGGAGGCCTCATCAAGGCAAAGAGTGCCACGGGTGATGCTGCCAAGGTTACTTCCAGGAACCGGAGTCAGCCAGGCATAGGAAATATGGGAGGGAAAAGGCAGAATATTAGCCAGGAATTGGGAGCTCAGCCCTGTCATTTATCACAGCGCTTGCCTGGGACAATAGACCTGAGACAATCTACTTGAGTAGATGTCTCATTGTGAGAATCTCAGCCCAGATTCTACAACTGAGAGAATACCTTGTGAAATGTAGCTCCTCCAGGGCAAGAGATAGTGCACTTTGGACAGACAGTCCCCTCCCTGTGAGCACCATCCCTCTGCCTACCTACTCTAGGCAGTGATAAACCCATGCACAGGCAATTGGGTGGTGGGAGATGTGCTTGTAAGAAGGGAATAAAATGGGCCAGGAGTTGGATATTGCCTAAAAGAGTAATTAGAGGTGACAGGTGGGGCCCTGCCCTATCTAGACAACAGCTGTTCTGGCCAGGGAGGAGGAGGTGGCCCAGGAGAGGAGCCTGTATAGAATGCAGCCCACTATTCCCACCGAAACAGCTGTCACTCTCCCCAGGCTCAGCTGACAGGACCAGGAGGGTGAGAGGCGTAAGCCTCTGGCAATGCTTCACAGGGAACAGTCAGATAGTAAAGGCAGGCAACAGCTGCTCCCTGGACAGCGGGATCGAGGGAGTAGAAGAGGGCCTGGAGGAGGACTTAAGAAAGGACATGCCTAGCATATTTCATGTGGGGAATGAGATTAGCAAAAAGCACAAGGCCCCAAGGAAAAAAAAAATCTAACAAAGACTGGATAACACCTTAATGGACAAAATAAATTTTTTACAGAAGGATCAAAAAAGAAGATCTAAATATGTAGACAAATGTACGAAGGTAATGAGCAGGAAAGCGTATGTCACAAAGGCTACAAAGATGTTGGTTCTCCCTACAATTCATGTAGAAATTCAATGCAACTGCAATGAAGAATCCAACAATGTTTTTTCCTTTTTCTTTATGGATGGGTAAGCTGGACATAAAATTTATTTGGGGAGAAAAAAGGGCCAAGAATAGCCAAGTCAATATTGAAGAAGAAAAGGAAAAGAGAATTGGCCCTGCAGATACCAACTGACCTATCTTGTAATTCGGGTACTAAAACAGTGTGGCAAGTTGCAAGAATAGATACGGTGACTAAGGAACAGAATAGAGAGATTAGAAATGGACACAAGAACTTGTGGGCAGAGGAAGAATTGTTAGTTAGTGAAGAAGGGACATTCAGGGTCAGAAATGGGGCTGCTGTAGTTGGCCATCTATAAGGGAAAGATAAGATTGGATCTTCTGGCACATCAGCTACAAAAATAAATTCCACTGGCATTAGAGACCTCAATGTGAAAAGTCAAACTATAAAATAATAGACACTGATCTTTATGGATTTGAGATAGCAGAGAATTAATTTGTTTTTGTTTTGTTTTGTTTTGATTTTTGAGACAGTCACTCTGTCACCCTGGGTAGCCAGTTGTGGCATCATAGCGCGCAGTAGCCTCAAACTCTTAGGTTTGAGCAGTCCTCCTGCCTCAGCCTCCTGAGTAGCTGGGACTAAAGGCACCCACCACGATGCCTGGCTAAAATAATTAATTTGTTTTATATGTTTTTCTTTTTTTTTGAGACAGAGTCTCACTATGTCAACCTGGGTAGAGTGCTGTGGCGTCACAGCTCACAGCAACCTCAAACTCTTGGGCTTAAGTGATTCTCTTGCCTTAGCCTCCCAAGTAGCTGGGACTACAGGCGCCCGCCACAACGCCCGGCTATTTTTTTTATTGTTGTTGCAGTTGTCATTGTTGTTTAGCTGTCCCGGGCTGGGTTCCAATCTGCCTGCTTCAGTGTATGTGGCCGGCACCCTAACCACTGTGCTATGGGTACCAAGCCTGTTTTATAGATTTTTGTTATGGTAATTTTCAAAATTATGGTACTGATATAAGAAAACCCTATATATGGATCACCTAGCTTCAATAGTAAATTGAAAACTTTTTTTTTTTTTCTGTAGAGACAGAGTCTCACTGTACCGCTGTGGCGTCACACGGCTCACAGCAACCTCTAACTCTTGGGCTTACGCGATTCTCTTGCCTCAGCCTCCCGAGCAGCTGGGACTACAGGCGCCTGCCACAATGCCCGGCTATTTTTTTGTTGCAGTTTGGCAGGGGCCGGGTTTGAACCCACCACCCTCGGCATATGGGGTCGGCACCCTACTCACTGAGCCACAGGCACCGCCTATAAATTGAAAACTTTTAATTAACAAAAGTCTACAGCCAGGCATAGTGGTGCACACCTGTAGTCTCTGCTACTGGGGAGACTGTAGTGCACTATACCTATCAGGTGTCTGGACAGTAGTGCACTATGCCTATCAGGTGTCGGCACTAAGTTCAGTATCAGCATGGTGACCTCCTAAGAGAAGGGGATCCCCAGGTTGCCTAAGGAGAGGTGAAGTGGCCCACATCAAAACTCCCATGCTGATCAGTAGTGTGAGTAGCCACTGCACTCCAGCCTTAGCAACATGGTGAGATCTCATTTTAAAAACCCCCAAAAACTACAAAGTGAAAAGATAATCCCCCGGGCGGCGCCTGTGGCTCAGTGAGCAGGGCGCCGGCCCCATATGCCGAGGGTGGCGGGTTCAAACCCAGCCCGGGCCAAACTGCAACCAAAAATAGCCGGGCGTTGTGGCGGGCGCCTGTAGTCCCAGCTACTCGGGAGGCTGAGGCAGGGGAATCGCCTAAGCCCAGGAGTTGGAGGTTGCTGTGAGCTGTGTGATGCCACGGCACTCTACCGAGGGCAATAAAGCGAGACTCTGTCTCTACAAAAAAAAAAAAAAAGAAAAGATAATCCCCCATAGGCTGGGAGGAGAAACTTGCAATCCCACATAACTGAACAAGATTTAGTATTAATCATATGTAACACACTTTTTTTTTTTTTTGAGACAGACTCCAGCTCTGTCACTATTGGTAAAGTGCCTTGGCATCATAGCTCACAGCAACCTCAAACTCTAGAGTTGAACAATACTCTTGCCTTACCCTCTTGAGTAGTCGGGACTACAAACACCAGCCACCACACCTGGGTGGCTTTTCTATTTTTTTTTTTTTTTTGCAGTTTTTGGCCAGGGCTGGGTTTGAACCTGCCACTTCCAGCATATGGGACCAGTGCCCTACTCCGTTGAGCCACAGGTGCCACCCCAGCTTTTCTATTTTTGGTAGAGATGGGTCCCTCTCTTGCTAAGGCTGGTCTTGAACTCCTGAGCTTAGGTAATACACTCACTTCAGCCTCCCATAGTGCTAGGATTATAGACATGAGCCATTGTGCCCGGCCATGGTAATATACTTTTATAATAAATAACGGGCGGCGCCTGTGGCTCAGTGAGTAGGGCGCCAGCTCCATATGCCGAGGGTGGTGGGTTCAAACCCAGCCCCGGCCAAACTGCAACAACAAAAAAATAGCCGGGCGTTGTGGTGGGCACCTGTAGTCCCAGCTGCTCTGGAGGCTTAGGCAAGAGAATCACATAAGCCCAAGAGCTGGAGGTTGCTGTGAGCCGTGTGACACCATGGCACTCTACCGAGGGCAGTAAAGTGAGACTCTGTCTCTACAAAAAAAATAAATAAATAGGGCGGCGCCTGTGGCTCAGTCGGTAAGGCGCCGGCCCCATATACTGAGGGTGGCGGGTTCAAACCCAGCCCCGGCTGAACTGCAAGCCAAAAAAATAGCTGGGCATTGTGGCGGGCGCCTGTAGTCCCAGCTACTCGGGAGGCTGAGACAAGAGAATCGCTTCAGCACAGGAGTTGGAGGTTGCTGTGAGCTGTGTGATGCCATGGCACTCTACCGAGGGCGATAAAGTGAGACTCTGCCTCTACAAAAAAAAAAAAAAATGATAATAAATAAATAAAATAAATAAAAATAAACAAGCAAATGATAACGAAAAAAGAAAAAGAAATAAAGGATTAGAAAAGGCTATTTCGGGGCGGCGCCTGTGGCTCAAGGAGTAGGGCGCCAGTCCCATATGCCGGAGGTGGTGGGTTCAAACCCAGCCCCGGCCAAAAACCACAAAAAAAAATAAAGAAAAGGCTATTTCCCAAAACATGAATAATCCATAAATGTGAAAAAGCTATTTATCCACACTAGCAAATGGGGAAATGCAAACTATTTCCAAAAAGAGCTACCATGTGACTCTGGACAGATAGAAATGTATGGAATACTGGAGGGAGATCAGGTAATGACCTGATGATTTTAGAGGGTACTCTGGCAATATCTGATAAACCTAGAAATTCAATTTTATTGTTTTCCAAGAACACAACAATTCTCGGTGTAGGCCTGAGAAACTAACACAGATACTCACAGGAAGATCTGAACAAGGTTGGCCATTCATGTTTCTTGTAATAATAAGAGAATTGGAAACAACTGTGGGCTCGGCGCCTGTGGCTCAAGCGGCTAAGGTGCCAGCCACATACACCTGAGCTGGCGGGTTCAAATCCAGCCTGGGCCCGCCAAACAACAATGACGGCTGCAACCCAAAAATAGCCAGGTGTTGTGGTGGGCACCTGTAGTCCCAGTTACTGGGGAGGCTGAGGCAGGAGAATAGCTTGAGCCCAGGAGTTGGAGATTGCTGTGAGCTGTGATGCCACGGCACTCTTCCCAGGGTGACAGCTTGAGGCTCTGTCTCAAAAAAAAAAAAAAGGAAACAACTATGTATGAATAGGAGAACAGAAAAGTAAACTTAGATTTATTTGTGCAGTAGAATACCATAAAGCAGATAAAGCCGATGTACTAACTCTCAGGCTTCAGTAGGGATAGATATCAACAACATGATGCTGAGTAAAAGAAAACCAAGTGGCAAAAGGAAATGGGCCCAATTATACCCTACCTATACAAGTTTATAACATATGACCAATAGTATATATTTTTGTGGGTACATATTCATGTATTAAAAGTAGAAACACAGGCCAGGTGTGATGGCTCATGCCCACAACCCTAGCACCCTGGAAGACCAAGGTGGAACCCCTGAGCTCAGGAGTTCAAGACCAGTCAGAGCAAGAGTGAGACTCCCATTTCTACAAAAAAAAAGAAAAATTAGCCAGGCATGGTGGTGGGTGCCTATAGTCCCAACTGCTAGGGAGGCTGAGGCAGGAGGATTGCTTGAGTCCAGGTCTTTGATGTAAGCTATGATGATGCCACTGCATTCTAGCCAGGGCAACTGAGTGAGACTCCGTCTCAAAAAAAAAAAAAAAAAAAAAAAAAAGAGGGTGGCACCTGTGGCTCAAAGGAGTAGGGCACCGGCCCCATATACTGGAGGTGGCAGGTTCAAACCCAGCCCTGGCCAAAAACTGCAAAAAAAAAAAAAAAGTGCAAACATAGATGGGAAAGACAGATATACCTTCAGGAGGTTTTCTCCCTCTCAGGGAGAAGGGACAGAGAGTGTGATGGACAGTCCACAGGTAAGGGGAGGGGATCATACCCATGTCAGTAATGTTTCAAACCTGTAAAATTCTGTTCCATTATTTACTGTATTTCATTATTATTTTGCATACTATCCATTTAATAGTGGAATATAGGTTGGTGTCCCTTCCCTCTTTCTCTGAATTCCTAAACTCTGTTCCATCTTTTCCCTTCCCTTTCCTTCCCTGCCTCCCATGAGTTTTGTAACCCCAGAAATCAAAGCAGTATGGCCTGGCAGTTAGGGAGCATGGTGCTAGGAGTCAGGCCTCGCGGCTCCAGCTGTCCCTGTATATCCTCCTTTCTGTCCTTATCCCCTCCTGTGGTGTCCGGAGCTGACCTCTTCCCATCCTCTCTTTACTGTCTGCCCCTCATAGGCAGGAGTTGGTCCTTTGTGCCAGGGATAAGGTAGCCTGGTGGAGATGAGGCTGGCCTTGGGAGATCAGTAACAGTGTAAACAAAGGAAGGAGATTGGGGGAGCCTACTTCTGCGGGGGTATCCTTGTCACACCACCCTCATGGCAACCCCGGGGAGCACAGCCTGATCCCTGAGTCATGGCTCAAAAGAACTGTGGGCCACACCTCACCTTATCACTTTTCTCCTGCCCATTGTGAATCCAGTGACCTCTTTCCTCCCTCCTCACCCCATCTCTCTCTTGGTGAGAATTCTGAAAATATGAGGGAAGGAACTAGCTAGACGCCTCATTCTTTTTTTTTTTTTTGAGACAGAGCCTCAAGCTGTCACCCTGGGTAGAGTGCTGTGGCATCACAGTTCACAGCAACCTCCAGCTCCTGGGCTCAAGCGATTTTCCTGCCTCTGCCTCCTAAGTAGCTGGGACTACAAGCACCCACCACAATGCCCGCCTATTTTTTGGTTGCAGCCGTCGTTGTTGTTTGGCAGGCCCAGGCTAGATTCAAACCCACCAGCTCAGGTCTATGTGGCTGGCGCCTTACCCACTTGAGCCACAGGCACCGAGCCATAGACGCCTCATTCTAAAAGTGATGGGGGCATAGAATGGTGGATTTGGGGTAAATACATTTGTCAGTATCACTGAAGGCAAGTTCACACCAAAGATGAAGACATATGTCATTAATCTCCTCTGTCTTTAGTTCAACTGGGAGGTATTTATTCTATTGGGATCTGATAATATGAATGTTAGGCTTGGCGCCCGTAGCACAGTGGTTACGGTGCTGGCCACATGCACCAAAGCTGGCAGGTTTGAACCCAGCCCTGGCCAGCTAAACAACAATGACAACTGCAACAACAACAACAAAAATAGCTGGGTGTTGTGGCAGGCACCTGTAGTCCCAGCTACTCGGGAGACTGAGGCAAGAGAATCAATTAAGCCCAAGAGTTTGAGTTTGCTGTGAGCTGTGATGCCATAGCACCCTACCGAGGGGGGCATAGTGAGACTGTCTTAAAAATAAAAATGAATGTTAAAGAATAGAAAATATGACCTTAGTCCTTTATAAAGAGCTACATTTTGAATGTATCTGATTTCTTGGAAGAGAAGGTACGTATCCACCCAAAAATCTACCCATACAAATACCGTTAGAGTCAGAATCATTCTGGGAGAGAGTGGTTGTGTGATTGGGTTAGCTTCAGTAATACAGGCAGCTCTAAGACCAAATAATACCAACAGTGTTATTTCATAGACGATGTGGGGTGGTAGTTAGACAAATGGACTTTAGAGCTATGCTGCCCAGGTTCAAATTCTAGTTCCTCTATTGCCAGTGTGGAATCTTAGGCAAATAGTTCACAAACCTGTGCCTCAGTTTACTTTTCTGTGAAATGGAGCTGATTTGTTAGGACTAAGGGGATAGATACTGGATGGTGTGTCTATGGTATCCAGTATAGAAACATTCCAGTGTAAACATTCAATGAATAGCAGCACTCTCTTTTTATAATAAACCCATTACCTCATATTCATTTCTCATATTATCATGTACAAGTATATGGTTCATTTAGCCCTTATAATTTTCCCTTGAGTATTCTCTTCTTAGGTGAGTAAACTGAAGTTCAGAGAGAGCACTGGAGGCAGTCGGAAGAGAGCGGTAGTAGGACAGTCAAGGTAAAGGAGTTTGCACATCAGATCCCACAGGGTTCCAGTTCCAGCCATGACACCTATATGTTATTTACACAAAAGGAGAGTCTTCAGTCTAGACTCAGATGTCACCAAGATATCAAATGTCACCAGGAAGAGTAAGGAACCAGAGGGGCTTGGGAATGTGGCTCTGGGAGGGATGATCTAGAAAGAATAGTCCTATGGGAGGGAAGGGGTACAGTCCATGGGGCGGGCACTAAAACCTAGTGGAAAGACAAATGGCAAAGGGAAATGCTCATCCTGGATGGAGAGCTTTGAAGGTTCGAATGGGAAATGGTTACATGAGCTTGGACGGTTGTTGGTTTCTTTAATCAACAAACTCATTTGGTATCCACTGTGTGCAGACTTGAAATACGTCAGTGAGAGACAGTCCCACTCTCTCCTTGAGTGGTAGTAGGAGAGCAGGGAATAAACAGGAAATGACAATGCAGAGAGAGAATGCTCTGGCCAGGGCAGTGTGCCATGCCTCAAGAGTCCAGGGCACCAGGCCAGTTTGGGGCATGGGGTGAGTCTGTGTAGAATGCCAGAGAAAGCTTCCTGGAGAAGCCTCAAGCTAAGGCCTGGAGGAGAGAGGAGCGCTTTGCAGAGGGACGCCAGGAAGAGAGAGGGGTGCTCTGGGGATGGAGGATGGGCAGACTGTGACAAATAGCCTCCTACCCATGCTATAGGGAGGGCAGAGGCCAGGTGAGAAAGAGCAGGAGAAAGACCAGAGGTCAGTAAGCAGGTGAATTCAGGGAATGCTTAGTGGACCAAGGCATGGACCATGAACAGTGCTTGGGCAGGCCCTGAATGTTCCTCCTGGCTGGTGTCACTAACAGAAACAGTGAAACCAGGAGTGGGTGGTGGGTTGATGAACTCAGCTTCCCAACATGGTGATTCTGAAGGCTCATAGACCCAGAGTTTGAGGTTTCTGGAAGGGTGGGGAGCAGGGAGATAGGGGAAGGAGATATTTGGCTGCTGTGGGGATGAGCACAGGGGTCATGGGAGATGCCTACCTTGTCAGATCTTGAGGTCACCTACTTTGGGAGGTAGAAAAAGCACAAGGAGAAATCCAGGAGATAGAAAGTCTAGTCATAGACTCCCAAAGGGAATCAGCAAGCTTAAGACACACACACACACACACAGGCATTGATAAAAAACAAGATATGGTTACCCTGGGAGGTGGGATTAAAGATGAGTTTTGGTTTTCTTCTGTGTCCTTTTCTCATTTTCTGTATTTTAATGAGAATTTGTAATCCCTAAAATCAGAAGGACCCAATAAATGTTATTTATATACAAGCAGAGTCTTCCATCTAGACTCAAATGTCACACCAAGAGGTGAAACGTCACCAGGAAGAGTTAGGAACTAGAGGGGCTTTGGGAAGTGGCTCTGGGAGGGGACAGGTGGCCTGGAAAGAGCAGTCCTACTGCTCTGGGGGAAGGGATACAGTCCATGTGGCAGGCGTTCATATCTGACAAATGACAAAAGAAAATACTTCCAATCCCTATGGCAGACAAAGGTCTGTTCTTCCTAAAATATAAATAGCTCTTGGAATTTTATAATGAAAACCAGAAGTGCCCAGTACAAAAATAGGTAAGGATGAGAGGCTGAGGCAGGAGGATCACTTGAGCCCAGGAGTTTGAGGATGGAGTGCCCTATGAGCCCACCTATGAATAGCCACTACACTCCAGCCTGCAGCCTGGACAACATAGAATATAAACGGAGAGTTCATAGAAAACAAAATGAAAGCAAAAGCAAAAATGGATATTTGCTCAGTCTCCTTTGCAATAAGAGAAATGCAAATTACAATAAACTAAAATATAATTTTTCTCCTACTAGGTTAAGCCTATACAAATATTTGCTCAGATACTGTGTTTATGAGGCTATGGGGAAACCGTCTCTTATCTTGCTGATTACAAGTACAAATTGGCACTAACCTTATGAAGGCGAATTTAGTATTTAGCAGAATTATTCTGTAGCCCAATAATCGTACTTTTAGAAATTTATCCTGGGCGGCGCCTGTGGCTCAGTCGGTAAGGCGCGGGCCCCATATACCGAGGGTGGCAGGTTCATACCCGGCCCCGGCCAAACTGCAACCAAAAAATAGCCGGGCGTTGTGCGGGCGCCTGTAGTCCCAGCTACTCGGGAGGCTGAGGCAAGAGAATCGCTTAAGCCCAGGAGTTGGAGGTTGCTGTGAGCTGTGTGAGGCCACGGCACTCTACCGAGGGCCATAAAGTGAGACTCTGTCTCTACAAAAAAAAAAAGAAATTTATCCTGTAGAAATATTTACACTGGTATAAAAAGACATGTATAGTGTTATTCACTGTAGCATTATTTATAGTAGCAAAAGATTGTAAATAATTGTTACTAACAACCCAATAAATATATGCAGAGACTTTAATATAGTGTAATATTATGTAGCTATAAAAAATTAAAAAGCTGTCCAGGCATGGTAGCTCACACCTGTAACCTCAGCACCTTAGGAGGCCAAGGAGGGGCAGAAAGGAGGATCACTTGAGGCCAGGAGCTCAAGACCAGCCTGGGCAACATATCAAGACCCGTTCTCTATCAAAATAAAATTTTTTAAAAATTACCTGGGTACTGTGGCACACACCTATAGTCCTAGTCCTAGCTACTTGGGAGGCTAGAACCGGAGCATCATTTGAATTAAGGAGTAGGCTGCAATGAGTTACAGCTGTGCTACTGCACTCTAGCCTAAGCAACAGAGCAAGATGCTATCTTTCAAAATAAATAAATAAGGAAGCTCTCTTTGTACTCATACCAATAGAAAAATACTTCCGAGATATGCTGTATATTTTAATTGCTTTTAAAAATAAACTAGGTGACTCATGTCTGTAATCCCAGCACTCTGGGAGGCTGAGATGGGTGGATTGTTTGAGCTCACAGGTTCAAGACCAGCCTGAGCCAGAGCAAGACCCTGTCCCTAAAACTAGCTGGGCATTGTGGTGGGCGCCTATAGTCCACACTACTTGAAAGGCTGAGGCCAGAGAACTGCTTGAGCCCAAGAGTTTGAGGTTGCTGTGAGCTATCGTACCATGGCACTCTACTGAGGGCAACAAAGTAAGACTCTATAAATAAATAAGTATAAACTATTTTAGAATGCATTTAGATTTACAAAAAAAAATTATGAAGATAGTACAGAGTTTCTGTATATCCCACACTAAATTCTTCCTATTGCTTGGAGAATAGTATTAGAAACCAAGCATTGGGCACTAGGTGGGCTCATTGCTACTGGAATATTTTTTCTTTTAGGGCTCTCAACAAGGAAATACATGTGTATATATTAACTTATATCCTGTATATTCACAGATCTATAATTGTGTAATCACTTGTATTTATATTAAGCTAAACATGAGTTGGTATTGTTATCTCCCAGTCTAATCTATTACCAGATGGATCCTTCTAGCCATTACCACGTGGATTATTCTAGCCTCCTCCCCTCGCTAATCTGTAATCTCTCAAGATATATTTTTTAAGTCAAAAAAGGAAAGTATAGACTGGTGTGTATAACATGCTACCTTTTGTGCAAAGAGAGTGAAGTAAGAATATAAATATATTTCTTATATATATATTCCTACTGTATATATAGGAATATATATATTCCTATAGGAATAGGAATATAGGAATATATATACAGAAGGAATATATATATATCTGAAAAGCAGGAAGCAGCCCTGAGGTAAACAGTTAGAAATCAACAAAATAGGCATAGACCTAGAGAAGATTAACGTAGCAACGAACTTATTTAAAGGCAGGAGGAGGGCAGTGCCTGTGGCTCAGTCGGTAAGGCGCCGGCCCCATATACCGAGGGTGGCGGGTTCAAACCTGGCCCCGGCTGAACTGCAAACCAAAAAATAGCTGGGCTTTGTGGCGGGCGCTGCAGTCCCAGCTGCTTGGGAGGCTGAGACAAGAGAATCGCTTAAGTCCAGGAGTTGGAGGTTGCTGTGAGCTGTGTGATGCCATGGCACTCTACCGAGGGCGATAAAGTGAGACTCTGTCTCTACAAAAAAAAAAAAAATAATAATAAAATAAAGGCAGGAGCAGCCAGTGCAGGCTGAGAGAGGGGTAGAGGTGAGGGAAGTCATCTTTCCTACAGAGTGAAAGATGCTGTGTCTGAGACTGATTGTAGAATTCACAAGTGTCAATCTGGCACCAGGGCCTTATCTCTGGTGCTAGCCAGGACCATGGGAGACTCTGATGCTTCCCAGGAACAATGCTTTGAAGGATTTACAGGATGGTGGAGAGGGGTTGATGTGACTACGCAAATTAAGAATATAGCACACTAGCAAAGGGTAGCTTTACATCTTACGGTATATAAGAAGTAAAGATTTGAGTAGAGGTTGGGACACCCCTCTACTGCTAAGCTTTCTCTTAACTTCTGTAGAGCTTTTTTTTTTTTTTTTAATTTATAACTTTTTTTTTTTTTTATTGTTGGGAATTCATTGAGGGTGCAATAAGCCAGGTTACACTGATTGCAATTGTTAGGTAAAGTCCCTCTGAGTTTTTTTTATGTCTTTCAATAAACTCTGAATACTCTAATCTTATTTCACCCCGGTTGTCCCTCAGAAGGCGTGTGTTAGCTGAGAGCCTCTGGCTGGGGTACTTACTCCCTGGTGTGGCTGGAAGGGCCTCCCTGAGAGATATGTGGGCAGATTGCTCACGAGAATGGTGAGCAGACTTTTTCCTGGCTCTCTTTTCACAAGGACAGTGGCCTGGCCTTGTCTGTTTTTGTGCCTCTGTATTGTTAGTGGCATGGCTTTCAATTCTTTGTCTGACCACTTAAGAGCCCCCTGTTTAAAGCTCAAGCATGCTTTTACTATGATGCAACTGCACTCTACCCAGGGCAACAGTCTGTCTCAAAAAGAAAAAAAAGAATCTACCAAGATGGGTGTTGCCTGTGGCTCAGTGGGCAGAGGGCCCCATATACTGAGGGTGGCGGGTTTCAACCCAGCCCTGGCCAAACTGCATCAAAAAAATAGCCAGGTGTTCTGCAGGCGCCTGTAGTCCCAGCTACTTGGGAGGCTGAAGCAAGAGGATTGCTTAAGCTCAGGAGTTGGGGGTTGCTGTGAGCTATGCTGCCACAGCGCTCTAATGAGGGTGATATAGTGAGACTCTGTCTCTAAAAAAAAAAAAAAAGTCTACTGAGATAATTACAAATAATGCCATTGAATTGTACAATTGATAAAGGTTAAGAAGGTAACTTTTTTTTAAAGATAAGATCTTGCTCTGTTGTCTGTACTGGAGGGTTTTGGGATGATCCTAGCTCACTACAGCCTTGAATTCCTGGGCTCAAGTGATCCTCCTGCCTCAGCCTCACCAAGTAGCTGGGACTACAGGCACATGCCACCATAACTGAGTAATTTTTAAAAATTTTTTTGTAGAGAGAGAATTTTGCAATATTGACCAGTCTGGTCTCAAACTCATGGCCTCAAGTGATCCCCCTACATTAGCTTCCCTAAGTGCTGGGAGTACAGGTGTGAGCCACTGCACCAGGCCTTATGATGGTAAATTTTATGTTCCATGTATTTTACTACAGTTTTTTAAAAACTGTTTTTAAGCTGGGCAAGGTAGCTCACACCTGTGATCCTAGGGCTCTGGGAGGCTGAGGTGGGTGGATTTGCTTGAGCTCAGGAGTTCGAGAGCAGCTTGAGCAAGAGTGAGACCTCTATCTCTAAAAACAGCTGGGGGTTGTGGTGGGTGCCTATAGTCCTAGCTGCTTGGGAGGCTGAGACAAGAGAATTGCTTGGGCCCAAGAGTTAGAGGTTGCTATGCACTATGATACCATAGCACTCTACCAAGGGCAACAAAGTGAAATTGTCTCAATAAAAAAAAAAAAGGGCGGCGCCTGTGGCTCAGTGAGTAGGGCGCCAGCCCCATATACCGAGGGTGGTGGGTTCAAACCCAGCCCTGGCCAAACTGCAACAAAAAAATAGCTGGGCATTGTGGCAGGCGCCTGTAGTCCCAGATACTCGGGAGGCTGAGGCAAGAGAATCGCCTAAACCCAGGAGTTGGAGGTTGCTGTGAGCAGTAATGCCATGGCACTCTATGGAGGGTGATAAAGTGAGACTCTATCTCTAAAAAAAAAAAAAAAATCACCAGTTGGAGACTAGCCTGAGCAAGAGTGAGACCCCATCTCTACTAAAAATAGAAAAACCAGCTGGGTGTTGTGTAGTCTAAGCTATATATATATACCAGCCGAAATAAAGCCCTTCATCCATATCTTGGTGTTCAGGTGTTCTTTCTCTCCATTGGGCCTGTCTTTCTGCAACAACTATACAAGCCTTTGAATTTTTTGTGTAAATATTTTCAGAATTGCTGGGTGCGGTGCCTTATGCCTGTAATCCTAGCAGTCTGGGAGGCTGAGGCAGGTAGATTGCCTGAGTTCAGGAGTTCGAGACCAGCCTGAGCATGAATGAGACCCTGTCTCTACTAAAAATAGAAAAATTCCCAGACATTGTGGGGGATGCCCGTAGTACCAGCTGCTTGGGAGGCTGAGGCAAGAGAATTGCTTGAGCCTAAGAGTGTGAGATTGCTGTGAGCTATGACACCATAGCACTCTATCGAGAGCAACAAAATAAGACTTTGTCTCAAGAAAAAGAAAAAGCCAATGAGCTCATCCTGCTTTACTTTTTGTTCATTCAGCATGTTGTCAGACTCTTGCTGCTTCTGGGTGGCCTCCAGTCTATTGCTTGGTATTCCATAGTTCAAGCATGAGATCTGAGGATGAAGCTGTGAAGATATTCTGAAGGAGGGTAGACAACAAAGATATAAAATCAAAGTGGGGTTGAGCTGTTCCTCTGATGTGGCCATCTTTGCAGCAAAAATGGATGCTGTGTGAAAGGTCCTAGAGATAAGGGCAGTGGTATTGGAGAATGGCTGTTAGTCATCAGGAGATGAAATTTAGTGAAGATGAACTGGAATGGAGTCAAAAGGGGCTAGAAGGATGGTGTGACTCATTTTCCATATTTTGGATAATATTTCCTATAGCCATTGCTAATAATACTTAATACCAAGAAACACTCATTAATGTCAAGGACTATTTCTTATATTGTAAGCATTTTATCATTTAAGTGCGTTTATTTATTATTGTTGGGGCCTAACCCATGGCCCTACACGAACATTTCTCTCCCTTCTCTCCTCTTGAAACAAAGAACAAAAAGGACCTAGTTAGCCCCACCTCTGAAGAAATTCGGGCCAAAGGACCCTAACCCACCAAAGCCCTCCAGGCAAGCCTGCCTCATATAGAAGGGGTCTCTAACTGCCCCCAGAGTACAAGCACCATTTTTGCATTGTCCCGGCAGGTCACTGTCCCTTTAAAAAAAAACTAGCCTGAACATCTCCTCTCTGGATTTCACCATGACACCTTTCAATTATAGAGATGGAATCTTGCTCTGCTGTCACCTAGATTGGAGTGCAGTGACATGATCATAGTTCGTTGTAGCCTTGAGCTCCTGGGCTCAAGCTGTTAGTGAAAGCTCAGCAATAGTCCTCCAGGCTGCGTCAGAAGAACAAGGGAAGAGGAGTTTATTAATTTGTGGGCAAAGAAGGAGGAAGGGCCTCCTGTCTAAATGCCACCATCCTAAACATTGGCAGAAATACAGAGCTTTTTTTTTGTTGTTGTTGCAGTTCAGCCGGGGCTGGGTTTGAACCCACCACCCTCGGCATATGGGGCCGGCGCCCTACTCACTGAGCCATAGGCGCCGCCCAGAGCTTTTATAGAGAAAGTTTTCAGTTCTAGACTATTGTTGTTCAACTACAGTTAATGATTCTTTTTTTTTTTTTTTTTTTTTTTGAGACAGTCTTACTCTGTTGCTCTGGGTAGAGTGCTGCGGCAACCTCAAACTCCTGGGTGCAAGCAATCCTCTTGCCTCAGCCTCCTGAGTAGCTGGAACTACAGGCATGTGCCACCACACCCCGCTAACTTTTTTCTTTTTTTAGTAGAGACCACAGTTTTATTCTTACTTGGGCTGGTCTTGAACTCCTGATCTCAAGTCATCTACCTACTCCTCCCAGAGTGCTAGGATTACAGGTGTGGGCTACTTGCTGCCTGGCCAGTTAATGATTCTGATTGTCCCATCTCCACTGAACTCTCCCCACCTATGAGGCCTACTTGGACCTGAGAGGTGGGGCAAATCTGGGACAGTTCAGCTGAGCCATCTCCTGTGGTGCAAAAAACAAAAGACAATCCCCTTTCCCTCCACTGGCCTGAAGCAGGGATTCAGGTATTATTTTTCCAAAAAGAATGGGGAAAATTTTAAAAAGACAAAATATTTTTGCTATTTTTTCAGCCCATTCTCTCTGTTGCCTATTCCCCACTCTGCTTCCTTGTCTCAGGAGGAGGGAGGAGGGACAACTTTCCCCAGCCTCCCAAAGTGCTAGAACTACAGGTGTGAGCCACAGAGCCCAGCCCATTTGTGTTATTTAGTTCAATGGCTTGATAATTTATCATGTGTAATATCTAATGTGTTTACAATTAAACATTTGTTTTTTGTTTATTTTATTTTATTTGTTTCAGTTTTCGGTCAGGGCCAAGTTTGAACCCGCCACCTCCGGTATATGGCGCCGGTGCCCTACTCCTGGAGCCACAGGCACCGCCCTTTTCTTTTTTATTAACTATCATAGATAATACTGAAGTGGAAAAAGAAAACTGTGCACCAAGTGCTTCACTTTTATTATCTTAGCTGTCCACACTACACCACTCCGAGGTAGGCTGTCACCCCTAAAGGACAGATGACAAAAAGGAGACTGTTAGAAAAGCAAAACAACTTGCCCAAGGACACCCAGCTAGAGAATCTGTGCCTGGAGCCACTATGCTGAGTGTGTTCATGAGTCATTTAATTTTGTCACAAACATAAGTGATAGTCCTGAATTGGCGGGGGTGGGGGGTGGGGGGTGGATTTGCTTCCTGGCTTGATGTTGGCAGCATCTCACCCTAGGAAGGAACAAGAGCTGTGTCAGCACCTTCCTGGGTACCTCTCAGAAGCTCAGAGGGCTGGCTAGTTTTAGGTCCTCCCTAACCGCACTCCCTGCTCACCCCAGGGCCCTTTGCTCGCCACCAAGAGCAGCCCAGTGGAAGATGAGTGGCCACCTGCTCTCCGAGAGGGAAGATGACTGGTGGGGGTCAGTCTTTTTTTTTTTTTTTGTAGAGACAGAGTCTCACTTTATGGCCCTCGGTAGAGTGCTGTGGCGTCACACAGCTCACAGCAACCTCCAACTCCTGGGCCTAGGCGATTCTCCTGCCTCAGCCTCCCGAGTAGCTGGGACTACTCGGGAGGCGCCCGCAACAACGCCCAGCTATTTTTTGGTTGCAGTTTAGCCGGGGCCGGGTTTGAACCCGCCACCCTCGGTATATGGGGCCGACGCCCTGCTCACTGAGCCAGAGGCGCTGCCCCGGGGGGTCAGTCTTTAAGGAGGCCCCTGAAAAGGATGTGGCCTATTCTCCCAAGCCAGACAGGAGGTGAAGAAGGAGAGAGAGGATGTCAGAACTGGAGAAAATTCCTCTGAGGGCTGGCCACTAATGGAGGGAGGGGCAGCTTTATATCCAGGCTGTTTGGGTTTAGTCTTTGAAGTCCTGAAGTGAGGGAAGGAGGGGAAGGTTGGTGCCTATAATCCATCACCAGATGAAGGAATCTATGGGAAGTCAGCCACCCTGCTGAGCGCAAGAGGGTTTAGTACACAAAGAAGGAAGCCAATTACCCCAGGAAGCTGGAAGTGTACACACAGACAGGAAGGATTTACATCTGTCTTGGGATGACAGGTCTTTAATCTAAGGGAAGTTGAGTGCTGTTTCATGCGTCCAGTCCCATTGTCCCTGCCAGAGACAGAGAGGGGAAGCCAGGGAGCACTCTAGAAGGATGGGAGAAATGCAGTTGTGGGGATGCTGCAGGTGCCTGGGTCTTCTCGCCACTGCAGGAGGCTGGGTTCGGGTGAAGACTCCAGAGTCAAGAACTGGGGCACCAAGGACCCCTTCCTCCATCCCTCTTGTGAGGACATTAGCTTGATGAGCAATGAATTTCTCACAAGAATAATAAAGATTTGATTCTGAACACCACAGTCCTCACCCCTCCCTGCCTCACATCCAGGAGGGTCCATTCATTTATTTGACTTACTGGCTGCTGCAGACATTGGATTTTTGACCTTTGAGACTCCTGCAGCGCCACCTTTGGGGGCCCCAGTTTTTTTGTGTGTTTTTTTGAGACACTATCTTGCCCACAGTAGAGTGCTGTGGTGTCACAGCTCACAGCAACCTCAAACTCTGGGGCTTAAGTGATTCTCTTGCCTCAGCCTCCCAAGTAGCTGGGACTACAGGTGCCCTACGCAACACCTGGCTATTTTTTTTTTTAGAGATGGAGTTCTCACTCTTGCTCAGACTGATCTCAAATTCCTGAGCTCAAGTGATCCACTGCCTCAGGTTCCCAGAGTGTTGGGATTACAGGCGTAAGACACTGCACCTGGCCTGGGGCTCCAGTTTTGAGGGAGGAGGTGAAGAGGCTCAGGGCTCTTTGGTCCCTGATTTTGCCAGCCCCAGTTCAGCTCCTCAGATGCTGCTCTGCATGCTGAGCACTGCACAGCTCCTTCCAGAGGATGGCTGTGCACTTAGCACTCCCTGCCAAGAACTGATAACCGACCCCAGGGGGCCTCTGCTTACCCTATCATCCCCAGCTGAGAGCTACCTGGTTCCCTTTAGTGCTGGGGAAGAGTCGACTTCTACATCCTTCAGCCTTTTCCTGGCACAGAAACACAGAGACTTGGAGGTCAGTGATATATGCTGTTTATTATAATGTCCATAGGGAGAGGGATAAGAGAGAGGCTATACCAGGAGGGGTGGTCAGTGAGGGTATGAAGGTGAGGGTATGAAGTGGGCTACAAGCCCCTTGCCTATTTGGTGGCCTCCCCAGCCAGGAGGTACTGGAGAAGCATCACTTACACTTCAGTAAAATACACTCAGAAAAGGAGAGACTGTAGGGAAAATCCAGCCATCAGAACTGGCTGGGGAAAAGGAGAAGCCCTTTGGGCTGGGAGGGTGGGCACGGAGGTCCCAGTGCTGAAGCAGACGCAGCAGCTGGGGCCCAGGCACTGCCATCTGGGGCAGATACTTGCAACCCTCCTTGGCCAGAACCCCTGCTCCTGAAGATAGGTGGGGGCTCCCGCAGCACCTCTACCCCCACATGGTGATCTCCAGCCACTGTGCAGAGAGGAGGCAGATCAGAAGGTGGGAAGGGTGCACTGTGATGGGATGGCTGGGGGCAGAAGAGATCCCTTCCCATCCTTCCCCACATACCTGTTCCAGGTTTAAGCGAATATGGCCAGTATTCTTGGGGTCCATGGTTAGAAAGAATGCTGTTTTAGGAGGCATGGGAGGGGGTTGAAAGCTGAGTCGATGGTCTGAAAGACTCATGCCCAACTAAGTAGGATGTCAGAAAGGGCAAAAGAGGCTGTCACTTGCTGCTCCGGAGATAAATCCCTTAGCCCAGCAAGGACTTAATTGTAGCTCATATAGTCTTGCTAGGAGAAGTAAATGACAGCCTCGGCTCGGAGTGCTTTCCATGGACCAATCATTTAATCTGCACCTCAATCCTATGAGGGCAGCCACATTTTACGGATGTGGGAATGGAGGTACAGAGAGATAGTGACTTGCTCAAGTTGCAGCACCAGCAAGCGGTGAAGCTGGGATGTGAACCCCGTTGTCTGTGCCCTGGGAGGGGGAGGAGTTTTGAAGCAGCTCCTCAGGGTAGTGTGTGGAAGAGGGCAGAGGTCCTTCGTTTAGGCTGGGGAGGGGGCAGGTGACTAACTCACTGAACATGGCCTTTAGCCTCAGGAAACAGGTAATGAAGCTGTCAAACTCTATGATCATGTCATCATCTGCATACCTGGCCACCAGTACCTGCATCACCTTGTTGTTCAGCTTGATGCCTGGGAGACAGAAAAGTGGGGAGGGGAAAAACCCAGCCCTCTGGCCAATGCCACCCTCTTCCCTGCCCCAAAATCCTCTCCTGAACCCTGGCCACCTGCTTTCTCAATAGCCAACCGCATCTCATAAGAGTTCAAGGTTCCTGAGTGGTCCTGGTCACACTCTCTGAAGATGTCCTGAATAGACAGACAGGCATAGTAGGCCATGTGCATGGAGTGGTGGTTGAAGTAATGAAATATTTTAGTATAGTTGGTTCACAGCAGCTGCCCAAGACCTCCTGCCCCTTCCCACAGCCCCTGGGCTTCTCAAAATGCTATCCATCATCAGGTGACTGAAGGATCTGTCCAAGCACAGCAGGGAGCCTCTCATAGCCCGGTTATTAAATATTTTGATTAGCTAATATACCAACACCCCAATAGACCCCTTTCCTGCATGTGTGTGTAGTTGGAGGTTCAGTTCTGGCTGCCCCCTTACTCTTCCCGTTTTTCTCAAAGCCCTCCTTTTCTCACCCCCATAGACTACCCCTCAGTGCCCTTTACCGTCCATTTCTTGATTTTTTTCCACAGGACCTGGAACTCTAGAAGTCCCAGTTTGCCAGAGCCGTCTTTCTGGGAAGTAGTCAAGGATAGCAGAAAAGGGAGGGTGTACTGGGAGGCAGGGAGGCAGGGGCTCACTGAGGGGGCCTAAGACCTGGGGTTCCCATTTATTAGCAACTGGAAAAATTGGCATCTTCTGCCACCCAGAGCCTAATCTCCACCAGGAAGAGGGCATGGCTGGCCAGGGGCAGCCACCTTTGGGCAGGCTGGGGGTCAGGGGGCTTTGGGTGAGAAGGCCCCAGGCAGGACTGTCCACTGAACAGGAAGATACATCCATGATGTTGATCATGCAGCGGCAAGCGTCCACACCAAAGCCCTTGCTCCTGAGGCTTTTGACTGTAAGGGAAGAGGGAGAAGCAAGAGACAGAGTGAATGGGGTATTGTGGGGAACACAGGGAATGATCGAGATGGGCTTGGCATCTGGGAGGGGCTGCAGGTGTTGCCGTAGGAGACTCACGTTTGGAGGCCATCTTGTTGAGCAGCCTCTGCAGTTGAAATGCGCCTATCTCCATGCCCTAGGAAGGGGTTTTGTGAGCCGCCCCCTGGCCCCTTAGCCACACACCCACCCTCATCAGTCCTCAGCCATGGCCCACTCACCTCTCCTGCCACTATCTCAAACAAACGGATGAAGTCCTCGTCCATGTCTTTCTCAGAGGGTCTCTCCTGCGGGGAAGGGTGTGGAGAAGGACCCGGTCCAGAAGATTCCTTCACACCCCCTGATGCTTCCTTCCAACCCCCAAGCCCACAACCTCCCCTCACCTCTTGGAGCTGCTCAGCATAGTTGACTTCATCCAGTTCCCTGGGCAAAAGTGATCAAAGGCTCGAGGGTTACCAGGGATCAGGGAGATGGGGGGTTTTGGTGGGGTGGTCCGGGGGAGGTTGTGTCATGTATCTGAAGCAACATGGAACAGCTCCATAGAATCTGGGTTCTAGTTCTAGTTCTGCAACTAACTGGGATCTCACCTCATGCCTTAGTTTTTCTGACTGTAAAATAGGGATAAAGGAGGAGAGGACCAGATGACAGCTTCCTGAGCTTGACATCCTACAGCTCTTGTGTTGGGGGCCTCGATGCAGCGAGGTGTGGCCCCTTACCAGGACTCGCTGTGCTTCTCTGTGAAGACCCGAAGCAGGAAGTCAGCGTCTTTGTGTGGCTCGAAGGTGGAGGGAATAATAATATATTCCCCCGGTGGCAGCCGCATTTGGCTGCTCACCTCTCTCGAGTTGGCAAATATCTCTGAAAAGCCGTGATCCTGGTACTTCGTGAAGAAGTCCCTCTTCAAGTGGACATCCTGAATGTTCTGAAACTATATGTACTTGGAGGTGGGTACAGGACTGGCACAGGTGGTCAGGCAAGGAGGCCCCCCCAAAGGGTGAACGGCCAAGCTGGGCAGGGTTGGGGGTAGGTATCTCCAGCAACTGGCCTGGACTCCACTCAAGTGGCAGGCAACCTCGATATGTCCTCTTCCTTTCCCAGTCCCCTACCAGGGCCCAAAGGGGCTGGAATCCTAATCACCCAGAACCTTTTACCAAATCCCACCCCTTGCCAATTCACATGCAGCCAGGGGTAGGGTGGGTCCCTGCCCAGGAATAAGCCCCATGCCTTCATCTTCTATACCTCCTTTGGGACCTGGGAAGGGAAGAGAGAGAAGGATCAGACCTCTAGGGTGTGTGGGGGAGAGTTATTAAGGGCACTGAGACCCTGGTGGTGGGGTGGAGCATGGGCTCTGGCATGAATAATCCCTCAGGCTGGACATGGTGGCTCATGTCTGTAAACCCAGCACTTTGAAAAGCCAAAGTGGGAGGATTGCTTGAAGCCAGGAGTTCAAGACCAGCCTGGGCAACATAGCAAGACCTTGTTTTCACCTAGCAAGACCTTGTTTTCACCAAAAAAAGAAAAATGGGATTTCTCAGCTTTGGATAGTGAAAAACAATTTACACAATGTTTTTCTGGGGTCTATTTTTATCACTGCAAGTTAACAAATGGAAACAGAGGCTGGGCACAGTGGCTCATGCCTGTAATCCCAACACTTTGGGAAACTGGGATGGACGATTGCTTGAGCTCAGGAGTTCAAGACCAGCCTGAGCAAGAGCAAGACCCCATCTTTACTAAAAATAGAAAAATTAGCCAGGCGTTGTGGCAGGTGGCTATAGTCCCACCTAGTTGGGAAGCTGAGCATAAGGATGACTTGAGCCAAGGAGTTTGAGGTTGCTATGTTGCTGTGAGCTATGGTGACGCCCTGGCACTCAACCCCAGGGCAATAGAATGAGCCTCTTTCTTTCTTTTTTTTTTTTTTTAATATTTTTTATTTATTTTTTATTTATTTATTTATTTTTTTGGTAGAGACAGAGTCTCACTTTATGGCCCTTGGTAGAGTGCCATGGCATCACACAGCTCACAGCAACCTCCAGCTCCTGGGCTTAAGCGATTCTCTTGCCTCAGCCTCCCGAGTAGCTGGGACTACAGGTGCCCGCCACAACACCCGGCTAGAATGAGCCTCTTTCACAAAAATAAATAAATAAATAAAGTAATTAATTAGAAAGAAAGAAACAGAATCCCAAAGCGGGAAGAGATTTGCCCCCCCCCCCCCCCCGCCCCACACTACTAAAAAATGAAAGAGCTGAAATGGAAATCTAGGAGACCATTTTCCAGAATGCTTTTCCATGGAACACTCATATCTTGTAGGGAATCAATAAAGAATTATTGAAGCTGAGGATTTGAGGACAAATAAGTTTGTAAAAAGATGAGTTAAGCCAAGTTAAATAGTTCACTCTACTGCAGGGATGGATTGTCAGGATCTTTAATATCCCTCGTGTGTACTGTGGAGCTCAGGCTGGAGGACAGCCTTTCCTGGCCTTATTTAACTTTGAAAATGTTGTCTTGAGGCATGTTTCTCCTAGGCCTGGTGGACTCATGGCCCAGGAGGAAAGCAAGGCTTGTGTCTGTTTTTGCTCATCATTGAACTCTTGGAGTCTAGACAGGAGCCTGGCATATGGTGGTACGCCATAAATACTTGTTTATGTAAGTGAATGTAATTGGACGAAAAAGTGGCCATTTCTAGAATTTTGCAAAGCATGGTTTGGCATGGGAAATTCTTCTTGAGGATTTTTTTTTTTCTTAGAATCTTACTCTGCTGCCCCAAGCTAGAGTGCCCTGGGGTCAGCCTAGCTTACAGCAACCTCAAACTCCTGGGCTCAAGCGATCCTTTTGCCTTTGCCTCCCAGAATGCTAGTATTACAGGCATGAATATCATATGCTGGTTGATCAGAATTTCGTTTTGCCCCTGGGATGAGTGTGATGGTGGGGTGGCTCGAGGGGACACTTTCAGGGGAATGTGGAGAAGTCTCAGAGTTTCTGGGAATTAGGAGACAGTCTCTGCCTTTGACCCTCAGAAGTATGAGCTAGGGCAAGTGGCCTCACCTCTCTTGCCCTCAAGCTCTTTCCTCTTCCTCAAAGGCGTCAGTATTCCTAAGACCTTCGGAACAATGTCTGGCACAAAGAACTGTGTCAGCTAAGTGTAACAGATGAAAAACTCTGGGAAAGGAAAACTGCTGGCCTTGCCTCAAAAAGCACAAAGCACAATCATCTTGGCTCTGTGGCTCATGCCTCTAATCCTAGCACTTTGGGAGGTTGAGGTGGGAGGATCACTTGAGGCCAGGAGTTCAAGACCATCCTGGCAACATTGTGAGACCCAGTTCTATGAAAAATTAAAAAATTAGCCAGACACGGTGTCACATGCCTATAGTCCCAGTTACTTGGGAGGCTGAGGCAAGAGGATCACTTGAGCCCAGGAGTCTGAGGTTGCTGTGAACTATGACGACACCACTGCACTCTAGCCTGGGCGAAAGAGTGAGACCCTGTTTCAAGAACAAAAGGAAAAACAAAAGCACGAAGTAGCCCTCAGGCTCAGGGCTATGGAGCCTCCTGACAGGTGTCCCATTCCCAGCTGGGCAGTGGCCCTTGTGAGCAAGGATTGAAAGGGGGAAGAGACCAGCTGAGGGAGTGAGAGTGGCTGGGGGAGCCAGGTGCCCACCGAGAAGAGGACAAAGCCAATGGTTTGCAGCGGGGCCCCCTCAGGCCTTGCATGCCGCCAGTTCTTCTGCATCAGGGCCACCAGGCAGGTGCAGACAACTGCATCGTCCTCTGAGTCATCATCTGGGTCGTCCTCCTCAGGGAGAAAGATCTTAAACTGGGGGTTGGTCCAGAAGGTCCCTGTGGAGAAAAAAGGTCAGGATGATTATGCTGGGAGCAGTCTTGGACAACACCCTTCCTGGGGTGGACCAGGTTTCCCTAGCCACAGGTCTGTCCCTCCGCAGTGGGCAATGGGATCTGAATGACCCCGGACCTCAAGCACCCTGATCCCCGTAACTGTCTGCCCCCAGCCTGGGTTTGTGGTGAATCTGTGGTCCCTCTCACGCTCTTGGCACCCCTGGACCCTTGACCCACTGGGGTGGTTCCTGCAGCCCCCTGCGGTGCTGCCTCTGCGCCAGCGGCCCTCATAGTAGGTTGTGTGCCAATAGCTCTTGCTGTCCCCAGACAATGCGTCGGGTGTGAGGTTGCAGACTTCCAGGAGAGAGAAGTTGCTCAGGAAATCTTGGTAGGACATCCTGTGGTGGGGTGGGGTTAGAACCTGTCAGCAGCACACTCGCACCTGCAGGCCTCTGCCCATGAAAGTCCCCAGAACGTCCCCATCTGAGACACAGTGGGGAGGGTGATGGGAGAGGAAGGATGGGGCATGGAGGAGTAGGAAGCCCTCAAGCCACACTGACCAGAACTCCCCATCCTCCTTCCTGTGCAGCAGCTTTATCTCAATGTCTCGGGTCACCTCTTCCCACTCTCTGGAGCTGGAGTAGAGACAGGTCAAGGAAGGAGAGGGGCGAGGGGTCAGGGACACCTCTTTCCTCCCCATGGGACTCCCTTGGCCCTGAATGCCTGCCCACTGGGGTCCTGAACTAGATGGAGAATCTAGAGGGAGGGCTTGCCCTGGTGCGCAGATCGTCCTCACAGACCAGACACCCTCAGTCCCTCCATGGTACTGCCTTGCTCAAGGAGTCTGTTGTGTTTCTGGACCACTTCTCTCCTAGGTCAAGGGCACCCACTTGTCACTCCATGCTCCGGTCCACTCAACCCGACCCCAGGGATTCCGGACCCGAATCAGTGTTTCCATCTTGCCTCTGTAGGGGACCTGGGGGAGGGGGTTATAGGTCAGGGCATGGAGTCAAGGGGTCATGGCCCTCAGGCTGGGGCACTGAGCTGTCAGAACTCACATCATGAAGGCCAGTCACTGAGTAAGCATGGCCTCTAACCAGCATCTTCTGGGTCATTGATTCCAAGTCACTGTTGCTGTCAATCTATAGAACAGAAGGAAGGGCAGGCTTCGGGGTCTGGTCAGAGGGACAGGAGCACATGGAGAAAGATGTGAACTCTGAAGGTCTTTCTCTTTTTTAAAAAAAATTATTACAGTTATTTTGAAATAATTGTGGGTTCACATGCAGTTGTGCCAAGTTTCCCCGGTAGTTAACGTCCAGCAAAACTATGGTACAGTATCGAAACGGGAAGTTGATATGGATACACATATCCCCCCAACTTTATACAGATTGCCCTAGTTTTACTGGTGCTCACTTGTGTGTGTTCTATGCAATTTCGCTACATGTGTAGTCTTGTGTAACCACCTACACAGTAAAGACCTACAACATTTCCGTCACCACAAGCTTTCCTCCTTGTGTTACCCTGTTACAACCACACCCCCCTCTCCTTACTACTCCTCTCCCCTACCTCCTGACAACTACTAATCTGTTCTCCATCTCTATTATTTTGTCAATTTCAAGAATGTCACATAAATGGAATCATTTTGTGGTTGGGTTTTTCATCATTCAGAATAATTCCCCTGAGAGCCGTACTAGTTCTTGCGCGTATCAACAGTTCATTCCTTTATATTGCTGAGTAGTACTCCACGATAGGTAATCACCACAGCTAGACACATAGGTTGTTTCCTATTTTTGGCTGTTATGAATAAAGTAGCTATAAACATTTGTGCCCAGGCGTTCTGGGGACACAAGTCTTCATTTCTCTGGGGTAAATGCCCAAGAATGCAATTGCTGGGTCATATGGTAGCACTGTAGGCTCATTTATTTATGTAAACAAACATTTGCTGGCTCAGCACCTGTTGCTCAGTGGTTAGGGTGCCAGCCACGTGCACTGGGGCTGGTGGGTTCGAACCCCACCTCAGCCTGCTAAACAAACAAACAGACAAAAATAGCTGAACTTGGTGGCAGGCGCCTATAGTCCCAGTTACAAGGGAGGCTGAGGCTAGAGAAGCACTTGAGCCCAAGAGTTTGAGGTTGCTGTGAGCTGTGAAGCAACAGCACTCTACCAAGGGTGACATAGTAAGACTCTGTCTCAAAACAAACAAACAAAAATAAACAAAAAAGAAAAATAAACAAACAACAACAAAAACAATTCCTTGGGTGCCTATTGGATGCTAGGTCCCTTCCTAAGACCCACAGTCTAGCAGTGAATGAGACAAATAAGGTCCCTGCCTTCATGGAATGTGAATGGTCTGGAGAAGATGGGCTAGGAATGAATACATAGATACCCTAGACATCTTCAGGTCATGATAAACATTGGGGAGAAAATCAAAACTAAGTAGAAAGAAAAGAGGTGGGGGTGGCTACTGGGAGGCGCCCTCTCAGGAGGGAGCAGCAGAACTGTGATGTGAGGGGGAAGGAACTAGCCATGAGGGCATGCAGTAGCCTTCTGGGGGAAAAGCAACAGCAGGTGCAGAAGCCCTGAGACAAGACCGCGCTTGGCTTACTTCAATGGAGCAACCCATGAGGGAGGATCGATCCATAGCCTTTCTAAGGAGCCTCAGCAGGTTTTGAGGGGGCCTCTGGAGGTGGAAGTTCTGGGCCACACCCCCGGTGAAGTCCTCCAAGCCCTCCATTGTGCTGCCCCCAGCCAGTGCTTCATAGGACCCGCTCAACCTGTGGGCACAGAGGGAGCATTGTTTGGGCTTGAGACGGAGGCACGAGCATGGACAGCAGAGGGTATGGCGAAGATGTGTCCTGCCTGCCCTCCATCTCTTCCCCTTATTCCAGCTGCCTTGGCTCCCAGGACTCACTTGGCATATGCTTTCTCCAGCAGTGCACCCCAGAACTCAGAGTGCTCAGGTGAGTGCAGGAACACCAGCTTGTTATTCTTTGTGGGCAGCCGGTCATCCACCACCACGTCCACCCACTGCCCAAACTGCCAAATCTGTGGGTAGCAAGGGTGCCTCAGTGGGGCAAGGGCATCTGTCTGCCCCAGCGTCCCCTGCCACACACATAAACTCATACATGTGCTCACACGATGCACACCCCCCTTGCGTGGGAACCTTGTCGTCCAAGCGCCTCCTGGTGGCCAGGCCAGTGACACACCCCATGTCAGAGGTCCCATTCCCTCCTGGAGTGGTTGAGTAGTGAGGAGAAAGCAGCAAAAAGCCTGACCCTCAACTCCTAGCCTCCTCTCCAGGCTCTGCTGTGGTCTGTGGGATGACCCTACCCACTTCTTAACCAAAAGTCCTCCTCTGACAAAAGACTTTGGGATCTCTGAGGTCTTAAAAACTCTTATGATTCCCAGAAAGGCCACAGTATTTTCTTTTTGGGCTTAAAAGAATTCGCTTACATGGTTTTTTTGGTGAGCAGATATTTCTCTAATACTATAATTAGACAGGCCCCACCCCCAATAAATGTTGTTTTCCAAAAGACAAAAGGTAAACTTCAAAGCACAAATGAATTTCTTTTTCTCTTTCCCTCCCTCTCTTTCACACACACATGCACACACAGACACACTATAAAGCATTCTGGCTCTCAAATTTCCCTTCACCTGGAAATGGAAGATGCCAGCATAGTTTTTTTTAAAGCTCTGCCCCTTGGGCACCACACGGTACAGCAGTTTGGGGCATGTGGTAAGGGAGCCGATGGCAGCCAGCAGCCAGCAATCTCCTGGAAAGACATTGCCCCCTTGAGTATCCCATCTCTGTGGGTGAGCCCCATAATCCAAGCCCTAGAGGAACAGGAGCCTGGCCTTGGACTTCGCTCTGGCTCCCCAACAGATATGCACCTGCACTCAGCCTCCCTTAAGGAGTGTTCAGGAAAGAGGCAAACAGGGAAAGCCAAGGGCAGAGTGAGGAGCTCTGGGGAGGTGCATTTCTGTGCTGTTTCTATTGTGGAGAGATTCACAAATTATAGTCACATGGTTTTGCTTTTTGAAGTTCAGGGAGGGGGTATTTTGGGTCTCAGGGTCTTGCTCCCCACCCTGGAACCTGCCTTCTTTCGGAGAGAGCTGGTACTCTCCCATTCCTTGAACAAATCTGGTCACTTTCCCCCACTGGTATATGCTGGTGTGGCCATGAAGGTCCCAAGACATCTCTCTGTCATGTTACCTACATTATATTGGAGCCCCAAGCTCAGTCTACACCCTAGTGGGGCCCCTGGAGCTGGGCATGGATGAGAGCTCGGGGGAAGTGTCCCTAGCTTGTGAGAGAAGACCACCACAAGTCATCCACTGCCATTTACCTGGGTGTCTCCGCCCGCCCTGGGTGATGCCACAGGCGGGGGGTGGGGGGGGCACCCAAGGCCATGCTGAGGTTGAGGGCACTGGGAAGCTCCTGTGATTACCAAGTGGCCTCCTGGCTGCCTGGGAAGGCAGAGAGTGGGAAAGGAAGGGTGAGCATGCTCCAATCCCCATTACCATTAGGGTACCTGAGGAACAGCCAATTCTCCCCTCCCACAGCTCAGTGTTCTCCAGAAGCAGCCCTGGGGCATGAGGCCTCCTGCCCTGCCCACACTCTGCCATTTCTTGGCCCTGAGGGGGGACAGAATTCAGTCCTAGAGGAAGCCATCTAGGACTTCTCCATAAGGAGGCAATGAGAGGTTTGGAGAAAACCATGAAACAGGACCAGGTTCAGGGAGGAAGATCTGTGCTGGGACTATCTACAGGAGTTTGCTGGAGAATGGGCTGAGGGGACCCTTTGGCTCCCCTATTTGATAGCCTGGACTAAGCAGGTTTTAGCATCTGTAGTGGTTTCAAAATGTGTCCACAAATTCTTTTACCATCCTCCGCTTAGAAAGATGGGCCTAATTCTCTTCTCCTTGAGTAAGGGCCAGATTCAGTGCTTGCTTCTAATAAACATAATACAGTAGAAGTTATGGTGTGTGACTCCTGAGAGTCCATAAATGGCATCATGGCTTCCTCCTTGTCCTCTCATTCACTTCGAGGGAGCCAGCTCCCATGTTGTGTAGACACTCGAGCAGCCCTACAGAGTAGCCTATGGCAAGGACTGAGGTCTCCTACTGTGTGAATGCATTCTGGGAGCAGATCCATCAGCCCCAGTCACACCTCCAGATGACCATAGCCCCAGCTGACATCTCTTAGGCTACCTCGTGAGAGATCCTGAACCAGACTATGCTGCCTCTGAATTCCTGACCCACAGATACTGTGAGACAAGAAATGTTTGTTGTGACAGGGTGCGGTGGCTCACACCTGTAATCCTAGTGCTATGGGAGGCCAACGCACAGGTGGATTTTTTGAGGTTGGGACTTTAAGACCAACCTGAGCAAGAGAGAGACCCCATCTCTACTAAAAATAGAAAAAAAATTAGCTGGGCATTGATGGGTGCCTGTAATCCCAGCTACTCAGGGGACTGAGGCAAAAGGATTGCTTGAACCCAAGAGTTTGAGGTTGCTATGAGCTATGATGATGCCATGGCACTCTACCCAGGGCAACAGAGTGACACTCATGTAAAGGAAAAAAAAAAAAGAAAAGAAATGTTTGTTGTGACTTCAGTCATTAAGTCTTGTAACTACAAATAGCCAATATATTCCTCCAGCTCACACTCAGACCCAGACTCTAGCAAGTGTGGTGGGGGGCACATCTAGACTTAGGAAGGGCAGGGAGGGTATAGATTCAGGTTGTCTAAACCAAGGGGGTTCCTGTTTTCCAGCCTTAGAACATCCCAGAGGATTGCATGAAGCCAGGAGTTGGAGGTTACTGTGAGTTATGATGATGTCACTGCAATCTAGCCTGGGTGACAGAGTGAGACCCTATCTCAAAAAAAAAAAAAAAAAAATACCCTGCACCCTTCCCCTAGCCTTCCTCTCAGATTCACATCTCCTCACAGTAGAGACCATTTTCTTGCGCTCCACTCACCAAGTATGCCCTGACAGATGTCTGTTGGAGAGATTCCATTTGCAAAGAAGTAAGGGTTCCTGGTGATTTCCTGCAGTGAAGGAATAAAGGTTTCAGGGAGCCCGGCCACACCTTCCCTGCCTCCCTCCCACCTTTACTGGGGCAGGATGCTCACCTTGAATTTCTGGGGGAACAGATAAGGAAAAAGAAGAGGGCGCAGGACCAGTGTGGCATAGCTATATGTTGTAATAGCAAAGACTGGTGAGTAATTTCTCAAGGATTAGCTGGGATGCTTGGCTTCAGCTAGTTTAGGACTGCCCACCTTGCACTCCCCCCATGAAGGTGGAGCCTTGTGCTAGGGTCAGCATGGGTTGGGGGCGGATTGGATATAACAAAACTGACTTGGAGTCATTACAGGCCCACTTCACCCACACCTCTCATTCCAGTGCCCACCTTGGGCCTCTGCCAGGAAATGTCTTGAACATTTTGGGAGGTGGGGCCTAGTTCCTTGAAGCCCAGCGAACTGGGGCTGGCGGGGAAGAAGGGGTCCTCAAACAGCTGCCCCTTCCTCAGACAGATTGCTTGTAGCTCCTCAAAGCTCTGGTCTTCATGGTTGCACGCATTGTGGTGTTGGCCCACACCACTGGCCTTGAGTCGACTGTCATGTATGTGAACCACCATTCCCTTATGTATGGTAAAAGTGGACTCTGCTGATAATAAGAAAAAGATAAATAACTCAATTAAAAATGGGGCTCGGCGCCTGTGGCTCAAACAGCTAAGGCGCCAGCCACATACACCTGAGCTGGCAGGTTCGAATACAGCCCCAGCTGCCAAACAACAATGACGGCTGCAACCAAAAAATAGCCCGGCATTGTGACAGGCGCCTGTAGTCCCAGCTACTTGGGAGGTGGAGACAGGAGAATTGCTTGAGCCCAGGAGTTAGAGAGTGCTGTGAGCTGTGATGCCATGGCACTCTACCCAGGGTGAAAGCTTGAGGCTCTGTCTCAAAAAAAAAAAAAAAATGGGATAGGTATTTCTCAGAAGAACATACAAGTGACTAGTAATCACATGAAAAAGTATTCAACATTATCAGTCAGGGAAATGTCCGTGGAAATAAAAATCAAGGCCACAATGATATATCACTCCACACCCATGAAGATGGCTATAATAATAAGATGGATAATAACAAGTGTTGGAAAAGATGTGAAGAAATTGTAATCCTCATACACTGCTGCATGAAAATAGTGTGGCCACTTGGGAAAACAGTCTGGCAGCTCCTTAAAAGAGTTAGAACTGTGGGACTAATATTCAATGACACAAACAAAGTATGTTGTATGCTACAACATGGATGAGCCTTAAGAATATGCTAAGTGAGGCCGGGAGAGGTGGCTCACATCTGTAATCCTGGCATTCTGGGAGACGGAAGTGGTGGATTGCCTGAGGTCACAAGTTTGAGACGAGTCCGAGCAAGAGTGAGATCGCGTCTCTAAAAAATAGCCAGGCATTGTGGTGGGTGCCTGTAGCTCCAGCTACTTAGGAGGCAAGGGGGATCTCTTGAGCCCAAGAATTTGAGGTTGCTGTGAGCTATAATGCCATGGCACTCTATCTGGTCAAGAAAGTGAGACTCTGTTTAAAAAAAAAAAAAAGAATATGCTAAGTGAAAAAAGCCAGTCACACAGAACCCCATACTGTATGATTCCATTTAAATAAGATCTCTGAAATAGGCAAATCTATATAGGAGATTAGCGGTTGCCCAGTGCTCAGGGGACTGGGGAATTGGAAGTTGATGGCTAAAGGGTATGATCTAAGTGATCCAAAATGATCTACAATTGATTGTGGTGATGAATGAATAACTGTGCAAACTCTGTGCATATACTAAAAGCTATTAAATCAATACTTTAAATGGGTGAATTGTGTGGTGTGGGAATTATATCTCAATGCAGCTGTTAAAGAAATGGCTTCAAGACACTGCCTTTTGGAGAGAGTGGAAATAATAGAATATAGAGGGCATAAGAGCAGGAGGAAGTGGGTGCTGGGGATGAGCTGGGATGGGTTAGCGAATGGCCTAGGGCAGGTGAGGGCAGGTGAGTCTCTGAGTAAAAGTTATGCTGGCTGATAGACCCTGAGTCCACCAGGTAGCTGGGGACCCAGGACTCTGTCCATACCTCCACCCCCAGGAGGACTGCAACCTCCTTACCCATCCCTTCCTGAGGATTGCCTCACCCATCTGTACACATGAGGCTGACTCCCCCTGTCACTAGCAGCAGACCCAGGTGAAGAGAAAGAGGCCAGAGGGGAAGAGAGTGAGGAAAGGAAGAGGAAGCCACAGAGCTGGGTGTGCTTTGGGCACATGCACCCTGGGGCCTATCCCCTCTCAGTCTCCCAAGTTCTCTGCACATCCTAGAGCAATCAAGAGATTGAGGGGAGGGAGGAAGATGTGGTCCAAATTAAACAGACTGGGGCCAGGAGTGTGTAGGGAAGAGTCAGAAAGAAGAAAGAAAAGGGGCAGCTGGGCGGTGCCTGTGGTTCAGTCGGTAGGGCGTCAGCCCCATATACCGAGGGTGGCGGGTTCAAACCCGGCCACGGCTGAACTGCAATCAAAAAAAAAATAGCTGGGTGTTGTGGTGGGCGCCTGTAGTCCCAGCTACTCGGGAGGCTGAGGCAAGAGAATCGCTTAAGCCCAGGAGTTGGAGGTTGCTGTGAGCTGTGTGATGCCACGGCACTCTACCGAGGGCCATAAAGTGAGACTCTGTCTCTACAAAAAAAAAAAAAGAAAAGAAAAGGGACAGCTGCAGAGAGGGATAGGAGGTCCTGGCATCATTTAGAGGTGAGACTGATGGAGGCCGCAGTGGGGGTGGTTTCCCAGAGGGAGGAATGGGGGAGGGTCTCAGTTATCCTTCTTGCCTTGAGTGAACAGAACAAGGAGACTAGTCGTGACAGCAGAGCTAACAGCACTGAGCGTCTGCTCTGTGCTAGGCCACCAGCCCCATGAGATAGGTACCTGCGATACCCTGGTGACCAGAAAAGGGAGCAGAGGCCCAGGGCCTAAGTAGCTTGCCCAGGGTCACAGAGAATGTGTTGGGTGTGGGACGAAATCTGACGCAGACCCCAGACTGCCTCCTGAGGGGCAGCGCTTCTCATTGGCCCAAGGCTAGCTGAGCCAGCACCATCTTTTTTTTTTTTCTTTTTTGTAGGAACAGAGTCAGTCTCATTTTATCGCCCTCGGTAGAGAGCTGTGGCATCACAGCTCTCAGCAACCTCCAACTCCTGGGCTTTGGTGATTCTCTTGCCTTAGCCTCCCCAGTAGCTGGGACTACAGGCACCCGCCACAACGCCCAGCTATTTTTTTATTGCAGTTTGGCCGGGGCCAGGTTTGAACCCACCACCCTCAGTATATGGAGCCGGCACCCTACCCACTGAGCCACAGGCGCCGCCCGCCAGCACCATCTCTGTTAACTAAGGGCATCCCCAGGCCATCTGTTGCTGGACTTATCTCTCGATACCCCTCCTTCTCTCATCACTGCCCCAAACAGCAAACCCATTCTTCTGACCAACGAGTGCCTTCTCAGGACGTCCCTAGGTCCAGTAATGACTCCATGTCTTCCCAGTCCATCAAGTTCCCAACATATCTGTGTCCCACATCCGGACAGTCACTGAGTCCTTCTCAGGAAGTCACATCAGGGGACTCTAATTTCCCATTGCCACCATCACTGTTCTAGGCCAGGGCCTCTAGATACCCATTAGACCCCAAGTGGCCTCTTGAAGACCTTCTCCAATCATCACATACGCTGCCCCTGCCATATGCCACATCAGCTTCCTGTGAGTGAGGTTTTGAAACTCTTACTTCTTTTGGCCCCTTCCAGGACATTATTTAGCCAGTAGGATAAAGCCAGTCTCCAAGGCTTCCTCCAGACCTGGGTCCACCACTCCTGGCACAAACCTGTCCCCTTGCCCCTCATCAGTGTTGCAGTCCAAGGAAGACCTTGTCCATCCAAATAGCTCTCCTAAGCACTGCATCCCAGAAGAGACAGTCCCTGCAGCGGTCTCCACCCCAGCACCTCCAATTCCAAACTGAGTTCATTTTTTTCCTCTCCCCTCTTCCAAGCCAGAGATCTGGGGATCTTCCTAGAGCCTCCCTTCACTATATCCCTTAATTAATTGTCACTTGTGCTCCCTTAGCCTCTCTCTTGTCCTGCTCTTCCTCCTCTGCACTGCCTGTGATGGGGTAGCCCAGATGTGAATCCACAGGTACAGTAAGTGTGTAAGTATGTGGATTTGGAAGCCAAGCACCCCCTAACAGCACAGCCTCCTACACACATTGCTTAATCTCCCCCCTGCCTTGGCTTCTCCATCTGTGGAATAGGGTCATGATATTCTATCTAAGGCATTTGCAATGGTTTCTGGCACAAAATTTACTCAAGAAGTAATCTTAAATATAGGCTGGGTTCTTAACTGGCACCTTTCCTCAAACCTCCTCCTTCCCCACTGGTTCTTCAGTGTTGGTTGAGATTTTTAAAAGGCAAATCTGATTGGAGATAGCCCTCTCCCCACACTTTGGAAGGCTCTCCCCTTGTTAGCATGATGAACACAAGCCCTAACCAGGCTGCCTTCCTGCACAGGATGCCTCATTCCTCAATGGCATCACTGTGCCTCTGCTTGCAATCATTCCTGATCCCATGCATATACCATGTCCAGTCTCGGCTCAATGCCTCCTCTGGGAAGCCTCCCTTGATGCATCTGAGCAAAGCTTGGGGCTGCCCTGCATCTGACACTTTTGTTGACACCCATCAGTGTTAACCTGTCTTCTTCCTCTTTCTTACATAGTGCCTGGCCCCCCAGTGGGGGTCACAAAGGCTTTCGATAAATGAGTGAATGAGTGAATGTATCACTTTCCACTGTAGACATTTTTCTTTTTCTTTCTTTTTTTTTTTTTTTTGAGATAGAGTTTTACTTTGTCGCCCTCGGTAGAGTGCCATGGCGTCACAGATCACAGCAACCTCTAACTCTTGGGCTCAAGCCATTCTCTTGCCTCAGCTTCCCAAGTAGCTGGGATTGCAGGTGCCTGCCACAACACCCAGCTATTTTTAGAGATGAGGTCTCACTCTTGCTCAGGCTGGGTCTCCAACTCCTGAGCTCAAGCAGTCCACCTGCCTTGACTTCCCAGAGTGCTGGGATTATAGGCATGAGCCACCCTGCCTGGCCCCATTGTAGACATTGTTTACGTTTCCTCTCTCAGGTTCCTGCCCTATTCCCTGCCTCACTAGCACCTGACCTCCCTTACGCACGAAAGTTCACAAGGGCAGGGATTTTTGTCTTTTGCTGCCGCTGCAGTCCTGCTACTGTACTGTGCAGATTTGGTGCTCAACAAACACTTTGAAAAATATTTCCTGGAAGCTCTGGAAGGGAAGAGTTTGTATTTCTTAGTTTCTCCCACAGGAAGACATCCTGATAAGCTTCCTGGAAGGGGTGGGTGGGCACGTGGTTTGTCTCCAGAGTCCCAATTTGGTTAGGGGGAGTACCTAGCAGGATACATCTCACAACGTGTACCTGGTAAATGGTAGGATCCAAAGACTCCAATCCAGCACTGCCCTCACATTCCTGCCTAGACTGGGGACTGAAAAGAGCTCAGCTCTGCCAGGGAAGCCAGAGTGTTGGTGTGGAGAATGAGCAGAGGACCTGACTACAGCATACTGGCATCTCTGGGGTCCCTTTGGGCTCCCTGGGTCCTGGAGGCTCCTGGCTCCCACTAAGAAAAGTTTGTTGGTCTGAAGAATCAGGTTGGAGGGCCGGGAGTGGTGACTCCCCCTAACCAAATTGGGACTCTGGAGACACCTGTAATCCTAGCCCTCTGGGAGGTTGTGGTGGGAGGATCCCTCAAGCTCAGGAGTTCCAGTCCTGCCTGAGCAAAAGCAAAACCCCCATTTCTAGTAAAAATAGAAAAATTAGCTGGGCGTTGTGTCAGGTGCCTACAGTCCCAGCTACTGGGGAGGCTAAGGAAGGAGGATTACTTAAACCCAGGAGCTTGAGGTTACTATGAGCTAAGCCGACACCATGGCAATCTAGCCTGGGCAACAGAATGAGACTGTCTCAAAAAAAAAAAAAAAAAAGCACCAGGTTGGAGAAAGACCAAGGATCCTATCCTTTGCTTCTTCCATAGAACCCATGTCTTGAGATGAGAAGATTTTAGGAATTGTCCCTCAGTTACAAGAGTGAGTATCTAGCACTTACATATCATTTATAAGAATAATAATAGCAGTGTCTAAGGGCTCACTAGCTGCCTGGCACCATTCCAGATGCTCATTGAATCCTCACAACTACCCTATTGGTTAGGTTTATTGTTACCACTCCTCTGCTACAGAGGGAGAAACTGAGGCATAGACAGGCAGAACCTTCTCAAGGCTACACACTTGGTGGGGGGTGCGTGTACGTGCTCTTACCAATCCAGCTGGATGCTTGGCTGGGAGACAGCCATGGTGGAGGCAGAACTGTCTGGAGAGAGGGTGAGTGAGGCAGCAGGCTGTTGTGACTCCCTCCTTCCATCTGACTACAATTTCGGTGTGGTCTTTGTTAGTCACCTCTCCTCTGTGAGGCAGCTGCAAGAGAGATTAAGGATGGATAAAGGGGTTGTAAAAGGGGTGGAGAGGTGGCCTGTTCCCCTTTAGCAGAACCTTCTCTGGGCTGGGCTGGACCCAGAGTGTTCATTGTATGACCTTGCCTAGCAAGAAGAGACTCGGTTTCTTCACCTGTGCAACCTCACAACTGCTTTATATCTGAAGGTGTTTGGACATTAAATAATGAACATGTAGGGAAAGGACTAGCATTTAGCAGGTACTCAGAGAATGTTAGTTGCGGTCTCTGCTCTGACCTAGCTGGTCGACCTGGTATTTGCTGAGCTCCTACAAGGATCACACTGCTCTGTGCTTTGCATCACAGATGAACCCCTCTGTCACAGGACAGAATGATAGCAGTGACATTACTCAACATATTGGGGTCAGCTGCGTGATTGTCTATCTCTGCCACTAGTTTGAGCTCCTGAGAGCAAATAAACCTGAGTTCACCTCAGACGAGCTTTTATTCTGGGCTGGGAGCTGAGGGTTCAGAGCACCCCCACACAATTTGGGGAGGACTTTCCCGCATGAACCCTCCCTAGGCTCACCCCCATGGGTCTCAGAAACAGGCAGTAGGAGACAGGGAAAGGATCCCCCAGGCTGGGTGGAAAAATCAGGGAGGCTCTGGGGGGTAACTGCTCTGAGCTCATCCTAGCCCTCCACCCCTCATGGTGATGGCGGGCGCACTGTGCATTCTTTGTTCTGGAAGCACTGGGGTTGGGAGTGGGGAAGAGGGCAAGTGGAGCCAATTCCTGAGAGTTTTCCCTCCATTTTCTTTTCTTCTTTTTTTTTTTTTTTGAGACAGAGTTTCACTTTGTCGCCCTTGGAAGAGGGCCGTGTTATCAAAGCTCACAGCAACCTCAAACTCTTGGGCTCAAGAGATACTCTTGCCCCAGCTTCCCAAGTAGCTGGGCCAACAGGCATGCACCCGGTTAGTTTTTTTTTTTTCCTTGAGACAGAGTCTCACTTTGTTGCCCTCTGTAGAGTGCTATGACATCATAACTCACAGCAACCTCAAATTCTTGGACTCAAGAGATTCTCTTGCCTCAGTCTCCCAAGCAGCTGAGACTATAGGTGCCCACCACAACAACACAATGTCTGGCTATTTTTAGAGATGGGGTCTTGCTCTTGTTCAGGCTGGTATTGAACTTGTGAGTTCAAGTGATCCACCTGCTTATCTGCCTGCATCAGCCTCCCAGAGTGCTGGGATTATAGACGTGAGCCACCACGCCTGGCCCCATTTCCCTTCTATTTCCTTCATTTTTTTTTTTTTTTTAGAGACAGACTCTCACTTTGTTGTGCTCCATAGAGTGCAGTAGCATCACAGCTCACAACAACCTCCAGCTCTTGGGCTTAGGCGATTCTCTTGCCTTAGTCTCCTGAGTAGCTGGGATTACAGATGCCCGTCACAACACCTGACTATTTTGTTGTTGTTGTTGTTGCAGTTTGGCCGGGGCCAGGTTTGAACCTGTCACCCTTGGTACATGGGGCCAGCGTCCTACTCACTGAGCCACAGGTGCCGCCTCCTTCCATTTCCTTCTAACCCAAGCCCTCAGATTCTCTCAGAAGTGCTGGAGAAGCTCCCTCACCACTTCAAACTGTGGGAAAATGAATACAGGAGTGTGTGTGCACGTGCGATGGGCTCAGTGTGGGGAGGGGAGAATAAGTGAGTGGTTTATTTCCTTGTCCAAAGAGATTGGGGGGGACCATGGGAGATAAATAGTGGAGCCCCTCAGATAAAGAGGTTCCGGGGGTAGGGGTGAGGACTAATCACTTTGGTTGTACCCTCTGATCCTTACCTGAGAAGCTGCTGGGTCAGGAATGACTGTGCCCACCTGACCTGGGTATAAGCCAGGGCCTTCCTAGAGAGGTTAAGTCAGAGATTCTCAACTAGAGGCGTTTTGCTCCCCAGGGAATACTTGGAAATGTCTAGAGACATTTTGGCTTGTTATAACTGGGGCTTGGGGAGCTACTAGCATCTAGTAGGTAGGGGCAGGGATGCTGCTAAACATCCTATAATGTACAAGACAGTCCCACAATGAAGAATTTTCCTGCTCAAAATGTCAAGGTTGGGAAAGCTGGGTTAAGTGAATCATCTGAGGTCACCCACTGGGCGAGGTGAACCACTCCATGCCTTTCCATTATGGGGTAACCCTCAAGATGGCTCCACCCAAGGACCAAGGTCCCCAAGGACCAAGAGTGTTGAGCTGTCCTGGGGATGTAGAAAACATCAGAGGGCAAATCAAGGTGACAAAGTTTCCATCTTACTTCCTGGTAAGATGCAGCCTGGTCATCAAGCAACCCAATCAGCCTTTTTCACACTGACCTGCTCCCAAACCCTGCTTCAAACCTGCACATGCAATCTGAGCTCCTTACTCAGCTCTGACTGGCAGGGAGGATTTACATGCCCATACACGCCACCATGTTTGTCATCCAAAACTCTATAGACAGTCTCTAGAGAGAGTGACAGATCAAAGCCCTGTCACATGGGCTAGGGTCATGGGCAAGCGAGACAGACAGACCCAGGCTGTCTGTGGGAAGCACAGGAAGATGGCTGGAGCAATGCAGTAGCCCCCTTATCAGCCTGGGATACCTTCAGGCCCGGTGGATGCCTGAAACTGTGGATTGTAATCCCATGTATGCTATATCTTTTCTTATAAATACATACCTATGATAAAGTTTAATTTATAAGTTAGGCACAGTAAGAGATAAACGACCAAAACTAGTAATAAAAAAAGAGACAGTATAACAAATACTATAATAAAAGTTATATGAATGTAGTTTTTCTCTCACACTCTCAAAATATCTTGATATTTTCAGACTACAGTTGACTGCAGATAAATAAGGCCACAAAAAGAGGCACTGAAGATAAAGGGGGGACTACTGAGCGGTAAAAGGCACGACTGGATGGCAGACTAGTCTCTGTCTCAGGTGCACAGGAGTCTTTTCCATCAGCCTGGGACCTCTACATTTTGTTTTAAACTATATCAATTTTATTTTTTAAATTAACAAAAATTATAAATGTAGTCTATGACATGATTTTTTGAAATATGTATACATTCCTCTTCCCACATTCCTGAAAAAAAAAGCAATATATATATATATGTGGAATAGCTCAATTGAGCTAATATTACCTCACATACATATCATTTTTTAAATTTTTTTGTGGTGAGAAGACTTAAAATCTACTACCTTAGTGATTTCCTTTTTTCCTTTACCTTTTCTTTCTTTCTGTTGTTTTTTTGCTTTTTTGGGGGGACAGAGTCTCACCCTGTTGCCCAGGCTACAGTGTTGTGGCATCAGGCTAGCTCACAGCAATCCCAAACTCCTGGTTAGGCAGGGTTTAAGAAATCCTCCTGCTCCAGCCTCCCTAGTGGCTGGGACTACAGGTGCCTGCTATGATGCCTGGCTAATTTTTTCTTTCTTTTTTTTTTTTTTGTAGAGACAGAGTCTCACTGTACCGCCCTCGGGTAGAGTGCCGTGGCGTCACACGGCTCACAGCAACTTCTAACTCTTGGGCTTACGCTATTCTCCTGCCTCAGCCTCCCGAGCAGCTGGGACTACAGGCGCCCACCACAACGCCCGGCTATTTTTTTGTTGTTGTTGCAGTTTGGCCGGGGCTGGGTTTGAACCCGCCACCCTCGGCATATGGGGCCGGCGCCCCACTCACTGAGCCACAGGTGCCACCCTGGCTAATTTTTTCTATTTTTATTTTTTAATAAAAATAAAAAATTATTTATTTTTAATAACTTCTGTTTTATTTTATTATTATTTTTTTGAGACAGAGCCTCAAACTGTCACCCTGTGTAGTGTGCCTTGGTGTCACAGCTCACAGCAACCTCCAACTCCTGGGCTTAAGTGATTCTCTTGCTTCAGCCTCCCAAGTAGCTGGGACTACAGGCGCCCGCCACAACACCTGGGTATTTTTTGTAGATGTCATTGTTGTTTGGCAGGCCAGGGCTGGATTCAAACCTGCCAGCTCTGGTGTATGTGGCTGGCGCCTTAACTGCTTGAGCTACAGGCACCAAGCCAATATTTTTTTATTTTTAGTAGAGAACTTCTGACCTCAAGTGCTCCTCCCACCTTGGCCTCCCAGAGTGCTAGGATTACAGGTGTGAACCACCGCACCCAGCCTCCCTTAGTGATTTTTGAAATACAGTACAATGCTATTTGGGGACCTGTAGATTTGTGGACAGCTTGATTTCCAGAGCTGTGAAGAAACTCAGATGTTGTCTCAGGGAACTTCTGGAAGAGCAAGGACTTGCAGGCTGGGTGCAGTGGCTCACCCTGTAATCCTAGCACTCTAGGAGGCTGAGGCGGATGGATTGCCCTGAGCTCAAAGGTTTGAGACCAGTCTGAGTAAGAGGAAGGCCCAGTCTCTAAAAATAGGAGGGTGTTGTAGTGGAGCCTGTAGTCCCAGCTACTTGGGAGGCTGAGGCAAAGAACTGCTTGAGTCCAAGAGTTAGAGGTTGCTGTGAGCTATGACAGTACAGCACTTTATCAAGGGTGACAAAGTGAGACTGTCTCAAAAACAAACAAAAAAAGGATTTGGTTTGGGGTGTCCTACTATGCCTACTTCCTGGGGTCAGGTAAACAGTGAGGGCTTGAGAAGTGGGAAGGCTGGGTCCAGGGACCCACACCTTAGTGTGCTCCTTATAGAGGCACTCCAGCTCCTGAGGGTGGGAGATAGGGCTGAGCTCTTCTGCTGGCCCAGCGCAGCTGGTCTTCTCACTCCAGCTCCCAGAGGAGCAACTCAGCTCTGCCCAGCCCACCCTCCCCCAGGCCTGCTTCAACTTCCTGACCTTCTTAGACTGAGGGGCCTGCAGTTTTAGGCGTGAGAGAGATTTTCTCTGTTCCCTTTGGTTTTCTTCTCTAAGGGCTGCTTGGGCTTCTTCACACCAGTGCTTTTCTCCTGCAGCCATGACAGTGGGATGGCTGGTCCCACTTCTCGCCCCACTTCCAAACCCTCAGTGGAGGGAAGGCAGAAGGGTGCTTGTCCTGGCCTTCTACCTGGTCTGACCATCAGTGGCCTACTCTTTCCCAGTCTGAGAAAGAGGCTTGGCTCATACCCTTAGGGAACATCCAGTCTGATTGAGGAGTCACAGTCCCAGTGCTCAAGGGGCACCCAGTCTCATGGGGACACAGCTCCTTCCTTGCGGGGAGGCCCTAGTCTGCAGATGCAGGAGTGAGATAAGATCCCATTGGCACCTACCCTTAGCACCTACTGGGAGAGTACAGCATGCTGGCTGCTAGCACAGGACTTGACAGTTGAAAGTTCTGGGGGGAGGGGAGAAAAGACCCTCCCCCCAAGAACTCTCTAATTGCAGTGGGATTCCTAGGTCACTGGCCCGTTTAACAGCTGCCTTCCCCTTCTCTCTTTCCCATTTGTCCCCACAGACTGGTGCTGCCAGCAACCCAGTTCCTCCCATCAGGCCTGTCTCGATTCCCCAGCCGAGGTCACCCCAGCTTCAGGTTCAGGGACAGAGGACCCATCACTTCTACCCCAGGTGACTCCACTAGCCTGACTGTCCTTACAGTCTCACCCAGGCAGGGTCTGAGTCCCTCCCTTTCAGCCTAAGGCTTCCAGGAAGGGGTTATCTCTGACACACCAACCTTTTTATCCAGAAAGCCTTCTCCTTTCCAAAAGCCACGGACCTAAGAGAAGTATCAGAAAAAAGGAAGGGCAAGCATCCCGCGTACTTGGTACTTGATTTAGAATCAGTAGACTAACAACGACATGCTCACATGAAAGAAAAACTCAAATTCGGGTGGCGCCTGTGGCTCAGTGTGTAAGGCGCCGGCCCCATATGCCGAGGGTGGAGGGTTCAAACCCAGCCCTGGCCAAACTGCAACAAAAAAATAGCCGGGCGTTGTGGCGGGCGCCTGTAGTCCCAGCTGCTGGGGAGGCTGAGGCAAGAGAATCACGTAAGCCCAAGAGTTAGAGGTTGCTGTGAGCCGCATGACGCCACGGCACTCTACCCGAGGGCGGTACAGTGAGACTCTTGTCTCTACAAAAAAAAAAAAAGAAAAACTCAAATTCAAGGAGGGGGGAGGAAGGAGTGTTGGGTAAATTCCTGCCCTGTGGGTACATTGCACAGGTATATCACAGGCTTCCTTGGTAAAGAGCACAACCATAACCCAGACTTTAACCTAAAAAAGCCAAACTATGTAACCTAATTTTATGTACCCACATATTAATCTGAAATTTAAAAACCCACAAAAGGCCTAGCACACTGGGAGGCCGAGGCAGGCAGGAGCTCAGGAGTTCAAGACCAGCCTGAGCAAGAGCAAGACCCCGTGTCTACTAAAGACAGAAAAACTCTAGCCACGGTGTTGTTGGGGGTGCCTACAGCCCCAGCTACTCTGGAGGCTGAGGCAGGAGGCTCGTTTTGAGTTTGAGGTTGATGACTCAGTCTGGGTAGAGTGCTATGCTTTTGTAGCTCACAGCAATAACAAAACAAAACAAAGAAACCTGTAACAGTGCCTGACCCGTAGGAAGAGTCATTTATAGGGGTGTTTTGCATGTCTGAGGAAGATTTCTCATTCTATCTGTAATCATTCTTTCTTTCCCCAAACACAAAAGCAGGGAAAAAAGCAGAGAAATAAACAAACATTGTATGTTTTTATTCTTACTGACACGTTCCTATAGTTCTCTCAGTTTTAAAAACACATCATTTAGTAGTGTTGGGTTTGGCTGCTGCAATCAAGTTGTCAGTTGGAATGTTTAGTACGCCCTTCATCTTTCTGAAGTAACATTTCCTGTTGTGATATTTTGCAGTTTGTATTCTTAATGATTATTATAAATTGCAACCATGTGTTAAATGTTAAAAAAAGCACCGCTGACATGTCATCTTCCTAAATCCTTGTGTCTTCACACCCACTCCCCTCTTCACTTTCTTCTTCTTCCTCTTCTCTTTTTTTTTTTTTGTTGCAATTTGGCGGGAGTCTCACTTTTTCGCCCTGGGTAGAGGGCTGTGGCATCACAGCTCAAAGCAACCTCCAGCTCTTGGGCTTAGACGATTCTTGCCTTAGCCTCCCGAGTAGCTGGGACTACAGGCGCCCGCCACAACGCCCAGCTATTTTTTTTTTTTTTTTTTATTTTGGCCAGGGCTAGGTTTGAACCCGCCACCTCCGGCATATGGGACCGGCGCCCTACTCCTTGAGCCACAGGCGGACGCCCGGCTATATTTGGTTGTAGTTTGGCCGGGGCCGGGTTTGAACCTGCCACCCTCGGTATATGGTGCCGATGCCCTACTCACTGAGCCACAGGTGCCACCCCTCTTTGCTTTCTTCTCTTCTTATAAGGATACCAGTTGAATGGGACTGAGGTCTACCGGGTCCAGGTTTCAGTATGACCTCAATTTAACAAATTACATTTGCAAATATTTTCCAAATAAGGTCACATTCTGAGGTACTACAGGCTGGGACTTCAACATATCTTTTTGAGGGATAAAATTCAACCCACAATACTCTTCCTTGGTTGGCCACAGTCTGGCATGGTCAGGCCACTGGTCTGCCTCTGGGTTGTGTCTCTCAATGGGGAAAGGGGGATTGCTTTGATCTGGGCCTCTGTTCTTGAGGGCAGAGCGTTCGATCATTGAGAACAGGCACTGCTGAGGGTACCTAGTACCCTTCAGCCCTGCATTATGTTAATCAGGCACAGAGCAGACTCCAGATAGAATTGCAGAGCCTTGTTCTAAGCTCCTAACATGGCTCAGCTTTGGGTAAGTCCTCCCCTACTGCCCTTCCTGGGTCTCAATTTCCTCATCTCCAAGAATACTAATTATAGTTTAGGTTATCATTATATGCTACTTACTTAATCCTTAAAATAGCTTGAGAATAATGGTACTGATATTCCCATTTTATAGATGAGAAAAATGAGGTCCAGAGCTATGATGTAACTTGCCCACGGGCACACAACTTGTATGTGTCTGAGCCTGAATTTGAACCTAAAGCCTCAACTCTTATCCATTGTCTTCTGCTGCCCCCAGCTATAAAATGAGAAAATGAAGTGGACTTGGGGCTCCTTGTTGCCTCTCCTCCCTCTTCTGTCACTCCCCCACTGTGCCTGTGATCCCTTCCAGAGCCCAGCACAGAGCTGAGTGCTCATATTGTAACCTGACCTGAGCCCTGCCTGCGGGTGTGGGTGGGCACAGGTGCTCTCCTCTCCTTAGCCACCCAGCCTGAGGCAGGGCTCTCCTCGAGACCATTAAAGGCAGTATGCTGGTTTGGATGTTATCTGGAGTGGCGCATCTGGAAATGTGTAAACCTGGTTTTGAACTTTAGGCCCTCCCAGGGCCTAACAAGGTGGGGTTAGGGGAGATCATTTTTGGAGCTCAGGAGAGGAGCTGAGGAATCTAGGCTGACCAGAGGCAAGGCTGAGGTCTGTCCAGGCCATGCTGTGTAGACAAAGAGGCTTGCCCACCAAATGGCAGTGGCGTGTCTGGCCACCTACGTTGAAAACAGGGTTGGGAGCATCAGGGAATCAAGGTGCTCCTTTCAAAGCCATGCCAATTTGTGCCTACCCAATAGCAGACGCTCTGCTACTCCACCCTTCTTGGCCTGGCAGCTCCCCTGGCCCTGGGACTTTGGAGACTACACCTGGGTGTTCTTGTTTCAAGAGGCTGCAGACAGCGTATTTATGTGAAGGTTGGGCCCTGGCTTTCATCTCCACTGTAACTAGCCCACCTCTTCTCTCACCACCAGCCACCATAAACACTGGCCCCAGGCTGTTTGCAGTATCTCTCTGCAGCCTGGACTTGGACCCAGGCAGTTTGCTACTGCCCCTCGCTGATGCCTAGGTAATCTTTGCCAGGGTTGCCAAGTTTGCTGTCCGCACTGATGGTGGTTTCTTGTTATCTACAGGTATTTATGGAACCTGTCTCGCCACCTCCTTCTAGATAGGCCTCTTCTGTCTAGGACTTCCTTGACTCACTTTCTTGTTTTCTGGGTCCCACTGGTGGGTGATAGGTGGAGTTAGGCAGGAGGGTCAAGGAGCTTAGGAGTCATCTGGTCATAATTCCAGCTTTTACTGATGAGGAACCAGGTGCAGAGAGGCGGTTTGCTCAGGGTTGCACAGTGAGTTAGTGATAGAATCAGGACTGGTGCAGGCCTGGCTCCTGCCATATACAACACAGCACATACTGTGTGTGTGCAAGTAGGTATGGACTGCATAGAAGGTGATTTGGGTTGGGTCTTTGAGAATGGGTTAAGATTTGGTTGGGGAAGCTTTTCAGGGATGGGATCAGGCACTCTTCAGCTGGGCCAGGCTTACTCTGAGATGCTCAGGAAGGCCTTTTTCCTGGATGAGTGTGGTACTTATGTCTTTGCACAACCTTTCCCTCCTAATCTTTTTCTTTTCTTTTTTTGCAGTTTTTGGCAGGGGCTGGGTTTGAACCCACCACCACATGGGGCTGGTGCCCTACTCCTTGAGCCATAGGCACCGCACTAATCTTTTTATTTTCTTTTTAAATTTACTTGTTTATATATATTTTATTTAGAGACAAGGTCTCACGTTTTCACCCAGGCTAGAGTGCAGGGTTATCACCATAGCTTTCTGCAGCCTTGATCTCCTGTGCTCAAGTGATCTCCTCTTGCCTCAGCCTCCCAAATCTCTGTCCTGTTTGAGTCACAGGCTGGTCAGTGGCAGCTACCTTAGCACAGGCTTTTCCTGGTCTGAGCTTCTCGGATAGAGAAATGAGACTCTGAATAAGAAGTCCCTTGTCCAGGGTCACACAGGATCCCAGAACAGTCCAGGAGTGTAACAAGGCCCAGCACAGCAGCATAAATCAGATACCTGCTTAAGAGCTTTTCATTTTTATTTTAAAGGAAAAAAAAAAAAAAAACAGTGCAAAACCCCATTTTCCAGTGTCAGCCTTGCCCACCCCACCCCCAGGGTCACCCCCCAGCGGGGCCTGACTCTTCCTCCCACTCAGCACCCCCTCCCCTCTCATGCATCCTTAGGGGCTGGAGGCTCCACTTCCCTGGAAGACCAGATCCCAGGAGAAACTGGATGGGGGAGGAAAGAACTGAGGGGGCATCCCCTGATCGCCTGTCCCCCAGGTTTCCAGCCATGGCACCAGGTACCCCTTTTGGCTCTCATTAACCCTTTCCTGGCCACACTATTAGCTGGGGGGAACACGGATCTGGGGGAATTCCCTCCATACTCCTCTTTGCCCCGGGGCCGGCTCGGGGCTCTCCTCACTGAGGTTGGGGGGCTCCCTCCCTCCCTCCCTCCATCATAGGGGAGAGCGGCAAAACCCCCAAGTTTAAATACCTTAATGAAAGCAGGGGATGGGGGAGGAAGGGGCTTTAGATCTAATAAATTAGCGTTTTAGTGTCCGTGGAGGTGAGGGGGCAGGGCAGGGCGTGGCCTCCAGGGCCCCTCCCTCCCCTTACTGGTGAATCTCATTCTCTATGAGGCTGTCCTCGCAAGACTGGAAATCTGTGTCCGTGAGGCCATCGGGTGGCATCAACAGCTCCTCATCTTGGGATGAGGACGATGGGGGCTCATCCCCAGAGCTCCCTGGAGCTCCATCCCCATCCCCGTCCACCTCTGAATCCTGCAGCACCTGAGCAATGTATTTCTGAAAGGAGAAAGGAGTGGGGAGGGGTAAGGTGAATGGGTAAATGGCTGCTCCTCATGGGCAGGGGGTGTCAGGGAACACCAGGGCCTGTAGGGTGGATATTGGGCCTGAGGACAGTGGAGTAGGAAGGACCCTGGGGAAGGGCAGAGATCTGCTCTCATGGAGGGACAGGCTGTCTTCCAGTGAGCCACAGCCTTCAGGTCTGTCCCTGCGGTCTGGCATAGGCTTCCCTTTTTGGAAGACTAATGGGACATTCAGCTTTGGGACTGAGTCTCACTCAAGAGGCCCCTCCCTACCTCTGGCCATGGAGGAGGGTACTCACCGCAGATTTGGGAACAGTAGTAGCAGTCGGGGGTCGTCCATTGCTTCTGGGGTCCACGGTATCTGTCTCTGTGTGCTCAATCTTGAGGGACCCAGAATGAGTCAGGGGTGGGGGGCACATCCTCGGCCCCAGTCGTGGCCCCACACCCTCTCAGCACCCCTACCCCCTCGCTCCACACCTTGTAGTTGTGGGCACTGAGGTATTTGAAGTGTCCGAAGCAGACGTGGCAGAGGCAGATGACGATGGTGATGACAAGGACCACGAATGTGAACATGGATGTGGGGGCTAGGAACCCTGGTGTTGGGGAGCAAAGAACAGGGCTGCTACTTCTCCTCTGTGCCTCCCAGGACCTTACCATCCCAGTTTTTTGCTGCCTCCTGCAGTTCCCACACACTCCTGTGCTACCTACAGCTTTGCCCTGACCTCTCCCAGGCCCCTTGCCTGCCATCCATGCTGGCAGCCCCTCCTGTGCCTTGACACTGGGTGGAGGCCTCCCACCCCGACCAAGGTCCCCGAGAGGGAGTGGGTGGCCCTTACCTGTACGCATGGTGGAGAAGAAGAGCAGCCAGAAGAGGCAGAGGATGGGCGCAGCCACCACCTGGTTCACAGCCCCCGAGTGGATCTTTTTGTCCAGCTTGGCCGGCAGGTAGGCGTAGTAGAGATTATACCTGTCTACCAGGTGCTTCAGCAGCATGTACATGAGCCCTGGGGGAAGCCACATGGGCCCTGACCTCGGAACCAGCACCACTGGACCTTTATGTGCCTGTCACAGATTCTCCCAGGACAGGAGGGTGTCCCATCCCCCAGTACTATCATAGAATTTCAGCTTCCTCTGCTTCAACCCCTGTACTCTGCAGCCCCTCATTAGGAATTACTATGGGAAATCCATTTACTTGGATCAACAAGAACCCTCTTGAAACTCGTATTTTTTTCTTATTCCTGTCTCTAAACAGATGAATATAAATTAATTGACGAGCTCTATTTCCCCAGAGGCTGAGGGAGTAGCAGTTTCAAATGAGAACAAGGAAGTTAGTTTGGAAGTTTGGAACCTTTAATAACCAGGGAGGATAATTAAGGAGTTAGGATATTATTAGGAGAAAGTAGAGCTATTAGTGGGGGTGATGCTTATAGAGAAACTTGGCTAAACTCCTTCAAAAAGGAAGAGAGATTTTCCCGAGTCACACGGCTCAGCTATAGTAGGATATCTCCGTGAGTGGGATGGGTCTATCCCTACTCTAGAATCCAAAGGTCTTTCCTGAGTTTGCAGGGTAGCACACAGTGTATGTCCATGGATATATGTGTAGCAGTGCGTGAGTTTGTGTATGTGCACACCAGCCAGTATGTGATATGTTTCCAAGTTTTTTTTTTGGTTTTTGGCCAGGGCTGGGTTTGAACCCGCCACCTCTGGCATATGGGACTGGTGCCCTACTCCTTGAGCCACAGGCGCCGCCCTGTTTCCAAGTTAATACAGCTCAGAAAAGGCATTGGTATGGGTGAGTATGGCTACGCTGGGGTGACTGCACCTAGAGGCCCAGCATACCAGCTGGGTCCAGGCTGAGCTGAGATGGCTCTCCCCCTCCTCCCCACAGGCTGGGCCTCAGACTGAGCCAGGGACCAGGTGGGAGGCCTGAGGGACCGGTCTCCCAGCCAGGGCCCTGTCCACTCTGGGTGGCCTGCCTTCCTAGAGTGGGTGAGGTCCTAGGTCCCCCCGAGCAGGGCCCAGGTCCCGGCGCGGCGGTGCCTACCGAAGGGCACGATGATGGGGCAGGTGATACTGTAGGTCATGACCACCGTGAAGACGCACATCATCCAGGCGTAGGCTGCGCCAAACTGGAACTCGTAGGCCTGATGCTGGGGGGGAGATGGGCAGGAGGGTGGCTCAGGAGGGAAGGGACAGATTGGAGAGGGGACAAAGTAGGCTGGAGAAGGGTCAGCATCTCCAGGACCAGGAAGAAGCCATGGGGAACAGGAACCTAGTGACTAAGGTTGGGTAGGGCAAAGCAGATGGTGGGGGCAGGGTATGGCTGATAGTGGGTGGGTGGGAGCAGTGATAGGGCATGGGAAGGGGCCTTTCAGGGGTAGGAGCTAGCAGGTGGGGGGCAAGAGTAGGATGGACTTGAGAATGGGATGCTTAGAGTTCTCTTGTTGAGTCAGGACAGGGTGACTCCAGATCTGGGGACCCAGACCTCCCAAACTCCCATCGTAGAACACTACTGTCTGAGCTGGTGGGGGTCTTCGGGGTTTTCTATGTCTACCCATGACAGTGCATATGGGAAAACTGCTATCTCAGATGGCAAGGGGATGGCTCAGGGCTATGGAACTCTACTTCCCAAGTCCCAGCACCCCTTGTGTCCCCAACCCTGACAGATGGCAGCTGTTTCTAGTTGGGCCACCAGGGGGCACTGTGCACGCTGCTGCTGCTGCTGCTGCTGCTGCCCCAGGTGGCCATACCCGCTTCACGTTGCGCCTCTCAGCGGCGGAGCGTGCCAGGCAGAGCCGGATCATGTACATGAGCAGGCCCGGGATGCGCAGCAGATCCATGGCATTGCCGATAAAGGCTGAAGCAATGACGTAGTTCACGAAGAAGGCGCCGTTGTCGGGCAGGAACACACACCTGTGGGCACCAGGTGCCCTTGTGGTAACCCGGTGCTGCCTGCCCTCTGTCAGCATGTCAGCACACCATGCCTTTACCCCCAATGTGTTTCTTCCATGTGGATATGCTCTGCGCCTCAATCCCCCCAGAGTGTGAACCCCAGGGACATATGCCAGAGTGTCAACAGATACCTCTAAGGTAAGCCTCAGAGTATGAATGGACCCAGCCCAAAAGGATGAACCCAGAGGTACTCCTAGAACTAGTGCTCCATAAAGATTGTCCAAGGCCACTAGATTATTCACTGCATAACTGCTGGAGATCTCCACAGAAACTCCAGGAAGACCCTCAAAGTCCCAGAAACACTCAGAAGATTCCCCACTTAGAACTTATCCCAGAATTAACCTTAGAGTATCAGCCTTAGACATCTCCACAAGCAAACTTCAGAGACCCTTCCCAAAACATCCCCAGGAACCTTTGCCAATGCCTGAGATGCCCCAAGTGTGAGCCCCAGATCACCACAGACAGCACAGAGCAAGACTCTCAGAGTTTGTGCCCACACATCCAGCCATGGTACATGCTCCCCAATATACCCTCATAGGGAATTCTAGAGAAGATACCCCCTCATGAGTTCCATAGTCATACTTCTGCATAAGAGCCCAAAATTGTAGAGATGTTCCCAGAACTTGAACCTCACAAACACCCCAACATATGAACCCTATAGAAGCTCCCAGAATTGTAAGGCCAAGAGCCTACCCTCAAAACAGCAGCTCCAGGGACCTCTGTGGACACCCCAGTAACCTCCAAGTCACTCCCTAAGTATGACCAAGATCTTACTACAGACACCTCCACAAGTAAAACTCAGATACTCCTACTATAGTTAGTTCCAAATATGTACCCAAGAGAGACCCCAACAGAAATTCCCCAAATATGAGCTCCCAAGCCCAAATGAGCATGATTATAGCATTCAATAGCCTACCAGAGAGTGAGCCCCAACACAGACACCAGGGACTTCTCCCATGCATGCACCCAAAACACTTTGTGGGTGTCTTCTTGGGGATGACCCTGCTAGACTTGTGATGTCAGTCCTTTTTTCCTCCTCCCTTTCCCACCAAGCCCTGGGCTCCAAATCTTGTACCCTTCCGTTAAGGGTACAAGCCTGGGCTCCAAATCTTGTACCCTTCCGTTAAGGGTACAAGCCTGGGCTCCACAGCTGGTACCCTTCCGCAGGGCTGGCAATGTCTCTCAGGCATACCCACCCCTACCATCTGGTCTCTTTCCCCAGGGGCCCCAGTCACTCACTCAAATCGAATAGCTGCCTCAGCCAAGAATTTCTTATCAAAGAGCCAGCGGAAGAAGAGGTCCAGGCTGGAGGGGAGGAGAGGAGAGGTGGGGAAAAGGCTGAAATAACTCGTAACACCCAGGGAGGGGGAAGTCCCCATTCTATGAGCCTCTAGGGAGGCCTCCAGACATGGAACGGGTAACTCAGGCCAGGCTTCTGATCTTATACCCCTTGCTTTGTACGGAAGATGGGGAACCTAAATGGCTCCCCTCTCCCTATCCTGCAATCCCTTACCCTGATTTCTGTCTCATCCTCTGAAACTCACCTGCTCAGTCCCAGCGAGGGCAGGAGCAGCACCATAAAGATGAGGAAGGTGTAGCACTTATGCATGGTGGTCCTGTTCTCCCCAGAGCTGGTGGGGAAGAGGAGTAGGGAACAGGTCACTGGGTAAAGGTCAGGTAAGCCCAGCCCCTACACCTGCTCCCCCAGCCAGGATGATGTCCCAGGAGACCTCCCAGGGAAGTGTGGGCTTCTAAGGTGAGGATGCTGGGCACCATCCTTTCCCTGCCAGCCCTGGGTCTGCTCAGAGTTGGGAGCCTTAAGGGCAACAGGCTGCCCACTAGGGATGGTTATACTCCTAGGGGAGGCCGCTGGAGTGTGGCCTGTGCAGGTATCTCACCGTGTCCAGTGGGCTTCAAAGAAGGCTGAGTAGTAGACGATGGTGGGGAGCAGGGCTGAGAAGCACCACAGCAGCAGGGTGGGGAAGAACTGGGTGATGATGGGGTTCTGTAGCAGGGCATAGGGGCACATGTCAGGCAGGACAGTCTAGTGGGCTCAGCTTACTTTGCTTACCTGCCTCCTTTCCCACCAAGTCCTGGGCTCCACAGCTCCAAGGGCCTCACATCAGAAGTCTAGAACTTCTAGAGGGCCAGGGGCAAGGGTGGAGGCCACAGTCACATGTGCAACTCCAGGGTAATATTGATATCAGCATTTGCTGAACACATATTATGTGCTAAGCACTGTTGAAGTACTTTCCATGTATAAATCCTCCAAACAATGATATTATCCCAGTTTATAGATAAGTAAACTGAGGCAACAAGAGATTCCACAGCTTATCTTGCCAGCAAGCAGTGGGGTGGGGATATGAACTCAGGTGGTCTGGGTTTTATCTATTATTCAATTATCACTCAGATTTTCAAACTGTCCTCCTTTGAACCTCCTTTGAGGTTTTAAGCAGGTATGCTGTGTACCTGGCAGGAGTGAGGGGAGGCCAGATGGATATGGGCCCTGCCCTACTGTCATCTGAGCAGCCTTGTCTTTGGATCAGAATCTAAGTTTGAAAGCCAATGACCCAGTCTGACCCTTCCATTGTTCAGTGGCAGAGACTGAGGAAAGGGACTTAGCCAAGGTTAGGACTGGACCCAGGCTCTTTCTCTTCCCTCAGTGTTTTTCTAGGAGTTGTAAACCCAAGAATGGCCTCTCTGATGGAGAAGGTGGCAGGGAGCCCAAGGGCAGTACACAAAGGGGTCTATAACCTATGGTTGCCTGGGAGCTGCTTAGTGGGGCTGGGCTGGAATTAGCAGAGCAGAGGAGTGAGGCTGGGTAGGGAAGCAGAAATTTTGGGCCTGGTATCTGTGTCAGGACTCAGCATGGAGGGGTGGGGGCACATGGAGCCTGGGTCTCACGTTGAGGTACTCCACGGGCTTGGTGACATTGAACTTGTCCATGGTGGTAATGATGATGGCTGGGGTGGTGAGGAAGAAGAGCAGGATGAAGAGGACGACGTTGATGACCAGGCAGCGCAGCCACCAGATAAAGCCTCGGATGGAAAGATGCTCCCTGGGAATGCAGGGGAAGGATCACTCTAGGGACTGAAAGCATGCCTGGCCCCAAGTAACACCTGGGGCCTTCCCTCTCCTCCCCCCCACTGAACCCACCCTTAAAAAGCCTGTCCCGCCACCCCCATTTGCTCACCAGTAGATGTTCTGAGGGTCAGGGGCGTAGGACACAGTCCAGTTGGAGATATGCAGGGACTCACTGCAGGAGGAGGAGCGTGGCTCCCCACGGCAGGCGCAGCCCTGGCACTTACACACATTGAAGTCCTTCAGGATGCTGGAGGAATGGGCACCAGTTACTGTGGCACTAGCCAAGGACCCCATTGCTAATAGTGGGCCATGAGTGAAGGGATTGGGGGCCCGGGTAAGTTATTTGGGGAAGAAGCTGGGGTCGGCAGGTGGGGCAGGGGCTCACATGGCAGTGATGGTCTCATTGTGGAAGGTGACAAAGGCCATGCCAAGAGGCTTCTCGTTCACCTTCTCCTTCTCCCGCTTGTAGTCTTCCTTCAGCTTCTGCTCCAGCTTTGTGTAGTACTCAATGGCCTCCACCTATAAGGGCCAGGACCAGGGCTCTGGTTGGAGCTGGACAGTGGCCACAGCACCCAGTGCTTACTCCTTTAAGCTTTCCCATATATGTTAACTCACTTAATCCTCACAACGGCCTCGTAAGGTAGGTACAATTAGCCCCATATTACAGACAAGGAAAGTGAGGCTCACAGCAATTAAAAAGCTTGCGCGAAGCTCCAGAATTAGTGAGTATAGCATGACACTGCCCTTTTGGCTGACATCTTCTAATTTGGGGCTTGAACACACTTGGTCCCTCTAGGGAGAGAGGATGGACCCAACAGTGGGAAATAAGGCTTCAAATACTCTAGGGACAGGTGGTGACTTGCTGAGAAAGGGGCCCCAGCCTTGCCTCCTCAGGACCTGTCCAACTCCTCCTCACAACCATGGGGGCCCTGGGAGCACAGCAGGCAGCCCACATCAGACCTGCTCACAGCCTCGCACGACGCAGCAGCAGAGGTGGCCACAGGGCTTGGGGTTGATCATGGTGGGCACGTTCTCCTTGGTCTGAAGGTTTGTGAAGTAGAGCTTTCCTCGTTCGGCCTTCTTCCTATGGGACCGGGGTACCCAGTCATCCACTGTCTAGCTGGGGCTGGGTAGGGAGTTCATCTTGGGGATCAACTAGCTCATTCCTCAAGGACAGGGGCTATCTTGCTCTTGAATTTGGTTAGGATGCATGGTTCAGATATGCCCCCACTGACGGTTTCCCCACCCACACCTTGACATTCTTCCTCTAGTTTGGCCTAAATTTCTCATACTATATAGCTAAAGGGTATGTGTTAGAGGGTGTGAGGACCTTGGGGTGCCCTTTCCTCTCACAACAAATGCTAACCTCCAGGCCTTGCTGTTTCTGGAGCCTTATTAACAGATACTCCAGAGTTTAAATTAAAATCAAATGCACTAGGAACATCTGGAAGAGAGCCAGGTTCCTGTGTGGCAGCCAAGATGCCACCCCTGATGGTCAAGGAAACCTCAGCGTCTCCCTCCTCTGCCCCAGTCCCATTACCTCTCTGCATCGAGGAACATAAGGCGAGCCACGTTGTAACATGGGCGGGCTTCGAGAACCGTGCAATTGGGGTAGGCTTCCCTGAAACACAGTGTACCCATCATCTTCTGCAGGAACCTAGCACTTGACCCCAACTTTCACTTATGACCCCATCTCCTTCAAGCAACATACCCCCAGCTCAAGCTGCCTCTTTCTAGTTAACAAAAATGAGAGTTCCTGACAAACCTCTAAAGATCTTCCTTATGTTTATTTGAATGGGAGAGCGGGCACAGGATGCTGGAACGGTGTGAATACAGGATGGGGTGATGAACCAGAAAGTGTGGGACACACTATGTGGAGCTGGCGAGGTCTAGGTCTGTGAATTTTAGGTGGAGAGAAACTGTTTCCAGTCATAAGCTGTTCCCTTATCCCTGTCTACAGCCCAACACTTTGCCTTGACTGTGACTGACCTCAACCAACCCACAGCCCAGTTGACAGAATGATCTCTGACCTTGGCCAAGACAGACAAGAAGATCCTGTCTGATGCTGAACCTTGACCAGGATGAGAATGACCTCTAACCCTGCCAAAAAGACTGATCTTTAACCTCACCCCAAATTGTCTGGTAACCCAGACACAAGACTAAACCCCTAATCTTGACCCAAGATTGATCCCAACCTTGACTTGAGACTGATCAGAGATAGAATGTCACTAGTACCTGGTAACTGGCAGGGCTCAAAGAATGTCAAAGAAAGCATGCTGAGTGAAGGAACAGTTAGCTTTTAAATCTGATCACACTGTTCCTTGATCCTAATCCCTTTTTTTTTGTCTTAGAGACAGGGTCTCATACTGTCACCCAGGTTGGAGTGCAGTGGCATGCTCATAGCTCATTGCAGCCTTGAACTCCTGTGCTCAAGCAATCCTCCTGACTCAGCCTCTTGAGTAGCTGGTACTAAAAGCACATGCTACCACACCTGATTAATTTTTGTGAGGGGGGAGAGAGGGTGTTGAACTCCTGGCCTCAATTCTCCCACCTCGGCTTTCCAAAGTGCTAGGATTATAAGCCTAATCCTTAATCTAAACTGAGTCCTCATTTTTTTATATTGATTAAAAATATATTAAAATATATTGAGACAGGGTCACACTTTGCCACGCAGGCTGGCATGCAGAGGCAGGATCATAGCTCACTGTAGCCTCAAACTCCTGGGCTGGGGTGATCCTTTCTTTTTAGCCTCCAAACTAGCTAGGACTATAGACATGAGACACCATGCCCAGTTATTATATTAAAATTTTTAATGAAGGTCTGGGAGCAGTGGCTCATGCCTATAAACCCAGAAGTTTGGGAGGCCAAGGTGGGAGAAGCACTTGGAGACCAGGCTGGGCAACATAGTGAGATCCCATCTCTACAAGAAATTAAAAACTTAGCTGGGTGTGGCGGCATATACCTGTGGTCCTTCCTAGCTACTTAAGAGGCTGAGGCAGGAGGACTGCTTGAGCCTAGAAGTTTGAGGTTTTAGTGAGCCATAATCACACCACTGTATTCTAGCCTGGGTGACAGAGTGAGACTCCGTCACGCAGAAAAAAAAAAAAAAATGCAAAAAGAAAATTTAATGAAGGCCCTTCAAATATTAGATGCATGAATTATTGTTCTGAACATGGACCTCATAAACTCACCAGGATTTAGAAACTTCAGTCTAGGATGCAGTCCTTGAATTACCCTTCCCAGGAGTCTAAAGCCCTCTGTCACTTGTTTCTCAAAGGAAGGTTTAGGTTTACCCTTTGGAAGCATGAGTCCTCACTCTCACTAGATTAATCTCTAATCCACTAAACATAATTACATAGGTTCCCTGATTCTGCACACAGGATATTCCCTATACCTATTGATAGTCCTCTGATCCAGACAGACCCCAGACGTGAACCCCAAGCCCTGCCTAACATAGTTGACTAGCTCAAGAGATTGATGCAGACAAGGGCTGCTTCTTGCTCATCCCCATATCCTAGCCCTATCTCAACAGCGTGCACATAGCAGGTGGTCAATAAACACATGCTGAATGAATGGATCAATGAAATGGCTATTTCGTAATGATCTTCTTACTGATCCCCCAAATTCTCATTAAGACTAGAGTGTCCCTCACCCCTGCAAATGGGCTGACCACTAATTTAATTACAAACTGTTTTCTAAAAATTATAGGGCAACCCATCCCTGAAACAGGATTTTGATCTCTCCAAGGACATCAACCAGGTCTGGGTCTTCTCTGTCTCTCTGGTATGAACCCCATAGTAGGTGTACAACAAATGTGAGCTGAGTGAATGGATGGCTGACTAGCAGGGTTTGCTCCCTCACTGCAAGCATGTCTCTGATCAAATGCCACCCTGTCAAAATCCCTCCCTGCCCAGTCCTTCAGAAATAGCAGCTCTTCCCAACCCCTCTCACCCTTTCTGCTTCCCTGCTTTGGTTTTCTTCTTAGCACCTACCCCCAATTGACAGTGTCAACTACTAGTGCATTTGCTTGCTGTCTGCTTTCTCCTACTAAAATGTAAGCAAATGAGGGCAGGGCTTTGCTTTTTCATCTGTTGTTTACTGCTATAACTCCAGTTCCTACGCCAGGGCAGGCACATTGCAGGCACTAGAGATTTGTACTAAGAATACAAATGAGATTATTATTTGATATGGTATTAACATATTTGTATTACAGAACAGATCTCAGTACTAGGTGACAACTGATTCCAGCTGTCACCAAATTCTGAGTATACACTGTCCATAATCCCAATCCAGACTGTCCCAATGCTGATCATAGCTTGAACCCCAAATGGGACCCTAAGTAGTTCTCTCATACTGACGAAAGATGACTTAATTTTGATGTTGTTTTGTAAACTGCAAAGAGTAGGGCTTGTTTGTAATTTATTTAAGCCTGGCATATGGAAGGTAATCAATAAATGCATGTTGTATGACTGAGTACTCATCTACTAATGCTGATCACAAGTCAGTCCTTAATCCTATCACACAGGGCTCTGGAATCTGACCTTGACCAAACATTATCTCTGATCAGATCCTATACTGTCTGATCCAGGGTAACACCGAACTCTGATTCAGGCCCAGTAACAGTAGACCTGGACTGCAGACCAAATTCTGATCACAGACTGAGGCCCAATCTCAACCTCAGACTAAGCCTGATACAGACCATCAATGTCCCTTATCATGACCACTGGCCAACACCTAATTCTGACCACAGACTGACCTTGATAAGCTCCTAAAGCTTATCTCCATACTGTGAGCTCTCAGAGAGCTTGATGATCTTTTATTCTTTTTTTTTAGAGACACAGTCTTACTTTGTTGCCCTCAGTGCTGTGGCGTCACAGCTCACAGCAACCTCCAGCTCTTGGGCTTAGGTGATTCTCTTGCCTCAGCCTCTGGAGTAGCTGGGACTACAGGTGCACTCCACAATGCTCGGCTATTTTTTTGTTGCAGTTTGGCGGGGGCCGGGTTTGAACCCGCCACCCTCAGTATATGGGGCCAGCACCCTAATCACTGAGCCACAGGTGCCATCCTATTAATTTTTTTAAATAGTTTCAAAGCCTTTCACAATAATTTATGACTAACACATGTGAGAAATTTTCCTGAGTGAACAGAGGAATGTGATAGGATCCCTAATTCTATGGTGCACAGACTTGCCCTACATAGCCCCACAGATGGGCCTTTAACACTGACTCCCCTATCTCATCAGCTCTGCTCCAAGGTGTACCCTTAGCCATAGCTGACCAGGTGAGCTCCCTCTTTGCCTCTTAGCTCCACCTCCTTTTTCTCTAGTTTTTGGTCACCTGGCAGTCCTAGAGATTCCTCCCCAAGACAGAATTCCAGAGATGAAAAAGCCTCAGAGAACACATAGTCCAGGCAGTGCTGAACAACTTAGGCAGCCACTGAAAACCAATGAGCTTCTCCCTGACATGGCTGCATGCAGACATAAGACTGCCACTTAATATTCTGAAGAAGCTATACACCTCAAATAGAGCCTGTGTCAACAACCTATGACCCAATCTAAGCTAGGAGGAGGTTGGAAGTTGGGTGCAATGAACAACTCACTCTTTTGAGTTTTTGTCATATTTTTCCTGTTCTTAAAGGGGATTATCACCTAGTCCAAGGGCTAGGCCACCCCAGAGTCAAAGATTATTTTCCTTAATATAATGCCCTTTCTCTATTGCAGAGCTCCAAGTTAGAAGAGTGTGAGGATGTTTTGGAGTTAAAAGGCAAAGAAGAATCTGCAAGGCCTGAGGATGAAGGTAGGGGTTACTCACTCAAAATGCTTCTTGATCTTTTCTGACTCTGCATATTTAGAGATTCCATTGATGAAGAGGGTCCGCTTCACCTAGGGGAGAGAGGAGTGAATTTGCATCACTGAGGCTCAACCTCAGAGGAGCTGGCAGGGATGGGAGGAGGCCTTAGGGATAAGCCAGGTTCCAGGGAAAACAGGTAGTAAGCCTAATGAGTCATGCAGTCCCTTGCTCTTTGAAGGGTTATAGAGGCCGATGATAGGGGTACTGCTTTCAGATCCTTAGATCCTGAGGGCCCAGCACAGCAGCTGGCATGGAACAGATATTCAGTACTGGCTTGCTGAGTAAATGTAGAAAGGGAGGAAATATTATCACCATAATATCAGCCACACAGCTCTTTCCCGAGTGCCAGGCACAGCACAGGTGCTTCGATGCCTTGCCTCATTTCAACTTCGCAGCGACTTTCCCAAGTACTACTATTATCCCATTTTATAGATGAGGAAACTGACGCTTGGGAGGCTAGCTGACTTGTAGGATAGGGGCTCCCAAGCTGCCATGCTAGGATTCAAACCCATGTGGCCTAACCCTGCAGCTAACACTCCTTATGGCTGAGGCAGGAGAGGCCTGAAGGAAAGGGAACAGGCTGGAGAGTGCGAGAGACCTGGGCTGTGCTCCACTCACCAGATCGTCCTCCTTGTAGCGCATCTTGGAGGTGTGTCTACGCATACTATAGACAGTAAGCAGCAGATATAGGAAGGCGAAGGAGGTGTGCAGCCATAGCAGGTTGTTCCTGTGGGGAGCAGAGGGGATACAAAGGAACCAGTGGGGTCAGGACACACATAGACACCCCAACCTCCCATGGTTAAACCCCTTCTTGATATGGATGGGGCCCCTCTAGTGTCACCAATCTTCTGGCACTGACTCCTTATGGGGCCCCCCCACATCTCACATTCCCTAGACCCTAAAGTTGTTCCATTCCAACAAAAGTGTCTCGAAGAAGTCATGCTTTCATGTCCTAGTACTAGCCACAGTACCCTCCAACTGTCCCAGTCCACCTCTGGTTCCAGAGGTTTTACCCACCTCTTCTGTATCTAGTCATCCTTGGGGATCCTCAGTAGGGATATACCTCTTCTGTTTCCAACCTAAGCCCTCAAGGACCTACAGGCATCTCTGTAGCTTTGGCTCCCTCTCCCCTAAAACACACCTGCCTTTCTTCCCTGCCCATGTTACGGCCTAGACTCTGGCCACAGACCCTGGCCTTGCCACCCAGTTTACCAACCTTACCCTGATTTCAAGTTGGCAATGGTGGTTCTCCCAAAGCTGTAGGCATTGTTCTCTGCGGGGGTGGGAAAGGGAGAGGATGATAGTGGGTCAGGGGACATCCCCTCTGACCCCCGTCTCTGCCCCAGCCATCCTGGCCCTCACTGACCCAGCAGGTCCCCTGAGAAGTTGACAGGCAGCACGATGCCTACGGAGAGGACGCCCACGACAACCAGCAGCCCGATGATGTGCCGCTGGAAGGACAGGTAGTGCACGGCATCGCCCCCACATTTGTCCCGGATCTCATCATCCCTGCAGCCATAGGGGGTGGACAGAGGGATTAGATGAGGACCACGGCAAGGTAGGGGACACAACTCACCTCCCTGACCTGCCCTTACCCACATCCACCCTAACCCCTGCTGATATGGCAGACGTATGGTGTCAAAATGGGACTTGTTGGTCTCTTATTTTCTGGGAGGGAAGGGCAGAGGAGGAGAGGAAAGGGGAGAAAGAAAAATGAATGCATGGAGAAAGAGGAGACTAGAAGGAAAGAAAGAGGTAAAAGAAGAAAGAAGACTGCAGAGGGAGAAGGAGAAGAAAAAATGAGGAGTGGAGAGAAAAGGGAAAGGAAAAGAGGAAGATCTGAAAAGGGAAAAAGGCAAGAGGACCAGAAGAGAGCTGGTAGAAGTGGGAGGGAGGATGAAGGCGGGGAAGCAGCAGCACCTTATAGGTATGGCTGAGCTTGCGAATGAGACCCTTGGGTAGGGGTCTGGGGGAGTGGGTGGTGGCAATGCTGACCTGTCCGAGCTTCCTGCCTTTCTCAGAGCTCACTGCCTGCCTGCTGGGCTCTGGCTCGATCTCTTGAGTTCTGCTTGCTGGACACTGGCTCCTGCCTGCTGCTGGCTGGCTGCTCCCAGCCTACTGATGCCCCACCCACTGGCTGCACGGAGGCTGAGGTGGGGGCTCCAGCCCCTGCTCTTGAGGGGTGGTGGGGCAGAGGGAGAGGAGGGCAGAGCTGCTCCCCCTCGCAGGGGGTTGCACAGGAGATTGTGGAGTAAAGTGAGCATTCAAGGGACAGCAGAGGCTGAGGCTCTCAGGGCCTGGCCTCCTGGAATAGGAAGTAGGGTGCTGGGCTGGCTAGGAGCACTAAGGCCCTCAAAGCTGCTGGCCTCTGGATTTTGTAGGGAGATGACAGGTTCTGAAGTTTCTCTCTTTTTCTTTAGAGCTTGGAGATCATTCACTTACTTTATCCTGAAGATGGCTGTCAGCCAGGAACAGAAACCCTGGGGGGGACAGAAAGCTATCAGGTAGAGTCCCCAGCCCACCAACCTGACCTTCCTTTCTCCCTTGACTGCCACCCATCCCATTCTCTTAATTACACAGCTTTCACTACCCCGCCCCTCAAAGAAAAACCCCATACTCTAGGAATTAGCTCATCCCCAGAGAGGGGGAGAGAGAGAGAGGGAAGGTCCCAGCCCTCAAAGAAGAAAAAAGACTAATGCCAAGTTGGATTATCTATGCCAGAGCTACAGATTCCTGAAAATACCCTGCAGTTGTGTAAATCTGGGTGGGGAATTGGGGTTTGGGTTCTGGGAAGGGTAGTAACCTCTAGTTAATAAGAGTTTGCAACATGGCTGCCAAAAGCAGAGGAGGGGACATACCTCCAAGTTCCTGTCACTTATCTGTAGTCTTCTCTCAAGAAGCCAAAACCCAGTGTCACTGCAAGATATCTCTCCCACTCTAGCCCCCAGACCTACCTTCTGGTAGAGGGTAGGAATATAGAGGGAAGGCTGGGCAGAGAATCTTTGCCCAACCTCCCAGTAAGAGAAGGTCCAGACTTAACACGGCACAGGGGAGAAAGGCATCTTTCAGGCAATATGCAGAACTATGCTACTTGTTGCCAACACTACCTTGTCTGGGGACCATCTAGACACCTCTGGCTAGCAGGGGCAATAACTTTACTTTGCCACTTACCAGCATGAGCCTAACTCAGGAAGCTGACAGCCATCTTCTGTTGGGCTGCTGTAAGAGCTACCACCCCTAGGACCTCCAGCCTAAGCTGGACTGACCAGAGCCGCCCCAGTGTCTGAGGAATTAGAGTTCTGACCAGGACCCTCTGCCTTGAAGAATGAGAGAGGACCAGGCAGGTAACAATTGTACACTGGGTCTGACATGAAGGGAGTATGGGGATGGCTGTGACTACCATGTACACATGTTCCCATGTACATACATTGTCTAAAGGGGCCATTGCCACTCAGCTCCAATCCACAAGTAGGTCAGTTGGCCTCACCAGGCCAGGCTTCAACCTCTGAGCAACACCACAGCTTCCCACAGATGACGTACATTTTGCTAGGCAGGATTGGAAGGCTCATTATTATTTCTAAAACCATATCTAAGGAAAAAAGTGGCTTAGGATTAATCAGCAGAGGTGGGCACAGGACTCTGTTGTGGCAAAAGTTCAGAGTTTATGGATCTTATGGTTGTGACATAGAGGACAGGACCCAGGAGTTCTGGGCTTGCGTGGTTATCCCACGAATCTTAGACAAGCACGTTACTTCCCTTGCTGAAGGGAAGACCATGCTAGTGTCCCTGCTCCCATATCCCTGGAAGCTACAAAATGTTTAGTTCTATTAGCCCTAGGAGGCAGGGAGGCTAAGAAGTTTAGGGAAGGGCACTCACATTGTCCCTTTGGTCAAAGTCAACGGAGCTGGAGACAGAGGTGAGACGCTCATACCGGTCATGACTGTCCCCGTGCATAGCTGAGGCCACACTGGGGATGGGGAAGATGAGAGATCAGATAGCCTGGTGAGTCTGAGCCCCTGGGGAGCTAGGATGAGCACTCCAGAGCTCCAGGGCTATAGAAGGCACAGAAGGCATAGAAGGCACAGAAAGCACAGAGGCTGAAGCAGTGAGGAATGACCGCCCTCTACCAAGCCTCCCTCTAATATGCCTCTTCCTCTCAGGGAACTGGTCAGGGTGCTGATGGCAACAGTGCTGGGGATTGGGGTCCCGGGGGAGGAGGGATCTTTATCATCACCCTATGGAGGCTGAAGCAAGAATGCTAGAGGTGAGCAGCACCTGTGGCTCACAGGAGTAGGGCGCCGGCCCCATATACCAGAGGTGGCGGGTTCAAACCCAGCCCCAGCCAAAAACTGCAAAAAAAAAAAAAAAAGAAAAGAAATGCTAGAGGACACTGCAGTTCCAGAGTTGACCAATGGGTGGCGGGGGCAACTGAGCCAATGTTGTGCGAAGAACAGTAAGGAGCTGAAGGATGGATCAGGAGAACCCTGGAAGGATTGGGGATTTGGGGGCTGGGAGACGTCTCTCCTGTAGGGTCCTACCCTCCCTGACCTCAGCAGCAGCTGTTCCAATTCCAACTCCAGTCCTATAGACAAAGACCACAGAGCACCACAGAGGCCCCAACTGGGAACTCCTTAGGCCCCCCTCTTCCCAGGCTCCAGAAGATGTGAGCAGGGAACCCTGGAATATGAAGAACTAGCCGTTAGGGAACAAGAAGCCATTGGTGACACCCAATCTTGTCTCTGCATGATTGTGCTGAGGGTTTTCTGGAAGACAGGTCTCCTCTCCAGCCCACCCAGGCCACAAAGTTGGGGGCACGTAGGAAGGGACTTCTCCCAGGCAGGGAGCCAGGAGAAAGAGAAATGAGGGGAGCTGAGGCAGAGACAAGTTGGGGAGCCCCTGGCTCTGCAAAGCACACCGCCTGCATTAATCCGAAACATGAGCCTGCAGAGGAGAAAACTGCAAAAAGAAACCAGGAACTTGGCAGGAAGAGAAGAGAAGCGTGAGAGAAGAAGAAAAGGGAAAGCTGGTTTAGTGGGAATGAGGGGGCTGGTGCCCCACATACTATTCCTGTTCCACTCGGTCCCTCTCCTGCCGCCGAAGCCTGGGAACAGAGAATAGACAGAGTTAGCAGAGGCAGAGGAGAGTCCCTGAAGACTGGCAAGGGACAGAGGCCCAAGGCCCAATTGACGGCCCTCACAGCCCACCCATGCTCAGTCAGGAGCTAGTACCTCTTCATCCCTTCAACAAGGGGGTATGAAAGAGGGCTGGCTGTTTCCTGTTCCTGAGGAGCATGGAGCATGGTGTATGTGTGTAGAGGTGAAGGGGTCCCAGATCCTTACCTGTCTGCATCTGTCACCAAGGCTAGCCGCCCATAGTCCCAGGCCACCTTCCGGAGGATAGAGAATAAGAACAGCAATGCCTGAGGGAAGAGGAGGTGGTTGGCAGATGGAGAAGCTGGCCATCTGCTAGATTAGGGGGCAGAGGCAGAAGGGCCAGAATCTTGTCTTAGAGGGAATGACCTGGCTTGGGTGAATAGTCAGAGGTTAGGCTTGGGCTGGATGATGGGGATTTCTCCTGCAGTTAAGCCTGGGAAGTCAGGGTCAGGCAGGAGAGTGGTTAGAGCTAGCAGTGTCTGTCAGATATGCACAGGGCATGGGTGCCAAGGGTAAGGGGTGGTGTGGGGGCACTCACGAGGAAGCACATGAAGTCAAGAGCCAGTACGGTGGGGACGCCCCCAAAAGGCAGGCCCTGCAGGACAGTGCTGCGGATGCGGGCGCTGTAGCAGTAGTCCTTGGGGTTGCTGTTGTTGAGGGCCGTGGTGCCCAGTGTGGCCAGCAGGAAGGGCAGCATGGCTACTATTGCCGCATGGTCCTCCTGAGCAGAGGGCACAGCAGTCAGCTGGGCTTGCCTCCATTCCCCTCATGGCCCCAGCAGAGTGGATATGGGGAGGGGGCAGTGAGGGCAGACCAGCAGGCTGCCTGGGTGGATAGAAGCTCTGGTCTCTGGAGATAAGGGCCTGAGAAGGGGAGGGTTGAGTCACATGGATTTACCTTCACTGGTCTTCTGAGTGTGATCCTACCCTGGCCTGGGGAACTCAGCCCAGAGGTCAGACCTGGACTGGGGAGACTGGTTTCACTAACCTGGAAGGTGTCTGTGAGTCTCTAACTCCACCCTCATACATAACACACAGACACTTTCTCTCCCTCTCGCTCTCATTCTCTTAGGTAGGTAGTGGAGCTGAGCCTGAAGGAAGATAGGAAGGGGTCTTAGGCATAAGGACTCAAAACTAAGAGGAGGGGTCTCCAGGCCAGGGGAGGATGGGTCAGATGCCAGCTACCTCATCAGAATCTCCTCTTTCTACACCTATTAGAAAAAGCAGCTGATTTCATTTGCTCGGAGTTTTCAACTCTGTTAATCACCTCAACATAACTGGCTTCAAAACAAGATGTTTAGCTTTGGAGTTGCCCTCTGTCCTCAGAGAACGGGTCCAAGGATGGGGTCAGAGTGGGAAGACAGGTAAAAAGCAGGGCTTTTGGGTTTGAATAACCTGCCTGGCCCCAGCCCCTCCTGCTCATCCTCATTCCTTTTCCCTATATAGTTCTCTCCTCCAGCTTTCTCAGTTCTCCCCCAACTATCTGCACAGGGGGTCACCTGAGTGGTGTGAAGACTACAACTCCCAGGGTGCCATGCTTCTAACTCTGGAGCAGGGCAGGCTGGGAATGCCATACAGTACCCTCCGGGGAGCTTTCCTATTGGCAAAGGATGGGGAAATGGTGGGGCCTCTTAGACAGCTCAGGCCCCCTGCAGCCAGGATATTGCCCTTCTGCCCTGTCTCCTGCCACTGCTAAACCACTGCAGGACTGCCCTTGATGCTCACTGTGGATGGGCTTGGCAAGAGGGGAAAGGGCAGCCAGCCCAAATACAGGGGTTCAGGAAGAGCTTGAGGACAGAGCTGAGCCAGGCCCTGGGGAATCTCCCAGGGCGGAGAAGTGTGGTGGCAGCAGCAACAGCAACAGAAGCACTGCCCCACCCTGTTTTACTGCGGGCCCCCTGGGGGACCCTTCTGCTGACAACAGTGAAGTTCTGCCTTGAGGTGGGAGGTCCGCAGGGAAGAAAGAAAACCAGAGAAAAGAGAGAACAACAAACCTAGCATCAATGACTACAACTTGGGGAGCAAGTGTCCCTTAGCCCCCGGGGTGACTTAGAGGTTTTCTCCTGCCCACTAGTCCGAGATTTTTCCCTGCCTGTTTCTAACACTCCAACAGCATGGCAAGAGGCACAAGCTCTCAGATGTGCGGGAAGCTGGAATTGTTTGTTTCTCTTGGTCCCAGGGAGTCTCTGCAAAGCCTGGATTAGGAAGGCTTGCCCTGTGTGATCTTTTTCAGCCCTAGCTGCCTTTGAAAACACACTAATTTAGTAATTGTAGCAGGTACCATTTGTTGAGTGTCTTCTGCTTCAAGAATAACATATACATTTCATTTAATCCCGGACAATGCTATAAGTGTTACTGCCATTTGAAGGTGAGGGCACAGGGGCTTTGAATGGTTAACTTTCCCAAGATCATACTACTTATAAAACAATGGACCCAGGATTCAAACCTAGCTCAACTTCTTTCTAAAGCCAGAACACTTTTCAGGAAATCCCGACGCTTTTCTGATGTGCCTGGAAGAGGACTCTGCAAACCATGGAAGCTTCATAAATGCTTACTAGATGTTCTCAGGCAGGGAACTTGAGGTCACTGTGGAAATGTATGTTCTTGGGTGTGTAAACATGTATTGATGCATAAATCTGTGTGGAGAAAGAGCTAGTGACTGCATGGCAGTCCACAGAAATGAAAGGAATTGTTGGCTTCTAAGTGGGGGTGTGTACATGGGTGTGTCTGGGAGCCTGGGTATGTAAACATGACGTGCATAGAACCCTGGAGCACCAGAGGAGATTAAAGATAGATGTAGGTATCTTGGGGGCTCTAATTAGCACCCCCTTTTCAAATGCTAACTCCAATGCACTCCAGAAATCTCAATAGCCCATTCCCACCCCTTGCCTGTTTCTCTCCCTGAACTCCAAGGCTTTATCAGGCCACAGTGGAGTAAGTTCAAGCCCAAAAGTGCCATTCCTCCCACCTCTTGTCTTCTCCACATCACAAGAGGGTGGAAAATTCTCGGAGCTTCTAGCTGAAGGGGCCCTAGCAGGGTGGGTGAAGGTCCAGCTAGATGCTTAGTAACTGAAGTCATTATGCTCTTCTGCTGCCTCCCTCTTTAGGGTCACAAAGCATTGTCCCTTTCACAATTGCATTGATCCTCTCACCTGCACTAAAGGAAGGCAGGGCACACTCAGATCATAATCTGATCCCCATTTTACAGGGGAGGAAGCAGGGACCCAGGGAGGGGAAGCAACTTGTATAAGCTGCCAGGACAGGGAAGGGGTGGAGGCAGGGCTGGTGGCTCTGCCAGTCAAAAGAGTTACTCCAAGCTCTAAATTGTGGAGGTGGGGTTCTTGGGCTGAGTTTCATCAAGGGCAGCTGCTCTCAAAGCCAACATTGGGATGAGCAGCTAAGACAGGGGTTCTCAACCTGTGGGCCGCCATCCACAAGAACTGTATTAAAGGGACGCAGCATTAGGAAGGTTGAGAACCACTTAGCTAAGAGGAGGAGAGACTAAGAATATTTGGGGGATGGGCCGGGTGCGGTAGCTCATGCCTGTAATCCTAGCACCCTAGGAGGCTGAAGAGGGAGGACTGCCTGAGCTCATGCGCCCCGTCTCTAAAAATAGCCAGGTATGCTGGGTGCCTGTAATTCTAGCTACTTGAAAGGCTGAGGCAAGAGAATCACTTGAGCCCAAGAGTTTGAAGTTGCTGTGAGCTTTGACGCCATAGCACTCTACCAAGGATGACAAAGTGAAACTGTCTCAAAAAAAAAAAAAAAAAAAGAATATTTGGGGGAGATAAAGTGACAGAGGGTAATTCTTCCTCTTCACAAGGTGCCTGGGTCAGCTGTATCCTGGAATTTTTCTAGTCTGATATTAGCCTTTAGCTATAAGTGTGTATATGAATGATGGAGGATTTTATTTCTAGCTAACCTAAAGTTGTTATTTTATCATTAAAGAGAGTGTGCATGGTGGGGGTTAGGGAGTCATGAATTAAAAGCTTTTTCTGGCCACTGTGGCTCACGCCTATAATCCTAGCACGCTGGGAGGCTGAAGTGGGTGGACTGCTTGAGCTTAGGAGTTCGAGACCAGCCTCAGCAAGAGTAAGACACTGTCTCTGCTAAAAAGAGAAAAAACTAGCCAGGGCAGGGCACAGTGGCTCCTGCCTGTAATCCTAGCACTCTGGGAGACTCAGGTGGGTGGAATCCTGAGAAAGAATGAGACCCCATCTCTAAAAATTAGCTGGGTGTTGTGGCGGGTGCCTGTAGGCCCAGCTACTCTGGAGGCTGAGGCAAGAGAATCACTTGAGTCCAAGAGTTTGAGGTTGCTATGAGCTATGATGACACCAGGGCACTCTACCCAGGGTGACAGAGTGAGACTCTGTCTCTCCACCACCCCCATCAAAACAAGCTTTTTCTATGGAATTACTGAGAAAGATTTAGTTTAGGGTTTAGAATCCTGAATCCTGGCAAGGTACTGCGGTCTGAGGTGAGGTAAAGACGGAGGCTAGCTCTGTTACTATGTAACCTCAGTTACATAGTAGACTGTGCCTCAGTCTTCCAATCTGTAACAAAGAATTATTAATATCCTCACCCTATCCCCTAATGACTTCAGAGAGATAGGCAAAAATGTACTGATACAAGCAGCAGTAAAAGAATGCATTTATTGGCTTGGTGCCCGTAGCTCAGTGGTTAGGGCACCGGCCCCATACACCAGGGCTGGAGGGTTCAAAACAACAACAGAAAGAATGCATTTATTAAATATTTATTTATTTATTGTTGAGACAAAGTCTCACTATGTCGCCCTCAGTGGAGTGCTGTAGCGTCACAGCTCACAGCAACCTCAAACTTTTTGGGCTTAAGTGATTCTCTTGCCTCAGCTTCCCAAGTAGCTGGGACTACAGGCACCCGCCACAACACCCAGCTATTTTTTTATTGCAGCTGTCATTGTTGTTTAGCTGGCCCAGGCCAGGTTCGAACCCACCAGCCTTGGTGTACGTGACCAGTGCCACAACCACTGTGCTATGGCACTGAGCCTCAAATACTTATTTAACTCTTACTTTGTGCCAAACACTGTTCTTGTTAACACTGTTAACACTTCACAAATGTTAACTCATTTGCTCCGCATCACAACCCCAGGAGGACAGAGATATAGGGAAGATACATAACCTGCCCAAGGTCACACAGCCATTCTGTGGGAGATGTGGATATGGACTGAGGAAGCCTGGGTTGAGTCTATGCTCTTAACCACTTTGTGGTTACTTTGTGGCCTCTCCAAATAAGAGGAGTCACTTCCACCAAAAGGGAACCAAGGGATGCCAGCTACCACTATGGAGAAAATGGAGAAATGTCACACCCTGTTTCTACCTGCTCCCTTTTTTCTTTCTTTCTTTCTTTTTTTTGAGACAGAGTCTCACTTTGTCACCCTTGGTAGAGTGCCGTGGTGTCACAGCTTACAGCAACCTCCAGATCTTGGGCTTAGGCGATTTTCTTGCCTCAGCCTGCCGTGGGACTACTGGCGCTCACCACAGTGCCCGGCTATTTTTTTTTTTTTTTGTAGAGACAGAGTCTCACTTTATGGCCCTCGGTAGAGTGCCATGGCATCACACAGCTCACAGCAACCTCCAACTCCTGGGCTGAAGTGATTCTCTTGCCTCAGCCTCCCGAGTAGCTGGGACTACAGGCGCCCGCCACAACGCCCAGCTATTTTTTGGTTTTGCAGTTCAGCAGGGGCAGGGTTTGAACCCGCCACCCTCGGTATATGGGGCCGGCGCCCTACCAACTGAGCCACAGGCGACGCCCTGCCTGGCTATTTTTGTTGCAGTTTGGCTGGGGCCAGGTTTGAACCCGCCACCCTCAGTATATGGGGCCGGCGCCCTACTCACTGAGCTACAGGCGCCACCCTGCTCCCTTTTTTCTTGCTTATAGCTCTTAGACTCTCCACTAGGCCTTGGGTTTATGATTTCACATTCTAAGGCAGGTGTAGGGGACAGGCAACAAAGGCTGGTTGTTAAAAGCACAAGCTCTAGAATGAGAAAGACTTGGCTTTTAACCTGGGCAAATTATTTAATCACTCTGGCTTCAGTTCCTTTATCTGCAAAATGGGAATGATAATCCAGCTGAGTAGTTGTTCTGAGGATTAAACAAGATGACTTCTGTAAAATTCGTAGTATGGAGGCATATTATGGGCTCTAAAAATTATCTATTGCTGTTAACAAGATATGGAATAAAAGGGGTTAGTTTATAGAAAGAAAACTGTTAAAAATAAAAATACAATAAAAACATAGAATTCAATACAATAGAAATATGAGACAGCCACTCAGTCAGGATAGGCTTCTTGTTTAGATCTAAGGGCTTATATTGGATTAGGGATTCTGCCACTGAGTGGCAGGGAATGTCCCCAAACTCTCTGAAGTTACTTCCATCCATCTGCAGCCTGCTAGGAGGTGGGGGTGTATGAGGGTGATGCTGTGTTAGGATGGGTCAGAAGTTCAGAGGTGAAAATTCATCATTGATGAACCACCAGGCAGAGTGCCAAGCTCTTTACCCGTTTTCTTGTTTGATCCCCATGATAAACCCTGTAAGGAGATGGTACTAACCACACTTCTTAATGGAAACCAAGGTTTAGACAAGTTAAATAACTTGTCAAGGTCACACAGTTAAAGAATGGCAGAGCTAAGATTTTGGAGGGGAGTTGTTTTTAGTTTATTTTTTGTTTTTTCCCATAGAGATGGGGGTGGGGAGGTCTTGTTATTGCCCAGGTTGGGCTTGAACTCCTGGTTTCAAGTGATCCTCCCACCTTAGCCTCTCAAAGTGCTAGGATTATAGATGTGAGGCATGGCACCTGGCCTGGAGCTAGGATTTGAACTCAGTTGTCTATGACTCTGTTATAGTGGAGGAAACTTGTATGATGTCCAAAAGAGGGTCCTTAGCTACCCACTACTGCCCTTCTGCCTTGCCACATCCCACCCATCTACCCATCCACCCACAGGCCAAGACATAGAATTTGGCCAACAGCTGTTTGAGTGAGCCAGCAGCAGGCCCCATCATGTGCACCCCAGGCATGCCAGGGCCTGGGCCCTCTGGTGCCCTGAAGAGACAATCATGCTGCCAGCACGCCCCCCCCCCCCCAAAGCCTGGCAGACACTCACATTCCCCTCTACATCCCCCGTGCCTAGAACAGGGGACAGGGGGCCCCACCTCAAGAAATGTCAGGCACAGCATCATTTCCTGGGATGCTGCAAATCCAGGGAGAGGCAAGAGAGCTGTATTGGGAAGGGAGACTCCAGCCCCTCAGCGCAGTGGAGCGCTCAGGCTAGCCCTGAGAGGCCAGATCTCTGCCCAGGGGATCCAGGCAGGTGGCAGCACAGAGCCCCAAGGCCAGCGGCCCCTCTGACCTCTCCTCCCCACTTCCCAAACGTCCTTTCCTTTTCTGGGAAACAAGGCGCCAAGCTTTGGGACGGTCCGCCGAAGGCAGTCAAAATAGTCAGTAGGGACAAAGCGTGCCCCCTACCCCCAACAGGGCCTTTGCCCCACTCCCTGTTCCATCTGAATCTTTTCCCCACCGCACCCTCCAACGCAGGCCCGGGCGGCTCATGAATGAACTGCACTGTGTGGGGCGCAAGGAGAGGACACGCTCCTGGGGCCAGCAGCCTCTCCAGCCCGCGGACCAGTCCCCAGACGGGCTAGGAGGCTGCTGCCAGCCGCCTCCTACCAGCGCTCACAAATCCTGCCCTTGCCTAAGCCCGATCCTCCGCCCCGGACCGGCTTCGGTTGTACTCGCCCCGGGAGCAAGAGAAAAGATAAACGACACCGAGGGCATCGGACTTGGCGACCCCGGAATCCAAAACTCGGGGGCGGCTGGTTCCCTGCAGCGGCGGCGGCGGCGGGCAGGTGAGGCGCAGCTGGAACCCCGGAGGGGCACGCAGGGGACGCGCACCTGGACTGAGCAGGTGGGAGAAGAGTGGCACTAGGAGGCCGAGGGCGGGGGTCCCACCCCTTGGGATCTCCCGCGGGCACAGGAGAGAGGGCGCGCATATCTGAACCCCTGGCAGGGGTTGGAGGACTCACATTTGGTTCGGGATGGTGCGGGGTTGGGGGCAGCGCGCGCCACAGCTGGGTCCCGCGGGCCCGGACACCTCCTGGTCCCGCAGGAGGCTGAAGGGAGGGGACGCGCAGCTGAGTCCGGGTTTTTCTCTGGGTGGTGGTGGGATCCTCAAAGAAAAGAGAGAGGGCTGGGGAAGGGTCGCGTACTCACCCCAGGCGCAGACTCGGCTCCACCACGGAGCCCCCTAGTTGGGGCGGGGCGGGGCTGGGGGAGGGGGAGGGGGAGTCGCTGGGCGGCTCGAGCTCCGGGCTCCTGCGGCGGCCGCGGCAGCGTATGGGGGAGGGGGAACAGGAGGAGGGAGGGGAGGAGAGGAGGCGGGGCCCCGCAGATCCCACCCCCCACGCCAGTACACGCAAGGCGCTCGCGCACTCTCAGATCGCTGCCTGCTCGGCTGGGTCCGGCGCGCAGGCGCGGAGGGAGAGGCAGCGTGGCGGGAGGGGGGAAGGCGGCGCTTGGTCCGTGGGCGCACGGCGAGATATTCCGGGGCAGCGAGAGCGGTATGGTGGGGTGGGTGAGGGGAGACGTTAGGCTCCTTGTTCTTTTCTTACCCGCTTTCTTTCTGTCCTGCTGTAGGGGAGGCGCACTCCCCGTGGATGGGCGAGGAAAGGCTTAAGTGGGAGGATAGTGGGCCCTTTGGGGGTAGAGGGTCAGTGGGAGGGCTGCCGACGGGGTGGGCTCTGACCTGAACCTTCCTCCTTCCCACTCTCCCTGGGCGGCGGGGGTCCCCGCAGCTTCTGCGCTCCCCATGCTCCCGGCCTGCGCTCACCCAGCTTACCAGGTATGTGAAGCCTGGATAGAGGCGAGCTGAGGCCCAGCCTTCGTGAGGTGGTCTACGCGGATCGTCACTCTGGCGCGTCCCCTCAAGTTTTTCCACCCCTCTCCACCTTCCCCTTTCCCAACTTGGGTCTGGAGATGAGTTATCTAGGCGCTTCTGTGGTGTGAGGATTGAATTATTGCTTTCATTTCTGTCGTGCTGATGAACGGCTCCCCTGGTCCAGGGGGTTCCCTGGTTTCCGTTTTCAACAGAGATGGCATCTGTCAGTGATTAAAACTGGAAAGAGGAATACTGAGGAGGGAAGAGAGGCTGACTTTTTATATCACCCACACAGATCACAAAGGCACAAGGAGCACCAGTTTGTTCATTTAATTTCCAGTTCTTGGAGGGGACCCACGGTGGGCAGTATATGAACTTTGCCACCCCAAGACATTGAGTGGACTGGATTCATAAAAAGGTTAATAGGACACAAGACAGAGTCACGTCGGGTTACTTGGGAAATGTTGGGAGTTTGGGAGACATTTAAACTAGGGTGGTGATGATGAGTTGCCTCTCTGCCACTGCTGGTCAGAGGGACACTACCTTCTTGGGGGTTAGTGTCTGCTTCTTGTAGCTGGTTAGCATCTGGGCTGTCTGCTGGCTTATGGGGGGTAGATTCATTAGTAGCTTGTGAAATGCAGTGTTTTTCAAACTGTGAGTGCCATTGGTGAGCTGGAAATCAGTTTAGTAGATCCTGGTCATCATTTTGAAAATATACTAGAAAATATCAGAGAGTGTTGCACTTAGTCTAATTATTGCTTTTTGGACACTTAAGGTGTGCACACATGTGAATGCATTAGGAGGGATTTTCTGTGTGTTACTGTGAGAAAAGTTTGAAAAACATTAATCTCCTACACCCTCTTAGTTACCCTTACCCTCACCCTTTTCCCTTCTTTAGCTAAAATTGTCCATGATAGCTGGGTGCCAGTAGCTCAGTGGTTAGGGCACTGGCCACATGCTCTGGGGCTGTTGGGTTCTAACCCTGCTTGGACCTGCTAAACAAAACAAAGCAAAAAAATAGCCGGGCATTGTGACAGGCGCCTGTAGTCCCAGCTACTAAGGAGGCTGATGCAAGAGAATCACTTGAGCACAAGAGTTTGAGATTGCTGTGAGCTGTGATGCCATGGCACTCTACCCAGTGTGACAAAGGTGAGACTCTGTCTCAGTAAAAAAATAAATAAATAAAAAATAAAAATTGTCCATGAGAATGAGTTAGCATACCAGTAGACCACTAAGGAAGAGTGGATCTCTTTCTTCAGGGAAGTTACTGCCTGAGAAGAAAGACAATTCGCTTTTCATCTCTGGAAATACTGTACATGCAATTGAAAAACAAGGTTTTGTTGGAGTAGGAAGTCGGTTGTCTTAATTAGAAAGAACAGTTTTTTAGTTGTGACAAAAAGCAAGATGGGGGCGAAACCGCCTTTGGTAACTGCCTGGTTTGAGGAGTCTTTGTAGACTTGGATTCTGGGAGTTGTACAATTTGTGTGATCCGTTGCTTGTGTGGAACAGTAAAATTTACTAAATAGCACTTGTAATGGATATCTGGAAAATGGAAGCAGAAATCAGTTTCCGGTTTTTGGACCTCTGAGAATTCCTAGAAGGCATTTCTTATATATTATTTTTAAAAATACAGTTATGAATCTGAATATGTGGTAAATTCCTGAGATATTTCTGTCTGTGCCTCATTAGGGTCACCACCTATTAACAGTAATCCTTAGCAGTGCATAAACCATCAAGTGATACTTCCAGGCAGAGAGGAGGGGAGACATTTCAGTGGAATCTGTGAAGGAATAGTGGCCAAAATGTTTTATCATTGCTTCTGAATATCAAGGGTAAAATCTTTCCCTGGAGTCCTTTATTCAAGTGGTGGTCTGTTGGGCACTAAATATGGTTTTTTAGACTCTCCCCAGCTTCTATACTCTTAGATGATGCAAAAATCCTTCAAAACCTGTCTTGTTCCATCCCTGTCTTCAGGGTTATGACACCTGGTTCCATCTATGATGGCTTTTCCTACTGTCATGTTACTTGAATAGTTCTTATGGCTAAGTGGGGATTCATAAATCAGGTTGTGGTTTAACTTCCATTTTATAGGCTGATAGTTTGAGTTGTAGCTCCCCTGGTCTGATTTTACATGTGTATTGATAATGACAACCAATATGCAAGAGAAAATTGCGATTCATATCTCAGACACCTTGTTCTGGGTCAGATATTATGTTGAATGTTTAAGAAGATGCCAGGTAGCTTATTCTCCAGTGAAACACAATTCAAAGTAGGGAAGTCCCCTCTTTAAAACTTTTAAAAGTCATTTAAATCTTTAAAAAAGAGAGGAAGCATGCACTTTTCCAAAACACTTTCAGGCTGAGTGATCTTAAAGAGCCCCCCATGTTGCTGCCCTGAGAATCAGTGAGTTGTTTCCTGGCCAGGATCTGGGAAACAACCTTCTTATTCTGCAGACCTGGTCCTTATTGGATAATTCAGAGAGGAATTGTTCACGTTAAAATGATCCCTTAAGTTAGTGAAGCTAAGGCACTTCCATTTCCATGCCTCTTTGCTCTCCCAGTAACCTCTGTTGACAGAGTTGCTAGGACCTGTATAAGTGATTTCAGGGTCATAGACGTAGGCAGAGAGGAGGGTAGGATGGGGTGAAAGAGAAATGCTTTCCATTAGCAGCATTCCCTTTGCTTCCAGGGGCACCCCTCATCTCATGCCCCCAGCCTGGCCTTTTTCCTCATTGCTCTCCCACTGACCTAACATCTCTATATACCTGGCTACGTGAATAGTAAGGGAGTATGTATGTGGCTAGGAAGAACTTAACTTTGTCTTGTGCATCTTTTTCTGAGTTTGACCATACGAAGAATGTTATGGATCATAACATTACTTTTGGATCATAGGTGTTTGTATACCTGTGAGGTAGGGATGGCAGGGCAGCAAAGTTAGAATAGATAAAATCTACACATTGAAAAATCAGTCTGAATATTGCAAATTCTCCTACGTATTTATTAACTACTATTTTAAATTCTTTGCAGTAAGGTAGGGCGTTAAGTAAATATAGGACAAGACCCATGGACATGTTTTTCCTTTGTGAGTAAAATTGAGAAATTGCTTTTTCTCATTGGTAGCTGTGGTAGAAACAGCCCATCATGCTATTGAGGAATGCTTTGCCTATTGATAGTGATGTAAAAATTCACTCCTTGGCAGGTGAATCCAAATCAGCTTTAGCTTTGGTCCTAGGCTGTGCTGGGTATAGTGCAGATATTTACTAAAAAGGTAGATTTTTATTTCCTAAGTTTTTAAAGATTATGTGGCAGCCTTGACAAAAGGGAAAGAGTACTTGCCCCGTGTATGTGTTTGTTACTGTGTATCTTTTTTTTATTAAATCATAGCTGTGTACATTAATGAGATCATGGGGCACCATACACTGGTTTTATAGACCGTTTGACACATTTTGATCACATTGGTTAACATAGCCTTCCTGGCATTTTCTTAGTTATTGTGTTAAGACATTTATATTCTACATTTAGTACGTTTGTACCCTTGTAAGATACACCGCAGGTGTAATCCCACCAATCACTCTCCCTCCCATCTTCTCCACTCCCTCTCCCCCTTCCCCTTATTCTTAGGTTATAACTGTGTTATAGCTTTCATATGAAAGCCATACATTAGTTTCATAGTAGGGCTGAGTACATTGGATACTTTTTCTTCCATTCTTGAGATACTTTACTAAGAAGAATATGTTCCAGCTCCATCCATGTAAACATGAAAGAGGTAAAGTCTCCATCTTTCTTTAAGGCTGCATAATATTCCATGGTGTACATATACCACAGTTTATTAATCCATTCGTGGATCGATGGGCACTTGGGCTTTTTCCATGACTTATCAATTATGAATTGGGCTGCAGTAAACATTCTGGTACAAATATCTTTGTTATAATGTGATTTTTGGTCTTCTGGGTATATACCTATAGAGGAATTATAGGATTGAATGGCAGATCTATTTTTAGATCTCTCAGTGTTCTCCGAACATCTTTCCAAAAGGAATGTATTAATTTGCATTCCCACCAGCAGTGTAGAAGTGTTCCCTTTTCTCCACATCCACACCAACATCTCTGGTCTTGGGATTTTGTGATATGGGCTAATCTTACTGGAGTTAGATGATATCTCAAAGTAGTTTTGATTTGCATTTCTCTGATGATTAAGGATGATGAACATTTTTTCATATGTCTGTAGGCCATGTGCCTGTCTTCTTCAGAGAAGTTTCTCTTCAAGTCCCTTGCGCAGCCTGCAATGGGATCACTTGTTTTTTTCTTGCTTATACGTTTGAATTCTCTGTGGATTCTGGTTATTAAACCTTTGTCGGAGACATAACCTGCACATATCTTCTCCCATTCTGAGGGCTGTCTGCTTGCTTTACTTACTGTGTTCTTGGCTGTGCAGAAGCTTTTAAGTTTGATCAGGTCCCCATAGTGTATTTTTTTTTTTTTTTTTGTAGAGAGTCTCACAGAGTGCTGTGGCGTCATTCGGCTCACAGCAACCTCTAACTCTTGGGCTTACGCGATTCTCTTGCCTCAGCCTCCCGAGCAGCTGGGACTATAGGCGCCCGCCACAGCGCCCGGCTATTTTTTTGTTGCAGTTTGGCCGGGGCCGGGTTTGAACCTGCCACCCTCGGCATATGGGGCCCGCGCCCTACTCACTGAGCCACAGGCGCTGCCCCCCCATAGTGTATTTTTGAAGCTGCTTCAGTTGCCCTGGGGGTCCTCCTCATAAAATACTTACCCAGACTGATTTCTTCAAGGGTTTTCCCTGCACTCTTTTCTAGTATTTTTATAGTTTCATGTCTTAAGGTTAAATCTTTAATCCAGTGAGAGTCTATCTTAGTTAATGGTGAAAGGTGTGGGTCCAGTTTCAGTCTTCTACAGGTTGCCAGCCAGTTCACCCAGTACCATTTGTTAAATAGGGAATCTTTTCCCCACTGAATGTTTTTAATTGGCTTGTCAAAGATCAAATAACGGTAAGTAGCTGGGTTCATCTCTTGGTTCTCTATTCTGTTCAATACATCCACGTCTCTGTTTTTTGTGCCAGTACCATGCTGTTTTGATCACTATTGATTTATGGTATAATCTGAGATCCGGTAGCGTGATTCCTCCTGCTTTGTTTTTATTTCTGAGTAATGTCTTGGCTATTCGAGGTTTTTTCTGATTCCATATAAAATGAAGTATTATTTTTTCAAGATCTTTAAAGTATGACAGTGGAGCTTTAATAGGGATTGCATTAAAATTGTATATTGCTTTAGGTAGTATGGACTTTTTTTTTTTTTTTTTTTGTAGAAACAGAGTCTCACTTTATGGCCCTCGGTAGAGTGCCATGGCATCACACAGCTCGCAGCAACCTCCAACTCCTGGGCTTAAGCGATTCTCTTGCCTCAGCCTCCCAAGTAGCTGGGACTACAGGCGCCCGCCACAATGCCCAGCTATTTTTTGGTTGCAGTTCAGCTGGGGCCGGGTTTGAACCCGCCACCCTCCGTATATGGGGCTGGTGCCTTACCGACTGAGCCACAGGTGCCACCTCCCAGTAGTATGGACATTTTAACAATGTTGATTCTTCCCAGCCATGAACATGGTATGTTTTTTCATTTGTTAACATTTTCAGCTATTTCTTTTCTTAGAGTTTCATAGTTCTCTTTATAGAGATCTTTCACGTCCTTTGTTAGATAAACTTCCAAATATTTCATCTTCTTTGGCACTACTATGAATGGACTAGAGTCCTTAACTGTTTTTTCAGCTTGACTATTGTTGGTATATATAAAGGCTACCGATTTATGAATGTTGATTTTGTAACCTAGGACAATCCTGTATTCCTTGATCACTTCTAAGAGTTTTGTAGTAGAATCCCTGGTGTTTTCCAGATATACAATCATATCATCTGTGAAGAGCGAAAGTTTGATCTCTTCTGACCCTATATGGATACCCTTGATTGCCTTTTCTTTCCTAATTTTGATGGCTAAAACTTCCATTACAACGTTAAAGAGCAGTGGAGACAATGGGGTTTCTGCGTATCATTAATGGTTAAAACAGCATCTTGGCTGTTTGGGTAATGTGTGATATGTCATAGCAATAGCTTTGGACTCTGGCTTGGACTTTGTTGCATTCTAATTTGGATAAATCAATGAGTCTCTTAGCATTTCTGACTTTATTTCTTCATCTGCAAAATGGAACTTATTCTATTGAGTCTTCAGAATGGTTCAGAATCCCTAGCAGGTTCAATCCCTTGTAGACTCTTGCTCTTTTTTATTTATCTTTGCGTTTTGGGAATGAAATCTTCAAAGAAAGCGATCTGTGTGAAAGTACTTTGAGAATTGTAACATGTTATACTTGTGTGAGGTTAAAAAAGTCCACACAACACAAATTTCCTAAAGAGAATCTTCCTCTGGTGCCTGTGACTCAGTGAGTAGGGTGCCAGTCCCATATACTGAAGGTGATGGGTTCAAACCCAGCCCTGGCCAAACTGCAACAAAAAATAGCTGGGTGTTGTGGCAGGCGCCTGTAGTCCCAGCTACTTGGGAGGCTGAGGCAAGAGAATCACCTAAGCCCAGAAGCTAGAGGTTGCTGTGAGCTGTGTGATGCCGCAGCATTCTACTGAGGGCGATAAAGTGAGACTCTGTCTCTAAATAAAAAAAAAAAAAAGAGAGAATCTTCCGAGAGCACAACCCCATGAGTTTTTAAGCAACTAATGAAAGTACTTACTGGTGCAGAATGATTGGGGAGAAATCTACCAGAAGATGGGAAGGATTATGTCTGAGTAACAAGACAGATGATCTTGAGAGTTCCCTTGTTTTGATGTGCTGTTTCTACCAGCAGGCCTTGGCCTTTTTCTGCTTTGATTAAGAAGTACAGGGCGGCACCTGTGGCTCAGTCGGTAAGGCGCTGGCCCCATATACCGAGGGTGGCGGGTTCAAAACCGGCCCCGGCCAAACTGCAACCAAAAAATAGCCAGGCATTGTGGCAGGCACCTGTAGTCCCAGCTACTCCGGAGGCCGAGGCAAGAGAATCGCTTAAGCCCAGGAGTTGGAGGTTGCTGTGAGCTGTGTGAGGCCACGGCACTCTACGGAGGGCCATAAAGTGAGACTCTGTCTCTACAAAAAAAAAAAAAAAGAAAAGAAGTACACTTACATAGGTGCACTAGTAGAGTTTGTCCTTTTTGTGACTGGGCTTTGCATTTCACTTCTCTTAGTGTTTCCCTTCCTTTGCACACTAACAGAAGCTATTTTAAGCACTCATTTGTGATTGTACTCAACTTTTTGTTTTCTTCTTTTACTATAGAGCCCATTCCCCTTGAAAGGCCTTTCAAATGTATGTAACATGCCTGGCGCCCAAAGATTGAAATTGTTTAGGCAGAAACAATGTATAATTATATATACATTTGTGACACTAAATACATTTTACGGATCCTCACAACTCAAGTAATGGTACTTTCTAGCTTTCTATAAAGCATCAGAGGTGTAGGTTCTTTCTGTCTGCTCTTCCAACTTAAAATGAGCTAAAAATGAGCTCTAGCTAAAAATGAGCTCTCAGCCAGGAGGCTGCTGGACGTCACTGGGAACCTAGGTGAAGGGCACAAGAACACCCACCCCTTCCCACTGGATCCTTTCTGGAAGCAGGTGGAATTGTAAATCAGTTCTGTCCACTTATAGTTAGTCAGCTCTAGTTGTGTGGCAGGACCGTTCTGGGCCCCGGGTGTGTAACACTGAGCAGAGCATGTATTGGTCCCTGCTCTCACAGGGCTTACATTCCAATGGTATCTGTAGGGTGATGCCAAGTTAACAACTCACCTGTTTGTCTCTGAAATCCAGTCTTCCCTCCATCTACAACTGAAGGGAGATCTTAAAGCAAGATGGAAAATGACCACAACTCTTGGATTGTATTAAGTAATTTCTTTTTCCTTTCCTTTCTTTCCACCCTTTACCCCTGGCTCTCTTTTTTAAAAGGGAGAGATTGTGGGGGCTACGCCTGTGGCTCAAAGGAGTAGGGCGCCAGTTCCATATACCAGAGGTGGCGGGTACAAACCTGGCCCCGGCCAAAAACTGCAAAAAAAAAAAAAAAGGGGGGAAGAGATTGTGATTCATACTCTAATACAGGAGAGTGATAGTGCTGACCAGGAAGTGACATGAAAAGCCATCTTTAGCACTGGAATCCTCTGAATACCTGGCTTCCTCTTAGTGATAGTGTTACAGTGAAGGAAATATCATTGAGGTTACTCTCCTGTGCACACATAAAACTCAATAACATTGCTTATGAAACAAAGTGTTATATATAGACTAGGTCTGGAGTGAATCAGGTCCTGTGTCCATGGGGTGGATTTATGCTATGAAGTAACATCAGGATCCATTAAAGTTTCTCTGAAGTAAATTGCTACCTCCATTACTCTTGCCTGGTCCAAAGCAGTTATTTAGTGGTCAAATAAGATATTTTCTCCATGGTGGGCAGTGTAGGAACCAGGCCCAGGAGATAATCCCAGGGCTTGTAAACAAAGCATGGGCTGATCCTCCCATGACTAGCACCATCTTCTCCTAAAGCGTGTTTGCCTGCCATGTTTTGGTTCCTGATATACAGATAGGAGTTCTAACAGCACCTGGATTTCTTCCTGTGTAGAGCCGTGGGTAGGGAGATTTGCTTCTCTTGACTACTTCATTGATTTTATTCAACAAGTATTTACTGCACTCCTGCTGTTAATCAGGACCTGCTGGGGTCTTTTGTTGGGGTAGAAGTGGAGGGGACAACAGATATTTTTATTTTTTGGAGGGATAAGGGACATGCATATAAAATAAGCAAATGTATTTGATTCTTTTGTACTTTCAAGTCCATAGAAATGTTCACTGGTATCCATTTGATGTCCAAGTCCTTTGGGTCTGGAGGTCAATTTTGGATCCACCAAAGAGCTAGTGAAAAGTCATTGAATTAGGCCTTTTCTTATGAAAGTAGAAGTGTTCCCTGGAGACATGAATGTATCACTTTTGAGTTTGAGGGCAGATGAAGAAGTAATCTTCATCTGAGTGGTTCCTGAATTCCTATAGTAAGCTCAGGTGCCATGTTATCAGGATGTCTGTGGTTTCTTTCTTTCTTTTTTTGTAGAGATGGAGTCTCAGTTTATTGCCCTCGATAGAGTGCTATGGTGTCACAGCTCACAGCAACTTCCAACTCCTGGGCTTAGGCGATTCTCTTGCCTCAGCCTCCTGAGTAGCTGGGACTACAGGCGCCCGGCTATTTTTTATTGTTGCAATTTGGCCGGGGCTAGGTTTGAACCTGCCACCCTTGGTATATGGGGCCAGCGCCCTACCCACTGTCCACAGGCGCTGCCTGGATCTCTGTGGTTTCTTAAGTTTTGGATAGTGATTAGGAAGAAGTAGAATTAAAGGACATTAGCCATATCTCAAAGTATCCAAATTTATTCAGCATTTGTATTTGAATAGTGAGAATTGGCTCAGGGAATGTGTTTTTTGCACATATTACCCAGATGTCCCTAGTGTGCAGGAGGGGCACCAACCAATGCTCAGTTGTACACAAGGCTTCTTGGAAATGTGCATGGAGTGGGTCAGATTTTGCTGGTCAGAGATGGGCATAGGTTGTGGTGATGATTTGTGAGCAAGGCACAGAGGCCTAGATGTGTTATGCACTGACAGCCCTACAGAATTTAGGGAGAGGCCTCTGATGTTACCACAGTCTTGAAAGTTCTGGGAAGCCCCTAGACACTTCTGCAGTTCTTAGACTAATGTAAATGTTCTTGAGGAACAATGCATTGTGGAGAGGTGGAGTGTTGTAATTCTCAGGGGAGGGAATATGGGTGATGTTGGCTTAAGTCACTGAGGAACCTCTTTTCTCCCAGGAAGCAAGACCACAGGCTTGCCATCGTGAGATGGGAAAGCTTGGCTGAGATTTGAAGTGACTGTAGCCTGGACCAGAAGGACTGCTTTTGGAGCTCTGTGTGTGTGTGCACACATGCACACCAACTTTTAGTTATTGCTCTGATTGTGAAGCTCTTCTTGCTACCACCTACACTAAAAATTGTCTTCAAAACTTAAATTGTAAATTATTTCACCTGATGTTTGTCTACATTTCCATTGATTTAGCAAGCGCTGAATTGGTTGTGAGTAAAATATGCATGTGATGTCAGATTTCTTGATGGAACAATAATGATTTAATAATTGGAAAAATTTTATTATTTAAGTTAAAGTTGCCATGTTTACTGTCTGTTGAGTAAAAGCATAGATTTAGGAAGCCATCTTCCCAGGGGTTGTGTGTGGGGTGGTGGTAGTTCCAATTTCAGTCTTGTTACTCTTAGCTGTGGACCTTGGGCAAGTTATTTAACTTCTGTGGGCCTTACTTTTTTGAATATGACAATGAAGCTAGTAAGAGTACCCTTTTATTTCATAGAGGATTTTTATGTTTTTTTTTTGTTTGGTTTTTTTTTTGTGTGTGTGATTTTTGTCCAGGGCTGGGTTTGAACCCGCCACCTCTGGTATATGGGACTGGCGCCCTACTCCTTGAGCCACAGGCACCGCCCTGTTTTGTTTTGTTTTTGAGACAGAGTCTCAAGCTGTCACCCTGGGTAGAGTGCTGTTGTGTCACACCTCACAGCAACCTCAAACTCTTGGGCTCAAGGGCTTCTCTTGCCTCAGCCTCCCAAATAGTTGGGACTACAGGTGCCTACCACAATGCCCAGATATTTTTTTCACCCAGTTATTTGTTGTTGTTGCAGTTGTCATTGTTGAATTCCCAGGCTGGATTCGAACCTGCCAGCCTCAGTTTATGTGGCCGGTGCCCTACCCACCAAGCTACGGGCGCCGCCATAGAGGTTTTTTGTTTTGTTTTGTTTTTGGTCTTGCTCTGATGCCCAAGCTAGAGTGCAGTAGTGTCATTATAGCTCACTACTGCCTAAAGCTCCGGGCCTCAAGCCATCCTTCTGCCTCAGCCTCCTGAGTAGCTTGGACTACAGACACATGCCACTGTGCCCAGCTAATTTTTACATTTTTCTGTAGAGACAGGGTCTTGTTCTGTTGTTCAAGCTGGTCTTGAATTGCTGGCCTCAAGTCATCCTCCCATATATTGACCTACCAAAGTGCTAGGATTATAAGTGTGAGCTACTGTGCTTGGCTGCATAGAATTTTTGTGAGGCTTAAATGAGACAGTAATGTAAAGGATTTAGCCTAGCATCTGACACATTGTAACCAGTTGATGAATGTTTATAAATAAAACAGTAAGAGACCAGATGACCCTCAGAGCTGCTGAATACCTAGAGCTCTCTTTCAGGAAGTGAGCTTTACATGGCAGCGTGAACATGCCGAGTGTGGAAGGAACACCCTTGGACCCAAGATGGATCTGGTTCTGGTTCTGCCTTTGACTCCTTGTGGGGCTCTGTGCAAGTCACTTGATCTGTCTACTTTTCAGTTTCCTAATCTTTGAAATGAGATGTGACATGATGATGAAGAAGAAAAAGAAGATGATGATGACAGCTAATAAGTAATGAGTGCCAGGCACTGTGCTACCTGCTTTGGATGGCTGATCTCATTGATTACTCATAAGTACCTTGTGAGAAGGTAGTGTCCCTGAGTTATAGACGGTAGACAAAAGCTCAGCAGTTTAATTACTTGTCCAGGATCACCTCGCTAGTAAAAGTAAAGCTGGTCTCATCTGATAGTTTTTGATTCTATATGTGTCAGATGTTAATCATTTTATACATTAGCTGCCTTTTGCATTTAACTTTTTGATCATAATTACATTTTAGCTAATGCTTCATAGGTTGTCTTAAGGAAAACACTTGGGGGTATGTGTGGGATTTAAGGTTAAATTGTAGTTAATAAGTATTTATGGAGTGTCTAGGTAATCCTGGGGGAGTAAATAATGGTTTTCCTCTCGTCTTTATTAAATAAAATTTTATCTGAGCTGCTTTGAACTTGTGCAAAGCAATGCTGTGTGTAAATACTACAGTGTAGAGCCTTTTCTCAGTAGGGCTCTCAAATGAGGCCCTCTTCAGCCAAACATTCAGGTGGAAGAATAGCTGTGTTTTGCCGCTGGAATTGCCAGCTTGTTGTGGGGTTTTTCTTAACCATGCTCCTAGGTGATGCTCAGGTATTGCAGAATGCTGACAACTTCCCATTTGTTCTAAGGAGCACTGGGGTTGAGGCTCTGCAAACTGGAGCCATGAGTCTTGGGTTGATGTTCTTTCATCTCCAGTTTGCTTTCTCAGAGTCCCCTTTTAGCTGTGGTATGGTATAGACACTTTCTCCATGCTTGGGGCACTGACACAAATACAGAATTTGGTCAGTGACTTGGCAAGGGTAGCCTTTTGTTCATGCTTTCCTGTGCTTAAGCTATGCCAGTGATCTGGCTTTTACAGTTGGGGGGAAAGGTGATGTAGTGACAGATAACTTGGGCAGCTGCTTAGATAATCTACTTTTTTTTAGGGAGTTAAAGTGGGGGGTTTCAGAATTCACATGTGTGTCAACAGGGCAATAGTGAGCAGTTTTCCCTCCGTGGAGAACTTGGGAAATAGTCACTGTCTGGGTTTATACTGAGGGTTCATGTTTTCTTCCTGTCTAGGAAGGTGATATGAGGAAGGCATTCTCTTTGTTGTTTTATTACTTATTGCAAGAACTGTTGTAGGCCATTCCAGTTCTCTGACCTCAGAGTTGGAATGTGAATCAGCAAAATTTGAGCTAGAGTTCCAGCTAATCATCTTTGTATCTTTTAACCACTAAGATTTATATTTAGTGACTAATGATTTTGTGCTAGAAGTACCATCTCCCACACAAGTCCCCAAATAAAACTGACTCTAAGGGCTCTGACTTAGAAATTAATCTCCCCCCCACTCTTTTTCCTGCAGGGTTTGCTATCGTAGGATCCCATGGCTTTCTTTACTAGGCTCTGGAGCCCATTCACCCGTGTTAGTGGAGCACTCAGCCATTGCAATTTCAGGTAACTTTCTATCAAGTTCTTAAATCTGTCTTTGAGTAAGCTTCCCATCAGGGCTAAGCATTACGGTGATTAGAACTGGAGTGGAAACTCAGGGAGATGGATGTGGGGTTTGGTAAAGCTAAGAGAATCAGGCTGAGCTGGGATTTGGTCAGTTCACAGGGTGGGAGGAGGTGATGTTGCTGTTGGATGTGGGATAGGGAATGGCATATGGTGGAAGCTACTACTTTCCAGTCCTCATAAGACTTTTGGCAAATCTGACATTTCTCAACTCTGTCATTTCCTCTAGTGTGATAAAGCCCTCTTCTAAAAATGGAATTTTTTAGTAATTACAAAATTGTTAATAGGCTTATCACCAACAACTTGAACATAATAGAAATATGACACCTTCCCTTCCTTTTGGATGGTAAGCCAGGACAGTAAGCATGGGAGGCATGCTTGTTGGTAGATAAGCCTCCTGGTTCCAGTCGTGCCATCATCCCACAGGCGTTTACTGAGCACTGTGCCTAGAGTTGCTCATAAAGAGATGAATGAAAATTGCTCCCTGCCCTGAAACAGTGCTCACTATTGGCCACAGGAGCAAACGTAAAAACAAATAACTTAAGAAAATGTGTTGGCTTGGCTCCTGTAGCACAGAAGTTATAGCTCCAGCCACATACAACCAGGCTGGCGAGTTTGAACCCAGCCCAGGTCAGCTAAACAACAATGACAACTGCAACAAAAAAATAGCCAGGTGTTGTGGTGGGCACCTGTAGTCCCAGCTACTTGGGAGGCTGAGGCAAGAGAATTGCTTAAGCCCAAGAGTTTGAGGTTGCTGTGAACTGTGACACCAGGGCACTCTACTGAGGGTGACATAATGAGATTTTGTCTCCAAAAAAAGAAAATGTGACAATAGGCATAGTAGCTCATACCTATAGTCCTAGTACTCTGGGAGGCTGAGGCAGGAAGAGAGGACTGCTTGAGCTCAGGAGTTCAAGATCAGCCTAAGCAAGAGTGAGACCCCGTCTCTACTAAAAATAGAAAAAATTAGCCACCTAGAGCCCCAGCTACTCAGGAGGCTGAGGCTGGAGGGTGGCTCAAGTCCAGGAGTTTGAGGTTGTAGTAAGTTATGTTGATGCTGTTGCACTCAAGCCAGGGCCACACAGTAAGACTCTCAAAAAAAAAAGACAAAAGAATCCCCTAAAGGTTTGAATAGGGCTTTAGAAGGCCTGAGATGGGAGCTACTAATGCAGGAGAAGGAAGAGTACAGGCAGCTTTTCCAGAAGGGAAGTGGGAGCAGATCTTGTCCAGGCCTTCAGGGAGCATTGAGAGGTAGAGTGTTCTTAGAGAATCTAGCAGGTCCTGGCTGATGGTGCACAGAGTGGATGTGTGGCCTCAGAAAATGGAGGCCAGATTATTGGCAGTGTCAAAGGTGGGAAACCATTGAACAGTTCTAAGCAGGGGAATTGCATCAGTTTCATATTCTCTTTTTTTTTTTGAGACAGAGTCTTGCTATGTCGCCCTGGGTAGAGTGCCACGGTCACAGTTCACAGCAACCTCAAACTCTTGCGCTTAAGCGATTTTCTTGCTTCAGCCTCCCAAGCAGCTGGGACTACAGGAGCCCCCCCACTGTTCCCGGCTATTTTTTGTTGCAGTTGTCATTGTCATTTAGCTGGTCAGGGCCAGGTTTGAACCCACCACTCTTGGTGTGTGTGGCTGGCGCCACAACCATTGTGTTACGGGTACCAAGCCTCATGTTCTCTTTTTAATTAATTTATTTTTAAAAATTGGGATGGGGTCTTGCTATGTTGCTGTGGCTGGTCTTGAACTCTTGGGCTCAGGTGACCCTCCTGTCTGTGGGCATGCGTGCTTGGCCTTCAGCTTTGTATTCTAAAGAGAGCTCCTTGTCAACAGAGTGAGGTAGTTGGGAGCTAGTTAGAACACTGATGTCACAGTCTGGGTGTAAGAGAGTGAACTGCTAACTGAAGGAAGTTGTCAGTAGGGGCAGAGAAGAAGAACATAGGTGCCTAGGAGGTGGCATGAGCAGGACTGGGCAGCCAGTGGGTACTGGTGGCGACAGAGGTTTATGGCTTGGGAACTGGTGTTTCTGGAGAAGCTATTATCTAGATAGGAAAGGCAGTAGCAGGAGGAGGTTTGCTAGGAGAGGCAGTGAAGTCAGTTTAGGATCCACTGAGTTTGTACTAACTGAGAGCATACTGTAGGGAGTATAAGAAAATAGAAATATATAGGGCTAGTAAATAGGAAAAAGATGGGGCTAGAGATGGCATTTACTAGTTGGCAGCATAGTAGTCATGTAGGAAGAGAGACAAGGTCCCAGGATTACCTTGGGGACCTAGCACTTATGGTGCCAGAATCAGGAAAATAGAAATCCCACTGTAATCAATTTGCTTAATTATACCTTCTCTCCTTTTTTTTTTTTTTTTAAGGGGATTTGGGGGTTGGGATGAGCATATGTTCACAGTTGCCGTCTTTCTTTTTGTCGAGACAGAGTTCTACCCTGTGCCCTGAGCAGAGTGCAATGGCGTTGTAGCTCACTGCAACCTCAGACCCAGGCTGTGGCATCCTGCTGCTTCAGCCTCTGAAGCCGCTGGGATTACTCAGCTCTCTCTGCAACTCCCAGCTGGGTTTTTCCATTTTTTTTATGAGTCAGGATCTCACTCTCACTCAGACAAGCCTGGAACTCCTGAGCTCAAGCAATCCTCCCGCCTCAGCCTCCCATAGTGCTGGGATTACAGGTGTGAGCCACCGTGCCCAACACCTCCTTTTTATAGTATTCTTTAAGAAAATTTCTCTCTAGTGGGGAAAAACATAGTAAGACAAAAGATAATTATCTTGACTTCCAGTTTCTGCTACATTGTGTAAAGGGACTCCTTAGTGAACTTACTCTCATGTCTTCCAGTTTCCAGCAACACATAGCTAAGAAAATTTGGGAATGAGTATATTCTGGGGAAGTAGGTTTTGCAGGATTGTCAGTGAGTGAGACCTGTCCCATGAGGGATTCCTATAAGTCTTCAGAGTTCTTTTGGAAACTAAAGGCTTTAAGTCAAGGCTGCCTTGAAGTTTGTTATAACAGAAGAATTGGATTCTCTTTAAAAACCCATCCAAACTGAGATCTATTTTTTTTTTTTGGAAACAGAATCTTAATCTATCACCCTGGGTTGAGTGCTAGTGGCATTATAGCTCACAGCAACCTCAAATTCTTGGGCTCAAGTGATCCTCTTGCTTCAGCCTCCCAAGTAGCTCTAGGTAACTGCCACAGTGTGCAGCTAGTTTTTCTATTTTTAGTAGAGACAGGGTCTCGCTCTTGCTCAGGCTGGTCTTGAACTCCTGAGCTCAAGCAATCCATCTGCCTCAGCCTCCGGGAGTGTTAGGATTACAGGTATGAGCCACTTCTCCTGACCCCCCAAGCTGAGATGTTGATACTACAACTGAAGTTCTCAATTGAAAGGAAACTGTTTGGGGTGCAAATAAGTCCTCTTGAAGTCTGTTCTGTTGAGGCACTGAGCAGAATGTACTCTGCTCAGTGTGTATGTGTGTGTTGCTAACATGTGCTCTCACCCTAGCCCTTGTCCTTTCTTTGTTCCATGTGTCCTGATCAGGGGAGATACAGATTGCAGACTTTTTTTCCTCTCTTGCCAGCACCACTGGGAGCCTCAGTGCAATTCAGAAGATGACGCGGGTGCGAGTGGTGGACAACAGTGCCCTGGGGAATACCCCATACCATCGCCCTCCTCGGTGTATCCATGTCTACACCAAGAATGGGGTGGGCAAGGTGGGCGACCGGATACTGCTGGCCATCAAGGGACAGAAGAAAAAGGCACTCATTGTGGGGCATCGCATGCCTGGCCCCCGAATGACCCCCAGGTTTGACTCCAACAATGTGGTCCTCATTGAGGACAATGGGAACCCTGTGGGGACCCGAATTAAGATACCCATTCCCACCAGTCTGCGCCGGAAGGAAGGCGAGTATTCCAAGGTGCTGGCCATTGCTCAGAACTTTGTGTGATCAGAACACAGGCCTCTGGTTGCAGGAGGCTCACCGATGAAGCAGTTCTGAGAAACACACCTTTGCTGAGAGGGAACTTGAGAGCCACATAGCTGGTCCCTTCACGCTGGGTAACAGTAACATTGTCCTGTGAGAGAATAAACATTTTCATGTATGTTTTCTTTCTGAGAGTTCTGGGGTGTGGTTGGGAGGTAAATGACACTACAGCAGGTAAAAGGTGGCCTTGGTGCTAGGGTCTGGGTCCTTGCCTTTCTTGTTTGGACCGTATAGCATGAATTCATCCAGGCCTGTCAAGCTCTAAAACTGAGATAGAAACCAAACACCAAAAAAAAAAAAAAAGAGGGCAGCACCTGTGGCTCAAAGGAGTAGGTCACCAGCCCCGTATGCCAGAGGTGGCAGGTTCAAACCCAGCCCTGGCCAAAAACTGCAAAAAAAAAAAAAAAAGAAAAAGAAACCAAACACCAATTTATAAATTTACCATGGAGTCTGTCACTTTCTAAACAAAATATTTTGTTATTATTTTTTTCATCCAACATATCCTCATCCTGTGTTGAAGGGCTTGAGATTTTAAATGGTTATAAAGAGTACTGGGTTATTATGAAATAAGAGCAGAGGGGCTTATTTAATGGAACATTTAGGCTGCAATAAAGCACAGACAGATCTTTTCTGTACTCTGGTAGACACTCCAATGTGTCCAATAGCAGAGCTTCCTCCTTGGACTGCTGCAGAAACAAGCATGTCAGATGATACACTCTTGGGCCTGTGCAGGTGATTTAGTGGACATTTATCTTCTATTCGCTGCTCTGCTTAGGAAGATTTGTAGGGGTGTCCAACCTCTTTTATGTTGCATATTGGAAGAATAAGAATTGTCTTGGGCCACACATTAAGTACACAAATACAAACGAAAGCTAATTAGCAAAAAAAGGTCCATGCATACTTACCTGATACTACAGATAAGGGGGAAAAGTCCTCACAAAATCAGCATGCTGCTGAGCCACCGGTTGGGCACTCCTGGGAGCCTCCCTTAGTTCCTTTAGTGGAATCACATCAATTCATTTGTAAATTCATTCATTTATTCATTTAAAATATTTTAGATATTCATTAAATATCTCAGTGGCCTCTAAGAATTAGCTTAGTGTAATGGTTAAGGACACAGGCTGCATAGTCAGACTGCCTGGTTTTGAATATTGACTCTCTGACTTACTATTTAATGGCAGTGGGCAAATTATTTTTACTTTTCTGTATTTTCCTCATCTGTAAAATGGGGACATCATTGATAGGGATGGTGTGAGGATTAAATGAGTTAGTACCTATAAAGTGTTTGAACAGTACTTGGCAGTAATAAGCACTTGGTAGCTATTAGCTAGTTCCTGTTATCATGACTTAAGCGGCCAGTACTGAGAAAACAAAGGTGAGTAAAAGCAGGTGTGGCCCCTATCCTTTTGGATAGTTGACAGTGTCCTGGTATCAATTCTTCCAACAATTGCAAAACCCAAAGTGTAACAAGGGCCTATGATAAAGTAGTTGAGAGTTTTTCAGTGCAATAGGAGCTTCCCTTAGGGTTGTATCACGTGCAGTCTGAGTATAGGTATTGTGATAGAACAAAGTAGTTATCTGGAGATGGGGCGGGTGTAGACTAGGAAGGGGCAAAGGAAAACTTCAGGATGTTGGGAACATTGTAAATCTAGATTTGCGCGAAAGCTACGAGTGTAGATATCTGGGAATAATTCTTGAGCTGTACACTTTTGTGTACTTCATGCCATAGTGAAATTAAGTGAATAGGCATTAGCTAGGTGGGAGAAGAGGGGGAAATCTTCCCTCTTGCAGGCAGAGGGAAGATCATGTACACAAACCCTATACTAGGAGGGGTTGGATAAATGCCAGGGACTGAAAGAAAAAGCCAGTGTGGCAGGAGCAGGGAGAACAAGAGGGAGCATAGTGAGAGATGAGGCCAGAAGGGGAGCGTGGCTTTGCGAGCCCTGAAGATTTTCTCCTGAGGACAATGGGATGCTGCTGGAGGGGAGACGTGGTTAGATTTACTCTACAAAGAATGGCTTGGGGAGGCCAGAATGGATGAATGTGGGCTTTGCAGTAGGGTAGTGGTGGAAGGAAGGGGCACTGTTATGGGGTGCAATTGACTGGACTTGGTAATGGGTTAATACAGTGGGGGAAATGCCAAGTGTAGGTCCAAGGTTTTGGCTTCCGTACCTGGATAGTTGGTTGGGCTGACGGTGAGCGAGGGTATTTTAGGAGAAGCTCCTGAGTAAGGGGGGAGGAGCCATCTTTGGAAAGCTGAATGTAGGTGGCTTTGGGACATCCTAGGGATATCAAGTAGGTAGCTGAGTAAATCTCTTAAATTGGAATAATAGTGTATTTTGAAAACATTTGTGTATATGTATATTCTTGGTGTTTCTTACAGTCTTTGGATTTCACAGGCATTGGTTGCGTGTTTTTTTAGATAACATTGAATTTCAGAGGTAATGTGATTTCTCAGGGTCCTACAACTGATAAATAATAGAGCTAGTCTCAAAGCCAGATTGTGTGACTTCCAATTTGGGGTCTTCCTACAGTATTACTGGGTCTATCTTTTGCAGTTGATGAATCCTTTCTATCTTGACTTAGTTCAGACTGTGATTCTAGAGGCTGATTGTTCTGATTTTCCTGAATTCTGTGGGCACACCACCGAGCCTATTGCCCACTAAGCCTTGACTGCAAGGAAGCAGAGGCTCTAGGTTTTCCATCTTCCAGTGGAGGAGTGTGCTGCTTCCCAGGGCTCCTCTGACTAAGCGGATTCATTGTACTCTGGGTTCTTTAGGAGCTGATATCCCTCTCCATCTGGCCCTCTGGAAGTGCTGTAGAATCTGAGGCTGACATGTTCTGCTGCAGTGGTTGAACGTGGCTAAGGAAGAGAAATCACACTAAAACCTAGGTCTGCTTTGCCAGTGGTGAGAGTTTCTTTCCAGCTGGAGCAGCTGGTACTCAGCAGGCTCTTAATTTCCCTGTTTTCTGTGCTGCTTCCTAAAGGCTGTGAGAGAAGAGACCCCTGGCCTGAGGTAAAGAGAAGATGGGATTGTTACTCTCAGGCTGGCATTTCCTGCTCAGGGCTTGACCCAAGCTGCCCTCTGGCTTCAGTCACTTGCTTTCTGGGGTCGGGCTCACTTCTTCCTCTGCTCTTAGTCAGCAGGAAGCATTTTCTTCCCTTCATGTGCTTGCAGGGTGCTGGCTGCTTTGCTGCATCCCCTCACCCGCCTCCCTGCAGTTGAGGTTCACCAAAGTCATTCAAGTGACTCTCTGTCACCTACTCTGGTCTTCCATGGTCTTAAATCCTCCTCCCAAGGTGTTCTCTGCTGATTGCTGAAGGCCATGGTTTCAGCAAAGCCGGGTGGCCAGCACCTGTGACGCAAGCCCTCACAGCACAGCCCAGAATAGCCTCAGCTCTGCTGCCTTTCCAGCTGCCCTATCACTTTGCAAGCCACGATCTAATTTGCTGTCCACGCTCTCCACCCCAGTCTGTGAGCCAGTACCACTTTCTTTGCCCATGAAATATTTATAATCATAGATTGTATTTCTCTGTGAGTATAAACTTGCTTTTGTTTTTTCCTCTTCTGTGCCCTTAAGCTGCTGCCCCTAACAGGTCAAAGTGCTTCATCTCTCTGGATTCATAGACTTCATCGGTTTCTTTGCTGAAGTGTCCAGCTCCTCTCATGCTTTGACTCCTTCTGCTAGACTGTTGCTGAAGAAATCTGGGGGAAGAAGCTCTAGGTCAGCGGTTGTGGTTTGGAGTACTGGGTTCCAGTTGGGACCCTGCTGCTAGCCAGCCATTTGGCTTTGGGCAGGCCATAGCCTTTTCGGGATCTGGAGCTACTGCATGAGGGCTTGGTGCTCAGGAGACCTGGCCAGCAAGTGTGACTCCTGAGGACCAGCCTGACATGGACTAGGCCCCAACCACCTTGAAGGGCATGCCTTGGCTGCAAATGGAGATTTGGCCAAAGTGTTCTACCACCATCAATCCTCGTGAAGCCAACTACCTCTAGCAGAGGTGTGCAGGCCACTTGTCGTGTGATAGATGGTTCCCTCCTGAAATTCTGAAGCCCAGTCTTGCTTTATTGAGGGCAGTAGCCACCAGTAGGCAGAATTCACGTAAGGTATGCTTCCTGTGTCAGAATGAGGAGAAGAGCCCTTCCCTCAGCAGGGAGCCCTCAGGGGGCAAGACCCCATAGCTTTCACATAGTCCTCATCTGTGCACAGCCTCCTTAGAGTCCTTGCTCAGTCCTATCATTGCCTCTCTTGGCCTCTTTTCCTGTTTTCACATGTTCTTTCACAGTGGCTGAGAACTCTAGTTTTTGACAAAAATTGCATGATATTGAAATCAAATGCTTAACTGAAATTCAAATCTGTACTAGAAGTTGCATTTCTTTTTATCTTGTAATTTTGTAATTCAATCTTTTTTAAAAAGTTGTGGGACTTTGTTTTATTCTTTTCCACCTGGAGGATGGTTATGGATCACAATCCAGTTCTCCTTGGCATTTGGGATTCTTTCTTGCTGAATTGTTTAGCAAAATATTAGTAATTTTACAAATCATTTGGGTTTCCTGGGCTTAAAGCAGTGATGAGTTTGCTTCTCAACTTTCAGCATCAAGCCACTGGTTCCCAGCCAGATTTGAGAGAACAGTGATAGCATGTTGTAATATGCTTGATATTATGACAGGGTGTCTCATAAGACATAGCACGGGTATTTTTTAAAATGAAAATTGAACATTTTATTTTGAGAATTTCACAAGAGCTGCTGGTAATTGTGATAGCCTTGGATATTATGAAACTTCAGCAATCGATTTAAGCCAAATGTTTACATGCCAAATAGAGGTAGCTCTTGGTCAGTTAGGACTGATGATCCAGTATGTGATCAGAGCCATCCTCCCTGCTCCTCACTCTAGACTTGTACCAGCTCCCAAGGGGCTGCGGGGCACAGGAAGAAGAGGGAAAGAGAGACCTTCTTTCATAGGAGCTGGCCTCCACTAGATTTTCTGGGCAGGGAGAGGCTGTGCTGTCCCATCCTCATAGGCTAACTCAGTGCCCTTCCTGGCTGGCCACAGCTGATGCCTGTGAGGAGGCAGACTCACACAGGCTGGAGTGGAGCTCTCATTTGTCTTGTATCTCACTGGCACTGTGTCAGCCAACTGCATCAACTCATCAGTGTGCTGGTAAAGTATAATGAAATCCGGGCGGTGCCGGCCCCATATACCGAGGGTGGCGGGTTCAAACCCGGCCCCAGCCAAACTGCAACCAAAAAATAGCCGGCGTTGTGGCGGGCGCCTGTAGTCCCAGCTACTCGGGAGGCTGAGGCAAGAGAATCGCTTAAGCCCAGGAGTTGGAGGTTGCTGTGAGCTGTGTGAGGCCACGGCACTCTACCGAGGGCCATAAAGTGAGACTCTGTCTCTACAAAAAAAAAGAATAATGGAATCCTTGCTTTGAATGAGGTTTTAGGGTTATCTTGGATTTCATTGCTTCAGGCTGGGTCTTCATAATTGAGAATAGTTACACAATTCTCTGTATGTGTATGTATATATATATATTTTTTTTTTTTCTTTTTTTTTTGGGACAGAGTCTCACTATGTCACCCTGGAGTCACCCAGGAGTTTGAAGTTGCTGTGATGCCATGGCACTCTACCCAGGGTGACAGCTTGAGACTCTGTCTCAAAAAAAGAAAGAAAGAAAAAAATACTTTTTGCCGGCCATTCCCCAGGGTGGCCCTGAGCTGTGGTATTCCGTGTGTGCACGCGCTGCTGGGAACTGGATGGTTCAAACGGAAGGAGCACTCCCTGCTGACCAGGTCTAGCTCCTGGCTCTGCCTTTCTTCTCTCCCCTTCTCTGTCCCCATGGCCTAGGCTTGAGTGGTAGTCTTCCCTTCTTCCAGCTTAGGAGCAGGGGTCTATTATTTCTTTAAACTTTGTATTCCCAACATCTGTCACATATTGGGTATGCAGTAAGTGTTAAATTAATAAATTACTTCTGTTCCAGCTTGTGGTGAGGTTTTAAAGGAAAGTAGAACTTTGTGTCCCTAAGTAACTACTATTAGTCTGGGGTGTACTTTGAGTTTTCTTTCTTTTCTTTTTTTTTTTTTTTTTGCAGTTTTTGGCCAGGGCTGTGCTTGAATTCGCCACCTCTGGCATATGGGGCCGGCACCCTACACCTTTGAGCCACAGGCATTGCCCTGATTTTTCTTTTTTGAAACAGGAGGGTCAGGAATGCATAAGGTGCCTTTCTCTAAAGGCCAGGCTCTATTGGAGTTGACCTACCTGTGGCTTGAGAACAGTTTATTTCAAAACAAAGCTAAGGTGAACTCCCACCCCTGTGGTTTGGACTCTTTATTATGATCCTGTAGACTTGGGGCTAGGGAACTCCCCGAATTTTACATATAAAATTAACAGAACTCAGGTTTTCTTTTGTTTTGTTTTGTTTTTTTTTTTTGTAGAGACAGTCTCACTTTATGGCCCTTGGTAGAGTGCCGTGGCCTCACACAGCTCAAAGCAACCTCCAACTCCTGGGCTTAGGCGATTCTCTTGCCTCAGCCTCCCGAGTAGCTGGGACTACAGGCGCCTGCCACAACGCCCGGCTATTTTTTGGTTGCAGTTTGGCCGGGGCCGGGTTTGAACCCGCCACCCTCGGTATATGGGGCCGGCGCCCTACCGACTGAACCACAGGCGCTGCCCAGAACTCAGGTTTTCTAATTCCCAGTCAGGCTCTTTTCATTGCATCTGAAAGCATCACTAACCACTTTCTTTCACCACTGAGTTTAAAAATATAATGAACTTTCCAAAAAATACTTATGGATGGGGCTATACCTATCCAGCCTCAAGGGGCAGGAAGCAAAATAGCTCATGAAGAGTTAGGAGAATCTCAACTGCCCTGAGGAGCGAGACTTCTGAGGTGTGGTGACTGGGCGGTTTGGGTGTACAGTGATGGGGGTGAGAAGGAGGCAGGTTGCTTGTGATGTGGTAGTCTGAGACCTCATCTCTGAGCCTTGAATTCCCCACTGGGTCTGAAAGCGTCCTTGCTGCCTTTTCTTTCCTCTCCTGAGTAGACGCTTCCTCAATGGGATCTGGGTGATTTCCAAACATCGTTACTGGCAGAACTTTACCTCTGTGGATCACTTTCCACTTTGCATAATGCTTTCACTATTGTGGTCTTACTTCATGCTTACTGATGAAGTTTTCTTCCAGGTGAACTTCTGTGACTCCAGGCCCCAATGATAACTTGGGGTGGTAGGTAGAGCTAGTATCCTTATTTTAAAGGTAGAAAACTGAGTAAGTGCTAAAGTGGGGCCCAGTATTCTTTTTCTTCCTCTGTAGGGCCCGTGCTGTGCTTGGTCCCTGCCCAGCAAAGCACTTAACACCACTGTGGAATTGGGAAGGTCCCATGGGCTGAGAAGGAATCTTTGTCTTGTTCACAGCTCTATGACAAGTACTCAGTAGATGCACAAAAAATATTGAGAGCTCAAAGGTTAAATTTTGGATTCTCAATTTAGGAATCTGTATAGATGTCTAATATAGGGGTTGGTACAAATTAGCATTAGCAGGGTGTACAAGGACCTGGACAGGCTTGCATATTTTTACCCCATGGACTTCACCCACACTGGCCAGATGCCCAGAGTTTCCTGCTCATAGGATGTCTTCCCAGGCCAAGTTTAGACTGATAACCCAGTTACATTGGAGTTCACATTCATGTCCCAAGAATTAATGTGTGCTTTCTTGAAAAGAACTCATGATGAGGTGTGGCTTTTGGACTTTACTTTTGAAGTCTTTTCCCAGGACTAGCATAAAAAAGGAGCCCTTAACTGAAACATGGCTCCTTTCTTTTCCAAATATAAAATACTGTGCCCTATTCTAATTTTGCTTTCAATCACACAAGGATTAATATGTTCAAATGTTCAGGCAACAATCAATACAAAGGATAGTTTCAAGGTGGCATCTGAAGAACTTATCTCTATCTCCAGAGGGGAGGAACAGCTCAAGTATCTGTAGTTGAACAGAGGGGTAAGAAAGATTTACATACCTGCCTCCTTGGCTCGAGTTTGTTGGGTTTAAATGATGTCCTTGGAAGCCATCAGCAGTCCTCAGGCATAGGCAGGGACAGAAAGATAAGGAGTAAGAGCAGAGAAGAAAGAGGAAGATAGCATGCGATGGAAAGTGACAGTGTGTCACCATGAATTGGCTGCAGTGTTCTCAGTACCCTGGCTGCTGGTTGCTTCTCACTGACAAAGCTTCACTTTCCTTTGCCTTTTTTCCTCACCCTTTTCACCTAGAAGGTTACAAACATCTTTACTGATGGACTAATGTTGAATTTTTTATTCTTTATGTTTAGGAAGGCAAAAAAGCTGTGCAACAGATATGGCAATGGTTCTCAGCTTTGGCGATGTCTGGAGACATTTCTGGTTGCCACATCTCATGGGTAGACGCCAGGGATGCTCTGGTCATGCTGCTGTGCACAGGACCACCCCTACAGCAAGTAATTATCTGGTCTCAAGTGTTGATAGTACCAAGGGTGAGAAACCCTGGTGTATGAGTAGGACCTTTTGTGTGTAAAGAAGAGAGAGCCTCTGGGAGTTATGGTGAACCAATGGATCATGAATTATGGTGTAGAATTATAGGAATGAAGCCACATTGAAATTCATGAAATTCTTCACTTCTGTATCTACCCATTGCCATGATTTGAGCCCTCAAGCTGAAGCAGGGGATGGAGAATTTAGAAAAGGCTGTAGCTTTCTGAAGGGTTGAGAAATAGGCTGACAGTCACAGCCTTCAGAGGTGGGGCTCACAGAGTGAGACAGGGAGACTTGGTCCATGTGAATGCATGTGCAAATCAGGGGAGTTGGGGCCGAGGCTTTAGCTTGGACTCAGATGCTGGCTCATGTATTGGGTTGGAGGCAGAAGTCACCTGTCTTTTAGCCTGGTTTTGTAGCACATTGTAGTAGGAATAAAGAAGAGAAATCAGGTTACTGAAGGCTTACTTTGTATCATATTTTTGCTGGGCACTTTACATATTCTCTTCAAGTAGTCTTCACAGTGACATGCCATCATTGTCCCTGAGTTAGGAGTGAGAATGCCCAGGCTGAGAAGAGTTAAGGGACTTGTAGTCAAGTGGCAAGCTGAGATGTGAAGTAGGACCACCTGACCTCATAGCTTGCTGTCTCTCTCTCTGCTGCACTGACCTGTGGTGGAAGTATTTCTTGGTAACGTGCCCTCCCTCAGCTATTAAAATAGTTTTCCGGAAGCATCTGTCGGATGACCACTGTGGATACTTGGAGTTGCTTCCAGTTGCCTCTTAGGTCAGTTTCTTCAGCTCCTTGACTCAAACCAAGGGCAGTGAATGTTTCCTGCTGAAGCTGGCCCCTGGCCTTATATAACAGCACTGTTTCCTGTCACTCCACAACTTAGCCATCTACACTGGGCAAGGAAATGGACCTGTCTTTCATTCTCTGCACCTGGCTGACGGGGGGCTTCCTGGGGCTGGTGCCTTGTCTCAGCTCAGCATGGAGCTCTTAGCACCCAGTATTAAGTGGGTTCTCAGTGTTTGCTGAATTACTTATTAGATGAAGAGTGTGGGGCAGCACCCGTGGCTCAAGGAGTAGGGTGCTGGCCCCCTATACCAAAGGTGGCGGGTTCAAACTTGGCCCTGGCCAAAAAAAAAAAAAAAAAAAAAAAAATGCAAAAAAAAAAGAGTGTGAGTCTTTCTCTACCCCCATGAAAGTCTATCATTCTACTTCTCCAAACCCAATTCCTCATCTGAAAACCCAAGTGAAGGAAGTCCTTGGGATTGGCCTCCTGGTCTCTTCAGCATGGAGGTGAGGTTTTGTCCCACACAGAGACCTCTAATTAGCTCATGGTTTCTCCAACCCCGTCCATGCTGCCTTTACACCCAGCATAAGCCATGCCAACCCCACTGATGTGCCTTTGCACATCTTTTCTTGGAATGTCCTTTTCTCCCTGGAATAGCAATCAGTCATCCTGTGGAGCCTTGCTCAGACATCTCAGCAGTGAAGTTCTGTTCAACTGACATTTATTATTATTTTTTTTGTAGAGACAGAGTCTCACTTTATTGCCCATGGTAGAGTGCCGTGGCATCACACAGCTCACAGCAACCTCCAACTCCTGGGCTTAGGCAATTCCCTTGCCTCAGCTTCCCAAGTAGCTGGGACTACGGGCATCCGTCACAACCCCGACTATTTTTTTGTTGCAGTTTGGCCGGGGCTGGGTTCGAACCTGCCATCCTCGGTATATGGGGCCAGCGCCCTACTCACTGAGCCACAGGCACTGCTCTCAACTGACATTTATGAAGCCCCAGTCTGGACATCTTAGTTTTCCCCTCAGGGTCCCTCTTGCCCTTTTCCATCCTACTTTGAGCCCTGGGAGGCTGACCTAAGTGAACTGCATCAGTGAGTGAGCTTCCGTGCTCACATCTGTCCCTTCACTCCTCATTTTCTCCCAACAGAGCTGGCCACATCCCTCAATCATAGGTCACAGCTCCCTCTCTCAGCTCTCCACACTCTCCAGGGGCCTTGCCTCAGAGTGCTGTAATACCTGCTGTACTAGCCCATACTTTGTGAATTATCCCAATTTGGGAGGCCCCTGTTGCCTAGTTGGACCCAACCTGATGCAAACATTTACTGTGTGTTCCCAGATGGGCAAACTATGGTTCCTCAACTGGGGAAGTTCTGGGAGAGTAACAGACTCATAAGTATGGTGTCAGGAGTCTGAATGCCACTAACCTGAGAGAGTCAGACTTCCTGAGGAGAGGCCCAGAGCCTGAAAGATTAGCTAAGTGACAGGTTGAAATGGGAATGCCCTTTCATCACAGCCAAAGCCAGAGGTATGATGCTCTGGCATGTACCCTGTTTCCCTGAAAATAAGACAGTGTCTTATTTTAAGGTGTGCTCCCAAAGATGTGCTAGGTCTTATTTACAGAGGACGTCTTTCCTGTAAGTAGGTCTTATTTTCGGAGGATGTCTTATTTTCGGGGAAACAGGGTAGCAGGACCTGCCAGCAGTTTAAGGTTCCTGGAGAGTGACAGCAAGGCTGAGGAGGCAGGCAGAGGTCAGGCCAGGGAGGACTATGTGTATTACACCCAGGGCTGGACTTTAACCTCATCACTGCCCTGCTTTAAATGGCCAATGGCTCCTCATCCCAGATGTGCATTTATCAAGATCACCTGGCTGCTGTGCAGAGAATCCCTCTAATGGGGTGATGGGAGAGGCCAGGTAGGAGGCAGAGTATTCAGTAAGTTCAAGAGATGATAAGAGTACTATGGCAGGGCAAGGCAGGGATGGAGGATGGAAGTCAAGATAAGATTTGAGGGAAAGTAGGTATTTAGCAGGTCGAGGTAGCTTGGCATGGAGAAATGTTATGCTGAGAAACAGGGCAAGAAGTCTAGAAATTCAAGCTAGCATAACCAATTATTTTGGGACAGGTTACTGAGGAGTGAACTGCATGGTAAAGGGGATTCTGGGAGGTGAGCACGGGCAAGCTGCAGGATGTGCCTTTGGAGGGGGCTAGGCCAGCTCAGTCGGGAACTGGTAGAGGCCTAGGCTGAGGGAGTGGGGGTGCCCGCAGCCTGCCTGGTATAGCTGGCACAGGCCACCCTGGGCTCTGTGTGGTAGGGCTGTGAGCGTGTGCCCTTTCTGCTGCCCTGCTCTGCTCCTGTTTCTTGGCCCTGCCCTTGTGCTCAGGAGCTCCTCCTCTAGCTGTGTCCTTGAAATGAAGTGCATTCAGGCCTTCCTGCACTTTCAGTCTTAAACCCATTGGGCCACCCAATTGTCAAACTTCCCCAAAGGTAGAGTGGGCAGGGTCTGGTGAATGTTTGGAGGTGAGGTTCCTTATAGAGTCCAGGATCTTGGGAGGGGAGAAAAGGGGGGAAGGGAGTTAGTTTCTGCTTGTTGAGTTGCATATGTCTTAGGGATGGTGGGGGTACATGGAACATAAGTTGAGGGGGTGGAACTAATGGGGAGAGATTCACCAGCATCAGGACATACATGGTACTTCAAATCCTGAGGTCACCCATAGAGAGGGGAATGGGGATGAAACAGTAAGCCCAGGGCTGAGGCTGGTGAGGAGGAGGAAACTGGGCAGGAGATCAAGTGGAATGGTCAGAGAGTGGTGAGGAGGATGGATAAGTGGAATCCTGAAAACCAAAGAGGAGGATGTTCCAGGGGCAAGTGATCAACCTTGACCTCATCAATGAAGTGTGGCACAGGCTGTCAGAGGGATGGAAGTGGCCACAGGTTGTCACTGCTGGAGCGATGGAGTCAGGTGCAGTCTGTGGCAAGTTTAGAAGGGAATGGGGGAAGTGCTGGCAACTTCTTCAAGAAGCTGTGCAGAGAAGGGAAGAAGAGAGGTGAGGGGTAGCTAGAGTGCAGCATAGGGATATTTGGGGATGGGAGAGAATCCTGAGCAACCTTTTCTAGAGCGGTGGTTCTTCTTGCTATGAGGTGGTCTTTGCTAAGAAGTTGTTAGTATAGTAAGCCCTAGGAAGTCAATGTGATCAGCAAGAGGGGACCCATTAGGATGGCCTGTGTTTCACTCTGTGGGATAGGAAGTGAGACAAAGCTGCCTGATGGAGAACAAGTCCCCAAGTGGGAGTGGGCAGAGACTCCAGGAAGGACAGAGTCTGGGGGCTTACCTGACTTAGACTGAAGGATATTTGACAGGGAAGTAGACAATGATTTGGTAGAGACTGTCCTTCGTCTCTCTATTCCTGATTCTCTAATGGAAGCTTTGTACCCTTTCAGGTACTGTGGGTGTTGCTGAGGGCTTACAGCAATAGTGATCACATTCAGCAAACACAATCTGCCAAGCCCAGTCCTAGGCATTTTATGTTTTTGACATTATCTCATCTTCCCAGTGGCCTCATGAAAAGGTTTACCCTGTGCTACAGATGCAGGAACTGAAGCTCAGAGGTGGGGTAACTTGTCTGAGTTCCCAGGGCTAGGAAATGCGGGAGCTGGGCTGCTTAGCCCCCCACAATGCGGTGGTTGTCCTTGTTCATTGGTGGAGGTGGGGAGGCAGTGGAAGGGAGAAGCTAGAGGTGGGGAGGCGATTGTGACTGATGGAAGGAGACCCTGTGTGGGGAAAACAGGGGAACTTGAGCAAGCACATCATTCCCTGAGCCTGGTGAGAGGTGGACTGGGCGCTCAGAGAGGTAAGCTGTGTGTCTGTGAGGTGTGCCCTGGGGGAAAAGGAAGCTGTCTGCTGGGGGTGACGGGAGAGTGGGAGGGAAAAGGTGAGGACCAATTGCCAAGAGGGAGGCCAAGGACAAGGATGGAGGAAGGGTTGCTGGTGCACTGGGGACACTGGGCACTGTGATTCTCCACCCCTAGAGAAAAGTTCTGTCCAGCAGGGGGCTTGTTAGCCATGTGGTGGTGAGGGAAGAGAAAAGGTGGCTGGAGATACCCTGGGTCTGCATCTGCAGGGCAGTGCACATGCAGACCCTCTCCTGGGTTTATTCTGTGGCCTCCCAGTGGCACTGCTCTGGCATGACCCAGAGAGCTTGGTAGAGACTCTGTTCACAGTGTATTTGCTTTTCATTTGTCCACAACCAGAGGTGTGATGCCAAGTGGGTTATATTAGGGAGTAAGTGAGTCCTGAGGCTCAGAGCCCAAAGGGGTTGCAGACTCAGGGTGAGGCTTGATTCCTGTCCTTAAGAAGATCCCACTGGGCTTGGCACAGTGGCTTACACCTGTAATCCTAGTACTCTGGGAGGCCAAGAAATGTGGCTCACTTGAGCTCACCAGTTCGAGACCAGCCTGAGCAAGAGTGAGACCCCCATCTCTACCAAAAATGAAAAACTGAGGCAAGAGGATTGATTGCTTGAGCACAAGAGTTTGAGATTGCTGTGAGCTATGACGCCAAGGCACTTTACCAAGGGCAACAAAGTAAAACTCTGTCTCAACAAAAAGAAGGAGAAGGAGAAGATCCCAGTTGCCAAAAATAGTTGACTAAAAGAAGAGGAATCCAAGGGTATGAATGCATAGTGGCACCTGCTACGCGTGCTAGATGCTTGGCACACAGGATTCATTTACTCTTCAGAGCAACCCTACGAAGCAGGTACTACTTCTTTTTGTAACACGGAAACTGGAGCCAGAATTTGGGCCTGGGTCTGATTCCAAAGGTCCTGTCTTTTAGCACTTTATGGAACTTTTGTTGGTAAAACAAGAGAGAGAAGAGAAGAATTTTACGCTGTCCGGCTTGTTCCTTTGAGCACAGACCATGGTATTGCCCAGAGCATAGAGGTATGAACGTTAATACAGGCCAGTGCTTCCTAGCTTTTATGGGTCCTTCAAAAACCTGAAACCTGGTAAGGGTTGTGGACCCTCGCCCCATAATAGTTCATACATGCAGAGGCACACAAAGGTTACTTTGGGTCTAATTTCAGGGATTGGAGGCACCTTCTGAACCTCCCGTAGTTTCCAGGTTGAGAACTCCTGTGAGAGGTGTTTATTAGCAGTGTGGCGATGAGATGAGGTGACTGACCATGCCCTGCACGAAGCACATATCACAGTGCACAAGGAGGTCTGTGCATACATGTGAGGTTTTTTTTTTGTTTTTTTTTGTTTTTACTGTAGAATTATCTTTTTATTTTGGGTAAAAATCCACAGGCATTTTGGGGAGCTGTAATTAAGATTTAACAGCTTATAATTCTAACAAATAACTTAAATATCCTTGTGAGATAAATATAATAATTTATATTATATTTTTATTTATTTAATATATATTTATTATTATTTTGGAACCTGACAGTATTAAGACTACAAATCACACTAGCCCACATCTATCACCAATGACTCATGCTGTTTCTTTCTAATGAATTGACCATTACATTTCCAAAGTTCTGAAATGGCCAACAGACCACAGAAAGATAATTCTTTAGGCTTCTGCTTGAAACCAATAGCTTCAGCAAACTGCTGGCCTTGATTCAGGGCCAACCATATATGTGAGTTTTAATAGAGAGAATTGGAAACAATCTGAAGGGCCATCAGAAGGGGACTGATTAAATAAGCATAGCCCATTCTCCCACGACAGTTCAGAGAGAAGGTGGTGTAGGACTAAATAGGTGTAGCTCTCCCAGACTCATTATTGAGGGGAAAAAACATGCTAGGGATAATAAATGCACACCATTTATGTAAGATAAATTAAAAGCACTCAACAATATTATTATTGTTATTTTCTACAGACATAGAAAAATTTATGTAAATGCACACAAAGAACCTTGGAATGATACCCGAGACACTAACAGTGGAGGATTCTCTGTGGAGGACAGAAGGTCCTGGTCAAATGTGACACAACTCTATATAGTGCTTTAATTTTTAAAATAAAAATCATGTATTCCTGTATTATTTATATGCTTGAAACTAATTAAAAATGCAGCACACATATGGGCTGTGTGGGGGAATGAGGGAAAAAGAAAGGGATTCTGAAGGAGGTGGTGTGGGGTAGCAGAAAACTTTCATATCAGACAAGGTCAGTTCTGAACTTGAAAATTACTACCCGCCAGTGACCTTGGGTAAGTCACCTCAACTCTCTGAGTCTCAGTCTTCTCATTTGAGAAATGGGGATGACAATGTCTGCCTTTCAGGGCTCTTGTGAGGATAGGAAGAGGATAAAGAAGTCCTAGCGCTAGTAAGTGTTCAGGGCATTGGAGCTGTTATTGCTTTTGTTTTTTTGGAGACAGAGTCTCACTGTGTTGCCCTGGGTAGAATGCTGTGGTGTCACAGTTCACAGCAACCTCAGACTCTTGGGTTTAAGCAATTCTCTTGCCTCAGCCTCCCGAGTAGTTGGGATTACAGGCACCTGCCACAACTGCAGCTATTTTTTGGTTGCAGTTGTCATTGTTTTTTAGCAGGCCCATCCAGGCTCAAATCTGTCAGTCTCGGTGTATGTGGCTGGCGTCCTACTCACTGAGCTATAAGTGCCAAGCCAAGAGCTATTATTGTTATTTCAAATATCAGCCAAAAAATATGAGTTCTTAATAGGTGACAGCTGGGGCAAGGGCTTTGGGACTGTGTTTGGTGCAATCAGAGATGACTTCCTAGAGGAGTTAGAGCTACTTGAATATGTGTGGGAAGCAGGGCAGCAGTGAGTTGGAGAGAAGGCTGCGCGCAGAGGCCAGGAGGGATTATGCCTGTGTGCCTGTTTTTAGTAACATCACTTATTTCCACATTCCAGACAAGGAGATTTGGAGAGTCTAAGTAACTTGCCCATGGACACATACCTAGAAAGTGCAGAGCTGGTCACAGAAAGGGGTGGGCTGAGGAAAAGAACTTGAGAAAATGCAGAAAACTGGGATAGCTCTGTGGGAGAAGGAAGGGAGAAAAAGAATGACCTCTGTAGTCGAAAGACTCTTTTTTATTTTTTTTTTATTTTTTTTTATTTTTGGCCGGGGCTGGGCTTGAACCCGCCACCTCCGGCATATGGGACCGGCACCCTACCCGTTGAGCCACAGGCGCCGCCCAGTCAAAAGACTCTTAAAGAGGTATGTGTGGGATGTAATGAGCCAGCTTTTGGTGAGTGTTTGATAAATGTGGGAAGAGCAAGCTTAGGGGAGACCTTAAGATCTTTTATTTACAAGATGCTGTTGATAGAGGTTATTGGTCAGCAGCTCTCCATCTCCCGTAGGGCCCAAGCAGAAAGGATTTGGAACCCCCTCACAGGAAGGGGTGTTAGGCTGAGCAATCCCAAGAGGCTGGGTAGTCTTCCCCAGCAGTCCTTCAAGAACTAGGTGAGTTGAGTGCTGGCTGGCTGGCCGTACCATGTCAGATGAAGTCACTATACCCTGTAACCCAGCAATCCCACTCCTTAGGTTTTCAGCCGGGGCCATAAGGGATCATGTCAAGGACAATCATGGCAGGGCTGTTAGGGGTGTTGGAGGAAACCTGGATACCTCTCACCCTCAGAGTAGGTGGGTAACTGTGGAGGGTGCCCACCAAGAACTAAATGTGCCCATAGCAACATGGATGAAGTTTAAACATATGGTGCTGAGTAAGAAATATATAGTATACTATGTATGAAATGAAAAGATACATGTACTTGTTTTGCAAGAACACCTATAAATGGTTGGCTATATGTAAGCATTTAGGGGATAAAAATGAGATAAATAGGGCTGGGTACCATGCCCGGGTGTGGTGGCTCACGCCTGTAATCCTAGCACTCTGGGAGGCCGAGGCAGGTGGATTGCCTAAGCTGGCAGGTTCGAGACCTGAGCAAGAGCAAGACCCTGTCTCTAAAAATAGCTGGACATTGTGGCTAGCACCTGTAGTCCCAGATGCACAAGAGGCTGAGGCAAGAGAATCACTTGAGCCCAAGAGTTTGAGGTTGCTGTGAACGATGAGGCCAGAGGGCTCTACCAAGGGCATGAAAGTGAGACGGTCTCAAAAAGGAAGGAAGGAAAGAAGGAGGGAGGGAGGGAGGGAGGGAAGAAGGGAAGGAGGGAAAGAGGGAAGGAAGGAAGGAAGGAAAAGGGTATGTATGGAAATCCAGTTCTGCAGGTAGGAAAAGAGGCTTAGTGGTCAACCAATATTTCTATACACATTATGCCATCTAGTGGGCACTCGACCTAGCTGCCCAGGTCCTAGAACTCACATGTGACCTTGGTATGAGAATATCCTGGTCAGGGGCTGTTTGGGCTGGTTCCCTGGAGCAGAGGTGAGGTGTGGGAGCTGTCTGGGATTGAGTGGGGGTCAGGCATGGTCAGCTGTAGGCCTGGCCATTGGAACTGGCAGCCATTTCTGGTGCGGGGTCAGGGAGGATTCAGACAGGCTTGCCTGCCCCACCCAGAGGGGCCATCTGACATCAGGCCAGCTCCTCACCACCTACCGTGGGAGGCAGGCAGGGGTTCCTAAGGAGGGAGGGGCTGAAGCTCAGATGCCAAATTTTCAAGTGCAGCCCTTCCTACTGGCAGGAGCATCTAGCACAGAGGTTCCTGTGTCACGACCCACAGGAACTATATTAAAGGCTCGCAGCATTAGGAAGGTTGAGAATCACTGATCTAGCAGGATCATCACAAAAGCAAAGAGTAGAGAAGAGAGAGGGAGTAGAGACTCAGAGTCTAGAGAAAGCAGCGAATAACTTAAGACACAGCACCCAAGACTGTGCACAAGGACAGGCTGGGCATGGTGGCTCACGCCTAGTACTTTGGGAGGCCTAGGCAAGAAAATGACTCAAGTCCAGGAGTTCAAAGTTATGGTGAGCTATGACTGCCCCCACTGAACTCCAGCCTGGGCAACAGAAAAAGACCCTGTCTCAAAAAAAAAAAAAAGTACAGTTTGTCACCAGCTGGCCAGGGTTCAAATCCTTTAGGAAAGTTCTTCATGCCTCAATTTCCCCTCCTTGGAAAACAATAGTACCTGGCTATGAAGTGAATGAAAAGAATGCACTTAAAATACAGTCCCTTTCAGAGTGAGGACTGTGTAAATGTTGGCTGCTCTTGGTATCTGTCATCCAACCCCTGTGGGGCTGACACTTTATGTTTTCTGAGAGAATGGGGATTGGGGCTTTGGGGGAGGATGATGGGTCTGGGGGCCTTGGGGACACGAACCGAATGCCCTGGAGGTCACTAGCAGCAGGTCCTAGGGTTACTGGCTAGGAATGGATCACAGCCACAGATCCGGTCAGTTCTGGGAGACAAGAGTGGAGTGAAGCAGAGTGGGATATGGGAGTGGGAACACCTCATCCTTGAGGTTTGCAATAATGGTATTCTATCTACTGCCTGAGTCCCTCTCTTCTCCCAAACCTTTAGCTAGATTACTGAGGCAGGTGTGATCAGGGTAAATAAGACCCTGTCTAGGGTGGAGCTGGCAGTTCCAGTTGCCTCTAGGGTTTGAGCTGCCCTTCCCTGCCCTGCCTTCCTCCCCGGCTTCTGTCCCATCATTTATTTCAGCTGCCTCTACTCCCATCCCTAGCCTCTCCTGGCTCTTGCTCCAGAGACACTTTTTTTTTTTTTTTTTTGAGACAGAGCCTCAAGCTGTCACCCTGGGTAGAGTGCTGTGACATCATGGCTCACAGCAACCTCCAACTCCTGAGCTTAAGTGATTCTCTTGCCTCAGCCTCCCAAGTAGCTGGGACTACAGGTACCCACCACAATGCCCGGCTATTTTTGGAGGGGGTTGTAGTTGTCATTGTTGTTTGGCAGGCCCAGGCTGGATTCGAATCCACCAGCTCTGGTGTATGTGGCTGGCTCCTTAGCCGCTTGAGCTACAGGCAGCGAGCCTCCAGAGACATCTTTATAAAGCACAGAACACCTCAGACCATTCGAGAAACTTTCATGGCTCCCCATTGCTTTAGAGAATCAATGTAGACATCCTTAATAGGCATTCAGAGTCCCTTTGGTCTGGCCCAACCTGCCTTCCCACATGCACCTCCACTCTTGCCCTCAGCAACTATCATACATGGCCTCTCAGCTCCCTGACAGGACTCGCGTTCTGCAGTCCTGGCCTTGTTCAAGCTATTCTCTTTGCTTTGACATTCTCTTCACCTAAAGAAGAGAATTCTCTTCGCCTTAAAGTCCAGTTTGGTTGTTAGCCGCCCGCCCCTGCAAAGACTTCTATGTAAACTTGGCCATCTTAGGCTCCTGCCATTAAACTACTTGCCATTAATTACTTACTTGTTACCACAGTTTGACAGGCCAGCCCTGTGCCTGTTCAGTGAGTAGAGGACTTTGTCATCAGACTGTATGGTGGAATCGCAGCTTGGCTACTCACCAGTGGCTACTCACTGTATGACACTGAGCAAGCTAATTAGCCTCTCTGAGCCTTGGTTTTCTCATCTACTAAATGGGGATAAAGCTCTTATCACACTACTCAAGTTCCTCACCACAGCCTGCAAGGACTTGCCTGACCTGCCTGCCTCCTCGCTCCGGCCACATCAGCTTTCCTGCTCTTCTTGAACATGCCGAGTCCATTCTTCCCTCCCAGTCTGCGCACCTGCTGTCCTCTACTCAGAATTCTCTTTCTTCTCATCCTATCCTCCACCTCATGTCCAGTGCCACCTCCTCAGAGGTCTCCTCCTCCACCCTTTCTAAATCCCTGTCCCTGTTCGGCTTTATCTCAGTTTATTTTCTTCTATGGTTTATCCCAAGCTATAATTTTCGTACTTTTCAGCTTGGTTGTCAGCTCTGTGAGGATGTGGTTCTCCTGTCTGGGGTAATGGGAGATGAACAGACCTGATAAGTGTTAGTCCTGGTCTCTCCTCTTCTCCTGGGTTGCAGCTGCTGATCTGTGAGCTCCTCCAGGGGGCTGAGGGCAGAGGGTTGTATCTTGTTCATTTTTGCATCCTTGGCATCAAAGCACTGTTCCTGGTGCACAGTGGCTCTTGGTCTATATTTGCTGCCTGCCTGCCTATCTGTGTCTTTCCCTTCCTTTTCCCTTCTTTGCTCCTGATGGTTTCTACCGCACGTTTCAAGTCACATGTGGGGTGCCCTGGGGGATGGCTCCATGGCTCTGCTACTTACTTTGCACCCAAGCCCAAGACAGAATTTTTTTTTTTTTTTTTTTTTGAGATAGAGTCTCACTTTTTTGCTCAGGCTAGAGTACAGTGACATTCTCATAGCTCATTGCAACCTTGAACTCTTGGCCTCAACTGATCCTCCTGCCTCAGCCTCCTCAAGTGCTGGGATTATAAGTATGAGCCACCACACCTACCTGTTTTTCCCTTTCTTTTTTTATTTCTTTTGGTAGAGATAGGACCTGGTCTTTGGTCTTGAACTACTAGACTCAGGCGACCCTCTCACCTCAGCCTCTCAAAGTGCTGGGATTGGCACGAGCTACCTTGCCCAGCTTCTAAGACAAGTTTTTATTTTTATTTTATTTTATTTTTAAGACTTCAGTTGACTTTATTTGAGATTCTTGAATCAGGTAACATTTTATTTCATAAAACAGAGTAAGTGCTCAAATGAGCTGAGCAGAAGAGGTTGGTTTTACAGATAGAGAAGGACTGAAGGAAGCAAAAAGAAAAAACAAAAAGTGGATCGATCATTTCAAAGTTACTTCTGGTCTGGGTAGTGGCTCACGCCTGTAATCCTAGCACTCTGGGAGGCCAAGGCAGGTGGATCACTTGAGTTCAGGAATTCGAGACCAGCCTGAGGCAAGAGCAAGACCCAGTGTGTCTCAAATATAGCTGGGTACTCCCAGCTACTTGGGAGGCTGAGGCAGGAGGATTTTGTAAGCCCAAGAGTTTACTGTGAGCTATGATGCCACTGCACTCTACCCAGGGCAACAGAGTGAGACTCTGTATCAAAAAAACAAAAACAAAAGTTACTTCCCTTTTAAAATAGAAACAAGGAGACAGAACAGTAGAATAATAACTGATCCATTAACCTCAGGTTGGGTCAGGTTAAGAATTAAAACAGAGGGAACTTCATTATCATGCTGATTAAAGATTGAAACTGGCCTGTATGAGAAATTGTGTGTTCTCTCTCTCTTGATTTCTCAGAATGTCAAATAATAGCTTAGTTTGAGTCTAGTGATATGGAACCTTAGTCTGAGTGATTTATTTTGACTTTTCTTTTGGTCTATTGGGGTCTATTGTAGAAGCTTAGTCCAAAACAATGGCTTCTTATAATTAAGACAGGTTTTTATTTATTTATTTTTTAAATATTGGTGTGTGTGTGTGTGTATATATATATATATATTTTTTTTTTTTTTTAATTTTTTTTTTGTGGTTTTTGGCCGGGGCTGGGTTTGAACCTGCCACTTCCGGCATATGGGACGGGCGCCCTACTCCTTGAGCCACAGGCGCCGCCCTTTTTTTTTTTTTTTTTTTTTTCTTCTTTGCAGTTTGGCCAGGGCCGGGCTCAAACCCTCCACCCTCAGCATATGGGGCTGGTGCCTCACTCACTGAGCCACAGGCGTCCCCCAAGACAGGTTTTTAAATGAGGAGTCTGGCCTTGGTCATGTCCTCAACATCACCCTGGGTGGTAAAACTATACCTAGAGTGGTTTAGTCAAACCCAAGAGACCTGGAGAGTGCCAGGAGGGTGTAGTGAGGCCCACGGGTCCACCTTGAGGGAGCTTGGGCTATGAATTGCCCAGGCTCAGTAGGGTCTAAGTGGTATAATTCAGCCTTGTTTGGCTCAGAGGAAAATTTCTTTCTGAACATGGACTGTCCCTTCTTAAACTGATCCAGAGGTCTAGTAAGTGGAGGAGTGTGATGGCTCCCTGTTACCTACCTTACCTCTGGTACCAGGATTTAGGGACCGTCCTGTTGGTATGCAGAGGCTGTGGTACCCAACCTGGAATCAGTTGTGCCCAGGAGTGTTGTCTCCCTGTGGGAGAGACAGGCAAGGGCTGGACAGAGTGGCCCCACAGGGATGGACCCGGGGGCCTCTTATCCTCCTAACCCATTGAGCAAGTGTGGCAGGATTCACTCCCTGGCAGACGAGGAAAACTGGAGCTGGGGGGTGGGGATGCAGAACTGTGCTTCTCAGATTTGAGGATTTATCAATAAAATTTCAAAAAGGCATTTTTGGAACTGATATTAGGGTTGCTGGTGTTTTATTTTGTCAAGTAAGGACATAAGGATAATTAAAAATTAGCTTCCTAGGCGGCGCCTGTGGCTCAGTGAGTAGGGCGCCGGCCCCATATACCGAGGGTGGTGGATTCAAACGCAGCCCAGGCCAAACTGCAACAAAAAAATAGCCAGGCCTTGTGGCGGGCGCCTGTAGTCCCAGATACTTGAGAGGCTGAGGCAAGAGAATCGCCTACACCCAGGAGTTGGAGGTTGCTGTGAGCTGTGATGGCACTCTACTGAGGGTGACAAAGCAACACTCTATCTCTACAAAAAAAAAATAATTAGCTTCCTATTATTATATCCTAAAAAACAAACATTTCAATAACAAAAATAGAAAAAAGAATAATCCTTCCCTAGAATGGTTAGTCACCATTCTTACACTGATATTGTGAGCTGGAGAATATGGTCAGAAACCAGCTCTTAGGAATTGTTGGGTTATAGTTTAGATGTGGGTGTGTCTTAAAGCAGGTGGCTGCATAAAGGGTGTGACTGGAGGGAAAGGGAGTGCTCCCCTTCTCAAATATTTCCTGGATGAATCCAGGAATTCTTCTGTTCCCTATATCACTTAGGCTTCCCGTGGGTTAACTAGTTTTCTCTTTCAAAGTGCATACATGGGAAGGAAGCCTGGATAAGTGCTGCCGAGTGTGCACAGCCTCCCAGGAAGGTGTTTATACAGGTGAAATCTGGTTAGGATAAATGTCAAGGGGATGTGTGGGGACAGAAGGAGATGAAGGAAAGAAACTGACATTTGCTGATCCCTTACCCTGTGTCCAGGGCTTTTTCATGAGTTAACTCATTTAATTCTCCCACAACATGGAGAACTGCTTCTTTTTTTTTTGAGACAGAGCCTCAAGCTGTTGTCCTGGGTAGAGTGCTGTGGCATCACAGCTCACAGCAACCTCCAACTCCTGGGCTCAAGCAATTCTCTTGCCTCAGCCTCCCAAGTAGCTGGGACTACAGGCACCTGCCACAACGCCTGGCTATTTTTTGGTTGTAGTTGTCATTGTTAGCAGGCCCGGGCTGGATTCGAACCTGCCAGCTCTTGGTGTATGTGACTGGCACCTTAGCTGCTTGAGCCACAGGTGCAGAGCCGAGAACTGCTTCTTTTTATCTCCATTTTATAGATTAGAAAACTGAGGCCAGAAAGACACAGTGATTGCCTAAGCTCCCACAGCCAGTGGTAGAATCAGGTCATCTAGATCTGTGTGAACTCAAGGCCTGAGCTTTTATTTTCAGCAGGCCAGGGCACAAAACATCTTTAAAAACCACTCAAATTCCATGTTTTTGTCAGCATAGCATCTGGGAGACTTGCTTTTGATTCATTCTGTTTATCTTGAAACACTGTGGCTGACACTAGGTTGGCAGCTCCCAGGCCCTCAAAGAGCCTTAGGTATATTTGAAGATCAGTAAATATAATGAATTCTGAGAGGTCTGAATAACTTAGTTAAGTTGACAATTCTCTCCCTCGTGCACTGTATACTTTAAAAATTAAAGTAGGGTGCCGGTCCCATATGCCGGAGGTGGTGGGTTCAAACCCAGCCCTGGCCAAAAAAAAAAAAAAAAAATCTAGTATGCCAAAGTCACCAGATAAATTCAACAGTCGCATACCAATGGGGTGGGGTCAGGGACAGTTCGTTTTCACATGTCCCTGACCCCCTCCCAAATTGGTTTGCAACTGTTTTAATGCAGTGAAGCTTTTGATTAGGAAGTATTTTATTTTATTTATTTTTTTTTTGAGACAGAGTCTCGCTTGATCACCCTTGGTAGAGTGTCGTGGCGTCTTAGCTAACCCACTCAAACCCTCGGGTTCAAGTGATCCTCTTGCCTCAGCCTCCAAAGTAGCTGGGACTATAGGCGCCCACCACAATGCCTGGCTATTTTGTAGAGATGGGGTCTCAGCATGGCTCAGGCTGGTCTTGAACATGTGAGCTCAGGCAATCCACCTGCCTTGGCCTCCCAAGTGCTGGGATTACAGGCGCGAGTCACGTGCCTGGCCAATGATTGGGAAGTATTGATCAGAAGGGAAAAATATAGAGGAAGAAAAAGTCATTACGGAGAATAAGAAGTTAGTAATTTGAAAAGAAATTTGCAGGCCAGTCAGATACAAGGAGTCAGACCTTGTGAAGGCAGATAGATGAAGCAAGAAGAGAAAACAGGCAGAGCTATGGAAAGGTTTGGATTCTTGCACCTCAAGAATGTGGGTAGCCAGGTACATAGTTTAATTATGTGGAGTTAAGGTCTCAGACAAAGCACTTTGCAACATATTCATGGCTGCTATGAACATCCTTGTACAAGCTTCTGTCTGAACACCTGTATTCAATTTTTTTGGTATATATTCGGAGTGGAATTATGAGGTCATGTGGGAATTCTATGTTTAACTTATGGAGGAACTGCCAAACTGTTTTTCACAGCAGCTGCATAGTTTTTTACATGTATTTCTACTCGCAGTGCATGAGGGATCCAATTTCTCCACATCCTCACCAACACTTTATCTTCTGTTTTTTTTTTTGTTTGTTTGTTTTTCTTTTAGACAGAGCCTCAAGCTGTCGCCCTGAGTAGAGTGCTGTGGCATCACAGCTCACAGCAACCTCCAGCTCTTGGGGTTAGGTGATTCTCTTGCCTCAGCCTCCCAAGTAGCTGGGACTACAGGCGCCCGCCACAATGCCCAGCTATTTTTTGTTGCAGTTTGGCCGGAGCTGAGTTCAAACCTGACACCCTCGGTATATGGGGCCGGCACCCTATTCACTGAGCCACAGGTGCCACCCGATCATCTTTTTTTTTGATGTTGATCATCTTACCCTTAACTGTCTCCATGCCGTACCTCCATGCCTCAGTTTCCTCATCTCTAAATTGGGATACTATCTAGGGCTATTGTGATGATTAAATGAGAAAATCAGGCAAGGAACTTGGCATCTGTGCCAGGCACCTAGTAGGGGCTCCCAAGATCAACTCAGGCAGTCCCAGACTTGCTTTTGTCAGTTAGTGGGGAGGCTGGGGCTGTTCGGTGGACCTTCCTGGTGTATGAGTTAGAGCTCTTCTCCACTGCCTGTCAGTACCTACCTTCTGCCTGGACTGCCCTGGACTCCACAGGGAATTGTGACTCTTCAGAAGCTGGGCCAGCATTTACGGAGAATGGTGATCCCCTCATACCCTTTTTCTATTTTCATAGGCCTTCCCTGGACCCCAGGTGCCTTCCCTTTTGAGTGCTCTCCCAGCACAGCCCTCTGCTACTGGAGCATAATGGAAAGTGCCTGGAAGTTATGCCCCCCCTAGTGCAAGAGGGTGAGGTCTCAGCTCTTGCCTGGGGTGGGGACAACCCTGGCTTACACTCCAGAGTTCCCCTGTGGGACCAGGCCAAAGCCATCCCCTGCAGAACTTCACCTGAAATCACACCCTTTTTGGCCTGTTCCTTTTCTTTCCTGCTTCCCCTAATCTTTTTCCAGTTTCCTCAGGAGCACTCCGAAATCACTTAACTGTGAGTCTTCATCTCAGGATCTGCTTCTGGGGAAGCTGACTCTTTATACAGAGCACGTACTCTTTGCCAAGCCCCATGGAAAATGTTGAGATAGATAAAGATAAAGAAATTGCAGTTCCTTCCCCAAAGGAGCTTGGGGCTGGTCCTGACAGCAGTAGTGATGACAACCAAATGCTGCATACCTAACACATGCTAGACCCCAGGCTGAATGCTTTACATATGTTAGTTCATCTAAACCTTGGAACCACTCTGTGAGGGGATGCTATTATCCTCTCCACTTTACACACAAACTGAGGAAACTGAGGCAAAGAGGCTTGCACAGCTTAGAAGTGATAGCGCCCACCCTGAGACCAGTGCCCCTAACCACTGTGCACTGCACCTCTTCTTTGTAGAGGGACACATTTCGGGGGAAGGGGAATGCCCTAGCTGCTCCCATTCAGTAGAGGACAGAGATTCTCCAGGGCTTTCCTGTGACCGGTTGTGAGGATGTTTCACAAGAACTTTGTTACTGATCTTGGTTAACTTTCTGTGAATGATTTAAATTAAGAGGAAAACAGAGTGAATGCAAACCCATCCCTGTGTTAGTGTCACTCCCACTCACCTCCCACCTTTGCTTTCCACCTCTGCCCAGGTGCAATGCCCTCCTGTGGGTAAAGCCCTATCCCAGGTGTCATGGGGATAAACCAAGTGTCAGCTGCTGCCTTGCCTGATCTCCCCATAATCTGAGCTCAGGGGGCAGATGGGGAGTGGGTGTCCAGGGTCCTATGGGGGAAGGAGGTGTGGCCCTTTGCTTGTTTCCTTTTTGACAGAGCCTGCCCCCCTCCATCAACATCCACCAGATCCTGGGGAAATCAGAAGCACTGCCTCAGGAAAAGCCAGAGTGTGTGCAATACATTCTGTGCCGAGAGTGTACCGGGGTGGTTAAGAGTACACACTCAAGGCAGACTGCTTGGGACCAAATCCTACCTCTGCTGTTTGCAAGTGGGAATGACTTTGGGAAAGTTACTTACCCTCTCTGTGCTCCAGTTTCCCTATTTGTAAAACGGTGACAATAGTAGCCCTGGCCTTTGAGGATTATTGTGAGAATTAAATGTGATAATGTACAGAAAGCAGATAGAACACTGCCTTGTACATAGTAGGAACCATACAAATGTTGACCATATTGTTATGCCAGGAGATACCTGACAAGGCTAAGACTCCTGTCTTAGGAGTCACCCAGCAGCCTCCTGATAGAGTCCCTGAGCCTGGGCACACTGTCCCAGACAAATGTCCCTGGACCCCTCTTTTGTTGGAGGGCTTCTCCCCTCTCTTATCTCAGCACTCCCCTTCTTGGCTCACATCTTCTCCACACAGGGTGTTTGGTGTTTCCCGAAGTCAAAGGCTTCTGGATTGGGTCTGGGAGCTGGAAGGGAGGGTCTCCAGGACATCACAACAGACTCTGAGCTAGGACAGTCTATCCACCAGCCTGTAGGTCTCACATAGAGGGTGGGGGTGGTAGCTAGGACAATGTCCAGTGCCTGCAAATAACCCAGCTCTGACACTACCTGGCTGTGTGACCTTGGCCTGTACCCTCCCCTAGTCCTGGCAACTTTGGGCACTTATGAAACATTGCCTGATTTAATCTGAAAACTTACCTGGTGATTCTAGTCTTCATTATACAGGCGAGGAGCAAGAGTGAGCAATCAAAATAGCAGCAGAGAGATTTGGTCGGGGCAAGGCTGGGCCTGCGGGGATTTTTCCCCACTGATAATGACTGGGGGTTCCCCGGGCATTTCCTCTGATCCAGACAGGTTCTGTTAAGGTGAGGTACCAAGGGCCATGTGCAAAAGGAAGCTGGACCTCGAACCAAGTTTGCTTAGATGAAGTTCTAGCGCCTAACTTTGGTCTCAGTGATAAAGGCCGGGTCCAAGGGCCAGATCCAAGGCAAGGACAATGCCTGTGTCCCACAGTGTGACCCCTGGCCAGTGGGGGCAGGCTGAGAAGATACAGAGAGGCCTTGGCCACACAGAGGGTAGTAGGTTGTGTGTCCCCTATCAGACTGGGTGGGGGCTCCCGGAAGGCAGAGACTAGTGTCCTCACAGAGGAGAGTTTCTTTTTTCTTTCTTTCTTTTTTTTTTTTCTTTGAGACAGAGTCTCATTTTGTCACCCTCAGTAGAGTGCTGTGGCATCACAGCTCACAGCAACCTCAGCAAGACTCTTGGGTTTAAGCTATTCTCTTCCCTCATCCTCCCAAGTAGCTGGGACTACAGGTAACTGCCTTGACCTCTCAGAGTGCGAGGATTACAGGCATGAGTCACTCCACCCTGCCAGAGGAGAGTTTCTTAACGGGGAACTTTTTCTTTTCTTTTTTTCAGTTTTGGCCAGGACTGGGTTTGAACCCGCCACCTCCAGAATATGGGGCCGGCACCCTACTCCTTTGAGCCCTAGGCACCGCCTGGAACTTTTTCTTTTTTAAGCTTTTATTAGGGAAACTCTCACACATGAGTGGAGAATGAAGTATAATGAACCGCATGCATCCATTCTTAGACTCAGTCATGGCCAAGCTGGTTCCAATCACACCCCTACCCCCACCTCTACATTATTTTGAAGCAGACCTAAAACAGCATATCATTTCACAGGTATTTCTAAATGTGTGCCTAAGGATAAGGACTCTCCTTAAAAACACACACACACACACACACATACACAGAGTTGTATTCCAGGAACTTTTGTTTTTTCCTTACCTGCATTGCTTTTCAATCCAAGAACTTTTATAAAGGTAGAACTTGCTTCCCATTTCCTCCTGGAACCCAGCTCAGGCCAGCCTCACTGTTCTGGGCTTGAGGTTCCATTCTCTCCCATTTCTAGGGCATAAAAGGAGCCCAAGCTAGGTGGGACTTAGGTGTGGAGCATTTGACTATAGCAAAGACTCCCTTCTGCCTGTGAAGGATGGTGGGAGGGGCAACCTGTAAGGTCAGGCCCTGCTCTGACCCTTGTGGACTTGGCTCCTGGCTTCACCTAAGCTATGCTAAAGGATTTGGGGACTGTCTCTCCTTAAGGACCTCAGGTGTGGTCCTCAGGTGTGGACCCGAGGTGTGGTTAGACTTACTCAGGCCATAGCAGGCTCACTGGCATCACTGGCCTTTCTTGTTTTATTTGGGTTTATTCCTCTTCATCTCTCTGCACACCCTTCCCTGTCCCCTCGTAGTGCTATACTTGGTGCCTCTCTGTTGGCCTGGTTCCTGCAGATGAGTATTGCTGTTTTATAAACAGTTTTGGTAAATGTCATTGTGTTGCAGATCTTATTCACTTAGCACTGTTTATGAAATCCAGACTTGTTGCTTCAAACTCCCACACGGAGCCCCGTGATGGGCAGCCACATATTGTCCTGCCTACTTGTACCATGAACCAGTTGCCATGACTTTCCCTCTTCAAGCCCCATAGGAACTGGGCTCAGGTTCCCAGGACGCGATCATGAGTGGAGTTCATGTGTTGCTGGGCATGTGTGGCTGCCTGTCACAGAGTGGAAGCCTCCTATGTCCTCACATCCCACCAGTGCTGAACTTCATCCAGCTTTTGCATTTCTGCCCACCTACCAAGGTAAACTGATGTCTGGTGATTTTTAGCATCTTTTCTTTCTTTTTTTATTTTTTATTTATTTATTTATTTATTTGTAGAGACAGTTTCACTTTATCGCTCTCGGTAGAGTGCCATGGCGTCACACAGCTCACAGCAACCTCCAACTCCTGGGCTTAGGCGATTCTCCTGCCTCAGCCTCCCGAGTAGCTGGGACCACAGGCGCCCTCCACAACGCCTGGCTATTTTTTTTTTGTTGCAGTTTGGCCGGGGCTGGGCCTGAACCCGCCACCCTTGCTTGGTATATGGGGCCGGCGCACTGCTCACTGAGCCACAGGCGCCGCCCTCTTTTTTTTTTTTTTTAGAGACAGAATCTCACTCTATTGCCCATGGTAGAGTGCTGTGGCGTCACAGCTCACAGCAACTTCTGACTCCTGGGCCCAGGCGATTCTCTTGTATCAGCCTCCTGAGAAGCTGGGACTACAGTTGCCCGCCAGAGCACCTGGCCATTTTTCTGTTGCAGTTTGGCTGGGGCCAGGTTCAAACCCTCCACTCTTGGTATATGGGGCCCGGTGCCCCACCCACTGAGCCACAGGTGCCGCCCCATTAGCATCTTTTCTTATGCTTGTTAGCTTCTCTGGTCTTGTCCCCTTTAACTACCTATTCATCTCTCTTGTTTATTTTGGGGCCCAGGTTGCAGTCCTCCCACTGCTCTGCAGGCATTGCTTGTATTGTCTACTCTAGCTATCACTCCCTGGTTGTTTTTTGATATGGTGAACATCTGCCATCATTCTGTCATCTTCAGGCATGCTGCAATCTGACTCCTCTCCCTCCTGCTGGCCACCTAGCTCCTTTGTGAGTGGATGGCACAGAGGAGGCCATCTCACTGTCTCTGCCCTTTCGGTAAATGCCAGGTGTCTGAGACAGGGTACAGCCTGCACCAAGAGCTTGCTCTTAGCATGGGGCCCAGGCATGGGGGAGGGACAGGCCAGGGCAGGGTGGCAATGCCCAGAGCCCCTTGCCTCTGGGGGGTCTCAGGCCAGCATGGTCAGGATTCCTTCACACACAGTGCTAACTTCACTAAGACTACGCCCTTGGTCTCAAAACGCTGAAACTCAGTGTGGGGAAAAGACACATCCACAGACCAGGGTGGGAGCGAGGCTGAATCTTCAAAAGAGCACTGTGGCATGACACAGCTTGGTCACCTGGCATGACTGCCATCGCTGGTCAGGGTGTGCTTTCCAGAGGAGAAGCCTTTATTCTGGGCTTTGGAGGAGGCACCAGAGTTCTCTAGATCTCAAGAAGGTCTTTGTCAAAGCCCTGAGTGGGAATAGGAACAGAGCTTTGCATCTCCATTCCCAGGGAATGCGGTTGCTAGGTCTTCACTCCCTGGCTTCTATTTCTGAGCAGGGGTTAGAGTGCCTCAAAGGCAAGAAGAAACTAGTGTGGGGCTTAACCAACTTTCTTCTGTCCTTACTCTCCAAATGATCTCAGTCCCCTCGTTTGAACAGTGAGGGCATGGGGAAAGAGAAGTTCTCCAGGACCCTCAGTATCCCCTGGAAAGACACCAGCATGGCAGCAATGGCTGTCTTTCCTTCTCCTTCACCCCATCACACTAGTCAAAGGGCAAGGGTGATGAGGACAGAGGGTGCCCTGGGCCCTGTCTGCAGAATTTTTGCTACCTCTCAGCAATGTAAACCCCTTTCCAGCAGCTCCCAGAGTAGGCTGTGGCTGATTTTTCAGGAATTGTTCTCAGAGCTCTTTTGTACTTTTCTTTTTTTTTTTTTTTTGGTTTTTTGGCCGGGGCTGGGTTTGAACCAGCCACCTCTGGCATATGGGACCGGCGCCCTACTCCCTGAGCCACAGGCGCTGCCCTCTTTTGTACTTTTCTAAGAACAGCTACTGTGAATTGAGCAGATCCTGTGTGTCAGACATGATGGTTACATTTTATACTGAGGACCCCATCTGCTTCTCACAAGTCGGTACTTTAATCTGGGTACTATTCTCCCCATTTTGGAGATGACACTGAGAGACTTAGAGAGGGTAAGGTCACCCAGCTTATAAGTGGCAGGGCAAGGATCCAAACCCAGCTCTGCTGGCTTCAAAGCCCACGTCCTCATCTCCTCATCGTCCTCAGGTCCTCCCACCACGGGAGTGCTGCATTCTCTTACATTATGACTGCCTGTTTAACATGCCTCAGGCAAGCCCTCTCCACACTCTTTCTTGATTCCCCCACACAGATACCTCCACCTTTCCCAGATTCACCTGCTTTCCTGCTTCTGAGCCTCTCCCAGAGAATGCCCACTCTCCAGGGGATGGGTGCTCAGAGGAAGCAGGGGGATCCCTGAGGCTCCTCATTAAGCCTTGCCTTGCAGTGAACACTGGTTCTGAGGAGGGTTAGGGTGGGGCCTCTGGGCTGCACATCCCAGGGAGTAACCCCCCTTCCTGAGGTTGAGCAGGGTCATGGAGCAGGTCACCCTCTAGGGCCCAGCAGGCCTAGGGCCCTGGGCCCTTGGCAGCTGGCCTGGCACGTGCCCAACGTGGCCATCCTGAGGAGTACGTGCCTGCCCTGCTGGAAGCTGTTGGGTTATCAGAGGGGAGTAAAGAGGCTGGGACATCCCGTCTCCTGGAACGTGCAGGGACTCATGCTCCCCAGGCATGTGTGTGTGTGTGTGTGTGTCTACGTCTACGTGTGCGGCTGTGCCAGTCCAGGGCATTGTGGGCCTGGCCCAGAGAAGAGGTGAGGGGTTCTGTGTTTAGCACTTGACTCCCATGCATTTGACAAACTCAGCACTGTTCTGGGCCTCTGATTCATCTTCACTGTTATTATTTTTATAATTAGGGGCCCAAATCACAATTTTTTCCCCTTGAGTAAATCCTGTCTTCTACATGAAATCCAAGCTGATGGAAGGTTGGGAGTGGAGTGTAAAGTGAACACTGGGCTGGGAGCTCAGGTGCCTGGGCTCCATCTAGGCCCTGCCTTTCTGGCTGCAAGACCATTTCCCACCTATCTCAGATTCCCATCTATCAGTGAGGGCCAATGCTGTCTGGGTGAGTATGAAATGCATGCCAAGGTGTGCAAGCCAGGCGTGAACGCCTCAGTGTAACATCAACGTAGAGTTGTTGCTGATCAGCATCTTTTACCATCACAGTGCCATGCTAGGAAGGGCAAGTGATGGAACTTGTCTCTATTTGTTAAGGATTTAGCCAGTGGCCTTGAACATAGATCGGGTTGCCTCCACTCCAGAGATGTAGAAGATGGTTGGGCAAGGCTCAGTGGATAAACAAATGAATGTGTAAATATACCCATCTCTGCAGTATTGAGGCAGAAGTTGAGGTGCTGGCTCAGATCATCCTTTAAGCAGCTTCACACTTTCCAGGTTCTGACTTGAGCCAAGTTGTACTGCCTCTCCAAGAGCCTGTGCTTATTCCCAGGCCTCCTCATGAGCGGTACTGGTTTGGGTGCAGTACCTTTGTGTCCCACATGGTCCTGCCCACAAGGCCTCCTGGGTTAAGGTATGGGAAGAGCCCATAGCCAGGAGAACCGAGGCCTAAACAGGACCCAAGTAATGAGCCCAGGGGTGAGGCTGAGAGGAGAGGACATCCTCTTGCAGGCCAAGCTATGTATGTGGGAGGGGAGAACTGCCAGCTCTTTGGGAGTTAGTGTGGAAGGCTTCTTGGAATTTGTGTTATTCTCAATGTGGGAGAATGGGCTGGTCTCTGGTCCCCACTGTCACAGCTTCATGACAGATGTATATCTGCCCTCTGCTTACCCTCCCATGCTTCCTCCTTTGAAAATGAGTGGCTAGCAAAGGTGATCATCCAACACTCCCATGTTATGATTCTGGGCTGGGGTCTGCTGAGGGGTACCTGGTCAGCCCAGCTTGGAACCCTGTGCCCTGAGGTGACAACCTTGGGGACTCATGGAGAAGGGACTTCTCTCTTTGTATCTGCCACATTCTGGAGGGCCTTTTGGAGGCTGGAAAGTAGCCCCCTGCAAGGTTCTTTCCCTGGCGACTGCCCCCTCCCTGCCCCATTTTGTCCCCTTAGTGTTACATTCCACAGTGGAAAGTGATCCCTCACTCAAAGCCTGAGGATTACAGGCAGGAGAGAGGCCTGGGTCGCCCTGGAAACACTCACATAGCCCTTTCCCACCTGGTGTACTGCACTCTAAGACAGCAGAAGGGACTTTGGGATTTGGGGCTGGTCAGTCCTTCCCTTCCCACTGGGGATCAGGGAGCCTCTAGTGGGCCCCCTCAGGTGGTGGCCTAGGACTAAGGCCCTGGGGTCTCCACGTACCTGGGCTTCCCTGCCCCCTTCACTTCTGCCCTGACCCCTTCTCCCAGGCTGCAGCACTACCCCCCATCCCTACTAAGCTGGGGATTTCCGCAGGCTGAGCCAACCGCCTGACCCTAATTATGGCGCCTTCATCCTGTTGGGGTTAAGCTCCCTGGGGCTTTCTCTCCCCCCTACCCCAGAGGCCAGGCCTGAGGTCAGAGACTCAGGAGACTCAAGCCTGCTGTTCCCTCTCTGGAAAGGGTTGGTAAGCCAGTGTCTCTTTGGTGTTTGGGAAGGCAGCTTGTTCTGGGGGTCTGGGTGGACAGCCCTCAGGACAGAGAGGGGCCTTGGAGAACTGACCTCTCAAGAGCAGGGAAGTCAGATGATGGGAAACTCCCAGAATGTCCACTCTTAACCCTGGCTGCATATAGAATCACCTAGAAAAAAAAATTTTTTTTTAATACTCATGCCTCATCTTTACCCCTGCCAATGTTGATTTTCTGTCAATGGTGGAAAAGAATGAGTATTCACAATAATTCTTCCCAGGTGATTCCCATGTTCAGCCAGTTGAAGAATCATTGCTCTATCCAATGCTGAATGGGGATGGAGAAGAGGGAGGCTCAGCAGAAAGCTCTTGATAGAGTTCACCCCATTGGTTGGGGCAAAGTTGTGTTGGAATTTGGGGCTTCAAATCTCATAGCAGTCCCCATCCTCTGGGCCTTCTCTGTTCCTCAGAGGCTTGTGTGGTGTCCCATTGAGTGCCACTGTATTTATTTTCTCATTTGGCCACTGAGGAACTGTGGTCCATTGGTACACTGTTTAACCTTGATGTGCCTTGGTTTCTTCTTTGTGATAATAGGCCATAGTGATAAAAACTTGATGAAATGATGCTTTTGAGGCATTCAGTAGCATTAGGGGAAGGGTAGCTGTTGTCCTCCTTTTTGCCTGCAACCAGGGCTGGGGCTGAAGGGTCTGGGCAGAGCCCTCCTTGATCATCCCACCCATCAGACAGGTGTAGCTCTTCAAGTTAGAGCTTCAGAGGATAGAGTGGTGAGGGGTGACCCCCCCATAGCACTCCTTGGGGAAGGGGCCCCTGAGAGAAAGTTGGGAGGTGCAGGGAAGATGTTGGAAATAATGGCTCTCTCTCCTGCACCTGACCTCCTGTTCTTCCAGAAGGGTTACTGATCAAGGTTCTGCAGTTATAGGATTGGCCATGAGGTGTCACCCTCAGCTCATGCTTGAAGTGAAAGTCTGCAGAAAGAGGGAAAGGAACTGGGTGGGGGAAAGAGGGAGGATATGCCACCAAGGAGTGGGTGATCTTGGAGAGGGCCTGAGGCTGCTGGGGTGGCTGCTCAACTTCTGCAGGAAGGTGCTCATTTATCTGCCTTAAGAATTCTCTTTCTCATGCTGACGTCAAATCACAATATAACAGGTTTTTTTATGGGCACCTGCTGCATGCATGCAGAGGGGTAAGAATCTTACAGAACTCCTGCTATGTTTCAGACCTTGTGCACATGGTTGGCCACTCAGTATCCACAGCAACTTTGTATAGTAGTTACTATTCTCATTCCCAAGTTACAGATGAAAAAACTGAGGCTCATATCAGTCAAGTGTACTCCAGGATGGATGAAAATTGAGACTTATCTGGAGCCTAAATTCTTTCTCCTACATCAAATTGATCTCCAGAGAGTTCTAGGATACAAACCCTGCAAAAGGCTTTTTTCCAGGTTGGGAGAGATATGGCAGGTGGCAACCCTATCTGGCACTGATAATCAGGAACCAATAAGGAGCTCAGGCAGGCCACTATGCCAGCAGGCAGAGCAGGAAGCTGTGCTCACTGGGGTGGGTTAAAGTAGGGTTGTGTGGTCCTGGATGTTGGACACTGCAGACATGGTAGCAAAATGAGACTCTCAACCTACTCATGGCTTCCTCTGAGCAATCTGTCACCCTAGAGTTATTTCAATTTCCTCATCTGTCAATTCTAGGGATGGACTTCGTTCATTCAACGCTTGGTCCCTGACCTCTGCTCCCTGCCAGGCTCTGAGGTAATCATGTTTCAGGCCACCATTGGACATGAACTTCGATGGACAGACAAGCCATCCTCTGCCCACAACTGCCCCACCTGAAGTCTACACTAGTGACCTCTTACGTTTTTTTGATCATGTGCCCCTAGCAATAAAAAAAAATTGTTGAACACACACCTGTAATAATCAGTATATTTTTAGATCACTTACCTTGTAAAACACACTCATACTACATGAAAAAAAGGATGAGGTGTTCTAATACTTTCTTCTAGTGCTACTGTACCATGCATACACATGGCACTTGAAACCCAACTGCTCCAGGAACTGGGAGGGTAGAGTCTGTCCAATCCCACTCAGGATGGATGCGTGGTCAATGTTCCAGAACATCCTTGCCCACCCCTTTATGTCTTAAAGAAGAGCATAAATTTCAGGTACAGCAGGTGGGAGTGTGGGCAGACAGGAAACAAAGCAGGGCCATGTCTGGGAAGGCAGACAAAAGGCAGGTTTTTACTTTAGACTCTTCATGCTGAAAATTTTGCCATCACTTTTTACACTGTCTCAGGTCATATAAAACCAGGACATTATGTCCCAGGTAGTATTTGATTTTATGTACTTTAGACAGTACTATTCTACTTCCAAAGACTTGAAATACTCCTCCCTTCCCACCCCAGGAAGTTGGGGATTGGTCTCTCAACTACACACACTTGGGACAGGAAAGACAGAGCCCAGCTGGGGAGGACTTAGATGTCCCTTCCTCAGGTCATTCATTTCCCCACTTCCCCTTCTGGGTTGGAGGCTCCTGCACTTCTCCCTTGCCTGGACAGGTCCTCATGCAGGGCACAGTACTTGGAAGCCTCCATAAATAGGAGTTGCAGGAGAGGAGGGGCAGGCAAAAGACTAAACCTGGGGTCCTTATGTAAACCCCTCTATGGGCCCTCTTAGGGAAGTCTCAGGAGAACCCCCTTTCCTCCAATCCTGGCACCATGCTGAAGAAGGACAAAATGGCTTGTAAAGGCAACTCTCTGTCCTCCAGAGTGGCTGCCAAGGTGGCAGCCATGATGGCTGGCCTGGTGTGGGTGCCTTTGTGTGCCATGACTGGGTGTCTGTTTCTGCAGTCACTGGGCACTTGTTCTGTGGGGTAAGGGATGTGGGGGTGGGGGCATGGCCTGTGGCAGGGCATGTACGTGAGGCTGGGCACGAATGGCCTCACCCACCAGCTCTACTCCTGCCAGGTACAACCAGCAGCTGGGGCTGACTGCCGACCAACCGCCTCCTCCCTTCCCTGGGCATGGCCAGGCCGGGGGGCAAATGACTTGGCAGGCACCTCCCCTCACTTGGACCCATTAGAGCAGGGCACGCTCACCTGGAGCACAGGCAGGGTTCCCTGCTGTGGTGTTCTGCTACCCCTCATTCCTAAAGGAGGAGGCATGGAGGATCCCCTCTTTTCTCCCAGACTGTGGATGGGTAGAGCAGAGCACAGGGGGCTATGAAGGGGCGGGTAGTTTCACTATTTAGGGCCAGGAAATGATTTCCATGCAAATGAGATGCAAACTCCTTAATGAGTTTGCAATTAGGATACTAAGGCTGCCAGGCCCGGGCAGCGCCTGCAGGTTTTATGAATGGACCAGCGTCGGAGGGAGGGGGCCCGCCGGCCCGCCCCCACATTTCCCTGCTGCTGCGCCCGCGACATGCCGGGCCGCACGTTGCGCCTCCAGGCGCTGCCGAGACCTGGCCAGCCGCCAGCGGGTCAGCTGCTCCTGAGCGCGGGAGGCTGCCGGCCAGAGTCCCCGCCACGCCGCCGGGACAGCGACGCGTTGGAGCCGACGACACGCCCCCTTGGGGCCCGGCAGGGGCTCTGTCCTCTGGCCCTCCTTTCTTCGGTTATTGTAATGGTTTCCTGCAGCAGGAAGGAGTCAAGTTAGCCTTCGGACGTGTTTTATTTAGGATGGGCTGCCCTGGGACGTCACTGACCAAAGGAGGGAAATGGGCCTCTGGTTTGGGTAGGGACGAGGGGGAATGGCCTTGGTAAGGATGGAGGTATAAGTGACAGGAGAGGGACCGTTCCCATACCAGAACCCCTTCCACTTCCCCAATTTCCTTCTTATGCCGGTCTATACCGGCTTAACTTCAAAAGGCCTCTTCCCACCACCCAAGGCACCTGCTTTTTTCTGTAGTGCTACCCCAGTCTGCTCTGACCTGGGTCAGAGGAGAGGGTCTCCTAGGTGGTTTGGGTACACTCAGTTCAGCTTTGGTCCAGAAAGAGACTCATTAAGTTTGAGAGTCTGAGCTCCATTAGGCCACGGTCTCCTCTGCCTTGCCCTCCACTGCCATTGTTTTCTGAGTAAATTAATGACTTCCAATTAAATTACTACTACTCGGTTCTGGGGCCACAATTTCCACTTCTGGGAGTCTGGTTCACCTAGGCAAGGTCTGAAAGGGGGCCTAGCCAGTAAGGTGGAAATCAGTAAATCAGTAAAGTGGGGTGGAGTTGGGTGGGGATGAAGGAAGCCCACAGTGTCATTTACTATGTGGGAGTGGTACCAGCAGCCAGGCCTTCTGACTCTGCTGGGTTACAGAGCTGAAAGTCTTGTCTCTGGACTTGGGCCCTAGTGAAGCCTGTAAAGGCTGGGAGAGGAGCTGCCTTTGGAGGTAAGACCTGGGAGAAGGGCCTATGAAGAAGCTGAGGCCCTGAGGGCAACCATAGGAAACTCTCTCAGAGAAGCAACTTGAGGAGCAGGTCCCAGAAATTGCCAGTCCTTGGCACCTGCTGCTTCCCTCATCTGGCATGCAAGGGGAGACTCCAAATGCCTGGGGGCCCATCCAGTCCCTCCCATCTCTAATCCCGCCCACCTTCAGCTCCTCCTGCTATGGCAGTGAGAACCCCTTCATTCTTTTCCTCCTTCCCTCCTCCATGGCCCTGAGGTACAGGCCCTAGCACTACCCCTGCTCAGTACTTTCCTGGCCTGCCCTGGCCGCACGTATGGGACGTGATGGGGAGGATACCTGATGGCAGGAGGCAGGGTGATGGGTTATTGACCCAGGTCTCACCTCTGAGCTAGCTGGCCTCTCCAAGGACTGGGCAGAGTCATGCCAGGCTGTGACTCAGGCTCCTACTCTACCTAGAGCTCTGCCATGCCAAGAACCTGGGCTTGGGCCATCCTGTGTGCATGTGAGGTAGGGTGGGGCAGAGATCTGTCAATTGCAGGCTTCTCTCTGGGGTCACCTTCTCTCACATCCCCAAGGAACCAGGCCAGGACTAGAAGGTTCAGGGTTTCCAGCCATGGCTGCTCCTCCCAGCTCATTACTCCAATAGAGGCTGACTGGCAGGGCACAACAACCATCAGAGTTAGCAAGTGTATGAGCCATCCAACCTGGGCAAGGGTAGGCTCAGCCCACAGGAAGAGCCACACTGGGGGAGTCCTGAGCCCCCATCTGCCAGTTTGACTTGCTCCTTTAGGCCCATATAAAGCTGCCTGAAAGCTCCCCACTTCCAGGAAGGCTTCATCACGCCTCCCTTGTTTGTGATCAGCCTAGAGGAACTGTCAGCTTCCAGTTTTCACTTGTTTCTGTCTCTTGTTCCCTTCCCCAGATCTTCCAGGAGTGAGCCGCAGAACTCTGTTCTTTCCTGCATTTCCTACTGGCCAGCAGAGGGCGCCATCAAAAAACTGACGCCACCAGGGAGGGAACAAGAGAATCCGCTTTTTTGGGTCCGGCCACTGTGCGCGTGGATCGGTGTGTGTGTGTGGGGGGGGGGGGAGAGAAGAAATGAAACTGACGCAGGGTGCCTTCCTTCCTGGTGATCTGCATTTAACCTGTTAGCAGAAGGCTAGAGGTTAGACCACAGGTTAAACCCTTGTGACTGCTGTCTGCTGTAGAGGTGAACGCAGGCTGCTTTGGGCAGGAAGAGATCGAGGGAGTTGCCCCCTTCCAATAGCCCAAATGGAGAAGAGACACTGGAGATCACCAGCTTTCCTCCTTTGACCTAGAAGAAGGGTTGGGAGGGGTTGTACAGAATAGCTGGTGTCCCACCCTGTGGGAGGGACTGCTGTGGACATCTGGACCACATCTGGATTCCTGGCGGGATGGGGAGCTCGTCTGTTTGGGATCTTGCAGGCTTATAGATACACCACCTTGGTGGTCCCTCACCATTACATTCCTGGGAGGCCCTTTACAAACAGGTGTATAGGGCGTAGCCCCATAATTCGAGTGAATTCACAGCAACTCTTCTTGACATTCACTTCTTTGGAGGAATACGAGGTGGGCAGCTGCCTGCTCCTCTGGGCCACTTGACGTTCATTAGCTATGTTAGAGTGCATATTTGAGATGCTGGGCCTTCCCCCGTGAACATGCTGGGAAATATGCCCTGGTGTCCATCCTCCCATGCCTCTTCATCCAGGTAGGGTAAGAGAGAAGAGAAGGGGAGTGAGAGTGCAGAATCTTTTAGGGACCCGACCCCATAGAGTTGGGAAGGCCTTGCTGCTGGGTGATCTCATACCAAAGCTTGGGAATGTGGTTGGGACAAGAATTGGGGAGAGGGGACCCAAAATGGTTCTTTTTGGGGTCGGGGTCACCACGGAAAAAAACCTTCTAGGTTGGTTCAGTTCCAAGACGCCTAAGCAGGGAGATGGCCGTAATGGCCTTGCAGAAAGAAGCGGGGGCGGTAGGGGGGCGAGAGTTGAACAACAAGCCGATCCAGGCTCTCTCCCCCTACCCTCCTTGCTCCGGGGGCCCAGCGCGTCTCCCCCAGCCCTCTCTCACCCAGTACGCAGCGGCCCCTCCCCCAGACCTGGGCACCGCCTCCCACTCCCCTCCTCTTCCCCCTCCCACCCGGCGTTGCAGCTGCTGCCGACGGACCATTCTGCACGTAGCGAATGGAGGAGACGCACAAGGGAGGCCTCAAGTGCGCGCGCGCGGGAGCAGAGCCGCGCGGGCGGGGGAGCGGCTGCATGCGCGCGTGCGCGTGCGCGTGCGGGGACGGTATAGAGGGCGCACACCGAGCTTGGAACGCGCGGCTCTTCCGCACGCAGAGGTTGGCTTACCCCGCTGCCAGCTTTTGCTTCTCTGCTTTCCGTGCGGACTCTGTCTTCCTTCCTTCGAACCCCGCCTTTACCCAGGTTCCTTTTTATGTGAACCTATTAACACAGTCCTTTGCCCGTAGTAGGTACTCTACGGCAGGCTGCTGGAGTGAGTACCTTCCTGATTGCTCTCCTCATTCTCAGGGTTCTTGCCTTACAGTAACACAGATTCTGGGGTGAGGGTTCATAGAGTGCTGAAAACACTGGCCCTTGGGGGACTAGCTTCATGACCATATTCATGCCCATCTAGTTCTGCTTTTGCCTAAGGAGCGGTCAACCTAGAGTCCTTTCAGCCTCCCATCTCCCTGTGCCTGAATCCCAGGCAGTCCTCATAAAGCCTCTTATAAGGGCCTGGCCTGGGAAGGAAAAACAAAGGGTGCTCTGATTGTCACCTCTTCCCTCTGTATGTCCCCTGTATAACTCCTCTCTGGAGTGTCTAGGACCCCTCTTTGCTCTGCCCATACCATTGGCAAAGGTGTGGTATATTGAACACAGAATCTGTATCTTGGGATAACTCAGGAGGCCATGCCAGGCTATGCAGCTAGTGCCCTCATCTTAGAAGTGTCTCCTGAATCCCAGGGGACCTTTTCACTTCCTGAATCCCTGATCTCTGGGGCTGGCAGGTAGACAGCGTTGGGGGCTGTCCCTTCCTTCCCTGGATGGCCCAGGTTTGCACCTTACTCTACCCTCCCTGCTATGCATGTTACTCCTGGGTGGTATGCCAGCTGAGTGGGCTTTGAGCCAGGCAGGTGGCAGGGCCTTGGGAAAGAGTGTCACAATAGGATTGGTTGCCTTTTGAACCTCCTGGTGGTGGTAGTGGGAGAGAGTTGAAAGGGGCTGTTCAGTGGAATGTGGGAGTGAAGGTGTGAAGGCTCTTTGTCACATACTAACTTGAACTCCCCCAAGTCATCTGACCTCTCTGAGCTTCAGTTTTCTGTATAATGGGAGTATAGTATTCACCTAGTGGGGCTGTTGAAAATTACAATATACTCTGCCTGTAACATGCTTCTGTTCAGAGACAGATGCTTGGAATGAGGTAATTTTGTTGTTAAATTTTTGTGTTTGGATTGGCTGAAAGGGTGGAGACATTTCCCTCAGCTCTGTTTCCACTGATAGAGTGAATTCAAATCCCAGGGCTGGCAGCTCCTTGGAATTTGAAAGTGGGTTTGAAAAAACTGTAGAGAAACTATGTAACATATCATATTTATGTCATCATCCAGGAATGAACCATTTCACACTAATTTTCCAGACATTAATATCTGAAACCTTAAAAAGAGGTATTTTGGATAGGAATCACTAGTGGGTATTACACACTTTCCGGCCTTCTTAATCAGAGGTTACAGAACATGTGAGTCTTCATGACTCAGAGTTGTGGTTATAAATGTCCATCACTATCCTAGTTATAATATAGCAAAAATCCAAGGTCTTGTTTGGCCCCATGCTAAAGGCCCATTTCCACGATGGCTGTATTTTCATAGTTCTTATGCCTGTTTTTTATAGTTCTTCATCACTTCATCAACTCCCTCCCTCTCAGCTGTCACTTCTGCTACCATCACTTTGCCTGCCTCAGGCAGACCACCAATCCACCCTATTCTTCTCAACTTGTTTCTGTTTGGCTGTGAGCTGAGAAATCAGAAAATCACATCTGTTAGAAGAGGTGAAAAACAACAAGATCTTTTGAACTTGACAAATTATATTAAAGTTCATCTGGAGAAATAAATTTGCAAAAGGAGCTTGGAAAATTCTGAAAAAGAGATATTACAAGGATTGACTAGTGCTACTAAAATGTTGCATAAAGCACCAGTAATAAAATAGTTGGGTACTGGCAGAAGAACAGACAGACAGATCAAAGGAACAGAGTAGAGTCCAGACACACATCCGTGAACAAATGGAAATTAAATATATGATAAATTGACATTTTAGATCAGAGGAGAAGAGATGAGTTATACAATCAAATTGGGCAACTGGCTACCTGTTTAGAGGGAATAAATTCCAGATGGAGCAAAGATTTAAATGTAAAGAAGAAACCCTAAAATTACTAGAATAAAACACCTAAAAGTCTAACAGCTTATATTCCTGGATTGGGAAAGTATGATGCAAAACCTAAGAGTCACAAAAGGAAATGTTTTAAAAAATTGGCTACCTTATGGGCGGTGCCTGTGGCTCAAGGAGTAGGGCACCCGTCCCATAAGCTGGAGGTGGTGGGTTCAAACCCAGCCCCGGCCAAAAAATAAAAAAAAATTGGCTACCTTAAAATGTAATGCTGGGTGGTATGGTGGCACACACCTGTAGTCTCAGCTACTCAGGAGGCTGAGATGGGAGGATGGGTTGAACCCAGGAGTTCAAGATCCGCCTGGGCAGCAGAATGAGACCCTGTATCTCAAAAAGTTTTTTAAAAAATTAAATGTCCAGGCTCGGTAACAGTGGCTCACTCCTGTAATCCTAGCCCTCTGGGAGGCTGAGATGGGTGTATTACTTGAGGTCAGGAGTTCGAGACCAGACTGAGCAAGAATGAGACCCTGTTGGGGGGAGTTGGTTGTGGGTGCCTGTTGTCCCAGCTACATGGGAGTCTGAGGCAAGAGGATTGCTCAAGCCCAAAAGTTTGAGGTTGCTGTGAGCTGTGATACCTCAACATTCTACAATACAGTGAGAGGCAATAGTGTGAGACTCCATCTAAAAAAAAAAAATAAATAAAAGTAATGTCCTAACGTTAAACTGGAAAAAATACTTTCAACCTAGGTAACAGGTAAGTTCTTACACGTCAATAAAGGAAAAGAAAACCAAATAGAAAAACGGGCAAAGCACATGAACAGAAAAGGGGATATTAATGGCTAATGAACAGATGAAAATGCTCACCATCAGTCAAAATACAAACAAATCAAAATTAAGAAATGAGAAGATTTTCTTTCCACCAATTTAACTGATAACAACTTAACTGGGCAACCCCTCTCTGTGTGGACACAGCCATCCTCAGAATTGGTGGGAAGGCAATTGCACCTGTGAAGGGGACTGGCAATATACGTGAGAATTTATTTATTATTTTTCTAATCATTAGCTTAAGTGTTCCATATCTAGGAATTTATTGGATACACTGTCATAAATGTATATGTATTATACAAATGTTTATGTATGGTGTGTTCATTCTGATTTGTTTTCTTTTTGAGACAGAGCCTCTCTCTGTCACCCTGGCTAGAGTACCAGGGCCTCAGCTGAGCTCACAGCAAAATTCCTGGGCTCAAGCAGAACTTCTGCCTCAGGCTCCTGAGTAGCTGGGACTACAGTTGTGTGCTACCATGTCTGGCTAATTTTTCTATTTTTAGTACAGAAACGGTCTTGCTTTGTTCAGGTTCAATCTGAACTCCTGACACCTCAAATAATCTTCCCTCCTTGGCCCCTCAGAGTGCTAGGATTACAGGCATGAGCCACTGTGCCCAGCCTACAATTAATTAATTAATTAATTCGTTTATTTATTAGGCTGAATTCAGGGAACTTTATTGATGTTACATGACAAGGTGGGGCTCCCTAGGCCCCTCCCATTCTTTAGGGGGTCTGGTGTGGAAACTGTGTCGAGGGAAGATTCTTGGTGAGGTGGGGACTGAGTAGGCAGGGGCACCCCAGCAGCTAAGGGCCTTTTTCTCCCTCTCATGGTCTGGCTGGGGCTGGTGGTCTGGGGGGCTGGTGGTCTTGGAGGCCATGTGGGCCATAAGATCCACCACCCTGTTGCTGTAGCCAAATTCATTATTATACCAGGCAATGAGTTTGACAAAGTTGTCATTGAGGTCACTGCCAGCCCCAGCATCAAAGGTGGAAGAATGGGTGTCACTGTTAAAGTCAGAGGAGACAACCTGGTGCTCTGTGTAACCCAGGATGCCCTTGAGGGGGCCCTCTGATGCCTGCTTCACCACCTTCTTGATATTATGGTATTTGGCAGCCTTCCCCAGACGGCAGATGAGATCCATGACCAATACATTGGCAGTGGGGACATGGAAGGTCATGCCAGTGAGCTTCCCATTCAGCTCAGGCATGACCTTGCTCACAGCTTTGGCTGCACCAGTTGAGGCAGGATGATGTTCTGGAGAGTCTCATAACCATCACACCACAACTTCCCAGAGGGGCCATTCACAGTCTTCTGGGTAGCAGCGATGGCATGGACTGTGGTCATGAGTCCCTCCACAATGCTGAAGTCACGGATGACCTTAGCCAAGGGGTCTAAGCAGTTGGTGGTGCAGGAGTCATTGCTGACAATCTGAGGCTGTTTTCGTACTTCTCGTGGTTCATATCCATCAAAAGCATGGGAGCATCAGCAGAAAGGGCAGAGATGGTGACTCCTTTGGCACCCCCCCTGTAGGTGAGCCCCAGCCGTGGACTCCACAACATACTCAGCGCCTGCCTCACCCCATTTGATTTTGGTGGGATCTCGCTCCTGGCAGATGATTATGGGATTTCCATTGATGACAAGCTTCCTGTTCTCAGCCTTGACTGTGCCATGGAATTTGCCGTGGGTGGAATCATACTGGAACATGTAGACCATGTAGTTGAGGTCAATGAAGGGGTCATTGATGACAACAATATCCACTTTGCCAGAGTTAAAAGCAGCCCTGGTGACCAGGCGCACAATACGACCAAAGCCATTTATTCTGACCTTCATTTTCACCAGGGTGCCTTGGGGATGCAGCTGGTGCTGAACTAGAAGCAGCAGCTGTCTGATGAATGGGAGGACTAGAGAGCCTTTTTTTTTTTGAGACAGAGTCTTACTATGTTGCCCTCAGTAGAGTGCCATGGTGTCACAGCTCACAGGAGTCTCAATTCTTAGGCTTAAGCAATTCTCTTCCCTCAGCCTCCCAAGTAGCTGGGCCTACAGGAAACTGCCACAACGCCCTGCTATTTTTTGGTTGTAGTTGTCATTGTTGTTTGGCAGGCCTGGGCTGGATTCAAACCCGCCAGCTCCTGGGTATGTGGCTGGCGCCCTAGGCACTGAGCTACAGATGCCAAGCCTACAATTTATTTTGAAACCTGGAAGCAAAAACTGGAGGCAACATCAAATCCATCAATAGGACACTGATTAGATATGTTATGTTAGGGAGTGTCCAAACACCAGAGTAGTATGCAGTGGTTTAAAAGAGTGAGATGGGGGCGGTTCCATATGCCGGAGGTGGTGGGTTCAAACCTAGCCCCGGCCAAAAACCACAAAAAAAAAAAAAAAAGAGTGAGATGGAGTTTTGTGTGTTGATATTCACTAAGTGGAAAGGCAAGTAGTGGGGCATGGCTTGTTCACTGCTACTCAACTAAGGGGATGCCCTCTGGTAGCATCAGCACTCTATAGAGTTTGTTAGAAATTGAGAGTCTTGGGCGGCGCCTGTGGCTCAGTTGGTCAGGCGCCGGCCCCATATACCAAGGGTGTCGGGTTCAAACCCGGCCCCGGCTGAACTGCAACCAAAAAAAAAAAAAAAGAAATTGAGAGTCTTGGCCACTTTAGAACTACTGCATCAGGAACCTTGGGGCTGGAGCCCAGCATTCTGTGCTTTAACAGGCTCTCTACGTGATTCTGGTGCCCATTCACATTTGAGAGGTATTGGCGAGGAGTATGTCACTATGTGTGTAAAGCTGTGTATGCACAAAAAGTGGATATAAACCTATTGGCCCTTCTGCCTCAAAAATTTCAGGGATTCACTAGAAATGGCTTTCCGTGGGAAGAGTGAAGAGGGTGGAAAAGCCTACTTTTTATTTTATATGTTTTTGAACTGTTTAGACTCTCTTTCGTGAGATTATATTACTTTGATTTCTAAAAACGTAAATAAAAAACTTACACAAATGGAGCGACAAAATGTGGTACATACATATAAGGAAATATTATTTAGGCTTAAAAAGGAAGAAAATTTTAACATATGCTACAATGTGAATGAACCTTAAGGCATTGTGCTAAGTGAAATCATCAAGTCACAAAAGGATAAATATTGTAAGATTCTACTTTAATAAGGTTCCTAGTACCTGATTGCAGCATCTTGGGATCTCATAGTCAAGTTCTTGGAGACAGAAAGTAGAATGGTTGCCAGGGGCTGGCAAGATGGAGAGTTAGTGTTGCAGGGGTGTTCAACCTGAGGCCTATAGGCCACTTATAGATTATTTAAGAACTGTTTTGCTTATCTATGGTGTTGGATATTGCAAAAATTATGCACTAATCTTTTTTTTTCTCATCGGTTTTTGTTAGTGTTTGTTTACTTAATATATGGCCCAAGACAATTGTTATTCTTCCAATGTGCAGGAAAGAAGAAAAAAGGTTGGATGGATAGGATTTTAGTTTTGCATATTGAATGGATAGGATTTTAGTTTTGCACATTGAAAAGAGTTCTGGAGATGGTTGGGGATGATGGTTGCACAACAATGTGAATATACTTAATGCCACTGAAATGTACACTTAAAAAGGGTTAAGATGGTAATTTTTTTTTTTTTTTTTTTGCGGTTTTTGGCCGGGGCTGGGTTTGAACCCACCACCTCTGGCATATGGGGCCGGTGCCCTACTCCTTGAGCCACAGGCACCATCCAAGATGGTAAATTTTATGTTCTGTATATTTTACAATTTAAAAAAGAGTTTTTTAAAAAAGCTACCTGACTGAAAATGTATGTAAAGTAGGGTTAGTGACTGAAGCCAGCAGATTCTGTGGAGAGCCTCCAGGTAGATTGCAGACAATGAATTAATTTGAGGGTTGAGCTTGATGACAGCCCTTCCTGTTGCAGTGCCTGATTGCAGCATCTTGGCATCTGATAAGAGAGAGGCCGCTTCATCACCCACACGATGGGAAGCAGACCTGAGAACTTGCTGCCTTGAGGGATAGCATAGGATGACAAAAAGGACAGATAGAAGGTGGTTAAAGAGTGGTCTTGGTGACTTCCTGGAGGACAGAGGCATGCTGGGTTATGGGGAAGCTAGATCCTTGCTCCTTCTCTGTTGCCTCTGCTGAGAACCTTTTTTGGAAGGGGAGGGACTAGCTTTCCTAGAGAGCAAGACCTCTGAAGGGAGTGTGGTGAACCCAGAGGCTCTGGGGGAAGTGACTCCTGTGGGGAGAGGAGGGAGGGAGGGTGGGATGAGCAGAGATTTGTGAGGTAGGGCATGGGTTTCTTGGGGACAAATCTGTGCTCAGATATATGGCTGGAGCAAGGACTATACTTGAAAAAGGGATTGATCCAGCAGGGATTTGTCACTGGATGTGAGAGAACCTGGCCAAGCTGGGCCTAGCACAGCCAACTGGCTGGGGACCAGAGGCAGGGGAGAGCATGTGGGCTTCTGCCAGCTGAGGGAGAGGGTTTCTGCACCAGGCTTTGAGGATTTCTCCAGGTGGCCCATTTTGGCATGGGAGCATAGCCGCCTGTGCCACCCTAGACACTCCCTCCCAGGGTGCCGGGAGTCGGGCTACCAGGAACCAAGCAGGGGGCTTGTGGACAATAAGGGGCCTAGAGGTGAGGAGGCCCTGAAGCCAACCCAGTCAGGCTAAGGGGATTGCAGAATCCCACCTACCCTGGGGCCGGCCCAGGTCTGTACCTAACCTGTCCCCATTCAATCCCAGCAAACTCCTTTAAGGAAGGTGGAGACTAGTCCCTGACCTCAGAGAGCTCATAGTCAGGCTGGGAGACGAGCACCCTGACTCAGGCAGAGTGAGTGTTGACAACAAGCCTGGCAGGATCACCCCAAGGCAGGACCTGTCCTGACTCTGCAACAGTCATGGCCTCAGTCTCCTCATATGTATAGTGGGGTTGATATCTTAGAGTTACCTCAGCCATTGCAACACCCAATTCTCAGTGCTAGGTAGGAGGTGCTAACTCTGACCCTGCCAGCCTGGGGATAGGGTTGTCAGTGGAACAAGGAGGGCCCACAAGTCTTTGCTTCCACAGCATCCCCTCCAGCCTAGCCTCTGTCTGGCTGAAAAAAGTGCAGGTGCTGAAGTGGAAGCAAGGAGGAGTGGGGTTAGAGGGCTGGGGAGTCTGGCTTCTGGTTTTGAGAGGTGGTTAAAGGGGTGAGGAGGGGATCCTAGGTCTGTCCTGCTGCTTCCAGCTTCCTTCACTCCCAAGCACATTCACTCTAAGGTGGGGCCTCCCCCTCCCAGTGATCCACTGGGGTAGGAGGCCTTTGCCTCCTCTAATCCAGGGGGCTGGACAAAGGGTAAGGGAGAGCTGATGGGGGATGGGACCCACTTCCTGTCCTGGTTTGGACTCACAGAAGTAGGAATCTGCCAAGCCTGGCTTATTCAGGCCTCAGGTATAGATGCCCAGGCTTGTCTGCCCCCTTCCCATGCTCAAAAGGCCCTGCAGGCTCCCTCGGCTGAACGCAGCTGGGCATGAGATAATGCTACAAAAAGCCTGTTCTCAGCTGGACCCTCACTCACCAGGCCCAGGCAGGCCCTGCACACACAAGGTATGGGTCCTCCCTGCCCAGCTACCTATGGTGATTTAACTGGAGAGATTGGGGCCAGACTGCGGGACGGACCACCCAGAGGGGTGAGTGGGTGAACCGGGAGCAGGCAGCTCATTCAGGAAGCCTCTGTCAGTGAGTGTGATTGTCCTTCCTCAGGAGGGTAGTTTGACGGGCAGTAGAGCTCCCACCCTACCTGGTCTGAAAACCCCCAAATGATGCTGTATATGGTGGATGAGTCACTTACTTTAGCTGCTAAAGCAGATCCAGTTCAGACCCTATTTGATGGGATTGACACAGCCCCTGACTTCACGGACTTTAGCCTGAGGGAGACATGGCCCTGTCCCTGAGGAGCTTCAGTCTGAGGAGGGACACAGCTTTGTCCTCATGGAACTCCAGTCTGAGGGGAGACACAGCATTGTCTTCAGGGTTCCCCATTCTGAGGAGGGACATGGCTCTGTCCTCAGGGTTCCCCCTTCTGAGGAGGGACATGGCTCTATCCTGAAGGTTCCCCATTCTGAGGAAGGACACTGCTCTGTCTTCAGGGATCCCCATTCTGAGGAGGGACATGGCTCTGTCCTGAGGGTTCCCCAGTCTGAGGAGGGACATGGCTCTGTCCTCAGGGTTCCCCATTCTGAGGTGGGACATGGCTCTGTCCTGAGGGTTCCCCAGTCTGAGGAGGGACATGGCTCTGTCCTCAGGGTTCCCTATTCTGAGGAGGGACATGGCTCTGTCCTCAGGGTTCCCCATTCTGAGGTGGGACACTGCTCTGTCCTCAGGGTTCCCCATTCTGAGGAGGGACACTGCTTTGTCCTCAGGGTTCCCCATTCTGAGGGGGGACACTGCTTTGTCCTCAGGGTTCCCCATTCTGAGGAGGGACACTGCTTTGTCCTCAGGGTTCCTCATTCTGAGGGGGGACACTGCTCTGTCCTCAGGGTTCCCCATTCTGAGGAGGGACACTGCTCTGTCCTCAGGGTTCCCCATTCTGAGGAGGGACACTGCTCTGTCCTCAGGGTTCCTCATTCTGAGGGGGGACACTGCTTTGTCCTCAGGGTTCCCCATTCTGAGGAGGGACACTGCTCTGTCCTCAGGGTTCCCCATTCTGAGGAGGGACACTGCTCTGTCCTCAGGGTTCCTCATTCTGAGGTGGGACACTGCTCTGTCTTCAGGGTTCCCCATTCTGAGGAGGGACATAGCTGTGTCCTGAGGGTTCCCCATTCTGAGGAGGGATATGGCTCTGTCCTCAGGGATCTCCAGTCTGAGGAGGGACACTGCTCTGTCCTGAGGGTTCCCCATTCTGAGGAGGGACATGGCTCTGTCTTCAGGGAGCTCATTCTGAGGAGAGAGAAGGCTCTTTCCTCAGGGAGCCATAGTCTGAGGGAAGACACAGCTCTGTCTTCAGGGTCCTCATTATGAGGGGAGATATGGCCCTTTCCTCAAGGAGCCTAATCTCAGGGAGACAAGACCCTGTCCTAGGGAAATCCCAGTCTGAGTGGAGACATCGCCCTTTCTTTGAGGAGCCCCAGTGTGAGGGCTGTTTCCTTGAGGACCCTCGGTCTGAGTGGAGACATGGCCTGTCCTCAGGGAGCCCCAGCCCCAGTCCCTGAAGGAGAAATGGCTGTTTCTTCTGGAAGCCCCAGTCACAGGGGACACATGGCCCTGTCCTCGGGGAGCCCCATTCTGGGGAGACACAGCTCTGTCCTTAGGGATCCCAGTCTGATGGTAGACAGAGGCCTGTCCCCTGAGTCCCCCAGCCTGAAAGGAGACACAGTCTGTCCTCATGGAGCCTGGCATGAGGGAGACATGGCTCTGTCCCTGTGCTCTCTGCTTCCTCTTTTTCTGGCATGTTATTCCCCCCGCCCCATCCTCTGCTCCCCTGGAGGTTTCCTTCCCTGGGATAGAATTGGGTGGGGGACTTGGAGAGCTCCTGGCTTGCTCTGTGATCTCCCCCCTGCTGACTCCCATTGTGCTCACCGCTGCTGCACGAAGCTTTCACAGCCTGAATGTGAGGGTTCTTGGCTGGGAGACTGAGTCGTAGTGACTCAGAGGGGAATTGGTTGTCCCACTTTCCCCACTAGAGTGGAGTGTGAGAGGCAACATGAGGGCCAGAGGGTAGATAAAAGGGGTTTCTGCTAACTCTGAGCCCTCACCGACCTCTCCCACGTGTGTTGGATTGCGCATGCGTGTGGGAGAACACGTGCAGCCTCATCGGGTTCCCAGGCCTCACAGCACGGCAGACATGTGAGACTGGGGTGAATCACAGACGAGGAGGCAGACGTCTGGAAGCCAGATGCGGCCCAGCTGTTCAGGGCAGCGAGCTCAGCCACCCCCAGCCCAGATGTAGAGGCACTTATGTCTCCTCTACATGCTGTCTCCCAGGCTTCCAGAAACACTTGTGGGGAAGTCCCCCTGCCTGGGGCCCAACGAAGGTTTTTCTCACCTTCCTGGGAGGAGTTCTTTCCCTTCATCAGACAGGGAGGTGGGGGAAGCAGGAGGGGTCCCTGACAGGGTGTGCACAGATGCCCCTCAGACAGAGGGCTCCCAGAGGACAGAGGGCAGGAGCTAGATCTCACCCCTTGTTTCAGTGGCTGCCAGCTGCAGGGACTGTCTTCCCCTCTCTGATGGGAGCTCCAGAGCTGAGACTCCACTATTGCAGTGTAATTCTGCTTTAGGCAAAAGTTGAAAAACTTGCTGTCAGACTGGGAGTTGTGGAAGGCAGACCTCCTTTCTCTCCCTTGAGAGAAAAGAACATTTCCTCCATCAGACTGAGAGCTCATGAGGGCAGAAGCTGTGTCTGCCAATCAGCTTGGGGTCCTCCTGTCAGGCTGCTTCCTCTACAGTCCCCCAAGATAGGATCTGCCACAGTTCCCTTCCTTGTCCTGTTCTGCCAGCTCCCTCCTTGAGGTGTAGCTGTATCTGCTATGACCCATCCTGTGGTCATCTCACTCTTAGTGGCTAGGAAGGCAGCAGATTCCCAGAAGATTTGACATGGCCAGTGACTCAGCCCCATCAGTCTTTCTTTCCCTGCCCTGGCAGCCTTGCCATGGTGGGGAAACCCTGACGTCTGTGTCCATATCTCCTGTCCTCCAACTCAAGCCTCCTCCCTGCCCACCCACAGTCATATACACACTCTAGTCCTAATCTGTTCACAAAGATCATGAGGAAGTGTCATGGGAAGGGGTGTGTCACAGATGAGGCTTCACTGCATCTTTACAAGTCTGGGATGTAGGCAAGGAATGTGCTCTCCATTTGACAAGCGAACTGGTCCAGCAGAGCCGTGGGACCTGTGCAAGGCCTGTCTGTGCCCATGTACAGAGGAGGCAGGGGCTTACCAGCCTCATCCTCCCCTGGCTCCACTGCAGTGGTGATGGTCTTCTTGGAGAAAAGACAGGAAAAACCCAATGTCCATGTAAGGATAAAGGGCAGTATGTGGGTTTGGCAAGCATGCTGAGGGCTACCTGGCTGGGCATGCCAGGGGCTTGCAGGAGAGCCCCAGGGCAGGGGGATGGAGCAGCTCTGTGTTTTTGGACTGAGAGAGCGGAGGCTGGGATGATGGCTTCAACTGGCCAAGCAGAGGATATTCTAATCATTCCATCAGAGGGCACTTTGAACTCAGTCCTGTGAGGGGGAGTATTTGTGGATCACCTTCCATGTGTAAGCTACTGCTCCACCTTCACTACATCACTGCACCCATTTGACAGGTGAGGAAACACTGGCCCAGAGAGGGACTTCGCTGCCCCCAGAGCACACCATTCCAGGCCTGAGTCCATGTCAGTCAGACTCTAAAACCATCAATTCTGTGGGGTGAGAAGCTGAACTCTGGCCAGTCCCGGCCTGCTCTTACTGTGTTGGGGAGTCAGCTTGCCTGAGTTTGGATCCTGACCCTGGGCTGCAGGTCAGTTACTCAATCTCTCTGTGCCTCTCTTTTCTCAAGTCTGATACAATTAGAAGGTTGGGTTTGGTTTTTTTGGTTTGTTTATTTTTTAAGACAGTGTCTCACTCTGCTGCTCAGGCTAGAGTGCCATGGTGTCATTGTAGCTTACAGCAACCTCAACCCCTGGGGCTCAAGTGATCCTCCTGCCTTGGCCTCCTGAGTAGCTAGGACTACAGGTGCCTGCCAATGCCCAGCTAGTTTTTTTTTTTTTTCTTGAGACAGAGCCTCAAGCTGTCGCCCTGGGTAGAGTGCTGTGGCATCACAGCTCACAGCAACCTCCAACTCCTGGGCTTAAGCAATTCTCTTGCCTCCACCTCCCAAGTGGCTGGGACTAGAGGCACCCACCACAACGCCCGGCTATTTTTTTTTGGTTGCAGCCATCATTGTTGTTTGGTAGGCCCAGGCTGCATTCGAACTCGCCAGCTCAGGAGTATGTGGCTAGCACTTTAGTTGCTTGAGCCACAGGCGCCGAGCCTAGTTTTTGTATTTTTAATAGAGACAGGGCCTCACTCTTGCTTAGTCTGGTCTTGAACTCCTAAGGTCAAGTGATCCATCTGCCTTAGCCTCACAGAGTGCTAGGATTATAGACATGAGCCAATAATGGAAGTTCGTTAAGAGGAATAATCAATATTCATTTACTGGTGACCCCCAGTATTCATATGAAGACATTGGCCCCTTCCTTTCTTCTCTGCTCAACCCATCCCCACCCCACTGCCTCGGTCCAAGGAGAGAAGAGTGGTTGAAAGTTGGGACTTGGCAAGATTGGGCTAAGGTCTCTCTAGGAATGGGAGACTGTCAAGGGGGACTCAGGGTCCTCAGGAGTTGAGGGGACCAGGAAGGCTTCCTTCCAACTGATCCCAGCCCTCCCGAACTCCCAGTCCCCTCCAGACTCTGGAGTGTGGGCATGTGGACTTCTGACACGTACCCAGTGATAAGGGCCACCCAGCAGGCAGGACGTGGGCTACGTGAGGGACCAATGGAGGCGGCTGCCTTGGCTGGCAGCTGCCTGCCCAGCTCAAGGGGCCAAGGCCAGGAGGCTGGGCTGTGGGGTCCATTGTCTACCCTGCCATCCCTCCTCTGGCAAGCACAGGCTCAGCAGCAGTCAGCAGCAGGCCCTTGGCAGAAGCTTGGTCCTGTTCCCCCCACGCAGGCATGCCCTAGCCCGCACGTCCTCTCCTGGGCCTCCAGCCATGATGGTGCCGCCCACTGTGCTGGCCACTGCTGTCACTGGCCTCCAGGGGGCACTGATTTGGCACCTGGGAAGTCCATACAGAGTGAGGGAGAGCCTGGGGGCCTCATCTTAGGGAATTATTAAAATGTCCATGTCAGACTCCAGGTCTACAGGTAGACAAGGAGACAAGAAACCAGGACTGACCACCTGTGTGACCTTGGGCCTCCTCTCTCAGGTCTCAGTTCCATTAGTTGTACAATGCAAAGACTGGCAAGGATCTCTAGGTTTAATGTTCTGTGATTTGTGGTACCCTTGCTCTTCCTGGCAGGGCTCAGTCCCAGTTGAAATTAGTGGGCAAGATGGGGCATGTTCAGATCTGTGTCTCTCTCTCCTTCTCCATCGAAGTGGTGTAAGGGCTAGAGTCCCTGCAGCCTAATGCCCTTGGAAGTCATTGAGGTAAAGCCTGACAGCTCACATCCCCTTAGTGCCCCCAGCCCCAGGCCTCTCAGGGCCAGAGCTGTGGCCTCTAATCAACAGGTTAAAAATAACCCCCATGGGCTCTTCGCCCTCCATAAGAATGGTGTTTGTGTTGGCATCTGTGGCCCCTCTGACTCTGCCAAATTCCACAGCATGTGACATTGTCAGGGGACTATAGGTGTGAGGAAGGAGTCAGTCTATGAAGAGGTCATAGACAGCTGGCAGGGCCCCCTGTGGCCACAAAGCTGCCCACAGTATTGGGGGTCCATGATGGGCAAGGTGATGCCCACTTGTAGAAATAAAATGATGCAAGCTACAGGCTGGGCTGGGTCCAGGTGCTAGGCCAGGGCCCTGTGCAGCTGGGTCATCCCCAGGCTTCAGATCCCAGAATCAGAATCAGTGAGTCACAGGATTGTGGAATCAAAAATTCTAGACTTGAAAAGAGCTTGAGAGATACTTTTAGTTCAATCCTTGCCCAGACAGGAAAAAAATAGCAGCCCCACTAGAGAATATTTATGGAGCTTGTCTTGGGTGCCAGGCTCTAAGCTGGCATCTACTGAATTAATCTTCCCAGCAGCCCTCTGAGCCCAGTTCTGTTTTTTTTTTTGAAACAGAAGAAGAAAGAAAGGCACAGGAAAGTTAGGTTACTGTCCAAAGTGGCATCAGACTTACTTCTGTATGATTTCAAAATCCACATCTATAATCATTATCTTGTCTGATTTAATAGAGGTAGGAGCAGAAGCCCAGAGGTTGGAGTGTGTGCCACAGTTTTAGGACCAGACCATCGAGGCTGTGTCCCTTTTTCCCCCACAACTTTCTCCACACCATGAGCTCTTCTCATAGGCTCTTCTCTTCTCTTCTCACAGTCAAAATTCTCCCTTAGGTCACCAGGAATCATATTGAATTTAATGCAAAGCCATTTCTTCTCGTTTGGTTCTCCAGAGAGACATGACAGTTCCTCAGCTCCCCTCTTAAAGTCCCTGCTTATTGTTAAGAGGCTCACACATTTAGCTCAGTGCCTGTGGCTCAAGCGGCTAGGGCGCCAGCCACATACACCTGAGCTGTTGGGTTCGAATCAAGCCTGGGCCCACCAAACAACAATGACAGCTGCAACCAAAAAATAGCTGGGTGTTGTGGTGGGCACCTGTAGTCCCGGCTACTTGGGAGGTGGGGACAGGAGAATCGCTTGAGCCCAGGAGTTGGAGGTTGCTGTGAGCCATGGCACTCTACCCAGGGGGACAGCTTGAGGTCTGTCTCAAAAGAAAAAAAAAGCAGTTGCCCTCAACAATTTAACACCTGGCTGTCTCTGGGGAGTCTTAGGAAGAGCATCCCATGTATTATGTCATCTAACTCCTGAAGATGGCACTGATGCCACTCCCGAGCCTTGTCTTCCCGAGGCAGAACAAGCCCAATTCCTTTCTCTTTCCGCTAGGCCTGTGTATGCCCTCCACACAGTCTCTGTGGCCCTGCCTGGCCTCTTGCCAGCATCATGTGACCAAGTATAGAACTGGCTTGGCCAAGGAGAGCTTGAGGGTCAGGGACTGACTTCACAGCTATCCTTCCAAGGGAATCCTCAGGCACTGGGCCACAGGCTAAACCTGTCAGGTCCCCCACCCTGTCAGGTCCCCCTAACTACCACCCCATACTATGCCCTCAGGATACTGATGTGGGTTTAAGGTATGATGTTCCCAGGGCATTGATTGGTCTTTTGGGTTCCTAGGCTCTAGGGATATTGCTCTGGGGTGACGAGTCCAGAGTTCTTTCCCTAAACTTATCCACGTGCCACAGGCCAGTCAGGTGGCAGCTCTTTGTTTTTCACACCCCAGGGCAGGATTTCAATAGCAGTAATGAGCATTGACTGCCTGCTTACTGAGCACTTGTCCTGTGCCAGTCACTCTGATGAGCTTGTTAGAGGAGTATGACAACTGTGTGAGATGGGTCCTATTGCTGTCCCTAATTATAGGTGAGGAATCGTAGGCACAGAAAGGGGCTTTGGCTGGAGGTAGTATTGGAGTTAATGCTATATTGATTCTATTTTTTTTTTTTTTTTTACAGTTTTTGGCCGGGGCCGGGTTTGAACCCACCACCTCCAGTATATGGGGCCAGGCTCTACTCCTTTTAGCCACAGGCGCTGCCCTGATTCTATTTTTTTGTGTGTGTGTGGAGACAGAGTCTCACTTTATGGCCCTCAGTAGAGTGCCGTGGCCTCACACAGCTCACAGCAACCTCCAACTCCTGGGCTTAAGCGATTCTCTTGCCTCAGCCTCCCGAGTAGCTGGGACTACAGGCACCCGCCACAACGCCCGGCTATTTTTTGGTTGCAGTTCAGCCGGGGCCGAGTTTGAACCCGCCACCCTCGGTATATGGGGCCGGCGCCTTACCGACTGAGCCACAGGCGCCGCCCTGATTCTGTTTTTTTTTAAAACAATTCACATTTGCCCTGAAAGAAGGCCCATTCCCAGGGCACATCCAGGAAAATGAGAGTCAGACTTGGCAATGAGTTATGGGGGCTGTTCTGCCCTGCTTTCCCCACCCCCAGCCTGGTTCTCTGTCACCTGAAGGGACCTAGGGTATTTCCTCCCTCCTGGTTATCTCTCCTCATCTCACCTACTTACCTGGCTCTTCCCTTCTTTCCTTCCTTTTAAGAAATCCATCTGGCTTGGAGGCTGTAGCACAGTGCTCATGGTGCCAGCTACATGCATCTAGGCTGTTCGAACCCGGTTTGGGCTAGCTAAACAGCAATGACAACTGCAACAAAAAAATAGCCAGGCATTGTGGCCGGTGCATGTAGTCTCAGCTACTTGGGAGGCTGAGGCAAGAGAATTGCTTAAGCCCAAGAGTTTGAGGTTGCTGTGAGCTGTGATGCCATGGCACTATACCAAGGGTGACATAGTGAGACTGAGTTTCAAAAAATAAATAAAATAAAATAAAATAATCCATCCATCTATCCATCTATCTATCCATCCATTCATCCACCCCCAGCTCTTCCTGGAACTAAGTCCTCCCAACAGGGCTCATCTTGGTCTCACAGGGCATGTAGAAGGAAGTGCTACTGGTGGGAATGTCATGTTCCTGGCAACTCTTCTCTTCCAGGCACCTCATCCATCCCACCCCACCTAGCCACAGATGAGTCTTGAGGTGATTCCACCAGAAAAGCAGCTTATATTATTTAAAGTTTGGTTTATACAAGATAGGTGTGCATTTTTTGCTGATGTACTTGAACTCCGGAAGTAAACATTCCCAGAATGGTTTGATGGCTACATGTGGTCAGGGACCAGAGCTCCTTCTATCTTATTGTTCTGCTGGGTGTGGTTTCCATTTCCAAGGTCACCTCATTACTCAAAATGCCAGAAGAACTCTAGAACTCTAGCCAGAAGAAAGAAGGAAGAAAGCCTGAAGAAGGGCAAGGAAACCACTTGGAGTTACTCATTGGCCAGAACTCAGTCACCTAGTCACATATAGCTGCAAGGGAAGCTAGGTAATATAGTCTTTATTCCAAGGTGGTCTCACTAAAAACTTGGGAATAAGGGAAGAATGGAGGTTGGGAAATAGTATCTTCCACAAAGCCCTTTTATTCTCTTTAATTCGCAATTGGCAGAAGGTAGGTGGGGTCTTCCCAACTCATTGTGTCCAGCAACCCTGGTTCTCTCCCTTTTCTGATGCCTCAGTTCTCTGATATTTAGCATTTACTGCTTACAGCTGCTAATGACAGCAGTGCAAAGCTACATCTGGCTGCCATGGGCTGTTATCCACCTCTGCAGATCCAATCCAGTGTACTCATTTATTCTCATGACATACCAATAAGTGGCTAGTCTTAGTCCCATTTTACAGTCAAGGAAGTTGAGGCCCAAAAAAGGTAGCTTCCCTAAGAGCAGGCAGCTGGACTCTGAGCCCAGTTACTGTATGTTTCTTTCTTTCCCTTTGAGTGTTTCCAATAGGGGTGGGTGCCCTGGTCCCTCTCAGGATCTGACAAGAGGAATTGGAATGGTCTAAACCCTAGGAGGGGCCTGTCTGGGAGAAGAGGGCGGGCAAGGGTGTGACCTCAGTTCGCAGGTATCTCCTCAGCACTTACTCAGTGCCATGGTCAGCAAACGCGTCTGAACAGGGTCTACTGACGGGCTTGGGGATTTCTGCTGGCGCCAGGAACTGGCCACTGCAGCCACATCCTCAGACACCACTCTCCCCAGAATGAGCATCCTAGACCGAGTGGTGAGGAAGGGCAGGGATGGGATAGCTTTCCTCACTTCCCCTTTCTCCCTCCAGCCTACCCTGGTGGGGGAGGAGAACTGTTTCCTCTGCCTTCACCTGGGGAAGGAGGCCACAGGGGACTGAGCCAGCTGGGCTGCTTGAAGGGCAGCAGAGAAAGTATGTAACCACGATAAGTGGAGGGGCCAGATGCTGGGCTTCTCCTCCAGGCAGGACTGTCCTTGGTTGCTGCTGACCCCTGACTGTGAGGTCATTGTTCTTGTCCCTGGGGATGAGGGGAGGTTCTCTTAGCGTAAGCACCGGTCACGGCTTCGACTTGCGACTTGTGGTTAGCAATGTTGCTGTAATATCTGCTCCCTGATCTCTAGCCAAGAGGAACTTCTCAGGGGTCATGAGTCACAGCTGACAGTCAACAGTGGGGCAGCCATGCGTAGCTTGAATGGGGGAGTGCTAGGGATGGCCCTGAGACCCAGACATAACCTCTGCTCTCAGAAGTTCCCGCCAGAAACAGATGATGAGTAGGAAGAACAGTTACGAGACCTTTCCCTCCTCCACCAGGAAGTCTTCCTTGATTAACTGTGTGGGATTGCTCTGGGATTGACCTTGAGTTCCTAGCTCTGGTAGGATGAGCTCCTTTTTACTTTACCAGTCCTGCTAGGTTTAAGCCCTGAGCACTATAGATTCTGTGCTATGGACAAAGGTGTAGACAGGAATGTAGTGTTTTCATTCAAGGCATTCATTTATTCAACAAATGTGCCAGGTGCTTAGGATACACTGGTGAACTCATGGACTCAGTCCTGCTCTTGTAAAGTCTGGGGAAAAAGACTTAAAGCAAATAGTCACATAAATAAAAGAGAATTACAAACTATAATATGTGCTGGGAAGGAAAATTACCCCAGGCTATGAGAGAATATCCCAGGGATTTAGTTTAGATGGGGGTGTGGTCTGACATTTAAGCTGAGCTGTTGCTCTCCTCTCACAGAGACCCAGCTTAGCTGGGGTTATGCACACATGTTGACATGTCCGGGAAAAGATGATGTTTAAATGGCAGTTTGTTATAACATCTTCTTGGTCTGTCCTGATGCTCGTGAATTGGAAGTTCCCTTCACTCCTGGACTGTATCTCATGTTTACATGGCCAAAGTGCTGACACCAGGCCTCTGGTTCAGGTGATGCCTGGCAAGTATGAGTTCTTTGCATGCCATTAGGAACTGTCTATCCACCACCAAATTAGCTGCTCTAGGAGTGTCGGGGTGGGGGCTCGGGGCTCGGGAGATGAGAAGGACAGTGATTGGAGCCTAGAAGGACTGGGATTAGGAGAGTGTTCATCCTGCTTGGGAACTATGAGGAGACTGGGAGGTTGGTGTTCTGGAGCACAGGAGCCATGCCTCTGCCCCTAGATTGGCAGGTCCCAGATGCAAAAAGTGCTTTTCCATTCAGACTGGGAGATCCCTCTACCCTATGGGACCTGGCTTCCGGGGATTGGGACACCATTTGGGCTTGGGGTGGACAACGAGAGTCAATGGTGAGTCTTCTCGCTTACCCTCAGCAACCTCATGGGCCTCTGGGGAGAGGTCTATGGACTGGCCTAGAGCCGAGGAATTCCTCCCTCCCCTTCTTCCCAAACATCTCCAGGCAGCAGGGGCCAGAGCCTTAGAGCTTCAGATCACCTGAATATGATTAGTGAGAGGCCTCTCCCTCTGGGATCAGAGCCCCTGGCTCTGGACTGAGATCACTAGTTCAGTAGCCTAGCTTGGAATTCTTCTCCTTCCTCAGTGCCCTTCTCCTCTTCCCTCTTCTCGGTCCAGCTCTGGCTGGACCTAGGTAAAGCAGGCCTGGGGTGGGAAGGGGGGTCAGGCTGGTTTCCTCAGGCTGTGCCGCTCCTGGTGGGCACTGATTTCTCTGGCAGCCCCTCCCCCGCCACCGGCAAAGGTTCTGCAGGGAGACGGCTCGCCGACACGGTGGCACGCTGCCCACCAATGGGGGCCGTGCCAAGCGTGATGTGATGTGTGCCGATCCCTCTCCACTCCTCACTGAGCGTCTGCTGCCCCTGCAGCACAGGGTGGCTCTCCAGTCATGCCCAGGGGTGTTTGGGGGAGTTGTCTGAGAGGACAGAGGGTCCACGTTATGCTGTAGGCAGTGGGCTAGCCTGAAAGAACCTCTCCTGAGCCTCATAGCTGGTCTTCCACTCCCGGTTGATGAGGCCACAGGCACTGTGCAGAATATCAGTCTTGCCTGCATTTCTCTCATGTCCCCCTAGTGGGCAGAGGAGGGGGGTCCTATTGACCTCTGCTCTCCTCACTCCCCCCATGCCACTCCCACCCCAAAACATGTTGGAGACATTTTCTTGCCCTCCTTTGCCCCACCCTGCCTGTTGGAAACCAGGTTCCTGGAGAGAATGAGGGATCCCGGGGATGGTGGGGCGCAGAAGCAGTGCGCATCCACCTCCTCAGGGATGGGCAGTGGGACTGGGCTCCATCTTCTTTCTCCTTCTCAGGGGGTTGAGTTCTCTGTGACAGGGGCTGTGCTAGGTTGAAGGAAGCCCAAATCCAGGGGCAGCTATTTTATTTAGATGTAGACTCTTTGATCCCATTCACAGAGGCTCTGATTCTCTAGGTTTGGGGAGGATCTCAGGACTCTGCATTAAAAACAAAAAAAAATTCCCCTTGGCTGGCACCGTAGCTCACGCCTGTAGTCCTCGCACTCAGAGAGGCTGAAGGAAGGTGGATTGCCTGAGCTCAGGAGATTGAGACCAGCTTGAACAAGAGCGAGACCCTGTCTCCAAAAATAACCAGACGTGGCAGGTTCCTGTAGTCCCTGCTACTCAGGAGGCTGAGGCAAGAGGATCACTTGAGCCCAAGAGTTTGAGGTTGCTGTGAGCTAGGATGCCATGGCACTCTACCCAGGGCATGGAGTGAGACTCTGTCTCAAATAAACGAACAAATAAATAAATAAATAAAATTTAAAAAATCCCCTAAGTGTTTGTGACAATAATGACATTTTGTGACTTTACTATTGAGGAAAAAGCACAGACTCTGAAGGTAAGAATTCTTTTTTTGTTGTTGTTGTTGAGATAGTGTCTCACTCTGTCACCCTCAGTGGAGTTCAGTGGTGTCATAGCTCATGGCAACCTCAAACTCTTGTGATTCTCTTGCCTCAGCCTTCCAAGTAGCTGGGACTACAGGCACCTGCCACAACATCTGGCTATTTTTAGAGATGAAGTCTCACTTTGGCTCAGGCTGGTCTTGAACCTGTGAACTTAGGCAGTCCACCCACCTCAGCCTCCCAGAGTGCTGGGATTACAGACCTGAGACATCAAGCCTGGCTAGGTAAGAATTCTTGAGTTCCAACTCTAGCTTCTCTGCTTGCTTTCTAGCTGTCTTTGGCCACTTATCTTGAGGCCTCAGCTTTCTCATCTCTGTAATGGGACAGTAATACCCACTTTGAAGACTAAATGGGGTAAGCGCAGATAAAGCACCAGGCCTGGTACACAGCAGGTGCCCAGCAATTCACTTTATGGGCAGATTTGGAGCCCCCGTTCTTCCCATCACTAGAGATCCTGGTGGAGTGAGGGAGATGATTTAGACATTGGGAATGATTATTGTGCAAAGAGAAGCCCCCCAAAAGCTACTGTTACTGCTGACAGGGAGTGGGGAGAATCTTCCCTCAGTTCACCAACACAGGGACTTTAAAATAATAACCTAGGGCAGCACCCATAGCTCAGTGGATAGGGCGCTGGCCACATACACTGAGGCTGGTGGGTTCGAACCCGGCCCGGGCCAGCTAAAACAACAATGACAACTGTAACAACAACAAAAAATAGCCGGGTGTTGTGGCGAGCATCTATAGTCCCAGCTACTTGGGAGGCTGAGGCAAGAGAATCACTTAAGCCCAAGAATTTGAGGTTGCTGTGAGCTGTGACGCCATAACACTCTACTGAGGGCAACATAGTGAGACTTTGTCTCAAAAAATAATAATAATAAAATAAAATAATAACCTAAACAAAATACATAGCACTATGTGCCAGGCACTATTTTGAGCCCATTGACTGGTGTAATTCTCAAAAGGAAATGTTATACCATATTACAGATGGGGAAACTGAGGCAGTTGTCCAGCATCATATGGCTAGTGATTGGCAGGACTAGGACTTGAACCCAGGCAGCCTGGCTCTTAACCACTGCCTTTCTCTGGCACAGGGTCCCCTGGAGAGAGGGATGGCTGTGTCTTCCCTCCACATCCCTCTGTGGGCATTCTGGGGCTGGGCTGTCTGCATCAAGCGCTAGCACTCTGATGGAAAAGGCAGGTCCCAGCTGTGTCTCTAGGGGAATCACTGAATCCAACAGCTCCTGCCCACCCTCCTCTGAGCTTCTTTGTCTCCTCTGTGGTTTCTGCTTCCCCCTTTTCCCCCTTCCCCTGTCAGTGTTCACTTTCTCCAGCTGTGAGCATCTGGACCCCCCAGGAGCTTTGCCTGCCCAGACTGCCTTGGGCTCAGAGCCCAGTGATCAGGGAGAGGTTGGTCTCCAGCCTGACCCCACAGCTCAAGACCAGTGGCTTGCCCGCTGCTCCCTCAGTCCTTGGGGGCCATGGACACCAGGCACCTGCCCCCCTCAAGCTGCTGTTTATGACCCAGTAAATCACTCATTGTCCCAACCCTCAGCCTTAATGAGGCCCAGAGCCCACTACGATACCCCGACTAACCACACCATCTGTTTCCCTTTAGCAGGAGCATAGTGGTGGGTGAGCAAGATCCCAGAGTACGGATGTTGTAGGGTGGGCTCAGGAGTTGTTTTGTTCTCTGGAAAATGACTTACCACCCATCCTGACCTCTGTGGTGCCCAGGACATGGGTCCCCTCCCCAGCCTTGGAGCCCCCCAAAGGGCACACCCAGCATCTAGCTACTGCAGGAGACCGGATTTGGGTTTAGTGGTGACTCAGATGGGATTCGGGGCACTCATTATGTGCCGGCTTCCTGGAGATTTGGGAGGCCAGATGTCAGTGTCAACAAAGGTGTTTGAGGACAGGAATGGGCAGGAGGCAAGGATAAGAAAAGGGAAGCCAGTGGTTGCTGAGGTCACTCCTGAGCAATGTTTGTGTTCTTTCATTGATCCATGGGTTTATCAAGCACTTACCCAGTGCCCAGCACTGATTGGGTACCAGAGATATGTGGGTGAGGCCACAGGAAGGAGGGACATTGGGGAGCCTGAGAGGTCAAGATTCTTCCTAGAGGAGGTATGCACTTAATTACAAGGAATCGTCCATGTCAGCTCAAGCTTTTTCCTGAGGTCAATTCCCAAGGTCAGAACCCTGGTAAGTGTGAGAGTTAGTGTGAACTTGGAGTGTTGGGTTTGGTACAATAATTTGAAGAGGGCTTAAGTTGGGGAAAAGAAATCAAGATATTGGAAGCATTAGGAATAATTGATAAAATAGGGAAACTGGTGGGCAGTGTCAGGAACTTGTGGAGTGGCATTTGGGCTCTCTGGGGAGTAGATGGCTAGATGAATCACAGTCTGCCTTAAGCAGGAAGCATCTTTGTTAATTTCTTCCTCAAATATGTGAGCAATTACACAGCATGCACATTGTCACCATCCACTTCTGCAGTCATGGCAGGGATCACTGGCCAATCCTAGCATGCTTTCCTGAATCCATGCACTGGTTCAGGCTGTCACTGCTAATTGATCAGAGGTGACAGATGACTTGAAGATCTATTTACCTTCCTGGCCTGAGATTCAGACATGTATAAGGATCTAGGAGACTTCTGGGAGAGACTCACTGAAAGGGAAGAGAGAGTGGGTGGACAATCTGGCCAAGTGATAAGGCTCCCTGTGAGAGATACAGGGTAGTTAGGATACCAGCACTATCTTTGCCCTGGTCCAGTTTCCTCGTAGTCTCTGAGCTAGGTCTGAGAGACAGCAAGCAGGAAAGAGAGCTGGGAGTAGAATATAAAGCTTTATATGTCTATTGGGATTCCATTGCAGAGAACAGAATCCACTTTGGCTAGTTTAAATGGAAGGGATTTATTACAGAGTTTTGAATGGCTGCAGAACTATGGGGGAGAGCCAAAGACAGACTCAAGATTGAGCTTTCAGAAACAACTCTCAAAACCACGCTGCAGACCTGGTCCACGGAGGGGACTGCTATCTCTTTGGTAATCACAATGTCACCAGCTCCACAACCGCACTGTAGTGCCATGATCAGGATGCTGCCACTGCTGCTACCAGCTCCACAGACCTGCTGGGATCCACGCTAGGAGGGGGATTCACTGTGCTCTTCTCTTGACCCCCTCTGCCAGTACTACAGCAACACACTAACAATGACAGTAAAAAAAAAAGTACCCCTTCCTTTGTTCTCAGAAAGCAGCAGGGGCTGCAGAAGCACAGCCCTCCAAATCTCATGCAAGTGTGTCTGATCAGCTAAATGTAAATTATATTCCAATCCTAACAGCAGGGGAGGAGACTGGGAAATGCAGGGGATTTTTTGTTTTGTTTTGTTTTGTTTGTTGTTGTTCTTTCCTGTCTCTGCAGTCCAGAAAGGCCCACGGTAGGGGTAGAATGGACCCTGAGAACCAGTCCATCATCTCGACTACACGCTAAACTTCTGTATGATGCCAGACCCTGCAGCTCTGTTTTGGATCCTCTCAGAGAGGAATGGAAGGGGAGTAAGAAGACTTCTCCCTCTTCAACACACCACTGCACAGCTTTGGCAACCTGAGGGCTCAGGCACATCAATGCTACCTATTGGGTGTGGTCCTTAGGGAGTGTGACCAGGTCATTGCAGAACCTCCTAGTCATGTCCAGAAATAGTTGTTGGAACTTTGTAAGCATTTGGGACTGGTAAATATTTGTTATTAAGGTTAGAGTGATTTTATTTAATTCCTGCTGGGATCCATCTTTGGAAACACTACCATGAGTACCCCCTTTGTGCCAAGCACTGTACTGGGAAACAGAACAGAAGGAGATAGAGTCCCATGGATGTAATCCCATGAGGAAGAGGTGTAGAAAGCAGATGAAAGGATGTCAATGGTACGGAGGGTGCCAAAAGGAGAACAGGGGGGCTCCCCCAGGTAGGTGACTTTTGAACTGAGTCTCAAAGGGCCTAAGGATGTTAAGACAAGGCTTGGGTGAGAGACAAGAGTGAAAATGACAAAGGCACTGAAATCTTAACAACCTGGGCAGGAAACAACCTGGCGGGGGGGAGGAGAGGTATTGAGGAAACCAAACCAGGGATTTTCCAAGACCCAAGATTCAGTTTCCTCATCCAGACCAGGCTGGGTACTCCTGGGCTGGGCACCTGCATCTGGCCAGTCCTGCAGTTTGGGCTCTGTTCTCTGAAGGCTGAGGGATGGAGTTTGCTGCGTCTGTTTGCACAGGATGTTGGGAATGACTCAGGGTCAAGGATGGGGATCCATGGGCTGCTATCTGGGCTGCAGATTATAGGAGGCCTCTCCCCAAGAGCCGGGCAGCCCCTATCATCTGATCCTGGGCCTCCAGGCCATGGGACCATGTGGTCAGAGCAAGTCACTGCCACCTCAAACCCCAGCATCTCCTCCACACACTCCTTGTGCCCTTTCTCCCCATCCCATGGCTGCTCACTCTGTCCCCTCATTCCCCTCCATCCTGATGCCAGCCCTCCCTGGCTTGGGCAGTTGGGAATATCCATGGTGGGACATTGCTGTCCAAGAGTCAGAATGAAGGAGAGCCAACTGTCAGCTGGAACCCATCAGAGGCCAAACCAAACCCTGGTAGCAGAATAGACAGGGCTGGTTAATGAGAAAGATGTCTCTGATAACTCTCTTAATCCTTCCCACTTTGACACCAGGATGTATCCTGACATTTTCTAACAGTGATAGGTGGCTCCAAGTCTCTGGTTCATCAAGCCAGGTTAGTGGGGGTGGAGTTGATTTAACAGAGAGCTCATGCCCTGCCAAAGGCAGTTGCTAATATGAGAGAGGAGAAATATCTCCCTCCATCTGATGAGGGGGAGCACATAGTACCTGTTTTCAGGGAGACCCTAGTCTTAAGGGGAAGATACATCTTGGACCTAGTCTGGTGGAGGAGACAACAGGCCTGTCCTCAGGGACCTCCAGTCTGAGTGGAGACATGGCCCTACCATGACTCATGTAGCTCAGGGTCAGAAATATGGGAGGTTTAGTTTTTTTAACTGATAAATCAATATCATGGCACACTTTTGATTTTCTATATTATTTTGTGAAGAATCAGCAACTTGAATGCATGTCCTTTGCTCTAACAGCCCCAGGAATCATGTGGCTGCAGATCCAGAGAACTGTCATTAGGGGAAAGTTTTTTCCTGGGTATCGTCTTGGGTTCAGCTGCCCTCCTCCTCTGCCTGCTTTTCTGAAACCCCTCCTCACCTCACAAACCACTCAGCAAGAGGGCTATTTTCAACAGCTGGTTCCAACTCCTTCTTTGGTATCCATGTAACTTACATAACTCATGGCTTTCAATTAACCATTTAACTTGGTGAGCAGGAACACAAAAGGAAACATGTCTACGCGCAACTGGCCCTTCTTCAACTGCGCGGTTTAGATGTCCCTGATTTATTTTCCACAATTAGTGGCTGGCCCTCTCCCAACCTCCCTCCCAGTTTCTTTTGAAGAGCCTGCTGCTGGCTAGGCGAAGCTGTCTGAGGGTACCCCTTTCTCCAGTGCTGGAATTACTGAAGGGCTCAGGCCTCTTGGTTACTGGGCTGTATCAGGCTGTCACACTCTGCAAGAGGGGAAAAGGGAGCCCAGGCTCTTACGCAGGGTAAGGAGGAAAGGCCCAGAAATGCTGGCACCTGTGTAAGCCTTTGCTATGCTCCTTAGCTTTGAACAAGTCATTTTCATCTCCTGGGTCTCAATTTCCTCATCCGTTAAATAGGAGCGAACAATTGAGTTAGTTGGTTCCTCAAGTCTCTTGAAATCAAACGTTGGTGGCTTTACCTATTTCCCTACCCACCCTGCTCTAGGCTCTCCCAGCACCCCATCATGACCACAATGGGAAGGTTAATCACTGACCTTGTCCAGCAGCCAATTGGATCAGCAAGCGTATTACTAGGCGACTTCATGCTACTGGCCAAAGGCCTGCTGCTCCCTGTCTTCCAGCCCTACTCTGGCACTCTGACATGTGAGGACATTTGTGGATCTGCAGTTGAGTGGAACCATTTGGTCACATTTCCTGAGAGCCCTCTGAGCCAGCTACTGGGACTTGCTCTTAAGGAGCTCCTGAAATTAGTGTGTACAGGAGGCACACACTAGAAATATTTTCTGAGCACCTCCTCTGAGCCAGGTCCTGAGCTGGACAGGGGATGACAAAGATAAATAAGCACATGTGGTGCAGTTTCCCGTGGTACTTAGAGGCATGTGCATGGGCTCCAAAGTCAGTTTGCTAGACTCAGACCCTGCTCTGATACTTGCTTGGGCACGATATTTAGCCTTTCTACATCCCAGTTTTCTATCTGTAAAATGGGAATACTAATAGTACCTGACTATTAGTATTGAATAGGGTTGTAATGAAGATTAAATGAATTAGTATTTAGAGCCTGGGGTGTGGTCATTATAACTCTCATTTCATGAGCACCAGCTCTGTGCTGGAAATTGTCATGGCATTTGGTGTAAACCATGAGCTGAGAAAAGAGTTGGTACTATAGTTTGATCTTGAAAGAGAAAAGTAAGTTCAATAGACAGCAATGGGGGAGGACATTCCAGGAGGAGGGAATAGCAGGGGCAAAGATAGGGAGGCAGGAAGGCAAAAAATGTGTTGGGAGAACTTGGAAAGGACCAAGAGAAAGTCTAAGAGAAGACAGAATTGGAAAGTGGATTTAAGCCAGACAGACATGTAGATGGTGGAATGTGGCCTTTATCCTATAAGCAAAGGGAGCCTCTGATGGTTGTCCTACAAGGGCATCGTGTAGGGAGATGAAGTTGCTGTATTTAAATGGGACTGCAGAGTGTGTTATCTTAGGTGATAATAGCAACAAGAGTGATAATCAGAGATCTTTTGTTTTTTAGATTTTAAAGTTCACTGTTTTCATGGCACAGTCTCATCTAATCATCATAGCAATCCCGTAAGGTGAGTTGAGTAGGAATTATCACCCCCACTTTACAGAGAGGAGTATGAGGCTTATCCAGGGTCACCTAGCAGAATGGTGGTGGTGGAGCCAGGAGCTAACCTGGGTTTCCAGGCCTGCATCAGCATGGCTGGCCCAGTGTGAGTGAGGGACATGGGTCCCCATCTCATGCTTGCCCAGGGGACCCAGACTACCTTCTCAAGCGCCATCTGTAAGCTTGAAAATGTGTATGTGTGTGCAGGAGGACTGAGGATGTTTGTACAAGGAGCTCTCCAGTTGGGCCAGCACCAGGTCTGCTGTATTTCTGGCCCATTACCAGAGGCCAGTTATGAACTAGGTGACATCTATCTTCTGCTGAATGGTTCTGAGAGCATTGGTGACTTGGAAAGGGGGTGACTGAGCCACTGCCAGGAGATTGGTGGGCTCGTGCAGTGACAAGTAGGGGTCCAGGGGTGGGGCAGGAGCACACATAACCTTACCCTTATAATGAGCCCTTCACCTTTGTAGATGTTTCCCCCAGCTGAGTAGCAGCCAAGAGGATGGGAGAAGCCTCCCATTCACTTTCTTCTCTCCTGCGGGGCCTGTTCTCTGACTCCCCTGGGTTTCTGCCCCAGGGCTGGAGTCTGGCTTCTGACCGCCAGTCCTGCTCCGTTGATACCCGCTCTCCTTTCCATGCTGAGGCCTCCCTCCTTTGATGTTCATTTTCCAGGTCTGGCTTTCCCTAGCAGGGCCTACGGGTGAGGAAGGAAATGGCAGAACCCCTGGCTTCCTGAGTCTGCACACCACCCCCAGTTCTTGCCAGGGCCAGGCTAGTCTACTTTTCTAGAGGACTTAGCCCAGAGCCTACCAAGCCCAGTCCAGGTAGCATCTGCCGATTCTATGCCCCAGGGCCTCCACTCTTCAGGGAAGTCCAGGAGCCATAGGGGAGCCGATAGTGAACCTGCATAAAAGGTGCATTATACTATAAGCCAAAGAATGGCCCCAGAAAAGGGTTTTGCAGGGATTTGGAGCAGGTGAAGTCATAGAACTGGAGTAGGGGCAGTCAGAGACTTCTGGAGTGTCCTGGACTAGAGTCTTCATGGAAGGTGGTGAGATTTGAAGGAAGGAGGGGTCTATACAGAGATTCTTTCAAGAGGGTGGGGAGCCAGCCCTATGGTGTTGTAGGAAGCAATGGGTTGAGGGGCATGAGCGTGCTTGCCTTAGGCCAGCCCTGGAAGAGGTGTGCATGATGGCCCTAAATCCTGGGTAGTGATGGGCTGTTGACTGATTGATTGATTCAGTCATTTGCATTTATCCAGCATCTCCTCTGTGCCAGGTGCTATGCTTGGGGCTAGGGGTTTAATGAGGAGTAAGACAGATGTATCCCCCTCCTTCCCGGAGCTCCTGGTTGAGACAGGAAGGCTAAAGAGCAAACAGGCCATCCCAACACACTATAATCAATTGGTGCCAGGACAGAAGAAACCCAGGGGCCCTGACAGCAGAGAGGAGGGCCTTGACTTCAGACGTGGGGGTGGATCTAGGAAGACTTCCCAGGGAGGTGGAGCTGAGACCTGCAGGAGTATGGGAGAGCATCCCGGAATCTGGGCGGGGTGGGGGGGGCATTCCTTTCAATGGGTGAAGATCATGGCATGAAGGGGGGAGAGGAGGTGAAGTGCAACGACAGATTCTGTGTATTGTGTTGCATTAAGGAATTATCTGGAGGGCACTGGAAACCTTTGAAAGATTTTAAGCAAGGGCTGGATGGGATCTGATTTGTGTTTTGGAAAAATACCTTTGGCTTAGGTAGAGAACAGGTTGGAGGGTGCCTGAGCTCCAAGCAAGCACTGTAAAGGTAGCATGGAGGTCTTCTTGCTATTCCCAACTGGGCCTATAAGGGGTGTTGTCCCAGTCTCCTTAAGGGAGGCCACCTGGGTCAGGGGGTGATGGCTCACTGTCTTGTCTATACAGTCTTTTCCTCTGGCTGGGGTGCAGCCACTGTGACAGTGGCTTACTCTCTGGTACCAGCAGGGGGAGGTGAGGCCCCTATCCTGGGCAAACAGAGCTGGGTGGGAAATATTTTGGAGGGGGCAGGGGAAAGCCTGCGCTCAGAGAAGGAGCTGCTTTAGATCAATCCATAATCCTGCTCCCTTGACTCCCACCACACATACACACAGGTGATTTGTTTGGTCTTTAAGACTAAAATGATATAGTTCCCAGCCTGCCCAGACTAAACTCAGCTTGTGGAGAAGGGCAGATGGGCTACAGGGATGGAGGTAGAAATGAATGTCATGGTCAAGGGGACAGGGGAAGGTGGGCTAGAATTCCAGGGCTGTCTTCTCTAGGAAGACAGAAGTAGGGAGTTGTGAAGTCTGGGGATTTGGGGCCAGGCCCTGGTACCTGAGCTCCTCCAAAAGCCACCTAATGGAGCTGGGGAGATGGCAGGGACTTGGGGAAACTTCCATCTCTCCTACTCCTTACCCCCTCCCTCCAAGGGGTGAGGGAAATGAGAGGGCAGAGGAGGGCTGTTTGGCCAGGCCTGCAATTCAGCCAGCCCCGGGAACCCTGCCCAAGGTGCCTGAGACAATACCAGGACAGAGGCTGGCCTGGCCACAGGCGGGGCCCGGGAGGGGGCAGGAGCAGTGCGTACTTCATTCACAGTCCTGGGCTCTGCACGGTGGCCAGCAGCACCACCCCCTACTCTTGGGCTCCCAGCCCAATCCCAGGCTTCTGCCCACTTCTTAGCAGTCACCAGCCACGCCATCCTTCTAAAAGGTCTCTCTCCTTCCCAGCCTGGCCCTACCCGTCTAAGAGACAAGCAGCTGTGTATGTGTGTCTGAGTGTGCCTGAGTGCATGAGTGTATATACATGTGTGAGTGTGTGCATAGGAGTGGGTGGATGTATGGATGTATGAGTGTTGAAGTATGTGCATGCGTGTGTACATGTGTATACATAAGTACTGAGTGTGTCTCCGTGTGCAGATGTGTACATAATGCATGTGGGTGTGTCTGTGAGTGTGCGAATAAGTAATGAGTGTTTGTGTCTGTCGGTGTGTGTCTATGTGTGGAGGTGTGAGGATGTGTATATGAATGTGAGTATGAGTATATGTAAATATTACAGTGTGTGTGTGGGTATGTGTGTGAATATGTGTATGGGTGTGTGTGTCTGAGTGTGCATGTCTGGGGTATGTGTGAATGCATATATTTGTGTGTATATGTGTGTATAAGTGTGTGTGTGTGTGTGTGGGTATGTGTAAATACATGATGAGTAGGTATGTGAATGTGTGTATGTGTGTATGAGTGTGTGTGGGTATGTGTGAATGCAGTGTGTATATGAGCATGTGTATGAACGTGCGTGTGGATATGTGTATGAGCATGTGTATGAATGTGCGTGTGAGTGTGTGGGTGTGTGAGAATGTGTATATGAACTTGTGTGTGCAAGCGTGTGTGAGTGTTTATATATGAGTGGTCTGAGAGTGGTGAAGAATCAAAGTTGTGGCCTCTCTGCTCCTCCCCACCTTCCCCCCAGCCATTCTGACTGCACAGTGGGTGCCCTGACCTCTTATGGTGCCCAGCATTTCTCAGGACCGCCTTCATTCAGAGGGTTCGCTGTCTTCCCTCGCCAGTGTCATTTATTTTTCTGACCACACAGCTTCATAATCAGGGTAGAAAGTGCAGTCACCCATCTCTGAGATCCTCTCTCTCTTTGAGCTGGGGGAGACTCAATATTTTCTCTACCCGACCAGCCAGAGTGGAGCTGGGATCCTGGGAGGGACCATTGCAGGTTCTAGGGGGAAATGGACCCCAGTTCTTGGGCTCTAGTAGGGAGCTGGAGTCTGGGGGGCTGCGTTGACAGGCTTCATGGTTCCCAGCCCCAGGCCTGGCCTGGATTTCCCCTGAGGGGACATTGGGAGGGAGCCTGGCCCGCAGGGAGAATTGGGATTTGGTTATTAAACCAAGTTGCAAGTTCAGTCTGCTTTCCGGCCAACTTTTCTTCCCACTTAGCTTTCTCCTCAAAATAATAGAAATACCCTGGAGAAGTTCCTTTCCTCCCTGGCAGGCTGGGACAGGCTGGGGGCTCTGTCATTGGCCCAGGCCCCTGTCATTGCAGGCACACCCCCTGTGTCTGGGCCAACTCCCCCTGCCCCCAACAAGTGGGTGCAATTACATCAACTGCTCTCTCTCCATCTCCAGTCCTTACTGGGAGAGGCCCCTGACCTTCTCCTTGAAAGCACAGGATTCAGCCTGAAGAAGAGATGTCATCCCTGATCCTGGCCTCCTGACCTTTAACTTTGTCTGGACCCTGCCAGGCCTTGAAATCACGGCAGTAGCAGGGCTCACTTGGGGTAGCATTATGCTTGGGTTTGAATTCTGGTTCAGCCACTTTCCAGCTGTGTGTTGGGCAAGTTGGATAACCTGTGGGGCTCAGTTTCCCCATCTGTGACTGGGGATGACAGTGGTGTTGCCTTCGTAGGTTTGTTCTGGGGATTCAGTGAGTTAATATTTGTAAGGTATTTGTGTTTTCTTTACCTTGCCCTACATAAGGGTTGGTTAAATAAATATATGACTTCTCTAATGATGACTTGGTGAGGACTAGGTGTATGGGGTGGGTGTGGGACCTATTAAGCCAGAGTGTCACACTTCAACACTTATGCCTTCTCTGGCACTGAGCTCCTACCCCTACAGAGACCCAGGAAGTCTCTAGCATTTTGCTTCCTTCCTTAGGGTTTAAACCCCACTCCCACCGTTTAGTCCTGGGACAGAGACATGACAGCAGAGCATGGAGCTCAGGGGGCTCCAGAGAAAGTCCCCCCTCCTGACTTGACTCCCTCATCTGGCCTGAATGGGGAAGAGGTGCTCCCGGCTGCAGGTCTCTGGAGAGAGGAAGTGCAGCTTTCCTTCTGGGCTGGGAACTTAGGTTTGGGTCTGTGGATGGAATAGATTCATTCACAGAAACACAATGTCTTCTTGAGATAGTGATCCTGATTCATTACCATTTGCTCATGCTGGGCTGGGGGAGTGCAGGGGCTTTGCTCGCCTTGCAGGGTGGCAGAGGGATCCAGCCTCACCTTTCTCCCCTGGCTCAGATCCCACCAGGGACCAAGGCTCCGAGACTGAGCCCTGCCTATTCTCCCCTGCAACTCTCAAAGGGCACCCTGGAGGCTTGGCCCTCCATAAGCCCCAGGTGTGTCCCACACTTCCCTGGCTGCCTCTGCCTGGCCTGTGGCAGCCTCCCTCTTGTCCCCACTCTGCTTGTGCTCACTGTGGGTTTGGAGACCAAGGCACCCTTGTTGCTAGAGCCCCAGGCTCGCTGTGGCTTAACTTCTTGGTACTCAGAGCCCTTCAGCTGTGGTGTGTTATTAGACTATGTTGCAAGCACACACTCTGTGCTCTCCAGTGCCTGCCCCTGGGGCAGAGATGGCAAAGGCTCAGTTGGTCATAGTCACCAAAGTACTATGCCCCTTGACCAAAGTACTGAGCCCCTTGACCAAGTATGGCCCTCAAAGAAAAGCCAAAGGGCCATGAGATCCCTCCCTCCTCTATTCCCCTATCCTCTCTCCTCCCTCTCTCCTTCCCTTTTGACTTCTTTCCCCCTTTCCTTCCTTTCCTTTATCCCTCTCTCCTAGAAATGTTTGCTGGGCCCCTCCTTTATACCAGGTGTGGGATGGCTCTGAGTGTAGACGTAGAAGGCTTACCCTGCCACGAGGTTCAGAGGGACCCCAACTGCAGCCCCTAGCAAGGCTTTTCCACAGCTCTTCACTGGGGGCATCAAATCCTGGGCCCCTTGAGGTAGAGCCTGAGATATCTCCCCCTCACACCGTCTTCCACATTCATTGATCCACTGATTCATTTATTCAGTCCCTCAGGAGTGCTGGCTATGTGCCAGGCTGTTATGAACCGGCCCACTGTGGCAGGTGCCATCTAAACTGGTTTCTGGTGGATTAAAGGAGACTGGTTCTGGGAAGTGATCTCCAGGCAGAAGGAACAGCATTTGCAAAGGTAGGAATTGGAGAGCTGTTGGAGGCCAGCCCTGGGCTGAGGCAGGAAGGGGCTTTGCAGTTGTGGTGACTCACAGGAAAGCAGAGGCCTGCCTTGGGAGCCATGGAGAAAGGAGTCTTTTGAGAATGGTTGAAGATTTCACTTCTGTGGCAGGAGAAAAAACCCAGGAGAGTGTCAAGTATCGTTGCCCAAAGGAAGACAGGAATTTAAAATTCTGCGGAATCCCTGACTCATTGCTGGGGGTGGAGGGAGGTGGGAGAAGACTGGGCTGCTGTGTTTCATTTCGAGACTTCCAGGAGGACGTGAGCTCCTCTTCACAGATTCTCCCCCACCCCCCCACCCGCCCCCCACCACTCCTCAACCTCCCCGCCCCTGGTGGAGAATGAATCCCAGGGCTCTAGCTGTCATCAAGTTCTCCCTATTATTTAATCTTAGTCTCTCCTGCTGCATTCTTGCATATCCTCAGTGGAGCTGGACCACAGTTGGCACCTATGGTCTCTCTTCCCCATCCCCTGGAGGCCTGGGCAAGGCAACTCCAGCCCTTACTTGCCCCAACTGCTGTCCTGGGCTGGGGGGCAGGGTCCAGCATGTGCAATTAGTTCTTGGGAGACAGTTTCATCTTTGAGCCCCAGACTAAGCCTTTGCATTGACCTTCAGGATGGCTTGAGGTCTTTACTTCTCCTGGAGAGGTCTGGAGGGTTCAGGAAAGCTCATGCTCTTGGTTCCTGCCTCTATCTTACCAGGGATCTTATTTCTTTTTCCCGTCTCTCTCCTTATCTCTTTTTCTTTCTCTTCCCTTTTCTTTCTATTCCCCCCCCCCCCCTTCTCTCTGTGTCTCTGTCTTCTCATCCCTCCTTCATGGTCTGTTTATTCCCTCCCACCCTCCCTTGAGCCTCAGGGCCCATTCCCATCCCTGGCCCTCTCTCTCTTTCTGATGCTCCCTGGCAGTGCTGGGGAATGAGAAGACAGGAGGAGGATCTGTGGGGTTGCAGGTGGCCTAGCCAGGGGTATTGTGCATGGATATCCCTCTTCCTTGCCAAGGTTAGAGGAGATTTGGAGAGCCCAGCCCCATGAGCAGTCTGGTTTTCATACCACGCCTATTGGAGAAATTCATAATAGCCTCGCACTGAAGCCCTGAACAGTTTTAACTTTCTAGAAGAAAGACAATATGGCTGCTTCTCTAAGGGGGAAATCTTGTGCCCTCAATCGAGGGAAAGATGAAGAACATACAGTATCTAGGCTTTTTTTTTTAACATTGGAATGTTCTGTTTATTATTCATAAGTGATCATTTCTCAGCATTGCCTACATATTTTCCTGGTGTTTTGTAATTTTTTATTAATAATTACTTCTTATTCATTGCAAGTCTCACAAACACCACAGGTTGTTTTTAAATTTTGGGGGTTTTGAAATGTTCTTCATGAATAATTTCTTCACCACAGGGCCAGTTTCTATGGAAAGCCACTTCACCGTATTGTTTACCTTCTTGGACATTCATGTTCCCGTCTCCTTTTCAGGCCCTGGTGTCCTCTGTCCACTTCTTCTGGCCCTGGTAGCTCTCTTTTTAGACAAAGCAGCTTCTTTAGTACCATTATTTTGTTCTAAATAGACATTGATCTTCCTTGGGAAATCAGAACTTATTCTGAAACTATCATCTGCTCCCAACTCGATATCACATTCACCGTGTTCAACATGTGCTGCATCCTCATCCTCTGCTGCTGACTCTTCAGTAGGAGAAATGGATCCAGCATCATCCAAATCCTTGTACCTACGACTATCAAAATCTTCCTTTTCTAAATCTTCACCAGCATCCATTTAGTTCAAAGATTCTTTTAAGATAGTGCTCATACTTCAGTTTTTCAATGTAGTTGAAAAATCCTCTTGTAACAGCTTGCTCATAAGTTAAGATTTTTCTCCAAGGTAATGGTTTTCCTTCATTCTCCGATTCCACAGATGGGAACCCAGGTCCTTTGTTAAATAGTTTCTTATCTGTTCGTGAACTTCTTGTATTTTTCCTTCCTTTTGGTCTTCCCCTTTTTCTTCCTGTTGGTTTATATTTCCTCTTTTTATGTTTATGTTTCCTATTTTTATATCTATCAAAAATAGCTTTTAAAGTCACTGGTTCTATAGATGAGTCACTTGATGAATCTCCTGCTTGAACACTTTCAGGCAAAGGAACAAATTTTCTTTTTTTTTTTTTGGCCGGGGCTAGGTTTGAACCCGCCACCTCCAGCATAGGGGACCGGCGCCCTACTCCTTGAGCCACAAGCGCCGCCCAGGAACAAATTTTCTAATGGAGCTTCTTTGCTTCTGTTTAGGTGAGTAAGGAACACACTGCATTGTAAATAAGCTGCTACCAGAAGAGTTATCACTTTGATTTTCAATTTCCACAAATGAATCCAAGGTCACCTTGTCAAGAGAATCCATTCCTGACTCACCCATCACTTGCTCGTTAATTTTTTGTTTTCTCCCCCAACCGTGACGGAGTAAAGCCAGTATCTAGGATTTAAGCCTCCTCTGCAAAGGTTCCACCTCCAAATTATTGGGGGAATTGGAGACATTATTTTGTCATGGAGAAGGACAGGAAAGAAGATGATTGGACTCTTCTCTGGCCAGTCAGCTGCTTCCCTGGTTAGCTGAGCAGGGTTGGGTGTCCCTGGCCTCCTTATGGGCATCTGAAGGAGCGGGGAGATGAGAAGCTCTGAGTATGCAGAGGGAGTTAAGCTCCTTGAAAAGAGGCTAGTCAAGATAGTAGAAACAATCAGGGGTCCTGGGCAGCACCTATGGCTCAAGGAGTAGGGTGCGGACCCCATACACTGGGGGTGGTGGGTTCAAGCCCGGCCCTAGCCAAAACTGCAAAAAATAAAACAAAACAATCAGGGGGGTTGGGGGTGGCATTGGTGGGCCAGGAAGACAGGGGAAAACGTTGTTCTCCAAATGGAAGGCAGTGCGTTTGGGGAAGAAAATGGAGCTATGTTGGCTGGATGCTGGAGACTCCTGTGAGTGAGTGGCTGAGATGGGCGCAGGGTCTCAGTGAGGCCTACTCACACTGAGGGTGGACAGATGCTGGAGCGCCCAGCAGTCTATGCAGCTGTGTGGAGTGCCATGTGCAAGCCGGGGGCCTGCTTCCCAGCCCTTGAAGGCTGACCTGAGCAGCTCAGGACTGACTGAGGGAAGAGTCTTCCTATTCCTCTGAGTGGTTGGTGACCCCTGAATGTTTTACCTGAGAATGGCATGAGGTGGGCCAGCGGACTGTGACAAGAGCCAAAAGGAGGGTTTAGGAACTTCCCTGGTGTGGGTGACCAAGGGTGCTGAGGGCCTGCAGACCTGAAGGCAGAGCACACTGCTAGCCACCACTGGAGCCCCAGGACGCCATGGGGCAGTGCCTTGCTCCTGTTCTGAGGTCTTTCCTCTCACTGCCTCTGTCTCTGTGTCTGTTGTCCTCTCCCTCACCCCGTCTCTGTCCCTTTCTTCTTTCCCCTGTCCAGTCCCTCCCTGGCCCCGAGTCTCCTGGCAGCTTTTTCTTTCTTTCTTGTGTCTATTTCTCTCCATGGCCTTTTGGTGCTGTCTGAAACGAGAAGGACCCCCTCACTCCATACACCCACTGCACACTGAGTAGTCCCTGCCTCTGTGTGTGTGTGTGCACCAGAGCAGGTGAAGGGGGTGTGTGTTTGTAAGTCGAGGCAGGCTATGAGATGGTGGCGCAAGGACTGGGATGGGGCTGCTGTCACCCTGTGTGGAGGGCAGGGTTAGGCTTTTGCAGCAGAGGCAGCCCCGGTCCTGCCTCTGGCTTGCAAGTCATTCTAGGAAAATTACAAGAGCCAAGCCCACAGTGGCCAGTACACACAAAGCACATTGTTCTGTTCCCAAGAGCTTTGTCCTGCCGTTGCCAGCGTTGTTGCCAGTTCCTGGAGGCAGGCTGGCAGCCTCACTCCTGAGGCCAGGCTGCTAACCTGACTTAGTGGGGGCTCCTCCCCTTCTTATTTGTGAGAGTGGCACCCGATGACCCCCTCTGCCAGCTGCCCACTCTGCACACCGAGCCCCATTCCAGGAGCAGGTCCTGCGGTTTTGCACTGCAGCCCTAGCCCAGCTTGTTCTTTCCCACGAGTCTTTGCAGAGGGCAGGTGTCCTGTCCTTCCTGTGGGAAGCTTGCTGTCTCTTTACTCCACTTCTCAGGCATCCATCCCTGGCTGCAACTCTTCTCCTTTGGGAAGACATCTTTGATTGCCGCTTTTCTATCACAGAAACCCCATTCCCCCTTGGCCCTGCCAGAAGGCTGGACCCATAGCAGACACATTGCATCAGTGGTTCCCAACTTGATTGGCACCAGGGACTGGTTTCGTGGAAGACAATTTTTCCATGGACCGAGGTGGGGATGGTTTCAATGTGAATCTGCAAACAATTGATTTATTATTGTCTCCATGTAGTCAAATCTCTCTGCTAATGGTAATCTGTTTTTGTGGCCCCTCCCCAGCACTAGCCACTGGCTCAGCTCCACCTCAGGTCATCAGGCATTAAATTCTCACAAGGAGCATGTAGCTGAGATCCCTGGAATGTGCAGATTTTGGTAGAGTTGATGCTCCTATAACAATCTAATACTACGCTGCTGACCTGACAGGGGGGCTCAGGCAGTGAGGCAAGCGATGGGGAGCAGCTATAAACACAGATGAAGCTTTGCTCACTCGCTCACTGCTGACCTCCTGCTGTGCTGCCCAGGTGCTAACAGGCCACAGACTGGTACCAGTACCAGACCCATGGCCTGGGAATTGGGGACCACAGTACTACATAATTGATATCCAAGTTTCCTGGTTGAATGCCATTCCAGAGTGCCTTACACTCTGGGGGAAGTGTAGTTTTTTGTGTTGTTGCTTTTGCTTTTGACATGGCATCTCACTCTGTTGCCCAGGCTGGAGAGCAGTGGCCTGATCATAGCTCACTGTAACCTTGAACTCCTGGGCTCAAGTGATCCTCCTGCCTCAGCCTCCTGTGTGGTTGGAACTACAGGTGCACCACCACACCCGGCTAATTAAAAAAAATTTATTTATTTATTTATTTTTTTTTTATTGTTGGGGATTCATTGAGGGTACAATAAGCCAGGTTACACTGATTGCAATTGTTAGGTAAAGTCCCTCTTGCAATCACGTCTTGCCCCCATAATTATTTTTTTTTTTTTGAGATAAAGCTTCACTCTCTCACCCTGGGTAGAGTGCCATATCATCATAGCTCACAGCAATCTCAAATCTTTGGACTCAAGAGTTCCTCTTGCCTCAGCCTCCTGAGTAGCTGGGGCTATAAGGCACCTGCCACCATGCCTAGCTAATTTTTCTTTCTTTCTTTTTTTTTTTTTAAATAGAGATGGGGTTTCACTCTTGCTCAGGTTGGTCTCGAACTCCTGAGCTCATGTAATCTACTGGCCTCAGCCTCCCAGAGTGCTGGAATTACAGGCGTGAGCCACCGTGCCCAGCCTAAAAAATTTTCTCCCTCTGTTTTTTCCTCTGCCTATCTCTGTGCCTCTTCTGTTTCCACAGCAATAGGCATGGCCCTTCCACCTTCCACATGCTTCTTTTTTCTGGACAGTCCTCCTCCTCCCTTGCCTTTGGCAGAAACTCCCTTCTTCTTGGGCCCTATGTAATTAGTCCACGACCCCTTTGCCAGTCCCAGGTATCCCCAAGGCATAGAAAAGAAGGTCCCTGCCCTTGAGAAGGGAGATACAGTCGTGCATCTCCAGAGCTGTGCTGGAGACTCAAGGAATGCAATGCATAGTGTAAGGAAATATGAGATAGGAACAGAGCCCAGGATCTCAGCCAACATACCCTCCCTTCCAGCTGGTGAGGAGAACTGGCTCCCAGAGGACCACATGACTCCATCCAGGGCCCCCTCTTGGCCGACATCTTCTCTTTTGGGGCTCTGCTAATACCTTGGTCTCACTCTGTGGACAATACTATAATTTATCAAACCAATTCTCTATTAATGAATCTCTGGGTTGCTTCCACTTCTTTTAAAAATCATAAATCATTATCAACAATGCTGGAATGAACAACTTTGTACCTCTCTCCACATCTGAGCTTCTGGTTCCCAAAGGTCCCCTCACCCCACCTCTTGTTTCTTATGTCTTTATCCACACATGGTCCACATTCCTCCTGCTTCTCTCGGCACTCTCCTGGCTGGTTCTCATGTCATGAGGCTAAACATGAGCCAGAGGTTTGGAAATGTGATCTCCTTCCTTCTCATGCCATGTACCCTCCTCGCTGACAACTACTCATTTGATTTCTCCAGACAGATTTCCCTTTTACCCAGCAGTATCATTAGGACCCTTTGAATAAATAATAGAAACCCCAATTCAAAATGGTTTAGAAATACAGGAAGTTTTTATTTCATAAGAAAAGTCTGGAGATGAGTGGCTCCAGGAAAGGTAATTGGGTGGATCTACCATATTATCAAGGACCCAGGTTCTGTTTTCCTATTCTGCTATCCTTAGGGTGTTGATTTGCTTGCTCCTCAGGTACTATTGTTCCCCTCCTGGTTGCAAGATGGTTGCTGAAGTTCCATACATCACATCCAGACATAATATGCCTGGAGGATGAAGAAAGGCTATCTCTGTGTGTCAACATTTGTATGTATGTTTGTTTCTTTGAGAAAGGATTTCACTGTATCACGAGGCTAGAGTACAGTGGCATCCTCATAGCTCATAGCAACCTTAAACTTATGAGCTCCAGCGATCTTCCTGCCTCAGCTTTCTGAGTAGCTGGGACTACAGGCATGTGCCATCACACCTGGCTGATTTTTCTATTTTTTTGTAGAGATCAGGTCTCACTTTTGTTCTGGATGATCTTGAACTCCTGCACTCAAGCAATCCTCCTCTTTCAGCCTCCCAGAGTGCTAGGATTACAGGCATGAGTCATCGTGCCTGGTCTGTGGGTCTGTTTTTGAGGTCAAGGACATTTTTTTCTGAAGTGTTCCCAACAAACTTATCCTCAGTACTCATCAGTTAAGGTGAGGGCACCTGCTCATTCCTTTGTTAATTCTTGGTAGGGGAATGTTTCCTCTGACTAGTTGTTGAGGCATGGGGCTGTGTGAAGAAGGGTTGGTTTTAGAGGAGGAAAGTGGTATGGAAACAGGTTGAATAGAAAACCAACAGCATCTGTTATGCTGGCTGGTAGAGAAAGTCTCCCCACTGGGACTCTGTTTCTGGGCCTGTAATGTCTACTTTGGAGATTTGGCTTGACTTGGATTCAAGTAGAAAACGTTTGTTAAAGGGATGAGATGTGCTTTAACTTCTGAGGGAGTCTTTTGTAAGGCAAGAGGTTGAGAGCAGGGTTAGGGTATGGGACTGGGGAGAGAGGCTAAATCTGCTGAAATTAGAGACAGGAGATCCAAATACCCCAGCCCTTCTCTCTGAGGGAAGGAGCTGAGAAGGACTCACTAGGAGTTCCTGTGAGGTAACATTTGAGCTGGGATTCCCCTAGGGCTGGAGCCAACTCAGGGTCAGGGATGGGGAGACCAAGGAATGGGATGAGCAGAGGTGGGGGGAACTTTTCTCAAGCCAGAGTGCCCTAACCTTTCTTCTGACCCTCAGATGGGTTTTGTCCTTGCCCTTGAATCACAGATGGACAGGAAGGAAAGAAAGGTGTGAGTCAGGGGCCTACCTGGGGAAAAAGAAAAACACAGGAAGTGACTCAAGGCGTATAGAGTAGACAGGTGGCCAGCAGTGCCTGGGATGGACCCTGGGGGAGTTGGCTAAGGTCAAGGGTCCCCTCCCCAGAGGCTGCTGGTGCATGTCACCCTTGCTATTTCTGACAACCATGTTTCCCACAAATCCTTCCCCTCCTCACCACAGCAGGCCTCTGCCCACTTGCCCACAAAGTCCATTGTCAGCTGTTGCAATTCCTGGCACTGGTCTACCCCCTACATCCGGGAGGCCTCGGGACCTCTGACCCCAGAGGGTGGGTCAACCCTTTCTCTGACCTCATCTCTCTGGGCCTTCACACTTTGCAGGGAGAGTTGCCAGAACCATTAGAGGCTGGAGGTCTTCTAAGCAAAACAGTTGCCACTGTGCACATGCAGGACAGGTCAGAGGATCTGGGTTTGGGCAAGTGATGGGTTTAAAGGTAGAGGGGACAGACCCTGGGAACTGCTGAGACCTCTGCTGTGTGCATCGAAGGGGCCTTTGTCCTGCTCACTAGAGGTCAGGGTTTGAGGCCAGGCCCCCAACTAGCAGCAAAGTGATATTCTGCCTTCCTTCACCACTGTTTTCATGTATTAAGCTTCCTTAGGAACTTCCAAAGAGGAGGAGATGAGCAAGGGCATCATTAAAACATGTTATTTTAAAATTTTATTTTATAAATATAAGTTATATGTTAAGTTAAACAATTTATTTTTTTACTAATCTTAAACATATTTCCATAACAGTATATATAGAAAGCACCATTATTCTTTTTAATAGCAGCTTAATATTTCATTCTAAGATATACTATTGATATAATATATTTACCTCATTTCCTATAAATGAAGCTATGGTTTGTTTTTCCTTTTTAAAAAATTATAAGGAATGCTGTAATGAACATCTTTGTACATATATCTTTGAATACTGCACTTTAAATACTTTTGCAGGGTAAAATTCTAGGAGTTAAACTAGCTAAGTCAAAGAGCATAAATGTTTAAAATTTAATATTAATAGGTAACACTTGATTGATTTCCAGAATGTTCTAATTTTCAATCCATTAGCTTTGTATGAAACTTCCTGTGTAACCACATCTAACATAACATTGTGGAAGCGATAAGTGAAAAATAATATCATTTTAATTTGCATTTAAAATTATTAGTGAGTTTGAACATGTTTTTATTAGTCAGTTGTTTTTGTGAGTAATCTGTTTATATTTTTTGGTTATATTTTTCTGTTTGATTGTTTGGCCTTTTCCTTATTGTTGTTAAAAATATGTCTTTTTTAAATTAGAAAGTTAGTACTTTGTCAACCATCTTGAAGGTATTTTTCTATTATTTTGTCCTTTGATTTTTTTTTTTTTTTTTTTGAGACAGAGTCTCACTATGTTGCCCTGGGTAGAGTGCTGTGGCATCACAGTTCTCAGCAAACTCCAACTCTTGGGCTTAAGCAATTATCCTGCCTCAGCCTCCCAAGTCGCTGAGACTACAAGCGCCCGCCACAACACCCGGCTATTTCTTTCTTTTTCTTTTTCTTTTATTTTTTGGGTTGCAGTTGTTCTTGTTGTTTTGGCTGGCTTGGGCCAAGTTCGAACCTGCCAGCCTCGGTGTTTGTGGCTGGCGCCATAACCACTGTGCTACGGGCGCCGAGCCCGTCCTTTGATTTTTATTATGGAGTTTTTCCCTTTACTTTCTGTGTAGGTACATTTATTAATCTTTTTTGTTATGACTTCTGTTTTGTTCCATGACTAGGACAATTGTTATCCCAGGTTCATAAAAACATTTACACAAATTTCCTTCTGGCTTTATGACTTTATTTTTTAAAAATGTTTTTCTTTCTTTAAAATATTTGATTCTGTTGGAATTTACTTCTGTGTTAGGAGTCAGGTAGGTAGTCTAAATTTATTTATTTTTGATCCAAATGTCCAGCTAGTGTCTCAATTTATTGAACTGAATTCTCATGTTCATTTGGGTCTATTTAAAATGTCTTTATTATTTACAACTAATCTCTCTGCAGGCACCCGCTCCATACTATTTTAATTATTGTACCTCTGTAATATTAAAAAGATGTTTTATAAGTCAACTCCTTCCTTGCTAGTTTACTTTTTTTCTTCCAGGAATTTGCTGACTATTCTTTTATATTAATTTTTCTATATGAAGTTTTAATCATTTCGTTAAGTTATCCCAAAATAGCAGCTGATATTTTGTACAGAAATATACTGAATTTATAGTTTAATTGTGGTGACACTGACATGCTTAGGATACTATTGACTTTTAATGCAAAAACAAGGTCTCTGTTTACCCAAGTCTATGTTTAAATTTCTCCTTTGAGTTTTATAGCTATTTCCACATATACCTGCACATTTTTAGTTAATTAAATATTAGTTAATTAAAATATTAATATTTTCCACATATACCTGCACATTTTTTCTATGTTTTATGCTGCTTATAGGCTTTTGTTGCCTTCACAAATGGGACCTTTTTTCTATATTCTTTAATTAGTTATTTCTTGTATTTAGGAAATATTGTTTTAAAACTAGCCCCTTGGCCTGGCACGGTGGCTCACACCTATAATCCCAGCACTTGGGAGGCTGAGGCGGGTGGATTGCCTGAACTCACAGGTTGGAGACCAGCCTGAGCCATCTCTCTTTTTTACCACAACCGTTCACTCTTCAGGAACACAGAAAGAGAAAGCCCTTGACCCAGAACCTCAGCATCTTCCAGGCCCATGAACCCCCAATGGCCCCTAAATAACATAGTCCTTTAAGACACAGCAGGTGATTTTGTGGCCATGTTTATATTACTTCAGTGGGTGGAGGTGCATCCACCCACTCAGGAGAGAAAATTCAGAGCATAGGCAGGTGTTGGGGCAGCCTGAGCTTCTTACACAGTGAGGAAGTGCCTGGCAGCTGCTGACACGAGGCCAGCAAGAGGGAGTGGTGGGCACCTGCTCTGAGGCGGGGACTGAATTCAATGACCCCCGGCTGCTGATGATGCTGTGAGCATTCAAGGATTTGAGTCTTTTCTCACTATTTTTGGTGTATCCCAATAGAGGAAGCTGGAGCTAACCCAATTTCTCAGCCAGGGGAGATTGGGAAAATAGTGGGGAGATTGGTCAGCAGGAACAAGCTCTTGCCATGGAACTAGGGCTCAGACTGGAAATTCAGCCTCTGGCGAGAAAGGCAAAAGCAAGGCAGCCCAAACCTTGGGAGAGTCAGGACCCTGGGTGGGCTCTAAAGACAGGGACTTGGACAAAAAGAGGCATGATGGGCCTGGAGATTGGACCTGTACACAGAACAAAAGCTGGGCCTCCTGAATGAGGCAGGTTATACAGCAGAATTAGGAAAGCTTGGGGCATTGGGGCCACTGTCTACCAGCCACAACCCAGGAGGACTTTCCCTGGAACCAACTTACAAAATCATGATGGGTTCTTGACTGATGTGGCTTCCTGTGGAAAAGTAGGTACCACTGGTGGATCCTGTTAACTTCCCTGGCATGAGTCTTACTCATTTCCAGGCTTCTTAATTTCTGCACCAAGCCCACTTCTCCAGGGGGAGTTTCTAGTAAACACATCCCAGATGTGCTGCATGAGACTGAGCCAAGAGGGCAAGATGACTGCTTTTTGGAAAAACAATGCAAAATTTTCCCCAGAAAAGCCTTATCCTTTGGACAGATAACCACCTGATGTTAGCAGTTTAGGGAGATCAACAGCTCCCACCCTTCCCTCCCCAGAATCAAGGACCCCTCAGGCTTAGAGGGATCCTTTCTAAACTGTGCTAGAAGCAGAGGACAGAGGCTGCAAAAGAGTATGACAGAGGAGATAGGGCAGAAGGGGCAGTCAGAGAGAGTGTTCTTTAAGGGCTCATGCAATTAAACCGTTAAAGGCCCACCCGGATAACCTAGGAAACTCCCTATTTTAAGGTCAGTAACCTTAATCATATCTGCAAAGTCCCTTTGCTAGGTAACATAACATTTTCCCAAATTCTGGGCATTAGGGTATGGATATATTTGGAAGGGTGTTATTTGGTTTACCATAGCATTTATGCTTGCAATCTTTTCTCCAGGCACATTATCTTTGAAAAGAAATATGTGTAAAACGGTGCATTCTTGTCTGCTGGCAACTCAATATTATTTCCCTCTCCTAGTCTGTGTTCCCCTGCCCAGCTGAGGCTGTAAGCCAGGGAACTGTACCTCTCAGAACCCCTACCAACCAATGAGAGGCACTTCCACAGGAACTGACAGGCGGAAGAGGAGCATAAATCATGTTATTGTTCCTCTGCCAGCTGTGGACAGATGTGTGGGCCTCAGCAAATAGAAGATTTTGGGAGAAGCCTCCAGGCATTTTCTCTGCTTTGGTTCTGGAGGTACCCTGTGGTTTCAGCAACTTCCTGACTCCCTAAAAAGCTGGCCATAAACCTGAGCCAGTCCTTCCACAGCTTTGTAAATGCCTAATTCCCTATACTAAACCCCTTTCTGCCTGAAACAGCTAGAGTGGTTTCTATGCTCCTGATGGACTGATGCAGGGACTTGTGGACTATAACAATTTATAACCTGCTTGTTTTTACTTGGCAATAAGTCACCATAGGTCATTCAGTATTTTTAAAATTTTATGTAAAATGTGAGTTTCCATGGTGGCCTGCTGTCCCATCATATGGATGTATCATAATTTATTTAAGTATGCCCCTGTTGTTAGATAATAAGTTTGTTTTCTGTTTTTCATTTTTTTAACCCTCACTGTCAAGAACTTCCTTGGCAGTGAATCTTTGCACACAGTAAGGAGTATTTACCTATAATGTATTCTAGAATAGTACAATTTTTAGTTAAAGGGCATTAACTATTTGAAAGCTTTTGTGTACATTTCCAGATAAGTCATCTGTGTTTTCTTCCTCTGGTTTCCAAAATACTTTCCTCTCTGTTCCCCTCCCACTTCTCTGGCTGTGTTGTCTCCATCTCTGGACACTGGAGAGCCCCAGGGCTCAGCCGTAGGACAGCCTTTCTTTATCATCTATATTATTCCCTTAGTGAACTAATTCATTCTCATTGCTTTTATACTACTTATATGCTGGTGAACCTTTCATATATATCTTAGGCCCAAGTCTTCCCCTGAACTCCAGAAAGTATATTCAAATTGCCTGCTAAACAGCTCTCTCAGGAGGTCTAATAAGAAGGTCAAATCAGTGTGTTTAAACCTGAGCTCCCAAATCTGCGTTCCCCACAGTCTTCTCTTTCTCAGATAATGACAACTCGTTCCTCCCACTTGCTCAGACCCCAAACCTTGGCATCATCCTTGACCCCTCTCTCCTTTGTTCACACCCTTTGTCCAATCAATGAGCAAATCTTAATGGCTCTATCTTCAAAATACTCCTGTGATTTGACCACTTCCCGCTAGCTCCACCCTGGTCCTCTGGTCCAAGCTACCATCCTTCCTTAGCTGGGTTATTGAAGTAGCCTCCTAACTGTCTCCCTGCTTCCCCCCTTGCTTAGTAGATCTCAATAGTGGCCAGAATGATCCTGTTAAAACATAAATCAGATCATGTCACTCCATACTGCTCAGAACCCTCTGATGGTTCCCCTGTCCTTCAAGTAAAGGCCGATGTCCTTACAGTAGCTCATAATACCTTACCTGACCTCCACATTGTCCCTCTGATGCCCTCTCCCCACTCTTGATTCACTCAATTCATCCCAGCCACTTCAGCCTTTTGCTGTTTCTTAAACATCCCAAGTAAGTGTCTATCTTGAGCCATTGCATCAACTGTCCCCTCTGCCTGGAACACCTTTCCCAGCTGTCCACATGATAGGCTCTTTGCCTGCTTTAAATGTCTCCTCAGTGACATCTTCCCTGGCGCCTCATCTAACATGGCAACCCCATTTCTACTTTACTTTTCCCCACTGCATATACCAAGAGTATATAAAAATATAAAACTCATTAATTTTGTTTCTTAGCTTTCTCCTCCCATTAAAATGTGAGCTTTTTGAGGATGCAAAGCTTTGTTTAGTTCACTGATGTCTGTCTTAAGAGAGAACAGGAGAATAGTAGTTGAATGATAGCTATTTGTTGAATGAATAGTGAATTCAGTACTTTTCTTTTCTTTTTTTTTTAGACAGAGTCTCACTTTGTTGTTCCAGGTGGAGTGCTGTGGCATCAGCCTAGCTCATAGCTACTTCAAACTCTTTGGTTCAATTGATCCTCCACCCTCAGTCTCCCAAGTAGCTGCGATGACAGGTGCCCACCACAGTGCTTGGCTAATTTTTTTATTTTTGTTTATTTATTTTGAGACAGAGTCCCCCATGCCAGACATATTTGGAGGTCAGCTCAAATAAATATTTATTTATTTTGAGACAGAGTCTCACTATGTAGAGCCGTGGCATCACCACTCACAGCAACCTCAGACTCTTGGGCTTAAGCGAGTCTCTTGCCTCAGCCTCCCAAGTAGTTGGGACTATAGGCACCCGCCACAACGCTTAACTATTTTTTTATTGCAGTTGTCGTTGTTGTTGTTTTTATCTGGCCTGGGCTGGGTTCAAACCTGCCACCTGCACTGTATGTGGTTGGTGCTGTAACCACTGTGCTACGGGCACCAAACCATAATTTTTCTATTTTTAGTAGAGACAGGGTCTCGCTCTTACTCAAGCTGGTCTCAAACTCCTGAGCTCAAGAGATCCTCCCTCTTCGGCCTCCCAGAGTGCTAGGGTTACAGGCGTGAGCCACCATGTCTGGCCTTTGAATTCAGTACTTTTCTTCTGGCCTACAGTCCTGAATCAGCACAGAAAGCTCCAGCATGGATTATCTGTGAGGCACAGTATGGTTTTCAATGCCTATTTCACTTACCTTGCAAGATCCTGGCAAATGGGGTAGGGAGGGGGTTAGGGGAAAAAAACATTGTCTTCCCTGTGAGGTGAGGTGGATGTGCTAACTAGCTTGACTGTGGTAATCAGGACACAATATATATGTATATCAAATTATCACATTGTATACCTTAAATAGATACAATTTTATTTGTTGATTATACCTTAATAATGCTGGGGGGTGAGAAAAGCATTACCTCCTTGTTAACCTTTTTGTACCATAGTTTTTCATCTGTAAATTGGGGGAAATAATAATAACCATCTCATAAGGTTATTGTCATTATTAAATAAGATAATTCACTCAAATATAACCCACATAGTGCCTAGCGCAAACTAATCACAAATAATTGCAAGTTAGTTTATTCCCATTTTATAGTAGAGGGATGTGAGACTCAGAGAATGTAGGAATTTGCTGCAAGATACAGATTGAAATCTGAACCTAGGACTTTCAATTCATAATACTTTTCTCCATTAAATCAAAGTAAGATAATAACCCAAGTAAAGGTAGGGGACTCTCTCCAAAGCCCTACACCCAGATAGAGCTGTGGAGTCTTTTGATTTCTTTGTGTTTGAATCCTTCCCATGACATTTTGGTCAAGGCACCAGCTGACCTCCAAATATGTCCGGCATGGGGGACTTGCTGCCTCCTAGCCTGTAAACCTAGAGTGAGGCATTCAGGGACCTTTGCAGTTGGTCATGCTATGTGATCAAGGTTGGAGACATTGGTAGGTGGCCACCATCTATCTATCCTACTTACCCTCCTTACTAATACTATTCCAGTCTTCTTCTGGGCAGCAATGTGTCCAGCAAAATCTAGACTCTCTGTGCTCCTTTGCAGCCAAAAGTAGGCCTTATGACATGGTTCTGGCTACAAGATTTAAGTGGAGGTAGACTGGAGAGTTTTCCTGATTAAAACAGGTAAATTTTTAGCTAGCAACCCCTTTCATGCCTGGAATATGGATGTGATGGTTGGAGGTCCAGCAGCTATATTCTGAGCATGACAGGGGGAGTCACAATCTCAGGCTGGAGAGGCAGAAATGTAGAGGGAGCCTGGGTCATGGATGACAGCAGGCACATGTAACACCAGCTGTGGGCTGCTGCTACATCTGTATGTTTTTCTATCAAAGGCAAATATGCTCTTCTTGGTGAAGCCTCTATAGCTGGGAAGAAACTACCCAATAGCAGAGGGATAGCTAAATAAATTACAGCCCATCCACATTACATGATATGATGTGGCCTTGAGAAATTGTGGATAACCGTTTATTAAGGTGGGAAGTTTTTGCTAAAAATATGTTTTAAGAATATGCACATATAGTTTTGATTTTATCAAAAACACATGTATATGCCCCCTTCCTGCAGCTCTCTCAGGATGTGCCCCAGCTGCTGTTATTCTTATGCCCACCTGCCACTGCTTCCTCCTTAGGCCTTGTGGCCTGAAGTGCAGGGTTCTGTCTTCCCTTTCTGGAGCCCTGGGGCCTCACGCAAGCCCTGGCATTAGAGCAGGCAGATGGTAAACATTTGGGGGATAAGTGAGTGGGGAATTGGCAACTAGCAACTCGGTGCTGTCCTTTGTTCCATACTGGCCTCATACAGGTCTGGGGTGTTCTGGTGTCCATGTTTCCTGGTCCTGCTGACCTGTCCTGTCTGGTTCTCCACCAGGCCCAGCAACCACACTCATTTTAGTCTTCCAGGCCAGAGGTGCACCTGGGGAGCTTGAAATAGTCACCACTGCCTAGGCCTCACCCCATACCAGTGGCTGAAGTGCTCTGAGGGTGGGCTGGCTTTGAAGCCTAGAGACTAGCTGCCTGCTGCCCCTACACAGCACCTGTGAGGCACATGAGGTGTAGGGCTCAGTTATGTATGACCCTGAATGTGGGTCTCAGCTGCTGCTGGTCACTGCCTGGCTGGCAAGCTATCACCCCTGAACCATGCTGCTGCAGAAAGGTGATGTCAGCCCTCTAGGGGTAGCTATCCCACCTGCATGGTGACTGTGAGAGTTAACATGATATGGGAATCTGCAGGCCAGGCCCTGCTCTAAGGCTTTGCTTCGATTAACCTGCTTAGTCCTCACTGTCAGCTGTGAGGTCATCATCACTGTCACCACTGGCATTTTACAGGAGCCCGCTCAGACATGGAGAGGTTAAGTAGCCTGCCCCAGGCTGTATACCTGGCCAGGGACAGAGTGGGCTTCCATCTTCCCTCTTCCCTTTTGTATGGGGGTTAACGCATCTAAGCACCTTCTATATGCGAGAAAATTTCCTACAAAGCAGATGTTCCAGAAATTTGAAAGTAAGAAAATACGGATAAGATTTCAAAGGGAACAAGAATACTGAAACAGTGTACTCTTTGCTACACTTTTCCAGATAAACCTTGGGTGTGGGTGTTGTTCCTACATTTATTTCCTTCTGACCCTGACCTTGTCCTCTCCTTCTCATCATTCTGAGAACCATCCCCTTGTTCCCAAAGAACTCAAGCTTCCTTTAATGGAATGATGCTGTAATCACATCACTGCCTGGGCCCCGCTCGCTTGGGCTGCCGGATGCGGTGGGCACTCAGTGGGTGAGGTTGGGCAATGAAGACAGATGGTACCCGGAGGGAGATTCGATTACCTGCTTCTTCCCCAAAGCCAATCCGCCCAGTAACTGTGTTATGGCCCATTATTGATAGGCCTCCCCTTGGCTGCTGCTTGGGATTTGGTTTGTCAGTGACTTGTTATATCCGTTGGAGCTCAGAGATGAATGAGCCGAGGCCCAGCTCGGAAGTCTAGGGAGGAGAAAGGAGGAAGGCGGCGGGACGCAAGTGCTGTGGAGATGATGGGGACATGGTGTCAGCCAGGGCCACGCCAAAGCTTAGGGTGAGGAGTATCTGGGGAGATAGGTAGGAAAGATGGGGTTAGAGGTGGGGGTGCAGGGGTTGGGCCTTGAATGCCAAGCCGAGAAGGCTGGCTTTGGTCAGTAATAGGGATCTATGGTAGGCTTCTGAACAAGGGAAATGATAGGTGAAAATGGTTTTGGAGAGGAGGAGCAAAGAGGTGTGGCAAAAGCCAGGTGAGATAAGGATGGCTAGGACCCCCACTGCTGCCCTGAAGAAGACAGAGGATGGAGCCAGTGGCCTGGACTCTGCCTTCAGACAGAGGCAGAAGGGCAGCTGAGGAGACAGCCCAGAAACTGTGCTAAACCCTCGCCTGTGCTGAATCTTACTCAATTTTTGAAGCAGACTATCAGGTATCTGGAGTATCGACATGGAAATGGCAGCCTGGTGAGGGTGAGTCATTGCCGGCTCACACGGTGGAGCAGAGGTCCAGGCTGGCCCGTCTGCTGCCAGTGCACGTTCTCCCCACCAAGCCACGTGGTCTTCCCACACTCAAGTCAAGGATGATGTCCCGGGGGGCAAGAAATAGGCAACCCCTTTCCTAATCACTTTTCCCTGCACTTAGAGCTCATGACAACAGTCATTCCAACTAGCCACTGCTTACAAAACACCACATCCGACACACATTCTTCCTAGATGATCCTCATTTGACAAGTGAGGAAGTGGAGCTCAGAGAGGTCAGAGACCTGTCCAGACCACGCAGCACTTTGTGTGAGGGGCTGAGCAGGGTTCCGCTGCAAGCCTGGCTGGCTCCCTTCAGGCTGTGCCCATTCCCAGACTCTGGCTCCTGTATTCCTGGACTCCACTTACTCTAATCCTGGGATTAGTGAGGAAGGGGAATTGGCAGCATGGCTCAGAACAAGCTGCTCAGCACGGAAAGTTTCTCTGAATGTCCTCAGGCCTGGCCCCTCTGCGCCTCCTCTCCCTTTGCATTCCAGACCTCTGTCTCTCTAGGCCTGAAACCAAAGCCCAGTGCCTGGGGGAGAAGGTGTGCCCCATGGGCCATGGGGGTGGCAGGGCCAGGCTGAACTCCTGGGCTTCCCTTCCCTGCTGTGCCAAGGAGGGGTGTGCTAGTGCTGGAGGAGGGGCACCCTGGTGAGTGGGGAGCATGTCCCTGCAGGAAGCCAAGAGAAGGACCAAGAATGGCTGGGCCTCAGCCCAGCCCCTAATCCCTTTGCACACACTCCCTTCCCTAAGGATTTTCCCTCAGAAAAATCTGTTTAATTTTCTCAGCTTGGAGACAACGAATGGAGGATTTGGGGTGGGGTGAGGATGGATGATAGGGGAGGCCCAGGAAATTTGCCATGGGAAACAAATGGAAAACCCAGTTTCTGATGTGCCCCCTCCCAGAAAGGAGCCAGGAGTTCAGGCCTCCTGCCTACAGGATGGGCACAGCCCCCGGCCAGCCGCATGAGTGGCAGGCTTTGGCTGACTACCTCTGCTGGCTTATTTTGTTGTTTGCATGTTCTCAGAATAGGAGACCCCTAAAGACAGCCACTGCATGCATCCAGCACAGGAAATCTCATACTGGTGAGTGTAATTACTGTGGTGGGGCAGACTGTGACGGAGGTGGTCACAGTGGTAGAGGCCACGGTGGGCGTGATGACGGTGACAATGTGGTGATGGGGGTGGGTATGGCCATGGAAAACTCTAAAATCATGATAGGCATGGGGGCAGGGGTGGAGGTGACATACCTAGGTGCCCTTCCTAGCCCCAACTCTCTCTAATAGTCACGTGGGCAAGTTAGACTCTGAGTCTCACTTTCCTCATCTGAAAAATGGGATTAATAAGAGTTATCAGTCAGCACCTATCCTGCTACCTAGGGCAGGTGCTGACTTCCTCAGTCTATCTCATCTTCAGGGTTCTCCGGTCCCTCTGTCTGCCTGGGATCCTTCCTTTCTGCCCACAAACTTCCTCCATTTGTTCCCACTGGCTCCCTGAATCACCATCTCAATTCCTTCAGAGCCCCACATGTTCTAAAAACAAAGTCTATACACACTGCCTCTACTTCCTGGCCTCCCACTCGCTCCCTAACCCTTCTCAGCAGCCTTTAGGTTCCCGACACTACGGAAGCAGCTCTCACCAAGTCAGCAGAGACCGCTCCATCTCGGACTCAACTTCTTGGGGGAAATTGGTTCTAGGGCCACCAAGGCTTTGAAAGAGCCTCTTCCCAAGATCTTCAAGACCCAGGAAGTTCAGCATCCCAGCACGTGGAACTCTTTCTGCCTCCTTCAGGGATCCATCCCCAAATGCTCTGTCCCTGCAGGCTGGAGCTCTGATGGTGCCCTCCTCTCTCTGTACACTCTTCATCAGGGTGGTTTAGCTCCCTTGGTTCCAGTTCCACTCCAGCCATAAGCTGATCCCAAATTAATTTCTCTATCAGCTTATTTAGCTAGAACCTCACTTCTGGCCCCACACTTCCTCCACTGGACTTTCTCCAGCATGCTAGATGATAGCTGTCAGTGCTGAACTCATCGGCTCTCCCCAGATCTGCTTGCTCCGTCCCCTCCCTGTCCCTAGAGCAAGCCCTTGGCTCTTATCCCCGTCCTAGAAATTCCCACCTACCCAACGGTCCTGTTAATCCTCCTAGGCCATGGCTCTTTTAAAATGAACACAGAATTTTATTTTCAAAACATGAAACTCACATCATTATTTAACTTCGCTCTTATTAAGTGTATTAAGCTTAAAGCAGTAAATTATATAAATCTTAGAACTTTTTTAACTCAGAAAAATAAATTCTTGTGACAACTCATAACATGTTAAGCTATGTTGTGTAAGCTATTAGCTTAAAAAAACTCTTTTTAACATTGTGGCAAATATCTCAGAAACTTTCTATACATCATTGTGCTGACTTTCAATAACAGCAAACTGGGTAATGGGAATCAGCTTTCCTGCTGAGGGCAACTAGAAAAACTGTGTATTAACAACAACAAACTGATTGAAGCATCTGAGTACTAATAAGATAAATAAGATAGTGGAGATTTATTGGGCTAGAATATGGAGAGGACTAAGAGTGGAAGGTAAATTTGGCTTTGGAAATGTTTTTTCTCTGGGAATGGAGGGAGTAACCAAGAAGCTGAAAGTTTGATCAGAGATTTTTGAGGGTCTCCTGGGGACATGAGACAAGGCTTAACAAAGAGCTGTGCCTGAGGACTAATGATGAATTGGAAGTAGACAGGTTCTCACAGGGGCTGCAGCTCAGCTTTGACTCATTTCAATTCCTGAAATTGGATTAAAGTGATCTAATGTTACTAGTGCCCTCAGGCTCTTGTAAATTCTCTCTGGAAGAAGATATCATCTTGGTATCAGATAATTTATACAAACAACTTTGCGATTACAATGTCCAGGGCACAAAAAACAAAACCAAACAAATCTCAAGACAACCCACAATAAATAAGAGAATAAACAACACACACACTTACAACTATAACATAAAACAAAACAAAACTAAAAATCAAAACCAAACACATGGTGAGGCCTGACAACATAAACAAAAATATACAACAGGGGCTATCGATGTTAGAGTTATCAGATGGAGATTTTAAAATTAAACAACAACAACACAATACACTCTATCATGTATTTTTAGCTCCTATTCAAGGTGGAGATAAGACATGATTGAGAATTTTGACAGAAAATTAAAACATTTTTTTAAATGAAAATTCTGGAATGTAAAATTATAATACCTGCAACTTAGGAGTCAAAGGATAGGCTTAAAAGCATATTAGATATAGCTGAAGAAAAAAATTAACGAATTAGAAGCTAAGATTAGAAAAATATCCAGAATGAGACATGGAATGGTAAAAGGAAGGAAAATATTGAAGAGAATTTAAAGACATACAGAAAACAGTGGGAGAGTTGAAGAGAATGGAGGCACAACAATGTATGAAGGGATCAATCAATACATTCAGTAATCACTGAGAGCAGAAAGCAAGATAAATACAAGACAATCTACACCCAGGTCCATTAGAGTAAAACTAAAGAGTACACCTTTCCTATCAGAGTAAAACTAAAACCTGAAAGTCAAAGAAAAGGTCTTACAAACAGAAAAAAACAAAAACAAAAACAGATTACCTTCAAAGAAGTAAAGTTAATCATTACTCATACAGCTAATTTCTTTCCTCTCCTCTCCATTCCCTTTCTTTCTCTCTCTCTCTCTCCTTTCCCCCTCTTCCCCTCCATTCCCTTCCTTTCCCTTCCCTTTCTTTCTTCTCTATCTTCTCTTCTTTAACTCTTAGGCTTAAGAGATTCTCTTACTTCAGCCTCCAGAGTAGCTGAGACTACAGGCATATGCCATGGTGCCCAGTTCATACACTAATTTCTTAATGGAAACAATGAAAGCCAGAAGACAATAGAATTCTTCGGAGGGCTGTATGTGATAGGAAAAAACAAAGTGTTTCTCAACATGGAGCACTTCTTCTTTTTCTTTGTTTTTTTTTTTTTTTTTTTTTTTGGAGGCAGAGTCTTACTATGTCACCCTCAGTAGAGTGCTGTGGCATCACAGCTTATAGCAACCTCAAACTCTTGGGTTTAAGTGATTCTCTTGCCTCCATCTCCCTAGTAGCTGGAACTACAGGCGCCTGCCACAATGCCTGGCTATTTTTTGTTGCAGTTGTCATTGTTGTTTAGCTGGACTGGGCTGGGTTTGAACCTGCCAGCCTCTGTGTATGTGGCTGGCACCATAACCACTGTGGTACAGGCGCTGAGCCAACATGGAGCACTTCTGGCAGATGTATGGGGATTTCTCCCCACCAGCAACTAATTTTCCAGTAGACACCAGCTGGGTATCTTACAATTTTATTTGATTCTTACACTAACTAAAGTGAATGTAGACCTCACAGGTTAAGGCCTCAGTCCTACAAGACTGCCCTTCAATTCAGATGCCAATTACAAGTCCCAGATTGTGACCTGTACTCCTGACTAGCTATAAACTAGTTAGCTATCAACTGGGGGTTCCTATGACACCCTCCTCAGGTTCAATTAATTTTCTAGAGAGATTCACAGAACTCAGGATAATACTTTACTTGCAATTACTAATTTATTATAAAGACTATTTTAAAGGCTACAGATGAACAGCCAGATGGAAGACATACACAGGGAAGATAGTGGGAAGAGGCATAAAGCTTCCATGCCCTCTTTAGGTCCATCACCTTCTAGGAAGCACCATGTGTTCAGCGATTTGGAGGCTCTCTGAACCCACACCGTCTGGATTTTTATGGAGGTTTTATTATACAGGAATGATTGATTCCATCATTGGCCATTGGTGATCGACTCAACCTTCAGGCCCTCTCCCCTTCCCTGAGGTAGAGGATGAAGTGGGGATGAAAGTTCCAACTCTCAAATCATATGGTTGGTTCCCCTGGCAACCAGCCCCCGTCCTGAAGCTATCAGGGAGGCCCCAGCCCTCAGTCATCTCATTAGCTACAAAAAATTCTTATCACTTAAGAGATTCCAAAGATTTTAGGAGCTATGTGCCAGGAAACTGGGATGCAGACCAAATATAGCCATGCGTCTGAGAAATGGATCATTAGGCAATTTCACAGTTGTGTGAACCTCATAGAGTGTATTTACACAAACCTAGACTGTATAGCTGAGGACTGCACACCTAGGTTATGAGGTGTAGCCTGTTGCTCCTAGGCTATAGACATAGAATACTATACTGAATAATGTAGGCAATCGGAATAAATGGTAAATATTTGTATATTTAACCATATTTAAACATAGAAAAGGTACAGTAAGAATACTGTATAAAAGGTAAAAAATAGTATATGTATAGAGGACACTCCCTTGAATGGAGCTTGCAGGACTGGAAGTTGTTCTGGGTGAGAGAGAGTATGAGTGGTGTGAATGTGAAGACATGGCTGTACACTGCTGTACACTTTCTAAACACTGTACGTTTCATTAAATTTATTTATTTCTTCTTTTTTATATTAAATTTCTTTTCTTTTTCTTTTTTTTTTTTTTTTCACTAAATTTATTTTAAAAACGTTTCTTGGCCTGGCACAGTTGCTCATGCCTGTAATCCTAGAACTCTGGGAGGCCTAGGCAAGTTGATTGCTTGAGCTCAGGAGTTTGAGACCAGCCTGAGCAAGAGCCAGACTTTGTCTCTAAGAATAGCCGGGTGTTGTGGTGGGTGCCTATAGTCCCAGATATTTAGGAGGCTGAGGCAAGAGGATTACTTGAACCCAGGAGTTTGAGGTTGCTGAAAGCTAAGATGCCACAGTAATCTCCCAGGGTAACAGAGTGAGATTCTGTCTCAAATAAATAAATAAAATAAATAAATAAATAAATAAAATAAAAATGCCTTTCTTCCATAATAAATTAACCTTAGCTTACTGTAACTTTTTTACTTTATAAACTTTCTAATTTTTTTAAAACTTTTTGATTCTTTTGTGGTAATACTTAGCTTATGACACAAACATTTACAACCGTATAAAAATATTTTCTTTCTTTATATCCTTGTTCCATGGGCTTTTTTCTATTTAAAACTTTCTATTAAAATTTTTTTCTTTTTAACTTTTCTGTAAAAAAATGAAGACACAAACACACATTACCTAGGCCTACACAGGATCAGCATCACTGATATTGTCTTCCACATTCACATCTTGTGTCCCTGGAAGGTTTTCCAGGGCAATAATACATGGAGCTGTCATCTTTGATAACAACGTCTTCTTCTGGAATACCTCCTGATGGACCAGCTCCTAAAGAACCTGTTTTACAGTTAAATTTTTTTTTAATAAGTAGAAGTATACTCTAAAATAATGATTAAAAAGTGTAGCACAGTAAACACATAAACCAGTAACATTATTGTTTATTATTAAGTCTGTACTGTACATAATTGTGTGTGCTGTACTTTTGTACAATTGGCAGTGCAGTAGATTTGTTTATACCAGCGTCACCACAAAGACATGACTAATAATGACATTACAACAGCTATTACATCACTGAGCAATAGGAATTTTTCAGCTGCATTATAATCTTAATGAGACTACCATCATACGTGTGATCCATTACTGACCATAACATGTTATGCAGAATCAAAATGTCACAAGCTGAAAGAAAATAATGGACAGCCTGTAATCCCAAACCTGGAAAAAATTATTCAAGAGTTGTTGCAGAAGGAATGGCCTGAAAAAAAATGGCAAAAATATTTTCTGTCTCCCCAATTTTTTGGGAACTGAAACCTGCATCCCTGCCTTAGGCCAGTGGTCAGAAGAGGCAGGGAAGGTAATGTATAAAAATTAAGAGAATTACTAGCAGACTCAAATTAATAAGATTTTTTTTTCAGGCAGAGTCTTGCTCTGTTGACCAAGCTAGAGTGCCATGGCCTCAGTCTAGCTCACAGCAACCTCAAACTCCTGGGCTCAAGCAATCCTCCTGCTTCAGCCCTCCAAGTAGCTGGGACCTCAGGGGTCCTCAAACTTTTTAAACAGGGGGCCAGTTCACCGTCCCTCAGACCAGTCTAGGAGGGCTAGACTATAGTTTAAAAAAAAACGAACAACTATGAACAAATTTCTATGCACACTGCACATATCTTATTTTAAAGTAAAAAAAACAAACAGGAACAAATACAATCACACCACCTTATGTGGCCCGTGGGCCGTAGTTTGAGGACCCCTGGGAAGCACGTACCACCACACCTGGCTAATTTTTTCTTTCTTTTTTTTTTTTTTTTTTTGAGACAGACTCTCACTCAATCACCCCAAGATTGAATGTCATGGTGTTATAGTCACAGCAATCTCAAACTCTTGGGCTCAAGTAATCCTCTTGCCTCAGCCTCCCAAGTAACTGGGACTACAGGTGTCTACCACAATGCCCAGCTATTTTAAGAGACCAGATCTGGCTCTTGCTTAGGCTGGTCTCCAACTTCTGAGCTCAAGTGATCCATTCACCTCAGCTTCCCAGAGTGGTAGGATTATAGGTGTGAGCCACCGCACCTGGCCCTGGTTAATTTCTTCCAGTTTTAGTAGAGGCGAAGGCTTACTTTGCTCAGACTGGTCTCAAACTTTTGACCTCAAGCAATCCTTCCATGCTGGCCTCCCTAATGCTAGGATTACCAGGCATGAGCCACAGCCCGCAGCCTAATAAGATATTTTTTAGGCAGAAGGAAATAATCCTAAATGGGTCAGAAATGCAGGAAGGAATGAAGAGCAATGAAAATGGCAAACAAGTGGATAAATATCAGATAATATTGGCTATATATAAGGATAACAATGGTTTGTTAAAGTGCCAAGGTCCTTCCTTGCTTGCATTTAGAAGGAAGAGAGTAAAAGGATCAATTCATATTAGAATTTGTTATAAATGCTTGCTGTGCTCTGAGTAGCTACTAAAAAACTTTAAAAGAGTGAATAACTTCTAAATTAATAGAGAGGGATAATTAAATAAAGTAATTCAAACAGAAGGCAAAGAAAGGAAAAAAAGGGAATATAGGTGAGTGGACATATAGAAAGCACTTAATAAGATAAAAGGCTTAAATTCAAGTATAAAGGTAATTTCATTATATTAATATATAAAATTATTAAATTCTCCCATTAAAAGTAAAGATTTTCAGACTTAGTTTGTATAAATACCCAAATCTAACTGTACACTATTTATACAGATATACCTGAAATATAAAAATAAAGAATGAAAAAAGATATAACACTAACAAAAACAGAAAACTAATATAGCTATATTAAAATCAGACAAAATAGATTTTAAAGCAAAAAGCATTACTGGGGAAAAAAATTATCACTGGATATAAAGAGAGATAGAGAGTTCATAATGATATAAAGTTCAATTTACCATGAACTACATTTTCAGGCAACTGATAACTTGGCCTCCAAATCCAATTGGTTCTCTGTATCTATAGGTTCCACTTCTATGGATTCAACCAAATGTAGATAAAAAATAATACAAATAAAATACAGTATAATAACTATTTACATAGCATTTATATTGTATTAGATATTATACATAATCTAGAGATGGTGTGCATAGATTATTTGCATATACTACATCATTTATATTAGGGACTTGAGCATCCTTAGATTTTGGTATTTGTATTTGGTCCCCTGTGAGTACCAAGCAGATACATATAAAGCAAAAATTGACAGAAGGGAGGGGGAAGGTTTTGGTGGAGGGAGGGTAATGGGTGGGGCCACATCTATGGTGCATCTTAGAATGGGTACAGGCGATTGCACTAATGTACACAGCTATGATTTAACAATAAAAAATAAAATTAAAAAAACTATAAAAAAATAAAGAAAAAAGAAAAAAAAATTGACAGAACCATATTTTTATACTTCAGATTCCTTCTCTGTCTTCATGGGGTTACGGGAGCTAGCCATTTTAGGTATCTCTCAAAAATATCCTATCTGGCTCACTCAAGTAGTCAGATTTAGACAAGAAGTCATGTTGGCTAACTCACTCCACTTGTATGTAAAGTAAATGTATTGCAACCATGATCAGTGCCTTGCCCATCTTCGGACACAGTTTTCCTACACAGCTACCTGGTGGCTTCCAATTGCAAGTACCTGAGACTTTTTCTGGCTTTAGAGCCTGCTTCTGCATGGGGGACTGGGGTAGGGTAGGGCAGGTATGTGGAGCTGATAGGAGGCTAATGCTCTCAGGAGCTATCCTCAAACAAGGACTGATGTGAGTCAGTGCATAAACACCTTCAACTCTCTTGTCCTTCAAGGAATAACTCAGAGGTGTATGTTCTACTGCCTCCTAGAGATTTCCAGCAAGATTGACCTCCAGTTGTCCACAGTGTAACTGGCTTGAGAGAACACCCCTTATTGGCTGCCTTCCTTTTCCTACCTGATTTGCTCACAGCCTTACTAGTATTTCTCGAGATCACCTCCTAAATAAATTACATTCATATCTTCCGGGGAACTCAAACCAAGATGGTATCCCTCTGTTTCGATGATAAGGACATCATCAATCCCTGCAGTGTGGCTTGTCTCTGAGGTGACCTCCATTCCCTCCCTGCATTCCCTTGACCTGGTCCCCAACCATGAGTGGATTTCACCTAGACTGCTATGACAGTGGCTTCCTGCTCCCATAACCTCCCTCACTTTGCTTCTCTGCAGGCAGCCCTGGGGACCTTCCGATCATGCACAGAACTCATAATTGCACACGTTCTACTCTGATATTTTCAGGGACTTCCCATTGCCCATAATGGAAAATCTCAGTACTCAGCTCCATACTCAAGAGTCCTTATGATCTAGCCACAAGTCACTTTCCAGTCATCTCCATCCCCCCACTATCTTCCACTGCTCTTTCTAAAACCTGTGCTTCTTTCTCAGCCACCTTTACTCCCGGGCTCCAGTCCTCATCCCCACCATTACCCATTGTGCCCTCTCCACTTTCAGGAGTCACCAACCCACAAGTCACGCTTCATGGTTCCACTCAAATGGCACCTAAATGAAATCTTCCACGTGTTTCACATTAGTCTCTGTCTCTCCCACAGTGCTCCAAACTTGGTGATTACCAGTGGATTTTGAGACCAGTCCCCCTCCCCCGAAATCCTCAAGAAGCGGAACTCTTGGGTATCTTTTATTAGAATGCCTAATAAAGATAAGTTAAGATAAGTTTGCTGTATAACTTTGGACTAGTCCCTGATCCTCCCTGGATTTTAGTTTTTACAACTGCACAAGAAGTCCTTGGACTAGAATCAGTGTTTCTCCAAGGAGAGAAGGGTTGCAATTCATTGTGTGAACTTCCTCGTATATTGTAGGACATTTGGTATCTGGCCCAGGGCACCAAATGCCAGAGCATGTCTAATCACTGTGATAATTAAAAAGACTCTAGAACATTTTCAAACACTCTAGGGACCCTCTCCACAAGACCAGGTGATTCCTTAGGACCTGCCAGCTTAGATAATCTTAGAATCCTCTGGCTGGTGTATAGGGACAAAAGGTGGCCCAGAAACATACAGAGGTCTGAGTGGTGGGCCAATGATGGGGAAAAAGCTGGACCCAAGGTGGATATGATGTCCAGGTTGTGTCCTGGCATCTGAGGACAGAACCAGTGTCTATTTCCTAGCCTTCAAAGGGGGCACAAACTTCCAGGTGGCTTTGTCATGCCTTCTCATGTGAGGAGCTCTAGTCTGCCTCATGGACAGAATCTAGAGAGTAAGTGATGCCCCTGGTGAGAAATGGGCCACCCATAGCAAAAAACTCTACAGGTGGGGGCTGGCTGGGGCTTGGCAGGGGTCATGTGCCAAGTGAAGCTGGAATAATAGCAAGCAAGAAGAGGCAGTTTTCCTATGCAGGCCATCACAGGAGGTTGGGTGGGGTGAGTGGGGGACACTTGTGACTTGGGGAGCTGGAGAGGTCTCAAGACTGACCACCAGGCAGGCCAGCATTGATGAGAGGTAGCAGAATGGTTGCGATAGAACTCCAGCTAGGGAGGCTGTAAACATATCAGGGGTCCTCAAACTTTTTAAACAGGGGGCCAGTTCACTGTCCCTCAGACGGTTGGAGGGCCGGACTATAGTTAAAAAAAAAAAAAAAAGAAAAACTATGAACAAATTCCTATGCACACTGCACATATCTTATTTTGAAGTAAAAAAACAAAACGGGAACAAATACAATCACACCACCTCATGTGGCCCGCGGGCCATAGTTTGAAGACCCCTGGTAGACTGATGGTGGAAGTGGGGCAGGGACAGAGAAAGGTTGCTGTGTAAATGAGAGTGATGGAAGCTGCAGGGAGCGATGAGACAACTGCAGAGAGGCCTGTGGTCAGAGGTGCTGTGGTAGGGCCCTGGGCAAACCAGAGTGTTACCCAACGTTGAGAACTCAGGGTGAGTTTTCAGGAGGTTCTGGGAATCACTCCATTTATTGACTCACTGAGTCATCCATTCAACAAGCATCTTGGGGTTGGAATGAGACCACCTCAATCTTGTATATGTTCTGGGTCTACAACCCATCTGGTGTGGGGTGTCAGAACTTTAGAGACTGGTAAAGGAGGAATTTGGACGGGGATGAATTTGTCAGTGTTTTACTAGCTGAGTTCAGGGGAGGTAGGTCTGAATTGAGATAACTGGCCTTAAGCAAATGATGGGGTTCGTGGCAGGGGACAGGGAAGTGGAGGGATGAAAAGGAAGGCTCCAGGCTCTGTATCACCTGATCTAGTGCTCCCAAGCACCCAGTGAGCTGGAGGCTCTGATACCCCACCCCACATTTTGCAGATGAATAAACAATAGCCTAGTCCTTGACTTCAAAAGGGTGTTTCTTCAGACTCATACAGCTTGACTAGCCCTTGCTGTGATGTCTGCAATCTGTGGGTCTCACATGGTGGCTGCCAGAGTGGGAAGCAGCTTGGTGTCGTCCTTCTGACAGCAACATTTGTCCCCATGGTTTCACTACGTTGGTTTTCCAGAAGTCTAGTTATAGGGCTGGTCTCCCGGAATCTGCTCACCCATAGGCAAACCCATAAAACAGAATTTTTTTTTTTTGTAGAGACAGAGTCTCACTTTATGGCCCTCGGTAGAGTGCCGTGGCCTCACACAGCTCACAGCAACCTCCAACTCCTGGGCTTAAGCGATTCTCTTGCCTCAGCCTCCCGAGTAGCTGGGACTACAGGCGCCCCGCCACAACGCCCGGCTAATTTTTGGTTGTAGTTCAGCCAGGGCCGGGTTTGAACCCGCCACCCTCGGTATATGGGGCCGGCGCCTTACCGACTGAGCCACAGGCGCTGCCCCATAAAACAGAATTTTTAAACTTTCCATACCAAGGATCAAGTCTTGGTGACTCCATCAAGCACCTAAGAATGTAAGCTAATACATTTTGAGTGTGTAGTATGTGCCTGGCACTGCTCTCGGCACTGCTCTCACACCAACCTGTGAGGGAGATATCACTGTCAGCCTCATTTTTCAGGTGGAGAAATAGAAGCCCTGAAAAGCTGAGTAATTTGCCTACAGTCTCACAAAGATTCAAATACACGTATGCTGGCTCCATAGGCCCCAGAAATCTGGAGGGGCTGCCTGAAGCAGATTGTCCCCTGGAGTTAAGGACAGCTGGATTTGGGCTCCTAAAGCTTGAAGTCCATTCCTGGCCTCACCACCAATTAGCTGTGTGACCTGAAACACATCACTTACTCTCGGCGAATTCCCATTTTCTCCCTGGTGGAATGAAAAGCTTGAACTGGATGATCCCTAGCCCATTGCAGCTCTGACATTTTAAGAGGCTTCATCAGGCTAAAATAAGCAGCAAGAGCCACATTGCGGTTGGGAAAGGGCAGCCTGGGACGTGCGTGCGTGGAAGCTGGGAGGCTCTCCGTGGTGAGGGGGTGTAAAGGGCTAATTGTAAGTACATGAGCTCAGCTGGGGGCCACTTTCTCCCCTCTGTGCCTACAGCTGGCTGTGAGTCACTACTGGGTCACCGGCCACAGCAGGGCTGCTGGAGACAGGGAAGGCCTTGAGCATGGACAGAAGACAAGTCTGACCTGGTGCCAGCCTTGACCCCTCCCCCCGGAGGGGGGCCTGTGTGCTCTTCTCAGTCCCTGTCTAGGTGCTTCTGCACCCCACCTGGAAAGCACGCCATCTCCATCTTCCTGAACAGTGCACTTTTCCCTGGTAGCTCTGTCACACTGGCACTCGATGTCAGTGGTGGGAGACTGAGGCAGGTGAGACACAGTGTCGGCTCTCAGGAAGCTCATATAAGCAGGAGATCAGGGCCTGCTGGGCAGAGGCCAGCCATATATCTCAAGCTCCTATGAGGGGTTCAGTAGGGGCTCAGAGCCAGAGCACCTGCTCAACCCAGAGCCCACCTCAGGCTTCTGCAGGATGGCCAGGTGCTGACCCTAACCTCAGCCCTGAGGAGGAGGCTGCCAGAGGGTCATCGACCTCAGGACAGACTCATACCAAGGGGTCACCCCTGGGAAGGTGGCCCAAAGAAGGCTCTGGAATATGACATTCTTGAGAAAGCTGGAAAGGTGTAAGGAGGGGAATCAGGGTGAGCTTCTCCCAAGATCCCTCTCCTTGCTCCTGCTATGACTGTCATCCGGCATGGCAGTCCGGAGCTCCTGGAGAGATTCAAAGGTTGCCTTCCTATGTGTGTGCACGTGTTGCGTGAATCTCTGGCTGAGCTTTTTTTTTTTTTTTTGAGACAGAGTGAGATTCTTTCACCTTGGTTAGAGCACTGTGGTATATCATAGCACATAGCAACATCAGTCTCTTGGTTTCAAGCCATCCTCTTGCCTCAGCCTCCCAAGTAGCTGAGACTATAGGTGTCTGCCATGATGGCCGGCTAGTTTTTATATTTTTAGTAGAGAAGGGGTCTCACTCTTGCTCAATCTGGTCTTGAACTCATGAGCTCAGGCAATCCAACCACCTCAGCCTCCAAGAGTGCTAGGATTGCAGGTGTGAGGCACTGCGCCTGGCCTTCTCTCTGAGCTTTGAGGATGGGGCTGGTGGCTCATTGTATAGCCTGGGACTGGCACAGTGCCAGTCTCATAGACTCAGTTCTTAGACAAAGGTCAGATGTCTCCAGACTTCTGCCCAGGATGTGAAATTCTTGTAGTATTCATTGGTCATTTTACATTTATTCATTCGTCCACCATTCATCAGTTCCTTTGCTGTAGTAACAGCACCTCTGAGAAGTGTTCTCTTGTTTCTGCTGAAACTTATTCCTGAGATGCTCTCAGTCTTCTGAGATGACTCAATCCACATTGTGGCCATCTGACTTTTTAAAACTTCTTACTGTTGATGATTTCAAATCTCACTCCCTAAGTTTACCTTCTGCTAGTGTTCATCTACCCTTAGAGATCCAGTTTAACCCTTCTGTATATGACAGCTCTTGGAGATTTCCAGGCATGCTCAACTCTCCCCTTTTTTTCTTCCCTTTTCCCCTCCCTTCCACCCCTCCTTTCTTCTTTCCCTCTATAGAGCTTCTATTATGTGTCAGGCATCAGGAAAGCAATCGCAAGCCAAGGTACATACAGCCCCTAACCTCATGGAGCTTACAGTCTAGTTAAGAGAGACCACAGAGCAAACAACCGAGTAGAGAACTGTAAAGCTGCCCTGTGAGTGTCACTGCAAGCAGAGGGAGGTACCAGGCAGAGCATATAAAAGTGGGACACCCACACAGTGGTCTTTTACTTGGGGCTGTACACCCTGTGGCATTTCTTCATATAGTGGGGTTTCTGAACCCCCCTCACTCTGTCACCCTTTTTGTCATTGTTCCCTTGAGAGGGAGATCCTCAGATCTGGACCCCCTGGCCAGCTCAGAGCCCAGTGGCCACTCATCTCTGGCTGGAAACTGCCCTCTCATTAGTTCAACCCAAGTCTTCATGTTCACTGCTCCCCCGAGGGACAAGTCCCTTCCCAGAAATGTTCACACACACCATTCTTATGTGTGGCCTCCCCTAGACCATGTCCTTGAGTTGAGTGTTTGACCTTGAGTTCAGTCCTTGCCTTGGCCCTGTGAATGCTCATCTACTTGGTATGGCCTGATTGCTCCAGCCTGGCAAAGTCTGTTCTGAGTCTGAGCCTGCTGTTGGCTGCAAAGCCCAGGGACGCACTCCCTGTTAATGTGACCAGCAAGGTGTCTGCTCATCCTGTCTGCACACTCTGAATATGGTGCTGGCAGGTAAAGTCTCAGGGTAAAAGGTGGGGGAGGAACTGAAGGCCCCTGAGCACCTGGCAATGTCCTGGGGGCTTCAGAAAGAGCTTCCTAGGGCTGGAGGCTCCAGCTAGGCTGGGGTGACACGGTTTTGTGATCTCTGACCTGGTTCTTTTTTTTTTTTTTTTTTGAGACAGAGTCTCAAGCTGTCACCCTGGGTAGAGTGCCGTGGTGTCATAGCTCACAGCAACCTCCAACACTGGGGCTGAAGTGATCTTCTTGCCTCAGTTTTTCTATTTTTAGTAGAGACAGGGTCTCACTTTTGCTCAAGTTGGTCTTGAACTTGCGAGCTCAAGCAATCTACCCGCCTCGGCCTCCCAGAGTGCTAGGATTATAGGTGTGAACCACCGTGCCCGGCCTCTGACCTGGTTCTATGACCCTCCCCAGGCTGTCATCAATAGAGATTGAAGGGCGGGGCCAGCTGTATGTGTGTTTGTGTGTCTGTGTGCTGTGCACACTTGGGAGCTGTGTGTAAGCCTGTGGGAGTCGTCTGATAGGCCTTGCTGCTGGCTGGCACCTACCTTTTCTCACTGATAACACTATTCCCAGTGATAACACTATTGGCCACCAGAGCCCCGGCCAAGGCTCCACTCCCCTTACCCAATAGTCACACCAGGTAGCCACATTTGCCCTCCTTCCTGTTTGCAGGGTCCTACTCACCACCCCAGTCCCCTCAGGGACCTGGCCACTGCCACTGGTGCCACCCCCTCCAGGCTCACTCCTTGCCTTGGCCCTTGAAAGAAGCCTTTTAAAAGGACATCTGACCCGGTCATCTCTCTGCTTAGAATGCTTTTGTGGCACAGTCTTCTGTGAAGGAGGTCCAAACTCTTCACTGTAGCCTACATCTCCCCTCATGCCCAGCCCTAGCTGCCCCCCTAGCTTCAGCTTGTCCCATACCCCTCCAGTCCAGCTCAGGTCAGGCCGTTCTGAAACCACTTGCAGTGCCCTGCCAGGCACACTGTGCTCCAGGTTCTAGGCCTTTGTGCAGGCTGCCCCATCTGCCTGGAACTCTGGCGCCTCCAACTCACTTCACTGTCACCCCCTCTCATCTTTTCAGATTTGGCATAAAGACTCTTCCAGAAGGCCCTCCTCCTTGCTCTTACAAACCATTGGCTCTAAGAGGGCAAGGTCCACCTGTACTTTATTATAGTGTTTTCAGAGGCTAACATTCAATAAATCTTATTCAATAAGGACAATAATAATTTCTTTGGACTTCACATTTTTTTGTCTGTGAAATGAAAATAATGCTGTTTGACACACAGAGTTCCGAAGAGGCCTGTGGGAGATGATGTCTGTAACTTTCCCATCAAGGAGCTAGACGTGTAACAGAGGCTCCAGAAGTATAGTTCTAACGTTTACGGGGACATGTTCTTCTCTGTTTAAAAATACTGTACATTAAAAAAATAAAATTAAATACCGTACATGTTTGGAGTTCTTTTTACTCCAAAGCTTGACTGGCTCCTTATTGCTCAGGTTTCCACTCATCACCTTCTCACAGAGACATTTTTCAACCACCTCATCTAAAATAGCCGCCCCACACCACAGCATTTCCCAATGCTTCCTTGTCCTAAGCTCTATTATTTTTTCACTGGTTGATTATTTTTCTCTCCCTAGAATGTGATTATCTTTGATTATCTTTGATTATCTTTCGCCCTCCTAGTACCATGGAGGCAGAGAACTCGGCTGACTTTTCCATTGCCGCAGCCTTAGTGCCCAGAGCTGTGTCTGGCACATAACAGCCATCCAGAAGTTTCTAGGGCCAACACTTTGAAGTCTCTAGGGTGTTGGGGCTCAACCTTCCTAATGCTGCGACCCTTTTATACAGTTCCTCATGTTGTGGTGACCCCTAACCACAAAATTATTTTCGTTGCTACTTCATAACTGTAATTTTGCTACTGTTATGAATCATAATGTAAATATCTGATATGCAGGATGGTCTTAGGCGACCCTGTGAAAGGGTCGTTCAACCCCCAAAGGGGTTGCGACCCACAGGTTGAGAACTGCTGCTCTAAGGACCCCCTGGGGACAAACGCCAGTGTGTATTTCTGTGTGTGGTGTATGGCAAGGGGGTGGTGAGGTATCTTCCCCTCCCTATTGTACATCCCAGAGAGGTGGGACTAGAGGGAGGGGGAAACTCCTACAGCAGCTGCCCCGCCTTATTCCCTGTGGGAAATCAAGGGCAGTGGCCCTGCCAGAGCCTGCGGATGCCGGTTGCCAGGTGTGCAGGGGAATGGGCAGTTCTTTCCCCATGGTGACCTGGGCATCTGGGGCTGAGCACAGTCCTTTCTCAGCACCTCTGACTCACAGACTACCTGCTGGCAAGGAAGCTGGGGCACTTTCCACCTCATTCCCCTTCCTGCAGGCCCTGGCCCATGCCTTGTATGCGAGCTGTGTTTCTTCCTGCATCTGCACCTGCCCTCCCCTCACTCTTGCTTTCCTGTCATCAGCGTCTGCTGAACCCCATCTCACCTGCTTTCTTTGTTGGTGCCAAATTTGCACACTTGCAGATTGAGTGTGCTGCTGCTCCCTTCTCTTCCCTACTTATGCTATCCCCTCAGGCTTCCTGGGGTCAGACCCCTAACCTCAGTTTCTCCATATGTAGAATGAGTTTTGTTTAGTTTTTATGGTTTTCAAGTCTTTGTTTTTTTTGAGACAAAGTTTCACTTTGCCACTCTTGGTGGAGTGCCATAGTGTCATAGCTCACAGCAACCTCAAAATCTTGGGCTCAAGCGATTCTGTTGCCTCAGCCTCCCAAGTAGCTGGGACTACATGGGCCCACCATAACACCCAGCTATTTTTAGAAATGAGGTCTCGCTCTGACTCAGACTGGTCTTGAACCTGTGAGCTCAGGCAATTCACCCACCTCCACCTTCTGAGTGCTGGGATTACAGGCGTGAGCCACCGCATATGGTTTTTAAGTCTTGCTTTTTTCTTTTTTTTTTTTATTGTTGGGGATTCATTGAGGGTACAATAAGCCAGGTTACACTGATTGCAATTGTTAGGTAAGGTCTTGCTTTTTTCAAATAATGAGTCCTCTTGTTTAAATAGTTACCCATGTGGCAATTCTGTTCCCTGTGGTAACGGGAAAAACATGAAGTTTCTATGATCAAAATAAGGGGGAAGACCCGAGCCCTAGTATTCATCCATAACACACGTGCACACACAGGCATGCATGTGGAGCAGCTCCAGGGCACCCAGGGCCCATTTCACAAACCTCTGAAACATTCTGGGGCCCTGATAGGCACATATCTGTGTATGCGTCCTTGTGTCATGGACTGACTTCCTGGGGTCAAACCCCCAACCTCAGCTACTGCAGGAGCTCCTGCCAGCCCTCCCACCCTGCCACTCTGATCCTCTGCTGAGAGGGACTTCAGAGAAGCTCCCAGAGCCTCCCACCAAGCGTGCCTCCTCCCCACAGAGCAGAGACCCTCTCAGTCTCCAGTTGGTCTTTCCCCTGCTGCCCCCCTCCATGAGGGGGCTCAATGTCAAGTAAACCTACTTGACCTCTGGCTTGGTGTGTGGAGAGGGCAGTGAGGGTCTGCACAGGGCTGCGGCTCTGGACTCGGTGTTGTGAGGACTTCCTCACCTGCTCACGCCCCACCAGCCAAGGCCTGGATGGTCCACACTCACTGCCTCACCCTTACAGCTGTCAGCACCTTGGGGTCTAAAGCTCCTGACCCTGCCAGTGCCCCAAGATATCTGAGCAGGAAAAGATTTCAGAGGTTTGTGAACTGGGCTCTGCAGTGCCCTGGAGCTGCCCTGCATGTGCACATTTACATGTGTGCATGAGTATCATGGATGAATGCTAGGGCTCAGGGTCTTCCCCCTTATTTTGATAGAACCTTCATTTTTTCCAGTTACCACAGAGAACGGAGTTGCCACATGGGTTACTATTTAAACAAGAAGATTCATTATTTGAAAAAAGTAAGACTTGAAAACCATAAAAACTAAACAAAACTCATTTTACATATGGAGAAACTGAGTCCCAGAAGAGCAAATGGCTTCTCAAGGTCATACTGGTGTAGTACCAGAGGCAGAGCTGCCTGTACCAGGCTGTCTGGCTCATAGGCTGTTTTTGCCAAGACTGGGCCACAATGTCCCTCTCAGGAGGTGGCAGGTGGGGGTGGAGTGCCAGGAAAGCACTGTCCAGAGAAATAGGTTAAGGTCACAGTCTCCCCCTCCTGAGGGCCCCCTGAGAATAGCTGCATTGGGAAGGTCACTCAAGTCTTAACTGGAGGCTTGAGGTTTTGGAGTGGGAAGGGGCAGATGAGGAAGAGTCGAGTAAGGAGGGGGCAGAGGAAAGGGATTCACCCTCTGGGTTACTCACATCTCTACTGGGAGCAGTAACCCCTAGCACCTGATTTCAAAATGTCCTCTTCACTTAGGGAAGGAGATGGAAGAAGCTTATGTCCAGGCACGGTGGGGCTGGGTAGCTGGGGGGTGTCCCAAGGTGATGAATGCTGGGGTGGGAAGGCTGTGAAGAAGGGGGCCAAAATTTCTGTCTTGGGGTCCCGTGGACAGTCCCCTGGCTGTTAACAGAAATGGTACAGTACGGGGCTCTGTGCCACTCTCTGTGTCTCCCTCTGGGGTCCAGCAGGGCACCCAGGAAATGCTACTGAATGAATTGGATTGGGTCCATCCTGCCCCGTCCCTCCACAATCAGCAGCCTCTTCCCTCCCCCTTCCCTGTCCTTTAGACACTGTAAGGACTGAGTTATTCTTAGTAGGTTTCATTCATCAAAGCATGACAAATGGTGTCCTGGGAGGAATGCCTGGGTGTCCTAGGGAGATGAAGGGTGGGGTGAGGTACAAATATCCCATCTAAGGGAAGAAGTCATTGCTTTCAGGGAGTTCCAGGCTAAGGGAGAAAAAAGGACCTGTTCTTGGAGACCCCCAGTCTGAATGGGGGAGGTATAGACCCTGTCTTTAGGGAGCCCCAATCTGAAGAGAACCCATCTAAATGGGAGAGATACTTTGGCTTAGGGAGCCCTGAGTTTGAAGGGGAGAGACACAGTTCCTGCCCTCAGGGAGCTCCCTGTGACAGAGGTTATTATTCCCACTCACCCCCCTTCTCTACCCTTTAGTGAGAGCCCAGTCTCAGGGAGAGATCCAATTTCTTGTTCTCAAGCTACCTCATGTTTCATGGCGGAAAAATAGCGGCCGTCCCTGCTGGAGAAGATGTAGTGCATACCCAAAGCATGGATTGAAACACGAGGTGAAAACAGAGGGTGCTGCCAGAGGGGCATCCAGAAATGTGAAGCCACTGCTGCCATCACATATGGGGAACCTTAAGGTGACAGAGAAGGGTGGTTCCCAGGGACCCTCACCTAAGCATGCTTAGCAAGGAACATGAAGACCACACAGGGGAGCCAAACATGCACACGGAGGGCCTGGCCCTGAGGCTCCGGGTAAAGGCGCAGGCTAAGTGAGCTGGTCTCAATGTGGGCTCTGCCTTTGCCAACTGGGAGGGCAACTGGAGAGTCCACATTATCTGTAGGCTCTCACACTCAGTATAAAAGACATACTTATTTCAAGCTAAACAAAACCTCACTAAAGATTAAACTTGGCCCAAGACCATGAGTTTGCAAACCCCCCTGGACATCGGAAAAGAATTTCTGACAGGGAGAGATCTGAGCCTGGGTTGAGTGAAGGAGCCGATGGCCGAGTTTCCCCTTTTAATCCTGGCCTCGGGGTCTTCAGTGTCTCTTTGAACCCTTCCTGGGATGGGACACCTGAGCCACCTCATTCCTCACCAGCTCCCTCATGACCAAAGGGCCACAGCTGGCCAGCTGGCGGGCATTCAAGGTCTGTGATGGGGGTATCACTTTTCTTTGCAGAAAGGTTATTTCCCTTCCAGAGGAGGGAGCCTGTGGTGCTTGTCACAAAGCCACCACGGCCCCCATTAAATGAGCTGATCTGGAAGTTCTGGCTCGGTGGCCTTCCTGAGAGCCTTCACTTCTCCATGTGTACCCCAAGAGTAAAATGGGGTACTGTTTGTTGTCTTGTGTGCTCTACCCACCCCTCCCGCTGACAGTTAACTTTCCCACAGACCTCATTGTTTCTGTCAAGGAAATAGGTTCTTGCCTCCTCCCTAGGCACCCGGTCTCTCCCAGCAGAGACCTACAAGGACTGTAGGTTGTGTGGGGGTGTTGGGGGATTGAGGGGTTGGGAGAGGAGGGGATGCCATCTCCTCTTTCCTCATTTCCTCCAGCCTTAGGTAAGGCCTCCTATCTTGGGGCTGAGGGGCAATCCCGGAGGGCGGTTGGAGGCGGCAGCCAGGGGTCGTGGGGACCCGGCCTGCGGGCGAGGAGGGGTGGTGGTGTAGGGCAGGATTCAGGACCCGGGAGGGAAGGGCGGCCTAATTGTGGCGCGTTGGCCCAGCGCTGCGGAGCGCTCGGATGACAGCGGCGGTGGGTAATTAGAGAGTATTAGCCGGGCCCCTGCAATCCTGTAATTTCTCCGCGCGCTCCGGGTGTGTAGTAGGAGGTGAAGCGATGCCGGCTCGTCTGTGAGTCAGACTCTCGGAAGTCCGGGTGGGGACGCAGGGGGCGGCAGAGGCCGCGGAGAACGGACTCCCGACGCAGGTGGCGCCGGCGCCTCCCCTCAGCGAGTCACCTGCCGCGGCCAAGTGGCGCGCAGCGGGGAGGGGTGTGGCCTGTGTCTCTCCCGCCTCCGCCCGGCGCTCCGCCGCCCGCGAGCCCAGGGAGTGCGCGCAGCCCGGTGTCCTGCCCCTTGTGCGCAGGTGGGCTGAAAACAAGCGAGGTAAATGCAATGGTCCTCGCAGAGACTTTCCAAGTCCCAAATGTCCCAGGAGGCAGAGAGGAGCGACAGACCTAGGACAGCAATAGAAAAAAAGTCAGAGAAATGAGAAGAGAGTAAGAGTGGAGTGAGGCTGCTTTTCTCGTGGAGCCGCAAATCAATTCTGGGGGAATGGGGAGGAGTCAGTGGGGGGCTGGAGCTGCGAGGGGAGTTTATTTATTAGCCAGATTAGCCAGTATTAATGGAGGAGCGGTGGCGGCCGGCGGCGGCGGGGACATAGCTGGCATAGCTGGCATAGCGGCGGGGCCTCCTGCGGAGCGGGACTCTGGAGGCTTCAAAGGGGCTTAAAGAGGCCGGTGGTGGCACTGCCACGGCCCCGCGGGGGAGGGCGTGGGCGCGGGCGGCGGGGGAGAAGGGGCCATTGTGCACGGAGGGATTAGGGATCTGGCCTGGAAGGAATTTTAAACTGGTGTGAGCTGGAGCCCCCGACACTTCTCCTGCCCCACCCCTGCCTTCTGAGCATGCGGCTGTGTTTACCTGCTTTCCAAGTCTGGGATGGAGGAGGTGCCCTTCATCCTCCTTCAACCCGGAGACATTGAGGGTTGCCAGATTTGACAAATGAAAATACAAGACCTCCAGTTACATTGAGATTTTTTTAGTGTAAGTATGTCCCAAATATGGTATGGGATATACTTATGCTAAATACCATTCGTTGTTGATCTGATGTTCTATTTAACTGGACATCTTCTATTTTTTATGGTAAATCTAGAGGCACTGAAATGTCTAATCCGTGTTCAGAAACAGATTAGGGCTCTCAAAAATGCAACGCGTCTCCCCCATTTGAGAGATCCCCTAGGGCTCGGGGTTGTGTTTCTGGGAGTTTCCTGAAGCCCGATGCCAGAGTTTCATCCTTCAGAAGGGGGCTTTCAGGGGCAGTACATGTCTCCTCCATCAGACTGGCAGCTTCCTGAGGATAGGGCCTAAATTTCCCTCATCCGACTAGATCCTAGAGTCAGGATCCTTGTCTCCTTCTTCACACTGTGGGGCTTGGAGTGTGTGTGTGTGTGTGTGTCTGAGGCATGATCTGTGTGCTTCTGGGAGGGGGCAAGTCTGTGTCTGCTCCACCCTCCACCTCCTACCCCTGCCCCAGGCTGATGGAAGCGGCTCCCCTGCATGTGTTGCTTCCTGCCCATAGGGGGCGCTGGGGACCCAGAGGACTGACCTACAGATAGATGGGTTCTGTTTCTTGGGATTCAAGGCTGAAATCCTCTGGGGTTGATAATCTGGGAATTTGGGGAGTGGGGTCCCCCTCTGAGAGGCTCCTGACCTGGTCCTGGCCCTTGCTCAGGCAGTCCAGGGCTGGGTATGCCAAGACCAGAGGCCAGCATTTGGGAAAAGCTCTAGTTACTGGGTACCCACTGTTTCTGCCAAGAAGGGACAGCATGGCCCTGGGTGCAGAATGTCCTGCCCACTTCCTCAGAACCATTGCAGCCAAGCCCCGGGCTTCCATCGGCCTCACCAAACCCCACTGCCTAGTGATTGTGCTGTTCTTTCTACCTGAGCACCCTCTTTTCCTGTCTTTGAGGACAGCTAAAGTCTCACTGCTTCTTCAGGATGCTCTGCCTTTAGCAAGGCAGGCTGCTAGTGCCTGGGGCTCTTCTGGTGAAAACACCTTCCATCCACTCTCTCCTTCCTCATCAACTTTGGCTACAGAGGGGCTTAAGGTGGAGGAAAGGAGAGAAGGGAAGCTGGAAGGAGTATAGCAAAGGGGGAGCAAGAAGAGGAACCCTCTGCTACCCTCACTCCCTGAAGCCCCTTCCCATCTCCCCTCATCCCCTCTGAACTCTTTTCCATTGAAGCTGAGGGAAGCCCTGGAGAAGCCCTTTCCCACGGTCACAGCCTCAACAAACCCCTAGCCCTTTCTCCTTCGGCTACAGCCACCTCAGCCTCACCCTTGTCAGCCTCACCCTCTGCAGAGTGCAGGCCCACCCCTTCGCTGAAAGGCCCCCTCCTTGGGCCAGGGCGCCTGCTTCTGCCAGTGGCATCATCACCCCACTCCTCAGGCACCAGTCATCAGGTCGGCAATTAGCTACTTCCTCTCAGCTGCATGAGGCCACTGAACGTCACAGCCCCTCCCCTGGCCGGCAGTGGCGGCAGTGCTGGGGGGTGTCCCCCACCCTTTGTAGTCAGTGCCAAGTCCTGGCTCGACCCTGCTTTCCTACAACCTACCGAGTGCTGGTGCAATGTGCCTCCTGTCTGGGGAGCTGAAAGCTGCACTGCTGCCTCCTCCCCAAGCCCGTGTCACCCCATCCCATTGGGTGAGGACACTCCTGCTGCCTGGGTGGGGTGATGCCCGCTTAAGGGCACTGGCAGTGTGGGCGGGGCTTGAAACTCAGGTGTCTCTGTCCCAGTCACAGGCAGTTTTCATCATGCCCTTACCTGGAGCCTGGGAATCTGAACTAAACATGGTGGCAATTATCTGGGAAGGGAGGAGAAAAGAGGAGTAATTCTGCAGAACTCCAAGCACACAGGGAGGCAGGCTCTTCATGAAAACTCACATGGGCTCACACACTTGTGTCTAGGCATACTCACAGATGCAACCAGTGCAATGTACGTCCCACAGCAGCTGCACCCACGTGTCCCTGGTAAGGAAAAGCACTTGAAGGTGCACCCTCATGGCCAGACACCCCCTCTCCAGGTGTGTACATGCAGACCCACCAATACAGAGTACTCAAAAGGCAGTAAGTTTGCTGCCACAATGAAATCATGACCAAGACCTCACAGAGGAAGCCAAGAGGATGGGAGGGAAAAAGAGACCACCCCAACATCCTCCACTCCATGGACCAGGGAATCTTCCTGGGGCAGGATGGGGGCAAGACTGAATGGGGGGTGGGCCGGTGGGCCGTGTGAGAGCAACAGTGGTCTGAGTCTGGGTTGGAGGTGGAGGATATAGATTTCTGGAGATAGTTAAAAATTCCAACAAATGTATATAATCCACAGCAGATCACTTAACTCCTTGGAGCCTCAGTGATTGCTTCTATAAAATGGGGATAATGAGAACATCTGAACTTGGTTGTGAAGTTTAAATGAGGTAACCCAGCTCAGAGCAGGCTGTGAGCCAACATCACTACTGGGGAAATGCTCCCAATATCCTGTCACTTGGTGCTGGGTTTACCTAAGAAAGAGGCCCTCATCCTGGGACTTACCTGACTGACCACGTGCTCACCCCAGTCTTTGGGTCCAGCCCCAACCCAGGTACAGTACACAGGTTGAGAGGCATGATGGGGCATGGGGGTTGTGATTGGGTGCTACTCTGGACTGGCCTAGGAGTGCGGTCAGTGAAGCCCTACCTGGTTGTCACAAAAAGTAGCTGAGCACTAGGGATGGGATGAGTCAGCCAGTGCTTCCCTCCCTATCCAGGGAAATTGAGTGCAAGGACCTTGGGTGGAGGGGCCTTCTAGGAATATTCTTAGAAGGGAACCTGAAAATAGGCACTGCTGTAGGAAGCCACTGTCTGGGCCTACCAGCCTGCACCCCAGCTCAATACACACCCCTGTCCTTGTTTCTCAGAGCTGGCATCCACCAACTAGTCTCCAGATTCATGAGGCAAGGCCCTGCCTGCTCACCAGGAGGGCCCCAAACACTTTCAACTTACTGCTACCACCTTCCTTGTCACCCTTCTCAATCTATCCAGCAGGGTCTCCAAGCATGGACACAGTAACACACACACACACTCATATACATGCCCACAGTCACATAAGTACAACCAAGAACACCAGCGCAGACACATTCTCAAAAGTGCACGCATGTCACACACTTGGTACTTCCCTATGCTTATATACAGTTAATGTACACCCACACAGACACTCATGCACACCGACCATCTCAAACACACAAACGAATAGTCATAATCACTGTTGTTGGTTGAACTGTTTACCCCCACCAAAGATAAGTCGGAGTCATAACCCCCCGAATCAGGGAATATGACCTTAGTTGGAAATTGGGTCTTTACAGATATAATCAAGTTAAGATCAAATTTTACTGGATTAGGGTGGGCCCCAAATCCCAAATCCAATGTCTGCCATCCTTATAAGGAGAGAGACTTGGAGATAGAGACATGGAAATACCCAGAGAAAAAGGCTATAGGCCACATGACAATGGAGGCAGAAATTAGAGTAACGAAGCTACAAGCCAAGTAATGCCATGAATTGGAGATCAGAACGTGAGAGATGAGGGTGCAACAGGTTCTCCTTCAGAGCCTCCTGGAGGAACAGACCCTGCCAACACCTTGATTTCAGACTTCTGTTCTCCTTACATGTTGTTTTAAGCTACTGAGTTTATGGTAATTTGTTATGGAAGCCCTAGAAAACAAATATGTACAGTCACACATATCCACAAACACACACTCTAACTGCCTCCAAGGCTCAGTGATGAGGTGGGTGTGGGTCCTCTTGGGGGCTGCTCTGTCTCTGTCTTCCTTCCCTTGTGACTGGCCCAGTGGATAAAATAAAGCTCATGGCCCAGAGTACGAACTCAGTAATTTTTAATTCCTCTTTTCTCTCCTAGAATTCTTAACCACATGTGCCCCTCAAATTCTGATCTCAAGAATGGTTTGCCATGTTTATATGCATAAGAAAATTTATACAAGAACACTGTGCCTGCTTTAATTATAGTAAAAAATTGGAAACAACCCAGACGTCCATTATCAGTAGAATCAGTAAATTGTGGTATATCTATTCAATGGAATACTGCTCAGCAACGAAAAAGGAAGACCTAGTATCACACAAGCAACATGGATGAACCTCAAAGCCGCAATGTTGAATAATATGAAGCAGACAGAAAAGAGTGCACATGTTTCTATGATTCCATTTACATGAGGTTCCAATCAAGTAAAGCAGATCTATGTTGATAAAAGTCAGAACAATGTTTACATCTAGGGGACCTCCTGGATGCTGAAGTATTCTGTGCTCACTCTGGGTGGTGGTTACATGGGTGTATACATATGTAAAAGTTCACTAAGCTGGGCCTTTAAGAATTGGGCAGTTGGATGCATAACTGTGGCACCTCAATAAAAAGTAAATTTTAAAAACTAGGTACTCAGGAAGTCAGTGGCCAGAAGCCACTGGACAGCTTTTCTAGGGGTATTTTCACTTTGTGGCTGCACTCTGTAGGCCAGGGAAAGGCTTACTCCCTGAGACAGATGCATGTGGCCTCAACTGTCAGTGGAGGTAGGAGGGAATTCTACTCTTTAGCTGTGACTGGGCTGGCAACAAACACACAAACACTTAAACCTCTTGCCAGCTTCCCATCTTCACTCACAGTTGCTGGTTGGAGTGGGTTCATCCCCAGGCGCCATGAAGCCAGGCCTGACGCTGTCCAGGGTCCCCCCGGTTGACAGACAGGAGTGGCAGGGGCAGGTGGGTAGTCAGAAGGACCTTGCTTCCTCCCGCATCCTCCATAGCCCTGGAGTGAACTGGCCTGGGGTGGGTGACTGCAGGGCTTGCCTTGTCCCTGTCCTGCACTATTTATTGACTATAAATGTACATCTTGAGCTGCCTGGGAGGCCACAAGTGTCAGGGCAGCCAGACCCTCCAGATGTTGTCTTTGGGGTCAGTGTGGGAAGTGCATGAGATCCCACTGCAATTGGCTTTCACAATTAGAGAAAAAGTACTGATTTCTTCTGCAGGAAAACCCCAATTGAAAAAGAATAGCTTCCTTTTACTCAGCTTTTGTGATCTGACAGGAAAGCCCCAGATGTCCTTGAGGTGTGTGGCAGTGTTGCCATTATACAGGCAAAAAAACAGAGCCTCTAAGAAGTTGAGTGAAAATGCCAAGGTCACACAGAAAACTCAAGAGAGGGCAAGTGGCATGATGATTCCATCACATTGGGGCTCTCCCTCAGACTGGGGCTCCCCCAGGACAGGGCCGTGTCTCCCTTCAGATTGGGGCTCCCTGAGGACAGGACTATTTCTTCCCTCAAGCTGGGGCTCCTGAGGACAGGGCTGTGTCCAACCCCACTGTAAGCCCTGTCCGTAGCAGGAACTTAGAGCTGGCCTTGAACCTACCTTTCATAGCATTCTTATTGGTCTCCTAGAAGGGCCGATGGGGGGCTGCTGACCTGGCCACCCCTGCTCTTTCTCACCCTGGCTGTCACCTCTAGGCCTAGCCTAGGGCTCTGCCCACAGGTGTCCCATAGGGTTGGGCTATGTTTCGGGGGTAGGGAGGGTGGTGGTGGGGACATGTGTACTAGAGGAAGCTCTTTGGCAGCTATACTGAGATCAGTGAGTGTCCCCAGGCCTTCCCTCCCTTCCTGACTAGGCCCCCTTGTCAGGGCCACCCAGCTGAATCATGCCAGAGCCACATGGAGCAGATTGCTGGCTGGACCCTGCCTTTTCCCAGGAGAATGAGCTGGGAGAAGGGCTCCATTTCAGCATATGTGGAGGGGGCAGAGCACAGGCACCCTGCAATGTCTAGGACTATGTGCTCCTTGCTCTGCCCACACCTTACCAGCAGAAGCTGGTCACGTGGATGGGGGCCAGGTGGCAGGTGTAATAGGAGATGACATCCTCTTCAGCCTGCCCTGTGACCGTATTAAGTTCTGTGCCCCAGCTTCTCCCCACCCCCACTACCAGGCCTTTCCCTCCTACCCCAAGGGATCCTACTCTGCAGGCTCGTCCTCCCTCCTTCTCAGCCCTACTGTCTCATGAAAGGGGCAGGGGCCTAATGAGGTCAGAGCCAGCAGGTGAGGGAGCAAAGGCAGTAAATTTAGGCTTTGGGTGCTAATGAGTTGCAGAGGGAAGTGTCTGGGAGGGCCTTGGCTCCCCTCAGAATTTGTCGGCCCCCACAGCTGCTCACACATCACCTAGGTGCTCACAAAGGCACATGAAGACACGTTCACCAGCAGCTGAGACTTTCCAGACTAACCCTATATAGCTGTGCACCCCCAGGAGTTATTCTCACCCTTATAACCTTGTTCAGGAACTCCTGTGCACACAGCCATCAGTGCTTGGTTGCAAGCTTATGTACTCACATGCACACCCCCTCCCCCTGAGGAATCTATGGTTCTGGAGTTCTGGGGCAGGTGGGTGGAAAACGTAGTCTTGGAGATGCAGAGTCCCTGCCTAGATCTAAGGGCTCACTCCCTGTTCTTGCCCACTCTTCAGCAGAACTCACTACCCCAGGAGCCCCCAGAAGCCCTGCCTACTCCACAGATGAGGGCAGAGACAGGGTTTATTAATAAGCTTCTCCTCACTGGAAAGACACATGTAGAAGCCCCAACCTCAAGACAATCAGAGCAGAACTTTCCAGGAATGTCACCCAAAGCAAGCCTTCCTCTGACCCTAGGATTATTTTCTAGCCCTGACTTCATCCTTTTGGTGTGTGTGGCTCCTGCCAGGTTCCACTGCTCTGCCCAGCAGGCCTGCTGTCACCTGGCAGCTAACATCTACCTTGGCTGCTGCCCAGAGAAGGTCACAGCACATGGGTGGTAGGGCAAGGATTGGAACTGGTTTCTCGGCTGCCCGGTCTTGCTCTACTTTACTCCCTCAAACTGAGGACGACTGTGCTCACTTTGTGGGGTGTGCACAATGGCCTCTGCCCTCACCACTCACCATGGACTTATGATGCTGCCCTGGCCCTTCATTCTGAGTGAGGAAGAAGTGGAAAACCACTGGCCCTGAAGGCAGAGAGGCTGGGCTAGTCGAATTTCTGCTATTCCCGGGCCTTGTGGCCTTGGACAAGCTGGATGTGACTTGTTGCTTGTAAAAGATAATGCCTACCCAGAGGTAGTGGTGGGGGTTAAGAATGTGCGATTGTTGGTGTACATGGTAAAGGGCTATAAGGGATAGTAAAGTAAGTGGTGTTTATGTTCTTGCCTTTGTTGCTAATTCTATTCCCATCTCCATCACCTCCACCATCACGCAATCACTTCCTCCATCACTGACATCACTCCTCTCGCCATCAGCACCATCACACTGCTCCTTTCTTACAATACTTCCATCATGACTACCAGGTTATTATCATTCAATCATTTGAAGAACACCGATTCAACACTCATTATGTCCAGGTCATGGGAGTAGACCCAGGGCCCCATATCATTGGGAGTGGTCTACAATATTACTTCCTATAAGCCCTCCCACACAGCAACCCTTTCTTAGTCTACCCTTCACCACCCTACTCTGGACACTGTGGCTCAATTCACCTGTCCCCTAATTGGTTGCTCTGTGTGAGTGTGCACATGTGTATCTGTGTGTATACATGCGCTCATGCTTACAGTCAGCCTCCACCCAGATCTCCTACACATAGCATAGTGATTCTGGGTTCCAATCCTGCCTCCAACACTAGCTGTATGACCTTGTACAAGACACCTTCCCTCTTCGGGCCTCAGTTTTACCAACTGTAAATTGATTTAATAATAATATCATGTCTCGGGTTGGGCACGGTGGCTCACATCTGTAATCCTAGCCCTCTGGGAGGCCGAGGAAGGTGGATTGCTTGAGCTCAGGAGTTTGAGATCAGCCTGAGCAAGAGTGAGATCCTGTCTCCACTAAAAATGGAAAAAAACTAGCTGGGTATAGTAGTGGGCGCCTGTAGTCCCAGCTATTTGAGAGACTGAGGCAAGAGGATTGCTTAAGCTCAAGAGTTTGAGGTTGCTGTGAGCTGTGATGCCAGGGCACACTAGCCTGGAGCAACAGTAAGACTCTGTCTCAAACAAACAAAAAACAATAATACCATGTCTCATAGAGTTATAGCAAGGATCTCTGATATATTGTATACATTGTATGGTTCAATAAATATTAACTATTGTTATTTTTGAATATCATTATTAGCTCTTCTGCCAATGTTTGGCACAGGACTCTGTGTTGCCAGTGAGAATGAATATGCTAATGGATACACTCTGACTTTCCAATATAAACATCTTGGGGAAGGGTTGAGCTTTCCAAGAAATGTCCTGTCCCCCTGCCTGCCTGTCTGAGCTCTCTGGGTAAAAGGGCTGTGGTTGGGAAGGACCATGCAGGGAAGCCAGAGCCAGACAGCTGAGTTTGAATCCTGACTTCACCAGCCAAACCAGTGAAGCAAGACTCTTAACCACCTTGAGCCTCAGTTTCCTCATTGTAAAGTGGATCACTGTGCAGATCTTCTGTGAGGCTATCATCTCCTCTAGGCTTTTGGTTGATCTTGAACGCAAGCTCCACAGAGAGCTACGGTTGGGACCCAGAGCCAGCATATCCTTCTGGGCCTCAACTCCCGTGCAGACAATGGATGATCCCAGCAGAGTTTGCTTTTCAGAGACAGTGGGGAAGATGCCGAGTAATGAGAAGTGCTCAGAAAAGTAAAACATCCTGGAGAAGTTCCAGGGACAATATTAATAATGATTAACTCATGCCAGACCCAGCTTGGCCTGGCCTCAGAAAATGCACTGTCTGAGCCAGGCTCCTGGGGCACTACTGTGGGCCAAGACGGAGGACAGCCAAAGTGACCCCAACCACAGGCTCAGGGAGGCCCCTCTGTACTCAGACTTCCACGTGCACCACAGCAGCCTCCGTGGAGCAGGATGGGCAGCTGGGACATGGTAGGAGGGGCTGGCCTACAAAGCCTACATGCTTTCCTGGGGTGCTTACTGCACACATCCACACAGCTGCAGCCACCCAAGGATTCCCTCCGCTCTCCTCCTATGGGGGCGCCCTGGCCATGAACCCTCAGGGAATAAACAGGGGCAGCAGCCGGCTGACTGGTGTGTACTCCCAGCCCACACAATGTAAACTCTTGGGACATATTTATGTTGTGTGGGCCTGGCCTGGGTCCCCTGCCCAGCTTAGAGGGGTCACACCATGCCAAACATCACACGTGCAAGGCATCTGGATTCCTCTATGCAGTGGTGGTGGCAGGGTAGGGAAAAGCACAGGAGTTAACAGGGGACAGGGACAAGAGACAGCTGGAGCTGGGGACCAAAGGGAGGAGGCCAGAGTTGTAGGAATGTCAAAGGGAAAAGAGGGAGCAAGTGTTACTTCTGAGTGTTCAGACTGTGCCCTGCTCCTAGAACTGCAGGCCAGAATCCTAGGAGGTCTGGCCAGCCCATTGACCTGGGCCACTCTGTGGGCTTCCTGGGCCAGTATTAACCCCAGACTGCAGGATCATAGGGCCTGGGACTCTGTCCAACCCACAACTGGCCTGAGAATTGGCCCCACTAGGCCTTTCTTTGGTTTACATCTTTACTACCCTCGACCAGGCACTGGAGTTTGAACCTGGATCTGTGAACAAAGCATCTCTGCTGTAAAGAGCCATACCAGGCAGGACCCTGCCTGTGAGGGCAAAGTGACACCAGAGTCAACAGTAGAACCCACAGCTTGGATCCTGGGTCAAATTTCTTCCAACTGTACCAGAAACAAGGCAGTGAAAGACTGGCCTTGACACCAAGGAGCCCCAATCTGAGGGAAGACATGGCCCTGTCCTTGGGGAGCCTGAATGTGAGGGGAGAAATGGCCTTGTCCTCAGGGGGCCCCAGACCACAGGAAATTACTGACTGGTTATACCACTGGGGAGGCAGGTGGAGCCAGAGGGCTTCATAGAGCTGAGGGAGGGGCTGGCAGCCCCTTTAGGAATGAGGAGTTGGGCAAGTGGTGGGCAGTTTTCAGTGGCCCTGGAGACTGGATCCATATTTCCATTCTGCCCTGATTAGGAAACAAGGCTCATCTCTGCTCCCCCTGCCTGCCCCCTGTGCCTGGGTAGGGCTGCCAACCTGGCCCTACCCACCCTGGCTGGGAGGGGCAGGAGGACTGTAACCGTGTGACAAGCATGCCGCTGGGATCTGAGCACGTCTCAGGAATGATACCCAGGGAAGGCTATTTTAATCTGAGAAGTTGCCTGCGCCTCCTGCCCACCCCCAGAATAACCTGGCTTCTGCTGGAAACTGCAACATCGTGGGGTGCCACCAGCGTAATGAAACGCTCCAGCTCCTGCAACCCCTGTGCCCTCCCTGTGGACAGCTTCCCCTTCTCCGATTGGGCATCCCCACTGAGATTTGGAGCTCTCCAGTGCCAGGGCTGTGTCTTCTCCCTCAGACTGGGGCTCCCTCGCGGCAGAGACTCTGTCTCCCATGGGATTAGGATCTCCTGGAGTGTTAAGTTTGCCTCTCTCTCAGACGGAGAGGTCCTCAGAACTTCCTTGGAGCATGCTTCCCTGGAGAATTGGGGGCAGAGGGTGCCAAATGACCTTTACCCCCTTCCAGGCTGTGTTACCAAGGATGCCTTTTTGTGTGGAGAAAACAGATCTCCTGCCCCCTGTGGCCACAAAGTGCATCTTGCTGGTGGGCTCACGTGGGGCCTGGGCTGTGCCTGGCAGTGCCAGGCTGCCCTGCTGCTGACCACATGGCCCCCAACAGGAGGGTTCACATGTCCCAGCACCAGCCAGCCACCTGCTGCCTCCTGCCTCCCAAAATAGGAAAGGGCTGGCCTTCTCCCGTTACCAGCCACATGCCCTACTGCCCTTGTCCTCAGGAAGGGGCCCTCACCCCTCCCTGCCCTGCTCTTTTGAGAAGGGGGTCAAGGGGGTTCCCCTCTTGCTCTGCCTATCCTCAAAGGTGGTTATTGGGTATGGCCAAAGGGAGTTACTCTATTTCTGGGCTGAGAAGAGGCCCACTAGCTGCAGGGTTCTTGTAAGGAACCAGTGCCAATTGGTCCCGTGAAGAAGGGTCCTGCTCCCCCAGAGTGTCCCCCTGTACAGCATCCAACACAACCTGTGTCACGGAGTAGGGGCTGGCACTATGACTGCTTACTGAGAGCTGAGAAATTGAGATTCAGAGTTTGAGAAGACACCCATCTCTCCCCCAGCCCACAGCTTCTCTCCATTTCACAAACAACCATTTTTATTTGATAATTGAGCATTTCCCAGGTGGGAGGTACTGTGTTAGGGCTTCATATCTATTACTATGTTTAAGTCTCATAACTCCCTGTTGAGAGGCATATAGTTGTGCCATGTAAATGGAAGAAGGAATGAGGCCCAGAGAGGTTAAGTGACTTGCCTAAGGTCACATAGCAAAGAAATAGAGAATTGGTATTCAAACCTAGGTTAGAACAGCGGTTGTCTTTTTTCTTTTCTTTCTTTCCTTTTTTTTTTTTTTTTACTTTTAATTTTGATAATTCTAAATGTCCAGACAAATAGAATAATAGAATGAACCTGAAAGTACCCGTTACCGAGATAGGACAATTTCATTTTGCTGAAATATTTTAAACTGAATTAGAGACATTCTAATCTAAAATATCACCCCTAATCACTTCAGAATACATCTCTAAAACCTGAACCCTACTTTCTACATGAACTAGCATGTCATTCTTACACTGAACAAGGCAATTTCTTACTGTCATGTAATGCACAGCTCAGTTCAATCCCCCCAAATTGTTGTCTAGATTCTTGTCACTCCACCACCCTGTCATTGAGGGGTGGGCAGATGGGGTTTGGGAGAGGTCTTTGCCAGCCTTTGTGCCTCAGTTTCCTGTGGAGACACAGCCTCTTGACAGAAGAATGCCAGGGACTGGAGGGACTGTTTCTATGGTAGAAGCTGCGGGGGAGGTGCAGGGAGGCCCTCGTCTCCTGGGGTGGGGACCATGGGATGAAGTGGGTCCCCAGGGGCAAGAGAAAGATTATGAGCTGGCAGCAGGGAGCCTCAGCAGGGGCTCTCATGCACTGGCTTTCCTGCCAGGGCATGTACAGATGGTCCCAACCCAGTGGATCCTTGTGCCGAGTAGCCCCTACTTCCCAGGGTCCCCTCAGGGCCCACAGACCAAACAGGCCTCTGGCCTGCCTCAGCCAAAACAGGAGCTGGGGGAAGTCAGCTTATCAAGCCTCCCCTACTCCCTCACCCCATGGGCCTGCCTTTGAGCCACTGTCAGTGTCTGGGGTAAGGGAAGGGGCTCATAGAACTGATGATGAGGCCACTCCCAGGGGTCGCTCCTGAATGGAGAGGAATGCTATTGAGTCTGGGGCCCCACAGGTGACAACGAAGGGATCTGCCAGCTAGTGGTCAGTTAGGTCAGGGATCTCTAAGCTCCCTTCCTTCCTGCATCATGTCTGTTCTGTCCTCAGTCCTTGGGGTGAGTTGGAAGAACCCTGATCTAAGTCAGGAGATGGCCCAAGTGACTTCTTGGTCATCACTCCCTGGGTGGGGATTGAGGTATTGAAGGTCAAGTCAGACCCATCTTGAAGGGGCAGGTCTGGGTGTCCCTGCTCAGACTGGTGGCTGCCAAAGGACTGAGGGCGTGTCTTGCCTATTGGATAGGGTTTTCCAGAAGGCAGGGGCTTTGTCTTTCTCCATCAAACTGTGGCTCCATGAGGGCAGGGCATGTCTCTCTTCAGACTGGGGCTCCTTGAGGACAGGGTCATGTCTCCCCCAGACTGGGACCCCCTGAGGATAGGGTCATGTCTCCCCCAGACTGGGGCTCCCTGAGGACAGGGTGACGTCACTGCTCCTAGGGGCCCAGGCTGAGTGTGGCTGCGGTGAGAGTGCAGCCCGATCTGATGACTCCACGTCCTCATTGCTTCAAATCCTGGGGCAGGGCTGGGAAGAGAATGACTTGGCTTCCTCCCGCTGGATGGAGAGAGGCAGTGAGACAATATGCAGTGTGAGCCCACTGCTTCTTCTAAAGGTTTTGAGGATGGAGGTAGAAGAAGAAGAAAAGGTCTTCTCCTCGGTTCCTCCTTCCTTCTCTGGAACACCTCATCTACCCTCCTATGAGACACTCCTAGGCTGTGAGGGGCTTGTAAGTGGGGGCAGAGGAATTAGAAGTTGGGTCCCTAGGGGGCCTCCACGAGCTCCTGAGGAAGCTTCTTCCACTGTGCCCCCTAGGACTGGCTATGCAGAAGCAGGAGGAGGAGCTTCCCCCCCTAGCAACGGGAGAGGCGAGGACAAACTCCAGCTAGAATGTGGACCACGGCTGCCAGATAAGGGGAGGATGGCATGATGGGAAAAGAGCTTTCATAGGTCCTGCCAGGCCTAAAGATCCAAGGCCACTGACCGCAAAGCCCTAAACTAAGGGAGGACACAGCTCCGTCCTTAGTGCACCCACAGTCAGTAGGAGATTTTCTGTCATCCTACAGCCACTATCAAAGCAACATTGAGAGTGAGGAGAGGAGGAGGACTAATGGCGCAGGGCCCCCACGTCAGCCTGAGTTCTGACAGACTTCTGCCTTGTCAAGGCAGGGTGAGGTGAATTCCTGCTCTGACTCTTAGAGGCTTATATTTATCACATGGAGCTTATATCAGAAATGCCCCATGGTCCTTTTTACCTCTTGAACTTTTTATGTGGAAAAGCTGAGCCCTGTGTCTGGCATATCCTAGAGCTTGTCACCAACAGCCATTTGACTATTCAGAGCCTTTCTGCCATCCATTGTATCAGGTGACTCTTAAAACCACATGCCATGATGCATCCCCGTTTTATAGATGCGGAAACTAAGACTCAAAAACTTGGGTGGATGCCCGAAGCCCACAGCTGCAGAGAGACAGAAGTCTATTTCTACTCGGTTTCAAAGTGTGCCTTTTGCTCAGGATTAGAGCTTGGGAGGGATGGCTGCTCTATTCACATGGGGACAGAGCTCTATCCTGTCCCCAATACCTCAACTTATATAGGGCCCAGGAGTGAAAATCCACTATGGAGGTTTGGCTTTGAGGTTTCTGTAGGTCTAAGACTTAGAGCCTTTGGGGAAGTTCCCCATGGATAGTTGGAGGAGACCTCATGGAGAAGTGTGGGGCACAGTAGGAGTAGAGAAGAAAGGAAACTTGACTGGCCACAATCATGCAGTGGGACGGGACCTCCAGGAGGAACAAGAGAAATAACCTCAGCAAATAACACCAGGCTCTCAAAACCACAGCAGGTCCTGGAAAACCTGAGAAGCTCTGCAAACACTGACAGACTCTGAATGTGTTGTCAGGCCCCAGAATGCTAACAGGGCTGAGGACAACTGTGGAGGGGAAAGCTCTAGGCTCTGGAGGCACTCACCTTAGACACCAAGGCAGGTGCTTGGTCCCGGTAGCGGCTCTGCCTCATAAGAGAATGCTGGGGGAAGGACTTCAGCCTTTCCCCTCCTCTCACAGTTCTCCCAAGTCCCTTCTCTGCCTGGTACCCTCCTCCTTAGCAGGCTGCAGAGGAATCAAGGCAGGGGGCTCTGACTGGAAGACACCAGAGAGGATACCATGGGAAGAAAGGTCCCCCGGGAGGCAGAAGCCTGGCCAGCTAGGGGATTGGGTAGTTCATTCTGGTTACAGGTAGCCATGGGGGAGCTGGAAGCTCCACCTGCCCCAGCTCATGGGCCACTCTGAGCCCCAGAACATCTCAGTGCTTGTGCTTAGCCTTGGGAGCAGGGGAGGGAGTGGTGGGAGCAGCAAACTTTTCCTAATGGAAAATGATGAAATATTCTGGAAAGCCAACTTTCCCAGGCTCTGGTGGGTCTAGCTGATGAGGGGAAACTTGAGCCCTGTGGGCAGGCAGGGGGTCCGGTGGCAGAGGATCGGAGGCGCCTCTCTACCAGAGTCCTGGGAAGCTACTCCAGAGCCACGGAGGGCCTGCTGTCGTGGGTTGCCGTGGTGGGTCGGGTGTGGGGGGCTGAGTTACACCTCAGCCCATGGCCTCACATAGTTCATGTCCAACCCAGCAGCCAGGGTGATGCTGCAACAAAGTCAGTTCCTGTTCCACCTGGGCTCCCAGTCCCTCACGATCAAGGGCAAAGACCAAGCATGCCCTGTAAGGTCCCATGTGATCCCCTACTACTACCCTGCCCCTTGCTCACTCTGCTCCAGCCTCCCATTCCTCCCACTGCTGGGCACAGCCCTGCTTAGGGCCTTTGTACTACCTGTTCCCTCTGCCTGGATGCTCTTCCCTCAACAGCTACATGGCTCAGCCCCTCACGTCCTTGAGGAAGGGGGTTTGAATATCACCTTCTCGGGAAGCCTTTCCTGACCACCCTATTTCATGCTGCACCTGCCCTCCCCCTTCTACCCCCAGCACCTCTCTTCTATATTACCCTGCTTTAGTTTTCTCTAGATCTTTTTGGTGTCTTAATACATTTGAAGTAGGTTGAGTGGTGGGCTCCCAAATATATGGCCATGTTCCAACTCCTGGAACCTGTGAATATGACTGTAGTGGGTTGAATAGTGTCTACCCCAAAACTTCATGTCCACCTGAAAACTCAGAATGTGACCTTATTTGGAAACAGAGTCTTTGAGGATGTAATTAAGTATTTCAATATGAGATCATTCTTGATTTAGGATGGGCCCTAAATCCAGTGACGAGTGCCCTTAGTAGAAGACGAGAAGACACAGAGAGACAGAAGGAAGGAGGCTGCCCGAGGGACAGAGGCAGATTACAGTGATGGAGCCGCAGTGAAGGAATGCCACGGATTGCCAGGAGTCACCAGCCTTTGGAGGGAGCATGCCTCTGCTCACACTGTGGGACTTCAGAACTGTGAAAGAATAAATTTCTGTTGTTTTAAGGCACCAAGTATACGGTAATTTGTCAGGGCAACCACAGGAACCTAATACAACACTCTGTAATTTACGTATTTGTTTTGTTTGTTTTCTATTAACACCTACTCGTCTGAATCTAAGCTCCAGGAGGACAGGGATTTTTGTTTATTTTGCTCACTTAATATATCCCCAGTAACTAGAACAGTGCCTGACATCTCGCAGGTGGTGTATACATATGTATGTGCCAAGGCTGAGTGAAAAGTTAAATGAAAGCAGAGGGTGGTCCTCAGGGGACAGACTTGGCTGCCCAGCATCTGGGCCTTGGACAGCAGCCCAATGTGGTGGGAACTCAGCACTTCTTCGGGGGGCCACCATGGAGAAGAGGAGAAGAAAAACAGCCCTCCAAGACAGGCGGCCTCAGCTCTGCCCACGATGAACTGAGTAGAACCTGCCCTCTCCCTAAGTTCAGCCTCTGCTCAAGCCTCTAACTGGAGCCTTTGTGGGATGGGCCTCTGCATGGAGCAGGGTCCATATCCCACAGCCAACGGACCACCCCAGACCGATTTCAGATGCCTCAACAGTTGGTACAAAGAGGGGCCCAACTCCTTTCTGCCTCCATGTATGGCTCGGACCCCAGGCCTACAGGGTCACTGTGAGCAGAGGACAGGGGAAGGTTGGGGTTTGGGAACTGATAGCAGAGAGCCCTGGGGGGCAGAAGTAGGGATCTATCCATCTCTGAGTTCCCAGGTCTCTGTCAGGCAATCTGGCTGTTCTGACTTTCCTGAGACGGATGAAATCAGGCTCCGCCACAGTGGATGACAGATGACTGGAGAGTGTTTGCCATTCCTACCACTAACATAAGGAACTTATTTTCCCTCCCTTTTAATATGGCTTGGCTTTGTGACTTGCTTTGACTGAAAAAATGCAGTGATGCTATGCCAGTTCTAGGTTCAGTCCTTGAGAGGCCTCGCTGATTTCCCTCTCCCTCTGCCCCTAGGCCAGCTGCCATGCTGTAAGGAAGTGCAGGCTTCTCTCCTGGAGAGAGAGGCCCTGGGGATCAGGCACCAAGCAGAGGATGACAGAAGCCTCAGAGCTGTCAGCAAGGCCAACCATCTCAATGCATCTGAGTAAGTGGCCTAATCCCTGGTGAGACTTGCAGAATAACCAAGACAGCTGCTAGAATTGTGAGAAATTAATAATGTTTTAAGGCACTATGTTTGGGAGTGGTTTGGTTTGTAGCCATAGAAAGCTTGGAGGGCTGTACCTTGGAGGCCTTGAGACTCCAACATGGTAGGATTTTGGAGAGCTTTGCTAGAGGCTGACTCCCTAGAAGGCACAAACGGACACACACCTTAGACTCCACAGGCACAGGATCTTGAGCTGGAAGGATTTGCCAGTTCTGGAATTTTGACATCCAGGAAGACCATGCCCAGCTCTTTCTCTGCTCTTGTCCCCCACTTCCCATCAGAAAGTTTTCCTCACAACTCTCCAGCCTCCAACAACCTTCCACTCCAGGCCAGGCCTCCAGAGCCTAGACAGAGGATAGGGGCAGAGCCAGCAAAGGTGTCTGGCCGGATGGCAGTCCTCTCTCTCTGTGCCCCCTGCCATGCATGGTCAGCTGGCTGGAGAGGCTGCTGATGAAATGTCCTGTCCAGAGATATGAGGAGGTGCCATGACAACTGAGGGTCAGCCAGTTCTGGTCAGTAGCCATGGAGGGGGGGCGGGCAGGGGACGCCTGTGTCCTGCTCTGGAATGGTTTGGTGCTCAGCTACTGCAGGGGACAGAGAAGGCTATGAGGACTTCTGGAGAGGATAATACTAATTCAGCCCCCATTGCAGAGGACAATGGCCTTCCCCAAGCCTGCTGGCTCTGTGTTCTTGTGTCCTGGGCTGTGGTTCCTTGTGGCTCCTTCTGTAGGAGTGAGGAGGCCAGGCAGTGTGGGCCTGAGTCTGATCCTTTGATGCCATGTTCAACTCTGTTGTTCTGGTAACTGGCCTAGGGGCACACAGGGCAGGGGCATGCAGGTCCTCAGGGGAGGAAGAATGTTTCACCAGAGCCTGGGCAGTGGCAGACATCACCCTGGGGTCCCTTTGCACCTAGTTGCAGTATTTCCCAAGAACCACGGTACCCAGCCTGTCCATGAGTGGGAGCTCTGGGGCCACACAAGCCCCTAGCCTGCCTAAGTTACATTTGGCCTCTAGAAATAAAGTCCCCTTGGCTCCTTCTGGGGTTCATAGGTCTTGGGACATTGCTGTGAACGTCAGAAAACAGCTCTGACCTCCCCCACGGGGGATCCTTCCATCACTTCCTTCCCCAGCCTGAGCCCACCAGGGCATTGTGACTGTGGGGAAGGCAGGCAGGGACAGTGAGTGCCTCTGAGAGATGTCTTATAAGTCTTCCTGCCTCCAGGGCATGTGTGTCCTGGCTGAGGATCTCCTTTCTGCCTGGTGGAGGGGTGGGCATTTCACAGGTCAGGATCTGCCCAGTGTCCTCCCTCAGGTCTACCCCACTGGCTGACCTCACTCTGCCTGGGTCCAGATCCCCAAGCCCAGCTCACTGGGGAATTTTCCATGTGACCTGGACCAGGTCTCTACCCTCCTCCCAATTCCTCAGATCTAGCTATCCCAGCTCTGCCACCCTGGGATCCTCTGCTGGTACTCTTTGGATGAGTTAAGGAAACTCTCTGAGCCTCTGTGTCCTTATCCATCAAGTGGGAATCATTATACCCACCTTGGAGGGGGGCAGGATTAAATGAGGAGGTGGGAAGAAGGAATGGAGGGAGCATCTAAGGCCCTGAGAAGGGAGACAGAACCCACAGCTGAGAAAGGACCAGACCTGCTGAGGCCTCAAGCGAAGGGCTGCTTGTGTGTCTGTGCTGCACCTCATATGCTGTTCTGTGCACCTACCATGTGGGCCCACGTGAGGTGTGTGTCCAGCACGCATGTGACATGGAGACGCTGGACACAGCAGGAAGGTGTTGCCAACGACTTGGGTAAACATCCTTTCTCCGCTACAGCATGAACACGGATGGTCCTCCCTTGTACGGTGGACAATGGCTACTTGTGTGAGAAAGAAGGAAAAGTGGCTACTTGTAATTGCTGATTTGGGCTGGGTCCCAAACAGGCTTGGAAAAGGCCAAGCAACAGGAGGCCTGGGGAGTCAGTGCCAATATCTGGGGGTGGGTGGGCAGGCGAGAGGGCACTGGGGCGCAGCCCAGGAAGAAAGTTGAGACACTGAGCAGGGAGGAAGTAAGAGGAACCCAAATAAGCTGCTTGAGAAATAAATAAAATGAGGCTGGCTGGGCAGGGAACAAATGTGTGTAAAGAGAGGCCTCAGTGGGGCTGGGAGCAGCGGGCTCTTCAGGGAGGGGTCTGGCTGCAGTTCCAGGTAAAATGGGTTTTGCTTCCTATAAGATCCAGGCCCCCCCACCCCGGCTAGGGACACACTTAAAGAGAGAAGCCAGACGGGTCCTGGAGCTAGACAAAGCTCAGCAGAGCTCTGAAACCTTGCTGTGTGCTCAGAATGTGCCCACTTCACAATGACATCCAACCTCTGAGATTTCTCTGGCTCTAGAAATGTATTTTTCATACCCCGAAAAGCTGGCTCTGCACAGTGCTACTGGTGCTGCTGATGGCTTAGTGAAGGCACAAGGATGAGGGCCTGTACTGGACCCTGGTCCCAATTCCTCTGTGCCCACCACTTCCTCTGCTTCAGCGGCCAGCTCCATGCTGCACGCTTTCTGCAAAGGTGCAATCAGGTGGCAACTTGCCTTGGCCTAGAACTTCCTACTTCCTGCCAAAGACTTCTATGATGTCCTGTGGGTGGATACCTGTGGGACTGCTCAGCACTCAGGTGGGTGCATCCCAGAGTGAGGCCCTATGGGAGGTACAGAGGCAAGTTGATAGATTTTTGCCCTCTGGGATAGTTCTGAGACATACTTCACAGGCTCTTAAATACATAGGTCCCTGTGGGATCAACCCTAGTCACTCCCAGGCAGGGGTGGCCAACTCAATAACGTCCTCGTACCTCGTATTGGTCGATCCCCTCCCTGTGCTCTCCTTCCCCCATCCTCATCCCTCGCTCCTGTTCCTGGGATCACTGTCTAAATCAGCTACCTGCACCAGAGACCAAAGCCCATTGGTTCCACTTATAGGGGAAACCAGGCTAAGACAGAGGCCCGTGTTCTGAGAGCGTCCAGTTTTGTTTTGTTTTATTTTGTTTTGAGGAAGGGTCCTTCTTTGTTGCCTAGGCTAGAGTGCAGTTGTTAGGTAATTGCCCCAGAGAAAGCCCCTCCCCCAGAAAAGCCCGTTCCTGCTTTCTACAGACCAAGATTAGCTGTCTCACGCTTAAAGTTACAGCTACCTGCTGAAAATTTCAAACTTATGGCCTGCCCCTAACAGCTCTTATGGCCAGAGCAGTAACTCCTTACTGGCTATTCTACCATCCTGTCACCATTCTAAGACTTCCCCTAACCGAACCTATGTGGCTCTCTCTCTCCCCTCTTCTCTCGCCCTCTCTCCTGTCTCTCTCTGTCTCCCCCTCTCCGCCCTCTCTCTCTTTTCTCTCTCTCTTCCCCCCCTCTTCTTTTCTCTCCTCCTTGGTGCTGCTCTGCAGCATCCCTCCCTCGCCAATAAAAATCTTTCGTACAAGCCTTGGTGGTCTGTGAGATCTCTGCCGGTAGAGTGGCCCCCCTTTCATCTGGTGTCAGAGGTGGGATGTAATTAGGGAACGCTCCCAAGGGTAGCTTCTACCCCTTCCACGGGGTTTTAGCTCCCCCACCCCCCGCACTCCCGGCACTCACCACTGCATTGGCTTGTGTCCATCTGCCAAGGCGCTCTAACCAGCACCCAATACCAGCCTCATCCAGACTTGGTGAGTACCCCATGGGAGTGAGTTTTCCCTGATCGTGGGCTGGGTTGCTTGCATTTCTGGAGATTCACCCATTTCTCAAGGCTTCAGTTCCCTATTCCCATGACCTCGTGTGGCTTAGCCCAGAGCTTCCATGCCTTCACACAAAAATTCCTGGCACCAGGTCTCAAGCCCTTCTCGGCCCCAAGGGTCAAACACTGGTCTAGGTGGGTGACAACCTGTCCTAGACTGTGTTCTCATCTTCACGGCCTGCAACAATTAGCAGAGACGTTCACCCTTTGTCCTGGTCCTCGTGTGATTCTGCTCACGCTTTATTCCTGCAACAAATTGCCATGGATGCAAGCCATTCTATCCCACCTAACTCCCCCTTGGGGTGCTTATTACAACACCTGGTAGAATTAAGACACTCTCTACCCAGGTTTAACCACTTTATTTAATTTTCTTTAATTCGACACCTATGTAACTATTATAAGCACCTTGGCAAATGGTGCGAGGTCCCTTACATTCAGGGCTTCTCATATCTTAGAACCAAGCCTAATTTATGTTCAGATGATTCCAAAATTCTCGTAACAAAGGGCTCTCTCACTCTCTATCTCCCTAAACCAAACCTATTAGACGCGGCAAATAAACCTCCACCATGCAGACGAGTGGCCACTGGTACCGAAACTGGAGTAATTCTTGTTCCGGCCCCGCCATATTCGACTCCTCCCACAACTACGCAGTTGCCTCCACCCTCTGTCCCTTCTACTTCCCCGTCAACCAATCTGACCTCGTCTCCTAACAGCAGTGGCATGATCACTGCTCACTGCAACCTCAAACTCCTGGGCTCAAGTGATCCTCCTGCCTTAGCCTCTTGAGTATATGACTAGAGGTGTGAACCACCATGCCTGGCTAATTTTTTTATTTTTACGTTTTTTTGTAGCTATAAAGTCTCACTGTGTTGCTCATACTGGTAGAAGAATATTATTTTATTTTATTTATTTATTTTTTAATTAATTTATTTTTTTATTAAATCATAACTGTATACATTGATATGATCATGGGGCATCATACACTCGCTTCATAAACCATTTGACACATTTTTATCACAGTGGTTAACATAGCCTTTCTGGCGTTATCTCAGTTACTGTGCCAAAACATTTACATTCTACATTTACCAAGTTTCGCAAATACCCCTGTAAGATGCACCACAGGTGTGATCCCACCGATCCCCCTCCCTCTACCCACCCACCCCCTTCTCACTTCCCCCTATTGTTAAGTTGTAGCTGGGTTATAGCTTTCATGTGAGAGTCCCAAATTAGTTTCATAGTAGGGCTGTGTACATTGGGTACTTTTTCTTCCATTCTTGGGATACTTTACTAAGAAGAATATGTTCCAGCTCCATCCATGTAAACATGAAAGAGGTAAAGTCTCCATCTTTCTTTAAGGCTGCATAGTATTCCATGGTATACATATACCACAATTTATTAATCCATTCGTGGATCGATGGACACTTGGGCTTTTTCCATGACTTAGCTATTATGAATTGGGCTGCAATAAACATTCTGGTACAAATATCTTTGTTATGTTGTGATTTTTGGTCTTCTGGGTATATGCCCAGCAGAGGAATTACAGGATTGAATGGCAGATCTATTTTTAGATCTCTGAGTGTTTTCCATATATCTTTCCAAAAGGAATGTATTAATTTGCATTCCCACCAGCAGTGCAGAAGTGTTCCCTTTTCTCCGCATCCACGCCAACATCTCTGGTCTTGAGATTTTGTGATATAGGCTAGTCTCATTGGAGTTAGATGATATCTCAAAGTAGTTTTGATTTGCATTTCTCTGATGATTAAAGATGATGAGCATTTTTTCATATGTCTGAAGGCCTTGCGCCTGTCTTCTTCAGAGAAGTTTCTCTTCAAATCCCTTGCCCAGCCTGCGATGGGATCCCTTGTTTTTTTCTTGCTGATGCGTTTGAGTTCTCTGTGGATTCTGGTTATTAAACCTTTGTCAGAGATATACCCTGCAAATATCTTCTCCCATTCTGAGGGCTGTCTGCTTGCTCTGCTTACTGTGTTCTTAGCTGTGCAGAAGCTTTTTAGTTTGATCAACTCCCAGTAGTGTATTTTAGAAGCTGCTTCAATTGCCCGGGGGGTTCTCCTCATGAAATACTCACCCAGACCAATTTCTTCAAGGGTTTTCCCTGCATTCTCCTCTAGTATTTTTATAGTTTCATGTCTTAAGTTTAAATCTTTAATCCAATGAGAGTCTATCTTAGTTAATGGTGAAAGGTGTGGGTCCAATTTCAGTCTTCTGCAGGTTGCCAGCCAGTTCACCCAGCACCATTTGTTAAATAGGGAATCTTTTCCCCACTGAATGTTTTTAATTGGCTTGTCAAAAATCAAATAGCGGTAAGTAGCTGGATTCATCTCTTGGTTCTCTATTCTGTTCCAGATATCTACTTCTCTGTTTTTGTGCCAATACCATGCTGTTTTGATCACTATTGATTTGTAGTAAAGTCTGAGGTCTGGTAGTGTGATTCCTCCTGTTTTGTTTTTATTTCTGAGTAATGTCTTGGCTATTCGAGGTTTTTTCTGATTCCATATAAAATGAAGTAATGTTTTTTCAAGATCTTTAAAATATGACAGTGGAGCTTTAATAGGGAGTGCATTGAAATTATATATTGCTTTGGGTAGTATGGACATTTTGATAATGTTGATTCTTCCCAGCCATGAGCATGGTATGTTTTGAAGAATATTATTTTAAAGCGCAGATCTAGACTGGGCCCATCCCTGCACAGAAATCCACAATGATGACCTGGTATTTGTGTGAGCACCTCCTCAGACCCTGAGGCTTGAGTATGTATCTCAAGTCTGGTGCTCCAAATAGCTTGCACATGTTATACCAGTAGCTAATGTAAGAACATCCCCTCTCCCAGGAGCCCTGCCTGGCCTTGCCCGGCCCCTGGTGCATGAGGCCACGAGGCAGGCCATCTCATTTTTCCTGCATGTAGCACCAGCTCAGAGCCTGTCCTGCTCCAGGCTCTTGTAGGAGTTAAGAGTCCACCCCAGACAGGTTGTCTGAGTATAAAAAGAAAATCACAGGCTCAGGCACCTGTTAAGAGCTGGCCCCACAGAAAATTTCTTGCTAACCTCCCATAAATAAAGACATGCAAACTATACCTACGGCTAGTACCTAAAGCTAAAGCCTGTAGATTCCACACTAATAAAGAATTACTCTGTCTTCACAGGTAACAGAACTGGAGAAAAGATGGAATCAGGCATTCTTCCTCCTTCCACCTTCCTAAGCACATCTACATAATTGATGCTTCCTTCACTTCCTTATTGTATGTAAAATGTAGATTTCTTTGGCCTTATAAGAATGTAGCCACCACCTCAGCAGCCACCACTGCCTGCCCTCTGCCTTTTTCCTTCTCTCTCTATGCCTTTAAAATGTTGAAGCTTTCCTCTTTGGAAAAAATAACCAGCCATAGCTTGTCTGCAGTTCCTGTTTTTTCCTGGGCATATCCTTAAAATCTTGGTTTAATAAACGTCTGCTGATTGAGATTTTTGCCTCAGTGACTCATTTGGGTTGACATGAGACAGTCCTGCTTCCCTCTTTTGATCCTGGGGATGGTAGCAGGGCCTGTGAGTGGGGAACCTGGGCCCAGTTAGCACATAGCCAGGACCTGGGAACATAGGGAACCAACATATGGATTGGCTCGAGACCCTGGTCCTGGCCCTACTACAGGCCCAGCCATGAATTCTGACCTTTGGGGTCCGAGGAAGGGCCATTCCCAGCCCCCTTTTCCGGAGGCCTGCATTTCCTGCATGTTTTCACCTTCAGCTTCACCATCTTCATCCTAACTCCTATCACTGATAAATTGCCCTACATGTTCCCCCAAACCCTGAACTTTTCCAGATGTGTGGCGTGAATGAGAGGGGAGGAAAGAGGACATGGTATAAGGAAAACCCTGCCTGGAAGATACACAGGGCAGGGGTGGGGGGCAGATCTGGGCTAAAACCTTCTGTAGTGCCACCGGCACCCAGAGGGAGGGCCTCAGAGATGAATGGGCTGAGCCGTCCTGCTGCTGTGAGGCTCATTCTTTCCCTAGCAGGGCATCCTTGTATCCATTTGCAGAAATCTGGAGTGAGGAAGGGCCTTGGAACACTCCACCCCTACCCCCACCCAGTCCCCTGGCATTGTGCTTCTGGAGATTATAGGGAAAACAGCTGACCCCTAGGGGTTTAGAAGACCACCGTGTCTGTGATGTGATAGGTAATTGTAGGTGTCAACTCGACTGGATTAAGGAATTCCTAGAAATCTGGTAAAGCATTATTTGGGGGTATGTTTGTGAGGGTATTTCCAAAGGTGATCAGCACGGACTAGGTGGGGAGGATCCACCCTCACTGTGGGTGGACTCCACCCAATCTGCTGGGGGCCTAGAGAGAACAAAAACAGAGAAAAGATGAATGTGTTGCTCTATCTGCTGGAACTGGGACACACTCTTCCTCTCCCATCCTTGGACAGCAACTCCAGATTCCCCAGTTTTGGACTCCAGGACTCACACCAACAGCTCCCTTAGCCTCTCAGGCCTTTAGCCTCAGACCGAGAGCCACACATCAGCTCCCCTGGCTCTGAGGCTTCAGACTTGGACCCAGCCATGCTACCAGCTTCCCAGGGTCTCCAGCCTGCAGACAGCATGTCCTGGGACTTCTCAGCCTCCGTAATCATGTGAGCCAATCCCCCTAATCAGTTCTCTCCCATCTCTCTCTCTCTGACTCTTGCTCTCTCTCCATGTACATATATACATACACACACAGAGGGTGCCAAAAGGTATACAATTTAAGAAAGGAAAAAACTGTATTAAAATTGTAAAACTTAACATATATGGATAACATTTGTTATCGTGTATGTTTTATCTTATATCTCTTATAATTGCAGAAGTCAAACTTGAGTATTACAATTTTAATATAGTTTTTTTATTTTCTTAAAATGTGTATACATTTCTTGGCTCTCTCTGTGTATGCATATCCAGGGTGGCCATAAAGTTCGTGTGCAAAATTGCATACAAACTTTATGGTCACCCTGAATGTGTGTGTGTATCTCCTATTCATATTGTCTTTCTGGAGAACCTTGATTAATACCAATGGTGACTCCAAGTTTTACATTTTTTAAACTAAGGAAGTTGTAGAGTCTGTGCCAAGAGCCTGTAGGGCACAGAGTGAATCTACTTTTGCTACTTGTTGGCTATGTGGCCTCTGAGCCTGTTTCCTCAACTGTGAAATGCGGAAAGTAATGTGACCCCCACTACAGTTGGTGTGAAAGGTAGCCCAGGTAATGAGCATAAAGGCCTCAATCCAGGCCATGCCCTTCCCTCTCTGGGTGGTGGGCACCATGTTTCTCATCCCATCCTCCTCCACTGGGTGTGAGCCAATGATACTTGCTGGATACAGAGGGGCTACATCCTCCCTTATCCCTCCTGTCTGATCCCAGCCCATCCTCTGTCTGGTGACCGGCTTATGTCCTGCCCCAGAGAGAGCTGAGGGCAGGAAGTAGGGGCTGCTGCTGCCTGTCTCTAATGGGGCTAACAAGAGTAAGGCAGGAGGAAGGGCTGCTTGAGGAAACTTCTGGAAGGGCCTTCAGACAACTACTGGTCAGGCCCAGGCTGCCTCATGAGGCTCAGGGGAGTGGGCCTCCCTCTGATGTCTGTCCCTTGTAGGAGGGCCAGGCTTCTTGCCTCCTTCACTTCCTATTTTTACCTGTCCAGCCCTGGCATGCAGACACACCCTCATATACCTCTGCTGGAGGAATGGTGTCTAGGTCCTTGTCCCTCACAGCCAAGAACACAGCCACGAAGGCTGCTTTTCCCAATTCTAGCCTCAGTTTATCCTAACCCATCAGCTGACCAAATTTTTGGAGCACTTCATTTTTCTGGGAGGAAGGGGAAGCCCAGGTTTGCACACTTTAGGACCTGGTACCTGTCTGAGCTTGGGGTAGTTCTGGGGTTAAAAAGGTCTTCTCTACTTCTCAGACCAGGGTCTCTGCTTGTCCAGTAGCTCCAGGGTGGGAAGAAGAGCTGAATTTGACTGCTCTGCTATCCCTTCCACAGCCATCTCTTCTCCACTGTTCTCTCAATCCCGTGATTTCACAGGCTCAGCATCGCCTCTCTCCACAGATGTCTATAAGACTCAGTTCACATTCTGCTATCCCACTCCTTCCTGGTGGGGATGGCAGGGCTGGGGCAAGAGATGGGTACTCTAGAGGGTACATGTGACACATACTGTTTTCCATAAATGGCTATGACAAAAATTTCCTGTCCTACATGTTCTTCTAGAACAGTATTTTTCAACCTTTTTATCTCATGGCATACTTGAACCTATAGTAAAATTTCCATGGCATACTTAAATTATGTTGACCAAAAGAATTAGCTGGGTTCATCTCTTGGTTCTCTATTCTGTTCCGTACATCTACCTCTCTGTTTTTGTGCCAGTACCATGCTGTTTTGATCACTATCGATTTATAGTATAGTCTGAAGTCTGGTAGTGTGATTCCTCCTGATTTGTTTTTATTTCTGAGTAATGTCTTGGCTAATCAAGGCTTTTTCTGATTCCATATAAAATGAAGTATTATTTTTTCCAGGTCTTCAAAGTATGACAGTGGAGCTTTAATAGGGATTGCATTAAATTTATATATTGCTTTGGGTAGTATGGACATTTAACAATGTTGATTATTCCTAGCTATGAGCATGGTATGTTTTTTCCATTTGTGAATATTTTTAGCTATTTCTTTTCTCAGAGTTTCATAATTCTCTTTGTAGAGATCTTTCATGCCCTTTGTTAAGTAAATTCCCAAATATTTCATCTTCTTTGGCACTACTGTAAAAGGAATAGAGTCCTTGACTGTTTTTCAACTACTTATCATCACTTGATCTTTGATAAGCCTATCAGAAACATTCCGTGGGGGAAAGACTCCCTATTTAACAAATGGTGCTGGGTGAACCGGCTGGCGACCTATAGAAGACTGAAACTGGACCCACACCTTTCACCATTAACAAAAATTGATTTTCACTGGATAAAAGATTTAAACTTAAGACATGAAACTATAAAAATACTAGAAGAGAGTGCAGGTAAAACATTTGACATGATCGGCCTGGGAGAATATTTTATGAGGAGGACCCCCTGGGCAATTGAAGCAATACCAAAAATATATTACTGGGACCTGATCAAACTAAAAAGCTTCTGCACAGCCAAGAACACAGTAAGTAAAGCAAACAGACAGCCCTCATAATGGGAGAAGATATTTGCAGGTTATGTCTCTGATAAAGGTTTAATAACCAAAATCCATAGAGAACTCAAACGTATTAGCAAGAAAAGAACAAGTGATCCCATCTCATTGTGGGCAAGATATTTGAATAGAAACTTCTCTGAGGAAGACAGGCCCATGGCCTACAGACATATGAAAAAATGCTCATCATCCTTAATCATCCGAGAAATGCAAATCAAAACCACTCTGAGATATCATCTAACTCCAGTAAGAGTAGCCCACATCACAAAATCCCACAACTATAGATGTTGGCATGGATGTGGAGAAAAGGAACACTTCTGCACTGCTGGTGGGAATGGAAACTAATACGTTCCTTTTAGAAAGAAGTTTGGAGATCACTTAGGGATCTAAAAATAGACCTGTCATTCAATCCTGCAATTCCTCTACTAGGTATATATCCAGAAGACCAAAAAATCACTTTATAACAAAGATATTTGCACCAGAATGTTTATTGCAGCCAAATACATAATTGCTAAGTCATGGAAGAAACCCAAGTGCCCATCAACCCACGAATGAATTAATAAATTGTGGTATATGTACACCATGGAATATTATTCAGCCTTTAAAAAGATGGAGACTTTACCTCTTTTATGTTTACATGGATGGCGATGGAACATATTCTTCTTAGTAAAGTATCTCAAGAATGGAAGGAAAAGTATCCAATGTACTCAGCTCTACTGTGAAACCAATATATAATCAACCACACTTCCATATGAAAGCTATAACCCAACTACAGCCCAAGATGAAGGGGGATGAGGAGGGAGGGGGAGGGGAGAGGAGAGGATGGGTGCGGAAGGGTAACTGGTTAGACTACACCTATGGTGCATTTTACAAGGGTACATGTCAAATATACTAAGTGTAGAATATAAATGTCTTAACACAATAATTAAGAAAGTGCAGTGAAGGCTATCATAACCAGTTTGTTGTAAGTATTTCAAAACCAGCACATTGTACCCCATAAATTCATTAATGTACACAGCTATGATTTAATAAAAAAAAAACAAAAAAAAGGATTAAAAAATATATACATACTGTGCTTTGAACTTCTTTTGAAAGTAATTCAATTAATAATCTTTATAATTGCTTGTGCACACCTGAGATCCTCTCAAGACACACCAGTTGAAAAATCACTATTGTAGAACCTTGCCATCCTCCTTGCAAGAGGTGGAGTCTAATGACCCTCCTGTTGAATTTGGTGGGTTTGTGAGTTGCTCGTAATGAGTAGAACACAGCAGAAGAGAAACTTCATGACTCTCAAGCCTATACCAGAGAAGATGGCAAAACTTCCCTTGTCAGCTGGAATGCTCCTGCTAGAGCCCCAGTGCTGCTATGCTGTGAAGAAGCCCAGACTAGCTTCCTAGTGTAGAGTGACTGTGAAGGGAGGTCCTGGGACAACCAGTGAAGAGACAGCATTGCCCACGCAACCCCTGATACTGCAGCTCTGGCTCCAGCCACTGTCTGAAGGGAACTGCAAGAGAGAATCAGGGCCCAAACCGCCAGCCAGCACCATCCCAGCTCTCTGACTCAGATATACAAGAGGATATAAATGGCTGTTGTTATGATCTCTCAGGTTTGGAGTGATCTGTTATGTGGTAGCAGATACCCAGGCAGGGCTATTTGAAGCTTCATTCGTGCGGGTGTATGGAAAGAGCACCAGCCTCAAGTCCCAACATCTCTGCCACTAACTCAACCTTGCATGATTTGAGGCGCCTGGCTCCCCTCTCTGAGACTTGGTTTCTTCTCTGAACAGTGAAAAAGTCAGACTAGTTTTGCCTACAGGTCCTTCCTGCATGCCATCAGGCAGTAATACATCTGGATAATGTGTTCTGCTTTGTCCTGTATTGAAACCCCCGTCTCCTAGAGGTCTAGTCCCCTGTCACCACCTCCCCCATGAAGCTTCCCTGATTTCTCCCTGGCAGGGTGCCCAGTGCACAGGCAGCTCCAGCCCCTCCTCTGCCCCTCTGCATAGTGCCTGGGTCCTGTGTCATGGTTATTAGGACACTTGCTTTTTCCTCCTACCAGGAGGTAAGCTCTTGAATGTCAAGATCTATCTTTTCCCTCAGTTCTTCCCTGTGGCTTTAGACATAGTGCCTGGTGCATGGTTGGCACTTCTCTCACTACCTATCTCCTCCCCCACCCCTTAAAGCTAAGTGAATGAATGAATGAAGATGTTGCACTTCACTCTGATTGTCATTACTAAGAGCTTCCTGTATGTCAGGTAAATTCTTTACAAACAGCAACTTGCTTGACCTTCATAACAACCTTGTGAGGTGGGCAGCATTTTCAACCCCATTCTACAGTTGAAGACATTGAAGCACAGGAAGGTTAAGCACAGTGACCAAGATTGAAGTCCAAGAAGTGTGTTCTTAATCACCACGTTATGGTACATTTTATCAACCTCATTTTACAGGTGAGGATGCAGAATTGACAACCATAGCAAGCTGCCTGGTCACATAGCTAGCAAGAGGGGGAACTGAGATTTTCACTTAGTTCTGTCTGCAAAGTCTGTGCCCTAGACTACTGGGCTCCCTTGTCCCAAAGCAGAAACTATTGCCAACTCTACTCATGTGGGTGTGGTTAGCTCTTGCTGAGAGGGGCAAATGGGGTTCAATGAGACAGCATTACAACTTGGAAAAGGGGGCGGTTGTCCTCTCCAATCTAATGGTCACAGTTAATTTGGGGGGCTTGGGCATGAGTGGTCCTTCTGTTTAGCCCCGGCCAGTGTTCTTCTTTGCCATTCTTTCAGCCCTCTTCACCATCTAGCCAAATGTCAAACCTGTCTCACTGGGTGTGCATCTTCCCTGGGCTGTGTAGGACACTTTGGCCAAAGAAGAGTCAGTGACTCAACCAGAGTCTCCCGTGAAGCCTGGCAGGGTGGGGACTAGCCTGGGGCTGCATCTCACTTTCTACTCTGCCAACTTGTCACCACACTCACTGTCATTTCAAGCTCTGCTGTGGTCTAGGCCAGGGGGCTTTCTGGGCCAGCACATTCTAAGTGCACAGAGAAACATATTTGGGGCCAAAGTTCTGCCCGCAGCTATGAGTGAGCTGACTCTGTGGTCAGCAAGCTTCCTCAGAGCTGGTTCTTGATGTTGAAACTCAGATTGAGGAGGAGCTGCTTGCGTGCACTTGATGGTCCCTGGTGGGTGGCTGGGGCTCATGGCCCCGGGTTTGGGTGTCTCAGGCTTGTGGCATTTGGATGGATCTGTTGAGAACAGCAATTTGAGTTGAGCGCAGTCAAGAGCAGCCCCCTACCTAGCAAGGAGTTTTGTTAGCCTTCTGTTTCCTCTATGCCGAATAAACAAAATCCTTCATCTTTAGCTTATTTAGATGGAATGTGAGATGTAAACTACTGTACCAGGAGATTTATACAAGAACATTCAGAGCATCACTATTCACAACAGCAAAAACCTGGAAACCGCCCAAATGCCCATCAGCAGCTCCCACGGATGGATGACCTGGGTGGTGCAGTCATGCAGTTAATGGTACATGGCAGTCAGCATGAAGGACCTACTCGAACATGGAGCTGTATGGTTGGATCTTGGCAACAGAAGTTGACATGAAAAGGTCCCAAGAGATTATGTACTGCATGATACCCTTTTTATAAAGCTAAAAATTTAAAGTATAATTTTACAGAATCCATATGGATGCCATTAAACTACATAAATCATTAAGCAAGGGGATAATGAATACAGGATTCACCATGGAAGAGGGAATGGGGGAAGGATGGGAGGCAGTGGTGAGATGTGGGTAATTGTCAAGTAGTTTATGGATGCTTAATGCATTAGCAAAAATAACTAACTAATCAAAGTAAATAAAAGTGGGCTGTGCCTGGACCATTATTAAGATTGTAACAGACAAAGGATTCTGTAAACTTAAGATCCAAACAAAAATAAAACAAAACAAAAGGCGTGAACTAGAAAGGTTTACACTTTCCCCCACCCCCAAGGAGAAGGCATCAGCAGTTACTCAAGTGATGGATAGGGAGAGCTTGACAGACCAGAGGTTCTGTAGGTCTCAACCCTGTGTCCCTTAGTCTCTCTGCTTAGGGTCTCACCAGGCTTAAATCAAGGTATTACCTGGGCTTTGATCTCACCTGAGGCTTGGGAGTCCTCTTCCAAGTTTCTTGCAGTTGTGGGACTGAGGGCCTGAACTACTAGAGACTACTGCTGGCTGTTCACTGCCACATGATCCTTTCTGTGAATGGAAGTTTTGCTTCTTTAAGACCAACACAAAAGCATCTCTGGTACTTTCAATCTCTCTCTCTTTTTTCCACCTGTGTCCTCTAGACTCTCATTTAAAAGGTGCACCTGATAAGGTCAGGTCCACCCAGGAAAATCCCCTTTGTGATTAACTCAGAATCTACTGATTAGGGACCTTAATTACATCTGCAAAATCCTGCCACCTTTGCCGTATAATGTGATCCGATTACAGGGATGATAGCTTGTTATATTTACAGGTCTCTCCCACACTCAAGGAGAGAGAATTTTATGGGGTGTGTACACCAGGGGGTAGAAATTTTGAGGACCATCTTGGAATAATGCTTTCTATACGGCCTTTCCAAGTTGTGGTTTTCTCCTCCAGGAAGTAAGGAGTATAGTCTTTATCTTGTAGAGATTGGAGGTAGATTAAATATTAATAAAATGATGAAAGTAGTATTATAATCCATCCAGAAATATTTAGTGAGGACCTACTGCATGCCTGGCAGCCCCTTTTGGAGCTCCATGAACACAATGGTACACATATATAATATGGAGGGTAACTGTCTAGTGGAGGAAGCAAGTATGATGTGCAGCATCTGTAAGATGAAAACTACAAAATGTCATTGCAAGAAATGAATAAAGACCTAAATAAATAGAAAGATACACCATACTCATGGATTGAAGACAGTATAGTAAAGATACCAGAGAACTAAAGATTTAACGCAGTATCAATAAAAACCCCAGCAGGATTTTGGCAAACAAGCAGTTTGCAAAATTTTATAGAAGGGCAAATCAATAGCAAAAACAATTTGAATAAAATAAGAAAATAGGCTCAGCACCCGTAGCACAGTGGTTATGGCGCCAGTCACATACACAGAGGCTGGCAGCCCAGGCCAGTGAAAAAACGACAACTGCAACAACAAAAAAATAGCCGGGGGTTGTGGTGGGCGCCTGTAGTCCCAGCTACTTTGGAGCTGAGGCAAGAGAATTGCTTAAGTCCAAGAGTTGGAGGTAGCAGTGAGCTGTGACGCCATAGCACTCTACTAAGGGCGACATACTGAGACTCTGTCTCAAAAAAAAAGAAAGAAAGAAAGAAAGAAAGAAAGAAAACAAAGTGGAAGGAATGATACTACCCAATTTTAAGACTTGCATAAAACCATACTAGCAATCAAGGCAGTGTGATATTGGCACAAAGACAAACATGGACACAGAGATCAATAAAAAAGAGTAGAATGTTCATAAATTGATTCATCTGAATAGATTAATATGTACAAAAGTGAAAAGGCAATTCAGTGGAGAAAAGTTTAGTCTCTTCAGCAAATGATATTGGAACAACTGGTCATACATAAGCAAAAAAAACAAAAAAAAACAAAAAAAAAAAACAAAAAACAAACCTTGACTCAAATACAACGACTAACCCAAAATGGATCATATATCACAAGGTACAATCTAAAGCTATAAAACTGTTAGCTGACAACATATATGAAAATCTTCATGACCTGAGGTTGCATGAAGGGCTTTATAAATTATACAAAGAGCATGATCCATGAGAAGAAAAATTGATAAGTTGAACTTCATCTAAATTAAAAATTTGCTCTGACAAAGCAAGTTACCATCAAGACAACGAAGAGACAGAGACTGGTAAAAAAAAATATTTTTAAACCACATATCTCACAAAAGACTTGCATCCAGAATATGTAAAGAACTATCAAAACTTAACAGCAAGAAAAAAGCCACCTGTTTAGAAAATGGGCAAAGAACTTGTTCAGACACTTCACTAAAGAGGAAGTATGATAAATGAACAGATGAAAAGATACTTAACATCATGAACCATCAGGGAAACGCATATTAAATCCATGATGAGATACCACTACAGCCCTATTATTAATAGAATAGCTATAATAAAAAATACTGACAAAACCAAGTGCTGATGAGAATTCAGAAGAACTGGGATTCTTGTACATTACTGGTGAGAATGTAAAATGATTCAGATATTTTGAAAAATGGTTCATCAGTTTCTTGTAAAGTTAAACGTAGACCTACCACACGATCCAGCAATCCTACTCCTATATATTTACCCTAGAAAATGGAAACTCCTCTTCGCATTAAAACCTGTACATGAACATTCATGGCAACTTTATTTGTAGCCAAAACCTGGAAACAACCCAAATGTCCTTCAATGGGTTAATGGTTAAACAAACATCCAAACAATGGAATACTAATTCTATTGAACAGTAAAAGGAATGATATTGACACATGCAACAACTTGGATGAATCTCAAGATTAAATGAGAGAAGTCAGTCAGAAGGTTACACACCGCATAATTTCATTTATTTGATAGTCTTTTTTTTTTTCTTGAGACAAGGTCTTTCTCTGCAGTTCAGGCTGGAGTACAGTGGCATGATCAAAGCTCACTGCAGCCTCAAACTCCTAGACTCAAGTGATCCTTGTTCCTCAGCCTCCCAAAGTGCTGGGATTACAGGCATGAGCCACTGCGCCTAGCCTATTTCACAGTCTGGAAAAGACAAAACTCTAATGATGGAAAACATATTAGCTGTTGCCAGGGTTATGGGTGGGGTGAGAGTATAACTATAAAAAGAAAGCCTGAGGGACTTTTTAGGGATGATGAAATTGTTCTGTACCCTGATAGTCGTCATGGTTACTCAAATCTACACATATGTTAAAATTTATAGAACTGTACATCAGAAGGAAAACAGTAAATTTTTTTTTTTTTTTGTAGAGACAGAGTCTCATTTTACCGCCCTCGGTAGAGTGCCATGACGTCACAGGACTCACAACAACCTCCAGCTCTTGGGCGTCCGCGATTCTCCTGCCTCAGCCTCCCGAGCAGCTGGGACTACAGGAGCCCGCCACAACACCTGGTTAGTTTGTTGTTGTTGTTTTTGTTGCAGTTCAGCCGGGGCTGGGTTTGAACCCGCCACCCTCAGTATATGGGGCCAGCGCCCTACTCACTGAGCCACAGGCACTAATTTTTAAAAACCATCAGTATGGACAAGGGCTCTAAAAAAGAGATGCTTAGCTCTTGGAGAACAGACTCCTATTTCAGAAGGGTACTGTAGAGAAGTTAGCACACAGTGCATAGAACTTAAATGTTCCATAAACAAACAGTAGGAATAAATAGATAATTGCATATAAACTCAGTGAGTCTAGGAAGTGATGTCGCCAAAAAACCAAGGACTAGATTCTTGTGGGAAGCAGATTCCTGGAGTCAAGGCAGGGTGCCAGAAGATGTTCATAGCCAGCGTGGGGAGTGGCGTGCTGGCCTAGAGGGCTGATTCCAGACCCTCCACTGTTGTCAGCGTCTGCTCAGAGCTGCCCAGGGTGCTAGGTCTTTGTGGGAGAAGGAGGAAGTGGGAGGCTCTGAATGGAGCTTCGCTCTCTCTCCTGCTCACCTCCCAGATGGCCCACAGCCATGACCTACTTATCCTACCTGTCAGTGCAGGTGAGTTCCCCTGCCCAGTGGGATTCCCAGCTATTTTTACCAGCCTGGCGTGTGCCAGAGCTGGATTGTGGGAATGGGGTTCCTGCTTCGTGGAAGACCCTGATGGAGATTCTCTTCCCTCCCTCTCCCATCAAGGACCAATTTGCCTTCCCACATCCACCCCAGTCGGGAGACCCCAGGAGTCCCTCCTGACGCAAAATCTGCAAGATCTCACTATTGCCTACAGGATAAAATTCGAACACTTTTTCGTGGACATTCAAAGCTCTCCCTGACCCAGAACCCGGCTTCCCTTCCGCCTGTCCCTCCACACCTCACGCCTGAGAAGCTTGCCAGCTCAGACTCCTTGCCAGGTGCTGACAAGGCCTCTCCATTTCCTGTTTGTGTCCTTACTGTCAGGAATGTCCTTTACCTTTCTGTCTCCACTGGGCAAAACTGAACCCATCTGGGCCCAGTACTAATGCACCTCCCCCAGGAGCGCTCCTTGATACTCCAGCTGGCAGAGAACTATTCCCAGGGCCTCCCCTCTCCCCTCTGCCTCAGAGGACAGCCCTCTGTGGGTCTGCACCCTCTAGCCCTGCTCCGGATGCGTGAGTAGAGCCTCTCCTGCATCCTCCAGGCTGCTTCCCCTCCCTGGGGCAGGGCGGGCTCTGCCACCTTTGGGCCGCCAGACTCTCCACCTTAGTGAATCAGCAACCCTTCCCAAGGCCCCAGTGGGCTCAGCACTTTTCTGAGTACTTTGGGGAGGGTGTGGGGGAGGAAGGCAGAGAAGGCACACTTGGCACAGGGGAGCCTGGGCAGGCAGAGCTGAAGCTCCAGAGACTACCCCAGAGGTGCTCTCCCACCACCTCTCCGGCCATGCCTCATCCTTCCAGGAGAACTGCCCCCTCCCAGAGCCTGCCTTCCACACTCTCTTTACCCCACACACCCGCCCCGTCTCTGACTCCTGCTCTCTCACCAGAACTTGTTAGACACTAAGCCTGGTGCAGTTGAGGTCTTATCTTCTGACCTATTCAGTGCTCCCCTTGCTGACCTCCCACATTCCCAGGGCACCTCTTTCTTCTGGGTCTCTCTCCATCTGTTTGAAGGGCTCCCCACCTCACTGCTGATCTCCAGGAGGTCAGAAGTCTTCAGGGTAAGATTGGGGCAGCTTCTCTTCTCCCTGAACTCACTCAAGACCTCCATCATCAGCACAGCCTTCTCCAAATCCCTTCCTCTACTTCAGGCTTTCCTTTCTGAGCTCCAGACCCCTGAAGCTGTTATGGACTTCATAACTGTAACATGATCTGAACTCAACTCCTCTCCTTCTCTAACTCCCTCCTCTGCTCCACCCTAGTCAGCAATGCCCCATCAATCTGCAGCACAGTCTGGAGCCTTCGGCATCTCCCTGAGTTGGCTTCCTAAACACGCCAAGCCAGGCCTTCTTTTTCTCAATTACACCACTACTTCCTGCCGAGCTCCTGCCTCCTGCCTTTCCCATTCCCATTCATCCTCCACTCAGTAGCCCCAGGGGGCTTCTGAAAGCAAAATCCTGGCAAGACCTTCCTGAAATCCGAAATCCGTTGTTTGCAGAATAAAGTCCAAGTGTCTTAGGGAGGAAGTGGGTAGATGAAACCAGGCTTCCGGGTGCACATCCTGCTGGCTGTGTGATCTTGGCAAGTGAGACTCCCCTCTCTGAGCCTCCCTTTCCTCATTTGTAAGCTGCATCTATCTCTTAGAGAAGTTCTCACAGCTGCAGGGCACCCAGTACACACAGCATTAGTTTTCTGAGCTGCCTCTCCTCCCTAGGTGCTCCATAGCTTCAACTCCTGCCTCTTTCCCACATGACAATGCAGCCAAACTTTTAGGCCTCTAGGCCTCTGACCTTGCTTTTCTTTCTACAGGACATGCCTTCCTCCTACCTACAACTTTTCCTACTTCAAGTCCCAATATGAATTTCACCTCTCCTCTGCAGCCCTCCGTAGATAGCTCTGCTGAGCTGATGGCCCAGATGCCTCGCTCTGCGTGGGAAGGAGTCACCCATTCACCCTGGCCTGTGCCTGACTCCTTTTTTTTTTTTTTTGGCCGGGGCTAGGTTTGAACCTACCACCTCTGGCATATGGGACCGGCGCCCTACTCCTTGAGCCACAAGCGCCGCCCATCCTGACTCCTTCTTGTGCTTCTAGCATCTGGCGCACAATATGGGAGCCCAAAGCCCTGCAGGCCAGGCCAGGAGGTCTATCAGAACACCCCATCAGTCTCGGAGACCTCAGGGACCAGGACAGGATGTGACCCAGGAAGGGTCCCCAGCTTGAGGTCCTGGTATGGTGGGGCTATTCCCAGTGGACTTGGGTCACTAAGGGTCTACTAAGGATTGGGTCCCCTTTGTGGAGAAGAAGTGCTCTCTCCCTGGTGTTAAGAACACTGGGAGCACTAACAGGCCAGGCCCTATGGAGTGTTCATCGAGATACCAGGAGCCAGACCTGGCCCTGCCTGGGGCTGTCCTGGCCTTCCAAGACAACTTCAGGGCAGGTAGAGAACACAGAGGTAGATGTGGGTGGGACACACATGCGCTGATGGACAAGGAAGCCCTCACAGGGAACTGTGGGAGAAAAAGTTTTCCTGGGAGTCTTGGCTCTGAGTGGCCAGGAGGAAGGAAGGTAGGTGGAGGAAGAGAGAGACAAATGTGGATGGCCTTCAGTGACAATGTTGTCCTATCTGGAAGTTACTCAGAAGCAGGGAAGCCCAAGTTCCCACTGTTGCCTCAGAGTCTCTAGAGCTGCACTGTCCAATATAGTAGCCACTAGTCCCACGTACCTATTTAAATTACAATAAAGTAAAAGTAAAATCCAGTCACTTGGTCACATAAGTCATATAGCAAATGCTTGATAGCCATATGGGACTCATGGCTGCCACACTAGAAGCACAGATACATAATACTGAGTATTTCCATTATCACAGACAGTTTTAGCTCAGGTGTTAGCATCGCTTTCTACAGCCTGGCTACCCTGATTCAAATCACCACTCTGGGTATAAACCTAGTAAAGGAATTATAGGATCGAATGGCAGGTCTATTTTTAGGTTTATACCCAGAAGACCAAAAATCACAATATAACAAAGACATCTGTACCAGAATGTTTATCGCAGTCCAATTCATAATTGCTAAGTCATGGATGAAACCCAAGTGCTCGCGGACCCACGAATGGACTAGCAAATGATGGTACATGTATACCATGGAATATTATGCAGCCTTAAAGAACGATGGAGACTTTACCTCTTTCATGTTTACATGGATGAAGCTGGAACATACTCTTCTTAGCAAAGTATCTCAGGAATGGAAGAAAAAGTATCCAATGTACTCAGTCCTACTATGAAGCTAAATTATAGCTTTCACATGAAGGCTATAACCCAACTATAGCACAAGACTACGAGGAAAGGGCCAAGGAAGGAGAAGGGAGCGGGGAGGTTAGGGGGGAGGGAGGGTAATGGGTGGGGCCACACCTAGGGTGCATCTTAGAATGGGTACAGGCGAAACTTACTAAAGGCAGAATACAAATGTCTACATACAATAACTAAGAAAATGCCATGAAGGCTACGTTGAACAGTTTGATGAGAATATTTCAGATTGTATATGAAACCAGCACATTGTACCCCTTGATTGCACTAATGTACATAGCTAAGATTTAACAATAAAAAAAAAGAAAGAAAGAAAGAAAAAAAAATCACCACTCTGCTATCACTAACCTTGGGCAAGTTACTAGACCTCTCAGTATCTGTTTCCCTCTCTCTAAAGGGGGATCACAACAGTTATTGAGAAGGTTAAATGAGTTAAATACTTGTAAGGTACTTAAGATAGTGCCTGGAATGTGAAAAAGGTCTTGGGATTCTTCTGGTAGAGAAAGACACAGCCTATGCCTGGCATTAAAATAAGATATTGATGACTTTTTGGAAGGGTATGCAAATTTCAAATATACAGGGAAAAGCCACCCTGCAAAGCTGTCTCTTAGTCACCCATGTCACCCTGCCATTGGAAAACTGCCTGCCTTGATTGCTAGGGTAGCCTCAACACCTCCCTTCTGCAGGAGAGGCAAAAGACCTGCTCAAACCAGCAAAGTGTAAGAAGAAAACCCAGCCCCTCTGGCTCCAGGCCCAGAGCTCACCTCCACCAACATATGTGGGACCCTCAACTCCTATTTCCTTAAACATGCCCCATGGGGCCCCTCCTTTGATGATGTATGCCACTGTCTTACATTTCCCACCATTAGGAAGTCCTTTCCCACATCTAATCTCAGCCTCATCAGCTTCAGTGCAATCCCTATATCGAAGGCTGATATGGAGGTATCACAGGGGCTGAGGGGATAAAGGGTAGGGAGATGGTGGAAGGCTTTTGTATGATCTTTTTCCATGGAAAAATCAGTTCATCCTGATGTCTAACATCAGTCCCACCCACTATGGGTAAAGCTTATTTCTCCTTGTCTGTCCTTGGAAGACATGAGACATTTACTCCAAGCCTTCCATATTCACCTTGCAAAGACAGGACTCAAGTTCTCATAATTCCTGATTTGTCTCTTGGCAGGAGAGCCCCCATGGTTACACAAGGTGGGCTCAGCACCAGCCTAGGCAAGAAGGCACATCCCAACCCTGGCCATCCAGGGAAGGCCAGGGCTCCAGCAATCCCAGTACAGTCTATGCTACCCATTGCACAGAGCTCCAGGGCAAAAAAGAGGGAGGGGGCTCTCCGCCAAGCACACAGCCAGGGAAGACTGAGTCCTCCTGGTATTCACTGCAATCCTCTCTCTAGCCCATCCACTTCTCTGGGAAGGCACTGGGGGTTTGCAGCTTCCTTGAGCCTGAGCCATAGGTGGAAGAAAAGCAGGTTGATTAACTGGCTTTTATGACTCCAAAGCAAGTAGCTTCACCTTTCTTGTCTCCTCAAAGTCCAACATGGAGTTTAAAAGGGAAGTCAGAAAGAATTTGCTGCCAGTAGGAAGGGAGAAGCGTTGTGGAGTTTCCTTTTCTGAGGGTAGTTTAACCAACAGATGGGCAAGCAAGACTACCTAGTCCAGGGGTGCAGGTTGTCTACTGTATGAGGGGCAAGAGGGAGGATGAAATTTTTTTAATTCAATCCAACATTCTCAAAAGGTTCATAGTGAGCAATAGAGTGACTCTCTCAAAATATTTTAAAAGGCTTGTATGGGGTGGACGTGAGTACTAGCCACGCTTGTCCCATGCTCGGACTAGGCCTTGCCCGAAAGAGAAGCAGGGGCGCCCCAGTTCCCACTGTTGCCCCAGCCTTGTCTGCTCTCTCCCTCCACCCACCTACCCTGGCTGTCTCCGGTCTCCTGTGATTGAAATCTCCCTGCTGGTCTCAGAGGGACCCGCCTTTAATTCAATCAGGAATCACAAGCTCTTTTAATTTAGGAATTAAAAGGCTGGCTGCTGAGCTGGCTGCACCTGATTGACAGGGCTGCCAGCATGGCCAGGCTGGCCTGAGGAGGGGGCACAGACCCATGACCTCAGCTATCCTCTCTGGGTTAAGGACACTCCCCTAGGCCTGGAGAACAAAGGAGAAACACCCCTCCCCACCTCCAACAAAGGAGGGGCCAAGGCCATGTGGTGGGGGATTGCTGCTGGCTGGCCCACAGAAGCTGTGGAATGTCAAACTTTCACTGCAGCTTGGGGGACTTAAGGTAGACATAAGAGAGGACTTCCCAACTCCTCATTCTTCTCTTCTTGGGGCAATGTTCTAAAGTGCTGCTGAGACAACATATCCTTCTTTTCCAAGAAAGTAGAAGTGCCAGAAGAATCAGTACTAACTTTTCTGGACTTTAGTTTCTCATCAGTTTATGGAGATAATCATGGGACTTAGCCACTGCCTTGTTGTGATGATTAAATGAGTTAATGAAAGCTCACTGCTGCATAATGATCTCTTTTTAAATTATAGCTAATCATATTCTTAATAACATTATCCTGCTAGAGGCACACAGAGATCTTCACTTCTACTCAGGAGCAGTAGATACTTGGGGGAGAAGGTCCAGGTTACTGGGCCCTGTAGCTTCCTTTCCTTCCTTGGAGGCAGCTCAAGGCAGGTCCCCTCAGGGCTAGGCTCCTTCCCTGGGGTGGATGGGCCAATGGGTAGCTGCCAGATCAGGGTTAGAATTCTGGTTCAGCACATTTTGGCTATGTGACCTTGGATAACTTCCCCCACTTCTTTGAGCCTTAGTTTCCAGGTAGGATCGTTTTGATGCTGTGTAAAGTGCCTAAGACAAAGCCTGCTAAATGGAAGATGTTCAAAATGTAGTACCTCCTTCCTTGAGCCCCTATTTGAGTGCTCAGCACAGCCTACACTAATGGTGTTGGTCTGCACCCCAAGCCCTTGCTGGCCCTATGGGAAGCCCCATTTCCCTGTGAGCCAAAGCTGAGCTCGGAAAACATCCCCGCTTCTATTCAACCATGCTGTGTGGACACCCTACTACCTGATTGCCCCAGGGCCCTGCCTGTGGCCAGGTCTGCCCAGGATGCTCCCACTCTGGGACAGAGGAGGAGAGGAGACTGGAGGGAGTTCAGTGGGTGTGGGTCCGGACCCCAGTCGGGAAGCAGCCTCAGTGGTCCAGGCTCAAAGCTGCACTGGGGCTGGAGGAGAGAAAGGAGAAAATGGGGCAGGAATCCCTACTGCCCCACCCAAGGCTTCTCTGGCCCTCTCCCTGGGCCTTACCCCTGTCACTAAGGTGCAGGGTACCTTCGAGGCAGTGGCTGATTATTATTTCAAGGCCATCTCTCTGGGTGTGTGCGGGGGAAAGCCTTCAATTGCAGCATTTCCCACTTTCTGGGTGTAAATACTCCCAACATGACATTTCAGGTTACCAACCTGAAGTGAATGAATGAGAAGGTGGGAAGAAATTGTTCACAATTGTCGGAGCAAGCTGGCTCTAACACTACTGAGGTCTCAGAAAGGCACTAGTTGTGATGAAGTGTTATTTGTGGGTTGTCTCACACTTCTAGGAAACTCCCAATTCCTGGTGGAGAAGGTGAGGGCTGGATGGGAAGCAGACTTTGGGGGAAAGGGGTTGGTAAGAAATAAATAGTAATGGCCACCCCCACTCAGAGTCTTACCAATGACCCTCAGAGATTAGTACTATTATTATTCCCACTTGAAGAAACTGAGACACAGGTCAAATAACGTACCCAAAGTCTCACAGCAATAAGGGGCAGAACTGGGAACTCAAACTACATCAGCCCTGGGTCAGCCCTGGGTGGAAGCCTTTGTCCTCCTGAATCTCTGCCCTGTCCAGCCTGTGAGCCCGCCAAGAGGGAGGGAGATGGAGGAGAGTTAAGAGGGGAGAATGAAGGGAGGATGGGCAAGCTGGGAAGAAAGAGGAAGTCAGAAGCAGAGGGAGGTTGCAGAGGGAGGTCTCAGGGGGTGGTGTGGAGGGGTCGTCTGAAATTCTCTAGTAGGAACCCTAATGTGGAGGTGGGTGGCCTCTAAGAAGTCAGTTTGGGGTGAAAGCAATTTTTAAAAGGTAATCATGAGCTTAATTCTGAGAATGTTGCCTGGAGTGGGCGCTGAAAGGTGGGGTGGGTAAAGGTTAGAAACCTGGAAGCACCCCCCCCCCGCCCCAAGGTGAGGGCGACAGGCCAGAGTCCAGGTTTGTAAAGCATGTGATTCGGTGCCCCCAGCCCCACCCCAGTGGGTCTGCGCGGAGCCCCAAGCAGCCCAGAACAGCTCCAGTCATACAACAGGGACTGTAGCCCCTCTCTAGCTCCTCCCCACCATCCCCCCAAGGCTCCACTTCCGACCTGGGGTCAGTGACCTAGTGTTTGGCAACATCCTTGGGCCCGAAGCGGATTGGACGAGGTAGGCGGGCGCGGATGGGCGTGGGGACGGGGCTTGGCCAAGGGGCGGGGATGGCGCGTGAGCCCCCGCACGCGATCTGCAGTTCTGGCGGGCTCTCCCGCCGCCGGTGTTCTCTGCTCTGCAGAGGCTGTGCTCACTGGCAGCCCCTCAGGGCGCCCCAGGCTGCACCCCGGAATCCAGACTCTGCTCTTTGGCGCACCACTAACCCTCCTCAGTGCTCCTCGAGCCTTTTCTTCTCCCTTCTCTGCTCAGAATTGCCAATGCACTTTTGATGTTTCTTTTTCAGAGTTCTTTCTGGCCATGGGAAGCGCAAGCCCTGCGTGTGTTCCGAAGAGCTAGTGGCTTTGACCCTCAATTTCCCCACCCTGCCCAATGGAGATAAGTTCTCACGAGACCCCTCCAACCTGTGAAGCAGTCTGCATATTGTGGGTCTGACATCAGGGGAGCACCAATGTTCAACCTGACTGCTTGGCACTGAGCACACAGTAGGAACTTTATGGATTGGTTTGGTGAGAGTGCCTCACTCACAAGTTGGAAATGAGGAAGTTTCCTAAGGAGCAATGGACCCGCATCCAGCAGCCACCCTAGGGGTGGGTTGGGAATGGGTCTGACCATTCGCCCCTTCCCAGGAGCCCATGGATATTCTGCTTAATTATTATTATTCTCATCATCCCATTTAGCAAATGAGAGGCAGGCCCACAGGGGTTACATTGCTTCCCCAAAGTTACTCAGCTAGTATATGGCAGAGCTGAGATTTGAACTCAAGGCAGCCTGGCTCCACATCCCACATCTTTAACCTTTGATCTACATACACTTGTTGAATTTATTGGTTTACAAAGTGGGAAAAGTTTAGAAAGAAATTACTAGAAATTAAGTTATATTATCCTTAACATTTCTATGTTTTTCTTATGTGGTACAAGTATACGGTTTTTAAAAGAATTTTACTGGGGCGGCCCCCGTGGCTCAAAGGAGTAGGGCACTGGCCCCATGTGCCGGAGGTGGTGGGTTCAAGCCCAGCCCTGGCCAAGAACTGCAAAAAAAAAAAAATCCTGAATTAAAAGAAGGCGAGAGAAAATATATATATATAAAAATAAAAATAAAAGAATTTTACCGAGTAAGACTTGTATACCATAAAATTCACCCATTTTAAGCGACAATTCAATGATTTGTAGCGCAACTATCACTACAATCCAATTTTAGAACATTTCCATCACCCCAAAAGAAATCCCACCTGCCTATTTGCAGCCAGTCCTGGTTCCTACCCTGATGCCAGGCCACCACTAATCTACTTTTCTGTCTCTATAGATTTGCCTCTCCTGGACATTTCATATGAATGGAATCAGACAATATGTGGCATTTTGTGTCTGTTTTTTTTTTTTTTTTAACTTGGAGTAATGTCTTTGAGGTTGACCAATGTCATGTATCAGTATTTGGTTCTTTTTTATGGCTGAATAGTATTGTTATGTGGATATGCCACATTTTTTTGATCTATTCAACAGTTGATGATGGTCATTTGAGTGGTTGCTCCTTTTGGGCTGTTAGGAATAATGCTGACATGAACATTTGCAGGTTTTGTGTGGATATATGATTTCATTTACCTTTGTTATATGTCTAGGAGTATAATTGCTGCACTGTGTGGTAATTTATGTTTAACTTTTTGAAAAAACTGCCAAAAATACCTTCCAAAGTGGTTCCACCATTTTACATTCCCAGCAGTGGTGTATGAAGGTTCCCATTTCTCTACATCTTGATCAACACTGTTATCGTCTGTCTTTTTGGCTTAGTCATGCTAGGAGGTATGGAGTTGGTATCTCATTGTGTTTTTAATTTGCATTTCTCTGATGATTAATGATTTTAAGCATCTGAGTTGTCTAATTGCTGGCTTACAGTTGCTCATAGTATTCCTTACCATTCTTTATTTTATTTTATTTTTTTTTTATTGGGATGGAGGAGGGGGTATGGGGTGAGGGGGAAGGAAGGAGAAGGCGGGGGAGGAAGGGGGTGTGAAGGAGGAGAGAGAAGACGCAGCGCGAGATGGAGAAGAGGGGCAGAGGGGAGGAAGGGGCCGGAGATGGAGGAGGGGGATACAGAGGCGTGGAGTGGAGGGGGTCTGGGATTGAGGGTGTTCCTCATCATTCTTATAATTTCTGTGAAGTTAGTAGTCCTGTTCCATTCGTCAGTTTTGATTTTCCTAATTTGTGTATTTTTCTTTTTGTTTTCTTAGTCAGTCTAGCTAAAGATTTGTCAGTTTTATTGACATTTACATTTTGGTTTTAAGTGATTTTTCTCTGTTGTTTCGTTTCCTATTTCATTGATTTCTCCTCTAATTTTTATTATTTCCTTAGGTAGGATTGATTTGGGCTTCGTTTGCTCTTCTTTTTCTAATTTTTTTAAAGTGGAAATTTAGGTTATTGATTTGGCATCCTTCTTATTTTTCTAATATGTTTTATGAGACTTAATTTTTTTTTTTTTTTTTTTAAGAAATGGGGTCTCACTATGTTGCCTAGGCTGGATTTGAACTCCTGAGATCAAGTGATCCTCCTGCCTCCACCTCCTGATTAGCTGGGACTATAAGAGTATGCCACTTTGTCCAGCTCCTATTTTTTTTTTTTTTTAAGTCTCCTCCTGCTAAATGCAGTGTGGTATCTTGGTATTCTGTTGCAACAGAAAAAAAAAATGATTGGAAAATGTATAAAATCTGAATAAAGCCAAAGTTTATTTACTAGTAATATATCAATGTTGGTTCTTAGTTTTGAAAAAAATGTACTATGGCAATATAAGATGTTAACATTAGGGGGAGACTGGGTGAGGGCGTATAGGAACTCTCTTTGTATTGTGTTTGCCACTTTTCTGTAAATTTAAAATTATTCCAAAGCAAAATGTTTCTATTTAAAAAAAATCTTTTCCTGACCCTTCACTTAAAAAAGCCTTGAAGTATTACCAGGTAAAATAGAACAAAACAAAGCAAACACTGGTATCTACCAACTCAGGACACCTGTTTGTAGATAGACCAGCAGTTGTTTAGTTTGTTCTAATATTTGTTTTTAAAGCTATAAATTTACTATAAGCACTGCTTTAACTGAATTCTATATATTTTGATGTATTATACCTTTATGGTTCCTTTGTGATTTCTTTTTTGACTCATGACTCAGAAATGTGTTGTTTAATATCCTAATATTTCTGGATTTCCCAAATTTTCTTCTGTAGTTGATTTTGAATTTAATTCCTTTGTGGTTGGAGAGCATACTTTGTATGATTTTAATTCTTTTTGATTTACTAGACTTATTTTATGACCTAACATATGGTCTATTCTGGTGTACATTTTTGTGCACTTGAAAGGAATGTATATTCCTGCTACTTGGGGGAGGAGAGTTTTGTAGTTGGCAGATTAAGTTGGTTGGTAGTGTTCTTCGAGTCTTGAATGTTCTCGCTGGCTTTCCATCTGATTGTTCTATGTATCATCAAGAATGTAGTATTGAAATATCCATCTATTATTGTTAAATTCTCTATTTCTTCTTTTTTCTTTTTCTTTCTTTTCTTTTTTTTTTTTTTGAGACAGAGTCTTGCTCTGTCACCCAGGTAGAATACAGTGGCATCATCATAGCTCACAGCGACCTTCAACTACTAAGCTTGAGCAGTCCTCTTGCCTCGGCCTCCTGAGTAGTGGGGACTACAGGTATACAACCAGCTGTGCTATCATTATAATATATATTACTTTTTATGTGTTATAAGCCCAACAATTTATGGTTGACCCTTGAACAATGCAGGAGTTGGGGTGCTGACTCCCCATGCAGTTGAAAATTCATGTATAACATTTGGCTCCCCAGAAATTGAACTGCTAATATCATACTGTTGACCAGAAGCCTTATTGATAACATATACAGTCAATTAGCACATTTTTCTATGTTATATGTATTATATACTGTATTCTTATAACAAAGCAATCTATAGAAAAGGAAATGCTATTATTCTTTTTAGTAAAGTATCTCAAGAATGGAAAAAAAGTATCCAATGTACTCAATACTACTATGAAATCAATATATAACCACCTACACACTTATAGGAATGGCAAAACATAACTTTAGTCCAGAAAGTAGAAGAGAAGAGGAGAGAGAGGGGAGTGGAGGGGGGATGTTCATGATGCAATGGTACATTTCAAAACTATTAAGATGAGTATAAGTGCGATGGATGTGTCACTTAGTTCAATGTAAACATTTCACATTGTATATCGAAGCAGTACCCTGAACCCCATAAATGCATCAATGTACAAAGTTATGATTTAATAAAAAATAAAATAAAGAAAATCATAAGGAAGAGAAAATGTATATACCATTCATTAAGTGGAAGTAGATCATCATAAGGGTCTTTATCATGATCTTCACATTGAATAGAATGAGGAGGGGGAAGAAGAAGAGGAGCTCCTCTCGCTGTGGCAGAGGAGGAAATGTGGAGGAGGTGGAAGGGAGGCAGAAGAGGCAGGCATAGTAGGTGTAACTTTATAGAAATATGGTGTGATTTCTGTCTGACTCTTGCTTTTTAATTTCTCTAAAAATGTTTCTATATAGTACCAGTCCTTCTTCTACTTTTTGCTTTAGTTTCTGTGCTCGTATCATAGAAGAATCTAAATTATAAAATAAGTCTAAAACAGTCTTGAATAATCAGAAATCTTCTGCCCAACTGTCTATTGTCTATGTGTCTCATGGCACTATTTCTATGTCTTTGTCCTCCTCGTCTGGCACTGGTTTGGAAGCACTAAACTCCACCACATCATCTTCTGTTAATTACTCTGGTGTGGCATCTGTTAGTTCGTTGATTTCTCCAAGGTCCCTATATTGAAATCCTTCATCCCTCCACTGCCCTCCTCCTGTTTTGGTTGCCATATCCACAATCTCTTTTATTATTTCCTTGACTGGCTCTGTTGCAAATCCTGTGAAGTCATATTAAACATCTGGACACAGTTTTCTCCAAGTGGAGATTTATTGTGTTGGGCTTGATGGCTTTCTCGGATTTTTCTGTAACAATGATAGCATCTTCAATGGTGTAATTATTCCAGATATTCATCATGTTCTCTGTACGGGGGTTCTCTTCCATAGTGTTGACAATACTTTTAGAGTACTGTGTGTAACGAACCTTAAATGTCCTACTGATCCCCTGATCTAGAGGCTGAATTAGGGATGTTTGAGGGTAAATACACTGCTTTGATATCTTCAGTGTTACACTCACAGGATCCTGGGTAACCAGGGATATTGTCCAATATCAAAAGAACTTTAAAAGGCAGTACCTAACTGTCAAGGTACTTCCTGACTTCAGGGACAAAGCATCAATGGAGCCAATCCAGAAAAAGTGTTTTCGTTGTCCAGGCCTTCTTGTTGTACAACCAAAAGACTGGCAGCTGGTGTTTATCTTTTCCCTTCAAGGCTCAGGGGTTAGCAGCTTTATGGATAAGGACAGTCCTGATCATAAACTCAACTGCATTTGCACAAAACAGTAGCAATATCCTATCCCTTCCTGCCTTAAATCCTGGTGCTCAATTTTTTTTCCTCACTAGCAAATGCACCATGGGGCATTTCCCCCCGAGAATAGGACCTTTCTTCTGCGTTAAAAACCTATTCAGGCAGATGTCTTTTCTCCTCAATTATTTTCTTAATGGTGTCTGAGAACTCATCTGCTGCTTCTTTGGCAAAAGCTGCTTCTTCTGTTATCTTGACATTTTTAAAGCCCGACATCTTCCTAAAATTATCAAACCATCTTTTGCTGGCATTAAATCCTCCAGCTTTAGATCCTCCACCTTCCTTTTGCTTTCAGTTATCATATAACAGCCTTGGTTTTTCTTGAACCATGTTAGAATTTTTAAGTACGCCTTTCTTTTTTTCATTATTATTAAATCATAGCTGTGTACATTAATGCAATCATGGGGCACCATACACTGGTTTTATAGACCATTTGACATATTTTCATCACACTGGTTAACACAGCCTTCCTGGCATTTAAGTATGCCTTTCTTACAGCAATACTATACTCACAAAAAAGCTGCACTTTCAACACAGAATAAAAATGGGATTTTGCAAAAAGTGTGAGGTTTTGGCTTAGCGCCTATGGCTCAAGTGGCTAAGGTGCCAGCCACATACACCTGAGCTGCTGGGTTCGAATCCAGCCCAGGCCCGCCAAACAACAATGACGGCTGCAACCAAAAAATAGCTGGGCATTGTGGCGGGTGCCTATAGTCCCAGCTACTTGGGAGGCGGAGGCAGGAGAATCGCTTGAGTCCAGGAATTGGACATTGCTGTGAGCTATGATGCCACGGCACCTCTACCCAGGGTGACAGCTTGAGGCTCTGTCTCAAAAAAAAAAAAAAAAGTGTGACATTTTTGTGCCTGCTGGCATAGCTGCAGTGGTGGCTTCACAAATTTCTTTTTCTTTTTTCTCAGTAGTTCTTACACTGGATTCATTTATCTTGAGATGGTGGGCAGCCTTAGCTGAAGACCTCAGTCTATGATAAGCATCAAGCAATTCAACTTTTTCTTGCAATGTTGTGACTTTTCTCTGCTTCTCTCTCCAGCATTACTGGTGGCACTTCATGTAGATCTCATGATGTCATTCAAGGGTTACAGTATTACACTAAATACAATGAAAAATACATGAGAACCACAGAGATCACTTTTTATTATGATACACAATTTACTGGAGAGACGAACTGCTCACGCAGTTGTTTTAAGTGGATACTGACAACACTTGAGCTCACTGCAACAGCCACAGGAGATGGCTATGCAATTATTACAGTAGTACAGTGGGCACTCCAGTTAATTTTATGCAGTTATGATTTAATGTTGCATCTTTATGTTTGTTTACATTTCTCTTGACTATGGTGGTGCCACGTGTGATGTGTAAGGGTTTGTATGCATAATTCTGGTGAATTTTAATTTTTTATATCAAATTTGTGTATATTTTAAGGTAGTAAATGATAAAATAGATATATATATACACATATTTACGCATTTGTGACATGCCTAACCTTTTATTAGTTTTTTTGATATTTCTAGGCTAAGTAGTTTATAAATATTTTCAAATTGTCACAAACCTTCAAAACAATTTCTGATCTATATGTATTTATCTTTTACTTTTGATTAATATGAGAGTACATATGATGAGGTTACATTGTTTGTGTTTATAAAGTTCGAGTTGTAGTTGAGTCCTTTTCCTAAGAGGTGTGCCGTATCCAATATATTTATTTTTAAAAAAATTTGTGTATAAATGGATCTATGCAGTTTTAACCTGTGTTGTTTAGGGTCAAATGTAGTTTATTAATTATTTTATGCAATTGTCTTTTAAATAAGTTGAGAGAAGAAAAGAGAAAGTAAATTTATAATGCCTTTTACATTTGAAGGACATCTCTATTGGATATGGATGACTTGATTGACAGGGTTTTTTCCCCAGTTCTTTAAATATGCCATCCCACTTCCTTCTAGTCTCCATCGTTTCTGGTGTGAAATCAGCTGTTAATTATACTGTAGTTCCCTTGTATGTAATGCATCGCTTTTCTCTTGTTGCTTTCAAGATTTTCTCTGTGTCTGTCTTTCAGTGGTTTTACTACGATGCCTCTGTGTGTGTTTATTCTACCTGGACTTTGTATAGATCCATACATTTATGATTTTCATCAAATTTGGGGACTTTGGGGCCATTATTTCTTCAAATATTTATTCTTCACCTTCTCTCTTGTGTCTTCTTCTGGAACTCCCACCAAGTCTATATTGGTATATTTGATGAGGTCTCACAGGTCTCTGAGGATCTCTTATTTTTTTCCTTCCTTTCTTCCTTCCTTCCTTCCTCTCTCCTCCTCCTCTTTCTCCTTCTCCTTCTTCTTCTTCTTCTTCTTTTTTTTTTTTGATCAAGACAAGGTCTTGCTCTGTTGCCTGCATTAGAGCACAGTGGCATCATAGCTCACAGCAACCTCAAACTCCTGGGCTTAAGTGATTCTCTTGCCTCAGCCTCCCAAGTAGCTGGGACTACAGGTGTCTGCCACAACACCCAGCTATTTTTAGAGCTGAGGTCTTGCTTATTTTATTACTATTTAGATTCCTATTTTTATTTTTTAGCCTGGCTTCCTAGGAATTGCCCCTGGGTCAGCATAATTTAGTTGTCAGCCAATGATTGGTTATAGATTGTGCTGAAATACTTTGATCCAGTAAGGCTTCTACCTTCTGCCAATGGCTCTGGGTGTGGGTTGGAGAGCACATTCATACAACAAGTGTCCTCCAAATTTTACTCTCTGTGTACTCAGCCAGAGAAGAATAGTCAAGGCTCTTTCCAGCCTCCCCTATATGCACTTACAGCCTTATACACCCCCATGAATATGTGGGAGCTTATCAAGGCTCACTATGTCTTTCTCGTCCCTGGATATCCCTGCTAAATGTCTTGCTGTTCAGATGATTTTTGTTTGCCCCACGTAGTCTTACACCTTGGCCTAGCTGCAATATTGTCACTAACATAAATAATTTTTAAGTAAAAAAAAAATGCCTATACTAAGATACATGCGCAAATCATATTTATTTATAAGAGTGCATGATGGAACAAATTTGGCAACTGCTGGTCTAGTTTTGGGTGTCTCTGACTGCCCTGGCCTGGAAACTATTCTATGTCTGGAGGCTGGACCTGGCACTCCTTGGGTGGGATCTAGGGGGACACTTGAGAAGTGCTGTTGCAGCAACAGTATTCTCCAGAAGGCACCTGGGGGCAAATGGTGGTCATTCAAGATGATTGAACTTGACTCCCTGGGACATCCAGCCCTGTCTGTCTGGGCTGAGCTTCTGCCCCCTGGGGATGCAGGCCTGGCAGTTCTGTCAGCAGGCTTGGAGTAGAGAGCCAGGTGCCCTGTACACTAGCTTTCAGTCACCGGAAGCCTGCCAGGCACTCAGGAGAAAGGGCAAGCAGAGCCAAGAGAATGATCAATTCCCTCAGGGCAATGCTGCCAGCAGGAGGTGGGGGAGTCAGCCTGTACGCAATTGGCTCCTGACCTAGAAGTTTGGGCTGGAGAGCTCTGGGGCTTGTATCCCCTTCTGTCTCCTGTGTGCTCACTTAGAAGACAAGGAGTGAGACAGCAGTCCCCTCCCCGAGTACAGCCTCTGTCCTTGGAGTGGGCACATAAAGAGGCCTGTGCCCGTGAGCTGAAGGTCAGTGTACTCAGCGGGCATTGTAGGGTGGGGAGGGTGGAAGGCAGACGGGAGAGTTAGGCTGACAGTCACGTACGCTGATGTCACTGGTCACTCCGCCTCTCTGAAGTATCACTTTCCTCATGGCCAAGCCTGCAGCTGAGTTTAGGGGGGCAGTCACGTCCCATCCCTGGCACAGCCCTTTAGGCTGGCTACTCACTGCACTGCCTCTGGGGCTGCTGAGGTCAGAGTAGCACTGGCCAGCACTGCCCAGTGTCTGCTCTGCTCTGACGGTGGAGGGGAGGAGGAGCCTGGTAATAGGTAGAGTGGCAGAGACAGGTGTCTGGCGGCTGAGAGTGGCTAGGCTGCTGAGAAGGTGTCCCAGAATGCCTGGGAGCTGGCCCAGCCTAGGGGCCTAAGCTAGGCTTATATCATAGGTGAGCAGGAGCACAACTCAGGAGCTCCCTGTCTGAAGGAGAAGGACAGAGCCCTTGCCCTCAGGGAGTTTCCATTCTGATGGGAGAGATAGTCCTTGCTCTTGGGGAGCTTCCTCTCCAAAGTCCTCAATCACAGCAGCTGTATCTAAACTGAGTGTGGAGGCAGCAACAGTTGAGTTCCCTCCTATTCTCTCCCCTGTGTAAGGCTCCCAGTCACCCAAAATAGGTTCTCTGGAGGATTCCTTCCTCTGACTCTTACAAGACCTGGCAGGTGCCCTGCATGTGACTTCCCACATACAATGTGGAAAGACTGCCAGAGCCCAAGTGCAGACAGACAGTGGCGTCCCTGTGTCTGAGTTTGTCCTCAGGGCAGGGTCCAGCAGAGGGAGCTGCCAGCCAGCAGGAACTGAGTCAAGCCGTTCCTGACCCCTGATATGGCCTTGAGGAGCTCCCACCATCTTCCCCAGGATGGAAGATTCACCCTATAGATGGAGCCGAAATGCCTCCCAGAAAACATGGGGGCCCAAGCTGCCTCAGCCCACCCCAACATCCAGTGTGTGCCCTGGAGACTGCTCTGCAGAATCCCAAGTTCTGCATTCTTCCAGCTGGAGAAGATGGAGTCCTTCCTACCATCTCCAGAGCAGGTAGTATCGCAAGGGATCAGAAACTTGGGCATGGATTCTGCTCCCACACTTGCTAGCTCTGTGACTCTAGGCAAGTTAAGTAACTTCTCTGGGCTTCAGTTCCTTCATCTATAAAATGGGCTTCCATGAAGGGGAAGCGCATGAAATGTGCCTGGTACATAGTAGGTGCCCAGGTAGGGGAACTTCTCTCCCCACTCCATTCTTCTTTACTTCCGTCAGGGGTGGGTGAAGCTTGCTGGAGTGAAAGGCAACCCAATTTGAGCCGCTGACACAGACACTTCAAACTGCAGCCAGAATGAGCTAGCCCTAAGGGTACAGGGGACATGACCTCCCTGGCTCTTCCCTCAGCACCCTGCCTTGCCACTTTTTCATTCATGTCTTCCTGGTTTCAAGTCAGCCCCCCAGCAAGACTTACTGGCCTCTTGCTGCCCACATCAGTGCTGAAGTCTCCTTGGGGTTAGTAAATTCTGGGTAGTCCTTCCCTTTCCTTCTCAACATATTTAGTAAGAACTTTCTGTGGGCCAGCAGGCATTAGAACAACAGTAAAGCAAAACTGATAAAGATCCCTGACTTCATGGAGCTGGCTTTTTAGTAAGGGTGACAAACATTAAATAAAAGAAGTATGTTAGAGGGTGGTAAATGCTCTGGAGCAAAAAGGGACAGGGGACATGAGTGGGGGGTGGAGGGAGTGATGCAGTTATAAACAGGGAGGTCAAGGAAGGCCACATTGAGAAGGTAACATTTGAGTGGAAATAAGCATGTGCACACCTGGTGAAGAACACACCAAGTGATGGAAGCAGCACATGCAAAGGCCCTGGGGTGGTAGCAGAGCTGTTTGTTTGAGGAACAGGAAGGTGACCTTTGTGGAATGAGTGAGAGGGAGAGCTATGGGAGATGAGATCAGAGATGCAGAAGGGACTACATCCTCTAGAGCAGTGTTTCTCAACCTTCCTAATGCTGCGACCCTTTAATGCAGTTCCTGTGGGTCACGACCCACAGGTTGAGAACCTACAGGCTGGTAGGCCATTAGGACTTTAGGCACAGAGCAAACATGAACACAGATAAGGAACAGGAACTCCCATTTCCCCTATGGGTAGTGGCATGGTATGGAAATGCCACCTGCTTTAATAAAGATGAGCCCACAGCTTCCAGGATTTGCATCGGAAATACCCTCCTGACTGAGAGGGGCAGTTTGGTCCATAAGGATCTGCCCCTTGTGGGGGCGTTCCCTACCTGGTGCCATCTCATAGTGGTCCTGGGTGCAGACGTGGGGAGAGTGTTGAGAGCAACTTGAAGGTGAGGGGTGTCTTGTTGGCCCCGCATTCTCAGTGCCTTAACTTACAGGCACTAAAGGAAGGAAGAAGAGGATGAAGGAATGATGGGCACAGGCCCCATCCTTTAATTCCCTTTAGCACCAGGGACCAGGCTGGAGTGCTTGAAAAGCCAAAAGCAATAAACACAGAGAGACAAAGCCTCCAGAATGGTGTGGCTGACAAGGCATCACCTAAGCCCATGCTTTATCCACTTGGGGACCCCTAGGGATGCCTCTGCAGACTCCTAGGTGACATTTCTATGGCAAAGCCATGTTGCCACCCTCCCCCAACACACACAAACACACACATCTCGGACACCCAGCACCTTCAGAGGCTGCAGCTATAAGTCAGGGTTTCACCTCCTCAAATCCAGCATCTTGTCCAAGGCCCTTCTCTTTCCTCCCTGAGCCACATCAGAAGGGGTTACCTCCTCATACTGAGGATGCCCCCACCCCACATATGAGTGGTGGCCTTGTGAACCTCAACTGCATGGCCCTAACCTCAGTCAGCATCAGACCGGAGCTACTCCAGCCAGCTGTGGGGAGGGACCTAGACAGGAGTAACAATCAAATGACAACAACCACGGTGCTGGCAACTCTGTTTATTAAGCTTTGCCCATATGTCTGACCCTGTCCCGTGCACGCCATCCATATCATATCATTTGGTCCCAAGGTGCCTCCATGAGCCAGCTGAGAGAACTGGGGCTCCAAGAGATCAAGATGCTGGTCTCTGGGGGCACTTCCAGGTGCCACTCCTTGAGTGTGGGTGGGAAGCCTGGCTGGGCCCTGACCCAGAACTGACCCTTCCTGCTGTCTCTTGGCCATCCTGGAGCAGTCAAGTAGAGCAGTTCCGCCCAGCACACCCGCATCTCCTGTGACACCCGAGCTGTGTATGTCAAACTCCAGCTCCCCCCACTTCAGAGGAGAGAGATTGGGGTCCTGGGGTTGAGGGAGACATGAAGTAGTAGACTGAGCCACCCCCTCTTGTCCCTGGCTGTACTGTGGGGACAGCAGAATTGGCTGCCAGGGCTCAGGCCACCCCCAGGGTGTGCTGCTGCTCCTTTGGACTGCTGTAGCCGCCTGTCAGCTTACCCCTCACCTCTGAGCTGGCTGGGCCCTCAGGGGGAAGGTGCTGTAAGCAGGGCCAGACCCAGACTCCTCCCCTCTCAGCCTGGGAAATGTGTCTTCTGTCTGCAGAGAACAGATCTGGGGAGACTCATGGGTACAGAGGGAGACTTTGAGACTTCCAGAGCCCTTGTCTCCTGCCCTGGGAAAGGCTGCAGGAGAGCTGGGCTCTGCTTGCTGCAACTTGGCCCACACCAGGCCTCAATTCTCCTCTCTGAGCTGCTCAAGCTGCCTCCTTGCCTGCATAGCTCACTCAGGCGAGAGGACAAGTTGTCGGAAAGCTGCAAAGTGTTCTGCCAGTTGGGGTGTCCTGCAGTTCACCCCTGCAGTCTCCTCTCCCCTCACCTACACATGCCCATGGGACCCCACCCCGTCTTTAAGGGCCTGCTGTGGTGCCCCAGGGCTCGGTGGCACCCACTCTTCTCTGCTCCTGGGATGCATGGGAACCATACCTCTCACGTGTGCACTGTGCCCCATCCCCTTGACTTCAGTCATTCGTACACACATCTGAATCCCAAGGGTGGACAAGCCTGGGAAGGCAGGACTTGAATCAGTGTCCACTCGGCACAGGACTTGATATAGAGCTATTCCTTCTACCACCTGTCCTAGAAAACAGGAAGACAGAAGTGAGGAGTAGGGAGAAAGCCTGAGTATGGTGCAGGAGGCCTGTGGAATGACAGAAAGAACATGGGCTGCGAGGCACACAGGGTTCCTGTCCTGGCTCTCCTTACCTGCTCCTATGCCTGTGTCCCTCCCTTTTTAACGTTTGAGAATAGAAGTGATGCCTTTTGGGGCACAGGCTCAGGCTACCCCATTAGACAAAAAGGTTCTACTCATCTCAGAGCCCAGAGCTGGCAGGATGGGACGCGGACACCTAATGAAGGTCATGAAACCAATAGAGAGAAAACTTGCTGAAGCAGCCAGCCCCATGGTCCGGGCACACACAGCCCATCATGGTTGCTAATCCTGGCCAGGCCTTCACGCATCTCCACCAGGGCAAGAGCCGAGTTGCAGTCCTCTTTGTGGTCCCACTGCCCACTGCAGGGGCTAGCCCAGACTGTGCCCATGATACTGATTGTTGAGCAAATGAGGCCAAGTTGAATTGGGTCCTTGCCCATGTAAGCATCAGCCAGAAATGACAGTGGCCTTATCTTTATGAATGTTCAGCTGTGAGTTCAAAGAGGTGGGCCTGAGAGCAATGAGCATCCTGGACACCAGGAAAGCAGTTTGCTGGGAAGCAGTACCCTGGGAAAGGAAGGATCTCATGGCTTTAGACTCTGGGAGGCATCAAGAGCCTGGAGGGTTGCGAGGCTGGGAAATGGACCCCTTCCTGCTTGACTCTTTGTGGCCCGGCCAGGTGGAGGTCTGAGGGTGAACTGCAGGTGGCACAGGGCTACTGAAGCAAACTCCATTTTGAACGTCCATGTTCAAAATCTGGCAAAATGGACTGTAGGCCAAATACCAGCGCATGGCTTACCCTGCAGAGAGGGAGGAGCTGAGATCTCAGGGATAAAGACCCGCATTCTTTCTTTCATCTCTGTTGTAGCAAAAAAAAATAGGTCCAACTCTCCCCTGGAAGAGGAAGAGGACAAACCAAAAGCAGAGAAGAGTGAGTCCTAGGTCAGTTCCAGAAAAGACAAGAGAGGGTGTTAGGATTGAATGGGCCACCTTCACGGGGCTTATGTCTGGGGCCAGAGGGAGTTTCATTTCCAGTGCTCAAAGATCTTTTATGAACACAGAAATCAGCTACAGACAGAACGCAGGCAGCAGGAGCTGGGCCGACCATGTTCTGGTGATAAAGAGTAGAAAGAGTCTATCTGGGATATGACAAACTTCTGAGCTTGAAGTCAATCCCCAGTGAATACTTGGGAATTGATCATTTGGCCTGTGAATTCCTAGATAAAGAAAACAGACGGACAGTCAGACGAAGTGCAATAGATCTACATGTAATTTCATATATGCTCAGAACATGGAGAGGTGGGAAAGCGAGGAAACTGAGGCTTTTAGGGGTTAGGTAATTTGCCTCAAATCATGTAGCTAGAAGTGGGCAGGATGGGCTCCCAGCTCTGCTGACCACAAACGTCAGGGGTTTCCTCTCCAACCCTTCCAACTGGTTCTTCTAGGAGCAAACAATGCTGAGTTAATCAGCTTCAGCTGTCTTTCTCACTGGGCTCCCTGACTGCTGGACATGAGAATGCTCGATTTTGGCCAGGAGGGTGACAAAGGCTTGTTAGGATACTCTGTTGAGGCTGGCTCCCAGGACAACAAGGGGGACATGCCCACGGTGACAAGTGATGAATGGATACCTGGAATTCTCTAGGGTTTGTTCCAGGGCCCTTGTCCTTGGCTCTATCGCCCTGACATTTTTATCAATGACCCGAGGGGCTCCCTACTCCTGTTTGCCTGTGGCCCACAGCTGAAAGGAACAGGCTCCACAGCACAATGAGGACTCAAAACTAGCCTGACAGTGTCTGGGACAATGGGCAAAGGCAACAAGAGAGAGGAACAGTAGGCATAAATGACAAGTACAGCTCAGGGGTGAAAAAAAAATCCAAGGCACGTGGGTAATGTTGGCTTGCCCAGGAGTTCGAGGCTGCAGCAAGCTATGTTTGCACCATGGCGCTCCAGACTGGGTGACAGAGCTAGACCTCATCTCCAGAAAAAGAAAATAAAAGAAGAAAGAAATGCTGGCTGACATGCAAAGGGAGTCCTGGCAGCATTGCTTTGAATGCTGCGAATGACTGGAAACAACCTCGTAGAGGATTGGTTAATATACTTGGGGCAGATCCACCCAGTGGAAGGCTCACAAGGAGTGAGCAGAGAAGGAGTTATATGCTGGTCAGGAAAGTTCTCCAGCCACTTAACCAGAGGCTGGTTAAGTGAAAAAGTAAGGTATATGACAGTGCAGAGCCCCCTGACAGTGTAGAGACTCTTCTTCACTTTGCACGATTGGGAATATATGCCTGTATTTGCATACGTACCCATCATCCCTAGTTAGATACACAAGAAACCAAGTGGCTGGCTGGGTCTGGATTTACGCTATACAATCTTTTGTGCCTTATTTTGTGCTATATGCATTTTATGTGTGTGTGTAAATGGATGGAGCAGGCCTCTTAGCAATTTTAGTGAAAGGAGAAGAGACCTGGGAGTTTAGATGACCATAAACACACTGAGAGTTAATTTAAAGAAAAAGAAACCGATGATGATGTGAGGTTATATTAACAGGAGCATAAGGCCCTGACTAAAGGGAGGTATATGTCCGGCTGTACTGTAAGCTGGTCAGGCTATACCCAGACCACAGGGGCTCTCTGAGGGAGAAACGTGGTAGGTAGATCAGACCTAGACAGACAGCTTGGCTGGGTGAAGATAGAGTAGGGGAGAACATTGGCAGCCTCAGAGATGAAGAAGGAATGGAGGACCAGTGAGTTTGGACAAGGCAAGATGCTTGTGCACCGTGGGACGAGAGGATTGATGAAAAACGTTAATGAAAAAGGTATGAAACAGGGAGTTATAGCATAATACCATTTATATAAATTACAAAACATGAAGATGCATATTTCAAGACCCCTCTTCCCTTCTTGCATGATCATTTTTTCCAGACTATACATCCATTTATGAGAGTCTATGTTCATGAAAGACATACACACATTTAGTCAGCTCTCTCTGAATCACTGAAGGGCTGGCATATGGAAGCAGGTCACAGCAAGACCCTGTCTCTAAAAAAATTTTTTTTTAATTAGCCTGGTGTACTGGCACACAACTGCATTTGCTGCTACTCAGGAGGCTAAAGCAAGAGGATTGCTTGAACCGAGGAGTTCAAGGCACTCGATTATTTTATTTGCTCCAAAGAACAGAACTTGGTTCTTGGTTTGAAAGGTACAGGGAGATGAATTTTGGCCTCAGGAAGTCTTTATCTAATAGAATGGCTCAGGAGCATAGGAACAAGCTCCCATTGCTGCATATATTCAATTAGCCACTGATGATCATCCATCCAGGATGTTGGAGAAGACATTAGCAGAATCACTGAGACCCATGTTCTTGGACTCACTACAGACCAGGTGATATCAATCTGTTTTATTGATTTATTATCACAGGCTCAGATAATTAAATTAATTACACTCTTTGGCTCCCAGCATGCTATCTTCATTGGTCTACTCAAAGCCCTCTTTAATGTTACTTTTCGTTTTATTTTTTTCTCCTTCACCCTCATCTCCACTCTTTTTCTCTCACCTCTGACCAGACCTAGATCTTCATTCTATGTGGTTGATGTAGGTCTTGAAATATGCATCTTCTTTTTATACCAGGTGGTGGGGTTTTCTTCATGTTTTATAATTTATATAAGTGGTATTTGCTGTAACTCCCTGTTTCTTACTTTTTCCATTAACATTGCTATCAAGATCTATGTATTATGTACATCTGGCTTGTTTCTAACTTCCAGCTAAAAAGAGTCATCCATCTTACTTATCCACTCCTGCAGGGACAGGATTCAAATTGCCTACAACTCCCACTACCCCAAATTTTGCTGCCATGAGTACCCTGTACAATCCCTCTTCCTGCATGATCATTTTTTCCAGACTATACACCCATTTGTGAGATTCTGTGTTCATGAAAGGCATACAGCTATTTAGTTTCACTACATACAGCCAGATTGCTCTCAGAATAGCTATACTAGTTTATTTTCTCACTTATAGGAAACACGAGTCCCATCTCCCCATTTGGGCATGACTCACCTTTCTCATTTGTGCCATTCAGTTAGGTGTAGAGGCATCTTGTTGTTTGAAGTATGACTCCCTCTGATGATTAGCAAATTTGTAAGCCTCTTGATATACTTATCAGCCATTGTACTTCGTGACTTGCTTATTCATATTTTTTTCCCATGGTGTTTACTATCTTTTTCTTGCCCGTTGATAGGGGTTCCTTATCAGGTATTAATTCCTGCCAGGTTTTGAAGTTGAAAATATCTTCTCCCAGTCTGAGACTCTCCCATCTTGTATGCACAGGATCAGTGAGGTTTGGGGAGTGTAAAGGCAGATATGTGCCCCCTCATGTCGTTTCCACTTCTGCTACTCGTGCTTTTAAGATTCGTGGGCTTTATGAGGAGTTTCCTTGGCACCTCTTTGGGGAAAACAGAGACCTCAGGAGGGGCAAGGGTCAGGCTGGAGGATCACTGTGAATGCAGATGTGGAGCCAGGGTCCCCTACCTTGTGACCATCTCTAGCTGAGCATTGTGTGTGAGGATGTTTATGTGACTTGGCCCAGCCAGGCTTGTGAGATCCTCTTCAAGTGAAGGGGTGATAAACAGTTCATTTGGATAAGGTATACCATAGCACAGCTCATTGTTTAGAAGAAATCGTCAATCTACTAAGCTTTTATTTTTTATTTTCCTTTTTTTAGTGTTTCTAAAATACATAATAAAATTCTGGGGTCTTGTCCAGGCTGGAGTGCAGTGGTGTGATCATAGCTCACTGTAGCCTTGAACTCCTGGGTTCAAGCAATCCTCTTGCTTTAGCCTCCTGAGTAGCAGCAAATACATTTGCATGCCAATACACCTGGCTAATTAAAAAAATTTTTTTTTAGAGACAGGGTCTTGCTATGTTGTCCAGGCTAGTCTTGAACTCCTGGGCTCAAGCAATCCTCCCACTTTGGCTTTCCAAAGTGCTGGGATTATAGGCATAAGCCTCCACACCTGGATAGAATTTTCTTAACTGTAGAAGCTCAACTCTTATCTCTGTGGAAATTTAAAAATTTAGCTACAGGGCGGCGCCTGTGGCTCAGTGAGTAGGGCGCCGGCCCCATATGCCGAGGGTGGCGGGTTCAAACCCAGTCCCAGCCAAACTGCAACCAAAAAATAGCCGGGCGTTGTGGCGGGCGCCTGTAGTCCCAGCTACTCTGGAGGCTGAGGCAAGAGAATCGCTTAAGCCCAGGAGTTGGAGGTTGCTGTGAGCCGTGTGACGCCACGGCACTCTACCCAAGGGCGGTACAGTGAGACTCTGTCTCTACCAAAAAAAAAAAAAAATTTAGCTACAAAATTTTCAGTATTCCTCCCACTGACAGATTGTAGGGTCTCTGATTCCTCCCCTTGAATCTAGGCTGGCTTTAGTCACTTCCTATGTCCAAAAGAACTCAGCAGAAATGAAGCTGTGTGACTTCTGAGGCTACATTAGAAAAGATCATTCATCTTCTTCCTAGCTTTTTCCGTTCACTCCCTCTGAGGGAAGCTGACTGCCACGTAAATCATCCTACTTGAGACTACCATGCCAGAAAGGCCTCATGTAGATGTTCTGGCCAACAACACTTGCAGAGCTCCCAGACAACAACCAGCACCAACTGCTGGGCATGTGAGGGAGCTCTCTTGATTATCCAGCCCTACCCACATCTGATAGCAACTTCCCGAGAGACTCTGAGTGAGAATTACCCAGTCAAGTCCTTCCTGAATTCCCAACCCCTAAAATTATGAGACAACAAAATCATTATTGTTTACACTATTAAGTTCTAGGGTAATTTGTTATGCAGCAATAGTAAACACAGCAATCTCCTTAAACATAGTGAGCATAGTTACCTTAAATCTTTACTGATTATTTTAATACATGTAGCCTCTATGGGTCTGTTTCTATTGTCTGTTATTTCTGATGGCTTTTAATATTATGTTATCTGACTCCTTATGTGTATGGTTATTTTTATTATGTATTAGACATTGTATTTCTACAGTCATTTATAGAAATAAATTGAAGCCCAGAATGAGGTTACCTTCCCTCAAAGAGGATTCACATTTGTGTCTGTCAGGTGCCTAGGGCACCAATTATACAGCATATCCTACTTCAGTTTTAAAGATTGAGTGACTGGAAACAGCTATCTGCTTCTAGTTTACTTTTAATTTCTACAGGGGAGTCTAACCTGCGGCCTCTGGGCCACATGATGATTTTGTGAGCAATTTTTTTCTTATCTGTAATGTCAAATATCACAAATGCATGAACCTTTTTTTGCTGATCAGCTTTCCTAAATGCGTGTGTATTTAATGTGTGGCCCAAGATAAGTATTATTCTTCCAATGTGTGGCACAGAAAAGCAAAAAAAGAAAAATATTGGCTACTGCTGTAAGGTGTAGCTCTTTGGGGGTTCCTGCTCAAAGAGAGGGAATTACTAAATTCCACCGCTTGGCAAGCCTAGAACTCCAATCCATGTCCTGTTAGCACTGCAGGCTGTCAAAAGAGTTGTTCAGGCTCTTAGGTTCTCAGGTGACTCTTCCTGAATGGGCAAACATCCTAAGTGGGAAAATGGCCTCAAACGCCCCTCTTACCCTTCTAGGTCTTAATCATGGCCCAGAAATTTTTCACTACCTGTTGGCTCTCTGATTCTTTCAACCAGACTTTTAGAATATTTTGTTTAACTGTTCTAGCTGTCTGCAGAGGGAGCATGGGTCTAAATCACATAGTCTGCCCTTATTAACTCTTACGTACTTAATTCTTTAAACGTCAAAAAACAGAAAAATAAAATCATGTCCTTGGATGAAAGTCCTTTAAAAAGGTACCATATACTCACAAACCTTCTTAAACAGAAATTGACTATAATCCAATTTTCCACTGAACACTCAGGGTCTCTATTAAGACTATTCTTTGCTGTAAGTGGAACATAATGACGCCCCTAAGAGCTGGGGTGTGTCATTTGTTTTACCTCTACCCTGAATAAATTCAAGGTTGCTTTACTTTTTTACTTCTGGGGTCTTCTTTTTATCATTTGTGTCTTTGCCATCTGATTGCTGTCAACCTCACTGCTGTCAGCAAGAATATCCTTACCCCATTCTGATTTTGTTCTTTTAGTACTTAAGCAAATTATATAGCCAAGCCTGCGGGATAGTGGGTAAGGTGGGAGTGGATAGGCTGTGATTCAGGTAGGGGAAGAATCAATGAATGAAGCTCTGATGTTGAATTGTTAGACCAGTGGTTCTCAACCTTCCTAAAGCCGCAATCCTTTAATACAGTACCTCATGTTGTGGTGACCCCCAACCATAGAATTATTTTCGTTGCTACTTCATAACTGTAATTTTGCTACTGTTACGAATTGTAATGTAAATATCTGATATGCAGGATGGTCTTAGGTGACCCCTGTGAAAGGGTCATTCGACCTCCACAGGGGTCGCGACCCACAGGTTGAGAATGGCTGTGTTAGACGCTTGTCGGATAATTGTCGGCGCCATTTTTGGTCTGCTCAGAAGTCCCCCTCTCAGATCTGAGCCTGGATGGTAGAGGTACGTGCGGATCTGGATGAGTAAAGTGTTGCCACACTTATTCTGACTTACATACACCACTGGAAGTTAAGGGAGTTAAGGGCACAAGTTTTGCCCTAAAGTAGCCCAGGGGCTTTGGCTAGGCCTAAGCTGTTCTCTCTTTGTTTCTTGGGCCCCACCCTGTCTCTTGGCCAAGGAGACTCAAGAAATCCTGGCAGAGAATGATGTTCCCTGCTGCCCTGCGGAGATGACCACTTCATGGAGAGCGGAGAGGGAAGGAGGAGAAAAGCAAAAAGAAAGTCCTCTTTCAGGCTTAAGATGATGTGGAGTGGCCGCCCCTGGCCTGCCAAGAGCTGACTCACCGGGCTGGGACAAGGCACTACAGGTGCACTCAGGCCTGCAGACAATAGGCGCCTGTTGCAAACAGCCCCACATCCCAGACAGAACACTGGGGTCAGGCTGAGGTAGCTCCTGAGGGAGTGTGGGGGCAGGAAGGATGGACAGGAGTGCTTGTCCCGGGAGCTGTCACTCTCCAGCCTTCCCAGCGCCTGACTCTGAGCACTCACAACCATGGGGATCCTGTGATGGCAGAGGAACAGAACCAGGAGGCTAGGGGTCTGGAGACCTGGGGCAGCCTCTTAAGTGGGCTTTATTCTTCATTTCCCAGTTAGATAGTACTGGCTCCACTGCCGCTGGTGTGCTCTGTTATGTTGGAGAAGGCACACCTTTTTGGAGGCTCATTTTATCCACTGTGTGTTAATTCTTTACATCTTTACTGTCTTTTGGTAGGTGCCATTATTAGATCCATTTTACAGATAAGGAAACTGAAGCACCAATGACCCAACAATGCATAGCTGAGAGCTAGGTTTGAAAGCTAGGGCGGTGTGAGCCTGGGGCCCTTGCTAATCCCTGCTCCATGTAGACCAGGTCCCACTGACCTGTAGATTGCCAAACACAGGGCCTGCTCTGGGGGTCTGGCAGAGGCAGTAGGTGTGAGATGGTCAAGAAACTTCCTGGAGGGGAGTGGCATTGGGTAGCTCCTGGCACGAGAATGGACAGCATGGGAGGTGAGGGCTGGGGAGTCCTGGGGGCTGTGACATGGCCTTCTTAGCTGGCTGCTGCAAGCAGCAGATCGGGAGTAGGAGTAGCAGGGCTGGGTGCAGGGCGGGCTGTTCCCTGCTGTGTCCATTACCAGCTGTGTGAACTTGGGCAAGTTCCAGAGACTCTCTAGGCTTCAGTGTTCTCATGTGTGAAATGAGAATTATAATACCCATGTCGTGAGGTTGTAGACGTAATAACATTTCATTGGTGAAGTGATTCATGTCGCGTACTCAGCGCAGCGACTGTACCCCTCACTTACACTTCCTCTTCTCTGGGCTGAGGACTTGTCTTTCCCATGTTTCCTCAGAGGACTTCTTGGCCTAGTGCTGGTGTCTCTGACATCCTGTGTGGCCCAAACCATCCTGTCTCATCAGAGTTAACCTTCATGGGCCCAGCTCCTTCTCACCTGTGTCCCCCTCTTACCTCTCCTTCCCTGGGGTGCCCTAATTCAGCCTGTGCTCCCCAACTTCTCTGCCAGTGGGAACCCACCCCGGAACCCCCAATGACTCTTTTTGTGTCTTTGGTCCGCTGGTTAGAGCTGAGGTATAAATGCCCCAGAGTCAAGTGTCTGGAGAGCTGGGTTTTTAGGCTGGATTCCATTTCACTTAATGGATAAGGCAGCCACCACCCCTCACCGAGATTTCCTGTCTGCAAGCAAAAGCCTTTGGGGGCCCACCCTCACAGGGGGCTCCAGGGCGAGCCAAGATAGTTTGAGTCTGTGTCTTCACTCCTGAGGAAGGGAGGGGATGCACAAGACCAGGCAGGCGAGGTCGGAGGGAAAGCCGCCTTCTCTCCCTCCTCCCGCTGCTGTCGACCTCCCTTCCTCCTCCTGACCAGAGCTTCCCAGGATCCTTTGCTTGTAGATAGAAAACGTCTGCCCTCCCATGTCGGAGGACAGGGCCTCGATAAGGAATTAGGTGAGCAAATCCAGCCTGCGTGTTAATCCTTCCTGGCTCAGAGCTGACCAGAAAGATGGGCAGGGTGAGGGCCCAGCCCCTGGGGCCAGTCATGTCTAGACCTCCAGCTATCAAAGCGGCTGACAATTAGCCCATTAGCCCTGGAGGAAACCAAGTCTGGCTCCTGGGGGCTCTGGGCTGCATCTCCCAAGAGAGCAGAGGCTTCTGGGACAGCTGATTTAGGTGAACAGGGGCAGCTGCAAGGCCATACGCAGAGGGGGGCCCTGTCTGCCCTGCACAGACTACCCCAGTCTGGCCTCCTGGGCATGAGTCCCATAATAACAGAGAGGGCTTGGCACAAATACACTGCTCAGTAATGTCATTTGCTGTCATTATTATTGGGGTTACGGTTTCTACCGTGCACTGAGCATCTATGAAGTGACATTATCTCTAAGGGGTCACTTAGACCCCTTATTAACCCCATTTTAAGGATGGGAAGAAACTGAACCAAGATTCAAACCCAGGCCTCCAAAGCCTGATCTCTTTCAAATATTTCACTTTGTTGGGTAGGCTAGAGAACTTTTTTAAAAAGACATATATTCCCTAACTCATCTCAGGAATGCTCAGTCAAGATTTTGGGGGAGGGTAGTTCCCCAGAACATGTTTTTAATGACCCCACCATCACCACCACCACCACAGCTGACTTTGATGCAGGGGATCTGACTCAGAGATGGGAGGAGACTTGAAGAGAGCACCACCCCTCCCTCCCCACTGCAGTGCGCTGTCTAAGCCACTGGACCAGGGAGTCTGACTCCTTTGTGGAGTGGGTAGGGGCAGTTCCTCCCAGCCACTTGCCTTTTTCACCCACTGAGGAAAACTACATAGTTCTTCCTCCAGAGGCACGGCGATGGCAGGGTTGGGTGGGCAGCACTCCCAGCTGACTGGCTCACCAGCATCACCTTGGGGCCGGCACGGCAACCCTGGCCTCATGAATCCTTTTTCTGCATCCATGACAGGGAAGGCCCAGAGAGACCCCTCAGGCAGTGTGAGGCCACCCAGAACCCAGGAGAAGGGGCTTTAGGCCAATGGGTTGCTGCATTTGGGCAGTTATGTCTGTTTCTCATCAGCCTCTTTGGGCCTTGAGGAAACTGAGTCTCGGGGCTGCCCAGTGGCCTTGTGGTTTTGGAAGGAAGAGGCCAAGTCCTCAGGTTTCCTAGGCATTCCCTCTGCATTCATAAGCCTGCATAGGCACATGGTCACAAGCAGACACACACACACACACACACATACATGGTACATATTTATTCATATAAAGCACTCATTTGCTCACACACTCTCATTTGCTCACACACTCTGAGGTCAAGGCCGCAGGCCCAGGAGGGAGTTCTGGGTTTAGGAGTGGACTCTAAGAACTTGGTAAACGGAGAGATGAGCTGGTCCCAACTTCTCCTGGCTCTGTCCCTTCCACTTCAGGCTGTTTAGCCCTAGGACATGGGAGGCCATCAGCTCTGAAATATTCTTCCTTTCCCACCTGGGGGAGGCCAATGGGGGAGGCTCACAAGGTGTGAGGAACCTCCATGTTGAAGCCACCTCTGTTTTCTGTCCCACAAGACCCTGAATCATGGTCCCTACCCAGTAAGGACCAAGACTGGTGCCCAAGGAGCACTTACCTTGCTGAGTGGGGCCAGGCAGGCACAGGTCAGACCTGTCAACTTCAGATCTGAACTGTTCCTCAAAGATGCCTCCCTCCCTGGTTAGCGTCAGGGCCAGCTCCTATGTTAGTGGCTATAACTCAGGCTTAGCTAGGGACTAGGGGCTGGATCCTGGTGCCCTGGGCCAGCTGAGGGCATTGGGGGCCTAGAGCCTTAAACATAGACTTGGTCAGCTGGCTCTGCCTCTGTTGGGTGTGACCTGGGCTGGCCTGTGGACAGGTCATCCCACCTCAGCTTCCCCTTCTCCACTTGGATTTTGGGGCACATGGGTTATAGTCATCATTGGGAGCTCCTGAGAGGATGGAGCCATGTTACACCTGACACTGTACATCCAGGACCAGCACAGTGCCAAGCACAGGATAGGTGCTCAGTACACAATGAGTGTGCAAATGTGCCACTTTTGTTCTTAATTAAGTTTCTTTCTACATATTCAGTTTCTTCCTCCATTCCTATGTCTCAGAACTAGGAAATCACCTAACACTGCTGAGCTCTGCTTCGGACCCTCAAAGAGGACATAACTTGAGCTTATAGGACCCATCAGGGCCAAATTCCTGATGAGGCCCTGATGGGCCTCGAGGAAACTGAGGCTCGAGGATGGCTGGTAGAGTATTTGCTTAACTAGACACAAACTTTCTCCAAGGGGGCCGGCGAGGCCATTGGGGGATTGGCAGTTCCCCCTGATTCATGGTCATGATAGTCAGAGCTCCTACTCTAGCGACCCCTGATGTGGCCCCCTGCCATGCTCAGCATCCACCCCTCATCTGGCCTGAGGGTTGCCCATTCAGTGCTGACGAGATTCTGGCCATGCCTGCCAGAGGATAGCAGTCTGGCCTGAGCGATGTCCACTCTTCACAGAGAGGTGGGCCACAGGCAACAGGCCAAAGCTCAGGATTGCTGGGGCAGACAGGGCCAGAACATAGTCACTTCTCTCAAAGATGGCTGGTCAGCCCTGGGTAATGAGCTGGCGTAGGGCGGGACTGTCCCAGAGTCTTCCCGGTGGGATGAGGGCAGATGACAGGCCTGAGAGTGTACAGAGAAACATCCCAGTCACTAGGCTGAGCCGTAAGCAGACTTCAGCCTCTGACCCAGACTGTCTGGGTTTGCATTCAGGTCTGACCCTCATAAGCTCAGATCTCAGACAAGTTATGTAACGGGAGGATAATACATACCCTACTTGGTAGAGTTGTTTTGAGAGTTAGGTGTTACTCCATGTGAAACACTCAGAATAGTGCCTGGCACATAGTAAGCCCTCAGTTGATGTTAGTTGTTATTCTTATAGGCTTGGGGTAAGATGAAACTCACCTGAAAAGGCTTTAATTGACTACTGACATTTGGTTTCCTCCACTGGGCGCTGAACTCCTGAGGCCTTTATCGCATATGCCTGGCACATCTCAGAGACTTGAAAACACCCGTTGAAAGGATGAACACATGAATGAGTGAATTGGGGGGAGCAGGGCGCCAGGAGAAGGTCCAGGAAGAGGCAGCCTTGGGGAGGGCCCCACAGCGGAGGGGAAGGCAGCTGAAGTGAGGGCAGGAGGCCTCTGGGCAGGCTGGCATCCACCAGGGCTGGCGGGAGGCCCTGGAGTAGAGGGGCACGCCAGGTCTGCGGTGGGGTTGGGGTGGGAGAGCGAGCTGGCAGGAGCCTGCCACAGAAACTGGACAGCCAAGTCCCCTGTTCTGGTTATGAGGGTCTGGGCTGGATGAGGGCTGCCCACTGTGGTGAGGATTGATGGGAGAGCGCTGGGAAGGGGCAGCCCAGCCCTTCAGCTTAAGCCCCTCTTCCTCCTCCGCCCAGGCACCCTGGCCATTTATGGAGCCTGGCATTCTGTTGCTGCTGGGAGAAAAACCAGCCTCACTCCACAGACGCTGCAACCAGTGGGGAAACAAGTGTTGGAGATAAGAGGATTTTAAACAAATAAACTCCCCTCCAGGAGACTTAAAAGAGGAAAAGATTGTAAGCTTTCTCCCTCCTCTTGCTTTCTCCCTTTTTTCCCTTCTTTCTCTTCTCTCTTTCCCTCCTTCCCTTCCTTTCTTCGCTTCCTCCAACATTCATTCACTCATTCCCTTCCTTCTTTCTGTCTCTCTCTCCCTTCTGTTCTTTTTCATTCTTTCCTTCCCTTTTTCATTCTGTCTTTATAAATAACCCACTCCTCGATTTTACAATCAAAAGAACAGCTGCAAAAAAAACCCAACCATCAATTTGTTATCCTGAGCTGAGTTTTAGGATCTATAGAAGGTCTTACTGACCCAAAGATCGTCAAGAGTCATCCAGTCCATTTCCCCTCCTTAAAGTGCAACTGTCCTGTCCTCAGGGAGCACCAGTCTGAGGGGGGAGGTAGATCAATGCACCTGAGAAAATAGCCTATTTCTTCAATTTGGGGGTGGGGGTGGTCTGAGTGTAGGGTGGGGTGGGCTCCCATAATCTGTATCACACAGGGGATAAGTAAGAGCATATGGGAAGCTGTCAGGTTAAGGGGCAGCAGGAAAAGCTGACACCCCCAGAGTCTCTATAAACCTCTCCTAGTTCCCAGGAACCCTTTATCCCTTCTCCCCTTCTCTTCCATAGCCTGACTCTGACCATCAGGGAGGGTCACTGGAGTCCAGTGTCCCCTAACGAAAAGAGAGAGTCTGGGCTGAAGAAGTGAGAGGTTGGGAGAGGCCTGGCTGAGTGGCTCTCTGGAGTCTGTTGGGTGAGTGACCATAGGAGATAAGCTGTCTGTGATAAGGGGCATTCACGCCACCTCATTTGAGCCTGCTGGTGACAAGCTGAGCCTTGTACAGCCCAGGGCATGTGTGTGTTGGGGAGGTGGGAGAGTGGACACAATTCAGGAGCATTCAGCCAGAGGTCAGGGATGGTGGGGCAAGAGCCCTTAAAGTATAGCCCCAATCTCCTCTTTCTGTCCCTATCCAGGTAGAGACATTTCCATTCCCTGACACAGGAACCTCTCCGAGAGAACTTCATGAAGACAAAGACGGTGAGGATGGAATGGAGGAAGGTATTTAGATTTCCAGCAGCTTCTTGGCCCCTTCCCCTGTCACACCATAATTAGTGTGTGCTGCCCTGCAGCAGGCAAATTCATGGGTGCTCATTGAAGTTTGTATGACCTACCAGCAAATGGGAGGCTCTCAGGAGAAAAGTGTGAGCCCCAACATGGTGGAATTGGTGGTGGCCTTTCTAGAATAGGAGATCTCCTCTGGGGACCAGAGGAGATCATCAGGCATTTGTAAACACAGGGAAGACTCTTGTGGTACAGAGGAGAAACTGAGGCACAAGGAGGCAAAGGGACTCGCCTAGGGTCTTATAGCATTGACACTTCCCAACTCTCTCTACTCCAGGCTGTGCAAGATCCATAGTAGTCCAGCTTCCACTCTACATACACTTGTCTGAGTGCGTGGGTACTTGCAGGGCGTGCTCTGCAGGCCCAAAGGTTGCGGACAGGCCCTGGAAGGAGTCCCACGCCCAGCCCTGTTTGGGCCCCCAACATTCTGGTCAGCTGAGACCCTGACATGGGATGGCCCTCAGACTTCCAGGCGACGCTCACTCATCACCCCATTAGCTGCTTGCCTACTGACAGGCCACAGGTGGTTCTCATTCTGGCTGGCTCCCCCTAGCCCCGGCAAGAGCATTCAAGACATGGCTCAGTTTATGCAAGTCTACAGGGACTGCCAAGCTCACAGCAGTTTTAGCCAGAGCACATTCTGGTCAGGCTGGCAGATTAGCTCTCAGGAAAACCACGCTCAGCTTTTACCAGGAAATGTCACAGAGAAACACTGGGATTTTCTGCAGCTGGGTATCATCCCTGCCCAGTCTTCCCTTCCAGAAGTGGGAGCAAAAGTCATGGTGACAACTAGCTTGGAGGTGGGAGGGGTGGTGGAAGCAATGCCATCAATCAAAATGCCTGAAATGAATCTAGAGAGGAGCACACTTCTGGCAAACACGTGCAAAAGTACCCTAGGAAAGAGAAGACATATGCAAATCAAGGATCCAGTAAGTCCTGACATTGCCTGGTCCTCTGTTCTAATTAACAGGATCCTGGGATCCCCCAAATATGTCCTTGGACAGAGCTTGGGTCTTTCTACTATCCCAGAGACCCAGCCCTCCCAGTCCATCTCCTCCTTTGTCCCTATAGGCCTCCCTCTGCTTGTTCATACGGTCTGACCCCAGAGCTGGGGCCAGAGCACAGTGTGGCCCACATGCAGCCCCCCCATAGGGCCAGCTTCCCTCTACTTGCCCCAGGCTGCACCCCTAAACATTCCCAGTTTCTAACCACTGCCACTCTTCAAATATCTGGGAAGGGCGTATCCTGGCCCTGGCCCCTTCATGTTCCAAGCTTGACCTGTCCCCCAAAGAGGGTCAGGAGGGTCTGTTCATCTCCCATAGGCTCTCCTGTTATTTCCAGCAATGCCCAGCACACAAAAAATGCTCAATAACAGATGAGTTATGGAATGAATGAATGAATGCATGCATGCAAACTCAAAGGCATAGATGTTTTCCTTTGGGGGCCATCAGCACTTCGTTTCTGCTTCTTGCTCACCATTTTTCATGGTTCTTAGTGTGCTGGAGCTGAGGTATTTGTGCACTTTTTTCATGTCTTCAACAAGCTTGAGCTCATCACAGCAGGCCTATGTCCTCTTCCTCTCCCTGGTCCCAGCACTGTCTATGGAGTTGATTGACTGAATGAACACACACGCATGCAGCTTGTGGGTGTCTGCAGTCTACTATTCTTTCTCCCTTAGTGGCCCTTGAGTACCTGGAGGAAGAGGACAGGCTCACTCATCTGTGGAGTTCAGGGCTTGCACACAGTAGATACTCAATACACAGGGAATGGATTAGAGGGGTGAATGAGAACTGCAGGTGGCCCTGACCTCCTGATAGGTCTGCCTTTCCCATTAGACTCCAAGGGGCTTGACTGTGCAAATAAGGGACAGAATACATGGGTGAACAAGTGAATAAATGAGTGAGTGAATAAATGGCTGAGTCCTGTCAGGGGTCTAAGGAGACTCTTCCCCTGCCTTATGGCATCATTGTCCCCACACGTGTGCTATTGCTCAGATCTGAGCTCCTCTCCCAGTGTCTGTCCTGGGGCCTGCTCCAGCCTCTAGGCTTTTGCTTCTATACCCCTACTCTCTCCTATTGTCTTCCCACGACCCTCCCGCAGCCTTGACTCCCGTTGATTCTCCCAGTGGCCTTGACCCCCACCTGCCCAGCTATTTGACTCAGAGCTCCAAAGCCTCAGGTCAGGTTTTTTCCTGCCTTCCTTTGAGGATTGGGGTCAAATACACTCTGGAGCCTGCCAGACCATCTGGGCTTGAGGTTCTTCTGCCATGTGCAAGAGACTGAATCTTCTCTAGCCTCAGTTTCCAAATCTGTAAAATGGGGATAATACTGGCTTTTAAGAGGATGAAATGAGGTTCCAAATTGACACTTGAAATGGAGCCATCTGCTTGGTCAGGACTCAGTGCAATGGGCTTCCCTCGCCTTCCTATCCCTGCCACTGCGCTACACACCCACGGGGTTTCAGTCTGTGGGGCCCAGGAGAGCCACCATGCTTCCTGGAGCAGGACTAGAGGGCTTGTTCCTTTAGGAAGTGGGAGTCCTGGGTTGGCAGAAGGAATTGCCTGGGAGCCAGAAGGAATTGGGACCATTAAGCCAGAAAAAAAGGAGGGCACACAGGGAGAGAATTGGAACTACAACCTACTTGCGAACTGTTCTAAAGGAACAACTGAACTGAAATGAGGGAGCTTGAGGTGAGGCAAGAGAAAGGACTTCCCAGCACTGGAGGTTGAAGGAAAAGCATAGTGGCCAAGGCAAAACCAAGGTGCTCCTGCCTGAGTAAAAAATAAATTTGAATTTATTGTCTGAAGTTTTCCAAGTGTTTGCCTAATCCTCATGTTATTTCATTCCCATGACAAGCCCTTACCATGTGGTAACAGCATAGCTGTTCACAGGGAGGTAAGCACGGGGATGCCCTCCTCTCCAGGGGAGGGAAGAAGGTTCTGCCGTGGCACTGTAACCTAGGCTACAGGCCTCTTATCAATGAGACCAGGTTAATATTGGCTTTCTTTCCCTTACCCTGTCCAAGTTTCAGCAAGTCTGCATATTTTTTGAAGCTAAGGTTTGATGTTAATTTCTTTGCTTGGTTAAGGAAAAAAAGGGAAATAGAGAGGGAGGGAGGTGTTCCGCATACTGTGGAGTGCATTGACGCTGACTCTGTCCCTTTGCCTCAGGTGCTGGGAGTGGACCAGCCTGGAGATAAGTGGAGAGGATTCTCTCCCAGGCAGGGAAAGGGAGAATGAGGGCGGCAAGAAGGGGGCTGGGCCTCCAATGGAGCTGGGCTTCCATCAAAGACAGACGCCTCTTTGACCCTATCTGGGTGGCAGTCTTTTCCCCCATGTGGCCAGACCCCCCTATTCTCGCCCAAGTCCCGGCCCATCTCTGCCTTTCCCCAAGCCTGCAAACAATGCATTGTTGACAATCTGCGGGGGCTAAACACTTGATAACATGGTCCTCACCATGCCAGACATCCTAACAGCGGGCAGGGCTCTGTGCTGTGACGGGAAGATGCTTTGAATACATCATCCTGTCAACCGAGTTTATTATTCTTTTGCTCAAGATAAACTGCAGCCGCCAACGAGGGGCTGTATAAATTCCAGGCTCAGAAGTGGAGCAGGCCCCACTCCTTGTTAAACACTCACTTACATACACGCACATACACATAAATCCTGCTGAGAAAATACCACCCCCCCTCGGCCCCACAGCTCTCTCGGGGGCTCAGTAGCCTGTCTCATGGGGTGGTCCTGGGAGCAGCTGCAGACATCAGGGAACTCAAGGCTCAGGCCTATGCTTGAGCCACTTCTCTAGCCAGGCCTGAGCTGGCTCCTCCTGGGGGCCAGAGAAGGGCTCCCCACAGAAGCCAGCTGTCCTCTGGGTCAAGCCCAGCCTCTTGACTCCTGGATTTCTCTCTGCACAAGTCTGTAGTCTTCCCGTGGGTGGCCAAAGCACCCGCATGCCTGTGTTGGGCAGGAGACGGGCTTTCACACTTGAGAGTGGACAGCCAGGCTCTTAGAGAGAGCAGGCCCCAATGAAGCCCAATGCAGGAGAAAGGGACTCCATGAACCATCCCTGCCTCACCACTGAGAGGGATCCGTGTGCCCAGAGAACAAGTCCAGTCCTTTCCTCGCAGGGCCCTAGGCTATTTACCCCTGGATGGGAGGGGGCATGTGGCTTCATTTCAATCTTGCCCTGTCTCGCTTGGAGGCTTAGAATTAAAACAAAACCAAAAAATGCATGCTAGGTACAGAGGCAATAAAAGGAAGCAGCAGAATGCAGTGAAAGGAGTGGGAGTTTTAGTGATTGGATTTGACTTTCCAGTCCTCAGTTTCCTCATCCATAAAATGGGGAGAATAATTGTGATCATGTGGTATTGCCATAGGCCTGGAGGCAAAATCCGGTCCATAGTAGGTGCCTATGTCATTTGCAATGCCCTTTGCCTATTTGCAGCTGGGCCAGGAAGATAAGCATTATTATGAAATGAGGTCTCGCTCTGTCACACAGGTTGGAGTGCAGTGACGCAATCATAGCTCACTGCAACCTCAAACTCCTGGGCTCAAGTGATCTTCCTGCCTCAGCCCTTATTATCCCCATTTTATGGATGAGGAAATGAAATTCTGAGTCCAAGTCATAACAGAACATAACTTATTTCACTCCTAACTCCAAAGCATGATCATCACAATAATTTAGCACCTGCTGTGTGCTGAGATGAACTGGATGTTGAAGGAACATATAAAAGGAGTTTGACTTTGTCCTAAAGTTATGTCCCACCCCCTCCCCTAGACTGTGTGCTGTGTTAGGGCAGAGAAGTGTCTGTCTCTCTTTGGTGGGGGCCCCAGTGCCAGTAGGCCAAGCTCTGGATTTAGGGTTCGAGGACTGCTCTGACCCCCTCTTTATCCGCATGATCCCAAGTGGTTGCTTTATCTCATTTTCCTTGTCCGTGAAATGGCTATGGTGATTTCTGCCCCATAGAGTGGAGTCTCAGGAAGGATGGCTGTGATAAGACTGCCAATTCCAGGGGCCTTCTCAGGCAGAGGGATTCTTCCTATTTATTCCAAGGATAGGAAAGAGGGTAAAACCAAGATGTAAGAGACCCTGTTCACGTGGAAGCAAATTCCTGTCCCAGCCAACACTAGGTGCCTATGCCGTGCAGAAACCGGAGCTCCAGGGAATTGGTGTGTTATACTTCAGAGGTTGCTAAGGGAATAATAAGCTGAACCCCACCCTTCCCCCCAAATAAAACTTCTTTGACCTATTTTCATGTATTAGGCTCCACCTAAGACCTGCTTGAATGGAGAATTCTACTGCTAAAAAGCAAGTGGAGAATTCACTGATAGAATTCAACCCTCTCATTTCACAGATGAAGAGACTGAGGTTCAGTGAGATGAGAGACCGCAGCCCCTCAGAGATCAGAGAGTAGTTGGAGTTTGGCTCCCAGCCAAGTGCTTGCTTCTCTGGTCCAGCCTACTCACGGCCATCCCCCATGGCCTAGGGTCATGAGATTCTGTCAAAATCACCTAGGTATCTTGTTAAAATTAGGAACCTGGTAATCTAAGTTCTTTACAGGTTCCCTGAGTGATTCTAATCTATACCTGGAAGTTGGAACCAGTGTTCTGGGCCAGGAAGGCCACAAATCACCAGCACCAAGGCACATACTTGGTGTGTGACTGTGAGCAGATTACCTTTCTTCTCTGTATCTCATTTCTTATCAGCTAAAGAGAATAATAACATTACCTGGTGCTTGGCATTGCTGTAATGTCACCTGAGTGAACATACAACTAACACAATGCCACAATGCTTTCTCTCTACACTCAGTCACCCCACTCTTCTCTTACTGGCACCACTTCACCAGCCTTCTGGCTTTCCATAAACATGCCATGCATATGTCTACCCCAGGGCCTTTGCACTTACTGTTCTCTCTGCCTAGCACTTTTAACCCCCAAATAGTCCCATTTTCCCTCAGCTCCTTCAGGGTACTTCTCAAATGTCACGGAATCAGAGGCCGTCTTCTGATTTACTTTTCACCTCCTAGTCTATTTTCTATTTATTTATTTTGTGGTTTATTGTCTGTCTCTCACACGGGAAGGTGAGGTCCCTGACAATAGGGACTTTGCCTTATTATTCCCATATCCCCAGTACCTAAAACAGTGCCTGAAACTCAATATATATTAATGACTAAATGAATGAAAACAAAGTTCTGAAAACTGTGTCATGTACAAAGTAGACACCCGATGTATGTAGCTATTATTTTCATTCACATTTCCACTTACACTGGATGTGGCCAGCCCCACATCCAGGAAGAAGGGCCCTGAAGTAGTGCATCTGAAGTAGGCCCCTATGAGCTGTGTGACCTCAGACATGCATGTCGGTATCTGTGAGTCCCAGTTTTCTATCCTATTAAGTGGGAATAACTTTATTGTTTCGTAGTTTATCATTTGCAAGAAAGGTCTCCAGGCAGCCACATCTTTGCTGTTATTTTGGCTCCCAGCTCAGAGGCAGACGGGAGCCAAGGACAGATGCCTGAGTGAGGTCACGACTTAGGGATCTAATGTCACCCTGACACAGGAGCAGAGTGGTCACCTGCCTTGGTGATGTGGACACAAGGACGGCTGCCTCATCACTAGGAGGATGTGCTGAGAGCCCCTGATAGGTGAGAAGACACCTCCAGATGCCTCTCTCCCCCTCACCATCCCCACAGAGTAGCTTCTGTTGACTGGGAGCCAGGAGATCACTGCCAATAAGGTGCAGGCCCTGCTGGGTGAAACGGATGGGCAGTCTCCAGTGCCACCAACAGCCATGGGGGCCTTCCCACCCTGGAGGTCCACCTGCACAGAGGGTGGCTTCTTGAACCTTCTCCCAACCCCAGCCCAAGGGCCAGGGGCTTCTGGGGAGCCTGTGAGCACCTTCAAGGACATGTCCAAAGCTGATGGGTCTGGTGCCTCTCCCCCAGATCTCCCCACTCCTTCCCTGCCCCTTACTACAGGTATTCAAATTACTCAAACGAATGAATGAGTGAGCCAGTCTTCCAGACTTCACCAGCCTCCGGCCTCAGGCTGCACCACCTTATCCTCAGTGTGGGAAAAGGCAGTAGTTCAACATGGAAGACGCTTGTGAGCACCGACTATGTGCAGATATGGCCTTGGGCATCCCAGTGTCCCCCTACCCCAACCCCCATCCCTGAGCTCCTTCCCAGGGAGCTCATAGACTGGGGACATAGCACATATAGGCTTGCTGAGACAGAGCTGCTCAGGTGGGGGAGCACAGAAAGGGCACCTGCAAGAGGGCTTCCAGGAGGAGGTGGCCCAAATGTGAGGTTGAATCTAAACTGGCCAGTTGACCAAGACAAGGGCAGTGCAGGCAATAGGAACAGTGTGCACAAAGGCCTGGAGGTATGAGACAGCCTTGGGTATGAGGGCACCAAGGATTCTCTCTTGGGCTACACAGAGAGAGAAATGGTTGGAGATGGAGGTCGGGCCCAGGCCTGGGCAGCCTGTGGAACCTGCTAGGCCTAGGTCTTTGAGGAGGGGTGCCTTTGGAAGGATAGTTTAAGCTGTGGAAGAATGATCAGTCATGATTTTTAGCAAGGTCCTGTGGCTGCAGAGTAGCAAAGGAATCTGAGGGGCTGAGCCTGGAGGCCCCCACAGCAGTCCAAGAGAGGGAGCGATGCTGGGCTCTGAGTACAGGCGGTGCTGCTTAGGCTCCTGTCCCAAACACCCATTTTGCATATTGAGAATACCTATTCCTGTCTATCAGTTCAGTTTCTTTAGTTGGAGAAAACTGAGGCGAGAGGGAAGACATGGAGGCCCCAGCGTGGCTGAGGGCCACAGTTCAGGGGGCAGCTGCAGTATCTCCCACACTGAGAATGAAACTTGTCTGGGGCCAAGTCTTGTCCAAGGAAAGTTTCCTACAAGGCAGTGCTTTAGCTCTGGAGTTTTCCTTTCAAGAAAGCCGAGTTCATTGAACTTAAGGGCAAATATATATCCTTGTCCTTCCTCCACAGAGATAATAACATTAATGAGATTATTTCCTGTGCACAAGAATCGGGCCACTAAGGAAATATTATGGTGTAAGGGCTGTTTGCAAAGGCCAGTCTGAAAGGCCAAATCTTCCACCAGGAAGAAGTAAAGGGTGTGTCTACATGGGCTCAGGGGGAGTGGTGCCACCTGTACCTTGATTTGCTTGAGACTGAGCTCCCCCTGCCTCCCTGGGCTCTGATTCAGGCAGATGGCCAGATGGTAGGGCTGCCAGGTCCATTTCCCTGGTCTCCAAGGTACCAGGTTAGCTGGCTAGTTGGTTAGTGTTTGGAAAAACAGAGTTCATCTTAGACCTAGAGAAGACTCAAGCGGGACTTTAAAGATTATCTGGATCACTTGTAAATGGAAAAACTGGGGGGAGGAGGGAGGGTGGGAGTGGGTAGTTTGTCTTGGGTCACATAGCCAGCTGTGGCAAGGCCTGGTGGGGAAATTGAGGCACAGAGATGGAAAATGACTTGCCCTTGTCAGGTAGCCAGATGAGGGGTTGTAGTGGGAAACTGAGGGCTAGAGAGAGGAATGGCTTGCCCAGTCTCTTATAGCCTGCTGGGGACAAAGTCTGGATAGATTCAGATTCACTGTCTTCAGCCCTGAGCTCTGTCCTCCCCTACCCCCACTCTGCCTCAGAGAGAAGTCACAGTAGATCACTCAGGTCCAGCCCTGTTTGCTGAGTCTCAATCATCCCTGACTGTGTCTCCACATCAGGCTCAGCTCCTTCAGATCTTATCAGTCCAGCCCCCATGAGGGCTCCTCACCCTGACCATCCTCAAAGCAACCGTGTGCACAGGTGCACCAAGTGGGTGGAGATGAGGGACATTCCAGCCGAGGGAGACAATGGCTGGGTTAAGAGGGGCATCCTCTTTTCACACGTTCTGATTCCTCCAGTTTGTAAATCATTATCTCAGGCGACACAAAGCAGGTATTCAGCAGGACTTGTCGCTGTCCCAGGCAGAGGCTACCAGGGTCTCTGAGTGGTGGGTGGCAGTTTCTGGGCTCTCTGTTCCCCTTCCTGGCATTAGGATTGGGTTACCCCACCTAATCCCTGCTGCTCTAGCCACTGTCTTTGTGGCCATTGTAATTTATAATCGAGGGGCATGATGCAACCTGCTAATTACATTGCTCGATTTTGAACACATTCTGGCTTCTCTGACTCAGGCAGCAGAGGGAGGAGGGAGCAGCATTCGCTGCTTTGTGGCTGATCAGGGCTGGGTTATTCTGCTCACACCCGCTCACGCCTCCCCCAGCCCTCAGCCTTTGTTAACCAGGGCTTGCATCACCTCCTGCTTTCCATTTCCCCAGAATTTTTTTTAATGGCCCCCTTTTTATGAGCCTCTCAGTCTTGTTAGCTAATGAATGATTGTGGAGCAGTGATGGGGATCGCTTTGTGCCTCTATTAAATGTTACATGATTGCAATTATGAGTTAACAAGGGACAGCTAATAAAAAAAATAATCTATTTTGCAGCCTGGGGAAACATGAGACTCACTGACTGGTTCTCAGGCTGAATAAATCAGAGCTCCAGGATCACAGGCTGGACGAGGATCCGGCCAAGGAAAGGACGGATGCTCACAGGCCAGAAGGGGGTGCTGCAGGCAGGAGGGCAAAAGCCCCGTCTCCAGACTTCCGAGGCCTCCCTGCCTGTTTGGAGTGGTCAGGTTCTCAGAGGTAGGGGTCTGGACTATTGCAGTTGCTTTTCTTTTCTTTTTTTTTTTTTTTTGTAGAGACAGAGTCTCACTTTATGGCCCTCGGTAGAGTGCCGTGGCCTCACACAGCTCACAGCAACCTCCAACTCCTGGGCTTAAGCGATTCTCCTGCCTCAGCCTCCCGAGCAGCTGGGACTACAGGCGCCCGCCACAACGCCCGGCTATTTTTTGGTTGCAGTTTGGCCGGGGCCGGGTTTGAACCCGCCACCCTTGGTATATGGGGCCGGCGACTTACCGACTGAGCCACAGGCACCGCCCTGCAGTTGCTTTTCATCAGCCCTTTCTGTGTCCACCATTGTCCCTCCAACTCCTTCTCCACGTCACAGCCAAGTGAGCTTTTAAAGATAGAGCTGGTCATGCCACTGCCCTGCTCAAACCCCCTTAGCAGCTGCCCAAGACGTCCCGTTAGCATTGGGCCCTCATTTCAACTTCCTACTTTCCATTAGCCCATTCTCTTGTTCTGTCTGTACTCACCAAAACTTGGTCAGAGTGGACTAGGCCCCTGAAAGACAAGTGACTCCAAGGATTGGGCAGAGGTGGGTCTGAGAAGTAAAAGGGGTGACAAGCAGGGAGGGTTTGCAGCTGCTGTCCCTTTTCTCAGACCGGCTCAGTGGTGCCTGGGACCATCAGGCTTGGAAATGGTAGAGTGACACTGGCCTCTTTGTCACTGATCAAAGGAGGCAAAGGGCAGGCAGTTGTCTTGGGATTATTCCCTAGAGGCTGCTGTGGTGTGTCCCAAGAAAGGTCACTGAGGTTGGGCGGCGCCTGTGGCTCAGTTGGTAAGGCGCCGGCCCCATATACCGAGGGTGGCGGGTTCAAACCTGGCCCTGGCTGAACTGCAACAAAAAAATAGCCGGGCGTTGTGGCGGGCGCCTGTAGTCCCAGCTACTCGGCGAGGCTGAGGCAAGAGAATCGCTTAAGCCCAGGAGTTGGAGGTTGCTGTGAGCTGTGTGATGCCATGGCACTCTCCCGAGGGCCATAAAGTAAGACTCTGTCTCCACAAAAAAAAAAAAAAAAAGAAAGGGCCCTGAGGTTTTACAGGTGCTAGGTATTTAGGAGGTGCCTAATAAATACAAGATGATTGAAGGGATGGGAAGAAGCATGCATAGTATCAGAAAAACCCCAACTCATGCCCTTAAGACACAGCACATGGTGCTGAGCAGCAGAGCTGGTATCTCTTCTGCACAGTCGAGGACAGGGCAGGGCTCATGTGGGGGGTGTCTGGTGAACAGAGGAACAAGACTCATCCTGGGCTTCAGTGTCACCATTTGGACGTTTATTCTGTCTGCATTCCAGTTAAGCTCCTTACACTTCTGCCTACCGCCACACTCAGCCCCCGGGATGGGTTGCATCTGTAGGCACTGTTCCTCGCTGACTCGACTCTGTGCTGGGCTTGTTACCAGGTGTTTCCTGTGTCTTACCAGGAATTCTCCCACCTGTACTACGGGGAAGGTTTCTTAATACCCATTTTACAACTGAGGTAACTGAGGCTCAGGAACTTAGAGCTGGTGTGCATTAGGGTGGGGCTGGAAAGAGCAGTCTGTATGTGGGCTCTGAACCAGAAGCTGAGTATGGGCTGAGCGAGGGCCCCCTTCCCGGGCTCCTCATGCCCTGGCGACAGCAGGCGGGCAACCGCAGGCTGGGCGACAGAAGGAACACAGTCTGAGGACACCACTGAAGTGCATCTTCAAACACTGTGGCTACACTGTGGGCGCCGAGAAACCACAACCGCCCACATCTCAGTGGTCTGGGCCAGCCCAGGGCAGGAGGCCGAGCTGGCAGTGGCAGGGCAACCCAGGGGCATGCAGGAGCAGCAGGAAACGGGGTGGGGGAGGGTTGTGCCACTCTCACCCACAGAAAGCCTCAGCCAGTGACAGAACCAGCTACATAATTTGTGGGGCCCTTGTTCAAAAACTATTAAGAATTTCAACAACGGAGTAATCAACCAAACATAGGGTCCATTTAAGCATGGGCCCTCCATGATTCACATTCACCAAGCTGGTTCTGGCCAGTGAGTCCTTAGCTTAGTTCCCAGCTTAGGGGTTCACGGCCCTGCTCTTGGTAATAGATGCTGCTGTATAAAAGGCCTGGCCCCTCATTGGGTGAGGCCTGGGTGAGGTCCACATAATTCACAGCATGAGGCATGGCAGGGCTGGCAGGGGGACTAGACATCAGGAAGATTCCTGCTGTGGACCTTTGTGGAGGCTGAGTAGACAAAGCCAAGCCCGCATGCTGCTGTGACTGGCAGGCAGGCATTTGGGGGTGGGTGTGCCTGGTGACTCATCTCTCCCGAGCTGTTCAGGGACACGGTGCTGCTGCTTCTGCCATGAATATGTTGGGGAAGGGGCCTGGACCCTGCCAAAAGCATCCAGAATCCCTGTCTGGGCCACTACCCAGTCCTCAAACCTGCAAGAGGGCCCAGTTCTGGTAGGTCTCAGAACTGAGCAAGCAGTGTGGCCTTCAGAGGCAGCTACACCATTCTCAGTGGAGCCTGGAGCCTGCACTCCCCAGGCTGAGCCTTGGAAATAGGGATGACTGTGCTGACTGCTTTGTGGCCTTCTCTGCCTGCACGGGGTGCATCCAAGGGGCTGTGCTGAGCCTCAGTTTGAGCCTCCCGTTACAGTACCCAGCATAAGGCCCTGTACACAGTGGGCACTCAGGAAATCTTGGTTGAGTGAACATATGTAATAAGAATATCCACTCTGCCTTGCCTGTCCTAGGGCTGACACCAGCTTGGGGGTTAGGGAAAGGAAGTACAGTCTGCTCTCCATTAGCAAAGTGGTGGGACACACTCCATGCACACAAGAGTTTTGTTGTGTGTATCTGCATGTATGTGTGTCAGTGTGGGAATGGATGCATGGGAAATGCACATGTATAGTGTGGACTCATGAATAGAAGTGCACACGCATGTGCATGTGTTCATGTATGAGGTCAGACAATTAAGTTCATGAACTCATCCTAGAAAAAGTGCTACATACCTTAATGTTGAATATCACTCTGGACACCTTTGAGCTACTCCTCTTGGGAAGCTGTGCACCAATGCCAGTGCCTCGCCTACCCTTCCAAGCAATTTTGGAACTTTTTCTGGAATGGCCATCAGAGCTGTCACAGCACACAAAAACATGAAACAGCAATAATGAATGGCCCTGAGCAAGACACCACCGCACGGCAACACGCACCCAGCTGTGAGACCCTGACACACCGGGGTTAGGAGCGCTTACCGACTTGTTTGTACCAGTGCTGCCGGCTATGTACACAGTGGCGAGTTTGCACACTTAATTGTCAGATCTTTGTATGATGATGACTCTGATGGTTGTTCCAGAAAAGGAGTTCCAAAATTGCTTGGAAGGGTGGAGTAGGCACTGGCCTCAGGGCATAGCTTCATAAGGGGAGTATCTCGAAGGTGACCGTAGTGATACTCAGCAGTGAGATATGTAGCACTTTTGCTAGGATAAGTTTGCAAACTTAAATGCAGACCTCGTATGTGTGGGGCCTCTTACATAGACCGGATGTGCACACATGTGGCTGGGGCACGTACATGAGATACGTACATGCATGCATCTGTGCGGAGGGGCCTGTTCCCACTTGGTACGTGCTGTGTGCCTGCATGCACAGGGGTGCTGTATGTGGGAGTGTGCCGCAGACCCCAGCAATCCTCTGCCTCCTGCCTCTATCTCCCAGGGGTCATATCTGCACAGAGTGGAGAGCTGCAGTGGAGGGCAGGCTGTCTGGGGAAGTCTGGGCCTGCTCTCACAGTGTGTCCTTGGACAACTTAAATGGACTTGCCATACCTCAGTTTTATTCAGTTTTATAGCCGATAAAAGGGGCTCGTGACAGTATTTCCTTTATAAGGCACAAAAAATGGTGTCTGGTGCCCAGTAAGAGCTCCACAAAGGTTAGTTGTTATTTTACACGGCCAGGGCTGTCGCTGCAGCAGACACCAGGGCCAGTGCTGAAAGCCAAGCTGGAACCTGTGCCCACCTGTCACCATGCACATGATGGGCGAGCCCCAGTTGCTGGCTCCCTGTGCTAGAGAGGCAAGAAGGTCTGGGGAAGGGGCATGCTGACCCCAATAGCTCCCTTCAGACTCCCCAGACGACCCTGGGGAGCTTGCTGAGGAAGACCCAGAATCAGAACACACACATAGCGGGGCATGGCAAGGTGGGACATAAAGTGTCTAGTGCCAGGCAGCTCTTTAAAAACAGTCCTCCTGGGACAGCAGAGCTGGGCCCCGGAGGCCACCCACCCAATGCAGGGACTGGCAGCCACACTGGACGAGGTAAATCACCCAAGATTGCCCTCTGGAATGTGGTCACTGTGAAAGGTAACACGCATGTTACTGCTACATAAACACAGTTAAACTATTTACGATGGCCACGGCCTGGCGGCCTTAGGAAAACCCTGCCATGTGGGGGTGGTGGGCCCGCCTCAGCTCTGCTGGCCACAAGGGTCAGGAGACAGATTTAGTTTGGCAAGAGCAAGATCCTTGGCACCTTCCCGCTGCCACCCAACCCAAGGCCCAGCATTGGCCCAGAGGAAGCATCTTCTCGCAGGCCAGAAAAAGGTATTTTGAAATTATGGTAAGTAGAAAAACAACAAAATCCCCTCTTTATTTTTATTTTGGCCCCGTTCTTTGGCACAGTTTGCAAAGGATGCTTTTTTAAGTAAGCAGGAGCTTTTATCTCCACATCGCGTGGGTCCACTGGGGCAGATCTCCATGTGGGATCCTGAGACAGAAACTGAGGCAGAAGACTCACCCTCCCTTGAGAAGCCCCCAGTTGACGGGGAGAATCAGCCTCTGTGTGCAGGAGCCTTAGGCCTAAGGATATGGACAGCTTCTGGCCTTGGCTCCCCTCAACTCCAAGATTAGAGGAACAGTCTCTGATGCCAGGTTGTCCTTCCCCGCTTTTTGAGGGTAGACAGGACCACCTGAAGGCTCGAGGCCTCAAGCAGACTCCAGGAGGGCAAAGACCCTAAGAATGGCCATGGCTACTCAGGCCTCTGAAAGGAACAGTGTGCCCACCTGGGCTCATTTCAGTGCAGGGCCCTCCTCTGCCCTGGCACAGGTTCTAGCTTTGATCCTTTATTTTCTTCCTCCAGAAGTGCCATCACCTACTGTTTATTTTGTAAAAGGTACTAGGGTCACCAAAGAGGTCGCTGAGGCTGATAAACACTAGAAGGATTTACTGTTGGGGTGTGGAGGCCCTGCCCACCTCCATGCCTTCTCTCTGGCCCTTCCAGGCCTCACTCCTCCCCTGCTCCAAGGGCCTCCCCTCCAGCCCCCCATGTTGCTCGGCCCAGCCTCCTCTGCTTGCTCCAATTCCTGCACCTGCAGGAGTGACCCCTCACCCTTTCTTGCCCACCCATACACTGAGCACCTGCAGGGTGGGCCTTCCTGAGCAGCTCAGTCAGCAAAGCCTCCTCTCTCCCATTGTCCACACAGACCCATTCAGGCCATTCTGAGTGATCTGCTTGTGTTCCAGCTCCTCAGCTAATAGTCACCACCATTAATTGAAGGCTTTCACCACACCTGACCCTAGCTTGTTAGTCCACATATAATCTCCCACTGCCATGTGGTAAATGAGAATTTTGGCCCTGTTACAAAGAGGAAACCAAAGCTAAAAGAGGTCAGGTTATCTCCCAGGGTCACAGAGCTGGTGAGTGGGATGGGGATTCTGTCCACTGCACCACCTTGCTGCTCAACTGCACAGCCCAAGGTACAAGGAGCAACATGTCTTCAAATGGATCAGGTGGTTTTGTGTGTGTTTAATAAACAACACCAGAACTTATGCACAAGAGTGAGGTTATCATTCAGAGAGGTTATCTGAAAGGGGAGCAGTTATTCTATTCATGCTGCTTTGTTCAATGAATTTTTGTCCTTTTTTTTTTTTTTGAGACAGAGTCTCACTATGTTCTCCTCGGTAGAGTGCCATGGAGTCACAGCTCACAGCAACCTCAAACTCTTGGACTTGAGCAATTCTCTTGCCTCAGCCTCCCAAGTAGCTGGGACTACAGTTGCCTGCCACAATGGCCAGCTAATTTTTTGTAGTTGTCATTGTTGTTTGGCAGACCCCGGCAGGGTTTGAACCCACCACATCACCTGGATCATCCTATATTCTTACTATGTCACCCTCAGTAGAGTGCTGTGGCATCACAGCTTACTGCAACCTCAAACTCCTGTGCTTAAGTGGTTCTCTTGCCTCAGCCTCCCAAGTAGCTGGGACTATAGGTGCCCGCCACAATGCCCAGCTATTTTTTGTTGCAGTTCTTAATTGTTGTTTAACTGGCCTGGGCCAGGTTGAAACCTACCAACTTCAGTGTATGTGGCTGGTGCTTTAACCACTGTGCTACAGGCACCGAGCCTATTCTTGCTTTTTAAATATTTAATTTGTTTATATCAACAAGTGCAAAATGGAAGAGGAAAAAAAAAATCTTCATCCCTGCACTATCCCAAGCCTACTCCTTCCCTTCCTTCCAGCAGCTTCTGCCATGGTGGATCTGCCCTAACGTGCTTCATCTCCACCAGCATTCACTTGCCAGAGCATCCTTGCCCTGCTCTTTTGGAATTTTAGTTAAAAGGACTTTAAAAATCAATTAAACTCATCATATCACAATAAAACTTTTTAAAAGCCTAATTTAATGTATAACATTATTTGTTCAACTTGATCTCAAATAACACTTTTAAAAACATATGGGAAACAGCTTTATCAACTAGAAGGCAGTGTGCATGTACAGTCCCTGTTGCCCTTAGTCTACAGACCTCACTCATTTCCCACACTACTTACATCATCAGCCTCTGTCCCTCGCATCCCCTTCAGTGAGGTTGCTTTATGCTTGTGTAATATACTTAGGTTCTCTTGTCACATTCCGCATTCTGTATTGCCATCTCCCAACCTCCTAAATGACTTTTTAAAATTTGCATACATTAAGCTTACCTCTTTATGTTCTAACATTTATGGGTTTTAATAATTGTGTGTCACGTGTTCACCATTTTAGTATCATATAGAATGATTTCACCATCCGAAAAAGTTCTCTGTGCGTCACTGATTCAACCTTCTCCCTACTCCAAACCTCTAGCATCCACCAATGTGTCTACCATCTCTGTAGTTTTACTGTTTCCAGAATATTACATAAATGGAATCATATAGCATATAACCTTTTCAGATTGGCTTCTTTCACTTAGCAATGTGATTTAAGATTTTTCTGTGGCTTGAAAACTCATTCTTTTTTTATTGCCAAATGTGTAGTATTATTACATTATGTGAATGAACCACGTCTGTACATCTAATCACCTTTTAAATACTTCTTGGTTACTTTGGCATTTACATCTTTGGCAATTCTGAATAAATTGTTTTATAAATATGCATATTCTAGTTTTGGTGTGGACATAAGTTTTAAAATCAGTTGAGTAAATACCTAGGAGAGCAATTTTTGGATCGTAGGGGGAGGCTATATTTAGTTTTGTAAGAAACTGGCAGACTGTCTTCCAAAGTGACTGTACCATTTTACAATGAATGAATTCATTCCCACCAACAATGAATGAGAGTTTCTGTTGTTCTATATTCTCATCAGGATATAGAAATTGATATTTTCAGCAGAAAGAGAGATGGAGGGAGGGGGATGGGGCCTTAGTGTGTGTCACACTTTATGGGGCAAGACATGATTGCAAGAGGGACTTTACCTAACAATTGCAATCAGTGTAACTGGCTTATTGTACCCTCAATGAATCCCCAACAATAAAAAAAAAAAAAGAAATTGATATTTTCAATTTTTTGGATTTTAACCCTCCTTCCTTCCTACCCTCCCTCCCTCCTTTCCTTCCTCCTCCCCTCTCTTTTTCCCTTTCTGTCTCTCTCTTTTTTCATCCCTACCCTATAGCAGTGAAAACGACCTTTGTTGAAATTTGGTATATCTAACATCCAGGGTCCCTAAGCAATCATGTGGAGCAGAACCCCTGCCAATCTGCCTTGGTCAAGTAGTATGAGCAATCTTGTGGGGTTAGTCCCCTGAGATTTCAGGGTTAATTTGTCACTGCAGCACAGAATGACCTATCCTGACTCATATAGCCAGCCACTGGTTGCACCTTTGGCATAATTCTTGCACCATCAAAGTCCCCCAAACCTGGTGGTATGCTGACCCAGGAAAATGCTGCTTAGAGGAGGCAGATAATTTAATGACTATTTACTGAGACCTGCCATGTGCCTGGTGCCATGCTAGGTTTGTACCTACCTTATCTCGTGTATTCTTCAGGCCTGGGGGAGGTATTGTCGGCTGAACTGTCTGTTCTCACCAGTTGCTGGGCCCTCTTTCCTCAGATGCCATGTAGCGGTTGACATATAATTCGGCTAACTTTTCAATAACAGCACAGTCTTTAAATGATACTGAAATCAGGTCTCACCACCCAAGCCAAGCCTTCAAAAACCCCTGTAGGTCATCACCAAGTCCCCTCAAAAGTTTTACCCTACTAAGAGGAAGAAAGTCTCAGGAACTATGTTCTACCTTCTACCACATCTTTTCTTCAAACTTGGGCTTTGCTTTCTACTAACTCCATCCTCCTTTCTAGATCTCCAATATCCAGAAGACACATACCCACTAGAATTTAATAGGACTCTTCTTGGCCTCCAGCCCAGCCCTGCACTGAGCTTCTGATGGCAGGCCACGGGCTGTGCTGTGGCATCAATGCTCGTCCTGCCTCCTGATCCCAGGACTGGGGGTGCTGATTGAGGCTTTCTCCCACAAAGTGAAGTGATGTGGTGCTCATAGGGCTCAAAATCAAGACCTTGACCTCATTAACGCAATGTTCTGGTCATCAGGCTTGGGAGGCTTGGGGAAATGTGATGATGTTAATTATGTGCTGATTTATTTAATCCCAAGTCTTGTGAAATGCTGTGCATTTGCCTTCCTCTCCTTCCCCCAGGGACTATAAACTCTGGCAGGGGGTGGGGCAGGAGGGGAAAGGAGAGTGGGCTGAACTCTGGGACTAAGAAGACCTGGATTCACTTCCTGGCTACTGTGACCCTGGGTTACCTTCCTGAGCCTAAGATTGGGTAAGGATTATGAGTTTGGCACTATGCCTGGCATGAAGGAAGCTCTTAGTAAACTGTGGCCATTGTTATCTCATTGTTAATTATTATTTTAGTCTACCAACTAAAAGATGATTTCCTACTGCTCCTTCAGAGGCAGTAGAGTGTAGACCAGTGTTGGACAGTAGCTATTTCCACAGTGACCGAAACATTTAATATCTGAACTGCCCAATGTGACCACCTCTAGTCACATGTGGCAACTGAGCACTTAAAGGTGCTCAGTAGCACAACTAAGGGACAGAATTGTGCTTGCATTTAATTTTAATGAATTCAGAGTTAGATAGTCACAAGCTTTTAGTGGCCATTATATTACACAGCACATGTGCAAAGGGTAAGAGTGCAGGTTCTGGGGTAGACCAGCTGGGTTCTGATTCTGCTTCTGCTACTTCCTAGCTGTAAGACCCTTGACCAGTTACTCAACAGCTCTGGGCCTCGACTTCCTCATCTGTAGAATGTAGATACTACAGTATCAATTTCCTAGAATGGTTGTGAGATTAAATATGTTAACATATATGGAGTGCCCCATTTTGGAAGTGCTTGGAAAACCCGAGGGTTCTTATTGCTCTCTTTAGCACTGATGCTGGCCTGTAACCCATGGCATGACTGTGTCTCCCCTTAGATGGCAGCGTCTTAAGGGAAGGGCCTCATCCCAGGATGGATACACTCCCAGCAATGTGTCCATTGACACTGCACTGGAGTGCAGGGGATTCACACCACACAGGGGAGGGTAAGGATGGAGAGGCCCTGTTTATAGCCCAGCCCAGGCTGCTTCTCTCCCACAGTGGTAGTGGGACTGTCACTCTTCTTGAGAAAGGATGGGCCCTAAGGGTCAGGGCAAGGCAATCTGGGAGAGGAGCTCTGATGGGCTCAAGGTCAAGGAGCTTCTTCCGTTCCTGCTGGGCCAGGGAACTGTAGGAGCTGTACTGTGTCCCCTCAACCCCCTCTCTAAACACTGGATTTGATTGACCCATCTGCAAAACTCAGCCACAAAGCCAGAGGTCAGGAGGGCTCTACCCGAAAACAGCAGACTTCTAAGAAATGGAAACTCTGGGTTCAATGACAGGGCCCTCGAGCTGGGTTTTTGGAATTTCCCCTTCGTTTTCACCAGGTTGAGGACTAGAACTCAATTTCAGGGAAGTGGTGCAAGCATGTGTTCTTTTCCTTCAGCTTCGTCCACAGGTAAAGACCTGTGGGTAGCAGGGCTGTGAGAGTCATGTGGGCGTTTTCAGACCCCAGTTCTTGGTACCCTCAGAGGTGCAGCCTCCAATTGTCCCAAAGAATTCAATAGCATCAGAAGCCAAGAACCCTCCCAGGGTCTCCAAAGTCCCCGCCTTTATTCCAACTCACTCCTTCCCTACCCCGGACTCAGCAGGAAATGATAGGGTCTGAAAGCAGTGTCCATGTCTCCTCTGTGAGGTGGCCCAAGACAGCATCTGCATCTTCCAGCACCAGGCTAGAGTCCCCTCCTCCCCTAGTTGTGCAGCCAGGAGCAACCCACCCTCCATGGCCACAGAAAAATGTCACAGTTCCCTGGGACACAAAAACAGGGCATGGGGCAGAGTTGGGGGACTATCTCTGCTCCACCTTCCCTGATCTCAGGGTAAGAGACAGCAGGAGGCATGAGGCAAGACTCCAGAAAGGACTTCCTGATGGTGAGAAATTTGAGACAGTGGATTGTAGGAGCTGATTACGTCCAACCCTCTGATCCGGCTGATGGGGTAGAATGGGGTGGGAAGCATAGGATTTAAAACACAAGGGATACATGACTGATATGATCTCTTGAATAGATTTGGAGTCAGACCGACTTAGGTTTAATCCCAGTCAAGACACTGACTGGCTGTGTGACTTTGGGTTAATGGTTGAATGATCTTCTATTCAGTTTCCTTCTCTGTACAATGGAGGTGAAGAAGTTCACTGTACAAGTCGTTTTGAGAAGAGAGGGAAGCCATGTGGATGGATGGCCCTAGCCTAGTGCCTGGCCCATACTGGGGAGTAGAGAGGTGGTCAAGGACGGGTGAGTACATTGAGAACACCAGGGTTTAGGGTACAACAGGAAAGGAAGACCTGAGGGAAGGTAGGCTAGGAATGGAAAACTCAGTCCCCTGGTGGTGACTAGTCACCAGAGTTGGAGCTCTAGTCCCGACCAAGAAATGGGCCCCCTCTATTCTCCAGTCCCCCTCCCATACCCCACTGCAAGGCAATCCAGTGGGGGGCTCTGTGAGAGAACTGGGACCCTTCCCCGGAAATCTGTGTCTTCTGTCAGACCTCTATCCCTTCTAGCCCCGGGAACTCTCATTGGCAATTCCAGAAAGCCCCTCATGGAGCTGCTTAGAGGTAACAGATTCCCCAGACAGGTTTGATCCTCCCCACAACACCCACAGGGAGCCCTTAGAAAGGCCCTGGGCTGTGGGCCAGCCTGCCAAGCCTGCTTCAGACCCAGTTCTGGTGAGTGCTGGGGTCAGGAAGCCAATGGTGATCTGGGGGTGTCACCTGGTAGGCAGGCTTGCCCAAGAACTCACCTCCACGCTTTCAATGCCTGTCTGGACCTTGTGGAGGGGACAGAAGAAAGTCAGCTTTGCTTGGCTGGCACCATGGCATCAGCTGGCCCTGGGCCGAGTGGCCATTGTGGTCCTCCCTCCCCTGTACCCTCATCATGAGTGAGAAGGACTCTGGCCATTGGGCTGTAAACAGCCTTGCAAAGTCAGCTCAGGCCAGACTCTTTACTGCCAGCCTACTGCCAAGAAGAAAAATCGAGAGAGATAGTGAGGGCTTAAGAAGCCCAGGGCTCATCCCAGAGCTCTATAAACACAATGGGTGTTTTAAATTTAGTTTTAGGGCTCTTGGATGCTCTTGTGATGAGCTTTTGCCCCTACCCCCTTAGACTGGGAGTTTCAGGGTGGCCATTGGGGTGGAGGTAGGGGTATCTCAGTCTGCTATGACTAACTCCCACTATCAGAATGAGTCCCCAGGGACTCCAGAAGGAAGAAATCTCTAACTCTGCAGGACCTGAGAGTAGCTCATTGTTGATGAGGATAATCCGTGGGGCTATAGAGAAGTGTATCTTGCTTTTCCTCCCCACCTTTTTCTTCCCCTCACCTCTGCCAGTCCTCACTGAGGGAAGGAAGCCAGGGGCTGGGGTGGCCCCGAGGTAGGGCCAGGGCTGTGGCTGGAGCATGGAGAGCCAGCTGCTCCTGGGTCCTTGCTCATTCTTTTACTCCCCTGCTCCTCACCCCCCACGCCAGCCCCTCTGGTCTTTCTGCAGCACTGCCTTGCACAGAGAGACCCCAGCTGAGCACCTCCCTCCCTCCCTCCTCCACCCACAGAGGAGGGCGGCCAGCTGCCCACTGCCAGGTACAGAGGATAAAAATACCCAATGGAAATACACGTGGCTCCATGTCAAACATTAACCTGCTGGACCTGGCATGCTGGCCACAGTGTCCCTTCCCAGGCTACCTGGATGCTGGTGGCGGTGTCCTCTCCCTCTGGCTATCAATAAAATTCTCAAACACTTACCCATAAGATTCCAGCAGGAATTCTTCAGAAAGCAAATAAGCACCCACCTGAGGGCTCTAGCCACAAGGACAGAGGTCTGGCCAGCCCCTCCAGACTGCTGGCTGCATGGATGCTCTTCCCTCCTACACAGGGGGGTTTTCCCTAAAGTGCTCTGGAGTTTCAGATCCTGCCAGCTTCCAGGTGAAAACAACATCTCTCACTCTCCGGGAGAAGAGCCCAGCTCAGAGATCCTCGTTCCTCAGGTTTCCCTTCTACTGCAAAGCCAAGCTCACGTATAATCCAGAAGGAAGGAAGGAAGATAGGAGGGAAGGGAGTGGGAAGAAAGTAAGAGTCTGGCCGAGGCTGGCATCTACCACCTAGCACGCTGGGAGGCCACCTGGAGGAAGCACCTGGGAGAGGCAGGGAGGCAAGATGTCCCAGCCCTGTCCCTAACTTGCTCTGTGTGCCCAGCTCTGTTGTAGGGCTGGGGAGGTCAGATGGGTGGGTGTTCCTCTTGTGGACTCAGATGACTTCACTTATACACTTCAGGCCCAGCAGGCACTACTAGGCAGATCTTACTGTGGCCATCCCCACAGCTGCCTGAGGTGCAGGGTTGGGAGCCTGACCTTGGACCCTGCCTCATCACCTACCTGTGGGGTCCAATGCCCAGTGGTTCCAGGAAATGCCTGCGCAGCAGCCTTGAGCCTGGGCCAAATGCCCCATTTTCCGTTGAGGAAGCCTGACTAGGTACAATGAAGAATATAATCCTCTGGACACAGCCTGTCATTTCAGAATGCTCAAGGGTCAAGGGGCTCCGCCTGGAGTCCCACAGGGATTTGGGGAACCCTGGGTTGTCTCTGGGACCAGGAAGCACTTTGATATCCATGGCAGCATCACAGGGGCACAGCAGAGTGTTTAAATATTAACTTTTAAGGGGAAGCAGAGAGTTTGAGCAGAGGTCACCCACCTCTCTTGGGCAGCCAAGAGTTAGTCCCGCCACCAAGTCGAGAGTCCAGCACCAGCAGAGAGCTGGGGGGCTTGAAGCCTGGCTTCTGAGAAACAGTGAGGCTCCCCAGGTGCAGAAACTCCTATCCAGGACTGTTCCCCAGGCTCCTCAAGATGTTTCCCACCAGGGTAGTGGTCACTGTGCCAAGAAAGGGCTCTGGAGACAGCTCCTGAAGGTCTGGTCCCGCTGCTGACACAGTCAGGGCACACAGGAGGCCCAGGGGGGTTGGAAGCCTTTGGTTCTGAGCTACATTCTGCCATTTAAGAAGCCACATGGCCTTAGAGTTACTATGCCTCTCTGAGGCTCTCTTAGCTTGTCTATAAACAGAGACAGTGATGTCCAGCTCTCAAGGTGTCCCAAAAATTAAGTTAGCCGATCTCTATGTGGTGCCTGCACACAGAAATTGTTTTATAGATGGTCACTCTAGTTTTCTCATTTATAAAATGGGGATGATGATGCCCAGCTCAAAGGACTAAATGAGCCGATCTTTATATTGTTACAGCACATGGACATGGGTCCCTAACTGTCAGCATGGTTGTCATTCATCTGTTGCCCTCAGTTTCCTCACCTGGATGTGGTCGTCTCTGGGGACCTCAGTGGAGGTCCTGGCTCTTAGCACTGCTCTCTCAACACAATCACGCCCTCTCTTCCCCTCGCTGCCCAGCCAGAATTGCATGATATCTCCCTCATTATCACGCTGACATTTGCTTTGGCTCTCAAGCAATTACCTGTTGGATTGAACAAAGGCCAAGAAGGGAGGCAGAAGCCTTGCTTTGGAGAAGCCGCAGGCAGAGGTGTTGGTCCATGCCCTGACCTCAGACCCAAGAAACAAAGCTGGTGATGCAGAGAGGTGGGTGTGAGCTGGATTAAATTCCCCCAGCCGAGGAGCCAGAGCTGGGGGAGGGAAATGTTTGCATCTGGATGCCATCTGGAGGAGGGCAAACACCGAGGGGCCACTCGAGGAAATGCCTGAGCGGCAAATCAAATCCTGCAAAGAAATCACTGAGCTCTGGAAACAAAGGTCTGAGGAAGAGGAATGTGTCTGGGGAGCACTGGGGGTGGCGGGAGACCAAAGACAGGAGGGAGAGACAAGGCTGGGGCCGCTTGGGGGGGCTTCCCTGGGCTGGTGGTCCCTTAGCCCCAGCAGATGATGAGGCTGGGAGCCTCTGAGCTGGGGGTGATAGAGCCAAGATCTCCAAACACAAAGAGGGTCTCTGCATTGCCTCACAATTCTGGGTCTGGCTTCCTGTACCCCCACCACTTATCGGACTGCCGCCTCGCAGGGGTCCTCAAACTACGGCCCGCGGGCCACATGAGGCAGTGTGATTGTATTTGTTCCCGGTTTGTTTTTTTACTTCAAAGTAAGATAATGTGCAGTGTGTATAGGAATTTGTTCATAGTTTTTTTTTTTTTTAAACTATAGTCCAGCCCTCCACTGGTCTGAGGGACAGCGAACTGGCCCCCTGTTTAAAAAGTTTGAGGACCCCTGCGAGGGCTGCTGTCCTTCAAATTAATGAATTTGTCCACAATGATATAGCACCAACCGTGTGCATGGCTCCAGGTTAGGAAGCCTACCAGGGGCTTGCTCAAACCATCTTCTCCTCTGTTAAAGGGAATAATCTTGCAGCTTCTCGGGCCTCCCTGGGTGTATGGCCAGTGCTAAACCCGGGTAAGACTCCAGAGCAAGGCAGGGGAGTTGAGGGACTCAGAAGCCTCCACAGGCTGGGGAATGCACACCTGAGTTTTCAGGCAAGCGCCCTTGGCCCATCCTGCTGATATAATGAGGCAGGGCTGACTCAGCCCCTTCCCAGCTCTGTTCAAGGAAGGCATTTTGTGATGCAACCCCATGGAGAGAGTCAGGAAACCTACTCACCTCACCTGTCACATACTCACCAGACACCTGCAGGACTTGGTCACATTGACCTTCTCCTATCACTCCCCCACCACATATCAACCTGGTCAGGCCAGCACACGCCAGGGTGTGCACACATGCACATGTGAATGTATCTTTATACACGTGATGTGAGTGTGTTTTTTCACAGTTTTGCATCTGTGGATGTTACAGTTTGTGTATGTATGTGTTTATTCACATAGTTTGTGTGTTTTGTGCAAATGTGTTTGGATGCTTTTATATATGTAAAATATGTACATGTACTTACATGACTGTGTATGTGTTATGCAAATATGACTAGTATACAGGGTTAGACCATTAAGTTCATGAACTTGTCCTAGAAAAAGTACTATCTACCTCATCGTCCTAGAAAAAGTGCTACATACCTCATTGCTGAATTTCACTGCAGTCACCTTTGAAGTACTCCCGTGATTGCTGTGAGATATTCAGCAATGAGGTATGTAGCACTTTTGCTGGGATGAGTTTGCAAACTTAATTGTCTGACCTCATATTTATGCATGCATAGGTATATAGAGACATACTTATGTGTGTGGGCTTTTGTCTGCACAATATCATATATGCTGTGTTTGTGTCCAGGTGAATATACAGTATGCATGGGTTTGTGTTTGTAAATAAGGTATGTATGTGCTAATATGTGTGTGTGGGTTTAATGCATCTATGTATAAGTGGCATGTATATGTATTATGTGAGTACGTGTGTGCGCCTGTGTATGTGTATATCAAATGCAATTGTGTCTATGTGTATGTGTATATAATGTGCCGGTGTGGAAATGTGTGTGCATAGTTAGCAGATGAGAGTGATGTATATACATGCTTGTATGTTTGCGTGTGTAACATAATGGTGTGTCTGTGCCTGTGCCTGCAGGAGGCAGCCCTGACATTAGGAACATCCCTGTACTGGAAACTGAAGGAGGGGGTGGAGTCCCCGGCCCTGCGAGGCCTGATGGCACTGACTGGCCTTTCTGAGCCTCTGCAGGTCCAGCTGACTCTAACCAGCTGTGCTTCCTGCCCTGCCTCCCACCTATAAGGCTTGGGGAGGAGAGCGTGGGGACAAGCAGGCAGCCCAGGGTGGGACTGAGGTAGCAAGCACAAGACGATCTGCCACGCCCAGCCCTGTTTCCAGGATTGCAGAGAGGCAGGACACAGAAAACAGAGAGAGGATGTGGAGGGGCTTGGAGGAGGTTGGTATGCAGATGTGCTCCTCAAAGGCCAGGAAAGGCCAGGTGAGCACAGGCCCACAGTGGGAAGAGCCTGGGTTCAAACCATAGCTCTGCCACATACTTGCTCTGGGATTATAGGCAAGTCACTTAACCTCTCTGTGCCTACATTTATTCATCTGTAAATTGGGATAATAACAGTGTACACCTCAGAGAGCTATTACAAGGACTAAAATGAGTTACTACATGGAAAGTACTCAGAATAGTGGCTGGCATCCAGAAAGTGTTCAATAGGAGTTACTTAGCTGTTATTGTTTTCAGAAAATGAGAAGTGATTGAACTAATACTAAGCACGTAGAAAATTAGACAAACAACAATAAAAAGGACCATCATCACTAGCAGGAAGGATAAAAGGTTGTGCAAAGAAAAGAGAAAAACCAGTCACAGCTTACTAAATGGCTCCATCCTGGATGTCAATGCAGGATCCTGTTCTGTTCCCATCTAACCAGAATGATAGGGATTATGGGGGATGGGGGGTGGGGACTGAGTTGTGGGGGCAGCACTGGAGAGAGCCAACACAAGAAGACTCTGTCACCACTGCTCAGTGAGACTGCTGGGTGTGTAAGGAACCCCTGAGAACTATGTGACTCCTACGTCCATAGCAACTACGATAAACACTACAAGAAACAAAACTAAATCCGCTTAAATGGATCAAGTAAAAAGTCATGCCTTTGGCCATGCGTAGCTGAGCTTTAAGCTGGAGAGTTGTGTTGGTTATCTATCTCAGCAGAGGGGACAGCAGCACTATAGGCCTCCTGGGATGAGGTGTCTGTGGAGGAGGACCCCACACCTATCCAGGGAAGGCTTGAAGTGAGTACAAAGGAATGTCCTAGAGGCTCAGCTCCTGTTTTTCAAAGAAGCCAGACTAGGGATGTTAGTACTTTAAATGCCCTGAGGACCTGTCCCCTCCCCCTGCACCGGCTGCATTGTCATCATTTTAAATGAGGGAGTAAGAAAAGATATAACAATCTTAACAAAAATGTATATAAGCTGCAGTTTGAGATGTATGGCTCTTCTAAGGCTTTTTACATGTTTTAACTAATTTAATCTTCACACCAATCCTAATAATAATCTGTTTTAATTTCCATGTTAAAGACGGAACAGTAAGGCCCAGAGAGGTCAAGTGACATACCCAAGGCCACAGAGCAGAGTCAGGGCTGGGACTCACACAGTCTGACCCTGAACTACCAAAAATTAACCACTAATTATTCAAAAAGTCCTGAAAAGGCTGGTTGGAGAAAGAAATGGTGCATCTGGCCCACCTCTGCGAGGGGTATCAAAAAGGAAAGGGTGGAGGGGAAGCGGCCAGGCCACCCTCGATGACTTTTCATGGATGTGGCCAGGGAGGGGCTGGATTCCCACAGGAGGTAGGGATTATCAGGTCAGGCATCTCTGCCGGGGCCCTAGGAACCAAGTCCTGTTTGGGCAGCCCATGCTGGGCCAGGTGGTTGGTAGAGCAAGATGGAGCCAGAGCCTAGAGGCCTTCAGATGCCAGGCTGATGACCTCAGCCCCCAAATCAGTCCAGGAACCCAGGCCTGGTCCCCACTGCCAAGTCAGAGCCCCAGCCCTCCCCCTAGTGTACCTGCCTGTCTGCACTTCTCTTGGTCACTCGGTCACTCTACAAATGATCACCAAGTGCTCCAGTTGTAGTAGAAAGTGGATTCTGGATCCAGAATGCAAGGGTTTAAATCCTGTCGCCTTCTAGGTGTGACCTTGCACGAGTTACCCAACTGCTCCTGCGCCTCAGTTCCTGTCTATAAATGAAGATTATAAGAACATTGATCTCTCCAGGCTTGATGGCTCACGCCTGTAATCCTAGCACTCTAGAAAGCCGAGGTGTGCGGATCATGTGAGCTCAGGAGTTTGAGACCAGCCTGAGCAACAGTGAGACCCCAGCTCTACTAAAAATAGAAAAATTAGCCAGTTGTGGTGGGCACCTGTAGTCCCAGCTACTTGGGAGGCTGAGGCAAGAGGATCGCTTGAGCCCAAGAGGTTAAGGTTGCTGTGACCTAGGATGCTATGGCATTCTAGCCTGGGCAATAGACTGATACTCTGTGTCTTAAAAAAAAAAAAAAAAAAAAAGCATTGCTCTCCTAAGGATTAAACAAGTTAACACCTCCAAAGTGCTTAGTATAGCGCCTGGCCCATTGGGTGTGCTCAATAATCTAGCTACTGCTATGATCCTCTGTTAGTATCTTTGCAGATACTAATAATAACAGCACTGCACTTGGGCTGCACCTGCCTAATCTCTAATAATGATAATGAGAGGAATAAGAGCTTGCCTCTCAACCCTCTTGGGATTTTCAGTCTATTAAGGGGAGCTTAGATAAATTACTCCTAAACTAAGACACAACCAAGTTAATTATACCAGACAGTGGAGGGTCTAACACTCACTGGTCCTGTGGAAAACCAGCCCATTGGTGATGGGCTGGTGAAAACTGGGGGTAGTGCTCCCACTTTTGCTGCTAAAGAAAGCTTGGAGTGTTAGAGGAGCTCAGTCAGCCACAGAAGGAGGCACTATGGAGGCATGGCTGGTGGCTCCAAAGAGTGTTCAAGGGTGACAAGCTGGGCTTGCTGAGGCTGAGGCACACAGACACACCTTGAATGTTATTCTTCTGCTTGCTCTGCTGTCCCTGAGAGTAGACCATTGTGGCATCCTGCAGCCTTAAGCCTGTATGTGGCCTTCTAAGTCCTTAAGTGTGGCCTGTTGACGGAATCCAATTTTTCAGAGCAAATCCTTTTATTTATTTATTTTTATTTATTTGTTTTTTTTTTTGAGACAGAGTCTCACTTTGTTGCCCCAGGCTAGAGTGCCATGACATCATAGCTCAAAGCAACCTCAAACTCTTGGACTCAAGTGATCCTCTTGCCTCCCCAAGTAGCAGGGACCTCAGGCACCTGCTGCTATGCCCAGCTAATTTTTCTATTTTTTCTTTTCTTTTTTTTTAAGGAAGAGTCTCACTTTATTGCCTGGTAGAGTGATGTGATGTCACAACTCACAGCAACCTCCAACTCCTGGCTTAGTTGATTCTCTTGCCTCAGCCTCCAGAGTAACTGGAACTACAGGTGCCCGCCACAATGCCTGGCTATATTTTTGTTGCAGTTTGGCCGGGGTGGGGTTCGAACCTGCCACCCTCAGTATATGGGGCCAGCCCTACCCACTGAGCCACAGGCACCGCCTAATTTTTCTATTTTTAATAGAGACAGGGGCTCAGTCTTGCTCAGGCTGATTGATATTGAACTCCTGAGCTCAAGGGATCTCCTGCCTTGGCCTCCCAGAGTGCTAGGAATATAGGTGTGAGCCGCCTATAACATATTTTTGTTCATCTTTTATATTTTTATTTTATTTTTAAAATGAACATATTTAAAATACTGAAGAATACAATAAGTTTTGATGAAATAATCTTCCCAGATTCACTGGCAGAGTAAGAACATTAATAAGCCATAAGAACTAAATTGACAGCTGCTATGCTCACAATTTAGTTCTAATTTCCCCCATCTCATTGGTACCACTACTGCACAAGGCTGGTTGCGAGAGTTTATGGATGTCAAGCACACTGCCAGTATATTATCAGAAATGGTGCACTGTGTTTCTGTCTGAAGTGGAATTTGTGAATAGTGGCACATATAGTATTTTTTAATTCTGTCTATTTAATAGCCTATCGTGTCAAAGAAGATGAAGAGAAAGCTGAAAGAAGAAAATAGATTTTTTTTTTTTTTAAGAGACAGAGTCTCACTTTGTTGCCCTTGGCAGAGTGCCATGATGTCACATCTCACGGCAACCTCCAACTCCTGGGCCTAGGCAATTCTCCTGCCTCAGCCTCCCAAGCAGCTGGGAGCACAGGTGCCCGCCACAATGCCCGGCTATTTTTTGTTGCAGTTTGGCCGGGGCTGAGCTCGAACCCGCCACCTTCTGTATACAGGGCCGGTGCCCTACTCGCTGAGCCACAGGTGCTGCCCAGAAAATAGATTTTTTAATGCAGATTGGGAATTGCATTATTATCTTGTATCTACTAAAGATAAGGTTCTTTTCTTGCTTTATGATAATGCAGTAACAACATTTAAGAAATTCAACGCTCATCAGCATTGTAACACTCATAAGGACCACAAATATTTTAAATTAGAGGGAGAGGCATGAAAGGTTGTATTGCAGAAATTAAAAGATGAAAAGCAAAAGCAAAGCAAATTGTGTCAAGCAGCAACAAGACCTGGAAATAATGCCACTGAAGCAACTTATAAAGTAGCTTAAATAGTAGGGAAGAAAGAGAAGTGATTCTGTGATGTAGAAATTCTGGAAGCATACATTGTTGCTGGGTGAGGTGTCTCAAGTCTATAATCCCAACTACTAGGGAGGCTGAGGCAGGACGATTCCTTGAGCCCAGGAATTGGAGTCTGCAGTGAGCTCTGATGAGGCCACTGCAGTCTACCTGGAGCAACACGGCAAGACTCTGTCTCAGAAAAAAAAAGCATTGTCAAAGTTGTACAATGTTTAGACCTCAATAATGTTTCAAAGTACATTGTACAAAGTACAACTGCCTCTTTCAAGGAGAACTATAACTGATCAGCAGCATGTATTAGCCTTCAACTTAATAAAACAATTTCATGCAATACTTCAAAAGAAAAAACATATTATCCAATTGCTTTGGATGAATCAACTGATACTACTGACTCAGCACAGGTGTTATACTTCATTCAGGTCATAACAGATTTTTCTTTGCTACAAAGAGCTACTTTGCTACAAAGAGCTACTTGGATCCTCTTGAAAACAGAACATGGGGAATAGAGATCTTCAACAAACTTCAAGATAAATGTCATGAAGATGGACTAAATTTGGTAAATTTTGCAAGTGTATGTATAGATGGTGCACCTTCCATGACAGGAAAACATGAAGGGTTTATTGAACAGATTTTAAAAAGTATTAACAGACCCAGATGCTCTTATTTCTTTTCGCTGAATCTTGCATCAGCAAAATCTCTGTGCTAGAGCTACTATTTTAAGTGAACTTTATAAGAAGTTATAAGTATCATTAACTATATTCCTGCAATTGCAACACAACATTGTCAGTTTTGTAACATGCTAAGGTTGAAGTTTGAAGTATTTATGGTGGATTTGCCATATCATTCTAAAGTGTGTTGGCTATCACAGAGATAAATGTTAGCCAAAATTTTATCTCTGTGAGAACAGATAAATTTTATGAAGAACAGATTCAGCAATGTGAATTATTGAAAGACTTTTATAGTGGGCAGCGCCTGTGGCTCAAAGGGGTAGGGCGCTGGCCCCATATGCTGGAGGTGGTGGGTTCAGTTCAAACCCAGCCCTGGCCAGAAACTGCAAAAAAAAAAAAAAGAAAGACTTCTATAGAAATGCAGCATTTCCGTATGATATCATGTCAAATCAAAATGACTTGAATATTTCTTTGCAAGGTAAAACTAAGTCTATATATGATACATGGCAAAAAATCCAGGCATTTATTCAAAACATGTCTCCTTTAAGAGGAAATTTCAGGGCGGCACCTGTGGCTCAAGGAGTAGGGCGCCGGTTCCACATGCCGGAGGTGGCGAGTTCAAACCCAGCCCTGGCCAAAAAAAAAAAAAAAAAGAGGAAATTTCAGATGAACATTTTCCCCAGTTAGCAAAGGTCATTGATGAGAAGAATGATATATGTGAATCATTTGAAGAATATGCAGATTTTATAGAGCTATTAATTCAAGAATGTAATGAAAAGTTCACTGACTTTGAGAATCATAACATCACACTCAAATTAGCATTTCAGCCTCACCTAGTTGACATCACCAAGGCACCTAAAGAACTACAGATGGAATTGATTTGAGCTCTCAGAAGACGACATGTTAGTCATTGTTTGATGCTAAGAAAGATCCAATTAAAATATGGGAAAATGTGGTAGCTTACCCACGCCTTTGGGTAAGGTAAAAATACATTCTTGCTTTTCAACCACTTATTGCTGAGCATCTATATTCTTCTACTTACCCCAGATCAAGATGCCCTTAAAGTCACAGATGGCTGACACCCATCTTTGACACCCAGCCAAAATTAGCAACCTCCAAGCTGCAACCAAATATACAACTGCTTTCCAACAAAAAGCATTAAAATATTAATTAACTTTAAAATTAACAATTTTCATTTTTTGAAATTAAATGCACAGTAGTTATATGTTTACAAAAATGTATCTTTAAAGATAATGTACATTTTAAAGTATATCTAATTGAGGTTTCTTGAACATGGTCTTATTTGATCATAGCTAAATTAATGTGACCTTCCAACATGAAAAGTTTCTCCACCCCTGGTCTAGACATTCTCACATCCAACTGCAGTGAGACCCCTTGTCCTGTACGGCCAAGGGAACTTTCTAGCCTGGAAGTGAAGTTTTCTCCTGGATGTGAACGGTGTGCCTTCTGGCGGCTGTGGACTTCCTGTGGTTCTGCTTCTCAGCAGGGAGTGGGTATGCTGAGAGTCTTGACAGCCTCATGCCTGGCCGGGGTGGCGGGCTGATTTCTCCCTCATAATGAATACCTGGGCAGTCTAGAGTCTTCCTCAGGCTGTATTCATTCCCCTTGGGCACTACTCCCTCCCCCACAATACTCACAGATGGCTCAATAGATCCTTACCAGCAGCAACAAAGCAAAAAGATGGAGGCATCCCGGGCTCTGCCAGCCAAGCCTCCTCTGCCCCACCCTCATGCCATTATTCACATTATGAATGTGTTAGGCACCAGTTTGCTTCCAGATACCATCCTTGACCATCCTGTGAAGTAGGAGTCATCCTCTTTTTACAGATGAGGAAACAGAGGCTTTAAGAGTTTAGTTAGTAAGAAAGCTAGAGAGACTAGTGCTTGGAAGTCATGTTGTCTAACTCCAGAGCTGAGGACATTGATCACTATACCTTATTAGTCTTCCTGTTGAGATTCCCTTTTTTCTTTCAATTTTCTTTATTGAGGTCAAATATACATATGTAATTTGCCATCTTTACTATTTTTAAGTGTACAGACCAGTGGTAGTAAATACATTATATTCCTTTCCTCTTCCTTTCCCCTTCACCCCTTTCCTGCATTGATTCTAATGACAGCGATGACCATCACAAGCCTTCATTGCGTGTGTCCCATGTTCCAGGCATTACTCAAAGAGCTTTATGTGTCCCAACTCTATCCCTACATCACAGAGATCAAAAACTTGCCTCAGGTCACACAGCTAAATGTAGTGCATCAGGGCTTTGAACCCAGGCAGTCTGGCTCCAGAATTTCTCATGCTCACCTTTGCTCTACTGACTTCAGGTAGACACTAACACTCTGACACAGGGAACGCTCTGTCGCTCTTCATGCATTGCTATGGAATGATGACAGATCTCCAAAAAGTACTACAAAGTGAAATGGCCAAGGAGCAGAACAACGTGCTTAGGAGGACTTCTCTGACATACGGGAACAATAATCATGTAGATAATTATGTAATCATAAGGGCAGAGGGTTCTGGGTTATAAGGGTGGGAGGCTTGGGAGTGGCAGGCCCAGGCAGGTGTGGTAGCAAGTATGGATGGATGCGACCTCTGAGCTGCAGCAAGCCCAGAGGACACAGGGCCTTCACTAGGCCAGGGCTCAAAACATCTGACCAGAAAAAGTCCCTGGGGAGGCATTGAAGACAGGGTCTCACAGCTGTGTAAGGCAGACTTCAGTCCCTCCTGTAGCTGGCAGTACAGAGTTCTGAACCAGCCTCAGGGCCAGAAGAAGAGGGGAAATCCAAGATGAGACAAGGCAGGGTCCTGGCACCTGCACAAGAGAGATCAGAGGATTCCAGTGCCTGCCTCAGATATTTGTTAAAATACAGCTTTCCAAGACCCAACCCTCGAGACCCAAATTTACTCCATGGTCAGACTTATAGGAGGTCTTGCCATGGGGTCAAACAAGAATATAGGTTCTTGTTTGATTTAAAAATTATTTCATGTATTTTTGAAAAGATGAAAAAAACAGAATAAAAGGAAAGAGAGAAGGAAGGAAAGGAGGGAGAGAAGGAGGGAAGAAGGAAGGAAGGAAGGAAGGAAGGACACCAGTACTGGAGAGAATACAGTGAAAAGCAAGTCTCCCTCCAACTCCTATGTCCCTAGGGAGACCATCCCCTAGGGCCAGCAGTGGCCAGTTCTAGACACACACATGCCTGGAAATGTTCTAGACACACATGTGCCATATCAATACACAGAGAGCTGTTTCATTCTTTCTCGTGGATTTGTTGCAAAGAAGATGTATTTTTTAAAAGCTTTTCGGAAAATTTAGATAAACAATAGTTTTAGGAAAGATTGGTTGAGTGAACTTCTTTGGAGCTGTCAGCTCCAGTTCAAATTCGTCTCTGACATTTATGAATTGAAGTCATGTCAGGCAAGATTCATGACCTCTCCAAGCTTCAAGACTTAGCTTCCCTACACACAGAAGGGAGATGACAATGGTGGCACGCAAATGAAGATGAGAACTACCTTACAGCCAGTGCCTGGTGCAAACTAGAGGATAATAATAATGGGGGAATAATAAATTCACTCACTATGGAGTACCACCACAAAGAACATTCCAGCAAATACAAAAGATTCTGAGATGGGCAGTGCTTCAGGATGAATCCTCTCAGTTCAGGTGGAAGAATTTGCAGAAAAACAAGGCAGAATAACCTGCCCCCATGGGCAGGAAGCCTCCACCCCCACAGTTGATAAGCGACACTTGAGGAGCCTCTGTCAGAGAATCTGCACTAGAGAGATGAAGGGCCAGGTATTTTCCAGTTCTGGGAAATCATTCCTGGCTGTAGTAGACTCAGGGTGCTGAGAGGTAACTTTCCAGGTAGAACTGACAATCTGCCATACACTCGCTTTGTGGGGTAATCCCTTGTTGGTCTGGGGACAGAAGGTGTCACTAAGTCAAAGACTAGCAGGGTCAACATTGGCTGGGAGCTGTGGCCCTGGGCAGAGGTGGGCAACTGTCGTGAGTGCTGTGATCAGGCCCTGCACCCTATTGTCCCTCAGCCTGGTGGCTCCCAGCTGATACGGACTGGGGCTTCTTGTATACCTTGTCTGGCCTTAGGAACACATAGGAGATAAATTATGTTTTGAATTACAAAACTAGTTGGAAAAAGTAATAACATGGAATTCAAAAAAAGAGTAGGGGAGGGGTTGAGTCAGAAGAAGGTTCAAATCCCACTCTGTAATTTCCTAGAGGTGCAATGTCAGGGGCACAATGTAATTTTGCCAGGCCTTAGTTTCCTTGTTTGTAAAACAGGGCCTTCCTTAAAGGATTAAGCTTCATAATGTCTGTTAAGAACCTAGCATAGGGCTTACTACACAACAGTAATCATCTAAATTTGTCATTTTTACTCTTGAGAATAGCCCATTGTGGGGATTTGATTGATTATATTTACAAATTAATTTTATATTCACCGCCTTTGAGTAGTTGTCACTGAAGTAGGAAAGCTTTATCGAGGAGAACTTTAGGTAAGAGATGAGTTCTGAATTGGTGTTGAAAAGGAAAATGAACTCCAATTAATTCAATGAGTTTTTATTGATCACCTACTATGTGCCAGGCATTTTGTATTAGAACCCAAGGATGAAGCAGTGTATGATGTAGACCAGAATCCCTGCCCTAAAGAGTGTACCAAAGTCTCCTGAGAAGGAGACTTATCCAGACCCAAATATACCCCTTTCCCTGGTCCTTCCCCGCTAAAAGAGTTAGGTCAGGCTACTTTTCTGCCCTGGGAAAGAAGAGCCCAACTAGTCCCATTGGATACCCAATGCAGGTCTGAATGCCAGACGCACAGGGAATGAGGGGCTGGAGTGAGAGCTAAAGAGCACTCATTCCACTCTGGGGTCTGTGCAGACCCAGAATGGCTCCCTCCAGGGAGCTATCCAGGAGCTCTGTACCTTCTCTGATAATTAATGGGGTAGGTGAATAAGGTGGACCCTATATTCTGTAGATTCAGCCTGTTGGGAGACCTGTCTCCCGAGATCCTGAGCTTTGTCTACTTCCTTGGTCTCTGGGGAGAAGAGATATTCTGCCCAATTTCTGAAGTAATGGCCAACCAATTAAGTTTTGAGCTGACCAGGAGCTCATCCCCTACATGGGACATCCTCAAACTTACTGCCCCTGATCGTCTAACAAGCTTACTATTAGCTGTGTCTCCTATTCTCAGAAGTTTCAGGAGGCCTGGCTGCCAAGCCGTTGCTTCCCCATCTCAGGAAAAAGGGTAGTTTAAGGGCTGACACTTTACAACTTGCTGCTCCGTGGGAGCTGTTAGGCAAGTGAGGCATTTACTTTTTGAAGCCCTTGCTGTTTAGCTACAGGATTAGTTCTAGTCCATTTACTCACCAAGTCTTCTGGCCAAATGCTGTGACCAAAAAAGCACATCTCCCTTGCATAATAAATGTTTAAAAAGGATAGTCGAGTTTGACCAGAAAATGGCCCTGCCGGCAGGCCTGAAGCCACACCTGAAGCCACCCTGGCTCTAGTGTTTAAAGTTCAGCTCCATTGCCCCCACCTACCTATAGCACCTGCCTCCAGGCACTCGAATGGGCAGGAGCCTTCCTACCTGCCTCCCTCTGCCATCTGCCTACCATGAGACAGCACAGCTAGCAGAAGTTAAACCCTTCGCAAATGCTCCAAGGTCCTCTGCTGGGTTTCTGTAGGGGACCCGCTTCCTCCATCAAGCCTCGGGGCTCCCTGAGGACAGGGACATGTCTCCCCTCCCACCCAGCCTGGAATCTCCCTTCTTCAGGTTTTCCCACCCAGCCCGGCCCAGAGCCAGTGCCACCAAAAGTTGCCTCGTGCCCAGACTCCAGGCTCATTTGTGAACAAAGACCAGATCTGTGTCAGCACTGCCAGATGTTAAAGATAACCCCTCTCAGCCCTTTAGGAATTAGTCTAAAATACACGATTGTATTTCAGGAGCCTTAAGGGTGTTTCTGAAACCTTGGGGCTCAAGACAGTTATAACATATGTCCATTTTAGACTTTGGAAAATAGGGCGCTATAATTGGAAAAGCTAGCATAGCGCTAAGTACAGGGAGCCGGTCTCTTTACATCTCAAATACCAGGTATTTAGGTGGCTTTCTTGGAACCTGGCATTAGGGACACGTGTGAACGGGCCAGGCTCATTTCTGAGGAGTGAGTGGGCGTGGCCAGCAGGAGTGCTCAGGCAGGGCAGGCGGGCCATCCCCAGGCCTGATGCTAAAGCCCTTGCTGCCAGCCGCAGGGACCCCCAGACTCCTTTCCCTTCTACCTCTTCTCTTCTGCCTGGGCTTTCCTGGGTTCCCAGGAGCACTCGGTAGACTCAAAGGGTTGGTGTTTGTGCCCTAAAGCGTGCCAGGCCCTGGCTTCTTCCAAGGCGGGAAAATGAGACCCCTGCTGTTTGCCAGAGCGTGGCAGCTGTGCCCTTGGATGCTGGCGCCGGACTGTCTGAGTTCAAATCTTACCATCCGCAGTCAGGCAATTTACCTAACCTCTCTGGGCCTCTATTTCTTCATCTATAAAAAGGGATGAAAGTTATAATACTTACCTGCCAGGGTTGTTGAGATGATTAATGCAATAGTTTATATAAAGCATTTCACACAATACCTGAAATATACTAAGAACTCAACAAAGGTTAGCTACTGTAATTATGTTTCAAAGGGGGTTAAAAATATTTCCAAAGCAATCTTTCTTCAGACTGAGACTCTCTACTGACTCTACCCACCTTGGAGACCCTTCTATACCCCTCTCACCATGACCTCCCGCTCTCTCCCAGATGAGTTACTTTTCACTTGCCATTCATTCAGTTATTGGATCATTCCTCCAGTCTCTCACGCACACCCTTATTGGCACAGTCAGCCCTTGCCCCCCAAATACCGCCCTCACGCCCTTATCTAAGGAAATGGCACCTCGGCAGCTTTATAAAGGAGCAAGTGTGATCTGTTTAACCCTTAGCCATTCCTGGAGCTACCAAGTCAGAGCAATAAGCCAACCTACAACCACATGGCAGGACTTGAGCGAGGAACAACATGTTCTGCAGGGGATGTTTCAGAGCATCGGCGAGTTCCCATGCAGTGTTCTAGCGGCAGGGCATGAGTAAGATACATTTGCCATTTTGGCGTAGAAAAGGGCACAATGGACTTAGAGTTTTTCAGACAATGTAAAGGGCCCTGGGCCATCCTCGGGTGTTTCAGTTATCCAGTGCTGCCTATCAAGCCACCCCCAAATTTATTTGATCATCATCATCCTGGAATTTAGACAGAGTATAGCAAGGGCGGCTTGTTTCTGTTCCACAAGGCCTTGGACTGGAGGCTCCACTTTCAAAATGACTCCACCCACATACTGACTGTTGGCCAGAGCTGAAAACAGGGCCTCAGTTCTCTTCCGTGTGGCCTCTCCTTATGGCTAGGCTGGCCTCTGAAGATCACCACTTCAGTATGAGAAGGAGTATCCCCAAACTGAGCATTCCAAGAGGACAAGCCTCACTATGCAAGAGCTTACCAGGTTCTGCTGACACGTTTACTAATATCCCATTGGCCAAAGCAAGTCACACGGCCAAGTTCAGAGTTGTGGGAGGGAAGCCCACAAGGGTATGAATACTGGGAGGGATGATCTATTGGGGACCACCAAAGCCTATCAAAACATGGGCCCCCATACCTAGAAGTAACCAGACATATCCACTAGACCCAGATGTGGCCATTCTGTTGAAAGCCATGCAATAATGAGGATACAGATCCAGCCGCTAGGACAAATAACCCCCCAAATACAGAAGCTTAAACAGGTTAATAATTGGTCTCTCTCACACATAACCATTCAAGGAGGTTGTCCAGGGATGATGTGGTGGCTTAATAGTGTCAGGGGTTCAGGTTCCTTTAATCTCATTGTTCAGCCTCCCTTAGATGTGCAGCTTTCATGATGTGGTCCACAATGGGTATTCTAGCCCACTGCCATGTCAGCCAGTGGGAAGAGGAAAAGATGAAAGAGAATGTCTCCTCCTTGTCATCCCATTGGCCAGGACCTAGTCACAGTGACATCTAACTGCAAGGGAAGCAGGAAAATATAGTACTTAGTGGAGAGCTTTGTACCCAACTAAAACTGTCATTACCATGAAAGAGGAAGAGACCAGATGCAAAGGAACAACTGGTGGTCTCAGCCACAGGAAATAAATGACCAGCCCCAGGAGATTTTGTCTGTCAATCTTGAGTTAGGAGGGACCATATTTCCCACATCGGGAGCAGAGAGTTGAAAAGCAGCCCTGAACTGTGGCTTGTGATGTAAAGAGATGAGCCCCAGTAAGTGACAACAGCCTGGGCTTGGTGCAGGCAGGAGCTAGCTGATTCCCTAGGGAGTCAGCAAAAGGAGCATATTTCCTACCAGTTCCACCAGCTTCACTGTCCATGGGAAACCCCTGAGTGTCTCCAGGGCCTGGTGGAGAAGGGTCTCATTGGAGGCTACCCAGAGTTCCAAAGAGGAACAGCCCAAGCACTGGGCATGTGTAGGCTCCCAGGGACTATAGGATGGAGCTCTGGATTGCAGAAGCCAAGGTCACGCGTGGGATTTTACAGGTAAACCTGAATCTCTATCTTCAGAGAGCACCTCTTACCATCCCTCTCTCCCCAACCCCCGTAGCTCAGAATAGCTGGCTGCAAGAATGGGTGGCTCAGAGAAAAGCCATCTAGCTGCAGAATAAAGAATAACTCTAGACCTGAGAGTTGCCTGCCATCCCTGCCCACAGGGGCTTCTACTGCCTCAGTGCTGGCTGTCCTAGACATATGCCCTGCACCTGGAGCCTTCACTGTCTCTGTCAGCTGCGTAGCACTATGTAGCATATCACCTCCCAGACCTGCCCTCCTTGATTGAAGGCTCTGAGCTTTGGTGCTGAAGTAGTGGGAACTTTGCTACCTATGGGGTCTGGGGATAGAGGGTGGGAGAGGATCTTTATCTTCTTATAAGAAAGATGACACATTTTCACAAAGATGGGAAACATAGCAGTTCTATCCCTGGGGGGCAGGAAGCAAAGGCCTACACATAGTCATCTCAGAAGTGGGCAAAGATAAAAGTCCCCAACCAACTAAGAGCAGAGGTGGGATGCAGCTCAAGGGTGAGTCCCACAATATGAGCAGCAAATCGGAGCCCCTGAAAACTCCATTAGGTTGATACATTCAAAAGAAGGGGCTAGACAGGAGAGAGAAAACTCAGATATTCTGGCTAAAGAGGTTCCTGTTAAAGATTGTCTACTCCAAGTGACATGCCAGGTTGGGAGGGAGAATCAGGTTCTCAGAAATACTGAGTAGGAAGCCCAGGGCAGCGCCTGTGGCTCAAAGGGGTAGGGCGCTGACCCCATATGCCGGAGGTGGCAGGTTCAAGCCCAGCCCTGGCCAAAAACTGCAAAAAAAAAAAAAAAAAAAAAAAGAGAGAGAGAGAGAAGAGAGAGAAAGAGGAAGCCCTTCAAAACCTTCCAGACCTTCAAGACAAAAGAAAAACCATGTAGTGAAACATCATCTTCACTCTGCAGCTCCTCTCAGTGTACGGTGGTTCCGGTGGTTCCACGTGTCATTAATATCTATAAGATACAAAGCATGACCAAGACGAAAGATGTGGACAACGCACACAAAAAGAAACATGGAAACAGCCTTACAAATGAAGTAAGTTACACCTGCCTTTAGCCAGAAGGCTAAGCAATTAAAAGGCTAATAAGTTAACATTTATACCAGTTACATTACTTCTTAATGTTTTGCATCAAAGTCCAATGCTGGACATCAGATTAATTTGTTCACCTTGCCCTCATGGCCCAGTGTCCTCTTTTGACCTCTCTACCTAGTCCTGCCCCCATCACAGTTAATTGGGCCCGGACTTACAGGATTCTAAGCCATAAAATGGGCTGAGTCAATCAGATTCTCCCTCTACAGAATTTGAACTCAGAGATGCAGAAATGATGAACGGGCCTGTTGGTGGTAGAGTTGACACCTCTAGGTTCCCAGGGAAAATGATAGTAGGTCATGAGTACATGTTTGAAGTGAGGTAGGCCATTCAAGTGGGACCTGTTCCCACCACGTTCTGACTGTGCATCTTTGAACAAGTTACTTAGTCTTTCCATGCCTCGGTTTCTTCATCTGTAAAATGGGGATAATTATAATTCCTACCCCAGAGGGTAGCTATGAAAATTAAGATAACTACAGGCAATTGGCATGGTGCCTGGGACAAAGTAAGCTCTCAGAAAATGTGAGCAGTTATTGTTATAAAATGTATTTTCAAGAGCCGATGGCTTTGCTAGGCCAAAGGGGAAAAAAAAAGAGGGGAAGAAAGAGATGAAGCAGAGAAAGCAGAGACGCTTGAACAAGGCAAGCCCCTGGGAGCTGGAGGCAGCTGTTTGAGCTCCTGCTGGCTCTCAGCTCCAGTTTCCATGAAGCCTGACTGTACTTGGCTCCCAGTGTGGGATGTATCCTTCCTTTAAACTCTCTTTCATTTACTTTTGGGAAGCAGTTTGGCAAGCCACATCGAATAGCACAAAAACAGCCTTCCCCACCGACCTGGGCAGTTATCTTACAGAAATAATTAATAAGAAGGAAAAAGCCACATGCACAAAGATGCCCATGGCAGCCACATTTAAAATAATGGCAAATTGGCAGCCATTGAATGTCCAAAAATCAGGGAATAGGAAAGAGTCTTAGATGGAATACTATGCAGCCCTTAAGAATGACAAATATGAAAACCACATACCAATATAAATGTTTATGAATTAGTAAAAAAGAACAGAATACAAAATTATAACAGGCTCTGATTACATTGGGCAAAATAAATATGTGTGGGGTCAGGGGTGGGGGACATGGCTGGCTGGGTTTGCCAAAGATGACTCAAGAATAAACTTAAATAAATCAAGTTTATTCTTGGGCTATCTTTGCTACGAGGCTCTCTAGAGAAAAGCAGTCCCCTTCCCAAGTACCCCTGAGACACACCAGCCCCAGAAAGAGGAATGATGTGAGCATCTCAGATTCCTTGTCCGCACTTCCCCTCCTTGCCAACACCCCCCCCACCCGCCACCACCCGCCTCACTGGGGAGAGATGCTTAGGACTTGGGCTGCTGGTATTTTTAGCCAGGCCTCTTACAGTCCAGTGTTCTAGGGTAAAAATAGCTGGGGTGGAGGGCACAGCACTAACTTCGCTGCCCTCTGTCCTTCCCCCATCCCTCCGCCCCCCAGACCCAGGCGCCTCCTGGTCTTAGAGCCACAGCTTTCTGCTGCTCGACTCTGGCTCTACCCCATCTCTGAGGCCTTGGTGGCCAGGGAGGAATGCTCTGGTCTGGTACATCTTGGAGACTTGCAGCTCCTGAGAGCCAAACACTCCATTTGATGGATAAAGAAACTGAGACCTAGGCAGAAGGAACATGCCACACTCCTCCTTTCCAGCCCAGTTCACCCCTGCCCCATCACCACTCTCACTCTCAGTAGGGAACAAGATCCAGGTGGCAGCCACAGAACAGCAACATGGGGATAGGATGGGGGGCACTGGACTGGAGATGATGAGAAGTGCACTTGACTCTGGGCCCTAAAGTCTATCAGCTGTGGGACTGGGGGTAGGTCACGTTCCACTCTGAACTGCGGTTTCTATGTCTATAAGATGCAGGAGCTGGACAAGACAAGCTCCAGTGACTTTTTCAATTGATGAGCGGTGTCCTCCATCTCAGGCTAGCGGCCACACCTGCCAGCTTTTTTCACCTTTATTTACCACCTGAGTCTTGCTGTCCTCCCAGGAACCTTCCAGAAGCTGTGAGTTCATAGTTACCCAAGCAGATGGCCTACCTCAAGGATTATCTATGGCTAACACTGCCTCTCATGTGAGCTTCCCCCAACACCAGGTGTGCACTGGACCCCTCTTCACCTGTTGGGGTACTTTCTTAAGGAATACACATGGCTTTTAACACTAGCTAAAGCCAAATCTAATAAGGGGGGTGAATTTATCTATGAAAATAAATCCTACAAGTGGAGTTCAAGGCAAAATATTTGAAACTTGAAGACAGTCAGCTGCCAGAAGCCTGGTACTCCCTGCCATTCCTACAGAATCTAAAGAGTTATCCTGGCAAGAAAGAACCTGAATGTACCTGCTGCAACAGAGACTATGCAAAGTTTATGTCTCACCCATGTGTCCCCTAATTCTGTTCCCCTTCTGGGCATGGCACATATCCCTGCCCACAGCATATTGTCACGCACAGCTGGGGACCAGTGACTTCAGTCCACAGGTCTTATCTCCTTACTCACTGGTGGGCCCCAGCATCTCACCCAGCACACAGTCCATATGGAAGGGGCTTAAAGTGAACAACCTCGGGTGAGAAACTGCAATTTCTGGAGCCGAGAGAAGGACTTCATCCTGGGCCCAGCCTTCTGGTTCTTCTGGAGTGTATATATTAATGTGTGTGCATGTGCACGCATATATGTGCGTGTGGAGCTCATTTGTGCCACAGAAGAGTTCTATGACTACAGTAAATGTTCCCAGCATGTGGCCCAAACTCTCAAAAGTCTGTGATAATAGCAAGGATGGCCCCTGTGCTCTTTCCAATAATTCACACATTTACCTGGAAATCCTACCAGTTCCCTCACTTAGTTGCAGGCTCTATTCAAATGTCAAGTCTCTGCCCTTAGCTGGCATCTTCTCAGAGAATAAACTGGAAACACTGATTATCTCAGGAACAGGCAATCTTCATTAATAAAATGGGAAAATAGATTAGTGCTTAATAAATGCAGGGTATTTGGCAGACAAAACATGGAACTCAGGCAGGCACACTAATCCTGGAAGTCCTGTGGCTGAGGTGGGGGGGTGGAAGCCCCAGACCAAGGACTCTGGAAGATTCTGAGTCAGAACTCAAGAGGTCTTGAAAGCTGAGGTGGCTGGGGAGAGGTTTGCGCAATGCCATGAGTCCTCAGATCACACAAGACACTTTCACTGTGTGAAAAAAGAGTGGAGCTGGGCCTGGTGGCCTGTAGGAGCTCCTGTGGAACCAACCTGCTGTATTTGTTTTTTGCTGTTCCCTATTTCCAGGAAGGCCAAGGCAGAACCATGCATTCAGCCTGGCATAAAAAGGAGGGAACAAAATGGACAGAGGTTTCCTCATCCAGCCCATCTCTCTGCCTCATGTCCCCTATGGCAGTACTACAGGCCTGTCTTCTGGGCAGGGCCATGAGGGTACATATGAGATCCCCACAGCATGAGCTTTAACCCATAAAACTTCCTGGCAGGGTCCCTTGGCATAACCCTGGGTCTCCTGAGCCTTCTCTGAAAGCCAAGTATCCCCCAGATGTGTCTGCCATATGACGGTTGGGAGGGTGGGCCAGTCTTTAGAAGAAAGAGTCTGGAAACTTATATTTTAATCTGGACTTTGTCTCTCATAAGCTCTATTTCTATTGCTCTCTACCTCAATTTCCCCATTTGTAAAATGGGAATTGCAGATAGGCTCTGGATTTCTTACTAGTCCCTCTAGCTAATTGGCCTTGCCCAAGGGTGCTAATCCATGTCCTGCCTTCCCCACTGGACAGGGTGAGGATCAAATGCCATGGTGTCTGCCAAAGTGCTTTGAAAATCAGAGGCTCCTCATGACCACAGGTGAGCATTATTATGCCCAAGGACTCTGGTACAGCCCACCTGGGCCAGGTCCCAGGGCCTCAAGAGAAAACAAAGATGTAGTCCTTCCCATACTTCTGGTCTGTTGGGGGAGATGGACATGCCCAGCACCCATTCTGACATGGAGTGAGAGCTGAACCCCTTGGAGCTGAAGGGGTTTAGTGGCTAGGAGGGACCTTAGTGACCAGGGCCACTCCAGAAGGCTTCCTGGAGGAGGTGAATCACCACGAGGAAATCGAGGCTTTTAAAATAAGCCCTGGGAGTCACTTAGAGAGTAGATGAGCTGTTCCTGGCCCACATCAAACCAGCCAAGTCCCTTCACGATGCTTTTTTATTATAACATGTCCTCTTACTAGATCTTGAAGACAAACCAGTCAGTTATTACACATGCAGAGGTCCCCCAGCAAAAAAAAGTATAGAGGTGGGTCTCAAATGTGAGGCTTTCCCCTTGAATGCAGGCTCAAGAGCCAAGCGTGGACCCTCTGAGCATCCCTCAGATGTCTGTGGTCCTCCCCCTTTGTTCCCTATCCCGCCCTCCCTCCCTCTACCTGTATGAAACACAAATGCAGATGGTCCTTTCATGTCTCCTGGGATCAAAGGGTTGGCTTTAGAAGAAAGACATGCTGCTTGAAAGCCACCTAGAGCCTGGTCTGCACAAAAAGCCTTTCCCACAAGCCCCTCCCATCAGGCCGTGGGCACCCACACCTGGCCCTCCCCACTGTCCCCACGCACAAATCACACAGCAGGCCCGGCGCCTCCTGCTCGTCCGAGGCACGTTCCTCTTTGCTTTTGTTGGGTAATTTGTCTGTGAAACATGTTGTTCCCGCTGGGTCAGGCACTGATGTCTCAGAATAATGAGAGAGAGAGAAAGACAAAGAGAGACGGAGAGAGGACGGCAGAGAGACAGACAGCACGTGAGATGGAGAACCGCGCAGAGACGGAGAGACAGGTGGACAGAGGCAGGAAGGAAAAGCAGGCAGCAGTAGCTAACAGGCGCAGAGGAGAAGCAGAGGGAACGAAAACTGAGCCTCAGAGTGGAGGGAAGCAGGGGGCGGGGCGGCACACATGAGCAGGGAAGGCGAGATGGATGAGGCATAAAAGGAATGGATTTTTTTAAAAGACAGGCCAAAAAACGAAGAGGGAAGAGCAAAATAGAGAAAGAAGGGAAACTACCGTAGAGATGTAGAGAAGGACCCGAGGGGAGCGGGGAAGAGGCTCCCAGAGCTCGGTGCACAGAGGAAGCGGGGCGCTTAGTGGGGCCTGCTGTCCCGGCTCAGTACCCCACCTCACCACTGGCCAGCCCACACCCTCACTCCCAGCACTCCCTACTGAGCTTCTCTCCCACCCTCTGGACCCCTGAGGCTCCTAACCCAGATGAGACGCCCAGATGAGGACAGATTACTTTCAGGGCAAGTTCTCTAAGCCTTTCCACCTTCCTTCTACCGTGTCCTGAGACATCACAACCAATCTCTTCTGCTGATCCTCACCTACACATGGCCTGGCCTTTCACCATCTCTATAGTGGAAGGACCTAGACTTTCTTTTTTTTTTTTTGGCTGGGGATGGGTTTGAACCCACCGCCTCCAGCATATGGGACCGGTGCCCTACTGCTTGAGCCACAGGCGCCGCCTGGACCTAGACTTTCTAAAGCTAGGCCTCCTGGGTCCTCTGTTCCTACCCTGTCACCAACTGGCTGGGTGACCTTGAGCCCATGACTTCTTTCCTCTGCACCTTATTTTTCTTATCTGTGAAATGGGAAATAAGCACAGTGCCTGCCTCAGAGGCTGGCTATGAAGATTAGATTAGATAAAGTGACTGTGAGCCACCACGGTGCCTGGCACCAGGGACGGAAGCAGCTGAGGTGCTCCTCATCCTGGTCGTGGCCAATAGCAGTATCAGTGCTGGTGCTGACAGCCAGTGCGCAGTAAGAATTCTGGTCCTGCCTGACTCACTGGGACTTTGTGAGGCTTATAAAAGACAAAGGAAGGGAAAGGTGTCCCCACCAGCGATGCTCGAGCTTGGTGCTGGCTACTCCACCCAGGCCCAGCCAGAGTCCCAGACATCAGGGTGGCTTCTCCACTAGGTGTGGCAGTCATAGTGCCAGCCTGTGATACTTTCAGAGGCCCATGAAATAATCTGATTTGTTTTAAAATCAGAAGGAAAAAATGATGTTTTCAGTGAAAGAAAATGGTTTCCCATATAATATAAGTCTATTTCTCTTCATCCTAACACAGATGTAAAATGTAGTTTTAGACATAATAGTAGCAAAGCCTATGACCCACTCAAGTCCTAAGGTGACCCTGTTGGCCACTTCTGCTGTTGGTGAGGAGCAGTACAAATGCACCCTGGGTGGCCTTAACAGGGGAACAAAGGGGAACAAAGCCATCTTGGGGATGCGGGCCTGGAGAATGGTGGGACAGAGAGAGGGGAGAAGAAAGAAGAGACAGAAAAACAGGAGATATTCATTCAGCCCCAGCCCTCGGGTAGGCCCCAGATTTTAGAGATCCCTACTCTGAGGAAGAAGCACATTATCTCCATCTGGGAGACCCAGGCTGAGAGGAGACAGAGCCCCATTTTTAGGGAGCCCCAGCCTGAGGGGTGATCGGGCCCTGATTCTGGGAGCCTGCGTCCTATAGAAAAGACAAAATATAAAAACTAAAAGAGAGCAAAGAACTGGTGGGGTGGACGAGGACAGCAGCTGCCTTGTAAATAGCTGTGTGACCAACAGTACAGCCTAGATCGCTAGAGCTGAGAGGGAGGAATCTGAGTAAAGGTGCAGCCCCTGGCCAAGGGCAGAGAGAGAAGTGGAGACAGCAGGGAGAGGAGGCGGATGTTGGCACTGTTATCAGTAGAAAGACTTGAATGAAGAGGAAAGGATTGTGAGTCTGGACAGAAAGGGATGTCGATGTCCAGCTCAGTTCCTCTATGCCACACTCATACTGCAACCTCCACAGATCATTCATGTCCCTGTGGCATCTTGGTCAGAGCCGCACAGTGACACAGGAGTCACTCCCAGTCCGGTCAGGTAACCGCATGCACCAGGTGCCCCCCACCCCCCCAGCCAGGCACCCTGCAGAATTAAATTGCCATATTGGAAATAGCAGAGTAAACACCAATAGGTAAAGTGCAAATTAAAGCCATTCCTTCCAGATACGTTATTTATAGAACTGAGCTCAGCGGCTGCACCCTTCTGGGCAAGAGCCACAGGAGCAGAGCAGGGCACCTGCCCTGGGTCCACCTTTTCTGAGGACACTGAGCTTCTTTCTGGCAGGATATGAGGCGAGACCCCTCCTGAGGCCTGACTATCCTCAGCACCTAGCCTCGCAGCAGGATGAGATGGGGACTATCCATGTAAACCAGGCTTCAACTACACAAGAGCTTTGGGGCCAGGGAAGGTTTCACTTGGTATAAGGGAAGGTGTCTTCAAGGAGTGGGGACCATGGGTGTGAGAGGATGTAGGGCCAGGTATCAGTAAAAGGGCTCCAGAGTCCGTGTAACTGGTGTTAGGGACTGAGATATTACGATGACAATAAGAGCTAACACTTGTGTAGAAGTTACCATTCTAAGTGCTTTCATGCCTTAGCTTCCTCCATCTTCATGAGGCCTGTGATCATCCCCATTTTATAGATGGGGACACTGAGACACAGAGTGGTCACATAAGCACACTGCTACAAATGTCCTGGCAGGGATTGGAACCCCACAGTCTGTTCTCTTAAACGTCTCACCCTGCCGCCTCTCCAGGGGCTTCTCCAAGCAATTTAGAAGTCTGGCTCGTCAGCCTCGTGCTTGCCTGCCTGGTACCTTCTTGGTCTTTCGAGGTTTCCCACCCACACATGTGCCCAGCCCTGTGCCTTGCCCAGAGTCAGGCAGGTGGACCACCTGGGTTAGCGCCCCACCCCCACCACTTCTGACAGTGGAGATATTCAATCTCTCACTGGCTCACCACCCTCCCAGGCCTGACCACCCCCAGCCCAGGAGACAACAGCTGCAGGCTAAGGCTGTGGGACGGAGTGCACCTCAGAGTGAAACTGGCCCAGCTAGGGTGGATCCTGACCTTGGCCTCATTGGCGTGGAGCTCTAACCACAGAGCATGAGGCCACGGATGGTTAGCCACAGGTTTATTAGCAGAGGGAAGATGCCGGGCCAAGGCCAGGAAACCACACTTTGCCCAATTTGCTCATCCCACCAGACCTGGGAAGGTTGTCACCATCTTAGCGGCAGGGAGCCAAGAACAGAAGCTGTGGGCTTGGCAAGAGGGCAGATGGGAAGGAGAAATGGTCACATTTTGTAAAGAAAGGAAAAGGCTTGCCAAAGCCTTATGCCCTCAGCCAATCAGTCGCACGTCCGAGAGTAGTTTCCAGTTGGAAGCCACAAGACATCAACAGCCTGACCCTCCACAAATATCCCCCACTTCTGGGCAAACACCACACACTAAAAATAGCCCCTGTCCTGAGTGGGCTGACTGGAAGCCTTGGCCCAGGAGCAGGCTGGCCCAAGATTTTGGCTCAACCCAGCTCCTGCTGGACAAACACCTGTCAGGGTCCTCACTCCATAACTGGACTGTTTGAAGGGGGGCGTCCTTCCCTATTTGGTGAAGGGTGGAGAGAGGACTCCAGCACTTAATGATCAAGAGGCAGTGGCTGGGCTGCGAAGAGCCCCACCCTGGCCATCAGAAGACCAGGGTTCTACCATTTCTAGCTAGGCAACTTTGGAAAGGTGACTTCCCCCACCTTTAGGACTCAACTTTTCCTTCTGCACAGTGGGGACAGAAATCCTGCCTAGTAAGAGACCAGAAACTGTGTAAAGAACACCAGGGTTGCCGTTCTGCAGCAGACCCTGTAGGGATAAGAGCACCTAGCTGAGTCGGAGTGTCTTCTATGGTTGACGCTAAGCACTCACCTGTATCAAATATTTTAACTCTCATGATGACCCTAGAGGCAGGTACAGGTACTAGCTCTACCCTACACTTGTGGAAACTGAGGCACAAAGAGGTTTGGGCACTTGCTGAAGGTCACACCTAATGTGCTGCTGAGGTGGGACTTGAACCCAGGCATTCTGGCTCCAGGGTTTTAACCACACTAGATACCACATGACACATGTGTCATTGTAAGGATAAAAATGGAAAGGGGTGGCATGTGTCATCCCCAGTGCCCCCAAGAACCCACCTGTCCTCAAAGACACTCTGCTAGAAGCCAGAAGGCAGGATGAAGAGGCAGCCAACCCCTCATGCTTCTCCATCTCTGCCTTCCCCCCACCTTGGGCAGCCAGGAGGAATAACCAACGTGTGAAACGTGCCCCGGTCACAGTGCCCGGGTGGGGTAGGGGTAGTAAGCTGCCAGCCATGTGGTCCCCAGCCCACGCACTGTCTGGCCGCCCAGGGGGTGGGATGGGGGGCCCATAAATAGCAGGTCTCTCACCAGTGTTGGGAATAGAAACCCAATCCAAACAGTGTGGTGAGTCGGGGCTTTCCAGACTGGCCACAACCTCCAGGCGCTTGGAAGTAGCTTGAGAACCCCCTTCTCCATGTCTCCTAAAGGATCAGGCCATCTTGGGGAGAAAGCTCAGCTGGCCCCAATCCCAGAATCCTTCACAGCTTAGGAGGAACACTGGGACGTGACAGGAATACATACAACAGGTGATATTTACTGAGCACCTATGCAGTGCCTGGCACATTCCTAAGTGCTTTACCTTCGGGGCATCATCCCAGTCAAGTTCACCATGTGTTATGAAATAGGCCTACAATTTTCTGTCCATTTTACAGAGAAGGAAATCAAGGCACAGAGTGGCAAAGTCACATGACTGAAGTCACACAATTAGAAAGTGGTGGAGGTAAGACTTGTACCTAGGCCTTGGCTGCTGAGTGTGCCTCCCTGGGCCTGGGGGACACAGACCAGTCACACTGGATTCTGCCCTTGAGGTCATCTTGGTGTGGGGAAGCCCCAGCATCCAAGGAGAAAACAATTATAGCCCAAGGTGTGTTGCTGAAGGCCCACCAGATAGGGGTGGACTTTGGAGGTTCTGGGGTGATTCTGCCACGTGGAACTTGTAACTTATCCTCCCACAGGGAAGAGCCCAGAGGGGCAAGGGGACCCAGGAGGTTCCATCAGGGCTAATCCACTGAATGGTCCGCTCAGCCTCTCAAAAGTGAGACCTCTGTTCCTGCACCCCTGCCCCCAGCTCTGCAGTAAGGAGTGGAGGAAGTAGGGTGAGTCCCCAGGGCCAGGAAGAGGGGTACATAGAGTTCCAAGGGTTCCACCTTGCTGCCCTTGATGCCTCTTTTGAGATATTAACAGGCTCAGCTACCATGTCCTGCCATACAGGCCCACCAGACTTGGGACTCAATTTGTGTGTTTGCTCGTTCCCAGTAGCTGCCCTTGTCTCAGGGACTGTCCTCAGGACACTCACAGACACTGGTTTGCTGGCCTACTAAAGGCCTTCTCTTCTTCTTCCAAGATGCCATGCCAGTAGCCAATGAAGACATGGAAAAACTTGGACAGCTGTCTAATATCGCTGAGTTCTTGGAATGAGGGACACCATATATGTGTAGGACAGGAGCAGGTGACAGCTTGTGGCCTGGTTCTGAGAGCACAGTAAAAATTGTCCACCACTGCCCTGGGGAAACATGAGCAGATTGGAGAGAACTGGCCCCCTACCATGGCCCTTGGGCATTCCCAGAGGAGGGGCTCTGGGCAGGCAGACAGGCAGAAGGGGTTAGCAGCTGAGCACACAGGGGAGGGAGCTTTCTCAGAATTGGGTTCAAGGAACAGGATGCACCCTGGCCAGTCTACCTGAGGCTGGCTTTCCACCCTGCTGACCCCAGAAATGTCCTCTTTTCCCCAAGTGAGTAGGATGGGGTGGTCTTGGGCTTCCTCTCCTACACCCACATTTTCAGAAGGAGATTGCAATGAGGAGAAGGGAAGCTGGCGTCCTGCCTCAGCACCCCAAGCTCCTCTGGCTTTCAACATCCATTGTACACAGTATAGCCTCGTGAGCCAGGTTGGACTGGTGGTGGCAAAGAGAGCTAGACACCATGTCCCTCTCCCCATCATAGAAGAGGCTCCATCTGTATTAGTTTGAGTGAACAAGAGTTTGGAGAATCCAGGAGGCCTTTTGGAGAAAACTCTGCAGACATGGAGTCCAGAGCCAAGAGAAAAGAGCATTGTTTCCCCCAGGCTTCAGAGTCAAGAGGAAGGAAGTGAAGGGGAGCTGGCCAAGAATGGAGCAGCGCAAAGAATAAGGCTGCACAGAGATCCCAAGGCAGCCTTCTCATGGCCACGCTGACCTAAATGGGCATGTGAGGCGGGTGCCTAGAATCCAACTCGCTGGAGGATGCTATTCCCTTGGGTTGTGAGAAAAAGCAAGTGTGCACAGAACCCGCACAGACCCCAGGGCTGGGCAGGACCTTGCCCAATCCCAGGATGCCTGATGGTCAGAACTTTTGAGCTCAAGTCTTGGCACTGCTCAGTCATTCAGCACATATTTATTAGGTGCCAACTGCATGTCACACTGATCTGGGACCTATCTTGCAGTGAACAAGAGGCAAAGTTGCTGCCCTGGTGGGGCTAAGTTAAGGGAGCCAGGCAGCATACACACACACACAATAAACAAGGTAAAGGGGACAGAGAATGTCAGGTGTCACAGGAGGTAACAGTGGGACAGAAACCTGAAGCAAGTAAGGAGGTAGCCACAGGTGTCTGGGAAAGAGCCTTCCAAGAAGAGGGAATAGCCAACATGAGGGCCCTGAGGCAGAAGCAAGTGTGAGATTTTTTTGTTTGCTGTTTGTTTGTTGAGACAGAGTCTTATTGTGTTGCCCTCCCTGGCGTCACAGCTCACAGCAACCTCACACTCTTGGGCTTAAGCAATTCTCTTGCCTCAGCCTCCCAGGCAGCTGGGACTACAGGCGCCTGCCACAACACCTGGCTATTTTTTTGTTGCAGTTGTTTAGCTGGCCCGAGCCGGGTTTGAACCCGCCACCCTCAGTGTATGTGGCTGGCACCATAATCACTGTGCTGTGGGCGCCGAGCCCGAGTGTGAGATGTTTGAAGAACAGCAGAGAGGCAGCCTAAGGCCATGACTAGGGTTTGCCAGTGACTCAGGCAGCTGCTGCCAGGCCATGTGTTTCTACTTAAGGCCCTGGTCAGAGGCGGACCCTGAGCTATGGGGGCCCATGGAAGACCCGGGGAAGTACTTCTCCTGCAGAATAGGGTAGACAGCAGAGCTAGACAGGGAAGAGGTGGCAGGTGCAGGGTGTCTAGGAAGGTGGGCTGGGGTGCATGAGAATGTCACATTGTCACAGCTTCTCTTTCTTGACGCTAGTGTCCTCGGGTAGATCCACAGAAGTCTGTGTGGCTGGAACTTCCACCCATCTACCTCTGTACTTTGGGGAGCCTAAGCAAGCAGGCTCTTCTCACTGGTCCCTGTGTTCATGCATGGAGTCACTCGCAGTCTTAGTCCACTTGTGCTGCTCTAACAGAATACCTGAGACTGGGTAATTTGTAAATAGCCATTTATTAGTTTATGGTTCCAGAGGCTGGGAAGTCCAAGAGCATGGTACTGGCATATGGTGAGGGCCTTCTTACTGTGTCATCCCATGGAAGAAGGCACAAGGGCAACAGAGGTTGAAAACAAGAGGGGGCTGAACTTGCTGTTATAACAAGCCTACTCCCATGATGATGAACCCACTTTCATGGTAATGACATTAATCCATCTAAACATCTAAACATATGGTTTGAATGTGTTCCCCAAAGTGATCTCTTCATCAGTTCTGGACACCCTCCCCCATCTTCTGTGGCTCCCCCTTATGTTTGTTCTTCCTCAAGTGATTGCTGGCAGTGCCTTGAAGCCTATCACTCCAAAGTGGCCCTTAGCCAATGACTGGGGTACTGGAGTGTGAGGTCCCAGCTCTTGCCAGGTATAAGAGATTAACTTATACTCTGAGTCCTCCTGCAAGACCAGACTGAAACCATTAATTTCATCTGTACTCTTTTGGTCTCTTCTCTCCCTATCCTGTTTCCTCCAATCCCTCTCCAGTTTCTCTGGGAGCTCAGCTAATTAGCTATGAAGCCTCATCACAAGATCTGCTTCAAGACACTTTCCAAGGTGGTAGTACTAGCACAGTCATGATAATAATAATAGCTAATAGTTATTACATGGCTACTATATGCAAAATACTATCTTCAGTGTTTCACGATATTAATTTCCTTAATTCTCACAACAACCCAATGAAGTAGTTACTCCCATTATGCCCATTTTACAGATGAAGAACCCAAGGTACGAGGAGGATTGGTTGGTTGCCACAGAGAAACTATTGTTATCCTCATACAGGTAAGTGGCAGAGTTAGGGTTCTCACTTGGTAGCCCTCTAGAAAGGTTATACACACACACACACACAATCATATACATGTGTGTACACACACACACATAAACAATCATGAACATGTATACAACACACATGTTTTGATGATGTGGCTTGGAGGGCTTATGGGCCAAACCATGGTAGATACTGTGTCTCAGGCAAAAATTTGGAGAATGGCGGCGCCTGTGGCTCAAGGAGTAGGGCACCGGTCGCATATGCCGGAGGTGGTGGGTTCAAACCCAGCCCCAGCCAAAAATCACAAAAAAAACAAAAAACAAAAATTTGGAGAATTACACATGTAATGGCATGACCAAAGACCCATGGCAGGCTACCCCTCCAGGCCATAAATTGTTTGTCCTTATGGGTTCATCAATTTAAGGTCAATGCCAGGGATATTTCTTGTCCAATCTCTCTCAAATATAAGGGGACTGGGCAAAGTGTGGCCCAGTAAGTGAGGGCAGCCCTTGGGCCTTGGGATGCTCGCCCATTGCTTGGCACATCCTGCACTCATAAAAGTCAGCTGAATAAATTTGTGAATTGCTTCAGGCCTAAAGGTGGGGCTGCAAATGAATCAGGCTCCACAGAACCAGATTTTTGGTGGAGATGCACATACACATGCACATCACATTGAATCAACAAAAAATAATGTTCCCAACAACTTCTGAACAAACAAAATTATAACTAAATCCATAACTGGGATTGGACACTGGGGCTCCCGCCCTGTGCCATTCACTTTGCCAGATGCCACAGGATTCCCAGACCTGAAGGACAGAGACCTTAACCTCCAGAAATGCAGTCTACCTGGGCTGAGGTCTTGAGGAGGCCTGGGAAGTCTCCTGACCAGGAGAAGGGGAATCCAGTAAGACTGTTTTCTTTCAAGTTCTCGACTGACAGTAAAATGCCCTGTGTGAGCCAGCTCTGCTCTACACATGATCCCCAGGCCCCAACCCCTACCCCAACTCATCTGGTCACTCTGGACATAGCTGCTCCCAGGGAGCTCTTCCATAACCTCAGGCACTCCTGAGCTGAGGCCTTTCAGCCTCAGAATCAGAAAGGAGGCAGACCCAGCCAGGCCCACCAGGAGGGTCCCTGCTGCTACCTCCCGTCATTTCCCAAAGGGCCTTCCCCTGTGCATGCAGTCGGCCCTCTTTGTCTGGTGAAGGATGTCAACATACCCTTTGTCACAAGTCCCTTTCAGGAATGAAGCTATTCAGATGGGCAGCAAACTTTGGGAGGATTCATTACCAGGCTGGGTTGCAGAGGGCTGGCTGACTCCCTCCTTTCCCTGGCTCCATCCTCCACTGGGGCAGGGGTGGTACGTGGGAAGCAAGCCTCAGTGGAAGTCTGAACGGAGCCAAGATGAGCCCCACCCTCCTCTCAAGGATTCCTGAGGGGCTGGGAATCAAGCAAGGCAAGACTGGCAGGGCTTTGCAACTTCAAGTGTTGCCCCAGCCATGCAATGCCCTCTGAGAAGTGTGCTGGCTGAGGCAGCAGGCAGAGCCTGGGTGGATGCCCGCAGTCCATACATGGCCAGATCCATTTCTTCAGGGCTGTGGACAATTGGGAGGGTCTTCCTCCCCATCACTCTGATCTCAGCTGCTGGGACAGCTGGCAGAGGTGAGGAGTCCTTGGCCCAGCACAGTGCCAGGCACATTGTGGGCCATTCATGAATGAACAGGGCAGATGACCTCAACCCACTTAGAACACTGCCCACCCCACCCCACCTCCCAGGAGAGCACTGTGGCCAGAGCCTCCAGGGTTGAAGAATCCTCTGTTCCTGGCCCCGGCCTGAAGAGGTGCTCCCTACTCCTCCTGACATGGCCCTGGCCAGGCACTCCATCCACTGACACCAGCCTGATAGTGCTGCCTTTTCCTCCTCAGTTTCATTCTCATTCCCCACTTTTCCCTCCTCTCACTTTATCCATTCAGCAAACATTTTCTGAACTCATACATTGTGCTGGGCCCTGGGAGAACAGAACCAATAAGACATGGTCCCTTCCCCAGGCAAACTAGTTAGTGGCAGGCAGTCATCATCTGGGGAATAGTCCCAGGTAGAAGTGTGAGCCAGGGCCATCAGCGTCCCTGTGCTACCTGGGAAGGGAAAAATGCTTCCTTGAGGAAAGGCTGTTAAGATGAATGAGTCTTGAAAAATGTGTGTGTGGGGGGGAGGTGTTGCCAAATAGTGAAGGTGAGGGAAGCGTTGAGGGCATTGTCGTGAGAAGGAATAGCATGTGCAAAGGCCTAGAGACAAGTCAGAGGATGGAAGAGGGCAGGGCAGGGGCAGGAAGACTCAGCCTGGTGTGCAATGAAGCTGAAGGGAAGTTACGCTGGGGGCCTCTTCACCTCCTCTCTCAGGGACCCCCTCCTCCCTCCCTGAAGACAGGATGGCCATGTCTGAGGTCTGTGCTGGGCTCCACCTCCTGTAGGGGGCACTGCAACTGCCCCCACTCAGCATCTCCTCCCCCTCCCCTGCCGCACCTTGTGGAAATACCCCAGTCCCCCACATCTGTGGTTCTGGCCACAGGGAAGGCCTAGGCTCAGAGATGGCCCATCCCAGAATCCCATCCCCTTGGCCAGAAAGATTGGTTCCAGGCTAGGCATGTGATCCCAGACCTGCCAATCACAGGCCTTCCCTGGATTTTATATCTGACCATTAGAGAAGAGAGTTGCTCTATAAAGCTCAGTAAAGGAGGGCAGTAGTGGGGCTGCGGTGAAAATTAAATGAGATAAAACGTGTATGCATGTGACATAGCGTGTTTCATGCGATGTCTCCCACTAGTAAGCACTCAAAGTTACCTTTTGTTTCTCTTTTCTTTCCCTTTCTGACTACAAAAAAACTGCTTGCAGTGAGGTTATTCACCCTCACACATGCCTGGGACCCCAGGCTAGTACAGGCCCCTCACGGTACACAGGGGGACACTGAAGCCTGAAAAGAGGCAGCAACTTGTTCCCGACGTCTCCAGATACTTGGGCTGGTATTAACCTCACTGCACTGTGCCATAGTAACAGGTGGTGTCCCGGGTCCCAGGAGTCTTTCCTGTGCCAACTGCAACTCTGAGGACCCTTGGGCCCTCAGCACAGTGAGGCTTTGTCACAACCAAGCTAGGACAGCCTGGCCTAGAAAACACAGTAACACCTCCACACTACTGGCCCTTCGCCTGCATGGACAGCAGCTGAGTGAAGACCCCGTGGGTATATCCACCTTGCACTCCTCCCCTCCCCCGGCCCTGGCTTCTGCAGGCTCATTCTGTGTTCCTGCTCTGCCACAGTCCAGCATAGGAGTCACCACGGGCCGCCACGGACCACGCCAGGCCTCTGGGGTCACCCTGCTCAAACCACTACATGTTTCAGAGTAACCTTTGCTGTTCCCGTAGGAGTGGGACAACCAAGAAAAGGCCTCGAAAACCAACCTGGAAGGTTTTTCAAACAAAAGAATGTGATTTCCTTCGGGGGAGGTAAGGAAAAGGAAGAAAGAGAATACCCCCCACAGTCCTCCTTGGCTCCAATGGTCTCAATCGCTGTCTTGGGTGCAGTTAGTGGTTTGGCAACTATGGGCGTATTTTAAAATCTGCTGTCCAGGCAGAGAGACAAAGGAGGCTGGGATTGGGCCAGGGGAGACCTCAGAGGACAGGGGTATTCATCTTGTTAAAAATAATCCAACCCGTTGCTATTTCTATTGAGCTTGGCAAACAGAGCTGTATGATTTTCCCTTTTTTCGGCCATGCTTTGCCTGGACCATCTGATAAAAATAGTAGATAACAAGTTTTTAAAAAAGCTGGGTTATTTTTATGTGAAGCCCCACTTGGAATGGGCCTGAAGTGGGGTGGCCGGGAAATAGAGGGGCAGCCAAGAAGGGGGGAAGCCTAGTGTAGTTGGGTGGAGGCCGGCCCAGGAGCACAGAGGACCAGGGAAGGGAGGAGACTCAGGAAGGGAGGTGATGCTCTTGCCTGTGTTCATAGCTCAGGCTCAACAAACAGGAGCTGGACCCTCCTGACCCACTGTGGACCTCGCAGTTTCCCAGGCCCTGCTGGCTTCAGCCCCGACCTTTAGCACTATTCCCACCACCCTCCCAAGCGCCTACTCACCCAGGGGCCCTCCAGGAGGATGGGCTTAATAGGAGGACACATCTCAGAGCTGAGTTAGCAGTGCCAGACAGTAGGAACAAGGAGAAGAGCCCTCTGGGGGATACCTGAGGTCCAAAGCCTACAGTGGGGCAGGTGCCGAGCAAACAAGGAGGGGTCAGGCTGCCCCAGCTAGACAACTGACTGATGGTGGCATCAGTCAGCAAGTGGTTTCCTGTGGCTGGACCATAACTCCGAGTGTGGCAACCACACAGGGACTGTGAGAGAGCCCCATGTGGTGTGTGGGCAGTGGCTGTGCACATGGCCATCTAGCAGTGCCCTCTCTGAGGGTGGCAGTCTTGGGGACTCACAGCTGGTGCCCACCATGCCCATTGCAAACCTATGACAGAATAGTGCTTAGGGCATGGGGACTGACTGAATGAACTGCCTGGGGACAGAGGTGGGAGGTACGTGCAGGGCTGCTCACACTGGGGGAGATCCTCAGCAGGGAGGGGATGAGAGACTGCAAGCCGGGTCATCTTCCATGGCTTGAGGGCAGAGGCCTTTTGCCCTGTGAGCCAGACACCCAGCTCCCACCAACTTCTGCTGGGGTGCTTAGGGTCCAGGGGGGACCTACAGGACCAGTGGATGAAAATCTTCAAAATTTAAGCCCCTGGGTTTATAAGTCTGAAGACTCCCCATAGGCAGGAGTTGAGCTTCCCCCGTCAGAATCCCTGAGGGCAGCATACCCACAGCTGCAGCCTGCCCAGAGTAGGAGCCCAGCCCTGGGGAAATCTGAGACCCACCTAGTTTCTGCTTACGCCACCACATGTTCTTGCCTTGCTTGAGTCAGGTTCCATGGTGGGGAATTTAGAAAAGCATGCTAGGGTCTGGCATGGTGGCTTACATCTATAATCTCTTAGTACTTCAGGAGGCCGAGGCAGGAGGATCACTTGAGATCAGGAGTTTGAGACCATACTGGGTAACATAGATAGACCCCCCTCTCTACAAAGGGGGGCATGGAGGCATGCGCCTATGTTCCCACATACTCAGGAGGCTGAGGAAGGAGGATCGCTTGAGGCCAGGAGGTCAAGGTTTGCAGTGAGCTATGATGACACCACTGCACTCTAGCTGGAGTGACAAAGCAGGACCCTGTCCCCCCAAAAAGCAGGTTTATATTTCCCACAACAACCTTGACAAGTTGGCAAACAACTCTTCCCATTTAAAAGATGAGAGATGACCCTAAGAGAGCCAAAGCCACATCACATGCCAGAGGCACCTCTGCATGCTGGCCCAGGGCTTTCTGCAGCCCAGCCAGCCTAGAGACAGGCCCATCTCCTCTCTAAATCCTATGGCCCTAAGTCAGTCATAGGCCTCAGTGGGCAACCAAGTGGACATGGAAACACTAAGGAGGTTGCTCTCCAAAGCCACCAAGTTGTTGCTAGGGCAGCCCAGAGCACTTGCTCTTCAGGACGCTGGACAGGGAGTCAAAGTGCTGGGCAGGCTTTGTGAGTGACCTTAGGAAAGTCACTTCCTTTTTCTGGTTCTCACTTTGTCTATCAAATGCTCCTTGGGGAAAAATGTTTTTTAACCCCAGGCCCTGATGCATAACAAACCTCAGTATTTTGAATAAGTAGATGCAAGAGCGAGTCAATGTGTGGATGCAGCTGGGCCTCTGGGCCTGGCACTTTGGGCTTCTAGGCTGACGCTCCCCAAGGAAGGCAAATGTTTTCAGCTGCCCCCAGAGCCATCCTTGTCTTTAAGATAGCGCCAGCCTGTCCAAAGCCAGGAGGGGCAGTCCCACGGGAACTGCAGCCAACAGTACCCGCCTGAGCGTAGAGCTTCCTCCTTAGCCTTCCTCCTCCCTAAGGCTTGTTCCCCATCATTACCTCTGACAGTCATCCCTGAGGGTCACATGCCTGCCAGGGAGCTGGCTGTGGGCCTTCCCTGGCTGTTCCCTCCCCTTTCATTGTTCCTGGACACTGTTGACTTTGCAGGAGCAGCTGGAAGCCGATGGTGCTGGGCCCAGGGACTGGTGGGGCCGGTTTCTCAGCTGAAACTTCAATCAGGTAAAAGGCAAACAAATAAACAGGAGGCCAAAAGGCACCTCTGCTCAGAGGAGGGGGCAGGAGGCAGGCCATAGGGGGCTCAGGGCAGTGCCCAGCTGAGCCCCAAGACACTGGGAGGTTTCAGCATATTTAAATCTCTCTCCTTCCTGAGCTGGCTGACACCTCAGACCTCCTCACTTTTTCTGGGCTCAACTTATTCCACCTTGAACATGTGGTCTCAGTGCAATGGGTTCCTGGGTGCCAATAATGACTAAGAGTTGGCACTGAGTGAACACAAAGGTGGGCCAGGCACTGTGTTTATATCTCATGTAGGCATCACAAATTACCACCAGGGAAGTAGGTATCATATCAACCTCGTTTACCAAATGTGGAAAAAGAGGCTCAGAGAGGTTAAGTAACTTGCCCAGGGTCCACAGCTAGAGACCGGCAGAGCTGGGAGCTGAATACTTTTGTCCCTTACTTCTCACATGACCTCTGACGCAACCCTGTCCAAACCACCATCATCTCTCCCCACACTGCTGCGTGGCCTCCAGCTGGCAGCCTGCTTTCACCCTTGCTTTATCCCCTGCAGTGAATTCTCCACATATCAACGAGCAAGCCTGTTAAAGTGTAAGTCAAGTTAGGTCCTACCCTCTGCTCATCTTGCTGATGGATGTACTGTGACCCATGTGATCTGCTGTCCTCTTCCCTGACCTCACTTCCTCCACTTGCTCCTTATTCTGCTCCAAACATACTGGCATTGCTCCCTGTTCCTTCAATGCAACAAACATACACCTGCCTCAGGACCTTTGTACTTATAGCTCCTGCAGCCTAAAAGTCCCTTCCCTGAAAATCCATGCGATTGGCTCCCTCCAGTCTCTGTTCAAATGTCACCTCTTCAGAAAGGCCTTCCCTGCCTCTCCTGGACAAAATAGGCTGCCCTCTCCTATCTACTCTCTACCCCCTACCCCTGCTTTATATTTTTTCAGAGAAATTATAGCCACTGACAGGTATATTTGCATGTTTATCTGGTTTTGGACTTTCTCTACCTACCAGAATGTGAGCTCTATGAAAGTCAAGTTTTTCAATGATTCTGTTCATTGTTCTATCACCAGAACTTAGAATGGTGCCTGATCCATAGTAGGCACTTAACAAATAGTTGCTGAACAAATGAATTAAAGAATGAACGACTCTAGAGCTCAGCTCTTACTCTCTGCTGTTCCCAGCCTTTTGTGCTCTCTATCTTCAAATTCTCCTTGTAGGTGCAAGTTATATCTGTCTCCTCCTGCAGACAGAGACCCCTCACAGTGAGGACTGACTTTAGTTCCTGCTTATTCTACTACTCGCCCCCCTCCCCACCCAGTACTCCTTTCCCTAGCAGTTCCAACCATTGCCCTAAGTGCATGGAGGTGATCAAGAAAAGTGACAGAAGCATAAGGCTTTGCGTACCTCACCCCAACATGAGTCTGCCAGGCACTGAGAAGGGTGATCTGTTCCAGACAAGCTGGGTGATCATGCAGCAACGACTGGCCGAGCACCCCATTCTGGCTCAGTGCTGTGCTGCACACTGCAGACCCTGGCATACAGTGGATGCTTGACAAGGTATGCTGCCTTATCCAAGTGGGGGAGGCCCACTGACCCAAAATGGACTGTTAGACACCAGACTCCTCTTGATCACCCTATGACACTCCCACACAGCAACACAGGCCTCGATTTCCTTCCCTGCCCTGGTGCTTGCCTGCCTCCTCCCCAGCTCTTCTCTGCTCAGATTCTACCTCAACCTGCTGTGTCCTGAGAAAAGCACCTGGACTCTCTGGACCTTGGTTTCCTGGTCTGTAAAATGGGAGGCAGAGTAAACTTTTGCTTCCCTTTAAACAAACTTAGATTTGTATGTAGTACAAAGTCTCCCTCAGGGAACTCTCCACTTTACAAAGGGATTTGCCACAAATCTCTTTAAATAGCCAGTAACCTGACCCCATAGCTTAGAATACAGGATGCAATTTGCCAAATGAACTTCTTACTATGGCTGGTTCCCAAATCTGGGTACCTGCCACAATCAGTCCTGCATTCCTGAGCAGCTCTCTGGGAAACCGGGGAGAAGGCTGCTGTAGTAAGAGAAGAGCTTTGGCAAGTTATTTGTGTGAAATTGAAGTGACCTGGTCCCTCTCAGGTCACGTGCCTATGCCTTGGGGGCAGATATGACACCCAGGGAAAGGGAAGGCCCTTGGGTAAGGCTATAGGAGGCACATAAAGCAGCTGCCTCAAAGGGCTTTTATAGACCTTACCCCAATGGTATGACATTGGAATTAATGTGGCCATTTTACAAATGAGGAAACTGAGGCTTGAAGAGGTTGGCTTATAAACCATAGAACCAAAACCTAAACCTAATACTCCTGGGTCCAGGCTGATGTTCCTCTGGAAACTTCCTTCTGCTTTGCTTCTATGCTCAAATTTGAACTTGGTGTTGTCAAGAGAAGCAATAGATTTTCTCTATGCCTCCCATTTTCTCTCCTGGATCCTTTGTTCCAACAGAAGTGATCTGAAAGAAGATGAGTAGGAGTCAGAGGTTCAGCCTTCGGCAAGAAAACAGAGCCATTCTGCAAAGGCACTATAACAGGTTAATGGTTAAGACCAAGAACTTTGGAGCCAGACCACGTGAGTTTAGATCCCAGCTCTAAACTACATCAGCTTTGTAACGTTGTTTTACCTCTCTGTGCCTTGGTTTTCTTTTCTGCAAAATGGAGTAATGATAGTACCAATCTTTGAGGATTATGAGATAACCTTTGACCTGAGTTGATAAATATAAGATGCCTAGAACAGTATAGGGCACAGAGGAAGCACTAGGCAAGCATTAACATTATTGATAAGCAGGACTTCCAGCACCATGTCTGGCCCTTGGTGATATGGACCCAGAAATTTTACGTTAAAATAAAAAAGGCAATATTGCAAACTCCTGCTCATCCTTCAGAACTCATTCAAGCATGACCCCCTCCTCCAGGCCCTTCTGGTAGTGTTTGTAATTCCTGTTTAAGGCTGTCACAGGACTTTTTCATCCGTCAAGCATGCAAAGTAGGGAAGGGAAGGAGAATTCACATAGATGAGCACCAACTATATACCAGGCACTGATTGGTACTTTCTAGAGTTTATCTCATTTATTCTCCACAACAACACTGGGAGGTAATACAATTATTTCCTTTTAAAAGAGGGAAGAAATTGTAGTTCAGAGAGGTAAGAGACTTAGTAAGAGACTAAGCCAGAAACCAAACCTACTTAGCATTTATCAGACTATGTTTTGTTCTGGGTTTCGTGTTTGCCTCCCCCACTAGGCTGACAGCCTCCCAAAATGTTTAACCCCGGTTGGTGACGTAGGCAGTTTTCTGTGAGAGGGGGTGTATACTGCTCAGCACGCGTCATGATTTTTGCCCCCCAAAAGGTTAAGAACCCTCATCTCCCACTTCCTTAGGTTTCTAGATCCTAGCAAAAGGCCAAGTACCTGTTAGTGACTTGGATGGGTTTACTGAATGAATGAATGAACTAAGAAATGAATGAACAAAGGAATGAACAAACAGGACAAGCACTGAGAGAGGGAGGAAGGGAGGAACTGAATCAGCAAGCAAATCTGAAAGAAAAAGAAACTTTGTCTTAATTCTCTTTATTATTCTGGGAGAAAACTAACAGCCAAGGAAGTAGACCACCTTTCCTTGCAGGGGACTTCGAGTTCCCCTGCAGAGGAGAGTAAGAGTGAGCCCTGTGTTTTGTTTGCCTTCCGCCACTGGGGAGTGAGCCCTGTTCATTCTGCACCCACTAGCACAGCATCACCCCCCGGGGCCCACTCCTCCATGCCTGGTCCCTCTCCGAGGAGGCCCCTCTCTGCATCACTGGAGCAGGGCTGAGTGCCCCTTGTCTATGGGTGTCTTGCCTTTCAGGCCTGGGAGGTCAGGGAGAGGGGCTGGGGAGCAGTCTGAGAGGATCTCATGGGGCCTTTCTCCCCCACATCCTCTGAGGTCTACTGGGTGCCCTGCACCCAGTGGGTGTTTGGTAGATGGCCGAGGAATGGCAGGAAGCACTGCCTACTTTTCAGTCCCAGCGGGACCTAAGAGGGCACTATAGTGAGCCAGCTAGGAGAAACAAGTCTTATTTTCTCCAGAGCTGGCGACTCTGTACCCAAGAAGTCAGTGGACCCCCAAGTCCTGAGCCTCTGTCCATAATTATTCTTCTTGCGTTTACCCCTAACCCCAACCAGTACCGGAAGCTCCAACTTTTCTAGCAAGGGCCTCATGGGAATAATGACCAATAGGGTAGGGACAGAGGCCAGAGCCTTGGCCACTTTGCCTGTAGCTGCCATCCTGTGGAGTGCTGTGTGGCAGGGGTCGCCTCCCTCTTCCCCACACAGAGCTGGCAGGACAGCTGGTTCATCCTTCCACAGCCACAGCCTGCAAAAAGCATGTTTCCCTCAGAGACATGGGCCACCAGCCAGTCCACTGAGGACATCCCTCAGAGAAGGGAGGAGAGGTCACCCAGGCTGGCGGATTCTGCTCCACTGACTGGCAGTTTTCATGCCTGGCTTCCTGAGGTCCAGATGGCCCCAACACATCACTGAGGCATAAGTAGACTCCTGCCCACAGCTCAAGTCACAGTTCAAGCTCCCAAGGACACTGAGCCAGAGCCCAAAAGGAGGGAAGTAAGAGGGAATAAGAGGCCTCTGGAGCCTGATCAGAGTTCCTAAGGGTGGCTCACAGGGCTGTGCTAAACCATGCTAAGCCAAGAGTGGCTAGGAATTCAGAGGGAGGAAGATGGATCTGTAAGAGTTCTGAGGAGGCAGGGCAGAAATACATCTGGATGGAAGGAGAAGAGAGCCTGGGGGAAGTGAGCGGGAAAGACTGCACACAGAAGAAAGGACAGGCTGCTGGGAGGCCAACAATAGCACCTCTACGTCTTTCTAGCAATCTCCGGAGCCTGCCCATCAGCCTTACTGATGAGGCCCAGAGCTCTCCTGCCTCTGGGCCTTTGCTTATACCATCCCCTCACAAAAAGTGCTCTTCCCAACCCATCTGTCCTTCAAGGCCGGTTTCCAGAGTAGCCCCTCTGCAAAATCTTCCCCGACTCTCCCTAGCTAGAAGCAGCATCTCCTTCTGAACTCTTACAGAACCCCATTTATGTAACCCACTTTTTCTGTCTGCTTTGCCTTCCACATATTCATTTATTCATGCCAGCAATCAACAAACATGATTTAAATAGCAGCTATGTCAGGGGCTAGAGGGTAATGAGCAGAGTTAGCCAAGGTTCCTGCTCTCAATTTGATGGCATAGTACTGGAAATCAATTCAAGAAGCATTTAAATGAACACCTACTATGTGCTGCTAGACCATCAGGGTGAATGAAGAGACCAGGGCCTGAGGAGAGCTAAGTGTCTGATAGAGATGGATCCAGGGGGTTTGGGGAACATAGACTTGGGGCCTAGGGACAGAGATGAGACATTACCTTAGCTGAGGGTCCAAGGATGAATAGCCCTCAGCCAAGACAAGAAATTGGGAAAAGGTTTTCCAGGCCCAGGGAACAGCATTTCAAAGGTACACACTTGGCCAGTTGGGCAGTGCAGGCTCAGGGGCATGTTTGGGGTAAGGAGCGTATTTCTGGGCAGGTGGTCTGGGGCCAGAACACCAAGACAGCCACAGCCAAACCTGATGTTCTCCACTCCTGTCTATCCTGGGGGCTGATCTCCACGGCTGCATCATCCTGGCTCAGCTGTCCTCTACCTTGTGGTTGAATTTAGCCAATGGGAGACACCAGCAGATAATCTAAGGCTGAAGGAGAAAGGGTCAAATCCAGCAACCCTGCTAGACCACAGTTTGGCAGTGTGTGTATCCCTTTATCTATAGCCACAGCTCCTGGCAGGCGACCCCTCTGCTCCAGCAACAGCTTCGCTAGGCTCCAGTAACAGCCACCTCCTGGTCCTTTAAGGCCTAGAGGCAGCCCTAGCCATTGCTCTCACCTTCACTGCTCTAACCCAGGTTGGTTCCCTTGACTCTGCTCACACCCTGTATGCAGCCCTGCGTTCAGCTCTCTTCAGGTGAGCTGAATGCAGCCCTGCTTCGAGGTCTCTTTAGTTACTCCTTCAAGGGAGGTCCTAAGGCCCGTTGGTAACTTGACCCATGGGACTTTATTCTGGAGACCTTGGGGAGCCCTGGAGGAAGTGATGGAGGACCCACCAAGGCTGCATTTTGTGCACTGGAAATGCAGAGGAAGGATATTTCAGGCAGAGGGGAGAGCTTTGGCCAAAGCACAGAGGTGGGCAAATGTGGGAAGCACAGCAGACCAGGGCACTGAGTTTAGGGTACAGGGGCAAAGAGCACTGGGCATTGGAAGAAGGGGAGGCAGAGAGGAAAAGGTCTCACTGTGGCTAGGAAGTTTGCTCTTTCTCCTATGAAGAAACACTGGGAGCTTTGGAAAGCATAACACGATGTGCATTTTAAGCAACTCACTGGTGGCCTATTGGGGGTAGACTTAGATGGGAGGGTGTGAAGCTGAGAAGCGAGAGAACCTGCTGGGAGCACGACAGGAGTGGCCACTGAGACGAGGAGGAAGAAAGCTTGAGAGGGCTCAGGGCAGGTTGCAGGGTAGAATAGGTGGGACCTATAGGTGACAGCTGACTGGTAACAGGGCTTTGGAGTTGAGGCTGGGCTGACCTCATGGAGGAGCAGGTCTGGTTGTGGGCAGAGGAGGATAACAGGAGGAGGGAGGGGTGCAAGAGACAGGGGCTGCACAGTATGCTTGAGGCAAAGGTGGTGGCAGATATCAGAGAAGTAGGTGAAATCCTCGGGTCTCTCCTCCACAAAGCAAGCAGAAGCAAAGGTCAAAGAAGTAGAAAGAAAACGGGAAATTATGGCTGTCCTGGTAGCCAGGATCTAGCTAGTATATAAAGGAGTGCAGCCAGTCTTCAGAGCAAACGTCCCACCATGCCCTGAGGCAGGCCAGTCCATTGGGAAAGGCTCTTTTCTTTTTTTTCCATTTAATTTTTTAAATTGACAAACAGTAATTGTGCATATTTTTGGAATGCATGGGAAAGACTGACTTCTATGGAGTAGAGAATCACAGAGACCTTTTAGGGGGAAACGGGACAGTTACTGATTTATTATTTTATTTAATCTTCATATTAAGTGCCTCAGAGAGAGATGATGAAGTGATTTGCCTAAATAGCTGGTGCCTGGCAAAGCTGGGATTTGAACCAGATCGACTCTGTAAGTGATGCTGCATCTCCCCGTGACAGCTGCCTGGTCACGTATCTCACCTGCTCTCCTTCCTCATGGGGAAGCTCACTTCCTTACTTCCCAGGCCAGCCCTTTCACAGATCCAAAGTTTGGGGCTCCAGGCAGCCTTGTCTTTGTGGTTCTCCCCCTCGGCGCTAACCCTGCAGGGGTAGGCCCCACACAAACCCATTCTGCGCTGCATAGGACCAGCTTTCCTGGGTTTGGAATCTGTTCCTGCAGCTCCTGCCTCCTCTCGTCCTCCTCCTCCAGCTGGAGTTTCAGGATCCCTTTGCATCCCTGTTTCCCAACCCCCAGGTTCTGAAAAACCGAAACATGAGAAAACGCCTCATGGAAATTTAAAAGTAGGCCCTGCTTCAAATAAATTCAATATGTGAAAACTGAGACCAAAATGAGGGCTTCCTGTCTTCTCCCTCTCTCCAAAATTGCCCCAGGCTTGCCCGTGTGATGAAGTCGAGGGTCCCGCTTGCCCTGAGATTCTGTGGTCCCAGCAGTTCCTCTGTAAGGCCCTGAGCCCTCCCCAAGGTCACAAGGTCTCCCTTGGGAGAGATGCCAGGCCTCCTTTCTTCCTACCTCAGGGACCCAACTTCTGCTCCTACATGGGACCACTGTGGTCAGCCCCACCAGGCCAGATGCATGGCCTCCACACACCCCGACACCCCCTGTGTCCCGCAGCTGCAACCCTAATCCTAGACTTGTTTAAAACTGAATTATGAGCCTGTCGTGCAGTAGCTGAGAAGCCGAGGAGGGAAGGGATTTATCCACTGCATTAAATCATGTGCTTATTGTTAAGTGAGCTGAGCAAAGGAGGAGCTTACCAGCTCCACATCCTCCCCTCCCCTGCTCTCCACATCCCACCAAAGTGCCCCACCCACCCACAAAGACCACCTCTGGGGCCCTGTCAGTTTCTTTCAGAGGCCCACACCAGTTCCCCTGTCCCCTTACCCCTTGTAGAGGTGGGCAGAAGTTATTTTGTCCCCATTGTACAGAGGAGACCTGAGGTCTCACAAAGTGGAGACAATTTGCCTTCAATCATACATCAAGGAGGCAAAATGGAACAAAAAGTCTTCTTGACCTTGTTCCCCCGTGCCCCTGATTTTCTGTGTATAATTTGCCTGTGTAAAGACTTCAGGTACTTTTGCGGAAGAGCTCCTTAGCTTTAGGTATACAGGGTGTGCAGCCTACAGCAGGTAGAATTCAGCTTTCCCTATTAAGATCAGGTTAAGGTGAGACCTTTAAAAAAAGCAGAGACCTGGCTCAGGGGTCAGAGGAGGAACCCCAGTACCATGCCCCATACCCCCTCCCAGTCCTTCTCATGCCCTGTGCTAGTGAAATGCTGGCAAAAGGCGATCTCTGTGCTAGGACACCAGTTCATAGCCCAGGGTGAAATTCTACCCCAGGAAGCAGTCAGGCAGCCTCTGCCCTCACCTCCATTCATTCCCAGCCACCTTCTGCCCATCCTGGCTCCTCAGGGCCTACTACTGTTTGCTCCCACACTCTGCTTTCCCTACTCACATTCCTGGCTCGTCCCCCCAAACCCCTGTTTCTAGGCACCCCCAACACACACACTCACCCACCCCCAAGGTATCCCTGGCCAGGCCCGATCCTGAACATGGAACAGTGACATTCCCCCCACGCCACCTTCCCAAGAGAACTCCTGAGCCCAGGGAGTTTGACTGGGGTATCCAGGCAGCCGGCAAGAACTCTTGGTGTTGGCGTTGGTAGAAGATGCTGCCCCCACAGAGAATTCTGAGACATCTCTGGCTCCATTTAGTTGGCATTTTTATAGCTTCAAGCCTAAAGAAGGGGCAGAGCAGTAACACCTGGCCCTTGGCATTGGCAGCCCCTCTGCCCACCAGGAACACTCTGTTGTCCAGCCTGAACCCCAAACCCCCATCCAAGTTCCCATGTGGACCCAGTTCCATCTGAATGGTACTGTAGGCATTTAAAGGTGTCCCTCATTCATAATCTCAAGAGATGCCCATAAATTCCAGTTTGAGTAGGCTGACCGAGGTCAGTTAGGAGAAGTGACCCAGCAGGGGTGGGTACCCAGAAGTCCTTATCTCCATCTAGGTGCCCAATCCTCCAGCCTAGACAAAGAGGGGTGTCTGCTCAGGTTCTACAAAGCATTGACAGGCAGACTTTGACCCCCCTGACCTCATCAGGGTCACTTTCTGTTCTCTTAGAAAGAGGTTCCTTGTCACAGCTGCCTATCCCCATACTGAACTGCAGAGTTGAGAGGGGAGCGAATGTCCTCTGGAGGGCAGGCCTTTAAGCCACCCCCTCATAGGACATTCTAGGTGGGGCTTGTTGATTTGTCCATGTGCGTATCTGTTTATTATGCCAGCTTTCTCCAGAGTCAGTTCCTTGGGGGCAATGAGAAAAGGCTTCAGTTTCCCCAACAGCTTTCAAGAGCCCCTAGCTGGGTGAAATAAGTCTCTCCTTGGAAAAGTAATGTCTTAGGCTGAGAAAACCAGATTTGCAGGAGGGGAGGGGAGTGTCTATGGATCTCCCAGGTTTGGGGGAGGGGTGAAGGGAGAGGCCCAGGGGAAATCTGCTGAACCCAGTTCCCCCAGAGTAGCTCAACACCCCTCCTAAGAGGGGTCCCACTCCCACTTACACTAGAACTGGGCTGGGGAAGGTGTGACAGTTGACACAATTGGGCCAAAAGTTCAGGTGTTTCCAAAAGAGATGATCAATAATGAGGATGTGTCCAGAAGGGAGGGAGGGAGAAGAAGTGAGGTAGTGAACAGTCTGGCAAGAAATCAAGAGGAAAAGGACACATGCATTGACTGTCCTGTCTATGACAGGCATTGGGACAGGCATTTTATATGTCTAATTATAAGAACAGTCTTGAAGGCAGGTAGGAGCATCCCAATTCTGTATATTAGAATACTGAGGCTTACCGAGGCTAAAGGTCATATAGAATGAATGAGCCACAGAACTGGGCTCTATGACACCAAGTCTGGAAGTCTTTCTTTCTCACCAGACTCTAAGTCCTTGACAGTTGTGTCCCTTTAGTCCTCCATCATGTCCAGTGTAGAACTCAGGATTTAATAACATAGTAATAGGTATTCAATAAATATTGTTACCCTAGTGATGTGCAGGGCTCCAGTTTTCCTTGTTTGGAAAACAGAGCATCTACACCAGGACTCTGGAGGCTCCTTCCAAACCTCAGATCTTAGATCTGGGCCTCCCAGTCTGGGCTCTAGAAAACCTCAACATCCCCATCTATGCAATGGCATGGGTGGCAAGATGGCTACCCGGGTTCCTCCACATCCCTGATCTGTGGCTGGGGACTATGTTTCAGGCTTCTCAAGAAATTTAACAAAACATTCTCCAGAAGCACATGAACTCTAATTCCTTTTATGATTTAGGAAGTAGTCCTACAAATAAATGAAGAACATGGGGTGATTTACAGAGAAGAGGCTTGAAATATTCAAGTCTTGACTTTGGTCCTCCCTAGTCACATGACCACGGGCAAACCTCTCCTCTCTCAGCCTCCATTTCCACATCCATGAATTGGGAATGATTGTTCTTGACCTGCTAACCTCACAGGACTGTTGTGAGTTCAGATGAACCAAGTATGTGAAAGACGCTTCTGCCAGCAGGGAAGGGCTATGCAAAGGCAAGGGGTTGGGAGGCATTTTTCTGACTGAGGCATTCATAGGAAGTCCACACTCACTCCTACTTGGAAAAGATTTTACATGGGTTGAGGAGACCGTAGGAAGTTAATGAGCTGCTTAGAACCGTGCCTCGTGGTCAATAAATGATGATTAAAACCCAGGCATGGTGGTGTACACGTGCTTGAGTCCAGGAATTCAAGACTGGCCTGGGCAACACATGGAGACCCTCTCTCAAAAAAAAAAAGAAGAAAAAAAAAGATGCTTAAGAGAACAGATGGAGAAAGGAAGGAATGACCACCGGGTACTGTACTAGATATTGAGGTGGTAATATAAGGACAGGACTCCTTTTATAGCCCCTGGATCAGTAAATAAAAGCTCTTGAAATGTAGATATCAAATTTAACTCTGATATAAGGTTCTTGCCAAGGATTGTGGAGAGGGAAGGGCCACAGAGACACAAACCCTTAGGAATGCTGAACCATTTCAGGAAATAATTCAGACAACTCTAGGCAAAAAAAAAAAAAGTGGGAGAGGGGATGACACAGAAACTTGGGTCAGTTACTACCTCCCCTCATCATTTTCTCCTGCCCCCCCTCTTTTCTTCCCCTCCCTTAGTCCTGCTCCCTGCCCCCAATACCCTCTGGTGCAGCCAGAACCCGACCTTGGGTTAGAGATAGTGGGGGAAGCCATGGGAAAAACAATCAAACCTTGGTCAGCCGGATAATTAGCTGTTCCTCTGTGACCATGGCCTCCCTGTCCTCTCCGCTTCACTGCCACCTTCTACCCCCACCCCGCTGCAGGACAAGGGTTTCCGAATACCCTGGCGACATCACCTCATTAATGTTAATGGGAAGTCCGGACATAAGCCTGGATGGTCATAAATTGCCCTGTGTGACAAAGGGTGAAAGAGTTTGTTTGTGTGTACTGTGTATGTGTGCACACGTGTGCGCCTCATTTGCATGCAAGCACGCACAGCTGGTGTTGCATACAGGTGTTGCATACGTGTACATGTCTATATTATACAACTGAGGAAGTGTGCATAATGCAAGCTAGCTGTGTGTGCATGTTACTGCATGTGCATACAGGTGGACCTGCATGTGCTAGCATGCAAGTGTGTCTACTGTATGAATTCTGCATCTACACAGTGTGTGTGTGAGTGTGTACTGCCTGTGTGCATGCTGTGGCATAAATGTGCACTGTGTGTGCAGGTGTGTATGTGTGTGAACATGTATACTGCATATACGTGAATGTGCATGTATGCACTCGAAAAATCTCTGCATCAATTTGTGCTTTTATCATAACTATATGTAACATTTATATCAAACTATGCACTGTGTAATAGTTAGGCGCCCACGTGCACATGTCTACACACACATGAGCCATGCACGATAACACATACATACGTACTGTCAGAGTGCTCTGTCGGTGCCTCTCTGCGGGACTGCGTGCCTTGCGGCACCCGAGCTTCAGAGGGAGATACACGAAATGGCATGGTACCAAGGAACTTAGGCTCTGTAGCCAGGCTGCAGGGGTTCAAACCCCACTTCTACCCCTTACTTGCTATGCGCATGACCTTGGGTAAGATGTGTGACTTCTCTGGACCTTGACTTCTTCATCGCTAAAACGGAAACAGTAGTTTGTATGTCTCTGGTTTCTGTGAGGACTAAATAGTGTTTAAATAATGCCTTGCACGTATCAAGCACCCAATAAATGTTGGTTATCTTTGACATTTATAGATCTGTGTATACCACATGTGAACATGTCATGGGTGAGGCATGCTCTGTGTAAATCTGGATGGCTGTGCGCATGTGCATGTGGCCCACATGGCCATCTGAGCAGCATGTGAATGTATCTGTGCATCTAAAGGCACGTGTACATATGTGTAATATCCACACCATGTGGATTTCCATGCCATCCCGCCCATACACTCGGGGTCACTGGCATACTGACTGGAGAACCACAGGCTAGTGCAGCCTCACCCCACACCCGCCTCCTGGCACACATGCAGCTTGGGACAAGCTGGAAACCAGGACGCCTCACTTCCTTTTCCCTCTCCCTACAAATCCAGTCTATCTCCAAGTTCTGTCAGCTCTGGCTCTGTATCTCTCAATTTGTCCGTTCCCCTCTCTGTCTCCTCTCAAGACAGCAATAGCCTCTTGTCCCTTCTAATCCACTCTCCACACAGCAGGGAAAGTGATCTTTTAGAAATGCAAATCTCATCACCTCACTCACACACTTGCCTGCTTAAAACCCTTTAATAGCTAGCTTTGCATTGCTCTCAGGATAAGGTCTAAAATCCCTTCCACAGCCTAGGAGAGCCAGGCTGCCCACCCTGGCCACAGCTCCCACCCTCAGCTACTCCCGGCTCCTCCTGCCCACTGCCCAGCAGCCCCCCACTGCCCCACTGCTGCTTCACACACCTTCATTCCTTCTGTCTGCAATGTTCTTTGCTGCCTATATCTTCACATCAATCAGGTTTTCCCTTCAGGAAGCCTCTACTATAGAGCCCTCCACACCCCACCCCTAGTTTATATTTTCATGTTGCCCTTTAATAATTCCCTCCTCTGCCCTCAACACACAGGCAGTTCAATAACAGTGTTGCCATGCCATCCCTGTCTCTCCCCAGTCCACCCCCTCCCCAGCACTATGGGGTATGTTCCTGGTGCAAGGCCTAGGTCATGTGCTGCTGTGCTCCAGCTGTCCTGTTGGGTGCTGGGAGTGCATGGCCCTCTTTGTCTAGAAGTTTGCAGTCTCTTGGGAGAGAGACACTGACACAGAACATACTGTTAAATTCATAAAGTGCACTGGTGGAAATGGGGAGGGGCAAGAGGGAGGCTTCCAAAGGGTGCTGCAAGAGATGAAGCTAAGCTGCAAAGGGAATTCCAGACAGTGGGAAGAGCCAGAGCAAAGGTTCAAAGGGAGGAGATCGCAGTTGTGAGTGCCGCTGGCTGCTGCAGCACAAATTATGACATGGGAAGTAGTAAGAAATGAAACCGGGAGCTCAGTGGGGACCAGATAATGGAAAATTAAACATTTTCTCTCACTTTTTTTTTTTTTTTTTAACTGATCAGACACCCATCAGCCTGACATTCCAAAGTCCCAGCTGTGATAGGGACACTGAAGTCCATCAGGCATGAGGGGGCTGAGAGGAGGCTTCCCTGATGCCTGATGGTGCCAGCTCAAGAACTGGGGTGGAGGGGGGCGAAAGAGAGGCTCAGAGAGGAGCAGTGATTTCTTCTCAACCTCACAGTTCAGCCAAGTTTTGAGTTGAGAGGCTGGACTCAGCCCTGAGTCCAAATTGGGCCACCCAGCCTGCTCAGAGACTGTGCCCCCAGGGGTCAAGGGTCAGGGGTCAGGCAGCTCCTTCCCCAGATAGGCTCCAGTTGCCTCTGGATGGAGGGGACAGCCCCTCACACAGGCCCCAGGCGGGGACTCAGGGAAGGCAGATTAGCTTCTTGAGGAGGCCCAGGCAGGGACTAAAGGGGGTGGGGGCCTCTGTGAGAAGGCTAGGAGCTTTAATTCCCCCCTTTCAGTTGCTGTTGCTAATTCAGGTCCCAAGGGGCTTGCTGAGTTTGTCCTGGACCCAGCCACTTAATCTTATAATACCTCCCAGCAAAGACCCTTTGTTCTCCCTCTTGCATAAGGTGGTAGGAACTGCCGCCACTGCTCCTCCCCCAGAACCTCCCTCCGCACTTTCATACGGGTGGCTGCGCTGCACCTCCAGCCCCTCCTGGGCCCCCAAGAACTTTCCAAGGGGGGATATTTAAAGCAGCTAGCCGCTAATAGACACCTCTCAAGATCAGTCTTCCCCTATCTTCCAGAGGCCTGGCATCGCACCCTGATGACTGCCTGTGCAGAAGCGATCTCTAGACTGTGACTTTTACTCATCTTGGAAATAGGAAGGCTTTGGCTGTCTCAGAGAACCTTTCATAGGTGAGGCCCACATCCTTTGACTGCCCAGAAGCAATTTGACAGGGGGTCTCCCTCTCCTCCTTCCCTATCCCTAGGGTAATGGTTGGCTTCCTGGACATGTGCTATTACACAGGGTTATGGTTAGAAGGGCCCCACACTTGGTTCAATGCTCTACTATCCCCGTCTTGACATTCTTAATAACTTTTTAACAACTGGTCTGGCATTTTCATTTTCTAGTGGGCCCTGCGAATTTTGCAACTGGTCCTGCCCAGAGTTTTGGGGAAGGCCCAGGAGGCAGCCAGCCTAGGAAACCAGGGAGACCTAGTTCCTAGCTTAGACATGATTGGATAAACGAGCATTGGCAAGTTCTTGTCTTCCCTCTGGAACAGTTTCCCCAAGATACATTAGTTCAATTCACATAGACAGAATACTAAAGATGCTATCTGAAACTGCCCCCAAAGCCAAGCTCAAGAGAAACCTAGAGATCATTGAAAGATAAGTGACAGGGAGGGGACAAAAAAGGGGAAGGAATCTGTCAGTGTTTGACCATTTGGACTCTTGTAAGAGCCTGTTGTAAGGAGTTTGGGGAAAGCAGAAGCAAGGAGCTGTCCTGGGCCTCTGCACCCCTTCGCTGGGAGCTTGGAAGGCCAGGCAGGGAGCGCATATAGTTGAATTGGCCATAGGCATAGAGAGAGGACAGGCATGATCCAGTTCTATTGTCCCTGTTGAAGGCACCCCATTGTGGGCCAAACTCCATCCCCCATCCAGCACAACAGTGCTCTACCACCACCCTTGCCTCTGCTAGATGTAGGTGCAAGGTCCTGCTTATGGGAACATCATAAGCTGTGGGCCAGGACAGTCCCCTCCACCTTCCCAGGTTCTGGAAGGACCCAGAGCCTTCCCAGGGCATGACCGTTTATACAGAGAGTCCCCATGGGCCCAAGGGCTCTCATGCCAAGTCCACCTTCCATTCTCCCAACCTTTGATCTGTGTCCCCTTCTCACTGAACACTGTATTAGCTCAAAAGCTACTCCTTGGGAGCTGCTGGCTGCCCTCTCCCAGAGCCCTCCAGGTCAGGGCCTGGCTTTGATACCTGAGGTATCAGCTGGCCTCCCCACTAGCTCCATAGATAGGGACTGGGTATCTGCACCACATAGGAGCTTCCCAGGGGAAGGAAGGCATGGGCCCTTTCCTCTACTTTCCCTTCAGGATAACAAGGCTCTACACAGTTAGGGTGAAAAGAGGTACCCCTGGGTCTTGGAGCTTATTAGTGATAATACCCATGGGCCAGCTATATTCCAGCTTCCTAGGAAAAAATAGACCATGCCAGTCTGTAAGGTCCAATAAGGACTAGGATGCTGCCCATCCGGTTAACCATCAAATTCTAGGTTCTGGCATAGTAGGTGTCCCATAATGTTTATTAAACAAATGAACAAATTGAATTCATTTTTCAATTTCATTAAATGAAAGAACGAACGAAGCGGCAGGTGGAAGTTTCTAAGTCAGATCAAGAAGATCTTCTTTACTCTTACACAGGTTATGTTTATTAAGAGTTGTTCACCATATTCTTCTTAGTAAAGTATCTCAAGAATGGAAGAAAAAGTATCCAATGTACTCAGCCCTACTATGAAACTAATTTTGGCTTTCATATGAAAGCTATAACCCAGTTATAACCTAAGAATAGGGGGAAGAGGAGAGGGAGGGGAGGGAGGGTGGAGGATGGGCAGAGGGAGGGTGATTGGTGGGATTACACCTGCAGTGCATCTTACAAGGGTACATGTGAAACTTAGTAAATGTAGAATATAATTGTCTTAACACAATAACTAAGAAAATGCCAGGAAGGCTATGTTAACCAGTGTGATGAAAATGTGTCAAACTGTTTATAAAACCAATGTATGGTGCCCCATGATTGCATTAATGTACACAGCTATGATTTAATATTAATAAAAAAAAAAAAAAAAGAGTTGTTCTCTTGCCTGTTGTTTGCTCTTTGGAGCTGGAGCTGGTTCTGAACAAATGAAGAGACTGGCGTTCCCCTGCACCGGAGACTAGGGAGAGGCTGCACCACCTCTCCAGGGCCTCTAGGTGACAGCAGCTCAGATTCCTAGAACACAAGATAGAAGGCACTATCCCAACCAACCTCCTCAGAATCAGCTGAGGTGACTAAGGCCTGGAGAAGAGAAGAGAACTGCCCTAAGTTACACAGAGAGCTGGTAGTGGAAAAAGGACTAGACCCCAGGGTCCCCGACTCTCTGGCTGGAGATCTTTCCACACCACTGGGCCCAGACACAAGTCTGGGTTCCCCACTAGTCAGGCAGGCCTGTCCTAGGACCTGGGCCCTGGCTATCCCAGGCAGTGGCAGTCTGGCCACCTGCTGGACAGAATGCTTGGAATTGCCAGGGAGGCAGTAAGTTTACGGTTTGTTTGGAATCAGATGGTCTTGCACAACCATGAAGTCTGTAGGAAGCTGGGCAGGCCCCCCTCTTCTCCACCCCTGCTCTGAGGCCAGAGGGCTGCCTGGCTGCAGGGCACAAAGGGCCGAGGCACCAGGTCAGCAGGAGAAACCCAGGACCTGTTTATGGTGGTGATAGCTCACCAGGCTCTGTTATCAGACCTCACGCAAGGAAGGACATCATAGACAGCTGCTTAAGCGGCAGTGGGGATGGTGGCTAGGCCCTGGGCAGGAAGACCAGACTGTGAGCCCCCAACTGCATCCTGGGAATGAGCTCCAGCCTCTGCCCCCTCTTGGACTGCACATCCTGACAATGTCTAACACAGACTATTTCACTCGGTTGCCACCACTTGGCCTGCACTGTTAGTTTGCTCCCATTCTACAGATTAGGCTCAGGCAGGTTCACCTCCTTGCCAGAACTCAAACAGTGAGAAATCCAAATCCATGTCTGTCTGTCTTGGAATTCTCCTCCCTTCCCAAAATTGTACAGCTGAGTAGCTCATGACACTGTCCAGTTCTCGTGGTAGCTTGCCTTCCTTGAACTCTTTGTTAAAAAGATGCACAGAACCCACAGCCACCGGAACGACATTATTACGGTTGACACATTACACCACCTGCACAGTGACACACTGATGTGCTGGACCACATCAAACCAACAGACCTGACGAGGTCATTTCCTTCTGGCTGAAACCTCCTATGGTGCCCCATTACCTCCAGGGTAAGGCTCCAGATCCTCACCATGCTCCTGTGGTCTTACCCCAGCAGGCCTCTCCAGCCTCAGCCTGATGCTCCCCCTGCCTTGAACCTCAGGATCTATCCCTAGCAGGAAGCTTCCAAAGCAGCCCTGGCCATGCTGTTCCTGGTCTCCAGGCTTATGTTCAGGCTCTTCTTTCTGCCTGAATATCCACTTAAGAACACCCCCCTTCTCTAATTTAAAACTCAGATAAAGTATTACCTCCCCTCATAAAGACTTCCCTGCCTTCTGTACCCCCTCTAAAACTAAGTTCTCCTCCTATCCCCCTAATCCTTTGTCATACTTATAGCATACTGGAGAAAAATTATCTGCTCTGTTCCTGTTCACCCCTCTACATCATGAATCATGTCTCTACCTCTGGATCCCAGTGCCTAGCATTGTACTAGGTGACTAATGGGTGTTCAAGGAATGTTCATTGAATGAATGAATGAAGAGATACCTTTGGGAAGAAGCCTCTGAGAGTGTGGGAATGTTCAGGGGAACTAGGAAAGTCTCTGGCGGACTAGAGCAGCCCAGAAAATCCCATACCTCCCTGAAAATTCTGGCTTGAAATCAATAAGGTGAAATGGAACTGCACCCAGTGCCCAATCTAGAAAAATGGTAGGTCCCCTCCAGGCCTCCCTGAACAAGAGTCTGGAGCCCCAAGACCAGCCAGGCAGGGTATGACATCTAGAAGCTCCAGAGACAGGGTACAGTCCTGTCTCTATTTCTGAGCAGCACAACACCTCAAGCTCTTGCCCCCCAGAAGTCCATTCGCTCTAGAGGGAAGAATGGAATTATTAAATAAGGAAAGGTTAATGAAACCTTCTAGAAGCATGGCATGTGGCAGTGAGGGCCAGAGAGGGGAGCTGTCTTTTACAGCCTTCCTGCCTTCAGTGAGGTCCTCAAGATGACTGAGCCACTTTAGTACCAGGATTCTTAACCAAGGGGCAGGTGGGGGGTAAAAATTATGCTGCCTGCAAAAACATAATCAACATTGCAATATTTGGGAAATGAAAACACACACACACCCTGTTGGTACAATATGCCAACTGCAGAGTAAGTTCCTTATTGGTGAAACCGTGAAGGGGAAAATGGGACAAAGCACAGGGCCATAGTTTCAGCAAAGCCGACTGCTTGAACAGTGTTTTTCAGGACACTGTTTATAGACAATTGGTGAGTTATTAATAACTTCCTCACCTTCAAACTAAGGCAGCATTTGTAGATACATTCTTTTCCTTTGCCTCATCTAATGCATTAATTATGCTTTGCTCTACAGCTCTATTCTCAGAACTGATCTTTGGGTGCTTGCCTGAATTCTACCTTGCCAATCACATGAAAAGGCTTTGGGGTGGTTAGACAGGTAAGCTTCATGCAATTCTTGCAACAAGACAAGCAAAGTCCTGGTCAAAATGAGGCAGAAACAAACTCCTCACAATGTCTTCTCTGAAAATGGTCATGCACATCCTTTTATTCCAGAAGCCTTTCATACTCACCCCACTCATGGAACTCACCAGACAACATTATGGGTGTTGCCTGCAATTCTTTTATTACCTGCTGAGTCTTTTTTTTTTTTTTTTTTTGTAGAGACAGAGTCTCCCTTTATGGCCCTCAGTAGAGTGCCATGGCATCACACAGCTCACAGCAACCTCCAACTCCTGGGCTTAAGCGATTCTCTTGCATCAGCCTCCCGAGTAGCTGGGACTACAGGCGCCCGCCACAACGCCCAGCTATTTTTTGGTTGCTGTTTGGCCGGGGCCGGGTTTGAACCTACCACCCTCGGTATATGGGGCCGGCGCCTTACCAACTGAGCCACAGGCGCCGCCCCTGCTGAGCCTTTTGAGGACAGTTCTCATAAGTATGGTCCTAAAAACACCACAGTAGAATCACCAGGGGACTTTGTTGAAAGTGCAGACTCCTGGGTAGCCCCCAGTGCCTTTCTGCCCCTGAATACCTGGGGGTGGGACTCAGGAGTCAGCCTTTATCACAAGCTTCCTGGTTGATTCTTCTGTGCACTCAAGTTTGAGAACCTCTGGCCTAAAGCATGGCAGGTATTCAGGAAATGTTTACAGAATGAGCTGTTGGTGAATCAGTTTCGAGAGGTACAGTGTAAATAGAAGCACCATCTTTGGAGTTGCTCAGGGTTCTTTCTGGCCATAGCATTGAGCATGGGACTTTGCCTGGCACCATGCTCCATCCCCAAGGAGCTCAGACTGGTGTTCCTTTTAACTCAACTGAGTGATGAATTCTCTTACTCTGCCCCAAGTAAATCCTATAGGTGGGTATGCAGAATGGGATGGCCAGGGTATCAGCAAACTCTTTCTCTACAAATTGAAAACTATAGTCTCTGCTTTCTATGGCCAATTGGGCTAGGGTCACCTTGTGTGGCCTATTCAGAGGTGCAGTTTCAATGCAAAACACATACCTAACCCTCAGGGCCCATTGACCTCTAATTCTGGATATAGACTACTCTGTTCCTGTAAAGAGCCTAATTCTTGACCCTGGATATAGACTGACTCTTTTTTTTTTTTTTTTTTTTGTAGAGACAGAGTCTCATGTACCGCCCTCGGTAGAGTGCCGTGGCGTCACACGGCTCACAGCAACCTCTAACTCTTGGGCTTACTTGATTCTCTTTGCCTCAGCCTCCCGAGCAACTGGGACTACAGGCGCCCGCCACAACACCCGGCTATTTTTCTGTTGCAGTTTGGCAGGGGCTGGGTCCGAACCCGCCACCCTCAGCATATGGGGCCGGCGCCCTACTCACTGAGCCACAGGCGCCACCCTAGACTGACTCTTAAGTAGAGACTGATCCCTAATCCTAGGTACAGGCTGACCCTGGCCTTATGTACATATTTATTTATTATTTTTTGAGACAGAGTCTCACTCTGTCATCCAGGCTAGAGTGCCATGGCCTCAGCCTAGCTCACAGCAACCTCAAACTCCTGGGCTCAAGCAATCCTCCTTTTACAGTCTCCCAAGTAGCTAGGACTACAGGTGTGTGCCACCACACCTGGATAATTTTTCTATTTTTAGTAGAGATGAGGGTCTCACTTTGCTCGGGCTAGTCTCAAACTCCTGAGCTCAAAGGATCTTCCCACCTTGACCTCTCAGAGTGCTAGGATTACGGTGTGAGCCACCATGCCCAGCCCTGGGTACAGATTGATTTCCTAAGCCTGAGTACAGCCCTCTGCATCTGGATATAGATTTACCCCTGGCCTTGAGTATAGGATGACTCTTTTTTTTTTTTTATCACCCTCGGTAGAGTGCCGTGGCATCACACAGCTCACAGCAACCTCCAACTCCTGGGCTTACGTGATTCTCTTGCCTCAGCCTCCCAAGAAGCTGGGACTACAGGCGCCCACCACAATGCCCGGCTATTTTTTTGTTGTTGTTGCAGTTCGGCTGGGGCTGGGTTTGAACCCGCCACTCTTGGTATATGGGGCCGGCACCTTGCCGACTGAGCCACAGGCGCCGCCCTATAGGCTGACTCTTAATCCTATCTAGCCAAAATCTAGTGCCCCTAACCCCAGGAAATACTCTGACCCATAACCATGGTCAGAGCTTGATCCTAAACTCTGATCCTAAACCCTGGTCCTAAACCCTCAAATCCTAGCCACAAAATGGCCCAATTCTGAATAGATTGTTCGCAACCCTGACCACAAACTGACCCCTTGAGTCTTGTCTAGAAGTGGGGTGGGGAGGAATTGGAACTAGACGTCCTGCCAGTGCAGGCCAGAGAACCATGCCCACAAAAGAGGGATGGGTCTGAGCAGCCAGAGTTTTGGCGACATGTGTCTTCCATACCAGAACTGGTGGGAATTAAGCATGCTTGATCCTTGTGACCTTGGCCAGGCACCAACCTACACCTGTCTGGCTTCCCTGCCTCAGGGCCCCCGCATAACCCCCAACCCACTGCTGGTTCACTGAGGCTGAGCCGAACATGAAAGAGATCACACTGGTTCTACTGTAGGGCGCAGGAATGTGCAGGTATCATTAAAAGGCACAGGTCTGGCACACTGTGGCCTATCCACTCTCAACTCCTTGCCCATCGCTCCTGGAGGTGGACCCTGGCCACACATAGTGCGAGGCAAACCCAGGGTATGCTATCAGCAGGGCCAAGTAAACCATCCAGATGGGTGACTGGGGCCTGCTTCCTGCCTTCACATAGGTAGGGACATCAGCTGTTCCCACAAACAGGGGCGGGAACAGCTTTCTGTCTGCTTTCTGGTCCATAAGACTCAACTGGCCCTCTGGAGGTTATCCACTTTCCAGCCAGGCTTAAAGGAGATTCCTTCTTAGAAGGAATGGGGATGGAGATTGCATCTTGTAGTTCCAGTTGCAGCAGCTGCCCCAGTCTGGCCATGGGAAGCATCTGGAGGTTTCCATTTGATGGAAGATTCACAACCCCACTCCTTAGGGAATTCCCAGTTTAAGGGAAAAAACCATAAACCTTAAACTCAGGGAGCTTCCAGTTTGATAGCAGAGATACAGAGGCCCTGTATCAAGCCCCAAACTGGCCCCTGTTCCTCCCAAACACACACACACACACACACACACACACAGAGAGTAATAAAGATATGTGCCCACATGCTACTAGCAAGTCAGCAGGAAAGATGGAATGCAGTAGACAGATGGTCTAATCCAGGGGGCTTCTTGGAGGAGATGACACCCACATCTGGAGGAAAACTAAGCCCATACACATATCTGCTCAGTGGTTCTGTGACCACCTCAGCCCCAGGAATGTTTGGGGCCTGAACCATTTTGCTGTCTGCTGCCCGAAGCCTGTGTGCCTTCTCCCTGGAGAGTTGAGGAAGGGTGGGGGGCAGAATGGGCCTCCCAGGCATTCTTCCCACATTCCTGGGGCCATGCCCTCCTTCCTCCCTGCCTCAGCCTGGCCATAAACTATTTCAGGCTTGCAAAATCTGGTCTGTTGCTCTCTTGCTCACAGCCCCCAGTGAGGTGGGGGCCTGGGCCCTGGCCAGAAAAGACGTAGCACCCACAGAGTCCAGAGGGTTCTGGCCAACTGGGATAGAGGAAACTGGATGACCTCTTGGGTGACCAGCCATGTGGGAGATGGGGAGCAAAGAGGGTGAGGACTGGCCCACTGCACAGAGCAGCAACCACAGAGCCCTGTTTCCCAAAGACTATGCCCAGGGAAAAGGAAGAAGGGGCTAGGAGGACAGACCAGCTCTTGTCAAAGTCCAGCAGTAGACTTAGGGTGTTCACACAGATTACCTCATATTCGGCTTTATGTTATCATCCCCGTTTTACAGATGAGAAAACTGAGTCTCCACTCAAAGCTCTTCTTAGAGCACATGTACCACCTCTCCTCCCTGACCATATGCATTGCAGGGCTGGAGCCCGGCCTTCTGCCCTTCCACACTAACCCCCACTCTTAAGCCTACCACAAATATCAACAAATGTCAGTGTCCTTCCTCTCTCACCCCCAACCTGCACAACCTGCCCTAGACACCCAGTGCCCAGACCCTCCTCAGTACCCTCCACCCTCTCTTCTCAAGGTTCCTTTCTGTGACCCCCACCCCTTGCCCCCCAAATGGGTTTTGATCTTCCTGCCCTTGCCCCTTTGGTCACAAACTACCTGTGCTCATACCTCCAGTCCTCCAGGCTCCTCTGTGCCATGGAGGCTTCCCTGACCTTGCCCTGAGATGTGATTGAGCTTCTCCCCTTAGCCCCAGCTCCTCTCTACCTGGTGGTGACTTTCCAGAGTCAGAGCCAGTGGTACCCAGGTAAAGCAATCCCTCCCATCTGTAGGCAGCTGGGGCCTAGAAGGGCTTGAAACTACCTGACTCATGGGACTTGCCAGGTCTGGCACTTCTCTCTGTCACCAGGGTCTAAAATGGAGAGAGTGCATCAGGGAGATGACTGGCGAATGAATGAACAAAGGAATGAATGAATGAATTCCACAATTCTGTGCTCTAGATGCCGCCTATATAATAACGAATAAAATGGAAAAAAAATATTTCTCATCTCCATGGAGCTTCCATCAGTCAGGGAGGAGGGAGAAGATAAACAAATGTGAATATACAATGTCAGGTGCACTATGAAGTAAGACAAAGCTGGGAGCATTGTGAGAAGGACTGGCTGTGTGTCTATGCATGTGTGTATACGTGTGTGTGTGAAGGATGTTTGTCCAGAGGGTACTTTTGTGCATATTAAGTCAAAGAATGAATCTGGAAGATGCTGGGTCAGCTTCTGACCCTAGCATTGCCACTGACTGTGTAACTTTGAGTAAGTCATACCTTCTCTCTGGGCCTCAATTTTATCACCCATAAAGTGAATGGACTCGAAGGCTGTTGTGATCCTACCTCAGATTTGACCTCCAAGGACTGATTCCAACACATGCCTCTGTGAATTTAATGGAGGAAATTACAGGCAGCTTACAGTTTCCTTCTTCAGAGAAGGAAACTCTCTCTGGCAACTCTCTCTGAGGTTTCAGTGTTTCTGTGATATCATATAATCTGCATAGATTTGCATACTAGGCCTCCAAATTCTCAGGGATGGCATGTCATGCAAATGTCAACAATTAACACAAATGATTTGACTTGTATTCAGGCTTTCCTTCCCTTTCCTGCTTTCCTTCCCTTTCCAGAGCAAGGGAAGGAAAGCAGGGTCAGAATTCTTTGCTCTGAAGAGTAGAGAAAGGGGCCCTTCCACTTGCTCTCTCCCCTGGTGTCCAGACACCTCCCTCCATCAGACACCTCTGCTGGACTGCCCTATAAATGCCCACAGGGACCTCCTAAGGACTGAATCCTGAGTCACTTGACAACTTTACCCAAGCCCTGCCCCTGCCCTGCCCTGTTGGCACCCCAGGCAGCAGGCCTCAGGGTATACAGCAGCCTGGGAAGTTCTGGAGCACCTCCCCTCCAGCCCCTCAGCCCATGCCAGGTCAATCCTAAAGGCTACAACTTCTGCTACCTCCTAGGATCATTAACACTGTGGCTTCCCTTCATCATGGTTGCTGGTCAGGACTTCCGGATCTCACACACACACACCCAGGGGCTTGTGCACACTCTCACATACACACTGCACTCACTCATGCACAGACAAACATACACTGAGGTACACGAAGGGCTCCCACTTGGAACTAATGATTCATGGGGGAAAATTAAGGTTCATAGGGTACTTTCCTTATGCCCAGCTCATCTAATCCTCCCCAGACCCTAGGAGCAAATTTTGAACACTCCCATTTTACAGAAGAGGAAACAGAGGCTCCAAGTTATACCCACCCCCAAGTGAATGGCAGACCCAGAAGTCCTGCCTGGGTCTGCCAACTCCTGTGCTATGAGCCCACTGCTCCATACTCCCATGTGCACTCTTACAGAAGTTCTGAGCCTGATTCTGTCATTGCCTCTCAAAATGACCCTGAGTATATGCGCCTTCACTTTCCTCACCCAGGAAATGGGAATCATACTACTTCTCTTTTCTCTGAATAGGATTAAATTAGATGCCAATGAGAGGCGCTGACAATTCCCAGAGGTGCCTTCCCTAGATCACCCATCATGAACCTGACCTATCCCAGGGGTCTCTTGCCTTGGCTTCCCATTGGGTGAGGCTCAAAGGAGGCCATGCCTGTCAGAGATCTTTCTGCCATTGGCCCTCAAGTGCCACCCCCATTAGTGCTGCCTTACAGCTTTGCCTACTGCTGACATCAGCACCCATTTGTGGTGTGTACAGAAACAGGTTTGCTAAATCTCAGCAAAGAAAGACCTCCCAGCTGGTCTGTTGGGGCAGGTTTGGTAAATACACTCAACTGGGAGGAGCAGGAGCAAGTGATTAGAAAGCAATGCCTATCCCAGGGCAACCCTCCACCTTCCCCAGCCCCTCCAAACTATGATCAAACTTCTATCCCCAGCTTTGGACCTTCCAGTTGGTCCCCTGAGCAATTCAGCCATCATCCCAATAATCATCTTTCCTCTAGCTGTACATCTCCTGTACTCCATCCCCCTGGTGTCCCTATCTTCTGTCATCTCCAATCATCAAAACCCCATCAGACCCCCCTTTCTCCTCCATCTTCATCCTCACCCCCACCACCAGCAGCACTCATTCTTCTCCACCCAAAAGGTTACAATCTAATCAACAATCTATCTCACTCCCTGCCTAAATTCTTTACACAACAATAAATCTTGACTGGAATGATACCAGACCACAAATCTGGGACCCAACAATAGTTCCAGGAGGCTACAGAATACTGTCTGTGGTTCAGGTGGTTTCCCTTCCAACAGGGCCTATTCAAATGCCAGAGACACTTCCCTTAGCCATCTGTCTCAGGGTGGGATAAAGGTGACCCAGCTGGACACAGCACCATTCCTAGTCTCTCTGAGGAAGCATTAAGCAGCAACATACCTGGCTTGTTTAAGCACACACATTGCCAGATGCTAAAGAACAATTAAAAGTGATCACAGTGGATCAGCCTCCCTGATCAATCTTACCTGTCTTAAGCTCAGATAAATCTGTAGAGGAATCTGTTTCCAAATCTGTCATTTCTGACAGTAGATACGCTGGATTTCCCCTTGCAGAGCCAGCTGGGGTCAATGGAGTTCACGCCCCAGGTAATAGAAAAGCTTGCCTTAGCCTTCATGCAGCCTAATGCCTGATGTGTCTGCAAGTTGACCAGAAATTGTTCAGAGAAATATTAATTAGCATTTAGCTATGGTATAGTGAAAGAAAGAAAGACAAGAGAAAGAAGAAAAGAAGGAAAAAGGGGAAGAGGGAAAGAGAAAAGGGGAAGGGAAGGGAAGGAAAAGGAAGGGAAGGGAAGGAAAAAACCTAACTTCAGGTTCCAAAGTCTGAGTTGGAGTCAAAAGACTTGTGTTAGAATCCTGGATCTGCCATTTAACTGCTGGGCCTCAGTTTACTCATCTGTAAAATGGGCATGAGAATATCTGCCTTCTAGGATTGGGCTGAGGGTAGAGTGTGTTAAAGAACTCTTACAGATCTTTTGTCAGATTCAGCTGAATCTGAATAATCATTCTAGAATATTGCCAATCTCCACTTGCTATTTTGTTTGACCCGTGTAATTTTGAGTTCTTTTTACGTGGGTCACTTCCAAAGTCAAAATCAAGTTTATTACTGACACTGCAGTTAAAACAGCATAGAGACTTCTGATGATTCCTTTCATGAAAATCACTTGTTTATTTTTATACAATTAACAGTGTTTCAGTCAACAACAGAGCACACATAAGACAGTGGTCTTATAAGATTGTGATGGAGCTGAAAAATCCCTATTGCTTAGTGACACCAGAGTGCAATGCATTACTCTCTTTTCTTTTTTTTTTTTTTTTGCGGTTTTTGGCCAGGGCTGGGTTTAAACCCACCACCTCCGGCATATGGGGTCAGCACCCTACTCCTTTGAGCCACAGGTGCCACCCTGCAATGCATTACTCTCATGTTTACGGTGGTGCTGGTGTAAACAAACCAAGCTGCCAGTCATATAAAACTGTAGCACATACAATTATTTATGGTATATAATACTTGGTAATGATAACAGCTATGTTACTGGTTTACATATTTACTCTACTTTTTATTGTTATTTTAGAGTATACTCCTACTTTTTTTTTTTTTTAAGTTATCTGTAAAACAGCTCAGGTAGGTCCTTCAAGACTATTCCAGAAGTAGGCATTGGTAACACCGGAGATGAGGGCTCCACATGTGTTATTACCCATAAAGACCTTCCATGAAGTGAGATGTGGAGGTGAAGGAGTGACTGATGGTGTCGACCCTGGGTAGGCCTAGGCTGACGTGTGTGTTTATGGCTTAGTTTTGAACAAAAAAGCTTAAAAAGTGAAAAAAAAAAAAATTTAAAAATAGAAAAATCTTAAAAGGATAAGAAAGAAAATGTTTCTACAGCTATACAACGTGTTCATATTTTAAACTGTTATTACAAAAGAGTTTAAAAAATCTTTTAAGTTTATGAAGGAAAAAAGTTGCAGGAAGCTAAGGTTAATTTATTATTGAAGACAGAATTTTTTTAAATAAATGGAGTGTGACCTAAGTGTACAGCGCTTATAAAATCTCCAGCAGCGCACAGTAATGCCCTAGGCCTTCACATTCCCTCGCCACTCTCTCGCTGACTCACCCAGAGCAATTTCCAATTGCAAGATATATTCACAGTAAGTACCTTCTATAGGTATACATTTCTTTTCTTTTTCTTTTTTTTTTAGAGACAGGGTTTTGCTCTGTTGCCTGGGTAGAATGCTATGACGCCATCATAGTTCACCGCAACCTCAAACTACACGGCTCAAGCAGTCCTCCTGCCTCAGCCTCCCGAATAGCTGGGAATACAGACATGTACCACCACACCCTGATAATTTATTTTTCTGTAGAGACAGGGTCTCACCAGGTGGCCAGGCTGCTCTGAATTCATGGCCTCAAGCGATGCTCCTACCTTGGCCTCCCAAAGTGCTGGGAATATAGTTGTGAGTCACCATGCCTGACCCATTTTTTTTTATTATTTATATCATATATTTACTGTACCTTTTCTGTGTTTAGATATGTTTATATACTTACCCTTATATTAAACTTGCCTACAATATTCAGTACCAGATTTACAGCCTAAGAGCAATAAGCTATATCATATAGCCTAGATGTTTAGTAGGCTACACCATCTAGGTTTGTGTAAATACCCAGATAATATTCTCCCAATGACAAAATTGCCTAACAATGCATTTCTCAGAATGTATCCCCACCACTAAGTGATGCATGACTCTACTCAGACACCCTCCCCAGCTTTGATCTGTTTTTATCTTTATGACGTGCTGGAGATAGGACATTGCTATGTTTTTTGGCCAAAGGCAACTTGAGGATGAACTTCCTACTGTCACCATCAAGATCACACTAATCCAAATGTTTCTTTGAGCTTGTACAGAGAAGAACACCCTCCTTACCCTCCCTGCCCTAACTTCCCCCCATCAGATAAAAAAGAAGACTCAGACTAAGCCCGGGGAGGACAGATCAAAGCTTTCAGCAGTTCTCAAAGAGTGGTCTCCAGACCAGCAGTGTGAGCATCACCTGAAGTGTGTTAGACATGCAGATTCTCTACCCACACCTGCTGAATCAAAAGCTCTACTTTCTGCACTTGAGTGCGCATCACTCAAGTTTGAAAACCACAGCATTAGAGAACAGAAACCCTCAACCATATGTGTGTGGATAGTGGTGTGAGTGTTGAGGCCCATTCATGTCCAAGGAAGTCATTTAAATGTGGAAAAGGAGGGAGGGAGGGCATCCTCAGCACAGACCTGGGTGCCCCACCCTCAGCACTCCTGGAAGCATGTGGGGAGGAATCTGCAGAAACATAAGAAATCTTGGCAATTATGGGGCTGAGAAGGAGGCTAGGAGGGGGCAACATGCCTGGCTGCTGCTCAGGCTTCCTCGCTGGCAGGGTGTCCCAGAAACCTCCCACAGCTGCCCTGGCCCCTGCTGGCAGGAGCCTCCTCATTCCCCAGGCCCATGCTGAACTTGTTAGTGATGCTAGCATTCCTAGCTGTGGTTTGGCACCAAGAGCTTGCAACCCCCTAGACCCAAGCCAGGGCCATTTCCCTAATAGGGACCTAACCAGAGGGCCTGAGTTTGGGGTACTCAGTCTCAATTATATAAGGGCCTGACCTACTCCCCTGTCCACTGTTCTCCCTGCCCCCTCCCCATGTGGCTGGTGCTGTACTGGGACTTGGAGCCACGGTGAAGGGACACAGAAGCCATAATTCTTGCTCTCAGAGAGCCCAGCAAGCTGTTGGGGAAATGAATACTGAAGGCCACTGGTTCCCAAGTCCTAAACCATGTGCCATTATGGGACTTAATGAGACAGGCACTCATGAAACATATGAACCCAGGATAATGAACTATGAGCACAGGTGGAGTCTAATTGGCCAGGTGTGACAGAGTTCAGAAAGGAAGCTGCAGAGAGCAGAGTAGGCAAGAAGTTTCCCAACCCCTGCTGATTTGGACAGAGTGTGTGTGGGTAAGTGTGTGTGTCTCTCTCTGTGTCCACCTCTCTTTGTCTCTCTCTTGCTATCCTTTCTTCTTCCCATACAATAAGCCACTCCATAAATCAACCTCTTTTTATGCCAAAGTACGAGCTTGTCATTAAAATCCTATTGGAATAATTAACAAGAAAATGGATGACTAGTCATCAAGAAAGAGGAACAACCTTCTGTTACAGGCTACAACTTGGATGGATCTCACGTCACACTAAATGAAAGAAGCCAGACAGAAGAAACTGTATATCATATGATTCTGTTTACATAAGTTTCTGGAAAAGATGAAATTACATAGAAAAAAAGCAGATAGATTGGTGGGTATCTGAGGCTGGGGGCTGAAATAGGGATTTTGAATAGCACACGGAAAATTTGAGGGGTAACAAGTGTTCCAAAACTAGATTGTGCTGCTGGCTGCACAACTACAGAAATTTACTTAAATCATGCAATGTATACTTCAGATGAGGGACTTTTATGTCAATTTTACCTCCATAAAGAGGAATGATAATTTTAAAAAGGAAATAGTTGACAGGCAGTTAGACATTTGATAAATTATAATAAAATGTTGATTACATGATTAGCTTACATGACTAATGTTGACAGAGGTGATCACTGTATAGTTTTTTCAACTTTTCTGTATGTTTGAAAGTTTTCATGATAAAATGTCGGGGAAATTTTAGGAAGCTGGAAGCAGGAAAGGGATGGAAGGGTCCACAGTTTGGAAAGGTAATTTTGGCCACCAAAATGTTAAAGTAAAAACACTGACGATGGTGTTGGGCTCTCAGCGGGAGCATAACTTGATACAACCACTTTGGAAAGCTGGCAGTATCTACGGTATGACACAGCGATTTCGACTTCGCTCCTAGTTATTTAATAGAAATGTGTACACTTGCACACCACAAGACAAAGGTAAGAATGTGACAGCAGCCTTCCCCACCATAGCCCTCAACGGAGAACAACCCAGTGATTATTTGAATGGATTCAAAGTTGCATATTCATACTATGGGATACTATATACAACAATGAGAAGGAACCCTACACACACACACACTAATGGGTGAATTTCAAAATGGTGACCATAAGAAACCATTTCACGTTGTGTGGTTCCGTTATGTAATGTTGCAAAGTCAGGTAATACTGTCAGGAATGGAGGGTACAAGGGTGCCTGCCTTTGGTGGGAGTGACAATTGGGAGGGGACACGAGGCAAGTGTGGGAATCTGGCAATGCTCTATTTCTCGATCTGGATGGTAAGTGGCATATAAAATATCACTGAGTTATATACATATGATTTGTGGATTTTTCTGCATTTATTTTTTAATTAGAGAAAAAAGTTTACTGCACAATTAGAAAAAAAGGAAACCTATTTGACCTTTACTAAAGGATACCCTCACCTTAAAGCTGACCTTTCAGGGAGAAGGTGCTTCTGGGGATGTGGCAAATTTGCTTCCGCTGCTCTGAGCAGCTGGGGACAGTCTCCGGGCCAGATCCAGCATAGGCAAAGTCCTTGGCATTTGTCAGATCTGCAAGGTCAAAGGAGAAGAAAGAGGCACTGGAGGATTAGATGCCAAGCTAGCCCAGGGAGCCCACAAAAGTCCTAGAAAGTTTGGCACACCACCCTAAATCAGTGAATCACAAAGGAACATTCCAGTCTGGGCCGGCTTGAGATCAGGGATGAAGAAGCTATGGGTGAACAGAAGTTAAGAGTTGGGGAGAGACACATCAGGCCAGCTCTCCAGCTCAAAGCTGCCACCTTCAAACAATCCCCTGCGTTGTTATAGTTGTCTAAAAGGGCTTTAATAAAAATCTACTAAAATTAACCCAGTAGCAACTCCTTTTGTAAAAGGAATACTCACTCTTCTGATATATTTTGTGTTGGTGAGGTTTCTGTTTTCAGATGACAGGGCCTCTCAATGCAGAGCCTATCTTTCTTCTCCTTTATAATCAACATCAATTTTCCACAAAGGGACGGGAAGGAGGTTGGTTTATAGGTTATCCATAGCAGGAAGTCTAATTCCAGGTAGAATAGTCAGGCTTTTCATGATAACAACCAGTTGAGCACTGGCATTGTCTGTGTGCCTTCATAAGGGGGAGAAAATGTTAAAAATGTGACTAGAAATTATCAGCCCCTGGCTCAGGAAAGAAATGGTGACCACACACACAACCTAAAGTATTATCTGATTTAACCAATAGTTTTGATGTGTTAACAGGCCCCAGAAAAGACAGCCACCAACAATATATAAACTTGTTGTGAGTTCCATAATGCTGAACAAACATTCGTAAAATAAATGAGTGTGCAGTGGACCTTAGCAGAGCCAACTTTAGGAGACTTTTGCCAGCTATGGACCACTCTAGCCCACATGGTGGGTGGGCTTCTTCCAGCAAACACCTTGAGATACTCAAGTGGGTATGAGAGAGAGGCTTGAAATGATCCCCAAGAAACTCTGCAACAAGCTTCTGTGTCCGAATAAATTTGAGAAATGCTATGTTCAAGTAAAACACAGGCAAGTATTAGCAAGGCTATGAACAAATGGACTCAAACACAGCTGGTGGCAGTGTGACTGGGACCACCCCTATGGAGGGGCAACCTGACAGTATCTTGCAAAATTAAAAATGCACATGGCCTTTGACCCAGCAATTCTCCTCCCTGGAATTTTTCCTACTGATACACTCCCACAAGTACCAAATGACGTGTGGACAAGGATATTTGTTTGCAGAATTGTTTATAATAATAAAAGCCTGGAAACAGCCCAACTCTCTGAAAGGGGTCTGGCAAAATAATCTTGGGAGTAGTAGCTAACATTTATTTAGTGCTTTCTGCACACCAGGCACTGTCCTAAGCCCTTCACAAGTGTTATCTCCTTGAATCCTCACAAAATGCTTTGGGCTAGATGCTATTATCTCTGGTCCACAAGTGAGGAAACTGAGTCACTAACCCCTGAAGTAGCTGGCTCAACAATCATTAAACAATTTGTTTGAAGTACAGCAAGGATCTAAACTCTAGCATTCTGCCTCCAAAGTCTAAGCTCTTAATCACCCCATTATACAATATCTTCCAAATAAACATTTGAACCATCTGTTCAATGGAAGACACTGGAGTCACAAAAAAGAATGAGGTGGCTCTGTGTGTGCTCCCACCAAATGGTCTCTAGATTATTGTTAAGTGGAAGAGGAAAGAGTGTGGAGAAAAATCACCATTTGTGTGGGAGAAAAAAAGTTTATAAATATATATATTTTAGACTATCTTTAGAAGGATACACAGGAAACTGGTACCTCAGGGGCCTCCAAGAAAGAGACTAAGTAAATAGCTGGAGGAAAGGACAGAAGAGAGACTTGCATTTCTGTTTGAATTTTTAAAAAACTTTTTATTTTTGAAGTAATTTCAAACTTACAGAGAAGCCATAGGAATAAGAACTACCAATAGTCTTCACTTAGATTTGCTAATTTTTATTGTGCTTGCATTTTTTTAACTGTGTCCAATATAGTACCTCTTTAAAATAAAAACTAACAAGACAGAGTTAAATGAGTATATTCTACCTCAGAAATACCAGAGATTTTAAGATGCTAGCTGTTCAAATCTCTCAGAAGCAAGCAACTGCATAGCTTTTTCGTGAAGTCTATCTTGAAACACTCATATCCTCTGGAACAGATGCTTCCTCACCCAGAAGGATGTGTCTGAGCCAAGGGTCTTAGAGAAGAGGCCTAAGGAAGCTTCCAGAACTATACAGTAAGGCCAGAAGCAGCAGTGCTTCCCTTAGAGTTAGGGGAGAGCAGGGCCAGAACTGAAAGGCCGCAGGGTTCCTGCCTCCCACACTGTAAGGCTCTGTCTACCCTGCTGAAGCTGAGGGCCACAGAGACATACCACAGATCCAGACAATGCTGGCCAGCCCTCCCAGGCCTGCCTCATGGCTTTTACTACCTGCTCAAGCCCTGGTGCCTGAGAACAGGGCTGTATCTCCCCTCAAACTGGGGCCCTCTGAGGATAAGGCTGTGCCTCCCCCTTAGACTGGGCTCCTTGAGTCCGGAAGCCTGCAGCATTGTAGTCTCTCCCCACCTTCTGTTTTGATTCAAAGGCCAAGGCTCTGGCTCTGTGCAAGGCCCCCATTTCCCATACCCCCATGTCTCAGCACACGTACCCTCTGAGGCCCTTTGCTTGCTTTAAAGGAAGGCTAAAGGCCTACCGCTGACACCAGCAGCCTGTGGCAGGGTCATTGCATAACAGCAACCTGGCCACAGGTTTCTGATGATTCAGCACTGTGGCCTGAATGGCACTCCAGCTTCTGTGGCGCTGGACTCAGGACAGGGCTCCTCAGAATCAAGGGACTGGAGACCCAAGTATCCTGTGCCACCCTGGGGTGCTACCTTGCACCCCTGACATGGTAAGGAGAAGACACATATTGGGGCCTTTCCTGGCTGCCTGGGCCTGGCCTCTCTGCATGTCTGGCCCTGAATGCAGGTGCCTGGGCCTAGGTTCCAGCCTGGTGTGGGCCCAGGAGACTCACCCTGCCATGAAGAAGAGCCCATTGTTAGGCATTAGACCCCCTGGAGCAGAATTGTGGCTCTTCAAGAGAGGAATGTAGGGCCAGGGAAGGGACCCAGGGGCAGCCCAGGGCTGGGGGGGCCAACCTGACAGTTCTTTTTCAGACCACTAGATGTCACTTCCATTTCAAAGGAACCCACTGGTTAGAATTTTCCCCAGTCAAGTCCCCCCATCCTTGTCCATGTCTTAAAGACATAGAAGCATCAAGAAAAAAAACAAAAACCTCACTTTCCCTTGATGACCAAGATTCTAGAAACTTGGACAGAAGCTTCTCCCAACCTTGAGCTGATGCTTCCATAAAACATCTCACCTAACCCTCCAGAGAGCCAGAAGGGCCCGTCTCCCCATCCTCTACCCACCCTGTAGCTTATTATGTGATGGTATTTTCTTAAACAAAAAATGAAACGTGATCAAACTAATGTCAGTCTATTTGGGGGGAACAATGTTTCAAACGGGGGCCAAGAGATTCTGGGCTCACCAGGGGCCATTGTTTCTATCCCCCTGGCTCCAGACTCTCCTCAGGAAGTTCAGGCGAAGGGAATGCTGAAGAGACGTTCCAGGGACCCTGCTTTTCTCCACCTGAATCCCCAACATTCAGTCAACGTCTCTTGGCTGGCAAGCGCTGATTTTTACAATTTACAGCATGTTTTATTCCACTTCTGTCCCCCAATAACCTCCATGAAGTGAGGAGGAGTATAACCCCATTTTACAGATAACAAAACAGAGAGGTAGAGAAGGCTAAGTCAGAAAGTTCTTCCTTGATCTCTTGCTGCTGTGCCGTCTCATCTCCCTCAGACCCCCACAGAAGTGATAACTAGAGTCAGCTACTTGGGGCGCTCAGATGACGGAGTAAAGAGTCATCCTCTTCAGCTCATTCCTACTGGCTTTTACACAGTGATTTTGAAACTTGGTTGCTCATTAGAATCATCTGAGGAGTTTTTAAAAATTCTGATACCTGGGTCACCCCTATACCAATTAATTCAGAATGTGGGAGGGCTGTAGTGAAACTTGGCCATCAGTATGTTTTTAAGCTGTCCAGGGATTCCAATGAGTGGCCAGGTTTGGGGACTATGAAGATTCTTTACCAAGCTCCAGCCAATACTAAGGATTTATCTCCAGGCCTATCAGGTGAGAAGGGAAAGGCTGTGGTGCTATTATTAATTATTTAGCTAATATTTCAATAATAAGATACTCAGTAACAAATATCTTACACACTGTCAGGCAGGAGGGCGTGCCCATTACTTTCCTACAGAGGGAAAAGTGACTTTCAGAGAAGTGAGGCAACTTAGTCCCCCAGCCAACAAATAAGCAGAACCAGTACCAAACCTCAAGTCTCTGTAGTCCTCAAATCTAACTGCCTCTGAGCCATTATGCCTCTGAGAAAAGTTCAGCTTCTTCCAGAGCACTTAGTTTCACATAAAGACAACAGCTCCTGGTCAGTATCTGACTTCCAGCCCTGGGCACTAACCGATGGCCAGTTATAACCATGACTGACCCTTTGTCTTGAGTACAAACTTGCTCTACCCTGGCCACCACTTGACCCCTAACCCTGGCCACTGCTGACCCCTAATTGAGACCACAGGCTGTTCCTAATACCGGCCATGTTCAGAGCTGGTCAGAATGCAGAGGTGAATAACTCTGCATCACGTCATAATTACTAACAATAATAAACGTGTGGGACCTCTATGTCAGACAGGAGGTTGGTGTTTTTATATTCATGAGTTCTTAAAGGGATTTCTAATAATTCTTTATGAACTGTCAGGTCAGGTCTAAAGGCCTCCCCAAAGCTGGACTCTCCAGCCAGTCCTCCCAGCTCCCACCTTCTCCGCTTACCCTTTCCTGCTGCCGGCAGGCACCTGAGTGTGTGCTCACTCGCTCCTGCTGTTCCCCAGGCCCAGAGTGCCCTTCCTCCTACCCACACCCATTCTCCAGGGTCCCCCCCAAGGGCATTCTCCCCAGGAAGTCAGTATGCCCCAGGTGTCACTTTGTCTGTGCTCACAAATGCCCTCTGGTAAGCATCACCAGGCCCGAGACAGCAAACGACCACCCAGACCAGCATCTCCTCTCCTGTCTCGCCAGGTTAGGAAGGTCAGGGCCAGCACATGCTGGGTGGTGATGGTTGAATGGCGGGAGACGCTCACCCACACAGGCACTCACATACGCACACACTTACCAAGCGTGTTTATAGAGTTCTGGGCAACTGTAAACTTGGCTCTCTCTGGCTGCCCCCAGGAGAGGGAAAACCATAAACACCTTCTGCTCCGGCCAGTTCCCTCGGCAGGCAAGTCACCTCCCAGGACTTGGACACCCCACGTTTTAGGGAACTGGCCGTACTCATCTACTTCCTATGTGGTGAACAATGCCTAGCCTCCTATCCCCAACATAGGAGAAGGGCCCCAGTCCTCTGCCTGTGGTTCTCCTGAGTCTTTGCCCTAGCTCCCACTGAAACATCACTATCCTGAAAGGCCCGCTTTGGGTCTTACCTCCCCTGAGATACTCCCACTGATCTCCTTACCGCACCGTGAGTACTTTGTGGAAGGGGTTTTTAGACAATGAAATAATTAAAAGTCTTTGGGAAAAGACCTAATATTTCACTCTTAAAACTCCAGTCCTCTATGGCTCGGCGCCTGTACCTCAGCAGTTAGGGCACCAGCCACATACACAGAAGCTGGCAGATTCAAACCCAGCCCGGGCCAGCCAAACAACAATGACAACCACAAAAAAAAAAAAAAATAGCTGGGCATTGTGGTGGGCACCTGAAGTCCCAGCTACTTGGGAGGCTGAGGCAAGAGAATCACTTAAGCCCAAGAGTTGGAGGTTGCTATGAGCTATGATGCCACAGCACTCTACCGAGGATGACATAGTAAGACCCTGTCCACCCCCACGCCCCCCACCACCACCCAAAAAAAGAATCCAGTCCCCTGGTAAGCTTTTCTCTCTCCTCAGGAAGGATTTTCTCACTGGGTCCCTGGATACTTACATGGTTGTGTCACAGCAGAAGCAGTTGGCACACAGGCAGGTACCACCGTAGAGCATGAATTCTGGCTCTAAGGGCAGCACCACTTGTCTGGGAGGTTCAAGGTCCCCTGTAAATGCAAATCTCTAGGTCCCTCCGGCTCCCATACCCAGTGGTTTCTCCTTCCAATCAAGGGTTTTTTTACTGGGAAAGCACACAACTGATCTTGCTACTTTGAAATGTTACCATAAATAACAGAGAAGTCCTACTGATCTGGGCCTAAAGTATGATAAAATTAGGTTAGCTGTAAGGTGGAACTTCCAAGACTGTGTATTACAAGGCATAGGGAATTGTAAAGCTAAACCACAGAATGTCTCCTCTAGAAATCTTTAAAGTGCAAGAAAGATAATCCTCAAAAGCCAAGTCTGACTTTGCTGGATGTTAGGGGCCTTTTATTATTATTAAAAGGAGAGAAAGTGTGACCTTTCCTGAGCCAGGAAAAGGTGGGGGGCGCACTGATGGAGTTCCCAGTGCAGAATGATAGAGAGCTGAATAGGCCCAGGGCCTCACCCCCACCTCCTCCTTTGTCTCCTGTTCCCCTTAATGAAGGCTCAGACCAGAGCAGCCAATGAGGCTTGGAAAATCCGCCTGTTGTGTGAGGGGATTTTTCCATAAATCTCTCTCATTCAGGCAGCGACAGCCCCGTGCCCTGTGGAGGGAGGGCCGTCCGGATCCTGGGGACCCTCATTAAGAACAGGTGCTTTCTGGCTGGCTCCCTTCTTCTCTAGGCCCCATCAGCTGCTTGAGGCGTTTTGGAGGGAAAGGAGAAGAGAGTAAGGAAACCCACCTAGCCTTCCAGGAGCCATCTTCAAAGAAATGACCTTGGGTCCCTTCGGACCTGCAAAGGCAAGGAAATGGGTTCTGACTAATAACATGGCAGCCTGAAGGGTTACTTTGTATAAATTTGTTCGCCACCTGTTCAAGGCCCCCCTTATGAAACATTATAGACCACACCATGGAGTATGGTAGCTGGTAGCCACTAGCCTCATGTGGCCATTTAAATCTAAATTAATTAAAATTAGGTTTCAAAACTCCAGTAACTTGGATGTACAGTTTAAGTGCTCAGTACCCACATGTGGCTAATGGCTACCATTTCGACAGTACAGCCTTAGAACCATCACAGAATGTTCTACTAGACAGCGTAGCTTATAGCCGATACTAACCAGAGCAGCCTTCCATCAGTAAGGCTGCTCCCTCAGGGAAGAGATGCAAACACTGACATCAGAAACAGAAGTCTTGCGCTGACAATGGAGAAGGCTCCAGGGACCCAGGCAACCCCAGTCTGAGGAGAAGACACAACCCTATCCTCAGAGAGCTCCCAGCCCAAAGAGAGTTAAATAATTCCTTGGCTAGATCTTGTTTTCCTGAGCAGGTGAGGGAGAAAGGGTCCAGCTGTCACTTAGCAGGCTCATTAGTGATGTCTGCTGGGGCCTTGCCCTCCCCAGGGCTAATTATTAACAGGCCTCAGGTGTGAGGGAGCAGGCAGCCCAGGCCCCACCCTGCCTTTCAGCCAGCTGGGCCAGCTGGGCATCCCAGGGAGACCCGGGGCCAAGAGTCCCACCTGGAGACAGCCCCAGGCCTGAGGAGTGACACCACCAGATCCCCTGTGCCACCCCTCCCCCAAACCCCATCCGGAGCCAAAACCCTGCTCCATGTTTAATAAGGGATTTTCAACCAGGGGGTAGGGCATGAACAGGAAAGCTGTCCACCACGTCCCAATATTGGGGGGCCATCCTTGCAGCCTCCTTGGGGAAGGTCTAATCCCCCCAAACCTCAGCCATGGGCTCTTGCCTTGTCAGCAGGAATTTTCCACATTTGCTGAGATGTCTATTTGCCTTCCTCATTAGCTCAACAAGCATGGATGGAAAGATGACTAAGGTAATTAGTGACTGACCATAGCTCTGACAGAGGGGCCAGGCCAGGAGGAGGTGTCAGGGGCTGGAGTATGGTTGGAGAGGTTGTGAATCATCCAGCAAGTGTGCATGAGGGGACTGCACCAAGCCTGGAGACCTCTGCCCAGAGAGGAGGAGGCCTAGAGCAGACCCACCAGAGTCAGAGGCAATGAACAGAGAGAGCAAATGATGGCTTCAGCCTCATAACTATGGAAATGGATCCAAACCAAGCTCCCGCATTTGGGTGGCCCAGTGGGCCTGAGGAAAGACAGGGGACAGGCTTATTCTGCAGCCGCAGATGCAAACCCCGCCCAGCCCAAACCTAGCCCTCAAATGGCCTATGTTCACAGGGATGTAACAAGCAAGTAGTGATGCCAGCAGAGAAAGAGTCCAACCTGAGCCTCCTGCCAATTAGGGTGGTGAGAACAGGCTTAGAATCTTCTTCCTGCGGCACATCCCAAGCTGACCCAGTCATCATCTACTTCAGTAGGCTCCCAATCCTTTTGACCATAAACTTCTGTTCACAGAAAATCTGTGACACATGCCCCAATATATGTATTTTATTTATAAATAATTTATATGTACCAGCATACTAATAAATTGTATACAGTATTGAAAATATAGAAAAATAATACCATGATCACTAAGATGGTTTTCCCCTGGGAGTGCTGACCTTTGCTGTTTCCAATTTGGGGAAACCCAGTTGGTAGTGCGGGACTGTGCTTACACTCTCTCCTATTTAAAAAAAGTACAGAAAACTTGGCATTTTTAAAGGATGAAATAAAAAAAATAGAAGATTATAATGCCTCCCCAAATACTGATGGGTCAGTCTTGGAGACCACTGATTTACTTGAAGAGTATGAGCGACACATTTCTAATCTTCCTATGTTTGCAAATTCAACACCAACCAGTCCTCCTGGTTAATGTTAAGATTAGTTGCTATCTCAAAATTAGTTTGAACTTGAGCTGACCCTGAAGCTGGGATAGAGAGGGTGGCTGAGCTGGCCAGGTCAGCTGACCACAGGCTCCATACACCTCTACCCTGCATGGTGACTTTGCCCATGCTGTTCCTTCTATATGGGAGGCCCCACTACCATCCTTCACACCTTGAGCACTCTGCTCTTCTTCAGGATTTTTTCCCTAAATTGCAAGCGGGTCAAGTTTCACACCTCTAAATTCCCACCACCGAAGATGAATACAGTAAAATCCTCACTTACTATGACTTTGAAAGAAAAGATATATAACAAAATTAATTCTTTTTCCTGTTTTTGTTATAACAAAACAATAATATTATTTGAAGATCTGCTGTACCAAAGTTGTAGTTTCCAAGAACCTAATGATGATATGCAGAGAGGACTTACTGTAGCTCCATTCTGATGTTTACTGTGCTGCACTGGGAAAATTTGCTTAGCCCTCTGCCTCCCTCCCTGGATTGTAGAACTCCTGTGGGGTAGGGCATTGCTTTACCCATCTTTGTATCCCCGGCTACCAGCATATGCAGACATGGACATCCCACCCATATCCTCTCAGTAATTATCATTCTGACATCTTGAGGCCACTTGGGTTTGTGTATAGGACAGGCCAGAAGTGCTAGGGAGTTGACACCCCTTCCCTAGGATTCCCCAACCAATGGCTACAGGATTTGGTGGCTAATATCCCACCTTCCTTGCTTTCTGGGTGAGTCACTTTGAGGCAAGTGGTCTACACCGTCTTGCAGGAGTCCCCAGTGTGATGGAGCCCACTAACTGCTTCAACTATCTGCTTCAACACCGTCTTGCAAGAGTCCCCAGTGTGATGGAGCCCCACTATACATGGCATTGCCATCCTTCCCTTCCCTGCCTCACTTCCCCACCCTTCTACTGGGGCTCCATGGGATCATCTCAACCTTCAGCAGAAGGTTCCTGAAGAGGTGGATTGAGTTGGGCTATTCAGGATGGGCAGAACAGGAATGGAAATGGAATCCCCAGCAGAAGGAAGGACATGAGTACCAGTAGGGAGGCTAGAATGAAGGCACCCTATCCAAAGGGCAATGTGGAAGTACTGAGTGACACAGCTTATCCCTGCCCCAAAGCGTTTTCCCTTTTTCAAGCCTAGTTCTCCAGGTTCCTCTTTCCCTGAGTTCCAAGCCCTGGCAGCTAGACTTGAGCCATGACACTTTGGAGGAAAGGCTTCTTAGAAATACTGTGTCCCCACCCTTTGGAGCAATCCTCATTAAGATCTTTCTCAAGATGTGCAAAGGGATTAGGCTGACTTCTGGGAAGGCCGTGCCTGCACCTGCCCCCTCTCCACATGACTGGAGAAGGAAGGGAGGCAGAAGGAAGGAGCCAGTGATTCACTTGGTCCCTCTGCTGATCCTTAGGTGCAACCCTAAAATCAGGTGGGAGACAAATCTAAGCATGCCAAGTTGGTGCATCCCTCGTCCACCCTTGCCTCCGGGGTCCTGCCTGAGCTGGCAGCCATCCAGACTGTGGTGGTGGCGGCGGCAGCAGCAGCAACATCCATCCTGGGCACTCATGCTCAGCCAGAGAGGGTGTGGGGGCCTGTTCTGGGGCTGCAGGCCAAACCCTCATCCCTTCTAATAGGAATACTGGCAGAGAGCTCACATAGGGCTGGTCTAGGAGCCCAGATACCATGTGCCCAGCCAGGCTCTGCCATTTGCTAGTTTAGAGAACTTGGGTGAGTCCTTTACCTTAACTGTGACTCAGTTTCCCCAGCTGCACAATGATGGAACTGGATACTATCTAAAGTTCCTTCAGCTCTGGAGTTTGATATTCTAAGTCTGAGAATCTGCTTTCTGCAGAGCTTTTGGGATGCTGACCACAGGTCTTAACCTAAGCTGTTCTGGGTTCCCAGGCTGCAGCCAGAGTGCTGTTGACTTCAGGCTGGAGACAGACCCTAGATGTCAAGAGTCCTCAACACACACACACACACACACACACACACACACACACACACACACACACACACACACACTTGACCATTACCATGCCTATAACAAGTTGTAAAGACTGGGACAATTCACAGAGGAGAGCCAGCATTTAAACACACAGGCAGTTTCCTAGGGAAGAGGATCCTCCCTGGTCTCAGCAATGCCAGGCCCACATCATTAGGGTCAGATTACCTTTGGCCTCTCCTCAGAGAAATGACTCTCAGGAAAGAGAATGGGGATTGTATGGAGCAAGAATGGGTGCACATCGAACAGATCATGTTAAATTAACCTTTTCTCCTTCATTGGGATCTCTGGTCCTAAGGCACACCATGGATGCTGTGATTCCAGTGAGAACAAAAGGGTTTAAGCATCTATACATTCCTTAGAGCAGCAGTTCTCAACCTGTGGGTCATGACCCCTTTGTAACAATGAAAATATATCCTACATAGCAAATGTTTACATTACGATTCATAACAGTAGCAAAATTACAGTTATGAAATAGCAATGAAAATAATTTTATGGTTGGGGGTCACCACAACATGAGGAACCGTATTAAAGGGTCACGGCATTAGGAGGCATTAGGAAGGTTGAGAACATCTGCCTTAGAGCTTCCCATCTTGTGATTCTTCCATTCCATAGGAAACCAGCCTGAAAGACTGACATGGTTTTTAGTGGAGGAAGTTAGACCTCAGGGAAAACTTCCCCACTGGTATGAGACCTCAGGGACCTGGCAATGTCCCAGCAATCACTCTAAGCTGGTGCACAGACCTTGCCCATCCATAGGCAAAAAGAAGGTGATGTGTCTTTGGATTTAGAGATGACTTGGGTGGTTGCTATGGTCTCTCTCTTGCCAGTAGTCCACCGATTAAGTCAAATAAGGTCATGGGTCCTGCCCAACAGCTGGGCCTTAGGAAATCCTTCATTCCTCAGGAGAATGCTGCATTCTTCACATCCTAGCCAGATACCCTGTATATTAATGCATGTCCAATTCAGAACTATACTAAGATACAATTTTTCACCTATCAGATTGGCAAAAATCCAAAAAAAAATTGATAGCATACTTTGTTGGCCAAGCTGTGGGGAAATAATCACTCTCATACATTGCTGGTGGAAGTTTAACTGTTACAATCTCAGTGGAGAACAGTTTAGCAATGTGAACAATTCCAGGTCTGGGAACTGATGCTACAATGCACCTAGTACGTGCAAAATGACGCATGTACAAGATTGGTTGCCACAGCATTGTTTGTAAAAAAGTTAAAGATGGAAATGATCTAATGCAAGAGAGGCCTGTCGGTTTAATAAACGACAGATCAGTCACACAATGGAATACTATGCAGCTGTAAAAAAGCACGAGGACATTCTTTTCGTACCATTAGTGACACAGCAGGCTGAAAAGTTACAATACAGAACCATGTGCAAAGAGGGTGCCCTGCTGGTAGCATACTTTGTTGTATCTTAGCATATTTCTTCTGAGGACATACATTTATGTACAGGGTATCTGGGTAAGGTATATATAAACTCATGTCCAATTTAGAACTATACTACCTTTTGTGGAGAAAAGGGAGGAAATAAGAAAATATGTTCTTTTTTTCTTTCAAAAACAGAAATTTAAAAATCCTTCCCTCCAGGAGACAGGTAAAAGACTCAAGAGCCCTGAGAGGAATTTGCTCTGCCCACTTGCCCAACTTTGAATGAGCAAATGATGTAATGGGTGAAAGAAAAGAGCTTTGGATCCTATCAAGGACAAGGGAAAGGCATTGCTAAATCCTCTCTGGAATTAATTCTGGAGGATCTTCTCACTTCCAGGCTAACCTCAAGAAATGAGTTTAAACATGCTGCCCCAGGCCTCTTTAGAACCAATTGTCCTGGCCAATGAGGAAAAAGCAGGGGTGGGACTTAATATGTAAATGAGGCATCAGTCAGATAAGAGCAAATTACTCCTAGGTCCCCCTTCAAAGGAAAGAAAAAAAGCCTGTATTCTGGTGGTCAGTACACTGTTCATACTGCAAGGAATGATTTGGTTTCGGCAAGAAACATCACACTACAGTGTATGCCCTCCATTGTAACATATTATTTGTTTTCTCTGTACTCATACTTAAACTGCAAATTTACTTTCATTTTTGAGTTGTATATAAGGTGAAAATGAAAGTATGTTTGCATCTATCTAAGTAAATCTAATTGTAAGGTAATACTGAGATTCCCAGAGGATTTTTTTTCCCTTTAAATGAGGTCCTGGACATTTTTCGTGGGTAAGATAAATATGTTTGATTACAAGTTGCTCCAGGGCCCGAGAAGAGTCATATTTCTTTCTGTAACACCGTAGGTACTCAGGAAATAATTACCTAATTTAACTAGGAATCTGGGAAGGAAGTTGGTGTGGTCCTCCCCACTCCTCTTCTGACTGCTGCTGGCAAGAAGTTAGGGGCTTCATCATGGGGGAACAGATGGGGAGGGCCTGGCATCCTCCAGACACTCACCTGAGTACACATCCTCTTCCCTCCTGAGGGCTCCAGTTTCCTGCTTGGGAATGGAGGTGGGGTGATGGTGGTGGCAGACCAGAGCAGACCACTACTGATGTTGGGAGTGGTTCCCTAAGTCAATGGAAGCACGTTCCTGAGATAGGGGTGCGATGGCCGGAATGTAAGGGGCCAGGGGCAGTGATAGGCTGTGCCAGCCCAAGAGCTGAGCAAATATTGACCCTCATCAGGGCAGCTCTTGAAAACCCTCCATGGAATGCCTCTCGCTGTTCCCCTATCTCTAGCCACCCTCATGATGGGGTGCCTCCATTTGAGTGGGGTGAAGGGGCTGGGGGATTCTGACTCTGTCTCTAGGGTTCAGGGCCAAAATTTAGGCCCAAAGCCCCTGGGCAGGGGACACTATGGAGTCTTGCTGCTCCTGGAGTAGGGTTTCAGGTCCTTCTAGGCCTAGGTCTCACTGTTCTCTGGGCATTCTACCTGGGCTGTGATGTGGACCTCCCTGGAGTAAGGCTGCCCTTAAAATGCCCCAGGGAGGCCCTTGCCCAGCTCATTCATTAAAAAAGAAACTCACTAAAGGCCATCAACAACTGCATTGCAATCAACTGCCGTCTTAATTACAGAAAATACTAATGATAAGTAACATTATTAAGAGCCTTCTGTGTGTTGAGTACTGTACATGTATTTACTCATTTAATTCTCACAATCACCTTAGAAGATAGGTATTATGTATATCCCTATTTTATAAAAGTAGAAACCAAGGCACAGCTAGAGCAAGAAACGACAAATAGAAAAAATATATATTTCAAATCTATTGTGACATTCAGCCTGTGGATACAGAAATGTGGAGATGAGAAATTCTTTGACAAGTCTGGATGCTGTTCTTCTCTTACAGACGAGACTCAGAAGACCCTGATGGAGAATGACTTTTGCAAGGTTACTCCAGGCTCCAGAGCAAGGGTGCTGGACAAAGGTGCCACTGACTAGCTGACATTCCTAAGGAGCTGACCCTTGGAGTTGACTGAGGTCTCGTCTCCAAGAATCCTAAATGCTCTGTTTTCTTTTCCTGCAGGCCTGCTACACTGGGCAAATAGCCCCAGCCAACCTCTGCCTCCACCTTGTTGGCTATCTTTCTCCTTTCCCACATCACTTATCCTAACCGTGACATTTTCCTGCATTGACCCAGCAAATTACTTTCCAAGTTCCATCACTGGGGCTTTTCCTGTGGTTTCTCCAGTATGTTTGGGCAAACCTCTATGGACCTCAGTAACTCCACTTGGCCGATGAGGGGACTGGACTGGATAATTCCCAAGATCCCACCCTGTCTAGCTCTGAGATGCTGAGAATCTCAGATTCTGTCCCTTGAACTCTGCCTAGAGAGGCTGCTTGTCTCCACTGGGCTCCTACTCAGATCCGGCAGGCAGCCAGGGTCTCCCTCTCACCTTCACAGCTAAGTTGGGAGGAGTGAAGGTAAAGAATGGAGATGAGGCTCAGTGCCTGTGGCTCAAGTGGCTAAGGCGCCAGCCACATACACCTGAGCTGGCGGGTTCGAATCAAGCCCAGGCCTGCCAAATAACAATGACGGCTACAACCCAAAAATAGCCAGGCATGTGGCAGACGACTATAGTCCCAGCTACTTGGGAGGCGGAGGCAGGAGAATGCTTGAGCCCAGGAGTTGGAGGTTGCTGTGAGCTGTGATGCCACGGCACTCTACCCAGGGCAACAGCTTGAGGCTCTGTCTCAAAAAAAAAAAAAAAAAATAATAATAATAATGGAAATGAGAAGCCCAAAGGGTGGGGGAGCACAGATAGGGGATCTAAGAAGGGGTTCTATTCATTGCCATCCCCTGTGTCCTAACCAGGTTTCATCACTTCATCCCACACACTGCTCCAGCCTCCAAGGCCTGGTCCAGACCCCTAGGACCTCTCCTCTGCCACAGGGATAGGAAAAGGGAATGCAAATTGGGGTTGGGGGGTAGCAAGCACACCCCTTCCCTGGGAGAGGGTACCTGCAACCCTCTGGCCATCCCTCAAAGGTGCTGAGGAGCCCTGGCTGGGGCCTGATCTGGGCCCCTCCACTTCTACTGAGAGCCCTCTGCTCAAAAGGAAAGCATGCCCAGCCTTCCCCACCCCAGCAGCCCTTGCCTTCCCAGGTCAATAACCTTGGAAACACCAAGAAGAATAGGTGACCTCGCACTCATCCCTTTTCCTTGTTTCCTGAACACCATTCCTAAGCAGGGAGAAGCCTCTGGGCTCTCCCTCAGCCTCACTGCCCATGCACTGCTTAAGCAAAGGGCAGCCCAGCCCAGGCCTCAGTCAGAGTGGCAGGTACAAAGTGTCTTGGGGGTTATCAAGGAAACAGAGGTCTCCCCTTCCTTTAGGGTGTGCATTCCCTGGCTTCAAAAGAAGCTGGAGGCAAGGCAGGACACATAGATACCTTCTGGGGACCAGGCACAAGCACTCAGAGAAAGCAATCAAGTGAACAGGCTAAGAACCAAGAAGGTTTCCTGGGGTAAGAGCGGAGAACCAGACCCAGGGGGAAGTGGGAGCTTCGGAACACAGAGGCAATCCCACCATTAATTTCACCTGGCCCTGAGAAGATGGACTTGGGAAATCTCTGAGGACAGGGTTATGTCCCCCTCAGACAATGGGGCTATATCTCCCCTTCATGCTAGGGGCTGTCTGATAGAAGAAAATCGTCCTCCTCCTCAGACTGGAACTTGGGAGCCAAGGATAGAAGTTAAAGAAGACCAATCCCAAGCCATGACCAGAATGAACTCATATTTTTTTTTGTCATTTAAATTGATTATCTTTATGGAAAATAAAACCCCCACACATATTCTGGACATCAAATAAATTTCAAGTTTATTTGAGAAACATTTATTTACTAGGGGAAAAAATTAACAGTTAAACTTTCATCTCACTTGTTTTCAAAATTAGATAATGCATACACATAATTCAAATGTGAAGGTAATAAACCTTGAGAATTCTCACTCCCAATACTTCCCCCACCCACTCTGTCATATGTAATCACTTACATTAGTTTCTTATGTATCTTTCCAGTGTTTGTGCAAATGCAAATAAACATTCTTACCTTCTCCTCCCTCAAGGAACTCTGAAACGTCCCAGCAGGAGCCCAGATTTGGACCTGAGTTGCAATGCTGACCCCTTTGACACTCAGGGCCCTCTCCTGGCTAGGGGTGACTACCATAGCCCTTTGTGCTGTGAGGAAGGGCTCAGTAAGTGCTTATTGGTTGGAGCTTATTTTAAAGAAGGGATCATCTGAACTCAATCTGCTTGCTATGCCCTTAAATTTGGCTGAACTGTGCTTATGGACAAGTGGATTTGTAGAGAAGAGCTCTTCAAATGAAGAGGGTGGGTTCTGAGGAGGAGACTCTGAGAAGTGGGGTGAGGCCTTTGCAAATGTAGGAGCAAGTGGCACTTCAGAGGTCTGTAGTCCTGAGAATCTCCCGGTAAGGCATCCCCGTCCTGGGAACAAAAGTCATGCCCATGTTCCCCTGGCAGCTCAGGCCCTGCAGCCTCAGAGGCCAGTTTAGAGCCCTATCTAAGGTACACAGCATTATCTCCATTCCTCCCCGCTGGGGGAGCCCAGGCCTCCTGGAGGGCCTGGCTCCCACTGCTTCGTTAATATTTACCACAGCTGGACAGCAGCAGCACACACGGGCACGGGCTGCCTTCCCACACAGAGACGTACACACAGCCCCTTCTAACAGCCAGGTGGACACTGGTGGCACAGATTAATGGCAGCAAGTACCTGTAAACCCACTGGCTCCTTTAAGCATAGGGAGGGACAGTGAGACAGATAACTGACCCAGACCTCCCTACCCAAACCCCATGAAATGTGGCTGGTCCAAATCAAGACATGCTTGCCTTAAGCATAGAATGCACGCCAGATTGTGAAACCTTGGCACAAAAAAATAATGTAAATTCTCTCAGTAAATGTTCACATATCAATTACTTGTTGCAATGATAATATTTGGGGTTGATTAGATTAAATGCACAAGTCTATAAAACATATTATTACCATTAAGTTCACCTGCTCATTTTACTTTTTTTTTTTTACTATAACTCCTAAAAATTTAAAATCATGGAAATGGTTCACCTTATAGTTCTATGTAACAGCATTGGCCCAAACTGTTACAGGAAATACATCTTGGAGGCTGTACCCTTTTCTTCTGCCTGACCCAGAATAGTTACGGTACGTGCTCCAGCCCCTAGCCTGTCCCACTGCCTGCCATCAATCAGACTCAGAGCCTTTGAGACCAGCAGCCAGATCTCCTCTCCTAATTTTCCTAGAGCGCCCAGACGCTTGGGAGGGGGAAGGGGTGGCATTATAGGTAGCAGGCCATCCATGCCCACTGCTAAGTCAGTGACAGGGTAGCCCAGGGAAGGCCAAGCCCTCGGCTCTGTGGCCCATTTAAACCTGTGTTGAGTGATGATCAGATGAGAAGTTGCTTGTTTCATTCAAGCGGTCTTAAGAGGAGGCATTGGGCCTCCAATACTTAAGATTCAGGAATTCAGCAAAGTATAGAACATACCCGGATCAGAAATGGCTTAGAATACTTATAAATTCCCAAATTTCATGGCGAATCTCCAAGCAAATGTAGGAAGGTCGTGGCACAAAATCTGTCTCCTCCCAGCTTCCACCCACTCAGCCCCATTCCACTATTTTTAGACACACAGACCATACTGGCACTTCTTCTCTTGGAGAACTCTTCTTACAGTGGAAGATCCCCCACGTCCATTCATTTCTAAGCTTGACATTCTAGTTCTTTACGCATTTCTCATGAAGCCTCTTTTACCATTCCTTACTGCCCTATGTGTTCCTTAAATAGACTCTTCTGTGGCTCCCGCCTTCCTCTCTCCCAGCTAAACCCAGTTCCCCTCGTATGGACTTACTGCTGCTGAGCCAGGCAGGTCGTTCACCTCCCTTATTCTGGATACGATATGTCCATTAACCCAGCCTATAATTGCCTTGTTCTTTGGATTGCTACACATCACTGCTGACATGCAGGGAGTTGTAAACAAGTCTCCAGGTCTTTTGTACTAAGTACTTCTCCTCCCTTCCACTTGCGCAGTTGGGATCCCAGTGCAGGAAAAATGCCATTTTGTACTACAGTATCCATCATGGCCACCTGTCATGGTTCTTCTGTGTCCAGATTCTCTCACTGATGATTCACATTTCCTCCCAGGGGTATTAGCATAATATCTAGACCCTCATCCAAATCATTATTTTTTGTGGGTCGGGCTCTCATCTCTGTCACTGGTCTGGTCAGGGTCCTAGTCCTACAGCCAGTCCTCAGTACCATCACACTTGGCCTCTCAGCTCCATTGGTCACAATTGGTCACCCTCTCCCTCTTAGTGAAGTATTTTTTTTCAAGTCTTCACACTCTCTTGGCTTTCCTCCTACCTCCTCTAACCACTCCTCAGCTCCCCAATTTTTTTATTGTTGGAATGCCCCATGGCTGGTCCTTGAACCCATTCTCTTCCTTACCTTCACTCACTCCCTTAATGAAAACACACCATTAGCAAAAATAGAAATAAACAGACCCTCCTAGACATCCAAGATGGGAACAAAAATGGCTACAACTTCTATGGAATTTGACTGTTTGACCGTATCTATTGAAATTAAACATACATATATTTTTTGGGTCAATAATTCCACTTCTGAGTATTTATTCTATAGAAATGCATACATACACAGGTATCGAGCATGTGGGAAGTGGCACACAGACAGGATTGTTCACTGTGGAGATCGTGATAATTGGGACTGGTTGAATAAATGGAGCATTTATACTTGGGATTCCGCAAGCATTGAGAGAACAAGGCAGCTCCATGCACATTGCTGGGTAAACATCTCCAGGGCCACGATTACAGGAAAAGAAATTGAGATAAAAGATGCCAAGTAAAATGGGCTACAATTTGCCTTTTTAACAGGATAGGTAGAAAAAAATAGATAGGTAGATTAGGTGGAAAGATGAAAGATAATAAATAGATGAGAGAGAGAGAAACATGCCTAAGAAATGGTAACAGCATTGGCTTGCTTTTAAATTGGCCTGACACAACTAGTCATAGTCTTAGTGAGCCCATGCAGCCTCCTGGTGCCCCCGTTCCTTTTCTAAATACTCACTAACCATTCCTTTCATAATCTACAAGGATCCTTGCCCAGGACTCAGAGCCACATTTTCCTTTCACTAGGCTCTGCCCCAGCAGTCTTGTTCACAAGTTTCCTTTGTGCCTGAAATGCCAGTTTTCATGGAGCAGGTCCTTTGAACACCCCGGGAGCAGGGAGGGGCTCATCCCTCAGGGCTCCCAGGCCCTCTCTTTCCTCTACAGAAGCCCTCTTGGTCTGAAGGCTGCTTTCTCAGTACAGAGGCCCCAAGGAACTCCACTCTGTCTCTGCTCTCCACCTGCCTCGTGCCATCAGGCCCAGGCACCACCTCCTGGCCCTTGATCTTAACTGGCCCTGATCATAGCTAAACAAGCCAGGGCTGCCCCCAGTGTCTTTCACAAACCTCTGCCTATCCCCCTCTTGCAGACACCGTCCTTTCAGACCCATAGCCCTCCTATCTGTCCTTCTCTTCTCTGTCAAGCCTTCTTAACACAGCAATTTGGCAAAGAGCTCCCCTGCCATGCACTGATTTCTTTGGCCACCTCCCCTCTTTCTTCATCACTGTGTGTGATTGAATGTACATTTTTGAGAGCTTCCCAACTCTCTTGAGACTTCTGTCCCTCCCAGAGATTTGTGCCATGGAATCCCGCCTATCTTGTCACTGAAATATTGGCAGTCTGACTTTAGAAAGTCTATTCCAGGCCCTCAGCAGCTCTCATGAGAAGGCTGCAAGAACCTCCCCCCTGGTCTCCCTGCTCCTGTCTGAGCTTCTCACGGCCTCTCCCATACATTCTTGGCACCAGCATTGAATAATCTATCTAAAAAGTACAGATTTATAGCACAACCTTCAAAGCCTATCATAGGCTGGTTTCTTCCCACCTCTCTACCTACATTTTCTCTCTCTCTTCTCCATCGCTTACCTAAATATTTATTTGATATCTAATTGATATTCCTGGATACACCATATTATTCAACATCTCTGTTCTTTTTTTTTTTTTTTTTTTTTAATAGAGGTGGGATTTCTCCATGTTGCCCAAGCTGGCCTTGAAATCCTGGCCTCCCAAAGTGCTGGGATTACAGGCATGAGCTATCTGGCCTATGCTCCAGTTCTAGATAAGACTGATCAAGACCTCACTCAGGGGTCACCTTTTCCAGAAAAGTTTCCCTGAATTCCCTGACCACCCCCCTCCCCCCAAGTCAGGCTAACTCTGCTCCTCCAGTTTCTCTTTGCATCTGGGCCTATCCCAGGTCTTACCACACATTGCAAACCCTGCTTATTCTTCCTAACAGCCATTCTGTCCCAACCCTTCCTCCTTGCCCCAGCATCCCTACCTTTTCAAGTGACAATTTATCCAGGCACAGGGCTGAATCAAGCTTCATCTAAGCTGTCATAAGATCCTGTTTCCATCTGCTAAACTCTTGGTTTCCCGGCCTCCCTACAGCCTTTCCTCTCAGTTCTGGCCCATGAAACACAAAAGGTTATTTTGTGAGGGGACTTCCAAGAAACGTTTTTCTTCCCTAATGAAATATATCCCCACTTTCTTCTTGGTCTTTTTTTTTTTTCCACCTTGAATATAATTGTAAGAGGCATCCCAGCAGCCATCTTGCAGCAACAAGCATCGAGACAAAAAGTTAGCATGTTGAGGATGGCAGAGAAGGGAGATAGAAAAGGCCTGAGTTCTGGTAACATCATTGAGATTATCCTTCCACCAAAGCTGGAACCACCTCCCTCCAGACTTCCTGCTGCATGAAATTGATAATGTCTTTATTGCGCAAGCCACAGTCTGTTGGGTGTTCTGTTACTTGAGAACAAATGCGTTCCTAACTGATATAGTCTGTCATATGAAAATGATCTTAGAGTCTGCATCCACAACTAGGTGACTGACTCCTTCAGGATGGGAATAGTCTTATTCCTGTTAGTATTCCCAGAGCCTAACACAGTGACTCAATAAACAATGAAAGGAAACTAACGTGACAACTTCCCTTCCCTGACTAGCATGAACATGGGAAAGGTCCACTTTTACCCCAGCTTTCCCCATCATTACCAATCTGCCAGCCAATCCCTCCTTCCTCCATTCACTTCCCCCACCTTCTGAGAGACGAGATGGTCCCCAATACCATCTGAGAACTAGTTTGATACTATGCCCTGGCAAGACCTCACAGACGAGGTCCCCATCCACTGTGTTTTCCTGGACCAAGTGGACACTGTGCATCCAGAAAGCACAATCATAGCCTCCTGATGCCCCAGCAGATGGAGGCCAGGATACCACCTGTTAGTACTAACCAGAAGGACCCTCCTTCCCAAAAACTGGATCCTGATTTCTACTGTCCCCCAGGGAATCTTACTTCTCTTCAGGAATAGAAGTTCCTTAAAGGCAAAAACTTGGCCTTCAGAACAGCCCTAGTCAACTGCAAACAGCTTAGCAAAGAGGGCTTCTGGGTCAGCAAAGAGGGCTTAGCAAAGAGGGCTTCTGGGTCAGCCACTCCCACCTGCCATACCTACATCCTTGGGCTTAAGAAAATGTTAAGTTACAGAATGAACCACTACCCCTGTGCCCTAGTTCTGCTCATTAAATAATAGATTTAATTATTTAAGGTACAAAGTATACGTTTTAAACGTAATCAGTACTGAGCACTTAAACACTAATAGCATTCCCTATTGATTACTGAGGGCTCCAAATATGTGTATTCAATACTGAATGCAGAAATCATCTTGTCATAAAACTTAAACAGGAAATGTCACCCAGAAACAGCTCTCCACATTGCCCACATTGCTACCTGGTAACTGACCTCATTAGGCACTCATTCCATAGCCCTTCAATCCCTCTGTGAAGCCTGCAGACTGAGGCCCACCTTGTGGGGGGCTCTCCAACATACTGAACCATGTGTGTCCCAAGGTCTATTGTATCTGTCCCCAAATCTGTTTTCCAGTTGTGCTCATTATTGTAATTGTGTGTTTTAATAAAATATGACACAAAACAATGAAATATGACTGTGAAAACAAATTGTTTCCTTTTTTCCTTAAAAAATCCACATTGAATACTTTGGAAGAGTTAGATAATAGGAAACTGCTGGACAAACTGGCATTGAGTTAGGCATAGAAGTGACAGACTGTAAAGGGTGGTGTTAGTGGGCAGGACATAGGTCTAATCTGGAAGCATCCCATACTTGACTGGTTCTTAAGAGCTGTGAAATTCTCACTCCACTTTAAATAAAACAAAACTGAACCCAAATAAATCAGTGTCAAAGGCCAGTTTATGCTAAAAGACTATTTAGGACCTAGGAAGGCCTGTGCCCAAGGGAAGCCTTTAGTGATAGATCACAAGGCTGGTGAGGCCCAGCACAGTGGATAGCTTGAGCCCAGGGGTTCAAGACTAGCCTGAGCAACATAGTAAAACACAAACTCTATTTCAAAAAAAAAAATTAGCCAGGCATTAAAAAATTGTCTCAGCTACTCAGGAGCCTGAAGCAAGAGCATTTGCTTGAGCCCAGGAGTTTGAAGTTACAGTGAGCTCTGATGACACCACTGCACTCTAAAAGGCTGGCAAATATTAGCTAGCACATCTATAGGTCTCCAATTAAAGTGAAATACTTACACTGCATACATTTTTATTTTTTATGATCCCCATTCTGACCAGCCAGCTACAAGCCTTGATGGTATTGGATAGAAGAGTTTTACTGCTCCAGTTGTAAGCCCTACAGGCAAGTTTTACCATTGGCAGCTTCTGTTTCTTTGTGGATTATCATCAGCCCCACCTCAGAGGGCTATGGGGATCATCTGGGAGAGTCAGGTAGTTAACAAAATACCTAGCACAGGTAAACATGGATTCTCCATTTCCACAACCAATCAAGCAAGCCAGAAGTCACAGAATCATCCCTAGCACCTCCGTCTCCCTCTCTGCAGACCGAGGCCCACCTTATGGAGTTCTTTCTACCTAAACTGCCACCAAAATCCTGCCAAGTCTACTGCTGAAAAATCTCCTGCAACTGTCCCTGGAGCTCCTTTCCCATGGCAGCCAGCACCTCTCCCACTTGGGGTCCCTACCTGGCCCTGCTGCTTTCTCATCCCAGCCCAGAGTCCAGTCTCCTCCTACAGCAAGTTTAAAGCATGGTTTTAAAACATGAATCTAGTCATGTCATTCCCTCACTTAAAACTCTTTAACAGCCTTCAAAACTGGCTCAGCGCCTGTAAGTCAGTGAGTAGGGCACCGGCCGCATACACCAATGCTGGCGGGTTCAAGCCCGGCCCAGGCCTGCTAAATAACAATGACAACTGCAACAACAACAACAAAAAAATAGCCGGTGTTGGGTGGCGCCTGTGGCTTAGTGAGTAGGGCGCCGGCCCCATATACCCAGGGTGACGGGTTGAAACCCGGCCCCAGTCAAACCGCAACAAAAAAATAGCTGGGCATTGTGGCAGGTGCCTGTAGTCCCAGCTACTCAGGAGGCTGAGGCAAGAGAATCGCCTAAGCCCAAGAGCTGGAGGTTGCTGTGAGCTGTGTGACGTCATGGCACTCTACCGAGGACCGTAAAGTGAGACTCTGTCTCTACAAAAAAAAAAAAGAAAATACCCGGTGTTGTGGTGAGCGCCTGTAGTCCTAGCTACTCTGGAAGCTGAGGCAAGAGAATCATGTAAGCCCAAGAGTTTGAGATTGCTGTGAGCTGTGACACCATAGCACTCTACCGAGGGTCACATAGTGAAACTCTGTCTCAAAAAATAAAATAAAAAACAATCTTCAAAACTCTTTGCTGTGCTTGAGAAAGCCCTACACACAGAGCACTTCAGACTCATTAGCCACCTGTCAGCTCGGCAGAATGCACTCCGCCCCCGCCTGCCTCAGGACCTTCGTGCGCACTATTCCTGACACTTAGAGCAGTCCTCAGCCTTTCTTGACCTGGAGGATGCCTACTCATCCTTCAGTCCTCTACTTAGATGCCATTTTCTAAGAAATGCCTTCCTTTTCACTTATACAAAAAATATTTATTCAGCACTTAATGCCAGGCATTGTTTTAAGTACTGAGAGTCCGAAAGTGAAAAAGACAAAGACCCTTGCCCTCATAAACATTATATCCTAGTGGATAAGGAAGATAATAAGCAAGTAAATAAATACTATTTTCAGAAGGTGATAATAAAAGTATCTTCTCAGAATGATTTATTTTATTATTAGAAGTAAATTATTACAAACAATAATTTATATTTTAATTGTTTAAGAAATTGGATTTTAATAATATATCAAAGATTTATTTATGCCAGTGACTATTGAAACTTAGTTCCAGAATGTTGCTTCTGTTTGTATAATTTTGAAAATGTGACTCTATCATGGTCCCCTAATCAAAAATTAAAATAGACCTCAGTGAGAATAACCCACACCACAAAGTCCCAAAGCTGCAGATGCTGGTGCAGATGTAGAGAGAAGGGAACAATTTTACACTGTTGGTGAGACTGCAAAGTAATATAACCTGTTAGAAAGAAGTATGGAGAATCCTCAAAGAACTCAGAATAGACTTTTTCATTTTATCCCACAAGCCCATTACTAGGAGGTATCTACCCAGAAGAAAAAAAAAAGTCACTTTATCATAAGGACACTTGCCCTAGATTGTTATCACAGCTCAATTTACAATTGCCAAGACGTGGAATCAACCAAAGTTTCCCGTCAACCCGTGAATGGATTAATAAACTGTGGTATATGTATACTAAGGAATACTATTCAGCCATAGAAAAGATGGAGACTTTACATCTTTTGTATTAATCTAGATAGAGTTGGAACACATTCTCTTTAATAAAGTATCAAAAGAATGGCAAAGCAAGTATCCAATGTATTCAATACTAATATGAAGCCAGTAGACTATCTAATACATGCCCACACAAGAGAAAAAATTCCATTCAAGATGGGGGGAAGGGGAGGAGGGAGGGGGAGAGGAGAGAAAGGAGAGACATAAGTAAACAACAATAACAACTGCAACAACAACAACAACAACAAAAAATAGCCGGACGTTGTGGCAGGTATCTGTAGTCCCAGCTACTTGGGAGACTGAGGCAAGAGAATCGCTTAAGCCTAAGAGTTGGAGGTTGCTGTGAGCTGTGACGCCACGGCACTCTACCAGGGCAACAGCTTGAGACTCCGTCTCAAAAACAAAGGAGAAGCAAGGAAAGGGATCGGTGTGCTCTCACCTAATTGGGCACATGTGAGGGTATATGGCACACCTGCGTGAGGGGCACAACTACATGGTGGACTTTATCTAACAAATGCAAACATTGTAACCTAATCATTTGTATCCTTATATTAACCTGAAATTTAAAAAGAAGAAGAAAAAAGAAAGAGAGAGAGAGACAGAAAAAGAAAGGAAAGAAGGGAGGGAGGAGAAAGAGGGAAAAAAAAGGAAGGAAAGAGAGAGAGAAAGAGGAAGGGAAGGAAGGAAGGAAGGAAGGAAGGAAGGAAGGAAGGAAGGAAGGAAGGAAGGAAGGAAGGAAGGAAGGAAGGAAGGAAGGAAGGAAGGAAGGAAGGAAGGAAGGAAGGAAGGAAAGAAAATATAATGGCACAGCTCATGGATATACAAACATATGCATGAAAACACGTACCTAAAAACTGACATGTAGGCAAGTCACAGGCTCACACATGTGTGCACACAAAAATACACCAGACTCAAAGCATCACATACACACTCATATATACTTAGGCAGTCATAAACATCACCCATACACCCCACCTCACACACCTCAAACCCCCACCTGCCAAAATCAGACCCTGCCTGCTAGAGGCATGGTTGTTGAGGGTGGCAAGTGTCCCTCTTCCTAAGGTGGCATCATTCAGATGATAATCAGCAGCTGGGGTGGCAATAAGAGGCCCTAAATTCTGCCTCCCCTCCTAGCAGTTACCCAGCAACCTGAGCCCTGACAGAGGCTGACATTAAATTAAAATAAAGAGGGCTCAAGGTACACTGTAATTTTGTGGTCATTCTCTACTCTGACCTCTACTCATCCCCCAAGCCCAGTATCACATTCAATGCCCATACCATTACCAACACAGACCAACCCCGCGCACCCCAACTCACACACTGCACATACTCCCACAGGCCTGCCCAGCAGCCAACTACCTCTATGCACAGACACAGTTCCCATTGATCTGACATGGCATACTCACTGGAAATTCTCATACACTTTACCTACACCACACGTAATCCCCACCCTTACATCCTCACACTCACACCCACAAACCACACACTCCTCCTATACAAGCCCATCCCACAACACATGCAGATGCAGGTCAGCCACCAGACTTATCGGAAGATAGGAACATCTGGAGAGGGAACATGTGGGGTGTGAACGCTGATTCCCCACCCCCTTCACACCCATACGTACCCAGTGTCCATGCCCTGCCCTCTCTCCTCACCACTACCTGAAAGGGGTGACTCACTGCACTTACACCCAGAGCCAGCCATGCAGGGCAAAGTGGTACCTCCCCACTCCCAACCCCAAGCGAGCCTCCACACCTCCCCATCACCCACTGCCACCTGATGCCATCTGCCACACTGCCAAGGAGCATCCAAGAAGAGGTCAAAGTCTTCAAGAACAAGGTCCCTCCTGAGTAGGGCAGGGCAAGTCACAGGACCTGAGGTGACGTCAGGGAAATCAGGACATCAGGAACCCAGGAAAGGCTGATCTCTGGACAGAGGACATAGATGATTGCCTGGGTCTATGTGGGCCTGGCCCCCGTGGGGCACAGTTGGCCATAGCAGGGGTGACTGGGGAATGGAGGGCACTGGGGCAACCACAGGAGTCTGCTCCATTGCTTCTGGACATGGGGAAGGAGCAGGGGTGTCCTACCACCCTTGCTTTGGGGCTTGGCTCCAGAGTGCCTCTGAGAGTGACAGCAATGCCAAGGAGCCAATCAAAAGAGTCATATCAGAGGTTCTCTGAAGGAAGACCAGGCCAGCACCTGTTCAGAATGCCTCAGCATCTTTTCTTCTCTCTGATCCCCTGGTACCAAAAGTGAACAAGGCTGTACGGAGAACAAACATAGAATAGTCTGGGCCCCTCCTTCAGTGGGAGTAGAATAATAGCCCTGAGATTCCACAATTCCATGACTTGGGGCAGAGGGGCAGAAAGAAAGGGGAGTGCAGCAGCCTTCCTCCAGCACTCCCCAACCTGCCACCTCCACCTGGGTCCATACCTGGAGAGGTGACTGTTCACATAGACGAGGTGTGGCCAGACCTGAGGTCATTAACCTGCCACTGCACCCCACCCAGCCCCTGTCCCAGCCTCTTTATGAAGGACTGAAAAACAGCAGGTTGCCTTCCTTTGCAGGGTAGGGGGAGACAAGGCCCAGAGACAGGGCTCAGAGCTGCACAGAGAAGGAGTGAGGAAGGACTGCCTGCTCCGCGAAAGACAACTTAATTCAATTAACAAGTCAGCTCTGTGTCAGGCACTCTGCTAGGTGCTAGGGCCACAAAGAAGCAGAAAATGTGTTCTCTGCCCTCAGAGAGTTGAGACCGTAATAATTTCATCATAATAACAACCAGCACCAGCATAGCATTCATGACATGCTGAGTCCTGTTCTCAGTGCTTTAGAAGTCATTTGATCCTCTCAACAACCTTCTAAGCTAGGTATTATTTTTCCCATTTCAAAGATGGCAAAGACATTGAGACATAGAAGGGTTGAGTAACCTGCCCAAGGCAGCACAGCCAGAGACCAAGGTTTGGAACTTGGTACTCTAGCTCTAGAGTCTGAATGCTGGTCATATTGAGTTCCTCCTGCACGGTGGCAGCCGGCCATCACATGCTGGCATCCCCAACCTCTCATATCTACCCACCCCCAGTGGAAATTGTCTGTCATCATACTTAGGTCAAATCACCCATTTACCAAACACATGTTGAGAACCCATTACCTACCAGGCCCTGTGCTGGTGCTGGAATGCTGGGTCCTGGCTCCTAGAGCGATATCTGCCTGGTGGATGATGTCATCCAGGAAAACACAGGGGGACGGGTCTAGAGGTGTCATAGGCATGAGACACTCTGGAACCTCAGGTAGAGGAGCCACATAGATGGCATCAAGAGCTAGGGCCATCCCAATTAAAAAGAACATCAAACTAATTTCACTAATGAATACACATGCAAAAATTCTCAATAAAATCCTAGCCAATAGATTACAGCTTCTCATTAAAAAAGTCATACGTCATGATCCAGTAGGTTTCATCCCAGGGATGCAAGATTGGTTTAACATAAGCAAGTCCATAAACATAATTCACCATATCAACAGAAGCAAAAACAAAGACCATATGATCCTCTCAATAGATGCAGAAAAAGCATTTGATAAAATTAAGCATTCTTTTCTAATTAGAACTCTTTTTTTTTTTTTTTTTTTTTGCAGTTTCTGGCCAGGGCTGGGCTTGAACCCGCCACCTCCAGCATATGGGTCCGGTGCCCTACTCCTTTGAGCCACAGGTGCTGCCCTCTAATTAGAACTCTTAATAAAATAGGCATAGGTGGCACATTTCTTAAACTGATTGAAGCCATATATGATAAACTCACAGCTAATATTATACTGAATGGAGGAAAACTGAAAGTTTGTCCACTTAGAAATGGAACCAGACAAGACCATCCTCTGTCACCACTACTATTCAACATAGTGCTGGAAGTTCTAGCCAATACAATCAGGCAAGAGAAGGAAAAAAAGGACATCCAAATGGGGACAGAGGAGGTCAAACTCTCATTCTTTGCTGATGATATGATCTTATACTTAGAGAACCCCAAAGACTTAACCCCAAGACTCCTGGAAGTGATAAAAAAAAAATACAGTAATGTCTCAGGATATAAAATCAATGTCCACAAATTAGTAGCCTTTGTATATGCCAATAACAGCCAAGATGAGAAGCTAATCAAGGACACAATTCCCCACATAGTAACTTCAAAAAAAAATTGAAATACCTAGGACTATATTTAACAAAAGAGGTGAAGTATCTCTATAAAGTGAAAATTACAAAACCCTAAGAAAAGAAATAGCAAAAGATATTAACAAATGGAAGAATAAACCATGCTCATGGCTGGGAAGAATCAACATTGTCAAAATGTCTGTACTTCCCAAAGCAATCTACAGATTCAATGCAACCCCCGTTAAAATAACAACATCATACTTTCAAGACTTGGAAAAAATAATTCTTCATTTTATATGAAACCAGAAAAAACCCATATAACCAAGCCAATTCTTAGTAATAAAAACAAAGCCAGGGGCATCAGCCTACCAGACTTTAGATGACTATACTGCAAGGCCATAGTGATCAAACCAGCATGGTATTAGCACAAAAATAGAGACATAGAAATCTGGAACTGAATAGAAAACCATGAAATGAAACTAACGTCTTACAGCTGCCTAATCTTTGATAAACCAAACAAGAACATACCCTGGGAGAAAGAATCCTTATTCAATAAATGGTGCTGGGAGAACTGGATAACCACATGTAAAAGACTTAAACTGGACCTGCACATTTCTCCATAGTGCTGGAAGAAAATCACTAAAATTGAATTGCTTTGAATCACTAAAATTGATTCAAGATGGATAAAAGATCTAAATCTAAGGCATGAAACAGTAAAAATCCTTGAAGAGACTGTGGGGAAATCATTTGAAGTTGTCTGGGGAAAAGACTTTATGAAGAAGACTTCAGTGCCAATTGCAACAACAATAAAAATAATAAGTGAGTGAGACTAAATATGAGTGAGACTTAACTAAATTGAATAGCTTCTGTACAGCGAAGGAGATAACAACCAAAGCAAATAGGCTTGCGTAAGAATGGGAAAAGATATTTGCATATTATGAATCAGACAAAAGCTTGATAACTAGGATCTACAGAGAACTCAAATTAATCAACATGAAAAAATCCAACAATCCCATATATCAATGGGCAAGAGAGATGAATAGAACCTTCTCTAAAGAAGACAGATGAATGGCTAACAAACATATGAAAAAATGCTCATTGTCCTTAATTATCAAAGAAATGCAAATCAAAACCACACTAAGATATCACCTAACTCCAGTGAGAATGGCCTACATCACAAAATCTCAAAGCTGCAGATGCTGGTGTGGATGTGTAGAGAGGGGAACACTTTTATACTGCTGATGGGACTGCAAACTAGTACAACCTTTTTGGAAGGAAGTATGGAGAATCCCCAAAGAACTCAAACTAGACCTCCCATTTGATCCTGCAATCCCATTACTGGGCATCTACCCAGAAGGAAAAAAATCCTTTTATCATAAGGACATTTGCACTAGACGGTTTACCGCAGCTCAATTTACAATTGCTAACCTTGGAAACAATCTAAATGTCCACCAATCCAGGAATGGATTAACAAGCTGTGATATATGTATACCGTGGAATATTATTCAGCCACCAAAAAGATGGAGACTTTACATCTTTAGTATTGGTTGGAGTTGAAATACATTCATAGTAAAGTATCACAAGAATGAAGAAGCAAGAATCCAGTGTACTCAATTCTGATATAAGGACAATTGATGACCTAGTACATGGTGGGGGATGGAGGAATGGAGGAGTAGAGAGAAGGAAGGAGGGAGGGGAGTGGGGGTCACAGTGTGTGATACACCTCTTGGAGGTGAAATACAATTATAAGAGGGATTTTACCCAACAAATTCAATCAGTATAACGTGGTTCTCTGTACCCTCAATGAATCCTCAACAACAACAACAAAAAAAGAGCTAGAGCCATTTATAAAACTTACAAACTTTTGTGCTTCAAGAGATACCATCAGGCTGGGCACAGTAGCTCATGCCTGTAATCCTAGCATTCTGGGAAGCTGAGGTGGGTGGATTGCCCTGAGCTCACAGGTTTGAGATCAGCCTGAGCAAGAGCGTCTCTAAAAAAATAGCCAGGCATTGAGGTGGGCACTTGTAGTTCCAGCTACTCGGAAACTGAGGCAAGAGAATCACTTGAGTCCAAGAGTTGGAGATTGCTGTGAGCTATGACTCTACAGCACTCTACAGAGTGACAAAGTGAGAGTCTGTCTCAAATTTAAAAAAAAAGGTATCATCAGAGTAAAAAGGCAACTCACAGAATGAGAGAAAATATTTGTTAATCATGTGTCTGATAAGGGATTGATGTTCAGAACATAAAGGGACTCCAAAAACTCAATAGCAAATACCTGATTCAAAAATGGACTTGAGTAGACATTTCTCCAAAGAAGATATACAAATAACAAATAAACACTACAAAGATTCTCAACATCACTAATTGTTAGGGAAATGCAAATCAAAACCACAGTGGGTCACGACTGTAATCCTAGCATTCTGGGAGGCTGAGGTAGGAAGGAGTTAAGAGACCAGACTGACTAGGAGGAGGACCTCATCTCTACTAAAAATAGAAAACTTAGCTAGACATTGTGGCAGGTGCCTATAGTCCCAGAACTTGGGAGGCCAAGGCAAGAGGATCACTGAAGCCCAGAAGTTTAAGGTTGCTGTGAGGTAGGCTGAAGCCATGGCACTGTAACTGTAGCTTGGACAACAGAATGAGATTCTTTCTTAAAAAAAAAAAAAAAACCCACACAACTAGATACCACTTCATACCCATTAGGATGGCTACTATCTATAAAACCAGAAAATAACAAGGGTTGACAAGGATATGGAGAAATTGGAACATTTGTGCATTGTTGGTAGAAATGTAAAATGGTGTAGCTACTATGGAAAATGGTATGGTGGTTCTTCAAACAGCTAAAAATAGAATTACCATATGATCCAGTGATCCTTTTGGGTATATATATATATAAGAATTGAAAGCAGAATCTCAAAGAGGTACCTCTATACCGAGGTTCATAGCAGTACTATTCACAATAGCCAAAAGGTGAAAGAAACTCAAGTGTTCAAGTGTCCATCAATGAATGAACAGATAAGCAGACTGTGGTACATACATACAGTGGAATCTATCTAGCTTTAAAGAGAAAGGAATTCTGACATAGGCTACAACACAGATGAACCTTGAGGACATGGTGCTAAGTGAAATAAACCAGGAACAAAAAGATAAATACTATGGGAGGTGCATGAAATAGTCAAATTCATAGAGATAAAGTAGAATGGTAGTTGCTGGGGGTTGGGCGGTGGGGAATGAGGAGTTGGTGTTTAATGGGTAGAGTTTCAGTTTTGCAAGATGGAAAGGGTTCTGGAGATGGATGTGTAACATGGTTGCACATGATGGTTGTGCAACAACATAAATGTAGTTAATACCACTGAACCGTGCACTTAAAAAATGGTTAAAATGGTAAATTGCTATGTGTATTTTACCTTGATTTAAAAAAAGAAACCAAGGGCAAAGTGCAACTCCAAAATCAGCCAACCTCAGAGGAGAAAGTCTCCTTGGCTCTGAGACAGAACAGAAGCAATGAAGAAATCAGCAACAGGGGCAGCTGAGTGTGCGCAAGGGCAAAGCTGGCCTCGGCCAAAGCCTGGCTGTGTTCTACAGGTGTCACTTCCCCCTTAAGTTTCCTCATCTGTCTGGATGGGATCGATAAAAACTGTCCTATCAAACCTGTAAAAAGTCGTGTCTATAAAACTTAGAAAAGGACAAGCTGTGTGTATGTGATATTATAAAACAGACAATTAAAAAACTACAATTGGTAATCTGGTTCAGGTTTGAACACCTGACACAAAGACAAAAGCATTTAAACATTCATGAAGAGTTCTGCAAATCCGAAGTAGGAAAACAGCACAAGCTTGAGAGAAAGCCTCCCTAGGAGGAGAGGCAGCCTTTCATCCTGTTGATCTCCTGCCTCCTCCAGACCTCTCAGTGCCTCTGTCCTGCCCCCCAGGGAATCCCTGGGCTGCAGTGGGGCCACGGTCACTTGCAGACCTAGAGCCCAAGGCAGTGATGGAAGAATACAGCCTGGCTGAGCTCAGGGCCACTAGCTCTCACCAGGGGAGGTAAAGGAGGTGTAGCTACTACGGAAAATGGTATGGTGGTTCTTCAAAAAGCTAAAAATAGAATTACCATATGATCCAGTGATCCTTTTGGGTATATATATATATGAATTGAAAGCCAATATTATAAAGTTACATTGGCTGGATGGGGTAAACTTTGAAAGCTTTCTGGAGGCCTACATGAGCCACTCCAGTGAGAAATGGCAGAGATGTAGTCTATCACCCACAGTAGCAAAAAGCACAAGCTTTGATGCAATACAGATCAGAGCTGTGTCCCATTCTGCCTCTACTCTGTGTGATCTTGGAGCAGTAAGCTCTTTGAGCTTCCTTTCTACTCTGGTAAAAACAGAGATGAAACATGTGGCCTTCTCACAGGGCTGTGGTAAGGGTTACAAGTGAATCTATATGCTATGCCCAGGGCCCAGCAAAGGGTGGCTCTTGGTACTATCAATGCTTCTCACACTGCCTTCCAAGGCCAGGCAGTGCAACAAAGATGGAGGATGGAAGGAAGATGTGGGTGTTGTCAGGTTGAGACAGGGTGATACTGGGGCACCTTCCAAGTCTGGCGGGACATGAGTGTGGAGCGAGGAGGCAGTGAGGGGTTCCAGGGCTTGCCCTAGCCAAAGCCAGACCTTCTGGGGTCCAAGACATGCCCCCATGTCCCATTTGGGTAGAAGAGCCCCCTATCTTCTGCTGCGGGAATCCTAGGCCTGGCATATTTTTTCTTCTCCCAAATTACTCTCCTGTCAGAACAGGGGGAAGCACCCTAGACTTTACCCTCCATTTTAGGCTTACAAATATCCTGAGCTGTTAGCCATTAAAGACACAGGACCTTCCCCATGGCCCAAGGCCAGCTAGGAGAGTTTCAGTGAGGAGGCAGCCTCTGCAAGTCTGTGTTCAAAGGAAGTCTCCAGCCTCCTCCTCAGGCTGGGTCACCCCTTGGTTACCACTTGCCAGCCATCCACCCCCACACCTTCGTCTTCACATACACCAATATCTGGGTCTCTTGGTGACCCAATAGATAATCATTAACCCTGGGAGAAGGCACTGGCCCTTTAAGGCTGCCCTGGGAAGAGATGACAAAATCACATCATGGACTTTGCACCCTGAGGCTGTTGGGGAAAACAAGGCCTGGGAGCTGAGTGCAGGATCCTACCCCGGCAGGCCCACAGTGGGAAGCCCAGCCCAGAAATCTGCTCGTCTTGGCCCTTTTCCCTCCTCTCCTCTCCTCTCTGGCAGGCTTGCCACACACAAGAATAATGCTAAGTCTGCTGTGCCCACAGGTCTGTGGGAGTGATGCTCTCCCGGGTGGGCATCCTCCCTGCCCAGATCACTACGCTTTGTTCATATCCTACCTCCTTCCAACAAGTGTCCCAGGCTAGGCCATTATTTTAATATCCATTTGTCATTTTGTGAGAAGGGGGACCATGATAAGGACACCACAGCTCTGTCCAGCACTCAGCACAGAGCCCAAGGTGCTGACCCAGAGAAGGCCCTGGCTTAGTGAAGGCAAGAGGTGGTGGGATCTCGGAGAGAGACAGATAGACAGGACCCCGGGGTTCTGGACCCAGCTGTACCTTGAGTCACTGCAGAGCCTCCAAAAGTGTTTCAGGCCATCTCTGAGCCCAGTGTCTGCATGCAAACGATGGTCCCTCTCACCCATCGTAGATGGGCTGATGTCTGTGGCTCTGCAGCCTTGAGTAGCAGAGAAGGAGCTGCTACTCAGGGAAGAGGTGCTGACACAGGGAATAGCCACCTTTCTCCTTCTTCCCTAGAACCCAGGACCACAGGCAGCTCACAGGTATATCTGGGCGAGATGGGCAAAAGCTGTCTTAAACAGCTTACACCAAACAAATGGCCGAGTAAGAATCTTTCAAGGACCTCAGGGACCACTGCCTCAGAGAAGTTTTCTCTGACTATGCCAACCCACGGCTCCAGTGCTGAGGAGCTGCTCTGGTAAATATCTCATCTCCTTAGATTGATTTGTGACCTCCCTGAGTCAAAGGAACTGTATCATCTGACTTAAAGCCCGAGCAAGCACAGCACTTGGCACTTCAAAAGCATACAGCATCTATGAGAGAGCAAATGAATGACCTCGATGGTTTTTAAATATCAGCCTTGCACACATAAGGAAGTCCCAGGTCTAGGTCATGATGTGTAGGTTTGGCCAAGGATGGCTCCAAACTCTTTCACCGAAAATGCTGGACAACCTTAAGAAACAATCTGACCTCCCTGGCCCTCCTGTGGCTCAGATCCCAGAGGCTAGTTAGTTGGTAAGCATCAACTCTAGGAGCCTGCTATATGCAGGACACTAGAAAGGTTGTTACAGGGTCACATGGGACAGTTAGGAGGCACTATCTGTGCCTTCGGTTGTTGTTGAATACACCTGTATGAAAGAATCCAGGAGCAACAGCAGGGAAAATCAGGACAGGATAAGCAGACCAAAGGTGGGACTGGGAAGACGTGAAGAATAGGGTGGACGTACTCTTAGGAGGCTTCCCAGAAGAGGTAAGTTCTGAACTATGGACCCGGGACATTAGTCCCATTCATTCATTCATCCACTGAAGCAGACATTATTAAAAGCCAAGCCCAGAGGTGGCTTATACCTATAGTCCTAAGTACTCAGGAGGCTGAGGTGGGAAGATCACTTGAGCCCAGGTATTTGAGGTTTTGGTGACCTATGATGTTCCTTCACTCCAGCCTGGGCTAGAAAGTGAGGCCCTGTCTCAAAAAAAGAAAAAAAAAAAGAGAGAGAGAGAGAGAAAGAAAAAATCCAGTTCCAGAGAATGCAATGGTAAATGAAAACAATCCTCCTCTCAAGTTGCTTTCAGCCTCAGTGAGTAGCCAGCATCTAGACCCAGGTTCCCACACCATCTGCGGTGTGACCTGATAGATATATAGACCACATGCCAGAAACTGGAGCAGTGGCGAACACCTCAGGAGGGTTAGTCTTAAAGGGAACCTCCCCCCTACACACACTAAAATCTGCCCAGTAGATCCAAGCTTTGAAGGGAGCCGGAGATAATGAGAGAAAAGATGGGAGGAACTTTTGTAAAGTGACAGGTACCTGGCAGATAAACAAGGTTAATGGAGACCTGTTGTTTTTTCAGGTTCTTGGTGACCTCACCTTTGACCAGCAATTCCTGGCATTGGCTCAGGCTGCCAAGTGGGGAAAGGGGGGAGGAAGAAGAGGGTAAACAGGTGAGGCCAAAGGTGGCCCTAGAAGGCAAGCGACACATTCCAAAATATCTCCCCAGCCTGAGCCTACAGCAGAGCCCAAAGTCCACTAGGGAGCACACACCTGCATTCCAGTCATTGAAATACCCACTTACCTACCAGAAAGGATGCTTCCCACTGCCTAGGAACGCCTCTCTTTCCCGACTCTGAATCCCGACTCCTCAACGGTCCCCTGGTCCAGGCCTTCTGGCTCAGCTAGGAGGAGCTGAGGATTTCCACCCAGGCATGACATTTTCCTCCCACCGCCTCCTCTTCTCCAATATCATTAACAACCCACCATTAGGAGACGCTCCCTCTCCTTTTGAAGAGGCTTTGCTGTGCTGCAATCCTGCTGAGCACCACAAGGAGAAGCCCTGAAATTTCTTAGCCAGCAACCAGGTTCCTGACTCTCTCTACCACCTGCAGGCTATGTGACCTTGAGTGAGTCACCAAACCTCAGTTTTTTCCCCTGAAAAATGAGGGTGTCAGCAAGGAACACTTTCACGGGGCTTTTGAAAGGAGCAAATGAGATGATGCACATGAAGTAAAATTAGGCATTATTATTCTAAATGAGGGATGTTGGTACAGATCACCCAAACTTCTAATTTTACTGATGAGGAAATGATGGCCTAGAAAAGACATGAAAAAATTAGGGGATTGGATGCTTCCTGTCCTCTTCTTTCTCCTCCTCCTCCTCCCCCTGTAACTCATTTTCTTAGTTCAACCTTGTCTTCTAAACATGGGTTTCTAAACTTTGGGGGGGCACAGAACCCTTGGAGAATCTGGTGAAAGTTAAGGACTTACTCTCCCTAAAATACAGTTATTCACATACCCCCAAGACTGTGCAGGTAATTTCGGGGGTTCACATGCCCCAGATTGGGTACTTTTGCTCTATGACAGAGCAGAAGAAGAGAGAGACAGTCACGGTTCTCGGGTCATGCTTCCCACAGTCAGAGCCCCAAGAAAGCAGGAAATGACAGAGGAAAGTCTGAACTTTGGGGAGCAACACTCCCCCCACACCCAGAATCCACCAAAGCCCAATCCACAAGGCCCTGGGAAGAAAGTCCCATTTGATCCCTGCTCCAAACTCCTCACTACCCTCTCCCTTACCCTCACCTGTCCTCTTTCTAGTCAGCTAAAACTCCCTGCCCACAGTTCTTCTGAACTGGTTAGTTCCATTCTGGTCTTTGAAAGTCAAAGAAAATCTTAGAGACCATCTATACAAACATCTTTATCTTTCCAGATGAGAACTATAAACAACAAAAGGTGTACTGACTTGCTTCAAGTCACCCAGATAATCAGAACAGAAGTCAGGCTATGTTAACCAACTCAGTCCCACGAGTGTGCACTGAGGACCTACTGTGCTTTCTGTGCCCTGCTGGGAGGGGTGGAACGGCCAAGAATTGATGAGCTGTAAGCTGATTGGCCAAGCAAGTCTAAAATCCTTGGAATGAAAGTGCAAACAGGGTTACCAAGCTTATGATTGTGTAAGAGAAATTGCAAAATCTCTAGAAGTTCAGCAAAGGCAGTTAGAGCACTCATTCATTCACTCATTCATTCATTCATTTAACAAATATTTATCGAACACAGGCACTAGACATGGGGCAACAGTCAAGATAACCACCAAGAAATCCAGACAAGGTTTCTGCTCTCCTGAAATTTTAGAGAGTCCCTAAATATTTAGAGACAGTTTGGACAATCTCTAAATAAATAAAATTTAGCTAGAGATAGATACCATAAAAAAAATAGAAAGGGTGAGATTCAAGAAACTCGGTAATATCATTTATATTGGGAGGGTGTTCAAGGAAGGTCTCTTTGAAGGAAGGAGTGACATTTGAACGGAATCCTGAGGGGGAGCATCAGTGCACGAGTGTGGAGGCGGCATATTCCTGAAGGAGACTCAGCAAGCGCAAAGTCCCCAACACAGGCTCAAAATTGATATGTTCAAGGGATGGAGAGATCACTGCATGCAGGGGTTGAGGGGTCCTTGTGGAGGAAGAGGTGGTGGAGGAACAGCAGGCCTGGCCCTGAGGGTCGGTGAGGAAAGTAGGCTTTATGTCATGTGCAGAGAGGCAGCATAATCCCAGACCAGACAGAGAGAGGAGAGGAACAAGGGATGGACATGTTTTTGAAGCAGAATAGGCCCTGGGACTGCTAATGACCCTGGATGAGAGGAATAAAGCATAAAGGTTGGGCTCGGCGTCTATAGCTCAGTGGTTATGGCTCCAGACACATACACCAGGACTGGTGGGTTCAAGCCCAGCCCAGGCCTGCTAAACAACAACTACAATAAAAAAAAAAAAGAAAGAAAGAAAAAGGTTGATCAAATATGGAAGCCAGGCTTGGGCTTGAGCAACTGTGTAGATGATGGTGCATTTACAGATGCAAAAAAGTACCAGGCTTTTAAGGGGAACCAAGGCATACAATTCCTACATCAGCGAAGAAGCTCAATATCCTTTGCTCATAAAACCTGTTCTTTCTGAATGTACTATAAAACAGTTGGACATGTGACAACAAAAGATATAGCCATTTAAAGAATTCAGAGAAGGCTGTGACAGAGGATGGGGGAGCCAGACTCTAAAAATGGCCTGAGAAGCGTATGTATCAATCACAAGAAAAATTTCAAAACTGATTTCCTTTTGGGTTTTCCATGCTGTGCATGCAACAGAGGGCCAGGCCTCTCCCTCCAGCCAAAAGAGGGGCTGCGTGGTCAGGGAGAGAAGACTGGGGGGGCACCTCACACCCCACGTTTATGGTTCTTTAACTCTTGTGCTCCCTCTCATCCCATCTGCATGTTATGCAAACCATGGTCGTTGGATCTTGGCATGTTCTTTTTATAAGTTAAGAGTTTCTTTTTATTGAAAAAATGTGCCAGCTGGAGTCATATACTAAACCACATTCTCGGCGCCACCTTCTGTGGAAAATGCAGGCATTAGACCCTGCAACTGGAGCTCCCACTGGTGCCTCTGATTAGAGGACAACACTGACCATCTGCCCTGTGCCTGTCATTGCAAACCCCAGAGGAAGACATGGCAAATTCCTGCCTCTAGGGATTCTGGTTGGGAAAACCCAGACTCTTCCTCAACTGGACCCCAAAGTCCAAGGTTTGGGGCCTTGACCAGATCCAGTCTCAGCCCCAGCCTTAGCCCTGCCTCTCTCCTGGGCCTTTCCTGACCTCTGCTAGATCCTCCATCTTTCTCCCCCCCATTACAGTCCCTCCTCTTGGTTCTTCTTAACTTCTGACAGGAAATACCCTGAACTTTTTCCTGGTCTAGCACTAGGCCATCTCCTCTAGGAAGCCTTCAGTGGTTAAGCCTGCTGCCTGGCAGCACAGTTGCCAGCCCTCTGTCCCTCTCTGCTCCATACACTGATGTGTGATCATCCTGAATTGTGTGTGTGTGCACATGTGTGTACGTAAGAGACCTGAAGGAGCATATCTCCTGTTCAGATCGGAGGCTCTTAAGGGGCCTCAGAGTAACTAGTGAACATTTTTCCATTCTCTTCCTCAGGAATCCCCTTGATGGGGTTATTTCTGGTCACTGTCCTATTTTCTCACTCTCCTTGACCTCTGCTTCATCCAGTCAACAAATATTTACCGAGTGCCTACTGTGTGCCAGACAAGTGCTGGAAGCACACCAACAAGATAGACAAGGCCCCAGCTCTCATGGAACGGTTATTATGAGTGGGAAGTCACCTTAAAAACAGGAAAGTCAATGGTGAGTGAGGAATAAGTATGAAGTAGAGGCAAAGAGAGAGAGAAAAGATCACCCCCCACAGTATAGGTGCCATTTACTCAGCAAATTGAGCACCTCCTATGTGTTGGGTGCTGGAACTAAAGATATATCAGTGAATAAAACAGACAAAGATACCTACTCTTATGAAATTTAAACTCTAGTGAAGCAAAACAGATGATACATGATACACATAATAAATAAATAAATTTTATAATGTGAAAACATTAGGAAGTGGTAAGTGCTTAGGAAAAAAGATAAAATAGCATAGGATAAGAGGGGTAGAGAATGTGAAGAGAATATGGCTACTTTAAATAGGATGCTCAGGGTAGGCCACATTGAGAAAGTGATGTCTGAGCAAAGACTTGAAGAAGGTAAGGGAGTTCTGCAGATATCTGGAGAAAGAACATTCCTGGAAGAGGTGGAAAGCTGTGCAAAGGCCCTGGGGCAGGAACAGGCTGGATGTGTTTAAAGAATGCACTTTCCATTCTTGGAAATGAATCATGTGGAAACTCGAAGGCCATGATAAGGACTTCAGCTTTTACTCTGAGGAAAACCAGGTGCCATTGCAGAGATTTGAGCTAAAAAATTGACATGATCTGAATCAGCCCTTCCTCATTAAATGTAGTGACTGATAGAAAGTGACTAGGGGGGCGGCGCCTGTGGCTCAGTGAGTAGGGCGCCGGCCCCATGTACCGAGGGTGGTGGGTTCAAACCCAGCCCTGGCCAAACTGCAACCAAAAAATAGCCGGGCGTTGTGGCGGGCGCCTGTAGTCCCAGCTGCTTGGGAGGCTGAGACCAGAGATTAGTGTAAGCCCAAGAGCTGGAGGTTGCTGTCAGCCATGTGACGCCACAGCACTCTACCGAGGGGGGTAAAGTGAGACTCTTGTCTCTAAAAAAAAAAAAAAGAAAGAAAGTGACTAGGGATGGGGAGGAGGTTGCTACCTAGGTAATGAGGTCAGGGAGGTCTCTCCAAGGAGGAACATCTAAGCTGGGAGCTGAGGGGCAGAAAAGGGACCTGCCCACTCTGCATTCCCCTCCTCTTCCTCAATCTGTTAACCAGGGAAAAGCCATACTTTCCCCCATCTCCTTTCCCTCATCCCCTCATTCTCCCTCCCTCCCTCTCTCCCCACCTCTCTCCTTTCCGGCCCCTTTTCTTTTGTCTTCAGCCTTACCCCAGAGATATGAGGCCTCTGCCTTCCTGGGGTTCTTAGAAAACAGTTGCAAAAAGCAGAAGGAAACATTACAGGCAGGCCCTCAGCAGGAGGGAGGGTGCAGATTACAGTGTCTGGTCCTGGTGGCTCACCCTGTAATTATCACTGCATTTCAGGTGGACAGGGACTCTAGGACATGCCCCTGCCAGGTCCAGGCATTCTATGGTCAACCAGCCCCTTCATAGTCCTCCACCTCAAACATGGGGGAGGGATGCATCTCTGAGACCTTGCCCTCAGCCCAGCCTTCAAGGCCTGATGACAGAAAAGCTAGAGAGGATGCCCAACCCCTCAAACACAACCCCAGCTGGGGGCAGAGGATGGGACTGAGGCCCCAAGAGGAAACAATGCAGCTCCAGTTTCCATAGTAAGAGTCAGAACCTAGGACACGTCCAGACCCCAGACTGCCTCATCTTCCTATCTAGGAGTTTGGGTCAAGTGGCAGGTCAAGGTTTCAGCTTTCTCTGCCTGAGGCAAAAAAGAAAAGGCTGTGTGTTGTCTGATGCCATGTTATAGGATCAGGCAGAGGAAGATTGCTGCTGGATGCTGGCTTCCAAAGAGCCAGGGAAAACTCTTTCTTAATTGAGAGTGACCCTAACCTTATACATCTGGGAGAGTGGAGATGGCTGAGGACAGTCCTGCCTCACTGGAGGAACTACTCAACCAGTTAATGGATCAAAGGCTCCAGGGGACAGTCAAAACCATGGGCCACCTTGTCAGCCCTACTCTGGAGGCCCAGAATCTAAGACATAAAATCCTTTCTGTTCTCTAAGAAAGGAGATTTCAGTGTCAGCTTCCTAGGTCACCTGTCTATCTAGAAACAGATCTGGCTCTCCTTAGCTGTCACATGCCATGCATGGCTGTGGCCTCCAGCACCTGAGTCATCTGTGACTCATCACCCTCTGACCTCAGTCTGAAGAAGGCTAGGCTAAGCGGACTTGGCTCTGGGATGGGATGAGGTCTGGTACAGGCCTGTTCCTCCCCCCTCCACCCCACACTGACACATAGGAATATTCAAACACCTTGGAAAGGATACCCCGGTGATCACAAATCTGCACACAGAGGACCCAGAGAGGCTGAACTGGACCTCCAGCCCATGCCTAAACACACACACACACACACACACACACACACTCCCCCTCATGATGCCTCCCCACTCACATGTGTGCGGGGTGGCCTCATATCCCCCAGGGTCTCCATGAGCCCAGAGCACCTGTCTGAGATTTAGGCTCTGCTGTTAATTCCCTGCATGTACCACACAATATCCACCACCACCCCCTTCCCTTTCTGGCCTCTGTTTCCTCCTCTGATCAAGACTTACAAGTCTACAAGATCATGTTTACCTCTTAATCTAAGGAGGAACATTAATAAGGTGATTATAAATTTCTGGTCAATGAATAAAGGGAATGAGCCAGGAGGGTAATAAGGGGGAGAGTAGAGCAGAATGGAAAGGAAGACCGGGTACCTTTCAGATCATACCATCCCTCTGGCTATAGGCAAACACTCCAAAGAGGGGATAATAATGTCCTGAAAGACTTCCAAAACCTATAGATTGTGCCTCCACAGTCCCACTGAAGCCCTTGATTTTTTACAGAAAAGACAAGAATGTGAACTTGTACTTCCTTAGCCTGAAGTCCCTGAAGACAAGCTGTCTCTCCTCAGATAGGGGGTCCCTGAAGATAAGGCTATGTCTCTCCTTAGCGTGGGGCTCCCCAAGAACAGGGCTGTGTCTCATCTCAGACTGGGGCTCCCTGAGGACAGGGCCATTCTTTTACTCAGATTTTCTTGCTGCTCAAGAGCTTTTAATCCCACCTCCCCTCCGCCCCCACCCCCCGCCCTACATCTTCCCCTCTCTGGAGTAGCACTATTCAACTCCAGGGCCAGTTCCCCTTTCAGCCTATATTTCCCTCTGCAACATGGACCCCAGGATGACAGCACCCACAGAGAGAGACGCACATAGTGACGAAATAATCTGAATAGCAATCACTAGAAGTCTTTCCCATCTTCTGCCTGTTTTATCCTCAAATAATCCTGTGGTAATATGGGTTACACCTGGATCTCATTCCTTAGCAGGAAGACAGGGAGGGCAATGTGATCCAGAAATCAGAGATTTGATAGAAATCACATAGCTGAGGGTCATCAGCCCCTCACTCTTTTCCATCTTTTTCCACCTACCCGGACCCCAGATTGCCTGGCAAGGGCTACCTACCCCACCTCCCAGAAAGGGGTTAAATAGCATCGAGAATGCCAGGGTGGAGGGCAGTTGGGAAAGCTAGGAGGGAGCCGTGTTCCTCCACTTGGCTGGAGCTTCGGTTTCCCAATCCAGTATTATTTCTGTGGGGCAGAACCCAGCCAGAGGCAGCTAGGCTGACTGAACAGCACCAGGCTGTGGATCCCAGATCCTCCTCCTCCTCCTCCTCCAGTTGGTGTGGCCCAGGGAGCCACACTAGCTCCTGGGGGCTCTCAACTGGGAGGGACCTCGTGGGGAGACAGAGGAAGAAGACAGGTTACTGCTTAGGAGAGCAAAGAGGAGCCCAGCCCTGTGCAAGGGCTGTTCCCGGGCCTGTCATTCATGGCATGAAGAAGCAGCAGAAGCCCCTTCAGGGTGTCCAGTTGTCACTATAACCCTCCTGTCACAGCTTCTAAGATGTTGTCTTCTTACTTTTTTATTTTACTGTAATGCATGTGAAAGATACATGCTAAATTATGACTCAGAATACATATACATACACACCCCTGACAAGTTTCAAAACATGATACTTACCCCTACAGTGCAAGTCTGTTTGAATATTTTCTACTTTATTCTCTTTTTTTTTTTTTTTTTTTGAGACAGAGTCTTGCACCTTGGTTAGAGTGCAGTGGATCGTAAGAGCTCACTGCAACCTCATCTCCTGGGCTCAAGCAGTTCTCCTGCCTCAGCCTCCTAGGTAGCTAGGACTACAGACACCTGCTATAAGGCCCAGCTTTTCTTTCCTTTCTTTTCTTCCTTCCTTCCTTCCTTCCTTCCTTCCTTCTCTCTCTCCCTCCCTCCCTTTCCTTTCCTTCCTTCCTTGTAGCTAGGACTACAGGCACCTGCTATAAGGCCCAGCTTTTCTTTCCTTTCTTTTCTTTCTTCCTTCCTTCCTTCCCTCCTTCCTTCCTTCCTTCCTTCTCTCTCTCCCTCCCTCCCTTTCCTTTCCTTCCTTCCTTGTAGCTAGGACTACAGGCACCTGCTATAAGGCCCAGCTAATCTTTCTTCCTTCCTTCCTTCCTTCCTTCCTTCCTTCCTTCTTTCCTTTCTTCCTTCCTTCCTTCCTTCCTTCCCTTCCTTCCTTCCTTCTCTCTCTCCCTCCCTCCCTTTCCTTTCCTTCCTTCCTTATAGCTAGGACTACAGGCACCTGCTATAAGGCCCAGCTAATCTTTCTTCCTTCCTTCCTTCCTTTCTTTCGAAGATGAGGTAGTGCTCTTGCTCAGACTGGTTTTGAACTCCTGACCTCAAGCATCCTCCCACTTTGACCCCCCAGAGTTCCCGGCCCCTATTCTCCTCCGCATTTAAGAAAAAGATTAATGCTGGTTGCAAATTGCTAAACTGACTTCATGACCCACTGATACATATAGATCACAACTTGCACTTTGAAAAACACTCCAATCTCAGCAGGCTAGATATATTGCCTTTGTACCTATGGGGACACTGAGGCCCAGAAAGGAAGCAGGACCTTCCCAAGGTCACAGGGCAGGTCAGTAACAGAGATCAAGCCAGAACACAGGGATTTTGGCTCCCAGGGAAGTATTTCCACTGTAAGTTTCCAGAGCCTGAGGGACTTCTTGCAATAGCTGCCTGCAGAACAAGGGCTGAGGGCGAGAATCACCACTGATGGGTCATCAGGAAAGGTGAGTGGCTGTTTGCTGGCCAGCAGGCTCCCCTAGGGCTTCCACAGGTCACAGCACTAAAGGTCATGTTAAAACTACAGAAAAGGTCTGTCTCAAGGGTCAGCATCCAGGTCCTCCAGAGTATGATGGACAAGCTCAGTCCAAGGGAGGCTCTCAGCATGAGTGGGAGAGAGCCTGCAGATCTCTGCTGCAGGCTGAAATTGAGGACATATCCAGAACTGGCAAGGCTTGTATGCCACATCTACACAGGATCCAGTGGCAAGAGTGGGGACCAAAGAGGGGTGGGCAGCATCAAAGCACCTGAGAATTCACCAGTCCAGCTCCAGGCAGGGTTGCCAGATAAGTACAGAATACTCAGCTGAAGGTGAACATTTCAGACAAACAATGAAAATTTAACTGGTCACCCTGTATTTTTATTTGCTGTATCTAGCAACCCAGTAGGCCTGAGGCCCACTTAGGACAAACAGACAGCAGAGAAACCCAGGTCAGACTGAGGAAGAGCTTCCTGCCCAGGTGCCTGGTATCAATCCAGAATGTGGATGGGGCAGAAATGAGGGCATCTGGGACCCCTCCAGCCCCAAGTAGGCAGTCCTTGGACCACAGATACCCCTAGCTCAAGTAGCTGCCCCTCGACCTCTGATCCCCCCAGGGAGGGAGAGCGTCATCTGGGCTGGAAAGGGGAGAGGTAGCCTTTGAAATTGGCATGTGATGGTGGGAGGGGGAGCGGATGGCATCCTTTGCCCCTTCCCGGCAACCAGGCCCTTCACAATAAGCCAGTCTTCAGGGAAACTTCCTGTTAGGCAAACGCCAACGGCTGGCACACCACTGGCATCTGGGGGCTGGGGCTGGGAGAGGGGCAGTTTCTCTGAAGTCTTGGGGCCTAGGGGAGGGTTTTACCAGCATGGAGCCGAGCTCTTCCCCACAACCCCCATCTCTTCTGCCCTCCTTCTTCCCTGAATACCCCCTCCCACCACCCCACACACAAACACACGACTTTGGGGTTTTTAATGAAACTGCCAGAGGCAGGCAGTGCCAAGGGACTGACTGGGGTGACCACAGCCAGAAGGAAAGGGGATGAGACCCGCTGGCTTTAATAAGAAGGCATTCCCTGAGCTCTCACAGCCTTTGTGGGCAAAATGTCCCCTTCCCCGGTCCCAGGAAGGGGTGTTAAGTGCTAGAACTGGACTAGGAGAGGGGGCACAGAGCAACGTTGGGGATGCAGCCAGGAGCCAAGCCTGGGGCCACATCCTGGTAGGGACTAATTACAGGGCTGGGACTCGGTGCCCCAGCCTTGCCTGTACCTCATTACTGAGAGAAAAGTCATTTCCAGTTTTCCTTGTGAGTTTCTACATTGGCTGTTGCCACACAAAGGGAAGAACCATCTAAAATGCTGAGCTTTTTGTGGTGGGGTGGCAGCGGAGTCTGTAGATCAGCCCCAAGGAAACAAGTCCAAAGTTTTACCCTCATCTTCAGGGAGCACACAGGCTACTGAGAGAGGATCTGAGCCTAGACTTGAGGACCCGGTCAGAGTCAGGTGACTAATGTGCATTCATTCATTCAGCAGTAGTATATTCATTTAGCCCCTCTTAAGTGGCAATCACTTTATATTCATTATTTAACTTAATCTACATCAACACCTGAGAGGAAGATGTTTCCACACCCACACTGCAGAGCAGAACAAGGAGGCTCAGAAAGGGTGAACAACTTGCCCAATGTCACAGAGCCAGAAAACTCTACTGATGCCAAAAGTAGAGCTCAGCTCTGTCCAATGGCCAATCCTCTCTTCCCACCACCCTGTGCCCAGCTAACCTTTACTGGGCCCTTACAGCCTGTCAGTCACCATCCTAGGCCTATCCACATCAGTGTTCTCATCTCTAGAATGGGGATACTACTGCCTACGTCTAATATTGAAAGGATGATGTGGGCAGCGCCTGTGGCTCAGTCAGTAAGGCGCCAGCCCCATATACTGAGGGTGGCGGGTTCAAACCCTGCCCTGGCCAAACTGCAACCAAAAAATAGCCGGGCGTTGTGGTGGGCGCCTGTAGTCCCAGCTACTCTGGAGGCTGAGGCAAGAGAATCGCTTAAGCCCAGGAGTTGGAGGTTGCTGTGAGCTGTGTGAGGCCACGGCACTCTACTGAGGGCCATAAAGTGAGACTGTCTCTACAAAAAAAAGGAAAAAAAAAAAAGAAAGGATGATGTGATTTTATGTACACAAAACACTCTGAAATGGATACCATGGTGCATATTTTACAGATGACAACTGAGATTCAGAAACGTGATTTTGTCCTAAGACATGATTTAGAAGTCGTCAAGCTTGAGGCTGTCTTTTGGGTTTGGGTTTTGGACCTCAGGGCTTAGAATTAGCAGCCAGGTGCTCACTTTGGCAGCACATATACTAAAATTGGAACAATACAGAGATTCACAGGGCCCCTGTGCCAGGATGACACACACATTTGTGAAGCATTCCATATTCAAAAAAAAAAAAATTAGCAGCCAGGATTTGAACCTAGGCAGTAAGGCTGGACCAGGCCAGAAGTGACCCAGTGTTATAAATTCTGGGCAGCCAGATAGAAAGTTATTAATAGCCATGAGGTGTTTATTGCTGAACAGTCACCAGCTCCCAGAGGGCAGCTTGGAGTCACAGAGCGCAGCCAGGTCAGCCCCCCACCCCCCAGCCCCATGGGGGCTGGTCCTGAGAAGCTAACTCTCCCAGCTGGGCCTCACTCTGCCCCTGGGAATACTTACCCAACCAGGCGGCTGCCCCGTGACTGGGAACGGTGACCCCTGTCACACTTGTGTGTGTGCAAGCCCATGTGGATGTGCTCGTGCGGAAGAGACTCTGTAACAACCAGGCGAACTGCTCCAGGAAAGAGCATGCCTCAGGAGGGCGTGTGCTGGGGACAGGCCTTCCCCCACAACTCCCAGCCTCAAGCCTCACCATTCTCTCTTTCTCAAGCTGGCAGCTGGGAGGGGAACCCCTGGAGAGGGAATAAGGGAGCCTTATTAATAGGGTGGGGATGGAGATGCCTTTAGAAGCCAAAAGCAAAGAGATAAGCAAACACCCTTCCTGAATATTTCCCCAGAAGACATCTTCCTGCTGCCGCACCAGGAAACTGCAGACCCCAGCTCTCAAAGTCCCAGAGAAAGTCGTCTTCTCCCCGGGCCTAGTCCCAGAAGCTCTTCCTCATACTCATACGGCAAACCTTTTCACTCAAAGATCCTGGAACAAGCATCCCGAGGGGCTTCTGAGGACAGCCGTAAGGGCCTCCACTGTAAGCCTCTCAAATGAAAGCTGGGTCAGGCTCCGAAGTGCTTTGCCCAGAACACAGCTGTGTGTATAAGGCCTTGACATAAGGCCTCCTTCACCAGACCGGAGACTTCTAGTGTATTTGGGGGAATGTAAGAGAAGATTGGCCTTGTGTTCTGGTCCTGTTCATTTGCTCATTAATTCCACAAATACATGTCAGGCAAGTCCACCTTGTGCCTGTCCTTGGGCTCAGAGCTGTAGGGCATCACCTCCTACCAGAACAGCCCTCTCTACACTCTCCTTTCTCTTCAGTCTACCACCTTTATCTCACTCCTGGGTTCCAGGGCTAAACCAGCTCTAGTTTGCCTCAGCAGAAGTGTAAGGATGTATACTTGCAAACATGAGTATAAAAGCCAGACAGAGTATTTCAGTTTTTTTTAAGTGAGAAAAAGAAAAACAGCCAAAATGTACTAAAGGGGAAGCTCTGAGAGAAAAAAGCATTGATGAAAATACTGGAATAACAACATAATTATAATGACTGTTCTGACCCTGCATACCTGTTACTGTACAAGGTACTTTCACATGATGACATCACTTCATACCCTCAAACTCCACCTGTAGCTATTATTGTGCCCATTTGAGAGATGAAAAGGTTGAGGCCCAGGGAAGTAATCTGGCCAGTGGTAGAACAAAAAATCCAACCTAGACCTACCAGAAGTCTTGGTGGGTCTTAGGGCAGCCCAGATAGGGCTCTGCAGAGGCCCCAGGCAGAGACTCTAAGGAGAGGTCCTTATGGGATGGTTTCACAGGCCCTCACCACACCTCCTAAGGGACTTTCAGTGCCAGAATAGCTGGACCAGCTACAAACAGGGAGTGGGAGCATAGGTTTCCTGCAGGAAGTCTGAGGAGGTAACAAATAAGGTTCTTAGCCCTATTCAGCAGACGGGGCAGGAGGAGCCCCTGGAAAGGGGCACATGTTGGCTGGCAACTATCCCACTTGGAGCAAGATCCAGGGACCGTCAAGGGTGTGTGGAGAAACATCATGCACAGTTCCTGACAAATGAAGAAGCCCTTTGGGACTATGCATGCATATGGGGAGCAGAGGGAAGGATGGGGTCAGAAGCCCGAAAGGGCTCGTCTAGCACCAATATCTGGCAACTGGTTTCCCAGGTCTGGTTTCCATCTAATCGACAAAGAAATGTCTGATGGAGAGGGTTCTGTCTCTTTCTTTAGACTAGAAACTCTGTGAGGACAGGGAGCATCCTAAGGGCAGGGGCCATCTCACCCCCGAGACTAGGAGATCCCTGAGGGCAGTCCTTATATTTCCCTCATGAAGAAAATAATTCCCCAAAGGCAAATGCACAAGCTAGCCTTTGAAAATCTTTTTCAGATCCCAGCCCTCTCTTGTTCTGGGGATAGGATCAAAATTAGTCCCCACCAGGATGACGCCCAGGCCCAGACTTGCTTCCACAGGTACCTGAGCCTGACAAGCCTCTTCCTTTAAATCGCTGCTCCCTCGTTTCTAGATCTTCCCCCTTCCAAGTCACCCCTTTAATCCCTCCTCAGCAGATGTTTGGCCAAGCCCAGTCTTCGCCTTGTATTTTCCTTTTCCAGGCAGATTATAAATATTTACTGATTCCTTCCCTGCCCTCCCCTGTTCCCCATGTCCTGATGGATGATGTCCCGTGGATGTAGCTGAACTGTCTCTCTTCCAGAAACTCTGAAGCTAACCTGGTGGGGCTTTCCAAGGGTCGTCTTGCCCATTCCCCATCGCTAGGCTAGCTTAGACTAAAGCCACTCCTAGTAAATGAGAGACCATCCTATGCCAGGGCAGAGCACACATGGCTGGTCTTCAATAAGTACTGGGCATGAAAAGGAGGAGGAAAAAAAGGATTCTACAGACTTTTCCTCCAAATCCCTTGTGCTTCTCTCTCTTCCAGTTCTTCTAATCCTCCATCCTCTCTTCCTCAAGCTGTAGATGTTGCCCACTTTTTCTTGGTGAGACCTCAATAGAATTGAGTCTCTCTCCCTACTCTAGAAATTAAGATACTACTTTGTCTGTCCTGAATCAGCCCTTGCCCAAAGTCTTCCCACCAAACTTACAAGAGCAGACCTCTAGTCTCTGATTCTTTTATAAACATGCCCTCTCTTCCTTCTTTAAACCTCCCTCTATTTTCTGAGACCTTCATGAATTACAATAAAACCTTATGCATGGGAAGTGACTATTTAGTTGGATGGTTTAGTTATCACCATTTAATAACCTCCCCAAAACTTAGTAGCTTTAAATAGCAACAGCCCATATATTTGCTTATAACTCGGTAAATCTGGACACAGGATGACTTCTCTCTACTTTATGGGTTATTGGCCAGAGTAGCTCAAATGACACTGAAGAATCCAGAATGACCTCACTTGTATTTGGTCCCTCAGCTTGAGGTGGTTCAAACAGCTGGGGACTAGCTGAACCCCCTCTTCCTCCCTCCCTGTCTCCCTTCCCCTCTCTCTCCCTCCATGGCCTCTCTCCAACAGGGTAGTTGGACTTCCTTACAACATGGCAGCTGCCTTTCAAGAGGACAAAAATGGAACTTACAATCCCTCTTAAGGACTACACCTAAAAGTTCCAGACTATCTCTTTGGCCACGTTCTTAGGCAAAGCTGGTCATAACGCCAGTCTAAATTCAAAAGGAGGAAACATAAATTCTACTTCTTGTTGGGAGGAACAGCATGTGGGCACAGGGATGGGAAGAACTATTGGCATCTATATTTGCACACTGTCCACCACAATGATCTTCACACAAGAAACTGATCTAGAATTACCAAGTCCATGCAGAAGGTGTTGAAGGGAGAACAGTAAATTAGCAGTTTCCCTGGAGAATCAAGAACTTAAAGGTATTTGAGGGCTCTGACCAAAGTAGGTAGCTTTTTTGGGAAAAAGGAAAGGGTCTCAAGCAAGGCAGAGCCAGGAATGGCTACATCACAGGGTGTGACTCCCAGACAAGGGTATGAGTCCCACAGAGGGAAGAGAGGGTAGGTCTTGATTAGGCCTTCTCTGGGCCTTAAGAGATCCTTGAGAAATGCTCCAGGGGGGTGTCTGATCAGGTCTTATACAATTGGGGGATGTGGCATTTTCATTTTCTCCTTATTTTCTCCATGGTCTATTTCAAGACTGTTTCTCTCATCCAAGGCTATGTGTTGCAATCTCTTGCATGCTTAGGTTTCGGATCTTCCACTGACAAGCCCCAGCCCCTGGAGACATCTCTTGCCTTGCCTTACCACACTTGGGGAAGTCTGGATTTCGGCCCTGGGTTTGGCCACCATTATATCCTCCCCCTGTCCCACTTTTCTTCTCCCTGTTTGTATTCGGTCTAGACGATTCATTTTTATTTGTTGATGTCCTGCCCTAGCCTGGGGCAGCTGTGGTGTGATGGAAAGAGCACCAGATTCAGAGTCAGAAAAGCTGGTTTAAATTCTGGCTTGGCCATTTACTGGCTGTGCGTAAATTTGGGCGAGTTATTTACCCTCTCTGAGCCTCCTGCTTCTCATGTGTCAAGCAAGAATAATAAGTCCCGTCTCCAGGGTGGCTAAAAGGAGGAAACAATCCTGTCACTGATGAAGAGGCCTCTGCTCCTAATCCCTACGGGTTGATTCTGAGTTTATCTCTCCTAGTTAAGCCCTGCTCAAGTCCCAACTTGTGCAGCAAGCTCTCCACCAATCACTCCTGACATCTTTGTAGAAACCCCATGCCTATCTCCATAGTCTTGGGACAAAGCCCTCCATCTCCAGGCCTATTTTAACATCAGTCATTTAACGAATGACTATTGGACACATACTATGCTCCAGGCACTGTCTAGCAACTGGAGATCCAACAAACAAAACAGACAAAAGTCTCTGCCTTCATGGAGTTTGCATTCTGGTCTGAGGAGACAGAAAAAAAAGAACTAATTTTAGAGTGACACTGCCCAAAATGGTACCCAGTAGTCACGTATGTATAGTGAGCACTTGAAATATGGCCTCAGGATTACACCTGCGGTGCATCTTACAGGGGTACATGTGAAACTTAGTAAATGTAGAATATAATTGTCTTAACACAGTAACTAAGAAAATGCCAGGAAGGCTATGTTAACCAGTGTGATGAAAATGTGTCAAACTGTTTATAAAACCAGTGTATGGTGCCCCATGATCACATTAATGTATACGGCTATGATTTAATATTAATAAAAAAAAGAAATATGGCTGCAAGCAATTGAGATATGTCACAAGTCTAAGGTACACCCAGATTCAAATTAATAATTTTATATTGATTAGATGTTGAAATGATATCTTAGAGTTAAATAAAATGTTATTAAAATAATTTCTGTGATATGAGGACAATTAATGACAATTAAGGTTATGGGGAGGAAGCAGAAAGAGGGACGGAGGGAGAGGGGGTGGGGCCTTGGTGTGTGTCACACGTTATGGGGGCAAGACATGATTGCAAGAGGGACTTTACCTAACAATTGCAATCAGTGTAACCTGGCTTATTGTACCCTCAATGAATCCCCAACAATAAAAAATAAAAATAAAAAAAAATAAAAGCTGAAGACCTTCAAAAAAAAAATTAAAAAATAATAATTTCTCTGGGTGGCGCCTGTGGCTCAAGGAGTAGGGCGCCGGTCCCATATGCCGGAGGTGGTGGGTTCAAACCCAGCCCCGGCCAAAAAAAAAAAATAATAATAATAATTTCTCTTTTTACCTTTTGAAATGACTCCTAGAAAATTTTAAATTACATACATGACTCACTTTGTATTTCTTTTGGACAGTGCTATTCTAGAGTTTATTAGGAGGTGATAGAAACTACAGGAAAAAAGAAGAGCCTAAGGATGGAGTGGGAAGGGGGGGGTCCATAGTAAATACAGTAGTTAAGGTAAAGCTCACTGAGAAAGGAACAATCTTGAAGGTGAGGGAACCAGCCACACTTCTGTGTGGAAGAGCGCTCCAGGAAGAGAAGACAGCCTGTACAAAGGCCCTGGGGCAGGAGCATGCCTACTGCATTTGAGGAACAGTGAACCCAGTGTGGTTGGAACTGAGTGATCAAGGTGGGGATGGGGGTGTCAGAAGTCACTGAATACTCAGGGAGGGTAGTGCAGGCCTTTTAAGGCTATTTGGCTTTTTCTCCAAGTAAAAAAGTCTCTGGAAGGTCTTAAGCCAAAAGGTGGCATGATTTGGCTCACATTTTAACACATTTTAAATCTGAAGCTGTGTGAGAGTCAACCAAAAGGGAGGCCAGAGGAGATTCCAGGAGGCCAGTTTAGAGGCTCTGGCAAAAATCCAGGTGGGATGACAAGAGTACCCACCTCCCAGGCTGTTGTGTGGATTCAGCGTTAACCAGTGTAGGAGCTGGCACGCATTACGTGACTGGGAAAGGAGCATTTTCTAGACTAAAAGTTCCTTGCCTTGAGTCCCTCAGCACGGTAGAGACCAAAGTGCCTGCACTGCCAGTCACCCAAGGTGTCTCCTCACCCTCAGGGCATCTCCCCTGGAGGACTGCAATAGCTTTCTACTGGCCTCGCTGCCTCCCACACTGCTGCCAAGCACTCATGGAAAAGCATGTCTGACTGGGCCACTCCCTGTTTAAAGCCCTTCAGCTGCCGCTCATCCCTAACAAGTATTATGCTCTTGGCACAGAGCTGGAGACTCTCTCAAGATAACCTCTGACTATCTCTCCAGCCTCACCCCCTCACCCTATCCCTTCTGCCTCGGTGTCCCAACCCCTCCCCTACCCACCCTATTCAGCTTATTTTCTACGCATCACTTGAGGGGCAGCCTAGGTGCCAAAATGTCATGGCAAGATCTCTCCCTGCAGCCACCACCCCCAATACAATCCCCCACCCACCAGCTACATCAGATGCCCCAGCACATTTCATGTACTTTTCTATTCGTGGATTTTTAGTTCTGTGTCTCCCCACCCACTCACCCTCACCGGATCCTTGAGGAATGGAATTGTATCTTATTCATAACAGAATGCTGTGCCACAGCCTAATAGCTGGCCCAATATTTATTCGAACCATATTTATGGTTTGCGAGAATAAATGAAAGGCTAGGGGAAATGGATTTGGAAGCACTGCTTTTCGGTGCCAAAGATCCAGACAGGTTCCACCTTCCCCAGGACCAGGACAAGAAGAGAAAGCATATGCAGAAAGATGAGGCAGGGAGTCTCACCAGTGGTAATGACCTGTGGGTCTACCTTTCAGAGGCTCTGGGACCTCCAGGACTCACTAAGTTACATCCTGGGGTCCAGCATCATCTGCTTTCCACTCCCAGTCTGTTGTGTAGCCAACAAGAGCCTCATAGCAAAGCACAGCCCTCTGCTATCTCCTAGGCAACTATGGCTAGTCCTTCCTTGACCAAGGGACACGGCATGGATCACCTAATTGCTGAAGGCAGCACTTCCCATTGCAAGGGCACTTGGCTGCTATCTAAGGAGTTGTTTGCCCCTCCACCCATTCCCAGAGTTCTCCAAAGACCAGCCCAGCCAGAACGAAAGAACTTTGCCCCAATGAGATAGTTCATCCCATATTCTATACATCAGACACCCCTTCCCCAGACTTTAGACAAATGCCATGTTCCCCAAGAGAGATGGGAAAGTGGGCAGGAGGAAGTCTGGAACAAGGATTCAATGGAGAAGGAGAAACCAAGAGGAGTTTTGAGATCAGAATTAAAATCTTTAATACAAAATGCTTTTTTAAGATATATCTGTATTTCTTTGTTGTTGTTTAAAAATAAATATGTACTACGGAATATCTCGAAAAACTGCACTAGAGACAAAGACGTGATGTTAATATCTTTCCCCCCCACAATTATTACGGATAAACAGTAGCACCAATAAATAAATGATAACAAATATTAAAATTAAAAAAGGAGCGAGATTTAGTATGTAGATTTCTCTATTTTTCTTGTTTTGCTTTTACATATAAAAAACAGAATAGCAATGTCTATTTCATCAGAATCACATATATACATAAACATATATATATATATACACAAACACAAGTTGCCAAATATATATATAGTATGTAGATGTATACTGAAATCTTATTTCAGAGGAATGTGTGGTGGGGAGCCAGGGGAAAGGGGAGGGCAGAGCTGAGTGTTAGCAAAATTAAATATCTGTTCAGGACAAGCTAGTGACTATCACCGATCAGGGAGAAAGGGATTGGAAACATGATTTTTATACATAAAAACCAATACAAATAAGAGAGCGCAAGAGAGAACAAGAGATACATTTCATAAATAGTTGAAATTAAATATTAACCAAGAATACTGAAAAAACCTAGCCTTTAATTAAATTAACTGTTTTAATTTCTAATTAAAAAGGGATATTAAATAAGTACCGTATACACGTATAAAACACTTTCTCTTTTCTCTGCCACCACAGCGGGCACATGGATCCTGCCCTGTCTCTCTGTGCCTCAGGAAGGGAAGGGTTGTGGGATGGAGGAGGATTGACCACTCACACACACAGCTAGGTCTCCTAGGCGGGGGGCGGGGGGGACAGAACTAGTGGTTTCAATGGTCTGAGGACATTAGGTCCCCCTGGGCTATACCCCAGGAAGGGGAGAAGTAAGTGGACCAGGTTTGGGTCCCAGGAGGAGCTGTCTCCAGGCTGCTTCTTCCATCAACATCTCTCTTTTCTTTGCCAGGATATCTGTCAGTGGCCTCTTGGGCATCTAGGAAGTGGGTGAGAGTAGAGGAATGCCAGGCAGTCTCCTGAATCTTCCAGACAATGCCCCTAGGGGCAAGATGCCCATGCAACATGTGGAGAGGATCTCCAAAGCACAGCAATGTCCTGAAGCTCCCCAAACTCCTAGTCAGAGCCAGCATCGTCACTGTACCTGTCACACATCTTTCTGTCCATTTGACTGAGGGCAGAGGCTTGGGGCCAGGGCTGGGTTTGTCGGTGTTCTCAAAAGTGGGTCATATTTGCCCCCATGCCCTGGCCTTGTACATTCCCAGACAGGGGAGAGGACCCTGGTCCCCCCTAAGAGGGACAAAAAAAGCTTGTGCCAGAGTCTTTTGTCCCATCCTCTTCTCTGTCAGGATCTGGGGGTGACATTCTCCTCCCAACTCAAGTCCACAGCAGTCAAATACATCCAGTGAAGACACCAATAACATTAGCACTGTTAATTTAAAAAAAGAATATATATATTTTATATATATAAAATATATATATTTATTTTTATATATATTATATATATATATATATAACGTATGTATGTGGGTGGGTGTGTCTACAGGAATCCCAGAAATAAAACTCTCTAATCTTCCGGGCTCGGTGATTTAGCAGCAAGAAAAATAAAATGGCGAATCCAATTCCAAGAGGGACCGTGCTTGGTCACCCGCCCGGGAATGCTTCTGCCGGAGTCTCGCCCTCCGGACCCAAAGTGCTCTGCGCAGAGTGTGTCCTCTTCCTTCATTTCAGGTTGCTGGATTAAGGACTGTCTTGTCGATGGTGATGGTGGTGTGGTGGCGGCAGCGTGGCTTTAGATCAGTCATTCTGTATCAGTCTTTCCTGGTGAGACATCTGGTTCCTGAAACCCTGAGGGAGGCTCCTTCCTCTCGCCCAGCTCACCGTCTTGGCTTGTCACATCTAAGGGAAATGGAAAACAGGGGCTGTGGTGAGGGCCAAGTGAGAAGGCCAGGCCGTGAGGCAGGCAGCCTCCCATGAGAGCAGAGAAGACAAGGAAGGTGCCATCTTGCGACAGAAAGCCACAGCATGAGGAACAGCCCAGCCCCTGCCCCTGGGAGGCCCCAGTCTGAACAGTGGCTATGCTCAGGGGCTCCCAGTCTGCCCTTAGAGCCTGCAATCTACTCAAGACAAGACAAAGACATGGGGACACTTTACAAAGCAACAAACGAACAAGTACCAAAGAACCGTCCCTACTTGACATTCTAACAGCTGATAGGTGACCAGAGTTGGATAAAGTGAATCAGAAGAGGACCCCTGCAGAGGAGGATTTTCAGTTCAGTCTCTGTGGGGCCGGTACGAGGAAGAGAGTGGGTAGAGAGTCCCGGAGAGGACGCTGAGCCAGGGAAACGGCCAGCGGAAGGGAGGGCCTGACCTGGGGACCCGAGGCTTCCGAGGGAGTGGAGCAGGAGGGGCCTGGGGCCCTGGGCAGGTGACGGAACATCTCCATTCCCCATGCCCACCTCCTGGCCTTGGCTGGAGGCTTCATCTCTCTCGAGCTGGTTGGTAGTTGCAGGCCCAGGTACCAGGCTGCCTTTCCCTTCTAACATGCTGTTTAAGTTGGGTGAGGAGAAACAATTTTTGTGGTTTCACTACTCCTGTTGAAGCAAAATGGACCTCCCAGAACTTTCTCGTCACGTCCCTGCCCCTGGGCTGATTGTCTTGTACCCTCTGCACCATGAAGAAGAGGCAGAATAGGTCTGGCCTGGGAATGGGGTTCCTAAGCCTCTAATTTCAGAAACTAAAATTCCAGATACAGTCAGGTTGGAAGTTGGGTTACAGTACCTTCAGTTAGCTCCCAGGTCACTTTGCACTCTACCCCCATCCCAGACAGTCTCTCTGCAGAATAATTACCACAGACATGAAACCCTAAAATAGCAAGTCCCTTATTTTCCCCACGGCCCCTTGGGGAATTGGGACCTCCCTCATATAACCCTGGAATTAGGCAGAGATCCCACCCTTCAACACTAATGTATACTCCCTTAGCACTATACATAATACCAAGACAGACAGAACCAATTCAGAGCATGGTTCCAGTGTCCCCTGGATACTCACAAGCACAAGAACATTGGTGGGGGGGATCAAAGAGATGCTCCAAGGACTTTGTTAGTGGAGCATCTACTAACTTGGGGGTACCTGGCCCTACCTGAGGAATCCCTATAAAAATTCCTACACCCTGGGTGAATTTCTCTCTGGTCCAAAAGTTCCCCCCCACTTTAAGCAAAGGCCAGGTTGGTATAAAGAATGCCAGAAGAGGCATCCAAAAATTAACCTGCCACCTGTCATAGCCCTCTGCTCCCCTGAACTCAGTCACGTATTCATTCGTGTACTTGACACTTCCTTGGTCCCCATCATGATCAAGGGAGAGAGGTACAGCACTTGGGATCACCAAGGTAAATAAACCAACCTCAGGAATAGCCTCCTCCTGCCATTCATGGGGGGGCATTTGAAAACGTACATGTTGCTTGGGGCTAGCATTCTGACTGGTGGAAGATTAAAGGTATCTAGTGTTCTCAGATGCTATATCTCCTTCGGTGTATAGGAAGAATTACCTCATCCTAAACCAACAGTCAGAGTCCTTGCCCTCAAAGAGCCCCAGCCTGAGGGGGAGACACAGCCCTGTCCTCAGGGAGCCCCAGCCTGAGGGGCCAAATGGTCCTATCCTCAGGGAACCCCAGTCTGAGGGAGAGACACAGCCCTGTCCTCAGGGAGCCCCACTCTGAGGGGAGACACAGCCCTGTCCTCAGGGAGCCCCAGTCTGAGGAGACAAGAAGCCCAGATGTGTAGACTTCAGAGAGCAGTGGCAAGGTCCATTGGGAATGTTTGTGCTTTGTAGACATTGTTCCATGCCTGCAGGACTCTCAGTTTCTCAGTATTAGTACCAGAGGTAGTAACAGCATCAGGACCAACAGCCACTACGAGTAGCAGGACCACAGGACACAACACACAGCTTGCGTCCACACCACCACATTAAGCCACACCAGCCTACCCACTCAGACAACCGGAGCAACCTCTGAACAGCCCCCCAGGCTGGACCAGTGCCCACAGCCCACTTCAGGTGCCCTATAAGCAGAAAAGTAGCAGTCACCAGCAGCTAGAAGCCAAGCAAGCAGCTGGCCCCTCTCAGGCGTGCGCTCTCTCTCTTTCTCTCTCTCTCTTTCTTTCTCTCCCCATCTCCACAATACCCCTCTCTGACTTGCTTGCCCTCTGGGAACCAACCTGCAAGTACGTTCGTTTAACTCAAGTTGCCTCGCCTTGCAACGCGAGTCTGTGTTTTTGCAGGAACATTTACACGTCTGCGGATCTTGTATAAACAAATGCCTTCTCCGCTCTGAGCAAGGCTCACAGGGACTGCAAAAAGGCAAAAGGAAAGACATCTAAGCTAGAGCATCAGCAGAGAGAGAGAAAAAAACACCCATGCAATACCCCCTAACACATCCACAGCTGCATCCCCACCCGGCTCATCAGCCCCACACCCTTCCAAGCCCTGGAAGGATCTGAGCACTACAGCAGAAGACAGAGAGCGCGGCGGAAAGAGGCAGCACTGGCTAGATGCCTGCCCACAGGAAGAGGCGGGCACAGACAGGCAGAGAGTGCGGGGAGAGGCTGCCGTAAGGGGCAGTGCTGTGTCCTAAGGAGATAAGGAGATGAGTCTCGGGCCACAGGGCCCCAACTGCTGCCACCCATAAATGAGCACACCTTGACTCTTCACCTGCTGGGGACGACATTTAGGGGCCACTGAGATCTCCAGGGGCCACCCTCTCCCTGTGCAAGGGCTTATGCCCAGTTGCGTCTACCAAAGGTAGGCTAATGAAGGTGCACGATGGCAGCTAAGTCCAGAGGCAATGTCCACGGGCCAGGCTACCGGTGACCAAAGGGCCCTGGACAGTCACAGCCTCCAACCCAGAAGAGGCCTCTCTACAGGGAGGCTTCTGTGGATGCCCTGTGTTGGGCTTAAATAGGGGTTCCTCTCCAGAGGCCCCAAGTCCATGAGGAGCCAAGCCACTTCCTCCAGATGAAGTGGGCCTGTCACACAATGTTTGACCACACCCAAGCTCCTCCTTCGGCTGAAAACAAGCTGCCGCTGGTCATTCATAACCCTCCCTCATGCCATGCCTGCCCTCCCCACCACCCTCAGCTTCCAGACAAGTGTAGAAGCCTAGAGCAGTGAAAACCAGTTAGGTGAACAGGCACCACTGCCTGGCACCCGTGCCAATGTGGGGCCGCCACCAATGCCCAGTGGGTGAGAGAAAGTCGGTGCCCAGGCAAGCCAGAGTCCCCTCCCTGAATCCAGGCCAACTAGGCCTCCCACCCACCCAACCTCAACCCTGGACCAGCAATGCCACCACCAAATGTACCAGTTGGTGCCAATTAGTGGCGTGAGAGTGAGAGAGAGACATGGGCCAGAAGGGAAAATTGAGAGCCAGGAATGATCCAGGGAGGAAAGCAGGGTTATGGGGTACTGCAGGCAGGGGTTTGAGTTGGGGCTGGGGAGGCTCCAGGGAATTAGACAGCAGCGGGCACCAACGTACACGCTCCAGGATTTATACCGGGATTTCTTGCGCTTTCGTTTTTGCCCCTTTCCCTTTCCTCGAACTGATTTTCTGGAAAATAAAAAAACAGAGACAGACAGAGAGAGCGAGGGAGGGAGGGTAGGGAGAGCAAAAGAAGCAGTGAGGAGGGCAGTGGTGAGAATAACCAAAACAAAGCCACAGGGCCCTGCTCCCTGGAGCAAGGTGTTGGAGGAGGCAGGTGGTCTCTAGGAAGGTGGGCGCGCAGCAGCACGGGTGAGCCTGGGCAACATGCACTCAGTGGCTCCTTCTTCTTCTCACTGTGCCCACCCTGGGGTGGCAAAATCAGCCCCTGGCAAGGTTTTGAGTGAGAAGCAGAGACTGGGTGGAGAACACAGGACCCAAGGATCTCCAGGCTCATGGAAGCCCCTGGTCCCGGGCACAGGTAAAGCCCTGAGCACAGGCATTTTGCCCAGCAATTCTGTACATATCTGACCCTGAAGGTCAGGCAGCAATAAAAGGTAAATCAGACTTTGGGGAAACAGTCAGAAATCTAACTTGGTGGAGCATGGGGGGGCCATGCTTTATGCCTTCGTTTCCAAGTATAATAAAAAAAGGGTCCTCCAGGGCTCTGCCTTTGGGAATCTTAGTGTAGGGGAGTAGCTACCTTGAGATCTGGCACAAAACCAAGAGTAGCACATGAAAGGTACCAACCTGTTCAGCCATAACCTGGGCTGAGAGACAGGGCTGGGTGTCCTGGAGCCCAGGCAGGCAGTATAGGGTGAGGTGGGAGTTAGGGAGGGCTGGGGAGGAGGGGCTTGGGCCGTTCTCTCCCCAGCCTGTCAAAGCCAGCTACACCATCTCACCAGACTCTCTTCCGAGTCCAGGCAAGCCCCTGGCTCTCCTTGTGGGCAAAGCAGGCATTTGGGGAAACGGGCAGCCCCTCAAGGGAACCAGCACTCTCCACGCCTGCCAGGCCTGAGAGAACACAGCTCACAATGTCTGTCACAGGGAAGAAAGGAAGGGAAGAAGGGACCAGAAAGGGCAATTCTGTTCCTCCTCAAGAGAAGGCACTTGAAGGATGGAAGGAGGCGGGTCTTTGCAAGCCCACACTCTAGAAGCTGGGGGCTTAAAGGAAGAGGTAAGGGGTTGAGACCTAGGGGACTTCAATGTGCCAAGGCAGTGGGGGCAGACAGGATGGGAAGGTGGGGCACAGGTGCTCTCTCTCAGTCTCTTTCCCTACCGTAGACTCATTCCCAATGCCAACTGCTCACTCTGTCTTGAAGGCTCACTGTCCCTAGACCTTACCCCCACCTCATCCTACCCTGACCATCCATGATGAGCAATTGGAAGCCTCTGAAATGACCAACATTCAAGTTTTTCTCCCTGACCAAGAGGGCTGTATGTCAGCTGCTTGCCCTCCTCCTACTGAAGGGCACGCATCAAGAAAACCCCCAGCTGGCCCTAAATTCAATCATGGCACCACAGTAGCCACCAAAAGAGGCCATTTCCTCTGACACACAAAAACTGACCTCTGCCACCCACTTCATCTCCCCACTGTGGGGGCCGTAGAGCAACCCAAGGACCCAGTGTCCACATTGCTCCTTGACACACCAAAACACCAACTCCTGGTTAGGAATGATTTGAAGACCTGGAAAGTATTGTTTCTTCCAAAGAAACTGCTAGGCTCCCAGCTAGGTTTGCTCACTAACCCTAGAGCCAGAATCCCGGAGTTGACTCCATTCTACTACTGCCGCCACAAGACCGACTCCCTGACTTGGTGAGTCCACCAGATCCCCCAACAGAGGAAGCTGAGACCCCCACACCAATACAACCAGCGAAGGAGAGAGAGAAGTGCTGACGTCAGGGCCACTTACGTTTCTTGCTTGTCTTTATCTTCCTTTGGTCTGCAGTGGGTAGGGAGGGAAAAAAGAACAAAACAGAATAGTTAAGATGGTGATGATAATGATAGAGAAAATAACAGTATCATGATGTATGTGTACATGTCTTAATAAAAAAATGTTTTTAATTTAAAAAAATAATAACAGTAGTAAAAACGTAACATAATATTTATGATGTAGCAACACTGTTTTAATACTTTTATAAACAATGTCTCGCTTAATCTTTATAACAATACTATGAGGTATATACTATTATTGTGCCCATTTTATAGATGTGGATACTGAGGCACAATGAAGTAAAATACCCAAGGTTGGAAGGTAGAAATGGGCTAACAAGGGCAACATACTTCACTCTGGCATAGATCAGTGCCCCACAGCCATTTGCTAACTAAATCCATGACTCCATCCTCACCTGCATTCACATTTGTGGTGCTGTAGGAAGCTCATCTCTCCTATGTGCTGGCCTTGGTGAGGTTTGATACGCATAATCTGCAGGGAAAAGAAGCAGATCAGAGGTTAGTGACCCAGCCAGCCAAACCCAGATGGGACACCCCGGGGCTTCTGCCACTGGGCACCCAGGGGTTCTACAAAGCAGGGGTGGGTGGTGGAGTCAGGGTGGACCAGGAGCTCTAGCAGAGAAGAGCCTTGGAACCACCCCAATTCCTCCAACTCTGCTGGCCTCAAGAAGCCCTGCTCCATTTGATGGCAGATTATGACTCTATGACTGCATGACTGCAAGGGTTGGCCAGGCTGGGAATTCAAATCCTGGGTTCATGCCACTCCCCATCCCCTCCCCTTCTTTCATCCCTTCTAGGCCTCACCCTGATCCCTAGCAGCTACCAGACAGCCACCCCTTCCCTGTGTCTCACAGCTCCCTCCTGCACTATCTGGGCTGAGATGTGCCCCATCACCAGGTAGCGCCAAAAGACTAGCTTTTTAAACTCTCCACTGACCAGCTCATCCATCTTCCCAAACAGAACTCCCCAGGAGGGAGGGCCCTCAGAGCTTTTTCCAAGAGAAGAGAAGAGGGGCTCACAGACATCAGCCCCGTCCAGAGCCCAGGAGGCAAAGGTCAGGGAGCAGCAGGTGGTCAGAACTTGCTGGGAACCTCGGCTTCCCAGGAAATGCAAACATCTTCTCCATAGAAGGCAAGACCCCACCATACCTATTCATGTCCAACTCAGGGGCAGAAGCTGTATAAGGCAAGTCTAGCTCCTCCTCAAAAAAGCTTCCCAGGAAATGGCCCAGGACCACCAGTTCCCAAAATCTTACACCCCTCCTCATTTCCCCCTGTCCCCACTCCCACAGGTGCCCACCTGCATGGTGACGTTAGACTCTTCAGTGGCCACACATTGCAGGCTTTCATCATTGCAGCAGCCTGAGCATCGCATCAGGGGTACACAGGATGGCTTGAAGAGGAACTCAATTTCATCAGGGTACTCCTGGAAGATGTTCACCAGGGTCTCCATCGGATGGCAGTAGCTGCGCTGGTAGACGTCCATGAACTTCATCACTGCATGGGAGGAGGTGACACACGAGCTTAGTGGTGACATAAAAGATATCTGGCTAGCCCCTATCTCTATCCAGCTCTGAAAGACTACTCCTCAGAGCTTTCATGAGAAGTACTCACTATCAGGCAAGTCCTTCTAAAATTCTAACTTAAGTCCCTCCTGTTGTATTTGAAGCATCTCCCTAAGCATTTCCACCAACACTAATGAAGGTCTGTTTTTATTCCAAAGGTCACATGATGCTGTCAAGTTCCAAGGGAGATGGCCTGCAACATCTAATCCCTCTGCCCCACTGTGACAGTTGAGCCAATTCCTGGGACAACCTTGATGCACCTTGACAGTTTGAATATGGGTCCACATGTTGGGGATGCTCTAAGCCAGTGGTTCTCAACCTTCCTAATGCCGTGAACCTTTAATACAGTTCCTGTGGGTTGCGACCCACAGGTTGAGAACTGCTGCTCTAAGCTTTCCCTGAAAGGAGGTGCATCCAACTTTGCCAAGCTTATTCTCTATTTTCCTACAATCTCCCCACAGCCACTCCAATAATATCAACCACACCAACATTTATTGAGCACTTACTACATGCTGGTTCTGTGTACAGTAGTACATAGTCATCATCTCATACAGCATTCCCCACTTGGTACTATTAGATACCAACATTTTGCAGATGGGAGAATAGAGGCTCAGAGAGGCTACAGTACTTGCCCCAGGGCCATACAGCTATTAAGTGGTGGAGTTAGAATCAGCTCTGACACCAAATCCTTCCCAAACCAATGTCATGCAAAAACAGAGATGCTTCAGGAGGCGCCTTGCCACCTGCCAGCCTCCCTCCCCAGACATGGACTGAGGAGGTGGTGGGCATCAGCACAGGGGCTGGGCACACCTGGAACCAGCAGGTACCAGTGGGCGGGCATGTTTTGCCGGCCCTGCCAGCCACCAATAACCCCGCCCAAGAGGGCAAACTGCTTGCATCATGGAAAAAACACTGCTGCCACTACAGCCACAAAGCATTTCTAGAAGCTGATCTGGAGGGAGACCAGGGTAAAGACAGTTTCCCGGGCTGGCCACGGAGCCCAGGGTGCATTGGAGCATGAAGGGGTAATTCTGGGCCACGGGGGCTGGGCTCTTGAGAATAAATAAAGGCAGGCCTCCAGCATGACTCCTCCAAATTGTGGTTCAGCCTGCCACTCCCCATCACACCCCCTACCACCACATAGCAGCCCTGTTTCTGAAATGGGTCCCCCCACACAGAGGGAAGAAATAACACTCAGCTAGTGAGCAGGCCCAGGCTCTGGCCATAAATTGGTGTGATTGTGGGCCAGTCGCTCCCCTTTCTGGGCCTCCAACTCTGTCCTTTTATATAAGTGGGCTGGGCTGATCTCTAAAGACACTGCAATAGAGGCTGAAACATGGGGTTTTGTCCTCCATTTCCAGCCCTGAGAGTAAGTGCCCTTTTCTCAGCCCAGATCACACAAAGTTTGAAACTTCACCCACACATCTTAAGTGTATGCCCTATAGATAGACCATAGCTGGGCTTCTATACAATAGATTGGCTAGAGAGAAGGCCGCAGGTGTGAAAACAGAAAGAACAGTAAGGAAACCCAAGCCAGTCCCTCACCTTCCCCAAGGTCTCTACTTCTAATGACAGATGAACACAGACTCCTTCTCTACCCCAGAGGGTAAAGGTAAAACATTGTCAAAAAGAGTAAATAAGACCAGGAAGCCTGAAAAATATCAATTTTTAAACCAGGTCAATATTGAAGAAGATGACAAATCAAGGGTGGCACCTGTGGCTCAAGGAGTAGGGTGCCGGTCCCATATGCCGGAGGTGGCGGGTTCAAACCCAGCCCCGGCCAAAAACCAAAAAAAAAAAAAAACAGAGACAAATCAAGAAATTTTGAAATGACTCTTCATTATGGTTGGGACAGAGGTGGCCTAAGCTTGTGGCCCCAACCCACAAGGAGATAGCAGAAAGGTCTAGGCTGGGCGAGGAGCTGGTAGCTGAGGGTAAAAAGACCTTGGCTGGGAATTCCTTTGAAAAGCTTCTCCCTGGAATTCCCAAGGCCTGCGGGAGGTAGAGGGGAGCAACTTTGCTAGCACCCCTCATATCCTAGCCACTGCCTCGGAGGAGAGCTAGCCTCCTGTTGCACAAGGAGTGCACAGACATATACGCCAACATCAGGCTTTCCTGGTTTTCCTTATTTATCGCAGACAACCTTTTCTTCAGCAAACAAAGACCATTTGTCTTGCCTCTCCCAGACCACAGAGACCACTGGGAGGCCAAAGGGGGTGAGTGGTGCCCTGGGAGCCAGGGGCCCTCAATGGCTGGAAAGCCAGGCCCTGGGCCAAGGAAAGGGTTTCCGTGGTGGGGAAAAGGGAGGCAGAACTGGCTGGGCATCACTACCCCTGGCTGCTACCCCTGCCACACACACACAAGATGTAGGTCAAGGAAAGTGGCCTGGAGGAAGACCCCAGGGCCTGCCCTGCTCAGAGATGGAGAGCTGGGGCAGCGACATCAGACTGGAGCATAGGCCACATTCAGCCGTGGAGAGAGTCTGGTCTTCCCCAGAGAAATGGGAGGATCCCTACTCCAAACCACAGCGGAACAAAAGGCAGGCAGACTCGGGGTTGGGCAGGGGGGCGGGGCGCCTAGGAACTACAACTGGCCCTCTGCTGGCCTGGGAAGGAAGTTCACAGCACCCAAACCTAGTCCACTGGGGCTTTCTCTATCCACAAAAGAATGCAAACTGGGATGGAGAGGGATGATCCCATTAGTCTGGGCTTTCTGCACCTCCAGCCTACACAGGAAGAGTCACAGGCCCCACAGGTGGGACATGGTTATGTAGGAAGTGATACTGAACATCCATCAGCCCCAAAAGCAGGGGTGGACAAGGGACACCTCCTCCAACATCTGGGATCCCTGAACACTGTCTTCCTGCTCTGTGCTCACAGCTCCCTCCTCAAATAAAATTTTACTGAAATGAACAGAAGAAAAAGACCAGAAGTTCTATTTCAAGCCGAGACCTAAACAAAAGTCCTCAAGACACTAAAGGGTTAACCTCACATACCCACCTCTTTCTTCCTTGATCTTCATATAGCTGTACCCTTGCCCTTTTCCTCTCTCACCCCCTCAGGTGTAGAAAAGGAATCGAGCCACCCCACCCACCCCATGAGGAGACAAGACCCCCTACCCCATCCAAGAGCCAGGGGGACTCACCGTTGGAATCTTGCTCGCCTTCTGTCATGGGCGCAGCCTGGGACCACTGAGGACAGAACAAAGAGCAAGATGTGGGCAGAGGCAGGGGCACAAAGGCCCAGCCACCCAGACCCTCCACCTTTTTTGCTTCCCTCCCAGCCCACAGCCTCTAGCTTCTCCAAGCCTTCTGAGTGGAACAGGGCACAGCCGGGTATCCCCACAAACACAGAGCATGCCCACCACTCCTGGACCACTCCAATTCTCAACCCAAGGAAGTTAAAGACTAACCAGATGTTGTGAGGTGGAGGCTCATAATGCAGGAGGAAAACATGAGAATGCTGCACTATACAGGTACCCTGTCCCTTCCCTCTCCTTGCCCTCACTGCCCCCTTGATTTCCTGGTCCAAAGCCATGGGTAAGTATTAAGGTCAAATAGGAGGACAAATTTGTACTGGGGCAGGAAGGAAGGACTGGGGCGAGAAAAACAGCATGGTGACCTTCTCCTGCTGACATGACAAATACCAGGGTGAGCTGGTGTTGGGGGGGTACAGAGGACCGAAGGGCACCAACTGCCCTCCCCCATGCAGACTCTCCCAGTCCTCAGGAATATCCAGCATACCCACAAGTTGCTTACAGGGTAAAAACACAGGAGGAAACCCTGAGGCAGGGAAGAGTCCCATTTCCTCCCTGCATAAATCTCCCCAAAGCCTGAATAGATTTTCAAAGCCTCGCCAGCTTCCCACACCCACCTTTTCCCTTGTTTCTTCTCCTTCCCAGGGTAAGGAGGTCCCAAGCTCCTCTCACCTAGGTACCTTCCTCAAATGCCACCAAGGAAGCTTTGTACGCCTTAGCTCTGCCCAGCCCCTAGGGGGCCCCCTGTACTACCCTAGGCCTGAGGCCTCCCCCAGACCTCCCTTCCCCCACCAGATCATTCCTACCCCAGAAGCTGTGAAGGTCAACACAGGCAGCCATGTGGACCTGACAGCACCAAGCAAGCAAAGGCTTCTCCTAGCCTGCCTGGGGGTTTCAGGTTCCCATCAACTCCCCACCCCACCTGCTCCTACAGCTGCACTCTAAGACAGACCCACTGGGACCCACTGGGAGGGAGTCCCACTGTCTCTCTCCTTCCCATACAGCTCAAATGCACCAAACCCAAGTTTCTCAGCCTTGCCCTCAGAGCCAAGGTCAGAGGAAGCCCCTCTCAAGGGAAAAGAGCAGACTCCCACCACTGCTCCCTCTGGGATCCCTGGTTTCTGCACCCCGGCTGGTCACCCATTCCCACAACACCCCCTTAAGTCCCCCTGCCAACATTCTCCCTGCGGCCTCCAATCCTCCTGGGCCTAGACAAGGAAAAGGGACAGACTTCATACCCCCTCCAAGATCAGGGGGCACCTGAGGGATGGTTCTAGACAGGGAGGGGCCAGGTGCCCTTCTCTGGGGGCCTCTGAAGGTCACACTGTGGCCAAGCAGCCACTCCTCCCCCTCCTCCCTACTTGGAGGCCTGAAGCCAAGGCCTTTGTGCCAGGGTCTAAGGAACTCCTGGTGGTCACAGGGACCCCTGTCCATGTCCTCTGCCTATCTCCTCTCCCAAGGGGACTCTGGCTGAGGCAAGGAACATAGGGGAGCAGAAAAAGACCCCTTATGTGTCTTTGAGAAGCAAGTTGAATGGGCAACTTTGGAGTTCCGAAAAACCACCTGCTCCAACGCCCCATTTCACCAAGACAAAGTGTGTATGCAAGGCTGGCAGGAGCTCCTTGCAAAGGTTCAGGAAGAGCTATCCCCAAGCTTCCCATGTCACGGCAAATTTCAAACCATTTCTCCAAAAAGGCAAAGTGAGCTAATAACACTCTTTAAACTCTTCTTTCACCCACCCCTATAAAAGCTACAGCACAGCTCATTGGAAACTCTTAGGGACAGGAAAGAAGCACACTGTCACCAAGCCAGGACTTTAGGTAGTCTCACAAAGCACCAGGGTGGGCCCCGACTTCTGACAGTGATCATCCTTTCCCTGGACTCTGGGGCGGGAGAATGATTAGAAAGATCTCAGCAGAACGGAGTAAAAAATAAAGGGGAGACAGGGGCTTCTTTCCATGCTAGGGAAGAAACGGGGAAAGGGAAAGGGCTTCAGGAAATTTCTCCTAGGACAGAGCCAAGGGTAGTGACTGGACACGGTAGGAAGGGATAGGGATGGTTCTCTGGGTCCCCGGGCTAGGGCTACCTTGAGAGGTCACCTTCCCGCGGAGGGCCGGCGGGGGGGAGGGGCGCCGCTAGCCGCTCTGGGCTCCGGGCTCCGGCAGCCGCGGCTCCGGGAACACGCGGCCGGCCAGGCCCGAGCTGATGTAATCGGCTCCGCGCAGCGCGCGCCCGGCCGGGCGGGGGAGGGCGGGCACCGAGCGGGACGCGAGCGGGGCTGGGCGGGGGTGGCGCGGCGCAGGTGGCCCGCCAGGAACTGGGGGTCCCCGCAGCAATCCACCCCGAAACTTTTCCCAAACTCGCGGCTAAGGCCGAAGAGACCGGATGGCAGTGACAGCAAGCCCCCTCTCTTGCTTGTGCCCTGCCCCCCTCCGTGCTCTCTGCCCTCTCCTGGTCCAAGGTCCGAGCACCCCGCTGCCGGTGGGGCTCTGTCTCCCGCCCCCGCTGCCCCAACTTCCAGTTCGTTGGGGACCAGCGGCCGGGAACAAACTTCAGCCTCTAGCGACAGCGCAAGCCCAGCCCCCTAGGCCTCCTCCTCTGACTCCCGCCCTTCTCTGGTCGGCCCAGATCGTACGTGCGGTGACTTCGGTGGGTGGGCAGGGCCCGCGTGGGCGGTGAGACTCTATCCTGGTGCCCTCCCACCTAGCGCGCGCCCCCTCCCCCTACATGTACAACGACATAGGGGGATGCAGCGCTCCTGGTGTTCATGGACCCGCGTGGGGCACTGAGCCCCCACGCGCGCGCTCGCACGCACGTCCCCAGCCGGGAGAGGTGCTCGCAGCGGCCCGCGGCCCCCGGCGGGTACTGCCACTTACCTTGGCATGATGGAGGTAGAGCAGCAAGGCAAGGCTCCAATGCACCCAAGAAAGGAGAAAGTTCATGGTTTCGGACACCCGACTCGGGCCGGCGTGGCTCGCACTCCCTCTTCTGCTCTGGCTGCGGGACGGCCCGCTCTCCTTGGCGCCTTGGTGGGCTCCTCTTCCTCCCGGAGCAGAGACTGGGGCCAGGGCCTGGGGCACGCGCGCGGTTAGATCACTGTCTGCGCACACCACCACCTCACCGGTCCATGAGCCCGGCTTCCAAGCGCTGAGTCGCCACCGCGGCCCCCTCACCTCTTCCTTCTCTTCTTCCTCCTCCCCCTCCTCCGGCTGCGGTTCCTCCTGGCCCGAGCTAGCACTTCTCTCGGCTCCGCTCAGCTCGGTTCTCCCGGCGCGGACCACGGCTCCTCCGGAAAGAGAACAGCCCAGAAGTTGGACGAAAAGTTTCAGTGCAACGCCGCGAGCCCCGACCCCCTCCACCCCGCCTCGAGGCGCGGGCTCCGGCTCCGGCCCGCGGCTCGCCGCTGCGTCCACCGTCGACCGCCGGCCTGGGAGGAGGTGGGCGCTGGGGCTGGGGGCGGTGTCTGTCTGTCTGTCCGTCAGCTCGACTGGTCCGCTGCGGGATCCCAAGGGGGAGGGCTCACGCTGCGCTCCGGCGGTCACCCCCAAAAGCAGGTCACTCACTTTGCCCCTGTCCTCTCGCTGCTTGTTCGTCCGCGCGCTCTCTCTGACCCGATCTCTCTCTTACTCGACTTCTCTCTGGAGCTCTTGGTACCTCTTTCTTCTTTCTGCTGGTTTCCAAAATCCAAAGTGATTTGGGGGAGTAAGGGAGCAATCGCCCCAAACCGTCGGCTCGATTTAAGTGGGGAATAGGAAGCAAAAATAAATTAGAACGGGAAGCAATACAGTTTTTTGAAAATGTTTAAGAAAGGAGGGGAATAAACCCCGGTTAAATGAATATCAAATTCCAGCGCGGAGACCTCTGGCCGATGAGTCCTGCGGACGGCTCGCCTCGCCGCTGCGTCTCCAGACAGAGCGCCGCTGCCGCCGGCTCCGCTAGCCCCCTGCGCCGCGGCCTCCTTCCAGCCCGGCTGCCCCAAGGCTCTGCGATCTTCCCAGACACCAGCCGACTTAAAAAAAAAAAACCTGGCTCCGCCCCACCAGGACCCCGCCCCCATCCCGCCCTCCTGGGCGGGGATCCGCTGAGTCTGTGCCCCTTGCCTCCATCCCCGAGGCGCGCTGCTGGGGTTTCGTGCCTCTGCCTTAGCCCGGGGGCACCCAGTAAAGCCTGGGCCCCCAGCATGCCATACCAAAGGAAAGTTTAACCCCCACCAAGGTTCATCGCCTGAAAATTACCCATCTGCCCCCTGAAACTCTGCCCAGAGACACATACGCCCGTGGGGTATTGAGGGAGGAGGAAGCAGGAAAGTGAGGTTACGTACGGACAGGATCTGAGAGCTATTCCCTCTTCGCTGGAAATATTGGAAGGGATGGGAGGAGGGCTGGGAGCCGGATAGTGACTATGAGGAGAGGTACATACAGATATGTTGGAATCCTGGAGTAATTCATGCACCCTCTACCCCCTTCAACACTCCCAAGCCCTACACACCCGCACGCACACACATTGACACACGTCCTCACTCTCGCAGACGCTGCTCTATCAAGTTCACCCAGCTTCCCTATGGTGGCCGAGCGCCCCCTAGTGACTACCGTCTGCACGCCCCGGCTCTGGCTCTAGAAGGATCAGGCCTTGGAAAGAGGGTGGGGGGAATTTGTTCCTGAACCCCTCATTTCTGACCTCCCAAAACAGTTGTATGTTTGGGAGTAGACTGGCCTTATGTGCAAAGAGCCTTGGGCTGGGCACTGGAGGCTCTGTGTCCATCTGGACAATGTGCCCATCTGGAACCCTCATCTGGCCTGCAGACATCAAAGTGAGCTAAAGCCAAGAGGCTGGAGTAACTGGGGTCCCTTGGGAAGTGTCCAGGAAGATTTGCCTTACAAGAGGAATTTGGCACCAAGTTTGTGGATCTCAGAAAGAGAAGCTGTGTAGTTCCAGGGTTAGTCAGTGACCCAGAGGAAAGAGGACCTGTTGGAGCCCACGTATGCACTGTGGAGTCTGCCAGAAGCCAAAAGGAGAGGCAGCTGGGCAGACAGAGGCCCTTGTTCCCGCTGCCTTCCCCCTGCAAAATGTTGCCAAGGAACTGAGGCCAGGGGGCTAGTGGGGGCGGATGGAGGCCAGGGCCTGAGTAATGATTCAAATCTACCCACCAGCACTAAGAAACGTCTGTAGGCCAGCTGCCCAGAGCTCCTACCAGGCTGGGGTACAAGGTTTCTATCAGCCCTAGCCCAGGCTCATAGCTCATCTTCTGCACAGAATTGGGGGTTTATTCTCAGTCTTTCCCCCCCCCCCATTCCCTCAGGATCCTTTAGCTACTTCTCCAGGCTCACAGCTTTTCTCCTCTCCCCAACACTCTTCCCTTCCTACAAAGTCCAATTTTCCTCCAACTCCCCATGTTCTCTAAGTGCTCCTTAATGCTCCCCATACTATCTCACCCTTATGTATAGGAATCAGCCTGGAAAAATTCCTGATTGGACTCTGGCTCAACAGTTACTAGGCTTCTCCAGGGAACAAAGATGGGGGTGAGGGTGTGATACTTGTGGGAAGAGAGAGACCAATCAGTCTCATTATCTGGCCAGATCTGGCCAGAGCCTGGCCTAGTACTAAGATAGCCTCTGTGAAGGCCTGGGCTGAGAATAGGAACCCAGAAATTTCCCCCAATTTGACCAAAACACTCCAAGGGGATTACTCTCATTACTCAGCCAGCCCCTTCCTCAGCACATAGTGCTCTCAAATTCCATTAGGATGGTATTCTGAGGCCCCTATAAGAAGAGGAGCCTCATCCAACCCTTTCCATCATTCATGCTCCAGTGCAGTCTCTACCACCTGGCAGGCTCCCCAGAAACAGAGACAAAGTCTTTTTACAGTTAGTAAATGTCTATTTGCTGGCTCTGAGCCCCTTCCCAGGCAGGACTCCTCACCTGGGCACCATGAACCAAGCTGCTAAGTGAAATATGGAAGGGAAGCCAATAAACTTCCTCTTTGTATGTCTCTAGCACTTCAGGAGTACAAGCTATGGGGACTTTGGCTAGGAGTCCCTCCCTCAGCCCTATCCTGAGACAAGACAGGGGCTATAGGTACCAAGGGCTCACTCTAGCCCCTTCCCCTGTATCCCTGCTCATTTCAACCTTCTTCAGCCCCTAAAGAAGAAATTGACTTAAAGAGCAGCTCTTAGAAAAAAACCTTAACTTAGAAGGAAGCTGGAGGGATTTCAAGGAGTGGTAGCCATCAAATGTTACTCCATGGCCCCAGACCCTCCCCAAGCCAACCATCCCCCACAGTGATATACAAGGTCTATTACAACAACCTATTTGAGTTTCCCTAGGGCAGCTTTGCCCAGGAGAAGTGATGGTGCAGAATTCCCTTTATGTAGGGCTAGGATTGCAACCTGGCCTTAGAAGGTTTTGAGCAACCCTCTCTAGGGTAGGGTTAGTCCTACCTTCATCCTTCATTTTGGAGACAGATACAACCTGGCATTGATGCAGAGAAAGGGTTTAACTCTGGATCCCACCCAATGTGGTGGCACTAGCTTTTTCTTTTTCTTTTTCTTTTTTTTTTTTTTTTCAGCAATTTTTGGCCAGGGCTGGGTTTGAACCCACCACCTCTAGCATATGGGGCCAGCACCCTACCCCTTTGAGCCACAGGTGCCACCCATGTCACTAGCTTTCACAACTATATATTCCGTGAATTCAGCCAACTATCAGCAAATTAAGTCACCTGGGTCTTCAAAAGAGGGGAAAAGAAATACAAAACAACTGGGCGGCACCTGTGGCTCAAAGGAGTAAGGTGCCAGCCCCATATGCCAGAGGTGGGGGGGTTCAAGCCCAACCCTGGCCAGAAACTGCAAAAAAAAAAACAAACAACAACAACAAAAAAAAAAACAAGAGAGAATAAGAAATACAAAACAACAAATAATAAGACCACATCATGTCTCTGTAGCACTTTCATTTCCCAGAGACTTAATCTCCTTGAACCAACTTGATTCTACTTATCCTCCCTCCTCAGGTCAATGCGGGACAGGGGGTAGTAGAGAAAATTGTCTTCCCAGGGTATATAAAGGCCCAATATCCCCCAGCAAATTGGTAGGGGGTGGAGCAGAGAAGAGCCCAAACAAAGATCATGCTGGGTCCCAGTTGAGGGGCGACTTCAGCCTCACTTGGAGAGTCTCCCCCCCACCCCACCCAGGACTGCAGTGACCATAGCCAATGGCTCTGATAGAAGTTCAGAAGGAGCCAAGGAGGAAGAGGAAGGTGTTCCAGGTGAGGGGGAAGCAGAGTGAAGGACAGAGTAGGGGTGGAGAAGAATGTGAAAGGCAGCCAGGAGCCAGCAGTAGCCCCAAACAAAAGAAGTAGTGATCGGGCCATGGCATAATAGTTGTACTTTGTCCTGACATCCTATCACCCCCACCCCACCCCCATCATCTCCAATGTTCAGGGAAGCTCTCGCCTGTGTGGGGAAGACAGTTAATCTGGAAGCCCGTGGATGAAGAGACAGAATCCCCTGAGGAGAGAAACAGAGTGAGGAGAGGGTTGCTGGGTCTTGCTGTAATCTACACATTTGTCCAAGTGATTTCACTGTGATAAAAGAAGGTCTTCTTCACTGTCCCCCTGAGCCCCAGGTGCCTACAAGGGCACTGATCTACAGGAGGGGCAGGGCCCCAAACTTGTTGAATTGAAGGAGAGAGAATTGGGTTGTTTGCCTCAATACCCTGTCTCTGGTTCTGGATCAGTCAAATCTCTCTTTCTCGTGCCTCTCTCTATCACTAGATGTTTCTCTATTACTAGATCTTTGGAACAAAGCAAGAAAAAGATAGAGAAAAAGCAAGGAGGAGGGCCTCTTTTCTCCAGTGCCAGTGTCCTAGCCTCAGGAGGATCTAGAGATTTTATTTGGGGCAATGATAGAAAATGGTGGTCCATTGATGAAAAGATTGGAGCAAAGGAAGCCAGGGAAACTAACTCTCCCACAGAATCCAGTCAGGAAAAGGGAAGAGGAGCTGGCAGGAGAGATGGCAGGGCAGAATCACCGTCTGGGGAAGCACACCTACCCACACCACCCCAGGCAGCAGCCAAATCTCTGCCTCTCCTTCATGGGCCCCGGTTTAATCCCCTAACGCTGAGCTGTCCCTGATGAATTGCTTCTCCCAACAGCCCCAGGTATGCCCACTTCTTGACACCCCAATCTTTTCTACACCTCAAAGTCTAACCCCCTGTTGCCCCCCACTGCTGCCCTGTGCACATCCTTTACCCCGCTGCAATCTTGGAGGGAGTCCCTCTATTGGGAAGAAGTGGTAGCAGCTGAGATTCCAAAGTAATATCCTGACCTGTGTCCTGCCTGAGAGTTGATCTTTGTTCTAATTTGTGAGTATTTTCCAAGGTATTCCAGGCACTAGGCTCTGTGCTGATTTTACAGAAGATACAGGGCCACCTATGTAGGGCAGTGGAAGGTATAGGGGATTTAGATCCAGATGGACCTAAGTCGCATTCCTGCTTCTGGCACTCTTTAACTACCATGGCTTTAGGCAGGTTACTTGGCCTCTCCAAACTCAGCTTCCCTGCTCTGTAAAAAGACATGCCTTGCTTAACACAGAAAAATGTGCACACAGCTACCCTAGACGTCAAGATGAGAAAGAGGCCCAGGGAAAGGCACAGAGTGCTATGAGAGTATGGAAATGAAGCAGCCAAACTGTCTGGAATGGGCATAAGGAAGGACTTCCTGCAGGAGGTGGCATGGGAATATTTATCCACAGCAATTATTAAACTCTGCCTGTGAGCCTTGCTTTGGGCTGGACCCTGGGACTACAACAATGTAAAAGGGGCTTCCTATCTGGAGAGGAACCAGAAGAGCAATCTGAAAATGGGAATTCTCCAAAGGAGGCACATAGATGCTGGGAGGCAGGGAAAGCTTCCTGGAGGAGGTGACACTTGAGTTGAGTCTTGATGGAAAAGCAGGAGGTTCGCCAACTAAGTGGCGTGGAGACAGAGGATAGTCAGGGGAAAGTGATCTGGAGAGTCCTGATGGCTCACCCTGCGCCCTCTCAGTGCTCCTCTGAGTAGGCAGGGAAGGGGATTAAGGTTTCTTCAGGAAACATTCCTAGCCAAAGCTCATAGGGACTTCCTATGGGGTGAGCTGCTTCCTCAGGAGTGAGCTCCGCATTGCTTTCCCTGCCCTCTGGGACAGTATGTCTCTGCCAGAGAATGTAAACAAACAAGCAGACACTAGAGGTAGGTCTAGCTCACACAGGGAGCACCCCTGTTGTTTGCCCCGGGAGCAAGGGGAAGGGGGCAGAGTACACTAGCCTATGACAAGCACAGAGCCCCTCAGCTGGGCCAGGACAGAAAGCAGAAAGATACTTTCTCCAGCTTTATTCCCTCCCTGTTCCCATTAAGAACCCAGAGCTCTCTGTCTGCCTGCCACAGACATGTGGACACCTGGAAACAGCACTGGGCAAAAAAATCCAGTCTCCTGGATGCTGTGTGACTTCGGCCAGTTCTGTTCCTCTTTCTGGACCTCAGGCTTCTCCTAGGTAAAGCATGAGGTTACACTCCCTAAACTCTGGAGCTCTGTGAGGTTGCAACATCTCCATCAAACACTAATTGAGTGACATCTTCCAAGGAGCTAGGTATTTGCAAAGGCTCCTGGAGAGAGCAGTGCTTAACTCAAAGAAATCCAGCATTAGTGGTGAAATCTGGGGCTCAGAAGCATGTGATGGAGGAGAGATGCAATTCCCAGGAACCCCTCAAATCCCATTCTATCCCCTCAAGTCTCCTTCCTTTGTTACCTGAATGACCAGAATCTCTTTTTTAGGAAGACATTGGCTTAGTGAGCCCTCATGATAAAAAGCCTCGACCTCCACTCACTCCCATTGCCCTACCTCTCTCTGCTCCCATAGAGCTTAATGGAAGAAGCTGGACGGTCTGGATTCACCACTTCCAAGCTGTGAGAATTTGGACAAGTCACTTCAACTGTCTGAGCCTTAGTTTCCTCATCTGTAAAATATAACCAAATATAAGCTAAGCTCCTGGCCTAGAGTAGACACCACATAAATGCTACTTCTCTTTATCCTATCCTGTTTCTACCCCCTTTAGTGAGCAAACTCTTAGAAAAGGCAAACCCACTATCATCTGGCTAAAGCCAAACAGAAAGGGATAGGGAAATGGGTGTACCCCACCCTCTCAGGAAAGAGAGAGAAAGAAGGAAAGGAAAGGAGGAAGGGAGGGAAGGGAGGAAGGGAGGGAGGGAGGGAGGGAGGGATGGATGGATAGAGGGAAGGAGGAAGGAAACAACACGTGTGAAAGATGACTAGGGGTGCTGGGATATGTTGGCTTGGTTCCTGATTTTGCCTTTCTTTGGAGCAACTATGTCACCAGGCTTTCACTGAGTTGGCTGCAATGTGGGTTTCTTCAGAGAAATCACAGAAAAAAGAGGCAGGGACCCAAGGTGCCCCCACCTTCCAGCAAGAAGGGCCCCTTCCCCCTGGGTCTGGCCTGGAAGCCTTGGCCATGACCTGGGCCCCTCAGGATAGTTCACAAAGATAAAGCCAGTTAATGACTGGCCCCCTAAGAGGGGCCACCCACACCATCCTGCCTGCCTTCCCAGACCCAGAAGTGCAGGGCAGGGCATGGGGAGTAGAAAGACCGCCTCTCAGCTTCCAGGATCATCCTAGCCTAATACCCTTTGGATAATTGGTGATGCAGACAAATTGGTCAGATTATATCCATGTCAGGAGAACATCAGTGTTCCTTGGAGCCTTGGGGGTCCTCAGAGTTGAGGTAGGTGGAAGGAGAGTGTAGGAGTGGGAAAACACCTCATAGCCAGTTTGATCTGTTTCATTTATTGGAGTTTCAGTTGGAATTTCATTTAGAGAAAAGGCGCCATTGCTAAAGAAGTTTGAAAACTTTGTCGCAGGCCAAAGGAGAAAATGAGGCCCAGAGTTGTCCAAAGCCATATATAACAGGCCATACCTAAACCCAAATCTCTCAACTCACAGCTTCATTCTCTTTCTACCACTCCAAGGGCCACTCAGTCACTTACCTGGGGCTCGCGCTGAGCTAGGTACCTTTGGGAGAGATAGGACTTCTGCCCTCAAGAGCTGACTGGCTGGCTGAGGACCTAGGCATTGCCAGGGAAGGGGTGCTGGAACAAGATCCCCTGTGCATTGGAGCATGTCAGCAATGAGGCCCAGGGATCTGTTGTTTTGTTCCTCCTTCCCACCTAGAGGGGCTCAGCAATCCCTCACTCAGGTCCCAAGTGGTGTGAACCATGCCCCTCTGGAGTCCCTGGAGAAATAGTCCTGCCTACCTCTCCCTGCATGCCAGCCCACTCGCCAAGACCCATCTCCTTCCAGAGCATAGCTGGAAGCATCAGAGAAGAGAGGCAGGGCACACTCAGAGCTGCCTACTGCCAACTTCTCTAAGTCTCAGGACCTGACTCTGGTCAGCTCCAGCTGTGGAGCGCCAGCCCCACAATGAGCTGAGGCTGATGGCCAAAACATTTAACACTTGTTATGGCCTAGGCATGGCTCTCACATAGATTTGGCAATAGAAACCTCTTCATTTCTGAATTGTGAGAAAGTCCAGGGGGCCAAAGAAGGGACTGGGTTGGCCAGAGAGGCATAGTGGATACTCAGGGACTGAAACAGCAGCTATTTACCAATCAGGTGGCCATTCCAGGGTGTACCAGCAGAATGTCCTCCCTGCCCCAGTCTACTCTCAACTCTAGGCTGGAAGGTGCAGCTCCCAGCTGAGAATGAGGCCTGCCTAGGGCCCTGGTCTGCGTGCTTCCATATCTCCTCTCCTCTTGGAAAGAGAGGCCAGGACTCCTCCCTACTCTCCACACAAAAGTGTAGCCCACACATATGCAAGTACCTCACCAGGCCCCCAGTTCCAGAGGCCAGGCCTGATTGGTGGACCCATGCGCTCCTGACACTGTTAAAAACATGGCAGACCAGGCATGAAATTCCAACCCCAAGTTCCCAGAGAATGGACAGTTGTTAATAATCAGAACATTTCCCTTCCCTTCTTTCTCTCTCCTCAGATATCTTCATCCCTCCTCACCTCCTCTCTTCCTCCTCCCTGCTGGCTTCCATTGTCCCAGGGGCCTCCTGGGCCACTCCTACTGACTAAATGTTCCTCTGTGATTGTCAGAAGCCTCAGCTTCTCAGAGCCCCTGGGAAGGTGACTGCTCCCCACTTCCCAATCACTGTTGGGGAGCAAGCCTGGGCAGTGAGCAACAAACTAGGAGAAAAGACATTCGTCACATCTCCCCAGTTCCCACTAGCCCTCCAGGAACTAAGGGAAACTTTCAGAAGGGAACTATCTGAGGACATGGGAGACACTCCTTCCCTTAGAGGACCAGGGGAGTTGGCATGGCAACTCTAGAGAGAGCAGCAAATACAATGAGGGGTACCATGTCCCCTCCCATAATCCCTGGCATGACCTGAAGCTTTTAAGAGGACAGAGATGAGCATAGTGAGCTTGCCATTCACCACTTCGACTACAGCCTAGGGTGGGGAGCAGGGGGCTGGTCCTCCCCCACTGTGTAGTCCTCTCTCAGCACCCAGCCACTGATCTCCTGCCTCTCCATGACTCTTTAGCTCTCCAGGCTGAAGGCTTCAGGGACTAGTAAACCACACGTACACACAAGTATACAAACAAGCCCCATTTCTACAACCACCACCCATGACAGGGCCCCACAGAAAAGAGAGGCGTGTTCCCAAAAATCCAGCTGTCCCAGGCAAGTCGACCTGGGTCACAGTGGCCTCTCCACCAAGGCTACAGAGAGGCTGGGCGTCTCCTGAGCATCTTCTCCCAGTACCATCACTGGTGTTACCTTGAAAGCCCCTCAGACAAACAGTGTCTCTAAAGTCCTGCCGTTAAGCACTGTTGCTTCACATACTGCCATGTGCGGGTCTGTGGCTAGGGGTCAGGACACTTGGGTTCAAAACCAGGTACTGCCACTGCCTTGCTGTGTGACCTGGAGCAAGGCATTGCCCATCTCTGCCCCTATGTCCTCTGTAGACTAAAGGGCTAGAATGATTGCAAAAGCCCTGTTAGAGTTTCCAGTCAATGGCTGTAGGGGATGGCGAGGAATCTGTAAGATAAGGGCTGTGGGCATTCCAGCCTGTGTCCTGGCTAATAGCAAGAGATGAAGGAAAGACAAGGGAGTGCCATTCCAGGACCATTTTTTAGAGATGTTATAAAGATTACTTAGATATGGGTAAGTGGGGAAGCAGAGAAAAGCAAACTCTACGGTCTGTTGCCTCCAACCAGAATAGCTGGGATTGGCGGCACCCGTAGCTCAGTGGGTAGGGTGCCAGCCACATACACCGAGGCTGGAGGGTTCAAACCCGGCCCGGGGCCTGCTAAAACAACAATGACAACTGCAGAATAGCTGAGATTGCAGCAAGAAGAATTTAAGTCAGATAAACAGGGGTCTACCAAGCTCATCTCTAGAGGAGTTGAGGCATGATAGCAGCAGGATGTTTATCTAGAGACTTTTAGGTCCATTCCTGGCCTGGATGAAATGCCAGGGAGTAGAGGAAAGGACAGGGAGACAAAGGGAAAGCAGGTGAGACGGCATGGCACCTCCCTGGCCCTCTCTTTGGGAGCGGTGGTAGGCTGGTGCCCCTGCCTCCAAGTTAGAAGCTGAGTGGGAGAAGGAATGTGTCAGGGGTGTGGTGGGGCAGCCTGGCAGCAGGGGAATGGAATGAGAAGGCTGTCAAGTGGCACAGCAAGTGTTTGTGGGAAGTGCCGGGGAAGACCCTTTCCTGGTGGTAGAAGATGAGAGGGAGCCTCAGCCCTGGGCTCTCTGCCCTGGGTGCCCTCAGCACCACTCCAAAGACTGTAGGACCTCCTCAGGACAGGACATAGGGTCTCTGTGACATCAATTTGGGCAGGGGAGCCCAGAGCCACTGTTTTAGAAGGAGAGATGACATGCAGGGCAGACATACTGGGGAGCAGGGAGCTTCCATCCTCCAGACTGCTGGCTGCCCAGGGCACTCCTGCTTTTCCTCTGTGTGGGACCTCCAGCCCTCTGCTGGGGCAGCTGGTAAGGCTCTAGAGGACCTTGCTCTACTCCTGGCCTGGCCCTTGGGTAGGCGGAATAACTCTGTGATTTATTCCATAGTTTCTCCTCCTCTGTCCCACACTCAGGAATCTCTGTGTTTCCTAAGGGAACTGAGGCTGAAATTCAATTCAGGAAGGAAGTCCCTCTTTCCCTCTATCCATCTTCTTTTTTGTTTCCACAAAAAAACTGAGGACTGGGTAAGGAGAAGGATGATCAAGAGAATGAAGCCAAGCCCCCTGCACCCACACTTCAGTCAACTAATGGGACAAATTGAGGCGAGGCCTGTTACCTTGATGGAGCCAGGTTTGCAGATGCAGTGTTGTGCAGATGAGCTTTTACCTGTGTATTCCAAGGAGACTGGGTCTGCCCTTCCCACTTCTCTCCTGAGGCCCGGGTCTCAGTATCCAATCTGCCAGTCCAGAAAGCTTTGTAAGCCTCTGTTCACTCTCGCGCATTCCCCAGGCTTTCTTCACACTGCCATCCTCCCCCTTTTCCATCCATCCTCCTCAAGCAGGAGCTGACAATTTCTCTCAACATCTCTGAAATTCTGTCCACACCAACCCCAAGCACAGCCACCTTGGGACACACTCCTCTCTCCTCTCCCCTCGTGCCCTAAAGCTCCTCGAGGATTCCTGGCTCTCTGAGGATAGGGTCACAGTCCTACTCACTCCCCCAGGACTGGCAGGGACAGCTTCCAGCTCCTCGAGACTGCCCAAGAGGAAGGTAAGAACTGGAGAGGGACTGTCCTGCTAAGTTGGCTGGGTGCAGGCTGGGGAGCTCCTCTAGCCCACAAGAGGGAAGACTCTTCACACCCAGACAGCTGTGGGGGGCCTGGAACCCTCTCTATCTGAGACAACAGAACAATCATGTTGGGCACCTTCCAGCAGCAGGCTTCAGGTCTAGCTGCTGCCTAACTGCAGACATCTTCTGGACATTCTCTGGAAGCTCAGAGCCCCCTCCTCAGTCAGGGAAGGGGTAAGAACCCCTCCCAGGCACCTCGCCAGTGCCACCCCAAGCCTCTAGAGGGCATGGGAGTGCAGCGCTGGACTTCCTAGCCCCCGGGGAGCACAGGCCAGGGGCCACCATGTTGGAGGCTTTCCAGCCAGACTTGTCCTCTAGAGACAGAAAATATGGGGTATGCACCAGGGCTGGGACAGGGGCTGCTTGAAAGCTGCAGGGACACAGAGAGAGGCCGGACTGCGGGGACCCTGAAGAAAGGTGGGTTTGAGTGGTACAAAGATAATCTGAGACTGACCCTTGCCCCACTGTTCATTTTGGGACAGAAAGGAGAGCAGGGGCTTTAGCCCCAGGAATTTTTGCCTGACCTTTAAAGAGGAAAAGCCTGTTGGCCCACACAGCAAAGGGGCAAAACACCTCCGCTCCAACCCCAGTGCAGGGTTAGGACTAGAGAGAGGCAAGAGAAACACTAGGGGAGCACAAAATTTAAGGAGTAGGACAGTGCTCACTCTCTTAAGGGCTCTGCAAGTGCAGGGCTGCCCTCAGAGTGCCCTCCTTCCATACTGCATCAGGGCTATGCCCTCTGGAATCCTGTCCCAGGGACTAAAGCCACAGAGTCAGAGTGAGGAGTGGGATCGCTTTTTCACTCTGGATCCCCCAAAGGAAAACACTATCACCTACCTCAACTAGAGGGGAGGAAAGCCACAGATGTGGAGAGAGAGAGAGACAGCTGTCTGTTGCCTGAGCCTGGGCCCCTCCCTGCATGTGTCTGCCTGGCCATGTGGGTGTGCGTACATTTGTGCATCCAAGTTGTGGATCTGTGCCCTTCTAGCTGTGTGTCCTTGGGCAAGTTACCCAACCTCTCTAAGCCTCAATTTTCCTTGAAAAACTGTAATAATACCTATAGCACAAGGGTTCTTGTGAGGATTCAATGAGATAATATACAGAAAGAGTATAGCAGCAGTAAGCATCTAGGCTGTGTGCAGTAGGAGCCAAATAAATGATGGTTGCTATTCCCATTATTATTAATAATAGTATTGTATGTGGACCCACCTGACCTTGCAGCCTTATTTTTTCCTGCCTCTCTTACACATCATTCCCACTCCAGCCAGACAGGTCTTCTGACAGCCCCAAACACATGTTGCTCATTTCTTCATCCTGATCTTTACACTGCAAGCCATGAAGATTCACCTTTTAAAACATGAAAGCTTTTGGACAGCTTCTCAGGAGTATCTCCAAAACTCCTACAGCATGCATTGTCTATACCTCTTGAGTCAGCCTCAAATTGTTATCTGATGTATTTAACCTCATGAAGGGCTCTGAGTGTTTGGGCTTTATCTCTCCAAGCACAATCACAGAGGAGAGACTATTTTTCAATGATCTGTCTCTCTCTCTCTCACACTAGCCTAAAGACTAAGCTAGACCTGCAAGTATAAATGTCCACTTGTAGACTCTTTATGAATGATAACGATAATGGGAAATACTGCTTTGGTCACATCCCCACTGTGTGCCTTGTGTTATCTTATTAATCTCCCAAATAACCCTGTGAAGTGGACTACAATTGTAAAACTATGGCTTGGAGAGTTTATCCCCCATTGGCCTCCATTCTTCTTTGCCGTCTTCCTTTTCCACTCTTAGACTAAGCTGACTTGGAATCCCTACATTACATTCCTTCTGTCTGTGATTCAGTGACCAGACCTGGAAAATGAGAATGATAAGACCACTGAATCCATAGCACCACAGTAAGGCTCTTATGAGGTCATGTGTAAAGCACAGTGACCAGCGTGGGTGAGAGCACATGTAAGGTTGTGGGTGCTGTCATTTCAAGCCTGGTAGGGATGCTTAGATGCCTGGTCCCACTCTGGCTGCAGGGAAGATGCTTCACCCAGCACCCCTTCCCTCCTGTCTCCTAAGATGCATGTCCCTAAAAATCAGCCCTCACTACTCTCTTGTCCCTCTAGTCACAACGCGGCTCCCCAAAGACTTAGAATCATCAAATTCCAGGTCAACTCTATTTTTTCTGAGAGGATAGTTGCAAAATTTTGCAATATAAATGCCTTGCCCCAAATCACACACCATTTGCTTCCAAATTACTGGCAAAATCTTATACACTTGAAAAATAGACCCTATACACCTAGGCCGACAAAACCAAATTTGTTCAAAACATTTTTGGACTTTACTTCTTTTTGTGAATTGATCTCTAACATCATTATACATTAAATAAGGAAATCAGTCTTTTAATTGGGTGCCACGCCTTGTTTTGCACAACAACCCAAACAAGGTGCTTCTATTACCTACTTAGTTTTCTTATTCTCTTAGGTCATACTTCTGGGCACTAAACAACTTTTTGTTATTTCCACATACTTTTTAGTTCCAAAATATGAGGTCTTGGCCCCAGAGAAAAATGTTATTTACTTAACATAAAGGCTCTTAAGGTAGTTCATCTGTTCAGTTGTTGATTCATCCATTTAGTAAATATTTATTTATACTTAGTTACATACCAGACCTTGTGCTGGGGATGGAAACAGCACAGAGTATGTCAGAGTATGCCTAGTCTATTTTAGTATGATTACATAGAATTGGTAATAATGAAACTTCTAGTAGCCAGGACAATGACATGCACCTCTAGTCCCAGCTACTTGAGAGGCCAAGGCAGGAAGATCTCTTCAACTTAGGAGTTCAAGGTTGAGGTGAGCTATGATTGTGCTTGTAACAAGCACTGTAGGCCAGGCAACGTAGGGAGGCCACATCTCTAAAAAATTTAAATTTTAAATTTTAAAAAGCTTTTAGGCCAAGCATGATGGCTCTTACCTATAACCCTAACACTTTGGGAGGCCAAGGCAGGAGGACTTGAGGCCAAAACTTCGAGACCAGCCTGAGTAACATAGCAAGACTTCATCTCTACAAGAGAAAAATTAGCTGGATGTTGGTGATGTGCCTGTAGTTCCAGTCTGAGCAAGAGGACTACCTCATCTATGGAAGGAAGGAAGGAAGGATTAGCTGGGCCTTGTAGCAGGTGCCCGTAGTCCTAGCTATCTAGAAGGCTGAGGCAGGAGGATTGTTTGAGCCCAGGAGTTGAGGTTGCGGTGAGCTATGATCATACCTCAGATGCCTCCTCTACCCTACATAGCCAGGCCAGTTTATTCCCTGGGGCAGGGAAGATGGGGGTCCCTAAATAAGGGAAACCTTATGCCTTTAGGACACTGAAGGCAGGGTACCTTATTGAAAATGTTCATGGGCGGCGCCTATGGCTCAGTGAGCAGGGCGCCGGCCCCATATACCGAGGGTGGCGGGTTCAAACCCAGCCCCAGCCAAACTGCAACCAAAAAATAGCCGGGCGTTGTGGCGGGCGCCTGTAGTCCCAGCTGCTCGGGAGGCTGAGGCAAGAGAATCGCGTAAGCCCAAGAGTTAGAGGTTGCTGTGAGCCGTGTGACGCCACGGCACTCTACCCGAGGGCGGTACAGTGAGACTCTGTCTCTACAAAAAAAAAAAAAAAAAAAAAGAAAATGTTCACATGGTAGACACTGAGACCCCAGCCCTGTTCTCGAATTCCAGCACACTGGCCTTTGTAGTCTCTGAGGAATCTCACCAACCTGAAATGATAAAAAGACCCAAAGACACTAACATAGGAGACTCCAAATGAAATGTCCTGACCAGGTCACCATAGTGCGAGGCTCACAGATTACAAGCCACACATACATACATGCACACAAACAGAACGTCCAACTAGCTTTTCATGTCTCCACACCTAAAAATAAGCAAACAACGGAGGATTATGAGATATCTGGAGAAAGCCTCTAACACAAAAGACAGAGGCCAAAACAAACACAAAAAAGTGACTTGGAGGAAGCTGAGTGTACATAGTAATAAGAAAGCGTAAAAATAACAACATTATCATCACAACCTGAGAATAAGAAAAAATATTGCAAAGATGAAACAAAAACAGAATAGTGTTTTTTTTAAAAATAGAGAACAAGAGAGAGGTCTTGAAAAATCGAAGGTGAGAGCAGAAATTAAAAATTCAAGTTTGAAAGATAAAGTTGAGGAAATGTCACAAAGTAGAAGGAAAATAACAAAAGGATGGAAAGCTCTGAATGCCTATACAATAACATTGGCGGACCAGTCCAGGCAGTACAATACCCAAGTAATAAGATAAACAGAGAAATTAACAAATAACGTAGTCAGTGATATAATCTAAGAAAATTTCCCAGAACTGAGGAATTGCTGAAAGCCTAGTGCAATTGAAAATATTTTTATTTATTTATTTTTGAAACACAGTCTCACTCTATCACCCTGGTTTGAGGGTCATGGCAGCATAGCTCACAGCAACCTCAAGCAATCCTCTTGTCTCAGCCTCCTAAGTAGCTGGGACTATAGGCACCCGCCAAAATGCCCAGCTAGTTTTTCTAGTTTTAGTGGAGATGGGGTTTCCCTCTTGCTCAGGCTGGTCGCCTGAGCTCAAGGATGAGCTCTCCCATCTTGCCCTCTCAAAGTGCTAGGATTACAGGCATGAGCCACCAAGCCCAACCCTAGATAATAATATTTTTAAAGTATTCTTTTTAAATTTCAATTTCTAATTGTTTATTGCTTATATATAGGGATACAATTGATTCTTGTCTATCAGTCTTGTGTCTTGCAACCTTAATAAATTCAGTTTTTAGCTCTAGTAGCTTCATGATCATGCCATCTGCAAAAGTGATGATTTTACTTCTTCCGGTCCTATTTTGTATTTTTGCTGTGTATCACACTAGTTAGATCTTCTGGTCCAATGTTGAATAGAAACAATGGACAACCTTATCTTATTTCCATTATTAGAGTGAAAACTTTCAACTTTTCACCATTGTAGTTTTTTGGTAGAGGCTCATTATCAGATTGTGGAAAGTTCCTTTATGTGCCTGGTTTGATAAAATTTTTTAAATCAGGAATGGATGTTAGATTTTTTCAAATTCTTTTTCTATGTCGATTGAGATGAGCTTGTGAACTTTTTAAATTTGTTAATTGAATTACATTGATTGATTTTTGAATGTCTAACTTTGCATTCCTAAGATAAATTGCACTTGGTCGTGATGTTATCAGTATACATGTATGTGAACTAGAAGATATGTATACTAATACATACATACCATACACGCACATACAGTGATGCATCACTTAACAATGGAGATACATTCTGAGAGATGCCTCATTAGGTAATTTCCTCCTCATACAAACATTATAGAGTATACTTACACTAACCTGGATAGTATAGCCTACTACTCACCAAGGCTATCTGGTGTGTAGCCTATTGCTCCTTAACTACAAACCTATATAGCATGCTGTTACACTGAATATTGTAGATAATTGGACACAATGATATTTGCATATCTAAACATTGAAAAGGTACAGTAAAAATACAGTATTATAATAAGACCATCATATGTGCAGTCCATCACTGACTGAGACATCATTACACAATGCATGACTATATATAAGAGAGAGGGACAGTGAGAGAGAGAGAGAGTTAGATTCTATTTACATGTATTTTCTTTTTTTTTTTTTTGAGACAGAGCCTCAAGCTGTCACCCTGGGTAGAGTGCTGTGGCATCCCAACTCACAGCAACCTCCAACTCCTGGGCTTAAGCGAGTCTCCTGCCTCTGCCTCCCAAGTAGCTGGGACTACAGGCGCCCGCCACAACACCCGGCTATTTTTGGGTTGCAGCCGTCATTGTTGTTTGGTGGGCCCAGGCTGGATTTGAACCCGCCAGCTCAGGTGTATGTGGCTGGCGCCTTAGCCACTTGAGCTACTGGCACCTAGACCTACATGTATTTTCTTTAGAAATTTTCCATCTAGGCCAGGCACAGTAGCTCACACCTATAATCCTAGCATTCTGAGAGGCCAAGGCAGGAGGATGGATTCAGACCAGCCTGAGCAGGAGTGAGACTCCATCTCTACTAAAAATAGAAAAAAAAATGAGCAGAGTTGTGGCAGTTGCCTGTAGTCCCAGCTACTTGGGAGGCTGAGGCAGGAGGATTCCTTAACCCCAGGAGTTTGAGGTTGCTGTGAGCTAGGCTGACACCACAGCACTCTAGCCTCTTAGCCTGAAACAACAGAGTAAGCTACCTGTCAAAAAAAAAAAGGAAACTTTTCATCTATAGTCATGAGAAATACTGGTCTGTAGTTTTCTGTTCTTGTATTATCTTTGTCTGGTTTTGGTATTGGGGTGATGCTGGCCTTATCTAAACAAGTTGAGAAGTAGTCCCTCTTCTATAATTTTCTAGAAAAATGTATATACAACTGTTATTATTTCTTCCTTAAATATTTAGCAGTATTCATCAGTAAAACTATCTGTGCCTAGAGTTTTCTTTGTGGGAACACTTTTAACTACAAATTCAATTTTTAAAAAATACATATAGGTCCACTCAGGTTATCTATTTCTTCTTGAGAAAACTTCCATAGTTTGTGTATTTCAAGGAATTAGTTTATTTCATCTAAGTTATGGAATTTATTGAAGGAAAACTGTTCATAAAATTCCCTTACCTTTTTTTTTTTTTAAAGACAGGGTCTTACTCTATCCCCTGGGCTACGGTGCAGTGGTGTCATCAAAGCTTACTGCAACTTCAGACTCCTGGCGTCGCTCGATCCTCCTGCCTTAGCCACAGGCACATGCTACCATGCACAGGTAATTTCTGCAATTTTTGTCTCACCGTGTTGCTCAGGCTGGTCTCAAACTCCTGGCCTCTAGCAATCCTCCTGCCTCTCCTTCCCAAAGGGATTATAGGCATGAGCCACCCCACCCAGCCCTTTATCATCTTTTTAACATTTATACAATCTGTAGTCAAGTCACAACTTTCATTCTTGATATAAGTAATTTGTGTCTTCTCTCTTTTATCAATCTGGCTAGAGGTTTATCAATTTTATTGATTTCCTTGAAAAACAGCTTTTGGTTTCATTGATTTTCTCTAATGTTCTGGTTTTTACTTCGTTAATTTTTCTCTGATCTTTATGATTTCATTTCTTCTGTTTACTATGTGTTTAACTTGCTCTAGGCAAAGGTTTTTAAATTTTTTAAGAATTTTTAACTATAAAACAAAAATCATGCAGATTTTTCTGCACAGAATAGTACAGATAATTTTTCATCTAGTTTGTGCTCTAAAATAAACCTTCCATTTCAAAATTTCTGAAAGTCTGAAAACACATCTAATCATTTGTTCATCTAATATTTACTGAGTACCTACTGTGTGCTCCTAAACACCAGAGGTAGAATAGTGAGTAAAACAAAGTTCATGCCCTCACTGAGCTTGTGTTCCAATGGGAGGACACAGGTAGTAAAACAAGTAGACAGAAAAATTAAGCAAGGTGAGAGGAGAGACTGAGCAGGTTGGCAGGAGTGAAGGGGGTCTGTTTCTACTTTAGAAGAGATCAACAAAGGGCTCTCTCTGAATAGAAACCTGAAGGAAATGAGGGAGAACATCATGGAAATATCTGCGTTCCAGGCTGAGACAGAAGCAAGGGCAAATTCCCTGAAGGTGGAACATGCTTGTCTTTTTGAGGAAAAATAAGAATGTCTAAATGGCTAGGGAGAGAGGTAGGTAGCTCGGGACCAGAACATGTAAAGTTTTTTTTTTTTGTAGAGACAGAGTCTCACTTTACTGCCCTCGGTAGAGTGCCGTGGCCTCACACGGCTCACAGCAACCTCCAGCTCTTGGGCTTATATGATTCTCTTGCCTCAACCTCCCGAGCAGCTGGGACTACAGGCGCCCGCCACAACGCCCAGTATTTTTTTGTTGCAGTTCGGCCAGGCTGGGTTTGAACCCACCACCCTCGGTATATGGGGCCGGCCCCTACTCACTGAGCCACAGGCGCCGCCCGAACATGTAAAGTTTTATAGGCCCTTGTAAAAACTTCATATTTAATTCAAAGTGTGGTAGGGAGAATTATAAGAAGGTCCCCCCCCAAATATCCCACCCTTTGGCATACCCCCATGCTTAATCCCAGGACTATGAATATAATAGGTTTCATTCTTGTGATTAGGTTATGTTAGATGGTACAGTTGACTCTAAAAATGAGAGATTATCCCAGTGAACCTAGCCTAATCACATGAGCCCTTTAAAAGCGGACTTTTCTTTGGTCAAAGAGGAAAATCTGTGAAGCATAAGAAGGATATGAAATGCCCTTGCTGGCTTCCATGTGGAGTGGGCCATGTGGCAAGGGTACAGGCAACCTTTAGGAGCCACAAGCAGTCTTGGGTGACAACCAGTGAGGAAACATGATTTCAGTCCTACAGGCACAGAGAAGTAAATTCTGCAAACAGCAAGAATGATCTTGCAAGGAGATTCTTTTTCCCCAGAGCCTCGGGACAAGAATTCAGTTCAGCTGACCTCTTTATTTCAACCTTGGAATGCCCCAAGCAGAAAACACAGGCTAGACACCAGGCCAGACTCCTGACCTACAGAACTGTGTCCTAATCAATAGGTATGATTTGGATGTGCTAAGTTTGTGGTCATTTGTTACACACAGTAAAACACTAATATACTCAGTATGATGGGAAACCATAGATACATAGAAACGTTTTTAATGAGTTATTACTTTAACGTCATCTGCATTAGATGGAAAGGATTAAACCCAGCAGTCTGTATGTATCCTATGCTAGACCATGCCAGGCACCTAATGGACACCCAGGTAATATCCCATAAATGGGTAAAAAGTTTTGATCAAAAGCAAGCTATTTGGAAAAATTGTCTAGTCTCTTGTACTAACCACTTTGAAGGATTGCTGGTATTTGCGTAAGTTGTTTAAGAAAAATTGTGTTCTAGCCGGGCACAGTGGCTCACACCTATAATCCCAACTCTTTGGGAGGTCAAGAAGGGAGGATTACTCGTGGCCAGGCATTTGAGACCAGCCTGAGCAAGCGCGAGAAGCTGTCTCTACAAAAAATTGAAAAAGTAACTGAGCGTGGTGGCCCACACCTAGTGCCAGCTACTGGGAAAGCTGAGGCAGGACCATGGCTTGAATCCAGGAGTTTGAGCTTGCAGTGAGTTCTGACGATGCCACTGCACTCTAGCCCAGGGCACAGAGCAAGACCCTGTCAAGAAAGAAAGAGAGAGAGAAAGGGAAAGAAAATAAAAGAGGAAGGAAGGAAAGAGGTATTGTTTTTCTGAATATGCACAGCTTGCCTTAAATCTTGCCTTCTTCATGGATAGGGGGAGTGTGAAATGAATTCTCTTCTAATGCAACATATTGGAACAGAACTCATTTCAAACACAGCCCTAGTGGATGTTCTCATAACTAAGCTCTGAACCTTGGGCTGCTAGTCAGTTCTGCCCCATAGCCAGAGAGTTCAGGTCATTGATTTTCCAAAAGGCCTCTCCATGGGTCCTAGCAGTAGTGCTCCCACTGCTATCAGCCTAACTGAGGCCTCTTCAGCTGTCACCGACACGATTGGCAAAGGGCTCTCAAAGAGCTTAACCAACATTTTTCCTCTGCTTCCAATCGCCCTTGGTCACTATCACCTGGCTAATCTCCGTAAGATAACATGTGGTACAAGTAAGCCCTTTCTCTAAAACTTCCATAGGCTCTTCCTTTCTCACTCCGGTGAATTGGTGCTCCACACTGGGTTGTGAGCATCTTGAGAGCAAGAGCCACGTGTTGAATATCTTTGCAGCATCAGTGGTGTTCCACATCTGTAGGAGGCTGTTGATGATGATGGTCACAACCATGAAAACGAGGTGGCTTTCTTTCCTTTAGAGCAGAGAAGACCAACAAGGGTTGTCAGTCTCCCAGGCTCTAAAGACTTGATCAGAAGCAGGAGAAAGCTGTGAAGAGAAGACACACTATAAATCTACTGCCCCCAACTCCCCACCTTTGGGAATCTTGGCAGCAGGCCTCGTACCCCAGTTATTCCTTTATCAATAGCAGCTGTCATAGCTTTTGTTCTCACTGAAGGGGTTTTCTTCCCAAGGGTATTTGTAATTTCACAGACAGCCTAAAAGGAAGCAAATATTACTGGTAAGGTTTCAAGTATTAGCTAGTGGGTGGAGTGCGATGTTTGGACAGAGATATACAGCTTTGCTCCTATACTCAAAAGCACATCCCAACCCATGTGGCAGGACTGATGTTAAAAGAAAAGCAAGTGTTAAACACATGAGCCCTCCCCCCACTGCTGGAGACTAAACAAGAGTCCACATAGTCTGCAGGATTCAGGATAGACTGCTGAAAGGAATCCCTGCTCGGACATGGAGAAGAAATTCAAGAGATGTTGACTGCCCTAAAGATCTTTTTCTTTGTTTTTGTTGTCGAGGCAGAGTTTCAAGCTGTCGCCCTCGGTAGAGTGCCATGGCCTCATAAGCTCACGGCAACCTCCAACTCTTGGGCTCAGGCAATCCTCTTGCCTCCATTTTTCTATTTTTAGTAGAGTCGGGGAGGTCTCACTTTTGCTCAGGTAAGTCTCAAACTCCTGAGCTCAGGCAATCAATGCATCCACTTGGCCTCCCAGAGTGTTAGGATTACAGGCGTGAGCCACTGCATCCGGCCAGACCTGAAGATCTTAGCAGAAAAAAAGGAACAGGTCCTCCCTGTCCTCCCTACCTGAGACCTTTTTGCCACACTGCCAAGGGTCAGACTGGGTTAGGAGGTCACTCAGTCTAGAAGCACAGGGAAAGTTGTGCCTTTGGCCATTTTTAAGCTCCCATCCTTGATACCAACCATGAAGAGAGTGGATTGGATCCTGTTTTCCACAAGTCCATCACCCTGGGAGTGGATAATAGGGAAGGTGAGACAGCTTCCAAATCTAGCAGCCTCCAATTGCTCTGTTCTCCCTACTAAAGCCCTGAGGGAGGGACAACTTTGCACCCCTTTCCTCCCCATAACTGCAGCCCACAGCTTTCTGGACCCTGGGAGGGGAAGCCTGGCTGGGGTGGGGGTGGAAAAGGAGAACAGGAGGAAGTTGTGCACCGCAAGTGGGGCCGGCCCTCTGGCATCCTGGGGGAGTCTGCCTCCTTAATTGCTTGAGTTCTACAGCTGTCATCGCTAACGAGAAATTAAAAAGCACCCTGACCCCTGACCCTACTCCTGCCCTCATGGCTCACAAGTAGTGCTCTCTCAGCACGTTGCTCTCGGAGAAACACCAGGCAGAAGACGCTGTGGAGACTGAGACACGGGGACGCCTGGAGCCCACTGCTCCCAGCCCCCCAAGGACAGAGGTGGGAGGCCCAGTAGGGGGGTGTTGGCCCCAGGCCCCAGCTTCTTCACTCCTGCTACTGTCAGGCTCTGGGTTTCTGGATAGCCCTGATTTTATATATCCTGCCTCATAATCTCCACAGCTCTTCTGGGACTTGTCAGACCTCAAGCCCAGATTTGAAGTAGGGGAAATAGGGTTCCTGGAACTACAGATTGAAATTTATACTCAGTTGCCATGGGTCCAGTGAGCAATTATATAAAATGGACTGAAATAAAGAGGGGATGGGTCAAAAATCACAGCAAGAAAGATCCCAGTTAGCACAGGGAGGAACTTTCTGGCTGTCTCTCACACCACACCTAGAGAGAATAAGGAGCCTCTGCCTAGCATCACCCACAGGAATCAGCATGCTCTGGCCCCTGCTTGCCTCTTTGGCCTCCTCTCCTCACCCCCACCCAGAAGTCAAGGCCAGACACTAAATTTGTTCCCAGAATGGACTTCCCAACATCTACAGATTTTAGACCATCACCATAGCTTCTCCCCATCCCCCACCCTCCAAGAACCAATGAATTTTCACAAGCAAAATACTGTTTCCTTCCTATTTTCACAGCACCCTCCTCCACACACACTCTTTGCAGTGCTTCATGTTAAATGGCAGCATCATGTACCCAGATAAAGGACAAGCTCCCCCCCAAAAAAATCTTAGTTCTTTTACTAATTTTTTTTTTTTTTTTTCAAAACATGGTCTCACTCTGTCATCTGGCTGGAATGCAGTGGTGCTAACATAGCTCACTACAACCTCGAATTCCTGGGTTCAAGTGATCCTCCTACCTCAGCCTCCCTGCATTTACCTAAGTCAGCCTTACATAAGTATATACCTACAAAGACTTAGGAAGGTACAGGAGAAATGTAAATAGTCAAGATTATGGATATGAGTTGAATTGGGGGTGCCTGATATTGCAAGACCGCTTTATAAAACAATTTGCTTATTATCCACTTGACCGTAGTGCACACAATACGCCCAGCTACTTTTTTCTATTTTTTGTAGAAACAGGGGTCTTGTTTTACTTTAAATTATAATCGCTGTAATGAACATCTTTGCTCACGTAGTCGAGTGGATAATATCCCTGCATGCATTTGCTACTGTCCTTTCAAACTTATGTAGACTCTATGAAGATTAATAATATGCAATCCCATCTTTACCATAGCTTCCTGCCTTCACAGACTTTTCTCAGGTGATGGATACCTATCCCACAAACCTCCGACTTTTGGAGTTCTCTGAAGTTTTAGTGTTAAAATGGGGTTTCCCAGTTCAAAATGATTAGGAATCACTACCTAAAATTAACTAACCATTGCCATGCACACGCGGTCCCCAAGTCACATTAATGTTCTGTTCTGGCAAAGGTTATGTAAGTCCACTTTTACGTGAGTCAGAATCATTTCAAATTGGAAGACAAATGAAGCAGGTACCTACTTGGCAGCAGTGTAAACAGAGGGAAAAGCATGGAGCCCTAGCTGGTGAGGGAGCCACCTCACCTGGTGAGGGGCTTTTTCAGAGCAAAGGGCCCATACACGTTTACACCCATCAGCCAGCACCTGCCAAGGCTGCTGAAAAGCCTGACTCAGGCTGCGTTTACCTAAGTCAGCCTTACATAAGCATATACCTATAAAGACTTAGGAAGGAACAAGGAGAAATGTAAATAGTCGGGATTATGGATGTGAATTTAACTGGGGGTACCTGATATTGCAAGACTGCTTTATAAAATAAATTAAGCTTGGCCAAAATACCTATATGTGCCCAGACCTGTGGAGGGGTTGTCAGATAATTAACAGATGTTATGAGACGGTTCCTGCCTTAATGAAGCTTATAATCAAGCTGTAGATTCTTCCAAAGCAGGCTTCTGTCTCCCTCCCTCTTTGCTGGGTCTGGGGTTCAGGCTGCTGTTTGCTCCAGCTTGCCACTCCTCCCCCTTCCCCACTGGTCCTGTTGCCCCCTAGCCAAGCCCTCCCCTCAGACTGTCCCCAGCTTCTCTCCACAAAGGAATAACCTTCTTCATGTTTGAGGCATTCCTTTATATGGCACTGACAGTCATAGCTATAATAATGTCAAAAGTCACCCCCCTTGTGAGTCCCCCTCCTCTAGCTCCCTCCCATGCCTCCCATTATCTGTGTGGGGACGCCAGCTTTTCTGATTTCTACCTGTCCCCAGAACTGACTCCCTAAACACAACCCAAGAGAACGGAGTATGGGGATGGGGGAAGGGTGAGGATGGACAGGCCACCACCATCTGCATGTTCTCAGCAATCAGTCCTCCCCCAGCTCCTATCCCCAGAGCTGGGAAGGGGGGGACTGCTGAGTCAGGATATTCCTCACATTCCCTCCCTTCTCTCCTGCTGGCACAAATGCCACAAACCCTGCCTGTGAGTGACTGGCCTCAGCTGAGTGGCCAGCTCCCCCAACCCTGACCCCAGTCCAAGACCAGCCCTCCTCCTTTACAGCCCAAGGGGAAGACCGGAGGGAGGAGGTCACACAACCCACCCTGCTTTGGGGCCCCATCTCCGGAGGTCCCCATTCCCTCTCTTGTTCCCAGCCCCGTTTCCCCAAGGCAGCCTCAGAGAACCGGCTGCCACTAATCAAGAAAGGACAGGATGGCTCGACGCCTGTAGCTCAGCAGCTAGGCAGCCAGCCACGGCCACTAGAGATGGTGGATTCCAATCCAGCCTGAGCCTGCCAAACAACGATAACTGCAACCAAAAAGTAGCCGGGTGTTGTGGCAGGCGCCTGTAGTCCCAGCTGCTTGGGAGGCTGAGGCAAGAGAATCGCTTAAGCCCAAGAGTTTGAGGTTGCTATGAGCTATGACGCCAAGGTACTCTACCCAGGGCGACAGCTTGAGACTCTGTCTCAAAAAAAAAGAAAGGACAAGGGAAATGGTGGAGGATCAGGAGCTGATCCCCACAAAGATACACACATTGCCACCTGGGCACACACAGATGCATAGTCACCCTCTTAGTGTGACGTCTGGGGAGTCTTGGGCCTGCACAGGGAAGCCTAGAGAGGAGCCTCAAGAAAGACTTCCAACCCCAGGAACCCCAGTCCTCAGGGAATGCCTAGTCTGATGAGGGAGACCCCCTCCCCAAAGAATGGTGGGCAAGGGAGGGAGGAGGTTGCTCTCTCATAAACATATATTAACATAAAAAGTAAACAAAGACTCAGACATTCAAGGGCAAAGCTATGAATGAACCTGGAAGCAGGAAGAAGCATAGGAACGGGCAGCTGTTAAAACTGGTCCAAACAGAAAATGAAGGAGGAGAGCCTGGGGGACACGGGGCCTCTGGAGGCTTAGGAGCAATCAAGGAAGGCATGGCAAGTGGAAGACCCAGGACCAAGACCAAGACTTCCTGGAACAGCAGGGGCCGGGAGTGAGCACTGGACCAGGAGGAGGGTGGCAATAGCCAAGGCCCTGCCCCTCTCAGGCCACAGACCCCGCAGCACATTGCAGGACTTGGCCACGGGACCTCTAGGGTGGCTTTCAGCAGGTGTGTGACCTGTGCAATGGCATGGAGCCTATAGAAGAAGAACCTCCATGCATGGTTTCTTGCTCTGCTGTTGAACAAGGGACCCACATTTCATTTCACCTTGGGCCCACAAATTATACCTGTCCTGCTTCCCAACTTGGAAGGGGTACTTTCCTCCCTGTATGTTCTACTCTGAAGCCCTAATGGAAGGAAATCAGTGGGGTTGGGAAAGGCCTCAGCTCCCCCCCACCAGCCAGGGACTTCCCACCCCACTGGAGCTCCCTGCTCCTGGAAGTTACGTGCAGGGAGGAGACCATCTTCCCTGAGGCTATGGCCAGCCAGCTGACCAGAACCCTCCTCCCAGTGCATGCAGGTCCCCAGCCTGACCCTTGGCAGCCTGCAGCAGCCCACTCAGCCCACAAATGGCCTCATCCCTTGGAAAGCCCTGCAGGATCATTTCACAACCATGTGTGCTCGATGGAGCTTGTTCTTGGAAAGCTGGGGACAGCTCAGTCCTGGGTGTTGGAGAGGCCTGGGCCCCTAGGGTCTGAGCTTGAACAATAAACAACCAATAAACAACCGCAGGCCTCCTTGGGTGGGAGGGGGAGTCAGGAGAGGATTGCGAGTGCTCTGCATCTGGGGGGCAGGCAAGGGCCCACCAAGATCTTACTACACAATGTTCCCCCACAGGGAGGATATCCCAATCTGATGAGGTGCACACAATCGGTCCCCACTAAGGAAGCCTGGGATTTGGCACAAGAGGAATGTGGTGTGGCAGGGAGGACATGATAGCCCAGGAGGCTGAGAGGCTCCAGAGCAGAGAGCCTGTCCCAGTGCCTGACTTCTCATTAGCACGTCATACAGATTTGGGAGGTGAGACACTCTGAATTAAACTCAGGGCAGCATCAAGTCACCTGTCCTTTCACAGTGGTAGCTGGCCATCTGAGATGAGACACAGAGGCAAGAAAAATACCCAGACTACAAGAGGGTCCAGTTTTCAGGGTTTAAACTATGTTCTCTGTAGACTAAGAAATGAGGCATGGGAGGTGAGTTGGTGTGGGGTTGGGTATGTGTTCTCAGAGAAGGCTTTCTGGAGAAGGGACAGTGACTGTCGTGGTACAGGTGCCCAATAAATATCTTAATGAATGGCTATTTGAATGAGTGGTTAATTGACTAATGGCTGTTTGAATGAGTGGTTAATTGACTAATAGGGGTAATAAGTCAGGGACCTCACTTTTCTGGGACCGGCAAATGCAGCCTTTGGACTCAGCCCCTTCTTGTGCCTCCAAAGGGTACCACAGATTTAACACATGGATTAGTGCCTCCTCCAGGCTGCCTCCTTGGCTTTCCTGGTTCCTCTGCCCCTCATCACTGTGTTCTCAGAGACCTTACAGGGGTCCTCAAACTTTTTAAACAGGGGGCCAGTTCAGTATCCCTCAGACCATTGGAGGGCCGGGCTATAGTTTAAAAAAAAACTATGAACAAATTCCTATGCACATTGCACATATCTTACTTTGAAGTAAAAAAATGAAATGGGAACAAATACAATCACACTGCCTCATGTGGCCCGCAGGCCACAGTTTGAGGACCCTGAGAGAGCAAAGGGACTTTTGTGTGCATATAAACTTCAATAGCAACAGCAGTAACAGTTCACATATAGTGATCATTTACCATGTATTAGGCACTGTACTGGTCACTTTACATCATCTTTTACATCATATGTCTGTGTCTAATCTTAAAAACTTTGTAAACACTTCTAAGTAAACATTACATGCAGAAAAAGAATCTGTGTCTAAGAGAAATGTTGATAGAAATGTTTTTTACTTTATTTTGGTTCTCTGACACACATTTTTCACATTTTAACATCTCTAAAATCAGGATGTGCCTTGCAATCAATAACAAAAAGGCACTGTGTCATAGTTTAATTAGCAGTGTTCTTTCTTCTTGGAGGTATGTAATTTAATTGTGCGTCTTGCCTTTGATGAAATACAGTTGATCGTGTACATGGTCTATGTAACTGACCCCCCTGCCTCTCTCAACCAACAGTGTATTTCTTTGATTCCAAGTGCTGTTTTAGAGGTGGAGCCTGTGTCTCAGCCCATCAGCCTGGGGGCTGTCGAGGACAGGGCTTTCTCTTCTCTCTCTTCTCCCCACTGCCCAGCACCCCAATTTCAGGAGGCCTAGTAGACATGGAGAATAGAAAACGTTGGGCCTCCCAACAAACCTTTTTTTATGCAGCACAGAAGGAAAAGGTTTAGAGAAGCTGTTCTCAGCAGCCCTAGGGAGGAATGGAGGTAAAAGGGAAGGAATGGGATTGCTCCATACTTCACCAGGAGCCCTTGGGCCAATGGAAATAACTTAGGCTGCAGGCCTGCCTAAGTACAAACTGACGACGCACAGCAAATACTGGCCTGGGCCTCCTACAGCACGTGCTATGTTTACCTGCCAGAACGTGTTCCCCTTGGCCTTCCCCTCTGCCCTCATGTGGCCCCAGGAGGGGAGGCAGGAGCAAGTAAGGAAGTGATTTGCCCCATCAGTGAGCCAAGAAAACTGAGGCCTGGGAACCCCTGGCCAGGATCCTGGTCTCCCACTACTCCATTCCCCCAGAGGTGCTTGAGCTGGGTGCCTGGGCCTGCCCCCAAGGACCCCTCAGCAGGGGATTTCTGGGATGGCAAGGGGCAAGAGGAAGGGAGAAGTGTCTCTTGCCAGGGACTCTCCCACTTGCTCAGAACTTTGCTACTATCTCCTCCTCTGATCCCCGTTTTCCCGAGACTCCTATTCTCCACTTCCCAGAAGCTCTGTCCTGGGGTCCCAATGGTCCCCAGATACATTGGCCACAATATCAGGTACTCAAGTCCAGCTGTTTTGGGGGGAGAAGGACACTTGTCCCCTCCTAGCTGGACCTGGATAGAGGCCTCTGCATTAGCAGTAGGGGCTGCAGGATTAGGATGTTTAATAAAGACCAGGATAAGGGACTTAAGGGATGAGGAAAAGAAGCTTTCATCCGGTCTGGGGAGGGGAGGGGAAGCCAGGGTTCCGGGCTGAGATTCCCAAGCCCACTCTTTCGGCACCTCCTCTCCACTCCCCTACATTTGGAGGCCTACTAATGGCCCCAACTGGGGCACAGGTTAGAGGCCAAAATAACAGCTGTGCCTCCTATCCATGGCCTACCAGGACTCTGCAACCAGGGCCCACCAGAGTCATACATGCTCAGAATCCCCACTTACATCTGTGGGCCTTGAAGACAAAGTCAATCCTTCCTGCCGATCTTCACACCACATGCCCCTGAAAGCATATTTCAGAGATGCCTTCCCTTCTCCTTGCCACAGGGAGTTAGGAATGGGTCAGGAGTCAACCTGTGGCTCCTAATTCCCAGTCTAGTGAAAATAAGCCTTAATAATGCTAAGACCTATAGGTATTAAGTCACATAATTCCTCTTGTGTGGAAACTGAGGCCCAGAGAGGTTAAGTAACTTGCCAAGAGTCACACCCAAGGAGTCTGGCTCTAGAGCTTGTAAACATCTAGTTCAGTTATCTGTCCAGGTCACATCTTGGGTACGAGGCCTGAATCCTAAGGATAGAATAGACTGAGTGTCTCAGGGGGCATGGTAGTACAGGAGCTGGGGGTTGACCCCAGAGTGGGTGTGCCTGCACTGCCAGGACCATCGTAATTGCCACCTAGAGGACACAAGGTAGACAGGGAGACTGGTTACACCTGCGTCCCATCTGCTCACTGCTCACAGAAGGACTGCTCAGCTCTGCCCTGCCACATAGTGGGCAGAGCTGCCTTAGGGTTGTAGCTGCCTGAGTGCTGCCAGGCCCAGACTCCTCCACCCCATTCTAGCTGATGCCAATGTGACACAAGGAGGTCCCAGGCAGCAGGAAGGAGGTGACTGCACAAGCCCAGAGTCACTCTGTGAACCCTTACCTAGGCACAGTGCCAAGTTATAAGGGCCATATCTTTCCACCATCATATCATCAGCCCCTGGGCACAGTGTGTGGCTACCAAAGACACTCAGTAACTGCTGAATGAATGACTGAGAAACATAAATATCAATGATGAGGCATGGACCTGGCCTCCAAGAGGTGATCCCAGTAAGAGGGTCAGTTATGTAGACATTAACTATAACACAAAGCAGCAAAATACAATAGAAATTCAATGGAGGGAGAGATTAATTCCAACTAGGGGACTAGGGGAGGCTTCATGGAGGAGGCAGCTTTGGGCTAAGTGATAATAATCATGATAATGAGGACTCTTGTCTGTGCTTTGCATGTATTAACATATTTCTTTTTCATATTACCACCAGACAGTTTCTATTGATATACCCATTTTAGGTACTATTAACATACCCATTCTACAGATGATAAAACTGAGGCTGCAAGTAACTAGCCCAAAGTCACATGGCTATAACACTATTTAAGCTCAATTCTGGCATAGAGGCAGGGAGAGGAGGGTGGTCCTATACAAGGAACAGCAAAAGGTGCAATTTGGCTAGATGAGGAGGTTGCAAACTGGCATGCCGTGGCCCACATCCGGTCCTCAGACGTGTTTTGTCTAGCCTGCTGGCACTGGCCTACACAGTGTCCTTGAAAAAGGTGCAGCCCATCGCCACAGCCAGAAGGTAAACAATGAGGCTTGGGGGTGAGGGGTGGGGGGGAATGGGCTTTGGAGTCTCAAATTCCAGAAATGCAACAACCATTGAAAAGTTGAGTAGCACACCTCCCTGCCCTGCCCCAGTCCACTTCCCTTGTCCCCGGTTACCTGTCTGGCCCCTGTAGATGTTTAAGTCTGAGGACCTGGAGTAGGGCCCAGGGCACCAAAGGGGGAAGCAGAAGCTATCATGGGAAGGTACCTTGAGGTCTGAATATGAAGGGCATTGAACACTGGGCTAAAGAATGTGGGCTTTGTGCAGGCAATAGCTCTATAATTGCAGCCCCTCCACCACCAGCAGTTGGGTGAGAAGGACACACAGACTGGGGCTGTGTCTAAGGGGTAGTCTAAGTTGGTGTCCACTGACTCCTGAGGGCCTTAAGAGAAATCTTGATACACACTGTCATATCTACAGCCTCAGATCTCATATCCCTGCCATCCCATGTGACGGGGGGAGCAGTTGGCCCCACGGTGGCCACATCAGCCCTCCTTCAGTGTGCCCTCTCTTTTTTTTTCCCCTTTCTCCCTCTCTTTTATGCCCAAGGGAGTCCCAAAGCCAGTTTCCTTACCAAGAGATGTACCTGGCCCCAGGACCTCCCCAGCCCCCAGTGCCAGCTAGCTGGCCAGAGTGAGAATTCCGGACAGGTTTAGGACTGGAATTTCCCTCTGAGTGGGCGGGTCGATCAGGTGAGCCAGGTTACCCGACTAGGGGCTGAGTGGAAAAATTTGGTCTGTCCCAGCCCCTTCCCCCAGTGACTCAGGCCCACAGTGGCGGTGAGTCTGGGGAGTGGACGAGACAGGAACCCACAAAAAAATTTTCCCTTGTCTCTCTGGCTCTACCACTGCCAAGCTTCCTCCCCCATTAAACACATAGACACACACACACACACCCTGCCTCACTGCCTACTGCAGCCACTGTCTGTGCCTGGGCAAAGCACACAGCCAGTATGTCCCAGGTCCTTCCTGGCTGAGCTGGGCAGGGCGGTGGGCCCACCCAAATCTGGGCCTTTCTCATGTCCAGGCATCCTGAAGGGAGAAAGGTATTCCTGATGAAGCCCACAGTGGATATGGGAGTAGGCTTGCCAAGTTTGGTGAATAAAAATATAGGACCCCCATGGTCCCATGCAATGTTTGAAACATACTGAAAAATTATTTGTTGCTTATTCTCTCTATGCAGAAGAGAGTCCCAGAGTGGAGGACTTTGAAATCCAAATTTAACTGAGAATCCTGGTTTTATCTGGCAAACTTCTATGGGTGGGGTGGGGGGACAGGGAATACCCAGTGCTCCCTCTACCACCAAGGCACACCCATTGCCCAAGCCCTTTCCCCACCCCCACCTTCCTCCCCACTATTTCCCCCTACTAGGCCTTTGACCTCAAGGCCTCACTCAGACCTTCTAACTCCCCATGCACCAGACTCTCTCTAAAACAGAGATTCCTGAGCCCCTAAATCCCGTGCCAGACAGGGAGCCAGCAAGGATGTGAGAGAGGAGTTTTCTGAGAGTGATACACACAGTGTCTGAGGATATCCACTCCCACAGTATCCAGCTTCAAGGTAGAAGGATGCCAGGAGGAAGAGGTCATAGCTCAGGGGACCTCTTAGACATCCTTGTGTTATAACCCCTTGAGTTTCTACTCAGATGTCTCCCCCTCATCAAGAGTGTGGTCGAAAGTGTTTCTTCCCTCCTCTTCTTTTGGACCCCATATCCCTCCTAAAACTCATTTTCCCATGACCTTTAAAAATTCCTGAAGTATTTAAGCCTAGGCAAGGGACTTTGTCCAGGGAACAGAGAAGCAGGCAAGAATTGGGTTCCATCAGCCATTTCTTTCTTCACCAAATGAGCACTTGTCATGTGTAGACACTGTGCTAGGCCTCAAGAGAGCAGTGGCTTGGTGGGAGACAGAGGACATTCATGTGACAGTGAATAAGTTGCAGTGAGAGATGAAAGCAAGACAAAGGCCCATCACTGTCTTTGGACTGGTCAAGGTCCAAAGGTCCTTCTATGTTTCATAAGGTATATAAACCTAGCCAACCATTGTGTCAGGGTGTGGCTGGCGGGGGCACTTCTTTTCCTCCTCCTCCTCCTTGGTTTAAATTGGGCCTCTGGGTGCTCTAACTTGGGGCTGGCTGGCTCTGACAGGAAGCTTCCCAAGGGCAGGGCCAAAGCCTGCCTGTCCCTATGTCAAATGTCTCCAAAGATGGAGGTGTTTTGACTCAGGATTGGTTGATAATTGTTTTCTTCATAGGAGGTGCCTCAGGCCTTGGGGTGAGCGGTAGGTAGAACCTAAAGGACCATCTTGTCCCAGGACTCACCCTCTCTTTTCTGGAGATTCCCACACCCACCTTTAGTAGAAAGAGGGCAGGGCAGGGACCCATTGTCCAGAAAGAGAGGCCAAGTCCCAGTGACTCATCTGAAATCACGAAGTCATGCAGCACATGGGAGAGGTTGGAGCCAGGGGAAGAGAGAACCAGGGGTTCCAGAGCTCGATCCACCCACCTACAGCCTTATCTGATGATGCTGGCTGTTTTAGTCAGCTCAGGCTGTTATAACAAAATATTACTAACTGATGGCTTTAGCAGAAGATCTTATTTCTCATAATCCTGGGGGCTGGGAAGTCCAAGATCAAGGTGCTATGCAATTCCATTCCTGGTAAGCATTCCCTTCTCTTCCTGGTATGGAGACAGCTGCCTTCTTCCTGTGTGCACACATGGCCTTTCTTCACTACATGCACCTGGAAAGAGGCAGAGAAAGAGAAAGACATAGCAAGCTCTCTGCTATCTTCTTTTAAGGACTTTTACAATCCCACCATGGGGGGCCCTACCCCCAGGTTCTCACCTTACCTCCCAAAGCTCCCATCTTCAAATACCATCACATTAGGGGTTAAAGCTCCAACATACAATTTGAAGAGACACGATTCAGTCCACAGAACTGTCCAGCCAAGAGGGAAGATATTTGGGGCTATCACCCCAGTGAGGCTCTTTTACTCTTTCAAGTAGACCAGTCAGAAGTGAGAGAGGAAAGAAGTACTTCTGTAAGCTCTGGAACCCCACTAAACCATAGCCTAAGTCCTGACCCTTAGAGGGGCCCAGAGCAGGACATACCACAGTCTGGACCCCTAGATGGCCTAGGTCCTGAGGATAGTGCACAGGCCTTCCCCTGAACCACCTCATTTGGGACTCTCTATTCTAATCCTATAGGTCCTGCCCAGGTTTTATATCTATATCTTTACATATCCTTCCTGTACCTTGGGTTTGCCTTGAACTATCAGGTGCTGGCAAAAGTCAAATCTTAGGCATCTGTCAGTCTTCAGGCTATGTGGCCTAGGAGGCAGAGCACTGAGCAGTGAACCAACCAGAAATAATCTGACCAGTGCCCAAACTGGATGCTCCCTGCAAAGCATCTCTTTGTTAACATATAACCTGTTGACTGAGAGACCAGTCAACAGGTTATATGTTAAAAACAAAGTTTCGGGCAGTGCCTGTGGCTCAGTCAGTAAGGCGCCAGCCCCATATACCGAGGGTGGCAGGTTCAAACCCGGCCCCGGCTGAACTGCAACCAAAAAATAGCTGGGCGTTGTGGCGGGCGCCTGTAGTCCCAGCTACTCGGGAGGCTGAGGCAAGAGAATCGCTTAAGCCCAAGAGTTGCAGGTTGCTGTGAGCTGTATGATGCCATGGCACTCTACCCGAGGGCCATAAAGTGAGACTCTGTCTCTACAAAAAAAAAAAAAAAAAGTTTCCCTGAACCTGCTAGAAGGGCCCCCTTCCCTCACACCACCACCACGTACTCCCACCAGTAAACCTGGGCAATTCAGCAGAGAGAAACAAGGAATGAGAGATTAGAGAACAGCTCTAAGCAGGCCCACAATATCAGAGCTCAAAGAAAGTCTAGAGACCTCCCAGGCAACAGATAGGGAAATAGATAGGGAAACTAAGGCTGTGATGTAAAGGAAAGAAAAGTGGGCACCCAAAGCTCTGGGTTCTAGTCTTGGCTCAGTACTGTGTGACTCTGGGCAAGTGCTTTCCCTCTCTGCTCTGTGGTCCCTCTAGTTCTTGTGGTTTCCAGTTTCTAGTTGAAGCAGCTTGCCCAAGAGGCTCAGGCCTAACCAGTCTGTCTCTTGTTGACTCCTGATTTCCCCTCCAGGCCTCTGTCTTAGCCAGGTCCTGGGGACTATGGAATATGGGGCTAGGACGAGGTGGAGGGGTGGAAAGAGAAGGAGGGGGGAGGAAGAGGGTGTCACTCCAGGGAGGGGCAGCAGGAAAGGGAAACTGAGTGTGTCCCTGTCTTGCCCCAGCCTGTCCCCTACATCCGGAGAGGTAAGAGTGATTGTCAGCCAGGGAAGGGGGGGCCAGAGGGGTAGGCTGGGGAGGGGCAGGGAACCCCCTGTCTGGGCTTGTTGGGGCAGCCAGGTGCAGCTGTTTCCAGCTGACAAAAGGGCCCTGATTGATATGGTGGCAGTGACTGACTCTAACCCTCAAATCGAAGATCTTTCCATCCTCCCCAAACTGGGAATGCCCAGGGACCCAATTTTAGGGACAAGCGAAAAGCCAGGAAGAAAGGGGAAGAATGGAGCTTCTTCTGCCACTGAGCACAATACCCAAGAATAGAGTGGAGATGGCTTGTTTAATCTTCACTACGTCAGCCCAGCAGGGACCCAGCCAATTTGCAGTGTGCAGGGAAATGAACTAAGCTGGGATCAGAGAACAGGATCAGGAAAGAGGAGCAAAGGCATTGCTCTCTCCTTCTCCCCACCCTGAGGATGTGTGTGCACTCATGTGGACATTCAAATACATACACACAGCAGTATATGTACAGCCCCAGGGATGGAGAACAGGAAGTATTATTGAGCATTCACTCTACAAACTGTCTAGCCATCTGCCTTTTGCCAGGCCCACATAGTAATAGCTCACATTTGTGGAGTATGTCCCGTGTTCCAGACATCTTTCTAAGACCTTTAGATATGTGACCTCATTGACTCCTTACCACAACCCTATGAGGTAGATGCTATTATCTACCTCATTTAATAGATGAGGACATAAGGATCTAGAGCTGTTAAGGAACTTGACCTTGGGTCTCACAGTGGCAGAGACAACTCAGTCTCCAGACCCAGAGGTCTTAGCCCTGTGCTACATTGCCTACAAGGAATGAGGGAGACAGGGCCAACTGGTAACCAATTTGTAAACAAATAATGACCTTACAAGTGGGAAAGATATGCAAGTTACCAGTCAAGTCCTCAGAGGAGGGGCACAGAAATCCGGGCTGGGGGATGGAGTGGAGAGTTTGTGTGTTTTAGGAATTTGCCCATTTCATCTAGGTTATCCAATTGGTTGGCATATAATTCATAGAATTCTTTTTTTTTTTTTTTTTTTTGTAGAGACAGAGTTTCACTTTATTGCCCTCACAATAAAGTGGCCTCACACAGCTCACAGCAACCTCCAACTCCTGGGCTTAGGTGATTCTCCTGCCTCAGCCTCCCAAGTAGCTGGGACTACAGGCGCCCGCCACAATGCCTGGCTATTTTTTTGTTGCAGTTTGGCCGGGGCTGGGTTTGAACCCGCCACCCTCGGCATATGGGGCTGGCGCCCTGCTCACTGAGCCACAGGCGCCGCCCCATAGAATTCTTATATAATCCTTTTTATTTATATAAAATCAGTAATGGCACCTCCATTTTCATGTCTGATTTTAGTAATTTGGGTTGTCTATCTTATTCTTAGTTAATCTAGCTAAAGATTTGTCAATTCTGTTGAATTTTTCAAATTTTCACTATTGTTTTTCTATTATTCATTTCATTCATCTCTGCTCTAATCTTATTGTTTCCTTCCTTCTGCTAATTTTAGGGTTAGCTTGCTTTTCTAGTTCCTTAAGGAATATGTTAGGTTAATGAGTTGAGATTTTTCTTCTTTTTTATTGTAGGCATGTACAGCCATAAGTTTCTCTCTCAGCACTACTTTTGATGCACTTCATTAGTTTCAGTATGTATTTTTCCATTTCATTTGTCTTGATGTATTTTCTAATTTACCTTATGATTTCTTCTTTGACCTATTGGTTGTTTAAGAGTGAGTTGTTTGAATTTCACACACATGTATTTGTAAATTATTCATTTTTGCTTCTGTTATTTATTTCTGGTTAATCCTATTATAATGGGAAAATATGTTATTTCAATCTTTTTAAGCTTATTAATATTTGTCTTATAGCCTAACATATGGTCCATCTAGAGAGTGTTCCATGCATACTTGCGAAGAGAGAAGATATATTCTGCTGTTGTTTAGTGGAGTGTTCTCTTTATGTCTATTAGACATAATTGGCTCACAGTATTGTTCAAGTCTTCTATTTTCTTATTGATTTTCTGTCTGATCATTCTATTCATTATTGAAAGCGAGGTATTGGTTGGGGGCCTGTAGTACAGTGCTTACGGTACCAGCCACATATACCCAGCCTGGGCCAGCTAAACAACAATGACAACTGCAACAAAAAAATAGAATCACTTAAGCCCAAGAGTTTGAGGTTGCTGTGAGCTGTGACACCGCGGCACTCTACCAAGGGCAACATGGTGAGACTCTGTCTCCAAAAAAAAAAAAAAGAAAGTGAGGTATTAAAGTCTCCAACTATTATTTCTATTTCTCCCTTCAGTTATGTCCATTTTTGCTTGATATATTTTGGGGTTCTGTTTAGGTACATACATGTTTTTAATGATTATATTTTCTTGCTGGATCAAACCTCTAATCAATATATAATGTCTTTCTTTGTCTCTTGTAAACTTTCTTGACTTAATGTCTGTTTTGTATGACAATAATATAGCTATCCTAGCTCTCTTTTGGTTTCTATTTGCATTGGATATCTTTTTCCATTATTTTACTTTCAATCTCTATGCCTTTACATCTAAAGTGAATCTCTTATAGATGGCATATCATTTTTGAATTCGATCTGCCAGTCTCTGCCTTTCAATAAGAGAATTTAATTCATTTACATTTAATGTGATTATTGATGAAGAATGATTTACTTCTTCCATTTAGTTATTTGTTTTTCTGTACTCTTATATGCTTTGGTTCCCCAATTCCTCCATTACTGCCTTTTTTGTATTTAGTTATTTTTTTCTAGCATACCATTTTAATTCACTTCTTTCCTTTTTTGGAAATGTTTTAAGTTTTTAAGAGGTTACCTTGGCATTACAATTAATATCTTAAACATGTAAAACTTGGTTTTAATAATACCAATTTAGTTTTAATAGTATAACATTCTCCTCCTTTATATATCCTTTTCTCCCCCTTTATACTGTTATTGTTACAGATTACATCTTTATACATTGTGTGCCCACTAACATAGATCTATAATTATCATTTTGTGCATTTGCCTTTTAAATCAAATAATGACCTTTTAAGTGGGAAAGGTTTCAAAGAAAGAGGTACGAGGTACAGTGAGTCCTCAGAGGAGAGGCACTTTGAGCAGAGATTGGGAGGAAAGGAAGTAACCAGGAGAGCCTTCCAGGACAGTAAACATTTGAATTAGAAGTGGGTTGTGAAGAATAAAAAATTACCAGGTAAAACTCCTTATTCGAAGGAAAAGATCTCTGAAACATTTCATTTGGGGCAAAAAGTAGGTTACCAAATAGAATGAATGATCTCATTTTTGGAAATATGTGTGTATTTACACATATTTTAAAAGTATATGAAAACATTTGTTGCTATAACCATAGTACTTTAACAGTTATCTCCAATTATTGGAACTATGGGAGAGGATACATTTCCCTTTTTTTTCTCTGAAGTTTATTCTATATTGTTTGAATTATTTACAATGAGCATTCATCCCTTTTGTAACCAGGAAAAGAAATAATACCATGTTTGTTCAAAAGGGTAAAATGAATGATTAGGCATTCACTGTGGAGAAAAAGTCAGGAAGGATCTGCTAGACAGAGGGAACAGCATAAGCAAAAGCAAAGAGCAATGAAAACCATGCCCTAGTACAGCAATTGTCAGCCATATGGGCTGGCTGCAGGGCATTCGAGGTGGCTGAAAAAGAGCTGTTTCCAGGGGCCACATGACCAAGACCACATTATCTTTCATTTCATAAAAATGGTTTAGAGTTGTTTCTTGGCATGAGGGCAGAAGAGTAACATGCTTTGATTTATATAGTCAGCAAATTAGTCCACGAAGGTGTGGAGAAACCCAGAGGCTGGGAAATGAATGGTGGGGGAGGATGTTGCAGTAATTGAGGAAAGAGAAAAATTGAGGAAAGGCTTAGAGGGTAGAGAAGAAAAATAGAAATCAGAGATAAATGGAGGCCAGATTAGACAACTATCCCTGAATGGGAAGTGGTTTTGTCTGTCTCACTAGGGTCTCCAGGGTTGCAGCTCACCCAGGCATATCAATGGCCAGAGGCCATGTCTGGAGAGGATGGTGATCATGACAAAGATAATGATAACTTGTGATGAAGAGGAAGAAAAGCCCATTAAAAGAGTTCTGAAGATCTTTACAGCTTACAAACCCCTCTGACTTCTGTCTCGTAGCACATCAAAATGTATTTTCACATGAAGAGTTGATGCAACCAGAGCAAGAACAGAGCAACAAGCATCATTCCCTAGGCATATAGGTGGGCAGCTGCAGCCCCCCCTCCAGCACAGCCTGAGCAATGATAGTGTGTTCACTTTCCAACTGAGTGCCCGTGGGCAGTTAACATAATCTCTCTGTGCCCCAGTTCCTCTTCTACAAATTGGAAAAAATAGTATACTATTTTTTCATGCGGTTGCTAAAGGAAGATGTGATTTAACACATGTAAAGTGCTTAGTGCAGAACCTGACATATAGTAAGTGGTCAATAAATATGAGCTCTTGTTACTTTTTATAATTTTTATTAGTATCTGCACAGTATCCCACACAGGCCATCTGGAAGGAATGATGGGGAAGCCAGGCTCTTGGCATTTATCAGACCTTTCCTTACTTTAAGACCCTGACTCATGGGTAGAGAGCCAAGGCTAGAATCTGTGTCCCTGGTTTGGCTCAACAGGGCTCTGGGACCCTTTGCAACACCCACCCTTTCCACTGATTTCTATGCTTCTTATCACTAATTCGTTCATTCATTCATTCAGCAAACAGCACCAAATCTTGGTTTTGGACCATGCTGGGGTCTGGAACCCTAAAGAAAATCATGTCCTGGGCCTGCCTTCAACCTCATAATGTAGTTGACACAATTCACTCACTCATCAAATACCTACTAAGAGCCTCCTGTGGGCCACACACATACACTCTGTTTCTGTCTCCTCTGCTTTTGGATAGGAAGCAATTATTCAAGGAGTCATTTTCCAGGAGTTGTTTAGTTTCCAATCTTTTCCTCACACTTTTCTCCCTGTGTACCCACTCTGTGCCCACACACAAAAATCACAGAGAGAAACCAAAACAGAGATCCAGGAGAAATATTCTTCCCCCATGTCTCCCACGGCTAAAGACCTTCCTCTACTTCTCAGAGGCTGGAGGGATGAAAACAGCAACTGAGCCCTGTGGATTTTCTTCCATTATTTCATTCACTTATTCACTCATCAGTTTGTTGAGCACTGTACCTAGGCCAGGCCCTGTGCTAGGCTGTATAGGCATAACAAAATGAACAATCAGGGCGGCGCCTGTGGCTCAACAGAGTAGGGCACCAGCCTCATATGCCGGAGGTGGCGGGTTCAAACCCAGCCCTGGCCAAAAACTAAAAAAAAAAAAAAAAAATGAACAATCAGAGGGCACACCCTTAGGGAATCTCTGTGGAGTGCATCGGTGGCCTGTGCTTTCCCCAAATATTTATTCACCATTTATATGGGGGGGGGCATTCGTTAAAATCTCACCTAATGGGTACAATGTAGGGATATATGACACCTAGGTGACCTAGGTAAAGGGCTCAACTACAACTCAGACTTTACCTAACAAATGCAAACAATGTAACCTACTCATATGTACCCTTATATTAATCTGAAATTTAACAAATATATATTGAGCATTTATAAAATGCCAGTCAAGGCTTTGGGAATGTGAATAAGAAAGCTGATGTCCCGTCCCTCATGGAGCTTGCCATCTACGAGCTGATGTCTCATGCCATCTATGAGACAGACATGGACAAGCAAACAAATAAATAACTATTTTTATAACCAAGGCTGTGAAGAAAATAATACAGGGTAATAGTTTTAGTGACTGAGGTTAAACAATACACTAACTTGAATTTAAGCAGGGCACTTCCCTTCTCTAGTTTTCAGTTTTCCCACAGATAACAGTCACATCTACCTCTGCAGTGAGGAGGAAATGTTTTAATATACTTGAAGCCTGGCACACAGTGAGCAATATAGTGTTATTATGCTGTAAGTTGTAATAAGTATTATTTTGAAACAAAGTCTCACTCTGTCACTCAGGCTAGAGTGCAGTGGCGTCATCATAGCTCACAGCAACCTCAAACTCCAGGGTTCAAGTAATTCTCCTGCCTCAGCCTCCTGAGTATCTGGGACTACGGGTGCCACACTCAGCTATTTTTTCCTATTTTTAATAGAGACAGGGTCTCACTCTTGCTCAGGCTGGTTTCGAACTCCTAAGCTCATGCAATCTACCAGCTTTGGCCTGCCAGAGTGCTAGGATTACAGGCGTGAGCCACCGCTCCTGGCCAGTTATTATTATTTTTAAGTAGATGCATAAACAGATATCACAGCACTAGGTGATTGGTGTAGGACACAGCGATATAAATCCAGCAATATAGATACAGCTGGGAGCACTAGAGAGAAGCCCCAGAGTGCAAGGCACGGCACAGCCAAGAAGAAGATGAGGACACTGGACACAGATGCCCTTCCTCACACAGCCCTGCAGGCCTGGCACCCACTGGCCATCCCCAGGGATGTTGCCTCTCTGAGGGGGTGGAGCAGGGAGGGAGGGGCAGAAAAAAAAACACACATGCATCCCCACCCTTCAGGACAAGAGGGGAGGGAGGGTACACAGGTGGCCACCAAATCACCCTCAGCAGGCACAGGGAAGGCAAGATAGCGCCTGTTCTCATGCTTTCGCAGGCCACCTCCCACCAGTCTACTGGCTCTCCAAGTTTTCCCATTGTCCCATCTGGTGATGGAAATGCCGTGGAGGGTGGGGTTGGGGCTGCCCAGATACTTAGTCCATACAGGAGCAGAATCCCATTCACGGGGTCCCTTTCTAGATTTTAGAGTTCAGGGTTCCTGAACACACGCTACCTTTTAACAATGTTGTGGGGGACTATTACTGAATGAGTACATAGAGGGTAAGAGAGGATACAAATCATTCTCAGTCACTCAGCTCAGAAATGGCAGTGGATGGTTAGAATCTGGGATGGCTGCAAAACAGCTGCTCTTTTTATCCTCCCCCATTCTGCTTCTCCTCAATAAAGGGTATGCAGGAAAGAATATTATGCAGGGAGGACAGGGCCAGGGATCTCAGGACGGTGGAGGGAGTGAGAGACAGATGTTGCTGTGCAAAATGACCTGGTTCTGAGGTGAAGGCTCTAGGACTGTTGGAGAGTTGGGAATGTGGGACTGGTGGTGATTACAGCTGTTTGGGGGGCCAGGTGGTGGTTTATAGCCAGGAAGAGAGGGAAGAGATAGAACCACAGGGAGGAAACCCCGCCTGCCCCCACCCTCATCACAATAAGCATCCTGGCAAACAGGATGAGGATGGAGCAAGGCCCCATTCTCTGTACCAACCTCCTCCCTGGCATCACCTGGCCAGGCAGCCCCATTCCCAGCCCCGCACCCACAGAGACCAGGATGTGGGCAACCAGGGATAGACAAGCCCTGACGTAGACAACTCTGCGACCCCCATGCACAGCCTCCACAGCCACAAGCCAAATACTCTGTGGTTTGGGCACCAGCCAAGCACCCAGGCCCCAGCTCACGGGACCGCAACTTCCCTGTTGCATCAGGTTACTGAGCACATGCACACACCCCAGAGCCTGTTACACAACTACAGTGCGCGCGCACGGCACCCAACCCGGGTGGCCCGACAGTCCCACAGAAGAAACCGCAGCCTTGCTCAGAGGGCACAGGGCTGTCTCCAGCCTCTTGGCATCAACAGCTGGGAGTGCAGAGGATGCCTGGCCAGGGTCCAGGGTCTATGGGCTCTGCTACTGCCAGCATGTCACGGCCAGCATGTCACAGCCCCTCTCTGAGCCAGTTTCCCCACCTAGAAAGAAAACATACCTTCTACCCTGATGATTTGCATACCCACTTACCCACCATGCCTCCCAACTCCTTCCAAACCACCACCAACATCCCCCTTTCCCCTAGAAACAAGAGAGAGAGGACACAGGATTGGATCAGACAACCTCTAAAAGGGCCCTTTTTCAATGAACCCCATGTACAGTCCTTTTAGGAATGGGGGGAAAAATGGCCAAAGTCTCTTGAGGTGGAACTAAGGAACAGGAGGTAGGGGAGGCAACTTTCTTCTTTGGGCTTCCCCACCACCACCCCCCGATTTTTCTGCAGCAGAATTGCCTTACATAACTTTATACTTGCAATGGGTGGGGGAGGGGTGAGCTAGATACACTAACCTCCCCCAGAGGGCATTTGCCCTCAGACCAGAACCATGCCTTAAATCAGTGTGTTGTGGCAAAAGAACTCAAGTAAGCTTAGGAAACCTGGGTTAAACGAAGTCTAATAGATCTTTGCTAGTAGGACTTCTCTGAGCCTCCACCATGATAATCTGGACCACAACCCTCTGAGAGGAGAAAGGAGACAAGGAAATGCATTTGGTCTCGGACTTCTTTGAAGGGGAGCATCTCAAGTGGCACTCTCTAGGCACTCCTGGAATTCAGGGTCTGGAGAGAAAGCCAGGCTTCCCGGCCCAGGTTCCAGTGAGAACTCAGGACCCAGGGGAACTCTAGGCTTACACTCAGCTGTGAAAAGCCACCACTGAAGAGAGATGACCCAGGCCTGAGAGGGCACCAAGAGCAGATGGCCTAGGCAACCACCTCCACCTGCGTGAGTCCAGCCCCAATCCCTCTGCTTAGAGCTGGTCCAAGACCCGCATCCGGTTTTGAAGGCAGGTAGGAATGAGGGAGGACCTGTGGGTAGCCCTGTTGCCTCCCTGAAGTTACTTAGATCTGCAGTGACCCCTGCTGGCTCTGGCCAAAATAGCCCCTCCCTTTAGTCCTCACCATCCTTGCCAATCCCTGGCCCTCCAGCCTCTTCTCCATTAGCCTTGATCCAGCTCTATCAGGACCCTCCCTGACCACACCCTACTACCAGGTCCTCTACTCTTCCCTCCACCCCTGGGGTTAGAATCTCGCCAGGTTTTGATTGAGCATCATGTTAGTGAGGAAGGAGACTCTGATGACATGAAGAAAGGGGGCTCCAAGGAACTATATGATCCCTTACCAAGGGCGTGATCATCCCCATGGAAGTTCAAGATCACTCTAATAATACCAAACATTCATTTATTTTTTTCCAGGAACAGGGCTAAACCCTTTATGCAGATCATTCCATTTAATTTTCTTAAGAATTCCAAGAGGTAAGTGCTATTCCTATATTAACTCAGTTTTCAGATGAGAAACTGAAGCTCAGAAGCAAAAATGACAAAGTTCACATTCAAACCCAGGTCTCTGTTTTCAGAGCCTACCCTTGCATTTGCTATGCTGTTTTGCTAGTCTCACTTCCACCCAGCAACTCTACCTGGATAGTGTTCAAGGATATGTTTGTCAACCCAATACCTATCATTTTGGGACAACCGATTTGATTTGATTCAACGGGCCTTGCTTATTGGCCCTGTAATCCAAATCTAGCCAGTCATTGTACCCTTCCCCTGGTAGGCTAGGACGCAGATTTGGCCTCTCCACGTGGATAGCTCACAGCCACTTCCAACTGAACTTGTCCTGGTCATCAAACCTACTCCTTTTCTGCACTCCCTTAGTTTAGCAAATGTGACCAGAGTCACTTGGCTGATTACAGCAGAACCTGGGAATCTTTGAGTCATTCTCAACATCTTGCCTGCCTGAGGGCTTCACACAGACTGGCACTCTCATCTCTAGCACTCTATCTTCACTTGGCTAATTCCCATGGCATAGACTTCTAGCCATCTCCTCTTGTTCTTTAGTAAAAGACCTGTGGCTGCCCAGAATAAAGATAAATTCCCCAGCATCCCCTGCAGCTAGATGAAGTCTTATGACCAAGCTCTGACCAATGATACATAAGTAGAAATGATGATGTGTGCCCTTGCTTTAAAATGTTTCCTTAAAGGAAGGGGCATAACCCTCCCATCTCTTCCTTTTTTCCTTCCTTCTGACTGAACTGTGGACATAATGGCTGAGGTTAGAAAAGCCATTTTGGGCCATGAGGTAGAAGCTCAGTGTTTGAAAATGGTGGCACAACATCATTAGACAGCGGGAACCTGAATCTCCTGATGGCTAAGGAAATGGTCTATCAACCCTGACTACCCAGTTCTGGACTTCACATTTGTGAGAAAAATTAACTTCTGTCTTGTTTAAACCACTGTTATCTGGTGTTTTCTGTCGCTTATAGCTAAACATAATCCTAACACACTTCTCTCATCCTTTAAACTTCACCATAAATGTCATTTCCTCAGGGAAGTCTTCCCAGATCACAAAGACTTGGGCAGGTCCAATTGCAATAAATTCTTATATCATGGCATCCTGTACTTCTGTCTAGTGCTTTTCTAATTTATACTTTAGACAGCCTCAGTTCTTGCCCTCTTAGAAAGTATGTTCAATTAGGGAGAAAGATTATCTAATTGATACTAATTGAACATACTTTCTAAGAGGGCAAGAACTGAGGCTGTCTTTTTACCACATAAGCCCCACTACCTGAAATATAGTAGTCACTCAATAAACCTTGTCAATGTATGAACTTAGATGAGATTATTCCTCATTTCCTAGGTCAAGTCTCTGCAGTTGTTTTCCATAACCGAAGCCACCCAGACCTACCACGTCAGACATCAGAATTGTCACCTCCCACATAGAAACTTGTCCTCTTCTATCTTCAGCTCAGCCTCTATGGCTCTGTGCTCTTTTCCTGAAAATTCTGGGATCATTTCCTTACCTTAACAAACACCAGGGTTCCTGCTCAGCAAACAGGCTATTGGCCTACTGGACGTCACCTCCAACAAGGAGGAAGATGGTACCCCCATCCTCTTCTCAGAAAGCTAGGTAGTTTTCAGGATAAAGGGGTCCCAGGGCCAGATGAACCTCTCCCAGAACCTGCTGTTTCCACTTTTCACTCTTGCTGCCCACTCTGGTGCCCTTCTCTGACGTCTAGACCCTAGAGAATCCCTCCCCCTTGCCCCAGCTCCCCAGCTCCCAGTCCTCCATCTTTGGTAATCCTCTAAAGCAAGAAGCGTGGAGGGTAAGGAATGAAGGACTGGTTGGGGTTAGTCCCCACGAGGCTGTGAGCTGCTCAAGGCAGGAATCACCCAGCTGTGAAAGGCCTCACACATTCTGCACAGTGTGTGACACATGGTAAATACTCAGTAATGTCTGCAGCAAAAAAGTAAGGTGTAGTTTGGAGAGGAAGAAAGACTTGGTGGGGTGAGGAGGATAATTTGAAATGTTTGCTGCTCACTGGGTGCTCTGATGGGAGGTAATGGGGGCTAACGTTCTGCCTTCTCCTACCATCACGTTTGGAGGAGGAAAGGCCCAGTCAGGAAAGGCCCAAGAGAATCCAGGCTTGGTGGGACCTGGAACCCAGCAGACCCTCTCACTACCCCCATTCCCACACTGAAGATGTGAGTGAGTGCTCATTCTCAACCTGTGGGGCCTGCTGTCTCTGATCTGTGCTACTGCTGCTCCTCTTGACAGAGACGGTCAAAAAAGTGGCTGCTACAGGGTTACACAAGAGCTGCCCATACATACAGGGGTCTTCCAGGCTATTGTTTTTCACCTTCCCACTTCTACCCCTCAGCCATCCCCAAGCCCAGACTGATCCCATGGAGGCCCAACAACGAGGAGTACTTCCAAGCTGGGGTAGCTCAACTTCAGATGTCAGGCTGGAAGGGCCTTCAGGGATCACTGACTCAGTTAAATGCCTGCATCTTGGGCAGATGAGTAAACTGAGGCCAGAGAGAGCAAGGATTCACCCTCAGTCATAGAGCAAACTAGGTCATAAGATCCCAAGGCTCCTGGCTCCCATTTCTGTACCCTAAGAAGAAGGAGTCTGCAGGTTTGGAGTGGGGACTTACATCTTCAGAGAAGGAAATTCACCCCATCCCACCCTGGCACACACTCTGGAACCAGAGGGACTAGACACAAATCCTAGCTTCGCCTCCCATCAGCAGTATAAGCTTCAGCAAATATCTTAATTTATCTGTGCCTCAGTTTCCTCAACTATATAATAATCATACTAACCTTATGGTGATTTTGGAAATATTAAATGAGTGGATGCATACAAAGTGCTTGGAAAGGGCCTGATACATAGTAATCACTCAATAAACACCAGCTGTCATTATCTTATGGTCCTCAAAAGGTCTCCATGTCCTGCTGAAGTCCTTCCTCAGCCAGCAAAAGGCCTTTCCTGGAGGAGTGATTTGCAAACGACAAATGGGAGATGGCCCAGCCACACTCATTTCTGAGGGTATGGGTGGGGGCCCGGGTGCTCTCACTGACCCCACCCTCTAATCTCCTGTTCCTGGGACTCAGTGGCCCCTCAGCCTCTCTTGTCGCCAGCCTGTCTGCCCAGCTCTCACGCCCGATGGAGAGATAAGCAACATCCCACGATAGTATTGTTTCCCACTTCCCACAGCTCTCAAGTGCATTCCTGGAGAAAGGGATTAGCCTGCCATTCAGACAGGGTTTGGAAGGATGAGAGGGGTTGTTCCCAGAGCTGGCCAGTCCCTAGTCCTTAAGGGCAGTGGAGGTGACTGGGCTTGCAGGGAAGAGGTGAGGGAAGCAGCTATAACATGAGCTTCTGGAACATTCTGCCACCCTCACACATGCACACACTCCCATCTCCTACACACATTTGGCCTAACTTGAAAGGAGAATGGAGAAACAGGACATCCCTCTCTGATAGTCAGTACTCTCCCTATCCCTAGATCAGAGCCTCAGGTGGCTGATCTGACTAGCAGTGTCTCCTGGGAAAGAGAAACCCAGAGCCCTTGGCAGAGACCCTATAGGACCCAGAGCCAGTGCCAGTTACAAGCAGGCAGAAGGGAGAGGTGTCTGGGGAAATGGAGTGTCAAGACTCATGCTTACCTCATCATTTTCGACAGAGTCAGCCAGGGGAAAGAGGCCTTCCTCCTCTTCCAGCCAGGGTGGGCCCCCTCCTACCTCCCCACTCCCCAGTTCTCCCAGTACAGCCACTCTCATGACCTCACTGCCATGGCCAGGCCAGGCAAGTGGCGGGGAGCCAGGGACCCGCCGATATCCACATCCCCCAGAGATCATCATGAGCCAGGCATGGCCAAGATATGTTGCTGGAATAACCTCCACCCACCCAAACCCACGCCCATGAAGACAGCTTGTCCCCCTAAGTGTTTACTCCAGCCCGGCAGACTTACTTCCCTCTCAACAAGGCTGAACCTAGGGCAGGGCAGTCCTCAACTATCAGCCGGACACATCCCAACTCCTCCTACTCCCCTGCTAAATTCTGCTCAGCTGTCCTGCCACAGGGAATCTTCTGAGTAACCCCCTGCTTCTCCCCTCACCATCATTTCATGGTGATTGTAGCAGTAGTGGAAGAGCAGAGGGGTTATGACAGAAGTGATCACATGGACACGGAAGTCCAGGCTGTGACAGTCATTCTAAGAGTTTCTGAGTTTTCTGTCGCTTATAGCTAAACATAAGCGTTGTTGGTGATGATAGAGGTGGCAGTGTTGATGAGATGGCGAGAGTCGTAGAGGGAATGACGGTGGTTGGAGCAGTGCGAATGAAGTGAGTAGGGATGTCTCCCTCCCTCTCTAAGCTCAGGATCATGAAGAGACCATTAGCCATGTCCCTGAGCACTACAGGACCATAGCACTGAGCAGAGATTGTCCGCGACATCCAACACAGAAGGCCTCCAGAACAGGTGGGTAACTACCTCTTCCCCAGTGAGGTACAATATGTTCCCCTCTTGACCTTCTGAAGACTTCCCCTCCAACCTGAAGCATGATCTGACCTAGAATCTGCTGAGGCTTCCCTTGAAAGGAGGTGGGCAGAAGCCAGCCCCAGGGGACAGACTCCTATATTGGAATTCCAACTCAATGGAGTAAACTTGTTTCTGAACCTCATTGTAAAACAGGAACCATAATTCTTACTGGCAAGGTCATTGTGAGGATTGAGATAAATATCTTTCAAAGTGCCTGGAACAGAATCATGGCATAATAAATGATCAGTTTTTTTAATTCTGTTTTCCAGAGCTTTCTTATCAAGCCCCCACCTACCTACTCATCCACCCCACCCCTGTTGCTGTATGCCTCCCTGTATTCATGTTCTAGAGCTGCTGTGACAAATTACCACAAACTTACTGGCTTACAATGACAGGAATTTATTTTCTCACAGTTTTGGAAGACAGAAGTCTGAAACCAAGGTGTCAGTGAGGCCAAGTTCTTTTCCAGCTTCTGGTGGCTTGAGGTGTCTCTTGGCTTGGCGCTCCACTCTCTGCCTCCATCTTCACATGGGTCTTCACATGGCCTTCTCCCCCATGCCTCTTGAGTGTTCTTTTCAGTTTCTTAGGATAGTGTCATTGGATTCAGGGTGCACCCTAATCCAGTATGCTCTCATCTCAACCCTTACCTTAATCATACCTGTGAAAACCCTATTTCCAATAAAGGTCAGATCCCAGATGGACATACACTTTGGTACGGGGGACACTATACAACTACACATTCCCCTAACCTCTGAGTGAGCCAAACTTAATTCCCCCAACTCTCTACCACCTGGCACAGTCATGGCCCCTGTCCAAGCCCGCCCCCAGATCCCGCCCTTGCCCTGCCTCTGCAGCATCCCAGGCCCTCTGGCCCTGAGCCGGCTCCCCAGTGCTGTGCGCGCATGCCTCTGTGCATGTGCACAGACTCTCTTCTCTTGGCGGTGAGAAAGGGGGATTCTAGGCTTCAGCAGGAGCCCACAGGGGCCTCTCTGCTCGGAAATGCTTCTTCCTCTCCCCCTGGCAGCTGTTTGGCTTGGCAGGAGCCCAGCTGGCAGGCTCAATAGCCAAGGCGCTGTGGGGGGGAGGCAGGAGGAGGGAATGGTGAGGGGCAAGCACACACACCACCACCCCCAGGCCCAGGCCCTGGGAGGTGAGCCAATGGCAGGCCTCCCTGCTGGCTGGCTCCAGCTCCCTCACTCTTGGTTCTCCTCCTCCCTGGTCTCCTGTCCTCCTCATCCCATAAAGAGAAATTCTGGAGACCCTCCACCACCCCACCCCTAGCCAAGTAAAAGACGTGCAGAAGGGGAGCAGCAACTGGCAGAGCAAGAGACACGCACAGAGACAGACCAGTCAGCAGCCCCTGGGGATCTGCTGCTGGGGGCTCTGGATACTCTCTGAGGGCACCCTAGGACAACCTGGACTCCTTCCAACCACTAGACACCTTGTCCCCTGCTCTTTCCATGCTCCTGAATCTTCTGTTCCTTGTGTCCCCTCTAGGGCACTTGCCCTCTGCTTCTAGGACCCCTCCGCACCCCCAAACTATTGCCCGTTTTTCTGAGTCAGGCCCTTCTTCAGAGAAGCAGGATAGAAATTGATGCCCTCGGCCTCTAGCAACCTCTTCCCACTGATGGGAAATGGTAAAGAAATACACAGGGGAGGCCGGGTGTGGTGGCTCACACCTATAATCCTAGTACTCTGGGAAGCTGAGGTAAGTGGATAGTTTGAGCTCAGGAGTTCAAGACCAGTCCGAGCAAGAGTGAGACCCCATTTCTTAAAAAAAAAAAAAAAAAAAATAGCTGGGCATTCTGTCAGGTGTCTATAGACCCAGCTACTCAGGAGGCTGAGGCAAGAGAATTGCTTGAGTACAGGAGTTTGAGGTTGCTGTGAGCTAGGACATCATAGCACTCTACCCCAGGGTAACAAAGTGAGACTCTGTCTCAAAAAAAAAAGAATGAAAGAAAAGAAACATATGGGGAAAGGCACAATATAATCAGAGCCTGGGCTTTAGAGTTCATTTGGCCTGGGTTTAAGGTACGACCCTGAACTTAATACTTGTGTGACCCTGAACAGGTAGCTTAGCCTCTGTGAGCCTCAATATATTCTCTCTCTCTCCCTTTTTTTTGGGGGGGGGTGGTGGATTCGTTGAGGGTACAAAGAAATATATTCTCTTAAAAATGGGGGTACTCATAGCTAACTTCCAGGGCTGCGAGGATAAAACCTCTGAAATAAGGTGGGTACGCTCTAAATAATAACTTGCTAAATGCTAGGCACTGTATTAAGCACTTTACATAGTTTATCTATTTAATCCTAATAATAACTTTATGAAATAGAAACCATTTCATGGCTAAGGGAATGAAGCAGTTTAACTCTGGAGCTACTAAGTGGCTGAGCTGGGATTTGATTCCAAGCACTGCGGATCCGACCCTACCTAAAGTTGAAACCACTATGCTCTGGTGCCACTGCCACTAGCAGTGTAGACATGGTAGATAATAATAATATTAGTAATATTAATATATTTAAGGGCTGCTTGGGCTGTGCCCAGGCCACAGAAAGCAGCTGGGTTGCATGGGTCTTCCCAGAGCCCCTACAGGTGTGACATGGAGGTCTCCCTTGCCCTGTACACATAGATTTGCACACAGCTTGCAAGAAGGGATCTGCTGGGCTGCTTTGGAAATTCTGAAGTTCTGGATATGAGGGACAGCCCATCTCAGTCTTGCAGCCACAGGAGAAGACCACTGAAACTGAGGCCTTGGCACATCTGGAAGCTGTTAGTCTCCTCTGCCCCCCCTCCCTAAGCCAGCTGTTTGGATGGCTAATTCTGGGAAGTATGCCTCAGCCTCAGCTGGAGCTGCCTGCAGGAGGTGGGGGAGGAGGTTCCTCACCATCACATAGATGGGGTGGGAGGGAGGTGGGCAGGCAGTAGAGGGTTAATCTGAGTAACTACAGCTGCTGGCCTCCTCCTCCCCCAGCCCTGCAGATAGCCAGGGGTTACTACTGGTTGAGTAATGAGGAGGGAAGAGAAAGGGAGGAGGAAGAACTAAGTGTGGAGGGAGACCAAGGAGCAGAGATTGAGAGAATGTTTCTGCTGGAAAAGATCTTCCAAAGGTCATCTGATATTGTCCATCCCCACTTGCCTGGGGGTCACAGTGACCTCTTGGTGTAGTGGAAGCAGGGCAGCCTTTGTAGTTGAAGAGAGTTGGGTCACAATCCTGACTCCGTCACTGTTGGTCTTTGTGACTTTAAGCAAGGTCCTTACTCTCTTCAGGCCTAAGCAGCCTCATCTAGGTAATGGGAGAACAGCACCTCTCTGGCAGGGTCTGGTCTATACCCAAAACATTCACTCCCTCATCTCTAAGAGCAGCAGGAAGCTGCAAGAGACATCTGATTCTATTCCCTGCCCACTTTCTGGGGACTCCCTGTCTGGTTCCTGCATCTAGCATACCCTTCTCACTCTGGGACCTGCTGTCAAAGCCATGCCTGTCTAGAGTCTGACTTGCCTTCCTCTCTTTCTAAACTTGCTGAAGACACCTCCAGCACTGATACCTCCTGGGTGGCTCTGACTGTCCCAGATTTCCCTCCACTGCTTAGTACCTGCGCCCTTAGGAAGGTTATTGGAGATCTCTGAACTCAGTTCTCCTGGGAGTTAAATGTCATCATTGTTGAAGGAAAAATGAAGCAGGCAAATGAAAAACTAAAAAAATTTAAAGTCAGTAGCACCCGTAGCTCAGTGGGTAGAGCGCCAGCCACATACACCAAGGCTGGGAGATTCAAATCCAGCCCAGACCAGCTAAAGCAACAATGACAGCTGCAACAGAAAAATAGCCAGACATGGCGGGCACCTATAGTCCCAGCTACCTAGGAGGCTGATGCAAGAGAATAGCTCAAGCCCAAGAATTTGAGGTTGCCGTGAGCTATGACACTACATCACTCTACAGAGGGCGACATAGTGAGATTCTGTCTCAAAAAAAAATTTTTAAGTCAAATTTAAACAAAAGAAAAGATATCATTGTTGCTACAAAAATGCCTCCTTATATTCTATCACACATAATCTTCATAGCAATTCTAGAAAATAAGGTTTAGCTACTATTTTATAGATGCAAAGGGAAGGAGAGATGCTAATATTCATTAAAGACTTGCTGTACACCCAGCCATGTGCTAGGCCTAAGAAAAAAGCCAAGGAAATTCTGGAATTCTCCCCTAAAAAGAGCTGGGCTTTAAAAAAATGAAGAACTGCTTAATATCTCCTACAGGTGCTACTGCAAAGGGACTGTGTTCCCAGGCAACCAGAGAGCCTCTCCTCATCATCCTGGCTGGGACACTCAAAGAACAGCTGCTCAACCCTAATGGAAGGGAGCTGCTCTGTCACCTGCAATTGGGTGGCCCGTACACCCACTTTCACAAACTGTTCCCCTTCCTGTTGCCCGATAAGTTCCAGTCCCCCTGGAACAATGAAATCACATCCCACAGGCTCCCAGCCTCCATTCTTCGCCTTTCCTCTTACTCCTCCCTACTCCACACCACCCTTAACCATTTGATGACTGATTTGCAGGAGTCAGTTCAATTTAGTTCTGTGCTATTTTAAAACTACCATTTATCTAAGTGCCTCTTTTGTGCCAGGCACTGTGCTAAGTGCTTTGTGTCTGCTATCTCTTTACACACACACACACACACACCAAAATGAGTAGTGTTATATCAATCTTACAAATGAGGAAACTAAGCCTCAGAAGCAGGCCCACCTCATTACACTGCACAGTCCCAGGAACTGTGAAGGAAAAATGAAGCAGGCAAATGAAAAACTAAAAAAATTTAAAGTCAGTAGCACCCGTAGCTCAGTGGGTAGAGCAGTCTGCAGGAACAGCACCCCTTGGCCTTGGGAAGGACCCAGCCACAGCCTAGCTCAAGCCCCAAAGACACTCAACTTCACCTAGATCAAAGGATTACAACCACCTATGCATCAGCCCCACCTGGATGCCCACTAACCCATCTCAAATGCAACATGCCACTGATCTTTCCCTTTAAACACACTTTACCCAAAGCTTTCCCATCTCAGCTAATGACAACTCCATCCTTCCAGCAGCTCAGATCAGAAATCTTGGAGCTGCCTTTAACATCTCTCCTCCTTACCTTCAACCATCAGAAAATCTTGTGGGCTCAACCTTCCAAATGTACTCAGAACCCACCCCTCCCACCACCTCCACTGCTTGCAACAAGCTGCCATCCCCGCTCTCCTGGATTGCTTCACGGACCTCTTTGCAGGGTTCTGCCTTTGAACCCTTAAATTCTTCTCTCCACTTAGTAACCAGGGTTAAGCCAATGACATCCTCCTCTGCTCAGCACACTCCCAGTGACTCCCTTCCCTCTCAGGGTAAAAGCCAGGCCCTCGAAGTAGCCTCCAGAACCACATGAGCTGACCTCAGCCCCTCCCTCACCTCCCCTTACTCTCCCTAAAGCCTCTGCTCCAGCCACACTGTCCTCAAAACACTCAAGGCATACTCCTGCCCGAGGGCCTTGGCTCCAGCTGTTTTGCCTTGAAGGTTCTTCCTCCAAATATCCTCCTAGATCACTCCTCACTTCCTTTTAGTTTTTCTGTTTTTGTTTTTGTTTTTTGCTTTTGAGACAAGATCTTACTCTGTCATCCACACTAAAGTGCAATGGTACAATCACAGCTCACTGCTTCCTGGGCTCAAGTGATCCTCCCACCTTAATTTCTAAATTAGGAAATTAAGCTGGGACTACAGGCACATGCCACCATGCCTAGCTAATTTTTTTTTTAATTTTTTGTAAAGACGAGGTCTTACAGTGTTGCCCAGGCTGATCTTGAACTCCTGGCCTCAAGTAATCTCACCAGCTCAGCATCAGAAAGTGCTAGGATTACAGGCATAATACCGTGCCTAGTCTTTCTTTAGGTTTTGATCCTAAATCTCATCTCTCAAATATATCTACCCTATTTCTGTAACCAAACTTCCCTTGACACTCTCAATCTCCTCACCTTATCTTACTCAATTCTTATTTTTCTGAAGCCCTTATTAGCTTTACTTTTTGTTTATTTGTTTTTGAGACAGTCTCACTATGTCACCCTCAGTAGAGTGCAGAAGCATCACAGCTCACAGCAACCTCAAACTCTTGGGCTTAAGCGATTCTTTTGCCTTAGCCTCCCAAGTAGCTGGGACTATAGGTGCCCACCACAGTGCCAAGCTATTTTTTGGTTGTAGTTGTCATTGTTGTTTGGTAGGCCCGGGCTGGATTCAAACCCACCAGCTCTGATATATGTGGCTGGCGCCCTAGCCACTGAGCTACAGGCGCCGAGCATACTTTTTTTTTTTCTTGAAACAGTCTCACTCTGTCACCCTGGGTAGAGTGCTGTGGCGTCACAGTTCATAGCCACCTCAAACTCTTGGGCTTGAGCAATCCTCTTGCCTCAGCCTTTCAAGTAGCTGGGACTACAGGTGCCTGCCACAATGTCCAGCTAGTTTTTCTATTTTTAGTAGAGACAGGTTTCACTCTTGCTCAGGCTGCTCTCCAACTCCTGAGCTCAAGCAATCCACCCACCCAGCGTCCCAGAGTGCTAGAATTACAAGCATGAGCCACTACACCCAGTCTCTAATTTACTTATTTTTATGGTTTCCTTTCTCTCCTCTCTTGCCTACTAGAATGTAAACTCCATGTGGGCAGGACAATCTGTTTTGTTCACTGGTGTATCCCAAGTACAAGCAATCCACCTGCCTATGCTTGGCACATAGTAGGTGCTTAATAAACTTTTCTTTTTTGAGAGAGTGTCACTTTGTCACCCCCTGGTAGAATGCTGTGGCATCACAGCTCACAGCAACCTCAGAATCCTGGACTCAAGCAATTCTCGTGCCTCAGCCTCCCAAGTAGCTGGGATTACAGGTGCCTGCCACAGTACTGGGCTATTTTTAGAGACGGGGTTTTACTGTAGCTCAGGCTGGTCTCAAACTTGTGAGCACAGGCAATCCCCCCGCCTCAGCCTCCCAGAGTGCTGGGATTACAGAAATAATAAATGTTTCTTGAGTGAATGAGGCAACTGAGCTAATATATATCCAAAGAATGCCTTTGGGAAAGCACAAGTAAATACACTCTTTTGATAAACATCTTAGAGGACTCTCATATGTCAAGTGCTAATTAGAATGATAGATGTGGTCCCTGCTATGGGGACTCTTCACCCAGAAGACACAAGTGCCACCTCCACCACCTGCAGCAAGGGGTGGGGGTCATTCCACTCAAGGCAAAGTCCTAATTGAGCATACAGCATCCGGGAGGGCTTTGCTAAGAGATTAGTGTTACCTTGTCCTTATAATAGGCTTCTTATTTGAAAATGCCTTCACATCCCTATCTTCTGGGTCCCTGGCCATCACCCCTCACACATCACGATCTCTCCCTCGCTCCGTCTCTTTCTTCTTTCTTTTTTTCCTCCCTTCCTCTCTCCCTCCCTTCCTTCTCTCCTTCCTTCCTTTCTGTCAGAATATTTACGAGTTTCTGCTCCATTCATAACACAGCCCGGTATGGCTTGTAGGGTACCAGTGTGGTTCCAGAGTCTCAGGGAAGTTAAAACTGCATCCACGATTCCAACAATAAAAACCAAGCTGTTAGATAAGGAAAAAAGCAAGCAATAGTCCTCAAGAACAGGTAAACGCAATCAAAATACAGAAAGCCCTCCTGGAGAAAGTACATAGATCTGAGCCAGATCTTGCTAAAGCACAATGGCGTGATCACTGCTCACTGCAACCTCAACTTCCTAGGTTCAAACGATGCTCCCATCTCAACTTCCCAAGTACCTGGAACTCAGGGTGCATAACATCACAACCAGATAATTTTTTTTGTTTTTTCTTTTGTACAGAAAAGTCTCAAAGTCCTGGCTTCAAGTGATCCTCCCACCTCAACTTCCCAACATCCCAGCATTATAGGCATGAGCCATCAAGCCCAGCCAAAATCTTTTTTCTTTTTTTTTTTTTTTTAAGGGACTTTCAGATATTCCCATGTAGAAAGGAGGAAGGAAAGGATGCCAGGTGGAAGGAACAGCTTGAACAAAGTCTTAAAGAGAACAAAGCTAGCATGAAGAGCATCACTCTGGTTGGAAGAGGAAGGTCTTTTGAGGGGTGGTGGGACACAGGGAGCACCCACAAAGGATGAGTGAGAATGTCAAGAGCTGGAGTTTGCTGCTGGATTTGCCATAGGGACAACAGGCAGTATTGAACCGGGGTTCAATTCCTGGCCAAGTATTTTGGACAAGTCACTTTCTCTTAGCCTTGGATTTCTCGCCTCTAAATTGGAGGAAATAATCCCCAGCTCACAGACTGTTTGTGAGGCTTAAATGAGATGATGTATATAAAAATCTCTGGCATCACACCTCACAGACGCTTTTTAAAAATGTTTACCAAGTTTGAGAAAATGAAGGCTGTGGGTGTGAACCACTCATTCGAATGCTTTACAGAAGGAGGGAAGCATATTGCACAATGTCCAGAGAGTGCAGAGCGGGGTCAAGGGAGGCTTTTTCTGAGTTGAAGAGACCTATGGGTGTTTGAAAGCTGAGGAGGGTGGGTGCTGCCAAAAGACAGCTGGTGACAAAAATGCTCTAAAACTGATCATGAGACAGTTGCACAACACTCGCGTATACTAATGCCATTGAACTGTACATTGTAATGGGGTGAATTGAATGGTATATTAACTAAAACTCAATAAAGCTAAAAAAAAAAGACAGGCTGGACAGAACCATAAGCTCTTTCAAGAGTCAAGGAGGAGGAGGACTCAGGCAAGGGCCAGAGTAGAGAGCAGAAGACAGAGCACTCATCCAAGGCAGGGAATGCAGGCTGCCGCCCTCACTCATTGGTCCTACAGGCTTGAATGAGCACCTTCCACATGTCAGGCGCTGTGTCAGGGAGAGTGAGATGGCGTGGAGTGGCCCAACACGAGCAGAACTATGGGAAGGGAGACATTGTGGGGAGAGTAAGAGCAGAGGGGCCAGCCACCTGCTCCATCCTGTGCTCTTCACCTGTGCGTGGGGTGGCCTTGAAATCTGAGACAGACCTGCAGTGGGACTCAGACTTGCAGCTCACAGAAGCTTGGGCTATGGCTGGGGGCTGGGAGTCAGGAATATGGGGAGCTCCACAGCCACACTAGGACAGTAGTTGAAAGTACCCCATACTGGAAGAGGCCAGCAAGAGGGTCCTGAAGCCATCACCCCTCAGTCACTTCCATTTAGAAATCAACAGGGGACCCCTGAGAGCACTGATGGAGACCTCCCTGTGTACACAGTTCTAACCTGCATATGGTTACTTTACTTTCTTGAATAAATCCCCCAATCCCTGCTGCCCCCAAAACACTGTGAGTCCTACTTCTATGTAAAGTAGTGCTACCAATGATGGATGAGTAAAGAGAGACCTAGTGGGCTTGGGGTCAGGGCAGGGAACCAGTTTAAGCCATAGAAAAGCCATCAAGGGGAGAAACACAGTTGGCCAGAGCACTGAGAGCCAGGTAACTCTCATGAGTCAACAGTGAGGGTTTGGGAGATACATCACAAGCCACCAGTAATGTCAGAGGGTCAGCATGTCCACAGGCACCAGGCTGTGCCCACCAGCAGAAGGAATTGCAGGCTTTTCCTTCACCCCGCTGATCCACACCCCTGCAGACTCTTCCCCCTGCCCTGCTCTGCCCTGTCCCCTCCCAGCTCACCAGGCAAACTGATGCAGGTGCTGGAGCGAAGTGCTAAAGGGTTCTGGGTTCTGGCCCTGGCTCCACCTCCAAGGTGCTGAGTGACTTCTCCTCTGGGCTCCGTCCCAGCGTACAAAGGCAGGATGTGTGAAGGTGGAGAGTGCAGACTCAGGGGTTCGAGTCCCAGCTCTTCATGCTAGCTTTGTGAACTGGGACATGTCATGTATCTTCTTTGTGTCTCAGTTTCTTCAATTAGCATGAGGTTTAAATGGATGGATAGGTGTAAAACACCTATCCATGCCGAGTAAGGGCTCTATACCTTTAAATTGTATTATTTTGACTACGAGAGGAGTACTCAGCCATCTCTGAAGCCTCTTCTAGCTGAGGCAGTCTATGACCTTGAGATTCTACCTATACTACCATATTTGAATTTCTAATTATGCACCATATGTTGCCATTATTTGAGTAACCCAACCATCTGAAACCTGGTGACTTCTTGACCTTGGGCCTCCTTGATGTACCTTTCCTATGACATCCAGTGGGAAGGCTTGTGCCCCCACCCACATGCTATGGAAAGTATAAAGTCCTCTCAGCAACTCTGAGAACTCTCCCCCTTTTCTCACTGAAGCCCTCTGCCCTGGAGTGATCTGCTCCTAAACCCACATCTGTGTGGCAGGCTTTCCTGAAGGTTCAGATACATGGTGAGAAATCACAGCACAGGCAAGGAAGCAAATTCAGCATCAAGGTGAAACAACAGGAATCTGGGTAAATAAACCCTGGTACATATACGCAGTGGAACACTGTACAGCTGCAAAAAATAAATAATGAGGAAGCTCTTGCTGCTCCTGGTATGCTAAGTAAATATAAAGTTAAGCAAATACTAAGTAAATGTAAAGCTAGGTGCAGGACACCATGAATGACATATTTCCCAGAGAAAGAGGGAGGGGATTAAGGGTAGGAGTAGGGAAAGGGAAAGCATGCTTATGTGCTTCTGCTGCATATACTAGATATCTCTGGGAAGCCACATAAGAAACTGGTGGTATAGCCGGGCGTTGTGGCAGGCACCTGTAGTCCCAGCTACTTGGGAGGCTGAGGCAAGAGAATTGCCTAAACCCAGGAGTTGTAGGTTGCTGTGAGCTCTGATGCCACGGCATTCTACCACTCTACTGAGGGTGATAAAGTGAGACTCTGTCTCTAAAAAAAAAAGAAAGAAAGAAAGAAAAAAGAAACTGGTGGTAACTTTAGTAGAGATGGAGCAAGACTATTTTATGTCCCTTGATACTCTTAAAATTTTGAAATATGCAAATATATGTGTATCACCTACTAACAAGCAACATTTTTTTTTTTTTTTTAGAGACAGAGTAGCCTTCTCTTGCCTAGGCCAGAATGCACTGGCATTGTCATAGCTTATTGCAACCTCAAACTCCTGGGCTTAAGTGATCCCCTGCCTCAGCCTCCCAAAGTACTGGGATTACAGGTGCATCTGAACCACAGCACCTGGGGGGGAAAAAAAAACACTTCTTAAAAATGAAGATGAGACTTCCTTCTGCCTAGAGATTCCTCTGCCCACTGCCCTCGTTTGAGGGCCCCATCAGTACTCCTCTCTGGCTAGCTACCTCAGAGATGCCAGCTTCCTCACATCTTATATCATGCAAAATTCTCCTTCTCTCTTGACTTCATCTTCACCCATTTAGGCCATGCCTTTTTCACCCAAAGGGCCCTTTACTATGATTTTCCCCCAAAGAAGTATCACTTCCCCTATTTGAACCATGCCACATCCACAAAAAGCAGAGAGTGGGAGCAGCTTCTCTATCCACCGGCTCTTTCATCTTTTTGCCAGGTCTGTCTCCATTCCCACCTCCAGCCTGTACTGTGAGATTCTTGAGCACAGAAACCTGTCTTGTTCATCTCTGTCTCACAGGTGTACCTCACAGGTGAGGTAGACCTGGAGGTCCAAACATGGAGACGTGTATGGTCCCCACACACAATATGCTAAGGGCAGGGGCTCCAACTTGTTCACGCCTCCCTCCTTACCTACCTGGCACAGCATGGTTCACAGAGAAAACTCCTTGGAAATGTTTATCCAATTGAGTTGGTTTGGTAAGTGTGTGCACATGGAGAGATAAGGCAGAGGGTAGAAGTGGGGCCACATCTAGAACAGAGCAGGAAGATAATAACAGTTCACATTTACTGAGCATTTTACTGCTTGCCAGGTGCTTTTCTAAGTGCTTTCATGCATTAGTTCATTTAATAATCTTCACAAAGACCCTACCAAGTGGGTGGATCCTATTATTATCCACATGGTATGGATGAAGAAACTGAGGCACAGAAACAGTATGCTATCACACATTATCACATCCTGTGGATGCTATGATGTGACCGTGGTTCGGAAGCAGTTATCTAGAAAAAAAGTTCTCAGACTTGGCCTTATAAATTAGAATCATTCAGGGATCTCCTAAAACTCTTGACGCTCAGCCCATGACCCATTACCAATTAAATCATCATCTCTTGAGGATGAGATCCAGTCAAGAGTAGTTTTTAAAGCTCCCCAAAGGATTCCAGTGTGCAGCTGAGTTTGCAAACAGGATCTGTGTCAAACCCTTTATAATGTCAGTGGAAATGCTGAGGCCCAGGGAGAAGTGATTGTTCAGGGTCACACAGCAGGGTAGTGGCGGAACCCAGGTCCGTCAGAAGGTTAGCCTTCTTCTGCTGTACCCCACCCCTCTCCTCCAAGTTGCTGTGGGCACTGAGCTGGCAAACTGCTAGTCATACATGGATCTTAGAGTTCTTGGCTCAAGACTGGCTTGAAAGAAGATCCCCAGGACAGGCTGACAGAGCCTTCTCATCCCAGCATGCCCTATTCAAGTAGCTGCTGAGCCTGGATGTCTTAGGGCGGAGCCCAACCTAGAAAACGTCCAGGCTTGAACACCACCCTGGATTTAAGAGGAGCTCAGGGAGACTCAGGGAAGGGTGGGATTTGGGGCAGGACACTACCACAGCAGTTGTGTTATAGCCACAGGCAAAGAGCTGGGGCTAGAGCAGGCGTAAAAGCAGATTTCTCTTTTCTTTTCTTTAACAGAAGCTGATTTCCCGGACCCCACCCTGTGTGGCTCCCTACTCCCTCCCTTCCTCTCCCCACCCTCTGATGATGCAGTGATCCTGCCTTTCACCTTGATTCCCTCACCCCTGATGAGATGATGGAAATCCATTTCTGGCAGCCTAAGGGCCATCAGCAACTTGTTTTCATTCTGGAGTCTCTGGTCTTGACAGGTCTAATGAGGGCCTCACAGGGGCCTATGTCCTATCTGAGAGGACATACAAACTAAGCAGAACTTCTTGAAGACTAGGAGGAGGGAGGGATCCCAGGGTTCTGAGTCATTGGATTCAGAGTATTCACGGCCAAATGCCACTCTGGGGGTGGTTTGGGGGTGTAGTTCATGGACAGACAAAGAGGCTGAACAGAAGAGTCAGTTCTATCCTTTTCGTCTCCTGTCTTCTAACCCAGTGGCTCTCAACCTTGGCTGCACACAGACTCACCTGGGGAGCTTTAAAAAAGTACTGATAGCTAGGCTCTAGACCCAAGGGAATTCAATTTAACTATTCTATTTAACTCTGGGGAGAGGCAGAGCATCATCTTGTTTTATAGTTCCCAGACTGATGCTAACATGTAGGCAGAAATGAGAACTGTCATCTGGTGGAATCACCAGACGGGAGGATGATTCTCTCAGACCTGAGACCCCCATCTTCACATCCATCATCAAGACAATGCAGTAAAGGCCCTGGTTAAAGAGCAGGGATGGTCCTCGTTCTCACCCTCCCCATTCCTCACCTTGGACACATTACTTGGCTTCCAAGAGCCTCGATTTCTTCATTCATAAAATAGCATATTTGCAACCTAGGAAGTACTTGTGATAATTAAGTGATTAAGTCTATACAGTTCTGAGCATGTAGTAAGCAATCAATAAAAGGTAGTTTTTTGTTTTGCTTTATTTTTTTGAGACAGTCTCACTCCGTCATCCTGCATAGAGTACCGTGGCATCATAGCTCACAGCAACCTCAAACTCTTGGGCTCAAGCAATCCTCTTGTCTCAGCCTCCCACATAGCTGAGACTACAGTCACCTGAAACAACAAGTGACTCGTTTTTTTCTATTTTTACTAGGGACAACACTCACACTGGTCTTGAACTCCTGAGCTCAAGCAATCTCCCCACCTCGACCTCCCAGGAGTGCTAGGATTGTACAGGCATGAGCCACCACATCCGGCCAAGGTAGTCTTTTAAAAAATTAAAGCCAGGGCGGCGCCTGTGGCTCAGTCGGTGGGGCACCGGCCCCATATGCCGAGGGTGGCGGGTTCAAGCCCGGCCCCAGCCTAACTGCAACCAAAAGATAGCCGGGCGTTGTGGCGGGCGCCTGTGGTCCCAGCTACTCGGGAGGCTGAGGCAAGAGAATCGCTTAGGCCCGGGAGTTGGAGGTTGCTGTGAGCTGTGTGAGGCCACGGCACTCTACCGAGGGCCATGGAGTGAAACCCTGTCTCTACAAAAAAAAATTAAAGCCAATGTGTATACCTACGTTCATAGGAGCATTATTCATTGTTCACAGCAGCTAAAAGGTAGAAACCACCCAAGTACCATCCACCCATGTATGAATGGATGAGCAAAATGTGGTAAATATCTACAGTGGAATATTATTCAGCCTGAAAAAAGAAGAAACTTTTGACTCATGCCACAACATAGATGAACCTTGAGGACATTTAGCTAAGCAAAATAAGCCAGTCACAGAAAGACAAATACTGTATGGTTCCACTTATATGAGGTACCTAGGATAGTCAAATTCACAAAGACAGAAAGTATTTAGAATGGTGATGGCAAGGGGAAGGGGTGGAAGAGGGAATGGGGGATTCATGTTTAATGGGCTTGGAGTTTCAGTTTTGCAAGATGAAGAGTTCTGGAGATGGATGGTGGGGATGTTTGCACAATGTGATGTACTTAATACCACCAGAACTATATGCTTTAAAATGGGTCAGACGGTAAATTTTATGTTATGCATTAGTTTTTTAATTGGAGAAAGAAATAAATGAATAAAAGTTAGAATTAGTGATCCTGCCGTCCTGAGTGATACTGTGCTCTTAGAGAAGGCTTCAGGCCCCCCCTTCTGGGATGGATACAGGGCACAGATGCACAATGAATGGACTCAGGATTTACACCGATAATAAACAGGAAATAATAGATGGGTTTAAATATTTATATGGTAAGGAGGCTTGGGGTGAGGATATTATGGGGGAGGGCAAAAAGGAAGGGGAAGGGGAGGGGGCCTGAGACACAAGGAAAATGTAAATGTTAGGAGAAACGGGGGAGTTGAAGCCAGCCAAACCTGTGTTTCTTGCACACCCAGGAAGAGAGGGACAACTAAAGGAGGGGAAAATCCCGGTCAGGCCCAGAAGAGTGTGCCAGGACTCAGGCCACCCGTTCCTTTCTTCCAGGGGAGATCCTTGTTTACTCTTTGAGACTGGGAGGGAATGTAATCAAATTATGACTCGTTATTCTAAATGACTGTCTCCAGTGGGGAAGGCAGGCCAGGAGACTGGAGAGGGGAAACAAGTTGTTTTCCAGGACATTGTTTGCTCTTTCATCAGCTCCCTCTGTCCCCAAGTCCTTTCCTCCCTTTCTGCTTTCCCCTGTCCTGGGCTCTCCCTCCCTCCTTCCCTGGCCTGCTCCTTCCCCTAATCAGCTCCCTAGGCAGACCCAGGCATTGGGGGAAAAGGCTCTTCTCAGATGGCCATGCAGCTGGGACAAGGAATATCCTGCCCCCCAGGAGCTTCCCTTCTGTGGATGACAGAACCTCCCCCCATTCCCCCAGGAGGAAAGGATCTTTCCAGCCTGTCCACCTCCCAACCAGAGAGCAAATTCAATCCCTCTGTTTCTATGAGTCAGGTAACTTGACCAGGACTCTGTATCTTAACCAACTGGGTCACCTTGGACAAGTAATTTATACTCCGTGGCAAGAGGAATCTCTTCCACCTGCCCTTTCCTGCCTTCCAGGACTGGTGTGAGGATAAGTGATTCCACCTGTCAGAGACCTTCAGCTCTCGGTGACACAGAGGCCTCAGGTTGATGAAATACACTAGCCTTCAGAGACAGGGGCAGCAGCTGAAGTTGTGGAATGGCCTAGGTCCTAAATGCCTACAGAGATCCAGGGACCATCCCATCCATCCCCCACCTCCACAAAAGCCTGCAAGAGGAGAATATCAGGGCACAGGTCCCTTCGAAAGGCTAGATGGCTAAAAACAAGAAAAGCAAGCATTCTGCTTCTCCCTCCATTCTGATCAGTCGCCTTCAAATCACCCAGTGAAAGTGAGAAGGGAGGTTGACTCCACTTCCTCCCCTGGGTTTTCACATTCCATGCCTCACACCTCTTAATGACAAATACATCTTCTGTGGGGTCAAAAACAAACAACCTAGGGGAAAGATGGCATTTTTCTAAACACTGATTTATGACAACTACCTCTCTCTCATTCATCTCTTCCTATCTGTCTGTCTCTTTCATACATATACACATACCCATGGAGCACATAACACATGGGCATGAGTACCCATGTCCCAGTCAAAATCTACATTCTTTTATTACCCTCAACTTTAATAAATTTGCCCTGAAAACTGTCAGATACAAAGCTCACTCAGAAGTTTCCACAAGCCAGGAAGAATGGCATTGAGGAGGCGCTGCAATGGTCCCCATCCTGGCCCAGCAGTCTTCTCTCTGTCCCACACCACCTCCTCTCCTACCTCAGTAATATCTTCCTGGAGTGCTCAGAGGCAGAGTGAGGACACCTGCCTTCCCCTCTGTGCCCGTGCAAAGCAAGTACAGCACTCTAGCTCTCAAGCAATAGAATCTAAAAGTTAAAGGCCACCCTGGAGCCTCCCTTGCCCAGCCTTTCCTGCTCAGCTATATATGTCACTGGAGGGCGGAGCAGTCCAGCCATAAGCCCAAGGTCCCACAGCCAGTCAGAGGTACACCTAACACTGAGAAGCAGTCTCCTATTCTTATCAGCAATGACCCCACACCTTTTTCAGCTGTTTCCTTCCTCCCTCTCCTGACACCACTCTGTAGCTTTTGCCTCCCATCAGGCCTTCCCAGGATTCTGATGACAGCCATTCCAAATAGCAGCATTCTCTAGAGGCCCATATTAGCTGGTTGCTAAAGTGGCTGCTTCTCATCTGATGCCTTCCCTGGCCTGTGGCTCAAGTGATCTCCTAGACCACTGCAACTCTCGGATTTGTGAGAGGATCTGGGAATCTCCTCTGGATTCAAATTAGGACTTTTAGCAGAGCTTATACCATAGACCACTGCCAGATCAGGGCCCACACTCAAGTTTAGCCCACCTGATGACTCCCCAGACATTATTTCTTACAAGAAGAGAAATTGCAGCTCAGTGAGGTGAGTGGACTGGCCAAGGCTAACCCAGCTAGTCAATGGCACTCTAAAGCCCCCAAGCCTTCCACTTCCATGTGCCTGCCCAAAATAAAGGCATTTCTCAGAAGCCCTGGCAGCGAGGTATAACTATCTAAGCTCTGGCCAATGGGATCATAAGCTAAAGTATATAAAACTTCTAGGAATTATCTTCAAAGGATGGCAGATTAGGCCATTCTTCATTTATTTCCCCTTTCTTCCCCCTAGACTATATATGCATGATGGCTGAAACTCAAACAACCACTTGGGATATGAAATTGCAAAGCTACAAGCTAGAGGGACTGGGTTTCTGACTACTTCCAGAGTTTTTTGTCATCTATTTAAACCACTGTTATTTTGGATTTTTTGTCCTGCGTAGCTGATCTGACTTCTAACTAACACAGTGGTGAGTATTTATTAGTTCTTTTGCCCTGCAATTTCTCTTTTTCTCCTTCCTTGGAGAAACTCCCCTTCTTTTGCCTTTCCTGCACCTTCTCTGTATAGATATAATTGGGAACTGCAATCCTAGTGCCTCAACCTCTGGATCAAAGCCAGGAACTGCTGGCAGCCTCAGGGGAGAGAACAATGAGTGAATAAAGTCAAAGTACAGAGAAAAAGTAACACGAGGAGATGAGGAAGAACCTAATAGTGTTTGAGTTTCTGGCTCCAGTTGCCGGGAGGCCCCACTAAACTCTGCCCATCCTAAATTGGTTATAAGAAGTACCACTCTCTTTCTTAGAATCCTGAGCAATGTGGGACAGCATGTAATGAGGCAGCCAGAAGCAGAAGACCAGCTCTGGGGTTGCAAGAGCAAAGAGAGAGATGTAGGGAGATCAGATGAAGGAAGTTCTAGCAAAGGAGGTGAGACTCAGGCCAGTCCTTCAAGGAAGAGAGGGCTCCTTATCCAGGAGATAAGGAAATAAAAGAGGAAAGGAAAATAAGCATGAAGTAGGTTCTGAAAGTCTGTGTGGGAGAGGAGGGAAGAAAAAGTGGGAAAGGAAGGGGATGCAACATCGTTGAAGGCCGCACATGTCAAGTGCAGGACTTGGAACTTTAGTCTCGTTTTGGTCAGCAGCTTTCAGGCATTAGTCTTCCAGAAGTTCCCTAAAAATATAAATTGAGAGCCCCACCATTAGAGATTCTGATTCATTAGGTGTGAGAGAGGCTGAGCATTGTAGCAGAACTAAAGGCCAATGGTAGACAGAGAGATGACATCAAACAGGAAAGTGACCAAGATACTTAGAAAAATTAGACAGTAAAGAGAACAGTAGATTGGAGGTGGGGAAACTGATGGCCATTTGAAGGTGGTAAAAATTGAAATGGGGGAGGCACCTGTGGCTCAAAGGAGTAGGGCGCTGGCCCCATATACCAGAAGTGGTGGGTTCAAACCTGGCCCCAGCCAAAAACTGCAAAAAAAAAAAAAAAAATTGAAATGGTAAGGGGAAAATTACAAGGTTATTTTGAAATTTATGATACTTATGAAAACTTTGTGGTGTGGGATGTTTGATAGTGACTCTGTGAGTGATCAACAGCACTGATAGCATTGGCCAAGAAGGTGGTGACAGCCTTAGACACTGTAATTAAGCTCTTTCAGAAGAGCCAAACAGAAACTTCTGCAGGAAGTTCTGAAATGAAGGCTGGAGCTCACAAGTGCACTGCTCTGGCTTTGGAGCTGGCTTGTCAGCTTCCAGGGAGTGCTGGGGAGTGAAAGTGGGTGAGACCTTTGAAGGACGGCAGAGCAGAGAGGAGGAGGCTAAAGACTGAATTCTTACCACTCTGGGTTCCAAAGATAGGATTGTTTATGGAATCACAATTCTACAACCACATGGGACTCTGTACAGATGGAGAAACTGAGGCACAGGGAGCACAAGTATCTGACTGCATGTTGCCAGTTGGTTAGGGCAAAGCCTAATTCTCAGTCCATAGCTCTTTCCTCCTGTTTTTGCTTATTACTTCATGTGCATACAGGGGACAGCATCTCCTTAGGGCACCAGTGGTTAGCAAAAAATATACCAATAGTCCCAAAGTGTCCTAAAAGACTAAAACCTTTTCTTACACAAGAACTATGTTTGGGCACCAGAAGAAAGGAATCTGATGCATCTCTCAGCTTGATAGGGACATCAAGGTCTTTTCCAAAAGGGCATCCAGCCTTCTGCAGAAATGCCCAGGCACAACCAGGACTTGCTTAGTCAGAGAGGGAAGTGAGCTGAGCAAGCCTCACCAGCCCCAACCACAAGCTAAACCTCTCACTAGGGCTGGCTTCCAGCCCATGCCTGGGAGTGCACCCAAAGGCCAGGCAGTTTTGTTGGAGGCCTCCTTCTCTGGCCTCACCTTTCCAGAAGACTCTGAAATTCTGAAGATCCCTAAAGCTGCCTCTCAACAATTCCTTTTCTTTTTTGTGGTATCCCTCTTTTTTCCTTCCTTTTTTCTTGGCCAATGCTATCAGTGCTGTTGATCACTCACAGAGTCACTATCAAACATCCCACACCACAAAGTTTTCATAAGGGGGTAGCAGAATGGCTTAATGATCCAACATAGAAATGAATTCGTTTTGCTTTATAATTAATCTTACAGTACATTTAAGTTTTATGTACTTTTTTTGAATGTGTGCTTTTTTCACAATTAAAAAGGCTAAAAATTTTAAAAGAAAAAAATAAAAGGAGAGAAGACAAGTAAATTCCACAACAATTACCAAATTTATAAAATGTTTGTCAGATAAGAGGTTTCACCCCTGGAGAAATGTTTGCCTGGTAATCATATGTTTACAAAAGGCACATAGTAGCTGCTCAATTGAGACCCACTGGTGAAAAGAATTCATGAACAAATGAGCAGATAAAATGAATAACCTGGGCAAAGTAAGAAGAGTCCTGGTGAGGAAGAAAAATAACACTGAAAAATCAATGTAAAATGTCAAATTAGCAAAGACTAAGACACACCCCAATTGTTTCCAGCCCATTGTATCCGGCAGAACACACCTGTAGAGAGGCCACCATCAAGCAAGGAGTTCTTTGTCCAAGGTCTCTCCACCCCAACCCACACCCCACTTATACCTGTTTGGGAGACAGCAGCCCAAACAGCATGGAACTGCCCTTTTTAAAAGGTCATGGGAAACCGAAGGCGAGCCCAAAGCAACCAGGCCCTGGCTGTCCTCCCACCCCAGTTCTCACCATAGCTTGAGGTGCTATCCCCTTCTCTCATTGGCACAAAGCCGCTGAGGTGGGGAGGGGAAGTGGCTGCAAATGAAACTAGACCCTTCTTGGGAGGTGCACAGCCTCAGTTCCTTGACCAGGCAGGGCAAGCCACAGTGTTGTTATGGTTGAGTTGGCCAGCTGGGAATCAGCAGGGGGGTTGTAAGGAAGCCACATTAATTAGAAGAAAGCAAACATGACTGTCACTCCAGTCTGCAAATCCCTTCCCCTGATTTCCCTTACCAACCCCACCCCTTGGTCTACCAGATCAGCTCTCTCTCACCTTCCTGCCCTTTCCATTGCTCCTTCACAGCTCACATCTGCACTCTTGGCTCTGACTCCTCTTCCGGGCGAGGTGGGAGAAGGCTGGGAAAGCACATCCTTCCACAGCTGGGAACAGAACCTCCTTAGTCCCGAAGCCATGGCCAGGTCTTTGCTCTGGCCTGAGTCTGTTGGCCAGCAGCACATCACCAGACCAGATCATCTCTGCTGCGAATTTAAGTTTTCCTTGGAAAAATGAACATTTCTGGGTTTGTCTTCTGTGGATGTTTCCCTGAACATCTTCAGGGAAGAAGAGAAGTTTTATTTGGGACTTGAGATATCTTCAGAACCAAGAGATGAAGTCCAGACAAGGTGTAGAGGAAAGAAAGATCTCCAGGTGGGGTACGGTGGCTCACGCCTGTGATCCCAGCAATCTGGGAGGCCAAGGTGGGTGGACTGCCTGAGCTCAGCAGTTAGAGACCAGCCAGAGCAAGAGCGAGACTCCATCTCTAAAAAAAATAGCCGGGCAGGGCAGCACCTGTGGCTCAAAGGAGTAGGGCGCTGGCCCCCTATGCCGGAGGTGGCAGGTTCAAACCCAGCCCAGGCGGAAAACTGCAAAAAAAAAAGAAAAATAGCTGGGCATTGTGGTGGGTGCCTGTAGTCCCAGCTACTTGGGAGGCTGAGGCAGAAGGATAGCTCGAACCCAGGAGTTTGAGGTTGCAGTGAGCTATGACTCCATGGCACTCTACCCAGGGCAACAGAGTGAAAATCTGTCTCAAAGAAAAAAAAAGAAAGAAAGAAAAAGAATGCCTGGGTGCCTGTGGCTCAGTGACCAGGGCTCCAGCCACATACACCAGAGCTGGCGGGTTCGAATCCAGCCCGGGCCTGCCAAACAACAATGACAACTAGAACCGAAAAATAGCCGGGCCTTGTGGCAGGCACCTGTAGTCCCAGCTACTTGGGAGGCTGAGGCAAGAGAATCACTTAAGCCCAAGAGTTTGAGGTTTCTGTGAGCTGTGACACCACAGCACTCTACCAAGGGTGACATGGTGAGACTCTGTCTCAAAAAAAAAGGAAAAGAAAGGGAAAGGGAAGGAAACGGAAGGAAAGGAAAAAGAAAAGATGAGTCAAGCGAGGTGGTATGCCTGTAAATAGTCCCAGCTACTCAGAGGCTGAGGGAGGAGGATTGCTTGAACCCAGGAGTTCAAGGTTACATGAGCTAGGTTGATGCCATGGCACTCAAGCCAGGGGCAACAAAAAATAAATAAATAAAAATTAAAACTGTGCTATATTCTCAGTGGAATATGTAGCATTATATAAAGTTCAAATGCAGGAAGTGTAATTTATGGTACTAAAAGGATAATGATTATCCTTGCCGGGTAGTGTTTGGAAAGGATCACAAGGGGGTGTTCTAGAGTGCTGGTTATGTTGTACTTGTTGATATGGTACATTTTCTTTTGAAAATTCATCAAGCTATACACTGATGATTGTGTACTTTTTATTATTTATTTATTTATTTTGAGACAAAGTCTCAAGCTGTTGCCCTGGGTACAGTGCTGTGGTGTCACAGCTCACAGCAACCTCAAACTCTTGGGCTTAAGTGATTCTCTTGCCTCAGCCTCCCAAGTAGCTGGGAATACAGGCGCCCGCCACAACACCCGGCTATTTTTTGGTTGTAGTTGTCATTGTTGTTGGGCAGGCCCGGGCTGGATTCGAACTTGCCAGCTCTGGTGTATGTGGCTGGCACTCCAGCCGCTTGAGCTACAGGCACTGAGCCAGTGATGCTTATCTCTGGGTTACAGATGATATTTCTTTTCTTTTTACTTTATCTGTTGTTTCACTTTTCTACAACAATCACATTACCTGCTGTAGAAAATCCTAGTTGCTTTTTAAAATAAAATTTGATTATGATAAGTTAGGATAAGATAATGAGGAGGGGGTGGCACTCAAATGCTTTAGCTCACCATGTCCAAAACAAGATTTGTGTGAGGCTATATTACTGCCCTGGTCTCTACTGGATCCCCAGAAGTTGGCCGTGGTAAAGAAACAGGGGAAGTGGTACAAACACAGGATGTAGCTCAAGGTTATCTATATTGAAGAAAAGTAGAAGCCATAAGGAGAGTCAAAGCTTTCCAGATCCTGGCTGGGACACCTAGAACTACATACACCCCGCTAAAAGCCTTTGCTCCACTCTAATCCATATGTCAGTCTTTCCCATCTTGACTGACCTTTCAAGTTTCCCTTCCACCAGGTCTGTCTATGCCGAATGCCATATTTCAAGGTACCTCCATGCCATTTTTCTCCTACTCTCCCTGTCTTTAGGGATGCTGCTCATACTCCCCATGCTGTAGCTGCCCTCGTTCTCCTAGCCCACCAAGTAGCAGTCCCAACTGGACAAGGAGCTCGTTCTCTGCCCCTCATTAGAGAACACACTGTGCCATTTAATAAGCATGGTTTTTCCATCAATGAATCAGAATAGGATAATTAGAAAATCCCCCTATAAGTTTATTAGGAAGGCCTGGTAGAGTGCTGTTGTGTCATAGTTCACAGCAACCGCAAACTCTTGGGTTTGAGCTATCCTCTTGCTTCAGCCTCCCAAGTAGCTCGGACTACCTCTCAAGTAGGTGCCCTGCACCACAACACCTGGCTAAATTTTACAATTGGTTGTATAATATCAAGCTATACACTGATACAACAGGACAACAGGGTGAGACTCTGTCTCAAGAAAAGAAAAGAAAAGAAAAATTAGTCATGTGCAGTGGCATACCTATAGATAGATAGTCCCAGCTACTCAGAGGCTGGGGGAAAGAATATCCTCACCAAGTGAAGAATTGAGCTGTAAACGATTTCCCTGTCTTATGCAGTTCCAGGGGAACAGTCTATACATCCTGCAAATCTAAAAGTGGAAAAACTGGGCAGCTATAATTTCTTTTAGGTGCTATATGATTCTTTACAAGGCAAGCACACCCAACTTGTGAAAAGCCATCTCCATAACTTCCTTATTAACTATCTTATGTTTATTGAGCACTTATGTTTTATCGCATCTAATCTTTACAACAACCCTATAAAATAGGGTTCAACAAATATATATCACAATTTTTTTTTTTTTTTTTGAGACAGAGCCTCAAGCTGTTGCCCTGGGTAGAGTGCTGTGGCATCCCAGCTCATAGCAACCTCCAACTCCCAGGCTCAAGTGATTCTCCCGTCTCTGCCTCCCAAGTAGCTGGGACTACAAGCACCCACGCCAATGTCCCGCTATTTTTTGGTTGCAGCCATCATTGTTGTTTGGCAGCCAGGCTGGATTCAAACCTGCCAGCTCAGATGTATGTGGCTGGCGCCTTAGCCACTTGAGCCACGGGCGCTGAGCCCACAATTTTTTTTTTTTTTTTTTTTTTGAGACAGAGTCTCACTCTGTTGACCCAGGCTACAGTGGCGTGGCATCATAGCTCACAGCAGCCTCAAACTCCTAGGCTCAAGCCATCCTCTTGCCTTGCTCTCCCCAGTAGCTGAGACTACAGGTGACTGCCACAATGCCCAGTTAGTTTTTCTATTTTTAGTATAGATAGAGCCTCACTTTTGCTCAGGCTGGTCTTGAACTCCAGAGCTCAACAATCCACCCACACAGAATGCTAGGATTACAGGTGTAAGCCACAGCACTTGGCTTATCACACTCTTATTATGTATCAGGCACTATGAAAATTGCTAGAGATAAGACAGTCAACAGAAAACAATGCCCCTTCTTTAATGGAGCTTACAGTATGGTGGGGAAGACATATTATGCAACCAACTGTAAAATTTAGCCAGGCTTGGTGGTGCAGGGCACCTACTTGAGAGGTAGTCCCAGCTACTTGGGAGGCTGAAGCAAGAGGATAGCTCAAGCCCAAGAGTTTGAGGTTGCTGTGAGGTATGATGCCATAGCCCTCTACCCAGGGTGACAGACTAAGATTCTGTCTCAAAGGAAAAAAGGAAAAGAAAAATAGAAAAGAGGCTCAGCGCCCATAGCTCAGCAGTTAAGGCTCCAGCCACATACACGGAGGCTGGCAGGTTTGAACCCAGCCCAGACCTGCCAAACAACAATGACAACAACAACAATAAAAAAACAGCGGGGCATTGTGGCGGGCGCCTGTAGTCCAGTGCCAGCTACTTGGGAGACTGAGGCAAGAGAATCACTTAACCCCAAGAGTTTCAGGTTGCTGTGAGCTGTGACACTACTGCAATCTACCGAGGGTGACATAGTGAGATTGTCTAAAAAAAAAAAAAGAAAGGTAAAACTGCAACTGTGACAAGTAGTAAGATGGAGCGGTATCAGGTGCTGACAAGCAGTAACAGGTTGGTCAAGAAAGACTTCACCGTGGATATAAATTTTGAGGTGAGCTCTGCGAGACAAGCGGAAGTTAACCAGGTAGCTAAAGAGCCCCGGAAAGAAATATCTTGCACCCTGCAGCTAGAGAGAAGTTTAAGTATACACAAATCAAAGATCCGTGTGATAGTTGGGGAGGAAAAGAAGGAGATGTTAGTTCTATCGAGGCCTGCCTGATACCTAATACTCCAGAGCCGGCGCTCCTAATCATTTCAACCTCTCCCAGTGACAGAAGTTGAAAAGCCACAGTTGACTTGCAGAGAAAAGATTTAAAGATAGTGCGATTTTACCAAGGAAGCCTCCCAGGAAACAAATGTCATCTTGGAGACTGCGGGAACTGGCAAAGTAGGTGCTGGAAGACCTCTCTTAGATCCTTCGAACGAAACGTAGCATTAACATAGAGACCACGCGTCTTTGCCCAGAGTAGACAGGTGAAGGAACTAGAACAAGAGTAACCCAGCGAGCCGGACTCTTGCCGCAGTCTCACGCCCCACCACTGCGGCTGCGTGAGCCGTTCCGGAAGCGGAAACGCACGGAGGGCGGGGTTGGCTTTCAAGATGGCGGCCCTCAAAGCTGTGGCCTCCGGCTGTGGGTGGCTTTTCCGAGGGTTCCTGGCGCGTCCAGGCGCAACCACGTGGACTCGAGTACCAGCTCGTGGGTTCAGGGAAGGTGAGTCCCAGGTCCCGGAGACCTCCCAAAATTGAGATGAGCGGCGGAGATCGCTTCCTCCAGCCCTAGTGCGCCCCTCCCTCCTTTCGTGCGATTCTAAGACGTCAGAGGTGCTAAAATATCCTGTCCAGACCCTGGGTTCTTTTATCGTGATCTCCTACCCTCTGTGAGTGACCTCACGAAGCGGGGAAGAACCAAGAGAACGGCATGCTTATTTAGCAGGATTAGGGTTCAGAAAAGTTTTCGGTAAGAGTTTGTGTGTTAATTTTCCTGTCCACGTTCATCGAATCGCCTGCTTCGTTAAAGAATCCCTGGGCCTCATATTCTTTTTCTAGGATATCTGGCCTCATATTCTTTTTCTAATTTTGCTCCTGAAAATGTTGTGATCTGACTGCGACTCTTTCTTCCCATGCAGCTAGACTCTCCGAGAGGGCAAGGCCAAGGCGGAAAGACCACTGAATAGCTAAAACCGAAAGGCAAAGGTTGGATGGTGGTCCTACTTCTCGTTAATCTTTTTTTTTGGGGGGGCACAGAGTCTCACTTTGTCGCCCTTGGTAGAGTGCTGTGTTGTCATAGCTCACAGCAACCTCAAACTCCTGGGCTTAAGCGATTCTCTCGCCTCAGCCTCCCAAATAGCTGGGACTACAGGTGCCCGCCCCAATGCCCGGCTGTTTGTAGAGACGAGGGCTCTCTCTGGCTCAGGCTGGTCTTGAACCTGTGAGCTCAGGCAATCCACCCGCCATGGCCTCCCAAGTGCTGGGATTACAGGCGTGAGCCACTGCGCCCAGCCTAATCTTTTTTGCAGTTTTTGGCTGGGGCTGGGTTTGAACTCGCTACCTCCGGCATATGGGGCCGTCGCCCTACCCCTTTGAGCCACAGGCGCCACCCCTGCCCGGCCTAATCTTAAATCTGGAAAGCAGCCGGATTATAGTATCAACTGAGATCTTATTGATGGCCAAGTGCTATGCTTCAATCTTTGAAGGAATTCTGGAAAAAGAGAAAACACAGCTCTTTTCCTGAGCATAGATTATAATAAGTATGCACTCCAATAAAGGTAACTTAGCATTTACATGAGAAATTTACAGGAAGATTCTGTTACTGGAAACAGCAAACACAGTTGGAAATTTTCATAAAAAGGATGTGTCCTGGGCAGCGCTGTGGCTCAAGGAGTAGAGCGCCGGTCCCATATGCTGGAGGTGGCAGGTTCAAACCTAGCCCCGGCCAAAAACCACAAAAAAAAAAAAAAAAAAAAAGGATGTGTCCTTAACCTTTTTATAAAAGAATGGAATTTGGTGGAGAGTGAAACGGTCTTCTAGGACATAGCCTTCCTTTATGTACTGCTGGAAACAAGAAAGATGAGTGATGTGCAAAAGAAGTGATGAGATTTATTAAGATTCTGGCCATACAGCTTGTCCGTTAAAGCTGAGAAGTATCCAGTGGAAGAGTGGGCATGGTCAGAGGGAGCAGAAAAGTCCAAAAAGAAGAGTTCAGTGAAAGGGCCATAGGATTTGTTTTAGAAGAGGTCTATTTTTTTTTTTTTTTTTGTAGAGACAGAGTCTCACTGTACTGGCGTCACGCGGCTCACAGCAACCTCTAACTCTTGGACTTAGGCGATTCTCTTGCCTCAGCCTCCAGAGCAGCTGGGACTACAGGCGCCCGCCACAACGATCGGCTATTTTTTTGTTGCAGTTTGGCTGGGGCTGGGTTTGAACCTGCCACCCTCGGCATATGGGGCCGGCGCCCTACTCACTGAGCCACAGACGCCCCCAAGGTCTATTTTTTTAATTTAGCTATGAAGAGAAGATGGAACATTTGCTAGAAGAAAAACGTCTGGATACTGCCTGCTTAACATTCAATAGACTAAAATTCATTAATAGACACCAAAGAGATCATGATGGTAGGAGGACTTGGATAAGGTGTTTCATATATTCCCATGCTGCAAAATAGGTATATGTTCAGAGCATTTTTCCAGGACTACAGGAGGCTGCCACAACGCTCAGCTAATTTTTCTATTTTTAGTAAAGGCAGGGTCTCCTGCTCAGGCTGGTGTCAAACTCCTGAGCTCAAGCAATCCACTGGCCTCAGCCTCCCAGAGTGCGAGGACTACAGATATGAGCCACTACACCCAGCCTAATTTTTCTAGTTTTAGTAGAGATAGGATTTCACTCTTGATTGGGCTGATGGGTTTTTGTTTGTTTTTTAACAATAAGAATATCTGAGATTCAACTTATGTTTTCATAATTCTCTAACTGAATGTTTTTAGTTAGAGAATTCGTGAAATGATGAACTGTATAATCAAGTGGGTCTCTGAAGACCTCTTCCCCATAAAGACTTAGGTTGGTAACTCTTCTGTCTTAAAAGCTAAATGTTAGATTAAATTGATGTAATTTTGCATGAAGCCACTACTATATTGTGTTCTTCCTGAGACTCCTCTCCAAAGCTTTTAAATGAAAGCTTTTGCTATTCTGTACATTGTAAGGTGTATTGTACATATAGTTAATTGTGACTGGTCCCGGTTGATATATTTGACACCCAGATAATACATGTAAAATTTAAATTTGTGGGGAAGAAGCTGGGTCTCTTGCTGAAAATACTCGTCCTACTTTTCAAAAGTATCAAAGAATACTGTAATTTTAGAGTTCATGGCACCATAGCTCAGTGGCTAGGGCACCAGCCACATACACCGGGGTTTGGCAGGTTGGAACCCAGCCTGGGCCTGCTAAACAACAATGACAAATTCAACAAAAAAATAGCCGGGCATTGTGGGCACCTATAGTCCCAGCTACATGGGAGGCTGAGGCAAGAGAATGCCTTAAGCCCAAGAGCTTGAGGTTACTGTGAGCTGTGATGCCATGGCACTCTACTGAAGGGAACATAGTGAGACTCTTGTCTCAAAAAAAAACAAAACATTTAGAATTCATGAAGACTGAGTCCTAGTGTTCCTGCCTATGAAGTCTTTCAGGCTAAAGCAGAGATTTTCAACTGAGAGCAGTTTGGTCCCCTAGGAAATATTTGGTAATGTCCAGAACAGTGTTTTTCAACCTTTTTAAATCACACAGCACACTTGAACCTATATAGTTAAACTTCTGTGGCACACTTATATTAGTGGGGAAAAAAACAAGTAAAAGAAAAAGAATGTAACTTTTTAAATTTTTTCTTGAGACAGTCTCACTTTGTCATCTTCTCGGTAGAGTACCATGCCCACCAGGGCCTCCCAGAATGCTAGGATTACAGGCATGAGCCACTGCACTTGGCCTTAATTTTCTTCATTTATTAATACAATCAGAGTCCATCATGACTAAAAAATTTTTTAAAATTATAATTTGTAATAAAAAAATAACAATTCTTTTAAAAGCTTAGTTATTTTTCCATTTATTACAATTTAACATTTAATGAGATATCTGAGCTTGACTTTTTAAAAAATATCTTCTTTGCGGGTCGCACCTGTGGCTCAGAGGGGTAGGGTGCTGACCCCATATGCCGGAGGTGGCGGGTTCAAGCCCAGCCCTGGCCAGAAACTGCAAAAAAAAAAAAAAATCTTCTTTGCAAGGTCGAATTTTAGATAGGCATACTCTTAAATCTTCTTCCAAGGATTCTAGCTGTGATTGATTTTTATTTTTAATATTATTCATTGCAGAAAAACTTGCTTCACACAAATGAGATGTAGAGAATGGAAGAATTATTTCTATTGCTTTTTTTATAATATTTGGAAATTCACCCTTGAGAGATAACCAAAAGGTAATATCTGTCGTTGAATATTTTCATTGCAATCCTCTGTCATTTTTTATTTCTGTTAACTCTTCCTCTTCTGTAATATTTAAATTTGCTGACATACATGTACCTAATACAAAGGGATTTCTCACCCAATCCAGAGACCTTATGTCAAGTGAAGGTGCAGGAAAATTTTTTCAAAATTTGTGTACAATAAAACTAAAGTTTGTGAAATTTGTTCAGTAAGATTTTTATCCAGTTTACACCTTTTCACTAGTTCCCACATTTCTACTGCATTTTTTTGTTTAATCCTTTCCTTTCAGAGCAATAATTTTTCTCTGAAAGCATTAATTTTTTCTGTAAATGTGAGACTGTTTTCATGATTTCCCTGCATACTCTTATTAAAGAGTATTCAGGGCAGGGTGCGGTGGCTCACACCTGTAATTCCAGCACTCTGGGATGCCGAGGCGGGTAGATCACCTGAATTAGGAATTTAAGACCAGCCTGAGCAAGAGCGAGACCCTATCTCTAAAAATAGCCAGACATTGTGGTGGGCACCTGTAGTCCCAGCTACTCGGGAGGCTGAGACAAGAGAATCACTTGAGCCCAAGAGTTGGAGGTTGCTGTGAGCTATGATGCCACGGCAATCTGCCAAGGATGACAAACTGAGACTCTGTCTCAATAAATAAATAAAAGAATGTTGCACCTTTTAAAAGATTGATACTTAATTCATAAAATATTGATAGAACTCTTCCTCAAGATAACCATCTCACTTCCATATGCAATAAGAGCTGAATATGAGAAGCATCCATTGAGGAACATAATTCTGCAAAAATCTTTTTTTTTTTTTTTTTTTTAGAGGACAGTCTCACTATTACCCTCAGTAGAGTGTTGTGGCTTCACAGCTCACAGCAACCTCAAACTCTTGGGCATAACCGATTCTCTTGCCTCAGCCTCTCAAGTAGCTGGGATTACAGGTGCCTGCAACAATGCCCAGCTATTTTTTTTTGTTGTAGTTGTCATTGTTGCTTAGCTGGACCGGGGTAGATTTGAACCTGCCAGCCTTGGTGTTATGTGGCTGGCGCCGTAACCACTGTGCTATGGGCGCTGAGCCAGTTCTGCAGAAATCTTGATTGCAGTGTCCTGCTTTGTACATAATAATTTTAATCATGTCATCTAGGACCTTTTGTAATTCAGGCACTAATAATTATGATGCTAGCACGTCTCTGTGTGGAAAACAGTGGGTAAAAATAATTTGAGGATTCTTTTTTTGTGCATGTGCAAATCTTTTTATACCCCCGGACATAGACGGGCTCCATCGATACAAATTTGTAGGAATCCCAAAACAAGTTGTTAGAATTAAAGTAATTATTTATCAAATTGAAAATATTTTGGCCCTTTGTTGTTCGGAGTGATCAACAAGATAAAAACTGGGAGGCGCCTGTGGCTCAGTCGGTAAGGCGCCGGTCCCATATGCCGAGGGTGGCGGGTTCAAACCCGGCCCCGGCCAAACTGCAACCAAAAAAAAATAGCCGGGCGTTGTGGCAGGCACCTGTAGTCCCAGCTACTTGGGAGGCCTGAGGCAAGAGAATCGCTTAAGCCCATGAGTTGGAGGTTGCTGTGAGCTGTGTGAGGCCACGGCACTCTACCAAGGGCCATAAAGTGAGACTCTGTCTCTACCAAAAAAAAAAAAAAACAAGATAAAAACTGTTGTATGATTTCTTCTTTATAGACAAATCTACTGAATGCTAAAAGTTGGGGTTTACCACTGATATCAGTAGATTCATCCAACTGAATTGCAAACATATTTACTTCTTTGAGGTGAGAATTACTTGAAATTCTATATTTTCAAATGAATCCTTAACATGCTGAGAAATTGTATTACCTGAAAACGAATTTTTTTTTTTTTCTGAGACAATCTCACTCAGTTGCCCTGGGGTTGAGTGCCAAGGAGTCATAGCTCACAGCAACCTCAAACTCCTGAGCTTCCAGCAGTTCTCAACCTGTGGGTCGCAACCCCTTTGTAACAATGAAAATACACTGCGGCATTAAGAAGGTTGAGAACCACTGGCTTAAGTGATTCTCTCACCTCAGCCTCCCAAGTAACTGGGACTACAGGCGCCTATTTTTAGAGATGAAGTTTTGTTGTGGCTCTGGCTAGTCTTAAACCTCTGAGCTCAGATAATCCATCCTCGTCTTCCCAGAGTGTTAGGATTATAGGTGTGAGCCACCACACCTGGCCTTATTTTTACTTTTTTTTGAGACAGAGTTTCACTTATTGCCACCTGTAGAGTTCTCTAGCATCACAACTCACAGCAACCTCAAATGCTTGGGCTTAAGCAATTCTCTTGCCTCTGCCTCCCAAGTAGCTGGGACTACAGGCACCCATGGAAACCGGGCCTCACTCTTGCTCAGGCTGGTCTCAAATCTGTGAGCTCAGACAGTCTACCCGCCTTGGCCTCCCAGAGTGCTAGAATTACAGGCATGAGCCAACACGCCTGCCCTTATTTTTATTTTTTTGAGACAGGGTCTCACTTGTTGCCACCAGTAGAGTGCTCTCGCATCACAGCTCACAGCAACCTCAAACGCTTGGGCTTAAGCTATTCTTTTGACTCAGCCTCCCAAGTAGTTGGGACTACAGGTGCCTGCCACAACAACCGGCTATATTTGTTTTTTTGTTGTAGTTGTCATTCTTGTTTTCTGCAGGCCCCAGGTGGGTTCAAACCCACCAGCCCCAGTGTATGTGGCCGGCACCCTAACCAGTGAGCTATGGGCACTGAGCCCCAACTTTTCCATTTTAATTGAATGCTGTATAATAAAAGGAAATAAAAGGGCGGTGCCTGTGGCTCAGTGAGTAGGGCACCAGCCCCACATACCAAGGGTGGCAGTTCAAACCCAGCCCTGGCTAAACTGCAACTAAAAAAAAAAAAAAAAAGCCAGGCATTGTGGCAGGCGCCTGTAGTCCCAGCTACTCAGGAGGCTGAGGCAAGAGAATCGCTTAAGTCCAGGAGCTGGAGGTTGCTGTGAGCTGTGTGACGCATGACACTACCGAGGGCAACAAAGTGAGACTCTGTCTCTAAAAAAATTAAAAAATAATAATAAAAATAAATAAACAACTCAAACTTTTAAAAAATAAATACAGGTATTAATTAATTAAACATACTTGGAAATTTTTCAAAACTAGGATTTGTGGGCGGCACAAGGTCAAAAGCTGCAAAAAATAAATAAAAATAAAACTAGGATTTCCAAGGTAATTGTGTCCAACTACTTCACTATTTCAAATCTAGACAGAACTACATGACACATTTAGTACAAGCCACACTTCCTTACTACTTCAGGCACAAGGAAAGATTTCTGAGTCATACGGCTTCATTCACTTCAGATGATATTGGTGTTCATTGCTAAATCCTTGACAAATCATACCATCCTGGACGTGTCTGTTTTTTAAGGCTACAACCCACCCACCTTAGAAATAATCCGTGTTTATCATAACAATAAAATGTTTATTATAACAATGATATATAATCAATTTAAAGAGTTTTTTTGTTTGTTTTTGAGACAGTTTCACGTCACCCTCTGTAGAGTGCGTGGTGTCACAGTTCACAGCAACCTTAAACTCTTGGCCTTAAGAGATTCTCTTGAATCTCCAAGTAGAGATTGGAGTGAGCTCAGGCAATCCACCCGCCACAACCTCCCAAGTAGCTGGGACTACAGTTGCCCACCACAATGCCCAGCTCTATTTTTTTTTGTTGTTGTTGTTGCGGTTGTCGTTGTTTAGCAGGCTCCAGCTGGGTTCTAACCTGCCTGCCTTGGTATACGTGGCTGGAACCCTGACCACTGAGCTATGGGCACCAAGTCAATTTAAAGAGGTTTTAATTTTGATATGTACATTTACTGTGCTTTGAACTTTTTGCAAATGATTCAATTAGTCTTTTTTTTGTTTTGTTTTGTTTTGAGACAGAGTCGCACTAACTATGTCACCCTCAGAAGAATGCCATGGCATCATAGTTCAAGCAACCTCAAACTCTTGGGCTCAAGTGATTCACTTGCCTCATCCTCCCTTGTAGCTGGGCCTATAGGCGCCTGCCACAACTCCTGGCTATTTTTATTGTTGTTGTAGTTGTCATTGTTTAGCTGGCCCGGGCCAGGTTCAAACCCATCAGCCTGGATGTATGTGGCTGGCAACCTACCCACTGAGGTATGGGTGCTGCCAGTTCAATTAATCTTGAAAATTTTTCACAGGATGATGGGGTGCAGTGGCTCACATCTGTGATCCCAGCACTTGAGAGGCCAAGGCGGGTGGATTGCCTGAGCTCACTGGTTTGAGACCAGCCTGAGCCAGAGCGAGACCCCTTCTCTAAGAAATAGCCGGGTGTTGTAGCAGGCATCTGTAATCCCAGCTACGTGGGAGGCTGAAGCAAGAGGATTGCTTGATCCCAAGAGTTTGAGGTTGCTGTGAACTAACGCCACGGCACTGTACTGAGTTTTACTGTGACCAAGTAAAACTCTGTCTCAAAAAAAAAATTTAAGATCCTTTCAGACATACTGGTTGAGAATAATTGACTCTAGAGACATTTTTGGTTATCAGAACTGACACTACTGGCATCTGATGGGTAGAGGCCAGGAATGCTGTTTAAACATCTTATAATACACAGGACAGCTTCTCACAATTTATTGTGAAGGAAATTTATTTAAAACAAGAAAAAATAAACACATATGATTATATGAATTAACAGTCATGATCTGTCTGACACTTTGACAGAGTATATTGAAATGAGTAAAGGCCAAAGGGAATTTGCTGCTTGTCATTCAGTCAGCTAAAGGGGCTTTCTGGAGGGCCTTGCATTTACACAAGGGCGTGTTTGGCAGAATGAACAGTCCTATACCTAAAAGCTTTGAAAGAAGAGTGGGTTGAGAATTTCAAACAATTCAAGGAATAGAGTCCAGAGTAACCTGCTAATGGAAAGAGATTTTTGTGAATCAGTAAGACTCTTCATTCAGAACCATACAGCAGAGGAATATTCCCTCAGGGGTCCAAGGGAAAAGAAGGGGGAAGGCAATGAGGGAATCAGAAAACTTAAATGGTAGAATTAAGGATGAACTGAAGGAAGTGGTGCCTGAGGCAGGGACACATCCCAAACATGGCGCTCCTCTGACTATACACATGTAAGACTGTTCGGGCCTCCTTCTAGCTATCAGTTACTCCATCCCTTCCCACTCTGCTTGGGACTTTGTTTCCACAGATTCTTTCCAAGAGGGACCTTGGTCTCTGGGCCCTTCCTGCAGCAATGCCCTACACTCCTCATCATTCTTCTTTCCTAACTTCCTCCTTTATTGGGCGGTTGGATCTTTATATGGCTGCATGTCTGTGTTTATGTGGCCATTAAAGTCTTTCGCGTTCACTGCAGCCTCGCCACAATCCTGTTTGCTCCAGACTATTATAATTCAGTTATCTTGGACTCCATCCTAGATGAGTATTTACGGAAGTACTCAAAGGACCTCTTTACAAGGCATGAACTTTATTATAGTGAAGTTCCCATGCTTGGTTTAGTTCTCTTTACTCCTCTAGGGCAAAGACTATGCCTTCCTGTTCTACTGTAACTCCAGGATAAGTAGGGCAAGGCTATGTAATCCACGAATGCTCAGCAAATGTGTTGCCTCATTTGGGACAGATTATTTCATGTGTATGAGAAGTGCCAATTGTGAAAGATTTTGGCCGTTAGTTCTTGTTTAGAGAACTGCTTCATCTCTTTCCTTAGTTGACTTGATTCTGCCATATCTCAGAGCACAAGGGTATCTCTTTCTAAACAAGTTTTCTATTAGTGCCTAAAGCTTAGCCCAGCTTTTTTTTTTTTTTTTTATGAGTAGTTTAGCTTGTGATTAGTCTTGCTTTTCTTAGCCCACCCCCTCTTCTCTTGAATAGAGAGATGGCCAGGGACAAAATAGATCTCAGGTTTTGTTTGGTTTTGCCATGTTTGTGTATGCGTACTGAAAATCAATACTATTCTGATTCCTATCTCCTCTTTCCAGAGGCTTAAAATCTACTAAGGGCCTCTGCAGGCTCCAGCCAGGCCTTCTCCCCCAGCACTAAGACACCACCCTGATCATTCTCAGTCGGTTGTGAATTCCCTTCTCTTTTCTTCAGATTTGACAAATTGTCTCTTAGATAAGCATCTGCCTATTGTTTTACCCACTAGTAAGATGATTCACTGGTTCAAGAGTTGCTGTGTGGAGAGATGGTGCACAGTGAAGCTTGTCACGGGCTTTGATCTCTTTTCCAGGGGCCAGTGGGATGACTTCAGGGTTTGGTTCTTTGCCGGGAGTGATGTGTTTTGTTAGGCTTGTTTAGCTCATGGTTAGGACCCAAGTGCCTCCAAGGAGAAGGGAAGCACATGTTTATCTACTTTGTGTTTTAGGGCATTGTTCTGACTGCTGATTCCAGTGGTTCCAGAATGTCTCTCCTTTTGTTTCCTACAAACTCTCAGAAACTGACCCCCACAGACACACCAGTTCTGATTGGGTTGCCCTCAGGCCATCTTCCAACTTGGTTTTTGCCAAATTTGCGGTTTCTGGGGTGTCTGGAACCCCTACTGGGCTGTATTCCCTCCTCCTATCTCCCCCCCAACTCCTCCCATCCTCCATTTGTAGGTTGTGTCTGCAGATTGACACATTGTGACACATAGTGACTTTCTCTCTATAGCTGTACTAGCTTCCAGACTGAGGGCCAGGTTGAGTCTCACCTGCATTCAGTTACTAGGTTGATCTCTATTCTGTACAAGTAGATTCATGTGCAGGATGGTGCATTTCTTTTACATGGAGAAACCTAGTTTGTTTCTGAAGTGATTGGTGGCTACAGTGTTCTTTGGAGAAAGCCTCCAGGTTTTTTATAGCCAGTGTTATTCCTTTGTTTGTCTGGAGTTGGACTTTGAGGGGCTCTCAGGTTGGTTGTCTTAGAGTAATGAGTCTTTATGAATGGCCTGCCCAGAAAACAAATGGGGAACGATTCCAGGCAGTCTGGGTCCAATTAGATATCTGTCACAGCTGCAGTGGGCCTCTGGTTGGGTTAGAATTGTCTTTTTCCCTTAGACATTCTCTTCTCTTTATTGTTTACTTTCTATTGCAAAAGCAGCACATGTTTATTCTAGAAACTTCAGAAAATATGGATAGACAAAAAGAAGAAACTAGAAACACCTACTGCCACCACTAAGCAATAACTAGTATTACTGTTTAGGTATATAGCTGCAGGGGGCTGTGAGCCTTCCAAATCCATATCTAATTGTGAATATGCTGTGGAGATTTTCCTAGGGAGAAGTCTGTGGCTTTCACTAGATTCTCAACCTTAGGCTCTTTCTGATCTGTAGTACTTGCCTTGGCCAGCCAGAGCTGAGTAAAACTAAATTTTGATAGCCAACCTGCTTTTACAATATGTTTTCTAGTATTTTGGGAAACAGTCTGTAGCCTAGCTATTTGAACCCAGATTTTAGAAGAGGACTGTGACAAGTATTTTGCTCCCTAAAAATAATAGTATTTATTGAGCATTTGCCATGTACCAGTTCCTATGCTGACAGCTGTGGCTTCTAAAGAAACTGAGAGAACATGGGAGAATCTCCAAGAACTATTTGATTATACAGTAGAACCTCCATAGTTGACCACCTCCCCAGATTAACCTAATGGTCATAGACCAGACATGCACCACATGTACCTATCAGCACAGTAGGCCTAGTTCCTTATGTTGACCACCTCTGTATATTGGCCAGTTTGTTGTAGTCCCTTGGGCAGTCAACATAGAAAGCTTCTACTGTGTTTGCCAAATGTGGGATATTAGCTTTTCCTTGGATTGTTGTCATTCTGTGTCCTGGTTAAGTAGGACATGATTATGTGTATAGCCTCTGTGTGAGACTGATTATTTGGCCCCCAAGTTCTCTTCTAACTGCCCAAGTCCTAAATATGCAAAGAGCAGAGAGAGTCCCTTTCAATTTGGAATGGCAGTTCTCTCACTGAAATTCTGCCTGGACCCAGTGTCTGCAGGCTTCTTATTCGCACCTTGTCACCCACCTCCAAAATAGATAATAAAACAACCCTACAGGGAGAGGAGTGGATAAGAGAGGAGAGGATTTAACTACACAGCTATCTTCATACAGATTTCTTGCAGTAATGTATGGATTTTTTTTTTTTTTTTTGAGACAGCCTCAAGCTGTCACCCTGGGTAGAGTGCTGTGGCATCACAGCTCACAGCAACCTCCAACTCCTGGGCTTAAGCGATTCTCTTACCTCAGCCTCCCAAGTAGCTGGGACTACAGGCGCTCGCCACAAGGCCCAGCTATTTTTTGGTTGCAGTTGTCATTGTTTGGCAGGCCCAGGCTGGATTTGAACCCGCCAGCTCTGGTGTGTGTGGCTGGCACCTTAGCCACTTGAGCTACAGGCGCCGAGCCTGGACTTTTTTTTTTTTTTTCAAGACAGAGTCTCTTTTGCCAAGCCTGGAGTGTAATGATGTCATCATACCTCCCTACAAACTCAAACTTCTGAGCTTAATAGATCCTCTTGCCTCAGCCTCCCAAGTAGTTGGGACTATAGGCATGTGCCACTCCACCCAGCTAATTTTTCTATTTTTTGCAGAGACAGGGTCTTGTTACGTTGTCCAGGCTGTTACTCAACTTCTGGCCTTGGGAAGCACTAGAATTATAGATGTGAGCCATACTACCTGATTTGGGCTATTTTATTAGTACATCACATGATAAAACCTGCTGTTATTCCAAGTCCTTCATACAGATTTAACTCAAGACTTTCACAATATGGTTTAGAGGTAAACTTGTCCTGTTGCTTATCCACCATGGGGCCACTAAAATAGGGCTGTAGCTTATCACAAACTCTTCAAAGTCAAAAACTATTTTAGGGCCGGGTGCAGTAGCTCATGCTTGTAATCCTGGCACTCCAGGAGGCTAAGGCCTGTGGATAACTTGAATTCCGAAGTTTGAGACCATCCTGAGCAAGAGCCAGACCCCATCTCTACTAAAAAATAAAAAAATAAAACTATCCAGGAATGGTGGCAAGTGCCTGTAGTCCCAGATACTCAGGCAGCTGAGGCAAGAGGATCACTTGAACCCGGGAGTTTGAGATTGCTGTGAGTTATGATGCCATGGCACTAATTTACTCAGGACAACGGAAGACTGTGTCTCATATATGATGTCTGATGCTCTTTGTCATAGGACACAAACAGGGATACTTTTGAAGGTCTTTTAAATGCTGCTGCCTCACCACCTCTTATTGCTACCCACAGTAGGGCAGGATCTTGCCAATTTCTTGGATAGAACCTAGATGAAGCTTGATTTAGGCAAAAACAGTACGGATATCCTTAATCTCAGAGTGAGGATATTATCTCAGCCTCAAGGGCATAAGGGCATAATGCCTTGGCCCCTGGGGTTGAACCCTGCACACTTTCCACTCCAGGTGAGGGCTGTGGGAGAGTGGAGACTGAAGGCTCCTTTTTTCTGCCTGTGTAAAATTTGAGCTATTATTTGAAACTCTCTGTTCCTTATTAAATGGCTGACCTCATTTTTCCCCTTTATCTCTGTAGTGGTGGTGATCCAAGAAGGGAAGACAACTATAGTAAGTATCATCAAGTTGGCCACTTATAACCTCTTTAACACTTGGAGCTGCCTGACTGCTCCTCTCAGGAAGGGAGGGAGGCCCAAACTGGATCCTCCTGGCTCCAGGATCAGCTCCCTCCATGACCATAAATCCCACAGTCTACAATTTTTCAAGCTGTATGCTGTGGTGTGGCTAATCAGGAGCAGTTACTATGCCTGGGCTGGGGCATCTGTTATTTGATTAAAGTGGCCTTCGCTGATATGCTCTTTGGCAGATGATGTCAGTTTCCCAAAGGGGAAACTAAGGCACCGTTGCAGGCTTAGAGAGCCAGAGTTAGTTGACCCAAGACCAGGAGGCTGCTTTTCTTTTCTGCCTGGAATGACTAAGCTCCTCCTTAAATGATACATTTAAAAGATGACATTCTCTGGGTCCTGGCCGCACTAGCTGGCGCCCTAGCTTGTCTGTCAGTAAGAAAGCTGGAATGATTCTTTATCCACCCTCTCCTTTTTCCCTCATTGAGCCCATCTCACCTCCCTTCCTTGGGAGTCATGGGGCCTAGATTATCCTATAATCCTTAAAAGACAACATTGTTTTCACATGGCCTTCCATGCCTCCAAGAAATCCTCAACCACTGCAAAGAATTCCCAGAAGCCTCTGTAACTTCCATGTTAACCAGGGATTTAACCCTTTAGGCAGCCAACCAGCCAAGCTCAGTCCTCCTCAAGGCAGTCTTGTCCCCAAAAACCAGTGCATTGAGTCTTCCTCTCAGCCTTTCTACTACTTAGCCTCAAAACAGTTCTGTCTTTTTAAGGGGCCCTCCCTCCATCCCCTTGGGATACCTTTTTTCCTTGATTCAAAGCTAAAACAGGTATTCACACTATAACCTCCATGCTGAAGGAGAATACATCTGTTCTTTTGAGTGTAAAGAACATTTTTCTCATGTGGGGCATGAATCTGCTAATTTGTTGAATGCACACAAGACACTGTGACCTATGAGAGTCCTCAGGAGAGGGAAGAGCCCATCCATGCCTAGAGAGGCACTGCCATGGCTGACTTTGGTTATTACTTTCTTCTCTATGAAACAAAATCGGACATCTACTTCACTAGGTTATGGGGGTTAAGTGAAATATGTGAATAGTTCTTAGCCTGGAGCCAGGCATATAATGAATCAATAAATGTTAGCTCTCTCCTCCCAGCCCACTGTAATTCCCTCCACCCCTACTCCTGCAAAGTCTGCTGTGTACCTGTGAATTTTCTCTAACTCACACATCTCCTTTTCTGGTGTAGTTGTGGTTGCTATGGCAGAAAGATGGTAGCAGTGTCCCATACAGCTAAGCAGTACTTCCAACCCCCTTTCCCTTTGGCCAGTTCTACCCCAGGAGATAGTGTTGCTACACTCCCAGAGTCTCTAAGAATCTGTCCCAGCCTCGCTTACAATCCAGGGCCTCAGTCAGCAAGGCTTTCTAAACTCCCCCCTTGCATTGATTTATTGTGCCTGGCAATTCCAAGGCTGTGTCACAGAAAACAGCAGCAAGAAGGAGGTCATTTCACATGTGGCCTCAGCAAGGTTTGAAAGGTAACATCTCAATGATAAAACCAGGGAGCAGGACAGGGGAATGTATCCTCCCATCTGATTTTTTTTTTTATATTAAAAAAGCATATACAGATACCTGCTTATATAGGCACAGCCCAGATTTTCTCAGCCTTGGCATTATTGGAATTTGGGGCTGGATAATTCTTTGTTGTGAGACTGTCCTGTGCAATGTTAGCTGGTAGAGCATCCCTCCTAGATGCTAGTAGCACCCTTTCTCCCAGTTGTGACTGTCAAAAATGTCTCCAGACATTGCTAAGTGTCCCCTGAGGAACAAAATCACCTCACTTGAGGCCCACTGACATAGACCTAGTTCTGTAAGATACAGTTAGACACTGCAGTTTCCTTCAAGGACACGTAGGACGGGAGGGAGACTTCCTCCGGACTCTATCCCTGTGTCATTTGAAACTTTTTACCATGTGCATGTCTTACTTTTCCCAAAGGGAGGAAAAGAAAGCACAGTTTTTTTGTTTACGGGTTTTGTTTTGTTTTTTTTTTTAAGGGGGGCATTTCTTGAAGGAAAGGTAGCATTCAGTTGATACAGCAACCCCTTCCCTACCTCTTGTCACCAGTATTAAGTTCATATGGTTTCTATTACCCCTGCCAGTCACCAAAACACATCCCCGTGGCCACCCTAAGGCCTAGTATTAGCAACTGCAGAATAAACACCGCAGTTCACAGAGACCTGTTAGCTATTCCCACAAGACCCTCTAAGATAAATTTTCACCAGCATTTCCATCATTTGGGATTTTGCTCAAAGATAAGTGGCTTCCTATCCCTTATACTGGCTTGCTTTCTCTGCCTCCCTAGATTGAAGGCCGCATGACAGAGACTCCCAAGGAGAGTCCAAATCCTCCTAACCCCTCTGGCCAATGCCCCATCTGCCGTTGGAACCTGAAGCACAAGTACAATTATGAGGTGGGTCTGTGTAGGGACACTCAGGTCTGCATGTCACAGAGATCCAATTCCCTAGTTAATTGGAGAAGCATGCTCCCCCTGCAGCCACTGCTGCATCTCATGGTGTCACTGGAAACAGCATTTTATACAGTGACTCTCAACCCTGCTGCATGTTACGATAACCTAGGGAGCTTTAAAAAATGATGCCCAGGCTCCAACCAAATCATCAGTCTCTGAGGGTGGGGCCCAAGCATTTTTTTTAAAAGCTCTCCCATGACTATAATGTGCAGCCACTAGTTAAGTTCATAGTCTGGTTGTGCTTCAGACCACCATGACCCTGTAACCCAGCCTACAGGGACTTACTCTTCACGGGCATGGAGTCATCATCTGGGTTTGCCTTTCTTCCTTTTACAGTGAGGGTGTATTTGAACAGTCTTGTTTCTCACTGTTATCTGGGAACATATTACTCTTTCCATGTTGGAGCTGTAAAGATTCCTTCTAGTGCAGTTGTTTCCAGGGAGAGACGATGGTGGTGAAAAATAGCAGTGTACTGAGTGCATGCTTTCTGTCAGGCACTGTTACGAGTGCTTACCTGTTTTAAACACAGTGACCCACTGAAACAGGTACTTTTTTCATCCTCATTTTACAGATGAGGAAATTTAAGTTAATGAACTTGCCTCAGATCCTCCAGCTAGTAATTATAAGAGCTGGGATACAAACTCCAAGGATACAAAGCCAAGGCAGAGCCCAGGTTCCTAACTAGTGCTCTGTACATGCTCTTTAAAGATGGGAAGGGCCCAGGGGTATGCACACAACCCTGGAGAAATCCTTACTTGTTCTTCAGAGCTCTCAATAGTGACATTAGCACCCTATTTTGGGGTTTCAGGTGATTCAGGCTCTGGGCCAGTTTGACCTGCAGGTTGTTCCTGTGCCCCTATGTGGCATGGGATGACTAAGGGCCGAGATCCTGGTCAGGTGATAAAAGCAGGAGAGGCCACATGCCCATGGGATCTGAACAGAATGACCCAACTAATCTCCTGGGCTGAAGGCCTTGGCTTTAGGCCACATGGTGGTGGTGGAGGGGGGGTGCTCTTTTGCTGTGCCCTGAGGCCCTACTGCTGATGGCTACCTAGAGCAATAAAAAGCAAGCGCAGGCAAAGGGGCAATGTTCAGAGCTTTTTGCCATGTGGAAGTTAGTGGGGTTGTGGGCATACTTGGAATCTTAGCTGCTGATAGGAAATTAACCCCGTACCTGCCTAGCCACTGTGGGGTACTTTTCTTACCAGCCTTTTCCAGGAAATGTACTTGGCTCTGTTTATCTAGCAGAAGAAATCTAATCCCCTCTGAGGTAAAGGCTAAAGTTGTTTTTCCTTTTACCCCTTTCCACTGAGAGCACCGTTAGCCTGAGTTGCACCAAGCTGTCAGCTTGCTTGGCAGCCTGGGGTGGGGGGCTGGGGCTCAAACCTAGTTTATTAGCCCTAGATTAATCCAATCCAAGTACTTTTCATCACTTGAAGAGAACAGGGGTGGGAATTGGAGGCCTGGGTCCCTCAGGCACTGTCCAGTGATTAAAACAAATCTGCGGTTATACATCGAGGCGCCTGCCAGGGAAGCAAGTTGGTTTGTGGAACAGGACTGCTAAGGCTGGTGTGCCAGGGCCCTGAGGGCAAGGGGGTGGTGAGTTTCATTTAACCCCTGCAAACAGTCCCTTCACCCTGCAGCCATTCTATGAGAGTTGGAGTTGGGAGAGAGGTAGTCCTTGGTCTTGTTCTGGCTCTATCCTTGTTTCTGTGACTGTCCCAGGCAGCCTGGTGGGCATGTGATGGTCTGAAGGAAGCACAAAAATCCTTTCCCATCTGGTCACAGGTGGCTTTATGCCTGCCTAGCACTTGAGGGACTGGCAGGAGATGAAGGGACTGTTTGCGTATACTCTGGCCCGTGGCCTGTAGGCTTGGGAGCTAAAATGGTACGTGTTTTCCCTCTTGTGTGGAAATATATAACATTCCCCCTACGGCACCTGAAAAGAATCATTCAACAACAACAACAGAATCATTCAACAGACATTTTGTCATCAAGAAAGATACTATAGGTGCATAAAAGATTGTTAACATTTTTTTTTTAAGAGTTTCTATTCTCTTAACCTAGTTTACCTTATGGAGTTGTTGAGAGCACTTGGATTGGTAATGGGACACAAAAAATCTCACTAAGTTGGGATTAACCTTTGTTAGGGTGAAAGGAGCAGAGAAGTGTGGAGAACTTGTTGTTAGGTAGGTTCCCAAGAGACATCGACCCCTTGGAGTGCTGGATCCTGCAGCCTCCTCTGTATACCATGCAGCTCTGGTTCCTCAACATCAAAAGCAAGCCCAGCTGATCCACATCTCCTGTTTTGGGTTTCCACTAGGATGTTTTGCTGCTTAGTCAGTTCATCCGGCCTCACGGAGGCATGCTACCCCGAAAGATCACAGGCCTGTGCCAGGAAGAGCATCGAAAAATTGAGGAGTGTGTGAAGATGGCCCACCGCGCAGGTAGAAGGCCTCTCAGGATGTAAGAGGCTTGCAGGCATCTCTCCCCACCCAGCTACCCCAAGTTCCAGCCCCTCCTAGAAGAGAAGTGGATATTCAGAGTGTTAATTATACTCATCCCCCAGTGCTGAAACCCCCACCATACACACTCCCTTTGGCTTTCCCTCTGGCCCACTCAGAGCTGTGAGAAAGCTGCAGAGACCTTTCTTCTTCCCTCCACTCAGGTCTGCTCCCAAATCATAGGCCTCGGCTTCCCGAAGGATTTGTTCCAAAGAGCAAACCCCAACTCAACCGGTAAGCAAACCTGGGTGTGAATAACTTAAGCGTTTTGTGGGCCCTCGGCTCTCACTGGATTATGCTGGGGAAATCATTTGTTGGCCCTTATCTCACAGCCCAGGAAAGCTAGAGTGTGCCTGTGCTGTCCATTCTATCCCCTTCCAGCTAAAGCGCCCCACCCGCGCTGTAGTCCTTCCTTGCTGGCCTCAGCATCTTTCCTCTTCCCTCGCCTATAGGGTCCTTAGCACAGGGGCAAGAAAGGTAGGAAAGTCTGCTGATTGGGCATTAGAATGTGCTAATCCCCTATTTATGACATCACACTGCGTTGATATGGGAATATCAGAGCACTTCTGCAAACTTTCAGTATCCTAGCTTTCTCTAGCACTGGGGTTATTAGAGGGCAGAATGAGGTCTTAAAACTGGGTAGGGCCACTGTGTACAGCTGTGCAAGTCAGGCACTGCACAACTTCAGGGCAGAATCCACATAGCCTAGGTCACAAACAGTGCTCCCTAGAGTTGTATAGTTAACAATCAATACAGCTGCAGCCTGGGAGGGCACATGGTTTTATAGAGGAAGAGAGGAGCCCCCAGACCCTGGAATTAATCAGTCTGCCCGCCTCTAATGTAAGAGCAGATTCTCACCTAACACCCAAGCAACTATCCTATTGCAAGTTCCTCTTCCTTCTCCAACCCTGACATAACCACACTCACATACTCCTAGGTTTATATTATCCCCTTGTTGAGAAGAGAGCCAGTTCTGTAAGATTGATCTGTGAGGTTCTCGTTCTCCCCTACCTCTTGCCCCTGTCCAGCTGCCACTGGTGGTTCTCAGACTGGAGTCAGGAAGATAGAACTACTCTCTGTAGAGTACTAAAGATGACTGAAGTAAAGCAAGACACCTCAGCCCCCAGCAAACCTAGGTTGATCCCCAGCAGAGCTCAGGCATGGAGGGTATGAGGCTAATTGCTGGTCTGGAGGTATAGGGTTGTTTCCTGGTACCTTGCCTCCCCTGTCCCTAGAGGCTGGGTCAGAGCTGGACTTTAACCAGTGCATTGCCAGCACCCTGGTCCTGTGCCCATCTCTACCTACACCTCCCACATTGCTAGCTGGGCCACCAGCCAGCAGCCCTGGGGAGCAGGACATGTTAATCCCTTTCTGTGTCTCCCGAATATACTATGGACCATTAAGGGTTTGAGCCCACCTCCCTCTGGCTTTTTAAGAAATAGCAGCAGGCCTAAAAGGACACAATCCATCTTGCCCCTCAGGCCTTTGAAGCTAGGCCAGGCTCCCTCCCATACATCCGTTGTCCTTTAATGTGACACAGGATTGATGATGTGTGGGAGCTCTTGGGTTGCAAAAGGCCACCCCGGAGGGAGGAGTTCAGCCTTCGAAAGAAATGGATTTCCTTGCAAGGGACTCTGTAATTCTATCTAGGGGTTCTTGAGCTGCCGTGCATTGGTCTAGGGTCTGCTGGGACCATGCTTTGTTCTGCTGTTGCCTACCACCCCCAACACACCCATTCAGGAGAGGGAGGAAAGGGGCTGGTTTAGGAAGAGCCTTGGTTCTTCTGAGAACTTGAGTGTTCCCAGAGAGCTGACTAGAGGCCATCCAGCTCACATACTGTCAGCTGGCTGTTCCGTGTAGCATAGGCATTAGGCCCAAGGCTAGCTGAAGCCCAGCTTCCCTCACATCTCTCGAAGGCATGGGGAAAGGAATGGCTTTGGAGCAGTAGATCCAGAGAGCTTGCTCAGCCTCAGGATCCCTGGGAGTCCTTGAATCCCACTGAGCACCCCCTTTGGGAAGCCTGGTCCCGTATCCCAACTTTTCACCAAAAGACTGGGAGAATCCAGCAAAGGGGCCTTTGATGTTTTCCTTCCTTTACCTTATTCTTCCATTTTCCCAGCATCACCAACCATAGAAAAAGCAGTTCCCAGCGCCACCCCCTCTACATTCATCACTCTGGCTGGATACTTGGGGAAGGCCCTCTCCTCTCTGCCCTGTGCACACTCAGACTGTGGGCCAGAACCTCATGCAGACACCCTCTGCACAGGGCTAACAGCAGAAGAGCATGGTCCAGCAGAGCTCAGTTAAAATGCATAAATCAGTAATCATTTTTTTCACTTTAAAAGTTTTTGGCCAAGCTTACTAATTATTTTTTATTTATTTATTTTTTTTAATTAAAAAGCTTCTTATTTGAGGGTCTCCACAGACAGCCGGACTGAGCCCTGACCTAAGTACAGGCAGGGGAAGATTCCTGGCCTTTTTCATGGCTGAGCTTTCAGGACAAAGGATGGGCCTTTATGGATAGTATCCGAGTTCTTTTCTGGACAGAGTAAACCCCAGTCCTATCTGGCATGAGCCACTCTCCTGGGAACTATCAGAGCCCTGGCCATCCCCAAAAGAGGCCAAAGAACCATGGGTGGCAGCCATCTTTTTCCACCCCCTTCCAACTAACAGGAACCTTCCTAGGCTAGGGTGCACCCACGGGCCCTCACCAGTTGGCTCCCTTCATGGATTGGGTGAAGAGCAGGAGTCCCTCACCCAGTTATGATAACCTAGGAAGCTCCCTGAAAGCTGGGGTGGCTGAGTGAGTCAAGTGAAGAAGAGTGAAGGGTTCCTGTAGGTCCTTACATCACCTATCCTCTCCCCATGGCTGAGGTCAGAGAGGAATGATCTGCTCCCCAGCAAACACACACAAACATTGACAACTCATAAAGATCAAGGGAGCTCATGGCCCTGAGCTGCCTGACCCTGGCCACACACGCTTGCAGCAGTGAAAGCCCAGCCCATCTGTTTACAGGACACTCAGCAGCTACTCCCAGGAAAATCCCTGCCCTTTGAAAAAGGAAAACTGGTGAAAGGGTTTGCTTGACCCAAAGACGCCATGCTCCATTTTCCCAGTTCTAGGACAGGACCCCAATCCTCACAGGAATTGTCCTCCCTTCACAGGTACCTGACTCGCTGGTCTCCCCGTTCCGTCAAGCCCATCTACAAAAAAGGTCACTGCTGGAACAAGGTGCACATGGCTGTGGGGTCACCCCTACTAAAGGACAACATCTGCTACTCAAGAATGCCTTTGAAGTGGTATCATTGACTGAGAGCAGGGCTTCCAGAAAACCTGGCTGGAGCTCCTCCCACACCTCGTCTGTGAAATAGGAGGCCCACTCATGAACCTTTAGCCACAACCGCACTCCTGCTCTATCCCACCAAGATGGCTTGGGCCCTCCAATGCAAATGGACAAGGGACGGAGGGACTAACTTCAGTACCGTTGTCCTGCCCAGGAACACTGCTGGGAGGATAGGCAAGGGCAGTTGGGTGTCCCTTGGCAGCTGTTGTGGGTTTTAGCTAAGCTCTGCTCAGGGATAGGCTTTTTTGCCCAAAGGAATGTAATAAACATGGTTCATGGGCTTACCTACTGTGTACTCAGTGCTTGGGAAGTTGGGGGGCCTGGGCACATTTCTGGCTGTTTGCTGAGCACTGTGGTTCTCATCTCTTGTGGTGGGCCACATGATTGCACCTGGAGGGAATTCATGGGCCAGAAAAGTTTCCATCTTCTTTATTGACAGTTGGAAACTTCCTAGTCTGGGGTTGCTGCAAGGAGGTTGGGCTCCTTGGCCCATGTGCAGCTCTCATGTGAACTGAAGAATCTGCCTTCCTTAAAGGGCCTTTCTCCCCCAGCCAATTCCACCCATCATTATCTAGGATCTTCCTTTCTTTTTCTTTTTTTTTTTAAAGGTCTTACCTTATAACCTGGGCTAGAATACAGTGGCATCATCATAGCACAGAGAGATCACTTGAGCCCTGGAGATCTCCTGGGCTCAAGCAATCCTCTTGCCTCAACCTCCTGAGTAGCTGAGACTACAGGTGTACATCACCACACCCAGCTAAATTTTTTTTTTTTTTTTTAAGACAGAGTCTCAAGCTGTCACCCTTGGTAGAGTGCTGTGGTATCACAGCTCACAGCAACCTCAAACTGTTGGGCTTAAGCGATTCTCTTGCCTCAGCCTCCCAAGTAGCTAGGACTACTGGCACCCATCACAACACCCAGCTATTTTTTTTGTTTTGTTTTGTTTTCACAGTTGTCATTGTTTAGCAGGCCCAGGCTGGGTTCGAACCCACCAATTCCAGTGTATGTGGTCAGCACCCTAACTGCTGAGCTACGAGTGCCGAGCCTAAATTTTTTTATATTTTGTAGAGATGGTATCTTGCTGTGTTGCCCAATCTGGTCTCAAACTCCTGGGCTCAAGCAGTCATCCCACCTTGGCCTCCCAAAATGCTGCAGTTACAGGCATGAGTCACTGAGCCTGGCCCTGGTATCTCTTTTGTTAGCATGTTCCAACCCTCACCCACTTGCTCTAGAGATGGGTTTTCTGCCTCAGTGGACCTCTCCTTAGAACCTGGAACCAAAGGGAGTCAGGACAGAACAAACAGGCCCAGTTCACTGAAATTTATGAAAATAATGCTTAGACTCTACATAAAAAATATCCAGGCTGGCCCCATCCTACAGCATGAAGGGCAAGTCTATGTTCTTCTCACCAGTGCCCACATAGATATAGCCGTAGTTCCTGGTGCGGGGAGCATGGTAGAAGGTGAGGCCAGGCCAGAGCAGGCTGCGCAGCACCACCAAAGCGTTGCCTCTCTCCATCTGGATGCTCCAGGACCCTGCAGAAAAGATAGGCAGGAGGTGAGCCCTGGTACTGCTGAAGCCAAGAGCTCTGCCATTTGTGCAAAGGTGACTCACTGGGCAGCCAGACCTGGGTGCTAAGGTTCCACAGGGCAAAAGAAGACAAATTATTCGGGCACTATACTCCTGATATCTATTTCACTGCTCATTAAAATCACGTCCAGAGAGGGCAGCACCTGTGGCTCAAGGAATAGGGCGCTGGTCCCATATGCCGGAGGTGGTGGGTTCAAACCCAGCCCCGGCCAAAAACCACAAAAAAAAAAAAATCATGTCCAGAGAAAGGGCAAAGGAAAAGAGGTGAAACTCAAACCAGTCAGTTTTGTTCATGTCAGCAAGTCTAGCTAAAGGTCGAGTGGCAAAAGAGGCTGAATCCACAGGCAGAAGGGAGTCAGGCTGGGCCAGGAGAGACTCTCCAGGTTCTCTCACCCTGAACCAGGGGTAATTGCCAGTGACGTTTACTTCCAGTGTGGTTTGCCCCTACTTGCCATTTTCCTCTCTCTTCCTAAGTCCCAGAAGCCTCTGCTCTGAGATGGATTAGACTCAACCAGGGTTTTCAAATACAGGGTGTCCATAAAGTCCATGTGCAATTTAAAATAGTTGGCCTCATAGTTTCAGAGCCACAGCTAACTATTTTAAATTGCACATGAACTTTATGGACACCCCGTATTACAGACATTTGGCCAATTCAGGCCTTCTCAGCTCACTGGTCCTTTTTGGCCACTGGAAGACTGGGAGCCATCCTAAGGGGGAGGAGACTTGGGCTGCTGCTAATGAGCCTTTGTCTATCCTGGGTTCTGCCCTCAATTTTGCTCTCCTAGACAGGAGCAGCCCAGCCTGGGGCTGAGTTGTGCAGCCATGAGGACTTGGCTGGAAGGGCCTGATCCAGCTCCAGAACCAAGGGAGGGAGCCTCTGTGTGGGAGGAAGGAGCCTGGGAAAATCGCCTCTGGATGCAGATCTGGGGCTTCTATTCCCCTGCGCACTGGGGCCTCTCCCGGCCCAGCCAGAAAGGCAAACACTTTGAAGGTTTTAGTGTTGGACCAGCCAGCCATGCGCTGAGAGCTGCTCTGAAGCCTTCATCAGCTGCCAGTTCAGCCCGACTGCTTGGCTCCTGCTGCCCCAGCTTCCCGCAGGCCACCTCCCACCATGGCCCACCCTGGTTAGTCCACACCCAATAGCTTCACAGTTTAGTCCTTACCCACCAGGGGCTACCCTGCTGAGAAACCTGACTGCCAGTAACCTGTGACCCTCATGGCTGCTTAGCTCTGCTCGGGGTGTAGTTACCTACCCCCAGGTCAAAACCAGAGTTTTCTGATACGTAGGTCAGCTTCCTCTGGCCTGACCCAGGAAAAAACCATCTCAGAGCTCACCTTAGCACTGTGCAGTAGCCAGCACTAAGTGCCACCATGTATGCCACAGTGCAGACTTGGGTGAGCTCCCCTGGCCCACCCTGCCTGCCAGACAGCATCAAGTAGAGTCCTGGCTAGTGCTTGTGGCTCAGTGGGTAGGGCACTAGCCCCTTATATCGAGGGTGGCGGGTTCAAACTGGCCCCTGCCAAACTGCAGCAAAACATAGCTGGGCATTGTGTGCAGTCCCAGCTACTCAGGAAGCTGAAGCAAGAGAATCGCCTAAGCCCAAGAGTTGGTGGTTGCTGTGAGCTGTGATGCAACAGCACTCTACCAAGGACAATAAAGACTGTCTCTAAAAAAAAAAAAAAAAAGTAGAAGTAGAGTCCCTGACGGCTTCCATAGCTCAATGGGTAGGGCGCCGGCCACAAACACCGAGGCTGGCAGGTTCAAACCCAGCCCAGGTCAGCTAAAATCATCAATGACAACTATAACAACAACAAAAAAAGTAGCCCGGTGTTGTGGGCACCTGTAGTCCCAGCTACCTGGGAGGCTGAGGCAAGAGAATCACCTAGGCCCAACAGTTTGGGGTTGCTGTGAGTTGTGACACCACAGCACTCTACCGAGGACAACATAGTGGGACTCTGTCTCAAAAAAAAAAAGTAGAGTTGGCTTGGTGCCTGTGGCTCAAGCGGCTAAAGCGCCAGCCACATACACCTGAGCTGGCGGGTTCAAATCCAGCCTGGAACAGCCAAACAACAATGATGGCTGCAACCAAAAAATAGCCGGGCGTTGTGGCAGGCGCCTGTAGTCCCAGCTACTTGGGAGGCAGAGGCAGGAGAATCGCTTGAACCCAGGAGTTGGAGGTTGCTGTGAGTTGTGTGATGCCATGGCACTCTACCCAGGGCAACAGCTTGAGGCTCTTGTCTCAAAAAAAGGTAGAGTCTGTGTTACCAGGGCTCTGGCTGGAGCACCGCCCCCAGGAAGGGAAAGTATTTCCCTAGGCTCTTTTTTTTGTTTGTTTTTTGTAGAGACAGAGTCTCAATGTACCGCCTTCGGTAGAGTGCCGTGGCGTCACACGGCTCACAGCAACCTCTAACTCTTGGGTTTACGCAATTCTCTTGCCTCAGCCTCCCGAGCAGCTGGGACTACAGGCGCCCGCCACAACGCCCGACTATTTTTCTGTTGCAGTTTGTCTGGGGCTGGGTTTGAACCCGCCACCCTCAGCATACGGGGCCGGCATCCTACTCACTGAGCCACAGGTGCCGCCCTTCCCTAGGCTCTTAACGGCTTTTCTCCTTGGGCACCTGAAGCTTTCTACCTCTCAGACCCGCCCTCCTCAGAGTTCAAGAAGCCCTAGCCTGCTACTTTTCTCTCTCTTTTTTTTTTTTTTTTTGCCTGCTACTTTTCTCATCATACATCTCCAGAAAACGGATTGCCTGAGGGTGATGAGGGTGGGAATCTGACAAATTGTTCCTGCTCCGCTGCTTTCAACCTTTGGCAAGATGCACAGGTCCAAGAAGTGTTCCCTCCCTTAGTCACCTTACCAGTCCATAGAAATACAGTCCCTTCCTGCCTTGGAGCCTACAGTCACATAGACCCTTGAACTAAGAAAGACCAGGCTGTCATTCCTCTCTGACTGCCCAAGGGGTGTGTCTTGCAGCCTGCCTGGGCCAAATGGCCTGGACAGAATGGAATCCCAGATTCCCCCTTCCCAAGACCCTACTGTCAGTCCATTGTTGTCAGCACCTGAGCAAGGACTGGGTCCTAACCTGTCCTCCCACCCAGCCTGCTTGCCCTAGGGTTTGACCACCTCTTAACCTCCAGTAGATAAGGAGCAGAGGGGTCTTGGACAATGGCTTCCATCCAGAAGGCAAGGAGGAACTGGCAAGGGTGCTAGAGAGAGATACAGTGTCCCCACCAGGGCGGAAGGGCAGTGGCAAACAGGCTGAAGGGTGCTAGTGGCATGTGAGGGGCCAGCCAGCAGACAGCACTGCTTCCCCCCTTTCCCTCCTTCGTGTTCCCGTCACATTCTGATCATCCCTGGCTCCGTTGGTCACCCAGGAAACAGATTGTTAACGTGCCATGAGTTACATAGCATCTACCTGAGGAGTCAGGCACTTGGTGTGACTTCCACCCACTTTCTTACTGCAACTGTTGAAAAGGCTAAGCCCAGTCACCTGTCATCACCTCCTCTAATATTCAGGAGAAAAGCCCCAGCAGCTCTGGTGCTTCAGCTCGCTCCCAATTCTCCCCAAACCGCCCTTCTTGCCCTCAGCAGCCACTCCTCTCCAGACCATCTATGTTTTGAGGATGTGTGGGACAAAAGCTGGTACATCAGGAAAGGGACCTCTTGGCACTGGAAGGAGGCCCTGGATTTCCTGAGCCCCAGGAGTCTCACCTACCTTGGTGTGTGGCAAGGTCAGGCTAGGGTGTACTTTAAATTATATTCTGCAATCCAGGAAGGCAGCAAAGACAAGGGAGAGAGCGGGCCAGGATGAGGATAGGGGTTGTCTAGGGGCAACAGATGGCTTAAACCCTCTCAGATTGGCACCAAAAGAAAATTTTGTCACGTAAGAAAATGGCCCTGGGTTCCCAGTGTAGGGGGGGATCCACCCCATTCCCTAGTGTGGCCACAAAGTAAAGTCAAACCCCCTAGAGGGCTGGGGACAGCAGAGGGAGCATGAAGCCCTCCTACTGCCAGTCTCCTATCAAATTAATGACCAAGCTCCCTGGCCCAGAAGGCTAAGCACTTTACCCATCAGGTTTCCAAGGGCCAGGGGCAGGAAAACCCACCAGCATACACCCCAAGAGAAGGCTGGCCCTGGGCACTATGTTCTCTACCCCTCAATGTTCCTGTCTCACTGACCCTTCCTCTCCTCCCCTTTCCTAAATGGTAAGCACCACAAGCTTCCCAGGGCCTTTTCCAGACTGGCAGCTGGGCCCCTTGCTGCCCTCTGCTGCCTGAACTGAGAATTGCTGCTAAGAACTTTGTTGTGCTGGAGCCCCAGTCTGCACCTGGCAGTTCGTGGGACCTCTGCTCCATCCAGTCTGGAGTCCAGCAAGGAGAAGAACATGGCCCTCCTGCCCTCTTGCTCAGCTTCCCAGGAAACTAAAGACCCCATTTGTAAGGCACTTTCTACTTTATATTTCCCCTTTCCATCCTGTTTCATTTGATCTTCTCAAACCTTTGTGCTTCTGTGAGGCAAGGGAGGAGTCTGTCCTGTTTTGAGGGCATCACAAGCATCTGGCATGCAGTAGCTTCTCAGTGGCTATTTACGGATGGAGTGAACAGCTGAGAAGCATTGAAGGGCAGAATGCTAGCTAGAAACCTGGCCTCCTGACCTAGGGTCTATCTGTGTCACCCGGCTGTAGCCCAAGATTGGAAAACTCTTAGCTGTTGCCCTGTATCCACCGGGAGGGTGGTCCTGCTACTTTAGGGCTAGGTGGTGGCCCCTGAAGCTACCCACTCCCTCAAAACTGCAGATCGTAGGGCACGGCATGACAGCTCATGAGGACGTTAATGGCCCCGGGCAAAGTCCCTCCCTCTCCTTTCTAACCAAGGCTGGCATATGGACAAGCTGCTAATTTCTGGCCTAGTCCATAGGCGCAGAGAGCAGGGGTTCCAGGGGCAGCACCAACCTAAAACCAGACCTGCTCAGAGGTGACACAAAGTCATGCTGAACAATTGCCTCAGATACACTGTAGCACACATGCACAGAGGGTGGCGGGTTTGAACCTGGCCTGGGCCAGCTAAACAACAATGACAGCTGTAACAAAAACAATAGCCAGGCGTTGTGGTGAGCACCTCTAGTCCCAGCTACTTAGGGGGCTGAGGCAAGAGAATTGCTTAAGCCCAAGAGTTTGAGGTTGCTGTGAGCTGTGACGTCATAGCACTCTACCCAGGGTCACACAGTGAGACTCTGTCGAAAAAAAGAAAAAACAATTGCCTCAGATCCAAAAGGAAACCCCGATCCTACCTGGGCAAAACACAGCTGCCAAGTCCCATCCCTCTAGCCAGTCCAGGTGTCCCAGGGAACTCTTCCGTGAGGTTTTGTACTCACTTAGCAGCCTAGCCCAGCCACTTTCTGCCTGGCAGTGCAGCCTCCCAGCAGCTCATTCTGCTCTTTCCCTGGCTAATAAGAAGGGGGTCTGGAAGAAAAATTAGGGCTGCCTGCTCTCCCCTGACCAGCCACAAACACACACACACCCTACCAAACCCTAAGAAAAAGCTGGGCCTAGAAGGGAAGGAAGGAACTGAAGGAAGACCTAGAGCAGCGGTTCTCAACCTGTGGGTCGCGACCCCTTTGACCCTTTCACAGGAGTCGCCTAAGACCATCCTGCATATCAGATATTTACATCACGATTCATAACAGTAGCAAAATTACAGTTATGAAGTAGCAACAAAAATAATTTTTTTAACAATTTTATATGACTTTTATTTAATAAAACCACATTATTTACAATCCAAAAAAGTCCTACTTAGATACTTTACTAAATAAAAGGTTAACTGTACAAGCCAATTAAAACATGATATGTAGCAAGTGTTATAAGTTTTCGGCAAACTATTTAAAATAGTCAAAAACTGAGCAGTTAAAAAGTCTCTTGTGAAAGAACAGTGTTTCTACAGGAGAGCTCAGTGACTGGGGAGACGTGGTGCTCGCCTTCGCACACAAGCCGCAACAGTCCCGGGCTGAAGTCTGAGACTCCAAAGCCACGGGCATTTGAAGTAGAATATGCAGACTTTCCAAGCACAGCATGGCAGCGTCTGTTCCCAGGTGGCCTTAGCAATGACACAGAAAGAGAGGCACGACTCCACGCCCCAAGGCAGCCTCTGTGGGAAGGGACTGAGTGACCCTGGACGGCGACTCGGAAGTTTCTGGCCTCTGAAGAGGATGCACTGAACTAGCAAGACCTCATATAATCCCAGAACAGGTCATAAAAACCTCTTCTGGGCAGCGCCCGTAGCTCAGTGGGTAAGGCACCGGCCACGTACACCAAAGCTGGTGGGTTCAAACCCAGACTGGGCCAGCTAGAAAGCAACAGTAACAATGGCAACAACAACAACAAAAATAGCCAGGCGTTGTGGTCGGCACCTGTAGTCCCAGCTACTTGGGAGGCTGAGGCAGGAGAATCGCTTAAGCCCAAGAGTTTGCTGTGAGCTGTGATGCCACGGCACTCGGCGCAGGGTAACAGCTTGAGACTCTGTCTCAAAAAAAAAAAAAAATCCTCTTCTGAACTCCAGATGTGGTGTACATTCCAGATTGACAAAGAATTCTGTTTAAGGACTTAATGCATACGTGGTACTATCCAAAAGGATCTATGTCAAACTGCTTGACAAGAAATGCTAAGAGCTGGAGTTTTGAATACACACAAAGTTTATAACTGCATTCTGAACAAGCTGTACAGGCCCCTTGTTGCATCTCTTTCTGTACGACTTAAGGAACATCTTTATGTACAGTAAGAAAATATATACATCTTTAAAGAACCAAACACCCACATCATGGAACAAAAATAAGTACATTTGCAAGGAGCGACGGTGCACAGGGCTCAGGTGGCCCACACCACCACCACCCCAGCCCAGCTCAGTCTGGGTTACATTCAGCATCTAGATGTCAGAAAATGGCTAGGTCGGGTGGCGCCTGTGGCTCAGTGAGCAGGGCGCCGGCCCCATATACCGAGGGTAGCGGGTTCAAACCCAGCCCCGGCCAAACTGCAACAAAAAAAAAAAAAAAAAATAGCCGGGCATTGTGGCGGGCGTCTGTAGTCCCAGCTACTCGGGAGGCTGAGGCAGGAGAATTGCCTAAGCCCAGGAGTTGGAGGTTGCTGTGAGCTGTGAGCTGTGAGACGCCACGGCACTCTACGGAGGGCAATGGAGTGAAACTCTGTCTCTTAAAAAAAAAAAAAAAAAGAAAATGGCTAGGTCTGGAGGCTGCCAAGACCTCCAGTGAAGACAGGACGCCTCCTCCAAGAGGGTAGGCGAGTCAGCATTTAAAGGCTGAGGCAGAAAGGTGTCCATGGTGCTCAGCAACCTCCCTGGAAAGTCAGTTGAGAATAGAAGGGGAAGAAAGGAGATTCCAGGACAAATGGCACTCGGTTCAGAGTTGAGATGAAAGGCATGAGGATGACCCCTGGGTCGGCAACTTGTTACTGAACCTACAAGAGTCATTAGCAGTACGGCAGAAAAAGAAAACCTAGAAAAATAATGCCACAGTGAGGCTTTACTCCCCAGCCCATCCCCCATTGCATGCTATATTGAAAGAGCCAAAGACTCCTCAAGGTCAGAAACTAGATCAGCATGGGGGTGCTCCCTGTGGGGCTGTAGAGTGCAGACCACACTGAGGCAATCTTGCACAGCTCACTGTGTCCCCCAAACCTGCTCTGCCGGGCACTCCCAAAGACCAGCTGGTTACATCATGTCAGAACCTGCTTCCACAGACACTAGCCCACCATTTACGCTATTCTCTGCAAAAACTGTTCATTTCTGTGAATTTGGATAGCAAAAGTTCTTATACAAAGTTCTCAAAATGAGCCAAGGAAAAGCTAGAACATAAAATTCGCCAATGACCTTGGAAAAACCAGCTCAAATGGGAAAGCGCTGATGGTCCAGATACTGAGCGTTCTGACTGGGCTGTCAGATGCATGTTGCCTCACCTCTACAGCAGGTTAGGAAGCACTTATTCTAAAGCCAAAAGTGCAAGGAGGGACTCACTGGCACTTAGGACTGATCCAGCTGCTCAGGGGACAGAGGCAAAGGAGAACATTCTTAGAGCACAGGAGCAGCCTTCCAGGATGTGTGTGTGTGTGCACACGTGCTGATTCCACAGGCTGCACCACTACAATCCAACCTCCATGAAAACAGGTAGGGTGTAAGAGGGGCAAGTCTCCACATTCTCTTTCCCCAGCATTTTACTCAAAGCGGGGCTGTTGCCCTTCTGTTTTCCATCAACTGGTAAATCTGTCTGTATTGCAACAGGCCTTCTTTGCAAATAGCTCCTCCTGCTCAAACTTTCCACCCTTGCTCAGCAGATGCAAGGAGTGAGCTTTCAGGGAGCAGGTTCCCACTGGAACCTCAGTGTTCATTTCAGCGTTTCTGCTATAATTTTGTCAAGGCAACGTGATAAAATGCCAACCCGCAGGTTGGGCTGATTCCCAGGGAGCACTCAGTACCTGCCTCAGAGAGCCTGCTTTCCTTTAGTGCAGTCTTTGCCAGGTGAGTTTTAGGAACATAATCTCCAGGTTTGGAAAGCTTACCTCCATAACTCAATCTCCTTTTAATCTAAAATATGTAAGTATGAACCAATAACATCTCTTAGGTCTTCCAAATAACATTTCTCATGCAGGCTCCTGGGTAAGAAAGGTTGTAATGTACTTTCCAGTTGTTGACATAAAAGCATGACAATTTAATTAACTTCTGCTGAAATAAAGGAGGGGAGGAAGTTAGCCACTGCCCTATCTTTAAACCATGCAGAAAACATAGTGACTGGCTGTGGCCAACACCAGGGCATCGTTCACTGAGCTTCTTAAGGCTAAGCCTTGGTTTAATTCTTTAGAAGTTTTTTCTGTTTGTTTTGTTTAAGGCCAACTCCAGTGTTTCCAGGGTTAGGAATCAAGAAGAGGCCGATTCTTCTCGATTGCCTGGTGTCAGTCTGAAACAAGACGGGTGCCTCTGGAGCACTGCCTCCATGTTGAACACGAGTCACATCTGCAGCCTCAGTGTCTGAGGGATGGGCTCCCTTTCTCCATTTCTCTGCTGTCTTTCTGCAGAGCAGTCAATACCTGAGCCCACTTTTTATTCCGACTTTGCATCTGAACTGTGGCAATGGAAGCAAACAGCTCTTCTGTAGGCAAGTCCCTGGACAGCCTGGTCAGGAACTGGGCCATGTGGATGAAGTCCATCTTCGTCAGGATGTCCTCAAACAGCTTCAGGATGCCCAGGGCCGTGCGGAACAAGAACTCTTCCCCATCTCGGCAGAACACATCCCAGATACGACAGGCCAGATCGAGGGGCAAAGATTTACTATGTAAGGTAAAAATCCAATCAATTAGGTAGATGTCTGGAGTTAAGTTGTTCTTCTTAAAATGAGCAAATAATTTTGGCAAATTGGGCGGCGCCTGTGGCTCAGTGAATAGGGCGCCGGCCCCATATGCCGAGGGTGGCGGGTTCAAACCCAGCCCCGGCCAAACTGCAACAAAAAAATAGCCGGGCGTTGTGGCGGGCGCCTGTAGTCCCAGCTGCTCGGGAGGCTGAGGCAAGAGAATCGCGTAAGCCCGAGAGTTAGAGGTTGCTGTGAGCCGTGTGACGCCACAGCACTCTACCTGAGGGCGGTACAATGAGACTCTGTCTCTAAAAAAAAAAAAAATAATAATTTCGGCAAATTTTCTTCAAAGAATACTTCAAATGCAGCAAAATACATTAACATAAGGCCATGATCCACTCGGAAAAATGCCATTTGACAGGGTTTATTCAAAAGATTAGAAAAAGCAATAAAGGCATCTGCAGTATCCAAGTTCAAGATCAGTACTGCTGCTATAAAGGACATGCCCTGAACATAACCCACATCCCGTAGGTAGCAAGTATAAGCACCCAAAATACCGTGCAACATGTCATGGTATGGACCGCCTTGCTGGAAAATGCAGAGATTAGGAAACGTTCTAGAAATGTCCAGTTTAATAAGCTCCAGACTAGCTTCTCTGTCTGCTGCTGAAAACCCAGCATCTTCCCTCTCCACGTCAGAACCTCCTGTGCGAAGGGACCGCCACCTCTCCTTGGCAAGGGAGAGGGGCAAGACAGATGTCAAAAAGCTCCTGGGTGATATTTAACTTGTTGCCAAGGGCTAAGCTCCAGACTTTGCCTCTCACACTTGGAGGGATTCCCTGCCACCATAAATCTCGAACTTTTCTAGAGCACCACATTGTTTCCCAGTTAGGTAAAATTTCATTATTCCAAGTAAGAACAGCGTTTCCAATGCTTTCCTCTACTCCGCACCTTTCTTCCAGCTGCTTTTTCCTCCGCTGGGCTTCTTTCACTTCTCGTTTTTTGGCCTGAACCACCATCTCTTCCTACTGTTGTCTGTGTTTCTGAGCTTCGTCAGCTGGTTCTGCAGGGAGATTTGCTGGTCTGTCTTCGAGGATGAGAGCAGTGGTGGAAAGTGGCTCAAAATCAAGATTCTTCCTCACATTCTGCTTTGGAGAGGGTGGCTTGCTAGGTCTTCCAGCCTTGTCTTCTTATTCCATGAACCCGGGGCCTCAGAGGCGCGCGGCCGGCGGCTCCGTGCCCCAGCGGAGGGCCAGCCTCCCTCCTCGCTCCCTCCGCGGAGCACCGCAGCCGGACGCGCACCGCAGACCCCGCAACAAAAATAATTTTATGGTTGGGGGTCATCACAACATGAGGAACTGTATTAAAGGGTGACGGCATTAAGAAGGTTGAGAACCACTGACCTAGATGCTCTGAATCTGTGGACAGGTTTTCCAAGGCAAGGTCAGAAGCCTGCCTCCCCTTAGGCCCATACCCATAAGAAATGCCAGAAGCTCTCAGCTCCCAAGGCTCCAGGAACAAGGACAAAGCCACATGCTGGAGTGGATAGGGAAGTGCAGCCAGCAGCTGATCCGGCAGCCCTGAGACCCATGACTAAGGCAGCATGCCTAGGGTCTCAGGCTGCTAGAGCTGACCGCCCTCCCAGGCCCAGATCCTCCCAGAGGCCTAATGAATTTCCGTGTTGACTGGACACATTAGGGTAGCCCCAGCACTCTTTAGGAAGACCACCAAAGCTCTGCATCTTGCTTCCTCTGCTGCAAGGACAGACAGCTGCCTCCTGGATCCTCTTGACCCTAGATGGCAGACAGGGCTGATGGTGTTCCCTTAGGAAGACTTTGCTGGGCTCTGTTCCATCTATCTGGCTTTGGTCTTGACTATGAAAGACCCTATTAGCCTCTCTCACTGCACAGAGGATGAGGCTCCGTGGGGGGAGAGGAGCTGCTGGACCAGCCCCTATTATCCAGAACAAGGGAGAGCCTCATCCATCAGCCCTGGAGCATCCAGCTGCAGGTGAGAAGCCTGCAAAGGGCTTCCCAGACACACTCCAACTCAGAGGATGAGATGGGCTCCCCTATTAGAGGAATTTAGAGGACTTCTATAGACCTACCCCACAGACCTTGCCACCACCACTGCATCCCTGCCTCCCTTTATCAATGAAGGATACGCAATCGGGAGAGAGAAAGGGAGTCTGAGAATTGTGTCTGAAGAGTGAGGAATGCCCCAACCCCTATAAACCTCCTTTATCCCCCTCACTAGTCCAGAAGCCTCTCTTATCTGTCACTGTAGGACTGGCCCTGCTCAGGGTGGCTTGACTTAAATGTTCCTGTGTGGTGGAGGCCAGAATGGCCACTCCTTGGTGGCAGGACCATCGCCTGGGCCTGGGCACTACAGTAGCCCTGTAATGGTCTCCTGACGCCTGGCTTGTCTGGACCCTTCTTTGCCTACCTGTGCGCTGCTGCCTCATTATCACAGCACTGCTGACGAACCAACTGCAGCTCACACTGCCCTGGCCTTCTAGGACCTCCTCTACTTGCCCCAACTCATCTTTAAGCACTTTCTGTTTGTAAAAATAGTAATTACAAGTACACCTCACTTTAATGTGCTTGGCAGAGCTACATTTTTGACAAGTGGAAGGTTTGCAGCAATTCTGATTCATGTCATCTATCAGCACCATTTTACCAACAGCATGTGCTCACTGTGTTTCTGTGTCACTCTTTGGTAATTCTCACAATATTTCAAACTTTATTTTTATTTTATTTATTTATTTATTTTGAGACAAGAGTCTCACTATGTCGTCCTCGGTAGAGTGCCGTAGCGTCACAGCGCACAGCCACCTCAAACTCTTAGACTTAAGTGATTCTCTTGCCTCGGCCTCCCAAGCAGCTGGGACTATAGGCACCTGCCACAATGCCTGGCTATTTTTTGTTACAGTTGTCATTGAACCCGGGCTGGGTTCAAACCTGCCAGCCTCAGTGTATGTGGCTGGTGCCATAACCACTGTGCTACGGGCACCAAGCCTTCAAACTTTATTATTATATCTGTTGTGGCAGTCTGAATTAGTGGTCTTTGATGTTACTTTTGTAATTGTTTTGGGGGTGCTGCAAACAACACCTTTATAAGACAGTAAACTTATTTGATAAGTGTTGTATGTGTTCTGACTGCTCCACTAACCAGCTATTTCCCCATTTCTCTCCCTCTCCTTGGGCCTCCCTATGTCCTGAAACACAACAATATTAAAATTCGTTCAATTAACAAGCATAAAATGGCCTGTAAATGTTCAAGTGAAAGGAATGGTTTCAAATTTCTCACTTTAAATTAAAAGCTAGAAGTGGTTAAGCTTAGTGAAGAAGGCATATCAAAGGCCGAGAGGGGCTAAAAAGTCTTTCACACCAGACAATTGTGAATGCAAAGGAAAAGTTTTTGAAGGAAATTAGAAGTGCTACTCCAGTGAACACAAGAATGATAGAAAGTGAAACAGCCTGATGGCTGATAGAAAGTTTTAAGGGTCCATATGGAAGAGCAAACCAGCCACATTCCCTTAAACCAAAGCCTAATCCACAGCAAGTTCTCTTCAATCCTATGAAGACTGAGAGAGATGAAGCAGCTGCAAAAAAAAAAAAAAAAGGTCTGAAGCTAGAAGAGCAGAACTCTACTGGTGGAAAAAAGAAAAAAAAAGGTCTGAAGCTAATAGAGGTTAATTCATGAGGTTTAAGGAAAGACACTATCTCTGTAGCATAGAAGTACAAGTTGAAGCCAGGGCTCATTTATCATTCAGAAAATCCTAGAGCTCTTAAGAATTATGCTAATCCTTGGCACGGCGCCTGTAGCTCAGTGGTTACAGCACCAGCCACATACACCAGAGCTGGCAGGTTTCAGCCTGGCCCAGGCCTGCTAAACAACATTGACAACAACAACAACAACTAGCCAGGCGTTGTGGCAGGGGGCCTATAGTCCCAGTTACTTGGGAGGCTGAGGCAAAAGAATCACTTAAGCCCAAGAGTTTGAGGTTGCTGTGAGCTGTGACGCCACGGCACTCTACCAAGGGTGACACAGTGAGACTCTGTCTCAAAAAAAAAAAAAGAATTATGCTAATCCAACTCTTCCTGTGCTTTATAAATGAAACAGCAAAGCCTGGATGACAGCACATCTGTTTACAGCATGATTTATTGAATATTTTAAGCCCACTATTGAGACCTACAGAAAAAAAAAAAGATTCCTTTCAAAATATTGCTGCTCAATGACAATGCATCTAGTCACCCAAGAGTTTCAATGGAGATGTACAAGGAGATGAATGTTGTTTTCATGTCTGCTAACACACAGCACCCATTCTTCAGCCCATTGATCAAAGAGCAGTTTCAACTTCCAAGTCTTATTGCTTTAAGAAATACATATTTCACGAGGCTATAGCTGCCACAGATAGTGATTCCTCTGATGGATCTGGACAAAGTGAATTGAAAACCTTCTGGAAAAGATTCACCGTTCTGAATGCTACTAAGAACATTTGTGATTCATGGGACAAGGTCAAAATATCATCATTAACAGGAGTTTGGAAGAAGTTGATTCTAACCCTCATGGATGACTTTGAGAGGTTCAATGGAGGACAAAACTGATAATGTGGTGAAATAGCAAGAGAACTATTTTAGAATCAGAGGTGAAGCCCAAAGATGTCACTGAATTGCTTCAATCTCATAATCAAACTTGAATGAATAAGGAGTTGCTTCTAATGAATGAACAAAGAAAGTGGTTTCTTAAGATGGCATCTACTCCTGGTGGAGATGCTGTGAACATTGTTGAAATGACAACAAAAGACTTAGAATATTCCATAAACTTAGTTGATAAAGCAGTGGCAGGATTTAAGAGGATTGACTTCAATTTTGAAAGAAGTTCTACTGGGGGTAAAATGCTATCAAGCGGCATCACATGCTTAGAGAGAAATCTTTCATGAAAGGAAGAGTCCATTGAAGTGTCAAACTCCACCGTTTTCTTATTTTAAGAAATTGCCAGGCTCCTGTAGCTGAAGTGGCTAAGGTGCCAGCCACATACACCAGAGCTGGCAGGTTCCAATCCAGCCTGGGCCTGCCAAACGGCAGCTAAAACCAAAAAATGGCCAGGCATTGTGGTGGGCACCTGTAGTCCCAGCTACTTGGGAGCCTGAGGCAAAAGAATCGCTTGAGCCCTGAAGTTAGAGGTTGCTGTGAGCTGTAATGTCACAGCACTCTACCCAGGGCAACAGCTTGAGGGTCTGTCTCAAAAAAAAAAAAAAAGAAAGAAAAGAAAAGAAATTGCCACAGCCTCTCCAGCTTTCAGCAACCACAACTCTGAGCAGTTGTAGCCTTGAGCACTAAGTCTCACCACCAAAAAAAGACTCTCCACCAGCAAACAGATTATGGCTCAGATCATTAGCCTTTTTTAGCAGTAAAGTATGTTTTCATTAAGATATGAACATAGCTTTCTAATTTTCTTAAACATAATACTATTTTATACTTAATAGACTATAGCATAGTATAAACATAACTTTTATATGCACTGGGAAAACAAAAATTGTATGACTTACTTCATTGTGATGTTCACTTTATTGCAGTGGTCAGGAACCAAACCCATAATATCTACAACGTATACCTATATTCCTACTCATTTCTTGGGCACTGTTACAAGCATTTTATATATGAGTGAACTCATTTAATTTTCATAACAATCAAATAAAGTAACAAATATCAATCTCCCCCTTTTAGAAACAAGGAAACTGAGGCCTAAGAAAATTGAGGGATTTGCTTAAAGTCATATAGCTAGTAAGTAGGTGATTCAGAATTCCAGCATAGGCTGCCTGATTCCAGAGCCCTTGCCATCCCACAGCCATTCTGACTTCCAGCCCATCTGGGCTGCTTATTGCTCCTTAGTTTTTCCTCTAGTGGTAGGGGTGCCTGTGGTCCTGTCACTCCCATTGGTATTTAAAAGGAAACACCATCTACTTGACGTCACAGTTAATACCATACTCCTGGAGTATAACACTCTTTTTTTGTGTGTGTGTGTAGAGACAGAGTCTCACTGTACCGCCCTCAGGTAGAGTGCCGTGGCGTCACACTGCTCACAGCAACCTCTAACTCTTGGGCTTACGCGATTCTCTTGCCTCAGCCTCCCAAGCAGCTGGGACTACAGGCGCCCGCCACAACGCCCGGCTATTTTTTGGTTGCAGTTTGGCAGGGGCTGGGTTTGAACCCGCCACCCTCGGCATATGGGGCTGGCGCCCTACTCACTGAGCCACAGGCGCCGTCCTGGAGTATAACACTCTTAACACTATGGTCCCCAATTCCCAGGCCACAGATGGATACTGGTCTGTGGCCTGTTAGGAACAGGGCTACTCTGCTGTGGCAGGTGACTGAGAAACGCTTCATCCATATTTTACAGACACTCCCCAATGCTTACATAACTGTCCAAGCTCCACCTCCTGTCCCATCCCCTCCCCACACCCCATCCAGGGGAAAATTATCTTCCATGAAACTGGTCCTTGGTGCCAAAATGGTTGGAGACCCCTGCTCTAACATTTACTGTGTCCTTGAATTTAACTTTCTGAGCCTTTGTTTCTTCACCTACAAAATGGGAATAATAATAATATTCACCTCAGGCTTGGTGCTCTTAGCATAGTGGTTATGGCACCAGCCCTATACACCGAGGCTGGTGGGTTCAAACCCGCCTGGGCCAGCTAAAGCAACAATGACAACTGCAACAACAACAACAACAACAAAAATAGCCAGGCATTGTGACAGGTGCCTGTAGTCCCAGCTACAGTTGGAGGTTGCTGTGAGCTGTGACGCCACAGGACTCTACCGAGGGCAACATAGTGAGACTCTGTCCCAAAAAAATGAAATAAAATATTCACCTCTTAGGCTAGCTCTGAAGTTTAAAATGAGATAAGGCATAGCAAGGGCTGAGTACAGAGCTTGGTATGCAATAAGCAGTGTCATTGCTTTCATAAGTTAGTATCATTGCCATTGTCATAGGATCCCTCTCATTCTCAGAAACACCCCACATGGGGAGGGAAAAAGGAAGGACCACTGAGTCCATGCCTTGGGGCTAGCCCCCAGTTACCTAGAACCTGGCACCTGGCTTAGGTTAGCATCTGCGGATGTACTCTTCTCTACTGGAGAAGCTCAAGGGAAGGAAAATAGGTCTGGGTGGCTCTGCCAGCAACTGCTAGGTTTATGCCTGGGTCAGGTGGGCTGTGTAGCACAAGAAGTCTCATGAAGCTGAATTTTTTTGTCTTTGTTTTTTTTAGAGACAGAGTCTCACTTTGTCGCCCTCGGTAGAGTGCTGTGGCGTCACAGCTCACAGCAACCTCCAGCTCTTGGGCTTAGGCAATTCTCTTGCCTCAGCCTCCCGAATATCTGGGACTACAGGCATCTGCCACAATGCCCGGATATTTTTTTGTTGCAGTTTGACAGGGGCCGGGTTCGAACCTGCCACCCTCGGTATATGAGATTGGTGCACTAGTCACTGAGCCACAGACACCACCCAAAGCTGAATGTTTTAAGATTAAAAAGTACCAGGTGGCTCTGTGGCTCAGTGAGTAGGGCGCTGGCCCCATATACCGAGGGTGGTGGGTTCAAACCCAGCCCCAGCCAAACTGCAACAAAAAAATAGCCGGGTGTTGTGGCGGGCACCTGTAGTCCCAGCTACTTGGGAGGCTGACGCAAGAGAATTGCCTAAACCCAGGAGTTGGAGGTTGCTGTGAGCTGTGATGCCATAGCACTCTACCGAGGGTGATAAACTGAGACTCTGTCTCCAAAAAAAAAAAAAAAAAAAATTAAAAAAAAAAAAGATTAAAAAGTACCACACATTAGCTGGGTGCTGTGTGGCAGGTGCCTATAGTCCCAGCTACTTGGGAAGCTGAGGCAAGAGAATCACTTAAGCCCAAGAGTTTGAGGTTGCTGTGAGCTGTGACACCAGGGTACTCTGCCGAGGGCAAAATAATGAGATTCTGTCTCAAAAAAAAAAAAAGTACCACACATAACAGAAAGAAAATGTACAGAACTCATTTCCTTAGCAGGTAGCTTGCTATTCAGTCAACCAATGCCCACTTATTGAGTACCATATATGTGCCAAGCATCAGCTAGAACCCCAAAACTATTTTTTTTCCTTTTTTGAGACAGAGCCTCAAGCTGTTGCCCTAGGTAGAGTGCCATGGTGTCACAACTCACAGCAACCTCTAACTCCTGGGCTTACTCGATTCTCTTGCCTCAGCCTCCCAAGTAGCTGGGACTACAGGCACTGCCACAATGCCCAGCTATTTTTTGGTTGTAGTTGTTATTGTTGTTTGGCAGGCCCAGGCTAGATTCGAACCTGCCAGCTCTGGTGTATGTGGCTGGCGCCTTAGCCGCTTGAGCTACAGGCGCCAAGCCAAACCCCAAAACTATTTAATAAAAATTCAGCTGTACGTATGGCCAGTATTTTTAGGGATATTTGGAAGAAGATTCCCAACCTGCCTCCATTCAAGATTGCTATGAAAATCAAGAGACACAGAGACACTGAGATTTTCTTTCTGTGGAAGCACATGGAAAACAATCCTATCTTTTGTCATTTGAAAATATTAACTGAGTGTCTGTTATGAGCTGGGCCTTGGGGAAATCCTACCCTCAACAACCTATGGCGAACCACCAATTCCCACCCAGGTCCTTGGTTCCAATCTCAGAGGAGAATGGCAGGTGGCACAGCACACTGCTCTGACTTGGGGCCAGAACCCATGTCCTTGAGATAACGCCTATTACCTTTGGGGATGTCATACTCCAAGGAGTCCATGAAATCCAAGGAGGGGTCCAGGTCAGCCTTTTCAAGCAAGGTCTTATTCTTTAGCTCAATAGGCTCTCTGAAGTGGAAGTAGGAACTGAGCTTCTTGGCCTCAGACAAAGATAGTCCTAGAAAGAAGCGGCAGGCAGGAAGAGGATGGTCAGCCCAAACCCCACAGACCCCTTTCTCCCTGCATTGGGACCACATGGAGGGGCTGGCAAAAAACCCAGTCAACCACTGATAGAGAAATGAAGGGAGGAGAGGGATTAGTGTTTCCTCAGTTCAAACTTGGTCCAGGTATCTAATAAAGAGTCCAAGGAGGCCAGGTAAGGTGGCACACACCTATAGTTCCAGCTACTTGGGAGGCTGAGGCAGGAGGATCACTGGATCCCAGGAGTTTCAGACCATCCTAGGCAATATAGTGAAACCTCATCTCTTGAAAAAAAAAAAAAAGAGTTAGCCAGGTGTGGTGGTTCATGCATGTAATCCCAGCACTCTGGGAGGCCGAGGAAGGAACATCACTTGAGCTCAGGAGTTCAATACCAGCCTGAGCAAGAGTGAGACCCCATCTCTAAAAAATAGCCAGGCATTGTGGTGGATGCTGTAATCCAAGCTACTTGGGGGGAAGAGGCAAGAGGATCACTTGAGGCCAAGAGTTTGAGGTTGCTGTGAGCTAAGAAGCCATGGCACTCTACTGGGGGCAAGAAAGTAAGACTCTGTCTCAAAAAAAGAAGAGTCCAGAGAGTCTGAGGAGAAGGAAAGTGGGAAGAGGCAGGTGGCCATGACCACTGTAAAGCTGTGGGAACCACGCAACCATATGCTCTGTCATCCCCTCAGGGAGAAGAGAGTCCAAGTCCAGTGACTGGGTAGCCCATATCATCCACTGGTGCCAGGTCATTAGGCATGTTCTCTCAAATGATATGGCCACAGCTACTCCTTCTGCAAGGAAGTGGACAGGTTCCCTGGGACTCCCAGATATGTGTTTGACTATACATGGGAAAAGACACCATCCTGGCCTTGAGAAGGGACCCCAGAGAACTCACCTTCAAAGGTCCGATTGACATGGGTTGGTCCAAAAGGGGTCTTAAAGAGTGCACCTCGGGGGATTATGGCCACGGCCTTGTCAATCTGGTCAATGATGGACACCAAACGGATCTCTTCCTTGACTTGGACCTAAAGAGACACGAAAGAGGCCATCCTGCCAGGATGTGCGCACTGAACCCATCTCACCCAAATGGCCACAGTGTAGACACCAGGACCACAAAGACCACACTGAGAAAGCCTTCCTATCATGATTTTCTTTCTTGTTTCTATTTATTTATTTATTTTTTAATTAGTGATACATACAAGTGGTATATTAAAAAAAATCAGGGCTCAGCACCTGTAGCTCAGCAGCTAGGGCGCCAGCCACATGCACTGGAGCTGGTGGATTCAAATCCAGCCTGGGCCTGCCAAACAACAATGACAACCACAACCCAAAAATAGCTGGGTGTTGTGGCGGGCACCTGTAGTCCCAGCTGCTAGGGAGGCTGTGGCAAGAGAATTGCTTAAGCCCAAGAGTTGGAGGTTGCTGTGAGCTGTGATACCACCGCACTCTACCCAGGGTGACATAGTGAGACTCTGTCTAAAAAATACCAAACAAACAAAAGAAAAAAAAATCAGTCTTCGGCGGCTCCCATAGCACCAGCCATATACCATCTAAGCTGGCAGGTCGAACCCGGCCCAGACCAGCTAAACAACAATGACAACTGCAACAACAACAAAAATATAGCTAGGCATTGTGGCGGGTGTCTGTAGTCCCAGCTGCTCGGGAGGCTGAGGCAAGAGAATTGCTTAAATCCAAGAGTTTAGGTTGCTGGGAGCTGTGATACTGCAGCACTCTACCAAGGGCAACAGCTTGAGACTCTGTCTCAAAGAAAAAAAAAAATCAGTCTTCCTCTCATGCCAGTCCCCAACACCCTAGTTGCCCTCACTGAGAGGGCACCTTTAACAGTTTATGTTCTCTTCTAGAAGCATACCATACATCAAGTCATCAAGTTTAAATGATGCTTCTTTTAACTTTCTAAAATATAAACGCAATTCTATTTACTGTGGAATAGAAAGACATACCTAAGAGAATCAAAACCACTCAAAATCCCACCTTCTAAGGATAATTACTAATAACATATTGGTACATTTCCCTCTAGTCTCTTTCTCGTTTTCTTTTTCAGACAGAGTCTCACTCTGTTGCCCATGTTAGAGTGCCATGGCCTCATCATAGCTCATCAGTAACTTCAACTCCTGGGCTTATGTGATCCTCCTCCCAAGCAGCTGGGACTACAGGCACCCCACACAATGTCTGGCTAATTTTTCTGTTTTTTATTTTTATTTATTTATTTATTTTTTGAAACAGAGTCTCACTTTATCACCCTTGGTAGAGTACTGTGGCATCACAGCTCACAGCAACCTAAAACTCTTGGGCTTAAGCGATTGATTCTCTTGCCTCAGCCTCCCAAGTAGCTGGGACTACAGGTGCCTGCCACAATGCCTGGCTATTTTGTTGTTGTTGTAGTTGTCATTGTTGCTTGGCAGGCCTGGGCTGGGTTCGAACCCACCAGCCCCGGTGTAGGTGGCTGGTGCCCTAACTGCTGAGCTACAGGTGCTGAGCCACAAATTATAACCTTTTTACACAGATAAAATTTGGTTACAATTAATATTGAGGACAACCTTGAACAAAAGGACTTCATAGAAGTCCTTTTATCTGGGGGAAAGTAGCACTTAGCAAGGGAAACATATCAATAGAGGCCTGCACTGAATCACAGAGCTGCTTATTTCCCATGGGCTGCCAACTTGAATGGAGACAGAAACTAAGCTTTCATAAGTGCCTAGACCAGGAGTTTTGAATATGTCACCTCTTTAACCTACATAAGCCTGGAAAGTAAATATTTCAGTTTTACAGAAAATAAAACTTGGGGCGATGAAGTTTGTCAAATTGGAGGGGGCAGTAGTTGCAGCTGAGGCTTTTCAGACTTAGACCCAGACTTTTTTTTCTTTAAACAGAATCTCAAGCTATCGCCCTGGGTAGAGTGTCGTGGCATCACAGCTCACAGCAACCTCAATCTCTTGGGCTTAAGCAATTCTCTTGCCTCAGGCTCCCAAGTAGCTGGGACTACAGGCACCCACCACAACGCATGGCTATTTTGTTGTTGTAGTTGTCATTGTTGTTTGGCAGGCCCCGGCTGGATTCGAACTCGCCAGCTCTGGTGTAGGTAGCTGGCACCCTAGCTGCTGAGTTACAGGCGCCGAGCCAGACTTTTTTTTTTTGCTGTTTAAACTGGGGCTGGGCTCGAACCTGCCACCTTGTTATATGGGGCCGGCACCCTACTCCTTGAGCCACAGGCGCCACCCTTTTTAGTTTTTTTTTTTGCAGTTTTTGGCCGGGGCTAGGTTTGAACCCGCCACCTCCGGCATATGGGGCTGGCGCCCTACTCCTTTGAGCCACAGGCGCCACCCTTTGTTTTTTTTTTTTTTGGTAGAGACAGAGTCTCACTTTATGGCCCTTGGTAGAGTGCCATGACGTCGCGGGACTCACAGCAACCTCCAGCTCTTGGGCTTAGGCGATTCTCTTGCCTCAGCCTCCCAAGCAGCTGGGACTATAGGTGCCTGCCACAAGGCCCGGCTATTTTTTTGTTGCAGTTTGGCTGGGGCTGCACCACCCTCCGTATATGGGGCCAGCGCCCTACTCACTGAGCCACAGGCACCGCCCCCCCCCTTTTTTTTTTTTTTGTAGCCACAGAGTCTCACTTTATGGCCCTCAGTAGAGTGCCGTGGCCTCACACAGCTCACAGCAACCACCAACTCCTGGGCCTAAGTGATTCTCTTGCCTCAGCCTCCCGAGTAGCTGGGACCACAGGCGCCCGCCACAACGCCCGGCTATTTTTTGGTTGCAGTTTGGCCGGGGCCGGGCTTGAACCCGCCACCCCCGGTATATGGGGCCAGCGCCCCACCGACTGAGCCACAGGCGCCGCCCTTTTTTTTGTTTGTTTGTTTAAAGACAGAATCTCTTTCCATTGCCCTGGATAGAGTGCTGTAGCATCATAGCTCACAGCAACTTCAAACTCTTGGGCTTGAGCAATCCTCTTGTCTTAGCCTCCCAATTAGCTGGGTCTACAGCTGTGCACCACTATGCCTGGCTAGGTTTTCTATTTTTAGTGGAGACAAGGTCTCACTCTTACTCAGGCTGGTCTTGAACTCCTAAACTCAGGCACTCCACTGGCCTCGGCCTCCCAGAGTTCTAGCATTACTGGCATGAGCCACCATGTCTGGCCTAGACCCAGACTTTTGTTTTGTTTTTGAGACAGAGTCTCACTATGTCACCCTCGGTAGACTGCCATGGCGTCACAGCTCACAGCAACCTCTAACTCTTGGGCTTAAGTGATTCTCTTGCCTCAGTCTCCCAAGTAGCTGGGACTACAGAAGCCCGCCACCAAACCCAGCTATTTTTTTGTTGCAGTTGTTTAGCTGCCCTGGGCCGGGTTTAAACTCACCACCCTCTGTGTATGTGGCTGGTGCCATAACTACTGTGCGACGGGTGCCGAGCCAAGACCTAAACTTTTGGTACCACATGGATTCAAGTGCAGAGGCTGGGTTTCAAATTCTGGGCTTGGCTAGTCTCAAAACTTAAGCTCCTAACTTGTTGCTTTAGTAATTCCATTTCTAGGAGTTTATCCTTCTGATAAAGTGCCCACATTGAAAATAATGTCTGGGGTGGTGCCTGTGGCTCAGCGAGTAGGGCGCCAGCCCCATTTACTGAGGGTGGCAGGTTCGGCCCTGGCCAAACTACAACAACAACAACAACAACAAATAGCTGGGTGGTGTGGCGGGCACCTGTAATCCCAGCTACCCAGGAGGCTGAGGCAAGAGAATTGCCTAAGCCCAAGAGCTGGCGGTTGCTGTGAGCTGTGATGCCACAGCACTCTACTGAGGGCAAAAAAGTGAGACTCTGTCTCAAAAAAAAAAAGGAAATAATGTCTGTACCCTCATGTTGATTTGAATAAAGTTAAAAAAAAAAAAGGGTGATGCCTGTGGCTCAGAGGAGTAGGATGCAGCCCCATATATCGGAGGTGGCCGGTTCAAACCCGGCCCCAGCCAGAAACTGCAAAAAAAAAAAAAAAAGTCTGTACGAGATAATTTATTATAGCAGTCTTTGTCAGACCTAAAACTTGGAAACCAGGTCAGCACTCATAGCACAGTGGTTATGGTGCTGGCCACATGCACTGAGGCTGGTGGGTTCAAACCCAGCCCCAGCCAGCTAAACAACAATGACAACTGCAACAACAACAACAACAACAAAAAAGCAGCCGGGCATTGTGGCAGGCACCTGTAGTCCCAGCTACTTGGGAGGCTGAGGCAAGAGAATCGCTTATGTCCAAGAGTTTGAGATTGCTGTGAGCTGTGATGCCACAGCACTCTACCAAGGGTGACATAGTGAGACTCTGTCTCAAAAATAATAATAATAAAAATGAAAAAAATAAAACTTGGAAACCTACATTTCCATGAATAAGACGCTGGTTATTATAGTATTTTCCCACAATGCTAAAAAGAATGGGAAAGCTCTTTAAGGCACTGATATAGAAAGATCTCCAAGCTCAGTGCCTGTAGCTTAAGCAGCTAAGGTGCCAGCCACATACACCTGAGCTGGCGGGTTCGAATCCAGCCCGGGGCCCGCCAAACAACAATGACGGCTGCAACCAAAAAATAGCCGGTTGTTGTGGCAGGTGCCTATAGTTCCAGCTACTTGGGAGGCAGAGACAGGAGAATTGCTTAAGCCCAGGAGTTGGAGGTTGCTGTGAGCTGTGATGCTACGGCACTCTACCCAGGGCGACAGCTTGAGGCTCTGTATTAAAAATAAATAAATAAATAAATAAATGAAAGATCTCCAAAATATATTGTTGAGTGAAGAAAGCAAGGTATAGGACTGTATGTATTAGTATAAAGTGCTGCCATTTGTTTTGTTTTATAAAGTAAAAAGAGAATATATATAGGTAAGGTATTTACTGAAGTATGTATAATATTTGCATAGAATGTCTCACCCTTCAATGTAAATTCAAATTCATACAGATAATTGTTAAAGTGCACATTTCTGATACCGGGGATTCAAGAATCTGCCTAACTCCTAGGACATGGCAATGTTTCTGACCCAGACTTCACTTTGAGTGGAAAGATTTGGACACACATCTATATGTATGTGCTCATGCATACACACACACACACACACACACACACGCATGCAAAATAGTTACATTAATGTCCTCCAGAGAGACGACCTGTGTGACTGGTGGACAGAAATGGGAGGAAAATTTACTATATTCCTTTTTTTAACCTTTGAATTTTGAACCATGTAGACGTATTCTCTAGTAACATGAAAACTAATACTAAATTATAAGAGCCTGTACACAAGCCCTTCTCTTCCCAGCCCCCACCCCAGAGCCAGGCTTCCACAAGAGCAACCCACCCACTCTCTTCGTCACATTACTCAGGAGTGGTGTGTGCCTGGGTGAGTCACTTATCCTCCCTAAACCTATGTCATTCTCTCTACTACCTGGAAAGTAACGTCCCAACTTCATGGAGTTGTACATATTCAAGGAGACGATACAGGCACACCCAGCTATTCCATACCCAACTTGGCAGTAGCAAAGGTGACTTTTTTTTACAGCCCAAGCCCTCTTTGTCAGGCCCTCCTTCCCCTCTCCTCCTATTCACTCACCACTACTTCTTCTTCAAAGGCCTTTTCACCCTCATTCACTTTCTGTATCTCAGTGTGTTCATACTCATGTGAGGGGTCCCCCATGAAGCGGCCCTTCACCACAGATATCTGCGCCATCATCTCCTCTGTGGCAGGGGGCAGGAGGCTCCACTCTGTGCAGTTCAGGCTGCCAACAACATCCACACCGTCTCTGAATTCCAACTCCCCTCCTCACCCAATTCTTCCTACCACCTTCCCTTCCCCCTAGAGGGTTAGGCCCAAGAAAAGCTGTTGGAATTCCCATCACTCCTCTCAACACTGTTTCAAGACCCTTAGAAGCCCTGAGTGCCTGTTGTGCATCCTGCCCTCATTCATGTGGCAAATTCAACTTTATTTTTTAAAGTTCACAAAAGTTTCATATATGCTGAGTATTAAATGAGCCTATTCCTAAATATCTAGACTGTGAAATTCCGAGTAGGATTCTTAATTTTAGGCACCCCTGCTTTGGTGGCCCCTAAATTCATGCTCAGCCTGTCTACTGAGCCAACAGCACAACCATTTCCTTCCCTTTCTCCAGAAAGCACAGTCTCACCTCAAGAATCTCCCCCTCTGCTGAGGTCTTCAGGAGCATTCACCAAGCCCTGCCTGGTCTCTTCTTCCTCACTTCCCACCAGGAAAGGAGGTCCTCCCACTCTTCTCTAATAGCCTCCCAGCCTGAGTCCCCAGTTGGTCTCTGTTCATCTTCTTGCCCTTCACTCTCCACCAATTCCCTCTCAACATAACAACTGCTCATCCTACTAAAATGACAGCCCTCGAATCTCTGTACCTCCAGAAAATGCTGTTCCTGCCCTTCCTTCCCTTTTCCCCAGCTCTGAACAATAATCTCAGAACATTGTACCCACTGTACCATGATTTCTGCCCCCATCATGCCAAGAACCTTCTTGGGAGAAGGCCATCAAGGACACCTAACAACCAACTTAAATGCATCTCCATTTCTACTTCCTCTGGTATCTCCCTTTTCCTTCCTCCAGTGCCTTAAGTATTTCCAGCAACTATTCTCACCCCTATTTTCTCTCTGCATTCTTATCCACCTGCCTTCCAGAAAACCAGCTACTGCCACCAGTACACAGAATTTAGCCCCTTCTCACCACTGCCACTGACTGCTTCCACCCTGGTCCAAGCCACCATCCCCTCTTGCCTAGATATTGCAATAGATGCCTCATTGGTCTCCCTGCTGCCACTTCTACTCACTCTTCAGACTAGTCTCTGCCCAACTGTGCAGACCTAAGCCAGATCATGTCAGGGCTCTGTGCTTCCACAGGGTGGCTTCCCATTTGGCCACATCTTACAATGCCCCACAAGGCCCTGCAGATTGTTTCCCACCTTTTACCTCTCTGATCTCATGTCCTACAATGCTGTCCCTCACTCGTTCCTCTCTAGCCACACTAGTCTCTATGAGGTTCCACAAAAACACTAAGCACACACCTGCCTCAGGGCCTTTGCACTTGTCTGGAATTCAGACATCCACATAGCTCAATCACTTCAGGTGTCTTCTCAAATGTTAGTTACCTTATCAGAAAGGTGACCTTTCACCACCCTATTTAAAATAGTACCCCATTCTGTATTCTGGATCACCCTTATTATTTAACACATCTGACATGTAATAAATGTGTATGTTTATCTGCCTGTCTCCACTTCCCTACTCTCCAACACACACACTACAGTGCAAGCTCCATAAAGACAAGAACTACATTTACCACTGAATTCCTGGTACCCAAATCAATGCTTATGTAGCATATAGTAGGTGCTCATCAAATCAAATGTAATGAATGCCAAATCTCTATCTTTAGTACAATTTTTTATTCTGGACTCTAGATCTGTACTTTGAAATGACTTCCTAATACCCTGCCCCCAGGTACCTCACACCAAATTCATTATGTCTCCCCCTATCCTGCTCCCTGAAGTCTCTCCTAGTGAGTGGTGGCAGCACTTACTCAGCTGCCTGAGCTGGAAGGAGGGGTCAGCCTTGACCTCTCCTTCATCACCATTCTCATTCAGTCAGTCACAAACCCTGCCAATTCTACCACTTAAATATTTTCTTTTTTAAATTTTTTTTCTTTTTTTTCTACCACTTAAATATTTTCAATCCATCCCTTCCTCTCCATTTCCTCAGCTACCTCTTCCTTTCAGATCCCTTCATCTGGACACAAGGGACTCCTACATGCTCACCCCACTTCCAAGCCATTCTGCCCACTCAAATCTGAGCAGGCTCTCCTTGCTTAAAGTCCCCCAGTAGCTCTCCAAGACCTCTAGACAAGCTTCAAACCCCTCCATCTCCCCATTCAGTCCTATACAACACCTACACTGCCACTGTCACATTACCTACTGCTGCTCTCCCAAACACTCCAAGCTTTCTCCAGCCACCAAGAGTATGTTGACCTGTTCCATCTAACTGGCTTGCCTTTCCCAGACACCTGTCTGGAGAACTCCTGCTCATCTTTCAGAACTCAGTGCAAGCTACTCCCCTAGTGATCTTATTCAGTTCTCTACAAGAATGCTCACCTTGGTCCCCCTTTGTGTACACCCCTGTTCTAGTTTTACTGCGGTGTACTGTAATTGTTGAGTGACACATTTGTCTTCTCCCTAGGATGTGAGTAACTCGAAGACAGAGGTCCTGGCTTAGCCATCTTTGCAACCCCAAGTCTGCCACAGGCAATCCAGGCAATGTTGGATTGATGCATGGATGGACAAATGAAGTCTCCAACTACCTGGAGCCTGCATGGCTGCTATATAAGGTAGTAACTCCGTATCGTCGCCAGGAGTATTCAAAAAGAGGTTGGATGACCCCATGATTGCATTAATGTACACAGCTATGATTCAATTAAAAAAAAAAAAAAAGAAGCTGGATGGTCCTGTGTAGCAGTGTTCCGGGAATTTTCCCCAGTTTTACACCCCTTCTCTCCGCATTCTGCATTCGTTCTCTTGTTTCCAAAAGGCCTTCTGCTGCATAGCCGACACCTCCACCAAAGATGCTTCACGACCTTCTAACAGCACCACTCCACCTCCACACGTCTGAACTTTCTCCAAATTGAGTGCCTCCCAGGCCCGGCACCTGGCTCACACCTGGCTTCTCTAGTTGCGTTCTCCAGGAATTTTACCCTTGCTTCACTTTCGTTCACGGCCCTTCCTCTATTATAAACCCAGCGGCATCTAAATTCCTCTTGGGCCTCCAGGCCGAGAACCCATCCTCCCAGGGACTTGCCCGCTCTACCTCACCCATTCACTTCCCCTCCCCTTCAGCCTCGGTTCTAGCCTCTCCTTCAGACTTCCCAGTCCCCACCCCTTTCCTCTACGCGCTCGTTTCCGTCCCAGGCCCCGCCCCTCAGACCTTCCCTGTTCCCTTCGCCGCAGATCCTGCCCACCTGCCTCCCGGACCCCATAGGCTCCGCCCCTCTCGAGTCCTAGACCCTTGGCCTTTCCCTGCCTCCGGGTGGCCGCCTCTCCTAGCAGCCCGCAACCTCGCTCCACCCCGGGTGCAGCCTCCACCTGTAGAGCGTATTGCGTGGTGCGAGCTGATCCTGGTTCAGACCCTGTGCGATGTAGTAATCGGAGACAAGACCGAGGATGCGGCCCCAAAAAAGGACCCGATCATAGCGGTAGTCGCGCTTAACCAGCATAAGGGAAGTGAGCAGGGAGGCCCGACGGTCCGGGCTGAGGCCTTGCCCACTTCCGGACGCCAGCTCTAGCGACAGCAAGAGGCCCTCGGAGTCCATCAGGCCCGCGGCTCTGCTCAACGCCCGCCGGGTTGTTAGCAGAAGCCGTCTCCATGGAGACCCAAGCTCCGCCCTTTTTGCAGGAAGGAGGATTCCACCCATCCCACTGACCGCCTGCAGCCCTGCTCGCCTTCTTAAATATACTAGTCCCTTCCCTTTTCCTTTCCGAATTTGGGACGGCCTGGCTTCCACTACTCTATGTTAGGCCACAGAGTGGAGCTGGAGGTCCCAATCCACACCAGTCCCATGGGTATTTTGTTCCTTTTTGAGCCCTTTCACGTAGCAGACACTTATCGAGTCCTTACTGTATGCAGTGAGGGCTTGTGAAGAAAATCAATACACAACCCCAACACTGTCATATTATTTCATCCCTGTTACCTCACTTCTTGTCCTGAGAATTAAATATCTGTGAAGAATTGGAGATTTCTCCTGACACTAAAAGTATAAGATTCTGACAATCGCCCCCAACTTCCCACACCAAGCCAAGTCTTACATAATGACCTATTCAATTCTCTCCCATCTTCACCAGATGTCTTTTTTTTTTTTTTTTTTTACCAACACCTTCCACAGAATTATTCTAAATAATACATGAAGGTCTAGGCAACACTTTGGAAAAGGACAGTGTGAAGAGGGTTACAAGGCTCGGTGCCTGTGGCTCAAGCAGCTAAGGTACCAGCCACATACACCTGAGCTGGTGGGTTCGAATTCAGCCTGGGGCTGCCAAACAACGATGACAGCTGCAACCAAAAAAAAAGCAGCTGGGCGTTGTGGCCGGTGCCTGTAGTCCCAGCTACTTGGGAGGCGGAGGCAGGAGAATCACTTGACCCCAGGAGTTGGAGGTTGCTGTGAGCTGTGATGCCACAGCACTCTACCCAGGGCGACAGCTTGAGGCTCTGTCTCAAAAAAAAAAAAAGAGGGGTACAAAAGGTGACATTTACAGACTACAATTACCCATTAACTACCACCCACAACTATTTTGATTTGATCCAGATGATAGCAACAGAAAGATTAGAAGTCCACTGAAGCTGGGCTTTTCACTCCCTGGGCTGGAGACTTCTTCAGCTCTGAAATCCCCAGCCAAGGACAATCACAAGCAGGAAGCAGGTTCTTCGGAAAACCTGTTGATAGGGAAGGAGATGCGCTTTATTGTTAATTTTTTTTTTTTTTTTTTTTTGAGACTGAGAGTGCCATGGCATCATAGCTAACAACCTCAAACTCCTGGGCTCAAGTGATCCTCTTGCCTCAGCCTCTGAAGTAGCTGGGACTGTCACCCACCAGGACACCTGGCTTAGTTTTTCTGCTTTTTTTTTTTTTAGTAGACAGGGTCTCTTGCTCAGGTTGGTCTCAAACCCCCTCAGCTCTGGCAATCCACTTGCGTTGGCCTCCCAGAGTGCTAGGATTACAAGTGTGAGCCACTGAGCCCCACCTTGTTAATTGACCTTTTCATCAATTATTTCTATGAAGAAAACTCATGAAATCAGAACGACTGAGCCCCAATGCCAAGCCGACAGATAAGTGTCTAAATTACCCAAATGATTATTTTTGTTGTCTAGGCATTGTTTATGAAGGCTTTTAAAATTAATATTTCAAGGAGTTGGTTCACCTTTATGAGTCATCTCAGAACAATTTATAACCTCCTTGTTCACAACTCCTCCACTCCCTTTAGGCAGACCTCTCAGCCTTTACTTCAGAGATATGCCCTAGTTCCCCTTCTGTAAGGTATAGATAGCAACAGACAGAAAACCTATTAAAATTCTGGCTGGTAAAATGTGTTTCAAGTGGTCATACCACAGAAAACAGCCCAAATGTTGTCCTCATTGATTCTGTACTTATTTATCACCTATTAATGGCAGGCTCCAAGTCAGGAACTAGAACCTGAAGCCAGCCAGACAAGGGAAATCATGCAGCTTCCTAATGCTAACATCTTTGGTAGAGCACCCAGACACTGCAGCTAGGAAGACCAGATTCAAACCCAGGTTTCACTACCTAGCCAAGTTACTCAGTCTCCCCAACTTCATCTAAAAATGATGGCAATAATATATACATTATATGGTTAGGATTAGATAATGTGGCTCGGCACCCTCATAGCACTGTGGTTACGGCACCAGCCACATACACTGAAGTTGGTGGGTTCGAACTCTGCCCCCAAACCCGCCCTGGGCCAGCTAACCAACAATGACAACTGCAACAACAAGAAAAAATAGCCAGGTGTTGTGGCAGACACCTGTACTCTCAGCTACTTGGGAGGCTGAGGCAACAGAATCACTTGAGCCCAAGAGTTTGAGGTTGCTGTGAGCTGTAATGCCACCGTACTCTACCAAGGGTGACATAGTGAGACTGTCTCAAAATAATAATGATTAGATGACACATTAAGTGCTTAAAATATTTAGTAAAACCACCTCTGTAAGTGGAGCACCCAAGGGACTGTAACAAACTGGTCAATATACGGAGGGAGTCAACATAAGGAACAAGGCATACTGTACTGATACATACATGTGAATCATGTCCAGACTATGAAAATTAGGTCAACTTAAGGAGGTAGTCAACTATAGAGGTTGTACATACTATACATATAGTATGTATGTATATTATATAGTACGTAAAATACTATAAAAGTATTTATAGTATATATACAGTATTTTGTATATATATACAAAATATATACATTATTCTGTATATATATTTTATACTATGTTTCAAGTACTTTATATACATTAATCCAGCAACCTTGCAACATATGTATTCTGTCCCCATTTATGTATTTACATAAAGGCACACACCTATCTCCAGTACCAGAGCAAGGTGAGGATTCTTCAACTTAATTCCAGAAAATAAGCAGATATCCTCTTTCCCTAGGGACAAGAAGCATCAACACTTGGTTGTCAGGACAATGTCAAGTCAACATTTGGTTGTCAGAATAGTGTGGAATCACAGGCATCAGGACAGGGTTTTTCTTAAGGATGATTTTGCCAGCAGACATCAAACAGCTGTAGTAGGGACAAGGTTGGCAAAACTCCAGAAGGAACATCTGGCCATTGGGAACAAATCCTACAAGACCCCAGGACAATCCTGGGGGCTTCTGTCATTCAATCAGGCTTTACAAAGACTGTTTTCTTTTTGCAGCCCAGTCTCACAGCCCTCCTTCTTCTGACATTTGCTTCTCAGATCTGAAGGGCAGAATAGGCCAGGACAATTTAGGGCCCCCAAAAGTTGGTTGGGGTGGCAGGATCCTTTCTGCTGGCCTCATCACCCCACTCCTGGCACATGGCATGAGATTAACCAACAATCACTTTAATTAAAACTGACATGCTGCAGCTTTCCCCTCTCCTGATTGACTACCAGCTGCACCTGTCACATACAAAGCTACAGGTAACCATTTGTGAATGAACAAGGTTATAGATACCTCTGAGAGTTGTCTTAGAACAGTCTCTGTAAGTCAAAAGAATTAAGAAATTTGTTTTTCTTTTTTAAAATTTATTTTTTTAATTTAAAATCATTTGCCACTATTTCCTGGTGATTAAGTCTCAGGAAAATTTAATATGAATCTATTTATTTTATATATAAGTTCATGACCCACATTATGACCCTCTTAAAAATTCTGAAGGGCATAGCAAAAAGCAGAAAAGGGCCACCTCCATAGGAGTGTTTATCAATGAACCCATCTTTGCTTTCTAGCTTCTAACAGAAATAGCTGACCAAGCCCTGACTGGGAAAATCAACCTTTGATTCAGAGATGTTATTCAACAATGATTATTACAGTTACACACCATCAGCCCACCAGAAGTTGAGAAGGGGAGGCAGACAGCCAAAAGAGAAGAACCCTCCTCTCTCACCAGGAAGCAACTCTTGCTCCAAGCAAGAGGTGGGTGACTTAGTGCCATAGGGAAAAATATAATTCAGCCATTGTGTTTCCAGGATTTAGGCAGCACCTTTGTTCACTCATGGAAGCCTTTAAGCGTCACTGGTGCCTGGAACCAAATGTAATCCTCCCAAGCTGTTGTTTGGATGGTAGGTCTACCACAAGACAGAGTCACAGTCAGTTTGTGGCCTCGGGTGGGTACTCGATAGTTAAGCTTGGGTCGAAACCAATCTTCCCCACAGTCACGGTGTCCCTGTGCCATGACGATGGTGCCCATGAGTGGAGGAGCCTGCAGCTCGCTAAAGGCATCAGCCATGAAAATGGCTCGGAAAAGACGGCGCAAACAAGCTGCTGTGCTCAGGCTCTGGTCCATACTGTTGGGGGGCAGACGGGACAAGTCCAGTTCATAGAATTCCTTAGGGCATAGGGCACTGCCCCCAAGGAGGATCAGCACTCGTGGCACTAGTGTGCGTGCAAACAGGCTCTCTAGGTGGCTGAGAACACTCTCTAGTTCTGCCAGGGCTTGTTGGCATTTCTTGCTGCTCACCTCAGCCCGAGATTTCTTTTTCACCATCTCCTCTGCCTATGAGGACAAAAAATGGTATGAGAGGAAGACAAGGTAGGGAGCAGCTAATGCCCTTTGAAAAACTCTTCTGTCAATGAATCCCCAACAATAAAAAAAAAAGAATTTGAAAAAAAAAAAAAAAAAGAAAAACTCTTCTGACTTAGAGGACTGGATTTTTAGCTCAATGAACTGCCATAGCCAAGATGCTATCAGAGGACATTTATATTGAAAAGGAAAATAGAGGGGCGGCGCCTGTGGCTCAGTCGGTAAGGCGCCGGCCCCATATACCGAGGGTGGCGGGTTCAAACCCGGCCCTGGCTGAACTGCAACCAAAAAAAAATAGCTGGGCGTTGTGGCAGGCGCCTGTAGTCCCAGCTACTTGGGAGGCTGAGGCAAGAGAATCGCTTAAGCCCAGGAGTTGGAGGTTGCTGTGAGCTGTGTGATGCCATGGCACTCTACCGAGGGCCATAAAGTGAGACTCTGTCTCTACAAAAAAAAAAAAAAAAAAAGGAAAATAGAGGCTCAGCACCTGTAGCTCAAGAGGCTAAGGCACCAGCCACATAAACTAGAGCTGGCGGGTTCAAATCCAGCCCGGGTCTGACAAATAACAACAACTACAACCAAAAAATCGCCAGGCGTTGTGGCGGGTGCCTGAAGTCCCAGCTACTTGGGAGGCTGAGGCAAGAGAATCGCTTAAGCCCAGGAGTTGGAGGTTGCTGTGAGCTGTGATGCCACAGCACACTACCCAGGGCTGATGCCTTGAGGCTCTGTCTCAAAAAAAAAAGGAAAGGAAAACATATTCTTTGCACAAAACCATAATTCTGCAGCATTTAGAACAGCAAAGACAGGCTGGTGCAGTGGCTCATGCCTGTAATCCTAACACTCCAAGATGTCAAGACAAGTAGATCACTTGAGCTCAGAAGTTCAAGACGAGCCTGGCCAAGAGCGAGACCCTGTCTCTACTAAAAAACAGAAAAACTAGCCAGGCATTGTAGCAGGAGCCTGTAGTCCCAGCTCCTTGAGAAGCTGAGACAGGAGTACTGCTTGAACCCAGGGGTTTGAGGTTGCTGTGAGCTATGATCATGCCATGGCACTCTATCCTGGGCTATAGAATGAGACTCTATCTCAACAACAGCAAAAATACAACAGCAAAGACAGTTCTCTCAAGCCAGAGGACATGCAGATATAAGCAACTAAAGTAATCAAAGAGACTGGATGGCATGACAGAGGTGACATATTTTACTGAATGAGAGTGATAAGAGGAATGAAGGTTATTTGACTAACAAAGATGATTTTGGGCCAGGTGTGGTGGCTCACACCAGTAATCCCAACACACTTTGGGAGGCCATTGTGGGAGGATCACTTAAACCCAGGAGTTTGAAACCAGGCTAGGCTACATAGTAAGATCCCCATATTTAAAAGAAATTTAAAAATTAGCTGGACTGGCTCAGCACCTAGTAGCACAGTGGTTATGGTACACTGAGGCTGGCGGGTTCGAAACCAGCCTGGGGCAGCTAACACAAAAATGATAACTGCAACAAAAAATAGCCGGGCATTATGGCAGGTGCCTGTAGTCCCAGCTACTTGGGGAGGCTCAGGGAAGAGAATCGCTTAAACCCAAGAGTTTGAGGTTGCTGTGAGCTGTGAGGCCATAGCACTCTACTGAGGGTGACATACTAAGAGTCTGTCTCAAAAAAAAAAAAAAAGAAAGAAAGAAAAATTAGAGGGACATGGTGGCAGACACCATAGTCCTAACTTCTGGGATGATGATGCAGGAATTGAGCTCAGGAACTAGAAGTTACAGTGAGCTATGATCAGGCTACTGCACTCCAGCCTGGGCAAGAATAAGACCCCGTCTCATGGCAACGCCCTTAGCTCAGTGTACAGCGCTGGCCACATACACCGGGGCTGGTGGGTTCAAACCTGGCCTGGGCCTGCTAAAACCCAATGACAACTGCAACAACAACAAAAAAACAATAGCTGGGCGTTGTGGCAGGCGACAGTAGTCCCAGCTACTTGGGAGGCAGAGGCAAGAGAATCTCTTGAGCCCAAGAGTTTGAGGTTGCTGTGAGCTATGACGCCAGAGCACTCTACCAAGGGAAACAAAGTGAGACTCTGTCTCCAAAAAGAAAAATATTTAAAAAGCCACTTCTTTAAAGTCCAGATGCAACACATAGGAGCTTTAGAAAGGGAGGACAAGAAAAAAGGCTGGCAGGGTTAAACTATCAAAGATTACAGTGGGGAGAATGTGACAGGCCCTGAAGATTTCTTAGACTCCCTTCTACCTACCTACCATTTAACAGCCACCAACTTTCTCCCAAAGCCTCTGCCTACCTGGAGTGAAGGTTTTCGATAAAAGTGCTTAAGCTGTTCATAGGGCAGAGGGAGTTGCTGGCGTTGGTACATGATATGCTTTAGAAGTTCACAAGTAAAGCGACAGCAGCCCTCCTGGCTCACAGGCCCAGGAAACACCACTGGTATTATGAAGTCTCCTGGACAAAAGGACTCCGAAGGGTTGAGAGGTTCCTGGGTAGTCTCAAGTAGTTCTACCTGGGGAGCCTTAGTTTCTTCTGACTTCTCATACCACTCCAAATCTGGAAGGTGAAAAGAGGGACAAAGGAGAAAAATGAAAAACCTAAAGGCCAAACTCAGTTTCCTGTGGCCACCCAATGAGTTACCATTATGAAGGGGACATCCTAACAAGTGCACATACTCTCTACAATCTCCTCTGGGCTATGCCCGAAAGAGATTCCCCAACCCTGTTGCCTAGAGTGTTTCAAGTAATGGCAAGATTGTGAGAGGGGGACAGGCGCTGGTGGCTCACGCCTGTAATCTTAGCACTTTGGAAAGGTGAGGGGGGAGGACTGCTTGCGGTCAAGAGTTCAACACCAGTTTGAACAAGGGCGAGACCCCGTATCAACAAAAAATTTTTAAAAATTATCAGGGCATAGTGGCCCAGGCTTGCAGTCCTAGTTACTCCGGAGGCTGAGACAGGATTGATTGAACCCAGGAGTTCGAGTTTGCAGTGAGCTCTGACGCTGCCACTGCACTCTAGCTGGAGAGACAGAGCAAGACAGGGGGGGATTTCGGAAGCGGTGCCTAGGACTTCTCGCAGAAAGCAGTGAACTTTAATCTAGGAAAATGAGTCGAAAATGTAGTCAAGAGGGATCCTGAACGCCGAAAGGATGACAAAGGATGAACCAAAAGGATCCAGGGTAATGGAGTCAGTCACGGGCAGAGCCAGAACCAGGTGGGACACAAGGAAGACAGGCTTGAAAGAGAGCCAAGGGCTAGATGACTGGAGGGAACGGCAGTAGGAAGACAGGTCTCCAAAGTTCCCCACACTCTGGACCCCGCGCGTTACCTCCGACTTCAGCGGGGGACTGCATTTCCGGCTCCGGTGCAGCCATTACGACCTCCTCCCTCTCCTGCGTGCGGTTAGAATAAGCACCCCGCGGGGCACTATGGGAAGTCCGCGCCTCCGCTTCCGGCTTGATTAAGCCGGAAGAGGGAAGGGCGTCACCAGTGTGGCAGAGGCTGGGCGGAGTTGGGATTTGAGCCTAGCGTTCCTTCCTTAACCTGGCACGGGTTACGTTTGGCCCTTAGTCCTCAGGGAACCCAGACGTTCTTGGCCACTGAGCGCTGCCTTCCAGAAGACACCCGCCCTCACGCATCCATTCACTCTTAATATTCACTACTCACTACGCACCTACTTAGTGCCCAGCCCTGTCCTAGGTGCTGGAGATGGGGTAGTGAACAAGCCAGGAGTGGGCCCTGTCCTCAAGGGATTCACTATAGATACAATACCATGAAATGAATTACAGTGGGATGGTGCGCTGGCTGTGGAAGCGAAGAGCAGGGGCACCCAAGCCAGCAAGGGTTGGAAATGGGAAGGTGTGGTCCCAGAAGAAACATGTGAGGCTGTGACCAGTAGGATGAGTTAAGTCAGCAAGGTGAAAAGAAGGGCCTAGTGCTCTTCGAAATCTTGAGACAATGGTATCCTCTGTTCAAAGAATTAAAGAGTTCATATTGTAAAGACTTGAGGTTGTAGGCCAGGTGCAGTGGCTCATGCCTATAATCCTAGCACTCTAGGAGGCTGAGGCCGGTGGATCGTTCAAGTTCAGTTCATACCAGCATGAGCAAAAGTAAGACCCCATCTCTACTAAAAATAGAAAAACTAGCTGGGCGTTGTGGCAGGTGCTGCAGTCCCATAGTCTCAGCTACTCAGGAGGCTGAGGCAAGGACTGCTTGAGCCCAGGAGTTTGAGGTTGCTGTGAGCTATGACAGCACAGCACTCTACCCAGGGTAACAGAGTGAGACTCTGTCTCAAAAAAAAAAAAAAAAAAAGAGGGTGGCACCTGTGGCTCAAAGGAGTAGGGTGCTGGCCCCATATGCCAGAGGTGGTGGGTTCAAACCCAGCCCCCACCAAAAACTGCAAAAAAAAAAGAGAGAGAGAGAGATTAGGTTGTAGTGAATGAAAGTGCCAGATCATGGCAGAACCACATAGGCTAAGTTAGACTTTGAACTTGATCTTGCAAGGAGATGGGGAAGCTTTGAAAGGCCTAAAGTGGGAGAGTGAAGTAATTAAACTTACTTTTTTTTTTTTGTAGAGACAGAGTCTCACTTTATGGCCCTCGGTAGAGTGCCGTGGCCTCACACAGCTCACAGCAACCTCCAACTCATGGGCTTAAGCGATTCTCTTGCCTCAGCCTCCCAAGTAGCTGGGACTACAGGTGCACGCCACAACGCCCAGCTATTTTTTGGTTGCAGTTTGGCCGGGGCTGGGTTTGAACCCGCCACCCTCGGTATATGGGGCCGGGGCCTTACCGACTGAGCCACAGGCACCGCCCCTAAACTTACTTTTTTTTGCAGTTTTTGGCCGGGGCTGGATTTGAACCCATCACCTCTGGTACATGGGAGCTGGCACCCTACTCTTTGACCCACAGGCACCACCCATAAACTTACATTTTTTTTTTTTTTTCAGACAAGAGTCTCACTATGTTGCCCTGGTAGAGTGCCATGGGGTCACAGCTCTCAGCAACCTCCAACTCTTGGGCTTAAGTGATTTTCTTCTCTCAGCCTCCCAAGTAGCTGGGACTACAGCCAACCGCCACAACACCTGGCTATTTTTTGGTTGTAGTTGTTATTATTGTTTGGCAGGCCTGGGCTGGATTCGAACCTGCCAGCTCTGCTGTATGTGGCTGGCGCTCTAGCTGCTGAGCTACAGGCACCGATCCTAAACTTACATTTTATAAATTTAAGCCAGTCACAATTATAAGAGGGACTTTATCTAAGAAATGCAATCAGACTCTGTGTCCATAACTCAGTGGTTAGGGCGCCAGGGTTACATACATGGGGCTGGAGGGTTCAAACCCGGCCCAGGCTTGCTAAACAACAATAACCACTATAACAATAACAAAATCAAAAAACAGCCAAGCGTTGTGGCAGGCACCTGGAGTTCCAGCTACTTGGGAGGCTGAGGCAAGAGAATTGCTTGAGCCCAAGAGTTTGAGGTTGCTGTGAGCTGTGATGCTACAGCACTCTACTGGGGGCAACAAAGTGAGACTGTCTCAAAAAAAAAAAAAAATAGGGAAGTACCCGTAGCTCGGTGGGTAGGGCACGGGCCACATACACCGAGGCTGGCAGATTCGAACCTCACCCACACCAGCTAAAATCAACAATGACAATTGCAACAAAAAAAAATAGCCAGGCGTTGCAGCGGATGCCTGTAGTCCCAACTACTTGGGAGACTGAGGGAAGAGAATCACTTACACCCAAGAGTTTGAGGTTGCCATGAGCTGTGCTGCCACAGCACTCTACCAAGGGCAACATAGTGAGACTCTGCCTCAAAAAAAAAAAAAAAAATAAATAAATAGATGCAATCAGTGTAATCTATTTATTTGTACCCTCAATGAATCACAAACAATAAAAATGAAATAAAAAATAAATTTAAACTGGTTGAACCTGTGGCTCAAGCAGCTAAGGCGCCAGCCACATACACCTGAGCTGGAGGGTTCGAATCCAGCCCAGGCCTGCCAAACAACAATGACAGCTGCAACCAAAAAATAGTGGGCATTGTGGCAGGCACCTGTAATTCCAGCTACTTGGGAGGCGGAGGCAGGAGAATTGCTTAAGCCTAGGAGTTGGAGGATGCTGTGAGCTCTGATGTTACAGCACTCTACCCAGGGCGACAACTTGAGGCTCTGTCTCAAAATAAATAAATAAATTTAAACCAATGTAGAGATTGGATTACAGGAAGGATAAGGGAGAAGGCAGGGACACCAATTAGAGGTAGCAAATCCAATTACCTGAGGGCAAGGTGAAAGAGGCCTAAACTAGGGTAGTCACAGCGGATTGGAAAGAATAGGATCAATCCTAGAGATATTTAGGAGGTCCAGTGAGCATAACTTGGCGATTGATCTAAGGAGAAATAGAGACTCTCAAGAAAACAAACAGGTTGGGCCGGGTGCAGTGGCTCATGCCTGTAATCCTAGCACTCTGAGGGGGCCAAGGCAGGTGGATTACCTGAGCTGGAAACTAGCCTGAGCAGGAGTGAGACCTCATCTCTAAATATAACCAGGCGTTGTGGTGGGTTTCCTGAAGTCCCAGCTACTTGGGAGGCTGAAGTAAGAGAATCACTTAAGCCCAAGACTTTGAGGTTGCTGTGAGAATTGCTTGAGCAATTCTACCAAGAGCTACAAAGTGAGACTCTGTCTCAAAAATCAATTTTTTTTTTTTTTTTTTTTTTTTGAGACAGTCTCACTATGTCAGCCTGGGTAGAGTGTCATGGCATCACAGCTCACAGTAACCTCAAACTCTTTGGGCTCAAGGGATTCTCTTGCCTCAGCCTCCTAAGTACCTAGGACTACAGGTGCTGTCCACAACACCTGGCTATTTTTTAGTTGTAGTTGTCATTGTTATTTGGCAGGCCCAGGCTGGGTTGGAACCTGCCAGCTCCAGTGCATGTGGCCAGCGCCCTAGCCACCGTGCTATAGGCACTGACCCAATAAAAAATTATTTTAAAAAAAGAAAACAAGGGCTTGGTGCAGCTAAAGCACCAGCCACATACACTGGAGCTGGTGGGTTCGAATCCAGCCCCAGCTGCCAAACAACAATGACAACTGCAACAAAAAAATAGCTGGGCGTTGTGGCAGGCATCTATAGTCCCAGCTACTTGGGAGGCTGAGGCAAGAGTATTATCGCTTAAGCCCAAGAGTTGGAGATTGCTGTGAGCAGTGCCTCCACAGCACTCTAACCAGGGTGACAGCTTGAGACTCTGTCTCAAAAATAAATAAATAAATAAATAAAACAAGCAGGTTTCTTATTTCAGCAACTGTATAGCCATTCAATGAAGGAGGGAATGCTAAAAGAGGACCAAGTTTATTGGGAAGTAAGGGAGAAAAGATGAATTCAATTTTTCTTTTTTTTTTGTAGAGACAGAGTCTCACTTTATGGCCCTCGGTAGAGTGCCGTGGCATCACACAGCTCACAGCAACCTCCAACTCCTGGGCTTAAGCTGTTCTCTTGCCTCAGCCTCCCAAGTAGCTGGGACTACAGGCGCCTGCCACAACGCCCGGCTATTTTTTGGTTGTAATTTGGCCGGGGCCGGGTTTGAACCCTCCACCCTCGGTATATGGGGCTGGCGCCTTACCGACTGAGCCACAGGCGCCACCCGATGAATTCAATTTTTCAGAGATTGAGTTTGGTATCTCCACAGGACAGTGAAGTAGGAATGTCATTTGAAAGTCATCAGTGTGGGAGGGGGTAAGATCTCACAGGGAGGATGCGTAGAATAAGGATGGAGGCACTAATGTTTAGGGGATGACCAAAGAGAGTGAAGAACCTATGGAGGAGACTGAGGAGTACACAGAGAAGTTTTTTGGGTTTTTTGTTTGTTTGTTTGAGACAGAGCCTCAAGCTGTCACCCTGGGTACAGTACTGTTGCATCACAGCTCACAGCAACCTCCAACTCCTGGGCTCAAGTGATTCTCCTGCCTCCACCTCCCAAGTAGCTGGGACTAGAGGTGCCCAACACAATGCCTGGCTATTTTTTTGGTTGTAGCCTTCATTGTTGTTTGTCGGGCCTGGGCTGGTTTTGAACCCGCCAGCTCAGGTGTATGTGGCTGGCCTCTTAGCCACTTGAGCCACAGGAGCAGAGCCTGTTTTTGTTTGTTTTTTGAGGTTGCTGTGAGCTGTGATGCCACAGCATTGTACCGAGGGCGACATAGTAAGACTGTCTCAAAAAACAAAACAAAACAAAACAAAACAGACAAGTGTCAGGTCATGGAGGCCAGAAAAGGGTTTGTTTCCGGAAGCGGGACCAGAGGTCGAAACATAATATAAAAGTACAATGATTAAAATTACTGTGGCATTGACTCAGTAATAAACAGGAGAGTCCAGAAACAGATCCATGCATGTGCACATCCTACTACAGAAGAGCCTCTATAGTTGACCATCTCCCTACACTGAGCACCTCCTTAAGTTGACCTAATTTTCATAGACTGGACCCGCACCACTTATAGTATCAGTACAGCAGGCCTACCTCCTTACATTGACTACATCTGTATGTTGACCAGTTTGTTACCAGTCTCTTGGGTGGTCAAATTACAGAGGTTTATCATATATGACAATAGTGACTTTTTTTTTGAGACAGAGTCTTACTATGTCACCCTCGGCAGAGTGCCATGGCATGACAGCTCACAGCAACCTCAAATGCTTGGGCTTAAGCGATTCTCTTGCCTCAGCCTCCCAAGTAGCAGGGACGATAGGTGCCCGCCACAATGCCTGGCTATTTTTGTTGTAGTTGTCATTGTTGCTTGGCAGGCCCGGGCTGGATTCGAACCTGCCAGCTCTGCTGTATGTGGCTGGCGCCCTCACCTTTGAGTTACAGGCTCCAAGCCAATGATAGTGACTTTTCTTTTTTTTTTTTTTTTCAGTTTTTGATTGGGGCTGGTTTGAACCCGCCACCTCTAGCATATGGGGCCGGTGCCCTACTCCTTTAAGCCACAGGAGCTGCCTGATAGTGACTTTTCAAAGAAAATTAACTTGAGAGGACTTCCTATCCATTTAGGAAAATAAAAAACCCAATTCCTACATATACATTATGAAAAGATAAATTCCAAATGGATTAAAGATCTAAACATAAATATAAACCTCAAAAATCCTAGAATAAAATATTAGAGAGGGCGGCGCCTGTGGCTCAAGGGGTAGGGCACCAGTCCCATATGCCGGAGGTGGCAGGTTCAAACCCAGCCCTGGCCAAAAAAAAATATATATATATATATATTAGAGAATACTTCATAATCTAGGAGTGGGTGTTGCTTGGGCATGACACAAAACCAAGAAAGCACACAACGAAAGACTAACTCTGAGTTTAAACTTATGCCAAGGAACTATGCACAAAAACAAATGACTAATTACATGCCACGAAAATGTTCATATATGGTGTGTATGTTTGCATCCATGACATATATTTCCCACAGTCAACCATCTCATAGGTACCTGATAAGCAACGCCTCCAGGAAACTGAACACATATTCCATCCCCCAAGACCCTGATCTGCTCTGGGACAGACATTCACATTCCTGTTCTGCCTGCTCCTCTGCTAGCTTTCACTGTGGTCTGTGAAAGCCACAGTGGTCTGGTAGGCCAAGTTGGTCAAGAATGGGATATCAGAATAGGTTATCTTAAAGTTCCCCACTTAGGAGACTAGGGGATTGGGATGGATGACGTGAAATTGTGTGTCGAGGTTGGTTGTTGAAAGATCCATATATGTGAAGGGACAAGTGTTATCAGTCAAATGCAGTAGGGCCTGGTTATCTAGAAGGCCCAGAGCTGGTTATAGTCAGAATGTTGGGGGTGATGGTTTTATCTCTCCCTTCCGGTTCCCATCCTTCTTGAGATCTCTGAGCTCTCTAGACTCAGTCTCTGAGCAGCAGTTCCCCGGTTTCTCTGGTAAGCCTATGCCCCTGACTAGGTGTTGACCTCTGCAGCATAACCTTTCCCTCAATAGCACAACTGAGAAAAGTCACATTCCCTTTCAACCCTTGAAAATGCTCATAATTGGCCTATGCTCTGCTACGGTTTTTGCAGTTTTAGGTCCTTTTGCTCTCACTGTTTTGGAAAGTTATGCCACGTGGACAGCAATTACATGATCAGTAGACCTACCTCCCTCCTTGTGCCCCTGTGAGGAAGCCATGGATTCCACCAAGTCTGAACGCCCGAAGGGATCACCAGAGGTAAGTCACTGTTGCGACTCCTTGTTTTCCAAGGAAAACTGAGTTCTGGAGAGAAGAGCTATTTAATTTTTAGGTGTTAAAAATTAACCTAGCTTGGTGGCGCCTGTGGCTCAAGTAGTAGGGCACCGGCCCCATATACCAGAGGTGGCGGGTTCAAACCCAGCCCTGGTCAAAAACTGAAAAAAAAAAAAAAAAATTAACCTAGCTGTTTGTGAAGAGCGGGAAGATGGACACACTGTGGGTAGTGAGTAATGAGACAGCCATGGGAATTGAACCCTGGCATCCTGACTCCCAGCCCAGCATAACTGCTCCTCCACCCTGCCTTTCTCATATTTTGTGTACTGAATGTGTTTACTCTTTGCTGACTGCAAGAGTCCTAAAGAGCAGGAAAGGCTTGGCAAGAAAGTCAGTCAACAATCCCCAGGGGCCCTAGGCCAAGTTTCTATTCCAGGCCACTTCCACAGACTTCGCTGTGGTTGATGTAACCCAAGCCCCAGCCCCGCCCTCAGTAGGGACCAGGCCCCTCCTACAGTCCTGTTTTTAAAATCAAACTCGGTTCTCCCTGATTGGTTCTGCTTCAAAACAAAGGAGAGAGGGAATACTCGCTTTGGGCACCCATGCAGCCTTCAGGCAGCAAGGTGGTTTATGGATTCTGGCCTCGTGTCGCGGCCACCGTGGTGCCTCCGGCTGCTAAAACCAGCCCCCAGACGGTGCCAGCTTGGTAATAAAGCAGTTGACTACTGTGTAAAGATGGCATAATCATCGCAACAATAACAGCTGTAATTAGGATAACCATCATCCGCCTCCGCCCTGGCGTTCGCCCTGACTCACCCCTACGGCACGCGGGCCACTGGGGAAGAAACTGAGGCAGAGGCGGAGCCAGAAGGCTGGAAGGACCTGTAGCCCTGAATTCTTCAACCAGGTCCAAAACTTGTTTAAAATCTGCGTTAAGGGGTCAGACCCAGGAGCGCCCATAGAGCGCGATTATGATGTAAGCTCTTCGCCATTGGTCATCGTCCTCGCCGCAGGTCGCGGGGTTCTAAATTTCCCTCCTAGACCCTAGAAATAGACCCGCTCCAAGCGCGGGGACAGTGAATCAGACTACAGATCCCTTAGGCCTTTGCGCACAAAGGCGCGCTCCTTGCCCACGCCCCCTAATACAACTGCTCGGCCACTCGCGCCGCGATGCCTTCTGGGAGTTGTAGGGTGGCGGCAATCTTCTTTGAGCGAGGTCCCAGGCCTGGGGACTCTATATCCCGTGGTGCCCCGCGGCTGTTTCTGACGCGCCTGGATGCCAGGGAAGGCGGGGGCGTGGCTTGTGCAGGGCCCCACCTCGCTCTCCTTAGGCTGGCCGGACGCGGCAGTGGCAGCAGGGGCGGCGGCGGCGGCGGCGGCGGTGGCGGGGGGGAGGGGACGGGCGGGGGGCTGGTGGCAGCAGCGGATGGACTCGCGGGTATCCGAGCTGTTCGGCGGCTGCTGCCGGCCTGGAGGGGGCCCGGCCATAGGCGGAACCCTCAAGGCTAGGGGGGCCGGCGGCAGCAGCGGCTGCGGGGGCCCGAAGGGGAAGAAGAAGAATGGAAGGAACAGAGGGGGCAAAGCCAACAACCCCCCGTACCTACCCCCTGAGGTGAGGACCTGAGAAATGGTGAGGCGAGAAGAAACTACTCCTTCCGGTCCCGGGACTCTAGGGAGGCGGGACAGACACAATTAATCCCCCTTTCCGGTGTCGAGACCCCAGGGAGGAGGGGCGTGGAAGGTGAACCCCTCCTTCTGGTCCCGGGACACAAGGGAGAAGGGACAGAGACACTGGACCTCCCCTCGGTGTCAGGACTTAAGGGAGGAAGAGTGGAGACATCTAGATTACCCCAAGAAGAGAAGTGGGAATAGGGGGATTCCACCCCCTTGGGAAAAAACGTAGAGCATACCGACCACTGTCTGTGCTGTGACAAGGGAATGGGACTGCATCCTTTTTCTAAACTTGTTCCACAGGAAGGAGGGGAGTACCGGGACAAGAGCAATGTGTTCTTTCTTGTGAGGGGCAAGAACAGGTGTGTAGAAAAGAGTTTTCACATACCTGTTATGTCCTTATGGCAAAGGATGACTGCTATTTTGTCCTTCTTAGGAAAGGACCCAGAGGAAGAGCCTAAGCCATTGGTTATCAAAGTTTAACATGTATCAGAATCACCTGGATTGCTGGCCCCACTCTTAGAATTTCTGATTCAGTAAGAGAGGGGTAGCCCTGGGAATTTGCACTTCTTACAAGTTCATGTGATGCTCATTTTCCTGGTCCTAGGACCAGCCTTTGAGAACCATTGGCCTACGCTGTCATACCACATTTCTAAAGCCAACCCTCCTGACTCTCCATCCTCAACAAAATGCTAAAAAGGTCTCTGGAATGGGCGGCGCCTGTGGCTCAGTCGGTAAGGTGCCGGTCCCATATACCGAGGGTGGCGGGTTCAAACCCGGCCTCTGCCAAACTGCAACCAAAAAATAGCCGGGCGTTGTGGCGGGCGCCTGTAGTCCCAGCTGCTTGGGAGGCTGAGGCGAGAGAATCGCTTAAGCCCTGGAGTTGGAGATTGCTGTGAGCTGTGTGAGGCCACAGCACTCTACAGAGGGCCATAAAGTGAGACTCTGTCTCTACAAAAAAAAAAAAAAATAGATTTTAAAAAAGGTCTCTGGAAGTTATTTATTTATTTATTTTGAGACAGAGTTTCACTTATTAACTCTCGGTAGAGTGCTATGGCGTCACAGCTCACAGCAACCTCCAAATCCTTGGGCTTAGGTGATTCTCTTGCATCAGCCTCCCAAGTAGCTGGGACTACAGGCACCCGCCACAACACCTGGCTATTTTTTTGTTGCAGTTTTGGCTGGGGCTGGGTTTGAACTCGCCACCCTTGTTATATGGGGCCAGCACCTTACCCACTGAGCCACAGGCGCTGCCCTCTGGAAGTTCTTTGTTGATAAGAAGAGATCTCCTGGCTTGGCGCCTGTAGCTCAGTGGGTAGGGTGCCAGCCACATACACTAGGGCTGGCAGGTTCAAACCCAGCCAAACAACAATGGCAACTACAACAAAAAAATAGTCAGGCGTTGTGGCGGGAGCCTGTAGTCAGTCCCAGCTACTTAGGAGGCTGAGGCAAGAGAATTGCTTAAGCCCAAGAATGTGAGGTTGCTGTGAGCTGTGATGCCACAGCACTCCTCCGAGGGCGACATAGTGAGACTCTGTCTCAAAAAAAACAAAAGAAAAGAACTCCCTTATACATAATGAGGCAGAGATTATGGGTAAAGACCGTTAGGTTTTTTTTGTTTGTTTGGTTTTTTTTGCAGTTTCTGGCCAGAGCTGGGTTTGAACCCGCCACCTCCAGCATACGGGGCCGGCGCCCTACTCCTTTGAGCCATAGGTGCGGCCCTAAAGACCTGTTAGGGTCTGGGAACCAAAGGGCCTTGAAGGAATGGAATGATGATAGGAAGGGAAGAGGAAAAACAAAACGGTCAGAGAAGAGCATGGAAATGGCAAATCTTATATCCCTTTGCACCCAAGAGGGAAAGGCTCAGGCAACAGTATTTCTGTGCTGTGCTACCACCTGGAAGAGGTAGAAGAGATCGTGGGGTAGATTCAGGATTTCACCTCAACTGAGGCATGAAGGTTAGGAGTAAAAGACATAGTGAGTTTGTCTCTTTCATTCCATTTTCCAAGTTTCTTCTGTTCATCTCAGCCCCAGGTTTGGATCTCCGCCCCTCTCTCACCTAGGGCTCTTTCGTCCTCAGGCTTGTATTGACCAGTGCTTACCTCACCCTTTGGCCCTGGTCCAGAATCTCTTGCAACCTCTTACTCTTGATGACATCAGGAGGTGGGAAGGAGGGAAATGGTGTTTCCCAGACCAGTGGCAAAGAAAGACCTCAATAGCCCGGGCACAGAAGAGACATAGACTTCTGGGAACTGCAATTTGAGGCACTAGGGAGAAGGAAGAGTTGATCTTGCATCTAGGAAGAATGTGCTGCCAGTAATCAAAGAAAGGAGGGACTTGGTGTTCTGTTCCTGGCTTAGATGGGTTACTCCCAGTGTTCTTATAGGCCTGGCCTTCAGAGAGGCCACACTGAGGCTGAGGAGAGAGTTTTGTCTGCCACTGACCTTTGGCAGCCACTTGCCTGAGCAGGTGCCATTGGGGCTTCCTGCTCTCTTAAGTTAGCTGCCTGGGCCCCAGGGAGAATCATTCTCGAGGGGAAGTAGGGATTGGGTCTGGACAGTGTGTGGTAACTGCTACTTGTTTCTTTTCAGGCTGAAGATGGAAACATCGAATATAAAGTGAGTTTTTAGAGGGGGAAGGAGTAGAGGATAGGGTAGATTGTCCTTGTCAGCACAGGATGATTTCTCTGAGATGCTTTCCACTTAATATCTATAGCAAATTAGTGCTGTGGTTCATGGTAAGGGTTCTGTACCTTGTTTTGTTGGAGGGGGACTCACTATTAAGGGGGAGCTCAGGGATGAAGTGTTTAAGTGGAGAGGGAAAGCCCTTGTCCTTGGAGCAGAATAGGTGGGGCCCTTGTGAGTTTGGGAGGAACATCTCTGATTTTACTTCATGATACCCCACTTTCCCTAAGTTGAAGCTGGTGAATCCATCTCAGTACCGCTTTGAACACTTGGTGACACAAATGAAGTGGCGGCTCCAGGAGGGACGCGGTGAGGCTGTCTACCAGATTGGGGTAGAGGACAATGGGCTGCTGGTGGGGCTGGCTGAGGAAGAGATGCGGGCCTCCCTCAAGACTCTACACCGAATGGCAGAGAAGTATGTTTCCCCGTCCCCCACAGTTCTCCTTTACCTAACTTGGGAGGCCCATGCAGACCTAGTCACGTAGGGCTTGAGGGGCCAAGGTGGGACCTTTCCTTCTGCTGCCTTCTCTTGACAAAGAGCTAAAGTAGGAGGGCTCGTGTCCCTTCCTCGCTGGACATAGGCTTTTTGCTCCTTGATTTAAGGAGCGTGTGTGTGTTTAAAGGGAGCTGTGGATGAGAGATAGAGTGGAGGCTGGTGGAAAGTGCAGTAAGGTGTTGGGATCTGTGTGGGAAGTACAGGAAGGCTGCTGGTCCAGAGACAGGCTGGAATGCAGGAGTACAGTTGAGATATGGCAGCTGTGGCTTTGCTATGACAGAGTTGGGGCAGACATCACTGTTCTCCGAGAGCGAGAAGTGGATTATGATAGTGACATGCCTCGGAAGATCACTGAGGTGCTAGTACGAAAGGTCCCTGACAACCAACAGGTGAGCTCACACCCTTCCTTACCCCTCACGTCCATACTTCCTTGGTAGTGGCAGTTCTCTCCCCTGGCCCAGAATTCTGGGGGCTTCCAGTTCATTACTTGCTCCCTAAAGTGCATTCCTCCCTTGATCTAACCTTCAATGAGAGAGGTGAGGGATTAGAACTCTTACCTCTAACAATTCATCCAGTTTCTAGACCTACGTGTGGCCGTCCTGGGGAATGTGGACTCAGGGAAGTCGACTCTGCTTGGAGTCCTGACCCAGGGAGAGCTGGACAATGGGCGAGGCCGGGCTCGGCTCAACCTTTTCCGCCACTTGCATGAGATTCAATCTGGCCGAACCTCCAGCATCAGCTTCGAGATCCTGGGCTTTAACAGCAAGGGAGAGGTGCATGGGATCAATGGGATCCAGTGGGGCCAGACTTTGAGCATGAGACAGTAGTGGTGAAGGACATAGGATGGGGGCAAAGTGTGGGAGACTTTGGAATAGTATAGATGAAGACCCTGAGGGAACTTATGAACAAGCTCTGTCCTTCCTAGAAAACAGGGAATCAACTGAATTAAATTAATAAAACGGGGCTCAGGGTTAAGAAGCAGGGTCACCCAGTGATTGGTTTAGGTCCTGGCAACTCTTAAAGGGTTGGGGAGGTTGGTAGGGGGCACTGAGAGCCTTGGGCTCTGGGCCAGGTGGTGAATTACAGTGACTCGCGGACAGCAGAAGAGATCTGTGAGAGCAGCTCCAAGATGATCACCTTCATCGACCTGGCAGGCCACCACAAGTACCTACACACTACCATCTTTGGCCTCACCTCATACTGCCCTGACTGTGCCCTGCTCCTTGTCAGCGCAAACACTGGGATTGGTACGAGGCTTTGGGACAAAGGCAGTGCTGAACGGGGTGCTGACTCTCCTACCCTGGGCCTCCTCAAACCTGGGAGCCACACTAACCCTCTTCTTCTTCTCTCTCCTCCCTTCTCCATGCTCACACTTCTCTCCTGCTGCCTGCCTGCCTTCCTGCCTTCTCTGAGGCAGCTGGCACTACAAGGGAACATCTGGGGCTGGCCTTGGCCCTGAAAGTGCCCTTCTTCATCGTGGTCAGCAAGGTGGACCTCTGTGCCAGAACCACAGTGGAGAGGACAGTACGCCAGCTGGAGCGGGTCCTCAAGCAGCCAGGCTGCCACAAGGTCCCCATGCTGGTCACCTCTGAGGATGACGCTGTCACTGCTGCCCAGCAGTTTGCTCAGTCTCCCAAGTAAGCCTGCCTCACCTTAAAAACTTGATCCACTAAGAAGGTTGCCACCAGACCCAGGTGTCCCATCAACCAGAGGCAGACTGCTTCTGGCTCAGTTGCATGGGGTTTCCGCTTGGGTTTATGGGAGGGGATCTTGGCTGAAGGGGTTGGCCCTTCCCCTGAGAACATGTGGAGCTTTGCTGATGCCTGGGTCCCTGGAATGAAGTGTCATACAGGCATTTGCTATCACCCTTGAGCTTTGAGATGGGCTTCATGTGCCATGTTCCCTGGCAGGCTCACAGAGGGCTCAGTGTGCTGAACCATCAGCAGGCAGGAGAGAAAAGCTCACCTTTTCTATGTATGGGGTCTTGGCCTCTGCTTCCTGAAGAAAGGACTTTCTTCATCTGTTTGCTCATGTCTCTACAGTGTCACTCCCATCTTCACACTGTCCAGTGTGACTGGAGAGAGTCTGGACCTCCTTAAAGTCTTTCTGAATATCCTGCCACCACTCACCAACAGCAAAGAGCAGGAGGAACTCATGCAGCAGCTGACAGAGTTTCAGGTAGTTGGCCACCCAGATGTCTAGTCAGCTGGGGAAACAGGGAGGGGCTAATTTTAACACTGAGCCCAGAGTCTGTTTAGAGACTTAGGACCTGCCACCCCCCCTTGGAAGGCCTTTGACAATTTTCTCTGGCTTTAGGTGGATGAAATCTATACAGTACCAGAGGTGGGGACTGTTGTTGGAGGGACACTTTCCAGGTGAATTGGCTTGCTTGCTGCTTGCTCTACTCAGCCCTCACCCATACACGCCAAGTTGTCCTCACCCAAAAGAGAAAACCTTGGAGTTGAACAGAGTCCCTATAAAGGATTTGCTTATTTGCAGATTAGGGTTTCACTATCAGAAGGGCTGAAGAAAGCTAGTCTGTTGGCTTTTGAAAGTAAAAACAGTATTCCTGCTTGCTGGGAATCTCCAGACCCCTAAGGAAGAAGCATGGGTATTGAACCCCAGGAAGAAAACCAGAGTGCATTTAATTGACTTCATCTCAAAATAGGGAAATAAAAGGTTACTTAAGACTTTTTTTCCAAAGCAGAGGCTGAAACCCAAGGGGATAACCTGCCCCTTCAGGGATCAGGTGTTCAGTGTTGTTAAGCCAGCAGGTGCCTCTCTGTCAGCCATCACTGCTGGCCTTTCCTGGTGTTAGCTTTCTGACTCTGAACTATGGTGATCATCCCCACTGTAAGTCTGAATTTAGGGTTCCTTTTGCCCACTCGAGGGACTCAGCCCCAGAAGGGAAAGAATGTAATGGGTGCCCCTAGCAGAGTAGTAGATAGGGGAATGTAGGCTGACATTGTGCCACCTGCCCTCTGGGTTGCAGTGGAATTTGCCGAGAGGGAGACCAGCTGGTGGTGGGCCCCACAGATGATGGCTGCTTCCTGGAACTTAGAGTATGCAGCATCCAGCGCAACCGCTCTGCCTGTCGTGTGCTGCGAGCTGGTCAGGCTGCTACGTTGGCCCTCGGGGATTTTGACCGTGCTTTACTTCGAAAGGTGAGGTGGGTGGGTTGGAGAGGAACACAAAGAGATCTGCCTAGCAGACTAGCTACTGAATGAGCAGCACCCACCTAAGGTGCCTCAGAGAAACTCACAGGAAACCAAGAAGCTTATGGTCTAGTTACACAGACTGTATAACAATGGTTTAGAATAGTCGTGAGGCACAGATCACTAGATATGAATCACTATGGAGCAATATGAGTATCTAGGACTAAAAATACATGGAGGAGGAGTTCCCTCTAAGAGGAGAGTTCTGGGCTTGGCACCTGTGGCTCAAGCAGCTAAGGCGTCAGCCACATACACCTGAGCTGGGGGGTTCAAATCCAGCCCGGGCCCGCCAAATAATAACTGCAACCAAAAAATAGCCGGGCGTTGTGGTGGGCACCCATAGTCCCAGCTACTTGGGAGGTGGAGGCAGGAGAATCACTTGAGCCCAGGAGTTTGAGGGTGCTGTGAGCTGTGATGCCACGATACTCTACCCAGGGCGACAGCTTGAGGCTCTGTCTCAAAAAAAAAAAAAAAAAGGAGAGTTCTGAGTATTTCTGAGGTATTTGTGTTTGGAGTTATGTAGAGGAAGAGGAAATTTAGGAGCTGTAAGGGGGCATGGGATTGGCTGGGATGGAGGGTCTAATGCTAGGCCTGCTCTTCCTGGGCTTGGGGGCTGTGCCTCCCCAGGGCATGGTGATGGTGAGCCCCGAGATGAATCCTACCATCTGCTCAGTGTTTGAGGCAGAGATAGTCCTACTGTTCCATGCCACCACCTTCCGGCGAGGATTCCAGGTGACTGTACACGTGGGCAATGTACGTCAGACAGCAGTGGTGGAAAAGATCCATGCCAAGGTGAGTGGGATCTAGCCATATCTAGAATACATATCTAGCCATATCTCCAGAGAAAAGTCAGAATTCTTCCAGAAAGGAGGGAGGCCTGGGCCCAGACTTGCAGAGAATTCCCTGATCCATGGGCACAAAGCCCCACTTAGGGTGGGTAGCATTCTGGAAGGTGGGAAGCCAAGGCTGGTAGAGAATGGGATGTGGGGCACTGGCCAGGGTATTGACCACTTCTCTGCTGCAGGACAAGCTGCGGACGGGGGAGAAGGCAGTGGTACGTTTCCGCTTCTTGAAACACCCAGAGTACCTGAAGGTGGGCGCCAAACTGCTGTTCCGAGAGGGTGTCACCAAAGGCATTGGCCATGTCACTGACGTGCAAGCCATTACAGCAGGAGAAGCCCAAGCCAACATGGGCTTCTGAGTTCTTCAGGCTTGGACAGCTCTATTGCTGTCCCTACAATATATAAGATGACTTCCAGCTATGCTGCCCCCACCCCAGCTGGCGGCTCTGTGTATTAATAGGCTAAAGAGAGAGGGGTGCTACCTGCCACTTGCTCCTCATTGCCTTTCTGGAGAGGTGCCAAGATTGGTGGCCAGGGAGGGGCAGTCCTACGGGAGAAGACAGAATTCAGGGCAATGCTGAGAAGCTGTGTGCCCACCTGGTTGGCTCGTCACCCTGGCACCTGTGGCCTGTCTACTGGAGCTGACTGCATCCACTGTCAATTCCTCAGCCCCGCTATCAAGACTGGGCATAATTCGCTGGTGTAGTCGCTGCACTTTGGAATTGTCACAAATAGGGGTGGCCCTCAAAAGCACTCCTTTTTCTATACCTCTTCTCAAGGCCATGTAAGTTGCCCATCTCTGACTGTGGACAAAAGATACCTACTCCTGGCCATATGGTGGCCCAGGAGCTGAAGAAATGGCACAGGGACAGTGAGTGGCAATGCTCCCACCCCGTGCTGAGGACTGAGGCCTCTTCCTCAGCTTTATCTCCCTTCCCTTCTTTACTCAAGGGCCATTTTCCCAGTTCCTCCTCTCACAGGCCCCACAGGTGCTATTTGTTGTGCTGGCCCAGGCGTGGGGCTGCCAGGCTATGGCTTGGCATACCAAAGGTCAGCTGCATGTCAATCAGTCTCGTCCTCTCCTCTGCAGTCATCTGTTGGTTTTCATGCTGGATCAAATAGTATGTTTTACTTTCCCAAACCCACACTTCCCCCTCCTACTGTTTTCACCTGCCTTTGTGCTCCCATCTAAGCCCTCTCATGTTTTAGTAATTTATAGTGACCATCCCCTTCCCTCTGTTGCAGGGAACCAGGAGGAAAGGGAAAGATGTTGCCATATTTCCTACTCTTTAGGCATGGACTCCTTCCTTTCCCTTTGTTAGTTGTCCTGGGTTTCCGTGGACTCAGGGATTTGTTGGTTGAGGTTTCTCTGCATATATATATATGTATGTATGTATATATATATTTAAATACACATATATATTGTACAAAATAAAAATGTTTTATTGAATACACTGTGCTTATGCTTAAGACATAGGCTAAGCTTCCTTTCCAGGCTAGAGGCCTCTAGGATTAGAGATGAGAAACCTCAACATTGCTGAGGCCTGAATGAGATAGCACATGGTATCTCATTCGCCATTTTTCTTTTCCTCTTCCTGTCACAGAATCAGTGTTCCAGTATTATAACAAAGTATTCTGCCTGTAACTTCTTTGAGCAGAGTAGAAAGTAAAACTGAGGACTTTTCAGCTGAAATAAGTAGCTACTCTGTATTTGAGGAGTTGGTCACTTGCTAGTGATCACAATGGTAAAGAGCCCCTATCACATGTCAGAGATTTAGAGTGCCAACTACTTAAAAGAGAAATTTAGAGACAGATGGTAATCTGGTCCTTGGAGTTAAGAGGACTACCTGGCCAAATTTCCATGTTCAGACTCGTTGTTAACACATTTTATAGACTGGGGCTGGCGGGTTTGAGCCTGCCAAACAAATACAACAAAAAAATAGCTGGGCGTTGTGGCGGGTGCCTATAGTTCCAGTTACTTGGGAGGCTGAGGCAAGAGAATCACTTAAGCCCAAGAGTTTGAAGTTGCTATGAGCTGTGATGCCACAGCACTACACTGAGTGTGACATGGTGAGACTGCCTCAAAAAAAACAGGGAGTGGGGCGGCGCCTGTGGCTCAGTGAGTAGGGCGCCGGCCCCATATGCCGAGGGTGGCGGGTTCAAACCCAGCCCCGGCCAAACTGCAACAAAAAAATAGCCAGGCGTTGTGGCGGGCGCCTGTAGTCCCAGCTACTCGGGAGGCTGAGGCAAGAGAATCGCATAAGCCCAAGAGTTAGAGGTTGCTGTGAGCCGTGTGACGCCACGGCACTCTACCCCAGGGCGACACAGTGAGACTCTGTCTCTACCAAAAAAAAAAAACAGGGAGTGCATTTTGAACATTCATCTACCAAAAGAAATGTGATAGGCTCGGTGCCTGTGGATCAAGCAGCCAAGGTGCCAGCCACGTACACCTGAGCTGGTGGGTTCGAATCCAGCCTGGGCCCACCAAGCAATGATGGCTACAACTAAAAAATAGCTGGGCATTGTGGCAGGTGCCTGTAATCCCAGCTACTTGGGAGGCAGAGGCAGGAGAAATGCTTGAGCCCAGGAGTTGGAGGTTGCTGTGAGCTGTGATGCCACAGCACTCAACCCAGGGTGACAACTTGAGGCTCTGTCTCAAAAAAAAAAAAAAAAAATATGCTTACTATAGCAGCAAACTGCAACAGTGAAAAAAAAAAGATACTATAGCTTTCCCCCAGCAATGACCCTTGCATATCTTTGTACCCTCCACCAACACATTGCCAGTATGGGCAGAGCTGGCATTCTCAAGGAAACAATGTATGCAGCTGGCTGTCTTTATTGGCCATCCACTACTTCCTCCAGCCCACCCCACCCCTCCAAACTCTTTGGGTCTTTAGAAGTCCAATGAAACCTAAGTTTCAATGCCACATTTTTTTCTCTGACTCCTTCATGCCCAGTCAACCCAACTGTTAAAAATTTATTCAACTTGATCTGTATAGCATCCTAAAAAGATGGATATTCATCCATAGTTTGTTTACCAGTCCTGGATTAAGAAGGGAAATTTCGGAAAATCACATCTCAGCATTTAATAAGACATCTCCAGGAGCTACTGAGCCACTTTGCTACATTAATGGAACATTTAGGGGGGATAAAAAGGTGTATAAGGCAGGTCACCAAGGAGTTTAACATTTTTTTTTCCCCTGAGACAGAATCTCACTCTGTTGTCCAGGCTGGAGTGCAATGGCATCATCATAGCTTACTGCAACCTCAAACTCCTGGGCTCAAGCAATCCTCCTGCCTCAGTCTCCTAAGTATATGGGACCACTATACTCATCTAATTTTTCTGTATTTCACAGAAATGAGATCTCATGATGTTGCCCAAGCAGTCCTCACACCTCAGCATCCCCAAGTGCTAGAATTATAGATGTGAATCACTGCACCTGGCTAAGTTTGTATATTCTTATTGTCCTAGTTCTGGTAATCAGATCTAAAGTTTTTTACTATATGTATTCATCCAATGAACATCAAACATCTATTATGTACAAGGCACTATGAAGAATTTCAAGCCTCTGGGCGGTGCCTGTGGCTCAGTGAGTAAGGTGCTGGCCCCATAAACCAAAGGTGGCGGGTTCAAACCCAGCCCTGGCCAAATTGCAACAAAAAAATAGGCAGGCATTGTGGCGGGTGCCTGTACTTGGGAGGCTGAGGTAAGAGAATCACCTAAGCACAAGAGCTGGAGGTTGCTGTGAGCTGTGATGCTACAGCACTCTACAGAGGGCAACAATGAAGCCACAAATCTAGTTAGGGAAAAGACCATGTTCACAGCAAATGCTGTCTTTTATTGAATATTCAACTACCATAACAGCAGAAAATATTTTTGGAGGAAAAAATAATTTTTGCTGGATCCAATGGTTTTCAAACCTTCCCCTGTTCCTCAGACTAACTATAGACTCCCGTCCTCCATTTACAAATAAGCTAAAAGTTGGTTTGTGTATACATACAGAAAGAGGGAGATGTACAACATTCTACCCACTTAACCTATCACTACCTAGCTCAGTTCATCTTTAGTTGAGTTCCCTGTGTAATTCAAGGTTCCTCATAATCAGAAAAGCCAAAAAAAGCTGGCTCCTCACACATAAAAACAGCAATTAAGAATACAGTATTATAAGCATGGACAAGTACAAAAAGCTACAATAATGAATTTAATACTCTAAGCTAAATGTTTACACTTCAATAGGGAAGAGATGAACATGCCAGTAACCTTAAAGGTCCAAGCACTCACCTCTTACATTTGTACTTGGAGTTTAAGGAAATGTTATTGTCCTCTACAAACCTGGCTGTTGATACCTTCTACATCAGTATTTCTCTCTAAGTTTAATTGAAACACTGGTGAGTCTTGGGTCGGCGCCCGTAGCACAGTGTTTAGAACATCTCCCATAAGCACCAAGGCTGGCGGGTTTGAACCCAGCCGGGGTAAGCTACACAATGACAACTGCAACAGAAAATAGCTGGGCATTGTGGTGGGCTCCTGTAGTCCCAGCTACTTGGGAGGCTGAGGCAAGAGAATCACTTAAGCCCAAGAGTTTGAGGTTGCTGTGACCTGTGATGCCATAGCACTCTACCAAGGGCGACACAGTGAGACTCTGTCTCACAAAACAAACAAACAAAGAAAAAAAACACAAAACACTGGGGAGTCTTGTTAATATGCAGATTTGGATTCAATAGGAGTGATGAGACTGAGACTGTTTCTAACAAGGTCCCAGGTGATACCAGTGCTGCTCTTCCTCAGATCACAACCAGAGTAGTAAAGTTCTAGAGATGATCTACTTTTTTTTTTTTTTTTTTTGAGACCGGAGTCTCACTATGTCACCCTCGGTAGAGTGCCGTGGCATCACAGGTCACAGCAACCTCAAACTCTTGGGCTTACGCGATTCTCTTGCCTCAGCCTACCATGTAGCTGGACTACAGGTGCCTGCCACAATGCCCAGCTGTTTTTTTGTTGCAACTGTCATTGTTGTTTAGCTTGCCCGGGCTAGGTTCAAACCCACCAGCCTGGGTATACGTGGCCGGTGCCGTAACCGCTGTGCTATGGGAGCCGAGCCAAGAGATGATCTACTTTCAATTATGACTTACCCAATCTAAACAACTGGCCAGTGGCACTGTCATTCTGCATGAGAGCAAAATGCAGAAATAGAATGGCTAGCCAGTGGCTAGAACTGAGGCTATAATAGGGTTTACCTGAATGAGATTCAGCATTATTTTTTTTTTTTTTTTTTTTTTTTTTTTTTTTTTTTGTGGTTTTTGGCCAGGGCTGGGTTTGAACCCGCCACCTCTGGCATATGGGACCGGCGCCCTACTCCTTGAGCCACAGGCACCACCCGAGATTCAGCATTATTGACTAGTTTTTATGAACAGAGCCTACCCTACACTAACTTACTATAGCACTTTAAGGGATTCTTGTTTGTTCATTTGTTTTAGAAACAGTCTCGCTTTGTCACCCTCCGTAGAGTGCCATGGTGTCACAGGTCACAGCAACCTCAAACTCTTGGGCTCAAGCAATTCTCTTGCCTCAGCCTCCCCAGCAACTGGGGCTACAGGTGCCCACCACAATGCCCAGCTATTTTTTTAGGGATGGGGTCTCACTGTGGCTCAGACTGGTCTCGAACCAGTGAGCTCAGGCAATCCACCTGTCTCAGCCTCCCAGAGTGCTAGGATTACAGGCGTGAGCCACCACGCCCAGCCTACTTTTAGTGATTCTTCACCTCACATTCTCCAAATGAAAATATAGAATTCTGATTAAGGCATTATCTGAACTGCCCCTGTCATCAAGCTAGAGAGGTTTTTTTTTTGTTTGTTTTGTTTTGTTTTTTGTAGAGACAGAGTCTTACTTCATGGCCCTCGGTAGAGTGCCGTGGCCTCAAACAGCTCACAGCAACCTCCAACTCCTGGGCTTAGGTGATTCTCTTGCCTCAGCCTCCCGAGTAGCTGGGACTACACGCACCCGCCACAACAACCGGCTATTTTTTATTGCAGTTTGGCCGGGGCTGGGTTTGAACCCGTCACCCTCAGTATATGGAGCCAGCACTCTACCCACTGAACCACAGGCACCACCCAGGAGGTTTTGTTTTTTTTTTTAACTTAGTTCCTTCTCTGTGCCAACTTTAAGTTAGATACTTTAAACGTCATTTTTTTAATCTTTAATAATCTGTAGGGTATTATCTCATTTATACATAAGGAAATGAAGAAAGTGATTTACTCAAAGTCATCACTGAAATAAGAGGCTATAGGTTTGAAACCAGTCTCCTAGGCTTCAAGGCCCATACAGTTTTTACTATATGATAGTACCTCCCCAAACCCTAAGATTAAAAACTTGATTAAAAACTTGATGGGAGAATGAATTTTCCTAAAGATTAAATTTCCTAAAGATTAAAACTTGATGGGAGAATGAATTTTTACATCTCTATCAGCAATGGGATTAGAATCCATGGCGATGAAGAGATGGGAACCTTAACCCAGCACCTAACAATTATTTTTTTTTGTATTAAAAATTTCATAAAATTATGGACTTCTCTGAGAAGGAAACATATTTCCATCTCTCAAGTTTACAGATAAAATATTATAATCCCATGGCGGGCACCTGTAGTCCCAGCTACTTGGGAGGCTGAGGCAAGAGAACTGCTTAAGCCCAAGAGTTTGAGGTTGCTGTGAGCTATGACTCCATAGTACTCCACAACTGTCTCAAAAAAAAAAAAAAAATTCCAAATCCATAGCAAGCCTGAGGGCAGCACTAATGTGTTAATGGCTTAAAAAAAGATTCCAATGTCTTCATGCCCTCAGGCCTTGGGCGTTTATTACTGGAGGCCAAAGGACTCTTGGGATTTCTTTTGCCTTGAGGAGACAAGGCAGTTACAACATGGGGATTTGAGGACTGGGGCTGCAAAAAGGATTTCTGCAACTCTAATGCAAAATGGTAGTCCATGTGTTCTGGCATCTCCCATACTGGTACCAGGGAGCCACATTTCTCACAGGGCACCTGGTCCTCAGCAGCAAGAACACTTGAAGTGGTAGTTGCCTTCTCAGCTACCCCGAGAGCAGACTTGGAAGCTGAAGAAACAAGCGTGCTTGGGCTGTCCTGGGTCATGTCCACTACTGCAGGAGTTGCTTTACAGGATTCTAGCTTCAACACTTCACAAATAGGGGCACAATTTGGATTCTCTGTTGGAACATGATTTGTTAACCCTTCGGAGTTGGGCCAGGGATTTTGTGGAGGGAAAGGAACTGAAGAATGAAGTTGCTTCTGTTTTAGAAGCAGACTTTTCTGCTTAAAGAAGGACTCAGTTCCTATAGTTTGACTGGTTGGGAAAGGTGATAACTTGGATGGTGAATTGCTTGTGAGGGCCTGAGTGGTAGCAGTAAAAGATGAAAGTGAAGCTTCTTTGACTTTCTGCTTTTCTGCAACTTTTTGGAAGAATGATTCCAGAGAAGTGGCTGCTTTCTTAGTGGCTGTCACCCCTGTGTCACTTGCCTGGGTCTTAGCTTCTGAACTGGTAACTGGCACCTTTGGCAGAGAACTGGGGTCACTGCTCAAGAAGACGGTGATGTCTGTGCAAGATGAAGGGGCAGAGGCAGAGAATTTGGTAGCACAGAGGAAAAGCATTGTGAGAGGAGGGGACCTGTATGGAAAGTAAAAGAACAAGAAGGTTGGCATAAGTCTCTTTCAGAGCTTAGGAAAGATTCAGTTCATAAATGACTGGGATTCTGATTGTGCCACAAGAAATCATTCCTTACTGCAGTCATTCTCAAAGTTTAACATGTAGCAAATTAATAGATCTGGGAAGAACAGAGAATTTGAATTTGTAACAATTGATGTTGCACCTTGAGAACTACTGACCTGGTGAACACCCACTTCCAGACAGCTAGTGTTTTTATAAGGTACTACTACAGAACTGCCATAATTCAGGGTTGGGGCAAGAAATTTTATTGAGGACAACAGAAAAGCTTTAGAACGTTTAGATCAGAAAGACTTAGAAAAAACCCTCTTAGCCATTCTCTTGTTTTTAAACAAGACACTACCTAACCCTAATTCAGTGTTTTTAAACAAGACACTACCTAACCCTAACTAAAAAATCAAAAAAAAAATTTTTTTTTTTTTTTGAGATAGAGTCTCACTTTGTCACCCTTGTTGAGTACCACGGTGTCTTAGCTCACAGCAACCTCAAACTTTTGGGCTTAAGTTATTCTCTTGCCTCAGCCTCCCAAGTAGCTGAGACTACAGGCACTTGCCACAATGCCTGGCTATTTTTAGAGATGAGGGTCTCACTCTAGCTCAGGCTGGTCTAGAACTTGTGAGCTCAGGAAATCCACCCACCTCAGCCTCCCAGAGTGCTAGGATTACAGGCCTGAGCCACCGTGCTTGGCTCCATTCTGGAATTTCATCCACAACAGCTTTTGGTTACCAATCCCAGTCTCAGAAACATTTCTAGAAATTCCAGTCATAAAGTTCCTCATTATGTCTAATCACCCACATTTTCATAAGCTGAATTAAAGATTAAACATGCTTTTAGATACAGATTAGTTCCTCAAATGAGGAAAAGCCTAAATGCTATTTTAAAGTAGTTATGAAAGTATCCCACTGTCCTCGGGTTTCATACTTTGGGACATCCTTATAATCAAATAATTGTGATGCTTCCCGGTCAATAAATGTCACATTATTGGTGAGTAGTACTTGTTTATAGTTAGTTCATCAATTTATAAGTTTTCAAATAAGGTTTCAAATGAACCTAATATCACAATTATCATTTGGTTCTATAAAACTGTCAAATATTTGAAAATAAATATTATTAGGAAATACAAGTTAATTAAATTATTCCAAGTAAAGAAAAAAAGACTCCAATTTTGGAGAAATTGTATAATTGGTTTGTACGTATAAGAGCAGTGCCAAAATATTTAGATAAGCAATAACTTAGGTAGTTAAACCTTTTTTTTTTTTCCTTCCAGTTTCTGGCTGGGGCTGGGTTTGAACCCTCCACCTCTGGCATATGGGGCCGGCCCTACTCCTTTGAGCCATAGGTGCCGCCCGGTTAAACCTTTTTTTATGATCTTCAATATACATCTATAAGTGAACAACCAACTTACCTTTCTCTCATAATTATATTTTTGTTGTTTGTTTGTTTTATTTCGGCAGTTTTTGGCCAGGGCCGGGTTTGAACCCACCACCTCCAGTATATGGGACCAGTGCTCTACTCCTTGAGCCACAGGTGCCATCCTTATATTTCTGTTGTGAATTTGGAATACTTTTTTAAAAATGTAGCAGCAGGCTACATTAAATAAGTAATTAAAGGATTCCAATCCCAGAAGTTATTAATATCTGGACAGAAAATGAACATCCTCCAACAAAAAGAGGCTTATATTTCATGATCAGTAGAAGTGAAGCTTATTAATGAATGTGACATTTGGTATAATATTAATGGAGCTTGTAACTGAGTTGGGATGTTAGAGATTATCAATGAATATAGGTCACTTTCATAATCAAGAAAGATGCTTTTAAAATAGAATAGTCAATAGTTGAAAGAGAAGTTCCCAAATATATTCTTAAAACCTGAGCTTTTCTCCAAGTGCAGTTGGTCATTTCCCTGACTTGAGTAAGCTGATAAAGACAGAGACAGTATTAGTTCACTTTGCCTTCTAACCTACCTCCGGGGAACCATAATGTACCAAATGCAGGCAAAGAAGCTGCAGCTGGGCTGCCTTGTTTCTGAGGTTGCTACTGTGTTTTCTCCCTTAGTGCATGACCATTCCCCTCTGTAATAAATGCTGCTAGTCTCAGAAAGAGCCTAACCCCGCTGGAATAGCATGGACTCTCACTAATTTTAGAGCTAAGACAGGGCATAAGTCTAAGAAGATGAGCTAGGAAAAAAACTCACCATTCAGTCTGGATTCCAGAAGTATTACAGTTCTTGATAACAGCAAATGCATCACGGCTCATCTTGTGAGCATCGTAGCGGATAAGGGCACAGCAGCGGCGCAAGCTGCTGAGACGTTTGTCTCCTTGCACACGAATGCTCACAGCCAACTGGGTGGCCACCCTGTCATTCTGTGAGTGGAAAAAGATTGAGACCAGAATAAAGTTCTAGGAGCATCTAGATTCTATATACTGAAAATGCAGGAGAGGAAATTAAAAGAATCAGGGTGACAGAATGGTTTGGAAACACTAAGCTTAAAATTCAAGAACATAGTACCAATAAGCAAACAATGAGGCTGTTTATACCAGTGTCAATTCCTATAAGCTACAAATACATAATGAGTATCTAGTATGCACAGGATACTGGATTAGGTACTATGAGGGATGCCAATAGTATACTATACTACAGAATCACATTTTCTGAATAAAAATCTGATTATATAGTTCCACAAAAAAAGTTTATGTTATTTCTATATGTAAAAAGTAGTCAGAGAAGGCCAGGCACGGTGGCTCACACCTGTAATTCTTGCACTCTGGGAGGCTGAGGTGAGTGGATTGCTTGAGCTCAGAAGTTTGAGACCAGCCTGTCCATAAAAATAGCCAGGCATTGTGGCAGGTGCCTATAGTCTCAGCTACTTGGGAGGCTGAGGTAAAAGGATTGCTTGAGCCCAAGAGTTTGAGTTTGCTGTGAGCTATGATGTCACAGCATTCTACTGAGGGTACAAAGAGACTCTATCTCAAAACACACAAAAAAGTATAGAAGGCTCAGCACCTGTAGCTCAGCAGCTAGAATGCCAGCCACATACACCAGGGCTCATGGGTTCAAACCCAGCCAGGGTTTGCCAAACAACAATGGCAACCACAACAACAACAACAACAAAATAGCCAGGCATTGTGGCAGGTGCCTGTACTCCCCGCTACTCTGGAGGCTGAGGCAAGAGAATCGCTTACACCCAAGAGTTTGAGGTTGCCGTGAGCTATGGCGCCATGGCACTATACCCAGGGTGACAGCTTTAGACTCTGTCTCAAAAAAAAAATAGACGGCTTGGCACCTATGGCTCAAGTGGCTAAGGTGCTAGCCATATACACCTGAGCTGGCGGATTAGAATCCAGCCCAGGCCTGCCAAACAAAAATGATGGCTGCAACCAAAAAATAGCTGGGCATTGTGGCAGGTGCCTATAATTCCAGCTACTTGGGAGGCAGAGGCAGGAGAATCGCTTGAGCCCAGGAGTTGGAGTTTACTGTGAGCTGTGATGCCACAGCACTCTACCCAGGGTGACAGCTTTGAGGCTCTGTCTCAAAAAAAAAAAAAAAAGTAGAGAAGATATAATTTAGGTGATGGATGGGATATTAGAGTATCTAACATATTTTGACAGGTGATGGGAATAAGACAGAATAAATGAAAATAAAACATCCTTGAATGTTTTTCATGGCATCCAAGCAGGAAGATTATAACAAATACCTACAAATACTATATTCTGCTTTGTGAAGAAAGGAAGGGTTTGGGCAAGTGGTTGTCTGAAAGCTAGTATGTCTAGGCTGAGTAGTGGATCTAGTGTTCAATCTAGTCTTTTTTTCTGCCCTGATGCTCTTATGCTTAATTACTACAGAAGTTTTCACCAGCACTTCCTCCTTACAACCCATCTAGAAAAGATAAAGTATAGTGAGCCTGCCTTTAGAAAGCAAGATCATTGACTCACTTCAGTAAAGTCTAAGTATCTGAATACTGTTGATGCTCAGCACACAGAGAAATAAAGATGAAGCATAGGGACCCCATCAAAAATCAAAAGAAGTTAGTGAGAAGAGGCCAGATGTGGTGGCTCACACGTGTAATCCTAGCACTCTGGGAGGCCGATGCAGATAGATTGCTTGAGCTCAGGAGTTCCAGACCAGCCTAAGCAAGAGTAAGACCCTGTCTCTACCACAAATAGAAAAACTAGCCAGGCATCGAGGCAGGTGCCTGGAAGTCCCAGCTACTTGTGAGGCTGAGGCCAAGAGGATCACTTGAGCCTAAGAGTTTGAGATTGTTGTGAGCTATGATGCCATGGCACTCTACCAAGGGCAACTAAATGAGACCCTGTCTCAAAAAAAAAAAAAAGTGAGAAGAATATCCCCAAGAACTATTTTTTGGGGGCAAAAATACAATTGTACAGATTTATTTATCTTGGGAGAATAAAAATTGGCAATTACAAAAGAGTCCTTATTGACTAAAATCATTCAGCTATAACCAACTATTATGTATGTCCAGACAGTGCCTAAAGATGCCAGAAAGTCTAGGCTCTCATGGATTTTATGTTGTAATAGAAGCTAGAGCTAAAAAAAGAAGTGGACATGTTAATAGAAATGACTATGCAGATGAGTGCTATGAAAATAAAAGCAGAGTGGCTCAGCGCCTGTGGCTCTCAAGCGGCTAAGGCGCCAGCCACATACACCTGAGCTGGCAGGTTCAAATCCAGCCCGGGCTGCCAAACAACAATGACGGCTGCAACCAAAAAATAGCTGAGCGTTGTGGCAGGTGCCTGTAGTCCCAGCTACTTGGGAGGTGGAGGCAGGAGAATCCCTTGAGCCCAGGAGTTGGAGGTTGCTGTGAGCTGTGACACTACGGCACTCTACTGAGGGTGACAGAGTGAGACTCTGTCTCAAAAAAATAAAAAAAAAAGAAAAGAAAAGCAGAGTAAGGCAAACACTCATGGAAGATCCTGATGTGATAGGATAACTAAGGAAGGTCTCTTGGAGAAGGTGAAATTTGAGCAGAGATTTTACTAATGTGAAGAAACAAATTTTAAGAATATAAGGGGAAGGGAGGGAAGGAGGGAGGGAGGAAGGAAGGAAGGAATCAAGGAAGGGGCTCCACAACAAAGGTACAGCAAGTACAAAGGTGCTGAGGTGACAGCTTACTGGGTGTATGAGATAAAAGAGAAGGAGGCCAATGGAACAGAGACTAAAATAAGTGAGGGGGAGAAGCTAGGAGATAAAGTCAGAGAAGTAGACACAGACCACATCATATTTAGCTTTATAGAATTAAAAAAAAAAGGAAATATGACTTAAGTATAAAGGAAAGCCACTGAATAGAATATTTTAAAAACTGAAGCGACAGGATCTGCTATGTCTCTAATTCTTTTTGGCTATAAAGTCCCTTCAAACTTAAAGACAAGATTAATTTTTTTTTTTTTTTTTTTTTTTTTTTTTTTCTAGTCTGTCAAGTTACATTTTATTTGGGATATTTCATCACTAATTGGCACATCTTATATTTGCTTATTCCTCTTCAGTTTCTTTTTTTTTTTTTTTTTTTTTTATTGTTGGGGATTCATTGAGACAAGATTAATTTTGAAGGATTCCCCGCTGTGTCACACTAGATACAAGGTAGGAAGAAAACCCTCAGGAGCTTATAAAGGGATGAGAACCAAGTGCCACCTAGTGGGCAAAGTTGAATGGGCCAATAACACAGGTTGAGTCAATCCCTCTCTATGTTGCCTACCAAAGAAATAAATGTTCACCACCAACACCAGCTAAAAGGGAGCAAAGAAGTAGTATTGGACTAGTCCTAACAGTATACAGTTAACTTGCAGAATGCCAAGATGTTTTAAGAGGAGAGCATACATCTAATAAATAATACCATTAGGAAACAAAAAGAAAACACATAGCGTGGAGGAAAATATTTCCAAATTACATATCTGACAAGGGACTTGTATTCAGATTGTATAAAGAACTCTTATACCACAATAATAAAGAGACAGCCGGCTTGGCACCCGTAGCTCAGTGGTTAAGGCGCCAGCCACATACACCAGGGCTGGCAGGTTCAAACTCAGCCTGGGCCTGCTAAACAATGACAAGTGCAACAAAAATATAGCTTGGTGTTGTGGCGTGTGCCTGTAGTTCCAGCTGCTTGGGAAGCTGAGGCAAGAGAATCGCTTAAGCCAAGAGTTTGAGGTTGCTGTGAGCTGTGACACCACAGCACTCTACCAAGGGTGACACATAGTGAGATTCTGTCTCAAAAAAAAAGAGAGAGAGACAGCCTAATTCAAAAAAAAAAGGAAAAGGTTCTCAATAAACATTTCTCCATGGGCGGCGCCTGTGGCTCAAGGAGTAGGGCACCGGTCCCATATGCCGGAGGTGGCGGGTTCAAACCCAGCCCTGGCCAAAAAAACCACAAAAAAAAAAAAAAACATTTCTCCAAGCACATAAAAAGATCATTAGCTTTCAGAAAATGCAAATCAAACCACAAAGATACCAGTTTACACCCGTTAGAACGGATAAACTTTATATTTGTTTGTTTGTTTTTGGCCGGGGCTAGGTTTGAACCCGCCACCTCCAGCATATGGGACCGGCGCCCTACTCCTTGAGCCACAGGCACCACCCAGAACGGATAAACTTTAAAATGACAATAGCAAGGATGTAAGAAAACTAGAACTCTCTTACACTGATGGTAGGGATATAAAATAATGAAGCCATGTGAAAAATAGTCTGGCAGTTCCTCAAAATGCTAAACAGAATTACCATATAACCCAGCAATTATCTTCTTAGGTATATAGTGAAGAGAAATGAAAACATATGTCTGTACAAAATCTTACACGTGTTCATACCCGCATTACTCATAGCAGCCAAAAAGTGAAACAACTCAAAAGTCTATTTACTGATGATGTATCAGTAAATATATCCATACAAAAGAATATTATCTAGTCATAAAAAGGAATGAGGTAGTGACACATGCAACAATATGGGTGAACCTTGGAAACATTATACTAAGTGAAAGGTTTCAAGCCAGTCACAAAAGGCCACATACTTTGATTCCATTCCATTTATAGGAAGTGTCCAGAATAGTAAGTTCATAAAAGCAGAAAGCAAACTAATGGTTACCTAGGGGTGGGGGTAGGTAGGAGAGAAATAGGGAGTGACTGCTAATAGGTACAGGATTTCTTTTCTTTCTTTTTTTTTTTTTTTTTTAAGAGACAGAATCTTACTTTGTTGCCCTCGGGATAGTGCCATGGTGTCACAGCTCATAGCAACCTCCAGCTCTTGGGCTTAGGCGATTCTCTTGCCTCAGCCTCCTGAGTAGTTGGAACTAAAGGCGACCCTCACAACACCCAGCTCCTTTTTTGTTGTTGTTATAGTTCAGCTGGGGCTAGGTTCGAACCTGCCACCCTCAGTATAGGGGGCCAGCGCCCTACTCACTGAGCCATAGGCGCTGCCCAGTACAGGATTTCTTTTGGGGGTGATGAAAATGTTCTTTTTTTTTTTTTTTTTTTTGCAGTTTTTGGCTGGGGCCAAGTTTGAACCACCTTCAGTATATGGGGCTAGCGCCCTACTCCTTGAGCCACAGGTGCCATCAGAGAATATTCTAAAATTTTATTGTAGAATAGTTGTACAACTCTGGAATACACTAAAACCACTGAACTATATGGTTTAAGTGGGTGACTTTTATGGCGTGTAAAGCATAAAGTTGCTGAAAAGGAGAGGAGAAAGAAACTAATCATTTGATGTCTAATGTTTGACTCAATAGTCAACATTAATGACTTAATGTTTGACTTAACTTTGTCTTTAAAATTGCCACTAGCCCTAGACTAAAGAAATCAGTAACATTAGAAAAAAATATGTCCTATCCTGGGCGGCGCCTGTGCCTCAACACAGTAGGGTGCTGGACCCATATGCCGGAGGTGGCGGGTTCAAACCCAACCCTAGCCAAAAACTGCAAAAAAGAAAAAAGATGTCCAGGGCAGTCCCTGTGGCTCAGTGGGCAGGGCGCCAGCCCCATATACTGAGGGTGGCAGGTTCAAACCCGGCCCCAGCCAAACTGTAACAAAAAAATAGCTGGGCGTTGTGGCAGGCGCCTGTAGTCTCAGCTAGAGGCTGAGGCAAGAGAATTGCCTACGCCCAAGAGTTGGAGGTTGCTGTGAGCTGTGTGACGCCACAGCACTCTACCATGGGCGATAAAGTCAAACTCTGTCTCTACCAAAAAAAAAAAAAAAAAACAGAAAAGAAAAAAGATGTTCAGAGATGTTAAAGAAAAATCAAATACACAGAGACAGAGAATAAAACTGATTACCAGGAATAGGGGGAAGGGAAAGAAAATGGGGAGATATAGTCAAAGGATACAAAGTAGTAAATATGTAGGATGACAAAGTCAAGAAAACTAATGAACATACAGCTTTCACATGAAGGCTATAACCCAACTGTAGCACAAGACTATGAGGAAAGGGCCAAGGAAGGGGAAGGGAGGGGGGAGGTTATGGTGGAGGGAGAGTAATGGGTGGGACCACACCTAGGGTGCATCTTAGAATGGGTACAGGCGAAACTTACTAAAGGCAGAATACAAATGTCTACTTACAATAACTAAGAAAATGCCATGAAGGCTACGTTGAACAGTTTGATGAGAATATTTCAGATTGTATATGAAACCAGCACATTGTACTCCTTGATTGCACTAATGTACACAGCTATGATTTAACAATAAAAAAAAAAGAAAGAAAAAAAAGAAAACTAATGAACAATTTATCTAGTCTTGTCAATAAAGTATGTAAGATGATATGTTAATTTGCTAAGCTATAGTAACATTTTACTATCTATAAGTATCCTATAACATCATGGTGTAAACGTCAAATATACACAATAAAATTTATTTAAAACTGCCATTCCATTGTCACATGGACTAAACATTAAGCCTAATAATTTATAGTCTAGTCTCTCAGTGTTCTGCTCAATGCCTGTATACACTGATGAAGGGCCGTAGTATTATCAGGGTTGCAAGAGGAATTAGATAAGAAATTCAATATGTAGAGGCAAATAATAATAAGAGGGAGAGGAGCAGTTAGGTCTTATGTTCATAAAGCCAAGCTTTCAAAGATTATTTTGAGTTTTATGGGCCTATGTTGAAAGAAGACAAAAGATTTCTTATATTTTCCTAGACCGATACCTATTTTTATCTTTGTTCCTACTCTATAAAGTAAAGAGCAACTGATATGTAAATTCTAAAGCCCACTCCAGCAAACAAGAAAGAAAATCTTACATCATTTAAAGTAAAGAGCAACTGATATGTAAATTCCAAAGTCCACCCCAGCAAGCAAGAAAGAAAATCTTACATCATTTCGGTCTTTGGTCAGTCTCTCCTCTAGTTCCTGGGCTAACTGCAAAAGCCACCATTGTACCTAAAAAAGTATTGAGACTTTAATTTTTCATTTAAATACTTTAGGTCTATTATATTTATTTTTGAGACAGACTCTAACTATGTCACCCTTGGTAGAGTGCGTCACAGCTCACAGCAACCTCAAACTCTTGGGCTTAAGCGATTCTCTTGCCTCAGCCTCCCAAGTAGCTGGGACTACAGGCACCCGCCACAATACCTGGCTATTTTTTGGTTGTAGTTGTCATTGCTGTTTGGCGGGCCCAGGCTGGATTTGAACCCATCAGTTCCAGTGTATGTGGCTGGCGCCCTAGCTGCTGAGTTACAGGCACCGAGCCTAGGTCTATGATATTAATAAAACTAGAGAGTGACTGTTCAGTTCTCTCCCAAACACAATTGTGCACCAAAGTTTCCCTCATAACCAAGGGATCAATAGATCACAGAAATCTTAGTTCTCTCGCCTACCCTAGCTCAAGATTTTCATTTTCTTTTCCTGCTGGCATGCCATCAGGTGAATTTAAGCATGTTCTAGCTCTGAGAAAAAAGTAAAGACCCAAACTTGAGGAGGCATAATATCTTAGGCTTTCCAAGTTTCCACTTATTAAAACTCCAAGAAATTCCATTTTCAACTTCACTCAGTTCCATTTTATTTCTTTTTAGATGGGAGAAAGGAAAAAATATGATAAATCACAAGTTAAACCAGTCAATTTTCTACAAAGAAAGGAATGTCTGTTCTCTTCATACTTTATAGTGTAAAGCTTCCATCTAATCTATAAACCTTCCTCAGCTACCAAAATCTACCCATTAACCCCTTTAAAAGAAGCAGTGTTCTTAGCAACCTCAAACTCTTGGGCTTAAGCGATTCTCTTGCCTACTCCCATGTAGCTGGGACTACAGGTGCCCGCCACAACACCCAGCTATTTTTTTTTTTTTTACAACAAATTAGTCACTTTTATTTAAAAGAAACATAAAAATAAGTGTGCAAAATTAAACTTCATGATTAAATACACATAAAAGTAACATGTATACTTTACATCAAAGTCACCTACAAAGTTAGTTGATTACAAGACAGTAAAGGAATCGGCAAAACAGAGAACTCACTGCTATGCAGATTTTAAATGTTTTGCAACCTGAAATCAAAACCATAAAATTAAGTTGCTCTAAAGGGAATTTAAGAAAATTAAACATTTATTTCAAGTAGTTTAGAACGTAGAGCCCATAACCTACTTTAGTTACCAAAAGTTAAAAAGAAAGTTCTGTGCCTTTCATTCCCAAATGTTAGTGTATAGCTATTTTTTTTTTAATTGTAGTTGTTTGTCATTGTTGTTTAGCAGGCCCGGGCTAGGCTCGAACCTGCCAGCCCCGATGTATGTGGCTGGCACCGTAACCACTAAGCTATGGATGCCGAGCTTCTCTTTTTTTTTCTTTGAGACAGAGTCTCACCTCATCACCCTTGGTAGAGTACCGTGGAGTCATAGCTCACAGCAGCCTCAAACTCCTAGGCTTAAGCAATTCTCTTGCCTCAGCCTCCCAAGTTGCTAAGACTATAGGCACCTGCCACAAGGCCAGGCTATTTTTATAGATGAGGTCCCGCTCTCGTTCAGGCTGGTCTCAAACCTGTGAGCTCAGGCAATCTACCTGCCTCAACTTCCCAAGTGCTAGGATTACAGGCATGAGCCACTTCACCCAGCCCTGAAGAAGTGTTCTTTCTTTTTTTTTTTTTGAGACAGAATCTTAAGCTGTCACCTTGGGTAGAGTGCCATAGTGTTATAGCTCACAACAACCTCCAACTCTTGGGGTCAAATGGTCCTCTTGCCTCAGTTTTTCTATTTTTAGTAGAGATGGGGTCTTGCTTTTGTTCAGGCTAGTCTCGAACTCATGAGCTCAAGCAATCCACTCACCTTGGCCTACACGGTCTGTGAAGCTAGTGAATGATGCCCCATGAATATATCAATGTACACAGCTATGATTTAATAAAAAAAAAAAAAGAAGAACACCTGCTTACCTGCTCCCGAGTAGATAGAGCTGTTTTTCCTGGGAAGTTTTTGCTACAGCCAATGGTTTTGGGTAGTTGTCTGGGTTTAACTGGATCATGTTCAATTCCTCTGCACATGGCATATAGCCAAGACCTAATAAAACCAATAAAAAAACTTTAAGGCAAAACAAATTATTAATCTGTAGAAATAAAATAAAATACCTGTATCATAATACCCTTTTATCCTTATCATGAAAAAGAAAAAATCTGTCCAAAATTTAGTGTCGCTGACCTCTGACAGAAACCTCTGTCCTTCTCGATGAATTCCAGTGGAATACATTGGCAAGGACAAGACTGCTTCTACTTTCTAAAGCCAGATCACCATTTGTACTTTTTGATAAGTGCCAAACAAGCCATTGATTCATATCCCCAAGTTTTTTGTAAAACAATGATTTTAAGAAAACATCTTAGCACACATGCATGATGTAATTAATAGTATACACCTACGCATAGAAGTAATAACTCCTATCGATCAACCACCCAGGTTTGTGAAAAAAACTACTCTAGAGTAATAGGCCATCATGACCTAATATTTTAAAGCAAGAAGGACCAGTAAAGTTACCTCAGAAACCAAATGTTAACCTAAAGGTAAGTCTGGATTTTACTAGATGCTTTTATCTATTTTTGACCTAGCATCTCCATAAAGGTTATGACTGAAAAACAATATAAATCACTTACCCATTCTTTTCTCCAAAATGACTCTGGAGCTGAAATTCAGTGAACTGAGTCAGTTCACCCATATATTCCACCCCTAGGATTTCAATGACAGAGGCCCCTAGCTTTCCTCCAAGACTACGGCTGATAACAAAGGAGAAAAAGAATTGATAGGTCACATCATAAATATCTAGTTGGCAGGAAACATAAGACACTCTTGCTTTTTTTTTTTTTTTTTTGAGACAGAGTCTCAAACTGTCACCCAGGGTAGAATGCCATGGTGTCATAGCTCATAGCAACCTCCAACTCGGGCTCAATTGATCCTCTTGCCTCAGCTTTTCTATTTTTGGTAGAGACAGGGTCTTGCTCAGGCTGGTCTCGAACTCACGAGCTCAAGCAATCTACCTACCTCAGCCTCCCAGAGTGCTAGGATTACAGATGTGAGCCACCTCGCTTAGCCGACAGTCTTGCTTTTATCAGCAGCTTTCCAAAAGATTCAGGAAAAATAACAGCATGTAGTAGTCCTATAAACTCTGAATGTTCAGCCTAAGACTATCTGGGAATTTAAATACTTTGAGAGTTGGGACCTGAGAAGATTATTAATAACATACAGAAAAAGATAAAATTATTAATTAGCTGTCAACAGTTTATAAAAGTTGTGATTATACAAAACCAACTGTCATATTAGGGGATTAAAATTCCAAACCCACCAAAATTCCCTTCCAAGGCTAAAACTTAAGAATGTAATGTAGGCCAGATGTGGTAGCTCACATCTGTAATCCTAGCACTTTTGGAGGTGAGGCAGGAAGATTGCTTGAGCCTAAGAATTCAAGACCACCCTGAGTAACATAGTGAAACCTCACATCTAAAAAAGGAATAGAAAAATCAGCCAACCATGGTTGTGTATGCTCATAGTCCCAGCTACTAGGGAGGCTGAGTCAGTAGGATTGGTTGAGCCAATGTGTTTGAGGTTGCAGCAAGCTATGATGACACCCCTGCACTCTAGTCTGGGCAAGACAGCAAGATCCTGCCTCAAAAAAAAAAAAAATCTGTAAATATAAACCTATACTTAAGAATATGGACCAGGTATGGTAGCTTACACCTGTAATTGCAGCACTCTGAGAGGCTGAAGCTGGTGGACTGCCTGAGATCATGGGTTCGAGACCAGCCTGACATGAGTGAGACCCCATCTCTACTAAAAATAGAAAAATTAGCCAGGCACTGTGGTGGATACTTGTAGTCCCAGCTAGTTGGCAGGCTGAGGCAAGAGAATTGCTTAAGCCCAAGAGTTTGAGGTTGCTATGAACTATGACTCCATGGCACTCTACTGGAGGCAACAAAGTGAGACTCTGTCTCAAAAAAAAAGAATATACTCAAAATTATTTAACTTGGCCTTTGAGGCTCCATATAATCTGTCCTTAACCCATCTTTCCAGTCTATTTCCATTACTTACCTTCCTCAATCTGGTCCTAGTTCATTGAAAATACCTTTTTTTTAAATTTTGCTCACAGTTCATTCAGCATCAGAAGAAAAAAATACCTTATACTTTCCCCTCTTTGTGCTAAAAAATTCTCTAAAATAGTTTTGTTTTTCTATTCTTTTTCTTGAGACAGAGTCTCAAGCTGTCACCCTGGGTAGAGTGCTATGCCGTCACAGCTCACAGCAACCTCAAACTCTTGGGCTTAAGCAATTCTCTTGCCTCAGCCTCCCATGTAACTGGGACTACAAACCCACCACCCTCAGTTTATGTGGCCGGCACCCTGCCTACTGAGCTATAGGCGCCACCTGTTTACTATTCTTTTTTTTTTTCTTGTTTTTAAATTTATTTTATTTATTTATTTATTTATTTATTTTTTCAAACACTTGTGTCAAGGGCTGACTATATATATATAAAATAATAGGGCAGCGCCTGTGGCTCAGTGAGTAGGGTGCTGTCCCCATATGCCAAGGGTGGCGGGTTCAAACCCAGCCCCTGCCAAACTGCAATAAAAAATAAAAAATAGCCGGGTGTTGTGGCGGGCGCCTGTAGTCCCAGCTGCTGGGGAGGCTGAGGCAAGAGAATCGTGTAAGCCCAAGAGTAGAGGTTGCTGTGAGCCGTGTGACGCCATGGCACTCTACTCGAGGGCGGTACAGTGAGACTCTGTCTCTACAAAAAAAAATAAATAAATAATAAAAATAATAATATATATAAAAATATACAGAGACAGGGTTTCACTTTATTGCCCTTGGTAGAGTGCTATGGTGTCATAGCTCACAGCAACCTCCAACTCCTAGGCTTAGGCAATTCTCTTGCCTTAGCCACCCGAGTAGCTGGGACTACAGGTGCCTGCTCCAACACTCCGCTATTTTTTTGCTGCAGTTTGGCCAGACCGGGTTTGAACTCACCATCCAAAGCCCCATCCAAGTATATGGGGCCAGTGCCCTACCTACTGAGCCACAGGCACCTCCCTGTTTTACTATTCTTGTCTGACTCTCCTAACTGTGCCAAACTTCAAAACAAAATCCTATGTTTTTTATTTTTTTTATTGTTTATTTTTTGTTTTTTTTAATCCTATGCTTTTTTTATTTTTATTTATTTATTTTTTTTGTAGAGACAGAGTCTCACTGTACCGCCCTCAGGTAGAGTGCTGTGGCCTCACACGGCTCACAGCAACCTCTAACTCTTGGGCTTACGCGATTCTCTTGCCTAAGCCTCCCGAGCAGTTGGGACTACAGGCGCCCGCCACAACGCCCGACTATTTTTTGGTTGCAGTTTGGCCAGGGCTGGGTTTGAACCCGCCACCCTCGGCATATGGGGCCGGCACCCTACTCACTGAGCCATAGGCGCTGCCCCCTATGCTTTTTTTAAATGAATCCTTCCCAGATTACTCTCTTCTTGTGTGAATTTTGGTAATTACTCCCACAATTTATTTAACAATTATTCCTATGCATTCTTATGCTAGAACTTTGCTTTGTTGTTGTTGCTTTGAACTGTTACATCTTGTCCCTCCAACAATATTATAAGCCCTTGTGATGGAGACATAGTTGGTAGGCACAGACTAGTCATTTATTTGATTTGGCTTCTTCTCTGATGCCTAGTTTGGAAGCAATATGCACCCCTAAACTCCCTGATTTGAAATTAGAGAAAAGAAAAGAAGTAAAATTGCTATTTGTTACTTCATAACAAATTTGAATAAAAGTCTAGAGGGAAGTTAAACATATAGCTAAAACTTGATTTATATTTTAAAATTTAGGATTAAAAATAAATAAATAAATAAAATTTAGGATTAAGTACCTGCCACAGATAATCCAGAATTGAACGCTCATTAGGAAAAAAAAAATCTTTTTTTTTTTTTTTGTAGAGACAGAGTCTCACTTTATGGCCCTCGGTAGAGTGTCGTGGCCTCACACAGCTCACAGCAACCTCCAACTCCTGGGCTTAAGCGATTCTCTTGCCTCAGCCTCCCGAGTAGCTGGGACTACAGGCGCCCGCCACAACGCCCAGCTAGGAAAAAAAGTCTTTTATCACATAGGCAGCAGCAATAAAAAAAGAAAAAGAGGGGGGAAAAAAAAAGAAGAGAAAAAAGTCTCAGTGTATTTTTCTTTTTTTTTTTTTTTTTTGTAGAGACAGAGTCTCACTTTATCACCCTTGGTAGAGTGCCGTGGCATCACACAGCTCACAGCAACCTCCAACTCCTAGGCTTAGGCGATTCTCTTGCCTCAGCCTCCCAAGTAGCTGGGATTACAGGCGCCCGCCACAACGCCCGGCTATTTTTTTGTTGCAGTTTGGCTGGGGCCGGGTTTGAACCCACCACCCTCGGCATGTGGGGCCGGCGCCCTACCCGCTGAGCCACAGGCGCCGCCCGTCTCAGTGTATTTTTCAAAATTTTCTGTGTTGCTGCCCTTCTAATGGCCGGTACCTATTTTCCAGGCTGCAATCTTTCACAAGAACAAAAGAAACTACAACCAAAGTGTCTTTACATGGATATGAGTGAAATTTAAGGTGCTTGCTGAATACTTACATTTTGCGAATGGGCATTTGGCTGAAGAGCTGTGGGACTGATGCATGTGAGACCAGAGTCTGGCGGTTGGGCTTGTTTAGTCCACAAGCCAATTTTGCCAGGACCTGGAAGCATGGAAAGTGCAAAAAATCTCATTACCATCAATACACCAGTTCGTGAATATATATATGTTCTTTTCTTTTTTTGTGGGGGGAAGACAACTTCACTGTTACGCAGGCTAGAGTGCCATAAGTGTCAGTCTAGCTCACAGCAACCTCCAACTCCTAGGCTCGGGAAATCCTCCTGCCTCAGCCTCCTGAGTAGCTGGGACAAGAAGCGCCTACCACAACACACCGGCTAATTTTTCTATTTATCAGTAGAGATGGAGTCTCACTCATGCTCAGGCTGGTCTTGAACATCTGAGGTCAAGCAATCTGACAGCCGCAGCCTCCCAGAGTGCTAGGATTACAGGTGTGAGCCCCCCTGTCAAGCCTCAGATTGTTAATATTATTACTAAAACACACACACAAAGCTTAAGGGCTATAAACAATGGTTTCAACATTATTATTATTTTTTTATTAAATCATAGCTGTGTACATTAGTATGATCATGGGGCACCATACACTTGGTTCATAGACCGTTTGACACATTTTCGTCACACTAGTTAACATAGCTTCCGTGGCATTTTCTTAGTTATTTTGCTAAGACCTTTACATTCCACTTTTACTAGGATTCACATATTCCCTTGTAAGATGCACCGCAGGTGTAATCCCATTAATCCCCCTCCCTCCACCTACCTCCCCCCTCCCTCCCCTCCCTTTCCCCCTTCTCTCTATTCTTAGGTTGTAACTGGGTTATAGCTTTCATGTGAAGGTCCTACATTAGTTTCACAATAAGGGTGAGTACATTGGGTACTTTTTCTTCCATTCTTGAGACACTTTACTAGGTTTCAACATTAAAAATAAAAAGAAAAGGGTGGCACCTGTGGTTCAAAGGAGTAGGGCGCCGGCCCTATATGCCAGAGGTGGCGGGTTCAAACCCAGCCCCGGCCAAAAACTGCAAAAAAAAAAAAAAAGATTAAAATAAAAAGAAAACCAGAAACTCAAGACATCTCTAAAACTTGGTGTCCTACAACATTCCCAGTGGAAAACAAGACCCATTATTACTATCCTTATTGCTATTCCCACCTCTCTTCCATTCTTGGTTTTCTCTAATTATTTTCCTCCTCCATCTATTCCCTGAGCTCCTCCCACTTCAAGAGGTTTAAAAAGCAAATGCTGCAGAAGAAACTCAAGGAAGATGCTTTTCTCAGTGTGTCCATTTAAAAAATGCTAAAACAAACCTGTTTGATCCTTCTCTGGGGGCCTCACACTTTTTGGCACCCAGGGACTGGTTTCTTGGAAGACGATTTTTCCAAGCAAGGGGTAGAAGAGTGGATGGTCAGTGTTACATTAGACTCTTATAAGGAGCCAGGAACCTAGATCCCTCACCTGCATAGTTTACAGTAGGGTACACAGTCTTGAGAGAATCTAATGCCACCTCTGATCTAACAGGAGGTGGAGCTCAGGGAGCAGCTGTAAATACAGATGAAGCTTCCTCTTCTCACCAGCTGCTCACTTCCTGCCGTGCAGTCTGGTTCCTAACAAGTGATGGACGGGTAGAGGTTAGTGGCCCCAGGGATTGGGGACTGCAGCTCTACCCCATTTATTTACATTTCTTGATTAATACAGTACATTTTGAGACCCAAATATGATAAAGTTTATCATAATTTAGTTTCTGTTATAAAGACTAGGCCTGGCTTGGCACCTGTAGCTCAGCGGTTAGGGTGGCAGCCACATACACTGGGGCTGGTGGGTTCGAACCTGGCCCGGGCCTGCCAAACGACAATAACAACTACAAAAAAAAAATCCAGGTGTTGTAGCAGGCACCTGTAGTCCCAGCTACTTGGGAGGCTGAGGCAAGAGAATCGCTTACACCCAAGAGTTCAAGGTTGCTGTGAGCTGTGATGCTATGGCATTCTACTGAGGGCGACATAGTAAGACTCTGTCTCAAAAAGAAAAAAAAAAAAAGATTGGGCCCCAAATCACCCTCTAATAGCAAATGCTTTATACATAAACAGTAAAGGCTAGATGCAGTGATTCACGCCTGTAATCCTAGCACTCTGGGAGACGGAGACAGAAGATCACTTGAACTCAGGAGTTTGAGACCAGCCTGAGCAAGAACAGAACCCGATCTCTAGTAAACATAAAAAAATTAGCTGGGTGTTGTAGTGGTTGCCTATAGTCCCAGCTGCTGGGAGACTGAGGTAGGACGACTCCTTAAACCCAGAGAGTTTGAGATTGCTGTGAGCTAGGCTGAGGCCATGGCACTCTAGCCTGAGCAACAAAGTAAGACTGTCTCAAAAAACAAACAAATGCAAAACTTAAAAATGAAAAAATTTAAATACTTGAGAATTCTTTTCCAATCCTCTTGCCTCAGCCTCCCACGAACCTGGTACTACCAGCGCCTGCTACAATACCCAGCTAGTATTTCTATTTTTAGTAGAGACAGGGTGTCACTCTTGCTCAGGCTGGTCTCCTCCAGCCTCAGCCTCCCAGAGTGCTAGTTATAGGTGTGAGCCACCTCAACCAGCCGAGGTTCTCTCTGTTGACCAGGCTGGTCTCAATCTCCTGAACTCAAGTGATCCTAACTGCCTTGACCTCCCAAACTACTAGAATTACAAGCATGAGTCACCACATCTGGCCTCTAGAACTCTTTTCAAAGAGTAAAGCACTTCAGTGGTATCATTTTGCCAATTATAATTAATAGAAAAAATATAAAATCATTCTTTAAATTCATTAAAGAGATTCTTTTTACTTCTCACCTGAGAATAGATTCTTTAGGAACTTCTACTAGGCAACATTTTATCTGGTTTAAATTACACTGGGACTGTTGTTTCCTCTCCCACCATCCAAAAAGAAAACAAGGCCCAGCACAGTAGCTCAAGCCTATATCCTAGCACTACAGGAGGCCAAGACAGGTGGATTGCTTGAACTCAGGAACTCAAGACCTGAGTAACAGTGAGACCCTATCTCTACTAAAAATAGAAAAAACTAGCTGGACACCATGGTGGCCGCCTGTAGTCCCAGCTACTTGGGAGGCTGAGGCAAGAGGATTGCTCAAGCCCAAATGTTTGAGGTTGCTGTGAGAGATGATGATGCCACAGCACTCTACACAAGCAACAGAGTGAATGTTCTCAAAAACCAAACCAAACAAAAAATTTTGTTGGGCAGTTTGTCAATTTTCCTCTTATAGGTGGGAGGGGAGGAGGTAACAATCAGAGATTCTCAGTCACTGATTATTATTATTTTTTTTTTTTTTGTAGAGACAGAGTCTCACTCTATGGCCCTCGGTAGAGTGCCATGGCCTCACACAGCTCACAGCAACCTCCAACTCCTGGGCTTAAGCGATTCTCTTGCCTCAGCCTCCCGAGTAGCTGGGACTACAGGCGCCCGCCACAACGCCCGGCTATTTTTTGGTTGCAGTTTGGCCGGGGCCGGGTTTGAACCCGCCACCCTCGGTATATGGGGCCGGCGCCTTACCGACTGAGCCACAGGCGCCGCCCAATCACTGACTATTATTGAGCCACGGTCAGAAGGTGATGAAGGGCCCAGGTCCTTACCACACTTTATTCATAATTAATCATAAAGCTATTTATTCTGCCGCTAGATTTTTGAGAATTGTGTTCACTGAATTCAAATAATTGTCCAAATTAATAAAAATTTACTATTCCATTTCTCTTATTGTTCTCACTGGGAAAGGGGAATTGGGAAACACAAAAAACACCCAGGCAACTCCACATAAGAAAACAATGTAAAAATATTCAGCAAGTGAAAATAAAATAAATAGGCTAATATATGAAAGTTCAACTAGCCTCCTTTCTACAGGTAATTCAGTCATATGGAAATACTGTCATCCCTCAGTATCCATGGGGGATTAGTTATAGGACCCACTCCCAATCCAAACTCCAGGGTTGCTCAAGTCCCCTATATAAAATGGCATAGTATTTGCATATAACGTCTGCAAATCCCCCTGTATACTTTATTTCTATTTTTTTTATTTTTTAGAAGACAGAGTCTCATTTTGTTGCCCTTGGTAGAGTACCATAGTGTCACAGCTCACAGCAACCTCCAGCTTTTGGGCTTAGGCGATTCTCCTGTCTCAGCCTCCCAAGTAGCTGGGACCACAGGCGCCCGCCATAATGCCCGGCTAGTTTTTTGTTGCAGTTTGGCTGTGGCCGGGTTCGAACCCACCACCCTCGGTATATGGCGCTGGCACCTTACTCACTGAGCCACAGGCACTGCCACCCCTGTATATTTTAAATTATCTCTGAATTACTTACAATAATTAATACTGTACAAAGTTAAGTGCTATGTAAATAGTTGTTATACTATACTGTTTTCCATCTGGGTTTTTTTTTTTTATTGTTTTTCCCTCAAATATTTTCCATCTGTGGTTGTCTGAATCCACAGATACAAAACATGCAGGTATGGAGGACTGACTATACTTTGGACATAACCATACAGATAAGAATTTTCTGAAATTTTTCAGCCTGCTTTTTAGGAAAGCATATATTTAATGCCAACTCTCATGTTAAAGAATTAAGGACCAGACACTATGGGAGGCTGGGGCAGAAAGATTGCTTGAGCTCAGGAGCTCAAGACCAGCCTAAGCAAGAGTTAAGAACCCATCTCTACTAACAATAGAAAAATGAGCCAAGAATGGGGCATGCCTGTACTCCCCGCTACTTGGAAGGCTGAGGCAGGAAGATCTCTTAACCTCCTGTGTTTGAGGTTGCTGTGATCTACTATGATGCTGCTGCACTCTACCCAGAGTGACAGAGCAAGATTCTGTCTCAAAAAGAAAAATGAAAAAAGAATTGCTTAAGCTTTTATTTGGACCTCAACATGATTTTTAAGCAAAAACCCATTTCAACATGTATGTGTAATAATTTTTTTTCTTGTCTTAGTACCTTTATCTCATGTGTAATAATTTAGATGTCCCAATATCCTTGCTGTTTCTAAGTAAAGATATAGATGTTTCTGGGTTTTTTTCCTGCAAGTTTTTTCTTCTTTCCTTTCTTTCTTTTTTTTTTTTTTTTTTTATTAAATCATAGCTGTGTACATTAATGCAATCATGGGGCACCATACACTGGTTTTACAGACCGTTTGACACATTTTCATCACACTGGTTAACATAGCCTTCCTGGCATTTTCTTAGTTATTGTGTTAAGACATTTACATTCTACATTTACTAAGTTTCACATATACCCTTGTAAGATGCACTGGATGTTTCTGTTTGAAATCTATTACTAGCCTTTACCTTATTATGTGAAATTCCAGCAGAACACTGAAAACCAGTCTGCTTCTCTATGGCTGCTCTCATTTCCTCCACAATCACTGCTCCCACGGTGAGCTGCAGGTCTGGAGAAGCGATGCCATCAAACTGAAGAGAATGAAGCCATTGAAATAAACCTTGTTTTCGCATCTTCTCTGAAAAAGTTGAGAGGTCACATTTAGGCATTTTAAAAAAGTATTTAGTTGTGCTATATAATGTCGGAATGCTTAGACTTTAGGTACTTTAGATCTGTAGCTTTAGAAGTCTACATGGCAGCCAGTTTAGAAGATTGCTTACAAGGGAGATCAGTTAGCTTCAGCACAGGCTAAACCTTTTTGCACATTTTGTTTTTCTTTCTTCTTCTTTTTTTTTTTTTTTTGTAGAGACAGAGTCTCACTGTACCGCCCTCAGGTAGAGTGCCATGACTTCACATGGCTCACAGCAACCTCTAACTCTTGGGCTTACATGCCTCCCGAGTAGCTGGGACTACAGGCGCCCTCCACAACGCCTGGCTATTTTTTTGTTGCAGTTTGGCCGGGGCTGGGTTTGAACCCGCCAGCCTCGGCATATGGGGCCGGCGCCCTACTCACTTAGCCACAGGCGCCGCCCCATTTTGTTTTCCTTAAGAGATGGGATCAGGCTGGGCCAGTGGCTCATGCTTGTAATCCTAGCACTTTGGGATGTCAAGGTGGGAGGATCACTAGAGGCTCCTGGGAGTTTAAGACCAGCCTGAGCACAAGTGAGACTCTGTTGCTATTAAAAAATACAAAAATTAGTCCACAGTGCTATACACCTGCAGTCCTAGCTGCATCAGGAGGTTGAGGTAAGAGAATTGCTAGAATCCAGGAGTTTGAAGTTGCAGTGAACTATGATGATACCACTGCTCTCTAGCCCAAGTGATACAGTGAGACCCTGTCTCAAAAAACAAAAACAAAGGCAGGAAGTGGTGGCTCACGCCTGTAATCGTAGCCCTCTGGGAGGCTAGGACGTGTGGATTGCCTGAGCTCATGAGTTCAAGACCAGCATGAGCCAGAGCAAGATCTTGTCTCTAAAAAAAGCTGGGCCCTGTGGCAGGTACCTGTAGTCCCAGGTACTTGGGAGACTGAGGCAAGAGAATCACAATGTTTGAGGTTGCTTTGAGATGCCACAGCACTCTACTGAGGGGGACACAGTAAAACTCTGTGTCAAAAACAAACAAACCAACCCCCAAAACAAAACAAAAAAAAAGAGATGGTGGCTAGTTAGGCTGCCCAAGATAGACTCAAACTTCTGGGTGCAAGCAATCCTCTCACCTTAGCCTCCAGCATAGCTGGGACTACAGGTACATAGCACTGCATCCAGCTAAGGCTGAACCTTACCAGGTGCTAATCTGCAACAAATATTTTGTATTAATATCATCTCTCATGAGGAATGATTTTTTTGAGAGAGAGAAAGAATCGCTCTGTTGCCCAGGCTACAGTGCTGTGTCATCAGCCTAGCTCACAGAAATCTCAAACTCCTGGACTCTAGTGGTCCTCCTTCCTCAGTCTCCCACCACAATGCCCGGCTAATTTTCCTATTTTTAGTAGAGACTGTGTCTTACTCTTGCTTGAGCTGGTCTTGAACTCCTGAGCTCAAAGGGTCTTCCTGCCTCAAGTGTCCTAGAATGCTAGGATTACAGGCGTGAGCCGCTGAGCCCGATGCATAATGATTTATAAACACATTTGTCTCTCCCAAGTTCTACTGCACTTTCCTCTTTGTACTTCCACTTGAACATCTCCAAGAATTCTATTGTTATTCAATTAGAAAATATTCACAATTCAAGCCTCAATATAAGCTTACTGGCATTTACATATTTTTAGGTTCCAGTTGAGTAGCTTAAAATTCATTCAAAGGCATTGTAAGATTTATTCTAACAAGATGTTTTAAGATAGATGTCGCTTTGGCCTTGAAAATATCTTACTTTTGCTGAGTACATACGAATCTCTATTTCTACCCTCAAATTTACTTCAACTCTAATCCTCAATCTCCACTTCCCTAAAAAATAACTCTTGAATTTTTCATTATTGTTTCAAGCTAAACATAACTAAAATCAAACTTATATCTTCCTCAAAGATTCCTTCCCAACCAAGTCCCTATTTCTATGATGGTTTAAAATCCAAGTAATATTAACTTATTTTCTTTTATTCCCCATAATGTAGTCATTTAGCCAACAGAATCTGCTTCAAAATATTTCACATAGGGGAGGCACCTGTGGCTCAGTCGGTATATACCGGCCCCATATACCGAGGGTGGCGGGTTCAAACCCGGCCTCGGCTGAACTGCAACAAAAAAAATAGCCGGGCGTTGTGGCAGGCGCCTGTAGTCCCAGCTACTCGGGAGGCTGAGGCAAGAGAATCGCTTAAGCCCAGGAGTTGGAGGTTGCTGTGAGCTGTATGATGCCATGGCACTCTACCAAGGGCCATAAAGTGAAACTCTGTCTCTACCAAAAAAAAAAAAAAAATTTCACATATATATCTATTACAACTCACTCTATTTTATTCAGGTTTTGTGTATTCTTTTTTTTTCATGACAACCTTGAAAAAGACTATCTAGAACCATTTAACTCCTAAATCATCCTCAATCCCTGAATGCCCCCAACCTACATTTTGTTTTTTTTTTGAAACAGCGTCTCACTCTGTCAACCAGGCCAGAGTTTCCTTGGTGTGGGCCTAACTCCCAGCAACCTCAAACTCCTGGGTTCAAGCAATCCTCCTGCTCGGCCTCCTAAGTAGCACAGACTACAAGGTGCTCACAATGCCTAGTTTTTTCTGTTTTTTTTTTTTGTTGTTGTTGTTGTTGTTGCTTGTTTGTTTTTGTTTTTTGGGTTTTTGCAGTTTTTTGGCCGGGGCTGGGTTTGAACCCGCCACTTCCAGAATATGAGGCCAGCATCCTACCCCTTTGAGCCACAGGTGCCACCCAGTTTTTTCTATTTTTAGTAGAAACAGAGTCTCCCTCCTGTACCCACTGGACTCAAACTCCTGAGCTCAAGAGATCCTCCTGCATCAGCCTCCCAGAGTGCTAGGATTATAAACTGAGCCACCTCACCTAGCTCCCCAACATATTTCACTTTTTTTTTTTTTTTTTGAGACAGATTCTCACTTTGTCACCTTCAGTAGACTGTCCTGGTGTCATAGCTCACAGCTACCTCAGACTCTTGGGCTCAAGCAATTCTCTTGCCTCAACTTCCTGAGTAGCTGGAAATATAGGCACCTGCCACAACTCCCAGTTATTCTTATTTTTTGACCTGGAGTCTCCCTCTGTTGCCTGGGCTAGGGTGCAGTGGCATCATCGTAACTCACAGCAACTTCAAACTCCTGTGCTCAGATGATCCTCCTGCCTTAGCTTCTAGAGTACCTGGGCCCACACAACTGTAGTAGTTGTGCCACTAGGTTAATTTTTCTATATTTATTAGAGACAGGGTCTCCTTGCTCAAGCTGGTCTTGGAATGCCCGAGCTTAAGCAATCTTCCCACCTCAACCTCCCAAAGTGCTAGGATTATAGCATGAGCCACCATGACCAACACTTCATGATTTTTAATATTATAAATGAACTTCATTTTAAAATTTCAATTTCCCATTTTTCATTTTAGTATGCAGAATTACTATTGATTAGTGTGTATTGACCTTGACCTCTGTGGCCTTGCTAAAAAACTCACTTCTTTCTGTTTTTTAGGGGTAGATTCCTTAGGATTTTCTACAAATATGATCATGTCACTTGTAAAGTCAGTTCTTCTTTCACATCTGTATATCTTTTTATTTCCTCTTCTGTTGAACTGTACCAAACTTCCAGGTGAATAGAAGTGGCATGAGAGTGAGCACTGACAACTTATACCTAAACTTTAAGGTTAAACTGGTAAACCTCTAGCTACCAAAACTCCAGAACTCCAGGAATCATAACTACAAAAGAGCAGTCCCTTTACTAATAAGAGGTGTGCCCTTATCTGTGCTATGAACTGCTTAGTGCTTTCCGAGCTTCCTTTAGTTGTTGGCAGAATTCACCTGTGTAGCTACAGGACTAAGGTCCCCATTTTCTGGCTGGCTATCAGCAGAGTTACAGCTCTCAGAGCCTAGTCATGTGTCCTTCTTCAAAAGACCCTCCAAAAACATGGCATCCTATATCTTCAAAGCCAGTAAAGAATCTCTCCAACTTCCTACAACCTTCTTTTTTTTGACAGCTAATTCAACAGTTTCTTTTCTTTCTTTTTTTTTTTTTTGCAGTTTTTGGCCGGGGCTGGGCTTGTACCCGCCACCTCCGGCATATGGGATCGGTGCCCTACTCCTCTGAGCCACAGGCGCTGCCCTCAACAGTTTCTTTTCACAGTGCTTTTTTTTTTTTCTCCAACAGTCTCTCTGTGCCCTGGGTAGAGAGTTGTGGCATCACAGCTCACAGCAACCTCAGACTCCTGGGCTCAGGTAATCCCCTTGCCTCAGCTTCCCAAGTAGCTGGAACTATAGGTGCCCACCATAATGCCTGCTGGGTTTTTTTCTATTTTTATTAGAGATAGGATCTCAGTTTTTTCTCAAGCTGGTCTCGAACTCCTGAGCCCAAGTGATCCATTTGCCTCAGTCTCCAGAGTGCTAGGATTACAAGTAAGCCACTATGCCCAGCCTTCCTGGAAATTTTTGAGAATTATTTTATGTAAACTCTACTAAAACTTTTCACACACATAACCTGTTTTTTTGTTTGTTTAAGAGACAGTCTCTCACTCTATCATGCAGGCTGGAATGAGCATGTAGCTCACTGCAGCCTCAAACTCGAGGGCTTAAGTGATCTTCCCTCCTCATCTTCCCCAATAGCTGGGACTGTAGGCATGTACCACCTCACCAGGCTAATTTTTAATTTTTTTTTTTTTTTTTGTAGAGCTGGGGTCTCACTATGTTACCCAGACTGGTCTTGATCTCCCACCTCAAGTGGCCTCCCAAAGTGCTGGGATTACAGACATGAGTCACTGCACCAAGTTTTACATATCTATTACAGTAACTAGCTCTTAATCAACAAAGAACCTAGATGCCAAAGCTGAACAGAAAGCTTAGCATCAAAATACTACAAATACCTGGCCTCCTAGAAATGAAATAGGTCACTTCTATGAAAAATAATTTCTAGAAGGTTACATCCATTAGATTAGGTAATTTTTGTTATCAGTTTTTTGGTTGCACGCACTATACAAAAACTTAGAAATATGATAAGAAATATAGGCAGTCCCTGTTACAAACATCCAACTTATGTACAGCTTGCACTTATGATCAGGGGCCATTAAAGTCCCCAAGTTACAAACATTCAATCGATGTATGACTTGCACTTATGAATGGAGACTTTCCCAGATAATAGGTTAAGGTACCTGTTCCAACTTACATACAGATTCAATTTAAGGACAAACCTACAGAACCTATCTTGTTCATAACCTGTATCATTGTAAACCATTTACTAGATAGATACTGCACTGTTCTTAACACTACACATAATGTCACTGAATATGGGAGCTTAATAAGCTGGATACACTAAAACAACACACACATAAGACATAACAGAAGAATAATTTTTTTATATAGACATATTTTAATAAAAATGTACAGTTAAGCCAGGTAGGAATAGGATTGTCAGTTTGAATTAATATTTGCCAACAAAGGTACATACCAATGTCTTTAGCCAGAGATAGCAGAGCTCTTCAATAAAGCTTTGCAGCTGAAACCCACATAATGTGTAAGATTAACTGTAATTTTGAGGTATGTGGGTATCAGAGGATTTGTAAATCTCCTGAAAACTGCATGCAAAATTGTCTTATGTGTAGACATGAATTTTTATGAGGCAAAAAAGGGACTACAGCTTTTAATACATTTTCAAAACAATACAGAACCTCAAAAAACTTTAAAGAACCAATGATTTAAAGCATTATACTTTTTTTTTTTTTGCAGTTTTTGGCCGGGGCTGGGTTTGAACCCACCACCTCCGGCATATGGGGCTGGTACCTTACTCCTTTGAGCCACAGGCACTGCCCCAATTTAAAACATTATAAAAAAAAAAAAGCCACACAATAACGTGTGGTACAAAGTGAGCAAACATTCCTTATTATAATTAAATTACTGAGTCTAATTCCAGAGTAAAATCTTGACATTTTTCATTATCCAGTGTTTATGTACTGTAACTTCATCTCTTTTATATAAGTGGTGTATTTTTTACTGTGGGTTATATTTTCCCCAGAAAATATAATAATATAATATTTTCCCCAGATAATACAGAGTTTGTTGATTTAGGGGTTATAAGGATATAAAACCCCTAAATCAACAAACTCTGTATTATCAGGATGAGAGAATAAAATAATTCCTTAAGTCTCAAGTTTCCCCAGGGAAGTTCTACTACTATCCTTCAGCACAACACATTAAAGGTATATCATATAACTGTTCAACAGCAAAATCAAACTTTACATCCTACATCTTATTTTAACACATGGAACCCATGGAAAATTCATTACTATGACTAAAAATAAGCTAAACTCTCTTGGAGCTTTTTGTGGACAAATCTGTAGTGTTTCTGTAAGTAGTACTAGATTAACTGCCTAGAGAAGTTAACTTGTTACAGAATGTGTCCAGTTTCCTTTTGGCTAGTGTCCAACATTCAAAGTTTTTTTTTTTTGAGACAGAGTTTCATTATGTTGCCCTCGCTAGAGTGCTGTAGTGTCACAGCTCACAGCAACCTCAAACTCTTGGGCGTAAGAGATTCTTTGCCTCAACCTCCCAAGTAGCTGGGACTACAGGCGCCCACCACAACGCCTGGCTATTTTTGTTGTTGTTGTTGCAGTTGTTTAGCTGGCTCTGGCTGGGTTCAAACCCGCCACCCTGGGTGAATGTGGTTGGTGCCATACCACTGTGCTACAAGCGCCGCTAGCATTCAAAGATTTTTATTGAAAGAGTTCTTCTGAATACGAACAGTGTTACAAAATAATGTTCAAAAATTACATGTTACAAATGAAGGGCAGAAGAGATACACTGTTTTAAATATAGCTATTACTAAGACTATGAGAAAATACCTGGGAAAAAGATGGAAATACATTTGTTAAAAAACCTCTAGAAACATAATTCTTTGTTCTGGGAGATACAATTGAACTCTACTTTCATAATATTCAACTTGAAATAAATATAAATTACAATTATTTTTCTCTTTGAGATAGAGTTTTACACAATTTGTTGCCCTCTACAGAGAGCTACAGCTTCACAGCTCACAGCAACCTCAAACTTTTGGGCTCAAGTGATCTTCTTGCCTCAGCCTCCCAAGTAGCTGGGACTACAGATGCTTGCCACAAAGCCTGCCTACTTTTAGAGACAGGGTATTGCTCTTGCTCAAGCTGGTCTCCAACTCCTGAGCTCAAGCAATCCACCAGCCCTGGCCTCCCAGAGTGCTGGTATTATAGGCGTGAGCCACTATACTGGCCTAATAAATAAGAATTTATATAAATTCTTAGATCTGGAATTGAGAGGTACAATAATCTAATACTACCAAAAAGACAAGTTTTCTATTGCCTTAATTTTATTCTAGTCTAAGAATACGATTTTTAGCCTTCAAGTACATTTTATTTATTAAAGCCCTTTATACAAATTATATCACAAGTTTTTGTCAAGTATATCAAGTAAATGAAGATGAACTTTTAAATAAAGATAAACTTATTAAAAATCATTTATCGTTCACTTACACATCAATAAACCATTAAAACATTCAAGAACATAACAAGCGAATGCACAAGATCTTTACAGAGAAAAGTAAAGTTTTAGTAAAGATGTAACAATTGGATACTTTTAAAAAAGGAATCTTGATCTCCATGAGACAGACATACACAGACACACTGGATTGTGTGTTTTTATCTCTAAAACAATACAATTTTTAGAACAAAATAATATCTTCACAACCTTCAGGTAAGTAAACACTTTTTTTTTTTTTTTTTTTTGAGACAGAGTCTCAAGCTGTCGCCCTAGGTAGAGTGCCGTGGCATCACAGCTCACAGCAACTTCAAACTCTTGGGCTCAGCGTTCTCTTGCCTCAGCCTCCCAAGTAGCTGGGACTACAACAGGAGCCCGCCACAACTCAGGCTATTTTTTGGTTGTAGTTGTCATTGTTTGGTGGGGCAGGGCTGGATTCGAACCTGCCAGCTCTGGTGTATGTGGCTGGCGCCCTAGTCACTTGAGTTATAGGCGCCAAGCCAAGTAAAGACTTCTTAAATAGGACATAAATAATACTATCCATGAAGGAAAGAAAAGATAAATTAGAACACCTAGAATTAAACTTGAAGCTTACCAACCATTAAAAAAATAAAAAAATATGTAAAGAACCTCTATTAATCAAATGCCACAACTGGTCAGGTGTGGTGGCTCATATCAGTAATCCCAGCACTCTGGGAGGCCAAGGGAGCAAGATTCTTTATTTTTTTTTATTTATATTTTTATTTTTTATTTTTTTGTAGAGACAGAGTCTCACTTTACTGCCCTCGGTAAAGTGCCGCGGCGTCACACAGCTCACAGCAACCTCCAACTCTTGGGCTTACGTGATTCTCTTGCCTCAGCCTCCCGAGCAGCTGGGACTACAGGGGCCTGCCACAACACCCGGCTATTTTTTTGTTGCAGTTTGGCCAGGGCTGGGTTTGAACCCGCCACCCTCGGTATATGGGGCCAGTGCCCTACTCACTGAACCACAGGCGCCGCCCTGGGAGCAAGATTCTTTGAGCTCAGGAGTTCAAGACCAGCCTGAGCAAAAGCAAAACCCCATGTCTACTAAAAACTGAAAAATATTAGTAGGGCATCATGGCAGGTGCCTGTAGTCCCAAACTTAGGAGGCAGAGGCAAGAAGATCACTTGAACCCAACAGTTTGAGGTAGCTGTGAGCTATGACACCACAGCACTCTACTCAGGGTGACTGAGTGAGAGTCTGTCACAAAAAGCAGGAAAAAATAAAAAAAAAAAGAAAGAAAACACAAGGGATTAAAGAAAAGAAAGAAAAAAATACAAGGGATTAAAAACTAGGATATACAAAGGAACTCTTACAAATCAAAAAATAAATTTCCCCTTTTTTAATGGAAAAAAATGGACAAAGTTTTTTTTTTTTTTGTAGAGACAGAGTCTCACTTTATGGCCCTCGGTAGAGTGCCATGGCCTCACACAGCTCACAGCAACCTCCAACTCCTGGGCTTAAGCGATTCTCTTGCCTCAGCCTCCCGAGTAGCTGGGACTACAGGCGCCCACCACAATGCCCGGCTATTTTTTGGTTGCAGTTTGGCCGGGGCTGGGTTTGAACCTGCCGCCCTCGGTATATGGGGCCGGCGCCTTACCGACTGAGCCACAGGTGCTGCCCAACAAAGTTTTTTTTTTTTTTTTTTTGTCTTATTTTATGGCCCTTGGTAGAGTGCTGCGACATCACAGCTCACAGCAACCTCCAACTCCTGGGCTTAAGCAATTCTCTTGTCTCAGCCTCCTGCGTATCTGGGACTACGGGTGCCCGCCACAATGCCCGGCTATTTTTTTGTTGCAGTTTGGCCAGGGCCGGGTCTGAACCCGCCACCCTCGGTAGATGGAGCCGGCGCCCTACCTCCTATGCCACAGGCACCACCCCAAAGATTACGCCCGGCTATTTTTTGTTGCAGTTTGGCTGGGGCCAGGTTTGAACCTGCCACCCGTGGTATATGGGGCCGGCGCCCTACTCACTGAGCCACAGGTACCACCCATGGACAAAGATTTTAATAAGCAAATTAGAGAACTAGAAACTCAGCTGGTTAGTATGTACACAAAGAGATCCTCAATCTCACATCAGAGAAATGCAAACTAAAGCAAAAACCCAAAATACCACTTCATAAGTCATTGGCAAATATTAGATGATACCAATTATTATTAAGAACTTGAGGGAAAAGACTTGGTGAGGTGGCTTATGCCTGTAATCCTAGGACTCTCACAGTCTGAGGCAGAAAGATCACTTTAGGTCAGGAGTTTGAGACCAGCATGAGAAAAGTCATGTCCCACCTCTACTAACAACAGAAAAATTAGCCAGGCATGGTGGTACCCACCTATAGTCCCTGCTATTTGGGAAGCTGAGGCAGGAAGATGACTTGAGCCTTTGCAGTTGCTGTGAGCTAGGCTGAGGCCATGGCACAGAGCACTCCAGCCTGGCAACAGAGTGAGACTCTGTCTCGAAAAAAAAAAATAAAGAAGGAACATGGGAGAAATATCAACTCTTAAGTATCTCCAGGGAGAATATAAATTGTTACAGCAATTCTGGGGAACAAATTGGAAATGCTTACAGAAATTAAGTATATGTGTATACCCTATGACAGTGGTTCTCAACCTTCCTAATGCTGCGACCCTTTAACAGTTCCTCATGTTGTGGTCATCCCCCAACCATAAAATTATTTTCATTGCTACTTCATAACTGTAATTTTGCTACTGTTATGAATTGTAATGTAAATATCTGATATTCAGGATGGTCTTAGGCGACCCCTGTGAAAGGGTCATTCGACCCCCAAAGGAGTCAAGACCTACAGGTTGAGAACTGCTGCCCTATGACCTAGCTGTCCATTCCTGAAAACATTTCCCAGAAAAACCCTTGCATAAGTCCAAAAAAGAATAAATAAGGACATTCAACATATAAACAGCAGTGTATTCAAACCAACTAATGAATTCACTGATCCACATTTGTGGCTTATGCTGCAAGTAAAAGCCATTATTTACATATAAATACAGCCACATGAATAGATTTCTAAAATCACCATGGAAGGAAAATTAAGAAAAAGAATGAGATCTATAATAGCACAAAGTCATCTTATAATTAAAAATTAAGAAAAAGAATGAGATCTATAATAGCACAAAGTCATCTTATAATTAAAAAGCACAAATTTGGGGCAGCACCTGTGGCTCAAGGAGTAGGGCGCTGGTCCCATATGCTGGAGGTGGCGGGTTCAAACCCAGCCCCAGCCAAAAACTACACACAAAAAACAACAACAACAACAACAAAAAAAGCACAAATTTAAAAGCACATAACACAAAATAATATCGTATAATTTATAACAGTTCATCCTTCTTACAGATGAAGAAATCTAGAAGCTAAGTTACGATAATATAAATTAACCTACAAATGATGTTAAGTCCTCAGTCAGCCTTCTGCTTTCTATTAAGAATACTAATCTGCCCTAGTTATGCCCAAGAGAAATTTACTTTCGTACTGCTTCTCAACATCCGTATAATCGGAAAAATAAGAGAACTTGCATATCCTTCCATGTGAGTCCTTGTGATTGATACAGGCTGTAGTTTAAGTTTCCTTTGAATCATTCCAAGAAGAATCAGCATAACAAAGCCAAAGCAGGGTCCAAAGGCAGGAAGCAGAAGCAATATGATGCTATGTAAGTACCTTTCTGAACAGCCTCTTCTGCTGTTGAAGGGTTTCTAGGTAACCCTTCAATGTAAGTGCTTGGCAACAAGTCTGCTGAGATAGGCTGACCTTGCAGCTTTTGTAGTCTCTCTTGTACAGCACTGGTCAGATCTACATAAGCTTCATCAATGCTGGCACGTTCAATCACAGCAAAATGGGACATTACTTCCATCACTTCAACACTGGCTTCCCGATACCTAAGTAGAAGGATCATACATGATGTAGGAAATAAAAAGAGGTAACCTTAAGGTTGTCAGCCTCATCCCCACCCTTCCATAATGAACAACATACACAATCAAGAGACAAGTGGCTTAAAAGACTAGACAATAGTAACAACTAAAGCAGTCAATTGGTAGACAGACAGAAGCATAGAAAAGGAAGAATTACCAAGGCAAACATTTTTAGCACAATGCTAGCACTACCCCAGTAGAAAGCATGTAGACCATGAATATCTCTATTTGACAAGGATGTCTCTGAAGAGGAAAGAAATGCTTCAAATTAATTTAATTAGAAAACATTTTACTATGATATTCCTCCCACATATCCACCATGCAGTCTTCTTCTATCTTTAAGAGGTAACTTAAAGGAATTCTGCACTGAACAGTAAACCAGTGTTATCTGGTTTCCCCCTCAGGATAGTATTTCTCACTATAAACTAATAAATGACATATAGGTTTTATACTTCAGTCAAGGGTGAATTTGGTTAACATGCAAACTGACCATCACCACATATACATACCACAACCAATAATTTATGGATATAATAACATTTAAATTATTAAGTTGAAGATAAACACCTAGAATGTGGTGATGTCCAGGCAAGCAGAAGGGCAGCCAACCTTAGATACCAATCTCACCACATACCTTCTATTTAAACCATAATTAACCAGCTCTTCTGGCCATATAAAGTGACAATATGAAGATAGTTTCTTTGGTTTGGACCTGATATGTAAAGTTCTTTGCTCCTGTCCAACTTATGTTTACCATAAAAATGGCAATATTTGTACTCAGTTATATATACGTTTCTGCGAATAGTTTATAATCTAGTATCTCAATATAATTATTAAAACAATTATTTTAAATTGCTTATTAGCCAGGTGCAGTGGTTCATGCCTATAATCCCAGCACTTTGGGAAGCCAATGAAGGAGGATCCCTTGAGCTCAGGAATTCAAGACCAGCCTAAGCAAGAGCAAGACCCCGTCTCTACTAAAAACAGAAAATCTAGCTGGGGGTCTTGGTGGGCTCCTATAGTCTCAGCTATTTGGGAGGCTAAGACAAAAGATTTGCTTGAGCCCAAGACTTTGAGGTTGCTGTGAGCTATGATGATGCCATGGCACCCCAGGGCAAGAGAGTGAGACTCTGTCTCAAAGGGAGGAAAAAAAAAGAAAAGAAAAAAATACATATAAATTGTTTATTAACTCTCTGATCTATACATTTATTCCTAATTTTTCTAAAACTGCCTCTGTTCATTATTAATCTCAAGTCAAAGAATGATTCCTAGACCACACGATACAGGATAGTGTACTTTGAGAATATAGATACTAAAATTTGAAAAAGTTTAAGTCTGATGCCTCAGTCTTTCACTTAGCTGTGTGAACTGAAATTATTTAACCTTGCTAAATTTAATGAGATTAAACTTTGTGAAGTGGAAGTAATATTAGTACTTACCTTACAAAGATGTGAGATTTACAAGAGATAATGCCTTTAGAGAGCAAAACTGCCTAACGTGATACGTGCTTAACACATATTAGCTATTAGGATTATTTTAAAGGCTAGAAGCTTGTGCCTACTTCTGACTTGAGTATGCCTATACAAATCTTCCATTCCAAGGCTAAATTTCCAATATTGGGAAGAGATGGTTTAATCCAAAAACAAAAGTAATCTCCTTTGGAATTGTTCAATTCTGGCAAATAATTAAAGATATTACACTGGAATGTCAATTAAACACAGTCTTTCTTAGAAAAACCCTTACGTTGGCTGGGCACAGTGGCTCACCCCTATAACCCTAACACTCTGGGAAGCCAAGGCGGGTGGATTGCTTGAGTTCACGAGTTCAAGACCAGCCTGAGCAAAAGTAAGATCCCATCTCTACTAAAAATAGAAAAACTGAGGCAAGAGAATAGCTTCAGCCAAGAGTTGGAGGTTGCCGTCCATGATGTCATTGCACTCACAGTCAATTTAATTATTTAATTCAAACATTGTAGGCGTATAGATTGAGAACATAGCAATTGGCATTAAGTTTTAATTTAACAACCAATTTTTTTTTTTTTGAGAAAGAGTCTCAAGCTATCACCTTGGGCAGAGTGCTGTGGCATCACAGCTCACAGCAACCTCAAAATTTTGGGATTTTGAATCTAAGCGATTCTCTTGCCTCAGCCTCCCAAGTAGCTGGGACTACAGGCATCTGCCACAACACCTGGCTATGTTTTTTTTTTTTTTTTTTGGTTGTAGTTGTCATTGTTGTTTGGCAGGCCTGGGCTGGATTTGAACCCTGCAGCTCTGGTGTATTTGGCTGGTGCCCTAGCCGCTGAGCTACAGGCACCGAGCCTTAACAACCAATTTTTAAACATTTAAGGAAATGAATGGATGTCAAAAGCTATAGGTCATAATGACTCTGAACTGTTCCTGAAATAAAATATTAAAATCTGTTTTTACTTCAGAGACAAGATGGCTGACCCAAGGGAACTATTTCAGATGTTATTATTCATACAGAACAAATGTGAAACAACAGATCCTAATCTCATGCATATTACTTTAACCTAAAACAATTTTTCTTACTTAGTGAGATTAGCTTTCCCACGGGACTCACGAACTTGTGCCAGTAGAAGATCCGGACATAACTTCTTAGCATCATCTGCCCACATGTTTCTAGTGACCCCAAATGCACGAGCTTCATAGCTCACTGCAATTATTCTAAGGTTAGAAAAAAGGAGGGGAAAAAAAAAATTACATGACCATAAGCAAAAACTTAAAATTTAATATAAGTAAGCTATAAACATATAATATAGAACCTCCACAGTTGACCAGATATCTACATTGACCTAATTTTCATAGACCACATGTACATATCAGTACAGAGTTCCTTATGTTGACCAATTTGTTATACTCCCTTGGGTGGTCAACTTACAGAGATTCTATCGTGTTAGAAACTTTTTTTTTTTTTTTTTTTGAGATAGAGCCTCAAGCTGTCACTCTGGGTAGAGAGCCGTGGCTTCACAGCTCACAGCAACCTCCAACTCCTAGGCTCAAGCGATTCTCTTGCCTCAGCCTCCCAAGTAGCTGGGACTACAGGCGCCTGCCACAACGCCTGGCTATTTTTTGGTTGTAGCCATCATTGTTGTTTGGCGGGCCTGGGCTGGATATGAACCCGCCAGCTCAGGTGTATGTGGCTGGCGCCTTAACCACCTGAGCCACAGGCGCCAAGCCAATTAGAAACTTTTTGACATATGTCACCATTCAATCCTAAACACAGCAGTTTAGAAATCTCAAAAAGAGGACCTAGTCAGTGCTAATGTATTCCTGTAGATTAAAATAGTAGTTGATAGTTCTAACAATAACAGTGATACATACCCACCACCCTTCCATGATTTGTACTGCACAACTGCACAAGGCTTATTTCTTAAATGAGGATTTTGCCGCTGTTCCACTTGAACAAAAAAACAGTCCATGTCCACAAGAGCAACCACCCGATCCAGTCCAGCAGCCATTTTTCTGTAACACAACACTGTATGGTCAGTTAAAAAGATACCTAATCCAAACATTAGGGGAAATCTATTTTCATTCTTTCATTAGTTACCAGTGCACAGGAACATGAAAATAAGAAGGAAATAGGCATTTTCATATATAGGCTGAAACATTTGGGACCAGAAGTGTTTGAGAGGGCCAGGCACAGTGGCTCACACCTGTAATCCTAGCACTCTAGAATACTGAGGCGGGTGGATTGCCTGAGCTCAGGAGTTTGAGACCAGTCTGAGCAAGAGGAAAGAGTATCTAAAAAAAAAAAAGTTTCAGATTTTGGAGCATCTGAATTTCAGATTGTGGGATTAGAGTTACTCTGAGCAAAAAAAACACTTTCCCCCCCATTCTGTCACTCAACAGGAATCAACGAAGACTTCCCCAACCAAACACATGGGGGTTTCTCCCCACCAACAATCAATTAATTCTACAGTGAACTCCAGCTGGATATTCATTCTCTATTTCCATTCTGACACAATCTACCTAGAAATAGCATTAGATCAGACAACAGGTTGAAAGTACAGTACCACGAAAACCTCTGGTTCTTTACCCCTGCTTCTGACCAACTGGCTATCAATTCGGGATCCCATGACCCCCCCCTTCTTAGATTTATTTGTCTAAGAGGCTTGGAGAACTCAGGGAATCACATTAACTGGGTTTATTATAAACAATATTACAAAGTATCCTTTGTAAAAGATGAAGAGATGAACAGGGAAAGGCATGTCAAGGGATGTGAGAAAGGGTGCAAAGCTTCCATGTCCTCTGCTGGCATGCCACCCTTCAGGAATATCCGTATGTTCAGCTACCCAGAAGAAGCTCTCAAAACTCTGTTCTCTTGGGCCTTGAGACTTCATTGGATAGGCATGATTGACAACAATGTAGAAATGTGACTGGACAAAAACTGTATGATCTAATTCTTTTTATTTTTATTTTTTTAAGAGATAGAGTGTCATTTTGTCACCCTCAGTAGAGTGCCGGGTGTCACAGCTTACAGCAACCACCAGCTCTTGGGCCTAGGACTACAGGAGCCCACCACAACACCCAGCTATTTTTTATTGCAGTTTGGCTGAGGCCAGGTTCGAACTCGCCACCCTCTGTATATGGGGCCTGTGTCCTACTCACTGAGCCACAGGCACCGCCCTGTATGATCTAATTCTAATAGAGCAAGGGGGGAAATCCAGCAAAGCCTATCTGTTCAGATTCTTCCTGGCCCCAGTGTGCAGCATTCCTTCCTCTAGGGTTTGGGGCAGGACCCCATCTTATGACCCACATGATCAGAAAGATGGGGGAAGGGGCTCAGCACCTGTAGCACACTGGTTACAGCGCCAGCCACATGCACTGAGGTGGCGGGTTCCAAACTGACCCAGACCAGCTAAACAATAACAACTACAACAACAACAACAAAATAGCCAGGCGTTGTGACAAGTGCCTGTAGTCCCAGCTATTTGGGAGGCTGAGGCAAAAGAATCATTTAAGCCCAAGAGTTTGAGGTTACTGTGAGCTGTGACACTGCAGCACTCTACTAAGGGCCACAAAGTAAGACTATGTCTCAAAAAAAAAAAAAGAAAAGAAAAGAAAAAGAAAGGTGGGGGAAGATCAGAAGTTCCACACTGGACAACTGAAAGGAGAGCAGGAGAAGGTGTGTGAGAGAGAGGGAGAGATATTGTTTTATGAGCCCTGGGGGGCCCCAACATTATAACAAAGGCCATGGGAGCTATTATCCAGAAACCATGGACAAAAACCAATATACGAATATAATAATATCACAGATACCCAATCTGTACTGCTAACATAATAAAGTGGTACAATTTTATGAAGGTAATAAGTATTAAAAGCTTTAAAATACTCATCGTAAAAAGAATTTCATAAAACAAGATATACAAATAGCCAACAGGCACATAAAAATGAGCCCAACATCATTAGTTGTGGGAAATGCAAATTAAAATCAAAATGCACATAACTGGAACAGAGCTACCACTTAATCTAGCTGATAAACAGATCTTAGAAAAGTAGAAAATGACATATAACATTGTAGTATTCATGAAAAAATTTTACTTTTATATTGAAATACTTTTAGACATACAGAAAACTGTAAAAATAGTATTCTACTCCCAGTTTCCTCTAATGCTAAATTTTTACATTGTATAATTATAAAAATTAAAAAGTGAACATTTTAAATTATCATTGTTGTTTTTGAGAGAGTGCCACTCTGCTGTCCAAGTCAGAGTGCCATGGCATCAGCCTACCTCACAGCAACTTCATATTCATGAGCTCAAGCAACCCTCCTGCTTAAGCTTCCCAAGAAGCCAGTACTACAGGCAACTACCACAATGCCAGACTAATTTTTCTATTTTTAGTTAGAGACAGGGTCATGCTCTTGCAAGGGATATTCTCAAACACCTGAGGTTCAAGCAATCCTCTTGTGTCAGCCTCCCAGAGTGTGAGGATTACAGGCATAAGTCATTGCACCCAGCCAGTATACTAACTCTGAATATCAGAGTTGAGAATTGGTTGCAGACTTTATGATATTTCACCTAACTACTTCAGCACTCATCTCCTAAATTAGGGCTTTTAGTAGGACTTTACTTAATAACATCCAAAAATTGGCTTGGTGCCCGTACCACAGCGGTTACAGCACCAGCCACATACACCAAGGGTGGCGGGTTCGAACCCAGCCAGGGCAGGCTAAACAACTACAACAACAACAAAAATAGCCGGGTATTATGGTGGGTGCCTGTAGTCCCAGCTACTTGGGAGGCTGAGGCAAGAGAATCACTTAAGCCCAGGAGTTTGAGGTTGCTGTGAGATGTGACGCCATGGCACCCTACCCAGGGCGACATAGTGAGACTATCTCAAAAAAAAAAAAAAAAAAGAAAAGAAAAGAAAAAAATTCCAAAAATCACCTAATATCTAGCTGACCCATCTGGCAGGTCAGTCGACAGGGATGCCTGGAGGAAGGGGTGAGAATGGGAAGGAGCAGGGAGCGCGAAGAATGTAGACAAGACAGGAGTCTGATTAAGTCTCGTTTATTGTAAGCATATTAACAGTACTTATAGGTAAGGGCTAGGAGGAAGGAATCTATTGACGTCACCGCATTGCTAAGCAACCCAACGGCAGTGGAAAGTCCCCAAGCAGTTGCTTGTCAGAACAGTTCCTTGTCAGACATTTCCTCACATGGGGAAATGAACAAACTGATCTTTTGGCCTTTTCAAGATGGAGGTTGTATTGCCAGCCCTCCACAGGTCCCCCTTTTTTATTTTTTCAAATAAACCGAATTAAATTCCTGTTGATTGGTTAGAGGAAACAGCCATTCAGCCTTGCTAAAGTGCAGCCGCTCCCGGCTACACAAGGTGACTGTGTCTGTCTTAGGTCGGAACCACTCATGCTCTGCTGTCCTCCTTACCTGTCATTGGAAAATCCAGTAGCTTTTAACTGGACCCCTGTCTTAGGTTGGTATGACAAATGTATCTATTGTAGGAGCACGGGGGTTCTCCTTATCCGTCATCGACTAGTCAGTCCCTTGGGTATGGATGGATACATGTTGTTCCTCCATTTCCAGTCAATGATAGTGGACCTGAAGGGGTTGCATTTTAATGGCATCTATTTGTTGTTTTATAAAGGCCATAACTTTGTTAAACAGAAAAGGTCCTAGTGACAGTAATATTAATAAGCCAAGGAGGGGACTTAAAAAGGGGAAAAAATAAGGCATCAAGCCATGTAGTCCAGTTCAGTTTTGATCCTCAGACAAAAGGCATCTTCTCCTTTTTTTATCTTCCTGCAGCTTCTGTATCTTGTCACAGATGATGCCTGACTTGTTGGCATAAAAACAGCATTTTTCCTGCAAAGCTAAGCAAATGCCACCTTGGCTGGCAATTAATAAATCCAGTCCTCTACGATTCTGTAAGACCACGTCTGCTAAAGAGTCTATTTGATCCTGAAGGTCTCTCACTGTTCCTGATAGAACCCTCATGTCATCTGTCATATCTGTCATTATTTTTGTTAGGTGATTATACTTATGCGTGGCGACACGCGCCAGTGGCCACGCCTGCCGTTATTCCTAGTGCGACTAATATTGGGATGAAAATGAAAGCTCTTTTGGTGTGCCAGGTCAAAGAAATGGGTACGGAATTTTTCCCGTCTAGGACTGTCACGTCGGGCAATAAAAAGGCAATAATGCAAAGTCCTGACCAATTGCTAGGTAAAAAGGTGTAAGCTAAATTAGAGCCACAGACAAACACTGTGTCATCTGGAGGGCACATAGAGTGGCTGATATAAAGGGTCACGTTGCACTTTCCTGAAAAAGGCGTGTTGCCAACATTTAATGTACTATTGCTGAGATTTGCTGTACCCATAAAGGCATAATAGGGAAACATTGTTGGCTTTTGCCTGTGTAATTTACTCTATCGAATGAGTCCACAGGCAGGGCCGTGGGCATAGGGTTTCTTACTTGGCGGCATAACCAACAGTTGTTAACTATTGATGAATTAGATGTATTAAGTAGTTGAAGTGTAGCATTTAACATCTGGGAAAGGGGATCCTGGGGCGCCCTGAATTTACTGCTGGTGCTACTTGCCAATCCATGGTCTTTATCGGTCTCGTGCCTTCGTTGGACTGGTTAGCTGTGTCAGAAGCAGGAGATTAAGAAGGGGAAAGATCATCACTCTTTTTACTGGCAAGCACAGTCTCATCATGGTCTGAATCTGGGGAAGAAGCAGAAAGGGCGTTCTCAGGGGTATCATACTCCCTGGATTCAGGGATAAGGTTGTTATCTATTTGTTTGACCAATCTCTCAGGTAACCATCGGGCAGCCTCCATCTTTTGGGAATAAATGCACACAGCGCCTCTGCCCCATATCAAGACTGGGTCTGGGCCATGCCATTTGTTGTCCATTGGATCTCTCCACAGAACAGTAGCAAATCCCTTCTTTGTCTCCAGATGCCAGAAGCAATCCGCAGCAGAGCGCCCAGTGTGATCCAATGTTAAAAAATTTAAAATGAGGAGCAAATGAGACAAAAGGTTTCTTGGGGAGCCTTTAACCAGGTACTATTCCCCCTTTTTTATTTTTGCAAGAGTATTTTTAAGTGATAGGTGGGCGCGTTCCACAATGTCTTGTCCCTGAGGATTATATGGTATTCCAGTGATGTGTTTAATATTAAGGGAGTTGCAGAAGGTGGTGAATGCGTGTTCTGTGTATCCTGGATCATTATCTGTTTTGATTTGTTTAGGGGTGCCTAATATGGCCATAGAGACCAGGACGTGGGCAATAACATGTTTTCTAGTTTTTCCTGATTGGGATGTGGTATGAATAAAATCACTAAAAGTATTTATGGTGACATGAATATATTTAAGTTTACCAAATTTAGGAACATGAGTAACATTCATTTGCCATATTGCATTAGGTATAAGTCCTCGGGGATTTACTTCAAGATGGGGAATAGGGAGTAGGGTGATACAAGAGGGGCACTGTTTGATAATATAGCGGGCTTGTTCACGGGTAATTTGAAACATGAGTCTTAAAGTATGAGCATTTAAATGATGCGAGTGGTGAGCAGCCGTGGCTTGTGTGATTCGAGTAGTCTCCGTGGTGTGGGCAGCACAGATTAAGCAGGTAGCCTTATTGGCCATGTGGTTGCCAGTAGATAGGGGACTAGGTAAGTTGGAATGAGCTCTAAGGTGTCTAATGAAAAAAGGGAGGGTTCTTTGAATAAGATTTTGGAGTTGTAGAAAAAAGGCAGTAGTTTCTGATACATGCTTAATCTGTGCCACCATTTCTAATAAGGGAATTAAATGAGCTAAATAAGCACTATCAGTATAAATATTAAGAGCCTGATTGGGGAAAGCAGAAAAAATTGCAACAACTGCTTGAAGCTCTACAATTTGTGTGGAATTGGACTTTACTTGAAATTGCACAATTTGTGTGTTAAAAGTGTAAGCGGCAAACCATCAGTGAAAACCAGTAAGGCATCTGGTATCAGAGAACTGGAGGTCTTTATAGGGAATACAAAGTCATGTGTGCTAATGAATTGTAATAACTTGTTGGGTGGATAATGATCAATTTTGCTGGAATAAGAAGCGCAAGCAATAGGCCAATGTTCTGTGGTTTGAAATAACCAATTAATTTGTGATTGAGAGTAAGGTTGAATAACGACATCAGGTTTTTTACTAAAGTATTTTTTGCCATTTTTTCTCCCTATGATGATGATATCAGCGACAGTCTGATAATAAGGGTAAATAACCTTTGCTGGGGAAGCAGGTAGATGGATTCACATTATGGGTGCAGTTTGCCAAAACACTGCTGTGGGTGTAAGAGAAGTTTTACAAATAATAAAATATAGGGGCTGAGTATAATCCATGGCTGTGACGAACTGTGAACCAATAGCTTGTTTAACTAATTTTAAAGCACGTCGACCTTCGTCGGTTAACGTCCTAGGGGAATTAGGATTGTTATCGCCCTGCAAGATGGTAAATAATGGCTTTAAATCTCCTGTTGTTAATTTTAAATAAGGCCCTAGCCAGTTTATATCTCCTAAGAGTTTTTGGAAATCATTCAAGGTTTTCAATTTATCTAGTCTTAAGGTTGCCTGACTGTTAATTTTTGGTCCAGTCATGTGAAAGCCAAGATAAGTGTAGGGATCTGTTAGTTGAACTTTTTCCGGGGCTATCTGGAGCCCCTGGTCTTTGAGGGCTGATGTTAAATGGTTAAAGCATAATAAGACCTGTTGGCCATCTTGTCCTGCGACAAGAATGTCATCCATATAGTGAATGATATACATGTATTTCCAGCAGTGCCTGACTCTTTGGATAGCTGCTGTAATAAATTTTTGACATAAAGTAGGGCTGTTGGCCATGCCCTGCGGCAGCACTTTCCAATGGAATCTTTGCATTGGTTCTTTAAAATTCATAGCAGGGAGACTGAATGCAAACCGTTTTTGATCCAATGGGTGGAGCGGGATAGTGAAGAAACAACTTTTAAGGTCTATAATAATTTTGTAATATTCTAAAGGAATAGCCACAAGAGTGGGTAGACCAGGTTGTAGCGCTCCCATAAGGACCATGGTAGAGTTTACAGTCCTTAGATCTTGTAATAGTCTCCATTTTTCTGATTTTTTCTTTATGATAAAAATGGGGGTATTCCATAGGGAATTGTTTTCTTTTATATGATCAGCTTGTAATTGCTCCTGCACCAGCTGCTGAGCAACCAACAGTTTTTCCTTTGTAAGGGGCCATTTATCAATTCACACAGGTTCATCACTTTTCCAAGTGATTCTATCTGCATGGAGCACAGGAATATCAATAGCCCCTAAGATAAATTTCCTAATCCTTTTCTATCTGTTTTTTCCGGAATTTGTAGGGGGCTGGAGATGCCTGATTCATGTTTTCCTAAGCCTTTTCCTGGCAGGAATCCCTGTGCTAGCATTTGTGCTGTAACCACATCATTAGGGCTGCACATTGTAAGTCCCATTTGCTAGTGATTTATGCCAAAGGTCAGAACAGTTCCTTGTCAGACATTTCCTCACATGGGGAAATGAACAAACTGATCTTTTGGCCTTTTCAAGATGGAGGTTGTATTGCCAGCCCTCCACATCTAGCCTACGTTCAAATTTCCCAAACTGTTAGGTAAATAATTTGGGGAATCACTTTTGACTACAGCATGTGTATATAAGGTTGGACAATTAAGTTCATGAATTCATCCTAGAAAAAGTGCTACAGATGGCCAAGGGGAGTACTTCGAAAATGATATTCAGCAATGAGGTTTGTAGCACTACTATCCTTTTTCTGCTCCAGGATTCAATATATGACTCTACAGTGCATTTAGTCATGATGTCCTTAGTCTCTTCCAATCTGTGACATTTCTCAGTCTTTCTTTTTCATGACCTCGACACTTTTTGTTTTGAACAATATTGGTCAATAATTTTGAGAATGTCTCTAAATTTAGGTTTGTCTGATATTTTCTCATGTTTAGACTCATTTTTGACAAAAATATCATGGAAGGAATGTGCTCTTTTCAGTGTATCATATGGGAAAGGAGTATATAATGTCAGTATCTCTTATTACCAGTGATGTTAACCACCATCATTAGTAAAGACAGTGTTTTGCCAGGTACCTGTAAAGTTATTTTTCTTTTGTACCTAACAAATATCAAGTTTACTTTGAGACTATGTAGACACCCTGTTTTCTCCAACCTTTCAACCACCAAGCACCCATCACTAGATCTTGCCTATAATAATTACTTTGAAGTGTTCTTTTTTCGTGACAGGGTCTCACCCTGTTGCCCAAGCTGGAGTGCAGCAGTGCTATAGCTCACTGCAGGCTCCAATTTCTGGACTCAAGAGATCCTTCTGCTCCCACTCCAATGTTTCTGAGACTACAGGTGCATGCCACCATGCTTGACTAATTTTTCTATTTTTTTGTAGAAACGGAGTCTCACTATGTTGCCAAGGCTAGCCTTTAGCTTTTGGCCTTTAGCAATCCTCTGGTCTCGGCCTCCCAAAATGCTGGAATAATAAGCCTGAGCCACTGCACTCAGCCCTTTGTAGTGCTCTAACAGTGGTTTTCTACACATTTATGTAAATTTTTTAACACAAAAGAAACAATTTTACTATTCATGGAAAACATAGAGGTATGGATGGTAGACTGAAAGAACAACCCCAATACTGACTGAAGTTATTATATTGTTAGCAATCTGGAAGAAGGAATCTAAAGGAGTGCCTCACAAAGTTTGCTGGACACTGAACTCACTTGTGAACCTTAAAGAAATTGATATCTGGGCGGTGCCTATGGCTCAAGGAGTAGGACGCCGGCCCCATATACCGGAGGTGGTGGGTTCAAACAGCCCCGGCTAAAAACTGAAAAAAAGTAAATAAATAAATAAAGTTTAAAAAAAAAAAAAGAAATTGATATCTAATTTGTTATGGGTGTGACCTGGGCATCATGATGTTCTAAAAGATCTCCAGGTGATTTCAGTATGCAGCAGAGTCTGGGAACCACTGACGCAAAGTAAATAAGATACTTATGAAAACATCAGTAATTCATGATTTAAATATGAAAACACAGGTTATACAGTTGAGTGAGCAGCCAACTGTATTCTAAAAAAAGTTTTTCAAAAACTAACATTTCACCTTGAAAAAAGTTTACACAACTACAAAGCAGGGAGATTAGTGAAAAAAAATTAAGAAAATCAAAATAGTCTGATCCCTTATAAATTCCAATTGACTATTGACCTAAAAAAGGCAGAAAGTAACACTTAAACTACAACATGTCAGAAATCCCTTTACCTTGTAGCAGCTTTTCTGTAATACTGGAACAGATAAAGCCAACAAATACTGGGTAAGTACTGTATTAGATCCAAATAACAGAAGTGGAGTAGGAATAGGAAGCAGTGATTTAAGCCCAGCAAACATTCTGCTGAGTACACAATCACAAAAACAGATATGTAGACTTTCACATATTATAAGGCTGTTGAGGTTCCCGGATTATGTATTTACTGGAAAAAGTAAGAGCTTTACAAAGATGGAAAATGAGGCATAATTTCTGCCAGAACTCTGCTTTGGGATAAAGGCTACACTACTTTGAAATCTTATACATATATAGCACTTGGCCAATTACCCAAACTGCATAAACCTTCATTAACTGCAAATATTCATCTGTAAATATATCGATTATCTCAATCTGCACAAAACAAGTTTGGAGCCGATCAGGTAATAATACACCTAGGATACAAGTGCAAATGAATAGAGAAGTTTAAGAGTTACGGGGGAAATTATTATTTCTACAAGAAAAATCTTAAGAGGACAATACCAGGACTGTATCTTGTATCTCTGTTAGCATGATAACTCTTTCATATATTTCGGCCCAATGTGTCACCAGCCACTGCTGTTAACATAAAACCAATAGCCAAGGCAACATGGAAAGTCTGAAAACGGTTCTAAATTTTCTTACCAAGGCAGCAAACACCCAGCACAACTGCCCACAGCAGATGCCGTAGATGCCGAGCTCGGCGTCCAGTGGAAGGAAAATGAGGGAGTCTCCAATATGTTACCGCCTTTCGGGGAGCGGCCCAGCGAGTTCAAAGATTTATTCCCGGTGACGATGGAGCAACGGAACAGGGTCGCAGAGGATCCTTCCGGCACAACCGTCAGCGTAGTAGCCCAGCGACATTCAGCCCAAGACAGCTCTCTTAGTACCAAGCTCGCCTGACTGCGGTCAGACACCGCGGACCCCGCGAAAAGCCGTTGACGCGCCTGCGCGCCGCGGCCCTTCCGTCTCCCGCTCCGTCTACCCAAGAGCAACCGTCACAAGGGAGCCACCACTTCCGCGCGCGCGTGCGCAGTGGTGGGTCTGGCGCGTGCGCAGCGGCTCCACTGGGCTCCAGCTTCTGCTACTCACGCTCCTCCTCCCGCTCCCCACCCCTCAGCCCGCCGCGGCCCGGTACCAACGTGGTCCCGCCAAGGGAGCCGTCGTGCCTCGTGCTCCCAGGACGGCGGTGGTCTGCGCTCGCGGCTCTTGGCGCTAGGCATGGCGATGGATCAAGTGAACGCGCTGTGCGAGCAGCTGGTGAAAGCGGTGACGGTCATGATGGACCCCAGCTCCACCCAGCGCTACCGGCTGGAAGCCCTCAAGGTAGCTGGGGTCTTGGCACCTGGGCCCGCCCGGAGACCCCAGCCGCCGCGGCACCGCTCCTAACTCGGGTCGTAGTCCCCCTCCCACGCGGCCCCTGGACCTCCTTCCCCAAACCCCGAAGGGGATCTTTCCCTTTGCGGCCCTCCGCGCTTCTTCCCACCCCCAGCCTTCTCTGCTCGCGGCTTCTGCCCTTCTCCTGGGACACCGGTCCCTAGCTGCTCATCATCTCACAGTCACTTCTCACTGCCCTTTCCTCACTTTTTTTCACTCTTAACTGCACCACGATCCCTCTGCAGCCCGCTGCACCCGTTTTCACCCCCCTAAGCCCCATATCCCTTTGCCTTCCTGGGGCGCACGTGCAGATCCCGCCCCCAACACCAGCTTGATTCTTTTTAATCTCGCCTGCGTTAAATGTTTCCCTGCTGACCCACTCTTCTGACCCTCGAGTGCTCTTTTACTTAGATCCGTCTCGCTAACCCTCGTTTATGTTTTGGGCATTTCTGGGCTAGTTCTCACACCTGCTTCTCACATGTTTTTTAGGGTGTAGTATTTTTAGGCTATTTTGCGCAAAGATGAACTTCTACCACTTACTTTGCATTTTAACAAGTGCCCCTTGGTTTCCTAAAAGTAGTTAAGTCACTGATCTGCTCCAGGGACCCATTCATATATTGCCATTGGAGATGCTAGGGCAAATGAGCATTTGTGGACTGTGAGAATTGACTGTTTAGGGAAAAAATATTTGTGCCATATATATTTTAAGTGATATAACTTTATAAAGGAGAGTGAGCGCTACTTGGGGAAACTTTACAAAGTTTAGATGTTTGCCACAAAGTTAGGAATCCAGGAGCCATGGGGTTCTATTAGTTTGCTTTTTATCATGAAATATTTAAAATACGGCCGGGCTCGGTGGCTCACGCCTGTAATCCCAGCCCTTGGGAGGCCGAGGCGGGTGGATTGCCTGAGCTCACAGGTTCAAGACCAGCTTGAGCTACAGTAAGACCCCCCCCCCTAAAAAAAATACCCTGGCGTTGTGGCGGGAGACTAGTAAATAGACACAGAAGTAGAATACTACAATGATCCCGCATATACCTGTCACATGAATAAAGCAGTTATAAAGATTTTGTCACATTTGCTTTATCCTCCCACTCCCTCTTCTGAAGATATTTTTTCTTTTTTGAGACAGAGTCTCAAGCTGTCGCCCTCAATAGAGTGCTGTGCAGTCACAGCTCACAGCAACATCAAACTCTTGGGCTTAAGTAATTCTCTTGCCTCAGCCTCCCAAGTAGCTGGGACTACAGGTATCTGCCACAGCGCCAGCTATTTTATTTTATTTGGGGGGGAGGCAGTTGTAGTTGTCGTTGTTTGGCAGACCCAGGCTGGATTCGAACCCACCAGCTCCAGTGTACATTGCCAGCACCCTAGCCACTTGAGCTACAGGTGCCGAGCCTCTTCCGAAGATTTTTAAAGCAAATCCTAGAAACTGTAATATACCCCAATGTATCATATACTTCAAGGTGTGTCTTTAAACACTAATTTTTTACTTGTCTAGGTCCAGTTTTTTGTTTTGTTCTGTTTTGTTTGGTTACTATTGGCCATAGCATGGAAAATGTAGAACCATCAGACTGGAAAGAATGTTTGTCAGTTCTTCATAAAATATTGAGCTGATTTTATAACTTAAAAATGCAGCTTAAGTTGGAGTTTCTTAAGATGAATCTTTTTTAGTTTTCACCCTCTCTAGCTCCCAAAAGAAACACTACCTTTTCTTCTTTCAGTTTTGTGAAGAGTTTAAAGAAAAGTGCCCTGTCTGTGTCCCTTGTGGCTTGAAATTGGCTGAAAAAACACAAATTGCCATCGTCAGACATTTCGGCCTTCAGATCCTGGAACACGTTGTCAAGTAAGGAGCTCTTGGACATTATCACTGAAGTCTGTGAGAGAGCAAATCTTTGTTTCTTAATGTACAGAGATACTTTTTAGTGAGTAGGAAAGAGCAGTCCCCAAGGAAAGAATTGATCCCCAAGATGTTTTCAGAACCGATAGGAGCTCTCGTTCAAAATTTAACATTTCTCTTTTTCAATTTCTTCATCCATGTAAAGTAAATAGCATTGTACATGTTAAGAAGTCAACAAATATTAGCTAATAAGCTGCTAGTGATTCAGCCAGCACTTACTGAGCTACTATATTGCAGCAGTCCTCAAGACCTTTTTAGAGTAATACAATGTATAGGTAAATAAATCTCTAGTTAGGCACTGTATATTTCTTTTTTAAGTTTGAGTATGTACCTTCTCTGAATGGCACATCCAAAGAAGGATCTTATCAGAATAACCAAAAACCCCTTCTAACTTGAGTCTCTAGTCTCAATGTATATCAGAAGATTTGGCCTTAGTTTTTTAGAATTGTGCTATAGCTTTGTAAGCCAGCCAATCTTGATATCAAAAGATAGCATATTTTCTGAAAGACAACTACATTGTTGTAGTTGTCCTAGATGTATATTTGCTTTTTTTTTTTTTGTCACCCTCCGTAGAGTGCTGTCGCCTCACAGCTCACAGCAACCTCCAGCTTTTGGGCTAGGGCGATTCTCTTGCCTCAGCCTCCCGAGTACCTGGGAATACAGGTGCCCGCCAGAACACCTGGCTATTTTTGTTGCAGTTGCCACTGCTGTTTTAGCTGGCCAGGGCCAGGTTCGAACCTGTCACCCTCGATATATGGGGTCGGCACCCTACCCACTGAGCCACAGGCGCCACCCTGTATATTTGCTTTTAACCTAACAATAAAATTATGGAGAAAGCTTGATTTGTGCCACAAACCCTGTGTGGATTCCACTGCATGTACATTTATAAAGCCCTTTCCCAAGAATTTTTTCTGTTAGTATTTGGGTTAAATGTGGACTGTTTTTGTCCAATCTTTAAAGGGTACAAAATTAAAAGAATAATGTCTTAATGACATCTCTAGTGTAATCTAATTCAGGAATCAAAGCTATGCTCTTCTGAAGAGAAGACTTTTAATTTGAGTCTACTGATTTTATGCATTTTGATGGCCAGGTTTCGATGGAACAGCATGTCTCGATTGGAGAAGGTCTTTCTGAAGAATAGTGTCATGGAGCTGACTGGAAATGTAAGAAATGGGTGGTCGGAAGACATCTGTTTAATCTTCTTCTTCTTTTTTTTTTTTTTACATATACGTGTGTTTATTAGGTTTCCACTTCTTGCCGTCACAAAATTAAAAAGGCTTAAAATTTAATAATAATAACAATGTTTAAGATAAGGACTAGAGCCGGGCACGGTGGGAGGCTAAGGAGGGAGAATTGCTTGAGCTCAGGAGTTCTTGACTCACCTGAGTGACAGTGAGACCCGGACTCATGGAAAAAATGGAAAAACCCAGGCGAGCGCCTGTAATCGCAGCGGCTTCCAGAGGCTGAGGCAGCAGGGTGCCCGCAGCCCGAGGTTGGGAGACTGAGGTTGTGGTGAGCTACCATACCCACTGCACTCTGCTCAGGGGCATAGGGTGGGACTCTGTCTCAACAACAACAACAAAAAAAGATAAGGACTAGAAAGAAAGACCTTGTAAAGAACAAACGAAGATAAATACATTCAGAAAAGAAATCAGACTATTGCTGCATCAAAATATTAGGCAACAATGATAATAATAATAATGCAAAGAAAGTAACATTCACATTGTCAAATAAGAGTATGTCTATTATAGAATGCTTTGACTCTGAAATTCAGTACAGAGTCATCAGTTAACTTCTTATTTTTTTTCAAAGTCTTAAAAAATAGACAACTAATATTTATAAAGAAAAGTAAAAGATAATTTCAAAAAACAGATCATGCCAAATCTTACAGACAATAGAAAAAGAAGAAATACTTCAGAATCATTCTACTTAATCTGGATACACCTGATATTAAAATTGGAGAAAATATATTATTATAAAGGGGAAATTACAAACATATTTCACTTATAAATGAGGATGCAATATCCTAAACAACATATTAACAAGTTGAATTAAAAATTAATGTTTAAGTAAGGTACTTTGGTCAAAATTAAATGCCAATTTATGTGAGAATTAGTCACTCTTCTTTTTTTTTCTTCTTTTAATCTTTTTTTTTTTAGACAGAGTCTCATTTGTCGCCCTTGGTAGAGTGCCATGGCATCATAGCAATTCTCTTGTTTCAGCCTCCTGAGTAGATGGGACTACAGGCGCCCGCCACAACATCCGGCTGTTTTCTTTTAGAGACAGGGTCTTTTTTTTGTAGAGACAGAGTTTCACTTTATTGCCCTCGGTAGAATGCCATGGCGTCACATGGCTCACAGCAACCTCCAACTCCTGGGCTTAGGCGATTCTCCTGCCTCAGCCTCCCGAGTAGCTGGGACTACAGGCACCCGCCACAACGCCCGGCTATTTTTTTGTTGCAGTTTGGCCGGGGCTGGGTTTGAACCCCCCACCCTCGGCATATGGGGCCGGCGCCCCACTCACTGAGCCACAGGTGCCGCCTAGAGACAGGGTCTTACACTTGCTCAGGCTGGCCTCAAACCTGTGAACTCAGGCAGTCTACCCACCTCTTCCTCCCAGTGTACTAGGATTACAGGCGAGAGCTACTGTGCTCAGCCTAATATCTGTTTAATCTTTAAGAAAATTACGTAAAGTCTAAAGTTTGACTTTAGACAAATTGTGACTTCTCAGTGTAGAGTTTCTATAAATAAGTGAGACAGCAGAAGTCATAACTGATAACATATCTCTTACTAAATTAATTACCCTTATATGTTGATTTCTGTTTTTATTTTTCAAGACAGTGTCTCACTGTGTTGTCCCAGGCTAGAGTGCCGTGGCATCATCACAGTTCATAGCAACCTCAGGTTCCTGGGCTCAAGCAGTTCTGTTGCCTCAGCCTCCCCAGTAGCTAGGACTACAAGCACCTGCCACAATGCCCACCTAATTTTTTTTTCTATTTTTAGTAGAGACGTGGTCTCACTCTTGGTCAGGCTGGTCTCCAACTCCTTAGCTCAAGTGATCCCCCCACCTCAGCCTCCCGGAGTGCAAGGATTACAGATGTGAGCCACTGTGCCTGGCCTTGACTTCTGCTTTTAAAATTATAGAGACAGGGCAACAGAGAGTGAACATTTTTTTTCAACAAATGAGTAATATTTTTGGATCTAAATTAGGCTGAAACACTATCTACTTTATTTCCTTTTATTCCAAACAACTACTATTTGATACTAACAATAAAAAACATGTAGAATGAGTTTGTTTCAAGTATTAGAATGACTCAATCTGTATCTTCTAATACTTCTACATGTGTATATCTTTCATTACTAAAACTAATGGTAAAGTATTCAATTGCTCCTTGAACCCTCCCGTTTTATCAGCCTCTCACTATACTCTTTTTTTCTTTTCTTTTTTTTTGGGAGGTGGGGGCGGAGACAGTCTTAAGCTGTCGCCCTAGGTAGAGTGCCATGGTGTCACAGCTCACAGCAACCTCAAACTTGTGGGCTTAAGTGATTCTCTTGTCTCAGCCTCCCAAATAGCTGGGACGACAGGCACCTGCCATAATGCCCGGCTATTTTTTTTGTTGTTGTTGCAATTGTCATTGTTGTTTTAGCTGGCCCAGGCCAGCTACCTGAACCTACCACCCTCGGTGTATGTGGTTGGCACCCTGCCGACTGAGCTACAGGTGCTGCCCTATACTCTTTCTTTCTTTCTTTTTTTTTTTTTTGCAGTTTTGGCCAGGGCTGGGTTTGAACCCGCCACCTCCAGCATATGGGGCTGGCGCCCTACTCCTTTGAGCCACAGGCACCGCCCGATACTCTTTATTTCTACAGTCTTCTACCCTGGCCCTCTAAAAACCTGAAACAGTTAATATGAGAGGCATAAACCTACAATCCTAGCTAGTACTTTGGGAGGCTGAGGCAAGAAGATCACTTGAGGCTAGGAGTTCAAGAGCAGCCTGGGCAACATAGCAAGGCTCCATCACTACAAAAAAGTTTTAAAACATTAATGTGAGAATCTTTTCAGTTTATAAAAAATAATGATGTCTTCCTAGCTCTGTGTGAGCCATTTTATTAGCTGATGCAACCCTCACTTCAGCTGTTAGTGAAATTCTGATTAGTGACAATGCAGGTAAGTGACTCAGACATGAAGAACAGATTTGTTTGTTTGGTTTAGTTTAAAAGCAGGTCTAATAATGAGTTTTGTACACTTTTAAAGCTCAGGGCTTTTTGATCTCTGAAATTCAGTCTGTCAGACTTCTTAATATCTTTTGTTCTTTTTCAGGGAACATTAAACATTTTGGAAGAGGAAAACCATATTAAAGATGTTCTGTCTCGAATTGTAGTAGAAATGATAAAGCGTGAGTGGCCACAGCATTGGCCTGACATGTTAATGGAATTGGACACTCTTTCCAAACAAGGGGTATGAAATACAGCTTTATCAATTCAGCATACTTGTTCTTGAAATAAACGTCAGGGTTTTTTGTTTTTTGTTTGTTTGTTTTATCCACAGAAAATAGCCTTGGAGTTACATGTTATGAAAAAGATGTTTTGGTTTTAAATTGAACCAGTTTATTTGTATTGCTATAGGAAACACAGACAGAATTAGTGATGTTCATCCTTTTGCGACTGGCAGAAGATGTAGTGACCTTTCAGACTCTTCCCCCTCAAAGAAGAAGAGATATCCAGCAAACATTAACCCAGAACATGGAAAAGATCTTCACTTTTCTACTTAACACACTTCAAGAAAATGTAAACAAGTACCAGCAAGTGGTAAGGGATACCCCACTCCACAAAAGTCCTGTTTTCTAATATGAACATTTTTCTTTTTAGTTAAACTTTCAGTAAGGAACTAAGGTGTCTGGTTCAGCAGAAGAAAAAGGCATTTTATAAGCAAAAAGAACGGAAATGACAAAAACTAGAGCTAATCTTCTAAGATATTCTGTTCAATGAGTTTCCATGTCTATTAGAAAAAATACTTCCTTTGTTGTAAAAAATTTCTTGAAATAGTATGAAAATGAAGGTTAATACTAAATATTTGAAAACTCAGATTTCTGTTATGTTTGGATAGTAATGTTAACTTGTGGCATTTTATTTAGTCTTGGTTCCTTTTGCCCTAGACTTGTTGCCAACTGTATTTATTTATTTATATTTTATGAAACAAGAGTCTTACTTCGCCCCTGTGTAGAGTGCTCTAGCATCATAGTTCATAGCAACCTCCAACTCTTGGGCTCAAGTGATTCTTTTGCCTCAGCCTTCTTAGTAGCTGGGACTCTAGGTGCCCGCCACAACACCCAGCTATTTTTAGAGATGGGGGTCATGCTCTTGCTCAGGCTGGTATCTAACCTGTGAGCTTAGGCAGTCCACCTACCTCAGCCTCCCAGAGTGCTAGGATTACAGGCATGAGCCACTGAACCTGGTCCTGTTGCCAAGTTTATTAATCTTTCTTTTTTTTTTTTTGAGACAGAGTCTCACTAAGTATGTTATCCTCAGTAGGAGAATGTGGCATCATAGCTCACAGCAACCTTAAACTCTCAGGCTTAAGTGATTCTCCTGTCTCGGCCTCCCAAGTACGTGGGACTATCTATAGGTGCCCACCAAAAGGCCTGGGTACTTTTTTGTTGCAGTTGTCATTGTTGTTTGACAGGCCAGGGCTGGATTCGAACCCGCCAGTTCTGATGTATGTGGCTGGCACCTTAGCCACTTGAGCTATAGGCGCCAAGCCAAGTTTATTAATCTTCACTGCAAGGCTAGGTGCAGTGGCACATGCCTATATTCCTAGCACTCTGGGAGGCTGAGGTGGGTGGGTTGCTTGGGCTCAGGAGTTCAAGACCAGCCTCAGCAAGAGGGAGACCCTCATCTCCAGAAATAGCTGGGCATTGTGGTGGGCACCTGTAATCTCAGCTACTTGGGATGCTTAGGCAAGAGGATCCCTTGAGCCCAAAAGTGAGGTTGCTATGAGCTGTGATGCCACAGCACTGTACCCAGAGTGACTAAATGAGACTGTGACTCAAAATCTTCACTACATGATCCCTGGTATTTTATTTTTTCCTGAGGAAGTTTTTCTTCTGCAGAAAAGGGTGAGCCAAACAGTATCTTTCCAACCATTATCATTTTTAGCAGATGTTCATTAGAAAATACTTCCTTTTTTTTAGAGACAGTGTCTTAGTCTGTCACCCTTGCACCCTTGGTAGAATGCTGTGGCGTCACAGCTCACAGCAACCTCTAGCTCTTGGACTTAGGTGATTCTCTTGCCTAAGCCTCCCAAGTACCTGGGACTATAGGTGCCCGCCGCAGCATCCAGCTATCTTGTTGGGGGGTTTTTTGTTTTTTTTTTTTTTTGCAGTTTTTGGCCAGAGCTGGGTTTGAACCCACCACCTCCATTATATGCAGCTGGCACCCTACTCCTTGAGCCACAGATGCTGCCCAGCATCCAGCTATTTTTTGTTGCAATTTGTCCAGGGCCAGGTTTGAACCCACCACCCTCGGTAAATGGGGCCGGCGCCCTACTCACTGAGCCACAGGTGCCAGCCTTTAGAAAATACTTTCAATATTAATCTAATACAATGCTTCTAAAGGGGGCATAGTGTGATTTTGCTCCCTAAGGGGCATTTGCTGGTATCTGGAAGCATTTTGATTGTTGTAACTGAGGGGTTTCTCCTGGCATTAAAAGATAAAGGCCAAGGATTATGCTAAATGCCCTGTAATGTTCAGGATAGCCCTCCTATAACAAAGAATTATCTAACCCAAACTGTTAATAGTACTGAAGTTGAAAAACTCTGATCTAGAATTCTCATAAGTACTTAGTTCACATAATAGCATTAATTACAATTGTTTTATGTCCCTAGCTGCTATATTTGGTCTATTTTTACTGAAGCACTAGATACTGATATGAATGATGAGGAAGACATGCTATGAGCTGGTAGAGTGGGGAGGAACTCACAGAGAGTACCTAATATGTGCTATATACAGTCATCCTTTATATCTTCAGGGGATTGGTTCCAGTCCCCCACCCAATATCCAAATCCCTAGATGTTCAAGTCACTTATATAAAATGATTTAGTATTGGCATATAAGCTACTCACATTTCTGTATACTTTAAGCCATCTCTAGATTACTTACAATACCTAATATAGTGTAAATGCTATATAAACCATTGTTACGCTATTTTTTTAAATTTGTATTTTTATTGTTCTATTGTTATTTTCCAGATGCTTTTTTTGTTTGTTTGTTTTTGAGACAGTGTCTCACTTTGTCACCCTCAGTAGAGTGCCAGGGCATCAAAGCTCACAGCAGCCTCAAGTTCTTGGGCTCAAGCAGTCCTCTTCCTCAGCCTCCCAAGTAGCTGAGACTATAGGCACCCGTCACAATGCCCAGCTATTTTTAGAGCCGGGGGGTGGGCCGGGTGGGTAGGGAGTGGTAAGGATGGGTTGGGTCCTCGCCCTACCTCAGGCTGGTCTCAAACTCCTGAGCTCAGGCAATCCACCCGCCTCATCCTCCCAGAGTGCTAGGATTACAAGCATGAGCTACTGCACCCAGCCTCCAAACACGTATATTTGATCTCAGGTTGGTTGAATCTGCAAATAGGGAGGGCTGACTATTTTTTTTACTTGATGTATTATTTAATCCTCAAAATGCCCTAAAGTCAGAAGATGTTGTCTCTCAGAGTAATGTTGAACATCCTTTCTCTGACAAATGATTTTAATGGAATTTATGACCTATCCTTTGTGCTACAATAGATTCTTTCTCCAAAATACCTCCCCAAGATTATTCAGAAGAAAACAGTAAGAAAATATTTTCATTTAAAAACCTGTGTCTGGGGCAGCACCGTGGCTCAAAGGGGTAGGGCGCCAGCCCCATATGCAGAGGTGGCGGGTTCAAACCCAGCGCTGGCCAAAAACTGCAAAAAAAATAAATAAATAAAAATCTGTGTCTAACACTGGGTATAGTGGCTCATGCCTGTAATTCTAGAACTCTGAGAGGCTAAGGCCCACAGAACAAGACCCTGTCTATAAAAACCAGCTGGGTGTTGTGGTGGTTGCCTGTAGTCCCAGCTACTTGGGAGGCTAAGGCAAGAGGATCTTTTGAGCCCAAGAGTTTGAGGTTGCTGTGAGTTATGATGCCATGGCATTCTACCAAGGGTGACAAAATGAGACTCTGTCTCAAAAAAACCTATTCTATTGAGGGTTAGGGGGTTATTTTCATTTTCTCATAGGATATTTAACTCCTAGGAGAAAAGGAACGATAGACATAAAGAGAACCTGCCCATACCTTTTAATAATGTGGGCCACCTTCTTGGGGAAATGGACAGAGAAGTTCAGATGTGTTTTATCCCTAAGTTGAATTATTAGACTGTAAGATACCTGACAGTTTTCCCTGAATCTCGTGTATTTTATAATCCAAGAGCAACAGAATAGCTGTGGTGGCTCTCAGTAAATACATTTTCTTTATTAGGGAAACATCCTTTTGATTGGAAAGATTAACATTTGACAAGAAAGAAGGTATTTCACCTCTGCAGTATAGCCATATCTCTTCTTATCATCTGCATGAGATAAATTGAGAAACTGCTCTTGGGAAATTATGAACACTGATATAGTATTTGTTACCCAAACTGAAATATCAAAGGAACTTTCTTGGGAAAGTTAGGACCAGTAGAGTTATACTAGTGTTACGCATTTTAGAGATGAACGGCTGTGTATTTTATAAAAAAAAAAATCACTGTAGTATTAAACACTGTAGTATTAAAAATCTGTTCACAGCTATATTTAGTAAAGTCTTTTGGTTTTCAAATAACTTTCAAATTTTGAATAGTTAGATGCCCTAGAAATTTAGCCAATGGGGCATGTGCCAGAGTAGAATTGGCTGGTGAGGGCGGCGCCTGTGGCTCAGTCGGTAGGGTGCCGGCCCCATGTACCGAGGGTGGCGGGTTCAAACCCGGCCCCGGCCAAACTGCAACCAAAAAATAGCTGGGCGTTGTGGCAGGCGCCTGTAGTCCCAGCTGCTCGGGAGGGTGAGGCAGGAGAATCGCTTAAGCCCAGGAATTGGAGGTTGCTGTGAGCTGTGTGAGACCACGGCACTCTACTGAGGGCCATAAAGTGAGACTCTGTCTCTACAAAAAAAAAAAAAAAAAAGAATTGGTTGGTGATGGCTTTCACACAAGTTAGAAGCATACCTACTATGGTTTCCCTCCTTAGACTTGGTTTCAGTTCTCTCCATCTTTTTTATTTTTATTTTTTGGAGACAGTCTCACTTTGTTACCCTGAGTAGAGGGCCGTGTCATCATTATAGCTCACAGCAACCTCAAACTTTTGGACTCAAGCAATCCTCTTGCCTAGCCTCCCAAGTAACTTGAGATTATAGGTGCCCCCTACAATGCTCTTTTTTTTTTTTTTCTTTTGAGACAGTCTTAAGCTGTCACCCTGGGTAGAGTGCCATGCATCACAGCTCACAGCAACCTCCAACACTTGGGCTTAAGCGATTCTCTTGCCTCAGCCTCCCAAGTAGCTGGGATTACAGGCACCCACCACAACGCCCAGCTGTTTTTTGGTTGTAGTTGTCACTATTTGGCGGGCCCAGGCTGGGTTTGAATCTGCCAGCTCTGGTGTATGTGACTGGCACCTTATCCACTTGAGCTCCAGGCACCCAGCCTATTTTTATATTTTTTAATTTTTTATGTTTTTTTTTTGAGACAGAGTCTTACTATGTAGCCCTTGGTAGAGTGACGTGTCATCACAGCTCATGGCAACCTCAGACTCTTAGGCTTAAGCAATTTTCTTGCCTCAGCCTCCCAAGCAGCTGGGACTACAGGTGCCCACCACAATGCCCAGCTATTTTTTGTTGTTGTTATCATTGTTTCACGGCCCTGGCCAGGTTCGAACCCTCCAGCCCCGGTGCATGTGGCTGGTGCCCTAACCACTGAGTTACGGGTGCCAAGCCAATGCTCTATTTTTAGTAGAGATGGGGTCTCACTGTTGCTCAGGCTGGTCTCAAACTTCTGAGCTCAAGGCTTCCCAGAATGCTAGGATTACTGGGGTGAGCCATCATGCCCAGCCAGTCATCGCTGTTAAACCAGGCGATCACCTCTGCCCTGAGCCAGAGCACACCAAGAGCCATCTTTTAAACCTTCAATTTCTCACTTTAATCTTAGTTCTTTCTCTACTTTCATCCCTTCACTTTCCCATTTGGGGTGTAGATTAAATGGATAAACAAACATGGCATGATTGGGCTGTCTTTGTCTTATCACCTGGCTCCTGCTCTGATCTTCAGGGGGCATGGAGGGTGGAGGCTGGACCTGGCTGTTGTCACTTTGATCCCTTTTCTTTCCTAGATGCTGGTAAGAGGTTACTTTTTTTTTTTATTTTAGAGACAGAATTTCAGTTTGTTGCCCTCAGTAGAGTGCTGTGGCGTCACAGCTCACAGCAACCTCCAACTCTTGGGCTTACGTGATTCTCTTGTCTCCGCCTCCCAAGCACTCGCCACAACGCCCGGCTATTTTTTTGTTGCAGTTCGGCCGGCTCCACCCTCAATATATGGGGCCGGCGCCCTACCCACTGAGCTACAGGCGCTGCCCTGGTAAGAGGTTTCTACTCATCTCTGTCCCTGTTAAACCTTTACTTAACTGAGATTTAATAATTGTCGTTTATTTAAGAAATTATTTCAGGGGGATGGTGCCTGTGGCTCAAGGAGTAGGGCACCAGCCCCATATACCAGGGGTAGTGGGTTCAAGACCGGCCCTGGCCAAAACTGCAAAAAAGAAAAAAGAAATTATTTCAAAGTTCAGAAAAGAAATTGTAAAACAAGCCTTTATGATCTCAGTGATGATAGATTTCCAGGTATTTCACAGGTTGTTATTCTTCCTTTTAACCATCTTCAGGAGTTATTTTTAATTGTATTTTCAGAAGTTCTTAAGAAAAGTATTTATTTCGAAAAAAAAAAAAAAAGGGTGGCGCCTGTGGCTCAAGGAGTAGGGCACCGGTCCCATATGCCAGAGGTGGCGGGTTCAAACCCAGCCCTGGCCAAAAACCACAAAAAAAAAAAAAAGAAAAATATTTATTTGATATGCCTATAAATTATAAACATTATGTAACATTTTATGGAATTTGAAATATAAGGATAAAAGTCAACCATATTTGTACATTTACTAAACAGCCATTATTTTGATACATTTAGCATCTAATATTTTTGCATACATGGTTTTCCTGTAGTTGTGTCCATATATACATGGTCATAGGCTCGGTGCCTGTAGCTCAAGTGGCTAAGGTGCCAGCCATATACACCAGAGCTGGCAGGTTCAAATCCAGCCCGGGCCTGCCAAACAACAATGACAACTACAACCAAAAAATAGCCGGGCATTGTGGCGGGTGCCTGTAGTCCCAGCTACTTGGGAGGCTGAGGCAAGAGGATTGCTTAAGCCTAGAGTTGGAGGCTGCTGTGAGCTATGAGGCCACGGCACTCTACCCAGGGTGATAGCTTGAGGCTCTGTCTCAAAAAAAAAAAAAAAATACATGGTCATAAATTATGTTCATTTAATTATGTTTCTGGCTTTAACCTGTTCTTAGGATATTATCAGTTGTGTGTTCTGAGTAGAGTTCTGTTGGGCACCTGTAGATCAGTGGTTAGGGTGCCGGCCACATGCTCCAGGGCTGGTGGGTTCGAACCTGGCCTGAGCCTGCTAAACAAAAAAAAAATAGCCAGGTGGCACCTGTGGCTCAGTGCGTAGGGCGCCAGCCCCATGTACTGAGTGTGGTGGGTTCAAACCTGGTCCCAGCCAAACTGCAACAAAAAAATAGCCAGGTGTTGTGGCAGGAGCCTATAGTCCCAGCTACTCAGGAGGCAGAGGCAAGAGAATCACCTAAGCCCAGGAGTTGGAGGTTGCTGTGAACTGTGTGACACCACGGCACTCTACCGAGGACAATAAAGTGAGACTCTGTCTCTATAAAAAAAAAAAAAAAAGCCAGGTGTTGTGGTGGGTGCCTGTCATCTCAGCTACTAGGAAGGCTGAGACAAGAGAATTGCTTGACCCCAGGAGTTTGAAGTTGCTGTGAGCTATGATGCCACAGTTCTCTACTAAAGGGGGAAAAGTGAAACTGTTTCAATAAGTAAAAAAAATAAAAAAATTTATATTCTTTTTCGAGTTTAAAAACTATATTTAAGAATCATTCAAGGGGCTCAGCACCCCATAGCACAGTGGTTACAGTGCCATTCACATACACCGAAGTTGGCAGGTTCAAACCCAGCCTTGGCCAGCTAACCAACAATGACAACTGCAACAAAAAATAGCCAGGCACTGTGGTGGGTGCCTGTAGTCCTAGCTACTTGGGAGGCTGAGGCAAGAGAATTGCTTAAGCCCGGGAGTTTGAGGTTGCTATGAGCTGTGACACCAGGGCACTTTGCCAAGGGCAACATAGTGAGACTCTGTCTCAAAAAAAAAAATCATTTAAGGGCTTTGGTTATAGGCGTGGAAAGTTATTATGTTGCCTTTTACTCATTAATAACATTGAATCCTTGTTGTTTTTTTCAGAAGACAGATACTTCTCAGGAGTCAAAGGTAAGAGCTCTTTGCCAGGTTGGAAGGAAACTTTATTAAGGCTTTCAGGTGAGGGGATGCACATATGCCTGGTGGAAGGTGAGCTCAGATGTACTTGTGTTTTGTTTTTGCATTATTTTTGTTCACTGAGTTGTGGTGGGAGGTAAAATTATGATATTTGAGATTTCTTGAAAAAGATAAAGTGGCCATCCATGTCAGTATGATCTTACTGATGGATGTTGAGAAGCCATTGTTTAGGAAGTGATTATATATCAGATGAAAACATACTGAGTTCCCTATCAGTAACTGTTACGCGAGTACATTTTTTTTTTGCAGTTTTTGGCCGGGGCTGGGTTTGAACCCGCCACCTGTGGCATATGGGGCTGGCGCCCTACTCCTTTGAGCCACAGGCGCTGCCCGTATATTTTTTATTTTTATTTTTTGAGACAGGGTCTTGCTCTGGCCCAGGCTGGAGTGCAGTGGCGTGATCATAGCTTACAGCAACTTCTAACTAGTGGGCTTAAGTGATCCTTCTGCCTCAGCCTCCCATAGGCACCCACCATCATGCCCAACTAATGTTTTAAATTTTCTGTGGAGACAAGGTCTCACTATGAGTACATTTTTTTTAAATAATGATTTTCGTTTTTTTTTTTTTTTTTTTTTTTTTGTAGAGACAGAGTCTCACTTTATGGCCCTCGGTAGAGTGCCGTGGCCTCACACAGCTCACAGCAACCTCCAACTCCTGGGCTTAAGCGATTCTCTTGCCTCAGCCTCCCGAGTAGCTGGGACTACAGGCGCCCGCCACAATGCCCGGCTATTTTTTGGTTGCAGTTTGGCCGGGGCTGGTTTTGAACCCGCCACCCTCGGTATATGGGGCCGGCGTCTTACCGACTGAGCCACAGGCGCCGCCCGTGATTTTCGTTTTAGAATTAGAAAATCAGAGTTCACAAATAGGAGTTCACTTATAACCACTGCTTCCTTTTCTGTTAATGAGGACTTTGTGGTCAAAAGTTATTTCTATTCACGTAGGCTCAAGCACACTGTCGAGTAGGAGTTGCAGCATTGAATACTCTCGCAGGCTATATTGACTGGGTGTCTATGAGTCACATTACTGCTGAAAACTGTAAACTCTTGGAGATGCTGTGCCTGCTTTTGAATGAACAGGAGCTTCAGTTGGGAGCAGCTGAGTGTCTTCTCATTGCAGTCAGCAGAAAAGTAAGTTACCACTTCAAATTGACTTATTCTCGGAGTCTCTGAGCTAGGCTGTATGTGTTTGGGTTTTTTTTTTTTTTTTTTGAGACAGTCTTACTCTGTCACCCATTGTGGAGTGCTGTGGCATCACAGCTCACAGCAACCTCCAACTCCTGGGCTTAAGTGATTCTCTTGCCTCAGCTTCCCAAGTAGGTGGGACTACAGACACCTGCCACAAGGCCAGCTATTTTTTGTTACAGTTGCCACTGCTGTTTTAGCTGGCTGGGGCCGGGTTCCAACCCGCCACCTTTGTTATATGGGGCCGGCGCCCTACCCACTGAACCACAGGTGCTGTCCCTGTATGTGTGTTTTTTAACAGGTTTAGGCTTTTTTTTTTTTTAGAGACAGTCTCACTTTATTGCCCTCCGTAGAGTGCCATGGTGTCACACAGCTCATAGCAACCTCCAACTCCTGGGCTTAGATGATTCTCTTGCCTCAGCCTCCCAAGTAGCTGGGACTACAGGTGCCCACCACAATGCCTGGCTATTTTATTGTTGCAATTTGGCCAGTGCCAGGTTTAAACCCGCCACTCCCGGTATATGGGGCCGGTGCCCTACCCACTGAGCCACAGACGCCGCCCTGTATGTGTGTTTTTAGTTGCATGTTGTTGCACAGACATTTACAGGTTTGGAGTTTTTTCCCTTGAGGGCAACTTACTGCCTACTTCCAAGCCCTTTGGATAGGAGTTTGCAGGTATTGTAGGGATGCACTGGCAGGGATTTGTTAGCCTACTTGGTACTTGAAACAGCTGTGATTCTTCACACTTTATACTTTAAATAAAAGTAATGTTAAAGTTTAAAGCTCACTTAGTGTCTTCTGGTGTCCATTAAGCTCTGGGGTATATGATAAATTATGATGTCAATATATTTGATTATATATGTATAGAACATGTCACAACTTTGAAGCTTTTAATAATATAATTTGTATGACCATGTTTCCCTAAAATTGGGTGTAGGGCAAGTTGGAAGACCGGAAGCCCTTGATGATCTTATTTGGAGATGTTGCCATGCATTACATACTCTCTGCTGCACAGTAAGTATCTGTTATTTTTTTTTCCTTTCTTTTGTTAAGAGATGAGGGTCTTATTGTGTTGCCCAAATATAGTTTGAGGCTGGCCTCAAACTCCTGGGCTCAAGTGAACCCTTCAAGTAGCTGGGACTAGAGGCATGTGCTACTCTTCCTGGCTATCTTTATTTTTTCAGTGTTTTCTAATTTCTTTGTCTTTTTGTTTGTTTGTTTGTTTTACAATGCCCAGCTATTTTTAGAGATAGGATCTCGCTCTGACTCAGGCTGGTCTCAAACTCCCAGATTCAGGCAATCCATGGGCCTCTGCCTCTCAGAGTGCTAGGATTACAGCACTTGGCCACTGCACTTGGCCTTTCTTTGTCATTTTTAAATTTTATCTGGATATATCTGAAGCTCTTATCTAAATGCTATCAATTGACAGTGTTTTTAGGTAAGAAAATCAAGCAATTTGAAAAGAACTATTCACCCTTTTTTGAAGACCTTATGTTGGAAATAAATCTTGGCCACTGAATCAGTACCTACTTTTATTATAATTCTCCATTGGCAATTCATATCCTTGATTCTTTTCTCTCTTTCCTATGATCCATGGGCTTCCATGTAGCCTTGGGGTCTAGGTCTGAGACTTTTCTGATCTGCTGTACCAGAGTCTATCCTATGGCCTACCTTGACTGCATAACTCCAGATGCTCTTCCCTCCTCTCCTCCTCAAAGTAATCAATGCATGAAGTCTGAGGCTCTTGGAAGCAGTGGAAATAAACTGAGAGATGTATGCATAAAATACATTCTATGTACCAAAATATGATCATGCACCACATAATGACATTTCATTCAACAAAGGACCACAGATACAACAATGGTCCCATCAGATTATAATGGAGCTGTAAAATTCCTATCGACTTGTAACATCATAGCTATCATAACATCACAGTACATTGCATTATGTATTTGATGCTGATGTAAACCGATTTCATTGCCAGTCATATAAAAAGTACAACACATGTAATTATGTACAGTACATATACTTGATAATTATATTAAACATCTATATCACTGATTTATGTATTTACTTTTTCTGTTCTGAGACAGAGACTTGCTCTGTTACCCCAAGTAGAAGGTTTTAGTGTCATTATAGCTCACTGCAAACTCAAACTCTTGGGGTCAAGAGATCTCTTGCTTTAGCCTCCTGAGTAGCTTGGACTATAGGCATGTGCCATGATGCCCAGCTAAATTTTCTATTTTTAGTAGAGATAGGATCTCTCTCTTGTTCAGGCTGTTTTCAAACTCCTGAACTCAAGCAATTCCCCTGCCTCAGCCTCCTAAAGAGCTAAGATTACTGGTGCAAGCCACCTCGCCTAACCAAAGAAGGTATTTTTATCGTAGGAAATAGTAGTTCCATGCATGTTACTGCCCCTGAAGACCTAGTGAGACAAGATGTGGAGGTGGATGACAGTGATATTGACGATCCTGAACTTGTGTAGGCCTAAGCTAATGTGTTTGTGTTTTTAACAAAAAAGTTTTAAAAATTTTGTAAAATAGCAATAAGCTATGGACTAAGGGTATGAAAAAGAAAATATTTTTGTATTGCTGTACAATATGTACTTTAAGCTAATGTTACTACAAAAGAGTTTTATAAATTTAGCGTGAGCTAAGCGTACAATGTTTACAATGTCTGTATTAGCATATAGTAGTGACTTAGGCCTTCACATTTACTGACTACTCATCCACTGATTCACCCAGAGCAACTTCCAGTCCTGCAAGCTCCATTTATGATAAACGCTCTGTACAAGTGTATTAATTTTTATTTTTCATGTTTTATTTTTACTCTTAACTTTCTTTTTTTTGACACAGGGTCTTGCTCTGCTATCCAGGCTAGAGTGCAATGATACAATCATAGCACACTGCAACCTCAAACTCCTAGGTTCAAGTGATCCTATTGCCTTATCCTTCCAAGGTCCTGGGATCACAAGCATGAGCCAGTGCACCCAGCCATTTATTGTACCTTTCTTATGTTTAGCTACACACACAAATACTTAACCATTGTATTCAATTTCCAATAGTTTTACAGTATTCACTACACTAACATGCTGTACAGGTTTGTAGTCTAGGAGCAATAGGTTATATCATATAGCCTAGGTGTATAGTAGTCTAGACTGTCTAGCGTTGTGTAAGTACACTTTAATGTTTGTACAATGACAATGAAATCACTTTTTAAGTAACACATGATTGTAATAGCTTCTGCTTAATTTCTTTGAATTGCTCTGGAAAATAGAGCATTTTCTGATACACGTTTCTTACTAGGAAGTCAGGTAGAACTATGTATTACAAATAGTTAAAGCCGTTGCTCTTTTCAATACTCTTCACTTAGTCTTAGCTTAATGGAGAAATTAAAAGGTGTGAGACACGTTCATATTACTTCAAATCTCTTGCTAGCCATTCTAATATGCATTTATCATGACTTTTTTTTTTTGAGACAGAGTCTCACTTTATCGCCCTCAGTAGAGTGCTGTGGAATCACAGCTCACAGCATCTTCCAACTCCTGGGCTTAGGTGATTCTCTTGCCTCAGCCTCCTGAGTAGCTGGGACTACAGGCACCCACCACAACACCCAGCTAATTTTTGTTGCATTTTGGCCAAGGCCAGGTTCAAATCCACCACCCTGGTATATGGGGCATGTGCCCTACTCACTGAGCCACAGGCACTGCCCTATCATGACTTTCTTGCCTATGGAGACCACAGCTCTCTTTTTCAGAGGTTCTTGTTAATTGAATGAATAACAAGTCTTTTGGGTAGCCACTATAGTTACTGCTTCTAGGTCCATTTCTTAGTTCCATAGAGACCATGACATTCACACTGAAGTGTCCCATTTCCACTTGTGTTATGAATACTGTACCACACCCATGATTAGTTGAACTACTATGTATGATTGAAACCCAGGCAGTCAGTCTCTAGAACCTGCACTGGAAACCATTAACACCATACTGCCCTCCAGCATCACTAGAGCCTAGGCTTTATTTTCCCTGAGGCCCATGCTTTTTACATTAAAAGTACTCTACTGCCTCCAGAAAGCAGTTCATATGGCTACTCTTCATACTAGTTATTAATTTCTGATAGTATGAATAGTCGTGTATCATTTCAGGTCAGGTTTTATCACCAAATAAGTTATAATTTTTTTAATTTATCAGAGCTACTTGGATTTTTGATTTATAGACCTGAACTAAATGATTTGGAAAAATCTGATACAAAGTCATGTTTTTATTATAGTCCTTTTTATTTTGTCAGTGGTATAAGGAATTCTCTCTTCTTACAGGATTGCGGATGGAGGAGGCTTGGTAGAAAAACACTATGTCTTTTTGAAGAGACTCTGTCAGGTGTTGTCTGCATTGGGCAATCAGCTGTGCGCATTGCTGGTGAGCAAGGGCTTGTTTTCTGGAGAGCTTTGGGGCCATTTGGGGAGAGCATTTAGAAAGTTATTGTTTCATAAGGGGTTGTAGATGCCATTGATTTTAATCTGATAGGGCATTGCCCTATAGATTATTTCATATGATTCTATAGTTTGAATTATTTTAATATAATAAGCTTAAGGGTATACATTTCTTTTAAAAATAATAGAATTATTAACATCAACAGCAAACATTTATATCTATTATTTCATATAGTCAACGTTACTATTTTTTTTTAGTTTTGGTACTTGTAGAACATCAATCTTCTGAGTGCATTACCCTATTAGTCCATAAGACATGGACTTCATAAAGAACCTTTTTTCCCAATCTAAAGGATATATTGGATCACGCAAGAAAACTTTAGACTGATTAACCAAGAAAAAACTGTTTTAGGTTTATTAAATATTAGGGAAATATTTAATACTCCGTCTAATAAGTTGGAAGATAGGACATTGGAGTAGACATTTGTGATTAACGTTATGCCTTTTTATGGTGGTTTAAGTGGTTAGGATAGTTTCAGACGTTAAGACATAATACTATTGAGTGGTTATTTAATAGCTTGGTCATAGAGCTATGAATAGGCCGGGATTGAAGTAGTATGATTTTTTTTTCTTTCTCTAATTTCTAAAATGAATATTCTTTATTTTTTTCTTTTTTTGAGATGGAGTCTCACTATGTCACCCTTGGTAGAGTGCCGTGGCATCACAGTTAACAGCAACCTCAAACTCTTGGGCTTAAGCGATTCTGTTCCTCAGCCTCCCAAGTAGCTGGGACTATAGGCACCCGCCACAACACCCAACTATGTTTTTGTTGTAGTTGTCATTGTTTGTCAGACTTGGGCGGGGTTCAAACCCACCAGCCCCAGTGTATGTGGCCAGCGCCCAAGCTGCTGAGCTACAGGCGCCAAGCCCGAAATGAATATTCTTTTTCATTTTGATATGTGACCACAAGATGAGTTTTAATGATGATGACTGGGTAGGTAAAGTAGCTTTCCTATATAGCAGCCTGTGAAGTGATGCCTCTCTTTAGTCAAAAGAAGTACAAAGTCCTTTCAGAACAAACTTCTTTTTTTTTTTTTTTTTTTTGAGACAGTCTCAGTATGTCGCCCTGGGTAGAGAGTGCTGTGGTATCGCAGCTCACAGCAACCTCAAACTCCTGGGCTTAAGCTATTCTCTTGCCTCAGCCTCCCAAGTAGCTGGGAGTTTAATTGATCTGTATTACTCTCCCCCTCCTCTTACTCCCATCAAAGTCATTAATGTAGTCTTTTTCTCCTACAGGGTGTAGATTCTGATGTAGAAACCCCAGCGAACTTTGGGAAATACCTGGAATCTTTTCTTGCTTTTACAACCCACCCAAGTCAGGTAAACTTTATGCAGGTAACTTTTCAAAATTTTAGGTAGGTGAACCAAAATCAAGCACTGTGGCCTGAAGTAACATGGCAGCTCACGTATAAAGTTTGCCTCTTCAGTCCTTAGTGAATGGCTTGTAGTGTCATTTCATTAAGAGGAATACTGACTCTTCTTCCCATGGCAAGCATTGCACTGTCTAGGTGAGCAGATTTTCTCCTCAGGTAATACTCTCTGATCATGGTAAGTTAGAAGCGAGGTGTACCCTGGGTAGTAAAGTTATAATTACACAATTAATTTAATCTTTAATTAATTTAAGATTTTCCTTCTAATATCACTCTGAGATTCCATTATCCTTTCTTGCATAGAAGAGAACGTGATACAAAGTTTAGCACACACTCAGGAATTACACCTGACCCACAGCCTGTCTTCTTAATATGTGGTCCACAATGAGCATCCATTACTGATGCACTGTCGTAGAGACAATTTTAAAGTATCAAAGAAATTTATTTCTATGGAAAAATGTAATCGATAACTACTTAGTTAAGTAATAATCTTGATTATATAGAATCCACATACCTAAACTGAGGTTTTCATTTCTTTCTTTCCCTTTAGTTCCTACGCTCTTCAACTCAGATGACTTGGGGATCCCTCTTCCGTCATGAGATCTTAAACCGTGATCCTTTGCTGTTAGCAATGATACCAAAATATCTTCGTGCTTCTATGACGAACTTGGTCAAGGTATGTAATGGGAATGTAAACATGTGGGAGTGTAGGTGAATACCCATAATATAATGAGGCATCATTATCAGCCCTTTCTTAGTGACTAAGATCCCTTCTTTGGGCCTATTATTATCTTATTCCTTAGGAAGAAAGCAATCCATACTAGTTATTATAACTGTTTTTTCTTTTTTTGGAGCAATTCTATATCAAGCATTGGGTTAGGTGTTTGGATAAGAGCAGTGACCATACAACGTGATGATTGCCAGGGATTTAAAAGCAAAATGCTATGCAGTACATTGGAAGGTAGAATAAGGAAGATTCCAAGAAGAGGTCATATCTAAAGATTATTTCTGAAGCCCAAGTGAGAGTCAGGAAGGCATATGAGAAGGGAATGAGAGTGAAAGCAAGCTTGCTTACTACTTCATTCAAGTGTTGCTCTTAAATTACCTAAGATCTGTTAAGAGCTCTTAATCTTGATTTGTAAAGTTGGAGAATGGGACCCATTCAAGGGTCCCCTTATTTGCTCAAGGAATTTTCTTAGGACATTGCATACTGTGTGTTCTCTAATTCTTTGCCCATGGTCTTCAATACTTACAAAGTTATACATGTTTATTCTCAGCATTTATTTAATGAGGCAAACAATTCTCAGTTCTTCTTTATGGTATGCTGGATTGTCACTTTTGTCTTGGGCTATCTTCATAATTAGGTATCTTAAACAAATTTCAGAATTTAATTCTCCCTGAGGACCTTGGAGGAAGGTATTGACTAAAAGTATTCTTTTTTTCTACCACACTCAGGAATACTGGAAGTGGGAACAAACTATGGACTTCCAGTATAACCAAAGCAATTATTTATCATAAAAGATCTCACTCAAACCCTTAACTCTTAAATCAAAAAGTGCTTGAGCTTCTGAAGCCTATGCACGCTTTTATTAGGTCCATTTTGATCTCCTACCCCAATTACCTTTCTCTTTCCAGATGGGCTTTCCTTCTAAAACAGACAGCCCTAGCTGTGAATATTCTCGATTTGATTTTGATAGTGATGAAGACTTCAATGCTTTCTTCAACTGTAAGTGATCCCAGCCTGGCATTTCTCCCAGCAGTCTCAGAATGACATCTAATGTTTTTTTGTCTAATTATGCTAGGGGATTGTTGTTGTTTTGTTTGTTTGTTTGTTTGTTTGTAAGACCCAGTCTTACTCTGTCTCCCTGGGTAGAGTGCTATGCATCATTGTAGCTCACAACAACCTCAAACTCTTTGGCTTGACCAATTCTCTTGCCTCTGCCTCTCGAGTAACTGGAACTATAGGCACACACCTGTATGTCCAGGTAGATTTTTCTATTTTTGGTATAGACGGGGTCTCACTCTTGCTAAGGCTGGCCTTAAACTCCTGAGCTCAAGAAATCTACCTGCCTCAGCCTCCTAGAATGCTAAGATTATAGGCGTGAGCCACCACACCTGGCCTCATGCCAAGGGTTCTTACTAAAGATCCTCAAATCTGGACAGCAGCCTGCTTAAGCTCCAGTTTCCCACTGCAGAAGAGTAGTGCAAGGGCTACTACATTCCAGATATCTTCTGTTCTGCACCACAAACTCACAGTCTTTGGACATTGATGTGTAGGGAGATGCTTTTGGATTGTTTTCATATTTAGGATAAATATCATCTTACCTTATGGTTCTTTCTTCCCCAGAAGAGTGATCTGGGTTTTCTTTGTGGCCCACGCTGGAGAAAGTGATGCAATCACAGCTCCTTGCACCCTCAAAGTGTGGGCAAGTGGTCTTCCCACCTCTTAGCTTCCCAAGTAGTTGGGACGACAGGCACACATCACTGTGCCCTACCGATAACTTTTTTTTAAGAGATAGGGTCTTGCTGTATTGCCCAGGCTGGTTCGGAACTGCTGGCCTGCCAAAGTACTGGGTTTATAGACGTGAGTCATTATGCCTGGCTTTTTTTTTCTTTTTAACTAACTGCTTTATTGAGATAAAATTTATTTACCATACAATTCATCCATTTATAGTGTACAATTCATTGGTTTTAACATTTGTATAGTGTTGAGCAGTTATCACTGCAATCAATTTTAGAATATTTTCTCCCAATTCTCTCGTCCTTCTCAACTCTGGGCAACCAATAATCTACTTTCTGTCTCTCTGTTTTGCCTATTGTGAAAATTTCATGTAAATGGAATTATACTCATGGTCTGTTGTGACGGCTTTCTTTCATTTTGCATGATGTTTGTGATTCATCCATGTTGTCGCATATATGAATACTTCATTTCTTATTGTCCATAATAATAATAGATTATATAGATGCATTTTATTCATTTATTCATCATTAGTTGATGAACATTTGAGTTACTTCTACTTTATGGCTTACTGTGACCATTTATACAAATTTTTATGTGGATATATGTTTTTATTTCTCTACTTGGAGTAGAATTGCTAGATAATATGACAATTACATATTTACTATTTTAAGGAACTGCCAAATTATCTTCCACAGCAGTTGTACCATTTTATGTTCCTGCCAACCTGATTTCCTTTTAATTCCAACAGAAATGGGAGCCTAATTTTAGTTTGCCACTTATAGGATCTATTTATTTTTAAAAATTTTAGATTCACTAATTGAACAAAGATTAATTGAGTGATTTTTTTTTTTTTTTGAGACAGAACCTCAAGCTGTTGCCCTTGGTAGAGTGCCATGGCATCACAGCTCACAGCAACCTCCAACTCCTGGGCTTAAGCGATTCTCTTGCCTCAGCCTCCCAAGTAGCTGGGACTACAGGTGCCCACCACAACGTCTGGCTATTTTTTGGTTGCAGTTGTCATTGTTGTTTGGCAGGCCCAGGCTAGATTCGAACCCACCAGCTCTGGAGTATGTGGCTGGCGCCTTAGCTGCTTGAGCTACAGGCGCCGAGCCAATTGAGTGATTGTTACGCTTAAAGCACAAGTATATAAAACAGTTTCCTTTTTTTTTGCGATAGAGTCTTAACTATGTCACCCTCAGTAGAGTGCTATGATGTCACAGCTCACAGCAACCTCGAAGTCTTGGGCTTAAGCGATTCTGTTGCCTCAGCCTTCCAAGTAGCTGGGGCTACAGGCACCCACCACAATGCCTGGGTGTTTTTTTGTTGTAATTGTTGTTGTTTGGCAGGCCCGGTCTGGGTCCGATCCGGCCAGCTCCAGTGTATGTGGCTGGTGCCCTAGCCGATGAGCTATGGGGACCAAGCCTGTAAAGCAGTTTCTTTCAACACTTTCCCCCTGGAATGGTAAATGAATAAACATGAAATGGTTGTCTTTTATGCTAGTTATTAATTCACGTTCTTCCCTTGATGTTTTTTCCTTGGCAGCCTCCCGGGCTCAACAAGGAGAGGTGATGAGGTTGGCATGTCGTTTGGATCCCAAGACTAGCTTCCAGATGGCTGGGGAATGGCTAAAGTATCAGTTTTCATCTTCTATTGATGCTGGATCCATGAATTGTAAGTTTTTTTCATTACTGAGCATTAGTGAAGTATTTAATAGTATCAAAACTGTTCATAGGAAATAAGCCTGAGCCTCACATCAGAACAGGATTAATTTTTAATCCTGTTAAAAAATAGCTTTGCATACTGCCTAATTCCATCCTAGAGAGTAAGCATTTTCATTGGCTTATACAAAGTAAGCAGATAAAAACCACATCCTTATCAGTTTTGCCTCATAGCTCATTGTAACTCTGGGGCTCATGATCCTCCCTCCTTGACTTCCCAAAGTACTAGAATTATAGGGATGAACCATCTTGCCCGACCCATTTTTCTTTTATAGCAGAATCAATGAATATAGAATTCATATAGCTAACATAATGTCAGTAAGGAGTACTGTATGCAAGCAAGAAAAGCAATTTGTAAATCTGTTTGCCTGTCTCTGGCTGAGTAATGTGCTTTGGTGATATTTGTGAACTTTGAGGGTGGCAGAGTTCTCCAAACATAGCCTTTTATGTCTGATATTATTTCTTTATCAGAAAGATTCTTTCTGCTTTCAGCACTCATGTTCTTTTCTTTGCCCAAGCTGAGAGAGGTTAGATTACCTGGTTCCTTCAACCAGGTGATCTGTAAGACTCCATCGTCTGTATCTTCTGTGATCCTTCAGTGCTGATAAGTGTTTGTGTCTGTACTTTAAAAGCATGTTCTCCTGCTCCTGGAACTGGAGAAGGAAGCCTCTGCTCCATCTTCTCCCCGTCATTTGTGCAGTGGGAAGCCATGACTTTTTTCTTGGAAAGTGTGATCAACCAGATGTTTCGAACACTAGATAAAGAGGTAAGTAACTATTTCCCATGCTGACTACATAATTATTTTGATCTTTTTAAACTGTTAGAGGGATAGGAAGATCTATGGATGTGAATAAGGAAATGTAGATTTAGAGGGGTTAAATAACATACTCATTTTCAAGTAGCTAGTAAATGGCAGATGTGGGACCAAAATTTGAGACTCTTATTCTAAGCCCTATAACATATAGCATCTATTTTAAGGGGATGATAAGCCTGATAACACAGCCACAGGTAAAATAAAGAAGACAGTTATGGACACTTTGAGTTGGATAATCTTAAGAGATTATTTGCCTATCTTAAGAGATATTTGCCTTTAAGTATCCTTTTCAGTTTATGGTAGATGGACCAGAATATTCCTTTTTTCTGATAGTATGCCTCTTCCCCTGAATAATGGTGAATACACAGGTCCTTCTGTATTTCATATTACCCTTCTCTTAGAATGTTACCTTAGATGTAGCTATGGTAATTGGATAGTAGCACATATCCTATTAACCATGTTAATTAGATCACAGCTAATTTTGTGATAATTACATCTTGGTATATTCTAGGTTAGTTATGAAAAGAATCTCTAAGTCCTTTAAAGATAAGTGAGATATAGTGCTTTTTCCTAGGGGTGGCATATTAACAAATTAGATCTTAGAGTCATTAACATCTGCTTTTACACTGATTCATTTCATTTGGTCCCAACTTGAAGTGATAGCAATGCAAGATGACGGCCACAGGCTTGGATAATTTGTGGAAACCAAATACATATAGCCTTAAAATAGAATGTGGACCCAAATACCCAGAAGTTTCCCCTTTTCTTTGATTTGTAACAAAAGTTAATATGAATGAAGTTAATAGTTCTAATAGAATGGTAGACCCAAGAGCCCTACCAATATTAGCAAAGTGGCAGAATTCATATAACATCAACATTGTCCTGTAAGAGGTCCGGCACCTAATGGCGTCTAAAGAAAATACGAAACTGGCTGGGTGTGTTGGCTCACACTTACAATACTAGCCCTCCAGGAGGCCAAGACAAAAAGATTGCTTAAGGCTAGGAGTTCAAGACCAACATGAGCAAGCACAAGACCCTGTCTCTGCAAAATATAGAAAAATTAGCTGGGTGTGGTAGTGGGCACCTGTAGTCCTACCTACTGTTCCGGTTGAGGAAGGGGTATCACTAGAGCCTAGGAGTTTGAGGTTACTGTGAGCTATGATGACGCCACTCATAGCACTCTAGCCCAGGCAACAGAGCAAGACACTGTCTTCAAAAAAAAAAAAAAGAAAAAGAAAATATGAAACTCCCTTAGTCAACTAAAGGACAGTCTTAATAGCAATTAATCAAAAAGAAAGACCATAGTCCCTTGGCTCAGCACCTGTAGCACAGCGATTACAGTGCCGGCCACATATACCGAGGCTGTCAGGTTCAAACCCAGCCCAGGCCAGCTAAACAACAATGATAGCTGCAACAAAAAAAAAATAGCCGGGCATTGTGGCCAGTGCCTGTAGTCCCAGCAACTTGGGAGGCTGAGGCAAGAGAATTGCTTAAGCCCAAGGAGTTTGAGGTTGCTGTGAGCTGTGATGTCCTAGCCCTCTACTAAGGGCAACGTAGTGAGACTGTTTCAAAAAAAAAAAAAAAGAAAGAAAGACCATAGTCCCTTTTCCCTTTCCTCTATTTGATTTAAACAGTTTTTACTTTCCATGGTAGTAAATTTTCCAGTAAATTTTCTATGAAAGTCATAGAAAGGAAGCTTCCATTCAAAGGCAATTTATCTTAAGATACTATAAATGGTACTAATTTTTTGTTCATTTGAAATATATAAGGTGTGCTATCATGAAAGAAGTGATAGCATTCTGAGTTTTTCCCCAAATCTAGGTGAAAAGCTCTTAGATTCTGCATTTTTTACTAAACCTTTTACAGGTTTAGATGGCTCTAAAAGAGTAAGCATGGCAAATCCAGAGGGTCATTTATCAAATTAAGAGAAACACCTCTACTATTTCCTTTTCTGGTGTTTAAGTTAGACACTTGGAATGTATCCAAACATGTAGATATGATCCTGGTTGAAGGCAATAAAAGGGAATGGTCAGGGTTTGTCAATATTTGTCTTTAAGATTTACAAAAGGACTGGCAGTACTTGGGGGAGGAAGGTGTCTACTTGATTGTAGGCTGGATTTTATAGTAAGTTTTAGAATAAGAAATGGCATCTGATCAAAATGTACCCCCTAAAAAATATTTAGACTGGCAGGGCAAGGTGGCTTACTCCTGAGCTCCTGAGCTTAAGCAGTCTACCCGCCTTGGCCTCCCAGAGTGCTAGGTGTCAGCCACGGCGCCCGACCTTATAGATGGGATTGATAATGAAAGCATATATCTTTTAAACATTACTTCACAAATGGCACCACAATGGTGAAGAATAATTTGACAGTGGCTATTGAAGACACTTAGTATTACAAACCAGCAGTTCTACTCCTAGACTATAAGAAAACCTTGCATATGTACAGACACCAATATTCATATTAAGAATAGAGGAAAACAACTTATATCAATCAATGAAATCATAGATGAATAGATGTATTTACTGAGCAGTGAAAATGAAATAGGGCTATACTATGAATAAGGATGATTCTCATAAACGTAATGTTGATCCCAAACAGCAAATATAAAAGTAAACCTACAATACTGTGCAATTAGGAATATGTACATATGTAGTAAAAGTATTGCAAAAATTTTAAACTATTAAATACAGACCCTATCCACTAGACTTGTGGCGATCTCTAGAGCTAAAAAGGAGTGTTACACATAGAGAGTGTCGACTCTGTCACCAACATTGTATTAAAGTGAGCATATGGGGTTTATTATTATTTATACCTTTTTATATATCTGGAATAGGACACATTGGGTAGAGAATCAATTGATAGAACCTGTAAAGAAGAAAAACAAGTTAATATGTTCATACTTTTTTGAACAGAGACCCTGTTCTTACAGGAAAAATATTCATATTTTTTGACCCAGTAATTCTAGCCATTACCAAAAGTCTGTTATCCAAATGAAATAATCGAAAACATAGACAAAAAAATTTTTTGCAAAGATATACATTAGCATTATTTATAATAATGAAGAACTAAAAACAGTCTCAATTTTTAGTAGTAGGAAATGCTGTATCCCAAAGATGGCACATGGCAATGTTGTTTATGAAAAGGTTTTTTTGTTTTGAGACATAGTCTCACTCTGTTGCCCTTGGTAGAGTGCTGTGGTGTCATAGCTCATAGCAACCTCAAATTCTTGGGCTTATGCAATCTTCTTGCCTTAGCCTCCAAGTTTCTGGGACTATAGACATGCACCACCATACATAGCTAGTTTTTTCTATTTTTAGTAGAGACAGGATCTCATACTTCCTTAGGCTGGTCTCAAACTCCTGAGCTTAAGGGATCTACCCACCTCAGTCTCCCTGAGTGCTAGGATTACAGGCGTGAGCCACTGTGCCCTGGCTGTTTATGAAAAGTTTTAATAACATGGGGAAATTTTAGGGCTTTTTAAAAAGCAATTATAAAGTCATCCATGGCAATCAATATTATGTATTTATGAATTAGAATCTAAAGAAAATTTAGAAAATGGTTATCTCTGCCATGTCAACCTTTTCTTTATGTCTACATTACAGGCTATTCCTGTTAATGATGGAATAGAATTGTTGCAGATGGTCCTAAACTTTGACACCAAGGATCCCCTCATTCTGTCTTGTGTCCTCACTAATGTCTCAGCACTCTTTCCATTTGTCAACTATAGACAAGAGTTTCTGCCACAGGTCTTCTCTAAGGTAAAGTCCATGTTTTAAATTTTATTTTGACATTTCTTTTTTTTTTTTTTTTTAGAGGCAGAGTCTCACTTTATGGCCCTTAGTAGAGTGCCGTGGCATCACACAGCTCACAGCAACCTCCAGCTCCTGGGCTTAAGCGATTCTCTTACCTCAGCCTCCCGAGTAGCTGGGACTACAGGTGCCCGCCATAGCACCCGGCTATTTTTTTTTTGTTGCAGTTTGGCCGGGGCTGGGTTTGAACCCGCCACCCTCGGCATATGGGGCCGACGCCCTACTCACTGAGCCACAGGCGCCGCCCTATTTTGACATTTCTAAGCTAATTTTTTTTTTTTTTTTACAGAAATGGAGGCAGGGATCTATATTGGCTAGGCTAGAATTGAACTCCTGGGGTTGAGCAATCTTCCTCCTTCAGCTGCCCACATAGCTGGGACTATAGGCATATGCCACCATGCCTGGTTTAAACTAATTATTTTTTTCAACTATTTTTGAAATTATGTGAGGCAAACTAATAAACAGACATTTATTTATTAAATATTTACTTAGTACTTATTATATAGATCAGGCACCATGCTAGCATCTCACCCTTTAGGAATGCTCTGGGATGAAAGGCGTATAAACAAGTGGGGATGGCTAATTGGTCAAAGATATAGTAAGTTAGAATAAACAATTCGATAGTACAGAAAGTGACTGTAATCAACAGTAAGTTGGGATATACTTTAAAATAACTAAAAGAATGGAATCAGAATGGTTCTAACACAAAAGAAACTTAAATGCCTGAGGTGATAGATACCCCAATTACCCTGATTTGATTAATTCACATCATATGCCTGTACCAACACATCACATGTACCCTGTAAAGGTATACAACTATTATGTACCCATAATAATTAAAAATTTTAAAAAACATTTTTTGAAAGACACAAATTTACCTATGTGACATTGCAATTAATAGACCTTTACACTGACTGGGAAATGGAAAGAAATAACTAAAAAAGAGTATCAGAGCATGCTGTTGTTTTGGGAGGGGATTTGTGAGAGGAAGGGACAGTATGGATAGTTTTCAGATTTCCAGTTGAGATGACTAGGTGGGTAATAGAGCCACCACTTGAGTGAACACACTGATCAGGAGGGAATGCAGGAGTAAAGAAGAGAATGGAATAAGAATTTTGGTATACTATGTTTGAAGTATATGTAGAACATCTAGGTGAAGACATCTCACAATAGAGGCAGAGGCAAGTAGATTGCCTGAACTCACAAGTTTGAGACCATCCTGAGCCAGGGCAAAACCTCATCTCTAAAAATAGCCAGGTGTTATGGCGGGCACCTGTAGTCCCAGTTACTTGGGAGGCTAAGGCAAGAGAATCAAGCCCAAGAGTTTGAGGTTTCTGTGAGCTGTGATGCCATGGCACTGTACTGTCCTGGATTACAAGAGATTCTGTCTTAAAAAAATAAATAGGGCAGCGCCTGTGGCTCAGTCGGTAGGGCGCCGGCCCCATATACCGAGGGTGGCGAGTTCAAACCCGACCCCGGCCAAACTGCAACCAAAAAATAGCCGGGTGTTGTGGCGGGCACCTGTAGTCCCAGCTACTCGGGAGGCTGAGGCAAGAGAATCGCTTAAGCCCGGGAGTTGGAGGTTGCTGTGAGCTGTGTGAGGCCACGGCACTCTACCGAGGGCCATAAAGTAAGACTCTGTCTCTACAAATAAATAAATAAATAAATAAAAAGACATCTCACAGTAAATTGGCCATTTGAAGTTGAAGATCTAGACTCGAGAAGTTAATGATATAAAATTGAACATCATCATCATAGAAATCCCAAGACTAGAGTGAAGTTCTGGGAGAGAAAATATGCGTGACATATGCATGGGTTAAGCAAGTTGCCCTGCAGATCACCATCATTGAAGGAGAAGAGCAAAAGATGAGAAGCCCTCAAAGAAGGAAAAAGAGCCAGAGAAATGAAGAATATGTTGTGTCGCAAGGCCAGTATAACTTCAGAAAAGTGGGCTCATTTGTTCTAACCGAAATCCTCTACAAGTTGGAGAAACATCTTGAGTAGGCACCTCGTCTGAGTATAATTCCATCTTCCTGGTTAAAGAAGCAGCCAGATAAATTGGGTTAAGGAATAAATGGAAAGTTATGAAATTGAATCAGGGAGGATAAATACTAAACTTTGGATAAAAAGTGGGGAATATAGAGGTGCTATCATAGCTAAACATTTGGGTGCTGGCAAGGATTGTTCTGGGATATTTTACTTTGTAAAATGTCTTGGTGATGAAACTATGAATCTCAAGCTTCTAAAGGTATCTGAGAAAATATATCTGAAGCTTTCCAACAACAATTAAAAGCCCTTTTATTACCTACCATATTATTACTGAGAATACAATTCTGGAATTTTGTCGGAAATTTTATGGTAACTATTGTTTAAAAACACATATAAGCCAGACATGGTGGCACATACCTGTAGTCTGAGCTACTTGGAAGGCTGAAATCGCTTGAGCAACATAGTGAGACTTTGTCTCTAAAATAAACAAGTATATAAACACAAGAGTGATCTTTTTTTTTTCCCTCCTCCCTTAGCTGTTTTCATCTGTGACTTTTGAAACTGTTGAAGAAAGTAAGGTAAGACCAATAATTAAACCAACAGATTCTAATTTCTTGAGAGCAAAAGTATGAATATAGAGTTTTGTATAAGTGGGAGTGATCAGTAACTGCTGTAGTTTGTCATGTGATACAGAGTTTGGCCCTAGGGACAAATCTAGGGCAAAGAATAAACAACATGTGGATGCTTGGTGACTGTAAATGTCATTCCATGGCTCAGCACCTGTGGCTCAAGTGGCTAAGGTGCCAGCCTCATACACCTGGGCTGGCGGGTTCGAATCCAGCCTGGGCCCACCAAACAACAATGATGGCTGCAACCAAAAAATAGCCGGGCGTTGTGGCGGATGCCTATAGTCCCAGCTACTTGGGAGGCGGAGGCAGGAGAATCGCTTGAGCCCAGGAGTTGGAGGTTGCTGTGAGCTATGATGCCATGGCACTCCACGCAGGGTGACAGCTTGAGGCTCTGTCTCAAAAAAAAAAAAAAAAAAGAATGTCATTCCGGGCTGCACCTGTGGCTCATTCGGTCCCATATACCGAGGGTGGCGGGTTCAAACCCGGCCCCGGCCAAACTGCAACCAAAAAATAGCCGGCGTTGTAACAGGCGCCTGTAGTCCCAGCTACTCGGGAGGCTGAGGCAAGAGAATCGCTTAAGCCCAGGAGTTGGAGGTTGCTGTGAGCTGTGTGAGGCCACGGCACTCTACCGAGGGCCATAAAGTGAGACTCTGTCTCTACAAAAAAAAAAAAAAAAAAAAGAATGTCATTCCGTCATACTCCTACAGTTGTAAAAGTTGATTATGAATTTGTCTCTGAGAAATATTTACATGATTCTGTGGAGCATCTATGAATTATATTAAAAGCGGTTCTGAGTTTGTTGAATACTTTCTAGGCCCCCAGAACCCGGGCAGTAAGGAATGTGAGGAGACATGCCTGTTCCTCAATCATCAAGATGTGTCGTGACTACCCCCAACTCGTGCTGGTAAGCCACTAGACCCTGGCTGAGTAGCCACTGAGTTATGTTGAGTTTAGGTCCATCTCTTTATAAATCCAGCTGTCATTATACGTCACATAAAGGAAAAACTAAGAACTGTGGCTTTGCATAGAATAAGCATTCTTGAGTTTATGTGTTCTTTTTCTCGCTACTTAGCACATGTAGCATAATTAGAAATGCAAATATATTCATCCCTCCAAATATGAATAGTTATCTTCTATGTGGATGGTTAAGTTTAGCCGTATCAATGTACAACTCTTTTTACTGTATTATATGGTGTCCTTAATTACTATGGCCAAACAGTGTGTCTAATCTTGAGAGAAGCCACGAGCATAACCCAATCCTTTTGGGGGGTTTATATGAAAGTTAGTGTTACTCCACATTACAGATTACCCAGAAATTTCTTCTCTAAATACATAGCAGTGTCTCTCTGTACATATAACAAATTGATCTTTGCCTGTGAAGATACTATAAACTTGATATTAAAAAAAGAAATTGTTTGGGCGGCGCCTGTGGCTCAGTGAGTAGGGCGCCAGCCCCATATGCCGAGGGTGGCGGGTTCAAACCCAGCCCCGGCCAAACTGCAACCAAAAAATAGCCGGGCGTTGTGGCGAGCGCCTGTAGTCCCAGCTACTCGGGAGGCTGAGGCAAGAGAATCGCTTAAGCCCAGGAGCTGGAGGTTGCTGTGAGCTGTGTGACGCCACGGCACTCTACCGAGGGCCATAAAGTGAGACTCTGTCTCTACAAAAAAAAAAAAAGAAATTGTTTTCACAATCAAAGTATGGGAAGGGGTAGTACTTCCCATACAAAGTATGGGAAGGGAAGTACAAGAAGTACCTTCTTCCGGGCGGCGCCTGTGGCTCAGTGAGTAGGGCACCGGCCCCATATGCTGAGTGTGGCGGGTTCAAACCCAGCCCCGGCCAAACTGCAACAAAAAAAAAAAATAGCCGGGCGTTGTGGCGGGTGCCTGTAGTCCCAGCTGCTTGGGAGGCTGAGGCAAGAGAATCGCTTAAGCCCAAGAATTAGAAGTTGTTGTGAGCCGTGTGACGCCACGGCACTCTACCCGAGGGCAGTACAGTGAGACTCTGTCTCTACAAAAAAAAAAAAAAAAAGAAGTACCTTCTTCCAATACTGACTACTATCCAAAAAAAAAAAAACCCAAAACAAAAAACTACCTTTTACCTAAATTGTCTTGTTTATTTAGGCAAAAGAACATTATAACTGTTATTAAGTGATAGCCTTATAGGCCTGACCTTCCTTTAGTGAAAGGAAAAATCAGACCTCTCCCTGAAAATGCAGACCTTCATCACCTCTGGCTTTTTTCCTTTGTGATCTACAGCCTAATTTTGACATGTTTTATAACCATGTGAAGCAACTTCTTTCCAATGAGCTACTTCTTACACAAATGGAGAAGTGTGCCCTCATGGAAGCCCTGGTTCTCATTAGCAACCAATTCAAGAACTATGAGCGTCAGAAGGTGTTCCTAGAGGAGCTGATGGCACCAGTGGCCAGCATTTGGCTTTCTGAAGACACACACAGGTAGAGGAGATCCTTTGGCTGCCTCTCACTGCACTTACCACTCATTCTGTTTCAAAAGTCATGCCCAGGGTGGGCACAGGAGTCGAAGACATTGAGGTGTGATGGCACTAGTGATATCTGAAGTTTAAAGAGTAGTCTTTTGTAACCTAATCTCTGAAAAGGTCACCTTGTTGTTCAGAGATGTAGAGGGGAAAGGAAATGAAGGAAAATGGATAGTATGGGTTGTGAGGGCATAGAGTAAGGCTCCTACGGTATCTGAGTTACAGCATCAGCACATTTGGAGAAATGAGAACAGCAAGGGCCATATGAAGTAAGAGCCACCCAGAGACCCTCATCTGTGCCCGCATAGTAAAGAAATTTGTTTTTTTCATATTCTCAAGCTTGTATCCTGTTTTAATAACATTTGGGAGTGGATTGGAAGTTTAAACCTTCCAGTGGCCACTAACAATATTAAACTTACTTCACTAAAAATTGCTCTTCAGGGCCAAATAATCATAACTTATTAGCTCCTGTGGAAGAAATTGTCCTTGCTTAAAATCATGATTATAGCTTGTCTTTCCCCTCTAATCTTTAGAGTGCTGTCAGATGTTGATGCTTTTATTGCCTATGTGGGTGCAGATCGGAAGAGCTGTGATCCAGGCCTGGAAGATCCCTGTGGCTTAAACCGTGCACGAGTAAGACTCTCCTGGGAATGGGAAGTTGCATTGGCCTTGTGTAGGAGTAGGATAGTATCTTTTGTCAAGTTTCTCGTAAAGTTACTATTCTAGTGAGAAACCCGAGAGTCTCCACGTCCCTAAGCTTCTCCTTTCTTTTCTTCTTTAGTCTTAAATTCTTGAGTTAGTTCCCACAGCAGAGCAGATGGTCTTTTCTATGAAGTCATTATTTTGGCTTTAAGGATCTCTAAATAGCTCTGAAGACTGAAGGTGTAATGAGGAAGTAGGTCAGAACTTGGTCAGCAGGGTGAGTTCTCCCTGCCATTGCTCTCTGGCATGTAAAGTCCTAAATGATGATGTGACTTGCAAACCTGAGGTTCTTCAGTAATTTGCTGTTCAAGTAAGCATCATTCCTGCCTCCATTATGGCCAAAGTCACATTAATTAGCCAGGCAAGTAGTAGATTAAGAGTACAATTAAGAGGGGGAGTAGGGCACTATCTGTCGAGACCCAGGCTGGAAGTTAAAGGTTCAATTCAAACAAGACAAAATGATGGTAGTTTAAACACTTTGTTTTGGAGCCTATCTAAGCCACTTTCTAATTAAGGTCCTATGGGAGGGTTACTACAGGCCCTAGAAGGATCCTCATGAAAGGGAAGATTCTAGAGGCTACCATTGGTCCTGAAAATGGCAGTGTGTGGACCCCTCTTGGACTTCACCTTTAAAGGAAGGGACAGGGATCCCATGGGGATGGGGAGAACAGAGGGTTCCTTCATTCTTTCTGGTCTCTGTGTCACTTTTGCCATAGCCTTGAATGTTTCTAACAGTACTTCTATCTTTACATCCCCTTATATGTTTACCTTCCATTCTTGTTTTTCTATAGATGAGCTTCTGTGTGTATAGCATTCTGGGTGTTGTGAAACGAACTTGCTGGCCCACTGACCTAGAAGAAGCCAAAGCTGGGGGATTTGTGGTGGGTTATACACCCAGTGGAAATCCAATCTTTCGTAACCCCTGCACAGAGCAGGTTCTCAAACTTCTTGACAATTTGCTTGCCCTTATAAGGTGAGTCAGAATAATCATTTTTTTCTGTTGTTTGTTTACCTTTTACTTTAAGAATTTCAAACAGTTTTAAAAAATAAAAATAAAAATAAAAAAAAAAGAATTTCAAACAGTTTTTACACGTTTTCACATCATAATGGTGACAATGAAGAATTAAGTCTTGTTTCTTGGGCAGGGGATCTCTTTTTTTGAAAATTAAAAGTCTTGCTTTCCGTGTGAACCCAGGGGTGCTAATCCAAAAATATTTTTTCTCATTTTGGGCTGCCTCCATGTTCTTCTCCCATCTTTTACTTCTAAGTTTTATTTGGTTTAAGTCTTTGCTGTAAAGGAATTATTCATTGGGAGCAGGACAATTGCTTTCTATACTGGTTCTTCTCTGTTAAACTATTAAGTTAATCCAAATTTAGCTATATAAGTGAATTCGAATTTATCAGTAGTGACTCTGAGCTCAAATGAACCAAACATTATACACTGCCTGAACATGCCAAAGGAAAGAATGATAAATGTTTGTCTCAGTTTCGGTCCTTGGTTCTCAAAGCTGAGTCCTGGTCCTGAGACCAGCAGCATCAGCAATTACTTGACATCTTGTCTGAAAGGCAGAATCGGGGCCCCACCCCAGACATACTAAATCAGAATCTGCATTTTAACAAGATATGCCCAGGGACTTATGTACACTAATGGTTAAAAACCAGTGTTCTAGATTATATGAGCTAATATATTTAAGTAGAAGTAGGCCAGTGTAGACTTATCGGTTACTAGATGTTTATTTGATGATTTAGGGATACTCTTTAAAGAAGATAAGTTTTTGATATGAGTCAGTTCTTACTGACCAAAATAGAATTTGAGTGCTTTTATTATATCTCATGGTAGTAGTAAGCTACAAGATAAAGCTCCATTCCAGTATTTTTTTGGCCTTTCTCAGGGAGTAAAAGCAGAATTTCAATTGGGCAAGCCAAATTACTCATGGCTCAGGCAACAGATACTTAGGAGCAGAAGCCTAAGAATCAAAAGTTTTGGGGTTTTTTTGTTTTGGTTTTGGTTTTGGTTTTTGGCCGGGGCTGGGTTTAAACCCACCACCTCTGGCATATGGGACCGGCGCCCTACTCCTTGAGCGACAGGCGCTGCCCAAGAATCAAAAGTTTTAAGTTAATATTAACCAAAATGCAGGGCTGGAGTATCTGATAGGGTTGTCATTGAAGACATGTCTTTGGAAATAGACAATACTTTGTTTTGATTTTGAAGGGAGGAGAGGTATCAGTAAAGATGTATGGAGTAGGTATAATGGTTCAGGCCTATAATCCTGGGATTTGGGAGGCTGAGGCAGGAAGACCACTTGAGGCCAGGAGTTCAAGACCAGCCTGAGCAGCATAGCAATATCCCATCTCTTAAAAAAATGAGGTAGGGCTCTGTGCACTAGGGGTAGTGGGTTCAAACCTGGCCCAGGCCTACTAAAAAAAAAAAATTAGGTGAGTATGATGGCGCATGCCTGAAGTCCCAGCTACTTGGAAAGCTGAGTCAGAAGGATTGTTTGTGCCCAAAAGTTCATGGCCACAGTGAGCCATGATTAAACCATTGCACACCAGCCTGAACCTCATCTCAAAAAAAGTATGGCTATGTGTTGAGAGGGTAGTGAAATATTTAGTCAAGGAAGAGCTTATTTCCATACTGATTTTTTTTTTGAGACAGAGTTTCAAGCTATTGCCCTGGGTAGAGTGCCATGGCGTCACAACTCACAGCACCCTCAGACTCTTGGGTTTAAGCGATTCTTTTGCCTCAGCCTCCCAAGTAGCTGGGACTACACGTGCCCACCACAACACCTGGCTATTTTTTTTGTTGGTGGTGGTGCAGTTGTCCTTATTGTTTTCAGCTGGCCTGGGCCTGGTTCAAGCCTGCCAGCTCCGGTGTATGTGGCCAGCGCCCTATGCACTGAGCTACGGGCACCCCCACATACGAAATATTTTCAATCAAAAGGTTCTTCTGCAACTAGAGAAACGTGGACTTATGGAAACTCATAGGGCAAGACACATCAGTAGGCCTTTTTAGGCCTGTGACCATGTGGTAAGAATCCAGACCTGGAGATGAGGTCCATTTCTGGTTGGGTATGGAGGCCACGAGACAGCAATTATTTGTCATCTTGATATTTTTCTAACATTTCAGTGTTTTTATTATTTTATTTATTTATTTTTGAGACTCAGACTCCGTTACGCTCGATAGAGTGCTATGGCATCATAGCTTATGGCAACCTCAAACTCCTGGGCTCAAGCAATCCTCTTGCCTCAGCCTCCTTGAGTAGCTGGGACTACAGGCGCCTGCCACAATGCCAAGCTATTTTTTAGAGACAAGGTCTCGATCTTGCTCAGGTCTCAAAATCATGAGCTCAAGCAATCTACCCACCTTGGCCTCCCAGAGTGCTAGGATTATAGGCGTGAGCCACCACCCCCAGCCTAGTTCAGTGCTTTTAGAATGTTCTAAAACCAATCAATAAGTATTTGAAACATGTTGACCATAGTGATTTTGCAGTTAAATTGCTTGAGTACTGTGCAGCTGGAGATATTTGAGTTTTGTTTTTCAGTAAATTTTGAAATTTACTGAGCGAGAGTGAGACCCCAACTCCTAAAAAAATGAAAACCCAGCCATGCACCTCACTGAGCACCTGTAATCCCAGCAGCTTCCAGAGGCTGAGGCAGTGGGATGCCCACAGCCCATGTCTGTCTGAGATTGCATTGAGCTATGACGCCATTGCACTCTGCTCAGGGGATAGGGTGGGACTCTGTCTGAAAAACAACAAAAAAAAGGCAAAGAAATATAATAATGTACTCTATAAAAATGGGCAGGCCTGATGCAGCGGCTCATGCCTATAATCCTAGCACTTGAGAGGCTTAGGCAGGTGGATTGCCTGAGCTCATGGGTTCCAGACCAACCTGAGTTAGAGTGAGACCCCCGTCTCTAAAAATAGCCAGGCATTGTGGCCAGCACCTATGGTCTCGTTTACTCAGGAGGCTGAAGCAAGAGAATCGTTTGAGCCCAAGAGTTTGATGTTGCTGTGAGCTATGATGCCATAGCACTCTACCAAGGGCAACAAACTGAAACTCTGTCTCAAAAAAAAAATTTTAAAGGGCACAAATTACGAGTGTGTGTAGATTAATTTTCACAAAGTGGGCAACTCCGTGTAATCACCCAGATCAAGAAATAACCTTATCCAATACCTCTTTTCAGTCATTACCTCCTTCTCAAGAGGTAAACACTATTTTGATTTTTAACATTTTGCCTTTTTTTTTAGCTTCATATAAATGTGTCGAAAGTATGCACTTTTTAGTATCTGGCTTCTTTTCTAAATATTATTTTTGTAGGATTCATCCATGTTATTGTATGTAATTGTGGTTTATTCATTCTCATTGCTTGTATTTCCATTGTTTGAATGTCCTATAACTGACCTATTAGCCCTGATGGACTTTGGGGCAGTGTTTTAATTTTACAAATAGTACTGCTGTTATCATTCTGTATATGTCTTCTGGTGAACATAGGTGCCTAATTTCTGTTGGGTGTACACATAGGAGTAGAATTCCCAGTTTATGTTATGGAATGTTTGTGTATGTTTTTCAGTTTTCATAGATACGGGCAGTGTTCTAAAGTGGTTGTACTAATCTCTTCCCACTGGTTACATACTGGAGCTATGAGTTTTAAATTGCTATCTTTTTAATAGAGTGAAGTTTGCTTTTTTTTAAAGATGTGGCACGGTATTGATAGCACTTTCTATGTCAGATAGCCTGGGATGTTAAAGCTGCTCTGTTCAATATGGAAGCCACTAGTCACATGCACTTACTGAGCACTTGGAAGATTGCTATTCTGAAGGGTAAAATACACACCAGGTTTCTAAAATCTAGTACAAAAAAAGTGTAAAATGTCTCATTAATAATTTTTTATGTTGTTAACATGTTGAAGTGATACTTTGGATACATTGGGTTAAATAAAATATTATTTACTTATTTAACCTGGATTTTTTTACTGTTTTAGAGATGAGGTCTTGCTATGTTGCCTATGGACTCAAGCTGTCCTCCTGCCTCAGCCTCCTGATTTTTGTACTAGAAATTTCTTTCTTCTTCTTCTTTTTTTTTTGTCCAGAAATGGTCTCTCTCTGTTACTCAGGGTAGAATACAGTGGCATCATCATAGCTCACTAGATCCTCAGACTCCTAGTCTCAAGCAATCTTCCTGCCTCAGCCTCTGGAGTAGCTTAGACTACAGGCACCAATCACCCTCCCAGCTAATTTTTGTGTTTTTTGTACAGACAGGGTCTTGCTTGTGTTCAGGCTGGTCATTATTACTAGAAAATTTTAAATGACTTACATGGCTTACATCATACAGGTTGAGTGCCCCTTATTTAAAATACCTGGAACCAGAACTATTTTGGATTTTGAATATTTGCCTTATAATTATTGTTTGAGCATCCCCAGAGCACTCCATTGGGTGAGGTGCAATGGCTCGCGCCTGTAATCCTAGCACTGTAGTAGACTGAGGTGGGCAGATTCCTTGAACTCAGGAATTTGAAACTCACCTGAGCAATAGTGAGACCCCCATCTCCACTAAAAATACAAAAATTTAGCTGGGCATTGTGGGAGTCCCTGTAGGCAGCTACTCTGAGGGGGCTGAGGCAGGAAGATCCCTGAACCTGGGAGATGGAGGTTGCTGTGAGCTAGGCTAACACTGTGGCACTCTAGCCTGGGCAACAGAGTAAGATTCTGTCCCCAAAAAGAAAAAAAAAGTGCTCCAATGAGCATTTCCTTTGAGCGTAATGTTGGTGCTCAAAAAGTTTGGGATTTTAGGGCCAGGCTTGGTGGCTCACGCCTATAATCCTAGCACTCTAGGAAACCAAGGTAGGTAGATTGCCTAAGCTCAGGAGTTGGAGACCAGCCTGAGCAAAAGCCGGACTGGGTCTCTACTAAAAATAGAAACACTAGGTGGGTGTTGTGGCAGACGCCTGTAGTCCCACCTACTCAGGAGGCTGAGGCAAGAGGATTACCTGAACCCAAGAGTTTGAGGTTTGCTGTGAGATGTGATGATACAGCATTTTACCCAGGCAAAAGAGCGAGCCTCTGTCTCAAAAAAATAGTCTGGGATTTTGGACTTCTGGATTTTCACATTTGTGATGCTCAATTTATATCTCTATTGCACAGTGCTATTGGTAGTGGTTTGGGTAGAAGACAGATGTGGGAGAGTAGAACTCTGGTTCTCAAAAGGTTCATTGTCATTATCTGTTTAAAATAACAGCTTTTCTGTTATCTTGAAGTTTGTTACATTATTTCTATTTATCTTCTATATGTTTAATCAAAATCTTTATATATGCAATGTCTTGTTAGTCTAGTGGTTATATTCTTTGTTGTTGTTGTTGCAGTTTGGCCGGGGCCAGGTTTGAACCTGCCACCCTCGGTATGTGGGACTGGCGCCCTACTCACTGAGCCACAGGCATCGCCTAGTGGTTATATTCTTATTTGGTAATACTGAGAATATTTCAAATAGGTGTGGATTATAGAAAACTTAAAAATTTTATTTATCCAATTTGCCTTTCCTTTGCCAAACAATGTCTAGTTCCTCTTAATATGGAAGCATAGAGCTCTAACTTGTGAGTATGTCAGGCAAGGTGATATTTCAGCAGCCTGAATACTACTAGAAGTTATAGATGTCCCAGTTTATTAACATCTAATCTGATGTCAGATACTGGGGCAGTATGCACCTTAAAGCCTCCTGCCATCACTTGTGAGCAAAGGTGCAAAAGACAGCCACTTCCTCTCTTTCTCCTTGAGGAAGAAGACAGACTAAAAGAAATGCCAGATTCTATTGTAGCAGCAGGGACATTTGACATATTGTTGTATTAACCCTTTCTTAAAAAAATTATTTCTCAGGGTCACAGTCACATTTAATTAAAGAATCAAAACAAGCTGAGCACAGTGGCTCACATTTGTAATCTTTGAGGATCTAAAATTTATCTTATACAAATTGTTTCAGAAAATAGAAAAATGCAGTGCAGAAAATAGAAAAATGCAGTTCCAGAAATTAGAAAAACTCATTTTGTGACACTTTTTTAGTTTCATAACAAAACTAGACATTAACAGTACCAAAGAGGAAAATTCCAGGCCTAAATCACTTATAAACATAGATGCAAAGATTCCAGATAAAAAGCTACCAATATGGATCTAGTAGTAAGTTTTTTACTATGACCACATTTCCCTTCTTCTTTGTTTGAAACAGTCTCACTATGTTGCCCTCAATAGAGTGCTATGACATCAGAGCTCACAGCAACCTCAAACTCTTGGGCTTAAGCTATTCTCTTGCCTCAGCCTCCCAAGTAGCTGGGACTAATCAGGCACCTACCACAACACCCAGCTAATTTTTTCTATTTTTAGTAGAAACAGGGTCTCACTCTTGCTCAAGAGTGGTCTCAAACTGCTCAAGTAGTCCTTCTGTCTCACCTCCCGGAGCTCTAGGATTATAGGAGTGAGCCACCACCCCGGCCTACTTGTTATTTTTGGGGGGAGGGAGGTTATTTATTTATTTTTTTCAGATAGATTCTCACTGTGTCACCCTCGGTAGAGTGCTGTGACATCACAGCTCACAGCAACCTGAAACTCTTAGGACTAAGCGATTCTCTTGCCTTAAGCCTCCAAGTATCTGGGACGACAGGCGCCTGCCACAATGCCCAGCTGTTTTTTGGTTTTAGTTGTCACTGTTGTTTGGCAGGCCTGGGTTGGGTTTGAACCCTCCAGCTCCAGTGTATGTGGCTGCTGCCCTAGCCACTAAGCTACAGGCACCGAGCCCGGTCTACTTTTTTTATTTGACTCAGGATTAAACTAAGATTTATATATAGTATTTGATTGAGGTGTCCCTTAAGTCTCTAAAATTTTAAATTCCCTGTTCTCTAGTCAATTTATTTGTTGAAAAATCTGGGTTTGTACTTGTAGAGTTTCCTCTGGTTAAATTTTGTTTATTGTATCTTTATAGTTTGTTCAGTGTAGTCTACTTTCCTTTATATGTCTCATAAGTAAATAATTAGATCTAGAGGAGGGGTTGGCAGTCCACAGCCTGAGGACCAATTACAGGTCTCCACATTTTGTGAGTAAATTTTTCTTAGAACACACCACACCTATTCATTTACTTGTCGTCTGTGGCTCCTATTGCACTTGGGTGTTTGATTTGAATAGTCAAGGTTAGAGACATTATGGCTGGTCATGCTTAAAATATTTTTTATACAACTTCTGGTTTAGAAAATTGACCTGATATCAGTTTGATTTTTTAGCAGAAATTTTTTATAGGTGATGTTGGGTTCGACACAGTAGTAAAAGTACCTAGAAAGACTACCAGGTATGTGTAACAGATTGATTAATGACAGAAGTAATACAAGTCAATGAGAAAAAAATAAGCTATTGATGTATGGTGCAAGGACACTTGACTTTGTGTTTCGGAAGATTGTTTAGATTCCTACCTGTCACCACACACAAAAAATAAATTTCAGGTGGATTAAAACCCAAAAAGTAAAACTTAGTTACAGCAATAGGCAAGTGTATGACTTTTTTGACTTTGTTGCCCTTGGTAGAGTGCTGTAGTGTCATAGCTCGTAGCAACCTCAAACTTCTAGGCTCAAGTGATCCTCTTGCTCACCCTCCTAGTAGCTGGGACCTGGCTATTTTTAGAGACAGGGTCTCACTCTAGCTCAGGCTGGTCTCAAACTCCTGAGCCCAGGCAATCCACCCGCCTTAGCCTCCTGGTGTGAGACTACAGGTGTGAGCCACTGTGCCCAGCCTGTGAATGACTTCTTAAACAAGACACAAAAAGAACAAACCCTGGAGATATAAACATAGTCTGAATGAATCTATTCAGTCTGCAGTCTTAAATATCTAATCTTGCTAGTGCCTATGATATTCTGTAATTTTTTTCTTTTCTTTTTTTTTTTCTTTTTTGAGATAGAGTCTCACTCTGTCACCCTGGATAGAGTGCCATGGTACTACTGTAGTTCTCGGGAACTTTAACTCTTAGGCTCGAGCAGTCCTCTTGCCTCAGCCTCCCAAGTAGTTGGGACTACAGGTGTGCACCACTACACCTAGCTAGTTTTTCTATTTTTAGTAGAGATGGGGTCTCACTCTTGCTCAGGCTGGTCTCAAACTCCTGAGCTCAAGCAGTCCACCCATCTCAGCCTCCCAGAGTGCTAGGATTACAGGTGTGGGCCATGATACCCAGCCTTCTTTTTTTTTCCCTTCTATTATTTTCTATTTGCCGGAAATGTTTTATAATTACTTTTAAAGAGAAACACATGTAATTATGAGCTCATTCTTATCAGTTATTCGGTGGAGCCATTCCTGTGAACTGAAGTAAATGCTGTGGACAGGTAGATCAGGTCCACAGCCCTTACCCATAGGTAGACAAAACAAGTATCTGTTTCTGCTCAGGTAAGTCATTCTGGTGGGGAGCAGTCATATGTGTTGGGAATTATATTCCTCCAGGAAGCTGAAACACCTGTTGCAAGGTCCATGCCCTTTTACAGAGACAGATTCTCACTTTATCGTCCTTGGTAGAGTGCCATGTCATCACAGCTCACAGCAACCTCCAGCCCTTGGGCTTAGGTGATTCTCCTGCCTCAGCCTCCCGAGTAGCTGGGACCACAGGCACCTGCCACAATGCCCAGCTATTTTTTGTTGCAGTTTGGCTGGGGCCGGGATTGAACCCGCCACCCTCCTTATATGGGGTTGGCGCCCTACTCACTGAGCTACAGGCGCCACCTCCATGCCCTTTTAATAGAGACAAGTGTTTTAAAAAGGGGCACATTACCACCTGCTCTGTGTTCCTACCTGTGAGGCCATAGTGTCACTAACATTTCATCCTTTATGACTGGTAGTCAGAAAACTCCTGTGAGTGCCAAGTCATTATCTTTGGTTTAAAGGATTTTGCTGTTCTAGCTATGGGCCCTGATAGTGCCCTGCTCTTTCAGGATTTGTTTCTCATGTTGATTCGTCTTAGATGTTACGTATAGGCGTTCCCCAAGTAACAGACATCTGACTTATGTACAGTTCACACTTACGAATGGAAATTATTACAGTTAAGACCCCCAGTTACAAACATATGACTGAAATAAGTCTCACACTTACATATGGAGGCCATTACAGGTAATAGGTAAATGTACCTGTTCCAACTTACATACAGATTCAACTTAAGAACAAACCTATAGAATCTTTCTTGTTCATAACCTGGGGACTGCCTGTACTATATATCTATAATTAATAGCTTCAAGTCTCTTCCTTTCTCCAGGGAGTGTTCAGGTATTTAGACCTTCTTTTCTCTCCCCTGCCAGTAGTGTTGATGGGCAGATCGATGTAGAAATGTAGTACTACTGAATTACAAGGTGAACCCACTCTTTCGTTCCTTAGCAGACTAGAAAAAGTTCACCTATCATCCTTGTTTTTTCAGAACCCACAATACTTTATATGCACCAGAAATGCTAACCAAAATGGCACAGCCTTTCACTAAGGCTCTAGATATGCTTGAAGTGGAAAAATCTGCTATATTAGGTAAGAAATCTAACCTGTTTTTCCTTAAGTTCACTTTATGGCTAACAAGCATCTTGAGCAGCTTCCCTGTACCTCTTCCTCATTCCAGAACTATTTTTATAACCTATTGGCTGAGAAACACATTGGTGTGGTTACTGCAGCCTCTACAACAGCGTTTCTCAACCTGTGGGTCGCAACTTCTTTGGGGGTCAGACGACCCTTTCACAGGGGTTGCCTAAATGCATCCTGCATATCAGATATTTATGTTACGATTCATAACAGTAGCAAAATTACAGTTATGAAGTAGCAACGAAAACAAGTCTATGGTTGGAGGTCACCACACCATGAAGAACTGTATTAAAGGGTCGCAGCATTAGGAAGGTTGAGAACCACTGCTCTACAGGAAGAAGGGTATATACCTTATTATCTTAGTTTACAGATAAGGTCTTCAGGGGCAGTTTCTTCACTCTTTCCATACCCTGTTTACCTCCCCTTCACTAGAAGGTTATGGTGGGTGTTAAACCATCAGATTATAAATAAACTGTGGCTTTTAACCTGAAGGATATTGGTATGCTTGTGTGCCTTTCTAAAAAGTTTTTAAAGGATTCTATTTTATGCCATGTTTTCCAACTGTTCCCTGACTAGAATATTGCTTCAACTCATTTCCTATTGAAAATAAGCATGAAAATTGTGATGTTTGCTATGAGGGAAATTGTTAGGGCTCTGTGAGAGTGTTTATTAGAAGAGCTGGCCCAGTCTTGGAGGGAAATTAGAAGCTTGCCTCCCAAGGAAGAATGAGTGGGCACTAGCCAGGGTGGGTAGCAAGAAGAGATGCTGGACAGAATGGTAGGTACAAGATCCTGAGACAGCCAGGAAACAGCTTATGCTATGTTCAGGAAATAAAAAAGGGCAATTGTGGCTAGAACACAGAAATCAAGGTTGCAAGAGTGATTAGAAGTTAGAGCAAGAGAAGCTTTAGGCTGTCTCACCATCACAGTCACCACAGTGTCTTTTCCCAGCCATAACCTCTGCCTGGGTCTGGCTATCATCAAGCAATCCAATGAGCATTTCTTAGCTGGGAAGTTAACCAAAGGAAAGGTGTTACTGTGTTTTGCCATATAAAATGTGCTCTGGTATATGACATACACCCATGATTTTGGCCCAGACATTGAGGAAAACACCTGTCAAGAAAGTGGAGACACATCTAAGAGAGACACATCTGGGGGGGGGGGCAGGTTACACCGCCCTCTTGCAGCCACCTGCTCTGTGAAGGCTGCTCTTTCCCTCTCTTTCTCTGGGAGTTCTTCTGTCCCCTCTAAGTTGGGGGCCATGGCAGAGATGGCCACAAAGGTGGCTGGCAGAGCAGGAGCTTCTGATGTTGCTCAACCCACCAGCAGCCAGGCAGGTCTCTAGGACCTGTGCAGGGCTCTCAGTCCTCTTCTCCTTCCCAGGCCCTGGGCCTTAACCCTTAGCCCTTGCACTAACTATATGGCTGAAACCTGCCTTTCCAGCCCCACCACCGCCTACTCAGCGAGGCCACTCTGGCCCACTCCCACTGTGTCCCACATTCTCCTAGTCTGGATTTGAGATCCCAGCAGGCCAAGTGCCGTGCCTTCTCATGGCAGTCCTGAGAGACCTACTGGGCTTCCCTGCTCCCAAGCTGTACTACCCATGTATAATTTGCATCCTTATCTTCCCCTCAAAAATTTGGGCAAAAAAGAACATTATACATGGCAAAATACAGGTAATTTGCCTTTCTGGAACTCATGTCTGTCTGTGTCAGTCTATATGGTCCTGAATTTTTTCTTTTGGCATTCCATGTGAGGTCTGTGTTGCAGACACCACTAAGAATAGAACTTTTAAGAAATAAAAAACAGTAGAGTAAAACTTCCAAAATGTGTATTGCCATTAATATAAAAAGTAAATGTTTCTTCACCACATAACCCATTCCATTAATTCAAGTTAAGCCAAGAACTCTTGCTATAGAAGTAAGTGGCCAACCAGATATACTAGAATGGACAAACCAGTTCCCTCTGATAGCTTCTGACTGTAAGAGAGAATACAAAACTTCTATTTAAAAGTATAGCTCTTTTACGGGAGTTGTTAATACTAAGGTAAATGGGTTTTATTTTGATCTGCCATGTCTTGAGCTTTTGTGTAAGATTTTGTATGAAAAAGAAGGTCCATGACTTAAGTTGGGAAAAGTCATCCCCAATGCTTTAAGGGGAGATCCTTTTGAATTATCACTATTTGTTTTGGTACCTATCCTGTCTAGAAAACCTCAAGCAAAAAGTAGAGTACCCAGGTTCAGTCTGAAGTTTGAGTACTTATTTCAGTTTCCCTACTATGGGAGTGTAACAAGTCACTTACAGGAAAGCCCTTAGAGCCTCCAACTGGTAGAAAACGTGGCCAGCTGCTTTGTAGTTGAAGCACACGTACTTGCACAAACCTCTGCTCCCAAACCACGTCTCCTATAGAATGTTGACTGGTTGAGACTCCTAACAGTGGAGCAACATGTTCCTGACTCGTATTTCTCTGTAGGATTACCTCAGCCTCTCCTGGAACTCAATGATGCGCCTGTCTACAAAACAGTCTTGGAAAGAATGCAGCATTTCTTCTCCACCCTCTATGAAAACTGGTAAGGAACCAATGCTGCCTCTTCATATTTCCTTTGTAGATATGTATTATATAGGAATGGCTGTCTGTTGAATTTTTGATCTAGAATTTAGTATATAGGTAAGGAAAGACAGGAAAATAATGATTCTCTTTTTTTGTGTGTGGTTTTTGGCCGGGGCCTGCCACCTCCGGCATATGGGACCAGCGCCCTACTCCTTGAGCCACAGGTGCCGCCCCTATGGAAAATAATGATAGGGCGGCGCCTGTGGCTCAGTGAGCAGGGCGCCGGCCCCATATACCGAGGGTGGCGGGTTCATACCCGGCCTCGGCCAAACTGCAACAAAAAAATAGCCGGGCGTTGTGGCGGGCGCCTGTGGTCCCAGCTACTCAGGAGGCTGAGGCAGGAGAATCGCCTAAGCCCAGGAGTTGGAGGTTGCTGTGAGCTGTGTGACGCCACGGCACTCTACCGAGGGCAATAAAGTGAAACTCTGTCTCTACAAAAAAAAAAAAAAAAAAAAAAAGAAAATAATGATAAACAGCCTGGCTCGGTGCCCTTAGCTCAGTGAGTAGCGCACAGCCACATACACCAAAGCTGGCAGGTTCAAGCCCAGCCAGGGTCGCTAAACAATGACAACTGCAATCAAAAAATAGCCAGGCGTTGTGGCAGGAACCTGTAATCCCAACTACTTGGGAGGCTGAGGCTAGAGAATCACTTAACCCCAAGAGTTTGAAGTTGCTGTGAGCAGTTATGCCACGGCCCTATACTGAGGGCGACATAATGAGACTCTGTCTCAAAAAAAAAAAAAAATGAACAGCCTGCTTTCCTGCATTTGCTTTTTTATAATTGTCTATGAGCCTCACAATCCTACTTATGACTTGATGTTTCTAGTATATAAAATGATGAGACCCATGTAGAAGATGAGTGGTAGAGATGTATTTGCTCAGACTCCTCAGTCCTTACAGCATACTTCCCATGGGATTGTGGGAGGTGCTAGTCAGGTTTTGTCTTCAGGTCCTGGTATGGGATGGGGAGGTAACTGACCTTCATGCACAATACCCAGGGCTTTGACCTCACTAACCCAGTGCTTTGATCATCCAAACTAATGAGGTCCTGCATCATAAGTTCACATTACATAATAATGAAATCTACTATTTATCTTGCCTGCCAATATCCCTCTTTAAAAAGATGCTCTATCTGCTATCAAGAAGTTTTAGGCCATGTGGCTCACACCTGTCATCCTAGCACTTTTGGAAGCTGTGGTGGGAGGATACTTGAGGCCAGGAGTTCAAGCAAAGCCTGAACAAGACCAAGACCCCACCTCCAGAAAAAAAATTTAAAAATTAGCTGGGCATTGTGGCATGAGCCTATAGTCACAGCTACTGAGAAGGCTGAGGCAGGAGAATTGCTTAAGCCTAGGAGTTTGAGGTTGCAGAACTATGATGACACAGTGCCTGGGCAACAGATCAAGATCTTGTCTCAAAAAAAAAAAATAAATAAAGTTATAGGGTGGGTGGTAGTGGAACCATTTTATTTTCACTTTTTGTTGTTTTTGTTTTGAGAGAGTCTCGCTTTGCTGCCCTTGGTAGAGTGCTGTGGTGTCTTAGCTCACAGCAACCTCAAACTCTTGGGCTCAAGCAATTCTCTTGGCCTCAGCCTCCCAAGTAGCTGGGTCTACAGGCCGCCACAATGCCCAGCTATTTTTAGAGATGGGGTCTTGCTCTTGCATAGGCTGATCTTGAATCCATGAGCTCAGGCAATCCACCCACCTCAGCCTCCCAGAATGCTAGGATTATAGGCGTGAGCCACCACACCCAACTATTTTCACTTTTGGTAAAAGATTAAGTCCACATCTTCAAAATTAAAGTTTTCTTAAGGAGTAACTGCAATTGCTTTTCTAGCTGAAAAATCTTACTGTATACTAGAAATGAAATTCTCTGAGTAGTCAGGGCTAGCAATAGCAGATATTGGATGACATTACTAATTTTTTTTTTCCTTACAGTTTTCATATCCTAGGGAAGGCAGGCCCTTCCATGCAGCAAGACTTCTACACCGTGGAGGACCTTGCTACCCAGCTGCTCAGCTCAGCCTTTATCAACTTGAATAATATTCCTGACTACCGACTCAGACCCATGCTTCATATCCTTTCAAAAACCACAAAGTAGCTGAATATGGTAGCATGTGCCTATAATTCCAGCTTCTCAAGAGGCTGCACTAGAAGGATCACTTGAACCCAGGAGTTTGAGACCAGCCTGGGCTACATAGCAATATGCTACCTTCTTCTTCTTTTTTTTTTTTTTTGTAAGATAGATTCCCCTCTGTTCCCTGGGCTAGGATGCAGCAGTCATCATCATAGCTCACTGCAATCTCAAACTTCTGGGCTCAAGCAATCTCCTATCTCAGCCTGTTGAGTAGCTTGGGACTACAAGCACACATTACTATACCCAGCTAATTGTTCTATTTTTTGTGGAGATATGGCCTTACTCTTGCCCCAAGTGATCTTTCCACCTTAGCCTCCCAAAGTGCTAGGGTTACAGGGCTACAGCCATGCCTAGCCAAAAAATATTTTAATTAAAAATCCCTTGATAACCCCAAAAGTCATAGGAACCAGAAGGAGGCAGAGCTGAAAGGAAGAAATGGGATTATGTATCTAAATGCATGATAATCTTATTAAAAAGACGAAGATTGTATGTTTTTATTGCTATTTATTTCGTCTTCCTGTAGCAGGAAGGGCTTTTAAGACCCCTCTGGACTGTCTGCATGTTTTCCTTGTTGCTTATTTCAGGCAGTCCAGAGGGATGTTAAAAGTTCTGCCTACTACTATGTATTTTTCCTTAGGGATAAATGTTTATCTTCCTACTTCATGGAAATATGAAAGATTAGGCTTTTACATAGTATGCCTCGGCCGTATTTTGTCAGGTACTCCCTTTTAGAGGAAGTCCTTTTATACTTCATTCTCCTTCTGGCCCTCTTAAGATTTTTGTGAGTCTTTGGATTTTCTTCTCTGAAGCTGTAAGGAGAGTGCTGAAGAAGAGTTTTTAATACAAGGGTGTCCTCCTTCCTTTTTTTTTTTTTGCCTCCCTGCTTTTGAGGCAACCCAGTGACCATAAATATGCACCCTGGTAGAAACAACACTTAAACTAAACATATAATGGAACTGGGTATCAACGTGGCTTAGGATTTTAGGAAAAGAACTTGAAGATGTTTTCCTTATTAACACAGGATGTTTGTGGCCTCTTGCAAGTCATTTAGGGGTTGATCTGCCGAGGGGTACAACCTGCCACCTGGCAGGTGAGGGGTATGTGCTTATGTGCTAAAACTACTTAACTTGCTGCAGCACGAGTCTTTGTGAAGCCTCTGGTGCTCTTCTGTCCCCCAGAGCACCATGAAACCCTGCTATCTCCCATCCTTGGACCTCTTTTCACCTACCTCCATGTGGTAAGAGATAGGTCCACTTGGGGCAGGGGGCATTTTTGAGCCTCATGAGTCAGGAGCTCCTGGAAATGTTTTCTCCTAGCCCTGCCAGGCTGGCTGCTCCAAGCTCACACTCCAGCAGACGGTCTGTGCTGCAATGTATTTGAGCAGCAAAGAACTGAATTGATTGCCACGAAGCACCTTCAGATGCAGGTTCTGCTCCTAACCCGTTAGCTGAAAGGTGGTCAGGGGAATGCTTCCCCTCAGTCTGTTTTGACTCTGGAATTAAGCAGAGGGAGCAACTGGGCAAAGAATAAATGCATCTAGATACCCAGGGAGTACAAATGAGCTTCCTTCTAAGCAAAGGTGTTTGCTATACTGTCCTTATCATGGATATGGGATAAGTTATAGAAATCATATCTGGCTTTTTAACCTTGTGGGGTGTGCTGAGGCTATCATATTGATACATGGAATGATCCTTGTCATCATGTGTTCCAGTCTCTCTCCAACTGCAGTATTTATTTCCTTTGTGTTTTCCCAGAGGCTTTCGCAGAAATGGCAAGGCGTCAACCAGACAAGTCTGCCGTGGTAAGTCCCATTCTCCTTGGTGGATGTTCTGATAGCAGGGTTGGATAGGGGAAAGAAGGGAGCAGGGATTCTGCTGGGCAGTGAGTTATAGTCATTCTTAGCCTAGGTGGTAGATGGCTTGTGTGGATAGGCTGTAACCAGTAGGCAGAGATTAAGCCTTTATAGGAGGTACCATTACTTTATCCCCTCAGGATTTTGTTTCTATACTCTCTATCCAACTGGATAGTTGCTAGTAATAATGTCCTTCAGTGGGTCATTGCTTTCTACTCCCAACTTTTGCATGGAATATAGAACCAGAGGAAAGTAAGTTGGCACAGAGGGTCTGGTTAGGGTCACTGCTTTCTTTGTCTTTCCCTTTCCGTACTCCCTGGCTGGCTCTTTCCGTACTGGAGAGCCAGCTTCTATTTTTCTCACTCCTGGTGTTCTGCAGTGGAGAAGATGAGACTACAGATGAAAATCCTGAGTCTCAAGAGATGCTGGAGGAACAGCTGGTGAGGATGTTAACCCGAGAAGTCATGGACCTGATGAGTAAGTAGCACCCAGGAACCTGGGATAATATAGAAGAATATTCATGGTAAAAGAGCTGGTCACTCAGCCAACCCTATGAAGGCTAGATTGATGCAAAGATTCATGCTTACAGCAGTACTAGCAGATTGTATAAGAAATAACTAGGCAGAAGCTAACTAATCTTTCAGTCAACCGAAGGACATTTTATGAATTGTGAGCTGGATTGTATCAAGGATAGAACACAAAGAAATGTTCTAAAATAGCAAGAGGAATTTGGATTCATGTTAGGAATAACTTTCTGGTTTTGTCAAAAGAGGGAAAATTTAAAAAAAAAAATTAAAAAGAGGGAAAATTTTAAATTCATGGACATAGAAGTTGTTAATCATTTTCTGTTTTTGGAAATGTTAAAGGAAATGAATGTACTTGGTCATTTCATGTGTTCGAAGTCCCAAGTAGACCAGGGATATATTAGTCATCCTCTCTAGTCACTTACTCTCAGAGAAATGTGTAATTTCTTTTAGCTAATAATACTTGAAAAAGGACCAAAATGCAGTCTGGTCAGGGTCATCAAAAATCCCTCTATTTCTGTTATGGATTTTTGTGTCCCCCCACATACACACACACTCAGCTAGAGACAGTTAAGTGAATAGTCGGCCTGATGTGATAGAAAACGGTTATTGTGGTAGTATAATAAGCTTTCCTTTACCCAGTAACCCTAATTTCTTGCTTTAGCGGTTTGCTGTATTTCAAAGAAAGGTGCCGACCACAGTACTGCTCCCCCTGCAGATGGAGATGGTAAGTGAGCCTATTGTCTGGCCCTTGGAGGTGTGCTCTTAGCCTCCTAAATATTCTTCTTTCTGAACCTGGTCAGTTCCTGTAGCAGCTGTTTCCCTAGTAGTGGCCATGATATGTCTTCCATCTGTTATCTGTGCCGGCCCTCTTAGTGTGTTCCCCCCTCATACTCCTACCTGAGAGCCTTTGCGCTTGCTGTTTCCTGTCTCGATTCTAGAATGATTCTTTCCCAACTATATACTTGTCCTGTTCCCTTGCTTCATTGAGGTCTCTGCTCAAACGTCACCTCCTATGAAAGGTCTTCCATGGTCAACGTAGCACCCCCAGCTACTCTATGTATTCTTTCTCTGCTTTATTTTTCTTCTTAGCACTTACCACTTTCTGACATTATGTTTTATTTCTATATTTATTTATCACCTGTCTCCCTCATTAGAATGTAAGTTCCCATCAGGGAAAGGATTATTCTCTGCAGTAACAACCAGTGCCTGGTACAGTGGATGTTCACTTATATGTTCATTGAGAGAGCCTCAGCATTTGCACCTTTTGAAGTTACTGCCCAGCACATATATAGCTAACAGGCTTCTACATTCTTTCGTGAGGGGAAAGAATGTCCTACAACTATTCAGGCACCAGTCAGCCTAGGATAATCAACTTTGCTTTGATTTTTTGGACTTCTGTCAAAACAGGATATTCTTTCTATTCTGAAAGAACAGAGCTTAACATCCCACTCTCTACTTATAGATGAAGAGATGATGGCCACAGAGGCAACCCCCTCAGCCACGCCAGAGCTTACAGATCTGGGCAAATGTCTGATGAAGCAGGAGGTAGGTGGAGCGGGCAGGTGATACCTTCTCTCCTTGCCCACCTGGAGAGCCAGCTTCTATTTTTCTCACTCTAGGATATCATCAGAAGAGTGTTTTGTTTTAGTGCTCTTTTGTATAAGTTCCTGGTTTCTAAAGTCCCCAGGAAAAAAAACAAGGGAACAGGAACAAGGACATGCATGGTGTGTCCCATGCTAGTGTGGGCATAGGTTCTTAGAAAAGCACCCAGGCACACTGATGCAAATCCCTGGTGTTTAGCACCTCCCCTAAGCCTGAGCTTTGTCTCCTCTACACATAGGTTTTCTATTACATATTGTCTTCTTTTTGACTTCCTGATAACAAAAATTAGAAGTAAACTCACTTCTCTTCAGAATTGTCAGAGCCAGGTGTGGTAGCTTATGCTTGTGATACTAGCACTCTGGGAGGCCGAGGTGGATGGATTACTTGAGCTCAAGAGTTCGAGAACAGCCTGTTCTAGAGCAAGACCCCATTTCTAAAAATAGCAGGGTGTTGTGGCGGGTACCTCTAGTCCCAGCTACTTGGGAGGCTGAGGCAACAGGGTCACTTGAGCCCACGAGTTTGAGGTTGCTATGAGCTATTAGCCATGGCACTCTACCAAGGGTGACAAAGTGAGACTGTCTCAAAAAAGAATTGTCAGAGAAAATTGTGCATGTTTTCCCATTGTAATCCTTCCTCCTTTCCTGTTCAGGATGTTTGTACAGCACTATTAATTACAGCGTTCAATTCCCTGGGCTGGAAGGATACTCTGTCCTGTCAGAGGACAACCACACAGCTCTGCTGGCCTCTCCTCAAACAAGTATGGTTACTCACCCCTTCCCTCCATTCCTCATGGAAGGTTTGGGTCATAAAGATTAACTGAATCACTAAGAAGAATTTGGGTACTGGGGCCTTCAAAGTGGTCCCCTGTGGTCCTGAGCATAGTTGTCTCTCCTCAGGTGCTGTCAGGGAAACTGCTCGCAGATGCTGTTACGTGGCTTTTCACCAGTGTGCTGAAAGGCCTACAGACACACGGGCAGCATGACGGGTGCATGGCTGCCCTGGTCCACCTGGCCTTTCAGATATATGAGGCACTGGTAAGTGGGGAGAGCACAGGAGCAGGATGGCTGCAGCTTTATTGTGCATCACCTGCTCCCAGTCTCTTGGGCCTTATCCTAAATGTAGGCATCTGACCAATTTGCTAGTGGTACCTTTGACAGATGGATGGCATGTGGCAGGGAATGGGGAGGGTGAGGAGAGTGGCAGTGTCCAAACTTACATCAAGTAAGTTTATCTTCACACTTACCAGCGCCCTAAGTACCTGGAAATAAGAGCTGTTATGGAGCAAATTCCTGAAATACAGAAAGACTCTCTGGACCAGTTTGACAGCAAGCTTTTGAACCCCTCCCTGCAGAAAGTGGCTGACAAGCGCCGGAAGGACCAATTCAAACGCCTCATTGCTGGTTGCATTGGGGTAGGTCATGCATTTTCATTAGTACTCTCAAACCTTCCTAAGCCCGTGTGTTCGAGCAAACCAGAAACCAGCTGAAGTAATGGAACATTATGGTAGAATGATCTTTAACCCACTACTCAAGGTCCAGCATTACATCTTCCTCATTTGTTTTCTACAGAAACCCTTGGGAGAGCAGTTTCGAAAAGAAGTTCACATTAAGAATCTTCCTTCACTTTTCAAGAAAACAAAGCCAATGCTGGAGACAGAGGTGCTGGACAACGAGGGGGCTGGCCTGACCACCATCTTTGAACCATGAATCAAGCTTTTGGGCATCCTTCCTCAGCCTTTATTGTCATCTCTTCTTCCCCTTCGTAGCTAATCTCTAGGCCCTACTCACACTGCCACCTCACTTTCCACCATTATCAGCCTGGAGAAATCCAGGTCTGGAGCTGGAGAGAGTGGGCCCTGTGCAGGACCAAAAGTAATTATATTGCATTTCAAGAGAAGGAGTTAGGGTTTACACCAGTGGTTCTCAACCTGTGGGTTGCGACCCCTTTGTAACAATGAAAATACACCTTGCATATCAGATACTACATTACGATTCGTAACAGTAGCAAAATTACAGTTATGAAGTAGCAACGAAAATAATTTTATGGTTGAGAGTCACCACAACATGAGGAACTTTATTAAAGGGTCGCAGCATTAGGAAGGTTGAGAACCACTTCGGAGTTTTAGCTTTCCCACGAAAAGCTAGAGCAGAGCTCCCCAAGCCTTCCCAACTCCATGCAGCCAAACACCTGTGACAGAATGGTACCCAGGGGTGCTATACCCAACACTATAATAGCCAGGTTTGCGGCAAGGTCTCAGCCCTCAATTATTTGTGCCAGACTTAACACTGCAAGTCTCCCTTGCTGCCGAGCTGGCAAGGAACCGTCCCCACTCCTCAGGGGCATGTCTGGGTTGTGTGCTAAGTGCTGAAGTGAATTTGACCAATTCCCTCAACTTGTTTTAGGCAAGAATCTGATCACCTGATGGGATCCATGGTATAGGCTACACTGCTAAACTCTGGGCACAGTTTATCAAGTATAGTACCTCCAGGGACGAGGGCTGGGCAGTCTTTAGTGATGATGTCCCCTTAGAGCTCTCTTGCCTTTCCATGAATGACCTTTCAATCTGCTTTCCCCCACCTCAGGGCCCACTCAGGCACAAGAGCCACAGTACCATTATGTCACATGACACCAATCCAAGGATAATCTAGGCTAGCTAGGCTACATCTGTGACAAGTAGCTAGCAAAGCCACTGATCTATTCCTAGGACTACCTGAGTCCAGGTGCCTTCTAAGATCTCATGGTCCCTGGTTACTTTTCTCAAGGGCCATTTCTAAAAGAAAAAAATATGCCTTCCCATTACAACCTGTACTGTGAGTCTATCCTAGAGGTCACTGGAAGGCCCTGAAAGCATAAGACATGGATATGGCACCTATCCTGAGATTATTACTGGTAGCCATAAAACAGGATTAGTCCATATAGAAACCATACAGTATATGTCTACATACTCTGTACAGACATGCTCGTTGTCCCTCTGATCCACTGATAAGAGGGTTTCGATGAGAGCCAGAATGGACCGAAGCTACATTTACCTGGTGCAGGCCACAGGCAGGGTAAGGCTAGAAAGCAGCAAAGCTGGGGAAGCAGAACTTTTACAGACTTGTCCCTATTCCCTCTTCCTGTGCGGTGCTTTGGGTTTCTGTAGATTATGAAAGTGACCTCAAGAGAGTTTCCCTCCAAACCTGATAGCTGCCTACTCCTGTTTGGGGTGGTGGAGGGTGTAGTTATATTTATTGTGTTGTAATATTTTTAACATCCTGTGACTTCATGCTAGAAATTTTCTATTGTTTATAGAACCTTTTTGTAGAAACATTAACTCTGAAGCACATCTGCATGTCAGTAAAAATCTCAATTTCATACACAAAGGGCCCCATCTGCCTTTTTCTTTTTTTTTTTTAAGAGACAGAGTCTCACTTTATTGCCCTAGGTAGAGTGCCATGGTGTCATAGCTCACAGCAACCTCCAACTCCTGGGCTTAGGCGATTCTCTTGCCTCAGCCTCCCAAGTAGCTGGGACTACAGGCGCCCGCCAGAACATCTAGCTATTTTTTTGTTGTAGTTTGGCTGGGGCCAAGTTCAAACCTGCCACCCTCAGTATATGGGGCCGGCGCCCTACCCACTGAGCCACAGGCACCACCCCCGACCATCTGCCTTTTTCATATCAGTCTTTAAAGTGGAGACATTCCATAGTTATTTCCTCATAAACATCCAAAGGGGAGTAGACAGGGGGCTCTCATCTGTCAAGCTCAGTGAAATTGTTATGCCAGTTAGAGGGTTTCTATTCCTGACTGCCTAGACTAGGCATCCCATAACATTCTCAGTGTCTTGAGTGTGTGGCTCCTGGGCCTGATTTCCACAGACCGTCCAAAGGGAACTGCTGATGTTTTTCGGCAAAGTGGCACATATACTCTGGCTTCTTGAGTGTTTTTCTAAGGTTTTGCTGTGTCCCCCAGAAACCACTTCAATTTGGCATTTCTCAGGACACTTCAGAAGGGCTTGGCCCTGACCTGCAGTGACCCAGTAGGGTTTGGTTTTTGGAGACTGGGATCTTCCTTTGTCACCTGCTTGCCTGGGCTAGAGTGCAGTGGTGTTATCACAGCTCACTGCAACCTCTTAACTCCTAGGCTCAAATGATCCTCTTGCCTCAGCCTCCTTAGTAGCTGGGACTACCCGCAAGCACAACCATGCCTAGCTAATTTTTCTGTTTTTGTAGAGCTCAGGCTGATCTCAAGCATTCCTCCCATCTTAGCCTCCCAAAGTGGTAGGATTGCCTGGCCTGAGCCCAATGTTCTTTTTTTTTTTTTTTTTTTTTAATTTGGCCGGGGCTGGGTTTGAACCCGCAACCTCCGGAATATGGGACCGGCGCCCTACCCGCTGAGCCACAGGGGCCGCCCTGAGCCCAATGTTCTTAACTGCCAAATGCCAAACCCATCCTGAGATGAGGCCCAAGTAGCCTCTGAAAAAAAATGTGTTGGACATAAATTTATTTATGTACATCAAAGGCCTTACAAAGGCATAAGTATCATTTGGGGGCACATTTAACAAAATGTACTGATTGAAGTTGGAACTGTCCCAGGAAACAAGGGATCTCTAGTCATACTGGGCTCTCTATAGCAGTCCTGTAGAGCAGATCAGAACCCAAAGCTTTAGCATGCCTCAGGAGCATCCAAGCCCAGCCATCCACATGATTCCAGTGCAAACTTCAGTCCATCTGAACTGCTTCAAGTTCATCCAAGAACCGTTGGCACTTCCCCATCAGTATTTTGATGGCTTCACTTACCAGCACATCTGGTGGCAACACACCCGTTGACTCAACAGAGACTGGGAATCAAAAAGATAGTTTTAGTTTTAGCCTAGGTAGAGCTTACATTCAAAAAGCTCCTGTTGGCTTGGTGCCTATGGCACAGTGGTTACAGCTCCAGCCACATACACCAAGGTTGGTGGGTTGGAAACTGGCCCTGGCCAGCTTAAACAATGACAACTGCAACAGAAAAATAGCCAGGCATTGTGGTGGTGGGTGCCTGTAGTCCCAGCTACATGGGAGGCTGAGGCAAGAGACTATCTTAAAGCCCAAGTGAGGTTGCTGTAAGCTATGACACCACACTACTCTACTGAGGGCAACAAAATAAGACTCTGTCTCCAAAAAAAAAAAACCCACTTAACAGATTATCCCTATATTCCATATCTGGACTCTGAAAGGAAGCTACAGCACCAAAGAGCACCTACCCCCTCCACCGCCACTTTGCCACTTTATACTCACAGATATAATGGTCCCGAACCCGGGCAAGCTGTACAATCTTCTTTAGCTTCTCGTGCCGGAAAATTTCCCTACTGAAGGTATCTAGCCGGGGATTGACAACTCTGGCCACCTTTTTGCCTAAATAGAAACAATGTCTTTTTTTTTGGAGTCCACAGAGTTTTTACATTCCTGTCACCTTCAAAGAATATATTTTATACCTGACCCAAAGAACATCCTAAATATCATACCTTGGATTTCTTGTACCTCAATAACACCAGGTGAGAAGCACTGGCTTAACTCCTCAGCTGCTTCCCCTTCCACAGGCTTAAGCAGGGTGATGTCTGGCAGGAGCCTGTAACTGGCTGTTGCTACTGGTGAAAATTTGGCATGATCTTTGCCTGAAAGGAAAAGGGCTATCAGCCTGTAGGAAACCCTTCTTCACTATCACCATTTGACAGCAAAACAAAACTGATGGCTTTCTGCCTGTCAACTGAGTTCTTTAGTCATATCCCACTGCAAGCTACCTCCCTCCCTGCCCAGGGCAGGCCCACAGAGTTCTCACCAATGCCCTTGACACAGTGCATGAGCAAGTCGATCTCCTGGCCAGGCCGCAGCTGAGCAATGAGGATATCATCATGCACTGGTCGGATAGTGCCCTCTGGGAAAAGGTCAGCCTGGTTCCCCAAGGGGACCCACATCATGTGCCTGGTATACACTGGAGGAAAAATATGTCAAAAGACCTCCATTTATAACACTAACAACCACCAGTGGGTTGGCCCTCTTCCTCATCCTACTCACCTTTGTGGTTCACATAAAGTTCATTGGGATCTGAGGAATCTTTAGCAGCGTGGGGGTTCCTAGTACACCTGACTTGCAAACGAAACTGCAGAGTATCTATCTCTGTGCCTTCTTCATCTCCTGCACAAATAAAGGATCTTCTTAAAACTAGAAAACATTTTGCCTGCCAGGCACTATGCTGAATGCTTTACAAGGCAAGGATGTGTGTTCTCACAGATTAAAAACACTGATATACCAAAAGATGAGTAACTTGCCTAAGGACATACAGTCCATCCAGGATTTGAACCCAGGCTGTCCACTTCCCTCAAAATTTCATTTTCTCAGACCCTCACCTTGGTTCCGATACTCAAACAGTCGGGGATCAGCATGAATGGGAATGAGTCCCAGGCGATGAGCCAGGATTTCATCCTGGACAATGGATGTGTTGTTGTATACCAGGACCTTTTCCACAGCCATAGTTGGCACCTGCCAAAAGATAATCACTCATCAGATTGGGAGCAGTGGCTCACGTCTGTAATCTTAGCACTCTGGGAGGCTGAGGCAGGTGGATGGGCTGAGCTCAGGAGTTTGCATCCATCTCTAAAAGAAAAGGCAGGAGTTGTGACAGGTACCTATAGTCCTAGCTACTTGGGAGGGTGAGGCAAGAAGATTGCTTGAGCCCAAGAGTTTGAGGTTGCTGTGAGCTATGACACCATGGCACTCTACTGAAGGTGACAAAGACTCTGTCTCTAAAAAGTAAAAATAATCACCCATCTGCAAAACTTCAATAGACTCCCCACTTATCCCCAGCCTCCTATTTCTTCCTAGAATGCTTAATGAAATTTACAAAAGAATGAGGTGAAATGATCAGCAAAATTCCAGGACAAATAAGGGAGGGACAGCTTGGGACACTTAATTCTACAAGTGAGGTAATGGTAACAGTTTCCCACCAACTCCAGCCTGGCCACCATGCCTGCCAATACCTCAGCTAATAGGATCCGTCGGAAAGCATTGGCAATGGCTGCATCGATTCCCACCATGTCAAACTCCAGCGTGTTTTCATCCATGTGTACCACATCCACACGAAAATTCTAGAGGGACAAGAAAAACATGCAGTAAATAAAGCCTATTCTCTGTGACCAGAAGCTCGCTACGCCTCTCCACCAGTCATTTCTCCACCATAATCTCATCCAAAAACCTCCTTTTGCCCAGATGTGTTCCCCCACAATTCTTAAGATTCTTAAAAAATTGTTTTTGTCTTCCATTTATTAAAACCCTATGCAATGTGGCTTCCAGCCAACCACCCACAGAAGCTATTCTATAAAGAACAGAAACTTCCATATTGCTTAGTACAGTTGACAATACTCAGTCCTTATCTTACTGAACTTCTCTGTTACACTTGGCATGGTTGATAAAAATTTCTCCTTTTTCAAACTATTCCCTTGGTTTCTAAAAACCAATCTTCTCTGGTGATTCCTCAACATCTTCTACCCACACCCAACTGTTATTATTTGCCAGCTTCTTGTCTCTCTCCCAGGTAACTTCAACCACACCCCTGGTTTTACCAACTACCTGTACTGACAACTTCCAAAATTTTACCTCACTTCTGATCTCATTTCAAACATATAGCCTACTAATCTGCTAGATCTCTCCATTTGCACAAAACTGAATACATCATTATTCCTTTTCTCCAGACCCATTTCTACTTATCACTGAATACTACTATCCATCAAACAGTTCCCTAAGCCAGAAGAACATTTTACACTCTCCCCCACAGCCCTTATCAAAACTATCACAATTTACCTTCTATCCTTCCTTTTGTTCTATTTCAACCATTATTATCTTAGTTAAAGCCTTCAACCTCAATCTAACAGATTTGCCAGCCCGATATGATCCTTCACAAATTTCATTCTCTCAAAACTATCAAGGTTGGAAAATCTGATGGTGTTTGCTTAAGAACTGTTCAAAAGCCATTACCTATAGTGCCCAAGACCTACTACAATCGTGCCTACCGCTAGTGCCGGCCAACTTAACATGTTGGCAGTCAGAGCACGCTTCACACAAGTCTTTATACTTGAGCTCCTCACCATTCACTGTTCTCAACTTTTACTCGTTCAAAACTCAATTTGGATGTCACCTCCTCATGAAACATTACACACAGACCTCTGGAAATACTGTCTAACTTGGCCTGGACACCGAGTCCCTAGCGCCTTGCTCAATGAGCTTTATACGAATATAGGCCCCAAGAGCAGATTCTGAAGCCCAAGCTGCTCAGATCACACGATTTGGCCTCTCCCGCCACCTCCTGCCCTACCCACCTTCTCGAAGCGGTCCTGGTCCCAGGCATCATCATAACCGGAATAGTTTCCAGGGAAGTCAGTGGTATGAACCTAGAGTAGACACGAGTCTGTCTACAAAGAGGCAGCGAGCCCAAAACAATCCCCCTTCTGTCCCCAACCCATCCCTGTTCTGCTTTCACTGCTCCTCTTGAGCTCAACGCCACAAGTCTTACATTGCGAACTCCGAACTCCCCTAGAACCACGCGGTTCCGCATCTCTTCCACCGCCTGAATCGCCGCCATTTTCAACTTGTCCACGGGACCAGGACTTCAAACTGGCGCGTGCGTTCTAGTAGCGCTCCTCCATCTCCACGGCAACCCACCACCTCTTGTTATTTTAAATATCGCGAGACTTTGCCCCGCCTCTGTCACGTTCCCAGCTTCCGGAAGTCCGTTTTAGCCAAACATCCGGGTTTCTCTTTTTTTATGTTCCGGCTGGTGCCTCCTCTTTCTTCACCTGGGACGTCTCCCTCCCTAAGGCCCACTTCGCATCCACTTTGCGCGTGAGGCTAGCGTGGGCTTCAGCGACGGGAGCCCTCGAGGGACATGGCAACTACAGCTGCGCCTACCGGCGGCGCCCGAAACGGGACTAGCCCGGAATGGGGAGGGTTCGAAGAAAACATCCAGGTAATAGCCCCAAAGCTGCGGCTGCCAGCAATGCTAGGGTTGGCAGCCGTCTTTAAGTGTCGTCGGGATTATCCCTTGGGGCCTGGAAATCTGCTTCATTTGCAACACTCTTTTACTCTTTTGGGTCTTCTTGCGCATGAAAGTCAGTGGAATTAGTGCTGACCTGAAAGGTCCGGACTACGTCAGCCTGAGAGTCTGGGTTTCTGGGCCCTCCTGGGGCGTTAGAAAGTGTGCTCTTGCTTTCGGAACAAGTTAGGAGGTTGGTCAGGATCAGGCATGGTGACACTGGGACTGGGAGAAATTTACCGGTACTTGCTAAGTGTATGCTATGCGAGTAGTCTTGTTTGGGGCTTGGGTAAGAGAGGAAAAGTACACTTTGGCAACCTTTTGAGGCATGGATAAGGAAGATAGGAGAAAGACATGAATGGAAGATGCGTAGGTTAGAAGACAGAGCCAAAGCTAAAGCTAGCAATCAAGGGTTCTAGGGGGGTAGGGAATGGAGGGTAACAGAGAGGCATGATCTTCAGTGATCCTAAGCCATATCCTCAGCAGTGGAAAAACAGAGGTGAGAGGACCTGTTTATAGTTGAGCAGAGGAGGACTTAACAGATGGAACATAAAGATCCTGGGCTCTAAGAGTCATTGTCTTCACAGGGTGGGGGCTCAGCTGTGATTGACATGGAGAACATGGACGATACCTCTGGCTCCAGCTTTGAGGATATGGGTGAGCTGCATCAGCGCCTGCGGGAGGAAGAAGTAGATGCTGATGCAGCTGCTGCTGAAGAAGAAGATGGGGAGTTCCTGGGTATGAAGGGCTTTAAGGGACAGCTCAGTCGGCAGGTGGCTGATCAGGTAAGCAAGTGTGGAATCCCTAGCAGGTGGAAAACTTTACCTAGGCATGTCCCATGTTGGTGTTAGTGATATTCGCTCCAGGTCATCCCGTTAGAACCATGGAGAAACTGAATAGAAAATAGGCAGCAGGGTCTAGGGCCACAAGTCTTGTGATACCCATCCCCATCTTCCTTACTTCAGATGTGGCAGGCAGGAAAAAGACAAGCTTCCAGGGCCTTCAGCTTGTACGCCAACATCGACATCCTGAGACCCTACTTTGATGTGGAGCCTGCCCAGGTGCGAAGCAGGTGAGGATCCTTCTCCTGAAGAAGCTTCCCTCCTAATACCTAGTCCTTCACCCAAACTACAACTAGATTTCAAGCTGTGGGCCTGGTGGACTCTCCCTCTTCATGACTCTGTCACCCCTCATCACCACACTTGTCAATGTGATGACACATCACTTTCTTCCTCTTCCCTCAAAACTTAGCTCAAATGTCACTTCCTTTGTTTCATATTTCTTCAACCCTATTCTCAGTTTGTTCTTTCCTGGTGCTTCTATAGAACTCTGCATTTTCCTCTAATAGCACCTCAGTCGTGCTATATTTCTTAATCCTGAATTCTGTCCTCCCAGCGACCAGCAACTCCCCAAAAGCAGGTTCTCTCTCTCTCTCTCTCTCTCTTTTTTTTTAAGACAGAGTCTCAATTTGTTGACCCTGGTAGAGTGCTATGGCATCATAGCTCACAGCAATCTCAAACTCTTGGACTTAAGCAATGCTCTTGCCTCATCCTCCCATGTAGCTGGGACTACAGGGGCCCACCACAACACCCAGCTGTTTTTTAGAGACAGGGTCTCACTCTTGCTCAGGCTGCTCTCAAACTTGTGAGCTCAGGTGATCTTTCCACCTCTGCCTCCCAGAGTGCTGAGATTACAGGTGTGAGCCAGTGCACTCAGCAAGGTTCTCTTTTTTATTTATTTTTTTTAGAGACAGAGTCTCAACTTTGTTGCCCTTGGTAGAATGCCAAAGCATCACAGCTCACAGCAACCTCCAGCTCTTGAGCTTAGGCGATTCTCTTGCCTCAGCCTCCAAAGTGCTGGGACTACAGGTGCCCACCACAGCACCCGGCTATCTTTTTTTATCTTTTTATTCCCAGCACCAGAACAGTATGAACCATAATATTAGGCCATAGTTTTCCAGAACTGTATTTAATTTTGGCTTGTTTTTTTAGTTCATCCCTTAATCAATGCCATCAAATACCCAGGACCCAACAAGTATTTATCAAGCATTTGTTCTATGCCAGGCCCTATACTAATTGTGTGTAATTAGTGTTGAAGATGAATGGGAGTCTTGCCCTGGAGTACAGTTACAATACAGTACTCATGGCTGGATGCAGTGGCTCACATCTGTAATCCTAGCACTCTGGGAGGCCGAGACACGTGGATTGCTTGAGCTCATGAGTTTGAGACAAGCCTGAGCAAAAGCAAGATCCTGTCTCTACTAAAAACAGAAAAACTGAGGCAAGAGGATTGCTTGAGCTAAAGAGTTGGAGGTTGCTGGGAGCTATGACGCCACACCACTCTACCCAGAGCGACAGCTTGAGACTCGGTCTCAGAATAATAATAATAATACAGTACTCCTATGCTATGATGGAGCACACACAGGAAAGTCACTTGAGCCAAAGTATGTTGGTGAGACAAGTTTCCCAGAGGAAGTAAAATTTAGCTAAAATCCAAGGTATTATTAGGACCTAGCCACTTAAGAGAGTGGATAACTGAATTTTCATATCATTTCAGAAATCTTTTTTTTTGAGACAGAGTTTCACTGTGTTGCCCTGGGTAGAATCCTGTGGCATCACAGCTCATGTCAAATTCTTGGGCTCAAGTGATCATCTTGCCTCAGCCTCCCAAGTAGCTGGCTCTACAGGCACCCACCACAACACCCAGCTAGTTTTTCTATTTTTAGTAGAGACAGGGTCTTGCTCTTGCTTGAGCTGGTCTCAAAATTCTGTGCTCGGGGAATCCATCTGCTCCAGCCTCCCAGAGTGCTGTGATTATAGACATGAGCCACCGCATCTGGCCTCAAATATCTTTTTCAAGAAAATGCTCATTGGTGCCTGGAGGAACAGTTAAGCAGGAAGAGACAAGAAGAAAACTTAATAGCTCTCTCAGAAACACCTTCTACACCAGCGGTTCTCAACCTGTGGGTTGTGACCCCTTTGTAACAATGAAAATATATCATGGCATTAGGAAGGTTGAAAACCACTGTTCTAAACCTTTCCCAGGGTCTCACCATCACAGCCCTGAATTTGGAGTACTTTCTGCTGAGACTTGTCTATCTTTTATTTATTTTTTTTAATCTTCTTTTTTTTTTCTTTTTTTTTTTTTTGAGACAGAGCCTCAAGCTGTCGTCCTGGGTAGAGTGCCTTGGTATCACAGCTCACAGCAACCTCCAACTCCTGGGCTCAAGCGAGTCTCCTGCCTCCGCCTCCCAAGTAGCTGGGACTATAGGCGCCCACCACAACACCTGGCTATTTTTTTTGTTGCAGCCGTCATTGTTGTTTGGCGGGCCTGGGCTGGATTTGAACCCGCCAGCTCTGGTGTATTTGGCTGGTGCCTTAGCCGCTTGAGCCACATGCGCCAAGCCGAGACTTGTCTGTCTTTTAAAGGAGAGTAGATCAAAATAGTTAAATGGTCAGGCCCTCTCCAAAGTCCCAGCTGGGCTCTCCATATAGCTGTTGCTTCAGGCAGATCAGTTTCAGAGAGTTGTCCTTCCTGGAAGTAGTTTTAGGGGCAAGGAAACTATGTCCTCATTCTCCATCTGTTTTTACTACCCTTTCCTCCCCCAATGATCCAGCATGTCCTGTGGGCCAGGCCCCGGTCCCTGGAGTTAGAGAGATGAATAAGATTCAGGCCTTGTCCTCCAGTACTTTGTACCCTAGTGCTGCCTCTGCGCTCATCTCTCCTCTCCTTTCCCCTCCCAGGCTCCTGGAGTCCATGATCCCTATCAAGATGGTCAGCTTCCCCCAGGTGAATAGGAGGTGGCATGTCTGGAGCTGTGGGAGTCACCAGGGCAGAGGGTGGGGCCACCAGGCACAGCCTGGGTAGGTATAAACAGAAGAGCCATTGTACCCTCCGGCCTGAATGAGTTGATAATATTGACAGAAAATCGCGGGTGAACTCTATGGACCTCTCATGCTGGTCTTCACACTGGTTGCCATCCTCCTTCACGGGATGAAGACATCTGACACCATTATTGTAAGCAGGACAGAGGACTTTGAGGGGGGTGGCTGAACTAGGTTGAAAGCTGTGGAAGGACATGGTAGAATGAGCAGGAGCAACCCCTGTTGAAAGCCCTAGGTGGGGCTGAGATCAGAGGCCTCCTGGGACTAAGTAAAGCCTTCACTTCACAGCGGGAGGGCACCCTCATGGGCACAGCCATTGGCACCTGCTTCGGCTACTGGCTGGGTGTCTCGTCCTTCATTTACTTCCTCGCCTACCTTTGCAACGCCCAGATCACCATGCTCCAGATGTTGGCACTGCTGGTAAGGAGCCAGGCATGGTGCTAGGCAAGAGTGATTTTATTTATATATATATATATACACATACTTTTTAATTCCAGGTTAAGGGTACAAACAAGTAGATCACAATGTTTGCATTTGTCAGGTAGAGTCCCTCTTGTGTAAGAATGATTTTAAAAAGAGGCTAGTCCTTGGACCCCAGAACCTAGAATGGGAGGAGCAGGCTAATGGACCATCTGTTTCTCAGAGTCTCCATGAGGGGCCAGTGGCCATCCTAGCATGAGTGATTTTCCTCTCCACCATCCTCCTTCCTAGGGGTATGGCCTGTTTGGGCACTGCATTGTCCTGTTCATCACTTATAACATCCACCTTCATGCCCTCTTCTACCTTTTCTGGCTGCTGCTGGGTGGGCTGTCCACCCTGCGCATGGTAAGTTGGGCAAGAGGTTTCTTGGGGCGGGCTGTCCTCCCAGGAGAAGACAGCCTGGAACTGTCCACCCTACAGAGAGCTCTAAGTGGGAGGGAAGGGTCTGAAGATAATTCAGTCCTGGATGGGAGTATCTTCTTCCCACTTCTCACTTTGGAACCAGGCCCTTTGAGCTGTATTCCTGTGGCCCTAGGTGGCAGTGTTGGTGTCTCGGACCGTGGGCCCCACACAGCGGCTTCTCCTCTGTGGCACCCTGGCTGCCCTGCACATGCTTTTCCTGCTCTATCTGCATTTTGCCTACCACAAGGTGGTAGAGGGTAAGTGGCAGGAAGACCTGAGTGGGGGAGAGGAAGACATCTGCTCAGGGCAGAGGCCTGGATGAAATGGCCTGTGGGTAAGGCCCAGCCAACTCTTGCTCACCTTCCATCTTCCTTCTTCCAGGGATCCTGGACACACTGGAGGGCCCCAACATCCCGCCCATACAGAGAGTCCCCAGAGACATCCCTGCTGTGCTCCCTGCTGCTAGGCTTTCCTCCACCATGTTCAATGCCACAGCCAAGGCTATTGCAGTGACCCTGCAGTCACGCTGACCCCATCTGAAATCCTTGGCCAGCCTGCTCTCCCCCAGCTGTGGAGTGGAGGAAGATTAAAGGACAGTACTGATGACATGTTTCTTTGATGGGGTCTGCAGCTGCCACTCAGCTGTAGCTGCTTAAGAACCTCCTTGATGCCTGTCGGGGCTTCTGAAGGGCACAAGGCCAGGAACTCCTGGCCAGGACTACAAGGCTATGCAGCCAGTGCAGAAAGTGGGTCAGCTCCTCTGAGGCCCCGTTACCACCCTACCCCTTCCTTTCTCTTTCTCTCTCCCACATTGTCTTGCTAAATATAGACTTGTAATTAAAATGGTGATTGAAGTCTGGAACTGAAGCTACCAGTCTAGTGGTCCTCCCTGTCACCCTCCTTGCTGTATACTTTCCTGTTCTGTCAGCAATGTTAATATCACGTGTTCCCTCTTTATCCCCTCACTTAGGCAGGATGAAGATGGGACAGGCCAGACTACATAGAGGGCAGTGATTGAATATGGAACCTGCCCCTGAGGGGCATGGAGCAACAAGGAAGCCTCAAGTACAAGAGCCATAAGCCTGATGATGGAACTGAGTCTGGGCTCAGTTGCACTCCTGGGAAACCAGTGGAGCAATGGCAATTGGACAAAAACTTCCAGACAAACCCCATGTCATTACAAGGACCTTCTGCCCCTGGGCCATGGTGGGAATAATGTTCCTATGGAGCTCATATTTGAAGCCAAACTTAGCCTTATCCTGGTTGTGCTGGGACCAGCTCCCTTCAACAGTTTTTCTCAGTCCTCTGAGTGCTCTGAGGATTAAAGACAATCCTCAACCCTTCTTTAATCTACATAAGAGTTAATTCAGGTGGTTAGTAGAGGGAGGCCTTTGACTCCCTTCACTATACTTTGTATTTTTTTTAATCCTCTCATTACTCTGGTAAATCTGGGTCAGCAGCAGCTTTCCCTCCTAATAAAGGGACTGGCAGAAACAGGTGCCCTTCATTTTCCCTGTTTTCTCCAGGTGAGGCCCACACCACCTAGCCACTGGAAAGTTCTAACTGCTGCCCCAGCCTGCTGTACATGACCCTCACTGTCGCCCAGGGCCACTGATCTTGACATCCCTTATATTGACTATTCCAGTCTCTCGCGCAATGAGACCATTTTAGGGGATCAGCAGTGTCCTGCGCATGTGGGGAAAGGGTGACACCAGGACCCTGCATCCACCTGGAGCTCACCTGCCCTTAGGGACCTGCTGGGGTTCCCTTGTCACTGGACCCTCAGGTTGGCTCTGTCGCCCCCACAGCACCCCTTGAGGCCGCCATCTTGGCGAGGAGCGCGTAGGGAATTCATCGCCGGCTGGAATCCTACGCATGCTTCGCCTTGCGCCACAGGGGCCGGGGCGCGGCACGGATTATAGGCTCTAGGGACTTCCAAACTGGAGGGGCAGTGCCTGGACCTAAGGAATAGGGAACGACGGGAGAATAGGTAAAAGAACCGGTAACAGTGCCACCTCCACGTGACGCGCCTCCATTCCCCCTTCACTCTCAGCCATCCCCAGCCTTGCTTGTCCTAGGTCTCAGCCCTGCTACCCTCTTTCTGCTTGCTGCGTGGCCCCGCACCCTGGGACTGAGGGACCCCCAGCTCGGAGTTCTTTGCCCGGAATCACCTAGCAGCGCGAACCTCGTGGGCCAGCGTGGCCTAAGCCGGGCAGGGGGCGGGGCGAGCGACGGTGACGCGGCCGTTGCCATGGGAACCCACCGCCGGCTCGGGCACAGAAGCTGAAGCCGGAGCGCCACCGGCCTCGGGTTCTCAAGGCGAGTCTCGCTGCCAGGCCCCGGGACGGCAGAGGGAGCCGAGCGGGAGGCGGGAAGGGGCGGGTGCAGCCTCGAAGACGAAACCCCTGAGCAGCCTCAGCCGCCTCAACCGCGAGAGACAAGGACAAACGCGGAACAGCTCCCGCCCGGCACCCGGATTCCGCGCCCAGCCAGCCGCCCAGACGCGGACAGCACGGTCCATCCCCGCCCCAGCGCCGCTCATTCTCAGCCCGACCCACGACCTCTAAGCCTCGGTAGTCCGGGCCCGCTCTGCCTGTGACCCCGGCCCTCCTCGAGGCACCGCCACCCTCCGCCCCATCCCCGGCCCTGGAGGTCCAGCCGCGGGCACGATGCTGCCCAGCTCCATCCAGATTTCGGGAGAACCTCTGTCAGGCGCCGAGGTGCGGGACATCTGCCGCGGCCTGCGCGACAACGCCGTGCGCCTGCTCTCACTGCGCGGCTGCCGCCTCTGCGACCGCGACTTCGGCCGCATCTGCCGGGCCCTGGCTGGGGCCACGTCCCTGGCGCAGCTCAACCTTAACCTGGGCGTCGTGTCCAGCCCCAGCCGCATCAAGCAGCTGGCAGAGGCGCTGCGGACCAACCGCTCCATCCAGTCCCTCTTGTGAGTGCGCCCCCTCGCAAGGGGGTCCCGGACACTGCACCCTTCCACGCACTCCCCCTGCCATCTCCTGCTCCACATTTTCCAGTACTATCTTTCCACCAGCCGCCCTTCGCAACCCTCGCACACACACTTCATTCCTCTGCCAGTCTCCTCAGCAGCCTGATCTCCAGTCTTTCCACACGACACCGCCCCAAATGGGATGTACCCCTCTATCTGGCAGGGCATGTAGTGCCGCCCCGCCTCATCACCCCCATGTGCTTCGCTGGGGCAGCGCTTCTATTTCCAAGAGGGAATAGCTCTGTGATAACTAGAGCTCTGCCCCTACATTTTGCCCCTAGAATTCCAGTCCACCCACACACCCTTTCTCTGCCGCTCCCTGTACAATGTCCTGGATCTGAGTCCCTGCCCCAGAAAAGAAATCAAATTCCCCTTCTACCTGTATTCCCTTAGAATCTAAAATGTTTTCTCCCTTCTCTTGCCTCTCAAGTGCTGTGACTGTGTGCCCTCTCCACTCCTAAGACTTACATAAATGAAGGTACCCCTCCCCCATACAGATAGGACTGATAACTGCAGTAACTCTGCTCTCTTGCCTCACCCTCTAGCCTGCATGGGAGCCCTTTGACAGATGCCGGGCTGGCCTTGCTGAACCCAGCCTTGGCACTCCACCCTGCCCTTGTGGCTCTGGACTTGGGGGACTGCATGCTGGGCGATGAAGCCATCAACCTCATCTGCGGCCTCCTCCCCCCAGACGGGGCCAAATCTGGTGAGCAGGAACCTGCTGAGGGCATGGTGTGGCCTGGATGAAAAGTTAAGTGCAGAGGGAAGGGGCGTGGCCCAGAGCTGAGCTTGGAGGGTGTGGATGAGAATGTCTTTTTACTCCTTTCAGAAAGAAGCATGGGGGTGGCAGGGGGACCTGAGCAGGATGGAGACTCAGGAATCCAGTCAGGGGCAGGCAGGGAAGGCATTGGTCGTCTTTATTGGCTCCAGAGCTCTGTAGGTGAAGAATGGAGTAACTCCCCACCACTAGGGATACCACAGAGACATGGGGACAGCAGGGAAGGGGTTTGAGGAGGTTCTAACCCTCCCCATTCTGGCTTCTCTCTGTGCTGCTGTCCAGGCTTGAAGGAGCTAACACTGAGTGCCAACCCTGGCATAACCCCTAAGGGCTGGAGCCGCCTTGCCATCGCTGTGGCCCACAGCTCCCAGGTCCGCGTCCTCAATCTGGACTACAATCCCCTGGGTGAGGCTCAAGAATGCCCCTTGGATTTTCACTGCCCCATGCCCTGTCCAAGAGCCTGAGACTATCAGTTGCCATGGTAACCCCCATGCTGGGAAAGAGAAGAGGAAGGAGAGCCCCCAGGGTCTAGGAGGTGGTAAAGAAGCCATCCTGTGTAGAGGACCACATGACCAACAGGTGGATCAAAGCATCAGTCATCACCCCTTGGTCTGACGTGCTTCATCCCTTCACTTCCACCAATCACAATGCTCCCTTCCTGGCCACAGCAGTGCAATTGCCAATTGCATTTACTGAACAGAAGACGAGATCTAATGTTATTAGTGTAATGGGGAAGCTGTTCAGGAGGAAGGGTTAGCTGGCCTTTGAGAACACAGGTGAATGTGCGCATGTGTGTTACTCTCCAGGTGACCATGTGGCAGGAATGTTGGCTGTAGCTGTGGCCTCCAGCCGTACCCTAGAAGTTCTAGACTTGGAGGGCACAGGGCTCACCAACCAGTCAGCTCAGGTGAGAAGTCATCATGATCTGGGACAAGCCAGGGGATAAGGTGGAGGTTAGCCTGTGTGTCTATGGACATACCTAAGGGGTGGCATGTTTGGGTCTGAGATTCTGCCTTAATGATGTTTATCCTTTTTCATACTCTTCCTCACCTCAGACCCTGCTGGACATGGTAGAAAACTACCCCACAGCTTTGCGGAGTCTGGTGTTGTCTGAGAACAGCATTAGCCCTGAGCTGCAGCAGCAGATCTGTGACCTCCTCTCTGAGGGGGAGGAGGAAGAGGAGGTCGCAGGAGGGGCTGGTGACACCCAAGAATGGGAGAGAGGCAGGGAGCCTACTGCCCACCAGAGGGGCAGTAGCTCCTGGATGTGCCCCAGCGGTAAGAACCTGGAGGGTTTATCAGATCCAGATCTGGAAGAGTCTTGGGACAAGGGAGAATTTGGGTGTGGAAAACGTAGCCCCTCTCTCACCTATTTGTGGTCCCCAAGGGAGAAAGGAATAGTGGGCTTAACATCCCTTGCCCTTCCACAGATCCCAGCTCTCAGATGGTACTAATGACATCAGGACTAGGGGACAGTCTGTTGGCTGAGACCGAGATGTGACTCTCCACTTGGGCTTCTGCACATCATTACATCTATGTTCGCAGCACCTCACCCCAGATATCAGGGTCAGGCCCTGGACCTTGGGAAGAAGCAGGGTGGGTTGCCTCCAACCCTGGAAGCTCCTGGCAGTGTGACGGGGAAGGAAGCTTTGTAAGCTGTGACTGGGCAACAGCCTTGGGGGGGACCCTGAACTCAAGGCAATGCCTTTGGACTTGCTGGCAGCTCTAGCTGCAACCCACTGGCTCGGAAGATATTTTATGAATTCCACAACTTGGTGTGTGGCTGTAGTCACTCAGGCTGGCAGGAGGGGAAGAATTGGAACTACCGTTAAGCACCGCTAGAGGGCATTATCAACCCAAGTATAACCCAAGCTGGCAGCCTCTCAGAACAGGCCTGACCAAGTCTGGGGCAGCACCCTCCACAGGCTCCATAAAGATTGTAACTAAGGAGTTCACCTCCAGAGCTGGGCTGGACCAGACCCTCCCTTCAAGGGGAGACTCAGAGGCCCTGCTAAGTTTATTGAGGTGCCCCCTCTTCCACTGCTTGCCTGATGCTCTGTGCCCAAGGCTGAGTGGAGCAAGGGAGGGTCACTAGCAGACTCATTTAAGACCAGACTGGGAATACTCAAGAATGGGGAGAGGTATGGAAGAGGGTAGGTCATTAAGACAAACAGGCCATACCAGTAAAATAGTTTTATTTGATTTTAAAATAGTCATCAGTGTGAAAATTTCCCAAAGCTGGGAGTAACAGTCTAGAGCCAAGGTTGGGAGGGGAGCCAGGCCTCACCTAGAGCCCACTTTGAGGCCCCAAACCCCATCCTCCCTTCCAGAGGGAGAAACAGCTGAAGGAAGCCCTGAGTCAGTCCTCTCCCTTATCCCCAAGAGAGGGAAACAGGCAGGAAACAGGAGTTAGAGTTAATTAATAATCTCAATAACATCTAAACTCCCGCCCCCCCAACCCCACCCAAAGAAACTCATGACTAGGAGAGAAAGATGGAAGATGAATACTGATAAAACCCCTCAGCTCCCCAGAACAGCCTGATCTGGGCTACACTGTTTGGAAGAAAGGCTTGAGACCCAACTGCATGTTTACCTTTGGAGAATAAATATTCCAAGAAAAGGGAAAAACCATGAGCAAACTGTTGCCAGTCACAGTCAACATAGCCTGGAAAGCCTGGCACAACCCACCGCCTGACCCAACCCACACAGGAACAGAGCTGTGTAATGTGCAAGCCTGGGGAGGAAAGAGTTTGAGGGCTTGGGCTAGGGACCCTGAGCTTGCAAGGGTTTGGGGCCTCCTTGCAGACCCAGTGCAGCAGTGGCAGGAAGGCAAGTGGGGACCCTAGTTGAGCAGGTTGCCCTGCTCCTGGGCCTGCGTCAGGCTGTCCTTGCGGTGCAGGTGGTGTACTCCCATTCTCTTGGGGCTGCGCTGGGGGCGGCTGGAGGTAGGGAGTGGCCAGGCCCTGCCCTCTGTGTGGGAAGTGCTAGGCCCCTCCTCTGTACCACTATCACTGGGCAACAGGCTCTGGCGCTCTTCCTCAGGGCTGATGGGCAGGTTCAGCTCTTCCTCCTCCTCCTCCCTGGGAAAGCCAGAGTCAGGTTCTGTTGGTAGCAAAAGCCCACTTTCATCGGCTGTGGAAGGTTCCTGAACCACTTCATCTATGTCAGTGGGGCTAAGGGCAAAATGGCACTGCAGTTCAGGGAGTGCATCACGTCCAAAGGCTGTGCGCTGGGCCACAGCAGCAGGTGGTGGAGCACGGTCCACAAATGCTCGCTGCCAACTGGCCAGCAGGTCCTCTTCAGAGCTGGCAGAGCTGGCTGGGGCACTGAGTGTTGGAGGGGCAGGGCTGGGCCGGTGGTGGGGTGATGCCTGGGCTGAGGAAGGGCCACTGGGCACTGGGCTGGGGCGGGCCCGCTCACTCCCCTCCTCCACCAGGCTCAGCGAAATGGCCTGACGAGTAGCATAAGTGCAGTTGGGTAGGGGACTGTTGCGGGGGATCCGAACCTTATCCTCAGAGAACTCTATTACCCTGCGGCCAGGATATAGTGGATGTGGCGGAGATGGGGTGGGGTAGGGGCTCAGCTTCTCAAAGGCTGGCAGGGGAAACTCTTCCTCTGGGGAGCCCCCTGCAGTACCCAGAGAGTGGCAGTCCCCATTGGGTTGGGAAGTGGGGCTGCCAGGGGCCAGGGGACTGGCTGGATCACCTGGGGCACTCCCACTCATGTCCACGTGCACGAAGACATCCTCAGCCAGGGGGCGCCCAGCACTGCCTGACTGTGCTGAATTGAGCAGCAGAGACTCTGGCTTCTCCAACACCCGGGCAATGACTGAGGTAGGCACAACAGACCCTGGGGCCAGGCTGAGAGCAGGACCTGGGCTGGTAGCCTCTTGACCATTGTGCAAATGTTTCCGAACCATGTCCTGTAGCTCACAGGGTAGCTGAGGTGAAGGAGCAGAAGGGAAGAGAGATATAAATGATTACAGCTTAAGATAGCCCGATTCATGGCAAAATAATGGCTACTATGTGTAGATACCACTGGGTCTCATGGCATACAATGTCATTTCACAGATAAATAGGCTTGATGGGGATAAAATAACTTGAAACTTTTTATTTTTTTTTTTGAGACAGAGTCTCACTATGCCACCCTTGGTAGAGTGCCATGTCATCACAGCTTATAGCAACCTCAAACCCTTGGGCTTAAGCAATTCTCTTGCTGCAGCCTCCCAAGTAGCTGGGACTACAGGCGCCTGCCACAACACCCATCTATTTTCTTGTTGCAGTTGTTTTAGTTGGCCCGGGACGGGTTTGAACCCACCACCCTCGGTGTTTATGGCTGGCGCAGTAAGTACTGTGCTACAGGCGTCAAGCCTAACTTGAAGCTTTTGATTAACTCAGCCGGGATTTGAACCCAGACCTGCTACTGCTGCAACCTGTGTACTCTGAAACTTCTACTTGCCCCACCTCAGCAGTGTTTCTGCCCAAACCAGACTTAAGTCTGGAGAATCTGCACTGACTAGTGACCCTTACTCCTACAGACTGCATCAACATTGGGCCTAAGGCTCTGCGGCCTACAATTTGTCCCTTAGGGGAATAGAATCAGATGGCTGTAATCCTCTCTCAATATGCTTGCAGCTGACAGCAAGCATATCGAGAGACATATCCCTCTTTAGGATAGTCCTGCATGGGGTCCTAAAATCAAGTCCCTCTCTCCCTTTCTCTTACAGAAACATCAACAGAGTTAGCATCCTAGTACTAGCAATGAGCCTTTGACAGCACATAGGACACCAGCCAGGGCAGAGCAACATGGAGGCAAAAGGAAGCCAAAGTGGAAAGGGAGAGAAAGGCAGGAAGATGGAGAAAGGCCCTGAACTGGAGTTAGAGGAGTCCTAAAATTGCTGGAATAGTGGAGGGTGGGGTAGGGTATGTTCTACTCACATCAGCGAACTTGTGGTTACGGAAGTGGGACTTGTTGCACTTGAGGAGCTGCACAGCCAGGTTGCAATCCAGCCGGTACCGTTCCTACAGATACAGACTTGGTTTAGAGCCCAGTTTGGACCTGCCTAAGGAGCAGGGTGGGGTCAGGACAAAGCCAGCCAAGGAAGGCCCAAGCAGGTGGAGCATGCACATACATTGAGCTCTTCCAGCTTGTTGATGGTGTTCTTGGCATCCAGCAGCTTGTTGGTCAGCTCCACGATCTCCCAGTCTAGCGTCTTCCTATCCATTTCAGCCTTCTTGATCTGAGGCACAGACTTGTAGGTAAACCCAGTCCATATCCAACCAGCCCTTCCTCCCCTGCCTCCTCCCAACCCAGAGACACAGGAGGCCACAGTTGCTAGGGCAGCCAACGCGGAAAGACCAGAGACAATGACGGACAGACAGAGGAGACCAGGCACTGCTCCTGCACTCTGGGCTGGCTGTGGAAGGAGGGGGAATGTTTTCTGACCATGACCTCCTGCCATCTGGGCGCAGTATGCTGCCCATCCCTTCAGGGTGCTCCGGGGGCTCTAGGCACCAGGCAAGGCAACTGGGTACCTCAGAGGCAATAACTACAAACCAGGAGGTTGAAACACATGTGTGGCTATTTCCAGGAAGAGGGAGAAGGGAACGGGGCTAAGTGGCAGCCAAGGGCACCTGTGAGGTTATCTAGTTGAGCAGGGAGGGAGCTGTAGTGTCCAAAGTAGCCTTCTGATCTTCAGCTCAGGAACTGGATCTGTAGCCTCCCCTCCCCACATAATTTGGGCTTTCTGCCATGGCAGCTGAGAAGCTGTGAGTGTTCACTAGTAACATCAGTACCTTTGCCAGAGCTAAGGGCAGGCCAGGCTCCCCAGCTCTGTCCAGAAGGGAGGCACTGCCTACTAAATGGGCCTCACACAGGGAAAGGGAAAGAAACTAGTGCGTTCAGGTGTACTCAAGGGGCAGGGGGAATTTGCCAGGGCCCCACAATCCCAGATCTCAGCTGAGGAGGAGGCCAGGACAAAGGAGAAAACACACAAACTCAGACGCAACTGCAAAAATCCAGCTGTGGCTAAGAGAGGCCTGAGAGGAGAGTGCAGCAGCAACGGTGGCAGCATGAGGGGGAAGACGAGGAGAAAAGAGAAACAGTGTGAGCATTAAGACAGTCCTGACTTACACAGCACATCGTGGTCCCCTCCCTCCCACTCTCCCCTCCTGCCATCTCCTCCCCAAGCCCCAGGACACAATGGCATTCCCCTGGCAAGACCTAGCTATGCTGTGAGCACATTGCTAGCCAAACTGCCCTCCTGGACAGATTACCAGTGTGTGCAGCTTGTCCTCCAGTTCTTGGTTGGTCCTTTGGGAAGCCGTGTAGCTGTTCTGCAGCCTGGAGAGGGATAAAAGCCAGGCCCCAGAGTGAAGATGCTCTTCTTTAGGCCCTGCTCAGCCCCTCCTCAATATGGGATCATATGCAAGTTATTCTTTTCCCTCCAAGAACTTCAGTTTTCTAACCAGAATCAGATGATTTCTGAGGCCTCTTCTAGCTAACCCCCTATGAATGGAGGAATGTATACATGTGTGTGTCTGGCCCCTCATTCCCACACCTGCGAAACTTATCCTTAAACTTGTCCAGTTCCTCACGGCTCTGGCCCAGCTCCAACTCCAGGCAGTCCTGCCCAATTTCTAGCTCACGCTCCAGAGCTTCAGTACGTCTGGTGGCCGAGGCCAAGCGCCGGCGAAGTTCTTCATTCTCCTGTTGCAAGAGCCTGGTGAGGGCGGGGAGTCAAGGGCAAAAGATCATCAGAGAAAGAAAGGCCAGCCCTGGAGCTCCAGGCTGGGCTTAGGAAGGAAGGAGTAGGGATGGCAAGAAGGCAGGCAACCAGGGTCAGGGAGATTCTTAGAAATGCACCCTGAGTGTAGGGCAGTGTATTCAATAGGCCTGCAGGCCCTAAGAATGCAGCCTGTGTTGGGGAGGTGGGGGGAAGGCAAAGAGGGTGGTAGGGGAAAGTCAACTTCTCCCCACTATTGAGAATGACAAGACAGAATTGGGGGGATATAGTGCTCAGTGTCTCTCTGGTTACAGCCAAGCCAGCTGGCCACCAAGCCCCCCCCGGCTCTAGTTTCCTCACTGCAAAATCAGGTTTCTCCATTATTAATCTCCTAGAAATCCAGCCCACCACTGCCCTCCTCTCCAGAAGCCTCATGTGGCTGACAGAAAGGGCTTCAGAGAGGCGGGTGGCACAGGAAAACCATTCTGTCTCTCTACAATCAGGAGCTAGGGAAGGGCTCCTTGGCAAGAGCAGGGCCCTCAGAGTCACGTACTTCCTGATTCCATACTCTCTTAAAGCCCATGAAACAAAACCCCTTTTTCCAAAAAGAATATCTACAACATCATGCCTCTTCCTAGAGTTCCTAAAATAACCCATCCAACCTTAACCTCTACCTAATCCAAGAAAAAGTCCAACTGTACCAATAGCCTAGCCTGGAGCTAAGAGGGACAAAGTTGAGGCAAGCAGCAGGTACTCACTTCATCCTTTCCGTGTCAGTCAGGGGCTCCTAAACAAAAAAGAACAGAAGCTTGAAGCTCAGCTCTGGACCACTGCCCTCTTGGTTGGCTAACCCTCCAACAGCCATAGAAAGGCCCACGTCTGAAACCCAAAGACTCTCTCTCACAGAATTAAGAGAGTGGGAGGGCTCTTTGAAGATGGAAGCAATCTAGTAATATCCAGACAAGCCTAAATTATCCTCTTCCATGCCAATCAGAAGATTCAAGAACCCCTGGTAACCTTCACCCTTAATCCTAAAGCCATTTTCAAACAGGTTCAGGTATCGTACTACTTCTCCCTAAGGATAAAAAGAGCCTCCTAGCCGTTCGGTGGGCTCTTCATGGGCTGTCTCCACATGGAGTTTCCAGAGAAGTCAAGCTGAGCCACAGAAGAGTTCTGAGCCGTGACAAAGCCCTCTCAGCCCCCTGGGGGGTAATATAAAGGCTGAATCGGGATCTTACAGAAGCTCAGGAGGAATGACTACATAGGTGAAGGAGAACCTCTGGACTAATCCTGATTTAGGGGAGTAAAGTAGTAAAGCTTTTAACCTCTTGCCCCATCTTCCCCGAACCTGTATGATATTCATGGCCCAAGAGTCAGAACTCAACCAACCACAAGGAAGAATAGGTATATGCTGTGTATGGCAAGAGGTAAGTGTCAGGGCCTACTCCAAATGTAGCTGATCGCATCAGAACTAGAGTCCTGGGCAGGAAAATGAATGTGAGGCCCAGATCATGGACTTTGGAGCCACTGACAACTGGATTTGTTCTGTCACATACCAGTTGTATGACCTTACTTCACTGAGCCTTATGTCTCTCATCTACAAAACCAGGTGAATGCTCACAAGGTAGGACCAAAGGTAGAAACTGGCATTTTTATTTAACATTCCCCAAAGTGGGCAAGTCATGGCATTTTTGCCCTGAATCTGACCAAAGTAGGCCACAGTATGCCCAATGCTCGGCATCAGTTGACTGTCTCTCAAGTTTATTAAATGTGTGCCATGCACTGCGGGTGGAGACAGGGCAGCAAGGGTGGGGGCAAACCTCTGCAGTTCTCATTTCCTCCTAGGAGTGAGCTTATGAGGGAGGAGAGCCAATGTGGAGTATGTTTTGTAGTTGACTGTACACCTCCCAAGAGCATAGCCTGGACCTAACAGTTCCTGGCAGGGAGTACCTATTTAATAAATGTCAGCCAAACAAAGCCAACCTGGAGGAAGGGCAGGACAAGTGAAGAGCAGACAGGCTAGGGGGAAGCACCTGAAGCACTGCCTCCTAGTAGCCCCAGAGAGACCACGGGTTGAAAGGCTCTCCTCCCCCACGGAGGGCCAGAGTCCAGCCCCCAAGCAGGTTAGGACACCTTGGTCTGGTGGGCTGCCTCTTGCAGGGAGAACAGTACTGTACAGGATCACTTCTGCTAAGCTGCCAAGACTCTAGGGTTCCCTAACACATGGACATATACTCACAGATGTCCCCCTACGTGGCAACCACCAGTGCTGCTGCAGCTACAGGAATCCACACTTCTGCCAGCAATGTCACACTCTCACTCCCATGCATGGGACCAGAAGCTCAGGCAGAAATCAGCCAAATACCCAGCCTTGGGGCCCTGCCTCTACCAGCCAGGGTGGGAGTACCAGTCTTGCTGACCTCCTGCTCCAGCCTGGATCCAGAAATTTCCAGCCTCAGCTCCCGATGTTCCGGTGGTGCCTTTCGGTAAGGTTTCTTAGCAGGGGCTGCACTTGTCATTCTGGGAGGTGAGGGCTCTTCTACCTGCCAAGCAAAAGTAAGGAAAGAAGAGGCTTGGAGATGTGGTCAAGAGGCCCCTGGACTGAGAAAAAAAATGGCAAAAAGGGACATATGTAAGAGCCACTGCATAGGCAGGCAGGCAGGCAGGCCTGGGCTATGGCTGGGTTCATGAGAAGGGCTGGACTTTGGTGTGTCAGTCCTCACGAGGTAGGGGAGGACAGCATCAGGGGCGTGGGCCCAGTGGGGAACAGCAGGGCCTAGGGCCTGGGCACCAGAAAGAGTAGACTGTCCTCTAAGGGTGGAGGGGGGAGTCTAAAAAGCAGCCTGCCACTCCCCTTTGTGGACTTAGAAGGACTTGGAAGGAAAAACTGCTCTCTACGTATCAGTTTTCTCAACTCTAAACTGGGGATAAGTACAGCATCAATTTCACAAGGTTGTTGTGACAATTATCTAAAGCCCTTCTGAAACGTTCAATCAATTTTAGCTTAAAAAAAAAAAAAAAAAAAAAAAAAAAATCATGGGGCAGCGCCTGTGGCTCAAAGGGCTAGGGCTCTGGTCCCATATGCCAGAGGTGGTGGGTTCAAACCCAGCCCTGGCCAAAAACCACAAAAAAAAAAAAAAAAAAAAAATCATGGCCAGGCGCAGTGGCTCAGCACTCTGGGAGGCCAAGGAGGGCGGATTGCCTGAGCTCACAAGTTAGAGACCAGCCCGAGCATGAGAGAGACCTCTTCTCTAAAAATAGCTGGGCACTGTGGTGGGCACCTATAGTCCCAGCTACTTGGGAGGCTAAGGCAAGAGAATGCTTGAGCCCAAGAGTATGAAGTTGCTGTGAGCTGGGATGCCATGGTACTCTATCAAGGGTGACAAAGTGAGATTCTTGTCTCCAAAAAAAAAAATCATAATGCCAAAATAAGGGCTTGAGAATGTTCACCTAACCCAGTCTCCTCAGTGGGAGTCTCTAAGCTCAAGAGAGTTCTGTGGCCATAGCCACCAAAGGTCAAGCCCCTCTGGCCTCCACCACTCTCTTTTCACCAGCTCCCACCAACAGAGGACACTTGCCTGCCTCCTCACCTGCCAGCCTCCCCAGAAGAGAGCCAAGTAGGGATATAGGCCTCATCAGGAACATACCGTCTGTTTGTCAGCAGCTCTCTCTGTTCCGCTCTCTAGGAGTTAGCCCTTGGCTCTCTGCATCCCACAGCCCCTCCACTTCCTCCAGCCAACAGCTCCTGAAACCAGAGAAGGGAAGAAAGTGGAAACCAGATGTCAGCCACCTGTCAGCGCCACAGGCCGGCCTGCCCAGTCTGGGACCTGGAAGTCCCTTCAGGGTAGAGCCAGGCAAGAAGGCCAAAGAGTAGGGAGACCAAGGGGAAAGTGGTGGAAACAGGAGATAACTGAAAGCACTGGGTCCCTGCCTTTCTCCATGACAGCATGGTTGGAGGCCCAGAGGAGATACAGGTATGTCTGTCTGTGCATGTGTTCATGGTCTCAGCTTACCACATGTCCAATTCTAGAATAGGTCTGGTTCTGTCCTGTCCCTACCCACATCTGTCCCGTTCATCTCTCAGGGCTTTCAGAGTCTGGAAACGACCAAGAGATTTGGGGAACATGGTTCACAAATGAAAACACCAGGAAAAAACTAGCAGAAATACAACAAGATGGGGAGAGAAGATGCTAGAAAGAGAGCAGCTAACACTGTTCCAGAAGGAGCTCAGAGACTACTTAAAACAGTAGCCAACAAACTTTGCAATGAGGAGGAGTAGGTCTAGGGGAAAAAATCTGAAAAGGCAACAGTTAAGAGCAATGTTTCTCAACCAGGACAGTTTTGCCCACTTCCTTCCCCCAGGGACATCTAGCAAAGGTCTAGAGATATTTTTGGTTGTCAGATCCTAGAGGAGAGGTGCTACCACCATGTAGAGCAGTGGTTCTCAACCTTCCTAACGCTGCAAACCTTTAACACAGTTCAAAGGGGGTGCAACCCACAGGTTGAGAACTGCTGATCTAGAGGGTAGAGACCAGGTATGCTGTTAGTCATCCTACAACACAGAGGATAGCTCTCACCACAGAGAATCGTCAGCACAAAATGTTAATAGTGAAAGGCTGAAAAACACGTATATGGAAAACCCCAGTCTGGGGATCTAAGACACCTGGGTTCCAGGCTCAGGCTGCTTCGGACACATGTGGGGCCCTTAGGAGGTCCCCTCCTCACTTGGAGAAGGCTGTTCCTCATCTATATAGAGGTGGCTGAACTTGGTGACCTATGAGTCCTCTCCAGGTTCCTGGGGTTCCAAGATCAGCCCCCACCTGTAATAAGCTGGGCTACAGCATGGGGGCAGCAGCCGCCACAGTGATGAGTGGAGGCAGCAACCTCAGGTGGCCTTCTGGGCATAAAAAAACAATCTCTTCCCACCCCCATCTACCTACACAGAGGTGGAGGCTGAGGGAAGCCTTGCGGGCTAAAGCATGTGTTCCTACTGTCAGGACATGCTCTGGCCATGACTCCTGTCACATTCCAACAGGACCTGGGGCAGGAAAAGTGGTGAGGAGAAAGGAAGGGTGGGGAGGCAGGAGTGGTCTCCCTCCTCTGTCTGGGCAGCCTGGTCCCTGGGGGTTCTGGGGGAAGCTGGGGTGTGGCAGTATAAGCCTTGAGCCACGAGCCACCAGCCCCTGCCCCTTTGATGGGAAATAAAACGTGTCACCACAGGGTACAAGCAGCATGCTGTGTGGGGCTGACTCCCTGGGTAGGAATCCGGGTGGGGCTGAAAGAACAGCACATTCCTGGGGTTTGGGGGAACAAGTAAGTCACCTCACAGGTTCCCTGCGGCTGCCCATCCAGAAGGCCCCAGGGTGGTTGCTCCTCTGGCATGAGAGAGAGGCCCAGAAAGTCCTAAACCTGCCTGTGTTCCTGGATTCAGATACTCAGAGGTATATGTGGGGTATGCGTATGAGCTGGAAACAGAGTAGGGCCAGAAACACAGGAAGAGGGATAAGGGAAGTCAAGAGCTTCCACAAAATCAAAATCAAGAGGCAGCTCCAGAGAGCAGGACTCTGGTTCTCCCCTTCTCTAGAGAGTAAAGCCAGGTCCTTGTTCCCTTCTCTCATTTGCCCCCAGGTAAGCTGAGTAACCCCTTTTCTCTCTTCAGGCCCCTTCCTCTTCTCAGCCTCTTCCACATGTCTCTACCCCTATTCCTGCCAAGGCCCATGCTATCCTCTGGGTACAGGACACGTGTAGTATGAGTGGTAGGCAGGCAGGGAGGACACTGGCATGCTCAGGTATCTGGCAATTCTACCTGTAAGGAGAGCTGCTCACTTCAGGCCCCACAGTCCTAGTTCTAGCTGCCACACATCCTACAGTTCATTCTGCCTGGCCCTAACCTTCCATTCCCAGAGCATATATTTATTCCCAGGACTTCCATGGCCAGAGATAACCTGGCTTGCTGAGCAAAGGGGACAATGTGGATGTGGCTGGCAGTGCGATGGGTAGTAAATGCAGATGCAGACTCTGGGCATGGGGATGACAGAGGTATTCTCCCGCAGCCAAAGCTGACTCTTTCAAACACATCAGAGTCACAGGGCGGGGAAATAACTCCCATCTAGGAAAGCAGAGGCAATGCCCACTGGGGAGACAGTCCACCAAGAAGCCTGCAGTGTTCCCCAGAACCAGTCTGTGAGGGACATCTGTGCCACTCTCTGTCCACATGTCCATAAATACCAGGGTATGTGGGGACATCCAGGTCCTAGCTCCAATTCCTGAAATCTGCTAAATGCCCAAGATCTAGCCCATGAGGGGCCTGCGATTCCAGCACTGAACTGGATCATGAGGGGCCTGGCAGCCCACTGTCCTTGATTAGAAACACTGCAGGGAAGCTAAGAACAGACTGAGGGAAGAGAGAAATGCCAGGTACAGTGGACAACAAAGCAAGAAGTAGCTGGACACTTGCACCCACAAGCTGGAAGACAAGAGGGGTGAGCTAAAAGGCACCAGAGCAATCCTAAGAAGACTCAGCTACCACATGTGACCTCCCATGGCAGTATCTCCCTCACCCCAAAGTTTCCCAAGGTGCCTTGGAGTGTTTCAGCCCAAGTAGGACTCCCAGATAAAGCAGCTGAGCAAAAGAGAATGGGACATGGGCCATGATAAGAAGGCAACAGACAAGGACAGCCTCTGTGGCCTCTTAGCCTTGGATGCTGAACTAGCTCCAGGGCACCTCCAAGAAAATGGACTTCTGGAGGACCAAAGGAAATCAATAGGGAAGACTTCCACTCCTGTTCCCACCCCAAATTACTGAGACTCAAGGAAATGGGGGCAGATGACTTGGGATGAGGGACCACCAGATCATGTGCTGGGTCTGTACTACAATAACAGCTGTGCCCTGGGAGAAAGGCTGAGGCCTAGGTTAGAGCCTCTGGCTGAGCCTAGGCTTCAGCCTTCGTAATCCAGTTGGCCCAGGAACAGCAGGCACTGTTGAAGGAGAAACTCAAGGCAGCAGCAGCCCCTTCCCTATCCCATGAAGGTGAAGTGAAGTAGGAATGGGGCTCCTCTCCCCACTCACCACCTCTACCCTGCCCCATCCTTCTAACCCCACCCCCTTCCTCTTCTACATAACATTCATTCTTCACTTACTCAAGATCAGTTCAGAAAAGAGACTCAACCTCATATCTAATGGGGTGGGGAGGGGGGTGTGATAGCTTCCTAATTGCCATGTCGCAATCTGCCAGTCAGTGCAGGGCGCCTGTTGCCACCTGCCCTGTATTAAATACCTTCTCCCTGATTACAGCCCAAAGGGCACGATTAGCCTTCAGAGAACAAAGTCTACTTTCATTGAAATGGGACTCAGCATGCACATTGAAGCTACACTGTGAACCCAATGAACAGCTGAGCACAGTGTGGACAGAGACAGATGTAAGGCGCAGTCTACCCAAGAAGTTGGGTGAGTAGTGTCCTTTAATGAAAGGACAAAAGATTTGCCAAGCATCACTCTTTAACCAGGAGACTTATACCTGCTCCCTTCTGTGAGTATGTGAATTTCACCAGGGGCTTCCACCATGTTCAGAAACTGCAGCTGCTGGAGATAATGAGGTAAGTAAGAGAAACCTTTTCAGAATCGCCATTCTTCCCAAGCCACCATCTTTACTAGTACTCCCATCAAATACCCATGGGGGCAATAGCAAAAAGGCTCAAGTCCAGGAGCCAAGGATGCCTTCACACTTCTTTCTGCCTTCCTTTTTGTGGGTCAGCCCAAGCCCCAGGCAAAGCCAATGGCATAGGAGAGGAAGGGAGGTATATGCACCCAGATTTCTCCCTAAGAGGCCACCCCTCAACACTGGCCCAGGAGAGGGAGGATTGAATCCAAAGTACACTGTGGATCTTCGGCTTTTACAACTCCAGCCTCCCCTACCAGATGTCTCCTCTAGTTCCTCAAGTTCTGCACTATCCTACTCCACATCTCCACTGACCTAGAGAGATGGACTGTTTCCTTACTCCCCCATCACCAACACCCCTTACAGAAATTATGGCCCCAACAGTTTATCTGGGCTCAGATCATTCCTGAACATACTGATAAAACTTTCTGCCACAGTTGTCAACTAGTAAGGGACCTTGAGGGGTCAACGAGCCCAAGCCTCTGAATCACCATGAAAGAGAGAGAGAGCCCACACATCACCATGAAAATCATGAAAGCTTTTTATAATTCACCCAACAAAAACTAAATGGAAGTTAGTAATCACTACTGCTTTTAAAATGAGAAGAAAATCCAGCCCTGTTTCAGAATATATCAGCTGTGTTGTATGCTGCCTTAATTCCCTGGGAACCCAGCAGGATATAAATAATAAAAATAAGTATAGCCCCCCCCCAAAAAAAGCCCCCAACCACTAAAACACAAATGCCTGATCACACAGGGACTGGGCCTCCCCTTCATCAACTGTCCAGAGCTATAAGCCCTGAGTGCAGACTGCGCCCCCCTGGGGGTCAGCTACACCCCTGCAGCACAAGTCTAGTCACCTCTCAAGCCTCTGAAATCCAGACTCTGCCTCCAACTGATGTTCAAGAAACAAAAACCAGCAGCCTGCAAGGGCCAGGTAACCCAGCAGTGGCCCTGGGGACTGCCCATGAATATCCCAACCCCCTGCACCAGTATAGAAGCACCACTCCACCTTGACTGCATGGGGGACTTTTCTGCTCACAGTCCCCCAGCACAGTCAGCCAATCCTACCCAAATCGGGTTCAGCCTTCCCCACATCACCCCCCATGTGGCCCTCCCACTTGCCACCAGCCCTTAGTTTCCGGCATGCAGCTGTTCTAAGATACATGAGCAAAGCCCTCAGCAATCTTGGGCGCGTGGCAGGCAGGCAGCCAACAGCTCATGGGGTGGGGCCTGGGCAGAGGTTCTGCTGTGGGTTGATGACTAGGCTAGAAGATGTCAGTCTGTGCCCAGACCAGCCCTGCTGCCTCTCCAACAGCTTATGCCCGCCACCACTCTGAGCAAGTACAACCTCACCCTCTTGGGACAAGCTGCCTGCAGCCCTGGCCTGGCCCCCTGCTTACTCTAAACTAAACAGATAGACAGGGTTTTGAAAGCCAAAAAGGGTGGGAATTATTCTGCCTCAGAGTAATCCTCAAAACTCAGAAAGTGACTGTGAGAACTCACCTGGCTCCCCACCTGAGCAAACACCTCAAGTCTAACCACCTGGCCTCTTATCCAGGCAAACACTTCAAGGGGACTGAAACTACTGATGATGAGCCAAGCAAACAAACCCCTCTCCCCAACTGAAAGAGTACCAGGAAGTTCCCAAGTTCATGGCCTGCATCTGACATTAGACCCCATGCCCTTTCCTAAGGAAGGGCAAAGTGAAGGAGTGGCCCTAAACCAGGCCTCAAGTCCAGGCCCCTTTTGGTTTCCTGGACAAAGCTAAGCCTCAAGTCCCTCCAGTTTGCTAACTCCCTATTCAAGGCTCCTAAACATCCATACAGCACCTCTTCATGCTCTTAGTCAGGCGTCCCTGTCTTCTCCCTCCCATCCAAGGGGACAGAACCCACTCAGAGGGCCTCTACAAGTTTGCCCTGTCCAGTCTACTCAATACTGAACTGCCTCCAGAGGATGGAGACAGTGTCTGCCTAGTGTTACCTATGAGATAAAGGGAGGAAGAATTAGGGAATCGACTGTCCCATTACTTCTAAACCCTCCTCTTTTTTTTTTTTTTTTTTGAGACAGAGCCTCAAGCTGCCACCCTGGGTAAAGTGCCACGGCATCACAGCTCATAGCAACCTCCAACTCCTAGGCTTAAGTGATTTTCTTGTCTCAGCTTCCCAAGTAGCTGGGACTATATAGATACCTGCCACAACGCTCGGCTATTTTTTGGTTGTAGTTGTCATTGTTGTTTGGCAGGCCCAGGCTGGATTCGAACCTGCCAGTTCTGGTATATGAGGCTGGCACCTTAGCCACTTGAGCTACAGGCGCCCAGCCAAACCTCCTCTTTCTAAGCCTGGCAGGAGGGAGTTAGATGAGAGCATCTTCATTTGAGGCTGTACTCACCAGTTTCCCCAATATGAAGCCAGGACCTTTTCTGAGGCCTTTTCCAAAGCCAGATCCTGCCCCTCACTGGCTTAGGCGCCCTTCCCAGCTCCTCTAGGCTAAAGTCCACCTGAAGCTTAAGATGTGGAAGGAGGAGGGAGGCCAAACTCCACCCACTCCCAGAGAAATGGTGGCCAATGGGAACTACATCTCAGATGGGTACCTGGTTCTGGGCTCCAGCATTCAGTTAAATAGCTTAACTCTGTTGCCAAGGGAATCCCCAAGATTCTCCTCAACCTCTCTCATCCCAAAGAGAACTGTGCAGCTGGCCCTAACTTCTTATCCTAGGGTGAGAGTAATGGGGACACTATTCAAACTTTCCCTCTTGATAAAGGGAAGAAACTATCTGGTCTAGAAGAAGAAAAGTCTCTTTCCACTCTATTCCACCTGTCCCCGAGGCATGAGAAGCAGAAGTAGCTTGGTAACTGGGGAGACGTCTTCTCAGACTCTGAGGTGCTGAAAGCACAGATTAAAACAGAAACTCCAATCAATTCTGTTTTAAGGGAGAACTGAGGAGCACAGTGCTGACCAAGGGGAGAGTGAAAGGGGCAGTGGAGGCGAGCAGCAGGCTGGTGATAGGAGGTAGCCATGCAAAAGAACTCTCTCTCTCTCTCTCTCCTGGCCATAAAGAGGGGTATGTCACCACCCATAGCAAGGAGACCAGGAAAATGAAGGGGACCCAGTAGTAAGGACAAAAGAGCAGAGGAGATGGCACGTAAGCTAGGAGGAGGCAGCCAGGCCAAGAGAAGGGATGGAGGATCGAGACATTGCCAGTGGTACCCCAGGGCAGGTTAGCTGGCCAAGGTCAGACTCACAGGGTTAGTCTTCTCCCCAACCAGGCAGCTCTCCTGGTTAATGCGGATAGCAACAGACTCATGGCAGACGCCCTTCAGGCACTCCATATAAACAGGCAGCTTGGTTTGTGAGCAGCCCAACTCTGGAGCTGCAAAAAGAAAGCAGAGGAATGCCAAGCTGCAGAATGCCCAGGGACACACACTTGCACTATCCTGACAGGGGAAGCTCCTCCAGACTCACCACTGGACCCTCAGGGCCTCTGTCCCCTCCAGAAATCATGCCAGGTGGAAGTGGAGCACTCCCCCTGCCAAACAAAAAGGTCAGTCTACAACAAAGCCCTCTGGTTGATCAACAGAAAGAGAGGATGGCTGTTATGGAAGGGGACACAGCTTCCCTACCTTACCTATTCCCCAAACATTGCTGCCCAGCTGCATCAGGGCTCTGAAAGTTGGGTTGTAACAACAAAGCTACCCACAGCTGCAGCTGTCCCCTACCCCATGCCTGTGCCAGCAGAATCCATCACACCACCTCCCACAGGCTCCAAAGGAAAGGGTTGGGAGAGCAGCAGCCCAGGGATCAGAGGCTGCAACAAAAGCTGCATCAGAAAGCAGAGCACAATGGGGCAGTGTGTGGCATGGCCTAGAGCAGAGCCAGTGAAGGGCAAGGGCAATACACTGCCAGCTTACAGTTTCTGAAAGGGCCAGGGAATGGGATCTGCCAGGGAGTCAGCCCCAGAGGAACCTACAAGGTTGAAGGATAAAGGCAACCACCAGGGTCCCCAGACTATCTACCCTCTCAGAATGAGCAATATTTAAGAAGGCTAGTTTTCCCATCAGAGCGAGGTAGGGAACAGCAGATATAACTCTGTTCTGCAGCCTCCAGAACTACTGTGGGGGGAAGTAACACATTTCAGCTTAGAGATCAAAAGGCAAATACATCACAGCAGTGGAGTCCCAGACACCCCACAAGTCACCAGCCTGGCCGCACATCTGGGCCTGGCCTCCTCCCAAACCTAGGTAGGATCAAGATTCTTAAAGACAAGAAAAGCCTCCAATCGGCTTCCCAACTGCCTATTCACTGGACTCCCCATATACTAACAGCCTCAAGCTCAAAAAAGTCAAGGCCTGACAGTGGAGAAGATGAGACAACCATCAGAAGAGAAAGACAATTCTTCCCACAGACCGGTTTTGGGGTTTTATTTTGTTTTGTTTTGTTTTGTTTTTGAGACAGAGCCTCAAGCTGTCACCCTGGATAGAGTACCGTGGCATCACAGCTCACAGCAACCTCCAACTCCTGGGCTTAAGGGATTCTCTTGCCTCAGCCTCCCAAGTAGCTGGGACAACGCCCAACTATTTTTTTGGTTGCAGCCCAGGCTGTTGTTGGAGGGCCCGGGCTGAATTCGAACCCTCCAGCTCAGGTGTATGTGGCTGGCGCCCTAGCCGCGTGAGCCACAGGTGCCAAGCCTAGACCAGTGATTTTTAACCAGTGTGCCGTGAAAAGTTTTAAAGGTCATTAATTATTTCCAAAAGAAGTTCAATGCACAGTTAAGTATATTCTTGTTTTACTGTTCTTTTTGATCAACTTAAGTGTGCTACAGAAGTTGAACTATAGGTTCAAGTGTGCGATGAGATAAAAAAGGTTGAAAACACTGCTCTAGATGCCGACCCTTCCCTAGACTGGTAAGAAAACAAAGCCACTGACTGGCGACCTTAAGAATCCTCACCCACAAGAAAACTCAGAAAATACCCACCTAGGTCTGGCTTGCTTTTGGAGCTTACAGCAGCAAGTGATGTGGCTAATTCAAAGTTTCAGAAAATAGGGAGTCACTGCATTAAAATAGGAATTGAGAAATCAAATAATTTTCTCTTTTCCCAGCCAAAGAAGAGGAGAGTGAAGGGGAAAAACATGTCTGAGATAAGAGTGCTGATGCCCACTTGGCTGTTATATCCATCCCAATTCCCACTCAAGAACACTCCTGCCAGACAATTTCATCTCAGAATTAAAAACAAGCCCTCAGACACAGGGTGCCTGCTGTTGGCCAACCCCGTTGGCACATACAAGATATCAACTAACAAAGTGGTCCCATTCTTCTACTCAGGGCCAATCCAGGAAACTCAGTCCCTTTAAAGTCTAAGGCAGCAGTTCTCAACCTGTAAGTTGCAACCCATAGGAACTGTATTAAAGGGTCATTGCATTAGGAAGGTTGAGAACCACTGGTCTAAGGCATACACACAGTCCAGTCCAGCAGGCTCACCCAACTCACTCCCAAGTCTATTTAACATACAGTGTAGTGTATCACTCCCATCAAGATGCCATCAGTGAAGATAGGCCACAAGGCAAAGCAAACTCCCACAGGAAGGAACAAGGGGGTGAATCCAGGGAAAACTCCTTCACTCCATTTTTAGCTATTGGTTTCATCCTTTTGATTTATCTGGGCATTAACAAGGCTGTAGTAAGCCCTGGCTGTGAGCACAAAGCACACTTAGACTAGCAGTATAATCAGAAAAGCAAAAACCAGACTTTTCAGATATTAATTAACCAAGAAAAGCTACTGGTGTGTACTTCACCTCTTTACTTATGGGGATATGTTATTAAACCATACAAAGCTAAAAGAGAAAAAGCCAACGCCAAGAACCTGGAAGATTATTTAACCACATGAATTCAACCCAAGAAAATCATTAGTAATGCTTAATACTAGCACCTTCTGTTTATGTAGGACCTTTTTTCCTAAGAGCTCAAAAGGTTTTGCCAGATAGATTCCATCTGCCTTAATCTCACTAAGGAAAGACCTGGTTGGGTCACAGAGAACTAGGTTTGCTCAGCATTTACTATGTACGGTCCAAATGTTCTGCCTTCAGTAAAAGATCTTGGCCCTAAGAAGCTTGAAAGATAGACAATCTTACCCCCCACTGGGAGAGAGACAGGTTAACAGCCACTTAAACTCCATGATGGTGAGTGCTCTGAGAGCACAGAAAGGTGCCTGGCTGGGACAAGGGTTTAGGTCCAGACAAGGCAGGCCTCCAAAGAACTTCCTCATCTGACTATAAGCTCACACTGGAGTACCACCTGGCATTATACAATTACAATATCCAAACTTCTGGAAAGAAGTTCCTTTGGCATTTGTTGGAAACAAATGATGCCTTAAGGACCAGTCCCCCTCATCAACTATACTAGAAAGAAAATGGATCATGACCCTCAGCTACCAGCACCATTTGTGGGAGATATCCGAGTTAACTATTTTCTGGCACAAGAAGACCATCAAAACCCTAAGAAAACTGGGGCCAAGAAGTCTGGCTTCCTTAATGCCTGAATGTTCTACATTTTTCAATTTATAAAATACTAGAGAATACAAATCCTGAAACTTTCCATCCAGCCATCCACTGCATGTAGCCTTATTTCTATCCTGGCTTTAATTATATTACAAATCTACCTTCTACCTGCCCCCACCTATATTCAAAAGGTCACCACTAACCTCACCAAGACTGGAGAAGGCCAGCATATCATGATCCATCAAAGGAATCATCGCAACACAAGAGATGTTGGGGAGAAGCCCCAACAATCTTTGCACACAGGCAGCTCACTCATGTTCACAATCTCATCTTTTTTATTGCACCATCACAAGAAAAGACTCTCAATTTTACTCCCACCTCAAAAATGCTCCTGGGCACCAGGCAGGAATCAAAAGGCTTATTCTACCTTGAATAAAACAAATCCTTTTCTTATTCACAGAGTTTTCCAAAATGGGACTCACTCATACAACAAATATTTATCACTGTCCTTTATATGTGTATGCCAGGTACTGTGCTATGTGTTGTGAATTCATTATCTCTAGCGCTCAAATCTTCTGCAAAAAAAATGTCACCCTCATTTTAGAGGGACTGAGACCAAGAATCCTACTGGTTAAGAAACTTACCCAAAGTTACACAGGTGGTAGTGGCAGAGTCAAGATTTAAACCAGGTCTGCCTAACTCCAAAATCAGACTCTTTCACATTGCTCACCACCACTCCCACCCCCACCAACTCCCCTACACCCCATGATCAGGGAGGGTCCCTCCTCCACTGGAGGGCAGCCCAGTGAAAGAAGCAGGTCAGTAAACAAAGACAACACCACACTACATGGCACATGCTCTAGAGAGGTCGATAAAAGGTGCTTTGTGGAGCCAAAAGGATAAGAGGAAAGCAGCGGAGGCTTCTCACTGAGGTGACAAAGGAGCTGGGTCTTAGGGATAAGCAGTTTTAAAGATAGAGGTGAGGGCGGCGCCTGTGGCTCAGTGAGTAGGGCACCGGCCCCATATGCCGAGGGTGGTGGGTTCAAACCCAGCCCCGGCCAAACTGCAACAAAAAAATAGCCGGGCGTTGTGGCAGGTGCCTGTAGTCCCAGCTGCTTGTAGGCTGAGGTAAGAGAATCGTGTAAGCCCAAGAGTTAGAGGTTGCTGTGAGCCGTGTGACGTCATGGCACTCTACCCGAGGGGGGTACAGTGAGACTCTGTCTCTACAAAAAAAAAAAAAAAAAAGATAGAGGTGAGCTTTATGGACCAAATGAAGTGCACAGGCAAAGAAAACAAAGTTTGTGAATGGCCCTAAAAGATTCAGGAGCAGTGGGAAATTTAGGAGCAATGAGGCACAGGACCAATGATGTGGACTGGCAACAACTCAGGCTTAAGGCTTGGGTTTGGGAAGAGAGTATTAGGAGCCTTTTGCATGCCAAGCTAAAGAGTGTAGACTTTAACTTAAATTAAGGAAGAACTCATGGCATTTCTAAGGCAAGAATCTTTTATACAAAAACAATTTTGACAGCAGTATGGAAGATAGATTGGAGTGGGGAAGGACTGCCCACCACATTTCATTCATTCATATGCCACAGCATTACCTGTTATGCCCACACTATTCTAAATGCTGGAAATACAATAGTGAATATAAGACATAATCCCTATCCCTCGGGGCACTAAATCCTGTGAGAGTCAGACAAGTAATTATGATAAAACACAGTAAGTGTTAGATAGGAGCTCAGAAGGGGAGCACTAAAGGGAGGTGAGATCCTAAAGAAAGTGACATTTAAACTGAGACTTGAAGGACAAAAAGGAAGGTAAAGGGGGAAGAGAGGAAAGGTCAGGAAATGCATACTAGACAGTAGCCCTAGAGTGTAAAGACTCAGATTAGAAAGATTAAGTTCAGAGAGCTATTCAGAGGCTGAATCAAATAGAGAAATGAAGGCTCCGTTTACCCAGAGGCCCTTGGTACTCTAAATATGGTGGTGAGAAGAAAAGGAATTGGATTCAAAGATATTACCTGAATAAGGAGCACTACAAAAAGAAATTGAATTATATAGCAATGAAAATGAGAATGGTAAAGGAGGGAGGACAAAAATCTATCAGTTTTTACCCTGCAATTCAATCATTTCCTAAAATGTAACCTGAATCCAGAAAGTCTGAGGACTTCTCCCAAAGCACAAAGGTATACTCTACAGCAGTGGTTCTCAATCTTCCTAATGCCACAACCCTTTAATACAGTTCCTGTGGGTCACGACCCACAAGTTGAGAACCGCTGTTCTACAGGGTAACAGGTTTTAGCATGCTGACTGCAACACAAATCAAGATAAAGTACATTATCCTGAGATACATAGCTCCTAAATTAATGGAGGAGAGAAGCAAGACTGACAGATGCTGTTTACCTCTCAAAATCACACGTGCCAGAAAAAATAGAGAAGTTCATCACAGAGTCAGGTCAGAGTTTCTAGGAAAAGCCCAAAGCCCTGAGCCCCCAACTCTCAAAAAATATGCTTAGATACAAGGTGTGTGCCTACTCAGAAGACACACAAGAGTCATTTACAGAAGAAAAAGATGGGCCCTGAGGGTATGTTAAATAGACAGGACATGACTCAGAAGAAGGGGAAAAGTGAGTCTTAAATACAGGGCAAAGGAAAGCCAGTCAATCAAACTCTGGGCACACCTCTGCCCCAAGGCTGCACTGGGCCTCCTGCCGAGCTAAAGAGTAAGAAACCAGAGAACTGTGCCAGGGCCCACTTCAGACAACACAGGCTTGTTTTCCATTTTCCTCTCAAGCTAAAGGGAGGGAGCTATTTTAAATGCCACCTATTCCCACCCCACCTTCCCTGTGTTGTTTGCTATTTTTAAAAGATGACAGTCTTTTATGAATTTAATACTATGGCTAGTCAACTGCTGTCAGTGATCAAAGTCAGAAGTGACCCTTATATTTACATCTACATTAATGAACACACACACACACACACACACCCTTTAATGTATGCTTGGAGTGGGTCCCAATGTCAATCTGCCCACTCAATCCAGGCCCAAGGTTGAATAATGTCATCAAGTTGAATCATGAAGAAAGCCCAAATTTGGCTACTATGGCACAATAGGCTCTTACCGCAATCCCTGCATGTTGTTATTTCTGAGAGCAAGGAAAGGACTATGATGACAATTTCAGCCTCCAAAAACTTTCCAGAATAACTAAAAAAACTTTACTACAATATGGGTGCACCGCCAACCATCATGACAAACAAGAGATACAAACTGTCCCGAGGCATATTGAAAAGTTAATGTCATAGCAACCCAAAACAAAGAAAAAGGAAAAAACGTTCAATTGCTAAAGCCATATTGCCTGGGTCCAAACCCCAGCTCTGCCATTTATAGCTGGGTGACCAATTTAGCAAATTACTTAACCACTCTGGTTCCATTCTCTCATCTGCAAAACAAGTATAATAACAGTGTCTACTTATATGGTTGTTACAAAAATTAGTTAATACATGTAAAGCACTTACAGTAGTTACCAGGCATACAGAATGTGCTCAGTAAGCACCATTATTATTATCATCTCTCAACGCAAAGAAGATAATTCTACAGTTTCAAATAGTAAATTACTGGCATTTTAACATCACTTTGCTTTTTATTTTTATTTATTTATTTGAGACAGAGTCACACTCTGTTGCCCTGGGTAGAGTGCTATGGCATCATTATAACTCATAGCAACCCCAAACTTTGGGCACAAGCAAAAGCTGTGACTACAGGAACCTGCCATGCCTGGCTAGTTTTTTAGAGGTTGGTCTCAAGAAACTCCTGACCTCAGGCAATCCATCTGCCTCAGCCTCTCAGAGTGCTGCCTGGCCTTTAACATCACTTTAAAGAGCTTAACAAGGATCTTTTCAGTACATAAAAAATTTATACTATCCTAAAGGTGCTATTGTTAAAAGATGATCAGTGATCAAAGTTAGAAGTGAGCCTTATATTTACAGCTACATCATCACCTCTCTAGCATTAGGCAGCCCAAACCACTACAGACCCCCTATAAAAAGACAGAAAGTTCAACTCTGAAACAGAAATTAGTGCTGAGATCTGACTAGTATAACAACTAATATTTACTGTTAGGCATTAAGGAACCACATTAGTGTGTTAACAAATTTAACCTCACAAGAACCCTATGCAATGGGTACACTTACTACCCCCATTTGATTCATGAAAAAGCTGAGACACGAAGAGCTATGCAATTAATAAAGGTCACAGAGCTACAAATGGCAAAGTCAAGATTTGAAACAGGCAGACTGGCTCCAGAATCAGTACACTTTTTTTTTTTTTTTTTGACACAGAGTCCTACTCTGTTGCCCTGGGTAGAGTGCCATGGCATCATAGCTCACAGCGACCTCAAACTCCTGGGTTAGACCCATCTTCTTGTCTCAGCCTCCCAAGTAGCTGGGACTATAGGCATGCGCCACCATGCCCAGCTAGTCTTTTCTATTTTTAGTAAAGAGGGAGAGGGTCTCACTCTTGCTCAGGCTGGTATTGAACTCCTAAACTCAAGCAATCCACACGCCTCAGCCTCCCAGACTGCTAGGATTACAGGTGTCAGTCACCTTGCCAGGCCCAGATTCAATACCCTTAACCATTATGTGTGCTCACCACACTATGCCTGGATGATTATAATTGCAATTTCCCTTTTTTTTTTTAGACAGAGTATCACTTTGTCACCCTTGGTAACATGCCGTGCTGTCATAGCTCACAGCAACCTCAAACCCTTGGGCTCACACATCAACCACATCAACCTTCCAGAGTGCTAGGATTACAGGCATGAGCCACTGCAGCCAGCCTCTATAATGGAATGGCAATTTCCAAGGAAGCACAAACTGTCCCTAGACTCCATTTTCTAGAAATGGAGTCACAGCTAAACATCATCAGTTCTTCAGATACCTGAAGTTAATGAAGCTGGCCTAGTAATAGTGATTTGGGTTGTTCTGTCTGGAGTAAGCCTTTTGGGGTGTGAGAAGATAGGAAGAAGATGGTTAATGTGTAGTTTTAGATTAAACCAGACCTCCCAGTCAATCATGAAGCAGATGCTGGTACTGAAACAGACTTCAATAAGCTCCCAACTCTGGCTTGGGCATAACCACAGGGCACTAAAGTAAGTGAGGATCACATTCACTGTGCTCTCTGGCTCCAGTCCATTTCCCTTTTCTCCAATACCAAGTTCGCTACCTCTCAGGCCATGCTTAGTTCACTGTGCTCTCTGGCTCCAGTCCATTTCCCTTTTCTCCAATACCAAGTTCGCTACTTCTCAGGCCATGCTTAGTTCATGGTAGTGAAATTTATTTTTTTTAAGTGGTTTGATGAGAATACAAAGGAGAAAACTAGAAAAGGGCAAGTTTCATAATCCCTTCCTTCCATCACCACACAGTACAACTGTAAAGCAGCCCTAAAATATCATGGGTCTCAGGGGCAGGGAGTGAAGTGATAAACATTCACAGAGCTTTACATCAGTCAGCTTGACTTCTTACCATAAGATGATCTGGGTTTTCTTTTTTTGAGAAAAAGGTCTTATTCTGTGCCTAAAAAAAAAAAAAAAAAAGCCCAGGCTACAGTGCAGTGGCATCATCATGGCTCACTGCAACCTCAAACTCCTGAGCTCACGAGATCTACTGACTCAGCCTCCTGAGTGGCTGGGAATACTGGCAAGCACTACCACTGCCTGGCTAATTTTTTCATTTTTTGTAAAGACAGGCTCTCACTATGTTGCCCATGCGGGTCTCAAACTCCAAGGCTCAAGCAATCCTCCTGCCTCAACCTCCCAAAGTGCTAGGCTTACAGATGTGAGCCACCACACCAGCCTGATCTGAGTTTCTCTTCCCTAATCCCAATCTGCCTTTCCCTTACCTCTGACATCCCCACTCCCCAAAATCCACACCTCCAGGAGAACATGAATGAGCCCTTCTTACCAAAACAAAAGCGCAAAAGTAGGCAACAAGAATGAATTCAGGAGTCGGTAACAGGGGGTACCTAAATGTCAGTGAACATCAGAAATCTGTTTTTCCATGACTCCCCACCATCTTCCCACAAATCTTCACTTCCAGGCAGGATGGCACACTGAAAATGTGATGGGATATTGAAGAAGAAACAGTGATCATGTAGGAAACTGCTTGTGACAGGGAAACATTAAAATACTTTCAGTCTGATCTCTAGGCCCTTGTCCAATTTTGCTTGCAGAGGTGAAGGTACACAGGGTCAATTCCACATTAATTCTCAAAAGTCAGCCTGCAATCTAAGCAAAACACTAACTTAGGGGCCACAAGCAAAGGACAACCTCTATACAAGAGCACTCTTCGCAGATTAAATGATTCTCAGCATCACTGTAAGCCCATGCATCTTGCTCCCAGGGAGCATGCTAGCCAGAAACCTGTCATTAGAGGCCACCTTACCCGCTCTTGGGTGGGCTGGGGCAAATCGCTACCTCTTCTTCTTTCCAAGTTGGCACTGTGATTTCTTCCAGTCCCCGGGGCCCCTGAGTCTTCAGCTGAAATTGGGGCAGATGCTGCTATAGGAGCTGTGGAAAGGCTGATCTAAGCCTGGAATAGGGTCATTTGACTGTCTTTAGTTCCCTCCCTCGTAGACTTGTCCAGCATTCTCCAAATTCCTACTTTGCTCAATATCCCCCTCTACTAGAGAAATCCCTTTCCCCTCCCACCGGCCCGGTACAGTCTGGCCTCTATCCCATGCTCCAAGCTTCTTTACTCTTGGCTAAAAAATGCTCCTCCAATTCGTGACTCTGCTATTCCCGGACCTGCACAACAGGTCCCCCCACTCCCACTCTCCTCCCCTAGGATTGCCCCTGGATTCTAGGCCCCCTCCCCTCCGTTCCATTTCCTTTATTTCTCTCCGCCTCCGACCTTTCTCCATTCCATCCTCTCTTCTTAAACCCGGAGCTAGTCCCCTCTCTGTTCCTACTCCATGCTGCGGTCTCCGAGATTCCGCCCAACTCTAGTCTCCCAACCAGACTACTCCAATCCCACAACAAACTTTCCACCGCAGCCAGCTGCCTTCAAACCGCCATCTTGCCGCGGGGCAGGCCGGGTAGCGGCCAGGGCCGCGGGAATCCCCACGCACTGGGCGACGCGCGTCATCGGGGGCGGGGCCGTAGGGGCGGGACCTCGAGTTGGGGAAATGGGGTACTGGGTGTCGGGGAGAGGTGGACCTTTCGAGTGCAGGGGTTGGAGGTCTGGCCACAGGACAAGGAGGATGGAGGTGTCTGGAGTAGGGCAACTGCGGGAAGGGGGAAAAGACTCGTACTCACTACAAAAACAAACAAAAAGAATAGAGGAACACAGCTCAAAAATGTAGTGGGAAAGAGAGTTATGCTACTGGTTCCCCACCATGCAAAGAATAAAACCAGCTTTTCAACTTGGCACGTGGAAATCCGCATGACCCAGCCTCTCCGCCTTCACCAGCCTCATTTTCCACCACCTCTCTCTGAGACATTAGGTTTCCAAATTGTCCTGTTTTTCAGGCCATTAGTCCTTAAGACGCCCAATTTCTCTTCTCCCTTGTGTGATCAATTCCTACTTCTCCAACCCTCGGCTCAAATGTCACCTCCTCCGAAAGCCTTCCTTTGGTACTCCTTTGGCTGGGCATCTCTAGCAACTTGCACTTAACTTTATTGTAGCTATACCATGCCATAATCATTTATTTACATGTTGTACAACTTTTTTGCCGGGCTGCTTCTTCAGGTAAAAAATTATGTCTCATTGCATCTACATATTCCCTAGCAGGTGCCTGGCACACAATAAGTGCTTAAAGAATAAATAGCATGGTTTCTTCCAATGCACAAAGCATATTTCTAGCTCAGGGTCTTTAAGTTTGCTGTTCCTTGTGCTTGGAATGTTCTTTCTCTAATATTCACTCCCAGTTGTGTCTTTACTTAAATGCCTTCACCTCGGAGAAGCATTCCTTGGCCACTCAGTCTAAACCAGCATCCACAGTCATTCTCCCTTTCATAGCATTTATCATTATCTGAAATTATATTAAATATTTCTTTGTTTATCAACTACCTGCTCACTACAATGCAGGCTCCAGAGGTCTGGGACTTCTTACTCATCACTGTATCCGCAGTATCTAAAATAACATCTGGCATAGTGAGTGGTTACTCAATAAATACTTACTAAATGAATAAATGGCATGGAGACGAGTGACTGACAGATTTTAGAATGTGCTATAAAATGAGGAAATGCATAGATGGAAGTTATAGGCCCCCAAGAGCCCACTTAGCTCTATAAAGAATATTAGCAAAACAAAAGAGAGAGAGAGACAGAGAGTATTTTTGAAAAGATAAATAGGGCCAAGTTCAACAAAGGAAAGATTAAGATCATAGCCAGGTGAAATTCTGGAGCTGGGTCCTTAGGGAACACAGCTGTCCTGGGTAAGTCCCAGGAGAGCAAGCAGGCAGGTAGAGGAAATTGGGCAGGCTGGAGGTGGAGGAGTTTACTCAGACCTAATGACAATATCCACCCCAAGCCCAGGCCTCTCTTGGCCAGATGGTTCCGGAGAAACCTTAGCATCTGTCCCTCCATAAATTATCCAGGACTCCATCCTGCCTGTCCTCTCTGGTGACAGCCGGAACAATTGTCCTGGAATTCCATCTGCTCCCCTGTCCCTCTCCCCTCCACAGCTCATCAACATTTCAGAGCACAGAGATATTCCATTTCCCTTGACTTAGGGATGAGAGCTGACTCTGTCCCTTGGTGACACTGGTCACAGGACCCACCCCCATCAACACACAAATAAAACCTAAGCAGAAGTTCCCAGATCCCCACAGGGAGGGGTCAGCCATCTTTATTCCACATCCCATCCCTGCTTTTCTATCCCATATGTCATTTTAAAAAATTAACTTAATAAAATTATGCTAAATAAGGCAATCATATAGGATTTGCAGAGCACATTAATTAATTAATTAATTTCCAATTAATTAAAATAAACAAAATGTAGGGTGGCACCTCTGGCTCAAGGAGTAGGGCGCCAGTCCCATAGGCCAGAGGTGGCGGGTTCAAACCCAGCCCTGGCCAAAAACCAAAAAAAAAAAGTAACATTTATTGTGATATAAGACTATATACTCAGATTTTTTGAAATACGACTTTTGCTCTTTACTGAAAGAAATTGCCCTGAAAGAAGAAATGTGGGAAACTGGGTTTTTTTTGCTGAATAGATATTAGCCCCAGATATCATCTCTACCTTTCCAGAAATTGTTTTGGGGTCCACAGGGGCAGGAAGGCCTTCATACTTCCAAGTAAGCGAACTTAGGGTATAAATTTGAAAAGTGATTCAAGATGACATTTTGAAAATATGGGATGTATTAGTAAACATAAACATATCTTTGAAAAGAAAGAAAGTCACAGGGCGGCGCCTGTGGCTCAGTGAGCAGGGCGCTGGCCCCATATGCCGAGGGTGGCAGGTTCAAACCCAGCCCCAGCCAAACTGCAACAACACCAACAAAAAAAAAAAATAGCCGGGCGTTGTGGCGGGCGCCTGTAGTCCCAGCTACTCGGGAGGCTGAGGCAGGAGAATCGCCTAAGCCCAGGAGTTGGAGGTTGCTGTGAGCTGTGTGACGCCATGGCACTCTACCGAGGGCAGTAAAGTGAAACTCTGTCTCTACAGAAAAAAAAAAAAAAAGAAAGTAAGTCACAGTCCTCTAGAGTTTTTAACTTTTCAGATGTGAGAGAAACTTCTTTTTACTATGAGGAGATTGGTTTACCTCATCATACCCTCCTATGTGTATATACAAATGCACTTTTATACTTAAATATTCATTAGGCCACAGTTAAATATTGCTCATTATCACTGTGAAAGAACGATGAGGAAGGTGGTGAAAATTAGGGATCCTTTCCAAGGTCTTAAGAAGTAGCTGCAATTTGTGGAATTTGTCAGATTCACTTTGCTTTTTGATGGCAGTTTTCATGTCATTGTGCTTTGTAGTCCAAAGGCCTGCAGGTGAATCTGGGCCCACCTGCACAAGTGTGGTCCAGCATGTCCCATAGCATGTGATTTACCTAGGTCCAAGACAGTTCTTTCTGATGATTTCATTTATGTAGACAAGTCTTCCTACTAGAATGGATGTGTTTGTTGTGGAGTCCAGGTTTGGCTTGACAGACTCTACATAGGCAGAAAGTGGACTTGGAATAGAAGTAAATCTTGGATAAAGATAGTCATTTCAGGGCTGGGCATGGTGGCTCACACCTGTAATCCTAGCACTCTGGGAGGCCGAGGTGGGTGGACTGCCTGAGCTCAGGAGTTCGAGACCAGCCTGAGCAAGAGAGAGAACCTGTCTCTAAAAAAATAGCCGGGCATTGTGGCTGGCACCTATGGTCCCAGCTACTTGGGAGACTGAGGCAAGAGGATCTCTTGAGCCCATCAATTTGAGGTTGCTGTGAGTTATGACATGGCACTCTACCAAGGGTGACAAAGTAATACTCTGACTCAAAAAAGGTAGCAATTTCAGCTCCAGGTATTCGAGGAAACTGCTTGGAAAAGGGAATTGAAATTGAAACCACAGGGGGCTTATTTTTACGTATTCATTGTGACAGACAGAAAGGCCTTGGACTACATGCACTCTTTTGGTTGCAAATGGCATTTTCTACTAATAGTTTGAAGTCAAAAGGCTGCCTATATTCTTATTTGTGACACTGATTGGACATGTTGAACCCTGTTTCCATGGTTGTTATAATAATTATTTCAGGGCGACGCCTGTGGCTCAAGGAGTGGGGCGCCGGTCCCATATGCCAGAGGTGGCGGGTTCAAACCCAGCCCCGGCCAAAATAAATAAATAAGTAAATAAATAATAATAATTATTATTATTATTATTTCAAATTTTCAAGAGGTGATAACTTAGTCTACTTCCCTAGATTTGAATTCCACTCATTTCCTAATTCTATTAATAGAAGTCCACTGCTGCCTTCCTGATGGATAAATTTTTATTATAGGTAATGTCTTTTTCCTAACTTTGGATGTTGAATTCGATGGAAGCCTAAGAAATGCAATTTTTTTTTTTTTTTTTTGTGGTATTTTTTGGCCAGGGCTGGGTTTGAACCCGCCACCTCCGGCATATGGGACCGGCGTAGTACTCCTTGAGCCACAGGCGCCGCCCAAGAAATGCAATTTTAAAGACCTTGAAACTTAAGTGAGATCTTTACATTCTTTCATAGTCTTAAAATCATTTATCTTCTTTTTAAAAAGTTTTTTATTTGTATGTATTTCTGGGTCATGATTGCTATGTTACTACATTGATATATTGTATTATGGTGAAGTCAGGACCTTCAGTGCATCCATCACTGAAGCAACACACATTTTTCCCCACCAAGCAACCTCCCACCCCCACACCCCTTAGAGTGTCCATTGTCCATCATTCCAGCCTCTGCTTCCATGTGTACACATTATTTAACTCCCACTTATAAGTGGGAACATGAACCATTCTAAAAGGATACTTAATGGAAGCAGGAACCCAAATAAATATTAGTACACTTGTATTCATACAATAGCCAAAAGGTGGAAGCAACTCAAATGTCCATCAGTGGAGGAATGGATAAGCAAAATGTAGTGTGTACATAGGATGGTACATTATTCAGGCTTAAAAAGAATTCTGGTTATGCCACAGAATGGATGAACCTCGTGGTTCATCATAAAAGAAATCATGCAAAATGAAATAAGCCAGTCACAAAAAGACAAATACTACATGCATCCACTTATTTTAGGAACTAAGAGTAATCAAATTTATAGAGAGAGAAAACAGAAGGGTGGTTGCCAGGGCCTGGGAGGAAGGAAATGAAGAGTTACTGTTTAATGGGAATAGAATTTCAGTTTGGAAAGATGAAAAAGTTCTGGAGCTAGATAGCGGCGATGGTAGATGTACTTAATGCCACTGAACAATACACTTAAAAATGGTTAAAATGGGGGCAGTGCCTGTGGCCCACATGCCGGAGGTGGTGGGTTCAAACCCAGCCCCGGCCAAAAACTGCAAAAAAAGGTTAAAATGGTAAATGGTATGTTATATATATTTTACTGCAATAAAAAATATTGCCAGTTTAAAAAATCCTTAAAATATATATTCCATACATCTTTGTATAATACTAAGTCTTGTTTTCTGGCTTCTGGTGAAGTCGCACCTCTCCCAACTCTAAGGAAGGGACTTTCTGAGATCAGGAAAGTTGATGATTTGTGGGGCAGTGCGGTTGGGGGGGGGGGGGAGTCAAACCCAATGCCACTTACTAAGCATTGAAAAAAGCTTATAGAAAACTGGCCTTGAAGTACCACCCTGATAAGAATCCAAATGAAGGAGAGAAATTTAAACAGATTTCTCAAGCTTCTAAAGTTCTTCCTGATGCAAAGAAAAGGGAATTTTATGACAAAAGAGGATAATTAAAGAGGCAATTAAAGAGGGTGGAGCAGGTGGTGGTTTTGGCTCTACCATGGATATCTTTGATATGTTTTTTGGAGGAGGAAGAAGGATGCAGAGAGAAAGGAGAGGTTAAAATGTTGTACATCCGCTCTCATTAACCTTAGAAGACTTACATAATGGCGCAATAAGCAAACTGGCTCTGCGAACAAATGTGATTTGCAACAAATGTGGAGGCCAAGGTAATAAGAAAGGAGCAGCAGAGTGCTGTCCCAATTGCTGAAGCACTGGGATGCAAATAAGAATTCATCAGACAGGACCTGGAATGGTTCAGCAAATTCAGTCTGTGCGTATGGAGTGCCAGGACCATAGAAAACAGATCAGTCCTAAAGATAGAGTTAAAAGCTGCAATGGAAGGAAGATAGTTAGAATGAAGAAGATTCTAGAAACTCATATTGACAAAGGCATGAAAGATGGCCAGAAGATAACATTCCATGGTGAAGGAGACCAAGAACCAGGACTGGAGCCAGGAGATTTTATCATTGTGTTAGATCAGAAGGTCAAAGCTGTTCTTACTCAATGAGGAGAAGACTTTTTCCGTGTGTATGGATGTGTAGCTGGTCGAAACACTGTGTAGCTTCCAGAAGCCAACATGTACTCCTGACAACTGAACCGTAGTCATCACCTCTCACCCAGGTCAGAGTGTCAAGCATGGAGATAGCAAATGTGTGCTAAATGAAGGCATGCCAACTTATTATAGACCATATGAAAAGGATCACCTAATCGTTGAATTTAAGGTAAACTTTCCTGAGAATAGCTTTCTTTCTCCTGATAAACTCCTTTGCTGGAAAAACTCCTACCAGAGAGGAAGGAAGTAGAAGAGACTGATGAAATGAATCAAGTAAAGCTGGTGGACTTTGATCCAAATGAGAAAACACAGCGCCATTACAATGGAGAAGCATATGAGGATGATGAACATCAGCCCAGAGGTAGTGTTCAGCATCAGACCTCTTAGAGGGGCCAGTGAATGACATTTACAGCTGGCATTTTATGTGCAATAATTAATGAGTAAGGGACTATTATCATAATACATTCACTATTTGCTATTGTTTTTGTCTTAATATTCAACTATAGTAGTGTTTCAAAAGTTAAATGAAGAATAAATGCAAATACAAAAGCTCAAAAAAAAAAATAGAGTAGGTGTTGTCCCATAGATTAAGCAACTGTTCATACATGAAAGGTCAAAAGAGGCTCGGCGCCCATAGGACAGGGGTTACGGCACCAGCCAAATGCACCAAGGGTGGCAGGTTCGAACCCAGCCCGGGCCAGCCAAGTAACAATGACAACGGCCACAAAAAATAGCCGGGTGTTGTGGCAGGTGCCTGTAGTCCCAGCTACTTGGGAGGCTGAGGCAAGAGAATCACTTAAGCTCAAGAGTTTGAGGTTGCTGTGAGCTATGATGCCACAGCACCCTGCCGAGGGTGGCATAGTGAGACTGTCTCAAAAAAAAGAGGGAAAACAAAGGTCAAAAGAAGAGGCCCAGATTCCAGAAACTTCAAGTAAACCTCCAGAGATGACTCTTCAGCAGCTGGAGGGGCTGGAGCATGGCCCATCTGTGATTTTGATGCCTTATCCACCACCTCATCAGCCCTGGATAGTTTGGAGTGAGCAGGGCTTCACAATTGTGTAAAGATGTGGTACTACTGTGCTTTGCACTCGTGGTTCTGGGTAAGAGTGAACCTCTTGTCTTTCCAGGCCTGTGTATGTGTGTCTGCATACTCTCATGGTGGACATGTTCATTCTCTTAACATTTTGGACAGGAGCTGCGTGACTGCACACTTGGCCCCTCATCAGGCAAAGCTTCCTCCTCTATCAATTCACCTCAAGGCCCACAGTGAGTATCTGCCCTGGTCCAACTTCCTCCCTTTCCCTGAGCAGGTATTTCTAGCTACCCCAAGCATGGTATCTGGGGCCCAGGACTTGGCACAACTGCCTCTAAGGTACACAATAGGTCCTCCCAGTACACAGAGATGCACAGAGTCAAAAGCCAAGAGGTGGGAACAATGGCAAGGATTTGGATTTCAGCCCTTGAGCAGCTGGCTCCAACTCCTGCTGTAATGTAGGGATGGGGGTGGAGGATGGAAGCAGTCCGAGAGAGAGACAACATTTGTTTCAGGACCCCACTCTGGCAGAAAGCCCCACAAAGGGTAGACTCTTTAGATATGTCTGACTCAGCTCCCACCCTGGGCCCTAATTGTTGGAGTGGCCAGAACCAGCGTGGAGAGGCAGTGACAGACCAAAACAAGCAGGTAGATGATTGTCCCTTACTTGGTGAGGACAAGGGCCAAGTGTGCACGTCCATAGGTCTCCATCAGAAGCTGATGGTCCAAGGCCTACAGATGCATCTGGCCACCTGTCTATTGGGGTGGGGGTGGGGTGAGTGGGTATGTCTGCCTCCCTAGACTGTAAGTTGGTTGAGATCAGGGCCCAGCACTTTTTTCATTCATATTAAATCAGTCACTCATTCAGCTAATACTTATTGAGTAGCACTGAGCTGGGGTTCCCTCTCTGCTCCTGCTAGGTTCTGACAATGAGGAGAAATATATGTGGGTGGGTCAATAAACATGTGGATGAGTGAATGACTCCTCTCACTCCCTGTTCTCTTATCTCTGCACCCTCATTAGGTAATACCCAAAGCTTTTTGTGTGAAAAACAGTCTAAGGAGTAAAGAGAGGGAACTTAAGAATCCACTCCTAGGTGAGGAGTGGGGAGGGCAAGAGAGAGAAATCCGTATAGCCAGGGCCCCTGGAGGAGGGATTTATTGGCAAGTACTCAGAAAGGAAATGCTCAGGAAAGTGGGGAATCCTGAGGAGTTAGGGTATTGGGGTATCCTAGAGCAGTACAGTTAATGTTCGGTTCCACGTCAAAGCCAGAAATGAGCCTCATGTATCTAGTGACCATCCCCCATATGAGGCCACTATTAAGGCAGGCTTATGAGGGTTCTAAAGTCATCAGGCTGCCAACTTAATCTGTTCTCTAAAATCCTCCAAAGAACAGCCACTCCGTTGCATGCTCTGAAGCAGAAAATGAAGCCAAGAATTGATAAGCTTCATGTCATCAATGAAGGGGCTGTGCTAGTCACTTTCCCAAGGATAGGACCAAGGGTAAGGGTGAGGTCTCTGAGGTAGATGGCCTGGATATTTATCCCAGCTCTGTCACTTCACTAACTACATGAAAATCGGCAAATGACTGAAGTTATCTGTGGCTCGGTTTTCATACCTGCAAATGGGGGGCTAAGCACAGCACCTCCCTCACAGAGTCGTTGTGAGGGTCAGATGAGTTCATGCACATAAGTGGTTAGACCAGAGCCCAGTACACAGGATGTACATCTATTTTGCCAGCAAGGACTGTGAGGCTCAGAGAAGTGAGCTCTCTCTTGACACATGATAGGATAGCTGCAGATGATAAGTAGGATTTGAAGCAGTTTCTATTATTCTTGCCTTAATATTACACAGCCTGCAGAGTAATAGCAGTGATCCCAGGCTGCTGAGCTGGGGAGTGAGATGGTAACAGTGGTGTGGCAGAATGTTCACTCTCAAGGCATACTGCAGAATGGATGCGTGAGGGGAAGGAGTGGGCCTGGAGGAGGGAGACTAGGTAAGAAATGTTTGTCATGAGTCTGGGGTGCTGAGGAAAATGCTGGCAAGGGCTGAGGCAGTGGCATAGAATGGACCCAGGGTCATGGGAGGAGGTAGACCAAACAAAATTCCAGGTGGCCAACTGGGATAAGGGTATAGGGGAGATAGAGGAGTCACGGATGGTCTTAAGGTTTTAAGCCTTAGCTACCCAGAGACTAGTGGGGCTTCTGCCAAAGACAGGCAATTGGGAGGGGAGATTTTTTGGAAACCCAAGCAGCAAGACTAGCCCTTTTTCCTTGGTGAAATTTAAATGGGGGAGGGTATGTATGTTAGAAAAAGTTTCATAGAGACAAAAGCCTGGACTAAATGATCACTTTTATGTAAGGGGGCTAGCTGTGGATGGATTTCCAAAGACACTGGAACAGAAACAGTTGCTAAGAGGCAAGCCCCAGCACAACCCAGAGCAGCTCAGCACAACTTTCCATCATTGTTCCTGTTGCCAACCCCCTCTCCTACTGCAGGGAAGGAAACTGACTTTACCAGGGATCCCCTAATGCCACAGCAACCACCCACGTCAGCCCCACCCTCCTACCGCCTATGCACATACCTTACTTTTACACACACTATCTCATTCTATCTTCACAGCAACCCTTTTGGGGCATAGGACAGGTGCTATTCTCCCCATTTTACAAATTGGGAAACTGAGGCCTGAGACGGTTATAAGACTTTCTCAGAGTCATACAACCGATGCCAATCAGTGATCAGATTCCAAACCCTATTTGTTTTACTTCATTATGCCGCATTTTCACTTCAAGAGTGCTCAAGCAGATTGGAGCCAGAAGTGCCCACTTCCTTTTCCTTAGCAGATCCGCAGACATCCCTTGGTGTCTGAGAACATTAGTTTTCTCTCTGGGAGTAATGGAATGGTAGGACAATGATGAGGTACTAAGGAGGCAGTGACAATGGACAGTGAAGGACATAGCAGCATCGTGGATAAACACCAAACATCAGGGCTGGAAATATCTTTAGAGACCATTCAGTTAACTCCCCCTGTTTACAAGGGAAACTTTAGGCCCAGAAAAAAAGGACTTGCCCCACAGAATGCCACTGACATCATGTAACTCCCTTTGTTCCAGTTACCTGTTGCTACATATAGCAAATCACTTCACAACTTAGTGGCTTATGACAGCAATCATTTTATTATCCATGGGTCAGGATTCTTACTTAATCTCTCATGCAGCTATAGTCAATGGCTAGAGCTGAAACAGCAGGGGCTGGAGAGCTGGGGTTGTCTGGGCATCTCTCTTTATTCATGTAGTGTCAGGTTCTCTCCATGATGCCTCTCCACTAGTGGGTATCCACTAGTTTGGGTTTCCCCATAGCCCGATGACCTCAAGGCAATCAGACTGATTACATGGCAACTCAGATCTCCATAAGAAAGTATCCCAAGAGAATAAGATGAAACCTGTATCATCTTTTTTCATATAACCTTAGAAGTCTTATAGCATCACTTCCAAGATAGCCACAAAGCTGCCCTAAGTCAAAGAAAAGGAATGTAGACCCCACTTCCCAATGGGAAGAGTTTCAAAGTCACCTTATAAGGGAATATGGAGAATGGGAGATTTTGTGGCAGCCTTTTTTGGAAAATACAATCTGTTACCCCCTTGCAAATTACCTGGATGAATTGTACAGCCCAGGGGAAAGACAAGTCTCCATCTGAACCCCAGCTTTGTCATTCATGAGCTCCATGACCTTGGGAAAGTCACCTAATCCCATTTGTCCTCTCCTTACTCATCTATACAACTGTAATAATAATAATATTTGTCTCGCATGGATGTGGTAAGGATTAAATGGAAGAACCTGGTCCACAGTGAATTAGTTTTTTCTCTCTTCCTGTTTATAAAAAAGCAGTGAATACATCATCCTAAATCACTCACCCAGGGCGGCGTCTGTGGCTCAGTGGGTAGGGTGCTGGCCCCATATATGAGGGTGGCGGGTTCAAACCCGGCCCTGGCCAGCTAAAACAGCAGTGGCAACAACAAGAACAACGACGACAACAACAACAACAACAACAAAATAGCCGGGCATTGTGGTGGGCGCCTGTATTCCCAGCTACTTGGGAGGCTGAGACAAGAGAATTGCTTAAGCTCAGGAGTTGAAGGTTGCTGTGAGCTGTGACACCATGGCACTCTTCCAAGGGCAACAGAGTGAGACTCTGTCTCATAAAAATAAAATAAAAATCCCTCCCCCTGCTTATAAAACAGGCACAAGTCTCAATAAAGACAGAGAAACTAGACAAATAAGAGTGAAAATTGGGTGGCCCCTGTGGCTCAGTAGGTAGGGCACCAGCCCCATATACCGAGGGTGGTGAGTTCAAACCTGGCCTCAGCCAAACTGCAACAAAAAATAGCCGGGTGTTGTGGCGGGCACTTGTCCTAGCTACTTGGGAGACTGAGGCAAGAGAATCGCTTAAGCCCAAGAGTTTGAGGTTGTTGTGAGCTGTGTGATGCCACAGCACTCTATCAAGGGTGATAAAGTGAGACTCTGTCTCTACCAAAAAAAAAAAAAAGAGTGAAAATTAAGTGTTAACCAGCACAAAGATGTGATGTGATAAAAAGAACTGGGTTACAGAAGGAAACAAAAATGAAGTCCTCCCCATGGAGTTTATAATCTAGTAAGAGAAGTTTATAATATAGTAGTAGCCAGTCAATACATAAATATGCTAAATTATTTGTATGTGTGTGTGTGCGTAGGTGTATACATATGTATATACACACACACATCAGTACTATTCTCTCTAGCTGTTCAAAGGTAGGGAATATGTATATATATGCATATATATACATATGTATATACACACACATACATCAGTATTGATGGAAAGTGCTGTGGAGAAAATTAAAGGTAGGGAATATGCCAGGGTTGAATATGGGGTTATTACATAGAGTGATCAGTGAGGTCCTCTTTACTAACATAATGAAATTTGAGCAGAGAGGTTAATGAAATGAGGGAGTAAGATATGAACATATGTGGGTCAGAACATTCCAGGCAGAGAGAACAACTAGTGCAAAGGTCCTGAGGCAGGGAACATACTCATGTGTTCAAGTATCAGCACTGGGGCCCAAGTGTGGTGGCTCACAGCAGTAATCCTAGCATTGAGGAGGCCAAGGCAGGAGTTCAAAACCAGCCTGAGCAAGAGTGAGACCCCATCTCAACAAAAAATAAAAAAACTAGCCAGGTGAAGTTGTGGGAGCCTGTCATTCAGCTACTGGGGAGGCTGAGGCAAGAGGATTGCTTGAGCCCAAGAGTTTGAGGTTGCTGTGAGCTATGATGGCATAGCACTCTACCAAGAGTGACAGAGTGAGACTCTGTCTGCGGCGCCTGTGGCTCAGTCAGTAAGGCACCGGCCCCATATACCGAGGGTGGCGGGTTCAAACTCAGCCCCGGCCAAACTGCAACCAAAAAATAGCCGGGCGTTGTGGCAGGCGCCTGTAGTCCCAGCTGCTTGGGAGGCTGAGGCAAGAGAATCGCTTAAGCCCAGGAGTTGGAGGTTGCTGTGAGCCGTGTGAGGCCACGGCACTCTACAGAGGGCCATAAAGTGAGACTCTGTCTCTACAAAAAAAAAGAAAAGAAAAAAGAGGATCAGCACTGAGGGCAGAGTAAGGTGGGAGAGTGCAGGAGATAAGATCAAATAGGAGTCAATGGAAGGTTTGGAGCAGAGGTATGACAGTTTGACTTCAATTGTTTAAATAAAGGTTTTTTTAATTTTTTATAATTTTGGATTTATAGAAAAGTTGCAAAGATAGTAAAGAGAGTTCCCGTATAAATTTGCCCAATTTCCCTCAGTGTTAATATTACACATTACCATGGTATCTTTGTCAAAACTAAAAAGCCAACACTGATATAATTTGTACCTTAGTATCAACTAAAGATTTTAGTCAGACTTTGCCAGTTTTTCCACTAATGGTCTTTTGATGTTTCAGGATTTAATTCAAGATACCACATCATGTTTGGCTGGCTTCGATTTTAGCAGGATCATCTTGGCTGCTACATAATGATAGAAGACTGATTAGGAAGCTGTTACAGTAGTGCAGGCAAAGGATAATGGTAGCTTGGCCTAAGAAGATAGGCCAAGAAGCACTTTTTGTGAAAAGTGGTTGAATTCTGGAAGAATTTGAAGGCAGAGGTAACAAGATTTGCAGGATTGAATTGTAAGAGAAAGAGAGCAGTCAAGCATGACTCCAAGGATTTTGGCTTAAACAACTAGATAGATGGAATAACTATTGACTGAGATGGGTGAGGCTGACAAAGGAGGACTGTTATGGGTCTGGAAATCAGGAGTTTGCATGTGGACACACTAAGCTGGAGTTGCCTATTGAACATCCAGATGGAAAGGCCAAGTAGGTTGTCAGACACATGAGTCTGGATTTCAGGGGGGAAGGCTAGCTGGAAACATAGACTTGGGGGTCATAAGCTTATAACTAGTGTTAAAAATTATTAGGCCGGATGAGATCATGAAGAAAGTGAGTGAAGGTAGAAAAGATAAAAGGTCTGAGGATTCAGCCTTGGACTGCAAAAGAAGCTGAGAAGATAAGGAGAAAGGAAAGAAGACTAAGGAGGGATGGCCACTGTAGCAGGTAGAGAAGCTAATGAGAGTGATCCCATATGTCCAGAAAGCAACTGTGGAAAGTGCAGTTAACAGAGTCAGTGGATGAGGACTGAGAATTAATTGTTGGATTTGGCAATGATGAGGGCCTTCGTGATGTTCACAAGAATAATGCTGGAGTGGTAGGGTGAGAGTGGGTTTAAGAGAAAATGGGAATCCTGCCTTCTGGGAGGCTGAGGCAAGCTGATTGCTTAAGCTCATGAGTTGAACAGCAGCCTGAGCAAGAGTGAGACCCTGTCTCTACTAAAAATGAAAAACTGAGGCAGACCATCACTTGGGCCCAAGATGACAGAGTGAGATTCCACCTCAAAAAAAAAAAGAGAGAGAGAGAAAATGAGACGAGGTGATGACATCAAAGATAGACTAATATTTTTGAAGTTTTCAGTAAAGAAGAGCAGAAACATGTAGCTAGAAGAGAATATAGGATTGGTGGAGGTTATTTCTTTAAGATGGGAGACAAGTTGATGACAATGATCCCACAGGCAAAAGCAAAATGATGTGAATCAGAAGAAATAGAAAGCCCTATAGTTACACAGGTGAGAAGGGATGGGAACTAGTGCCCAGGCGGAGGAGTTCACCTAGGTAAAAACATAGGTAGTTCAGCTATAGTAACAGTGGGCATGAAAAAATATAGAGAGACAGATGCGTGTAGGCAGTGGAGGCATGTGGGAATTCTCTCCAATTGCTTCTATTTTCTCCATGAAGTTGAAAGCAAGTCTATCAGCAGAATGAGCAGAAAGGAGGAGGGGGTGGAGTTTGGAGGAGAGAAAAGAATAAAATAGTTGTCAGGGTGGGTGGGAGAGTGTACAGAGCCAAGGAAATGCAACAGCATTGGTGGTTAACACAAATAGCATTCGAGGGTCATGAATTTAAGTAAGATTAGTCAACCTGGAGGTGTGTTTTTTCCAGCCATGCTCAGTTGCTTGGTTGAAGGCTGGAGAAGTGGGGGGTTGCCAGATGAATATGATAGAATGAAAGAGGGGCTGGGGAGTTAAAAGTATATGCAAAGGACTGATTATAATGATGGATCATGGAATCAAGGCTGGATAATGAGAAAGGGTGGGTGTGATGGGGATAGTCCAGTGGAAAGGAGGTAGGATCAATGGAAGAGAGACAGAGGCTGACTAGTTCACAGTAGGTACAGTGCCTAGGGCTCACAGTACTTATAGGGGCCCACGAAGTGTTTTTATTTTAACTTATTTTAAAATCAGAAGAAAAAATGAGTACAATAAAAATGACTATATATTAACGAGTCCAGCCTGGATTATATTCGTCTTTATGCCAATGCAATAAAATTTTTTGTCATACAATATAATTTTTAATATTCTCTTATAAAGGAAGGGGCCCATGAAGGTGAAATGCTTAGGGTCCATGAAAGTTGTAATATGGCCCTTATGAGGGATTCCAACTTGTTTGAGCCGAGTTACTAGAACGAAAGATAGGAGTTGGTAATAGAAAAGTACAATACTGGCTCTGCGCCTGTGACTCAGCAGCTGGAGTGCCAGCACATACACCACGAACCCAGCCCAGGACTGCCAAACAACAATGACAACTGCAACAAGCGGGTGGCCTGGCTTTGTGGTGGGCACCTGTGGTCCCAGCTGCTTGGGAGGCTGAGGCAAGAGACTCACTTAAACCCCAGAGTTTGAGGTTGCTGTGAGCTGTGACGCTCAGGCACTCTACCGAGGGCAACAAAATGGGACTCTGTCTCAAAAAAAAAAAAAGAAAAGTATAATACTTCAAATTGAGATATGGGGTATGTGAAACTATTGGTAGCAACAAGGTCTAGGGTGGGACTGTCCTCACTAGAGAAGAAGAAATCAAGGAAATGGGAAGCTGATTTTATCAGGTATCTACCCTGTTTCCCCGAAAATAAGACAGAGTCTTATTTTAAGGTGTGCTCCCAAAGATGTGCTAGGTCTTATTTTCAGGGGACGTCTTATCTTTCCTGTAAGTAGGTCTTATTTTCGGAGGATGTCTTATTTTCGGGAAAACAGGGTTATTACCATATTAACAAACTATCTGTAGCTTAGAACCACCACCATTTATCTCCTTACAGTTTGGTGATATGGGCTGGGCTCTGCTGAGCAGTTCTTCTGTTAGTCTTGCCTAGGTTCATTCATGTGGCTGCAGTCCTCAGGAAGTCTGATATGTCTGGTCGTTGTTAGCCAGATGCCCTAGTTCTCCTCCATAGGATTTTTCATCTTTGAACAGGCTAGACTGGACTTCTTTACATAATGTTGGAAGTGTTCTTAGCGGGCAAAAGAGCAAGCTGCAAGTGTCTTGAGACCTAAACTCTAGGAATTCACACAATGTCATTTCCACTATATCTATTAGTCAAAGCAAGTTATAAGGCAAGTCCAGTTACAAGGGATTGAGAAATAGACTCTACCTTTTGTTGAGAGGAGTAGCAAAATCATTGCCAAGGGTCATGTGGGACAGGAAGAAGTGTAGTGGCCATCTTTGCAAGAATCTATCACACTTGTTGGAAGAATTATCTATGTCATACTGAATCATCAAGAATCACCAAGAATTTGAGAGAAGAAGGAGTGAAGAGATTGACAAGCCAGGTGCTAAAATCTTCAAAGCGTGAGGGGGTCATAAGTGATGTCATCAAATTCAAAAGCTTCAAATATCTTTATTATTTCCTTAGTGAATTTTATTTTCTTTTATTATTTTATTTTATTGTAGAGACAGAGTTTCACTCTGTTGCCCTGGATAGCATGTCATGGCATCATTATACCACACAGCAACCTCAAATTCTTGGGCTCAATCCTCTTGCTCCAGCCTCCCAGTAGCTGAGGCTACAGCACCATATGCCCAGATAGTTTTTCTATTTTTAGTAGAGACAGGGCCTCACTCTTGCTCGGGCTGGTCTCAAACTTCTGAGCTCAGGTGATCCACCTACCTCAGCCTCCCAAAGTGCTAGGATTACAGCTGTGAGTCACTGCACCCAGCACTTCAGTGAATTTTAATACATTTCATCAATAAAAAAGAATTTCTCATTTTTCATGACTTCTTTGACTCAGTCTCTCATCAATTCAGACTTTTTCCAAAGGAAGGACCCTAAAACATGGAAAAATCTACATGCATAAATGCGGCATACTATTTATCTGGGAGCTGTATCCCCAGTGCCTAGGATGTCTGGCACCTAGTCATAGCACATAAGTGCTCAAAAAATATTTGCTGAATAAATTTATAGGGACAAAGAAATAGACAACCTAAGTAGCCAATAATCAGGGCTAGGTCAAATAAATTATAGTATATCTCTTTAATGAAATATCACATATCCATTGAAAATTATGCTTTTGAGGACTGTCAACATAAGAAATGGAGTAAACAAAGCAGGATACAACATGGTAGGTACACGATGATTATGCCTGTGTAAAAATATCTGCATAGGGGGCGGCGCCTGTGGCTCAGCGGGTAGGGCGCCGGTCCCATATGCCGCAGGTGGTGGGTTCAAACCCAGCCCCGGCCAAATTAAAAAAAAAAAAAAAAAAATCTGCATAGGAAAAGGGGTCATAAGAAGAGTAGTTTTATTAAGCTAGTAGGAGCATGGGTGATTTTTTTTTACTTTATTCTAAAAAAATATTGTACATGTTCATTGTAGAAAAATGGAAATGCTGAAAAGAATTGATAAGAAAATAAAATCCCTATAATTCTATTATTCAGAGAAAACCATTGCCTACTGAAGTAGGTTCTGCTTTGTTTCTTTTCCCCCTTAGCTTTTTCGGAGACATCTTTAGACTTCAAAAAAGTGATTTTTAACACAGTGTTGATGTACCACAATTTATTTACCTATGGTAATTTTTGACATTATAGGTTGTTCGCAGGTTGTCACTCAAAATCATTTTTAAACAAAATGAATGGGAGGGTCATGTCATTATTCGAATTTGGAAAGCTCTTCAGAGAAGAGGACCAGAGTTGAGCGAAAGGCAGCTAGAGAGCTGGCTGTGGGAGGGGGTGGGTGTTATGCCCAATGGAGACTGCAGGAAAAATGAGTTCAGGGGCTCAGACCCTGTGGAGGTGTCTCTGGGAAAAACTGCTCTGCACGGGCCAGGGACTCCTTCCAATGCTTTGAACTAAAAGATGGTGAAATCTCGATCTAAAGGATTAGAGATGGGCGCTGGTGTTCCTGACCACTGCCCTCTTGCCCGGCAAAAGCTTGCATGGGTGTTTCTGAGCCATTAGCCAGGAAGGGTAAAGAGGCTTGGAGGGTCAGCCTTTTCCGAGTCCTCTATATAACCCTCAGTCTGAGATCTGGGTTTGGGCAGGTGAAGATTAGCCTGAGGCCAAGAACGGACGCGTCTGGATACAGAAAAGGGAGCTTGGGTGTGGGGGGGCATACTTACAGACTCAGGGGCATTCCCAGCCCAGGGAGACTCCCCAGAAGTGGTCACTGGAAGAAATGGGGTAGAAAGACAGACAGGACAGAGGGAAGAATGATGAGTGGACTGGGTTGATGTTTAGATGGGGATGGGCGGACCCTGGAAGGCTGTGTATAGAAGCAATAAGGAGAGAAAGAAGCTGAGAGCAGAGAGGCAGAGAAGAGCAGACAATTGAAGCAGGTGATGAGGGCTTTACAAGCGGTGTAGGCGTGGGCTGGTGACAGGAGGAGGGCGGAGAGCAAGTGTGCCCTGAGTGTGCATGCGACACACATGAGAAGCGTGATGGGCGACAGACTGGTGAGAGCATGGGGTGAGGGGCTCGGGTCTGGGAAGCCGGGATGGGAGATGGGAGAATAACGGCATCGCGCAGCTTTGCCCAGCAATTTACAGTTTGCTCCCCTTTAGACTCCCATAATTTCCTTCTTTCGCTGAAGAAAGAAAGCTTTGGCTCGGGGAGGTGTGGTGGCAGCCCAGCGCGGGTGCTAAGTGCGCGCCGTGCGTCGCGGGGGTGGGGGTGGGCGGGCGGCGGGGGGCGGAGGGGGAGGCGCGGACTCCGCCCGCACACGCCGCCCCTGGCAGGGGCCGCACGCGCTCGAGGAGCCGCCGCCGCTGCCGCTCGGGGTCGCCTAGAGCCCCAGATTCCCGAGCGCTCGGCGCGCATGGCAGCCGCCTCGGCGCCCAGCCCCGCCGCCAGCTAGGGGCGGCCCCGCGCCCCCGCCCGGCCCCTCAGCTGAGCCCGTCGGATCCGGCCTCGTTCTGCGCCCTGGGGCGCACCGCCTCCCAGCCGGAGGTGAGGACCTGGAAAACACGGGCGCTCGGGGCTGGGGACACAGTGGGGATTCCAGGCCCTGTGCCGCTGCTGAGCCGACTGCAGCTGAGATCGGAAGGGGATGTGGGAGCGAGGGGGTGTCAGAGATGGGAGGCGGAGACTGCTGGCTGCCTGGAACCGTCCCTGCCTCTGGCCCCCGCGTCCCCTACGTGTTCGAGGCCTGTCTCTGCGCTGTCCCCATTCCCGCGGACCCTTTTGCCCCAACTGCAATCCAGCCCCAGCCATTCTCGCGCCCCGGCCTCTCTTTGCGTTGCCCATCCTTCATCTCCTTGTCACAGACCCGGCTCCCGGGTTCCTGTCTGGTCTCCTTGCTTGCCAACCTTTCCCCGCCTCTGCCTCCTGCTGTCCTCATCGCTTCTTTCGTCCCGGCGCCCCTCTCTCTCGTCTGCTCCTGTAAGTTGAAACCAGTATCCGTGCCGCTATCTCTGTTCTTGGCCGCCTCCCCGCCCGTGCTGTCCCACAGGTGTCCACACGTCTGGCTGTCCATCCGTCCGTCCCTCCTGGGGCCGGCGCTGACCATGCCCAGCGGCTGCCGCTGCCTACATCTCGTGTACCTGTTGTGCATCTTGGGGGCACCCGGTCAGCGTGTCCGAGGTGAGCGTGCCCCTGGGCTCCCCAGTCGCGGCCCTGTCCAGAAGTCATCGCTTGCACGTTGACCTCTGCTGGCCAGAGACGGCACTGCAGTCGCTCCGACCGGCGGGGCTAGCAAGACCCAGTTCGCCCTGTGGAATAAGATGGGTCTACTCTACCTTGCCCTGTCTCAGAGCTGAGTCCACCCAATTATTGGAACCCCAATCATTTCTCAAGTCCCGCAAGACTCACCCCTCCCACATCAATCTCTTGCAGCCAATGACTGCAGTTCCCACTGTGACCTGGCCCATGGCTGCTGTGCACCTGATGGCTCTTGCAGGTACCTATACTGACCACATGCCATTTTGCTTCCCATTTCCCATCCCTTCACACCCACAACCAGGCCAAGCCCCAGAACAGAGTGTGACAGGCTTAATTCATTCACTACAATTCGCTACTATTCATGCCCCATCACAACTATGGCAGATGGACCAGCTCCCCCACATCTCTGCGTCCTCTCCCCTACCCTATTCCCCTTGGCTTGGCTTCTTGTTTCTTCTAGTTTATATCTCCCCACTCATTTATTCTCTCAAATTTGATGCAAGGTTCTGAAAAATAGCTTCTCTTGATATCAGAAGAGAAATCTGAAGTTTGAGAGAGTTTGGAGATTGGGTACCATGAGGACAAGGGGAGATAAAGGAAAGACATAAAGAGAAGAAATGGTTTAGCCTAGAGAAGAAATGCTGCAGGGGAGAAGCACTCATGATGAAAGAGGATTTTCCTTAATGAATTTGAATAAATTGGCTCAATGGGGTGGAGGTTGGGCAAATTCTGTAGCAAGAGGAAGGTATTTGGACATAAGGAAATGAGCTGACAGGGAGGTTGCTCAGTTGGCTGGGAGTTTTTGAGACTTTACATTCCTTGAAGGGCTTTAAAAAACAGGTCAGGTGTTTGCCCTGAAATAGTCCTGATAACCTTTCAAGGTCACTCTTTTTAGAATGTTTACGAACACCCAATACATGCCAGGAGTGGTATTGGAGTACTTGTAGACTTTATCTTATTTCTTCCTTAACACTCCCCTGTGAAGTTTACCCACAATTTACAGATGAGAAATTGGAGGCTCTGAAAGGTTAGACCAAGTACAGAACCGGGATATGAGGATCCATATGTATGTGTCCTATAACCCTGCACAACCCAACACCTACCTGGGGTGGGTCTGCTTTCCCTTAGTGGCTGTCACATGTCTTCCTGGTTTCTAGAAGCCCTGGTCCTGGTCCTCTATTTTCTCATATTATCCCACCCAGATCCCTGACCCTATGCTTCTTCCTACCAGGTGTGACCCAGGCTGGGAGGGGCTGCACTGTGAGCGCTGTGTGAAGATGCCTGGCTGCCAACATGGTACCTGCCATCAGCCTTGGCAGTGCATCTGCCACAGTGGCTGGGCTGGAAAATTCTGTGACAAAGGTAGAGGGGGAAAATGGGTAGCTATTGGCTGAGGACCCCATATATCTTGGGAAAACATTCATTATATTTATTAAGTGCCTTTTGTGTCCTGGTCAAATCCTCAAGTGCATAGAATATTATCCTTTTTTATTTATCTTTATTTAGAGACAGGGTCTTGCTCTGTTGCCTAGAGTGCAGTGACGTGACCATAGCTCACGGTGGCCTGGAATTTCTGGGCTCAAGCGATCCTTCCTCCTCAGTCTTCCAAACAGCTGGGAGTACAGGCACAAGCTACCATATCCAGCTAATATTTATTTTTTACTTATGTCAGAGTATTACTTTTTTGCCCTTGGTAGAGTGCTATGGTGTCATAGCTCACAGCAACCTCAAACTCCTGGGCTTAAGTGATTCTCTTCTCTCAGCCTCCCAAGTAGCTGGAACTACAGGTGCCTGCCACGATACCTGGCTATTTTTAGAGATGAGCTCTTGCTCTGGCTCAGGCTAGTCCCGAACTTGTGAGCTTAGGTAATCCACCCGCCTCAGCCTCCCAAGTACTGGGATTACAGGTGTGAGCCACCATGCTCAGCCTAACCCCAGCTAATTTTTAAGTTTTTTTGTAGAGATGGGGGGGTCTCTCTATGTTGTCCAGGCTGGTCTTGAACTCCTGGCCTCAAGCAGTCCTTCCGCCTTAGCTTCCCAGAGTGCTGGGATTACAGGTATGAGCCACTGTGCCAGACCTCTTTTTTTTTTGAGACAGAATCTCCAGCTGTAGCCCTGGGTAGGGTGCCATGGCGTCATAGTTCCCAGCAACCTCCAACTCAATTCAAACAATTCTCTTGCCTCAGTTTTTCTATTTTTAGTAGAGACAGGGTTTCGCTTTTGCTCAGGCTGGTCTTGAACTCGTGAGCTCAAGCAACTCACCTGCCTCGGCCTCCCAGAGTGGTAGGATTATAAGCGTTAGCCATCGCATCAGGCCCAGTCCTCCTTTTTGATTTTGTTGTCTGAATAGATTCTTGACATAACCACATGGGATAGGAAAGACAGCTACTAAAAATTATACTCATTTTATAGTTCAGGAAACTGAGATCCATAGGACAGCTATAACTTGACCAAAGTCAGTTAGACATAAACTGGCAGAGCCAGGGCCAGGAGCCTCTTCATTCTACCACCCTTCCAGTCTGGGATGGGTTCCAAGTATAAGCCACATTCATAGAGCCTTGGGCCTGGAAGGTCTGGTTAAGGGCGCCTGGACAGGTCTAGGGACCAGATGTGAGAGGCCTTCCCTGTCTCTTCTCCAGATGAGCACATCTGTACTACACAGTCCCCCTGCCGGAATGGAGGCCAGTGCATATATGATGGAGGTGGTGAGTACCGCTGTGTGTGCCTACCAGGCTTTCATGGGCATGACTGCGAGCGCAAGGCTGGACCCTGTGAACAGGCAGGGTGAGTGCTGGGCCCATGGGATGAGTGGGAGGTTAGACCAGAATCTGGCGATGGGATGAGGGAAAAGGCAGGACTGTTGAGAGCGTGGAGTCAGACCCACATGGGGGCATCTTGAGATAAAACCCCAACATACCAAGTTCAGGGTTCTTTAACTTTTGTACTTTCTGAACCATTTCTCCAATAGCATCAACAATCTATAGGAGCTAGAGGTGTTGCAGAGATGTGTGGGACTGCTCTAGTTGTGGGGGGTGGGTGTGGGGAGATCAAGGGGCCTAGGACTCCCCTCATCATTGAAGATGTTCCACAAGCAGCCTTAAGACTCATCATATGGATGAGGAAACAACCGTGTAGGGCTGGACTTGTCCTCATTTCTGCTTCAGGCCTATAGGCTTGTGAGGATAATAATAGCACACTTATCCTGAGCCCTGCCTTTGGACCAGACCCTGTGCTAATTGCTTGACATTGCATTACCTTATTTAACCCTCACAATCTGGGAAGCTGGGTACTATTTTCATTTTCACTTTTAAATGAAGTATTTAAGGCTCAGAGAATGGTGCAAGGTGACATAGATCATATAGGGGAGAGGGAGTGGTTAGGATGCTGACCTAGTTTACCCTGGAGATGTCACTAAGTTTGTATCAATGTGCTTTCCTGTCCCTACCCCAGCTCCCCATGCCGGAATGGCGGGCAGTGCCAGGATGACCAGGGTTTTGCCCTCAACTTCACATGCCGCTGCTTGGCAGGCTTTGTGGGTGACCGCTGTGAGGTGAATGTAGATGACTGCCTGATGCGGCCTTGTGCTAATGGTGCCACCTGCCTTGATGGCATAAATCGCTTCTCCTGCCTCTGCCCAGAGGGCTTTGCTGGACGCTTCTGCACCATCAACCTGGATGACTGTGCCAGCCGCCCATGCCAGAGAGGGGCCCGCTGTCGGGACCGTGTCCATGACTTTGACTGTCTCTGCCCCAGTGGCTATGGTGGCAAGACTTGTGAGCTTGTCTTACCCATCCCAAACCTTGCCACAACAATGGACACCCCACTAAGGCCCACTTTGGCTGTGGTGGTACCTGCCACAGAGCCAGCCCCCCACAGTGCAGGGGCTGGTCTACTGCGGATCTCAGTGAAGGAGGTGGTGCGGAGGCAAGAAGCTGGGCTGGGTGAGCCTAGCCTAGTGGCCCTGGTGGTATTTGGGGCCCTCACTGCTGCCCTGGTCCTGGCCACAGTGTTGCTGATCCTGAGGGCCTGGCGCCGGGGTGTCTGCCCTATGGGACCCTGTTGCTACCCTGCCCCACACTATGCTCCAGCATGCCAGGACCAGGAGTGTCAGGTTAGCATGCTGCCAGCAGGGCTTCCCCTGCCACCTGATCTGCCGCCTGAGCCTGGAAAGACTACAGCACTGTGATGGAGGGGAGGGGGGTGCTTTCCCACCCCCTTCGTCATCTCCCCCATCCCTCAGACTGGAGTGGTCCTTTCTTATCACCCCTCAGCTTGGGTATACACACTGAGGGGAACTCAGCCTCACACCAGAAATATTATTTTTTTAATATACAGAATGTAAGATGGGAATTTTATCAAATAAAACTATGAAAATGCAAGTGAGCTCCTATGTCAGAAAAACCCACCTGGGGTCTCAGATGTAAGAGAGCCAGAGCACAGGCCTGGTTCTGGGGAAGCCTTGGGGCTTTGCCCACCAGTATGTTTTCAAAGAGTAACCCAGGGTACCCTTTTCTCCTCTGGGAAAGTGAGGAAGAGGTAGAGCCACAGAAGAGAATGTAAACAAGTACCTAGCACCTCTGCCCAGCCCAGCTGTGGAGGGGAAACCCTGTAGGGTTGGGAGATCAGGTTCAGGACCCTCAGGGTGAGGAACAGGCACCCTGCTGGCTGTTCTGCAGCAGCTGCTGGAATAGTGATTGGGGCTGGTTGCGCAGGGCAGCAGGGGAGTCCAGCTCCACGACCCTTCCCATGTGCAGCACCAGCACCCGGTCAGAGTTCAGGATCGTGTTGAGCCTATATGGGAGAAGTTGGTGAGTGTGGGGGGTTGGGTTGGGGGACAATACCCTAAAAGAGAATGCTGACCTGCTTTGCCTCCTCTCCCTTCAGATCAGCACAGGTCTGTCCCACTGGCTTTGGCCCCTGGCTCTGGGCTAAGGGAGGGACTGCATCAGTCCCTCAGATAATGTGCTATAAAGGGCAAGGTAATGCTTGGAAAAGGATCAGCTGAATTCGTGGGGAAAGGGGTCCTCTCTAGGGCTCTGACTCCTGGGGTCCCTGATTAGACTGTCACTCTGGACACATGCATACCGATGGGCAATAGTCAGTACTGTCTTGTTGGCAAAGCGTTTGCAGATGGTCTGCTGGATCAGCTGGTCTGTCTTCTGGTCCACACTTGCTGTGGCCTCGTCAATACACAGGATCTGGACGAGGAGAAGAGAGTAGGGGATCAGGAGGAGAGATTTTAGGGGGGACTGGGGTTGACCTGGGCCCAAACATCAGGCCCCCGTATACCTCCCCAGCTTCAGCTCTGAAAGGAAAACAAACTTGGCCCTCTGAACTTCTCCCTAACCCACCTTCCCACCCCTCTTGAATCACCCTTCTTCTCTGCTTACCTTGGCATCTGTGAGGAGAGCCCTGGCCAGACACAGTAGCTGCCTCTGCCCCAGGGACAAGTTCCGGCCCCCCTCACCTAGCTCACCATCCAGACCACCTGCAAGAACCACATCTTCAATGCATGGTCCAGGCCTCTCCCTGCTCCCTCCTGTCTCCAGGGTCAGGGCCCAGCACTCACCCATGGATACAATCACTTCACTCAGGTGGCATTGCTCCAGGGCCTGCCATAAGGCCCTGTCCTCGTGTAGGCCTTGGGGGTCCAGGTTTTCCCGAACTGTCCCACTGAACAGAAAAGGCTCTTGGGGGATGATAGCCAGCTGGGATCTGGGGGGACAATGACATGGGGTTCCAGGCTGGAGATGTGGCCACTTCTCCTGTGGCCACAGTTTTTAGCTATGGGACTAGCACCTCCAAGACAGCCGGGGATGAGACCGAACATAACCCCCTCTCTGCTCCTCACCCAACCCCCACATTTGGTGTGTATGACCAGTCAGCTGTGTATCTAGGACTGTGCTGGTGCTATGAACCAAATAAACCAAAGCCCTAGATTCTGTCCCTAAGGAGCTTACATCTTGCTGAGGTATAAAAACCCAAGAGAAAACAAATGGGCTAAACTGTGTGTCACTGACTCCAGGGACAGCAGTGGCTGTGCAGGGAATGACTGAATGGCTAAATGGGTATGGGTAACTTCAAGGTTGGAGTGAGCCTGGAACTGGATCCTGAGGAGCTATGTGGTCAAGCTAGAGGTAAGGCCACCACAGCTTAGAAGAGAAAGCAGATGACATAGGTCAGGACTTGGGGTCAGTCACATGTCCATGGATTTAGGACACAGGTTTCCTATCTTTTCCATGTCATCGAACCCCGAGAAAATGACACTAGGTTAACCTGGGAGTAGGAGTGGGGGATACATAGGTCCAAATGAGGCCACCTGTGCTTAGGGACAACTGGCCCAGGTCTCAAGCTATCCCAAGCACTGGCTGCTAAGCTTAAGGCTGAGGGGATCAGTATCTCAAGGCACGGTATCTGGGAGATTCTGATTTGGAAGGCAGCAACTATGCCCTAGAGGGTGTACACTGGGAAATACAAGAAAGATGAAGCTAGAAAGGTGGCCTGGATCAGAATGAGGGAGACCTTGAGCCCACCAGCTATGATTCTGGACCTGAGCACTAGGAGTTTGCTGTCTTCACTTGCTTATCCTATCTCCTGTCTTAGGCCCTGTCAGCCCTGGCTGCCCCGAATCTATTTTTTTTTTTTTTTTTTTTTTTTGAGACAGTGTTACTATGTTACTATGTTACTATGGCGTCACAGCTCACAGCAACCTCAAACTCTTGGGCTTAAGTTACTCTCTTGCCTCAGCCTCCCAAGTAGCTGGGACTACACGTGCCCAACACAACACCCAGCTACTTTTTTGTTGCAGTTGTCGTTGTTTAGCTGGCCTGGGCTGGGTTCAAACCTGCCAGCCTCGGTGCCATGTGGCTGGCACCGTAACCACTGTGCTACGGGCGCTGAGCCACTGCCCCGAATCTATATAAAGACTTTCTAGCTGTGCCCTCCTCCAAGTCCTAGTAGTTCTAGTTCCCCAATTCCCTCATCCCTGACTTCCTCTCCCAGACCTGAGCTCAGGCAACTCCAGCTGGCTAGTGTCCACACCGTCCAGTAGCACTCGCCCGGAAGTGGGCTCCAGCAGACGGAAAAGCACCAACAATAGGGAAGACTTGCCAGAGCCTGTGCGGCCAACAATGCCCAACTTCTCTCCAGGTTGCACGCGGAAAGTCACTCCATCCAAGGCATTAGGAAGCCCTGGTCGGTATGCCAACACCACATCCTGGAACTCCACACTCCCCTGGGTCAGCCAGCCAGTGCCCAGCTGGCAGGGTCCATGGGTGGAAGACAGAGGGAGATGAATGAGATGAGGAGTGATGGTGAGGAGAAAGAAAATGGATAGTGTGAGAAGAAAGGTAGGGGAATGAAGAGAGATGCAGAGGAAGGGGCACAGTAAAGAATGGTAGTGACCACGGGGAGAGGCTAAAGAGCTGAGAAAGATGAATAAGAAGCAAAAACAAAGGAACCAGGAAGAGACTGGGGCCTTTAGGAGGGCCCTTCAGGGCTCTGGGCTGGGCTGAGGTGATAGGCTCACCTCTAGTGGCTGGCCCTGGGGTTCCTGGGGCAGGTCGCAGGAGTACTCCTCCAGCCGCTCAACGCTCACCAGCATGGCTTCTGTCTGTGTGAAGCTGCTCACCAGGCCTGAGAGCAGGCCTGTCAAGGACAGGGCATAAGACAGCGACAGGCCCACCAGTCCTGAGGGAGAGGAACACCAGCTTCTGGGGGAGCCTGGACACTGGGACATATGTTGGAAGAGGGGGTGGGACAGCAAAATCCCAAGCTGTGGATTGTGGGCATTAGAAGAGGCAGTGGAGAAGTGCCCTAGGCCAGGAGCAAAGGAGGCTGATGCAAAGCAATAGGGAAGGCCTGAAGAAGCTCGGAGGGAGGCACGTGGCAGACTAAAGTGGGCCTGGGCAGGGGGATGAGGATGGGGATGGGACCAGGGAAGAGACTGAGATCAGAAACTCAAAAGACTCATTCTGGTCCCAGAGCTACCACCACCTGACAAGTCATTCCTGGAGACTATCTCCTCAACCCTAAACTGAGAGTGATGATGATTATTATGAAATAACCTCACAAAGAACTCTGGGTGGAAGGTGAAAAAGTTGGGGAAACAGTACAGGGAGGGGTCTAAGGTGGGGGTTAGAATAACTTGCTCCTGAAGTAGGAGTGAAGGGTCCTAGGGTGGCACCTGGGTTGGCGAGGCCCTGCTGGTGCTGCACCAGGGCGATGCCTGCAATGGCACTGACAACTGCTGCCCCTATGAGCTGTAGCCGAATGTCCAGCCACTGCATTGCGGCACTGGCAGCAAACTGGCACCTCTGGTTTAGTTCAAGGAGTCGCTGGTTCTCTTCTTCAAACCTGGGAAAGGACAGGAAGGAGGTAAGGCCACTCAACTCAGACCCAGCCAGACTCCTTCGCTATAGAATGCTTCTTTCTTAGGAGCTGACCTATATACACCCACAGGCCTCACTCACGAATACAGAGATGTCAATGTGCTCTTTCGAAGGGGGTCTACTCCGTTTCACTATCTTCTTCTTCTGTTGTTTTCCTCTTCCCCCTAATGTCCTCACCTACTCTGCTTCTACTCTGAACCCTGGATTCCACATGCTCTTTCTCCTGCCAGCACCTCATCCCGAGTTTTAGATGGGAGGGGAAGAGGCCACACACCTGTAGGTGGCCCCAGTGGCTCGGAGCACAGGGAGGCCGGCCAAGGTGTCAGCCAGGTGGGTATAGAGTGGAGACAGGGTGAGGCTGCCCAGACGCCGCAGCTCCCTAGAGGAGGCCCTGTAGTGGCATTGCACACGATAGTAGATGACACTCAAAGGTGGCAGCAGCAGCAGCAGCCAGGGCAGGCCAAAACCCAACACAGCCAGGAGGCCCAGCAGGCCTGCCATGTTGGCCAGGAGGATGTTGAGGATGAAGGGCAGGCTGTCATCTACACAGGCCACGTCAGAAGAGAAGCGGTTGAGGACACGGCCCGTGGGCATGGCGTCGAAGAAAGTCACTGGTGTCTAGAAGAGGGGGTGGTTGGGCAAGAGCAGGGTCTGGCAAACAGGGGTGGTGAACAGTCCTGGGGTGGGCAACCCAAGGTAGAGAATAGGAAAGGGGTAAAGTATCCTAGAATTTGGGGGCAGAAAGGAGGGAGACTATCCCAGGGTGGGAGAGCTGATAAGACACTCTCAACCCTCTGGCCAGTGGCAACTCCAAAATGCTATGCTGGTCATTCCTCTCCCTCTGGGCTAGACATGCCTACTACCCTTTTACAGGCAGAGAGCTAACTCTCTCAGAGATGGAGACCTCTGGCCAATGAGTGGATTTAGTTAGATGTCAGCAGGAACATTCTAATTTCCCGTGGCTGGACAGAGTAGTGATATTATTGGTCAAAGTCAGTATCATCTCATGGTTAAGAGCTCTGTCTCTGGGGTCAGAATACAACTTGAATTCCAGCTTTGCTACTTGGTGCATGTGAGACACCAGGCAAGGAGCAAAGTACCCTATTTCTCATCTGAAAAATGGAGATAACAATGGAACTGCACCTCATAAGGCTGTTAGTAGGATTAAACACCAGAAATACTGCAGTCTATTGCTTAGCAAAGTCTGCCTAGAATGGAGTAAGTGCTCAAAAATTGCTACCTGCTTGGACTACTATCTGGAGATACTGTCTGAAAGACAGCCCTTTCTCTTCTCCTGCTTCCCTGTCCTCTGTCTCTACCTGTACTTTGGGAACTAAGTAAGCAGGAGACTAGGTCAAATGACTTTCTGAAGCACCTTCAAATGCCAGCTTATTGAAATTAATTCCTTCATAGCATGAGGATGTCTCTCTCTGGGCTCCTGGAGGAGAGGCAGAACAGTGGCAGCGGCTCTCTGTGGAAAGCCCCATGTGGTGCTGGGTTTACAGACTGGCTTTCCACAGAACTGCCTGTGGCCAGGTCACTTCAACTCCCAGCACTTGAGTTTTCTCTTCTGTAAACTGAGGATAACAGAACCTACCCCACAGGGTTATTTCAAGGCCAATAACAAGAAAACCAACACAAAAAGGGCTTTGTAATAATAACAACTTTTTTTTGAGACAAGGTCTTATTATATCACCCTCGGTAGAGTGCTGTGGTGTCACAGCTCACAGCAACCTCAAACTTTCGGGCTTAAGTGATTCTCTTGCCTCAGCCTCCCAAGTAGTTGGGACTACAGGCACCCACCACAATGCCCGGCTATAATAATAACAACATTTATAATAACTGTCAAGTGAGCACTTAGTGTGTGCCAAGCACTATCGTAAGTACTTTCCATGTGGTAATTGGTTTAATCCTCATAATAAGTATGTTGGATAAGCAACAGATTACATATATACAAAGTAACAGGGATGGGTCTTAAAATAGTCCTACAGCTGGGCACGGTGGCTCATACCCAGCACCTTGGGAGGCCAAGGCAGGTGGATTGCCTGAGCTCACTGGTTCAAGACCAGCCTGAGTCAGAGCAACCCAACCTCTAAAAATAGTTGGGCATGGTGGCAGGTGCCTGTAGACCCAGCTACTCAGGAGGGTAGAGAGGCAAGAGAATAGCTTAAGCCCAAGAATTGGAGGTTACTGTGAGCTATGACAGCACAGCGCTCTACCAAGGGCAACAAAGTGAGACTCTGTTTCAAAAAAAAAAAAAAGAAAGAAATAGTCCTACATAAAACTGTAAGAAATAGAATGTGAGATCTAATGCAGTATCATTTACATAAGTTAAAAATACATGCACACAAAATAGGCCTTTTGCAAAAAGACGAAAGGATACATATTAAACACGCTTAGAATCGTTGGTTATCAAGGAAGTGAGGGGAGATGGAAATAGGGTATGGTGATAAAGGGGGATGGATAAAGAAATAAAACAGAAAAGGGGCCTTGCGCGAACTAAGGGGTCAAAACTAACGTAACTCTGAGATAGGGCTCTCCTACAGCCCTGTTTTACAGATGAAGAAACTACAACCCAGGCAGCCACTCTGCTCTGCAGCCCCTCTGGGTTTCAGAGGTTGTCACATGCTGCACCCACCCTGAGGACTAGGGATACAGGGGAGCCAATGTACTGGGAGGACATTCTGCAGGGCCAGGGTTGGACTCCCCCAGCCTTTCCCCCCATGCTCTCACCATAAGGACTCGATGCAGTAGGCGGCGATGCAGGGTGGCAGCTGCTTGGAGGACGCCTGCTGCAAAGAGCACTGCCCGGAGTAGGGTGCAGAGAGAGTTGACACCAGCGATGGTCGCATACACGGTGAGGTAGAAATGGATGTCTGAGGAGCCATTGGGGGCTGCTTTGGGCAGTGGGAACACTGGGGCGCTGGGTGATGGGGAGAAGGCTGTGGGTAACCGAAAGTAGGGCCACTTGGGGGGTCCCTTATCCTCCCCCTTCTACCTCTCCCCACTCTCCAGCAAACATAGCCCCTGGAATACACAGCCCTCAGTCCCTGCCTGGCAACCACACGCCAACCACTACTTTTGCAAAAGTAGCACCGGGCTTACTCCCAGATCAAGCCACTCACTAGAGGCTTCTGGAGGAGAAGAGGAGCAGCTGCGGAGAGAAGAATCCCACAGAACCTGGGCTGGTGGAGGCTAGTGCCTCCTGGGAGCTGTTCTTAGCTGCCTTCAGCTGAGAGATCCAGTGGGAGAGCCACCAGTCAGCTGTGTTCCGTGTGGCTGGGTGTGGACAGGAAAGAAAAAGCTGTGAGAGAGACTCCTTTATTCTATATAAATACAGCCTCCCCTCCCTTTCTCTTCCCTCAACTCTAGTTCAGACCCTTCCTTCTAACCCCCTGATCTTGCATCATCTCATATCCTCCTCAGTGTGTACTTTCCTAGGCCTTCACCCTTCTCCTGGGGAGAGCATTATCTCATATTTGCAGAATGGGAGCTAACCTGAGGGTAAGAACAGAAGATGGCTACTGAGTGCACCTTCTGGGCACTGGGCCTCTCTCAGAATCCCCAGGGATGGGGGCGGGGGCGGGGGGCTGCCTTTTGTCCCAGCTGTTACCCATGCTTGATGGGTCTCTGGGGTTTGTTATTAGTACAAGGGGATGGGCACCTGAACAACCTGGTGGGATTTGTTGGTACATTCTCACCTTGCATGAGGAGCAGAGAGAAAAGGATGGCTAGAGCTAAGCCCTGGCCCACAGCCCTCCAGTATGCCCGGTACACATGCAAGGCCACAGCGCCCTCCTTCTTGCTTTCTTCCTGCAGCAGGCGGCCTGATGTGCTCTGCTCCACCTCCAGCCCCTCCTTTATTTTCTCTGGGTTCTGTACTGACTGGGTTATAGCTGTTAAGAATCAGGATGGGCGTGGAGGAATTAAGCTTATACGATGCCAATTAAAAATCAGTTTCAGAGAAGCAGGCTAGCTTTGTTCAAAAAAAAAAAAAAAACCCACAACAAAACCTATAGTGTGGCAGTGACAAGCAAACCCTTTCCACCCACCTATGGGCCGTACCTGAGTCAGACTCTTGTCCATTCTCAGCCTGGGCTTTGGGGACTGCTTGCACTAATGGCAGAATCTCAGCGGGAGGCCCTAGAAGGTAAAAGGGGAGAATAAAAGAGGGCTGTTCTGGGTCTATCCCATGCCTTTCTGTTTTTTTTTTTTTTGTAGAGACAGAGTCTCACTTTATGGCCCTCGGTAGAGTGCCGTGGCCTCACACAGCTCACAGCAACCTCCAACTCCTGGGCTTAAGCGATTCTCTTGCCTCAGCCTCCCGAGTAGCTGGGACTACAGGCGCCCACCACAATATCCCATGCCTTTCTAAATGCATGTGCAGAGCCCTCCTCCCATTCTTTTTGGCACTCCTCTCTATCCCACCCTAGTAGCATCCTTCCCTGAATCCCCCAGACTGTGAGCAGCACTCATTAAGTCCATCCCTCTGCATGTGGATTTCAACCAGCAGAGAAGGACAAACATCCACCCTTAGGAGGAGAGCCATAGCCGTGTGTGAATACCCTGTCTGGGTTACCTCTCATCACTGCCGAGCTTCTCCTGTGCGTCACCCAGTTTCCAGCATCTGAATTTCCTATTTCTAGGTCTCAAGTCCCAGTGAACTTGCAGGTGCTCATGTCCCTCGGCATAATAATCCTTCAGAATTTTTTGTTTGTTTGATTGTTTTACAAAAGGATTGTTCTAAACCTCACTGCTTTCTCTTCTCTGAGAACATCAGATTGTTCTCAGAGATCCTGGGCCTCTAAGTTCCCAAGAGCAAGAGCACTCAGTCGCAAAGTCCATGAGTCCCAAATATGTTAACTGCAGGCATTTCATCCATGAAATGGATGGGCGCCTTTCCTCTCCTGTTCCTCTGTTTTCCTCTCACCAGTTCTGTTAAGGCAGGAGGAAGTGATGACCGTATGCAGGCCATACATTGAAGGGTGGTAGAATCTGCACTTGACAATCCACATGGGCAGAGGTCTCCCTCACACGACCAGTCTCCAGCCTCACATACCAGCCCGGATGAGGCGCCCAGCCTCCATCAGCAGTACCACATCAGCTCTCTCCAGGTACTCGGTGCGGTGGGTGCAAAGCAGCCGTGTGGTGTGGCTCAGCACTCCCAGGATGCACCTGTGCAGCAGGTGGGTGGCCACATCAGCATCCACAGCAGCCAGAGGGTCGTCAAGGAGATAGAGTTCCTTTTCCTAGGGAGAGGTGGGGGCACCATAGGCACTACGACCCAAGTCCTCTGGCCAGAACCCAGAGACTCTCCTTGGAAGAGCCCAGGGAGGTCAGAGGAGACAGTTTAGAAGTTATCTGGGGGTTACCCCTACAATGGCAGAGAAGGAGTGAGACCTGAGGGTGGACTTCCCTCTAGTCAGGCAAGGCCAGCACCCCAGAGCCAGGGCTCAGCTCTGTTGGTACCCAGTGCCTTAGCATATAATGCTTTTTAAAGGGTCTTTATTTCTGTCTTCAATCTGAAAGAGGGGAAAGGATGACCAACATTTCAGGAACATGGGATGAGGAAGGGAAGGAACCATATGCTGAGGAAAATATCCCCATCCCCCCAACTCAGCCAAGCTTCCACAGCTCTGGACTCCCCTCATCTAACTAGCTATGTTGCCCCCACACCAGTTACCTGATAGACAGCACGAGCAAGGGCAATCCGTGCCCGCTGTCCCCCACTGAGGGTCACACCCTTCTCTCCCACCTCTGTCTGGTCTCCAGCAGGCAGAATCTAATGGAAAAGGTGCCTTAGTGGGTCAGTGAGCTCCACAACATCTTCTGGCTCATTTCCTATCCCTTTGCCAGAGAAAGATGGTAGGGGTCAAGAGAGGTGGGCAGCTTGAGATTAGATTTAAATTTGGGGTAAGCTAGGCAGAGGAGAAAAGACATAATTCTAACAAAATCTAGCATTTATTGAACACTTGTTATGCGGTTAGCATTTTACAGGCATTATCTCATTTGAAGCCATGACAACCTTACAAAGCTGGTATTATTTCCTTTTCACAGATGAGACCAAAGCTTGGATTAACTACCTTGCCCATAGCTAGTAAGGGGCAAGATTCAGATTCTTAACTACTCTTGTCACATTTGCTACCCTGCCTTTTTAACAGGAAAAGATGACACTGGACACATTTAATGTTAAAGTTTTCATAGGTTTTTAGAGAAGGAATATACTCCAAGCCTTCCTGTGGTCTCAGGAATGGTCTACTAAGCTAAGAGGTTCCCAGACCCAGAGGAAGCACCTGTGATCCACTAGATGGTGAGTTAGTTTCCTGAGGGAAAATCTTTGTTATTTATCTCTTTTCTTAGTACCTAGAAAAGCATCCAGGACCTATTAGACATATGAGGAAAGCTTGATGCAGAAACAAGTGATAAATGGAACTAGAATGCTCCACGGTCAAAGTCAAAGGTATTCCACATTCACCTGGGTAGGGTAGTGGTGATGACAGTCCTTGAAGGGACATGGGGGTTAGGTAGGAAGTCATGGGAGAAATCTGGAATCTCTTGCCCAGCAAATTTAGTACTCTGGATTGTGGGCAAGGGGAAATTTAATGGGCTTGGCAGATTTCCCTAAGGTAACCTGCAACCAAATAAGACCTTGACTCTTTCAAGCCTTCCCAGCCGGAGGCAAGGGAGGGATTCCTGAATCTGAGCCAGTAGCTGGACTTACATGGAGCCAAACATTATAGGGAACCCTCCCTGGCTCCAGAGGCCTCAGGGCTCTCCCAGCTGCCACATGGAATACCAGTGACCACCACCCTTCTAGGCCCTATGGGGAAAGGGGAACCAAGCAGCTTTGGGAGTACCAAAGTATGATGGTCAGCCCTGGACCAGTGATGCCTGAGTAGAAGCAAGCCCTTTCTAGAGAAGCAAGTCTCTAATTTGAGGTATCAGTGACACATGGAGATCCAGGCAGTCAAGAGATTTCAAGGCTAGGCACTCACGCTGAGGTCATCATCGAGGGCGCAGGCCTCTAGCACCTTCCTGTACAGTTGGGCGTCAAATGTCTTCCCAAAGAGGATGTTGTCTCGGATGGTGGCAAACTGGATCCAGGGTTCCTGGGTGGCCAGGCCAAAGCCCTTGGACTGTCCCCACACTGCCACCCGCCCACGCAACCTGCAGAGAGCCGGGCCAACAGCATGGGGACCAGCTCCCCTTTGAGTTCTGGCCTCCCAGAAGCCTTCCCAGACTACTGTCTTCTACAAAGTGTCACCTTCTATATCTGATGTGGCATGCTACTGAGATCAAGAGGTCCTAATGAGGCTGCAGGTTCGTTCTAGATGGGGAAGGGAAGAAACTACTCTTTGGCTACAGCCAGGAAGCTGTCATATCTACATGTGCTCAGACACTCAGTAGAGAGAGTATGGCCACATTATATTCTTTTTTTTGAGACAGAGTCTCACTTTGTCACCCTCTGTAGAATGGTGTGGCGTCATAGCTCACAGCAACCTCAACCTCTTGGGCTCAAGTTATTCTCTTGTCTCAGCCTCCCAAGTAGCTGGGATTACAGGTGCCCGCCACAATGCCCAGCTATTTTTTAGAGATGGGGTTTCGCACTTGCTCAGGCTGGTCTTGAACCTGTGAGCTCAGGCAATTCAGTTGCCTCAGCCTCCCAGAGTATTAGGATTACTGGCGTGAGCCATGGCCTCCCAGAGTGCTAGGATTACAGGCGTGAGGCATGGCACCAGGCCCACATTATATTCATTGTCACCTAAAAACAAGGAGGCTTCCCTCAAACCTGTGTTCATCTCTGTGCAGGGACAGAACCAAACTAACTAACTAGCTAACATTGGATGTTTCCATTTCTTTTCTTTCCTCACTATTTATATCTTATAACAATCTGGTATAATGATTATGGGATGGTTCATTTTCTTGATTGCCTCCCCATTTCCAGATTGCAAACTCTTTCAATAAAGGACCTATTCTTGGTACCCTTGGCCCCTATAAAAGGTTTTTAACACTTAGCAGAGGATTGGTAAGTGTTTGCTAAAGGGCTGAGCAAGGACAGGTTGGTTACCTGTGGAGCTCCCCAGTGATGGCAGCAAGAAGCGAGCTCTTCCCACAGCCCACTTTCCCCACGACGCCGACCAGCATACCCTGCAAGGAAGCCACAGAAGTGTCTGTTCTTTGTAGGTAAGGAGAGAGGGAGGAGTGGTCTCCCTCCTGAGGCTCTAGGCCAGGCGTCCTCAAATTGCGGCCGGTGGGCCACATGAAGCGGTGTGAATTGTATTTGTTCCCGTTTTGTTTTTTACTTTAAAATGAGATATGTGCAGTGTGCATAGGAATTTGTTCATAGTTTTTTTAACTATAGTCCGGCCCTCCAACAGTCTGAGGGACAGTGAATTGCCCCCTGTTTAAAAAGTTTGAGGACGCCTGCTCTAGGCTGTCAATCCTCCCTTGAGGCTTTTCTCTAGGCCCCAGTTAGCATGTAAGAAAAGAATCCTCCACCTCATGGACTCATCTGTTTGATCTAGAGAAGTAGTGTGTTTTATTCTCTACTCAGAGTTTTACCAGTTTCACTGTCTATGTGAAGAGCTTCTGAAGGGGAGCAGCAAGCCAGAGGAAATGGGAGGAAAATGCCTAACAACTTCCAAGTTAAGCTCTAAGATAGGCATCCCAGGATGGGAAGAGAGGAGAGAAGGACTCCAGATTTGGGGGCCTGAATGCTGGGTTGGCTAAGTCAACCTGTGGCTAGACTTCTCATATCTCAGGGCAAAAAGCAGTACTTTATACAGGTGTTTATTTCTGCAATTTGTGTTTTAAAACATTCTGTTCTCTCTTTGTTTCTTACTTGTAACGTGTTCATGGAGCTATCTTCTGTTCAAAAATAAAAAAGAAATTCCTATTTCTTTCTCTAAAAAGGGTCTAGGGTTTTAGAAGCTGTTTATGATCCCTTCACCCTGCCATCCAGGGTTAATCCCTCTATAGCGGGCACCAGACTAATCTGAGACCTTTCCCTAGGAAATTGGGATTAGGCCCAGAGGCAGCTTCTCCCTCCTGTTGGCTATAGCCTATGAATGGGAGAGCTGTCTGCAGTCACACCTTTTGCCCAGTGGAGAGTAGGTCTACAGACAGAGAAGAACCAAATAAATACCGGGAGAGAAACACACAAAAGACAGCTCTGCAAGTTGAGGCCTGGTTCTGCGCTGTTTCTAAGATCCAGTTGTGTTTTTGCTTTTGGATTCTTCAATTTATCTCTATATCCCTATTATAAATTTTTGTTTGCTTAAGCTAGCTCCAGTGGGTTTCTATGACATATCCAAAAAAGCCCTAACACACACATTAGCAAAATTCCTTTGAAAAATTCCAGTCTTGTCTTGCCTGAACTAAGAGGAAAAACAAAACATACAGCTCAAGCCAGAAACGTGAGCCAAATGTGGTGGAGGCAATTCATTCCCCACTAGAGAATTCTGAGTTGAGCTATGGGGCATGGGGTTGGACAAAGGTCAGAAGAGAGTGAAAACGCAGGACTAGGGGCAAACAGGAGTCACCTTCTGCCAGGAATGTTCACGTTTTAAGTACTTCAACTATTTATGATACAGTGTGAGTCACAGGGTGTAATTGCTTTTCACCAGGCTAAATAGAGGATCATCTATCCCATTTGTAAAATCCTTCTCTTAAGGGGTTATGAGGCCTATTCCCTAAGTCCCCAGCCTAGGGGAGGTGCTTGAAAAGTCCTAGAACCTGTTCTGAACTTTATGGCCTCTTAGGGACACGGAGAGACAAATGTACCTGTTGGTCCAAACCAGGTGAATATGAGCTGCCTAAAGACCAAAGAGAGGTGTGAATACTCTGAAAAAGCTGGGTTTGAAGGAATGAGATTCAGGTATGAGGTGTCATCTCCTTTCAGACTAGAGCCTGCTCACCTAGTCCCTCCTCTCCCTCCCTCAGCAGTTAGAGCTGCAGAGCCACCTAGCTCCAACTGCCTCAGTCTTTGCTTATCTGTCACTGAGTCTCCATCTCTCATTAGTCTGGGGATTCTCCCAGGGTGTCTGTCCAACGAACCTTTTTCACTTCGAGGTGACTGATGAAGGTCTCCTGGCTGATTCCAACTGGGTCCCAAGAGAACAGGGCTCCATGTAGCTCCAGTACTACAGATGGCTCTGTGGGGGGATCTAAGCAGGGAAGAAGCTCCTCAACTTGTGCTCCTAATCTACCATCAGGGGAAATGTGTCAGGGGGCATGTTGCTCACTTGGGGAGGGTATTATCAGTGGGCATGTTGCTGACTTGCCTGCCCCACATCTACATGCACGGGCCTAGTTCAGTCTTGGTCTTGGTCTTGGTCTCTGCCTGCACTCCGCTGCCCCTGACTCCTCTTGGCAGCATCTATGCACAGTGTTAAGCGGCTACATTCCCCTCCTGACTCGATGCCAGGTTCTGCCCTTTAGCTTCCCATTACCTGGGCTGTAGTAGGCCTGGGGGTTGTGGTTTGGAAGATCGAGGAAACGCTGGATCCGGTCCAAGGACACTTTGGCCTCTAGGAGGCCATTAATCACCCAAGGGAAGTTGTTGAGGGGCAGAATGAGCATGCGCACCAGTGCCAGGGCTGTGAACACCTAAGTGGAATGTAAGAGGGGGGAAAGTCCCTGGAGCCATCCAACGGGTACTGTATTGGTGGCCCCATGGAGTGGTCTGTGGAGGAAAGAACAGGGCAGCAGCAGAACTGAGGGGATAACTGGACAATCCTGGGATTAGAAGCAACAGAGGTGGCTACTCTTAGAGTCCTAAAAATTCCAGCATTCTTGCAGGGATCAAGGTTGCATCTTTGCAAGTGCATGGGCCTTACTCAATTTGAGACTTCCTAAGAATTTCTAAGTAGCAACATCAGCCGGCCTTGGCCAGACCCAGCATTGGATCACAGATTTTTCCTAAGACCATGAGAATGAGGAAAAAGGGACCTAATCCCAAGCCTGGGCCTGATAGGAAGATGGAGTGAAAGGAAGAGAAGGAAAGTAATTCCTTCACAGAAGGGAGGATTATATATCTACAGCCCCTTCAGAGTTTCTCTTGGTTGGAAAAGGATGGGACAGTCAGGGATCCTTCCCTCCTCCCCAGCCAGTACCAACAGAGGGCCTGAGCCCACCTTTCCACTCCACTCCACTCCTCTCAATGCTGGCCCCTCCCTTCCTGGTCCTCACCTTGGTGGCCGTGAGCTGATGTCCCATGAGGACATAAGTGATGAAGATGACGATGGAGATGATAACTGGCAGGGCAGCCCACAGATATACACAGGCCGCATCCAGGTATTTGATGACACGGAGTCGCCCCAGCTCTTGAGCCCGGTAGGCCTCTACCCGGGCCCCCAGTGCATGCTCCCACCCGCAGAATTTGATGACCCGAATGCCACTCAGCAACTCTGCCATGAGCTAAGAATGGGAGACAAGAAAACAGTGTGAAGCGGAGATGCTGCTCATGTGTCTTCTCCTTTGTCAAGTCTTTACCAGGCTCCTGGCAGTGAGCTCCCAGATACTCTGTACTTCCCTAACCCTGGTTTTCTTCCTCACCTCCATTCTTTCTGGAAATCCTGCCCCTCAAATCCTTCTAAGCCCTGGGTTGCTTCCCTTCCCAGTCTCTTTTACGTCTCCATTTGCTCCAGCTGAGGAATTAGAGCTGGAATTCCCCATATTCCTAGGAAAGGAGGTGTGGAAGGTGCAGGCAAGTCACCACAGTGGGGTAAAAGTACACCTCCTTCCACCATATGAGGGACTGAGGGTTACTCCCAAAGCCAAAAGATGTGGGCTTTGGAGGACAGCCACCAGTTCTGCCCCATGGCTTGGGTGATACAGAAACTATTCCTGCATAAGGCATAAGAGGACATACCACAACCAAGGTCAAACAGGCCAATGGGACCAAGCAAGATGGGCAAGGAGTAGGAACTCCTTAGAGCCATATGTAGTCTGCAGCTGTCAAGGTATGAGAAAAGGCCTCATGCCATAACCTGCTATTGACTCCCTCTTCTCCCCATTAGCACTCTGAGCTGTTCCAGTAAAAGGCTGACAGCTATGTTGTATGGACCCCCATGACTGCTATCACCTTTATAAAGATACCCACAATCACCAAAGAACCCAGAACCAATTCAGCCAAATCCTAAACATTTAGAGTTGACCTATTTCCTTCCCCACATCCTAAACCAAGAGGTAGCTGGGGTTCTCCTAGGCCTCCCTACTTAGAGCCATGGGGTTGTCTGTGCCCCAGTCAAGGGTGGGAGTCTTTGGTCCCAGCTCTGTCACTAAAAACTCATTTGGGCTCGGCACCTATAGCACAGTGGTTATGGCGCCAGCCACATACACCCAAGGTGACGGGTTTGAACCCGGCCCGGGCCAGCTAACTAACAATGACAACTGCAACAAAAAAGACAGGCATTGTGGCGGGTGCCTGTAGTTCCAGCTACTTGGGAGGCTGAGGCAAGAGAATCGCTTGAGTCCAAGAATTTGAGGTTGCTGTGAACTGTGATGGCACAGCACTCTAGAAAGGTGACATAGTGAGACTCAGTCTCAAAAAAAAAAAAAAAAATCCATTTGGTCCCAGGTAGATTACTTCCTACCTCCTAGGGATGCTGCTTAGGGTCAGATGAGCTAATAATGCTATTTTACTAACAGGCCACATTTATTTAGAGCTTACTTTATGACAGGCACTATACTAAGCATTAGCTTATAAAACCTCACCACAAGCCTGTGAGGCAAGCTATTATTATCCTCATTTTACAGATAAGGAAGTAGAGGTCCAAATAGGTTAAGTGACTTGTCTGAGGTGACTGAACAAGTCACTAAGTGTAGAGTTGGAATCTGAACCCAGGTCTCTCTTTCTCCAGTCTGAGCTATTAACTTCTAAGTCATGCTTAGTGTTCAGGGGAGGACCTAGGGACCCAGGCTGGGTAAGGTCTCTGATAGCTGAGGGACTCCAAGTAGCTCCTTACCTTAACCCGGGCATCCTTGTGCTGTAGCATCTCCTGGTTGCTGACCATAATGCGGGTGGCAATCACTTTGTTGACAGGAACCAGCAGCACTGCCAAGATTAAACCACCCACAAAAGCCACACCCACCTGGTGGTACAGCAGGTAGAGGGTGATGGCTAGCTGCAGGGGCAGGCCCCAGGCCTCATGGAAGCTCCCAGCAAAGTTAAGCAGCCGCTCTGAGTCTGTACCTAATAGGTTCAGGGCCTCCCCAGCAGGCGGGCGGCTTGGCCCCAGCTGTAAAGCCTTGCGATATATGATGTTTAGCACTGCCCCTCGGGCCTGAAGTGTCACCTTATGTACTTCATACCCATACTGATTCTGCAGCACCGCACCCAGCACAGCCCCAACAGCAAGCCCAAGGGCATAGAGCAGGCCATGGCTTAGCGGCTCCTTTCCCTCTTCCAGGAAGCTCACCAATAGGGAGAGCAGCAGAGGCCCTGAAAATCCCAGCATGGTCCCCACCAGCTTCAGCAGTCCAAGTGCCAGATAGCACCGTCCAAAGGCCCCATACAAGGCCCTCCACAGCTGGGTTCCCTCCTGCCAATGTGCCTGAAGGGCACGGGCTACATAGGCTGGATGCAGCCTGCGTGGGAGGCGGCAAGTGTCCTGGGGTTGCCGAAGCTCTCCACAAGCCCCACGGGTCAACAAGGGTGCCAGCCAGGCATAGGAAAATCGTGACAGCCAACTCTCCCCATCTTCAGCCACCTCGGATTCTTGACCCTCGGGCAGGAGTGGCTCATGAACCCAGGGTTCTCGCGGCCCTCCAGGGGCTGCCCATCCGAGTCCATAGGCCAACAGTGCTGCCAGCTGCAGCACGAGAAGGCATAGGCGGGCGAGGGGCCCTGGGAGAAGTGGGGGCAGAAGTGTGCCTCGCTGGCAATGCCATAACAAGGTCAGCACTAGGGCTGGAGCTGGAAGGAAGGCTGTCAGAGCCAAAGCCAAGGGCCCCCGGGTGCGGCCATGAGGGGAATGGGCCAATGTCCACAGGGCCAGGCTGTGGCTGATCCAAGCCATAGCTGCCATACACCCTGCCAACACCTCTAGCCCTACAGGCCCTGGGTCTGCCCCTGGTGGCACAGCAACCAGAATGAGGTCTAGCAGAGGGAAGATGGAGAGCAGGAAGGAAGCTGCAAGTCGGAGGCGCCAGCCAGGATGGCAGGGTAGGATGTAATCTGGATTCCTGGGGACAAGGAGGAAGAAAGAAAAGGAGGCACATCATGGCTGACTCAGGGCCCAGACATACCCCTCACATCCAACAATTCACTTACCTAAGGAATTAACTCTCTTCTGCCCCACTTTATCCCTACCCCACTTTACCTTGGAACCCAGGGTCTGTTTTTCCAGGAAAAAAGACTCTAGGAAGTATTTCCAGATTAACCCAATCCATTTTCTAATCTACCCACACCATTTCTGATTCATTGTTTCTCCACAGACATTAACGATTTTGAGTTAAGGTTGTATCTAATGTGAAGACTTTAATTAGAAAAAAAGTCGGGCGGCGCCTGTGGCTCAGTCGGTAAGGCGCCGGCCCCATATACAGAGGGTGGCGGGTTCAAACCCGGCCCCGGCCAAATGGCAACCAAAAAATAGCCGGGCGTTGTGGCGGGTGCCTGTGGTCCCAGCTACTAGGGAGGCTGAGGCAAGAGAATCGCTTAAGCCCAGGAATTGGAGGTTGCTGTGAGCTGTGTGAGGCCACGGCACTCTACCGAGGGCCATAAAGCAAGACTCTGTCTCTAAGAAAAAAAAAAAAAAAAGAAAAAAGGTCTAGGCTGGTGTGGTAGCCCATGCCTATAATCCTAGCACTTTTCACTTTGTACTTTGCACACACTTTACTTTGTACTTCTGTTTCTATCTTCTTGGCAAATAAAACTGTTTTTTGTAAATCAAAGGTGATCTATCTGTATTAAGAATCAAACACAGGAAAATCCATCTGTAATAGTGATTATCAGAATGCCTCGAAGGTTCATATAATAGAGGACTAAGGTGGGAAAAAAAGGGGAGCCTGAGGTGGGAGGATTGCTTGAGCTCAGGAGTTTGAGACTAGCCTGAGCAAAAATAAAACCTGTCTCTACTAAAAATAGAAAAATTAGCCAGATGTTGTGGCACGTTGCAGTTCCTGCTGCTTGGGAGGATAAGGCAGGAGGATCACTTGGACCCAGGAGTTTGAGGTTGCTGTGAGCACTCCAGCATGGACAACAGAGTGAGACTGTTTAAAAAAAAAAAAAAGATTAAAAAAGTCTTCATACAGATAACATTAAGAGATACATTATCATTTTTATAAAAGGGATCCACCTAAGATTACACTAAATTCATCTGAAGCATTATTAAATGCATAAAGAACTGACTTACATACAGTTTCTCTATTCTAAACTATAGCCTAAATTTTACAAAGGTTCAGAGTATTCTACTGTCTTTCCATTGATTCAGAAAGTAGTATGGCTTAACTTTTGACTCCTTTAGGTTTATACTTTGTACTTTTGTCTATCTTTTTGGCATATAAAACTGTTTTTAGTAAATAAAAGGTGATCTATTGGTATTAAGAATCAAATATGGGGGCAGCGCCTGTGGCTCAATCAAATATAGGAAAACCCATCCGCAATAGTGACTATCAGAATGTCTTGAAGGTTCATATAAAAAGAGGATTAACCTGCTACATCATTTGTTGGCAGGATGGGTTACCTAAAAGCTTAGTTGTAAACTAAAATTGTTTTGAGTTTCTTAAAAGTCAATCTGATGGCAATTATATGGAGGAGTTTAGATTGGAATAAAAAACAATCTTATGGGATTCTATTTCTAGGCCAGGAGCTATAATCCCAATGCTTTTTATTTGAGACATAGTCTTAAGTGGTAGCCCTGGGTAGAGTGCTATGGCATCATAGCTCACAGCAACCTCAAGCGATCCTCTTGCTCAGTTTTTCCATTTTTAGTAGAGATGAGATCTCACTTTTTTCTCAGGCTGGTCTTGAACTAATGAGCTCAAGCAATCCATCCACCTCAGGCTCCCAGAATGCTGGGATTATAGGCGTGAGCCACCACATTCAGCCAATCCCAATGTTTTGAGAGGCCAAGGCAGATGGATCATTTGAGGCCAGGAGTTCGAGACCAGCCTGGGCAACACAGCAAGAGCCAGTCTCTACGGAAAAAAAAAATTAGTTGGTTGTGGGGGTACATGACTGTAGTACTGCTTTGGTGGCTGAGGCACAAGAGTTGCTTGAGCCCAGGAATTCAAGGTTGCAGTGAGTATAATAGCTCTGCTGCATTCCACCTTGGGCAACAGAGTGAGATCCTGTCTTAAAAAGAAAAAAATTCTATTTTCTAAGATGTTAGAGACAGAAGAAAGAACATTAGGCCCTTGGAAGCTGGTATACTGGTCCCAAATCAGCCATTAACCAGGCTCATAACCTTGGGCAAATCTCTTTCCCTTTCTCTGTCCCACTTTCCTCAACAGTATAGTGAGAAACAAAGAGTCTAGAAGATCCAAAGACCTCTGAGATCTTTTCCTGAGATTCTGAATCTTTCTAATCCCTATGACCAATACACAAAAGCCCGACAAGAGATGTGAAAGAGCTGTACTTTCTCATTTTTTTTTTTTTTTGAGACAGAGTCTCACTATGTCGCCCTAGGTGGAATGCCATGGCATCACAGCTCACAGCAACCTCAAACTCTCGGGCTTAAGTGATTCTCTTGCCTCAGTCTCCAAAGTAGCTGGGACTACAGGCACACGCCACAATGCCTGGCTATTTTTTTGTTGTAGTTGTCACTGTTGTTTGGCAGGCCTGGGCTGGGTTCGAACCCACCAGCTCTGGTGTATGTGGCTGGCGCCCTAGCTGCTGAGCTTCAGGCGCCGAGCTGATAGCCATACTTTCTATTGATTACATGACATACTTTCTATTGATTATTAGACTTTGAGTTTCCAAAGGACTGTGCCAATTTTTAATAGCTACTCTTCTGAGCAGGCTGTGGATGTATGTGTTAACTCATTAACCCCTTCTTGATTTTTGTCTCATTCTGTGTAAGAGACAAACTAGGATTCCTCCCAAATCAAGCATGTCTGCAGTTTCTGAAAATACCCTTACAAATTGTTGAAAAGGTCCCAAAACTCTGTGAAGGAACAGGCTTAGTTAAAAAATAATGACAGTACAGGCGATTGCACTAATGTACGCAGCTATGATTTAACAATAAAAAAAAATAAAAAATAAAAAAATAAATTAAAAAAAAAATAATGACAGTAATCAGCCATTGTCCTGTTTGCTTCTCTATAATTGCTACTCTGGAGTGCACAGCTGACTGTCACAAAGTTTCTTAATTTTTCTCTGTAGCTAAGATCACCTGTTTAGAACCTAGGGGTAGGTTTTGAGATATCTTCCAGGTCCTACAATCCAGTGCATTGCCTGACCTACCCAGGCAGCAGCCCATACCAAGGGACTGATGGTTCCACCCCAACAGTTCCACCCAAAATTCTCAGGGAGCTCTTCCCATCTCCCCCTGCTTGATGCTTTGTGGAATAAACTCTCTGCTGTCTCTGGGTATTAGCTTCCTCTTAGGAAGCAGGCAGATGAACCTGGTTGGGTGGCAACCACTTCTCCCTAAGATGGGATTCAGTAGCCCTTTAATTCTTCTTGAATAGGGACACTTTCTTCCAAAAGACTAAGAACTCTCAAAGGCAGAGACCAGACCACCTTCTTGTCTTCTCAACAGCCAGAATGAGACTAACTTTAGTCATCTCTAGCCCTATAAGAACAAAGTACAAAATCTAGACTACTTTAGCACCCACACCTTATAGCCCTAAATTGGGGAAAGCTTAGGTTTAAGTTTGTTCCTGTCTTCTATCTACTGCTACCTCTCCAACTGAGTCTAACCACACTTTCCTTTTTCATTTCTTTCTTTCTTTCTTTTTTTTTTTTTGAGACAGAGTCTCATTTTTTTGACCTCGGTAGAGTGCTGTGACATCACATCTCACAGCAACCTCAAACTCTTGGACTTAAGCGATCCTTTTGCCTCAACCTCCCAAGTAGCTGGGAATACAAGGCGCACACCACAATGCCCGGCTATTTTTTTTTTTTTAAGAGATGAGGTCTTGCTATGGCTCAGGCTGGTCTTGAACTCGTGAGCTCAGGCAATCCACCCACCTCAGCATCCCAGAGTGCTAGGATTACAGGCATGAGCCACTGTGCCCAGCCTTACTCATGCTTTTCTTAACCTAAGAACTCTGAGGTTTCCTGGGTGTGGTGAGAAACTGGCCCCACAACTTAAGCACAAGTCATCCTTTAAGCCAAAAACATTGTTCAATTAATTTTGCCTCCATTCATGACTGCTATGTTTAGACATCTGAAAATCTACAATAGTGATAATTTCTCACATTCATTGGGCCTTTAAGAACCTGTCAGGCGCTGCACTATATGCCTAAATGCATTATCTTATTTAAACCTTCAAACAATGCTCTGGGACTCAGAGATGGTAGCCAACTTGCCCCCAAACAGCCACACTGCTACTTCTAAGTGATAATGTTCAGGTTTTATTCTACTTTTGCCCTACGCCAAGATCCTGCTATTCTGGAGACACTGACGGGGAAATGTAGGCTGCAGGTGAGGCCTGCAGGCGAGGCCTGCAGGCACACAAAGACGTCTTGTCCGGTCTCTACCCACCTCGGGGTGCCCAGGTAGCAGGCACTCAGCACGGCGAGGAGCGCGTGGGGCAGGGCGCTGAGCACCAGCTGGGTGAAGCAGTGGCCTGTGGTGTCTCCCTCCCACAGCGGGAGCGGCCACGCTGCGCTGGTGCCACACAGCTGGGCCAGGAGCCGCTCCATGGAAACCTAACCTGAGGGGAAAGCCAAGGGTGAAAAAAACGAAGAGTGTGGGCGGCGCCTGTGGCTCAGTGAGTAGGACGTCGGCCCCATATACCGACGGTGCGGGTTCGAACCCGGCCCCGACCAAACTGCAACAACAACAAAAAAAAGGCGAAGCGTGTCTGCCGGCTCTGCAAGAACTTCCCAGCCGGGTCGCTCCGCCTCCAGCCCCGCCTTCAAACTGGGACTGCCCCTCACTTCCGTCCCAAAGCTAGACCCTGCCCACTCTCGCGGTAGCCCCAAGGGTAGAAAGGGAGGTGGTTTCGCTCCCCGGACGTCTTCGGTTGCTGAACTCTGATCGGTCAGTCTCCTACCTTTCTTTCCCCTCCGGTTTCCCTGCCCACAGGGATTCGGAACCTCAAACCTGAAGAAGTTGCTCTGCCCCGGATTCCGATAGCCTAAGTTTGCATACTGGTGGATGCAAAACACCACTGCAGAACCATGGTTCTGGGCCAGCCTCAGCTGGCGCCCCCTAGCGGCCGGAAGACTTAGCGGGCGCTGTTCGCCCCGCCCTTACGTTGGGCTTCTGTGCGCGTGCGCATCTCTCTGCTTTGGATGGTCTTTATGCGCAGGCGTGTTACCGCCGTCTCACGCTTGTCTTACCGCACACTTACGATGTCTCTTGTGTTTGGGTCGATCCCTGTTCTAGTGCAATGTAATTTATACTATCTTATGTGGAGTACTCACTCCCATATATCTGCTGATTACTAGTTGGCACATACATTGCACGCTGTAATTTTTAACGCTTAAAGAGCTGGGGAGCCAGACATACTTGCTACATGGACGAATAATGCCACGTAGCAACACTTATAAACCATTTACTTTATTGTAGGGCTGTATGATCTTGGGGAAATTACTTAGCTTCTTTGAGTCTCAGTTTCTTTATCTGTGCAACGGAGGCAATACCAACACCAAAGTACTGTGGAGACAGTTGAATAATTTAGCACACCTGGGGGAAGTCCTTCATTAGAGTAGTCCTCCAATAAATAAATCTTTTAAGGAAATTGACACCACCACTCTTTAGCAATGTCAAGTTTATCGAGTTACTTGTGCATCTTAGTTTTTTTTTTTTTACAGTTTTTGGCCAGGGCTGGGTTTAAACCCGCCACCTCTGGTGTATGGGGCCAGCGCCCTACCCCTTTGAGCCACAGGCGCCGCCTGCATCTTAGTTTTATTATCTGTTTGTCAGGCATGACATTGATATCTGCTTTTCATGACTGTACAGCCCTTAGAGAAAACAAGTGCAATAAATAACAACTATGATTGTCCCATATAATTTCAATAAGAAGCTTGGTACCTCTCAATGTCAGGAATTAATTTACCTATTTTTAAAAATTAAGAAAACTGGTTTGCATTTTACAAACTGATAATTAATGGATTACCTAGGCAATGATCATCAGTGGCTGCTAACTCACAAAAAGACACATGCAGATATTGCATGCCTCTTTTCTTTTTTTTTTTTTTTTGAGACAGTCTCATTATGTCGCCCTTGGTAGCACAGCAACCTCAAACTCTTGGGCTTAAGTGATTTTCTTGCCTCAGCCTCCCATGTAGCTGGGACTACAGGCACCCGCCACAACTCCCGGCTAAACTTAATGAATAACAATATGTTCTTGCCAAAATATTTAATCTGAATCTGATCAAGCCATTAGATATAACTATTTGCAAGAAACACAGGAGACATTGAAGTAATATAGCAAGTCTGCAGCTACCAATATTCAGATTATGAAAAGCTGTATAAAACAAATGACCCAACAAGATAACCACAGACCAAAAAAAAAAAAAAGAGGGAAACCTATAAATTAGAAGTAGCTTAAAAGACATGCTAACCAATATGTGGATTTTATTTGTGCCCTGATTTGGACAAATTGTTTTGTTTTGTTTTGTTGTTTAGACAGAGCCTCAAGCTGTTGCCCAGGGTAGAGTGCTATGGCATCACAGCTCACAGCAACTTCCAACTCCTGGGCTTAAGCAATTCTGTTGCCTCAGCCTCCCAAGTAGCTGGGACTACAGGTGCCCACCACAACAGCCGGATATTTTTTGGTTGTAGTTGTCATTGTTGTTTGGCAGGCCCGGGCCGGATTCAAACCCACCAGCTCTGGTGTATGTGGCTGGCGCCTTAGCCAATTGAGCCACAGGCACCAAACCTGGACAAATTATTTTGAAAAGTGATGAGACAACCAGAGATGTTTTAACATGATTTTAAGATTTAGTGTTAAAAAAATGTAAGCGTGTGAAGGCTTGGTGCCCATAGCACAGTGGTTATAGCACCAGCCACATGCACCGAGATTGACGGGTTCGATCCCGGCCCAGTGCCACAGCACTCTACCAAGGGCCACATAGAGAGACTCTGCCTCAAAAAAAAAAAAAATTTAAGCATGAAAATGGTATTGTGTTTACTTTTAAAAGGCTTTATCCCTTTGACATACTTATAGAAATACTTATAGGTGAAATTATGTTATATCAGGGATTTGTTTTAAAATTATCTGGGCTTGGCTCGGCGCCCATAGCACAGTGGTTCTGGGTGCTGGACACATACACCAAGGCTGGTGGGTTGAAACCCAGCCTGGGCCAACTAAACAACAATGACAATCGCAACAACAAAATAGCCAGGTCTTGTGGTGGGCACCTGTCGTCCCAGCTCTTTGGGAGGGTGAGGCAAAAGAATCACTTAAGCCCAAGAGTTGGAGGTTGCTGTGAGCTGTGATGCCACAGCACTCTACCTAGTGTGACATAGTGAGACGCTGATCCAAAAAAAAAATTATCTGGGCTTGGGGAAGTGGGTGGGAATATAGTTGAAACAAGAGTGGCCTCAGTTGATGATTAAAGTTGAGTGATGGATGCATGGGAATGAATTATTATCTATACTTTCATACAGGCATATCTTAGAGATAATGTGGTTTTGGTTACTAACCACCACAAGAAAGTGAGTATTGCAATAAAGTAAGTAACACAAATTTTTGGTTTTCCAGTGCATATAAAGGTTATGTTTACACTATCCTATAACCTATTAAGTGTGCAATAGCGTTAAGTCTTTAAAAAATACATATCTTAATTCATTTTTTTTTTTTGAGACAGAGTCTCACTGTGTCGCCCTCAGTAGAGCGCTGTGATATCACAGCTCACAGCGACCTCAAACTCTTGGGCTTAAGTGATTCTCTTGTCTCAGCCTCCCATGTAGCTGGGACTACAGGCACCCACCCCAATGCTCGGCTATTTTTTGGTTGAAGTTGTCATTGTTTTAGCAGACCCGGGCTGGGCTTTCACCCGCCAGCTTTGGTGTATGTGGCCGGTGCCCTACTCCCGAGCCACATTTCTTAATTTAAAAATGCTTTATTGCTAAACCCCCCTAACAATCATCTGACTCTTCAGTGAATCATGATCTTTTTGCTGGTGGAGGGTCTGACTGATGTTGGTGCTGACTGATCAGGATGGTGGTTGCTCAAGGTTAGGGTGGCTGTGGCAAGTTCTTTAAAATAACAATGAGGTGTGCTGCATCAATTCTTCCTTTCACAAAAGATTTCTCTGTAGCATGTGATACTGTTGATAGCATTTTACACACAGTAGAATGTCTTTTGAAATTGGAGTCAATCCTCTCAAACCCAGCTACTGCTTTGTCAACTACAGCATCTTCACCTGGAGTCAATTCCATCTCAAGAAACCATTTTCTTTGTTCATCCATAGAAAGAACTCCTAATCTTTTCAAGTTTTATCATAAGATTGCAGCAATAAAGTCACATCTTGAAGCTCCATTTCTAATTCTGTTTCTTTTGCTTTTTCCATCACATCTGTAGTTCCTTCCCTGAAGTCTCGAACCCTCCAAAGTCATCCAACAGGGTTGAAATAAATTTCTTCCAAACTCCTGTTTTTTATTTATTTATTTTTTTTGAGACAGAGTCCCACTCTGTCACTCTAAGTACAGTGCTGTAATGGCATATCTCACAGCAATCTCAAACTCTTGGCCTCAAGTGATCCTCTTGCTTCAGCTTCCCAAGTAGCTAGGACTACAGGTGTCCACCATGACATCTAACTAGTTTTTTCTATTTTTAGTAAAGATGGGGTCTGGCTCTTGGTCAGGCTGGTCTTGAACTCATGAGTTCAAGAAATCCACCTGCCCCAGCCTCCCAGAGCAAACTCCTATTAATGTTGATAGTTCGGCCTTCTCTCGTGAATCACAAATGTTCTTAGTGGCATCTATAATGGTAAATCCTTTCCAGAAGGCTTTTAATTTTCTTTGCCCAGATCCATCAGAGGAATCACTATTTATGGCAGATAGCCTTATGAAATTATTATTTCCTAAATAATAAGACTTAAAAATTGAAATTACTTCTTGATCCATGGGCTACAGAATGCATGTGTGTTTAAAGTCACAAAAGCAACATTCATCTCCATCAGAGCTCTTGGGTGACAAGATGCATTGTCAGTGAGCAGTAATATTTTGAAAGGAATTTTTTTTTTTTTTCTGAGTAGTAGGCTTTCTGAGTAGTAGGCCACTCAGCAGTGGGCTTTAAATATTCAATAAACCATGAAGCTTCGAAACCAGGCACTGACTTCTCCTTTTTAGCTATAAAACTCCTAAATGACATCTTTTTTCATCAAAGGCTTTTTTGTCTATTTTGAAAATCTGTTGTTTAGTGTAGTCATTTTCATCAATGATCTCAGCTAGGTCTTCTGGATAACTCACAGCAGCTTCTCCATCAGCTCTTGCTGCTTCACTTTGCCTTTTTATGTTATGGAGATAGCTTCTTTTCTTAAACCTTGTGAACCATCTTCAAACTTTTCATTTGTAGCTTCCTCACCTCTCTCAGCCTTTATAGAATTGAAGAGCAGGTCTTCCTCTGGATTAGGTTTTGGCTTAAGGGAATGTTGTGGCTGGTTTGATCTTCCATTCAAATCACTAACTCTTTCTCCATGTCAGCAAGAAGGCTGTTTTGCTTTCTTATCATTCTTGTGTTCACTAGAGGAGTAAGACTTTTAATTTCCTTCAAGAATTTTTCCTTTGCATTCGCAACTTGACTATGCAAGAGGCCTAATGTTTTGCCTATTTCAGCTTTTGACATGTTTTTCCCTCACTAAGATTAACCATTTCTGGCCTTTGATTTAAAGTGAGAGACATGTGATTCTTCCTTTCACTTGACTACTTAAAGGCCATTGCAGGGCTATTATTCTAATTTCAATATTGTTGTGTTTCACAGAATAGGAAAGCCCAAGGGGAGGGAGACAGACAGTGAGGGAACAGCTGGTGGGTGGTGCAGTCAGAACACATGAAATGTATTATTAAGTAAGCCATCTTATATGGGTGTGGATTTTGATGCCTCCCAACAGTTACAATGCCAACATCAAAGATCACTGATCACAGATCACCATAACAGATACATATGATAATGAAAAGTTTGACATATTGTGAGAATATCTAAATCTGACACAGAGACACATAGTGAGCACATGCTATTGGAAGAATGGCACAGACTTCTCAATGCTGGGTTTCTACAACCCTTCCATTTGTAAAAAAAAAAAAAAAAAAGCACTATCTATAAAGGGCAAGAAAGTTGGGTGCAATAAAGTGAGATGCCCATATATGTTTGAACCTTGTTCACAATAAAGTTTTTCTAGATTTGGAGAGTTTGGACCAGCATTTCTGACAGTAATCTGTGCACCATTTGCATTGAAGTCACTCCAGCTGCTTGTTAAAATGCAAAGTCTAAGGTCCACTCTAGATCTGCTGAATGAGACTGTCGAGGAGAGGAACCTATGATCTGTGTTGTGTAGGTTTAAGTTCAGCTGGTATCAGGAGCCTTGTTCAAGACTGTTCATATTACAGTCCATGCTCTAGACCATGATCATGATATTCAGTTATACCCCTTAACACAAGGTCTTATGCACATTGGTTCAGGAACCTCCTTTAAGACTTTACAATTGAATTGTTGTCAAATGCCAAAATATGTTATTTTACTTTAATAACTTTTTTATTACAAAGTCAATACCCTGTAGAAAATGTGGATATGTAGAAAAGTATAAAGAAAATTTTAAAATCCTTGGAGGCATAGTTAGCCAATTGCTAAATTTCTAGCAAGAGCCAGCTAGGTGGAAGGGACTTTCAGGGAGCCCCTGATGACTGCTTTCTGACTGCTTTCACCATCTACCCCTACCTGTGCCTACCATTCCGCTGGGCTCTCAGAGCAGGGCAGATAGATCCCAAATCATTACTATTCTTATCATTAAATCTTTGGACGTTTCTTCCCCATGCAGACACCCTCTTGGCCACTACAATTAAATATACATCAAATGCAGATATGCCCCTGATATAACTCACAAAGTCTGACAATCAAACTCACAGCCCAGCACATGCACTAAAAACTTTTTTCTCTCCAAGCCAAATTCCATCGCCTCATCATCTAATTTTCCAGGCTTCAGAGCATGTTGGGGCCTTCATGTCCCCATCAGATTTGTAGGTTACATCACTCATGGTCTAGTGCATAGGTGTGCAGGTTAATTTTAAGAGCTCATGGTCTGGTCCATAGGTGTGCAGGTTAATTTTAAGAGCTCTAGTTTAACCCATGAAAATAAGAAAAAAATTAACATTTCTCTTCTTAAAAATCATGACTGCCTGGCTGACTAGGTAAGTAGCTATTACCCACTGTGCACAAATATACCATCCTTCACAGAAGCCTGTGCTAAAGTGTGTTTCATTGCACATATACAAGCAGGATGAGGTGAAGCTAAGTGTGGGAGATCTAAGAACCAGAAGAAAGGGAAATTGAGAGGCCATTTTTGAAGGAAAATAATGCACCAGGCACAGTGGCTCAAACCTGTAATCCCAGCACTTGGGAGACTGAGGCGGGTGGCTTGCCTGAGCTCACAAATTCGAGACCAGCCTGAGACTGAACGAGACCCCATCTCTAAAAATAGCCAGGTGTTGTGGTGGGTGCTTATAGTCCCAGCTACTTGGGAGGCTGAGGCAAGAGAATCACTTAAGCCCAGGAGTTTGAGGTTGCTGTGAGCTGTGATGGCACAGCACTCTAGAAAGGTGACATAGTGAGACTCTATCTCAAAAAAAAGGAAGAAGAAAAGAAAAAAGAAAGAAGATAATGCTTGTTAAAGATTTTTCTTCCTCTCTTTCTGCTTTCCACCCCAACCTGTGGCCAAAATGACACTCAGACATTCTGGGAGGTCCCTCCAACCATCTGGAGTAGGTGGTGGAGGATGTGGTCCCCTCATCTTCATAACATCTTGGTGTCCTTGTTTTTGATAAGAAGTTTGGCAAAGGAGTCATACATCAGTAGGATCCTTTCTGCTGGTCACAAATAACCAACTAATTTATATTTTCCCAGGACGTAGAAGAAAGATAATTTGAGTCCAATAATTCTTCCACCCAATATCATTTGACCCCTTAGTTTCATTTAGTTTCCCAGAGACTTTTATATAATAGTTTCTAAGAAAATGAGGCCAAATGTTTAGAATTTTTGCCCCCTTCTACTTTGGGGAATCGTTGGTAAGTGGAGTAATAGCTGGGTGGGAAGAGGGGTTGAAGGAGAAGAGGAAATCATTGATCACTAGATTATTCATAATCCGTAAAGTGGACAGATGGCCAAATTCTCTGAAATCTGGATGGCTACGGAAATATTCTACAGCTTTGAAAACTGACTTTAGACTCATTACACCCAGATTTGAAGTAAATTGAATATAGCTGCCTAGAGGCCCACAGAGAGGGCAGGAGTGGAGGTGGGCAGGTTTGGCTGGGTACCTACGAGTGGGTGGGAGGGAAAGGAGAGAGGTAGAGGTACCTTTGAGGAATAAAGAAGAATTCTCTCAGCACAATGGCTTTCCAAGGCAGTAGGTCCTGTCTTCCAGGTCTCCTCTTGTCTCACTTTTTCCTTTCTGCCTGTACTTCGCTCCATAGTTATCAGCAAGCTGATTTGCTGGAGGGCAAGGGGACAAGTGTGGCTAGGGCTGGGTCTGGACAAAGCCATTACCACAACCAAGTGTTCCTCACGCCTATATCTTTTTGCCAGGTCACTATTTGAGAGGTCACTTGGAAGGATGCTAGTCTTAAAGCTGGGAAGGGAACAGGAACTGGGCTGCTTGGATTACCTGTCATCTGTTTCTCCTTCCTGAAGATGACATTTAATTATCAATGAAGCCATATAGTATGTAGTCTTTTGACTTTTGCTTCCTTCCCTTAACATGCTGTTTTTGAGGTCCACCAATGTTATAGCATTCATCAGTAATTTTTTCTTAAACAGCTTTACTGAGATAAAATTCATTTGCCAAACAAGTCTCCCATTTAAAGTGTCCAATTCAATGGTTTTTAGTATATTCACAAATATGTTCAGTTATCACCACAATCAATTTTAGGGCATTTTATCATTTATTTATTTATTTTAGAGATGGAGTCTCACTATGTCACCTTCGGTAGAGTGCCATGGTCACAGCTCACAGCAACCTCAAACTCTGGGGCTTAAGCCATTCTCTTGCCTCAGCCTCCAATGTAGCTGGGACTACAGGTGCCCACCACAATGCCTGGCTATTTTTTTTGTTGTTGGTATGGTTGCGGTTGTCATTTTTGTTTTAGCTGGCTGGGGCCAGGTTTGAGCCCACCAGCCTTGGTGTATGTGGCTAGTGCCATACCCACTGAGCTACAGGCCCTGCCAATTTTAGGGCGTTATAATCACCTTGAAAATAAATTCTGCTCCTTTTAGTTATCAGTCCTCTATTTCCTCCTTTCTCCTCACTCCTCTAGCCCTGATGTTCTGCATATCTCATAGATTTCCTAATTCTACCCTACCATCTAAGTGGTATCATATAATATGTGGACTTGTGACTGATTTATTTCACTTAATATAATGTCCTCAACATTCATCCAGTTGTACCATGTGTTAGAATTTCCTTCCTTTTTATAGCTGAATAATCATGTGGACAAATGTTTTCAGTTTTCTTGGGTATATATGTGAGAGTTGAATTGTTAGACTATATGGCAACTCCATGTTTAATTGTTTTAGAAACTGCCAGACTGTTTCCCAAAGAATGTTACATTCCTGCCAGCAGTGTATGAACGTTCCAATTTCTCCACATCTTTGTCAACTGTTATCTGGCTTTTTAATTCTAGCTATCCTAGGATATGAATTGTGGTTTGATTTGCATTTTTCTGATGGCTCATGATGTTTAGCATTTTTCATGAACTTATTGGCTGTTTGTATATCTTCCTTAGAGAAATATTTATTCAGATCCATTGTCCATTTTAAAACTGGGATTGGCTTTTTATTTATTTATTTATTTTTATTTTTATTTTTTTTTTGAGACAGAGTCTCAAGCTATTGCCCTGGCTAGAGTGCTGTGGTGTCATAGCTCACAGTAACCTCAAACTTTTGGGCTTAAGTGATTCTCCTGCCTCAGCCTCCCAAGTAGCTGGGACTACAGGCGCCCATCACAATGCCTGGCTATTTTTGTTATTGTTGTTGCAGTTGTCATTGTTGTATTTTAGCTGGCCTGGGCCAGGTTCAAACGAGCCATTGTTGGTGTGTGTGGTCGGCACCCTTCCTACTGAGCTATGGACACTGTCCTTTATCGTTGAGTTGTAAGAATTCCTTATATATTCTAGGTACCAACATCTTATTACATATATGATTTGCTAATATTTTCTCCCATTCTGTGAGTTTCACATTCTTCAGATTGTCCTTTGAAGCAGAAAAGTTGTTAATTTTGATGAAGTCCAGTTTGTCTATTTTTTTAGTTTTGTTGCTTATGCTTTTGGTGTCTTAGCTAAGAATCCATTGCCAAACCTAAGACCATGAAGATTTACCCTGTTTTCTCCTAAGAGTTTTATCATTTTAATTCTTACATTGTTGTGTGCATATGATTTTTTGCAGCTATCCAATTGTTCCTGTACCATTGTTGAAAAGACTATTTTTTCTCCATTGAATGTTTTCGACACCCTTGTTGAAAATCAGTTGACCATAGAAGTATATTTATTTGTTAATTCTGGGCTCTCGATTCTATGTCTTTGTTCTATCTCTATCCTTTTGCCAATATCATATTGTCTTGAATACTATTTGAATGATTTGAAATTGGGAAGTGTAAGTTCTCTTACTTTGTTGTTTTTTTCATGATTTTTTTTTTTTTGTCCCTTGAAATTCAATATGAATTTTAGAATTAGCTTATCAATTTCTACAAAGAAGTCAGTTGGGATGCTGATAGAGATTGCATTAAATATGGATCAGTTTTGAGAGTATTACCATCATAACAGGATCAGGTCTCCTGGTCCGGGGATATGGGACAATTTCTGCTTATTTAGATTTTTAACTTTTTTCCACCGTGTTTTGTAGTTTTCAGAGTTTTTAAGATTTGCACTTATTCTGTTAAATTTATTCCTAAGTATTTTATTCTTTTCAATGCTATTGCAAATGAATTGTCTTCTTATTTTCAAAAAGTCTCTAACCCTTAATCTGTTTCCATTTCTGTCATTTTTGGTCATTTTGAGAATGTTGTATAGATGGAATCACATCACATTGTGGTTAGCATTTTTTACTCAGCATAGTGTCCTTGGGGTCTATCTAAGTGGCCATATAAATCAATAGTATGTCCCTTTTTGTTGCTGAGTAGTATGTGATATGGATCTACAAGTTTGTTTTACTATTCACCTATATGTGTAGGAGCATTTTGGTGGTTTCCAGTTTTTGGCTACTGCAAATTAAGCTGCTGTAAATATTAATGTATCAATTTTGTTTGGATGCAAATTTTTGTTTTTTGGAATAAATGTCCAGGAGTGTGATTGCTGTGTTGTATGGTAAATGTGTACTTTGTCTTTTAAGAAATTGCCAAACTGACAGCCATTGCAGTACATTGAGCTCCATAGAGACAGCGCCGGTGCAAGTGAGAGCCAGATGGGCACTGGGCGACTTCTGTGCCTCGCTGAGGAAAAATAACTAATCATGGGCAAAGGAGATCCTAAGAAGCCGAGAGGCAAAATGTCATCATATGCATTCGTGCAAACTTGTCGGGAGGAGCACAAGAAGAAGCACCCAGATGCTTCAGTCAACTTCTCAGAGTTTTCTAAGAAGTTCTCAGAGAGGTGGAAGACCATGTCTGCTAAAGAGAAAGGAAAATTTGAAGATACGGCAAAGGCGGACAAGGCCCGTTATGAAAGAGAAATGAAAACCTAGATCCCTCAGAAAGGGGAAACAAAAAAGAAGTTCAAGGATCCCAATGCACCCAAGAGGCCTCCTTCGGCCTTTTTCTTGTTCTGTTCTGAGCATCGCCCCAAATCAAAGGAGAACATCCCGGCCTGTCCATTGGTGATGTTGCAAAGAAGCTGGGGGAGATGTGGAATAACACTGCTGTGGAGTACAAGCAGCCTGATGAAAAGAAGGCTGCAAAGCTGAAGGAGAAATACGAAAAGGATATTGCTGCATACTAAGCTAAAGGAAAGCCTGATGCAGCAAAAAGGGGCGTCATCAAGGCTGAAAAAAAGCAAGAAAAAGAAGGAAGATGAGGAAGACGAAGAGGATGAAGAGGAGGAGGAGGAGGAGGAGGAAGAAGAAGATGACGATGAATAAGTTGGTTCTAGCGCAGTTTTGTGTTTTTTTCTTGTCTATAAAGCATTTAATCTCCCTATACACAACTCACTCCTTTTAAAGAAAAAAATTGAAATGTAAGGCTGTGTAACATTTGTTTTTAAACTACACAGTGTCTTTTTTTGTATAGCTAACACACTACTGAATGTGTCTTTAGATAACCCTGTCCTGGTGGTATTTTCAATAGCCACTAACCTTGCCTGGTACAGTATGGGGGTTATAAATTGGCATGGAAATTTAAAGCAGGTTGTTGGTGTACAACACAAATTAGTTATATATGGGGATGGTAGTTTTTTCATCTTCAGTTGTCTCTGATGCAGCTTATACAAAATAATTGTTGTTCCTTTCACTGAATACCACTCTGTAATTGCAAAAAAAAAGTTGCAGCTGTTTTGTTGACATTCTGAATGCTTCTAAGTAAATACAATTATTTTATTAAAAGAAATTGCCAAACTATTTTCCAGGATCTGTACCATTTTACTTCCCATTAGCAATGTGTGAGAGACAGTTTCTCCTCATCATCACCAGCATTTAGTATTACCACAGCTTTTATATTTTAGCTGTTCTAATAGTTGTGGTGTGATATCTCATGATAGTTTTCATTTGCATTTCCTTATGACCAATGATGTTGAATACCTTTTTATGTGCTTATGTCCTGTCTGTTTATCCTCTTTGGTGAAATGTCTCTTTTTGCTTTTTGCCCACTTTGTATTAATGAGTTGTTTGTTTAAAAAAACTTTTTTTTATTGAGACAGAGTCTCACTTTGTGTTCTTCGGTAGAGTGCTATGGCATCATAGCCCAGCAACCTCCAACTCTTGAGCTTAAGCGATTCTCTTGCCTCAGTTTCCCAAGTAGCTGGGACTACAGGTGCCCGCCACAATGCCCAGCTTTTTCTTTTGTAGAGACAGGGTCTCACTCTGGCTCAGGCTGGTCTCAAACCTCTGAGCTCAGGGCAATCCACCAGCCTTGGCCTCTCAGAGTGCTAGGATTACAGGCATGAACCACCATACCTGCCAGTTGTTTGGGTTTTTACTGTTGAGTTTTTTATATATTCTAGATAGTCTTTTGTCTGATATTTTTGCAAATATTTTCTTCCAGTTTTTGTCCTCTCAACAGGGTTTTTTCATAGAGCAAAAGTTTAAAAATTGATGAAGTCCAATTTATTGATTTTTTTTTCTTTTATGGCTCATACTTTTGGTAACAATTCCAAGAACTCTTCACCAGGCCCGAGGTCCTAGAAATTTTCTCTTATGTTTTCTTCTAAAGGTTTCTTAGTTTTATGTTTTACATTTAAATATGTGATCCATTTTTGAGTTAATTTTTGTATAAGCTGTGAGGCATAGGTCAGGGTTTTTTTTTGGTCTGAGGATATTCTACTGTGCCAGCACCGTTTGTTGAAAGACTGTCCTTCCAATTGATGTCTTTACAATGTTGACTCTTCCAATCCATGAACAACACAGTATGTCTCTCCGTTTATTTAGATCTTCTTTGATTTTTTTTCACCAGTGTTTTGGGATTTTTCAGTGTACAAGTCCTGTGCCTTTTTTTTTTTTTTTTAAGACTTATACCTATTTATTTTTTGAGTGATTATAAATATCACATTTTTAATTTTTGTGTCCACATGTTCACTGCTATGATATAGAAATACAACAGATTTTTTTGGCATGTTTACCTCGTGTCTTGCAACTCTGCTGGACTAACTTATCCATTCTAGGAGTTATTGTAGATTCCTTGAGAATTTTTATGTTGTTCATCATGTCATCTGAAAATGGGAACAATGAAAAAAAAAAAAAGAAAGAAAATGGGAACAATGTTTTCCTTCCCTATTTGTATGTCTTTTTTTTTGTTCTTGTTAAAGACAGGGCCTCACTCTGTCCCCTGTCTTGGGTACTGTGGCACAGTCATAGCTCTGAAGCCTTGAACTCCTGGCTTCAAGAAATCCTTCCACCTCAGCCTCCTGAGGAGCTGGGATGACAAGTGGATTCCATCACACTCAACTAATTTTTTTTTTTTTAATTTTTGTAGAGATGAGGTCTTGCTATGTTCCGAAGCTGGTCTCAAATTTCTGGCCTCAAGTGAACCTCCTACCTTGGCCTCCCAAAGTGCTGGGATTACAGACAGGAGTCACTGTGCCCAACCTTTATGTTTTATATTGTATTTCCTTTTCTTTTTCTAAATATCAGATTAATATGCTATGTTTCCTTTTCTTATAGCTCTGGCTAGAAATTCCAGTACTGCATTAAATAGACCACACTCATTTTTATTAAACGAATCTATGGTTTTTACATTTCTGTATTGAGCACTTTACAAATTTTGATTCATTTAACTCTTACAACAATCTTGAATTAGGTGTGATAATTATCATTCCTATTTTAACAAATGAGGAAACTGAAGTTCAACGAAGTTGAGTAATCTGCCTTGAAATTTCCTATAGCTGTGTAAAAATTACCCAAAATTTAGTGGCTTAAAACAACAGAAATGTTATTTCTCACAATTTCTTTTTTTTCTTTTTTTTTTTTTTGGCCGGGGGCTGGGTTTGAACCCGCCACCTCCGGCATATGGGACCGGCGCCCTACCCGCTGAGCCACAGGCGCCGCCCTCTTTCTTTTTTTTATTGTTAAATCATAGCTGTGTACATTAGTGCAATCAAGGGGTACAATGTGCTGGTTTCATATACAATCTGAAATATTCTCATCAAACTGTTCAACGTCGTCTTCATGGCATTTTCTTAGTTATTGTATGTAGACATTTGTGTTCACCTGTACCCATTCTAAGATGCACCGTAGGTGTGGCTCCACCCATTACCCTCCCTCCACCATAACCTCCCCCCTCCCTTCCCCTCCCTTGGCCCTTTCCCCATATTCTTGTGCTATAGTTGGGTTATAGCCTTCATATGAAAGCTATATATTTCTCAAAATTTCTATGAGCCAAGAATTCAGGAAAGTTTTGGCTGAGAGATTATGGCTGAAAGTCTTTCATGAAATTTCAGTCAAATATTATCTGGATCTGTGGTCATCTAAAGACGTGATTAGAACTGGAGGGTCTGTTTCCAATGAGGTTCATTTATATGGTGGATAAGTGGGTGTTGGTTGTTAGTAGGAAGTCTTAGTTCCTCTCCAGATGGACTTCTCCATAGCACTGCTTGAATGTCCTTAAGGCACAGTGGTTGGCTTTCCCAAGAGTAAGCAATGTAGGAGAGCAAGGTGGAAGCTGAAATGCCCTCATGATCTAGCCTCAGAAATCACACATTAATCACACACATCAGCTGTAATTCAATTAGGTAAGGACAACTGAAGGGTGTGAATATCACAAGTCAAGGATCATTGGAAGCCACATTGGACACTGGCTTACCAGGACTGGTAAAGAGCAGAGCTGAATAGATTCAACTCAAGGTAATCTGGCTCTAGTGTCATAATTATCATGTTATACTGCCTCAGTACGGTAAGATTTTGGCTGAGTAAGAAATGTGACTTCTGTAAAGTAAAAGAAAGGCAATTGAGGAAGGGTAAGTGCATCCTACTTTAGGGGAAAAAAGAACAATTCTAGGGAAAGAACATATGGAAATTGAGTATTTGGATATTTATTTTCTCAAAATTATCTATGCTGTAAACCTCTTGGAAAGTTTCCCTATGCTCCAGTCTACTGTCCTAGATGATTGCTCCACACCTTCTCAAACCTCCATATGCTTTAGCCCTTATTCTTCTCTACTGATGACATTGCTTTCTAATTTTCAGAAAATTAAGGCACCCGCCACCACATCTACCTACTGATGGCATCTGTATCCACACACTCTCTCTACCTTCCATCTGCTATAGATGAACTGTCTCTGCTCCAAGGCCAGCTCCTTGAGTTGGGTGCTAGATCTGTTCTCCTCTCAACTATTCAAGGACATTGGGCTTGCCAGCCTTTAACCCCCTTATCTGCACTTTGTTTCTCTCTGTTAGATCATTCCCATCAACATACTATCAGGTTATACTCTTTCCCATCTTAAAACTAAACAAAACCAAAAAAACTTCTAAACACCTTTCTACCTTCAGATATTGCCCTGGTTCCCTGCTACTCTTTACAGAAAAACTTGTTGAAAGAATCATTCATTTTACGTCTCTACCTTCCCTTCTCTCATTCTTTCTGAACACACTGTAATTAGGCTTTTTCCCACATCACTCTGTTGAAACTGCTTTTTTCAAAGTCACCAGTGACTTTCATGTTAAATTAAATGGTCATTCCTCAGGGCTTACTTCACTTATCAATATATTGGCTATGTATTGCTGTGTGATAATTACTCTCAAATTTAGTGACTCAAAACGAGAAGCAATTAACTCATAGTTTCTGTGGGTCAGGAATCCAGGAATAATTTAGCTATGTGGTTCTGAATGGGTTAGCTGATGACGTGGTATTTAAGCTATTGGTTGAGGTTGCAGTCATCTGAAGTGTTAACTAGCATTGGAGGATCTTCTTCCAATATCCGTGCACACATGTCTGGCAAAGTAGTGCTGGTTGTTGGTGGTAGGTCTTAGTTCTTCAGCATGTAGACCTTGCCATAGGGATGCTTGAGCATCCTCGTGACAATAGTGGCTGGCTTCTCCCTTGGGAAAAGGGATCTCAAAGATAGCAAAACAGAAGTAAAAATATTTTTTATGAGCTGCTTTCACAAGCCACTCTCCATTATTTCTGGACTATCTTATTGGTTACACGGGTCAGTCCTATTCAATGTGGAAAAAGATTACACAGAGAGGGCGGCGCCTGTGGCTCAGTGAGTAGGGCGCCGGCCCCATATGCCGAGGGTGGCAGGTTCAAACCCAGCCCCAGCCAAACTGCAACAAAAAAATAGCCGGGCGTTGTGGCGGGCGCCTGTAGTCCCAGCTGCTCGGGAGGCTGAGGCAAGAGAATCGAGGAAGCCCAAGAGTTAGAGGTTGCTGTGAGCCGTGTGATGCCACAGGGCGTACCACCCGAGGGCGGTACGGTGAGACTCTGTCTCTACAAAAAAAAAAAAAGATTACACAGAGACATGTATACCAGGAAGCCAAAGACATTAGGAGCCATCTTAGAGGTTAGCTAACACAATGTTATATAATTTTTTTTTTTTAAATTAAGACAAGGTTTGCTCTGTTCTTCAGGCTGGAGTGTAGTAGTGTAATCATAGTTCACCGCAACCTGAAGTGATTCTTCTACCTCAGCTTCTTGACTATCTGGGACACCACCACACCGCACACCCAGCTAATTTTTCTTATGTTTTGGTAGAAACAGGGTCTCCCTATGTTACCCATGCTGGTGCTGAACTCCTGGCCTCAAGTGATCCTCCTGCCTCAGTTTTCCCAAAGTTCTGGGATTGCAGGTGTGAGCCATTGTGCCTGGCCCAAACCTCATTTTATCAAAGAAGGCTTCCTTAACTAACCTATGCAAATAGGTTTCTATCTACATCTATCCCTTCGCTTCCCTTTCCCTAATTTTTTTTTTTCAAAGTACATGATTACAGGGGCCAGAAAAGATGGCTCAGCCCTCTGGAAGGCTGAGGCAGGAGGATTGCTTGAGCTCAGGAATTCGAGTCTAGCCGGAGCAAGAGCAAGACTCTGTCCCTGCTAAAAACAGAAAAACTATCTAGACATCATGGCCTGCATCCATAGTTCTGACTACTCAGGAGGCTAAGGCAAGAGAATCGCTTAAGCTCAAGAGTTGGAGGTTGCTGGGCTAATCCTTGTCTCCAAAGCCATCATGCTCTATGGCCATTTTTGCAAGGTGGTTCTAAAGATTAGAGATAACAGGTGAAAGTGCCAAGAATGTATTGAGCACATAATGACCATTCAGTCAGATACAGATATTCTTGTTATTTTTTCAAAAATAACAAGGTATTTTGGCGGTACCTGTGGCTCAAAGGGGTAGGGTGCCAGCCCCATATGCCAGAGGTGGCGGGTTCAAACCCAGCCCTGGCCAAAAATTACAAAAACAAGAACAAAAACAAAAAAAACAACAACAAGATACTTTGATACTTCTAGCTGTTGCTGTGCACTTAACCCAGTTCCCTACTCCAGGGCTGTTGGGAGAGTAGGTAGGAACAGGGAAGCTTTTGTAGTTTGGCTCAGTGTTCCCTATTGTGAATTCATTTATTACCTCATTCATTCAACAAAAAATGTATTGAGTATCATGTATCAGGCAGTTTTCTAAGCACTAAGGCTATGGCATTGAGCAAAAATAATAAAATCCCTACTCTTACAGAACATATAGCCTAGTGGAGGAAGGGACAGAAGATAAACAAATTAAAAGCAAATAGATAATATTTCAAATTGTAATATGTATTTTTTCTCTTTCTTTTCTTTTCTTTTTTTTTTTTTCTTGAGACACAGTCTCTATCTGTGTCCTGGGTAGAATGCTGTGGCAACATCATAGCTCACTGCAACATCAGACTCCTGGGCTCAAGAGATCACCTTGCCTCAGCCTTCCAAGTAGCTACAACAACCAGTTAATTTTTCTATTTTTAGTAGAGACAGGGTCTCCCTCTTGCTCAGGCTGATCTCGAACTCCTGAGCTCAGGCAATTCACCCACCTCAGCCTCTCAGAGTGCTAGAATTACAGAGGTGAGCCACTGCACCTGACCTACTATTTTTATTGTATCCATTTTCTTCTTTGAATTTCCAAGATGCTGCAATTTTGCAGATGAAGAAACCTACTTGCAGAGAGGTTATGTAACTTGTTCCTAGTACAGGCAGCTGACAAAGGACTGAACAAGGAATCAGTGTGACCTTGGAACTATGGTTTATACAATATCTAACACTGATTTTCTCCTCTACTGAAAATTTCTGTTCTTCCTTTGAGCACCCTTTCTCCATCCTGTTAGCTCTTCCTTGAAGTCAATAAGCAAGTATTTACTCAGCAGACTTTTTTTTTATTAAGAGATATTTACCTTTATTCTTTAAAGAGAAAAATACAAGTTTAAGTACCTTGGATACTTTTAAATTTGAATTTAAGTTAAAACACACTGGACACTATTTTTTTCTCAGGGTAGCTGGCAAAAATTCAAAAGGTTGACAATATACTGTTGACAAAGCTCCTAGAAAACAGCCATTCTCATTTATGGTTGGTGGCAATGTAAAATGTGAAGACCCTGCTAAAGGGGAATCTGACAATATCTAAAAATCTACAGCTACATTTGGCCCAGAAATCCCACTCCTAGCAATTTAGCCTGAAGACACATTTCTAGTAAGCATCGCTTGTAATTCACTCAGCAGACTTTTTTTTTTTTTTTTTTTTGTAGAGACAGAGTCTCACTTTATGGCCCTCGGTAGAGTGCCGTGGCCTCACACAGCTCACAGCAATCTCCAACTCCTGGGCTTAAGGGATTCTCTTGCCTCAGCCTCCCGAGTAGCTGGGACTACAGGCGCCCGCCACAACGCCCAGCTATTTTTTGGTTGCAGTTTGGCTGGGGCCAGGTTTGAACCCGCCACCCTCGGTACATGGGGCCGGTGCCCCACCGACTGAGCCACAGGCGCCGCCCAAAGACCAGTCTTTTTTTTTTTTTTTTTTTGTGGTTTTTGGCCAGGGCTGGGTTTAAACCCGCCACCTCTGGCATATGGGACCAGTGCCTTACTCCTTGAGCCACAGGCACTCAGCAGACTTTTGAACATGGTTGCCACAAGCAACAAACATCGATTGAGCAGCCCATGACACTGAGCTGCGCAGAGACTGGCTTTCCAGGAGCAGAAACCCCTGAGGCAGAGATGTTTAGGGGTCTTGAGATCCTGCTACTGCTCTTTCCCTCCAGATGAGGATATGGCTTTGCTGAGGCCAAGTTGGATTAAAAATTAGGAAAGCCTATATTTGTAAGCATCACTTTAAATGGAAGAATGTATGTGTGTGTGTGTGTATATACATATATATATATAGAGAGAGAGAGAGAGAGAGAGAATGCATGAAAGAGAGTGTAGGGTTACAAAGAGATTATTTTAGAATGGGAGGAGGAAAGTGCTGTCTGCAAGGGACTAAGAGTGGTGGAGACCTGGCCCATCTGCTCTATTCCTTAGTTGTACACTAGTAATATAGCTGGACTGTAAGGTGAATGGCTATGTAGGATCCTAGAGATACTGCATCCTTGGCCTGATTCTCCCAGCCTCAAAGATTCCCTAGATATAGCAGGGGATGCAACAGAGCCATGAACCAGGGACACCAGGGCTGGTACATTCAGTGGTAGCCCAAATGAACAATAGGCCAGGAGGGTCCCCCATTGCCACAACACCACAGGAGTCTCAGAATATCAGCATAATCCAAGGAAGTCTCACTAGATTGAATTGACAGTTGTTTTGTGGGATAGAGACTAAAGGTTGAAGTTAATTTTGTTTATGGAATACGAAGAAATGAGATATCTGGGGCATATACTTGTCTATGCATCGAGATTCAAACCCACAATATCAATAGTACAAAGGAGTGCATAATAAATCCAAGTGAGCAGCTCAGTCACTTTTACTGAAATTCAGAGGAGGGATAGATTAGAGAGCAGCCAGGAAAGGCTACTTGGGGGACGGGACCTGGAATAATTATTATCATTATTATTATTACTATTATTATTGATATTATTACTATTTATGAAGGGCCTGGTTCTTTTTTTAAAATTTATAAAATTTGTACAAATTTACACGGTGGCTCACACCTGTAATTCTAGCACTTTGGGAACCTAGGGCAAGTGGATTGCCTGAGCTCACAGGTTCGAGACCAGCCTGAGCAAGAGTGACACTTCTGTATCTAAAAATAGCCAGGCATTGTAGTAGGTGCCTGTAGTCCAGGCTACTTGGGAGGCTAAGGCAAGAGAATTACTTAAGCCCAGGAGTTTGAGGTTGCTGTGAGCTATGACACCATGGCACTCTACCCTGGGTGACAAAGTGAAATAAATAAATAGATACATAAATAAAATTTGTACAAATTTATGGAGTACATGAGAAGTGTATATATTACATATATAATGTATTAATCAAGTCAGGGTATTTACAATACCCATCACCCAAGTACAATACCTTTTTTTTTTTTTGCAGTTTTTGGCTGGGGCTGGGTTTGAACCCACCATCTCCAGCATATGGAGCTGGTGCTCTACTCCTTTAAGCCACAGGCGCCACCCTATAATACCTTTTTTTTAGTGAGACAGAGTCTCACTCTGATGCCTGGGCTAGAGTGCAGTGGTATAATCATAGCTCACTGAAACCTCAAACTCTTGGGTTCAAGTGACCCTCCTGCTCTACCTCCTGAGTAGCTGAGGCTACAGGCTCACTCCACCTTGGCTGGCTAATATTTCTACTTTTTGTAGAGACAGGGCTCTCATTCTTTTTTTTTTTTTTTTCTTAAGGCAGAGTCTCAAGCTGTTGCCCTAGGTGGTGTACCGTGCCATCATAGCTCATAGCAACCTTAAATGCTTGGGCTCAAGAGATCCTCTTGCCTCAGATTTTCTATTTTCAGTAGAGACGGAATCTTGCTTTAGCTCAGGCTGGTCTTGAACTCATGAGCTCAAGCAATCCACCCGCCTCAGCCTCCCAGACTCCTATGATTACAGGCATGAAAGGCTCTCATTCATGCTCTGTCTGGACTCAAACTCTTGTCCTCAAGTGATCCTCCTGCCTTATTTAGTATTCACAACAACCCAGCAATGTCTAGAGATGTTATAGTCTCCATTTCACAGGCAAGAAAACTAAGGATGAAAGCCTCAGTGAATAACTTTCTCATGGTCACAAAGCTAATAGTTGAGCCAGGATTTGAACCCAGGTCTGCCACCTGTCCTAGGCCCATGTCATTTCAATACTTGAGTGCTTGTGCTGAAGGATAAAGCTAAAACTCAGCTTCCCTTAAAAGTGACACACCCAGAAATCCCCAGTGGATTCCCATAGCACTTTGATTCCACTTCCAAGTGCTCAGCTCATGGTGCTTTAATGATGTGTCCATCTGTGTTCGTCTCCTCCACCAGAGCAAAGTTCCTGGAAATCAGAGAGATGTCTTGTTCACATCTATCCTCATCATTTTTGCAGTGCTTTGCCCTCAATAGGCATTCAAAATATTGAATAAATTCATGAAACAAAAAATAAATATTAAATACCGGGATACCAAAATGTATATACAGTATTTGATGTGACGTTTTAGCTGCTCTTGTGATTCATGGAACTGTTGAGAGACATAATTTACAGGCATAACAGGGCCTATAAATATGAAAATGAAAAGTAAAGTTATAAGATAGTAAATGATAATGTGTCAAATTGCAACCCTGATTCTTTTTGTGTGTGTCACTCTCGGTAGAGTGCCATGGTGTCAGCTCACAGCAATCTCAAACTCTTGGGCTTAATTGATTCTTATGTCTCAACCTCCCAGGTAGCTGGGACTACAGGCGCCCACCACAATGTCTGCTATTGTTTTGTTGTAGTTGTCATTGTTGTTTAGCAGGCCCAGGCTGGATTCGAACCCACCAGCCTCGGTGTATGTGGTCAGTGCCCTAACCACTGAGCTATGGGTGCTGAGCCATGGAGTCTTAAATAATGCAATAGAAATTTAGAAAATATAGAGGTTAGAGTGATCTTAGGTGGTGCAGGGAAAGAGAGAACTGAGGACAGCTTTCTGAAATGCTATATTTGTCAGAATTCTCAGTTGCAAGCAATGGAAATAGATTCTGAATAAGTTAAGCTATTGAGCAGCTCTCAGAAACACTGGGAAAGCTGGAGAGCCAGGCTCAGAAGGTAAACAGCTATAATCTAATCCAAACCACTCTGTAAGAGGATACTGCTGTCCACTAGAGGCCACGTCTCACATCTCTTAACACCATCAGGCCAGGGACCTGAGCTTGGCACTACTGCCACAGCTGCATGAAAACTGGAAGTTGCTGCCACCGGAAGCACTCTTCCCTTGACTCTGATTCTTTCCATCAATAACTCCAGAGTCAAAGTCTAGGATAGCTGCATCTGATTGACCCAGCGTAGGACAGTGCCAGCATCTGGCTGCAATGGAGGCTGGGAAAGCAAGTAAGTGGCATTTTCTGCTCTTATGGTAAGAAGTGGAGTCTGCTGCATATAAGATTCGTATGTGGGAAACTTACAGGTGCTGAACAGCTTCCCCCCCTAATTACCAAAAACAAAATGTCCACCTACAGCTGGCCAAAGCTAGAGGGAAGGAAGTGGAAGGAAAAAAATCACTCAAGAGATCAAAGGGGGTGGTGCCTGTGGCTCAAAGCCCTATATACCAGAGGTGGTGGGTTCAAACCTGGCCCTAGCCAAAAACTGCAACAACAAAAAAAAAAAAGAGAGAGAGAGAGGGAGAGAGATCAAAGGGTTGGCCAGGCATGGTGGCTCATGCCTGTAATCCTAGCACTCTGGGAGGCCGAGACAGGTGGATTGCCTGAGCTCAGGGATTCAAGACCAACCTGAGCCAAGAGGGAGACTCTGTCTCTTAAAAAAAAAAAAAACAGCCAGGAGTTGTGGCAGTTGCCTATAGTCCCAGCTACTCGGGAGGCTGAGGCTAGAGGATCTCTTGAGCCCAAGAGTGTGAGGTTGCTATGAGCTGTGACTCCACAGCACTCAACCCCAGGGCAACTAAGCGAGTCTGTATCTCAAAAAAATAAATAAATAAAAATAAAAAAAGAGAGATCAAAGGGTTGCCCAAGGCAATGGAAAAAACCTCAAGGAAGCGGAAAGGGTCCTTGAAGGAGAATGTGAGGAGGGAAAGGTAAGGTGCTGAGTGGTTTGGAGAGTTCTAGGGAGAATAGAAATGGTCTTTGTATTTGGATAGAAAGGGGTATTCTTCCTTACCAAGAGCAATTTTAGTCATGTGTGGAGGTAGAAGACAATCATAGAGGATTATAGAGAAAATGACTATAAAGATATGAAAAATTTGTCCCCAAAATATTGAAGATGTTTGCCTTTGCCTCTGTAATCGTCATAAAAACACAACCCAGGCTTGGTTCAGTGGCTTACACCTGAAATCCCAGCACTTTCGGAGGCCAAGATGGGACAACTTCTTGAGGTCAGACCCTGGTTCAAGACTATCCTGAGTAACCTAGCAAGACCCCTATCTTTATGAATAAAAAAATTAGGAATTGCTATAGTCCTAGATACTCAGGAGGCTGAGACCTGAAGATTGCCTGAGCCCAGGAGTTTGAGATTGCAATGAGCTATAATTGTGCCCCTGCTCTCTAGCTCAGGCAACAGAGTGAGAACTTGTCCAAAAAAAAAGGAAAGGTGAAACTAATACCAGTACCAATGTTTGGCAAGGATGTGGAGCAACTTTAATGCCCATACACTGTGGCTATATGAAGTTCAAAAACAGAAAAAACTAATCAAGGGTATTGGCAGTCATAGTAGTTACATCTATTTAAAAGGAAGGGACAAAAAGAAGACCTTGAGTCCCTGAAATCTTTTTCTTTGGCTTAATTGGCAGAAAATAACAGATATAATATATAGTAATAGACATTTATTACATGTCTCATGTCTCATGACATGAATTTTCCAACTCTGCCGCAATTTAGTACATATGGACCTTGGCCATGTTATCTATTCTACAGGACATCTTGCTGGTATACTAAACTGATGACATCAAGCTGACATATAACATGTAGAATATAAAACAGGAAGTACCTTACATGTTTTAGGAAACATATGTATACTAGAGGGTAGGGAAATTCAAGTACAAAGGACTTTCACCTTACTGATGTTTCTTGGTGTTTAGTGATTTTGCATATAGGTGTCCCCTCCTAAATGAAGGACAAGTTGTTTTAATTGTGCTATCTTATTCCTAAACGAACAACAACAACAAAAAAATAGCCACATCACTTAGGTGAGTTTAGAGGCAATGTTTACCATATTTGGGTTATTGCTCTGACCTCCTGACCTGGCTGCCTAAAATGAAGCCACATTTCAGTGATATTCAGAGGAAGAGAAGGTTCTCCATCTGGTCTGGACTGTAGTGCAACTTAGTCCTTATGATCCTTATGATGTTCAAAGTGCTTGATGCATATTGGAATATTTTTACTGAGAGTGAGGGAAGTTCTGACACAACAGAGAGCCTTTGACCATGGCCTTTGGCAAGTTAACATTCTCCCTTTGAGAACTAGCTCTCAGCTTGCTGTGGGCCTCAGACATAGTAAGGTTATGGAACACGAGTTTCTCACATGAGCTGATCTTCCTAGGTATGAAGCTAAATATGAATCCATCATCAAGTAGAAATGATATATGCAAAATGAGGCTAGAGCAGATCCTGAAGACAAGAGTGGCTCCAGTACCCACATTCCACTTCTGCTGTGTTGCTATTTCTTCTACCTGTATGGCCCTGTTGCTATTTCTTCTACCAGACTATGGTGGGAAAAAGCCATGATTAGTTTTCAGCTGGCTTTACCTCATATTCTGGTATCAGAAAGAAAGGACTGCTGTGATATTACAGACCCAATCAAGGGTGACATGATTAAAGTGCCTGAGACGGAATCTACACTGATTCTTAGTCAGATATTAATGGTTTGGCTAGATGATTGGGAATTTAGAAGTAACTTTCTAATGAAAGGAAGTTTGGAGAAGCATATCATGTGGATAAACCTCTCAAAATAGTCCCATATGTGATAATATATGTCATGATTTGGTTGCAGACTACAGATACTCTGTTTAGTTTAAGGGAAAAGGGAGTTACTGTCAGGGATTAGGTGGCTTATATAATATTTGGGAGTGCTAAAGGAACAAGCTGTAGGGAGAGCTTGCAGGAGTTCTCCCTGCCCCCAGAATCTCTCTGATTCTGCTGCAATTGGGTAAGCGTTGGCTGTCACTGCAGGAAACCAACAAATCAGTAAACTGGTAACCACAGAACCACACTTACACCATCACAATCCACAGCAGCAAAGTGAATACATTCTGCCTCTCTTTCCACTCAGTTAATTCCATTTCATATTCAAATCTCATGTAAAAGCACTTGATTGGCAAAATCTCAAACACATCTAGAACTATAACTGCAATAGGATCTGAGACATATAGTTTTTATCTTTCTAGATTCTAAGTATACAAAGGGTCACTAGGAGGAGTGTAGAATACCGTATGAAGAGCAAACTAACCTACTGTCATGAGAATATTTGTGCCACATGACTCGAAGAGGCTGTCACCAAATGACCTGCTCTGTGGGTGGTGTCAGTTTTTTACCCCAGTTACACCAGAGCTTGCCCCATGGGTTTATGAACTAAGTTACTATAGGGTCACTGATGGTGGTGATCGCATGCTGAACCATGCACAGGCTCAACAACACAGACTGTCTCATACTGAGGCTGACCTGGCTTGGACTCTTCCCATCATGGACAAGGCAGCAATTTGTCCACATTGTAGAAGAAACTTATTTTAGATTTCTATATATTTTCCCTGCTCATCGTATTTTTGCCAGCACCACCATCTAGAGACCTCCTGAATGTCTTATAAGGCATTCACGATGATATCTCATGCAATAATGCTTTTGACCAAGGGAATACTTTAACAATGAGAGAAGTAAAGCAATTGAGATATAAAAATTCAACCATCATAGGATTCCTCAGTTTTATTGTGTATTCCAGCTGGCTTGATCAATTAGTTCTATTGAGTTATTATTTTGCCAACTGGAGACATTATCTTATAAGATATGATGGTATCCTATAGAACTTGGCCTATACTCTGAACCAGTGTTCAACTACATGTATACAAAGCTATTTCTCTCAAACCCAAAATACCCAAGTCCTGGGATGAGATGTGTAAGTGAAGTGGTGACTCTTTTTTTTTTGAGACAGAATATCACTATGTTGCCGTAGTGTCACAGCTCACGGCAACCTCAAACTCTTGGGCTTAAGCAATTCTCTTGCCTCAGCCTCCCAAGTAGCTGGGACTACAGGTGCCCGTGAAGTGGTAACTCTTAACTCAAAGTGGTAGGGCGCCGATCCCATATACTGGAGGTGGTGGGTTCAAACCCAGCCCTGGCCAAAAACCACACACACACACACTAAATAAATAAATAATTAATTAATTAAAAAAAAAAAGAATGCCAAAAAAAAAAAATTGCATTTGTATGTGTAACAAATTGCTATGAACTTGGTGGCTAAAGCAACGCAAGTTTATTATATTACCGTTCTGGAGGTCAGAAGTCCAAAATGGCTGGGTGAACTGGCTGGCGACCTGTAGAAGACTGAAACTGGACCCACACCTTTCACCATTAACTAAGATAGACTCTCACTGGATTAAAGATTTAAACTTAAGACATGAAACTATAAAAATACTAGAAGAAAGTGCAGGGAAAACACTTGAAGAAATTGGCCTGGGTGAATATTTTATGAGGAAGACCCCCTGGGCAATTGAAGCAACACCAAAAATACATTACTGGGACCTGATCAAACTAAAAGCTTCTGCACAGCCAAGAACACAGTAAGTAAAGCTAGCAGACAGCCCTCAGAATGGGAGAAGACATTTGCAGGTTATGTCTCCGACAAGGTTTAATAACCAGAATCCACAGAGAACTCAAACATATTAGCAAGAAAAGAACAAATGATCCCATCTCAGGGTGGGCAAGGGACTTGAAGAGAAACTTCTTTGAAGAAAACAAGCACACGGCTTACAGACATATGAAAAAATGCTTATCATCCTTAATCATCATAGAAATGCAAATCAAAACTACTTTGAGATAGCATCTAATTCCAGTGAGATTAGCCCACATCACAAAATCCCAAAACCAGAGACGTTGGTGTGGATGTGGAGAAAAGGGAACACTTCTACACTGCTGCTGGGAATGCAAACTAATACATTGCTTTTGGAAAGATGTTTGGAGAACACTTAGCAATCTAAAAATAAACCTGCCATTCGATCCTACAATTCCTCTACTAGGTATATATCCAGAAGACCAAAAATCACATTATAACAAAGATATTTGTACCAGACTGTTTATTGCAGCCCAATTCATAATTGCTAAGTCATGGAAAAAGCCCAAGTGCTCATTGATCCACGAATGGATTAATAAACTGTGGTATATGTACACCATGGAATATTATGCAGCCTTAAAGAAAGATGGAGACTTTACCTCTTTCATGTTTACATGGATGGAGCTGGAACATATTCTTCTTAGCAAAGTATCTCAGGAATGGAAGAAAAAGTATCCAATGTTCTCAGCCCTATTATGAAACCAATTTATAGCTTTTATATGAAAGTGATAACCCGGGCGGCGCCTGTGGCTCAGTGAGTAGGGCGCCGGCCCCATATGCCGAGGGTGGCGGGTTCGGACCCAGCCCTGGCCAAACTGCAACAGAAAACTAGCCAGGTGTTGTGGCGGGCACCTGTAGTCCCAGCTGCTCGGGAGGCTGAGGCAAGAGAATCGCAAGCCCAAGAGTTAGAGGTTGCTGTGAGCCGTGTGACGCCACGGCACTCTACCCGAAGGCGGTACCGTGAGACTCTGTCTCTACAAAAAAAAAAAAAAAAAAAGAAAGTGATAACCCAATTATAGGCCAAGAATATGGGGAAAGGGGAGAGGGATGGAGGGGGAGGGGAGGGTAGGTGGAGGGAGGGTAATCAGTGGGACCACACCTACATGCATCTTATAAGGGTACATGTGAAATTTACTAAATGTAGAATATAAATGTCTTAACAAAAATAACTAAGAAAATGCCGCAAAGGCAATTTTAACCAGTTTGATGAAAATATTTCAAATTGTATATAAAACCAGCACATTGTACCCCATGATTGCATTAAGGTACACAGCTATGATTTAAAAAATAATAATAATAAAGAAGTCCAAAATGGGTCTGACTGGGCTAAAATCAAGGTGTCATTATGGCTACATTACTTCTGGAGGCTCTAGGGGCAAATCTGTTCCCTGGCCTTTTCCAACTTCAAGAGGTTTCCCACATTTCTTGGCTACTGGCCCCCTTTTCAAAGCTAACAATGGCTGAGATCAAATCTTTCTCATCTTCCATCACTCTGATACTGTCCTACCTCTTTCTTCCTTTTACAAAGTAATGTCTTGTAATTAAGTTGGGCCAACCTGGATAATACAGGATAATTTCCCCATCTTTAGGTCAGCTGATGAGCAACCTCAATTCCATCTGCAACCTTAATTCCCTCATGCCATGTAACATATTCACGGGTTGGGGGGATTAATATGTAGACAACTTTGGGGACCACTACTCTGCCTAATATATCTTCCATCAACTCTGAGCTCCGCTGGTGGGAAAATTCTACCACTAGGAAGAAAATTTAGGGTCAGATTGCCACTGGGTTATTTTGTGCTCTTCATTGGAATCAACAGGGAAAAAAAGAAGCTATGGTACTGACAAGCATTATTAACCCTAATTTTCTTTTCTTTTCTTTTTTTTTTTTTTTTTTGAGACAGAGCCTCAAGCTGTCGCCCTGGGTAGAGTACCGTGGCATCACAGCTCACAGCAACTCCAGCTCCTGGGCTCAAGCGATTCTCCTGCCTCCGCCTCCCAAGTAGCTGGGACTACAGGCACCTGCCACAATGCCCAGCTATTTTTTGGTTGCAGTCATCATTGTTGTTTGGCGGACCCAGGCTGGATTCTAACCCGCTAGCTCAGGTGTATGTGACTAGCTCCTTAGCCGCTTGAGCCACAGGTGCCGAGCCATTAACCCCAATTTTCAAGGAGAAATAAGATTGTGGTTACACATAGGGATCAAGAGGCATATTGAGACACAGGGGACCCCCTGAAGTGCATCCTTATCAACCATATTTAGAATTAAAAGTTAAAGAAAGACTTCTTGAACTCCTTATACAGGCATGAGCACCAAGGGCTTGGATCTCTTAGAAAGGAGGTTTGGTTTAAGTAATTGCATCAGTTCATCCACCTCATCATTAATAAGTAAAGGATACATCAGAAAATAAAATATTCACTCTCCATTAGAAACTTTTGTAAAACAATGCCATGAACAAATTCTTTAGTACACAGTGTTTCTGGAAATTCTCTTAAAAAAAAAAAGAAAAGAAAGAAAGGAGGTTTGGGTCACAAACTGAGTGAAAATTGCTGACTAACCAAGGTTCTGCCTAAAGGCAAAGAGCACATGTGCCAGGAAAAGAGGGCAGAAGTCATAAACACCTGCAGCCTTATGATCAGCTGTGGAAATGAGATTTATAGCCTCTACCCATATTTCCTTCCCTGATTTTTCCTAAATATGTTCATATATCTAATTTCTCTTTTCCCCATTTGCTCATTTTTAAACAAAAAAATGATATGTTGGTGATTAATAATTTATGAGCTACCTTTTACAAAGATATTAAGACAAGAGTAAGCAGAACTAGGAGTGGGCATCAAGACAGCTGCTGTGCTTGGACTGTGGAAATTTAAAGCTGTTTATTTGAGAAAGCAAGGAGTGATTTTCATATTATAAGGGTTGTCTGAAGTGTGTTGCATAGAAGAATTTCTGTTTGGAAATTTTTACATGGATAAGAGGCAGCAGGAGGAATTTTCTGCTTGTTCTTTAGATTCCTTTCTTTTTTTTTTTTTTGAGACAGAGCCTCAAGCTGTCACCCTGGGTAGAGTGCCGTGGCATCACAGCTCACAGCAACCTCCAACTCCTGGGCTCAAGTGATTCTCCTGCCTCTACCTCCCAAGAAACTGGGACTATAGGCGTCCGCTACAGCACCCAGCTATTTTTTGGTTGTAGCCATCATTGTTGTTTGGCAGGCCTGGGCTGGATTTGAACCGGTAAGCTCAGGTGCCATAGCCACTTGAGCCACAGGCGCTGAGCCTAGATTTCTTATTAATACACAATTTATTTCTTATTAACTGTACAATTTACTTTCAACCACTTCATTTTCTGCTTAAGTTAGCCAGAATCAATTTTTCTTGCTTACAGCTAAAAACCTGACTGATACAGGGTCCCAAACTTTCTTGCCCTTTCCTCTGTTTCTTCACTCCTGTCAGTTTCTTCTTCCTAAAACACAGAAAGGGCAGATCATAGCATTCTGTATCCTAGGCGAAAACACTAATGACACAGTAAAGTCCAGACTCCTTACCCTGAAATCCACAGTTCTAGCCAGGCTCATGCCAAATTGCCTTTCCAAATGTGTCTGTCTTTGCCTACTTCCTTCTAAAAGCTAGCATTCAAGCCAAATTGGTTCCTGACTGCCATGGGAATCACCAGGAACATCATAATGTAAACTACAAAGGAGTATAGCGTTCTTGACCACCCCACTCCTTAAAGAGGACTCCATACACAGAACTCTAGTCTACAACAATTGGACATAGTGGTTCACAACCTCATGATATGTATTTTTTGTTTTTATTGATACCTTGAACTGCTACAGGAGAAAAGAAAACCCAAACCCTGTGAGTTTCTCATAGAGACCATGTTTTATTCATCTTTTTTTTTTTTTTTTTTTTTTGTAGAGACAGAGTCTCACTTTATGGCCCTCGGTAGAGTGCCGTGGCCTCACACAGCTCACAGCAACCTCCAACTCCTGGGGCTTAAGCGATTCTCTTGCCTCAGCCTCCCGAGTAGCTGGGACTACAGGCGCCCGCCACAACGCCCGGCTATTTTTTGTTGCAGTTTGGCCGGGGCCGGGCTTGAACCCGCCACCCTTGGTATATGGGGCCGGCGCCTTACCGACTGAGCCACAGGCGCCGCCCGTTTTATTCATCTTTATAGACCAGAGTATAAGACCGCACTTGGCAGCTGTTATTATTAGGAGTTTTACTTAATTGCAAGATATTTAAGGTTATTTTCTTTTTGCAAGTAATAGTATTAGTTAGAGCTAGCTTAAATTAAAACTGAAATCTGTTCTTCCACCCAGGGAAAAAGAGGCTGTTGTCTGGCTCCATGGGCCAGATGAAGAGACTGAGGGATCTAACTGCTCCTTGTGCCAACAGTCAATTCTACTGTTTCAGCACCAACCCCAATTGCACCTGAGAAGGCCCTGAGGTCTCTAAGATGGTCAGAGTTCTGAGGATGAACCATTGGCTTCTTCTGGGCTGCCCCCCTTCATGTCTGTTTCCTCAATTTTGACTTGAAAGCTTAGCCCACTTATTTTTGACCTTTCTTTTCTAATTATAAGCATTTGACGATATATTTCTCCTTATAAATCAGTGTATCTGTATCTGATGAGGTGTATTTTATTAATTCTGAAAATATTTACACAAAAATGTTGAAAGGTTTGTATAGGGACATTTATATGCTCAGCACCTAAATTCTATAGTTAAGATTTTACTGTATTTGCTTTATCATTTAAGCTTCTCTCTATCCATTCTTCTTTGTATTCATTCATTAAGCACTTACTGATTGATTGATTTTGAGACTGAGTATCATTTTGTCGCCCTAGGTAGAGTGCCATGGTGTCATAGCTCACAGCAACCTCAAACTCTTGGGCTCAGGTGATTCTCTTGCTTCAGCCACTGGAGTAGCTGGGACTACAGGTGCCTGCCATAACAGTCAAATAGTTTTTGTTTGTTTGTTTGTTTGTTTAAGAGATGGAGTCTCACTCTTGCTCAGGCTGGTCTCAAACTCCAGCTCAAGCCATTCATCAGCCTCAGCCTCTCAAAATGCCTTATAGGCTGACCCACTACACTGGCCAAGCACCTTGTTTTTAATGGATTTTAAAGTAAATTACAGATATTAGAACACTTAAACATTTCAGCATGTATATTACCTGGATTTCAATATTTACAGTTATTTGAAGGTAAATTTTACCTGTAATGAAATACACAAATATTAAATGTACCATTTGATGAACTTGGCAAATGTCATCCCATATATATATATATATGTTTCAATATACTGGTGGTGCCAAAAAATGTATACACATTTTAAGATGCTCTCTATGTATTACTTTTTTTTTTTTTTTTTTGAGAGAGAGAGAGTCTCATTTTGTCACCATCTTTTGCTGGAGTGCCATGGAGTCACAGCTCTTAAGCAATCCACAGGCCTGGGCTCAAGCAATCCTCTTGTCTCAGTCTCCTAAGAGACAGGCATGCACCACCATGCCCAGCTGTTTTTTTCTGTTTTTAGTAGAGATGGGTCCGGATCTTATTCAAGCTGGTCTTGAACTCATGAGCTCAAGCAATCCACCTACCTTGGCCTCCTAGAGTGTATGTTTTACTTTTTTGAAGTTAAATTGAATTCAACAACAATGTGTAATTGTGGAAGTCAAATGTGACTTTTACTCATCTTTTGTTACTGAGTATTTATATATTGAGTATTATAATTTTATTATAATTTTTTCCTTTCTTAAAATGTGTATACATTTTTTGGCACCCTCTGTATAGTATACTTGTTATCACTGGGTTCTAAATGCTTATTAATTTTTGCTATGATTTCTATTTTGATCTATCAGGGTTTCCTTTTTTTCTTTTTCTTTTTTTTTCAGGTTTTAAAACTTTTTATTTGCATTATTTAAAAGATTGTGCATTCCAATAATTAAAATCATTTGAACAAAAAAAAAGTCACGCTGATTAAACTGCATTTCACAGCCTGCAAGAAACCGTGGGCCAGCTTAGTTTTAACTCTGGATTTCACCGTCATCCCACCCAAATTCTTTCTTCACCAACATGCAAGTTCTTTTCCTTCCCTGCCACCCAGACAGGCAGATGGTAGAGGCACGCGTGGCCTTCATTATCAGTAGTTGTAGATGCTTTGATGTGAAAGGGGCAGCACAGTTATTTAAACTTGATCCAACCTCTTTGCATCTTACAAAGTTAAACAGCTAAAAGAAGTAAAATAAGAAGGCAATGCTTGTGGAATGTACGGTGCATATTGGTGGCGCTCACCTCATTACGACTTGCCTGCTTGCTTCTCCTGTTGGATAGTTCTTTTGGAAGGCAGTGGATTTTTCTCTTGTGTTTCCGTCTTCTTCAATTTCGACTTATCAAATTTCTCGATCTCAGCCACATCGGGTTTATCAGACATGGTTGCGGATGAAGCAGAGCAAGGTGCGAGAGCTAGAAGAATCCGATCTGCATAGTGGCGACCGCCGAATCTTTTTCTTTTGAGACAGAGTCTCAGTTTGTCTGCCTGGGTAGAGGGCTGTGATGTCATCAAAGCTCACGGCAACCTCAGTCTCTTGGGCTCAAGCCATCCTCTTGACTCAGCCTCCCATATAGCTTGGACTACACAATACCCGGTTGTTTTTTTCTATTATTAGTAGAGGCAGGGGTCTCACTCTTGCTCAGGCTAGTCTCAAATTTGTGATCTTAAGCAATCCACAGGCCTGGCCTCTCAGAATTCTAGGATTACAGGTGTGAGCCACCATGTCCTGCCAATAGGCTTGCATTGTTGAAAAAAGCAGATGCAATCACTACTGAGTAAATCTGAGTTTATTTATTTAAAGGATACAGAAGGTTGTCAGCAGAAGCAGGAAACACAGCAAATAGATCAGTAATAATTTCTTGGACAGACGAGCAGCAGGTTTCCAAAATCCTGAAGGGTAGGTTTTACTGAATAAGAAGACATTTTTTCATCAGAATAAAAGTATATTATTTTTGCCAGACATGGTGGCTCATGCCTTTGGGAGGCTAAGGCAGGAGGATTGCTTGAGTCCAAGAGTTCAAGATCTACCTGAGAAATAGCCTGAGATCCCCCATTTCTACAAAAAATAGAAAAATTAGCCAGGCATAGTGGCATGCACCTTTAATCCCTGCCACTTGGGAGAGTGAGGCAGGAAGACAACTTGAACCCAGGAGTTTGAGGCTGCAGTGAACTATGATGGTGCCACTGCACTCTTGCTCTGTTGAGATTGAGCAAGAATCTGGCTCAAAAAAAAAAAAAAAATTGCAGTATTTGATCTGGCATTCCTAAAAACAAGGGACCACAGTTTTAGATAACAACTCCTGAGTTAGTTCAGCATTACATCATTCTCTCTGGAGGGCTAACTATCTCTCTTCTAGTCAACTTTTATATACAGTAGGCAGGAGTCATTGAGCATGTGAATTTATCTGGATATACACTGGTGATCACATCATCTGAGCCAGTAGCACCTTATCAATCTTGGACTTAAAAACATATAGCAGAATTAAAAAGTATGGTATGTTCACAGGCATGAACATAGATTAATGTTAAATTATTTAACTTACTGATGGATGAAGCGCTCAATTACAACTTGAACTTTACCTAAGAAACACAAACAGGGTGGCGCCTGTGGCTCAAGGAATAGGGCACTGGCCCCAAATACTGGAGGTGGCGGGTTCAAACCTGGCCCTGGCCAAAGACTGAAAACAAACAAACAAACAAACAAAAAAAACCCCCACAAACAATGTAACCTAATAATTTGTATCCTCATATTAATCTGAAATTTAAAAAAGAAAGAAAGAAAAGAAACATGGAGAATCCTCACGGTAGTGGCAGTGATGAGGCCAGGTATAGTTCAGGGCAGAAGAGGCAGAAGTGAAAAAAATAAATTTAACATACTGGACATGGAAAGCCTCTGCCTTCCTCTCAAGCTCCATTTCTCCCTAACCTCTCTCTTGCTGTCTGCCCTCTGGTCACACTGGCCTTTTGTTTAGTCTCCCAAATTTCAAGGTTTCTCCTAGTCAGCCAAGTAGCCAAGGAATGGGTTACAGGTATGTCAAGAAATGAGTCCTCTCACCCTCGGGCAAGGACAGGTGGGGGTTGAGTAAATTGGGGAGTGGACAGAGCTGAGGACAGTGAAAAAGGTAACTGTCAAGAAGCACTGGATAAGGTATTGTTTCTGCCTCCAAGGCCATATTCTCTACTTCTACCTTCTACTCAAGTTTAGAGCTCAGCTCAAACATCACTTCTTGGAGAAGCCCTTCTTAACCTCTCTGAGCAGAAAGGCAGACAGCCTTACTATAAGTCTCAGACAACCCAGGACCTTTCCTTCATAATACTTACCACAGTTATAATTTTACATTTATTTATATTTCCTCAGTTTGACCTTAAGTTCTACAAGAGCAGAGACTACGTTGTCATCTCTACCTCTTCCTCTTCATTTTTACAAACTTCTAAACTTGAAATCTAACATATTGAAAAGTGAAAAAATCTAAACTGTGTAACTTGATGAATTAGCACAAAGTGAACATGCCTAGATTAAGAAATAGAACATTACCAGGATTCCAGAAGCCCCTTTCTGTCTCCTGCCCAGAGGTAACCATTGTCTGGAGTTCACACACCATACATGAGCCCTGTTTTGGAACTTGGTATCAAATATGATCATACAGCTTATATTTTTCTGCATCTGGTTTCTTTACAACTCTTTTTTTTTTTTTTTTTTTTGTAGAGACAGAGTCTCATTTTATGGCGCTTGGTAGAGTGCCGTGGCCTCACACAGCTCACAGCAACCTCCAACTCCTGGGTTTAAGCAATTCTCTTGCCTCAGCCTCCCGAGTAGCTGGGACTACAGGCGCCCGCCACGACGCCTGGCTATTTTTTCGTCTGCATCTGGTTTCTTTCGTGCAGCATAGTGTCTGTGAAATTCACATATGTTATTGCATATAGCTGTACTCCATTCATTTTCATTGCTATTTGTATTTCATTGTGTGAATATACTATAATGTCTTCATTGTACAGTTGAAATTTTGACTATGATATATAATGCCTTAAGAATATTTTTGTATTAATGCCTTATTTATTTATTTATTTTGAGACAGAGCATTAAGCTGTCACCCTGGGTAGAGTGACGTGGCATCGCAGCTCACAGCAACCTCTTACTCTTGGGCTTAAGTGATTCTCCTGTCTCTGCCTCCCAAGTAGCTGGGACTACAGGCACCTGCCACAACGCCCAGCTATTTTTTGGTTGCAGCCATTGTTGTTTGGCAGGCCCAGGTTGGATTCCAACCCACTAGCTTAGGTGTATGTGGCTGGTGCCTTAGCTGTTTGAGTCACAGGTACCGAGCTGATGCCTTTTTTATTGTGATAAAACATATATATATGTATATATATATATAATATATATGCATTTATAGGCATACTTCATCTTATTGTGCTTTGCTTTATTGAGCTTCACAGAGACTGTTGTTTAGGTTTTTTTTACCAATTGAGGAGTTTGTAGCAACTCTTCCTGAGCAAGTCCATTGTTGCCATTTTTCCAAAAGTGTATGCTCACTTTGTGTCTCTATCTTGCATTTTGGAATTTGTGCAATATTTCAAACTTTTTAATTACCATGTATCTCTTATGGTGGCCTATGATTAGTGATCTTTGATGTTACTAGTGTAATTATTTTGAGACACACACACACACAAAAAAATGTGTGTATTCTGACTGCTCAACCAGCTAACCAGCCAGCAGTCATCTTTGCAGTTTGGTTTTATTGTTGTTTTTTCAAGACAGTGTTTCAGCTGTCACCCAGGAGTGACATGATCATAGTTGTAATCTCAAATTCTTGCTGTCATGTGATCCTCCTGCTTCAGCCTTTCAATTTAGGTGGGACTACAGGTTCATGCCACCATGCATGGTTAATTTTTAAATTTTTTTAGAGATCTCACTATGTTGCCCTGGCTGATCTTAAACTCCTGGCCTCAAGCAGTCTTCCCTCCTTATTCTCTCAAAGTATTGGGATTATAGGTATGAGCCACCATACCCAGCCTGCCTTTGCTATTCTTAGACTTTTGTGTTTCCACATGTATACAACATGCCAATTTTTACCAAAAAAAACCCCCAAAACCTATATCTATATGTATATACATATATATATGTATATATATATATATATATAGAGAGAGAGAGAGAGAGAGAGAGATATTGCATTGAATCTGTAGATCAACTTGGGAAGGTTTGACATTTTTACAATATTGAGTCTTCTATTCATAATGTCCTGGTATATTCCTCTAGCTATTTAAACCTTCTTTAATTTCTTTTGTTAATATTTTATAATTTTCCGTGTAGAGATTTCATACTTCATTTGTTAGATTGTTCTGAGATATGTGATCTTTCGAAGTTATTATAAATGGTCCTATTTTTCAAGTTTCACTTTCTTTTTATAGATATGTAGAAATACAATTGATTTTTGTAGATCGATCTTAATATTTATTGGATTTGATAAAATCATTTATGTTATTTTTTGTATATTCTCCTCTTTTGATTTTTTTGCCCATGACAGTTTTTGCTCACCATTTTATTCCCTGAATCTAACACAATGACTATAAATTGGTATTTCCTTTTTTTTTTTCCTTTGGAGGGAGGACAAGAGTCTCACTTTGTTGTCCTCACTAGAGTGACATGTTGTCATAGCTTACAGCAACCTCAAACTGTTGGGCTCAAGAGATCTTCTTGCCTCAGCCTCCCAAGTAGCTGGAACTACAAGTGCCCGCCACCATACCTGGCTATTTTTAGAGACGGGGTCTCGATCTTGCTCAGGCTGATCTCAAACCCATGAGCTCAGGTAATCCACCTGTCTCGGCCTCCCAAGTGCTAGGATTACAGGCGTGAGCCACCGCAGCTAGCCTAAATTGGTATTTCCTAATCTTCACTTTTTTGAATCCTGCCTTCATGGTTTTTTGTTGTTGTTGTTTTGTTTTGTTTTGTTTTTTTGAGACAGAGTCTCATTATGTCGCCCTTGGTAGAGTGCTGTGACATCACAGCTCACAGCAACCTCAAACTCTTGGACTTAAGTGATTCTCTTGCCTTAGCCTCCCAAGTAGATGGGACTACAGGCACCTGCCACAATGCTCGACTATTTTTTTGTTGTTGTCATTGTTATTTAGAAGGCCTGCGCTAGGTTGGAAACCATCAGCACTGGTGTATGTGGCCAACACCCTAACCACTTCATGTTTTATTATTATTATTATTATTATTATTATTGTTTCAGGTTAATTTGAGGGTACAACCTTCAAGGTTTAACATAACAATACCACCAGTATTGTTTCCTTAAATTAAAAATTAACTTTAAGGCGGCGCCCATAGCTCAGTGGTTAGGGTGCCGACCACATACACGGAGGCTGGCAGGTTCCAACCCAGCTTGGGCCAGCTAAAACAACAAAGACAACTGCAACAACAACAGCCAGGTATTGTGGTGGGCACCTGTAGTTTCAGCTATTGGGAGGCTGAGGCAAGAGAATTGCTTAAGCCCGAGAGTTTGAGGTTGCTCTGAGCTGTGACATCACAGCTCTCTACCCAGGGCGACATCTTGAGATTCTGTCTCAAAAAAAAAAAAAATTAACTTCAAATAGATTCTTTTATTTATGTATTTTTCTTTTTATTTTAAGAGGCAGAGTCTCACTATGTCACCCTCTGAGTGCTGTGACATCACAGCTCACAGCAACCTCAAACCCTTGAGTTTAAGGCTTAAGCCATTCTCTTGCCTCAGCCTCTCAAGTAGCTGGGATTACAGGCGCCTGCCACAACACCTAGCTATTTTTTTGTTGTAGTTGTTGTTGTTGTCATTGTTGTTTATCTGGCCCGGGCCGGGTTCAAACCCGCCAGCCTCAGTGTATGTGGCTAGTCCCATAACCACTGTACTACGGCACCAAGCCTCAAATAGATTCTTTTAAAAATTCAACTCAGGTGGGTGCAATGGCTCAGGCCTGTAATCCTAGCACTCCAGGAGGCTGAAGCTTTTGAATTGCCTTAGCTCAGGAGTTCCAGACCAGCTGGTCTGAGAACACAACTCTAAAAATAGCCAGGCATTGTGGCAGGCACCTGTAGTCCCAGCTACTTGGGAGGCTGAGGCAAGAGAATCGCTTCAGCCCAAGAGTTTGAGGTTGCTGTGAGCTATAATGTCACAGCACTCCACTGAGGGTGACAAAGTAAGACTCTGTCTCCAAAAAAAAAAGTAAATAAAATGAAAAACAGGCTCGGTGCCCGTAGCCCAAGCGGCTAAGGTGCCAGCTACGTACACCAGATCTGGTGGGTTCAAATCCAGCCTCGGCCTGCCAACAACAATGACAACTAACCAAAAAATAGCCAAGCATTGTGGCAGGTGCCTGTAATCCCAGCTACTTGGGAGGCTGAGGCAAGAGAATTGCTTAAGCCCAGAAGTTGGAGGTTGCTGTGAGCTGTGATGCTATGGCACTCTACCCAGAACAATAGCTTGAGGCTCTGTCTCTAAATAAATAAATAAGTAAATAAAATGAAGAATAGCTGGGCATTGTGGCAAACGCCTATGGTCCCAGCTACTTGGGAGACTGAGACAAGAAGATCACTTGATCCCAAGAGTTTGAGGTTGCTGTGCGTTATGTTGTCACAGCACTCTACCAAGGGCAACAAAATAAGACTGTGTCTCAAAAAAAGAAAAATTCACATCAAATTTAGCAATATCTGTGAAAAATATAAACTTCACGTGCAAGTCTTTTTAAAATACATTTGTAACTGTGAAAGTGTGAAACTTCATCTTTGTTTTACATAAATCTCCGGCGAATCTCTGTAATTACTCCAAGTATGCATATTACACTTTGGGACACATTGCCATGAATGTTAGTTATTTCATGTAAAGTTATTATCAAAATGCTTAACATAGTAAAAATATTGTTATAACTAATAATATTTTTAGTACTCATTTTTTAAAAGTTGGTTAACTGTACATTGTATTTCGTGTGATTATGATGAGTATGCTTATAATTATTAATTCATGTTACTAAATGCAATATGTCTGTATATTTGGATGTGAAGCATCCATGTACAAATTAATTGCCTGCCTTAAAGGTTTCCCCAATTCAGGGTAAAGGGAGTTATTAGTGCCTCCTACAATAAAGAGACAGCTATAACAAAAACAAATCCTATTGTCAGGCACAGTGGCTCATTCCTGTAATCCTAGCACTCAGGGAGGCCCAGGCTGGTAGATCACTTGATTTCTACCCTGAGCCAGAGAGTGACCTCCTCTCTAAAAAAATAGCTGGGCTTTGGGCGGCGCCTGTGGCTCAGTGAGTAGGGCGTCGGCCCCATATGCCGAGGGTGGCGGGTTCAAACCCGGCCCCGGCCAAACTGCAACAAAAAAATAGCCGGGCGTTGTGGCGGGCGCCTGTAGTCCCAGCTGCTTGGGAGGCTGAGGCAAGAGAATCGTGTAAGCCCAAGAGTTAGAGGTTGCTGTGAGCCGTGTGACGCCACGGCACTCTACCCGAGGGCGGTACAGTGAGACTCTGTCTCTACAAAAAAGAAATAAAAAAAAAATAGCTGGGCTTTGAGGTGGACGCCTGTAGTCCCAGCTACTTGGGAGGCTGAAGCCAGAGCATTGCTTAAGCCCAAAGAGTTTTAGGTTGTTGTGAGCTATGACATCATATGCTATGACGCCACAGCACTCTACGCAGGGCAACGAAGTGAGAAAAAGTGAGACTCTGTCTCAAAGAAAAAAAAAAATCCCCCAAGTTGGCAGGATAAAACAACATGCATTTATTATCTCACAATTTCTGAGGATTAGGAATAGTGGAGTGATTTGCTAGGTGTCTCTGGCTCAGCATCTTTCATGAAGATGCAGACAAGATGTTGCTTGATGTGCTTGAAGATCTACTTTAAGAGGATTCACTCATACGACTATCTGCTGGAGGCCTCAATTCCTTGCTGCCTGTGGTCAGGAGACCTTAGTCTCTCACTACATGGGTCTTTCTGTGGAGTAGCTTAACATGGCAGCTGTTTTCCCCCAAAAGCAAATGATCTAGGCTCGGCACCTGTGGTTCAAGCAGCTAAGGTGCCAGCCACATATACCTGAGCTAGCAGGTTTGAATCCAGCCTGACCCGCCAAACAACAGTGACGGCTGCAACCAAAAAATAGCCAGGCATTATGGTGGGTGCCTATAGTCCCAGCTACTTGGGAGGTGGAGGCAGGAGAATCGCTTGAGCCCAGGAATTGGAGGTTGCTGTGAACTGTGATGCCACAGGACTCTACATAGGGCGACAGCTTGAGGCTCTGTTTCAAAAAAAAAAAAAGCAAATGATCTAAAAAAGAAGAGAGAAAGTGTACTCAAACTGGAAACCTCAATGGCTTCTGTAACCTAATCCTGGACACGATAAACCATCACATTTGTCATATTCCATTAGTCACACAGACCAACCCTTATACAACATGGGAGGGGACTATGCCAGTGTGTGAATGCTGGAAGAGGAGCATAGGAGGCCATCTTAGAGACTGACTACCATATCTTAGAAACACAAATTCCTTGTTAGCACACAAATACTATTAATTGAGCTTAAAATTTCTTAGGATACAGGTTTGTCTTATTTCTTGTTAGCCCCTTTTATTGTGAAAATTACACGTATGCATAAAAGTATATAAAGCATAAATGTGCAACTTATCGAATTATTAAAAAGCTAGGTTCTGTGGAAAAACAGTCACTCAGGTTAAGATACAGAATGACACCCATACCCCAGAATCCCCACCCACTCTCCTGTCCAATCACAGTTCCCTTCCTGATTTTATGGTTTTCAACTTGATTTTCTTTACAGTAGTTTACACCTAAGAATGCATTCCTATTCACTGTAGTTTAGTTTTGACAATTTATTTTATTTTATTTTTTTTGGCTTTTTTAATTTAAAAAATCTGTATAAAAGGAATCATGTGGTATGTGTTGTTTCATGTCTATTTCTCTGACTCAATATTATGTTTTTCAAATTCATTTACTTTGAATAAGCAGCTTATTAATTTTCAATGCTGTATAATATGCCACTGTATAAACACGCCAAAACTTATTTATTTTACTATTGAAGAATATGTGGGCTATTTTCAATATTTGGCAATTCCAAATAAAGCTGCTGTGTATGCTCCTGGTGTAGCTGTGTGTGCATTTTTATAGGATATATAGAGGGTGCCAAAATATATATATACCAATTTAAAAAAGGAAAAAACGGTATTAAAGTTGTAATACTCAAGTCATGTTGACTCCTGCCATTACAAGAGGTGCTCAAACGTGACTTTTATTCATCTTTTGTTATGGGTATGTATTATCACAATGTATACAATATGTTTGTAACATCCTTCTTTTTTTTTTTTGTAGAGACAGAGTCTCACTTTATCGCCCTTGGTAGAGTGCTGTGGCATCTCAGCTCACAGCAACCTCCAACTCCCAGGCTTAGGCAATTCTCTTGCCTCAGCCTCCCGAGGACTACAGGCACCTGCCACAATGCCCAGCTATTTTTTTGTTATGATTTGGCCAGGGCTCGGTTTGAACCCGCCACCCTTGGTATATGGGGCCAGCACCCTACCCACTGAGCCACAGGTGCCGCCGGTAACATCCTTCTTTTTTTCCAAGACAGAGTCTCAAGCTGTTCCCTGGGTAGAGTGACTTGGCGTCATAGCTCACAGAACCTCCAACTCTTGGGCTCAAGCAACCCTCTTGCCTCAGTTTTTCTATTTTTTTTTTTTTTTCTCGAACAGTTTTTCTATTTTTGGTAGAGACAGGGTCTTGCTTTTTGCTCAGGCTGGTCTTGAACTTGTGAGCTCAAGCAATCCACCAGCCTCGGCCTCCCAGAGTGCTAGGATTATAGGCTTGAGCCACTGCCATTGCACCCGGCCCATCACATACATTTTTTTTTTTTTTTTTGTGGCTTTTGGCCGGGGCTAGGTTTGAACCCGCCACCTCCGGCATATGGGACCGGCGCCCTACTCCTTGAGCCACAGGTGCCGCCCCATCACATACATTTTTAAGAAAGAAAAAAACTGGATTAAAATTGTAATATTCGGTATATAACAATAACATTCGTTATCTTGCATGTTATATCTTATATCTCTTACAATTGCACAAGTCAAATGAGACTTGAGTATTGCAATTTTAATCCAGTTTTTTTCCTTGCTTAAAATTTGCATATATATTTTTGGCACCCTCTCTACCTACCTGGGAATATAATTGCTTAGTCATTTTCAACTTTAGTAGAAGTGCAAAACTGTTTTCCAAAGTAGTGGTAGTGATTTATACTCCCACATGCATTGTATAAGAATATCCCTTGTGGCTCGGTGCCTATGGCTAAAGGGGCTAAGGTGCCAGCCACGTACACCTGAGCTGGAGGGTTCGAATCCAGCCTGGGCCCACCAAACAACGATGGCTGCAACCAAAAAATAGCTGGGCATTGTGGCAGGCGCCTGTAGTCCTGGCTACTTGGGAGGCGGAGGCAAGAGAATAGCTTGAGCCCAGGAGTTGGAGCTCCCTGTAAGCTGTGATGCTACAGCACTCTACATAGGGCAAAAGCTTGAGGCTCTGTCTCAAAAAAAAAAAAAAAAAAAAGAACATCCCTTGTTCTATATTCTCACAACATCTGGAATTTTAGCCATATTGACGAATGTGCAGTGGTATTTCATTATGATTTTAACTGGCATTTTCAAGATTACCTGTGAGATTGGCTTGGCGCCAGTAACTCAGCGGCTGGGGCACCAGCCACATACATTGGATCTGGCAGGTTCGAACCCAGCCCGGGCCTGACAAACAACAATGACAACTACAACCAAAAAATAGCCAGGCATTGTGGCGGGTGCCTGTAGTCCCACCTACTTGGGAGGCGGAGGCAGGAGAATCACTTAAGCCCAAGAGTTTGAGGTTGCTGTGAGCCTCAACGCCATAGCACTCTACCCCCTACCACCCCCCCAAAAAAAAGGTTACCTGTGAGATTTCAGTAACCAAGTATTGTTACTTTTTCTGTGGGGATATATGTCTTTTTCTTATTGTTTTATAACTATTACTTAAATACTTTGATATGAGTCCCTTTTATGTGTGGCATATATCTTTCCCTACTCCACTCTCTCTTTTTTTTTTTTTTTTTTTCAGGTTAATGTGAGGGTGCAAACAACTAGGTTACAATTACTAGGTAGAGTCCCTTCTTGTCGTCGTGTCCCACACCCAAAAGGTGTGCCATATACCCTTACATTGTGCCCATTAAGTGAGAGCACACCATCCACTACCCCTCCTTCCTCTCCTCCTCCTTCATTCCCCCTCCCCTCAACTCAAATTGAATTAAGTTTCTTCTCTTATGTGGGCATGTATCAGATCATCTACTGGCTTCATATTGGTATTGTGTACATTGGGTATTTGCTTTTCCGTTCTTGTGATACTTTACTAAGAAGAATGTGCCTCAAGTCCATCCAGGTTAACACAAAAACCCTCCATCTTATTATGGCTGAATAGTATTCCATACATACACCACAGTTTGTTAATCCATTTCTGGGTTGATGGTCATTAGGTTCTTTCCACATCTTGATGATTGTAAATTGAGCTGCAATAAACAATCTAGTGCAAATGTCCTTATGATAAAAAAGACTTTTTTTTCTTATGGGTAAATGCCTAGTAATGGGATTTCAGGATAAAATGGGAGGTCTAATCTGAGCTCTTTATACTCTATTCTCTTAATGGTGTGTTTTTGATAATCAGAGATTCTTAATTTTAATGAAGTGAAATACATAAAATTTTTCCTTGTTAGTTTTGTTAGCCTGAGTTCCTCAGAACCAGAGCCTAATTTTACTATTAGGGAGTTTAGGGAGCAGGTGGGAAGGACAAGACATGTGAAGCAGCCCACATGAGGATGTTTCGTTAACCTGGACATATTAACTCAAACTGGGAGTTCAGTCTGGGAACTGTGTTCTTTTTTTTTGTAGAGACAGAGTCTCACTTTATGGCCCTTGGTAGAGTGCCATGGCATCACACAGCTCACAGCAACCTCCAACTCCTGGGCTTAAGCGATTCTCTTGCCTCAGCCTCCCGAGCAGCTGAGACTACAGGCGCCCGCCACAACGCCCGGCTATTTTTTTGTTGCAGTTTGGCCGGAGCCGGGTTTGAACCCGCCACCCTCGGCATATGGGGCCGGCGCCTTACTGACTGAGCCAAAGGTGCCGCCCTAGGAACTGTGTTCTTAATGAACAAACTGCATCTCAAGACCATCCTGGGACAAGTGAAATAGGGAAGAAATGGGGAAAAATTATTCACTGGCTGTTGCTTCTCATTGACCAAAATTTCATCCTATCGGGCATTATCTCCTTTATACTTCCAGGTTGCTCATATAAGTTTGTAACTTAAAAAACAGACCAACAAACTCCTTACTGTCATGTTAGTGGAGGTTAGTGACTGAATAGCAATAAATACATGGTTGAATCCATCACGTTCACAGAAAATCTTTTTTTCAGAAAGGGGGTCTCATTGTGTTGCCTAGGCTAGCCTTGAACTTCTGGGCTCAAATTATCAATCCAGCTTCAGCGTCCCAAGAAGCTGGGATTATGCCACTTTGATAGTGGGAAACCATGTTTTCTAAATGGCTATTACTGGTGCTAGGTACACTGGTAATGTCAGAGTATTGTCATTACTGTCACTGAGCAGGGAATTCCCAGGCTCAGGTCTTGTCTAAAGACTGTCAATGTTTTTATCTGCCCATACTCACTTGGCACAAAGCTACCCATAAATCTATAGCCCCAAGCAGAAGGCTGGCAATAGTTTTGTTCAGCTTGCATGTAGGGACAGGTGTGTCCTTGGCTTTAAGCTATTAATAAAATCCTGACCCAAGTCCTCTGCTTCCTGTGGAGCACTTACATCTCCCTTACCTCACAGAAGCCAAATCTCTGACACTTACCCTTGCTTCTAGACTCATTTCATAACTCAAGAGATCTGTGACTTCACCACATTCATGGTGGGGATTATCTCATCTCAGAGTATATTAGTCCACTCGGATGTGTAACACAATACTATGGATGGTGTGTCTTAAACAACGGATGTTTATTTCTCATGGTTCTAGAGGCTGGGATGTCCAAGATCAAGTCCTGATTGGGGGGGGGGGGTCTTTTCCTGGCTTGCAGATAGCACCTTCTTATCTTCTTGCTGCATTCTCACTTAGCAGAGAGAGAGAGTGCTCTAGTGTCCTAATACAATCATGAGAGCCTCACCCTCCAGATCTCAACCCTAATCATCTCCCAAAAGCCCCATCTCCAAATACCATCCCATTAGAGATCAGGGCTTTAACATGAATTTTGAGGGGAACAAAATTCAGAACATAGCATAGAGCCCAAGGTGTCTTTACTTTTCTCTTTGCAGGTTTTTCAGTCACTGCTGTATGTCAAATGAGAAAGCTGTCTGTTTGTGTGTGTGTATGTTGACAGCCTTAACACATTTCACCATTTTCATCAGAAGTCTAATTTAAAAAGTCTTGAATTAGTGAGAGACAATGATTGTGGCAATATGTTAATTATATTCGGCCTATTGCCTCTGGAGTCTTAGCAAAGGCCTCAAAGTTGGAAAGCAACACAATAGATGTTGTTCACCTGAGGCCACCAGAAATGAAGGCCTCCATTAGAACTGTTTGGCTTGTGTCTCCTGGGGTTTGGAGGTCCACTTGGATTACTGTCTTAACTCCTATCTTGAGGGGAAATCCAAAAGCAAGAGACTGGTTAACTGTGCTGGGATAATGAGTCAGATGGGTGGTCTTGTCATTGAGACAAAGATGCATGAGTTATTCTGTGAGCCAAGTATACCTAGAAGCTTGGGGCCTTTTTTGGTTGCAGCCGTCATTGCTGTTTGGCAGGCCCGGGCTAGATTTGAACCCAGCAGCTCGGGTGTACGTGGCTGGTACTTTAACTGCTTGAGCCACAGGCACCAAGCCAGCTGGTGGAAAGTTGATACAGAGTATAAGGAAACCTAACTTAAAAAGTTTTGACTTCAAGTATCTGTACATACTGATTCATATTTTCTTCACATTTACTTAAATCCCACCAAAAGGCAGGGCATACACCTCTGGCAGATTTTTATTACTTTTTCCTTAAAATAACTTTTTTTTTTTTTGAGACAGAGTGTCACTGTGTCGCCCTCAGTAGAGTGCTGTGGCATCACAGCTCACAGCAACCTCAAACTCTTGGGGTTAAGAGATTCTCTTGCCTTAGCCTCCCAAGTAGCTGGGACTATAGGCACCCACCACAACACCTGGCTATTTGTTGTTGTTGCTGTTGCTGTTGCAGTTGTCATTGTTGTTTAGCAGGCCCCAACCAGGCTCCAAACTGCCAGCCTCAGTGTATGTGGCCAGCACCCTACTCACTGACTTTTATGGGTTTTTATTTTATATAAATTATATAAATAGTGAAATAAGCTGAGTATAAGAAAAATCAACTAGCAAAAATTTTTTTTTTTTTTTTTTTTTGTAGAGACAGAGTCTCACTTTATGGCCCTCGGTAGAGTGCCGTGGCCTCACACAGCTCACAGCAACCTCCAACTCCTGGGCTTAAGCGACTCTCTTGCCTCAGCCTCCCGAGTAGCTGGGACTACAGGCGCCTGCCACAACGCCCGGCTATTTTTTGGTTGCGGTTTGGCCGGGGCCGGGTTTGAACCCGCCACCCTCGGTATATGGGGCCGGCGCCTTACCGACTGAGCCACAGGTGCCGCCCAACTAGCAAAAATTTTATACTTCACTTTTATTGAGCTATGATATGATCATATGCCATTATACAAACATGTACAATTGGATATATTTTAAATTTTATACAAAAGCTGTCAGTGGAAAAGAACTCAAACTCTAAAATAATTTTAAAAGATTTATTCTGAGCCAAATATGTGCAACTATGGCCCAGGGAGCCATGCCCAAGAAGCCTCAATCAAGTGGTCTCGCCTTGGTTGGGTTACAGTTTGGTTTTGTACATTTTAGGAAGACAGGAATTACATGTGAAGTCATAAATCAATACATGGAAGGTACACATTAGTCTGACTCGAAAAGGCAGGACATCTCCAAGTGAGGGTTTACAGGTTATAGGTGGGTTTAAAGATTCTTTGACCTTAGGCCTGGCACAGTGGCTCATGTCTGTAATCCTAGCACTCTGGAAGGCCAAGGCAGGTATGCTTTAGCTCAGGCAAGAGTGAAATCCTATCTCTATTAAAAATTAGCTTGGCATTGTGCCAGGTGCCTGTAGTCCAGTTACTTGGGAAGCTGAGGCAAGAGGATCACTTGAGCCCAAGAGTCAGAGGTTGCTGTGAGCTGTGATACCAAGGCACTCTATCCAGGACAACCGAAGTGAGACTGTACCTCAAACAAACAAACAAACAAAAAAACCCAAAGATTCTTTGATTTATAATTGGTTAAAGAAATGAAGTTTTTAGCCAGGTGTTATGGTGGGTGTCTGTAGTCCCAACTACTTGGGAGGCTGAGGCAAGAGAATTGCTTAAGCCCAAGAGTTGGAGGTTGCTGTGAGCTGTGACGCCATGGCACTCTACCAAGGGTGACATAGTGAGACTCTGTCTCAACAACAACAAAAAAAACAGAAATGAAGTTCTGTTCATTTCATTTCAAAAAGGCTTGGTATATTTTAAGTTTAAAAAGTCTGTTAATCAGAGACTATCCATATACTAGGCTTGGACATATACTGAGCCTCAAGTGATCTTTTTAGTAAATTGATGACCTATATAAGATGCGATTTGATCTTTGACTTATATAACTTTAGGCTTGTTAATGATTTTGTATCTTATTATCACAAAAATAACTCCAAAAGAGACAAGGCATAAGTAGGCATCTGACCCCCTTCTCCTCATAGACAGCAATTCAGCTTTGAGGAATTTTGGGGGGTCCCCTTGGTCAAGAGGGGGTCCATTAATTCAGCTAGGAGAGGCTTAAGATTTTATTTTAGCTCATGAAATATAAATTGGAAAACGGAAAGCTTTTATAATTAAACTTTTCTTTGTTCTGCTTTGGCTTTCACATCAGAAACCTGATTTGTTTTGAGACAGGGTCTCTCTCTGTTGCTGAGGCTACAGTGCAATGGAGGTCATCAGAGATTACTAAAATCTCAAACTCCTGAGATCAAGCAGTCCTGGGTAGCTAGAACTACAGGCAAGCGCCAGCATAACTCCAGCTAATTTTTTTTTTTTAGCGACCAGTTGTCCCCATGTTGCTCAGGCTGGTTACCAACTCCTGATCTGAAGTGGTGAGCCCTTTGGTTTCCTGAAGTGCCAGGATTACAGGCCTAAGCCATCAAGACTGGCTCTGATTTTTTTTTTTTAACCAATTTCAGGTTTTGTATTTCTTTTTTTTTTTAATTCAGTTTTTAGATGTTTTAATTATTAAGCATAGGCTACTACACAATAAACATTGGGAGTGGATTTTTTTTGGCTGGGGCCGGGTTTGAACCCACCACCTCTGGTATATGGGGCTGGCGCCCTACTCCTTTGAGCCACAGGCGCCACCCAGGTCTTGTGTTTCTAGTTGATAGATGAAAAACATTAAGCCATTGTTTATAGTCAACATTTCTTTTTTCATGTTTTGACCATTGTGTTCTCCTGTGTTACCTTTTCTTGACTTTTGTACTTAGGATGCAAGTCCTTGAAACAGGCATCTAGGGAAACTCTAGAGGTAGGGCTGGGGAGAGGGCGACGGTGGTGTCTGAATCTCCCATAAAAAACAAGCCTCCTGTTTGTCATGTTATGGAGCCCTGGTAATTAGTGACCTTCACCATGATGGCGAATGCTTGGCCAGGGAAAGACCTCTTGAAAACTTACTGATGTCTGTTTTGCTTTGATTTTCAACCCTAATCTGCACTTTCTCACCCTTACTTTCAATCCCTAGAAATCAAAGTGGAGTAAAATGACTCCTCAGTTGTCATGCTGCTTCGGTAGGGGCCAGGATTTCTGCGGGCGCGCTTTTCGAGGTGCATAACCTCCCACGCAGCCATCGTTTTTTTGGGGGGGGTTCATTTACACTCGGGGGGGCGGGAAAGGAAAGGACCAAGACGCTCCCAGACCCCGAAACCCGCCTAGCCAGGCGGCCTCTGGCTTGCCTGGAAGAACAACTCTTCTCCCGCCAATCCCTCCCTCTCGCCCCGCCCACTCCACACGGAGTCCCTCAGGGTCACGTGGCCTCCGGGGAGGGTAAGTGGGCGGTTCCGCGCCCGCCATCTTGAGGGTTTGGAGAGGGAGCGTGCCGAGTTCAGGGCGCGCGCCTCGTTTCCCCGCCCCTCGTCAGCCTTGCTCCGGCTTCCGCGCTCCTCCCCACTTTTCCTGGCTCTGTGGCCGCTCCCTGAGTGGAGGAACCTGGAGCCCGGAGGCGGGGGGCGGGGAAAGTGTTGGTCGCGTGCTCGCTCCCTCCAACCGCCGGCTGCGGCCGCGGGGGCGCGCTCGGCCGGGCCCCAGGCTGTGGCGCGGGGCCGAGGGGAGGGGGCTGCTCCGGCGGCTGAAGCGGCGCGCCGTGGCTGAGGTGGCGGCGCGCTCGGGGCCCACGTCTAGGGCTCCCCCGGCTCGGAGCTGCAGCCGTGGCCGCTGTTTCCACAACCATGTACCGCAGCGGCTCCCGCTCCTCCGTCTCTTCCCACCGGCCTAAAGACAGCGGCTGTGGGGGCCCGCGCAGCGGCCGCAGCTCCGGCTCCTCCTCGGGCCCGGCTCGCCGCACCTCGTCGCCGCCCTCCAGCTCCTCCTCGTCGCGGACCTCGGCTCGCCGGCCTCGCTCGCCCTCAGGACACCGCAGCCGCCGGGCCTCGCCGTCCCCATCGCGGGGTCGCCGCGGCTCCCCGCCCCCGCCGCGGGCACGTCGCGGCTCCCCGTCGCCACCGCGGGGCCGACGACTCTTCCCGCCAGGCCCGGCTGGCTTCCGAGGCAGCAGCCGGGGGGAGTCCCGCGCCGACTTCTCCCGGGACGGCCGCGGAGACCATCCAGGCGATAGCCGGGTAATCTCACCCCTCCTCCGGGACGCCCTCTCCACCCCAGCCCCTTCGCCCGTAATCTCCGTTTCCACAAACGCTTGTGACTCGGGCGCTCTGAGGCCTCCAGGCCGGGGACCCGCACCCCCAGCCCGGTCGGCGAGGATGCAGGGCCCCGAGCTCCGTGGGCACAATAACGGACTCGGACTCCCGAGGGCGCATCCCTGTCTCAGGAACCGGCTGTTCCCTTCACTCTGGACGATGGGTGGAAAAGTTCGCCAGGGCGAGGGGACTTGGTCCCTGCCGGTGTCTCGTCCTTTTTTTTTTTTTAAAGAGGTGCCGAACTGGAAGTGTCTGGTACTTTTTAGAGAGTTGACGTTTCCATGGGTTTGCTTGTTTTGTATTCCCTTAAGCCTGAGCTACCCCCTTGGATTCCAGAAAAGAAACAGATCCCTGTGTTTCTGGCGAGTTTGGAGAGCTATCCTAATACGGTTGACTAGGCTAGACTTTTAGAGTGTGAATTTAGGTGAGGTAAGCTGGAGCTGCTTCTCTGCAGTAAAGTGTGCATAACCAGCGGCATCGGAGCAGTCACTACCACTCACTGAGTGCCATAGCTGAGATTATACTCAGCCCCTTGCTTTACACAGCCCTTTGAGCTGAGGCAGTTAATATTATTCCATGTTGTGTAGCTGAGAAACCAACCTACAAAGGTTCAAGTAACTCAACAGGGAGACCCGGTTCTGATTGATGGAACTTAAATGTGTCGGATTCCCCAAATCTCTGATTTTTGACCTAACTCACTGCTGGAGTGACAGCATGAGATTAAGAAGTTTATCTTAGAAATAACGTTGATCTCTCAACATCACTACTTCAGTAGAAACTCTGGGCACCCCTGGGCAGGATTTGGTGTTTGGGAATTTGTTTTTATTTTCAGTTCCTGAACCTTTTTTTTTCAACCTAGTGACAAAGTTTCTGTTTTCTCCAGTGGTTCTCTAACATGTATCCAAGTACTTTGGTCACTCTGGTCCTAGGTGAATTGACCCTGGTCCCTGTGTTAAGATTTTCGGAGCTGGGCGGCGCCTGTGGCTCAGTGAGTAGGGCGCCGGCCCCATATGCGAGGGTGGCAGGTTCAAACCCAGCCCCTGCCAAACTGCAACAACAACAACAACAAAAATAGCCGGGTGTTGTGGCGGGCGCCTGTAGTCCCAGCTACTCGGGAGGCTGAGGCAAGAGAATTGCGTAAGCCCAAGAGTTAGAGGTTGCTGTGAGCCGTGTGACGCCACAGCACTCTACCGAGGGTGGTACAGTGAGACTCTGTCTCTACAAAAAAAAAAAAAAAAGATTTTCAGAGCTGAGAAATATCAGTGTGTCAAGCACTGCAGAGGAGGCATGGAAAACAGAATGCATGTTTTCATGATTTCCCTTTTCTCCAGTGCACAGTCTATTTGCTCCAGTCTTCTCTGTCTCAGTAAATGGCATCATTCAATGGTCAAGTCAGAAACAGTCATCATTACCCTGGTTCCAACATCTAATCTGCCAGATTAACCTCATCCATCTAACCTGTTACCTCTAGCTCCAAAATACATCACCCAAACTATCCTCCTCCCATAACTCCGGTCTAAGTCCTGTTTTCTCTTTCCTGGACTGTTGCATTTGGCTCCACTCTTGATAAGCACTAGTTTATTCTGTATATAGCAATCAAAATAATTTAGCCTGGTGCAGTGGCTCATGCCTCTGGGAGACCTAGGTGGGTGGATCATCTGAATTTAAAAGTTCAAAGCCAGTCTGACCAAGAGTACACCCTGTCTCTACTAAAAATAGAAAAAACAAGCCAGGTGTTGTGGCGGGTGCCTATTGCCCCAGCTACTTGGGAGGCTGAGGCAAGGGAATTGCTTGAATCCAGGAGTTTGATGTTGCTCTGAGCAATGACGCCAGGATACTCTATCCAAGGCGACAGAGTAAGACTCTGTCTCAAAAAAAATAATTTTTTCACTTTATACATTTGACAAGTATTTGTTGAACATCTACTGTTGTAGACACTGTTCTGGGACCTGGGGGTACAGTAGTAAACAAACCAAAGAAAAATTCCTACTCTGGTAGAGTTATTCTAACAGGAAGAATTGAATAATAAATAAGATGGAGAAGTTAGAAATGCCATGGCACGTTAAATGTGATTAAGCACTAAGAAGAAAATAAAGCAGAGAAGGGAGTTAAATAATTTTTGATAAGGTAGCCAGAGAAGACCTTCTGAGAAGGTGACTTTGTTCGTTTTGAAACAGAGTCTCTCACTATCACTCTGTGCCTTGGCCTCATAGCTCACAGCAATCTCAAACTCTTGAGCCAGAGATTTTCTATGTCTCAAGTAGTTGGGGACTACAGGCACCTGCCACAATGCCCAGCTAGTTTTTTTCTATTTTTACTACCAAAAAGGTCTCACTGTGGCCCAGGCTGGTCTCGAACTCCTGAGCTTAAGCAGTGAGTGGACTGCTTAAGCCTCCTAAAGTGCTAGGATTACAGGCTTGAGCCATCATGCCCAGCTCTAAAAGTTGACTTAATAAAGACCTTCAGGAGATAAGGATTTGAGCAGTATAGCCTCTGGAGGAAAAATGTAGTCAGATCACATCATTCTCCTCGCTTAAAATCCTCCTGTGGCTTTTATTACACTAAGCATAAATTCCAACTTTCCTAACTGATTTTTGCTTGTCTTTTCTTACGTCACCTTGCTGCAGTCACACTGACTGCCTTTCTGTTACTTAAAATTTACCAAGCTCATTACTGAGGTGGTTCTTCTCTTTGCCTGAAACATCCTTCTACCTGTTACAACGCTGGCATCTCATTCAAGCCTCAGCTTATCACCTCAGAAAAGCCTTTTCTAACCACCCTATCTGAAGTAACTTCTTTTCCCCATACTCTTTCCTGGTGTCATGTTTTAATGACTGTATAGCACTTATGGCTATCAGAAGTACTTTTTTTTTTTTTTTTTGTACTTTTTGGCTGGGTCTGGGTCTGGGTCTGAACCTGCCACTTCCTGCATATGGAGCTGGCGCCCTACCCCTTTGAACCACAGGCACTGCCCTATCAGAAGTACTTTTTTTTGTTTTTTTTTTTTTTTTGTAGAGACAGAGTCTCACTTTACCGCCCTCTGTAGAGTGCCATGACGTCACACGGCTCACAGCAACCTCCAGCTTTGGGGCTTACGCGATTCTCTTGCATCAGCCTCCCGAGCAGCTGGGCCTACAGGCGCCCGCCACAACGCCCGGCTATTTTTTGGTTGCAGTTTGGCCAAGGCTGGGTTTGAACCCACTACCCTCGGTATATGGGGCTGGCGCCCTACTCACTGAGCCACAGGCGCCACCTCAGAAGTACTTTTTTTTTTTTTTTTGTAGAGACAGAGTCTCACTTTATGGCCCTCGGTAGAGTGCCGTGGCCTCACACAGCTCACAGCAACCTCCAACTCCTGGGCTTAAGCCATTCTCCTGCCTCAGCCTCCCGAGTAGCTGGGACTACAGGCGGCCGCCACAACGCCCGGCCATTTCTTGGTTGCAGTTTGGCCGGGGCCGGGTTTGAACCCGCCACCCTCGGTATATGGGGCCGGCGCCCTACCCACTGAGCCACAGGCGCTGCCCAGAAGTACTTTTTTAAAACTTATTTTTGGCTTGCCTCCTTCACTAAAAGTATAGGTTCTTAGAGTAGGGACTTTATTGACCTCTGTATTCCTACACCCAGTAGGAATTGGAGGTCACTATTTGGGAGGGTTAGAGATAGGGACTTTTTTTCTCTAAGAAAATGGAAATTTTCTTTTTTAAGAAACAGTCTTATTTCGTCACCCTCGGGAGAGTGCTATGGCGTCACAGCTCACAGCAACCTCCAGCTCTTGGGCTTAGGCAATTCTCTTGCCTCAGCCTCCTTGAGCAGCTGGGACTACAGGTGCCTGCCACAATGCCCAGCTATTTTTTTTTGTTGCAGTTTGGCCAGGGCCAGGTTTGAACCTGCTACCCTCAGTGTATGAGGCTAGCACCCTACTCACTGAGCCACAGGCAGTGCCCAGAAAATGGAAATTTTCTAAAAGTGCTTTATTTTTGGAATAGTATCTTACCATAACCATTTCTCACCTTGTTGGGCCACAGTTAATGACTAGGGAGGAGAATGTTTTGACTGTGTTGACTAACCATATTATCTTTATTATAGAGACGCTCTCCTGGTCTGTGTTCTGATTCTTCTTTGGAACAGAACTTAAGGATCACTGTTGGCAATGATCACTTCTGTGTTGGCACACCAGAACGGCGACGGCTTAGTGATCGTCTGGGGTCACCAGTGGACAATCTGGATGACATGGATAGGTAGGTTTCATCTAAGGCAGGGTGGCACTATACTTGAAGGCAGAAATATTACTGTTCTCTCAATTGACACATTTGAAGGATGGTTCCAGCACTAAAGTTATTCCCTGTGTCCACATATCTAGTACAAAGGATGATGTTGGAAAAAAAGCTTTGCAAGTGGGGAAGGTTTATTGATTTAGACTCTTGCTGAATGAATTGTATAAGAGAAAAGGCTTAAAAGATCATCCTAGTCTGACTAAAAGGAAGAAACAGAGGAGGCATAATCAGAGTGCCCCAAATCAAAACAGCTCAGATGGCATGGATTCTAAAATACTGGAGCTACAAGGGAGTCTCTTCAAAGGAACATTCTGGACAAAATAGATCTTTTTTTAATTGTATTTTTTATTTTTAGCTTGTCCAAGCTAAAATACAGGCTCAGACAGTGTTTAGATAATTTCATATCTAATATATTATGTATATTAAATATATAAAGCATTAATATGGAGATCTTTAAAAATGTTTTAGTTTAGTTATTACTTTATAACTATTAAGTACCAAGAAAGAGCAAATATACCCCATGGAGTATTGAATATAGACCTTAGGTACGTTGGGTGTTTTTCACCTCACAGAAGTAAAAAAGTAAGGATGGGAATGCAGAAAAGCACTCTCTCAGAGTTGAAACTGTTAGGTCTTTGTCCAGCACATTGGGAGTTTCACAAAAGGTTATCAATAAAGTAGCACTAGATCAGTTAATGACTGTGGGTACAGTGGTGCACAGAGCATAGCCAGGCAGGTGGGGAACAGCTGGACAGGGAAGTCTTGAGGACCATGCTGCCAGTAGTGACATATATTTTAAAGCCCCAGTGGCTGTGGTTGCAGCATAACAAAGCAGGACAGTCTCAGGTCATATAACACTGAGATTTCTGAAGATAGGGCTTTAAGATATGTGACTGTATCACTTAATTGAGGCAACAGGTACTTTTGGTACTTGCCCTTCCAGGTACTTTTATTTTGGGAAATGATTAAGTAGGTAGTCTGGGTGGTGGATGGTGCATGGTATGATTGTCTTCCTTGCTGAGGTTTTGGTTAATTTAAGCATTTCCTCTTGTTAGGCATAGAATGTGCCTCCCCTTTGCATAAACTTTGTTCTGCATGTGTTCTTTAGATAATCAGTTGTATTTCTAAATTATAAAAATTAAAATTTTAGGGAATTTGAGACAGTAATCTTCCAGACTCGTGTGTTTTAGATAGACAAATACACTTTAGGAAAATTGAGATTAAGGTTCTAAATGTAGGTGCAGGGTCATTGTTTACACTTTTGCTCCCTATACATTTGTGTTCCTTTTCACTTATTCAGTATAATTTGTATGAGTAATTATCGGGCACTGAAACCAGTCCACAGGACCATTGCCATGATCATGATGTGTCTTTTTTTTCTGAGAGAGTGTCACTGTGTCACCCTTAGTAGAGTCCTGCGGTGTCACAGCTCACAGCAACCTCAAACTCTTGGGCTTAAGCAATTCTCATGCCTCAGCCTCCCACAGGCGCCTGCCACAACACACAGCTGTTTTGTTTTTTTTTGCAGTTGTCGTTGTTTTAGCTGGCCCGGGCAGCCTCTGTGACGTGGCTAGGCCATTTACATCCTTTGTATGTAAATGTTTACTTTTCTTCTTCCCTGAGGAAATGTACAGGTCAGTGACTTTCTGTATATTCACTGAGTTGTCCATCTACCATCTAATTGATTTTAAAATATTTCTGTTACTCCAGAAAGAAACCCTGACTTTTAGCTATTACTCCCCCTCCATCGTACTCCCTACCCTATGTTTTCACTAAGCTACTTTCTATTTCTATAGATTTGCCTATTCTGGACATTTTATATAAGTAGAATTATGCAATACCTAGTCCTTTGTAACTGACTTCTTTCATTTAGCATAATGTTTTTAAGGTTCGTCCATTTTGTAGCATTTGTTTTTTTGAGACGGAACCTCAAGCTATCACCCTGGGTAGAGTACCATAGCGTCACAGCTCATAGCAACCTCCAACTCCTGGGCTTAAACAATTCTCTTGCCTCAGCCTCCCAAGTAGCTGGGACTACAGATGCCTGCCACAACGCCCGGCTATTCTGGCTATTTTTTGGTTGTAGTTGTCACTGTTTGACAGGCCTGAGCCAGATACGAACCCGCCAGCTCTGGTGTATGTGGCTGGTGCTTTAGCCGCTTGAGCTACAGGCACTGAGCCTATAGCATTTTTTTTAATTACTGGTAACATTTCATTAAATTATATACTATATTTTGTTTGTCAGTTCATTCATAACTGATGAATGGCCGCTAAGGCACCAGCCACATATACCTGAGCTGGCAGGTTGGAATCCAGCCCCGGCCCACCAAACAATGATGGCTGCTGCAACCAAAAAATAGCCAGGCCTGTGGCAGGCACCTGTAGTCCCAGCTACTTGGGAGGCAGAGGCAGGAGAATCGCTTGAACCCAGGAGTTGGATATTGCTGTGAGCTGTGATGCCATGGTACTCTACCCAGGGCGACAACTTGAGGCTCTACCCAGGGCGACAGCTTGAGGCTCTGTCTCAAAACAAACAAAACCAATGAATGGGCAACATTTAGATAACTTTCACTTTTTTTTTTTTGAAACAGTTTCACTTGGTCATCCTTGGTAGAGTGCTGTGGTGTCTTAGCTCACAGCAACCTCAAATTCTCGGGTTCAAGTGATCCTCTTGCCTCAGCCTACCGTGTAGCTGGGACTACAGGCACCCCCCACAATTCCCGGCTATGTTTTTTTTTTAAAGACGGGGTCTTGCTCTGGCTCAGGCTGGTCTTGAACCTGTGAGTTCAGGCAATCCACCTGCCTTGGTCTCCCAAGTGCTTGGGATTACAGGTGTGAGCCACCACACCTGGCCCATAGCTTTCACTTTTTAGCTTTTCATTTTGTCTGAGATAGTTTTACTCAGTCATCCTGGGGTTGAGTGCCATGGTATTATTGCGTATAGCAACCTCGAACTGTTGGGCTCAAGTAATCCTCTTGCCTCAGCCTCCCGAGTAGCTGGGACTACAGGCGCCTGCCACAACACCCAGCTATTTTTAGAGACAGGATCTTGCTCTTTCTCAGGCTGGTCTCCAACTTCCGAGCTCAAGTGGTCCACCTACCTGGGCCTCCCAGAGTGCTAGGATTACAGGTGTGAGCCACTGCGCCTGGCCACTTTTTAGCTTTTATAAATAATGCTGCTATGAACATTAGTTATGAGCTTTTATGTAGACACATATATTTTCTGTCTTAATAGAAATTTATAAACACAGAAAAGTAGAGGGAACTCTCATGTACCCATCACCCTTGTTCAATAATCAATTTTTAAATAGACCTATTTTAGAAAACATTTGGACTTAACCAAGGCTTTCAGAAAGTATCCGTCACTGACTATTTCAGGCTATAGAAATTGGGACCCTTTTTAGGATTCACTCTTACTGTAGCCAATTCTCTCTCTTATCCTTTGAGAGTCCTAAGGAAGGAGAACATGAACTTCTAATAAGCAAGCTGATTTCTGCCTATATTTACATGATAGCTTTTTAAAAAATGTTTTTTATGCCTTCTTTCATTGTTCTATGTCTTCTTTTGCTGGAGATTTCAAATCTGGACTAAGGCTTGGGGTGAGCCATCTTATTACTTCTAGCTTCTTAATATTAATAGTGCTGGGGTAGATCATGGGCTGGTATACCATTTGATGGTGACATGTGATAGTTCTAGTGGGGAAGTTGAACATAGGAATGTAGATGAACTTGCCACTGCCCATGGAGCCTCTGTTTTTTTTCCCCCTAACACTAATATCAGCAGAGACTTTTTGTATGGTAGATAGTGTTTTACCAATGGAGTGATTCAACTCATGAACATTCCTCCTTGGAAATAGATGTTGTTTTCAGCTAATCTACAGAGTTGAATTTTTTACCCCAGTTATGTTTGACTTCAGAAATCATCCATGGTTTATTTCCATTCCTTCCTATTTCATAGGACATTGAAATATTAAAATTCCCCAGCTTCTTGGGGAGGAGATGGGTAATAAGAAATAAGTTCCAATCTCAAGAATGGAAGAAAAAGTATCCAATATCCTCAGCCTTATTATGAAACCAATTTATAGCTTTCATATGAAAGCTATAATCCAATTATAGCCCAAGAAGAAGGGGAAAGGGGAGAGGGAGGAGGATAGGTGGAGAAGGGGTAGTTGGTGGGAACACACCTATGGGGCATCTTACAAGGGTACATGTGAAATTTACTAAGTATAGAATATAAATGTCTTAACACAGTAACTAAGAAAATGCCACGAGGGCTATGTTAACCAGTTTGATGAAAATATTTCACATTGTATATAAAACCAGTACATTGTACCCCATGATTGTATTAATGTACACAGCTATGATTTAAAAAAAAAAGAAAACAGTCTCAGCTACTCAGGATTCCTGCATTATTTTATAGCTATTGTCAGCCTTTGAGTAAAGGCAGGGCTGGTAAATAAGAAAAGGCAACTTTTTGATGTTCTGCTAATGTAGTCCCAGAGATGGGAAAGCAACTATTAAAAAACAAGGAAAAGTCATTTCTAGAAACTCACAAAAACAAAAGTTGCTACTAGAAACTGTAGAAAACACCAATAATTACCATCTTTAGATCAGTATTTTTCAACCGTTTTTATCTCATGGCACACTTGAACCTATAGTAAAACTTCTGTGGTACACTTAAATTATGTCGATTAAAAAAAAAGAATAAAAATAAAGACTGTGTTTTGAACTTCTTTCAAAACAATTTAATTAAAAAATGCTTGTGGTGCACCAGTTGAAAATTGCTGCTCTAGAGGGTAATTCACTTTGGAATGCGAGTGACACGTAAGTACCTTTGTTTTTCATTTAGATTATATAAAAATTACATGCTTCAAGTACCAGAGGATCTTTATTTATTTGTTTTTTTTTTTTCTTTTTTAGAGACAGAGTCTCACTTTATCACCCTTGGTAGAGTTCCATGACATCAAAGCTCACAGCAACCTCCAACTCCTGGGTTTAGGCAATTCTCTTGCCTCAGCCTCCCCAGTAGCTGGGACTACAGGCACCTGCCACAATGCCCGGCTATTTTTTTTTTTTTTGTTGCAGTTTGGCCGGGGTTGGGTTTGAACCCACCACCATCTGTATATGGGGCTGGTGCCCTTCTCACTGAGCCACAGGCGCCGCCCTATTTATTTGTATTTTTAAGATTTTTTTTGTAATTTTTTTTTTTTTTTGGAGACAGTCTCATTTTGTCACCCTTGGTTAAGTGCTGTGGCGTCATAGCTTACAGCAACCTCAAACTGTTGGGCTCAAGTGATTCTCTTGCCTTAGCCTCCCAAGTAGCTTGAGACTACAGGCACCCAGCACAACACCCGGCTATGTTTAAAGACGGGGTCTCGCTCTGGCTCAGGCAGATCTTAAACCTGTGAGCTCAGGCAGTCCATCCACCTCGGCTTCCCAAGTGCTATGATTACGAGTGTCAGACACCGCACACTGCCAGATCTTTATTTCTATCTGTGATTTAAATCAGAATCTTTTTGAGTCACAGAAGTTCTGTAGCCATAGTGCACCAAAAGATTAGGACTACTGTGTGTGGTGTAGAGCTCTAAGCTAAAAGGACAGATGTCCCATCCCATCCGTATTTTTACCTTCATGCCACAAATATTCAAGACTTTGTTAATTCTATAAAATAAGAATATATAATGAAGTAAACCATCACTTAACTTTTTTTCCTGGGCCCAAGATTAGCAGAATGCTTGTGGATGACTAGGCAAGGCTGGAAAGTGGGTGACAAAACATGCTGTGAGGGAGTTTTGTGGTTTTGATATGTGAGCCAGCGAGATAAAACATTAAAGAACCCCCTAAAATATATGAGAAAATCAGCGAGGCACAGTGGCTCACACCTAATCCCAGCACTTGGGAGGCCGAGGCGGGTGGATTGCCTGAGTTCACAGGTTTGAGACCAGCCTGAGCCAGAGTGAGACCCTATATCTAAAAATAGCCAACCATTGTGGCAGGTGCCTGTAGTCCCAGCTACTTGGGAGGCTGAGGCAAGAGAATTGCTTAAGCCTGGGAGTTTGAGGTTGCTGTGAACTAACACACCATAGCATTTTACCAAGGGCAACAAAGTGAGACTGTTACAAAAAATTAAATAAAAATAAAAATAACAAAATATATGAAGAAATCATGCTAATTAGATAGATGACTTGTTAGAAACATTTTCCCCATGGCAAAACCCTTTTTTTTCAAATGAAATATTACACAGACGTAGGGTTGGGGCTAGTAGGATTTAAATACAGTGGAAGGCCCAGAACATTGCTGGTTCTGCTTTTGTAGCACTTTTGATAACTGAGAACTCTAGAATCTGTGGGCTACAGCTTAAAAACCATTAATCTGGACTGTTATTTCTTAAACTTTAAATTATGAACACATCACCTGGCGATCTTGTTAAAAATGCAGATTCTGGTTCACTAGGCCTAGGATAGAGCCTAAGAATCTGTATTTCTAAAAGTTCCAAGGTAATGCTAATACTACTGGTCCATACCACTCTTCTAGCAGCAAAGAGCTAGATTTTAGCTAATGTGAAGTTGTATAACCTGCATGATACTCTGCATCCCCCAAGTCTAGTCTGAAATTAGCTTAAGCTTTCTATCTAGATATATTGGTAATATCATTCCTTGGTTAGAGAGACTGAAGCTGCTTATAACCCTGGGGAAAGAGAGTGGAAATGTTTTGCATATTGTATGTAGATCTGTTCTTGGACTTCAGGATGATAGTCTTTTGCTCCAATCACTGTACACCTCTCTTGCCAAATTTCAGTCTCTTTGCCTTGTCCACTCTTACTCTTTTCAAGTCCATGATACTCAGTAATGCTTGTCTCTTTCCTTAGGGATGACCTGACTGATGATTCTGTCTTCACTCGAAGCTCTCAGTGCTCTCGGGGTCTTGAAAGATACATTTCCCAGGAGGAGGAAGCTCTCAGTCCCTTCTTGGGACAACTTGATGAAGACTACCGAACAAGAGAAACTTTCCTGCATCGATCTAATTATAGTCCCCATATCAGTTGTCATGAGGAACTGTTGCGGGGAACAGAACGAAATAGAGAAAAAGTCAAAGGCTCCTACTCTGTACGATCTGAGGAGAGGAGTCGAGAGGCCAAAAGACCCCGTTACGATGACACAGAGAAGATACACAGCATGGGAGGGGATCACCCAAGTTTTACATCAGGAACTCGGAATTATCGACAGCGTAGACGAAGCCCAAGCCCTAGGTTTCTAGACCCTGAGTTTCGAGAGCTGGATCTTGCGAGGCGAAAGCGAGAGGAAGAGGAGGAGCGAAGCAGGAGCTTGAGTCAGGAGCTGGTGGGAGTTGATGGTGGTGGCACTAATTGTTCCATCCCTGGCTTGTCAGGTGTCCTAACAGCATCGGAGCCAGGATATTCTTTGCATCGGCCTGATGAAGTGTCTGTGATGCCCAAGAAGTCCATTCTGAAGAAGCGAATTGAGGTGGACATGGAGCCTTCTATGCAGGTGTCTGCTGTTGTCTCTACAGCAGTTCTCAACAAACAACCCTTTCACAGGGGTCACCTGAGACCATCCTACATAACAGATATTTACATTATAATTCATAAAGGTAGCAAAATTACAGTTATGAAGTAGCAACGAAAATAATTTTATGGTTGGGGGTCACCACAACATGAGGAACTATATTAAAGGGTCACGGCATTAGGAAGGTTGAGAACCACTGTTCTAGGGTATCTTATGAGTCCCTCTGCTATCTTAAAGCCTGGTTACTTGCCTGGGGGCTGTGTCCCTTATGGTATGTTTGTAATATATGCTAGGCCAACATTATTATGCCTATGAGCAGTATCTTACAGGACTCTCTAAATGAAATTATAGGCCTTGTTAAGCATCACTAGAGAACTTACATTGCCCTATTGCTTTCTAAATAGACATTTTAGAGAGTATTGTTTTGTATCTAAGTTTTTTCTTAGTATCGGATAGCCAGTAGGAATTTTTGAATATAGGTTTCCTGGAAGGGAAGCTTGAAGAGCAAAGGTAGGAGGTGATCTTAATTTCCTCAGAGAAAAGAAAAAAAATGTATGAATTGGACATTAGTCAAGAAATCAGGTAATTCTGATTTTGGACCCACCTCTGCAACCAGCTTGCTGTGTAATTTTTAGGCAACTCACTTCACCATTCTGGGCCTTGATATTTTTCCCTCAACTATGAAAGAATGTTTAGGCAAAATCACTAGTTTTTAGCAGTTCTCTTAAGAGCTAAGGACTTCTGAAAGAAAGCCTAACGGCACAAAGGAAAATAAGGCAAAATTGATGAGTTAGGGTTCCAGAGTTTCCTTTCCCATTTCAGCTAATGCAGCTCTACTTTTGTGTGTTTTTTTTTTCTTTTGGAGATCCATAGAGGAGGAAAAAAACCAAAGAGATCTTTAACATCATTTTGAATTCAGATTCTTTGATAAGACTGTAACAAATAGGCAAAGGTCAGAATTCTGTTTAATCTGGCTTTTCCTATTTCTCTTTGCCATAGCAGAGACATCTGGAGACATGAGGACCATAACTTGAACCCAGCTAAGGATATTTTACCTCCCTTTTTTCCATACTCATATCTCCCCTATTAAGTGAGAAGAACAAAGTATTTAAATATTTTTCTCAATTACTAGGGTTCTGAGATTTTGCATAAGGGCTAAATCAATTGTTTATGTCTTTGCAGCTTGAGAATTTTTCCAGCAGTACCAACCCCAGCCGGGATCACCCTCTCTACTCTGGACACCCACCTATTCCACTAAGTGGTGCTATTGCTGCTTTTGCCTCAGAGATTGAAAATAAGGGGACTGTGGTAGAGACTACACTGAAAGAACCCCAGAGCAACCTCTACCAATGGGGTCCCCTTCCTGGGATGCCCAAAGACAATAGTCCTCTCAGAGAAAAATATGAAGGTTTTCTGTGCCACAAGGAAAAATTGGATTTGAAGGCTGAGGGACCTGAGCGACACACAGACTTCTTACTGCCCCATGAAAGAGCTAGCCAGGATGGCAGTGGCTTTTCCCGCATTCTGAGCATGTTGGCTGATTCTACCAGTACACAGGAAAAAAGGCGGCGTAGCTTCCCTGATATTGAGGATGAGGAGAAATTTCTCTATGGGGATGAAGAAGAGGATTTAAAGGCAGAATCCCTACCAAAGTCTGTTGGGGGCTCTGAGAATGAAGTTGTGAGGCAAAAGGCAAGCTCTCTGCCCTCGTCAGCTCCAACTGTAAAGCTAGAATCATTAGAAGAGACCAATCCTGAATATGCTAAGATTCATGACTTGCTTAAGACTGTAGGGCTGGATATTGGGGTAGCAGAGATTAGTAAACTGGCTGTGCGCACCCAGGAACGACTTCATGGCAAAAAGCCATCATTACGCTCCTCAGCTGACCGTCGTTCTTCAGTTGACCGACATTTTTCGACTGACCGCTGTTCCTCAGTTGACCACCGTTTCTCAGCTGATCGACGCTCCTCAGATCCCCACAGACTGGAAAGCAGGGATGCACACCATAGCAATACTCATTCCCCAGAGGTGTCCCATCCACACCCAGCCTCCCCTGTGGATCCTTACCTACTCACAAAAAATAGCCCCCCATTCTTAAAGTCTGATCATTCAGTGGGTCATATTTCAGGACCAGAAGTGGTTGGCAGTGGGTTTCAGTCTTCTGTTGCAGTCAGGTGCATGTTGCCATCAGCCCCATCTGCCCCAATTAGACTTCCACATTCTGCTTCTTTATCTCAGTTTCATATGCCACGGGCCTCTCAGTTTTCTGCAGCACGGATACCTCCAAACTACCAGGGACCTGCCATTCCCCCTGCTTCCTTTGATGCCTATAGGCACTATATGGCATATGCAGCTTCAAGATGGCCCATATACCCCACCTCTCAGCCATCAAACCACCCTTTAGCTGAACCACACAGAATAATGCCAGTAACCAAACAAGCTACTCGTAGCCGTCCTAACCTCCGTGTGATCCCCACTGTGACTCCTGATGAGCCTAAACAGGAGGAGTCAGTGCTAGGCTCAATTCCTGCAGCCCAAGTGCCTGTCCAGGTGTCCATCCCATCACTCATAAGATACAATCCGGAGAAGATCTCTGATGAGAAGAACCGTGCTTCCCAGAAGCAGAAGGTGAATGTTAGCTTTGCATATCCTATACCTGAATTATCTGCTAGAAATTTGTAAGGCCCTTTCACCTTAAGTTCTTTGGAGGCTGCTGTTATCATCCTAAGAAATGTAGATAATAGCTCTTCTTTTTTCTCATGTATTGTCATTAGATTAAACAGAAATCTGGCTCTAGATCCTATTGTGATTGCTAGAATTTTTTTTTATTTTTCTATATTAATTGGCTTAGAACACTGGGTAGGAGTTGGGAGCCTTAGAGTCTTCAATGTGACCTCATCACAGAATGAGGAACCAAAATTGGTTTGGGTGAAGGACAATCAGTAAACCTATTTCATCCCTATTAGTTCTGGAGCATTCTCCTATAATGATTATGGGAATTAAAAGTAAATAATTATGTGTTGCTTGATAAGTAAAGCAAACCAAGAAATAAGCTTTGCTTGTGATTAATTGTAGAGGCCAGGATTAACAATAATGTGTTTTTATGAGACTTTTTGAAAAGCAGTTTTTTTTTTTTTGTAGAGACAGAGTCTCACTTTATGGCCCTCAGTAGAGTGCCATGGCATCACGCAGCTCACAGCAACCTCCCAACTCCTGAGCTTCAGCGATTCTCTTGCCTCAGCCTCCCGAGTAGCTGGGGCTACAGGCGCCCGCCACAACGCCCAGCTATTTTTTGGTTGCAGTTCAGCCAGGGCTTTTTATATTATCAGGGTTCATTGGCTTTTCAGACTGGAAAGGGAGCAGTGGCTTCCCTAGTCATATTTCAGATAATTTAGAGTGGTAAGTGAAAATTATATAGGAATAAGGAGTAAGAGAATTTTTTTTTTTTTTTATGAGGCAGAGTCTCACTATGTTGCCCTTGGTAGAGTACTGTGGCGTCACAGCTCACAGCAACCTCAAACTCTTGGGCTTAAGCAATTCTCTTGCCTCAGCCTCCCAAGTAGCTGGGACTACAGGTGCCCACCACAATGCCCGGCTATTTTGTTGTTGTTCTTGTCATTGTTTAGCTGACCCAAGCTGGGTTGGAACCAACCAGCCTTGTTGTATGTGGCTGACGCTGTAACACTGTGCTATGTGTGCTGAGCTGGAATAGGAGAATTTTGAATGGAAAAATTAACACATGCTATAAATTTTAAGGGTCTTCAACAGATAAGTCACTTTGTTTAGGAATATAAAAATGTAGTTTTTATAAATTTGATTAGCTTATACAGTAATTCAGACCTGAGAAGAAAATTAAAAAGGAGAAATTAGGACAGCACCTGTGGCTCAAGGAGAAGGGTGCCGGCCCCATATACCAGAGGTGGCAGGTTCAAACCCAGCTCCCACCAAACTGCCAAGAAAAAAACTAATAAACAAAAAAAAATATATAGGAGAAATTAGAGGGGCAATCTTATTTTTTTCCAGCTAAAAAAATTTAGCTAATACTTCCTTTTAATTTTCTGTTGTTACCCTGAATTTGTCTTTAGTTTTATTGACGTCTTTTGGGGAAAAGGGGTGTAGGGTCTCTTTACTCTCCCTTTAAAAGCCTAGCACTTAAGTCAGGACTGATAATACATAGACCTGCTATCGTACATTAGCCTGTTACAGACAAGCCAAATTTGCTTCTTTTTTTTTTTTTTTGTAGAGACAGAGTCTCACTTTATGGCCCTCGGTAGAGTGCCATGGCATCACACAGCTCACAGCAACCTCCAACTCCTGGGCTTAAGTGATTCTCTTGCCTCAGTTTCCCGAGTAGCTGGGACTACAGGTGCCTGCCACAACGCCCAGCTTTTTTTTGGTTGGCCAGCCGGGGCCGGGTTTGAACCCGCCACCCTTGGTATATGGGGCCGGTGCCTTACCGACTGAGCCACAGGCGCCGCCCGCCAAATTTGCTTCTTTACATTATGTGATAGTAATAATAGTTGAAAGATGATGAACTTTATGGTAGACATACCTGGATTTTAAATCTATTCTTAGAGACTTACCTTTGGAAAAATTAATATTGTACAACTTCAGTTTTCCTACTGTAAAATAGAATGTTGTAGGATTAAATAATATGAAATATAAAATGTAACTAATACCGTACCTCACTCATAACACACATTAATTCCTTTCTCCGTGGTTCCCTTTGGGGCTCAGAACCACTATTTAATAGTTGCTTTCAGTGGCTTTCATAAGTGCTACATAAAAACAATACTTTCTGGGCAAGGTGATTCTGAAAAGAAGGATAATTCTATTCAGAAACTTAAATGGGAGTGAAATCTCACTTTGTAAAGTCAGAGCCTTTACATGCAGCATTTGGGACCTTAACGTTCAGATAGCATCTAGCGCAAGGGTTTCTGGAAGAGAGAAATAAAAAAGGGAGAATGTTGGAGGATGCAGGACTGCCTAACATTTTGTACTTTGCAGGTTATCGAAGAGAGGGAAAAACTAAAGAGTGACCGGGAAGCCCGTCAGAAAAAGATGTACTATCTCAGGACTGAATTGGAGCGGCTTCATAAACAACAAGGTGCCAGCTAGCTACTTTGCATGAATGCCTTTTTGTAGTAACATGAATAGGAGACCTAAATGTAGAGATTTTGGTACTCTCTGATAGGGTCAGTGACCTGAAGCCTCACTTTTTAAAAAAGTTTTTGACATAATTAGACTTACAGGAAAGTGGCAATAGTAGTGCAGAGTATTCAGGTATTCTCCCAGATTAACATTTTGCAACATTTGTTCTATCCTTTTATTTCTCTCTCTCAGTCTTATGTATGTGCCTGCATGTGATTTTTTTCTGAACTTTTTTTTTTTTTGAGACAGTCTCACTCTGTTGCCTAGGCTACAGTGCCATAGCATCAGCCTAACTCACAGCAACCTCAAACTCTTCGATTCAAGCAGTCCGCCTGCCTTAGCCTTCTGAGTATCTGGGACTGCATGTGCCCACTACAACACCTGGCTGATTTTTCTGTTTTTAGTAGAGACAGAGTGTCATTCTTGGTCAGCCTGGCCCTGAACTTCTGAACTTAAGGGAGATTTTGGTACTCTCCCACCTCAGCCTCCCAGAGAGCTAGAATTATAAGCCTGAGCCACCACACCAGGCCTTAACTTAACTATTTATTCTATCCTTTTTAATTCCTAAGTATCTTTATAGGGGAGATACTTGGAGACTATGTAAATATTCAGTTACTCCTCAAACTTCCACCTACTGGTTTTAGCATCCATTGATGATTCTTTCCTGAATCACTTAATATCCATGATAGTTCTTGAATAGTGATTTTCTTTTTTTTTTTTTTTTTTTTTGAGGCAGAATCTCACTTTGTCATCCTCGGTAGAGTGCTGTGGTATCACAGCTCACAGCAACCTCTAGCTCTTGTGCTTAGGTGATTCTCTTGCATCAGCCTCCCGAGTAGCTGGGATGGGACTACAGGCGCCTGCCACAACACCCAGCTATTTTTTTGTTGTTGTTGCAGTTTTGGCCAGGGCCAGGTTTGAACCCACCACCCTCGGTATATGGGGCCAGTGCCTTACTCGCTGAGCCACAGGCACTGCCCTGAATAGTGATTTTCTAATTTGATCTTTCTTTCTATCTTTATTAGATGGCTTTTATGATAAAAAGGAACCCCCCTATTTGTTTATTCATTTATGTCAGTGTGAATTCATGGATTCTTCAGTAGGTTACAATTTTTTTCTTTTTGAGACAGAGTCTCACTCTGTCACCCTGAGTAGAGTGTCGTGGTATCATAGCTCACAGCACTGTCAAACTCTTGGGCACAAGTGATTCTCTTGCCTCAGCCTCCCCAATAGCTGGGGACTACAGGCACCCACCACAACACCCAGCTTTTTTTTTTTTTTTTTTTTGAGACAGGTCTTAAGCTGTCACCCTGGGTAGAGTACTGTGCCATCATAGCTCACAGCAACCTCCAACTCGGGCTCAAGTGATCCTCTTGTCTCAGTTTTTTCTATGTTTTATTAGAGATGGGGTCTCACTTTTGCTCAGGCTGGTCTCCAACTTGTGAGCTGAAGCAATCCACCCACCTCAATCTTCCAGAGTGCTAGGATTACACTGCGCCACTGAGCCACTGCTCCCGGCCAATGCCTAGCTATTTTTAGAGATGGGGTCTTGATCTTGCTCAGGCTGGTCTTGAACCAGTGAGCTCAGGCAATCCACATGCCTCGGCTTTCCAGAGTGCTAGGATTACAGGCGCGAGCCACCGCGTCCAGCAATTATTTATTATAATTACTTATTTCATGCTCAAATTGGTCCAGATTTGGCCAGTGGGAGCCCCTTTGAGTTGGTTCCTATGTCCTTTTAATATAGCCCTATCATTTTTTTTAGTATTTCTTTACTTTTTTTTTTTTTTTTTGTCCAGGGCTGGGTTTGAACCCACCACCTCTGGCATATGGGGCCGGCGCCCTACTCCTTTGAGCCACAGGCACTGCCCAATATTTCTTTACTTTTTGACACAGAAAAGATGTTTGTATGTGGCCTTATTTTTTCGTTGCCCTTGTTAGAGTGCCATGGCATTATAGCTCACAGCAACCTCAAACTCTTGGGCTCAAGCGATTCTCTTGCCTCAGCCTCCCAAGTAGCTGGAACTACAGGCACCCGCCACAATGCTTGGCTGTTATGCTGCTTCACTTTTTATTCCATCTTTACATCTGTGCTTTTAGGAATTTATATATATAATGAGGAAAGAATATTACAAGGCTTCTAAATAATGAAGCTTGGTGATTAGTATGAAAGAACAGAGTAGAAGAAAATAATAATTGCTTTAAGGATGAGAAATTCAGTTAAAATGTCTGGATTTGGACACGTTCGTAGATGAGAAATTATTTATCTTGTGATAATTAATATGAGGACTTGGAATTTAGCCTAGAAGATAACATTGGGTGAGTCTGAGGCAAAATCTAAAACTCAATAAAGAAGTTGTTAAAGTAGGTAGGCATTGAGGTAGGCACCTATAGTCCCAGCTACTCAGGAGGCTGAGGTAGAAAGATCACTTGAGCCCAGGAGTTTAAGGTTGCTGTGAGCTGGACTGATGCCACAGCACTCTAGACTAGACAGTAGAATAAGACTCTTGTCTCAAAAAAAAGGACAAATTAAGATCCCCTTAAATCAGAAAAAGTTAAATATGTGACTTTAAATGGTTTTTATCCTCTGAATAATTGTTTGGCTGCCTAAAAAGGAGACAGCAGCTAGATTCATAGTTACAGCATTTATTAACCTTTTCAGGACACATATACACACAAAATTTGTATATACTATTATGGAAGTTTACAGAGCCTGTGAAGCCTGTCCATAGATCCTAAGCTAATAACCCTTACACACAAGGTAATTATTCTTCTTTACCTTCATAAAAGCTTCACTTATTAAAAAAAAAAAAGCTGGGCGGCGCCTGTGGCTCAGTGAGTAGGGCGCCGGTCCCATATGCCGGAGGTGGCGGGTTCAAACCCAGCCCCGGCCAAAAACCACAAAAAAAAAAAAAAAGCTTCACTTATACCAGCCCATGTAGAAAGAGAGTCTTACTTGCTCTTAGAAACTTTTGTGGGAAAAGATTTTGTAACCATAAAACTAATGGATTACTACTTACAAATGAAAATTACTCATCTTAACTTATTTTTTCTGTTTCTTTTTGTTGACATTTGACTATGCAGGGGAAATGCTACGCAAGAAACGAAGGGAGAAGGATGGCCACAAAGACCCGCTCCTGGTGGAGGTGAGTCGGCTTCAGGATAACATTATGAAGGACATTGCAGAGCTCCGACAACAGGCAGAAGAGGCAGAAAAGAAGCAATCTGAACTGGACAAAGTGGCTCAAATCTTGGGAATTAACATCTTTGATAAATCCCAGAAGTCTTCAAATGACAGTAAAGAGGCTACAGAAAAGCCTGGGAAAGCAGAAAAATCTAAGAGCCCGGAAAAAGTATCATCGTCTTCTAACTCCTCGTCCAACAAGGTAACAACTCAACTTTTCCATTTCTGTTATCTTATGTCTTTCTCTCCATAGACTCCTACAGAAGCTTTGTAACCATTTTCCTAGCTTATTTTTCCAATCTCTTCTTAACTCTTATTAGTAATTTTCTCAAAGTATAGATGAGATCACAGTATTCTTCAGAATTTCAGTAGGGTTTTTTCTTTTTTTTGGAGATAGCATCTCACTTGGTCACCCTTAGTAGGGGGCTGTGGTGTCTTAGCTCACAGCAACCTCAAATTTTGGGGCTCAAGTGATCCTCTTGCCTCAGCCTCCCAAATAGCTAGGACTACAGGTGCCTGCCACAACGCCTGGCTATTTTTATTTTTAGAGACAGGGTCTTGCTCTGGTCTCGGATATGTAAGCTCAGGCAGTCCACCCACCTCGGCCTCCCAAGTGCTCGGATTACAGGCATGAGCCACTGCGCCCAGCTTCAGTAGTTCTTTATTACTCACAAAATAAAAATCCTCATTATTTAGGGCCTTCCATGTCGTTTAGCATTTATCCTTAACCCACTCCAGTCTGGCTTCTAATCTCACACTTTCTTGGGGCTTCTTGTTTAGCAACCAGGTTCATGTTCAGGTCACCACCATGTTGCTAAAGCCAGTAGATACAATTCAGTTTGCAGCATTTGATGCAGAGAACTGCTTTTTCCTACAAATATTTTTTCCCCTTGGCTTCTGTTACACTTCTTTTTCCTCCTACTACACTGGCTACTGCTTCTTAGCCTCCTTTACTGTCTATCCTCTTGTATATGATCTTCAAATACAGTGGAACCTCTGTAAGGTGACAACCCAAGGGCCTGTAACAAACTGGTCAACATATGGAGGTGGTCAACATAAGGAACTAGGCCTACGGTTGTGGTATGTACATGTGGTGCGTGCCCAGTCTATGAAAATTAGGTCAACTTCAGAAAGTGGTCAATGTAGGTATATAGTCAACTATGGAAGTTCTGCTGTATTTGAGTTTCTCAGGGCTCAATTCTAGTCCAGTTCTTCAGAATTCTGTTCTCTCCCTAGGCCATTTTATCCCTTTCAATGCTAAAAAGCCATGTATCTTCTGAGTGTCTAACAGCCTGCTTACCATTTCTACTTCCTTGTATAGGCACCTCAAATTCATCATGTCCTAAACTAAATTAATGATAATGTCTAATCTACCTCCAACTTTTTCTTCTCTAGTGTTACCCATTCTCAATGAATAGCACCACTATCCAGCAGTTTTCATGCCTGTAACCTAAAAAGCATTCTTAGTGCTTTCCTTTTCTAACTTCTCCATACCCAATCAATTATATATTCTGTCAGCTCCCCCTCCAGAATAAATCTTAATTCCATCCAGTTTATCTTCACATTGCCATCCAAGTCCAAGACACATCAGAATAAATCTTAATTCCATCTAGTTTATCATCACATTGCCATCCAAGTCCAAGACACATATAGCAATTTGTATTGCTACATTTATTTATTTGTTTGTTTGTTTGTTTATTTTTTAGAGACAGTCTCACTTTGTTGCCCTTGGCAGAGTGCTGTGGCATCACAGCAACCTCCAGCTCTTGGGCTTAGGCGATTCTCTTGCCTCAGCCTCCCGAGTAGCTGGGACTATAGGTGCCCACCACAACGCCCAGCAATTTTTTTGCAGTTTGGCTGGGGTCGGGTTTGAACACCACCCTTGGTATATGGGGCCCTACTCAGTGAGCCACAGGCACCACCCTGTATTGCTATATTCTTAATCCTTTAGCCACATATAGCCAGTGAGAGTGATATTTATTTCCTTGCCTACCTATTCAGCCTCATTTCATGTCTTTTTCTACCTTGCTCCCTATAGTTTCATTATTATCCTTTTCATTCCTTAAATGTCATCCGTCTGTTCCCTTTTTTTTTTCACTAAGCAAGCTAAACTCTTTCCTCATCCCCCCTTCTAACTAACTCATATTTATCCTTCAGATCTTAGTTTAGCAAACTTCAATTTCTGATTGCCTACCAGAGATGTTCAACTTTTTGTTTTCTGTTGTAAATTGAAAGAATAAGAGTTCCTTTGGGCCATTCATTAAATACACAAACACTAACAAAAGCTGATGAGCAAAGAAAGATCTGTGCATACTTTTTGCTATATCCAACACCACAGATAAGCAAAACCAGGCCTCAAATAATAAGCATACAGGCCATGGACCACAGACTGGACACCTTTGGTGTCTGATACACACTCTGGTGATACCTTGTAATTTTCTTATTATGGCATTTGTATGTGTTCCCCCAATCAGATTTCTTTGCATTTTTAAATTTTTTTGAAACAGGGCCTCACTTTGTTGCCCAGGAAAGAGTGCAGTGGTGTTACTATCACTCACTATAACATCAGATTCCTAGGGGTCAAGTATCCTGCCTGAGCCTCCAGAGTAACTAGGACTACAGGCATGTGCCACCAAGTTCAGTTGATTTTTCTGTTTTTTGTAGGACGAGGGACTCACTTATGTTGCTCAGGCTGGTTCTAAGCGCCTGGCCTCAAGCTATCCTTTTGCCTCGTCCTCCCAAAGTGCTAGGATTACAGGTATGAGCTACCATGCCTGGCCTAGATTTTAAGGTTCAAAAGATCAGGGACCATATCTGTCTCATTCTCTAATATAGTCCCCAGTATATAATTTGGTCCCTGGTACATAGTAGTAATTACTGCTCAAGAAACATTACAGTATATCTTATACTCCCAGTACCTCAAAATGCTTATAGCTTTCAAGATGTGCAATATACTGTTATACTTCTCTGATTTTGCATTTAGAATCCTCTAAGCCTAGAATAATATTTCTCTTAATTCCACTCATCTATTAAGGCCTAACTTGAATACATGAAGAATTCCCAGAATTCCACTCTTCTTTAACATTCACATAATAATAGCATTGTTTCTTTGTAAGATTTATTTCATTTTGTTGTACTTAACAAGTGTTCTCATGTCTGTCTCCTCCACTAAATGAGAGCTTCTTGAGAGTAAAAGAATATAGCTTATTTATATTTTTCATGGCATACAGTATGTCTGTCATATAGTATAGTATGTTCAATTAATGTTGAGGGGTAGGAAAAAAGATATATTCTGTATTACCTATCACCCGATCTCTAATTTCTCCTTGTCTTCCTGGGAGAGTACTCTTTCTCAGACAGGTAGAAGTGTAGTCTTTTTATACCTAGGTCTTGAGTCCAGGGCCATTGATGGACCTTTATAGTTGACTTACACATTCTTGTTCTACACTCACTCCATGATAATTTATCATCTTGATTGGGGTGAGTCTTTATGTTCTCTGAAGCTAATGGGGTATGCTTTTGGTTTTCACCTCAGCAGTAAGGAATGTTGTATCTATAACCTTTCTTTCTTATCTGTCCTTAGTATTTCTTCTTTCTTTACCACTTTTTAAAATGTTTAGTTGGTTTGAGGTTTTCTTTTTCTTTATGTTTATTTCAGAAAAGTAGTAAAAATGCACATTTCCATCTGTCTAGAGACAACTATTATTTAATAATTTGGTGCATATTATTCCAAATAGTCTTTTTTCCATTAATTCATTTAACAAATATTAATTGATCACAAAGAAAGGATCACTTACTAGTCCAGATATGGGAAGTATAGTAGGGAACAGTATAGACAAGGTTCCTATTCTCATGGAAAAGAAGACAGGCAATAAATAAATAAATAAATATATGTTATATAATGATGAGGGCCTAAAAAAGGAAAACAGGATAAGAGATATAGAGTGGTTAGGGAAGGTCTTTTGGAGAAAGTGATGTTTAACATTCTACCTTTATTTACATACGTTTATTGATTATTCAAGTGCATGTTGTTACTTTTCTCAGTATATCAGAAACATCTTTTTATATTAGTAAACAGTTCTACAATATCATTTTTAACAATCTTAATTTTTGTTGTTGTTTTTGTTATATGGATTGCAAAATTTATTTAACTGTTCAGAGGACCTGTTTGACATAATAATCTTCTTAGGATAAATGTCAAGGAATGTAATTGGTGGGTCAAAAGCTATACAAAACTTTGATTAGGCCAGGCATGATGGCTTACACCTATAATCTTAGCACTCTGGGAAGCCAAGGCAGGAGGATCACTTGAGTTCAGGAGTTTGAGACCAGCCCAAGCAAGAGCAAGACCCCGTCTCTATCAAAAAGTAGAAAAACTCCTGTAGTCCCAGCTACTCGGGAGGCTGAGGCAAGAGAATTGCTTAAGCAATTCAGGAGTTGGAGGTTGCTGTGAGCTATGTGAGGCCACGGCACTCTACCGAGGGCCATAAAGTGAGACTCTGTCTCTACAAAAAAAAAAAAAAAAAAAAGTAGAAAAACTTAGCCAGGCATGGTAGTGAGCACCTGTAGTTCCAGCTATTTTAGAGGCGGATGCAGGAGGATCATTTGAGCCCAGGAGTTTGAGCTATCATAATCCCACTGCACTCTACCTAGGGCAACAGAATGAGTCTATTTCTAAAAAAAAAAGTAAAATTTCTCCCAGTGCTTATTCTCCCCTCCTTGGTCTTACTTGTAAATTTTATATTTTGTGTGGTTGGTTTGAAAAACAATTAAATGGGCAAACTAAAATCTTTTTGTGCTTCAAAAACACTTTTTTTGAGATGTGTAATAGATATTCTTAGATTATCTTTTAGGAGATGATGCCAGTTATATTCCCACCAGTAGTATATGAACTCTCCCATCCCCTACCTGTTGGGTGTGATCTTTTTTTGGGGAGGTGGGGTGATCTTTTTAGTGACTCTTGAATAGGATTCTGGTAGGGAAAGAGTATCTTTGAAATCTCTAATTGTTTATCTTTCTGTATCCTGTTGTCTTCTCCCCACCAACTAATATTACAGGTGCCCAATTCCCTCATCTTGTCTACTATAGCACTTCATACTTAACCCTCTTTGTTGCAAAATTATCTTTTTTTCTGTGCCTTACTCATCAGCCTTAACCAAAATTCTGATTTCCTGAGTATCTTGTTCACAGCGTGGTAACAAATTAATTTATATTATTTATTATTGGTAACTTAATGTTGGGGAGTCGATAATCTTTAAAAAAATATATTCAGGTTAATACAGAGGTGTTAAATATTAACAGTGATATTTTAGGCAGATAGGAATATTTTACCTAGATTCTTTTAATTCTTCCCTTTGTCTGCTTTGTCTATGTACAACACCAACCGTACTCTCTAGTTTTCCAAACCAGGATGCATGTGATAAGTGAATTCAGTATCACCTATTTTCTGCATTTGCTTTGTTTAACCTATCAATTACTTTTTCCATTTTGGCTTTTTTCCCTCCCTAGTTTCCATTATGATTTTCTTTTTTTTTTTTTTTAGAGGCAGAGTCTCACCTTATTGCCCTTGGTAGAGTGCCGTGGTGTCATACAGCTCACAGCAACCTCCAACTCCTGGGTTTAGGTGATTCTCTTGCCTCAGAGTCCTGATCTGGGACTACAGGCACCCACCAAAAGCCCGGCTAGTTTTTTTGTTGCAGTTTGGCAGGGGCTGGATTTGGCCGAGGGGCCAAACTCAGTATATGGGGCCAGCTCCCTACCCACTGAGCCACAGGAGCCGCCCTCCATTATGATTTTCAAATTTAACTAACATATTTACTTGTATAGGTAACACATTCAACATCTACCAGAGAGTATACAGTGAAAAGACTCCTATCCATACTTTGTTCTCCAATTCCTTTTTCCAGAGGTAGCTAATGTTTCTATAATCTTGGATGATACTCTAGAGATATTTTAGGATATGTAAATAAATATATTGGCCACTGTGATTTATTCTTCATGGTGCAATAGCACTATAGATTCTGAGCCTAGAGACACATTACTCTTGGGGTTCCTCCAAGCTTGTGCAACTTTAGGCATTGGAAATATGGTCATGTGGTCATATTTCTATTTTTGCCACTTTTTTTCAGACAGATGGAGATTGCTTTGAATTCCTTGTAAGTGCAGGTTTTTCCTCTCTAGGAGTCAAAAGTAAACAACGAGAAGTCCCATACTAAGAGCCCTAAGCCTGCCGAAAGCCCCCAGGCAGCTACTAAGCAGTCGGATCAGCCCACTGCTGCTTATGAGTATTACGATGCTGGCAATCACTGGTGCAAAGACTGTAATACCATCTGTGGGACCATGTTTGACTTCTTCACTCATATGCACAATAAGAAGCACACACAGGTAGGTGTCCTGCTCTCTGTTATTTCTACTCTCATCCTTATTCCCCTCAAACTTCTATACCCCCATCTGCATTACAAAGCTGGAAAATGAAATATTCTCACATGGGAAGGAGTCCCAATCTGAAGAGCCAAGAATTACCAACAAAGGAGACACCGTCCCCAGGTCTCAGTGCAGGGGACCTGCCTGTAACTAAACACCATGATAAGTGTAAGTGAGGCTTCTGCCTCTTTTGATTCCTTGAGTACCTGATTTTTTGTTTCATTTTATCTTTCTAGTATTTGCTCTAACACATGTTTACCTTTTCCACAGGTGATTTCCGTTTAAACAGTTGGCAGAGGGGGTGGGGGTGGGTAACTGGGGCTTCTGGTCCCTGGTCTTATGTGTGGGAGAAAAAAAGAAAAGTGGGTCATTGAGTTTTTAGTGCTGTTGAGTGAGCGCCTCTGCCTCTTACAAATAGACACTGGATCCCTACAACAGACCTTGGGCTTCAAAGACCCAGAGTGAGGCCAAGCAAGATGCTATAAAGCGCACTGACAAGATAACTGTTCCAGCAAAAGGTATGTTTCCTCTGTGCCCTCTTTGTGATTTCCCTATGTCTACCAAGGAAGAGGTGTCCCTAAACTAAGGTGCTAGGAAGCAGCATAGTGTGCAGCATAGCCATTTCTTTTAACAAACCTATAAGAATGCCTTCTTTTTTTTTTTTTTTTTGAGACAGTTTCACTATTTGCCCTTGGTAGAGTGCTGTGGTTTCACAGCTCACAGCAACCTCTAACACTTGGGCTGAAACAATTCTCTTGCCTCAGCCTCCCAAGTAGCTGGGACTACAGGTGCCCGCCACAACACCCAGCTATTTTTTTGTTATAGTTTCATTATTGTTTGGCAGGCTCGGGCCAGGTTTGAACCCACCAGCCATGGTGTATGTGGCCGGTGCCCTAGCTGCTGAGCTACAAATGCCAAGCCAAGAATGCCTTCTGTGTATAAAACAATATACGGGGTCCTGAAGCTATAAAGAGATCTATAAGACAATGATTTCTACCCATATGGTCAAAAATAAGACAGATTTTAAACATATACTCTTAAAACTGTAATATCATTGGTTTACGTACCAAAATCTTATTTACTTAAAGTTTAGGGGAAAAGGACATTGAGGAATACAGTAATTTAATTGCTTTTCAACTAAGAAGTATGAAATATTTTGAGTCATTGTTAAGAGGTAATTTCCATTTAAAAAGCTGGGAAGTAGAAAGTTTCTTCGTCTTTAAACTTTTCAAGTTTTTTTTGTTGTTGTTGTTTGTTTGTTTGTTTTTGAGACAGAGCCTCAAGCTGTCACCCTGGGTAGAGTGCTATGGCATCATAGCTCACAGCAACCTCCAACTCCTGGGTTCATTGTTGTTTGGTGGGCCCAGGCTGTATTTGAACCCACCAGCTCAGGTGTATGTGGCTGGCACCTTAGCCGCTTGAGCCACAGGTGTGGAGCCAAACTTTTCAAGTACTTAACTTTCATAAGTTGCCAGAGTTGCTACTATGTCCTTTCGATTTTTTTTTTTTTTTTTGAGACAGGGTGTCACTTTGTCTCTTTCGATAGAGTACCATGGTGTCACAGCTCATAGCAACCTCAAACTCTTGGGCTCAAGCGATTCTCTTGTCACAGCCTCCCGAGTAGTTGGGACTATAGGCGCCTGCCACAACACCCAGCTATTTTTAGAGACAAGGTCTCACTCTTGCTCAGGCTGGTCTCAAACCTATGAGCTTGGGCAATCCACCTGCCTTGGCCTCCCAGAGTGCTAGGATTACAGGCATGAGCCACCACTCCTGTCCCTGTCCTTTTTGATTATTATATAAAGATTTCCTGAGTAATGAATTACCAACATGAGAGATCCTTATATAAATGGTAATGGTAGTGGTCTGTTTGGGAGTATAATTTTTAAATCTCCTAACAGGCTTTGTACTAGAGTTTGAGGAGAATCAACAACAGGAATGGGTCTAGCACCGGAAACTTGTGAATTAACCAGTTAGTGTTCCCAAGAGGTAGAAAGAATAGAGGTCTAGAGTTAAGCCTTAGATTGAGAAAACTATACCAATGTAATTCACCTAACTGCTACTTTGACTTCAAAGTGTACTACTCCTATATACTGTAACCATTTTACTGCAGAGAGGTGATGGGATTTCCCTTAGTTGCTGTTATTCTAGATGGAAACAGCTTATTTCTTTGACTTTTTTTTTACTTCTTCTAGGCTCTGAGTTTCTGATTCCCGTCACTGGATTTTACTGCCAGCTGTGTGAGGAATTTTTGGGGGATCCAATTTCTGGGGAGCAACACGTGAAGGGTCACCAACATAATGAGAAATATAAGGTTGGTCTTTGTAGTAGTCTGTGGAGTTTCCACCTTCCTGCAGTAATTCTTTTGACTTTGTCAAACAACTTCAGAGCCAGAAAAAGTCATTGACACTTCCCATTTTATATAACCATGAGGAAGTTCTCCTCGATCCTAATGAGAGATACTGAACTGATAGAACCACCTATATCCTTGAGGAAGATTATACTGGGAATTTCTACTATGTGAACTCTTAATAGTGGTGGGGCCAAGATTTTTCTCTTATAGTATGTTGTCTAGTTGTTGAGCCTTTATATTTTCTCTTCCCAGAAATATGTGGATGAAAACCCATTATATGAGGAGCGGCGGAATCTGGACCGCCAAGCTGGCTTGGCCGTGGTCCTGGAGACAGAACGGCGACGGCAGAGTGAGCTAAAGCGCAAGCTTAGTGAGAAACCAAAGGAGGAGAAGAAAGAAAAAAAGGCAAAGGTCATGAAGGAAATGAAGGAGGATGACAAGGTCTCTGATGAATTAGAAGACCAACTCTCCGAGGGTAGGAATTCCCCTGAAAAAGCCGAAAATAAAAGGAACACCATCAAACTTCAATTAAAAGAAGAGGTAAAGAAGGAATCACCAACTTCATCTTCTTTTGGGAAATTCAGCTGGAAGAAGCCAGAAAAAGAAGAGGAAAAAAGTTCAGTGGTAACCCCAAGTATCCCTAAAGAAGAGATCATGGAAAACAGTAAAGACAAAGAGGATGGCAAAGCTGAAGCTGGAAAGGCAAAACCCATCAAAATCAAGCTCTCCGGGAAAACTGTTGTTGCACATACCAGCCCTTGGATGCCTGTTGTGACAACTTCAACACAGACTAAGATCCGACCCAACCTGCCTATTCCATCCACGATACTCCGCAAGTCAGGTTCAGCCACAGTGAGCAAACCAGCTCCTCTTAACACCTTTCTGTCCATCAAATCGTCTGGAACCACTGCTAAACCTCTGCCAGTGGTTAAAGAGTCTTCAGCTGATCTTCTCTTACCTCCAGACATCATCTCTAAGGCATTTGGAGGGGAAGAGGTAATTCTAAAAGGGTCTCCAGAGGAAAAAATGGTGCTGGCTGAAAAAAATGAGCCATCCCATATACCAGAGCAAATGCTACCACCTCTCCCACCACCACCACCACCACCACCACCTCCCCCACCCCCAGCTATACCTCATCCAGCTGCCCCATCTGCTGCACAAGCAAATGTTGTCTTGACTCCAGTAAAATCAGTTGTATCTCAGACTCTCAGCCCTGGATTCCAGGGCCCTACCATTTTGAACCCAGTGTTGCCTGCGGCCATCATGGCCTCAGCACAGCCAACTCCCATTCCTTCTGATGAGACAGCTCCTGGGGTGAGTGAGAGTGACCGGGACCAGACCCTATTCTCTGTGTTAGTACGTCCTCCGCCACCCCTCTCAAGTGTGTTCAGTGAACAAGCAAAAAAATTGGAGAAACGAAATTCATGCTTAGCCACAGCCAATGCTAAGGACCTATATGACATATTCTATAGTAGTGGGGGAAAGGGGGGCCCTGAGACTAAGCTGAGTGGTGGTCTATTGGCCAACGGGGAAAACAGCAACCCCTCTAGACCTGAAAGTTTAGACAACTCTTCCACTTCTTCTTTGAACAGCAGTGCATCCCAAGAGAAGTCTCAAGATAGTGGTTTGGCTACTGCTTCTGTAGTCAACAACTCTGAAAAGCCCCTTGCAAAAACTCTGGTGCCCCTAGGGAAGTGGTCAGTGGTAGAACACATAGACCCAAAAAGCAGAGGCAGCAGCTATGGCTTCTTACAGCCTCTGACAAGGTTATGTCAAAGCAGACCTTACGAAACTCTTACACCAAAGACAGACACTTTGGCTTTGTGGACTTCTAGTTCTTTCCAGAATGACACTAATAGGGATATAGCTCCAGAGGAGAAAACTGAGCTTGACCTAGGAGAGCCGGGGCCACCTGGTGTAGAACCAGCCCGTCAGCTCTTAGATATACACTGCTATACCAAGAAGTCTAAGAAGTTGGTAGAAATCCACCTCATAGAATCTGGTAAGCAGAATAAAGAACGCCAAGAGCTCCATTATCCTGAGGATTTTAGAGAAAGTGAGGTAGACACACACACTGAACTAAAAGGAAGGGTAGCAAAACTCTGTGAGGGGGTAATTGAAGAGGGAACCAGGAGCAACGCTGGGCCACACAGCATAGAAAATTCTAATCTAAACCATGGGAACAGGTACATGTGGGAAGGAGAAGTAGAACAGCCTAAGTTGCTAATGATTGACAAGGAGGCTGAACAGTCCAAGAAATTGACAGGAAGTGAAACTACAAGTAAAGTAGTGATTGAATTGAGTGCACAAGCTCTCTCGTCCACAAAGACAAAACTAGACACATATCCATCAGAAGCTAGGTCATTACTCCTGAACCCACAAGATAAACCTGTGAAAATTTCTGCTCCAGAACTGCATCTTGAGACTCCAGTCAGATCTACTGTGTGTTTAACAGATAGTTCACAGGAACAAAGAGTTTCAGCTGGTAGTGAGGAATGGTTAGAAAATTCAGCTCCAGAACCAGCATCTAGAACTTTTAGGTACAGAAGCCTCCAACTCAAGAGAGAAAGATCAAAAGACTTTCAAGGTCAAAAGATCTATGAGCTGGCTGTTTGGGATGAGAACAATAAGAAGCCAAAGACCTGGGAGAGCCCAGAAAAACCAGAAGTAGAAGCTCTGGAGCTACGAGATGTCCATCCAGAATTAACAGTGACAATAGGAAGCAAGGCCTTAGAAGACTTTGAAGCTACAGATTTAAAGGTAGAGGAGCTTGCCACTCTGGAAAATCTGAGGAGTATGCATGTTGATATCTGCAATACTCAAGTAGACCCAGCACATAGATCACCAGCCACCCTGTCTCAGAAAGTGTGTGAAGAAAATTCTATATCACCTCTAGAGTGTAATCCCTCTGTTTCCACTGACTTTGAATCAATCCCATCTTTTTCTGGTTTTCCATTAGATTCTCCCAAAACCTTGGTGCTTAAATTTGAGACGGAGAGTGAACTAAACTCATCTAATCCAAGAAGCAGAATCACTTCTAACATTGTGAAAACTGAATTTCCTCTAGAAAATGTTGACCGTGGCTTGGGGGCCCTAGAGGGAATGCACCAGGCCCTCGACCTTTTAGCAGGAGGAATGATGCCTGAGGAAGTAGAAGAAACTTGCCAATTAGAGAAACAAGAGTCACTCAGATTAGAATCAGAAACAGTTAATCCTGCAGGCCTTGGGCCATCTCCTTGCCTTCCAGACCTTGTTGACTTTGTAACTCGGACTTCTGGGGTTCAGAAAGAGAAACTGTGTTCTCTACTCTCTGAGCCAGGTGACCCTCCTAAGTATAGTTCCCTGGAGATGGGCCCACTACCACTAGAAATACCTGATGCATCCATCACAGACACAGCAGTTCCTCAAGTAGATGAAGACAATGGCAACACTTTGAATTTGGTAAAAATTTCAGCTTCACAGTCTTCTCCAAGGGAACAGGTAGTTGGAGGCAATGTGGTCCCTGAGGAAATGGTTGAACAAGAAGCTACAATTGATGCCATCCAGGACCACACAGAATCCAGTGTTTACAAGCAAGAATAAATACCCAGAGTTATTTGTGGATGAATCTAATTGGCTTCTAGAAATCAGACACCCAGAGGATTCAGGACTAGTTTATTATCTCACCTGGAACCTACACCAAGAGATGCAGTCAGCTACAGTATATGTTTGTGGAAACTAAAAAATTTACCTCCCTTTTCCCTTTCCCTTTAAGATACTAGACAAATCAATCATAACTTCTATACATATCTGTAAAAAGTGTTTTCTGTTAATTTTTGTTTGTTTGTTTTGGCCAATTTTGTCATTAAAATCAAATGTCTATCTGCCTCACCACATAGTGTGCTCCGATTGTATTTTGGCTTTGACTCTGCCATTCCTGGAATGTGGGGGAGGAGGAAGGGAGAGATGACTTCTCCGATTTTTGTGTTGTATTCCTACCCAATTTCCTGGGCAGCTGATGGATCTCTGAACACCAGAGAGCTTACTAAAGTGGAAAACTTGAAGGAGGAATTGTTCATCTTTAGGCTTTCATTTGGACGCCTTAACATTGTTTGAAATGTACCATTAATAATTGTTTTGTTACTGGCTACTTCCCTTATTGGCATGTCAACTCCTGTATGTGCATCCCTTACTCTGTTGCCTTTGCTTGAGATGGTCCTGCTAACTCACAGACCTGGATGGAAATGGCCTCAGTAAACATGGAAGAAAATCTGGCAGGCTCACTTTTGGAAGACGACAAATCGGTAAGGCTTAATATTCGTGGCTCAGTGTTGGAAGCAGATACACTTTTGGGGATCACTTTTTTTTGAAATGGCCTTTTTTCATTGTATTGTGATTCAGTAACACTTTGTACTAAATTGTGTTAAATTGTTCAGTGGCCATTTCTGTACTGAAGAGGTAGAATTTCAAATTTGTCTTGGGATTGGACTCATTCCTTGTTCCACAAACCTGATGTATCTTTTCCTCTTCCTCCTTCCCTGAATTATGTCCACCATAGTGTGATGTTTTGGGTTGTACATTTTGTTTAAAAGATTAAAGAAATTTATGAGTTGTCTTGGGCATGTTTAACTTTATTTTTCATGTGTTAATTACTTGGAATAAATGCATTAATCTCATGTTTCTTTCTGGATTTTTGTTTTGAAACCACACATGTTTGAACTTGAAAGGAAAACTAGAATAATGAACTCTTGGCTGCCTTACTGTCAACTGACACCCTTTCTTTCACTTGTTAGAGCTACTTTCTTCATGCCAGAATGTTAAATCATATAATCTGTGCCCCAGTGCTGCCAGGATGGGTAGTGAGTAGTCAGCTGGTCTGGTATTGGCATTTTCCAATTTGAAGCTTTTTATATATCCTTGTGTTGACTTTCCCAAGGATCTTCTGGGAAGTAAGGTCCCCTAGGACAATCAGGTTCTTGTTAAAGGTGCTCTTGGGAACCAGAGAACTGAGTCCTCAGATTTTCTAATCTCTGTCCCAGAGTCCTAGTCCCCTCCTGTTCCTCAGGGATAATTTGAAATTGCTGATCATTTTTTCCTAAGATTTTTTTTTTTCTATTTCTTTGTGTGCAGAGCTATAGAATCCCTAGGTTGAGTTTGGGAGGTTATTTAATTTTAGAACCTTGACTAATTTCAGTTTGGAAGTTATCCTGGTCTTTCTTCATCATATTGGGGAAAGGGCACAGATCTGAGCTAGATCCTTGAATATACCTCAGCAATTTGCTTGCTGTGATTTGTGACAGGTTACTTTACTTCTGTGTCATAGGGTTGTTTCATTTTCCTGTTTTTAAAAAGATCATCTCCATCTCGGCACCAAATATGTACAGTGCTAGGCCATCCTGTCTGTGTAATCTTTCTAGGCCTGTTTTTTTGTTTGTTTGTTTGTGGGGTTTTTTTGTTTTTGTTTTTTTTTTTTTGTTTTTAGTGAAGCCTAAATCCAGTGAATTTTTCTGGCTTAGAAATAATGGACTAGCTCAAAAGGTATCTTTTAGTAAAGCTTAAGCCCAGGTGAGCTGAGCTTCAGAGAAATTTGTTTTCCCAGAGAAATTCTCCTTCCCCATCCTTATAGGTTATCTATAGGAATTCCGTAAAAATAAGAATTTTAAATGCCAGTTGTACTGATGGTCAGGATTATTCACTTATAAATTCACCTCTATTTGGGGAGAGACAGGTGGCTTTAGGGAAGAGTGGAGAAATTTGATCATACCCAGGTCCCAATCTAATGTCACTTCCTCTCAGAGTCACAATCTTACTCTCTAGGTTAGGAAGGGTCCACTTGAGAGGGGTGACAAGAGAGAGGCAGAGCCTAGGAAGGGCAGAACTAATACAAGTAGCTGGGGCTAGAGTATTTTGAGCCTAAGCTTTGGTAGCCGTTCCTCTTGTGCTGTATGGACAACTTCAAGATTTACACCAAATGTGTCTACCAATCTGGGGCTTTTTCTGGATTAATGCTCACTTCTAAGAAATTAAGGAATGTCATTCTTACCTTCCTTGAACCAGCAGAGGAAGAGCTTTTAGTATTTTGCAGTATAGACAGGCAGTATTGTTAGCTTCTCCTTCAATCAACAGGATCTAGCTTTGCAGCCCATCCAGAGAAGCCAGGTAAAAGAAAGGGCAGAATTCTAACCCAATAGCCTAGTGCCTAGAGTTAGAGCATATTCGTTCGTTTTATTCACTGTTATCACAATACTAAATAAGTGTTCAACTTGTAATTACGACACAAGCATGTAAGCAGTGGGCTCTGATCTTTACATGTGGCTTGTGTTATAACTTTTGAATTTATACAAACATCAAGACAGATTTTTATTGGACTCCTTCAACTGTGAAAACAAATGATCAGCACTTACATTTGAATTGGGCAAATACCTAATTTTATTTACATTGTAGAAATAAGCCCCTAAAAAGTCTACTTAGCTTTGTGAATGAAGGCCTCCTGATTTATAAGCATCATTCTTCTATTCAAAGCTGTTCACAGGGCACATAATCTTTGTTTCTGCTGATAATATAGGTGAGTGTTACCACTTTACCCCAAGCCACTTCATCTCTCTAAAAAGTCAAAAAGTTAATGTTTTGGTAACAGTACGCCAGAATATGAGTCCATAATTTTTCAGACTACCAGGTTTGGGTACTAAGGAAGAATGGGGTAGGGGGTAGGGCAGATACAGGCATCCTATAGGGATATTAAGTGTATTGTTTAAAAATTTGGGGTAGGTTTCAAGAGGAGGTGGTAACCTACAAAAGAAGTAAGGGGAGTGGTTTTTAAAAATATATGTATATATTCCTAAACTTTGGTTCTCCTTACCTCAACAAAGCTTACCTACCAAGCCCAGGATGAGAACCTAAGCAAAGTATTCATTTATTAACCATTTATGTGAAAGCATGAACAAATGAAAATAGTTTGGGAATGTGAGCACATTTCATGTTTATTTGGAATTTTATTTTACAGTAATATTTATATAATTTTTAAAAAACTATGTGATAACTATTTATTGATAACCCAAGGAAATCAGAGTTTATAATCAAAATCTTCTCTTAAAAAAATAGTACATCTCTCCTGATTTGCCCTCAATCCATATAAATTTTCAGAAAAAAAATAAATATGTATATTTGTGTTGTAGCACTTAACATAGTTGTAATTCTACATGTATGTTTCTTTGACTAATATGTTTCCCCCACCTTCTCCCAATTACGTTATAAACTCTCCAAAGCAGGAAGTTTGTCTTTACTTAACTGTTTTTTTTTTTTTTTTATCATTGTATTCACGGTGCAATTGCCTGGCACATAGATGGTGCACAATAAAAAATTTGTTGAAAGAATTAATGTGGTAGTATCAGCTGTTTTTATTAACTGATTGTTGATACTTAGTAATTTATAAATAGATAAATACTGTAAATTGCTGATTGTATTTGCTGGATGCTTAGCACTTCTGAAGCTAACTGTCCTCTCGCTTGTGTCCTAAATCTTTGCATACAAATCACTATCAATAGCAGTGAGTACATATGAAAGCTGCTGTTATTTCCCTCATTTCCACAGCATTTCGGAATAGTGATGCTAGGCTAGAAGGGGAATACACTGCTCCTGCAGCTCCTAGAAGAGAACCTGAGGATGGGAAAGAACGTTAACATTAGAGGTAGCAGAGAAAGGTTTGGGGTCTGTAATTTTAGGTGGCTCTCTTTCTCCTTCCAACTAGATTCCATAAGCATGTTGAAGTCAGTTCAGCCCCAGATCTCTCTGATTTGGCTAAAGGAGTAATTCAGTACCTTATGGCCCCAAATTTTCTTACCATTTCATCAAAACTAAATCGTATCAAAAAAAATTTGCCTTGGGAAGAGGGATGGTTTCACTTTTTATTTGTATCTCTTGTTTTGTTTCAACATTCTGACCATGAAAATGCGTTTTCTAGAAAAAACATTTTTTATGCATAAAATGTGTACACATGCAAACACATACAATATGTAATGTTTATATAATTAAGGGTCATCTGGTATTGTGTATAGGCTGTACAATTTTATGTATTAAAAAATAATGGTTTGGGTTTTTTTTTAAGTTGTGTATCTTATGCTCAGTGAATCCCTGTCTTCACTTCTTTTGCCTATTTTTCATCATTATAAGTAAGTCTGCTCCTTTTTCCTCAAGACTACCTAAATTCCTCTCTTCCCATCAATGCTGGACAACATATCTTCTTCAAGAATCTGTTACCATTATTTCCTCCTCCTCCTCGTTTCTTTTTTCACTTCCCCTTCTCTTGCCCCTCTATGCACAATTGAGCGGATTGTGCATATCCATTAATGTTGTATAAGCACTTCTACATTAAGCGACATAAATCAAGATACCTGTCTTCACAAAGCTTAATTTAATGCAGTTACAGAAACGACATCACAAAGTGTTTGTTACATGCAAAAGAACAGAAGATAATTCAGATATCTAGATGTAATGATTTAAAACTTTGTAGGCTTTTGTTCCTTCTATTTGCAGAGGATCAAGCAAGAAAAGAGTTTTTAGGAAATAAGGGAAGTGAGTATGTTTAAGGGAAATGAATTAACAGGATGAAAATAGAGGCTGAATTAACATAATGGGAAAACAAAAGGTAGAGAATGTGGAGAAAGATAGCAAAGAGATAAAATCAACCATGTTGAGGTGTTATTTTCTTTTCATTTCTCTGATACTCTGCCCCTATTAAGGTTTCATCCAGCCTTCCTATAGCTCACCTACATAAAGATGATTATGATCACATTGTTACTGACTCTTCACCTACCTGTTTTCCTTTCTTTTCAGGGGCAATTCCAGAAGTCTTCAGATTTTCAAAAGGAAGGACTACAGCAGACATTTCTGGACCAGGGAGGCAGACATAGAAGCCACAGAGACCATGGGAATAATGAACGCCCTTGTGGCCAATAGGCAATCATTTCAAGGGTCTGACTTCCAGAAGGTGGGTATGGCTGTTGGGAGTTCAGTGGGTTGTGGAGAAGGCCCTGTCATTTTAGCTGCTAGGAAATGGTAAGTGAATGAAAAAAAAAAAAAATATATATATATATATACACACACACACACACACATATACACACACACACAACAGTAGAAGAGGAACAAGATGAGAATGGACATAGAAGGTATGCTTTTTATGTGTGTGCATGTGTTTGTTTTTGTTTTTGAGACAGAGTCTCACTTCTGTTGCCGTGGGTAGGATGCCGTGATGTTATAGCTCACAGTAACCTCAAACTCTTGGGCTCAAGAGATCCTTTTGCCTTAGCCTCCCGAGTAGCTGACACTACAGGTAGCCATCACTGTGCCTGACTAGTTTTTTCTGTTTTTAGTAGAGACAGGGTCTTACTCTTGCTCAGGCTGGTCTCGAACTCCTCAGCTGACATAGTCTATCTGCCTCAGCCCCCCAGAGTGCTAAGTGCTAGGATTACAGGAGTGCCCATGCCTGGCCAAGGGTATATATTTTAGAGTTGGCATTTCTTACCTCATTTGGCACTGAATAAATTAGCTCCTGAATTTCCATTTTTCATTTTGTGCTATGATATATAAATGCTGTTGAGTTCAGGTCTTGCTGTTCTTCCTGGGCCCTGGACCCCAAAGTCCTCATCAAGTAGAATGTCTCCCATCTCAGTTCCAGCCTCCTTTACTGGTCTATACAAAAACAAAGTAAAATTGAGTATGTCCTTAGAGGAATAGTGTACATGTAGGCAAAGGAGGCTCAACAAGGGGGACAATCACAAAGAAGGTATTTGAAAAAAATACCAGACAACTATCTATCAGTTTCTACTCAGTCTTACTACTTCTCCTACAATATTGAAACTTCTGGAACACTGGAGCAGGAAAGTGTTATTTCAAAACACCTAGGTGAAACCCCTTACTACTCTCTGATATTCTAAAATGCCAGTAGGTACTTCTTTTACTCTTCTTTGTACTTTGGGACTGTGTGCTCCAGAACACAGCAGGAATGAGAACCAGAACCCAGTAAAATTTTGTTGACCTTTAAGTCCCATCAACTCTGAGATTTATTTAATTCTAAGCTGCCTCAATTCCAGATTTACCCAGAAAACTGTCAGTCTGTTTTGGTTTTGATTTATAAACCCAGATACTTTTAGAGTTCTGGAGGTCTAATTTATTAGCTTAATAAATCTATGATAATATATAACCAAAGCCATCAGTGGAAAAAAAAGAAGTTAGTAAAGGGTAAAAAGTACTTTAGAGCCTTTTCCTGCTGTGATTATAACAGGAAAACTCCTTTTTTTTTTTCAAGATAAAGTCTCATTATGTCGCCCTCGGTAGAGTGCGGTAGAGTCACAGCTCACAGTAACCTCAAACTCTTGTGCTTAAGTGATACTCTTGCCTCAGCCTCCCGAGTAACTGGGACTACAGACGCCCGCCACAATGCCCAACTATTTTTTGTTGCAGTTGTCATTGTTCAGCTGGCCTTGGCCGGGCTTCAACCCCCCAGCCTTGGTTATGTGGCTGGTTCCGTAACCACTGTGCTATGGGGACCAAGCCAGGACAACTCATTTCTAATGCATGATGACACATTGGATGAAGCAATGGGAAGCAGCCTGGTGCCAGGGTGCCAACACTTTGTCACAACCACTTTCCTTTGCTCCAGCTTAAGATCTGTTTCTCATCAACTATCACATTCCTTTGTTCAGGGACAAAGATATTGGTCCCAAGCTTGTATACTGAACTATGACTCACAGTCCTACCTTCATCCCCTGCTTTGCTGCTTAGACCTCAATTTTCCAATGGTGTGGGGGGGATGGGCAGAGGAAAAAGAACTTTTCTTAGAACACTTCGGACTTCTTTTGATATGCTAGCATTCACATATATTTTGAAAGATGAAAGTTTAAGGTTCACTTTTTAATTGAAATACTGTCTATAATATTTCACATGACAAAGTTCATCATTTTAAAATGTACAGTTCTATGATTTTTAATATCTTCATTGTTGCCATCACAACTAATTCCAGAATATTTCTATCACCTCCCAAAAAAAACACCCATTAGCAGACATAATTATCTCCTACTCCCAAGCTGCTGGCAATCACCAATCTCTTTTCTGCCTGTATGGATTTATCTATTCTGAACATCTCATGTATCTGGAGCTATACAATATGTGATCTTTTGTGTCAGGCTTATTTCACTTAGCATAATATTCTCAAGGTTCATCTCTATTGTGTCATGTATCACTATTTCATTCATCCATCTAGTTGGTAAACATTTAGATTATTTCCACTTTGGAACTATTATGAATAATGCTTCTATAAATATTCAGATACAAGTTTTTGTGCACACATGTTTTCAATTCTCTTGGATGTATACCTAGTAATAGAACTGCTGAGTCATATATAGTCATAACTATATTTAACTTTTTTGAAGTAAGTTTTTGTATTAAAGTATAATGTTCACATGAAAAAAGCATACACAAAAGAAAAAACACACATCACGACTATTAAGCTTAAAATTTTTCACAAAATGAATATAGCTGGATAACCAACACTGAAATCAAAAACTAAAATATGACCAACATCCCGGGAACCCCTCTTATATTCTCTTCCAGTCACTACTTCCCCAAAATGTAACCACTGTTCTGACTGCTATCTCAGGTGCTATTTTTTTTTTTTTTGTAGAGACAGAGTCTCACTTTATGGCCCTCAGTAGAGTGCTGTGGCCTCACACAGCTCACAGCAACCTCCAACTCCTGGGCTTAAGCGATTCTCTTGCCTCAGCCTCCTGAGTAGCTGGGACTACAGGCGCCCACCACAACGCCCAGCTATTTTTTGGTTGCAGTTTGGCTGGGGCCGGGTTTGAACCCGCCACCCTCGGTATATGGGGCCGGCGCCTTATCGACTGAGCCACAGGCGCCGCCCTCAGGTGCTATTTTAATTCCCCCCAAAATAAAACCCTATACCACATAATCAGTTAGTCTCCATTCTCACCTTCATGCGGCCCACAGCCCTTGGCAATCACTAGTCTGCTTTTTGTATCTATGGATTTACCTATTTTATACGTTTCATATAAATGGAATCATATATGACCTCTGTCAATATTTTTTAACTTAGCTTATATATATATATGTGTGTGTGTGTGTGTATATATATATATATATTTTTTTTTTTTTTTTTAAATGAGACAGAGTCTTGCTCTGTTGCCAGGGCTAGAGTACGGTGGCCTCATTACAGCTTGCTGCACCCTCAACTCCTGGACTCAAGCGATCCTCTTGCCTCAGCCTCTCATGTATGTGGGATTATAGGTGTATGCCACAACATGTGGCTACATTTTTTTTCTATTTTTAGTAGACACGGGGTCTTGCTCTTACTTAGGGTGCTCTCGAACTCCTGACCTCAAGTGATCCTCTCCCATTGGCTTCCCAGAGTGCTAGGACAGTGATTCTCAACCTTCCTAATGCTGTGACCCTTTAATACAGTTTCTCATGTTGTGATGACCCCAACCATAAAATTATTTTCGTTGCTACTTCATAACTGTAATTTTGCTACTGTTATGAATTGTAATGTAAATATCTGATATGCAGGATGGTCTTAGGCTACCCCTGTGAAAGGGTCATTCAACCCCCAAAGGGGTCAAGACCCACAGGTTGAGAACTACTGTGCTAGGATTACAGGCATGAGCCATCATGCCCAGTCAATTTAGATATTTTTATTGTATTGTTTTGTGACCTAACACGTGAGAAATTCCCCTAATATGTGGGGAATGTTTCATTTACTTGAAAAGAAAGTGTATTCTGCTGTCATTGGATAAAGTATTTTGTGTGTGTCTATTAGGTCTACTTGGTTTAGTGTTATTCAAGTCTTCTATTTCCTTATCAAACTTCTGTCTGGATGTTCTGTTTATTATTGAAGTAGAGTCTTAGAGTCTCCAAAATTATTGTAGGACCTGCCTGCAGTTGGCCTTCCATATCCATGTATTCCACTTGTGTGGATTCAACCAAACATGGATCAAAAATATTTGAAAAAATTTAAAATAATAATACAAGGCCAGATGCCATAGCTTATGTCTATAAATCCAGCACTTTGAGAAGCCAAGGCAGGAGGATTATTTGAGGCCAGGAATTTGACTCCAGACTAGCTAACCGGGAGGCTGAGGCAGGAGGATTGCTTGAACCCAGGGGTTCAGGACCAGTCTGGGTGATATAACAAGACCCCATCTTGAAAAAAACAAGGTATATAATGTGTGTAGGCTATATGCAAATGGTATTTTATTTTATATAAGAGGCTTGAGCATCTTCAGAGTTTAGTATCTATAGGAGGACCTGGAACCAATCATCTGCAGATACCAAAGGATGACTGATATGTAGATGTTCATAGTTGCTGTATCTTCCTGATGCATTGACCCTTTTATCAATATATAATGACATTGTCTCTTGTAACAATTTTTGACTTAAAGTCTATTTTGTCTGATGTTAGTATAGCCACCTCAACTCTCTTGTGGTCACCATTTCCATAGAATAGCGTTTTCATTCTTTCACTTTCAACCTATATGTATCTTTGGATCTAAAGTGAGTCTCTTATACACAGCATATATATAGTTGAATTATATTTTTTTTCTAAGCCATTTTGGCGGTTTCTGTCTTCTAATTGGTATCTTAGGCTGTTCAGGCTACTATAACAAAATACTTCAGACTAGGTAACTTAAAAACAACAGAAATTCATTGCCCACAATTGTGAAGGCTGGGAAGTCCAAGATCAAGGCACCTATGGACTCAGGATCTTTTTTTTATTTTTGTTGCAGTTTTTGGCCAGGACCAGGTTTGACCCTGCCACCTCCAGTATATGGGGCTGGTGCCCTACTCCTTGAGCCACAGGCGCCACCCTGGACTCAGAATCTTATAAGTACCCCTTCATCATTGATGGAAGTCTTTTTGCTGTAACCTCGTATCAAAGAAGGGGCAAACAAGTTCCCTTAGTCTTCTGATTGCATTGGAGATTAGGTTTCAACAAATGAGTTTGGGGGGCACACAAACATTCAGACTATTGTAATTAGTAAGTTTAATCCATTTACACTTAAAGTGATTTCTAATAAGAAAGGACTATTGACACTTTGTTACTTGTTTTCTATAAGTTACATCCTTTTTGCTCTTTTTCCAATACTGTCTTTTTAATTGTGTGTGTGTGTTTTTTTTTCTATAAGGTTATCTTTGGGCTGGTTGTGGGGCTCAGGCCTGAAATCTTAGCACTCTGGAAAGCTAAGGCCGGAGAATTACTTTTGGCCAGGAGTTCAAGACCAGCCTGGGAAACTGAACAAGACCCCATCTCTACCAAAAATAAGGAAAATCAGCCAGCTGTGGTGGTATGCACTTGTAGTCCCAGCTACTTGGGAGGCTAAGGCAGGAGGATGACTTGACCCCCAGCAGTTGGAGGCTTCAGTGAGCTGTGATGATGTGACTACACTCTAGCCCTGGCAGCAGAGGAAGACCTGTTTCAAAAAAAAAAAAAGTTATCTTTAAAAATCATGCATTAAGGAAATATGCATGTAAAACTACAGTGTTAGAACTCCATATAACATAATTCTTATATGTAAGAAGAAACAATTCTGTCAGTATAAAGGTGCATGTTATATTTATTAGAACCCTTTTTATTGAGTATCAGAAACCTAATGCAAACAAACTTAAGAAAAACAATAGATGTTGGGCAACTTATGGCTTAGAACTGGGAAACCAAGGCAAAGGTTACATCTAGGAGATCAGAAATGTCATCAGAACTCTTTCTTCCCCACTCCCTCTACTCTACGTGGCCTCATTTTTAGAGGTCTCTCAGGGGCAAAACAGCCCCTTCAGTTTCAGGCTGCCATGGTCCTTGTAGGCTTTTATCTTTTCTTATAGTACCAGAAAGTCCCAGGAAGATACTGACTAGTCTTATTTGAATCACATCTCTATTCCTGAACAGTTACTGTGGCCAGGTGGATAGAGTACTCTTGAGTCTGCCCTACCAAACCATCTAGACAAAGTTGAATTGACATGGAATAGGGAGAGATGATGTTTCCAAGGAAATGCTTCTAGGAAGAAAATAAAAATAGGAAGCTATAAAGATTCAGTCCCTTCCTTGTAGACTGTGGCTTTTTATCTAGAGATGAGTATTCAGATTCTTGTCCCCACTAAGATGCTGCCTTTTTTGATAAGTGTGGGTGGTGGAAAGGTAGAGATTACAATTAAAGACATTATAGCCCTGCCTATTTCAAAGCTTGGAGGAAAGTCTAGTCATTTTGGATTTAGGAAAAGGCTCTAGACCCTGACTCCTGATTCTGTGACCTTGAACTTTCATAGAGGAGATGAAAGACTCCTCTATAGAAGGTAAGTATTTACATTTGTCTGAATTCGTAGGAATTCTGCCTGTTTTAGCTTCATTAATACAGTCTCATGACTTGACCTGACTGCACTATTTTTGTATATTATTTAAAAATTACCTGCAAGACCTTACTATGAAGATGAGGAAGTTACTAGTACTTTACACCAGCTCCAAGGAGCATTGCCACCATCTGTCAGATTTATAAATAAGCTGACTACAAAGTTATATTCCTCTCTTTTTCTCTTCAGTTTCTAGCATATGGGTACATTTTTTTGTGCTGCAAATTGTTTGGAAGTAGTTATTTTTGCATGCTCTCAGGTGAAATACACATTTCTAAGTGATACTTGAAAAGCCAAATCCATTTTTACATGGAAAACCATCAAAGCTGTTATTGATTTCTTCACAATTATACGTTAAAAGCAGCCATGATTCTACCCTGCAGTCTTGATTATGAGTTAGTCCAGTTAATGCCACTAAATCACAAAATGTAGCCTAGTCACTGGCCTCAAGGAGCTAACCACTAGTACCCATATATAGAGTGCATTTGATGGGTTTGTGTAATGGCAAGATGATGCTGGAAAACAAGGGGGAAAAATCAGACAAATTTTGTTTCTTGCAAAATTTATGTTTGCAAGAAACATAAATGATGTGTGATTATACAGCATCAATTTTCTACAGGTGGGAAAGTTACTATGCTTTTAAGAAAGCAAATTCAGTCTTTTGTGTGTATGTTTCCTTTTTTAAAAAGTAATGTAGGCCTGTGCAGTGACTCATACCTGTAATCTTAGCTCTCTGGGAGGCCAAGTCAGATGGATTGCCTGAGCTTAGAAATTCAAGCTGTCTAAGCAAGATCAAGACCCTGTCTCTAAAAGTAGCTGGGTGTTATTGCAGGCACCTGTAGTTCCACCTACTCAGGAGGCTGAGGCAAGAGGATCACCTGAGCCCAGGAATTTCAGTTTGGCTGTGAGTTGTAACGCCACAGCACTCTACAAGAGTGAGAAAGTGAGACTCTGTCTAAATAAATGGTAATGTAAATTATAGAAAGTAAAGCTTTTTAGTTGGAGGAGATATGTAAAAGATGCAGTGAGAAAAGCACAGGGGTAGCCCATGAGTTTGAGATTGCAGTGAGCTGTACTCTAGCCAGGGTGTCAGAGTAAGAAGGTTTTGGGTAATAAAGATTAAGAAACACAACTCTAAAGAAATAAGACTGATTTTTTATTAACTTACCAGATGGAGTGATTTCCCTTTCAAAAGAGTCGTCTAGGAATAAAGTTATAGATGATGCCTTAAAAGTCACAAGCATATGACCGTGTACTTGAGCAAATCTATATAGATATAAAACAGGTGGAGTTTGTAGTGAGTTTGTAGTGATCAAACTCACTGCAAAGCTAACCTGACACACAATAGCAGCAATGTTTTTTTTTTTTTTTGTAGTTTTGTCCCGAGGCCAGGCTTGAACCCGCCACCCCTGGTATATGGGGCCAGCGCCCTACTCCTTGAGTCACACAGGCGCTGCCCTTTTTTATTTTTTTTTAAGACAGAGTCTATGTCACCCTCTGTAGAGTTCTATGGCATCACAGCTCACAGCAACCTCTGTTGGGCTGAAGCGATTCTCTTGCCTCAGCCTCCCAAGTAGCTGGAACTATAGGACCTGCCACAATGCCCAGCTATTTTTTTTGTTGTTGTTACTGTTTCAGTTGTTGTTTTAGCAGGCCTGGGCCAGGTTCAAACTGCCTGCCTTGGTATATGTGGCTGGCACCCTAACCACTGAGCTACGGGCACCGAGCCTAGCAGCAATATTAATACATTTATTTATAGTTTGTATAACACTTTCCCACATTCTCTTATTGCCACATATTTAATGATAGAAATAATTGTGCTACATGCTAATTAAGCTTAATTCTTGTGTCTACAATTAGTGGGACTAGTTGGCTGCCAGAGCAAATTTTCAGTTCTCTTTTTATCAGTTACCTACTATTTTTTTTTTTTTTTTAAACAAAGGAGCTTTTTTTTTTTTGGCCGGGGCTAGGTTTGAACCCGCCACCTCCGGCATATGGGACCAGCACCCTACTTCTTGAGCCACAGGCGCCGCCCTAGTTACCTACTATTTATAATTAGGATCACGTTAAATCATATTCCTTTTTTGTGTCATATCTAGTGATCCTCATGTGTATTAAGAAACTCCCAAGACCTTATTCCTATGAAGCTGAATTTCCCTCACCCCAGAGCTGTTTACTAACTCTCAACTCCTGCCAGTCCCTTCCTATTCCCACCTCTCTACCACTAGCACTCATCTACTCATACCTCAAGGGGACTTGTGTATAACATTTAACAATCATTCACCAACAAATGTTTATTGAGCACTCTGTGACGGAGATTAAATAGGCATTGGAAACACTATGGCAAAGAAGGTCCTTACACTCATGGAGCTCACAGACTAAGGAGGCATACAAAGCCTAGATTGAAGTGGAGGTGGGCAGGAAGTTGGCATACCTTATTTCACTCTGTAGGCTACAACCTAGCCTTTGTTAATAATAATGCCTCTTCCAAACCTCCAGGAGCTTAAAGTCATTATCTCCACCACCATTCATAAATTCACCTAGAGTTGAAAAGCTTGTTTATTCAGATTTTGTAACAATAAATGGTCAATTCATCAGAAAAACACAATTATCTTAAAACTAATATAACTAATAAAAGAGCTTAGAAACATGAAGTATGTAGCACTTTGGGAGGCCAATGTGGGAGGATCACTTGAGCTCAGGAGTTTGAGACCAGCCTGAGCAGAAACAAGATCCCCTCTCTACAAAAAATAAGAGAAATTAGCTGGGTGTTGTGGCATATGCTTGTAGTCCCAGCTACTTGGAAGGCTGAGGCAGGAGGATTGCTTAGACTAAGAGTTTGAGACTGCAGTGAGCTATGATGATGCCACTGCACTCTACCTGGACAAGAAAAACTCTCAAAAACAAAACCCATGAAGTATGTTAGTGGGACTATTTTTGTTTGTCTGCAGTTTGGCCAGGGCCAGGTTTGAGCCCACCACCCTCAGGGTAGGGGGCCGGTGCCCTACTCACTAAGCTATAGGTGCTGAGCCAGTAAAAATTATTGATGAAGACAATTCAGAAAACAGATGTTGAGTGGAAATTCATAGACACTAATTCCATCCCCTTTGCCCTGAGGAAAAGACTAAAGTCCCAAGAGGGGACTCCTGGGGCAGTGCTCTTTTCACCCAGTCCAGCACAGAGCACAGCAGTCTAATGAGTGTACATTCCCTTCATCCCTTTTTTAACAAACTTGATGGAGCTAAGGAGCTTCAGAAAACTGACCACCATCCTTCATCAAGGGATTGTTGTCTCCTCTGCTGGAACTACTGGCACAAAGTGATCAGCTCTCCCTCTTGCCCCTCATTAGCTGAGCTACCTTTTATCTGTTTTTTTAAATGTATTTATTATTAAATCATAGCTGTGTACATTAATGCAATCATGGGGCACCATACACTGGTTTTATATATCATTTGACATATTTTCATCACACTGGTTAACATGTAATCATACAATTTGTGGCATTTTGTATCTGGCTTCTTAATGTTTTTATGGGTTATGCATGTTGTAGCATGCATCAGTACTTGATTCATTTTTGTGGCTGAATAATTTTCTATCATGAATGTACCACATTTGTTTATTCGAAATTTATCAGTTGATGAATTTTGGGTTATTTCTATCTTTGGGACTATTATAAATAGTGCTGCTGCTATGAACATTTCACATACAAGTTTTTTATCTGGGGGTGGTGTTTTTTCTAAAACAGAGTTGCTCTGTTGCCTGGGCAGGAGTGCAATGGCGTCATCATAGCTCAATGCAGCTCAAATTCCTGAGCTTGAGGAATCCTGCCTCAGCCTCTTGAATAGCTAGGATTAGGTGTGCACCACACTACCTAGTTAATTTTTCTTATTTTTTGTAGAGATGAAGTCTTGCTCTTTTTCAGACTAGTCTCAAACTCCTGGCTTCAAGCAGTCCTCTCACCTCAGCCTCCCAAAGTGCTAAGATTACAGTCATGACCCACAGTACAAGTTTTTGAGTAGGCATATATTTTTGTTTCTCTTGAGTGTATATAGAAGTTGGAATGCTGGGGACACCTGATAACTTTGTGTTGAACTTTTTAAGGAACTACATGTTTTCCAAAGTGACTACACCAACTTACGTTGCTGCCAACAATGTAAGAGGAATCCAACTTTTTCATATCATCCTGGTGGCTATAAAATGGTATCTCATTGTCGTTCTGATTTACGTTTCCCTAATGATTAATAATGTTTAGCATTTCTTCATGTGCTTGTTGCTGTTTGTATATCTTCTTTGGAAAAATGTCTTCAGACTCTGCCTATTTTTAATGGTGTTTTTATTATTGCCTTATAAGAGTTATTTAAATATTCTGGTTACCCTGTAGTCCCAGCTACTCCGGAGGCTGAGGCAAGAGAATCGCTTAAGCCCAGGAGTTGGAGGTTGCTGTGAGCTGTGTGAGGCCACGGCACTCTACCGAGGGCCATAAAGTGAGACTCTGTCTGTACAAAAAATATATATATATATTCTGGTTACTAGTCCTTTATCAGATTTGCAAATATTTCCTCCCATTCTGTGGATTTAAGTTTCTTTTCTTTTTTTTTTTTTTTGTAGAGACAGTCTCACTGTACCGCCCTTGGTAGAGTGCCGTGGCGTCACACGGCTCACAGCAACCTCTAACTCCTGGGCTTACACAATTCTCTTGCCTCAGCCTCCCGAGCAGCTGGGACTACAGGCGTCTGCCACAACGCCCAGCTATTTTTTGGTTGCAGTTTGGCCGGGGCTGGGTTTGAACCCGCCACCCTCGCCATATGGGGCCGGCGTCCTACTCACTGAGCCACAGGCGCCGCCCTGGATTTAAGTTTCTTGAAGCATCCTCTGAAACACTGCTGTGCTAATTTTAACAAATATTTTAAAATTTTAAACTACATTAAAATATGTAATTGGTATTTAAATTACGCTTTTAAACTTAAGCATTACAATTTAATAAGCAAACCCCTATATGCAGACCAGTTTTGAGGGTTCCAAACTCAAACTTAATTTCTTGAGTTCATTAAGAGACCCATCATAGGTGGTACCTGTGGCTCAGTGAGTAGGGCGCCGGCCCCATATACCGAGGGTGGCGGGTTCAAACCCAGCCCTGGCTGAACTGCAACCAAAAAATAGCCGGGTGTTGTGGCGGGCGCTGGTAGTCCCAGCTGCTCGGGAGGCTGAGGCAGAATTGCAGAGGCTCAAGAGCTAGAGGTTGCTGTGAGTCCTGTGACATCATGGCACTCTACTAAAGGCGGTAAAGTGAGACTGTCTCTACAAAAAAAAAAAGAGAGAGAGAGAGAGAGACCCATCATAGTGATAGCCATCATTTTTATAGCATTTATGTGCCAGAAGCTGTTCAGGCACCCTACAGGTGTTAGTTCACGTAATTCTCAAAACAATACTGTGAGGTAGAGACTGCTATTATACTCATTGTACAGATAAGAAAATGAAGACAGAGGGAGGTCCAGTAATGTGCCTGAAGCCAAAGAATAGAGTAAGCAAACATGGGTCCTAGATTCCCTTGCTCTTAACCACTTGCTAGACTGACTGACAAGGTGGAATTAAAATGTTTCAAAGAATGCCTTCTCGCTTTGGGGAGGGAATAGTTTTCTCATGGCATCTGCACTGTGGACATTTTTCCTGTCCTTCCCAGTCCAGAACTAGTAGTGCCACCCATTCTGGTGTCTTCATTGCCCACCTACCCTCCAGTCTGGAGCCCATTCGCTTCAGAACCCTCCCTCCTCTCTATGGGTCAGACGGGGGCTTTAACGTTTTTGAAAATACTGCAAAATTGCCTTTGTCTCCTAGATGGAATGGTTCTAAATTTCTGGTGGCCAGTGAGTGCTGCGGCGCCTGCCCGGATCCAGTAAGGCACAAAACAGCTGTGGGAGGAGTCAGCGGAAGGGCAAAACGTAGCCCAAGCGGCTGTATCTACCTAGTGAGTGCAGTGTAGGCTGCCCGGAGCAGAGCCATGAGCTGGACCTGCCCCCGTTGCCAGCAACCCGTTTTCTTTGGTGAGGCCTGGGCTGAGGAGGGGGAGAAAATGGGACGAGTGTAAGCCTCAGGGTTCCCCAAGGATGCAAGTGTTGGCCACATCGTGGTCTCCAGACACCCTTTTCCACCTTAGCAACGCCAGCCGTGTGGTCTCACACCAGTACTCGCTCCCGTTCAATTTCCGCTCCACTGGGAGCTCTGCGGGGGAGTTTGGCATGGGGGAGGGGGGTGCTGACCTCTCAGAAGACTTTTACATGTTCAAGGAGCAGTGTGGGCCTGGCTGGTTCCCCTAGAGTGCTGAGGGGGAAAAGGAAGGTGCCCCGCATTTGGCTCCGCTCCTTGCAACTCCAGTCCATTTTTTTCCCCCACAGCTGAGAAGGTGAGCTCCCTGGGCAAAAACTGGCACCGCTTCTGCCTGAAATGTGAGCGCTGCCACAGTGTCCTGTCTCCTGGTGGGCATGCAGAGGTGAGGCTTGGTCAGGGTGCACAGCCCTGTGTTTGTTGCTGCCTGCCTGGCATCAACCTCCTAAATTAAACCCTGAAGGCCTACAAAAGGCAACCTCAGCAGCCAACCCCAAGATTACTACCTGTCAGTGGGCCCATGTCAGCCGGGATTTTTGGAGCCTGATTTATGACAGTGGATCCCATGGCTTTGGGGTCAGGGAAGGGAGGGAGGGAACCAGAATTACCTCCTGGCCACTCTTGTCCTTCCTCTCTGACCACAGTGGCAATTCTGGTATGCCAGCCCACCCCACCCTCCCCAACCCCTCAGACCAGGCCAGAGGACAGACATACCTGACAGGCTGTCTTGGGGGAAGGCCTGTGGGGCATGGCATCTTTTGGACCAGAGTGACCCCTCTCCTCTGCTTATGCCTAGCACAACGGGAGGCCATACTGCCACAAGCCGTGCTATGGGGCTCTCTTTGGACCCAGGGGTAAGTACCAGACTAGACGGGCCGGGAGTCACAGGGGGTAGCTTCCTGTGACTGGGAGCTGGAGGCTCAAGTCTGACCTCCCCTAATCTCTGCAGGGGTGAACATTGGTGGTGTGGGTGCCTATCTGTACAACTCCCCCACTTCCACTCCTGCCAGCACTACTCCCCTCAGCCCCAGTAGCTTCAGCCCTCCCAGGCCAAGGACTGGCCTCCCCCAAAGCAAGAAAAGTAAGTGATGCTAGACCTCAGCTTTTTCTCCTCTTCCTTCTCCCAACTCATACCCAGGCTAGAGGAGGGAGCAGGGCCAAGTGACAGCCTTCTATATTTTGTTTTGGCAAAGTCTTTTCTATCCATGCCCCCCTCCTTCTTTTTTAATATTCTTTCATGTCAGCTGCCGAGTTAAGAGGTAAATTGTGCAGAGGGCATTGTCACTTCCATTTTATAGGTGAGGAAATAGATCTAGAAAGGACAAGTGACCTTGTACAGTCACACAGCTAGTCAGAGGCAAAGCTCCAGGCCTCTCTCAGAGCAGGACCGTGGAAGAACTGACTTATGGGGTGAGGGGTCATTGGAGTGGGGCTAGCCCCTCATATTCTTCAACTTCTCTCCTTTGGTCCTTGTTCTTTCCTCTCACTCCCTAGAGTGGGCAGTGACATTGTGCTCCCCAACACCTGACACCCCTGCCCTGGCCAGCTCTTATATCAGCTCAGGTTTCCTGAGGATTGAGTTGCTGACAGGGTTGGGCTGGTGGGCACCTGAGCCCCTGAGAGAATGAGAAGGGAGCAGGTAGTCCCTAAGGCAGAAAGGGATGGGGCAAGAGGTGGAGTCAGAAAGGGCTCACTTCTGAACCCGAGGAAGGCAGACTCATGGCTGCCCATATGGAGGGCTCTGGGATGGAAGAGGACAGTGCCTTGTTAAGTCAGGCTCTTCGTTAACCCTGCTTAGGCCCTGGCCCCCACTTCAGCCCTAGCCAGGGCCTTTTCCCCTTAAAGGCCCTCCCCACATGAAGACATTCACTGGGGAGACCTCGCTGTGCCCTGCCTGTGGTGAACCTGTCTATTTTGGTAAGTGACAATGGAAAAGTTGGGGAGGGGAGAACATGGTGGGCAGCAAGGGCTAGGGAGGCAAATCCAAGGCAGATGTAAGGGGCATTGCCCCTTACAATGGAAGAATTACCACTTCTCTCTACCACCAGCTGAGAAGGTAATGTCTTTGGGCAGAAATTGGCACCGACCCTGTCTGAGGTGCCAGCGTTGCCGGAAGACCCTGACTGCTGGGAGTCATGCCGAAGTAAGCAAGGCAGGGATGGATGGGTAAATGTTGGGAGGAAGGAGGCTGGAGATGGGAAGAGAGCCAGGCTAAGACAGCTCTCTTTTCTCTCTGTGTCCCAGCATGATGGAGTCCCCTACTGCCACATCCCCTGCTACGGCTACCTGTTTGGCCCTAAAGGTGGGCAGCCCAACCCCAGACACCAGGCCTAAAGTATGGCATGACACGGTCTATAGGGATGTGTAAACAACTTCCCTGGTGGTCAGACATATCCCAGGCCCCTTCCATTTCCCTCCAGCTCTAAACCCAACACCCACCAGACCCAAGGCCTTTGGTGATTGGGCTCTCCTTCAGGTGTGAACATTGGTGATGTGGGCTGCTACATTTATGACCCAGTGGAGATAAAATCCAAATGAGACGTGCACAGAAGATGCCACCCTAAATCAGGTTCCTGCCATCCCCTTCTGGTCCAGTGGGAACTGCAAAATTCTCCAGTCTTATTAGCACGTGGGAAGATGAGATCCTGGGGACCTGGACCTAGGCTCCGTGGTAGGCCAGAAAGTCTAAATTTTCTCTGCCAATTCTTCCCTTTCCCATTCTTATTTGATGAGAAGATATAGGCCACCCCATTTTGAAGGGTGACCTCCTGGCCCTCCCATACCCTTTCCCCAGCAAATTGTGGAGCTTCGTGGTACTCATAAAACTTGTTAAACTTTATTAAGTCTCAGCATCTCTGCCTTCTCCAATAAAATGTGGGCTCCCATGTCTTCTAATTTTCTTTGAGCATGAGGCCTAGACAGTAGGTTGGAGGATGAGCAACGTAGGGGTGGAGGGAGGCATTGCCCTGCAGAGTGCCTCAGAGGTAGCTAGGCCAGCCATGGGAACAAAGAGGTCTGTCCTTCCATTCCCTGAGGTCTGGCATTGGAAGCCCCTAGCACCACAGAGTGGACAGCATGCCCACTAGCCCTGTTGGTACTAGAAGTCATCATAGGACATTCTTGTCTTTAGCACCATCTCTAGAAGAAACACCTTATTCAGCATCTCATTTGAGCATGACAACAGATCTTGTGCTAAGGTCTACCAAGAGGCTTCATTATCCATTTGGAAGAACAGACTGAGGCCCAGAGAGGGAAAATCACATGCTAAAGATTACACAGCAAATCAATCATGAAGCCAGGATCAGAACCCAGGGCAAACTCAGTGGATTCCCATCAGGGCTCTTCTCACAGTTCATCACCATTGCCCAAACCCAAGGGATACCTTTGTTTACAGAATCCTCCCCAGCCACAAGAGGGGTAGCCAGAATCTCCAGCAGCCCACCAAATTCTGGGAAGTCACCTGTTCCTGGAACCCGAATAATCAAGGCTAAATGAGCACAAGAAGGGGCACCAGTGGCAACTCCGGCCCTAGCAGAGATGGCCTCAGGCCCAGTCACAGGCCCTGCCCTTCTGCTCTTCTAGCCCCTGCTGCAGAGCTGCTGTGGCAGGCCTTCCAGTGCCACTCAGTTCTGGACCTGTTTCATAGGCATCTCTTCCTCCTGAAGACTGGATGGGTCACTGAAGAGGAAGGAGTCATGAGCAATGATGGGGTTTAATCCCTGAGCCAACCACCCCAGCTAGCCCCATTAGGCCCAAGGTTCTCCCCAGCTCTTGGTATGCAAACACAAGTGACTCACATACAAGCATGTGTACATTTCCTGGTGTATAGGCATACTTGAGTCTGCGCATATACACCTCTTCCTGAAAATTAATTATTTATGTACACACACATATGGACTCATGTAAACTTATATGCAGTTTACAAAGCCTAGGTCATGCACCCTGAAACACTCAACCTGTGTACACTCACATACATGCACCAAGTACTCATGTGCAGATATGTCTTTCTCTGAATCCTAAGGTGTCAGGTATCTGAGCACCTGCATCCACGTGCATGTGCTCACATGTACACATAGTCCCGTGCACACACCTCTTTCTCTCCACATCCTGGATGGTCTCTGGCAGTTGTGCCTGCCTTGTCTCTGGCAGCAGAAGGGCAGTGCAGGCAGCGAGGAAGGCGATCCCTCCATAAGCAAGCTTGGGCAGTGACAGCCATACTCCATCCAGCAAGGTTGCCAGTGGGGCCAAAGAGCCTCCCAGTCGGCCCACCAGTGAAGTCAGCCCCAAACCTGTCTGTCTGTTCAGGGAAAGAGGATTAAGGAGGCAGGTGGAACTCACACCTACTTAAGAGTCATGCCCCAAAGGCTCCCTCCCTGATACCCATTCTCCCCAGACAGCTAGGCAAGCTAGGCTGTCTTTCCATTGGTCTTCCTACCCACTCCTATTCCAGGAGCCCTCAAGTCAGCACCCACCAAAGGATGGGGCTCCCATTCTGACAGAGTGCCAATCAAATACCACTGAAAGAGAAGAAAGTCACCAGAAAAGGGGAGGCTTAAGCCTTTCTAAACATAACCAGGAGCGGCGCCTGTGGCCGAGGTTGGTGGGTTTGAACCTGGCCCTGGCCAAACGGCAACAAAAAATAGCCTAATGTTGTGGCGGGCGCCTATAGTCCTGGCAACTGGGGAGGCTGAGGCAAGAGAATCAGGCCTAAGCCCAGGAGCTGGAGGTTTCTGTGAACTGTGATGCCACAGCACTCTTACCAAGGATGACAAAGTGAGGCTCAGTCTCTAAAAAAGATAAACATAACCAGGTGCCTAGAAGTCCACACACATACCAATATCTAAATGAAAGAGCTCCCTTATTTCCAGAGACAATCCTCAAGGGCAGCTCTGTCTCCCAGCCCTGAGTGGGATGGGAGTAGGCCTGAGGGAGATCCTGAGGACTACCTTCCTCTAAAGGAGGCCCAGAGAGGTTGTCTGTTTTGGCTCAGGGTCCCATAGCATGTAAGATAAAAGCTTAGCCTTCTTCAACACAGGTGAGCCTAATTAACTCTATTCTGGGTGTGATGTAAAGAATGAATGATTGGGATGTAGCATGTATGTAGAAGTACTGGTTGAGACAAGAGACTAACAAGCCCTCCCCCCTAGGTCAGTTACCTGCAACCCAGGCTTGCCTCACCTCAGCACTGTAGGATACAATTCGGAAGTGAACAGGTAGGCAGTGGTGAAGGCGGCTTCAGAAAAAAATTTCCCCATCACTGCCAGGGCAGTGCTCCAGGACTTCCTCTCTGGAAGGGAAGTGGTAAGGGTACGGAGAGGGTTTTGAGGGAGAGCCAAGGGTTTCCTCAAGGGGACACAGAGTATCTTGAGTGGACCAAACTTGAGCGGTCACCTCCAAGAAAAGGCCCTGGGGCGGGGGGGGAGTGGTGGGGTTCAGGGTGGATGAAGCCTATGGGACCCTGCTCACCCGAGGACACCAGCAGTCCAATGCCCAAGGCCAGGGTGGTGCCCAACAGTGTTCCGGCCTGCGTGAGGCGGCGTCCAAAATGTCGCACGGACAGGTAGACTAACAGCTTTGAGGGCAGCTCCACGGCCCCAAAGAGCAGCTGTGTCTGATACACGTTCAGCCCCAGCCCTGACACATCTAGACTCAGGCCGTAATAGGAGAAGTTCACTCCAAACCTGAAAGAAGTCATGATGCCACTCAAGGCACCTTCCTTCCCATCCCTCTTTGTCTTCTCTTGTCAAGAAGACTTTGCCTTTTAGAGACATGACCTCTCCCCACTTCAGAGCACACTGCCTAGGACTTTCCCCAACACCAGTAAGCCCTCCAGAGTGCCTAGCGTGTGCCAGTGGTCAAAGTGCCTTTACCTTAATCCTTACAGAAGGGACACTGAGACTCAAGAGTGTTAAATGACCTGTCCAAGTGGCAGAGCCTGAATTTCATCTTACACTGCCCGTTCCATTTTCTGATCCCCTCCTGCCCTCCACAGTTACACTATCCTCATCCTCACCCTTCTCATACTCAGCACCTTCCTGGAATCAGCTCCTCCCCCATCCCACCAAACCTAAGCCAGCCCCCTCCTTACCACACCACCATGCAGCACAGTGAGATGTGTCGGAGCCTGGGTGTGCGGAACAGGTCTAGGTACGAAGGTCGTTGGACCACTCGTTCCGCAGCAGCCACTTTGTTCAGGGCCTGGTGGGGGAGAAAGTGAGGTTGTGACATCAGAGTTGGCTCTGTGCTCTGTGGCCTCAGTAGGGCACATTGCTCAAGTGCTAGCATGAGTTCCTCTCTCTCTTTCTCTGTCTCCATTCCTTCCCTCTGCAGTGGTTGAGGTGGAGAGGGGAGCAGAGAAGGATGGGACCTGAGTAAGGGAGGCAGGCCACCAGAGCCAGGCAGGCCATCCTAAACAATTCGAAACTCTCCACTTAGGGTTGAGGGGGGTTCCTACCATATGTGTGGGCTGCCCCCCCCACACACACACACATATGCAGGCTCACATACACATTCGCCCTCACCTCCCGGCTCAGGCTGTCCTCACCCACAGGCCGCCCATTGAGCCTGGCACAGCGGAGCAGGTACTTGTGGGCCTCTTCCACATGGCCCTGGGTAAGAAGCCAACGTGCAGACTCAGGCACCCACCTAGGGGACAGGGAGGAGGCCCTTCAGCCAGAACAGCATCCTAAGCCACATCTCCCTCCTGGGGACACCACAGGCAATCAAGGTCCAGGCTCTTTCTCAGGCACTCCCTTAGCCTGGATCATTGTCTCCTCTACAACCCTTCCACACCTGACGAACTCTTACTTTTTTTAAGGCCCAATTTAAAAGCTACCTCTTCCCATACTTTCTTGCCCAGGCCTGCGAGTCCCTTACTCAACTGAATTGGCCTCACCCTCAAGACTTCACCTCCCACCACTAGTCACCCACTTCTCCCAATAGAGGTAGCAGGGCACAGGATAATAGAGACATACAGAAATACCCAGAAAGGTCATCTAAAGCAATGAAATGCCCACTCTGCCTGCCTCTCACCCACCATGCTGGCCCTGCCCCCATCCCACACCACTAAGCAGCCAGCCTCAGTTTGTGCTTGGCTCTGTTTTTGTTTCTCCGTCTTTAGCTCTCTGTCTCTCACTGTATCTGTCTCATCTGTCCCTCTGAGGGACTGACAGTATCTTTCAGTATTGATCTCAGTGGTTCACTTCCTCTCACTGATTCGTTCCCTGTCTCTCCATCTCTGTCTTTATCTTGTTCTCTGTTTCTCATTATTCCTTGCCATCTCCATTATATTGGTCTCTGTCTCTGTGTGTGTATCTCTTTCTGTGTGTCTCTTGGTCACTGATTCTTTTTCCTTTTCCTTTATCTCTCAACCTCTCTGTCTTCAAATCTCAGTTTCTGATTAATGCTGTCTTTGGTTTCCCATATCTACCACTCCCAGCTGCCTGCAGTCCTCACCAGAGACTGAGAATGCCTGGGGCACAAGGCAGGGTGACAGCCAGCAGAAGCCATCTCCAGTCCCGTATCAGATACCCAACCAGTGCCAGCAACATCACGCCCCCTGACCAGAAGGCGCTGCTCAGGACACCTGCCACGGTACGGTGCTCCACGTCCAGCCACTCCAGCTCTGGGCCAGGGCAGGAGATAGGAAGACAGTAAGGGCCAATTTGGCTCAGTCTCACCCTGACAACTGCCTTCTTCCACCTCTGTAGTCCCTGCCTGTCCCTTGCCTGCCTCACCCAAAGGCATCACGATGATGGTGAAGCCAGCCAGGGCTGAGCCAGTAAGGGTGCGGGTGATGGCAAACATTACGTAGCTGACCGAGGCTGCAGATGCCAGGCCCAGCACGAGGGCACTCACGTAGGCCACAAGCAGCAGACGGCGCCGCCCAAACCTGCAAAGGGGTCATGCAGGGTCAGTTTCCTACGGAGGGAGGTTCCAGGACAGAGGTAGACCAGGTCCATACCCCCCTCCCCCGCTAGCGGGAAAGGGTCCCCCAGCCTATTCCCTGATTGGACCAATGCCTCACCGCACCTGTCAGACAGGTATCCAAAGGCCACAGCCCCCACCAGCACACCAGCGAAGAAGAAGGTGGATGCGGCTCTGTTCAGGCCTTTCTGCTCACACACCAGATCCCACTGCAAGGACAGTCAGGAAGGGGCCTCCTATAGGCACCAGCCCCTTTCCAGCTGGCACCAGCCCCTCCTCTTTAGACCCTGGGGCCTTGTGAGGTCAACTGTGCCATTCCAGTACCTCCATACCAGATAATAAAGCCCTCAACTATTCACCCCAGTGTGGAGAATAGGAGACTTTGCCCCTCCCCAATCCTGCAGCCTCAGCTTCTTCCCAGGGAAGGCCTTGGCCACGATGGACAGGAATCCTGCTGCCCTCCCCCTCCCACCAGGAGACTCTGCCTCCTCCCACACTCCACCTCCAGATGGCTTATGTAAATACCAGACCTGGGGCCCACAAAGAGGGAGGGAGGAAAGGAAGCACTTGGTTTCTCTTACTGCAAAAACAGCCTTCTCTCCTCTTAACTCTTAACTCTCTGGAGCTACCTTTAGCTCTTTCCTGCCTTAATCACCTCCCAATTAATGCAATTAATGATAATAATAGCAGCTCCTGTGCACTAGCCCCTTACTACCAGCCATGAACTAAGCTAAATGTTTTATATTCATAGATCTTATCTACAGATTGGTAAACTGAGACTCTAAAAGGAAACTAATGTATCTAATACCCACAAAGTAACCACCCACAGCCATGGCAGGCCCATCCCACTCACATGTTCCTCACCCAATGGGCTCAAGTACCTCAGTTGCAATGGTAGATGAGAATTCCGAGTGGTCATACTCCCAGCCCTGAGAGCAGGGCACTGTGGAGGGGTTGCCCTCTGGTTCCCCAGGGCTCTGCCCTTCTCCCCACAACGTGGTATTGGGGAGAGCCTGGGGGTGGGCAAAGTGGAGGCAGGAGCTAAGCATGCCATCAGGCTCCCGGGGCAGGTGGGCCTCCAGCCATGTGTCCTGGCTGAAGTTAGCAGGGGCTCCAGGCAGGGCACAGCGATGGGCGGGCACAGCAGACAGGAATATGGGCAGGAGGAAGTGCAGGGGCAGCAGTACTCGGGGCAGTGCCAGCAATGCCAAGTTCCTCAGCTGGAAGGGCCCAAAGCCGCCCACCTGCTCCAGTAGTTCCTCAAAGCCCATGCTGCTCACCCGCCAACTGTCCCGTTATAGCCTCCCTCTGTGTATCCAGCACAGCTCAACCTGCCCACCACATGGACCCTTGGACTCTGGAGGCAGGAGTGGAGGGACTGATCAGTGGACAGCCTGTAGCCAGAATCCAGCCCTCAGGGGCTGGCCTAGGACTGGGCCCTCCCTAGCCTCCCAGGGCTCCGGGGACCCCTGCCTGTCTGACCTAGTGCCTGAGGGAAGAACAACCATCTCTTCAAAGGTCACTGACTCCATGGCTGTGGAGCTTACACATCAGTGCTTAGGGACTAAATAAGGGAGCCTTGGGCCACCATGAAGAGGTAGCTGGGTGAGAGAGCAGGAGGTGTCAGCAGCACTCCAAAGATTCCTAAGAAGAGGAGGCAGCTGGGGTGTGGTACCAGCTCTCCCTGGGTGCCCTTTGTCCTGTGAGACCTTAGATGAGCCTTGCCTATTTGGAGTTGCAACCATGGCTTAGCTGACAGCCCAGACTTCAGCACTGAAAGCTGGGCCCTCACCGAGTGAAGGGTTCTTTCTGCTGAGCCACAAAGCTTCATCATACCCTGGCTCCACTGGAGTTAATTCATTGGCCTAAGGCTTCACCTGGAATCACACTGGGCAGTCTGACACTCTGGGGATCCCAGACCCATCACACTCCTGCATTACTCATTTACCCATACATATCATCCCTCCTGTCTGCCTCATTTCCCTGTTTTCAGGAGCTTCCCAAATTACCCTTTGGAGGGGAAGGAAGTGAGGGGCTATGCCAAGGTCCTGCCATAGGTATTCATAATGCCTGCGAACCAAGATTTGCTCAATCCAACCTTCCTGCTAAATTATCCACAAAAGCGCAGCAGAAACCAGCAATGTCGGATTTATTCAGTTTGATTCTCCAAACACCATTAATTTAATATAGCTCCCTTTTTTTTTTTTTAAGTAAGAATTTATTTATTTTTGCAGTTTTATTTTGGCTGGGGCCGGGTTTGAGCCTGCCACCTCCGGTATATGGGGCTAGTGCCCCACTCCTTTGAGCCACAGGCACCACCCATAGCTCCCATTTTGAACAGAATGGCAGAGCCATTAATTTAAGATAGCTCCCTTTTTGAACAGAAAAGATAACCAGAGGCAGGGCAGGGAACTTCTGGGATCACACAATGACTCAGCAGCAGAGCTGAAGAGAAAACCAGGGCCCCTGACCCCAACCCAGAAGTCTCGCCTTTGACCCAAGCTGCTGAGCTAGAGATGTCCCAGTGTGCTCCAGCCTGGACTTCCTGAGAAAGCTCTGGAAAGGGAGCTAAATCAGTGGCATGATGTGTGTTAAGGTGGGTGTTGACAGGTGTGGAGCTGAGGGTAGTGGTGGACAACAAGACACAGAGGATGGTGGAGATGGTGACAGGGTGAAGATAGTAAGATATTTATGGAGCCTCTAGCACAGCCAAGGCATTCTGTAGGCACAGAGATGCCTCAGGCCAATCAGTGCCCTTGGGGAGATCGTGGGAGGGTTTAAGCAAGTTACACAAACCTCCTTGCTTAAACTCTCAGCTCTTTCAGTCCATTCTCCACATACCCACCATAACAAACATTTAAAAACAGATCTAATAGGGCCACGTCCCTGTTTAAAACCTTTCACCTGCTTCCACTGCTTGAGCGGGGAAGTCCAACTCCTCAGCTTGGTCCATGTGATATTCCCAGGATCTGCTCCTCTCCCCTAGCTGTCCTTGGCCCTCCCCCAAATACTCCCTCCCTGCCAGGTCTCTAGCCCATAAATCAGCACATCACACCTAGGTATGGTCCCTTGAACAGAGCTGGCCTCCTCCTCCTTCTTATTTACCTGGTAGATACCTAGTCCTCCCTACCAGCTCAAGGGGAGATGCCTCCTATCCCTCTCACTCTGATTCATGTGTGACCCCTGAAACTGCTGGTCGTTCCCTCATTAAGCACCACACAATCATATTTATATAAAAGACATAAAACGTTGGCTTGGCGCTGGTAGCTCAGTGACTAGGGCGCCAGCCACATACACCAAGGCTGGTGGGTTCAAGTCCAGCCTGGGCCTGCTAAACAACAATAACAACTGCAACCAAAAAATAGCCAGTGTTGTGGCAGGCAACTGTAGTCCCAGCTACTTGGGAGGCTGAGGCAGGAGGGTCGCTTGAGCCCAGGAGTTGGAGGTTGCTGTGAGCTGCAATGCTATGGCACTGTACCAAGAGCTACATAGACTCTGTCTCAAAAAAAAAAAAAAAAAAAAGGAAAGGAAAAAAGACATAAAATGCCATAACCTTTTGTAGCTCCTGAAAGGTAAATTTTGTGGTCACCTCATCTCCATGACCTATCCAGTGGCTCCACAGGGGAATAATCTGAGGATTTTCCACAGTAAGAACAGCCAGTGAGGTCAACCTCAGGCATTGGAGCCTTTTGTTTTCACAACGAGAATTTTTCTACTGCTTTATGTTAGCTCCTTGGAAACTTAGATCTATATCTGTGGCCTCTTCTCTTTCCTTTTTTTCCTTTTTCTTCTTTTCTCCTTCCCCCACCCCCACTCCTTTCTCTTCTTCTTCTCTTTCTTTCTTTTTTTCTGAGACAGGGTCTCTGTTGCTTGGGCTGGAGTGCAGCGGCATCATTATATAGCTCATGTACCCTCAAACTCCTAGGCTCAAATAGTCCTCCTGCCTCAGCCTCCTGACTAGCTGGGTCTACAGGCACATGCCATCATACTTAGTTAATTATTTTTTAGTTGTTTGTAGAGACAGGGTCTTTCCACTGCCCAAGCTGGTCTTGAACTCCTGGCCTCAAGTGATCCTCTTGCATTGGCCTCCAAAAGTGCTTGGATTACAGGCATGATCGACCACATCTGGCCTGTGGCCACTTTCTACAGAGTAATTTCTGCACAGAAAGCATTAGTTGTACCCTCAGCTTCATCTTTTCCCCTACTCTATCCCACCTGGCAGCTCTCTTCTTTGATTGCATTGAGGAATGGGGTTGACATTGACCGTGATGTTTGAGGCAGATGATGGAGCTGGGCAGGCAGGTATGAAATGCTAAGACTAACCAGAGGAAAAATCAGCTCTGAATCACCAGTTAAGAGCTGAGCTGGTTTTGATTGAATTTTTTTTTTTTTTTTGTAGAGACAGAGTCTCACTTTACCGCCCTCAGTAGAGTGCCATGACGCCACACAGCTCACAGCAACCTCCAGCTCTTGGGCTTACGGGATTCTCTAGCCTCAGCCTCCCAAGCAGCTGGGACTACAGGCACCCGCCACAATGCCCAGCTATTGATTGAATTTTTAACCATCCTCCCACCCCATCAATCTGGGAATCCAAACCTGAACTTAGACACCTTCATTTATACCAAACTGGATAAGAAAGAGTCTTGTGCACTGGAAACGTAACAACTCCTTAGTTGGAATTATTACTAGATCTACTAGTGGGTTTAGGAAAGAATGAATTCCTGGGATAAATAATTCTCTATTTGGGATTACTTGTGATAGGAGCTTCTTACAATTTAGGCCTTTTGCTCTCTACCCCTCTCCCTGTTGAGTGATCTCAGATTACCTCCCCATCTTAGTTGGAGCTTTGATAACCCTTAACTATTGCTACATCCCATGTAATCATTTCCTACACTGATGATGGTGGTAATGATGGAATTAATTGCAGCATAAGCATGGTGATGGGATGGTGTAACAGTAAAGGAGGTGGAGGTGCTGGTGGTGGAAGTGATGGTGACAAGAGTGATTAGATAGGAGGAGGAAGATGGGGCTAGGACCACTGGTAGCAGTGATGTGGTCATGAGGGTAGTGGTGGCAATGAGGATTATGTGGTAGATGGTGGTAATGATGATGGTGGTGGGGAAGGAGGTGATGAAGATGTGTGAGCTTCCCGACAACAAGGGCTGTGTCTCTTGTTTGTTGTGTCATCAGAGCTAATGGTGATGGTGATAGCTTGAGAGAAGAATGTCTGTGATCTGAGTGATGATGATACTCGTAATGGTGGGTAATGGAGACAAAGCTGATTATTGAAGTAGAATCGGGGGTGGTAGTAATGGGTGGTGGTGTACCACTTCAGGTTTAACGCTACATATGATGAGGAGGAATGCAGAAGATGCCACCTGGAGCTGCTGGAAATAGCCTTAGATCATATTGCCGCTGACCCATACCAAATTCCCACAACCATGCAGATTCTTCCTCCATATCATCTCATCTTCTTGGCCAATGATCAAGCTCCTGCAACTACTGAGGACTTAGAAAGGACATTTTGAGCCCAGCATGGTGGCTCACACCTGTAATCCTAGCAGTTTGGGAGGCTGAGGAGGAGAAATCACTTGAGCCCAGGAGTTCCAGACCATTTTGAGCAAGAATGAGACCCCCGTCTTTACACAAAATAGAAAAATCAACTGAGTGTTGTAGTGCTTCCTTGTAGTCTCAGCTATTCACGAGGCTGAGGCAAGAGGATCATGTGAGTCCAGGAGTTTGAGGCTGGAGTGAGCTATGATGAAACCAGAGTAAACACTGCCTCAAAAAAAAATAAAAAAAGAGGGGAGGAGAGGAAAGAAAAAAAGAAAAAGAAAATAAAAGAGGATATTTTAATCATCCTTCAACCTTGAGTTGGTCTTAGCTCTTATCCTGGCCTTGACTCATCAGTAGCCAATGGGAAAATCTCAGCAGGCCCCAACATCTGATGACTAGAGACATCACCCATCATTCCCGCCCCCAATAAAGTCATTTCTTAAAAAGATGAGGAAGATCTGTCACTTTAAGACAAGACATTGTTGGGTATAAAAATCATGTTTCAGGGATGGTGCCCATAGCACAGTGGCTACGGCGCCAGCCACATGCACCGAGGTTGGCAGGTTTGAGTCCAGCCCAGGCCAACTAAATAGCAATGACAACTGCAAAAAAAAAAAAAAAATAGCCAGGTGTTGTGGTGGGTGCCTGTAGTTACAGCTACTTGGGAGGCTGAGGCAAGAGAATCACTTCAGCCCAACAGTTTGAGGTTGCTGTGAGCTGTGACACCACAGCACTCTACCAAGGCTGACATAGCAAGACTCTCTCAAAAAAAAAAAAAAAATCACGTTTCATGATAGTAGGTATAATAGGCTCCTTTTTTTATAAGAAACATATAAATATATATACACATGTACTATAAATGTGAAAAAGAAGGTCTGAATTGGTACACACCAAGTCCTCCACAATAGTTATCTTAGTTCAGATGGTTAGCCCCAGAGACTGGGAGGGGAGTTTTCAGGTTTCATATGCTTTTGGCATTGGCCTATTGGCTACAAGTGTCCTGCTTTGGACATTTTATACAAGAAGGAAAGTGAAAGCACGTGGGGCTCCACTGAAAGCTGAGAAGTCAGGCCCTAGAGCCCACTGGCATCTGTGTCAGAGGAAAGGAGGTGTCAGGGGGCCCTGATGGTCCTGGCATGTTAGAGAGTGGCCTTCTCAGAGGGAGAGCAGAACTTTAGGAGCCTGAACATTTTTACCCGATTCCAGGTGTAGCCAGGAACCTGGTCTGGGACCAAAATTGTTGATGACTAGGTGAATGATTCACACCCAGTGAACTAGGGTTCAAAATGCAGAAGGTACAGCATGTACATGACAGCGAAGCCTCCCTTCCACCTAGCTCTCCTATCCTGCAGAGGCTGGAGGCCTCCAACTCATCTAACCTGCCTTTCCACACAGAGAGTTGTGTATTAAATTCACACTTCTTTTTCTATTTCTTGATCTTGAAGACTGGTTCATAAGTGTATACAAAGAGATGATTCCTTAATTTAATTAAGGAATTTAATTTAATTAATTAAGGAATGTTGCCCAGGCTGACCTCCAACTCCTGTGATCAGGCAATCATCCTTCCCCAGCCTCTCAAGTGGCTGGGACCACAGGTGTGCACCACCATGTCCAGCTAGCCTCCTTCATTTTAGAGTCTCACAGGACCCCACAAAGGGGCCTCCACTGCATGGGCCATGCTCTACTGACCAATCAGTGGATCTTAGATTGCTTCTGAATTTTTGTATGTCCACAGCCTCTTATCCAAACCACTGAGATCAGACACACACACACACACACACACAGTTAACCCTTCAACAACAGGAATTTGAACCGCATGGATCCACTTATACATGGATTTTTTTCAATAAAAGTTATACTGAGTGTGCCTGCCTCCCCTTCCATCTTCTTCACCTCTTCTGCCTCTACCAACTTCTTCCTTCTCCTCCTCAGCCTACACAAGAAGATGGTTCAGATGAAACCCCCCCCCCTTTTTTTTGCAGGTTTTTTTGGCTGAGGCCGAGTTTGAACCCGAGTTTGAAGAGTTTGAACACCTCCAGCATATGGGGCCGGCGCCCTACTCCTTTGAGCCACAGGCACCACCCACCCCCTCTTTTTTTTTTTTTTTTTTTTTTGTGGTTTTTGGCCGGGGCTGGGTTTGAACCCGCCACCTCTGGCATATGGGACCGGCGCCCTACTCCTTGAGCCACAGGCACCGCCCCCCTCTTTTTTTTTTTTTAATATAAAGTCTCACTGTGCCTCCCAAGCTAGAGTGCCATGGCCTCAGCCTAGCTTGCAGCAACCTCAAACTCCTGGGCTTAAGCCATTCTCCTGCCTCAACCTCCTGAGTGGTACTATGGGTCCAAGCCACCACAACTGGCTAATTTTTCTATTTTCAGTAGAGGTGGGGGTCTTGCTCAGGCTGGTCTTGAACTCCCAAGCTCAAACTATCCTCCTGCCTTGGCCTCCCAGAGTGCTAAGCTTACAGAAGTGAGCCACTGTGCCAGGCCCAAAGACCTTTATAATGATCCACTTCCACTTAATGAATAGTAAACATATCTTCTCTTCTTTTTGACTTTCTTAAAACATTTTCTTTTCTAGCTTTATTGTAAGAATACAGCACATAGTACATATAACATACAAAATATGTATTAATTGACTGTTTATGTTGTCAGTAAGGCTTCTGGTCAACAGCAAGCTGTTAAGTTTGGGGGAGTCAAAAGTTATACACAGATTTTTCAACTGTGTGGAGAGTCAGTGCATCTAACCCCCATAATGTTCAAGGGTCAACTGTATATTTAAATATATATAGTTAGAAAGATAATTCAGCGTGTATACCAGATATGAAATACCATAACAGGATCTGGAGTGGTATCCCATGATCAGTCAAGCACACTAGTATTTCCTCTGCAAATATGTATGATAACTGAAATTAATAAAGATTGTATAAATGATCTTGTCAGGTTTTAAAATGAGTTTAAATGAGTTTGTGTCAATCTAATGAAAAAAAAAAACAACAGTTTTCAGAACTTCCTGGGATTCAGAATTGTAGATGAGGCTTTGTGGAGCTAATACAAAGAAAGCTGCAATGAACAACTTTGGACAGTAATTTTGCTGTACAAGTATATCCACAGGGTAAATTTCTGCAGGTGGATATTCTGTGTCACAGCTATGTCACTTGTGATCTGATAGATTTTGCTACAATAATTACCTTGCCTGGGAGCTGTTACACTTAATGGGTTTTAGAGTTTTAGAAACACTCTCACTTTTGTCCATTATCTTTAGGGCAATGAAAATTCTTCTTCCCTGTCTCTCTGCATAAAGCCGGACTTAGAGTCTCTGGCTCATAAGTGGCCAGGGGGTTGAGAGAGTGACAGCTTGTGCATTACAGTGATAGGACAGTGCCTTTCATCCTGTGCCACCCAAGCAAGTTACTTATATCTGTTCTGAGTACCTCTCCCCATTTGCCCACCAATCTGTTTCTTCTCTCTTGCCTACCCCCAGCCACAAGAGCTGGGTTTTGCCCTGCCCTCCCAAAGGGAAGAAGAGTTCAGGCCAACAGAAAGAAAGGTCCACAGGCTTTTTAATGGTTTGATGGCTACTTCCCTTCTGAGACCCAATCTATCATGACAGCGGCTTCCAGGGTGTTGGGGTGAGGTGGACAGGCGCAGGATAGGCAGAGGCCATGCAGTGACTGGGAAGGGGTGGAGGGTGTTACATTCTGTTTGGCATGTAAACATTCTTAGGTGGCTTCCCAAGGGAGGGGGAGAGCAACTCCCTGCTCCCCACCCCATGCCTGCCAGGGCTGGTCCCTGGAGCTGAGAAGACTGAGCAAGCCAGTCTTGCAAGGAGACTGCAAGGAGCTGGGAAGGGGCAGCCCATGGACCTGGGGCATAGTCCCTCTCCAGTGTCCCCTTCACGCATGGTATGGCCAGAGAGGGAAGGCATATTCTGGGGTCAGCAGACTCCAATCTGAGCCAGTAACATAGATGTCATGATGGGGAAATACTGGGGAGGCGGGCTACGGCTATGATATGACACTCTTTTATAGAGAAGGAGCTTAGGACCTGGAGGGCCTGGTGGAGGGAATCAATGCTCAAGGGAGAAGAGGCTGAAGTTAGGTGTGGGAGCACTGGGTGATGTGGTTTCCTCTGCCCTGGACCCTTCCTGGGGAGATGAGCAGAGTTAGTCCCATTGCTGCCCCTCTCTCCACTGGCCCTCTTCCCCACCCCCTCACCTGGTGACATTCAATGACTCAGAGGCCTGAGGTCAGTTGGGAGCCCTAGGAAGATCTGGAATCCCAAGGGCAGACTGAGTTTTGTGTCTCTGCCAGCTTCAGTGTTGGGTAAAACTGAGGGTAGAATGGACCTGGGGCTCTCTCAGGCGCCCTTCTTCCCAGCTCCAAACCAGGGTAGTGTTGGTCCTGGAGCAAAGTGAGGCTGGGGGCCCTACATTCACAGTTCGGTTGGTGGCAAGGAACAGGCCCAGGGGCTGGGCATCAGGGCTCATGCCCTGGTCCCCATCTGGCACAAGCTGATTGTCATTCAGAGAAGCTCTAGGTGGGAGGCAGTGGCCCCTCCTCCACCCCCTGTATTGGACCCAGAGGGCCTTAGGAGGGGCTCAGGTTGACAACGAGGGCTCTGTCCAGAGAGGTTTCCTGAGTGTTCTGGGAGCTTCTGCATCAGCATGGGGTGGATCTTGAAAGCTGTCCACCCTGGAGTCCTCCCCTGGGTTGGTCTGCAAGGAAGCTGCCACCTTCACAAGGAAGCAGCTGCCCAAGTCTGAACTCCAGGAGGGGCTCATCTGGCACCACCAGCCTGCCCCTGTGGCCAGCTTCTTCGTGGGCATCCTTCTGGGTGATGGTGCCTGGATGCAGCCAGACTACTGGGGCATGCTGAGACCTTCCTTCCCTTCTCTTCCCCTAGATGTCTTGGCTTGCTCTCTGTGGCTCAGGGAAGGACAGAGGGGGCAGTACAGAGGGCAGACAGAGATTGCAGGTGCTGAGGATGGAGGAGGCCTGTAGGGGGCTTCTCCCAGACAAGCAGTGTTGGTTGTCTCTGCTGCAGCTGGTGTGTTGCTTGCCCCAGATACAGGCAGTTGAGGCTCCTGATGAGGTGGGGTGAGCTACGTAGGAGCCAGAACCCAGGAGGAGGCCCCTCGTTTATTCAGTGCAGCTACATGGGCTGGGGTTAGGGCCAGAGAGGACTAGATAAGGGTGAGCTGAGGGAGGAGTGGGCTTGAGCTGGGGACCTGTCATACAAGCATATAGTCAGGAAGTTGGAAGGGCCTTTCTGTCTCCAGAGGCAAGCTGCCAGCTGTCTGTCCACTGCTAGCTGTCTGCCAGCTCTGCTCTCTCTGCCCACTGGGGGAGATAATGCCAGAGCCAACCCACTCCCCACAGCTAGGAGGACAGGGAGGGTAACCTGACCAGAACTGGGTCCCTGAATCTCCAAAGGGCCAGCGCAAAGATTATAACCAGGCACTCTCCACCTGCATTGAACTCAGTAGGCAGATTTGAAGTTAGATGACAGGAAGGAATTCCTGATGGTGAGGGATCCTGAGCACTAGATCAGGGACCATGGACCAGAGTGAAACCTTTTTTAAAGCTCCACCTTCCCACAAAGAAACATTTACCCAGGAAGGGAGCCCACACAGACCTCTCATGGTTCCCACTGAAGGCCAGGGTCTCTGCACCCCAGTGGTGCGGGGGAGTACATTGCCCCCAAGAATCATCTTCCCACTGCCTCCCAGGGGGTTGTCCAGGATAGAGCAGACTATGGGGCAGGTCAGACCTGTCCCCTCACACCTGAGTAGACTGATGGGCAGTCCAGAGGTCTTCCTCCTCCCCCCCACACTCCCTTAACCACCACCACCAGCGCTCCCAGGAGACTGTGCGGTTAGCCCTCAGTGGGAGGCTGGAGCCTCCACTTCTGGAAATTGAGGCTGCTTCACTGAAAGGGGGTAGGAGGTGTTAGCTGGAAAAGGGTTGGGAGGAGGGCAAGGTGCTGCAAGAGGTGTAAGCGGAGGTCTCTGGGGGAGCATGGAGAGAAGCCAGGGCCTGATGGGTCAATAGGGTGTCCCCAGAAGTGGAGTCCTTGGTGAAGAGTGATTGAGCCTTCCCCTGGGCAGAGGACCGGGTGTCAGCCTGCCCCGCCTGAGGGAGGGAAGGGGGAGGGGAGGAGACCAAGAGGGGAAGGCGGACCCTCCCCCAGCGCCCGCAACATCCCGCACCGTTCTTCGGGGGCTGGCGGTCGGCGTATGTCCTGGCGGGCGCAGGCGGGAAGCTGGGGCCTCGGGTGGCGCGCTTCAGGGCGCGTAAGGCTGTGCTGGGAGCTTTTCCAGTGTGGCCGGCTGCGGGTGGGGGTCCAGGGAGAGGGTGGGGGGCTGAGGAGAGCCGCGGGCGTCATTATCTGGCTCCGGCCCGGCTCTCTGAGCCCCCTGCCCGGCCTTTGGTTGCTGCGCGCTGAGCCTGGAGTTTCCCTCTGGGTCCTTTTTTGGGGCCCCCCGGGGAGGGGGTGGTGTCAGGCTGGACCCGGGCCTGCGGGACGCCCCGCGCTGGGGGGACCCCTGGTCGGGCCTGGTGCGAGGGGGAGGGACTCTCTTTTCGGGACAGGGACTGGCTCCGTGGGGACGCGGTGGGTGGGAGGCCCGGACTGCGGGGGGCAGGAGCCCTGGCGCCGGCCTGGGCTCGTCCTGCGCCAAGGCTGTGGCCGGGAGGCTGTTTGGGACGGAGGTCAGCAGCTGTGGCTGGCCCTGCGAGCTTCTGCAGCTGGAGCCTGCTTGAGGAGCAGAAGGCAAGAGAAAAGAGTGCAAAGAAAAAAAGGACAATTTAAGAATCCTTTGGGCACTGAGCCCTAGAGTTCAGCATCCTCAGAGCTGGATGAGACTGAGGATGCCATGGTACAGATTAGTAAACTGAGCCTTGGTGCACCATCCTCCAGGGCAGTACCTCTAGGGGCCACACACTCGTAGCTTCTTTCTTTGAGATCCTGGTTCATCTTTAGAATTTTCCTGGATTTTGCATTCTAACTTATATCTGTGTTTATATTAATATGGAATAATATTTTCTCCCAACTATTCAAAGCTCTTGGCTTTATCCTTTACCTTCCAATGCCCCATGGCATACCAAAGGCTCTGTGTGGACCCCTCTGACTCCCAGCAACTTTTCTCAAGCCTGATCTCCCAGGCACCCTTCCAGACATGCTTACTGCGACCACTTCCTTAAGCCTAGGGACAGGGCTAGGACCTGAGTCAGAGTTGGTGGACAGGAGGTATAGCTAAGAGTCCCTGGCTTTGGCTCTAGGGAAGCCCCTGCTGGTGGAGGCCTTCTGTAGCCACCCTCCCGGACTGACAGTGGTTTCTCACCTGCTGGTGATGGCTGTGTCCAATTCAGGGGCCGCACCATGGGATCTGCTGGGGGGCTGCTGGGCTGCAGCAGGCATGGGCATGCGGGTGCTAATGGGGCGGGGAATCCGGCTCCGGGTGGCAACTGCCCGCCCAGCCTTCCTGGACAAGGCCACCATGGGCTCAGAGGCAGGTGTGTCCTCCTCAGAGCCTGTGCCTGAGAGCGTCTCTGAGGCACGGCGTTGCTCCTCACTGGAGGAGGATGAGGCTCCTGAGGCTAGCCGCAGCAGCAAGCGGCCCTGCCTCTTCTCCATAACCAGCCGTGCCAGGTCCTGCTGGGGCCGGGCCCTCTTGCTCCACCGCTCTTTGGCTGACAGTGAGCCTGAGGGTTCTGAGCCTGTGTCTTCTTCAGATAGCAGGACAGGGATTCGGCTCCTAGGGAGAGTGCCTGACATGGCATGGCGGCTTGGGGAGACAGCCACTTTCTCAGGGCCTGGCTCCAGTGGGAATACTGGGGCTGGCCTATCAGCAATGGCTGGCCCACTAGGCAGTGAGTCTGTAGCCACCTCTGAAGGGATTTCCCTGGGAGGGCCGGACAAAGTACAGCTCACCATGTCAGCCCCATCCAGCCCTGACGGGGCGATGCCATTCTCCAGGGGCACTGGAGCCGTCTCCTCAGCACCCCCATTAGAGGGCACATCCAGACCCAGCTCGCCCCCAGCACTGAACTCTTCAAGCCGTGAGGCTTGTCCGCCGGAAGACATGACATTGAGGTGGGTTTTCTCTGCAATGTGCACAAAGGTCCTCTCAACTTTGGTGAAGGGTGAAGAGGTGACTGCCACACCCCCTGCCCCTGTGGTCACTGCCCCAGCCCCTGGCCCTGCCCCAGGTCCAGGGGGCTTGGGCTCAGACTTGAGGACGGAGGACAGGGTGCCTGGCTCAGATACATCCAGCTGGCTGCCCATGGGCTGGGGCCGCTCGTGCTGAGGAGTGAGGGCAGCCAGGGTGCCCAGGTCAGGGTCGGGAGCCAGTTCGGCAGTGACAGGAGATTTCTTCATGTCGCCAGGGGAGACAAGCACCAGCGTTTTGGAGCCCTCCTCAGGCTCTAGGTCTCCATCAGCCATGGAGGCCCGGCCCCGGGACTCCTTCTGGTCGTCAGCCAGCAGCGTGGATGGGGCACCCTCCTGGCTTCGGTCAGTGCTCCTCTCACTCCCCTCACTGCTAGAGTCACTGTGCGGCCCCAGCACCTGCCCGAGGGCCACTGCAGCAGCTGCTTCCTCCTCCTCCTCCTCCTCCTCTTCTTCCTCCTCCTCCTCCTCCTCTTCCTCATCTTCTTCTTCCTCCTCTTCCTCCTCCTCTTCCTCCTCCTCTTCCTCCTTCCCATTAGCCTGAGGCTGAACAGGAGCCAGCGGCACCTGAGGGGTGGTGAGCAGCATGTGCGAGAAGCCCACCCTCCGGACCCTGTTGATCAACCGTGCTCGTTCTCGGTAATCGGAGAGGTCTCTCTTGAAGTCCTGGTAGGGCAGGCTCAGAGGCACAGCTCGTGGGAGACCATTCACCTCAAACAGGGGCGCCACGGAGAACACCTGCAAGGGGCACACACAGGGACCCTCTGAAGTCACCCACCCTCTTGGGCCCAAGAAGACCTCAACCGCACCCATAAGCTAGGAGACTCCACGTGCCCCAGTTCATCCCCCAGAGCATGAGCTCCATGAAGGCGGGCAATGGGCCCGTTTTGTTCATTGCTCTATCCTCAGGGCCTAGAATGATCTCTGGCACCTAGTAAGTGCTCAGTAAATCTCTGATGATACTTCGGTCCCCTGAAGTCCCAAGCCCGGATCCTGGTGGCTTTTCCATCCTCCTTGTCCTCTCCATTTCCCTCACTCTTCTCCTCACCACATATACCCTGAACCCAGAGTCAACCCTAGAGTTCAATGAATAACAGAAAATGAAATCCGGAAGGCACTGCAACTAGATCAACTTTCCCTTTTACAGATGAGAAAACCAGGCCCAGAGAGGGGCAGCAAGTGTCCGTGTCAACTCCTGGAATGGGCTGTGCCAGGCTGGCTCATAGATGGATGGTTAGCCCTCACCACCTCTTCACCAAGTGCAGTTCCTCTGTAGCCAGTGAGATAGCTGCTGGCTGCCCACTCCGGCTGCCCAGGGCCACCACATCTTGCATCTTGGAGTGGACAAGGGCAAAGTTAGGGCTGTCCTCTACCCCTAGAAGTGCAGGATAGTTTTCTGGAGCTCCAACCCTCTTCCCACCCACCCCATCTTGTGAGCCAGGAATTTTCTAGCCCTCCATAATTGTACTTAAACTCCATTAATTTTCCTTTTTGAAGCTTTGTGCCCAGCCTTTGGCAATAAGGTAGCTAAACCTGTTCTTGGTTTCCTAGACTTTTGCCCATCCCCTTAGCTTCCTTCTTTCCAGACTAGAGAGCCCTGACCAGCGTGTCAGGACCTTAGTTGCTGCGTCTTCTTCACCTCCTGGGTCCCTTCCCCAGCTCTGCCCTATTTAATATACAAACATCTCCCGACACTAGGCCCATCAGGGCTCGCAGAGCTTTGTTCCATTGTGGGTGGTGCTGATGGTGTCCAGCACCCTGTTAGCCTTATTTAATTCACTGGGCCTCTGTCTTCCTGAACTAGCAGAAAATAGCTCTTCCAGACTAGAAGCCTGGTAATATCCCTACACCTCTGACACCTTCATGCCCATCCACACTCCCAGAAAGTCCTGCCAAGCATTCTTCTTATACATCTTTGTGTCTGCTACTCCAGGCCCCTGGACACATCCTTGTCCTATCTGGGGTTTCCTCAGCCATCTGCCTGCTCTTTCCATCCTGCGCCACCATTTGGCCTTCTTTATTTTTAGAGACAGAGTCTCATTTTGTCATCCTCGGTAGAGTGCTGTGATGTCACAGCTCACAGCAACCTCCAGCTCTTGGGCTTAAGCGATTCTCTTGCCTCAGCCTCCTGAGTAGCTGGGACTACAGGCGCCCGCCACAACGCCCGGCTATTTGTTGTTGTTGTTGTTGTTGTTGTTGTTGCAGTTTGGCCGAGGCCGGGTTCGAACCCATCACCCTCGGTATGTGGGGCCGGCGCCCTACTCACTGAGCCACAGGCACCGCCCCCATCTGTCCTTTTTACAGCAGCCTGAGTGATCTTCCTGAAACTCAAATCTGATTCCATCCCTCTTTGCTTCAGACCTGCAGTGGCTCCCACAGTCCTTGGGAGCCGATCCTTGGCTTGCCACATGAGTAACACTTAACCACTCCACAATCTGGCTCCTGCCTTCTGCTCCAGCCCCACTTACTGAAGCACCCTCTGACCCCTGCCTCATACTCCAGCCATTCTCATGTTACCAGTAGTTCACGAAATGGTGCTATATCTTGCAGTTAGCCCAGAAGATTCCTCTGCTAAGGGCCCACTCACTCCCCTCTATTCACATGATGAATTCCTCCAAGACTGGCTCAAACAGCTCCTCTTCTGCACAGCCTTCCTGCCTGCCTTCCGTCTACCCACCAAGCAGACTTCATTACTCTCCTTTTTACTTGTTTTCCTGTATCTTTCCATTAGAGAACCTTCCACCCTCTATTTTACATGCATGTATTTATGTGATGCTCCTGATAAAGCCCCACGAAGGGTTTTTTGGTCATTTTTTTTCCCCACTAGTTCACTTATTTAAGAAGTAATATGTGGGGCGGCGCCTGTGGCTCAAAGGAGTAGGGCGCCGGCCCCATATGCCGGAGGTGGCAGGTTCAAACCCGGCCCCGGCTGAAAACTGCAAAAAAAAAAAAAGAAAAAAATAATATGTGAATGTCTGTTTTCCTGGTCCCCATGTGGCTAGGAGTCTGAGGATCAAGTGTTGAACAAGACAGGCATGGTTGTTGCTTTCATGGAAGAAACAATCTCTATATCAAGAAATGAAATGGGGATAATGCATATTCACCAAGGTTGCCGTCACAAATGAGATCGTACGTGTACAGCAAAGAGTCTTACAGTTGCTCAATTAATTTAGCTCCCTCCAACCCCTACCTCCTGCTCTCTCTGGTTTGGAGATCAATGCTCCCTTCCTCAACCCCAGAAAAGCCTGATGTCACACTTCTGGGGGATAAGGTGTAGGAAAAGGAGGGGGCTCAGCCAGCTGGGGCCTGCTTACAAATAGCACAAAGACTGGTGGAGGGGAAGGCAGGGATCTCCAAGGCTGAGGATCTGCCCATGCTGCAACTGCTCCCCTCACCCACAATTGCCATAATCTTCCTTGTGATCAGACCATCCCTGCAGAGCTGATGGGAATGCAAATGATATAAGAAGGTAGCCTCAGATCCCAACAGGACCCCAGCATACCCTGTTGGAGGCAGGCAGGGAACTTCCTTAGAACTTTGTTTCTTCCACATCCAGGTTAGAAGACTCCAGAATTATTTTCTTTTTCTATACCATTCATTCATTCTTTTCTGTTTGTTTTTTGAGACAGTGTCTCATTCTGTTGCCCAGGCTACAGTGCAGTGGTATCATCATAGTTCACAGCAATCTCAAACTCCTGGGCTCAAGCATTTCTCCTGCCTTCGTCTCTGAAGTAGCTGGGATATAGGAATCCCAGCTATAGGAATATACCACCATGTCCAGCTAATTTTTCTATATTTTTGTAGAGATGTGGTCTTGCTCTTCCTCAGGCTGGTCTTGAACTCCTAGCCTCAAGTGATCCTCTTGCCTCAGCCTCCCAGAGTGCTAGGATTACAGGCATAAGTCACTGTACCTGACCCATTCATTCATTCTTATTCGTCCATTCATTCATTTAGTAAACATTAAACACTGACTCTGTACCAGGCCTTGTGCTGGGATGCTTTTCCATGTCCAGTTCTCAAAGTTAAGGCTAGAGAAAATGTCTGGGCAGAGGTGGATGGGGCTGATGTAACCTCCCAGATAAGTGGGGACCATGGGCGAGGTGCTAGCACTGAGAGCCAGGGACAGGCAAATACAGAGCTCTGATCAAGTCTCTCTCCTGTCCAGCTCAGAATTCACTCACCTAGCACCAGACACATCCCAGTCAGTAGGGATGTCTCTTTACCAGGTCACTCAGTCTTGGCAGAACCTCTGCCTATACTCCCTGTCTAATCCCTGAGACCTTGGAAATTCCTGTTAGAACCACCCTTTCCTTTGCCATCTGGCCAGGCTCTGGATTTCTCTGCAAAGGCCCCATGTAGAGGACTGAACCCTCCCACATATCCTGCCCACATTGGATGATTGAAGGTAGAACCCCCTCTCCTTCCACATTAAAGCCCTCCCCTCCTGTTACCTGGAAGACAAGAGAAATGAGAACTGGAAATCTGTCACAGTCATGCCTGTCTCCAGGCACAGACCCAGGGTCTTAGGCATGGACCCAGGATCTAGAACTCTCTCCAGTGCTTCACTGGCCCTATAACTCCATTCCATGTGGGGAAACCTGGGGCCCTCTGCCCTTTGGGAAAGGGGCCATGAATCTCAGAGTGGGGACAGCTTTGCCCTAAGGATCATTGCCACCCCCACGCCAGCCTAGGCATAATGAGTTCTGTTTCAAAGTCCCTCTGCCCAACTCCCATCTGCCTCTGTGTTGGGGAAAGGTGGGGCCTGTTACTCTCTCCTCAGACAGTAGCCTAACCCTCTCCATGCTCTCCTGGATGCCTAAGAAGTAATTCATCCAATCCCCCATTTGGTCTTGTGTCCATTCATTCAGCTAGCCATCACTACACACCTCTGTGTGCCTGGCCCTATCTGCCTAAGAATGCCATGGGAGGGGCTCAGCAGCTATGCTGGCTCTCAGTCAACAAAGGGAAGTCAGGTCTGGGGAAGCTCACACCTTCTAGCTTCCTTCCCAGGGTAATGATTCTAAGATTCCAATTTGCTTAATTGTGTCTCCTAAGCCTGGCTTGGCACACCATTAACTGGGGTTATTTAAAAATACAGAGCCCTAGTTCCTACCCCCCATCCAGATTCTCTAGGTCAGAGATGAGGCTCAGAGCTCTGGCTGTTGTTCTGATGGAGTTCACCCTAAGCCAGATGTGGTAAGGCTGGACCACAGGGGAGGAGGGGCAGTGGGGGAGAATGAAAGCCCAGTTTGCCCTTCCCTCTGCTCAGCACCGTCCAGTCCAGAGGGTGAAGGGCTAGGCTTCATCAGCTTCAGAACTCAGCCCAAGTCCAGGTTTATTCTAGTCAGTAGGAAAAGTAAGGGCAGGAGATGGACTAGATAGATCCCAATCTACCATTGTCACCAATTACATTGGGCTCTTAGGGTCTTGGGAAACTTCTCTGCCATGACACTGGGGACAGGTTATTACTCATACCCCCAATCCCTGGTACTCACACAGGGTCCATAGAGCAACTCTCCCACCTGGGCCATCACTAAGCCCAGACCACCAGGCATTGAACATCAGCCCACAGTCCCAAGGTCAAAGAAGGGGGGGAAGGGATAAGTGAAAAAAGCAGGAGGGTGCACCCTGGCACCCCACCCCTGCCCTGCTGAGTGTGTGTGGGTGCTTTGCACCTCTCACAGAAGCCCCCCCCCTCCTCTTCCTTCCTCCCTGCTAATGCACACCTCCTCCCATCCCCCTGCTTTGCTCTGGAAGAATCACCCTCCACACACCAACCTCAGTGTACCTGCCCAGCCTGAGAGAAGAGGAGATATGTACTGCACGGTCTCCATCAGCTCTTCTGCCCACCACCGCCTTACACAGGCCATACACCTGTCTGTGTCTGCATCTCCACTCCCCAAACATCTCTGCCAAGCCAAGAGATCTCCCTCTGCTCTTCTTCCCCACCCCCAGGTGTGAGGGGTCCTCTTGTCCAGGAAAGGGAAGGTGGTAGAAGGGGTAAGATGACCTGGAAACATGGCCACCTACCCTAGGTCTATGTCGAATCTCACACACCTGACCCCAGATCTCAATGTCCCCTATCCATCCCTGCCTGGGGAGTCCTCTAAATGCCCAGGGCTTAAGAACTGCAACTATAGCTTGCCCTTCTGCCCTGTGCTTGCTCTAGGCCCAAAGAAGAAAAGTGCCCAGGGGAGTTGGGGGAAAACCTCCTCTTCTGCAGCACCCCTCATCCCTTTTCACCCTCTCTGTGTAGTCTCAGAAGTTTGCAGTTCTTTCCTTCTTAGTGGCCCAACCCTTGCATTGACTTAAGTCCTCCATCAAGCCACACATTCCATCCTGCACTGCCCACCCCACAGCCTTTCACAATCCAAGCACTCAGGGATCCCTTCCCAACAGGCTCTCGCCTGTCCTGGGCAGTAGAGTCAGTAGAGACAGGCCAGGGTTACCCATCACAGCAGAGTGGAAGTGGAGGGCTCCTCAGCATCTCCTCACAGGGCTCTTTGGCATCCTTGTTTTCTACCCCACCATACACTTTACCTCACTAGCCCCACCCCATAGAGAACTCTTCAGTAGACCCACTCCTCTATTTCCTAACAACCCACCTCTGGCAAGATTTGGAGTTGGGGCCCAGAGACCAGAGGCCATATACCCCTCACCATGAGATGAAACAGCCAGCGGGGGCGGGGGGAGGGGGGTTACACAAGTCCCCTGGACCTAAATGCCTGGAGTCTCCTCCAACCCAACTGCCTGGCTAGGATGGAGGAGAAGCTGATCTGTCCATTGACCTAGAACTTTCCCACCCCTTTCCCAGCCCAGAGACCCCGAAGTTGGGGTCTGCATTCAGTGGTGGGAAAGGATGGGGGCGGGTGAAAGAAAGCAGGCAGAGGCGCAGGTTCCTAGAAGGCGTCTTTAATCAGGATTTGGTAGTACACAAGCTCTCCGGATTGTCTGCATTAACATACAGGGACTTAAAAAGGCACAAGATCCCTCGCACAGCGACGCGTGAGGCGGGGCGCCCCCACCCCGCCCGTGCGCGGCCGTGTGCGCGTGGGTGCGTGTCCGTGTCCCACCCCCATGGCGGCGCCGCGCGTGTGCGTGTCGATTTCAAGTGTTGGATTTGTACAGTACTCGCAGTCTAGGGGCGGGGGGCTCAGTGCATGCTTTCTACCCGGCCCGGGGTCCCCGACGCCGTTATGTACACTAAGGAGGACGCACCCCGGAGAGAAAAGAGGGGGGAAAAAAGCGTCCCATCTTGGTGTGTGTGATTTTGAGTTTTTCGTGCATGCTTACGCTGGCCTGGCTGGGGTCGGGGGAATAGTGCAAGCGTATAATACAGTATTATTGCAGTACAAAAGGAGGGCCAGGGGTCAGGGTTTATGACAGGAGAAAAGGCTCAGGAATAAACCGGCTGGGGCTTAGGACCTGGGGGTAGGGGTCCTCTTACCACCCCCTTCCATTCCTCGCCATCCCTCCCCCCAATTAGGAAGATTCTCCAATGACGGGGCAAACCCCGTGCCTGGTAGAAGACTCAGCTGGGCCCCAGAACTGAGTCCTCCCTTCCCACCAGTCCCACCTTTCATGGGGCAGGGGCCAGCCCCTTTCCTCGCTCAATACTGTCAACTCTAAGGTCCCGGGAACCCGCCCCCTCCCCTATGGAAGTGCCTCCAAGTGGGGAGAGGGGTCGACGGAGCAAGTGCAAAGGAAGCAGATGTTGGTCCCTGAGTTTTATTTTCGGGGGCGGGGGTGCAGGAAGAACTGGAAGTGGGGAGCATGTTTGGGGACCTCCAGGGCCCACAGTGGAGGAGTGCGATGGGGCAGGGGACGCAGACTACGGCGTGGGCAAAATGGGGGCGTTAGGCGGCTCTGAGAGACCTGGGCTCAAAGCTTTGCTTCCCCCTCAACTCTGGGCTCTTTGGCATCCAATTGCAAGGCCAATTATTTGGGGAGGAGGGCAGCCCTGTGGGCAGTGAGGTAACAGGAATCAGGGTGGGGCGATGGGAGCCTTCGAGCCTGGAGAATCAGCCAGCCCCCCCTCCCAACCCCCAGCCCCTAGTCTATGTCCCAGCCCTGGAAGCACTAGGGGCGAACCCCGACTCCAGCCCTCGCCCCCGGGCCAGGGACCCAGAGGCTGAGAACCAGCTAAAGGGAAAAGTAAACAGATTGGGGTGAAGTGGGTAGGACGCCGCGGGGCGGGGATGGGGCCAGGCCGCACCTGGGTGGGCGCGGAGCCCCTAAAGGACCGAACGGTGCGCGGGCCAATGGGGGCGGAGGTGGCAGGGGTCCCCTTACAGTTAGAAACCTGCCCCGAAGGGCGGGGGCTGCTGTTTGCTTCCGGAGAGTGGATGAACTGTGCGCTCAGCTACCGAATGAGAGTGTGTGCGAGTGAGTGAGGGCTGGTTAGTGGGGGGCCAGGGGAGCCCCACTCCCCCCACCCCCACAGCCTGTGCAGGAAGGGAGGGTAAGTGGTAGGACGGACGGCGGAACCGCGTGGAAGGAGAGGTCTAGGAAGGTACCCACAGTCCTTTGGCCTCGATATCCCCCCTCCTCCTCACCCTTTCTCAGTTCTTTACTTCAAGGGAGGAGGCACTCAGGGGCAATGGGTGGTGTGTGGGGAACCCTGGGGATATTTGAGGGATGTGGCCCTCAGGCTAGGAGCCTCTCCCTTAGGGAGAAGGATGCTTTAAAATTTTCAGAGATTGACTCTATAGGGATGAACTTGTTCCTGCCCCTTGGCTTGGGAGTGTCCCAGATCTAGGTAGAGTTTGGGGCAGGGTGGAGTGGAATAAAATCAACCCAAGGACAGCAGAGAATACAGCATTTTCTGTGCTGGAACAGCCAGATGCACCCCCCACCCCCAGCCAGAGCCACACCCTCTCTAGGCCTGGTACCTATCCCTGACCACCCATACAGATACCATGACAGTGGCCACCCCAGTGACCCTGCACCTCCCCAGCCCCCCACTGCCTGAGCAGACAGCACTGCCCCTCCCAGCAAAAGAACTAGGCAGGGCAGAGGAGAGAGAAAGGGAGGACCAGCCATAACTCAGAGGTGCCACCATCACCACCACCCACTGGGCAGGACTGTGTGCGTCTATTTTCCCCCAAACTGGAAATAAAAAGGAAGATTTGGGGGTTCAGGATGTTAATGGTTGGGATGAGAGTGTTGAATGGTTATTGCTGTGACCCAAGTTGCCTTGAGTGTGTGGGGTGCATATATTCATTATTGAGAATTTAATAGAGCATTTTTCACTGACCCAGTGTCCTTAGAACACACACTCTCCCCTTGAGAAAATACTGATCCTACCAGAAGTACCCTACTCACCATGCTAAAGTCCACCTGCCCACACACACAGTCAGGCACTTATGCACACAGCACACACCACACATCCCCACTGGCCATTAGCTGCCTCCTTCCAAGAAACCCACCCAGTTTGAGTTCTTATGGAAGAACACTGTCACTCTTCAAGTGCTACAACCTGGACAGAAGGTAGTGTGGAGGGTCCTCAGGCTCACAGAGGTTGCAAAATGAGCTTGGGTCATCTCCGCCCGTAAACAGTTTTGTTTGGCTTACATGGTGATTTTTCTTTTAAAAATTTGTTTTTTAAAAAATTAGATGCCTACAATTACAAATTGGGAAATTTCACATAAAAATTAGAAGATAGTAGCAAGAATTGGTTTAGTTGAAGATGGTGGGGGTTGGAGGGGGTCCCCTGTTTACCATGGTCCTCAAACCTATCAAGTCCCAGACACTGGTTGACACCTATTAAAAATGTGTGAGTTGGTGACAACCACTCAGATTTTCCTGGTCAGTGTTCAGTGATGCCAATGTCTGCCCCATCTGTGAGCCTAACCCCTAGGACCTCACCAAGACCACTGAGGTCAGGTTTTTGAGCACCTGCTTTCTCATCGCAACTCTTACCCTGCCCACCCAATCCACCAGAGCTACTCTGGGATGGTTTGGGGCCATGTGTTATTGAGAAGTTGAGGGTCTCTGGAGAGACAGGATCCAGCCATTTCAACCAACTCCAATACTCTGGAGTGACTCCCATCTGGACACTATCCCATGGCCAGGTGGGAACGGGAAAGGAAGGAACGGGTGGCGCCTGTGGCTCAGTAAGGCACCGGCCCCATATACCGGACGTGGTGGGCCCTGGCCAAAAAAAAGGAAGGAAAGTATGGCTCATAGACAACTCCCCTCTTCCTATATAGAGTGAGGAGGAGTTTTTAAAACTCCTGTCAAACAAGACCTCAGATTATTCGACATGGATTGGTTTTGTATATGTTCTTGTAAATAAAATATTCTGATTAATTCATTAAATGCAGGTAATACTGGGATCACCTCATAAGCTATTATGAGGTATAAATGAGTTAATATTGTAAAGTCCTCAGATCACTGCCTGGCACATTATAAGCACTGTGTACCAGTAACTGATAAATAACAGTTGGAAGCCACCACTATATGCAAGGTGTGACTATCAGGTATGAAAATTCCATTTTCAAAGTACAACAGAGTGTACTGTCTCTTTTCAAGCCTGTCCTTGGAGGCTCTGTGCTTTCCCTCAAGTAGGGTATCACTTCTTGAAACATTCTGGCTTCCTCTTGGGAAATCCTTCAGAAAAAAAAGAGTATAACATCGCAGACTCACAGCAACGCTAACCTAACCTGGGACCCAGAGCCTGGCAACTCAACCCCAAACCATGTGGGGCTCTGCCATGCATCATGTGAGTTTGATCCAACACAGGTGGTTTAGATTATCTTAGCCACCCTGAAAAGCTAGTACTATTAACAAGACCCCCTCCTGTTAGCTCAGAGCTTTATGGCTTACAAAACATTCTGTCCTCCACCAGAGACGATATGTAAAAGGATGTCCTCCAAAGGACAAAACGATTTGAATCATTGTCTTGCTTTAGAGGACACATCCTCTCCCACATATCACTTCTGGGGGTGAGGGGTGTTTGAAAATTCAGCCACTTTGCAAATGCAACCCCCACCTTCAAAGGCTTTGGAAACCGTAATATGTATGTACTGGTAAAATGAGTCCGAAGCTAGTGCCGTTATCTTTGATAAGTCACAAGGCACTTTGGGATCTTAGAGTACTTCAGGATTCAACTAACCCCAGATAGAAGGGGCCCTGCCCCCACTGAGGCTGACTTACGAAGCAGTTGGTGGGCAGACCCCCTTCATTTTACCCCTGCCGCTACCTGAGGTGGATGAGAGGAAAACCAGAGGATGGGCTAGAAAGGGGAGACAGTGCTGACAGGGGGAAGGGGCTGCTATTCATCTCTACCTTTGTGCTTTTTGTTCTCTGTCTCTACTCAAAGGGTCGACCCTGACCCCTCCTCTACAGTCTTCCTGGGCAGTTCAGAGCCATCTAAAACATCCCATAGGGCAACAGAGGCTTGAGTTTGGGAAGTTCAAAAGTGAGTAGATGGGATGGGGGTTGGTGTTGGGCACAAGTATTAGAACCCAGGTAGGCTTCTGATGCCAGGTGGAGAAGGTGCTCTTAGCCCAGGCATCCTTAATAAATAAATAAATAAATATTAAAAAAGAAAGATTTTGAAGAAAGAAGGTAGGTATGGAGTAGTTCATGTGGATGAGCCATACCACAATGCTGGCTACCCGTGAAGACAATTTGGTTCCAGGGCACTGCTCATCACACTTACAGGATCCCCAGGCTAGGGTAGCAGCCTTGAGGCCTCTATTCTAGAGGCAACTGGGGAGTTGACAAGCCATGGAATTGGGTGGGCAGCAGAGGTTAGGGGGTCAGAGGGGTAGAGAGAAGCTGAGGTGAAAATAGGTACATAGGAAACTACTGAGGACTGCATAAACATCTTTCTGGCTCCCTAACACACGTACACACACACTCATACACACCCATATGCATAGGGCTGTAGCTCTGTGCAACTTCAGTGGGTGCCACTCACATTGGGGTTCATGTCAATGGCACTTCCTGCAATTGTACAATGCACAGCCTGAGCATTCATTCATGGCAGCCCTGCCACATGCACAAATGCCCATGCATAAGCACACTCTACTCACAAGTGTACGTGCACGCACACAAGCGCACACACAGATACAATCTCACTGAAATAAACATTTTTCAAATCTTCCTGCCTCCTTCTCAGGCACGGACCTTTCTGCCACCATCTTCACTGGTAACTGATTCCCCAGGAGAACAGCGGTGCTGGCTGACATGCGTAAGAATGAAAGAAAGGCAACCATGGGGTCCCTGCAGTGGCAGGTTTGGGGCTAAGAAATGAGGGGAAGGGGCATGAGCAATCTGGCATCCTGACCACACACCCACATCTCCAGACCTCCATCTGGCCTGCCTATTCTCTGTCTGTACCACTGCCCCTCCCTGGGGGCTGACCAGCTTAGCTGAGCACCTACAGGAAGGAGTCATCCTGAGAGGGACAGAGGTAGGGCTGCTCCTGGTTGGGATTTGTCCTGAGACATTAACAATCACATTCTCTGCCACTACTTCTAGACTGGGTCTCCTTGCTTCTTGGTCCCAGGCTGCTTTGAGGAGCAGGGGCAGGCCCCCTCTCATCCATCTTCAGCTCCTGAGAAGCTGGGGCCAGACAACCAATCCTACCAGTGTCCTGGGGGAGGGGCAGCCTACCATGGACCTGAGCCCTATGCCTCCTGGGGCAAGATGTGCAAGGGAAGGACTCTGACCTCTGTGATGATGGCATGGGAAAGGCTCACTAGGTCCCAGAGTGGCCCACACCCATCACTGAGCAAAGATACTCCTCTGTCACATTCCAAACATGGCTGGTTAGCGCTCCATCCCAAACAAAAGGCCACCTGCCCTGCCCCATGCCAATTATGTACACACACACACTGCACTCGGACAAGGTCCTGTCTCCCACCAGCTCCTAAAGGGGGAATCAGACCCAGCCATGCCAAGAGATCACAGATTAAACAGAAAAAAAAAAAAAGCCCTGTCAGACTGACTCTGGCCTAGCAAGCTTCATCTCCCTGACACCTTGGTTTCCACTGGATCCCGGACCCACTGGTATCTCCAGCCCACTGCCCCGTGCCTGGAACTGCACCACCAGCCCCACCCCTCCCGACACCATTTGGCTGGCACCTAGCAAGGGGAGCCGAGTGGGCGGGGGACCGAGACCCTAGTGTGGGTGGGAGTATTACAGTACCTTGGGCCAACATTTTAAGGGGGCCATATTGCATGATGGTGTGAGATGGGGTGTGTAAGTGTGTGATTATTGCGTCCTGGGAAGAAACCATGGTCTCTGTCTGCTCCCCACCCCCCCCACCTGCCCCCTCCAGGAGGGGGGGGGCCCAGCCTAGGTCTTGTGGGTGAACCGGGCCCACACCTGCTGCAGCTGGGACCGCGAGATGCGGAGCACCGAGGGCACAAGTCTGTGGTTGCCGGCGGCGAGGGGCGCGTGGCGCCGGTGGGGCGCCCGCACTGGGCTGCTCTCGGCCGAGCGGCTGCGCTGAATGAGGGAACCGGAGGAGCCCGAGGAGCTGCCGCCGCCAGGGTGAGGGTAATGCTCAGTCTCCAGCGTGGAGGAGGAGAACACGGAAGACGCCAGTCGTCGCAGGGGGCTGTACCGCGGGAGGGAGTGCCCCGAGAGTCTGTCCTCCTCCAACTGAAAGAGACCAAGAGAGTGGAGGGAAAAGAGGCGTCAGGCACAGACTCGACAGCTCCGTCTCGGGGGCCACCCACCGCTCACAGCCCCTGCGGCGCCGGCGTCCCTGGCAGGTGGGAGGGCTCGGGCGGGCTCCAGGAGGGTGGGGAGGGAGCAGACCACCCGCCCAGGTCCTCCTCAGAACTTAGGTTCCGGCCTCCAGCACCCTGCCCCCTCCATCACCTGTCTGGCACTTTTCACACCATGGTCTCCTCGCAGAGACCTTGGCCACTCACCTCCTCGGGGAAGCCTTGCCGGCTTAGCTCTACCCAGCTCCTGGTTGCTCTAGGCTGGGGAAACCCTCCCTCTCGGGAAGGCGGCTCTGTGACTGTTCCTCACCGTGTCTCCCTATCTAGACTATGCCCCTCATTAGATTGAAAGAACATTTCCTGCATACTCTCCGCCTTGGCATCTCCACCCCCAACACAGAGAGGTGTCAGGGTCTAAGGTAGCTGTAGCCCAGCGAAGCATGTTTGAATCCCAACTCCACCACTTACTACCTCGGTGACCACGAGCCTGTCGCTTCACTTCTCCAAGCCTCAGCTTCCTTGTCTGCAAAAGGGGGGGGTCATAGTGGTACTCACATGAGGATTTCATGTTATAACATGCAGAGCACTCAAAACAGTGCCTGCCATAGAGTAAATGTTGGGGTCATGTGAGCAGTATCTTTTTTAATGAACTCTTCAGAATGAGGAGAGGGATGGAGGACTAGGGGGAGGGGACAAATTGAGATCATCTCTCCAAAGTGGCAGACTGTAGAAGAGTCTCTGCCAGCAGAAAGAGTCCTGCCCTTGTGACCCCATGCCCTCAGAGGGAAGGTGAAGTGTCCCAGGCATGTGGGGGTGGAAATGGTTTCCTGGGAGTTACCAGACTGAGGCCAATTTAAATAGCTTTTAGTGTGGCAGTGGGGAACTGGCTGTGCCAATTCTGAGAAGCCAAAGGAGTAGGGGCAGGAGACACTCAGCTCCAGAGTCCATTGCTGATGTCAGTGATGTCAAACGGGGACACAGGGGCACAGAACCTCCAGCAGGGTGAGGATGAGAGAGAACATTCTTTTTTCTTCTTCTTTTTTTTTTTTTTTTGAGACAGAGTCTCACTATGTCATCCTCAGAAGAGTGTCATGGCGTCACAGCTAACAGCAACCTCAAACTCTTGGGCTTAAGTCATTCTCTTGCCTCAGCCTCCCAAGTAGCTGGGACTAAAGGCGCCTGCCATGAAACCCAGCTAGTTTTTCTATTTTTAGTAGAGATGACATCTTGTTTTTGCTCAGACTGGTCTGGAACTCCTGAGCTCAAGGGATCTTCCCGCTTCAGCCTCCCAGAGTGCTAGGATTACAGACATGAGTCGCGGCACTTGGCCAAGAAAAAGATTCTAACAGGGTTGTCTTTGCTTGCTTTCCCTTGCTTTCCCTTCCAGCTTCTTTCTGGCCAAGCTAGTCCCATCTGCACTGAGGGTAAGGAGTCTAAGACCCACCCAGAAACACCGAGGCACCCTCAGTTCCCCAAAGCCCATTTCCCTGTACATGTGGGTGCTTGAGTTTAATATTCCAGCTAGAGTTTTGTTTTCCTAGGCGGACATTTAATGACAGCATACTCCTACCCCTTCAGGCCAGGCACCACTTATGGTCACCTACTTGTCCTCTACACCCAGCTGAAATGTCTCCTCTGTGAGACCCCCCAGCTTCCCCTGCAAGCTCTCTGCTCCTAGCAGATAAGAATGTTCTGTTATCTCCCTGATGGCCCTTGACTGTAAACATCCATTTCTGGACCTTGGCATCCCCACCCCGCCCCTCGTGACTGTGAGCTCCAAAAGGGCAGGACTGTGCAACCTTATTCATCTTTGTCCCACAGCCCTTAGCACACTGTCCAGCACGTGGTAGGGAAATGTTTTGGAAGCTGCCAAGCAAATGTCTGTGTACTCAGGGAATGCTGACCTTCCATGTTATCAGCCAGTGACAAACAGCAAAGGATGGCAAACAGCCCTCCCCCAAATTACACATTTGCTAACCTGATTTACTGTCCCCCTAGCTTTCCTGGCCACTTCTAATTTGTACCTTACATTTCCCTGAGAAGAAAGCCAGGTGTGTGTACAGAAAACATTTTTAAGTATCACATCATGCACACCAAAGAACAATAGATGCTTAAAAATTGTGCCTGGTTCCACATCATCTTTGTCCTTGTTCCCCACATGTGCAGGGGACAGAGTTTCAGGTGTTCATATTTTTAATGATTGCTGTTATCAGGAAGTTCACACATCAGATGCCAAGCAGATTGAGCTAGGTCTAGAGAGAGTTCCTTGAAGAGAGGGGGCAAAGGTGGAGTATGCCCCTGTAGAGATTTCCTGCCTGTCCTGAGCCATATAATCTAGTCACCCAGGAGTGGGGTGTCCCACAGACTGTGATTCCAGGGTGCAGCCAGGTTTGGAAGCCCCCACTTTGCCCTGGGATGGGCTCAGCATTCCCTTCAGGCAAGCCTAAAGACAAGGAAAAAATACACCAGTCCATTTCTCTCTCCTCTGTCCTTGATGAAGGAAGGTCTCTGTTTCACGTTTACCCTGCTGTCCCGAAGTATTTGGAAAAACGTCACGCCTCATATGCTCATTCACAGGCACACGCTGAGGCCACCATGCACGCTGACATTCCCATAGGCACACAGCTGACAGGATCCATCTAGCAGGTGTGCACTTGCACTCATGTATACACACACACACACAAACACACACAAGCATGCTCCAGGCTCTCTCCAGCCCCTCATAAACCATCTGCTCCTGACCTTTGTTTGCTCCTCTGCTAAACAAAAGGCCTCAGGTTGAGTGGCTCAGATCACAGACCCTGGAACCAGCTGCCTGTGTTCAAGTCCCAGCTCTACCACTTACAGCTTGTGGAGCTGGGCTAGAAACTTCACTTCTCTGAGCCTTAATTTTCTTACCTTTTTTTTTCTTAATTTTTTTTATTGTTGAAGTTTGGCAGGGGTTGGGTTCGAACTCACCACCCTCAGTATATGGGGCCAGCACCCCACTCACTGAGCCACAGGCACCATCCAATTTTCTTACCTTTTAAATAGGGATTGCCTAGCCATAGTGTTGTTGTGAGGAATACACACACAAAATGGAAGAGCTCAGAACAGTGTCTGGCACATAGCGACGTAAGTGCTACCTATTGTTATTGTCATCAGAATTATGACTCTTGTTATTAGGATCCTTCCAGCTTTGACATTCTAGGCGACCATGGTCTCCTTCACGCTAGCAGACCGACTATGTGGTCTACACCGACGCAATGACATGCACTACATACAGGAGCACGGGTACGGATACCTCTGTACACCAGCGCACTCTCGTGCTCAGCTGACACGTAAGTGCGCGTGTGGTCACAGACTGCCAATCAGCAGTTCTATATACTGTGGAGAAATCAAGGCCACAAGGTGAGTCCACGAACCAAGGTGAGACACCTCACTCACTCCCACAGACATGCTCAGCTCAGCTCTTGTCCGAGAAAGGCTGCACCCATTCCTGTCATGAGCAGACCAGAGCCCGAGACTGACTACAATAGGCCTGTGCTCCCAAATCTCTCCCTCCTCACCCCCTAGGCCAGAATTCTCCATGGTGAGGGGGATTCCCAGGACACAGGGAGGAATCTGAAGGTGAGAAAAACAAACTCAGAGATAAACCTCAGAAGAACCTCAGTTCCCTAACTCTGGGACCAGAAAGGGGCAGTGCCTGACCCATAGTCACTGGGAAGAGGCTGGCAAGGCCAAGTCCAGAACTGAGGCTTTGACTTTAACTCTGGGCTTTCTTTTGACACAACCTCACCCCACCTTCTACTGCCCTCCCTAGACTCTGTACTTGCTGTGGGCACAAACTACCGGTGAGTATGCATGAAGGAACGAGAGGGACAGATCCTGCTCCTTTTCCTGCTTACTGGTGCTGGTTGTGGTGGGAACAACGACCAGGTCACAGCACAGTCATGCCAGCGCACATGGCTGCCAGGTCTGCCAGGGTACGGCCTCCCACTTCAGGCCAACTAGGACTTCTGGGTGGAGACTCACAGGTCTCAGTTGTGAGCCCGTAATTTCCAGGTGCGGGGAAAAGCCAGGAGGTACACTCCCCAGGATAATGGCTCAGAGATCCTCTGTTCTTTCCAAAAGAGACAAGGATAGAGCCTAAATACACTCCTGCCAAGAGCTGCCCTTCCTAGGGCACCCAGGTGATCCCAGGCCAGTCCTCCCAGTCTCAGCAAGTAGCCAAAATGGCCGTTGGTCCTACACCTGGGCACTTTCCAGAGCCACCTGGGGTGTGTGCCCCTGACATGGGACCACTGAGTGGAATGCGGCACAGACCTTGAACCCCTTCCAGCATCACCTCCCCACCCTCTCTTAGGAATCATGGACACTTTTCAGCACACAGTGCAAGAGTTAGAGTCCACCTCCCAGGTCAGAGGTCAGCTGCTACCTCACACAGAGAAGCTTGGTCAGGTCAGCGTCTCTCTGCCTGTTCTGACACCCTCCTTATTAGAAGAAAACAACCAAAATGCCATGAGACATGCTCAGACCTTCAGCCCAGCATTTGGGATTCGGCCACCGTCTGGCCCCTTGCTGCCCTTCCAGCCTTATCCTCTAGTCCTCCTGTAGGAAGAGGTGCCATTGCAGCCAGCCAGCCCAGTCCCTCCCAGGGCTCCCAAAACAACCATCCCTGTGCACAACTTGGAGTCCTCCTGCCCTGGCTCCAAGCCTTCCCATGGCATCCACCTCAGCTCTCAGGCTTCACCTCTTCCGTGGAGCCTACCTGATGCGGGGAGCTGCCTGCTACCCTGTATCCCTCTCCTGCCCTGATTTCCCCGCACTCCTCCCACACTCTGACCTCTCCCCCTTAGTCATTCTTAGGGGGACTTTTTCCTCTCATTCCCCCCAGATGTGAGCACTTCCCAGCTTCTGCTGTCACCCTTGGGTCTCCCCACCCCGTGGAGTGCTCTTGGGTGACAGTATCCATTCCCATGGTTAGCAAACCCCCCAAATCTGTATTTCTGGGGCATCTCTCTCCTGAGCCTCAAATGCTTCCACATGGAAATCCCTCAGATACTACGAGGTCCCTGTATTTACATATGAATCCACACTCTGTTAGAAACCACTCAGGGACAGCACTGCCATCCACTCAGAGCCCTGGGCGTCACTCCCACTCCACCACAGCCCTCTTACCCTCTCCCCATCACCTCTTAGCTCCATCCACCTTGTCACCTGTCCATAATCCCTATTCCAGTCCAAGCCACCAGGGCCCTCTCTCACTACCATCTGCTGTGTGGCCTTCCTGCTTCTAGATTTGTGCCCTTTCAATCCATTTTGCACACCACAGCCCAAAGATCCTCCAGCAGTACCACATGTATAATCAAGTTGCACCTCTGTTCAAAGCCTCTGTGGCTCACCAAGACTTCAGAATCAAGCCCCAACCCCTTGGCTTAGCCCCAAGGTCCCTCCCTCCATAACGAGGTCCCAAGATCTATTTGAAGCCTCATCTGCCAGGCGTGCAAGTGCTCAGTGCTCTCTGATCGCCCCCTCCAGGCCTTCGCACACACTGTCTTCAGGCCCCACTTTCTCCTACTCTATAGTCTACACCCACACCATGACGTGCACTACACATGGCAGCACAGGTGTGGACACCTTCAGGCATGGTTTCCTTCCCTCAAACCTGCCTATACTTATCATAGCCCTGCAATTTTGGGTTACTAGTGGGTAGTGCCCACACAGCTGGAGCACTCCCGGCCTATACTCCAGGACTCTGGTCATCTGGGGACAGGGAGTGGGATGCAAGCCCAATCTTACCTGTCTCTGTGGGCCTGTGGGATCCGACTCTCTCCGTCGAGGGCGGGGTCCCGAATGTAGGGGCGAGTGGGAAGGGCTGCCAGGCGTGGGGGGCTGCGATGTCTCTGAACGGCCATCAGCCTGGCTCAGCTGGGGTTGCAAGGGCTGTGGCGGCATTGGCCGCAGGTCCTCCTCAGCCAGCGTCTGCATGCTGCGTCCCCGGGGCCGGACAGTGGGCTCTGTCCCTGCCCGCCGCCGCTCCTCGCTTTCCTCAGGCAGTGGCCGCAGCTCCTCTGGCTCCTCGTCCGTAGTGCCTGATGTGCTTGGCTCAGCACCCGGAGGGAAGTCCTTGAGTTCCGTCTCCTTGTCAATGATGACCCACTCCTTGCTGTCAAAGTCCTCCTCCTCAGCCAGCGGCACAGAGCGGAAGGCATTGCTCAGGGCCTCCTGCTCCACAGAGGCAGACACATCCATGCGGCCGCTGGCCTGCCGGTCTGCGTGACCTGTGTCCACTGACAGCATCTGGGCTGGCTGTGAGGAGCAGGCCTGGCGCGAAGGTGAGCCGGGCAAATCCATCCGTGACCTGCAAAGCCACCCCACATTGGCTCAGTGCCCGGCTCCCCTGGACCCACAAGCAGGGGGCAGGGTAGAGCCCGACTCCAGAAACTTTGTGACCATAGCACCACTCCTGCCCTGGGCCAGGCTGGGTTCCTCCTAGGTTGTCACCCCCAATTTCACTTCCTATAAAGACTTAGCAAGTTCATCTGTTTATTCATTTCAGCAAATGTTTTTGAACCTTTACTGTATTCCAGGAATATGTAGTATGTGCGAGCAGAAAACAAATTCTCATCTATGGCCATACCACCTTGAATGAGCTCCAATGTCATCTATCTTGGAAGCTAAGCAGGGTTGGGTTGGTTAGCAGGGTACATCCATAAGTATTTGGATGGGAGAAAATAAATTTTGGTCTGTGTGCCAAGGAACACACTCCTCTGGCCACCCCAGGAAATCTAATCTTCCTAAAGCCAACTTCGTTCTCAGTGGTCCAGTGCTCATACCCGTCAGTGGCTCCATCCTGCTGATCCAGGGCAAACATACCCAGCTGGCTGCTGAGTTTACAGATGTCTTCTCCAGCCTCTTCTACCGCCACCATTCAAACCTGCCTGGCTGGTATCATTACCCATAAGATGTGCCTTGTTAGCCCCAGCTTAACAAACTCCAGCTACTCCCCAGCCTCCAAAACAAAGTCCACATTCCTTAGTTTGGCACTCAAGGCCCTCACAGCCTGACTAATACTCAGTTTCCCCATTCTCCTAGCCAGATCCATATCAGATTCCCTCCACAGGGCCTGTCCCCCTAATGACCTGTCCCTTTCAACAAGCTGTCCCCCAGCCTGAACTCTCCCCACAAAGCCTGTCCTTATACCCTTCACTGACCCGAGTTGGATGACACCTCTAAGAGGTAACCCTTCCTATCCTGCAAGGAGGATTGGCTCGCATCCTGTGTCTCCCTCTCACCACAGAGTGGACCTCATGTCTAGCTACCTACCCGTCTCCCCAAGAGACTGGGAGCTCTGCCAGTCAGGGACTGGGTCTCATCTGACTTAGGGAATGATTCTGTCTTAGAACATCTCTGTTTGTCATTATCTTAAACTGTGAATCTCACATGACTTTCAGACCTTCTCCACATGGGATGATACCAGCCCCAAGGTGAAAGTATTTCTGGTTGTACAATAGTGTATGTGGAGGGGGTAAAGGTAGGGTGCTACACAGGAAGAATAGTCCTCTCCCAAATGCCAAGGTACCCTGCTGAGAATGCCACAGGGGCCTAACTCATCTGGGGTTTGTACACTTCCTCACATTCAGGCTTATGGCAGGAGACTGACTTTAATTTTCCCCCAGCATTGAGCCTGTGGTTAGATGGAGAATTGCTTCTACTCCAGAGAAGGGGGGTGCAGAGCAGAACCACCTGCAGGCCTTTCTCAAAATACACCTGGCACAGCCTAAATGGGCCCTGCTACATCCAACTCTGTACAACATTTTTATTGATTCGTTAATAAGACTTAAAATAGAACATCCCTGAGAGAGGCCTAGGGTTTATACATACTTCTACTCCCATATAAATGGATGATATCATTTCCTTTCCTGAGAGCAGTTTGTTTTGACAAACACAGAGAGAAGGTGAGGGCAGGGCTGAATCATGTGGGGGGAGTACATGTATGTGCACAGGACTGTGCATGTGTGGTTGTGTGAGGCAGGGATGGGGGAGGGTTGAAGACAAAGGGGAGGGAGATGGAAATCCAAATCCAAACTCTTCATACTGTCCCCTGCTCCCAAGTGCTCCAGAGCCCAACCAAACCCTCTGCTATCTATGAGATCCTGAACCTATTATTCCAGAAAATCTCTCTTTGGCTCTCTCCTTTCCCCACCAATCCTGAAATCCTAATTTCACTATGAGCCAAACCAAATTGCTTATCATTCCCTAAATGCTGGCAGCTCTTAGACCATCCTGTTCAGAGCTCTATTCTCTACTCACATCCCTTCCTATCTGCCCCTCCTTGGTTCTCCATTTCCAGAACCTTCCATGCTGAGGAACTCCATGGATAGAAATAGTGGTCTTCAGTCCCAGGTAGGCCACCCTGTGTGAGTGAGGAGTGACACACTCTCACACAGGGCCCACATGCCCACCTGGGGCGTCTCCACAACATGGCACTGTACCCCATCCTGAAAGTGAAGAACAGTTTGGGACAGAATCCCTAGGTGACACCAGGTCCGAGGTAGGTCATGAGGAGGCACACTGAGTAGCTGCAAGAAAGGTTTCCCCCTCCCCACCTGGGACTGGGTCTTAGGAAGAGACCCTTTTCCTGGTGCAGAGAAGATCTTAGCCCTGCTGCAGAGTGAAGCCCCACTCAGAGGCCAAAGGAAGGTGGAAACATCTCTCAGGAGCTTTTCTCATGACTGATGTTGTCTCATCCACCACCAAGATCAACCGACCAGCCACTCATCTCTCCCACTTCCCATCCACAAGGCTCACCTAAACTCCAATGCTTACTTTTACCAAGTAGGCCCCTACTGGTTTCCTCCCCGTCTGACCTCAGGTCTCTTAGTTCTGACCCCTAAAACTCAGCTGCCCTGTCTCTAGCAGCTCCCAGGCCCCCTCCAACAAGGCTGAAGCATCTGTAATTAGTCTCTAAGAGAAGACATTCCAGAAGCATATCTACCCACCAGCTGACCCCTCAAGCCCTCCTGGGGTCAGACCAAGTCAGACTGCAAGCCCCACTATAACCCGCTCAGCACTTCCTCACCCTGCCACCCCCTGCATCTGACTTTTCCTTTAGACCAGCCATGAGACAGTAGAGGGACCTCTGGGCCCTGCCCATCCCCCAGCCCCAGACCCACCTCCTCTCATGCAGCTCCACTCGCCCATCTGCTGCTGTGGAAAGCCTTTCTGACTCGGGGCTGTTGACCCTCCGGTAGCGCAGAGAACGGACTGGGGTAGTGGGGGATTCTGGGGGGGCACGCACCGGGGAACTGGGGACTCCCACACCTCGGCTCTGTTCCTCCTCCACACAGGGGGTCTGCAGGAAAAGAGAGTGGCATGGGATGGCAAGGAGGTAGGGGCAGAGATTTTCTTGGGGTGGAGGAGGAGGGATCCAAGAATCCTGAGAGGCAGCAAGGCCAGGGTGGTGGAGGAGACAGGAAATGAAGGCAGGGCCAGTGGCAGATAGCTGGGGAGAGGGCGCTCAAGGGAATAGGGCGGGGGCCCAAGGGGTGGGAATGGAGGTGGGGGAAAGACCACTGCACCCTTCTCCCTGGCTGCAGTTACTTTGCCGATGTTGATCCGGAGTTTGTTCCGGTTGACATCCGTCTCCTCCCAGACTTCAGCCTCAGGAGCCCCAGGGTGGGGGGCAAGGTGGGGGCTGGGGCCTAGCCCCTCAGAGGGCCTCCCAGGAAGAATTGGGGGTGCATTCTCCTGGTCACTCAGGTGCTCGCCCTGTAGTACATCTTCGGTGTTCTCCCGGAGCAAGTCCCCAGGCATGGGCGTCACATTGACCACCCTGGAGAGGACAAAAGGGAGGCATGGGCAAAGCTGATGGGGGTGCCCTCTCTCCCAGGGCCCCTTTTACAAGCACTAGAGACCACCCATGAGAGTGGGCACAGAGGAGGCTCCAGCAGGGCAGGCGTATCCCGGGCCCTTCACCATCCACAAGGCCTCTGAAACCAGACCACCCTCAAGTTGGCACCCATCTCTATTTACTTAGGAGACCCTGCTGTTATTCAAGGCCCCACCTTCCATTGCCATTCACTGCCTGGCTTCCTTCAGACCCAGGGATAAGTCTAGGAAAAAGAATCATTTTGGAGTTCCCTGAGAAATGTCTGTATAGAGCTGGGCACCATAAGGGGCTGCCAAGTCCTGTTAAGCCTCCCTCCTGAGTGTGTCCCCTGGAATCCCTGCCCACTGCTCTCCTTGGCTTATTTCTGGGACTGGGTGGAGAGCCCTTTCTCACTCCAGCCCTTCCCTGGGCCAACTCTTTGTGCCTGTCACATGGTCCTAAAATTGATTTCCTAGACTTGGTTGACAGTACATTGAGGGCAGGGACTATGACTTTTGTCTCTGAGCCCCCATGGTGTCTAGGTGTATAGCATGTTCATTAGATTAATGTGAATGACAAAAAGGAGAGAAACTGTGGGTCTCAGATAATTTCAGGTAGGGAACCCACCAAGTTCAAAAACTCCAAATGAGAAGGACTCCCACTCTATGCTCAGATTGAGGGCAGAGATAGAGCAGAATTTCCCAAAGTTCCAGAACTCCCCTACTGAGCACCAAGAATTGGAGAGACAGCCAAGTGTGTCCAGTAGGGAGAGAAGGAGGAGAGGGTTGGCTTCTGGCTTTCTGCCTCACCCTACCCTCACCCCTTCAGACTCACCCGAACATGGCTGCTGTCTGCCGGGTGTTCTGCTGGGGTGGGGTGGAGGTGCTTGTGGACAGGAGGGCATCCGTGCCTGCCTTCTCCCAGTCAAAGGCCTCATTCTCAGCAATGCCCCGCTCCTTCATGCTGTTCTCAAACACCGACATGATCAACTGCAGGGGATGGGGGGTGGCCGGAGGACAGAGAGGTGACCCCGGGGCTAGCCAGGAGGAAGGGCGATTGCAGGGGGAAGAGAGGGCCTCCTGGGACAGAAATGGGCCTGGGGGAGGGGGCATTGGAAGGAGAAGGGCACATTGATTTTAAGTGAAAACATGCACATGATATGCAAATCAGCATGCAAATTATCATCTTGGATTAAGCCCCACTGGCAGGACACAAACCCTCTGAGATCGGTCCCCTGATTGCCATCTCCAGCCTCCTCTGACACTTCCACACATCAGCACCCCTGAACCACTAGGAGTTTCCCACCCCTCCACGTGGGCCCTGCCTCTGCACAGACTGCTTCCTCTGCAGTCTCCCCACCCATACAGCTTCCCTTCTGTTTACTCATCACTGGCCACAGTGTTGGTTTGAGCTGCTCACTTGCCTACTTCACATCCCTAGCATCCAGGGCCCAACATGGGGGTGCTCGCCGCTGTGTAGTCTGGGGTTTGGGGACACTTCCACCAGCAACTGAAGCTCTAGGTTCAGGAGATGGCAGGCAGCTGTAGACACTCTAGGGTCCCCAGACCATTCCACTCTGGCTTGGCTCTCTCCATAACACAGGGCAGGTTCTCTCTGCTGACAGCTTGATTCAATGGCGACTATGTGCCTGACACTATCTGAGCCCCCCACACTGTGCAGCATTGTGCCTGGCACATTTGGATCCCCGGCAGAATATCACTGAGATTTCTCTTATTCTCGAATCAGGGTCAGTGTGTCCCATAGGTGTGGGAATCAGGGCTTAGAAAGAGCCTTGACTTAGAGCCAGACATACCTGACCCCTGCTTCTAACCATGAAATCAGGCCTTATCTGTAAAATGGGAACAATTGCCCCATTTGGCCTCCTGCAGTTTTGGTGCAAAGAATTTGAAAGCATTTGTCTTCACCTATTAAGTGCTGGAATAAATACTACGTATCAGGAGCACCTATTAACATCAAAGCCTTTTTTGCAGTTTTTGGCCAGGGCCGGGTTTGAACCCGCCACCTCCAGTATTTGGGGCCGGTGTCCTACTCCTTTGAACCACAGGCACTGCCCTCAAAAGCTTATTTGAAACGTAAATGAGTTAATGCATGAGAAGCACTGAGAACAGGGTAGGCTCTTGATAATTCTTAGCTGTGACTACGGTCTGTAAGAGCACACGTCAGTCTGGTGCAGTTGGGAGACCCAGGGAGATGCTTGGGGCTCAGCTCCTCAGCAGGTGTGGGTGCTGCAGGAGGACGGTCACCCACAGTGGGGGGGAGGGGCATCCAGGGAGGTGGGAACAGAGTGGCAGACTCCCACCTGGTAATCAGGCTTGGTGAAGTAGTCGAGGCTGGCGATGTGGTCCAGGAAGAGGTGGAACTCCGAGGGCATGTGCTTCAGCAGCATCCGGTGCTCATACTTCTCCTTGATCATCCCTACCTGCTCCTGGAAGCAAGAGGGCAGGGGAGATGGAGTTCCAGCTGCCCCCACACCGCCTCTGCCCCCTCAGATCCAGCTGCATGGGGCTTACCTTGTCCTTGATCTTTCTCCAGGGCAGTTGACCCACTGCAAACTCCACCAGCATGTAGAAGAGGGACCACAGGTCATCGTGGCGGCCCATTTCCTGGGGAGGGGGGAGTGAGTCACCTGCAGCTCTTAGGTCCTTCCCTCTTTTTCTGAGGGCCACCTGTCGGGGAGGTCTGACACCCAGGCCCCTATGGACAGAGCTAAAGTCTCCCCAAGGCCAAAGTTCATACCCAACCCTCCAACACACTTAGAATCCCACAGTCAAAACTTTTGTCTATGCTGGCGGCGCCTGTGACTCAGTGAGTAGGGCGCCGGCCCCATATGCCGAGGGTGGCAGGTTCGGACCCAGCCCCCACCAAACTGCAACAGAAAAATAGCCGGGCGTTGTGGCGCGCGCCTGTAGTCCCAGCTGCTTGGGAGGCTGAGGCAAGAGAATCGCGTAAGCCCAAGAGTTAGAGGTTGCTGTGAGCCGTGTGATGCCACGGCACTCTACTGAGGGCAGTACAGTGAGACTCTGTCTCTACAAAGAAAAAAAAAAAAAACTTTTGTCTATGCTTTCTCAGTTCACGGCAATTTGTAGTGGGAACATAGAGACGAGGGCCTCCCAAAAGGAACATGGTGAATCCAAGGAGGCTTATAGTGGGGCCTTCTTCTAACCTAGAGTCTCATTCTTCTCTCCCCCCTTGACATCAGCTTACCTCTGACTTTGTCTGTTCTGCCCCCACACCCCACAGTTTAGGCTTTGCCACTCACCCGGTTCTTGTGGGCATTGACTGAGGCATAGCGAACTGTCCCTCGAAACCCGGCCACATTCCGAGGCTGCAGAGGAGAGACCACCAAGAACCTCATCCACTACTCCCGACCTTGGCCACATCTCAACCCTACTACCAGGCTCAACTCTGTCTGCCCTAACCTGACCAGCTGTCCTGTGAGCCTGGTATACCACCCTAGGATCTGCTCTCTGACCCCCACCCCGCAGTCCTAACCTGCCTCCTGATAGTGCTCAATGCCCAGAGGGAACAGAGATCACAAAGTGTGTAAGTGACATCCCTCAAGAGCCCAGGCTGAGGGAGAGAGGGAACAGGCTGACTGTGGACCCCAGAGTCAGGTGGCACTGATACTGAGCACAAGGCCAGGCCAGCTGAGCCAGCTGTGGGAAAAGCTGGTAAAGGGTCCCCAAATAAGAAAGAGGGAGAGGGGACAAGGCAAGGAAGCCTAGGTCTCTGTGTGTGGTACTCACAGGCCGAACATCCCCAGTAGTGTTGGTGTACTGCCGGGCCAGCCCGAAGTCTAGCATGTAGCACTTTCTGTAGGTGGAGGGCAGCCGGCCCATGGCAAAGTTTGACTAGGAGGAGACAGAAGCTGTGAGCCCTGGGGGTCCATCCCTACCTGGCCCACATCTGCAGCTGGTAAAGGACCCTCAGACCCACACACACTCACACACATAAAGAGACCATCAACAATCACATGTGTGCAGGTCACAGTATCTCATCTGAGGAGCAGGTGTGATTACACTTGTTTTCAAGATGAGGAAACTGAAGGTCAAAGAGCTTAGGGAGCTTCTCTGAGACCACACAGCAAGTGATGACTCAGCCAGGGTTTGAATCGAGGTTTGTCCAGGTCTAAATCCTTGGGACTCCCAGCAGGGTAGTGAGGTTTGGGTGTAATCGTCCTGATCTAGGGCAGCAGGCCTGCATTGCTCTTGCTCTGTGACCTTGGACCATTCAACTAACCTTTCTGGGCCTTAGTATTCATCCCTTTAAATGGGAGGTGTGTTTTTAGCACCAAGATCCAAGATGCCACAAAGTCAACTACTTAGAATTCCTTAGTAAGCCCCAGCCCTAGTCCCCTTCCCTCCATCCCTCCATGCTTCTCCAGCCCCTTCACTTTACTAGGTTCAAGGACTCTTTAGGAGTGAGGGATGAGGAAGAGAAGAGAAGAACAGAGGAGAGGGCATGGCTTGGCCAAGGGGCAGGCAGGGGTGCTTCCTCCTGAGAAGCAGGGGAGTGGGGAGATGAGGCTCAAATGGAGAACACAAGAGACTGTCTCCTCCCAACCCAGTGCTGTTGTGGAGAAGGACTGGGACCCAGGGAGACAGAGGGGAGGGGATATGCTCTGGAGGAAGGGACAGAGGAGTGGGGCAGGGAGGGGCAGCGCTCACCGGCTTGATGTCGCGGTGTAGGAAGCCCACAGAGTGTATGGCCTCAATGGACTCCAGGATCTGCTTGCCCAGCCTCAACGTGGTGCTCAGCGTGAAGGTGCCTCTTGGCTGGCTGCGGCGCAGGTCTGCCAGGTTGCGGCCCTGGGGTGGAAGTTATGGTGCGGCCAGACCTGTCTCAGCTGCCCTCCCATCCACCACCACTGTGACACTCTGATCAGCCTCATCCCCAAATGGTTGTACCCATCCCCACTTCCTGGGCCATAGTCTTCCTCCCCCAGTTCCCATCTTGGAGTTGCAGCCCAAGCTCTTGGTGAGGGGAGGGAGGGCTGTGGTGGGGCTCACCTGGAGCTGCATCACTACATAGTTAAACTTCTCGTTCCTGCCACAGCCAATGAACCTGCACACATGGTCCTTCCCTGCAGGGCACAGACACGAGCGTCCAGCTCTTACTCTTTCTTCCTCATTTCCTACCCTAAAGGAGGCTCCTGGTGCACACTTGATTCCTGGTTCCTAGAGCTGGCCCCATGAGTGCCTCTGCCATCAATTTCCTGCTCTTAGACTCATCTCTCCTAGATTCTGGCTCCATTACCTCCCTTATGCCAGGAACTCATCTCACCTCTGCTGTAATGAACCAGTCTCTTGCCCCCAACACTCTCTTAGACTCTGGCTCCATCAGCTTTTATCTCCACCATCCTATATCATGCCCCTCTCCTACTCCCATCACCTCTCGTAGCCCCTGGCTCCATCATCTTTTCCCTCCCATCCCTGTGCCCTAGGCCCATACCTTGCAGCTTTTTCAGCACAGCCACCTCCATCTTAAGGACCTGCTTGGGCTGCTGGGCTGACTCCACCTTGAGGGCCACGTTCTCCCTGGTCAGCAGGTCCATGGCCTCATAGATCTCACCAAAGCCTCCACCTCCGATCTTTTTCAGCTATGGAGATGGGGGGGACAGGTGATGCTCAGAGATCAGCCTGAACAGTTCTTCACCCCACCCCCTGCTGGGTTTGCACCTTTCACTGGGGGCAAGGGTATCCTTGAAGGGAAGGAGCCCATGTCTCCTTGCCCCACTCCACAGTGTCCTGACCTCATCTCCTAGTGCCTGGAGGCAGACAGCTCAGCCCATGGGTATACAACCATCCATACACACACACACACACATACACACACACACACACGTAGGGCCAAATGTCAGAATGGGGAGTAGGAAAAAGTAAGAGACTATGACTCTACAGACATGGAGACAAGTCTATGTAGGATTCCGGAGAGATAATAGGCTATCTTGGTTCTTTTCTTCTCTGGAAGTTCAACAAATATAATCTTCCCCCATTCCCTGCCTGGACTGAGCAATGCCCCCTAACTCTTCCGCCCCCACTCGACTAGGAGGGAAACCAATTCCAGGACCTCCCAGCCTCAGGGTGGATCAAGCCCCAGAGAAGCCAGCACTTCTTAGGGTTGGCAGTCTCCTAAAAGATGCCTTCCAAAAAGAGGGAGAGAGTATTTCAGGGAGGAGACTCAGCAAAGGGCCATGAGTTCATGGCCCACATTCACTGCTGAAGCTCACATCCCTCTCTGCATGCCTGGTCAGATGCCCAAACCATGGTGAGCCTCCTCTCCAGGCGGTAGGCACTTGGAGCATGGTGGGAACAGTGCTTTAGAGAAGATTGCAGAACCAATCTGACCCCCCTCAGGCCTCTTCTTCCAGCTCCCAGAGCAAGCAGCGAGAAGGGCAGAAAGGGGGACTGTGATGGAGTCCCTGGCAGGGGAGGTGAGCAAAGCTGAGTTCTAGGAAGGGATTAAAAATCATTCAGAACTCAAGAGATCGAGGGGTCTTGGAGGGTGAGGGTGCTACTGGCAGTGACGGAGGAGCAGGAAGAAGATGCTGAGTTCCAAGTGAGGACTCATTTGGTCTCAGATGTACAGCTCGATTTCAACCCCTCAGGGAGCCCACCCTCATGGTGGTCTGACCTCTGAGCAGCCTCGGAGCCCTCACTGTTGGCTTGTATCTCACCAGCTGTAGCTGAGCTCTGATCAGCCTGTAAACGCCCAACTCTAAGCCTCCTGCATCTCTGAGCCTGTCCCTTAGCATCTGTTCAGCACTTGAATGCCCAGTGATGGTTTAATGGTGGTTGACACCTGGGAATGGAAGGAGGAAGAGGATAGGGCAGAGCCGGAGGATTGGGATTTCCCAGCATGTTACTATTGAAATCACTCAGGAAGAGAGAGGAAGACGAAGGCAAGATTTAAAAGAGAAGTGGAAGGCTGGGGGAAACTTCAAGGTTTTGGTGCCCAGGAAGGACATAGGGAAAGAAGAAGGAGGAAGAACAGTGAGAAACAGTACTTTTCTATTCCAGATGAAAGTTAAAGTCAGACTCTGGAAGAATTTCAGAAGCAAGAAGGGACAGACTGAGGCTAAAAGGAAACAACAGCACATCTTCCTCTGGGGAAGTTTGAAGTCAGGGGAGATGCAGATTTACGGTTTGCTTGTGTGAGTATAGAGGGAAGGGCAAGGGGGAGTGAACAATGACTGCGTCTTGGGTTCACAGATGTCATCTCAGTTAATCCCCAAAGGTTCCTGGCAACAAAGATGAGGAAGGTCATATGACTCCTCACTCTGCACAGAGGGAAAACTGAGGCACAGGAAGTGCAGCACCTTGCCTCATGTCTCCCTGCTAGTAAATAGCAAAGCCAGGTTTCATTCAAACCCAGGCAATCTGATGCAGAAACCACCCTGATGTAAAATCTACAATTTTACAGGAACTGTGGACTCTGCTGGTATTAAAAGTGTGAGTGCTGAGATTCAAGCCAAGCTCCAACATCCTTGCTAGAGAAAAGCAAGGAAGGCTAGGAGCAGTCAAGACATTGATGATACCAGGACACCAGGGTGCCCAAGGGTATTGTCTTTATTTCCAAAGAGAGCTTTCTGTAGTCCCCTCCTTACTTACCCACCCCCTACCCATTACAGAACCTTCCTAAGGCAGGGGAGCTGTGTCTGCAGCCACCCCTTAACTAATACCCCCTCCTCCCTGTGACTTACAACTAGGTGTGACGTATGTATTAGGCACAGTGACCAGGCTTCTGATACTTTTAGGAGTCAATGAAAATGTTTTAATTTCTGCTAAAATCAGAAGGGAAAAAATGGGCTTCTGGGTCAAAGAGAAAAATCTAACATATAATATTAATTTTACCAATAGAGTCATAAAGTACAATTTTTAGTACCTATTTCTGGAGGAAGGGGCCTGTGAAGTCAAAACGTGGCCCTACCTACAGCCCCGCCCACAAATATCCTCTCAAACTCCCTTTGCCAAACCCTATTCCTCCCTGCCTAAGTTGTTTCCAACCCTGCCAAAGGAACTCTCTAAGCTAGAGGAGAAATATGACACAATAGGACTAGAACTAGTCCTTGGAAGGAAGGAGACCCGGTTTCTTGGCCCAGCTCTGGGTAACCTGGGTTGAGTTTCTCAACTCTCTGGGAGTCCACTCTTCCTCCTCTGTAAAATGAAGAAAGTTGGGCTAGATTTAGCCCAAACAAAGATTCCTTCTGCTCTATGGTCCTGATCCTTGGATGGGTTGATTCTTGTCAGATAGACCTGGTCCCACCTACTGCTCATAGAAACTTGGCAAATTAGCTAATCTCTGTGCCTCGGTTTCCACACCTGTGAAATGGGGGTAATAACAGTTTCCACTCCACAGGTTGCTGAGATAATGCATGCAAATCATTTTGCACAGTGCCTGGCAACAGTAAATGCTCAAAACAAATGATAAGTTTTTATTGTTGTTTGCTATTCTGATTCTGAGAAGCGCTCCTCAAAAAGAATAAAATGTTATTATTTTTAAATACCCCACCTAGCACCCTGCCCCCCACTTTCTCCTGGCCACAGCCCATCTCTAGGCAGTTTGTCTTGGTTCCATCCCTCACTGGGAATAAGCTCATGGATGGCTTCTGGCACTCCACCCTCTCTAGTTCTCCAGGGGCAGGGGTAGGAGGTGGGAGTAAGGAGAGGTCAGCATATGGTGGCAAAGACTGCATACTCACCCTCCCCCAACTTCCTCACTCCATTTCTCTCTTCATTCATCTCCAGCTCCCTCTCTCAGAAAGCACAAGAAAGGTCTAGGCTACACTCTCAATATGTGTGTGAACACAAACACTCTTTCTCACCTCTTCAGTACAAATGTCATTCAGTCTCCAATCTGCCAGAACTAAGCTCTGTGCCAGAGGACCCTTGAACACTCCTTATTTTGCCAGACCCTCATTCCTTTCATTACTGCCCTGGCTCCTCCTCCTCCAATTTCTGCACCAGTCCTCTCCCTCTCTGGAAGTCCCTCTCTGGAACATAAAGCCCTCCTTTTCTCACCTCTCAGGCCCCTAAGAATCTCCTCTTCTCCACCCACTCTGGGCCCTTCTTCTCCTCCCCAAAAGTCCCACCTTTGCCTCTCTCCCTGGGCCTCTAAGGGACCTGCTCGGCCTGGGCGGCTGTTACCACGGAGACTCTCCCCCACTCGGGTCCCACCTTCCTCCCCAACCTGGCACCCCTGGTAAGCTGAGCCTCTCCTCCACTAAAGCACACAGGCTTCATGCACACACACACACACACACACACACACACACACACACACACACACACACACACGGACTCAGAGTGAACCTGACCTCTGACGGTTTCCCTCCTTTCCTTTTGGCTCACCACTCCGGTGCAGATAGATCCACAAGCCCACACACTGGTTCCACCCACACTACAGCCCCACAATCTGCCCCACATCATCCTGCCCCCATAATAATAAGACATCAGAGAGCTCTTACGTGACAGAAAAAAAGGAGGTGGGACTAGGGCTAATCTACAGTAGGTGGAGTTCCCCAGACACTGCCATTCTCCCCACCCTCGTGTGCCCCCCTCCCATCAAGGCCCAAATCCCCAAGGAGGGTCGGACTACAACTCCCAGCAGGCCGAGCAGCCTGAAGTCCGGGCTGGAGCAGCAAGGCACGCTGGGAGATGGAGTCTCGGCGTTTTGCACCTGCCGCAGGAACCGGCGAGGGGAGGAGGGTGGATGGAGAAGATGGAGTGCGGATGCGGTGGGAGCAGCCTGCAGGGCCTCTTTCCCCGAACCCAAGCTTTTTCGTCCTATGCGAAAGCGGGGGGAGGGACACATGCTCATTCACTGCCCTTCTCCAAGGTCCGGCGGTGAAAGAGCCCCTTCCCTCACCCCCTCCCTCCTCCCTATTCCAGGCTCTGCAGCTCCTGCCCAGACATCCAACCAGGAGTTGTTCCAGGCTGGCCGGACCAACGTGACCTAGCGGGAAAAGGGATGAGACAAGGCAGGGTTGGAGAGAGGGCACTGGGAGAAAGCGATTGTCCACACATGTAGGCAAAAAAAAAATGACCTGCGAGTACTATGCACATGAGCTCAGAGGCACCTCCCTCTCAGGGTAGGGAAGCTGAGGGCACCTGTTTTAACAACTCTGCAGGTCCTCTTCTCCTTCCCCATTCCCTCTTCTCCCCCCACCCCCCCCAATCACTCACTCACCACCTTCCAGCGATCCTTGACCACGTAGTTGGCCGGCAGGATGTCGGCCTGCTCCCCTCCCCCACTCATGTTGGTTTCGTCCTTAAGGGCGGCCGCTAGGCACTGCATCCGCCAGCCGGAGGGAGGGGTGTCCGCAGGGCCTGCCCTGGGGGGGCCATCTACCTGGGGGAGTGGGGATGTTCTGTGAGTTGGGGGCAGACTTCGGACCCAGGACCACCTTGCTAGTATGGAGGAGGGAAGTTGAACTCTTCCTGGCAGACATTCTTCCTAGGCCCACCAGGAGGGAGACCTGGGCCAAGAAGGACCAGTCTGGATGACTCAGTCTGTGGTCCCCAGCGCCCACACATAAACCTTCTCTGTGCTACAAAATACCCATAGAGCTGTGTATCAGGCAGAGGCTAGGCAAAAAGGGAAGACCTGCTGACCAAGGGGTGACCCATGCCAGAGTGACCCGCTTATCAACCCTGGGAGATATGATAATCAAGAAAATGAATGGAGACACTACAACCTCTTGAGGATGGTGCTGAGTGAGCAGGGTGCAGCTTCTGAGAGGCATACAACATTCTTAGTGGTGAGCTGAAGCACCTGACATGGGCTTTAGGAAGTGAGGATGTAAGTGATGGTGTGAGGATGGGGTGATCACAGGCCATGGACTTAAGACATGGATGTCAGAGGGACCTCAGTCCTTTGGCCACTTTGGAAGGACAGAGGCAGCAGGCTGTCCCTGTTGAGTAGAGGAAAATGGGAGCAGCCTACCAGAAGGGAAGGTAGCAGGTCTGACTGGGAATAGGGTGAAAGAGCCTCCAACCACAACTTTCTGTGTCTGCTCAGGAGTCAACAAGAAAGACTACACCTCTTGTAGCATTAGGGTGGGTAAAAGTTGGATATCAGGGCTGGGAAAGCCAGGCGCATGTTACACAGGGAAATGTAAATGTATGTATGTGTGCATACCTATGTATCTGGGCATGTATCCCGTTGTGTGTGTGTCTTTGTGTATCTTTCTGTGTCTGTGTGTCTGCAATGAGTCCATGTGTGTTCTGTGTTTATTGATGTGTCTGAGTGTGGTTGTGTCTCTCTGCATGTGATGTTTGTGTATGTAGGCACAGGGCCAGAGGAGATGACTTTCTGAGATCTCTGCCAACCCAGGGCAGGATTTGGAACCAGGATCTTTTCCTCTCCTCTTTCGCCCTACACTTTTTACATGTATACTGCTGTGCAGTCACAATGACTCTAAAGAGTCACAAGCAGAAGAGAAAGAGGGAAGTTACTTAGGCTGAGGATTGGGGATGAGGAGAGGTGGAACAGCAGGAAAGTGACTAACAGTATCTACAGATGGGGTGAAAACTACATAAACCTGTCTTTCCTTGGAATGGGATGATCTCACAGGCCTCCTGTGTCTAGACACCCTGCAGGGAACAGGATCAAGGTGAAGGTGTGGAAACAACCTTCAACAGGTTATGATGTGCCTTGGGGGACATGTGGAGAAAGGATCTTCATGAGGAGGGACACTGTCACTCTTTTTTTCTTCAAATGACTCAGCTACACTGTTTTATCTACACAACTTCAGAGTATCTGGACTCTTCCCTCCTTCTGCCAAAGTGGGATATGGAGCATCAGGAATATGGAGGGCAGTGAGGGCAATGGCAGGATGAAGAGGGAAGTAGGGACGAGGGTTCTAGTATAAAGGTGGAGGAGACAGGTTGAGGACAAGACTGAAGAAGCAATTGAACTGGTGGGGAGGGGGCTTAGGAAGTCCAACTAGGTGAAGTCTGGTGGGACGCCCGGTTCTGTGATGGTGGATTCTGTCACCATTAGAATTTTCATGAGGTTGATGAGAAAATTTGTGTCCTGCTCTCATTTTATAGAGGGGCAAAATGAAAAGAATTAGGTGAAGTGGGAGAAGTGAGAGTGGAGGCAGGAATATAAATGTGAGATTTACCTGCCTCTCCCTATTCTCACTGTCTGCCTCAGAAAAGTACATTCAGCTCAGACACAAACACAAGAAAGTTGGCTGCCCCATTACTGCCTCCTTTAGTCCCCTGTGTGTGTGTGGAGGCAGGGGTGTGTAGTGAGGGAGAGGGCTTGTGGAGGGAGTTTATATGCATATCTGCCACAGAGTGCACGTATGAGAGTGTATAGCACCAATGATGCTTGTGTGAGTGTGTGTGAGGGGGAGAGGCATATCTCTAAATGGTTGGGAGCTCATCATGGTATGTGAATGTAAGTGTTGATGCGTAATGCGTCGGGTGTGTGTGTGTGTGAATCTGGGAGCCAGGTAAGGTGAGGTGAAGGAGACCAGTGAGGGGTAATAGAAACAGGTGAGAGAGGTGTGGAAGGGGACAGAGGGGAGGTGAGGTGACAGGATGAGAGAAGATAGAGATAGGCCAGAGATGATAATGACAGGCGAGGAAGGGACAGGACCAAGAGAGAGGTCTCTGGGCACAGTTGAGGGAGTGAGCAAGTGGGTAAGGAGGCTGTGGAAGGAAGGAAGGTCTGAGGACAGGGAGAGGTTATGGAGACTGATGAAAGACTTGTCAGGGGTGACAGGAGAGTCAGGGGTGAAGCCATAGGGCCAGGGGCCCAGGCGAGTAGGGAGTAGCAAACTCCCTGGAGGACAGGCTGGAGAGGGTGGGTTTGTGTGCTGGGGGCAGGGAGCGGTTCCAGGCCTCGGCTGCGGCCCAGGCCGTGTAGGCCAGCGTCCCAGCTCAGGCAGGCGGCGACGGTGGCGGCGGGGCGGGGGAGCCCGAGAAGGCTGCGCTGGGAGGCGAGCCCGGGGGGAGGCCCGCTGAGCCCGCGGAAGGAGCCCCCTGCAGACCCCGGCCCGCCCGCCGCCCGGCCCCGCCCCGCCTCACCTGCTCTGTGCCCGCTGCGGCTGCGGCTGCGGCGGCGGAGGCAGCGGCTCCAGGCGGCGCATCCCCCGGGGCCGGGGCGGGGCGGGGGCGGCTCAGTGCGGCGCTGGGCGGCCCGCTCCCTCCGGTGGCGGCGGCGGCGGCGGCGGCCTCCCGACCGGGACCATCCCGGCCCGGCCCGGCCCGGCCCCGAACCTTCTCGGGCGACGGCGGCGGCAGCGGCAGCGGAGCGGGGAGCTGCCCACAATGCACTGCGCCGCCAGCATCAGCACCAGCCCTGACATCACCGCCCACCGCCCCGGCTCTTACATCACCGGCCTTTCTCTGACATCACGTCTACCCTGCCCCTCTCTACCCTCCGTAGTCCTTGGACTCTCTCTGATAGGCCCCCTCCAGCTCTCGGTTCTCACTGGTCTCTGCAGTTCACTTGACTCCATAGCCCAGCAAGAGCTCCAATACTTCTTACCTGTCCCCATAAACCTCACCTGTCTCCATCACACTTTATCTTCCCTGTTCCCAGCATATCCCTATCATTCCTCGCCCGACCCATCAGCCTGACCTGACTTCCCCTCTATATTTTCTATATGTTCACATTACCTTCCTCTAAACCCGTTTCCCCTCATCCCCTCCTTGGTCCCCATCAACCACCTCTTCTAACACCACCCCTCACTTGCATCCACCACCCCTCACCTGCATTTCTTGCATCCTGTAAGAAGGAGGGTAAGATATATGCCTTATCTCCTGGCACAAACTGTCTCTCTCTTTCTTTGGCCCTTTCTCCCATCTGTTAACAATCTGTCATTGTTTCTTACTGCTTACCAAATAAGATTCATACTCTTTTTTTTTTTTTTTTTTTTTTGCAGTTTTTGGCCAGGGCTGGGTTTGAACCCGCCACCTCTGGCATATGGGGCTAGTGCCTTACTCCTTTGAGCCACAGGCACTGCCAAGATTCATACTCTTTATTGTGACATTAACAACTCTTCCCAACATGGGCCCATAAGGTGATTACTCCCCTTCTTACAGACTGAATTACTCAACATTCCCTGAACAAACTCTGCACTCTGTCTCTCTCAGTTTCTTCCTTCTTTCCATTCTTTATGCCTTTAACAAATGGATATTAAGAAAAACAATAATAATAGCAGCATCTATTTACTTCTGCAAGATGCTATTCTAGCTTTGTACATGTTAACTCATTTAATTTCTGATGAGAAATCTACAAGTACCATAACACTATGGAGCTGAGACTACTGTTATCCCCTGTTTTATAGATGAGAAAACTAAGATACAGAGAGGTTAAGTAATTTGCATTCAGTTACACAGCTAGCAAGTGGCAGATCTGGGATTCAAGCCCTGGCTCCAGAATCCATGGTCCTAATCAACCACGCTGGGAGGAAGGGTTATTGAGTGTACAAGAGTAGTCAGGGAGGCTTCCCACAAGAGGCACATTCAACTGTAATTTGAAGGATTGGTGGAAGTTTGCCATTAGAGAAGTAGGGCCAGGGCAAAGGGTGAAAGAGACAGAGAAGACAGTATGAAATGAGGCAGGGAATGGACCTTGTATGCAGTGTAAGAAGATTAGATTTTATCTCTTTGTTTATTTAGAAGTGTAATGGACACTGTGGTGAGCCGTCCATACCCTGCTTCAGAATCTAGGTACTCATTCCCGCAGGTGTGAAATATTGAAGACTGGCTGCTTTCAGCTGACTGTCCCTCTGGGAATTGCCCTTGGTCAAGGGAGCTGCCTTACCCAAGATCTCGCCCCCTTCCTGAGACATCCCACATCCAACTGATGAATATAAAGGCCTGGTCCTCTTCCCCCAAGTCAGGACAGCTCTGGAGGGACATCTCATTCTCAAAAAGGATAGGGTAAGCGGAGGCTTCTGTTGAGATTGTGCCAGAGCTCCACTTCCCCTTGACCCAATCCTGCCTTTTTCACCCTCCACAGATACTGATCACCAGAGCACTTCCCAGTAAACTATTTTGCTGATCATCTCTGTCTTATAAGCAGTGTCCTAGCGAACTTGACCTCCTGACCTTTAAATAGGAAACTACTGAAGAATTTTGAGCAGAGCTGAGACCCTGTCTGATGTGAGTATTAGGTTAGAGTTCTAGGAAGACAGTTTTGGGGGGGAGTATTTTCAGTATTTTAAACATGTTGCTCTACTGTCTTCTAACTTGCATTGCTTCTGATGAGAAATCTACAATTATCTTTTCTTTGTTCTTCTGTTTGTAATATGTTTCTTACTTCTCTAGCTCCTTTTAATTTTTTCTTTTCTTTTTTTTAGAGACAGGGTCTTGCTCTGTCACCCAGGATGGAGTGGAGTGGCACCATCATAGCTCACTGCAACCTCAATCTCCTGGTCTCAAGCAATCCTTCTGCTTCAGCCTCTCAAGGAGCTGGGACTACAGGTGCATGCCAGGCTGACTCTAGCTACTTTTACAATTTTCTCTTTATCACTGGTTTCAAGTTATTTGACTATGATGTGCCTTTTTTTTTTCTTTTTTTGAAGAGACAGAGTCTCACTGTACCGCCCTCAGGTAGAGTGCCATGACATCACACAGCTCACAGCAACCTCTAACTCTTGGGCTTCCGCGATTCTCTTGCCTCAGCCTCCCGAGCAGCTGGGACTACAGGCGCCCGCCACAATGCCCAGCTATTTTTTTGTTGCAGTTTGGCCGGGGCTGGGTTTGAACCCGCCACCCTTGGCATATGGGGCCAGCGCCCTACTCACTGAGCCACAGGCGCCGCACATGATGTGCCTTTTTAAATACAGTCTTATTTATGTTTTCTTTTGTTTGGATTTGTTGAGATTCTTGTATCTGTGCATTTATAGTTTTCATCAAATTTGGAAAATTTTCAGCCATTATTTTCTCCTTTTTTCTGCCTTCCTCTTTCCTTCAGGGACTCCAGTTACCCTTTATATTAGGCCACTTGATGTTGTTCCACAGCTTATTGATGCTTTGTTTGTTTTGTTCTCAGTCTTTCTTCTTGCTGTGTTGCATTTTGGATAGTTTATATTGCTGTGTATTCAACTTCATTAATTTTTTCTTTAACAACATCTAATCTGGTTTTAATCTCATCCAATCCATTTTTCTTTATAGTTCACAGCTCTAGAATCTGGGTCTTGAAAAAATCTGACACATGTCTACTTACCACATTCAGGATTGTTTTGTTTTGTTTTTGGAGACAGTGTCTCACTCTGTTGCCCAGGCTAGATTGCAGTGGTGTGATCATAGCTCACTGCAGCCTCAAACACCTGGGCCCAAGTAATTTTCCTGCCTCAGCCTCCAGAGTAGCTGAGATTACAGGCATATGCCACCATTCTGGGCTAATCAATTTTTCTTCTAACTTCTTAAACATATGGAATAGTTGCAATGACTGCTTTAATGTACTTGCCTATTAATTTTATCTAAATAATTTCAGGGGCTGGGCACAGTGGCTCATGCCCATAATCCTAGCACTCTGGGAGGACAAGGCAGGAGGATCCCTTGATCTCAGGAGTTCAGGACCAGCCTGAGCAACAGTGAGGCCCTATCTCTACTAAAAACAGAAAAATTAGCTGGGCATTATGGCAGGTGTCTGTAGTACCAGCTACTTGGGAGAAAAAGGTAGGAGGATTGCTTGAACCCAGGAGTTTGAGGTTATTGTGAGCTGGGCCAATCCCACCCACTCTAGCCTGAGCAAAAGAGTGAGATTCTGTTTTAAGATAAATAAATAAGGCCAGGCATGGTGGCTAATACCTATAATCCTAGCACTCTGGGAGGCCAAAGTCAAAGTGGTGAATTGCCTGAGCTCAGGAGTTCGAGACCACCCTGAACAAGAGCAAGAAAGACCCTGTCTTTGAAAATAGCCCAGCACTGTGGCGGGTGCCTATAGTCCTAGCTACTTGAGAAGCTGAGGCAAGAGGATCACTTGAGCCCAAGAGTTTGAGGTTGCTGTGAGCTGTGATCCATGGCACCCTACCCAGGGTGACAAAGTGAGACTCTGTCTCAAATTATTTATTTATTTATTTATTTATTTATTTATTTATTTCTGGGTTCATTGCAATGGATTTTTTTTCATACTATGGGTCTTTTTTTTTTTTTGAGACAGAGTCTCACTTTGTCACCCTTGGTAGAGTGCCTTGGTGTCATAGCTCACAGCAACCTCAAACTCTTGTGCTCAAGCAATTCTCTTGCCTCAGTCTCACGAGTAGCTGGGACTACAGGTGCCTGCCACAATGCCCCGCTATTTTTTAGAGATGAGGTCTCGCTCTTGCTTGGGCTGGTCTTGAGCCCATGAGTTCAGGCAATCCACCTGCCTTAGCCTCTCAGAGTGCTAGGATTATAGGCGTGAGCCACCGCACCTGGCTATGGGTCATATTTTTGTGCTTCTTTTCATATCTAGTAATTTTTTATTTATTTTAGAGACACAGTCTCACTTTGTGCCCTTGGTAGAGTACTGTGGCGTCACAGCTCACAGAAATCTCTAACTCTTGGGCTTATGTGATTCTCTTGTCTCAGCCTCCCAAGTAGCTGGGACTACAGATAATGCCCAGCTATTTTTTTGGTTGCACTTGTCATTGTTGTTTAGCAGGCCCAGGCCAGGCTCGAACCTGCCAGCCTCGGTGTAGGTGGCAGCTGCCCTACTCGCTGAGCTATGGGAGCCAAGTCGTATCTAGTCATTTTTATTAGGTGTCAAATATTGTGAATTTTATTATATTCAGTCCTGTATATTTCTGCATTTTTAGTGAATATTAATGAGCTTTGTTCTGGGTTTCAGTTAATTTAAAAAACAACAGTTTGATGTTTTCAAAATTTACTTTTAAGCTTTACCAGAGCAGCCTCTACCCTGGGGCTAATGTTTCCTCATCACCAACGCAAAACCCTTCTGCATAATTTTCCCAATGTCCTATGAATTATGAGGTTTTCCACATCAGCTGGAGGAACAAGCACTATTTCCAGCCCTGTGTGACCTCTAGCAATTGTTCACTCTGCTGCTTTGATTTCTTTCCCCACCACCATTTCCTACATTCATGTACTGATCAGTCCTTCGCTATCTACTCATGGGAAACTATCTGAACATCTCCAGAGTTCTCTTTCCTATCCTGCACTCTGTCCTGACAACTAGCTGCTTTGACCTCCCTGGACTCCCAACTCTATCTCCTCAGCTCAAGGAGACAGCTAGCCTCAGCCTGGCTTCCTCCTCCCTGCAGTCTAGAAACCTTGCAAGCAATAAGCTGGAGCAAATACAAAGCTCACCTAGTTTGTTTTCAGTCTTTCAGGGATAACAATACTATTCTATGCTGCCTGATGTCCAATGTTCAAATATCACCATCCTATGTATTCTGTCCAGGTTTTTAGTTATTAAACATGAGAGGGTAAATCTGTTTCCTATTACTCCATCTTGGCCAGAAGCAGACATTTAATCTGGGTGGTTAAAAGGCAGGAGTGTGAAGATAAACTGGAAGGCATCCTCCAAATGCATGGTTTCTACCTTCTTTGAGCCATTCAACCCTTTGCACATTGCTGCATGACATTAATCTGGTTTCTCCTGTTCTCAAGCTAAGGCTGGCCCTTCCCAAAGCCAGATGGAGTCCAAAGTCTCAAATTCGTCTTTACTCCCTTTGTAGCTCCTTTAGTGTCCATTGAATATCCCACACAAAATAAATGCTAAAAAAAGGGGTTCCCAACATGTAGATTTAAAGAGACTTAAAAAAGATATGTAAAAAATGATTTAGGTTAAACTGTAGTATCTAGAGATGCAAATTTGGGTGACAAAACCCTAAAGAAGTTTAATTAAGTCCTTCCTTTTTGTCCTTACTATAAAAGTAAGGGCAGTGGTTATTTTTGGAGGGCAAAAGAGGGTTATGATTGGTATGGGGCACATGGAAACTTCTGGGTAGTAGAAGATCTACTTCTCGATATGGGTATTATAAAAGTGTTTGTCTTATAATAATTCATTTGTTTTAGGTGGTTGGTTTTCTGGAGCTGGGTTTGATTTTATAATAAAAATATCTTTATTAGTATGTCCCCTGAATGAATGAACAAGTAAATGATGAACATCAAGCATCAGTGAGTGCTCGCATCAAGAAAGAGAGGCGTACCATGGATCACACCTGTAATCCCAACACTTTGGGAGGCCATGGCAGGAAGATCATTTGAGATCAGGAGTTTGAAACCAGCCTGAGCAACATAGTGAGACACTGTTTCTACAAAAAACATTTTTTTTTTTGTTTTTTTTGTTGTTGGGGAATCATTGAGGGTACAAGAAACCAGGTTACACTGATTGCATTTGTTAGGTAAAGTCCCTCTTACAATTGTGTCCTGCCCCCAAAAGGTGTGACACACACCAAGACCCCATCCCTTCCCTCCTTCCCTCTCTCTGCTCTTCCTCTCCCTCACCCTCCCTCCTTCTTTCTCTCTGTGCTCTCCCCTTCCAAAAAACATTTTTTTTAATAAAAAAAGAGAGACACATTTAGGCACTGTGTGCCCATGATGGAAGTAGACACTACCACCTATTAAATAGTCTTGCCCCACTTGAACCTGAATCTGATTAGGCCTCTATATTCAATTCCAGTTTATAGGAAATAAGGAGGATAGAGAAGTATGTTAAAATACATCATAGGGATATAATCAGCAAACTCCAGAATGTGAGAAATTCAGGACGAGAGAGAGAAAATATGCAAGAGGGATGTATATATTAAAAGACATGTCAACCAATCACAATATGTGGACATTATGTGGATCCTGATTTTATTTTATTTTATTTTTATTTTTTTTTTTATTTATTTTTTTTTTTGTAGAGACAGAGTCTCACTGTACCGCCCTCGGGTAGAGTGCCGTGGCGTCACACGGCTCACAGCAACCTCCAACTCTTGGGCCTACGCGATTCTCTTGCCTCAGCCTCCCGAGCAGCTGGGACTACAGGTGCCTGCCACAACACCCGGCTATTTTTTTGTTGCAGTCTGGCCGGGGCTGGGCTTGAACCCACCACCCTCGGCATATGGGGCCGGCGCCCTACTCACTGAGCCACAGGCGCCGCCCAGAGATTTTATTTTATTTTATTTTATTTAAGACAGAGTCTCACTATGCCACCCTGGGTAGAGTGCCGTGGCATCACAGCTCACAACAACCTCTAGCTGTTGGGCTTAGGCAATTCTCTTGCCTCAGCCTCCCGAGTAGCTGGGACTACAGATGCCCACCACAATGCCCCGCTATTTTTTTGTTGCAATTTGGCCAGGGTGGGGTTTGAACCTGCCACCCTCAATATATGGAGCCGGCACCCTATTTCCTGAGCCACAGGTGCCGCCCAACCTTTAAATTTTGAGGAAAAAAATATTGTTTTCCATAGTTTCTGTGCCATTCTACACTCCAACCAACAGTGTACAAGGGTTCCAATTTTGCCACATCCTCACCCATTAGATTTGACAATATCCATCCTCATGGGTGTAAGGTGATATCTCATTGTAGTTTTGATTTGCATTTCCAGGAGAATGATGTTGAGCCTCTTTATAAACTTGTTGGCTATTTGTATGTCTTCTATGGAGAAATGTCTGTTCAAGTCCTTTGCCCATTTATTGTTATTTATTATTATTATTTATTTTCTATTGAATTGTAGGAGTTCCGTATATGTTTTGGAAATTAACCCATATCAGACATATAGTTTGCAAATACTTTTTCCCATTCCATGGGTTGCCTTTTCACTCTGTTGATTGTTTCCCTTGCTATGCAGAAGTGTTTTAGTTTGATATAATCCCATGTGTCTATTTTTGCTTTTGTTCTCTATGCTTTTGGTGTTGTATCAAAAAATCATAATCAAACCAATGGGAAGGAGCTTTCCCCCTTTCCCCAGTCTGTTTTTCTTCAAGGAGTTTTACAGTTTCAGGGTTTCTGTTTATTTGTTCTGTTTTGTTTTTTGAGACAGAGTCTTGCTATATTGCCCAGGCTGGTCCCAAACTCTTGGTCTCAAGCAATCCTCCTACCTTGGCCTACCAAAGTGCTAGGATTACAGGCATAAGCCACCATGCTCAGCTCAATTTCAGGTCTTATATTTGAGTCTATAATCCATTTTAAGATGATTTTTGTGTATGGTGTAAGGAATTGGTCCAATTTCATTTTTGTGTATGTGAATATCCAGTTTTCCCATCATCATTTGTTGAGGGGATTCCTTTACCCATTGTGGACTCCTGGTACCTTTGTCAAAGATGAGTTGACCTATGCATGGGCTTATTTCTGGGCTCTCTGTTCTGTTTCATTAGTTCATATGTCTTTATCCCACCCACTATCATACTGTTTATTATAGGCTATAGCTTTGTAATTTTTTTTTTTTGAGATAGAGTCCTACTGTGTTCAGACTAGAACACTAGAGTGTTCACAACTCATCAGCCTAGCTCACTGCAACCTCAAATTCCTGGGTATAAGCAATCCTTCTGCCTTAGCCTTCCAAGTAGCTTGGACTACAAGTACCTGCCATGACACACAGCTAATTTTTCTATTTTAGTGGAGACAGGGTCTCACTCTTGCTCAGACTGGTCTTGAACTCCTAAACTCAAGAAATCCTCCTGCCTCAGCCTCCCAGAGTGGTAGGATTACAGGTGTGAGCCCCTGCACTCTGCCTCTTTGTAGTATATTTTGAAATCAGAAAGTGCAAGATGAATGTACATGCAGGATTATTTTGCCAAGTGAAATAAGCCTTTCACGCAGGACAGATACCACAAGAATTCAGCTCATTTGAGGCATCTATAATGGTCAAACTCTATTTTTTTTTTTTTTGTAGAGACAGAGTCTCACTGTACCACCCTCGTGTATGGCGTCACACGGCTCACAGCAACCTCTAACTCTTGGGCTTCCTCGATTCTCTTGCCTCAGCCTCCCAAGCAGCTGGGACTACAGGCGCCCGCCACAACACCCGGCTATTTTTTTGTTGTTGTTGCAGTTTGGCCGGGGCTGGGTTTGAACCCGCCACCCTCAGCATATGGGGCCGGCGCCCTACTCACTGAGCCACAGGCGCCACCCAATAGTCAAACTCTAAAAAGCAGAGAATACAATAGTGGTTGCCAGCGACTGGGGTGTGGGAGAAATAGGGAGCTCTTCAATGTATTTAAAGTCTCAGGCCCGAGAGCAGTGGCTCATGCCTGTAATCCTAGCACTCTGGGAGTCTGAGGCAGGAGGATCATTTGAGCTTAGGAGTTGGAGACTAGCACAAGCAAGAGTAAGACCCCATCTGTACTAAAAATACAAAAATTGTCCGGGTGTTGTGTTGGGCACCTATGGTCCCAGCTACTCGGGAGGCTGAGGCAGGAGGATCACTTGAACCCAGGAGTTTGAGGTTGCTGCGAGCTAGGCTGACACTGCTGAACGCTAGCCTGGAGTAACAGAGTCAGAGTGAGACTCACGTCTCAAAAAAAAAAAAAATCAGTTATTCTAGATGACTAAATTCTAGAGATCTGCTATACATCATAGTGCCTATAGTGAACAACACAGTACTGTGCACGTCAGAATTTGTTAAGAAGATAGATCTCAGGTTAGGTGTTCTTATCAAGAAAACAAAAACAAGAGCTACAAGGAAAGTTTAGGAGATGCTAGACATGCTTATTACTTTGATTGTATTGATAGAAATCACGGTGTTTGCATGTGTTCAAATCCATAAAATTGTACACAACAAATATCTGCAGATCTTTGTGTGTCATACCAATAAAACCTACCAATTGTAAGTGTATAATGAATAACTTTTTGTAAATTTATAGAGTTGTGTAATCATCACTAGTTTTAGAACATTTCCATCATCCCAGAAAAGTTTTCCTGGGCCCTCTGCAGTCAATTCCTACTCCCACCCCCAACCCTAGCCCTAGTCAACAACTAGTCTGCTTTCTGTCTCCCCCAAATATGCCCTTTCTGGATATCTCATTTAAGCTGAATCATACGATATACAGTTTTTGCTATTCTCTGCATCAGTATATAAGTCTGACAGTTTTCTTTTTTTTTCTTTTGAGACAGTCTCACTATGTGGCTCTCGGTAGAGTGCCGTGGAGTCACAACTCACAGAAACCTCAAACTCTTGGGCTTAAGCGATTTTCTTGTCTCAGCCTCCCAAGTAGCTGGGACTACAGGCACCCGCCACAACGTCCAGCTATTTTTGGTTGCAGTTGTCTTTGTTGTTTAGCTGGCCCGGAGCCAGGTTTGAACCGCCAGCCTGGGTGTGTGTGACCGGCACCCTAAACCACTGAGCTATGGGCGTTGTTCAAGTCTGACATTTTTCTTTCTTTTTTTTTTGTAGAGACAGAGTCTCACTTTATGAACCTCGGTAGAGTGCCGTGGCCTCACACAGCTCACAGCAACCTCCAGCTCCTGGGCTTAAGCGATTCTCTTGCCTCAGTCTCCCGAGCAGCTGGGACTACAGGCGCCCGCCACAACGCCCGGCTATTTTTTGGTTGCAGTTTTGGCCGGGGCAGGGTTTGAACCCGCCACCCTCCGTATATGGGGCCGGCGCCCTACCGACTGAGCCACAGGCGCCGCCCAAGTCTGACATTTTTCATAATAAAAACAATTTCTGTTGAATTCAACAGTGACTTATGTTTATACAGCACTTTATTTTTTATTTCAAATTAATATGAAGGTATAAATCTTTAGATTACATTGTTCTTACTTCCAAGGTAAATTTCAAGTTGTGGAAGAGCCCCTCATTGGGGTGGTGCACATTAGGTGAGATCCCACCATCGCCCTCCCCCTCCCCGTCCCTCCTTTCCCCACCCCCTTGCTAGACTATATTTGTATTTTATTGTTCGTATGAGTGTGTACTTGTTTATATATTGGTTTCATATTAGTTTTGAGTACACTGGATGTTTTTCCCCATTCTTGAGATACTTTACTAGGAAGAATGTGTTTCAACTCTATGCAGGTAAACATAAAAGATGTAAAGTCTCCATCTTTTCCTATGGCTGAATAGTACTCCATGGTATATTTATGCCACAGTTTGTTAATGCATTCATGGGTTGATGGGCATTCGGGTTGCTTCCACAACCTGACAATTATGGATTGAGCTGCAATAAACATTCTAGTGCAAATGTCTTTGTGGTAAAATGATTTTTCAGGACTTCATTTTTTAGAGCAGTTTGAGGTTCATAGCAACATTGACTAGATGGAACCCCCCAACCCCCAAACACATATAGCTTCCCACTGTCAACATCCCTCACCAGACTGGTACATTTCTCACCAGAATGGTACATTTGTTACAATGGATGAAATCACTGGACATGTCATTATCACCCAAAATCCAATGTCCATAGTTTATATTATGATTCACTCTTTTTTACTTTTTGTTTTTAGAGACAGGGTCTTGCTCTGTGGACAGGTGGACTGCAGTGGCATCATCATAGCTCACAGCAATCTCGAACTCCTGGGCTCAAGTGATCTTCCTGCCTCAGCCTTCTGGGGACTACAAGTATGTGCCACCACACCTGGCTAGTTTTTAGAGATAGGGTCTTGCTATGTTGCCCAGCCTTGTTACATGCAATGTTGGTTTGCACATTCTATGGGTTTGGGCAAATGTATAATGACATGTACCCCACCACTATAATGTCATACAGAGTAGTTTCACTGCTCTAAAAATCCTCTGAGCACTTGGTGTTTTCTAACATGCTTTCATTTACTCTATTGGAATTGCACTATACTCAAACTAGGTGAGTAAGTGAGGCAGGAGAACTTTGCTCCCCAATTTTACAGATAAGAAAACAGGTTTAGAGGGCTTAAGGGACATGAGCAAGGTCACAGAGCTAGTTAGTAACTGAGTCAGGACTCAATTCGGGTATGTTGTCACCTGCTGAGATATTTTCCCCATAATGCTGCCTCAATAGACTGTCCACTGCCCCTATTCCCAGATCCTGTCACTTAGTGCCCCAACCCCTCAACTCAGGCCTCTCTGCACTGAGCCTGAAGGTCTGAGCTGGAAGCTGCAGCTGGCTCTGCATCCTTACCAACCTGACAGTGGACACAGAACCAATCTTGGGGCCTTGTTTCCCATCTGGAGAAAGAAACTATCCATTCTACTCTTTGTCCTTCAGCCTGAGGTAGAAGGGGATGCCAACCACACCAGAGGTATGGACTCTATGGAGATGAGAGCAGGTTGGTTTATTTATTTATAAGATACAGAGGCAGAAACAAGATGGCCTGTGTATATATGAGCATGTGTGTTCATGTGTATTCCTCGCCTACGGGGGATCTGGAGGGAAGATGTGAGCGAAGATGAGTAACATTGAGGAGGTTGCCTGTCAAGTCCTCTGGCATGAGACCTCCTTCCAAAAGCTTCGTGAGTGTGCATATGTGAGGTGTGAGAAAAAGCACCTGGGCATGGAGGTTGGGGTAGGGGCAGTGTGTAGAAATTCTCTGAAACCTCTTTGTCTCTCCTTTGTATCTTAGCATTTTAAAAAATTATTACTGTGTCAAGTCTATGTATTAATATATTAACATCTAGGAAAAAGAAAGCTTTTTATATATATTTTTTTGAGACAGAGTCTCACTTTGTCGCCCTCAGTAGAGTGCCGTGGCATCACAGCTCACAGCAACCTCAAACTCTTGGGCTTAAGTGATTCTCTTGCCTCAGCCTCCCAAATAGCTGGGACTATGGGTGCCCACCACAACACCCAGCTATTTTTTTTTAATTGCAATTTTTGGTCAGTGCTGGGTTTGAACCCACTACCTCCGGCATATGGGTCTGGCGCCCTACCCCTTTGAGCCACAGGCGCTGCCCTGGGCTATATATATATATATATTTTTTTTTTTTTGGTTGTAGTTGTCATTGTTGCTTAGCAGGTCCAGGCCGGGTTCGAATCGGCCACCCTAGGTGTGTGTGGCTGGTGCCCTGGTCAATTGAGCTACAGGTGCCACCCAACAAAGCTTTTTAAAGAAAAAAAATTATTATTATGTCTTCTCTGTAATGCCATACTTGGGTATTTTTAATAGTTACCTTTCAGGAAGAATGCAGAAGAAACCATTAGTGGTGCTTTCCTCTAGGATACGAAGCTGGGGGTTCTCGGACTCTCTCCACTGCACACCCTCTTATTCCATTTGAATTTCTTGCCACATATTTGTTACTGTCATAATCAAATGTGGGGATATTACTACTGGTGAACAAGGTGTGTCTGTCTGTCTCCCTGAAGATACTGCTTTCATCAACCTACTTACTGAAGGGCAGAGCAGATTACAAAGTGCTGTTAAACCACTCATTCATTCAACAAATATTTGATAAATGTTTCCTATGTGCCAGGCACGGTTCTAGAAGCTGGCGATACAGCAGTGAACAAAAGTGAGAATAAATCCTGCCCTTGTAGAGAATTATATTTTATTGGTTGTGGAAAGACATACAACAAAATTAATAAATTATAAGGCCCAAGAGAAGGGGAAAAGGCAAGGTAGGAAAGGGTGATACCTGGGGCATGAGGGCTGCCATATTGAATAGGGTGGCCAGAGAAAGTGAACTGTGAACAAGGACTTGGAGGAGGTAAGGAGGGAGCCAGGGAGCTACCTGGGAGAACATAATTCTAGGCAGAGGGAATAGCAAATGCGGTGGCTCTGAGACCAGGGAATGACTTGGCATGCTTGAGGAACAGCCAGGAGGCCAACTCCACATCAGAAAGGTGAGCGAGAGTAATGGGAGCTGAATGGAGTTAGGGAGGTAGGAGGGAGACCAGATCATTTGGGGCACTAGGGGGTTTTCGCCTTTTACCCTAAGTGAGATGGGGCCGTTGGAGCGCTCTGAGCAGAGGAGGGTCACGTTCACAGGGTTGCTATGGCTGCTTAGCTGAGAGCAGGTCGCAGTAGGGAAAGGGGTAGACCTATCTGAAGGCTGTTGAGAGAGGTGGGGTGGAGGCTTAACCAAAGGTGGTGGCGGTAGCGGTTACCGTGGTGGGTGGCAGATTTGGTATGGACGTGGTGGCTCATGCCTGTAATCCCTGTAACCCTAGCACTCTGGGAGGCCGAGGCAGATGGATTACTTGAGCTCAGGAGTTTGAGGCCAGCCTGAGCAAGAGCGAGAGCCCTGTCTCTACTAAAAATAGAAAAACTACTCGGCGTCATGGTGGGCGCCTGTAGTCCCAGGACTTGGAGGTTTGCTGAAAGCTAACGCCATGGCACTCTAGCCTGGGCAACAGACTGAGGCTCTGTCTCAAAAATAAATAAAATAAAAATATAAAAATAAGGTGGGTGTTGGGGCGGGCACTCATTGTCACAGGAATTTGGGCTGAGACTGAAGGATCGCTTGAACCCAGCAGTCTGAGGGTGCTGTGAGCTAGGCTGAGGCCATGCACTCTAGCCTGGGCGCAGAGACACGGCGCTGTCTCAAAAACAAACAAACAAAAACAACCGAGATGTAGATTATGCCGGAAAGTCCAGTCCGCGTAGGGGCGGGTCCTGGGCTGGTCTGGCCGGATCCTCCCACCCCGCCGCCCCATCCCACAGTGGAGGAGGACACTCGGGCACAGAGCCCGCGCCGCGCAGGCCGGCCGAGTCACGTGGCCTCGAGCACGCGCCCCCTGGCGCGCGAGGGTGTGCGGCGGCGGGCAGGATGGCGGCGGCCGCGGCGCGGGAGCGCGGGGAGCCGGGGGAGCCGGCTCGCAGAGCCCTGTACTTCTGCGGGAGCATCCGCGGCGGACGCGAGGACCGGGCCCTGTATGGAAGGATCGTGTCGCGGCTGCGGCGCTTCGGGGTAGTGCTCACCGAGCACGTGGCGGCCGCCGAGCTGGGCGCCCTGGGTGAGGCCGCGGGGCGCGGGCGCGGGTGGGACGGGTCGGGCCCCCGCCTCTCTTCGTACCGCTGCTGCACTGGCAGCGGCCCAGCTCGAAGCCCGCCCTCCTGCTGGGGTGCTCCGTGCAGCCCCCGTCCTAGAAGGAAACGGGATGGGTCTCAGTCTGCTGTGCCCAGCAAGCTTGCGGGTAGGTGCCCGGGCGCAGAATTCAAGGATTATCCTCAACTTTGCTTCCTTCTTCAAGAACTCTCAATTCCTTTCTGGACGTTTGTAGGGAGGAGCAGAAAGGTGGATTGGACTGCTTTGTTCGGTTCCCACCTCACCCCACGGCACCTTCTTCCAACCCCAAAGGAAGCTTACCCTCCTGCCCGACTGACCGCGGTTCTCGGGACCACCCTCTCGCGCGCATCCTGTGTTCAGGCTGTTACTAATGTGCCCTGCCCGAGTTGCATTTTTTTGGCCGGGGCTGGGTTTGAACCCGCCACTTCCGGCGTATGGGGCCTGCGCCCTACTCCTTTGAGCCACAGGCACTGCCTGCTCCGAGTTGCATTTTTCTCAAGCGTAGCTCTGATGCGTTTGTCTGGAATCTTGTTGACCCTTCCAGTTGAAAATTGTGCTTTTAACTCTCGTGCTTCTGATCAGAAAACCTAAATTGGTTTTTCCCTTACCCTACCCAAGAGCAGATCCATGATTTGTGGGCTCTAATGCAATTCTGGGAGACCTCTTTGAAAAAACAAAAATCACAAAACAAAATCACTAGGAGGCTGGAAAAGGCATGTGCCAGTGAGGGACCTTGAAGCTTCAAGTTCATTAGTTTCATGATATTTCCACTTTGTGTGCTCAATGTGTCATCTGAGGAAGCTTTTTTAAAATGCAGTTTCTGATAGTCTGGGATAAAGCCTTCAAATCAGTATTTTGAACAAGCTCTCCAGTGGTTCTGCTTTTTTTTTTTTTTTTGTGGTTTTTGGCCGGGGCTGGGTTTGAACCCGCCACCTCCGGCATATGGGACCGGCGCCCTACTCCTTGAGCCACAGGTGCCACCCCAGTGGTTCTGCTTTGATGTGGGCAGTTGTGAACCTCAGAGGATAACATTTAGTCAAGCTGCAACCTGATATCCTTGCCCTCTGAACCCAGGATCCCTCTCCTACCTTAGGCCAAGTGCACAGGCACCTTTCCCTAATCACTCTGTTCCCTAGTTAGTCCTTTTCATATTCTTTCAGCCCTAATCACATATCCCACCTTCCACAGGATTGGATTCTTCCTGTGGCTATTCTATTTTCTCACTCCTTTTGATGAAATCTTAATGTTGGGCAGCCCCTTAGAGGTCTTGTAGCACAGGTCTCCTTCCCTCCTTGAGCAGGGTGGATATGGATGTGCAAGAGTATAGAGTTACGGAGAACCAGGGTGGGGCATGTCCTTGACTAGCTTTCCCTCAACTACAGGGGAAGAGACTCCAGAGGGTGACAGGCTCATCCATGAGCGGGACTTGGCCTGGCTGCAGCAGGCAGATGGTGAGTGGCCTGCCCTCCTACAAGCAAATTCCTCCAAATGTTAGATTCCTTGGACATCACTGACCTACACACCTAGAAGGGATGCCAGAGTTCCCTTCTCACCACAACCACACTGCCATTGCCTTAGTCTCTGCTTTCTTCCCAGTGGTCGTGGCAGAAGTGACCCAGCCATCCTTGGGTGTAGGCTATGAGCTGGGCCGGGCTGTGGCCCTCAATAAGCAAATCCTGTGTCTGTTCCGCCCGCAGTCTGGCCGAGGTGAGCACCCTAAGTCCTAGAGGGCCGCCCCTTCCCTCCCCAGCTTTCTGCAGGCATAGCCCTTGATTCCTTCATTCCAGGCTCTGTGCACAGTGCCTATCCCCAAAAGGGCTCAAGAAGGGGAGTGACATAGGGGGAGTGTGGAAGGGAGCCAGCTTCATCTTTCCCCTCCTTCCCAGTGCTTTCAGCCATGATCCGGGGAGCAGCTGATGGCTCAAGGTTCCAGGTGTGGAACTACGAAGAGGGGGAGGTGGAGGTCTTGCTGGATCGATATTTTGAGATTGATCCTCCTGAGCAAACAGCTGCCTCCCCTGGCCCAACCACTTGACTTAATCCCATTGAATAAAATTCTTATTTTCCAATCTCAGATACTTTTCTAGTACCATTCCTGCATCTTAGTTCAAGTAGCAAATTAAAAAGTATATCTAAAATTCTAACTTTGTCTGTAAATGTGGAGGGGGTAGGACAGGTCCTCATAAACATCCTTTTCCCACCCCACTTCACTTTAAGCTGTACAGAGACCCTTCAAAAGTCTGTAGGCCAAGAAGTGACACCCAATGCCCCCAACCACCTTCCAACCAGTGGAACATGTAAAGCTGCTTATGGGTGCTGGCCATTCTTCTGTCTCCTCCAAAGCTGGGCTAGGTCTGTACCTGGACCCATACCATGCCAGCCTTCACTTCCCTTTATCAGCTTAGGTCAAATGGGTCTGCTTTGTCCCATCTCTGAGAATAAAACAATCTGGAGGTCTAAAGGAAGCAGTAAAGAATGAGGGGGTAGGTGTGTGTGAGACCAGGGGAGTTGCAACGGGCTGGCTCTGATGAAGCTGCCCAGCCTGCTTCCAGAGAAGTATGTGAAAAAAAATTTATTCATTAAACAGAAGAAGAAAGTGCTGCAGACACTGGGATCCCCTCCCCCATGACAGTGAGATGGCTGGACTCCTGCCCCTTCAGTCCTGAGCCTCCAGGGCACTCTGGGTGTTTCTTGCATCCTGCCCCCTTAGTCATAGGCCTCATCATCCTCCTCCTCATCACCAAAGAAGAAAGTCTCTCGGTCCAGGTTCTCAGACTCCTCATCATAGGAGAAGCTGTCATTATCCAGTTCTTCATCAAACTCATCCTGCTGCCAGTCCAGCACATCATCCTCATCCTCGTCCTCCTCTTCCTCCTCTTCCACCTCCAGCCCTGAGGGGCCCTGGGGCCTAGGGAGAACCACCAGACTCAGGCCCAGAGGAAGCATGACATCTCCCACTGCCCCTCCGAGGCTCTGCCTACCCTACTCACTGATTGCCAGGCAAGTTGGATCCTTTCACCTCATGCACCTCTACTGATGGACTCTGGAGACCAACCCGGAAATCCTGGCAAGCAGACAGGAAGATGTGGGGAGAAGAGGACATTGGGCCTTTGTGCTTAGCATTCCTTCAGCTGAGCTTTCTGAGAGCCAGGCTCCTACTAGGAATGCGCCCCTTCTCTCACCACAGCGGCTGGCAAACCAACACTTCAGTGTGATTTAACTCACAGTTTACATGGACACCAGAGATGGGTGAAGTACCATCCTGTGCCTAAGGAATTTACAGTGTGTGTAAATGACCTAGCAGTCAGTAAGCAACCTGAGGGCAGGATTCATAGTTTACATTTAGCATCAGTGTACAGGAACTGGTATTACATTCACAGCCTGGGAGATCCCTTATGCCAGTAAGCCCATCCTCTGGCCCCCTCCTAGGGTTTTTAAGTCTACATACGGGAAGTATAGTCTGGAAAAGTTCTCCAAGCGATTCTGATGGGCACCTGGCTAAATACCCTTGATGTGGGATAACTACCCCCTTGATTTTTAGGAAACCCCAGAAGGTTGAGTGACAGGATCCAATGGTGTCAAGCAGGCTGGCCCAGGAGCTAGGATGTGTGCCCATGTCTCCAAACATCCATTCACACCCCCCTAACCCCACTGCCCTTGCTGCCTTTCCTTCTAGACTCATTCCAGCAAAGGGCTGTCTAGGACACAGGAGGACCTTCACCCCCACCCCTGCAGGGCAGAGGAGGTCAGGGCTGGGGGAGGCACCTGGGTGGAATGCTGCAGAATGGCAAGCAGCCTCTCCTGGATGCGCCGAAGCAACTCCATGCCGGTGCTGACACAGTCGGCCCGCAGGAGGCGCAGGGAGGAGGCCAGGTCTCTGCACCGCAGCAAGGTCTCCTCTGTAGAGAGGCAGGTACAGGGCTCCCTCCCTTCTCCCATTCTCATCTATTCCTTCCTTCAACAAACTATAGAACATCTACTACGTGCCAGGCATGGCTTGACCGACTCAGTCTCATGAAGCTGCCATTCTAGGGGCAGGATATAGAGCAGAATCAAAGAAAAAGGCAGGCAAAATCTGTGCCCTTAGGCACCGTACAGCACAGGCTTTTAGACCTTAAAAGCCATATGGTGAGCAGCCTATCAAGAATGAAAAAGAGGAAGAGGACGAAGGGAAGGTGGGGACAGTTTTACTTGTCAGGCTGGGGATGGGATGCTCAGCACAGAGAAGGAAGAGGTGGGCAGGGCTGGGGCAGGCTCACCGAGGAGGATCTGTAGGGCGTTGGTGTGCAGCTCCAGGCTCTCTGTCTGCTGCTCCACCACATCCATGTACTCAGCGTCCTGGCTGTAGAAGCTGTACACACAGGCGTAGGCCAGCACCTAGAGGCACTCCAGTCAGCTCTCCTTGCCACTCCCCACTGCCTTTTCCTTATTCCTGCCATCCGGGCAGGTCAGATGAAAGCAGCCAGGCCCACCAGATGCCCTTGGCACACCTCTGCACCTCCCTTCTCCCTCACCAGCTCCGGCTACAGCTACAACCAACCTTTCGTGCCTGCTCTAGTCCCCGGCAGGCATCGTTGAGGAAAGTGAAGGATTTGGGCGGGGGTACCTCATGGATGGCAGATACCCGGTTCCACAAGTTCACAGCAAACTCCTGTGCAGAGGGAGGTGTACCAGCACCAGCAGTACAGCCACACCCATCCAATTCGGACTGTCCTCCACCTCCCACATCTACCCACTGTTTCCTCCCTGCTCACCCGGGCCTGGTGATGGAAAGTGCACCTCTCGTTATAGTCCTGAAACCGCTTCTCCTGGCGAGCTGCTTTGCTCACCTGGTGAGGACACATTGAGAGGGTGACTGGGTGATTTGTTTGGACAGGATGGAGTTAATAATTAGGATAGCCATCATTCACCTTTCTACACTCCCCCAGATTTTTTTTTTTTAGAGACAAGAGTTGCTCTTTATCGCCCTCGGTAGAGTGCCATGGTGTCACAGCTCACAGCAACCTCCAACTCCCAGGCTTAGGTGATTCTCTTGCCTCAGCCTCCTGAGTAGCTGGGACTACAGGTGCCCACCATAACGCCCAGCTATTTTTTGTTACAGTTCGGCTGGGGCGGGGTTCAAATCCTCCACCCTGTACCCTACCCACGAGCCACAGGTGCCACCCCTCCCCAGATAATTTTCATTTAATCTTCATAAATGAGAATATGGAGAGTAGGTCATAGAAATCCCCATTTGTAGATGCTATTGATGCTCAGAGAAGTAAACTGACTTGCCTACAGCCACACACTCAGCAGTCAGGCCAGGCTCTGACTCCAGAGTCCTTGCTGTCACCACACTGCCCTGATGCTTCCTGAGAATGCCTGGCCCTTCTGTAGCCACCTCAGTGTGAGAAGTCCTGTTCTGGAACTGAAGGTCCTTGTGAACAGACCTCCCACTGTAGAATTCCCAGTACCTGTAGGCCCAGGTGGCTGTCCTAACCTACAGAACCTTTGTCCCAACAGCTTTGCACACACAGCCCCCTCCATCCAGGACCCAGTGGCAACACTCCTGATGGTTCTACCTGTGCCCTCCCAGCCCCTTACCATGGCAGAGCAGTTGTAATAGTCTTTGTGATTTGGCTTCCAGGGCTTGAGGCAGCGCCAGCAGAATCCGTGGTTACATTTGGCACAGGTCATGCTGTGGAGGAAGCTAGCTGGTCAGAAGACTCCTGCCTCTGGGCAGGGGTGTGCCAGGAATGCCAAAGGCCTGGATGCACAACTGCTGATGCCCTGGAGTCCGTCCCTCCCCAATCCCAATAGCCTCTTTAATCTTACTCTGCCCTACTGAACACACGCTTGCTTTTGAATTCCCCCACAGAGTACAGAGTTAAATGTGGGGGAAGGAACATGGAGATCCAGGAAGTCACTGAAGAGTGCCAGAGGGCTAGCCTGTATTTGCTGAGCTTTATGTCCCCTTCTGTATACCAGGCCTTCCCCCTCCTCCCTTGCCTCAGACTCCCCACAGCACCCCCAACTCTTACTGCAGGCATCCCTCGTTCTTCTCGATGGGAGCGTGACAGCTGGGACAGCGTTTGGAGATGAGCTTGGCCAGGTGCTTGCTTTGGGCCTCCACGCTCATGCCATCGTAGTAGCCACCATCATCAACCCACTGAGACATGTGGCCACAGCTGGCAGGGTAGTGTGCCTACAGCAAGAGTGGGTGGTGAGGACACAGCTGAGCCCTGACTGAGGGTGGCAGTGCTGGTGTGCAGGGGAGAAGACACAGGTCATATCTGGGGGACTCCAGGAAGAGGAACAGAGCTCGAATGGGTAGCAGAGGCTGAGGAAGGACAAGGCTAAGCATGTGTGGCAGGAGGGCAGAGAGTGCTGAGCAGGGAAGGAATGTGAATCCTTGGTCAGGGTTAGAGCCACCCAGTGGGCATCTACCTCAGGGAAACTACAGTTGAAGCAGGAGGCCCAGCCACACTTGGAGCAAGTGGTCCCACAGCCCAGGCCCTGGCGGCATAGGATGCGGTCACAGCCCTGAGGGTTGGTGCACCAGGTCAGGTTGGAGCAGCTCTCCACATAGCCACGCAGGAGTGCCTTCTCATACTGTAGGGAGTAGGAGCCACGAGGTAAGGACATGGCTCTCTAGAACACCACAGCTCCAGGCCCCCAGCACCCTGCAGCTGTGTCCATTCCTTGCGGCCTTCCCCTTTGGCTTTGCACTGGTGTCTCTCTTAGATGAGAGGGGATACCTTGGAGATGACCTCTGGTGAGGAGACAATGGCACGAATGAAGGCTCTGGTGGGCTGGGCAGGGCAGTCGGCAATGGGGCAAGTGCAATTGAGGACAAGGTTCTGCTCAATCCGAGTTGTCAGATACTCATTCCAGCAAGACTGGGAGGGAAAAATGGAGGGGCTACTCAGAGAAGCATAAGTGCAGCACAGAGGAAGATGTCCTGGTAACTAACCCACCTCATTCCTCCCCAACAATGTGGAAGACCAGAGACAAGCTTGCTTTTAGATCAACCTCAAAGCTGACCCTCATCTTTCCAGCTTCCATGGGTTTCACTGAGATTGAACCAACTTACAGTTGTCTTTGAGGAAGTATGAGTTATAGTATTAGCCTAATTACCATTGGGACAGACATAGGGGAATGGGTAAAGAGAACCAAGAAAAAGAGAAGGGTTTAAGTTCTAAGAAAGATATGGAGAGGGCAGGAAGGTCAGAGAGAAAGGAAGCCTGGGGGAATGGGTTGCCGTTCCTTTGGGCAGCTGGCCTCCTAACACTGTGGACACGGCTCTGGTCTCTTTTCCTAGCTCCAGTGGCTTATCTCTAATGACTCTGTCCTGATGTTCTATATCCCCAGACTCAGGCCTTGAACAGACTTGGCCTCTTCGCCACAAAACAGACTTGCCCACTGCATTCCCCAAACTGACCAATGCCACCGTCATCCCCCTAATCACCATTGTCAGAACCTTCTCTTCTCTTGCTCTCATATCACTCCCCACACTAAGTCAAGGCATTATGCCCTCACCCCTCAACCACCGCAAGAGACTGTCATGATCAGTGGTCTTTCCCCGTATCTCCCCAAGCCATCCATTTGGTATAAGCACAAGCAGTGGTCTACACCTCCTAGAATACTCCATTAACCACCCCTGTCCCTCACACTGTCTATGGGTGACCTTTCCAAAATGATGGGTCTAACCCCCGAGGAGACTAGGTGTATTGGTGGTTATCAAAATTCCTGGAAAAATATGAAGTATGTAAGTGAACTATTAGGTGCTTCACTCAAAGCAAAGTACCAAACCAAACTAAAATGAAACCTTTTTATAGTGAAACAAATTGGGAAACTGAATGCAAACTTCCTGCATTTTTGAGATGAAACAGGAACAATTTCTTCAAATTCAGACCTTACACTTACAGGCACACAAGTGCCTCAGGGTCCCTCATGGCTGAGGAAGGGGAAACATTGCCCTGCAGGGCCAAATGACACACAGGCCCTAAGAAGACCCTTGTGCTCTTGTCACTATTGTCTGGCCCAAGTGGAGTCCAACCTGCTGCCAATCCTGCCTGCCATGGAGGCTCACCCTGGGGGCCTTATCCAATTGCTCCCGATCCCCCAGCACCCTGCTCTCACTTCTCTTGCATTGCAGTTTGTGTCACTTGGCTGTGATTAATGCACAGGCACCTCCTTGGCCAGGGCTTTTTTTTGAGACAGAGCCTCAAGCTGTCACCCTGGGTAGAGTGCTGTGGCATCACAGCTCACAGCAACCTCCAACTCCTGGACTTAAGCAATTCTTTTGCCTCAGCCTCCTAAGTAGCTGGGACTACAGGCACCTGCCACAACACCCAACTATTTTTTGGTCATAGTTGTCATTGTTGTTTGGCGGGCTGGGCTGGATTTGAACCCGCCAGCTCAGGTGTATGAGACTGATGCCTTAGCCACTTGAGCTACAGGTGCTGAGCAGAGGGCTTTTTCTTTCTTTCTTTTTTTTTTTAGAGACAGAGTCTCACTTTGTCACCCTCCATAGAGTGCTGTGGCATCACAGCTCACAGCAACCTCCAGCTCTTGGGCTTAGGTGATTCTCCTGTCTCAGCCTCCCAAGTAGTTGGGACCACAGGCGCCCGCCACAATACCCAGCTATTTTTTTATTGCAGTTTGGCTGGGGCCAGGTTCAAAACCACCACCCTCGGTATATGGGGCCCGTGCCCTACTCACTGGGCTACAGGCACTGCCTGGCCAGGGCTTTTTAAATCAGCCTATTTTTCTCAGACTTGTTTTCAGGCTCCCTGTCTCTACATCTGTACAGGATGGGGTGTGCCCCAGGCTCAGTGACTCTTGCCCTGGGTGATGCCAGCCAGGCCTCGCTACTTCCTTCCACATTCAAAATCCACTGTCTACCTTCCAGTTCCACACAGGTGTCATCTCTGCGTCTGATCCAAACTACCACCATCCCTTGCCTCTTTGTGCAAGTCCCTGAATGAATGTCCTTGCTTCTACTTTTTTTCTGTCCAAGCCTTTTTTCTGCACAATGGCCAAAGTGATCTTTTGTGTGTGTGTGTGACAGAGTCTCACTGTGTCACTCTCAGTAGAGTGCCATGGCGTTGCAACTCACAGCAACCTTAAAATCTTGGGGTCAAGCGATTCTCTTGCCTCAGCCTCCCAAGTAGCTGGGACTATAGGCACCTGCTACAATGCCCGGCTTTTTTTTTTGTAGTTGTCGTTGTTGTTTGGCAGGCCCAGGCTGGGTTTGAACCCGCCAGCCCCGGTGTATGTGGCTGGCGTCCTAGCCCACTGAGCTACAGGCACCAAGCCCCAAAGTGATCTTTTAAAAAATGTCAATCAGATATCATTCTCTTGCCTCAGTCGAAGGTGCAAGTCCCTCAGCCCCACTCTTAATCTCTATCACCTCATATGACATTACCCAATTATATTTTCTTTCCTGCATTTATCATAAAAGCCTGCAGAGAGGGCCCTGGAATGAGACTGCCGAAATGCAAATCCTGACCTTGAGCAAATTATTTCATCCCCAGGTGTCTCCATTGTCATATCTGTCTCCATTGTCATATTCCCATATCTATAAAATGGGAATAATACAAACACTTACCTTATAGAAATTTTATGAGAATTAAGTAAAATAATTTATGTGAACAGCATGATGCCTGGCCTGTAGTGAACCCTACAAACATTAGCTGCTGTTATTAACTCTCTGATCATCTCTTGCTTGGACTTTTTTCACTGCCTCATACGGCACCCAGTACTATGCACATAGCAGATCCGTGAGAAATATTATTTCAATGAAGGAAAGTGTAAAGGAAATAATTAAGAACCTGGGGGAAAGGGAAGATAAGCAACTATGTGAGAAGAGTAACTAGGAGCAGAGAAAAAGGAAGGAGAAGAGAGTATGTGCACGCGTGCGCGCACACACACACACACACACACACACAAATGCACCTGTCCCAGATAACCCACAACTTTTAGGAGACAGGTAGAATTCATGGCAACAAGGAGGAGATGTGTTTGGGCTTGGCAACAGTTCTAAAGAGCAGGGAATACTACACTCACCACTCCAGGTTCTCTGCACCTCACCCGCTTCTCCCTGCCTTTGAACACAACTCACTCCCCATCTCCAGCCTTCTCAGCATCCTCTGTGCAGACACAAGCCTAACTCCCCATAACTCCCTTCTACTTTTGTGTTATTTACTGGTCTCTACCATTTCTTTTTATTTTTGTATATGATAAAAGCAGCAACGTTGCTCTGAGATGAGGGGACTTGAATGGTGATATAGAAACTATAAACTATAGTTGTTATCAAGCTCATAGCACTTTCTCATTGACAAAGTGCCTAGACACATTTTACATACATGTCATTTTATATATATGTATCAGTTCTCAAACCTGGCTGATAATTGAAATCACCTGAAGAACTGTTAAAACTCCAGATGCCTGGGTTTCACCTCTAGGATTTTGATTTAATTGACTTAACGGTAAAGACTGAGCATCAGAACTCACAAAAGTTCCCAGGGATTACAATATGCAGCAGAGTTTAAGATACGAGCCAGGCATGGTGGCTCATGCCTCTTGCACTCTGGGACACTGAGGTGGGTGGATCACTTGAGCTCCAGAGTTCAAAACCAGCCTGAGAAGAGCAAGACCCCGTCTCTACTAAAAATAGAAAAACTAGCCAGTGTTATTGTAGGCACCTATAATCCCAGCTACTTAGGAGGCTGAGGCAAGAGAATCACTTGAGCCAAAGAGTTTGAGGTTGCTGTGAGCTATGATGCCACAGCACTCTATCCAGGGCAATAGAACGAGACTCTCTCTCTCTCTCTCTCAAAAGAAAAAAAAAAAAGAATCACTGATATATATCACTGAATCCTAATGACCACCCTTCAGAGTGTCAAGGCAGTCACTTACAGATGACAGAATTAGTTTAAGCAGGAATAAAGGACTTATTCAACACTACCAGGCTAGGCCAGAACCTAAGAATTCCCAAGGGATTGCATTAGGGTGGAAATCCAGGGCAGGAAAGAGGCTGGCAGAGCCTCACCTTACAACAGAAGTGCATGCAGCAGAGTGATGGCAAGTCGTCATCAGGCTCCAGGGGGCTGACACAGACAGGGCAGTGGTCGGGGCGTGTCGGGGTAAGCTGCGCCTGGGGCACACACAACCCTGCTGCCAGCAGAAGTGGCTCAGGGTCATCACTGTAGCTCTGCAGCAGCTGTTCAGCACCCCAGTGGGAATGAGCCAAAAGGTGCTGAGCCACATCTGCTTCTAAGTTCAGCATCTCCTGCACCTGCAGCACTGTCTGTTCCATCAACCCTTCTACCTCCTGGGGGCTCATGGTGAGGCCTGCAGGTAGCTGCAGAGATGCCAGGGCGGCCATAGCTTCTGGGCTGGAGGGGAGAGAAGAGACAGCAGTCAGTACCCCTGCTCTGCTTGTCCAGCCAACTATGTATGTAACAGACCCCTCCCTGCACATCCTTGCTTGCACTTGCCTAGGCAGCCTGAGGAAAACCACCCAAACCAATTGTCGAAGCATGGTCCTCCACAGAAACATTTGTAAATGTGAGGGTACAGCTGGCTGCTGCAATTATTGGGCATTAAAGGTATCCATTGGGCAGGAATCAAGGTGCTAAGTGACCTATAGAGATGGGACTGTCCCGCCTGAAATAGTAGTGGCACCTCTGGGGAGAAACAGTAGTCTACAGCCTTCCTACTCAAAGTATTGCCTGTGCATCAACAGCAAAGCGTCACAGCTATCACAGAGCTCTACTCAATCAGGATCTGCATTTAACTCCATCCCCAGGTGATATGTTGCAGGCTGAGGTGTAGGAAGTTACTCTAGAGAACTCACTTCATACATGATGAAAATAGCAGGCATGAAAATCAGTACCACAACAGCTTCCAATGAACTGGATCTCTTATTAAAAGCTTTAGGGCAGAGCAAATTCCTCTGTAGAACAAACTTCTCAAAACTTTGAGCAGAGTGCAGTTATTAGCACTCAATACATATTTTCAGAATATTTCATGTTTGCTTAGAATTATAGACATCTATAAAGGAGCTGAAGTACCTGGGTCCCTTGCCTAAGGGCTGGCTCTCAGAGGATGGGGATACGTGGGCACTTCATTGGCAAGGATGGGAAGGGGTAATAATGCTCGGGGAAGGAATGAGGACTAGAAACAGAGAGAACAACAGGGAAAGGTAAAATGGGATTAGACAAGAAAGATTGGGCAAGGGATGCTGGCTCTGGCACAATCCCTCTACCTCACTGCAAGGTGAGAGTGGTAGGGTGACTACCTAGGCTTTGAGGTCTTGGTGCTCTGGGTGCCACAGAAAGGGATGTCTGCCTGACCCCTACAGGGCCCCATGGGCTCTGGAGTAGCATATATCAGGATCTGGGGCCGATCATCACGCCGTTTCACATAGCCCTGGCCCAGCAGGTGCAGGATGCAAGAGAGGACATCTGTACTGGTACAGGCCACACCCCCAGCAACAGCATGGCCCAGGCTTCCAGGGGGATTTGGGCCCTTTTGCCAGGCTTCTAGCACCTGGATGGGAGGAAAGAAATAGGCAGGTCACTTTTACCTGGGGAAGGCAGCCTACTAGGTGCAGTGCCTGGCTCTGCTACTTACTAGCTGTATGACTGTTGATTAGTTACTAACTTTTCTAATCTGTTAAATGGGATAAAATGATAATACTTATAGGACTATTATGAAGATCAAATAATCTAATCATGCAAACTCTTAGAGTAGAGCTTAGCATATGGTAAACACTCATACCTTATTTCTACCTTTTGACTGTCCTATCAGGAATAGAGTCAAGAGTCCTCAAACTACGGCCCACGGGCCACATGCAGCAGTGTGATTGTATTTGTTCCCATTTTGTTTTTTTACTTCAAAATAAGATATGTGCAGTGTGCATAGGAATTTGTTCATAATTTTTTTTTTTAAACTATAGTCCGGCCCTCCAACTATCTGAGGGACAGTGAACTGGCCCCTTGTTTAAAAAGTCTGAGGACCCCTGATAGATGGAAAGGTCACCCCACAGAGGTCTTATAGTAAGGGAGTTTACCTTCCTGTGTGATGACCTCTGACTCTAATCCCCAACTCCAAGCATGACCCACTCCCACCCCCAACTTCACAGGTGCTCCATCTGCCTACCAGACAAACCAGCTGATCAATGTGGAGGCCCTTCTCCCCATGGGCTTTGAGAATACGAATAAGAAGGCAGCTCAAGAGGTTCCTCTTCTGTTCCAGGGTTCGGCCTTCATCCTTCTCCACATTCAGGTACATCTGGGGAGGTATCAGCCACAAGGCCTCCCCTCTGGGCTGGGGCCCAGACTGACGAACCTGTAGCACGCCTGAAACCCACTCCCAGTCAGGTCCCCAAGGAGGGTAGGGACAGAAGAACGGGGACTATGAGGACCCCATTCTCCTTCCCTACTGCAGTCCTCCTGAGGGCCTCCCATCAACAGCCCAGCCTCCACTGACTTACCTCCATGTGGAAAGCCCCCATGCAGGGCCAAAGGGCCATTCTCTGAGGTGAGGGGCAGGAGGGCCTGGAGCAGCAGCTCTGGGGAGAGGTCAGAATTCTTCAGCAAGGTCTCTACTGACACCTCCTGGTGAGGAGAAAAAGGCCCCATCAGGAATTTAAAAAGAGGATGGAAGGGGAGCAGAGTTTAGCACCAGAACAGTTACTGATAAGGTGGTAGAGAAGACAGAGAGAGGCTAAGGTACCTCTGTCTGATTGAAATTCAACAGCAGCCACATCTGCACAGTGGACACATGCAGAGTTTGCTTCCCAAACTGCAGCTCGGCCCGGCCCAGCCACGTCCACTGCAGTCGCCTATGTGGCCCCACGTCCAGGACTGGATGGTTCTGACCTAGGAAAGTGTTGAGGAGAATGAAGAAGATGAAGAGCGGGGCAAACAAGGGGGTTAGGGGTTGAGGCATCAAGCTTTGTTTTTCTAGTCTCTGCAGAGAGGAGGGCTCCAGCATTTCCAGGCAGGCAGGCAACTTGTCAAACTTCTAGATCTCAGCCTTTTCTGTGCCTGCCTACCTGGTGAGCCACAGTCATTTAGGAGCCCACCCTGTGCCAGGCAGGTTCCATGGAGGAAACATTAGAGAGGAGACCTGCATTTTGCCCTCAAGGAGCTCACAGCTATAAAGACCTACTGGCCTAGGTCTCTTCCTCCTTCTGTGTCACAACTCAGGCAAGGTTAGCCTAGGACATTTGTTCATACTAGAAAGCAAGGAAGCTGTCAAAGGGAGAGTATTAAAAAGGATCAGAAGCCAATCTGAGAGACAGATACTCTCTGGCCAAAGATGGGACAATTTAAGCATCAAAAAAAAAAAAATAATAATAATAACATTTGCAATGTGTGATTGAAACACAAAATATTTTAAAATCTATGAGCTCATAATGATAGTTTTTAAAAAGACTTCTTTGATCACATTTAGAGGACACTAGGGAATCAATATATTTTTAAAATTTAGTTAAAAATAACAAGAAGAAGAGGGGGCGGCACCTGTGGCTCAAAGGGCCCCATATGACAGAGGTGGCAGGTTCAAACCCAGCCCCAGCCAAAAACTGCAAAAAAAAAAAGGAAACAAGAAGAAGAAAGAATCAAGGCTTTCCTGTATAAACTATATTTCAAGGTAACCAAATAATTGGTGGGAGGAAACATCTCTTTATAAAGAAAGCATTCTAGCTAATATGTGAAGAAGGAATGACAAAACTAGAACATCACTATTTTGTAATTCCTAACGAAATGACAGGTCTAAGCTATGATGATCAATGGCTGCATAGTGAAAAACTGATGGAAAATTACACATATGTACAGATGAGACCAACAACACTGAAGTGCACGATTCATGTCAACATCACAAAGATGTCCCAGCTATTTGAGACTGTCCTCCTGGTAGAAGGACGCATACCACTGATGAAGTACTCTTGCCCAAATCTGAATAAAATAGAAAAACTAGCCAGGTGTTGTGGTAAGTGCTTATAATCCCAGGCTGTGGAAGAGGATCACTTCAGCCAAGAGTTTGAGGTTGCTATGAGCTATGACGCTACCATACTCTACTGAGGGTGACAAAGTGAAACTCTATCTCAAAAAAAAAAAAAAAAAGGCAAATATGTCATTATTCATAATAAAGAGGGTAGAATTGATGACTCAAAAAGGCTGTCAGCTTAATCCTCCCCCCTCCCAAATATATGTATATATAAGTATTTGTAAGACACATGCCTATAACATAAGGGTATGGAAAAGTTAAAAGTAAAATGATACTAGAGGAAATTCTGATGAGAGTAGAACATTGGCATTGATTTAAATCATCTCCCTCTAAGATTGCTTAAACATTAGCTATGCATTGGAGAGATCAAATAGCTTCTTGACCAGACTGTACAAGTTAGCATCACAAACAAGGTGATGCTTTGAGATGTAACACCATGAGAAGTACATGCTGTCACTTACTTAATATTCAGCCTGGGAATGCAAACCCTGCATCTAATCACGAAATATACAAACTTAAAATGAAGAATTGTTTTAAAGATTTAAAAGAACTGTATTCTCCAAAAATGTCCATGTCATAAAAAACAAAACAAAAAAAGGCTGAGGAACAGTTCCATATTAAAGGATACTAAAGAGAACACCAACTAAGTATAACAGGTGGTCCTAGAATGGATCCTGTCCTAGACAAAAAACAAAGTCACAGAAGACATTATAGGTCAATTGACAAAATTAAAATATAGAAAGCAGATTAAGGGGTGACGCCTGTGGCTCAAAGGAGTAGGGCGCCAACCCCATATGCCAGAGGTGGCAGGTTCAAACCCAGCCCTGGCCAAAAACTGGAAAAAAAAAAAAAAAAAGTAGATTAAGATACTATACCGACATTAATTTTTTTAAACTGATAAATGAACTGTGGTCATATAAGAAAACCTTTATTCTTAGGAAATATGCACTAAAGTATTTGGTTTATTTGTTTGTTTTACAGTTTTTTTGACTGGGGCTGGGTTTGAACCCGCCACCTCCGGCATATGGGGCCAGTACCCTACTCCTTTGAGCCACAGGTGCCTCCCTGCACTAAAGTATTTGGGGGCAAAGGCCCAGCATATTGCAATTTATTCTCAATGGTTCAGAAAAATAAAGTGTCTATATATATATACACATATATATAAAAATCTATACACAAGTGCATACAGATACAAAGAGCAAATTTAAAAAGGCAAATGAAGAGGCCAGGCGCAGTGGGTCACATTGTAATCCTGGCACTCTGGGAGCTGAAGAAGGTGGATTGACTGAGCTCAAGGGTTCGAGACCAGCCTGAGCAAGAGTGAGACCTTGTCTCTAAAAATAGCCAAGCACTGTGGCCAGTGCCTATAGTCCTAGATACTTGGGAGGCTGGGGCAAAAGAATCACTTGAGCCCAAGAGTTTGAGGTTGCTGTGACCTGTGACACCATGGCACTCTACCAAGGGGGACAAAGTGAGACTCTGTCTACAAAGGAAAAAAAAAAGCAAAAAGGTAACTAAATTGTATACTTAAAATGGCAAATGTTATGTTAGATCTATTTTATCACAATAAAAAAGAGACCTAAAAGACTGAGAACTTTTCTCAGTGCAAAAACAAAAAAGTAAAAGTATAGAAAAAGATATGCCAGAAAGATACATGTACTAACCAAAGAATGTTGGTATACTATTACTACCAGAGAAAAATAGACTTCAAAAGAAAAAGCTTTGGCTCAGGACCCATAGCTCAGCAGTTAGGGTGCTGACCACATAGACAGAGGCTAGCAGGTTTAAACCCAGCAAGGGCCTGCCAAACAGCAATGACAACTACAATAAAAAATATAGCCAGGTGTTGTGGTGGGCACCTGTAGTCCCAGCTACTAACAATAAAATAAAAAAAGACAACAAAAACAAAAAAAGGAAAAAGTTTTATTAGAAAGAAGGGAGGCAACTTCATAATAATAGAAAGGTTAATTTATCCTGAAGTTTCTACACCTGCATAGTCCATTATGGTAGCCACTAAATACACGTAACTATTTAAATGTAAACTATTTAAAATTGAATAAAATTAAATACTCAGTTCCTCAGTTGTATTAGCCACATTCCAAGTGGTTAATAAGTACAAATGACTATCACACTGAACAGTGCAAAAAAAAAAAAAAAAACAACTTTTCCACCACTGCAGAAAGTTCTACTGGCACTGTTAAATAATTTTAAACTTATATCTAATAACATAGCCAAATATATGTACATATATATGAGAAATAAAATTGACATGATTAACAGTTTAAAAGTTCACTATAATAACAGTGAATTATAGCACACCTCTTTCAGTAGCAGATCAAGTAGACAAAAATTAGTAAGGATACAGAAGACGTGAACAATAGAATTAACAAGCTCAATTTACTGATATATGTAGACTCTTGTACCTAATCACAGAAGAATATACCTTCTTCTTTTTTCCTCTGGGACAGAGTCTCACTCATTGCCCTGGGTAGAGTGTTGTTGTGTCAGCCTAGCTAGCAGCAACCTCAAACTCTTGAGCTCAAATGATCTTCCTGCCTCAGCCTTCCAAGTAGCTCAGACTAAAGGGACCCACCATGAAGCCTGGCTAGTTTTTCTGTTTTTAGTAGAGATGAGGTTTTGCTCTTGCTCAGGCTGGTTTTGAATTACTGAGCTCAAGCAATCTACCCACCTCAGCCTCCCACAGTGCCAGGAGCCTCCCAGTCCAGCCTAATACACCTGAAACATACGATACACACATGGGAGGCTGGGGCAAATACACACATACACACACGAAACATAAAATCTGACCACCTAATAGGCCATAGAGGAAGTCTAGAACCATGTCCTTTGGCCTCAAGGGAATGAAGGTAGAAATCTAACATAAAAAAATAACTAAACAAGGGAGGCGGAGCAAGATGGCAGCCAAGTAACAGCTTCCTTGCATCTGGGCACCGTGAGTCTGGGGAGATAGGACTCCAGGCATCTCTGGCTGGTGGGATCTGCCTATCATCACCCCTGAGAGGATACAGGGAGTCAGCGAGAGACTTCTGGACCCCAAGAGGAAGACTAAAACAGTGGAAAACCGACAAGTGGTCGCGTGTGTTCAACCCATCTAAACCCGCCCGCAACTTCCACAGGCACGAGAACTTAAAGAGCAAGAGGAAGTGAAAGGAAAATTAGGGCAAGGAAACAGATAAAAGAAATCACTCATGAGGAAGAATCAGCAGAAAACTCCAGGCAACATGAAGAACCAGTCCAGAACAACCCCGCCAAGGGACCATGAGGTAGCTACTGCAGAGGATTCCACCTATACAGAAATGTTAGGAATGACAGAAAGGGAATTTAGAATACACATGTTGAAAACAATGAAAGAAATGATGGAAACAATGAAGGAAACTGCTAATAAAGTGGAAAATAACCAAAAGGAAATCCAAAAACAGAATCAAATCAGAGATGAACGATATGAAGAATATAAAAAGGATATAGCAGAGCTGAAGGAAATGAAACAATCAGGGAACTTAAAGATGCAATGGAAAGTATCAGCAACCATGCAGAAGAAAGAATTTCAGAGGTAGAAGACAAAGTTTTTGAGATAACTCAGATAGTTAAAGAGGCAGAAAAGAAGAGAGAGAAAGCAGAACATTCACTGTCAGAATTATGGGACTTTATGAAGCGTTCCAACATACGAGTTATAGGAATTCCAGAAGGGGAAGAAGAATGCCCCAGAGGAATGGAAGCCATACTAGAGAATATTATAAAAGAAAATTTCCCAAATATCACCAAAGATTCTGACACACTGCTTTCAGAGGGCTATCGGACCCCAGGTCGCCTCAACTCTAACCGAGCTTCTCCAAGACACATTGTGATGAACCTGTCCAAAGTCAAGACCAAAGAAAAGATTCTGCAAGCTGCCAGGAGTAAGCGCCAGTTGACCTTCAGGGGCAAATCCATCAGAGTGACCGCAGACTTCTCTAATGAAACTTTCCAAGCAAGAAGACAATGGTCATCTACCTTTAATCTACTTAAACAGAACAATTTCCAGCCCAGAATTCTGTACCCTGCTAAGCTAAGTTTCAAAATTGATGGAGAAATCAAATCATTTACGGATATATAAACATTGAGGAAATTCACCACAACAAGACCAGCTCTATAGGAAATACTTCAACCTGTTCTGCACACTGACCACCACAATGGATCAGCAGCAAAGTAAGAACTCAGAAATTAAATGACAGAACCTAACCTCCACACTGATGCAAAAGATAAAACTAAGCAATGGACTCTCACAAAATAAGACGAATAGAATACTACCACACTTATCAATTATCTCAATAAATGTTAATGGCTTGAATTCCCCACTGAAGAGACATAGATTGGTTGACTGGATTAAAAAACACAAGCCATCCATTTGCTGTCTGCAAGAAACACACCTGGCTTCAAAAGACAAATTAAAGCTCTGAGTCAAGGGTTGGAAGACAATTTTCCAGGAAAATGGAATTCAGAAGAAAAGAGGAGTTGCAATCTTATTTTCAGATACATGTGGATTTAAAGCAACTAAAGTCAAAAAAGACAAAGATGGTCACTTTATATTGGTCAAGGGAAAAATACAACAAGAAGACATTTCAATTCTAAATATCTATGCACCCAATTTAAATGCTCCCAGATTCTTGAAACAGACCTTACTCAGTCTGAGCAATATGATATCTGATAATACCATAATAACAGGGGACCTTAACACTCCTCTTACAGAGCTGGACAGATCCTCTAAACAGAAATTAAACAAGGATATAAGAGATTTAAATGAGACCCTAGAACAACTGTGCTTGATAGACGCATATAGAACACTCCATCCCAAAGATAAAGAATATACATTCTTCTCATCACCCCATGGAACATTCTCCAAAATTGATCATATCCTGGGACACAAAACAAATATCAACAGAATCAAAAGAATTGAAATTTTACCTTGTATCTTCTCAGACCATAAGGCACTAAAGGTGGAACTCAACTCTAACAAAAATGCTCGACCCCACCCAAAGGCATGGAAATTAAACAATCTTCTGTTGAATAACAGATGGGTGAAGGAAGAAATAAAACAGGAAATCATTAACTTCCTTGAGCCTAACAACAATGAAGACACAAGCTACCAAAACCTGTGGGATACTGCAAAAGCAGTTTTGAGAGGAAAATTCATCGCTTTAGATGCCTACATTCGAAAAACAGAAAGAGAGCACATCAACAATCTCACAAGAGATCTTATGGAATTGGAAAAAGAAGAACAATCTAAGCCTAAACTCAGTAGAAGAAAAGAAATATCCAAAATCAAATCAGAGATCAATGAAATTGAAAACAAAAGAATCATTCAGAAAATTAATGAAACAAGGAGTTGGTTTTTTGAAAAAATAAATAAAATAGATAAACCATTGGCCAGACTAACGAGGAATACAAAAGTAAAGTCTCTAGTAACCTCAATCAGAAATGATAAAGGGGAAATAACAACTGATCCCATAGAGATACAAGAGATCATCTCTGAATACTACCAGAAACTCTATGCCCAGAAATTTGACAATGTGAAAGAAATGGATCAATATTTGGAATCACACCCTCTCCCTAGACTCAGCCAGGAAGAAATAGAGCTCCTGAACAGACCAATTTCAAGCACTGAGATCAAAGAAACAATAAAAAATCTTCCAACCAAACAATGCCCTGGTCCAGATGGCTTCACTCCAGAATTCTATCAAACCTTCAAGGAAGAGCTTATTCCTGTACTGCAGAAATTATTCCAAAAAATTGAGGAAGAAGGAATCTTCCCCAACACATTCTATGAAGCAAACATCACCCTGATACCAAAACCAGGAAAAGACCCAAACAAAAAGGAGAATTTCAGACCAATCTCACTCATGAATATAGACGCAAAAATTCTCAACAAAATCCTAGCCAGTAGATTACAGCTTATCATCAAAAAAGTCATTCATCATGATCAAGTAGGCTTCATCCCAGGGATGCAAGGCTGGTTTAACATACGCAAGTCTATAAACATTATCCACCATATTAACAGAGGCAAAAATAAAGATCACATGATCCTCTCAATAGATGCAGAAAAAGCATTTGATAAAATCCAGCATCCTTTTCTAATTAGAACACTGAAGACTATAGGCATAGGTGGCACATTTCTAAAACTGATTGAAGCTATCTATGACAAACCCACAGCCAATATTTTACTGAATGGAGTAAAACTGAAAGCTTTTCCTCTTAGAACTGGAACCAGACAAGGTTGTCCTCTGTCACCTTTACTATTCAATGTAGTGCTGGAAGTTCTAGCCAATATAATTAGGCAAGACAAGGAAATAAAGGGAATCCAAATGGGAGCAGAGGAGGTCAAACTCTCCCTCTTTGCTGACGACACGATCTTATATTTAGAGAACCCCAAAGACTCAACCACAAGACTCCTAGAAGTCATCAAAAAATACACTAATGTTTCAGGATATAAAATCAATGTCCACAAGTCAGTAGCCTTTGTGTACACCAATAACAGTCAAGATGAGAAGCTAATTAAGGACACAACTCCCTTCACCATAGTTTCAAAGAAAATGAAATACCTAGGAATATACCTAACGAAGGAGGTGAAGGACCTCTATAAAGAAAACTGTGAAATCCTCAGAAAGGAAACAGCAGAGGATATTAACAAATGGAAGAACATACCATGCTCATGGATGGGAAGAATCAACATTGTTAAAATGTCTATACTTCCCAAAGCAATCTACCTATTCAATGCCATTCCTATCAAAATACCAACATCGTACTTTCAAGATTTGGAAAAAATGATTCTGCATTTTGTATGGAACCGGAAAAAACCCCGTATAGCTAAGGCAGTTCTCTGTAACAAAAATAAAGCTGGGGGCATCAGCATACCAGATTTTAGTCTGTACTACAAAGCCATAGTGCTCAAGACAGCATGGTACTGGCACAAAAACAGAGACATAGACACTTGGAATCGAATTGAAAACCAAGAAATGAAACTAACATCTTACAACCACCTAATCTTTGATAAACCAAACAAGAACATACCTTGGGGGAAAGACTCCCTATTCAATAAATGGTGTTGGGAGAACTGGATGTCTACATGTAAAAGACTGAAACTGGACCCACACCTTTCCCCACTCACAAAAATTGATTCAAGATGGATAAAGGACTTAAATTTAAGGCATGAAACAATAAAAATCCTCCAAGAAAGCATAGGAAAAACACTGGAAGATATTGGCCTGGGGAAAGACTTCATGAAGAAGACTGCCATGGCAATTGCAACAACAACAAAAATAAACAAATGGGACTTCATTAAACTGAAAAGCTTCTGTACAGCTAAGGAGACAATAACCAAAGCAAAGAGACAACCTACACAATGGGAAAGGATATTTGCATATTTTCAATCAGACAAAAGCTTGATAACTAGGATCTATAGAGAACTCAAATTAATCCACATGAAAAAAGCCAACAATCCCATATATCAATGGGCAAGAGACATGAATAGAACTTTCTCTAAAGACGACAGACGAATGGCTAATAAACACATGAAAAAATGTTCATCATCTCTATATATTAGAGAAATGCAAATCAAAACAACCCTGAGATATCATCTAACCCCAGTGAGAATGGCCCACATCACAAAATCTCAAAACTGCAGATGCTGGCGTGGATGTGGAGAGAAGGGAACACTTTTACACTGCTGGTGGGACTGCAAACTAGTACAACCTTTCTGGAAGGAAGTATGGTGAAACCTCAAAGCACTCAACCTAGACCTCCCATTTGATCCTGCAATCCCATTACTGGGCATCTACCCAGAAGGAAAGAAATCCTTTTATCATAAGGACACTTGTACTAGACTGTTTATTGCAGCTCAATTTACAATCACCAAAATGTGGAAACAGCCTAAATGCCCACCAACCCAGGAATGGATTAACAAGCTGTGGTATATGTATACCATGGAATACTATTCAGCCATTAAAAAAAAATGGAGACTTTACATCCTTCGTATTAACCTGGATGGACGTGGAAGACATTATTCTTAGTAAAGCATCACAAGAATGGAGAAGCATGAATCCTATGTACTCAATTTTGATATGAGGACAATTAATGACAATTATGGTTATGGGGGGGGAAACAGAAAGAGGGAAGGAGGGAGGGGGGTGGGGCCTTGGTATGTGTCACACTTTATGGGGGCAAGACATGATTGCAAGAGGGACTTTACCTAACAATTGCAATCAGTGTAACCTGGCTTATTGTACCCTCAATGAATCCCCAACAATAAAAAAAAAAATTAAAAAAAAAATAACTAAACAAAAAGAATTTATTTGAAAATTTAAAAATATACTTCTAAAAAACTAATCAAAGAAGAAACAATAATGGAAATTAGAAAATTCTTGGAACTAAATAATAAAAATCCTATCTAAAAGAAACTTACAGAACATCCCAAATCTCCATAAACAGCAGAAAGGGTAAACATTCATACAATGGAATATGACTCAGCAAATAGTAAAGAACCAGTGATACAAATGATAACAAAGATAACTCCTATAGACATTATGTTGTATGAAAGAAATCAGACACAGTGGAATACTCTATGATCCACTTATATGTTCAAATAGAGCCACAAATCTAAGCTGATAAAGGGAAGAATGATGGTTTCTTTTTGAGGAAGACACAGTCTGGGAAGGAGACATGAAGGAGGAAGCTTTCTGGTGCACTAAAAATATTCTGCATCTTGATCTGGGTGGTGGATATATGGATATATATGGAAATAATTCATTAAGTCTTATAATTAAAAATGTACACTTTTCTGAATACCAGTTATACTCCAATAAAACATTTTAAAAATAAGAAAACTTTACAGAATGCAGCTAAAGTAATACTGAGAGGCAAATGAATATCCTTAAATAATGTATTTGAACAAAGGTCTGGAAAGACTAAAAATTAAGTAAGCAACTAACTTGAAGTTAGAAAAAGAAAATAAAACAAATTCATAGAAAGTTGAAGGAACTGCTAAGAGCAGAAACTAATGAAACTACGACCCACATTTTTTCACCCTTCCCTAGGATTGTTATATTTTTCTGTTTATCTACACACTCTTATCCAAAAGTCCTCTCCTTTTTCTCTCTTGCCATCCCAAATCTCACCCCAATCTCCAATTTCCTCTCCCTAGCTCCTCACTCTGGCTGTAGAAACTGGAGAAACAGTCAAGGGCATCACAGAATTCTGTGGGAAGACACTTTCTGGGATGGTACAGGTAGCAGAGTGGGGAGACAGGCCAGCAGCGTGGTGACAGGACCAGTATAGAAACTGTTGGGCTTGGATCTTCAATAAATAGTTCTTTTTCAGCCTCCTCTTCCTCTTCCTCCTGAGGGATAGAAGGATTTCAAGCGTCCTTTGGGTTCCCTTTCTTTGGTCTAGGCATCCTTTACTCTATTGTCCCACTCTTTCTCCTTGCTCTTACCTCCTCCTCCAGTCCCTTTTCCTCCTCATCCTCCTGCTCCAAGAATAATTTGTCAAGCTGCTGGAGCTGGAATAGGTGGAACTGGCGCTGCAGCTCCTCAGAGGTGCTCAGGCTCTGCAACATCAGCTGGGGCAGGCGGTTGGGGAAACAGAGGCCAATCTGCTCCAGCACAGCTCCTTCCAGCCAGCTCGAGCCCACGCTCAGGAGACGGTCTGCCATGTAGTGTCTGCAGCACACATAGCCCAGGCCAAGGCTTAGCGTGGGTGCCAGAGTGGTCCAGTCTCCTGCTCCAGAATGTAGGTTCCTCTATTGCAGCCTGAGTCACAGGCCCTACTTCACCTCTTCCTTCCCACTCCCTTTCCTCCAGTGCACGGCCATCTCCACAACTTAATCTTTCCTCCCCACTGCCTCTTACCTCATCTTTCTGTTAGACTCAAAGCTTCCCCTTCTTTAGACTCTGTGAATCCCACCTCCTACCTTTCTGGACCTGCACTCACTGGTAGAAGTGCTCAAAAGTTGTGGCCAGCTCCAGGCCAGAAAGGACCATGATGGGTTCCAGGTGCTGCTGAAGCCTCCCCAGCATTTCCACTCCAGGGGCTCCACCAATCAGGCCACCCTGGATATGTCGGTCAATGTGCCTGGCAAACTGCTCACTCATCTGGGGACAACAGAAAGGGCACAAGCAAACCATGGAAAAGGGAATAGAAGAGTAGAATAGGAGTCTGGGGTGTGAAAAGAGGTGAACGTGAACATGAGCTTATGGCCCATGGTGGGTCAGGTAGGCTGGTGAGACTCACGTGAGCTGCAGTAAGGAAGGACTGCTGCAGCAAGGCCCCAGAGAAGCCACTGCGCAGAGCCAGGGTGAAGGCTGCCCGAGACCCAAACAGCTCTGAGCCTGCTCTCCACAAGTGTTCATAGAGTTTACAGTAACGAGGCACAAAGTCTGAGGCCCTCCAGGCTGCAGTCAGGAATCTACTGACCTAAGGAGAAAAGGCAAGAAATAACATAAAAGGAGCAGCCCCTCTCCTCCTCAGACTCCAGCTTCTTCTGCCCACCTGCTTCTGCACCACACGCAGCCAGCACTGGCTTATGTTCCTCAGGGTGCTGCTTGGAAGAACTGGTGCAGGTTCCAAGCTCCGATCCCGACCCTTACTGTTCTTGCTGACTGCAGAGACAGAGGGCACTCATCTTAGCCTGAGTAGTTCTCGGGTGCCAACCCCTTTGAAAGGCCCAGAGGTGCCAGGGGCCTGGCAAAGCCCAAAGCGAATCAGTAAGGAGAGTAAAATCCAAGGAGAACGGAGCCAGATATTACACTGCCCAGGGACTTAGCTCAAGTGGCCACAGCTGCTACTTACAGGGCCTAGTGGATGGCTCAGGAGGAGGCCCGGGAGGAGGCTCCACATGTACCAGTAAGTGGCAAAGGCGACGAACTTGAGAAGCAAAGGATGCTGCTCCACTCAAAGGTTTCCGAGATTTCTCTCTTTGCTCTAAGTACTGATGTAGCAGCCATCCCAGGGCACTCACACCTTCTGCATCTGAAAGAAGATAGGACAAGAACAGTCTCCCCATGAGAAATGGGGTGACAGACAGCCCAGGGCCGAGGAGGGAGGATGAACAATTGTACAAAAAGGTTTGGGAGCAGCAGGGCCCTACATCCTCCCCTCACCAAGGTCTGCTTCAGCTGGAGTCTGGGGATATGGTAACAGGGTGAGGTGGCAGGGAAGATTCAAATACCAGAGTCTCAGGGAGCAGTCCCTGGGGCAGGAAGGAGAGAGGAACACTGAGGTGGCAGGCCTTCAGGGATAAAGACAGGAACCAAGAGAACCAAGAGCATTAACTCAGGTGATCCCTGGGAATAATTACAAGGAGCTGGTTAGTAGGACCAGGTGCCGGGATGGTTACCAGGGGAGGTGATGTTCTGCACCAGGGGGCTGACCAGGGCCTCCCAGCAGGTCTTGCCCAATGCTTGGGCGGCCTCATCATCAGGGAGGAAGCGATCAGCAAAATTTTGCTCGTGGCGCAAAACCCTGTTCAGTCTGGAAACAAACGGTATGGTCATGAATTAAAGGCAGATTTCTCGGGCCTCCAATCAAGTGCAAATCAACTCCCAGTCACCCCATGCTTGGTCCCTTACCCAAGTCTTCCCTAACAGCAAACACTTCTCACCTATATTCACTTTTCCTTTCCTGTCCTGGCTATACAGCTTTACCTTTCAGATTCCCACAGAAGCATATCTTCTACTACCTACTTCTTGAAGTGTCCTGATTGTTTAACCATCTTCCCTCCTTGTATCCCACCCACCTGGGACAGAGCTGGAGGAGGCGTTTGCGGTCTTCTGCTATATCCCGGCTCCAGGCTTGTGCCTGAACTGTGTAGAAGAGGCATGTACGGCGACACAGCTGCTCCCGAAATAGCGGCCAAAAAGTGGGTTTGGGGCCCAGGACCTCCACACCCCGAACCCGGGTGTCGATGCCACCCTGTAACACATGCAAAGACTTATCCGTCACCTGAACCACTAAGGACTACCAGACCCAGGCCTCATACCCTGAGTTCCCTAGAGCTGCTTGGGGCATCCCCAAATCTCTGGAACTTAACTGACCATCTCCCAAGCAGACCAAGGAGAAGCCTTGGATAAAGCCCTGCTCCCCAAATGTTAGAAAATCCAGCTACTATAGAGACCCTGTGCTAGCTTCTAATCCTCAGCTACCAACTTCTTCCCTGACCCCACCTGCTGGCAGCGCTTTATGCGGATCTGGATGATGGGCCAGAAACGGTTCAGGTTCTCCAGGAGGATCACCCGGCTGGCGGAAGGCATGACATTCACCTGGCAGGGCAGGGAAGAGGAGGGAGAAGGTAAGCTGTCACCTCCACAAGTGGGTCTGGAAAAACTGTTGACAACAACCAAGTTGGTTAAGGTATGTGCCCATCACTTCTCCTGCACTGAGCCCAGGAACCTCCATGGCTCCACATCCCTAATTCTACTCTTGCTGTTTACAAGGTGATGCCTTCTCAGGGAAAGGGATATGGCCATTCCCCAGGGACTGGGTCCTTCCCATAACAAAGCCCTTGGGCAAACAGAAGGGTAGGGAGCAAGGTGAACGGGGGCACAAGGGTCCCCACCGCATTGAGCTCAGTGCTGATGCAGCTGGTGCTGTGACCCCCAAACACCACCACTCTGGCTGGCATGTAACTTGAGTCTTCACTGGCCACCAGCAGAGTGAGCTGCCTAGAAAAGGAGAAAAGAAACAGTCACACCTGGGCTCTGCTCATAGTTCAAAACTACTGTAACCTGGCCAGTGCAGTGGCTCATGCCTGTATTCCCAACACTTTGGGAAACTGAGGAGGGAGGATTACTTGAGCCCAGGAGTTTAAGACTAGCATGGAAAACAAGGTAAGACCCTATCTCTACAAAAAATAATAAAATTAGCTGGGGATGGTGGTGAATGCCTATAGTCCCAGCTACTTGGGAGGCAGAGGTGGCAGGATTGCTTGAACCCAGGAATTTGAGGTTGCAGTGAGGTATGATGATACCACTACAGTCTAGCCCAGCCTCAAAAAAATGAAAACAAAATAAAACAAAACCAACCACAAAAAACTACTTCAACCCATCACTTTCTTCTTAGGCTTTTGTTCCTCTGCTGGCTCTGACACATCAGTCTTCCCGAGATCCTCCCCTCTTTCCTTTATATTTCCCCAAAGTGGCTTCATAGTTTCACCTGACAATTACACACAAATGACTCCAAATCCGCACCTCTAGCCCAGACTGCTCCCCTGAGCCTTCATGGTTTGTACCCAACAGACATTTCCATGTCATGTCCCACAGGTACCACAAAGCCAGCATGCCCAAATAAAACATAAACTGTCCACACCAACCTTCCTGCCTTCCTTCTCTCCTGGGAAGTAAGACTGCCATCTACCCAGTATCCCAAAGAACACACGGTCACTGTGGACCTTTCCCTCTCATGGCATCCCTCACCCAATCAACAGCAAGTACTGTAGATCCCACCTCCAAGTATCTCCCAGTCCATTCTTTCCCCTCTACTCTTACTCCTGCCACCTAACACACTGATAATTTCTCAACTAGATCACTGCATAAACCTTCCACCTCTTTCTTCTGGCCTCTATCCCAAACTCCCATAATTGCCAGAGTGACCTTTCTTTAAAAATCTAGTTTTGCCTCTTCTCTTCTTAAAACCCTTCAATGGCTCTCCAAGTATGAGAATAAAGTTCAAACTTCCTAGCTGAAAAAACTCTTTTCTATCTGCCCCTTCCAACTTTTGGCTTCATCTCCTGTCCCTCTGATACGCACACCCTTCATTCTAGCCAAATACAATTACTTAAAGTTCCTCTAAATATAACACTTTTTCATTTTGCATGTACACTATCTTTATTCCTGGAAAATATGCTGCCTTCTCTTTATCTAGCTAATTTCAATTTCAAAATTCAGCTCAATCAACCCTTCCTTCCAGAAGGGAAGCCTCCTCTGAGCCTGCAGTAAGTCTCGGGATCCAAGGTACATACCAATTATAATATTTCTCCTTATTCTGTGCTGATATTTTTGCCTGGCTCCCCAACTAGAATACAAGATCCCCAAACATAGGCACTATCTTATTGTCCATGTACCTCCAGACCTTTGCACAGTGCCTGGCATAAAAGCCTGGTATTAAACAAATGCCCACAGGAGAAATGGTGAGTTGTTGATTTCCCTCAACACTAAGCATACGGCTCGGTGCCCATAGCACAGTGGTTACGGCACCAGTCACACACACCGAGGTTGGTGGGTTTGAACCCAGCTTGGGCCAGCTAAACAACAACAACTGCAACAAAAAATAGCCAGGCATTGTGACAGGTGCCTGTAGTTCCAGCTACCTAGGAGGCTGAGGCAAGAGAATTGCTTAAGCCCAAGGGTTTGAGGTTGCTGTGAGCTCTGACATCACAGCACTCTACTGAGGGCAACATAGTGAGACTCTGTCTCAAAAAAAAAAAAAAACAAACACTACGCACAGGGCAGTGACACTGGTAACACTGAGGTACAAGTCACGAGGCTCAGAGAGTGAGGAAATGTCTATCCAGGGGTCCTCAAACTGCAGCCCGCGGGCCACATGAGGCAGTTTGATTGTATTTGTTCCCATTTTGTTTTTTTACTTCAAAATAAGATATGTGCAGTGTGCATAGGAATTTGTTCATGTTTTTTTTTTTTTTTTAACTATAGTCCGGCCCTTCAACGGTCTGAGGGACAATGAATTGGCCCACTGTTAAAAAAGTTTGAGGATGCCTGGTCTATACTCAACCAACAGTGAAATGCGTTATCTGTTTGCCACACAAAATGGGTTTAAGTGTGTCCCGGGCATAGGGTTTACAGATGGGGTTGTGTGTACATGTGTACGTAGGTACATTGGAGATAAATACTGGTGAATAACAGCATGTGTGTGTGCGCATGCACATAAGCCCACACAAGTGTGTTCACACCTAACAAGAACACCACGGTGCATGTGCAGGGTGATGTAGTGGGAGCCAGTGCTGCCATTGGACTCCCAGTAGGTCTTAGGGTTGCGGTCCGTCAGCTTGCTGGCCCGGTGCGGGTTGGAGGACACCTCCACCTTCTCCCAGCACTTGTCTTCCTTCACTTCCACACTGGAGCCTGGAGACAAGTGGAAAGGGTGGAGGTCACAGGCTGGTTAGTTGAGAGAGAAAAAAAGAAAGAGACTAGGGATCAGGAAGGGAAGGAGAGAACAGATGCTGGATGAGAGCCAAGAGAAGACAGATGTGGGCACTAACCCTGGCAGAGATGCCTGAGGAACACATCAAAGAAGGGGATATTGATGGGTTGGTGGGTTCGTCTGTGGTCTTCTATCTGGCCCAGCACCATCTGTAGCCGGAACATTGAGAAAGAGGGGAAGGGGAGAGGGAGGAATATTGAGAAACATCCAGAAACAGGGATAGAGGAAAAAGTAAAGGTGCAATAGAACACTCAACCCCTTTCTCCTCATATTTTGACAGGACCATGTAGAGTAAAGGTTAGGGAACAAGTGCTCCTGATTTGCTACCACCTGTGCCAAATAGGGATACCAAAGGACGACACAAGTTGAATCCTCTTCCCATGTTTCTAACTTACATTCCCTTAGCTCCAGACTTACAAGCCCCTCACCTGGATGCAGCCAGCCAGGATGCTGGAGGTAAGTTTGCTGTAGAGCTGTGCATGTTTCTCACACTCTGCCACCAGGTCTTGAAGCTCACAGCCCAGCAGCAGCTGAGCTGAGTGCTTGTCCAGGACTTTGGAGAGGGCTTCTTTTGCTCCCAGACAACAAAGCACTACAGCATAGTCCTTATGCATTGAGGCCAGGCGATGCAAGAAGGAGATCAGCTCCTGAACAATCTGAGCCCAGAGGCATAAGGATTAATTTAAGAGAAACAAAGGGCCGGGTTAGGGTTAGGGTTAGGGTTAAGGGATGGGTTCAGTACAGCAAACATAATGGCTAAGGTTTTGGAGAAATGCAAAAGCCCAGGCAAAGAATACCAAAGACAGAGTGGAACAGAACATAGGGGTGCTGGGACTTTAGAGTAAGTTGTCAGTAGCAGAGCTTGGATACAGCTTCCCAGGCTTCTTTCTGCCAGGGCCAAATTATTTCAAGAGCCAACCTTAGTGTCTGAACCTCATTCTATAATGCACAAACCCTGGAGGTGGAGAGTAAAGACTGGATTGGTATACATGAACTTCTCCTAAACCCAGAAACTAAAATCCAGGTCTAGCCAAAGGTTTATACTTCAAAGACCCCTGGTTCCAAAACCTCTTAGATGATGTTAACACTACTCTTCCTATCCACCAACCCTAGCACCCTGAGCCCTATTCAGAAAGGCTCTGCTGTGTCCCCCCTCCAGTCTCATAAGGCAGTTTGTGCCTCTACCTCCCCCACCTTTGCCAAAGCTCTTATACCTCAGGATCACTGCTAGGGCCACTCAGACAGTTGAGGCAGGGCTCCAAGACCTCATGCCAGGGGAGAACCATTGCCTCCGGGTAGTCTAGCAGTCGGACCATGACCCTGGTGAGGGGATGGAAACAAGTGAAGTCCTTAAAGGCTGCCAGCTCCCTTTGCCCCAACACATGGATGCCTCAACAGGCCCCTTACCTTAGCACAGTCAGCAGCAGAGTTTTGTTGGGCCCCAGGGCATCCAGAGTCCGCAGCAACAGGAGAAAGGGCTGGGTCTCTTGCTGGAGGCGCTTGAGAAGAGGCCTCACTGCACCCCTTGGGCTAGCCTCACAGCATAGCGTGCGCTCCAACTCCAAGAGTAGTTCTGCAGATGGGCCCCCCACCAGGGATCGAATCAGTAGCTCAGGGGACCCATCCTGGCCCTGGGTGCTGGGGGTCTCCAGTGCTGCAGCCCAGACACACAGGAGGGGAAAAAAATGTATATAAAGAGGAATCTTACTAGTTAGTTAAACCAAGAAATGGGAATGTCCAGAAAATCAATTCGACATTTCCTCCCACATTGAGAATGTCTACAGTTTTTGTCAAACTGTAACAGATTTTCTTTTCTGGTCCCAGATATATACTTAGCTACATTCTTTTAAAAATCTAGTATAGCAAACACTGTCAAGTTAAAACACATTTTTTAATCTCATGTAATCATATGATTACCTTTTTATTAAATGTTAGCTATAACAAATACTGGCATTGTAATTACATCCTTATACTACCTGCATGGTAGCTTTAGATATAAAGACTGTAAAAGATACATATGGCCCTTTCAATATCCCTTGTACTTGTGGATTTTCACCTGTTTTTTAATCACAAAGCATTTCTTCCCCATCACATCAAAATTTCATATTTCTAGTCATAAACTTTCTGTACAATAAATTGCAACTCCTCTTAAGAAGGCCTCTCTAGATGTCATTTCAACCAATTCTACTGTCCACTGAGACTGAATCAAACCTAGCCCAGACAAGACAAGAACCACTTATATATAAAGTCATTCAGAGAAGGCAGTTTCCTTATGGCCTTGAATAGAATAGTCTTCTATTCTAGAGTCTCCCTCTCCTCTTAGTCATGAAGTTCTACTTAAGACCTAACTTGAGCACTATGATGCTCACTCATTTCCTGAAAATTTCTTGTGTCTTTCCAGTAAGGAGCTGGTATGTAAACCTTAGCCTTCCTGGCCAAAGGCTGGCACTGTATGATTCCTCAGCAGAACCAGCCCCCTCCACAAGAATACCTGTATGCTCAGGACTGCCTGGTGGCTCTGAATAGCGGTTAAGAAGCATCATGAGGATGGTGCGTGTGGTCGGCATGGGTTCTGTCCCCGGTGCTATCCCTGAGTGCCTAAACAAGGTGTCTCTCAGCTCTCGGGTTATAATCTGGTCTCCCAGAGTGTGGTGGTTGCACAAAAGCAAATTGAGTAGGAGCAGGCCATTTCTCACTGCAGAGGAGCACCTGGGCAGAGGGAGGTGACCCAAGAAGAAATTGACAGTGAATGCAATGGAGCTAGGGAAGCACATGCAGAGGGCCCTGCAGTTGGGAAGGAAAGGGCTCTAGTGGTCCCACTGAACCGGAACATCTGGCCCCCTGACCTCAGGTCACTCCACCCACCCTGTGAAAGAAGATCAGTGTCTCTCAGCCTTCTCTAGGAATTTCCCTACCCCCAACCACTTGGTCTTTCTTCCAGTAACAGTCAAGAAGGCACCAATGTTTTATCCAGAGGTGACAATGTGAGGGGAATCTCTGTGGAGCACATAAGCCTGGAGCAGAGTAGTAGCAGGGTTTGGGACTTAGCAGGAGTCTGGAGTTTGGAGGGTAATGCCCTGACCCCTCAGTGTTCAGCATCAGGATCACAGCTGCAGGGACAGTAAGGAGCAGGCTCTCGGATCCTGGGTGTGTGGCTGAGTCAATGCTGGCGAAGATCTCCCTGGTCATCTGAGCATCAAACAAAGGGTGGACAGAATCTCGGCCAGTAACAAAAGTGGTGATCTCTGAGGAGCTGGCTATGGCCAGCATCTTCAATGCCTATGAAGGAAATGTGGAAGCAGAGTTAGGAGTAGGAAGAGCCACCATGAAGAAGGGGTAAGCCAAGGCCATCATTCTAGACCTTAAACTTTGAGGCAGCTGAGTATAAGAAGAGGAGACAAATGGAAGAGGCAGTAATAGGATATTCAACACCAGAAAGTTGGGGCAAGGAGGAGGGAAAAGAAAAGAGAGTGAAAAGAGAGAGAAAACAAAACAAACAAACAAACAAAAAACCCAAGACAAGATAATAAAATCAGCCTGCCACTTCTCTCTGCCCCCAGGTTTCCAGCACCAAGGCTACCTAAGTAGGATGGCCACCACCGTCATCTTCCCTTCAGGCTGACACCCTCTTACAGTGTCTAGTTTTCACAAAAGGCTTTCCTTGACATTTCCCATCTCGGTTAACCACTCCTTCCTTTGCAAAACCTTTCTTCCCTTGAGTTCCATGACTTTTCTATCCTCCAGGTTTTCCTCCTACCTCTCTTGTGTTCTTTGGGCCCAATCCACAAACACGAGGTTCTCTGTTCTTTTTTTCTTCCCACCCTGTATCCTCCTCCAACCCAGGCAACCTGGTCCAATCCCACAGTTCCAACTTCTAACTATATGTCAACTCTCCCAAACCTGTGTTCCCTGGCCTTAGCCAGTATCCAGCCCTTCTCAACAAGGCTACTAGATCTCAACAAGATCATTTCACAAGCAGAGTGGTTGAAATTATAGGAAAAATACTTCTTATATGAAAACTTTTTGGCTAGTACTACAGAGGAAAAAAAATTAAAATGGACAGTACATCATTAGAGTAGAGTCTTGAATTTCTCTCCTGGTGAAAGGGTGGACCCTCTAGAAAAAAATTCACTAGGGATGGACTAGGCTAGAAATAATTTTCAGAACAACTATCCTCTGAGGCCTGGACCCTCCAAACAAATGCTACCTCATAATGAGGCGTTCCCTCTTTGGCTACCCTATGCTTCCCTGATTAGTTAGACCTTAATAATTTTATTTCTGGGCGAGACTCTGAATTTAGTGGTAAATGCTTTATTTTGGTCATGTAACTTGAAAGGATCAGAGAATTTGAGCATATGTGACCTAGACTGTGACTGCCTATCTGCTCTTAAAGGAGCAGCACCTCGTTGGCCCCATAAAGGAAAAGAGCTTCCTTGCCTCTTCAGAGACAGCTTGCTCTAAAAGGACATGTGCTTCTGTTCATGCTATTGTCATTATACTGTTGGAATCTATTCTGATCTCCCACTCTGGGACCCTTGGGCCATACAGAGCCATTGCGTCCACTACCAACCATCACTTCTATCTTTAGTAGGTAGGTAGTCAATTCTGTAAGCTCCCTGGATGAAGGCCTCTCTTCTCTATTCTTTGGGCCCAGGGTAACACCATAATGCCAATGCTGGCTCTGTTTTACCCAAATCTGGTGAGGGAGTATTTTCTTTGTAAGGGTACTACTCAGATAAAAGAAGAAAAAAAAGGTATTTTTAGTTGTTGCTTCTATAAAATTAGTTTGGGGGGGTTTCCTGCTGAAAACTTAGAAGGAATAGAAAATTAGTTTTTAACCAGACATCTAATTGTAACTAAAGAGGCACTAGATGTTCAACATACTTAGAAACTCAACTCCTGGGCGGCGCCTGTGGCTCAGTTGGTAAGGCGCCGGCCCCATATACCGAGGGTGGCGGGTTCAAACCCGGCCCCGGCCAAACTGCAACCAAAAAATAGCCGGGCTTTGTGGCGGGCGCCTGTAGTCCCAGCTGCTCGGGAGGCTGAGGCAAGAGAATCGCTTAAGCCCAGGAGTTGGAGGTTGCTGTGAGCTGTGTGAGGCCACGGCACTCTACCGAGGGCCATAAAGTGAGACTCTGTCTCTACCAAAAAAAAAAAAAAAAAAGAAACTCAACTCCTGATCTACTGCCCATACCCACTCCTCCTATAACATTTTCTCACTTATTAAATGGCTACCTCGTGCACTCTGCTGCTCAGTTTTACACCGGGAATCATTCTTTAAAAAAATCCTTTTTTCCTTTCTCCAAACATGCACTCACTCCCCAAGAATGTCTAGATCAAACTCTTAAATCTACCTGCATCTTTCCATCCCCTCATCTACCCCCTGGTCTAAGTCACCACAGTATCTCCTCAAGATCAGCAGTCCCCGGTCTGCCTGTCTTGCCCATCACTCTCTCATGCCAGGCCCAGTGACTCACCGCCAGCCCTGCCTGCTGCACCAAAATGGAAGTCTTATATTCTTGCATGCAAACCAGCACAGCATAGATGCCACCCTCCCTGGCAAAGACTGGCCGCCACTCGTGCTTGGTCATGAGCAGGTAAAGGAGGCGCAGGCCCAGCACCACCACCATCTTCTCTCCAACCTGGTTGGTCAGCAGCTCCACAAGTGTCTTCACTAGCTTTTCTCTGATAACAGAAGAGACATTGGGTCTCCATATCCCAAGGAGTCTTGCCTGATTCCCAGCCGCATCACCAACTGACTCCCATTCTAATCCCATCTGCTAAGATCTACATGGTTCCCTCCAGACTCCCCCACCTCCTCTCCTTACCTCAGCCTCACTCCAGATCCCCTCCCCTCTGCACTCTTACTGACTCTGGCTTCTCATCTCATGAAGGAGGCAGGAGAGCAAAATGGCTATTAATTCTGGCTTATCCTTTCAAATAAATCTATAAATTCAAAGTAATTCTAATCAAAATGCCTAAAATGTTTTAAAAAATACTATGACAAAAAGATTCTGGCAGTGGAAGAAAATGTTTGGGAAAAAAATCATGGTTGACTTGCTTATCATTATCAAAATACAAACCTGTAACAGTCACAACCTTGGAACTCGGCTTGGCACCTGTAGCTTGGTGAGTAGGGCGCTGGCCACATACACCGAGGCTGGCAGGTTGGAGCCTGGCCGGGGCCAGCTAAACAACAATGACAACTGCAACCAAAAACTAGCTGGATGTTGTGGCAGGTACATGTAGTCCCAGCTACTCGGGAGGCTGAGGCAAGAGAATCGTTTAAGCCCAAGAGTTTGAGGTTGCTGTGAACTGTGACTCCATGGCACTCTACCTAGGGTGACAGTGAGACTCTGTCTCAAAAAAAAAAAAGAAAGAAAGAAAAAAAGAAACCCTGGAACTGATACAGGGTAGCCAAAAGGATTAATAGCTGAGAGGACAGATAAGGGTAATATCTCAGCTAGTGAAGAAAGGAAGACTATAAAACATGATGTTGAGATATCTGGCTATACATTGAAAAAATGGTAAGTGGAGCTCTACTTTATACCATTTGCAAAAATGAATTACAAATGGATTTAAAAAAAAAAAAATAGCCAGGCATTCTGGCAGGCACCTGTAGTCACAGCTATTCAGGAGGCTGAGATAAGAATCACTTGAGCCCAAGAGTTTAAGGTTGCTGTGAGCTGTGACACCATAGCACTCTACCAAGGGCGACCAAAGTGAAATCTGTCTCAAAAAAATAAATAAAATAAAAAGAAAGTAGGGAGAGGGCGGCGCCTGTGGCTCAGTGAGTAGGGCGCCAGCCCCATATGCTGAGGGTGGCGGGTTCAAACCCAGCCCCGGCCAACACTGCAACAAAAAAATTAGCCGGGTGTTGTGGCGGGCGCCTGTAGTCCCAGCTACTCGGGAGGCTGAGGCAAGAGAATCGCGTAAGCCCAAGAGTTAGAGGTTGCTGTGAGCTGTGTGACTCCACGGCACTCTACCGAGGGTGGTACAGTGAGACTCTGTCTCTACAAAAAAAAAAAAAAAAAAGAAAAGAAAGAAAGTAGGGAGAAAAGAAAAAGGGAAAAGAAAAAACATAAGCCCTAGAGCCAAAAGGACCTAGATTTGAAACCTATAAAACTAAGCTAATTACTTAAATTCTCTAAGCCTGTTTCCTCGCCCATATAGTAGAATAATATCACTGCTTCCTCGGATGCTGGACAGATTTAATCAGAGAATGCATGTAAATAACTAGCACAGTGACACGCACAGCACAAGTGCTCCAAGAATACCACATATGAGCCATTATAACACCTAACCCTCCTGCTCAACTGCTCCTCAGGCTGCCCTCCTTCATCCCCAGCTTTTCTAACTCTTGATCTCATAGCTCCTTCCCTCTTACCACCACCTTTACTGCTGCTTCAACCAGAACCTCTCCCCCCACAACAAGCTAACCTCAGTGATTTGTCAGGATGGACCAGAGGGTGGTCCCGCTCAGTGATCTCCTCCACGGCCTGCGAGAGGGCAGAGAGCCCTGAAAGCTGCAGGTTTGCGTCCAAGCTGGAGATCTGCACAGTGGCCACGACTGCCGCCACATGCTGACCCAGGGAGCTGTGAGAACCAGGACCCCTCAAGGCTCTAGCCATTTCTGAAATTAATGGGGGAAAGGCAGTGGCTAAAAATTGTGGCACCTCTAAGCTGGAAGTCTTTAAAGGTCAAGCCAGTTACCCTGCTGATACTTAAACACAATATTTATTATTATAGCCTATATCCTTTTCCAATTGTTTGAGGGATCTAATGGTCAAACCATGAAATGAAGATACCCTAGAAAACGGACCCTCCTTTTCTGAAGAAAGGGAGCAGTGGTTAATTAGATATAATCAAGGTCAAAGGGAAAAATGGATGTATAGTTCCAAGGCATTTTCCCTGCAAAACTGGCCTTACTTAATGGCTTTCCTTCTACCCTGTGTACTTCTTCTGCCCCGGACTTTTTCCAACTTCTTCCTCCCAGCACTTGACTCACCCCTGGCTGTCTCCTTCACCTCAGGGGGCAGGGTCATCCTCTCAGTCACCAGAAGCTGGTTAAATAGCTGTGAATCACTCTGTGCCATGGGGGACTCAATCTTTGCCTTGGGGTGCTCTGCCTCTGCCTTAAGAGTCTCAGCCTTTGCTTTGGGAGACTCATTCTCTTCCTCCGAGAAGCTGGTCTCCAACTTGGACTCCTCTTGTGGATCTGGAGTATAGGAGTGACTTCGTGAAGTAGAGGAGCTGCTTAGTATGTCAAGCAGCAGTCCATACTTAGTGTAGATCTGGGAGTTGAGCAGGTCATTGAGGGTGCTGCCCTCAAACCGGTTACTGAGAACTTGCAGAAGACCCTCAGCCATCTCTATGGGCACAGAGATATCACCTAGGTCCTTTTCATGTAGGGTCTGTCAACAGAAGGGGTACGTGTTTCAGGGACAAGCAGAAACAAAGGTCCTGGCTACAGTAATGGAAGGGTAGCCATCCCCTACATGTCCTTCATGCCTTCTACATACTAGTCCCTCATAGTACTGTCTTGTCCCCAACAGGACTCACCCCCAACTATCTATCTCTAGCCTTCCCATAAGTGGTATCTAGAACTCAAGAGTCCCACCTCTAACCCTACTATAAGTCCCCTGCCAGGTATCTCAGGCCTGTAATAATACCTCATCCATGTTCTCTCGAAGATTCTGGAAAAGTGGCTGCTGCTCACATAGGTCCAACTTCTTGATGAAGAAAAGCAGCTCCCACCACTCAGCCTGGGTCAAATATCCCTCATTCTTCCGAGGCTCAGGCTGGAGGTATGGCAAAGAGTAGAGCCCATCCACGGGGTTCCAGTCCCGGGAAGGAAGTGCTAAGAATACAGGCATATAAGGATCAGTACCCATTAGAAGAGCCAGTTTCTGAACTTCTGGGGCTGCCTGGTCAGAAGTTCATCCCAGTCACTACTTCTTCATCCCAGTCACTACTCCTCTATTCAGAGACATGCTATCCACATCCCCTCTTAGGCTCACCTGTGCCCAGCACAGTAGCCCCTGATCCCTTCTCCACAGCTGCTGAAGCTGTATGCTCAGTAGATTCCTCTGGGCCCAGGATCTCCAACATGTGCCAGTGCACCCAGTAGGTGCGGCCTGTTGACTGCCAGAAGACCTAACATAAGGGAAGAATAAAGAGGAATGAGGAATAGAGAGGGCTCAGTTCTTTGAAGGCTTGAAAAGATATGCTCGGGTTCAGACCTGGGCGACACCCTCAGGTACACACCTGACTAGGCTTGGAAAAGCTTCATACAGCAAAAGGCTTCCTGTCTTCCCAACCAAGATGGCCTCTGCTCCCACACTCCCTCCTAGTTTCCTTCACTGATGCAGGTGGTGGTGAGGTATCTTGATATAGCAGTTCTGCTCCTGCTCCCTGGGTCTGAGTTTCTTCATGACCTCACAGCCCACCTGCCTCCCACCAGATTTCCTTGGCCCTCGAAATGACACTCCTCCAAATGCTGACCCTTTTTTACCTTTCCAATTCCCCTCCAGGTTTTCTCCTTGGGGGTCCATAATATAAAAACAGATCCCCAATAGCGTTCCACCACCATGCATAGCTCACCTGCACAAGAGGGATGCCATTCTTACTCTGCTGGAAAGCACCCTCATCCCCGGCACTGATCTCCTCGTAATCATCCAGCATCCGCACTCGCATCCCTGGCTGTAGCATCTGCTGCACGTATTCTCCATAGCCACTCCGGCTAGAGAATTCAGAGCGCTGGCGGAAGGCCCACCCTTGCCTTCTAGGGGTGGTGACAGTGGTGGGGAGTAAAGGGCTGGGGCCTGAAATGCAGGGCTGAAAGATGGACCGCACTGGCCGGGGCGACAGCGTGCCCTGTTCACTGAGGTTCCGTGCCCAGCCCATGCTCCGCACCAGCTCTGAAATGAGGTTGCCCACAGCCATGCTGAACTCCAGCTCCCGTTGTCCTCGGCTTTTCTCCCTTGTGGGGCATGGGGAGCTTTGGTCTCCAGCTCCTGGCTCTGGACTGTTATTGAGCTGATCCAGCAGGGAAGTCACACATAGATAGCGCTTCACCAGGGAGAAGAGCAGCTTTCCTGGGATCTGTAGGACACAGTCCTTAGGACAGGTTCATCTCTTCCTGCTTTTAGGCCCTTTCCTTCCCCCCAATATCCTCTTCTACAGGAAAACATAAAGGCCTCATCTCCAGACCTGTAGTTTTCAATGTAAGAAATACACAGGAAGTATCTTAAAACACAGATTCCTGGGTTCTAACCTCAGAAATTCTGAATGGGGAGGGAGGAATGAGCCTTCATTTTAATAAGCTCCCCAGGTAGCTCTGCTACTGTCACACAGTCCTGAACCACATTTTCAGAAATAATGCCTTAGGCTTTGTACACAGCATTTTCCCCACAGCTGGCAGAGTACCTGAGGCAGGTGAATACCCTCAAAGGCCATGCAGTGTTCTTCAGAGGACGTGGTTTCTGCAAACAGCTCCAGCAAAGTATAGCGGCTGTCAAAATCCATGTGCTGCTCAATGCCATCTTGCTGGCTCAGTGACAGAAGGACGTGAGCCCGACTTCCTGTAATCCACACCCAATCCATATCTTCTCCCCAATCTCTAATACTTTCTCCCTGCCTTTCCTAGACTCTATCCTCTACCCCAGAGGCTTTCAAACTTCATTACTGAGACCTACACCCAGAAATTTTACATGGTAATCTAGTACAAACATACACACATATAATGGAAGCATATATTTTATGCTATAAAATCTACCCTCACTAAATGCTATATACTTGATATTTTACATTTTAAAAAATGTTGGTTGTAACACATCAAATTGATTACAAAACCAACCAATAAATATCAACCCACAGGTTTTTTTTGTTTTCTTTTTGAGACAGAGTTTCAAGCTGTTGCCCTGAGTAGAGTGCTGTGGCATCATAGCTCACAGCAACTTCCAACTCTTGGGCTTAAGTGATTCTCTTGCCTCAGCCTCCCAAGTAGCTGGGACTACAGGCACCCACCACAACACCCAGTTATTTTTTGGTTGTAGCTGTTATTGTTGTTTAGCAGGCCCGGGCTGGATTTGAACCTGCCAGCTCCGGTGTATGTGGCTGGCACCCTAGCCGCTGAGCTACAAGCACCGAGCCTCAACCCACAGTTTAAAAAAGAATGCAATGTCCCATTCCCTTCTCTAGCTATGCACTGAGAATGAACAGATAAATCAGATGCTATCATTTTATTCTATTTACATACTTCAATAGCTACAAATCTTTCCTTTGCATTGAACTGATATTCACCAAATAGGAAGTGTTCTTACAGAGTTGGAAATCTCTCTTGTTCTTACTTCTAGTGGCCCCATTTTCTCCAATGCTTTCCTTCTTCCCCTGGCTATCTCTTACCAGCATCATGGGCTGCCAAAGCCTGCAGCATTTTGCCTGCACTCCGACGGATCTGAGGCTCAGGATTGCACAACATGTGCATGAGCAGGTCCAGGGCTCCTGTCTCCCTGAAGACACCAGTGAGAGGCCCAATGCTGGCATAAGCACTGAGCACATGGATGGTGTGGAGCACAGTGGCTGTGAGGCTTGAGGTTCCACCTTCTGCCAGCTGCCTGGCAGCCCTGCGTACCAGTGCCCGCACATCAGCCTCCATCTCTCCCATTGCCACTTCATCCAGGCCTCCTGGATCTCGGGGAAAGCTTCCTGAACCCCCGGTTGGTTCATGCTGAGGCCCCTTAGATAGTGTCCGTTCACCTAACAGCATTGGACAGTTGGCATAGACCTCGGGAGCTGATAGCCACATGAGGATGTGTTCTGCCTTGCCTTCTTCCACATCCACTTTGCCCACTTCCCCACACTTCAGGATACTCCATCTGATCAGGTATTCAGGATGTCCATCATGCCCAGGCCGCTGCCGAATGAGTTCTTCAGGATATGCTTGCAGCCGGGGCCCTAAGGGCACCATGAGGTCTCCAGCACGCCGTTCCCCCACCATCCTGACCTACCGGGACACACAAGAAGGATAAAGCAGTATAAGAAGAGAAAAAACTACACAGAGAGGGACAGAATCTTGAGACACAGAGAGGGTGGGTGGCGATTGGTATGCTTCATGGTAGAATTTAGAAGCCAGACAGAAAGGCAAAGAATAGGATGAAATAAATAGCTGAACATACATTGAGATTTATAAGGGGAGAATGGAGTGAAAACAGTGAGGGAATGAAATGAAGGGTTTTAAGGATTGGAAGAGTAGCATTCTGAGAGGCCAAGGTGGGAGGACTGCTTAAGATTAGGAGTTCAAGATGAGTTTGAACAAAAGTGAGATCCCATCTTTACCAAAAAAAAAAAAAAAAATAGCCAGGCATGGTAGCACATGCTTGTAGTCACACCTACTCAGAAGGTTGATGCAGGAGGATCACCTGAGTCCAACAGTTTGAGAGGTTGCAGTAAACTATGATGATGCCACTGCACTCTACTGGGGCAACAGAGTGAGACCTACTCTCAAAAAAAAGGAATAAGAAAAAAAAGAAATGGAAGAGGCAAGTTACAAAGAAGCTGAGAAGAGTAATAGGTGAGGTAACAACAGAATGACAGTTAAACAGGACAGTCTGGTAAGAATAACACAGGGATATAGGTCAAGACTTAGAAGGATGACATGAGTGAGCAAGAAGGGTCGTAGCATGTGAGACGGTGGGGTCAGAACACATGAGGAAAAGTAGGATAGAGGAGGGGCAGGACAGGGAGTATAAGTGGCAGAGTAAAGCTGAAATCTAGACATAAAGGGTGGACTATACCAAATACAGAGAATGGAGATGACAGGAGGCTAGGATACTAGGGCAGAAGGCTGGGTGGGAAAAGTGTACGGGAGTCTTGTGAAAGGGGGAAGAGCATGCGGAGCTGATAAAATTATGGGAAAGAAAGACTAGGTCCCAATCTACACTTATGCTGTACAAGGTCTGGTAATTTTTTGAACTCATCCTAGAAAAAGTGCTACACACCTCATTGCTGAATATCACTATGGTCACTTTCAAAGTACTCCCCTTGGGAAGCTATCCACTGACACCATCACCTGGTCCACCCTTCAAAGCAATTTTGGAACTCTTTTTCGGGAATGGCCATCAAAGCTGTCATCATATTACCCCAGATGTACTGAATGTCATAAAAATGTCTTCCTTTCAATATTTCCTTAATCTTTAGTTTAAAAAAGTCACTGGGGCCAGATCAGGTGAGCAGGGAGGGTGCTCTAATATAGTTATTTGTTTGCTAGCTAAAAACTCCCTTGTGGACAACGCCACGTGAGCTGGTACACTGTTGTGATGCAAGAGCCATGAGTTGTTCGCCAAGATTTTCAGTTAAGATTTTCCTGTTTCTCTATTGCTGTTTACTTGGTCTTCTATGCTTCTCACATTCAGCTGATGATATTGATGCATAATTTGACAAATGTTTGCAATGTTTTTATCAATTTTGCTTATTACCAGCTATCTTGACCTCTATCAGTGATACTTTCTCTCCCCTCAAAATCATTTAATCCATTTGTACACTGTTTTCTTCATGGTGTTAACCCTGTAAACTTGGACTAACATGTCCCTGATTTCACTTCCACTCTTGCCAAGAAATTAATTAGAATTAATTTAACAAGAAATTTAATGTTTGTTTGCTACTCTAATTCAAGCTCCAACAGTCTCACAATGGCACTCAAAAACAAGCAACAATAATGAATGCCACTCAGCAAGACATTGCCACGCTATGACATGAACACAACTGTGAGACACTGATATACCAAGGTTATGAAACTGTAAGGATGTCAGTCTTTGTATCAAAATGATATGAAAATTATTGCTCTCTACTTGCTTTCTTTCTCTGCTCAGGAGGCTTACTAGTAGGCTCCCTGTAAATTTCCCCTCATTTTTTCTGTTTTATTGTTTTAGATTTTCCTTTTCAAAAAACACTGCAAAGAGCAGACAAAAAGAAAAAAAAAAAGTGTTCTCTTTACATTTCATCAGTTCTCTATCTTTCAGAATTTGTTCTCATAGCCTCAAGGGGTCCTGAGTCATCCCTGGACCCAAAAAATAAGGTCTGAACATCAGGGCTCAGGATCAGAAACACCTGTGAAAAGTCTGTCTCTAACAGCAAAGACAGCTTGCTTATCATCTTGCCAGAGGAAAAGCAGATGGACCAGTTTCACAATACCTCCTGAATTTGACTGCAGTTACCTTTGTGTCTCTTTGCCCCTCCTTAAATTGAGCAGCTGCTTGATCTCAGCTGCAGGAATTCTTCCTTTTTTTCTTTGTGATGCCATCTCCCTGCTCTCTACTCTTTTACCATTCTTTCACTCTCTCATTCTCTAAGAAGATAAAATAAAGTTTATACTTTCATATCCTAATCTTGGTCTAGAGAAATTATTTTCTTGTCCCCCACAGAACACCTACTGAGCTTTCCACCCTAACAGAAACCTTATGGAGTAATCTGTGCAGTGCTGCCAATGTAAGTACACAGTGGACCCGAACTTAATTGTCAGATGTTGTATGTATGGTAAGAAACTAGGTCAGGTAGATACAGATGGAGGTGGTTATCTTAAGATTAAGGGAATGAGGCCAGGAAAGAGGCATATAGTATAGACTTCAGAGTCAGACAAGTGACTCTGAATTCTGGCCCTTTCTTTACTATCCATGTAGTTATTTAACCTCTGAGCATGTTTCCTCCCCTGCAAGATAGTAATAATGTTCATACCTGTTGTAAAACTTAAGATCATGTATGTAAAGCACATAGAACAGCATCTAGCACGGAGTGCTCTGTAAACATAACCTGACTACTCTTGGATGAAGAAGGTAGGGGAGGCATCAAATAAACGAAACGTTATTAAGTCAGATTATAAATGAGAGTGGGATAATCAGGAAAGATATGCATGTTATGATATTGCATATCTTTGACCTATGATATTGCAGTGTAGCGGCAACAGAAATAGAGAGAATAAGAACGGATGGTAAACCTAAATGAAGAAATGGTGGTCAGGACAGAAGTCTGGGATGGAAGATGAGAATAGAAGAAAAGAAGGGTGTGGGGCGGGGAAAGGATGTGGACCTCGATGGGGGTAGGGGTCTACCTGGGAGCTAGGCAAGGTAACCAGCGATGTGGCAACGGGCGTGCGATTAGCACATGGCAAAGCAAAACAATCAGGCCTGGGGAGGAGGAGGGACGCGCATAAGGCGGGCCTAGAACAGGAGCAAGTGAGGTGTGGGGTGAGGTCTGGACACAGGCATGAGACCAGCAGGCGGGTAGCAAGGTAAGACCCAAGCATGCAGACCAGTGAGGCGGTACAGCACTGGGAAGGAGTTTGGGGGCGGGGTGAGGCGGTGTAGAGAACGCTGACAGGATCGAGCGACTCTTCAGACACCAAGGCCTGGTTCCCTGCGTCAGCCCCACGAAGAATCGCTAAAGAACCGGAGAGGAGACGGGACGTAGGGGGACGGAGTCGGCGCGGGACTCTCCTCTCACCTCCTACAGCCCAGCTCGGCCCTTGCTGGGAGCCAGCGGCCGGTCCCGCCGTCCTGGCTCCACCTCTTCAGCAGCTGCCTTCCTCCCTTCCGGGTCACACGGCGGGCGCACGCACCGCCGGGCATCTACGGGTCCCACCGCGGCCCACACCGAGCGTGGCGGAACAGTGCGTGCGTGGAGCATGCGTGCTGTACCCGCGGGCGGCTGTGTGGGGCCGCGCTGCAGGTGGGGCAGCGCTCGGCTCTCTTCAGGAGCAGGAAACCCTGTCCATCAACTGAGAAGCAGCCCCTGCTGTCTGCCGAGTTGGCCTTCCTAATCCTCTCCCACTTCGAAACATAGTAACTCACACTCCCGCCTTAGGGCTGTCCTTTGATTTTTCAGTAGGTCACTTGTCCATAAGTTTCCCAAACCCCTCAGCAAGGCTTTGCCTTAGCTGTATCACTTTTCCCATTGGTTAAATTCGCTCTACTCTATGTTGGACTAAGGAGCTAGCAAAGCCACGCACAGGGAGAAAGTCTTCAGCCCTGCAAAGTGTTCTTTACATTAAATCATGTAGCGTTCAATTGCCCAAAACCTCCCATTAGCATTTCCGTTACCATCAAGCTGCCCTTGCTCAGAGCAGGAACTCTTTAAGGTTTGCTTCATGTTCATACCTCCCCATTCCCTATGAAAAAAAATAAAGCCAAAGATCCCACAGTCTGTGCACAAAAATGATACATTTATTGAAAGAGTATTTTTTTAATACAAAAGAAAGCTCTGTACATAGGACTGTGACCATGTCCACTATTCCTGGGTCAACATCCCAGGGGAAGTAGAAACCATTGACATACACATCCCACATTCACACGCACACATTCACTCAGGTGCGTGAGCACACGCGTGCACACACACACACACACACACACACACACACCCCAGAGCCACCGAGGAAGGAAAACACCAAGGGTTACTGCACATGTAAAGGTCACCTCATTCCTGACACAGGCATGTTCTCCCAAGGCCATGCTCACACAACACACATTATAAGTACTTTGCCTGATTCACTCACTGGGTCTGTTTTTTGTGGGAAGGAGAGGAGGAATTCATCAAGGTCTCCTCCCATGGGTAGGGGAGTGGGGAGTGAATGGTGGTGGAGTGAAACAAGAGCAGAGAAAAGGGGCTGGGCAGTTACAGACCTGAGTCCCAAGCTCCCCCCCTCTCTGGCCTCTGCCATGCCTCAGTCTTGAAAGTCACCCATCAGCCCCAGGTATCTCCAGGAGAAAGCCCAGAAAGGTGACTTCCATCTTGGCACCCCAAACTGGGGTAAGACAGCAATGAGGGTTAAAGGTTAGGGAGTTCTCAAAACCTATCTGCAAATCATCCCCTTGATGACTAGGCTGTGCGTAAAATCTTCCCCTACCCCTTCACCTAATCACAGAAGCAGGCTTGTTCCTACTGAAGGCAGTGATAGGGGTTAACACCCCCCCCACTAGCATATTTCTGAAAAGGTTCCCATTCTGGATATAGGTGGTGAAGGTATGCTCTGACAAGGGTAAAAGACCCTTTCCCCTATGCTGGCCCACCCTCAAGTCTACCCCAAAGGGGGAAAAGGGGGTGGGGCATGGCCCCTATACAAATTACATAAATACTGAGGTTACACTTAGAAAAATAAAGTCATTTTCTTCAAGGCTTTTTGTCTTAATTTAAAAAAGTTACAGTAGCTGCTCACTCCCTGGGAGAGCTGCCCATTTCTGGCTCCCCTATCACTGCACTCAGCCCAAGAGCTGCTCCCACTTATTCTGACCCCCGTTTCTGCCTTTCATTCCCTCCCAGACCCCACCTTGCTCACTGCAACTTGGGCCCCAGGCAGCTGCAGGCCTGGGGGAGCACAAGGCTGCAATGCCCATATGTGTGGCACAAATGAAGTCACTTGCCTCTACCTGATACCCTCCCACCCCCACCCCCATATTTGGTTTCCCTCTTCCCTCTCCCTAACAACAGCCCTAAAGGGCAAAAAGAGGCCCAGAGCTGTGGGTCACCCTCCCACCCCTGTTGGGGTATGGCCTGAGGGCCCCTCCCCCGGCTTTCTCCTGGAAACAACCCAGGACCGGGCAATCCCAGAATCTCACCCCCCCACACTGGTGGACCCCAAGCTCATGGGGTGGCTCTGTCCCCAGGGGCCCAGCCAGTTCTGGGGAGCCGAAGGGCTCCCCAGGGAAGGGGAGTTTGGGCAGAGAGGGGGACGAGAAAAACGCCATAAAAAAAAGTTAAATATTTTAAAAATATATATTTATAGATTTGTTTTCACTTCGTCTCCTCAAATAAAAAGTTCAAAATCAACTTTAAGTAAAGCAGCTGGGAGGAGGGGGGAAGACAAAGGGAAGAAGGGAACACTGGTGGTTCCCTCCAACCCAGGAGCCCCTGGAGGTCCAAGGGGAATGGCAAGGCAGGGCAGGTGGTCCCAGGAACCTGCCCAGTGCACAGGCCCAACTACTCAGGAGCTGAAGGGGCAGAGGGTGGCGGCGTGAGGGAAAAGCCCCCATCTCCTCAGCTGGCTCCCTGAGGGACAAGGGCAGTGCTCTTTTGACCCAGCCTGTGGCAGACACAGGACTGATGTGGGGTCAGCAAGGAGGCAGGGGAGAGGGCCCCAACTGCTTCTTCAGGGGAGGACACAGTGCCCAGCCCCACAGAAGGCCTGTGTGTGGGAGGTGGGGCACGGTCCCACTATGTAAGCTAATACTTATGGCAAACATTGAGCCAAGCTGGCAAGGGGAGTCTGAGGAGGGAGGACAGCCCCACCATCAACTGAAATGGGAGGTGGAGCTAGAAAGAGGGGAGGAGGAAGGAGGATGGGTGGAGGGCAGGCAGGCCCATTTCTTTGGCTGGAGTGAGAGGGCTCAGTCCTGTGGCTGCCCGCTCCTCCTCCCGCCTCCCTCCTGCGGCCCCATCAACATGTGTGTAAAGAAAACGTGAAAAGGCAACAATAAATAAGTGGTGCCGTCCCTTGGGCCATCTGTCAAGGGAGGCGGGCGGATCATTCACTCTTGGTGCTGTGGGTGGCATCCAGGTTCACCACCTGTAGCTCGGTGAGGTTGCTGCTGCTCCCGGCCTGCTGCCCTATCACAGCCATCTGGAGGGAAGGAGGGGTGTGAGGAGGGGGAAGGAGTCAGACCAGCCGGCTTAGACTGGCCCCTCCACCCCCCTCCACCAGAAAAACAGATGGGCCTCTGGGCTGTTGGTAAGGAGGTTCCCCAAGGTCAAGATAAAGAAGTAGCTAGCTATCTGGGATAGGGTGAGAGCTGCCCTCACACCTACCTGGTGAAGCTGAACTGCAGAAACAGGGATTTGCACTGTCCCAGACGGTGCTGTCAGGAACACCTGGGGGACGCCAGCTGCATTGGAAAACCACGGGAGATACTCAAATCTCTTGCTCAAGAGAAATTTTCAGATATTAGAGGAGTGGTGATATATGGACAAGTGACTGGGTAAGCCTCTCTGACATTAAGTGCTCAAGGGTGAGTGTGCCAATGTATCTGAAGATACATGTGAGGTATTAAGTATCCAAGTGTGCGTGTGTATCCAAATGGACAAACAAGAGTGTTCAGGTGTGTGTGAGCATCCAGGTCTATGTGTGTATTTGTATAGGAATGTGTATAGGAATGAGTGTGTGTGGCATGCAAAGAAGAAAATGGTGCTCCTTTCCTCAACCCTGACCTTCTACTCACCTTGTTCCTGGACCTGACTGTGGGACACCTGCATGGTAGATGGTGCCTGAGAGAAGGCATTCAACACGGTGAGGCTGCCATCAGCCAGGCCTGAGGTGGGGGCATACATCACCGCATGGGGGCTAGGGTACATCATGTGGCCGCCTACAGTCGTGGGCACGGATGATGTCATGATGGTGGCGGGCAGCGTCACTGGCAAACACAGATGCATTTCAGTTTGGCACTGGTCCCTAGTGATACCTCTGATCCACCCCAAGGAATTCCAGGCCTTCAGAGTTCTTTTGCCATTTCCCAAGTCAAAAGCTAGATAAGACTGTTCCTCTGCTTCCTGTCATAAACTAAGAAAAGCTTACTTTTTTCTTGAACACAACAGCATCAACCTTTAATTGTATTTTATTGCATCACACTATTAAATTGTCTATCTGCTGAATTCTCTGTTCTAAGACCCTAACCTCGGGAAAAATAAAGATTATAATGACTGACCTCCTCTCAGAAAACTCAGATACCCTCCTCTTAGGGAACTCTATCATCTAATTTTTTTTTTTTTTTTGCGGTTTTTGGCTGGGGCTGGATTTGAACCCGCCACCTCCGGCATATGGGGCTGGCACCCCACTCCTTTGAGCCACAGGCGCCGCCCAAAATCCAAATTTGTTTTTTTGCAGTTTTGGCCAGGGTCGGGTTTGAACCCGCCACCCAAGGTTTATGGGGCTGGCGCCCTACTCCTTGAGCCACAGGCACCACCCAGGGAGCTCTGTCATCTAATTTTTTATTTATTCTCATTCCTCCTCTCTTTTCCTCAATGCACAGTTAACAAATCCATCTTTTAAACAAGAACTTCTCAATTGCTCAAGCGAACATAGTCACCTGATAATCTTGTTAAAATGCAGAGTCTGACTCAGTAGGTTTGGGGTAAGGCTTTAGGTTCTGCATTTCCAAAAATCTCCCAAGTAATGCTGGTGTCTTAGACCATTACATCACACTTTGAGTAACAAGGTTGTAAATAACAAGAACTTAAAAGTAACTTTATTTTGAGAGTATCTTATCTTTATTTTGAAAGTATAGAGATATCTGAGGGGAATTTCAGCCGACAATACCTTCCCACAAGGAGACAGCTTCTCTATAAGTACTTTCTGGTAATTAAGCAAATGTTGTATCTTTGGACAAGTAACATTCTTTCTAGGCCTTAGGCCTCTCGTCTGAATGAGAGGTAACTTCAATGGTCCCTAATTTCCTCCTGGAATCCACAGCCCCACCTCAGGGCAGGATTCAAAACCAGCCATCCTCACCTGACTTTCCCATAAATCAGGCCAATAGCCTCAGTTTCTACTTCAAGAAATTCTCTGACCTTAGTTACAGGAGGGTTATTGCTAGGTACCTACTGCTAGGCCTCATGGAAGAAAATAGGCAGGGAGGGTGACAGGGCCATGAGCTATATACCTGTCCCGCTGGAGGATGTCTGCGTGAGGTCTGTGCTGCTGTCACGAGAGGGAGACGCTTGCTGTGGGGCCTGGTGTACCTGAATGGCCTGCACTGGGACTTGCTGGGCCACTGCCCCACCTATAAGACACAGAATCTTACTTATGCTCTTTCCCGCCCAATTGCCACCTCCACCAAGAACCCATAAACACCTCAGTCCCATTGGTTGGCACACTGGTTCCCAACTCCCATCACCATCTTTCCTGGGAGCCAAAGCGGCCATTCATGCCCCGAATCTCCTCTCCAGGAGCTCTTGCCTTTCCCTCTTCCTCTGATTCTAGGCCTTGCCTCTGCTTTCTTCAATTGACCCAGGAGCTGGCAATGACCCACCAAGGACACGATCTGCCCTTCAGTCAAGATAGGTAATGTCTTCTGCCCCTGTGGCAATAGGGATAGGCTAGCTAGACAAGACTAGAGGATATAGTTGAAACTTACAAGGATATCAGGGGTCTCAGTGGGCAGGGGCATACCTGCCAATCCTATAGGACAGGCTTCTTTCAGGCTCTGGCCCCTATTCACTCTCCTAAGCAGGGAAAGAGGTTCTCCTGGTGCTAGTTCTAAACCCAATTTTGGGTTGCTCAGTTTGCCCCAGGGAGGATCAATCTGTCCATGCCCCTTATAACTCACCAGGCATGAGGGTGAAGCTGGTAGGCAGCTGCATAAGGCCCCCAGAGGAGACAGGGCCACTGCCTGTACTCTTCAGCACAGTCCCGTTGGCACTGCTGACAGCGCTGGGGCTGACACTAGCAGATACTGGTGCCAGGTAGTTGGTGATGGGGAAAGAGGGACCGCTGCTGACTTGCATGGTGGTAGAGGTGCTAGGTGCTGTTTGGATGGTAGAGGTGGTACCTGGCAGGTTGGTGACTGTGAACGCCGGCTTCAGTGTGTCCTGCACCCAGAGTAAAGATAAACTGTGAGCTTCTACCCTGCCCCTGCAGATGCTTTGTGTAGGTTGAGAGCCCAAACCAAAAAATGCAGTGAGCTTTTGAAAGCAGTGAGCAGTTAGAAATCTCAATTCCACCATTTACCTGCTGCCTGACCCCTTTGGGCAAGATATTGAGCATTTGAGTTATAGTTTCCTATTTGTAAAAGGAGGATAATACCTACTGCCATAGGTTGTTGTAAAGATTAAATAGGTTAACATACATAAAGGACTTAAAGAACAGTACCTGACACATGAAAAGACCAAAATAAATATTTGCTACTCTTATGATGATGATCATCATCATAAATCCATGAATTCTCTGCCCCATTGGACTGTGGTTATCATGTTGGCTGGGTCTGGTCCCAGCTCAGGCAATAACAATCCATAAGACCCTGAGATAATTACTTTCTTTTTTTAGCCTCAGTTCTCCCTTTCTATAAACAGAAAGCAATGAGACTGCTGCATTTTCTTTGAAAGTTCTTCCAGCTCTTATTTGTCAGGTTTCTGAAATAGGGACTGAGAAGTTTTCAGGGAACTTGGGGTCTGAGAGAGATCTTGAGGGTTTGGCAATGAAGCCCTTTATGCCAAATGCTCAAGATTTAAATTACCAAAGGAACTTATCCAGCAAAATGTCCTGAGAATAAGTAAACTCCATTGTTACAAGGATTTGAAAATGATTACAGGTGTTACGTCACTGAAAGAGGGTAGCCTATAGCACTGACTCTCCCCACAGGAAGCCTTGTTCTAAAAAGGGGAAGGAAGAAGCTGAGAACCAAGGCACCAAGGCGAGAGGCGAAATGAGTCAACTAGGGGGCTCAAAAGCAGTGGATGGGTCAGCGCAGGACGTTTGCTAAGCAGCTGGCCTCGAGACCCCTGATTGGCGAAGGCGTTGCTAAGGCAAACAGTGCCGCTTCCTCCCATTGGCCAGTTAGTTGAGCACCCGGAAGATAGAGCTCACCACCCCCCAGCAAGGAAGCCCCGCCCCCTCTCCTAACCGGGAAAAGGAAGGGGGAGGCGTAACTAGGGTCGGCATCCCTAGCAGCAGGCAAATGCACGCCCTAACTGCCCAGGCTCCTAACATCCTGAAGGGTAGGCAGTTGGCTAGTGAGGTAGTTCCCAGCCCAGTCAACCAGCCTGCCTGCCCACAACAGTGCTGAGTTCCCAGGACTCTGGATCTCCGAGCGCTCCCTTCCTACTCCCTGGCGACCCAGCAGGCCCTCAGGGAGGGCAGAGCTAAGCTACGCCCCCGCCCCTAGTGGAGAGACAGCTGGCGGGAGGAATGCAAAGGCCCTGCCAGGCAGGCGGGCTGCGGGCGGGAAGCCGGTGTGGAGCCCGAGCCGGCCTTATATGGGCACGGAGGCCGCCCGCTTATCTAAGGAGCCAGCCTCCTGTCAGGAAAGCGAGGATGGACACCTGTCCCCTAGGATGAGGGGCACTAACCTGGCTCCACTCCACATCAGTGGGCATCTATCCACCTGTCCTGGGTGAAGGAGAGGGACCCCCTTCCCCCTCCTCCTCTCACATAGACAACCCAAACACACCTTGGTCTCCCCACTGCTGTCAGACTCCGACACCTGGTAGGTGAGATCTGTCTCTTCAAAGCCGGTGGCACTCATTCTCTGGTCTGTGGTGGGGTCTGAGCGGGGTGGAGAGTCTGGCGAGTTGAGGCAGGTCTGAATCAGTGCCTTGCCGGTCTCACTGGTGATCATGGGCTGAAGTTTGCGTGTGGCAAAGGTATACACATGGCCTGTCTCACTGGCCACCAGTAACAGCACCTGTGTCCCTGTCAGCGTGGACAGCTCATAGGCCTGGAGAGTGGAGAGGAAGATGGGCAGGTCAGCAAAACATTTTATCTCTTTCTTGGGAAGCATGAAAGAAAAGAATTACAGTGATCTAAAGCCCCCAGTCCCATAATGACCTTCATCTATAGTGACTCAGGTGGGGGTATGGGGTCTTATCAGTGCATCTGGAAGCAGCAAAACTATCCATTCTCCTCCTTTGAGGAGGGGCCCCACTGACCTGCAAATATTCCAAGCAAACAGTTACAGCCCCCCAGTGATGGAACATATAACTTCAGAGGATGTGGAGGATCCAGCTAGCTGCTCCCCAACACAGCTTGATGCCCAGAGCTCTATGGAATCTCAGCCCCTCTTCACTGTCACAGGGAACAGGATGGATCCCTATTACACTGGAATTCACAACAAGACATTAGTGATAAGGATCCACTTAAGCTACAAACTGTCCTATATTTCTTCCCAGAAACTCCACAGGCTCTAACTTATTGCCATAGCCTAACTTCTGCCCTATAATACTGTAGTACCCTTTTTTCTTTGTCTTGGGGAGGAGAAGGAAGGAAGGAAAGAAAGAAGATGGTTTTCCTTCATAAACCTCCCCCACCCCAACTTTCTCCACTAATGATGGAGTGGCAAGGGACACTGATAAAACAGTGTCTGGAGTGATAAGAGATGGGAGCTAGATTAGTACCAAATACACTGCCACGAACCCGATAAGGGGACTTTCAAGCATGGCCCCATAAATGCCATGCTCTATTCCCAACAAAGTTCCACAAGCCACCTTAGAAGTGGCTCCAGTTTCTTTATGGGACAGATATAAACACCAGCCAATGTTCTCAAGGTTCTAGCTTCTTGTTTCCCAACTCCTCTGCTACCATCCCTTCCCATATCCTCTACACTCAAGATGACTTCTTTCCTCACCACTTTTCACTGGATAATTGATGAGCAGAAGAGGAATTTCTAATTACCTCTGAAAATCCCCCCAACTTCCCCACAAACTCCATCCATGCACAGATTCTCCCTAAGTCTGAAAAACCCACTTGTCCCAAAGACTGGCTATTCTGCAGCCAGTCTCGCTGGGAGCATGGGGTTTCCAGTGGATGCAATGCAATGGAAAACACATGGCCAGCTAGGACTAGACCCCTGCTGGTCAGGGCAGCACCAGTTCTCCTGCTGCCTTACCTGGTCCCTATCCCTGGCCTGTCTTTCTGGCCAGCACAACTCCAGTGGTGCGCACCTTCCTTTCACACATGCTTGCTAATTGTTGTCATGCAGCTCCAGCCTCCTTACCTCTGTCCTTACCTTCTTTTCTGCTCCTAGCTTTTCCCCACCCTCCCCTGAACAACAGGACACACCAGACCTACTGACCCTAGAGACCCATTATACACCTCCCCGGCAGCCCTTGCAGGTTCCTATTACCGTTCCTTACTCCTTAACTCCGCAAGGGCCCTCTTCCTCTCTAGCGCCGGTCACTCCCACCTCGGCTCGTCTCCCCTTGATCCCGGACGTTCGCAGCATCTCCCCTCTCCCCACATTCCCCTGACGGCCCCTCCCCTTTGGCCCTCCCGGGCTAACAGCCATCCCCTCCCACACACCTCCTGCGGACTTGCCGCCTCTCACCTCCGTCTGGGCTCTGCCTTCCTTCTGGGCTCCCCCTGCGCTTCCCCACCCCTCCCGGTCCCCCGTGGCCGGCCAGCCTCCGGGCTCAGTACCTTCTTCATGATGCCGGTCTTCCTCTTGCTGAAGGTCGTGTAGCGCCGCAGCTTGTTGTCGATGAACTCCATCTTGATCTTCACGCGGCCCCGGGTCTTCTTACCCGGCTTGGCCCCGCTCACCGCCCCACTCACCGGCCCGTAGCCTCCGGTGGCCGCCGCCGACGCCTCGGGCCCACCGACCACCACGCCGAGCTCCATCTCGCTCAGGCTCCGCTTCAGGCCGCGCCGCTCCGCACCCAGCTCCTCCTCCTCGCCCGACTCCGAGTCGCCCTCGCTGCCACTGTAGAGGGCCCCGGTGGTGGGCGCCGGGGTGGTTGCCGCCGCTGCCGCAGCCTCCCGCTCGAGGCGGCCCGGCCCGAGTCCCGCGCCGTTCCCGGGGACCCGGCCCCCGTTAGCTCCGCGAGTCCCGCCGCCGCCACCTCCCGGCCGCCCCGTCGGGGTCCGGTTCAGGCTGCTCCCCAGGGCCGAGCCCCGGCCCAGAGCCGCCGCGGCCCCAGCTTGGCTCGGTAACATGGCGCTCATGCAGGAGGACGGACAAGCAATCAGCGAGGGATCGGAGCCTCCGCCGCCGCCGCCATCGGCTTCCCGGCTCCACCTGGCACTCCTGCTGCTGCTAGTGCTGCTGTCGCTGCTGCGGCGGCCGCTGCGAACCCGGGCTCCTGCACGCCCGGGCCGACCTGGGCCCTCACTTTCCTGCCCCTGTGGCCCGGGTTGCCCCAGGCCGCGCGCAGCGCCCCCTGTCCGTATGCTAAGGCGGCGCGCCCGGCGGCCGTCAGCGTCCCTCAGGGGGCAGGGGCTGCTGGCCGCGACCGAGACAGCGGGTGGAGGGGGCCGGGACCACGCGCTGGCGGCGGAGGGATCCCCCGACCCTTCCCCCCATATAAAGAGATACAATGTTTCCTTTTATGGCGAGGCCGCTCCTTATATGGTGAGCCCCAGCACCCCCGCCCCATTGGTCCGCGGTTCCGGCATCTCCGTCTCCTATTGGCCCTCAGGGGGGCGCTTATTTGCATAACATACCGAACTCGCTGCTGTCATCACGCGTCAGACCGCAACTCCGAAAGGGGAGGAGCCGACGTCCCTTAAAGAAACTGGACGCGAAGCACGACTCCGCCCCCTGAACCCGAGAATGATAGAATTGGTAGGCACTAGCGGAGAGGAAACCTGGGAGAGGACTAGAGCGCAGTCTAGCGGAGAAGGCACAGCCCTGGGAAATGGGCGCTGGGAGGCTGGAAACAAACACTGGGGAAGTCCCAGAGTGGATTATGGAGTTTGCAGTAAATGAGAAAATTAGCTCAAATTCCAAGGAAGGAGTGTACGGATAGATTGGAGGAATATGGTTTAACCTATATATAATGCAAAAAAGTTTTAAGCATGCCTTCCTGAGGGCAGAGTTACTGGCGGAGCGGAGGGTCCTGTGTGTCCAGATTCTTCGTGCCCCAGCCGCTCCGCCCTAAACCTTCCGCTCGTCCCGATTTCCCTTCCCTTTCCCTCTCTTTTTTAGGTGACGACACTTTCCCACTAGGCTGGCTCTCAGGTCCTCATCCATCAACCTCTACACTGGGGTGGGGGTTGTCCTCTGGTGGACTTATATCTGGAAAAGGCCTGGGGGCAGGGAAAGGAACAGTCAGACTCCGCATCTCGGATGGGAGCTGGGAGGAGAGATGGAGATCAGTGAAGACTCCCTGTTGCAAGCTGAGAAGGATAAAGCTCATCCCACATCCACTGCAAAGGCCTGGGAGAAAGTGCAGCCGGGCAGAAAGTACAAGAAAGCAAGCGTACACACACAGCCACATACACACATTTGCGCGCGCTCTTCTCTGGAAAGAGGAAAGGAAAACCGCATAGAAATTTTTTTTGAAGATTAAAACTAGGGTGCTGCAAACCCAGGTTAGGGTTTGGGTCTGAGTCTGCTTCAAAAAGCTTGGACTTTGCTGTTACAGAAATTATTCAAATCTGAAATCTGCCTCTTGGTAGCCCTGTGCCTAGAAACAAGTGATTTGATTTCTCCAAGCTCCGTATTCCTCAACGTCCATATCCATCCTAAGAGATTCTTAACGCACTTTTAATGAAATAAAGACTAAAGCGTGAAGTGGTCAGTGAATAGCCAATAGAAACTACCTGAGTTAAGTCATCTCATTCCAGGAATAAGGAGTTCAAGACTAGCCCGAGCAAGGGTGAGAACCTTCTCATTTTTAAAAAATAGATGGGCATTTTGGCAGGTGCCTATAGTCCCAGGTACTCAGGAGGCTGAGGCAAAAGAATTGCTTGAGCCCAGGAGTTTGAGGTTGCTATGAGCTAATAGTGCCACGGCACTCTACTGAGGGCAACAAAGTGAGACTCTAAAAAAAAAAAACAAAAACAAAACTATATATATACATAGCAACCAGCATTTATATATATATATATATACGTAGCATGTATATACAAATACATAGCAACCAGCATTTTCTTTAAAAAAAATCACCAATAGTCTTAAAAATAACTAAATTGATTGGTAAATTAAAAGTCTTTTTTTTTGGCTGGGGGTGGGTTTGAATCCGCCACCTCCAGCATATGGGGCCAGCGCTCTACCGCTTTGAGCCACAGGCGCTGCCCAAAAGTTTTTAAAAATTCTAAAAAAAAAAATCACAAAAAGCAAAAATAAGTATTGTCACATAAAACTTATTTGCATTCCGTATAGGTTGAACCATATAAACTTGCCATTCTATAGGTCAAGATGGTGGGATATTAACAATTTCATATAGTTCAATGTATATGCAACTTTATCCCCATCAACAGTTTTGGCCCCTGAACCTGCAATAATAGCATAGAGGGTAGCTCTCTTCCTCCCTACTTCCCAATAGTTTTATAGAGTTTTTTCTTTTTCTATTCCTAATTTACTTCATACAACAGGTAGTTAAACATATGGAATGTGTTAGCTCAAGAGGAAGAACAGGTCAAATAGATAAATAGGTTCCAGAAGCGTTTCAGGGGCCACAAATGGTGCTTGGGATTGTGTTTTGTTTGTGCAGCACAATGTTAGAACCACAGCTCTGGGGTTTCATTCCCAGATGGCCTCTAAAGACTTTTGTTTGAGACCTCTCCTTTAGACTTTTGACAGCCCTCAGCAGGGGCACCCCAGAGGACCACTGCTTTCTGATGTGTCCTGTTGGGAGGGCAACTGAGAAGAGCAAGTTACAGATTTTTCAAATAATCTGCCCTTTCTCCACCTTCACCCAATTCCAGTGTCAATGCCACAGCTTCTTTGCCTGCTTGGGATGGCTTCACATGCACAGCCCTTGTCATCACAGGAAGGAAGAAACTACTGCAGGATTAGAGGCCAAAACTGTTGCTAGGCATAAAGTTAAAATAAAATTGTCTCAAGTATGTGTTTTGTTTGAAACTAATAGTATTTAAAAATCAGGAGACTTTACATACAAATTAGAATATCTGACCTCTCTCAAAAATTTGGGATTTTTGGCACAGCACAGCCTAGATACCCACAGAAACACTATAACCCAGAGCTGAGTGGCCAAAGAAGCAGCATCTGCTCTCTGCTTCACTACAGACCCCACACAACCCACAGAGCTCAGGTAAGCTCTCTGCCTGTCATTTCTGAAGTGAGTTTGATGCTCCTCCAAAAAGTAGCACCCTGCAGTGGATGAGCTCATGTCCACTGCAGACCATGAAGGACCTCCAGAAGTGCACTGGAATTCCAGTCAGATCTCACACCACAGTTTCCACCTTAACCTTTCTTTCTTCTGGTTGTTATCACCCAAATATCAAAAGGTAAGGATTGATTTAAAATATACTTGTTACAACACCCTAAAACGGTTTTCATTTGGAACAACCCTTTACCCAGGGATTGGTAATTTTGCCTAGGGGCAAAGAGGGTCTCATTTGTGACTGCAGCATTAGGGCAAATGGAAAGGAAAGAAATTATGAGTCATTGTGTCCAGGAAAAGTCTGGAAAGCCACACTCCAAACACTAATAGTGCTTACCTCTGGAGAGTGAGGTTTGGGATGAGAGGGGTGTATCTTTTTTGCTTTATATAAGTCTGTGCCATTTGACTTCATCATAATTGGTATTACTTTTATTTAATTTCTTTATCTCTTAAAATTAAGCACAAATAAAAATAGGGCACAGGTAGAATAAATGGATTATGATAGGTTACACAGGAAATGGAGGCACATAGAAAATCCAGATACTGAGTAAGGGTGACTATTCTCCAAAGAGCAGTACCAATAGTGGAAACAAGGAAATTGAGTGGAGGAAGAGGTTTAAGCAAAGGATGAATTGAGTTTGGGCCAGGAAATCTGGCAGAGCAAAATGTCCAGTGGTAAATGGAGAAGAGGTATAGGCTAAGATTAGACCTAAAGCTTTAGGGACTGTCACGCTGAAGGGCCAGCTAGAGCCATGTAAGATTAGAGTCCTGAGGGTGGGAATGTAGGGAAAGGAAGACTAAGGACAGAGTCTCAGGAAAATAGCCATCTCTTGGGCCATCAGGAGAAAGAATGATCAGAGGAACTAGACAGACACCATTACAAAAATTGAGTCTGAAGAAGATGCGGCCAACAATGTCAGCCACTGTACAGTGGTCAAAGGAGGAGTAAGAAGAGGACTTGGTGATTAGTACTTCTAGAATAGTGCTTTTCAAATATTTCTGAGTACAACCTACAATAGCAAATCACTTTTACAATTTCTGGTAAATTAGATGATTGCTCCCAACTCTTCACATCTTGTGTTGGAATTACACATCCATATCCTTTGCCATGTGACTCTGCAGATCTCCTGCTGGTGTTAATGTTGGGTTTCACCATTTGACTTGCTTTGGCCAATAAAATGTTAACAGGCTTGTGGGAGGCTGGCTTGGGCTCGTAATTCTATCACTCTGGGAGGCTAAGGCAAGTAGATCACCCAAGCTCAAGAGTTTGAGACCAGTCTGCGCAAGAGCAAGACCCTGTCTCTATTAAAAATAGACTAGCTGGGTGTTGTGGCAGTTGCCTGTAGTCCCAGCTACTCAGGAGGCTGAGGCAAGAGGATCACTTAGCCTTTGAGTTTGAGGTTGCTGTGAGCTATGATGCCATAGCACTCTACCCAGCACAGAAAAAAATAAAAGTGGCTTGGTGCCTGTAGCGCAGTGGTTACGGGGCTGGTAGGTTCAAACCTGGCTCAGGCTTGTTAAACAACAACTATAACAAAAAATAGCCGGGCATTGTGACAGGTGCCTGTTGGCCCAGCTACTTGGGAAGCTGAGGCAAGAGAATTGCTTAAGCCCAGAGTTAGAACTTGCTGTGAGCTGTGACGCCACAGTACTCTACTGAGGGTAACATAGTGAGACTCTGCCTCAAAAAAAAAAAAAAAAAGTAAACAGGCTTGGGGGTCTTTTTTTGTTCTGTTGCATTTAGAGATGGGATCTCATTATGTTGCGTAGGTGCAGTGGCTATTCACAGGAGTGATTATATGCACTACAGCCTCAAATTCCTGGGGCTCATGCGATCCTCCCACTTCAGCCTCTTAAGTAGCTGTGATTTCACAAGTGTGTACCGCTGTGCCCAGTTCAGACTTGTGGTTTTAAATGTGCCTGCATGGTTTGGCCTGACCTCTTGTGTTTCTGCCACTGCTTAAGATCATGTTCCAGATGCCAGCAAAACTAGACCAAAACCAGACTTACAGCCTAGCACCAAGCCCCACTGAACTCAGCTAAGTCCAGTCAAGATCAGCCAAACCTCACCAACCTACAGATCCATGAGTGAGAAAAACGTTTGTGGTTGTTAAGTGACTGAGATCTGGGGTTTATTATGTAGCAGAACCACCCCAATATCTGACTAATGCACAATCCAATAATACATATATGGATCAAATATAACAAAATTTTATGAAATAATACCATAACAGCGTACAACGTACTCCAATAGTTTCTATTACATTTCACTTTTAAAAAATGTTGGTAGCAACCAGAGTTTAAAAACACTGCTCTAGAGAAATCAATTTTTTTCCATGTATTACCTGAAGAATGTAATACATGGAGTGTATAAGCAATAGTGGTTCACTTACTAGCTGTGTAACCTTGAACAAACCACCTGACTTCCCTGAGACTCAGTTGCCTAATCTGTAAAATGGAAATAATCTCATCTGGTTAAGAGTGGTTCCAGAGATTAAATGAGCTAATACATATTAAGTGACTAGTACAGAAGGAACTAGAGTAATTTCAGAATTAAGGACTCATTTCTTTAAGGATGGGGACCCACGCTGAAGTGACTGGAACGAGGTGGAGGATAACTGATGACACAAGGTCTAGGCATTAAGCACCACCTCTCTAGCTACTGTGTCTCACTCCTCTCGTCCAAAAGAGACTCAGAGTGCTGAGTTTGTCATTAACTCTAACCTGTTCCCCCTCATGCTTCTTCCCACCCTATCTGAGCCTGAGGACTAGGCCAGCTCATAGGGAATAAGCAACTGGCAGAGAACACAGGATCACGCAGACAACAGGTAATCTCAGCTACTCCACACCTGCCTTCTCGGTTGCCCTGTGCACTGGAAAGAAGGGCCAATATCTGCAGTTAGTCCTCTCCAAGCCCCACCAGACTCCATAAAGGTACCATGTATCTTTTCATCAGACAGGGAAGAAGGAACATCATTCGTGAGCCTTAGAAACAAGTTGTAAAAAAGCCTTCTTTATTGAGAGCAGCGAGTGTAAAAAAAACAAAACAAAAACGAAAACAAAACAAACACAAAACAATAAAAGTGTGAGGCAGGGGTGACCCACCCTCCTCATCTCCTCCAGGGCCCACCCCTTCCTCCCATGCCCACCCACCCAACGCTGCAATTACATACAAAAGCCGCCCGTGGTGCATACAAAAAGGGCGGGTTATATAGTGTCAAAAGCTCCTGAAAACTCCTTCATCTGCCAGGCACTTAGGATGAGAAAGGGAGAGAAAAGTGAGGGGAAGGCATGGATCTGGGTCAATGTGCACAAACCCATGGTGAGTAGGACTCACTAGCTGTGTCCTCCACAATCCTGGTCTAGGTACATAGGTGGGACCCATGGGCCAAGAGACTCCTTGGCTCTGTGTGCCCAGAACTTGAGAATATTAAGGAATTCCCCTCAAACCCAGGCCATCCCCAACCTAACCCTCCCCAGGCAAAGTTGACAGGTGAATGGCACAGCTGAACCTGGTCAAGGAGAGAAGTTGCAGGCCAGAAATTGGGGTTACCTGAGGCACCCATCTGTCCCTGATGGGGGAAGGAGGCAGAGAAAGCTGTCCAGCCCAAGGCCCTAGTCACCCAGTCTGGGTCCGAATCAGCCTCCTCAAGAGCTGAGAGTGAGGAAGAGGAAAAAGCCCAGGCCCTGCTCAGACCTGGGCAATGCCTGTGGTGCCCTGGCATGGGCTCAGAGCTCAGGAGAACAGGGGTCTCGCCCATCATGCTGTAGGCTCCCCTCAAGAGGTGTCCTCCCCTGCCCATGCCATCCTGAGGCACAGCCTGCGGGGCTCCCTCCTCACGGCTTGCTGTCTCCAGGGCTATCTCCCAGGGTGTTGGCAATCTCACTGAAGGAGGGTCGGTCCTTGGGGCTGAGGGCCCAGCAGCGCTGCATCAACCGGTAGAGCTTAGAAGGGCAGCCCTCGGGTTGTGGCAGTCTGGCCTTCCCAGCCTGCAAATCTGCAGGGAAGACAGTGGACCGAATGTTGGTCAAAACATTTAACAACCTGTCCAGGAGCCCACAGTTGCCACAAGTAGCTCCATGAGGATGTGTCTGCCACAGTCTTGGCCAGTGATGGGTGGGCGCAAGCAGCTGACAGAGATGACTCCATCCTACTACACCCTCACTCTCAGCTCACTCTGGTTGGCAGAACAAGGTCCATGCAGCACAGGACCCTGCATGGAACTGAAGTGAGTGACTAGACAGGTGTCAGAGTGGCTGGAGTAGGCACTAGAATGAGGGCTACTTACCAGTGTGAAAGTCTCAGTATTTTAACAACTCGAGCGGTTGTATCTGTGTACCTGCTAATTACCAGCCTGGGAGGGGAGGCGCACTGAACCTGGCCAGGGGACTATCTAGAATCATCTCCTGGAAATGCAGCTGCTTACCTGCCAGCACTTCATCATCTGCTTGCCCGTCATGGGGCATCTCTCCGTGGGTGAACACTTCCCACATCAGCACACCGAAGGCCCACACATCGGACTTGGTGGAGAAGTCACCTTCCAAGATGGCCTCAGGGGACATCCAGCGCAGTGGCACCCAGGCCTGGCGGAAGTGGTAGTACTCACTGCAGGAGAGAAGCAACACTGGGATAGAGGTGGGGCAGGAACACAGCCTGGTTCCCAGCTTCACCCTATGTCTGGGATGCATCCCCAGGCTGGGGCCTAGCCTTTCTACATCAAGGCACCCAGAGAAATTAGCAACATGAATACCAAGTACAGGAGTACACTGGATAAAATCTGGAGGCATCCACATAAGGTGTGATGGTTTATAAATGCCATTAAGAATCAAACTGCCTAGGCCAGACACGGTGGCTCATACCTGTAATCCTAGTGCTATGGGAGGCTGAGGCAGGTGGACTGCTTGAGCTCAGGAGTTCAAGACCAGCCTGAGCAAGAGTGAAACCCATCTCTACTAAAAACAGAGTTTGAGGTTGCTGTGAGCTATGATTATGCCATTGCATTCTACCTGGGGCAACATAGCAAGACTCTTTTTTTTTTTTTTTTTGAGACAAAGAATCAAACTGCCTAAAAAAAGCTAATAACCATACATACATTCTACATTGGTTTTAAAATGTGAAAAATAAGAACTCATTAAATGGACCGAGTTTTATTCCAATAAAACTAAAACCAATCATGACTACAGCAATAGTCAGACAAGGGTAACTTAGAATTAGGGTGACTCAAAAGGAAGTTCCTGGGGGCTGGGCATAGTAGCTCATGCCTATAATCCTAACACTCTGGGAGGCTGAGGCAGGTGGATTGCCTGAACTCACAGGTTCAAGACCAGCCTGAGCCAGAGCAAGCCCTCATCTCTAAAAATAGCCAGGCCTTGTAGTGGGCACCCACGGTCCCAGCTACTTGGGGAAGAGACAAGAGAATTGCTTGAGCCCAAGAGTTTGAGGTAGCTATAATGCCATGGCACTCTACCAAAAAAAAAAAAAAGTCCCTGGGAGACACTATGAAACGTGTAGGTATCCAGAGCAATCTTTGGCTGTGAGTGTTGAACTTTAAATCTTGGGCTTCAAAGTATTAATTACTGAATTCAGGAAGTTACAGAGGACTCCATACAAATTATTAAATTATATATAAACTATCACCAAGTTTGCCTACTTATAAAAAAAGTTTATAATTTTTTATCACTCCAGATAACTTACAACCATCAGACACTCATGGCCCACTGACTGGGAAGGCTCTGCCCCCACCCATGCTCTCCAGCTTCGTACTAAGCATGCACTAAGCCCTTTCCCGAAACCTGTATCTGTCCTCTAGAAAGCAGTGGGGAGCCCCCCAGCCCCACCCATGCCCTTCTACCTGTTGTATACATCCTTGCTGAGGCCCAAGGCTGACACCTTCACCTGTCTCTGCGCGCTGACCAGGCAGTTGCGAGCAGCCAAGTCCTTATGCACAAAGCGGTTGTTGGATAGGTGCTCCATGCCCAGGGCTACCTGGGTGCACAGGGCCACCTGGAGAGAGAAAGGAGCCCGTCACAGCAGCCCAGGAGTAGTGCTCAGTACAACCCTTGGTTTGTGGACTAAATGCTATTGATGTGCTGCTTAGAAGAACAGAAGCACAATAGCCTCAGCCTCCCTTCTGTAAAATACGAGTAATAACAGTACCTGCCTCCCCAGTTTGTTGGAAGCCTGAATTAAATGAAATAAAGTACCTAATACCATTCTGACATGCAGCAAATGCTAGTTAAGTGAGTGGCACATGGGGGTGGGGACTTACAAAATGACCAAAAAATAAGTGGGCAGAGTAAAAAATGAGTGGGCAGAAACAATAGCTTTTATGGGTTGTTTCTGTTTACTTCAAAAGTCTTTATTTTCTACTAGTTGTGTAAGAGTAAGAGTGTGTGTGCACGTGTGTGTGAGGGTACACAGACACACATGACTGGTTGCCTCCAAGGAAGGTAGAATTAGGGACATTTTTGGCTTACATTTTTCAAATTCTGGAAAAAAAAACCACAACCCAACAATGCCAGCACCCCAGAAATCCCCAAGGGTTCCTTCTCCAGCATACATTCTCCCTCACCTCAAGAGGTAACCACTACCCTGACCTTTGTGATAACAACTTTCATATTCTTTGTAGTCTTACCACTGTACATGTAAGCCTAAACAACATAATTCAGTTTTGCCTGTTTTAAAACCACCCAAAATGTAAACTTTATGTGCTTTTTTTTTCACTCAACATTGTGAGAGCTGTTTCTCAAAAAAAATTTTTTTTTTATTAAATCATAGCTGTGTAACATTTCTCAAATTTTAATAATTGTACTAGGTCGGTTTTTCATTGTGAATATACCATACTTTAACCATTCTTATACTAATAGCTATTTTGGTTACTTCCAGTTTGGGGCTATTGAGAACAGTGCAGCTATAAACATTTTTACAGGTGTACACATGCATGAGTTTCTCTAAGATACCCAGTGATGAGTCACACAATATGACTATCTCTAGCTCTACAAAATAATACCAAACTATTTTCCAAAGTATAAGAGAGTTGGAGAGACATTTCACTGACACTCTCTTTATAACTTTTGAACCATATAAATGTATATTATATATTAAATGTAAATAACAACATTTTAAACATTAATGAATTGAACAAATATTAATTGAAGCCAGCCACTCTGGAAACTGAGGCAGGAGGATCCTTTTATAAAAAAAATTATATATATATATATATATAAAATCAGTTTATTGCACTTTTTTTTTTTTTTGTAGAGACAGAGTCTCACTTTACCGCCCTCGGTGGAGTGCCATGGCTTCACAGCAACCTCCAGCTCTTGGGCTTACGCAACTGTCTTGCCTCAGCCTCCCAAGCAGCTGGGACTACAGGTGCCCGCCACAACGCCCAGCTATTTTTTTGTTGCGGTTTGGCCGGGGCTGGGAGTGAACCCGCTACCCTTGGTATCTGGGGCCAGCGCCCTGCTCACTGAGCCACAGGCACCGCCCAGTTTATTGAACATATTAATCCTTCTTAAATGTATATGCTCCAGAGAAACAAATGGGTCTTTAAATATACACAGTATTTCTGTCAAATGAATGTTCATCCTTATATCCAAACAGACCTAAGCAGTTAAAAATGTGAGAAGAAAAGAGTTATTAGCTATGTATCAACTGAGAAATCACCAAAGACCAAAGAATGCAGAAGAGAGAAAGAGGGGCTGAAAGGCCAAAGGTTGAAGCAGTGGGGAGATCTAAAAGACATGAGAACAAAGCCCATCACACTTTATGTACTAACAGCTCTAATCCATTTAAATATCGACCAATTTAACTCAGGCATTAAATTTTAAATAAAGAATGTGGGGTAGAGTTGAATCTGGTTGGTCATAAATTTCACATAAGACGTAGGTCTTTCAGAATCAAATCTTAACCTTGCTTTTCCTAACTGTTTTGAGTTAAAATAGATTATCCTTAAAGGCAACCTCCTACTGGTCATTCAAAGGAGCTTTTCTTCCCTATCCAAGCATACACCATAGCCACCACTCCCTCACACCTTGCTTATTATCTAAATTTAAGCCAATAAGGAAAGCTTCTAGTCTCACACGTAGGTTATGCCTAGATAACTGGCCTGATGCACAGACACAGTAATACTTGTCTGTTAGGAGCCAATGCTGGTACGGAAGTGTGGGTCTTATTTGTTGTTCCAAGTACATACAACACACAGCACTTCTGTATCAGATAAAGATGTGCACAATGGAAGATGAGGTATGGGCTCAAAGAAAGCAGTCAAATGGAAATCAAAAGGCTTTCTGAGTTCCCATATTTGTACAGCTCATCCAATAATGTTGAGACAATACAGTCTCACTCTTTTGCCCTGGATAAAGTTGAGGGCCGTGATATTAGCCTACCTCACAGCTGCCTAAAACTCCTGGGCTAAAGGGATCCTTCTGCCTCAGCCTCCCAAGTAGCTGAGACTACAGGCATGCCCCACCATACCCAGCTAATTTTTCTATTTTTAGTAGAAATGGGGTTTCCCTCTTGCTCAGGCTGGTCTCAAACTCCTGGCCTCAAGAGATCCTCCCACCTCGGCCTACCAGGTACAGAATTACAGGCGTGAATCACTGCACCTAGCACAATAATGTTTTTAATTACATCAGGTTTCTATATCATATGCTTCTCAGTCCATTCCTGAGCTACTCTGTTGTACTTTTCTCTGTTTCATAAATCTGAGCAGTGGAATGGGATCACACAATAGAGAACAGATGGCCAAGAGTACTTTTGAAATCGTGCTGGAGACCATTGTGATTGTAGATTTATCAGGACAAATGCTGTCATTACTGTTAATATTTGGATGATAAAATTCTTGTTGTAAATGCAACCTTGGATGGTTTAAAGGGATAATCTGTTGGGAAATGAATCATCAAGAAAAATACTTCAGGCTCGGCACCTGTAGCTCAGCAGCTAGGACACCAGCCACATACACCAGAGTTGGTGGGTTCGAATCCAGCCCAGGCCTGCCAAACAACGACAACTACAACAACAACAAAAAAATAGCTGGGCGTTGTGGCAGGTGCCTATAGTCCCAGCTACTTTGGAGGCTGAGATAAGAGAATCGCTTAAGCCCAAGAGTTTGAGGTTGCTGTGAGCTGTGATGTCATAGCACTTTACCGAGGGTGACATAGTGAGATTCTGTCTTCAAAAAAAAAGAAGAAGAATTATACCTGAATAAGAAAGAGTTGGTCCATGCCAAAGAGAGGTAAAATCAGAAAACCATGAGAGTGCTTATAAAGACCTAGGGTCCTTTTACCTCTACTGCCCTATCCAACCTTTGAGAGAATTCCCTTGTGTGCAAACAGAAATGCAAAGAGGTCCCTGTGACCTATGGGAGATTAAAGAACAAGTTTCTGGCCAGCTGTGTGTTTCTTCTGGCATACAGACTCACTCTCACTATCCACAGGGAGAAGTCACCACCACATAATCTAAGGATAGAGAGAGGAAGATAAGAGGTGACTGATAACCAGTATCACTGGTGATCAAGAAAACACAAACCAAAGCTTAGTGACCTATCACTTTACACAGTCAACTGCTAAAATTCAAACATGTGCCTGCAACTTATCTCAAATGGTTCAGAAAAAAAAACATAAAAAAAATGCCTATGAATACAAAAATACAGAGTAAATGATAAAGCAAATCGGGCAAAATGTAAACTAAACACTTTAATCTGGGTAAAGATTTTGTAGGAATTCCTTGAACTATTTTTTTTTTTTTGCAGTTTTTGGCTGGGGCTGGGTTTGAACCCGCCACCTCTGGCATATGGGGCCAGGACCCTACTCCTTTGAGCCACAGGCGCCGCCCCTCCTTGAACTATTCTTACACTTTTTAAAGTATAAAATATCAAAATTAAAACTTACTAAACACACACTTGCATATAAATGGATAATAAGCACATCAGAAAAACTAAGTAAGTAGAAGCAGGCTACCACGGACCAACGACAGTATGTCATAGATTAACCAAGGATTATTTATGTGCTCCTAAGATTCAAAAAGGAAAAAAAGTGAATTGGGGGAGCTGAGGGACTGCTGCCAAGCTACTTACCACAGTAAAAGCTCACCTATTCAGAGAGAAGGGGAAGGGGACATTAGCTGAACACCTACTGTGTGCTGGGGTCCCACGCTAGGCCAGCTGCCTCTTCTCACATGCACTGTGAGGTATGGCTCATCTTCTGCTTTGCTCGAGAACCCATAGTAAGGCTCTATACCCAGCCTAGTGCCAAAAGCCTGCCTCTTTCCTCAACACCAAAACTGCCTCTCGTGGATCGCATCACTAGTGACAGGCTGTCTGCCCACCAGTGCACCCACAGGTGGGGCTGCTAGCTATAGAACCAGCCCTCAGCAGCCCTAGCTGGCTCAGAGCAGCTTTACCAGCTCCCAGAGGTCACAGGAAGGCCAATAGAGGTGCTGAGCTCAAGTGCTGGGAGAGGGGACATTCCAAAGGCTTCTCCTGAGCTTTCTTGTACACTGGCCAGTGACATCCCTGTCTGCCCCACTGCCTCCTCTGGTAGTTTGCTAGCTATGATCACAATCTGTTGGCATATCATGAAACCAAATTAGTGAGTCTTTTTTTTTTTTTTTTTTTTTTTGTGGTTTTTGGCCAGGGCTGGGTTTGAACCCGCCACCTGTGGCATATGGGACCAGCACCCTACTCCTTGAGCCACAGGCGCCGCCCCAAATTAGTGAGTCTTAATCAGTATTTAAAAACAAAAACAAAAAAAGCCCAAGAAATGGAATAGAAAATATCAGAGTACATCATACATAGTAAAGGTATCATTTATGAAACTTTTTTCATTTTCAAAAATAATCAAATGCATCTATTGAATTGTGATGGAAAGTGTACTTTTTGCTATTTTGAGTCTCAGTCAAAAAAGTTTAAAAAAACAATGGTCTAGGCCAGGGATGGTGGCTCAGACCTGTAATCACAGTACTTTAGGAGGCCAAGGTCAGAGGACAGGTTGAGGCTAGGAGTTCAAAACCACCCTGAGCAACATAGCAAGACCCCATCTCATAAAAAAGAAGTTTTCATTAAATTAGCTGGATGTGGTAGCCCATACATGTAGTATTCCAATGCTCATGAGGCTGAGGCAGGAAGACTGTGCTTGAGCTCAAGAGCTATGACCAGAGCACTTCCCTCTAACCTATACAACAGAGGAAGACCCTGTCCCAGGCTCGGTGCCTGTAGCTCAGCCGCTAGGGCGCTAGCCACATACACCCAGGCTGGCGGGTTTGAACCTAGCCCAGGCCTGCTAAACAACAATGACAATTACAACAAAAAAATAGTCAGGCGTTGTGGCTGGCGCCTGTAGTTCCAACTACTTGGGAGGCTGAGGTAAGAGAATCGCTTAAGCCCAAGAGTTTGAGGTTGCTGTGAACTATGACCCATGGCACTCTGCCGAGGGCAACATAGTGAGACTTTGTCTCAAAAAAAAATAGACCCTGTCTCAAAACAACAGAAGTCTAAACGTGTGCCATTTAACAGAATAGTCACTAGCTATTGAAATTTAAGTTACTACAGGTTGGGTACAGTGGCTCACCCTGCAATCCTAGCACTCTAGGAAGCCAAGGCAGAAGGATCACTTGAGGTCAGGAGTTCAAGACCATCCTGAGGAAGAGTAAGACCCTATCTCTACTAAAAATAGAAAAAATTAGCCTGGCATAATGGTTGTACAGCAGTAGTCCCAGTTACCCAGGAAGCTGAAGTAGGAGGATCACTTGAGCCTAGGAGTCGGAGGCTTTAGTGAGCTAGGATAACACCACTGCACTCTAATCAGCCTGGGTGACAGAGCAAGACTGTCTCAATCAATGAATTTAATTTAATTTAAACAATAAAATTTCAAATTCAATTTGTCAGTTGTTCTAGCCATATTCCAAGTGCCCAATAGTGATGTGAGGCTAGTAGTGACCATACTGGCCAGCACGGATATGGCACCTTGCCACCATCATAGGAAGCTCTATAAAAGAGCACTGATGGCACTACATTAATGCAGAGGTGCTGAATGATTAACACCATCAACGTTGGGGAAAATCTCTTCTTGGTGCATTTCTTTACCAAAAGTGAAAACACAAAATCTCTGCAGAGCTTCTAATCAAACTTACTTAACCAGTGAAGAGGGTTAAAAAACAGGTCAGGAGCTCGGTGCCCATAGCACAGTGGTTACTGCGCCAGCCACATACACTGAGGGTAGTGGGTTCGAACCTGACCTGGACCAGCTAAACAACAATGACAACTGCAACAAAAAATAGCCGGGCACTGTGTTGGGCGCCTGTAGTCCCAGCTACTTGGGAGGCTGAGGCAAGAGAATCGCTTAAGCCCAAGAATTTGAGGTTGCTGTGAGCTGTGATGTCACCGCACTCTACCCAGGGCGACAGCTTGAGACTCTGTCTCACAAAAAAAAAAAAAAAAGGTCAGGGCCAGATGCTGTGGCTCACACCTGTAATCCTAGGACTTTGGGAGGCTAAGATAGAAGGATTGCTTGTGGCCAGGTGTTTGAGACCAGCCCGAGCAACTCGTGAGACACTGTCTCTACAAAATTTAAAATAAATCAGCCAGGTATAGTAACACATGCCTGTAGTCCCATTTACTTGGGAGGCTGAGGTGGGAGGACTGCTTGAGCCCAGATGAGGTTGCAGTGAGCTATGATGACACCATTGCACTCTAGCCCAACAGAGTGAGACTCTTACCCCCACCCCCACCCAAAAAAAAAAAAAAAGAGAGAGAGAGCAAGGGAGAGAGGATAGGCTGGACAGATTGGCAGGATTATCAAGCCTCCTGAGGATGGTATACTGGGTTTCCATGGGAAAGTAGAAGCTGCAAACCCAAAATAACCCCTGGAGTACTATCCTTAGAGTGTCCCAAATGCCACTGGTGGTAAAAGGGCCAGATAACCACTTAAGTGGTCATCATAAACAGGCCCAATTCTATTTCAGCCTTCAAAACCCTACGGCATTGTCTAGCTTATCTGTAAGTGGCAGACAAAAGCTTTGGAAACATGCCCTCATCAGACTTGAGATTTCCCCCTGCCTGCTCTCTCTGATCTGACTCACGGCTAAACAATCTGCTGCTAGTCAAGAGAAACAGAAGAAGGTAGACTGGGCACGGTGACTAACTTGCTATCTTTCCAGAGATGCAGTGCTTCTGGACATACTGGCTAAGTGAAGACAGTAAAAGAGAATTCCGTTAGACCTAAGCCAATTAAGTGTTTCCTTGCTACTGGGCAAGATGCCATGAGATGGTCACTGTATTAACTCTCTGCAACTGTTATAAAAGACACGATCTTTGGTAAAGACCAGACTCACCCCTTACTTTCCAACTTTAATACCCCAAGGGCTTACCCATGTTCTGGCCAACCCACTGTGACACAACTGAGATCTGCACACAAAAGGCGTCCTGTTTCCTGCCATGGCATCCTCTTGAATAAAGCCTGGTCCACCAAGTGTGCGAAGCTGATCCTGCCCTTGTCGTGTCTTTAGCTTGCAGGTGACCCATGAAGCAATCGCAGGTTACAGTTCTCTGCTGTCAGTTCTCTGACATCATCTTATCAGCTACTCTATAAAGCATTACCTACAATTATGACAACACCCAAAGCTTGTGTCTTTGATTTCTATCACTATCCCACTGCTATTCTGAAATCCTCCTGGGGCTCCCCTCAGCCCTCCCCCACCAAGTATAGCACCTTTAACTACTTACCTTTTCCTCTTTCCATTCTCCTGGTCACAGGACTATAAAGTGACAAAGTATCTGACTTCATTATTAGCACAAGGAAGTAGCTACAAGTTTTAGTATATACCTTACCTAAGAATTTTCATTTTCACAGAATCCCCAGAAGCAGTACTTTCCAAACTGCTGACCAAGACCCATGAAAGTCTCGAAAGCAATTTAGTAGGTTTATAAAAAGAGAGAGAACAAGATAGGCAATATCAAGTGCATCAAATATAGGCTGGGTGCAGTGGCTCACACCTGTAATCCTGGCACTCTGGAAGGCCAAGGCAGGCAGATTGCTTGAGACCAGCCTGAGCAAGAGTGAGTCCCTATCTCTACTAAAATAGAAAATTAGCTGGGCATTGTGGTGGGCACCAGTAGTCCCAGCTACTTGAGAAGCTGAGGCATGAGGATCTCTGAGCTCAAGAGTTCAAGGTTTGCTGTAAGCTACAATGATGACACAGCACTCAACCCCAGGGCAACAAAGTAAGACTCTGTCTCCAAAAAAAAAAAAAAAGTGCATCAAATACAGTGCTTGTGAAAGTTTAATTTTAGTTATATATGTGTGTGAACATGTACGTGCACACTAACTCATGAGTAAAATGCATTTTTAAAAAGAGATATGGGTATCGTTGTATTGTGCAGGCTAGCCTTGAACTCCTGGGCTCAAATGATCCTCTCTCCTCAGTCTCTTGAGAAGCTAGGACTAGAGGCACACACCACCTCACCAGACTTAAAATGCATTTCTTATAAGGGACTCTAAATTGATAAACATTTCAAATCCAATGGTCTCCATCAGGCTCCTTGAACTTTAATGAGCTTAACAATCAGCTAGAGAGCTTATTTGAAAACTTCAGGTCTTCCACTTTCAAATACTCTGATTCCTTCATTCTGAATTATGGTCCAGAAATCTGCATTTAAAAAAAAAAAGAAATCTGCATTTTTTTTTCTTTTTCTTTTTGAGACAGAGTCTCACTATGTTGCCCTCGGTAGAGTGCTGTGGCGTCACAACTCACAGCAACCTCAAACTCTTGGGCTTAAGTGATTCTCTTGCCTCAGCCTCCCAAGTGGCTGGGACCACAGGCACCTGCCACAATGCCTGGCTATTCTTTGTTGCAGTTGTCATTGTTGTTTAGCTGGCCCGGGCTGGGTTCGAACCCGCCAGCCTCAGTGTATGTGGCTGTTGCTGTAACCACTGTGCTACAGGCGCCAAGCCCAGAAATCTGCATTTTTTAAACAAGCAACTTCTCCATCTGATGCAGAATATTGTCCTTGAAGAGTATGGGATCAACTCATTAAACCTCCCCCATCAAATTTAAGATGCTAGGGCAAAAAAGGCAGGGAAAACATGTTCAGTAAAGGTGGTGATGAATTTCAGTCAAATAGAGTCCCTCAAGTAACATGACAGAGGTAACAGACTTCCTGTCAGCCAATGTCCTGTCCCAACTAGAGAAGCCTACCTTGACTCCCATCTCCTGAAGCCATCCCCTTCCTGCCATTCAACTACTTCCTGTCCTTAAGAACAGAACTCAAATAATTTTCTCCACCAGGAAACTTGTTAACCACACTGTCTGTCCACCTAAGGATACGGATGTCTTCAACATCTCTAATTTATGCCTTCCACTCCCTTTCCATGTCTTACATTCAATCCATAAGGCACTTGCCATATTCATTCACCTGATCTCTCCTACTAGATCATAACTGCCCCAAGGGCAGGATGCCTATCAGTTTCAATCTTATATTCCCAAGGACCCTCAGGGCCATATCTGGCTCAGTTAAAATTTGCTGGCTCTATGAATGTCCTAATTGTGAGATCTTTGGTCCTAAAATCCCACCTAGCTGGTACAGCATGCCCCATCCTAAGGCTTCCCTTCTGTAGCAGACAGTTCCCGCAGCTTCACAGAGATGAAGTAAGGATGTAGTGTTAGGGTCCAGGTCACTCACCCTGCCTGAGCCTTAGTAAATTCACTTACAATGGGAGGGGGTCAGCCTGAAGGACACAGAGCTGATTCCCCAGAAAGATCAGGGCACAGCCAGAATCTCATTCACCTGACAAATCAGCCAGCCACATCTTTCTGCTCTGCCTCCAAAGACTGTGACCTAGGTCACCCTACAAGGGAAGGAAGGGTCCCCTGGGAGGGAGGTCCCTAGCAGTTTCTGCCTACCCTGCTCCAAGCTTCAATTGGTTTATGAAGCCACTTCGATCCCAGCTTGAAAGCAGAATATCAGGTCATATGGAAGGAAGTGAATCCATTTCAGAGGGGTGAGCAAGTAAATGTGGGAAGAGACCGAGGGAAGAAAGAAGAGGCTGGGCCACAGTAAACCTCAGGCACTGGGAAGACAGGGACTGAGGTAGCAGCGGGTAGCAGGTAAACTTGCCTTCATCACTGTTTCAACTGAGGTCTGCTCCACCAAGGGGCCTCAGCTGGGGCTCTGTGGCCAGGACAACCTCTGCCCAGGAGGCAGGAGAACCTGAAGGAAATGCTGGGTAGCTCACAGCCAAGTGAGAGTGAAAGGTGAAAACCACAGAGGATGAAACCCAGGTAGCCCATTCATAGAAGGGTCTCCTACACTCAGAGGCTGGAGAAACACACTCAGGTCCACACTCAACCCAGGAGGCCCCCAGACTCATGTAACTTGCTGCTCCTCTGGCTCAGCACTCACTGCTTTAGGGAAGCTCCTTCTCCAGAAGCAAGGGCCAAGAGCAGCTCTTGTATGTGAACCCACCATGGCAATACAAAGCCACTGCCAAGCTACATGACCTAGGACAGGTCACTTACCCTCTCTAAGCTTCAATTTCTTCATCCAAAAAATAGGGATAGTTAACATATATTTCAGAGAACCACTGTGATAATTAAAATAACATATGTGAAGGACTTACCATAGGACCTGGACCATAGGAGCTCTCAATAAATGGCATCTCTCTTACTATAACTGCCCTTCCGGCTCACCTTTGGAGGACCTTTCCCTCCTTCCTTCCCTCCCTGTCCTCACCTTCTGTTTGGTGCTGAGGGGCTGTGACTTCAATTTTTCATCCTTGCTCTTGGAAATCCTCAGGAACTGTTTGAGGTCTCCCTAAAGGAAAAGCCAATCATCTCAGTCAGGTCACAGCCCAGCCACTTTCTCTAAAGCATCAAACTAAGCAGGTGCTCAGAGGCTTCTGCCCAGGGATGGAGTGGGAAGCCCTGATCTGAATGCCCACCCCAGCCTAGACCCTCTTCCTGTGGGGAAAGTCCATGGGCAATGCAAGAAATAAAATATAAATATATATATATTTTAGTATATACATAAAAATATATACAACTATATTTAAATACATTGTATTTAATATATGTATATATAAATATACATATATACAAATATAATTTTTTATAAATTTTTTATAATTTTTAAAAATATTTTTATTTAAAATTTTTTATAATTTTTTTTAAATATTTATATTTGTATTTATGTATATATGTGTATACATAAAAGAGGTGCCTTCTAGAAGCTCTCTCAGTAAGAAAGAGGAGAATTGTCATTCCTACCCTCAGGGTACCCCTAGACAGCCCCTGCCCTCAGTGAGCCAAGAAGAAAACAGCCCTCTACCCTTTGTCCTCATGGATCCCTGAGAGGACAGGAGTTTATAATGTAATAGCCAAACAAAGGATAGCCAGCAGCAGAAACCTGCACAAAGCACTCATTAGTACTTGCTAATGGAAAGTCTGAGAGTGACTCCTCCTTCCTCCTGCTCCAGAACAGGGTGTTTGAGGATCAGGGGGACCAGGGACTGGACCAGCCCGGGAATGAAGAGGAAAGGGCAGCTCTGGGAGGATAACTTAAGTGGAGAGAAGACTGATGGCTGGGCTAACTCTTGTGTCACAAGTGGTACTGAGGTGCCAGGGAAGGAAGGAAACACAGGTTCTCATAAGTTTATTTTCAAATGGGGACAAGACCTGGGGAGGGAAAAATAACAAACCAAAGAAAACCAGAGTGAGAGGACACAACCTGGAAGGCATCATCCATGCAGTGTGCAGAGTGAGACGCCCCAAAAGGACAACCCCCCAGACACAGACAAGAAAGATGGGGTCCTGACAAACGAGAAGCAGGCATCAGAAAGCTGGGAGGGCAGGAAGTTGAACACCTCAAGGTGGCAGGCAGGTAGAGGTCTCGGCTGAGATCATGCATGGTTTCCTTGAAGCCCCAGCCCTCTTCCCCAGCCCCTTCAGACACTGTCCTGCCTGAGATCCCTCGGTCCCCTGCCAATAGCATACCAGGTCCACATACTCCAGCACCATGTAGTGGGGCTCGGCCTCACGGCACAGCCCCAGGAGCCGCACCACATTAGCGTGGTTCAGCTTCCCAAACATTTCGAACTCCCTCCGGAAGTCCAACTGTTGCTGCTCGTCCTTGCTCTGCAGGCTCTTCACCAGCACCAGGGTCTCCGCCACTCCTTCCTCTAACCCCTGAGCCTTCGCCAGGAACACCTCCCCAAACTCGCTTTTCCCTGTGGGTATGAATCTGGATGAGCCAGCTGCCTTCCCCCAAGCAGGGGAAGCCCATGAATTGAGGGAGGTGCATAGTCTCTCCTACAGTGGGGAGGAGGATCTTTGCTACATCCCACACATGTGGGCTGGCACTAGCCTGGTGCTGCTGTGCGACCTCTGCCCCTCCCTGTCTCCAACAGTGTCTCCAACAGGAAAATAAGGGGTTGTACTAATATCCAGTTAAAAAGAAAGAGAAAAAAGGAGTCAATTCAAATAAAATATCAAGTAAATAATACTATAGGTAGTACGTAGGAATGACAAAATTTGGTGGTGAGGGTGGTGAATAACTAGCAACAGGGATGCTCTGGACAAGAGCCCTATCTATGTTCCCCCCACCTCTAACATTTCAGGGTTCAGGGACTTCAGGGCTACCTACGCATAACCTGGCCCCAAGACAGAACCACCTGCATTTAAGCAGAGAAAGCTGTACTCAAGGCAACCTACCCAGCGTGGTGATGGGCTGCAGGCTGGCCCGAGGGAAGTGCATCTTATCACTCGTGCTATGGCGTTTATTGGTGGCTGCAGGGCCAGAGCCCAAGCTGGTCAAGGCCACTTCTTCTTGGATCTCTGCTGAGGGTTGCCCATTCTGCAAAGGCCCACCTGGGAAGAAGGGGCACAGGAGAGTCAAGATGAGACCTGACACTCTGGCCACCAGGGGGACCTCAGTTCTCTTCCCCAGTGGGTCCAATCATAGTGTTCCACATGAAAGGACCCATCAATTGATGAACTAATGTTGGGGTTGGGGGCAGAGAGACGTACACATCACTTAGGGTAAGACCACTTACTGATGCAGCCTATTACAACCTGTGACATAGAACAAACTACAGAAGTTTGAATTGCTGTTCCCTGAACACCATACCTACATAGAGATTTTTATTTTCATGGGGCCTCCTACAGGACAAAGCTCTAAGTAGGCACAAAGGGAAAATCACAGCAAGGGAAACCCAACCTAAGCTGATAGAAGAGGCCCTGAAGTTCCTGAACACCTAAGCTGATAGAAGAGGCCCAGTATTCCTCCCAGGAAGCTCCAGAGAAGCAGATTGCTCATGGGGAATTCCTGGACTAATGGTGAGAGATAGACATGCAACAGAAACATGTATACATATACTAATTATGTCTGTGGCTTAGTGCTGGGAGGAGGAAAAGGCCAGGAATCATAGAAAGCGGGTCCGAGAGGTTCTGATGAGGAAGTCTTGAGCCAGGCTGCTCAGAAGCCAACTCCAGGCTTCCAGCTAGGGGTGAAGCAGCCCCAGCTCCCAGACTCAGCATTAGCCACCCAATGCCTGAGTGCCCCAGCTCTCTGCTGTGGCTGCAGGGGGGTACTCAGTTCCTGTACACAGGCACCCCCTTCCCGCCTCAAGGGGACCCTCACCATTGAGGCATTCCATTTCTGGCTCCTCGCCCTCGGGCTGCTTCTGTAGGCGCTTGGCTTTGCAGCGCTTCTTGCAGTAGAACATGAGGCCCAGCACAGCAATGATGTAGGCCACGGCAGCACCCACCGACAGCCCGATGGTCTGGATCATCTTGTAGGGGGGAGGGCTGCCCAGGCCCTCTGACTCCTCCAACATGGGCTTGTCTGAGAGACAAACAGATGGCTCCAGCCAAGGGCTGCCAAAGCTTCTCTACTAACCCCTTTCCACCTCACATAGGTGACATTCCAGACACAGAGAACTGAGAAGGTCACCACCTTTACTGGCTTAAAGAAGGGGAAGCAGGTTGTGGTACCCCACCAAGGTCATAGGGAAGGCTCTGAAGGAGATAAAGCCAGTGATTCCTAAGCTGGCTGTGCATAAGAACCTGAGACAGGGGACTCAAGTAAGAAACACACCTGCCAAGGTAACACCACAAAACCACACTATTTGTTAACAAGCTTCCTAAGTGACTTGACATTATAAGCTAGACCCTGGAGGACAGCATTTGGGAACTCCCAAGTTATTAGGGGAACTGAGGGAGAAAGGCCACAGGGGAGACCACACTAGATTCCCCCAACTTCCACACCACCCCCCATGGCTTCAACCAAGGGGCCTTGTCATTTCATTTTTATCTGTTTAATAGTCCACATAATACTTTCTATAGAAAAACAATTTGCTGCTAAATCAAAAAAGTCTAAAAAGTTCTCATTTAAAAACACGTTCCCCTTACATATGTAGAAACAAGTCCTCAGAGGGCAAATTAATCCTCCAAAGGCACAGAGCTGGTTAGCAGGAAAGGCCAGACCAGGAGAGCTGACTATCAGAGAAGCCAGTGCTGGGCCCTTCCCCGTCACACGCCCACATCATTCTCTCTGGGCCCTCAGGCCAAAGGAACCTTGCCCTGCTGTACCCTGACCAGATCCCTTCCACGCCCACTCAGGGACCCAGGGATATGTGTGTGGCTGCTGGAGACCTGGGAGGAAGGATTATAAAAAGAGAATACCCCCACTACACACACACACACACACACACACATATTCTCCAGCCATGAATATTAAATAAATGACAGCCAGCTCTAAGGAAGGAACCTAAAACACAGTAGAATTCCCTCCCTACCACAAAAATGGTGTAAGCACCTTTGTGTACAGGGCTGATGAGTACAAGGTGAGAAAGAAGTCTGGCTCTACCCTTCTGGTGCAGAACACCCCTCCCTAGCCCATACCCACGACATAGAGGGGGGCTTCTGTGTGCTTGATGTTGCAGCTGTTGCCTGCAATGCAAGTGTAGCGGCCTGAGTCCTCGGGGGCCACGTCATGGATCACTAGGGAGCCGTTCTGGAAGATGTGCATCCTGGCAGGAGAGAAGCCACAGCACTGGCCAGGTGTTGCCCACCTGGCCAGCTCCCAGGGAGACAGGGCTGCAGAAGAGGGAGAGGGTCTACCTGGGTCCCAGCTTGGTGGGGTCCAGGATACGGTCTTTGCCCTTCCACTGAATGAGTGGCTTGGGGTCCCCTTGGGCCTCACACCGCAGCAGGGCTGTGTGACCCTGGTACACAGTTGTGCGCTCTGGCTCCACCTTGAAGGTGATGAAAACTGAATGGGAAAAGACCAGCAAGGGATAAGGAGTGGTGAGCAAAGGGTCTGACAGGGTGCAGACTGCTGCCTCAAAGGGCCTGCCAGCCCCAGCCCCAGCCCAGGCCCTGCCATAGTCGCACCTGCTACAGTGAGCTGGACATGGGCACGGATCTGGCCCTGTGGCCCATTCGAGGCAATGCAAGTATAGTTACCAGCATCATCTCGAGTCACCCGGGCAAAGTGCAGGGTCCCAGCGTTGTCTGTAACCCATTCTGGGAGACTGCTCCCATCTGCAGGGGCAACAAAGGGAAATAATGGAATGGACCAGAGTTTCATGGCTGGCTGGCAATGCCCTCATTCCCTCACCTCTATTCAAAAACAGCATGCTATCACTCAATGACCACTCACAGGCAAAGTCCAAACCCTAAACTAGGTATTGAAAGCCCTCCATTGTTTACTCCTTTTCCAATTTTCAGTCTTACCTCCTTCTACTGCCCTCTTTAATACTCCACTTATGCCAAACTGGACTCAGACTGAGCCCAGAGTGGGTCTCATTCTCATCCTACTACCGATCATTTCTTGCTAGAACCTGTCCTGCTCTTTGCCACCATCCCAGGCTTCGGATCCATTGTGAGCCCACTTTCCCCAAGCATACCCCCAGACCTGAGCAGAGGGAGCCTCTGTCCCTCTCAGGAAGTACAGTCTCACTCTCTCACTCTCACTGTTGGAGGGAATGTAAAAATTGATCCAAACTTTCAAAAATTGATTTGGCAACTTGCATTAATGGTTGTAAAAATGTTCATACCCTTTTATACATAATTATTCCATTTCTGGGAATCTTTCCCAAGGGAATTAAACCTAAATCCAGAAAAAAAACCTTTGGCTTAAAGACGTTTATTAACAGCATTAAAAAAAGGTGTAGAGGGTGTTAACAACCCAGATCTCCAACATTTAGGGAATGCTTAAGTAAATTACAGTGACTCCAATCACTGGAATATTATTATAATCATCAAAACCAATATTTATGCAAAACATGTAAAAACATGGGGAAATGCTTGATAATGTTAATTTTAAAAGGATACAAAAATAGGGGCGGCGCCTGCGGCTCAAGGAGTAGGGCGCCGGTCCCATATGCCAGAGGTGGCGGGTTCAAATCCAGCCCTGGCCAAAAACCAAAAAAAAAAAGGATACAAAAATACATATAGTTAGCTACATTTTCTATTTCTATAACAAGTGTGTCTCAATCATGTAAGTTTAATAACTGAAAATATACATACAATTGCTGCGTAAAAACAAAAAGATATGCATAAAGAGTGGACACAGGCTCAAAGATGATAAAAGTCAGGATTATGCATTCTTTTCTCCCAAAATTTTTAAAGGAGTCCAAGTTACTTTTATGCTGAAATATTTTGGAAAATGGGAAGGGAGGATTTCACAGCACTCTCTGGACCAAACCAATCACAGTTGCCTTGAGTCACCTTACATGTTGTCCAGTTCTGTAATCTGACTCCTTTTGTGTCTGAATTTTTTCCTTTTTTCCTAACTACACTATAAATCAGCCCTACATTTCTTTTTCTTTCTTTCTTTCTTTTTTTGAGACAGAGTCTTACTCTGTCCCCTTAAGTAGAATGCCATGGCATCATCACAGCTCACAGTAACCTCAAACTCTTGGGCTCAAGCAATCCTCTTGCCTCGGCTTTCCTGAGTAGCTGAGACTACAGAAGTATACCACAATACCTGGCTAGTTTTTTCTATTTTTAGTAGAGACCAGGTCTCCTTTTTACTTAGGCTGGTCTTGAACTACTGAGCTCAAGCAAGCTACCCACCTTAGTCTCCCAGAGTGCTACTGATTACAGGAATGAGTCACCACACCCAGCCTAGCCCTACATTTCTTGCCTACCCCACATTCAGCTAACCCTCAGACACATGCATCTGCCAGTGGGTTGTCTTGCCTGCCTCTACCCCATGCCCGAATAGTACCTACCTGCCCGTACCCACTTAATGGTGGGCTTCTCTCGGCCTGTGGCTGAGCAGGGCACTGTGGCCTCCTTGTCAAACTCCATGCACTGCTGTGGCTGAGGCGGAGGTGTGAACTTAAGCTTTTCTATTTTAGTAGAGGGTGGGCAGGTGAGTGAAAAGAGAAGGAATTGAGAAAGCTGAATAGGCCAGGGCCAGGCCTGCTGTCCCCACACTTTTGTCTCCTGCCTGGCCAGGTAAGGACCTCTCCCCAGACACGCTGGCTCACCTAGCACTTGGACACGGGCTTGGGCCTCGATACTGCCAGCTGGAGTGCTGCTCACACAGCGGTACCATGTCCCATCATACACTTCCACACTGTTGATGCGCAAGGTCCCATTCTTAGAGACCTCAAACCTTGAGTCCTACAGCATAGAAGATATAAAGAGCTATCTCAGAGCCTGACCCACACCCAGCCTCAGGGGATAGAGAGCTATGGAGACCAGCCCAGAAGAGACACAAGGAGGAATCCCACACCCATCCACCAGCTACAGTCCTCTTTCTCACTTCTGAGATGAGCATCTGGTTTCTGAACCAGATGACAGTGGGCTCTGGTGTGGCCTGGGTCAGGCAATGCAAGTAGCCTGGTTTGCCCTCCTCCAGCTGGCTGTCTTGGGGCTTCTTCAGCCATGTGGGCACAGCTAGAGAAACAGAAAGAAAACAGTGAACACGTCCCCAAACCAAAGGACCCAACCCCAAGAAATTCTAATATCCTATTGGACCCTAAGTTCAGAAGCCCCAAGCTGCTCAGGAACAACTGTAGCAGTTACTCCTTAGGGAAGGTCCAGTGCCTGAGTTTTTTAAATGTTATCTTAGTTATTTGCGATAATAAACCCCAAGGAGATATGTGGTACTTTTTTTTTAAGATACAATTTTCTTTTCTATTATTATTATTATTATTTTGAGACAGGGTCTCAAGCTGTCGCCCTCAGTAGAGTGCCGTTGCATCACAGCTCACAGCAACCTCAAACTTTAGGGCTTAAGTGATTCTCTTGCCTCAGCCTCCCAAGTAACTGAGACTACAAGTGCCTGCCACAATGCCCAGCTATTTTTGTTGCGGCTGTCATTGTTGTTTAGCTGGCCCAGGCCGGGTTCGAACCTGCCAGCTTCGGTGTATGTGGTTGGTGCCGTAACCACTGTGCTATGGGCACCAAGCCCTTTTTTTTTTTTTTTTTTAAAGAGACAGGATCTCCCTCTGTTACCCATGCTGGAATGCAGTGGCACAATCATAGCTCACTGCAGCCTCAAACTCCTGGGCTCAAGGGATCCTCCTGCCTCAGTCTTATAAGTACCTAGGACTATAGGTACATGCCACCATACCTGGCTAATTTTTTATAGAAATGAGGTGTTACTGTGTTGCTCAGTCTGGTCTCAAACTCCTGACCTCAAGCAATCCTCCTGCCTTGGCCTCCCAAAGCTATGATGACACCACTGCACTTCAACCTGGACTACAGAGCAAGACCCTTTCTCTAAAAAAAAAATAGAAAAAACTAGCCTCAATCTAATTTCTCCCTACGAGGCCCAACACTATAACATTCATTCTAGACAAATGCTATCTACATTAACTCCAAAATACATCCTGAATTTGACCACCTCTCACCTCCACAGCCTCTATTTAAGCTCCTTTAACATCCCACCTAGACTATTACAGTCATCACTAACTGGTCTCCCTGTTATATATTCTTGCCCCTAGCATTCTAGGCTTCTCAGAACAGCCATAAAGATCTTCTGGAAAGTCAATCTACTTAAACCCTGAAAGGACATCCCATCCAACTTGGTGTGGCAGATTATTTTCAGTGATAGCTGTGAACAGTCCTCCCATCCCTTTCATCTCTTCAGAACATGATGTCAACACTTTCCCCCCATCAAGAGGCAAAGTCTATTTATCTTACTCCCTTGAATTTGGGGGTCCTGTGACTTCCCTGTCCAGTAGAATACAGTGGAAGTGCAACAGCTTCCTCTTTTGCCATGTTGGAATCCAGCCTCCATGTGAAGAAGCCTGGGCTAGCCTGCTGGAGAATCCACATGGAAGAGAACCACGACAGCCTAGTCAATAGCCCCATTCAACTGTCAGACATGTGAGTGAGCCCATCATGGTCAGCTGGCTGCAAACACTGCAAGCCCAGCTGGCAGCACATGGAACTAACATAAATCCCACCCACAAAGTCATAAGCAAATCAACAGCCACTGTTTCAAGCCACAACATTTTGGAGTGGTTTGTTACACAGCAATGGGTAATTGATACACTTGGAATACAAGCCAAAGTCTTTATTGTATCCTTCCAAGGCCCCACATGATCTGGTTTCCACCTTTCAGACAATCTCAGCCACTCTCAATATCATTTATTCAATATAAGCCACATAGGTATGATACCTCTGTCCCTCCAACATACAAGCCCATTTCTGCCTCAGGACCTATCACATGGCTGGTTCCCTCTTTATGTACCAGCTCAAATGCCACCTTCTATAGAAGTCTTCCCTAAACTTCCCTTGGTCCCCACCCTGACTCTATCACCCTATCACTTACCCTATTTTTTCTTCATAGCTCTCTTGCCACCCAAAATTATGTAATTATCTTGTTTGCTTTGTCACCTCTATTATCATAGAACATGAGCTCCACAAGGGGAGGGGCATCTGTCTGATTTGTTCACTGCTGCATTCCCAGTACAGGAAACAAACAATGTTCAGCACAGAGAAGGTACGTGACCCATCTCTCTGGGATCTCGTTGACTGAATGCTGTCCCAGAGCACTGCCTCCTCAGAACCCTACCGTCTACCACTCAGCACCTCATCTGCCCTTGCTTACGTCACGGACTCCCTCTCAAATTCCACAGGCCTCCTGCTCAGAGTGTAGCAAGAGGCACGTGGCATGGTTCAGTCAGAGTCTGCAGGATGACTGACCAAAGCCAGCTACTTCTGAACTTGAGCACACACAAGCATCACCCGGGCCACTTGTTAAAGACACCTCTGCCTGGTCTCCAACCCACAATCTGGGTCTGGAGATGTGAAGCGGGGCACTGGATTCTGTATTTTTATTTATTCATTAGACTCTGCATTTTTTTTTTTTTTGAGACAAAGTCTTACTTTGTCGCCCTCGGTAATGTGCTGTGGTGTCACAGCTCACAGCAACCTCCAACTCTTGGGCTTAAGCGATTCTCTTGCCTCAGCCTCTCAGGTAGCTGGGACTACACGCGCCTACCACAATGCCCGGCTATTTTTTGTTGCAGTTGCCACTGCTATTTTAGCTGGCTACAGCAGGGTTTGAACCCGCTACCCTTGGTTTATGGGGCTGGCGCCCTACTCACTGGGCCACAGGTGCCACCCAGACTCTGCATTTTTTTAAAGTATCCCTAATGAAGCAGGTGATCCACAGACCTTTCTCCATTGGAGAAAGGCTGTATGGCTTGTCTCTATGTCCATGTCACTGTGTGTGCATCCTGCGAGCACCTATGACACGTATGCTGTGCCTTCCCACCTGAATCACGGCCTGAGCATGAGAGCGCTCATCTTCTGAAATTTCAGTATCCTAAGGAATTCTATCACAATTTTAGATTTACAAAGCCCTTTTCAAATTCAAATTTTCTTGCAAATTTACTCACTTGCAAAGATGCTAGTAAAGGTAAAGCAGCAGATGGCAAAATAGTTTGTATATGTGTGTGTGTGTCTGGGGGCATATCACAGTGTGTGCTGTGTGTCTTGTTTGTTTGTTTGTTTTTAGACAAGTCTCACTGTGTCACCGTCGGTAGAGTGCCGTGGCTTCACAGTTCACAGCAACCTCAAACTCTTAGGCTTAAGCGATTTACCTGCCACAATGCCCAGCTATTTTTGTTGTTGTTGTTGCAGTTGTCATTGTTGTTTCAGCAGGCCTGGGCCAGGTTAGAACCTGCCACCCTCAGTGTATGTGGCCAGTGCTGTAACCACTGTACCACGGGCGCTGAGCCTGTGTGTCCTTTTAAATTACCATTAAGGTCTGGAACAAGGCATATTGTAAAGAAATAAATAAACAAAATAAATCCCTATGGCTGCAGCAAGGGTTTATCATATGTACTTTGGTCATATTTATTCCCTTTCCCTCCTCTCTTTTTTCATAGTATGTTTATTAAAGAAATTTAGAAAGTATAGCAAACTAAAACAAAATAAAAATCACCTATAATTTTCTCCACTGTTACTGCTCAAAAATGAAAAAGAAAAATATTTTTCATCTACTTCATTTGATCTTTCTAGCCATCTAGTAGGGTAGATGGTAGATTATTAGCCCTACCTATGGCCAGTCTGAGCACTGGAAGCAGAGTGGAACCCAGGTCTCCAGACTCCCAGTCCATTGCTCTTTCCTCTGCAGAAATTTTTCCACGAGGGATGTCATTACTTCCCCTCGTGCTCCCTTCCCAAGCTCTGTGCCTGGCTTCCACTGCCTCCTCCAACTCCCTGAAGCTGACTAATTCCCAAGTCCGCAGAACTCAGAGCTGAAAGTGCCTCAGGTGAGCAGCAGAGAAACTTCTGTCCATCACACCCATAGTTCAAGACCTCCTGTGACCTGGTCTCCCCACCACTTCTCTTCCACCTTCAGGGCAAAGGTGCTCACTAGCCACAGTGATGTTGACATCCTGTCGCCGCTGACCAGCCAAGTTTGCTGCATGGCAGGTGTAGACACCAGCATCACTCTCTGTAGTGCTGGCAAATACCAGCTCATGGCCCTTCTGGTAGACCCTGCCATGGGCGGGCAGCCGGACTCCTGCATGTTCCCACCACACACTGGGCTCCGGCAGACCTTTAGGGGGCAGGCAGGACACATGCTCCTTGCTACCAGCTGTGAACACCCGTGGTTCCAATAGTGGCATGTCTTCAATCTCTGCAGAGACATAAGCAGGAAGGGGACAGCCTGACTACTGTGGGTCTCAGGGTACAAGATGTTCGCCCACAGCAAGCCTAGGCCTTTTGCAACCACTAACACTTCCATGTAACCGTCTGCATCTCCTTCTCCTACCCCCAGCATCTTCTTCCTTCCTCTTCCCTCCAAGCTGCTTTCTGAGTGAAAATCTCAATCTTTCTGAGCCTAAATCTCTAAGTGCCAACAAGGTCAAAGGCAGCCCCCAACTCACCATCCCAGACCCAGGGACCCACCTGCCAGGCGAAGTGTGGCCTCCAAGATGATGGCTGGGCCCCTCTGCCCCTGGCCAATGCAGTGGTAGACCCCTGCATTGCGTGGCCGGACCTGGGTCAGCAGCAGGGACCCATTGGCAAACAGCGTGGCTCTGCGAAAGTGTGCAGGACTGCAGAGAGGAGAGAGTGCTATTTGGAAGAAGTGGCCCCGTAGGCTTCCTGCTAGAGGGAAATGAGGTGAAATCTCATCCTGCAAAGGTCGGAGATATAGGAACAAATCGACCAGGAAGAGGACAGAGAGAAGGAAGCTGACATCCCTCTTTGTGTGTGTGTATGCATGTGTGTGCATATGCATACATGCATGCACTTGTTCATGTACCTGTTCAGGTCTGTGCGCCAACTACAAAAGGCTCAGCTTTGGGAGCAGTGAGGCAATCAGCAGTACAAGTGAGAGGAAATAATCAGCAGTGTACAACCATTGAGACAGAGGGGCAACCTTTGCACAAGGCCAAGCTGCTAAGGCACCCAGTTCTAGAAGTCAGATCCCCTGGGCCATACCAGATGAACTACTGATGATGTCCTTAGGGCTGGAGGCAGGTGGGATGGAGCCTCTAGCCTAGGAGCCACACCCCCAAGAACCATGGTCATGCCTGACACCACAAAGGTACTCTCTGCCCTCCTACAGCCAGAGTGGCTGGAACCTCCTAGCATCTTCTGGAGGTGTTTGGTTCCTCCAAAAATGTGTGTGTGTGTGTGTGTGTGTAAGGTGCTTTTGCCATCCTGGATCTTGCTATCTAGACTATAACCTACTAGGTCCCCTGTGTCCCTCCCACCCCTGGATCTCTACCCTAATCATCCCAGAAGATGCAGACAGGCAAGGGAGGAGCAGGCAGAGAAGTAAAGCCATCACTAGCTCAGACTGCCTTTGTGCAAATTGGGAAAAGATGCCCTTCCCAGGGACTCTTCTCTGTACAGTCTGTGTGAAATATTCCACTGCCATCTGCTGGAAATCTGAAGTAATACATCTATGACATGGGTTACACGAATTATACTCCCTTTCAGAGAACACACACGTGTAGAACACAACCTACATCGCTGTACTGGATGCTCCCAGCCAGATACCTTACCGACTGCGGTTAGTGATGGGAGTGTCATCCTCAAAGACCCACTGCAGGCTCGGGGGTGGCTGGGCTGAGAACTGGCAATGGAACATGGCCTCCTCATTCCTTGCCACTACCACGTCCTGAGGCGCCAGCACCACCCTGGCAAAGCTTTCATCTGGGGCAGGGGAAAGTATGGGTAAAAAGACAGGATGGTGAGGCCGCTCCCATCCCCCCCACCTCCTGCATCACCACCTCAGGCTCACCAGCAATGCTCAAGGTGAAGTTCTGGCTGCTACAGGCCTGGCCAAAGGCATTGTGGGCACAGCAGGAGTAGAGGCCACTATGCTCAGGGCCAGCTGGCCGGAGAGTGAGATTCCGCTCCTTGCTGCTGACAGTGTGGTTGCTCTGACCATCAGAGAGAGGGCTCCCATCTCGAAACCACTGGTAGGCAGGCCTGTGGGGCAGAGAGAGTCAGCACCAGAGGGGACGGGTACTCAATGGGCAGTAGAGAGGTTATGCGATCAGAGGGCCAAGGCTAGACCCTTCAGTTTACAAATGGAGAAACTGAGGCCTGAGGAGGGGAAGTGGCATGCATAAGGGGACACAATAATTCAGAGCAGAATCAGATTGAGATTCTAGATCTCTTGCTTCCCAGAATCCAGGGATTGATCACTCCACACACAATGTGGGCCCTCCTCGGGTTGTGGGCTGATGTGGGCAGCTTCTGGAGAGGAATGAAGAGCACTGTGGTGGTGGAGGGAGTGGTCACAGGATGAAGCAAGGCACATAGCACAGACTCTAAGATTTGGGGAGAAGTCCCTGCCTACCTAGAATAACCCTTCCCTCCCCACCCTTCTTGGCTCCTTACCGAGGATGTCCGTCAATGTGACAACGAAGAGTGACCTGTGTCTGTGGCTGGATCTCAGCTTCTGAGGCTGGATGCTTCAGGACCACAGGACCTGCCTCAATCCCTACAGCAGAGGCCACGGTTGCAGTGAGGGGAAGAGCAGAGCAGGGACAGGAAGGCAGAGGGAAAGGAGGACAAGCAGGAACCGTGGAACCTTGAGGTTCTGGAGCCAACAGACATAGGGAAGCCCCAGGAAGCTGAGGCTGGGGCAATAGATAGCAGATACCGAGTGCACACCCAGTCCCTGGCAGGCTGAGCCTGACACTTGGCCTAAGGCTTGACTGCCCTTTCCACTTGTGAAAGCATCTAACGGAACTTGAAGGAAAAAATATTTTTTTTAAAAAATGATGTTTAACCTCCTCTTATCAACACAAGAAGAGCTGATGACAACTACATTCTGCCTGGCCCATTTAACTAAAAATGGAAGAAGCTGAGGCCAAGGAGGGGTCCTCCAGGGTTCAGAAGTTTAACAGGGGGACTGGGCACAACCCTCTAGCTCTCACATTTGATGTTGAAGGACGCATTGGCACTGCGGGCTTCCTCTCCAGTGATGTCATCCCGAGCCACACACTGGAAGTTGCCAGAGTCCTGCAGCCGGTCCACAGCTGCAAAGCTCAGGCTGCTGCCCTGGGTGAAACGCCGCTCAGTGTCCTGGACAGGGGCCCCATCAAGCAGCCAGGACACAGTCACTGGGCCTGGGGCTTCAACTTCACAGCGGAGCAGCGCACGGCGCCCCTGCAGTGCATCCTGGGAGGATGGCTCCTTGATGAAGACAATGGCTGCTTGGGCACCTGCAGATGGGGACATGGGAGAGACAGGGTCAAGAAGAACTGTACCCTCTGTCCTAACACAGGACAAGAGGAAGAAAGGGGCTATGTATAGAGGAAGTGTCTAATAATTTCAAGTGTGAAGAATCATGATACTATAATTGCCAAGAGCTGACTGAGGAACTATGTGGGGTAAGCTGCTGGATACAAAGACATAGTACCCTATCCTCAAGAAGTCTCAAGTCTGGAGGGGCACAGAGAACAATTACAGAGGACACAGTTTTGGTCATGTAAATGCCAAATTAATGTTGTGGGTAGTCAGTGCCCCTAGAGCACAGAGGAAGAAGAGATCCCTGAGGACTGCAGGCCGACTGACCGTACAGGAAGAGAGCCTAGACCTGCAGGGTCAGACCACAGGAGGTCTTAATGCCAGATGACACTGCAGGTAACTCTCCCTATCACCCAGAACCAGGAGGTTAAACAAAGTTAAACCATGACCCTAACAGCTTGCTGGGAAGATTACTTGTATTCACACACTCCTTGAGAGTCCCCACAGGACTCTCCCCACAGGAAGGCTTTGACTCCTACTCTCAGATGCTCTGTAGCCCAACGTTCTCGAGGGTCTCCTTTTGAAGAATCCACTCCATCACTGGAGAAGCCAATATTCTCTAGAAACCTGGGCTATTGTCAAAGACATGTCAGGGCCACTCCCATGTCTTCCTTTCTATCCCTAAGAATCCATCTATGGCTAAGGCCAACTTCCCTGTACTCAGCTGAGAGATGAGCCAAGCAATTCCAGGATTTTAAGTAAAGCCCTTTCCTTTCCTGCATTGCTATAGTTCAGCCAGGACCAGGGGACATCCATGGATAGGGAGGTCCCTGCAACCAAAGGTAGAACCACAGCCGGTGGGAACAAAGGGAAAAGTAAGAAGCCTGTGCTGAGCAGTAGATGGGTTAGGGAGGTGGAGGGCAGGGCCAGGCAGGTGGGTGGCATTGTTTCAATAGCAGCAGGAATAAAACATACTGGGCTTTGTTCTTGGCCCAGGTGGGTGCCATGGAGCCACTGGGCCTTGAGCACAGAATAGGACACCCCCTGCAGGCAGGTGGGTGACACTGTTTCAATAGCAGCAGAAATAACACACTGGGCTTTGTTCTTGGCCCAGGTGGGTGCCATGGAGCCAGTGGGCCTTGAGCACAGAATAGGACACCCCCTGCAGGCAGGTGGGTGACACTGTTTCAATAGCAGCAGGAATAACACACTGGGCTTTGTTCTTGGCCCAGGTGGGTGCCATGGAGCCACTGGGCCTTGAGCACAGAATAGGACACCCCCTGCAGGCAGGTGGGTGACACTGTTTCAATAGCAGCAGGAATAACACACTGGGCTTTGTTCTTGGCCCAGGTGGGTGCCATGGAACCACTGGGCCTTGAACACAGAATAGGACACCCCCTGCCTGCCCTGGAAGAAACAGGTCACCTGGGACTGCTACATGAAGAAGCAGGGTCTGTCGCTGGCCAAACTGAGTCAAGCAAGGGTAGAAAGGAAGAAACTAACAGGGTTCTCTCTATCCCCTCCCAAACGGAGATTAATATTGACCCAAAGAGCACCCTTCCAAGTCCCTAGAGGTGGGGTTCAGTTCTTTAGGGCATGAGAGTTGGTCTGATCATAACTCAATGTCAAGACAAGTCCATGATCTCTGAGGGCTGGGTCCATGTGAGAGGCTGCAATGGTGTTAGTCCATCTCCCAACATTCTCTGAGGCTCCAGCCTGCATCTCCTGACATAAAACAATAGAAAACACACACACACACACACACACACACACACACACACACACACGCGCGCGTGCGCTTTTTTTTTTTTTTTTTTGTCGGGGCTGGGTTTGAACCTGCCACCTCTGGCATATGGGGCTGGCACCCTACTCCTTTGAGCCACAGGCGCCGCCTTCACACATTACTTCTTAATGGGGCACCACTGATTCTTTGGATGGGACAAGTCTCCATCATGCTGGGCTATCCCACCCACCATTGGAATTAACAAATCTGCCCTCCAGGCATTGCTGAGCACCCCAGGCCACTATGACAATCCAAACATACCCCTACACATTTCTAAATGCTACACCGGAGTGTGGCCCTGGCCCTGCCCCTGTTGGACTTTGTGGTCTAGAAGGGGAAACCCAGGTCCAGGCATATGAAGGGATTTACCCAAAATCAGGTAACTCATTTGTGGCTGAGCCAGGACCATGACCCAAAGAAGCCAACTCCATACTCTTCCCAGCCCCATCAAGGGACTCAGAAACAACCTTGGAAGTATCTGATCCTGCAATGGGAGTCATTCCCCACAACCACAGCCAGATAATGAGGTAGACACACCTCTTGCAACAATGCCAAGCATATAAGGGCACATGGCAAACACTGGCTGAACTGATGAAACCCTGTAAGTATGAAACAAGAACAGGCGTATGGGGCCAGGCAAGGTGACTCACGCCGGTAATCCCAGCACTCTGGGACACCAAGGTAGGAGGACTGCTTGAGGCCAGGAATTTGAGACCAGTCTGGGCAAGATGGAGACCCCATCTCTACAAAAACTAGAAAGATCAACCAGGAGTGATGGTGCAAGCCTATAGTCCCAGTCACTCAGGAGGTTAGGGCAGGAGGACTTCTTGAGCCAAAGAGTTTGAGGTTACAGTGAGCAATGATGATGCCACTGTACTTTGGCCTAGGTGATACAGCAAAACTCTATCAAAAAAAAAAAAAGAAAGAAAGAAAGAAAGAAAGAGGAAAGAGGGGAGGGGAGGAGAAGAGAGGGTAGAGGAGAGGAGAGGAGAGGAGAGGGCATATGATGGGATACTTCACAAGCATCTTTCATGATACAAATGGGCAGCTCCAGACTGAAACCCCGGAGGACTTCTGCAAATGTGACTCACCAAAATCTAGGAAACCTCAACCCAGAATTCCAGGATGCCTGTCAAAGACCAAAGATCACTTGCTCTCAGAGTGTGGGTGAACCCCTACTTCCTCACTCAGCTTCTGCAGACATGGTGGTGAGTCAAAAGTGTTGCCCGTGCAGAGGAGCAGCTAAGGGGCTGGAATTAGGCTAGTTGGTTCCAATCCTGCTCGTCACACTCACTGTGTCTGACCTTGGGCAAGTACTGCAGATTGTGTGCGCCTCAGCTCCCTCCGCCTCTCTGGAGGGTGTCACGCACTGTAAACATGGGCAGTGCTTTGGAAGGAGTCTGCCTTCAGTAAATGGCCGCCACTGTCATTCTCATGATTACCTTTCCTGCTCCAAGACTCAAATTCTAAGAAGATTAGAAAGCTTCCCGCTTGCCAAGACCCAGGCCCACTCCCAAACCCTGGACAGAGGAGGAACCACCTCAGCAGAGAAGTCTGAAGGGAATAATCAAGTGGTGGGTGGGATGGAGGGAAAGGGGCCCTGAGTGGCAGGAACGACAGACCACCTGCTATAGAAATTGCAGCTGGGAGAAGAGACAACCTGACTTAGAGGGACCCCAAATCGCCCCCACCTCAGTCTCCAGCATCCCCTCCTGAGGATGGGGCTGGGCTGCTCCATAGTTGTGGTGAGAGATATTGCATTCCCAGACTGCCACTCAGAGCCCCCTGCGCCCCCATGACAGGGCCTGGGAAACATCAAAGCCAACCCCGCTGGGGCCTCTGTCCTGACGTCAGCTCACAGCAGGTCCTAGTTAGTGCTTGGCTGGGGCAAACTTTAGATGTTTCCAAAGGCAGGGAGACCAGCTACCAGGCCTGCTCCAAGCCCTGGGCCATGAGGCTCCTCACCCAGCCATGTTTGCTCAGAAGACAGCCTGCGGAGTGCCCAGTCCGGCCTCCTGCATTGACTGCAGGAGGAGACGCTGGTTTGTTGTTTTGGGTTGGGAGAAAAAGGGCAGAAGATTTAGGAGCAGAGAAAGAAACATCAGACTCCAAAAAAGGAGAGGCTGGCAGATGAGGGACTTTCTGCTTCAGCTTTATCAGAAGCTGATACCAACAACAAGAAATGAAGGACAAATGATACAAAAGGAAGGCTTGTGGGGACGAAGGTGGTATAGTCACCAGTACCTTCCTGTTCCTTCCCTCTGACCTGAGGATGTCTTCAGGGCTGTGGTCTGGGAAGGCCCTTCTCTGTGGCAGGCACATTGAATCTGGGCTTCTCCAGGCTGCCCCCTTCTCACAGTCCAGCCACACCTTGCATCCCTCCCACTGCACCCGCAGCCTCAGGGAGACACATGGCCATATGCCCCCAAGCAGCCCGCTCCATACAGCAGCTTTGCCCCTACTGCTCCCTAGTGATGCCACCTTAGTGCAGCCTCTATGCTCCCTTCTCCTGGCTATGAAATGGGAACACCAGCCCTACCACCCAGGCCGTGTGAAGGCTAAGTGGGTTCAAGTGCACAAAGTCTGCATACAGCACAAAGCACACAGAGGCGCTGCTCCCCAGGTAGGAGCCTGCCCCCACTGGGCACAGTGGGCCTTCTCAGCAACAACAGGCAGGCAGAGCCATCTGCCCACACCAGGTGTGGACCCCAACAAAGCTGGAGCTGCCAATGCCCAATAAGGACATTTCTCAAGCCATTTCCTTGGCTCCCTCACAGCCATCTATATGCAGTCACTCACTCTGCCTGTGCCTCCAGGCCCAGCCCCTAGAGAAAAGGCCAAATAGGCAGCAGCCCAACTCCCGCACGCCCTCCACCCACCACCCCCTGCAAGCATCTGGTCTGGTGCCCACCCTCCTTGCTGTTCTTTGGGCTCCAGGCCCAGCTGAACCATGCCTGTATATGTGTACATACGTAAGTATAAACACCATTGTTACAGAGAGCAGAGAGCAGCAGGAAGTTTCTCCTAAGTGTTCCCACTCTAAGTAATTTCAGCTGCTTCAGCCCTAGTCCCCACCCCCCATCATCTGGGCCACTCAACTACCCATGTCTCAGGGACTAGTCCTGCTAGTCTAGGAAAAACACCACCAGGACCTCTAAGGCCCCAGAACCTGCGAAACACTACTGGTTAATTCTATCAACCTCCTCTCCCTCTTATTAAAGAAAATCCCATCCTTCTGACAAATGCCTCAGGACCAGGCTGAGATACCAAGATCCAGGTTGAGCAAGGAACTTGATGCTACTGGCCCAAAAGTCCTCCAAGAGTGTCCTCCAGAAAGGGATGGGGATTTTGCATGGTGTGTGACTGTGTGAGTGGCAAAGTCAACCAGCCATACATACAAACGTGGCTGACTCTTCCACTTAGTCACTGGCTCCATGGCCTGGGTCCCTTTAGGGAACATCCTGAATCCCAAGTGGGCCCCAGAGCTCAAAACAAGGTGGTTCATGTCAGAGCACACACAGATGCCCGACGGAGAAGTTTGCTAACTCCCCAGTCTGGGATAACAGCACCAGGGTCCAGGACAGGAGAAGCAATCCTCAACCTGAGAAGTATAAATGTTCCATGTAAGGAGTAGCCCCCAGGCTTCTTAACCCACAGAGGACAGGCCTCCTCACAAGTCCCCATCATCTGGAAACTCTAAGGACAGCAAGTAAAAGGCTCCATGGTGCCCTCCCCAGCCACTGCACCCTCCATCTCCCCAACCCCTATCCTCCTCCCTGGGGGGCCAGCACACTGCGCTGCAGGCCCTCAGCCCTCCAGAATTCGACCGGAACATTTTCAACTACTTAAGCCACTCTAAAGGCCCATGGCTCAGTTGCTGCAGAAATAAGTCACTTGGATGAACAGTAAGGCTAATCATCACCCAGTTCACCCAAGTTGGCAGAAACACAAAATGCTGCAGGGTTATTTGTGAATCTGGGGATTTGGAATGTCCCTCTTAACTACCACCAGTACTCTCTACATGGTTTGAGCACAAGCAACTCAGATTGCTCAAGGTCACTGAATGGGGACCACAGGGGAAAACAAGATCCAGCAAGCTGTAGAGCACAAAATTCCGACCCCCTTGTCTTCCCAGGGTCTGCAAAGACCCTACGTTCACCCACAGGAACCTGCTGCCTCCTTATGTCCATCCCAGCCCTTCCTCTTAGCAGGACAGAGCCAAGGACCTTGCTGAGTTTCTCAGTCCTGGGATTTAACTGTCAATATCTGGAGAGGTTCCCACATCCCTAAAGAAGAAACAAAACCACCTCACCAAGGACTGAAGCAGAAACAGCCTAGCAGGCCAGCTCTTTCACTTTAGGCAAAAACCACAACTCAGATGTACCCAGCACACTCCTTGGAGGACCAGAAGGGGCAGATCAACTTATAAACAGCAGGAGTAGGGCCATAGGTCTACCATTATGTGGTATCCAAGCTTAGAGTGACAAAAACACAAGCTGGAGATGTGGGCTAAGGTGTTCCCCAGCCAAAGGCCACACCATCAGCCTATGGAACCTGCTTCTCATCTACTAGGGCTGGAAGGGTTCTGTCCAGTACACGCCTCTCACTCTTAGTGACCCTTAAAAATGGCTGTGGTATCTCCAAGGAAGGAGCAATGAATGTAATACCCAGCTGGAGTGAGGTGGTGTCACCAGATGAAAGAACATAGGACAAGGAAAGGAACTTGAATTCTAGTTCTGATATATCCACTAGCAAGTAGGGTAGTCACTAAAACCGAACATTAGATTAGCTGCAATGAACCTCAGAGGCAGTTACAGAGGGCTTCCCAGACCCCCTGCCCCACAGCCTCCATCCACCTCCAGCCAGCCAGCCCTCAGCACCTATTTGGCAAATGTAGTGCCAGGCCCCTGGAGGGATTAAGAATGACCTTCCAACAGCAGGTGTGTGGGGTCTGAGGCAGCTGGTGCTACAAACAAGGATCGAGCATCTTTCTGATAAACCCTATGCAGCTGCCACAGGAGATCTACTTCTGCCATCTAATTCCCCCATTCCCTTGGCCACATGCTTGCACTGAAAGCACACTAACTGCCTTCAACACCCGGATATGCCTGCCTCCAACTGAGGGCTTTATCCCCCAAACTAGACTGCAAGCTCAAGGGGAGGGCAAACATTTGCCCAGCATGATACTTCAGTGCCTAGTGCCTGGGCCTCATAGTCAATACCCCTTGAGTATGTGTACAGGAATGAAGTCACTCAAGTGTCCATCTGATCTGAAATCTTGTCCTATATCTACTTTTATCTATCTTGGTCAACCTCTTGGTCTCAGTTTTCCTCATCTGGAAAATGCCAGCCTTCAAACTGATTTATTGATTCTTTCTCAGCCCACAGGTCCTTATAATAATCAAATAAAATTTTAAGGTTTTTTTTTTTTTTGTTGTTGTTGTTGTTTTGAGACAGAGTCTCACTGTGTCACCCTCAGTAGAGTACTGTGGCATCATAGCTCACAGCAACCTCAAACCCTTGGCCTCAAGTGATCGTCTTGCCTCAGCCTCCCAAGTAGCTGGGGCTACAGGTGCCCACCACAACACCCAGCTATTTTTTTTTTTTAGAGATGGGGGTCTCGCTCTTGCTCAGGCTGGTCTCAAACTCTTAAGCTCAATCCACCCATCTCAGCCCCCCTGAGTGCTAGGATTATAGGTGTGAGCCACCCTGCCTGACCTATTGGTTTTTTGTTTTGTTTTGTTTAAGACAGAATCTCACTCTGTTGCCCTGGGTAGAGTGCTATGGTGTCCTACCCTCACAGCAACCTCAAACTCTTGGGCTCAGTGACCCTCTTGCCTCAGCCTCCCAAGTAGCTGGGACTACAGGCGCCTGTCACAATGTCCGGCTAGCTTTCCTATTTTTAGTAGAGATGGGGTCTTACATTTTTGCTCAAGCTGATCTCGAACTCCTGATCTCAGGCAATCCACCCACCTCGGCCTCCCAAAGTGCTAGGATTATAGGCGTGAGCCACTGTGCCTGGCCTAAAATTTTGTTTTAAGAACAGATACACACAAGTCTGCCTATTTTTCTGGGAAGTTAAAAACCCCTAGAAGTTCTAGGGAACTGTGGACCCCAGAATTAAAATCTCTTTGGACTAAAGAGACACTTTACAGGGGTGAATACTGGGAAGGAGGCCCAGAAGAGATCTGCCAGAAGCCATGAGTTCTCTGCACCCTCCAGGCCCGGGAACAGATTCATTCTCAGCCCAAACCAGAGAGAGACAGCACCCAGCTGTCTCCTGAGGAGTCAGCGAGGAGCCTGGAGAAATAATATGCATGCCAGGGAAGGTGACAGGACTGCTAGACTGGAAAACTGGGAATTGAGCCACAGCCCCAGGAAAACCTCAGTGGTGATCTGCCAGTGCTCTTAGGGACCCATAGAAGACAAGGAGCCCACCTCCTCATTACTCAGAGAGGAGGGAAAGGGACTTGCTGCAGTCTGTACAGCCACTCACTGGAGGGGCCCAAATCTAGGGTGCTGCCAGGTCTCCGACTCCCAGGTGCAGTAGTGAGGGTCTCTGAGATGTTCAGGATCTTTCAGAATCCATGAAAAAAATTGCTGTGGTGGAATCTGGGAGTTAGCTTCCCAATTTCCCTCCTATAGAGGCAGTGGGCAAATGAAATGACAGGCCAAGTACCATTGGACCTCACCTTTGTCTGATGATTCATTTTCAAGACAGCCTCAGAGAAGTCTATGATCCTCCATTTTATCAGCTGTTTGTACTCATCACTGCCTCCCACCTGGCAGGCTAATAATCCAGGCAGATGAGCACAGCCCATAGATCTAAAATCAGGGTGGCCATGCCCAAATTCCCTGTGGCAGAGAGGACCTGACTCCTTACTCTTTACCCTACCTACACCCCAACACTGCTGAACACCTGGAGGCAGGGAGAGGCAGGGAGGGGCATGGAGTGGCCTCAATTCCATTCAATGAGGAAAGTTCTCCCCGGCTTTTAAAGAAATTAAAATGTCCCTAAACCTAATCTGTCTAATGTGGTAGCCACCAGCCACATGGAGATAGTTAAATTTAATTTAAATGAAAATTCATTTCTTCAGTTGCACTAGCCATATTTCAAGTGCTCAGGAGCCACACATGGCTGGTGGCCACTGTACTGACTAGCGTAGGTAGTGGAACAGCTCCACTCTGAAGAAAGCTCCATCAGGGCTCACAGCCTGCAGCACAGTGGTTATGGCACTAGCCATATACACCGAGGCTGTCGAATTCGAACCCAGCCTGGGCCAGCTAAAACAATGATAACCCCAACAAAAAAGTAGACAGGCACTGTGGCGGGTGCTTGTAGTCCCAGCTACTTGGAAGGCTGAGGCAAGAGAATCTCTTAATCCCAAGAGTTTTAGGTTGCTGTGAGCTGTGATGCCACGGCACTCTACTCAGGGTGACAGCTTGAGACTCTGTCTCAAAAAAGAAAAGAAAAAAAGAATGCTCCATCAGGTGGCAGTCCCTCACTGTCTGGCATTCCCTCACTGTCTGACCACCCATTTCTTGCTGGGCCCAAGGCATGGACACATTTCTAATCTAAAAAACACTCAATACAGCCTTATTTTATAGACAAAAGGAAACTGGAGTCAAGGTAGCCTAGTAAATGGCAGGGCCAGGAATTGCCCCGGATCTGTCTGGCTACAAGCCTGCGTTCTTTCTCTGATGCCAAGCTGGCTGCTTTTCATTTTATTCACTAACTCCCTTTTTTCCACATCCCCCCACAACCATTCTATTGTGTTTAATGTAAATCCTTTTGTATGTGCTCTTGCAAAATGTGATTGTGGGGTTTTTTTATGATTGCAGGTATTTTTCACTCATGTGAATGATCTTGCAATATATCTCACACCTCACTTCATACTTCTTTCCACTCAGTGCTCTTTTAAGGCTCCCTCTTCTATATCCTGCTAATCTCCCTGATAGATGAATGCACTGTTTGGGGAAGGGGGGGGATGAGTAAGTGGATAAACAGAGCTACCCATAGTTTGAAAATTATTCTTTAAGTCTATATTGTCCTCTTTGCATGCCCCCCAAAAACCCTGCCCTGGCCTCCACTACTTCACCTATCCCCCAAGCCCCATCTCTTTCTCACTCCTCTGGGTATCCTCAGAGCCTCATCACACACACCCAGCTTCTCCTCTTCACCTTCTTCCTCTCCCTAAGCCCAAAAAGTCACTAAAGGCTGGACCTCAGCTGGTTTCAAAGGGATAAGAGAAAATAAGTCACATACTTTTCTACTTAGAAGTGCTCTGCAAACCACTTCCCAGAGCAGACAAAAGAGGGGAATGTGAGGAAATCACTTTGCTATGTTGTGATGTGGAAAGCACAAGCCACTCAGGGCCTGCAGCAGCAGGCTGCATTTGCCACACACCCAAGGACATGCAGCACTGCTTAGCACATGCGCAAGAGCCTGGCTATCCCCTCCTCACAAGACAGGGCCCAGGAGTCAGAGCCTCAGACCATGTCCCAAAGGCCCCTCCCCCCAGCCTTCCTGTGAGCAGAGCTTCTCCACCTGTTCTACCAACAGCTGTTTCTGAAACCCTGCTTTCTCTCCAGAGGGGGGTCTTAGAAAGGGCTGCTCTGTCCAGGTCTTTAAGGCAGGCTTTAGGCCTAACCTGAGACACAAAGAGAAGACTCCAGAATGAGGGAAGGGGGAGGACAATGCTTGGAAGAGCCACAGGTTTGAAGAGGCAAGGAACGCTGCACTCCTGGACCCAGGGTGAAGGGGAAAGGGCATGGGGGCAGGATTTTGCATGGTGCCCATCACCTCCTTCAGAAGACAGATCCACTCCTGAGGTCACCAGAGAACCACCTCTGCTACCATCATAGCTGACTACAACAATGCACAGGAGAGGAGGGAAAGATACCTTGTAGTAGATAACTGCAGCCATGATTACTGCTCAAGTATTACTTGAGGTAATGGAGTCCCACCCAGTGTAGTTAAGTGAACCCTGGGGGCTGGGGGGGCAGTTAATGGCCTGGGTTAGGTGGACAGAGGAGGAAGTAGTGGAAGGCAGGCCAGCTGCTCAAAATCTGATAAGGTCAAACTATCAGATTTTCCCAGATACTTCCAGGATCCTTATAAACTTCATTTTACTACTTAAAATATAAACTCTCTAATCAGGCAAAAACTATTTTATTCTTTTGTTTAATCTCTTAACTGCATTATCGTTTCTGTTATTTTTAAGGAAAATAACCATAAAGAGTCATACTTTTTTTTAAAAAATCAGCTATTTAGAAAAAGCATGCTAGTGGCTGGGTGCAGTGACTCACGCCTATAATCCCAGCACTCAGGGAGGCAGAGGCAAGTAGATTGTTTGAGCTCAGGAATTCCAGACCAGCCTGAGCAAGAGTGAGACCCCAGTCTCTACTAAAAATAGAAAAACTACCAAGTATTATGGCGAACGCCTGTAGTCGCAGCTACTTGGGAGGCTGAGTCAAGAGGATTGCTCAAGCCCATGAGTTTGAGGTTGCTGTGAGCTCTGATGCCATAGCACTCTACCCAGGGAAACAGAGTAAGACTCTGTCTCAAGGAAAAAAAAAAAAAAAAATAAGAGGCAGCGCCCATAGCTCAGTGGGTAGGGCGCCAGCCACAGACAATGAGGCTGGTGGGTTTGAACAAGGCCCCAGCCAGGTAAAACAACAATGACAACCACAACAAAAAAAATAGCCAGTTGGGCCGCGCCTGTGGCTCAGTGAGTAGTTCGTTGGCCCCATATGCCGAGGGTGGTGGGTTCAAACCCAGCCCCGGCCAAACCGCAACAACAAAAAAATAGCCAGGCGTTGTGGCAGGCGCCTGTAGTCCCAGCTGCTCGGGAGGCTGAGGCAAGAGAATTGCATAAGCCCAAGAGTTAGAGGTTGCTGTGAGCCATGTGACGTCATGGCACTCTACCCGAGGGCGGTACAGCGAGACTCTGTCTCTACAAAAAAAAAAAAAATAGCCGGTTGTTGTGGTGGGCACCTGTGGTCCCAGCTACTTAGGAGGCTGAGGCAAGAGAATTGCTCAAGCCCAAGAGTTTGAGGTTGCTGTGAGCTGTGATGCCACAGCACTCTACTCAGAGTAATAGCTTGAGACACGGTCTCAAAAAAAAAAAAAAAGAAAAAGCATGCTAGCTAAAGATAGCAAAATGAGTATTTCAATCTCCAAATCAATAACAACAGATAAAAAATACAAACCAATGGATAAATGACAGGAACTCTTTATAAGTTATTTTTAAAAGCACCAAAATCTTACAACTCATCACCAGATGTCTAAAGCCTAAGGAAACCTACTTTGAGGGAAAACATCATAAAACATAAAGCATACACAAAAGGCCAAAGAAGAAAGAGCTCCTAAGAGTAGCTGATGCAATAACTGAACTGAATAGCCAAAAAAATAACAAAGACTTAAAATTTATTTCATGCCTACTCTGTTGATCGTTAAGTCAGAGTCTGCAAGGCACCAAGATCTGGCTTCACTTAAGTCTGGAACTGGCTGTGCCTCCATTCCAGAAGGTGCCTCTTACAGACGACCAGAGTCATGCAGACAGAGACACAGGGGAAGACACCAAGATGAGATGACCAGGCCAGGGAAAGGTGGAGGGGGGTGGAGGAAGATGGAGAGAGAAGGAAACAATGTGTGCGGTGGCTGGGGAGGGCCTCGTGCCTATATCCTAGCATTTTGGGAGGCCAAGGCGGGTGGATTGCTTGCACTCCAGAGTTTGAGACCAGCCTAAGCAAGAGTAAGACCCCATCTCTACTAAAAATAGAAAAAACTAGCGCAGCATGATGGCCGGGCCTGTAGTCCCTGCTACTTGGGAGGCTAAGGCAGGAGAATCGCTTGAAAACAAGAGTTTAAGGTTACTGTGAGCTACAGTGACCCCACAGCACGCTATCTAGAGCACAGAGTGAGATTCTGCCCCCCCAGCCCCAAAAGAAAGGGAGAGAGAGAGAGACAATGTGAGACCCAGACCCTGAAAGAAGGAGAAGGTGAGAAATCACCAGGCAGAGAGACAAGGACAGAGGTGAACTGAGAGACAAAGACCAAATAACATGAGGCATAGGGACACAGAGAGAAAAGGGGAAGACAAAGAGGACACAATGTGCACACACGCATGCAAGCGCACAGCTCCACCCGGCAGGTCTGTCCTGTGTCTCCAGTGGGGGGGCCCTGCATGCCCCTTCACCCTCCCCAGCAGCCTCCAGGACTCTCAAGACAATCCCTGGCCATAGGCCTAATGACTGCCCAGGATAACCCCAGACACAAAAGGTTACAGCTTGTCTGTAAGTGGGAGGCTGGAGGGAGCAAGATGGGAGGGGAGAGGACTCTATATATACCAGATTCAGAGCATTTATAATGGAGAGCCCTCAAATTAGAGGCTCCTGGTAAATAATTCACCAGGAAGAGTACAGTACCTTCTTCCCTAAGCTCATCCATTATTCACCAAGATAAATGTGCCATATTGTTCTACTTCCTGACATCTCAAATGGTCTGAGCCATTAGGCCAGCAGTGAGACGACAGACAGCAGGGCAATTTCCACCCAACTTTTCCAGAACCCCTGACCCAGCAATCCTGCTGCTTTGGGAACTTAGATCAGCTGCTCCTTAAGCCAGGGCAACACACTCAGCTTCCAGGAAGAGCCAGGCCTGAACTCAGACTGTGAGATCCCAAGGACAGGCCCACACTCAGCCTAGGCCTCAAGAGCCTAGTGCCAGATGGACACAACAATGATACCCAGAAAAGTTCACCAGACCTCTCAAGGGGAAAAGGAAAACACCTTGTTTGAATTTGTCTAAGGGCAATACTGTTCCTAAACAGTTCCAAGAGTTTGATTTTGACGCCAAATGAGTGCCAGCTAACACAGAAAGACTTCCATCTTAGACTTCATTCTCAGCAAGTCATCCTGTTCTTCAGGCCTTAGTTTTCCCACGTGTAAAACATGCTAGTAACACCTGCTGTCTATTGCGCAGCCCTTCCCCTCCAAGAATGAAATACCTTTGGGAAGCTTAAAGAACAACACAGCTTGTAAGCCTGGGCACACGAGTATAGTGCAGGATGGGGATGCAGTCAAGAGCTCAGACTGGAGTCAGACTATCTGCACTCAAAGTTCCACTCCCTCGCTTATCAGGAGTATGACCTTGGACAAGCTGTTATGCTTTTTTATCTATAAAAATGTTGGACCAGGCGCGGTGACTCACGCATATAATCCTAGCACTTTGGGAGGCCAGTACAGGAGGATTATTGGAAGCCTGGAGTTAAGAGATCAGCCTGAGCAACACAGTGAGACCCCACTGCTACAAAATATTTTAAAAAGTAGCTGGGTGTGGTGGCATGCACCTGTAGTCCTAGCTACTCTGGAAGCTGAGGCAAAAACATCACTTGATCTCAAAAGTTTAAGGTTGGCCGGGCATGGAGGCTCATACCTATAATCCTACCACTCTGGGAGGCTGAGACAGGTGGATTGCTTGAAGTCAGGTATTTGAGACCAGCCTGAGTAAAAGCGATACCCCATCTCTAAAAACTAGCAGGTGCCTATAGTCCCAGCTACTTGGGAGGCTGAGGCAAGAGAATCACTTGTGCCTAAGAGTTTGAGATTGCTGTGAGCTATAACATAGTGAGACTCTTTCTAAAAAAAAAAAAAAAAGTTTAAGGTTGTAGTGAGCTATGATGATGCCACTGAACTCTAGCTCAGGTGATAGAACAAGACCTTGTCTCAAAATAAACCCAAAACAGGGTGGTGCCTGTGGCTCAGTGAGTGGGGTGCTGGCCCCATATACCAAGGGTGGTAAGTTCGAATCCAACCCCAACCAAACTGCAACAATAAAAAATAAATAAACCCAAAACAAAAAATGTTAATACCAGTATCAACCTCATGAGCTTGTTATGAAAAGATTAAATTCAAATGTTAACACAGGTGTTATGTTTAGAACAATGCATGGCACATAATAAGGACTATTGGAGTTTGGACTGGTAGCTATTATTTTGGTCTTTATTATGTTTTGGGATTTTTCATGTCTTAAGATTTGCATTTGGGCAGGTGTGGTAAGTCACACCTGTAATCTTGGCACTCGGAGAGGCTGAGGTGAGAGGGTGGCTTGAGGTCAGGAGTTCAAGACCATCTTGAGCAAGAGCGAGACCCCCTGTCTCTACCAAAAATAGAAAAATTTAGTCAGGTGCTTGTAGTCCCAGCTATTCAGGAGGCTGAGGCAGGAGGATCGCTTGAGCCTAGGAATTTGAGGCTGCAGTGAACTATGATTATACATGGCTCGGCGCCCGTAGCACAAGTTTAAGGTTGGCTGGGCATGGAGGCTCATACCTATAATTATGGCGCCAGCCACACACATCGGGCGCCTGTAGTCCCAGCTACTTGGGAGGCTGAGGCAAGAGAATCAAGAGTTTGAGGTTGCTGTGAGCTGTAACACCATAGCACTCTACCAAGGGTGACATAGTGAGACTCTGTCTTTAAAAAAAAAGAACTATGATTGCACCACCACCCTCCAGCCTAGGCAACAAAGACCTCATCTCTAAAAAAAGAGAGAGAAAGAGAAAAAAATGAAAAGTAACACTCAACACTGATAAATATATGGGGAAAATGGTTCTCCTACTTTGCTGGAGGAAGTAGTATAAATTATACTAATTCTCTTCTGGAAAACGGTTTAGTAATATTATACCAATGTCCTCAAAAATTTGTGACTTTCTCCTTGGAGAAGTGGCTGATTCCAAGTTTGGGGTAGGAAATGTACAGAACAAGCCTGGAATTCCATCTTACCATACAAGGAAACAATTAAGGACTAAGCAAGGTCTCATCAAAAGGAGCAGGACTATTTATACATCCACAAGGGTAAGAGCCATAGGTGCTTGAAAACATCAAATTCAGTTTAAAAGCCCTGAGTTCATAATGATGCCTAAAGCTACTCATTGGCCAATGTGGAATAATGCTAGAAAACCAATTCATTGTTTTGAAAACAGGTAAAGAATCAAACATTTATTTTCCTTTTTTTTTTTTTTGGAGACTAGAATCTCACTTTGTTGCCCTAGCTAGAGTGTAGTAATGTCATTACAGCTTCACTGTAACCTCAAACTCCCAGGCTCCAGCGATTCCCCTGCTTCAGCTTCTCCTGAGTAGCTGGGACTACAGGTATATGCAATCTCACTTGGCTAATTTTTCTTTTTCTTTCTTTCTTTCTTTCTTTTTTTTTTCTTTTTTGTAGAGACAGAGTCTTACTCTTGCTCAGGCTGGTCTTGAACTCCTGACCTCAAATGGTTCTCCCACCTCAGCCTCCCAAAGTGCTAGGATTATAGATGTGAGCCACCATATCCGGCTGAGGTTTGTCTTTATAGAAGTTTCCAGAATATCATAGAATAGAATATCATTTTACTACCCTATTTATGGCTATTAAAACATAAGGAAATAATGGATCTAACAATGATGACTGATGGCTATGTGACCAGATGTTATGTGTCTATTAAGGACAGTATACATAAAAAGGGGAAAAAATTCAAATCTGAATCCAATGAAGCCTCTAATCTGACTTTATTAAAAAATTTAAGGGAGGCTGGGGGCAGCGGCTCATACCCATAATCCTAGTACTCTGGGAGGCTGAGGTGGGTGGATTGCCTGAGCTCATGGGTTCGAGACCAGCCTGAGTCAGAGCAAGACCCTGTCTCTAAAACTAGCCGGGTGTTGTGCTGGGCACCTGTAGTCCCAGCTACTTGGGAGGCTGAGGCAAGAGCATCACTTGAGCACAAGAGTGAAAATAAATTTAGAAAACAAGACAGAAGTTACATAACAATGTGACACCAACTAAAATAATAACTATAAACACACATCCTCTGAATCTTCTATTGTTCCCATAAATAGCTATTAAAACATAATATAGGCTCACCGCCTGTGGCTCAAGCGGCTAAGGTGCCAGCCACATACACCTGAGCTGCGGGTTCGAATCCTGCCCAGCCCGCCAAACAATGACAGTTGCAACCAAAAAATAGCCAGGCGTCATGGTTGGTGCTCATAGTCCCAGCTACTTGGGAGGCAGAGGCAGGAGAATCGCTTGAGCCCAGGAGTTGGAGGTTGCTGTGAGCTGTGATGCCACAGCACTCTACCCAGGGCGACAGCTTGAGGCTCTGTCTCAAAAAAAGAAAAAAAAAAATACAGCTGTTTAACATTTTATATGCTTACAACTTTGTCTTCCCTACCAGATTCTAAGCTCCTTGGGGGCAACAGCTGACCCTCACACTTGTCTGTCTCCTCCACTACAGGTGCCTTGCCTGCGAGGGGTGCTCAGGAAACGTCAGCTCAGTTGTGGTGGTTTTACTGAACCAGATAATTCAGGAACATTATTCCTATATGAGGTGGAATCAGCAGGGTCAAAGCCCAGTACGGGATCCTGGTAGGCAATTACATTAATTATCATTATTAATTCAACCATCATTTATTTAGAGCCTACCATGTGCCAAGTACTTCATAAGACACTGGGGATAAAGAGAGAAAAACATACAATTACCATCTTTAAGTGTCTCAGTGCAGTGGGGGAGTCAGACAAGTAAACTATAATTACAGTAATAGCTAAAACGTACTGACCACTCACTATGTGCCAGGCGTAATGCCAAGCAGTTTAACCATATTAGCTTGTTAATGCTTACGCCCACACAGTAAGTGCTACCATCACCAATATGCAGGAAGAGGAAACTGAGGCACAAAATGGTAAAGCAACCTGCTAAAAGCCATACAACTGTTAAATGACAAACACAGGATTCAAATCTCAACTCCTCTGGCTCCAGAGGCAAGCCTATTGTAATCCCTATGTCTTACCGTATTATCGGACAGAATGACAGGTGGGTGCAAAGGGTATACAAGAGAAGAGAAGTCTCTAGGTCAGAGTAGGGGGATAAGGGCTCAGGAAGAATCCTGGAAGAAGGGTCTTCAATATAAGTTTTATGAAGGAATGGAGGTTGGCAAACAGAACAAGTCAGAAGTACAAGTACAGGGCACAGTCAGAGAAAGCAGAGTAACTTGGGATGCTCGCAGTTTAAAGGATGAGAGGGAAGTACAGGTGGGCCACTAGAATTCTGGTTTGGGGCAGGGTAGCAATGGAGGTGAAATATAAATTTACCTTCCTCAGGCTGTTCCCCCTCACTGTTGGTGCCACAGTGAGTCCCTGTTTCCAAGGAGGTGGTTGCTAGGATAGAAAATGGGCTGAAGGCTCGGCGCCTGTGGCTCAGGAGGCTAAGGCGCCAGCCATGTACACCTGAGCTGGTGGGTTCGAATCCAGCCCGGGCCTGCCAAACAACAATGACGGCTGCAACCAAAAAATAGCCAGACGTTGTGGCAGGCGCCTGTAGTCCCAGCTACTTGGGAGGTGGAGGCAGGAGACTTGCTTGAGCCCAAGAGTTGGATGTTGCTGTGAGCTGTGACACCACGGCACTCTACCGGGGTTACAGCTTGAGGCTCTGTCTCAAAAAAAAAAAAAAAGAAAAGAAAATGGACTGAAGAAGCTCTTTGTCATAGAGACCACACCAGGCACAGTCACAGAAGGCTGATGAGGGAATAATGCCATACCTGCTATATTGGCTTCCTGGTGCTGTCATAACAGATCACCACAACTGGGTGGCTTAGAACAACAGAAATTTATGCTCTCACAGTTCTGGGGACCAGAGTGCAAAATCAAGGTGTTGGCAAGGTTGATTCTTTCTGAGGGGGAGTGTGTCCCATGCCACTTTCCCAGTTCCTGATGGCCATGGGCAATTCTTGGTGTCCCTTGGCCTTGTACATGCATCACTTCAACCTATGCCCCCATGGTCACATCCATCTTCCTCTGTCTCTTACGTCTCTTCTCTTTTTCTCATGGGAACCAACGGTGATATACAATTGGTCACCTTAATGAATTAATCTTAACTTGATTATACCTACAAAGATACTAATTCCAAATAAACTCCTATTTACAGGTACTAGAGCTTAGGGCTTTAACATATCTTTTGTTGGTGGCGTCTGTAGCTCAAGTGGCTAAGGCGCCAGCCACATACACCAGAGCTGGTGGCTTTGAATTTGGCCCAGGCCTGCCAAACAATGACAACTACAACCAAAAAATAGCCAGGCATTGTGTCAGGAACCTGTAGTCCCAGCTACTTGGGAGGTGGAGGCAGGAGAATCGCTTAAGCCCAGGAGTTTGAGGTTGCTGTGAGCTGTGACGCTGTGACACCATGGCACTCTACCCAGGGCTATAGCTTGAGGCTCTGTCTCAAAAAAAAGAAAAAAATGTTTTGTTGCTATACTGTTAACCACAGACAATTTTCCAAGCACCTGTTCACATGATTCTAGCTCATTCATTTCAACCATTGTATACTATTTTACTACATCAATTACCCATAATCTATTTATCCAATACCCTAGTACTGGGCATTCATGTCATTTTCTTTTTTCTTTTTTTCCATTATAAAGAATACTTCAATTGAACTTCTCTGTACAGATACATAGGAACACTTAATAAGAGTGCTTCTTTCAGCTTGGTGCCTGTGGCTCAAGCAGCTAAGGCACCAGCCACATACACCCGAGCTGGTGGGTTCAAATCCAGCCTGGGCCCGCCAAACAACAATGATGACTGCAACAAAAAATAACCAGGCATTGTGACAGGCGCTTGTAGTCCCAGCTACTTGGGAGGCAGAGGTTTTCTGTCTCAAAGAAAAAAAAAAGGTGTTTCTTTCTATATGATGACTTCCAAAGAGAAAGGGAACAAAGAGAATGCAATTTCAAGTTTGAATGCTCTTCAAAAAGACTGCACCAAGGCCAGGCACTACGGCTCGTGTCTGTAATCCAAGTACTTTGCAAAGAAGAATCAATAGGATTTCTTGAGGCCAGGAATTTCAGACCAGCCTGGGAAAGATCAAGAATCTATCTCTACAAAAAAACAAAATAATTACCCAGGTGTGGTGGCGCACACCTATAGTCCCAGCTACTCAGGAGGCTGAGGCAGGAGGAGAGCCCTAGCCCAGGAGTTTGAGGTTGCAGTGAGCTATGATGATGCCACTGCACTCCAGCAGCCAGAAAATGAGACCGTCTCAAAATAATAATAATAAGATGCAGCAATTTATGCTTCCTTTATGCTTAATATCTTTGTCAGTCTGAGTGACTTTAATTAGTACTTTGTTTGAGACATTTAGTTTTTCCTTAACAAGACAAGGCAATCTTTCATGTTTACTGGTTAGCTAAATTTCCAATTATCCATTTCTATTTAACTTTGTTGCCTATTTTTTCTTGTTTATTTTTACTGTTACTTTTCTCTCATTGATTTTCTGATTGTCCATTTTCTATTGAACTTTGTTGCCTATTTTTAAATGTTTGTTTTTTACTGTTACTTTTTTCTCATAAATTTGTAATCAATAAGTTCATAAATACAAGACCTTTTCTGCATTATATGTTCCATTTACTAGCCCCCTTCAATGTCATTAAATTACTGCATACCTACTACATACCAAGCATCATTCTAAATGCTGAGAATACAGCAGGGAACAGGACAGTGAAGTTTCCTGCTCTCAATCGTTACTTAACTTCTTGGAAGCAAGATGCATTTGACCAGGCTCAAGAGCTCATGCCTATAACCCTGGCACTCCAGGAGGCCCAGGCAGAAGGACTGCTTGTGGTCAAGAGTTGGGAGACCAGCCTCAGCAAGACCCTCAAAATAGAAAAAAATTAGCTGGACACAGTGGCCACTCCTGTAGTCCCAGCTACTCCAGAACTGAAGAAGGATCACTTGAGCCCAGGAGTTTGAGGTTACAGTGGCAATATGATGACACCACTGCACTCTAGCCCAGGCAACAGAGAGACTCTATCAGAAAGAAAAGAGGAAAGGACAGGCGGTGCCTATCGCTCAGTGGGGAAGGTGCTGGCCACATACACAGAGGGTTTGAACCGGCCTAGGCCTGCTAAACAACGATGACAACTGCAACAACAACAACAAAACAAAGTAGCCGGGCGTTGTGGAAGGCGCCTGTAGTCCCAGCTACTTGGGAGGCTGAGGCAAGAGAATCGCTTAAGCCCAAGAGTTTGAGGTTGCTGTGAGCTATGATGCCACAGCACTCTACCCAGGGTGATAGCTTGAGACTCTATCTCAAAAAAAAGAGGAAAGGAGAGGGAGAGGAGAGGAAGAAAAGGGAAGGGAGGAGAGGGAAAAGGGGAGAGCAAAGGGAGGAGAGGAAGGGGGGAGAAGGGAAGAAAAGGGAAAAGGAAAGGAAGAGAGAAAGAAAGATGGTTTGGGCTGAAAACAGAGAGTGAATTCTTACCCTTGGGTACAAAGTTGCCTTGAAATTAACTTAAACATTGTCCTCGTTTGATCCATTTGAGAGCCTTCTAGGAAAATCTACTCTGTTCTCCAGCTGTCCCAGAAGGTCCACCAAAAGAAAAGTGTGGTTAGTGAAGGTGGAAGCAAGAACAACTGATGGTCAGGGGTGCCTTTCCCTGGAGGGACAAGCCACAGCCCCAAGCACCCAGAGCCTGAGTTTGAAGAACAAAGGAAGTTTTACGGAAGAACAATTCCTCTTCACTCCAAGTAGAGGAGGGTATCATTGAAACACTACTTTGGATAGCCGGGCGTCGTGGCGGGCACCTGTAGTCCCAGCTACTCGGGAGGCTGAGGCAAGAGAATCGCTTAAGCCCAGGAGTTGGAGGTTGCTGTGAGCTGTGTGAGGCCACGGCACTCTACCGAGGGCGGTACAGTGAGACTCTGTCTCTACAAAAAAAAAAAAAGAAAGAAACACTACTTTTGGTTTGACTCTACTTCTTTCCACAAGCCTCTAGGAGGTGATGTCTAATCGTGTATGTTTGCCTCTGACCTTTCCTCCACCCATTTGGAGGGGGGTTAGCCTCACCTGCAGATAGCACACATGTAGATATTCTGCACCCATGCACACACACCCCTCCATGACTGCTACGACAAGGGGATAAATTTGCCTGATCAGGGATGAAAAAACAAATTTCTCCCCTTCAGATTAAAGCCCGTTGTTCAACCTAGTTTTTACCACTAATAAAAGTGATATTCAAATCTCCATCTGTGCAATCCCTATGTCTGTCTGGTTTTCTCCCTTTCTCCCCCTCCCTACCCTATTCCCCAAATTGGTTTAGAAAGAGAAGGGGAGGCCTGATGGATCACGCCTGTAATCCTAGCACTCTGCGAGGCCAAGGTGGGTGGATTGCGTGAGCTCAAGAGTTGGAGACCAGCCTGAGCCTAGGCAAGACCTCATCTCTAAAAATAGCTGGGCATGTGGTGGGCGCCTATAGTTCCAGCTACTCAGGAGGCTGAGAATTGCTTGAGCCCAAGAGTTTGAGGTTGCTGTGAGCTATGATGCTACGGCACTCTACCCAGAGCAACAAATTGAGATTCTGTCTCAGAAAAAAAATAGAATGGTATTTACTACTTCAATATTTTTCCATTATATTGGTTTATGCATCAGTATTTTGGTTTATTGATTTTGTGAATAGATAAATGTTTCCATTGTATTTTCTAAACGGTTACTTGCAGCTAAACAGTAAACCTTCTGGGTTATGCATATGTTTTCTTTTTTTTTTTTTCTTCTTTGAGACAGAGTCTCACTTTGTCACTCCCAGTAGAATGCTATGGCATCATAGCTAACAGCAACCTCAAATTCCTGGGCTCAAGTGGTTCTCTTGCCTCAACCTCTAGAGTAGCTAGGACTACAGGTACCCACCACAACATCCATCTATTTTTTAGAGACCAGGTCTTACTCTTGCTCAGGCTGGTCTCGAACCCATGAGCTCAGGCAATCCACCTGCCTCGGCCTCCCAGAGTGCTAGGATTACAGGCATTCTATTTGGCAAAATGAGCAAATTTCCTCATTATTGGGTTTCCCATGTAAAAAATGGTACCATCGGGCGGCACCTGTCGCTCAGTGAGTAGGGCACCGGCCCCATATACCAAAGGTGGCGGGTTCAAACCTGGCCCCAGCCAAACTGAAACAAAAAAATAGCTAAGCATTGTGGCGGGTGCCTGTAGTCCCAGCTATTCGAGAGGCTGAGACAAGAGAATCGCCTAAGCCCAAGAACTGTGGAGGTTGCTGTGAGCTGTGACGCCAGCGTTGAGAACAGCGTTATATTTCATTTTTAAGTATAATGTTGACTGTAGTTTTAGATATTTGTTTAAAATCAGGGATGGATGTTTATTTGCATCTGGTGTCATTCCTGCCTCTATTGAAAGAATAGTGTAAGTCCTCTGACTGCCTATTTTGATGAATTATATAAGATTAAATTCTCCATGCATTTTTTTGCGGGGGGAGACAGAGCCTCACTCTATTGCTTAGGGTACAGTGCTGTGGCATCAGCCTCGCTCATAGCAACCTCAAACTCCTGAGTTCAACTGATCCTCTTATTTCAACCTCCCAAGTAGCTGAGACTACAGGTGCCCACAATACCACCTGGCTAATTTTTCTACTTTTACTAGAGACAAGGGTCTCACTCTTGCTCAGGCTGGTCTCAAACTCCTGAGTTAAAGCCATCCTCTTGCCTCAGCCTCCCAGGGTGCTAAGATCATGGGCATGAGCCACAGCACTGGCTCCTCCATGCATTTGGAATACATCTTTACTTGTTTATGGTCCATTATCCTCTAATACAGTGTTAGATTTAACTTACCAGTATTTTATACTAAACTTTTCTATCAACATTTCTAAGTAGTGTGGTTTTTCTTTTCTGCACTATCAGTCAGCCTTTGACAGCAAGGCTATATTAACTCGGTGACATACATGGGATGCCATCCATCTGTTCCCTGGCTCTATGACAGTCTATGAAATATTATAGGCTCTATTTCCTCAATGCTTTTCAAACTGTCCTTTTAAAACCATGTGATATAACATATATTTCAATTGTTTTTAATAGTTACTGGCCTATCCAGTCATTCCAATGGCTTCTGAATAAATTTCAGTTATTTGTATTTCCCTGGTATAGATTTCTAGGCATACCATCAAACATGGCAACCCTTAATACTAAAATCTTTTCCCGTCTCGATCACCATTATAATTATTAGTATGCATTTTATTAAATGGTAGCCCTCTGTTGAATGGTAAGCTCCTTGGAGACAGACACTTTGTTTATCTCATTTCCTGTTCTATATCCCTAGTGTTTTACTGGGTACCTAGAACGTACTCAAGAAATAGTCACGGGAGATCGGGGGTGGGAAGGGATGAATGATGAGAAATTACTTAATGGGAACAATGTACCTTGGTTGGGTGATACATACACTAAAAGCCCAGATTTTTTTGAACTTCACTGAGCATCTGGGGCAGCGTTAGGCTTTGTGGTAAAACTAAGAACACGATTTTGATCCACTTGCTCCCGTCTCACAAAAATAACATAAATACAAAATCTTGTATGCAGTTTTGATAGGTTCATATCCTTTGACAGAGCAACTTTTCTTCCAGGAATTTATTCTACAGATATACAAATATTGTGGTGGCATTCTTTAAAATAGGAAACCCTCAGGAACCAACCTAAAGTCCACCAGTAGAGAATGGGTCAAATAAACCAGGGAAGGAGGGCAGGGTAGAAGGAGTACAGAGAGCACTTGCTTCAGGCTGAGCTTCCTCTTAAAACACATAGGGGCCTTCCTGCCCCCACCCCATCTTGCACCCCCAACTCAGCAAGGTCCCAGGAGAGGAAGAAACATAAGCGGGGTACGCGGGAGGAGGTTAAATAATGAATTGTAAGTATGTTTTCTTTGGCCAGGGTAGTCTAGCCAAGCTCTGGGGGCTGTTGGGCAAACATTTTTCATATTTTAGTGGCTGGCCTATGCCCAAGGCAGTCAGAAGTTAAGTAAGCTTTGAATGAGCTGTACCCACGCTCTCCCCAGCCCCAAGAATTCTTAATGAGGTTCTAAGGCAGCGGCCTCCAGCAAACTCGTGTGGCCTTAAATATCACTCACCCTTCACTACTTTTAATGAATGCAAATGATTCAGCAACAAAACACTTAGCCTGGAGTGAAATCCATCTTTGTGTGGCTGGTTTCACCAGCTTACAGCCCAGCTCAGGCAGAGGTCTACTGGGCAGGCAGGCACACAGCCCAGGAGAGCTCCAAGTGCCCCAACTAACCTGGGCAGACCCACCCCCGACCCCCGCACACCCAAGGCAGTGGGAACACACTGCAGGAAATGTACAGCACAAAAAAAGGACCCCTGCTCTATTCCACCCCAACTCCACCCATCACCCAACAAGGTGCAGACCCTCACGTCTCCACCTCTTTACGACTCTGGATCTAGGGCAGAGGAAAGTGTGAACAGAAAAACAAAAGGTATTTCTTTGCTCTAATGAAAGGGGTTGGTCCTAGGAACCTCAAAGGGCTATCCCGTCAGCCTATATCCAGCTAGGGCATTCAAGGGCACCTCATCCAAGACACGCCCACTCTCCACCCCCACTACATCTGATGCCAGGTACCAGAACTCACCCACTGAGAACCTGAAAAGCTCACTTGGATCCTCACCCTCCTTTACCAACTTCACGGAAGCAACAAAAACAGAGGCAGTATAAATAACCCAATTTACACCCTGTTTCCAAAGTTCTCTTTTGGCAGCAAAAACTGAAAGCAATTTGTCAGGAGTCTAAGAGCAACTTTTAACTCATTTATTTCCAACCTGGGGCTCAAGGGGATTTGTTGCCCAGTCAGCCTGATCAAAACCTCCGGCCTAGTCCAGAAAAGGCAGCTGTTAATTCAGCCACCACAATCTTCACTTGCAAGATCAGCCACTGGCTGGAGATCCACAGAGTTCCATACAAACTCTCTCTAGGCTTTCCTGGTCATGGAGGTAATACAGAATCAAGGGGTGTAAGACCTAAACCAGGCAACTGGCTAAACTCAGAGCAAATGAGGGCCCACAAGTATCTATTTACCTGAGTACCTTAGACATACAAAGGGTCTCATACCTTGGTTGACTTGGTTTGAAAGAAATTACTGCCTTTCAGTCTTCATAAGAAAGAAGACAGGAAGATCAACCTCCTAAGAATAAAAATATTTACAATGTCTTTTAGAGAGCCTCTGAAAATAAAGTTGTAATCATCAAAATTGCCCTTGGCCGTACATCCAAGGCTTTCAGGGAAAGAACAACGAAATTTTTCTTTATTTTCTTTCTTTCTTTCTTTTAAGGCAAGCGAGAAACAGGTTTATTAAGAGAAAGTCCCTAGCCGGCGTTGTGGCGGGCGCCTATAGTCCCAGCTGCTCGGGAGGCTGAGGCAAGAGAATCATGTAAGCCCAAGAGTTGGAGGTTGCTGTGAGCTGTGTGACGCCACAGCACTCTACCCGAGGGCAGTAAAGTGAGACTCTGTCTCTACATAAAAAAAAAAGAGAAAGGGCAGCGCCTGTGGCTCAGTGAGTAGGGCGCTGGCCCCATATGCCGAGGGTGGCGGGTTCAAATCCAGCCCCGGCCAAACTGCAACAAAAAATAGCCGGGTGTTGTGGTGGGCGCCTGTAGTCCCAGCTGCTTGGGAGGCTGAGGCAAGAGAATCGCGTAAGCCCGAGAGTTAGAGGTTGCTGTGAGCGGTGTTACGCCACGGCACTCTACCCAAGGGCGGTACAGTGAGACTCTGTCTCTACAAAAAAAAAAAAAAAAAAGAAAGAGAAAGTCCCAGCTACTGGGGAGGCTAAGGCAAGAGAATCACTTAAGCCCAGGAGTTGGAGGTTGCTGTGAGCTGTGTGATGCCACAGCACTCTACCGAGGGCAATAAAGTGAGACTCTGTCTCTACAAAGAAAAAAAAAAGAGAGAGAGAAAGATAAGTTTACAGAGTGAGATCAAGATACAGGCTTACAGAGTAAGACATGTCCACCACAGGCAGCGTACGGGCCCTCACTGTGGTAACAAAAGGCAAAGAGGCCTGAAAGTTTTCTTTTTTTTTTTGAGACAGAGTCTCACTATGTCAGCCCTCAGTAGAGTGCTGTAGTGTCACAGCTCACAGCAACCTCAAACTCTTGGGCTTAAGCGATTCTCTTGCCTCAGCCTCCCAAGCAGCTGGGACTACAGGCACCAGCCACAACACCCAGCTATTTTTTTTGTTGTAGTTGTCATTGTTGTTTAGCAGTCCCAGGCCGGGTTCAAACCCACCAGCCCCTGGGTATGTATAGGCGCCCTAACCACTGAGCTATGAACGCTGAGCCTGAAACTTTTCTTCTTCTTTTTTTTTAATTTTATTTTTTTATTGAGACAGAGTCTCACTTTGTGGCCCTTAGTAAAGTGCTGTGGCATCACAGGTCGCAGTAACCTCAAACTCTTGGGCTTAAGCAATTCTCTTGCCTCAGCCTCCCAAGTAGCTGGGACTATAAGCACCCGCCACAATGCCCAGCTATTTTTTTGTTGTAGTTGTCATTGTTGTTTAGCAGTCCCAGGCTGGGTTCAAACCCACCAGCCCCTGTATATGTATAGGCACCCTAACCACTGGAACTATGCACGCTGAGCCTGAAACTTTTCTTCTTTCTTTTTTTTTTTTTTTTTTTTTTTTTTTTTTTTGTGGTTTTTGGCCGGGGCTGGGTTTGAACCCGCCACCTCCGGCATATGGGACTGGCGCCCTACTCCTTGAGCCACAGGCGCCACCCTCTTCTTTCTTTTTTAATTTTATTTTTTTATCGAGACAGAGTCTCACTTTGTGGCCCTTAGTAAAGTGCTGTGGCATCACAGGTCGCAGTAACCTCAAACTCTTGGGCTTAAGCAATTCTCTTGCCTCAGCCTCCCAAGTAGCTGGGACTACAGGCACCCGCCACAATGCCCAGCTATTTTTTTGTTGTAGTTGTCATTGTTGTTTAGCAGTCCCAGGCTGGGTTCAAACCCACCAGCCCCTGTATATGTATAGGCACCCTAACCACTGGAACTATGCACACTGAGCCTGAAACTTTTCTTCTTTCTTTTTTAATTTTATTTTTTTATCGAGACAGAGTCTCACTTCGTGGCCCTTGGTAAAGTGCTGTAGCATCACAGCTCACAGTAACCTCAAACTCTTGGGCTTAAGCAATTCTCTTGCCTCAGCCTCCCAAGTAGCTGGGACTATAGAAGCCCAACACAACGCCTGGCTTTTTTTTTTTTTTTTTTTTATAAAGACAGGGATATCACTCTGGCTCAGGCTGGTCTCAAACCTCTGAGCTCAGGGCAATCCACCCTCCTCAGCCTCCCAGAGTGCTAGGATTATAGGGGTGCCACCACGCCTGGACAAGCCTGAAAATTTTCTTGACACTGCAACAGGGTTCTTCCTGATTGTCCAAGGCACATTATCTACAATACCTTATTCTTTAAGACACTCTTATAGGAAGCCAAATAAAGTAAAGAAGGGCATTCACTTGATAGAGGAGCTGTTAAGTTTTTACCTCCTCAGCTCCTTTCCACCTGGGCATACCTACCAAGGGTTAAACTTCTGGGTAACAACACAGAAAGGATGCATTCTGAAACCCCTATAAGGTGGAGTACCTAAGCCTACAGAAGTAAACATATGAAGCTAATGTGTCCTGAAAGGTGAAAGGTGACATTCGGCAATGTTCCAGGAACAAAACAGAACAAACGGCACCAGCTGTCTCCATGAAATTAAGATGAACCCCACTAACCCCAAGCTGCCAGGGGAAGAAAGTGCTACCTCCCATCACCCTATTTCCAGCCTCCACCCCTAACTTTGACTGTGTGCCTTCTCTGTACCCTTGTCTTGTTAATTACTCTCTTCTGGTTCTGTCTTCATTGCTTTTCAACAATCCATTCCTGGAGTGACTCTCCAGTCTTCCCCAGGAACAGCTCAACCTTTTGAAATGGAGACTTTGCCATCAGAGAGACTCAGACAGATCCTTCCAGGTTTAAGCTGACCCATCAAAGGTAAATAGAACTTGTTTGTTTCCATAATAGATTGTTTGCCCTCTTAGGACATCTACCTCCTCTTTTGGACAAATCTTGCCTTCTGAGGACTTAAAAGTCCCCCCACAACCCTACATACATGCACACAATAATTAGCATGATGCCTCATGCCTTAAGCATCATTTGTTATTTATGTGCCTGACTAAATGGAATAGAGTGTCTATTAAAAGTTACTGGTGGGGGGGCAGCGCCTATGGCTCAAAGGAGTGGGGCACTAGCCCCATATGCCGGAGGTGGCAGGTTCAAGCCCAGCCCCAGCCAAAAAAAAAAACAAACTATTAAAAGTTACTGGTGGGCTGGGCAAGGTGCCTCAGGCCTGTAATCCTAGGACTCTGGGAGGCCAAGGTGGGTGAATTGCTTGAGCTCATGAGTTTGAGACCAGCCAAAGCAAAAGCAAGACCCCATCTCTATTAAAAAATAGAAAAACTGAGGCAAGAGTTGGGGATTGCTGTGAGATATGATGCCATGGCACTCTATCCAGGGCAAAAGCTTGAGACTCTGTCTCCAAAAAAAAAAAAAAAAGTTACCAGTGGATGGGAAGCAAAAACAGGCCTGCAAATTAATCACCTTAATCAAAGTTACTACCATCATTTATTGAGCATTTACCAGATCACAGACCTAAGTCCTTCACATATACTGAATTTCAAAAACTCCACTGATTTTAAGAGACACCATTATTTATGTTCACTACAAGGAAAAATAGTACCTGTTGAACTAAGACACGACACTATGTACAATAGTCCCCCCTTATCCTTGGGGGACACAGTCCAAGGCCCCAGTAGATGCCTGAAACCACAGATAGTACCAAATCCCATATATACTGTGTTTTTTCCTATACATACATTCCTATGATGCAATTTAATGTATAGACATAGTAAGAGATTAACAATAATAACTAATAACAAAATAGAACAATTACAACAACATGCCACATCACTGCTCTGTGCTTTGGAGCACAGTAAGTAAACTTAAGGTTATATAAACACAAGCACTATGATACTGCAACAGTTAAGCTGGACAGAAGGTACAGCAGAGAGGGACAGTCAGCAATTTCATCATGAGACTCAGAATGGTATACAACCTTAAACATGTTTTTAATAATTTTTATTTTTTTTAAGTCATTTGTACATAGATCATGAATACATTTATGCCATTATGGAGTTCAATGTGTTAATTATTTGTACAAATTGGAGTGCTTACATCCTACTAATCAACATAGCCTTCACCTCATTTACCCAATTACAGCGTTAAGACATTTGACAACCTTAAACTTTTACATTGTTTATTTCTGGAAGTTTCCACCAAGATTTTTCATCTATGGTTGACTGTGGTTGACTGAAACCACAAAAAGTGAAACCATAGACAAAGGAAGACTAATGTAATTGATTATAAGTTACATCCCAATTTCAAAGATGTGAAAAGAAAGAGCATCTTAGAATCAATGAAATATACTATATACTATCTCACTTAATTCTAAGTAGAATTCTTATGGAATTGTTATTATCTTCATCTTACAAAGAGGTAACTGAGGCTCAGAGAGGTGATGTGAACTGACTAAGGTTTCTCAGCCAGTAAGCTGTGGAGGCAGAACTCAGTTCCTGAATAGATTTCTGAATTTCCCTGGAGGAAGGGGACAAAATGAGGGGCAGCTCAAAAAGACCCTTCCGGGTTAAAGCTGCCCATCAAAGGCAAATAACACTTGTTTGACTGATCCCTAAAATTAGGGTCTTTCTTCAATTGCACCTTCCCTGAGCCTACTTCCAGAAACAATAAAAGGAAAACAGGTTTCCCTGGCTCCTTCCTTGCAAAACTGGCTGGAAGTGAGGGGGAACCTCTCAGCCAACTTGTTATATATAAAGCACATTTAACGAGCCTTTCAAGTCCTGAGAGTGGGAGAAGGAAGGGTTCATTGGAAACCTGATACTTTAGCAGCCAAGCAAGAGGGACAGGATCCTTAGCATCAGCCTCTGGGGATAAACACCATCCCAAACTCCTTTGTCTTCCAGAAGGAGATACTTCCGGGGGGTGAGGGGGCAGGCAGGAGGCAGCAATGCTTTTTATGACAAAGCCCACCTAACAACAACCATCCACTGGAGACCTGGCTGGGGTCTTTGTACAACCCACCTAACCATAAACTCTCTATCTTTTCCTGAACCTGCTGGGGTTCCTCTCTCCACAAATACCTGTGACCATCATAAACACCCTTAAACAGCCCTAGTTTACTGCTGCTGCTAAATGCAGCCTGCCTGCTGCTAAATGAGGGCATTTGTTTCAAATTTGCAAATACCGAAAGCAGTGGAAACCTAAGTCCGCCCCTAAAATGAAATGTTCTGCATTCCTCGGGGCCTGAAGCAACCACGCTTCAAAAGCTGTGAGAGGCCCTGGCTGTTTACTCACTGGTGGGGCTATTGGGAGAGCTATTTCCCTGCTCCCTGAGGAGACTCCTTTGATCCAGGCCGGGTGGGAAGGGGCAGACAGAGGTGCCACCCGCACCCAGGGTAGGCTGCGCCTGCGCTCTCGCGCTCCTTTCCAGGTCACTAGCGGTAGCTGTGGAGCGCCTGGAAAAAGGAGCCTCTTGGGAAAGCCCAAGTAGAGACTCGCCTAAAATTGCTGCCTGGAGACTGAGCAGGCCAGCCCAACTGGCCGCCTCCACAGAATCTCTCAGACTATCTTCAAAGGCTCTTCAGACAGGGGTAAACAGGCTAAGAGAAGGCACAGGAGGTCCAGAAGCAGGGACAGCATCCTAGCTAGCCTCTTACACAAGAAATAAAGGGCAAATTCCCCACTCCATTCCCCCATTACGCCAAGCAACCCAGGATACTCAATCTAAACAGGGTGCAGGCGATTACTGAATAAAAGCCTTTTGTTCTGCAAAGGGGTTTTCAAAAAGGGAAGGGGAAGATGAGAGAGACCTTCCTCGAGGCCCCCAGGGCTGTTCCATGACCCCACCTAGCCCCCTCCCCTCAACACTCCAACTACAGGAAGCCTGGACCCCTGGGATAGAGAAGGAGCCCAGATCACAGGCCCAAAGCTGCTGTTCAGTTGGGCATTTTTTAATTGGCCGGTTTAACCATTGGTTTAATTTGCTAAATTAACCAAACTGATGGAATGATCTGTCTTTGTGTTGAAACTACAAGACAAAGCATTTCCTTTTTTTTTTTTTCCTTAGTCTGCAAGACAATGTTTTCTTTGTGATTTGTTTTGTTTTTCAGGTGGCTAGAAATGAACTTTGGATCTCAAGTGCCATCCTACCACATCACCTCTCTAAGTACTTCTTGGCCAGAGGATGTTTTCTCTCTCTTCTCCCAGTCAGGAAAGGGAAAGAGCTGGAGCTTTCTTGGGTTTTTCTGTTTGTTTGTTTGTTTGTTTGGAGGGTTTTCTTTGACAGATGAGCAACAGTGGAATCAAATCACCAGAGTTGCCCCTTTGTAGCCTTCCATCACAAAACACAGGTTCCCACATTGAAACCTGAGAACTTCTGAAGCAAAAGAACAAACTCAAGAGTGGTCTACAGGGGTGGGCACGGTGGCTCACACCTGTAATCCTAGCACTTAGGAGGGCCATGGATTGCTTGAGCTCATGAGTTCGAGACCAGCCTGAGCAAAAGCAAAACTCCATCTCTACTAAAAATAGAAAAGCTGAGGCAAGAAGACCACTTGAGCCTGAGTTGGAGGTTGCTGTGAGCTATGACGCTATGGCACTCTACCCAGGGCAACAGCTTGAGACTCTGTCTCAAAAAAAAAAAAGAAAGAAAGAGTGGTTGACAGTTCAGCAAAAAGGAGATACACCTGGCAACAAAAAACAGTAACAAAAAAAACTTGCATCTCCCAGAATGTCAAATGTCATGGTCCAACCTCTTGTGAACACTCTTAAGAATTGAAAGACTTAACTCCAGAGCCAGAAGTTGAAGAGAACCCTAAATGATCAAGCCCCTACTATGTGCCAGGGCCTGAAGTACCAAGTGTGGGCACATCTACACACATCTTATGCAAAAGTATAATAGTAGCTCAGCGCCTGTGGCTCAAGCGGCTAAGGCACCAGCCACATACACCTGAGCTGGTGGGTTCAAATCCAGCCCAGGCCGCCAAACAATGACAGCTGCAACCAAAAGAAAAAAAAAAAATAGCCGGGCATTGTGGCAGGCGCCTGTAGTCCCAGCTTCTTGGGAGGCGGAGGCAGGAGACTCGCTTGAGCCCAGGAGTTGGAGGTTGCTGTGAGCTGTGATGCCACAGCACTCTACCCAGGGTGACAGCTTGAGGCTCTGTCTCAAAAAAAAAAAAAAAAGTGGGCGGCACCTGTGGCTTGGTGAGTGGGGTGCCAACCCCATATACCGAGGGTGGTGGGTTCAAACCCAGCCCCAGCCAAACTGCAACAAAAAACAGCCGGGCGTTGTGGCAGGTGCCTGTGGTCCCAGCTACTGGGGAGGCTGAGGCAAGAGAATGGCCTAAGCCCAGGAGCTGGAGGTTGCTGTGAGCTGTGATGAAACAGCACTCTACCAAGGGCGATAAAGTGAGACTCTGTCTCTACCAAAAAAAAAAAAAAAAAGTATAATAGTTAGAAGCAGCAAACTCTATTAACCACTGCAAGATGACTCTGTTACCACCTACATACTCTCCACCACAGTAGAGCCCAGTGTATGACTCCCGGCAGGCAGCAGTGGTCTGGAATGTGGCAGCACACCTACAAGCCAGGGCCTGTAACTGCCTGTGACCTTACAGTACCAGGAGAAGGCTAAGGACTCATAGTTTCATAAGAAAAGTTCAAACCATGGGAATTCAGGCACTGTATTCCAGGTTTTTAGACTATAGATAGGCTGACAATAACTTTTTTTTTTTTTTTTTGAGACAGAGTCTATGTCACCCTCAGTGGAGTGTTCCTGGTGTCACAGCTCACAGCAACCTCTAACTCTTAGGCTTAAGTGATTCTCTTGCCTCAGCCTCCCAAGTAGCTGGGACTACATGTGCCCACTACAACTCCCGGCTATTTTTTTTTGTTGCAGTTGTCGTTGTTGTTTAGCAAGCCTGGGCCGGTTCAAACCTGCCTGCCTTGGTGCATGTGGCCGGCACCCTAACCGCTGAGCTATGGACACGGAGCTGACAATAACTCTTTGAAACTTTTAAGATATGTACAAACCTCCAAGTGGATCACTGAAAATCTTAATCTAGCTGTTTTATAGAGGGGCAGGGTGGATTCACCATCTGGAATGCTAGAGTGCAAAAGATCTCTCCATGTATAAATTATTGAGATATTCCTTATGGTAGAAAGATCAAAAAGCTTACTCCACCCTCTGACTCTGCTCCTGAATCCACCAAAAGTGTTGTCTCATCTGCAAAATCCACTTCCCCACATTTACTGTCCTCCAAGGCATGCATTTGTAACATTTCCTAGCGATGATGGATATACAAGAGCAAACAAGAAACTGGCACTCTGGTCTTAGCTCTATTCCTTACCAGCTCTGCAGTGCTGGGCAGATATACTTTTGTGCCTCAGTTTCTTTACCTAACAAATGCTACCCCTCCCCCTAAAAAACACCATCCTTGTCTGCCTACTTCTCATCCTTATTGATAAGATCATATGTCAGTGTGAGTAAAAAGCATTTTGTAACTACAGAGCAGGGTGCAGTTGTTTTACAGAAGAGGCTTTCCCAAGCTACACTCAGCCCTTTCTTCCCAACTTTAAGCTTCCCATCAGTTTTCTTCCTTCTGTACAAAAGAAGAAAAGGGGACTGACCAGGTAAATATTTCTGCCTCCTCTTACTCAGATAAAATCTCTCACCTTTTTTTCCTCCCATAAGAATTCCTTCCCGGGCGGAGCCTGTGGCTCAAAGGAGTAGGGTGCTGGCCCCATATGCCAGAAGTGGTGGGTTCAAACCCAGCCCCGGCCAAAAACTGAAAAAAGAAAAAAAAGAAAAAAAGAGAACTCCTTCCCAAGCCTCTCCAAAATTTACTCAAACCTTCGATTCTCCTTTGCACCCAGAGAATTATACCCTAATTCCTACATCACCAGTTGATCAAGTCTAAACACATCTGTACCCACGCACTAGAGACTCCAAAATAAAACACAACCCTGAGATTAAAATGCTCACCCCAAACAAAGGGCAAGGAGGAGAGCTGAAAGGTATGGCAGAAACATGGCTGGAGGTGCCACACAGGGCCAGTCTCATAGGTCACCATGGCAAGGGGCCTTCAAAGTCTTCTGTTCTCCAGTTGAGGCCCAGAGAGGAGGATGGGACTTGCCCATGGTCAGACAGAATTTCTGGGGCAAATGTGGGAGCAGGGTCCATATCTCTCTGCTTTGAACCCAGTGCTCCTCCAGGTGCCTCCTCAGGCTGAGGCGGTATGGACAGTACCAGGACATCCACAGCTGGAGCCCATCAAGACGTAGGCCTCGCCTTTTGAGACAGGTAATACCACTTCTCTTGCAAGAATTCCTCCACATCAGGAATACCCACACACTTTACCTGTGGCCATGGGAGGCCCTGGTGTCCCTAGGGAGAGAGGAGACAGGAAAACCTGACGCTCCTTGATAAAATGTGAAATAAACTCTAAGCCAGGTGCGGTGGCTCACACGGGGTCTCCTAGGACTCTGGGAGGCCGAAGCAGGTGGATCAGCTGAGCTCAGGAGTTCGAAACCACCGTAAGCAAGAGTGAGACACCCCCTCCCCCGGTCTCTAAAAATAGCCAGGCACTGTGGCAGGCACCTATAGTCCCAGCTACTCCGGAGGCTGAGGCAAGAGGATCACTTGAGCCCAAGAGTTTGAGGTTGCTGTGAGCTATGATGCCACAGCACTCTACCAGAGTCAACAAAGTGAGACAAGGCAAGGGAAGAGAAGGGGGAGGTGGAGGGGGGAAGGGAAGGGAGGGGAGGGGAAAGGAGGGGAAGGGAGAGAAGAAAGAGGAGAGAGGGAGGAAGAGGAGAGAAAGGAAAGAAAAATGAACTCTGAGTTGCCCTCTCCCCCACTAGAGACTCAGCCAGCCTTTTGCATCACTTAAGGCTAGGATCCTGTATCTATAACACAGCAAAATCTTCCGGTGGAGCGAGGAGCCCACAAATAGGCCAAGACCTCAGGAGCCACAGATCTACAGTGTGGAGAGGATACAGTCACCGGCTCCAGCCTCCGAGGCTCCTCCTACTATTGTACATTTAGGTAGCAGTGCCCTACCTCACCTCCACAGGAGGAAGAACAGTAGTGAAAAGGGCTAATCTAAAGCATAGCATTAGCACAGAAGTCATAAAAATCATCTTGACCCATCAGCTGAGAGGCTAAGAGTCATTAGTTGCAAGATCCTCGTTCCATTGAGACAGTCACATATAACTATATAGGTTGTGCATTGCTTAAGACACCTGGCCAGCTCTCTTCCTTGGCACTACCTACGGAGGTGGCCGCCATCTCTTATTCAGCATCATGGCCGCCCTCAGAACTCTTGTGAAGCCAAAGATCGTCAAAAAGAGGACCAAGAAGTTTATCCGGCACCAGTCAGATCGATATGTCAAAATTAAGCGTAACTGGCGGAAACCCAGAGGTATTGACAATAGGGTTTGGAGAAGATTCAAGGGCCAGATATTGATGCCCAACATTGGTTACGGGAGCAACAAGAAAACAAAGCATATGCTGCCCAGTGGTTTCCAGAAGTTTCTCGTCCACAACGTCAAGGAGCTGGAAGTGCTGCTGATGTGCAACAAATCTTATTGTGCAGAGATTGCTCACAACGTTTCCTCCAAGAACCGCAAAGCCATTGTGGAAAGAGTGGCCCAGCTGGCCATCAGAGTCACCAATCCCAATGCCAGGCTGCGCAGTGAAGAAAATGAATAGACAGCTCATGTGCACATTCTATTTGTGTTTAAATAAAACCATAAATACTGGGGGGGGGGGGGGAAAAGACACCTGGCCAAAGTGTCAATACTGAAATGCTGCTGGAAGTCCACTAGCCAAAGTCTTGAGCCCCGGTGCAGGGCTGGACCCAACTGGAGGAAGGGGTACTTACTGCTAATGTACACAAAGGCACTGTATGAGCTAGCTGTACCTCAGCAGTCTCCAAAGCAGACAAGCATTCCCCTCATTGCTCCACCACTACCCCAAGAAGGAGACATAAAGAGCCAGTGTGTCCCCTGGGGGAGAGACCCTGCATGCCAGTGCCCACTCTGGCTTCTATAACCACCTGGGAAGAACCCTCCACCCTGGGCGGCACCTGTGGCTCAAAGGAGTAGGGCGCTGGCCTCATATGCCGGAGGTGGCAGGTTCAAACCCAGCCCTGGCCAAAAACTGCAAAAAAAAAAGAAAAGAAAAGAAAAAAATAAACTCCACCCCTGATCACACAGCACCTCAGGAATCCCCACAGCCTAGGTAGAAGTTTCTATAAATTACACAGATTTGCTCCATGGGGAAACCCCCACAGCTACCCTATGATGATAGAATCCCTTCCCTTGGGTATCATAAAAGTCTGCCTAGGCTGGGAGAAGCACAGTTTACTACCTGTACTACACAGTTTACCTGGAAGAACTTCAGCATGCCAGGAGAGATGCAGCCCTGAACCAGCACTGATGCCCTCCCTCCCTCCTCCAACGCTTGGGAGAATCTACTAGTGGGATAGAACAACTGCATAGATCCAGGAAATGCAAAGTGGTTGTGCCCACATTTCTGAGCTGCTGTTGAAATGCTGAGAGACACATTTAGAAAACCTATCCTTATGAATGAGGAAACCATTTCTAAGGCTACCAGTCAAGAGGGACTTTGTTGAACCCTTGAAAACTGTTGTAGAGAGTGATGACTGGAAAGAAAGGTTAACTTCAAAGAGAGACAAAGGGCCAGGACAGTCTCAGGGAGAGTTGTCAGAGGTAGCCAGAGGTCAACATCTCCACCAACGATGAGTGTTATGTCACTTCACAGGGGCAGGAGGCGGGGATCAGCATTACTTGCAGATGAGCAAACAGAGACTCAGAAAAGTTAATAAACCAGCTCAAGCTGAAGTAACTACAGAGCAATTGAGCCAGGACCCAAAAACAGAAAAACCGGCGTCACAGATCCATAGATGTCTCTTCTCTCACTTCATCACGCATGGCTGCTGGCTGCCTACATCTACCATATTTAGAAGTTCTGGCCCTCCTCTCTGAAGCCCTCCCACTCCCCATTTGCCTCCATGTCTCAGAGTTACTGTTCCACACATTCTGGAATGTTCTATTCTACTTAGCACTTTGCCAAATGGTGTCTTTCATTATTCTTCATCTGATTCATATCTCTCCATCTTGTCTACTTCCTGCCTCCCACCCATCCTTAACTTCACATAGAAAACATACAAACACTTTGAATGGACTCCCTCCTAAGCCCCTCAATACCAATATCACCCTCTTTCTCTCAATACCACAATCTTCCTTCAGACTGACAAATTCTGCTTACCCAGTGGTTCTCAAACTTGAGTATAGGTAAGAATCTCAGAGGAAGCGCTTTCTTTTATTTATTTATTTATTTATTTTTAAGGAAGCTCTTTCTAAATGCAATTTCCTTTTGGAATTTGAATGATGTAGTTGGATTGGCTATTCTAAAATTATAAATTAAGGCTCAGTGCCCATAGCTCAGTGGTTAGGGCACCAGTCATATACACCAGGGCTGGCAGATTCAAACCTACTCCGGGCCTACTAAACAACAATGACAACTACAACAAAAAAATAGCCGGATGAGAATATTTCAGATTGTATATGAATCCCGCACATTGTACCCCTTGATTGCACTAATGTACACAGCTATGATTTAACAATAAAAATAAATAAATTAAAAAAAAAATAGCCGCAGAGAGGCGCCTGTGGCTCACTAGGTAAGGCGCCGGCCCCATATACTGAGGGTGGTGGGTTCAAACCCGGCCCCGGCCAAACTGCAACCAAAAAAAAAAAAAAAATAGCCGGGTGTTGTGGCGGGCGCCTGTAGTCCCAGCTACTCGGGAGGCTGAGGCAAGAGAATCGCTTAAGCCCAGGAGTTGGAGGTTGCTGTGAGCTGTGTGAGGCCACGGCACTCTACCAAGGGCCATAAAGTGAGACTCTGTCTCTACAAAAAAAAAAAATAGCCAGGTGTTGTGGTGGGGACTTGTAGTCCCAGCTACTTGGGAAGCTGAGGAAAGAGAATCACTTAAGCCCAAGAGTTTGAGGTTGCTGTGAGCTGTGGTGACATGGCACTCTACCCAGGGTGACATAGTGAGACTCTGACTCAAAACAAAAATTGAAATTAAAATTCACAAATAAGAAAATAATTTAATGACTCCTCCCCCAATGATTCTGATAAGCAACTCTGCAGGAAGGCCCAGGAAACTAAAATTTTAACCAGTACCTCTGGTTACCTTCCTCCCACTGTACTCTCCACTATACATTTTTGATAAACATACATCTACATCTTCTTAACATGTGACTCAAATCCTTACCCCATGACTTGGGATCTAAGTTTTCAGAAGTTTTATATATATACACACACACACACACACACCAGCAAGTGCATATCCTGCGTATCAACTTCTAACAGGAGCTTGGGATCTGCAGGACACTTGGTCAATCATGTCCCAGTCCCCTGTAATGCACATAGGGAGACAAAGAGCCTGGCAATGCAAAACCAAATAGCATGAGAGGAAAGGTGCCAGCATGTGTCAGCCCTTCAAACCAAGCTTCCTCCCTGCCCCACTGCCATTTGTGTAGCATTACTGGGGAGGAAAATGGCCTGAAATCAGAGAAGAAAAGAGGATGGAAAAAGTGACATAGTACAGAGGACTTCCTCAAACCACTGACAAACTGTGGCAGCTCCCATCCCAGCTCCACCAAAGCGCCAGGGGGCTCCCCTGGGCTGAATGTGCACTCAGCAGTGAATTCAAAGAACCTCGTGATAGGACTCCAACACAGTCACAATGACAGAACTACAACACCTTCAGGAAAAAAGACAAGGCAGATGGCAGCCAGAGCAGAAATGTGGAAGGGGCAGGCAGCAATTCCAGGGCAAGACTAGGACCAGTGCCAGAAACCATGCCCTGAGACTACAGCCCTATCATGTGGCTCTGGGCAGGGGTAGCGTCCAGGCACAGCAGCAGAGAGGCGTGTTACTGAGGTTAGGGAGTGCACAGGGAGGCTAAGGGATGCAGGCCAAGGACATCCAACCCTGCTTAATGACCCTTTCTCTATTAGGAAAACACCAAAGACTAAATCCCTGGCCCCAAACTACTTTGGCTCAAATATTAGCGTCTGAACTGACCAACCTCCATCCCAGATGAGTCTCACAGAAGCTACATTGGCTTAAACACAAACTCACACAAACCTCCTCACTCCAGAATATGAAATGCTCCAAAGACTAACAACACTACAACTGTTGATGCCTAGAAAAGACATGCCTCCCTTTATGAACCAAATGGATTCCTGAAAAGTCATCCACAAATCCAGTTTCTCCACTGGCTTTTGTTATGAAATGAGACATATGCTTCTCTAGGAAAAGCTGAGTCTCCAAGAGGAAATAAACATCACATTTAGTGTTGCAAACCTTCTAAAGTCAGACATTTATTGGACAAATTTTATTTTATTTTTTTTTTGGCAAAAACTAATTCAAATTAAGCCCAAAGTAAGATAATTATTTTGAGACAGAGTCTCACTCTGCTGCACAGGCTAAAGTGCCGTGGCATCAGCTTAGCTCTCAGCAATCTCGAACTCCTGGGCACAAGCGATCCTCCTGCCTCAGCCTCCTGAGTAGCTGGGACTACAGGCACCTGCCACAATGCCCAGCTAGTTTTTCTATTTTTAGTAGAGACAGGGTCTCACTCTTGCTCAGGCTCATCTCAAATCTGACCGCCAGAGTGCTAGGATTATAGGCATGAACCACCATGCTTGGCCCAAGGTGAGAGAATTTTAAGCGTTCACATGAACTAAGTTATTTATTTATTTATTTATTATTATTTTTTTTTTGTAGAGACAGAGTCTCACGGTACCGCCCTCGGGTAGGAACTAAGTTATTTAAAGCAAAACTTCAAATATTATATAGATAATGGGCCCCTAATTTATATTGTTGCCAACAGGAAATCTCTGCACCTTGAATTTTGGTACAAACAGGGGATGCCTAGACCAAGACTTCTAGAACTCAGGGGTGCAGTCACCTGGGGATCTTGTTAAAATACAGACTATGGGCCGGGTCGTGGTTCACGCTTGTGTTCTGAACACTTTGGGAGCCTGAGCTAGGTGGATCACCTGAGCTTAGGAGTTTGAGACCAACCTGAACAAGAGCAAGACCCCAAGCCCAGGAGTTTGTGGTTGCTGTAAGCTATGAAGCCACAGCACTCTACTCAAGACCACAGAGTGAGACTCCATCTCCAAAAAAAAACAACAACAACAAAAAAAAACATGCAGACTGTGATTCTGCCATATTCTCAGGGAATGCTGATACCACTTGGCTTTGGGCCTTATTTTGAGTAGCAAAGTACTGGATAATCTAGGCCCCTACACAGGAAGAGATCTCAGCACCACTTTTTAACCTGCGGGCTTTAAAGACAAGTCAGCTTCACACACAGAGGCAGTTGCTCATGCAGAGAATTTGGAGAAAGCCAAAAGCCCTGCCACATTCAAACCAGAAAAGCTAACACCAAAAACAGCCAGCCCAGAAATATCCCTTGATTCAACCATGGCACAAGGAGAAACAACAGTCCCAACCCAGAGATACTAGAAAGGGCACAAAAGGATGCAAAGTGGATATTTAACTTTGCCCTTCACCCAAAAGGTTCATTCATTTTCAATAAATATAGATAAGGACCCATTATAAATAAGGTACTGAGACCAAACACGGGGGTTTACACCTGTAACCTAGCATCCTGGGAAGCTGAGGAGGGTGCATTGCTTGAGCTCTGCAGTTCAAGACCAGCCTGAGCAAGAAGACTCTGTCTCTACTGAAAAAAAAAAAAAAAGAAATAAAGAAAGCTGGGCATTGTAGTGGGTGCCTGTAGTCCCAGCTTCTTGGGAGGCTGAGCCATGGGGATCACTTGAGACCAGGAGTTTGAGGTTGCTGTGAGCTGTGACACCAAGGTACTCTAGCCTGGGCAACAGAGTGAGACTCTGTCTCGAAAGGAAAGGAAAGAATGGAAGGAAAGGAAGGAAGGAGGGAAGGAAGGAGAGAAGAAAGTAGGAAGGAATGAACGAACGAACAAACTGTACTAAATTCTACAAGGGGAGCTCTTCGGTAAATTAAAACCCAACAGGGGGGTGGTGCTTGTGGCTCAAGGAGTAGGGTGCTGGCCCCATACACGGGAGGTAGCGGGTTCAAACCCAGCCCCGGCCAAAATCTGCAAAAAATAATAATAATAATAATAATGAAATAAATAAATAAAACCCAACAGTGGGTAATCCTAGCACTCTGGGAGGATGAGATGGGTGGATTGCTTGAGCTCATGAGTTCGAGACCAGCCTGAGCAAGAGCAAGTCCCTGTCTCTACTAAAAATAGAAAAACTGAGGCAAGAGGATCATTTGAGCCCAAGTTGGAGGTTGCTGTGAGCCATGATGTCATGGCACTCTATCCAGGGCAAGAGCTTGAGATTCTGTCTAAAAAAAAAAAACCCAGGCTCGGAAGCAGCTGAGGCGCCAGCCACATACACCTGAGCTGGCGGGTTCGAATTCAGCCTGGGCCTGCCAAACAACAATGACGGCTGCAATCAAAAAATAGCCAGGCGTTGTGGCGGCGCCTGAAGTCCCAGCTACTTAGGAGGCAGAGGCAGAATTGCTTGAGCCCAGGAGTTGGACATTGCTGTGAGCTGTGATGCCAAAGCACTCTACCCAGGGTGACAGCTTGAGGCTCTGTCTCAAAAAAAAAAACAGGAGCAAAAATATAGAAGGTGTCCTATGAATGACAGAGTCCAGGCATCCACTTTCTGCAAGAAAAATAGGACAGCTTCAGGGAGGAAGTGGATGTGGTGCTGGGCAAAAGAATGGGAAAAGGCAATACACACCAGAGGACTCACAATAGAAAAGAAAGGTCAGAGAAAAACAGGTATGTTTTAGGAGATGGCAAATAGGCCAGCTGGACTGGAATAGAAGATCCTGGTAGGTAAAAAATGCCTATTACTGGGAATAAGCAGGAAACTGAAGGTATATTGTAGGACATCACAGAAGAGGGAAGACCAAGAAAGAGGCTCTTTATATACTTCATTATACTTAATTCTCAGCACAACTCCAAGAAGTAAGCACCTTACAGAGGTAGCAAACTGAGAAGTGAAGAAATGTGTCCAGAGCCATAGGGCCTATCAATGAGTTTGAGTTGCTGCTTTGCCAAATACAGTCCACCCTCCTTAACTCTGGGTTCCACAGCCATGGATTCAACAAACCAAGGACCAAAAATATTCAGAAAAAAAAATAACAATACAACAATAAAAGATAATACAATTTTTAAAATATAGTGTAATAACTATGTACACAGCATTTACATTATAGGAGGTATTATACATTATATAAGATATAACTAATCTAGAGCTGATTTAAGTATATGAGAGGATATGCCTGGGTTATATGCAAATAACCAGGTCATTTTATATGAGGGACTTTAGCATTTTGGGATTTTGGCATCCTTAGAGTACTAGAACCAATCCCCTGAGGACACCAAGGAACAACTTTATTTCCTTTCTATCCACCACTCAATATTCCTTTGAATACCAGGTATTTAAGTATAACCTTTGGCAAATGATGTGAAAATCACCCCTCCCCTCCTACCATATTGCCCAACAGCTGAGAAAAGCCATCACTAATGAAAGCAATGCTTAGGCCTGAATTATAGGTTGCAAAGCCTTGAGGAATCTAAAAGACATCCTATCCCAGAATGTGATGACTCAATTTCCCCAAAGAAGGGCCTGGAGGAAAAAAAACAGGGAGGGGGATGGGAATGGGGATGGGTAGTGGCCACACTGACCAGATGGAGTTAAGAATCCCAGGTTTCAAAAGTCAAGCATTCTCCTCCTCCACCATATTTATCACAATGGGGATCTCAAAGTTTGAAAAGTAATAGTCATTTACAGCATAATTACCCAATCTTCAAAATGGTCTAATCCACAAACCTAGCCAGCCTAGGTCCCTCACTCCAGCCTTATTAACAGTGGAGTTGCATTACAACTCCAGTTAATTACACAGTTAAACAATAAGATGGAAAATTCTACTATGACCTATTAAAAAGTTGTTGCTTCTTAGCCGGGCATTGTGGCGGGCGCCTGTAGTCCCAGCTACTTGGGAGGCTGAGGCAAGAGAATCGCCTAAGCCCAGGAGTTGGAGGTTGCTGTGAGCTGTGTGAGGCCACGGCACTCTACCGAGGGCCATAAGTGAGACTCTGTCTCTACAAAAAAAAAAAAAAAAACTTAAAAAAAATACTAAAAAAAAAAAAAAGTTGTTGCTTCCTTTAGTCTTGCATAGTGGGGTGGGTTGAGTCCCAGGATTTCACTAGAAGACAGCGGGGACCTTGGGTGAAACTGTTTACAGCACATGGACAGGTTCCATACCAAGGCACATTTAGTGGAATTGATTTAAGGCTCTCATTAAAACGTTCCTTTGTTGAGCACACCACACCCCCTCTACCCCTGAGGAGATTCCAGACCTCCTGTCCCCAGCCCTCAGCCTACCCTAACTTCCCCCATAGGCCATTCCCTTTGCTAACCCATCACCAGATTAACATCTATTAACATCAGAGTCATCTTCTTATAGAAGGAATCTAGCATTTGCCAAATGAGAGCCCATCTCTACCAGAATCTCCCTTGACTCCAGAATTCCAAACAGCAGCAGTGAAGGCAGCCACATCAGTCAGACCCACACACCAAAACCCAACCAGACGACCTAGGAGGCCTGTGAGCTTGGGCTGCTCACCCATATGGCTGGGTCTCCATTCTGGCTGCGCAAAAAAACCTCCATACTTCCTCTGGGAGTAGATGTGGATTCTGCCATGAGCAATAACCACCACACATATCACAAAAAACACAGAGCTACTCTAGAAATACCTCCTCCAAATCCCTAGAGCTTGTCTCTTTCCTAGGTTACATTTACCTCTCCTTGTACAACTGGGGGTGGGAGATATTGATTCCACCAGCGCCAAAACCCCTCAACAGCTGGCAGGCCAGGAAGATGTTAGAAAAGGCAATTCCGTACCTCTGCCCTCCCCATTGCCACTCCTCAAAGGAGAGGGAAAGTGATAAGCTAGGGCAAGTCCCTTGGACAAAGTTCCCCAAGAGAGAGCTGCTTTGCGAACCAAAAGATTTTGTGTTTTGAAAGGGCTGTTTGGGATGTGCGGGTAGTTTGGCACTTCGACACCTCAGCAGAGACTCTTAGGTGTGACCAGGCCAGGAAATAAAAGCTGCGGGTGTTTGCGGGCGCGGGGGGGGTGGGTGGTCCTGTCTACCCTGGAGATGCGGCCACACCCTCATCAAAACGCTGAGGCCCTCCAAGAAAAGCCAGGGTGAGCTCTTTCTGCCTTTCTTCCCTAAGAAAAAGAGCCTTCCTTTCTTCTGTGAGTATAGACAGAATGGAAATCCAGGAAGGAGCAGAGTAAACCCCGTCCGCACCTTTCAAGCCGGCCATGCCCGATTTTGGCAGCGGCCTTTACACATTAGTCACCACGACAGCCTGGGACCCTCTGTCTCCCGGAGTCGACTCAGGCACCAAGTGGGCTCCAGGCTCGGGCCGTGAGCCTGAGGAGATAGGGCCGCCCCTAATTCTTCCCTTCTTCCTTCCCACTGGCTGGGCCATCTGGGGTCCCAGGTTTGCCCAGGAACTTGGAGGAGGGAAGCCGGGAGCGGAGTAGGTAACAAAGCTCCGCGCTTTGCGCGCTGCAGGTCGGTGGAGCATCAGGCCCCAAGCCGGCCACCTTCACCTGGACTGAGCCTGCCAGGGTGACTTCGTCTCTCTCACCGCACTCCCACCCCCAGGGCGGGTAATTGTTTCTCCGCAGAAAACTCCCCACCTGGGCCTGGGAGCCGGCAACTCCCGGGCGTTCTCGAGCAAACTCTCGGGTCAGGCCGGGAAAACTCTGCAGAGGCTGGAAACGTGTCCCCGCGGCGCGAGTGGCAGAGGGACCCCGACCGAGTTCGCGGGGGCTCCTGGCGCCCTTCCGCCGGGACCTTGCAAGCCCAGGGAGCCTCTCCAGGACACCAGGGTTTCTGCGCCCGTTCCAACTGCCTAAACCCACCTCCCCGGGTAGCCCTCTTTGCCCGTAGGACTCCTGTGCTTCCCGAACCCTTCTCCCCCAGGTCGCCAGGACTCACCGCCCAGCAGCGGCAGCAGCAGGACGCTAAGCAGAGGCAGCCGGAGGGGGCTGGCCAGGGATCCCCGGGCAGCTCCCATCGCGGCGGGCTCGGGGAAATGAACCGGAGGGCGCACCGCGGGCACGTAGACAGCGCTCCGCGGCCGGCCCAGGAGGCGCCCAGCACCCAGCGCGGGCGCTGCCGCAAAAGCTACAGCTAGAGCCCGAGCTAGAGCCCGAGCCGGAGCTCGAGCCCGAGGCGTCCAGAACCAGAGCCGCGCGCCGCCGCCGCCAAGCCCCGCCCCACGACGCCCCCTCCCCGCAGGCCTCCGCGCGGCGCCCCGCCCCTCCGACGCCCCCTCCTCGCCAAGGCGGGAGGAGCTCACCGTTGGAGGAGGGGTCTGGAGAAGGAAGGGGAACAGAGGGAGGAAGGTTCCGGGAGTGGAAGGAACCTTAGCGAGCGAGGTAAGGGAGTATATACACAATGTGCCCACCTTCTAATTTACAGGGATCCAGGGAATCAAAGTGACTTTTGTTGATTCCACGGTCCCTAGGGAGGATGGTCAGTTCTGGACCTACCTGGAGGTTCCAGGGAGGACGAGGGAAGATAGGCCCTAACCCATTCTTCAACCCCCAAATCCTAAGGGAAACTTTGAATAGCAGGGTGTTCTGGATGTCTCCAAGATAACATGTTACTGTGTAGCCCCAGGATAGATGTAGCCTGGAGAAGGAGAAGAAGAGTGCTTGGCGGGGGTCTGATTTTGCTCTGGACCAATCTGGACCCAAACATAGACTCGGCTTTGAAAGCCAGGCTGAAGGCTGTTAAACTGACAAATTCATCCCAAGTCCATCTCCAGGCAGTCTGGGCTATGTCAGGGCATGGCCAACTCTCCAGCTGTGGGGAGGCCCAGCACAGCCCTTGTTCCAGGCACCCCCACCCCCCCAGCGCCACCACCCCCACATTCTTTCTTTGTTGTGAAAGCAGCAAGGGGTGTAGGAGGAGGGTCAGGAGGAGTCAAGCTTTAGAAGATGGGCCCCAGCTGCTGCTCAGGCCTCCAGGATATGCTCAGAGGGGATAGATAGTGCCTTGTCTTCCCTCTGGCTCCAAAGGTCCCCCCAGGTCTGCTTAGCCTTCCCTTCCCCCAAGCAGCTGGAAGGAGGAGGAGCAGCCACAGAGGGCCTCACAGCCAGCAGAAGTGGCGCCAGGACTCCAGGGTCCTGCCACATGGCTACCACATGTCCCTGACAACCCAGTCCACAGCACCTTTTCCATGGATTGTGGGCCTCCTTCCCCATCCCCCAGATGCCTGCCTGCAGGCTGTGCTGGAGAGGATACAGACAAGGGGAGAAGAGAGGAAAGATCAAGCATCAACAGTCCTCCTGTCATCCCATCCATCACTGCCCCTTGCCCCTCTGTGAAGGGCCCCAACACAACCCTTGCTTTCTACCCTCTTCAATCAGGTATCAAGCAGCAGAAAGTTTACCTGATTCTTTTATTTAAGAAAAGTGAAATACATGGACCTGAAGTGAGGCAACAGAGGTGGGACAAGGAGAGGCCAGAGCAAGGCAGCTTGGCTGGCCAGCCCCAAACCCTCTGACAGAAAAGCCAACAGCAGGCTACATCTCTGAGGTGTATTCTTGCTTCTTACCCACCTTGGGGACCTCAGAGCTGGCTACTCTAGAGGACCACAGGGTGAGGAGAGGGTATCCTGAGGGCTATTCCCTAAGGGGGATTCCTGAGGAGGGAGCTGAAACCCTAAGGGCAGCAGCAATCTTCTGGTTAAACTGTTCCCCCTTCCCTGTCCCACCTTCAGGTGGGAAAGAGCCAGGAGCAATGGGGAATGCTGTGAGGACAATGGGGGGACCCAGCAGACCTCCGGGATGGGTTGAATGTCAGCTGCTTGAAGAGAGGTCCAAAGTGCTGGCACTGAGGCCCCGGGAGACCTGAAACAGACACCATCACCCCATTAGCCCAGGGACCTCAGCCTCCCAAAGACTGCCCATCCATCCCATGGCCACAGTCTATCTCTGGATCTAGGATGGGGCCCATAACATAAACTCCCAAGTCCTAGGGCTTTTTTTTTGAGACAGAGTCTCACTATGTCACCCTCAGTAAAGTGCCATAGCATCACAGTTCACAGCAACCTCAAACTCTTGGGTTTAAATGATTCTCTTGCCTCAGCCTCCCAAGTAGCTGGGACTACAGGCACCCACCACAACACCCAGCTATTTTTTTGTTGCAGTTGTCATTGTTGTTTAGCAGACCCGGGTTGGATTTGAACCCACCAACCCCAGTGCATGTGGCTGGCACCCTAACCACTGAGCTACGGGTGCAGAGCCCCTGGAGCTTTTCTTTCATAGCTCTGCTAGGATTTTCCAGAAGTCCACAATCTGGTGGAGAAACTACCTGGAAGAGCCACATAAATACCATCATATACTTTGAATGTGTTGATAAAAATGGTCATTTGCTATAAAAATACCATTAAATTTATACCATTTGCTATCAAAATCTACCATTTTTTTCAAATGGAGATTATTTAGTACTTTTTTTCCTTTTTACTTTCTCATCTACTACTAAGTCCCCAAGGTAAAAAGTAAAGTGGCTGTAGGAGAAAAAAGTTAGTACCCCCCAAATCATTCTTTTTTACTTTTCCCCAAGAGATAAGTTCTCCCTCCACTGCCCAGGCTGGAGTGCAGTGGCAAGATCATAGCTCACTGTAACCTCAAACTCATAGGCTGAAGTGATCTTCCTGCCTCAGCCTTCCAAGCAGCTCAGACTACAGGCATACACCACCATGCGTGGCAAATTTTTTTTTTTTTAGACAGAGCCTCAAGCTGTCACCCTGGGTAGAGTGCCATGGCATCACAGCTCACAGCAACCTCCAACTCCTGGGCTCAAGCAATTCTCTTGCCTCAGCCTCCCAAGTAGCTGGGACTACAGGCACCTGCCACAACATTTTTTGGTTGCTGCTGTCATTGTTGTTTGGCAGGCTCGGGCTGGATTCGAACCCGCCAGCTCAGATGTATGTGGCTGGCACCTTAGCTGCTTGAGCCACAGGCGCCGAGCCATTTTTTTCATTTTTTATACAGACAAGGTCTACTGTGTTGCCCAGGCTGGTCTTAAAATCTTGGGCTCAAGTGATCTTTCCACCTTGGCATCCCAAAGTACTGAGATTATAGAAATGAGCCACCATGCCCTGCCCAAAATTATTCTTGAATTATTTTTATTTATTTATTTTTTTTTGTAGAGACAGAGTCTCACTGTACCGCCCTCGGGTAGAGTGCCATGGCGTCACACGGCTCACAGCAACCTCTAACTCTTGGGCTTACGCGATTCTCTTGCCTCAGCCTCCCGAGTAGCTGGGACTACAGGTGCCCGCCACAACACCCGGCTACTTTTTTTGTTGTTGTTGCAGTTTGGCCGGGGCTGGGTTTGAACCCGCCACCCTCGGCATATGGGGCCGGCGCCCTACTCACTGAACCACAGGCGTCGCCCTATTCTTGAATTATTCATAATTCCAAAGTATCAGTTTAGAGAATATCAGTTACTATTTCCCTCCTAACTTATTTGCTATAATATCTAGCCTAAAACTGTCCATTGGTGGTCACTACCCCAACAAGCTCTCTGCCTGTTTCCTTAATGACTCTTATTCCCTTTCATCCAGGATGACTTTCTCCTCTTCTCTAATTCCCACTGGGCTTGCTTGCTAACTATCCTTTCTTTCTATCCCACCAATATGCTCACAAGCACTGCTCTCACCTGGAGGGGTGCTGTACTGGGCTGATTCAAATAGTTCAAGGAGGCTGCTCGCTTCATGTTGGTGCTGCAATGGAAAAATAAAGAAGTGAGGCCTCCTCTCTTATTATTGAATGGCCCTAAGTTTGTAGGCCTCTTGGGCGCTGCCCCACAATATCAAATTGCTGTCTGCCTCCTCTCCCACTCTTATCTGTATCAGGGACCAGCATCTCCTCAGGTACCTTCATCCCCCCACACCACACTGGGTCACCCATCCTACCCAAACTCTCTCTCCATGGCCATCCCATTGACCTTTTCTATGTTTCTTTCTAAGACACTTCTCCTCCAGAGATCAGGGGCCAAAGGAATTGGAGTTGAGGGTTTACTTGCCTGCTTTGCCACATCTCAACCTCACTGTGTACCTGGAGGGCCGAGGCTCAGTCCCCTGGAGCTTCCTCACCAGGAGTTCACTGCTTCTACGAAGCACATCCCGGATCTTGCCCAGAGAGCCACTCCTCTGCAGGGTGCCACTGCCATCCTAAGCAGAGACGAATGAGCAATAGAAGCTAAGGGGATCCCATGAAGACTGGCTTCTGAGTTTACTCCTGCCATTTCTTCTGTACACATCCTCCAACCCCAAAACCCAGTGATTAAAAACAAGAGCCCTGTCAAAAGCTGGCTCCCAGAGATAACCCTGAAGGGATAGACAGACTAACTAGAACAGGGACAACATGCCCTCACTCTCTACATGAGCCCAGAGAAAGGCAAGCTCAGAGCCTCTCACCACCAGCAGCAGGCAATCAAAAGGCAATGATTACACTTACCCCTGACCACTCCACAGCCACAGAAGCATCTTCACCTCCCTCAAATTTCACACTATCCCCAGCACCTTCCTGGGAAGTCCTTCTACTGTCACCTTCCCCAAGCAGCTCTGCCACCTTGGTCTGGCTGATAGGGTCGGTTCCCTGAAAGGAAAAAGAAGCACCTAGAACTTCCTACTCCTTAGCTCCTCAGAATGGGCTTTCAAATTTTATTTTTATCATCAACTACTGCAAAGAAAACATTTGTTCCTTGTGATGTCCAATATATACCTATAGGAATAATACCTTTCTATTAGTAATGCAAATAGATACATATATATTTTTAGCCACATTAACCTAAATTGACCTAACCACATTAACAAATTGATTTCATGACCTACTGAGACCCACAATTTGAGAAACTTTGACGTAGGGCTGTCCTTCAGTCTCACTCCCCTTACTCCATACCACCCATTCCACTTCTTATGAAAGGGCAGGGTTTCCCCTTTATAATCCCGTTTAGTAAAGGGAACCTTGAACTTGGAATCCTAACCACAAAGAGTAGGTAGAATACAAGAGCTTTTTTTTTTTTTTTTTTTTTGCAGTTTTTGGCCAGGGTTGGGTTTGAACCCACCACCTCCACCTCTGGTATATGGGGTCATTGCCCTACTCCTTTGAGCCATAGGCGCTGCCCAAGAAGAGCATTCTTAAGAACAACCACAACCGGCCAGGCATGGTGGCTCATGCCTGCCATCCTAGCACTCTGGGAGGCTATGGCGGGTGGATTCCTTGAGCTCAGGAATTCAAGACCAGCCTAAGCAAAAGTGAGCCCCCATCTCTACTGAAAATAGAAAAACTGGAGCAGTGCCTGTGGCTCAGTGAGTAGGGCACCAGCCCCAAGTACCAAGGGTGGCGGGTTCAAACCTGGCCCCGGCCAAACTGCAACAACAACAAAAAATAGCCGGGCGTTGTGGTGGGCACCTGTAGTCCCAGCTACTCAGGAGGCTGAGGCAAGAGAATCGCCTAAGCCCAGGAGTTGGAGGTTGCTGTGAGCTGTGTGATGCCACAGCACTCTACTGAGGGCGACAAAGTGAGGCTGTCTCTAAAAAAATAAAAAAATAGAAAAACTGAGGCAAGAGGGTTGCTTGAGCTCGAGTTGGAGGTTGCTGTGAGCTAGGAAGCTACAGCACTCTACTCGGGGACAGCTTGAGATTCTGTCTCAAAAAAAAAAAAAAAACAGGGCAGTGCCTGTGGCTCAAGGAGTAGGGCACCGGTCCCATATGCCAGAGGTGGTGGGTTCAAACCCAGCCCTGGCCAAAAAAAATAAATAAATAAATAAAATAAACCCTAAAAAAAAAAAAAAAACAACCACAAGCACAAGACTGCCTCACTTTCTTCTCCCCACTGTCTTTGTTAGCCTCTCTTATTCTTTTTTTTTTTTTTTTTGCAGTTTTTGGCCGGGGCTAGGTTTGAACCCACCACCTCAGGTATATGAGGAGTAGGCCAGCGCCCTACTCCTTTGAGCCACAGGCACCGCCTTAGGCTCTCTTATTCTTTCTTTTTTTTTTTTTTTTTTTGAGACAGAATCTCACTTTTTTGCCCACAGTAGAGTTCAATGGCATCATAGCTCACAGCAACCTCCAACTCTTGGGCTCCAGTGATTTTCTTGCCTCAGCCTCCTGAGTAGCTGGGACCACAAGCACCCGCCATGACGCCCGGCTATTTTTAGAGTCTTGGCTCTTGCTCAGGCTGGTTTCAAACCAGTTTAGGCAATCCACCCTCCTCAGCCTCCCAGAGTGCTAGGATTACAGGACTGAGCCAAGCTTTTTTTCTTTTTTTTGTAGAGACAGAGTCTCACTGTACCGCCCGAGGGTAGAGTGCCATGGCGTCACATGGCTCACAGCAACCTCTAACCTCTTGGGCTTACGCTATTCTCTCGCCTCAGCCTCCCGAGCCAAGCTTTTTTTGATACAGAGTCTCACTTTGTTGCCCTGGGTAGAGTGCTGTGGAAGGCATTTTTTTTTTTTTTCTGTAGAGACAGAGTCTCACTTTATCACCCTCAGTAAAGTGCCGTGATGTCACAGCTCATAGCAACCTCCAACTCCTGGGCTTAGGTGATTCTCTTGCCTCAGCCTCCCGAGTAGCTGGGACTACAGGTGCCCGCCACAACGCCCAGCTATATTTTTGTCCTGCCACCCTTGGTATATATTTTTTTGATACAGAGTCTCACTTTGTTGCCCTTGGTAGAGTGTTGTGGCTTTTTGTTTGTTTATTTGTTTTGTTTTTAGTTTTTTGAGCCAGCGTCTCTATCTGACAGGATAGAGTGTGGTGATTCAGTGTACACAACCTCAAACTCCTGGGCTCAAGTGATGCTCCTGCCTCAGCCTCCCGAGTAGCTGGGACTACAGGTGCACACCACCATGCTTAGCTAATTTTTTTGTAGAGATAGAGTCTTGCTATGTTGCCCAGGCTGATCTTGAACTCCTGGGCTCAACAGACCCTCCTGCCTTGGCCTCCCAAAGTGCTGGGATTATAGGCATGAGCCACCACACCTGGCCTCATCTTATTCATAGGATGCTCACAAGAAGCCTCAGTGGTTCCTTGTCCCCAGGGCCCTTTCTTCTTGGACCTCCTTCCCCTCCAGATTTCCGACCTGTTTCCAGGAACGCAGGGCACATTCTTCTAGGGTCTCAGCTGCCTCCAGCTTTCCCTGGCGTCTGTAGAGAGCTCCTAGGTTTCGCAGTGTAGTGTTCACTGTGGGGCTGTGGGGAGTAAGACCAAGAAAGGAAGAGAGGGGTGGCTCAGTTGGTAAGGCGCCAGCCCCATATACTGAGGGTGGCGGGTTCAAACCCGACCCCGGCTGAACTGCAACCAAAAAATAGCTGGGCGTTGTGGCAGGCGCCTGTAGTCCCAGCTACTTGGGAGGCTGAGGCAAGAGAATCGCTTAAGCCCAGGAGTTGGAGGTTGCTGTGAGCTGTGTGAGGCCATGGCACTCTACCGAGAGCCATAAAGTGAGACTCTGACTCTACAAAGAAAAAAGAAAGGAAGAGAGAACGGGGTAAGGAAAAAAAAAAAAAAAAACAGGAGAGGGTGGGAGCAGAGCTAGGTCAAGAGAAGGTCAAGGGAAGAAGGCAAAAAAGGACCAGGAGGCTGGATTAGGGCTTGGATGGAGGGCATTGGAGGCCAAGCCAGCTTTTCACTAGCAGCTCACCTGCTCACTTTGCAGGCCTTATACCAGCCTCCATACTCAGTATAGGGTGTACTGCCCTCTCGGTGGTGCCGGCTCTGTATGGGCAAGGACAGGGGAGTCAGAGATGCTAGGTATAAGATGGTATGGAGCTAGGGTACAGGGTGGGTTGGGAAAGGCACCATGCATCCGGGGCTAGCGCTGGGTGAGAAGAGAGAAGCTGGGCTAATGCAAAGAAGGCAGAAACCCCAGTAGCATTAGGCTCTCCACTCACTCACTTTGCTCATTTCCTCCCGCTCCTCTGCATGCATCCAGATAGGCTTGTGATCATCTAGGGGTGACATATGGAGTGGGATAGGGAAGTTAGAGAATGGCCCTGGACAGCATAGGGGAAATCAGGACCCAGACACTGACAAGGCTGGACTAAAGGGGTCTGGCTTTCCCTAGGAATCACTGTGGTCTGTATTTCTTTTCCTCCCTGCAGGCCCCTCACACTCACCATCCACTGACCCAAACTCTTGCAGATGGGCACGGGTCAGGATCTCTTTGTATAGTGTCTCAGCCTCAGCATACTTGCCCTGTTTCAGGTAACAGGAAGCCTGGGAGGCAGGAAGACAAAAATACAAAAGGAAGAGATGGAGGGAGACAGGTCTTAGCCAGGCTCAGAGTGTTGTACTTCTTGTGTCTCTATGACTTTCCCCAGAGATCCTCCTCACACCTTCTTTTCTATCCATAGCATCAAGGGTATTCTTGCCGTACTACCAAGGGGCTATGGAACTTCTGCCACTGAAATGAAGCAGATCCTTCATCCTCAACCCAAAGAGATGTGCAAAGTTGATGAGAACAGTGTACCAGATCATGATGCTTCCCAATTCCAGGACCCAATTGGTGGGCTTTTCTCTTTTCCACTTTACACCCACTTTGTCCCTTCCTTCCTTACCAGGTTGTTCTTGGTCCGGGCAACATTAGGGTTGTCTGGCCCCAGCTGCCCCTCATAGATGGCCAGTGCCCGCTGGTAATAACGTTCCACAGCCTCATACTTGCCCTGGTTTTGGCACAACAGAGCCAGATTGTTCAGCTGCTTTGCCACATCTGGGTGGTCAGTGCCCAGGACCTGAAAGGGAGCAAAGGAGTGGACAGATGACTATGATTGTGTGTGTGCACATGCACACATGGAATGCATGTTAACAGGGAGAGCAGAAGGAAAGGAATGATGGAAAAGGGAAGGAGATAGAGATAAGAGAATGAGAAAAAAAGAAAAAAAAAAGTGAGGGAGAAGGGTCAGACCTGAGGAGAGATGTGGAAAACAGTTTACAGCAACATGGGAGAATGAAGAGAGGGCAAGGGTACCTTTTCTCGAATCTCCAGAGCCCTCTGGCACAATGGCTCCGCCTCCTTGTATTTGCCCCTTTTGCCATAGAGCACAGCCAGATTGTTGAGTGTGGCAGCCACCTATGAAGAGAGGCCTGTCCCCATCAGACGCTGATACTGCAAAGGACCTATGAGAAACTAAGGTCCTCCTACTTGCCCAGCAGGTCCTGGTACTGCACAACTGCAAGACACTCTCTTACCGTAGCCAGAAGCTGAGTGGAGGGGAAACTGCTAAATAGGATGGCTCTAAGATTCTATGGGGTAGTACCGCCCTCTAGGGGGATTTATAAATTTCTGAAGATGTTCTTTTGGTTGCCATAAAGATTGGGGGCACTATTACCTTTGGGAAGGCAAAAACAGATGTTCTACATATGTGGGACAGCTCTGCCAACTTTAGAATGTTCTGCCAGACATTCAAACACTGAATGTAAACTTTGACGTTTGGTAGGATATCAAGATAGGAGTTACGTTTTCTGATATATATCATCCCTGCCCATCACATACAATAGGGAATTATTTTCATGTAGCTCATTTTCAAAAATATCTTATTTTTGGCTAGGCACTGGTGGCTCATGCGGCTAAGGCACCAGCCATATACACCTGAGCTGGCGGGTTCGAATTCAGCCTGGACCCGCCAAACAACAGTGACAGCTGCAGCCAAAAAATAGTCAGGCGTTGTGGCAGGCACCTGTAGTCCCAGCTACTTGGGAAGCAGAGGCAGGAGACTCGCTTGGGCCCAGGAGTTGGAGGTTGCTGTGATCTGTGATGCCATAGCACTCTACCCAGGGCAACAGCTTAAGGCTCTGTCTCAAAATATATATATATATATATGTGTGTGTGTGTGTATCTTTTATTTTTTCTTTTTCTTATTTTTCTTTCTCAAAAAAAAAAATATATATATATATATCTTATTTTTCTTTTCTTTTGAGACAGAGCCTCAAGCTGTCACCCTGGGTAGAATGCTATAGCATCACAGGTCTTAGCAACCTCTAACTCCTGGGCTCAAGCTATTCTCCTGCCTCCGCCTCCCAAGTAGCTGGGACTACAGGCGCCTGCCACAACACCCCACTATTTTTGGGGTGCAGCCGTCGTTGTTTGGCGGGCCCGGGCTGGATTCGAACTCACCAGCTCAGGTGTATGTGGCTAGTACCTTAGCTATTTAAGCCACAGGCGCTGAGCCATCTTATTTTTCATTTTCTCTATTGGACAATCTATCATTTACCTTGGCATGTTATGCCTAGTTAAGGCTACCTGTCTCTTAATCTTTTTATTTATTTATTTATTTATTTTATTATTTTTTTTTTTGTAGAGACAGAGTCTCACTTTATGGCCCTCGGTAGGGTGCCATGGCATCACACAGCTCACAGCAACCTCCAACTCCTGGGCTTAAGCGATTCTCTTGCCTCAGCCTCCCAAGTAGCTGGGACTACAGGCACCTGCCACAACGCCCAGCTATTTTTTATTTATTTATTTTTTTTATTTATTTTTTTTTTTGCAGTTTTGGCCAGGGCTGGGTTTGAACCTGCCACCTCTGGCATATGGGGCCAGCGCCCCACTCCTTTGAGCCACAGGCGCCACCCTCTCTTAATCTTATATTCAAATAAATCTGTGCTAACTTAATATAACACTGAATTTTAATTAAGCATCTACTGAGGGTGGCGCCTGTGGCTCAAGGAGTAGGGGACCGGCCCCATATACTGGAGATGGTGGGTTCAAACCTGGCCCCAGCCAACAACAACAACAACAACAAAAAAGCATCTACTGATACTTCTGCTCTTTCATTTCTCCAGCACTTAAAAAAATTTTTTAGGGGCAGGTGGTACCTGTGGCTCAGTGAGTAGAGCGCAGCCCCATATACTGAGGGTAGCAGGTTCAATCCCAGTCCCAGCCAAACTGCAACAAAAAAATAGCTGGGCATTGTGGCGGGTGCCTATAGACCCAGCTACTCGGGAGGCTGAGGCAAGAAAGTCACCTAAGCCCAAGAACTTGAGGTTGCTGTGAGCTGTGACGCCACAGCACTCTACCGAGAGCGATAAAGTGAGACTCTGTCTCTACCAAAAAAAAAAATTTTTTTTAGGGCCTGGCGCCTGTAGCTCAGCATCTAGGGTGCTGAGCCCTAAAGGAGGCTGAGGCAAGAGAATTGCTTCATCCCAAGAGTTTGAGGTTGCTGTGAGCTGTGACACCATAGCACTCTACTGAGAGCAACGTAGACTCTTGTCTCAAAAAAAAAAAAAAAATTTTTTTTCTAGGCTGGGTGCAGTGGCTCACACCTGTAATCCTAGACTCTGGGAGGTGGAGGTGGGTGGATTGCTGGAGCTGAGGAGTTCCAGACCAGCTTGAACAAGAGTGAGACTCCATCTCTACTAAAAATAGAAAAACTAGGGTGGCACCTGTGGCTCAGTGGGTAGGGTGCTGGCCCTGTATATGGAGGTGGCAGGTTCAAACCTGGCCCAGCCAAACTGCAACAAAAAATAGCCAGGTGTTGGTGTTGTGGTGGGCAAGAGAATCTCCTAAGCCCAGGAGCTAGAGGTTGCTGTGAGCTGTGACACCATAGCACTCTACCGAGGGCGATGCAATGAAACTCTGTCTCAAAAAAAAAGAAAAATAGAAAAACTAGGCAGGTGTTGTGGCAGGTACTGTAATCACAGCTACGTGGAAGGCTGAAGCAAGAGGATCGCTTGAGCCCAGGAGTTTGAGGTTGCTGTGAGCTGTGACACCATGGTACTCCAGCCTGGGACAACAGAGTGAGACATTGTCTCAAAAAAAAAAAAAAATTTTTTTTTTTTAAGAGATAGGATCTTGCTATGCTGCCCAGGTTGGTCTCGAACTCCTGGACTCAAGTCATCCTCCTACCTCAGCCTCCCAAGTAGCTGGGGCCTATGAGTGCAAGCCACCATGCCCAACTCTTACATATACTTCTTATATGGAATGGCTTACTGGTCTTACTTCTTTTAAATCCAAAGTTAATCATTTTATATCAGACTGCTTTGTTATTTCTTCTAGCAGAGTTGTATTTAGTATAGCTATTATTATATTTTTATATTTTATTGTATATATTGTGTTATTGTTAATTAATTTCTTTGTTTCTCTTTTACATTAATTAGGGTAGCATATTAACTTTTTTGGAAATAACATGTGGAGGTAGGATATGTTATCTATGAATTAAAATGCAAGGAAATATTCATTATGAAAAGGAATCATTAAGTTTTAGAGAATTGAGAACCACTAGGATTTCTGGACAGTGCCTGGAAGGAAGATGTTCTCATTCTTCCTTCCTAAGCACTTTTAGTAGTGAACTGAAGACATACAGATGGACAAGGTGAGAGGTCAAAAGAGCAAAGAGGGAGATGAGGGCAAGGAATACCCACAGCAGGGTGGTCCCGGCCCAGGGTGCTCTCCCGGATGCTGAGGGCATCATTCAGCAGGTGGGCAGCTTCCTTATACTTATTCTGGTCCCTGGAAGAGGACAAAGGTGACAGGAGTTACCCTGAAATCTGTCCCCAAGACAGCTCCTTCCCTTTGTCTCTTTCAGAGGACTGAAGTACACTTAGGGATTGGGAACTTTCTTGGGGAGACTAGATGCCTGATGCAAGTAGTGTGAGGGCTTCACTGACACACTCATGCCATGATGCAGAGCACTTCCACAGGTTGTAAGAACCAAAAAATAAAGAAAGAAAGGATGCTCTCCAAAAGAGAAACTAGAGGAACAAAGAGCCTAAGAGGTAACTATTTTCTGAGGTTAAGGGCTTAGGTGTGGAAGGAGTTCTGGTGTATGAGAAAGCACCCTAGTTGGGTATAGCTGGGAGGCTCAGCAGAGAGGAGAGGCCGAACAGGAGCCAAAGGAGGAGCAGGGTGGGAATGTGGAGATTTTGAGTGATGGAGGAGGACAGTACTCACCGATACACCAAAGCAAGGATGTTCAGCATAGTGGCAACGTCAGGGTGGCCGCGCCCAGATGTGCGCTCTAGGTCTTCTAGTGCCTGCTTGCAGAGTGGCACAGCCACCTCATAGCGACCCTGAGCAGCATACTGGATCACCAGGTTGTGCAACGTACGCAACCTTGCTGGGATCTCATATCCACCCTGCTGGGCTGCTGCAGAGCCCTGGCCCCTGGACACTAAAACATCCCAGAAAGTGAACAGATTTCCTCAGAGAAGTCTTCCTCTCTCTTTTACTGTCTGCCCTCCCGACTTCCCTCTCCATGTCATGTTTCATACTTGTGCCCCCCCCATAAATGAGTTATCAATCAAGACCTGCCTCAACTTCTATTCTTTTACCTACTCCTTTGCACCTGTGCCCATCACAATCACATTTGTTAACCCAGTAATTCATTCATTTGACAATAAGCATGAGCCAGAGGCTGTCCCAGTAATACAAAGATGAAACAGACCTAAGTCTTTCTCTTCAGGAACTAATGCTATTCCCAGCTAAAGGTTATTCTTCCACTAGACTGTGAACTCCTGATTGGCAAGACTTGTCACTTTCATCTTAGTAATCTTAGTGCCTAGCATAGTGCCTGGCAAATACAAAGTATTTAATAAATGTTGATGAATAAGAAGGACACTGAGGAAATCAAAAATACTAGCCTATGGTGGTGCCTGTGGCTCAAAGGAGTAAGGCGCCAGCCCCATATGCCAGAGGTGGTGGGTTCAAACCCAGCCCTGGCCAGAAACTGCAAAAAAAAAAAAATACTAGCCTAGGGGCCGGGTGCCGTAGCTCATGCCTGTAATGCTAGCACTCTGGGAAGCCCAGGTGGGTGGTTCACCTGAGCTCATGAGTTTGAGACCAGCCTGAGCCAGAGTGAGACCCCATAGCTAAAAAGAGCTGGGCGGGCGGCGCCTGTGGCTCAGTCGGTAGGGCGCTGGCCCCATATACTGAGGGTGGCGGGTTCGAGCCCGGCCCCGGCCAAACTGCAACCAAAAAATAGCCAGGCGTTGTGGCGGGCGCCTGTAATCCCAGCTACTCGGGAGGCTGAGGCAAGAGAATCACTTAAGCCCAGGAGTTGGAGGTTGCTGTGAGCTGTGCGAGGCCACGGCACTCTACCGAGGGCCATAAAGTGAGACTCTGTCTCTACAAAAAAAAAAAAGAGCTGGGCATTGTGGCAGATGCCTGTAGTCCTAGCTACTTGGGAGACTGAGGTAAGGGGATCACTTGAGCCCAAGAGTTTGAGGTTGCTGCGAGCTAAGATGTCATGGCACTCTACCAAGGGCAACAAAGTGAGACTCTGAATGATTTTTTTTTGCAGTTTTTGGCTGGGGTTGGGTTTATACCTGCCACCTCTGGTATATGGGGCCGGGGCCCTACTCACTGAGCCACAAGCACTGTGAGACTCTGTATCAAAAAAAAAAGTACTATCCTAGCTCATGTCCCACCTCCAGAGGAAGTGAACAGCTTAGTTTGGAATAGTGAACATCTTGTGTACAGGGTGGGCCACAGCTGAGACCAGCCTCCTGCTGCCACTTTTAATCCTCCAGCTCCAGAGGCAAACTTACAGCCATTGCTGGGGTCCTCTTCCTCCTCATTGGGGAAGAGGTCATCTAGGGAATCCTTGGGGGCATCACCTTCCTTCTCTTCCTAGAAGGGAAAAAACAGCATGTCAGGGCCAAGATTATCTCCAGTGGCCTCTTCAGGGCATCTCTAAGTCATGGAATCACTGATAGATGGGGCTTAGGAGAAGAGCCTTCTTCCTGACTCTGCCCTTGAGGAGGCCAGCATCCAGCCCAGCAAAGCTCAGGCCTCTGTTATTTGTAACATCCAGAGATGTTTTGGACAAAAGCTCATGACTTTCCCTTCCTTCACATGCAGAAAGTATCCTTCCTAACCACCCTCAATCTCTTCCTCCTCCCAACTCTTATAATTACAGTCCTGTGCTGATCCCCATGTATTTACATTGATTATATGTTTGTCCTGTCTCTCCTGAAGGAGGGAGGGAGGGCGTCTGATCTTACTGACAAATACCCAAATTGTATGGCTCAGCCTTGTGCCTCTGCTCATCATGTCCCACTGCTCTCCCCATCTAACCTGCTTCCACAGTGTGAACTGCAGCCTTATACAAATACTTCCAACCCTCCTACCCAGCTCCACTGCTGTACCCTATCCAGGTCATCTCTTTACTGTCCTGGGACAGATTAGCTTTCCAGCCCCCCTACCTTATCTATGATACCCTCACCTCCAGTCTAGGAAGCTCTTCCCTCTTCCTCATAATGCTTCAAAATCCATCCCATTCCCAACCAACTCCTAACTCATTCAACTGAGAAATCCAACTAAATCCTACCCATCTCTGTACGCTGCCTCCTCTGTGACTCTCTCTCAGACCATTCCAGCCCTCAGGCACCTCTCTCCTTGGGAGTCCTTCCACACTGACTGAACTATCCCTCCTTGCTGAGCACTTGCTGCTTTGTGTTGTCCTATACACATTCTTGTGTAGGCCCTGCTCCCTACAGGGACATTATAAACCCCAGGACACAGGAACTCTAATCTTCTATAGTCCTTTATCTTTCCCACACACATCTTCTTGTCCTGTATAAGACAGAGATACAAAAATGCCTGTCAAGTGAGGGTTAAAGTCCACACATTTTGAGAACAAATTTTAGGAGGGTCATGTTTAACTGGGCTATGCTTTCCCTAATGGTAGCACTTAGGATTCTGGATTGGAATTGTCCAGGTGCTTATCTGTCTCTCCTCACAAACCTGTAATTATGAACGCAGGAACTCTGCCCCATTCAGTGGAGTGCACAGTGCCTGGCACACAGTAGGTATTTAATCAAATGTTGACTGAATAAGTGAACATTGTTTTCCCATGGGGCAGAGCTGCTGGACCCTAAGGATGATGACGCCATTGCCCCCATGTTTGCAGTAACCCCCAGCTGCCCACCCTCCAGCTCGCTTTGCCTGTGCACACTCACCGCAGTGTGCCCATCCTCATCATACTGCCGCAGCTGCCCCAGAAACTCCAGGTGCTTCTTTTCCTCCTCCAGCTGAGCCACAGCCTGTTCACTGCGCTGTAGCCGCTGCTGGGTGCCTGCCAGCTCGTCCCGAAGCCACTGGTTCTCCTGGCATAGCCGCCGCACCTGAGCCCGCAGCTTCTGTTTCTCTGACTCCACTGTGCTCAGGTGGCTGGCTAGGGCCAGCATCACCTAGGTGGGCACATCCCATGAGCTCCAGAGTCTGGATGGGAGTGTTCAGGGATAGGAAGGAGGGGAGCACACTGGGAGGTGGCAAGTCTAGTGGGGGTGAAGAGGAGCCAGGAGGTGCGGGTGTTAGCAGTAGCTTTGCCTTCAAAATATACACTGAATTCAGTTGTTCACCACCTCCATCGCCATCACCCAAAGTCAAGCCACTATCAATTCCCAACTGGATTACTACAGTATTCTCCTCGCTGGCTTCCCTGTTTCTTTCCTTGCTCTTCCACAGCCTATTTCAGCGGTTCTCAATGTGGGTGGTGACCCACAGGAACTGTATTAAAGGGCCACGGCATTAGGAAGGTTAAGGACCACTGGTCTAGTTAGACTGACAATGTCAAGTTAGACCATACTACTTCTCTTCTTAAAACATTCCAATAGTTTCCATCTCACACAAAACAAAAACAAAGCTCTCATTAGTCGAGCATTTTGGTGAGAGCCTGTAGTCCCAGCTACTTGGGAAGCTGAGGTGGGAGAACCGCTTGAGCCTAGGGGTTTGCAGTTGCAGTAAGCTAGGCTTACACCATGGCACTCTAGCCTGGACAACAGAGTGATACTCTGTCTCAAAAGACAAAAACTAAAAAAAAAGTTCTCATGACAGCCTACAAGTTCTACAGGAGCTGTCTCCCTCTGCCCCAACCCACAACCCTTGGACTTAATTTCTACTTTGCTTCTGCTCACTTATTCAACTTCAGCCACAATGGCCGCTTGCTGTTCACTGAACTCACTGGACAGGCCCCAGTTCAGGGCCTTTGTACTTGCTGTTCTCTGTCTACCACGCTCTTCCCCTACTTATTGCATGTCTCATTCCCCTGCTTTCAAATCTTTCCTCAGATGTCACATTTTTAGTGAGGCTTTTTTGACCACCCTATTTAAAATTATACCCTCTCTCCATACTCCCTAGTCTCCTTCCATGCTTTCTTTCTCTCTTTCTTCATTTTTGATACAGGCTTTCACTCTGTCACCCAGATTAGAGTGCAGCATTGCCATCACAGCTCACTGCAACCTCAAACTCCTGGGCTCAAGTGATCTCTCTCCCCAGCCTCCCAAGTAGCTGGGACTACAGGCACCTACCACCACATCTGGCTAATTTGTATTTTTATAGAGACAGGTCTTACCATTTTGCCCAGACTGGTCTCAAACGCTTGGACTCAAGCAATTGTTCTGCCTGGGCCTCCCAAAGTGCGGGAAAAACAGCTATGACCTCCATGCCTGACCTACTTTTATTGTTTTAACCTTAGCAATTATCACTCTGGCATACTGAATCTTTTACTTGTTTACTTGTGTAGTGTCTGTCTCCCCCAACTAGGAAATGCCAAAGATTTTTTTTGGGGGGGACAGAGTCTCACTTTGTCGCCCTTGGTAGAGCTGTGGCATCATAACTCACAGCAACCTCAAACTCTTGGACTCAAGCAATTCTTTTGTCTCACATCCTGAGTATCTGGGACTACAAGTGCCCACCACAACGCCCTGCTATTTTTTTAGAGAGGGGGTCTCACTCTGGCTCAGGCTGGTCTCCAACCTGTGAGCTCAGGCAATCTACCCATCTCAGCCTCCCAGAGTGCTAGGATTACAGGAATGAGCCACCGCACCCGGCCTGCCAAAGATTTTTACTGTCATGTTCAGTGATATATCTCCAGTGCCCAAAAGAGTCCTGGCACCGAGTAGGGGCTTAATAAATGTTTACCAAAAGAATGGAAATGTCTAGGACAAGGTTATTCCCAAGTGACCCCAAACATCCAATCAGATACCCTAGACTACTTGGTATCACCTCCACCCTCTCACCTGGGCCTCACTCAGCCCCAGCTCAATGTTTTCCATAGAACGGCGCAGCTGTCGGGCCTTCTCATGTACCAGCCCTTCCTCGTGGCCTCCTTGCTGTAGACATTCTATGGTCTGGGCCAGGCTTTGCAGCACAGCTTGGTGTTCACTGTGTAGGGCCTCCAGCCCTTGGCTCACCAGCCGAGTGCTCCCCAGGATCTCTTCTTGGCTGAGCCGGTGCCCTGCAGGCTCATCCCGCTGCCCCAACACAAGGCCTGACATCCTGGCCTGGAGGCCTCGCCCAGCCTAGGGAAAAACAAGAGTTCAGCAGGTGTAAAAAAGATACAGGGTGGGCTGAGATACAAAGAAAGGGACAAAAATATGAGTGATCCTGTGACTTAACTGGAGAGAGAGACTGGTATAGTAGGGAGGGAGTCTATGTCACTAAACACAAAACTAAGATTGTGGACAAAGAGGGATATAAATTGACTTAATTAAATAAAAACTATAGAAAGAACAAGGGTGCTTAGAACTAGCAGGGGGATTCAGGACTTAGAACAGACAAGGATTTGGAGAGAGCTTGGGTTAGGAAGAGGAAGCATGGAATAAGAGACAGTACTACAAGGATCACAGAGTGTGTATCAGAGACCTTAAAAGGGAATAGGGTTAAAGTAGACAGGAGATACACAGAAAATAGTGCAGGGGATTAGAAAAAAGGGGAAAGGCCAGGTATAGTGGCTCATGTCTATAATCCTAGCACTCTGGGAGGTGAGCCAGGTGGATTGCTTGAGCTCAGGAGTTTGAAATCAGCCTGAACAAGAGTAAGACCCTGTCTCTATTAAAAATGGAAAAATTAGCAGAGTGCAGTGGGTGCCTATAGTTTCAGCTACTTAGGAGGCTGAGGCAGGAGATCACTTAGTCTAGGAGTTTTGAGGTTGCAGTGAGCTATAATGACACCAGTGCACTCTAGCCTAGGTGACAGAGTGAGACTCAAAAAGAAAGAAAGAGAAGAAAAGAAAAAGAGAAACAAAGAATTTTTTTTTTGAGACAGAGTCTCACTATGTCACCCTCAGTAGAGTGCCATGGCATCACAGCTCACAGCAATCTCAAACTCTTGGGCTTAAATGATTCTCTTGTCTCATCCTCCCTAGTACCTGGGACTACAGGCACCCACCACAACGCCTGGCTCTTTTTTTTTTTTTTAATTGTTATTGTTGTTTGGCAGGCCCAGGCTGGGTTTGAACCGGCCAGCTCCGGTGTATGTGAATGGCACCCTAGCTGCTGAGCTACAGGCACCGAGCCAAGAAAGAAATTTTAAAGTTAAATCAGAGAAGAACAGGAAAAGAAGGAAACAGGAGCTTTCCTTGAATGATCCAGATAAGAGGGCTCCAGAAGGCTCAAGGTCTTCAGGCTGGATCACCCATAGAACTAAGCCCAGCACCTCGAAATTTGGTTTGCTTTGCCTCTTTTGCTACCAACCTTCAATCCATACTTCCCAGCCCCCCAGGATTCAGTCTGTCTTCTCATTTCCTCAAAAGGGCTTTGTTTCTCACCTTCGAGTCCTCTTACCTGTGTGCAGAGCCCTTGGTTGTGGCACCCAGGCGGGAGCCCGGAAGAAACTCTACTCAGTAGCCAGGAATTTGGAAGGATTTGCCCTGCCCAAAGTCCAGAAGTCCAGCATTTACACTCCTTCTCTCACCACTTCACAGCCACCCAGAAGACCTGGCACAGAGCCACACCCAGGACAAACACCCTCCCTCCCTCTGTCTACAAAGTCTTCAAAGAAGCCCAATGTCCCTTCTCCTTCCCCAAGCCAGCCTCCCACCCCAGGCCTGGGGAGCTTCTTTCTCCCAGAAGGGAGTGAGAGACTTAAAAACCTACGGCAAGAGGCCTGTCTGGGAAAAGGTGACGAGGAAAACGTGGTCACTTCCAGCCTGGTCACGTCTACGGTTTTTCTCTCTGTCACGATCACCTACTAACAGGTTCTGAGAGGAATCACCTTAGGGTGCCTCCCAAATGCCTGATGATGCGGGGAAGAATAGGAGGTCTGCTGAGCGGCTGCGGGGGTCACAGGGAAACGCGGCGCTGGGAGCTGGTCTCCTGGACTTGGGAATGCGGGTGAGGAGTGTCTCAAGCTGCCGACCTCCCCTGGGGCCCAGGGTGGGGACAGAGATGGGCGGGGGGAAGTGCGGTTGGACTACTGAGGTCCGTGTCTCGGGCGAGGACCTGCCGGCCCGAGGTCACTGAGCCAGTCTGTTGCACAGGGGGCGGAGCAGGCATTCTGTCTGTCTGTCTGGACGCCGAGGGGCGGGGAAGAATCGCGGGGGGCGGAGTTTTTGAGTATGGAATTTTGTGAAGTTGGTTAGAGAAGGTTTGTTCATCCGTCTGAGAGTGCGGGGATAAGACGTGGCGGGGCCCTCAATCCTCAGCCTCAGAAGTACCCTCAAAGACTTACCTGCAATCTGTTGGTCTGGCTGCCTAGCTTGCCGGTACTGTCCCTTTAAATTCATTATGGCTGCCGCTCGAGGCAATTGTTTTGACGGCTCTAAGGGGCGTGGGCCTGTCACTTGGTCGCGTGACCGCGGAGTCGCTCGAGAATTGGCTCTGGTTCTCTGCTCCCCCTCCTTTACGTTATTGGGGAGCGACTGAGCCGGGAGTTTACGTCATCTGGGAGCGCCGGGTAGACCCGCTAGCTAAACTAAAGGGAAGGGTGGCTTGCTGACCCTAGCAGAACCTAGCTACACCTATGGCTCTGTGGGCATTGACCCGTGCTCTAGGTTCCCTGAACCTGGCGCCCCCGACCGTCGCCGCTCCTGTCTCGAGTCTGCTTCCCGCCGCCCAGGTAATCCACCTTAACCGAGAAGAATGTTTCCTTCTGGCTGCCGTGGTGTGGGTAGCCGGGGATGGGAGGCGTGGTGTGCAAGTCAGGTTAGAAATCTTGAAGGTCCGTTACCTTGTATAGATCATTCTCAGCTTTCTCCTCTGCGAGTATTGCGAACTCATAGGTTGAAATTCTTCAGATGAGATACTGCAGGTGAAAGTGCTTGGCAGATCACCGGTTGAACAGGTTTCAGTAATAACACTGAGTGCCTGTGATAAGCCAGGCATACGTAGTAGATGTTTCAAGTAACTAAACTTTCAACCACTGTGCAAGGAAGTCATGATCCTTCCCATTTTGTAGAGGAGAAAACTGATAAGCAGTCCAGGATCACACACAACTATTGGAGCTAGGCAGTATGGCTTCAAAGCCTGTGCTCTTAATCCTGATACTATACCTACAAGGATGAGTTATTGCTGAGATTAGAGAACACTGGGCAAGATACTAAGACTAGGGACCTTAGTGAAAGTATTCTAAGGGCAACTGGCGAATAACAGAAAAGAGAAATTATAAGTTTTGCTCCTCTGCAGCTCTCTGGCTGATTATGGTGGAGTTTGGAAGATGTTTATTTAAAATTCAAAACCAGGCTCGGCGCCTGTAGCACAGTGGTTACGGCACCAGCCACATGCACCGAGGCTAGTGGTTTCGAGCCCGGCCTGGGCCAGCTAAACAATGACAACTGCAACAAGAAAATAGCCGGGCGTTGTGGCAGATGCTTGTAGTCCCAGCTACTTGGGAGGCTGAGGTAAGAGAATCGCTTAAGCCCAAGAGTTTGAGGTTGCTGTGAGCTGTGATGCCTTGGCACTCTACCGAGGGTGACATAGTGAGACTCTGTCTCCAAAAAGTAAAAATATAAGTGGCGCCCGTAGCTCAGTGGGTGGGGTGCCGGCCACATAACACCCAGACTGGCGGGTTCGAACCCGGCCCGGGCCAGGTAGACAACAATGACAACTACAACAACAACAAAAATAGCCGGTGGTTGTGGTGGGTGTCTGTAGTCCCAGCTACTTGGGAGGCTGAGGCAAGAGAATCGCTTAAGCCTAAGAGTTGGAGGTTGCTGTGAGCTGTGACGCCATGGCACTCTACTGAGGGCGACATAGTGAGACTCTGTCTCAAAATGATAATAATAATAAAATAAAAAGAAAATTCAAAACCAAACCAGTCTACTCTGAAATGCTGGGAATAAAGCAAGGAACTAGACAGAGATGATCCCTCCCCTCCATTCATATGTGAAAAACTCTCAGAAACATAAGGCAGAGGGCAAAGCCATTTCTGCTAATGGTGGTACATGGATGTGTGGAAGTTACTAGTTCTGAAGAAGGTAGCTGTTTAGAAAAGGAAAAAATTTCTGAAGATGAAGAGTTTTCAGCCAAATTTGGAAGGAGATGACCAGGAGAGGACATTCTATTGAAGAAATACTTCAGAGGTAAGAAGATCAAATGAGGAGAGGTAATCAACACACATCTGGATAAACATTCTGCACTGGTATCCATGCAAGCTGTAATGGGTAGAGTTTTAGAACAGCTGGTTTGGGACACTTCCAAGAGGGAATGGGCTGCAAGCTAAAATTGGTCTATGTTTTCTTCCTTGGTTCTCTGATGCTTCTCTTTCAATTAGCTTTCAGGTGAAAGAGATTTCTTTTTATCCCTAGGTGATGAACAATGCCTTTCTCCAACTGCCCTCTGCCTTGATGTTGCTCCCCTATCGCACAGTTCTTACTTCTGTGGCCCTCAATGCCAAGTTTGTGTCCTGGAAGAGCCATACCAAGTACACCATTAGACCATTGAAGAAGAGGAAGTCTGGGGGCCGAGACCACACAGGTGGGAGCAAGGAAATTTAAGCAAAAAAGGGGGAAAACATGCTGATACTCTACACTTATATATTCATACACTTACACTTTGTAAGGCAGAGGGATGTAATTAAGCATTAATTGGGCTTAATGGTATGTGCATGGAGGCCAGAGAATAGAATAAAAAGTAACAGAGAACAGGTCTGTGCCCCTAATGACAATCTTTAAGCCAGGCACAATGACTCTTGCCTATAATCTCATCTACTTGGCAGACTTAAGTCATGAATTCAAGGCTACAGTGAGCTATAATTGTGTCACTGCACTCCAGCCTGGGTGACAGAGTGAGACCCTGTCTTAAACAAACAAACAAACAAAAATTAATAATTGAAGAAAACTGGCCAGGCTTGGTGGCTCACACCTATAATCCTAGCACCCTAGGAGGCCAAGACAGTGGATTGCAGGAATTCAGGAGTTTAAGACCAGCCTGAGGAAGAGTGAGACTCCATCTCTACTAAAAATAGAAAAATTATATGGGTGTTGTGATGGCACATGTAGTCCCAGCTACTCTGGAGGCTGAGGCAAGGGGATCATTTGAACCCAAGAGTTTGAGGTTGCTGTGAGCTATGACACCATGGTACTCTACCAAGGGTGACCGAATAAGATTCTGTCTCAAAAAAAATTATAACAGACACAGTGGCATGTGCCTGTAGTCCCAGCTACTTGGGACGCTGAAGCAGGAAGATCACTTGAGCCCAGGAGTTTGAGTCTAGCCTGAGCAACATAGTGAGACCTTATGTCCTTTTAAAAAAAATTTTTTTTTGTAACAGTTGAAATTATTTGAGTATGAGTTACATGGCTCTCAGTAAACTTATTGAATTCCATGATTTGAAAATACTTTATCTGGAAGCTTTATACCATTCACCAAGTTTTGGGTAGGTGTTGCCCCACTGCCCCTTGCTTCAGCGCACTGTGCAAATTTTTATCACTTTGTGCTTGTGCCATGACACTGAAAAGCTCTGCTCTCTGGCTGAGGGTGGGCCAGTTCCTGATGCTTTGAGCTGAAGTAGTTTGACGTAGGTTATGTCTTTGAACTATCCTGACCACAGGCCGCATCCGTGTGCATGGTATTGGTGGGGGCCACAAGCAACTTTATCGCATGATTGACTTTCTGCGTTTCCGGCCTGAACAGGAGACCAAGCCTGAACCCTTTGAGGAGAAGGTTATCAGAGTCCGCTATGATCCCTGCAGGCAAGTTTGGGATTCGGGATGATAATGAGGAGGTCTAAATAACTGTTGTGTAGCTTCTCAGAAAATGTGGGACTGCCTAGATGGTCTGTTCACCTGTCCCTTATCCGGAACAGGTCAGCAGACATAGCTCTGGTTGCTGGGGGCAGCCGGAAACGCTGGATTGTTGCCACAGAAAACATGCAGGCTGGAGATGTAATCCTGAATTCTAACCACATCGGCCGAATGGCAGGTGAGAGGTGGCTACCAGATGTCTGGGCTGAAGGCTGCAAATGTTCTAGTGTTGATGAAATTCTGTTTTATAGTTGCTGCCCGGGAAGGGGATGCACATCCTCTTGGGGCCCTGCCTGTGGGAACCCTCATCAACAACGTGGAAAGTGAGCCAGGCCGGGGGGCCCAGTATATCCGAGCTGCAGGTATGAATGAGAAAAGGAGCTGTGTGGGTCTTACAATTCAGAAGACCAAGAAGTGCCTGAGATCAGCATTTCCCTGAACCTACGGGTCTACATCTGATGCTGGCACAAAAAAAAAAAAAAAAAAAAAAAAGGAAAAACCAAGGAACATGAGAATGAAGATGTGCTTGTATTTTCATCTAAAACATTGGGTATATCCTTCTTTGTTCTATCTGCTCCTAAAGGGCAGTATGTGGGATACAGCCCCAATATAAATTTCCCCTCTGTCCCTCCACCCCTAATACCACTGCCTCCTTTGTGAAGGGTGGCAAAACTACTTTTTCCCCCAGGGACATGTGGTGTGCTGCTTCGGAAGGTAAATGGGACAGCCATCATCCAGTTGCCTTCTAAGAGGCAGATGCAGGTGTGTGGGGGGTACTGGTGGGAAGGATTAGCAAAGGAGGAATTTTTAGAATGTACCTTGCATGACTGTGATAGCTCCCAGGTGTTTTATAAGGCTAGGAACTACCTTGAGCTGGGTCTGTTCTTTTCTGCCTTGTGGCCGGTTGACACCATAATGGAACAAGGAGCAATGACTTTTTTTTTTTTGAGACAGAGTCTAACTATGTTACCCTTGGTAGAGTGTCGTGGCATCACAGCTGACAGCAACCTCAAACTCTTGGGCTTAAGCGATTCTCTTGCCTCAACCTACCAAGTAGCTGGGACTACAGGCGCCCACCACAATACCCAGCTATTTTTTGGTTGCAGTTATCATTGTTGTTTGGCAGGCCCGGCCCGGGTTTGAATCCGCCAGCTTCAGTGTATGTGGCCAAAGCCCTACTCACTGAGCTCAGGTGCCGAGCCGACTTTTTTTTGTTTTAGACCAAGTCTCACTCTGTCACCCTGGATAGAGTGCTGTGGCATGGTAGCTCACAGCAACCACAAAGGCCTTGAGTTCAAGCAAACCCCTTGCCTCAGCCTCTCAAGTAGCTGGGACTATAGGTGCCCACTAAAACACTGGCTAGTTTTTCTACTTTTTAGTAGAGATAGGGTCTCGCTCTTAATTCAGGCTGGTCTGGAACTCCTGAGCTCAGATGATCCCACCCATTTTGGCCTCCCAGAGTGTGAGAATTACAGGTGTGAGTCACCGTGCCCAGCTGATGATTTTCAACTATCCAGTTTCTACTGGAGGACCCTCATTTTTTATTTTACTTATTTTGAGACAGAGTCTCACTCTTCTGCCCTGGGTAGAGTGCCATGGCATCATAGCTCACAGCAACCTCCAAATCTTGGGCTAAAGCAATTCTCTTGCCTCAGTCTCTCAAGTAGCTGGAACTATAGGCACCCAGCTATTTTTAGAGATAAGGTCTTGCTCTCCCTCAAGCTGGTCTCCAACCTGTGAACTCAAGGCAATCCACCCACCTTGGCCTCCCAGAGTGCTAGGATTACAGGCATGAGCCACTGAGGTTGGCCTCAAGTGATCCTTTTGCTTCAGCCTCCCAAGTAGCTGGGACTACAGGCACTTGCCACAATTCCCAGCTAGGTTTTTCTATTTTTAGTACAGATGGGGTCATACTCTTGCTCACACTGGTCCTGAAGTCCTGAGCTCTAACAGTCCACCTGCCTGGGCTTCCCTGAGTGCTAGGATTGTGGGGAGTGAGCCAGCACACCCCAGCCAGGAGGACCCACATTTAGCTTCAACCGTGTGCATTTCTCCTCTCCTCTACCTGCTCATTGAATGTAAGAAGCCTCCCAAGAGCTGTTCCCTCAACACTGTCAGGCTCTCCTCAACCCTATCTGTGCATTCTCCCTTATCTGCTTTCTCTGGCAGGTGCTGGAAACGTGCATAGCAACAGTCGGCCGCGTATCCAACGTTGATCATGATAAACGGGTCATTGGAAAGGCAGGTCGCAACCGCTGGCTGGGCAAGAGGCCTAACAGCGGGCTATGGCATCGCAAGGGGGGCTGGGCTGGCCGAAAGATTCGGCCACTGCCCCCTATGAAGAGTTATGTGAAGTTGCCCTCTGTTGCTGCCCAAAGCTGATGTTCCAGAACTCTAATAAAATGGTCCCCCATTTTTATCTGTTAGTTTTGTTGTTTTCTTTTTTATGGGGATAAGGGTAGGTGTGGGGGAAAAAGAGCAAAAGTATGGGAGGAAGAGGAAAGAAAAGATGGATGGAGCCCAACCCCCAGTTGCTTTGGATGCAATGGAGGAGGGGGTAATGACCTCCAGGACCATTCTGGGTTAGACTTTAAGAAACGAGAAAGGCACTTCCGGCGTTAGGTGGGAGGATAAAAAGGAAGAGGAAAGGGCGGTGCATAGGAGGTGCCTCGCGTCCCCGCCGCGGTGGCACCCGCAGCTCCGCCCCGGCGCTCGCAGGGCCCCCGGCTTTCCGCTGGGTCCGGCGGAAATGAGGCGTAGCCATGGGCGGGCAGCAGAGCCCCCAGAACTGGGCTCGCGGTACAGCTGGCAGGGACCAGGCTCCGCCCTGCCCCAAAGGCCTCCGACCCACGCACCGGTGGTGACAGTGGCCCGCCCCGAGTCCTGGGTCCCCACGCGCCACACCCCCTGCCTGCCTGCCCGCCAGACCTGCGGAGGCACACCCCCTCCCTCCTCTCCGCCTCCACCCCTGGGGGGTACAGGCGGGGCCCAAATCTTCACCTGCATCGACGCCAGCTTCTGTGCTAGCTCTGCGAAGGACGGGCCTCACGCCAGGAACCCGGTGGACTTCTGAGGTGGCCAGAGCCCCGCCGCGGCCCCCTACCCTTACCCTGAATTCTTGTCCGCCCACTCACCCCATCTCTTGTCCTCCTGTCCGGTGGTGCTTCGGCATTCTAGTTTATTAGGCCTAGGCCCTCCCCCACTACCGTACTGCACGCCCCCCAGCCCTCACCCCTCCATCCCCCACCCTAGCTTCTTGGGTCTCGGTTTGCTTTCCCCAAGCCTCTTGCCTTGCCGCACCCCACTGGCCCTTCCAGCCCCGGCCTTTCCTCAGCCCATCGCTGCCCGGGCTCGCAATCCCCCACCAGTACTCTGGGTCTTGACTCTGCACCTCACACTCCGGTGCTGCGATCCTAGAGATAACACCCCTTCCCACACATATTAGGGATCTCCCTCCCAAACCCCCCACATCTGGACTTCACACACCCTATTCCCAGGGCTGCTGCCCCAGGGTCAAAGCCTTGGGATTCACTTGTAACTCCAAGGCTGCCTGCCCTCACTGTCCCCCTCCCACTGTTCAGACTAATCTACTCCAGGCTACAGAGCCTTGGAGACCTTCCTTTAGCCCCCAAATTTTGTATGCTCTGAGAACAAATACCCCAGTGTTCTGCTTAGGCCTGGCGCCACCCAGTGTGTAGCAGGCAATTCCTGGGCCCTGCTTTTTATCCCACCCAGCCCGACAGCTGTTGTTGCTTCTCCAACTGCTGGATGTTCTTGATTTTCTGACCTCTCCTCTCACTCTAGCTGTTCTTTTCCTGTGTGTTCCAGGTGCCAGGATGGTGGGGGAACTCCGCTACAGGGAATTCAGGGTGCCCCTGGGACCTGGTTTGCATGCCTATCCTGATGAGCTGATCCGTCAACGGGTGGGCCACAATGGGCATCCAGAGTACCAGATCCGTTGGCTCATCCTCAGGCGTGGGGATGATGGGGAAGGGGGATCCAGCCAAGTGGACTGCAAGGCTGAGCACATCTTGCTATGGATGTCCAATGACGAGATCTATGCCAACTGCCACAAGATGCTGGGCGAGGATGGCCAGGTCATCGGGCCCTCCCAGGAGTCTACAGGGGAGGCTGGGGCCCTAGACAAATCTGTGCTAGGGGAAATGGAAACCGACGTGAAGTCCCTGATCCAGAGAGCCCTTCGGCAGTTAGAGGAGTGTGTGGGCTCCATTCCTCCTGCCCCTCTGCTTCATACTGTCCATGTGCTCAGCGCTTATGCTAGCATCGAGCCCCTCACTGGGGTATTCAAAGACCCAAGGGTCCTGGACTTGCTCATGCACATGTTGAGTAGTCCCGATTATCAGATTCGCTGGAGTGCCGGCCGGATGATACAAGCCCTGTCCTCCCATGACGCTGGTGAGGGGCCGTGCGGGGAAGAAGGGAAAGCAGGAGAGGGGCTGGGTCAGCTCAGGGACTCACAGAACACTGTGGCAGAAGCCTCTGACCTTACCAGTACGTAAATGATTCTGTTGCCCTTCTTATCGGGTTGGATGACAGGAGGTGGGAATGGGACTCCACTTTAGGAGGTGGGTATCTGCTGGAAGAGGAAAGACTGAATCCTTAAGCACCACATATTAGTTGGCTTTCTATGCAATGGAAAGGTTTAGCCTATCACAGATTGTGTGTGTGTGTGTGTGTATGAATAGTAAATTTTGGCTTTTGAAACAAATCAGCAAATCAGTCATTCCCACTGTGTGGCAGCAAAAGGACTGATTGTATTGAAAGAATAGAAGTACTAGGAGAGAAGCCTAGGAATGGTGAGGTTAGGGAGCAGTTACTGATTGGGGTGTGGATTACAGGGACCCGGACCCAGATCCTTCTGTCACTGAGCCAACAAGAGGCCATTGAGAAACACCTGGATTTTGACAGCCGCTGTGCTCTGCTAGCACTGTTTGCACAGGCCACGCTTTCTGAACATCCCATGTCTTTCGAGGGCATTCAGCTGCCACAGGTATCCTGTGGGGGGTGCAAGATGGGGACAGCTATGAACAAGATTTAAAGATCTGGTCTTCAGAGGCTGGACAAGGTGGTCACACCTGTAATCCTACTACTCTGGGAGGCCGAGGTGGGTGGATTGCCTGAGCTCAGGAGTTCAAGACCAGCCTGAGCAAGAGCGAGACCCCATCTCTAAAAAAAAATAGCTGGGAGTTGTGGTGGGCACCTGTAGTCCCAGCTACTTGGGAGGCTGAGACAAGAGAATTACTCGAGCCCAAGAGTTTGAGGTTGCTGTGAGCTATGATGCCAAGGGCAACAAAGTGAGATTCTGTCTCAAAAAAAATAAAAGACCAGGTCTTTGCACCTGTTTATGGAAGACAGTGTGGAAAGAGGGGCCAAAGATGGGACAAGATGAATGATGTAAGCCAAAGGTTGTATCTCACAGGTCCCAGGAAGGCTGCTCTTCTCCCTAGTGAAGCACTATTTGCATGTCACCTCCCTCCTGGATCAGCTGAACGACAGTGCTGCAGAACTAGGAGCCCAGAACAACTCTGCTCCTGACGAGTTGAGTGGGGAGAGGAGTCGGCTGGAGCTAGAGTTCAGTATGGCTATGGGCACTCTGATCTCAGAGCTAGTGCAGACCATGCGCTGGGACCAGGCCTCAAGTAGACCAGGGAGCTCAGCACGGCCCTCCTGTTCCATTTTCCGGCCTCAGCTGGCAGATGTGAGCTCAGGGCTTCAACCTGCCCAGGCCCAGCCCAGTGTCAGGAGGTCAAGGCGGTTTCGCCCCCGCTCTGAGTTTGCAAGTGGCAATACCTATGCCATGTATGTGCGGGACACGCTGCAGCCAGGGATGAGAGTGCGGATGTTGGATGATTACGAGGAGATCAGTGCCGGAGATGAAGGGGAATTCCGTCAGAGCAACAGTGGCGTGCCCCCTGTGCAGGTGAGTGCTGCACGGTGGAGGGATGCTGTTGGGGATCTATTGGGTGGGGCATAGGTGGGCTTCCATACAGGGAGCTTTGGCAGCCCAGCCAAAGAGAAAACCCTCAGTAAGACTGGGGTGGTGAAAGGGTATCAGCAGGTAAGAGGGGCCAGAGAATATCTAGGTTTAAGAGACTGCCAGTGTTTTGCTATTTGGTCATCACCCTGAGAGCTAAGACCTCGTTCTGGACCACAACCAGTGGTTCCTCTCTTCTCCTTTCCTCACTTTTGTTCCCTGTCTCCAGGTGTTATGGGAGTCAACAGGCCGCACCTATTGGGTACACTGGCACATGCTGGAGATTTTGGGTTTTGAGGAAGACATTGTTGAGGACATGGTCGCAGCTGATGAGTACCAGGGGGCAGTGGTCAGTAGAGCCTTGAGTGGAGGTAAGTTCAGAAAGGAAGCAGGGGTCAGCTCTGAGCAGGAGAGCAATGGTTGGCTGGGTCGGTAGTGACATGCCTGCGTCCCATGGCCCATTTCCACAGTCCTGCCCTCCTGGCGCTGGAAGCCAATGACAGAGCTCTATGCTGTACCTTACGTACCGCCTGAGGATGAGGACACTGAGGAGAGTGAACACCTGACCCAGGCCGAGTGGTGGGAGCTCCTTTTTTTCATCAAGAAACTGGATGGACCTGACCATCAGGAAGTTCTCCAGATCCTCCAGGAGAACCTCGATGGGGAGGTAGAGCCAGCATGAAGACACTCAGAGGTTGGAGGGCTCCACTGCAAGGGCTGTATTGTAGAGCATTAGAAGGCTCAAGATGAGGGGCGGCGCCTGTGGCTCAGGTGGTAAGGCGCCGGCCCCATATACCGAGGGTGGCGGGTTCAAACCCGGCCCCGGCTGAACTGCAACCAAAAAATAGCTGGGCGTTGTGGCGGGCGCCTGTAGTCCCAGCTACTTGGGAGGCTGAGGCAAGAGAATCACTTAAGCCCAGGAGGTGGAGGTTGCTGTGAGCTGTGTGATGCCATGGCACTCTACCGAGGGCCATAAAGTGAGACTCTGTCTCTACAAAAAAAAAAAAAACAAAAAACAAAACAAAACAAAAAAAAAGGCTCAAGATGAAAAGTGGAGGTCAGGCAGCGTAAGGGGCTATTTGGGGAAGGGAGAGGTCTGGAATGTTCAGAGGTGGGAGATGTTGCTGAATTGTTTGGGAGGAGCCAGCTGCCAGCCACGAGAGGATCAGGATAGAGGATGTATGTGTGGAGAGAGCTCTACCCTACCTAGGGTCCCATGGAGCCTTGGTGCTGGCAGGGCTGCCTGCAGTAAGAGTTTCTCCCTGACAGCACATTCTGGATGATGAGATCCTGGCTGAACTGGCCGTGCCCATAGAGATGGCCCAGGACCTTCTGCTGACCCTACCACAGCGACTTGATGACAGCACCCTCAGGGACCTGATCAATTGCCGTGTCTATAGGAAGTATGGGCCTGAGGCCCACTCAGCCCTTCTAGAAGCCCAGCAGGATGTCCTCCTCTTGGAACCCCAGGCCCAGGCTCAGAAATCAGAAGATCCAGCCAGAGTGGAAGGTGGGTGGCCAGACAGGCACAGCAGCTGAGCACACTTGCCTTTAAGGCCTTATTAGCACAGGAGAGATGTCTGCTGATTTTATGCAGTCCTATCTGGAAGATATGGCACCTTAGGAACAATCTGAAACTTAGGGATAAGCAACCAGTGGAGAAGCAGACATTGTGTTCCCTACAAGAATGAAAGAGGATGTAAAGTAAGAAAACTGCAAGACAGTTTTGAAGCCTTAAAAAAGCCTCACATTTAACTTTCCTATTGTAGAGACAAATTTCTACATGCCTTTAAATGTAGGAAAATGCTCTGCTCTTTGCAAACAGAAAGCTACTTTGTTATTTATGAACATAAGGTATAAAATTTGTCATAAAGTTGCCTTGTGAGTACATTTAGAGATGTTAGATTTCCATACCTAAAGTTTAGGGGAACAAAAGAATTTAAAAACATTTTTAGGAGAAATTAGAAAAAATATTGAAAGTTATGGAATCGTCTATCCTTTTCTAAGCCTTCATATTACTAACAATGGCCAACTCTTGTGATTCCCCATCCCTGTAGTGAAAGAACCCCTCTCTCAGAGCCCCAGTACTCCCCTGCAGCGTCTGGTGGAGGGTTATGGTCCTGCTGGGAAAGTCCTCCTGGATCTGGAGCAAGCCCTCAGCTCAGAGGGGATCCAGGAGAGCAAGGTCAGGCCATTCCTGTTGCAACTGCAGCGGCAGCCCCAGCCCTTCCTTGTCCTGATGCAGAGCCTGGACACTTCAGAGACTAATCGGGCCTTGCACCTGGCTGTTCTGAGGTGAGGGGGTGTGAGAAGCGGAGGGGGGAGGGTGTAAAAAGGGGGTCTCTGAGGCTGACTGCACATCTGTCTGCCCTCTCGCCTCTATTCCCCAGAATCCTGATGAAGTTGGTGGACTTCCCTGAGGCACTGCTGCTCCCCTGGCATGAAGCCATGGATGCCTGCATGACCTGCCTGCGGTCCCCAAACACTGACAGAGAGGTATCCCTGCCCTGCTCTGGGGAGATGCTGGGAGGGAGAGGACATAAGGCAGCCACTGGTGAGGTAGAACCCTGGGCAAGGGTCTGGAGGGTATGACAGTCTTTGTGCTCTTAGTTTGAGTTTTTCTTTTAAAATTGAATTTTACTTTTTTTAATATGTAATATATTCTCATAGCTCACAAATCAAAACAATCAGGTATAGATTGAGAATTCACTCTCACTTGAATCTGTTTTCCTAGTGTTCCCCCATACTCCTTCTTAGTAATTGCTTATGTATTCTCCCTGTATTCCTTTATGCAAATATAATATGTGATCTTACTTACCATCCTCTACTTATTACACAAAAGAAGATATACATACATACATGTATAACATGAAGAGCCTCCATGGCTCCTCTTTTGGTGAGGCCTATGGGAGAGGGGATGAGGGAGGCCGTCACATATCAGAAGTCCCCTGCAAGGTCACAGAGGGCTTCAGAAGGGGTCAGAGAACTAGGGTCATGGCCGTGCAGTGGTTTCTGAAGTGGACTCACTGAGTGCCCCCGACACAAATCCAGTCCCTCTCAGTCCTCCCCCCAGCCATCCAAGTGTCCGTGCTTGGGGGTGTGAACATCTTAAAATGCAGCCCCACAACTGGTTCTTTTTCTTTCTTTCTTTTTTTTTTTTTTGAGACAGAGCCTCAAGTTTTTACCATGGGTAGAGTGCTGTGGCATCACAGCTCACAGCAACTTCTAACTCCTGGGCTCAAGCAATTCTTCTGTCTCTGCCTCCCAAATAGCTGGGACTACAGGTGTCCGCCACAACACTCGACTATTTTTTGGTTGCAGCCGTCATTGTTTGGCGGGCCCAGGCTGGATTCGAACCTGCCAGCTCAGGTATATGTGGCTGGCGCCTTAGCTGCTTGAGCCACAGGCGCTGAGCCTCTTTTTTTTTTAGACAGAGTCTTATTTTGTCACCCTCAGTAGAGTGCTGTGGCATTATAGCTCACAGGAACCTCAAACTATCGGGCTTAAGCCATTCTCTTGCCTCAGCCTCCTAAGTAGCTGGGACTACAGGTGCCTGCCATAACACCCAGCTATTTTTAGAGACGAAGTCTTGCTCTGGCTCAGGCTGGTCATGAACCTGTGAGCTCAGGCAATCCATCCGCCTCGGCCTCCCAAATCCTGGGATTACAGGCATGAGCCACTGCACCTAGCCTTTTTTTTTTTTTTTTTTTTTTTTTTTGAGTCAGAGTCTCACTTTGTCGCCCCTGGTAGATTGCCCTGGTGTCATCATCATAGCTCACAGCAACCTCTAGTTCTTGGGCTCAAGTGATTTCTCTTGCCTCAGCCTGCTGAGTAGCTGGGACTACAGGTGTCGGCCACAACACCCAGCTATTTTTAGAGATGGGGGTCTCGCTCTAGCTCAGACTGGTCTTAAACTTGTGAGCTCGTGCAATACACCCACCTCAGCCTCCCAAACCACAACTGGTTCTTGGGACAGCTGGGCTTGAATGAAAGAACCCAGGGATGTTCTTTGCAACTGTTGCCAACAGACTCAGTAGTCTAAAACCCCAGGTGGCAAGGCATTTCTTGGCTCTTGCTTTTCAGTTTGTCTTTGGTTTTATAACTCCACCTGGCTCTTGTGTCTCCTTTATCCCTATCTTTTTCTTTCTTTTTTTTTTTTTTTATTTTCATAGATACATGTGTTCATTAGGCTTCCACTTTTTTCCTTCACAAAATTAAAAAGGCTTACACTTTAACAGTAATAACCATGTTTAAGATAGGGACCAGAAACAATATCCCTATCTTTTTACTTCCTCACTCTACCTTATTCACTGCAGCATCCTGGGTATATTCTACAGCAGATACCCTTATGGCCCATGCCCTGTTCCCCCTTTACCTCCCCACCCCAGGTGCTCCAGGAACTTATTTTTTTCCTGCACCGCCTGACATCGGTGAGCAGGGACTACGCTGTGGTGCTGAATCAGCTGGGAGCCCGAGATGCCATCTCCAAGGCCCTGGAAAAGCACCTGGGGAAGCTGGAGCTGGCCCAGGAGCTGCGGGACATGGTGTTCAAGTGTGAGAAGCATGCACACCTCTACCGGAAACTCACAACCAACATCCTTGGAGGCTGCATCCAGGTCAGGAGGAAGGGCAGGGTGAAGCTTGTGGGCTCGGAGCTACATCAGAATCTTCAACCTAATCAGTGGCAGGGAAGGGGCCATGTTGCTGCAGCTGGGAACAGCAGGTGACACTAGCAAGCCTGGGGTATTCATTCGCCACCACTCCTCCTCATCTGGGCCTGCTCTGCTGGTGTTATGGAGGAAGTTCCACCACTGCCTGGTCTTCCTTCCACGTGTTTCTCTATCTATCCGTGTCCTTCCCTTCTCCCTGTGCATCTTCTCTCTGATGTTCCGGCTGCAGATGGTGCTAGGCCAGATCGAAGACCACAGACGAACCCACCGGCCCATCAACATCCCTTTCTTTGATGTGTTCCTCAGATATCTTTGCCAGGGTTTGTGCCTGTTTCCCCATTGCTCCCTATCTCCACCCCAAGGTCTGTTTCCCCTCTACACCCTACCAGCCTGTGACCTCCACGCTTTCCCACTTGTCTCCAGGCTCCAGTGTGGAAGTGAAGGAGGACAAGTGCTGGGAGAAGGTGGAGGTGTCCTCCAACCCGCACCGGGCCAGCAAGCTGACGGACCGCAACCCCAAGACCTACTGGGAGTCCAACGGCAGCACTGGCTCCCACTACATCACCCTGTACATGCGCCAGGGTGTCCTCGTCAGGTGAAGGCACTCCCACACATTCACTAGCCACATACCTAAGCTTTTTCGTGACTTCCCTGTATTTGCCTTTGGGGAAGCACCCTCCCTGGGCTTTGTCTGAAAGGACATGACAGTTTCTAGTTCTGACTGATTCCTTCTCTCCACTCCCAGGCTGTTGACTCTGCTGGTAGCCAGTGAGGACGCAAGCTACATGCCAGCCCGGGTAGTGGTGTATGGGGGTGACAGCATCAACTCTCTTAACACAGAACTCAACTCGGTAGGGGCCCCTGTGTGATGAAACCACCCCTCACGGGATCTGCCTCCTGTCCAGACTCCTAACCCTAAACACCTGTTTTGAGCTCCACAGAATCCTTTATTCCTGTGCCTATGTGGCCAGAACCTGAATGGCAGGGGCGGCATTAAGACCCCTCCCTTGATTAGGACCCTACACGTCCTGGGACTGGGGAAGGGAGGGGCACAGCAAGGGGACTGGGGTGTTCTCAGTACTCCTATCCACAAGTGTGGAGGTGAGAGCTTTCTCTACCCCTGCCAGGTGAATGTGATGCCCTCCGCCAGCCGGGTGATCCTCCTGGAGAACCTGAACCACTTCTGGCCCATCTTCCAGATCCGCATAAAGCGCTGCCAGCAGGTGGGGCCAGGGGTGTGAGGTATGGTCCTGGTTCTTGGGCAGTTCCAGGGATGAGGCTCAAGGACGTAGATGACCCCAGGTCATCATGAGGATGGTATGTAGCAAGTGAAAACAGGCTTGTGTGTGTTTCAGGGCGGCATTGATACGCGCATTCGGGGGTTGGAGATCTTGGGCCCCAAGCCCACATTCTGGCCAGTGTTTCGGGAGCAGTTGTGCCGTCATACCCGCCTCTTCTACATGGTTCGGGCACAGGCCTGGAGTCAGGACATGGCAGAGGACCGCAGGAGTCTCCTGCACCTGAGTTCTAGGTGTGTAAAAGTCTATGTGCCTGTATCTGTAGGAAAGGTGGCTGCCAGGCAAGGGTCTCTGGAGGCTGTAAGATGGACGTTTAACACTCTAGGTGAGGCGGAGTGTTCTGAGGTGTTGGGAGGGGAAGGAAGGATAAAGAGAACAGATTTCTCTGGCAGGCTGAGAATGACATAACCAGTTAGCGCAGGGCAGGGCTTCATTCTGGATGCTAGGGGCCCTCTGGCAATCTTAGGCCAGTTACTCAGGTAACTTATGCGTCAAGCCTCTGACAAATTTCTTCTCCCATCCACATCCCCAGACTCAATGGGGCTCTGCGCCAGGAGCAGAATTTTGCCGATTGCTTCCTTCCTGATGACGAGGCCGCCCGAGCTCTGGGCAAGACCTGCTGGGAGGCTCTGGTCAGCCCCCTGGTGCAGAACATCACCTCCCCTGGTAACCATCCTGGCACCTGGTCTCTTTACCTTCCCATTGCTTGGCCCCACTAATCTGTTCCTTGCCCTAACTTAGAATCACCCAGGTTATGTTCTTGACCCTTGCCTTACATTCATAACCCTAGTATCCTCTTCCCACAGCCTAGTGATTGCCCCCTTCTCCATTTCTCCCAAGTACCAGCTGACACTGTAAGATCAAGAGGGCCCTTGACAACCCCCACCTATCACTATCCAGTGGCTATTCCTCTGCATTCCCAGCCAGCTTCACCTCTCCCACTGAAGACATACTATGCCTTGGTTTGTTTGTCTCAATCTCTAGATGAGGATGGCATCAGCCCCTTGGGCTGGCTGCTGGACCAGTATTTGGAGTGTCGTGAAGCTGCACACAACCCCCAGAGCCGCGCAGCAGCCTTCTCCTCACGGGTGCGCCGCCTCACGCACCTGTTAGTGCATGTTGAGCCCTGCGAGGCGTCCCCTCCGGTGGTGGCCACTCCTCGACCCAGTGAGTACTGAGGATTCAGGTGGCAGCTGTAGGTAGGAGCCTTTGCCTGGGCCCCCTCTTGAATGCTGCAGGCTCCTGTCTATCCTTGCCCTTCCCCTCCCTGTGTGCTTAGCCTGTTCTTCCAGGTTTGTGTCACCCTTGTCCAGGAACATCATTTTGGGTGGCAGCATGTCAAGAAAGGCATCTGAGCTCACCCTGGGATGGGGATGTGGGAGTCGAGGGGCTGCTCCTTGCTTCTGCCACTTTCTCTGTCTCTACAGAGGGCAGAAACAGAAGCCATGACTGGAGCTCCTTGGCTACTCGGGGCCTTCCAAGCAGCATTATGAGAAACCTAACCCGCTGTTGGCGCTCTGTGGTGGAGGAGCAGGTGGGCAGGAACAGGTGTGGAGAGAAGGGACACTGTGACGGTGGTGTGTTGGGTGTCAGCCTCTTCATGCTCCTGCACCTTCCTTCCAGGTGAACAATTTTCTGACGTCATCTTGGCGGGACGATGACTTTGTGCCACGCTATTGTGAACGCTTTAATAATCTGCAAAAGTCAAGCTCTGAGCTGTTTGGGCCACGGGCAGCCTTCTTGCTGGCGCTGCAGAATGGCTGTGCAGGGGCCTTACTGAAGCTCCCTTTTCTCAGAGCTGCCCATGTAAGCCAACACCCTCTCCTCACTCCTGGGTCTCTCTCCATAAACTCTCCCTTCCTCATCCTTTCGTTCCGATTTTCTGATGAGCATATGTTTGTATATGGCCATGCTATCAAAAACTTGAAAAAGAGAAAAAAGAAAAAAAAACAGTGGGGCAGCACCTGTGGCTCAAGGAGTAGGGCGCCGGTCCCATATGCCGGAGGTGGCAGGCCAGCCCCGGCCAAAAACCACAAAAAAAAAAAAAAGAAAGAAAAAAAAATAGTGGCCTGCAGTGAACCATCCTAATATGTATATCTTTGTGATTAGCATGCTTTAATAGTTTACTTACAAGTAGCTACAATACTCTGTCCTATTTTTCTTTTTTTTTTTTTTTTTGTAGAGACAGAATCTCACTTTTATGGCCCTCGGTAGGGTGCCGTGGCCTCACACAGCTCACAGCAACTTCCAACTCCTGGGCCCAAGCGATTCTCTTGCCTCAGCCTCCCGAGTAGCTGGGACTACAGGCGCCCGCCCCAACGCCCGGCTATTTTTTTGGTTGCAGTTTGGCCGGGGCCGGGTTTGATCCCCCCACCCTCGGTATATGGGGCCGGCACCCTACCGACTGAGCCACAGGCGCCGCCCCCTATTTTTCTTTTGACTGTTACATTAGAAGCCTTTTTCAGTGTTGGTATTTGTCCTCTTTTTTTATTTTTGCGCAAATACCATGTAGGGATATACTGTGATTTATTTCACCATTCCCATTCTTTTTTTTTGCAGTTTTTGGCTGGGGTGGGTTTGAACCCTCCACCTCCACCTCCGGCATATGGGGCTGGCCACCATTCCCATTCTTTCAACAAATATTTAATGAGCACTTAAAATGTGTCAGGCACTGTGATAAGAGCTCAAGATAGAATGGCTATCAAGATAGGCAAAGCCCCTCCCCTTTAAAGTTTACAGTCTTCTGGAGAAGATGCAATTAAACAAACAACAAACTAAAATGTGATAAGTACCCCGTAAGCAAGGGACAGTGCGGCAGGAGCATGAAGCCCTGGCTACTTGAATCACTTCTAGTCCTATTTTACTAGTAACACCGCAGAGCGATATATTCATACACATAAGTTCCTTTCTCATTTTATTTATTTATTTATTTTTGAGACAGACGGTAGAGTACTATGGCATCACAGCTCACAGCAACCTCAAACTTTTGGGCTCAAGTGATTCTCTTGCCTCAGCCTCCCAAGTAGCTGGGACTGCAGGCGCTACAACAGCTGGCTATTTTTTTAGAGACAGGGTCTAGCTCTTGCTCAGGCTTGTCTGAATTCCTGAGCTCAGGCATTCAAGGAATTCCTCACTCACCTCCCAGAGTGCTAGGATTACAGGCGTGAGCCACCACACTCAGCATTCTTTTCTCATTTTAAATGATTTTTATTAGCTTAATTTTTAGACCCAGTTAATGTGAAAAAAGTTTCCATATTGTTAATATTGCTAACGTGCACAAATGTTAATGATTGTATAAAATACTAACAGCTGGGTACAACATGCCTTGCTTCAGTGATGTATATGCTAGTCTGAACTTCATCACAATGCAATATATCAATATAGCTAAATTGTACTTGTACCCCATGATTATTTAGAAATAAAAAGTAAATAGAAGGCTCGGTGCCTGTGGCTCAAGCAGCTAAGGCACCAGCCACATAACACCTGAGCTGGTGGGTTCTAATCCAGCCTGGGCCTGCCAAACAACAATGACGGCTGCAACCAAAAAATAGCCAGACATTGTGGTCGGCGCCTGTATTCTCAGCTACTTGGGAGGCGGAGGCAGGAGACTCGCTTGAGCCCAGGAGTTGGAGGTTGCTGTGAGCTGTGAGCACTCTATCGAGGGTGACAGCTTGAGGCTCTGTCTCAAAAAAAAGTAAATAGAAAAAAAAAAAAAAAGCGTTGACCAACTTAGACAGCTGCCAGCCATTCACATCTACTTTGCAGACCCTCCTCACTGCTCCCACTCACCTGTTCTGTGTGTGCTTGTTCACGGTTTTCCTATGCTCTGTTGATGCCCAGGTGAGTGAGCAGTTTGCCCGGCACATCGACCAGCGGATTCAGGGCAGCCGGATTGGTGGAGCTCGGGGAATGGAGATGCTGGCTCAACTGCAGCGCTGCCTAGAAGCAGTTCTCATATTCTGTGGCCTGGAGATAGCCACCACCTTTGAGCATTACTACCAGTAAGTGTGGACCTGGATAATGGGAGCAGCTGGGTTGGGGGGCAGAGTGGCAGGGGCAGGGGCAGGGTCAGCTCATGGGGCCTAGTGTCCGGGATATAGGCAGGCTGGAGCCCTGAAGCGGGAGACTGAGCCAAACTGGCACCCACACTAAGCCTTGGCCCGGGCTGCATGCTGCAGGCACTACATGGCAGACCGTCTCCTGGGTGTGGGCTCGAGCTGGCTGGAAGGAGCTGTGCTGGAGCAGATTGGTCCCTGCTTCCCCAACCGCCTGCCCCAGCAGATGTTACGGAGCCTGAGCACCTCTGAGGAGCTGCAGCGCCAGTTCCATGTCTATCAGCTCCAGCGGCTCGATCAGGAACTCCTAAAGTTGGAGGATACAGAGAAGAAAATACAAGTGGGTACCTTGGAAGGGATGAGCAAATGGGTAGATAGGAAGGAAGGGAGGAAGAGCAGACTGGAGGAGGAGGAGGAGGCCATGGCACCTGGGAACTTTATGCCCCTCCAGGTGGGCCAGGAGGCCAGCGGCGAGGAGCATGAGAGCGAGAAGGATGAGGAAGCTGGGGTAGCAGCGGCGATGGGCGTGGTGGAGGGAGAAGAGGAGGAGGAGAATGAGGACCTCTACTACGAAGGGGCAATGCCAGAAGTGTCTGTGCTCGTCCTGTCCCCACGCTGCTGGCCTATTGCCTCAATCTGCCACACACTGAACCCAAGAACTTGCCTGCCCCCCTACCTAAGGGGCACTTTGAACCGATACTCCAACTTCTACAGCAAGAGTGAGCAGCCAGACAGAAGGGACTGGGGAGCAGATGGGCTACTGGGAATGGACATGGTATTGTGGGTAGACCCTGGGCTGGGAGCTTTGATGTGAAAAGGATGGTAGATTAAAGATGGTGCCAAGTACTATCTGACACCAGATCCCCAGATGGTTGCCTTTTCTATCCTTAACTAAGACCCAGGAATCTCTTTGTGGGTAATGGAGAGGATGGAGGCAGGATGCACCCAAGGCCACCAGAAAGTGCTTTCCCTTGGCAGATGTCTGGCTTCTTCTGGTCAGTCACCTGTAACCTAAATCCCCACTGGGTGTTGATCTTTGGCTGGGTAGCAAGAAAGAAGGGGGAAGAGACTCAGACCCCGCCCTAAGGGGACTCCCAGACTAACAGAGTACTGTTCCCTCTCTCATCATTTTCCAGTTTGATGAGAACCCCAGTTCCTTCATCCCTTCATGATTTTGTCTCCCTAAAAAATAAAACAAGGCAATCCTCAAAGGCACTGATCAGAGTCTTACTAACAAAAGCCTAAGCCCAGGGTGGCTTCCAGGTTCTTTAGGCCTGCCAAGGAGGTATGCACAGAGAAAGCTGAGATCTGGAAGCTCAGACCATTAGCCACAATGTCTGTAAATGCTGGGGCTGCACACACTGCAGAGATAAGGGGTGAGCCTGACCGATGATGTGACCTTATCCCAATCCCTGACTGTTAACTACCTCCTTTCCCTGCCTCTTGTCTTCTCCTCTACCCTGGTTCTTCTCCAGGTCAGAGACACCCTACCTTAGAGCAAGGCTCACAGAGGCGACTGCAGTGGACGTGGCTGGGCCGGGCTGAGCTGCAGTTTGGGGACCAGACCCTGCATGTGTCCACTGTGCAGATGTGGCTGCTACTGTATCTCAATGATCTGAAGGTGGCCCAGCCTTTCTGCCTTTTTGCACTTTGTCCCTCACTGTTCTTCCCTAACCCTCACCTCCCTATTCTCCCCTCCATCTCTCTGCTCCACTTTTTTGGGGATCCTGAATGTTTTCCATCATCTCTTAAGGTGGTCTCTGTGGAGAGTCTGCTGGCACTCTCAGGGCTCTCTCCAGACATGCTGAATCAGGCGATTGCACCTCTCACCTCTTCAAGAGGCCCCCTGGACCTTCATGAGCCAAAGGATGTACCAGGGGGTAGGCACTTAGTCAGAGGGCCCTCTGCTCTGAGCTGGGGTTAGGCTTCTCATGGGCATCCACGGAGCAATCAGCATTTATTTCAGGGGTGCTCAAGATTCGAGATGGCAGCGAGGAACCCAGGCCAAGGAGGGGCAATGTGTGGCTCATCCCACCTCAGACATACCTGAAAGCTGAGGATGAAGAAGGCCGGAACTTGGAGAAGAGACGGAACCTTCTGAACTGTCTCATTGTCCGAATCCTCAAAGCTCATGGGGAAGAGGGGTTGCACATTGACCAGCTCGTCTGTTTGGTAGGTGGGGATAGGCACAGTAGGTTAGGAGGCCTTGTTGGGGAGGTGGGGGTCAGAGGGAGCAAGAGCGGTCCATAGGAGGAGGTGGGTCCACATTTAAAGTATGTGGTTCATTTTGCAGCCTGTGGGTATGAGTGAGATCAGGGTGCTCTTAATGTCCTTGGGGTCTGTCCTAGCAGCTTGTGATTGAATAGAAGCTATAGAGGTGGGTAAGCTTGGTGCCTCTGACCTACTGTTACCCTTTCCTCTCCCATACCAGGTGCTGGAGGCTTGGCAGAAGGGTCCATGTCCTTCCAGGGGTTTGGTCAACAGCCTTGGTAGGGGGTCTGCCTGCAGCAGCACTGATGTCTTCTCCTGCATCTTGCACCTCTTGGGCAAGGGCACGCTGAGACGCCGTGATGACCGGCCTCAGATGCTGTCCTATGCAGTCCCTGTGACTGTGATGGAGCCTCACACTGAGTCCCTTAATCCAGGCTGTTCAGGCCCCAACCCACCCCTCACCTTCCACACACTGCAGATTCGCTCTCGGGGTGTGCCCTATGCCTCCTGCACTGGCACCCAGAGCTTCTCCACCTTCCGGTAGCCCTGGAGATGGGGTCTGGAGGAGATAGGGCTGGGACTTTCTACAGAAATAAAACACAGGAGTTTGATTATATGACCTGTATGTGTTTGGCAATTGCTAGAGATGTGAACAGGGAAGGAGGAGGGGTTTTCCTGGCTGAAATGGAGGAAGGAGCTCTCTGATACTATGTGTCTTACAACACACCAAGAATCTTGTTAGCATGAGGATCATAGACTGGGGGAAAGGTAGCAGGAGTCAAGTGTGACTTAGATCCCCTTCTAGGCCAGGGGATTCAGTAGACCAGGATGATTTCATCAGCCTCTTCTCAGAGGGTGTGCAGTCAGAAGCCCTTTTACTTGGCAGGCTGGAGACCCAGGCCCACTTCAGCTGCTCACCAGATGATTTATAACTGGTGCAGATTATCAAGCAGGGTTTCATTTCCCTTGCTTGTGGAATTAGTCCAGTGGGACTCTGATGAGTAACAGGTGTGGAAGCATTTGATATGGTCAAGGCCTTACTAGTGAGTCCCTATTTTGACTACCACACTCAGGACTGATTTTGATTCACTGGCATTTTCCCTAAATAAGGCTGACAATTGTGAAGGTGAAATAAAACACCTTTGGGCCACAGCAAGGACCCAGAAACCTGAATGTGTATTCCATATGATCATTTAGGATCTGGGTTAGAAGCAGCTCAGAAGGAAATGCAGTACATTTCTTAAGTTCTTCCTACCAGCTCTTCCACTTTGCCCTTCTTCCACTCCAATGCCTCTACCCTTTCTCTGGGCCTTCAGAGCTGCAGTGTCCTCAAACTCCTACCCCAACTAGCCCTATAGGGAAGCTCCTGCCAGCATGGGGGTTTGCTTGATCTGCTATGATTGGTTCCCTTGGCCCCACCCACACTGAGGGAAGGCAAATCAGGCTAGGGACTCTGTGTCAGGGATGGAGCTGTCTCTTGGCAGGACCTCTGGGGGTTGGAGGGAAGGAGGGATGACCCAGGCATTCCCAGGTTGACAGGGAAAAAGCTATAGAAGAAAAGAGGGGTAAGAGTCAGGTGGCAAGGCAACTGAGCACCATCCAGTGCCGAGATTTAGAATAGTCTATAGAGGAAATGAGGCCAGAGCCTAGGAGTCAGACTGTTTAGGGTAAGGCCACAAAACAGGGCAGGGGGTGGGGTAGGGTGGTGAGTAGGTGACAGAGGAATTGTGCTTGCTTTGCAGTATCGGTCCTGGGCTCAAGCATCCCTCTGGCCTAAACCTTCTGAGTAGTTGGGACTTCATGTGCCACTATGCCCAGCTAAGTTTTATAGTTTTTGTAGAGATGTAGTCTTACTAAGTTGCCCAGATGGTCTCAAGCCATCCTCCTGCCTCAGCCTCACAAAGTGCTAGGATTTACAGGCATGAGCTGCCACATCTGGCTAAAATACTGTATACTCTGGATGGGTAAATTGTATAGTATGTGAACCGTATCTCAATATAAATGTTACCAAAAAAAAAAAAATAAACAGGCAAAGTGTGGTCGCTCACAACTGTAATCACCCCCCCTTCCCATCCTTGTGAACACCCCACCACAAATCAAGATAGAATATAAGGCCCACCTCCCACTGGCTGCTGGCTTTCCCAGTGCTCCACCCCACCCGCACCATGTGACCAAGCTTTGGCTAATTGGAGCGAGGCAGGAGAGAAGGCCCAGAGTACACTTTTGTGTGGCAATTTGGTACCTTCATACCAACATTCTAGTTCTGAGGTAGAATTTAGAACGCTTGTAATTGCTTAAACGTTATTCCCCCTACCCATCTTTTTTTAAAGCTGCTCTCCAACCTTCTTAGTGAGTCCAGTAGTTGAACGGAGTTTTGTTTTTTATCTGCTAGAATCCATTCTTTTGTAAAGTTAAGATTGACACACAGGACACTGGGAACCTTGCGGCACTGTACCTCCCCACTCCCTTCTGGCTAGGCTCAAAAAAAAAAAGTTTTTCTTTTTAAGAGACAGAGTTTCAGTTTGTCACCCTTGGTAGCGTGCTGTGGTATCACAACTCTAACCACAGAGCTATGGGCACTGAGCCTATCTACCCTTTTTTAAAAGTCCTGTTTGGGATTATCTGGGCTTCCTGATTCTTGGGGTGCAAACATGTATCTATGTTTTTTTTTTTTTTTTTTTGAGAGTCTCAGTTGCCCTTGGTAGAACACCGGGGCATCACAGCTCACAGCAACCTCAAATTCTTGGGCTTAAGCGATTCTCTTGCCTCAGCCTCCCAAGTAGCTGGCACTGACTCTTACCCCTCTTTTCTTCTATAGCTTTTTCCCTGTCAATTCCCTGTCAACCTGGGAATGCCTGGGTCATCCCTCCTTCCCTCCAACCCCCAGAGGTCCTGCCAAGAGACAGTTCCATCCCTGACACAGAGTCCACCACAGGCTATGTTTTGGTTGTAGCTGTCGTCGTTTGGCAGGCCTGGGCTGGATTCAAACCCACCTGCTCCGGTGTATGTGGCTGACACTCTTACCACTGAGCTACAGGCGCTGAGCCTATTTTTTTTAATGTAAATTTTTTGTTTCATTTTTAGAGACAGGTCTTGCTCTTGCTAAGACTACAGTGCCACCAGCCTAGCTCACAGCAACCTCAAACTCCTGCTTTAAGCAATCCACCTGCCTCAGCCTCTTAAGTACCTGGGACAACAGGCTCCCCCCATAATACCTGGCTAATTTTTTCCTTTTTTTTTTTTGGTAGAGACAGAGTCTCACTGTACCGCCCTTGGGTAGAGAGCCATGATGATGTCACATGGCTCACAGCAACCTCCAACTCCTGGGCTTAGGCGATTCTCTTGCCTCAGCCTCACGAGCAGCTGGGCTGGGACTATAGGCGCCCGCCACAACGCCCGGCTATTTTTTTGTTGTTGTTGCAGTTTGGCTGGGGCTGGGTTTGAACCCGCCACCCTCGGCATATGGGGCCGGGGCACTACTCACTGAGCCACGGGCGCTGCCCAATTTTTTCCCTACTTTTAATAGAGAAAGAGGTCTTGCTCTTATTCAGGCTGGTCTCAAACTCCTGAGCTCAAGGTGTCCTCTTGCCTCAGCCTCCCAGAGGGCAAAAACTATAGGTGTGAGCTACTGCACACAGCCCCTTTTTTTGAAACAGACTCTCTCTGTTACCCTGGGTAGAGTGGCATGGCATCATAGCTCATAGCAATCTCAAACTCTTGGGCTCAAGTGATTCTCTTGCTTCAGCCTCCCAAGTAGCTGGCACTACAGGCGCCCGCCACACCACCTGGTTAGTTTTTCTACTTTTAGTAAAGATTGGGTGTCGGGGAGACGGTGTCTTGTTCTTGCTCAGGCTGGTCTTGAACTCCTGAGCTCAGGTATCTGTAGAGGAATGGACACCATGCTTGCAAGGACAGTTACTGATTCTTATCACATCAAAAGGAAACACTAAGAACAGGACAGTCTCCTGGCAAGCCTAGAGATATTTTGTGACTTAGGGGCAATCCCCCAAGTAACTTAGTGTTCTGGAATGAGATAAGATCAGTCACTTGTTAGCAAGCAGATGTTAAACGTTGATGCTTGGTGCTCCTTCCTGGGGCTTGTGGGGGAAGAACACGTTTGGAACGAGCACGTGGCACTCCTTACTCATGCAGCCCTTGTATGGCATTACTTTAACTGTCCACACCTGTTGTGTATAACCTTAATACCCATTGCGAAGGGGGCTCAGGGCTCTCTTGCATCTCTGGTTAGCCCACCTCTTGCAAGCTAGCACTTCAATCTGTGTCCTGCTTGGTTCTTTTGCAGCGCCGGGAGGTATCAAACTCCTGAGCTCAGGCAATCTATGCCTCAGCTTCCCAGAGTGCTAGGATTGTAAGTGTAAGCGACCATGGCCGGCCTTCCTTGAAATTTTATCTGAAAGAATTCTCAAGGTCTCGGTTAAAAAGAACAATCAAGAGAGGACTACATTTGCTTTTGCCAAGTGCCTGGAGACACTTATCAATCTGAGACCACTTTAAACTAAATTATCAGCTTGAACATGAGGGCCAGCTGTGCTTACATATCCTAAACGGACCTTTATGTCCCCACCTCCTACCTTCCCTTGTATCCAAAACCAAAGCCAAGTAGGCTGAGTTATGAGATTGGTTCACCTTTGAAATGACTGTGTATCCTTGAGGGGCCCAGATTTGAAGGAAGGGTCTCTTATCTAACTTTCCAGTTTGTAGAAGCTTTGGTTTTGTTGCCTACTCCCCTATATAGCCCATTAAACCAGTAGCTCTAGGCCCACAAATCCCACAAAAAAATCAAAATAACAAAAAGATGTGTAAAAAGAATGTTTATGAAGTGGCTTCTACATAAAGTCCCAGCCCTGGGAATCACAGACTCCATGGCCTTCACTGGCCTCAAGGTGACTCACTGGCCCCTTTCTTCTATACCAGAATCGTTAGTTTAAGGATAGAAGAAAGTCACAAGGACATAATGAACCAGATCCAAGCAGAGGCAATGTGGCATGGCAGAAGGCTACAATTCTCTCACCTGGGCCTCCCAGAGTGCTAGGATTACAGGCATGAGCCACTGTGTCTGGCCTCAGTTACTCTTCTTATCAAGCTCTATGAGCAGTGGAAGAGCCCTCTAGCCTTCTCTGAACCAACTTAGTTCAAAAGCAGCTGTGATCCTTGCTCTTGAACTGGAAGGAATCAGGAAAACAGGCCAAGCCCAAGACTGTTCCCATAGATCCATGTCTCTCTGAGGCAGTGGCAGAGCAGAGAACAGTTCTTTAATACTCTTTGTTCAAAGGAAGTTGTCTCTTGTCCTTGCCTGCATTTCGGCGCCTCTTTCGACTCAAGAAGCTCTCCAGCTTCCTTCTGCGTCTCAGCTCCTTGAACTTCTCAGCTAGGGCCAACTGGCGCTGCTCAGCTAAATAACAGGGAGAATGAAAGCTGGTGAGGAAAGGATAAACCTCCTCCCCCTTTTCCCTTCCACAAGCCAGGTCAACAACTCCCAGCCTTTATGCTGGGATACGTGGATTGTTTAGGCGTCCTCAAACTTTTTAAACAGGGCCAGTTCACTGTCCCTCAGACCGTTGGAGGGCCAGACTGTAGTTTAAAGAAAAAAACTATGAACAAATTCCTATGCACATTGCATATATCTTATTTTGAAGTAAAAAAACAAAACGGGAACGAATACAATCAGACTGCCTCAATCCCACGGGCCGCAGTTTGAAGACCCCTGGTAGAGTTCACTGGTGTGTGAGCAAGTCAACTTTTGATATGCTCTATCTTTTTTTTTTGTAGAGACAGTCTCACTTTATGGCCCTCGGTAGAGTGCCGTGGCCTCACACAGCTCACAGCAACCTCCAACTCTTGGACTTAAGCGATTCTCTTGCCTCAGTCTCCTGAGTAGCTGGGACTACAGGCGCCTGCCACAACGCCCAGCTATTTTTTGTTGCAGTTGCCACTGCTGTTTTAGATGGTCGGGACTAGTTTCGAACCCACCATCCATATATGGGGCCAGCACCCTACCCACTGAGCCACAGGCACCACCCAACTATGAGTTCCTTCCATGTGCCTAGTCTAGCATGCGTGGGGGAAACAGATGAAAAAAATCCCTGCCATGATATACTAGAATTAGGGATACAAAACTAATTACAAATAACCCTTCTACTATTTCTAGTTTTCTCTAAGTAACTGTGGGATCCAGCCTTCACGCCTTCCTTAAGGGAGCTCAATGACCTTCAATACTGTACCTTGACACTATAGCCTCCACACTCCTGTCCCAGTAACTGGCCTACAACCGTTAGGTCTCACTCACATTTCTTTAGGAAGTATGGCCGATGGCCCTCCTGGGCCTGAGCCCGCCGTTCATGCTTCAGGGCCAGGCGCAGCTCCTGCTGCCGCTTTCGTTCCTGCTGTGCCATTTCTTGCTGTTCCTGGGGAGCAAAGATCAGAGTAGAGAGGAGACGATGGTGGGGAGAGAAGGGAAGGGGAGGAGAGGGTAGGAGAGGTGAGGGAGGGGGAGGGGGGAGGGGAGGAACCAGAGGAACTGTGAACACCTCCCACCTATAACTGCTCTTCCTACCCACCTGAAATTGTCACCCACTCACCATTCTCTGAAGCAGCTGCTGCAATTTCTCGTGCTGCTCCCCTGAACGGTGCTTCTTCAACTGCTTTTTCACAAGCTCCACATTGAAAAATGAGCATGAGGGTTAGTATTCTGTACACGTTACCTGAAAGTCTTTACCAAGAATTATTTTAAGAAATTCACATATATTTTTAGCTCAATAACACTGAGGCAGTTAATTATTATCGTTTTTATGATTAGAAAACTAAAGCACCGATAGACTAGTAACTTGCCAATTGGTGACACTACCAGTAAATTGAGGGGCCAGGATTTGAACATAAGAATCATGGTAGGCAGAATTAAATCTGCTCACTACTACGCTTCCTGCTCACCTCTGCCAAATTGTCTAACCTGTGCTATAGTTTCCCACCTCTAAAAAACCCCTTGAAGCATACCTCTTTTTTTTTTTTTTGTGTGGTTTTTGGCCGGGGCTGGGTTTGAACCCGCCACCTCTGGCATATGGGACCAGCGCCCTACTCCTTGAGCCACAGGTGCTGCCCAGAAGCATACCTCTTTTTCTTTGGCTCGGATGTCATCTAAGAATTGGTATGTTTTGTCAAACACCTCAGGATTATATTCCCCTGACAGATCATCGAAGCGGGGGTCCCGAGCGACCTTTGGAGAGAATAAGAGAGTATAAAACAGAACTGTTTTTTTTTTTTTTTTGAGAGACAGAGTCTCACTTTGTCACCCTATAGTGCTGTGGCATCACAGCTAACAGCAACCTCAAACTCCTGGGCTTAAGCAATTCTCTTGCCTCAGCCTGCCTAGTAGCTGGGACTACAGGCACCCACCACCATAAGGCCCAGCTATTTGTAGAGACAAGGTCTCACTCTGGCTCAGGCTGGTCTCAAACTTGTGAGCTCAGACAATCCAAGCCATTGGTCTCTCAGAGTGCTAGGAGTACAGGTGTGAACCACCACATCCGGCAAAACAGAACTGTTTAATTGCTTTTTACTGAAAGTGACAGTGAGAAAGTGCTTCCTGCCTTTTCCTCACCTTTTTACAGATGGGGACAACCTGCCGTAAAAATGGTACTTGGATCTTGGCTGACATTTCCAAAGGCCTATCGGAGAAATTAAAAGAACAAGTCAAAGGGACTCCAGTCTTGGTCAAAGGCTTCCCACCTGCCACCCAAGAAAACAGACATCTACTCAAGGATCAACCTCCTTAAGGCAGTCATTGGTCCTCACCTGTACTTATCTGCAACACCTGGACTTTGGACAGGTGGTCTAGAAACCTGTTTCTTACTGCTGTTTGCAGCTACCAACTGTTTGTAGGTCTTAGTGCCCACTCGGCTCTGCAATTCCAACAGCTCCTCAAATGACATGTTCGATGTACCTACAGAAGGTAGGGACAAACAGCTGAGCATGCACCCCGCCATGGAAAAGACATCATCCCATCCTCATTCCTTAGGTTGTTGATCCTTTCTAATATCCCTCTTAGACCGGTCATTATTACAAGTTCCAGCAGCATAGGCTATAATGGTGTTACACTGACACCTAACTCCCCAACTATTTCAGCTCCCTGGTGCCTCATCTTGCTAACTCAGGTGTGTATGTAAAATCAAAGGTGGACCAAATCATAGTGCCTTCTTTTTCACCCTTTTATTTTTTCTTCTATTTATTTATTTATTTAGAGAGAAAGTTTCACTCTGTTGTCCCGGGTTAGATTGTCAGTGCTGTGTTGTCATAGCAACCTCAAATTCCTGGGCTCAAATGATCCTCTTGCCTCAGCCTCCCCAGTAGCTGGGACTATAGGTGCTCGATATCATACCCGGCTTATTTTTCCATTTTTAGTAGAGATGGGGTCTCACCCTTGCTCAGGCTGGTCTCAAACTTCTGAGCTCAAGCAATCCACCTGCCTCGGCCTCCCAGAGTACTAGGATTACAGGCATGAGCCACTGCTCCCGGCTTTACCTTCTCTTTTAAATTACTCCTTCACAGATTTCCCCACAAGGGCCTCCATCTCCCTTGCTCACTTACTATTGCCAATGTACTGGTTCATACTCTTAGCATCTTTCACCTCAATCAGTTTTCTCGCCTCCTAACTAGTCTTCCCAACCTCCAGCCTAAATCCTCTCAAAGCTGCACTCATCACTGAAAATGAAATCACTCCCACATACACCCTTCATATCATGCCACTCCTGGATTCTAATACTCCCAATGATTTCCATCTGCTCAGCGTAAAAGCCGTATGTTTTATAATGGGGTGAAAGCCTATGGGACCTGGCTATGTATGATGTTTCTAATCTCATCTACTAATCTCACTCTTCTCAACTGGCCGCTTGGCAGTATATTCCCACCTTGGTTCCTTCGCACACGATGTTGCCTCTAATCGGTACACTTCCTCCAGACGTAGACACTGCCTGCTGCCTCACCTTCTTCAAGCCTTTGTTTAAATGTCACCTAGTGAGGCCTTCTCTACCTTTTAAAAACTGCAACTCTTCCTCTATTTCTATTTCTGTATCTCTTACCACTTAAAAAAATTGAGGTATAATTCACATAAAACTCACCCCTTTAAGTATATATATATATATATATTTTTTTTTTTTTTTTTTTTTTTTTTCTGAGACAAGACTCTTGTTTGTCGCCCTGGGTAGAGTGCCCTGGCCTCATAGCAACCTCAAACTCTTGGGCTTAAGCGATTCTCTTGCCTCAGATTCCCAAGGAGCTGGGACCACAGGCGCCGCCACAACACTCGGCTATTTTATTTTTTAAGAGACGAGGTCTCGCTCTGGCTCAGGCTGGTCTCCAACCTGTGAGCTCTGGCAATCCATCCGCCTCGGCACCACGCCCGGCCTAATTTATTGTTTTATTGCTATTTTTACTGCCCCTAAGCTCCAAGAGAACAAGAATGCTTTGACTATTTTATTCACTACTACTATCTCCAGCAGCTAGAACTGTGCCCAAATAAGTCTGCGGAATTCGTTGAATATTGACCTACTAAGGCTTCTATATTCTTTTCCGCCTTCGAGCTATTGTATAAGCAGTTTTCCCTTGCCGAAAAAACTTCATCTACCTTTAAGAAACTATATCCTGTCTCAACTCCCACTTTCCACTGCGATAAGGGACCTCCCAGTGTTTGCCTTTCAGAAAATTTCGCAGTCTTACCAAACCGCCTACAGGATCCGGACCTCCGCCAAGCTGCTGGAAGCACTCCTCCCTATCCCCGGCCCCATGCCCTCACCCCTCCGCAGGTCGTGGGCCGCAGCGCCAGGCTCCAGGTCCCCGCTCTCCTGAGCCCCGCGGGGACCACAGGCCGCAACTCGGGCTGACGAATTCGTTCCGGGCATAAGGTAGCACAGCGCAGGCAGGACCAACGGCACTACTTCCGCTCGCGGCGGCTGCCGCCCCGCCTCTTCCGGCGTTCCCTGGAGGCCGGATCTCGACGTGGTGATGAACCGGCAGAAAATAGACCGCGTGCCCGGGCGACCGCTGGGAAGCCCGACCTAACAGAGACCCCGCCCCGGAGAGAACGTCGCAACCTTCCGTCCGAGTTGTACGGCGCCGAGTTCCACGCCCCGGAAGCTGGAGCCAAGCCTTGTCGGCACTTAGTTTCTTTCTTTTTTTTTTTTTTTTGCAGTTTTTAGCCGGGGCTGGGTTTGAACCCACCACTTCCGGCATATGAGGCCGGTGCCCTACTCCTTGAGCCACAGGCTGGCTAAGAAGCCAGAACCTCAAGAGTGCCCGCCCTCAGTACCCAGCCCCCACTGCAGACTCCTGTCATCTCCACCGTATTCCACAGGAACACACCACACGTTTGGAGATTTTAATTCATTTTTACAAAATCTGAACTGGCTGAGCCTCAGGGTACAGCAACAGCTCAGGGAGGGGTGGGATTATCTGCTGGTCCCCACCTCTCCAGGTGGGGGGAGAAGGTCTCATGCCAACAGCAGCAACTCTCAGCTCCCAGCCAATGCTCATGGCTCAAGCAGGGAGTGGGGTGGGTGTGGAGGTTGGGGTGGGAGGAGGGGGAGGGGGAAGCTCCCGAGGCTCAGACACTGCTTGCTTCTCCCTTCTCCCCATTCCCTTCCCAGCAGAGCTTAGCTGGCCTGGGGCCGAGCAGAGACCCAGGAGCAGTTGGAGGGAGGTGGATGGGGACAGAGCACCAAGGGGAAGGGGCCCTCAGCCCAAGGAGGGGAGAAACCTAGCCCTCCCACCCCTACAGCTCCCCACTGAATTCACAGCACGGAAAACACCTCTAGTCCAACAACTCCACGGGGAAGTATGCGGAGTCCAGGGTCCAAAGGGGCAAGCGGGTGAGAGACGGGCAGGGGCAGTGAAGACAACAGCAGGCTCAGGAAGGTAAATGGCAAAAACTTCCTCCTACCCATGGGAGGAGACGATGGGACGACTGATATTGCTGTTGGTGGTCATGGCATTCAGCTCCCACCTGGAAGGCCAACAGTGACAGGCAGAAAGAAGAGGGAGTTCCCACCTCAAGCCCAGAGTTGCTTGAACAAAGTTACGAACACATCAGTCCCTCCAACTTCCTAAAGCTCAACCACCCACAGCCACCTCCTTCTTCTAGTCCTACTAGGTTCAGACCCCACACACCACCAAATCCAATACCACCCACTCTTCCACTTCCAAGCTCATACAGATTTCCTGTTTATGTTTATATATACAATCCCATATCCCAGCACCTGGGATTTGTGTACACATCTCAGTAAACATCCCGACCTACCTTTCCTGCTCTGCTCAGATCCAAACAGGCAGCCCCTCCATCTCACCCCCATTAGGAAAGCCCAGTTTTTGTTCTCAATTCCCATTCTTTTTAGGTTCTAACCTCTCCTATCCTCCCTGAGGCCTTCCTCACCTCCCACCATAGTAAAATTAAATCCTCTTTTTCAACAATTCTTTCACACTACAAAGATGTATCAAGTACCTCCTTAAGCCAAGACCCTAAACAGTCTACTTGGTATTAGGTACTTACACATATGTCAATCTTGGACCAGCCTGGGATTCATCAGTTCAGATTTGTATACTCTATGACACCAAATACTGAACACACAGACCCTCAGCAAGTAAGGGTTAAACTGAACTGATAAAAGCCAAGGGAAATGTTTCAGAAAAGCAAAAACATACACATAGTAACTTTTTTTTTTTTTTTTTAGATACAGTTTTACTTTTGCCCTTGGGAGAGTGCCCTGGCCTCATAGCTCACAGCAACTTCAAACTCCTGGGCTCAAGTGATCCTCTTGCCTCAGCCTCCTGAGTAGCTGGGGCTACAGGAACCCGCCACAACACCTGGCTATTTTTAGAGACAGGGTCTCACTCTTGCTCAGCCTGGTCTCAAACTCCTGAGCTCAAACAGTCCACCTGTATTAGCCTCCCAGAGTGCTAGGATTACAGGCATGAGCCATCACACTGGGCCCTAAGAATGGAATTTAAAAGGAAGCAGCCAGAACCTGGAACTAATATGATGTGGAAGCTCCTAAACGTGTCTTTATTTTGCAGCTAGGGTCTAAGAGTTAATCATTCTTAGCATGTTAACAAATACTGTATAAGCTCAGGTCTCAGAAAGTAATGTTTCTGAGCTTGGTTTGAAAAACTGGATTTTTAATTTAAGTTACGCAGCTGACAGTTTTATTATACGATGGCTATAACTTCACCTTCTTCTACCTCATTTCCCACAAGCATACTATTATCTTCAGCAGAAGAAAAACTTCTGTTTCCTCCATACTGAGACCAAGCTAATTAGGTCACACCTATGCTACTTGTTCATCCTCAACCAGTCCCTTCTTTCTAACCACTCACGTACCTGATGTCATGGGGCAAACAGGACTGGTCCAGGTTATACTGAATCACAGCCAGTTTGCACAGAGTCTTCAGACTAGGGCCTTTAAGGGAGGAGGTAGTGGAGGAAGGAGATTGTCAAAGCTCAGGAAAGGATCCAGTCCTGGATATCATCACCCAAAGACTGGGACCCTGATGGCAGAACCACTTCTGGAATAACTATACTTACTAAAGTCCAAAATGTGTAAGTCAGAATGATCTATGAGGTCAAACTCATCTCCCAGGCCTTCCTCAGGAGATGGACTGTAGGGATTAAAAGAGATGAAGGTAGGAGGAAAACTACCCACAAGACCCTCTTGCTCAAATACCTCCCACTCTCTGGGTTAGTCACAGACTTAAGCCCCTCCCTGAGCCCCTCCCCTCTCTCCTCCTAACCTGGTACCCCCAAAGAGGACAATCTTGTCACCAACAATACAGCAGCACTGGCGCCGGCGGGGACATGGTCCCTTTCCCTTCGGTTCAATCTTTTTCCAAGTGAAGGATACTGAAGAGAAATTTATATGGCAGTTCAATACCTGCCCAATCCAGCTGTCTTCCCCAACTCCCATCCCCTCACCTACTAAGAATTATTGTTTTCTTTTCCTCCCATATCATTTGCTCCTGGGTCCTCCCCTAAAGGCAGTGCTCTTTACCAGGGTTAAACTTCCAAAGGTCATGGAAGTGCCGGTTCAGCCTTGCATTATAGCCACCAAAGATGTACAGCTCCCCATTGTAGCCAACTGGAGAAGAGAGGAATGCCAAGAGTGTGAAGAGGGCAGGAAGGGGGACTCCACAAGGAAGTAACAAATACTCACAGGCTGAGTGGCTCCGACGCCCCTCAGGCAGCACTGGGGTGGGTGGACAGTCTAGCCAGGCCTCAGTTCTGGTGTCAAAGACGCGAATGCGGTTGCAATAAATCTCATTGTTAGAATGGAATGGCCCAAAGCGGTCAGCACGGCCTCCAAAGACATACATGTGACTGCCCAGCATTGTGGCTGAGTGGAAGTCCCTCCAGCGTGCAGGGTTTCCCTGGGTAGGGGAAGAGAGATGGGAGAGGGGATCAGCACAAAGACTGGAAGGAGATCTGCTCTCACTGTTTCAGCTTCCTATGACTTCTTCAATGGAGGGTAGGGATCTGGGAGAAAGAAAGAGCAGACCTTTGTACAGATAAGGGTCCAAGTCATGGTGCTGGTGTCTAGCTTGTGAATGTCATTGGAAAAGCAGTCCGCCTGAGTGGGAAGTGAAAAGGAAGAAAAGAGAGAGCCAATAGTCACTCTCTGATCCAGTATCTCTCCCTTTAAAACCTGCAAACAAGCCAAACCTTCCCATTCCACCAGCCTAAATTCTCTTTCTGCTTTCTCATTCCCACCAGAAACTTCTAGTTTCTTCCCATACCTACCAGCTGTTCGTAGCCCCCGAAAATGTACATGATCTTGCCCAGCACACAAGCTGAATGTCCATCCCGGGCCCCAGGAATTGTTCCTGACACTCGAGGTGTGGACCATTTGTGAGTATCTAAAGGAGGTAAGAGAATTCCCCAGGTAAGCAACCTCTGACACTCCCTCCTAACTTCTGGGGTGCCTTATTCCCCACCCTCGCCATCCCTGGCCTTTCCCAGGCTACGAGGGCACCATTTGGCAGAATATAGCCTTTCTTGAGACCCATACTTACTGACATCAAAGGCATACAGCACATTGCAGGCCCCTTCAGTGTCATTCCGCCCGCCCCACAGGAAGACTGTGTCGTCGATGAGGACGGTTGAGTGTCCATACCGCATGTAGGGGACCACAGGAGCCTGCCCGCGGATGGCGGGCCTCACTGGGGGCAGTTTTGTCCAACGCAAGGACACTGTGGGCACAGCTCTGCTTAGCCCTGGGAACCTCCCTCCAAGCTGTCCACTGTTCCCCAAACCAATAATTCGTCCCTAATCCCCTTGGCCACAGGGACCACCACCAAACCTCATTTAGCCACCCATTTCCCTCCCTGTTGTGGGCACTAGAGACAATCTCAACATTGGCTTACCTGCATTGAAAATGTGCACATCTATCTGACGCAGTGTCTCATAGTCTTCACCAGAGCAGTAACCCCCGAAGGAGTATACCCGGTGCCCAACAGCCACTGCAGCATGGTTCACCCTGCGGGGCCCGCCCTCCAGGTGCACTGTCCACCGTAACATCCCCTGGGCCACTGGTTACAGCAACATGCCCCCCCGGCACGGCCTGCTGCCTCCGCTACCTGCACGCAAGTCAGGGCCACAGGCTTCTGAGGCAAAGTTTCATCCCCGTTCACTGTCACTCTACCCAGGACCAGCCTCCAAGTGTCACCCTGGTGGCCCTCCCACACCACCCCTCTGCAGGGACACTAATCACAGCTCAGATGGCTGGCCCTGACCCAGGGAAGTTGCAGAGATCAGGGTGCTAGCCCTGACCCTGTGTTCTCCAATAGCATAGCGTGGGGCCACTGCAACCTGATTGCCAGCTCAAGAGTTTGTTGATCATGGTCACCCCCTACTCACAGAGGATCCACCCTATCCCCATCTTGGCACAATCTCTAAGTCCCCTTTCCCAGGCTGGTGTGTTCTCTTGTCTTGGCTCTGTTCTGCTTACTGCCACCTCTCTAAGAATCTCTGTGTTCTTTAAGGTGGGGAAAGGGATCTCAAAATACTCACAGCTATTAATAGCTCAACCAGCCCCAGACAGTCCATTGAAAGCTGGCATGGATACTTCAAAGCAGAAAAGCTTTTAGGCTTTTAGTGGAACAGTGCCCCTACCCAGGATAGGGTGGGACTGATCCAGAACAAGGACCTCCATGTAACCATGGTTGTTTAGCCCCTCACAGGGTACTCGTCTTGCTGAGCTGTTTCCATCGGGGTCACTCAGGGCCCCCCACAGGCACAAGGAGTTCCTCTGACAGCTGTGCCTGGTATGTTGCCAGGACTAGGAACTTAAGCCAGAAAGGTATGTGTATGCTTGAGACTGGTGGTGAGGTGGGGGCAGGGAAGAGGGTTTTTCTCCTCTTGCCGTTTCCTCAACCCTGCTATCATGGTAGAGAACAAGCCATTTCCAACAGCTCTTCCCCAACTTGGGTCTATGAAAGGGGGATGGGGGGTGCACTGGAAAGGGGAAGAGAGGCAAAAATGCCTTTGGCATTTTGGGGAGGGGGTATGAGAAAAACCCAGCATGAGATCATGATCTCTTATAGACAACCTGCCAACCTAGTGATAATGGGTACATTTGAGGGCTCTTTCAGGCAAATCCTCTTGCAACTGGCAATGCCTTTGCTGGCAGGCACTTGCTTGGGTTTGGGTAGATCATCTGCTCTCTGTTCAAGAAGCCCTGGTGGAAGGAAGGGCCAGGCAGAACCTTAGGCACAAAAAAAGCTCAAATAAGGGAGACCCCTTCCAGGAAAGAGATGTGGATTTCAGCTGGCTTGCCAGGCGCACCCCACCCAACCTCCCCCAACCCCACATCCCATGCTTTAAATAGTTACCCTACCCAACCTGAAATAGCTCCAGCAGGAAGCTACCCTCACTTTATTACTTCTGCTCTCAATCGGAAATATCTTGGATCTGGGCTTGTGGGGACAGTTAGGGGGTCAAAAGGCTTAAGAATGTTAGTCCTTTATAGCCTCTATTCCACCCCTCCCTTCAGGTATGTCAAGATAAAGTAAAAAAATGCACAGGAGATATAAGCAATGCCAACCAAAGGTGGAGAAAAAAAATCTTAGTTTCTCCTCCATAAGGACAACTCAAACTCAAGGAGTACAAGCCCTCAGGGTCTTAGGGGGTTCTTTTATCTCTGGGTCTCTCTGACGCTCCATCACTGACGCATTTTCAAGCTTTTTGGATTCCTTTACTGTATCTATCCCTCTCTCTGGCCTCTTGCAATTTTGAGTCTCTATTTCTGGCCTTTCTTGATCGCCTGAGAGCATGGCAGTTTTCCCATTTTTCCTTCTCCCACTACATCAAACCACCCAACAACCCTCCATATTCCCACTTCCACTAAGAAAAGAAAAAAACTAACATGCACTGACCACAGATATTCCTCCCTGAATATGACTCTATCCCTATCTTCTTCCAGACACTCCAGCCTCCCATCCCCCACAAAGGCAGGCACCCCCTTCCGCCGGGGCTTCCATTATGTTAATCTTCCCCGTTCTCCTCATAACCCAGTCTTCCTTCAAATTTCCTTCAGTGCCTCCTGCAGCCACCAGGTCTCTTCCACTGGATTCCTCACCATCCTCCCCACCTCTGCTTTTCCCATTAATACTCTCCCATCATCCCCCTAGATCGTCCCCACCCCCTCCTCATCACTCTCAGGCCCCTCCCCCGCAACTCCAGCTCCAGGTATGGGCGCCCCCAGCCCCCCCCAATTCTTCCTTGCCCCTCAATCCGTCCCAGGCTACCTGCCAGGCCGGGCCGGGGCGGGGCCGCGGGTCCTCGCGCTGCCTGCAGCCTAGAACCCGTTGCGCGCCAACCGACGTCTCGGTCCCCAACGAGATAAACACAGCCAGGCTCGGTCCTTCCGGTGGGCAGCTGTCTGCGCACGTGCAGTCGGAGCTAAGTGCCCGAGACCTTCTGGGACTTGTAGTCTGCAGCTTTCCAGAGGGACGTGAAGGTTGAAGAGGGGGCTAGAGCCTAAGGAGAGATTCTGCGCATGTGCAGATATGTGTCAAGACCGAGGGGGTCACTGGGTAATGCAGTCCTTTGCTTTCTAGGCAGGGGATGGAGGGGGCGGGCGCGGGGAGAACTCCTGGTTCTCACTAGAGTCAGTCATGAGCATGGGGCGGGGCTGGAGGACGAGGCGCCCCAGCACGTCCTGCCCCGCCGGAAGTGAAGGTGCGGGTTCGGCCGCGGGCTCTGAGCGGGTGAGGCGCGCGGAGACCCCGGCGCCGAGATTCAGTGGGGGTGGGTGGGGGAACGCCGCAGCTGGGGCCCTTTGAACAGAGCCCCTGAGGGCTGAAGGGCGTCTCTCAGGCGGTAGGGAGGGAAAACCCTAGGAGAGGAGGGAGGGGGAGGAGGGTGGTTACGCCCTGTTTGGGGGAGTCTACTGACCTCGGGTTCCCAAGGAGGGGTGGGTTTCTGGCAGGGGTATCTTTTAAGGGGTGGTAGGGCTCCGGTTGAGCTTACTTAGGAAGTGACAGAGCAGGGTGGGTCGGACCCAGTTCTAGATAAGAGCCCGACCTAATAGGATGGAGGGGGCGGAGGGAAGGTGCACGAACCTTGGGGATTGGGAGCTGGTTTTGTAGACGCTAAAGGAGACTACAGGGAGCTGGATGAGAATGAATGTGGTGCTGGTTCCTTCCAATCCTTCTATCCTACCTCCTTGTTCTTACAGCCCCTGCCCGGATGGCAGCAGTAGTTCTAGGGGAAGACACCATGGGCCCCGAGCGTATCTTCCCCAATCAGACGGAGGAACTGGGACCACATCAGGGACCTTCAGAAGGCACTGGGGATTGGAGCAGCGAGGAGCCTGAAGAAGAGCAGGAGGAAACGGGAGCTGGCCCAGCTGGCTACTCCTACCAGCCCCTCAACCAAGATCCTGAACAAGAAGAGGTGGAGCTGGCACCAGTAGGGGATGGAGAAGATGTAGTCGCTGACATCCAGGATCGGATCCAGGTATGGTGGAGGAGGGTGTTCCTGAGTAGGTGAAGCTGGGATCTGTGAAAGGCTGGACCTGAACTGTCTTCTCTCCGGCCCTGTAGGCCCTCGGGCTTCATTTGCCAGACCCACCAATAGAGAGCGAGGATGAAGATGAGGGTGGAGCTTCGGCATTGAGCAACCACAGCTCTATTCCCATGGACCCAGGTAAAAGAGATCATTCTTTCATTCTGGAGTAATTATGAACAAAATGGACTGGGCAGAGTCAGCGGAAGAAAGTTACAGAGGAAAACCCTATTCCAGAAAAGATACTGAGAGTTTATAAACTAAGATTCTTTAGAGTCCAGGTAAAGTGCTATTTTGGTAGACCTGAGGATGGGCAGACTTGTCTAAAGATGGATTCGGGGAACCACCAGCCCAAAGGCTCTGGGTTGATTCAAGGATTGGGGAGGGCAACTTGTCCCATTGTTTCTATGCTCTAACTGGCCTTGGGCTGTGATTTCAGAACATGTAGAGCTGGTGAAAAGGACGATGGCTGGAGTAAGCCTGCCTGCGCCAGGGGTTCCTGCCTGGGCTCGGGACATATCGGATGCCCAGTGGGAAGATGTGGTACAGAAAGCCATCCAAGCCCGGCAGGCATCCCCTGCCTGGAAGTGACCACACGGAGAGCTGCCTTACCTCCCCACATTTCAGGCCAGAACCAGCACAGGACTGAACATGTCCATCTCCATGTTCACTACCTCCCTTTCCACATCAAGGCAAATCAGACTTCTTCTCAGAGACCCACTTTATTCAGTTCTGTACATAAGGGGACATCGGCCCGAGCCCAACCCACCTTAGCATGTGTCACTCTGTGGAGAATAAAGCACCCTATGTACACAGCTAAAAGCCATACTGCCTGTGCCCTTGGAACCTGGGTCCAGCCCTTCTCAGCCCCTTGTCCCTACAGGGTCCTAAAAGAGACAAATGTGGGTCTGTCCAGTATCAGCAGAAACAAGGAAATAAATAGGTGTTGGCAGGAGCTACGCTTGCAGCATTGCTCCCTGCTTCCTTCTTTCCAGCGATGGGAACCAACAGCACAGGAAAGCAGTCAGCTCCAGGGTAGTCCCTTCCATGTTTGTAATCCCAGGGCTGCTGCTCACCAGAGGGGTCACAGGGTAGGGTGTTTTCTCCTTCCCCTCCTTGGTTTATCTGGGCCCTCTATTCATCATTTATGGTCCCTAGCATATACTTTTCTCCTTTTGACCTCCCACATTGTCTTAGGCAGTGGGTAAGAGGAAATAATATAACCTCATCAGCCTGCACACTGCTGGAACTGGGGGCCTATTTGTGCTGCTGAGGACTGGCTTCCCTCCAGCTACTTGCTCCAGGGGCCAATGGGGCTTGACATAACTTTGGTGAGAATAATCTCCTTCTGTTCCCTACATGCCTTTGCAGGGGAGAGAGAGGAGAGAATTCAAATGAGAATGAAGGGAAGAGTAGAGGAACAAATGTATTCCTGTGTGTGTTTTTCTCAGAGCAGCCTCAGGTAGCTGTGGGGTTAGGAGCAGGAGGGAACAGGCATCCCCAGGTTATTTGAGCACCGAGCATCTGAGTGCTCGGCCTGTCTGTACTAGCCACAGGGAGGCATGAACACATTTGGGGGTGAAGAGGAACCCACTTTGTGGGTGTCCCTACTTCCAAGTGCCCGTATCCCCTCCCTAGAGTAGTCAGAGAGGCTCTGCCTTGCCCCAAGTCAGCCAGTAGGGAACAGAGGGTGGAGGGCTGAGTGGGCTATGGCCCTGTGATGGGAAGGTGATGGGGTCAGAGAGCCTCCTGGCTGGCAGTTAGGAACTCTTCGGCCCGCTTGTGGGCCTCCAGTGCCTTGATGGTATACACATCCTGGGGCAGCTCTGATTTCCTCCGCAGCAGCACTTTATCCTTCTTGATGTCCTTTAGCATCTGTGTGTGGATAGGGAGAAGGTGAGGAATGGTGACCAATTCCCAATGAATTCTGTTGTTTCCTCCCCTTTTGGACGCTACTGTTCATGTCCCCTTTCCCTTCCAGAGCTATTATTTTCTGCTCCCACCCCATTCCCTCCTACCTGCACAGCCTCAGTCTCCACTGTCCTTTTTAGAAGCTGGATATCCTCTGCTGTGGGCGTCTCTGTTTCCATTGAGTACACAGGGGGCAGTGGTGGAGGAGCTCGGAACATGGGATACTGAGAGCAAGAGGAGGGACAGATGAGTGGTGAGAACCACTTCAGACATTTGTGGGCCTGTTTGCCTCATACATGTTCCTCCTCCAACAAATTAATTCTCTCCAGCTCAAGATGGGCCCCACTGTTCATAGCAGTGGCAGAAAAACCTCACCTGGGGATTAAGCCGGGCGAGCTCCTCTATTTTTTGCCACATTTCTTCCCTTTCCTTCATTCGGAACCGACCCCTGAGGGAGCAAAAGTAGGATTGGGGCTAGGCTTGAAAGAAGCAAAGTGAGCTGATGGTAGATGATGACAGTCCTCAGGGAGAGAGATACTCACTTCTGCTTCTCTGCCTTGTACTGTTGTGTGCAGTCATCAAACAGCTTCTGGTTCATTTCCATAAACAGCTTCAGGGCATTATAGATCAGTCCATGGATGGTCCTGCCACCCAAAAGAAAGATAAGGGATGCGAGGCCAGAGCCTGCCCTTATTGCCAGTACCTCAATTTGCTCTTTCCTAGGGGGTGTCTCTGCTTAGAGTTTTCTCATTTACTACTCCCATTTCACAAACCTCTATAAAATATAAGCAAATAGCTCTAGCCAAATCATGTGACTTAAGACTAGTCTTTCATCATCTTTACAATCAATATTAGTCCACCAGAGCACTAATGCTTTCCCCCACCCTATGCTTCAAGGCCTACCTTCTTCCCACCACTTCACTAATGGCCTCCCAGCAGCATGATGGACTGCATTACACAGACCACACTGTATTTGCTTTTAGCAGAAAAGTCTTTACCACTCCAAGATTCTTTACATAAACTCTTTTAAGAGGCTCACACCTGTAATCCCAGCACTTGGGGGGCCAAGGCGGGTAGACAGCCTGAGCCAGAGTGAGACCTCGTTTCTAAAAACTAGCCAGGTGTTGTGGCAGGCACCTGTAGTCCCAGCTACTTGGGAGGCTGAGGGAAAGAGAATTGCTTAAGCCCAGGAGTTTGAGGTTACTGTGAGCTATAATCCCATGGCACTCCACCCAGGGCAACAGCTTGAGATTCTGTCTCAAAAAAATAAATTAAAAAAGAGGGTGGGTGGCACCTGTGGCTCAGTGAGTAGGGCGGCAGCCCCATATACGGAGGGTGGCGGGTTCAAACCCGGCCCCGGCCGAACTGCAGCATCAACAACAAAAAAAATAGCCCGGTGTTGTAGCAGACGCCTATAGTCAAAGCTACTTGGGAGGCTGAGACAAAAGAATTGCCTAAGCCCAGGAGTTAGAGGTTGCTCTGAGCTGTGGGATGCCACAGCACTCTATCAAGGGTGATAAAGTGAGACTCTATCTCTAAAAAAAGAAAACAAAAAACGTGGCACCTGTGGCTTAGGGGGTAGGGTGCCAGCCCCATATATGAGGGTGGTGGGTTCGAACCTGGCCCCCGGTCAGCTAAAACAGCAGTGGCAACTGCAACAAAAAATAGCTGGGCGTTGTGGCAGGTACCTGTAATCTCAGCTACTTGGGAGGCTGAGGCAAAAGAATTGCTTAAGCCCAAGAGTTTGAGGTTGCTGTGAGCTGTGACGCCACAGTATTCTACTAAGGGCGACCAAGTGAGACTCTGTCTCAAAATTAAAAAAAAAGCTAACATCAGCTTCCCATAGAATAGAATTATGCTGTGATGTGACCTGCAGAACAGCTGACCACCAGGAACAATGTCATGTTGCCCTGCTGTCATGGAGATCTCTCACGTGGGCATCTTACCTCTCTAGTCTCCCAAGGTCCTATCAATATGCAGTGTCACCCTATTTGCTGAGTGACTGGGGAAGACCCCTGGCTCTTTAGTTCTTTCACACTCTCAAAGGTTCTAAAAACAGATCCCCACCCCAGCACCTTACTTGTTCCAATGGCTCTTGGAGTTCCTATAGAGTGCTGGAAACATGATGGGGAGGACTCGGGCAGCATTGTCACTTATCAAGCTCATGATATACTCGTTGTTCCAATAATAGAGAGCGCGCTCTGCCACCTGGTGGGGAGAGGTGGGACTCAATGTGGGTACTGCTTGTTTCACTTAAGACCTCAGTTTCTGGGAGGCAGGGACTGGGATATGCTGCTGGGTCTGAGTGTCACCTGGAAATGGGGACTGGAGACACACTTGGCAAGCTGGCGGAAGAGTGGTTCCATCACTTTGCTGAACTCTGAAGGTTCAATGACATCTAGAATCTCCTCTAGTTCATTCAAGAACATCACTTCTTTAGGACTGTGGGTCTTGGGCCAAAACTTGAGAAGTCCCACAATCACCTGTGAAAAGAGGAGGCCATGAGGATAAAATTCTCTACACCTGCCTGCTTCTCCAGGAAGCTTTCCTGCCCACTCTTCCCCCACCCTGGTAGGCACAACTTAGATGACCTCAGCTAACCGTTGTTCTAGCTTAGATCTGTTTTCCAGGTGTATATATAGATTTCACTTCTCCTTCAGATAGGAAACCACATTACCTATCAGGTCACAGCCCTTCTGAGCACCTGCTTAAGCCACTGCTCAACAGCGACAAACTGGCAAGTGATGCCAATGACAGTGAGAGGTGGACCCTGGGGCCCAGAAGGGGAATTACCGGCTCAGTCAGACTGCTCTCCTTCTCCAGGAATTGTACCACACAGTATGCCAACTGCAAGAGTTCGAGGTAGAAATGAGGTGAGATGCAGGTCCCGAAGATCACAGAGAGGTCAGTGACAGAAACAAGACCCCAGAATGCAAGAGGAGGTGTGGAGAAGAATTATCCCACCTGTTCCCCGCCTCCCTTATCCCAGCTTCTGCCTTCCCACTCTTCTTTTCTCTGCTGCCTGTGTTGGGGATCACACAGTTGTTGCCCATCAGGAGGAGGGCAGCTCACCTGAGGGTGGTAGACACTAAGGGACTTGACCTTGTGAAGGGGAAGCAAGACACGGATAAGGAACATCTTGTGCTCTTCCTTAAGAGGCAAGGCAAAGCCATTGATGATGCTAGGAATTAAGGGGGTCTTGTTAAGGCCAAGCTGAATGCACCAATCCCCCAACTTTTTTCAAGCATCTGTGCCCTAACCCCACTTCTTACCTGCCCAGGATCTCCAGGAGCTCGGCAATCCCGTTGTGATGCTCTGTCTCATAGATGAACCTGGGGGAAGAAAAAGGGCTCTTCTGACAACCCCTGATGTCCCTCCAGCGTTCTGCAGAGCCCTCCTACCTCCGTGTTCCCACTCCACCTCTGCAGGAGCTCACTTTATGCCTAAGCCTGGACTCACCTGTAGAAGATGTGGTTGATCTGCCTACGAATATAAGCCCGGAGCCCCAAAAACTTGCCATAGATGCGATGTAAAATGGTCTTGAGGAAGTCCCGCTCTCGAGGATCTTCACTGTCAAATAAATCCAGGAGCTGGCAGCAGGAGGGATGAAAGGCAGCAAGTAAAGCACTGGCCAGAGAAAGGCTGGGGCTGGGGTGACACAGGGTCCTGCCAGGGGAAACCCAGGTTTTCTGAAGAAAGGAAGTGGGGACAAGTCTCTGAAAAGCAGAGCAGTTCTATTACACTGCTCTACCCAAAGTGATGTCTGGGTATGCATGTTTATCAACCCCATTGTTTCCCTCCATTATGTTGGAAGCTCCTTAAGGGCACAGTAGGGTTATTTTGGGGTTTGTTTTTTGGGGACACAGTCTCACTCAGCTGCCCTGGGGTTGAGTGCTATGGCATCATAGCTGACAGCAACCTCAAACTCTTGGGCTCAAGTGATTCTCTTGCCTCAGCCCCGCAAGTAACTGGGACTACAGGCATCAGCCATAATGCCTGGCTATATTTTAGACAAGGGGTCTCGCTCTTGCTCAGGCTAGTCTCGAGACAGAGTCTCACTCAGCTGCCCTGGGGTTGAGTGCCACTGCATCCGGCCAGGTTGTTTTAAGACAGGGTCTCACTCTGTCACCCCAAGTAGAGTACAATGGCATCATCATACTCATTGCAACCACACACTTCCTGCCTCAGCCTCCCGAGTAGGTGGGACTACAGGTGCCCACCACAATACCTATCCAATTTTTTTCTATTTTTGGTAGAGGCAGGGTCTTGCTCTTTTTCAGGCTTGTCTCAAACTCCTGACCTCAAGCCTCCCACCTCAGCCTCTCAGGGTGCTAGAATTACAGGGGTGAGCTATTATGCCTGGCAAGAGAATAGGTTTGGTAACTCCTCTCATAATCTTGTCCCAGACATAGCTAAAGCCCAATATATTGAGCATAAGGGGCAAAAGCCACTGGAACACAGCAAAGGGGGGCTTGGGATAGAGTTCAAGGAAAAGAAAGAGGAGGGGAGGACAGGAATCTCAGGGACTCACAGCAAGGACAAACTTCTGATCAATGTACTTCTTGGCTATGTTTGGCTGGAAATCAGGAGACTCAAGGAAACGTAAGAAAAACTCATACACGAGCTGTGGAGGGAAAGAAGTATCCACTGAGGGTATTCCCAAGGCCTGGGAGATACACCCTTGCTACAACACTCAGAGTGTCTCCATTCCCCACAGTGTCTCCTTCCCCACAGAGGCCAAGCTGTCTCCTTGCCCTAGTACCTGGAGATGTGGCCAGGCAGCTTCCAGGGTGGGCTCATCTTCCTCTGGGTCAAATTCAGCCCCTGTGGGATTTGATGAAGGTGGCAGTGTCCGGAAGAGATTCACTGAAAACTGACAAGTAGAGCCAGGTTAGAGCTCCTTCCAGGCTTCTCCAGGGACTCACTCCCCACCCACCACCCACTATGTCCTTTCCCTGTACCCACCATAGTGACAGCCTCAGGGTAAATGGCCTCAGTGACAACATCACGGCTATGGGTGATGTATTCCACCATCTCATTGAGTCCTGCCCGCTTTACTTCCTTAAATTTGAGGTCACTGAGTGGGTCTGACACGAAGTCAAAGAGGACACAGCACTGGCGTAGCTTCTGGATAAACAGCTCCTCCCGCTCTTGGGTTGGTGAATCTGTGGGGGACCCAGCAGTCAGGTTCTCCTTCCCAGACCTACACTGCCCTGCCTTACTTGCCCTTCACAGCCTTCCCTTAGCCCACCCTGCTACCATCTTGCTCCCTCATGTTCTCTGGAACTCCTTTCCCCACAAAATACCCCCAAAACTCCATTCCACCAATACCCAGTACCCTCTAGGCCCAGGGCAATAACTCCCTGACCATTTGTAAGTACCTTTCAGGGCAGGAAGCTTCTGCAGCTCCCGGTTCTTGCTGAGGTTGAAGCGGGAGGAGCTTTGCCTTCGTTCCTTCTTGACAATCTGAGGCCCCCCTGAGTACTTGATTTTGCTGAGCTGTGTTGGGGGTGGTGTGCTATTGCTGGGACGCTTGTTGGATGATGGTGGCTGAGACTGGGACTGGGTCTGGGACTGTGGCTGGGCCTGGTCAAAAAAGTAATCCATTGAAGTCCACTCCCCAACATATGCCTCCCACCCTGTGCCTGAGCCTCCCCAATCCCCCAGAGGATTGTCTGTGCCTATATAGACCTGGGCATTGAACAGATTTCTCCTGCCCTGAAGGTGCTAAAACCAGGGTCAAAGAGTTAACTACAGGTTGTAGTTCTGGCAGGGATAGTCAAGAATTCATGTCTCCCAAAGTGATGCTCACGCCTGTGCATAAAGACCCTTCGAAATGTCCATTCCAGTTCATGAACAGGCCAAACTGTTGCATGGTTAGTGAGAAAAGTAAGAAAAGTCATTATCTTACCAGTAAGGGGCAGGGGTACTAACTAAAAAGAGACATGAGGAATCTCTGAATAATGGAAACACTCCATCTTTTCTTTTTATTTATTATTATTATTATTTTCTTGAGACGGAGTCTAACTATGTTGCCCTTGGTAGAATGCCCTGGTATCATAGCTTACAGCAACTTCAAACTCTTGGGCTTAAGCAATTCTCCTGCTTCAGCCTCCCAAGTAGCTGGGACTATAGGCGCACACTATAACACCTGGTTAGTTTTTCTATTTTTAGTAGAGATGGGGGTCTCGATCTTGGTCAGGCTCATCTCAAACTCCTGAGCTCAAGTGATCTACCTGCCTTGGCCTCCCAGAGCGCTCATTATAGGCGTGAACCACCACACCCAGCCAGAAACACTGCATCTTGACTGAGTCTGAGACGTGGTACATAGCACGTACATACCTGAAGATTCCTTGAGCAGTACATCTAACATTACTGAATGTGTGACATACTTCAATTAAAAGGTAAAGGAGGTTCGGCACCTGTGGCTCAAGTGGCTAAGGCGCCAGCCACATACACATGAGCTGGCAGGTTCAAATCCAGCCTGGGCCTGTCAAACAACAATGACAGCTGCAACCAAAAAATAGCTGGGCATTGTGGCGGGCGCTTGTAGTCCCAGCTGCTTGGGAGGCTGAGGCAGGAGAATCGCTTGAGCCCAGGAGTTTGAGGCTGCTGTGAGTTGTGATGCCATGACACTCTACCCAGGGTGACAGCTTGAGGCTCTGTCTCAAAAAAAAAAAAAAACAAAAAACTAAAAGGTAAAGGAAATAAATTCCTTCTCATGCTTCAGTAGTTTTACTACTAGAAATTCAGCTTAATAAAAATCTAAGGCCGGGTGCAATGGCTCACACCTATAATCCTAGCACTCTAGGAGGCCAAGGTGGACAGACTGCTTGAGCTCACGAGTTCAAGACCAGCCACAGCAAAAGTGAGACACTGTCTCTACTAAAAATAGAAAGACTGAGGCACAAGGATCTCTTGAGCCCAAAGTTAGAGGTTTCTGTGAGCTATGATGCTGCCACAACACTCTATCCAGGGTAACAGCTCGAGACACTGTCTCAAAAAAAAAAAAGGGGGGGGGCAGCGCCTGTGGATCAGTGAGTAAGGCAAGGGTGGCGGGTTCAAACCTGACCCCGGCCAAACTGCAACAAACAAATAGCCAGGCGTTATGGTGGGCACCTGTAGTCCCAGTCCCAGCTACTTGGGAGGCTGAGGCAAGAGAATCGCCTAAGCTCAGAAGCTGGAGATTGCTGAGAGCTGTGTGATGCCAGGGCACTCTATAGAAGGCGATAGAGTGAGACTGTCTCTACAAAATAAAAAAAAAAAATCCTAAATTTTGGGCAGGTGCAATGGCTGCTGCCTCTAATCCTAACACTTGGGGAGAGTTGCATGAAGTCAAGAGTTTGAGACCGGGCTTGGTGCCTGTAGCTTAGCAGGTAGGGTGCTGGACAGGGCTAGTGGGTTCGAACCCAGCCTGGGCCTGCCAAACAACAATGATGATGACAACAAAAACAACAACAGCCAGGCATTGTGGTGGGCACCTGTAGTCCCAGCTACTTGGGTCTGAGGCAAGAGAATCGCTTAAGCCCATGAGTTTGAGGTTGCTGTGAGCTGTGACGCCACAGCACTCTACTGAGGGTGACATAGTGAGACTGTCTCAAAAAAAAAAAAAAAAAAAAGCCAAGAGAACAAAAATGAAATCAATAGAACTGTTTTTTAAAAAAAGAGTTTGAGAACAGCCTGAGAAAGAGCAAGACCCCATCTCTACAAAAAATAGAAAAATTAGGCAGGTGTGGTGATGTGCACCTGCACTTCTGGCAACTCAGGAGGCTAGGGCAGGAAGATTGCTTCAGCCCAAGAGTTTGAGGTTGTAGTGAGTTATGATGACACCACTGTACTATAGCCCAGGTAAAAGAGTGAGACTCTGTCTCTCCACTCTCCCCACCACCCCCCAACAAATCCTAAATTTTTCAAAAAGTTTTGTGTGCAAATACTTTTAACAGCCTCATTGATAACAGAAAATAAATGGAGGGCGGCGCCTGTGGCTCTGTGAGTAGGGCGCCGGCCCCATATGCCGAGGGTGGTGGGTTCAAACCCAGCCCCGGCCAAACTGCAACAAAAAAAATAGCCGGGCGTTGTGGCGGGCGCCTGTAGTCCCAGCTGCTGGGGAGGCTGAGGCAAGAGAATCACGTAAGCCCAAGAGTAGAGGTTGCGGTGAGCCCATGTGACGCCACGGCACTCTACCTGAGGGTGGTACAGTGAGACTCTGTCTCTAAAAAAAAAAAAAGAAAGAAAATAAATGGAGCCTTTCGGCCGGAGACGCCATCTTCCAGTAATTCACCAAAATGACAAACACAAAGGGAAAGAGGAGAGGCACCGATACATGTTCTCCAGGCCTTTTAGAAAACATGGAGTTGTTCCTTTGGCCACATATATGCGAATCTACAAGAAAGGTGATATTGTAGACATCAAGGGAATGGGTACTGTTCAAAAAGGCACGCCACACAAATGTTACCATGGCAAAACTGGAAGAGTCTACAATGTTACCCAGCGTGCTGTTGGCATTGTTGTAAACAAACAAGTTAAGGGCAAGATCCTCACGAAGAGGATTAATGTTCGTTTTGAGCATATTAAGCACTCTAAAAGCCGAGATAGCTTCCTGAAATGTGTGAAGGAAAATGATCAGAAAAATAAGGAAGCCAAAGAGAAAGGTACCTGGGTTCAACTGAAGCGCCAGCCTGCTCCACCCAGAGAAGCCCACTTTGTGAGAACTAATGTAAAGGAGCCTGAGCTCCGGGAACCCATTCCCTAATGAATTCATGGCATAATAAGCATGTAACATAGCACACAGGAGTACTAGTGGACCCATGTTTTTAGGCGCAAGAACCTATTTATTCCCCATGAGCTCATGGCATAATAGGTGTACAGCATAGCACACAGGATAACCAATAGCCCCCATGTAACAGTGATACAAGGTGCTGGAACCTATTTCCCATGAATTTAAAAGTCAATCAACACTTTGTCACATTCAATGGCAAGGTGTCTCCCTGAGCGACTGGAACCTCTTCCCCTATGAATTCATGGCATGGTAGATACAAATAATAGCATAAACATGTTTCTTATTCATTCACTACAAGTGTGTTTTTTTCCCCCCAAAGAAGTATTAAAGCAAATTTTAATGTGTCCTAAAAAAAAAAAAAAGAAATGTAATATCAGAGTTAAAATTGTATTTATGAAAACTACATAATAAATAAATGTAATCACACATAGTTCAGCTATGATAAATATCTTTAGGAGCATAGTAATTGACCCCAAGTTGGTGATAAATATTCTGGAAGGGGGAGAAATGTCTGAATGGCTTAATTTTCCACAGTAGAAAGTCAACAGGAAATATCTGAATCTCAAAAAATTTTTGAAAAGTAGTGAAATAATCTAATTTGCAAATATAAAACTTAAATCTCTGAGGAATGAGCTCAGAATGGAAAGTGGTTGCCATAGAGCAATGGGAGAGCAGCTGGGGTAGGAGCTACACTTTTCATAACAAGCCCAAAAGTACTATTCAACTTTTGAACAATATGTGAGTTATCACACAGATACATTTTTTTTTTTTTTTTTTTTTGAGATAGAGTCTCACTCTGATGCCTGGGCTAGAGTGCAGTGGCATCATCACAGCTCACTGTAACCTCAAATTCCTGGGCTCAAGAGATCCTCCTACCTCAGCCTTCTAAGCAACTAATACTAGAGGTGCGTGCTACCATGCCTGACTAATCAAAAAAAAAAAAAAAAATGGTGGCGGGGGGGGGGGAAGGCCTGAGCGCAGGGGCCAACGCCTGTAATCCTAGCACTCTAGGAGGGCAAGGTAGGAAGATCACTTGGGCTCAGGAGTTCGAAACCAGAATGAGCAAGAGCAAGACCCCATCTCTATTAAAAATAGAAAAATTAGCCAGGCCTTGTAGTGGGTGCTGTAGTCTTAGCTACTCAAGAGGATGAAGCAGGTAGACTACTTGAACCCAGGAGTTTGAGGTTTTTGTGAACCAGGCTGATGCTATACTTTAACCTAGGGCAACAGAGTGAGACTCCAAATGAAAAAAAAAAAAAAAAGATCCTCTACCTCAGCTTCCCCAAAGTGCTAGGATTATAGCCAGGAGCCACTGAGCCTGGCCACAACAATAAAAATTTAAAAGAAAACAAGGCTAGGCGCAGTGGCTCACACTAATAATCCTAGCATTCTGGGAGGCCGAGGCAGTTGGATTGCTTGACCTCATGAGTTCCAAACCATCCTGAACAAAAGTGAGAACCCATCTCTGCTAAAAATAGAAAATCTAACTAGGCATTGTAGCAGGCACCTGCAGTCCCAGATACTTGGGAAGCTAAGGCAATAGGATCGCTTAAGCCCATGAGTTTGAGGTTGCTGTGAGCTGTTATGCACAGCACTCTACCCAAGGCAGCAGAGTGAGACTGTTGTAAAAAATCAAAACAGGCTGGGCACCTGTACCTCAGTGGTTAGGGCACTGACCACATGCACCAGGGCTGATGGGTGTTGGAACCCAGACAAGGCCTGCTAAACAACAAAAAATAGCCAGGCTTTGTGGTGGGCACCTGTAGTCCCAGCTACAAAGGAGTCTGAGGCAAGAGAATTGCTTGAGCCCAAGAGGTTGAGGTTGCTGTGAGCTATGACATCACAGCACTCTACCAAGGGCAACATAATGAGACTCTGTCTCAATAAATAAATAAAATAAAATAAAAACAGGTGGCACCCGTAGCTCAGTGGGTAGGGTGCCAGCCACATACACCAAGGCTGGTGGGCTTGAACCCCACCTGCGCCAGCTAAAAGCAACAATGACAAGTGCAACAAAAAAATAGCTGGGCTTTGAGGTGGGTGCCTGTAGTTCCAGCTACTCAGGAGGCTGAGGCAAGAGAATGGCTTAAGCCCAAGAGTTTGAGGTTGCTATGAGCTGTGATGTGACAGCACTCTACCAAGGGTGACATAGTAAGACTCTGTCTCAAAAAATAAATAAATAAATAACTATATATGCAAAATGAGTTGACCCACGTTAAAACACATGCACAGAACCAAAAACTACGTTCAGAAAAGGCAAGATCAAGTTGACCACTGTGTTAATGACTACCTTCTGTATAATTATACACAGAGATTACTTTTTTCCACATTTCTAAATTTTCTACAAGCTAACACTGCTTTTATAATGTGAAAAATACAGCTATACATGTGAAGCCCACTTTCCAAAGTTTAAACATAGGTATCTGCAAGGCTGTCTACCCACAAGTACTCCTGGACTGTTCAGGCAACCACCTTTTGGGAGAAGAGAGGCTGAACCAGAGGATACACCTTGCCCCCAACCAGAGATTTCCTTAGGACTGAGGAAAGAGCCCATGTCCACCTGGGTACCTACCCCACACGAAAAGTTGACCTGCTGTCCTCATACCTGCTACCCCACTCCTCTTTCCAGCCCCCATCACAAACTCCTTTTTGGTTAATCTTTTATTTTTAATTATTATGGGTATGTTATGCCCAGATCACGAAGTCCCCAAAGACCACCAGGGAGCCAAGTCTGATGCAAAAGCAAAGAGCCTTTATTGCAGCAAGCTCAAGCTCAGGCTCCTGGGGGCTCTGCTGCAAAGGTTGCAAGCCAGGAGCCCAAGATCAAGCTTGCTGCAATAAAGGCTCTTTGCTTTTGCATTGGCCTCAGCTCCCTGGTGGTCTTTGGGGACTTCACGATCTGGGCATAACATTCGGGGGCTCGTCCGGGATCCCCAAGATCCCCTGAGGACACCCGACCTGAAGAGCCGTTAAGTAGTAAGTGTTTGTCTTGTCTATCGTGGTTATTTATTTTATTTTTTGTAGAGACAGAGTCTCACTTTATGGCCCTCGGTAGAGTGCCATGGCATCACACAGCTCACAGCAACCTCCAACTCCTGGGCTTAAGCGATTCTCTTGCCTCAGCCTCCCGAGTAGCTGGGACTACAGGCGCCCGCCACAACCCCCAGCTATTTTTTGGCTGCAGTTCAGCTGGGGCCGGGTTTGAACCCGCCGCCCTCAGTATATGGGGCCAGCGCCTTACCGACTGAGCCACAGGTGCCGCCCTATCATGGTTATTTTTTAAAATTGGAAATCTGTAAAAGGAGTGGTCGGTGTGAAGTCAAGGCAGACGCGCTGGAGGCTGCCGGACAGGAGTGCCGAGGAGACGTCCCGGCCTCTTCTGAAAGAGGAGTCCTGACCCCTGACCCTACAGGATTTGCTTGCAGTGGCTGAGAAAGTATATAATAATAGGGAAACTCCAGAGGAGAAGCAGACGCAAGCTCAGGCCAAGCAAACTCACGACTTGGCTAAAATCCTGCTGGCTGCCACTGCTGTTGAGCCTCAGGATTGGCAGGCCTGGCTATGGCGACTAACGCACGCCTGGCTACGGTGACTAACAGACGAAGGTGAGGAAAAACCTTGGGGGGCCCGCCAGCACCTACAAAAGGACTAGTGCACCTACTGCAAGGAAATGGGACACTGAGCCAAAGAATGTCCTAAAAGGGGAGCTGGCAAGCCTGCCCCCCAAGGTAAGACCCACATCCCAGAGCTTGGGGAACTGAGTGACTAGAGGGGTCAGAGTTCAGCACCCCTCCCTGAACTCAGGGTAACCCTTAAGGTGGAGGGGATACCAATAGATTTTTTAGTAGACATGGGTGCCCAACATTCAGTACTTATAGCAGATCAGGGTAAACTGGACACAAAGAAGTCTTGGGTTCAAGGGGCAACAAGGGTGAAACAGTATTCATGGACTACCCGAAGAACTGTGGACCTAGGCATGGGCTGGGTATCCCATGCATTTATGGTCATCCCAGATTGCCCATACCCCTTACTGGACAGAGATCTGCTGAATAAAATTGGGGCCCAGATATTCTTCAAGCAGGATGGACCCCAGGCTACAGATAATCGAGGGTGCCCTATACAAGTTCTAACTGTCCAGCTAGAGGATGAATACGAACTTCACCAACAACCACCACGAGCACAAGCTGACATTGGTGCTTGGCTCCACTCCCATCCTTCAGCATGGGCTGAAACAGGAGGAATAGGGCTGGCCATTCATCAGCCCCCAGTTCTGTTAGAGCTTAAACCTGGAAAAGAACCCATATGGGTCAAACAATACCCTATGCCAGAGGAAGCAAAGAAAGGAATACTTCCACATATTAGGCGCCTTCTACAGGCAGGAATTTTAATCCCTTGCCAGTCAGCATGGAATAGTCCCTTACTACCTGTCAAGAAACCCCTCACTAATGACTACCGTCCAGTGCAAGACTTGAGGGAAGTCAATAAACGAGTGATGGATATTCACCCAACTGTGCCAAACCCATATACGCTCTTGAGTGCCTTGGCCCCAACTCAGACATGGTACACAGTTTTGGATTTGAAAGATGCCTTTTTCAGTCTACCCCTAGCTCCACAAAGCCAGGCTATGTTCACCTTTGAGTGCAGTGACCCGGAGGAAGGTATCAATGGACAACTGACCTGGACCTGCCTACTGCAAGGCTTCAAGAACTCTCCGACTATCTTTGATGAAGCTCTACATGAAGATTTAGGTGAGTTCCATAAGCTACACCCCAGCCTAACTCTCTTCCAGTACGTAGATGACATACTGATAGTGGCTGCTGATGAACAAGATTGCCTACAAGGAACGAGGGATCTACTTGCCACTCTAGGAGACTTGGGATATCGTGCATCAGTGAAGAAAGCCCAGATCTGTCAACAAACTGTAAGTTATCTGGGATATGTGCTTAAGGATGGCCAAAGGTGGCTGAGTGAAGCCAGGAAACAGTCTGTGCTCAGGATCCCAACTCCCACTACTCCCAGGCAGGTGTGGGAATTTTTAGGATCAGCAGGATTTTGCCGGCTGTGGGTGCCAGGATTTGCTGAAATTGCCAAGCCCCTTTATGAAGCCACCAAGGAGGGGCAGCCCTTCCAATGGTCAGCAGACAGGGATTCAGAGAGCTCAAGACTGCCCTACTAACTTCTCCTGTGTTGGGCCTCCCTGACATAACAAAACCCTTCCATCTGTATGTGGACGAGCATAAAGGGGTGGCCAAGGGAGTACTGACTCAGACTCTGGGACCATGGACTTGTCTAGTTGCCTACTTGTCTAAAAGACTGGACCCAGTGGCCTCATGATGGCCTCCTTGTTTACGCATCATAGCAGCCACTGCCCTCTTGGTAAAAGATGCAGATAAACTCACTCTAGGACAAGAACTGTTAATAATTACCTCCCATACCATTGAGGGGGTTTTGAAGCAGCCACCGGATCGGTGGATGAGTAACGCCTGGCTGACACATTATCAAAGCTTGCTGCTAAATCCACAGCGGATTTGATTCCTACCTAGTGCAGCCCTAAATCCTGCCACTCTCTTACCTAACCCAAATGCAGAAGCACCATTCCACCACTGCCAGGACATATTAGTTCAGGTCCACAGCCTCCGCCAGGACCTGACCAACCAGCCACTGCCTGATGCTGAGGAAACATGGTTCACGGATGGTAGTAGCTTCATGAAGGACAGACACAGGTATGCAGGGGCGGCAGTGGTCTCTGAGTCAGAGACATTGTGGGCCGAGCCCCTCCCGAGTGGTACCTCTGCCCAGCGGGCAGAACTCATTGCCCTCACCAAGGCCCTAGTTCTGGGGAAGGGGAAGAGAGTCAATGTCTATACTGACAGCCGTTACATGTTTGCCATGGCCCATGTCCATGGAGCTATCTACCAAGAGAGGGGGCTACTGACTGCAGAAGGTAAAATGGTCAAGAATAAACAAGAGATACTAGATCTCCTAGCCGCCATCTGGCTGCTGAGGAAGTTGGCCATCATTCACTGCCCAGGGCATCAGAAGCCAATCACTCCAGTAGCCAGAGGTAATCATCGAGCAGATGAGGCTGCTAAGAGTGCAGCCTTGAGTGCAGCCCAGACCCTAACCATCAGCCTACCAGACCCGGGGGCCACCAGTCCTACCAGAGGCACCTGAGTACACCTCGGCAAACCTAGCATACTATCCCCCAAGCACACAGCACTCCACAACATCATGGCTGGTGGTGCACTGCTGATGGGAAGACCCTCCTTCCGGCACAGCTAGGAATGGAGGTACTGCAGCGTATGCACCAAGCCACCCATACGGGCAACAGGAGATTGAAACACTTGGTCCACCATGCGAAGATCAAAATTGAACGACTGGATGCCAAAGTTGATCAGGTAATCAGTGACTGCAATGCTTGTCAGCTCACAAACACCAGGACCGCTGGGCCAACTGCCCAAGGGACCCGAGAATGGGGAGATAAACCTGGTGCATATTGGGAAGTAGATTTCACAGAAGTTAAACCAGGATGGTTTGGATATAAGTACCTATTAGTTTTTATAGATACCTTTTCCGGATGGGCTGAAGCCTTCCCCACAAAGCACGAGACCGCCCAGATGGTGGCAAAGAAATTGCTGGAAGACATCCTCCCCAGGTATGGACTGCCTGCCCTGATCGGCTCCGACAATGGCCCTGCCTTCATATCTCAGGTAACACAAGGGGTAGCTACTGCCCTGGGAGCAACCTGGAAATTACATTGTGCTTACAGGCCCCAGAGCTCAGGTCAGGTAGAAAGAATGAATAAAACCTTAAAAGAGACCTTGACCAAATTAACTCTTGAGTCTGGCAGGGACTGGGTGGCTCTCCTTCCCTTCACCTTGTATCGGGTTAGAAACTCTCCTTATAAGCTTGAGCTCACTCCTTACGAAATACTCTATGGGAGACCACCACCCATTGTTCCCAACACTCGCATAGATATATTAACTGAAGCAGATGAAAATTTTCTCCTTTCCCTGGTGTGTGCCACACCTTCTGGGGGCAAGACATGATTGCAAGAGGGACTTTACCTAACAAATACAATCAGTGTAACCTGGCTTATTGTACCCTCAATGAATCCCCAACAATAAAAAAAAAAAAAAAAAAGTTAAAAAAAAATAATAAAATAAAATAAAGAAAAATTTCTCCTTTCGCTTCGCTGTTACCAGTAGGTACAAAAAGAAAACTGGAGCCACCTGCGAGCCACGTATGAGGCAGGTCCTGTGCCTAAACCCCACAGTTCCTGCCTGGTGACTGGGTCTATGAGAAAAGGCACCACTGGCAAACACTGGAGCCCCAGTGGAAAGGAACCTATGTTGTGATCCTAGTGACATCCACCGCTCTCAAAGTAGATGGCGTTGCCTCTTGGGTACACCATACCCACGTCAAACTTGCGGACCCGTTCGCCATCCAGGAAGACTTCATCCACAATGGAAGATTCAGCAGGACAGAGACAGTCCTTTGAAGCTCAAGCTGCAGCGGTCTCCACCCGCTCCACGCTGATACTATTACTTGTATGTACCCTCTCATACGCTTACCCCCCGTATGAATCCTCACCAACCGTATAATGTTACCTGGCAAGTGTTTGGGGGACCAGTCCACGGGTTTGAGGGAGGCTCTTACACCTAGTCTGCAGAATGGACATTATTGAACACAACCTGGGGAATACACCCCAAATAACACCAATACAGATGGTGAGCCTGAAAGCCAGCCATTGGACTTCCAATAGTGCTTACTACATGTGCCCGGGTCACAAGGTAAATAAGTGTGGAGGGAAAAGTCATTATTTTTGTCAACATTGGAGCTGTGTTTCCACAGGTCAAATTTGGTGGGTGCCTCCTAATCGCCCTGACTTAAGAGAAGCAAGAAGGAGCCCTGGTTTAGGGTGTAGATGAAAGGGAATTCTGAGTGAAGAATGGTCGTGTGACCCAGTGTGCATTCAGTTCACAAGCCTAGGGAGGGAAAGGTATACCACCTGGGAATCTGGCAAAACTTGGGGAATCAGGTTATATACCCCTGGCAGATAGTGTCCAGCCCATACCCCTGAGATAAAGGAGGTTTTTAAGATCAAGGTAGTGTACAGTCCTATTGCGACTGATGGCCCAACCTGGCTTGGACCTAACCGTATTCTTGAGCCCCCAATAGGCATCCCTGAACCCCTCACAGGCCGCCAAACGTCTCTCAAACCGACAACTTTCGCCCCGGAGACAACCCTACCCAGGAGTATCACCAGTGCCCATTTCAACACAGATCCCACCTGGGGCCTACTGACAAGTACATACCAGGTGATGAACTTAACTAGACCTGATTTGACGGTGGCCTGTTGGCTCTGCTTTAGTGTAGAACCCCCTTACTATGAGGCATTTGCTATTTTTGGGAAACTACACCCTTGGGGGGACCACAGCCTGCCGATGGCATCAAAATCATCCTAGACTTACCCTTCAAACAGTAATAGGAAAAGGCATGTGTATTGGAAAGGTGCCCACCTCTCACTGACACCTATGCAATGCCACCAGTCAGTGGAATGGTATAGGATATCTGATACCTTCCAGCAATGCCTGGTGGGCCTGTTCCACAGGACTAGCTCCATGCATATATGCGGGAGTCTTAAAGCAAAATCAAGATTACTGTGTCTTGGTACAACTAATACCTAGGATAATTTACCATGAGAAAGACACAGTGCTCCAGAGATTCCTTGACCCAACCCCACGCAGAAAGTGGGAAGTGATCACCGCACTCACCATCTCAGCGTTATTAGGAATGGGTTTAGCTGGAGCCGGGACGGGAGTGTCTGCCTTAGCCCTCCAGGATAAAAACTAAGGAACCCTCCAGGAGGCAATTGAGTGGGATATAGAAAGAATAGAGAAATCTATTACCTTAGTCCAAGAGTCCCTGACCTCCCTCTCTGAAGTGGTATTGCAGAATCAAAGGGGACTGGACTTGTTATTCCTCCAGCAAGGGGGGCTGTGTGCGGCCTTAGAAGAAGAATGCTCGAGTGAAAGAGTCCATGGCTCTTGTAAGGGAAAGATTGATAAAGCGCAAAGTAGACAGAGAAAATAACCAAAGCTGGTATGAGTCCCTCTTTAACTGGTCTCCCTGGTTGACCACCCTAATACCAGCCCTAGCTGGCCCCCTGATACTGTTACTCTTACTCCTGACAGTAGGCCCTTGCATCATCAGTAGACTCATCACTTTTGTACAAGAACGCATTAGAGCCATACAATTGTTAGTTTTAAGGGGCTAATATCACCCCCTTGCTGAAAGAGAACTAGAAATGACAGAGATGGAGCCAAGCCCATGATTGGGCTCCGGGAGTCACAAGTATAGGGGGGAATGAGAGAGCTAGACCAGGGTGGCGCCTGTGGCTCAAGGAGTAGGGCACCGGCCCCATATACTGGAGGTGGTGGGTTCAAATCCAGCCCCAGCTAAAAAAAAAAAAAAGAGAGAGAGAGCTAGACCAACGCCATCTTAGGCCGGAATGCCACCATCTTAGAAGTTACATTTCATTTTCACTGCCATCTTGTTGTATAAGTTTCACTTTCCTGTAAGAGCAGGCAATTCCCCAAAATCATACAAATGCAACCCCCCAATCAGAAACCACCCTCTATATCAGACCACTTGGTAGCCAATCCTGAGATGTCCCCTGTCCCAAAGCCCTGCACACCCCTCCCACTACCCCGTATTATAAAAACCCCATGCCCCAGAGCTCGGGGCTCCTGGCTTGGAACCATTGCAGCGGAGCCCCCAGGAGCCCAAGCTCAAGCTTGCTGCAATAAAGACTCTTTGCTTTTGCATCGGACTCAGCTCCCTGGTGGTCTTTGGGGACTTTGCGATCTGGGCATAACAGGTACATAATAGTTCTAAATATTTACAAGGGACATGTGATGTTTTGATGCAGGCATACAATGTGTAATAATCAAATCAGGGTAATTAGGGTATCCATCACCTCAAGCATTTATTATCTGTGTTAGGAATACTCCAGTTCCACTCTTTTTTTTTTTCTTTTCTTTTTCTTTAAGAGACAGAGCCTCACTTTATCGCCCTTGGTAGAGTGCCATAGCGTCACAGCTCACAGCAACCTCCAACTCCTGGGCTTAGGCGATTCTCTTGCCTTAACCTCCTGAGTAGCTGGGACTACAGGTGCCCGCCAGAATGCCTGGCTATTTCTTTGTTGCAGTTTGGCCGAGGCCAGGTTTGAACCCACCACCCTCGGTACTAACTACTGAGCCACAGGCGCTGCCCCAGTTCCACTCTTTTAGTTAAAGTATACCCTAACTTATTGTTGACCCCAAACCTTTTTTTTTTTTTTGGAGACAGAGTCTCACTTTGTCACCCTTGGTAGAGTGCTTTGGCATCACAGCTCACAGCAACCTCAAACTCTTGGGCTCAAGTAATTCTCTTTTCCTCAGCCTGCCAAGTAACTGGGACTATAGGCATCCACCACAACGCCCAGCTAGTTTTTAGAGACGAGGTCTCACTCTGGCTCAGGCTGGTCTCAGTCAATCCACTTGCCTCAGCCTTCCAGAGTGCTAGGATTACAGGGGTGAGCCACTGCACCTGGCCTGCAAATTCTTATTCCTTACTATGAGAATGGGAGAATTTGAAATCCACTGGGATGGGAGAGGGGAAGAAGACAGAGATATTATCCTTTGCAAACTCTGAATATTTTTAAGAACAATTATATCGGGCGGCACCTGTGGCTCAAAGGGGTAGGGTGCTGACCCCATATGCTGGATGTGGTGGGTTCAAACCCAGCCCCAGCCAAAAACTGAAAAAAAAAAAAAAAAAGAACAATTACATCAGCTGGGCTCAGTGGCTCACACCTATAATTCTAGCACTGTGGGAGGTTGAGGTGGGTAGATCACTTGAGCTCATGAGTTCGAGGCTAGCCTGAGCAAGAACAAGACCCTGTCTCTACTAAAAATAGAAAAGCTAGCCAGGCATTGTGACAGGCTCCTATAGTCCCATCTACTTGAGAGGCTGAGGCAAGAAAATCACCTGAACCTATTAGACTGAGGTTGCTGTGAGCCATGATGATGCCGTGGCACTCTACCTAGGGCAACAGCTCACAACAACCTCAAATTCTTGGGCTTAAGCGATTCTCTCGCCTCAGCCTCCCCAAGGAGCTGGGACTACAGACATCCAACACTTCGGTGTCTACCCCTTACCACCAATTCTACCTGTCTGTTCCATCGGTTCTGAGATCGCACATTGCATAGTGACACCTCTTGCTCAATCCGTTCATGTGTCATCCCCTTGACTAGATCCCTTTGAGAGCCAGAGTCCTGGTTTGCACCTGTCTGGATCTCCCCAGTTCTGGGACCTAATAGGCATTCAATAAATGTTTGATGGTTGACCGACCAGGAGCCAAGGCCCTCAGTTCCTTGCCAGGCTCTTCCCCAAAGGCCTTTCCTCTCCTGTCCCAACTCAGGAGCCCTCAGTGAGATTCTGTCTAAAAAAAAAAAAGAACAATTACATCAAGTTTGTGGCCTATCTGGGGATAAGAGAACAAGAGAAGAGCATTGGGTCCAATCTGGGCAGGACTGTGGGTCAGTGCGGCTCATTATCATTCTAGGCATCTCACTCTCTTCCGCCTGATAACAACTTGACTAGGGAACAAGGAAGGGGCAGGAGCAGTCAGTCAATACACCCCTCAGCCAGTGTGAGTTTAGTTAGACAATACAAGATACCCCAGAGTCTGGGGTCTCCCTGTGTACATATGGCAGATGAGTCATACTTTAGTGGTGGTGGTGGGCTGAGTAGAGGTGGGAGAAAGGGAGATGGTTGGGGGAGGCAATGCTAGGAGTGCCTCTGGAACTCCCTTCTTCAAATCTCCATTTCCCTGCCTTAGGAACATCCAAAACCTTATCTGTGGAGCTCAGCTCTCAAGAACACACTCAGGCCACACACCCTGCCTCGGTTCGACTCCTGGTTCTGTGACTTATTAGCTGTGCAACCTCCAGAAAGTCATAAAAAGCTTTTCTGTACCTGAGTTTCCTCATCTATAAAATAGGAAAAACAATAGAACCTAACTTAGAAAGGATTATAATAAGGATGGAAACAAACAGTACATGGCACATAACATTTTTTAAGAGTACCTTCTACTGGCTCAGTGCCTATAGCACAGTGGTGACAGCGCCGGCCACATACATCGAGGCTGGTGGATTCAAACCTAACCCAGGACAGCTAAACAACAATGACAACTACAACAAAAAAATAGCCAAGCCTTGTGGCAGGCGCCTGTAGTCCCAGCTACTTGGGGAGGCTGAGGCGAGAGAATCGCTTAAGCCCAAGAGTTTGAGGTTGTTGTGAGCTGTGACGCCACAGCACTCTACCAAGGGTGACACAGTGAGACTCTGTCTCAAAAACAGAAAAAGAGAATACTTTCTTTTACTACTACCATTATTATTTCCTATACCTGGATTTTAGGAATGTAGCCTGGAAATGCCTTTTTTTTTTTGTGAGACAGAGTCTCACTTTGTCACCCCCACCCCACCCCAGTAGAGTGCTGTAGTGTCATAGCTCACAGCAACTTCAAACTCTTGGGCTCAAGCGATTCTCTTGCCTCAGCCTCCCAAGTAGCTGGGGCTACAGGAGTCCAGCTATTTTATAGAGACGGGGTCTCGCTCTTGCTCAGGCTGGTTTTGAACCTATGAGCTCAGGCAATCTATCCGCCTTGGCCTCCCAGAGTGCTAGGATTACAGGCGTGAGCCACTGCACCTGGCCCCAAAGCCTGGAAATGCCTTCTTAACCTAGCATACTTCAAATGTTTCTTTGAGTCCAATACTCATCTTGTTTGAAAACAGGGACCTAAGGCTGGGCGCAGTGGCTCACACCTATAATCCTAGTACTCTGGGAAGCTAAGGTGGGTGGATAGCTTGAGCCTGAGTTTGAGACCAGCCTGAGCAAAAGCGAGACCCCATCTCTACTAAAAATAGAAAAACTGAGGCAAGAGGATCACTTGAGCCCACGAGTTGGAGGTTGTTGTGAGCTATGGTGCCATAGCACTGTGCCCAGGCAACAGAGTGAGACTCTGTCTCAAAAAAAAAAAAAGAAAAAAGAAAATGGAGACCTAGGAAATCACCGCATCTTTCTAGACTCAGCTTAAGTCCCACCTTCCAAGAAATCTTCTTAGAGCATTCCAACACTTGGGTGTCTACTCCTTATCACCAATTCTACCTGTCTGTTCCATCGGTTCTGAGATCACACATTGCATAGTGACACCTCTTGCTCAATCCGTTCATGTGTCATCCCCTTGACTAGATCCCTTTGAGAGCCAGAGTCCTGATTTGCACCTGTCTGGATCTCCCCAGTTCTGGGACCTAATAGGCATTCAATAAATGTTTGATGGTTGACTGACCAGGAGCCAAGGCCCTCAGTTCCTTGCCAGGCTCTTCCCCAAAGGCCTTTCCTCTCCTGTCCCAACTCAGGAGCCCTCAGAACAGATATCTGTATAGCGTCAGGAGCAGTCAGGGGGAAAAACATCAGTGATACTTGGGTAAGGGACTCATGCCAGCCTGAGAACAAGACCCCAAGGAAGAACATGTATCTGTCCTCCCAAGTAAGATGCAGACACACTGAATCTCCATGAACCTCATACTGAGGAGACAGCCAGAGAAAGGAGGCATTCTTCCTAGGAAGCGATAAGCAAGCCTTCAGTTTTCTCTGCCATTAAGGAGGGGGTTAGACTAGATGCATGGTTTTCCAACCATTCTCCAAGTAAGGTTTCGAGAAAATGGAAGGTTATATGGCTAAAAAAGACAATGTCCAAAAAAACCACCCAATGAGCTGATGCCTAAGGTTCCTTCCACACTAACATTTTGTTGAAGACTAGAGTGGCTAGAGAGCAGCTGACTGGGCCAGTGTGCCCTGCCCCAACTTCACTGGGCCACCCTGCTCTTGTAAGGACCATTGTCTCCCAGGCCCCAGAAACAAGAAGCATCTGAGAGACAGCTTATTAGCCAGCAAAGCCCCTGTTGCCAATCACCCTTCACTAGGAAACATGTTTGTCAGAAAGGAGATAAGGGGTTATGTCAGCCACTCACTTCATCTTCAACTGCTTCTCCTAAAAGCTCTAGCCTCTGACTTCTCCACTCACCTCCACTGGGGGTAGGAGGCAAGTAAGTGCCCTGAGAAGCTGCTACAGCCGTCAGAGCACAGGGGGACACTGACCAACGGCAAGCTGGCCACTCTAACCTCTACTCCCTACTTTGTCCTGTCCAATCCCACTTCTGGGAACCTACAAAGGGCATTTCACCTGCCTAAAGTATCTTTTTCTTCTACTTCCAAATTCTCAGCAGGATCTATATTCCTGGGTTCAGGGCTCCAGCAATTGAGTACAATTCTCAATTTATGCCCCATACTCACCCTCAGGAAATTCCAACTAAACTTGCCCATTGTGAATCAATCCTGGTCCAACCTGCTCCTAACATAGCCACTACGAATAATTAAACCCAAATATTTAAATATAAATACAATCAGCTAGGCATGGTGGTTTATGCCTACAATCCTAACACTCTGGGAAGCTAAGGTAGGAGGATCGCTTGAGGTCAGGTGTTCCAGATCAGCCTGAGCAAGAGCCAGACCCCTCTCTACTAAAAATAGAAAAATTTGCTAGGTGATCCCAACAACTTGGGAGGCTAAGACAGGAGGATGACTTGAACCCAAGAGTTGGAGGTTGTTGTGTGCTAGGTTGAGGCCATGGCACTCCAGCCTGAGAAGCAGAGTAAGATTCTGTCTTCAAAATAAACAAATAAACAAACAAGAGCTAGAAATATAATTTAAACACTACTGACAGTGTAAAAAGAAGATAAAATATAAAATTAACAGAAAAATGCAAAGATTTATATCTTTTGCACAATGAACTAACTGGCCTAATAAATGAAGGTCATTTTAACTTAAAACCCGCAAAATCACAGAGACAGTCTCTCCTGTAGTGACATCTAAAGCTCTATCTAGCCAAGCATAATTCTTTCCTCCTTCATTAAACAACATGTTAAGCATTAAAGATTAAAAGTTTATGTGCAGGCCAGGCACAGTGGCTCACGCCTGTAATCCTAGCACTCAGGGAGGCCAAAGCGGGTGGATTGCTTGAACTCATGAGTTCGAGACCAGCCTGAGCAAGAGTGAGACTCCCATCTTTATTAAAAATAGAAAAATTGGGCGGTGCCTGTGGCTCAAAGGAGTAGGGCACTCCCATGTGCTGGAGGTGGCGGGTTCAAACCCAGCCCCAGCCAAAAACTGCAAAAAAAAAATAAAAAATAGAAAAATTAGCCAGGTATTGTGGCCGGCACCTGTAGTCCCAGTTACTCAGGAAACTGAGGCAAGAGGATTGCTTGAGCCCAAGAGTTTAAGGTTGCTGTGAGCTATGATGCCACAGCACTCTACTTTGGGGCAACAGAATGAGACTCTGTCTCAAAGAAATAAAAAAAAGAAAATATAATAAACCTTGGCAGCTATAATTATTAGATCAATTACAAAGACTGACAAATGCTTGATGCAGAGTGAATTTGGCTGGAAGAGCCCAAAATTCTGGACTAAAAAAAAGGCAAGGGGGGCGGCGCCTGTGGCTCAGTCGGTAAGGCGCCGGCCCCATATACCGAGGGTGGTGGGTTCAAACCCGCCCCGGCCAAACTGCAACCAAAAAATAGCCGGGCATTGTGGCAGGCGCCTGTAGTCCCAGCTACTTGGGAGGCTGAGGCAAGAGAATCGCTTAAGCCCAGGAGTTGGAGGTTGCTGTGAGCTGTGTGAGGCCACGGCACTCTACCGAGGGCCATAAATTAAGACTCTGTCTCTACAAAAAAGAAAAAAAAAAAAAAAAAGGCAAGGGAAGGGCAGCGCCTGTGGCTCAGTGAGTAGGGTGCCAGCGCCGTATACCAAGGGTGGCGGGTTCGAACCCAGCCCCAGCCAAAATGCAACAACAACAAAAATAGCCGGGCATTGTGGTGGGCGCCTGTAGTCCCAGCTACTCCAGAGGCTAAAGCAAGAGAATCGCCTAAGCTCAAAAGCTGGAGGTTGCTGTGAGCTGTAACGCCACAGCATTCTACCAAGGGTGACAAAGTGAAATTCTGTCTCTAAAAAAAAAAAAAGCAAGGGAAGAACTGTGCCAAACAAGTTCTGAAGACCACAGCCTCATAGCCTGGCCATAACTTCTCCAGCATTGCCCTCCCATCCCATACATGGATACACTTCTGGAAAATCATGGAGCAGAATTCCTGTAGCTACTTCATACAGAAGAGCCCTGAGCAGCCTTTCACAAAACTGAGCTCAAGTGACCTCAATGCCCTCTTTTTTTCAGACAGTTTCAAACAGACCCAATACCTTGGGCATATTTGTCCAAAAGGCCATGGAGAAATTGCAGCAGTTGGTCTCATCATATTTCTTAACCTGTTCAAGCCTTCATTTTCCCATCTATGAAATGAGAACATTATACACTAAGGTCCTTTCCAGCTATAATTTGATGCTGGTTCATTTACTTATTCACTCATTAATGCATTCAAATGCCAGGTGGCTCCACTGTGCCAGGCTTTGCAGCAATGAACCAGAGCCTCATGGAGCTCCTGTGCTAACCCAGAAGACAGCCAATAAACAAAGAATTCATGACTTGGAGCCTATAGCACAGTGGTTACGGCACTAGCCACATACACTGAGGGTGGCGGGTTCAAACCGGCCGGGACCAGCTAAACAACAATGACAACTGCAACAAAAAATAGCCGGGCATTGTAGTGGGTACCTATAGTCCCAGCTACTTGGGAGGCTGAGGCAAGAGAATCGCTTAAGCCCAAGAGTTGGAGGTTGCTGTGAGCTGTGATGCCACAGCACTCTATCGAGGGCAACATAGTGAGACTCTGTCTCAAAAAGAAAAAAACCAGGGCAGTGCCTGTGACTCAAGGAGTAGGGTGCTGGGCCTATATGCCGGAGGTGGTGGGTTCAAACCTGGCCCTGGCCAAAAACTACAAAACAAACAAACTAACTAAAACCAATGAATTCACAAATAATTATTTAATTAAAATTGTGGTTAGGTTCTACCACAATTTCTTTTGTTTAGGTTCCACCATTTCTTCTGGGTGCCAAAAGAACAACTAATAGGAGCCCTGACCACACATCCTAGGGATGGGGGTGACTGGGTGAAGAACACTGCTTCAAGGAAATGACATCCAAACTACCTAATAACTAAAGAAGTGGGAGTGAGTAAGGCAAAAGATAGGAACAGCTCCCTAAATACTCCTTTCTCTCCCTTTAAATCCTGTTTCTGAGTCTCTCTTGCTTCTTCAAATGTCATTTGCCAGCTACCAACCACATTCCCCGTGGGGCCCACAAATGTCCTCATTCTTTTTTTTTTTTTGCAATTTTTGCTGGGGCTGGTTTGAACCCACCACCTCTGGCATATGGGGCTGGTGCCCGATTCCTTTGAGCCATTGGTGCTGCCCCTAAATGTCCTCATTCTTAAAGGGAAGAAAGAGCCTAGAGTGTCTTCCCAGAAGCACCTCCTGTGAACCAAGTGGTGAGTACATAGGTATGGGAAAGAAGCAATGGAGATTAACACATAGGGCCCTCCCTCACAGTTCACAGTCGGTGGGAGAGATGCAGAGATGCAGACGGGAACAAATGGCCACAGTGCTGAGTGATAAGGATTATTTCAGAGACGTCAAACCACATCAGACCTAAAATGATGGTCACAGGTCTTAAAAGTGTTTGAATCTCTTTAGAAGTGTTAGGACCAGAAGTACCCAGAAAAATCTAAACCCAAGGTTAACCCCAAACACTTGTTAATCAGTCTCATCTCCCATAGGACCTGCCTATGATGCAGGAGGGAGGAAGCAGAGAACACCGATCACCAGCTTCCAGGTGCCCGCTGGACGTAGTCAGGGGATGATCTGCCATCCAAAGCATCCGCTACGCATCCCCCTAAACATACTCTGGACTTCCTTAAGTCCCTTCCTGCTCTAGTGCTCCCTCAGCTTGCCGTTTATTGCTTTATAGCCCAAGACTGCTGAGCTGCACTGACCTCTGCTCAGAACTGTCCTTCAGTCATGCTCTCATTTTATGAAGACCAATGGTAAGTCTTGCCTGACTCAGGGATACCAGCCACTCCCAACCCCGGGCCTCAGCCAGAGCCATACTCATGTCATTTGTCACCTAAACACCTATGGACTTTCCTCCTTTTCCCCAGACCCTCGTGATTTTTGCCCTGTGATAAAGGAATTTTAAGCACTCTAAGTTGGCGGACAGGGAAACAACTTTCACAGGAATCTCTGGGGAGTTTGAAGACCTAAAGAGTTCATGTGGTTTACACTAGCCAAAGGGAAATCTTACTTGAAGGTAGTCTAGATGGGCTGTCCAGGTCCCTCCCAGGCTATGGAAGCCTCCTTCCCTTCTGCTTAGGTAACTTCTGGCCCCTGGGATCTCTTATCCCACTAGTCATCCAGGAGTTGGAGCTGGCACCTGCACTACAACTAGGGCTGTGCCTACATTTATTACCTCCTCAGTGTTCTCGCCTCCGCCATCCTTGCCTGAGCTGCTGGGCTTGGCCGTGCCTTTGGCAAGCTTGGGGGGCTCCTGCAGGCAGAAAATAAGAGAGGTATGGATAGTAGTCACCAGGAAAAGGGAGAGGCCTTATCCGGACCCCTTAGATCTTTGTTGCAACTATCCTCTGTCCAACTGAATCAATCAGTCAATCAATCAGTTAGAAACTACCTTGTGCAGGAGAGGGGAATATGGGGGGAGAGGCACAGTGGATTGTACACAAGGGGACAAAGGTAGATTCTGCCCCTCCAAGGAGTTTAGAATCTAGTTAGGAAGTTATCCCTAACATACACTAATTAAGCATGAGACTGCTCTTTCATCTTTCACCTTACCAGGTTGGTATAGAGGCTGGGCCGGTGAGGGCCTTCAGTCAGGTCAGAACCAGGGTGGACAGGCTTAGGGGAAAACCATCAGGGAATGAGCTGCTCAAACTGGCTCTGGCTAATGTGGTTAGCGAAGTGCCAGGAAATCACCTCTTTTCCCTCAGAGCTATCAGGGAAGACTGGGAGGCATTTTTTAGATGTCACAAATGGAACCCAGGCAAGAGGGTACTACTGGCATTTAATCAGTGGGTCCCAGGGAACCTAGAGGGTGAGTAAGAGGTACAGGAATTGTCCCATTAAAAATGCCAAGAGTGGGCGGCACCTGTGGCTCAAGGAGTAGGGTGCCGGTCCCATATGCCGGAGGTGGCGAGTTCAAACCCAGCCCTGGCCAAAAAAAAATTAAAAATGCCAAGAGCATCTTGTTTGACAAAGCAGTGGGACAGGGATGGGACAAAACCCTTATTTGTTACAAACAGTGAGCACCAGTCTGAGGTTTCACATGGGAACCTGGTAGCTGGCTCAGAGCCCTAGCCTGCCCAGCATCAATTCCTATGTGAAGGGCCAAAAAAAAGCAACTGCACAGGGACAGAATGGGGAAAATGGGAAAAAGACTTGGGGATTTAGGTCTGACTAGAAGCTCAACACAAATCATCTGTGAGCCATGGCAGCCACTGCAGCTTACATGACCTTCCAGCCTATTAATGGACCCATGTAGAGTGCGTGCCACTGACGGGGTCATCCTGAGGGATCTGGTTCAGTTGTGATCATCAGACTTTGAGATGAGCAATGACAAATCCCAGTTTTTCTCAGGGAGAAATGCAAGTCACACTGGGAGTTGATTCAAAAGCATGTCCCAAGAGCAACAGCTGCAGGAACTGGGATTTTTTTTTTTTTTTTGCAGCTTATGGCCGGGGCTGGGTTTGAACCCGCCACCTCCAGCATATGGGGCCGGCGCCCTACAGGTGCCGCCCCTGGAACTGGGATATTTAACAATTGAAGGAAGGAGTCCTGGGAGATGAGGAGCAAGATGGATCTTAAACAAATGAGGGGCTGCCATGTGGACTGAAGATGCAACTTGTCCACATGGACCCAAAGGCTGAAGTTGCAGGAAGTTAGGCTGAAGCTCTAACCCAGGAAGAATTTTCTCACAGAGCAGTTGCACAAAAGCTGGCTACCTAGTAAAGCTGAAAACTCCCCAACCCTGAAAGCATTCAAACAGAGGCTGGGTGACCTCATGTAAAACATGTTGCAAAAGGGATTCAAGCCTTAAAGGAGGGCTAGATTGGAGAATCTTGGAAATCACTTCCAGCTCTGAGATTCTGCAATTCAATAGCAGCCAAGCCCCTTCAGGGAGAAGTGTTAAATTGAGTGATTTTGACTATGGGGCAAAAGGATTTCAGGGAGAAGAGAGCTTTGTGTGGGCTGGAGCTGGGGGAAGGTTTCTTGGGGGCGAGAAGGAAGAAAGGTTTGGTATGGAGCAGATCCACACAGTACCACTGGGGGCGAGAAGGAAGAAAGGTTTGGTATGGAGCAGCTCCACACAGTACCACAAGGGGGAAAGGGCCCCTTCTTTGGGCTGAGCACTCTCTCACTGCCCACTGACCTAGCTGGCCACACTGACCACTTGGTAGTTCTGAGCTTAGGCTGGAACAAAGCATGGAAGAAACACAGGCAGGACACAACACTGAAGTGTCTGCCTGCACTCACCCCAGACATAGGTTTCTTGGACAAAGCTGACCCGTCTTTGTACATGTCTGATCTCTCTGCTTCATCACAAGCTGCCTATTCTTTTTTGTACTCTTCCACCCACCCTACAGCACTCAGGATGATGCCTGAGACATCTCTATCAGTGAATGTACCTAAGAGAGATCCAGTTGCCTTGGTGTGCAGGTGTGAGTAGGCATGGGGGAACCAGGCCCACAACCCTTGCTCCCTGGTTCCTGCAGAATAGGTGAAATGCAAACATTTCAAGCACTGCATAGCACCAAGGTTAAGAGTATGAGTTTGGGGGCCAGGTAATCCTCATGCCTGTAATCCTAGCACTCTGGTAGGCCGAGGTGGGTAGATTGCTTGAGCTCACAAGTTAGAGACCAGCCTGAGCAAGAGCAAGACCCTAAAAAATAGCCAGGCATTGTGGTGGGCACCTGTAGTCCCAGCTACTTGAGAGGCTGAGATAAGAGGATTGCTTGAGCCCAAGAGTTTGAGGCTGCTGTGAGCTATGAGGCCATGGCACTCTACCAAGGGCGACAAAGTGAGACTCTGTCTCAAAAAAAAAAAAAAAAAAAAAAAGAGAGAGAGAGAAAGAATAAGTTTAGAGCCAGCCCTGTGTTTGGAGCCCAACTTTTACTAGCTATATAATTATGAGCAAGTAGTTTTCTAGCCTTTCTGAGCTTCAGTTTCCTAATCGATTAAATAACAATCATAGTACACACCTCCCTTAGCACAGTATCTGGCACACACAAGCCCTAAAGTTGGTCAATGTTATTACTATTATTATCAATAAGAAGAAAGTGGGAGGGAACAGGGGCACCCCACTCAGGAACATAAAAGAGATAAAAGTCAGATCACAACATGAGGAAAAGGGAGGGATGCAAATTCCCCTAAGAAACTGACCTAGCACCTATACACTAAGCACCTACTGTGTGCAAGGGAGGTGCCAAACCAAAATAGAGTTTACTTATTATTTCAAGGGGAAAGAAAAAGACTTGTCCTCAATTAATTCCAGTCCAAAGCCAAACAAAAACAGGCCATAAGTGGCCTACCAAATATTCTGCAAATCCAAGAAAGAAGGGAGAGCTCATTCCTAACTAAGGGTTCAGAAAGGCTTCCAGGAAGAGGCTGTGAAAGATGGCCAGGACTGAGACCAGCAGAAATGAAGAAGAAAGGGCCCCATCCAGGGCAAATCTCAGTCACACTATCACCCTACTCCTCCTCAGAGCTTGCCAACCATTGAAAGTGGCCGAAGGCAGCCAAAAATCAAAGGTAGAAAGTTAAACCTGTTTGGCTCCACGCACCAATCCTTCCAACACCATTTTCAATCAATTACTTATACCCATAGTCCTAGCAAGTCTAAGGAAGGATTTCTCTTCTTCTCAATCAATCATTCTAACAGGCAAAGGCTTTCTGCAAATGGGATAGTATCTGGCCCCAAAAACTAAAAACTACAGATGAGTGGACCAGCTTCCCCTAAATTCCATAACCCTCTGCCCCTGGTGTGGCTGACTTCCGTGTGCATCATTTTATAACTGAGTTGCCCAAACCACCTCCAAGCCCCCACTCCCCAAGAACAGGGCCTGGGTGGGGCACAAACCCTGTCCAGATCTAGAAGGTTCAACACCTAGTACACCATCACCAACCCTATACTCAGAACCTCAGGCCCTGAGAGGTTACAGGGACAAGCCAGAATCACAGATGGCAAATATACAATGGTCCCAGGATAAAAAGTTGGACTGGTAAGTCAGAGATGGCAGCCTACTAACCCAGTCAGCCAGAGGGCAAATTAAAACAATACACCTCTGGGGTCAACACGCAGGTGCCCCAAATACCAGGCCAGTGCCAGGAGAGAAGCTGGGGGAGGCTGGAACTGGTATCCTAGCATCCTCTGTGTGAGTCTGTACCTCAAAGGAACCACACTTCTGAGTCAGACCTCAGCAACAGCAGGAAACAGAGGGTAGAAAAAGGCAGGGATAAGGAACAGAGGAAGGGGGCATGGAGGACGAAGAGGAAGGTAAAGAAAACAACGTGGAGAAATGGTCGTGTCAGGACATCATAACAAAGGCATGGGTGTCCAGCGGTAGCTGGCCTGCAGGGTAAGAAGGAACACTAATCTGACAGTGAGAGAAGATCACTGATTTGAAGATAGTATGCCTCAGGAAAGGCAGAAATTCAGCACTGATGCAAAAAAGGGAAAAATGCAAAGGTTATCCTAGGATTAGAGTAAGGGGAGGAGCCTGCTCAGATTAGGAAAGGTGACTGGTCTAGGATGCATCAGGGAGCCAGTTGATGTTAGGAGGGCTTTAGTACAGAAAAGGCCTTTAAGTCAGGAGATCTGATATTACAGCTGGGCCTCCAGCAGGCTGTATGACCTTGGACAAGTCCCTTCCCCTGTTGGGGCTTCAGTCTCTTCATCTGTACCACCAGGGATTGTACTGCCTGAGCTCACAGGTCCCTTTTAGCACTGACAGTCTGAGGTTCCATCAACAAAAAGAAGGGCTCTGTCTTAGCTTACAAGTTTGTGTGTGAAGGAATAAGTAGAGGGAGGGGCCTAGGCCAGATCTGGGTGGTGAAGAAAGAAAGCAGCGCTGTTCTAGGTCAGGGGCTTGGAGTGGAGGGAGAAGAGGTTGTAGAGGACTGTGGAGTGGCAGGTCCAAGCTGGTGAGAAGAGGAGCAAATAGGCTGCGCAGGGCAGGGGGGAGGGGGCAGTCCTGGAGGGAGGTGCAGTTTCAGAAGAAGAGCTGTCCCAAATAGGTGGGGGACGGGGGACTGGGGCTGGAGGCGGGGCTGGGGGAGCTGGGGAGTGACCTGGAAATAGAGCGGATCTGGAGGAAGGAGGTTACCCTGGGCCAGAGGTAAGAGAAGAAATGGAGGGAGGGAGAGAGGTGTATTTGGGGTGAATCTCTCTGGGACAAGGTGGGGAAGCTATCCTAGCTGCGGCACCGGCTGGAGGTGCTGCCAGCGGCGGGGGCGGAGGGCTGGCCCAGTGAGTCCTGCGGGGGCCGGACGGGAGGGTCAGTCTGTGGCTGTCCCGGGCCTGGCTCGGGCCCCTCCCAGAGCTCCAAGCAGGCCCCAACACCTAGGCGTGCGGGGGAAAGGCCATGCTCACCTTCTCCTTTTTCAGTTTATAGGGCATTTCGGCCCGTCCGGACCCGGCACAGCTCCTGCGGCCCCGATCCGGCTCCGGCTTTGCTCGGCCGCACTCGGCCCGCTCGGCGTCTCTTCGCCACCGCCTGCGCGCTGCGCCCGGGTCGAGCGGTCTCTGCGCCTCCAATTGGCCCGAACTCTCACAAACCTGCCTGACAACCAGGCGCCGCCTCCTCCGATTGGTCATTGGAGCCAAGAGGCTTCTTTTTTTTCTCATTGGAAAGAAAGAGTACAAACCGCCAGGGTTCGACTCCCAGAATTGGTTGAAGTGGGAGGTCCCGCCCGAAAGTGGGTCGAGTTTAGTGAAGGAGGCGGGGATATGGGGAAACCCAAGCTTGGCTGGGAGTGCTGCGCTTAGGCGTCTGTTGTGCGTCGGCCTTGGCCATTCTTCCCAGCGCTTGGATCTCTGTTCCTTTCCTTTTCAAGTGGCTCTCATTTTCCCCACACTGCAACTCCGTCCAGTACGAACTGGAGGAAAGAAGCCCTAAAACGAAGGGCACTTTTCTTCAATGGGGTAATTAATACTAATTGCAGGTAGCAAAATTAGTGTAGAGCGCTCCCCAAGAGCCATCCAGGGCATCTGCTTCTTCAGACAGGAGTTGCAGAACAGAAAGGGCTGGGACCTGGGCGAAATGAGATGAGAATCCCTGATTTGTTGCAACTTTAGGAACAGGGTCCTCGTTCTTACTACAAATTTCCTGGGATTGAAGAACCACCTAAATTTGAGCAGTTGGGAATGCAGTGGAAAAACCACCTTATTGTTCAGCATCTTGGAGAATGCTCAACACTCTGCCCAAACCAATATTCTAATGCAGGCGTCTTTAAACTGCGGCCCGCGGGCCACATGAAGTTGTGTGAATTGTATTTGTTCCCATTTTGTTTTTTACTTCAAAATAAGGTATGTGCAGTGTGCATAGGAATTTGCTTATAGTTTTTTTTTTTTTTTTAAACTATAGTCCGGCCCTCCAACGGTCTGGGGGACAGTGAATTGGCCCCCTGTTTAAAAAGTTTGAGGACGCCTGTTCTTTTTTTTTTTTTTGTACAGACAGAGTTTCACTTTATTGCCCTCGGTAGAGGGCCATGGCGTCACACAGCTCACAGCAACCTCCAACTCCTGGGCTTAGGCGATTCTCTTGCCTCAGCCTCCCAAGTAGCTGGGACTACAGGCGCCCGACACAACGCCCAGCTATTTTGTTGTTGTAGTTTGGCCAGGGCTGGGTTTGAACCCGCCACCCTTCGTATATGGGGCCGGCGCCCTGCTCACTGAGCCACAGGCGCCGCCCGTGAGGGTGCCTGTTCTAATGGGTAAGAGTTCCTATCCTCAAGAGTTCACAGCCTGGTGAAGTTTACAGACTTGTATAAACAGATGATTAAGATACAGTGTAATAAATTACACAAATCTAGAGGCAACATAGAGGAATAGGTTTCAGACAGGCTACTCCAGTTGCAGATTGACTATGTCAGGAAACTGGAGAAGGTTCATCAGGAGGAAGCCTGCAGGCCCTGCGCCGGCACGGTGGTTCACGCCTGTAATCCTAGCACTCTGGAAGGCAGAGGGGGCGGTTAGCTTGAGAGCTCACAAGTTCGAGACCAGCCCTTGTCTCTACTAAATATAGAAAACTGAGGCAAGAGGATCGCTTGAGCCCAAGAGTTGGAAGTTACTGTGAGCAATGATGCCATGGCACTCTACCCAGAGCGATAGAGTGAGACTCTGTTTCAAAAAAGGGGGGGGGGGGCACCTGCACCTCAGTGATTAGGGCCCCAGCCCCATATACCTAGGGTGGCGGGTTCAAACCCGGCCCCAGCCAAAATGCAACAAAAAAATAGCTGGGCGTTGTGGCGGGCACCTGTAGTCCCAGCTACTTGGGAGGCTGAGGCAAGAGAATCGCCTAAGCCCAAGAGCTGGAGGTCTACTGAGGACAACAAAGTGAGCCTCTGTCTCAAAAAAAAAAAAAAAAAAAAACAGTAAGCCTGCATAGCCAGGTTGAGGCAAGAGGATCTTTTGAACTCAAGAGTTTGAGATTGCTGTAAGCTATAACGCCAGGGCACTCTACCCATGGTGACATAATAACACTCTATCTCAAAAAAAGAAAAAAAAAAGGCCTTCATGGTGGCAGGTGCCTATAGTCCAACTACTGATAAGGATGAGTTGAGAGAATTGCTTGAGCTCAAGAGTTCAAGGCTATCGTGCATTGTAATCATGCCTGTGAATAGCCACGGACTCCAGCCTGGGCTAAATTAAAACAAGACCTTGTGTCAAAATAAATAAATAAATAAATATTTAAGTCTGTAGTCCCCAGCTAGGAGAACAGTGGGAATGCTGATGAAGAAGAGAGGATGGAGTGGGAAACATGTAGAATCAACAGGATGTGATGATTCATGGGACTGTAGGGGGATTGAAACAGAAAGGGAAGAGTTGAGGATGACTTCTAGAAGTGGTCAGAGATACAGGAGGAAAATTGGTGTCATAATGGGAAAGGAAATACAAGAGAATTGACCAATATAGTCAGAAAGATAAAGATGGAACAGCATCGTCTTGATTCTGCAATTAGGAAATTACAGGTGAATTTTGCCCAGGAAGTTTTAGAGGAGTGGAAAACATTTTTAGTAGAAGAATTTTAGTAGAATTCTTCTTAATTGAAGAATAATAAGGAATGAAGACAAGTATAAAGATCTTACAGAAGCATTAATAGTATTTGGCTTTCAGTGACTACTGATGATTTCAAGGTAACACAAAGTGGACTGCATGCCAACCATTATTTAGTGGGGGGAAATTCTGAAAAGAAAGGACATTTATTTGCAGATGGCTATTTGTGTCTCTAAGAGTGCTGATCCAGACAGGATACCAGATGTATTTACCCATTCCCAAGAGCACCACAGTCCTGAGGCCTAGAGTTTTGCCTGCCAGGGGTCCTCAAACTACGGCCCGTGAGCCACGTGAGGTGGTGTGATTGTATTTGTTCCCGTTTTGTTTTTTTACTACAAAATAAGATATGTGCAGTGTGCATAGGAATTTGTTCATAGTTATTTTATTATTTTTTTTTTTTTGTAGAGACAGAGTCTCACTTTATGGCCCTCGGTAGAGTGCCGTGGCCTCACACAGCTCACAGCAACCTCCAACTCCTGGGCTTAAGCGATTCTCTTGCCTCGGCCTCCCTAGTAGCTGGGACATAGTTTTTTTTTTTTTTTTTGTAGAGACAGAGTCCCACTTTATGGCCCTCGGTAGAGTGCCGTGGCCTCACACAGCTCACAGCAACCTCCAACTCCTGGGCTTAGGCGATTCTCTTGCCTCAGCCTCCCCAGCAGCTGGGACTACAGGCGCCCGCCACAACGCCCAGCTATTTTTTTGGTTGCAGTTTGGCCGGGGCCGGGTTTGAACCCGCCACCCTCGGTATATGGGGCCGGCGCCTTACTGACTGAGCCACAGGCGCCGCCCAGTTATTATTTTTTTTTTTTTAAACTATAGTCTGGCCCTCCAATGGTCTGAGGGACAGTGAACTGGCCCCTGTTTAAAAAGTTTGAGGACCAGGCGGCACCTGTGGCTCAGTCGGTAAGGCGCCGGCCCCATATACCGAGGGTGGTGGGTTCAAACCCAGCCCCAGCCAAACTGCAACCAAAAAATAGCTGGGCGTTGTGGCGGGCGCCTGTAGTCCCAGCTACTCGGGAGGCTGAGGCAAGAGAATCGCTTAAGCCCAGGAGTTGGAGGTTGCTGTGAGCTGTGTGAGGCCACGGCACTCTACCAAGGGTCATAAAAGTGAGACTCTGTCTCTACAAAAAAAAAAAAAAAGTTTGAGGACCTGTGGAAAGCATATCTAGGCATATCCTCTTTGGACTTATGCCATCACATCATCTAGCCAGCCATTGGTCCCTATGAGAGGCAGGGAATAGAGTCACATATAGTAGTACCACCAAATGGGAACTTTCATCCATGAGAACCCAATAGATAGTGTATTTTTGCATGCTGTTTTAAAGACGTAGGAGTGGACAATTTCACATTTAGGACTGGATGTACCTCCAGGAACTACAATCACGTTTTTTTTTTTGAGACAGAGCCTCAAGCTGTCGCCATGAGTAAAGTGCCGTATCACAGCTCACAGCAACCTCCAACTCCTGGGCTCAAGCGATTCTCCTACCTCTGCTTCCCAAGTAGCTATGACTACAGGCGCCTGCCACAACGCCCGGCTATTTTCTGGTTGCAGCTGACATTGTTGTTTGGTGGGCCCAGGCTGGATTCGAACCCGCCAGCTCAGGTGTATGTGGCTGGCGCCTTAGCCACTTGAGCCACAGGCACCGAGCCTGTTTGTTTTTGAGACAGTCTCACTGTCACCCTGGTACAGTGCCCTGGTGGTTGCTCATAGCAGCCTCAAACTCATGGGCTCAAGTCATCCTCTGGTCTCAGCCTCGTAAGTAGCTGGGAGTACAGGCGTTCTTCATCACATCTGGCCAGTCTTTCTATTTTTCGTAGAGATGGAGTCTCACTCTTGCTCAGAGTGAGAGCAAGACTCTCACTCTTGTTCAGTCTTGAACTCCTGAACTCAAGCAACCCACCTGCGTTGGCCTCCCAGAGTGTTAGGATTACAGGCCACCACACCTAACCTATAATCAGAGATTTAAAAATATTTTCCTGTCGGCTGGGCGTGGTGGCTCACGCCTGTAATTCCAGCACTCAGGAAGCCACAGTGGGTGGATTGCCTGAGCACAAGTTCGAGACCAGCCTGAGCAAGAGCGAGACCTCATCTTTAAAAATAGCTGGGTGTGGGCGGCTCCTGTGGCTCAGTGAGTAGGGCGCCAGCCTCATATGCCGAGGGTGGCGGGTTCAAACCCAGCCCCGGCCAAACTGCAACCAAAAAATAGCCGGGCGTTGTGGCGGGCGCCTGTGGTCCCAGCTGCTAGGGAGGCTGAGGCAAGAGAATCGCGTAAGCCCAAGAGTTAAGAGGTTGCTGTGAGCCGTGTGACGCCACGGCACTCTGCCCGAGGGCGGTACAGTGAGACTCTGTCTCTACAAAAAAAAAAAAAAAAAAAAATAGCTGGGTGTTGTGGTGGGTGCCTGTAATACAAGCTACTTGCGATGCGGAGGCAAGAGAATCGCTTGAGCCCAAGAGTTTGAGGTTGCTGTGAGCTGTGACATCACAGCACTCTATAAGGATAACAAAGTGAAATTCTGTCTCAAAAAAAAAAAAAAAAAAAAACACAAAAATTGGCTTGGCGCCTGTAACTCACTGAGTAGAGCACCGGCCACATACACCAAAGGTAGCAGGTTCAAGCCTGGCCTGGACCTGCTAAACAACAATGACAACTGCAACCAAAAAATAGCTGGACATTGTGGCGGCTGCCTGTAATTCCAGCTACTCAGGAGACTGAGGCAAGAGAATTGCTTAAGCCCAAGAGTTTGACATTACTGTGAGCTGTAACGCCATGGCACTCTACCCTGGGCGACTTAGTGAGACTCTGTCTCAAAAAAAAAAAAAAAGAAGAAGAAGAAAGAAAGAAATTTAAAAAAAAACAACAAAAACTTTCTTGTCTTTCTGGGAATAGAAATACCTTACAACAGAGCCAGGTGTGTATTTTCACTCCTGTAGTCCCACCTACTCAGAGCCCAGGATGAGAGGATCACCTGAGCCAGGAGTTCAAGTCCCGCCTGGATACAGTGAAATCTTGTGTCTCTAAAAAAAAAAAAAAAGAAATAACTTACAGCATGTAAATCTAACATTCAACTAGTAGATGCTTCACTTGCAAATTTTTCAGGGATGTATAACACACAACATAAGAGATTGCCTCAAGGGCGGCGCCTGTGGCTCAGTTGGTAAGGCGCCGGCCCCATATACCGAGGATGGCGGGTTCAAACCCAGCCTCGGCTGATCTGCAACCAAAAAATAGCTGGGTGTTGTGGCGGGTGCCTGTAGTCCCAGCTACTCGGGAGGCTGAGGCAAGAGAATCACTTAAGCCCAGGAGTTGGAGGTTGCTGTGAGCTGTGTGATGCATGGCACTCTACCGAGGGCCATAAAGTGAGACTCTGTCTCTACAAAAAAAAAAAAGAGATTGCCTCAAGACACAGCTGTGAAGAAAAGGAGAAAGGTGGGCAGTAGCTGGGAAGAGAATGCAGAATCCAGAAAGAGGAGATTGCCACCATCCAATCCATTGATTGTAAGTGAAAATAATTCGTTGTTTTGTTTTGTTTTGTTTTGACACAGAATCTCATTCTGTTGCCCAGGCTGGAGTGCCATGGCATCAGCCTACCTCACAGCAACCTCAAATTCTTGGGCTCAAGAGATCCTCCTGCCCCAGCCTCCCCAGTAGCTGGGACTACAGAGCACCTGCCAAAACGCCTGACTAATTTTTCTATTTTTAGTAAAAACAGGGCTTCTCTCTTGCTCAGGCTGGTCTCAAATTCCTGAGTTCAGGCAATCCACCTGCCTTGGCCTCTCAGAGTGCTAGGATTACAGAGGTAAGCCACCTTGCCTGGTAGAAAATAATTGTTAATAATTGAAAATGTGGCCTACCACTATCTGAGCGTTGTATAGAGCAGTGGGGATGGAGACAAGGATGGAATCTAAGTAACAGCACAGGTGTGGAGCAGGCTGTTGGTTTGCTGCTTATGACAGAGACCCTGCCCCCCTCCAGGATAGAAACAGTGGGTAAGTCTCCAGTTTGCAAGAATTGAGGGGAGGAGGAGATGAGAGGGAGAAGATGCTTTGTCTTTGATTCTTGGTGGGAGCAGAACGAACACGACAATGAACAGGACAAGAAGCACCAGAACGTGGGTATTGTGTAGGATGTGCTAGAACAGGTGTGGCAGCACCAAGCACTCCATTTATATGAATCACATGTAGTAATTCAGTCAGCAGCCACTACACCATCAGCAAGTCTGAGACAGTTTTCTAATCCTACCCCACTTGAAAGGCAACCCTTAAAACTCAGTGCCCATAGTTCCACAGTGGAAACGTCAGAGTTCCACGTAGGAATCAACTCCTTCCTAAACATTCCACTCTCAGATCCCAGCACTGGGTCCCGCAGTCTGGGCCATACTGACTGCTCGTACATCAGTCAATAAACTGTTCAGATCATGCTCCCGAGCAAGACAGTTGAGAGGCCAAACTCTCATCGAAAGGAAGGCACAGCCCTGTAAACACAGGTTCAAAGGGCGCATGCTTAAAGGCTACGCAACCGCAGTCATTGTGGTTACTGCCTTCGAGGCATGGTCCAGGAAATCAATCCCCGGAGCAGCGCAACCTCTACAAGCATGCGCATTGCACCCGTCGTTCCTCCCATTTTTCTTCACACCTCCACTGACGGAAGCGGAAACGACGCTCGCTCCGGAGAATAGTCCCGCTAGCTGGCTCCGGAAGCGGTATTCCTTTACCTGCCTCGTTGGTCTCCCGTCAACATGGCGTTGGCTGTTCTGCGGCTTCTGGAACCTTTTCCGACCGAGACATCCCCGTTGGCAGTGCTGCTGCCGCCTGGGGGCCCGTGGCCGGCGGCGGGGCTGGGCATGGTGCTGGCCCTGCGGCCTGCAGGGGAGAGCCCAGCAGGGCCCGCGCTGCTAGTGGCGGCCCTAGATGGGCCGGGCGCGGAGACCGAGGAGCAAGGTCCCGGGCCCCCGGAGCTGCTGGTTAGCCGCGCACTGCTGCGGCTCCTGGCTCTGGGTTCCGGTGCGTGGGTGCGGGCGCGGCCAGTGCGGCGGCCCCCGGCGCTGTGCTGGGCGCTGCTCGGCGCCTCGGCGGGGCCAGCGCTCGGACCCCGAGTCGGGCAGCTGCTGGTGAGGCGCGGAGAGGCCCTGCCAGTGCCTGGACCGCGGGTCCTGGAGACGCGGCCGGCGTTGCAAGGGCTGCTGGGTCCAGGAACTCGGCTGGCTGTGACTGAGCTACCTGTGCGGACCAGACAGTGCTCGGAGAGTGGGGACCGCAGCAGGCTCCCACCTCCACCCATGGTGTCCTCTTTTGCGGTTTCTGGCACAGTCCGGCGACTCCAAGGAGTTCTGGGAGGAACTGGAGATTCACTGGCAGTGAGTCGGAGTTGTCTTCGTGGCCTCGGCCTCTTCCAGGGAGAATGGGTATGGGTGGCCCGGGCCGGGGAGCCATCAAATACTTCTCAGCCACACTTGGTCACAGTGCAGGTCCTAGAACCTCCCTGGGACCTCTCTGAGAGGCTGGGACCTGGCTCTGGGCAGCTGAGAGAGCACCTGGCTGACGGACTGGCGCTCGTGCCTGCCACGTTGGCTTTTAACCTCGGCTGTGACCCTTTGGAAGTGGGAGAGCTCAGCATTCAGGTAGGAGACAGGACTGAATTCAGGAGTGTTTCCTCTTATGCCCTCTTCTCTGTCTTAACTGAATTGGAAGACTAGAGCTGTAGAATTTAGGTCTCTTATTCCATATGATCTTGGACTTTCACTTAATATCTCTTAGAGCTATTTATTCATTCTCTATAATCAAATCATCATAAGCCTTCATAGTGTAGTAGTGCAGTTAGTGTTGCGTACACAGGGCTTTCATTTGTTCAGGTGTGTAGGGACCCTGCAGCCTCAAGGCCACATGTAGCCCTCCAGATCCCCCAGTGCAGCCCCTCAACCAAATCCAAACTTTACGGAACAAATTATTTTACTAAAAGGATTTGTTCTGTAAATTTGGATTCAGTCAAAAGGCTGCACTCATGTATCCAGAAGGCCTCATCTGACCCCAAGGCTGCTGGTTCCTTACGCCTCAATGCCCAGCCTTTTCCTCAGTGTCCATCTAAAGATGACACCTTCTTCACAAAGCCTTTCATAGTCTCACCACCACAAACATAACATGACTTCTTCCTCATATAGCATTTTGTACCTTTCTTGGGGCATTTACTTTATTTGGCTTGATTATGATTACATAATCTGTCTAATCCTCAATTACATATTGTAAATTGAAGGAAAGGGCTCTATTATCTTTGCAGCCTGGCATTTAATTTTGATATTTTTATTAAATACGTCCCGGAGAAGTTTTTGTTTTCTGCCTTTACTTCAAGAAGACAGTTGCATCTGGAGGGCACAAATACAGTATAATGTTTATAGGCTGGTACTATACAATTAAATATATATAAAGAAATTAGAGTAAAAAATTCAGTTCTTCAGTTGATTTAGCCACGTGTGGCGGGGAGTGGGGGACTATAGGTGCGTACCAACACACCTAGCTCATTTTTTTTTAAACGAAGTCTTTGTCACCCTTGGTAGAGTGCTGTGGCATCATAGCTCATAGCAGCCTCAAACTCATGGGCTCAAGTGATCCTCTTGCCTCAGGTTTTCATTTTTAGTAGAAATGGGGTCTCAGGGCCGCGCCAGCCCCATATAATGAGGGTGGTGGGTTCGGACCCAGCCCCGGCCAAACTGCAACAGAAAAATAGCCGGGCATGTGGCACGTGCCTGTAGTCCCAGCTGCTCGGGAGGCTGAGGAAAGAGAATCGCGTAAGCCCAAGAGTTAGAGGTTGCTGTGAGCCGTGTGACGCCACAGCACCCTACCTGGGGGCAGTACAGTGAGACTCTGTCTCTACAAAAAAAAAAAAAAAAATAGCTGGACGTTCTGGCGGACGCCTCTAGTCCCAGGTACTCGGGAGGCTGAGGCAAGAGAATCACTTAAGCCCAAGAGTTGGAGGTTGCTGTGAGCTGTGACACCATGGTACTCTACTGAGGGCAATAAAGTGAGACTCTATCTCTTTTTTTTTTTTTTTTTTTTGTAGAGACAGAGTTTCACTTTATGGCCCTTGGTAGAGTGCCATGGCATCATACAGCTCACAGCAACCTCCAGCTCCTGGGCTTAAGCGATTCTCTTGCCTCAGCCTCCCGAGTAGCTGGGACTACAGGCACCTGACACAATGCCCGGCTATTTTTTTTTTTTTTTTGGTTGCAGTTCAGCTGGGGCTGGGTTTGAACCTGCCACCCTCGGTATATGGGGCCGGCGCCTTACTGACTGAGCCACAAGCGCCGCCCGACTCTATCTCTTAAAAAAGAAATGGGGTCTCACTCTTGCTCAGGCTGGTCCCAAAACTCCTGAGCTCAAGCAACCCATCACTTCCCAGAGTGCTGGAATTACAGGTATGAGCTACCACAGCCACTCACACACCTGGCTAATTAAAAAAAAAAAATTATTGTATTTATTTATTTTGCGTTTTTTTTTTTTTTTTTGCCAGGGCTGGGCCTGAACCCGCCACCTCTGGCATGTGGGGCTAGCCCCTCTGCCTTTGAGCCACAGGTTCTGCCGCCCCCCCCCCCAATTTTTTTTTTTTTTTTTTTGAGACAGAGAATCATTTTGTCACCCTTAGTAGAGTGCTGTGGTGTCACAGCTCAAAGCAACATCAAACTCTTGGTAATTATCTTTCCTCAGCCTCTGGAGTAGCTGGGACTACAGGTGCCTGCCACGATGTCTGGCTATTTTTAGAGACAGGGTCTGGCTCTTGCTCAGGCTGGTCTCGAACCTGTGAGCTCAGGCAATTCACCCACCTTGGCCTCCCAAAGTGCTAGGATTATAGGTGTTAGCCACCTATATCACCTGCACCCACCTTTATCGCTTCACTTTATCACCCTGGGTAGAATGCCATGGCGTCAAACAGCTTCTCACGGCAACCTCCAACTCCTGGGCTTAGGCGATTCTCTTGCCTCGGCCTCCTGAGTAGCTGGGACTACAGGTGCCCGCCACAACACCCAGCTAAAAAAAATTTTTTTTAAGAGATGGAGTGTTGGGCGGCGCCTGTGGCTCAGTAGGTAAGGCGCCAGCCCCATATACCGAGGGTGGCAGGTTCAAACTTGGCTCCGGCTAAACTGCAACCAAAAAAAAAAAAAATAGCTGGGCGTTGTGGCAAGCGCCTGTAGTCCTAGCTACTTGGAAGGCTGAGGCAAGAGAATCACTTAAGCCCAGGAGTTGGAGGTTGCTGTGAGCTGTGTGATGTCATGGCACTCTACCGAGGGCCATAAAGTGAGACTCTGTCTCTACAAAAAAAAAAAAGAGAGAGATGGAGTGTTGCCGTATTGCCTATGGTGGTCTCAAACTCCTGGTGTCAAGAAGAACTAAAATGCTGTGATTATAGATGTGAGCCATGGTGCCTGGTCACTTTAGCCACATTTTAAGTGCTCAGGGGCCACATGTAGGTATAGAATATTTCCATCATTGTAGAAGATGCTATGGGGCAATGCTGGAGTAGCCAATTAATATCACAGGATGTCAGGAACTCTTTCAGCTTCAGTGAGATCATGTCCTTTTCCCACAGTCACTTAATGTTAATCTCAGGGCATGCCTGGTGTCACTCAAAGGATTTGTGGGAAGGAATGGCTTTACCATTTCACTGGCTCTGGGCCAAGTTTTTGGAGCTAGAGTCAAGAAAGGAGATAGCATCTCTTCTTGCTACCTGTTAAAGGGAGAAGTTTGTTTTCTAGGGAAGATGGAAGTATTCACCTTTGCTACCTCAGGCCCTGCCTCCCCCAAGCCTTGTGATTAGGGGAAGGATAGAGGATGAAAATAGATAAATTGGCTGCTAAGAGAGTAGAGCCTGCACTGTAGGAAAAGTTTATAAAGTGGTGGTTATTTCTCTAATAGAGGTACTTGGAAGGCTCCATTGCCTCTGAAGACAAAGGAAGCTGCTCACTGCTGCCTGGGCCTCCATTTGCCAGAGAGTTGCACATTGAAATTGTGTCTTCTCCCCACTACAGCACTAATGGAAATTATGACCATGTTCTTTACCAGCACTTTCAGACACCCAGGTTAGCTACTTACCCTTTGAAAGAGAATAGCATCTCACCCTTACCACTCTTCTCTCCCATGCCTGAGATCCATGTTCCCCAGAGCTTCTGGTTATAAGAAGCCACATTTTAGGCAAATTATAGGTAGGAACCTCTCAATGTGTCAAGCAGACCCCAGAAGAGAAATCCAAACAATGTGAATTTGGGTACTCCGAAAAGAAACCTGTTTGATTAAAGAGGCTTCCAAAATAACCAGAATCTTGCTCTGCCCCTCCTGGTATCTGATCCCCAAGTCTTTCCACCATTTCCTCCAGTCCATCCTAGGTCTGATGTGTTCCCTAGAGAATTGCTTGGGACCTCTGGGGTGGGGAGGAGGGGAGAGGAGGAAGATGTGTCAGGCACATGCTCTTAATTCCCATTGTGAGCTGACCAGGACTACTGCTGTGTTACAGGTTAGTCCAGGAAGGGGATATTCTGTGTGTGCCAACAGTTGGGCAAGTAGAACTCCTGGAAGGAAGTCCAGAGAAACTGCCCAGGTATGCAGCTGTCTTCTGTCCTACAGCTGGGATTGGTAACCTGGGTGCAGGAATTCTACGATTCCTTGCTCCCAACTTGTATGTTTTGTGTTTAATATTTTGTCGTGTACATTTTTCTGGAAGGTAGATCCATCCCTTCTTCAGTTTCCCAAACACATGTGAGAAAAGGATTAAGAACCACTGACTGCTAGCTTTGGGAGGTGTTTATCTTCAAACTGATCAGTGGTCCTAAGTAAAACAACAATAATGGTTTAATGGCCTAGACCAAGATGTAATTCCTTCCTTTCCATTCTTAGCCATGGGATTGTTTGAGCCAGGACACATACCAACCATATCTCAGTGTAAAGAAACACAAGGTTTGATTTCTGCCCTAAGTGAAGTGTGCACAGCTGCTTATCAATCCTATCTCTGAAAACAGGGAAGAGAGAAGGGTTGCTGCTGTGCTCGAGAGGCCTACTCTCTTTCATATCCTCAACAGAGAATGAGGAATAGAGTATTACCTGAGCCAAGAACCCAAAACTAGAAGTCCAGCTTTTCTCCTGTTACTCTGACCAGAGAGGTTCCATGTAAAATGGTGAGAAATAATTAAGAGACTTCTTTGACCTGTGTGGATGGAGGAGGGACTTCCCTGTAGCCCATACAGTGCCTCTGTTCTGGACTGGTTTCTTGTAGTGGTTCATCAGAAAGGGAGCACAACTAGTAGAAGCACTAACCCAACTTGAAGAGCCTTCATGTTCAAGGTCTCTGGCCTGGCCAGTCTGGGTCCTCTGCCAGGAGAGAGATGCCTTATCTGGTGCCTGATTTATCCTTGATCAATATCCAGAGCTTGGACAGTGCTCAGTCCCCCAATATCAGTGCAGTTTTGTCCAGATGAAGAGCCTACAAGTGAGTGCCCTTTATACTCCATTTAGGCTCCATGGCACGTTTTTTGAGGTTTGTCAGATTAAGTCTATGACTGGCCCTTATCAGTTACTTCCTACCTCCATCACCCCTCTCAAATTTGGCAAATGCCTATGAGCTAGATTTCTATAGGAATACTGCAGAATGCCCATCCTTTGTACTTTCAAAGGAAAATGGGTAACTTGGGACCCCAGAGACAGACTAGCAAGCCAGTTCTGTTTCTAAACCTCTGCTGTCCCAACCCTGTAGAACCTGCCTTCCTCCTGAGCACTGAGCATGTGGTTTTTCCCCCTCAGCAAGTCCCAAGGAAAGCAGAGTAGGGATAGGGTCCAAGGTCAAGTAGAGAGGAGTGCTTTAGGCCGCCCTGGGAAGCCCTGCGAAGGTTCCTATGATTATGATCCTTGGAAAGGAATTGTGCTATTGGTGGTGTTGACTTCAGCTTTCCCTCTTCTCCACTTCCCAAAATCAGGCTGCACAGGAGCCAACTCCACTGTTGCCCATCTGGCTCTCTGGAACACCACCCAGTGTTGCTCAGCAATGTCCTGATAGGTTCCAGAGCTCTGGCCGTTTATTCACTGAGGTGGTTGAACCACCCTCCACCAAAGAAAGTTGTCTCTCCCTGACCCTCACAGTGCTGTCCCTTATCTCATTCCTATACAGTGAGTGCTATATACACTGACTCAAGGTGTCCAGCTTGATTGAAATTCTGTGTTATGGACCCATACATTGATTAAGTTACTGTAAGATACAGTTTTTCTTACGTTCTACTTTTTACCACAGTTACTGCCAACTGTAATACAAGAGTTTTGTAATACTAAACTGGCATGCCTCCCCCCACCTTGAGGTACTCCCACCCCTCTTTGATGCCTGTCACAGGGAGCAGCTTTTTTTTTTTTTTTTTTGAGACAGAGCCTCAAGCTGTCACCCTGGGTAGAGTGCGGTGGCATCACAGCTCACAGCAACCTCCAACTCCTGGGTTTTAAGCGATTCTCTTGCCTTAGCCTCCCAAGTAGCTGGGACCACAGGCACCCACCACAATGTCCGGCTATTTTTTGGTTGTAGTGTTCATTGTTATTTGGCAGGTCTAGGCTGGATTTGAACCCACTAGCTCTGGTGTATGTGGATGGCACCTTAGCTGCTTGAGCTACAGGCGCAGAGCCCAGGGAGCAGCTTTTAAGCAAAAGGATTTGTACTCTGATTGGACCTTAAAGAGGCCCACATTATACTCTGGCTCTGTCATTGCTTACTACCCCAGAATTAAAGAGGGTTCACTTTAAAAAAAAAGTTCACTTCTTTTTCTGGAAAATTAGGTAACAACTGTTACCAATGCTATTCCCTGTTAGTAGGTTGAATAACCCAAACTCACTATGACACTAGCCAATGACTACACAGCCATGGTTAAGCATTAGAATTGCTGGGGGAGCTTTTGAAAAATAGAGATGCCTAAGCCCCACCCCACACCTATTGGAGCAGAATAGGGGTGAGGCTGAAGCCTGTGAAGTCTTCCCCTCACCCCAAAAAGGAAGGAGAAATGTTAATTTAAAAATTTGAGATATGATTCACATATCATAAAATTCACACTTAAAATGTATAATTCAATGTTTTTATTATATTCATAAGGCTGTACAACTAACATCACTGTTTAATTCTGGATAATTTTTATCACCTCTAAAAGAAATTCTGTACCCATTAGTAGTCATTGCCTATTCCCTCGTTCCCTCCCACAGCCTCTGACAACCACTAATCTACTTAATGGAATCATATAATATGTGAATTTTTCTTTTTTTTTTTTTTTGAGACAGAGTCACAGGCTGTCGCCCTGGGTAGAGTGCCATGGCATCACAGCTCACAGCAACCTCAAACTCTTGGGTTTAAGCGATTCTCTTGCCTCAGCCTCCCAAGGAGCTGGGACTACAGGTGCCCACTGCAATGCCCAGCTGTTTTTTTGTTGCAGTTGTCGTTGTTTTAGCTGGCCTGGCCCAGAGGGAAACTTTTTTTTCTATTTTTAGTAGAGGTGAGGTCTCACTCCTGTTCAGGCTGATCTCCAACTGCTGAGCTCAAGCAATCCTGCCTCAGCCTTCCTGAGTGCTAGGATTACTGGTGTGAGCCATCATGCCTGACCCATCTACCCTACTTTTTAGAGTTTCACAGATAATTTTAGTATGTAGCCAGAACAGAGAATTATTATTCATCAGATGCCACTATTAAAGATTCTGCGTGTAATTAGATTTTGTGGATCATTGGGTAAGTACCAAGGGACCCTTCCCAGAAAGATTTTTGGGGCTGGGTAGGTACCCATTTGAGGGAAAGACTGCATTCTGAAGCCAGTAGAAATGATTAGCTGATTCATCACTTAGTGCAGCAGCGGCCTCTCCCATCGGAGCGGGTGGGTAGGCCATTGGGCCTGAAGAATCACCCCTAGAGCTCTCTGATGGTTGTCATGGGAGAGCAGGCATAGTCCTACTCTCAAAATGGTACAATCCAATCAGGGAGATAGGAAAGGCCATCTGCATTCCTTTTCCCCTACCCTCCTGGCCCCTGCCATGTCTCAGGGCACTTATTTGTGCTGTTCTTGAATATGTCCTCTATGATTGGGAAAGCCAGTCTCTGGATCGGGAGTTCATTTGGGCCTCTTTCCTGCAGGTGGCAGGAGATATTTTTTAAAGTAAAGAAAACAGTTGGAGAAGCTCCAGGTGGACCAACTAACGCCTACTTGGCCGATACCACCCATACCTCCTTGTACATGGTGAGGTCCCAGAGGTAGGAGTAGACCTAGTGAAAGGGATAGAAACAGTTTTTAGAAACTAAAGCTTTTCCCTGCCTTTCACAGGTAGGTTCTTCCCTGAGCCTTGTTCCAAGGCTTCCTTCAGGAGAATTCACTCTCTGGAACAGTTTATCTCCTCCGGGCCTGGAGTCCTTGGTAACTGACCTCTGTGCTATCCTGAAACCCCGCCTCCAGCCAGGGTGAGTGAGGCCACAGCCACAGGGTATGAGAAAAGCCTACTCAGAATATTCCTGGGAAGGCAGCTGCCAGGAGAGTAGTTACCAATGCTCTGGTCAGAGTGGGATTGGGAGGACTTTCCTCTAACCCAGTGGTTCTCAACCTGTGGGTTGCAGCCCACAGGAACTGTATTAAAGGGCTGCAGCATTAGGAAGGTTGAGAACCACTGCTCTAACCTGTATACCCAGTCAAGTCACCAGCCTATTACTTTCTGTAAGCAAATTCCCAGGCTCCTTTTCTCAGATAATCTCCATCCTCCAGGTCAACTCTGGAGGAAGAATCTACCAGGTGCAGCTGTGTCTTGAGATTGCCCTTCCCCTCAGGGAGCCCACTGGTCATGGTGGGCTCCATTACCCTGGCCCTGAAGGACACAGCTCCCCATACTAGTGGCCCAAGTAGAGAACAGACCCCTCCTTAATGCCTCTTGATACCATCCAGACCAGACCTAATAGTCAAGGCTTTATTGAAGGCACGGTGATAACAAAAGGGAATTAGTTTCTGGTTGTTGCATATGCTCTATGCCCTGCCAGAACATCATAGGTGGTGTGGGAGATAGGGCCTCACCATGCAGAGACAGCCCTGGACTTGGCAGGGAAGGGTGGGCAGGAGGAGGGACTCAAGGAGAGAAAAACAAGGTGTCTGCTTTCCAGACCCAAAGGTCCCTGTGTTACTGATCACTTTAAAGTTTGGGCACAATGAAGGTGGTTAAGTGTCTGTTCTCTGGTTGCAGGGGTGCCTTATTGACAGGAACTAGCAGCGTCCTTCTCTGGGGCCCCCCGGGCAGTGGGAAAACCACAGTAGTTGCTGCTGCCTGTGGTCGCCTTGGGCTCCACTTACTGAAGGTGAGGGTCTCTGGAGAGAAGAACCCTACCTACCTTCCCTCCCCAGCTCAGTTGCTCCCACTATTCTTCCTCTCCCCTCCCTCCTCCATCTAGCTGAACCCTAACACTTCAGCCCAGTGGGTCAGACTCGTTCCCATGATGCTAAGCTATTGAGAGGTGCTTTTGAGAAGGAGGGGCTTTGGGCAGGGCACAGTGCTCATACCTGTAATCCTAGCACTCTGGGAGGCCAAGGCAGGTAGATTGCCTGAGCTCAAGAGTTTGAGACCAGCTTGAGCAAGAGAGAGCAAAGACCCCTCTCTACTAAAAATAGAAAAACTAGCTGGGCGTTGTAGCAGGTGCCTGTAGTCCCTGCTACTTGGGAGGCTGAGGCAAGAGGATCATTTGAACCCAAGAGTTTGAGTTTCCTGTGAGCTATGATGGTTCCACAGCACTCTACTCAAGGCAACAAAGTGAGACTCTGTCTCAAAAAAAAAAGAGGAGGAGGAAAGGCTTTGAAGATTTTGGCAGACAGTCCAGGGAATGGGGCAGGGTAAAGAAGAGGTGGGATTTGGCCAGTGTTCCTTCCCTTTTCCCTGCTCTCCAGAGAAAAAGATGGCCTGCATCTTCTAACTTCTCTCCCCAAATTCTCCTGCTGCAGTCATGCCTGCCCCCTGCTCACAGGCTTCTTGGAACCCCCCACCCCCACCCCCTGCCAGGTGCCCTGCTCCAGCCTCTGTGCAGACACTAGTGCAGCTGTGGAGGCAAAGCTGCAGTCCACCTTCTCCCGGGCCCGCCGCTGCCGGCCTGTGGTCTTGTTGCTGACAGCTGTGGACCTTCTAGGTCGGGACCGTGATGGGCTGGGTGAGGATGCCCGTGTAGTGGCCACACTGCGTCACCTCCTCCTCAGTGAAGACCCCATTAGCAGGTATTTATACAAAGCTCAGCTCTCCTAATTCTCTTCAGCCTTTCAGTCCTCTCTTCCCCACATCCCTCTATGGCTTCTCAGACATCTAGCACTCATTTGACAGCCTTGAGCTCAGAGTCATAGGGGAATCCTGAGGGAGGAAGAAATGGTCTAGTATTTCTTAGAGAACATTCAGTTTTTTAAAAAGCACAAGGCCAGGCACGGTGGCTCACGACTATAATCCCAGCAGTCTGAGAGGCTGAGGCAGGTGGATTGTCTGAGCTCACAGGTTCGAGACCAGCCTGAGTAGGAGCAAGACCCTGTCTCTAAAAATAGCCGGATAGTGTGAAGGGGGCATGTAGTCCCAGCGACTTGGGAGGCTGAGGCAAGAGAATTGCTTGAGCCCGAGAGTTTGAGGTTGCTGTGAACTGTGACACCAGAGCACTCTACTGAGGGCAACAAAGTGAAACTGTCTCAAAAAAACAAAAAAGCACAACCTCTGCCCTGGATGAGCTCACCATGTGAGGGGGGAAACAAAGGACCCCCCCCAAGGTATCCCCATGGACCCCCATGCAGGAACTGGGGTAGGTGTTCCCTGCCTATCCCATCTAGCACACTCCCCTCCCCTGCCCTTCTGCACCTCCCTTGGGACAAGGCAGTGTTCAGGAACTGCCAGACACATTGCCACCCTCAGCTCTCAATCCTCTGTCTGCAGCTGCCCTCCCCTGATGGTTGTGGCCACCACAAGCCGAGCCCAGGACCTGCTGGCTGATGTGCAGACAGCATTTCTGCATGAACTGGAGGTGCCTGTGCTATCAGAGGGGCAGCGGCTTAGCATCCTGCGGGCCCTCACTGCCCATGTTCCCCTGGGCCAAGAGGTGAACCTGGCACAGCTGGCGCGGCGGTGTGCAGTGAGTGTCAGGGTACCAGGCCTCCCTGGGAGGTTACAGGTCCTTTGTCACAACTCAGTACTGCTACCCTTCATGTGAGGGTAGAAGCCCCCAAGACATCAACCTTGGGCCTTAAAAAAAAAAAAAAAAAACACTGGGCCTCTGCTCCAGCTGGGATCAAACCCCCAAGTGTTTGTGCCTCTGTGTCCTGCTCATGTTTCCTCTCCCTATTCCCTAGGGCTTTGTGGTAGGGGATATCTATGCCCTTCTGACCCACAGCAGCCGAGCCGCCTGCACCAGGATGAAGAACTCAGGGTAAGGGCGGCGCCTGTGGCTCAGTGAGTAGGGCGCCGGCCCCATATGCCGAGGGTGGTGGGTTCAAACCCAGCCCCGGCCAAACTGCAACAACAAAAAAATAGCCGGGCGTTGTGGCAGGCGCCTGTAATCCCAGCTGCTCGGGAGGCTGAGGCAAGAGAATCACATAAGCCCAAGAGCTGGAGGTTGCTGTGAGCCGTGTGACGCCATGGCACGCTACCGAGGGCAGTAAAGTGAAACTCTGTCTCTACAAAAAAAAAAAAAAAAAAAGGAACTCAGGGTAAGGGGGGTTGAGCACAGGAGGGGAAAAATGGCAAGGGGAAATGTATGTGAGTGGCTGGTTGATAAGAAGGGAGAAGGGAATTGGACTGTGATGGGGAGGAGGCCTCACATGAGGTACTCCAGAGGCCTCCCTATATTTCTCTTTGTAGTTTGAGCGAGGAAGATGAGGGGGAGCTGTGTGCTGCTGGATTTCCCCTCTTGGCTGAGGACTTTGGGCAGGCACTAGAGCAACTGCAGACAGCTCACTCCCAGGCCGTCGGAGCCCCCAAGGTGGCAACTCCAAGTCCTTGGAGGTGGGATAGGAGCTGCCTCTACCAGCATATCCCAACCTAACACTTCCCATCTCCTAGATCCCCTCAGTGTCCTGGCATGATGTGGGCGGTCTGCAGGAGGTGAAGAAGGAGATTCTGGAGACCATTCAGCTCCCTCTAGAGCACCCTGAGCTGCTGAGCCTGGGTTTGAGACGCTCCGGCCTTCTGCTCCACGGGCCCCCTGGCACTGGCAAGACCCTCCTGGCCAAGGCAGTAGCCACTGAGTGCAGCCTTACCTTCCTCAGGTGGCCTAGGGCCTTGGAAGGGATGGTGGGTGGATTTGGTGCTGCCCTAGAGGTTGACTGTGTGCGCATCTGACGGGTCTCACCTTCCTGTGTCCTCTCACTCAGTGTGAAGGGACCAGAGCTCATCAACATGTACGTGGGCCAAAGTGAGGAGAATGTGCGGGAAGGTGAGTGAGCAGAGAAGGCAGGCATTCCCAAACCCGGATAGCCCCATGCCATCCCCACCCTTAGGCTGCTCACAGTCATTCCTAGTCCTCCTTTCCACAGTCAAGTTTCTGTCCAGCTGGATCTAATTTTGGAGTGCCATTGCTCAACTGTCAGAACCCAATTTCCCTCCTCCATTTCCTCTCCTGTGAGCCCCTCTCTCTTCAGTGTTTGCCAGGGCCCGGGCTGCAGCTCCATGCATTATCTTCTTTGATGAACTGGATTCTTTGGCCCCAAGCCGAGGGCGAAGTGGAGACTCTGGAGGTGTGATGGACAGGTGGGGGTTTGAGTGGGAATAGAGTCTGGGGTCCAGGTTGGGAGGGATGTGAGATAGGTCACAGCAGTCTTTTTTTTTGTTTGTTTGTTTTGTTGTGGTTTTTGGCCGGGGCTGGGTTTGAACCCGCCACCTCCGGCATATGGGACCGGCGCCCTACTCCTTGAGCCACAGGCGCCACCCGGTCACAGCAGTCTTAAGACCAGAGCCCAAAAATGGAAGTTCCTGCCCTTTTAGTTCTGAGATAGTATAATGGAAGCCAAAAGGGACTTCATTAGGTAGGGGACACTGAGGAAAACAGGGGCCATAACCAAACAGAGGACCCTGTGGAAACAGCAAGGTGTGAGCTGAATATGGTGGCTGTGCCTATAGTCCTAGTCCCAGCTACTCAGGGAGGCTGAGGCAAGAGGATTACTTGAGCCCAGGAGTTAGAGGTTGCTGTGAGCTATGAAACCAGAGCACTCTAGCCTGGGGCAACAGTGTGAGACTCAAAACCTCCCAAAACAGTAAGGTGTACTACCCCATGCAGGTGCAAAGGCTGAGGGGCCAAGGACTCTCTCACCTTCGCTTCCTCCTCTACAGGGTGGTGTCTCAGCTCCTGGCTGAGCTGGATGGACTTCACAGCACTCAGGATGTATTTGTGATTGGAGCCACCAACAGACCAGACCTCCTGGACCCTGCCCTCCTGCGACCTGGCAGGTGGACACCCCTGTGCCTCACCACTGCTAGGCCCATTTGGGCTTGTCTGTCCACCTGCATCCTATGCCTCCTTCACCCTCATGGCTGGGTTCCCTGACACTTACACCTGCCCATCTCCCTAAAGATTTGACAAGCTGGTGTTTGTGGGAGTGAGCGAGGACCGGGCTTCCCAGCTACGTATTCTGAGCGCCATCACACGCAAGTATGCCTTGGTAGAGGAAGACTGCCTCCCACAGAGCTAGGGGCTTGGGATGGTGGGGGATGTGTGCAGCAGTAGGATAAGCTGGTTGGCAACAACTCTCAAGGGAGGAGGTGATGCAGCCCTAGTTGTTCCTTTCCCATATCCCTACAACAGATTCAAGCTAGAACCCTCTGTGAGCCTGGCAAACGTGCTGGATTGCTGCCCTTCCCAGATGACAGGTGCAGACCTCTACTCTCTCTGCTCTGATGCCATGACAGCTGCTCTCAAACGCAGGGTTCATGATCTAGAGGAAGGTAAGCCACTTGCCAGCCCCAAAGGCCATCCAGAAAGCTATGGAAACTAGGGTGTGCCTGTAGTCCAGCTGCTGTAGAGGCTGAGGAGGATGGCTTGAACCAAGAGTTTCAGGCCAGCCTGGGCAACATAGGAAGATCCCAAAAAAACTGGGAGACAAGCTGGATTTCAGAGGAAGGACTGTTGATATTTGGGGGATTCTTAGCAGGAAGATGCCTTCATAGGGTTCTCCCCTGCCTGGATATTGACCACAGCCTCTGTTCCCACTTGGGATGGGGACTGGGTCTTATCTCTCACTTGTCACTTCCAGGGCTGGAGCCTGGGAGCTCAGCACTGCTACTCACCATGGAGGACCTATTGCAGGCAGCTGCCCGGCTGCAGCCCTCAGTCAGTGAGCAGGAGCTGCTCCGGTACAAGCGCATTCAGCGCAAGTTTGCTGCCTGCTAAGAGCCTCCTGAAGTCTGGGACCCTGCCCACAGTGCCTAAAGGTACCTCGCTAGCTTCACATTGAGCCATGAGCGGGAAGGGCCCCTCCTCAGGCTGCTGCCCACCCACCTGAAGGTACCTCCTCCCTCCAGGAGAGCCCCCAGGTGCAGAGTGAGTGGCATTGAGACCCCAGTGAGAGCTCAAAGGCATTGCCTGCCTTCTTGCCCCTTCTTCCAGGCTGGCTCTAAGACTAAGACCCATCTGCTCAGGGGGAGGGCTGTGGCCTGGGATTCTGGGGATTGGGCTGAGAGGGCCAGTTCTGTGGCTGAAAATAAAGTGTTTGCCTCCTTCTGCTGGTGTTGTGGTGTGAAAGATTGGAGTGGGGAGAGCAGGGTGGTGGGAGGAGTAAGCCCTCAGGGAAGGCAGGGGTGGGCACTGTGAGTGGAATCCTTCTGACATAAACATAAGGCGTGCCAGAACTGAAAAAGGCACAGACTATATTGTTTGCCCTTCTGTTCACCTGAACCCACATCCCTGTGCCCCAGCCGTGGTCTGCTCTAGAAGCTGCTGGTTCCCATCTCCCAGACAGATCTGGAAGTGCTTGGGTACAGAGGGTCATGGGAACTGAGGCTACATTCAGTCTGTCCTCTTGAGCACATGGATAAAGTAGCAGGGAATGTAGGCCTGACCCGGCTTGTAAGGCTTGAAGTCACCCAGGATGCTGTGCTGGCACTTGCCCCCGAAGGCTGCTTGCAGCAACTCTGTGAAGGATGCCAAGCGGTGCGGGTAATAGGAGAGCCGAAACTTACTGCAACAGAGCCCCGGGCCAACCGTGAAGATTAGGGGGCTCAGTTCCCAACACCACCACCACTGCACCCCCACCAAGCCAAACGGTACCTCAAGCCAGAAGAACCATCCTGGCCAGCCCCTGGCACCTGCACTGTGTAGTCCAGGGTTACCATGTGGGCTTTGTTGTTCACTGTCAGCACTGATGTTGTGATGTCCTTGGTCAAGTCACTCTGTCAGTGGTGGTGCAGGCTGCGTTAGCCTCTATAATACCTCAGGGGCCCTGGACCCCAGAGTCACACCTCCCACTCTGGACCCCCTTTCACCTTGTAGTAGATGTTCTTCCCTGGGGGTGCACAGCCTGTGCCGAGGATGTGGTCATAATTGCGATGATCAATGACCAGCAGGCCCCCCGACCGCACCATGCTTGCAATGTTCTTCAATGCTAGCTGGTGTTCACTCTGGTCCCCTGAGCTCCAGATAGGGATAGAAAGGCTTTGTCTGCTCAGGGCCACCAGCACCAGTCTCCCTCCCACCTCTCCCCTTCCCAGGGGTGCCAGAGCCAAAGCAGAGAGTGCTTTGGCAGGAGAGCAAGTGCCCAGGGGTCTGTGGAAAGGGGCTCAAGGCAAGGGCCGTGCCCAAGGCCACACCCTCTCCCACCTTTGCAGTCTGGCAAGTGGGCAAAACTGTTTCCAAGGCAGATGACAGCATCAAAGCCACCCCCTGCTGGCAAGGGCACATCTTTGTTCAGAGTCATCCAATTGGCTTCTTCTATGACTGGGGGAGGGAGGGCAGGAAGGGAAAGAGGAATCAGGGTGGCACCATGGTACCCAAAGTACCCACCTCCACCAAATGCAGTCCTGCCTCAACTTCTTCCTCAGGACACACATCCAGTGAGGGGAGGAGGGAAGAGGGAGCTGTAGCTGGGGAGGAGGGCTCTGTTCTTCAAGGTTTTTATTTGGGGAGGAATAGGACACTATAAACAGTTAAAACTAGCTCTTCACACCTAGTGCCAAAGCCTCACATTTCAGGGAAATGACAGTAATTTTTTTGTGCTCCTGAGGAAATCAAAACACCTCAACCCTCTGCCCACCCAATCTAAAGGAGCCCAGGGTAATAGTGTTCCTGGTGGCTGGGCTGGAAGGGTCTGGCTGGACTTGCATACCCCACTTGTCAAAGGCTGGCTCGCGCCGCCGGTTCCAGCGCTCTTTAAGTGCATACTTCAGCATCTTGTCACTGGCATCCACACTCGTCACGCTGAAGCCCTCTTCCACCAGCATGATGGAGTCCACCCTGAGTGGGGCCAGGGATGAGAGGCAGAGAGGGACAGTGAGGGGGTTTGGGAGGGCAAGGAGGAGGCCCAATGCCAGACACTTCTGCCTCAACTCTTCCGGGTCCATTCGCCTGCTTCCTTTACCCAAACCCCCTCCACTGACCTCAGATAACCTCACGAATCTGTTTCCTATCACCATGTAGCAACTTTTTAAAAATCACCTTTCAGAGCTAGGCCCTCTACAAATGTGCATTAATCTTCACAGCAACCCTGCAAGGTAAAGGGCACTATCCCATTTGAGAGACAGGCAAACGGGCTCCTGGAGGTTAAGTAACTTGTGGACAGGAGGCAGTATCATGGTGGTTTACATCACTCGCAACCCCTAAATAATCTCCTCTCCACTGAACTGGGAACTTTTATTCCCTGAGGCCTAATTTCCCCAATGGTAAATACTACTACTTATCTTGGGTTTCTGTGATTGTGTGAAAAACCGATGTGTCAGGGCTTGGCATGTGCAAATGTTGAGCAAATGTTCATTGTTACAGCTGCCCAAGGCCATCACAATAGGAACATTACTGTAGCCAGGATCCAAGAAGCCTCTCTGGCCGGGAAGCCCCACGACCCCTCACTTCTCTGCCCACGCTCTCACTCTCCCTCAGTGTCCTGGGCCTCTTCGCAGGTGCACTAGCAGTGCCCATTCCTGGCCCTGGAGTCCCACCTCTCCAGACCCATGAAGGCTGCCCCGACGTGCCCGGCCGCGGTCCTCTGGTCTGGCAGCCGGGCTGAGCCAGATCCTGCTGCCTACTCCACCCTCTCTCACGCGACCCCCCGCGCGTGCTCACCCGGTGCCACAGGCCACGTCGAGCACCCGCTGGCAGCCGTGCTGGCGCAGCAGCCCGAGCAGCCATGCCTTGTACTCGGCGGTGCGGCCGCGGGTGTCCCCGATGTAGAGCTGCCACACGCGCGCCGCCTCCCCGTCCGCATACTGGTCCGGGAGCCCTTCGGCTGCCACCCCTAGGGAGCGGGTCCGGTACACGCTGTCCACCATCCTGAGCCTCGCCGGGCTCCGCAGACGGCCGCCCGCACTTATAGAGCCGGCGCTGCTCACAGCCCGGCGGCCAACCTGGCCAATGGCAGGTGAGCGCGGGGACACGCCCCTGTTGGGCTCTGGGCCCTGGGCCTGCCGCTGTCTAGGTGCGGGGAGGGCGCTGCCTGGGCTGGGCCCTTTTTGCTGGCCTGAGTACTCAGCCCTTTGTGCAATCCCAAAACGGCAAAGGACCCTCTGATCCTCCCAGCCCTCTGCCCACTTAACCTGAGCTGCTAGAAGGACCCGGGAGGGGCCAGGGGATAGGGGAGCAGTGAGACTGTCCACTCTACCCCCACCCCAGTTGCAAAGAAAGACAATAAAACTTCAAAATCCACACAGAGCTGAGCTCCTAGGTGGGTAGGGTTGGATTTGTGGCACCATGCGCCAGTAGTAGCCAGGCGTTCAAGGCCAGCCTGAGCAACACAGCAAAAACTGGCTGGGCGTGGTGGCACATTTCTGTAGTCCCAGCTACTGGGGAAGCCGAGGCAGGATAGCTTGAGCTCTGGAATTTGAAGTTGCAAACTCCACTGCACTCCCGCTTGGGCAGCAAAGCAAGACTTTGTCTCAGAAAATAAGTAAAATAAAATATTTGAAAAATTACGTAGCTTAGGGAAATTTACTGTCTTTTTTCCCACTTACTACTTTCTTTTCTATTTGCTTGGCCTGGGAAAGGAACACTGAAGACAGTAAAAGGGTCGTTCTTTCGGGTGGCGCCTGTGGCTCAGTGGGTAGGGCGCCGGCCCCATATACAGGGGGTGGCAGGTGCATAACCCAGTCCCGGCCAAACTGCAACAAAAAAATAGCCAGGCGTTGTGGCGGGTGCCTGTAGTCCCAGCTACGCCTAAGCCCAGGAGTTGGAGGTTGCCGTGAGTTGTGTGACGCCAGGCCCTCTACTGAGGGCGATAGAGTGAGACTTTGTCTCTACAAAAAAAAAAAAACAAAACTCTGATAGCACCTGAGGTAAACCTGGATTTTTTTGGACAGAGTCTATGTCGCCCTCGGTAGAGTGCCATGCCGTCACAGCTCACAGCAACCTCAAACTCATGGGCTTAGGAGATCCTCTTGCCTCAGCCTCCCAAGTAGCTGGGACTACAGGCGCCGGCCACAACACCCAGCTATTTTTTGTTGTTGTAGTTATCAGTGTTGTTTAGCTGGCCGACCCGGACGCGTGTGATGGCAGCGGCTGTCCCGCGGATGCAACGCAGGCTGAGGCCGGCCGGGTGAGCTGGCAGCTCCTCGTTGTTCTGTCACCGAGGCCGGCAGCGGCCGGCGGGCGACGGCCGCGGGAGCAGAAGGTGGCGGGCAGGTGCAGAGGCGGCTGCAGGTCAGGAGCACATCGAGCAGCAGCAGCTTGAAGAGCAGCAGCCGCAGAGCCCCCAGCCGCAGCGCCTGGCCCGGTATCCCTGCGCCAGGAGGAGCGGGTTAGGAGACTGCAGGAGCCCCCGCCCTAGCCAGGGAAGAATGTCCACCGGAGCGGGGGGCCTTGTCGTCTGCCCTTGCCATGTCCTCTCCCCATCGCCTCCCTCCTCCAGGGAAAGTCTTTCCTGGTGTCAAACCTCAGGTCTTACTGCTAATAAGTACCTTACTAGCCTTCATCTTACTTTATTCCCCCAATAATCAGTGTCCCGGGCCTGCTAAACAGCAATGACAACTGCAACAAAAACAGCCGGCGTTGGTGGCGCCTGTAGCTCCAGTGGCTAAGGCGCCAGCCACATGCACTGGAGCTGGCGGGTTCAAATCCAGCCTGGGCCTGCCAAACAATGACAACTACAAGCAAAAAATAGCCGGGCGTCGTGACGGGCGCCTGTAGTCCCAGCTACTTGGGAGGCTGAGGCAAGAGAATCGCTTAAGCAGGGGAGTATGAGGTTGCTGTGAGTTGTGATATCACAGCACTCTACCCAGGGCAAAGTAGTGAGACTCTGTCTCAACAAAAAGAAAACAAGGCTGGGCACGCGTGGCTCAGTGGTTAGGGCACCAGCCACATGCACAGAGGCTGGTGGGTTCGAACCCAGCCAAGGCCTGCTTAAAAAGAAAAAGAGCCAGGCGTTGTGGTGGGCGCCTGTAGTCTCAGCTACTTATATTCCTGTCTCAGCCTCCCAAATAGCTAGGACTACAGGCCTGGCTAAGTTTTCTTGTTTTTTATCTCTATGTTGTCCAGGCCAGTCTTAAACTCTTGGCCTCAACTGATCCTCCTATCTTGGCTTTTCAAAATGCTAGTATTACAGGGATGAACTACCAAGCCTGGCCTCAACTCTTCTTTTTTTTTTTTGAGACAGAGTTTCAAAACTCAGAGACTAAGGCAAGAGAATTGCTAAGCTCAAGAGTTTGAGGTTGCTGTGAGCTACGACGATACAGCACTCTACCTAGGGCAACACAGTGAGACTCTGTCTCAAAAAAAAAAAAGAAAGAAAATCAGTATAATCACATCAAGTTATGAGATGTACTAGACACTTTGGGTCTCAATATATAAGGACAAGTGTTTTTGTTATTTTGGTATTTGTGGGCTTTTTCCTTTCTTCTCCCCATATTTATGTAAATAATAGTGAAACCTGAGAGAAATGCAGTGATTTGTAAATTTAGACTTTTTTGCTCACCCTTTTCACATGGAAATGACACTCAAAGAATGGATTAAGGAACTCTGATGAAAGTATTTAGAGGCTAAAACCATATGCTCCATATTGATAAGGAAATTATTTATATATTTTAAATATCGATGTTTTTAAACTACACAGAGAGGATTAGCATGGCCCCATTTGAAGATGACAAGCAAATTCATGAAGCATTCCAATAAAAACAGTTGTGAGTAGCTTCTAAATGTACACACTTTCCATTTCGATAACAAGATTTTTGTTCCCACGTTAGTAATGGTTGGATTTCTCATCCAGAAAATTTTTTTGAGACAGAGTCTCACTATCTCTCAGAAGAGAATGCAGTGGTGTCATCATAGCTAACTGCAACCTCAAACTCCTGGGCTCAGGCAATATTCCTGTCTCAGCCTCCCAAATAGCTAGGACTACAGGCCTGGCTAAGTTTTCTTGTTTTTTATTTCTATGTTGTCCAGGCCAGTCTCAAACTCTTGGCCTCAACTGATCCTCCTATCTTGGCTTTTCAAAATGCTAGTATTACAGGGATGAACTACCAAGCCTGGCCTCAACTCTTCTTTTTTTTTTTTTTGAGACAGAGTTTCACTTATTAACCCTCGGTAGAGTGCTGTGCTGCCACAGCTCACAGCAACCTCCAAATCCTTGGGCTTAGGCGATTCTCTTGCCTCAGCCTCCCGAGTAGCTGGGATTACAGGCGCCCGCCACGACACCCAGCTATTTTTTTGTTGTAATTTGGCCGGGGCTGGGTTTGAACCCACCACCCTTGATATATGGGGCCAGCACCCTACTCACTGAGCCACAGGCACCACCCTTTTTTTTTTTTTTTTTATTGTTGCAGTTTGGCCAGGGCCAGGTTTGAACTCACCACCTTCAGTATATGGGGCCAGTACCCTACTCACTGAGCCACAGGCACCACCTTCAACTCTTCTTTACATGATGTTATTGACATTTCATTAGGTTGAATATTGTATCTATTATAATAATCTTCTTATTCTATTTATTTGAGACAAGGTCTCTATTGCCCAGGCTGGAGTGCAGTGGTGTCATTATAGCTCACTGCAACCTCAAACTCCTGGGCTTAAGCAATTCTTCTGCCTCAGCCTCCCCAGTAGCTGGGACTACAAGCATACGCCACCACTGCAATTATGAATTATGTATCTAGAGTTAACTATAAATGGGAGACATTCTGACTGCTTAAATTTTTTTTTTTCTTTTAGAGACTAGTTTTTTTTTGTTTTGTTTTGTTTTTTGCAGTTTTGGGCTGAGGTTTGGACCCACCACCTCTGGAATATGGGGCTAGCACCCTACTCATTTGAGCCACAGGTGCCGCCTGTAGAGACTGGGTCTTGCTATGTTGCCCAGGTTGGATTTGAAATCTTGCACTCAAGTGATCCTCCTACCTCAGACTCCTAATTAGCTGGGACTACATCATACCCAGCTTTTTTTGTCCAGTCCAAGCTGCAGAATAAAATTCTTCTCTGGGCTGAGTATGGTAGCTCACACCTGTAATCCTAGCACTCTCCAAGCTCAGGAGTTCAAGACAAGCCTCAGCAAAAGTGAGATCCCATCTCTACTAAAAATAGAAAAACTAGGGGGGCATTGTGAGGGGCACCTGCTAGTCAGGAGGCTGAGGCAAGAGAATTGCTTAAGCTCAAGAGTTTGAGGTTGCTGTGAACTACGATGACACAGCACTGTATCCAGGGCAACAGAGATTCTGTCTCAAAAGAAAAACAAAAATAAAAAAGACCTCTTCTAGCCATTAAAAAAAATGGAGACTTTACATCCTTCGTATTAACCTGGATGGAAGTGGAAGACATTATTCTTAGTAAAGCATCACAAAAATGGAGAAGCATGAATCCTATGTACTCAATCTTGATATGAGGACAATTAATGACAATTAAGGTTATGGGGGGGGAAGCAGAAAGAGGGATGGAGGGAGGAGGGTGGGGCCTTAGTGTGTGTCACACTTTATGGGGGCAAGACATGATTGCAAGAGGGACTTTACCTAACAATTGCAATCAGTGTAACTGGCTTATTGTACCCTCAATGAATCCCCAACAATAAAAAAAAAAAAAAAAGAAAAGAAAAAAGAAAAAAAAAAGACCTCTTCTCTGATAACTGTATCTACCACACACTGAACACTGGGACACTGAGGGAGGAATGGGAATACAACCAACTGTTTGGATTCTGCTAGCAGAAATATCATAATGGGTCCCTTTTGGAACTTTTTTTTAAAAGTCCTGTTGAATAAATGTAAAATAAAGGAGTTACAAACATCTGACACACAACTCACACAAACAGAGGCTATTACAGGTAATAGGTAATTGTACCTGTTACAACTTACATACAAGTTCAACTTAAGAACAAACCTACAGGAACGATCGCATTCGTAACCCGGGGACTGCTGTAGGTCTCTATACCAGTCCATTAATGTTACAACTGTAACATTAATAATGGCAGCTACATTACAATTAAGCTTAGTGCATCAATGAGAATTCTGATGTGTAAGAAGAGAGGTTCTTTTCGACCACATTGATAAAAGCAGTTTTAAAGAGTCCTCACCTCTAGTAAGATCTCTCCAATATACACAGATATGCTCACTGAGCTATTCTTCAACGTAAAAATTATCTCTGTTTGGGCCCTGATACCGGACTCAGCATTCATTGCTCATTACAACAGGTGACTTAGCATATGCCATCACACCCAAAACACTGTTAGTGAGGACAGCTGAACTTTGAAAAACTTGGGGGCCAGGAGCTCCAACTCCCAAGTCAGAAATCTGTGTATAACTTCTGACTGCCCCCAAACTTAAATACTAATAGCCTATTATTGGCCAGAAAGCTTACTGATAATTTAAAGTTGATTAACACATTTTTTGTATGTTATATATATTATATACTAAACTCTTACAATAAAGTAAGCTAGAGAAAAGAAAATATTAAGGAAATCATAGGAAGAGAAAATACATTTGCTATTCATTAAGTAGAAGCAGATCATCATCATCTTCACATTGAGTAGGCTGAGGAGGAGGAGGAAGAGGAGGGTTGGAGCTGCTGTCTCAGGGGTGATAGGTTTTTGGCCAGGGCTGGGTTTGAACCCGCCACCTCCGGCATATGGGACTGGTGCCCTACTCACTGAGCCACAGGCGCTGCCCTCTCAGGGGTGATAGGGAAGAAAAATCTTGTGCAAGTGGACTCATGCAGTTCAGACCTGTGTTGTGCAAAGGTCAACTGCAATTTCTAACAAAATGACATTTGGCTTTTGAGTATCTTTTTTTTTTTTTTGGACAATCTTTTATATTTAGGGGCAGTTGGTGCTAATAGATGTTTCCACCCCTGGAGACGGTGACTGGACCCATTCACAAAAATAGAAAACTTAGCATGGACCATACATCTGCCATGAAAAGTGGGGTTTCTTTACTTTCAAGAACAAGAAAGGGTAAGTTTGGTCATACTTGGGAACTGTAGTGGTGCAGGGCTGCTGTGAACATTGGGAGAACATAAGGCTCCACTCTTTTTTATTTTTTTTGCAGTTTTTGGCTGGGGCCGGGTTTGAACCCGCCACCTCCAGTATACGGGGCGGCGCCCTACTCACTGAGCCACAGGCGCCGCCCCAACAAAGCTCCGCTTATTTTTTTTTTTTTAGAGACAGAGTCTCACTTTATCACCTGTGGTAGGATGCCATGACATCCCAGCTCAAAGCAACCTCCAACTCCTGGATTTAGGCGATTCTCTTGCCTCAGCCTCCCGAGTAGCTGGGACTACAGGCGCCCGCCACAACACCTGGCTATTTTTTTTGTTGCAGTTTGGCCAGGGCTGGGTTTGAACCCACCACCATTGGTATATGGAGCCGGCGCCCTGCTCACTGAGCCACAGGTGCCATCCCAAAGCTCCACTTTTAAGGGTCTGCCACTCACACAATAAACCCCATTGGTTTGCATATTTATTATGATAATTTTCTGGCAGGTATTTAATCAAGTGTCTTATTCTAACAAAATTCATATTAAAATTTCTTTTGTTGCTCCGGGGTTGAGTGCCGTGGAGTCATACCTCACAGCAACCTCAAATTCTTGGGCTCAAGCAATTCTTCTGGCCTTAGCCTCCGAAGCAGTTGGGATTACAGGTGGCTGCCACAACACCCGGCTATTTTTAGAGACCAGGTCTTGCTCTGGCTCAGGCTGGTCTTGAACCTGTGAACTCAGGCAATCCACCCATCTTGGCCTCCCAGAGTGCTAGGATTACAGGCGTGAGCCACTGCGCCCAGCCATTTTTTGTTTGTTTTTGCCAGAGTCTCACTCTGTTGCCCTGGGTAGAGTGCTATGGTATCATAGCTCACAGCAACCTCCAACTCTTGGGCTCAAGCGACCCTCCTGCTGCAGCCTCCCGAGTAGCTAGGACTACAAGTGCATGCTACAACGCCTAGCTAGTTTTTCTATTTTTAATAGAGACAGGATCTTGCTTATGGCTCAGGCTGGTCTTGAACTCAAGGAATCCTCCCACCTCGGCCTCCCACAGTGCTAGAATTACAGGTGTGAGCCACTCTGCCTGGCCAAGAGTACATTGTTCTAATTTGCACAAAGATGTACAGAAATAACACCTAGGAACTTGGAAATAAGCAAAGCCTGCCTTCTAGGAGCTGCCCTTTAAATGAATACAGAGGTCCTGATGCAGCCTCCCTTGAGAAAATGTCTATGATTTTACTATCTGAACCTGTGTTGTTTTTTTCTTTTTTTTGTAGAGACAGTCTCACTGTACCGCCCTCGGGTAGAGTGCCGTGGCGTCACACAGCTCACAGTAACCTCTAACTCTTGGGCTTACGCAATTCTCTTGCCTCAGCCTCCCAAGCAGCTGGGACTACAGGCACCTGCCACAATGCCCGGCTATTTTTTTGTTGCAGTTTGGCCGGGGCTGGGTTTGAACCCGCCACCCTCGGCATATGGCGCCGCCCAGTGTTTTTTTTTCTTTTTGAGACAGAGTCTTACTTTGTCCTGGGTGTCGTGCCGTCTTTGCTCACAATAACCTCAACCTCAAATTCTTGGACTCAGGAGATCACCTTGCCTCAGCCTCCCAGGAAGTTGGGACTACAGGCACTCACCATGCCTTGATATTTTTTCATTTTTAGTAGAGTAGGGGGTCTTGCTCCTGAGCTCAAGCAATCCACCTGCCTTGGCCTCCCAGAGTGCTAGGATTACAGGCATGAGCTACCATACCTGGTCCTGAATCTGTGGTTCTAAATCATGAACTTGGTGTAAACTGGCCTTGTGGTTTTTCTATCACCCTTTGTGGCTCTGGTTGATAGACATCATCAACAGAGATGGATCCACTCTGGGGTTCAGAACAGTCATGTTTCATAGGATAAGAGCCTGACCTCATGTGACTTCACTGAAGTCCTGCTTCCACTTAGGACAACACTCTTGGTTTCTCATAAAGTGAGTTCCAGCTGGCCTATCTTAAGAACCATGAGAGGCTCGGCACCTGTGGCTCCAGCAGCTGAGGCACCAGCCACATACACCTGAGCTGGTGGGTTCAAATCCAGCCCGGGGCCCACCAAACAATGATGGCTGCAACCAAAAAATAGCCGAGCATTGTGGCGGGTGCCTGTAGTCCCAGCTACTTGGGAGGCGGAGGCAGGAGACTCGCTTGAGCCCAGGAGTTGGAGGTTGCTGTGAGCTGTGATACCATGACAGTCTACCCAGGGCAACAGCTTGAGGCTCTGTCTCAAAAACAAAAACAATCAAAAAAGAACCATGAGAGATGTTAAGCATACAGATTCCTGGTCCCAACCCAGCAGGTCTGGGGTAGACCCAGACATTTTTATGTTCAACAAGTATTCTGTAATCTGTCATAGGAATTTAAAGAAAAAACAACAAATCAACCAACCAGCATTCCAGGTGATCCTTATGTCTAGATGAGTTTAGGAAATCCTGTTCTAACGTTTCTGAGAAGGGGAGTGAAGTCAGGTTAACTTGAGCTTAGACAGTCCCCTTACCATACAGATAGGAAAGGGGATGGGAAAGTGGGAGGCAAAACCCAAACCCAAGGAGCCTTATATGTGTGGTGGGGAGAGAAAAGGAAAAACTTAGGAAGACGGATCCTGCATTCTGCCTTTTGTAGCGTATACCAGAATCTGCCTTCTGGGTGGGCTGTGGGAAGAGCTAGCAAGGGTGTAGCAAGCCTGCGCCTTGGTAGGCATCACGCAGTAGCCACAGGTCAAAGAGCAAAGCAGTCACAGTGCTGCCTGCCCTCAGGTCTGGGACTGGGTCCAGGATTGGGCCATGGGACCAACACCCAGTGAGAGGTTAGGTCTTTGCCTTGTCCTACTTTAAGGATCAATGAAGCTCTGGGGACAGAGGACTGAAATGCTGTGGGTTAATGACAGGATGGTGGAATCACACTGGCCACCAAATTCTAGAGTCCACGGGGCTGCAATTTGATCCCTGTCCTGGGTTCTAGCCCTTTCTGACACCCCCACCAGCCATGCTCAGAACAAAGTCCAGGACTGGTCTCTATTTGCTCACTAGCCCCTTCAACAGAGGGGACATCAGTCCTGGAGATGAGGTGGAGGCTAGACTAAAAAAGTACCCTCCAATGACCTGTTCTAAGCCTCAAAAGCTAAGGGAGGAAAAGCTTCTACTCCGCTTCATTCCATACTCTGCAGCCTTGGCTGCCCCCAATCTGGGGGAGTTGAAGAGAGGCTGGGCCCAGGCTATGAGGGTGCCCCCCTCATTCACAGGAGCTTGGGCCCCAGAGCCCCTGCACTATACTCAGGGAGCCTTGAGCAGTATATCCTCTCCTACCCATTAGGCCCAGCTAATGAAAGGATGAGGTGGAGTCTCATTGTGGGTGCTCAAAGAGGGCACAGATCTGGCGAGACTTTCTGATGTTCTCTCCTTCCAAGAAGCCAGTGCTGCTTCCTATTTTCCTTTATATATATATATTTTTTCTCCCCCTTTTATAATAAAAGAATCTTGGTGTTGGTAATGGATTAAGGCCAGGAACCAAACCAATTCAATATGAATTATACTGTCAGTGCCAGGTGTTGAGGAAAGAGGTCCTGGCAGCTGTGGACAATACAAATGGACTTGAAATCTGAAAACAAGTCTGAGTCCCAGCTATACCACTCATTAACAGTAGGATGGCTGGGTGTGATGGCTCACTCCTGTAAACCCAGCACTCAGGCTGAGGTAGGAGGATAACCTGAGGCCAGGAGTTTGAAACCAGCTTGAGCAACACAGTGAGACCCCATCTCTACGAGAATGCTAAAATTAGCTGGTGTAGCAGCACATGTCTGTAGTCCCAATTATTCGGGAGGTCGAGGTTGGAGTATCCCTTGAGCCCAGGAGTTCAAGGCTGTTGTGAGCTATTACTGTGCTACTTACTACACTCCCACCTGGGTGACAGAGCAAGATCCTATTTCAAATAAAAAAGAAAGAAAAGAAAGGAAAGAAACAGTAGGACCTTGGGGATATCACTTGACTTGAGCCTGTTTTCTCTTCTGTAATACAATATAGGGCTAAAAGCACCCACCTCACAAGTGTGTTGTAACCCTTAAAATTAAAGCACTGTGAATATATACAATTGTCATCACTATTGCTACCAATTGCCTTGATCTCTGCCCTCAGGACAAACTGGGGAGGGGCTTGAACCTTCCATCTCTTCTCCCTAGAGGCCAGATTCCCTAATGCTCCCCAGGCTCAGAAGAACATGGTGTAACCAGGTGTTACTGGGAGACTGAGATGTCCTCTCCTCTGGGTTCCAAGTACAATAGTTAGGAAGAGGAGAGTGATCAAGTGTGATCATCAAAGAACAAGGTTCAAGACCAACAGGCAAGGCCAGATGGAGGTGGGAAGGGGGGGCAGAAAGCCAGTAAACTTTACACAACAAATGGGCAAAGAGGAGAGGCTGGAGAGAGGGAGGAAAGGAGGGCAGCCAGGTGCCCAGGACACAAGTGAGTAGCGTGAGCCAGGGTCAGTGCACTGTTCTGGGCCCTCCCTGCATTTGCTGTTCCAAACAGTTGGCAGGTTCAGTCTTAAAGGGGAAGATGGGAGTAGTCTTTCACTCCTCAGCCCCAAAGGCTGGAACATGAGAGGCAGGGAAGAGCAACAAGGGGCTCCTGGGCACCTCTGAGGCCTGAAGAGGACTCAGAAATAGGAACCAAAAGGCCAGGTTTTTACTCTGTGAGCCCTGTGGAGGGCAGGCAGAGTGCAAGGTGCCCACAGGAAGGGTGAACACAGAGCCGCTATGGGGTGCTGCAGTCTTGCTTCCCTCTGAGCGTAGGAGGGAGGGCAGGTAAAGCCCCTGCTTGCCCTCCTCATGGGCTCTGGACCCAGTCCTGGTGCCCAGCTCTGACACCTATCTCTCCTGAGTTCACGTTGGCGTCCTCAGTCTGGAAACCACACGACCTGCCCGAAGCCCGGGTCGGGAGAGAGATGCGTGGCAGAGGGTAAAGGCTGACATAGGCTGACCATAGCTGAGGATTTCTTCCTGGAGTTTGTGTCTTTTCTTGGCAGAAGAGGGCACAGCCCAGGCAGGGAGAACCTGAAGGTAGCAGAGCCATCTTTGCCTGCTAGAGCCATGGCCCAGGTGCTTCGGCTGCAAAGTCAAGGTTCTCGTTACAGGGGACACTGAGTTAGGCTCAAAGCTCATCAGGGGGGCTGTGTGTGAGGGGGGATGCCTTCTGAATGCCCTCATCCTCCTCGGGGATGGGGTCTCCCTCGAGGGCACCCAGCTCCTTCCTTTGTTTGCTGCTGCTGCTCCTGCTGCCCGATGCCTTGGTCCTGCTGTTCTTCTTCTTGGACTGCTTCCCTCCCAGCGCAGCTGTGTCTCCCTTCTTGCCAGACCACTGCTCTGCCAGGCAACCTGGGGTGAGGAGAGATACTCAACAGAGGTACCTCAGGATTGCTGGGTGAGGAGCACTGATGGGGGAGCCACTGGAAACAGCAACTGGAACTGGTGCCTGACATCGGATTTCTATTTCTTCTGTCTTTATTCTTTTTTTTTTTTTTTTTGGCCGGGGCTGGGTTTGAACCCGCCACCTCCGGCATATGGGACCGGCGCCCCACCCGCTGAGCCACAGGTGCCACCCGGATTTCTATTTCTTATTTCACTGTGGCTGCCAGGCCCCTCTGGGGCACCTGGCTCATTTGCATGTTATTCTGCCCCAGGTTTCAGTGCCTCTTACCTTACCACTGCTCACCAGGGCCCGAGGGCAGAGATCCTACCATGCCCTCTGATGCCCTCTATTTCCTTTCCATCCTCTCCGACCCACCTCCCTGGAGGGAGAGCAAACAATGAAATCATCCAGGGCAAACCTGCCCTGCCTTCTCCAAACCCTTGGACTCACTGGTGTCCTTTCCCTTCAGCACGTGGTTGGCGCAGAGGAATTCTGTCAGGTCCTCCTCCTGGTGGTTCCTGTACCAGTCCTCGATCACCTCCTCAAACTCTTCCACCAGCACATCACACTGTCAATCACAACACCTCAGATTGGCAAAGCCCAGCCCCCGACTGCTCCTAGAGGAGCTCAGCTAGGCCTTGCAACCCACCACAAGATAGGCAGGTGGCTGTGATCTACCCAAGTAAACTGAAGGCAGAGAGGTGAAACGACTAAAGTCACCCAGCCCTTGGTAGCTTCTTCAAAGCAGACCCACTCCCCACTCATCTCCTTCCCATTGGGTGCAATAACCTCCAAGGGCTGAAGGGCCTGTACCTGCTTTTTGAGGTCAGCCACCTCTGCAGAAGTCTCGTTCCACAGCTCATAGGGGATGTCCATCACCACCTTGACCCCTTTGTGTACCAGATTGTGTAGCGTCTCAAAGGTCTCTGACATGCCCTGGAAGAGGCAACCAGACATGGGAGGCAGAGTTGCCTTCTCTACCCCTGCTCTCTTCTCCCAGTGGTGTCTTAAGAACACATCTCTGTGAAGTCAAGACCCTCTATAGCAGGGGTGTCCAACCTGCAGCCCGCAGGCCACATGCTGATTTTGTGAGGACTTTTTTGCTTATCTGTCGTGTCAGACATCATGAACAGTATGCATGGACCTCTTTTTTACTAATCAGCTTTTACAGTGTTTATGTATTTAATGTGTAGCCCAAGACAACTCTTCTTCCAATGTGCAGCAGAGATTTAAAAAAAGGCTGGGCACCCCTGCTAAAGCTTCTTTTCCTTGACCTCACCCTCCCCTCCCCTTTTAGGGCCTGCTTCCCACAATCCTTACACATATACAACCTGACCTGTCTCCTCAAACTTCATCTTTTCACAAGATTGCTGTTGTCCTCAGGCCCTTTTATTTATTTTGAGACAGGGTCTCACTCTGTCAACTGGTCTAGAGTGCAGTGGACTAGAATGCAGTGGAGCGATCATAGCTCAGAGCAACCTCAAACTCCTGGGCTCAAGCCATCCTCCTGCCTCAGCCTCCCAACTAGTGAAAGACTACAGGCAAAGTGCCACCATACCCAGTTAATTTTTTCTATTTTTAGTAGAGACGGGTCTCATTCTTGCTTGAGTTGGTCCCAAATCCTGAGCTTAAGTGATCCTCCCATCTCAGCCTCCCAGCCAGGTCCTTTGAATTTATACTCCTTTTCCAGGCAATAAGTTTGTCTTGGCTATTTTCCCTCACTATGGTTGGATATACTCCACCTCAAAGATCAGTTTAACTCAGTTCATTAAGAATTACTTCCTTGGGCGGCGCCTATGGCTCAAGGAGTAGGGCGCCGGTCCCATATGCCGGAGGTGGCAGGTTCAAACCCAGCCCCGGCCAAAAAACCAAAAAAAAAAAAAGAATTACTTCCTTCTTTATTTTCCATCTGCACATTAGGCCCCCAAATGACCATATCAATGTATTTAACTGCTTCCCTACTGATGGACAGCTCCATTATTTCCAATTTCTTTTTTTTTTTTTTTTTGAGACAGAGTCTCACTATGTCACCCTGGGTAGAGTCCTTTGACGACACAGCTCACAGCAACCTCAAACTCTTGGGCTTAGGCGATTTTCTTACCTCAGCCTCCCAAGTATCTGGGACTACAGGCATCCGCCACAATGCCTAGCTATTTTTTGTTGCAGTTTCATTATTGTTTAGCTGGCCTGGGGTGGGTTTGAACCCGACAGCCTTGGTGTATGTGGCTGGCGCTGTAACCACTGTGCTGTGGACGCCAAGCCTGTTTCCAATTTTTTTAACTATGGAAAAAAATTGTAAACGCTTTTTACTAAAGTAAATACAAATGTATTATTGAGTGCAAAATTTATATGAGTTTCTGCTGCTTGAGACTATAACCTTAGGTATTCTAGGGTTTTATAACTCATCACCCTTGCCAGAAGGAAACTTAGGTAGAAAAATGTTGGTGGTGGGCAGCGCCTGTGGCTCAAGGAGTAAGGCGCCGGTCCCATATGCCGGAGGTGGCGGGTTCAAACCCAGCCCCGGCCAAAAACCACAAGAAAAAAAAAAATGTTGGTGGCAACTACCTTACCACATGGCAGGCACTGAAGACAGTGAAAAAGAACGATGGGTCTGTTGTAAGCAGCTTATTCTCTAGGGAGAGAAGCATTCGTGCACATAGTTAATGTACTAAATGTCACACAGGCACTCTGGTAGGGATCTACGGAGGTACCACGTGGGCAAAGATGAGGAACTAGGCAATCACTGCCCCTAAATATTTTGTGACAGCTCCCCTAAACCCTCACATGTCTGCACATCTTGGACCCTGCTGAGTTCTCCCTGTTCAAGTGTCTTAGGTCCCCATGCAAACTGCCAATCTGGATCATTTCTGCCTGTGTCTAAAACTGAAACAGGACGCTCATAGACAGGCTCAGCCCGGCATGAATGTGCCTACTGCCACTGAAAGGTCACTCAGGAAAAGAGGAGTATAAATGGCAATCAAAGGACGGGAAGAGGCCAGGAGGGAAACTCCTAGGGCATCATCCTCAATTTGCACTCACACGCAAAGACACTCTCAAGATGCACGCAGGCCTGGCCCAGAGGGGTTAAAGGATAAGCACAAATCCTACCTTGGCAAACCGGTTGCTGCCCGTCCTCTCCTTGTGCAGACTGTAGTCCAAAAGCCTCTTGCAAATGGTCTCAGTGACTTCAATTAACCGTAAGTCCCTGCCGAGACAGCAGCACAAGAGGAACTAAGTTCCTCTCTTAGCCCCAGTGAGTTAATGGTCCATCCCTCCAGCCCTGCGGCCCCAACACCTGTGCATCTCACCAACAGGAAGTAAGTCAGAGCTGGAAAGAAGATAGGGCATCTGATTTGGGAGCTCTGAAATGCTGGAACCCAGACCGAAGAGACAATATTTTAACAGCTCTAAAGCTCTGTTTTGTAAAGTTAAATAATTATGTACATATGTATCTATCTATCTATCTATTTAGAGACAGGGTCTATCTCTGTTGCCCGGGCTAGAGTACAGTGGTATGATCACAGCTCACTGCAACTTCAAACTCCTGGGCTCAAGAGATCCTCCTGCCACAGCCTCCTGAGTAGCTGGTGCCTACCATAACATCCAGCTAATTTTTTCTATTTTTAGTAGGCATGGGAGTCTCACTCCTGCTTAGGCTAGTCTTGAACTCTTGAGCTCAAGGGATCTTCCTGCCTTAACCTCCCAGTGTGCTAAGATTACAGGTGTGAGCCATGGTGCCCAGCCCTTAGATTTTTTTTTTTTTTTTTTTTTGAGACAGAGTGTCACTATGTTGCCCTTAGTAGAGTGCCGTAGAGTCACAGATCACAGCAACCTCAAACACTTGGGTTTAAATGATTCTCTTGCGGGTGGCACCTGTGGCTCAATGGAGTAGGGCACCGGCCCCATATGCTGGAGGTGGCGGGTTCAAACTCAGCCCCGGCCAAAAAAAAAAAAAAACAACTGGAAATGATTCTCTTGCCTTAACCTCCCAAGGAGCTGGGACTACAGGCAGCTGCCACAACACCCAGCTTTTTTTTGATTGTAGTTGTCATTGTTGTTTGACAAGCCCGGGCTGGGTTCAAACCCTCCAGCTCCAGTATATGTGGCTGAAGCCATAACCACTGTGCTACAGGTGCTGAGCTAGCAGCCCTTAGATTTTTTTTTTTTAAAGGTTCTTTTCTAGGGGTAGAGACAAGGTTTCAATATGTTCCCCAGGCTGGTCTCTAACTCCTGGCCTCACTGATACTTGAGTTGGCCTTGCAAAGTGCTAGGATTACAGGTGTGAGCCCGTGTACCTGGGAGTATTTAGTTTTTAGTGTTTTTTTTTTTTTTTTAAGACAGTCATGCTCTGTCATCCAGGTAGTATACAGTGGTGTCTATGTACTCACTGTAACCTTAAACTCTTGGGCTCAAGCAATCCTCCTGCCTCAGCCTCCCAAGTAACTGGGACTATAGGCACCTGCCACAATGCCCAGCTAATATTTCTATTTTTAGTAAAGACAGGGTCTTAATCTTGCTCAGGCTGGTCTTAAACTCCCAAGCTCAAGTGATCCTCTTTCCTTGGCATCCCAGAGTGCTAGGATTACAGGGGTGAGCCACTATGCCTGGCTCCAAAATATATTAAAATTTTGATAGTAAAATATCATTTCATCTTGAAAGGATGAACTTAGCTGAGGATTGTTTTTGTTTTTATTATTTATAACTGGCAAAATGAAAAGCTGGTAATCCTATGATAGCAATATTTTTAAAAACTGCATTGATCCAAGAAATCGGAGTCTGGGAATCACTGGTATAGTCCAATAGTCTTGTTTTTACAGATAAGAAATCTGAAGCCCAAAGAAATTAAGGGATTTATACAGGTCGCACAATTAGTTGGGGGGTGAGGAGGGGCAGAACCAGCAGGCAAACTTGGGTCTCAGTTACTGCTGACTCCCTTCTGGTGTGTTTGCTCAGCTGGAAAGGAGAAGAAAACAGAGCAGACCAGGTCAGGAGCCCATTCACTTACGACTTGGTGTATTTGACTCCAGATGCCTTCTGGTCCAGGATGCCATAGCCTGTGCCAATCACCTCCTTGGTCTTGCCTGTTTCCTCAAAAGCTGACTTTAGCTCAACGGCGACATATTTACAGACTGGAGAAGGGAGAAACAGTACAGTCTACTAAGCGCACCTGAGTCTACTGGGAGGTGAGCACCCACAAGGAAGGGTCAGTACCAAAGCACCAATGGAGTCCATTACATGAAGCTGTGGTTCCAAAATCCACTGCCCCCCCCCCCCACATCTACTCTTTTTTTTTGGAGACAGAGTCTCACTTTGTTTCCCTTGGTATAGTTCCATGGCGTTACAGCTCACAGCAACCTCAAACTCTTGGGCTTAAATGATTCTCTTGCCTCAACCTCCCAAGGAGCTAGGACTACCAGCAGCCACCACAATGCCCAGCTGTTTTTTGGTTGTAGTTGTCATTGTTGTTTGACAGGCCCGGTTTGGGTTCAAACCTGCTAGCTCCAGTGTATGTGGCTGATGCCCTAGCCACTGAGCTATAGGTGCCGAGCCCCCATATCTACTCTTGGCCCTGACTTTATTTCTTCCACCATCCGCCCCCATCCCCCTTAATCCTATCATTTATTTTAAAATATTCCATGGGGCGGCGCTTGTGGCTCAGTGAGTAGGGCGCCGGCCCCATATGCCGAGGGTGGCGGGTTCAAACCCAGCCCCGGCCAAACTGCAACAAAAAAAAAAAAATAGCCGGGTGTTGTGGCGGGCGCCTGTAGTCCCAGCTGCTCGGGAGGCTGAGGCAAGAGAATCGCGTAAGCCCAAGAGTTAGAGGTTGCTGTGAGCCGTGTGACGCCACGGCACTCTACCCGAGGGCAGTACAGTGAGACTCTGTCTCTACAAAAAAAAAAAAATAAAATAAAATATTCCATATTCTCCTTGCAGAGCTTCCTCCAGTAAAAATGAAAAAAAATAAAATATTTCATACATAGAGAAAAGCTGAAATAGTACAGAGTACTTGTATTCAACAGTTGTTAATGATTTGCCACAATCTATCTCTAATATGTAATAATATAACATATCTCAAAAACATATACATTGTTTTTGCTAAACCATCTTTAAAGTAAGTTGCAAATATGACCTTTCACCCCTAAATATGTAGCCATGCATCCCCTAAGACCAAGGACCTTTTCCTACATAACCACAAAGCAATGATAATACCTGGAAAATTAACAATTTTGACATCATCTAATAGTCCGTGTTCAAATTTCCCTTTTTGTCCCAAAAACACCTTTTGCAGCTGTTTTCTTATGTGTTCCAACACCAGCTCTCTATTCCTACCAAGTTAATTTGCTCCATCCCTTCCAGTGAAACCTTGTTCCTACAGAAACATCTGTACATTTACCTTCTCAATTCCTCTTATTCTTTCTCAGTTATTAAGGAACTCCTACCTGTCAGGGGATGTGTCTGAGATAAAAACAAGGTCCTGGCAGCGCCTGTGGCTCACTGAATAGGCGCCGGCCCCATATACCCAGGGTGATGGGTTCAAACCCAGCCCCAGCCAAACTGCCACAAAAAAATAGCCAGGGAGGGTGGCACCTATGGCTCAGTGAGTAGGGTGCTGGCCCCATATACCGAGGGTATTGGGTTCAAACCCGGCCCCGGGCAAACTGCAACAAAAAAATAGCCCAGGAACTGGAGATTGCTGTGTGCTGTGTGACGCCATGGCACTCCACCAAGGGCGATAAAGTGAGACTCTGTCTCTACAAAAAAAAACACAAAACAACCCCCCGCCCCCAAAAAAACAAGGTCCCTTCTTTCCAGCTACTCAGTCTAATGGAGAAGACAATTGTAAACAAATAATTACCACTACAAAGGAGTGGTACCTCTGAGGGTGTGAGGTGCCCAAGGCCCTGGCAAAGTGCTTAAGGCCTTCTAAGGGCTTCTCTGCTCATTCTCCCAATTGTATATTATTACTAAAAGCCTCTCTCCCAGGAAGCTATTTTGGACTAATCCCCTTTCTTTGGTTTCATTCTGAGCCTGGGTGGGATCCATGTTCTCCTAAGGGTCTTCAGTCATCTCTTGTGTCTCTCCATCTAGACCACAAGGGTCCCCAAAGTGTGCATCAGGTGTTAGATTTTTTCCATATTTCTCTAATCTAAGACTCTATATATGTTAGATGCTTGATAAATATTCCTGATAGAGACTGTACCAAGCAGCTTCTGATGCCTCTGAATGGAATATTGTCTGCAAGCTAAATGCCATCAGGAGTTTAAACACTGATGGCAGAGTATGCTAAAAAAGCAATTTACCACACAAAAATATATTTGTTTATGCCCTGGAGGCATAAATGTTATGGTGAAATCTTATAACATATACACTGACTGAAGGGTTGGAGAACTTGGAACACATGAAAATTTCAAGTCATAAGTTAGTGATCTCAAAGTCTACAATGAATTGAGGATATTTCATCCCCCTGGTTCTCCATCCAGGACCATGTGATCTCTCTTCCTTTTTCGGTCCTATACTCTGCAAACTCATCATTTTTCTAGCTTTTTCACCCCTTCCTCCTACCTCCCTCAAACACGTAGTACTCCAGGAGAAAGAGAAAGAGGAGGCTTGAGGGCGGCACCTGTGGCTCAAGGAGTAGGGTGCCGGTCCCATATGCCGGAGGTGGTGGGTTCAAACCTAGCCCCGGCCAAAAACCACAAAAAAAAAAAAAAAAAAAAAAAAAGAGGAGGCTTGAAACATCCTTTCTCTCCTATAGCCATTAACCACAACCTTGTTTCCCAATTTTGCTACACATTACCTCTTCAAGACCTCCTTTGGAAATCCCACTCAACCAGACTTGGAGGAGACTCATGGTACAGACCTCAGACCCTCATGGACAACCACCCATGTTTTTCTGGCAAGTTCTCCTTCTTTGTGCTGAGGCCTGCTCCACTCAGGTTACTGAGGCAGGAGGCAGGCTTTGTGGGCCAGACACAGTCAGCATTTAATAACAAAGGTATAATACAATAAATAAAAATAAATAAACATTAAGAGGAGCCTAAGGATTGAAGCCTGCCAAGCCATCTGTGACTGAAAATCTTAAATCTTCACCAATTATAAAATGAGGCTGGGCTAGAATGATCTCTAAGCCAGCTCTATGCTTTTAAGAGTCTGTAAATGCCTCCTAAGGAAAAAAATGTGAGCTTCTTAGTCTAGTACAATAATAAGATAAATAGTATGTGCCCTTTGGTATCAGAATAAGATAGAAAACAAAGAGAACAGGAAGCAAAATCCCCAAAGGGTATCAGTTAGGACTGGAGTCTGAACAGAAGGAAAGCATCCTAACCCCTATATCTACTCAAGAAAGTAAGGAGAAGGCACAGACTAGAACCCATAGTGGGTGACAGTGAAGTCAGCTTATCTCTGGAACAGCTCACTTTTAATCTCCCCAATGGAAGGATTATGTCTCCAAACACCCCACCCCCAACACCCAATGCTTAGGGAACATCTGGCCTAATATAAGCTTTTAGTTCAGATGAAACAGATGCACAGCCAAGTGTGTGTTAGAGCTTCCCTAACTTCCCTGGGGTTAGGGAAGTGTGAAGGATTGAGTGAAGGTCTGAGGAGAAAAGGGAGAAACGGAGAGGAGGAAAAAGAAGTAGGCCCTTCAACCTGAAGCTCCTCATCTCGACTCCTCTGTTGGGATTCCGTATTTCTAAAATCTTCCTCCTCCACCAAGTTCACTCCAGGCTCTTATCTAAAGTGACCCCTTAGGGGGTCAGACCTTTCTCCTTCTCCACACACACCCATAGCCCCCACTTAATCATATTTATTCCAAAAATGCATATTGAGTGCCTACCGGAAACTCTGGGATTAAATATCTGAGAAAGTATCTGTACTCAAGGAACTGTTACTGGGGGCGACAGACAACTATACACATGAGGTTGCAGTGAGGGCACAACGGGGAGAGTCTCAGGTTCTTCTTCCCCCCAGATGAGTCATATGGACGTTTTCAGTTCCTCAAACTCCTTTGCTTCTTAGCCGGCAAGCCCCTACATCTAAATGTGTAGGAAAGTACATCTGTACCTTCCTCTTAGTGGGCCCCTGTCTTTCCGCTTCTCTTCACCCAGATAACTCCTAATTACTCTTCAGGCTTCCTTTATGAAGGCTTCCTTGTCTCCTGTTCACACACAGACATCGCCCCCTTCCACTCCAGGTTAGATCAGATGCTCCTCGCCCGGCTTCCAAGGCCCAGTACTTCCCCTACCTCGGAATCTACTACCTCGAATTATATTATAACAGCTTGTTTCTACAAGTTTGTGAACTCCAGGTGTACCGAGACGGGATCTCTTGCCCACCCTGGTGTCCCAGCGCCCAGCAGAATGCCAAGCACACAGTAGGTTCTACCAACGAAGACCATCCAGCTACGCTTCTCTGCAAGCCCCGCCCCTCCAGCAGGATACGCCCCGTGGGCCCCGCCCCCTCACCTTCGCATTTGCTAGGCAGTCGAACCCAGTCGTTCTCCTCGGCTCCCGCCTGGTTCCGGCCCAGCTCCGGGGCCGGCAGTAGTAGCAACATCAGCAACAAAGGGAGATGTAGAAGACAGCGGGACGCGGGTTGAGGAAGCCACTCCATGGCCCAGCCGGACCCGACCCAAGCGGACCGGGTGGCGCTTCCTCCGGCGGCGCGCGCTAAGCAGCTTCCCCCCAGGCGCTTCCGGGACTGCACACGTGTCTCGGCATAACCACGGCAACAACGAGCCCCCTGTCCGCCCCCTCCTCTAGCGGCCTCTGCCGGCCTTCAAAGCGGACCAAGGCCCGCGGACAACGCAGCCAATGAGCTTTCTCGGGATTTGCCCTCTAACGAATGGGAGGGCGATCCTTTTCCGGCTTCAGCCAGTAAAAGAAGCGATGGTGGCCTCGGCGACCTATGGCAACATCTTTTCCCACCCCCTAACGTAGCGGATGAAGGACCATCAGATCTATGCCTGAGAAGGATGTGTTTGGGGGCTCTGGTCTGGAAGATGTGGGGAAGGCTGTCTTCTCGGCTTTCTCCGCCTCCTTAAACGTCACTTCCCTCCTTGGGTCATAACGCTGCAACCCTTACTAAGCAGCAATTTTCAAGCTTTATCATTATTGTTGTTACAGTAGGCAGAACGACTCAAACTCCAACCTTCAAACTTATGTAGCGGCAAACCAATAACCTAGATTTGTCCCCAATGAGAACTAGAACAAATAACTTCCTCCAAAAGCCCCAGTTTCTATTTGTATGATGACAGAGAGTTTTATCTAGCTGCTTTGCAAAGGCTTGTCTGTTTTGGGGAAGCTCAACTAGCTTAATGGAATTAAAGCTTATACAGCAGATGGTAAACGGTTCCTGCATTAATTTTTTCTTTCTTTCTTTCTTTTTATTGAGACGGAGTCTCACTATGTCACCCTCGGTACAGTGCCGTGGCGTCACAGCTCACAGCAACCTCAAACTCTTGGGCTTAAGGGGCGCCCGCCACAACGCCCTGCTATTTTTTTGTTGTAGTTGTCACTGTTATTTTAGCAGGCCTGAGCCGGGTTCAAACCCAACAGCCCCGGTGTATGTGGCTGGTGCCCTAACCACTGAGCTACCAGCGCCAAGCCAATTTTCTTTTTATTTTCATTTATTATTATTTACTATTTAATATGTCCCCCTAGCTAGAGTGAAACATCATTGCTTATTTCAATCTCAAATTCCTGGGCTCATGCGACCCTCCTGTCTTAACCTCCGAGTAGCTGGGACAGTGCGTGCTGCTACAACTGGCTAATTTTTTTACTTTTTGTGGAGATGGGCTCTCACTCTTGCTGAGGCTGGACTCTGATTTCAAGTTATCATCCCACCTTAGCCTCCCAGAGTGATAAGATTGCAGGCTTTAGGGCCGTGCCTGTGGCTCAGTGAGTAGGGCGTTGGCCTCAGATACCGAGGGTGGTGGGTTCAAACCCAGCCCAGCCCCGCCCCAGCCAAACTGCAAAAAAAAAAAAAAAAAAAAAGCCAGGCGTTGTGGCAGGTGCCTGTAGTCCCAGCTACTCAAAAGACTGAGGCAAGAGAATAACTTAAGCCCAAGAACTGGAGGTTGCTGTGAGCTGTGACGCCACGGCCCTCTACCGAGGGTGACAAAGTGAGACTCTGTCTCTGAAAAAAAAAAAAAAAATTGCATTAGCTACTGTGCCCAGCCCGTTTTCTTTTTAGTATGTAATCCCAATCCCTTTTACTGCTCTATTTTTTTTTTGAGGACTATTTTTTTTTTTTTTTTGTAGAAAGGAATTTATTTCAATTCTGAGCTCCCAAAAGGCAGGAACGTTGTTGGTGAACCATTATATTTCCCTTCTACCTTCCCAGCAACAAGTTCTTTGGAACAAGGAGATACACAGTAAGACTCTTACCTGCTATGTCAGTAAGAAGAACATTCTGGGCCTTTGGGGCTGCTTCAGGCTGCTCCTAAACTCAGTGTCCTGTGGACACACCCAGAACAAGACTGCTTTTCTGAGAAGTTGTCTGTAAATTATCCATAAAACCTTGATCTCCAATACCATAACTTTCCTTGGACATTTACCGTATCTTATGAAGAATTCAAAGGCCCAGGCCGTAACTTGTCATTTTCTGACCTACCTTAGCTTCTTGTTCAAAATAACTGTTAGAAATGAGGCATACTGAATAGGCAGGGGCTATCGCATATGGAATTCCACGGTGTGCAGGATCAGGACACCCTCCTGAGGCCCTCCATGTTCCCTAGGCTTGATAAGACTTAGGTAGGCTCAAAGCGTGGCCACAACTCTTGATTTAACTAGGCTCAGAAGATAACATCCTGAGCCTGGGTAACACTCTGAGCCTTCCTTCTGGAAGATAAGATTAAGCCAGCCACAATGGGGATTGAGAGACTGAGAGCAGAGCAGAGTTGGGGAATTTGGCAAGATTGGGAAGGAGGAAAGCCCTGCTCCTGGAATAGAAAAACAGGCCTCTGAGAGGACATTTCTGGAGGCAAGAATTATCTTGGCTGGAGGCCTGGGGTCAGCAGACAGCTGAGAGAGGACAGTGACTGGAGAAAGTTTGTGGCTATAGCTGAACCACCTCTCTGGACCCTGCCAACCCTCACCCCCCAATCTGTATTTCATGCAATGTGTGTGCCCTGTAGGGATGGTGAACAGATTCATCCCCAGAAATTATGGTAACCTACTACCCGCAAAGAATCAAAAAATAGGTAAGAATATCTCCTTATAGGCTCTGCCCCCCTAGCACAGTGGTTACGTTGCCAGCCACATACACCAAGGCTGACAGGTTCCAACCTGGCCCGGGCCAGCTAACCAACAAGGACAACTGCAACAAAAAAATAGCTGGGCATTGTGGTGGGCGCCTCTAATCCCAGCTACTTTGGAGGCTGAGGCCAAGAGAATCGGTTGAGCCCAAGAGTTTGAGGTTGCTGTGAGCTGTAATGCCACGGAACTCTACCAAGGGCAACATAGTGAAACTCTGTCTCAAAAATAAATAAATTAGGTGGCACATGTGGCTCAGTGAGTAGGGCGCCAGCCCCATATACCAAGGGTGGCAGGTTCAAACCCGGTCCCAGCCAAATTGCAACAAAAAAATAGCCGGGCATTGTGGTGGGCACCTGTAGTCCCAGCTACTCCGGAGGCTGAGGCAAGAAAACCGCCTAAGCCCAAGAGCTGGAGGTTGCTGTGAGCTGTGTGACGCCATGGCACTCTACCAAGGGCAGCAAAGTGAAACTCTGTCTCAAAATAAATAAATAAATTAATAAATAACTATAGGTTTACTGTAGTTTATTTAACCATTCCATTATTGTTAGACATTTGGATTTTTCCAGTTTGGGGCAATGGGTATCTTTGTTCATAAAGTCTTTGCCAAATTTATTTCATTGAAATTATTGGCTAAAATTTCTCTGTGATTTTTTGTTTAACTTTTCTTTCAAGACAGAGTCTCTCTTTGTCACCCTTGGTAGAGTGCTGTAGCGTCATAGCTCGCAGCAACCTCTAACTCTTGGGCTTAATCGATCCTCTTGCCTCAGCTTCCCAAGTAGCTGGGACTTCAGGCATCCTCCACAATGCCCAGCTATTTTTTAGAGACAGGGTCTCACTCTTGCTCAGGCAGGTCATGAACTCCTGACCTCAAGCAATCCATCGGCCTTAGCCTCTCTGTTTACCTTCAGAAAAAGTTTAAAGGGCGGCGCCTGTGGCTCAAGGAGTAGGGTGCCAGTCCCATATGCTGGACGTGGCGGGTTCAAACCTAGCCCCGGCCAAAAACAAAAAAAAAAAAAAGAAAAAGTTTAAAATTGTAGTAGAATACTCTTAACATAAAATTACCATCTTTTGGCTCAGCACCTGTGGCTCAACCGGCTAAGGTGCCAGCCACATATACCTGAGCTGGTGAGTTTGAATCCAGTCCAGGCCCGCCAAACAACAATGATGGCTGCAACCAAAAAATAGCCAGGTGTTGTGGCAGGCGCCTGTAGTCCCGGCTACTTGGGAGGTGGAAGCAAAAGAATCGCTTGAGCCCAGGAGTTGGAGGTTGTTGTGAGCTGTGATGCCACAGCACTGTACCCAGGGTGACAGCTTGAGGCTCAGTCTCAAAAAAACAAAAAAAGAATTACCATCTTTTATTTTTGTAGTTTTTGGTTGGGGCTGGGTTTGAACCCACCACCTCTGGTATATGGGGCCGGCGCCCTACTCCTTTGAGCCACAGGCGCCACCCCCATCTTTTTTCTTTCTTTCTTTCTTTTTTTACAAAATATGGGGTACAAAGGTTTTCAGTTATGTGTATCGATTTTTTTTTTTCTTTTTGATACCTTTACTCTCTGGGGATACATGTATCAGTTTTGTTATGCTTGAGTCAGGGTTATCACACTTATTTTAAAAATTATACTATAGCCTGGCTTGGCGCCCATAGCACAGTGGTTACATTGCCAGCCACATACCTGGAGGATGGCAGGTTCCAACCTGGCCTGGGCCAGCTAACCAATAATGACAACTGCAACAATAAATAGCCAGGCATTGTGGCAGGCGCCTGTAGTCCCAGCTACTTGGGAGGCTGAGGCAAGAGAATCTCTTGAGCCCAAGAGTTTGAGGTTGCTGTGAGCTATAACACCACAGAACTCTACTGAGGGCAACATAATGAAACTGTCTCAAAAAAAAAAAAAAGAAAGAAAATCTCCTTATAAACTGGTGAGAGAGGAACAGTAAAGGAGGCAGTGAGGGTTTTCACAGAACAGCAGCTGAGAAAGCACAGAGGCTCAGGGAAACTGGATATGTCACTAATACCATGGGAGGACCTTGGAGCCTAGTTCCCCATCCCCATCTTGGGAGAAGGTACACTAAGGTGGTGTCATTGATCCAGCCAACTGTCCTGTAGTACCCAGGGGACATACGAATTCACATGAGAGCACTCAGAGATTCTTGGGATAATTCTGGCCAGCAATTGGGACACACAGGTTACACTCCATTGTGGGAGCTTCATATTCTACCCGTGTAAGAATGTTCTTTAGGAAACAAAACCAAACCAAAAAAGCCAAACTCTTTATTACCTGGATCAGAATGGATACTCAATGAATACCTGTCAAATGAATAATGGTCCTTAATTGATTAACAACCTGTAAGTTTGGAATTACCATCTCATGCTCTTGGCATTAGAAACAATTGTGTCACCTGGGAATCCTGGCCCTGCTCATTTCTGTCCAGTCTGTACATGACTTCACATGAGGCCCAGCACCCACCTTCCTGACTTTCTGGGCTCCCTGCCCTGATCTCTCACAGAGATTGGGCCAGAGTGAGGAGACAGAGATGGCTTTGCCCACTGCCTGGCTGTGGGGGAAGGAGATAGAGACTGCCAGCCCACTCCACACTTCTCTAGTTCTCATTCTTAGGTAACCCTCTTCTGCAAGGTTGCCTTTTTGGATTTCTGCTTCCTCTAACTGCCAAATTCCTCCACCCAGGACAGACATGAATTCGAATATTTTTCATTTGCTTGTGTCAGTTAAGTTCTTTAATTGTTCTCAGTTACTGTGCCTCAAATGCCCCAGTACTTGGGTGGATCCCCACCCTGGAGGGCCTCCTAGTCTGATGAGACACAGCCTTTTTCCTCAGAAAGCCCTCAGTCTGATGTGGGAGGCAGAGTCTCACCCCAAGGAATCTCTGGCCTGCAGGAGGAGGCAGATCAAATGCAAAAAATGCTCCTAGAAATTTGGGTGTGGTGGCTCACATCTGTAATCCCAGCACTCTGGGGGGCCGAGGTGGGTGGAATGTCTGAGCTCATCAGTTGGAGACCAGCCTGAGCAAAAGCTAGACCCCGTCTCTAAAAATAACCAGGTGCGGTGGGTCATGTCTGTGATCTCAGCACTCTGGGAGGCTGAGGCAGGTGGATTGCTGGAGCTCAGGAGTTTGAGACCAGCCTGAGCAGGAATGAGACTCGTCTCTACATAAAAATAGAAAAACTAGCCGGTCCCAGCTACTTGGGAGGCTGAGGCAAGAGGATTGCCAGAGTCCAAGAGTTTGAGGTTGCTGCCAGCTATGATGACGCCCTGGCACCCTACCCAGGGCGACAGAGTGAGACTGTCTCAAAAAAAAAAAAAAAAGTGCTCCTAGACTTGAGGACGGAGTAGTGAAGGCGGATCATGAACACCAGCCCCAAGATCGGCGGGTAGGGAACGTCCTTTCCTTCGAGCCCGGGCTCCGGGGCTGCCAACCCGGACGCGTGTGATGGCAGCGGCTGTCCCGCGGATGCAACGCAGGCCGAGGCCGGCCGGGTGAGCTGGCAGCTCCTCGTTGTTCTGTCACCGCGGCCGGCAGCGGCCGGCGGGCGACGGCCGCGGGAGCAGAAGGTGGCGGGCAGGTGCAGAGGCGGCTGCAGGTCAGGAGCACATCGAGCAGCAGCAGCTTGAAGAGCAGCAGCCGCAGAGCCCCCAGCCGCAGCGCCTGGCCCGGTATCCCTGCGCCAGGAGGAGCAGGTTAGGAGACTGCAGGAGCCCCCGCCCTAGCCAGGGAAGAATGTCCACCGGAGCGGGGGGCCTTGTCGTCTGCCCTTGCCATGTCCTCTCCCCATCGCCTCCCTCCTCCAGGGAAAGTCTTTCCTGGTGTCAAACCTCAGGTCTTACTGCTAATAAGTACCTTACTAGCCTTCATCTTACTTTATTCCCCCAATAATCAGTGTCCCGGGCCCTGCTAAACAGCAATGACAACTGCAACAAAAACAGCCGGCGTTGGTGGCTCCTGTAGCTCTAGCGGCTAAGGCGCCAGCCGCATGCACTGGAGCTGGCGGGTTCGAATCTAGCCTGGGCCTGCCAAACAATGACAACTACAAGCAAAAAATAGTCAGGCGTCGTGACGGGCGCCTGTAGTCCCAGCTACTTGGGAGGCTGAGGCAATAGAATCGCTTAAGACCGGGAGTATGAGGTTGCTGTGAGTTGTGATACCACAGCACTCTACTGAGGGCAACATAGGAAGACTCTGTCTCAAAAAAGTAAGTAAATTAATTAATTAATTAATTAAATGAAAAGACTTTTCTTTTCATGCTTCTCAACTGATGTCCAGGAGTTAGTCTGGGATCAGAGGATCCATCCGCATCTTATCCTAGGGTAGACTAAGGTCCAGGCTACCCAGTGCCCCAGCCTAGCAAGGAAACCTCCTCATGACATACATGTCAACTCCTTGCATGGTACCCATCAGATCAGAGCTGAATACTCCACCTCTAAACCCAAGGTCATGGTCCCCAGGCTCTTATTCCCCATCTCTTATCCCAAGTACTCACCCCTGACAGACTCCTGGGGACAAGTCCTGGCAGTAGAAGCCTCCCCTATGGACCAAGGATAAGGGAGTGAGTCCTTTGGGAAAGGCCATACACCTGGAAGGCAGGTCCTGGCCATTGCATCCCACATCCCAACACTATGCCCAAGCCCTGGCACGGGGTGGCTTTCAAGGCATGTTAGATAAATAGACCATAAAACAGCAGCAGAAACCCTGAGGCCATTTTCTGTAAGTCCTCTCTAAATATCCTTCACTCTCCATTGTCCCCTGTTCTGGGCCCTGGAAAGCAGAGATGTCTTAGTGCTTTCACATAAGGAACCAATTCTCATAGCAACATTGTCGAAATTCAGGACATTCATTCAACAATGACAAAACTAGGCCCCTGCACAGTGGTTCACACCTATAATCTAACACTCTGGGAGGCCAAGGTGGGAGGATTCCTTGAGCTTAGAAATTAGACTAGTCCAAGCAAGAGTGAGACCCTGCCTCTATTAAAAATAGAAAAATTGGGGCCGAGTGCAGTGGCTCATGCCTATAATTCTAACACTCTGGGAGGCTGAGATGGTTGGATTGCTTGAGGTCAGGAGTTTGAGACTCCCTGAGCAAGAGGGAGACCCACTTGGCTCAGCGCCTGTAGAACAGTGGTTATGGCACCAGCCACATACACCTAGGCTGATGGGTTTGAAACCAGCCCCGGGCCAGCTAAACAACAATGACAACTGCAACAAAAAAATAGCTGGGCATTGTGGTGGGTGCCTGTAGTCCCAGCTACTCGGGAGGCCAAGGCAATAGAATCACTTAAGCCCAAGAATTTGAGATCGCTGTGAGCTGTGATGCTACAGCACTCTACTGAGGGCAACATAGTGAGACTCTGTCTCAAAAAAATACTAAAAGAAGAAATATATATATATATTTTTGAAACAGAGCCTGACCATTCTGAGGGTGACATAGTAAGACTCTGTCTCAAAAGAAAAAAAAAAAAGAAAAGAAAAACACCAGAGTAAGACTCCCTTCTCTATAAACTAGTTGGGTGGTGTGGGCTCCTATAGTCTGTACTTGAAAGGCTGAGAAGAGAGGATCTCTTCTTGAGCCCAAGTATTTGATGTTGTTGTGAGCTATGACACCACTTGATTCTACCCAGGGGGAACAGAGTGAAACTGTGTCTCAGAAAAGAAAAACTAAGTTGCAAAGCTGAAGATACTGTATCAGTCAAGTAAGGGTCTGTCTCTTTCCAAAGCACCTTTCACAAGGTTGCTGGGAATCAAAAAACTAGTACCAGCCTGAGTGTCCAGACAAAGCAGGTGCTCCCTCTAAATTATGGCACTCCAGCCTGGGCAACAGAGTGAGACTCTGTCTCAACAAAAATTAAAAAAAATAAATAAATAAAAATAAGACAAGGCCAGCGCTGTGGCTCAGTAGGTACCGCACTGGCCCCATATACTGAGGGTGGCAGTTTTGAACCCGGTCCCGGCCAAACTGCAACAAAAAATAGCCAGGCATTGTGGTGGGTGCCTGTAGTTCCAGCTACTCGGGAGGCTGAGGGAAGAGAATCACCTAAGCCCAGCAACTGGAGGTTGCTGTGAGCTGTGTGATGCCATGACATTCTACCGAGGACGATAAAGTGAGACTCTGTCTCTACAAAAAAAAAAAAGACAAACTGAGATAATCCAGAAAGAGGAAGTAAGTCATCTGGTCAGTGATTAGGTAGCTGACTTTGGACATGTTACTCAACCTTCCTGTGCCTGTGAAATTATATGACCTACCTCATACATGTAAAGTGTTTAGAACGGTGCCTGGCATACAGTAAACAGAGGAAATGATAGTGATTTGTTTTTAATTATTGTTTGGTCCTTACAGGGTGTCATACATATAGGGTGAAATATACATGTGTGTCATCAATCCCAGGTGGAAGGAAGCATTATAATGTCTTGGAACTTGTGTAGCAGAGCCTGGATTTGAACCAATATTGTAGCTGCAAGTCTTGGGATTCGTGGCCCTGAGGCTACTCTGCCTTTAGCCCAGGAATCACGTCACCTGGGTTGTCAGCACTTGGACATCCTTCTCACCTTTTTGAACCTTATCCTCATTCCAGAATATGTGGAAGGGGACAGGAAACGTCCATGGAGGACCAGGCTTCATTCTCACCTGATAGCTGTAGGGGCTGTGTGCTCTTGCTGTGGCGCCCAGGCCCAGTGTGGCAGACCAAGGGCTCCCATGCAGTCAGCTCCTCAGAGGGCAGGGAGAGCTGGGCCAACCTAGTCCAGGTGCCATCCGTTGCTGGGGAGGGGCCATAGGTGAAGGCATCCAGTGCACTGCCATTGCCAGCTGAGAACCAGATGGGGCTGTCAAGGCCAGGGGGTGCAACATCGAGGACCAGGCAAACCACCAGCATCTGCTGCTTCCCATTCACCAATAGTGTGATTGGTGGGGCCAGGGAAGGGAAGGGTGTGCCGCCCACACCTGCAAAAGAGTATGGGTGCTAGTCCAGTCTGTGCCCTCCCGGGCCAGTATCTCAATATAGGCTAGGGTTCTAGGTTCCTGTGTTTATATCTGTCCTTTCACCATACATCTACCTACTCTTCCACCCACTTATCCATCCCTCCCCACTTGCATTTACCCATCTAACCACCCTTTCTTCCCTTTGTCTATCCATCCTTTCATTCACCCATCCTTTCTTCCATCATCCATCTATCATCCATCTATTCTTTCTACCTTCTATCTATATGTCTATCCTTCTACTCATCCATCATTCTGTTCGTCTGTTTATCACATCTGAGTCCCTTTCTGTGTCAGGCACTAGGGATATAAAATGGGATAAGTCAGGTGGCGCCTGTGGTTCAGGGCGTCAGCCCCATATACCGAGGGTGGCAGGTTCAAACCCAGCCCCGGCCAAACCGCAACAAAAAAATAGCCGGCCCTTGTGGCGGACGCCTGTCGTCCCAGCTGCTCGGGAGGCTGAGGCAAGAGAATCACCTAAGCCCAAGAGCTGGAGGTTGTTGTGAGCTGTGTGACGTCATGGCACTCTACCGAGGGCAGTAAAGTAAAAAAAAATTTTTTACAAAAAAAATTAAAAAAAAAAAATGGGATAAGTCAAAGGACCCTGTCTCATAGGAAAGATGGCAAATGCACAAATAAACAGTTATAACACCATGTTGTGCCAGCCTCCAGAGAGTGGTTATCTCCAGGGAAGAAGGGAAGGAAATAGGACCTGGAATAAGCTCAAAGGAGGCTTCAAGAAACTTTTTGTTTCTTTTTTTAAAAGTCTGATTCAGGCATGGCACCCATAGCACAGTGGTTAGGGTGCCAGCCACATACACTGGGGCTGGTGGGTTTGAACCCAGTCCGGGCCTGCTAAACAACAATGATAACTACGACGACAACAAAATAATAATAATAGGCTTGGCGCCTGTGGCTCAAGCAGCTAAAGCGCCAGCCACATATACTTGAGCTGGCAGGTTCGAATCCAGCCTGGGCCACCAAACAACAACGGTGGCAACCAAAAAAATAGCTGGGTGTTGTGGCAGGCGCCTGTAATCCCAGCTACTTAGGAGGCAGAGGCAAGAGAATCCCTTGAGCCCAGGAGTTGGAGGTTGCTGTGAGTTGTGATGCCACAGCACTCTACCCAGAGTGACAGCTTGAGGCTCTGTCTCAAAAAATAATAATAGTAATAATAAATATATATATGCCGGAGGTGGCAGGTTCAAACCTGGCCCTGGCCAGAAACTGCAAAAAAATAAAATAAAATAAAATAAAATAAAAAAATAAAAAAGGTGGCTCAGTGCCTATGGCTCAAGTGGCTAAGGCGCCAGCCACATATACCTGAGCTGGCGGGTTCGAATCCAGCCCAGGCCCGCCAAACAACAATTACAGCTGCAACCAAAAAATAGCCAGGCGTTGTGGTGGTTGCCCGTAGCCCCAACTACTTGGGAGGCAGAGGCAGGAGACTCACTTGAGCCCAGGAGTTGGAGGTTGCTGTGAGCTGTGATGCCACGGCACTCTCCCCAGGGCGACAGCTTGAGGCTCTGTCTCAAAATAAATAAATAAATAAATAAATAAAATAAAAAAGTCTGATTCAACTATGGCAAAATGTTGACCATTTATTAATCTAGGTAGAGTGTAGATGGGTATCTGTTGTATTATTTTCAGTTTTTTTCTGTAGGTCTGCAGTTATTTTTAAACAGCTTTGTTTAGATAGAATCTGCATATCACACAGTTCATCCAATTAAAGTACAGGTCTATTATTTAATTATATTAAAAACTATGTCATATGGATACTACAAACATTTGTTATATATTTTCCAGAATAGCCCTGATTTTCAACAATCTTTTTCTTTTCAGTAAAGATGACTCGCTTAATATACAACAAAATGTTATATCTGAATATTTTGATTTTTTTCATATAAGTAAGTCTCCAGTGTTAGAACCTACAAACACACCATGAATTAGGTGTAGCGGGCTAAAGAAATACCCCAGAGTATGGGAAAGGATGCCAGAGAATCTTATAGGGAGGTAGAGGTGAAGGATACTCAGAAAGATTTTTCTTTTCTTTCCCCTTTTCTTCCTTCTCTCCCTTACTCTATCCCTCCCTTCCTTCCTTCCTCCCTTCCTTCCTTCCTTCCTTCTTTTTTTCTACTCACCTACTGGGGGCCGGCTTACAAAGGTCCTCAAAGGTCAAGGCTCTTCCCCCACCACACACATGCAAACATGCACATGCTTTTAATGAAGTTAGAAGTTTCCTCTCAAAACTTCAGTGCTTTTGGCTCCAGTCTTAATCTTTGGAGGGCAGGGGATAAATATCCAGAAAGAGGCCTTGGGACCTTTCCTGAGCCCATGATAACGGGGAGCAGGGAGTGAATTTGAGAAGCCCTGGGCTCTGTTGGAATGGGGCAACCTGAGGACAAAGAGGAGGGGAACCTCACAATGTTCCTGATGTCCTATGACATAACAGGACCGTGGCTACCCTAACCCTCAACTTCCATGGACACCCATCCACCTTGCTCTATTTCTGTATACCTCCAAGAGGCATACTGACACTGTGGACTCCAGGACAGGAGGATTTGGGGACCCAGAGCAAGGTGGCTGGGAGGTAGGGTATAAGGGGGATGGAATAGTGGGCTTCTGGTGAGACCCTCCCCAGAACTCCCTAAATGGCTCTCTTCCTGCCTCCCCCTATTCCATAAATACCCAGGGAGGCCCAGAGTTAGGCAATGGGCTTGAATAGACTAAGGGGGATAGAGAGGGATAAAAAATGTGGGCTCACCTCTGGGCGGGGCTGGACATCCAAGGGCCAGGAGAAGCAGCAGCTGTGTCCTAGCCATCGCCCACCCAAAAGAAGGCAGGACCCAGCTGCAGACCTGAGGTGTGGGCTGGGGTGGGAGGCGCCCACAAGACTGCCTCCCAGGCCACAGGCCCAGCTGCACCTCAGCTGCTCCACCACAGAGCTGTTTCCCTGGGTGACAGGCCCCTCCTACACTTACCCTGATCCTAAAACCCAGTCCTTTCTCACAGGTCAGGGAGTTTAGGGTGCTACTCCCATACAAGTCCCCAAAGCCTTTTCCCAGTCACTGCCCTTGCCAGAGGGCCACTACCATCCACAGGACACAGAACACCAGGTGGCGACACATGTTGGGGGTGGGGCTTGGCCTATATAGCACTTTATTTGATCCTCCACTGTAAATTCCATTTCACAGGTGTGGCAACTGAGAGTCAGAAAGATATAGTGACTGGCCAAAGGTCACATATCTGGCAGGTAGCAGAACCAGGCCTTCCGTCACCTTCAGTTACTCCATTAAAACTATACTTTTTTTTTTTTTTTTTTTGGCCGGGGCTGGGTTTGAACCCGCCACCTCCGGCATATGGGACCGGCGCCCTACTCACTGAGCCACAGGTGCCGCCCAAACTATACTTTTTTTTTTTGAGACAGAGTCTCACTCTGTTGCCTTGGGAAGAGTGCTGTGGCATCATAGCTCACAGCAACCTCAAACTCCTGAATTGGAGCAATTTCGAGTAGCGAGGACTACAGGTGCCCACCATGATGCCCAGCTGGGGTTTTTTTTCTATTTTTAGTGGAGACAGGGTCTCTTTTTTTGCTCAGGTTGGTCTCTAGCTCCTCAGCTCAGGCTATCCACCTGCCTCAGCCTCCCAGAATGGTAGGAATACAGGTGTGAGCCACCACAGTGGGCCTAAATATTGTTTTTTGAATATTTTTATACATTGTAACATACACCAGAAAGTTTAAACAAACAAAAGACACATCTAAATAAAAAATACACACCCAAAGGCCAGGCACCACGGCACTCTATCGAGGATGACAAAGTGAGACTGTCTCAAAAACAATCCCCAAAACCAGCACTCTGGGAGGCCAAGGCGGGTGGGTTGCCCTGAGTTCACAGGTTAGAGACCAGCCTGAGCAAGAGTGAGACACTATCTCTAAAAATAGCCAAGTGTTGTGGTGGGCACCTGTAGTCCCAGCTACTTGGAAGGATGAGGCAAGAGAATCGCTTAAGCCCAAGAGATTGAAGCTGCTGTGAGCTATGATGCTACTGCACTCTAAGGAGGGTGAGAAAGTGAGACTCTGTCTCAAACAAACAAAAAAAAATACACACCTTTATGGTTATGGGGGGGGAAACAGAAAGAGGGAAGGAGGGAGGTGGGTGGGGCCTTGGTGTGTGTCACACTTTATGGGGGCAAGACATGATTGCAAGAGGGACTTTACCTAACAATTGCAATCAGTGTAACCTGGCTTATTGTACCCTCAATGAATCCCCAACAATAAAAGAAAAAAAAAATACACACCTAATTTTGTACAATAAATATATAAATATTTCTGGAGCAAACAGACCAAATAGTAATCATTGTATGTTAGGATTTTGGATATATTTTTTCCTTTTTTTCTGAGCCAGAGTCTCACTTTGTCACCCTTAGTAGTGTGCTGTGGCGTCATAGCTCACAGCAACCTCACAGTCCTGGGCTTAAGCGATTCTCTTGCCTCAGACTCCCAAGTAGCTGGGACTACAGGCACTGGCCACAACACCCAGCTATTTTTAGAGACAGGGTCTTGTTCTGGCTCAGGCTGGTATTGAATCTGTGAGCTCAGGCAATCCACCCACCTTGGCCTCCCAAGTGCTGGGATAACAGGTGTGGTCCACTGCGCCTAGTCTGATAGTTTGTTTTTGTTTTTTTTGAGACAGTCTCAAGTTGTTGCCCTGGTAGAATGTAGAGGCATCACAGCTCACAGCAACCTCCAACTCTTGGGCTTAAGCAATTCTCTTGCCTCAGCCTCCCAAGTAGCTGGGACTACAGGCACCCTCCACAACGCCCGGCTATTTTTATTTATTTTTATTTTTTTTGGCCAGGGCCGGGTTTGAACCCACCACCTCTGGCATATGGGGCCGGCGCCCTACTCCTTTGAGCCATAGGCGCCGCCCAACGCCTGGATATTTTTTAGAGACAGGGTCTCGCTCTTGCTCAGGCAGGTCTTGAACTCCTGACCTCAAGCAATCCACAGGCTTCAGCCTCTGTTTACCTTTTGAAAAAGTTTACAATTGTGGTAAAATACTCTTTTTTTTTTTTTGGTTTTTGGCCAGGGCTGGGTTTGAACCCGCCACCTCCGGCATATGGGACCAGCGCCCTACTCCTTGAGCCACAGGCGCCGCCCGTAAAATACTCTTAACATGAAACTACCATCTTTTTGTTTTGTTTTGTTTTACAAAATATTATGGGGGTACAAATATTTTTAGTTACATGTATCAATTTTTTTTTGATACCTTTACTCTCTGGGGATACATTTATCAACTTTGTTATGCTTGAATCAGGGTTATAAGTGTGCTCATCACCCAGATAGTATTCATGGTACCCATTAGGTAGGTTTTCACCCATCCTCTCCCTGCCCTCCCAGCTTGATTTCCATTGAGGTGTTTTTTAATTTGTTTTTGGTTTTTGAGACAGTCTTACTTGTTGCCTTCTGCAGAGTGCATCATAGCTTTATAGTGACCTCAAATTCTTGGGCTCAATCAATCCTCTTACCTCAGCCTCCTGAGTAGCTGGGACTACAGGCACTTGCCACAATGCCAGGCTCTTTTTTAAGAGATGGATTCTCCTTCTTGCTTAGGAGAACTCAAGCAATCCACCCTCCTTGGTCTCCCAAAGTGCTAGGGTTACAGGTGTGAGTCACCATGCCTGGCATTTCCACTGAGTTTTACTTTGTTCTCTGCACACGTATGTTCCTCTGTTAGTTCCAATTTAGTAGTGAGTTCATATGGTGTTTTCCATTCTTTATATACTTCACTTATGATAATGGTCTCCAATTCCATTCAAATTGTTTGCAAAAGGCATTAATTTATCTTCATTCATGGATGATTAGTATTAGTATACATATACCACATTTTGTTAATCCACATATAAATTAATGGGGACTTGGGTTGATTCAACATCTTTGCAATTATGAATTGTGCTGCAATAAACATCCAAGTGCAGGTGTCTTTTTTTTTTTTTTTTTTTTTTGGTTTTTGGCTGGGGCTGGGTTTGAACCCACCACCTCCGGCATATGGGACTGGCGCCCTACTCCTTGAGCCACAGGTGCTGCCCGTGCAGGTGTCTTTTCGACATCTTTTCCTTTGAGTAAAAAAACCAGTAATGGGATTGCCCTGTCAAACAGTAGGTCTACTTTTAGTTCTCTGAGGAATCTCCATACTGTTTTCCATAGAAGTTATAGTCATTTGCAGTTCCACTAACAGTGTATAAGAGTTCCTTTCTTTCTGCATCCATTGTTTTTGGACTTTTTAACAAAAGCCATTCTAACTAGGGTAAGGTGATAATGCAGCGTGGTTTTAATTTGCATTTCCCTGATAATTAGTGATGTTGAGCCTTTCTTCGTGTTTATTTGCCATTTGTCTATCTTCTTTTGAAAAGCTTCTGTTCATGTATTTTGCCCATTTTTTAATGGAGTTGTTTTTTCCTTGCTGATTTGCTTGGCTTCTTTATAGATTATCAGATGCATAACTTGCAAATATTTTCTCCCATTCTATAGGTTGTCTATTTGCTCTGTTGATTATTTCCTTAGCTGTCCAGAAGTTTTTTTGTTTGTTTGTTTGTTTGTTTTTGCAGTTTTGGCCAGGGCTGGGTTTGAACCCACCACCTCTGGCATATGGGGCCAGCGGCCTAACCCTTTGAGCCACAGGCGCTGCCCTGTCCAGAAGTTTTTTAATCAGGTCCCATTTATTTATTTTTGTTGCTGCTGTGATTGCTATTGTGGTCTTCTTCATAAATTTTTTGCCTAGGCCAATACCTAGAAGAGTTTTCCCAACATTTTCTTCTAGAATTCTTAGGGTTTCACACCTTACATTTAAATCTCTTATCCATCTTGAATTAATTTTTGTGAGTTATGAGAGATATGGATCCTGTTTTATTCTTCTCCTGTAGCTACCCAATTTGCCCTGCACCGTTTATTTGTTATTTTTTTTGTAGAGACAGAGTCTCACTTTATGGCCCTCGGGTAGAGTGCCGTGGCCTCACACAGCTCACAGCAACCTCCAACTCCTGGGCTTAGGCGATTCTCCTGCCTCAGCCTCCCGAGTAGCTGGGACTACAGGCGCCCACCACAACGCCCGGCTATTTTTTGGTTGCAGTTTGGCCGGGGCCGGGTTTGAACCCGCCACCCTCGGTATATGGGGCCAGCGCCTTACTGACTGAGCCACAGGCGCCACCCCCCTGCACCGTTTATTGACTAGAGTTTCTTTTCCCCAGTAAAACTTACCATCTTAACCTTTTTTGGAGGGGAGGGGAACTGGGATAGGGTCTTGCTATGTTGCCCAGGCCGTAGCGCAGTGGCTATTCACAGCCATGTTCATGGTACACTACTGAGTAGCTGGGACAGTAGGTGTGCTCCCATGTCTGGCAATCTTAACCATTTGTACATGTACATTTCAGTGCCATTTTCAGTGAAAATTCACATAGTTGTGCAACCATCACAATCATCTGACTATAGAATTCTTTTTATTTTGCAGAAGTGAAACTGTATCGTGGTAACTACCATTTTACTTTCTTTTTTTTTTTTTTTGTAGAGACAGAGTCTCACTTTACTGCCTTCAGTAGAGTGCTATGTCACAGGACTCACAGCAACCTCTAGCTCTTGGGCTTCCGCGATTCTCCTGCCTCAGCCTCCCGAGCAGCTGGAACTACAGGCACCTGCCACAACGCCCGGCTATTTTTTTGGTTGCAGTTTGGCCGGGGCTGGGTTTGAACCCACCACCCTCCGTATATGGGGCCAGCGCCCTACTCACTGAGCCACAGGCGCCACCCTACTTTCTGTCTTTTTGATTTGACTACTTTATTCAAGTGAAATTATGTTTATTGCCTTTTTGTACTGGTTTGTTTTATTGGCATCATATTCTCGAGTTTTGTTCATGTTGTAGCATGTGTCAGAATGTCTTTTTTTTTTTTTTTGAGACAGAGTCTCACTTTGTCACCCTTGGTAGGGTTCCTTGGCATCATAGCTCACAGCAACCTCAAGTTCTTGGGCTCCCAGCGATCCTCTTGCCTCAGTTATTTTTTTTTTGTTTTGTTTTGAGACAGAGCCTCAAGCTGTCACCCTGGGTAGAGTGCTGTGGCATCACAGCTCACAGTAACCTCCAACTCCTGGGCTCAAGCGATTCTGTTGCCTCCACCTCCCAAGTAGCTGGGACTACAGGCGCCTGCCACAACACCCAGCTATTTTTTTTCGTTGCAGCCGTCATTGTTGTTTGGTTGGCCCAGGCTGGATTCAAACTCACCAGCTCAGGTGTATGTGGCTGGCGCCTTAGCCGCTTGAGCCACAGGTGCCGAGCCACTCTTGCCTCAGTTTTTAAATTTTTTTAGTACAGATAGCTTCTTACTATTGCGCAGGCTGGTCTTGAACTCCTGAGCTCAGGCAACCCACCTGCCTCGGCCTCCCAGAGTGGTGGGATTACAGGCATGAGCCACCGCACCTAGTCAAGAACTTGCTTTCAGTTTTTTGGTGTCTATGCCCAGCAGATCATATGTTAATTATATGGAATTGCTAGATCATATGTTAATTATATTTTTAATTTTTGAGGAACTGCTGTACTGGTTTCCAGAGTAGCTGCATCCTTTTACAGTCCCATCAATAGTATGCAAGGATTCCAATTTCTCTACATCCCTACCATCTGATGGTCATGAGGTGGTATCTCCTCATGTTTTTTTTTTTTTTTTTTTTTTTGAGACAGAGCCTCAAGCTGTCACCCTGGGTACAGTGCTGTGGCATCACAGCTCATAGTAGCCTCCAACTCCTGGGCTCAAGCGATTCTCCTGTCTCCGCCTCCCAAGTAGCTGAGACTACAGGTGCCCGCCACAACGCCCGGCTATCTTTTGGTTGCAGCTGTCATTGTTACTTGCCAGGCTGGGCTGGAGTAGAACCAGCCAGCTAGGGTGTGTGGCTGGTGCTTTAGCCACTTGAGCCACAGGCGCCGAGCCTCCTTGTGGTTTTGATTTGTGTTTCCATAGTGATTAGTGATGTTGAGCATCTAAGTCCTTCGTATTGTGAGGTTCTCAGATACATATCTGTTATATTAATTTACATTCCATCACAATGAATGAAAGACTCACTTTATCCCACAAGCATTTGGCATTCCTTATAAAAAACTATAATTTAGGAGACTTCGGGTGGCACCTGTGGCTCAGTTGAGTAGAGCGCCGGACCCATATACCAGAGGTCGTGGGTTCAAACCCAGCCCTGGCCAAAAATTACAAAAAAAAAAAAAAAGAAAACAACTGTAATTTAATCAGTTAAAATAAAATTGTACTTCATTTCTCTGATTACATTTTTCCATTTAGTTGTTTCCTTCTTTGAATTGTCTATTGCTCTCTTGTAATGTCAGTGTCTTAATAATTTGTTAAAGCTTTCTCATGTTATGGCTTGGGTGCCAGCAGCTAGTCTCTAAAAAAAAAAAAAAAACCTTCTCATGATAAAGATAACCCATTGTGTATTGCAATTGCTGGAGTCATTTCTCAGTTTTTTGACTACTTTTAATTTTTTTTTTTTTTTTTTAGAGACAGAGTTTCAAGCTGTCACCCTGGGTAGAGTTCTGTGGTATCACAGCTCACAGCAACCTCAAACTCTTGGACTTAAGCGATCCTCTTGCTTCAGCCTCCCAAGTAGCTGGGACTACAGGCACACGCCACAACACCCAGCTATTTATTTTTTGGCTATAGTTGTCATTGTTGTTTGGTGGGCCGGGCTGGATTTGAACCTGCCAGCTCTGGTGTATGTGGCTGGCGCCCTAGCCTCTTGAGCTACAGGCGCTGAGGCCACTACTTTTAATCATTTTAAACCTATAGATTTTTGTTTTATATGAACCAATAATCCATCTTTCCTACTGTGATTCACAATCTCTTTTAGGCCTAGAAAGTTCTCTCCCCTTTAGAGAATTGATACATTGCTCTTCTAGCCTCTTGTGCTTTTGTAGTTTAATTTCAACCTCCCCTCCCCCGCAACTCTCTACTAGCAATTAATTTTGGCGTATGGTAGATGCGCATCTAAATTACATATTTTTTCCCAAAAAACTAATCACTTATCCTGGAATTACAGTATTTATTGAATAATCTCTCCTGGCTTTATTATTTGCCAAATGTTCAGGACCAACAGCGAGGGGTGCGTGTGTGTTTTCTTGTTCGCTGAACAGAGAGACATTATTGCAGGTTAATGTCATTTTTTTTTTTTTTTTTAATTTTTTTGTAGAGACAGAGTCTCATTTTATGGCCCTCGGTAGAGTGCCGTGGCCTCACACAGCTCACAGCAACCTCCAACTCCTGGGCTTAAGCGATTCTCTTGCCTCAGCCTCCCGAGCAGCTGGGACTACAGGCACCCGCCACAACGCCCGGCTATTTTTTTGTTGCAGTTTGGCCGGGGCTGGGTTTGAACCCGCCACCCTCGGCATATGGGGCCGGCGCCCTACTCACTGAGCCACAGGCGCTGCCCTGCAGGTTAATGTCTTTTACATAGGCAGGTTTGTTCTTCCGGGCTCCTCAGCTTCTTTCTGGTGACAGCCTCACCCGATTTCTGTCTGAATAGTTATTTAATAATCATACTGATTGTGCGGGCCTGACGGGCGTGAAGCCGCTGCGGCCAAGGCTGCACCCCCGCCCCTTGGCGCCCGCGGGCTCCACGTGTTCCCAGGCACAGCCGGCGCCCAGGTGCGCCCTGGCGCTCAGTGGTGGTGGGTTCCCGGCGGGAGGGGTTGCGGGGAGGGAGGCAGGTGTCCCTAACGACTCTCCCTCCCTCTAGCCTGGGGACGTGCCGGCACCGGTTCCCTTACCACATTACAGATGGGGAATGAGCTCTCCGGCCTCTTTTAGGTTTCAGGACCTTCCCGGGACAGGAAGGAGGAAGAGTCCTTGGCAGCTTCCTGCTTGGTCACCTCCCTCTGTAACAGTTCACACTTCCACTTACCCGCTCGCAGCTCCCGCCTTCGGTCTGGGGTCTCTGGCCACGGGTCAGGATGGAAGCTTTCCTTGCCTGCTCTTTACGTCAGTTCCCTACTTCTAGGAGCTCCAGGAATCCCCCAGGACCTCAAGACTCCTTGCCCAAGGCGGGTGAGGATGCTCAGGCCCAATGGCCTCTGCTCATCTTTGTCTTGGCTGAACCTGCCACTTGCTGGCCCGCCACTATGAGCATGCCCTGTTGGCAGACATCCCATTTCATCCTCACAGCCTCCCCCAGCTGGTGTTATCATCCATCCACAAAACAGCCATGATTTTTACAGAAAAACTAAGGGGCGGTGGCCCACGCCTGTAATCTGGGAGGCTAAAGTAGGTGGATTGCTTGAGCTCAGGAATTTAGGACTAGCCTGAGCAAAAGTGAGACCGTCTCTACCAAAAATAGAAAAATTGGCTGGGCTCCGTAGCACAGTGGTTAGGACACCAGCCACATACAACCAGGCTGGCGGGTTCAAACCCAGCCCAGGCCAGCTAAACAATGATAACCGCAACAACAACAAACAGCCAGTTGTTGTTTGTGGTGGGGTGCCTGTAGTCCCAGCTACTTGGTGGGCTGAGGCAAGAGAATTGCTTAAACCCAAGAGTTGGAGGTTGCGTGAGCTGTAATGCCATGGTACTGTGCTGAGGGTGACATAGTGAGACTCTGTCTCAAAAAAAAAAAAGAAAGAAAGAAAGAGAAAGAAAAAAAGAGAAAAATTAGCAGGGCATGATGGTGCAGGCCTGTAGTCTCAGCTACTTGGAGGAGGCAAGAGGATCACTTGAACCCAGGAGTGTGAGGTTGCTGTGAGCTATGACACCACCCCCACTCTACCCAGGGCAACAGAGTGAGACACTATCTCAAAATAAACAAATAATAAATAAAAAAACCGGCACCTGTGGCTTAGTCAGTAGGGCATCAGCCCCATATACCAAGGGTGGCAAGTTTGAATACTGCCCGGCCAAACTACAAAAGAAAAAAAAAATAGCTGGGCATTGTCGAGGGCATCTGTAGTCCGAGCTACGGGGGAGGCTGAGGCAAGAGAATCACCTAAGCCTAAGAGCTGGAGGTTGCTGTGAGCTGTGATGCCATAGCACTCTATTGAGGGCAACAAAGTGAGACGCTGTCTCTAACAAAAAAAAAAAAAATAATAATAATGAATTAAATAAATAAATAAATAAAGTTGCACAGCTGAAAATACTCTAGTAGTCAAGCAGTGGATGGGTGTTTCCAAAGCACCTTTCACAAGGTTGCTGAGAGAGTTCAATCAAAAAACTAGTAGCTGTCTGAGTGCCTTGCACAAAGCAGGTGCTCCCGTTAAGTTACGGCTCCCTCCCTTTTTTACTATGTACAGGTGGAAAACTAAGGGCCCTTGTTAAGCTGAGAGGAGCCACATAAGATGTGAAAAATTAGGAAAAAGTCTCAGTACATGTTAGGGAAGATTGCTGATAGGCATATTACTGAATAATTATTTATTGTAAACTTAACATATAATTACAAGAGTGTAAACAGAAGGGTAAATAGGGTATTGAAATAGCAAACAAGTCTCTTCTGGGAATACTGACAGGGGCACCTGTTCCATTTACGAAATAAAAATCCTACCTACAGTGTTATTTATAAAAAAATTAAAATCATCTACAAAATGTTTGATAAGACAGTAGCCAAATAAACTATGGTGTATCTGTGTGATGAAATGTTATGCAGGCCTTAAAATGTCCATTCGTCTTTTCATTCAGAACAATTTACTGGTTTCTGTTTTATGTCAGGAATTAGGGCTGATGATAACAAGATAAAAAAGATGCTTTTAGCAGTCAAGGGGGTAGACGGGGACCAGGAGTGTAACAGACATTGTAACTAAGTGTGTGTTTTTATGTGTCAATGTAGAAAGTGGGTCCTGGGAGGGGGATCAGGAAAAGTGCTTTAGAAGATAGTACTTGAGTCCAATCTTGATTTTTTTTTTTTTGAGACAGAGTTTCATTTTGTCACCCTCAGTAGAGTGCTGTGGTGTCACAGCTCACAGAAACCTAAAACTCTTAGGCTCAAGCAATTCTCTTAATCAGCCCAGATAGTATACTGACCGCTTTCTGTGCCTTGGTAACATGAGAAACCAGCCTCCCAAGCAGCTGGGACTACAGTGCCTGCAACAACACCTGGCTATTTTTTGAGCAAGACCACCTTTGCTCTTGCTCAGGCTGGTCCCAAACCTGTGAGCTCAGGGGAATCCACCCACCTCGGCCTCCCAGAGTGCTAGGATTAGCGGCATGGGCCACCATTTTTGTTTGTTTTTTAGACAGGTTCTTGTTCTGTCCCCCCAGCAGCTGGAGTGCAGTGGCATCGTCATAGCTCACTGCAGCCTCGAACTTCTGGGCTTTAGAGATCCTCTTGCCTTAACCACTCCAGCATCTAAGACTACAGGTATACACCACTGTGTAAACTCAGTCTTCATTCTTTCTGAACAGTTTTTTTGAGACAGAGTCTCACTATGTCACCCTCAACAGAGTGCTGTGGCGTCACAGCTCACAGCAACCTCAAACTGCAATTCTCTTGCCTCAGCCTCCCAAGTAGCTGGGACTCCAGGCACCCGCCACAATGCCTGGCTATTTTTCTGTTGTACTTGTCATTGTTGTTTAGCAGGCTCAGGCTGGGTTCAAACCCGCCAGCCCTGGTGTATGTGGCCGGTGCCCTAACCACTGAGCTATAGGCACCGAGCCTCTGAATAGTTTTTAGTGATGTGGAAAAATGTTTGTGTGAATGTGAATTTTAAAAAGGATAAAAAATGAATGATCTTAGCGCAGTGGCTTATGCCTGTAATCTTAGCACTCTGGGAGGCCGAGGCAGGTGGATTGCTTTAGCTCAGGAGTTTGAGACCAGCCTAAGCAAGAGCAAGACCCGATTTCTAAAAATAGCCAGGTAGCCCTTTCGCTGATGAAAGAGCCTAGTGCAGTGGTAGGAGAGGTATTAGCAGGATCCGTGCTGCTGCCAGGGCCTGGGCTGACCCATCCGAGTTCTCGTCCGTGCTGAGCCCACTTGAACCGCAGCCAAGACCGGGGACGAGGTCATGGAAAGTCTTGATCACATGGCAAGGAAATGGTGAAGCAGCAAGTAAATGTGCTCACAGGAAGTGAAATATTCTCCAGTTTGGATAGACTCAAGGAGTGAAGACCTGAAAATTGGGTAATGCTAACTCATGGAGGGCTGTGACAACCCAAGTTAAGGAATTTGGAATTTATTCTGAAGAGGATTCCAGTCTCTTCGTTCTCACAGTTTTGTAAAATGATTTTTTATCCTACTATGAGCAAGAAGGAAAAGAAGAAGCAGCCCTTTATGTTAGATGAGGAAGGAGATGCCCAAACAGAAGAAACCCAGCCCTCAGAAACAAAAGAAGGGGAGCCAGAGCTGACTGAGGACAAAGATCGGAAGCCGATGAAGAGGACAGTAGGAAAAAAGATGCTTCTGATGATCTAGATGACTTGAACTTCTTCTTTTTGTGTGTGTGTGTGGTTTTTTGGCTGGGTCTGGGTTTGAACCCACCACCTCCGGCATATGGGACCAGCGCCCTACTCCTTGAGCCACAGGCGCCACCCGACTTGAACTTCTTTAATCAAAAGAAAAAGAAGAAAAACAAAAAAGATATTTGATATTGATGAAGCTGAAGAAGGTGTAAAGGATCTTAAGATTGAAAGTGATGTTCAAGAACCAGCTGAACCAGAGGATGACTTTGACATCATGCTTGGCAATAAAAAGAAGAATGTTAAGTTTCCAGATGAGGATGAAATACTAGAGAAAGATGAAGCTCTTGAAGATGAAGACAGCAAAAAAGATGATAGTGGGCAGTGCCTGTGGCTCAGTGGATAGGGCGCCGGCCCCATATACTAAGGATGGTGGGTTCAAACTCGGCCCCAGCCAAACTGCAACAAAAAACGGCCGGGTGTTGTGGAGGGCCCCTGTAGTCCCAGCTGTTCTGGAGGGTGAAGCAGGTGAATTGCCTAAGCCCAGGAGTTGGAAGTTACTGTGAGCTGTGGCGCCACAGTACTCTACTGGGGGCGATAGACTCTGTCTCAAAAAACATAAAAATAAAAAAAATAAAAAAGATGATGTTATCTCATTCAGTAACCAGATGGGCCCTGCTTGGTCAGGCTCAGAAAGAGGTTATACATATGAAGAGTTAACCTCATGAGGGGAAAGAATCCAGATTTGGTTGCTGGAGAGAAAAGGAAATTTGTCATGAAACCTCCACAGGTCGTCTGAGTAGGAACCAAGAAAACTTCTTTTGTTAACTTCACAGATATCTATAAACTATTACATTGTCTGCCAAAACAACTCCTTGCATTTTTATTGGCTGAACTGGGTACAAGTGGCTCTATAGATGGTAATAATCAGCTTGTAATCAAAGGAAGATTCCAACAGAAACAGATAGAAAATGTCTTGAGGGCTTGGCGCCTGTGGCTCAAACAGCTAAGGCGCCTGCCACATATACCTAAGGTGGCAGGTTCGAATCCAGCCCGGGCCTGCCAAACGACAATGACAGCTGCAACCAAAAAATAGCCGGGCATTGTGGTGGGCACCTGTAGTCCCAGCTACTTGGGAGGTAGAGGCAGGAAAATCGTTTGAGCCCAGGATTTGGAGGTTGTTGTCAGCTGTGATGCCATGGCACTCTACCCAGGGTGACAGCTTGAGGCTCTGTCTCAAAAAAAACAAAAAAACCCAATGTCTTGAGAAGATATATCAAGGAGTATGTCACTGTCACACATGCCAATCACCAGACACAATCCTGCAGAAGGACACCCAACTTTATTTCTTACAGTGCGAAACTTGTCATTCTCAATGCTCTGTCGCCAGTATCAAAACCGGCTTCCAGGCTGTCACGGGCAAGCGAGCACAGCTCTGTGCCAAAGCTAACTAATTTGTTAATCACAATCAGTTTTGCAAAGTGTGATGTGGAGATTTGGCTGGACGATTTGCCATCAGAGTGGATATACCACTGTATTAAAAACAAGATAAAAAAGCTGCCAAGTTCTTTGGCGAGTGGCGGATTGGTCCGAAATCCTTGCAAGATGCCGATGCTCAGACATACTCATTGCCTGCTTTAACACCTGTCAGAGAAATGTGATATGTAGTAAGGAGGTGCTTTTTTAAACTCGTTCATAGACTTCTGTAAAATGCAAGATAAATTAAAGTTATTATAACAGTGATTCTTTCAAAAATAAAAAATAAAAACAGCTGGGCATTATGGCAGACACCTGTAGTCCCAGCTACTCAGGAGGATGAGGCAAGAGAAACACTTGAGCCCAAGAGTTAGAGGTTGCTGTGAACTATGATGTCAGGGTACTCTATCGAGGGTGACAAAGTGAGACTCTGTCTCAAAAAAAAAAAAGTATGATCTGATATTCATGGAGCCATGAACAGCATTGGATTGTTTAACCTTGAATTGAATTTACACAAGAGAGACATGAACTTTTATCTTGTGTAACCCACTGTTATTTTGGGTTCTCTGTTGCTCGCTGCCAAAACTAATCCTAACTAAAACATGTACTATATGTTCTAAGGTCTTAGTGGGTAAGCAGATGGGTAATTTGAAGAAAGTTTAATAAAGGGACTGTTTATAACAGTGTGGGCAGGGTATAGAGAAACTGCAGAGGCTGCTACAGGGGCTAGTCATGGTGGGTGTCAGCACTCAGGGTCTGAAGAGGGCCTGCGGGGAGCAACCACAGGAAACCAGAGCCAGAGAGAGCTGTGTGAAGAGGGTGCCTGATGGTAGCTGTGACTCTCACTGCTCATCTAGGTAGGAAAGCAGAATACCTGACTTTACCATCCTCCCAACTTCTGATTCTGGTTGGTGCCCCAGCTTGCTGAATGCAAGCAGAAAGTATGGAGCCCTCTGATGCCACTCAGCTTCCCAGGGCACAGGCCTGTGGTGGGCACAGGGAGACTGTTCTTTCTCATTTATCCCTCTGCCCCTTGGTAAACCTCAGATCCTTTGTCCACGTGAAAACCCATAACCTAAGCACAGGGAACACACAGTGTCCCATCAGCTACCGCTCAGAGGTAGTATCAGTTTGAGCCTAAAATGTTAACTACCACCAGTGGTCTTCACAAAAGTTAGCAGAGGAAAATGGGGGTTATGGGCCTAAGTTCATGGTCAGAGCTGTCTGCTTTCACCCTCCAATGACACACTCTCCTTACTCTTTGCCAGCACTTTGGCTAGACAATGTTCTTTACTTAAGTGACTCAAGACTTGATTCCTGTAGGATCTCAGTCATGACTGATCTTGAATTTACTGGGTTGCTAATGCTACTTATTAACCAGGATTATGGGGGAAGGATTATTAAGAGTGAATAATAATTCTACTGCAGTGAATCCCTTGGTAGCTCTAGTTTCCACCTTTTTTATGCTATAGCAACTTAATTTCCTCTGGTAATTGGGACTAATCAGCCCAGATAGTATACTGACCACTTTCTCTGCCTGTTGGCTTGGTAACATGAGAAACCAAAATAGCTAGGGACTTTTTCAACTTCCAGGTCATAGTCCTATGGTGGAACTATTTCTCCCTTGGACACTGGGATCTCAAAACCCAGAGGCCCAGGGTTATGACAATGGATAGGAAAAATTATTCCAGTGTATAACAGCCTTTAGGTATGATTGTGCGGAGAACGCTGCCATCCCTACCTCTTGGTGTTATATATGATTCTAGTTATGATTTTAAAAATATACTATATCCTTGGGCGGCGCCTGCGGCTCAGTCGGTAAGGCGCCGGCCCCATATACCGAGGGTGGCGGGTTCAAACCCGGCCCCGGCCAAACTGCAACCAAAAAATAGCCGGGCGTTGTGGCGGGCGCCTGTAGTCCCAGCTACTTGGGAGGCTGAGGCAAGAGAATCGCTTAAGCCCAGGAGTTGGAGGTTGCTGTGAGCTGTGTGAGGCCACGGCACTCTACCGAGGGCCATAAAGTGAGACTCTGTCTCTACAAAAAAAAAAAAAAAAAAAATATATATATATATATATATACTATATCCTGCAATGTGGCACCCCCACCTGGCAGGGTGTAGTTTTTCCCAGATTTGCTCTAATACACTAATCCACTGTTCTACTAACCCAGCTGCCTCTGGGTCACAGGGCTCATGGTAAGGCCAGTGAATACCTTGAACATGAGCTCAGTTGTATGTTTTCTTGCCTGTGACCTGTATGCCCTGGTTGGAGGCTATATTATGTGGAATGCCATGATGATGGTTATGGCATTTTGTAAGTTCATGCATGGTGATGCTGACAGAAGCAATGTAGGTAGACAAAGCAAATGCATACCTGAAATATGTCTCTATCCTTGTGAGGATCAAGTACAGACCCTCCATGATGGGAAGGTGCAGTCAAATCAAGCTACAACAAAGGGAGGATGATGCCCAATTAGGGACCCCAGCACAGGCTGTTAAGGAGGTTGGACACTTAGCACTGGCCACAGCCAGATCAGCTTTGGGAAGAAGAAGACTGTTTCTAAGCCGAAATATAGCTTCCATCTTATATCTAGGACTGTCGAACAAGCCTTGGGGGTGTTAGAGAAAGAAGTTGAACATCTAGCTGGGTGTTGTGGCAGGCACCTGTAGTCCCAGCTGCTCAGGAGGCTGAGGCAAGAGAATCACATAAGCCCAAGAGTTAGAGGTTGCTGTGAGCCGTGTGACGCCACAGCACTCTACCGAGGGCAATAAAGTGAGACTCTGTCTCTACAATAAAAAAAAAAAAAAAAGAAGTTGAACATCATCTACGGGGCTGTCACCTTGTCCATTTGATGATGATTTTGTCCCTTTGTGGTATTGTAGGCCATTGTACCCACCTTGCCTTTGATTGTTTGACATTAGCCACTTGGCCTTTATGCTACCAGGTACCACCAGGATGCCAGTATTCTCATTAAGATCAGGGAATCTAATTCCACTGATCCATCCAGCACCCCACACTATCTCTCAAGTCTGTAGAAGACAGTCATCAGAGCAAGTTGAGGATACTGGCCCTTACCAGCACATTTCTTTTTTTTTTTTTTTTATTGTTGGGGATTCATTGAGGGTACAATAAGCCAGGTTACACTGATTGCAATTGTTAGGTAAAGTCCCTCTTGCAATCATGTCTTGCCCCCATAAAACCAGCACATTTCTTAATGCCTTGGTAAAGGGAGTATTTACTAGACCTCTTCTTAAAATACGTAGCTGGCGGTGGCTAAGAAAGTTGTACATAATAAATCCAGTCCAGCATTCCCATCTCTCTGGAGACTTGTGATTCCTTCTTCTACATTCTGGCATTTTGAGCTTATTAACTGTAAGCTACCATTAAATCCAGGTTTTAATTAACCAAGCTTGCAGATATTAATGCCCCTCCCAGGTGCTTGAGCCAGCATATTAAATCTCAAATCCTGGGTCAGCATCCAAGGCAATGGGTTTGGCCAAACTGATCCTTACATTCCACCTCCTTGGTCTAGTTCCCTCAGAACCCACTTCCACACCTGTTCCTGCAGCTCCTGCCAACGCAGGTTGGCAAGGCCTGTAACTCAACCTGGGTGACCTCTCAGCATGGGGCTTGTGCTTCTCCATTGGGCTATGCTAAGATCTAACTCATGAAGGGCCTGGGGCCAAGGAGGGTTCTAAGGCTGATATCCTGGGAGGAGGGAGTGGTACAAGATGGGGGTTTTCTCTACAGACAGGAGAATTTCGGGGAATTTGGGGATTCAAAGTCCTGAGCCCTATTTGTGTCTGCCCAAATGTTTCCATGCTACCTCACGGTCCCTGTTCTTACCCATCAAGGCCCTTACCTTGGTGTGAGAGACCTGGAAGAGTGAGCATTTAATTAGCAATGAAACTTGGCAACCCCGCCTAGGCATCCTGAGGCTGGTCTTCCGCCACATGTGCCCCGTGCCTATGGGAGATGAGGGACTCCTTCAAGCTGCCACCAGGGTGTTCTTATTGCTTACCCACACTCCCTGCCAGACATTGGTAACTTCCAGTTCTCCTTTCCCCTGCATGCTCTCTGTGGCCATCAGAGAAAGCCAAATGACCCCATGGCATGGCGAGGACATGCCCCTGTTCTCCCTCATGCTTCATCCCGTGCTGCCCCCAAAGATAACTTGGGTGAAGATGATACCTCTGCACACTGTAGATTGTGGGGTATGTTCCTCTTCTACAAGGAGGCTTCCCCAGTACTTCCCGAATTGATCATCAACTGAACCCCAGTATCCTATTTGTAGCTGCTCCTGAAACTAGCTCCTTCTTTGGTGTGTATGGGCAGGAAACAGATGGCACTCTGATATTGGGTAACTTGAGGAGAATTTAGTAAAGAGTCTGCTTACAGTATGGACAAAGTGAAGGGAAATTCCAGGAAGCAGTGCAGTGCTGAGACCAGTAACAAGTGTGAAGGGGAGGGGGGAGGGCACTGGCAGGTCCACAGCCTGGGAGAGAAACCGAGGAAGAAATGCTGACCTCCTCTCCCTCCTTTGCTTTGCTCCCCTGCCCTCCATTGGCCAAACCTAAAAGCCAGAGGGCAAGGGAGACCCTCTGTAAATGTCAACATCCAGGAAGCTCTGTGGATAAGGGTGGAGAGAGAACGTGGAGGGGTCAGCGTGGAAGCGATCGTGGAAGCGATCCAGCTTGACCACCACCTGGTAGGAATCTTAGTATCTGCCTTTGTTGAGCATCATGGATGATCCTGTTTAATCTGTTGGACAATCCTGTGGGGCAGGCACTCTCAGCACCCTCACTTTACAGATAAAACATCTGAAGTAGAGGTTAAGTGAAATTTCTTGCTTCAAATTCTCAGAGCTTCTCAGTGCCAAGGTGGGATTAGGGCCTGGACTCAGGTTGGCTCCAGAGTCAGGTGTGGGCCAGCTCTGCAGGCTCAGGATGACCATAGAAGTCCCTCAAGTGCATTTTTAAATTTTTGAGACAAGAGTCTCAATTGTTGCCCTTGGTTTGTTTTTTTTTGTTTTTGGCCAGGGCTAGGTTTGAACCCACCACCTCCGGCATATGGGACTGGTGCCCTACTCCTTGAGCCACAGGCGCTGCCCCTCAATTGTTGCCCTTGGTAGAGTGCTGTGGCATAGCTCACAGCAACCTTAAACTCTTGGGCTCAAGAGATCCTTTTGCCTCAGTTTTTTTCATTTTTAGTAGAAATGGGGGTCTCACTCTTGCTCAGGCTAGTCTTGAACTTGTGAACTCAAGTGATCCACCTGCCTTGGCTTCCTGAAGTGCTAGGATTATAGGTATGAACCACCGCACTCAGGCCAGCTCAAGTACATTTAAAAACTAGTACCATGGCTGGGCGCCTGTGGCTCAAGCAGCTAAGGCGCCAGCCACATACACCTGAGCTGGCAGGTTTGAATCCAGCCTGGGCCTACCAAACAACAATGACGGCTGCAACCAAAAAATAGTCTACTTTGTGGCAGGTGCCTGTAGTCCCAGCTACTTGGGAGGTGGAGGCAGGAGAATCGCTTGAGCCCAGGAGTTGGAGGTTGCTGTGAGCTGTGATGGCACGGCACTCTACCCAGGGTGACAGCTTGAGGCTCTGTCTCAAAAAACAAAAACAAAAACAAAACAAAAAAACTAGTACCATGGGCAACACCAGTGGGTACGGCACTGGCCACATACACCGAACCTGGCAGGCTTGAACTAGGCCCGGGCCAGCTAAAACAACGACAACAAAAAAACAAAATAGCAACAACAACAAAAAATGGTGGTGTATTGTGGCAGGTGGCTTTCATCCCAGCTACTTGGGAGGCTGAGGCAAGAGAATCCCTTCAGCCCAAGAGTTTGAGATTGCTGTGAGCTATGACACCATGGCACTCTACCCAGGGTGACAGCTTGAGACTCTGTCTCAAAAAAAAAAAAAATTAAAATTAAATAAAAAAAAACTAGTACCATGTGCAGGCTCCTCATCTCACTTGGCATAAGACACTGTTACTGTACAAGGCACCACACTAGATCACTTGTGTTATCAATTGTATGATACATGTATATCATAATAACTTACTTTAGTTACTTCTTCCATGGGTGGGCCACGACCCACTTACAGACGGAACAGAGATCTGTGTGCCAGCATTTGGCACTGAGTTGATTTCAGTCTTTCCTCCGTGAGTTTGTAAGGATAGATTCAGTCAGTCAGTCGGTCATTTAGCTAACATTTCTGAGCACTATTAGGTCTCTACAGGTGCTGGTCTAAGCATGTAGATACTTACATGAGTAAGGCTTCTGGTTTAATCTAAGAGACTACATGTGCATGAGATGAACAAGGGATTGTGGGAGCACAGAAAAAGGACCAGTTAATTCTGATGGCAATAATGGAAGCAATGGGCTCATTAAGAATTATATGAAGGACAAACTGAGTTTTAATAATTGAGGGCGAGGGAAAGGCATATCCTGCTGAGATAGGATTTTTTTTTTTTTTTGAGACAGAGTATCACTATGCCGCCCTCGGTTGAGTGCAGTGGGGTTACAGCTCACAGCAACCTCAAACCCTTGGGCTTAAGTGATTCTCTTGCCTCAGCCTCCCAAGTAGCTGGGACCTGCCACAAGGCCTGGCTATTTGTTGTTGTTGCAGTTGTCATTGTTGTTTTAGCTGGCCCAGGCTGGGTTCAAACCCACCAGCCTGGGTGTATATGGCTGGCGTTCTACCCACTGAGCTACAGGCACCACCAAATTTTTTTTTTTTTTTGAAACAGAGTCTCACACTATTGTCTAGGCTCCAGTGCCATGGCATCAGCCTAGCTCACAGAAACCTCAAACTCCTGGGTTCAATAGATCATCAGTGTCCCAAGCAGCTGGAACTACCAGCACTCACCATGATGTTTGGCACAGTGGTTACGGCACCAGTCACATACACCAAGGGTGGCAGGTTCAAACCTAGCCCAGGCCAGCTAAAAACAACAATGACAACTGCAACAAAAAATAGTGGGCATTGTGGCAGGCGCCTGTAGTCCCAGCTACTTGGGAGGCTGAGACAAGAGAATTGCTTCAGCCCAAGAGTTGAAGTTGCTGTGAGCTGTGACGCCACAATCTACCGAGGGTGACATGTCAGACTCTGTCTCAACAACAACAAAAAGAAATTGTAAACATAGAGACAGGGTTTCACTCTGTGGCCTGGGCTCGAGTGCAGCGGCACCGCTCACTGTAGCCTTGAACTCCTGGGCTCAAGCAATCCTCCTGCCTCAGCCTCCAGGGTAATTGGCACTACAAGCATGTGTCACCACCCCCAGGCTCTCTCTCTTTTTTTTTTGTAGAAACTGTCATATTGCCTAGACTGGTCTCAAACTCTTGGCCTCAATGATCCTCCTCCCTTCGCCTCTCAAAGTGCTGGGATTATAGGCCTGAGCTACCACACCAAGCTCTGGGTTTATTTTTTACAGTATATGTGCCACCAAAGTGAGCACTGCATTAATATTTTTATCTCCTTTAGTTTGGGACAATTCTCAGACTTTTATCTTTTAAGACAGTGACATCTGTAAGGTGTGGAGGTCAATCGTTTTCCAGACTGTTTCTCACTTTTGTCTCTATTTCTTCAAGATTAGATTCAGAGTAAACATTTTTGGCAGGAATACTACAGAAGAGACCCTGTACCCTCAGTGCACCACATTAAGGGGCACACAGTGCCAGTTTGCCCTGCTAATGTGAATTTTTTTTTTTAATGCAGAGTCTCACTATGTTGCCCTCGGTAGAGTGCTTGGTGTCACAGCTCACAGCAATCTCAAACTCTTGGGCTTAAACGATTTTCTTGTCTCAGCCTCCCGGGTAGCTGGGACTACAGGCGCCCACCGCAATGCCCAGCTATTTTTTGGTTGCAGTTGTCATTGTTCAGCAGGCCCAGGCTGGGCTTAAACCCGTCAGCCTCGGTATATGTGGCCGGTCTCCTACTCACTGGGCTACGGGCGCCGCCTGCTAATGTGAATTTTGCTAGGATGAGGCTACCTTTTGGTAACTTAGACACATGAAAATTATTGGCATTGGCTTCCCAAGTAGCCAGAGCAGCTGCAGCACACCTGACGGGCCTTCACCTTCTCCCATCCTAACTGGGAGCGTCGGGGATCCACGGATGGCAGGAAATGGAAAGGGAGTGGCTAAGCTCTGCAGCGGCTTGAGGCCACCGGGGACAGGTGTACAGCTATTTTCCTTACGGTGTTGAACAGCCCGGGATGGGGATTATGCCCTGCCGCGGGTTACACTCGACTCCCCGCAGGCGCGCGTCTGCGAGAGCCTGAAAGCAGACCTGTGCGCGGCGCCCGTGCAAATACGGAAACGTGGGTGTTTTTGTCCGCGGCAGTGCGTTCGCGCAAACGTTCCATTTTATGCAAGCCTTCGTTTTGGCGTGTTTGCCTTTTCTTCTCACATTCCACCTGAGAGCTCCGGCTCTCAGGTGGAGTAATTTTGTTCGCGTCTGAAGCGTTCCTGCCTGGACCAGGGTACCTTAGCGCACCCCCGAGTCCACACGACCCCTCCGCCCCGATGGTGGTAGCGCCCACCTCACCCGGAAGTGCTCGCGTCCCCGCGCGCCGGTGCTGCCTCAAGGCCGGACATGGAGCGACCGCACAGTCCTAGCCGCTCGGTCCCGACTCCCGCGCTCACGAGCTCAGCCCCGGCCTCGGTGACTCTGGCGCAGCTCCTGCAGCTGATCCAGCAGGGCCGGGATCTCCCTGGCCTGGAGAGACGCCACATCGCGGCGACCCATGGCGAACCCACGAGGTCTCGGCTCCGGCGGAGGCCCAAGCCCTGGGAGGCCGCAGCTCTAGACCCGGGGCCAGGGGCCTCGCCAACCCTTACAAGAGGACGGGCTCCAAGCAGAGCCTGGCTCGGCGGAGGCAGCGACTTCACCTTTTTAAATGGCACACCGAGGATTCCTGGGGATCTATTCAGTGGGGATTTGGAAGGCGTGGCTGCAGGACCCTAGATACCGACAACTCTTTCAGGGATTCTCTGGAAGTGTCTAACCTGGACTTACTCCTCTTGGGACAATTGGGATTGTCCCGTGTTCGCATATTTCTGGACCAGAATCCTCAGTAAAAAGAAAAATCTTCTTTCAGTCCTTACGTGTAGTTGAACAAATCTCAGTTTACTACCTACTTATACTTCCGTATGTTTTAAATGAAAAAGAGCTAAGTAGGCAGTCGGGGGTGGGGTGAGGTCTGATCCATTGGGAACAGTTCCAGAGAACATCAGTGCTTATCTCCCAGGTCAGCTTATTCTGGTAGTAATGGGAAAAATGAAATCTGTGATCCAAATGGCATTTTCATTTTATACAACCATTTTCCAAATAGGCAGTTTGAAAATATATTACATTCAAAGCATTTAAAAAAGGCAACTGGCTGGGCTCAGTGACTCAAGCATGTAATCCTAGCACTCTGGGAGGCCAAGGAGGAGGACTGCTTTAATCTAGAGGTCTCACTGAGCAAGAGTGAGACCCCTCTACAAAGAACAGTAGTCCGACCTACTCAGGAAGCTAAAGTAGGAGAATCTTGAGCCCAGGGACTTAAGGGTGCAGTGATCACATAATTGCACCATATCCTAGCTGACAAAGCAAGACCCTGTTTCAAAAAAAAAAAAAAAAAGGCTCAGCGCCTGTGGCTCAGGCTGCTAATGTGCCAGCCACACACACCTGAGCTGGTGGGTTGGAATCTAGCCTGGCCTGCCAAAACAATGACAGCTGCAACCAAAAAATAGCCGGGCGTTGTGGCAGGTGCCTGTAGTCCCAGCTACTTGGGAGGCTGAAGCAAGAGAATCGCTTGCGCCCAGGAGTTGGAGGTTGCTGCGAGCTGTGACCCAGGGCAACAGCTTGAGGCTAAAACAAACAAAAACTTTGGTATGCGGAGGAAGGATTGCTTGAGTCCAAAAGTTTGAGGTTGCTGTGAGCTATGATGCTGAGGTACTCAACCCAGGGTGACAGTGAGACTGTCTCGGAAAAAAAAAAAAAAAGGCAAATTAACAAAACCCCTGGCTGGGTCCAGTGGAACCCCTGGCTGGGTCCAGTGGCTCACGCCTGTAATCCTAGCTATTTGGAGGCCAGTGGATTGCCTGAGCTCACAGGTTGGAGACCAGCCTAAGCCAGAGGGTGACCTTGTCTCTAATAATAGCTAGGCATTGTGGCCTGCGCCAGTAGTCCCAGCTACTTGGGAGGCTGAGGCAAGACAACTGCTTACGCCCAAGAGTTTGAGGATGCTGTGAGCTGTGATACCTTAGCACTCTACCAAGTGAGACTCCGACTCAAAAACAACAAAAAACCCTAGAAACCTTGGCTGCTAGAGCAGTGCTTTTCACACTTTTTGATCTCAGGGCACACCATTTGAATCTATAGTTAAAACTTCGGGGAATACTTCCAATTATGTTGATCGAAAAAAAAAGAATATACTGGCTCAGCCCTTATAGCACAGTGGTTATGGTGCCAGCCACATGCACCGAGGCTGAAGGGTTCAAGTGGGCCTGGGCCAGCTACACAACACTGACAACTGCAACAAAAAAAAATAGCTGGGGCTCAAGCAGCTAAGGCGCCAGCCACATACACCTGAACTGGTGGGTTCGAATCCAGCCCAGGCCTGCCAAACAACAATGACGGATGCAACAACAAAAAAAAAAAACAGGCTTTGTGGCAGGTGCCTGTAGTCCCAGTTACTTGGAAGGCTGAGGCAGGAGAATCGCTTGAGCCCAGGAGTTGGAGCTTGCTGTTAGCTATGATACCATGGCACTCTACCCAGGGCAACAGCTTGAGGCTTTGTCTCAAAAAAAAAACAAAACAAAACACAACCTGGGTGGGCAGCGCCTGTGGCTCAATGAGTAGGGCACGTGCTCCATATACCAAGGGTGGCGGGTTGGAACATGGCCCTGGCCAAATGGCAACAACAAAAAAAAAAATAGCCAGGTGTTGTGATGGGCCCCTGTGGTCCCAGCTACTTGGGAGGCTGAGACAAGAGAATTGCTTAAGCCCAGGAGTTTGAGGTTGCTGTGAGCTATGACGCCACATCACTCTACCCAGAGGGACAAAGTGAGGGACACTGTCTCAAAAAAAAAAAAAGTACTTACTATGCTTTGAATTTCTTTTGAAAATTAATTAAAAAATAATAATGATGGTGGCGCCTGTGGCTCAGTGATTAGGGTGCTGGCCCCATATACCGAGGGTGGCGGGTTCAAACCTGGCCCTAGACAAAACTGCAATGAAAGAATAGTCAGGTTTTGTGGCGGGGCGCCTGTAGTTCCAGTTACTCAGGAGGCTGAGGTAAGAGAATCACTTAAGCCCAAGAGCTGGAGGTTGCTGTGAGCTGACACCATGGCACTCTACCTAGGGTTAATAAAGTGAGACTCTGTCTCTAAAAGAAAAAAAAAATTAATTAAAAATATAATCAAAGGATTAGAGGACAGGGAAAAGTTCCCACAGCTGCATTCTGAAGTCAGTCCTCTTAACTAGGCTATAAGGTTCATTATATCCCTTCTTTTGAGACACAGCCTTAAGCTATCACCCTGGGTAGAGTGCGGAAGTGTCACAGCAACCTCAAACTCCTGAGCTTAAGCGATTCTCTTGCCTCAGCCTCCCAAGTAGCTGTGACTACAGGCGCCCGCCACAATGCCCGACTATTTTTTGGTTGTAGTTGTCATTGTTTGGCAGGTCCATGTTGGATTCGAACATGCCAGCTCTGGTGTATGTGGCTGGCGCCTTAGCTGCTGGAGCTACAGGGGCCACCCACAATGACATATCCTGATCCATAAAGTATATAGTAGGTCTAGATTTTCTTAGAAATGATAGTCCCACAACTTGTTCAGGTAACATTATATATACTATGGTATATTATACAAAAGTAAGTTTTAGGTTGGGTGCCATAGCACATGCTTGTAATCCTAGCACTCTGAGAGGCAGAGGTGGGTGGACTGCCTGAGCTCAGGAGTTCAAGACCAGTCTGAGCAACAGCCAGACCATCTCTAAAACTAGCCAGGTATTGTGGCAGGCACCTGCAGTCCCAGCTGCTTGGGAGGCTGAGACAAGAGAATCACTTGAACCCAAGAGTTGGAGGTTGCTGTGACCTATGGCACTCTACCCAGGGTGACAAAGGGAGAGACACTGTCTCAAAAAAAGTGTAGTTTTTATAACCTTTTATTTATAGAATTATAAATTACAAACTTATTTTGCTTAATCCTTTCAATTATCATATGAAGCAGACAGGCTGGTTTCACAGACAAGAATAGAAACACTGGGTGGCGCCTGTGGCTCAAGGAGTAGGGCGCCGGTCCCATATGCCAGAGGTGGCGGGTTCAAACCCAGCCCCGGCCAAAAAAAACCAAAAAAAAAAAAAAAAAAAAAGAATAGAAACACTTCCCATATTTAGCATAAAACAAAGTGGGGATTTCAGCCTTGGCTTCCATGCTAACCACTGCTGTTTTCCTGATTTTGTGATACATCATTTTAAAGTAATCTGACTTACAATGCTTTAAAATACAACACTAACATCTATAACATCTATTTCTGGCAGGTTAACTCTGCAGACAATCAACCTAATTAATTACCTCATAACCTGGCACATTTGAAGGCACTGTTATTACCTCTAACGCAACATCACAGCTATGTTTGAGGGCCCATGAGCCAAAACTGTAGCAAAGCTGATCTGAAAGGACCAGGAACACAATGGCCAAGCATACTTCCAAGTTTAACCTAGGTCTGGCATGTCCTCATTAACTGCTCAGATGGCAAGCTGAGGCAACCAAGTGAAGGCCCACTTAGGACTAGATGCCAATGAAAAACACAAGCAGGGTGGTGCCTGTGGCTCAGTGAGTAGGGCGCTGGCCCCATATGCCGAGGGTGGCGGGTTCAAACCCAGCCCTGGCCAAACTGCAACAAAAAAATAGCCGGGCGTTGTGGCGGGCGCCTGTAGTCCCAGCTGCTCGGGAGGCTGAGGCAAGAGAATGGTGTAAGCCCAAGAGTTAGAGGTTGCTGTGAGCCGTGTGACGCCATGGCACTCTACCCGAGGGCGGTACAGTGAGACTCTGTCTCTACCAAAAAAAAAAAAAAAAAAAAAAACAAACACAAGCAGTATCAGACTGACATCTTTGAGGCTTAACATCCTTTGGAGCCCTGTTGCTGGTCTACTACATTACCAGCATGACGAAGGGCAATACCTTTAGAGTCTTGAATATGCAAGGAAAAGGTTAATTAAGCTGTCTGCAAGGTCCCTAAAAAGCCAATTTGCCCTAATTTCAGCCATGCCAAACCAAGAGAATAGTTCTTTCCTTCCTGATCTCAGTTTTTAGGAGAGAGCTGATCATTAGGGAAAACAGGAGATTCCATCCTGAAGTCTGGGGGTGGGCGGTGCGGTTGAATGGTGCATCTCCCAGAGTTGAGAATGCCAGAGGAAATACAATCTGCCATTGTGAAGGGAAAAAGCTATCTTGGTCAGCTTTGGTCTTCCACAGGACAATGGAACCAGTGAACAGTAAGATTAGAGCTTGGGTGACAAAATCCTGGTAAAAGCAAGACTTCCTTGTGTGCAGTACAAAGGTCCACAATGAGAAGACTCTTATGACTATCCTTAAAATTGTAAGCAAAATTTTGAGTGCATGAGTGTACCCGGCAAAGGAGGTCCTTTGTTGTCAAACCCTGAACTAGTGAATGGAATAAACCAGATATAGGTTAGGATACAAAAGCTACCAGATTAACACAGCCAGCCACATCTGAGCATTGTCAAAGCCATCACTGAAAACTTGGAACATGGATTCACAGAAGAGACAACCGGGCACTTGCTTTTGCACTCTTCTTCCTAAACATATGTCAAGTCTTTCCAAAACAAAGCCCAGTGAATACCCAGATTTAAGTATGCCCCAGAGCTTGGTCTATTGTTGCGGGAATTTAGGGATCCTTGTGTCCATGCTTGGATCATTCATTCACCAAAATTAAACCCCATGAAACAAGATCTGACAAAGCAGGACTTCTTTCTCCACGGCATGTGCTAAATTCAGAGGTTGCAGTAGCTGAAGTGGAAAACACTGGAATTTTTCCTTGGGAGTGGACTGTGATGAGAGGTTCTTGACACAAGCATAACCTACTGTATTTTCCCTGACCCTTCCCTTTGTTTTTGAAGACAGAGCAGAAATCATCTTCTCTGAAGATATTTGGTAATAATTCCAAAACCCAAAAATACATGCTTCCAGTGCACCGTGGTTTCAGCTATTCTAAGGAAGAAAAACACAACTGCATTAATTTAAATTTACTATCATCTGGCACTCAAGAGTGACAACAGCAAATAAAAAGTTAACTTCAGGGCGGCGCCTGTGGCTCAGTGAGTAGGGCGCCAGCCCCATATGCCAAGGGTGGCGGGTTCAAACCCAGCCCCGGCCAAACTGCAACAACAAAAAAAAATAGCCGGGCGTTGTGGCGGGTGCCTGTAGTCCCAGCTGCTCGGGAGGCTGAGGCAAGAGAATCGCGTAAGCCCAAGAGTTAGAGGTTGCTGTGAGCCGTGTGATGCCACGGCACTCTACCGAGGGCGGTACAGTGAGACTCTGTCTCTACAAAAGAAAAAAAAAAAAAAAAAAGTTAACTTCAAAAAGAGTTAACATTTTTTCTGTAAAACAGATGATTTAGATTTTCAAATCCTCTTTTGAGAACTTTTTTTTTTTTTTTTGAGACAGAGTCTCACTCTGTTGCCCTGGGTAGAGCACAATGGCACCAATAACAGTAACTTCAAATTCTTAGGCTCATGCAATCCTCTTGCCTCAGCCTCCCAGGTAGCTGGAACTACAGGCAGCTGCCACAATGCCCAGCTAGTTTTTTCTATTTTTTTTTTTTAAGTAGAGATGGAGTCTGGCTCTTGTTCATGCTGGTCTCAAATTCCTGAGCTTAAGGAATCCAGCCACCTGAGCCTTGCAGAGTGCTAGGATTACAGGCATGGGCCACTGCACCCAGCCAAATTAGTTTTTGATATTATCCCGTTCCCATTTCTACCTAAATGACCACAGTGATACAAAAGCTTTTAAATTGCTCAACATTTTCTAGCCTGTAACACTTAAAATATGCACATAGTTGCAAATCCTAATGAGGCATTCATTGTTCCAAGAAGGACTCTATCCATCAGACCTGTAAATATTAGCCCTCTTCCTTCCTCCCAACTGCAAGGTCACTCTAGTTAAACACTAGCTATTATAAATGCAAAAATTCTTTTTTTTGCAGTTTTTGGCTGGGACTGGGTTTGAACCCACCAGCTCCGGCATATGGGGCCAGCGCCCTACCTCTTTGAGCCACAGGTGTCCCCCCACCCCACAAAAACATCTTTTAAGGCTAGCCTGGTGGCTCACGTCCAGGTAAGAGGACTGCTTGAGCTGGTGAGTTTGAGACCAGCCTGTGTAAGAGCAAGACCTCATCTCTACTAAAAATAGAAAAATCAGGCTCGGCATCTGTAGCTCAAGTGGCTAAGGCGCCAGCCACATACACCTGAGCTGGCAGGTTTGAATCCAGCCTAGGCCCGCCAAACAACAATGACAGCTGCAACCAAAAAATAGCCAGGCGTTGTGGCAGGTGCCTGTAGGTCCCAGCTACTTGGGAGGCAAAGGCAGGAGAATCGCTTAAGCCTAGGAGTTGGAGGTTGCTATGAGCTGTGATGCCATGGCACTCTACCCAGGGCGACAGCTTGAGGCTCTGTCTCAAAAAAAAAAGAAGAAAGAAAAATCAGTGCTGTGTGGTAACACATGTTTATAGTCCCAGCTACTTGGAGCTGAGGCAGGAGGACTGCTTGAACCTAGAGTTTGAGGTTGCTAAGGCCACAGCACTTTAGCCTAGGTGACAGAGCGAGACTATGTCTCCCCCCTCCAGTAGTCTTTTAAGTGGCAAGTTATAAACCCATCAAAGTCATCCCAGGGGCAGTATTCAGCCTTGTCTCACCGGGGACTAGTTCAGCTGGCGGATGAGCTGATTGATGCGCTCACCCCGATAGCCAGGTGAGCCGATCTCTTTGAAGAAGCCCACTTTATTCTTGGTAGCATGACGGGCCACTGAGAGTTGGAAAGGACGTAAAAACCTTGAGATCTCTTGGAAATATTTCCCCGGGAAGGCAGTTTCATGAATGAGGTCTTCCAAGCAAATGACACCAAACCTCCCTAAAAAACATAAGGGCACAGATTCCTTTATTTTACATTTATCAGCATCTACTGAGAAGCTCTTCTATACTAGAATAGTGCATTCTGGCAGATTCTTGGAACTCCAAGAATACAACCTACATGCCACAGCAATGCTGCAAAAACGCTGGCTTTCTGTCCCAACCGACCCTCAGCTGTAGCACTCACCTAGGTGCTCCTCGATGACTGTGTTATCTGTCAGAGGAATGGTCTTATTCTTGACCTTAGCTTGTCCACGTTTCAAGATGAGTTCCCGGACAGATTTCAGATTTGGAAATCTATGTGAAGCAAAATCAAAGCATAGCCTTCACTAGCACCTGGTGCACTACAAAACAGTCCTGCAGCCTGTCTGAGGACAAGAAGTCAGAGAGATTCTCCTCCCAGTCCTTCCCACAACCAGGAAGTGTTCTGTGATTAAATTCCAGCTGGATACTTGGGAATACTTGAGTGAAGAAGATAAAGAACCAAAATGGCCCTAGCTATGTAATTAAAAACTTTAAATTTGTGGATATAAACATTCACCAGGCAAAAAAATTGTTTCCCAGGTGTAAAAAAAAAAAAAAAACACAAAACGAATAAAAACCATGTCTTGGCTTAGAGTCTAGGACTCTATCCTTCGTAACCCTCTACACAAGATAGTGCAAGAGTTGGAAATTAAGTCCAAGTCTGTTAGACTTTAGTGTTTGAGGAATACAACTACATAAGCTCTGCCCCGAGCTCTACTTCAAGACTCCAGGAATTAATGTCTCCTTGACCCATCTTACTCAGCCTTAGTCTACAACTGAACTAGCACTACAATACTATTCAGATCATTAGCCACCTTCCCCCTCCACCTAACCCATGTCCTAAGGTTCTTAGGAACACATGATTTCTGGTTGATGTGGCCACAGCAACATGAATCTAGGAGAACAATGTGCACCCCAACACATTTCAAAATAGTCTAAGGTGAATTAACATGGAAAACCTTACCCCCAGGTCACATAAGGTTCCACTATACGTAGCATTTTCAGACTCTGAGGGGTGACTCTAACAAAGACACCACTGAAAATTTTCTTTAGGCGAAGTCTTGTAATGGTCTTCTGCACCAGTAAACTCACTCCATTAATCCTGAAATGAACAGCAAGTCAGCTCCTCAGTTTATGAGTCTGGCAAGCACAAAATGTGTTGCCACTACACTAGGTATCCAGAGGGTAAGACACAGACTATACCTTAAAGAGATCATCTTAGCAGGAGGCAGTTATATAACCAGATGACTTCATGATGTGGAGCAATGCCTGGAATGTTATTTTGTTTGTGTGTGGGGGTGGGGGGGAGGAGGGGGCGGAAGAGAGATGTATGTAGAACTATGTGTGTCCTATTGAGTAAAGTAACTTGGAGTTGCTTCTGTGAGCAGTAAAAGCCACTGATGAGGGCTAGGCATGTAATCCTAGCACTTGTAATCCTAGCAATCTGGGAGGCCAAGGCAGGATGATGACTTGACCTCAAGAGTTCAAGACCAGCCTAAGTGAGAGTGAGTCCCAGTCTCTACTAAAAAACAAAAAATTAGCCAGGCGTTGTGGCAGGTACCTGTAGTCCCAGCTACTTGGGAGGGTGAGGCAAGAGGATCACTTGAGCCCAGGAGTTTGAGGTTGTAAGTTGCTGTGAGCTAGGCTGAACGCCATGGCACCCTAGCCTGGAGCAAGAGAACGACACTATTATCTCAAAATAAAAAAAAAAAAAGAAAAAGAAAAAAGCAAGCTACTGATTTCAAGCGAAAGAGCCATGATCAGCTTTCTTTTTGACAATCACCAAGGGCACTGTATAGGACAGATCTCAGAATGTGACACCAGAGGCAGGAAAATCCAGTTAGAAAGCCAATTTAATAGTCTAGGAAAAAGATTACAGGCAGTGGTAGGAGGGCTGAAGAGGACAGCGCTCATAAATATTTAAGAGCCACAGGTTTCTGGCTTGGGTGACTGGGTAAGGGTAACAGCAAGAGGCAAGGTTGTATGTGAGGGTTAGGATGGGTAAAGGAAAATAAATGTGGAAAAGTGTCTCCCCTGCACTTAATATGCTTCATCCACTTGGTCTTGTTTCAGTTCCTAGAAAGATGCCTCTGCCCCACTTTCGGGCTTCAGCATATATGTCTAGAAAGCCCTCTCCCAACACTAAAGTTCCTGCTTTAGAGGGTTTCAACACAATGCCCCCCCCAGTCCCACTTTATCTTCATAGCATTTATTTGCTAGTCTATCTAAGGGGTCAGTCTCCCTAATCTTGAAGACAAAACTATGCTGTGCTCAACCCCAAATTCCCACCACAACTTGCATTAGTGGCTAAGGACTGCTATTTCATCTTCCTAGACAAGGGTTTAATGCTAAATCAACATTTTGCCCCAGCCTCAGGGAACCAGATGGACACGAGCTGCCTACCTTTGGATGCGTACAACAAAGGCTAGGGAATGTTTGTCTGGTAATTCCAAGGCATGAGGTTTCACTTCTAGTCGTCTGACTCGCACCATGTCACGCTGCTGTCGCCAGGAATCATGCAGAAAGGATTCTAGTCGCTTAAACCTGAGCTCTTTTCCTTTCCTCTGCTATAAAGAAGACAGACCACCATTTTGTACCTCCATTCATTTTTATTTTCCAAACAGTACTTCATAAGTCACTATTTATAAAATTTATTTCCTTGTGTTCTGCAAAAGGGGAGCAAACAAATATATTCTATTTTTTTTTTTAAGAGACAGAGTCCATTTTTTCGCCCTCGGTACAGTGCTGTGGCATCACAGCTCACAACAACCTCCAGCTCTTGGGCTTAGGCCATTCTCCTGCCTCAGCCTCTCGAGTAGCTGGGACTACAGGCGCCCACCACAAAGCCCGGCCAATTTTTTGTTGTTGTTGCAGTCTGGCCGGGGCTGGGTTTGAACCTGCCACCCTTGGTATATGGGGCCGGCGCCCTACTTACTGACTCACAGGTGCTGCCTAACATATTCCTTTTTTTTTTTTTCTTTGCAGTTTTTGGCCGGGGCCGGGTTTGAACCTGCCACCTCTGGTATATGGGGCCAGCGCCCTACACCTTTGAGCCACAGGCACCGCCCAACACATTCCATTTTTATGTAAGGGAAAAGTGAAGGCTGGGCAAGCTGGCTCATACCTGTAACCCTAGCACTCTGGGAGGTGGAGACGGATGGATTAGCTGAGCTCACAAGTTTGAGACCAGCCTGAGCCAGAGCAAGACCCCAGCCTCAGGGAACCAGATGGACACCAGCTGGGTTCTAAAAAATAGCTGGGTGTTGTGGCAGGTGCCTGTAGTCCCAGCTATTTGGGAGGCTGAGACACTGTCTCAAAAATAAAAAAAGGGAAAAGTTAGATACTCAAGCAAACGTAAAGTTGAGAAAACTTGGGAATTCCTGGGAAAGCCTTGAAATCAGTGGTTCTCAAGCTTCCTAATGCCGCAACCCTTTAATACAGTTCCTATGGGTTGCAACCCACAGGTTGAGAACTGCTGCTCTAAATAAACAAAAAAATTGTTTTCATGCCCTTAAATCAGTATCTACCATCAAGTGTTTATGGAACCTAACATTGTGCTAGGAACTATAAAATATGAAAAAAGCATAAGCTTGCTTTGTTTCCTGTCATCAAGACATTTATATTCTTTTTCTCCAAAGAAATTTAGCAAAATCTGAGGATGTTCAAAATTTGTTCTGCACACATTAGAGAAAAAAAAAATGCCTTCTGCCAGGTTTGGTCTTTCAAATCATTCAGTATGAACCTAGAAAGAACAGTCTCCACCCCACTTCTCCTTAACAAATTCCACACCAGAATTTTGCCTGTAGTAGGTGTTAGATAAATATTGCTAAATGAAGACACTAACCATATACAGTCAATCATCCACAGTGGATTCAACCAACCTTGGATGAAAAATATTTGGGGCTGGCTTGGTGCCCATAGCTCAACGGTTAGATTAGGGCACTGGCCACATACACTGGGGCTGGCGGGTTCAAACCTGGCCCCAGCCTGCTAAACAACAATGACAACTACAACAAAAAAAACAGCTGGGCATTGTGGCAGGTGCCTGTAGTCCCAACTACTTGGTTTTGTTTTTTGGAGTTTTGGGTGGGGGCTGGGCTTAAACCCTCTGCATATGGGGCCTGTGCCCTACTCCTTTGAGCCACAGGTGCTGCCCAGTCCCAGCTACTTGGGAGGCTGAGGCAAGAGAATCACTTAAGTCCAAGAGTTTGTCTACGGAGGGTGACATAGTGAGAATCTGTCTCAAAAAAAAAAAAGAAAAAGAAAAATATTTGGGGCTGAGGGTGAGAGGAGATAGCGTAAAAAATGACAAGAATAAAAAATACAAATTTTAAAAATACATAACATTTAAATTGCATTAGATGTTATAAGTAAACTAGAAATGATTTAAAGCATGCGGGAGGAGTACAGATTACATACTGGGGCACTTAAAAGGATTTTTTTTTTTTTTTTTTTGGAGACAGTGTCTCAAGCTGTCGCCCTAGGTAGAGTGCCATGGCATCATAGCTCACAGCAACCTCCAACTCTTGGGCTCAAGGGATCCTCTTGCCTCAGTTTTTCTATTTTTAGTACAGACGGGGGTTGGGGTGTGTGTGTCTTGCTTTTTGCTCAGGCTAGTCTTGAACCCATGAGCTCAAGCTATTCACCCACCTCGGCCTCCCACAATATTAGGATTAAGGCGTGAGCCACCGCTGCCAGCCTATATAAAGGATTTGAACATCTTCAGATTTTGGTTATCTGCAGGGGTACTGAAACCAATACCCTGAGAATACCTGAGAGACCACTGTACCTGGTATATCAAACCAATTAAAAAGGGGCTCCTCCTTATCAAATCTATACATGCTATATGAAACTCACCAAATACAAACTCTAATTCCCTCCTTTTGGTTCCCCACCATTACCTCCTTCTTTGCCAAAAGTGCCTGCTTTGCCTGGGTGGCTTTGAGGGCTTGATAAGCCTTCCTCTTTTTCAGTAGATTTTCTGGGACCAAAGGTATCTTTTTTCTTTCCCTGAGAAAGAAAATCGAGATCAGCGACAAAAACGTTTAGGAGACGAACATTCAGTGAATTTCCAAACTAATTCAGTAATCTAAGTTTTAGAGAACATTGCTGTCTTCAATTTCCTGAGGACTGAGATTTACCTGAAACCTGTGGCTTCTAATTCGTCCTCAAAATGGAACCCTAATATTCGTTGGTCCCCAAAGTTTCAGAAAGTCATGAATGGGATAGTTTTTCCTGCCACAGCCTTTCAGAGGCACTAGTAGCAACGATTGTCTAGTTAGTAAAACCTCGTAGGGTTGGGGCGAGTGCAGACCCATCCGAAGGGTGAATGCTAAAGTTACACTGTATGAATCCAGCCTCTTGCACTCCAGGCCGCTAAGTGAAGACACTCTTCAAGATTATCCGAATTTGACTGTGGTCCCCTCTACTCCCCAAGCTCAACGGTTTCTCACTCCTGCCCTCTGTAATCTGGACCCTTTTCTCTTTCCGCAGCCCATAAATCCTTATTTACCGCTACCATAAACACTGGGGATGGCACTGGATATTCAGACCCCCACACCAGAAACACCAACTCCCACCAACAGAACTTACTCATGCTCCGCCATCTTTCCAGCGTTCAGCTACTGATCATGCGCACCAGCACCACATGGGGAAAGAACGGATCATAGAGGCGGCCGTTCTAGCTCACGTTGGAGGACCCTGACAACCATAGCCTAGTTGGTAGTACTGAACCGCTTAGGGTCTTGGTGATTCAGATTTCTGCCAAAAGTAGCACAAAGCTTCCTTCGCACCCCTTCCAGATTTTTCAGAGCCTGTGTCATTTTCAAAACCCAGCCCTTTTCATTTAAGTTATAGCCTCAGCACGCTTGTGTCTTGGCCGTGAACATGGAACGTTCCCACAATTCACCTCGGCTTCCGCTGTGGTATTGGCGCCGCGCTTCCGGTGCGCGCTCTCCGTTTTGGCCTGGCGGAGAAAGGTGGAAGGTATTGCTTTGGCTCTCGTGTTAAGGGTTAGAGGTGTTTGCGGACAACTTAGAGGGGTAAAGAAGAATGGCTCCGATTTGGTCTGCTTGACTCTGTCAGTGAGTCCTTTGAGCAAGTTATTTAACCCGTCCATTCCCTAGTAATAATGCAACTCCCTAACAGCGCTATGAGGATTGTATGAGATGTCCTATGTAAAGCACTTAGTGTCTGACAGCAGTCAACACTATTTGGTTAAGTTGGACTGGAAACGGGAAATGCCTCCTTGCTATCTCAGAACCTTCCCTTGGTGCTCTCATCAACTGGAACATGATGCTTGCTCTTCCAGTGTACATAAAATCCTGAAACACAACTCAAGTCTTGCCGTCTCTGGACGTTTCCGGAGTAGCACTTCTCGAGCATTAATATGAACTGGGAGACACCCGAGGATTTCATTAAAATATAGTTTTTTATTCGGGAGGAGGGGGATGTCTTTGATATTATGCATTTATAACAGTCTTCAGAGTGACACTGGTCCTGTGTAAGCTGTACTTTGACTAGCAAGAGCAGTCTCTTTCCTTTCTTTGAATTCCTTCAGCATATTATTATTATATTTTAAATAGTTCTCCCCCATTATATTTGAAAGACAGGGACCATACCTGCCTTGCTCATGACAGAGTGGCTCACACCTGTAATCCTAGCACTCTGGGAGGCCAATGTTGGTGGATTGCTTGAGCTCAGAAATTGGAGACCAGCCTGAGAAAGAGTTAGTGAGACTCCGTCTCTACTAAAAATAGAAAAATTAGCTGGGCATCATGGTGGGTGTCTGTAGTCCCAGCTACTGGGGAGGCTGAGGCAGGAGTACCTCTTGAGCCCAAGAATTTGAGGTTGCTGTGAGCTAGGCTAATTCCTTGGCACTCTTCCAGAGTGACAGAGTGAGACTGTGTCTAAAAAAATTAAACAAAAATCAAAAGTCAGTATTTTGTGATTTCTTTTGTCAGTGGATAAAAGGTAGATTCTGTGGTACCACTAATAAGAGGACTTTCAGGGTTAACAGTACTAGTGAATGAAATTGGAAGCTAGGGGCGGCGCCTGTGGCTCAGTCGGTAGGGCGCCGGCCCCATATACTGAGGGTGGCGGGTTCAAACCCGGCCCCGGCCAAACTGCAACCAAAAAATAGCCGGGCGTTGTGGCGGCCGCCTGTAGTCCCAGCTACTCGGGAGGCTGAGGCAAGAGAATCGCTTAAGCCCAGGAGTTGGAGGTTGCTGTGAGCTGTGTGAGGCCACGGCACTCTACCAAGGGCCATAAAGTGAGACTCTGTCTCTACAAAAAAAAAAAAAAAAAGAAATTGGAAGCTAGGATTCAGTAAATGGTTTTCCACTGCCAGCAGATGGTGCTAGGAGAGTACTTATTCTCAGCTCCAAAGCTATTGTTCTACCAGACTAATGCAGAAAAAGAGATGGTCTTCTTCAACCAAACAATTGTTCACTAACTGAATGTGTGTTTACTGGGCATTGAACATGTGCCCCAGCACTGGAAAAGATATCAGATATTTTTTTCTTCAAAATGAGGTTAATGAATGAGAATTAGGCATGGCCATTAATTTCAGCCTCAAGAATCTCTTTTTAGTCTGTCACCCTAGGGCTCTGTTTTCTCTCTTCTTGGCCACTTGAGTTATCCATGATTAGGGAATGGTTAAATAAGTTACAGAAGTCTGTGAAATTGTATGGAATGAGGTAAGTCTTCAAATCTTGAAATTTCACTGGTGAATGTGTGTTCATTTTTTGGCCTGCTTACATCCATTCCCATTTTCCTAACAGTATCCCATTCCGTGAACTGGTCTCTTCCCCATCATGTACAGTCTACAGCTAAGGGGGATATTAAATCCAAATGCTTGTCCTCCCAATAGTTAAATTGACAGGGTCTTTGGAAGATCTTTTCAATTCTGAAAGAGTTAATTTACCCATTGGGAGGGGATATGAGACACTAAACTCTGGGATTTTTATTTATTATTATTTTTGAGACAGTTTACTTTGTCACCCTCAGTAGAGTGCTGTCGTGTCATAGCTCACAGCAACCTCAAATTTCTTGGGCTTAAGCAATTCTCTTCCCTCAGTAGCTGGGACTATAGGCGCCTGCCACAATACCTGGCTATTTTTAGAGACAGGTCTCGCTCTACCTTAGGCTGGTCTAGAACCTGAGAGCTCAGGAAATCCACCCACCTTAGCCTCCCCAAGTGCTGGGATTATAGACGTGAGCCACCACACCTGGCCTTTTTTTTTTTTTTGAGACAGAGTCTCACTTTGTCACCCTCAGTAGAGTGCTGTGGTGTGGCGTCATAGCTCACAGCAATCTTAGACTCTTGGACTCAAGTGATCTTCTTGCCTTAGTCTCCTGAGTAGTTTAGACTACAGGCACCCATCACTGCCCAGCTACTTTTATAGATGGGGTCTCACTCTTGCTCAGGCTGGTCTTGAATTCCTGAGCTCAGTCAGTCCTCCCACCATGGCCTCCTAGAGTGCTACGATTATAGGCATGAGGTCCTTGCCTGGCCTACTTTTTATACTTTTTCACTAACACTTCATTTTACACCCTCAGAAGCAAAGGGCCAGGACAAGTCTTCTACTTCATGAGCAAGGACACTGAGGCTGAAAGTAACTTCTATAAAGATATATGATTACATGTTAGGTGAGGTACTAAAACTTGTTTCACACTTTGCTGATAAAAAGACTTTCTACCCACCCAGTTGCACTGCCTTCTTGATCTTCACAGAAGTGATTTTTCTCTAAGGAACTTCTTGTCTTTGCAAATGTTTTCAAAGGCCAGACTCCAACACATATTCAAAAGGAATACAGTTAAGGTTTCTTACAAAGGTTTTTTTACCTGCACCAATGTATACAGGCTATTTATATTATAGAGTCCACTCGTTACTACAAATATGCTATAATTGAATATATAGGGAACCAGATTTCTCTACATATTCAATGTTTTAATTACAAAAATCCTTTATCTTCATTCCTGCAGAAATGGTCATACTGTTTTCTCAAACATAACTCAGGAAACTGCTCAGTACCAGGGCATGGAAATACCAGGTACAAATTGCAGCTTTCTGTGCAATTTGTACTGGTAGCCCAGAAGAATTTGACACCCCATTTTCTATTTTCCTGAATTCCATTCAGTTCCCAACTGTATATATGTGCTTGTTTCCCCTGTTCCTCCTCTAGACTGTACTCCTGGAGAGGAGAAATCATGCCCGAATTATCCCCAAACACCAATGTCTCATGTAGTGTCTGTAACAGAGTCAACTGCTCAAGTAATGCTGAGTGGTTAATGATCAACTGCAAGCAGAGAAGACCCTGGGCACCAGAGCCCTGCTTCAGCAATGCTGTTCAGTGCTCCCAGATGGGAGAGCAGTGTTTTTCAACCTTTTTTTTTTTTTTTTTATCTCACAGCACATGTGAACCTATAGTTAAGGCACATTTAAATTATGTTGATTAAAAAAAAAAAAGAAAGAAAAATATATATTTACTGTGCCTTGAACTTCTTTCGAAAATACTGATCTTTAAAAATTTTCATGGCACACCTAAGAACCTCTCACAGCCCACTGGTTGAAAATCACTCCTGGAGAGGTTTCTTTCTTCTCCCCCACCTTTTCCCCTAGTAATTTACTCACAACTTTCTCTGCATCAGGGAATACTAGGGCCCCTTTCTTGGAATGTGGCCTCTCATACACAGGGCTGAGGACTTTAACCCTCTGAAGATGTCTGCTGTTCCCTCTGGGCGTGCCCCCAAGGAACACAAGGATCCTGTTCCTTAACAGTCATCTTTTCTGAGTTTCTAGGACACTCCCTTTGCATTTATCCTTAGCAAGACATCAGGGCAACACTATAAATGACATTAGGGATCTATCAACTGATGCAGTTATTCTAGCATTAATTCTAATTCTGTTATGTGAAATTGACTTCCTATTCATATATTGATTATGGTTGAAGCTTTATTTTCTACTTCTAGGGCAGGAGGAAGCAATTATGTTACAAAGGTTATAAGTGTGAATAAATATATTTCACCTTGGCTTGGTGCCCATAGCTCAGTGGTTAGGGCACCGGCCACATACACTGAGGCAGGCGGGTTTGAACCCGGCCTGGGCCTGCTAAACAACAATGACAACTGCAACAAAAAAATAGCCAGGTGTTGTGGCCGATGCCTGTATTTGCAGCTACTTGGGAGGCTAAGGCAAGAGAATTGCTTAAGCCCAAGAGTTTGAGGTTGCTGTGAGCTATGACACCACAGCACTCTACCGAGGGAGACATAGTAAAACTGTGTCTCAAAAAATAAATAAAAATAGATAAATAAATTTCACCTCTGAAGTTTCCCTAACAAATTGGATAGAGTCACACTTGGTGAGGGTAGGAACTCAGAAGGGCCTCCTGGGGCTGATTTTACAGATAAGGCTACAGAGGTATTTTTCTTTTTATTGTAGGGACAGAGTCTCACTTTATGGCCCTCAGTAGAGTGCCGTGGCCTCACACAGCTCACAGCAACCTCCAACTCCTGGGCTTAAGCAATTCTCTTGCCTCAGCCTCCCGAGTAGCTGGGACTACAGGCACCCGCCACAACGCCCAGCTATTTTTTGGTTGCAGTTTGGCCGGGGCCAGGCTTGAACCCGCCACCCTCGGTATATGGGGCCGGCGCCTCACCGACTGAGCCATAGGCGCTGCCCTACAGAGGTATTTCTCAATACAAAATTTGGTCAAATATGTGAATCCAAAGAGAAACATGTTAACTTTGAGATAAGTCTTAGGTAAAATAGTTTTCTTTACTTATTCCTTAGCTTCTTTCTTCTTGCAGAAACAAATAACGATTGAAGAAAATTTCCTGTAGAATAAGGCTCACCTATCTAACTTGTCAAATGACCCCCATTTTCCTTCCTTTGTGAGAGCCCATGTAACAGGAGTAGGGATGGAGACCAGAGATATACATGACCAGATTTCCTCACTGACCAACTTAATTTAATTTGTGACTGTTTGGAAAGACCATTCAGTTAAAATCCTGTCCCCTCACTGGTTAGGCTAATTTTTAGTAATGGAAAATTCTTTTAAATAGAATTCCCACTGAACACTTACCCTTTTCTTCTGGGAAAAGTAGCCATTCCTATTTGCAAAATCAAGACAATCACAGTTTGCACATTTTCCCAAATCTTTGGCTGTATTGCAATGGTTGTTTCATTTTGTAATCTCCAACTAAACATTTCCTAACCATGGATTAACAATATAGTTACTGACTGGTTTCTTTTAACAGTATTTATCCAACATAACAAAATAAACTGCAATTTGTTATACTTTTTTTTTTACAAAACATTTTATAAATATTTTTACAAAATGTATACAAAGCAATTTCAAGTGAGACATACTATACAAATGAAGGTATTTAAGCAAATAAAGCCCACACCACACTGACAGCGAGTGACGCGTCCTCTTTAAGTCAAGTCAGTCTGTAAGGCCTCCCTAATCTAACAGAGTTTACTAAATTCTTCAGAGCTAAAATATTTTTTTCGTAATTGCCAGTTTAAAATTTGCTTTATCTTTAGGCAGTATGTAAGGACACAGAAAATCAAATGCTTAATAACAAATTCACACTTTTCCACAACAACAACAGAAAAAAAAAAAAGAAAGAAAATCATTTTTGTTACTGAGTACAAGAAGTTGTAAAACTTAACTTTACTAACAAACCTGAACAAGTGAATATTGGCCATCCGAGGCTGAGCTCTCTTACCCTTCACCAGAGGGGGCTCGACATGCGAGTTATGACCCATGTGCATATAACCTAATCACAGGAGTAAAATACATTTCGTAATCTTTGTCTGTCATTATCTAGAATCCTTCTTCCATAAAAAGTAAACTTACAAGGACACAAAAATTTACACGTTTCATTTTGGTAAATTAGGCTCTCCATTTGCTAGACAAGTGTTAGGGCTTAAAAACCCTTTCAGATGGTATGTAGAAGTTAGGATTGGGGTAGCGGGGCAGGATCAGGGAGAGAGGTGATAAATGTACATGAAGCACATCTTGTCTCTTGAGAATTCCACTGATTCGAAGTAATTAACTCATTAGCAGCCCACATGAAGGCTTCCAGATATAAAGTTCCACAATGAGAAGAATTTGATCAGGAGGGATTATCATTACATCTTGCTAGGAATTAGGGGAGCATGAGCCCTAAGATAAGAGCCTATGAAATCATGGAATTTAGGGCAGGGTGTTAGCCCAGGGCTGCCCAAACAGAAAGTTCCAACTGGCAATACCAACTTATTTTTCTAATATGTTACAATACAGGAAAAGGGGAAATCTGCAATTTGGACATTGGCACAAATAAGGAAAAAATGGTAACCCTAAAATGGCCCAGATTTTCCCATTTCTATTGGCCAGGGCGTGGGGTTGGGAAGAAAGTATTACAAAGACAGGCTGTCTTGCAGGGTTTCTTTGTGTGGGTGGGTGGGGGTGTATAGGTCTTCTGTTGCTGTGTTTTCTAATAATCAGAAGCTTTCCTTTCCATCACAGGCCAATCTGGAAAAGAAATGCCCAACATGATGACAATGGGGGTCATCCCCATGCTGGTGGCAGCCAGAGCAGATCCTGGCAACACATTAAAGTGGAGACCAGTGGGTACACTTCTAAAGCCAGGGACATAAACAGAAAAAAATGAGAGAGTATGCACACAACAAGAGGGAGAGTGAGTATGCACACACTGTAACCAGTGTGACCTCTGGATCCAAGCAGCTCAGATACAGTGCATATGTGTGCGAGGAGAAGAATGGATATAAAATACCATTATGTAGCCTTCCCCATGATAGGAGACAAGTGATGGTTACAATGACATTGAGAATGAAAGTAACAACAGAAATGTGATGAACTAGGGCAGGTATATAGGAAAGGAAAACTGGAAACACTCCCTGAAAAGAAATATAAATAAATAAAGCAATAAGTCATGTTCACCTTTATGAACACAGACAAGCTGAACACAAATTGTAACAGGGCATAACCTTTGGCTCTCAAATGGGAATCCTGTGTCTCAGATCTTTCCTTTCAATGGTGGGCTGGCTGGTTACCTTTGGTTTGTCTGTATTTTGGTAATGATTGCTGCCAGGGGTGACTACTGTTTTCAGACAACAAGAAGCATAAACAAGGCCAAAGTCCCCTTTAAGTTTAAACTAAAAAATTTACAATATAGTTTTCAAATGAAAGTGCTTTTGACGCTTGTCTATTTGTTGTGGGAGAGGGTACAAAGAGAGGTTAAACAAAACCCAGCAACAAACAAAAACATACATCATGTGTTGACTATATCCAATTATAAAATGCAAAACTCTTGTTTTTTCTCAATAGTTAACATATATATGCTTTTACATATATACATATTATAATCTTCATGGCTCTGTCCCGGCCTCCCCTGTACACTGTGCCTCTTAGTTTCCATTTTCCTTTATTTAGCCTGCTGAAATTATTTCAAGTCATGCTGTTGCAACTAAGAACAGAGCATCCCTAGATCAAACTCAACACTGATATGCTAAAAAGCATGAGGTTTTGCTCTTGGAGCATCAAAAAAGCACTTGAATCATCAACAGGGAAGCCCTGCTAAAGCTCTGCTTAGGTGTCACTGGCTTTTCTACCCAGGCTGTGGACTCCCTGGCAGAGCAGCCAGCAACTTACTGCTCAGAGATGGCTGAGGAGGGGAACCATGTGGTCTTCCCTCAACAAAACAAAAAATATCCAAAATAACAACAAAAAACCCATAAAACCAAATTTAGAGATGCAGTGGGGTATTCTTTAAAAATAGCTTCTATTAGTCCTGTTTGATTTTATTTAATAAATCTGTTCTTTTCAAATGACTTATGATTGTCAAAATTTTACCCAGGGCCAAGTATACTGTGGTATCATTAAGTAACTTTTCTAAAAAAAAAAAAAAAAAAAAGACTAAAGCATTTTCATAACACTTGAAATGTGTGGGGCCTATCAGACTGCTTTCGAATAGGATTAATTTTCCTAAAGGATCTCCCTGTAACCACGACAAGTATTGCTCTTAAACAAAGAACAGGGTTGAGATTAGAAAGAATAACCTGTGATGAAAGATCAAGCAGACTGGAGACAGGAGACCGTTTCCACTTGCTTTTGCCAGGAAAGAATGTAACTTGTTTGGGGCAGGGTCTCAGGACAAGGGAGGGGAGGGACTGCTGCTATTAACACTCTAGGATACTATTTACAGCTGCTTCTAAAATGGAGTCAGTTTCTACAACGCCTTCACTGTGGTCTGGGATGAACTTTTCCAGGCAGTTTTCCTGCGAAGCCATTGGAGAAAAGTTGGGGAAATCTAACTCAACAGTACCGCTAACCGTTGGGTCACTCTGGGACTGCCGCCCAGTCTTTTTGAGTTCCAAGATGTTCTTAAATGTGGTTTCTAAACTCTTTGTGAGCTGGAGATCTGGCTGGGGCTCTCCTGATCCTTTCATGATGTCTGTATGTAAAACTTCATTCTTTGGAGAATTCCTCAGAGTTTTTTCCTGGAAGGAATTGTTACACGTCATCTCCAAGCGTGAATCTACCAGGATACTCGAGAGTTTGCTCTCAGTACCATGATCTGGTCTGGATGAGGTTTTCCGGTGCCCATCAGGGCCGGGAGAGCACTCACTGGCCTTCTCTTCAGATGTGTTCCGGTATTGAACTAAGCCCACTTTGTCAAATTTCAGCGCTCTACTGAAGCATTCTGTTTTTTTAGAAATGTTTCCTTCTGCAGAGACTACAATGTGATTAGGCACTAGATGAAATTGGTCATGATTTGTTGGTTCTGTCACACCTGGTTTGGCTCGGTCCCTGCTTTGGGTCTTGGCCGTCTGATGTAGAGAGCTGGTTGTTTTACTGCCATGCTGGTCATTCCTACCAAACTGTGTCTCATGAGCAGCTTTATCAAGTTTGAAGGAACAACAGAAATCAGCCTGAAATCCCTCTGGAAAAGGGAAAAGAACATGAATGAGTGAATGAGAGTAAGGACGATACAATATTCCCTGCGTGGGTCAGGTGCTGAGGGCACACCTAGCCCAGCCCAATGAATCAGCCTGATTCATGTACAGAAGTATGACTCTGAGAGAGCTTCTGTACAAGTAACCAAGATTGTGTAACCGGAGCTTGAAGATAGGCAGCTTAAACCTCTTTGAAGAGGTAGCTGTTTGATGCAAATGGGAAAACCCAATAGACCAGTGGTTCTCAACTTGTGGGTTGCGACCCTTTGGGGGTAATCCTGCATATCAGATATTTACATTACAATTCATAACAGTAGCAAAATTACAGTTATGAAGTAGCAATGAAAATAATTTTATGGTTGGGTGTCACCACAACATGAGGAACTGTATTAAAGGGTTACGGCATTAGGAAGGTTGAGAACCACTGCAATAGACAAAAAGCTTCAGTTAGTCCTGATGTCTAAGTTTGATTTAAAATTAGTTTTCCACCCAGGTGTGGTGGCTTGTGCCTGTAAATCCCAGCACTCTGGGAGGCCAAGTTGGGTGGACAATTTGAGCTCAGAAGTTTGAGACTAGCCTGAGCAAGAGTGAGACCCTGTCTCTCCTAAAAATAGAAAAAATTAGCCAGACATGATGGCAGGCACCTATAGTCGCAGCTATTTGGGAAGGGGCTGAGGCAAGAGGATTGCCTGAGCCCAGGAATTTGAAGTTGCAATGAGCTATGATGACCTTGCTGCACTCTACCCAAGGCGACAGAGTAAGAGACTCTTGTCTAAAAAAAAAAAAAAAGTTTTCTATTAATGGATAGCTTAAAACAGTCTGAAAACAGAAATTAGGTGGCAGTATCATCCTTTTTCTTCCTTAGCACAAAGGGCCCTAGAATGGGCATTTGGGGGTCAGGAGGATGAACATAGCTACTTGTCTTTGGGTGATGGCACGTCAATCCCTTTAGACACATGTAAGAAACTTGTCCTCACTTTGCCAAGACTACAAAATGAATGGTTAGCCTGCATCCAAAGTAGTATCTGCTTGGAAGGACAGTGTACAGAGGAACTGTGTCTGAAAAGCCGGAGGATGGCCAAAGAAATGTCCATGAGGATGGAGGGCACTGAAGATACAGATGGAGGAGACAGACTGCTGTTATACAAGAGCAAAAAAAAGTGTGAAGTCTGGAAGTAATGGAAAGGAAACAGGACTTTGATGACACCTACAAAACCACAAAGAATATGTATAGCACGAACATGAATTTGTTCACAAATCCCAAAATGTGAGATCTTGAAATCTAAAAAGATGATTCCATCCAACTAACGTTGGCTGTACAGCCACTACACTGAAGAGAATGCAGCATGGTCCCTGTCCTTGTGGTGCCCACGTTGAGGGGTTTGTGACAGAATAGGAACATTTATCCACAAGTCAACTCATCAAAAGGCAACAGGAGATTTCAAGTTCTAAGAAAAAGGGACAGAAATATATCCTACATTATTCTCTCATTTTCTTTCTTTTTTTTAAAAAACGATGTGGTGCCCCACTGCTTTGGGCAGCTGGACTTGAACTCCTGGGCTCAAGAGATCCTTCCAAGTAACTGGGAGTACAGGTATGCACCACCGTGCCCAACTCCCTACTTTATTCTCTTCCTTTTTCTTTTTGAGACAGAGTCTCACTCTGTTGCCCTGGGTGGATTGGTGTGGCATCATCATAGCTCACAGCAACCTCAAACTCTTGGGCTTGAGCAATCCTCTTGCCCCAGACTCCTGAGTAGTTGGGACTACAGGCACCCACCACAGTGCCCAGCTAGTTTTCTATTTTTAGTTGAGATGGGGTCTCACTCTTGCTCAGGATGGTCTTGAACTCTTGAGTTCAGGCAATCCACCCACTTCGGCCTCCCAGGGATTACAGATGTGAGTCACCACTCCCGCTTTTCTTCCCTTTCAGAAAGATTTAAAGATCATGCTAGATATGTAGCATTTCTTTTTTTTTTTTGGTTTTTGGCCAGGGCTGGGTTTGAACCCGCCACCTCCGGCATATGAGACCGGCGCCCTACTCACTGAGCCACAGGCGCCGCCCTGTAGCATTTCTTTTAGACTTTTCCTTTAGACTGAGTATGAGGATCATATGTTCTGCATGTAAACTTGAGCCACATCAAATACAATGCAGAACTTTAAAGTATTAGAAAAGACATTGGTCAGGCTCTGTCTTAAAAAAAAAAAAAAAAAAAAAAAATATATATATATATATATATTTCTTCTCCTAGTATTTTTTTTTTTTGAGACAGAGTCTCACTGTGTCGCCCTCAGTAGAGTGCTGTGGCATCACAGCTTACAGTTACCTCAAACTCTTGGGCTCAAGAGATTCTCTCGCCTCAGCCTCCCAGGTAGCTGGGACTATGGGCGCCCCAGCTACAATAACCACAACGCCCGGCTATTTTTTGTTGTGGTTGTAGTTGTCCTTGTTGTTTAGCAGGCCCAGGCTGTGTTCGAACCTGCCAGCCTTGGTGTATGTGGCCAGCACCCTTAACTGCTGAGCTATAGGTGCTGAGCCTCTCCTCTTAGTATTTTGAAATTATAAAATAAAGTACAGAGGGTTTTTTTTGTTTGTAGAGACAGAGTCTCACTTTACAGCCCTCGGTAGAGTGCCATGATGTCACACGGCTCACAGCAACCTCCAGCTCCTGGGCTTATGCAATTCTCTTGCCTCAACCTCCCGAGAGGCTAGGACTACAGGCACCCGCCACAATGCCCGGCTATTTTTTTGTTGCAGTTTGGCCTGGTCTAGGTTCGAACCTGCCACCATTAGTATATGGGGCCAGCGCCCTACTCACTGAGTAGCAGGCACTGTCCCCCCCCCTTTTTTTTTGGGAGACATAGCCTCAAGCTGTTGCCCTGGGTAGAGTGCTGTGGCATCATAGCTCACAGCAACCTCCAACTCCTGGGCTCAAGCGATTCTCCTGCCTCTGCCTCCCAAGCAGCTGGGACTACAGGCACCCGCCACAACGCCCAGCTATGTTTTTGTTGTGGTTTTGGCTGGGGATGGGTTCGAACCCACCACCATAGGTATATGGGGCCAACGCCCTACCCACTGAGCCACAGGCACCACCCTTTTTGTTTGTTTGTTTTAGAGATAAGGTCTTGCTCTGTCACCCAGGCTGGAGTGCAGTGGTGTGAACATAGCTTATTGTAGCCTTGAATTTCTGGGTTCAGATGATCCTCCCACCTTAGTCTCCCAAGTATCTAGGATAATAGGAGCACATGTCACCACACTCAGCTATTTAAAATAATTTTTTGTAGAGACAAGGTCTGCCTATGTTTCCCAGGCTGGTCTTTTTTTTTGTATTTTTATTTATTATTATTATTTTTTTTGCAGTTTTTGGCCGGGGCTAGGTTTGAACCTGCCACCTCCAGCATATGGGGCTGGCACCCTGCTCCTTTGAGCCACAGGTGCCGCCCTCCCAGGCTGGTCTTGAACTCCTGGCCTCAAGTAATCTTCCCATGTTGGCCTGAGCCACCATACCTGCCCAAGAAAAATAATTTTATTTATTTATTTATATATGTATTTGATACAGAGTCTCACTTTATTGCTCTCGGTAGAGTGCTGTGACATCATAGCTCATAGCAAGTTCAAACTCCCGGGCTAAAGCGATTCTCTTGTCTTTAGCCTTCTGAGTAGCTGGGACTACAGGTGCCTGCTAACAATGCCCAGTTATTTTTAGAGATGGGGTTTTGCTCTTGGTCAGGCTGGTCTCAAACCTGTGAGCTCAGGCAATCCACCTGCCTTGGCCTCCCAGAGTGCTAGGATTACAGACATGAGCCACCACGCCCGAGAGAAATTATTATTTTTTTTTAAAGGTAGAATATGGAGTGGCGCCTGTGGCTTAAGGAGTAGGGTGCCGGGCCCATATACCAGAGGTGGTGGGTTCAAACCTGGCCCTGGCCAAAAAGTGCAAAAAAAAAAAGTAGAATATGAATCAAACCTAAAATGCATGCAAGTGGCAGGATAGTAGTTAGATGAGAGAAAAGCACTTCCATGAGCTTCACAATTCATTGGCTTGGGGTCAGGGACTGTTTCACTGATGTTTCCTCCTAACTGTGGCTTGCACATAGCAGGACACTCAATAATATGCTGAGCTTTAATTGCTTCTGGGAAGCCTTCTGACTTAATTTAGTTCTCAAAAACGAGAAAGAATGAGAATTTTAAGTTTATAATAAGGCAAAAGAATCACTTGACTGAGTATAAAATTCCAGTTTGATTTTGTAGAGATGTTCTCAGAATTATTATATACTCTTCAGATTTTTCTCCCCAGAATTCATATTCTACCTTCAGATTTCTCACCCAAAGGTCAGTTCAGACAGAATCTCAAAGGCCCCCGGAGTCCTCGCACCATGCAGTAGTCCTTCCTTACTTTCACTCTGACATTTCTTACCAGGGTCAACAAGGGCCAGACGCTTGTCTCGGGACAGGGAAGCTCTTTCCTCTTGGTTGAACATTCTATCAATCATAACCATCTCAGCAGAGGGGTTGATCCGCTGAAAATGAGAGAGGCCAGTCATTATGCCTTTCATCAAGAGCAAACATCTCACAGTGTCTTTGCAACAAATGAAGCGATCAGCAATAACAACATGGTGTCTGGTTTCTAGCCTGTCCTCTTTAGTCATGTTCATCCTAGTCACATAGGATGCATTCTTTTAATTGTATTTTTTTTCTGAGACAGAGTCTCACTTTGTCACCCTTAGTAGAGTGTGGTGGTGTCACAGCTCACAGCAACCTCAAATTCTTGGGCTTAAGTGATTCTCTTGCCTCTGCCTCACAAGTAGTTGGGACTACAGGCACCCACCACAACGCCTGGCTATTTTTTTTTATTGCAATTATTGTTGTTTAGCTGGCCCGGACCGGGTTCAAACCCACCAGCCTAGGTGTATGTGGCCGGCACCCTACCCACTGAGCTACAGGCGCCACCACCTTTTAATTTTATTTTTTAAAGGTAATTTACACATTGGTACAGTATTCAAAAGGCACTATTGGCACCTAAAAAGGAAGCCTCCCTTCTTTGTCTCCCATGTGCACCCACCACTAGCCAGTGCCTCTCCCTGGAGTCAGCTGCCTGCTTAGCAATTTAAGATAGTCTAGGTACTGGGCGGTGCCTATGGCTCAGTGAGTAGGGTGCCGGCCCCATATACCCAGGGTGGCGGGTTCAAACCCAGCCCCAGCCAAACTGCAACAACAACAAATAGCCGGGTGTTGTGGCGGGCGCCTGCAGTCTCAGTTACTCAGGAGGCTGAGGCAAGAGAATCGCCTAAGCCCAGGAGCTGGAGCTTGCTGTGAGCTGTGTGACGCCACGGCACTCTACCGAGGGTTAATAAGTGGGACTCTGTCTCTACCCTCCCCCAAAAAAAGATACTCTAGGTACATAAAAGAATATATATGCTTCTTTATTTATTTATTTTTACACACGAATTGTAGGATGACTTTCTTTATATTCTGCTATGCCTTAATTATGATTTTATTAAAAATTTCCTTTTTAATAAGGCCTTGCTGTTAACAGAATCAAATCTTAAATTACAGGCGGCGCCTGTGGCTCAAAGGGGTGGGACGATGGTCCCATGTGCCGGAGGTGGCAGGTTCAAACCCAGCCCTGGCCAAAAAAAAAAAAAAAAAATCTTAAATTACACTCCTGGGTTTTATTTAACATGAAAATTCATGGCAAATATAAGATAATTTGACCAAATAAGTGGCCCTTCCTGACATAGGGATGATCTTTTCTGATGTCTCAGAGTTTTATTTCAGAAACAGTTGTCAATATGAGAACTATTATAGACGTTGGGGGCATAATTTTAAGTAAATATCTATTTTTAAGTAAATATGTATAAAATTTATCATATACCATACATTATATAATATAGTTCAATAAATCTCCCACAGTGCATTTTCAAAGTTGATCTCAAATTGAAAACAACATGTAACAGATGAAATTTATAGGTTAGAGCTCATATGATTTTAGAACTGCTTCTAAAATCTCAGAATAAGTTTTATCTTTCATCGTTTCTTGAGGTACCTTCCTCCTTTCTCTAACGGATGCTTCGAAACTAATTTTAGTTTTTATCTAGTGTGTTCTAGAATTAGATGGTGGTGATAGTTTCACAACCTTGTGAATATACTAAACCATCTAGTTGTAGACTTTAAAATTAAGTATGAATTTTGTAGTATGTTAAAGATCTCTCAATTAAAAACAAAATTAATTTTAACAGTTGTTATGAGCCCGTCTTTTCATCTTTGGGTTGGTGAAAAGCCACAGCCAACATCAGTGCGGCCATAGGTCAGATGGTCTTAGCCTGAATACTGGCTCTGTAATGATGCTACGAACTTCTAGATGAACTTGGAAGAGTTACTTAACTTAATCCCCAGTTTGCTCATTTGTTAAACGACAAAACAAGAGTACTGATCCACCAAGTACAGCAATGTTAACTGATGTTTTTGTAGTACTGGCTAAATGTTAATTTTACTACAATCTTAAATATTTGTGCCTTTTAAACTATATTCTGAAAATAGAATTCCTTGAATTTTTTCTCTCTGATTTAGTGGCTGTGACCTGTAGTGTTTTAAAAAACAAATATGCTCAGAAGCATGACTTTTACCATGGCGTCTTCTAGGAGAAGGCATCTGTATTTGTTAAGCATTGCTTGGGTCCTTTTTAGGAGCTGAGTGGCAACTGTTTCAAATTCATTGTCCACTTTAAAAAGAGAGAGACAGAAATAGTAAGAAAGTGTAAATCACTTACTGGGTCTTTCATTTCATTTTGTAAGACTGCGATGCATTATACTTCTATCATTTAAACATGGGTTATCATTCTGGGCACAGATGCTCACACCTGTAATCCCAGCACTCTGGGAGGAGGCTGAGGTGGGTGCACTGCCTGAGCTCAGGAGTTCAAGACCAGCCTGAGCAAGAGCAAGACCCTATCTCAAAAAACATAGCCACGCATTGTGGTAGGCACCTGTACTCCCAGCTACTCAGAAGGCTGAGGCAAAATGATCACTTGACAAGAGTTTGAGGTTGCTGTGAGCTAGGACGCCACAACACTACTGAGGGCAACAAAATGATACTCTGTCTCAAAAAACAAACAAACAGAAAACCCAAACACCCAAGTAAATAAATAAACAACGTGGTTTATCTGTGGCAATTTTCTCTATTTAATTATCTTTTCCTTGATTATGCATCACATGTCTACACTGCTGTCTCCCACTGCCCACTGGTATATGGGCACAGAAACTCATTATAATATTAATATTGTCACTCCCACTTCTTTTTTTTTTTTTTTTGTAGAGACAGAGTCTCACTGTACCGCCCTCAGGTAGAGTGCCGTGGCGTCACACCGCTCACAGCAACCTCTTAACTCTTGGGCTTACGCGATTCTCTTGCCTCAGCCTCCCTAGCAGCTGGGACTACAGGCGCCCGCCACAACGCCCGGCTATTTTTTGGTTGCAGTTTGGCCGGGGCTGGGTTTGAACCCGCCACCCTCGGCATATGGGGCTGGCGCCCTACTCGCTGAGCCACAGGCGCCACCCTCACTCCCACTTCTTGAGACAGTTTCATTCTGTCACAGCCTAGAGTATCGTGGTGTCAGCCTAGTTCACAGCAACCTCAAAGTCCTGGGTTCAAGTGATCCTTCTGCCCCAGCCTCCTTAGTAGCTGGGACTGTAGGCACCCATCACAATGCCTGACTAATTTTTCTATTTTTAGTAGAGACTGGGTTTTACTCTTGCTCAGGCTGGTCTCAAACTCTTGAGTTCAAGGGAGTTATTATATACTCCCACCTTAGCTGCCCAGAGTGCTAGGTGCCCTGAGTCACCACACCCAGCCAATATTATCCCATTTTAACTTTAATTAGGAAACCCAAAACATAATACCTTTGAATGTCATCTAAAAAATAAAACCTTGTTAGCAGACTAGCAATAAATACCAGTGAATGGGGAATGATTTGCTAGTTTAGATGACCTAAGCCTTTACTTGCCTTTGGTAGTATGAAAACCAAAAACAGGTGAAATATGAAGTCTAACTGTCTGGGTTGGGCAGACCAGTTTAATGTAAAGACACAAACTAATCCCTGTAGGGCTTGGTCATGTAGTTTTGTCCAGATCCTACATTTTCTAATTCACTCTTCTCAGAGTCTTCACACCTCTGCTTAATGCTGGATCTTACAGCTCCACCTGATGACCCAGGGAAGATCAGAGAGGACAGAAACCACTGACTCTGAGATCAGGGAGTCTAGCCGGAAGGAGCAAGACTAACAGTGGCTGAGAAGGGGTTAAAGCAGTGGAGGGCACTAGGCAATGGTCTGGGGAAGGAGAGGTAGAACTATGTCACACAACTCGGGGAGGAAACAGAGCCAGGCAGCAGGACAGACTGAGTTCTAAGTTGGGAGAAGGGGCTCTTATCCCTAATATTTTTGCCAGTTTCATGGCCAATGCCCTGGGCTCACTTTGTACCCTCAGGGAATGCTTTTGGAAGCTGAATTCTCTATCTGATTTATAAAACTGGTAGAATCAGCTCAGCAATCTGCACAAAGGCAAGGGCTAAACTCACTTGCTGCACAGACCTAGTCTACAGCCATTGGACTGTCAGCCAGCAGTCCAAAGGAAGCTTTCGATTCACTAACCCTAAATTTGTCAACACAATACTCTTGACCTTTGGGTATCCCCTTCATAAAATATTTATTTAATTTTTAGAGACAAAGTATTGCTCTGTCACCTAGGCTAAAGTGAAGTGATATGATCAGAGCTCACTGCAGCCTTGAACTCTTGGGCACAAGTGATCCTCCTGCCTCAACCTCCTGGGTAGCTGGGACTAGAAACACTTGCCACCATGCCTAGCTTCCCTTTATAAAACATTGAGAAGAATAAATCACCTCCCTAAGAATAAGTTCCCTCCTGGGCTGGAAATTATGTAAATAGGGAATGAATTTGGTCTGTGATTAAAAGCAATAATCTTTCTATTATCTGGGAGTGAGGTGGCTCTTGTTCTGTGGGGGTGGCCGTGGGAGGGTGCCTGGTGGTACAGTGGCACTCTAGGGATGTAGCCTGCTTACCTTTCCTCAAGTCTTCTTCAGTGGGCATGGAGCCCTGGCACACGTGGTAGGACAGCAGTCTCTGCACCGCATCACTTAGTGATTGGAACTGACTTTTGTCAGGTGTCACAGTGTGGGCTTGGTCCCTCTGTAACTGCTGGAGAATACTTTCAAAGGGAAATGGCCAATGTCAATGTAGAGTCATGTTAGGAAATCAAATCTAATCATGATGTATATTTGCATGCAAAGAAAATAAGACATACAAGGATGTTATTAATCATAGTATAGCAGTTTTGTTTTTTCTTCAGTTTTACATTTTATGTACCCTAGTGGTTTAGAATTTGGTCTAACCATTTCTACCATGGACTAAAATTGTGACCCTAACCTCAAAAGCACAGTGTTCCCACCAACTATTCATGTGTTGGCACACCCACTGACCTTGGCCATGCTTGACCATTGGCCAGCTAAGCTCATGCTAATATTTCTGTTCTAAACACAGCAGTTTATCAAACATACTTCTCCTCAGACTTTTTGTCCCTATAAGACAGAGAACTTCTCTCCTGAAGAAGAAAAGAACAGACAGTAGGCTCGTGTTACATTTGATATATGTATAGGCCCTGTAGAAAAAGATTTCCCAAGTATATTTTTAAAAGGCTAATACAGTAGAACTTCTGTAAGTTGACCACCCAGGGGACTGTAACAAAGTGATTGACATACAGAGGTGGTTAACATAAGGAACTAGGCCTTCTGTACTGGTATGTACGTGTGACACATATCTGGTCTATAAAAACTAGGTCAACTTAAGGAGGTGGTTAACTATGGAGGTTCCACTGTATAGTCTTTTTTGTTGTTGTTGTTAAATGAGTTTTTTGCCTTACTACAGTCTCATTATTATAACTTGACTTCTGTAGTATATTTATCGAAGGTTAGAGACCTAGAGAAATGTTCAAAATTGATTTTTTCATTTCCAAAAATAACTCACAAAGCTCCTTTTGTTAGTTGTTTCGCAGCAGGCCTTTTTTGTCCTCCCAGATGACTATCCACCTAAGGACAAAACACACTTCTTATTATTTCCTTTTGTAGAAAAAAAGAACACAGTTACACTGAAAGGCCACTATATTTCAAATGTGTCTTGACTACCTAAAATCAGCATTTTTAAAAAGACTATAGAATATGCTCTGCTAAAAAAATAAAACAAGGCCACAGACTCCACGCAGCAAAGCTGTACTGTGTCGAGATGACAGAAAGTTGCACTGTCAGCTCCTCAGAAGGACTCAGTTTGTACTTTAAAGCCTGAATCCCTAACTCCCTCTCCAAATGCAACATTATAGTTTTGAAGAAATATAGGTGTATTTGTAGGTACCAATTCCACTAACATCTGAAAACTCAGTAGATAATTACTTAATCTGTCTTCTGACCAGTAAATACAGAAGCACGAATGGGTAAGCTCTTGTCACATACAGTCCGGTATGTGATCTACTAGGTCATTTCTTTCATCAGGTTAAGGAAACAAATAAACTTTCCATCAGAACCTGAGACCTAGACAGATCCTTCAGCATATATAACAGGCAGGCTGCAACTGTAGCAAGTTTCATTAAACTATGGGGTTTTTTTTTTTTTGTTGTTGTTTTTTAAGAGATAGGATCTTGCTCTTTCACCCCAGATGGAATGCAGTGGTCAATTATAGCTTGCTATAACCTTGAACTTCTGAGCTCAAGTGATCCTCCTGCCCTTGGCTTCCTAAAGCACCAGAATTACAGGCCATGAGCCCCTGTGCCTATCTCCTAATCGGTAAGTTGATGAAGAAGAAACTAAGTTCTTAGCTGAAAACAAAAAATGTTTACTTCTTTGTTAGACTAGAGGTTTAAAAAATTTTGAGGTTTAAAAGTTAAAGTTGGATGAAAAAGACCATGGGGACTACTTAATACCCTCCTTGTTGCTATTACAGAAAAAAAAAAAAAAAACATTGCAGAATACAAATTTTTTTTTTTTTTGAGACAGAGTCTCATTATGTCACCCTCAGTAGAGTGTGATGGCGTCACAGCTCACAGCAACCTCAAACTCTTGGGCTTAAGTGATTCTCTTGCCTTAGCTTCCCAAGTAGCTGGGATTACAGGTGCCTGCCACAACGCCCGGCTATTTTTTGTTGTTGTTGTTGTCATTGTTGTTTTAGCAGGCCCAGGCTGGCTTTGAACCCACTAGCCTGGGGGCATGTAGCCAGCACCCTAACCACCGAGCTATGGGCACTGAGCCCCAGAATACAAATTCTTATCAGGTATGGATGGGACATTCATTAATATAAACTGTATACTGAACCATAAAACAAATCTCAATAAATTTAAAAATACTGAAATTTTATTCTATATTTTCTAAAAAAAAAAAAAAAAAAACACCCTAGAATTAGCCAGAAATAAAGTGTGTAAAATCTCCCAAAATGCAAAATTTAGCAACACATAGCTAAATAGCTGAATTAAAAAGAAATAATAATGGAGCAGGGTACAGCTACAACTCTGCCTTTACTCTTTCATGTGTGAATTATATAACCTAATGGAATGGTTTAAACCCACATATTAATCTAAAATTTACAAATAAACAAATAAAAAGAATAATAGATTACTGTAATTTGGATTAGAATGTTAATAAAGACATAGTGTATCAAAATTTGTGGATGTAGCAAATGTAATGGTAAACTACATTTCTTGAGTGCCTAGTATGTGCTGGCTCATTATTAACCCATGAGGAAATGAGGCATTAATGAAGCACCGTAAACATGTCAGAAAGAGAATCACATTCATCCCAGAAACAAACATAACAAGAGCTGGCCAGCCAGGAAGGTGTTTAGTGGCCACCCTTTGTGAGCACACAGGGATCTGAGCTCACAATGCTAGCCAGTAACTACAAGGCAGATGACACAACTATGTTTTCATTAAGTTATGCTAAACATTAAGAACAAGCTATGCAAATAGTTTTCTACCTGCATAGTTGAATGGCCAGGAGATGATCCAATTATTTTTTCCTGCTGTGGCTGTGCAGTTCCTAAGGATGCTGATATAACTTTGCTTCCAGAATCCTGTCCTATTAGAATAAATACATAAGACATTTTTCAAAAGAAACAGTGGATTAAATCTATCACATAATCCCTAGAGCCCAATGTATACAGATTGCTGAACATTCTATGAAAGGGATTTCTTTAACATAGATGAGAGGAAGAAGATCAGAGCAGTGCATATCTTAAAGCTTGTTTAGGAAACAAATAAATAGTAGTAAATAGAAGTTGTCAATGCTGTAGTTTCAAATTATATATAGTCTGAGAAACAGGCCTCAAGCCAGTAATTTATCAGTACTAAAGGACCCTAAAATACAACTTAAGGAAAAGGAGGCCCAAAGAAGGAACTGACCAGGAATAGTCAAGCTTTTGTCTTTTTTTAAATAGAAAGTCACATGTCATATAATAGCAGATTTCATTGTTTCTAAGAAGCACATTTTTTCCCCACATAATTTAATGCATTATAATTAGCTGGAAGTACTTTTTTTTCTTGGTAGTATGTAAAATGATGGTACTTCTTACAATTTATGCTATCTTAAGAGTTAATACAACATGGTACGTTATTTGAGTGGAAAGAATACAGGAAAAAGGAATAATCAGAGTAGAAACAGATTTCATGCAGAATAAGAGAAGTGAGAAGAATATCCTCTTTGTGTGGGAAGGACAGGGACATACTGAGGAGAGCTTATTTCAAAGGCTCTGACCTGGCAGTGTGGTGCTCAAGAGCCCAGGGATCTGCGCTTGCCTCAGGCCATCTGTGGTTTTGGGAGCAGAAACGGGGGAAGTCTGATTCAAACTTTTTTTCTGAGCCTGTGAAACATATTACCAAGATGAAAAAGTTAATTTCATTACTAAAAGCTTTAATAGATTATTTAAAACACCAACCAGCCTTTTTTTTTTTTTTTTTTTTGAAACAAGGTCTCATTATGTCGCCCTCGGTAGAGTGCTGTGGTGTCACAGCTCACAGCAACCTCAAACTCTCAGGCTTAAGTGATTCTTTTGCCTTAGCCTCCCAAGTAGCTAGGACTACAGGCGCCCACCACAATGCCCGGCTATTTTTCTATTGCAGTTATCCTTGTCATTTAGCAGGCCCGGGCCAGGTTCAAATCTGCCAGCCTCGGTGTATGTGGCTGGTGCCCTACCCACTGAGCATGGATGCCGAGCCACCAACCAAGCCTCTTAATGCCTACCTTCAGGTTAGATTACAAAAGTTTTAAAACATTATTTTTTCTTTTTTTAATCAAATCAGGAGAACTGCAAAGTATACCCTCTGAAATCTATGGGCACACTTGAATTTTCTTCACTCTATTTAGCAGGGATGCTGAATTGATACCAGAGTATTTTATTGCTCCAGGGACTGCGGTGTTTGTGGTGCTGAGATGCAAAGGCTGAAGGTGGCAATTCAGTTCCCATCCTCAGTAATTTTATATCACTACAATTATGATCCTTCAGTTCCTAGGTGCGGTATGCACGGACTCCGAATACCCGGTCAGAGACCAAGGCCCAACCCCAAATCAACTGTCAACACTCATTGTTTTGCTGTGTAGATGATGAAAACTACATTTTATCTCTGTCATCTGGTCTGTCTCCAGTTTGTGTCATGTCAACATCAGTTTCATATTAGCCTGAGCAAAATATAATTAGAAAAATTAATCCTGTGTTTAAACTATAGTGTGCTTTTCTTTTCTATACGCGAGGAAAACAAACCAGATGATGTTTAAGGACAAACAAGTTTCTTTTAGCTACAATAAAATCTGTCATCTCTATAATGCATGTTAAATAAGATGATAAAGTTTTAAAATCATCCTTAGGTTTTAATCCTCTAAAACCTAGTTTAGAGGATTACTAAACTAGTATTTAGTACTACTAGTAATAGTAATACTAATATTTAGTATTACTTCATAACATAGTAAGTTTTCAGAGTTTTTTTGGTAAGTTTTATATTATCTGTACTATCAGTGGATTTAGTCTAACCACCCACATTGGGAACTTTCACTATGACCTTGACCTAAGCAAAACATTTCCACAGCCACTCATGTGTGGCGCTGATATAGATCGTGGCAATGCGTGATCATTGCCAAATTAAGCTCATGTCAACATTTCTCTTCTAAACAGTTATCTATTTGGTTTTATTTTCTAATATAAAAATGGAAATGAATTTGACATTACCCAAGAAATACTAAAGATTTATTAGAGTTGGAAATAGTCACCTTTCTCATTCTTCCGTTATCAGGGAAGGGCAAACCTGCACTATTCTAGACAGATAGGCAGTAGAATTCTTAGGAAGAAAACTACAAGGGAAAGGTCAATCTCAAAATCTTCCAGTTTTCACAGCATGTCCCCTAGAAGATAAGTTCTTGCTGTCCTATAGCAGTGTAGGGAAGTTCTCCACATGGAAGAGGGCACCAAGTTGTGGATGGACGTAGGCACACACTGAGTGCAGCCTTCCCACAAATGTGCCTGGCAGGGTGGACACTAAGGACCACCTGAAAGAAAAGAACCAACCAAATAAAAGTTGGAAAAATGTGGCTTAATAGGGCAAGGCTATATATGAAGTGGGACTTTGTAAGAATATCCAGGGACTGGATTTCAGTACACATTTTTGGAATTTCAGTATACATTTTTGGAATTTCTTTCAATATGCCTGATTATATGAAAGAGAAGAAGTTTTCCTTGTGGCTTTAGAACATACAGTATTTTTTGACAAAAATGGCATTAGGCAGCTTGATCCCCCCTCCTTTCTTTTAGAGTCACACTCTGTCATTCAGGGTAGAGTGTCATAGCATCACAGTTCACAGCAACCTCAAACTCTTGGGCTCAAGAGTTTGCCCTCAGCCTTCTGAGTAGCTGGGACTACATGCGCCCGCCACAGCTCCTGGCTAGCCTGTTTGTTTTTAGTAGGGATGGGGTATCACTCTTGCTCAGCCTGGTTTCCAACTCCTGAGCCCAGGCAATCCACCCCCATCAGCTTCCCAGAGTTCTAGGATTACAGACGTTAGCCACCACACCCAGCCCTGATATTCTTTCTTGAGTTAAGTGGTGATTACATGGGCACTTGCTTTCTATGTATTTGTTAACCATGCGTTTATGTTTTATGCATTTTTCTAAATATGCTCTATTTCACAATATAAAAGATTAAAAGAAAACAAAAACAGAACATCTAATGTCAAGGCATAAAAATTAGCTATCATTTGAAGATATTTTTACAAGTACTGTGTAGTCTGGTTTTTGTTTTTTGTTTTTTTTGAGATAGAATCTTAAGCTGTGTTGCCCTGGAGGTAGAGTGCTATAACATGATAGCTCACAGCAATCTCCAACTCTTGGGCTCAAGCAATCCTCTTGTCTCAGTTGTTTTTTTACTATTTTTAGTAGAGACAGGGTCTCACTTTTGCTTGGGCTGGTCTCAAACTACTGAGCTCAACTGATCTACCTGTCTAGGCCTCCCAGTGTGTTAGGATTACAGGCATGAGCCACTGCTCCTGGACAACAAGGTTTACTCTGGGAGACTATTTCACCAGAGCCTAACCTATCTGGGGTACAGAGAAGTGGGAGATACCCACTCCAGACCCCTGTAGCCATTCATGTGGTAGAGGGGAAATCCACAACTATGGCCCCTCTGGCCCTCCTGTCCCAGTTAAGGGGATGGAAAAAACTGAGGTGCACTGGTGATGTTCACAGTACAGGGATACAGTTCACCAAACTGAGGGCTCATTACTGGTCTATAGCATGCTTCCCCTCCCCCGACACCTTCCCACAACATTATTAAAGGCCTATTTACTGCAGTGCCTCTTACCTAGTACATCACATCTGACTTTCAACAAAAAATGATGAGGCTGGCTAGGAATCTGTAGCTCAGTGGTTAGGGCGCCAGCCATACGCTCTGGGGCTGGTAGGTTCAAACCTGGCCCCAGCCTGCTAAATAAAACAAACAAACAAAAAAATAGCTGGGTGTTGTGGCTAGTGCTTGAGCTCAAATCGGTTGCGCTCAAGAGTTTGAGGTTGCTGTGGGCTATGACACCACGGCACTCTACCGAGCATGACAAAGTGAGACTCTGTCTCAAAAAAAAAATGATGATGCATACCAAAAAGCAAAAACACAGTTTGAAGAGACTGGTATTCATATTCTTTGAACTTCTTGGCTATCTGACACTAAACCAACATCCAGGAAGGTCAGAGAACAAGAAAGACAAACATCAAAAACCTGACATCTAAACAGAGATGTTGGCGCAGATGTGGAGGAAAGGGAACACTTCTGCACTGCTGGTGGGAATGCAAACTAATATGGTCCTTTTGGAATGATGTTTGGAGAATATTTAGAGATCTAAAAATAGATCTGCCATTCAATCCTATAATTCCTCTACTAGGTATATATCCGGTAGACCAAAAATCGCACTATAACAAAGATATTTGTACCAGAATGTTTATTGAAGCCCAATTCATAATTGCTAAGTCATGGAAAAAACCCAAGTGCCCATCAACTCATGAATGGATTAATAAATTGTGGTATTTGTACACCATGGAATATTATGCAGCTGTAAAGAAAGACGGAGATTATACCTCCTTCATGTTTACATGGATGGAGCTGGAAAATATTCTTCTTAGCAAGGTATCCAAAGAATGGAAGAAAAAGTACCCAATGTACTCAGCCCTAATACGAAACTAATTTATAGCTTTCATACGAAGGCTACAACCCAATCTCAGTACAAGAATTTGGGGAAGGGGGCAAGGGATGGGAAGAGAGGTGAGGGAGAGTGAAGGGAGGGTGATTGGTGGGTCCACACCTAGGGTGCATCTTGGAAGGGTGCAGGTGAAGTTTACTAAGTGTAGAGTATAAGGGTTTGAAAACAATAATTAAGAAAATGCCACGAAGGCTATGTTAACCAGTTCGGTGAAAATATTTCAGACTGTATATGGAACCAGCACATTCTACCTCATGATTGCATTATTGTACACAGTTATGATTTAATAAAAAAAAAATGAAAAAAAACCCTGACATCTAGGCATATCATATTCAAACTTCCCAAAATCAAAGAGAAAGAAAAAATCTGGAAAGAAGCCAGAAGAGGAGCAAAGGTAAGAATTACTGTATATCCTATTCCTGCTCAGAAACCATGAAGCAAAAAGAGAGTAGAAGGAAATATTCAAAGTACTGAGAGAAAAAAAACCCACCAACCCAGGATTCGATTTCCTGTGAAATTATCCTTCCAAAGTGAGAGAAATAAAGATTTTTTTCAGACACACAAAAATTTAGGGAATTTGTTCTTGGCAGACATGTCCTTGCAAGAAATGTTAGAAGCCCTTACATATATTGGAGCTATGTAAAGAAAGGAAAAGCATCACAAAATAAATAAGCGAAGGTAAAATCAAAAACTTAATTTTCTTGTTCTTTTCTTTTTTTTTTTTTGAGACAGAGTCTCACTATGTTGCCCTCAGTAGAGTGCTATGGCGTCACAGCTCACAGCAACCTCCAGCTCTTGGGCTTAGGCGATTTTCTTGCCTCAGCCTCTGGAGTAGCTGGGACTACAGGCACCTGCCACAACGCCCGGCTATTTTGTTGTTACAGTTTGGCCAGGGCCGGGTTTGAACCTGCCACCCTTGGTACATGGGGCTGGCGCCCTACCCACTGAGCCACAGGCACTGCCCAATTTTCTTATTCTTTTTATTTTATTTTATTTTGTTTTTTTGTAGAGACAGAGTCTCACTCTACCGCCCTCTGTAGAGTGCCATGATGTCACATGGCTCACCGCAACCTCCAGCTCTTGGGCTTACGCGATTCTCTTGCCTCAGCCTCCCAAGCAGCTGGGACTACAGGTGCCAGCCACAACGCTCGGCTATTTTTTTGTTGCAGTTTGACCAGGGCCAGGTTTGAACCTGCTACCCTCGGTATGTGGGGCCAGCACCCTACTCACTGAGCCACAGGTGCCGCCCCCAATTTTCTTATTCTTAGCTTTTCTCTATTCTCTATTTCTCTATTCTTGAGCTAACAGATAACTACTTGTACAAAATAGTAATAACAATGTATTAAATTACATATGCTTATGTATATATATATATTATACAAACACACACACATATATATGCTTATGTATGTTTAGGTATAAAATGAATTGAATAACAGCAACAACATAAGGGACAAGGGGGAGAAGTAAGTAATATTTTGTTCTTATAAGTTCCCTGGACTTCTGTAGGCCCAACTACTTGGAGGCTGAAGCAGGAAGAGCACTTGAACAAAGGAGTTTGAGGTTGCAGTGATGATACTGATACAGGGTTCTCCCAGTCAGGGCTGGATAGCGACCCTGATTTCCTATACCCGGGCAATGTCAGGCAGGATGTTTTGTCCCAAGCTGAGTGACTGCATTCTTTTGTTAATATACTCAGCAACATTGAAAAGGTGTCTTCCATCTACCAAGTCCTGGTCAAGTATAATTCTAAAGACCTTATATCCCTCTAGTAAAAAGACCCATGCAAGACTTCCTACTTGGGTTTTTCCCTCCGCCAGAAGCTCTGGTGCTTTTTATTCCTCTATATTTCTTTCTATCTAATCTCTAAGACCAAGAATCTACTGCAAAAGAAATTCCATCAACAATGCCACTGCACTCTAGCCTGGGTGACAGAGCAAGATCCTATCTTAAAAAGAACAAACAAACAAAACAAACAACAACAAAAACCCCCCCACACATATATAATGTAAATAATAATAAAAAAAGCATTCAATTATAAAAATAGGAAATCAACAGACAAAAATCAATGAAACCAAAAGCTTATTCTTTGAGAAAAAAAATCCATCAATAAAATTGATAAGCCTCTAAGCCAGGCTAACTAAGAAAAACAGAAGAAACAAATTACTAATAGCAGAAATGAAAGAATGGACATCACTACAGATTTTATGGACATTAAAAGGTTAATAAATAGGGGCAGCACCTGTGGCTCAGTGAGTAGGGTGCCGGCCCCATCTACCGAGGGTGGCAGGTTCAAACCCAGCCCTGGCCAAACTGCAAACAAAAAATAGCTGGGTGTTGTGGCAGGTGCCTGTAGTCCCGGCTACTCAGGAGGCTGAGGCAAGAGAATCACCTAAGTCCAAGAGCTGGAGGTTGCTGTGAGCTGTAACACCATGGCACTCTACTGAGGTCTCTAAATACATAGAAAAAATAAATAAAAAATAAAAAGAAAAGGTTAATAAAGGAGTATTATGAACAACTTTATGTCCACCAATTTGATAAAAATTGGTGAGAGATGAGATGAGATGAGATGAACTAATTCCTTAAAGATAAAATCTGCCAGAACACACACAAGAAGAAATAGACAAATTGAAGACTTGTATCTATTAAAGAAATTAAATCAATAATTAATAGTCTTCCAAAACAGAAAGTAACAACCAGACCCAGGTGGGTTAACATATGAAATCTACCAAACATTTAAGGAAGAAATTATACCAATTCTCTACAATCTCTTCAAGGTAGAAGCAGAGAAAATAATACTTCCTAACTTATTCTATGAGGTTAGTATTACCCTGATACCAAAACCAAAGATATTACAAGAAAAGAGGGCGGCGCCTGTGGCTCAGTCAGTAAGGCGCCAGCCCCATATGCCGAGGGTGGCGGGTTCAAACCCAGTCCCAGCCAAACTGCAACCAAAAAATAGCCGGGCGTTGTGGCGGGTGCCTGTAGTCCCAGCTACTTGGGAGGCTGAGGCAAGAGAATCGCTTAAGCCCATGAGTTGGAGGTTGCTGTGAGCTGTGTGAGGCCACGGCACTCTACCAAGGGCCATAAAGTGAGACTTTGTCTATAAAAAAAAAAAAAGAAAAGAAACCTATAGACCAGTGGTTATCAACCTTCCTAATGCCACAACCCTTTAATACAGTCCAAAGGGGTCGCGACCCACAGGTTGAGAACCGCTGCTATAGACTGATGTCTATCATAAACATAGACATAAAAATCCTGAACAAAATTAGCAAATCAAATCCAAACCAATGGTATGTAAAAAGAAGTGTACACCACTACCAAGTTGGATTTATTCCAGGTATACACGGCTAGTCCAACATTCAAAAATCCATTTTTTTTTTGAGACAGTGTCTCAAGCTGTCACCCTGGGTAGAGTGCTGTGGAGTCATAGCTCACAGTAACCTCCAACTCGGGCTCAAGCAATCCTCTTGCCTCAGTTTTTCTATTTTTAATAGAGACAAGGTCTCACTTAATTGTTGTTGTTCAGACTGGTTTTGAACTCATGAACTCAAATAATCCACCCACTAGGCCTCCCAGAGTGCTAGGATTACAGGTGTGAGCCACCGTGCCCGGCCCCTCATCAATGCTTTTTAACATTGTACTGACGGTCCTAACTAAGGTAATAAGACAAGGAAACACGCAGAATGGTATTATCTGTTTGCCAGAGGGCAGTTAAGAGCTAAAATCCAGGACCGGACATCTGCCCCTGCCCCATCTGAAAGTGCCAGTCCTGCCAGCAGAGCAGCTATCTACCCAGAAGGGTGCCTTTTTATATTTTGGCCAGAGGGGCACTTTTTCCTAATTTGTACAAAGGTCCCCTAAAGAGTAGCAGAAACAGTGGAAGGCCACTTCCTCATGGATGGCTGGGACACTATTCCTCTGGCCAAGGCTTACTGAACGACAATTGGTCTAATCTGATTTTCTCTCTGGGGGATTTAGGATGGGCACGAGGGGCTGATACTAAAGAGCCATGGTTCTCAAGCTGCATCAAGCGCACCTGGAGAACTTCTGGATTTCATTCACAAAGATCAGTTCAGAAATCCAATGTGGGGCTTATGAATCTATAATTTTAAGAGATCTCCAGTTGCTTTGGACGTTGTTAAATTTTAGAAACCACTGCACTTGCCAGAGTGACTTGGAATAAAGATGTGCAGGTAGCTTAGGGTGATCATTTTAGCCCAGATAATGACTAATGAAATAATAATGAAAGAGATAAGAGACTACGCTCTCTTGAAGAGGCCCCCAGAGCAGCAGAGAACCTGATTTCTGACTCTCATAAGGTGCTACTCCCTGGACTTAGGTTCATTCTCTAAACACATTAGGGTGAGTTTCTGATCTTTGTAATCCCAAGTACCTTAATACGTTTGGGAATCCACTTTGCACAAAGCACTGTACTAATCGCAGAGAAGGCAGCTGAAGGATACCAAACACTGCCTTTACCCTCTGAAAGTTTACCTTCCAGAAAACACAAAGCCCCATAATTTGTTATAACGATGATGCCCAACCTCAACTGGTGTCCAACCTCATGCCTGACCGGCAATCCCTTCTTTCCCCTAGTCAGCTCCCTTGAACGCTATTTCATCCACAAGCTGGAGGAGACCTTCAGCTTTCTACTACTGAACTTCTAGCTTTACCTACATCCCCACATTCATCCCTCCCCCCAATCTTGTTACATTGGAAAAGGCATCCTTCTGTCTACAAAGAACCTTACCAAAACTCTGAATGGGTATCCTCCTCCTTCCTACCAGCTGTGAAAGAAGCTCAAATCCTCATTTTTAAAAAATAATTCCCTTAACTCTACACACCCTTGTAGCTACCACCCATCACTTACTTACTTTCCTTTATTTTCCTGAAAGTTGTCTATGCTCGTTACTACCCCGACCCTGTTCTCTCCTCAGTCTGTCACGGATTCCACACCTGCCATTCTACAGAAACATGCCCTTCCAAGGTCACCAGCAGCCTCCCAGTTGCTAACCTATCAGAAATGCCCCAGTCTTCACCTCCATTCTCATTGGTGCTTCACTCTATGGACCTCTTCTTTCCTGCAATAGTCTCTTTTCCTAGTCTCCAAGATGTTGGACACAACTGGTTTTACTTTTCCTCTCTGGAGCCTCTCACTTATAGACTGTCTTCTTTCTGTGTCCACTCCCCAAATGTTGAGGTGCTTTTGGGTTCTATTCTGGTTGTTTTATTTTCTTTTTTTTGAGACAGAGTCTCACTATGTTGCCCTTGGTAGAGTGCCGTGGCGTCACAGCTCAACCTCAAACTCCTGGGCTCAAGCAATTCTCTTGCCTCAGCCTCCCAAGTAGCTGGGGCTATAGGCACCTGCCACAACACCCAGCCATTTTTTTTGTTGCAGTTGTCATTGTTGTTTAGCTGGCCTGGGTCAGGTTCGAACCCACCACCCTCAGTGTATGTGGCTGGTGCCGTAACCACTGGGCTATAGGCGCCAAGCCTCTTCTGGGTATTTTTCTCCACACACCCTTTTAACCTTAAAAGGTTAAGCCCATTTCATCCACTCCTACTGCTTCAATTGCAATTTATAGGTTGATGAATCCATTTCAGCCTGTATGTCAGCCTCAAGCTTCAGCATATATAGTTGTGTATAGTTGGTTGTCCTATAATTACTTCAGACCTGACAAACAACTTCCCTTCAAATCAGAAATCTCTTCCCATTTCTCTATCTTAGTGAATATGGGCGTCCCTGTCAGGAACCTGTGAGTCATCCTCATTCTTCAACTATGACCAATCATCACAACCTAATTGTCTCAAATCCATTCATTTCTCATCCTCCTTCCTGCCACGAGGCTGCTGTAGGTCTATTTTACCATTAAATTACAACACTGGCTCTTAACATGACATCTAATATGTAAAACTGTATGATTTCATCCCTGTTCATCTTTTCTACTTAATGTCTTCTTCACCTCACATGAACTTGTTTTTCTTCTCTACAACATGATCATCTCTTTTCTCTCCAGGCTTTGCAATAGCTATTTTTCCACCTCTTGCAACATTCCTTTGCCAGAACCTCTCTGCCTGGATAACTCTTCTTCCTCTTTAAACAGCTCTCAGTTCAGAGACCACTAGCTCAAGGAAACCTTCCCTGGCCATCCCATCTGGGTGAAAGGATCCTTTATGGAGCCTGGCACTCTGTACTATGATTTAAAATACTATTTTGTGACTGCCTGGAATAGACTCTTACATCCTTGGGACTGGCATGTGGTAGGTACTCAAATGCTGTTGATGAATGAATCCCTGAGGAAAACACTTAACAGTAAGTGGTTGTGTACCTGGTGGGCAGTACAAACAACAAGTGTAATAGGCAGAGAAGAGATCAGAGGAGGAACTGAGAAAGGCTTCATTCTTCTTTGGACTTTGGGTGGGACTGAAGGAGGAGAATTTAGACAAGATAGGAAAGGACACTCAATGAATTCGCATCAGTAAAGGCCTGAACACACAAGTCTGGTCTATTTGGGGAGCAACAGGGGCCTAGCCTGGTTGAAGTGGAAGGTTTCTGCCTGGAGAACCTTGACGGTCCATCAGGATTTACACTTTGTCCTGGAGTAATGGTAAACTCCCAGATGATCTGGTTCAGGTCATCAAACAAATGTTTTAGGAGGATTAATGTGGTGGAAATATGCCTCAGGAAGACACCGAAGGCAGATTAATCATCCGTTAGAGTTGTCCAATTAGGAGCTGTTAGGGGTTAGAATGAGCTTTAGAAACCATCTATCGAAGTAGTTCTCTATCCGGGCTGTACTTTAGAATCATTTGGAGAGCTTTTGAAAAAAAGGTTAAGCCTAAGGCCCTTTCTCTAGATCGTTTAAATTGGAATTTATGGGGGTGAGGTCCAGGCAGGCATATTTTTAAAAAGCTCCCTAGGCGATTCTACTGCACAGCTAGAGTTCCTAATTTTAGAGAAAAGAAAGTAGGACTCAGAGAGATTAAGATACAAGCTTAGATCATAAACCACTCACGGGTAGAACAAGACCTATGACTTAGATCTGAGTCCTGCTTCATTCATTATATTTCAGTCTCTTTAAAGACTACCTTAGGCTGTGGTCATAGAAAGTGGGGTAAATGGGAAGCAGTATGGTATAGATAGCTAGCAGGTCATGTTTACCTTCATGAGCAATTTGCCCATGTTCCGAACTTCCTTACTTTCTACTGGGAAATGGGAACAGTGACCCTGAGGTAAGGACACAAAATAAAGTATATAGTCTTTGGCACCATCCCTGTCCCTCAGCCTAGAGTGCAGAGGTGAGATCATAGCCCACAGCAGCCTTGAACTCCTGAGCTGAAGCGATCTTCCAGCCTCACCCTCTGGAGTAGCTGGGACTACAGGTGCCTGCCAACACACCTAATTAAAAAACAATTATTTAGGGGGTGGCGCCGTAGCTCAGGGATAGGGTGCTGGCCTCATACCCTGAGGCTAGCGGGTTCAAACCTGGGCCAGCTAAAACAACAATGACAACTACAAGCATTAAAAAAAAAAAAAAAAAAGCCAGGCGTTGTGGTGGGCAACTGTGGTCCCAGTTGCTTGGGACACTAAGGCAGGAGAATTGCTTGAGCCCTGGAATTGGAGATTGCTATGAGCTGTGACGCTACGGCACTCTACCCAGGGCAACAGCTTGAGACTCTGTCTCAAAACAAACAAACAAACAATTATTTTAAGGGATGGGGGTCTCACTATGTTGCTCAGGCTGGTACGGAACTCCTGGGCTCAAGCAATCTTCCTGTCTCAACCTCATAAATTGTTGAAATTACAGGCATGAACCACTGTCCCTGGCCTGTTGTTATTAATATGATTAGTATTTTCATGGCTATTGGAAAGAATAGAGATAAGACGTTTTCAAAGAAGAACTCATAGCATATGGTAACTTATTAAAGATATAGAAGAGGCTTGGCACCCATAGCTCAGTGATTAGGGTGGCGGCCACATGCACCGGGGCTGGTGGGTTTGAACTCGGCCAGGGCCTGCTAAACAAATATGACAACAATAACAAAAAAATAGCTGGGCTTTGTGGCGGGCGCCTGTAGTCCCAGCTACTAGGAAGCTGAGGCAAGAGAATCGCTTAAGCCTAAGAGTTTGAGGTTGCTGTGAGCTGTGACACCCTGGCATTCTACCGAGGGTGAAGCAGTGACACTCTGCCTCAAAATAAATAAATAAAGATATAGAAGAAAAGGAAGAAAAAAATATCCAGATTTTTAAAGTCAAGATGTGTGAAAATACAATGGTTCTATAGCAAGATAGGCAGGCTGAGCTAGAGAAGTGGATATTGGAAAGGGCTACAGAGAGGTAGGATGAGGCTGGAATCAGCAAAAAATTCAGCGTAATCATTTGTGCACTCCCTTCCAGACCTGGTAGTTGTTGCAGGCATGTGGACTCAACTGCTCTCAAGGAAATTTAAATTAACTAATTCTTTTTGATGATCCGAAGAGATTTGTACCTATAATAATTTGTTTACTTTTGTTTGATAAGCTAAATTCTTTTTTATTTTTTGAGACAGAGTCTCACTATGTTGCCCTTGGTAGAGTGCTGTAGCGTCACAGCTCACAGCAACCTGCAACTCTTGGGCTTAAGTGATTCTCTTGCCTCAGCCTTCCAAGTAGCTGGGACTACAGGCACCCGCCACAAAATCCAGCTGTTTTTTGGTTCTAGTTGTCGTTGTTTGGCAGGCCCAGGCCGGGTTTGAACCTACCAGCTCCGGTGTATGAGGCTGGCTGGCACCCTACCTGCTGAGCTACAGGCACCCGAGCCGAGATAAGATAAATTCTTAACAAATCACCTCCTTTAATCACGGACTTCTGAATTTTAATCCATTTATAAGAACGTGTAAATCCTGTAAATTACTCTCTGCATTAAAAGACTTAACTTCATGGGGCTCCTTGGAGAGTGGTTGATTTTAGATTTGAGGCAAGGTAATCTCAAGGCAATCCTATAATACTTTGTCCCACAAAAAAAGGAAGTGCTCAGAGGGGACATAGGCATGTCAAAAGTACAGGAACCAGCTTAAGCAGACCTCCACCAATCAAATTTGGGGAAATTTAAGCATCAAAAGAATAAGGAAAACAGGCCCAGCCTGGTGGCTCATGCCTATAATCCTAAAGCCGAAGCAGGAGGATCGCTTGAGCTCCTGGAGTTTTGAGACCAGCCTGAGCCAGAGTGAGACTCTGTCTCTATTAAAAATAAAAAAAATTAGCTGAGTCTCATGGCACCCACATGTAGTCCCAGTTACCAGGGAGGCTGAGGCAGAAGGATCGCTTGAGCCCAGGGGTTTGAGGTTTGAGGATACAGTGACAATAGGGCACTCTAACCCAGGCGACAGCGAGATCCTATCTCAAAAAAAAAAAAAAAAAAGGAAAGCAAAAGATTATAACACCTTAAATACAGAAAGAATACATGATCCTTCAGAGATACACACTAAAATGTTATAGATGAACTGATTATGTGTAGATGAGCTCCAAAATAATACCAGGCAAGGAGACAGCAGGTGGGGTATGGACTCAACTGAAACTGAGTCAATGAAACAACAGTAGCTGTGACCATCTGGCAGTGTTGAAACTGGCTGAGTGTGGGGGCTCATTACATTGCTTTATCTACTTTTGCTCATGATTAAATTCTACACAATAAGAATATTTAGAAAATGGCTTGATGCCTATGGCTCAAGTGGCTAAGGCACCAGCCACATATGTCTGAGCTGGCAGGTTCAAATCCAGCCCAGGCCCATCAAACAACGATGGCTGCAACCAAAAAATAGCTGGGCGTTGTGGCAGGCACCTGTAGTCCCAGCTACTTGGGAGGCAGAGGCAGGAGAATCACTTGAGCCCAGGAGTTGGAAGTTGCCATGAGCTGTGATGCCACAGCACTCTACCCAGGGCGATAGCTTGAGGCTCTGTCTCAAAAAAAAAAAAAAAAAAAAAAATTTAGAAAATGAAGGCAAAAAAATCCTAATAACAAAAAGCAATGTAGGAGTTGATAATTTTTTTTTAAGACAAGAGTCTCACTTTCTTGCACTCTTGTAGAGTATCATAGCATCATAGCTCGCAGCAATCTTTAACTCTTGGGCTCAAGTGATCTTCTGACTCAGCCTCTTGAGTAGCTGGAACTGAGGCGCCTGCCACAACACCTGGCTATTTTCAGAGATGGAGTCTCCTGTTCTTGCTCAGGCTGGTCTTGAACTCCTGAGCTTAGACGATCCACTGGCCTCAGCCTCCCGGAGCACTAGGATTACAGGTGTGAGCCATGGTGACCTGCCTGATAATCTGATAATGTGTTTCTTTTTGTGTGTGTGTGTGGTTTTTTGTTTTTTTTTTTGAGACAAAGTCTTACTTTGTTGCCCTTAGCAACCTCAAACACTGGGGGTTAGGTGATTCTCATGCCTCAGCCTCCTAAGTAGCTAGGACTATAGGCACAATGCCTCACTATTTTTAGAGATCAGGTCTTGCTCTGGCTCAGGTTGGTCTTGAACCTGTGAGCTCAGGCAATTCACACCTGCCTTGGCCTCCAAAAGTGCTAGGATTATAGGTGTCAGCCATCACACCCGGCCTGCTAATGTCATTTTTAAAAACTGGTAAGAAATGAACTTTCTAGCTTCCAGACTGTGAGGAAATAAATGCTTTTTATTTAAAAAAAAAAAAAAAAAAAAAAAGTGGTAAGAAAAAGGAAAAAAATGTTTGTGGAAAAATCCCAGACAAGTATAGAAAGGAAATATAATTAGCAGCTCATCTTGTAATTGTCAATATAACATTCAGGTGAGAGTTATCAAAGGTGTCTCAAGTCACTGGGTGAGAAGGCTGAGGCAGAGGATAGTCACATGGATTTAAGGCAACATCCTAGAGACAGAGCTCATTTCTTCTTTTTCTTCTTTTTTTTTTTTGTGTGTGTGTGTTTTTTTTTGAGACAGAGTCTCATTATGTCACCCTCAGTGGAGTGCCATAGTTTCACAGCTCACAGCAACCTCCAACTCTTGGGCTTAAACGATTCTCTTGCCTCAGCCTCCCAAGTAGCTGGGACTACAGGTGCCCGCCACAATGCCTGGCTGTTTTTTGGTTGCAGTTGGTATTGTTGTTTAGCTGGTCCGGGCTGGATTCAAATCTGCCAACCTTAGTGTATGTGGCTGGTGCCATAACCACTGTGCTACAGGTGCTGAGTCTTCACTCTGATGCCCAGGCTAGAGTGCAGTGGCACAATCATAACTTACATAAAATTCCTGGTTTTAAGTGATCTTTCCATGTCAGCCTCCCCAACAGCTGGGACTACAGGTGTGAGCCATCAAACCTGGATCTGTTTCTTCCTTATGGAAGGAATAAGGTACCTTTGAGTACCCTGAGAAGAAATCCAGCAGAGGCAGCCTTAACCAAGTGCTCACCACTAACAGGGCAAGTGACATTATGTATCTTGACCAAGCCAGTTAGCCTGATGAGAAACAATCAGAAGAATTGTGAAGGGCAGCGCCTGTGGCTCAAGGAGTTGGGCGCTGGTCCCATATGCTGGAGGTGACAGGTTCAAACCCAGCCCCGGCCAAAAACCACACACACAAAAAAAAAAAGAAAGAAAAAAAAAAAAAAAAGAATTGTGAAGAGGGCAGGCATTCATGCCTATAATCCTAGCATTCTAGGAAGCTGAAGTAAGTGGATTGCTTGAGCTCAGGAGTTCAAGACCAGCTTGAACAACAGTGAGACCCCTAACACAAAAAAAATTAGCTGGACATTGTAGTGGGCACCTTTAGTCCCAGCTACTTAGGAGGCTGAGGCAAGAGGATCACTCAAGCCCAAGAGTTTGAGGTTGCTATAAGTCTGATGACACCACAGTACTCTACTCAGGGCGATGAAGTGAGACTCTGTCTCAAAAAACAAAAGAAGAATCATGAAGAAACAATCAGAATGCCACACTGAGCGCCACTCTACAAACAAATTGGTAAGGGTTTCTGGAGAGTACAGAGCTATGAGAAGGAAATAAAATCAGTGCTGTCTGGATTCTTGAATAAAGAACTGTTGTAAAGGACATAATTGAGTCAACTGGAAGAAGAAATTTGATATAATTTTATTGTATTAATGTTAAATTTCATGTGGTTGTGTAGCAGAGGAAGAAGGTCCTAATAATTACTTGTTGTTGTTGTTGTTTGTTGACACAGAGTTTCACTCTGTTGCCCTGGGTAGAATGCAATGGCATCACAGCTCACAGCAACCTCAAACTCCTGGGTTTGAGCGATCCTCTTGCCTCAGCCTCCCAAGTAACTGGCATGCATGCATCACTACGCCTGGCTAGTGTTTCTATTTTTAGTAGAGACGGGGTCTCTCTCTTGCTCAGGCTGGTCAAGGGAGCCTTCTGTCTCAGCCTTATAGAGTGTTAGGATTACAGGTCTGAGCCACTGCACCCAGCCTGTTTTGGGGGTTTAAATGGTATATAATCTAAATACTATTCTTCTAACTCAGTATTTTCAACCATTTTTATCTCATGGCACATTTGAACCTACAGTTATACTTCCATGGCACATTTAAATTATGTTGATCAAAAAAAAAAAAAGAATAAAGGGCGGCGCCTGTGGCTCAAAGGGGTAGGGCGCCGGCCCCATATGCCGGAGGTGGCAGGTTCAAACCCAGCCCCAGCCAGAAACTGAAAAAAAAAAAAATAAATAAATAAAAAGAGAAGAACCTACTTACCTTGTGCTTTGAATTTCTTTTGAAAATAATTAATGATCTTTAAAATTTTTTGAGGCAGGCCAGGTGTGCCTGTAATCCCTAGCACTATGGGAGGGCTGAGGCAGGTGGATTGCATGAGTTCACAGGTTTGAGACCAGCCTGAGCTAGAGCGAGACCCCATCTCTAAAAATAGCCAGGCGTTGTGGTGGACGCCTGTAGTCCTAGCTACTTGGGAGGCTGAGGCAAGAGAATCACTTGAGCCCAAGAGTTTGAGGTTGTTGTAAGTTGTGGTGCCATGGCACTCTACCAAAGGCCACAAAAAAAAAAGAAAATTTTTTTTCGTGGTACACCTAAGATCCTCTCACAGCACACTGGTTGAAAATTACTGTTCTGGGTGGCGCCTGTGGCTCAAGGAGCAGGGCACCAGCCCCATATACTGGGGGTGGCAGGTTCAAGCCCAGCCTCGGCCAAAACTGCAAAAAGAAAAGAAAAGAAAATTACTGTTCTAACTCATGCTGGATCCAAGGCTATGTCTTCTTACTCTACCCTAATAAACTTGATATTTTACTTAAAACTTAAAACTTACAGCAGGACATACTTGAAAGTAATGGAACTGACCTAGTTCCTAGTACTTTTTGTCATAAAAAGTCACAAAAATTACTTCACAGCTGCTAACGTAAGATTCTTGGTATCTTTTCTTTTTTTTTTGTAGAGACAGAGTCTCACTGTACCACCCTCGGTAGAGTGCCGTGGCGACACACGGCTCACAGCAACCTCTAACTCTTGGGCTTACCCAGATTCTCTTGCCTCAGCCTCCCGAGCAGGGTATCTTTTCTTTTTTTAAGAGACAGGGTCTTGCTCAGTCTGAAATGCAGTAGGATAATCATAATCATAGTTCATTATAACCTTGACTTCCTGGGCTCAAATGATCCTCCTGCCTTAGCCTCCTGTGTAGCAGGGATTACAGATGAAAATCATGGCTGGCTAATGTGCTTTTATTTTTTTGTAGAGATGGGGGGTCTTACTATCTTGTCTAGGCTAGTCTTGAATTCCTGGCCTCAAGTAATCCTCCCACCGCAGCCTCCCAAAGTGCTGGGATTATAGGTGTGAGCTACCATACCCAGCTTGTAACTTTTGAATAATTGAAACTTTTGGGAGTCAGAGAAAGGTTTTTTATTTCCTTTTCTCCCATTGACGCATTATTTATTATACAGCAAAAAACAAAGCAAACAAAAATGGGAAATGACCATGCTGTGACTGATTATACATAATTAATTATAATAATATAAAGCAGATCAGATTAATACCTACAGACATAAAGAGATCTTCAAGTTATACATATAATTAAGTAACGAGGCCTATAACGTGTTGCAGGAATAAGGATGTCATGTGCTGTCTGTGCGTGTACATGTAGAGGATATTTCCAGGGGAGTAGAAAGAACCTAGAAACAGTGGCAGCTCTTCTGGGAGGAAAGTAGGGTGTTGGGGGGGGTAGACTTACTTTTCACTCTGAAATAGTCTAGGACTGTTGGTTACATTTTTGACAATTACATGTTTTACTTATTTTTAAGGAATACATAAGTAAGTTTTGATAAATGCTGTCTAAGCATCACCTCCTTTGTGAGGGACAAGTTTTTAAAATCAGAAAGATGTGTGAATAACCTGTAATTCTACCACCCAGAGAGCTGCTTTTGATATATTTCCTCCTAATCAAGTTTCTGGGTGTTTTGCAAGTGAGAGGGTTTTTGGTTTTGTAATTCACCATATTGTCCCTTCCCATCTTTTTTTCTAGAAGTGTAAATCATTTGTTTATTAAATATTTTATATTAAATATATCTTTTTCACTGACAATATTTTATAAGTCTTTTTTTGAATCCTTAATTGTTTTTAAAAACATTTTAAATGGTTACATAGTACTTTATGATATCCAGTCATTCCCCTATTATTGGACATTAGGGATTTTTGGAAAATTTCTTGCAACCAAAGTGAAAAAAGTATCTATAGTATGCTATATTCTGAGTACAAAAGGAGGAGAAATGAGAAAATACGTATGAAAACTGCTCTTCTGTGTGAAAACAAAGGAAAAATAAAGAAATTGGTGAACACAGGGATGGGTGAGAGGTGGCAGGAAAGAAGGGAGAGGTGGGAGCAGGGGTGAGGGAACGTAGGGAGGAGCAAGATTTGTCCAGGTCCATTTCCTGCACAGGCCTGACAGTGGGACCACGCTAATGGATCTTGTGTTCCAAAGAAATTTGTTTATTTATGTATTTATCTTTGAGACAGTCTCACTTTATTGCCCTCAGTAGGGTGCCATGGTGCCATAGTTCACAGCAACCTCAAAGTCTTGGGCTCAAATGATCCCCTTGCCTTAGCTTCCCATGCAGCTGGGACTATAGGCACCAGCCACAACGCTTGGCTATTTTTAGAGACAGGGCCTCACTCTGGCTCAGACTGGTCTCAAACTCATGAGCTCAGACAATCCACCCACCTTGGGTGCTAGGATTACAGGCATGAGCCACTGTGCCCAGCCTTAAAGAGATCAGCAAGAATGGTGGGGAATTGGCCAGGCATGCTGGCTTAGTAAACCATTACTTTAGTAAACCAATACTAAAGTCTACTTAGCAGATTTGTTTTGCACAGATTTGATGAGAAACTGTGAAATTCTAAAGCTACTTTCTTTGTACTCTAGGATTGAGCAAATAAGTAAATACATTGTGGAGCTGGCTTTGTCACTGTTAGAAATGGGAGTTACAAATATGGAAAAGAGGGAGGCTTGGATGAATCCTGTAGTTGTGAGTTAGAATTCAGAGTATCAATATGAACTCATAGCTTTTAATATAGATTGACAGATATACGAATAGCTAGAGATGTGTAAATGTACTTATTTCCCAGCTGAGACAACCTCAGTCATAATGAACATACATAATGTGTGGTTTCTACATACAGTAGTCCTCTTCACTAGAAGGAACAAGGCTCCTTAAAGAAATTGTTGATTCCAGGGCAGGGGCAGGGAAATTAAAAGACAAGTATAGAATTCTTATTTTGCCAGAAACTGAAGAAGTGCTCAAACCAGGATAGAAACATGGCAGGAGGACCAGCAGCCAATGTGCAAGGTGCCCAATGGCCAAATCTGTGTCAAGTTAAGCATCAAAATAAATAACAGTTTATAACCCATTGAATAAAATACAAATCTATGAACCCATACTGACATACACAAGTAAAAGGAAGAAAAAGAAAAAGTCTTCCTTAGAGTAGAATGCCAACAAGGAATTAGAAAGTCTCCATGTAAAGCCCATGATAGTAACAGCTCAGTAATAACTGAAGTAATACCTGACTTAATCAGGAATTATCAATGGAAGCTTAAATAAGCATGTGCAAGTTGGATGAAAAAAAGGATACCTACAGAGTCTCAAAATATCTCCTGAGAAGACTTTTTTTTTTTTTTTTTGCAGTTTTTGGCCCGGGGCTGGGTTTGAACCCGCCACCTCTGGCATATGGGGCCGGCGTCCTACTCCTTTGAGCCACAGGCGCCGCCCCTGAGAAGATTCTTATTAACAACAAAAGGAAAAATATAGTTCAATGTAAGCATTTCACATTGTATATTGAAGCAGTACCCTGAACCCCATAAATGCATCAATGTACAAAATTATGATTTAATAAAAAACAATTAAAAAATTAAAAGTAGAACAAAAAACAAAAAGGAAAAATCATGGAGAAACCTGGCTGACACCATCTTAAGCAAGTGGGGCATCATTAGCTCCATGAGCACTCAGGACACATCACTTCTGTGGCAACCCTGCCAAAAATGTACATTCTTGGATCTAATCATGAGGAAACATCACAGATGGAGGGACAAAGTACAAAAATGTCAAGATCATGAGAAACACAGAAAGATGGAGGAACTGTTACAGATTTAGAGACGTGACAAAGAAGTAAGACAGAGATCCTGGAGTGGATCCGGGACCAGGACAACCAAAATGAAACTATTTTTTTCTCTGTTGCTCTGGGGTGATATTGGGAGGACTGACTGATTTTGAATAAGGCCTGAAAGTTAGATAACAGTATTGTAATAATGCTGATTTCTTTTTTTTGAGACAGAGTCTCACTTTGTCACCCTCAGTAGAGTGCCTTTAAATCACAGCTCACAGCAACCTCCACCTCTTGGGCTTAGGCGATTCTCTTGCCTCAGCCTCCCTAGTAGCTGCGACTACAGGCGCCCGCCACAACACCCAGCTATTTTTTTGTTGCAGTTTGGCTGGGACCGGGTTCAAACCTGCCACCCTTAGTATATGGGGCCGGCGCCCTACTCACTGAGCCATGGGTACCACTCATAATGCTGATTTCTTGATTTTAATAACCATATTATGGTTACGTAGGAGAATGTCTCTATTTTAGGAAATACACAAAGAAGTCTGAAGTAATTAAGGGTCAAGAGGCAGCAAATCAGGGCTGCAATTTACTCCGAAAATTGTGTGTGTGTGTGTGTGAGAGAGAGAGAATTTCTAAAATGTGGTAAAAAGTTAACATTTGGGGAATCTTGGTGAAGATTATATAAGAATTCTTAGTACTAATTTTTCAATTTTAACTTTTCTGTAAGCCTGATAATATTCCAAACACAAACATACATAAATCTTTGACCAAAAACAAATATATATATATATATATATATACACAAATATATATATATATACACACACACACACACACACACACACAAGGTGGACATAAAATTCATGTGCAATTTAAAATGGTTGTAACTTTTGGCTCAGCGCCCGTAGCTCAGCAGCTATGGCACCAGCCATATACACCAGAGGTGGCAGGTTCGAACTCAGCCCCAGACCTACCAAACAACAATGACAATAAAACAGCTGGGCGTTGTGGCGAGCGACTATAGTCCCATCTACCTGGGATGCTGAGGCAAGAGAATCACTTAAGCCCGAGTTTGATGTAGCTATGAGCTACGACCGAGTGCAACATAGTGAGACTCTGTCTCAAAAAAAAAAAGTTGGGCAGTGCCTGTGGCTCAGTGGGTAGGGCACCGGCCCCATATACCGAGGGTGGTGGGTTCAAACCCAGCCCCAGATGAACTGCAACAAAAAAATAGCCAGGCGTTGTGGCGGGTACCTGTAGTCCCAGCTACCTGGGAGGCTGAGGCAAGAGAATCACCTAAGCCCAAGAGCTGGAGGTTGCTTGAGCTGGCACTCCACCCAGGGCAACAGCGTAAGACTCTGTCTCAAGAAAAAAAAAAAGTTATAACTTTAAATTGCACACAGACTTTCTGTCCATCCTGTGTGAGTGTGTGTGTGTATATTTTTTTTTTTTTGAGACAGAGTCTCAAGTTGTTACCCAGGGTAGAGTGCAGTAGTGTCACAGCTCACAGCAACCTCAAACTCTTGGGCTTAAGTGATTCCCTTGCCTCACCCTCCCAAGTAGCTGGGACTACAGGAGCCCACCACAAGTCCCTTTTTTGTTGTAGCTGTCATTGTTGTTTTAGCAGGCCTGAGTCAGGTTCGAACCTGCCAGCCCGAGTGTATGTGGCTGGCTCCCTAGCCATTGAGCTACGGAGCACTGAGCCTATATTTTTTTCTTTGAGACAGACTCTGACTCTGTGCCCTGGGTAGAGTGCTGTAGTGTCTTAACTCACAACAACTTTCTTTTTTTGTTTTGTTTTGAGACAGAGCCTCAAGCTGTTGCCATGGATAGAGTGCTGTGGCATTACAGCTCACAGCAACCTCTAACTCCTGGGCTCAAGCGATTCTCCTGCCTCCGCCTTCCCAAGTAATTGGGACTACAGGCGCCTGCCACAATGCCTGGCTATTTTTTGGTTGCAGCCATCATTGTTGTTTGGCAGGCCCGAGCTGGATTCTAACTCGCCAGCTCAGGTGTATGTGGCGAATGCTTTAGCTGTTTGAGCCACAGGCGCCGAGCCTCACAACAACTTTCAATTCTTGACCTCAAGCAATCTTCCTGCCTCAGCCTCCCATGTAGCCATACTACAGGTGCCTGCCATAACACCTGGCTAGTTTTTCTATTTTTAATAGAGACAGAGTCTTGCTTTTGCTCAGGCTGGTCTCGAACTCTTGATCTCAGGCAATCCCAGAGTGCTAGGATTACAGCCCTGAGCCACCCAGCCTGGCCAAAACAAATATATTGAACATTCTTGACCATAAATAGTCTTTGTTTCCTTAGGGTTTTTAGTGAAATTACTAAGTCAAAGGTATAGTTTTTTAAGATTGATAATATACATTTAAAAGATTGATAATGAAATATATTGATATATAGAAACAGAAATTTTTGAATATTTCTGGATGTAGAGGAGAAAGGCAGCGGAAATGGAAGACAGAGGGCTAAGGGGGGTGGGGGGCGAGGTATGGAATGATCCTGGGAGGGGAGTGGGACTACGAAGCATGTTTAGAATGAATGGGAACCAAAACTAGAGCTGCTGAGGGTTAGTAGATAAATGTGTAAAGCTGGTGACCACTTTTGACCCTTTTCAGAAACATAATCCTTATGTGGTTTTACCAATTGTCCACAGTAATTTATCTGCCCACCAGCACCAGTAACAACAGGCTCACATACTTGGTCAAATTAGAGTGAGCTCAATCTCTCCCCTATATGCTCCCTTCTGGTGTGAGCCAGTTAACTACTGCTGAGTCACACTGAGTACTTGAGCCTTTCTGATTGGTACCCCAAAAGCAGCTGCAACATCTTCACCCTGTCCATAGTCATAGGACCTAGTGTCTTGCTATACAATGTAAGTAAATAATCTAAAATAAGCTTTCTCTCTCTATATATTTTTTTTAGACAGAGTCTCACTATGTCGCCCTTGGTAGAGTACCGTGGCATCACAGCTCACAGCAACCTCATACACTTGGGCTAAAGTGATTCTCTTGCCTCAGCCTCCCAATTAGCTGGGACTACAGGCGCCAGACACGATGATCGGCTATTTTTAGTGGGAGGGTCTCACTCTAGCTCAGACAGGTTTCCAACTTGTGAGCTCAGGTGATCCACCCACCTCGGCTTCCCAGAGTGCTAGGATTACAGGTGTGAGCCACCATGCCCGGCCTTAAAATAAGCTTTCATTTTAAATGCCCACAATAATACATTTCACTGTCTCTGTATGTATATATATGTATTTATATATATATATAATATATATACACATACATATATATGAATATATTGAATATTTGGCCACTATTGAATATTTGTTATTTGTCAGAGACCATGCAAAATGTTTTGTGTAAATTATCTCATTTCATCTTCTTGATAACTCCATGAGATGACAGTATTATTATTCTCATTTCACTGATGAAGAAAATTAAGTCTAGAAAGGTAAGTTATGGGCGGTGCCTGTGGTTCAACGGAGGTGGTGGGTTCAAACCCAGCCCTGGTCAAAAAAAAAAAGAGAAAGGTAAGTTACCTTGCTCCACATGGTAAAACTTAGATTCAAACTCAAGAGTCTGACTTGGGAGTATCCATTCTAAACTACTATGTTATTCTGAATAAAACATTAAAAAAAAAAAAAAAAAAGACAATCAGTCATAAATTGACATTCCTTTTTTTTTTTAGAGACAGAGTCTTACTTTGTCACCCTGTGACCCTCAGTAGAGTGCTGTGGCTTCACAGCTCACAGCAACCTCCAGCTCTTGGGCTTAGGTGATTCTCTTGCCTCAGCCTCCCAAGTAGCTGGGACTATAGGCGCCCACCACAACACCCAGCTATTTTTTGGTTGCAGTTTGGCTGGGGCCGGGTTCGAACCTGCCACCCTCAGTATATGGGGCCAGCGCCCTACTCACTGGGCCACAGGTGGCCCCCCCCCTTTTTTTTAAAAGATAGAGTCTTACTCTGTCACCCTTGGTAGAGTGCCATGGCATCATAACTAACAGCAACCTCAAATTCTTGGGCTCAAGTGATTCTCTTGCCTCAGCCTCCTGAGTAGCTGGGACTACAGGCACCCACCACAATATCCGGCTATTTTTAGAGATGAGGCCTTGCTCTGGCTCAGGCTAGTCTCGAACCTGCAAGCTCAGGCGATCCATCCACCTTGGCTTCCCAAGTGCTGGGATTACAAGTGTTAAACCACCATGCCTGGTCCCATAAATTGACATTGTAAAGTTAATAAACTGGGAGCCTAGTATGAAAATTACATTCTAGTAAATACACATTTCATTTTTCCATTCTATAATCAGCCAAACACTTACATGAAAAGGAGCATTACCTGACAGAAGAACTGTTGCTGGGCTCCAGGAGTATTACTGAAGGTGCTGGTAGATTTGGAAGAAGAAACTGGAAGACGATGAGACACACTGACTGGTACTGGAGTCCTGTTTGGCTGGGTCAGCTGATCTCCCGTAAAGTTTGATCCTGATGCACCAGACTGAACTACAGACCCAAGACTAGGGTGGACAGAGCTGGTTGAACTGACAGCAGGGAACCGACTAGGTCCTGACATGCTTGTCACTGAGGGCATGGCGGTGAAGCCAGGTCTCCCCTGGGACACATTGCTTTGCCCAGGCGACAGGTGTAATACAGTTGGTGATGCCTGCTGCAAGGGCATCTGGCCACCAACAATCTGAGGAGAGGCATGATTGACTATCACTGGACTTCCAGAGGCAGCAAACGTCTGCCCAGACACTAACTGGACGGCGGTATTCTGGTTGTTGAGCATTTGTCCAGAATATGGTTGACTGGTCCTGAGCATGTTGGAAGAATTCCTGTTCAACATGACATGCTCTGAGGCCACTTGACCAGAAATGAGCTGAGGGGATTGAGTCTGAAGAAGTTGCCCATTTATGGTCTGGACGTGATGTACCGAGTTGGAACTGACGGAAAGGCTTGTAGGTATGAGGAACTGACTTTGGGGTGCATGAGGCTGGCTCATGGGGGAATGAATAACAATACTGCCCCCTGTGCTGCTCGATGCTTGTGAGGTGACCGGCTTTCTTGTATTTTGTTGTTGGTTTACAATGTTCACAGACATGTGTGGACCAACTACTGAGCCCTGGGGTGAACTTGCAGAAGCAAAAGAGATCCCTTGCTGTACGTGATGTTGCTGAATTCCCAAATTGTTCACATTGTATGTATTTTGCTGACCCATCTGGATAGGCTTTGGCTGTATATTAATTGGGACTTTATTTGAATTTGGTGCAAGACCCCTTTGTATGATGATGTTATGTACGGGTAAAGATGTCTGAAAATTTGTGCTGTTAAATGGAACGGTAACAGGCTGTGCTACTGGACTAGAGCTGGAGTTGCCAAACAAAGAGTTGCCATTAGGAGTCTGTCTATGAACCAGAAGCCCTCCACTCACATTTGATGGAGCTTGCTGTCCACTGCCCTTCAATATGATCTGAGACCCATCTAGGTTATTAATAGTCATCATGGAAGGATGATTCCCAAATGATCCAATTAACTGTATTTGACCAGAACCACTAATGTGACTGCTATTAGACAAATGCTGGCTGGGAACACTGATCCCCACGTGTTGCATAAAGCCATGTTGCACACCCACTGTATTGCTTGCAAATGATGCTCCAACAGGAACGTGCGTCACCCCTATAGGCTGCAGCGTCTGACCTGAGTAATTAGAAACATTAGAAGCCTGAGTAAAGGATGCTGATGAAGAAGGATGAAGCTGAGCTTGTGCAAATTGTTGGCTTGAACCTATACTGGCATCCAAATATGCCTCTTCTGCCAATGTCTGTTCAGTGATATTGGCCTCCTGCAAGGATTTCTGAAGAATGTCGAAAGGTTGGTCCTCACTGAGATCAGGAAGAGGAGAAGACTCAAGTTCATCTTCAAGAAACTGAAGGCTACTTGAAAGCGGCAGTCCATCACTGGGCCCTTCTCCAAGCTGGTTGCTTACACCTTTGAGGGATGACTTAGGATCAGCATTCTAAAAAAATAAGCAGTATGTTACATGGCATATCCAATCTTCGAAAAAGATACATTAAAAAAAACCTCACTTTTGAGTATGGTGTATCTTTTTTTTTTTTTTTGGCCGGGCTGGGTTTGAACCCACCACCCTCGGCATATGGGGCTGGCGCCCTACTCCTTGAGCCACAGCGCCGCCCCACTTTTGAGTATGAATAAAGCATAAGAGTTTGCTTTCCAGGCATAATTCTCTGAACTGTTCTTTTTACTCTGATTTTTCCTTAGTAATAATGCTTAATATTATGTTTGTAAATACAGTAGAACCTTTGTACGTTGACCAAACTGATCAATATACAGAGGTGGTCAACATAAGGAAGTAGGCCTACTGTACTTTTTTTTTTTTTGAGACAGAGTCTCACTTTGTCACCCTCTGTAGAGTTCCATAGCATCATAGCTCATAGCAACCTCAAACTCTTGGGCTCAAGCAATTCTCTTGCCCCAGCCTCCCTACTAGCTGGGACTACAAGCACCCACCACAATGCCTGGCTATTTTTTTTTTTTGTTTGTTTAGCAGGCCCAGGATGGGTTTGAACCCACCAGCCCTGGAGCATGTGGTGGGCACCCTAACCACTGAGCTCCAGGCACCCAGCCATTTTTGTTTGTTTGTTTTTGAGACAGAGTCTCACTTTGTTGCCTTCAGTAGAGTCTTGTGGCGTCCTAGTTCACAGCAACCTCAAACTCTTGGGCTTAAGCAATTCTCTTGCCTCAGCCTCCCAAGTAGCTGGGACTACAGGAATTTGCCACAACACCGGGCTGTTTTTAGAGATGAGGTCTTGCTTTGGCTCAGGCTTGTGTCAAACCTGTGAGCTCAGGCAATCCACCCACCTCGGCCCCCCAGAGTGCTAGATTACAGGTGTGAGCCACCGTGCCTGTCCCAGGCCTACTGTACTGATATGTACATGTGGTGCATGTCCAGTCTATGAAAATTAGGTCAACTTAAGGAGGTGGTCAATGTAAGGAAGTGGTCAACTATGGAGGTTCTGCTGTATATGTATTCATCACTCTGGTGAGTTAATTTACAAAGTACAGATAAGTAACACAAACATACTGAGGACAACCTAGAGCTTAGCTTCATTTTTTTAAGATTATGCCCAGTCTCCTTTTGGCAGCCAAAATGAAGTTCCATCCCTTTGTGACTTCTGACTGAAGCAAGAACTGCAAAGACATTTCAATGGACCTTCCCACATTCACAGGAAGATTATGTCTTCCCCTCTTTCCAAAGAGCTGAGACAGAAGTACAATGTTCAGTTCATGCCCATCTGAAAGGATGATGAAGTTCAGGTTGTCCAGGGGCACTAAAAAGGTCAGCAGATTGGCAATGTAGTCCAGGTTTACAGGAAGAAATACGTCATCTACACAGAGCGGGTACAACAGGGAAAGGCTAAGGGCACAACTGTCTATGTGGGTATTCACACCAACAAGATGGTTTTTACTAGGCTTAAACTCGACAAAGACCACACACACACACACCAAAAAAACTTGAACACAAAGCCAAATCTTGCCAACTAGGAAAGGAAAAGGGCAAGTACAAGGAAGAAACCACTGAGAAGATGCAGGAGTTAAATAATCTTTTTTTTTTGAGACGGAGTCTCACTATGTCTCCCTGGGTGGAGTGCCGTGGCATCACAGCTCATAGCAACCTCCAACTCTTAGGCTTAAGCAATTTTCTTGCCTCAGCCTCCTGAGTAGCTGGGACTATAGGCGCCCACCACAACGCCTGACTTTTTTTGTTGTTGTTTTAGCTGGCTGGGCCTGGGTTCAAACCTGCCACCCTCAGTATATGGGGCCGGTGTCCTATGCACTGAGCCACAGGTACCGCCTGTAGGAGTAAAATTATCTTATATACAACTTTCATTAAAAACTGTTAAAATGAGGGCAGTGCCTGTGGCTCAGCGGGTAGGGTGCCGGTCCCATATGCCGGAGGTGGCGGGTTCAAACCCAGCCCCGGCCAAATTAAAAAAAAAAAAAAAAAAAAAAAAAACTGTTAAAATGAAAAAAAAAAAAAAAAAAAAAGATCATGCCTAGTCCAAGGCTTGAGTGTGACTCAGCCCAAAGTTTGTGTGTATCCAGGAGAGAGCTATGTCTCATTCTTGATTTTTTCTTTTTATTTTTTAGAGATATAGTCTCTTCTGTTGCTCAGACTAGAGCACTGTGGTTTCAGCCTAGCTCACAGCAACCTCAAACTCCTGGGTTCAAGTGATCCTAATACCTCAACCTCCCAAGTAGCTGGGATTACAGGCACCTGGCATGACCCCTAGTTTTTGTTTTGTTTTTTTTCCTTCTATTTTTAGTATAGACACAGGGGTCTCACTTTGCTCAGGCTGGTCTTTAACTCCTGAGCTCAAAGGATCCTCCTACCTTGACTTCCTAGAGTACTAGGATTATAGGCCTTAGCCACACACGAGCACCCGGCTTCATGTCTTGTTCTTTATACCTCAGAAGTCTAAGTGGATTTTGGGAGCTCTAAGTATCTAGAAAGTCTCTATTCTCCACCACCCAGGCAAGACCAGTGTAGACAAAAACAAGGTTCCAACATAAGATAAGTGAATAGTCATTTGATTTCTCAGAAGTAATCATCTTATTAAGATGCTTTATGGCTAAGTGCAATGGCTTGCGCCTATAATCACAGCACTTTGGATTTAGGAGGTCAAGGATTGCTTAAGGACAGGAGTTTAAGACCAGCCTGAGTAACACAGTGAAATCCTATCTCTACAAAAAACTTAAAAAAAAAAAAAAATTATCCAGGCTTGGTGCCTGTGGAACAGTGGTTATGGCACCAGCCACATACATCAAGGCTGGTGGGTTCGAACCCAGCCCAGGCCAGCTAAATAACAGTGACTACTGCAGTAAAATATAGCCGGGTGTTGTAGTGGGCGCCTGTAGTCCCAGCTACTTGGGAGGCTGAGGCAAGAGAATCGCTTAAGCCCAGGAGTTGGAGGTTGCTGTGAGCTGTGATGGCACATAACTCTACAGAGGGCGACATAGTAAGACTCTGACTCAAAAAAAAAAAAAAAATGCTGATACCTGGATAATTTGGAAGGCTGAGGTAGGAGGATGGGTTGAACCCAGGAGTTTGAGGTTATAGTGAGCTATAATTGTATCGCTATACTCCAGCCTGGGTGACAGAGTGAGACCCTGTCTCTATTGTTTTTAAATGCCTTAAAAACCACTTAAGTATATAACAACATATCTTTAAGTAAAGCTAGCTCATGCAGACTGTTTTAAAAAAAAGCAAGTGTCCTATTCAAAAGTAAAAGTCAACCAACATTTATTAAACACCTATTTATATGTTAGCTTCTGTCCTTAAGTAGTACATATTCCAACTAGAGAAAACAACACAGGCATTTGAGGAGAACTGAATATAGACAATGATAGATAAAATACATTCCACTGGCCCACAGTCTTTTATGAGAAGTGTCGAAACTAAAAAGAAAATGATATGGAATCAACAGCTATTTAAAGTAAGGTGAAGACAGTAAGAATGTATTTAATAATACTGTACACCTAAAAATAGGTAAGATGACATTTTGCTATATGTACTTTACCACAATTTAAAAAAGAGAGAGATGAAGAAAAAAGTTAAAAATAAATTAATAAGAATGAGTACTCCTAGCTGGGCATTGTGGCGGGCGCCTGTAGTCCCAGCTGCTTGGGAGGCTGAGGCAGGAGAATCATGTAAGCCCAAGAGTTAGAGGTTGCTGTGAGCTGTGTGACGCCACAGCACTCTACCCAAGGGCAGTACAGTGAGACTCTGTCTCTACAAAAAAACAAAAAAAAAAAAGAATGAGTACTCCAACTTGCAAAATTGTAGAGATTCTCAGCCCTAGACTAAGAAGGTAGTAGGAATGGATAATGGGAAGAACCAGAGAGAAAAGCCAAGACTAGTTCATGTGACACTCCATCAATATGGTGAACTGGTCTGAGTCAGGTGGGTGTCATCTTAGGACTTGAAGAGTCATTGGAAAGGAAAGAGGATTTTTTTTTTCATTTCAGAGAAATATCAAGGTCAACAATGAATACTTCCCAAGTGGTAATAAAATAGTTTAATGTTTTTCTCTTTGTTTGTTTTTGGGCTAGTTGATTTGGCAGGGGAGTTGTTACACTCTCTAGTGGATTTCAACTTTCTTTTTTTTTTTTTTAATTGTTGGGGATTCATTGAGGGTACAATAAGCCAGGTTACACTGATTACATTTGTTAGGTAAAGTCCCTCTTGGGATTCCAACGTTCATGGCCACCATTCTGCTCAGTTTAATGTTTTTACAGTGCAGAAATGAAGAGACCACAAATGGGGGTTTAAACAAACACCCATATTTTTCAGAGTGTCTTTAATATTTTCACTACACCTGATATCATGCAATAAAAGTTCCTAACAGGGCGGCGCCTGTGGCTCAGTGAGTAGGGCGCCGGCCCCATATGCCGAGGGTGGGTTCAAACCCAGCCCCGGCCAAACTGCAACAAAAAAATAGCCGGGCGTTGTAGAGGGCGCCTGTAGTCCCAGCTACTTGGGAGGCTGAGGCAAGAGAATCGCTTAAGCCCAGGAGTTGGAGGTTGCTGTGAGCCGTGTGACGCCATGGCACTCTACCACCGAGGGTGGTAAAGTGAGACTCTGTCTCTACAAAAAAAAAAAAAAAAAAGTTCCTAATAAATGCATATTGAATGATGCAGCTTGAAAAGTAGAATTAATATTCACATGGAAGAAGGAGAGTTGGTAAATAAAAACCATTAAGTTGAGGGAGAGGCTAAATATTTACTTTATGGGTTTAATGGTGTCACATGCAGTGATTACTTATTCAAAATGAAAGTCAGATATGCTACTGGCTTATGAGCCTTCCAGGAAACCAGTGCTGTGACTTAAAACTACTTTAGCAGGCAGGGTGTTATGCATGACATGATCTGACATAGCTCACACACATGCAAACACTTAAAAGAACAGTGCATCTCTAAGGACTTTCTGAACACCATTCTATTTTTTTTTTTTTTTTGCAGTTTTTGGCTTGGGCCGGGTTTGAACCCGCCACCTCCACTATAGGGGGCCGTACTCCTTTGAGCCACAGGTGCCGCCTGCACCATTCTATTTTATAAAGACAATAAAACCCTGACAATGACAAGTTAATATTTACTAAGTCCTGGGTGGCGCCTGTGGCTCAGTGGGTAGGGCTCTGGTGTCATATACCAAGGGTGGCGGGTTCGAACCCGACCCCAGCTGAACTGCAAAGAAAAAAAAATAGCCAGGCATTGTGGCGGGCGCCTGTAGTCCCAGCTACTCAGGAGGCTGAGGCAAGAGAATCACCTAAGCCCAGGAGTTGGAGGTTGCTGTGAGCTGTGACGCCACAGCACGCTACTGAGGGCAATAAAGTGAGACTCTGTCTCTAAAAAAAAAAAAATATATATATATATATATATTTAGTATTTACTAAATACTATACCAAGTGTTTTCTTTTTTTTTGAGACAGAGTCTATGTCGCCCTTGGTAGACTGCTGTGGCTTCACCGCCCACAGCAACCTCAAACTCTTGGGCTTAAGTGATTCTCTTGCCTCAGCCTACCGAGTAGCTGGGACTACAGGCGCCCACCACAACGCCCGGCTATTTTTTTGGTTTTAGTTGTCATTGACGTTTGGCAGGTCCAGGCTGGATTCAAACCTGCCAGCTCCAGTATATGTGGCTGGCGCCCTATCTGCTGAGCTATTGGTGCCGAGCCTATACCAAGTATTTTCTATGAATGAGTAAATTAATCTTAAACACCCTATAAGGTAATTCAATTATTATTCTGGTTTCATAAAAGAAAATTTAACCTCACAGAAATCAGAGATCTAGGGAGTCATCTAAAGTTACACAGCTAACAACTGGCAGAGCAAGGATTCAAACTTGGGTAACCTGACTCCAGATACCACCCACAGTGAACCAGGCCAATTGAAAAGATGAAGGTGATACAAGGCTTAAACAAAGTAATCTCAATATAGTCTTTAGACAGGGTACTCCCATTCCCCAGGGGATGCTGTTATGGATGCTTCTAGAGGTTAAGAACTTGGGTTCCAGAACCTGGTGGCCTGGGTTAGAATCCCAGCTGTCTAACTCGTGGCTGTGTAATACTGGGCCAAGTAACTTAACCTCTCTGTGTTTTAGTTTCCTTAGCTATAAATTACTGATAATAACAGAACCACTTTATGGAATTATTGTGAAGAATAAATGAAGTTAATATATGTTAAGCCCTTAGTGCTAAGCACACATTAAATGCTTAACAAGTATCAGTCACCTTTTTTTCTTATTTAAGATGAAAATGATTTGTAAATTACAGTAATTAAGAATGATTTCTTTCAAGGAGCAGTGAAGAAAAGAAAATGACTTTTTTTTTTTTTTGCAGTTTTTGGCCGGTGCTGGGTTTGAACCTGCCACCTCCGGCATATGAGGCCAGCGCCCTACTCCTTTGAGCCACAGGCGCTGCCCGAAAATGACTTCTTTAAGGCTTATATTATGGCAGCACCTGTGGCTCAGTGGGAGGGTGCCAGCACCATATACTGAGGGTGGCAGGTTCAAACCCGGCCCCGGCCAAACTGCAACAAAAAAATAGCCGGGCGTTGTGTCGGGCGCCTGTAGTCCCAGCTGCTTGGGAGGCTGAGGCAAGAGAATTGCTTAAGCCCAGGAGTTGGAGGTTGCTGTGAACTGTGTGACGTCTTGGCACTCTACCGAGGGTGATAAAGTGAGACTCTGTCTCTACAAAATAAATAAATAAATAAATAAAGCTTATAAGGTTCAAAACTTTCTAATAGGACTTTCTTAGGTTATAACATTTCTGAGTCATTTTAGGAAGAAAGTCAAAAGCTTAGGAAAATGGCAACACAACTCTTCTGTAGCTTGTCCTAATTGACTAAGTTAAAAGTAGAAAATGTCCACACAATTTAACAGATTTTCATCCTACGGAAATTACAAAGGACAAGGTAAGGATGCTTATCATGATACAAAAGCAATTAAAGCCTCAATTGGGAAGGCAACAATGAGAGAGAAACCACTTGATCTTTGCATTCAGTTTCCAATACTCACACTAGAGTTGGCGAAAATTGAATTTGAATTGGCTGCAGAATATCCTGCATTAGTCAGGTCATCATTGTTCTGTAAAGGTACAAATTCAAGAAAGTGGTTACTTTAACTACAAAGAAAAAACAAAATTTATGTCTGTGACACTCTAAGTATTACTTACAGATTTATTACCAGGTCCATGTAGAAAATAGTTTAATGCTTGTGGGTCTCTAGAAAAGAAAAAAAGAAAGAGAGAGAGAAAAAATGACAAACAAATACATTACCTACATTTAAGATCAATTTTTCCTAAAGTAAAAAATAAAATGAAAGGTTAACCCTGAGTGGAATCCTCTTCCTATTCTAAAACAATTTTATTAGTAGTTCTTTGTTTTATTTTTATTTTGATGTTGTCCTATTTCCTGTTATCACTCATTTCCGTCTCCTGGGATTTGTTAGAGAACAAATTGAATAAAGGACTACTGAATTATGACCTCTTTGTTAATCCATATTTCTTTGTCTACTATGTCTGTGATGATTGTTTAATTTTTTTTTTTTTTGTAGAGAGAGTCTTACTTTCTCACCCTCAGTAGGGTGCCGTGGCATCACACACTTCACAGCAACCTCCAACTCCTGTGCTTAGGCGACTTGCTTGCCTGAGCCTCCCGAGTAGCTGGGACTACAGACGCCTGCCACCATGCCAGGCTATTTTTTTGTTGCAGTTTGGCCGGGGCCAGGTTTGAACCTGCCACCCTCGGTATATGGGGCCAATGCCCTACTCACTGAGCCACAGAAGCCACCCAGGATTGTTTAATTTTTACTTAAAAAACTACCAGTTTTTTTTTTTTAATTTTTAGTTTTTTGAGACAGAGTCTCACTACTATGTTGCCCTTGGTAGAGTGCCATGATGCCACAGCTCATAGCTCAAGGCAACCTCCAAATCCTGGGCTCAAGTGATCTTCTAATCAGCTTCCTGAGTAGCTGGGACTATAAGCACCTGCCGTAGTGCCTGGCTAGTTTTTAGAGACAGGGTCTCACTGTTGCTCAGGCTGGTCTCAAATTCCTGACCCCCAGCAATCCACCTGTCTCTGCCTCCCAGAGTGTTAGGATTATAGGTGTGAGCCACTGCGCCAGAACCCACTACCAGGTCTTAATATGCTATTAGGTTGTGTTAGTTTAGCAAACCTAACTCATTTGGTTTACGCTGGCTTGGGAATGACCATCTTACCCAATAAGATCAAGGAGACACGAGTCATCATCATCATCCATGACAACTAGAAAGGAAGAGGAAAGCATTTTCAGCAAGGCAGATTAAAGCCAGAAGTAGCATTAATACAACATAAAAATATACCTTACACTTTTCTCGATAAATAACTGTGTAATTCATGTGAGCTTTTCCTCTGATTGCTTATTATTTGCATGATTTTTTAAATTTTGTGGTCATTCAAGAGGTAAAGTAAACTTTTTATTGAAAACAAAGCAACTTATTAGTCAGAAAAGAATCCAGACAAATCAGATAGTTGGCAGCAACTGCCTTTACATGCAGACTCCCCCAAGGGACTAAAAACCATGAACAGTAATTTCCTCAAAATGTAGAATGAACAAGGGGAAAATAACATTTTTGTTTCAGGATAGATCTCACAGACATAGAGGTCTTTTAATTTTGTTATTTGATGTTTCCAGCAATTTAGACTTCTTCCCATATTCTGGCTATCTTTAGGAAGACAGAAAAGCAGGTTCTCCCTGCATTTCGAGACAGAAGACTCAGTGTCCTGTCCCCAAAGTTGGACTACTCCAGGCTCTGGCCTGCAGGGCCAGGGGCCTTCTCTCTGCAGCAGCACCACCAATGTTCAATTCCAATGTATATCCTAACACTGGAATCTTTAAAATAGAAACTCTCAACCCAAAGTTCACTCCTGCGCCAAGCCCTGTCACTCTCTCCCCCGCCAGCGACAACATCAAGCTTAGCCAGCAAAACGACTGTGCTTTGGCTGAAACAATAACAACTGTACAAATTCCAAGAGCAGTTTCCCCCGAGATCCGGTAAACTTACACTAGTGATCCGACACCTGGCAACACTGCTTCACACCCATTTCGAGCCATGCGTGGAATAATTTACATCACGGAATGCCAGGGCCAAGAGTTCTGGAGCAGTTGGAAAGGGCAGTTGTGAATGGCAGTTGGACGGAGGAATGAAATCCTGAAGAGATGCGGAGAAGAGGGACACACCCGAGGAAAGGAGAAGGGACAGTCTCTGCTAAGTGTTTTTCATCTGTTAAAACTGCGTCTTTCTCTCCAGTTCCCCCAAACTTCCCATTCTATCAGTCACACAAGGCCAAACTAAGATACAGTTTACTCCTGCCACATGGAAGGTCACTTGCTTTCCTCGGGAAGTCTGGAAGGGTAAGTACCCAGATGTGGGGCCTTCCCCTTGGCGAGTGAATTCCTTCAGCTGCTGAATGATCTGGGAGATTACAATCCATTTTAATAGGACCCGATGGAGAGGACAGATGACGGGTGAGAAAGGAGGAAGAAAGAGTGGGACAGCTTACCAAAAGGTGACATCCGAGGCCGAAAGTGACAAGGGCAGCCAACTAGGTGAAAGCTGCCTTTTAGGACTCAGACCTGGAGTACTCAAGGGCACACTGACAAAACTGTACCAGTGTAACATGATTTTGAGGAATAAAAATGGGATAAGAAGGAACAGTAAATATATAGACTAGATATATAGGAATCAAACAAATATACAAGAATCTGTGTGAAGGTCTTCCCTTAAATCCTGATGATATTTAAATGATAGAATTGCATTAACCTCAGCTCATCATCATCCCGGGCTTGTCTCCCAGACATCACAACCGCATGGAATAAAGAAGCCAATTATGATGTATCATTAAGCCAATAAAGTAGATATGATTTCTTTACTTCAGTATGAACACTTAACCTGTATCCTTTTAAATTTATTTTTTAAAGTGTTTAACAGTCTCTGGTAAACTAATTAATAAAAATATGTGAAAGAGAGTCTACACCAAAAAAAATCATTTTGACAACTCTCCCAGGTTTCCTCTCTCCCTTACACTCTGACCTAGTTCCTCTGCTTGATGAGATGCCCTACAGGCTAACAAACTGAGACGTGTCACTGTCACTAGTACTTTTAAGTGCAGAGAACTTTTACTACCCCAAAGTTCAAAGTGACAAACTATTCCTTGAGTAGCCCAAACCAAAGAACAATTTTATGATATTGAATGAAATTAAAAGACATTGTGTATCCTCTCTACCAAACAAGCACCTGCTTGTCCTTGGGGATAACCACCTCTTATCAGTGTCATCAGGATCCCCACCCGACATCATACTCCTCTAGTTCCCAGTAGGTTGAACTCTAGGAGACTTTATAGTCAAGGATAACCTGAATTAAAAAAAAAAAAAGGACCTTGAGAATTCTACTTTTTTTTTTTTTTGGATAGAGTTTTATTTTTATTTATTTATTTATTTTTGTAGAGACAGCGTCTCACTCCATGGCCCTCGGTAGAGTGTCGTGGCCTCACACAGCTCACAGCAACCTCCAACTCCTGGGCTTAAGCGATTCTCTTGCCTCAGCCTCCCGAGTAGCTGGGACTACAGGCGCCCGCCACAACGCCCGGCTATTTTTTGGTTGCAGTTTGGCCGGGGCCGGGTTTGAACCCGCCACCCTCGGTATATGGGGCCGGCGCCCTACCGACAGAGCCACAGGCGCCGCCCCTGGATAGAGTTTTATTTTGTCACCCTCGGTAGAGTGCCATGGCCTCACAGCTCACAGCAACCTCAAACTCTTGGGCTCAAAGCGATTATCTTGCCTCAGCCTCCCTGGTAGCTGGTACTACAGGCGCCCACCACAACACCCAGCTATTTTTTTTTTTTTTTATTAAATCATAGCTATGTACATTAATGCAATCATGGGCATGATGTGCTGATTTTATCTACAATTTGAAATGTTTTCATCAAACTGGTTAACATAGCCTTTACAGCATTTTCTTAGTTATTGTGTTAAGACATTTATATTCTACACTTAGTAAATTTCACATGTACCCTTGCAAGATACACCATAGGTGTGGTCCCACCAATTACCTTCCCTCCAGCCAGCCTCCCCCCTCCCTGCCTCTCTCTGTCCCCTTCTTCTTGGGCTATAATTGGGTTATAGCTTTCATAAGACTATAAATTGGTTTCACCGTAAGACTGAGTACATTGGATACTTTTTCTTCCATTCTTGAGATACTTTGCTAAGAAGAATATGTTCCAGCTCCATCCATGTAAACATGTAAGAAGTAAAGTCTCCATCTTTCTTTACGGCTGCATAATATTCCCTGGTGTACATATACCACAATTTATTGATCCATTCATGGGTTGATGGGCACTTGGGCTTCTTCCATGACTTACCAATTATGAATTGGGCTGCAATAAACATTGTGGTACATATATCTTTGTTATAATGTGATTTTTGGTCTTCTGGATATATACCTAGCAGAGGAATTGTAGGATCAAATGGCAGGTCTATTTTTAGATCTCTAAGTGTTCTCCAAACAACTTTCGAAAAGGAATGTATTAGTTTGCATTCCCACCAGCAGTGTAGAAGTGTTCCCTTTTCTCCACATCCACGCCAACATCTCTGGTTTTGGGATTTTGTAATGTGGGCTAATCTTACTGGGGTTAGATGATATCTCAAAGTAGTTTTGATTTGCATTTCTATGATGATTAAGGATGATGAGCATTTTTTCATGTGTCTGTAGGCCATGCATCTGTTTTCTTCAGAGAAGTTTCAAGACCCTTGCCCACACTGAGATTGGATCACTTCTTCTTTTCTTGCTAATATGTTTGAGTTCTCTGTGGATTCTGGGTTCACCCAGCTTTTTTTTTTTTTTTTTGAAACAGAGCCTCAAGCTGTCGCCCTGGGTAGAGTGCCATAGCATCACAGCTCACAGCAACCTCCAACTCCTGGGCTCAAGTGATTCTCCTGCCTCCGCCTCCCAAGTAGCTGGGACTACAGGCACCCGCCACAATGCCCAGCTATTGTTTTGGTTGTAGCCGTCATTGTTGTTTGGCAGGCCCGGGCTAGATTCAAACCCCCCAGCTCAGGTATATGTGGCTAGCGCCTTAGCCACTTGAGCCACAGGTGCCGAGCCATACACCCAGCTATTTTTTAAGGACAGGGTCTCACTCTTGCTGAGGCTGGTCTTGAATTCCTGAGCGCAGGCAATCCACCTGCCTTGGCCTCCCAGAGTACTGGAATTATGAGAATTTACCTTTTATTTTTATTATTTTATGCATTATATTGCCAACTTTACTTATGAAGAATTATACTTTTTAAAAGGCCACACTCTTGGCTGGGCTAGGTGGCTCACACCTGTAATCCCAACACTTGGGAGGCTGAGGTGGGTGGATTGCCTGAGTTCACAGGTTCCAGACTAGACTGAGCCAGAGTGAGACCTCATCTCTAAAAATAGTCAGGTGTTGTGGCGGGTGCCTGTAGTCCCAGCTTCTCCAGAGGCTTAGGCAACAGAATCACTTAAGCCCAGGAGTTTGAGGTTGCTGTGAGCCTATGATGCCACAGCACTCTACCCCGAGTGACAAAGAAAAACAAACACATAAATAAATTAATAAAAGGCCACACTCTTTTCTGACTTTATTTTTTATTTTTTTTTTTTGTAGAGACAGAGTCTCACTTTATGGCCCTCGGTAGAGTGCCGTGGCCTCACACAGCTCACAGCAACCTCCAACTCCTGGGCTTACGCGATTCTCTTGCCTCAGCCTCCCGAGTAGCTGGGACTACAGGCGCCCGCCACAACGCCCGGCTATTTTTATTTTTTGTTGCAGTTTGGCCGGGGCTGGGCCTGAACCCGCCACCCTCGGCATATGGGGCCGGCGCCCTACCGACTGAGCCACAGGCGCCGCCCTCTTTTCTGACTTTAAAAAGATTCAAACTAAAAGAGATGACCCTTATCCCTGTACCCCCAGCTTTAAACAGTGCCAAAACACAGTCACAATGTAGACTAATAGAGGGTTTCCTCCCTCCGAGATGACATACGGTCCCCCAAAATAAATTGATTTCAGTAAAATTGTAAAAATTGATTATGATTCTGAAAAGACAACCTAAAAATAAGACGCCAATGACTCAAAGTGAGAAGTTCTATTTTCTTTGGAAAGATTCTCCCTCTATGGGCGGCGCCTGTGGCTCAAGGAATAGGGCGCCAGTCCCATATGCCGGAGGTGGCGGGTTCAAACCCAGCCCTGGCCAAAAATCACACACACACACACAAAAAAGATTCTCCCTCTACTTCTGGGCTCTTGTTGACTCTCTTTTCTAATTCAAGTAATAACCTGGGAATCACTAGAGAAGTAGCTGGCACCAGGTGAATTTTATGAGTCTGTGGGAAAGATGAGTTCCCCCTCTGAGGGAAAATCCCTAGATGAGTGTTTAGAAACTATTTCTTGGCCCAACAAAGGTGAATAAGACTCATTATACCTGGTAATAACAGCTCTGGACAACAGCATTTGTCATGGAAAGAAGGGAGTGGTAGCTCTTACAAAGTCTTAGATAATACAATCCAGAAATCACTGGACACCTGAGTACCACTCTAAAGCGAATACAGTAGAACCTCTGTAAGTTTTTTTTTTTTTTTTTTTGAGACAGAGCCTCAAGCTGTCGCCCTCGGTAGAGTGCCGTGGCATCACAGCTCACAGCAACCTCCAACTCCTGGGCTTAAATGATTCTCCTGCCTCCACCTCCCAAGTAGCTGAGACTACAGGCGCCTGCCACAACGCCCAGCTATTTTTTGGTTGCAGCCACCATTGTTATTTGGTGGGCCCAGGCTGGGTTTGAACCCGCCAGCTCAGGTGTATGTGGCTGGGGCCTTAGCCACTTGAGCCACAGGCACCGAGCCAGTTTTTTTTTTTTTTTGCAGTTTTTTGCTAGGGCTGGGCTTGAACCCGCCACCTCTGGCATATGGGGCCAGCGCCCTACTCCTTTGAGCCACAGGCGCCGCCCAAACCTCTGTAAGTTGATCACCCACGGGACTATAACAAATTGGCCAACATACAGATGTGGTCAACATAAGAAACTAGGCCTACTGTACTGATACGTACATGTGGTGCATGTCTAGTCTATGAAAATTAAGTCAACTTAGGGAGGTGGTCAGTGTAGGAGTGTAGAGAGGTGGTCACTCTATGGGATTCTATTGTACTTAAAATTATTCCTAACTATATCAACAAATACCTTGAATAATAATGTTTAATTGAGAAAGAGAACAAGGAATAAAAGTGACATTTCAAATCAGTACGGAAAAGATATTAACCATAAGGAGAAGAAGATGGATCCATACCTCACATCTTACACAAAAATAAATTCCAGATGAATTTAAGAGTAAGAGGGGTAGGGAGAAAGAACCTTAAATTGCTGGAACAACATGCGGGATAATTTTTTTTAATTGTCTTTTTGTTTTTTTGAGACAGTTTCATTATGTCCCCCTCTCAGTAGAGTGCTGTAGTGTCACAGCTCACAGCAACCTCAAACTTGATTCTCTTGCCTCAGCTTCCCAAGTAGCTGGGACTATAGGCACCCGCCCCAACACCCAGCTATTGTTTTGTTGCAGTCATTGTTTTTTAGCTGGCCTGGGTTCAAACTCACCAGCCTGGGTATATATGGCCGTTGCCGTAACCACTGCTACAGGTAACACGCCTTTTAATTGTCTTGGAGTGGGAAAAGTCTTTTGTCCTAAGACACAGAAGTCATAAAAGATTGACAAATTCAACAACATAAAATTTTAACATTCTGCATGACAGGCAGGTGCAGCGGCTGACACCTGTAATTCCAGCACTAGGAGGCTGGGGCAGGAGGTCTGCTTGAGGCTGGGAGTTTACACAGCAAAGTTGGGATCAACTTGGACAGCAAAGTGAAACTCTACAAAAACAAAATTCTTCATGATAAAAGAGAAAACACATAAGAAAAGTCAAAGACATAAAAAAAGTACAAATAAAAAAAACCCAGGAAAAATTTTTCCAATTAATATCACAAAGGGCTTTTCTCCCTAAAACATAAAGATCTGCCATAAATAAGAAAAAAAATTAATCAGGATCACTGTGGAATAAAGTAGGAATTATCAATTCATTAAAAAGGGCCAGGCATGTTGAGTCATGCCTGTGATCTTAGCATTTTGGGAGGCCAAACCAAGGAGGATTGTTTGAAGCCAGAGTCTGAGATCAGCTTGAGGCCAAGAGGTCAACATAGCCAGACCCCATCTCTGGAAATAATAGAAAAATTAGGGCTAGACAGGGTGGCTCACACTTGCAATTCTAGCACACTGGGAGGCCACAGCAAGTGGACTGCTTGAGCTCAGGAGTTTGAGAGCAGGCTGAGCAAGCATTGAGACCCCATCTCTACTTTAAGAAAAAATAGTCTGGCATTGTGATGGGCACCTGTAGTCCCTGCTACTTGGGAGACTGAGGCAAGAGGATTACTTGAGTCCAAGAGTTTGAGGTTGCTGTGAGCTATGACACCATGGCTCTGTACCCAGGGCAATGCATAGTAAGACTCTGTCTTTTTTTAGAGACAGTCTCAAGCTGTCATCCTGGGTAGAGTGCCATGACGTCACAGCTCACTGCAACCTCAAACTCCTGGGCTTAATTAAGTGATTCTCTTGCCTCAGCCTCCCAAGTAGCTGGGACTCCAGGCACCTGCCACAACGCCCTGCTATTTTTTTTTGTTGCAATTGTCATTAGTGCTTAAGCTGGCCTGGGTCGGGTTTGAACCCACCAGTGTATGTGGCTGGCACCCTACCCACTGAGCCACAGGCACCACCGAGACTCTATCTTAAAAAAGAAAAAATTTAGGTTGGGCAAAGTGGTTTATGCCTATAATCCTAGCATTTTGGGAGGCTAAGGCAGGAGGATCACTTGAGGTCAGAAGTTCCAGACCATGAAGTTTACTAAGTAGGGTATAAGGGTTTGAACACAATAATTAAGAAAATGCCATGAAGGCTATGTTAACCAGTTCAGTGAAAATATTTCAGACTGTATATGGAACCAGCACATTGTACCTCATGATTGCATTATTGTACACAGTTATGATTTAATTTTAAAAAAATGGAAAAAAAATAGTTCCAGACCAAGTTGAGCAAGAGTGAGACCCTGTCTCTACAAGAACAATTAGTTGGGTATGCCACCACACTCGGTGAGTGAGGCAGGCGAATCACCTGAGCACAGGAGCTTGAGGTTGTAGTAAGCTATGATGACACATTGGATTCTATCCCTGGTGACAGAGCAATACCCTGTCTCAAAAAAATAAAAGAAAAAGAAAAAAGGCCTGGTGCGGTGGTTCATGCTTGTAACCCTAGCACTCTGGGAGGCTGAGGCTGGTAGATCACCTGATCTCAGTAGTTTAAGACCAGCCTGAACATGAGCAAGATCCCACGTGTACTAAAAATAGAAAAACTAGCCAGGCATTGTAGCAGGCACCTGTAGTTCCAACTATTCAGGAGGCTGAAGTAAGAGGACCTCTTGAGCCCAAGAATTTGAGGGTGCTGTGAACTATGACACCATGGCCCACTACCCAGGCCAACTGAGTAAGACTCTTGTCAAAAAAAAAAAAAAAAAGAAAGAAAGGGCCAGGTGCGGTGGCGCATGCCCATAATCACAGCACTCTGGGAGGCTGACGCGGTGGATTGCCTAAGTTCATGGGTTTGAGACCAGCCTGAGCAAGAGGGAGACCTCGTCTCAAGAAATAGCCAGGCGTTGTTGCGGGCACCTGTTGGCCCAGTTACTCACGAGGCTGAGGCAAGAGGATCACTTGAGCCCAAAAGTTTGAGGTTGCTGTGAGCTATGACACTATAGCACTCTACCAAAGGAAACAAAGTGAGACTCTATGTCAAAAAAAAAAAAAGGTTTTGCTAAGGACTAAGCTAGGGTGGGAAATTAGGAACTTTTTTTTTTTTTTTTTTGTGAGACAGTTTCACTATATTGCCCTCAGTAGAATACTATGGCATCACAGCTCACAGCAACCTCAAACTCCTGGACTTAAGTGATTCTCTTGCCTCAGCCTCCCAAGTAGCTGGGACTATAGGTGCCCGCCACAATGCCCAGCTATTTTTTGTTGCAGTTGTCATTGTTGTTTTTAGCTGGCCCAGGCTGGGTTTGAACCCACCAGCCTTGGTGTATGTGGCTGGCACCGTAACCACTGTGCTACGGGTGCCAAGCCGGAAATTAGGAACTTTTATACACAGACAGAGTGTAGACTGATACAACCTCTAGAAAGGTCAATTTAGCACTATCTTTCAAAATTTTAAGCGTAGAAATGACTAATACTAGTCACTGGGAGGGAAACTTGGTGGCTGGGGAACAGAGGAAGATGCACTCATTTACATGTCCTTTTGTATCTTTTGGATTTGGGGACACATGCATGTAAGACCTATTCAAAGAAAGAAATACAGCTAATAAAACAAGAAGAAGGAGACAGAGTACGCTGTGAAACAGAAGAACTTCAAGTCTGCTTACCCCCATTAAGCATACTCTAGACGACAAAGACTCAGAACACTTTAAAGCAGCCTCGTGGCCTCAAGAGCAATCTACATCTGCTGTCTGAAAGGAAATACTGTATCCTAAAAACAGTTTGATTTTCATTAAGGTCACAGAAAGACTTCAAAGACCTCAAAGACAGAGATATAAAGGAAGATTACAGACTATGTGTATTTCAATTTTTTTTTGAGCAGAAGGAGAAAAATCTAAGCTCTTATAACAAGAAACATTGGTTTCAAGAACAGATATTTCAGGAAAGCTAGCTGTGAAAATCAATTCTGCCTATTTAAGATACTGTAAGCCAGTGGTATTGGAAGAAAATTATGCCTGAACTTTGAGAGTCATAAAACAGGATTTCAAAAACTTCAGAAACTGAAATTTCTACTACAAATGGTTTTGTTTTCTCCCTCATCTGCTTTTCTTCTTCCAAAAACATGGTCTAGCAAAGATGATGAGACCACCAAGACTCGATAAACAGGCTATTGTTCCGAAGTACGAAGAATTACTGACGTTTGCTTTATTTGTATTAATTTAGTATGGTATGAGTCATGATTTCCCAATAATTTAAAAACGAATTTACCTCTACAAGATCCTGAGGTTAGCAAATGGATTGTTGACTTTATTTAAGCAGCCAGGAGCTAAGGAATAGTTGCAGTCTTCAGAGTCATGTTTTCTCTGCCTGACCTATTAAAGGTATAATGAGCTGCAGTTACTTTTATTTTTACACACATATTTAACATTTTTTGTGTTCTTCGTTCCTTTAAGTAAATCCAGATTTCCATCTGATAAAATTTTCTTTAACATTTTTTGTAGGGCAGGTCAACTGATAAGGAATTCTTTCAGTTTTTGTATATTTATTTATTTTTTATTGAGACAGAATCTCACTCTCACGCTGGATAGAGTGCCATGGTGTCATAGCCCACAGTAACTACAAACTCTAGAGCTCAAGCGACCCTCTTGCATCATCTTCCTTCATAGATGGGACTATAGGCCTCTGCCATGCTGGCTAGTTTTCCTTTTCTTTTCCTTTCCTTTTTTTTTGTTGTGACAGTCTTACCCTGGTGCCCTGGCGTCATAGCTCACAGCAACCTCAAACTCTTGGGCTTGAGCAATCCTCTTGCCTCAGCCTCCTAAGTAGCTGGGACTATAGGCACCCTTCCACAATGCCCAGCTGATTTCTTTCTTTTTTTTTTTTTTGAAGCAGAGTCTTACTTTGTTGCCCTCAGTAGAGTGCCATGGCATCACAGCTCTCAGCAACCTCAAACTTTTGGGCTTAAGCGATTCTCTTGCCTCAGCCTCCCAAGTAGCTGGGACTGCAGGCGCCCATCACATTGCTCAGCTATTTTTAGAGACGAGGTCTCGCTCTGGCTCAGGCTGGTCTTGAACTTGTGAGCTCAGCCAATCTATCCACCTCAGCCTTCCAGAGTGCTGGGATTATAGGTGTGAGCCACTGCACCCGGCCACCCAACTGATTTTTTTTGTAGAGACAGAGTCTCACTTTATGGCCCTCAGTAGAGTGCCGTGGCATCACACAGCTCACAGCAACCTCCAACTCCTGGGCTTAGGCAATTCTCCTGTCTCAGCCTCCCGAGCAGCTGGGACTACAGGCACCTGCCACAACGCCCAGCTATTTTTTTTGTTGCAGTTTGGCTGGGGCCGGGTTCGAACCCGCCACCCTCGGTATATGGGGCCGGCGCCCTGCTCACTGAGCCACAGGTGCCGCCCCCAACTGATTTTTTAAAAGAGACAGGGTCTTGTTCTTGCTAGTCTCTTATCTCCTAAGCTCAAGCAATCCACCCGCCTCAGACTCCCAGAGTGCTGGGATTACAGGTATGAGTCACTCACTGCACCTGGCACTGGATCTATTTCTAGTGATTATTTTTATTTTTATTGTTGTTGTCGCAGTTTGGCCGGGGCCAGGTTCGAACCGGCCACCCTGGGTGTATGGGGCTGGCACCCTACTCCTTGAGCCACAGGTGCCACCCGTATTATTTTTTTTTTTTTAAGAGACAGGGCCTCTTAAAATAGCTAGGTCTGTTACCCAGGCTGGAGTGCATTGGCATCATCATAGCTAACTATAACCTTGAACTCCTGTGCTCAAGCAATCTTCCTGCCTCAGCCTCCTGAGCATCTGGGACTATAACCCCGAGCCACCAAGCATGGCTAATTTTATGTTTATGTGGGTAGAGATGAGGGTCATATGCTGTGGTGCCAAGGCTGGTCTATTTTTTTTTTTTTTTTGAGACAGAGTCTCAAGCTGTTGCCCTGGATAGAGTGCCATAGTGTCACAGCTCACAGAAACCTCCAACTTTTGGGCTCAAGCAATCCTCTTGCCTCAGTTTTTTGTTGTTATTTTTTTTGTTTTTTTCTATTTTAGCAGAGATGGGATCTCGCTTTTGCTCAGGCTAGTCTCAAACTCATGAGCTCAAGCAGTCCATCTGCCTTGGCCTCCCAGAGTGCTAGCACTACAGGCGTGAGCCACCTCACCCAGCCCAAGGGATCCTCTTGCCAGCCGATTCTCTTGCCTCAGCTGGGACTACAGGCACCTAACATAACTCCCTGCTAGTTTTTCTTTTTCTTTTCTTTTTTGAGACAGAGTCTCACTATGTCACCCTTGGTAGAGTGCCAATGTGTCACAGCTCACAGCAACCTCAAACTCTTGGGCTTAAGCGATTCTCTTGCCTCAGCCTCCCAAGTAGCTGGGACTACAGGTGCCTGCTACAACACCCAGCTATTTTTTGTTGTTGCTGTTGTAGTTGTCATTGTTGTTTAGCAGGGCCCAGGCTGGGTTCGAACCCTAACCACTGGGCTATGGGCGCCAAACCTAGTTTTTCTATTTTTAGTAGAGATAGGGTCTCACTCTTTTTTTTTTTTTTTTTTTTTGTAGAGACAGAGTCTCACTTTATGGCCCTCGGTAGAGTGCCGTGGCCTCACACAGCTCACAGCAACCTCCAACTCCTGGGCTCAAGCGATTCTCTTGCCTCAGCCTCCCGAGTAGCTGGGACGACAGGCGCCCGCCACAACGCCCAGCTATTTTTTTGTTGCAGTTCGGCCGGGGCCGGGTTTGAACCCGTCACCCTCGGTACATGGGGCCGGCGCCTTACCGACTGAGCCACAGGTGCCGCCCAGGGTCTCACTCTTGCTAAGGCTGGTCTTGAACTTCTGGCCTCAAGTCATCCTTCAATGCTGCCTCCTGAGTTGGCCTTCCAAAGCACTAGAATTGTAGGTGTGAGGTGCTGTGACCTGCCATGCCCGGTCATTTCTGATTGGCTGCCAGACAATGTTAATTTTACATCACCAGGTGCTGGATATTTTTGTATCCCTATAGATATTTTTGAGCTTTGTCTGGGACAAAATTAAGTTACTCAAAAACAGTTTGAATCTTTTGAGCTCTGTAAATCTTTAGTCTAAGACTCATATACAGAGGCAATACCTTTCTGAGTACTTCATTTGATGTCACGAATTACAAGGATTTTTGCACTCTTGCAGAGGGTGGGAACACAGACTATTTTCTGCCCTGTGTGAACTCCAACTAGTATTTCCTCCAACCCTTTTGACTGGTTCTTTCCCAGGACTTGGGTAGTTTCTCATGCATATCAGTTATCAGTTTAAGATTTGAGGGAATCCCCCCATAGATCCCCAGAGTTTTCTCTTTAAGCATTTCTCTCTCTGTGTGTCTTTCTTTTTCTGGTACTCTCCTCTGTGAACTTAAAGCCATTTTCACCTCCTGGCTATATAAGCAACTCCAGCAAGATCTTCAGACTCCCTTCCTGGGGGTTATGGCCTAGGAACTCTCTTAACAGTAAACTGGGCAAATATAGGGCTCATCACATTTGTTTCCACATTTCAGGAGTCACTGTCCTGTGCTGCCTGATATCCAATGTCTAAAAACTAGCATTGGGTCAGGCACAGTGGCTCATGCCTATAACGTTAGCACTCTAGGAGGCTGAGCTAGGAGGATTGCTTGAGGCCAAGAATTTAAGACTACTCTGAGCAAGAGTGAGACCCCATCTCTACAAAAAATAGAAAAAATTGGGTGGCACCTGTGGCTCAGTGAGTAGGGCACCAGCCCCACATACCAAGGGTAGCGGGTTCGAACCCTGCCCCAGCCAAACTGCAACAAAAAATGACGTTGTAGTGGGCACCTGTAGTCCCAGCTACTTGGGAGGCTGAGGCAAAACAATCGCTTAAGCCCAAGAGCTGGAGGTTGCTTGTGACACCACGGCACTCTACGGAGGGCGACAAAGTAAGAATCGGTCTCTTAAAAAAAAGAAAGAAAGAAAAAATTCGATAGGCACCTATAGTCCTAGCTACTGGGGAGGCTGAAGCAGGAAAATCACTTGAGCCCAAGAGTATGAGGTTGCAGTGAACTATGATAATGCCCCTGCACTCTAGCCCCAGGCAACAGAGTAAGACTCTGTCTCAAAATTAAATAAATAAAATAAAAATAAAAACCATGTTTCATACATTTTGTCTGATTTTTAACTTTTTTACACAGGAAGTGAAATCTAGTCTCTGTTACTCTATCTTGGTCTTTATAGTCATTTTTCTTTGTTTTTTTGTTTGGGAGATAGAGTTTTATTCTGTCACCCTGGGTAGTGGCATCATAGCTCACAGCAACCTCACAACCCTGGGCTCAAGTGATCCTCTTGTCTCAGCTTCTGGAATAGCTGGGACTATAGGCGTCCGCCAAGACATCTGGCTAGTTTTTCTATTTTCAGTAGAGACAGGGTCTCGCTCTTACTCAGGCTGGTCTGGAACTCCCAAGCCGACCGCCGTGGCCTCATAGAGTCTAGGATTACAGGCATGAGCCCCTTATAGTCATTTTTTAGGTTTTGAAAAAGATCACTTTCCAAGGTAAAGGACAATAACAACAATGAAAGGGTGGCACCTGTGGCTCAAGGAGTAGGGCGCTGGTCCCATATGCCGGAGGTGGGGGGTTCAAACCCAGCCCCAGCCAAAAACCACACACACACAAAAAAAAAACAATGAAAAAAAAGAAAACAAAACAGAGGTAAAGAACCTTTTAAGAGTTCATTAGCATATGAGATTAGCATATCTTGAATATGCTTGGAGGATAAGAAAAAGGAAGGAGGACAGACACTTAAATAGTTTGCAGTTTTCTCCTGTGTTTCATTTTCTACCCTGAAGAATAGCTTATGGAGTAGGAATTCTTATCCTTAATAAAGTTCTCCAAGGGGTACAGAGAATATTCACTATTCATTTAACAAACATTAGCAATAGGTACTATGTTAGATGTTGGGACCAGCAAATGAATATGACATAAATGTAATTACAAATGCAAATATCCTAAACATTCTGTAGGACTAGAAAAGCAAGGCTAAAAAGTAAACTATTGTGTTTAAGCAAACAGTTTTCCAATGAGTGTTATGATCAAAAAGTTATGCTGCAATAGCCATTTACCCAGGATAAGTAACTGCTTATGTCAATAAGGATATGAAGTATTGTTATCCTATTCCTTTTACTATATTGTAATTGTTCTGGGGTGTTAAATTTTGTAATTGCAAGACTTCACCTTCTGGCATGGGTCCTGCTTTGAAGGAACTCTCTCTTGGAAGACGGACATGCAACGATTCATTATCGTTGTGATATGAGGAAAGCTAGGGGTTTTGGCAGGGGTTCGTAGGCTTCTTCAGGTGAAGTCATTGGGACTCTTGTGAAATAATGACATCTTGCTAGAAAAAAATGACAATATTTTCATAATTATATCCATTTGTAATGAAAAGGACCTGTCCAACTCAACATAACTGGCTTGGATTTTTTTGTTATTATTCAACCAAAGATTTCTTCATTCATTTTTCTCACCAGCTACATACAGCCTTCTAACAGCAGGAAGAGAAGGTGAAAAAGACTAAGAAAAATTATTAGGAAAAAACTTAGAAATTCCTCAAAGTTGGGAAAGATGACCATTAATATTGGCAATATAAAATTTTGGTTCATCTCATGAAATGAAGAATTTGAAGGCCTTTCGAATTGCAATGAGGTGAGGTAGAAATAAGCCCAATACATTAAGCAATTCAGCTGGCAAAATAATGTGCTACAACATGGTAGGGAAAAGTGCCCAAGCCTAAGGGCAACTAGGAGAATGTCTGGCAAGGCTTTACAGGGAGAGGCTAGGGACACATGCGGAAAAACACTGAACTTGAAAGTCACTGGGCCTGTTTTTGATAATGACATTGACTAACCATGTGATTATAAACAAGTTCAATCTCTCAGGGACCCTCTATTCCCATCTCTAAAAGAAGTTAATAGAATACATAAGTGATTTCTAAACTTTCTTCCGTGGGAGCTTGGGTTCCCTAAGGTGTCCAGTTGTCTTGGAGGCCTAAAAAGGTTAGTGGCGGCGGCACTCCTGACACTCCTACTTCTCCCCCTCCACACACATCCATCAACTAAGTGACTCAACTCTTACTGAACTGGAAGAAAAAAGTTTGAAAATCATTTAACTTGTCCAGCTTCCAGAATTCCCAGAATTGAATGGTTTATCTTCTATTCCAAGGGAATGACCATCAAGAGTGGTCACTCTAGGGCAGCCCCTGTGGCTCAGTGAGTAGGGCGCCGGCCCCATATGCCAAGGGTGGCGGGTTCAAACCCAGCCCCGGCCAAACTGCAACAAAAAAATAGCCGGGTGTTGTGGCAGGAGCCTGTAGTCCCAGCTGCTTGGGAGGCTGAGGCAAGAGAATCGCCTAAGCCCAAGTGTTAGAGGTTGCTGTGAGCTGTGTGACATCATGGCACTGTACCCGAGGGCGGTACAGTGAGACTCTTGTCTCGACAAAAAAAAAAAAAAGTGGTCACTCTAAAAACAAAGAAACAGGCTCATTGCCCGCAAAGTGGTTATGGTGCTGGCCACATGCACCGAGGCTGGTGGGTTCAAACCCGGCCCAGGCCAGCTAAACAACAATGACAACGGCAAAAAAAAAAAAAAAAATAGCTGGGTGTTGTGGCGGGCGCCTGTGGTCCCAGCTACTTGGGAGGCTGAGGCAAGAGAATCACTTAAGCCCAAGAGTTTGAGGTTGCTGTGAGCTGTGACGCCACAGCAGTCTACGGAGGGCGACATAGTGAGACTCTGTCTCAAAAATAAATAAATAAAAACAAAGAAACACAAGGAACCCATAAAAATTAAGACAACTATGATATTTTACTAGGCAAGAGAACAATTATAAATGTAAGACCCAAGTTTCATTAAGATAAACCTCAAGAGTTCACAGTGAGAAGGCACCATCTACGAGCCAGAAACCAGGCCCTGACTCAGAATCTGACAGCACCTTGATCTTGGACTTCCTGGCCTCTGGCTGTAAGAAATAAGAGTTCTATTGTTTTATGAGCTACTCATTTTATATATTTTGTTATATCAGCTGGAATAGCCAAAGATAACAGTAAAACAGAAAAAAACTTCATAGCTGGGTGCAGTGGCTCATACCTGTCAGTAATCCTAGCATTCTGGGAGGCTGAGTCTAGTGGATCTCCTGAGTTTAGGAGTTTGAGACCAGCCTGAGCAAGAGCAAGACCCTGTCTCTACTAAAAAATAGAAGAACTAGCTGGGCATTGTGGCAGGTGGCAGTAGTCCCAGCTACTTGAGAGGCTGAAGCAGAAGGATTGCCTGAACCCAGGAGTTTGAGGTTGCTGTGAGCTATGATGATGCCATGGCACCCTATCAAGGGCAAGAGAGTGAGAGACTATTTCAAAAAAAGATAAATCTGGGCGGCGCCTGTGGCTCAAGGAGTAGGGCGCCGGTCCCATATGCCGGAGGTGGCAGGTTCAAACCCAGCCCCAGCCAAAAAAAAAAAAAAAAGATAAATCTGTAAGACAGCATTAATAATCTTAAATTTATTAACTATAGAATCATTAGCCACACAGATCAGTGTTTCTCAAACTCTGGGGTCTAAGGAAATAATCTTGAGTGCTCTGTGTTCTCAAGTTTGAGAAATGTTAACAGATTCTAAAATCATCCAGAAATATACATGCCAAAAAACTTCAGCTAATAAAAATTCTGCTCAACATGTTTCCCAAAGGTTTCTCAAAATCTTAAGATCCAGTGAGGATCTGAGAGCTATGTGTGCTTATCATCTCGCTAATACAAAAATGGCCCCAGAGAAAACATTTCCAGGCTTCTTCCTTCAATTTCAACTGCTAATTTGTGCCAGGCTGAGTGGAAGGGGTGGCTACCGGGTCTAAACAAAAGAGACTCTTGGTTGAGGCCCAAAAGTCATTGCTGAATCTGGATACAGACCTGAGGTGGTTCAAGAGGTATCAAGCTCGGACAGTAAAAAAGGTCTCTGCACACAAAAAAGGGCTTCTGTTGTGAGTGGCACATGTGGGGCAACTCAAATGCTCTTCGTGCGGAATTGACATCAAGAGATTTTGGAAGCATCATTTTTTGGCACCTGGGCAGCTGGTGATCATTGGTCCCAGTGCCCATAAAAAAAAAAAAAGAAAAGAAAAAATCTCTGCGTATCAGAGGATGCTTCTTAGCTGCCCATTCTCTCATACTGCACAGCTAGCAGTGAGAAAGAGCTATGGGTATTAAGTTAGGGCTCAATTTCAATGGAGCAAAGCGAGACCCCCATCTCTAGACACCATGGTACTCAACCCCAGGGTTACTGAGTAAGACTCTGTCTCACAAAAAAAAAAAGAGAGAGAGAGAGAGAGAGACCCCAGTCTCTACTAAAAATAGAAAAATTAGTTAGGCATGGAGGTGTGCGCCTGTAGTCCCAGCCATTTAGGAGTCTGAGGCAGGAGGATCGCTTTAACTCAGAGTTTGAAGTTGCTGTGAGCTAGGCTGAGGCCACTGCACTCTAGCCTGGGTAACTGAGTAAGACTCTATTTCCAAAAACAAAACAAACACTATGATTTGGGAAGCTAAGGAAGATTGCTTGAGGCCAAGAGCTCTGGCTTGGCCTGAGCAACAGAGTGAGATCCTTTTCTACAAAAAATAGAAAAATTAGGCAAGTGGTGTGGCTAATTTTAAATAGTCTTAGCTGTTTGGGATGCTGAGGCAGGAGGATCACTTGAGCCCAGGAGTTTGAGGTTATAGTGAGCTGTGATGATGCCACTGTATTCTAGCTCAAGCAACAGAAGGAGATTGTTCCAAAAAAATAGAAAGAAACTGTGCAATCTTGCCCTTCCCCGGGAACCTGATCTAGGGTCACTAGTTGTCCCCAGGAAAATTTCAGGCAAACTGCAGAACCAATTTCAGGCCTGACTGGAGTCAAGTGGGACTTATAAACAGAGGCCTCTGGTTGACTCAAGGACAGAAATTGAGTCTCCAACTCTCCAAACTCAAGAGAAGCACTCAGTTTTGTGTTTTTGTTTTTTTTTGAGACAGAGTTTTATTACATCACCCTCGGTAAAGCGTTGTGACATCACAGCTCACAGCATCCTCAAACTCTTGGGCTTAAGCGATTCTCTTGCCTCAGCCTCCCAAGTAGCTGGGACTACAGATGCCTGCCACGGGGCTATTTTTTTTTTTTTGGTTGTAGTTGTCATTGTTGTTTGGCAGGCCTAGCTGCTGAGCTACAAGCACTGAACTGAAGCATTCAGTGTTTTGTAATCTGATTGAAAGGAAGATGCTGTAGGTAAAATCTTTGGGGACGCATCACTCTAATCCAACTTCAGTGTTAGTCTCTTTTCCACTCCATCACACAAATAATTCCTCTACTTCAGGGGTCCTCAAACTGCGGCCCGCAGGCCACATGAGAGGTGTGACTGTATTTGTTCCCGTTTTGTTTTTTTACTTCAAAATAAGATTTGTGCAGTGTGCATAGGAATTCGTTCATAGTTGTTTTTTTTTTAAACTATAGTCCGGCCCTCCAACAGTCTGAGGGACAGTGAATTGGCCCCCTTTAAAAAGTTTGAGGACACCTGCTCTACTTCTTTCCCTCTTTACAATATTTACTCATATTTACATTACAAAGTCCTCCCTGAGGGGAAAGGTTTGTGTCTGTTCACCAATGAACCTTGGCACCCAGAATAGCACCTGACACATAACAGGAGCTCAGTAAATATTTTTTAAAATGAACCCATCCCCCTTCCCCATGTGCTGGCCACAAGATGACAAGGCCCGCAACAGAATCAGGCACACAGGGAGAGTACGTTTATTCTCTTCCCTTTGAAAACTCAGTTTTCTAAGAAAGTGTATTTTTCTTACTTCAATCAGGTTATTCCTATGGGAGAACACTCTAAAGTAGAAAACAAAGACTTATATTTAAGCTGAGAACCTACAATGGGGCTCAGTCATTTCCCACTATTCTGTTATGCTCTATTCTAACAAACCACCACTCTTCCTAGCCCCCAAACACTCTCCCAGCATCTGTTTTTGGCCAGGTGACAATCTCCTTACCCAAAATGCTCGTCTTCCTCTCCAATAGCCACTGAAATTCCAACCATTATTCAAAAGTTAGCTTGACTCCTACCTCTGTGACTTCTGACAACCTTGAGCTGTCTTGAGAATTCTGGAAGCAACAGCTGTCCTTGGACACTGATCACACACTGCTTCGTCTGACTATCTTCCTTAGTCCATCTTCTGTTCCCAACTAAAGCAGAGCCCAAAGTTAAATACACCGTAAAGTGCCATGAGAGTACTAATGAGAGAGTAATTAATCCTCCCATCCCAAAGGCAAGCAACTTTTAGACAGCATGGTTTTCTGGCATTGATGAGCAGAATATACCAGCTCATTACAGTAGGCACTAGCCTCATTAGTACTCTACCCACCCCACCTGTCCCTGTAGAGAACCCTTGGCTCTTTGCCACCTTAACTGTTTGATGTCCTCAAAACTTCGCCAGTTTTTCAATTCTTTAACTTTGCATGTATCTTTTTACTTAGAAGACTAAAGACCTCACCTACCTCCAAGTGGGCAACCAAAAATGCCTAATTGTCCTTAAGTCCTTGAGTAAAATGATACGGCCTTTCTTTACTTTTATTTAAATCTTCAAGCAAAACTACTCATTCACTTACTCATATCCTACAGCACAGCTGGCATCTTACCACCTAACCTATGTATGACAATACAGCCATGCATCGCATAATGATGCTCTGTCACTGACTGACCACAGGTCCATATATAGATGGTGGCCCCATAAAATGATAATGCCATATTGTTACTGTACCTTTTCTATGATTACACAAATACTTCCCACTGTATTACAGTTGCCTGTAGTATTCAGTACAGTAATAGGCTGTGTAGGTTTGTAGCCTAGGAGCAAGAGGCTATGCCACATGGCCAAGGTATGCAGTAGGTCATCCCCCCTACGTTTGTGTAAATACATTCCAGGGTGTTCACACAATGACAAAATCGACTAATGGTGTACTGTCATTAGGTATCACATGACTGTACTTTGCTTTTCTAACCTCCCCATTAGCTTATAGGTTCCACAAAACCTGGGTAGTTTCTTTTCATCTTTGTGTCATCAGAGTTTAGTGTAATGCCTGATAACTATTTACTTAATCGAATTACTTTTGTAAAATCTTGGTCTCCAAATGACTTTCTAGGGGTAAAGTCAGGTACTTATTTACCTTCCAAGAACATGCAGCTAGCCTACACATGAGCATTTTCTCACAATCATAATGCATAGGATTTGGGATACAGGACTGGTTTTCCATAATCCGGGATCCAATGGCTTATACCAAGCCCTTACTCTTTAACCAGGCATCTCTGTTGTGTAGATAAAGCCAGAAGGAATCAACTGATTCCCTTCCTCTGTTCCAAATCAGATGGTCAGATGGTTCAACTCTCCCAGAAATAAGGAAATGCTTTTTGTTTTTGAGACAAGGTAGGTTCAAGTGCAGTGTCAGGATCATAACTCACTGTAGTCTTGAACTCCTGGGCTCAAGCAATCCTTCTGTCTTAGCCTCCAGAGAAGGTAGGACTATACGAGCATACACTATGCCTGGGTAATTTCTTTTTTTTTTTTTTTAAAGAGATGGAGATCTTGCTATGTTACCTAGACTGGTCTTAAACTCCTGGCCTCAAATGATCCCTCCTGCTTCAGCCTCTCAAGGTGCTGAGATTACAGGCATTAGCCACTGTGAGCCACTATGTGCTACTTGGCCTCATCAGAAATACTATTTTTTAAGATACACAGGATATCCTCCTATGATGATGGTTTAATACAAAATAAATAAAGAAACAAGCACACACAGGACAACAGATTGTGCATTCTGTTCTAAGATAATCCATTCAATATTTAACAAACCTCCTTAAAAAAGGACTTATGGCCAGGCACAGTGGTCATAGGTGGCCAAGGTGGGAAGAGCACTTGAGGCCAGAAGTTTGACGCCAGCCTGAGCAACAAAGCAAGACCTCATCTCTAAAAAAAGTTTTAAAAAAGGGGCGGCACCTGTGGCTCAGTCGGTAAGGCACCGGCCCCATATACCGAGGGAGGCGGGTTCAAACCCGGCCCCAGCTGAACTGCAACCAAAAAAAAAAAAAAAAATAGCCGGGCGTTGTGGCGGGCACCTGTAGTCTCAGTTACTCGGGAGGCTGAGGCAAGAGAATCGCTTAAGCCCAGGAGTTGGAGGTTGCTGTGAGCTGTGTGATGCCACGGCACTCTACCGAGGGCCATACAAAAAAAAAAAAGTTTTAAAAAAATTAGCCAGACAAAGCAACATGCTTCTGTAGTCCCAGCTACTCAAGAGGCTGAGGTGGATCGCCTGAGCCTAGAACTATATTATATTTTCTAAGACACTGAGGGCATTTTAATAACTATGGAAAATGATACACAGGAAATGATTGAGAAATGATGCAAAGGAATGCCGCTTTCCTTATTTCTATTAAATATTAAGCAATGTTAAATTGAAACTACCTTTTTGACAATTTCAGTTGAAGGTTAATTTTTTTTTTTTTTTGAAGACAGAATCTCACTATGTTACCCTCAGAACTGCAACCTCAAACTCTTAGGCTTGAGAGATTCTCTTGCCTCAGTCTCCCAAGTAGCTGGGACTACAGGTGCCCGCCACAACACCTAGCTATTTTTTGTTGCAGGTGTCATTGTTGATTAGCAGGCATGGGCCGGGTTCGAACCCACCAGCCTTGGTGGGTTGGTGCCCTAACCACTTAGCTAGAGATGCTGAGACTAAAGGTTAATTTTTGTATTATACTTCCAAATGTTGAATTTCTATTTTAATTATTGATTGCCATAGCTATTACTTTCTTCCACTAAAAATAATCAATCACGCTGGGCCCAGTGGCTTACACCTATAATCCTAGCACTCTGGAAGGCCCAGGCAGGTGGATTGCCTGAGCTCACAGGTTGGAGACCAGTCTGAGCCAGAGCAAGACCTCATCTCTAAAAATATCCAGGTGTTGTGGCAGGTGCCTGTAGTCCCAGCTACTTGGGAGGTTGAGGCAAGAAAATCACTTAAGCCCAGGAGTTTGAGGTTGCTGTGAGCTAAGACGCCACAGCACTCCACCAAGGGCAACAAAGTGAGTGTCTCGAAAAAAAAAAAAAATCAGTTGGAGAATCAGTCCTCAGTGACAAGCTGAGTTAGTGAAAGGAAGCAAGTAGCCATCGACAAAGATGAGCTTGGTTATATCAACCCATTATATACTAGTAAAATTTTTAGAAACGGGAATTTAAAACTGAAAGAGCCGAAAGTAAGTAGTCTTATTTGTATCTTCTCCCCCAAAACTATCTAAATATTAAACAGAAACTGCTCTGACACTTTTCTGATTTCTGGTTTCATTCAGAAAAATGGTATCTTTCCAAAAATCTAATGGAGGCCGGGCATGGTGGTTCAAGCCTGTGATCCTAGCACTCTAGGAGGCCAAGGCACTGGATTGCTTGAGTTCAGGAGTTCAAGACCAGCCTGAGCCAGAGCAAGACCTCGTCTTTAAAAAAAATAGCCAGCTGGGTGCCCATGCTCTGCGGTTAGGGTGCTGGCCACATACACTGGGGCTGGTGGGTTCAAACCTGGCCAGGGCCTGCTAAACAACAACAACAACAACAACAACAAAAAATAGCTAGGCATTGTGGCGGGGACCTGTAGTCCCAGCTACTTGGGAGGCTGAGGCAAGAGAACTGCTTAAGCCCAAGAGTTTGAAGTTGCTATGAGCTGTGATGTTACAGCACTCTACTGAAGGCAACACAGTGAGACTCTTGTCTCAAAAAAAAAGAAAAAGAAAGAAAGAAATAATAAAATTGGCCAGTGCCGGGCGGCGCCTGTGGCTTAGTCAGTAAGGTGCCGGCCCCATATACCGAGGGTGGCGGGTTCAAACCCAGCCCCGGCTGAACTGCAACCAAAAAATAGCCGGGCATTGTGGCGGGCGCCTGTAGTCCCAGCTACTCGGGAGGCTGAGGCAGGAGAATCGCTTAAGCCCAGGAGTTGGAGGTTGCTGTGAGCTGTGTGAGGCCACGGCACTCTACCGAGGGCCATAAAGTGAGACTCTGTCTCTACAAAAAAAAAAAAAAAAAAAAAAAAAAAATTGGCCAGTGCCTGTAGCTCAAGCCACTAGGGCACTAGCCAAATACACCAGAGCTGGCGGATTCGAATCCAGCCCAGGCCTGCCAAACAACAACTGCAACCAAAAAATAGCCAAGTTGTTGTGGCAGGCACCTAGAGTCCCAGCTACTTAGGAGGCTGAGGCAAGAGAATCGCTTAAGCCCAAGAGTTGGAGGTTGCTATGAGCTGTGACGCCATGGCACTCTAACCAAGGTGACAGCTTGAGACACTGTCTCAAAAAAAAAAGAAAAATAATAATAAAATAAAATATAATGGGGGTGGCACCTGTGGCTCAGTCGGTGGGGCGCCGGCCCCATATACCGAGGGTGGCGGGTTCAAACCTGGCCCCGGCCAAACTGCAACCAAAAAATAGCCAGGCGTTGTGGCAGGCGCCTGTAGTCCCAGCTACTCGGGAGGCTGAGGCAAGAGAATCGCTTAAGCCCAGGAGTTGGAGATTGCTGTGAGTTGTGTGATGCCACAGCACTCTACTGAGGGCCATAAAGTGACTCTGTCTCTACAAAAAAAAAAAAGAAAAGAAAATATAATCAAGATTTATCTAAGTTATTTATGATTTTCCTAATGTAAAGGAGGTTTATTTTAGAGGACATTTTTTTTTTGCAGTTTCTGGCCGGGGCTGGGTTTGAACTGGCCACCTCCAGCATATGGGGCTGGCGCCCTACTCCTTTGAGCCACAGATGCCACCCTAGAGGGCATTTTAAATGAAATAAAACCAACAATCCTACAAGTATGATTTTTTTTCTACTTTTAAAAATGAACATTTTTGGGGTGGCGCCTGTGGCTCAGTAGGTAGGGCGCCGGCCCCATATACAGAGGGTGGTGGGTTCGAACTGGCCCTGGCCAAACTGTAACAAAAAAATAGCCGGGTGTTGTGGCGGGAGTCTATAGTCTCAGTTACTTGGGAGGCTGAGGCAGGAGAATCACCTAAGTCCAGGAGTTGGAGGTTGCTGTGAGCTGTGTGACACCCCAGCTCTCTAGCGAGAGCAATAAAGTAAGACTCTGTCTCTACAAAAAAAAAAGAAAAAAAGGACATTTTTGTATGATGCCAGTCATAAATAGTAAAAAAGGTGGTAAGTGGCTGTTTGACTTCTCATTCACAGTCACAAAATTTACTAAAATACAATATGGTAAAAATTAAGCTATTAAAATCAAAACTGCCTAATGGAGGGACACCATTGCTCAATGTTAGTGCGATCTGTATATATCATTTGTCCCTATGTATGGAACTATTTAAAAATATTTGGAAATGGCAGTAATTACAAATAAAATATATTATTCTTTTACTAAGCATTAGTATTGGCAATCTGTTTAAAGTTATTACGCAAACTCTCGACTCTCATTGCTCTCTGACAATGAGTAACATTCAAAATATTTTGGTTTTGTGGCATGTTCCAAGAAAAACAAGCCCTATGAAAATAACTACAAATGGGGCTGTGCCTGTGGCTCAAGGAGTAGGGTACTAGCCCCATATACCGGAGGTGGTGGGTTCAAACCCGGCCCCGACCAAAAAAAAAGGCCATGTGAACTGAACTTTATTTTTGTAGTTATTTTTACCAAACGACTATGCATGAGATATAGTTTCAGTTGGAGCAGATGAAAACATTCCAGAAAAAGATGGTGGTGAAAGTTGCACAATAATGTCAATGTTCTTTTTATTTTTTATTTATTTATTTTTTGTGGTTTTTGGCCGGGGCTGGGTTTGAACCCGCCACCTCCGGCATATGGGACTGGCGTCCTACTCCTTGAGCTACAGGCGCCGCCCAATGTCAATGTTCTTAATGCTATATATTTAAGAATCTATATATTAGATTTAATTAGGATATTATTAATGCTAAATATCAGAAATATATATTTAAGAATCATTAATAATGATATATTTTATGTTATATATAACTTACCACAATAAAAAATAAAGTATTGATGAATATTTGTATTAAAAATTAAAAAGATTGTAAGGACTTGTTTAAATATAACTAGTGGTACTTTTTTTTCTCTCTTTTAACCTCACTTTGAACTACTGGTTCACGCACTTTTTTTTTTTTTGAGCCAGATTCTCATTTTGTTGCCCTTGGTAGAGTGGCATGGTGTCTTAGCTTACAGCACTCTCAAACTCTTGGGCTCAAGCAATTCTCTTATTGCAGCCTCCCAAGTAGCTTGGACCAGAGGAGCCCTCAGCAATGCCTGTCTAGTTTTTAGATGAAAGGTCTCGCTCTGGCTCAGTCTGGTTTCAAACCTGTGAGCTCAGGCAATCCACTTGTCTCAGCCTCCCAGCATGCTGGGATTACAGGCTGAGCTACCATACTGACTACTTTATTTTGAGACAGAGTCTCAAGCTGTTGCCCTGGATAGAGTGCTGTGGTGTTACAGCTCACAGCAACCTCAAACTCTTGGGCTTAAGCAATTCTCTGGCCTCAGCCTCCCAAGTAGCTGGGACTACAGGTGCCTGCCATAATGCCAGGCTATTTTGTTGTTGTTGTTGCCATTGTTGTTTAGCAAGCCTGGGCTGGGTTAGAACCGGCCAGCCTGGGTGTATGTGGACGGCATCCAACCCACTGAGCTACAGGCTCTGTCTACTTTGGGTTTTTTTGAAATTAAGTTTTCACTCTGTTCCCCAGGCTAGAATGCAGTAGCATCATGATAGCTCACTCCAACTTCAACTCTTGGGCTCAAGTGATCCTCCTGCTTTAGCCTCTTGAGCAAGTGGAACTATAAGTTCATACCACCACACCTGGCTAATTTTACCATTTTTTTTTTGCAGAGATAGGGTCTTGATATGTTGCTAAGGTTAATCTCAAAGTCCTAGCTTCAAGTGATCCTTCCCCTCAGACTCCCAAAGTACTAGGATTATAGGATTAAGCCACTGCACCCTGCCTAGTTGTACAATTTTAAAAAGTCTATTCTTTGAAAAGCATTCTCTTCCTCCAAGTTGGCAGCTTCAAGATAGATGCTGAGGGAAGACAAGGGATCCATGGCCCATCAGTTAAAACCAACCTCAGCAAGCAATAAGGTGAAGAGCTGAAGGCAGACCACCAGCCCACTACAAGTGCCTCATGGAGCTACGCATCTACAGACTTCACAAGATACAAAAGGCACAGAAAAGGGTGCCTTTTGTATCTTGTGCAGTCTATGGATTCCTTTTTTCTTCTTTTTTTTGGAGAGCGTCTTACTATGTTACTGTGTTACTGTGATGTCACAGCTCACAGCAACCTCAAACTCCTGGGCTTTAAGCAATTCTCTTGCCTCAGCCTCCCAAGTAGCTGGGACTACAGACACCTGACACGACACCTGGCTATTTTTTGGTTGCAGTTGTCATTGTTGTTTAGCTGGCCTGGGCTGGGTTCAAACCCACCAGCCTCCTTGTATGTGGCTAGCGCCCTACCCACTGAGCTACGAGCGCTGCCTATGGATCCCTTCATGAAATAGTATTTCTTTTTTTTTTCCGAGACAGAGTCTCATTTGTCGCCCTTGATAGAGTGCTACAGCGTCACAGCTCACAGCAACCTCCAGTTCTTGGACTTAAGTGATTCTCTTGCCTCAGCCTCCCCAAGTAGCTGAGACCACAAGTGCCCCCCATAACGCCCAGCTATTTTTTTGTTGTCGTTACAGTTTGGCGGAGGCCACATTCCAACTTGTTACCCTCAGTATATGGGGCCAGCATCCTACTCACTGAGCCACAGGCGCCAGACTTGAAATAGTATTTCATGGTGCATAACCTACATAAGATTTTAGTGAAATGCAGCTATAAAAATGTTTAAATTGGGCGGCGCCGCAGGGCGCCGGCCCCATATACTGAGGGTGGCGGGTTCAAACCCGGCCCCGGCCAAACTGCAACAAAAAAATAGCCGGGCGTTGTGGTGGGCGCCTGTAGTCCCAGCTACTCGGGAGGCTGAGGCAAGAGAATCACTTAAGCCCAGGAGTTGGAGGTTGCTTTGTGATGCCATGGCACTCTACCGAGGGCCATAAAGTGAGACTCTGTCTCTACAAAAAAAAAAAAAAAAAATTACCATTTGGGGCAGCGCCTGTGGCTCAAGGAGTAGGGCACTGGTCCCATATGCTGAAGGTGGCGGGTTCAAACCCAGCCCCTGCCAAAAACCACAAAAAAAAAAAAAAAATACAAGATTTAGCAATGAGTCTAGTAATTACTACAATTTGTAAGACAGTCATTTTTCAAGATATTTGTAAATATAATGTGAGGTAAAATTATTTCTACTGGCTATAAAATTCCCAGGCACTTTTTTTTTTTTTTACACTCCCTTGTACTGGGTAGAGTGCTGTAGCCTCATAGCTTGCAGCAACCTCAAATTCTTGGGTTCAAGTCATCCTCTTGCCTCAGCCTCTCAAGTAGCTGGGACTATAGGCACCCACCACAACACCTGGCTAATTTTTCTATTTTTAGTAGAGACAGGGTCTCTACTTGTTCAGGCTGGTCTCAAACTCCTGAGCAAAGGTGATCCACCCAGCTGGGTCTCCCAGAATGTAGGATCACAGGCCTGAGCCACTGTACTCAGCCTCCAGGCATGGTTAATACAGTTGGCTCTCCTTATCTGTGGGCTCTGCATCCCCAGATTCAACCAATTCAGATCAAAAATATTCAGGAAAAGAAATAAACCACGAGTAATAGTAATACAAATAAAAAATACAGAGTAGCAAATATTTACACAGCATTTACATTGTATTTGGTATTGTAAGTACTCTAGACTTTTTTTTTTTTTATTGTTGGGGATTCATTGAGGGTACAATAAGCCAGGTTACACTGATTGCAATTGTTAAGTAAAGTCCCTCTTGCAATCATGTCTTGTCCCCATAAAGTGTGACACACACCAAGGCCCCACCCCCCTCCCTCCATCCCTCTTTCTGCTCCCCCCCCATAACCTTAATTGTCATTAATTGTCCTCATATCAAAATTGAGTACATAGGATTCATGCTTCTCCATTCTTGTGATGCTTTACTAAGAATAATGTCTTCCACTTCCATCCAGGTTAATACGAAGGATGTAAAGTCTCCATTTTTTTTTTAATGGCTGAATAGTATTCTATGGTATACATATACCACAGCTTGTTAATCAATTCCTGGGTTGGTGGGCATTTAGGCTGTTTCCAACTAGACATGTTTTAAAGTATACAGGAAGGGTGGTGCCTGTGGCTCAGTGAGTAGGGTGCCAGCTCCATACACCGAGGGTGGCGGGTTCAAACCTGGCCCCGGCCAAATTGGCCAAATTGCAACAACAGAAAAATAGCCAGGCGTTGTGGCAGGCACCTGTAGTACCAGCTACTCAGGAGGCTGAGGTGAGAGAATCACCTAAGCCCAAGAGCTGGAGGTTGCTGTGAACTGTGATGCCATAGCACTCTACTGAGGGCGACAAAGTGAGACTCTATCTCTAAAAAAACAAAACAAAAATAAAGTATACAGGAAGATGTGCACAGATTATAAGCAAATACTATCCTATTTCATATAAGAGATTTGAACATCTTCAGATTTTGATATCTTTTTGTCTTTTTTGAGACAGATACTTCCTTTGTCACCCATGCTGGAGTACAATCATAGCTCACTGCAGCCTCAAATTCCGGGACTTAAAACATCCTTCAGCCTTGACCTCCCAAGTAGCTGGGACTATTAATAACTTAATTAATTTTTAAAGTTTTTATAGAGACAAGGTCTTGCTATTGCTCAGGCTGGTCTCGAGCTGTTGGCTTGAAGAGATTCTCCTGCCTCCTCAGCTTCCCAAAGCACTAGGATTACAGATGTAAGCCACCATACCTGGCCCTCGATAACATTTGCTAAATGAATGAATGAGCAAATCTTCTCACACCACCTCAAAGGTTCTCTCTTCTTTGCTCTCATTTGTACTACTCATTGGCACTTACCCATACTGTTGTGTATTTTTCCTTATGTACATATTATCCACCTCCCTAGATTATGTGTTCCTATGCCTTCCCAGGGTTTTGTAAAAAATCAGCATTTTTTCTTTCAAAAAATTAGCATTTAATATTTGATGAAGCATTAGTACAGTGACTTTTTCTTTCATAGTAAATAGTTAAGGGGAGTAATTTTCCTTTTTTTGCTTGTTGTTGAGACAGAGACTCACTTTGATGCCCTGGGTAGAGTACCGGGGCGTCATAGCTCACAGCAACCTCAAACTATTGAGCTAACGAGATCCTCTTGCCTCAGCCTTCCAAGTATCTGGGACTACAGGCAACTGCCACAACGCCCAGCTATTTTTAGAGATGGGGTCTCGCTCTTGCTCAGGCTGGTATTGAACTCCTAAGCTCAAGCAATCCACCTGCCTCGGCCCCCCAGAGTGCTAAGATTACAGGTATGAACTGCACCAAGCCTGCCATAATTGACTTACCACCAGATTTTGAAATTCTTCATCTTTCCTAACTAGGCCTACTACTAGTAAGTAGTGGGGAGGGCTGGATCTCAGTAGATGAGGAGGAAAACTCAACAGTTCTTGCAGTACCTCAAACCGTTTAAAGAGCAACAAATATGGTCCTCAAGAGCTGTGGGTCAGCACCAGTGAACACGAGAGGTCACATAAAGAATGTTTCATGATTTTTTCCTACTGTTGCCTATCAGGACTAATCTTTCTTATAGAGTAAAAAAGGAAAAAAATTCCTTTGGATGTATTATTTCATTGGCCATAACTTAGTAAATATCTCTAACATTCACCCTATTTATGGCCTTAAAAAAATGTTTCTTAAAAAAAAAAAAAAAAGTTTCTTTGGGACGACACCTATGGAGCATATTGTAAGGGTACAAGTCAAATCTACCAAGTATAGAACATAAACGTCTTAACACAATAATTAAGTAAATGAGGTGAAGACTATATTGATTAGTTGTATGTAACCATTCCAAATTGTATTTAAAAAATCAACACATTGTACCCCAGGAAAGCATAAATGTATTCATGATCTATGTGTATATGACTTAATAAAAGGAAAAAAAATAAAAATGTTTTTTTAAAGAGAATTGCCCCTTATATACTTCAAACAGAATTTCCCCCTCACATGCGCACCGTTAAGTACTGGGCTTACAGTGACAATACTTCCAGCAAGGGAACAACTTGATTTATACCATAAAATGTTTAATTTAGGCCCCAAGTGTCCTCTCTTTTCCAGTTAGAATTTTTTTTTTTTTTTTTTGTAGAGACAGAGTCTCACTGTACCGCCCTCAGGTAGAGTGCCATGGCGTCACACAGCTCACAGCAACCTCTAACTCTTGGGCTTATGCGATTCTCTTGCCTCAGCCTTCCAAGCAGCTGGGACTACAGGCACGCGCCACAACGCCCGGCTATTTTTCTGTTGCAGTTTGGCCGGGGCTGGGTCTGAACCGGCCACCCTCGGCATATGGGGGCGGCGCCCTACTCACTGAGCCACAGGCACCACTCATCCAGTTAGAATTTTTTTTAAGTGAAAGATGTGACTCAATCTCTGATTGGCAGCAAACATGCTAAAATACACAGGATAGCTAAAACGGCCTCCATATTTGGGTCACCATACTATGCAAATAAAAGTGGAGCTATCAATAAAAGGATAAAATAACCAATTTGACTTAAAGAGAAAAAAAATTTTTGAGACAGAGTCTCACTCTGTCACCCTGCTAGAGTGCAGTGGCATCACCATAGCTCACAGCAACCTTAAACTCCTGAACTCGCAGGGTCCTCCTGACTCAGCCTCCTGAGTAGCTGGAATGATAGGCACTTGGCCTCCACAACATCAGGCTAATTTTTCTGTTTTTAGTAGAGACAGGGTCTCCCTCTTGTTCAGGTTGATCTCAAACTCCTGAGGTCAAGTGATCCTCCTTGGCCTCCCAGAGTGCGAGGATTACATGCATGAGCCACCTCACCCAGCCCTAATTATTTATTTATTTAGGCAGAGTCTCACTATGCTACCTTCGGTAGAGTGCTGTGTTGTCACAGCTCACAGCAACCTCAAATTCTTGGGCTTAAGCGATTCTCTTGCCTCAGCCTCCCAAGTAGCTGAGGTGGGCACTTGTAGTCCCAGCTACTTGGGAGGCTGAGGCAAGAGAATCGCTTAAGCCCAAGAGTTTGAGGATGCTTTGAGTGTAACGCCACGGCACTCTACCAAGGGTGACAGTGAGACTGTCTCAAAAAATGTTTAGCTAGTAGGTAATTCATTCACAAATTAAACTGATTTTAATTTTTTTGCCTCTCGATATAAGGCCTTAAGATACAGATTAAATTTACACGAGTTTAAGTATAATAGCAAAATGTTATGATGCACAGATCTGTATTTTATAATCAAATCCCAGCTCTGTCCCTTAGTAATGTAACTTTAGGCAAATTACAAACCTTCTAAACCTATTTCATAATCTACAAAGTGGAAATAAAACCTACCCTATAGGGTGGTTGTAAGAATTTAATAATATTGTCACATGCTGCATAATATTGTCACACTAAATCAATATACAATAGTGGTCAAATAAAATAATGGAGCTGAAAAATTCTTAACATCCTAGTGTGCATTACTTGTGTTTGTTATGATGCTGGTATAAACAAAGCTAGGGCACTGCCAGCTGTATAAAAGTACAGCACATATGGGCGGCGCCTGTGGCTCAGTGAGTAGGGTGCTGGCCATATGCCAAGGGTGGCGGGTTCAAACCCAGCCCCGGCCAAACTGCAACAAAAAAATAGCCGGGCGTTGTGGCAGGCGCCTGTAGGCCCAGCTACTCAGGAGGCTGAGGCCAAAGAATTGCGTAAGCCCAAGAGTTAGAGGTTGCTGTGAGCCATGTAATGCCACGGCACTCTACTGAGGGCGGTACAGTGAGACTCTGTCTCTACAAAAAAAAAAAAGTATAGCACATATAATTATGTACAATACACAATACTTGATAATGATAATAAACAACTATGTTACAGCCTTAAGTATTTACCATAATATGCATTATTTATTTATTTAGAGACAAGGTCTGACTCTGCCACCCAGGCTGGAATGCAGTGGCCTCATCATAGCTCACTGCAAACTCAAACTCCTGGGCTCAAGTGATCCTCTTGTCTCAGACTCCTGAGGAGCTAGGAGTATAGCAGGGCATGTGCCACCACATCCAGCTTTTTTTTTTGAGACTGAGTCTCACTATGTTGCCCTCGGTAGAGTGCCATGGTGTCACAGCTCACAACAACCTCCAACTCTTGGGTTTAAGCCTTCCTAGTAGCTGGGACTACAGGCGCCCGCCACAACGTCTGGCTATTTTTTGGTTCTAGTTGTCATAGTTGTTGGGCGGGCCCAGGCCTCATTCATAGGCCAGGACACAAAATTTAATTTCTGATATTGTAAGGAAGTATCTTGGATTTTGGTTGAGCTAATATCTTTTGTACGTTAATTCCCTCATATTCTCACATTCCTGGCTTTAATTTCAGATAATGTGTTTGCAAGACAGAGCCAAAGAAGCCACAAAAACAGAAAATGTTCAATTTCACAACTTTATTAAAAAGAGATTTATAATTAACCAATCACAACTTTATAAATTTAAGTTGTTAGGATTAAGGGGAACCTGGGTGTAAGAAGATCTAGAGTCCAGTGCTGTCGGTCTCAGGATCTTTTCCTGAATCAGAAGCCCATAGGTGGTAGGGAAGGGGGAAAAAAAGAAAAAAGAAAAAAACAGACAAAGCTCCCCCCCCACTGCTCCTCCCCAGGACCTCCTTCTTACACCTTTATAGGCCCCAGAGCTCACTTCAAATGAACTACAAAGGGGAAAGCCCTCCCTAGCACAAGGCACTGAGTTCTGGAGCTTCTTCACCTTTTGGCCAAATACCACAGACGTTTCGCTGGAGAGCTTTCCTTTAAAGTCCACACCGTCTTCTCCTTTCTGTCAGCTCTCACTCCTCCACACCAATTTAACTCTCCCAACACCCACCTTTCTACTAGCTCCCTCCCTCACTATTTCCATTTGTGCTCAGATCGTTCACTGAGGGAAGCGAGCCTGCAGATGCCTCGGGTATGCTGCTTACGTGGTGTTGCCTCACTGCCCTCCACACATGTAGTTTTTACCCTTTTCCCTACACATCAGAGGCATTCCACAGATTTGCACCTCTTTCCTTAAACTCAAAACTTTTTGCCTCCTCCCTGACAAATGATCTTGCTGTCTATCCTCTCAGAGAAGACTGCGGACATTTATTTTGAATCCCATCATTTACCTTATTCTCCTCTACTCCAATTTGACTTTACTGTTAATTATTCTGCAGCAAATTTGGGCAGCAGAGGAACCTCATGAAAAAGTGAATGACAGCAGATTCAAAGAGGAAAGAAAGGGGAAAAGAAATTAAGGGAGTTCTACATACTTTCCCTTGGCGTTATCTGAATCTTATTTATTTACTTACCCATTTATTTATTTAAGACACAGTCTCACTTTCTCACTTTCGCTAGAGTGCCATGCCTTCATAGCTCACAGTGACCCCAAACTTTTGGGCTCAAGTGACCCTCCTGCCTCAGCCTCCAAAGTAACTGGACTACAGGTGCTGGCCACAACACCTGGCTTTTTTTTTTTTTTTTTTAAGAGTCAGGGTTTTGCTCTTGTTCAGGCTGGTCTTAAATTCCTGAGGTCAGGCAATCCACTTGCCTTGACCCTCCAGAGTGCTAGGATTACAGACATGAGCCACCATGCAAGGCCTTTTATTTATTTATTTTTGGAGACCAAGTCTCACTCTGTCATCCTGGGTAGAGTGCCATGGGGCTGTCTTAGGGCAAAGCAACCTCAGACTTCTGGGTTCCAGTGATCCTCTTGCCTTAGCCTCCCCAGTAGCTGGGACTACAGGCTCCCACCAGAATGCTGGACTAGTTTCTATTTTTAGTAGAGACTAAAGGGTCTCAACTTTGCTCAGGCTGGTCTTGAACTCCTGAGCAATCCACTCGCCTTGGCCTCCCAAAGTGCTAAGATTACAGATATGAGCCACTGTACCCAGATGGCATTATCTAAATCTTTAAAACATAATTTTCTCAACAATTGTTTCTTTTTCTCCCTCTCTCCCCTGGAATCTGAGAAGCTAAGCTGAAGCAATGCAGCTGACCTAGTCTGCTCAGTTCTCCCTACACACCTTCCCGGGTTATGTAGTTAAGGTTTCTCCATGATTGTGAGGACACTTGAGAAAGTAGTCACACAGACAGCAGGTGTGAATTGGCAGAATAAAAGTTATTTACTTTGATGATATAATGTTTTAATGATTTTTAGATGTTTTGTTAAGTGACAATTACCTTTCTGTGGCTTAAACATTTTGCACTGTCAGAGTGAAGATCACTTTGATGTTACCTCTTATCAGATAAAGTTAAAATTTTCTAGGCTTGATTCCCTGTATTCCCATTATAAAAACTATTAGAATTGTGGGCGGCACCTGTGGCTCAGTGAGTAGGGCGCCGGCCCCATATGCCGAGGGTGGCGGGTTCAAACCCAGCCCCGGCCAAACTGCAACAAAAAAATAGCCGGTCGTTGTGGTACACGCCTGTAGTCCCAGCTGCTCGGGAGGCTGAGGCAAGAGAATCGCGTAAGCCCAAGAGTTAGAGGTTGCTGTGAGCCGTGTGACGCCACGGCACTCTACCCGAGGGCGGTACAGTGAGACTCTGTCTCTACAAAAAAAACAAACAAACAAAAAAAAACTATTAGAATTGTAATTAGGCAGAACAGAATTGAGAAGACTACTGTAGCTGTTCTCCAGAATCACTGGCCTTCCGATAATAAAGCTTGTTTGACCTAAACCCTGTCTCTGCATATTGGCTGATAGTGACAGGTGGCAGGATCCTCTTTGTTCAGAAATATTCGTGATTCTTTTTTTTTTTTTTTGTGGCGTCACATGGCTCACAGCAACCTCTAACTCTTGGGTGTACGCGATTCTCTTGCCTCAGCCTCCAGAGTAGCTGGGACTACAGGCGCCTGCCACAACGCCCGGCTATTTTTTTTGTTGTTGCCGTTTGGCCGGGACTGGGTTTGAACGGCATATGGGGCCGGCGCCCTACTCACTGAGCCACAGGCGTGGCCCAATATTCGTGATTCTTATTCTCACAGATCCCTCTAATAGTATAAGGCTGATCTCTACCTATCTCAAAAAACTGTTTTCCCGGGCGGTGCCTGTGGCTCAGTCGGTAGGGCGCCGGCCCCATATACCGAGGGTGGTGGGTTCAAACCCAGCCCCGGCCAAACTGCAACCAAAAAATAGCCAGGCGTTGTGGCGGGCGCCTGTAGTCCCAGCTACTTGGGAGGCTGAGGCAAGAGAATCGCTTAAGCCCAGGAGTTGGAGGTTGCTGTGAGCTGTGTGAGGCCACGGCACTCTACTGAGGGCCATAAAGTGAGACTCTGTCTCTACAAAAAAAAAAATAATAATAATAAAATAAAATAACTGTTTTCCCTTTTGATTCCCATCATCCGACTCTAGCTACCTAGATTCTCTCAGATATGTTTGCTGAGTACCCAGCTTGTTTTAAATGTTGACTCTAACAGTAAACATAGAAACAAATCATGCAAGATTCATAGGTCCCATTCCAGAAACTCTGTCTACTGGTGACTACTGTATACACTCAAATTCGGTCTGATAAGCAAGGATATTTTCTCTTTAGTTTCAATAATTTGAGATTTGACCTCTTTTATTATTATTATTATATTTTTTTTTTATAGAGACAAGAGTTTCACTTCATGGCCCTTGGGAGAGTGCCATGGCATCATACAGCTCACAGCAACCTCCAACTCCTGGGCTTAAGCGATTCTCTTTTTTTTTTTTTTTTTGGCCAGGGCTGGGTTTGAACCCGCCACCTCTGACATATGGGACCGGCGCCCTACTCCTTGAGCCACAGGCGCCGCCCTTAAGCGATTCTCTTGCCTCAGCCTCCCGAGTAGCTGGGACTACAGGCACCTGCCACAACGCCTAGCTATTTTTTTTTTTTTTTGGTTGCAATTCAGCCGGGGCTGGGTTTGAACCCGCCACCCTCGGTATACGGGGCCAGTGCCTTACCAACTGAGCCATAGGCGCCGCCCGAGATTTGACTTCTAAAGCAGATTTCTTCCATAGAAAACACAGTACTGTGCAAATAGTCCAAGGGGGTATGCAAATAACATCTATATCTGCCCCAAGTGTTTACAAAGTTAATTCATTTTTACTATGGTAAATACACGTTTTAACCACTAAGTGTACAATTCAGGGCATTAAGTGCATTCGTATTTCTGTGCAGCTGTCACTTCTAGCTCTAGAATTTTTTCAATCTTCCCAAATTGAAACCCTGTACCCATTAACTCCTTTTAAATGGATGATTTCCATGGTTAAATTCATGGCTCCACCCACATATTCTTCTCTTGCTCTCCTACTCAGCTAACATTCCAAGGGTGCATCACTGAAATTACCCCTTACACTCTCCTTGAATTCCAGAGCTCCCTCCTCCTCTGTCACACCTGTGATGTAAAACTCCAACCTTGGTTGAACTGATCACTTGCCTGCTCTTTGCTGCTCTCCTAACAGTTGAATGTTTCTGGCAGAAAAACAACACAACTAGATCAGGTGATTAGTTTCATAGAAATTCACAGCCCCAGCCAGGCATCCAACAATCCCCAGCAATCCTACCTGGAGGCCTTGTCCTGCTGCCCAAGGTTAAGTGTTCATCTCTCCTGAAACCATTCACCACTTTTATGTAAAGCTGCTGGCCTTGCCTCAGACTTTGCTGAGAAAACAGAAGCTATCCGAATGGAAGGCCTATCCAGGGGTCCTCAAACTATGGCCCCCGGGGCACATGAAGTGGTGTGATTGTATTTGTTCCTGTTTTGTTTTTTTACTTCAAAATAAGACATGTGCAGTGTGCATAGGAATTTGTTCATAGTTTTTTTTTTTTGAACTATAGTCCGGCCCTCCAATGGTCTGAGGGACAGTGAATTGGCCCCCTATTTAAAAAGTTTGAGGATGCCTGGATACCATGTGTTCTACCTGCAATTTGTTTTTGGTTGTTTTTTTTTGTTTTTTTCTCTTTTTTTTTTTTTTTATTGTTGGGGATTCATTGAGGGTACAATAAGCCAGTTATACTGATTGCGATTGTTAGGCAAAGTCCCTCTTGCAATCATGTCTTGCCCCCACAAAGGGTGACACACACCAAAGCCCCACCCCACTCCCTCCATCCCTCTTTCTGCTTCCCCCCCCATAACCTTAATTGTCATTAATTGTCCTGTTTTTTTTTTTTGAGACAGAGTCTCACTTTATTGCCCTCAGGAAAGAGCTATGGCATCACACAGCTCACAGCAACCTCCAGCTTCTGGGCTTAGGTGATTCTCTTGCCTCAGCCTCCCAAGTAGCTGGGACTACAGGCGCCCGCCACAACGCCTGGCTATTTTATGTTGCAGTTTGGCCAGGGCTGGGTTTGAACCCAACACCCTCGGTATATGGAGCCGGAGCCCTACTCACTGAGCCACAGGCGCCGCCCTCTACCTGCAATTTGTAAAGCTCCTTGCATTCAGGCCCATAGTCTGTCTTCTCTGCTACACTGCAAGTCTTTCTGCTTCTCCCAAAGGCAAAAACTCTACCGTAACTACAATTCCTTCTGACCTTCTCTCTTCTGGATGAGTCACTCCCTCGCTATTAGATATGCCCATTAGCCTACTTGAAAATGCTAATTAATCTCCCATTGTTTAAAAAAAAAAGCCCTCTACTTTGACTCCATCTCTCTCTCTAGTCACTGCGAGGCTATTTCTATCCTCGTCTTACAGCAAAAGTTCCCTAACAAGCTACCTACTTCAGTTCACTTCTCACTGTCTCTTCTACATTTTCCAATCTCTCCATCCTCATAAGCCATTGAAACTACTTGTGGAAACAGTCACCCCCATGTTGCTAAATCCAAACGGACATGTTTCTATTCTAGTTAACTTCTCAGTAGCATTTGGCAGAGGTAGCCATTTCCTTTTTCTCCAATAGGATAAAATATACACTCTCAGACTTTACTGGCTAACCCTTTTCAGTCTCCTCTGCCCAAGCGTTAGCCATTGGAAGTACTTTAGGGTAGGATCTTAAAGCTTCTAGGATCACAAATGATCTCAGTGAGTTCCATAGCTTACCCTCTGTATGCTAGTAACTACCAAATCTATGTTCAGTCTAGCCCACTCCTCTCTCGGCCCAACTGGAATATTACTGCCTACTTGGCTCTCTACTTAGATGTCTAACAGGTATTTGAAAAAACATAACAGGTTCCACAGGACCTCTTATTTAATCCACCCCTTCCCCACCTGTTTCTTTTCCAGACTTCTCTAATCAGCAACAAAGACCACCCAAGACTTGGGCCCAAAATCTGAAGGCACCCTTGATTCCTCCATCTACCTCTACAGCAAACCCATTAAGCAAATCCTTCTTGTCCAATCTCCAAAGCGTCTCTGAAACCTGCCATCTGCTCTTCTCCATCTCATTGCCACTCTACCTGCCTAAGACAGTCTTGGGGTGAGTACACTGCAATGGCCTAACTTCCCTCTGCTTCTTCTCCATGTAGCCAGTGCCCTAATTAAAACCCTTCTCATTGCCATTAGAATAAAATACAAATATCCCCTTAAGATCTAATACAAGAGACCCTAAAGGATCGCTCTAATTACATTTCATTCCATTCTCTCCTAGCGCAGGATTGCCAGGAGTTTAAGGCTCATAGGAGACTTCTCTCCATTCTAACACCCAGCACTTGTTCCCAGGCCTGGAATGTCTCCCCAGCTTTTCACACGGCTAACACAAGCTCATGTTTCAAGTTCAGCTCAAATGCCACCTCTTTACAGCCTCTCCTTGACCCTTATTTGCTAAGGTGGGTCATTCCCAACATACCCCTTTTAGATCTGCTAGCCACTCATAAATTTTCTTTTTTTTTGTAGAGACAGAGTCTCACTTTATGGCCCTCGGTAGAGTGCCATGGCATCACACAGCTCACAGCAATCTCCAACTCCTGGGCTTAAGCGATTCTCTTGCCTCAGCCTCCCGAGTAGCTGGGACTACAGGCACCCGCCACAACGCCCGGCTATTTTTTTGTTGCAGTTCAGCCGGGGCCGGGTTTGAACCCGCCACCCTCGGTATATGGGGCCGGCGCCTTACCGACTGAGCCACAGGCGCCACCCTACTCATAAATTTTCTTAATCTGTCATTCACTTGGTTATTTGTGTTTACTTATTTCCTATGTTCCCCACTATACTGTAAATTCCATTCTCTGTCTTGAATTCCACTAAAGGTGACTTTATTTATTTATTTAAAGGCAAGCATGGAACAAAGTTTATTGAGGAAGACAAAGGTAGGCTTACAGAACAAACACAGGGAATAGGCCTCCACTGCCAGGGCAAGTAGGCAAAGAGGCCAGTTACTTTTAAATAAAGAAGATATTCTTTTCCTTTAAGCAGGTTTATGTGTATTTAGATTTCTCCTCATTTCAAGCTTTATTGGATTTTACTCAAATTGTAATTACTTTAGCACTTACCACGAGAAGGGGAGAAAAACCACAAGAGACATTCAAAAACTAGAATGTACTTTATCTACCTAGGTAGCTAGACTGCACACAGGTGTTGGACAGCTGCTCCTTAAAAAATTTGCCAAATGTGTAAGGAAAGAGAAGTGTGGACATATGCAAAGATGGTATCATTCTGACATATACAAACAAAATCCTGTGTTTTTTTTTGGCTGGACACAGTGGCTCATGCCTATAATTCTAGCACTCTGGAAAGCCAAGAAAGGTGGACAGCTTAAGCCTGAGCAAAAGGGAGACCCCATCTCTACTCAAAATAGAAAAAACTGGCCAGGTGTTGTGGCAGGTGCCTGTAGTCCCAGCTACTTGGGACGATAAAGCAAGAGGATCCCTCCAACCCAGGAGTTGGAGGTGGCTGTGAGCTATGATGTCAGGGCACTCCCCCTAGGGCAGCGATCTATCCAGGGCAACAGAGACTCTGTCTCAAACAAAACTCTTACTATTTTTCTTTTGAAGACAGGGTCTCCCTGTCACCCAGGCTAAAATGCAGCGGCACAATAGCTCATTGCAGCCTCAAAATCTCGGACTCAAGCGATCCTCCTTGCCCTTGGCCTCCCAAAACGCTGGGATTACAGGCATGAGCCATCCACACTGCCAAAAACCTAACTTTTTAACCACTCTGCCTAGTAACTATCAAACATGATAATGCGCTGGGCCCAGCACAGTGGCTCATGCCTATAATCCTAGCACTCTGAGAGGCCTTGGCAGGAGGATCCCTTGAGGTAAGGAGTTCAAGACCAGCTTGGACAGCTGCTCCTTAAAAAGTTTCGTGGAGGGCGGCGCCTGTTGCTCATGAGTAGGGCGCCGGCCCCATATGCAGAGGGTGGCGGGTTCGGACCCAGCCCCGGCCAAACTGCAACAGAAAAATAGCCGGGCGTTGTGGCACGCGCCTATAGTCCCAGCTGCTCAGGAGGCTGAGGCAAGAGAATTGCGTAAGCCCAAGAGTTAGAGGTTGCTGTGAGCTGTGTGACGCCACGGCACTCTACCGGAGGGCGGTACAGTGAAACTCTGTCTCTACAAAAAAAAAAAAAAGAAATTTCGTGGAGACCTCATCTCCAAGAAAAATAGACAGATAAGCCAGGTGTCGTGGTGGGTACCTGTAGTCCCAGCTACTAGGAAGGCTGAGGCAGGATTGCCAGGAGTTTAAGGTTGCATTGAGCTATGATCATGCCTTTGCACTCTAGCCTGGATTACAGGGCAAGATCCTGTCTCTAGAAATTAAAAAAAAAAAAAAAGTGAGAGAGAGATAAGCAACAGAACTGCTGAAATTCAAATTCAAGTGGTATGGACTTCAAATTTTTTAAAAACCCAGCAGCAGCTAGGTGTGGAGGCTCATACTTAGAAATCTCAATGCTCTGGGAGGCCAAGGTGAGTAGATTGCTGACGCTCAGGACTTCCAGACCAGCCTGAGCAAGAGTGAGACACCATCTCTATGAAAAACAGAAGTGGGAGTGGTGCCACACTCATTGTAGTTCCAGCTACTTAGGGGAAGCTGAGGCCGGAAAATCGCTTAGACCCAGGAGTTTGAGGTTGCTGTGAGCTAGGCTGATGCCATGGCACTGTAGCCTGGGCAACAGAGTGAGATTCGGTCTCAAAAAAAAAAAAAAAATCAGATTGCCTAACACATTACTAAACGATCCCAAGCAAATAATGGAGGAAGAGGTGACTGTTACAAATCTATATTTAAAAACAGCTCCCCAGCTGATTCTGGTGCTAAGATTTGGAACTACAGGTAGAGAGCCCAGAACTGCTTTTGGAATCCAATGCCAATTTGTACCACTTAAAACTAAGACCGGGCCAGTGCCTGTGGCTCAGTGAGTAGGGCAACGGCCCCATATACCAAGGGTGGCGGGTTCAAACCCGCACCGGCCAAACTGCAACAAAAAAATAGCCCTGCATTGTGGTGGGTGCCTGTAGTCCCGGCTACTCAGGAGGCTGAGGCAAGAGAATCACCTAAGCAGAAGAGCTGGAGGTTGCTGTGAGTTGTGATGCCACAGCACTTTACCAAGGGTGACAAAGAGAGACTCTGTCTCTAAAAAAAAAAAACTGTTAAGACCTTGAACAATTATTACATCTTCACAAACATTAGTTCCTTCCCTGGTTAAAAAAATGATAATATAATCAATACTGGAGGGCTGATGTGAGAAATAATTTAAGCACCAAGCACACAGTTCCCAGCATACAGCTGGTGTTCAACAGATAGTAAAGTCTTAAAGGGGGGCACCTCCTGTGGCTCAAGGAGTAGGGTGCCGGTCCCATATGCCTCCCATATGCCGGAGGTGGTGGGTTCAAACTCAGCCCCAGCCAAAAAAAAAAAAAAAAAAGTCTTAAAGGGTCTAAAATATCCACTATATACATGTTTAATAAACACAAAGACATACCTACTGGCTCCACTATATTAATATTAGGCTTATCCACTAAAAAATTAACTACTTTCCATCTCTGTGGAGGATGCCTAGAGAGATCAGAGCTCCCCTTCTCTTTCTAGTAACTACTTAAAATTAACCCTTCCCCATCTCTACCATCTCTACAGAGAGCTACTACCCCCATCTACATCTACCCCCATCTCTACAGAGAGCTACTACCAGGCAGATACGTGCAAATGATTATATGGATGCTTTTCAACGCAGTTTTGCTTTTTAGAAAGGGAAAAGTCGCCTTTCACAGCGTGTTTAACTTTTCAGATCAGAGTTCTAAAAATCTTTTAACTTACTGTCATTTGATCATGAAAGCCAACAAGAAGTTTCAAATCACTGGAACCCACCACCTTCCTACAACCTGAAGACTAGATAAATGCTTCTCTAGGGTTTTTCACAATACAAACAACTAAAAAAATTAGAGTACCTACATGGGAACGTGTTACCGGAAGGCAGACACTATCTTCGACTTTTTTTTACAATTTTGTAACCTTTTTGACTCTCAATAACTGGGAGAGGATGAAGGAAAAGCCTCACCGCCCTACCCTAGCCGACCAGAGAAGACAAAGCCCTTCACTCGCAGGTCGCAGGAGACGCTATGTCAGGAGCTCTTCTCCGCCAATTTTTCCCGGGGGGACGCGGGGTCAGGGACAGAACCCATAAGCCGCGACAGAACCCTCGGCCCACTTCTTCCCCCAGAAAAACGTGGAAAGGAGCCAGACGCCCTCCCCGGGGCCCTTCCAGCTCCGAGCCGGCGGCCTCGTTTTTAGGGTTTTGGGGACAGGGGAAGGTCCAGGTTTGGCGGCCCCAGCCCCATCTCCAGAGTTGGGCACCCGGGGCGCAGCTCCCCCTCGCCCGAGGCCTCGCGGCGCCGGGGCTCTCCAGGCGTCCGCTGTGGACACCGCCCGCCCCGCGAGGGAAGATGGCGACCGCCGAGCAACTGCGCCACCAGCCCTGGCGACGGGCCAGGCCCAGCGCCATCTTAGTGCCTTCCAACCGCCACCCCCCCATTCCACATTCGGGGCGACTGCGGGGTGGGGGGCGAGGACGGCGTCAGGCCCGCGCATTCTCGGCCCAAAAAGCGCCGCTGCCGCATGGGTCTCTTTCGGCCGGCCCGGCGGACAGCGCGGGCTTCGGGAGGCGCCTGGCTGGACCGCGGGAAACCGCGGAGCGCTGGGGCTCGGCCGGCGCGGCCGCGGATCGTCGGCGGTGCGTCGGGAAGGCAGCGAGGCGGCCGGGAAGAGGCAGTGTCCCCGGCAGGTGCGCGGCGGGGCCGGAGCCGGAGACGGCCCCGAGCTCTCCTCCCCGCGACCGCCCGAAGATGCGGCGCGAAAGAGGAAGCCGGAATGAAAAATAAGCCCTGTCCCCGCCGCCACCTCCCCAGCCCGTCTCCTCCCTCCTCCCCCGACTCGGGGGTCCATTTTGCCGAGAAGAAAGAAAATGCGATTCACACCCTAGAGCTTGCGAGAGAGCAAAGAAACGAGGGGGGGAAACTGAGGGGAGGAGATTGGAAAAGCTTATTTTTCTTCCTCGCCCGCCGTCACTCCAGGCCCTCCCTGCCCCCTGCTCGCTGCCCCGCCGCGCCGTCCTCCCCTCGCCGAGCCCCGCTCCCTCCTTCCCGGCTCCCGGCGGCTCCGGGGGGCGGAAAACACACACACTCGCGCACACAACTAATTTTAAACCGGCTCAATCAATGAGTCATTAAAAGGCTTCCCTCCCCTCCCCTCCCCACCACCAACCGCCACGCCACCCCCCTTCCCGGGCTCTCCCTCTCCCCGCTCCAGAAATTTGCATCCGCGGAAAAGAAAAAAAGAGAAAGAAAGGCGCCAAGGCCCCCACCCCGCGAGGCGCCCCCGGCCCGGCCCCGCCGCAGACACTGAACTTGGTCTTCCTGGGGCCCCGGCGGCGCTGGGAAAGGCATAAACACTCGATTCCCCTTTTCTCCGTGTCCATTAAACATCCACCCACCACCACCATCACCCACCCACAAACCCACCCCCCCCCAAAAAAAAACACAGCCTTAGCCAATAGCTCTCTGGGCTGAAACCTAATATCCTGGTTTTGGCAACTCGGTGTTTAATTTGCTCCTCTTTCTTTTCTGTCTGTCTGGAGATAGATCTCCAGCCCCCCCGCCCTCGGTTCTCCCCTCCCTGAAGGAAAGAGGCAGAGGAAGGAGGTTGTGTGTTTTTTTTTTTTCTCCTTGAAATTTTTATCACAAAATTATAATACACTCAAAGGGAAACTCACCGTCATGAAAAAGCAGTGCCTTGTCAACGGGGTTTCTGCGCCATCGCACCAGGGGCGGCGGCGGCGGCGGCGGCGGCGGCGGGCGCGGGGCGCGGGGCGCGGGCGCGGGAGCTCCCGGCCGAGCGGCGCCGGCCACACGCGCTCCGCTCTCTCTCTCGCTCACCCCCGCGCCGGGCGGCGGGCGCCCGCTGCCCGCGCCCGCCCGGCCTTCATGCTCTGCGCCCGGGCAAACCGCTCGCCTGCTCGTCTACCTCCAAACTTCGGTTCTCGCCTAGCAAAAAACGTGGAGATTAGGATTTTAATTTAAAAAAAATTTTTTTATAATCAAGCTTCGAGGATGTTAATTCCTGTTTCCTTTGGGAATCTTTTTAACTTCACAAATGTATTGGTTTATCCAAGAAACAGGTTTGTTTTTTATTAAAATCTACAAGGCGCGTGCTAATTCTCCGCAGACGCCTTACACACACACACACACACACACACTCTCTCTCTCTCTCCCTCTCTCCTCAGTTTCAGCTTGACACGGGTGGGGAAGAAAAAGACCGAAAAAAAAACAAAAAGTAAAAACCACGACATTTGTTTAGAACTCTAATTAGAGAAAGCCTCAGTAATACTTTTTTGCATATCCTTTTTAAAAATTAAATCCATGTTTAAATTAGTTATTTTGCAAATAACTGGTTCATTTTAACTTTTAAATGTACTAAGCTTTCCTTTACAACATTCTCTTTTCCATTCTAAAATGCCGGAAAACCTGTATGTCAACATTAATAAAGGAAAACAAAACTCCAGGGACTAAAATGAAGGTGAGGAGCTGAGTAAATCACTCTCAAAACATTCGTTTCCTACCGTCTTCTCTTTCTGTAGATACTTTTTATCGCCATATTTATGGAATTTTCATTACATAACCCCTATTTAAAAATATCTACCCAACCTTTTACACTCCTTGATTCAAGTATTAACTACCACCTGCATTTAATCTCAAATTGTTGAGACTTCTCCATAATTTAGTATCCAAATGTCTAAATTATGATGGTATGGAATGAGAGTGGGTGCTTTTGTAAGGCTAGATTAAATGCAAATGCCCATAAACTACATGGGGAGGGGGGTTGTTAATTGTCTTTTATTTGAAATAAAAATCAAGAATAGGTAAATGATAAAATGTACAAGAATGTAATTCAAGTTTAAAAAAATACATATGTAAGCCTCAGAAATATTCTAAAATTTTTAAAAATGACTTTGTAATGTGTATAGCAATGGTCAAACCCGTGTCCCCCAATATTTGGTAAGTTCTAAATAAAATTATTTCTAGATTAAAATTATTTTAAATCTAGGTGACGATTTCATGAAGGTGTTTTCCAGTTGTTTCATTTGGATACCCCCTTAGCATTAAAAAACTTAATGGTGGTATACCTTTCTTGTTCAGGTAAGGACACTGTAACTAGACTATATGGTACAAAATAAATGTGTCAAGCCTGGCATACAATGTTGTCATATTTGACAGAAAATCTTTTTAAAAACAAACCCTATCTTGTTCTGGTGCTTCCATTCTATCATTCATAATGTATGTCTTGTATTTAAATGTTCCTTAAAAATACATTTAGTGATTCAGTATCACATAGTATCATCAAGGTGTTTTCTCAGACCTCAGCCTCAAATGCAGCCAAGGCCTTCCTGGAACAGTAGTCTTTGCATAAATTAACATATTTCTCTACACTTGATGGTATTTCTAATTGGCTTGAGAAATTTTTAAACATCTTTTAAAGTGCCTTTGGATTGGCTGGGATCTAATTACAATACCCATTTCGAAGAATTACATTTCAAAAGCGTCCATGGATTATTCATTGCAATTAGGACCCAAGCAAGTTTTACAGCTGTTGCTCCACCGTTCCAATGAAATATTAATGAATTTCAGAAAGATACCCTCCCAAGTTGGCCAAAACCCCAAATAACTGGTTCAATTCAGAAATCTAATTTTAAAAGATGACTGAACAAAACTGAATTTATATACTCATGAGAATCTAGGGCATTGCAAGCTTTTCTAAAGAATGCCCAATTATAAGAGCACTGACATTTATTGAGGGCCTACTAAGTGCATCAGACTAGATATTTAAATGTATTATCACAGGAACCTTCATTTAACCCCCTAGGATAAGCTTTAATTATCCTTATTTTACAGATGAGGCTCCCAATGGTTTCAGCAATTGAACTGGGGTCATCAGGGAAGATGGGAGAACCCAGGTCTGGTTGACTCCAAAACTTGCCCTCAGTCAGACTTGAAAAGGATCTTGGGAACACACAGTCCTTGCTGTTTCAAAATTAACATTAGAGCACTGAGCAGGTGGCTCACGCCTGTAATCTTAGCACTGTGGGAGTCCAAGGTGGGTGGATTGCCTGAGCTCATGAGTTCAAGACCAGCCTAAACAAGAGGGAGACCCCATCTTTAAAAAATAAAAAAAATAATAAAAAATAGCCAGGCAGGGCGGCACCTGTGGCTCAAGGAGTAGGGCGCTGGTCCCATATGCCAGAGGTGGCGGGTTCAAACCCAGCCCTGGCCAACAACAACAAAAAAAAATAGCCAGGCGTGTGGCAGGCATGTGTAGTCTCAGCTACTTGGGAGACCGAGGCAAGAGAATCACTTGAGCCCAAGATTTTGAGGTTGCTGTGAGCTATGATGCCATGGTCCTCTACCAAGGGTGACAAAGTGAGACTCTGTCTCAAAAAGAAAGAAAGTTAACATTGGAGTCCACTTGTGTGGCATAGGCAGAGGGGACAACCTTCTAATTAGTGAAGAGCTACTTTTGAGAATGCCAGTTTTCCAGTCTAATTTTAAATCTGGGGGAAGGGTTTGCAAAATACCAGGACTATAGTGGGAAGAATCTCAGATTCACCACCTAACACCAATCATTTAATAATATGCCAAAACAGGGCGGTGCCTGTGGCTCAGTCAGTAAGGCGCCGGCCCCATATACCGAGGGTGGCGGGTTCAAACCCGGCCCTGGCCAAACTGCAACTAAAAAATAGCTGGGCGTTGTGGCGGGCGCCTGTAGTCCCAGCTACTCGGGAGGCTGAGGCAAGAGAATCGCTTAAGCCCAGAGAGTTGGAGGTTGCTGTGAGCTGTGTGAGGCCACGGCACTCTACTGAGGGCCATAAAGTGAGACTCTGTCTCTACAAAAAAAAAAATAATAATAATATGCCAAAACAAAAAACAGCTTAATTTTCCCCCCATATAACAAAATATTTTAACTAAGGTATATGCTTTTATATGTAAAATTAAAAATTATGATGTATAGAGACAGGATTTTGGCATGTGAATGGAAGATTAGGAAATTTTTTCAGAGGAAGATTCTTAAAATGGTGTTACTGGATGCAAATAATCTTGCGTTGTTTGCAATTTAATTATATATAATTAAATGGTCACTCCTATGATTCCCAACTCTATATGTGACCTAGAAAGAAGGGTAACTGGACAAAGAAAACAAGGAGGACGTAATTATACCTGAAATCTTCTAGCATGTGTTTGGCCCCTCAAATAAACAGGCCCAGTGTCCATATAACAATTAAAAGTGAATGAGTGTTTTATTTCCTACCTCTAAATGTTCTCCTTCATTGGTTGGCCATTCTAGAAGGGGAGAATGCAAAAACTGGAGATTACGTAGCGATATGCATGATCAGATAGATGTGTCCAGAGCACAAAAATACCAAAACATTCCAAAATAGTTTGTAAGTGTTCTACAGAGTGTCTGTAAAATAAAAATGTCTTGATATGTATAAATAAGGTATATAGCTTTATTTGTACCTCTAGAGGTATTTATATTCAGTTTTTATTTTCTATTTTTATTTTTTGAGACAGAGCCTCAAGCTGTGGGAGAGTGCTGTGGGATCACAGCTCATAGCAACCTCCAGCTCCTGGGCTTAAGTGATTCTCTTGCCTCAGCCTCCCAAGTAGCTGGGACTACAGGCACCTGCCACAACGCCCGGCTATTTTTTGGTTGTAGTTGTCATTGTTGTCGGGCCTGGGCTGGATTCGAACCTGCCAGCTCTGGTGTATGTGACTGGCACCTTAGCCACTTGAGCACAGGCGCCAAGACTATATTCAGCTTTTTTTTTTTTTTCTAAGACAGAGCCTCAAGCTGTTGCCCTGGGTAGAGTGCTGTGACATCACAGCTCACAGCAACCTCCAACTCCTGGGCTTAAGCGAGTCGCCTGCCTCCCAAGTAGCTGGGACCACAGGCGCCCACCACAACGCCTGGCTATTTATATTCAGCTTTTAAACATACTATCTCTGTACTCAGACTGACCTCGGCTCAAATTCCACTGCTGTCACTGATGTGTGGCTTCGGGAAAGTCATTTCACTCCTCAAAGCCTCAACTTCCTCATCTATGAAACAGAGGTAATTATAGTATCTACTTCTGAGAGTTATTTTAAGGAACAAGTACATATAAAATGTTTAGCAGGGTGCCTGAAACATAATGAGAGTTCAACACATCCAGCTAATGTTATATTGCCTTATCTTTTTTTTTTTTTTTTTTGTAGAGACAGAGTCTCACTTTATGGCCCTTGGTAGAGTGCCATGGCATCACACAGCTCACAGCAACCTCCAACTCCTGGGCTTAAGCGATTCTCTTGCCTCAGCCTCCCGAGTAGCTGGGACTACAGGCACCCGCCACAACGCCCGGCTATTTTTTGGTTGCAGTTCAGCCGGGGCCGGGTTTGAACCCGCCACCCTCGGTATATGGGGCTGGTGGCTTACCGACTGAGCCACAGGCGCCGCCCATATTGCCTTATCTTATGTGTCAAGTTGAGCCATGTGAAATCTTCCCATGTCAACACTCATAATTCAACCTAATATTTTTCTCTTATATTTGCTTCTGGATAGGGAGCTCTTCAAGGGCACCAAGTCACATCACCTTCATCTATATACTCTCTGAAGTCCTGGCAGAGTACTTTGTATATAGTGAGCTCACAATCAACATTTTTGGGATAAAGCCTACAAGATCTACAAGAATAAAAAAATAGAGTGTATCTTTATCTAATGACCCTTTATCTATTAAAAGTGTAAACTCAGCTGGGTGCTGGTAGCACAGTGGTTACGGCGACGACCACATACACCGAGGCTGGCAGGTTAATACCCAGCCCAGGCCAGCTAAACAACAATGACAACTGCAGCAAAAAATAGCCAGGCATTGTGGTGGGCACCTGTAGTCCCAGCTACTTGGGAGACTGAGGCAAGAGAATCGCTTGAGTTCAAGAGTTTGAGGTTGCTGTGAGCTATAACGCCATAGCATTCTACCGAAGGTGACATAGTAAGACTGTCTCAAAACAAATAAATAAACAAAAAAAAAACAGTGTAAACTACATAAATCCATTGCCACTGATCACAGGCAGTACTGGACAGCCTAATGGATTAGTTTTCTCTCTCCAGTTAGTTTTATCATTGCCACTTTTTAGCCATGTAATTTTAGCCTACTTTTTTTTTTTTTTTGGCTGGGGCTGGGTTTGAACCCGCCACTTCTGGCGTATGGGACTGGCACCCTACTCCTTGAGCCACAGGTGCCACCCTTAGCCTACTTTTTTAAACTTCTCACTTCAGTTTCCTCATCTGTAAAATGGAGATAACAATACCTATATTTCAGGTTAGTGAGATTTAAATATTAGGTATATAAAACTCCTGCTTTAGTGCCTGGAATATAGTAAATATTCAATAATAGTTACCATTATTGTGGTTGTTGCTATTATTAAAAGTCATATGGAATTGTGTAAAATGCATGATTTTTTTTTTTTTTGGCCAGGGCTGGTTTTGAACCCATCACCTCCAGCATATGGGGCCGGTGCCCTACCCCTTTGAGCCACAGGCACCACCCTCAAGGTGCATGAGTTTTTAAAAAAGAAGTAAACCGGGCATGGAGGCTCACTCCTGTAATCCTAGCACACTGGGAGGCCAAGGCAGGTGGATTACCTGAGCTCACAGGTTCAAGACCAGCCTGAGCAAGTGTGAGACCCCAGTCTCTAAAAAATAGCTGGGCATTGTGGCGGGTACCTGTAGTCCCAGCTATTCAGGAGGCTGAGACAAGAGAATGGCTTGAGCCCAAGAGTTGGAGGTTGCTAAGAGCTATGACGCCATGGCACTCTACTGAGGGCAACAAAGTGAGATTCTGTCTCAAAAAAAAAAAAAACTAGCCAGGCATTGTGGTGGTGCCTATAGTCCCAGCTACTTTTCAGAGGCTAAGGCAAGAGGATCTCTTGAGCCCAAATGTCTGAGGTTGCTATGAGCTATGACACCAGTAACACTCTACCAGAGCTATGACACCATGACACTCTACTTCTCTACTCAGAAGTGACTGAGACTCTGTCTCAAAGAAAAAAAAAAAAAAAAAAGGTAGGGCCAGGCATGGTGGCTCATGCCTGTAATCCTAGCACTCTGTGAGGCCGAGGCAGGTGGATTGCTTGAGCTCATAAGTTTGGGACCAGACTGATTAAGAGTGAGACCCTGTCTCTAAAAATAGCCGGACGTTGTGGTGGGGGCACATAATCCCAGCTCTTGGGAGGCTGAGGCAAGAGGATCACTTGAGCTGAAGAGTTTGAGGTTGCTGTGAGCTATGATGCTACTGCACTGTACAGAGGGTGAGACTCTATCTCAAAAAAAAAAAAAAAAATGGAATTGCAGGCGGTGCCTGTGGCTCAAAGGAGTAGGGTGCCAGCCCCATATGCCGAACGTGGTAGGTTCAAAGCCAGCCCCGGCCAAAAACTGCAAAAAAAAGGAATTGCTTTCAAAACAATGATAAACAAGCAATTCATTGGAGCAGTTAAAAATGTTTTCAATACCTTGTCTACATTATTATTATATGAATATAAAAAACACTTTATCTTTGTAGAAAGAGACTAAGGCTATTCCAGACATGACATATTTCAAGCTGGTTATTTCCCTGACAGACTGTTAAAAGAATGTGAACTCCTACAAGCTTCTAGTACAAGGATAAGGAATTAATACAACATAGCAGAGATGTTAAAAAAAGAGAGAGAGAAACATTCAGCACTCCCACTGGCCTTCCTGTCTTACACATCTAGCCTGTTTCCCCACAGAGAATGTGAGGGGGAGGAAGCCATCAGGTTATGGGGCTACCACATGCTGCTGGAAGGCGTGCCTAGGATGCGTCACTCAACAGCTCCCAGTCCCCTTTGGTACGCTAGCAGAACTCCTTACCTCTTCTAAACAGAGCATTTCTTCCACTCCACTATGCCCAGGAGAATCAGTGAATTGTAGAGGAAGTAGAATGGAGGTCACATAACCAGGCTTTAACGTGCTAATACAAAGCACCCTTAAAACTTGGTGAGAAAGTCAGCCTCTGAGATAGCTACCATGTAAAGGGACTGGCTCAATGATTGTCAGTGTTCTTCCAGAAAATGAAACCACTAAGAGGTAAGATATCTGAAGACAGACCCATTTGAAAAGATTACTTGTAAATCAAGTTGAAGACAAAGAAATAGGTACTAAGCAAGCACCAAAAAATATCCTGAACGATGAAAAAGAAACTAAGGGAGTAGAGACACTGTGTAATGTCTACAAGTATTTTGATCGCTAAAGAGCCACATTCTTATTTGGAGAATGTTAGTTAGGCATTTTTAGAACATGATGAAATACCTCTCAGACAATATAATTCTTTCTTTCCTAAATCTTAGAATTACTAGTTTCACTTCCCAAATACCCTAACTGTAAAAGTGACACCTGGAACAAAGGTACAAGTACTCTATTTTTTTTTTTTGAGACAGAGCCTCACTATATCGCCCTCGGTAGAGTGCTATGGTGTCATAGCTCACAGCAACCTCAAACTCCCAGGCTTAAGCAATTCTCTTGCCTCAGGGTCCCAAGCAGCTGGGACCACAGGCGCCTGCCACAACACCCAGCTATTTTTTGTTGCAGTTGTCATTGTTGTTTAGTTGGCCCAGGCTGGGTTCGAACCCGCCAACTTCAGTGTAACCACTGTGCTACGGGTGCTGAGTCCAAGTACTCTTATACTCCAAAATATTATACATTTGTCTCACCATAAGTCACACTAATCAATCACCAGTGTGATATACAGTATTTATCAGTCCTTTATGAGTAAGGTTAACTTGAGTCAGGTGTAAGACAATCAAGACGTACAGAGACTGGGAGCCAGAGCAAAGGGCATGATGCTTTGGAGGGATGGTTCACATGGGGCCTGGTGAAAACTTGGTAAGTTGCTGGGCGCGGTGGCTCACACCTGTAATCCTAGCACTTGGGAGGCTGAGGCAGATGGATTGCCTGAGCTCACAGGTTCAAGACCAGCCTGAGCCAGAGCAAGACCTCATCTCTAAAAATAGCTAGGCATTGTGGCAGGAGCTTGTAATCTTAGCTACCCAGGAGGCGGAGGCAAGAGAATCGCTTCAGCCCAAGAGTTTGAGGTTGCTGTGAGCTATGGTGCCACATCACTCTACTGAGGGCAACAAAGTGAGAGTCTGTCTCAAAAAAACAAAAACAAACAAACAAAAAAAACAACTTGGTAAATTATTCCTGTCCCACCACAGGCATGCATCAAAACTCAGGAAATCATATTCCCTTCTGAATTTGCCCTTTCTCTCCAGTTTCTCTGTTTGTAGCACCCACCATTTACCTGGACCAATCCCCTGGATATTTTAGGTTTGTCAAGCTATTAAAATATTGGGGCTAAGAAAAATGATAGCTTGAAATATGGCACACTGGGCGGCACCTGTGGCTCAAAGGAGTAAGGCGCTGGCTCCATATGCCAGAGGTGGCAGGTTCAAACCCAGCCCCGGCCAAAAAAAAAAGAAAAGAAAAGAAAAGAAATATGGCACACTGACCTGCTGAACTTAAGAAGCATTCCTTTATTTATTTATTTATTTGTTGTTGTTGTTGTTGCAGTTTGGCTGGGACCAGGTTTGAACCTGCCACCCTTGGTATATGGGGCTGGTGCTCTACTCACTGAGCCAGAGGTGCTGCCCCATATTTATTTATTTTTTGAGACAGAGTCTCACTTGGTCACCCTTGGTAGACCGTAGCATCATAACTCACAGCAACCTCCAATTCTTGGGCTTAAGTAATTCTCTTTTTTTTTTTTGTAGAGACAGAGTCTCACTTTATCCCCCTAGGTAGAGTGCCGTGACGTCACACAGCTCACAGCAACCACCAGCTCTTAGGTTTAGGCGATTCTCTTGCCTCAGCCTCCGGAGCGGCTGGGATTACAGGCGCCCGCCACAACACCCGGCTATTTTTTTGTTGCGGTTTGGCTGGGGCTGGGCTTGAACCCGCCACCCTCGGTATATGGGGCCAGCACCCTACTCACTGAGCCACAGGTGCCGCCCCCTTAAGTGATTCTCTTAAGCCTCCCAAGTAGCTGGGACTACAGGTGCCCACTACAAGGCCTGGCTATTTTTTAGAGATGGGGGTCTCGATCTGGCTCAGGCTGGTCTTGAACTCATGAGTTCAGGTAATCCACCCGTCTTGGCCTACCAGGGTGCTAGGATTACAGGCATGAGCCACCATGCCTGGCCTCTAAAGAAGCAGTCTTTTTTTTTTTTTTTTTGTAGAGACAGTCTCACTTTATGGCCCTCGGTAGAGTACCATGGCATCACACAGCTCACAGCAACCTCCAACTCCTGGGCTTAAGCGATTCTCTTGCCTCAGCCTCCCGAGTAGCTGGGACTACAGGCGCCCGCCACAACGCCCGGCTATTTTTTGGTTGCAGTTCAGCCGGGGCTGAGGTTTGAACCCGCCACCCTCGGTATATGGGGCTGGCGCCTTACCGACTGAGCCACAGGCGCCGCCCTGAAGAAGCAGTCTTAAGGTCTCTCTAACCTTCCCCTACACCCTATTTCTTTTTTTTTTTTTGCAGTTGTTGGCTGGGGCTGGGTTTGAACCTGCCACCTCTGGCATATGGGGCTGGCGCCCTACACCTTTGAACCACAGGCACTGCCCACACACCCCATTTCTTAATCCTCTCTCTCTACCAAAGTACAGGATGAATCTATTCTCTGAGGTTCTCTTATCTACCTAAAAACAAGACTCCCAGAGAGAAACACAATCGCCCCCCGCCCCCCATGAAATCTCATTATCTGTCACAGAAAAGAAGACTGAAAAATGCAACTATTCCCAGATGGACTTTTCCCCAAGATAATGTCTGCTTGTCACTCAAATTCCAAAGAGAATCATTTACAAGTTAATTTCTGCCTCCTGGACCATTTATTCTCCCTAAAAATCATTTGTTACCCCTCAAAACTGCTATACCCACCGGCTCCTCTCCCCCTATGAAGAAGGGTATATGAGCACCTGGACCTCATTAGGTTATTGGGTAATCACTCTCCTGCTAGTCCCTCATGAATGAATCTGTATGCCTTTTTGTTTGTTTTTTGAGACAGAGTCACACTATGTCACCCTGGGTAGAGTGCCTTGGCGTCACAACTCACAGGAACCTCAAACTCTTGGGCTCAAGTGATCCTCTTTTTTTTTTTTGTAGAGACAGAGTCTCACTTTATGGCCCTCGGTAGAGTGCCGTGGCCTCACACAGCTCACAGCAACCTCCAACTCCTGGGCTTACGCGATTCTCTTGCCTCAGCCTCCCGAGTAGCTGGGACTACAGGCGCCCGCCACAACGCCCGGCTGTTTTTTGGTTGCAGTTCGGCCGGGGCCGGGTTTGGACCCGCCAACCTCGGTATATGGGGCCAGCGCCTTACCGACTGAGCCACGGGCGCCGCCCTATTTCTTTTATTTTTATTTTTTTTAACTTGATATATTTCATTCTATGCTATCTCATTTTCAAAATATGCTGTTAGAAGAATTTCATGACCCATTAAATGGAGGTGACCCTCGTTTGAAAAACACTGCTTAAAATAAATAGATGACTCCCTTCTCTATGCATTTGATACATACCTCTATTATCCTATTTAACACACTCTACTGTAATTATCTGTTTACAGTCTGTCTTCACCCCCTACTCCCCTCCCCCAAATAGGCACACACCACAACCAAGTCAGCACGTCTTTCTGCAGTTACACAGCCGTCAACAAATGCAGAAATGAGAAATTGGAGAAAGAATACTTTAATTGCTTTGCTTTGCTTTGCTGGCGTCGATTTTTCTTTTTCTTTTCTGGTTACAGATCACAGAATAGTTTATTGGCAACTCACAAGAGGCTGGGCCTGGGAATTACATTAGCGTCCACCCTTCAGTTAACGGCAATTTTTAAAAACAGCCATTGTATCGCAGCACCGTTTAACCAAAGTGTAAAGTATTCTCCCCCTCAAAAATAAAAACCACATCCACGCAAAACCATCAGAAAATATTTTGCCGAGTTGCTAGCTTGCCAAGATAGTGCATATGTGGGCAAACAAATCTCTCACTTAGATATTTAGAAGCAAATATTCAAAAACCTCAAAACCCTCCTTCCGTACCACTTCAGAAAGGAAACCCCCGCGGGGAGGGGGGAGGGGGTGCAGCTACAGAGGCCTCTCTGTGCTGTCTGAAGCTCCATTTCTCACTAGGCTGTCCCCATCAACACAAACACATGAGAAAAGTAGAAAAAAAAACACAAAACCAAAAACCAAAAGAAGCCAGAGCAGCGAAAATGAACGGCGGTAATGAACCCGGGCGGTAAGTTCCGGGGCGAATTGTACCTGTGACGGTTGCGCGGGGCGAGAGAGTGGCCCGCAGGGGGAGGGATCCTTGCTATGTGGCACGTGGCTACATCCACAGGAAACCTGCCTGCAACACCCCCCAACTCTGCACACCGCCCATTTGCAGCATCGTCATTTGAGTGATGCTAATTTACTCAATGTCCTTGTAAACGTTCTTACAGAGATTAAATGAAAATCTATTGCGGCTTGGGGAAGCTGGCCCCGGGGCAGGCTAGAAGGGGAGGAGGGACCTGGCAGTCCTCAAGTGTCTGTGAAATGCTCTGGGAGGGGGAGGAGAGGGCAGGCAGTGCTGTCCAAGGAGTGGAAAGAAGGGCAGGCACTCAAAAGCTGGATTTTAAAGGACGAATAAGAGTTCTCCAAATAATGTGGGGAAAGAGAGAAGAGGCCCTTATATGTGGGGATGCCCTTAAATATAAATGGAGGGGGACTGGCAGATGGTGAGGGGCTTTGCACACCATGGCCAAGAATCTGGATGACCCTTTAGGCTGCTGCTTTCCACACTGCTGGTCACAATGCAATCAGCTGTGAAATTCATAAGCTTGGCACCAGCTTTTATCAAAACTGAAAGATCTTAGGCCGGGCAGGGTGGCTCACGCCTGTAATCCTAGCACTCTGGGAGGCCAAGGTGGGTGGACTGCCTGAGCTCACAGGTTCCAGACCAGCCTGAGCCAGAGTGATAACCTGGGCTCTAAAAAATAGCCAGGCCTTGCCTTGGGAGCCTGTAGTCCCAGCTACTCGGGAGACTGAGGCAAGAGAATTGCTTAAAACCAAGAGTTGAGGCTGCTGTGAGCTGTGACACCAGAGCGCTCTACCCAGGCAACAAAGTGAGACACTGTCTCAAAAAAACAAAAACAAAACAAAACTGAAAGAGCCTAGATTAAAAGATATCAGAATACTGTGAGTAGGGCGCAGGTCTCATACACCGAGGGTGGTGGTTTCAAACCCGGCCCCGGCCAAACTGCAACAAAAAATAGCCAGGCGTTGTGGTGGGCACCTGTAGTCCCAGCTGCTCAGGAGGCTGAGGCAAGAGAATCACCCTAGCCCAAGAGCTGGAGGTTGCTGTGAGCTGTGACTCCAGATCACACTCTACCCATGGCGATAAAGTGAGACTCTGTCTCTAAAAAATAAAACAAACAACAACAAAAATGTCTAGACAAAGAGGACCCAATAAGAAAATGCTATGAACAGACTTGAATTCCATGAGGATAAGTGGGGTTGCACTATGAAAGGTGAGTGGACAGAGGGAGGGCTCTGAAGACACGTGTATTGCATTTGTGTGAGGCTTCCTCACCCTTCCTAATGTCGTGAGCCTTTAATACAGTTCCTGTGGGTAGCGACCCGCAGGTTGAGAACCGCTGCCCTAGACAGTGAGCCCCTTAAAGGCATGCAGCTCTGAGTTCCCAGCACCTGGCACACAGTAGGCAGTAAGAAATGTTTGTTGAGGGCGGCACCTGTGGCTCAAAGAAATGTTTATTGACTGACCGTGTGGTAACTGACCCTCAATGACTTCCAAAGAGCCTCATCTCCAGGTATTCTTACCCTTGGGCATCCTGCCCTCTTCCCCCAACAATGTACAAGGGTTGGTCTGTACAGAATAGGGCAGAAGCTCCAGCTTCCATATGGACTACTGCTCTCTGGATCATTCTCTCTGGGAGAAGTTGGCTGCCATATCATGAGGATGCTCGGTCTGTGGAGAGACTCAATATAGTGAGGAACTGAGGTCTCCAGCCAATACCCAGTGAGGCTTCCAGCTGACAGCCAGATAACTATATGGGTAAGCTTGCAAGCAGATCATCCCCCAGCCCACCCTTCACATGACTGCAGCCCCAGGGGTCAGCTTCACTGGAGACTCAGAGACAGGAACAGTCAGCTAAGCTATTCCTGGATTCCTGCCTCACTGAGCTGTGATATAATAAAAGGTTTGTTGTTTTAAGCTGCTACATTCTAGGGTACTTTGTTATATAGCAATAGATAACTAATACACTAGGTTAACATGAATCTAAAAGTGTTTAAAGTATGCTAGACTTATTCATCATTTACTGACTTTTTTTCTCAAAGAATCTGTCACATCACATCTTTAGGTGCCTGCCCCAACTGGACGAATCGATCCTCTCTGTTGGGTGTTAGTACTTGGGACCTAGAAACAGGGTCAGCTGTGGAGAGCAGACTACAAGGCCGGAACAACCAAGGTTGTCATTTTGGAGCAGCTGAAATAGGGCCTGGGGAAGTGGATGGGCAGAGGAAGGTCAGTGTGTCAGAAGAAAACAAATTCTCAAGGAGTGTGGTGCAAGGGCAGAGGGAAGGAGAAAGTGCCTGATGATAATCGAAGTCCCAACACCTGGCTGGCTTTCTAGCTTGGGGCCTAAAAGTTTCCTTTTCCTGGGCGGCACCTGTGACTCAAAGGAGTAGGGCACCGGCCCCATATAGTGGAGGTGGTGGGATCAAACCCGGCCCCGGCCAAAAACTGCAAAAAAGTTTCCTTTTCCTGATAATTATTCCTCATTTTAACTCATCTTCCAGTTAGTTCCTTTTCTTGCAACCCAAAGATCAGGCTAGGGGGGCACCTCCTACTGTGGCCACCTATCGCTCCAGAGAATAACAACTCATCAGAGACTAAAGCTTTATTAGTATTGTTATGCAAGAACTGCCATTGATTAAGGTCCTTTGAGACGAGACTATCCAACTCTTTTTGCCTTAACTCCATTTTCACCAAGTAATCCTTTGATTATTAATGTCCATCAATTTCAAAAGCAGTGTTCTGGCCAGCTAACTGAATCATTCCAGTGATTGGGTCAGTTCATGTCCCTTATAAATTCACAGATTGGCTTTCAAGTACAAATCATTCTTAAGTAACCTCCATTTCATTTCCCTTGCTCTTGGTCAAACCCTATCACTTATCCAATGAACCGTTACAATAGCTTCCAATGGTACTTCCCTTACTCCCATCCATTCTTTTCACCTAAAAACACAAATCTGATGCCTCACTCCCTGCTCAAAATCCAAGCAATTTCACATTGACGTAGGCTTCCAGCCCCATTTCCACTGTGTCTCCTCCAGACTCTCCACTCTTGCCCCATGACCTCACTCAGAATTTCTCTAATACAACTGTCGCCCATCCAACTCTGCCTGGTTTCTTTCTGTTGCCTGGCAATCCTTTCCTCTGGGCACCACCTCTGCCTGCCAACTTTTCCCTCCTCTTTCCTTTGTACTTCCCTAGAACTCCCTTCCTCCTTGATAACACATACACTAGTTGACTAATAATTAGTTGTCTTCATGTCTGTCCCTGGACTGTAAGCCTTGATGAGACAAGGACCCCAGGGCCAACTACAGCTTTTTTTCCCCCCCCAGGAAGAGTCTCATTCTGTCATCCTGGGTAGAGTGCCATGGTGTCATCATAGTTTACAGCAACCTCAAACTCTTGGGCTCCAGCAATCCTCTTGCTTCAGCCTCCCTGGTAGCTGGGACTACAGGTGAGAGCTACCATGCCTGGCTAGTTTTTTTGTATTTAGTAGAGATAGGGTCTCACTCTTGCTCAGGCTGGTCTTGAACTCCTGAGCTCAAGTAATCCACCCGCCTTGACCTTCCAGTGTTGGGATTACAGGTGTGAGCCACTATGCCCAGCAGCTATAGCAGTTTGCATCAACATGTTATTTTTATTTTTTATTTTTGAGACATAGTCTCACTTTGTCCCCCTTGGTTCAGTGCTATGGTGTCACAGCTCACAGCAATCTCAAACTCTTGGGCATAAACGATCCTCTTGGCTCAGCCTCCCAAGTAACTGGGACTATGGGCACCCACCACAAAACCCAGCTAGTTTTTCTTTTTTTTTTTTTTTTTTTGTAGAGACAGAGTCTCACTGTACCGCCCTCGGGTAGAGTGCCGTGGCATCACACGGCTCACAGCAACCTCTAACTCCTGGGCTTACGTGATTCTCCTGCCTCAGCCTCCCGAGCAGCTGGGTCTTCAGGCGCCCGCCACAACGCCCGGCTATTTTTTTGTTACAGTTTGGCCGGGGCTGGGTTTGAACCCGCCACCCTTGGCATATGGGGCCGGCGCCCTACTCACTGAGCCACAGGCACTGCCCTAGTTTTTCTATTTTTAGTGGAGATAGAGTCAACTCTTGCTCAGGCTGGTCTGTAACTCCAGAGCTCAAGTGATCTACCCACCTCAGCCTCCCAGAGTGCTAGGGTTTATAGGTGTGGGTGCAGTGGTTTATGCCTATAATCCTAGCACTCTGGGAGAACATGGCAGGTGAATTGCCTGAGCTCAGAAGTTCGAAACCAGCCTGAGAAAGAGTGAGACCTTGTCTCTACTAAAAATAGAAAATCTAGGCAGCCATGGTGGCAGGCTTCTATAGTCCCAGCTACGCAGGAGGCTGAGGCCCAGCCCCACTGACAATTCTTGTCCTGTCACCGACTCTGCTTTTCTCCCCTCCTAATCCCCAATATTGTGGAAAGGCTTCAGCTCTGGGCAAACTTTTTTTTTTTGTAGTTTTTGGCCGAGACTGGGTTTGAACCCGCCACCTCCGGCATATGGGGTCAGCGTCCTACCCTTTTGAGCCACAGGCGCTGCCCCAGCTCTGGGCAAACTTAAGAGAGATGACAGAGTCTCACTTTATCGCCATGGTAGAGTGCCGTGGCATCACACAGCTCACAGCAACCTCCAGTTCCTGGGCTTAGGTGATTCTCTTGCCTCAGCCTCCCAAGTAGCTGGGACTACAGGCAGAATTCTTTTTTTTTTTTTTTTTTTGTAGAGACAGAGCCTCACTTTGTCACCCTCGGTAGAGTGCTGTGGCATCACAACTCACAGCAACCTCAAACTCTTGGGCTTAAGCGATTCTCTTGCCTCAGCCCCACTGAGTAGCTGGGACTACAGACGCCCTCCACAATGCCCGGCTATTTTTTTGTTGCAGTTTGGCTGGGGCCAGGTTCGAACCCACCACCCTCGGTATATGGGGCTGGTGTCCTACTCACTGAGCCACAGGCGCCACCCAAGAGAGATGACAGAATTCTAATGAGACTAGCCACTTACATAATATTAGAGTACTTTACAAAGTAATTCCTAAAGCCACTAATCAAGTATTGAAATCAATAAGCAAAAAATAACCACAAACACACGTTTTCCTCTTTTTTTTTTTTGGTAGAGACAAGAGTCTCACTTTACTCCCCTCGGTAGAGTGCCGTGGCGTCACACGGCTCACAGCAACCTCCAGCTCTTGGGCTTATGTGATTCTCTTGCCTCAGCCTCCCGAGCAGCTGGGACTACAGGCGCCCGCCACAACGCCCAGCTATTTCTTGGTTGCAGTTCGGCCGGAGCTGGGTTTGAACCCACCACCCTCGGTATATGGGGGCGGCGCCCTACTCACTGAGCCACAGGTGCCACCCACGTTTTCCTCTTTTTAAGCAAACATGATGATCTCTACATGCTAAGCTTCCAGAGGCTATATAATAAACCAACACTGCCTCAATGCTCAGCCCCACCCCTCCAGATTCCAAAAAAGCAGCAAAGACTATTGCTAGACCCCTGACAGCCTATACAAGTACCTATAAGGAAGCTCCAGGAATTGCCCACTTATGTGATGCAGGGAAGACCTTCTAGTGCAGTGGTTCTCAACCTGCGGGTCGTGACCCACAGGAACTGTCTTAGAGGCTCGCAGTATTAGGAAAGTTGAGAACCACCGTCTAGTGGCTCAGGCTTTCTGGGGAATCAGACCTTTATCAGGAGCTTATCTCTGCACCACAAGTTTCACTGAACTTTACCTTTCACTTCATGGTCACTCTTCAGACAGAAAAAGGTTTTTTGTTGTTCTTTTTGAGTTTTTTTTTTTTTTGTAGAGACAGAGTCTCACTTTATGGCCCTCGGTAGAGTGCCGTGGCATCACACAGCTCACAGCAACCTCCAACTCCTGGGCTTAAGCGATTCTCATGCCTCAGCCTCCTGAGTAGCTGGGACTACAGGCGCCCGCCACAACGCCCAGCTATTTTTTGGTTGCAGTTCAGCCGGGGCTGGGTTTGAACCCACCACCCTCAGTATATGGGGCCGGCGCCTTACCAACTGAGCCACAGGCGCCGCCGGAGGGGCGTTTTTGTTTGTTTTTGAGACAGAGTCTCATTCTATCACCCTGGGTACAGCGCTGTGGCCTAGTTCACAGAGATCCTCTTACCAGCCTTCCAGTAGCTGCAACTACAGGAGCCCACCACCACAGCTGCCTAGATTTTCTACTTTAGTAGAGATGAGGTCTCACTCTTTTTCAGGCTAGTCTCAAACTCCTGAGTTCAGGCAATTCACCCTCCATGGTCTCCCAGAGTGCTAAGATTATGGGCCTAAGCCACCACACTCAGCCAGAAAATGTTATTTATTTATTTATTTTGAGACAGATTCTCACCATGTTGCCCTGGGTAGAGTGCCATGGTGTCATAGTTCACAGCAACCTCAAACTCTTGGGCTCAAGTGATTCTCCTGCCTCAGCCTCCCGAGTATCTGGGATTACAGGTGCCCGCCAAAATGCCTGGCTACAGAAAATGTTATTATTATTTTAAGGGAGTTATGCTCTTAAGACAAGCCATCTTCTTGCTTCAGTCTCCAGTAGCTGGGACTATAGGCACCTGCCATGATGCCCAGCTAATTTTTCTATTTTTAGTAGAGATGGGGTCTCCCTTCCCTCAGGCTGGTCTCAAACTCCTAAATTCAAGTGATTCTCCTGCCTCGGCCTCCCAGAGTGTTTAGGATTACATGTGTGAGCCACTGCACCTGGCATATTTCTTTATCCATTTTTTAGTTGGGAGATATTGAGCTCAGGTTAAATATCATGCCCAGGGTCATACAGCTAGTGTCACCCAAGTAATCAGAATTTAAACTCAGATATGTCCACTTAGTACTACCACCACACTTCACTGGTGGGAAGAGGTATGAGAGAAAGAACCAGTCCATAAAAGTTTTAAGAGATTTATGGGTTGTTTTTTTTTTTTTTTTTGAGACAGACTCTTACTCTGTTACCTGAGTTGAATGCCGTGGCATCATCAGAGCTCGTAGCAACCTCAAACTTTTGGGCCTCAAGTGATCCTCTTGCCTCAGCCTCTCAAATAGCTGGGACTACAGGCCCCTGACACCACACTCAGCTAGTTTTTCAATTTTTAGTAGAGATGGAGTCCCACTCTTCTTTAGGCTGATCTCAAATTTCTGACTTCAAGGGATCCTCCTGCCCTGGCCTCCCAGGGTGCTAGCATTACAGCCATGAACCACCGAACCTGGCCTAAAAAGGCAATTTAAATAACTCTCTATATCTTAGAGTCAACAGTTCAAGCATCTCTTTAACTAGGCCTCATTTTTTTTTTTGCAGTTTTTGGCCAGGGCTGGGTTTGAACCCGCCTGGCCACCTCCAGGATATGGGGCCGGTACCCTACTCCTTTCAGCCACAGGCACTGCCCCTAAGGCCTCTTTCTTTTTTTTTTTTTTTATTGTTGAGGATTCATTGAGGGTACAAGAAGCCAAGTTACACTGATTGCGTATGTTAGGTAAAGTCCCTCTAGGCATCTTTCTTGATCAGCTCAGCAAATATTCTTTCCCCCCACATTCCTTCTGTCCTTTAGCCCAGTAATAAGAACAAAAGCCTCCTGACTCACTTTTTTTTGCTATTTTATTTATTTATTTATTATTATTATTTTTTGAGACAGTCTTACTATGTCACCCTGGGTAGAGTGCTGTGACATCACTCACAGCAACCAACTCCTGAGCTTAAGCAATTCTCTTGCCTCAGCCGCCCAAGTAGCTGGGACTACAAGTGCCCACCACAATGCCTGGCTATTTTTTTGGTTGTAGTTGTCATTGTTGTTTGGCAGCCCCAGGTTGGATTCGAACCTGTCAGCTATGGTGTATGTGGCTGGTGTCTTAGCTGCTTGAGCTACAGGTGCTGAGCCGCTATTTTATTTTATATAGAGCTGAGCTGGAGAAACTGATTCACATCCAATCACACTTTTTTTTTTTGCAGTTTTTGGCCGGGGCTGGGTTTGAACCCGCCACCTCCGTTATATGGGGCAGGCGTCCTACCCCTTTGAGCTACAGGCGCCGCCCTTCCAATCACACTTCCTAGGCCTTTAATGCATCTATTTAACAAACACTTTTACACCTCCAGTGTCTCAGGTGCTCTGCAAGGGATACAGTGTGGAATGAAACACATCTTGACTTGGAAGAGCCCAAATTGCAGAAGAAATACCTGTGAACAGATACTGACTTCACAACCTAATAAACATTTACTCTAACCAACAGCAGGGAGAACCCAGACAGGCTTCTGAGAGGAGGAGGAGATGCTTAAAACCGGTTTGTTGGAGGCAACTGCCTTGCCACATAGAGAAAATGAGAGAGAGGATCACAGGCGGAAGGACCAAGGAGAGAGCAGTTCATCTACTTAGACCCATCAGCTCTCTCCAGACCTGCTCCTCCTGGTTCACCGTGTCTAGCGCCAAGATCACTACACACCCAGCACCTTCTACAACTCTTGCTTCCAGTTAATCATGGAGTCCTTAGCCAGGGGTCATGGCAGGCTTGTAGTCCCAGCTACTTGAGAGACTAAGGCAGGAGGATCGCTTGAACCCAGGAATTTGAGGCCCATGGCTATCGGCCTCTGCTCAGCTCTCTAACCTCATATCTGATCTCCACTTTCCAGTGTCAACGTGCTTCAGATCCTCTAACCCAGTGGCTTATGACCCAGTGGCACTCTAGCCTGGGCAACAGAGACTCTGGCTCAAAAGACAAAACAAACAAACTTCATGGAGTCCTGCCTAGTCTCCTCCTAAATCTCTCTCAGATGTTCCCATTCTTTTTGTACCCTTCTCCCATCACCATAGCCTAGGACCATCATTTCTTCTTGGTTTCTGCAAAAGCCTCCAAACTGACATTTGTTTACTTTTGCTCCATGTGAATCCAATCTACAAAGAGCTTCCAGATTGAGGGGAAAAAGGGAAAAATATGATGCTGTCATTATACTGCTTAAACCCGTCAGAAGCTCCAGTGTCTTCAAGATTAAGCCCAAACTTCCTTCCAAGATTTACAAAAGCCCATGGTGAGCTGGCCTCTGCTCAGCTCTCTAACCTCATATCTGATCTCTACTTCCAGTGTCAATGTGCTTCAGATCCTCTAACCCAGTGGCTTATGACCCTATCCCCACCTGGGCCCCACTCCCAAAGACTTACATCTAATTACTCGAGGGGCATTATGATATTGTAAAGCCTCTATGTAACACCAAAGTGCTGCCAGGGTTAAATTAAGAACATTGCTGTAGGATGGGTGTGGTGTCTGTATGCTCATGCCTGTAATCCTAGCACTCTGGGAGGCCGAGGCAGGTGGTCTGCTTGAACTTACAAGTTTGAGACCGACCTGAGCAAGAGTGAGACCCCATCTCTAAAAATAGCTGGGTGTTGTGGTGGGCTCCTGTAGTCCCAGCTACTTGGGATGCTGAGGGAATAGGATCACTTAAGCCCAAGTGTATGAGGTTGCTGTGGGTACTCTACCCAGGGCAACCAAGTGAGACTGTTTCAAAAAAAAAAAGAACACTGTTCTAGTCAAGGGAGTCCAACCTTTTTTTTTTTCTTTGCCACAGGTTAGAAAAATAAGACTTGGCTGGGCAACGTAGCTCATGCCTATAATCCTAGCACTCCGGGAGGCTGAGGCAGGTGGATTGCTTGAGCTCACAAGTTCAAGACCAACCTGAGCAAGAGCGAGATCCCATCTCTACTAAAAATAGAAAAAAACTAAGGTAAGAGGATCACTTGAGCCAAAGAGTTGGAGGCTGCTGTGAGCTATGATGCCATGGCACTCTACCCAGGGCAATAGCTTGAGTCTCTGTCTCAAAAAAAAGAAAAGAAAAAGAAAATTAATACTTGTCTTGGGTCACACATTAAATATACAAACATTAACAAAAGCTGATTAACCAAAAACAGGTCCATGTATACTTTCGTGATATCCAACACTACAGATAAGTTAAAAAAAAATCCTCACAAAATCAGCATGTGGTCCCCAGGCCACACATCTTTTTCTCTTGTTGAGATTTACTGCATATGCCTGTTGCTAGAGGCACTGGAGCTCTCCCAGCTTCCTGTCCCATAAGGCCAGGGAGATATACAAACATACACACACTTTATTTTTTAAGAGATGGGTTCTCACTATGTTGCTCAGGCTGGTCTTGAACTCTTGGGCTCAAGTGATCCTCGCTCCTCAGATTCCTCGGTACTCAGCCTCCTCAGTAGCTGAGCTTATAGATGCATGCCATTGTGTCTGGCTAAGCCAGGGATTTTTGGTTTCTCTTGTTCATAGCTATATTCCCAAACATAGAACAGGGCCTGGACCATACTGGGTGCTCTATAAATATTTGCACAAAGAATGAATAAGTGACTCTACTTTCTCCTTTTACCTGCTTGGACCATGCTCTTTCTTTAGGACCAAGCTTAGATTTTCCAATAAATACCCTAGACTCAGCGGCACCCGTAGCTCAGTGTGCAGGGCGCTGGCCACATACACTGAAGCTGGCGGGTTCAAACAGGCCTGGGCCAGCTAAAACAACAATGACAAGTGCAACAACAAAAAAAATAGCTGGGTGTTGTGGCAGGCACCTGTAATCCCAGCTGCTTGAGAGGCTGAGGCAAGAGAATCACTTAAGCCCAAGAGTTTGAGGTTGCTGTGAGCTGTGACACCACAGCACTCTACCCAGGGTGACAGCTTGAGACTGTCTCAAAAAAACAAAGAAACACTCCCCCCCTCCACAGACTCTCTTGCTCTGAGTTTACTCTATGTGATCTTAGGACTTAAGATTTCTGCCATTATACTATATATCACACCACATTATAATTGTCTGTATGTCTTACTTAGCCTGTAAGCTCTAAGGGAGCCCTGTCTGTGTTTCCCAACACTCCTGCATCACCTAGCAAGGTGCCTAGGGTAGAGTTGGTGTTGATTTTAAAAGTGTGGTGTATGTACATGGTGTGTTGGGCAATATAACTAAAGTCAAGGCAACAGATAAGGCTGGTGCTGTGCTGTGGGGAAAGGTTGTGAGAGGCTTAGGGTGGCGCCTGTAGCTCAAGGAGTAGGGCGCCAGTCCCATATGCCAGAGGTGGCGGGTTCAAACCCAGCCCTGGCCAAAAACCATGAAAAAAAAAAGATTGTGAGAGGCTTGGCATCCATGCCAAGAAGTCTGAACGGTATTAGACACTATAGGGAGCCAGAAAAGGTTTTAGGTAAAATCAATCAGCTTGTATTTTAGGGCAATAACTAACATGAAGGGCTGGGGGATTCAGGAAACCACAAGGGTAGAGAGATCAGATGGAAAACTACAGCGACAGCCCAGGGAGGAGAAGGTAAGCAGGGTCATGAAGAGCCAGACTGGGGGAGAGGATATCAGGCAGAGAGTAACAGTATTTATAGACAAGGTGGACCAGAGAGAGGAGGTGCTGTGGTTGGCTCTGTGATTGACTGTTTGGAAGGCTATGGATGTGGTATCATGATTACACAGGCAGTGTCATAAACTTGGACTCAGGAGCCAGACTGCCTCAGTTCAGATCTTAGCTCTAACACTTAGAGCTGCCTCAGTTCAAATCTTAGCTCTAACACTTAGCTCAGTCCTGGGGAAGCTGGCGTCATTTCTTCTGTTCTTCATCTGTTAAATGGGGATAATAGTAGCTATATCACAGAGATACTGTGAAGACTGAATGAGATAATACACGTAGATGGTTAGCCATTGCCAGGCACACAGTAAATGCCACATAAGAGTTAGCAAAATAGGGTGGTGCCTGTGGCTCAAAGGAGTAGGGTATTGGCCCCATATGCTGGAGATGGTGGGTTCAAACCCAGCCCCGGCCAAAAATGAAAAAAAAAAAAAAAAAGAGTTAGCAAAATATTTATGAACAACATGGATTATATGCAAACATTGCTGCCAACAGTTCCTTCCATCCCTCTAAGTACCTGTTGTTCTGCCCATCAGTAAGTGCAGTCTATTTCCCCTCCCCTTGAATCTGGGCTGGCTTTGTGATTTACTTTCACCAAATGAATGTTTTACAAGTGTCACTGTACCAGCCCAAACTGTAAGAGGCCTGGCAGCATCTGTTTTTACTCTTTGCAAGCCACCACAGAAAGAAGCTTGATCTTTTTTTCTTTTTAGACAGAAGTTCAAGCTGTCGCCCTGGGTAGAGTGCTATAGCAGCACAGCTCACAGCAACCTCAAACTCTTGCCTCAGCCTCCCAAGTAGCTGGGACTACAGGCGCTGGCCACAATGCCTGGCTATTTTTTGGTTGCAGCCGTTATTGTTGTTTGGCGGGCGCAGGCTGGATTTGAACCCACCAGCTCAGGTATATGTGGCTTGCACCTTAGCTGCTTGAGCCACAGGCCCTGAGCCAAGAAGCTTGATTTTAACTATTGAATATCCAGAAACCAAGTGTGGGAGGGGGTAGGAGAGAAAGAGAGAGACCATGGAAAAGAAGCCAGGTGCTCAAGCTCACAGACAGCACCAAGGCCCCAGACGAGGTACTTTGGAAGCTCCAGGCCCAGCTGGGTCAACAGAATGTGAGAAATATAGCCGGGCATGTGGTGGGCGCCTGTAGTCCTAGCTACTTGGGAGGCTGAAGCAAGAGGATCACTTGAACCCAAGAGTTCAAGGTTGCTGTGAGCTAAGACGCCATGGCACTCTGCTCAGGGGGACAAAGTGAGACTCTGTCTCAAAAGAAAAAAAGAAATTGTGAGAAATAATAAAGTATTGCTATGTTAAACTATATAGCATGTTTTGGGGTGATTATACAACAATCAGTAACTGAAACTTAGATATAGAAGAAAAAGGAGATCACTGGGGCAATAAAGACCTCGTTTTAGGCTCAGTGCCTGTAGCACAGGGGTCAGGGTGCCAGTCATATGCACTGGGGCTGGTGTGTTCAAACCCGGCCAGGGACTGCTAAAGAACAGTGACAACAATAACAAAAAAATAGCTGGGCATTGTGGCAGGTGCCTGTAGTCCAGCTACTTGGGAGGCTGAGGCAAGAGAATTGCTTAAGCCCAGGAGTTGGAGGTTGCTGTGAGCCGTGTGACGCCATGGCACTCTACTGAGGGTGACAAAGTAGAGTGCAAAAAAAAAAAAAAAAAAGAAAAGAAAAAGCAATGGATTTGAAAATTAGGAAGGAACAGCAGATAGGGCAATTTCAATTTCAAATAAAGCAGCAGGGGTAGAAGTCAGAAGACAAGGGGCTAAGGAAGGAATGATCATGGAGATCTAGGACATAGCAAATGTAGATAACAGTTTTTAAAAGTCTGTGGCTGGGCAGCGCCTGTGGCTCAAGGAGTAGGGCGCCAGTCCCATATGCCAGAGGTGGTGGGTTCAAACCCAGCCCCGGCCAAGAACCAAAAAAAAGTCTGTGGCTGGGAGAAGGAAGAAAACACATTCGCCCAGGTAGATGACAGGACAAAAGGTAAAGTGTTTTAAGTTGCGGGAACTTGCTTGCTAAGAGGAGCTGCTGAAGAAGCCAGATGAAAGATCCTGATGAAGGAGGTGATGGGCGGATGAGAGGTGAGTGGGGGTTCGTTCCTGGTGTCCTTTTTTCTGTGAAGAGTAGGGAAGGTTATCTGCTGACAGGCAGGGAGGACCTTGTGGAGAGTGGTGGAAGTTTCTGAAGTTTTGCAGGGAATGCATGAGGGGCTGCAGGAGTCCAGCCCGCAGACCCTCTGGGGAAGCTACCTTACAGGGTTTCCCCACCTCCTGAAGGACAGTCTCTCAACATGAGCTCTTCTCCTCCCGCCTGCCCCAAACTCCAGTCTCCTTCCTCTGAGCTGGTCTCCAGCCTAGACCGTCCCCCTGAAGGTTCTCACTCCCTCCCTCCTTCCTTCTTCAAGTGCTTGCTCAACATCCACTCTGCTCAGCCTCATTTCTCTGGGCAACATACTCTCCCTTTTCCCAGGGGGCTTTCAAACCTTCTGTACACTTTTCAGGATCCCACTCCCATCTCTTTTACCCTACACCCAGCAGGGCACCCATCAGACTCACCTGCCAACTATAAAACAGACATCTTCCTGCAGCAGTGCTCTCCCTTCCTTTTGATACAAAGAAATGCAGATGTAGCCTTTTTAAACTGCACTTTAGGCTGGGCCTGGTGGCTCATGCCCATAATCCTAGCACTCTGGGCAGCCTAGGGAGGAGGATCCCTTGAGGTCAGGAGTTGAAGACCAGCCTGAGTAAAAGGGAGATCCCCGTTTCCCTTCTCTACCAAAAACTGAAAAAATTAGCTGGATGTTGTGGTGGGCGACCACCTGTAGTCCCAGCTACTTGGGAGGCTGAGGCAAGAGAATTGCTTAAGCCTAAGAGTTTGAGGTTGCCGTGAGCTGTGACACCACGGCACTCTACCCAGGGCGACAGCTTGAGACTCTGTCTCAAAAAAAAAAAAAAAAAAGAAAGAAAGGAGAGAAGGACCCAGTGGTTAATTTAAGGAGGTCTTAACCAGCATTTTATTTATTTATTTATCTATTTATTTTTAGAGACAGACTCTCACTGTACCGCCCTCAGGTAGAGTGCCGTGACATCATATAGCTCACAGCAACCTCTAACTCTTGGGCTTACGCGATTCTCTTGCCTCAGCCTCCGAAGCAGCTGTGACTACAGGCGCCTGCCACAACGCCCGGCTATTTTTTGGTTGCAGTTTGGCGGGGGCAGGGTTTGAACCCGCCACCCTCGGCATATGGGGCCAGTGCCCTACTCACTGAGCCACAGGCGCCGCCCTTAACCAGCATTTTAAAAGTGCAATAAATAGAACAGAAGATAGGGTCTATGGCACATTAAGAGTTATTTACTGTTTCTTTTTTTTTCTTTTTTGTAGAGACAGAGTCTCACTTTATGGCCCTCAGTAGAGTGCCGTGGCGTCACACGGCTCACAGCAACCTCCAACTCCTGGGCTGAAGCGATTCTCTTGCCTCAGCCTCCCAAGCAGCCGGGACCACAGGCGCCCGCCACAACGCCCGGCTATTTTTTGTTGCAGTTTGGCCGGGGCCGGGTTTGAACCCGCCACCCTCAGCATATGGGGCCGGCGCCCTACTCACTGAGCCACAGGCGCCGCCCTATTTACTGTTTCTTAAAACTTCTTGTCACTCTGTTTCAATTATGACACATCTGTTACTATGTGTTGACGTCAAAAAGTTTGTGTATGTTAGAAAACTTCCATAAGACGTGTAAAAAGTTCAAACAACAGCACCAGAATCGAGAGGCTATTCCTCTTCCTATCTATGGCTAATCCTTGTGCCTATGTTTTGGGTCTCATCCCCTCCAGCCTTTCTGGGACCCCTATATTATGCACTTTATGTTTTCCCTCTCCTCTACTGAAGCCTTGCTCTCAACTGGGTCCTTCTTATTGGCCTTTAGACATGCTCAAATCTTAACTGGAAAAAGGAAAACAAAACAAAAACACCTTACTGGTTCCCCCATCCCCTTGTTACTACCACTGCCCCTTCTATCTAAACTTCTCCAGAGTTACCTGTGTTTGTTCCCAACCCCAGTGCCCCACTCCCACCCTTCACGTCTCAGACCTAGTCTCCACTTTTCCAACATGGCTGCCCACAGTTACCAGCAACCCTGTGGGCCTATTCATCCAGAAGACACTTTTCTTTTTTAGACAGAGTCTTACTATGTGGCCCTTGGTAGAGTGCTATGGTGTTACAGTTCACAGGAACCTCAAACTCTTGGGCTTAAGAGATTCTTTTGCTTCAGCCTCCCAAGTAGCTGGGGCTACAGGTGCCCACAACAATGCCTGGCTATTTTTTTGTCGTAGTTGTCATTGTTGTTTTGGTAGGTCCGGGCCAGGTTCGAACTTACGAGCCCTGGTGTATGTGGCCAGCGCCCTAGCTGCTGAGCTACAGGTGCAGAGCCCAGAGGACACTTCAATATTCACTTCTCCTTGATAATTCCTATTCATCCTTTCAGCTTCAAGTCACCCCTCTACAAAGCCTTCAGTTACCTCCCAACAATGTCCACCCTCCACTAGTGGCCTCCAGGTGCCTCTTTCCTTTATAGCAATTATTAGTTGTCACTGTCATAATTTTACGAAGTTGTGTGATTTGTCCTGAATAGATTTTTTTTTTTTTGGCCGGGGCTGGGTTTGAACCCACCACCTCCAGCATATGGGACCGGCGCCCTACTCCTTGAGCCACAGGCGCCGCCCCTGAATAGATCTCTTTAAGGGGTATAGTGACTATGTCTTTATTAACCTTGGCAGCCTTAGGGCCTTCCTGGTTCAGTGCTGGACATAGTGCTTAATAAATAAAATTAGATAGGCTCGGCGCCTGTGGCTCAAGCGGCTAAGGCACCAGCCACATACAACTGAGCTGGCAAGTTCAAATCCAGCCCGGACCGGCCAAACAACAATGATGGCTGCAACCAAAAATAGACAGGCATTGTGGCAGGTGCCTGTAGTCCCAGCTACTTGAGAGGCGGAGGCAGGAGAATCACTTGAGCCCAGGAGTTGGAGGTTGCTGTGAGCTGTGATGCCACAGCACTCTACTCAGGGTCAACAGCTTGAGCCTCTGTCTCAAAAAAAAAAAAAAAAAAGTTATATATATACAAGTTTCAGGCTTTGTGTTAGATATTAAATATACAATGATACTTAATGTCTGAAAAAAGTTCCAGAATGTAAAAGGTACCGGGGGGAAGAGAGCAAGGACAGAAGGAAAGGGCTGCTCTTGTCCTGCTACCCAGACAAATATGGAACCTTTTCACTAACAAAACACGCTTTCATGGCTGTCATCTTTCATTGTTGTTGTGCCAGAAAAGCTAGCCACTGACTTAGGAAGATTTGCCTAACATGTGATATTTGATGTATGGAGCTCTTTAAAGACTACTTTACATTCATATGCAAATGGTGCCCAAAAAATGAATACATATTTTAGGAAAGGAAAAAACTGCATTAAGATTGTAATACTCAGGCCAGAATTCTGGGAGGCTGAAGCAGGTGGATCACCTGAACTCAGGAGTTTGAGACCAGCCTGAGCAAAAGCAAGACCCCTCATCTCTACAAATAGCCAGGTATTGTGGTGGGAGCCTGTAGTCCCAGCTATTCAGGAAGCTGTGGCAACAGGATCTCTGGAGCCCAAAGAGTTTGAGGTTGCTGTGAGGTATGATATGATAGCACTCTACCCAGGGAGACAAAGTCAGACTCTGTCTCAAAATAAACAAATAAAAATAAAAAATTGATAAGTAAAATTGTAATACTCAAGTCACATTTGACTTCTGCAATTACAAGAGATATAAGATAACAAATTTAACTGGTACATATTGAGTATTACAATTTTAATACAGTTCTTTTCTTTCTTAAAATGTGTATACTTTTGGGCAGCGCCTGTGGCTCAGTGAGTAGGGCACCAGCCCCATATACTGAAGGTGGTGGGTTCAAACCCAGCCCTGGCCAAACTGCAACAAAAAATAGCCGGGCATTGTGGCAGGTGCCTATAGTCCCAGCTACTTGGGAGGCTGAGGCAAGAGAGTTGCCTAAGCCCAGAAGCTGAGTTGCTGTGAGCTGTGATGCCACAGCACTCTACTGAGGGAGATAAAGTGAGACTCTGTCTCTTAAAAAAAAAAAAAGTGGGGTGGCACCTGTGGCTCAAGGAGTAGGGCGCCGGTCCCATATGGCAGAGGTGGCGGGTTCAAACCTAGCCCCAGCCAAAAACCAAAAAAAAAAAAAAAAAAAAAAAAAAAAAAAAGTGTATACTTTTTTGGTATTCTCTGTATATTCAGTACTTACTAAAGGATGAATAGGTGATACCTCCTTCTGACATAGAGTTACTAGAAAACAGGTCCGGATCAGTTTTATTCACCTAGGTGTGAGGTTTTTTCCATCAGCACAGGGTCTCACAAATTCCACAGAACACCAAAGGGCCTGTTCCTTCGCTGTCTCACCATACCCAAAGACCATTTTATTTTGCTTAAATGCTTTCGCTACTCATTTATTTCCTGTGGCATACAACTACAAACATGGGATTCCATTTATTTATTTACTTGTTGCCTGGTTTCTTTTTCTTTTTCTTTTTTTTTTTTAGAAACAGAGTCTCACTTTGTAACCCTTAGTAGAGTGCGGTGGCATCACAGCTCACAGCAACCTCCAACTCCTGGGCTTAAGTGATTCTCTTGCCTCAGCCTCCTGAGTAGCTGGGACCACAGGTGCCCGCCACAACGCCTATTTTTTGTTTGCAGTTTGGCTGGGGCCGGGTTTGAACCCACCACCCTCAGTATATGAGGCTGGTGCCCTACTCACTGAGCCATAGGTGACACCCTATTTTTCTGTTTTTAGTAGAGACAGTCTCACTCTTGCTCTGGTCTCGAACTCCTGAGCTCTGAGCTCAAGCAATCCACTCCACTATGCCTCCCTAGGCGTGGGCCACTGCGCCCCACTAATATCTGTCTTTCTGTGCTTAGCTTACTTCATTAACATAAGTTGGTAACTACCGAAGCTCAGCGGTAGGTACATGGGTTCTGGAACACTCTCATAGTACTCTCTCATTTTATGTGTGTTGGAAATTTTCAAAAAGTTAAAGCCTAACTAACAACTAGAACCATAATGTATTTAAATTGCTGTTAAAGTCCATTTCATTTTTGAAGATGTCTGCAAGAGAGCAGTACTATGATTCACAAGCCCTTCCAGGCCTCATTGACAGGAGGATGCAGAATTCACAGCTTCTTGCTTTTTGTTACCTTTACCCTGTCATGCATCCTCCTTTCCTTCCATCAGAATAGGCACTTACCTCTGATAAGCTGGGATCCATTTTAAGGATGCAAACACAGTCTGGCCATGCCAGAAGTTTCACTGCCTTCCTACTGTGTTTGAACTCAGAAATGTAGCTTTCTATCCAAGTCCTGACCACCTACCTTAACCTGCAGCTGTGCTGGGGCTATAAAGAACTATAAAGCAAATTCTTCACAAGGACCACACCAATGATCCCCTCTCCACTCCAACAGAGACCACATCATCATTATTAGAAACTGCTGCCAACACACTGGGTCAACTTTTGTGCTTTACCAATTCTTCTCTTTAAAGTTTGAACTAGCCAATTGCATATATTCAGAAACTTCCAAAATCTACTGGATTCTAAGCAAAAACCTGGCGACAGGCAGAAATGAAGTTCTTGAAAGGGTTTTATGACACTCAATTTCACTTCTGATACAACCAACACTTAACACCCATAGATTCCACTACGCTTAATACAGAAAAGTTATCTCACTACAGCTGTCAAGTCCAATAAACCATTTTTGGCTATAAACGTTCTTAATTTGAGTGGGATAGGTTCAAATGCTGAAAATTTTAAGGGAAGCAAGCCACCCACCCCCCGAATTCTCTAAACCTTCCTTGGTTAAACGAACATTTCATAAAATAAAGCAGCTATTGCATTCCTCGGTATGACTTGGATAATAACCAGCTATTTCATTCATCAGCCTCAGACTTAAGAGTAAAATAAACCTGCTTTAAATAAAAAAAACCAGCCCTCCTGCCCATGAAACAAAACTAATAAAAACACTGCATATTCGCTACAAGCTTAAGCACCATTGTTTTTGGCACGCCCTTTCCCATCAGGTGCACGTACATACATACAAATACACAAGACTACAGGGTGTAACCTGCCCTGACTCTCACAGGAGAAATGCTCTGTATGTGTATTTTGCTTTGTTTTAAATGGGAATGAAAGGAGGAGCGTGGGGCTTGAAAATTGGAGATGAGTTTTAATTAGGATTTAATTCAGTATCTTGTTTCCTCACAGCTTTCTCGGCATCGAAAAGCAAGTGGATGGGTGAAATTTCAAGTTTCTTGGGCGGTTAAATACCCCAATTAAAAAACAGTGGAGGCTGGGAGCGAAAGAGATATGGATGAAACCAAGGAAGAGAAGGGCGGGCCAGGTCAGAGTCCGCGGAGCACTGCAGGGCTGAAACACAGCACCCGGGTTGCGGTGCCCGAGCAGCCGGCTGTGTGGGTTTTTTGCCAGTGATTGCGCGGTCTTGGCTGTCTACCCACATCTCGGGTTGGTCCTGACTGCAGGATAGGCCATTCACTTCCGGCGACAAATCCCTCCCACCACCTCTAGAAATAATGTACCATATCCCCCATCGCTTTCCAAAAGACCAACGGCCCTGCAGAGAGCCGGGAGGCGTAGGCTGGGGTCTCACTCAGCCCCGCCAGTGGCGCCCAGCTGCGGAGGGAGTGGTTGGGGGGGGTGGAAGGAAGAGGAAGGGGGTGTGGAATCTCACCCTCCCCCGCCCCCACCACTCCAACTGCAGTAACTGGCCAAAAAAATAGTAACCGTTTTCAGACTCCCCGAGGCCCCCTCGAACCCGGTAGCAGTGAGGAACTCGGTCTCTCCCATCGCGGTGCCCCTTGCTTTCTCTCGCCCTGGTAACTGCCTGCGGGGCCCCAGGAACCCCCAGGCCGCGGCGACGGCAGTGGAGGGGGGGAGGATGAGGGTAATGGGGCGGCAGGATTGGGTTGGGGGAAGAGGTAGTGGAAGGGAAAAGAAAAAACCAGAGACATGCAGGCGGCTCTCTAGCCAGCTGTTCCAGCTGCTACTTCCTCCGGCGCGGGCCGGGCGGTGCAATATTTCCACCCCCCCCTCCATCTTTCTCACCACTACCTGTCCCCCAAACCCAACACAGGCACACAATCCTCCCACACATCCCCCACAAGAAGCAGATCTCCAGCCTGTAAAGGGGTAGTAGGGAGGAGCTGGGGGGAGGGGGAGGCTTGCGAGTTTCTAACCTTGTTCTTATAAACAAACCCACATGTGCAGCTGCCGCTGCTGCAACTCACCCCACAATCCCGGATATAAGTCCTGCCCCTTTAAGAGGAAAAAAAAACTTCCCCCGCCTTCCTCCCACCCCACCCATCCGCAAGGACCTTTGTCTCCCCACCCCCACTGTCAGTAGGCCCCGCCCCGTCTCCCTGCTCTCCAGTGCAGTGGAACCAATAGGCGAAGAAAATAAGGCCGGAGTCTGACGTCAGTAAAACCGGCCAATCACAGGACGCGTTGGTGGGAGGCCTCTCGGAGGGCGCGCCCGGAGGAAGGAAAGCTGGAGAGAGGAAGCTTGGAGTCAAGATGGAGGGTGCTAGTCGTTCTGTTACTGCTGTGGGGAACGGGACCCTGGCGACCCAGCGGGACATGAGCTTGGTGCCTGAACGGCTTCAGAGACGCGAACAAGAGCGTCAACTGGAGGTGGAAAAGCGGAAACAAAAGCGGCAGAACCAGGAGGTAGAGGAGGAGAAGAGCGACTTTTTCACTGCTGCCTTCTCTCGGGAGCGAGCGGCCGTGGAAGAGCTTCTGACGGGCGGGGAGTCAGTCGAGCGGCTGGAGGAGGCAGCCTCTCGGCTCCAGGGGCTGCAGAAACTTCTCAACGACTCAGTTTTGTTCCTAGCCGCCTACGACCTGCGGCAGGGACAAGCGACACTGGCGCGGCTGCAGGCGGCCCTAGCCGAGCGGCGTGAGGAATTGCAGCCCAAGAAACGTTTCGCTTTCAAGACTCGGAGAAAGGATGCTACTTCATCCACCAAAGTGGACGCAGCTTCTGGCGCCCCGGCGACGGAAAGCAGCCTGGCCTCCCTGCCGCCCTTGAAGAAGGAGGGAGGCTTCGGCTCCAGCTGGGTCTGTGGTTTCTCCAATCTGGAGTCTCAAGTCTTGGAGAAGAAAGCCGACGAGCTGCACCAGCGCGACGTCCTTTTGACCGAACTGAGCAACTGCACGATCAAGCTATATGGCAATCCCAACACCCTGCGGTTGGCCAAGGCCCGCAGCTGCAAGCTGCTCTGCGGCCCAGTGTCCACCTCTGTGTTCCTGGAGGACTGCAGTGACTGCGTGCTGGCTGTGGCCTGCCAACAGCTCCGCATACACAGCACGAAAGACACCCGCATTTTCCTGCAGGTCATCAGCAGGGCTATTGTGGAGGACTGCAGTGGGATTCAATTCGCCCCTTACACCTGGACCTACCCAGGGATCGACAAGGACTTCGAGGGTTCTGGCTTAGATAGGAACAAAAATAACTGGAACGACGTTGACGATTTCAACTGGCTGGCTCGGGATGTCGCCTCCCCAAACTGGAGTATTCTACCAGAAGAAAAGCGAAACATCCTGTGGGACTAAGCAGTTGTCACTCTGTTCTTCACTCCTACCAAATACTTTCCATGTTTGCAGCTAATGGAAGTCCAAAGTTTACTTATTATTTTCGCACTGTATATATATATTCAGTATTTTAAGGCTTGAGATTGTGATAGTCTCCTACTTGTAATTTCCATTAAAATTCATAACAGGTGTAATACTAAAAGCACATTTTAGCAATGTGTAGGAGTTTTTATTTGATTATGATAGTTTGAAGCAGTAAGGGGGGAAAGTGTGATTGTGTGGGTTTTTTAGTAGTTTGTGTTATTTAAAACTTATCACAGTGCCTAATACAGTAGGCCTTCAGTAAATTTCCACTCATAATAAAAGAATTTCATAGGGCTTTCCTAGAAACCAATTCAATTCAGTGGAAGTATGGTATCAAACCTGTGCATAGTGCCATAATAAGAGCTTTTTTTAATTGAAGGTGTGATTTACACAGGTATTTCTCAGGGCAATTGAAAGCCGCCTCTTTGGATTTTAGGTACACATTAGATTGGGCTTCTGGAACCCAGCTGCTCTCATTGGCTTGTTTTGAGTCCAGAGTTTTGGCATGGACCCTAAGAAGCTCATGAGTCTTACCAAGTGTAAGGCCAAAGTAAATAGTATAGTTACTAATATTTTGTGTGCTTAAAATTTTGCAGACACCATTCTAAGCACCTTACTTAATATCAACTTACTAAGTCCTTGAAGTCTTACAAGCAAGGAAACAAGTTAATTTGTCCAAGGTCACACAGCTCAAGTGATGGACTGGGATTTGAAACAAGGTAGTCAGTGTGGCTCTGGAGCCCACCTTCTTTGCCACCACATAATTGATTTTGGATACTATTGAGTTGGAAATGAAGCCTGTAAAGGCTGGGTGTAGTGGCTACAGGCTATACTCCTACTACTCTGAGGGGGTGGGGCAGAGGCAGGAGATGGCTTGAGTTTGGGAGTTCGATATCAGCGTAAGCAAAAGTGAGACCCTGTCTCTACAAAAAATAGAAAAATCTGTCGGGCATGGTGGTATCCACTTATAGTCCTAGCTACTCAGGAGACTGAGATGGGAGAATCGCTTTGAGGTTGCCATGAGCTATGATCATGCCACTGCAGTTTACCCAGAGCAACACAGACCCTGTCTCCAAAAAAAAAAGAAAAAGGCTCTGTGCCTGCAGCTCAGCAGCTAGGGCGATGGCCACATACACCCAGGCTGGTGGGTTCAAACCTGGCGCAAGCTAGCTAAACAACAATGACAACAAAAAAATAGCTGGGCACCTGTAGCCCCAGCTACTTGGGAGGCTGAGGCAAGAGGGTCTCTTTTTTTTTTTTGTAGAGACAGAGTCTCACTTTATGGCCCTCGGTAGAGTGCTATGGCATCACACAGCTCACAGCAACCTCCAACTCCTGGGCTTAAGCGATTCTCTTGCCTCAGCCTCCCGAGTAGCTGGGACTACAGGTGCCTGCCACAACGCTCGGTTATTTTTTAGTTGCAGTTCAGCCGGGGCGGGTTTGAACCCACCACCCTCGGTATATGGGGCCGACGCCTTACCGACTGAGCCACAGGCGCTGCCCAAGAGAGTCTGTTAAGGGTGGCGCCTGTGGCTCAAAGGAGTAGGGCGCTGGCCCCATAAACTGGAGGCGTAGGTTCAAACGCAGCCCCTACCCAGAGTCGCTTAAGCCCAAGAGTTAGAGGTTGCGGTGAGCTGTGATGCCACAGCACACTCCAGAGGGTCACATAGACCGTCTCAAAAAAAAAAAAAAGCGTCTAAAATAAACCAAATGGCTTTTCTTTCTTCTTTTTTTTTTTTTGTAGAGACAGAGTTTCTCTTTATTGCCCTCGGTAGAGTGCTTTGTCATCACACAGCTCACGGCAACCTCCAACTCCTGGGCTCAGGTGATTCTCTTGCCTCAGCCTCATGAGTAGCTGGGACTACAGGCGCCCACCACACGCCGGGCTATTTTTTTTGTTGTTGTTACAATTTGGCCGGGGCTGGGTTTGAACCTGCCACCCTCAGTATATGGGGCCAGCGTCCTACCCACTGAGCCACAGGTGCCACCCAACCAAATGGCTTTTCTTAAATTCTTAGACATAATTAAGCTAAATGTCCTTTTACAAAAGGAATTATGGCTAATATCCAGCTGAGTCTTAATTTTTCCTGTGATACTGCTATTCTCTGTGATTACAAGTTTGGCTTTCCACTGTATAAACTACCATCCTGTGTCCTTAAATGGGAAGTTGTAAGATAACTTACAACTTTTGGGGGGGTCTTTAGACCTTGTAACTGCAGACATGCTTTTTGGGGGTCTTTAGACCTTGTAACTGCAGACATGCTTTTTATTTAATAATTTTTCAAGTCTGGCCATGGTGGCTCATGCCTATAATACTAAGCACTCTGGGAGGCTGAGGTGGGAGGATCATCTGAGCTCAGGAGTTCAAAACCAGCCTGAGCAAGAGTGAGACCCTATCTCTATTAAAAATAGAAAAACTAGCCAGGCGTTGTGGTGGGCACCTGTAGTCCCAGCTACTTTGGAGGCTGAGGCAAGAGGATCACTTGAGCCCAAGCGTTTGAGATTGGTGTGGGCTATGATGCCACAGCACTCTACCCAGAGCAACAGAGTGCGAGTGTTTCAAAAAAGATTATTTCAAGTATTAAGTTAATTGAATATTTGTATGTTAATATTCACACATTGTCTTGTTCCAAAAAGGCATTTAAAGTGGCTTCTAGGGTATGTAAAATGTAATAAGATAGCAAAGGAGAAAAAGCAAATGTCATGCCTTAATGAAAAGTAAATCCAGATTTTTTTCCTTCAGTTGCTAGCTTTAAAAAGGATCATGGTCAATTTCATAATTTTTTAGCATCTACAAGGAGGAAAAAAATTGTTCAGGAAAAATAATCCTCATAGGAAAAGGAGACTACATGTGAGGAAATACTCAACCATACATTCACACTGGTAACTAAGTGACCAATATCCTCAGGCCATACTGAACTACCATACTAAAGTCAGGTAGTTTAACACCAAGTACACTTCTGGATAAACCTTTTTTTTTTTTTTTTTTGCACTAATGGCTTGCAATTTATATTCATGGACTGTTTTTATAGGAAAGTTAATTAATTACATTTAAAAAATGAAATCTGACTCGGCACCTGTAGTTCAAGCTGCTAAAGCGCCAGCCACATACACCAGAGCTGGTGGGTTCAAATCTAGCCTGGGCCTGCCAAACAATGACAACTACAACCAAAATATAGCCCAGTGTTGTAGCAGGCACCTGTAGTCCCAGCTACTTGGGAGGCTGAGGCAAGAAAATTGCTTAAGCCCAGGAGTTGGAGGTTGCTGCGAGCTGTGACGTCACAGCACTCTACCCAGGGCGACAGCTTGAGGCTCTGTCTCAAAAATAAAAATAAAAAATGAAATCTCTTGGACCTTTGCAAACCTGCAGTTTGTATTATAATAGATGATGAAACCACTAAGTCATGGCAGTTTGAGCCATGATCAACGCTAGCTATTTTCAGCTGAGCTTTCCTTGCTGCTCAGCAAGTCTATCGTGCCTTCCTGAATGATTTACTTGCAATTCCTTATGCCAGCTATTCCAGACCTTTTTCTACTTTACTATAGCTCATGATTTATGTCTATGACTGGCAACTTCACCTAACAAATTACAGACCACTCAACTAGCACCTCCGCAATGTTCCTCAATCTCTCAGTTTTGAAAAATTTCCATCTTTCTCAGGCTTCTTCCTTTCTTGGGGCATATTTTCTCCTCCCCTGAGCTACCTCTTCCACTTGTGTGCATTGTACAAGTTTAGAAGGATGAAATCCCTACCTAATACCTAACTCAGATGAGCAGTAGTCACAGAGGAAAGTTCCTATGGAAAGACTTCCCAATGTTTCAGATACCATACTCACCCTAAACCTTGGCAGCTAACAAAACCAGTTTTCTAAGTTCAGGCTGCTATCACAGTATACCACAAACTGGGCAGCTTATAAACAACGAGAACAGTTCTGGAGGCTGAAAAGTCCAAGATCAAAACTTGGGTAGATTCTGTGTCTGATGAGGGCCTGCTTTATGGTTTATGGACTGCTGCCTTCTGACTATGTCCTTCCGGGTTTATAGGAGTTTTTGGAGTCCTTTATTAAGGTACTAATTCCATTTATGAGGATACAAATATTCATTCTATAGCACCAATCAAGACAATTAATTCAAAACCATTTACTCACCTGGTAGGCAAGCTAAACATTTTGTTCAGGCATTCAAATACCTCATTATAATGACTTTTTTTTTTTTTTTTTTTTGTAGAGACAGAGTCTTACTTTATGGCCCTCGGTAGAGTGCCGTGGCCTCACACAGCTCACAGCAACCTCCAACTCCTGGGCTTAAGCGATTCTCTTGCCTCAGCCTCCCGAGCAGCTGGGACTACAGGCGCCCGCCACAACGCCTGGCTATTTTTTGGTTGCAGTTTGGCCGGGGCCGGGTTTGAACCTACCGACTGAGCCACAGGCGCCGCCCAATATAATGACTTTTTTTTTTTTTTTTTTAGATAAAACTTCTCAGTTGTGTTTATTTCACCAAGAAGAGTATACATGATCTAATTTTTAGAACTGATAGCATGAGGTTTGATTCAACGATGACAGTGTGATGATTTTTTTTTTTCTTAAAAAATAGGTCATTCAGGGCGGCGCCTGTGGCTCAAGGAGTAGGGTGCTGGTCCCATATGCCGGAGGTGGCGGGTTCAAACCTAGCCCTGGCCAAAACCCAAAAAAAATAAAAATAAAAATAAAAAAATAGGTCATTCAGGGGTGGTGCCTGTGGCTCAAGGAGTAGGGCGCCAGCCACATATACCAGGGGTGGCATGTTCAAGCCCAGCTCCTGCCAAAACTGCAACCCCCCCCCCCAAAAAAAACATAGGTCATTCATGCAAAGGTATAAAAGGATTAGAGTAAAAAATAAATCTTTCTCCTTTTGTACCTTGCCATTCAGTTCCCTTTGGACAGCACTGTTTACCTGTTTCTTTTTCTTTCTTTCCTTTTTTTTTTTTTGCAGTTTTGGCTGGGGCTGTGTTTGAACCTGCCACCTCTGGCATATGGGGCCGGGGCCCTACTCCTTTGAGCCACAGGCACAGCCCCTACCTGTTTCTTTTGTATCTTTTTGGTCTATGCAATTACAAATTTACATGCAATATATCTTTTTCTTCCCTGATCTAAATCAAAACATTCTATATATATTGCTCTGTACCTTTGCCATTAACACTACTTACAGGTCTTTCCATATAAGTATGTATAGAGTCATCTCATTCTCTTTAATCATTGCATAGTGTGGAATGTGCCACACTCTTACTGTATTAGAATATTAATTAGAAACTTCGGCTCTAACTGATGGACATTTAGGTTGTTTCCAATCTTTAGCCATTAGAAAAATGCTAGTGAATATCCTTATACATAAATTATTTAGCATGTGTGCTATTATATCTGCAGGCTAATTACCTGGGAATGAAATTGCTGTTCAACAGGTTATGAACATTTATAATATCAATAGATACTATCAACCTGCTTTCCAAAGAAGTTTATCAGTGTACACATGCCCCAGCAATGTCTGAGAGTTCTGTCCATGTCTTATCAACACAATGTGCTATAAAATTTTTGCATTTTTGCCAATCTGATGGTTACAAAATGTTATCTTCCTATGCTAGAAATTATCATCATCTCTGAACTCATTTCTCCATGTCTAATTTATTTATTTATTTATTTTTTTGAGACAGAGTCTCATTATGTGGTCCTCGGTAGATGTTGTGGCGTCACAGCTCACAGCAACATCAAACTCTTGGTCTAAGTGATTCTCTTGCCTCAGCCTCCCGAGTAGCTGGGACTACAGGAGCCTGCCACAACACCCAGCTATTTTTTTGGTTGCAGTTGTCATTGTTGTTTAGCAGGCCCAAGCTGGGCTCGAACACACCAGCCTCAGTGTATGAGGCCAGTGCCCTACTCACTGAGCTAGGGACATCAAGCCTCCATTACTTTTCTTTCTTTCTTTTTTCTTTCTTTTTTTTTTTTTTTTTTGCAGTTTTTGGCCAGGGCCAGGTTTGAACCTGCCACTCCCAGCATAAGGGGCCAGTGCCCTACTCCTTGAGCCACAGGCGCCACCCCCTCCATTAATTTCTAAAGCATTCTGCATGCAGCTACCAAATTGGTCCTTCCTTCCTTCCTTCCTTCCTTCCTTCCTTCCTTCCTTCCTTCCTTCCTTCCTTCCTTCCTTCCTTCCTTCCTTCCTTCCCTCCCTCCCTCCCTCCCTCCCTCCCTCCCTCCCTCCCTCCCTCCCTCCCTCCCTCCCTCCCTCCTTCCTTCCCTCCTTCCCTCCTTCCTTCCCTCTTTCTTTCTTTTTTTGAGACAGGAGCTTTCTGTGTCACCCAGCTGGAATGCAGTGGTGCAATCATACCTCACTGTAACCTCAAGCTCCTGGGTTCAAATGAGCCTTCCATTTCTGCCTCCTAAAATGGTGGGATTACAAGCTTAAGCACCTGGCCCAAATTAGTTTTCTTAAAGTACTAATATGTCACTCCTGGTCTAAAACCTTTTGAGGTTCTAATTATCCAATTAGACTCCCTAGCCTGGAAGACAAGCCCCTCCACCATCTGTTCTCAGCCTACGGTTCTTACATGATGTTTTACTGTTTAATCACATACACTTCATGCTCCAGCTAGTCTGAACTAATACCCATTAATCAAACATACTGTATCAGTCAGGGTCTTGGCAGGAAACAGATGGCACACTTAAAATGGAGAATTTGGGAAGAGCTTAATGTAGGAGCTATTTACAAAGCTGTGGGCAGAGTTTAGGAAAAGCAATTAAGAGATGGTACAATATCTGTTATCATCCTTAGGACTAAAGAGACAAAACGGTTACCTGAACCTAGGGAGAGAGAGAGACTGAGCTATCTGACAGGAGTTCTAGCCTCTAGCCTTTGGTGGAAAGATGCAGCCAATCCATCATGACCCGGCAGAAGAGCTATGGGAATTTAAAAATGCTTGTGTGGGCATGTAGTATAGTTGTTCATCCACTGGTTTCATATTAGTATTGTGCACATTAGATACTTGCTTTTCCATTAATAAAAGAAACAATGAACTTAATTGTTTGTGCCCACATTTGCCTGAAATAAAGTAAATAAAACCACAATGAGTTATTTTTTAAAAAAATAGGGGTGGTGCCTGTGGCTCAAAGGAGTAAGGCACTGGCCCATATACTGAAGGTGGAGGGTTCAAAACCGGCCCCAGCCAAAAACTGCAAAAAAACAAACAAACAAAAAAACCCCGCCACTCTCCTCTAGTGATACCTTCCATTGGCTGAGACCAATTAGAAATTTCAGGGCGACGCCTGTGGCTCAGTCGGTAGGGCGCTGGCCCCATATACCGAGGGTGGCGGGTTCAAACTCAGCCCCGGCCAAACTGCAACAAAAAAATAGCCGGGCGTTGTGGCGGGCGCCTGTAGTCCCAGCTACTCGGGAGGCTGAGGCAAGAGAATCGCTTAAGCCCAGGAGTTGGAGGTTGCTGTGACCTGGGTGAGGCCACGGCACTCTACCAAGGGCCATAAAGTGAGACTCTGTCTCTACAAAAAAAAAAAAAAAGAAAAAGAAATTTCAGGACAAGGAAGTTTGTTGGTACAACCTATATGAATCGGCTCCCAGGATGCAGAGCAAGGAGGAGAGAAGTAAAGAATGGAGGAGAAAATGGAAGATATTCTATGTAAACGTGTTTGCCATACTTCCTGACTTTTTCTCAAGAATTTCCGACACAGTTTGGGTCCACATGCACTTACCAAAATTTCATATATACCAAATGTCATGTCTTTTGCTAAGGTTTCTTTTCTTTCTTTCTTTTTTTTTTTGTAGTGTTGGTTGGGGCTGGGTTTGAACCCACCACCTCTGGCATATGGGGCCAGTGCTCTACTCCTTTGAGCCACAGGCACTGCCCTGCTAAGGTTTCTTAATTCTAATTTCTAGATTCAATGAAATGTTCTTGGTAAATGTGCATAAACATTCCCATTGTAGTTTAAGAAACCTTAGCAAACCCAACTCATGCACAAATTTCACCCAAGGAACATTGACAATTTAGCATTTTAGATTGGGTATGTACTTAGTTTATGTTTGCTATATATTTCTATCTTATTTTAATTTCAATTAGAAGCCTTCTGGGGCACGATGGAAAGTCCAAGCCCTACAGGTGGTCAGCAGCACTGTCTGTTACACTATTTTTCTTTAAAGTAATAGAAAGTGCTATTAGGAGAAACTTTCTTTTTTTTTTTTTTTTGTAGAGACAGAGTCTCACTGTACCACCCTCGGGTTGAGTGCCGTGGCGTCACACGGCTTACAGCAACCTCTAACTCTTGGGCTTACGTGATTCTCCTGCCTCAGCCTCCCGAGCAGCTGGGACTACAGGCGCACGCCACAACGCCCGGCTATTTTTTTGTTGCAGTTTGGCCGGGGCTGGGTTTGAACCCGCCACCCTCGGCATATGGGGCCGGCGCCCTACTCACTGAGCCACAGGCACTGCCCAGGAGAAACTTTCTGATAAGAGAAATCACAAAAGCAGCACTTTTTATTAAGCCACTTGGGGACATGTCCCCGTCTTAGAGGTGTACCTGGATTGAAGAAGCTCTTTGGGGCGATGCCCGTAGCTCAGTGGATAGGGCACCAGACACATACACTGAGGCTGCCGGGTTCGAACTTGGCCCTGGCCAGCTAAAAAACAACAAGGACAACTGCAACAACAACAACAACAAAAATGGTCGGGGCGTTGTGGCGGGCGCCAAGTAGTCCCAGCTACTTGGGAGGCTGAGGCAAGAGAATCACCTAAGCCCAAGAGCTGGAGGTTGCTGTGAGCTGTGATGCCACAGCACTCTACCGAGGGCAACAGCTTGAGACTCTGTCCCCCCACCTCAAAAAAAGAAGCTAATTGGTTTCTTTTTTTTTTTTTAGATCATCCCATTTTTGTTTTTATTTTTATTTTTTTAATTTTAATAATTTAATTTTGACCAAAGTACATTATTTAAATAATAATTTTAATTCAAATTGTTAATATGTTATTTAGGGTACTGCATCCTCATTTATAAATGAAATATGTTTGTAATTTCCCTTTATAATAATATATTTTCTCCAGCTAATTTGTTTCTTTTTTTTTGTTGTAGAGACAGAGTCTTGCTTTACCACCCTCAGTAGAGTGCCATGACATCACGGGACTCACAGCAACCTCCAGCTCTTGGGCTTAGGCGACTCTCTTGCCTCAGCCTCCCGAGCAGCTGGCACTACAGGCGCCTACCACAACGCCTTGCTATTTTTCTTTTGTTGTTGCAGTTTGGCCGAGGCTGGGTTTGAACCCGCCACCCTCGGTATATGGGGCCTGCGCCCTACTCACTGAGCCACAGGCGCCACCCGCTAATTGGTTTCTTAACTGTCACAAGCAACATGTCTTCACGTCTAATCCATATTTCCTGAAGACTGGGTTTCCAAAAAAATACCAAAATTAAAGATGAAAGTATTTGGTACCAGGGGACCCTGGTTTGGCTTCTGGAAAGCCTTGTTGCTACCCTTGTGTGACAGGCCAGATGGTGAGGAATCCCTTCCCACGGCCCTGGAGCGCCCCCAAAAAATACCTCTCAGGAGTTAGTGAATAAAAGCCTCAGCTCCCTCACTGCAGATGGGATAGTTCTTTTCTTTTTAGAGACAGAGCCTCAAGCTATCGCCCTGGGCAGAGTGGCGTATCGTCACAGCTCACAGCAACCCCAAACTCCTGGGCTTAGGTGATTCTTTTGCCTCAGCCTCCCAAGTAGTTGGGACTACAGGTGCCCGCCACAACGCCCGGCTATTTTTTTGTTGCAGTTTGGCCGGGGTTGGCGCCCTACCCACTGAGCACAGGTGCCGCCCACAGGTGGATAGCTCCGATGTGCACTTCTCCACCGGGTTTCCTTCCCCATGGTGGAAACTGCTTAACAACTCAGGATTTGGCCAGGAGCCATGGCTCACTCTGGGAGGCCAAGGCAGGCTGATCACCTGAGCTCACGAATTGGTGGAGACCAGCTTGAGCCAGAAAGAGCGAGACCTGGTCTCTAAAAATAGCCGGGCGTCGTGGCGGCTCCTGTAGTCCCTGCTACTTGGGAGGCTGAGGCAAGACAATGGCTAAAGCCCAAGAGTTAGAGATTGCTGTGAGCTGTGATGCCACTGCACTCTACCAAGGGTGACAAAGTGAGACTCTGTTTCAAAAAAAAAAAAAAAAAATTAGGACCACAGATACGCTGTGTTTCAGTTTACATGCTATGCTTTCTTCTTTACTATGTATATCTGTGCTTTATCCATAAAAAGAGTAGATTAGCTTGCCGTCTAAGAGTCATTCGGGGTCTGCTTTTGGAAGATCCCAAGGGAAGACGAATACTATTTTTGAGCCCTTCCTACGTGTCAGACAACTTGTTAAATGCTTTACATGTGTAATTTTATTTCATCTCCCCCAAAGCCCTTTTATAAATATGTTTAGTCTTTTTATTAAAATAACAAATTATTATCAGGGATTAGGAGTTTGATGATTTTCCAGTCCTGCGATTTCTTCTGTATTTATTAACCGACATGCTTCTACCAGCTGAAGGTGACCCATAATTCCTTCCACAAAGGTATGATACATGCTAAATCCTTTCCCTGTAACTATCAACCGTTAGCTTTAGGAGTTGAAGCAACAGTTACCTCTGATGGTAATTTCTCTCACTGTCTTCTCTCTGGTCACTCATAAATTCATGGGTTGGTTTGTTTGTTTGTTTTTAAAGAGATAGCATCCTGGGCCAGGCACAGTGTCTCAGGTCTGTAATCCTAGCACTGTGGGAGACCGAGGTGTATGGATTGCTGGAGCTCAGGAGTTCCAGACCAGCATGAGCAAGAGTGAGACCCCCCTCTTTAAAAAATAGCTGGACTGGCTTGGTGCCTGTGTCTCAAGTGGCTAAGGCGCCAGCCACATACATATGAGCTGGCGGGTTCGAATCCAGCCCGGGCCGTCAAACAACAATTACGGCTGCAACAAAAAAAAAAGCCGGGTGTTGTGGCAGGTGCCTGTAGTCCCAGCTACTTGGGAGGTGGAGGCAGGAGGATTGCTTGAGTCCAGGAATTGGAGGTTGCTGTGAGCTGTGATGCCACTCTACCCAGAGCGACAGTTTGAGGCTCTGTCTCAAAAAAAAAAAAATAGCTGGACATTGTGGTGGGCACCTATAGTTACTTGGGAGTCTGAGGCAAAGTTTGAGGTTGATGTGAGCTACGAGACCCCAGCACTCTACTGAAGGCAACAAAGTGAGTCTTTGTCTCAAAAAGAAAACAAAAAAAGAGGGGCGGTGCCTGTGGCTCAGTAAGTAGGGCGCTGGCCCCATATGCCCAGGATGGCGGGTTCAAACCCAGCCCGGGCCAAACTGCAACAACAAAAAAAAATAGCCGGGTGTTGTGGGGGCGCCTGTAGTCCCAGCTGCTTGGGATGCTCAGGCAAGAGAATCGTGTAAGCCCAAGAGTTAGAGGTTGCTGTGAGCCATGTGAAGTCATGGCACTCTACCCGAGGATGGTACAGTGAGACTCTGTCTCTACAAAGAAAAAAAAAGAAAAGAGATTAGAGTCCCAGTATGTTGCGCAGGCTGGACTTAAACTCCAGTGATCCTTCTGCCTCAGACTCCTGAGTCACTGGGACTACAGGTGCCAGCCTCTGTGCCCACCTTTGTTACTTTACTTTCTGTACATTCTGGGAAATCAGGAGCCTGAATACCCAAAACCCATGCAGGCTGTCTTTGAGGAAAATGTTAGTCTGAGGATGGGAAGAGTTGTGTTAATTTTAGGTTTAAGAAGGTAAGGCCTTCTGTTCTCTAAGAGTTTCTTGTTAACACTGGATTTATCCTGAGAATGAATGGAAAGCCTTTTCGTTTTCAGAGGATTTGATAGAATTCTGGTTGTGGGGTAATGCAGGGAAAAAGTAAGCAGAAAAGGTGCCAGGGTCATGAGCAAGGTTAGGCCAGCATCATTTTCTACCAGGAGTAGCAGCTGGTGGAGAAACCTTTCCTCTCAGGGGGCTACCTCGGCTGAGACTAAGCAGGGAAGTGGCCACTGGAAGGTAAGGAAGGTGCTGCTCATGGTGGGCAGCAGCTCAACTCTGCAGCTGCCTCTGAGGTTTTGAGAAGCCCTGATGTTGGCATCTGGGACCATGGCTACTAAAGCCGTTGCTTTCGAAAAACCCTTCCAGGAGAGAGGTTCCTGCCTCTTCTCCAGCTTTAAAGAACCACATCTTAGCTTGGCCAAACCCAGTTCCCCAATTTGTTGGAAATTTCTTTCTAGTGGTTCTCAACCCGTGGGTCGCAATCCACAGGAACTGTATTAAAGGGCTGCAGTATTAGGAAGGTTGAGAACCACTGGACTAGTCTAAAGTGAGATGTGCCTTAAGTACAAAATACACAGTAGCTTTTGAAGACTTAATAATAAGCTGGGTGCAGCAGCTCATGCCTGTAATCCTAGCACTCTGGGCATTCGAGGTAGGTGGATTGCCCTGAGCTCACAGGATTGAGACCAGCCTGAACAAAAGTGAGATACCATCTCTAAAAAAATAGCCAGACATTGTGGGGGGTGCCTGTAATCCCAGCAACTTGGGAGGCTGAGGCAAGAGAATCACTTGAGCCCAAAAGTTTGAGGTTGCTGTAGCTATGATGCCATGGCACTCTACCAAGGGTGACAGAGTAAGACTTTGTTTCAAAAAAAAAAAAAAGACTTAATAATAAAAAATTAGTTTATTAATATTTTTTGATATGCTGAAATGATAATGTTATATTTAATAAGCCCATGCTAAATAAAATGTATTGAAATTATTTTCAGGCTGGGTGTGATGGCTCATGCCTGTAGATCTCTTGAACTCAAAAATCCAAGACCAGCTTGAGCAACAGCAAGACCCTGTCTCTACTAAGAATAGAAAACAAGTAGCTGGGCATTGTGGCAGACACCTGTAGTCTCAGCTACTTGGGAGGCTGTGGCAGGAGGATTGCTTTAACCCAGAAGTTTGAAGTTGCTGTGAGCTAGGCTGAGGCCATGGCATTCCAGCCTGTGGCAACAGAGTGAGCCTGTCTCAAAAGTGATTCTCTCTCTTTCTTTTTTTTTGTGGTGGTTCTTGCAAGCTTGCCTTTTGGGACACCGGTACAGAGTATCACTATCACTAAATGTACCCAGGGAGAGCATTGGAACTGTTGGCGGTGTGTGTTTACATGCATATGTAGGAGCAACAAAAAAGATGATTATTTTTGGTTTGTTTTTAAACCTATGTATCTCTAAAATTCTCAGGGGAAAAATGTGATTTTTAACTAATGGTGATTTTGCCCTCTTGGGGATATCTGGCAATGTCTAGAAATATATATATATATATTTGAGGCAGAGTCTCACTCTGTCACCCTTGGTAGAGTGCCGTAGCGTCACAGCTCACAGCAACCTCAAACTCTTGGGCTCAAGCCATTCTCTTGCCTTAGCCTCACAAGTATCTGGGACTACAGGCGCCTGCCATAATGCCTGGCTATGTTTGTTTGTTTGTTTTGTTTAGCAGGCCTAAGCTGGGTTCAAACCCACCAGCCCCAGAGCACGTGGCCAGCGACCTAACCACCGAGCTATGGGCACCCAGCCTGGAAATTTTTTGTTTTTTTTGGTGAGACAGAGTCTCAAGCTGTCACCCTGGGTAGAGTGCTGTGGCATCACAGCTCACAGCAACCTCAAACTCTTGGGCTTAAGCGATTCTCTTGCCTCAGCCTCCCGAGTAGCACCTATAGGTGCCCACCACCGTCCTGCTATTTTTTTGTTGCAGTTGTCATTGTTGTTTTAGCTGGGCCAGGCCGGGTTCAAACCCACCAGCCTCGGTGTATGTGACTGGCGCCCTACCCACTGACCTATGGGCACTGCCTGGGAAATATTATTTGTTTCACAATTGGGAAGCGATGGTAGATTCTACTGGCAATAGTCAGTAGAAGCCAGATGTCCTGCTAAACAGCCTACAATGGCACCAGACAGCTCCACATAGCAAAGAATTTTCTGGCCCAAATGAAAAGTTAGATTACATATAAAGAAATGGTAATTAGGCTGACAGATGACTTCTCAGTGATGACAAAAGAAGCCAGAAAACAATGGAATAATAGTCTTACTGTACCGAAAGATAGTAACAGTCAATCTAGTATTGTATACCTTATATAAACTAAAGTTCAAAATAAAGAATGATGTAAAGATACTACCAGACATAAATGAAAACATAACAGTTTTACACCAATACTAAAATAATTCTAAAGAATGTACTTCAGGACCAGGAGGGAGGCCTGGGTGGGAGGATTGCTTGAGGCCAGGAGTTTGAGACCAGTCTGAGCAAGAGTGAGACCTGGTCTCTACAAAAAATAGAAAAGTTAGCCAGGCATGGTGGAACACTCTGTTGCCTAGGCTAGAGTGCCATGGCATCAGCCTAGATCACTGCAACTTCAAAGTCCTGGGTTCAAGTGATCCTCCTGTCTCAGTCTCCCAAACAGCTGGCATAAAATTGTCTGCCACAATGCCTAGATAATTTCTCTATTTTTATTTTTATTTATTTATTTATTTGTTTGTTTATTTATTTTTAAGACAGAGTCTCACTATATTGCCCTCAGTAGAGTGCCATGGCATCATATCTCTCAGCAACCTCCAACTCTTGTGCTCAAGCAGTCCTCTTGCCTCAGCCTCCTGAGAAGCTGGGACTATAGGCGCCCACAATGCCTGGCTACACTTTTGTTGCAGTTGTCATTGTTGTTTAGTAGGCCTGGGCCAGGCTCGAATCTGCCAGCCTCAGTGTATGTGGCTGGTGCCCTGCTCACTGAGCTATGGAGTCAAGCCTTTTATTTTTATTTTTTTATTTTTTGAGACACAGTCTCACTATGTTGCCCTTAGTAGAGTGCTGTGGTGTCACAGCTGACAGCAACTTCCAACTCTTAGGCTTAAGCAATTCTCTTGCTTCAGCCTCCCAAGTAGCTGGGACTATAGGCACACAGGCCACAATGTCCAGCTATTTTTTTTATTGTTGCAGTTGTCATTGTTGTTTAGTGGGCCCAGGCTGGGTGCAAACCTGCCAGCCTCAGTGTATGTGGCCAGTGCCCTAACCACTGAGCTATGCAGTGAGCCAATTTTTCCATTTTTCCTGGGGACAGGGTATCTTTCATCAAGGCAAACACTAGAAATCACCCATTTACATCGAGTAGGACTACTGCAACAGGTGGAAGAATGCATCATATGTGGTCTGATCTATATGTGAGTACATGACAATGAATTATAGCTATATGCAGCAATATGTATGTTTCTTAAAACATGTTGACAGCCTGGCCTGTGCTTTTTTTTTGAGACAGAGTCTCACTGTCTCCCTCCGTAGAGTGCTATGTCATCACAGCTCACAGCAACCTCCAATGCTTGAGCTTAAACGATTCTCATGACTCAGCCTCCCAAGTAGATGGGACTATTGCTCTGGGACCAGCCACAACATCTGGCTATTTTTTGTTACAGTTGTCATTGTTGTTTAGCTGGCCCAGGCTGGGTTCGAACCCACCAGCCTTGGTGTATGTGGCTGGCGCCATAGCCACTGTGCTGTGGGCACTGAACCTGGCCTTTGCTTTTTGAAAAACACATTCCTTGGCTGGAAGAAAACTCTAGTCTACTCTTATCTCATCTTTGCTGGAGTCTGGAAAGTTGAGGTCTCTTCTCCAGCTGCTTTCTTACCCTGGCTCCATCCTTCCAGTCAGTGCCAAGGGGAGCCAGCCCTGTGCCAAAGGCTGTAGGCTTTGTTCAGAGGTCAATGGCTGCCTCGAGAGCTCACTCTGGCTGTTCATCCTGCTAGAGAGGAATAATACCTCTCCCCAAGTGGGCTTCTGTGTGCCCTCCTGCCCACCTGGATACTGAGATGCCTGTAACCCTGATGTGAACGAGTGTGTAAAACGCAAGATTGAGCATCCTAGCCTTGCTTCCACCACGACTTCTGCATCAAGTGTAAGGAGGGCTTGTCTTGCACATGGGGTGCTGCCATCTGTCCTGTCTTGAGGGCTCCTCAGTTGCCAATGGCACTGTGGAGTGCAGCCGTCCTACTCATTGTGAAATGTAGGGACCTTTTTCCAAGAAGCAGTGGCTTTGTGGTTTCTGGAGGGAGTCTGAGGAGCTGACATTCAGGGGATTCCAGACTCCCAGAAGGGACCTCACTGCCTGCTCTGACACCAAGGAGACCTGGAAGTGCACAGTGTGCAGGCTGACATGTCCTGAGGGGCAGAAGAGGAGGAAGGGAGGCTGTGGCCAGTGGGAGAGTGCCAACAGGACCCTGGCCAGGAAGGAGAGCAAGGAGGTGGGTGCTTGCTTTCAGAAATGTAAGAGGCAGCAATAGTAGCAGCCGCAAGTGATGGTGGGGCCGCTTACGCCTGCGGGGCTCACCTAGGGGCACAGTTCCCCCTTCAGGCCAATGCAGAAGGAGCCTAGCACTGCTGTGTGATGAAATCTTTACTGAACTGGAGCATCAAGGGCAATGCATACACATACACTCCATCCATCCACACACGCAAACCCTATTTCCAAATATGCAACCTTCCATACTCGCACACACGTGGTGCTTATACGCACACAAGCACACACACAACTGAGGCTACTAAAACACACTTCCATCCCTCAGGGTCAGAGGCACATACTTGATTTACAAAGTTCCCAGTGGACCCATCAGAGAGAACACTTCCCAGCATCCAAGTCCAAGTTTTGCAGAGTGGAGCCTTCTGGAGGAGCTGCTGGGGTTGGATGGGTAGGTGTGGCAGATGGGAGCCAAAGCTTGAGGACTGCTGGGGCCTTGGTGGGAGAAGCTTTTTTTCTATCCTGTTTGGCACTCTCAGCTGCATGATTTTATTGTTGGAGAGTATTGTTATACATCCACGGTGCATATCAGGTTCGATCTACCTCTGAAAACTGCTTAAAGGTTTATTTCAAATTTTAAAAATTCAACAACAAAACAAAACCTAAACAGAATAGACTCCACATTAAGTGAAAAATAGCAGATCCCTAAAGACTATATACAGTATCATACAATTTTTGTTAGTCTCAAAAACAAGTAACAATATGTATGTAGGGAAAAAATGATTCTCATATTAAAAAAGGTTAAGATATTCAGAATAAGAATGACCACTTGAGTGGTAGGGAGAGTGTATTAGTCAGTTCCGACTGCCATGACTAAATATCATAGACTGAGTGGCTTCAACAAGAGACATTTATTTTCTCACAGTTCTGGACAGTAGAAGTCCAAGATCAAGGTGCCAGCAGAGTTGGTTTCTGGTGGCCTCTTTTCCTGGCTTTGCTGTCTCCTTACATGGACTTTCCTTTGTACTTGCACTGGGTCAGAGAGCTCCCATCTCTCTCTTCTTAGAAGGACACTAATCCTATCAGATGAGGAAATCATGCTTATGACCTCATTCAACCTTTTTAAAAAATTTTTTTGGAGACAAGAGTCTCACTTTGTTTTTTCTTCTTGTTGTTTTTTTTTTTTTTGAGACAGAGTCTCAAGTTGTCACCCTGGGTAGAGTGCCATGGCATCACAGCTCACAGCAACCTCAAACTCTTGGGCTTAAGTGATTCTCTTGCCTCAGGTTCCCAAGTAGCTGTGACTACAGGTGCCCACCACAATGCCTGGCTATTTTTGTTGTTGTTGTGTTGTCATTGTTGTTTGGCAGGCCTGGGCTGGGTTCTAACCCGCCAACCCCGGTGTATGTGGCTGGAGCCCTAGCTGCTGAGCTACAGGTGCTGAGCCCACTTCTATTATTTTTATAGTAGATTCATAGCATCATCGATAGGTCCAGAAAGGGAAGGGAGCTCACCATCCTCAAGATTCATTACTGTTTCCTCAGCAGTGCATTTTCCTCTGCGTGTTCATCACCATGTCCTGCCTGGGTTCACACTTGAAAGATTTGTCCAGGGACATTTCTGCTGTGTCTTTTTTCTCTTTGCCTGTCTGGTGGCCATTCTGTTTCTGGCCACCAGGGGGCATCCTCAGACTCACTGTGGGCTCCGTGCTGCCCCTCCTGATACACAACCTCAGGGTCATTTGAGGAGAAAGAGGTGCCTGACTAATCCGGTTATCCTTGTAGAGCTATTCTTAAATTTTTGTATCTGGTTTCTACACCAAATCTGTCTTCCTCTTCCTCCCTCTGATTTTCCCTTGTCTGCACATGTGCTCCTCAGCAGTTCTCTGGGACAGCGTCATAGTCATCCACATCCTGTTCTCAGCAGACAGTTGTCTTCAGGATTTTTGAGTAGGAGGAATGAGTCTAGTCATGCCTCTGCTTGTCTGAATATTCTCTTTTGGAAAGATAAAAACAAAACAGGACAAAACAACTCTAGAGACTGCAGCACATTCTTTTTAATGTCTCTGATGGTAAAGTGTTGAAATCCTTTGATGATACAAAGGTGTTAGAAGCCAAGGCTTGGTCATTAGAGAGTGACCACCTTAGGTAATACCATTTTTGACCTAAAATGTGTGACAGTAATATAACAAGACTTTTTTCCCTGTATGGCTCAGAATCTGACTTTGGAGGTTATTCCCAACTGACATCTAAACTTGGGTAAGCAAAGGACTATGTGCTTATTTTTTTTTGAGACAGAGTCTCACTTTGTCACCCTCAGTAGACAAAGTTGCTCACAGCAATCTCAAACTCTTGGGGTTAAGTGATTCTCTTGCCTCGGCCTCCCAAGTAGCTGGGACTACAGGCACTCCCTACAATGCCTGGCTATTTTTTTGTTATTGTTGTTGTTTAGCAGGCTTTGGTTGGGTTCAAACCGACTAGCCCCTATGCATGTGGCCAGTGCCCTAACCACTGAGCTATGGGCGCCGAGCCTATGTGGTTTGTTTTCCAAGGTGATTATGCTGGATGGAAAAATTCATGTCTCATCGCTTTGTTCTCACACCACCTCTACCTATGGAGAAATACTCCTTTGGTTTTTACTTGGTGATGTGGAAATCTTAAAGAGGAGTGTATGGGCTGTGAATCTATAGAATCAATGCACATAGGGAATAAAAGATTCTAGATTGGAGATTTTTATTTTAAATTTCTGGTAAATATGGGGGCACATATGATTAGCTTGCATAAGTTGCTTTTGTAAGGTTAAAGTCCAAGTTGTAGTTATGTCCTTCAACCAAGAAGTGTGCCATATACCTGTGCAATGTACATTGGGTGGGAACTTACGCAACTGCTTCCTCCCTTCCTCTTATTTTAATTTAATTTAGTTTTTCCTCTCATGTGAGCATGTAGTTGTTAATTCACTAGTTTCAAATCGGTATAGATTGGAGATTTGACGCACTTCCCACCTTGAGTTCATGGGCCTCTTCTTTTAATCATGAAAGCTTTTTTGGTATTAGTTGGATGGGAATTTGAAAACAAGATTAGTTTGTTTCTAAAACTCCTTGTACTTCTCAACACACAGGCTGCTCTGAGAAGCGGAATTACTGGATTTGTAGCTAAATTATACTTACAAAAGGCTGTAAAAATTTATACTCTAAAGTATACTTTTTATACTCTATTAAAAACCAGGCAAAAGTGCCGAACATAGGTTTCACCAGAGAAGATTTACAGATGCTAAATAAGTATATGAAAAGATGCTCAGGGCGGCGCCTCTGGCTTAGTTGGTAAGGCGCCGGCCCCATATACGGAGGGTGGCGGGTTCAAACCCCGCCCCGGCTGTACTGCAACCAAAAAATAGCCGGGCATTGTGGTGGGCGCCTGTAGTCCCAGCTACTCGGGAGGCTGAGGCAGGAGAATCGCTTAAGCCCAGGAGTTGGAGGTTGCTGTGAGCTGTGTGAGGCCACGGCACTCTACCGAGGGCGATAAAGTGAGACTCTGTCTCTACAAAAAAAAAAAAAAAGCCGGGCGTGGTGGCTCACGCCTGTAATCCCAGCACTGTGGGAGGCTGAGGAGGGAGAATCGCTTGAGCTCAGGAGTTGGAGACTCGCCTGAGCAACAGTGAGACCCCGACTCATGAAAAAAATGGAAAAACCCAGCCGGGCGCCTCGGCGAGCGCCTGTAATCCCAGCGGCTTCCGGTGCCCGGTGCCCGGTGCCCGTCCGAGTCTGAGCTCGTGGTGAGCTACCACGCCCACTGCACTCTGCTCAGGGGCATAGGGTGGGACCCTGCCTCAACAAAAAAAACAAAAAAAAGAAAAGATGCTCAATATCAAATATCATTAAGGAATTACAAATTAAAACCACAATGAGGCTCACGGCCTGTAGCTCAGCGGCTAGGGCGCCGGCCACATACACAGGGGCTGGAGGATTTAAACCTGGCCTGGGCCAGCTAAACAACAACAACTGCAACGACAACAACAAAACTCTACTGAGGGCCATGTAGTGAGACTATCTCAAAAAAAAAAAAAAAAGAAAAAGAAAAGAAAAGAAAAAACAGACATACAAAAAACCCACCACAGTGAGATACTACTCTACACATATTAGAATGGATAAAATCCAAGACATGGACAATATAAAATGTTGGCAAGGACATGAAATAACAAGAACTCTCATTCATTGCTGGGCGGAATGTCAAGCAGCTGGGATTTGAGGTGCCTGCCACAACACCTGGCTAATTTTTCTATTTTTAGGAGAGACTGGGTCTTGCTCTTACTCAAGCTGGTTTCAAACTTTTGAGATCAAGCAATCCTTCTGCCTCAGCCTCCCAGAGTGCTAGGGTTACAAGCATGAGCCACCGCACCCAGCCAAATTGCACATCTACTTTGGGAGACAGTTCCGCCATTTTCTTACAAACCTAAACATGGTCTTACTATATGGCCATTGCACTGTTACATATTTACCCAAAGGAGTCCCAAACTTCTGTCCACACAAAACTTGCACGTGGGTGTTTATAGAAGTTGTATTCATTATTGGAAGCAACCAAGATATTCTGTAACAGGTGAATGAATAAACTGTGGCATAGCCATCTAATGCAATATTATTTATTGATAAGTAGAAATGAGCTGTTAAGCCATGAGAAGAGGTGGAGGACCATTAAGTGTGTGCATATAGTACTAAGGGAAATAAGGCAGGCTGAAAAGGCTATACCATGATTTCAACTGTGTGAAGTTCTGGAAAAGGCAAAACTATAAGGTTGGAGAGGGAGGGAAGGAGGAATGAATAGGTGAAACCTGGAGAATAATTAGAACAGTGGTGCTATTCTGCATGATACAATAATGGCAGATACCTGACTTTACGCATTTGGCAAAAGCATAGAACTGTCCAATATAGAGAATGAATTTCTAGACTATGGACTTTAGTTAATAACACATCAACGTTGGTTTATTAATTGTAACAAATGTACCACAATAATGCAAGATGTGAATTATAGGGGAAACTGGCTAGGGGGAGGGAGAAGGAGTATTGGAAACTCGCTGTACTTTTTTTTTTAAATATATATAAGGAATATTTGGAATTAATCTGTAGCTTTTGTTCGATTTTTTTTGCAAACCTAAAAGTGCTCTATGAAATAGTTCATTAGGTAGCTGGGCGTTGTGGCGGGCGCCTGTAGTCCCAGCTACTTGGGAGGCTGAGGCAAGAGAATCGCCTAAGCCCAGGAGTTGGAGGTTGCTGTGAGCTGTGTGAGGCCACGGCACTCTACCGAGGGCCATAAAGCGAGACTCTGTCTCTACAAAAAAAAAAAAAAAATAGAAAAAAGAAATAGTTCATTAGGGCGGCGTCTGTGGCTCAGTGAGTAGTGTGCCGGCCCCATATACCAAGGGTGGCGGGTTCAAACCTGGCCCCACAGAACTGCAACAACAAAAAATAGCTGGTGGTGTGGCGGGCGCCTGTAGTCCCAGCTACTCGGGAGGCTGAGGCAAGAGAATCGCCAAAGCCCAGGAGTTGGAGATTACTGTGAGCTGTGACGCCATGACACTCTACCAAGGGCGATAAAGTGAGACTCTGTCTCTATTTAAAAAAAAAAAAGAAGAAGAAATAGTTCATTAATAAGCAGCACCCGTAGCTCAGTGGGTAGGATGCCAGCCACATACACTGAGGCTGGCAGGTTCAAACCCGGCCTGGGCCTGCTAAATAACAATGACAACCACAACAACAGCAACAACAGCTTGAGATTCTCTCAAAAAAAAAAAAGAAAGAAAGAAAGAAATAGTCCATTAATTAAAAATAACATAAAATGTATACAAGTCACCAAGAGTGTACATCTACATTTTCACTACTTTTGTTTTTACTCTTTGGTGACAGAATTTTGACAGCTGTTCAATCTGGTGGATCAAGTTTGGTCTTTTATTGTTTTATTTATTTTTTTTTTGTAGAGACAGAGTCTCACTTTATGGCCCTCGGTAGAGTGCCATGGCCTCACACAGCTCACAGCAACCTCTAACTCCTGGGCTTAAGCGATTCTCTTGCCTCAGCCTCCCGAGTAGCTGGGACTATAGGTGCCCACCACAACGCCCGGCTATTTTTTGGTTGCAGTTTGGCCGGGGACGGGTTTGAACCCACTACCCTCGGTATATGGGGCTGGCGCCTTACCGACTGAGCCACAGGCGCCGCCCAGGTCTTTTATTGTTTTAATTTGCAAGTCCCTGCATACTACTCAGGTTGAAGATTTTTTCCAGATTGTTAAGCTTTTTAAGTTTCCTTTTTATTCATTGTCTGTTTCTGTCCTTCATCTATGTTCCCTGTTGATTATTGGTCTTTTAATTTGGATTTGTGGGAGTTTAAACATTTTTGCATATTAGTTCTTTGTTTTACATGTTGCAAGTGTTTTCTCATAATCACTAAGTTGAAATTACTTCTATTTTCAATTTAGATAACAATTTCTTTTGTCCCACAGGAAGTTTTATATACACATATATATTATTGTTTGGGATTCATTGAGGGTACGAAGAATTAGGTTACACTGGTTACATTTGTTAGATAAAGCCCCTCTTATAATTGTGCCCTGCCCACAAGAGGTGTAACCATACACCATGACCTCCCATCCCCCTCACTTCTTCTGTCTCTCAGAAAGTTTTAAATTTTGAAGGAGATTAGCTTGGAAATGTGCTTCTGGGGAGACTTGTCCTTTTTGCTCCTGATTCTCCCAGCTGGACCCAGAACTTTCTGGTCCAGTGTGTATGTGAAGGCTCCTTTTGGCCATGTTTTGAGACTGGTGTGGCTTTATCTAATGGGATGAACCTGGCTAAAGAGATTAGCGAAATGTCTTGTGGATCCCACTTTTAATCTGCAGCTTTCAGGCTGTCCCTTCTTGGCTGGGAAGAGAGCTGCAGGAACAACGCCCAGGACCAGCCCCTGTGCAAGCTGTGACTTCGAGGCCCCTGTCAGGCTACTGAGGTAACGGGGGTCGCAGCCTGGGGGGGCTCGACATGGGCAGCCCCCAGAGCAGCTTCCTGCAGCTTGGGCAATCTGCACCCTTCCCGAGGCCCTGAGTGTTCAGCCTCTGAACTTATTAAGGTTAGGAGTGGTTGCTGTGCTGTGGGAGGTTGCCCGGACTACCTTGGCAAACATGGCGCTTATGAAAGTAAAATTTGACCAGAAGAAGCGGGTCAAGATGGCCCAAGGGCTCTGGCTCATGAACTGGGTCTCCGTGTTGGCTGGGATCATCATCTTCAGCCTCGGGCTGTTCTTGAAGATTGAACTCCGGAAGAGGAGTGATGTGATGAATAATTCTGAGAGCCATTTTGTGCCCAACTCCTTGATAGGGGTGGGGGTGCTGTCCTGTGTCTTCAATTCTCTGGCTGGCAAGATCTGCTATGATTCCCTGGACCCAGCCAAGTACACCAAGTGGAAGCCCTGGCTGAAGCCATACCTGGTCATCTGTGTCCTCTTCAACGTTATCCTCTTCCTAGTGGCACTCTGCTGTTTTCTGCTGCGGGGCTCACTGGAGAGCACCCTGGCCCACGGCCTCAAGAACGGCATGAAGTACTACCGGGACACAGACACCCCTGGCAGGTGTTTCATGAAGAAGACCATCGACCTGCTGCAGATCGAGTTCAAATGCTGTGGCAACAACGGCTTTCGGGACTGGTTTGAGATTCAGTGGATCAGCAACCGCTACCTGGATTTTTCCTCCAAAGAAGTCAAAGAGTGAGTGGCCTTCAGTCTTGGGGTCAGAGATATTGAGGGACACTGAGGCCCAGACGAGGTCCCTCCCCAGCCCACCTGACCAGTGCTTTCCCCCCTGTTTAGTGTACGACTTACTGGTACTATGTATGTGAGGGTGTATCAGGTAAAACCATGTGAAACTGCCAGTATTCTAACTTCTTTGACCCATAAAATGGCAACTTGATATGGTTCAACATAATGTTGGTAAGGTAGGAGGAAGGTGTCAAATTAGATGAGCTGCTTAGATAGGAGTCCCTAGGAAAGAGGGGGAATGCATGCCTGCTTTATATGAGAAGGATGGAACCGTTCTTTTTTTTTTTTTTTTTTGTAGAGACAGTCTCACTTTATGGCCCTCGGTAGAGTTCCATGGCCTCACACAGCTCACAGCAACCTCCAACTCCTGGGGCTCAAGCGATTCTCTTGCCTCAGCCTCCTGAGTAGCTGGGACTACAGGCGCCCGCCACAACGCCCGGCTATTTTTTTGGTTGCAGTTTGGCCGGGGCCGGGTTTGAACGCGCCACCCTCGGTATATGGGGCCGGCGCCTTACTGACTGAGCCACAGGTGCCGCCCAGAATGGAACCATTCTTAGACCACATGTGCTGAGACAGTATTTGGCTGCCTGTCTCATTCAAAGTAGATACATTCTGTCTGTCCCAGAAATGTAAACTTCCCAGTTAGTTCCAAGGTTTTCCAATCTTTCTACTCTGAGCAGCTATTCCTGAAATGCTTGTCCTTGGATATGGGGAAAAGAGCAGAGTACAGGGACAGTCAGGAGACCTACCCTGGAGGTTCTGATGCTAATTGACATGTCACCTTGGGCAAGTCGCTTGCCACCCTGGGCCTTCATTTTGCCTATCTTTTAAATGAAGGCATCAGAAATAGTAATCTTGGGAGTTCACTTCCCAGCTCTGTCTAGTGCCTTGGCATACAGCAGGTGCTCATTAAGTGATTAGTGATATTTACTTCTGAAATCAGAATAGTGCAACCTGATAAAGTATTTCTAAAGTATTCTTGGCATATGTAAAAATAAAATCCTGCAATGGACTGTAGGGAGGTGTTGATAAGAAAGAATCTCAATCTTTGTGTTGGAGACCACAGCCTGTGTACTGATTCCAGAAGGCTACTCTTCCCAAGAGGCGGATCTTGAGTAATTTCCAGGGAAAGGGCAGCTTGCCCTGAGCCAGCAGCTCTCCCTCACCTCACCACCCTGGCTGAGGTTAGGGATTCTCTTGTTCATCCAAATGACTTTTCTTCTATGTAAGTCTGGCCAGTCCAAGGGGAACTTAAACTCAGGGTGTTGCCACCAGCAGCAGGATGTTTCTGGGGCCCAAACATCTTTAAAGAACCCCAGATAACTGGCTTAGCCACCCGCAGATGGAAGGGAAGTCAGAGTGAAGGTCACTGCTTGGGATTTTATTTGCTCTGTAGCTGGAGATTATGGCAGCAAATCCCCAGTTGAGGAGAGGATTGTAATGGGCTCTGCCCTTCCTAGATGATGGGTCTGCAGGGACAGCACAGGTGGCAGGATTTATATAAGCCGCCCTAGGAGAGCGTGGAGTCAGGGGGTGAGAGGGACCAGGTGTAGAGCCAGCTTCTGTGAACTGAGGGCCTTTTCTTCTCTTCCTCTGCTGCTGTCCTTCATTATCTTCTGTCTTCATTCAGAATTTGGAGACAGACATTTGCAAATCTCTTTGAAACTTCAAATCCCTTTTTGTCCCAAAGTAGAGAAATTATCCAGGTTCCCAATAATCAGTGGATGGATCCAAAATTTCAGGCAAACATGTGGCTTAATTCATATTCTCAGCTGGGCACGGTGGCTCATGACAGATACTTGAGTTGCGGAGGCAGGAGGGTCACTTGAGCCCAGAGTTTGAGGTTACAGTGAGCTTTGATGATGCTACTGCACTCTAGCCTGGGTAACAGAGAGAGTGCCTGTCTCTAAAAAAAAAAAATTAATGAAAAAAACCCCCCAAACTCCAAACTCCTTCAATGTCCCATACGTAATCGGTAGAGGAGAATTTCCTAACCTCATTAACTTGAGGAAAACTTTCTATTAAATACACAAAAAATAGGCAACAGGCCAGGCATGGTGGCATGTGCCTGGAGTCTGAGAGATTTGGGAGGCTGAGGCAGCAGATTCCTTGAGCCCAGGAGTTTGAGTCCAGACTGGGAAACAGTGAGACTCATCTCCATAAATAAAAAAAATACAGAGACGGGTGGCGCCTGTGGCTCAGTGAGTAGGGCGCCGGCCCCATATGCCAAGGGTGGCAGGTTCAAACCCAGCCCCGGCCAAACTGCAACAAAAAAAAAATAGCCGGGCGTGGTGGTGGGCGCCTGTAGTCCCAGCTGCTCAGGAGGCTGAGGCAAGAGAATCGCGTAAGCCCAAGAGTTAGAGGTTGCTGTGAGCTGTGTGACGTCACAGCACTCTACCGAGGGTGGTACAGTGAAACTCTATCTCTACAAAAAAAAATAAATAAATAAATAAAATAAAAAATAAAATAAAATTCAGTAAAAAAATAAAAGCAATTAAAAAAAATACAGAGACAATATCAAGAGAAACAAAAATAAGAAGAGAAATTCAAACCAGACTCTCACAACTTATCAGTAGCTTTAATTTTTCTACTTTTCAGTCTGGTCTTTTTTTTTGCAGTTTTTGGCTGGGGCCAGGTTTGAACCCACTACCTGCGGTATATGGGGCCGGCACCCTACTCCTTTGAGCTACAGGCGCCACCCATAGTCTTAACACTTCCGTAATAACCTAGTGTAACCATAGTACAGATATAGTTTAGAGTTCCCTTTTGTAATCTGAAAGTGTAACATTTGCTTGATGTTCAAAATGATCACATTTAATGATTGTATAATATTTCGCTGAATGAATATATACACTTTGGTAGACGTTTAGGTTGGTTTTATTTACCTCTATCATAAATAGCACTGCAATGGGACTCTTTGAGTCCTCCCCTCCTCTCTATCTTGTCTCTTATGTCCCTTAATACTAAGTTTCCAGGAAGAAAATGTATCTGTTGGCTTCAACTGTCTTTTCTTTTTTTTGAGACAGTCTCACTCCGTCCCCTTGGGTAGAGTGCTGTGGTATCACAGTTCACGAGAACCTCAGACTCCTGGGCTCATGTGATCCTCTTGCCTCAGACTCCCGAGTAGCTGCGTTACAGGCATCTACCACAATGCCTGGCCAATTTTTTTATTTTTAGTAGAGATGGTTTAGTAGTGACCCTCCTGCCTCCGCAACTCAAGTATCGCTCTTGCTCAAGATGGTTTCAAACTCCTGAGCTTAGGCGATCCACCCCTTTCGGCCCCCAGAGTACCAGGACCACAGGCATGAGCCACCACGCCTGGCCCACTTAGCTTAAACTTTCCACATAGCTGGTCTTGAGGGACAATTATGGAAGTGAAATTTCTTTCTCCCTTTCAAAACTTCAGGCGACCTCACAGCATAGGGGGGTTGCCTGCCCACTGGGGTCACCTTAGCCCAGAGGGGGTCATATTATCATTTCCCAATGACTTTTAAATTGATGATCGGTGAACAGAGCCTGTCAGGGAAGTAAGTTTTCTAAGATTATGCCCAGAAAGCTTCTTGGAGTTGGATTTGCCTGAGAGCCAGTGCCTGGACCAAGGCTAAGCACAGCCCTCACATGTAGGGAGGAAGAGAATGTGGGATAGCACCCACCCCAGCCCACCCCAAGGAACACTAAAAGTTTTTTTCCTGTTCACGTATTGACGGCTGCATTTAGGAGGCTAAATCAGTTTATAAAACAAAGCTGGATCTGAAAAACCCTCCCTAAAATGCATGTATTTGATTCCTTGTGATGACAATCGCTGAGAAGTAGTAAGCACTTAACTTCTTCTGGATTTTCTGGGCAGCACCTACCAGGCTAGAATTCTGATGGTAAAGAGGTGGGCCCAGGAGGAGGGCAGGGACAGGGAGCAAATCTGTCATCCTCCAAGACTTTTTAAAAAGGAATCCTTCTCCTTTTCTTCCTTTTCCCACAAAATTTGGATGAGTAATTAAAAAGGCTACTGAGCGCCTCATTCTCCTCCTTGACCCTGAGGACTTTGGGGAGGTGGTCCCAGGGGCAGTGAGCTGGTCTGACAGTAGGTAGTCTGGAGAAAATACACAAGGATCCTCAACCAGCGCTGATGCTGGGCATGGGTAGTGTCCAGTGCCCGGGATTTCCAATCACTTCTGGGGCTCTGCCCCTGGAGCAATTCTTTCCATTCTGTGCCACATACAGCTTGCTGGACTAGGCTACAGCAAGTTGAGGTCCTCACCTTCAGGCATCTCCAGTTCAGCCCTGGAGAGGAGGGTCTGTGCTCCCCAGGGCCTCCCCAGATGTTCCTTCCACACTTGGGGTCCCCTAGGAAACTGAGGATGGGGCTCATGGCCTCACTAAGCATGAAAGGTAGGCATTTTGGTTGGGGGGGGTGGATATCTCAGGGGAATCTTTAAGATCAAGGACTGGTTCCTGAAGATTCTTTTGTTTTTGGAGACAGAGTGTCATTATGTCACCCTCGGAAGAGTGCTGTGGCATCACAGCTCACAGCAACCTCCGACTCCTGGGCTTAGGTGATTCTCTTGCTTCAGCCTCCCGAGTAGCTGGAACTACAGGTGCCTGCCACAGCACCCGGCTATTTTTTTGTTGCAGTTTGGCCAGGGCTGGGTTTGAACCTGTCACCCTTGGTATATGGGGCCAGCGCCCTACTCACTGAGCCACAGGCACTGCCCCAAGCCTGAAGATTCTTTAATCTAAACAGTGATATTTATAAGACTTTTGGCCACTCTGGCTCAGGCAAGTGGCACAGTGACTGCATCCTGCCCCAGGCGTCCCCGTCACTCACTATATTGCCAAGTTAGTTGAGGGGAGGCCCTCATTTATTCTGCACAAAACCCCCACTAGGGAGGGTTTTTTGTTATTATTATCTATGTTTTATAGATGAGAAATCTGAGGTTCAGAGAGGTTAATCAACATGCCTAAAATCACATAGCAGGAAAGGGTTGAGAAATTAAAACAAAAACTTTCTTGGGATATAATCTGCATGCCATACAATTTACTCTTTAAAGTGTACAATTCAATGGTTTATAGTGTATTCACAGAGCTGTGCAATCAGCATCACAGCCAATCTCAGAACATTTTCATCACCTCAAAGGGAAGCCCTGAGCCCTTTAGCTTTCGCCCCCTAGCCTTTCCTCCCGTGTCCCTAAGTGCTAATTTACTTCCACTCTATTATGCCCTGTTTCCCAGTGATGTTTACGTATCTTAAAAAAAAAAAAAATAGAGGTAGGGTCTTGCTCTGTTGCCCACACTGGAGTGCAGTGGTGCATTCATAGCTCACTGCATCTTCAAATTCCTGGGCTCAGGTGATCCTCCTGCCTCAACTGCCCGAGTAGCTGGGACTACAGGTGTGCGCCACCATGCCCTGACAGAAACCTCAGTTGTCTAGACTGCCGTATGTTTGGGTCTCGTGTTTTTCCTTCTTCTTTCTGTCTTTCTCTGTTCTCTTGTTCTACATTTCCTCCCCCAGAAGGACAGTAAAAAGGGTGGGCAGAGATAGTTCAGGCTTGAAAAGACACCTGTGATCATATCCCACTGCTTCCATGCCATGCTCTCAGATCATCATGAGGTGGCGCCACAAGAACCAGGAGCATCAGCCAGGCTCCCCAGGGCCTGTGGTAAATTGGGCAGTTGCTGCTTATTTAACTTCCTGCATCTCTCTGCCTCCCAGCCTGGTGGGCCTCAGTGTGAGGGATAAGCTGGCACCAAGCTCCCTCACTTTACCATTCTTTCCTGGGAACCCACCGGCTACAGGTACCTTCTTGCTCTTTCTGAACCATCTACAGACATCTCAACAAGACCAGATCTTGGCTAAGGGGGCTGTCTCCTCCCTCAGACCATGTCTCCCCTAGACTGGGGCTCCTTGAGGACAGGGCTGTGTGTCCTAATGTCCCTCCCCACCTGTCATACCTTATATCCAGTGACTACTTGTTTTTGTCCATTTTGAGCTGCTCTCACAGAATAGCTGAGACTGGATAACTAACTTATAAAAAACAGATATTTATTTCTTACAGTTCTGGAGCTGGGAAGTCCAGGGTCCAGGGGCCCACATCTGTCAAGGGTCTTCCTGCTGTGTCATCCTATGGTGAAGGCAGAGGGGCAAGAGAGCATGGGGGGGGGGGGCAGGAGGTCAAACTCATCCTTTCATCAGGAGCCCACTCTTTAAAAAATTGAGTTAAAAGTTAAATTTACTCATTTTATTGTATTTAAGATATGACAAATTATTTGATCATTCTGAAGAAAAGTAAAAAAGGTAAAGTTGTCCAAGGCTGCATCAAATAGGAGTCCACTTTCTTAGTAACTAATCCATTCCTAAGAACATGGCATTGACCTGTCCTTGAGGGCAGAGTCTTCATGACCTAACCACCTATTAAAGGTCCCATCTCTCAGAACTGTTGCAGTGGAGATGAAATTCTTTTCTTTTCTTTTTTTTTTTTTTTGAGACAGAGCCTCAAGCTGTCGCCCTGGGTAGAGTGCCAAGGCGTCATAGCTCACAGCAACCTCCAACTCCTGGGCTTAAGCGATTCTCTTGCCTCAGCCTCCCGAGTAGCTGGGACTACAGGTGCCCACCACAACGCCTGGCTATTTTTTGGTTGTAGTTGTCATTGTCGTTTGGCAGACCCGGGCTGGATTCCAACCTGCCAGCTCTGGTGTATGTGGCTGGCGCTTTAGCCGCTTGAGCTATAGGCACTGAGCCTGGAGATTAAATTTCTAACACCTGAGTTTTGGGGACACATTCAAACCATAGCCCTACTCAAAAAAGGAATTGTAAAAGAAATACGAAGCACTTGCTGTATGCCGGGTGCTCTATGCATATTATCTCCTTGAATGTCCACCACACCCTTGTCAGGTATTTAAATCTTCATTTCTCAGATGAGAAAACAGAGGTTCAGAGAGGTCAAGCCTGCTGCCAGCTCTCGCAGATGACCCCCAGTGAGTGTTCTGGATGGGGTGGCCTCATTTTCAGGTATCTCCTGCCTTCTCCATCCCACCCCTGTTCGTTTCCATATGGCTTTCCCTTCTGGTCTATTGCTTCGCCTACTAAACATCCAGAAAAGCTCTGACATGATGAATTTCCTGAGGTATATGTGGCTTTGCAATGAGAGGGTGCATAGGCCTTACCCTAGCAGCAGCCCTCCTGAAGGGAGGGGTATGTGGCTGGTGCCTTAGCCGCTTGAGCTACAGGTGCGGAGCCTGGAGATTAAATATATTTTTTAAATTGTTGGGGATTCCTTGAGGGTACAGAGAACCAGGTTTCACTGATTGCATTTGTTAGGTAAAGTCTCTCTTATAACTATGTCCTGCCTCTAAGAAGTGTGTCACACACTGTGATCCCCACCCCCCTCCCTCCTTCCCTCTTTGCACGCCCCCATGCCCCCACCCACTGCCATGTACTGGGTTATCAATTGTCCTCATATCAGAATTGAGTACATTGGATTCTTTTTTCTCCATGCTTGTGATGTTTTACTAAGTAGAATGTGTTTCAACTCCATCCAGGTTAATACCAAAGATGTAAAGTCTCCATCTTTTTTTTAGTGGCCGAATAGTATTCCATGGTATACATATACCACAGCTTATTAATCCATTCCTGGGTTGGTGGGCTTTTAGGTTGTTTCCACAGTTTGGTATCACAAAATCTCAAAGTTGCAGATGCTGGCATGGATATGGAGAGAAGGGAACACTTTTTTTTTTTTTTTTTTGTAGAGACAGAGTCTCACTGTACCGCCCTCGGGTAGAGTGCCGTGGCGTCACACGGCTCACAGCAACCTCTAACTCTCGGGCTTACGCGATTCTCTTGCCTCAGCCTCCCAAGCAGCTGGGACTACAGGCGCCCGCCACAACGCCCAGCTATTTTTTTGTTGCAGTTTGGCCGGGGCTGGGTTTGAACCCACCACCCTCGGCATATGGGGCCAGCGCCCTACTCACTGAGCCACAGGCGCCGCCCGAGAAGGGAACACTTTTACACTGCTGGTGGGACTGCAAAGTAATATAATCTTTTTGGAAGGAAGTATGGAGAATCCTTAAAGAACGCAAACTAGACCTCCTATTTGATCCTGCAATCCCATTACTGGGCATCTACCCAGAAGAAAAAAGTCCTTTTATCACAAGGACATTTGCACTAGACTGTTTAGCATAGTTCAATTTGCATAGGCCTTATCTTTTTTTTTTTTTGCAGTTTTTTGGCCGGGGCTGGGCTTGAACCCACCACTCCCAGTATATGCGGCCAGCACCCTACTCCTTGAGCCACAGGTGCTGCCCCATAGGCCTTATCTTAATCAAGACCCTTTCCAGTCTTTTTTTTTTTTTTTTTGTAGAGACAGAGTCTCACTGTACCGTCCTCGGGTAGAGTGCCGTGGCGTCACACGGCTCACAGCAACCTCTAACTCTTGGGCTTACGCGATTCTCTTGCCTCAGCCTCCCGAGCAGCTGGGACTACAGGCGCCCGCCACAACGCCCGGCTATTTTTTTGTTGCAGTTTGGCCGGGGCTGGGTTTGAACCCGCCACCCTCGGCATATGGGGCCGGCACCCTACTCACTGAGCCACAGGCGCCGCCCCCTTTCCAGTCTTAGTGACTCCCCTAGCAAAGTGAAATTTGTCACCTGGGAAATACTGTCTGATATAAATAGCCCGCTCACCACCTAAGGAGCTCTCCTCTGCCCAGCTTTGTCTTAAGAGGGTGAGAGGGGCCTTAATCTGTGGTTGGAAGGAGGGCAAGCACAGAGTAAACAAGATAATGTTTGGGGCGGGGAGGGACAGTTCCAGAAGTGTGAGACCTCAAGAGGTCCCAGGTTCAAGGCCCAGACATGTCCCAACCCCTACCAAGCTTGGCTTGGATCCTCACACTGACCTGGATCTGCCCTGAGGAAGTTCACAGTCTGAGGGGGAGACACAGCCCTGCCCTATGCAGCCCAGCAGGGTCAGGGCACAGCGAGGTAGGGAAGATGGGCAGCTCAGAGCCTCTGTTGGCTTCGGCCCAAACCATGCGGGCCTGGGCCTCGCTTCAGAGACAGGTATGAGGCAGGTGTGCAGACTTTCCCCAGCTGAGGGATCCTGGGGTGGAGGGGGGCGGTGCACAAGGAAAAGTGATGGCGGCTAGGAAAAGGCTCACACTTTCCCAGGAACTAGGAATAGTCAGGAGGAGGGACAAGAGAGGCAGGAAAACGGATGCAACAAGTGGGCATTGGCTTTGGGTGTGACCCTGCCCTGCTCTGGGCCCCACTTTCTCCTCTGTAGTCCTGTCCGGATGGCTGTAAGTGGGGAGGAGCCAACACTTTCTGAGGCCTGCATGTGTCAGTCCTGTGTCTAACCTGTTACTCAGCCCATCACCTTCGTCCCTCTCACAGCCCTGATAGGCGGAGGTGATCACTCCCACCTCCCACAGGTCCACAAAGGGTGAGCCCCACAGCTCACATACGGATTTGGGACTTAGTGTGCTCTCTGCCACACCTTCTTGCTGGGACAGACACTGGGGATGGCTCAGAGGGGATATTTTACTATGGAGAAGGCTCAAGGGCCAGCCTGAGGTCAGGAAAAAGGATAGACAGCATTTGAGTTTGGTGAACTTCGGCCTTCAGGAGGGCTGCTGGGGTTGGTCTGGGGGTGGGAGGTCTGCTGATTTGTGCCCAGGACTGGAAGCCCCTTAAGAGGGAGCATAAGCCCAACATTGAAGGCCCTTCCAACATTCCTGCCCTCTCTAGGTCACCCCCAGCTTACACTGACCCACGGCCTGGTGCCCAGTGAGGCTTTGGGAGGAGAGCTGAGCAAGACACAATTTTTATATTCTGTACACATGGCTCTGGCGGAAACTGGGGTAGTGGGCAGCGTCCGCCACGAGTGTCTCATAGCAGCTCCTGGTGCACCCAGAGAGCTCTGCATTGGGCCTACCACCAAGAGTAGCCCACATGGCCCTGCCCTTAGGTTGCTGACAGTTTCTTTGCCACAGTTGTGTCTGTGTCACCATCTCAACAGTGACTGTGTCCCTGAGATAGGATATCAGGTGGTCAGCAACATCTTTACAACCCCATGTCAGCTCCTGAAACACTTAGCTCTTGCTCCATCACTTGACAGTGAGGCTGCCTTGGCTCATGGGCACTGCACACCTACTATGTGCCAGGCACTCTTCCAGCACTCTTACACATATGGGTTTCATACAGTCCTCAACATCAACTCCATTGGACATTTAAGGAAACTGAGGCAGGGAAATGTAAAGGAACATGCCCAGAGGGAGGGACCTGGGATGAGCCAGGAGCCAAACCCGTCTATTCTGCTCTCGTCACAGGCCTCCACCACCCGTGCCAACCAGGGCTGCCCCTTCTCTGGCCTTCCTAATGCCTTAATCATAATGGATGGAAATCAACACAGTTCATGGAAAAGGACCCAGAAATGCAAATGGTTCCTAAACATATCGTAACATGCTAAAATGAAAATTGAAACAAGCCCAAGATGCTATTTTTCACCTATCAGGTTGGCAAAGATCAAAAGTCTGAGCTGTGGCTGTGGGGGGCAGGCTCTCCCGAGCATGGCCAAAGTGGGTGTGGGTGTGACCGTGCAACTCGCAGGGGAGTAACATGGCAGAGATCTGGTAAGATCATCCTTTGAGGGAGGGATCCCTCTTATTACCTTTTAGATATATTCACAATACGGGAAATGACCAATGCCAGGGAGACTTGGAAAAACTTAAACCTCCATCAGTAGGGAACCGGTGAGCATTCAAGGGGCCATCTATACAATGGAAATAACACGTAGTTCATTAAGAAAAATTCCAGGACACTCTCCACCAACAGACATGAAAAAATCTCCAAGATATTGTTAAGGGACAAAAGAAAGGCTCATGACAGCATCTACAAAATATTAGCATTTGGATTTTTTAAAACTTAGGCTGGGTACTATTGCTTACATGGGTAATCCTAGCACTCTGGGAGGCCGAGGCAGGTGGACCGCCTGAACTCAGGAGGTGGAGACCAACCTGAGCAAGGGTGAGAGTGTTGTGGCGGGCGCCTGTAGTCCCAGCTACTCTGGAGGCTGAAACAAGAGAATCACTTGAGCCCAGGAGTTTGAAATTGCTGTGAGCTATAGTGAAGACATGGTGTGCTCTAAACAAACACACACATAAATACAGAAATACACAAACCATGTTGGGAGCTCTGCCTGTCACCTGGAGAGTGGAGCTGAGCTTGCAGTCACCTCCCTCCTTTGAGCACAGAGGCCCCACCCGGCTGGGATAGAGTCCTGGAGGGCAAGGAGTATGCCTGCCTCTGTCTTCATCCTCAGCCTCTGCACAGGCTCTGGGCCAGAGCAGGGCTTTTGGAAACATCTGGCTGGAGGGGTCCTTGGTGAGATGAGGGTGATGGTCACACATGGCAGCCACCACCTTGTCTGTGGACAGTCTGTCCTGCTGATCTTCTTAGCAGCCTGGCAGGGTTCCAAGAAATTGTTGCAGGCTGAGGCCCCGCTGCACACAGAATGGTTGGGGGAAATTCTATATTTCCTATTGACTTACTTCTTGGATTACTATCTGCCTCAACCCTCCAGGACAGTGGTTCTCAACCTTCCTAATGCCTTGAGCCTTTAATATAGTTCCCGTGGGTCGCGACAGGAACCGCTGCTCTAGGACATAAGCTCCAGGAAGGCAGGGCCTTTATCATCACTCTATCTTCAGTGATTGGGACAGTGGCTGGTGCATAGTAGGTGTGCAGCAAGTATTTATTGAGTGGTCAAGTAAATGAATGAATATTCTAGGTTTTCAGAGGCTGGGGATAGGAGGAACTGGCCCCCAGGAGAGGCCCGTCTCCAGCTGTGTGTTTCTCCTCTAGTCGCATCAAGAGCAATGTGGATGGGCGGTACCTGGTGGATGGTGTCCCCTTCAGCTGCTGCAATCCCAACTCACCACGGCCCTGCATCCAGTACCAGCTCACCAACAACTCGGCACATTACAGCTACGACCACCAGACAGAGGAGCTCAACCTGTGGCTGCGCGGCTGCAGGGCCGCCCTGCTGAGCTACTATGGCAGCCTCATGAACTCCATGGGTATCATCACGCTCCTTGTCTGGCTCTTGGAGGTAGGCTGGGCACTGGGCCGGAGGGGTGGAGAGCTGCCTGCGGAGCTGCCTCTCTCCTCAGAACCAGCCTTCAGTGGCTATGGGTCAGAGCAGCCTGGGCTTGAACCCTAGCTCCCTACACTTTTGTTTCTTTCTCAGCTCTCAAAAAAAGCAGTTTATTGAGGTGAAATGCACAGAAAATAAAATTTAGACTTCTAGGCCGGGCGCTGTGGCTCACACCTGTAATCCTAGCGCTCTGGGAGGCCAAGTCAGATGGATTGTCCGAGCGTAGGAGTTGACTACCTCCCTATATTGATCATCTCAGGCTGACCTGTTTCCTAGACTGAACATGCACCACGTGTAAGTATCAGCACAGCCTAATTCCGTATGTTGACCAGGTCACTACAGTCCCTTGGGTGGTCAACTTACAGAGGTTATACTGTATTTGGATTTGTTTCTTGAGATACGGGTTACTATTTACCTGCTAGGTTACTTATTTGTGGGCTCATCTTCTTTTATCTGTAATGCTTTATTCCTCTCTGTAGCTACAGGGCTTGATTGCAAGCCCTCAGTGAGTATGCTGAATTCATTCCTTCTTTCATTGAAGAGGTATTTCTTTTTTTTTTTTTGTAGAGACAGAGTTTCACTTTATGGACCTCGGTAGAGTGCCGTGGCGTCACACGGCTCACAGCAACCTCTAACTCCTGGGCTTAGGCGATTCTCCTGCCTCAGCCTCCCGAGTAGCTGGGACTACAGGCGCCCGCCACAACGCCCTGCTATTTTTTGGTTGCAGTTTGTCTGGGGCTGGGTTTGAACCTGCCACCCTCGGCATATGGGGCCGGCGCCCTGCTCACTGAGCCACAGGCGCCGCCCAAGAGGTATTTCTTAAATACCTGCTGTGTGCCAGGCACTAACGCCAGATGTCTGCTTTGAGCTACTCTGACAGCAGAAGATCTGGACTCCAAAATTCTAATGTACGAAGTCAGAAACATTCAGTAGAGAAGCATTTTCTGCTAGAGAAGATTCCCTGATGAGTTCCTTTAAGTTAGTTCCTTCCCTAGTGCTATGGAAATTCACTGAGTTTATCATGTCTGTGGCTGACATACACTCACAACATGGCACAGACTGCCCAGGAAAGCTTCTTTCAATGTTGAAGCAAACCCAGTGTATTCATGACCATTTATTGGTCACCAACTCTTGGAAGCAGTCTTGTGAGTGAACTCCATGGGTATCTCCATCTCCATGGGTAGAATGAAAAGAGAAGCTTATTACTAGAACTTTAGATAGTTCCATCACTTAAAACCCATGAAAATAAGACTGAAAGGATAACCAAAGTCAGTGGGGCGGTGAGGCTCTGTTGGCTGCCTCTCAGCTTACACACCTGTCCAGGAATCTAGGGACTGCTTAAGATGAGGACCAGCTTACTGGGAACAGGGAGTTTGAATGTACGATTCTTATTCGAGGTGTTTAGCGGGCAGAACTCTGATGGACACAAGGGTCGCTGAGCCTACTGATAGGATTCTGACTTTAGCCTTGCCCTCCTGGGCTTCACAATCCAGTGAGGAGATGACATCTAACTTTGAACCCCAGGGAAGACTGTTACCAAGTGCAAAACTCACAGTGCAGTGGGCCCCGTTCAGGAAAGCGGGAGGCGATCAGAGTGGATGCATTCACACCAGGAGGACTTCCTGGAGGAAGTGACTTTTTCCACTGTAAAAATATTTATGAAACTTTCAATGACAATAACAGTAACAAAAATGTTAAACTCTATCAGTTACTATTATCATTTACTACCACAGTCATAAAATGTTCCCACAGCATTCATTTAACAGATATTTCTGGTGCTATTCTAGGTGCTGGGATAGTGGGTGAATCAGACGGATAAGGGCCACTCCTGCCTTCAGGGAGCAGCCTCATCCTCTCCATACAAGGAGATGCAGATGAGAGCAAACCAGGAATTCTTCCAGAAACAAGTGACTAATGGAATATTATTAGAAAAGTGAAAACAATTACCTACCAAGCTGGATAGTAATTACTTTTGACACGTCTATTTGTCCTTCGCACTAGGTACTGTGTGCTCTGCGCACATTGAAGTGTCCCGGCAGGAGCCATTTCATCTGAGAATCTGTAAACCATGAAGTAGGGTTTCCCAGTCACATGGCTGGTGAAGTGCAAGGCTGGGTCTGAACCCAGGCATTTGGGCTCCAAGTCTGCCACAGTGAGTGACAGAGAATGAATCCAAATTATGCATCACCAGCATCCATTCATCACTATGCTCATCAAAATTCAGGGAAACCACACATCATAATGTTTGCAGAAAAGGTGACTTTTTAATTGCAGCTGACAAAGTTACTGAACACCCAATATGTGCCAAACAATGTGCTGGGAACAGGACTGGGGTGTGGCATGGAGGTGAAGGAACCAGGGACTAATGCACCAGCATGGGGGTGCCCAGAGGAGAAGAGAGGATGAGCAGTAGGGAGCTCAACAGGGGTTGAAGCTCAAATAACAGGTGAACATGGAGAGGAACAATGCCTGGGGCAGAGAACAGCAAATGGTGAAGGCCAGAGGGGATAAGTAAGGGGTACAGGCGACACAAAGAAGCCCAGGGTAGCTAGGAGGGGAAGAGGAGAGGAGAGGAGGCCAGGAAAGGCAGCAGTGAGGCCAAGGTGAGGTAGGGCAGGCCGCCACCAACCCAGACTCCATAAAGCCCACTTCATTTTAAGGGCCCCAGGGAGGAACATGCCAGAGGCTCATGAGGTTTCCTAATAGCCCACCTCCCAGCTCCTTCTCCCAGACCTCCTCTAACTCTCCTCTCCCTCCCCAGGTGAGCATCACCATTGGGCTGCGCTACCTGCACACCGCACTGGACAGTGTGCCCAACCCCGAGGAGCCCGAGTGCGAGAGTGAGGGCTGGTTGCTGGAGAAGAGTGTGCCCGAGACCTGGAAGGCCTTTCTGGAAAGCTTAAAGAAGCTGAGCAAGGGCAACCAAGTGGAAGCTGAGGGCGTAGATGCAGGCCAGGCCCCAGAGGCTGGCTGAGGGCCCCAGGGCCCCTCCCCTCCCGAACAATGAGCAGTAGTGGACTCCAAGAAACGCGGATATCCCTTTTGTCCAACTCTGAAAGCCCGAATCTCCCAAGGAGGGCACCATCTTACAGACTCTTCTTGATGGTGGAATTTAAACTTTAGAGTCCCTACAGCATTTGGCAAATGTTTGTTGAATGACTGAAAATGAGAATGAATGAGCCCCCCCTCAGGCCTACTGCACTAGGATATACCCTCATGATGACTCAGGGGCCTCTCAGTGGATGACTAGCCCAGGACCAGCATTCTCATAGCACATGAATTCAGTTCCACCCTCTGGCTACTGGCCATATCTGAGGGCTGCTCCCCCATTAGAGTTTGCCTATTACGAGCTCCAAGTTGCCTCATTCTATACCCAAAGAGTCACTTGGTGCATAAGCCCACGAGTCTGAAAAAACGAATGGCCATGTTGTCTTTGTTTTTAATGCCAAGATTGACAGATTGGCCATTTTGTTTGCTTAATGCCTGAAGGTGAGGGAAAGTTATACTTAATAGACTCTTGAAGCATTAAAGGCTCTAAATAGGAATTCTTCAATCATGGGGCAAGAGAATTCTAAGGCAGGGGATTATTTCCCCCCACCAAAAATAGAGTGAAAGGCCTGCTTTTGTGTCACAGTCACATGCCCTCAGTCCCTTAGCTTAGAGTGCACCGTGGGTTGAGGAGTCAGGTTGTTGGCATGCTCCAGCAGCACCCCAGCCCTGAAGTGCCAGGTGGCCTCCTGGGGCTTGTCTGTAGAAGCACCGGGTTAGATTGCTTCCCTGGTGTGGAAGAGGAACAACCAGACAACGGTCTCTAATGGAGATCAGGCCTCATCTCTTGGTGGGCCCAGGGACACCCACACAAGTGGCCGTGACAGCCCCACAGACAACATTAATTGTTTATGGTGAAGGGCAAGGAGTCCTCTGAGAGTTTCTGTTTCCCCCCAGATACCCATCCTGCAAAGCACTATTCCTGGGATGCTTCTGCATCAAAGAAGATCGAGGTAACCCATCCTCCTGAGCTAGCAACTGTTGAGAGTTTTCACTTCCTTTAGAAAAGCCTTCTTTGAAGCTTTCATGGGAAGGTGAGAACAATTTCACTGACAATCTCAGACCCCTGGTGATCAAATCGGCAAGGCCCAGTACGATTCTCTCAGCTGGATGAATATTCAAGAGAGTTCATTTGTATCTGGCAGGAGACCAAAGCCAGAAGGCAGAAAATGCAAAGGAAGCCCATAACTTCCCTCTGCTTCTAATCCAGCAAAAGTGTTTGGAAACAGGTTACTTTGGACGAATTCAGGACAAACTCTTTTGTCCTAAGAGTTTCAGTGTAAAGAAAACAAGATTTCTGGTGCTGCCTGGGGTATGCTCCGGGGCTGTAACCCTCCTAAGCAGAAGATTAGATCAAAGATGTTTGGACCCTGTTAGACTGTGGTCCCAGGTTTAATTAGACTGCTGAGTCTCCTTAAGACCAAGGAATAACCTGAATATGCTGAGCCAGCTATCTCTAGCAAGGGTCCCCAAGTTTCCATCTCTCAGGAGTGCTGAAAACCATTGTGAAAGTGCTGTTCTAGGCCCACATATGTAACTATGCTGTTAACAGCTGTATAATAAACATTAAAAATTATATGAAAATCACTTTTATTAAATGACTGTTTTAGTTCATGCAACAAAATGTATCGCAGAATCCCCTAAGAGAAGTAGCCCACCCAAAAGGAGAAACACTGGCAGCAATTCTTGTCACCAGCATAGGCATCATGCCTTGTCCATCTTGGCTTCTCTGATCTGCAACAGTGACTATCAAGTTATTCAAATCATCTCAACATTTGCTAGAGCTGAACTTAATATGTAGAATTTTAATTTAGTGGTTTAGGCAAAAATTCCAAGCCATTTTTTTCTTCTGCTCTGGTCAAAACATTTTCTACAAACAGGGAAATGAATCTCTAAAGGTCCAAGTAATAGGGCAGATATGAACCACTTGAGAATCTGAAAGCAGCTGGGAGGACCAGGGGTGAACTGAGTCTATGATAAACTTCACCAGTTGGTTAAGAGCAGGCTGAGGGTTGATTGCATCCTAACAGGTCTTCTGTTAAGGAAGCCAGGAAGTTGCTGGAGAAGGCTTGCCCACCCCTTCTGGTTACCTAGTAGTGTCCAGTAAGACTCTGGTACCAGCTTCCTCCTTGTGTGTAACTTCAGTCTTTCTTGAGCTAGTGTAAATTTATTTCTCCCAAGAGACTCAGCCAGATTCTAAAGTTCTGCCAGCCTAGGCCAGTAATAAGTAGAGGGTCTTAGGACTTGTTTTAAAACACTCATTCCATAGTGAAGAATGATTCCTTATTCTGAACATTTAGGAAGCTGGGTGTCCTAGAATTTATGCCCCCAGTTCAAGAACCCACAGCCTCTTTGCAACATGCTTCAAAACCCAGGACTGAGCTGTCAGGAAATAAGCCCCGAGTAACCTCAATATGGGTTAATTAGATTAGGGGCTTGCTCTGCATCTCCCCTGCTCCTCCTTGTCCGGGCACCTGTTCTGCTAAGGCAGCAAGTTTGCAGCTTAGCCAGGGGCAGCACAGACCAAGACAATCAGGGGCCTTCATCTACCACTGGATAAAATGATGGCTCCCAATGACCACACAGGCAGCCAGCAGTGCTATGTGGAACAGCACTGTGTCTGTGGAATACTATGGAAGCCCAGAGAAGAGAAGGAATGCCTTCTCAGGTCTCAATGGACATGAGAGTGGCTGGAAAGAGGGACACATCAGTTCTTAACACCTGATGGCATTTTTTTTTGAGACAGAGTCTCAAGCTGTCACCCTGGGTAGAGTGCCGTTGACGTCACAGCTCACAGCAACCTCAGACAGACTCTTGGGCTTCAGTGATTCTCTTGTCTCAGCCTCCCAAGTAGTTGGGACTACCGATGTCTGCCACAATACCTGGCTATTTTTTTTTTTTGTTGTTGTTGTTGTTGCAGTTGTCATTGTTGTTTTAGCAGGCCTGGGCAGGGTTTGAACCTGTCAGCCCCAGTGTATGTCGCCAGCACCCTACTCATTTTATCCTGTCCTCCCAAACAAGAGGATGAGTGTGAACAGCAAAATAGGAAATTAGAGAATGCTGTGCTCCAAGGATTAAGTCTTAATCTTAATTAAAGTTTACATACAGTCTGATTCCATTTATAAAGCATTCTGGAAGAGGAAAAACAAAGGGACAAAGATGAGCAGTGGTCAGGTGGGGCAAGAAGTTGATTACAAAGGGTCATGAGGCAGGTGGGCCTAAAATCTAAGCACTCTGGGAGGCCCAGGTGGGTGGATTGCTTGAGTTTGAGAGTTGGAGACCAGCCTAAGCAAGAATGAGACACTGTCTCTACTAAAAACAGAAAAATATTAGCTATGCATTGTGGCGGGTGCCTGTAGTCCCAGCTACTCAAGAGGCTGAGGCAGGATTGCCTGAACCCAGGAGTTTGAGGCTGTTGTGACCTAGGTAGAGGCCATGGCATTCTAGCCTGGAGCAACAGTGTGAGCAGGTCTCAAAAAAAAGAAAAAAAAAGGGGCATGAGGGAACTTTTTGGGTGATGGAGCAGTTTTCTTTATGGATTGTGGTAGTCATTAAACTATATGCATTTGTCAAAATGTAGAATACTACTGTACACTAAAGAGCATGAATCTTTTTGTAAAATATACCTTAATAAACCTGACTTAGAAAGCAAGAGAAGGGACAGAGTGAGGAGTGTGTCAGAGGAGGCTTCATGAGTCCTGGAACCGAAGACAAGGCAAAGGAAGAGAGTAAGTTGAGAGCAGCATTAATAACCAGGAGACGGGTCACGCAATGGAAACCTTGCTGTTTTAGTTTGATGCTTTCAAGAGGATTTTGAAAAGCAAAGCAGAACTCTTGTAGACTCTACCACCCCCATGAACGGAGGGTAGCTTCCTTCCCACATGTGTCTCTCAAGAGCAGAAGAGTGTCTGGGGAGGTAAGGACAAGGACTTGGAAATCACCAGGTAAGGATGAGTAAGAGTTTAAACCCAGAGACAGGTCTTGGAGTGCCCTGTTTTCTAGTAATTTGAGGTCCAAAATGGTCCAGAAAGGTCACAAGTTGTCATAGCCAATGAATATAAAACTTAATCGGCTGAAGTGATGATTACACTTTCTCTGGGAAGGTCAAGATGTTTTGGCTAATGGCCATAATCAACACTAATAATATAAGCCTCTTAAATTTCAAGCTAATACAGATGTCCCACTTCAGTTGTAGCAAGGTGACATGGGGAACACTGCCGTGGCATTTAAGTGTATGGAACAAAAAAAAAACAAAGATATAGGCCAACCCAAAGTAATGTTAACACCTAAAGCATTTATTTGAATATCTTTAAACTTTTTACATATGATACATTTCCAAATTTTACAAGTTGTCCATAGATATTAAAGTTATAGCCAATTTAGTAATCAGATATGATTATCCCTGATATGGAAAGCGTATATTATATAAACATTTCTACAATAAACATAAAACATGCAGAAGAAATCATAAAGCTAAGATGATTTGTTAGGTAGGGAAGACAATTAGCTTAACACCAGAAAATAAGAAGGTGTGTATGCTGCCATTTCATGTAAATGTATCCTTTCTCGGACTCTGACATTCTCAGAGAATGGAATCCAGGGCTGCCCTCTGCTAACTCCAGGCTTCTGCAAAGTCAGGACTGAAAGCTGGAGTATTTTTATGACTGGGTGAAAACGTCAGCAATCTACTTACAGAAACAGAGAAACCTGGTCTTACAATTTAAGATTTAAGCTTGGTGACCATAATAGAAAAAGCCAAAAGAAGCTGGACTTAAAAGCTAAAGGACCAGAAATGACAAAGGTCAAAATTAACATTAATTTTGCCATCCACAGCCCAAACAACCAGACCTTATGACCGAAGGCCAGAAAAAGTGGGGATTCTTCCTCTTGGTCCTCCTCTCAGCTGGCTGAGCCAGTCTCAAGGAATAAGAGTTTAAGTCACCCTTTCAAGAGGAAGTGTTTCTTTCACACACTACTTTGAAGAATGGTTTCTGCATCCCCAATTATTTTAGCCTCAGGTCTGGATTTTGGACCTGCCTCCTGGGTATGCTAAGAAGTATGTACAGCTGAGTGGAACAGAACCTGCAGATGCAATTCAAAGAAAACTGAGTGAGGCCAGGAGTGGTGGCCCATGCCTGTAATCCCAGTACTCTGGGAGGCTGAGGCAGGTGGATTGCTTGAGCACAGGAGTTTGAGACCAGTTTGAGCAAGGGCAAGACCCCTTTTCTAAAAATAGCTGGGTGTTACAGTGGGTGCCTATAGTCCCAGCTATACTTGGGAGGCTGAGGCAAGAGGATCACTTGAGCCCAAGAGTTTGACGTTGCTGTGAGCTATGAGGCCACGGCACTCTACCGAGGGGAAAAGTAAGACTCTGTCTCAAAACAAAACAAAACAAACCCCCCCAAAAAAACTGAATGCAAGGGTCACTTGAATTGGTTAAAAAAATCCAAGAGCCTCTTGGATTCACTTCTCCCTCTGCCTCAAAACAGAGTGGCTCAGAATTTATTCCTCCACTAAATCTGCCATCACTCTGTGGGTATCCAAGATCTTAGCACTCATATATCAAAAAAGTGCAGTTGTATGGGATATATTCGGGTCATTAAGGAAGTTTTGATACACAAAAATCAAGAAACGTAAAATCCACGTGGATGGAAACAAACGAAGCCCCCCCACCGCCCTCAGTGATACTGACCAGCCGAGCAAGATGAAACTTGCATGAGTGAGTAACAAAGATGCTGTCAACTGTTTTTCCTGGAAGTGAAACAATGGACCATAATATGGTCTATCTCAAAACTTTCGTAGTGACCCACATAATAGTAACTAAGCGGCTATCATTCTAGGAAGGCACCTCTTAGTAAGAACAACAATGTTCTAAAAGAGTTAAAAGCCTGGGTGCACAGAATGCCCAGGACTGGACCAAGTGAATCAGTGGGTAAGCAGTGGTTCAACTATTCTGGGAAATGCTGAACAGGTGGGGTTGGGGAACCCTCAAAACACTGAATGCTCACTTTCTCACTAGTGTTTCGACACATACACGTATCCAATTTAGCCTTAGAAATAACAAATATTATTAACTATCTGAAAAGTTAGGATATTCTTTAAGTTTTTAGAAAGCCCTTTAAGCGAGTTTTTTCTCTCAAAGGCAAAAGTTTTGCCAAACAAGGAAAAAAATTCAATCTTTGACAGCCCTGAAAAACCAGCCAGCACATTAAATAGTCACTTCCTCTGCACAGGTATCCACCAACCCTTTCACAGTTGATGGAGAGAAGAGAACGTGGCCTTCAAAACCAAATGCTTTGCTCTTTCTTAGAGGCAGGCCCTTCAGCAGAGAAATTCAGTCCCAATGTTGACAGGAACCAGGAAGATGATGCCAACGGCCCACGGAGACTTTGTTTTCTGCCTTCTACTGAATCAGCTTCGGACATGGAGTCACTATAACCAATAATGTAAAATGGCTCAGACTACCGGGAACAGTCCAATGCAGTCAGACTTCCCGAGAGGTTGTGCTCCAGGACAGAGAGAGAAGCTCCTCGCTGAATCCTGAAACTCAAGACTTTACATTTGGGAACACAGCAAACAGTGCAGGAAAATCTGTCTATAGAAGATGATTTTCATCAGTCCTTGAAGCCAGAAACTATGAAAATAAAACTGGGAAGGAAAGTTTAAATAAAGAATTTATTTCGGAATTCAGCAGAACTTAAATCCTACTCTCTTTCTTGAAAAGCCAACTGGGTCACAAAAACCAAGTCTATGTTTTGGTAGTGAAGTGATTATAAATGTTGCCAGTCAATGCCAACCAGTGTCTGGTTTGCTTCCTGTGCATGTCCAATTTCCTCTGTGATACTGTGTTGGTGCCAGAGCTTCTGAATCTTCTTAAATCGCTCTTTGCACAAATGTAAAGGATTTCCCCGTCTAGAAAGAAGACACAAGTCACTCAGGATGCATTCCGTTTATTCATCTATTATACTCCTGACTCAGGAAAGCTTACAAGTTGTTAGTTTTAGACGCTCTGCAAAGTTTCTGTCCGGCAGGTGACAGTGGCTATTAACAAAATGCAACAGCTCTGAAGGTTTGCTAAAAGCAGCTGAAGGGGAATAAACGTTTGCTGAAAAGGGGAGGGAAAAGCACACATACCACACTTACCCAGGCGGGTGTGGGAGTGGGGGCAGAGGATCTAGGTTGAGGCTAGAACTACCCATTCATTGTCCATTTGGTTGGTAGCATTTGGGGGGTGCAGAGGAGAGGACGAATGAATTGCGACAGGAGTAATAATATTCCTCAGCGTGCTCTGTCAGCTACGAAGACTCCATGAAGCAGCCAAATGTGTATAAGCTTCCAGGTCTAATTTAACCACAAGTATGAGCTTGGGTGGGTTCCCCTGGGCCCAGGTCCCTGAGTCAGGCACCTGGTCCCAATTCAGAGTATACCAATGCTTTCACTGTCCAACCAGGGCTTCTCCTACTAAGACCCACACTCAGTGCAGGGGGAGAGACCACCCCCAAGCGGCATATGGATGTAACCTTGCAGTCCAGCGCCCAGGGCAGTGAATCTACCTAGCTTCCCTGGGCTTCTAGGCCTTCAACTTTTGCTACTCAAGACTGGACAGTCACATCTAGCTAGCTTACAACTTTTACCTCCTTTGGGCAAAAAAGATGGTCTAAAATAGCGGTTCTCAACCTGTGGGTTGTAACCCACAAGAACTGTATTAAAGGGCTGCGGCATTAGGAAGGTTGAGAACCACTGGTCTAAAAGAAGCCCTTTAACAGTGCTTAAGGGAACTGTTGTTGGCATTTTCCTTATGAAATACTGTAGAAGCTATCCGAGTAGAAGTGACTTGCCTCAAACACTGTTCTGCTGTTCGATATGTTCTAAATCCTTGTCCCTCAGATTTTAATGTAATAAGATAAGCACATCTCTCAGCAGTTAAGATTTTGCTCTTTTCTGTCACCTGGAGAACACTGGGTCTCCCCTATACAAAGCCACGCAAGTCAGAATGGGCCATCCCGGTAGTGCTCTGATGCTGTGGATGTCACATGGCAATTCCAACAGTTCTTTGGAGTGATAAATGGAATAAAGTTGCGCTGTCCTATTCTTTTTCCTTATCTGTCCTGATGTTCTTCATGGCATTATGAAGGCGGGGAAAGGAACACCAAACCACGCAGGTAGGGTCCCTTCCTCAGAATAGAGTCCACAGATAACACAGGTCCTCTGCCAGAACCACCCATGTCCCCAGGTGTTAGCAGGGCTGTGCGTTTCAGGACCACATGGATCACTGTATTCATCACACACTGAAGGGCTCTGAAGGCCCAGAGTCAGCCAGCCAGCCTTCCCCGCCCCCTCTCCCTGCCCCCGCCAGGCCCTTACCTGAGTCCCTGATCCGTCTCCCCATAGTCATCGAGGTAAGGAGGAGAATAAAAACAGCCTTTGGTTTTGCCGGCTAAAAATAGCACTTGACATTCCCGTACTCTGTAGAGAGAGAATTCATAGATTTTACATTTATACATTAGTACCCAAGCCTAGGTTTCACTTCCAAATGAAATGAAGTCTTACTTTATTATTATTATTTAAGAAGCCTCTTCCCAGAAGGGAATGAAGCCTTATTAAAATAAACCCAGCGTTCAAAGAGAAGAAACAACATTTATAGCAAAGAGAACTAAAATTACTATAATTAATAATGACCATATTGCAAATCAACATAGTGAGGGGAAGGAACACATGGGATCAGGAATTGACTGCTCAGGTAATAATAGCATTTAAAAGGTTGTTATTGGGAGGGATAAAAAATTACCTACTGGGTACAATGTAATCATCTGGGGAGACCAGTTTACTAAAAGCTCTGACTTCACCACTACCCAATTCATCCATGTAACAAAAAAACCCACTTGTACTACCTAAATCTATTGCAATAAAAAACAAGACCAAAAAACTCGTTAAGTGTGAGAAAGATAGTTAACTTGGAAATAAAAAATTGGTACTGATACCATACCATTACTATGAGGAAATGACCATTTAAAAAATTGTGGATAGGCTCAGTACCTGTAGCACAGTGGTTACATCGCCAGCCACAAACACCAAGGCTGGTGGGTTCGAACCCAGCCTGGGCCAGCTAAATGACAGTGACAACTGCAACAAAAAAAGGCCAGGCACCTGTAGTCCCACCTACTTGGGAGGCTAAGGCAAGAGAATCACTGAAGCCCAAAGGTTTGAGGTTGCTGTGAGCTGTGATGCCACAGCACTCTACCGAGGGCCACATCGTGAGACTCTGTCTCAAAAAAAAAAAAAAAAATTGTGGGCAAAAATTATGAATTAGGTTGATTTGAGACACAAGGCAACACACTTCACACAGGAGCAAAAGAATGTGGAAATATGCAGGGCAAAGGAAAATGCTACTTTTTTTATTGTTTCAGGTTAATTTAAGGGTACAAAGAATTAAGTTACAATGTTTACATTTGTTACAGACCCTCTTAATATTGTGTTTGGCCCCCCAAGAGGTGTGCCATACACCTTGACACTGCGCCCATTAAGCAGGAGCACATCCATCCTCCTCCCTCCTCCTCTCCCCCATCTCGTTCCTCCACCGCCCACCTTGAATTGATTTGAGTTTTTCTCTTTTATGGGAGTGTATTATTAGATCCTCTACTGACCAGAGGATGCTGACATCCACAGCATCAGAGCACTACCGGGATGGCCCATTCTGACTTGTGTGGTTTTGTATAGGGGAGACGCAGTGTTCTCCAGGTAATAGAAAAGAGCAAAATCTTAACATAGAGGATTGAATACATTGGATTCTTTTTTTTTTGGGGGGGGGGGGGTTGCAGTTTTTGGCCGAGGCTAGGTTTGAACCCACCACCTCCAGCATATGGGGCGAGCGCCCTACTCCTTTGAGCCACAGGTGCCGCCCCAAGTACATTGGATTCTTGCTTCTCTATTCTTGTGATATTTCACTAAGAATAATGTGTTTCAACTCCATCTAGGTTAAAACAAAAGATGTAAAGTCTCCATTATTTTATTTTTTTTTTGTGACAGAGTCTCAAGCTGTCCCCCTGGGTAGAATGCTGTGTTGTCATAGCTCACAGCAACCTCCAACTTGGGCTCAAGAGATTCTCTTGTCTCAGTTTTTCTATTTTAGTAGAGACGGGATCTCGCTTTTGCTCAGGCTAGTCTCAAACTCGTGAGCTCAAGCAATCCACCTGTCTTGGCCTCCCGGAGTGCTAGGATTACAGATGTGAGCTACTGGGCCTCACCTCAAGTCTCCAATTTTTAAAATGGCTGAATAGTATTCCATGGTACACAGATACCACAGTTTGTTAAACCATTGCCGGGTTGGTGGGCATTTAGGTTGTTTCCACATTTTGGCAACTGTAAATTGAGCTGTGATAAACAATCTAGTGCAAATGTTTTTATGATAAAATGATTTTTTTTCTTCTGGGTAGATGTCTAGTAGTGCCACTGTGAGATCAAATGGGAGGTCTAATTTGAGTTCCTTGAGGATTCTCTATACTTCCTTCCAAAGAAATTGTATGAGTTTGCAGTCCCACCAACAGTGTAAAAGTGTTCTGTTCTTTCCACATCCACGTCAGCATTTGCAACTCTGAGGCTTTCTCACTAGTGATAACTGGTGATATCTCAGGGTAGTTTTAATTTGCATTTCTCTGATGATCAGGAATGATGAGCAGAAAAATGCTACTTTACATTTCTCCCAATGGCTATTTAACAATGTGTCCCCTGATCCTTTTGAGAGATGTTGCCTGACTTTTTCTGGTATTAATAATTCAGCCCAGGTGGGCCTGGTGGCTCACGGCTATAATCCTAGCACTCTGAGTGGTCAAGATGGGCGGACTGTTTGAGCTCAGGAGTTTGAGACCAGCCTGAGCAAGAATGAGACTCCATCTCTACTGAAAACAGAAAAACTGACCAGGTGTTGTGGTGGGTGCCTATAGCCCCAGCTATTTGGGAGACTCAGGCAGGAGGATCACTTGAACCCAGGAGACTGAGGTTGCTGTGAGCTATGATGACGTCATGGTACTCAACCCCAGGGTGACAAAGTGAGACTGTCTTAAAAAAAAAAAATAGCCGGGCGTTGTGGCAGGCGCCTGTAGTCCCAGCTGCTCGGGAGGCTGAGGCAAGAGAATCGCGTAAGCCCAAGAGTTAGAGGTTGCTGTGAGCCGTGTGACACCACGGCACTCTACCCGAGGGCGGTACAGTGACACTCTGTCTCTACAAAAAAAAAAAAAAAATCAGCCTAATTCAACCAATATTTTGTCAAGAAATGTTGAAAAGAGAAGTTGTCAAGGCACTGGGGGCAGATTAAGATGACTAAGACATGGAGATAGGCTAAGCTGCAGCGGGGCTCAGACTCGTGTGACTTCTCTGCTTCTAGTCTCGAAATGGCTTCTACATCCCTGAGACACAACTCTCCCTCTTGCACACCACTCCACTGACACCAGCCTTCTTGCCTTCAACAGGCAGCACATTCCCACCTCAGCAACTTTTTAGTTGTTCCCTTCTGAGAACATTCTCTTTCTCTTCTTTAGGTTTTTATTCAAAAGTCATGTTCTCAAGACAGCCTTCTCTGCTCTGCTATTTAAAATCCCCAACTGCCATTTCATATTTCTGCCTTGCTTGACTTTTTTCTCCTTAGCATATACCATGATTTAATCAGGGGTCCTCAAACTGCGGCCCGCAGGCCACATGAGGCGGTGTGATTGTATTTGTTCTCGTTTTGTTTTTTTACTTCAAAATAAGCTATGTGCAGTGTGCATAGGAATTTGTTCGTAGTTGTTTTTTTTTTTAAACTACAGTCCGGCCCTCCAATGGTCTGAGGGACAGTGACCTGGCCCCCTGTTTAAAAAGTTTGAGGACCCCTGATCTAAATTCTGTCTTTTTTATTTTGAGATAGGGTCTTGCTCTGTGGCCTGGGTAGAGTGCAGTGGTGTCATCATAGCTCACAGCAACCTCAAACTCTTGGGCCCAAGTGATCCCCCTGCCTCAGCCTCTCAGGTAGCTGGGACTACAGGTGCTCATCACAATACCTGGCTAGTTTATCTATTTTTAGTAGAGACAGGCTCTTGCTGTCGCTCAGGTTGGTCTTGAACTCCTGACTTTAAAATATCCTCCTGCCTTGGCCTCCCAGAGTGCTGGGATTATAGGTGTGAGTCACCATGTCTAATCCACTAACTAAATTCTTTTTTTTTTTTTTTTTTTTGTGGTTTTTTTGGCCGGGGCTGGGTATGAACCCGCCACCTCCGGCATATGGGACCGGCGCCCTACTCACTGAGCCACAGGCGCCGCCCCCACTAACTAAATTCTTATCAGTCTTGTTTATTGTCTTTCTCTCAGAAAATAAACTCTGTCCCTGACGGCAGAAACTTATGCCTGCTTTGCCGACTACTACGTTCTCAGTGCCTAGTGCCTGGGAGTCACTGAGTGTTGCACACTGTTCAGTGAAAACAACTAGATATGCCAGCTTGTGATATGTGCGACTGGAGGTAAAATCCAGAGGCCATGAGGACACAAAAGAATAATTCTGGCTGGAGTTGGACAGAAAATGAATTCATGTTAGAAGAAAAAATGAAAAAAGTAGAACAGAATTGTCACCTATAGTAGGGGGAGGAGAACTGGGAATTATGGTAATAGGAGAACCAAGGCAGAGTTGGCACGTGTCCAATGTGAGATGTGAGGAGACGAGGGTCCTCACATTCCTTGAATGAATAAAACACAGGCAAATGGTGGTCTCAAATTTCACTGCAGTGTAATAATTTCTTGTGCTATCCTCCCAATAGGCATATACTGAGGCAGAGCCAAAGCTAAGCGTCTTCTGCAGGTCCTTACCTCAGGAAGATGCCGGCCCCAGAGCCGCAGGAGTAGGTGTGAGCTGTGCAGGCTCCCACGTCCTCCCCTTCTAGTTCCGTCTGGCAGCAGTAGCTCTGGGAGCACAGCAGAGTTCCACACACAAGGCACAGAGTTGGGGCTCTGCTCTTATCACCACCTGATTTGGGGCACCTCCATGGGTGGGGGTGGGGGGTGGGAAATCACATATCATTGCTCTAAGAAAAGTAGCCGAAGAGCTGATGGTAAAAAATCCCTTGGAAAAGAATTTCGCAATATCAAGAAGAACCAAGACGCATATATGATATGGTATGAGCAAATTCATTCTTAGAAGAGGGAATAGGGAAAAACTGCCACACATACACAAAAAGCATGACAGCAAACCCTCAAAGAATCAATAATTGGGGAAAAGATAAATAAAATCAATAGCAGAAAAGGATGAATAAATCATGCTATTGCCATGTAATAGAACAGTAGTGAATATCAACAAAGGAATGTTATTTTTATGAACATAAATCTTAGAAATGATGACTGAAAAAAATCCTGCATAATAGGTACCATATACTATCTTTTAAATAAAGCTCAAAAACATGGGAAATAGTAATATATGCTGCTGAGGAATGTAAGTCCGTGTAGTTAATGGTTAGGAATGCTTCACACTTACAATAGTAACTATCAGCAGGAGAAGAAAGAGGAGGCAGCAGAGAAGAGATATGCAGGGGCTTCACCTGTCCAGGTCACGTTCAAATTCATATACTACTGTGCTGACCCTTTATGCTACTGGTACGCCAAATCGTTAAAAATTATTCACAATTATAAGGACTCTTATTATTTTATTTTCATTTTTAATTGTTTTTGGTCTCTTATTTCAAAGTGCTTCAATATTCAAATTACTTCAATTATTATTTAGACAACCTTTTGTGACTCAAATTTGCCCCTACCATCCCATTTGGTACATAAGGTGGAAGGACGCTGTTATAAATTAGGTAGTATATAATACTACTGATGTTATGACTTCCCTACCCAAACAAAAGGAACAACAGTAAGAAAATCCCTCTAATTCTTTGCATAGAGGTGTTTTCAGTGGCAGGGAATGTTCAATGCTCTGATAGCAAAACTTACGAGAAATTGGATGCTTGATTAATGAGGCTGCTGTAGTCTTCTGGAAGGTTTATTAATTTGTTAGATTCTCTTGGATAGCTAAAACAAAGTAAAATTAAAAAAGCTCAGTTAATACAAGGTCATATTATAGTGTTGACAGCATAACTCTAAGTGTAGTCAAAACAAATAAAAGACTGAATCTGAGAGACTGTGTGCTACCACATTGGTGTAAGAATCTGGAGTGGCCAGGCATGGTGGTTCAGTCCTGTAATCCTAGCACTCTGGGAGGCCAAGGAGGGAAGATCCCTTGAGCTCAGGAATTAAGAGACCAGCCCGAGCAAGAGTGAGACCCCGTCACTACTAAAAACAGAAAAATTAGTCAGGTGTTGTGGGCACCTGTAGTCCCAGAAACTCAGGAGGCTGAGGCAGGATTGCTTGACCCTAGGAATTTGAGGTTGCTAGGCTGATGCCACAGCACTCTATCCTGGGCAACAGAGTGAGCCTATGTCTCAAAAACAAAACAAAAGAAAACAAAACAAAACAAACTATGGACAGCCTGATTACAGGAGTTAAGATATAGAAGACAGGGACATGCTCATTAGAGTGATCTTAAGGCAGAATGAGTTGGAGGAGAGGGGTAGTAGAGGAAGACATATTTTCTTTAAGTTAGATATACGATGCCATCTTGATGCTATGACTCAAATTAATTCAGACAAAATTTATTTATTTATTTATTTATTCTGGAGACAGAGTCTCATACTGTCATCCTGGGTAGAGTGCTGTGGCGTCAGAGCTCACAGCAACCTCAAACTAACTCCTGGGCTCAAGCAATCCTCTTGCCTCAGCCTCCCGAGTAGCTGGGACTATAGGTATATGCCACTACATCCAGCTAGTTTTTTCTTTTCTTTTTCCTTTTTTCGCAGTTTTTGGCAGGGGCTGAGTTTGAATCCGCCTCTGGGATTTGGGGCCGGCGCCCTACCCCTTTGAGCCACAGGCACCGCCCCTAGCTAGTTTTTTTCTATTTTTAGTAGAGATGGGGTCTCACTTTTGTTCAGGTTGGTCTTGAACTCCTGACCTTAGCTATCCACCTGCCTCAGTCTCCCAGATTGCTAAGATTACAGGTGTGAGCCACTGTACCTGGCAAATTCAAACAAAATTTAGATGCAAATTCAACAAGCACTTTAAGACTCTCAGTGTAAGCACTTCCATGTGCACACACCTGCCCAGTGTGGTTGACACAGGGTGGCCTTTCACTATTCCATCTACTGCAAAAACAAGGAGTGGACTTAAACTGCAAGGGGAATTAATCATACCAGAATCACTTGGGGGAATTTGGAGGGGAAATACAAGCTAGGACTTCAACTTTAGAGAAATTATATTTGGTAGGTTGTATTTGGAGTATTTTAAAAAAGTTTCCAGGGTTATTCTGAAGCATAATTCAGGTTGAGAAGTATGTTCCATATATTAAGAATTTTTTGAGTATAGGGTTGAATCACATGAAATTGGTAATATTCAACCATTTCTGACACGGAAAGACTGAAATTGCAAATGGTTCAAACTGTCATTGTTTGTGGATATGTTAAAGTAAACAAATAGAACAGATAACCTCCTTTAGTCTTCTGATTTTTATGTATGATGTATTTAGCAAAATCAAGGAGATACATGTTAACTAATCTGAAATACTTGGGATTTTGGATTTTTCAGAGTTTAGAATATTTGCATTACTTGTTCAGCACCCTAATCTGAAAATGCAAAATCCATACGTTTCAATGAGCATTTTCTTTAAGCACTGTGTTGGTGCTAGAAAAATTTTGAATTATGGAGCATTTTGAATTTTGGGTTTTTTTTGAATTAGAGATATTCAACCTGTATTCACAGTTAAAATGCACTTCATCCCGCAGAGTAGAGCACATTTTACTACAGAACCAGAATACATGTAGAACCGATGTAAAAAAGGAATGAAAAAAACCCAAAACAAAACAAATACAAAAATGGCTATCATTTGAGAATTACTAAAGGTGAGTGACAAGTATGTGGAGCCTTGTTCTGCTATTCTTCACACTTTGGGTAGTTTGGAAATTTCCACAATAAAAGATAGGAAAAAAACAGACCTAAGAAAAACCTAGAAGAGGACCTATTTTTTTTATGGCAAATATTTCAAAATACAATAATTTTGTTATTAGCTTCCTTTGCAAAGAATAAAATAATATACTTAGGCTCACCATTCTAAATTTTACAAACTCCCATCATTAGATTAAGGAGAAAGTAAGAAGGCAGGATGTCCTACCTCGTGGAACGGCTGAAGGCTTGGGGAGTCTGGCTTCTTCCCTACCTCTCACCCCCCACTCCCCGCCCAATCAAGTTTTTGATGATCTTTAACTTACCTTATAGCATCTCTTTCACCTTCTAGATATCTTTTAACTTCATTGTTATGACACCAACTTTAATGTAAATGGGGGGAAAAAACACAAAAGATTGTTACTGTCCTTGTGCCTATTGGTCATCTACCCTGTTTCCCCGAAAATAAGACAGTGTCTTATTTTAAGGTGTGCTCCCAAAGCCGCGCTAGGTCTTATTTTCAGGGGACGTCTTATCTTTCCTGTACGTAGGTCTTATTTTCGGAGAAACAGGGTATATAACTTCTTTGGCGAAATATCTATTCAAGTCCTTTTCCCATTTTATTTATTTATTTATTTTTTTAAGAGACAGAGTCTTATTTTGTCGCCCTTGGTAGAGTGCCATGGCGTCACGCAGCTCACAGCAACCTCCAACTCCTGGGCTTAGGTGATTCTCTTGCCTTAGCCTCCTGAGTAGCTGGGACTACAGGCGCCCGCCACAATGCCTGGCTATTTTTTTATCTGCAGTTTGGCTGGGGCTGGGTTAGAACCTACCACCCTTGGTATATGGGGCTGGCGCCATACCCACTGAGAGACAGGCGCCGCCCCCCATTTTTTAATTGTAATTTTTTTTGTTGAGTTGTATGAGTTCTGGAGCTATATCAAGATATATAAAGATGTATCTATCTACCTATATAAAGATATATCTATCTCCTTATCAATAAATGACTTGCAACTGTCTTCTCCCATTCTGTGGGTAGGACAGCCATACAGCTTAACTCAGTGACTAATTTGACATGATTGACAGGTCAATTTCTCTACATCTCAGTTTTCTCAAATATAAAGTAGGCACTAGACTAGATAATTTTTAAGGTTTTGTTCATATTTGTTAAAAATCTATGGAACAGGGCAGTGCCTGTGGCTCAAAGGATAGGGCACCAGCCCCATATGCCCGAGGTGGCAGGTTCACACCCAGCCCCAGCCAAAAACTGCAAAATTAAAAAAAAAAAAAAAAAAAGAAAAATCTATGGAACAGAGTCTTTAACAAGTAAGTTCAGGTAAGGAAATAAACATTTCTATTATTATTCCCTTCCCATGTGCATCTCTTTATGTTATTCTCTAGCTTGGCAAAAACCTTACCAAAAGTCATATCCTTAATTGAAAAGGCCTCGCTGTAGTTTGAATTTCATGTGTTGAATTCCACTAGGTTCATTATTGGAGAATTTTGCTAAGTATGTGATAACCAGCTTGGTTCTATAGAACTATTCAATACAATAAAGAAAAGCATATAATCATTACCTTTCAATCAGTAAATTCATTATCTCACTATTTTCTTGAAAAAGGCATATGAGGTTGATTGGTAGGGAAAGGTAGTTACATAAATGTTCAAAATGGCTTGTTCCAGAAACTGCAAACAAAGAAGAAAAGAGTAATATACTATAACAACAGTACATCCTGCATGGGAACAAGCAATAGTAGAGTTAAGAAAAAAAAAAATCAATGATGAAAAAGATCAAATCTGCCATGTATATAACTTATGTGAAGTTAACAGAATGGCATGTGGAAGGAATCCATGGAAAACAGCGTAATAGACAGAGGGGAGTCAGGTGACTCCTACAGCAAACTGGTCACAATTTCTATACCAAACTGATCACAATTTCTGGGTGTTTTAGCTTTATCATTTGCAAAATGGTATACCTGTTCAATGTATTTCATAGTGTTACTGTGAACATTAAATGACAAAAATAATGTATGGGTGCTTTGGGAAATTCTTCAGCAGGATAGAAACCTAAAGTGGTTTTATCACAAGAGATGGATTTAAATATTAACTCTAGTCATCACTGCAAACAGTTTGGAGGCCTAAACTATCCTATATTGTAGCTGGCAACTAATTGGAGTTAAAGTAAACAGGGGGGAAAAAACTTTTCAGCCCCAGTCAACTTACAGACACAGCATTACATGCAGGCACCCTATGACCAGTGCCAAGCACAGTCAGAATGCAGAGATACAATCAAACCCACCTTTATGAAATGAATCAAACCCTAACCTGGAAAGCAACTGTGAAACAGCAAATCAATTCCCACATTAAATTTAGGTTTATGTGCAATTATGGATGTTCGAAAATATATATATTTTTTCTTGAGATAAGAGTCTCACTTTGTGACCCTTAGTAGAGTGCCATGGCGTCATAGCTCATAGCAACCTCAAACTCTTGGGCTCAAGCGATTCTCTTGCTGCAGCCTACTGATTAGCTCGGACTAAAAGCACCTGCCACCATACCCAGTTATTCTTAGAGATGGGGTCTCTTTTGCTCAGGCTGGTCTTGAACTCCTAAGCTCAAGCAATCCTCTTGCCTCAGCCTCCCAGATCACTAGGATTACAGGCGTGAGCCACAGTGCTCAGCCTGGTATTCTGAATTTTAATACCATACATGTTTCAAATTAAAAATCACTTGAAATCATCAGTTTTCATTTATAAAATCTGAAGAAGCCAGTTTATGAATAATATTTAATTGGACATTTTCACATCTGAAAGCAAAACTATGATCTTTATGGGAGAAGTGCTTTGCAAGTATAAAAACATTTACACAGAAGTTTAATAATATATTTATTTGCTAAGATCCAGATAAAAGTAGATATATACACAAACATGCATTTTCAGTGTGTATCACCACAGTCAATTAGCTATGCTCTAAACCAAAAAGTCAGTTTTCATTTTGTAAATCACCTCTATATTTGCTGGAGTAAAAGTCTACAGTCACTTCTTACATTTTGAAAGAAATTAGAAATTACCTTGAATGTCAGGTGGGGAAGGAACTCCATTTAAGTAATGAAAAAACAAAGCAGAACACTTGAGGAAAGGCATGATTCCAGCTCTGAGGTTCCTCCACAGATGCCAGCCAGAGGGCATTTCCTTCAAGGCTCTGAAAAGAGAAAATGATTAGGAAATCTAATAAGAAAAGGTCACTGTAGTTATAGCACAGTGTGAAAATAGAGATGGCTGCCATTTGAAAGTGATGGCAAATATGCTTAAAAGGAGTGGGCTGAGCTAGGTGTGGCGCCTGTAGTCCCAGCCATTCAGGAGGCTGAGGGAGGAGGATGGCTTCAGGCCAGGAGTTTGAGGCCACTGTGTACTGCAACTACATCTGTGAATAGCCACTGCATTCTGGCCTGGGCAACACAGTGAGACCTCATCTCTTAAAAAAAAAAAAAAAGGAGTGAGTTAGCTCGTGGTAGCCCTGATTATACAGGATGTCAGGTGTAAGTAGAGATACAGCTCCTGGTGTTGCTATTAAAATTTATGATAATATAGCCATAGAAAGAGAAAATGCAGAAAATGAAAAACCATCCCCTAGGGCAGTGCCTGTGGCTCAAGGAGTAGGGCGCCAGCCCCATATACCGGAGGTGGTGGGTTCAAACCCGGCCCTGGCCAAAAACTGCAAAAAAAAAGAAAAACCATCTCCTAGTCCTATGCCTTATACCACTAGTAGGTACATTATTCTGGAAAACTGGTTTTACACCAATTTGACTTAACACAGTTATAACTGTAATAATGAAACTTAAAATGAATACGTTTTCCAGAACAGTATAAGCCATAATTTTTTTTTTTTTTTTTAGAGACAAGAGTCTCACTGCGTTGCCCTCAGTAGAGTGCGGTGGCATCACAGCTCACAGCAACCTCCAGCTCTTGGGCTTAGGCGATTTTCTTGCCTCAGCCAGGACCACAGGTGCCTGCCACAACGCCCGGCTATTTCTTGTTTAGTTTGGCCAGGACAAGGTTTGAACCTGCCACCCTCAGTATATGGGGCCGGTGCCCTACTCACTGAGCCACAGGTGTCACCCCCCACCTCCTTTTTTTTTTTTTAGACAGAGTTTCTCTCAGTTGCCCTGGCTAGAGTGCAGTGGCATCAATACAGCTCACAGCAACCTCAAACTCCTGGGCTCAGGTGATCCTCCTGCCTCAGCCTCCAGAGTCGCTGGGACTACAAGCATATGATGCCATCCCTGGCTAAGTTTTCTATTTTTTCGGTAGAAATGGGGTTCTCACTCTTGCTCAGGCTAGTCCTAAGCTCATGTGATCCTCCCATTTCAGTCTTCCAGAGCCCTAGGATTATTTTCAATTGTTTGCTATCAGAGTGTACATTCTTTATATACGTATAAGTTTTTCTATATGTTGGATCATTTTGTTAGTGTGAATTCTCAGAAATGGGGTAATTTAATGAAAGAGGAGACATTCTTATAGGTTCTTGACAAATACTGTTAAGAAGTTTAGTAAAACTATTTGTAGCAAATCACAATACCTCAAACAATATGTTAAGTTCTAAAAATTTCACTCCACTCTTGCCACTCCTGAATATTACCCTAAAAACATATTATGCCAATTTAATTTGTGTTTTAGAAGAGCAACTTTTCAAAGTTCATTCCATGTATCCACCCATTTGTGGCAGATCCTTTGAGTGAATGAAAGGTTCCAAGTCCAAATAAATGTGAGAAGCTCTGAATACTATTACCCTTCTCTCAGAGATGTACAATTATGCTAGTATATAAATAGTTGAGAGAAGTCCTAGATTATCACTCCCATGTCTTCTTTTGAAAAATTTTTTATTTATTTATTTATTTTTAAGAGACAGTCTTACTTTATCATCCATAGGAGAGTGCTGTGGTATCACAGCTCACAGCAACCTCCAGCTCTTGGGCTTAGGCGATTCTCTTGCCTCAGTCTCTCCAGTAGCTGGGACTAAAGGTGCCTGCCACAATGCCTGGCTATTTTTTTGTTGCAGTTTGGCCAGGGCTGGGTTTGAACCTGCCACCCATGGTATATGGGGCTGGCGCCCTACTCACTGAGCCATAGGCGCCGCCTTATTTATTTATTTTTTGAGACAGAGCTTCAAGATGTCGCCCTAGGTAGAGTGCTGTGGCATCACAGCTCACAGAAACCTCCAACTCCTGGGCTCAAGTGAGTCTCCTACCTCCGCCTCCCAAGTAGCTGGGACTACAGGCCCCAGCCACAACGACTGGCTATTTTTTGGTTGCAGCCATCATTGTTTGGTGGGCCCGGGCTGGATTCAAACCTGCCAGCTCAGGTGTATGTGGCTGGCGCCTTAGCCACTTGAGCCACAGGCACCAAGCCAATTTATTTACTTTTTGAGACAGAGTCTCACTTTGTTGACCTAGGTAGAGTGCCATGTCATCACAGCCTCATAGCAACTTCAAACTCTTAGGCTCAAGCAATCCTCTTGCCTCAGCCTCCTGAGTAGCTGGAACTACAGGCGCCTGCCACAATGCACAGCTAATTTTTCTATTTTTAGTAGAGATGGGGTCCGACTCTTGCTCTAGCTGGTCTTGAACTCCTAAGCTCAAGCTATCCACCCACCTTGGCCTCTAGAGTGTTAGGACTATAGGTGTGAAACACTGCACCTGGCCCACATCTTCTTTTTTAAACACATGTCAATAGACATCCATTTCTCCAAATTAGCAAATGAATTCTTTCCTCATGCTGTCATCTACAGTATTTGGGGAAACATTTATCATGGAAAGGTTACAACCTCACCTTCCTGTGTGCTGGTGAAGCGTTTTATACAAAGTGAGAACTGCTAGTTCTTCTTCAGTAGAGGGATTTTCTTGATCCATGCCATTCTCTTCTGAAAGATAAGGAAATATTAGTATTCTGTATTTTCCAATTAAGTAGTAGCGAAAGGATTTATGACCACATCATTTAAGCATGCAAATATATTCACACACTCACATATAACATGAAATATTCCCACAAATCATACAGAATTTTAATCCTTCAAGTGTGAGCACAGTATTGATCTCCATCAGACCAAGGAGCCAGCTGGCATTCTGAGAGTAGAATCAGCTAAGTATACTGTCTTAAAGTGTTTGAAAAACAGGAAGTTTGAATGTAAAAGCATAACTGACGAACTTACAGCGGCATTAAGTTAAAACAAAATTATCATTCTATACCCTAAAATCCTAAGGTGCTTAATACTATCCTATTCAAATACTACTGAAGTTAGGGAATCAAAATAAGTAAAAACCTTCACATGGCGAGGGTATTTTAATAGGAGAAGGAATATTATTTCAAAACTTTTCACGTGAGGATAAATAGAAAAAGTAAGCCTAATTATAATTCATATTGATTTGCTACTCTTTCTTTTTTTTTTTTGAGACAAGAGTCTCACTCCGTTGCCCTGGGTAGAGTGCTGTGGCGTCAGAGCTCACAACCTCCTCAAAATCTTGGGCTCAGGAGATTTACTTGCCTTAGACTCCCAAGTAGCTGGGCCTACAGGCGCCCACCACAACACCTGGTTAGTTTTTCTGTTTTTAGTACAGATGGGGTCTTGTTCTTGTTCAGGTTGGTTTTGAAGTCCTGAGCTCAGGTGATCCACCTGCCTCAGTTTCCCAGAGTGCTGGGATTGATAGGCGTGAGCCAACATGCCCAGCCACTTTATTACTCTCATTCAAATACTTTCCCTTTTTTAAATCCAAGAGTACAGATTCATGTTGCCCTGAATATATGCTCTCAAATACCTTTTCCTTTAAAAGTTTTTTTTTTTTACTTTTCTTTGCTCCTTTTTTCTAAACTGAGAAAACTTAAGTATTTCCTTTAAGAAGCTGACAAACAGGTGAGAATTACCTGTACATGAGGTAAGTAAGATTTGTACGATGTGTGCCATAGTAACCAGATGGAAAATGTGAAGGTCTCCAGTGCCAAGGCTGATCCCTGAAAAATCCTGACACTGCAACGCAGGGAAAGCAAGCACCAAGCCCACCTAGACACCAAATAAGAACATCAGACTGATTGCCTTTCCTTGTGTAGCAAAATACATTTCCATTTTCTTACTGTGATCCTTCCTGAGCTCAGCCCCTCCCTTTAAGAAAACTTTGTTCGTAAAGAGTAAACACATTAGAAAATTCACTAGGCATGGCTAAATGGAATCTATTAAGAATTAAAGGGGTCTTGATGGGCACTATCATTTCATTTATCCAGTGGGTTCCCTGTACATAGTTTACTGCTAGTAATAGTAAAAATAACACTTGAAATCTTTCCATAGAGTGAACAGTTGAAAAAGCATAGATCTCGGACCTACAAAGATCTAGATATGAATCCCAGCTCCACCTCTTAGGAGCTTTTTTAGATAGTTAACACTTGTGAGCTTCAGTTTCCCCACTGCTAAACTGGAGGTAATATCTACATGTTTTGAATACCTCATTAGCAGGGATGTAGACTCAGTGAATGTATGTGAAAGCTGCAGATAAACTGTAAATGGTAGCTCTCTGTTAGCCTCTTGCTGCCTGCAAGGTGGTGGTTTTAGTGGTAGCAATGAGAACAATAGCGAACCTTTATTTGAGCAGCATATCCCACTGATGCAGAATCTGAGGTCTAGCCCTCGGGACTGTAGGTGTGGTGGTGCACTCTGTATTCTACGCAAGGGAACCCAGTTGAGGGGGGGCTGAAATTTGGCTTCTTTGTTATGAACACCTGCCATCTGTGTTCCGGCACCAGGCCCATCTGCTCGGATGTACCTTTCTCTGAATCATAAAAAGGGGCTGTGTGCTTCTCAGTAATGTGACCACAGGGCTGTATGTGCCCAGATTTTCTAAAGTGCACACAAGCACTGGACGGGCCAGCAGTAGCCATTACATGGCTGGTGTTATTTTTATCCTTTTATAGGTTAAAAGGACAGAGAAGTTGGGCAGTGCCTGTGGCTCAAGGAGTAGGATGCCGGCCTCATATGCCAGGGGTGGCGGGTTTGAGACCAGCCCCAGCCAAAACTGCAAAAATAAATAAAATAAAATAATAATTAAAAAAAGGGCGGCGCTTGTGGCTCAAAGGAGTATGGTGCCGGCCCCATATACTGGAGGTGGTGGGTTCAAACCCAGCCTCGGCCAAAAACTGTGAGGGTAGTGGGGAGGACAGAGAAGTTAAATACTGACCTCAGCCACAAAGTAAACTAAAAGATGGAGAATGTCTAGACAAAAATCAAGCCTCGCAAATAGTTTCCTTAATATTTCTCATAAAAGAATTATACTCAGAAGTAGTAAGATTATCATATAATTAACTCCTCCTATCTATCTCCACACTACTCACCAAATCTAAGGTAAAGTTATATAGTACAATAAAGAGAACTGCAAATAAACTAACTGCAAAAACTCACCAATAAGTGAAACATGTCAATATCCAATATGCTTGGAGGGTCTTCAAGGCTGTCATTAGGCACCAAGGCTAAACATTTAAAGCCTACATTAGTGCACTGCATAATACATAAGTTAAAATGCATATAATCTAGTTTAAATTTATCTTTTTGCAAGATATAAATTTATAAGCTAAAGTTGATACATAAGAAAATCAGTACTATCAAATATTTAATTCACAACTGAGAAAAGTTGTACCATTAAAAACACAGTAGACTCTCCATAGTTGACCACCTCCTCCAATGACCACCTTAAGTTGACCTAATTTTCACAGACTGGACTGTATCACATGTACTAAGGTCTAGTTCCTTATGTTGACCAGTATATAGACCAGTTTGTTATAGTCCCTTGAGTGGTCAAGTTACAAAGGTCCTACTGTAATGTCAGAGGATGAGAAATTACTGTAAGATACATCGTAAATGTATTACTACTCACATGCAAAAAGTTTACAGAAGTGTCCTTGTACCATTGAAAGTGATGTTACCGTCCAATGTGCTGATGCAAATCTTGTTAGTGACCTAAGACAGTCATCCTGAAATAAAAAAATCAACACAATTAACAAAGAAGCCAACATATGAAGTAGCTGTCTTCTTTTAGGAATGCTAGTTCAAAGCACAGTTAGATGCACAATGAAAATCTCTCTAAATTATATGGAACTGAACCATGACATCTTAATGACATTTCTTTAACACAGAACCCACAGAACAGGAAATACCTAAGTATGCTGAATAAGCAAAAGCTATCTCCTTGCCACAGTGTTGCTGATTCTCTTTGGACAAGAATACATGCATCAGACAGGTAGTAAGCAACAGACACTTCCAAGAGGCTGATGCAGTACTCCTTTGTAGGTATTCTAAAGAGATGCTCTAAAATGTAAGAAATGCTCCAAATATTGGGGAAAGTATATGCAAGAAGATGAAAGTACAAATTAGGGTGTCTGTACAGCAATTAAAACCTGTTATGAGGGCTGGGCCTGGTGGCTCCTGCCTGTAATCCTAACACTCTGGGAGGCCAAGGTGGATGGACTGTCTGAGCTCATGGGTTCAAGATCAGCCTGAGCAAAAGCGAAACCCCATCTCTACTAAAAAGTAGAAAAACTGAGGCAAGAGGATAGCTTGACCCCAAGAGTTGGAGGTTGCTATGAGCTATGATGCCACAGCACTCTACCCAGGGTGACAGCTTGAGACTCACCAGAAAAAAACAAAAACCAAAACCAAACAAACCTTGTTATGGGGACTAAATAGCAATAATGAGAAAACAAAGCTGCATGTGAATACTGATTATGAACAAATAAAAATACGCGAATGAAAAAGATGGACCGGTGGGAAGTTGATGAGATTTTTCTTCCTGCTTATTTTCCATTTACCGATTTTTCTGTAACGTTTGGTGCAATAAACACTGAGGTCCTACTATACACTAGGTCTTGGTTTTGAACATCTTCAAATGAAAACGCACTCTCTCTCCTCCTGCTCTCAAAGAGCTTACAGAGGCTGTGGGCGGGAAGAAAGAGGGACGGGCGAGGGGGGCAAGTGTTCCAAAGTGATGGGCCTCACAAAAAAAGGAAGGGGTCAACAGGAGGAGGCAGGCGCCGAGATGAGAGCACCTTATTCACAGTACACAGCTCAGAGGATAAAGCCCGAGGCGCGTTTTGAGTAGGAGTCTGCTTAGCGCATCTGGGGAGAGCAAATGGAGTATGCAAAGGCCTGGGAGTGGCACTTAGGAACTGGCAGTGCCTCCTCAGCTCTGGCCCCCGAGGGTGGGACCGGCAGAGAAATACACTGCTTTTTGAAGGACCTCGTACAACAATGTGTTAGAGAAGGGTGAGATTCAAGGTAGAGATTGCCACAATAACACAGGCAAGAAATGCTAAGGCTGAACTGAACGAAGCAGGAATGGAAAGATTCAGTAGAGTCTGCTGACCAACTACATGTGAATGCTCAGGCCAAGTGGTATTACATATCCGACAGGACTTCAGTCTTCTGCCTTGGTAACTGGATGAACAGTGGTGAAGATGCTAACAAAAATGGGGGCTGTACGAAGAAAAATTAGGTTTTTTTTTTTTTTTTTTTTAAAGAGATGGGAGTCTTGCTCTGTTACCCAGACTGGAGTGCAGTGGTGCAGTCATAGCTCACTGCAGTCTCAAAGTCCTGGGCTCAAGTGATACTTCTGCCTCAGCCTTCCAAGCAGCTGGGACGACATGCCGCTATATCCAGCTTTTTTCAGTTTTTCTTTTTTTTTTTTTAAAGAGATGGCGATTAGGAGATTGTCCAGGCTGGTTAAGAACTCCTGGCCTCAAGCAATCCTTCCACTTCGGCTTCCTAAATTGCTGGGATTACAGGTGTGAACCACTGTGACTGGCTAGAAAAATTAATTTGGGTTATTGAATCCGAGGTCCAGGTGAAGAACAAAAAGCAGGCAAGGAGGTAACAGACCTGGGCCTGAGATAAAGGTTGGGTTGGAGATCAACGGGTGGGAATCATTTGGATATAACTGCAATCAGAGACACAGATGGGGCTGACCAGGGAAGACTACCAGATGATTGAAGATCATCGGCAGAACTCTGCTGGGTTGAAGGAGGGAGATAGACTGAAAAGGAGTAGCCAGAGTGGAAAAAAGAAAGCCAGGAGTGTCACAGAAATCAAGAGGAAAAAATGAGTTTCAGAAGAAAGCAGTTAACAGAGATGTCGAATAAGACAAGGGCTGAAAAATGCCCACCCAAAATGATAATCAGGAGATCATTTAGTGAACTTGGCAAGAGCTGTTTCCTAAAAGCAAAATAATAAGAGAAACTGAACAAAATTGCAGGGAATTGAAATGTGTAAATGGTTAGCAAGAAACTGGAGCCAGCATATGCATTATGCTCTAAGAATGTTTTGCTGTGTATAAAATTACATACATGTCAGTTGTGGAGGCTCATGTTTATAATCTCGGCACTCTGGGCAGCTGAGATGGAAGGACTGCCTGAGGCCAGGAGTTTGAGACCCACCTCATAGTGAGGCCCCCCTCTCTACAAACAAACAGAAAAACTGTAGTCCAACTAAGGGAGGCTGGCTTGAGTCCAGAGTGCGAGGCTGCAGTGAGCTAAGACACCACCGCTCTCCAGCCATGTAACGGAGTAAGACACTCTCAAAAAACAAACACCCCTGTATACTCTCTCTGGAAGAACATGAAATGAGATAAAAACTTCAGGTGCTCTTAAAAAAAAAAAAAAAAAAAAAGAGAGAAAGAAATGAAAAAAATCAAACCACAAACATTACTTCTTTGATATCCTTACAGAAAAATGGTTTTTATTATGAAAGAAGTGAACATAGGGCTAAACGACTATCTCAAGTTTATAATATTTAAAAGTAGCAGAACTACCTAATTTCCATTCCATCTTTTCATGAATTGAGTAAACCAAGAACTTACCAGTCTGCATGGCAAAGGACCAAACAAGGGTTTATCTTCATCACTCAAAATTCTTTCTGCAAGTTAAAGATGGTTTAGGTGGTAGATTTTATGTTGTGTAGACTTTAGCATAATTTCAAAAAAGTTAAAAAGATAATTATTTCTCCAGAAAGCACAATATTATCAGGCTTCAGAATCTTAAGTCATTTTACAGTGTTGCCTTAGGATGAAAAGTAAAAATCAACACACATTCCCCCACGTGACAAGAAGCTATCACTACTACCAAAATGATTTCTGTTGGTGCGGTTAATTTATACATTGTCAACCTAATATTTTCTTGGTATACTAAATCTTTTTATTTCTTTATGTTGCTGCCCACTTTAAATACTTTCTTAAAAAAAATTCTACACGTAATCCCTATCAATGTATGCTTTTGACTTTCAGAGAGACAACTGTAATTCTCACCTGTGCTCTGGATGCTGTATGCACAGCTACCCCAACACATGATGGGCACTCGGGGATCATCTTCATTAGGGTGAACCTTTAGTCCCACCTTATAAACAGCAGTTCCAAATGTTGTTAGCATTTCTTTTATGCTCTCAGAATAAGGGTTCCTGTAGTGAATATGTATAGAAGAAGCTTAAAACAATGTGTACACATCAATCAAACAATTTAGTTTCTTAATAGCTCTTTGCTACATTAAAACGGAACAATTTGAGAGTCTGCGACTCAGGCCTATCATCCCAGCTACTCCACAGGCTGAGGCAGGAGGATCACTTGAGGCCAGGAGTTTGAGACTAGCCCGGGCAGCACCGTGAGATCTCCATTTTTAAAAACAATTATTATCATTTTTTTAAATTAGCTGGGTGTGGTGGCATGCACCTATCTTCCCACCTACTCAGAAGGCTAAGGTGGGGAGGACCACTTAGCCCTGAAGTGCAGACCTGCTTGGGTGATACTTGGAGACTCCAGCCCATTCCCCATCAAAATAAGTAAATAAAAATGAACCATTTAATATGTATCCAGAGTTGTACACAAAGGGATAATTAGAGATTATGTGAACCATGCCTGTCTGAAAGGAGTTATGCTCTTTGCTTTAGCAGAGGTGAGGCACAGGGCTGGTTTTGAATTCCTGAGCTCGAGTGATCCTCCCGCCTCGGCTTCTCAGAGAGCTAGGATTACAGGTGTGAGGCACCATGCTTGGACCTGAAAAATTATTCTAACCTAGAATTCTATACTTAAATCATCAATTGAACATATGGATACAATAAACATATTTTTAAACATGAAAATGTAACATTTCAGGTATCCATTAGAGGAGTCTGAAGGATTTGCCTATGTAAGAGAGAGGAAGATATTCAAACCAGAAAACAAGAGGAGCATGGCCAAGGGAAGTCTCAGAGTACCGGCTGTCCTCTGTCCTGATTGGTATAGGAGATCAGAAGCCGTGTGGGGGAAGAAGGCCCCAGAACAGAAGACCCTCTGATGGGTCTGAGCTCTTGGAAAAGCTATTGCAAGGCATTAGATGGATAGATTGCACTGTTTTGAAAAAAAAAAAAACATAGAAGACCAACTAGAAGAAAAGACAAGGTAATTATCACAAAAAAGACAAAATAATATGAGAAAGGAAATATAATTCTAATATACAACTTGTATTAATTAGTAGAGACACAGTTATTAAAATGTAAAAAGTGACAACTGACTTAAATAAAAATTGTGAGATAATTTGTCAGTCAATAGAAGGATACTGTTTAATTACAAATAATGGAAGTAAATACTAGAAAAGATAGACAAATGACAGAAGTGAGGGTGGGATGGGGGACTGTGGGAAGCAGAACATTGATACTTTTCTATTTAAGCTTGCAGTTCTGTATTTATTGAATTACATGCCAGGTGGCTTTACATACATGTCACTTTATCCAAATCTGTACTAATACCTATGAGTTATAGGTATCCCCACTTCACAGATGGAGGAACTGAGACACAGAGAGGCGAAGCAATTTGCTCAAAGTTGTGCAGCTAATAAGCAACAACGCCAGGAACTAAGTGGACCATTCTAGAGCATTCTAGTTCTGGGATCTATGTGATACTTTGTAACTTTGCTACAGGGCAAAATTGGGCTGAAAATACTCTAGCTTTGATTCTGGGTTACTAGGGGGTTGGGGCCCATAACTGAAATATGGAAGTCAAATGAAGAGAGCAGGATTTGGTGGCAAAGCTGAGTTTGGATTTAGAGGTACTAATGAAATGTCTGCAAGGCAAAGGATGACAAGGATGTTGTCAAAGAGAACAAGATGAAGGGGTCTGGTGGTACGGCAGGGGTCAGCATGTAGACTAGGAGAGGGTAGTGAGAGTTAAACACGCCACACGGTTCTTAGACTTGGTTTCAATAAACCCTAATCAACATCATCATGTAATACTTACAATTTTAGAATTCAAGGTTAATGTCCTATAACATTTTGCTCCCTAGTCATATTCCTACGAATCGCTGAGTTAATTTTTCATTTCAGATGGGCCAAATTTGAAAGGAATAAAATAATATACTCACTTAGGATGAAAATCAGGCCTGAACCCTTCAGGGAGCTGTAAATGATCCATATTTTCTGGATTCTTTGAAGAAGCAGTGTCTAGAGAAAATCGGAATTTTTGACCAGTATTCAACAAATACAGTATTTTTATACATTTCAGTAATGTAGGTAAAAGAAATTAAAAAACAGGGAAAAAATTCCCACTATAACATGAAAACATTGCTACTCTGGCAGACTCCTTTCTCTAGTTACTTAAGGCTTTTTTCCAAAGAATAGCCACTAGAGCCAGAAAAAAGAGCAAGCTATTTGGTTTCTATGAAAGCCAGTAATATAAATCCCACTCCTTTTGCTTTCCCACAAGGTCATAAGTGTAGTGTGTGGTATATGGAACTTGGGAAGCCTTTATAAAGCCAACAATAGAGTTAGCCCACTGAGAACTAAAACTTGATTTTCAATGCTAAGATACATGCATCTCTCTCACCTCCAGAAACTCTTCAGTAAAATGGGAGAAAGTATTTATTATAAACTTCTCACAAATTTGTGTATTTTCAAGGAATAAGGAGTAAATTCAAATTTAGTTTATTAAGACAAAGAAAATTAGAATGAGTCAAATTTTTATGCAGTTTTTAGCCGGGGCTGGGTTTGAACCCGCCACCTCTGGCACATGGGGCCAGCGCCCTACCCTTTTGAGCCACAGGCGCTGCCTAGAAGAATGAGTCAAATTTTTAAATGGGAGGTTTCACTTTTAAACAATTTCTCCTGGAAATACACTTTCCAATGATTTCAGGCTTCAGGGAAAAATGAAAACAGGTTACCAGAACTTACTAGAAGTACTTTCTTCTTTCCGAAGAAACTGTAAAGCTTGTATTTGCTGAGATACTATTTTAATCCACTGAGTCAGATTTGGCTGGTCTGAAAAATTTAACCTGCTAGAAAAGATTATAGAGAACGTTTAGTATGTTATTGTTGTTGCTTAATTTAAAATACAAAAGACTCCGTAAGTGATCATAGGTAAAATATTTTAAACCCATTCTAAATATCAAAAACAAAAAGGATAGAAAAAAATTTCTTGCATTAGAAAATAAATCAGAATTGGGTGGTGCCTGTGGCTCAGTCAGTAAAGGCGCCGGCCCCATATACCGAGGGTGGCGGGTTCAAACCCAGCCCCAGCTGAACTGCAACCAAAAAATAGCCGGGTGTTGTGGCGGGTGCCTGTAGTCCCAGCTACTCGGGAGGCTGAGGCAGGAGAATCGCTGAAGCCCAGGAGTTGGAGGTTGCTGTGAGCTGTGTGAGGCCACGGCACTCTACCAAGGGCTATAAAGTGAGACTCTGTTTCTACCAAAAAAAAAAAAAAGAAAATAAATCAGAATTAATTTTTACATGCTCATATCTGTAATCCTAGAACTCTGGGAGGACAAAGCAGGTGGCTTGTCTGAACTCAGGAGTTTGAGACCAGCCTGAGCAAGAGTATGACCCTGTCTGTACTAAAAAAAAAGAAAAATTAGCCAAGGATTGTGGCAGGTTCCTGTAGTACCAGCTACTTGGGAGACTGAGGCAAGAAGATGTCTTGAGCCTGGGAGTTTGAGGTTGTTGTGAGCTATGATGCCTCCAGAACTGTACCTAGGAGGATAGAGTGAGACTGTCTCAAAAAAAAAAAAAAAAAAGAAAAAGGATAGTTATTGGCCAATGAATATGAAAAAACACAGTATTTGTCAATATGATGCTAATAATGTTGTTTGTTAAAGATTTCACTTCTTTTGTAGTACTGGAATTTGCTAGAATTTCTAAAATATCACAATTACCACTACCACCACTATTTATCAAGAGTTTATTATGGTACACATTCTTAGCAAAGCATTTTACTGTATCTTACAGTATTAGATCTAATCCTGAAAGTATGACTAGGAAATAGGTTGTATTACTGCCTGCATTTTTTTTTTTTTTTTTTGAGACAGAGTCTCATTATGTCATTGTCAGTAGAGTGCTGTAGTGTCACAGCTCACAGCAACCTCCAGCTCTTGGGTTTAAGTGATTCTCTTGCCTCAGCCTCCCAAGTAGCTGGGACTACAGGCCTTTTTTTTTTTTGAGACTGAGTCTCACTTTGTCACCCTGGGTAGAGTGCTGTGGTGTCATAGTTCAAAGCACCTCAAACTCTTGGGCTCAAGTGATCCTCTTGTGTCAGCCTCCCAACTACCTGGGACTATAGGTACCCTCCACAATGCCCAGCTGGTTTTTCTATTTTTAATATAGGTAGGGTTTTGCTCTTGATCAGGCTGGTCTCCAACTCCTGAGCCAAGCAATCTATCTGCCTCGGCCTCCCAGAGTGTTAGGATTATAAGCATTCACCACCATGCCCGGCCCAGCAAGACGTGTTCAAATATGACTAAGCCATAATTGACTCTTAGGGAAAAAAACAAAAAGTGAATTGCCAAAGTGACAGGTAAAATTCAACAAAGATGATTTCTCCTTAAACACAGTTAATCTTCAGTCTAACAGTGATTATTTTCTTTATTAGATCAAATGCAGATATAAGTCAGCACCACGGTATTTTTTCATGATTAAAAGCATGAACCTATGCCCAAATCTACTAATATTTTAAGAACATTTTAAGGGTAGCATAGACTGAGACAACAAAGTTTGAATTATTAAAAGAGAAAAAAACTGACTTTGCTTTGAATTGAATCCAAATAACAGAACAGAAATAGTTCACATTTTTAAAACTTAAATTAGTGTTCATGCATGTAAGGCAGATAAACAGTGTCATTCTACACTGAGAAATGAAGTTCAGATTTGAGTAGTAGGCAGTACCAAATTCGTATCTGAAATGAGTATGTCCAATGCTTCCATTAACAAACAGTATCCTAAAAATTATGAAATGACAGAAATTTTCCCTTTTCAACATGCCAACAGATTTTCTTTCTTTCTTTCTTTTGAGACAGAGTCTCAAGCTGTCACCCTGGGTAGAGTGGTGTCACAGTTCACAGTAACCTCCAACTCCTGGGCTTAAGCGATTCTCTTGCCTCAGCCTCCCAAGTAGCTGGGACTACAGGCACCTGCCACAATGCCCGGCTATTTTTTGGTTGTAGTTGTCACTGTTGTTTGGCAGGCCCGAGCTGGATTCAAACCCGCCAGCTCCGGTGTATGTGGCTGGCGCCCTAGCTGCTGAGCTACAGATGCTGAGCCATCAATAGATTTTCATATTTTAGCCTAATTCATTTTTTAAAGCTATTGTTGACTAGTAAATTGTAAAAAATTGTATTCGATAAAATTACTTTGAGCACATATCCCCCATCAGTTTACCAACCATCTCTTGAAAGGTATGAGGGAGACATTCGTAGTAGGGTCTCTAGAAATGAAGATGATACTTAGTTTTCACAAACATACAGGAATTTTATAGCTGCTGAAGTATTTGTGACTGTGAAACTGTTAAGTTTTGACCTGTTCCTAACAACCAAAATCATATTCTACAGGTCTTCTAGAAGAAATGACTAAATACAAAGTTTGGAAAGTATCTGGTTTCAAACATTATGCAATTACCTAGAGTGAGTTCTTCACCCTGGTTTATTATTACTTTATTGTCAAAGAAAAATACTCCTTTTTTTTAAAAAAGAAGGTGTTATGAGCCAAAACTTACCGGTTAAAAATATTTCTTGGAGGAAGCAGCAGAGGAATAACAGTATTACTCAAGCATTCACAGAGAGGGCAAAGGAATTCTCCATTTTCTACATCATAGCTTGTATGTAAGCGCAATCTCTGTTGCCTTCGCTGCTCTTTAGCTTGAACGGAATCAAAATACCTTTACAATTAGAGAACAGGAGGTATCAAAAACAATGGTAATTTATTTCAATGAGAGTCACAAGCTTCAATGTTAGAAATAATTTGTTTCCATAAATAGTTCAAAAATGAAAATTTTAAAATGAATGGAATTTCTTTTTTGTTTGTTTTGGAGACAGAGTCTTACTCTTGTCCAGGCTACAGGGCCAAGCCATCAGCCTAGTTCACAGAAACCTCAAACTCCTGGATTTAAGCCATCCTGTCTCAGCCTTCCGAGTAGCTGGGACTACAGGTGACTGCCACAATGCCTGGCTAGTTTTCCCATTTTTTGTAGAGACAGGGTCTCACTCTTGCACAGGCTGGTCTCAAACTCCTGAGCTCAAGTGATGCTCTCGCCTCAGCCTCCCAGAGTCCTAGGTGTGAGCTGCTGCACCAGCTAAATGGAATTATTTTTAACATGATTTTTGAGTTATTTTAATAACTAAATAGATGAAGAGTTCTAACACAGGAAAAAAAACTGCCTTGAAAATAAGTAGCAAAAGAAATTTCTTAGTGCCACTGCTGTTTGGCCACTTCCTTAAAGCTCGTGGCTATGTGTCAGGGGCAGTTCATAACCCAGGGTGCATGATAACTTGATTTGTCGGTTTTGCTGAAGCACAGAAAGCACCAAGGCAGAACAAGTTTAAGATTATTCCATCTTATTACGGGAGCCATTACAATTCTGGGAAGTAACAAAGCAAGTATTAACACCTTTTGAATCAAGAGTTGTTTGCCTTGGCCCCAAAGATTGACATTATGATGTTACCCTTCTAGGGTTTATCCCACTGTAAAAAAAAAATCTTCATCCAGTCAGTCAGCTACTACAGATTGACTTCCTTCTTTGGAGGAATAAAAAAGAGACTTTAATATAAAGCCACATTAAAAAATTTATCTGGGTGGCACCTGTAGCTCAGTGAGTAGGGCGCTGTCCATATACACCGAGGCTGGTGGGTTCGAATCCGGCCTAGGCCAGCTGAACAATGACAACTGCAACAACAACGATAAAATAGCTGGGCCTTGTGGCGGGCACCTGTAGTCCCAGCTATTTGGGAGGCTGAGGCAAGAGAATTGCCTTAGCCCGAGAGTTGGAGATTGCTGTGAGCTGTGATGCCATGGCATTCTACGGAGGGCGACAACTTGAGACTGTCTCTAAAAAAAAAAAAAAAAATTTATCTGATATACTATGAAGTTTATAAGTCATTTCTTTCCATCTATGACAAAGCAAAACCTTTTGTCATTAGGCAATGATAAGCAGTTTTTCCTTCAACATTGTTAGTTCTTTTTTCTACAATGGAGTTTCTTCTATTTAAAAATTCAGTTTCTAGCCTTCATGTAAGCTTCTCTTGACTAACATTAGGAACATAAATTACCTTTGCCAACAATGGGCATGCATAATGTGCCCACAGCTACCAGTGTGTGTTCCGCAAGACAGATCAGGGTGCATGAATAATGGATCATATTTGTCTGTATTACAAAACAAAACAGAAAACCAAGCATTTAACTTTCCTATAATAAACACAGAACTTTACATCGTAAAATCTTTGATAAGGACTTGTGAACTTGAAATGCTAGTGTACTTTCATTTGGGATACCAATAATTTAGACAGAACCCAGATTATTTAGAAAGCAGGATTCTCTAATGTTCATTATCCTGAGCAAATTAATTAAACATCTCTGAACTGTAAACTCAATTGGAATTCTGTTATTTAAGTATATCCAATCTTTTGAACATTTCATACTTCCAGGGCACTGTGAGATTCTAATTCTCTCCATCATACCCTAAACTCAAAGTAAAAGAGAGATTCTTCATGGGACTATATTATATACGTTCAGGGCAGCTGGCTCACAATGATCTCTAATAAAAGATGCTTTGGCAGTAATGCAGCGCTCCCTAGAGGACAGTCTGCCTAAAGACACTCATACGGTGAACAACTAATCACTATACCAGAGCTAAGGTGACAAAAATCTAAGCCCAGACTAGATGGGGAAAAATGTAATTTAGTCTTCTGTTCTGGTGCTAATTTTTATATTCAAAGGAGATGAAAAATGAAGACAAACAAGACGCCTGCCTTCTTTTGGAACTTAATTTTCTACATAAATGAGTACAATCTTAGAAATTCTCAAACACTCTGGAGAGAATTACTCAAGTTTCAATTTGCTTTATGTACTAGAACAGTTCAACTGTCACAGCTTTATAAAGAAAATCTTTTATGATACAAACTGTGAAAGCATTTGGAAAAATCTACTAATAGCTAGCCAAAGTTTTTTCTTTGGAAAGTAACAAATTAAATAAAATTGGTAACTTCATCTTTGTCCTGGAATGACATTTATAAAGTTCATCTAGTTCATATGACCATTTTTAAAGATAAAACAGATGAATCTTTCATAATAATCTTTCAATGTAACTTGAGAGCTACACTGTGAACCCTGTGAGTGGGTCCTCAAACCCGCTTTCAATCCTGTGTATGAGAGGCACTGGCTAAAGCGGTGCTCTGGAAATTCCTCAGACACAGTTCCTACCCTGACGAAGATGACTAGATATAGATGTTGGTGGGACTGCAAACTAATACAGCCTCTTTGGAAAGAAGTATGGAAAATCCTCAAAGAGCTGAAAGTAGACCTTCCATTCGATCCTGCAATCCCTTCATCTACCCAGAAGAAAAAAAGTTCTTTTAACGTAAGAACATTTGCACTGGAATGTTTATAGCAACTCAATTCACAATTGCAAAGATGTGCCTTCAACCCATGAAGGATTAATAAAATGTGGCATATGTATATCATGGAATAGTGTTCAGCCATAAAAAGACGGACACTTGACATCTTTTGTATTTATTTGGATGGAGTTGAAGAACATTTTCTTTAGTAAAGTATCTCAAGGATGGAAAAGAAAACATCCCATGTATTCAATACTAATAAGAAAAGAAAACATCCCATGTATTCAATACTAATAAGAAACTAGTAGGTTAACAACTACAGGCCCACACAAAAGAAAAATGTAATTAAATTCAAGGAGGCGGAGGGGGTTGGAAAGCTCCCATCTAACAGGTAAAATGTAGGGTATGTGATGCACCTCCTGGGTGAAAGACTCAGCTCCAACTCAGACTTTACTGTACAAATGCAAACAATATAACCTAATCACATGTATCCTCATAATAATCTGAAGTAAAAAGAAGTGTACTAGATATTGTTGCACACAGAACACACACCTAAGAATAGGGACATAAAGGTGTCTGTGGTGGACGCAGTAACAGTCAGTCAGATCCCCCTATAGGAACAAACCACATACCGACTTACTCCCTCTGCTGTTGAAAGAGAGCCCTCTAGCTGTCATTCCTACTTGAGGAAAAACTGCCTTCCTCAAGATCACGCCTCTTGTGGTCCACACCAGTTGCTAATCAGTGTTAGGGTATCAAACCCAGCCCCCTCACACCAGTTCAGGACACTTTGGAAAGGCAATCCAGCTCCAGAGCACCCAGAGAGTTAGAAAAAAACATTTGGGGACTGCATTATAATTCAACTTCTCCCTTTGCCCAGATCTATTTCTTTTCTCTCCTTTCCACGGACATTGACCCCAAGGCTCTTCCCCAAACGTGCTGCACAGCGATGTCTACCTCAAAAATCTGCTTTCTGAGGAACTGCACCTATAGCAGCGTCACTATTTTAAGCCAGAATTTGGCTTGAGGCTTGCTTCTTACATAGGTGACTCTCATCACTGTTCTCAAGAGATTCCGCTCTGGCTCTATCCGTAAGAAAATAATTACTGTTATTTCAGGGTGTCAGCAAATTAGTAGGACTTTACAAGTGTGAGGAAAGATGGAAAAGACAAGAGTACCAAATATTAATGTCACATCATAAAGAAAACTTTCCTTTGACTCCCTGCTACGGATCAGCCACGTGACTCAGGGATGATAATCTTCTGGAGTGGGTCCACATCTGTCAAACGGGGAAATCCTGCTAAGATACCACCAAGCCTAGGGAGTTATCATTAGGTTAATAAACTCTCCATCCGCATCACCAACCACACCGACTGGCAGTCACTAGTAATAGGGAGGATGAGGATCTGGCTGTACTTACCTGGATCCTGAATGAATTTACTTCTGTTTTTTGATAGCACAGTTGATCTTTGAACAAATGCCGCCAAGACCATTGCCCTGCTTTCCCCTTTGACTTCTTGCTCCTCCTGACACAATATACATGTAGCAAACTGCTTCTGTTCCGGGACCTGAGTTTGTGAGGGTCCCAATGCTGTAAGTTTCGTATCTGAAACCATAGGGCTGCAAGAAAAGGATTATGAATATAGTTAATGAACCTAAGAAATTTCCATATAATCATAAAATAGCAGACTCCAGGTATGTACGGATGTGGCTTCAATGACTTGAATCACCCGGAGTCTCTCATTTGTATCAAAACCATCTCCCTTAATCCTCACAGAAATCTAACATGCTAACATGCAGGTTACTGACCCTGTGTACTTAACTCTTCTCAGGAATGCCAAGGGTCTTCTGTAGAAAGTATCACATTAGGTGTACACATGAATTACTTTGTAGTCAGAGATTTCTAAGACTAATTCCTCTATCTGGAGGCCACAAATTTCACCTATGAATGCTACTAAATTACTTTAGGATTGGGCAGTGCCTGTGGCTCAGTGAGTAGGGCGCTGGCCCCATATACTGAGGGTGGTACATTTGAGCCCCGGGCAAACTGCAACAAAAAAATAGCCGGGCGTTGTGCAGGCACCTGTAGTCCCAGCTACTCGGGAGGCTGAGGCAGGAGGATTGCCTAAGCCTAAGAGTTGGAGGTTGCTGTGAGCTGTGATGTCACAGCACTCTACGAGGATGACAAAGTGAGATCCTGTCTCAAAAAAAAAAAAAAATTACTTCAGGATTAAAAATGTGCTTGTAAGGAGAAAAAGCATGGCTTTTGAGGATGACTGATGAAGAGATCAAGTAATTCTGACTTTAAAAAAAATATTTACCGGGCGGCGCCTGTGGCTCAGTTGGTAGGGCGCCGGCCCCATATACCGAGGGTGGCGGGTTCAAACCCGGCCCCAGCCAAAATGCAACCAAAAAATAGCCGGGAGTTGTGGCGGGCGCCTGTAGTCCCAGCTACTTGGGAGGCTGAGGCAAGAGAATCGCTTAAGCCCAGGAGTTGGAGGTTGCTGTGAGCTGTGTGAGGCCATGGCACTCTACCGAGGGCCATAAAGCGAGACTCTGTCTCTACAAAAAAAAAAAAAAAAAAAATTTACCTATTATCCAGAACAACAGAGGTTGAGGCATCTAGTTCCAGCGTCTGCTGAAAGAGCTCTTTGTTCTCGTCGATGAAGTGCCGCTGCATCTCAGACATCTGCGCCATGATCTTCTCCCTGCGCAGCCTGGCCATCTCGGCTTTCCTCTTCCTCTCAGCTTTGTCTTTGTCTCGTGAACTCTGAAATCATGCTTCATTCCGTTAGACCATTAGGTGCTAAATACATGCTCTTTTCCCAAAGCAAAAATATCTTTACTGTAAATACTACTTAAAAACTATTCTACGATCTCACTTATTTATACAAACTAATATGCTAAAAAAAAAAAAAAAAAAGACCAAAAAATCTGTTATAACAAATGGAGATAAAGTAGTATCACATTTTTTGGAAGTCAAATGTTTGAGAATACTACCAACTTCCAACTGACTGCAGATAAATTTAATTTGCTCATACTGAACTTGCTACAATTTTAAAATGTTATTATACTTTACTTCTTATACCTCTTCTAATATGGTTCCTTCTGTCTCTGCCACAGGACTGGTAGATGAATTCTCTCTTATCTTCTTAATAGCATTAAAAGTCTACAAAAAAAGTATTAGTTATCCTGACGCTATGAAACATTATCACAACGTATAAACAACACATTTTTAACGTGTCTCACAAAAACAGTGTTGCAGTAAGTTTTACCTTTAATATCCACCTAATCATGTCTTTGTGGACTTCTAGGTAGGGAGAATTTTGCAGTGTTTCCAGCATAGCGAGTATGCTGGGAGAGTTGTTTGGCGCTTCACCAGGTTCTAGGCAGAAAAATAAAAGGCACCGTAACAACAGCTAACATCTCATAGTGCTAACTCCTATGCACAAGAATGTAAGTGCAGTTATTATTATAACATCTGTTGCCTATCATTAGATTACAACTCTATTTAACAGAGATTTTTCAATACTTCTTGAGAATGTAACATATTTGCTTTTTCCAAATAAGTTAACAACTAGGATTCTTTAAGTACTCAAAACTGACTTCTTATAACAAATGGCTATTTTCACATTTCTAGTAAATTAAGTGAAAACTCAAGTCTTTTACTGGGAGATGGACACAATGGCATGTGCCTGTAATCCTACCTACTTAGGAGGCTTAGATGGAAGGACTGCTTGAATCCAGCCTAGGCAACACAGTGAGTTCTTGTCTCCCTCCACCCCCCAACCCCCCCACCCCCCGTGGCGCCCGTGGCTCAAAGGAGTAGGGCACTGGCCCCATATGCTGGAGGTGGTGGGTTCAAACCCAGCCCCAGCCAAAAACAAAAACAAAAATACAAAAAACAGGGGTGGGGGGGAAAGAAAGGTTGGCCTACCGCTTGAGATTTTACATGGCTAAGGAAAATGGAGTAGGAATACATGGTTTCTTATATGTATAAATATATTTATTTGCTCTGACCTTTTAATAGAAGCTTGAATGAAATAAATTTCTTACTCTAGAAATTCACTGTTTTATTTGAAGATGAGACATAAAATTCAAGTCCATATTTTCATGAAAATGTCTAATTGTTGATTATTATTATTATTATTATTTTTTGGAGACAGAGTCTGCTAGAAGTGCTGTGGTATAATAGCTCACAGCAACTTCAAACTCCTGGGCTCAAGCAATCCTCTTGCCATAGCTTCCCAAGTACAGGCACCTGCCACAACACCCAACTAGTTTTTCTATTTTTAGTAGAGATGGGGTCTCACTCTTCCCCGGGTTGGTCTTGAATTGATGAGCTCCAGCAATCTGCCTACCTCGGCTTCCCAGAGTATTAGGATTATAGGTATGAGAGCCACTGTGCCCGGCCTGATTATTGATTTTCTTGATTTAAATGCTGCCATTCTGGTGAAATGTTCTCTCTTTCCTAAGGAAGAGATTCAACTATGTGATTTCTAATTTTCTTCCAGAAGTAACATTCTGTATGCATGAGGAATCTGACTTTAGATAAGGTAGAGGTTTCTTTGCAAATATAGTGTCTTAATTACATAAAATGTTTAAAGAGAATAAGAGTAATGTTCAGAGAAGATAATGATTTTTTTTCTTTTTTAAAAAAGAGAAAGTAAGAGAAAACCTGACATCAACTTTGGAATATTCTGTGTGGTTATTCTAAAATTAAAGCACTGGACAACAAAGAGGGCAAAAATCCAAAGTGTTTACCCATAAAAAGAATACTGGCAGAGGAAAGAGGAGGGAAAAGCTAGCACCCAAAACAGTCTTCAGTGGGAGACAGGCAGATTCTTTTCTTCCTCCCACTTAGGTAAGGGCAAATAGAAAAATTAGCAGAACCTAGTATTCTCACAATCATTACTGTTTAGAAAGAAATGGCACTGAATATAGTTACAGAAACAATCCCTTTCAATTAAGGCATTCATAAACTCCTATTATAGCATTATAGTCATTTAAAAATCCTCAGCTGGGCATGCTGGATCACACCTGTAATCTCAGCACTTTGGGAATTTGGGGGGCAAGGCCAGGAGTTTGCAACCAGTCTGACCAACAGAGTGAGATCCTGTCTCTACAAAAAGTATGAAAATTAGCCAGGCATGGTGGCATGCCCCTGTAGTCCCAGCTACACAGGAGGCTGAGGATGGAGGACCGCTGCAGCCTAGGAATTTGAGGTTACAGTGAGCTATGATGACGCCACTGAACTCTGAGCTCGGGTGATTGAGACAGGCCCTATCTCACAAGAAGCAACGAAATGAAAAACACCTCTGCAAATGGGTGACTGCAGGTCTGAAGCAGAGAAAGTACAAGGTGAGTCCAGGCATCTCTGTGTCAGAAAGAGAGGTGGTGCTCAAATATAATGGAGCTAGATGAAAAGGACACAGAAACTGACAAACTCCCACTGCTCTAAGAGGCACAATTTGAGTATCAAAAGGAATAATAATTATAACTGACTGTAAAGCACCAAATACATAAAAATCCATGGGTAATATTAAAAAAAGACTCTCAAGACTCTCAAAGGTGCCAGCATTGCAGGTAACTATTAGAGCAACTTCTTTTTTTTTTTTTTTTTATAGAGACAGAGTCTCACTTTACTGCCCTTGGTAGAGTGCCGTGGTGTCACATGGCTCACAGCAACCTCTAACTCTTGGTTAGAGATTCTCTTGCCTCAGCCTCTCGAGCAGCTGGACCACAGGTGCCCGCCACAACGCCCGGCTATTTTTTTTGTTGCAGTTTGGCCGGGGCTGGGTTTGAACCCACTACCCTCGGTATATGGGGCCGGCGCCCTACTCACTGAGCCACAGGAGCCGCCCTAGAGCAACTTCTTATTCTGAAAATTAATAAAAGGAAAAACTTTTCTTTAAGAGGTGAAATATGGGGCGGCGCCTGTGGCTCAGTCGGTAGGGCGCCGGCCCCATATATGGAGGGTGGCGGGTTCAAACCCGGCCCCGGCCAAACTGCAACCAAAAAAAAATAGCCGGGCGTTGTGGCGGGTGCCTGTAGTCCCAGCTACTTGGGAGGCTGAGGCAAGAGAATCGCTTGGGCCCAGGAGTTGGAGGTTGCTGTGAGCTGTGTGAGGCCACGGCACTCTACCGAGGGCCATAAAGTGAAACTCTGTCTCTACAAAAAAAAAAAAAAAAAAAAAAAAAGAGGTGAAATATGATGCCTACAACAAATGGTTCAAAAAGCACGCAAATAGAAAAGCAAATATTACAAAATATTAACTACTGAATCTAAGTGGTAGGTATATGGATGTTTACAATTCTTTCAACTTGTCTATGTCTAAAATTTTTTAAACAAAAAGCTAGAATAAAACATTTCCTCGGCCTTCTATCATATATTACTTTAGATAAAATGATAATCTAATCCCTTACAGGTAAATTTTGTTATTTTCAATACTGTCAAATCTTAAGTTTTTAAGAGAAGAGCAACAATTTAAAAGCAAAATCCTGATAGCAAATTTTGTTTTTAGAAGTATATCCTAGCTTTTAAATGTATTTGCTATACCAATTTTTTACTAAGAACTCGTCCTTATTTTTTGTTGTTTATGAATTAAAATATACGTATTTTAAGTATGTATAAGCTCTAGTTTTCTTTTTTTTTTTCTGAGACAACAGCCTCAAGCTGTCGCCCTAGATAGAGTGCTATGGCATCACAGCTCACAGTAACCTCCAACTCCTGGGCTCAAGCAATTCTCCTGCCTCCGCCTCCCAAGTAGCTGGGACTACAGGCCACAACGCCCGGCTATTTTTTGGTTGCAGCGTCATTGTTGTTTGGTGGGCCCAGGCTGGATTCGAATCCACCAGCTCAGGTGTTATGTGGCTGGCGCCTTAGCCGCTTGAGCCACAGGCGCCAAGCCAAGCTCTAGTATTTTAATAAAAATAAAAATATAATAGGATTTAACATGGAATACATATAGCCTCAAATGTTTGGATTCAGCATTACCCAATTAAAGTCTGCATGATGAAATAAAAGAAGTTGTAAGTGATTATTTAAAAAATCACTTGTATCTTGAGTTAGTTTAGTAAGAAGTGTATATACATACTTGAGATCTTCTGAGTGAAGGTAAATGTTACTACATGCTCTTCCACGACATTCTCTAAATGTTGTTTTTCTTCTTGTAGTGCCATTCCAATTAAATGTAACACCTCAAAATAAAATGTTTTGTAACTTTTAGTAAAAAAAAAAAAAAAATCAAGAATGTATTTTTATAAGAAATAGCAAAAAAGAACTCATTCAATATTGAAAAAGATAAATAAAACTTATAATAAAGACTAAATGCAATAAACAATTTCAAAGTACCAACTTTTATTAAATTAAAAGACTGATGTTCATATTCTAATAAAGAATTCTTGGTAGGGAAAACAAAATCTTATATTTCAGTGAGTAAGAAATTTCAATTGTAAACTCTTAGGATAAGCTAAAATTACCACCAAGTGTGACAAGCAATTCATATAATCTTTAATTTTCAGTTTTATTCCATATCTATATCACAGCCTTAAGAAATCTATGAATCAGTGGCCAAATAATTACAAAACTAGAAGTATTTATTATGTAATTATCTAGTCTCTGATACCGCCTAGTTCAATTTCTCCAACGACTAAATGGTCACCATCTGAGAGAGGCATACGTTTTCATCTTTAGTACCACCTAGTTCATAAAGACGCTTATAGTTCTTCAGTAGATCTCACAAAATATTCCTTACCAGACTTTTAACAAAATACGTAACTACCTTGAACCTATTTGCATGTTGACTGCTTCTGCCCTGCTCCCCAATTTCTGAAGGAAATATGTGTGCTGTCTCTGTCTCTCTCCCTCCACACAGTGAGACTGTGGTTGCCAGAGACTTCAAAGGACTAGGTTAGCCTGAATGACATAAAGCAAATGCACACATCAAGTAAACACTGATCACTCCTCTCTTCTCCATGTCCTACAAATCTTTTGCTCACATAATGCTGACAGTCTCTAGTACACCGCAGCCCCTGCTTATGGAAGGCGGGTGTAAGTATACACACACCTTAGCCAATGAGATACTTGAGCCTGGGGAGATGCTCCAAAGAAGGGTAGTTTCAGAGGAAGGCCTGTTTTCATTTGAATCCTGGCTTTACTGCTTTCTAGCTATGTACCTTCAGAGAATCCCTCTGAACCTACGTCATCATCTTTAACATAGAAAAAAACAACTTCCCTCTAGAGTTATGGGGATTACAAATACTGTATGTAAGGTGCCTAGTATGGAATAAAGCACAGGGTAGACATTCTATTAACTGCATAATTATTATGCCACTTACTAGTTGAGTAACATGGGAAGTTAACTGAACCTCACTGAAACTTGGACTCCTCATCCACATGATAGAAAAAGTTACATCTATTCATAGAGGTATTATATGAATTCAATGAAGTAATGTAAGAATGACTTACATTAGAGCTATAAAGTAAAATGCGGACAAGGTTCCAGAGTTGCCACTTATTAGCTATAGGAACATAAGTTCTCTGAGCCTCAAATTCTTCAACTGCAAAATACGGATATTGATGAACTCAAGTTTTTGGGAAAAAATGAAATTAGAAAGACGTAAAAGATAACAAACACATCATACCAATATCAGAGTACCACACATATAAAGACCAGGATCAATCAAGGAGAGAGAGACTGGCCAATGGATTGTGATAATCACAACTATCTGGTATGAAAAAAATCTGCCAGCACATCTTTTTATTGTCAGACATAAAAATAGAACAACTATATTTTAAATTTTGGTAACAGTGTATTTCTGTTTTAATGTTTCTGGGTACAGATACTGATAAGATACTTTGATTTTACTACAAAACACTAAAAGATAAATAAGAAATGTCTTCACACCTACCCTTTGCAGCATGGACTCCGACCAGGAATATCCATTATGTTCCACAGCCCACTGCAGAATTGTTCCCATGATGCACAACATCACATCTGACTGCAAAATGTTAACCAGACTTGCAAATAAAGGGCAGAATGGAGGCAAAACTGGAGGTGGAAGTGCTGAAAATACATTTGTTATTGGTTTCTTTAACAGAACATGCCTTAAAAAACCCTATCCCTTTGTTACTTTTGATAGTCTCCATTCAAAGAATGTTCACTAACAGACATCTTAAAGCTGTATTTTACTTTCTCAAAGTCAAATGATGTAAACAGCAGTAGTACAAAGTCAAAGCCTTTCTTTTCCCTACAAAGGTCTTAAGTCCTGAGATAAAAGCATTAACCCAGAGGTGAGTCAGGACATACTATTTCTATATTAACGTGTTTATTATTTGAATAGGAGAACATAGGAGAACAGAAAGCTTATATTAAAATCTTTCATTCCACCAATGACAACCATCACAGTTATCAAGAAACAATGTTTAACAAGAGATGAGCAAGAGATTTTGGAATGAAGATTAAAAATACCTGTATCTTCTTTATTTTGTCTTTTCAATTTCCGTTGAGCTTCTTCTGCCTAATAAAAAACAAAGTTATTTGGACAGGGAATTAGCAGCACAAACTTGGTATCTAACATCAGTGACTTAAGTCAATCATCTTTGCTGTACTATCTTCTTATTTTAGAAGATTTTTATCCTTAATGTTGTAGTCCTCCCCCTAAATTGACATACCAAGGTTTAATTTTTTTTCTACTAAAAGAATCCTCAAACGAGTCATTGATTTAAAATGCAAAAGAAACATGTACAAAGTCAAACCAAAAAACTTAAGGTCTAAACTCTATGACCATGCATCAAAAACTCAATAAAAGCTTATGGTGAAGTTTTAATGCCATTTATTGAACAAGTTTTTGTTTTTTTTTTTTTTTTTTTTTGAGACAGAGTCTCACTATGTTGCCCTTGGTAGAGTGCCGTGGTGTCCAGCTCACAGCAACCTCAAACTCTTGGGCATAAGCGATTCTCTTGCCTCAGCCTCCCAAGTAGCTGGGACTACAGGCACCTGCCACAATGCCCGGCTATTTTTTGGTTGTAGTTGTCATTATTGTTTGGCAGGCCTGGGCTGGGTTCAAACTTGCCCGCTCCAGTTTATGTGGCTGGCGCCCCAGCCGCTGAGCTACAGGCACTGAGTCTGAAAAAGTGTTTTAAGAGAAGACTGCATGCTGGGTGTGGTAGTTCAGGCCTGTAATCCCAGCACTCGGGGAGCATAAGGCAGATGGATCGCCCGAGCTGAGAAGTTTGAGACCAGCCTGAGCCAGAGTGAGATCCTGTCTCTACAAAAAATAGAAAAGCTAGCCAGGTGTTGTGGTTGGTGCCTGTAGTGCCAGCTATCTGGGAAGCTGAGGCAAGAGGATTGCTCAACAAGAATCACAACAAGAGTCTGAGCTGCTGTGAGGTATGACGCCATGGTACTCTTACCTAGGGCGAGTAAGACTGTCTCAAAAAAGAAAAAGAGAAGACTGCAAAAAGCAAGATTTGATCACTAAGAATGATTAGGAAAACTGCATCGGTCCCTATGGAAAACCACGTTAAATAGTACCAATTCTGAAATGAGTGTAAAGTGGGTTAATTGATCATAATACAGGTTGAAAATTTGTCTTAAATAGCCAATAAAATAATACAAGTGTATATATATATATATGTATATGCATGTATCCAATCATAAATACATATAGATAGTAACATATATACGCACACACAATTACTAGGGGAAGAACCCAAATGTTGGGTGGTGGTATTCTAAGTAATTTGTACTTTATTCATTATACCTTTATATAGTTTCCAAATTTTCTACAAAAAATCTAATCCTTCCTCATTTCACTTGTTTGTTTTTTGTTTTTGAGTCAGGGTTTTGTTGTTGCCCAGGCTAGAATGCATGGCCCAATCATAGCTCACCGTTACCCTGAACTCCTGGGCTCCAGTGATCCTCCCAAGTACCTAAGAACTACAGGTGCATGCTACTGTGCCTGGCTAATTTTTCTATTTTTTCTTTGTTAGAGATGGGGGTCTTACCACGTTGTCCAAGGTGATCTCAAACTCTTGCCCTCAAGTGATCTTCCCGTGTTTGCCTCCCAAAGTGCTGGGAATACAGGCATGAGCCATCACACCCAGCCCCACTACACTTTTAATTTTCCCATTTACCTTGGACTGCTCTGCCCTTGAATAGTGATAGAAATACAAGTTGAATTCTTTGGCACATTCTGGTTTCACTTCATACATGCCTCGTCCTGTTAATCCAGGTTTCCTATGAATGAAAAGCCCTTACAACATTATTACTAAAGCCATACATTCATGACATAAGTCTTAGATATTAAAATAAGAAAGAAGAGCTCATATACTGTGGTGCAATGCAGTCGCAATAATTTAAAAGTCTAACAACAGCTAATAGGTTAGATAAATTGCATCTCCAAACTACTGAACCATTAATAGTGATGTTAATTAAAAAAAAAAATAGTGACGTTAATTTCTGTATTCTGACATATAAAGATGCCTGTAATAAGTTCTATTAAGTAGAAAAAAGCAGGTACAATATTTTTGTTGCTCTCGGTAGAGAGCTGTGGTGTCATAGCTCACAGCAGCTTCCAGCTCTTGGGCTTAGGAGATTCTCTTGTCTCAGCCTCCCGAGTAGCTGGGACTACAGGCACCCACTATAATGCCCAGCTATTTTTTTTTTGTTGCAGTTTGGCCAGAACTGGGTTCGAACCTGCCACCCTCGGTATATGGGGCCAGTGCCCTACTCACTGAGCCACAGGCACCGCCCTAGAGAACCTTTCTAAGCAAGTTACAAAACCCAGAAGCCAAACAAGATAGATATTTCAAAAGATATGTGTGAAATGCCATCATAAACCAAGTGATAGACTGAGGGATAGTACTTGCAATGTATTTAATAAAATAAGAACTGAAATCTCTAATACATACGGAAATACTTATGGAACAATAAGACAGGGATAAATACTTGTAAAAAAATGCATCAAAGTATGAAAGAAACATAAGTGGCCCTTAAACACATGAAAAGATACTCAGTCTCATTGGCGGTTAAGACTAATGTGAAAAAAATTTTTTTCTGAGAGTTCTGCATTGTCACCAGGAGTAAAGTGTAGTGGTGTCATCACAGCTCACTGCAATTTCAAATTCCTGGGCTTGGGCACTCCTCCTGCCTCAGCCTCCAAGTAGCTGGGTCTCAAGGGGCATGCCCCCACTCCCAGCTAATTTTTCTATTTTTTGTAGAGACTGGTTAGGCTGGAAGAGTAATGCAAATTAAAACAAGGTAACATTTTCACCCATTTAATGTGTAGAAATTAAGACTCTACATAACAAAGAGTTGCAAAACCGCAGGGCACTCTCATATATTGCTAGTGCGAGTATAAACTGATGACTTTTCTAGGAAGAGAATTTTTGGTGTTCCTTTTAATCAAGCAAATCCTCAAAACACTTTTACAAGTAAAGATACACATGTCAATGACATGTGTAAGGATGTTCAATACTTGTTTATAACACAGAAAATGTGGAAACTAAATACAGTAGAACCTCCCTAGTTGACCATCTCCCCACACGGACCACCTCCTTAAGCTGACCTAGTTTTGACAGACTAGACATGCACCACATGTATGCATCAGTGCAGTAGGCCTAGCTCCTTACGTTGACCGCCTCTGTATGTTGACCACTCTGTTACAGTCTTTTGGGTAGTCAACTTACAGAAGTTCTACTGTATCACAACCACTATGAAGAGATTAGATACATTACATGACTACAAAGAAGTAAAAAGAATCAAGTAGGCCTGTAAGTGCTGAGAGTGTATATTAAAAAAACAACAAAACACCACCAAGACACAAACATATGGAACACCCCATTAAAGTTTACTTTTAAAAAGGTTACAGAAGGGCGGCGCCTGTGGCTCAGTGAGTAGGGCGCTGGCCCCATATGCCGAGGGTGGTGGGTTCAAACCCGGCCCCGGCCAAACTGCAACCAAAAAATAGCCGGGCGTTATGGCAGGCGCCTGTAGTCCCAGCTGCTCGGGAGGCTGAGGCAAGAGAATCGCGTAAGCCCAAGAGTTAGAGGTTGCTGTGAGCCGTGTGACACCACGGCACTCTACCCGAGGGCGGTACAGTGAGACTCTGTCTCCACAAAGAAAAAAAAAGGGTTACAGAAAACTAACTATAAAATGAACCAATTTGTTTTTGAACAGGCCAGGTGTGATGGCTCATGCCTTACAATCCTAGCACTCTGGGAGAACGAGGTGGGTGGATTGCTTGAGCTCAGGAGATGGAGACCAGCCTGAACAAGAGCAAGACCATATCTACTAAAAAACAGAAAAACAAGCCGGGCATTGTGGCCTGTGCCTACAGTCCCAGCTATTTGGGAGGCTGAGTTTGGGGTTGCTGTGAGCTATGATGCATTCTACCCAGGGCAACAGAATGATACTCTGTCTCAAACAAACAAACAAACAAAAAAAAAAAGAAAGAAAGCTTCCCTTAAAAGAAAATGTAATAACAGAAATCATCGGAGTGGTTGGATTACAGGCAATATTTTTTCTTCACACTTTCCTGAGTTTTCTCAAAAGCATGTATTGTCTTTATAATCAACAAAAGTAAAATCACTGTCATTAGGGTGGGAAACAAAGGAAAAGCAGGATTAAGAAACTGTCTCAACAACATCAAGGGGACAAATTAGGTTACTGGTGGGGGAACATCCTGGATTCTAGAGAAAGCAGCATTCAGAGGTCATCTCACAATTCAGGTAGCACATTCAAATGGAAACAAAGAAAGTGATTTTAAATAAAAATGCGCTTACTTAAATCACTGCTCAGGTTTATTTCTATTATCTGAAACCGTAAGCCAGCTATGAACATCTATTCTGAATGTGGTGAAAAGCCTCATCATGCTACATTCAGTTGCGGAGTGCAGCGTAACATCAGAAAAGTGAAATGTCAGTGAGAAATCAATTCACAAGTATAATTTGAAAGTGGCATTCACTGAAAGGAACAACTGCATTCTCAGTTAAATTAGAGGAAACACTCTAAGAAAAATGATTGAGTAGAAAGGAAAAAAGTGAAATAATAAGAAGCAAACTCACCTGAAATGGGCAACTGCTTCGATCACACTTTCCATGCCAGTCTCTTTGTTCTCCTACAGGAACGAGAAACAAGTGAGTGGGTTTTAGGTCAATAACTAGGACTCTGAGTATCCCGCTCTCATTAACCATACAGTAACTCTGGGAGGTAGATATGTTACACATGTATTTTTTTTTTTTTTAGAGACAGTCTCACTTTGTCGCCCTCAGTAGAGTACCATGGTGTGGTGTCACAGCTCACAGCAACCTCCAGCTCTTGGGCTTAGACGATTTTCTTGCCTCTGTTTCCCGAGTAGCTGGGGCTACAGGCACCCGCCACAACGCCCGGCTATTTTTTTGTTGCAGTTGGCCAGGGCCGGGTTTAAACCCGCCACCCTTGGTATATGGGGCGAATGCCCTACTCACTGAACCACAGGCACGGCCCTATATGTGCATTTTTATGTTTTTTTTTTTTTTTTTTTTTGGCCAGGGCTAGGTTTGAACCCGCCAACTCCGGCATATGGGACCGGCGCCCTACTCCTTGAGCCACAGGCGCTGCCTTGTGCATTTTTATAGATGAGGATTCCATAGTAAACATAGTGATTAGGCTATAATTAAATATGGTACTTATTTGGTAAGCTGACATTCAGATTGATGTAATTTTTTAATAAATAGAATAGATATAATTTCTTAATTTTTAAAAAGTCATTGCCATGTGGAATCAAGGTAAGACCTTTTAAAAAGGCTGGGCACAGTGGCTAATGCCTATAATCCCAGCACTTTGAGAGGCCGAGGTGGTGGATTGCCTGAGCTCAGGAGTTCAAGAGCAGCTTGAGCAAGAGCGAGACATCTCTAAAAAATAGCTGGGTGTTGGTGGTGGGCGCCTGTAGTCCCAGCTACTTGGGAGGCTGAGGCAAGAGAATCGCTTAAGCACAAGAGTTTGAGTTTGCTGTGAGCTATGATGCCATGGCACTCTACCAAGGGGGACAAAATAAGACTATGTCTCAAAAAAAAGAAGTATTACTATGCAACAAAGATAGGGTGAAATCCCAGAAAAATAGATGTTTAAGGTTGAAAAGTTTTAATCTGTGTTTCAAATTAGGGGAAACACTTTAAAAAGTCTCATTGAAAATATAGTCCCTTTCCAACTGAAAGGGCTAAGTTTTTGAAAAGCCTCATGGCTGAAAAACAGGTGGCTGAGGAACTATTCTACATTCACTATTCTACATGAAATACTGGCTCATTGTTAAGGATAGTCTTTGGATGCTTGAGAAGGAAAAAACTTTGGAAAACTTTAGTCAAAATAGATGAGCAGGTATTTTTCACTCCCTTCTTCAATATATTAACTATATTTCAAAGTATTATGTATACCCACGGCGATTTTGTACTAAGGCCCTACAACTACAAAACTTCAATTCTAAGAACCAGGTTTACTTATCTCTTTTAAGACTTTCTGTAGAAGATTATATTCTTAATAAAACTTCTATTCCTATTTTACTTTCCCATAATACTATCCCCAATATTCTTTTTGTAATTATTTACATTAAGAGTGAGTAGAGTTACACACCTCCTAGAAGTATAGTTCTTACAATTGTGAGAAAGGTATACAGAAGTAAATCTAGGCTGGGTGCAGTGGCTCATGTCTATGTTAGCATTTTGGGAGGTTCAGGTGGGGGGGATCGTTTCTTGAGCTCAAGAGCTCGAGAGCAGCCTGAGCAAGAGGGAGAACCCCTCTCCACTAAAAACAGAACGAGCTGAGCGCAGTGGCCTGCTCCTGCAACCCCTGCTACCCAGGAGGCTGAGGCAGGAGGACTGCTTGAGCTCAAGAGTTTGAGGTTGCTGTGAGCTATGATGATGCCGCTATACTCCAGCCTGGGTGACAGAGTGAGAAGTGAGACTATCTCAAAAAAAAAAGGAAGTCTATATAGACTAGACTGGTAAGTAGGGAAAGATTTCTAAGATTTTCTTTTAAAAAAATACAGATACTTACATCTTCGGGTAAAGACTTCACCAATTCACTATGAGCCATAGGTTTGATGCTCAACTGATGGATAATCTCCCGCTTAATTTCAGCTGTAGGATTTACCTGTCCAATTCCAGGACTAAATCTCTCTCCTGTCGAAAATGAAAAAGCATACATACATGCATTTAAACTGATCACCATACTTAAGTGATATGTACTTCTAATTCATGCAGCATGATATATTTCCCTATTTGAGTGACTCTGAGCAACAGGAAAGCAATGACTCCTCTTGCAACAAGCTAGGGAGAGAGCAGCTCCTGACCACACTCCCGAGTCTCTGGTAAGGGCAGGCTTTAGGCAGTGCAGAGAGTGCTGGTTGCTATTTTGGAAGAATGGGATCAGATTAGACGTAGTCAAGGAAACCACTTTCACTCCAAGGAGGGAGAGCCTTCCTTTTCCCTTCTATCTTGTTAGTGGCAAATAAGATATCAACTTCTGAAACCTCCCTCAATGGTGTAGCCTCCTGATAGTTTGTAGTCTTCTCTGATCTATGGACCACATAGAGTCTGAAATAGCTAGGTAGGTGGGAGAAGTTAAGGAATAAAAGAATGGGAAAGATGGGGGGGAGGCTGAAAATATATATAATAAGAAAAGAAATCCACACCTATTAGTCATAGGTCTCCAATAGCTTGGAATTATTATATTCAAAGTCAAGAAGACACTTTTGTACCACAAATCCATGGAGAGAAATCTAGCTAAGGTATAAAATAACAGAAAATAGGCCAGACATGGTGGTTTACCAGTTATCCTAGCACTCTGGGTGGCTGAGGAGGACGGCTTGAGCTGAGGAGTTGTAGACCAGCCTGAACAACAGCAAGACCCTGCCTCTACTAAAAATAGAAAAATTAGCCAGGCATCTTGGTGTGTGCTTGGGGTCTCAGGTACTCAGGAGGCTGAGGAAGGGGACTGCCCAAGTCCAGAAATTTGAGGCTGTAAAGAACTATGACAATGTGTTGCACTCTGGCCAGGGTACTACACTGTCTCAAAAAACAACCCCCCCCACAAACAAACCCACAAACCACTAAATAACCTCTAAATATCTTATTCCTTGCTTGTTCTTGTCCCCATTTCCCCCCAAACGTAGCCTTCTCAGTTATTCTGCTTCGGTAGGTGTAATTTCTCCTTTTTCCAAAGCACCACAGTGCTGCTACTCTCAACGAGGGACATTCCCTTCCCCTAAAACTGAGTATCCTCTGAAAACACCAAAGGACAGTTTAGAAATTCTGAACTACTTAATTCCACAAACTCCAATGTCAGTTATAAATGTCTCAAACAATCTAAACTTACCGACAAGCATTATGACGAGATACAGCATTTCTTCTATGAGAGTGTTGTTCTGTTGAACAACATCCTGTAACACATGGGGGGAGATACAGTTCAGAGATGAAAATAGGCGCACTGTATTCTCTCGGACCATCAATATATCCAAGAAGAATGAAAGATGCTTCTTTAGCAATATGCTGGGGTCTCATAAAATATGTTCTTACCTTCTGAGTAATCTCGGAACTAAATCTCTTTCCATAGTCTGGAGTACTGAAAATCTGGTACAGTTCAAAGCGGCTGAGCATTATCATCAGGAAGTGGTTTGGATCCATCATGGAGGCACCTGTCTTTTTTTTTTTTTTAATGTTTGAGATAAAGGAAAAGAGGAAGGTCACAAAGGCCACTGAACGATTAACAAGAGATATTCTGGTTTGCACAGGAGAACACAGTTTATCAATCCCAATATATTTACCAATCCCAATCCCCACTTGTGACAGCCGATAGGTATGGTGAGGAATCAAAGCTGGTAAAAACAAAGCCCAAACAAAATCCGCACCCCCAAACTTAAACCGTATCAGAATAACATGGACTATGAGTTCTCTTTCCTTCTAATGTTTTGAAGTAATTTCTTATGAATTCAGTTCCTAATTTTATTTCAGGATGCTCTGATCATTGTCTAGGGATCATTGTATGTAGTTAGAGAAATGTGGTATGTCAATTAAGTTTCAAGTATTTTTTACTATACATCATGTTAACGTATTATCAAGCTCTCTCAACTCATTTATTTGTGGTAAGCACTATATTAACTGTAGTGACAGCTTTTAAATATTATTTGTGTAAATTATAAATTAACCTGAATTTTATTTTGAATCAAAAATTTTGTTTTGTCGAGACAGTCTCACTCTGTTGCCCAGGCGAGACTGCCATGGCACCAGCCTCACTCACAGCAACCTCAAACTCCTTGGTTCAAGCCATCTTCCTGCTTCAGTCTCCCGAGTAGCTGGGACTATAGGTGCCTGCCACGATGCCCAGCTAATTTTCTATTTTCAGTAGAGACAGGGTCTCGCTCTTGGTCAGGCTGGTCTCAGACTCCAGAGCTCAAGTAATTCTCTTGCTTCATCCTCCCAGAATGCTAGGATACACATGTGAGCCACGTTACCCAGCCAATAATCATTTGTTTGTTTTTTATAGTTTTTGGCTGGGGCTGGGCTTGAACCCGCCACCTCCGGCATATGGGGCTGGTGCCCTACTCCTTTGAGCCACAGGCACTGCCCCTGTTTGTTTGTTTTTTAAATTTACATTTCTTTTCTTTTCTTTGAAATAGAGCCTTGCTTTGTTACCCCAGCTACAGTACAGTGGTATCGTTACTGCTCTATAGCTCACAGCAACCTCAAACCCCTGAGCTTAAGCAATCCTGCCTCAGCCTCCCGAGTAGCTAGGACTACAGGCTCATGCCACCATGCCTAATTTCTCTCTCTTTCTTTTTTGGTAGAGATGGAGTCTCACTCTTGCTCAGGCCACTCTTGAACTCCTGACCTCAAGTGATCTTCCAGCCTTGGCCGGATTTAGCCAAAGTGTTTGCCAGGATTGCAGACATAAGCCACTGTACCCAGTTGAAATTTGCATTTCTTGACTTTTTCTACAATTACTATATCCATTCAGCAATCACACAGACCAACTATGTGACAAACACTGTGCTAGGCAAAAGGGACAAAAGAAAGAAATAAGACACAGTTGTCACTCTTTGCTGGAGTGGGAGTGATGAAATGTAAGTAGGTAATCACAATCTAGAGTTGTGAGTGCTGTGGCAGTGATAAGTATCATGTTATGGTCTTCACAAAAGGGATATTAGCCAAGTTTCAGTGTGTTCCGGAAGGACTACTGGAGAAAATGATGCTAAAGTAAAGACTGAGACACATAGGAAAATAAGTTAGCTAGGAGAAATGAGAAGGCAGGGGTGGGTAATCTAGGCAACAGAAGAAATAAACGAGCAGAAATTAAGATTTAAGAGAAAGCACAGCAAATTCAAGGAACCTTCACAGACCTTGAAAATTAACTTAAAGGGGTCAAACTGAGGGGCTTAAAATTAAGAAGGTATGGAGAGGCTCGGTACGTGTAGCTCAAGTGGCTAAGGCGCCAGCCACATACACCAGAGCTGGCGGGTTCAAATCCAGCCCAGGCCTGCCAAACAATGACAACTACAACCAAAAAATAGCCGGGCGTTGTGGCAGGCTCCTGTAGTTCCAGCTACTTGAGAGGCTGTGGCAAGAGAATCACTTAAGCCCAGGAGTTGGAGGTTGCTGTGAGCTGTGATGCCATGGCACTCTACCAGGGCGACAGCTTGAGGCTCTGTCTCAAACAAAAAAGAAGGCATGGAGAATTAAGAGGAGTTATTCTGAGCACGTTAACTCTGAGATGCGTCCAGGAATCTAGATAGAAATATTTAATCGTGTGTTAAGCCATCTGAGTTTAGAGTTTAGTAGACAGGCCTGTGTGGGAGACACAGATTCGGGAGTGAACACATGGATAGGCAGTCCTCAGAATATGAATGAGACAGGTTCTGTAGGTTTGCTCTTTTTTTTTTTTTGTAGAGACAGAGTCTCACTTTATGGCCCTCGGTAGAGTGCCGTGGCCTCACACAGCTCACAGCAACCTCCAACTCCTGGGCTTAAGCAATTCTCTTGCCTCAGCCTCCCGAGTAGCTGGGACTACAGGCGCCCGCCACAACGCCCGGCTATTTTTTGGTTGCAGTTTGGCTGGGGCCGGGTTTGAACCTGCCACCCTCGGTATATGGGGCCAGCGCCTTACTGACTGAGCCACAGGCGCCGCCCTGTAGGTTTGTTCTTAAGTTGAATTTGTATGTAAGTTGGAGCAGATACATTTACCTACTACCTGCAGTAGCCTCCGTTTATAAGAGTGAGTTGTACATCAGTTGGATGTTTGCAATTCAGGGACTGCCTGTAACTAGGTTCTGTGGAAATAACAAGAAGCAAAAGACTCCCCACACCTTTAAGTTCAATTTTTTTTTAACTTATTACCTGAAGCATTATTATATCCTTGTCAAACATCTCGCGTCTGCATTTCACATTATGGTAGTAATAAATCTAAAAAAATAATTAATTACATTGGGTAAATAGGTTTTTATTGGCATAGCTCCCTCCTCCCACTAAAAAAAGTGTATCAGTTTGTATCAGTGCACTTAAGCAGGTGATGTAGTTTCCTAAATGGTTAACCCGATCTTAATACAGATTAATCAGAAGCTTCTAGATTATAGTAATCATTCTCTGGTTCACATTTTGCAGCCAACTTTCTGGGCTTCCCAACAAAGTAAAAGGCGGTGGTCTCAGGAACATTTAGAGCTACCAAAAATAGGAACAAAATCCATAGCCATCCTGAATGAAATTTAAAAAGTAAAATCTGAATCTTAGAGACATACTAAAAGAACTTTCACCTCTTAACCCAATTTAATTTAAATAGATGAAATCTTGATTTTCATTATTTAATATGCAACTTTGTTCTAAAAAGTTATTTCAAATGAAAATTAAGACCACTGCTGTTCATCTCTATTTTGGATTTTATTTACTGACAAACTATGATTAAAAGTTATAAGAAAATTTTTGGTTTATTATTACATTTTTCTTTTCAAACGATTTTAATACTGATAGTGAATGATACTTAGCTTCACTGACTAAATCCACTGAGAATTACAATCTTCCCAGAAGGCAAGGAATCAAGTGAAAACTCTCCGTAGACTCCAAAAACACTTACCTGGTTAACTAGAGAGAACCCGTTCCTTCTCCACATTCCAGCGTGTACTTGGGCACACAAAACGAGACATCTCAGAGGATGTTCTATCAACATGGGTGGGCTAAGTTCACTCTGCAGAGACAAAGCAAACCAAAAACGCAAAACGTCAACTTATAAAGAAAGCTTGGTTGATAGGAATGGCAATTAAACAATTGGCAAGTTAAACAATTAACTTGTTTAATTGTTTAATTAAACAATTAATTTTTATTTATTTATTTATTTATTTTTTTGTAGAGACAGAGTCTCACTGTACTGCCCTCAGGTAGAGTGCCGTGGCGTCACACGGCTCACAGCAACCTCTAACTCTTGGGCTTACGCGATTCTCTTGCCTCAGCCTCCCAAGCAGCTGGGACTACAGGCGCCCGCCACAACGCCCGGCTATTTATTGGTTGCAGTTTGGCCGGGGCTGGGTTTGAACCCACCACCTTCGGCATATGGGGCAGGCGCCCTACTCACTGAGCCACAGGCGCCGCCCTTAATTTTTTAATTAATAGGAATGGTGAGTTAAACAATTCAGTTGAAGGCCTTAAAGGAAAAGATGGAGATCCTCTGAGGAAAAAGGAATTCTGCCTGCATGCCTGGCTTTGTGGTTGAGACTCTTCCCCGGGTCTCTCCAGGCTGCTTTGGGCTACCCCACAGATTTCAGACTTGCCGGCCCCCATAACTGCGTGAGCCAATTTCTTAAAAATCAATCAATTTCTCTTTGTCTCTCTCCACATACGTATGTGCACACACATCTTATTACTTCTGTTTCTCTGGAGAACCCAAATAAATAAAGTTTGCTTCAAAGTGATTTGAAATATAAGGACCACAATAAACATGTATATTCACTTTTAAAGGTCAGCACCACTTACTAGAGGTAGGAGCTCTGGAAATTTATCTGCCACTTCACTTTTGCTTAATAATACATGCAAACCTGCACGGAAGAACAAACAACAAAAAAAGTATCTCCATAAGTGAAAATCATTTAGGAAAAAAAAAAATCCCTACAAATGCACTCAACTTTATGTATCTTCTTTTCTCTTTGGGAACCTATTAGGTTACGAATTAAGATACAAAAGGAACTGTATCCATAAATGAAGCTTTTCAAAGTTCATTCCCATGACTGTATGCATCAAAAGCTCACTCAGACCCCATCTTAATTACATGTACCAACATACACTGATGACATTTTAACAAGTACATGTTAGATGCAGAAACAGAAAATGTAGCTCTATAACTATAATAAAAACAATTTATATATGTTATGCCAACTTTAAGAGTCATCTTAAAGGCACTGGGCCATCTAGTTTGCTCCCATTTAAAGTATAGTGGTGAGAGAGTCTTCTGGTAACTGAATAGGAAAATTGGCCCTCGGAACCCATGATCTGCCCTGGTCCTGACCTCAGATTTAGTTCCACAGAACTTCCAGTTTAGGATCAAAGCCTCTTTGGCTTCTAACCTCAACAGGTGCTTCTATGGCTCAACCTTGGTTCATTTTGATTGTGTCCTGTTTATGGTGTTACCTAAACAGAGGATGCACTTTACAATCTTATCAATTATGTTGGCTGCTTGCTCAAGCCTGGTTTGAGGCTTGCTTTATCTGTGAAGACCTGCACTACTAATCCCATTCTAGTAACTTGTTCCCAACATTTACTGCTTAAGATCATTAGAGCACATGCCTAACTTGTTCATGAACTATTTTGTATTTGTTTACTTAGCTCTCCAATTAGACTATAAACATTCAGGCCAAGATTTATCAAATACAGTGAGATGAAAATGCAAATTTATTCACTCAAAAGCTTTGAGGGAGGTAAAGACCTAGGCAAAAATTAGTACATTTTTAAAGTATTGACTTTTTTCAATGTGCATAACTATGGGCATCAGCTTCTCTCCATAACACCAGGTTTCTACAGACAGAAGAGATCAGTGGCTGAGTTGGAGACAGGACTGACTTTATTGCCTTCTAGTCCAACATTTTTCCATAATACCGTGCTATCAGTTGTCTACGTTAAGGATCAACTGTTTAGTTGCTCAAAACACATATAAAAACAGAACTGGGCCTGAACAAGTTCTAGAAATAAAAGAGATTTCTTCTTGGGATCACAATTTCATTTTAGGTAATTATCTGTTGTACTATTTTAATAATCATATATTTCAGAATAAACAACTCCATCATCTTCACAGTAAGTTATCTTAAATCATTATGACTTTAATGGTCTATCAGCAGGACAACATGATAATGCTCAGAACAAAAAGCCTTCAGAATGAAAGAGGGATTATTACTACTAACCCCATGTACATTAAACGAATAATGAAGGAATACTATGAACTCTAGGCCTAAGAGTTTGATAACTTAGATGAAATTGACCAATTCTTGAAAGACACAAATTATCAAAGCCCACACAAGGAGAACTAGATAACCTGAATAGTTTCGTATTAAAGAAACTGAATCAATAAATAACCTTCCAAAAACTAAAGCATCAGACAGCTTCACTGGTGAACTCTATCGAACATTCAACGAAGAAATGACACTAATCTTTCCCAGAAAAATCAAAACAAAACAAAAATACATGTTTACATTACATTAAGTTTCTAAGCCACAAGAGTAAGATAAATTACATATTCTGCAATGAGTACAAATACTACCTTCAGAACTTCTCTTCCTTCTATTTCCTGAGTTAAAATGGAACTAGAAAAACTAACAGTATATGAGCAGGCTAAGACTAGAACCAAGAAATATAAAAGGTATACTGAAATGAGTCATAGTGATGGACAGGGCATATTCAAAGTCTTTGCTGATGCAAGGTGGCAGCTTCAAATATTTGGCCAATTATAAATAGCCTAGAAACCAACTACCTCAGATTAAAAGAATTATCACCACAATATGGCCTCACTCTTGACCTGCCACTAAGAGAATATCAATAAATACCAAACAGTTTATAGGGAGGGGAAAAAAGAGCAAGAGAAAACCTAGGGTGGTTTTCAGATTATTAGCATATCACTTGAGTGATAGATTACTTTGAATTTCAACAATACTGATGTTGAAGCTAGACTGAGTTAAACAATAAAACAAGCTAACTGTAGAGCGAACTGTCGTTAAGAAATCTGAAGCAGCACTATGGTACAATGGTTAAAATCACGGCCTCTGGTGCCAAATTGCCTTCAAATGTCAACTCTGATTCTTTCCTGCTATGCGTCATTAAGCAAGTTACTATCCTTTTTTGTTTTTGTTTTTTTTTAGCATGCCCTGGCTGGGTTCAAACCTGCCAGCCTTGGTACATAGGGCCTACACTCTAACCATTGAGCTACGGGCACCCAGCCACTGTCTTCTTCCCATTTGCGAAGTGAGCTTGGTAATACCTACCTCATATAGGCCCATATGATGATTAAATAAGTTAATGTATATAAAAATCTCAGAATAATGCCTGGCAAATAGTAGGTATTCATAAATATTAACCATAAACAAAGATAACTTTAGAATTCTCTTTTAGGGGAAATGCTTTACCTGCAAGTAAGCGAGAAACTGGGAGGTGAATGCTAACTTTTTCTTGGGAAACACAGTATCTGATGGTTTCCACTGAATGTCCACAAATGCTTAGTGTGATTGGCTGTTCACCATCAGTAAAACCACCATGACATTGCATCAATACAGCGAGACATTTCTTGTAAGCTTCAATTAGCACTTTCTCCTAAAAAAGAGGGTTTTTCTGTAAGTTATACAAAATACTGGGTTTCTACAACATTGAATAAGCACCTCAAATTTGATGATGAATAAGTACCTCAAATAACAATATCTACAAAACCAAACTCAATCCTCCTCCCAAACTTGGTCCCCCTCTTCCAGTACTCCTTGTCTCAGTGAATGATCTATACAGCTATGGAAATCTACAAGTTATTCCAGTATCCTCCATTCCCTCATTCCTTGTTCTCTACTCTATAACCAAGCTGGCTATTTCATTTTTTAAATTTCTCTCAAAACAAGTCACTTTATCTCCAGTAACTCAAGGCACTACTATTAAATTCCCTGCTTCAACTGTTGCCCTCCATCCATTCTCCATATAGAGTCATTTTAAAAAACACATAAATTGAATCATGTCACCTTTCCATTTGGTGGTCTCTAAAGGCTTCCCATTTCAATCAGAATGAAATACAAACTTCTCTCTAGGGCTAAGGCCCTGCAAAGTCAGGTCTCTGCCCACCTTTCGGCCCTCTACCTTTACCTCCAACCACAGAGCCTTTTCTTAGCTCCCAGAACCACCACGGGCCTGTCTCGTCACAGAGCAAGATGCAGCTGTTCTCTCAGTCAGGAATATTATTTATTCTTTGTTAGCTTAACTTTTACACACACTTTTTTAGATCTCATGGAAGCCTTCCCTGATCCTCCAACTTACATAGATTCTCATCTAGACTTTATTATGAAAAGAAGGGCAAAAGAATTTTAAGGCACAGGACAGATGTACCAATAGTAAAACTTTATTTTGAGGAAAATTTATGAACTAAATTATAAACTTATATAAAATTATATAAAATTCTCGAAGTCTATAATGGGTTATAGAAAAAATGAAGATAGTTACATTAGAGAAGAGAATGTGGATTATTTCCTTCTCTATTTTTTAAGTTTTTCCTTAAGACTTTAGAATTTTAATTTTTTTTTTTTTTTGAGTCTCACTATGTCACCCTCAGTAGAGTGCTGTGGCGTCACAGCTCACAGCAACCTCTAACTCTTGGGCGTAAGCGATTCTCTTGCCTCAGCCTTCCTAGTAGCTGGGACTACAGGTGCCCACCACAACACCTGGCTATTTTTTTGTTGCGGTTGTTATTGTTGTTTAGCTGACCCGGGCTGGGCACGAACCCTAGAATTTTAAGTTTTAAAATTTTATTGAATGTATACGTAAAAAAGGAAAATATGCTATTTTACAAGCTAAGTATAATCTTTATTTCTCCAAATCTCCTCAAAACTTACTTGGAAATTTGCTTATTATCACCCTGCCTCCATTTTCCTCCTCTCCCCTCCCCCGAGAAGAAACTCACATCTAAAGCACACCAGTCCTGCATCATTGAAATGACATGAGTTAATTTCATTTGTAGTGTAAAGGCTGCTTCCCATTCTGGTTCCATTTCAATATGTTGTCCTACTTGACGTGTGACTGGATCCATTCCCTTAAAGGAAGTGAAAAAATTTTATATGCATTAAAATTATAGTTGCGCTCTTATATGGAAACCTAAAAAATAATGTAAAAGAAATATATATTGAATATAAAAACACATAAGGTATATGTTTCCACAGGAAATAGTATGAGAAGTTACAGTTTTAAATTTATAGTGTTTATATTATAGTCTCGGAAGTAGTAAGAGAAGTTGCAGTTTTTAATTTTATAATGTTTATATTATAGTCTTGAAATACAAATCAAAAATCCTGATAAAGCACAGAATGAATTATTTTAGAGGCAATCTTATAGATCTCTTTTAGACTAAAAAATACTTTAATACTTCACTGCAATAATCCTTCAAATTTCTTTTTAGCTCTATTATCTATAGAAAAAATTGTTAAAAGAAATTAGGCAGGCTTTTAAAATGTTATTGAATTTATAAATATATTTTATATTATAATCAAGTTTTAGTATTTATGGTCTAATGTGCAATTAAGTTTTCATAGTGCCTGAAAGAAAACGAAGATAAACAAATTTTATTAAAAAATTACTTTTCAGAAACCAGTCTAACTACTCAGCTATGTTAGAACTTACTAAATAATAGAGAGTACAGAATACCTTAAATATTCAAAATGACCCAAAGTAGCTATTATTTTCATTGATACATGAAAACCACAGTACTATTATAATAAATTAAATACCCATGAACTGTCACTGAACCTAGGAACTAGAATGTTTTCTAAAAATGACAGGGCAACTTTGATTATTATTTTTCTTAAGAAAGCCTAATGGCTACTAAAGGAATCAAAATAGTATTTGCTCAGATTTTTAGAGATGTGACTTATCTTTTTACAGTTAAAACTGGTTAAACAAACCTACTGGTTTCTACTTCTAGATTCTGTTTCATGTATGGAGATAGTCTCCCCCCCCCCAAATAAAAGAATTAAATAGGGGAAAAAGTTCTACACTGCATTATATAAATATCTCATCAAGGAAAAAAAGAAATAAAGAAACACTAAAAAAAAAAACTAAAAACACCTATAGTTTTTAATAACTAACTTGACTGTACTTCCCAAAAAACCTACTTAGAAAACGAATTTATAACTTCTAAAGAAAGAACATTAATGATAACCAAAAGAATTATCGCATACAAAGAGCAGCAATGCCTGAGCCTTTGCTGGGATCTCACTTGCTGTACCTTTCTAAGAGTCTCTGATAAAAGAGGAGCTTCTTGGTCCAAAGGCAGCCATCCAAATTGATCTTTTGGAAATGTGCCCAAATGAAAAAAGAAAATGCATAAACAGAAAGGAGTTCAATTCAATGAACAAAAATAACAAACACATGCGGTGGTGTGTTTGTAGTCACAGCTACTCGAGAAGCTGAGGTAGGCGGATCATTTGAGGGTGACATATGCTATTACTGTGCCTGTGAATAGCCACACATTCCAGCCTGTGCAGCACAGTGAGACCTCATCTCTTTAAAAAAACAGAAGATGGGTGGCGCCTGTGGCTCAAAGGGGTAGGGCGCCGGCCCCATATGCCGGAGGTGGCAGGTTCAAACCCAGTCCTGGCCAAAAACAAACAAACAAACAAAAAAAAAAAAAGAAGAAAAAAAAGGAAAGAGGAAGGAAAAGAAAAAGTTATCAGTTTACGCATACCTGCATACATTTAAGTAATTCCAAAAAGGCATCAAATCCTTGTAGGAACTTCTGCCTCAGTTCATCTGACCATTCAGTTGGTTTGCTAATTAAAACATACCTGAACAAGATAAAAGCAGCAATGAATATACACACTAACATTTCACAGGTTGTAATTGGTTTAATAATTGAACAAAAACTTACTTGAGATCTAAAATAAGACTCTGAACTCTCCTAAACTTGAAGGCTTGTAAAGCAGTGTATCGTTCAAACTGAAATCTGCCCTGGGCATCTCGGTGTCTCAGATGATCCATGAAAGTCTTAATGATAATGGTCATCAGATTTTCTTCTGTGATCAGCATTCGAGCCTAAAACAAAGTATATCAGAGACTGGGGTGAGCAGAAACTATTTACTAGGAGGCAAAACAAACAAACAAACAAAAAAAACCCCGAACACCAAAAAGCCAAAAACAACTCATCAACATTGTTTAGCTCCTTCAGTTTAAAACTCTTTTCAACACAACCATATAATATCATAAATGTATTACTGCGTATTTCTAAATAACAATTACTTACTCCAATTGCCATGTGTATGAAGCAACAATTATATCAGATGCCAGAAAGATGCCAGAATGTTAGAAGACAGTTCCAAGCCTCATTATTCAAAGATAATTCAGGGTGGGGGATCTGAATCAGGCTGCAAATTTTCCTTAACTGAGACATTTAGACACCTATAATGGTATGGTATAATTATTCTAAGATTCAGAGGTTTATGTTAAATTTTCTCTAGAACTCAGTATGAAACTATATTTCTTCTTAATCTCCTTAGTTAATATTTACTTTTTGCTTTGTTTCTATGTATAGATATATATTGTGTAACATCTCTATGTATTTTTTAAAAAGCCAATACACATAAATGGTGCCAAATACAAGTAAAAAGTAAGGCCCTAGCACCTGAGGTTTCCCATCTGAAGGCAAACCCTGTTAACAATATTTTGCACATTCTTGCAAAGGTGTTCTGTGTGTGTAATATCTATATATCTATACATATATACATATAGAATACAAAATAAAAAACCGATTAAATGTATATAAAGTATATATAAGTATGGGTATGTCTAATTATATCTCTGTCCCTTAAAGGATAGCATATTATAAATATTGTTCTGTACTTTTTACTTGATATATTTTAGAGACTGTCCCATATCAGTTCATACAAATTTCCCTTATTCTTTTTTAACTATCACCAGGTAAACTTTTGTATCATACTTTAGTCAGGCTCTTACTGGTAAAAGACACTGGGTTATTTCCAGTTTTATGCTCTTACAAAAGATGTTGCAACAAATATCCACTGTGTACAGTTGCAATATTTATACAATAATTCTCTAAAAGTAGAAATAATGGGTTAAAGAGTATATACGTTATAAATTTTAACGAAATTACCCAATTGTTCCTAGAAAGAGGCTTAACAACTTATACTTTTGCCAATGATGCAAGCCTTGCCCCTCATGCCTTCCATAACACAATATAACGTCAAACATTTTGATCTTTGCCACTGTTGATTTTAATCTCTCAATGTAACGTTAGACTTTCTCATTTTACTTTAAATACCACATTTTTACTCTGATACATAACACCATGGATCCCCGCCCCACCCCTTTCCTGCCTCAACAGCTAATTCCTCCTTGGTTTTATGGAGTGTTACCGATGCTGGGTGACAACTTAAGTCTCACATCAGTCAGTATCGGATAATTAGCAAGAATGTTTCATCAAAAAGTAGACCAAAGTAGAAGAAAGAAGTCTAAGAATACAGTAAAGCTGTATTCTAATGTAGAGGTTATGTGCTAAGTCATCAGATGAGCAGGCAGACAATCTACAGAGGTAAGTATACCTTTGAAAACTCTTAAATCATCATCAGTGGCCAGGATTTAGGCCGTAAGAAGCTCAAAAGTCAACAGGATTAACTTCTTTTAAATTTTCCTCCAGTGAAGATTAAGATGAAGTTTAAAGTGGTGGGGCATGCTGTTAGGTTAAGTAAAAAATTTTTCCTTGTTGTTTGCTTATTCGTTGACTTTGAGGAAGTTATAAGAGTTTGACTCAATTCCACTGAGCTAAGAAAAACCTGTGCAGAGTCAGCTTATAAAACTTGAGTAGGTAGAAAAGAAGTTTGTCGAAGGTCAATCTCACTAATCAAGACACTTCTTAGCGTTTTCAGTTTTAGATGAATGTTAAAAGGGATGACTCACATATTGCAACTGAATTCTAATTGTCTGCACTGGGGGTCAAATAAGAAATTAAGAGAGTGGCTCATTATTAACGTCCCATTAAAACAGGGGAGTAGCCTGGTGTGGTGGTGGGTGCTTAAAGTCGCCGCTACTTCGGAGGCTGAGTCAGGAAGTTTGCTTGAGCTTAGGAGTTCGTGACCAGCCTGGGCAACATAGCAAGACCCTGTTTCTAAAACAAAACAAAACACTAAGAAACCCTGAAACAAAACCAAACAAAATCCAGGGGAGTTATTCAGTTTCTAAAATAAGACATGGACAACCCTCCCCACCCCCCCACAAACAAACAAAACTCAGAAGAGTTATTCAGCATTTCTACTTTTAAAAAGATAACTAAAGTGTATTTCCCAAAGTTATAAATGGAAAAGGAAAAAACCTTAAGTGCTTGGCTTTATCAATACTTTGAGGTAATGTTTAACATTAAACATCTAACACTATTATATATTTCTAGTACTTATCACTTAATCTAAAAATTACTTTAATTTTTGTATCTACAATTCACTTTGTTTTAAAAAACAAATTTAACTGTACTTAATTACAGTTTTTGTTCACTTTATGTAATTCATATTCAATTTTGTTTTGCAAGGCTCATTACACATTTAACAAAATATTCAAAATAAGCCAAATTCTCCCCTACAATCTGGAAAGCTTCACTGAATATTAACAGTCTATGCACATACTCTTAGTTAAACTAAACATGCTCTAGCACCTAGAGATAATGCTGACTGAGGGCACAATTAATAAAATAAATTGGAGCAACTATCTTTTTTTTTTTTGTAGTTTTTGGCCGGGGCTGGGTTTGAACCTGCCACCTCTGGCATATGGGGCTGGTGCCCTACTCCTTTGAGCCACAGGCGCCGCCCATCATGAATTCTTAAGTACTGGTTCTTGACCGAACTAAAAATCAAGACTGCATTTACTAAAAGGCAATTCTGATTGAAAGATAATTAAATTATCTTTGAAAAAAAAAAAAAGGAAAGACACCATGGCTATAAAATATTCCACTAATTATCTAGGGCAAGTTATTTTAAACCAAGGATACACAGAATTACCAATGGAGCTTTCTAAAAAAACCATACAAGTACTCTTCTAATTCTAATCCAGACTAACCAACACTTTCACCAAAAACAACTCAATTAAAAAATAAAGTTTGAAGGTGGGGCGCAGTGGCTCATGCCTGTAATCCCAGCACTCTGAGAGGCCAAGGCAGGAAGTTTGCTTGAGTTTAGGAGTTCAAGACCAGCGTGAGCAATGGTGAGACCCCATCTCAACTAAAATTTGAAAAATCAGCCAGGCATTGTGGCAGGCACCTATAGTCCCAGCTACTCCAGAGGTTGTGGTAGGAGGATGGTTTAAGCCCAGGAGTTTGAGGTTGCTGTGATGCCATGGCACTTTAGCCTGAGGCAGCAGAGTGACACTATCTCAAGAAAAAAAAAAAACCTGAATGATGAGAAGAAATTAATAAGAATTTCAAAGATTTAACCTCTCAAACATTCCTAGTTGAGATTAATTAAATATTATTTTATTTATTTATTTTTTTGAGACAGAGTCTCACTCTGTCGCCCTGGGTAGAGTGCCATGGCATCCTAGTTCAACCTCAAACTCTTGGGCTCCGGTGATCCTCTTCTCTTAGCCTCCCAAGTAGCTGGATCTATAGACACCTGTCACAATGCCCAGTTATTTTTAAAGACAGGGTCTCACTCTTACTTAGGCTGGTCTTGAACTTCTGAGCTCAGGCAATCCACCTGCCTCAGCCTCCTAGAATATTAGGATTACAGGCGTTAGCTACCATGCCTGGCCAGATTAATTAAATTTTAAAATAAACAACCCAGGTATAATTCTTGTGTCATCTAATCTATTTTAGGGCATAGGGACAGACATATACTCAATCATATACTCAGTTCATTTTACAAAGCCAAAGTCTAAATAAACACATAATAGGAAGGAAACACCGACCAATCCTACTGTGAGCATATGAGCAAAAATTCTAAATAAACATTACCAAACTGGACTTAGCAGTATATTAAAGGAATACACTGTTGCCCTGTAACATTTAACATAATAGCAGGATGACTTCAAAATTAGACAAGTTTAACTAACATAATTTGTTATATTAATAGGTCAAAGAATCCAATTCTTCTTCTTTGACCAAGGAGTGTATTTACTGGGTCAATAGCACAAAGCAAGAAAAAAGACCCCCTCATTACAACAGATGGAGAAAAAGTGTTTGCTAAAAATATTTAAGCTTGATTAAAAATCATACAAAACTTTAAGTAAACCAGAGCAAAAGAAAATACTCTTAGTATGATAAAATATTAATCAAAACTAGAAGTAAGCATTTTTACTTCTATAGTAGATCTTTAGTCTATATTAAAACACCTAAAGGTACTTCCATTCAAGTCAGGTAACAAATAAGGATGTTGTAAATATAAACCAAATAGCTAGCCTGTGCTCACAACCCTGCAGTAGCTATCCATTTCACTCTGTATAAAAGACCAAAGTACTTACAACGGCCAGCGAGGTCTGGTGTTGCCCATTCCCACTTTCACCCCATCCCTAAACTTAATGACTTCACTGACCACTCTCCTCCTCATTCACTCACTCCAGCAAATATGGTTGTTTTTTTTTTTTTCTATCCTCCAAAATGCCAAGTGTGCATTCATCTCAGAAATTTTGCATCTATTGCTCTTCCGCCAGTTAATAGTATCACTCACTCTCTCATATTCCCTTTTGTATCATCCTATACAAAATATGATCCATCCTTTCTATTCCCGTAACCTGTTTTTCTACTTTGAAGTATTTACCAGTAGTTAACTTACAATAAAATGCGGTTGTTTGTGTATCTATCTTCTCACAGTTAGACTAGAATTATGTTTTTCACTGCTGAATTTATTCCCCAGATCCTAAAATAGTGCCTAGTCATTAAAGGTACTAAATCTGTTTTGAATAAGGAAATACATATACTAATTTTCTAGTGTTTCTAACTAAAGGAGTCAGATGAGAAACAAAAAGCTGAAACATTAGGGAAAAAAGCAAAGCTGCCATTTGTAGATAACTAGAAATTCCAATGAGTCAACACAAAATATTAGAAGGTTAGTAAGTGGATCAGATAGATGTAAGATGGATATATAAAATCAAAGTTTTATTACATACTAGCTATCCCGTTTAAAATAAATTATGTAAGTAAAATTAAGATAGCATCAAAATTATAAGACATATAAACTTAATTTAAAAATGTGTTAGACTATAAAAAGAGAACCACGAAGCTTTTACTGAGGACATAAAATAACATTTCAATAAATGAGGACAAATTATATTCCTAGGTGGTATATATCCAATGTTGCAAAGGTATTAGTTCTTCTTGAATTAACCCACAAATTCAATGTCTTTTCAGTCAAAATACCAATGTAATTTGGTAACTGACAAACTGATTTTAGTTCATCTTTAAAAAAAGGTCTAAGAATATTTGGAAAAGAATAACGAAAGGAAATTTAGCTCTATAAGACATCAAGAGAATATTAAGCTATAAGTAGTTACTACAAATGTGTTACTGGCATGGAAATGGACAAAAAGATCAAGGGAGGAGAGAAGCACAAATTTGAAATCACACGGGACCGTCTCATAGGCTTCTCAAGCTTAACCTGGTCTAAACTGAAGGTATCACTTCTCCTCTTTACAAATCCTAAGTCACTCTCTAAAGTTCCCTGTATCCCAGTAAGGGACAACGTTCACTCAGTTGCAAGTCAGAGACCCGCGAATCATCTTTAAACTTCTTTAAACCCAACATTCAGTTAATCCCAAACCCAACATCCCTCACCACAAGCGCCAGTTCCCTCACAACTCACACCCACTGGCAGCGCCCTGGTTTAAACTGCCATCAGTTCTTGTCTGGAGCTTTGCGTTAACCTCTATGTAGGTTCCCCACCCTCATTTTTAGCCCCCTCTAATCTCTTCTCCCAATTATAAACAGCACGGTCTTTTAAAATCACAGACGTAATGATGTAAGTATAACCAAAGCTCTTTAATGCTTTCTCATACTCTTAAGATAAAAATCAAAATCTTTAAGCTGGCCTATAATTACAGGTCACTAATGGTTAAACAGACTCCTGGACGGCTTCAACTATATTAGAATATTTCCTTTAACATAAAAGTAATATGGGGGAAAAAACCCAGTCATTTCTTTTTTTTTTTTTGCAGTTTTTTTTGGCTGGGGCTGGTTTGAACCCACCACCTCTAGTATATGGGGCCAGCGCCCTACTCCGTGAGCCACAGGCACCGCCCTAAACCCAGTCATTTTTAATATGTCTTATTAATAAAGTAACTGTAAAATGTTCTTACATGTATATAATTTCACTTTAGTCAATGATCTCCAAGTGTATTGGCTTTCCTCTGTTTGCCAAGCAAGCGATGCTCTTCCCTACTCTAGGATTTTCTCGAGTGCTAGTCCCTCTGCCTGGACCCTCCTTCATCCCCTGCATAAAGGTTTCTTCTTTAGAGAAGCCATCTCTAAACTGTGGGAAAAGCTAGAACTCCTATTATTCTCTCTCAAAGCAACCAGTTTTCAGAATTTTCATTATAATTTCAATTACTGATTTATGTGAGTCGGTCTCATTATGATAAGGATCACATCCGTTTGTTCACCGCTGCATTCTCAAAGCCTAAAACTGTGCCCAATGGGGCTGGGCCCAGTGGCTCATGCCTGTAATCCTTGTCCCCCAGGAGGCGGTGGATTGCTTGAGCTGAGGAATTCAAACCAGCCTGAGCAAAAACAGAAAAACTAGCCATGCACTGTGGTGGGCACCTGTAGTCCCAGCTACTTGGGAGGCTGAGGCGAGAGGATTGCTTGACCCCAGGAGTTTGAGGTCATTGCACTTTATCCACGATGACCAAGTGAGACTCTGTCTCAAAAAATGAACAAACAAAAAAACTAAAAAAACTGTGCCCAATAGATATTTAATAAATTTGTTGAACAAGTTAAATACAAATTTTAATTGCCATATAGTGATTACATAATGATGCCTTCAAGAGCAACTAGTAAGGTTCATCATCACTGTGATTCAACAACTGCCTTAGCTGCCCTTTCCCTTACGGCAGTGGGGTGGGTTGGAGGACTTCTCAAATTGTGAGTTGGAATACATTATGCTGTTTGAGTCTAATATCAAGGGTAAAGTTGTTAAACCAATCAGCTTAATGGTAACTCATCAGTTCAAAACCTCATGAAAAGTATTACGAGAAAATATAGACATTTTCCTCATCCTCTACCCTGAAGAGAGAAAGTACAGACTGAACTGAAACGACTTTTTCCCTAGATTACTTTGATACTCAAAAACATGTTCTAAGAAGGTGCCCGAAGTCTGATTGCCCATTAAAAAAAATATTATTCTATTCAGGAATACTATGTATACAGGTTTTAGTTCTCTCCTATTTTTAAGGCTTTACTTCTGTTATTGGAAAACAAAGTTCTTCTAGTTTTTCAATACTTACAAGTGAAGGAACCGTGAATATCTGAACCGAGAGGTCTGCGACTGAAAACTCTCTGTCGTGGTCATCTGTCACATAATCACTCTGCAAACGCTCATAGTTCTATTAAGAAGGCAAAAAAAGGCAAGGAGTGCCAGCTATCAGTTACAAAGAAAAGACAAGCACTACTCACCAGAGTAGGTGCGGTGAAGAACTGGACAGACAGAGCAGTCACCGACACTGCTCGCTCGTGATCATCCTCCATAAAATCTCTCTGCAACTGCTGGTAATTCTAAACAACAAGGGGGAGATTCACCTCTAATCCATATTGACCAAAGGTTTAAAGATTATAACGAAAAGTCAGTGCTGGAGGAAGTCAGTAAGATAACACTGCTGTGTGAATAAAAACTGAAATCATTTCTACCTATTAAATCTTACATAACCTATCAATTCACTGTGGATTCTGTGGAATCCTGTATAAATATAGATTCTTCCAAAGTACATGGCAGTTTACCAGCCCAAACAGACAGTGACATTCACTGTAATCCTCGGATGCCAATGTACACTGCTGGGGCTACACCAGAGCAGCACTACACTATGAAACCAGACTTTCATTACTTCTAGATGCATATCAGAATCATTTGATGACTTTTACAAAGTACACATGCTTGGGCCCCCACTCTCAGTGGATAAGCTTAGTAGATTTTATAACAGAACACAAACACATGTATTTTGAAAGAGTTTTCCAAATGATTCTTACATGCTTCCTTGGTTAAGGACTAATTTGAATGAATACAAAAAATAAGTGGTTAGCTTAATCACATGCTACTAAAAAGGGGAAGAACGTAATTCAATTATATCAACAATCAAGAGTTCATAATTTTTTTTTTTTTTTTGAGACAGAGCCTCAAGCTGTCGCCCTGGGTAGAGTGCTGTGGCATCACAGCTCACAGCAATCTCCAACTCCTGGGCTCAAGCGAGTCTCCTGCCTCCGCCTCCCAAGTAGCTGGGACTACAGGCGCCCACCACAACGCCCGGCTATTTTTTGCTTGCAGCCGTCATTGTTGTTTGGCGGGCCCAGGCTGGATTTGAACCTGCCAGCTCAGGTGTATGTGGCTGGCACCTTAGCCGCTTGAGCCACAGGCACCGAGCCAAGAATTCATAATTCTTAAATCATATCCATATATACATGTCATTTCAACTGAGATTATTGTTTCCTTAAATGAACTTTAGGAGGAACAACACTATAATTCACAACGGCCTAGGTTTAAATTTATCATTTCATATCACAGACACTGTATAGATGGATACTCATGTTACCATGGGAGGTGATGAACAAGAAGTCTCACTGCTATAATTTCTTTCTATTGATAAAGAGATAAAAATATTATTTATTCAAAATTCTTAGAATTTAAAATCAACACATTGACATATTACCATCAGATGCTAATTTGTTGAAGCCTAGTTAGAATCATGAGCCATAATTACTCTAAATACAACCTGTCTTGTTAGTCTTCGTAATTGAAAACCACTTACTTTTGCAAACCGAACAGCAAAGAGTTTCTTGTATTTCAAATCCATAAGCAGACTGCTCATGAACAACTGATGATACACACTCCTAGCACCTTTTAGAAAAAGATCAGGATGTGAGAAGGACATACCAAATAAGCCAAAAATGACATTCCCAAACATCTTAATGTGATTAATTGCATTTTTTTTTTAAAGGGAAGAGGTCTTGCTATATTGCCCAGACTGGACACCTGGGCTCAAGCATCCTTCTACCTCTTAGCCTCCCAAGCAGCTGGGACTACAGGTATGGATCACTGTAACTTGTTTATATTTTCAGCCTCAAAAACAAAACTACATTTTCCTTAGCACAAAATAAAAATTTTGCCATCTGCTTATTTATAAAATCAGGTTTGCTAAACATAATTTTAAAACAAAGTGTAAAGGCTGTTTGATTTGGATCATGACAGAAGACTTTAACGTCTCAATTACTTACATAAGTACCTCTATACCTTAAAAGTAATAGGAGATTCACCTTTCCACAATTTGGAATCATTAAGCATCAATTTATCCACTAGAGAAGAGTTTTCACCATCTGGCCCTTCTTGTAAACCAACTTGACATAAAATCCGGCGAAGGCCATCTTTAAATAGAAGGAAAAGTAAGTATGAGATAGCAACATCAAACATTAAAATAAAGTGACATTTTAATAGATATTTCACTCAACCTATAGAGTTTTACATGTTTTATTAAAGGTCAAATTTATTCAGAAAAAGTAAACATACTATTTTAGTAATATTTTCACAAAAAGCAGATAAATCCCAAATCTTACTTCATACTTACCAATCCTTACTCCAGAATGTTAAAATATATGTCTATTATAAAGGCAATAACTTCCTGTGCTTTAATGAATTTAACTAAAGAGAAAAATATTCCCAAATCACTGAATATCATTCTATAAGCACTAATGTTAACTAAACTAGAATATAATAAAATTTATATACATCCTATGATAACTGAAAGTAGATATAATATAAAATTGTCCTAACACTTATAAGAAGGAATGTATGATTTCTGCACTGTAATGTACACCAATGCATTTTATTAATGCTATACAAAATGTTTTTCATTCATTAAACAAAATTGACTGTGGACCTACCATGTGAGAGGCCAAATTCCTACATCTTCTAAATTTGGAAGGCAAATTCCTACGTCTTCTAAATGTTAAACTAAAAAAAGTTCTTCGAACATTAATATGAACATTAAAGTAACTAAATTTTTAACATCTTTTTGTTTTACCATACTTTTAAAAATTTTTTTAGAGACAGAATCTCATTTTGTCCTGGATAGAGTGTCTTGCTTTTCAGCCTAGCTCACAGCAACATTGAACTCGTGGGTTCAAATAATCCTCCTGTGATCTTCTGAGTAGCAAGGCACCAAAGGACTACAGGCACCAAACACGCCAGGATGCCCTATTTGTAGTAGAGACTGGTCTCGCTCTAGCCTCGGCTTGAACTCCTGAGCTCAAGGGATCCCCCAACTTTGGCCTCCCAAAGTGCTAGGATTACAGGCTTGAGCCACTGCACTCAGCCCACCATACTTTAAAATTTAAATCAGTGCTTTTAGTCTTCTTCAAGTGTGCAAAATAATCAGGAAAAAATAGAGTAAATTTAAAATTTAATTATAAATTTGCCAAATAGAAATAATTTAAAGAGGTAATGAGAAAAGCTCATTTAGATATTAAATATACACATTTAAATTATTGATGATAAATATCTCAAAGAATATTTTTGGGAGAAATTTGTTTCCATGATACTGTTCATTAATACTCTACCATAGTACTTGGCATATATGCATACTTCCCAATGGAAAACACCAAAAATAGAGAATATGGGGCTAAGAAAAAGAACTAGAAATGCATTTGGATTTTTTTTTTTTTTTTTTGAGACAGAGTCTCACTTATTAACCCTCGGTAGAGTGCCGTGACGTCACAGCTCACAGCAACCTCCAAATCCTTGGGCATAGGCGATTCTCTTGCCTCAGCCTCCTGAGTAGCTGGGACTACAGGCGCCCGCCCCAACGCTCAGCTATTTTTTTGTTGCAGTTTGGCTGGGGCTGGGTTTGAACCCACCATCCTTGGTACATGGGGCCGGCGCCCTACTCACTGAGCCACAGGTGTTGCCCAACTGGAAATGCATTTGAAAGGCAAGAAAACATGTTCTCCTAACCTTCCACACCTCTATAATTTCAACTGTCAGTTCAGCGTAGTAATGCTCAATACAATGTTTTAGAAATTTTCTTGGCTCTGGTGCCAGCCATATACACTGGAGCTGGCGGGTTTGAATCCAGCCTGGGCCTGCCAAACAATGACAATTACAATAAATAAACAGCTGGGCGTTGTGGCGGATGCCTGTAGTCCCAGATAGTTGGCAGGCTGAGGCAAGAGAATCGCTTAAGCCCAAGAGTTGGAGGTTGCTGTGAGCAAGAAATTTTCTTTTTTTTTTTTTTTTTTAGGGACAGAATTTCACTTTGTCACCTTCAGAAGAGTGCCGTGGCACCACAGCTCACAGCAACCTCCAGCTCTTGGGCTTAGGCGATTTGGTTGCCTCAGCCTCATGAGTATCTGGGACTACAGGCGCCCACCACAACACCTGGCTATTTTTTTGTTGCAGTTTGGCCAGGGCTGGTTCAAACCTACCACCCTCGGTATAGGGGGCTGGCACCCTACTCACTGAGCCACAGGTGCTGCCCTGAAATTGTCTTTCTTTCTTTTTTTTTTTTTTTTTTGTGGTTTTTGGCCGGGGCTGGGTTTGAACCTGCCACCTCCGGCATATGGGACCAGCGCCCTACTCCTTGAGCCACAGGTGCCGCCCCTGAAATTTTCTTTATAGTAAACACCTGAATATCATTTATTCACAGTCTTGCCTAAAGTACAGTAGACAAATAGCTTAGATCTATCCCTATTTTACCCTTTAGTGCAGTGGTTCTCAATCTGTGGGTCGTGACCCCTTTGTAACAATGAAAATACATCCTGCATATCAGATATTTACATTACGATTCACAATAGTAGGAAAATTACGGTATGGAGTAGCAACAAAAATAACTTTATGGTTGGGGGTCACCACAACATGAGGAACTGTATTAAAGGGTCACAGCATTAGGAGGCATTAGGAAGGTTGAGAATCACTGCTTTAGTATTATACACAGACATATTTTGGGCTTTGGACAGGTGGGCTCTTAAATTTTGTTACCATTACAGAAAAAAAAATTACCTAACTTGTAGACTGTGAAAAAATTCAAATCAGTAACTTCTAATTGGAAAATTTTCAGAGTCACAAATTATTGGTAACCAAAAGTTATAGCATTTAGAGATATTGACATTAGTGCTTTATCATTTAAATTGCTAATCGCTTAGGTTTTACATACAGTAGCATTTTTCCAGCTTACTCAGTGGAAGAGCTCTGCAGGATGATCCATTTAAAAAAAGAAGTTTTAAATTTAAATTCAAGTTTGTGAGATTTCCAATTGTTTTAATTCAATGTTTTCCTTTTTTTTTTTTGAGACAGAGTCTCACTATGTTGCCTTCGGTAGAATGCTGTGGCGTCACAGCTCACAGCAACCTCAAACTCTAGGGCTTAACCAACCCTCTTGCCTCAGCCTCCCAAGTAGCTGGGACTACAGGCACCTGCCATAATGCCTGGCTATTTTTTTTTGTTGCTGTAGTTGTCATTGTTGTTTAGCAGGCCCAGGCCCAGTTCGAACCTGCCAGCTCTGGTGTATGTGGCCGGCACCCTGACTAGTGAGCTAAGGGCACTGAGCCCCCACATTTATTTTAACAGAGAATCCTTTGTGTGAATATTAAAAAATACTATCAGATAAAAGTTAGTTTTTCTGTGTAAAAAAGTCTGAGATGGTATCTTAAAATGTGAAATTAAAGAAATTATTTCACTTGGTATGTTTTCCAAAATAATTTTGCAAGAACATATGAGCTCATTTTAAACAGATAATTAGCACAAATTTTTATGAACCTACCTGAATATCCAATAATACTTCCCAGCCAAGACAAAAGTTTCAAACCAAAATTCTGATGTGCGACAATAGATGAATGCATAACTTGAACTTTGAGTGGCTTTGTCTGTCTACTGGTGCTCCTCTTAAAAAGAAATGGCAGGATTAAAAAACTAACTTAAAAAGTTATTTTACTGCAGAAAAAAGTGACCATTTTTATTTAGGATAACCATGTCATCATCATAGGAGAACTTTTCACGTGTTGTGTAAGAAAAACACCACTGTGTTTGCCTTACTTGATTCAGATCCTAATTTTCTAAAATCATCTTAGAATTCAGAAGGTCCAGTCATCTTATGAATAACCTGAATCTTTAGTCCTATAGTTGAAAATCTGCCCTACCAGTTATAAATGATGACACTTAGCTTAAACTTGGTTTACGTATTTAAATTAATGACTTTTTTTTTGAGACAGAGTCTCACTGCCTGGGCTGGAGTACAGTGGCGTGATCATGACATCACTGTTTACCGCAACATCAAGCTTTTGGGCATCAAGTGATCATCCTGCCTCAGCCTCCCAAGCTGCTGAAACTACAGGCATGGCCACGCCCAGATGATTTTTCTATTTTTTTGTACAGTGGGGTCTTGTTCTGCTCAGACTAGTCTCATACTACTTGTCTGAAGCAATCCAATAATTTACTTCATTGCACAGACGTGATCATATTATCATTTTTGATTACCTTCAAAAACACTGTGGTAAAATATACATAAAATTTATCTCCTTAACCATTTTTTTTTTTTTGAGACAGAGCCTCAAGCTTTTGCCCTGGGTAGAGTGCGTTGGCATCACAGCTCACAGCAACGTCTAACTCCTGGGCCCGCCACAACGCCCGGCTATTTTTTGGTTGCGGCCATCATTGTTGTTTGGCGGCCCGGGCTGGATTTGAACCCGCCAGCTCAGGTGTATGTGGCTGGTGCCTTAGCTGCTTGAGCCACAGGCGCTAAGCCTCTCCTTAACCATTTTTAAGTGTACGGTTCACTAGTGTTAAGTATATTCACACTGTGTGCAACCAATCTCTGGAACTCTTTATCTTGTAAAACTGAAACTCTACACAGTACTCATTAAACAAATACCTGCTCTTCCCCTCCCAGCACCCAGGAACCACTATTTTATTTTTCTGGCTCTCTGAATATGACTACGCTAAATACCCCATAAAAATGGAATCATATATATTTACCCGTCTATTACTGGCTTATTTCACTTACTATAATGTCCTCAAGGTTCATCCATGTTGTAGCGTGTGTTAGAATTTCCTTCCTTTTTAAAGCCAAATACTATTCTACTGTATATATAGACTACATTTTGTTTGCATTCATCCATCAACAGATACTAGGACTGGGTTGCTTCCACCTTTCGGCTATTGTGATTAGCGGTGCTTGAACAGGAGTGTGCAAGTATCTCTTTGAGACCCTGCTTTCAATTCTTTGCATATATACCCAGAAGCAAATTGCTAGGTCTTATGGTAATTATATTTTTTAATGTTTTGACGAATAGCCATACTGCTTTCCAGACCAGCAATACCATTTTATCTTCCCACCAGTAGTGTATAAAGGCTTCAGTTTCTGCATATTCTCACCAATGCTTTTTTCCTAGAGTCTCCCTGTGTTGTGTGGGCTGCCGTGCAATGGCTATTCACAGGCAGGATTACAGTGCACTGCAGCCTAAAACTCCTGGGCTCACGTCATCATACTGCCTCAGCCTCCTGAGTGGCTGGGATTATAAAGCACACACCCAGCGTTAACACTTTTTCACCTCGGCTATCCTGATAGGTGTAAGGTGGTGTCTTACTGCAATTTTGATTTGCATTTCACTAATGGTTAGTCATCTTGAACATGTTTTTGTGTGCTTACTGGCCATTTGTATATTTTCTTCAGATAAACATCTATTCAAATATACAGACACTTCGTAAAAATAGGTTTTTCTCCCTTTCGTTTTTTTGTTTGAATCCTCTTTTCACGGTGATTCATTCCCTCTCCACAGCCTGTATTATTAACATGGTAAGTCTTTGCATCATGCATACGTACATACTATGTACACACATTTATAAAGATCTATCTTAGCTTAAAACTTTTTGTTAATGACTATGTAATATTTTGGGGGTATAGATTTATTAAAACATACTCTACAACAAAAGGCCTTTCATAGTCACTTTATTTTCGGTCTTGTGAGATTTCAAAAATAGCAGCGTTGTATTGAACATCCTGTACACATACCTACATAGAAATATGTATTTCTATGGGATAAATTCTCAGGAAAGGTAAAGCTTTAACAAATGTTACCAGATTGTTTTCCAAAATGCTGTAGCAATTTATTTTTACATGTGCATTCCTATTCTCTGCAAATAAGATATTTTATCACTGTAATCTCATGTATATTGGCCACCTAGATTTTCTGCTTATCATGTCCTTTGTCTATTTTCCATTTTATTATTTGTTCCCCAAATAATCTTGATAATCTATAAGCACAGTTTCTGATACATTATTACACTGAATATGTTCAGATATCAAGGAAGAATTTCTTAAATAAGACAAAAAATATATAAATCATAAAGGAAAGGATATATTTGTTATATTAAAATTTAAGGCTTTTGCTTAATGAAAGGAATCACAAACAAATTTAAATGAGTAAGAAAAACCAACAGAAAAACTGGGTAAGAATATGAACAGGATATTCACTAGAAAGAAAACTTAAATGACCAATACAATAAATATAAAATAGGTACTCAGAAATTAAGGAAACACAAATTTATCCTGTGAGATACCATTTCATCTACATCAGATTGGCAAAAATTAAAAAAAAATCAACAATAAATAAAGTTTTAACAAAAGTGTGGAGAAATGGGAACTCTAATACACTGCTGATGGGAAGGTATTATTGATACCATAATTTTGGAGATGAACTAGGCAAAATCTATTGAAGATGAAAATGTTTATACCCTAAAAACTCAAAAATTCCAGTTCATGGTATATACCCTAGAGAAACCTTTTGCATCTATGTAACAAGGAGATAAAAGAATGTCCATAGCAGGAATTATTTATCACAGCAAAAACTTAGAAACATCCTAATTATCCATTAACAGGAGAATGGATAACTGGTATAATCATCAGTGGAATATTTTATAATGGTTACAAGTGAATGAACTACCACAACATGTATCTATCAACATAGATAAATCTAAAATAATGCTGAAATGAAAATACAGCTTGCTGTATAATACATTCTGCATGGATCTTGTTATGTAACATTTAATGGTCTCCAAATCAAAATATACAATACTGACAGATATTTAATATATGAAGTATAAAGCCATGCATGGGAATAAAAAAATTAATGAAAAGTATTTATCTCTAGGGAAAGAGGAAGGGTAATGGGATTAGGAAGAGATAATACAGGAGCCTCCGTACTGCTTAAAGAAAATAAGTTAGCAAAAGGAAAATAAGATGTAATGGGGGCACACAGGTGTTCATTATAACTATTTAGATATTTAAAATACTTTACAAAACATAAAATTATGTTTTAAAAAGAACGTTTATGTAAAATGCACTCACAGGAAACAGTAAATTCTAACTTTTAAATAAATTCTAACTTTTAAAAAGAGATCTAGGTGTGGGGAATAGGTCTCTTTTAGAAAACTAATACACCACATACTGTTAAGATATGGAATGTATATTGCTATAATGTACCAAGAAACAACTTTCCTTGCATTCGAATCTTGGTGTTAAAGGCCTATTTAATTCCTAAAAAGTAACGTGAACCTTACAGAAAGCAACAAACCTTTTAACACTTCTCTGGAGGAATAGGAAGATAGAAGTGTACCTTATTCCAATATTCATTTTCTGTATCTTACACAGCTAAAAAAAACTAGATAAAGCAATAATGTAATACTCAAGAAACATTATCTTTATTTTTTATTTTATTTATTTATTTTTTTGGAGAGACAGAGTCTCACTTTATCGCCCTTGGTAGACTGCTATGGTGTCACAGCAATCTCCAACTCCTGGGCTTAGGCGATTCTCTTGTCTCAGCTGCCCAATAGCTGGGACTACAGGTGCCGGCCACAACGCCCAGCTATTTTTTTGTTGTTGTTGTTGCAGTTTGGCTGGGGCCGGGTTTGAACCCATCACCCTCGGTATATGGGGCAAGTGCCCTACCCACTGAGCCGCAGGTGCTGCCTGAAACATCTTTAAACAAAATTTTGGTTGACATTGGCTATAATAAAAGCAGAAAAATATGTTCATAAATACTGAAACATGAAGCTAGTTTTGAACTAATAAATATGTATATAAACATGTTTTGACATTACTTACCACAATTACTGATTTTGCTTGGTCACAATACTGGAAGTCTCCATATCGAACAGACCTTCGCCCCTACAAATAAAGATATCTAAAATTAACCTATAAAATATTATATTCAATATTAATAATTTTTTTTTTTTTTTTTGTAGAGACAGAGTTTCACTTTATTGCCCTCGGTAGAGTGCTGTGGCGTCACACGGCTCACAGCAACCTCCAACTCCTGGGCTTAAGCGATTCTCTTGCCTCAGCCTCCCGAGTAGCTGGGACTACAGGTGCCCGCCACAACACCCGGCTATTTTTTGGTTGCAGTTTGGCTGGGGCTGGGCTTGAACCTGCCACCCTTGGCATATGGGGCCGGCGCCCTACTCACTGAGCCATAGGCGCCGCCCCAATATTAATAATTTTTAAACCAATAAACAAACATGTTTGAGCATTTAACAACTCTGATCAATTTTTAATATTTATAATGTTCATCCTACTCATTAGTGAAAAATAAATAATTTCCTTCAGAGCTAGCCTAACTTTTTTAAGCCCTTAATAAGTATATTTCCTTGAACAACACAACATTTATTCATTTAGGCTTCTACAATTCCATTTTTGTAAATGAATATTTTTAATTACAGGATAGAATGAGGGTAACTGTATAGTTCCTCTTAAATTTTCTATCTGTTAACAGCTTACAGTTATACCCATATACATTTGGGCCAATATTAAAATGAAAATTTTTAAAAAGCCTAGACATGTGTACCTTTAACTCAATTTTCCAGGGTAACTTATCGGTAGTAAAAATTTGATTTACTACATTCTATCAGTATGATAAAATTACTTACATCTCGATCTACTGTTGTTGCAAAACCAATGGCTTCTTTTTGTGTACAGTTAACAGCTTTCTGAAGAGTATAAATAACTTGCTCGTAGGTATGAACTTCATCATTAAACAGCATGCAATAGTAGGTGTCACTCTTCTCTCTGCGTAAGAAAACATTAATGATATATTTTGGATTATCTATGTGCATGTTATTTTATTCTAGGTTCATTTATTAAGAGGATAATTTGTCCTATAAAACGTGTTAGGTATTGGGGATATATCTGTTAAAGTCATTCGTGGTCAATGTGCTCTGATATACAGTCTGGTGGGGAAAACAGATATTGAACATGGAACTATATAAATTGCTTTTTATCAAGAACAGCAGGATACTAGAGCAGGTATAGTAGGTCTGGGCGTTCACAGAAGAACTTCTGGAGAAATAATCTGAGATTCAAAGTCAGAACTGGCCATCACTGGTTCTCAACTGGGGGACAATTCCCCTTCACCTCCCACAGCTGACTATGTGGCAGCATCTGGAGACATTTTTAGTTTTCATGATTGTGAGTTGGGGCTGCTACTGGCATGTAAAGCAGAGGGGTCAGAGGTGCTGCTAAATATCTTGCAATCCTCTACCTTTGCCTCTGTAACAATTAATTTGGTCCCAAATGCCAACAGAGCCAAGGCTGAGAAACCCTGGGCTAAAGAAAGGTAAAAGCAAAGGCACTGAGGTGGCAAAGGTAAAATATCGGAGCCTAGAGCACAGGGAGGAAGGAGGACATCAGTCTGGAGAGAAGCAGAGATCCCGAACACTTTATAACGGATTTTGATTTTTGCCACTGTAAGGGCAATCAAGGATTTGAAATAGGAGACATGATCAGATTTGCCTTGAAGTTCACATTGGTTGCAGTATAAAAAATGAATTTTAAGAGGCAAGGTGGATATGGCAATCCAATTAGAAGGATGTGTTGTCCAAGGATAAAATTAAGGGAATTGGGAATAGGGTGGTAGTGATGGAAATAAGAAGTAAAGCAGTTTGACAGAGGGAGAACCAGCTGAAGTGGGCACCTAAGTGACCATGGGTGATCCAGGTTTCTGAGTAGATGGAAACTAAGACAGGAAACATCACAAGAGAAGCAAATTAAATTCTTTTCCCTTCCATCCTGGTGGCCCTGAACCTAGAACAGAATAAAATAAATACAAAACTCCTCTATTCTCTAGGATCTAAGCTTGGATTTTAGATCAATGATTTCTAATTGGACGTGCATGAAGATAAAGTCACGGGCTACTTAGTCACTTTCAACATCTTCAAAGAGGTAGAATACAGTAACACCTCATTTTATTAAAAAACAACCCACAACTTCAATTACCTGAAATACCACTGAGAAAGCAAAAGAGAAACACAACCAATGTCCCTCAGGTCCTCATTCCAGCTAGTGTTCATCTTTAACTATGAACACGAGCCCAACACGTTTATAAGAGAAAGTTGTTGAGGCAAGCACACTAGCAAGGAAAAGTAACCCTTAACCTTGATACAGCTGTGGAAGAACACACTCTCTGGTCACAAGTTTGTGATCCCAATGATCTAAGTAAAATGGGCATAAAGTATAGAATACATTTTATAAAAAGGTAGAATCAAAATGGTTAAAACTGAGTTTGAGCATTTATTCTCAAAGTTAATTTTATTAACTCACTTATATCAAAGACTTCACCCTCTAAAGAGATGTGCTGAACAAACAGTAAGTAGAGTTGCAGAGTTAATCTTATCAGTTTTATCACAGAATCAAAGAGAAAACTGCTTATGTATGAAACCAGTTGTAGAGCTCTGACAGTTTAAATATGGCTACAAACCAACTAACCAACAGAGAGAAACTGCCACCAATTAACTGGATCATATAAATATTTAAAAACGATAAAAACAATACCATGGAATATTATGCAGCCTTAAAAAAAGATGGAGACTTTACCTCTTTCATGTTTACATGAATGGAGCTGGAACATATTCTTCTTAGCAAAGTATCTCAGGAATGGAAGAAAAAGTATCCAATGTACTCAGCTCTACTATGAAGCTAAATTATAGCTTTCACATGAAAGCTATAACCCAACTATAGCACAAGACTATGGGGAAAGGGCCAAGGAAGGGGAAGGGAGGGGGGAGGTTTGGTGGAGGGAGGGTAATGGGTGGGGCCACACATCTATGGTGCATCTTAGAATGGGTACAGGCGAAACTTACTAAATGCAGAATACAAATGCCTACATACAGTAACTAAGAAAATGCCATGAAGGCTACGTTGAAAAGTTTGATGAGAATATATTTCAGATTGTATATGAAACCCGCACACTGTACCCCTTGATTGCACTAATGTACACAGTTATGATTTAACAATAAAAATAAATTAATTAAAAAAACCCCCAAAAACGATAAAAACAATGATGGTTAGTGTTCTGATAAAAAGTGATTTAAAAAAAATGATTACATCCTAAACTATGAAAGTTAAAATTTAGCCATTCCTCATACACAAAGAATATATGGGTTACGCTTACCCCATCTCTAAATCTGCTGGCAATTCACTTTCTTTTTCCCAGGTTAATATCTCTACCGCATAGCGAAACATAATAGCAAAAACGTTGTAAGTTCTTGCTATCACCTCTTCTGACAAATGCACAAGAGGATCCTGAAAGAAGAGAACAAAAACCAATTAATTTTCTTTCCCATTCTGCCTCCGACCCTCAAAATAATACAGTAAAAAAGCTGATTGTTCTTCTAGCTTCAGTTTCTCCTCATCTTGTCTTGTACATTACACCCTACAAAACAAAGCTTCCTGAAATGTTTAGTTCAAAATAATCCCAATTACTGAATCAATTGAATCAAAATATTAAGTGGCACTCCAATGTCTAATGAATACATCTAAACGTTTTAGAGTGGCATTCCAGGATCTCTAAAACCTGATATCAAACCTTCCTGATAGCTTCATGTCCTCCTAACCAAAAATTTCTAGAATAAAGAAATATCACCTAAACATGGACAAGCAATTTAAAAGTGAGAACTTATCAAGCGCTCACCTTGATTTTATAAAAACCATTTTCCACTTTCTCTCAGCAGGATAAGATGTATATGCATGTCAACAGGGAACTTTGTATATTAGACTTAATAGTGAAAAAGTCGCTAAATTTCTAGGTTAATGTAAAAAAGTATTATTTTAAACATACACTATGTCTCTCATGGTATCTTTCAATCAAGGGTGGCAAAATGTTTTACATAATCTTTAATCATAATGGCTTATTTGAAATCTAAACACTTTATTAGCTTAATGGCTAAATAGTATTATCTTCATTTCTTAAATTAAAAAAGCAGTATGTTCTAATATATGGAATGGGAATCGGTACGCACTGGCACATATACCTGAATATTTATATATTAAAAAAATATATATGTCACAGAATATTTCTGTATACTCACACCAAAGCCTAGTAGAACTGATATAGAACAAATGGAGAAGGTAGAATAAAAAAGGAATGGACCAGAGGACTGAAGAACATTGAAAAAAAAAAACAACAAAACAGAACAAAAGGATCAAGATTCCTAAAGGAGAATCATCTAGGGCTTGAAGAAAGTTAATTTTATTTTTCTCAGTAAGAAGCAGATTTTTCAGATTTTCATTAGCACCTTTTACCTATAACTCTTTTCATACAGGTTGTTTTTTATGTCCCTGGAGGTTTTTTCCCCTACTAGCAAGGTTCATCACTACCTATTATGGAGGCTTTAGAAATCATTACTGTGGTAAAATCATCTGTGTGCAGAAAGAATAGAACTGGTAGTTTGTGGGGATTCACAAAAGAGTAGGTATTAATAATAATATGAACCTCGTGCTACATCAGAAGGGAAAGTAGGATAAAAACTCAGCTTTCTTGCTGGTATTCTCACCAGTCACTCCATTTCCCGCAATTACATCCCAAAACAGAAAACATTTAGAGACTGAAGAATTTGATAAGATTTATAAAAATATATTACATACTGGAGATTACCAACTGGGAATTTGGCTATTAAACTAACCTAGGTTGAGACAGATCTAGGCATAGAGATTCTTCTGCCATCTGTGTACATGGCTTTTAACTTCTTAAATATGTCACTGATGATAAAGGAATGACTTCTGCAGTGCAGAGGTGGTAGGCGTGTACAACGGAAGCCAAACGCCAGGAAGGACTAAGGTACTAATGCTCCAAGTGTTCTTTTCACAGCATAAATTCAGATGGGACAAGTAAATAAATGACCTCTTACACTATGTTGTACCATTATAATGTATGTCTATAATTACTAATAATTTTAGTTCTTGGATTACATTTATATTACAAAATGCAGCTCATCTGTTGGTAAGTTGACTTTGATCTACTCCCTCTTTCAAGCTGGAAGAAACAAAGGCATGTTGTTAAAAAGTTATCAGTGGTGATCTTACAGGACAGTGGGAGTTACGGGGAACTCTACCCTGTATGTGATAGTCTTTTATAATGTTTAAATTGTAAACTGCAAGCATGTATTATAATAAAGATTTTTAACTGTTGTCATATTCAAATAAAGTATGAAGGAGGACTTGCTCCATATCGCCCAACCAAAAACACAGAAATAAACCAGAGGCTGAATAGTCAGCGAACAACCTCACTTACCTCATAAATGGACTTGCTCACCAGTAAATAACATACATTTCATGTATGTGAATATATGAATAATACAACTTTAATCAGTTCTATCATTGGGATTTTTATATTAGGATTTCATTTAAAAAATTCCACTGCTAAAAATGTTTTTAAAAAGTGATATAATGTACCATTGAGAGTTTCATTACTGAAGTCTATGCTACTTAGGTTCAAATCCCAGTTCCAGCACTTACTATGAGGTACACTTTGATCAAGATTTAATCTAAAACTCAAATTTCTATGAAATATTGGTACCAGCAGTATTGATGTTATGAGGCTAAATGAGATGGACCAAGTAAAGTATTTAGTATTATGTACAGCTATTAACAATTACTGATCTGAATTCAAATGAGATGGGAGCAGTATTTGTAAGTGAAAACTTCAGATTATAAAAATCTTAACTAATGTTTGTTTGCTCAGTTAGTATTTGTTATTTAATTAAATCTCCTTCCCAAAAGGACTGACAGCAACTTAAGAATACTAAGTTCCAGCTACTCAGAAGGCTAAGGAAGGAAAATCACTTGAGCTTAGGAATTAGAGACAAGCCTGGGCAACACAGTGAGACACCTATCCATACAAAATTTTTTTTAGAAGTTTAAAAAAGAAGGGCCAGGTGCAGTGGCTTACACCTCTGATCCTAGCATTATGGGAGGCCAAGACCAGTGCATTGCTTGAGCTCAGGAGTCTGAGACCGGTCTGAGCAAAAGCAAGACCCTGTCTCTAAAACTAGCCAGGAGCTGTGGAGGGTACCTGTAGTCCCAGCTATTCGGGAAGCTGAGGTAAGAGGATGGCTTGAGCCCAAGAGTTTGAGGTTGCTGTGAGCTGTGACACCACAACATTCTAACAAGGGGGACAAAATGAGACTGTCTCAAAAAAGGAAAAAAAAATTATTTAAAGGAAGAATACACCTAGTAGAGGGGTATAAAATACAGATGTACAAAGCAGATAAAAGGAAAATAAAGGTAGGAAAATAAATTGCAGTCAAGATAACATCTATTTATAAATTCAGACCACATAAATTTTCATATAGTTGCCAGGGATATACTATTTCCAAACATTTGGCTCTTTTTTCCAGAAGCCTCAACAGAAAGAAACACAATCCGTTATGAGATTCACACCAGGAAAAACATAACATTTTCTAAGAGAACTAAGGAAAATTTTTTATGGACTCCTATGAAGATCCATACAGGAGCTACCACGTAGCAAGTGCTAGTTCTCAACTAGGAGAGGTGCTATGTCCCACTACTTTCCCTGCTCACTCCCACACCCAGGAGGCCATCTGAAAACCTGGTTGGGTGTCTTTGATCGTCAGAGTGGTGGGAGATGCTACTGCCATTTAGTGAGACATATACAATGCTTTTGAAAGCCTGTATCTGGGATCAACAAACTTTCTCTGTAAAGAGACCATAAGTGGTTTAGTCTTTGCAGACTATATAGATAGGGTCTCTGTTGTAGGCACTCAATTTTGTCATTGTAGTGGGAAAGCAGCTACAGACAATATATAAAAAATTAAGCATGGGTGTATTCCAAAAAACTTTATGAACACTCACACTGGATTTCATGTAATTTTCACATGTCACAAAATGCTACCCTCTTGATTTTTTCCAAATAAAAGTAGAAAAACCACTCTTAGCTATGGTGGTGCCAGATGAAAACAGGTTGCAGTTAAGATTCAACCAGGTTTACTGAACCCTGTCCATATGTGATGAAAAAAAAAACATCCCATCCCCAGTGCCAAGAGTTGGGAAGACCCCTGGCACTTCCTAAATAATATTCCTGTAGAGGTATATTATCAAGTTTCCTCCAGGTTTTACTGAAGAGGCAGGCTGAATGTGAAAAAAAAAAAAATTATGTTAGGCTGGTGGCTTACACTTGTAATCCTAGCACTTGGGGAGGCTGAAGTGGGTAGATTCCTTGAGCTTAGGAGTTTGAGACCAACCTAAGCAAGAGACTCTGTCTCTATAAAAAAAACAGAAAAACTGGTTGGGTGTGATGGCACACACTTGTAGTCCCAGGTACTTGGGAGGCTGAGGCAAGAGGATCTCTTGAGCCCAAGAGTTTGAGGTTGCTGTGAGCTGTGATGATGCCACAGCACTCTACCCAGGGTGACAGAGTGAGACTCTGCCTTAAAAAACAAACAAAAAAATTGTTAGTGGGACCAGTATGCTAAACACAATGCTACCTTTCCGTATCTTACCCTTGGAGACTTCATTTCTCTTAAAGGAACTCTTAAACAGGAAATTCAATGGCAGAGTTTGGAGGTTTTATTCTCTGTGAAATTCCCAGAGTATATATTCTCCAGGCAGGATCATGTGGTTTCAGCCAGGTGTGTGAGCTTATTGGCATCTTCTTAAAATTCAGGGTATTAACCAGAGCTTGTTCTGCTTGATAGCCTTCTAGGTAAGGCGGCTCACGCCTATAATCCTAGCACTCTGGGAGGCCAAGGGAGGGGAGATCTTTGAGCTCAGGAGTTGGAGACCAGCCTAAGGGACAGCAAGACCCCATCTCTACTAAAAATAGCAAACAATTAGCTGGGCATTGTGGTGGGCACCTGTAGTCCCACCTACTTAGAAGGCTGGGGCAGGAGGATTACTCCAGCCCAGGAGTTTGAAATTGCCGTGAGCTAGGCTGATACCACGGCACTCTAGTTTGGGCAACAGAGTGCGACTCTGTCTCAAGAATAAACAAAAACAAGAGTGAAAATTCAGGAAAATAACTGAGGTCAGACTACTTGATAGCCATCTCACTAATGTATGAGGATAAAGCAAACAGAATAACTGCAGGCAAATTCAAAAATTTTTCTCAGAAAACTTTTAATTCTACTTTAACACAAGATTAAAAAAGTAACAGAAGTCTTAAAGTATTTCTTCCAAATAATTGACATGAAATTCACAGAACAGAAAATTAATCATTTTAAAGTGAACAACGCAGTATTTAGTTCATTCACAATACTGTGAACTAGTATCAATATCTAGTTCCAAAACATTTCCATCATTCTAAAGCAAAATTCCTTACCTATTAAGAAGTTTCTCTCCATTTTCCTTTTCCCTATCTCCTGGCAACCACCAATTTGTGTTGTCACTATTGATTTGTCTATTCTGGATATTTCAAATAAATGGAATATGTAATATGTGACCTTTTTAAACTTCTTTCACTTAACAATGTTTTAGGGGTCCATGTATGCTGCAGTATGCATCAGTATTCCATTCCTTCTTATGGCTGAATAATAAGCCATTGTGTGTGTGTATATTTGTGCATATTTATTTATTTATTTTGAGACAGAGCCTCAAGCTGTCACCCTGGGTAGAATGCCATGGCATCACAGCTCACAGCAACTTCCAACTCCTGGGCTCAAGCCATTCTCCTGCCTTTGCCTCCCTAGTAGCTGGGACTATAGGCACCCGCCACAACATCCGGCTATTTTTTTTTTGGTTGCAAGCCATCGTTGTTTGGCGGGCCTGGGCTAGATTCGAACCTGCCAGCTCAGGTGTATGTGGCTGGCGCCTTAGCCGCTTGAGCCACAGGCGCCAAGCCTATTTGTGCATATTTATATGCACATACACACATATACACCCCTCGCTCCCTCTTTTTTTTTTTGAGACAGATCTCTGCTCAGGCTAGAGTGCAGTGGTGTTATCACAGCTCACAGTAACCTCAGACTCCAGGGCTCAATTGATTTGCCTGCCTTGGCTTTTCAAGTCACTGGCACTATAGGTATGTGCCACCACGCCTGGCTGTTTTCTTTTCTTTTTTCTTTTCTTTTTTTTTTTTTGAGACAGAGTCTCAAGCTGTTGCTCTGGGTAGAATGCTGTGGCATAACAGCTCACAGCAACCTCCAACTCTTGGGCTTGAGCGATTCTCTTGCCTCAGCCTCCCAAGTAGCTGGGACTACAGGTGTCCACCACAACGCCCGGCTATTTTTCTGTTGCAGTTGTCATTGTTGCTTTAGCTGGCCTGGGCCGGATTAGAACCCACCAGCCTCGTTGTATGTGGCTGGTGCCCTATCCACTGTGCTACGGGCACCGCTTGCCTGGCTGTTTTCTATTTATCGTAAAGACAGCGTCTTGCTATGTTGCTCAGGCTGGAGTGCAACCTCCCAGCCTCAAGTGAACCTCCTGCCTCAGCCTACCAGAGTGCTAGGATTATATAGCACGAGCCACTGTGTGTGGCCTGCTTTCAGTTCTTTTGGGTATACAGACAGCAATGAAACTGTAGGCTCATATGGTCACGTTTAACATGTTAAACACATTATGTTTAACATTCTGAGAAACAGCTGAACTGTTTCCCACAGCACCGAATCACTTTGCATTTCCACCAGCAAGGGAAAAGGGTTCTAATTTCTCTACAACTTCACCAACACTTATTTATCATTGTTTAAAAATAATGAAGGTGAAGTGGTATCTCATTGTGGTTCCAATCTGTATTTCCCTAATGACTAGTGATGTTGTGCATCTTTTCATGTGTTTATCACTTATGTGTCTTTTACAGAGAATTCCTGTGGCCATTTTTAAGCTAGGCTGTCTTTTTATTGTTGAATTGCAAGGTATACACTCTGGATACCAGATCCTTATTGGATCTACGATTTGCAAATATTTTCTCCCATGGTCCTAAACTTTTATGCCAGTGGTTTTTAATCTTCTTCTAACAAATGACTCCTTTTTTCCCCCCTAAATATCCTTTTATCTTATATTTCTACATATGGAACGCCATTCAAATATAAAAACTCCATTCAAATACCTCTTTTATTCAAAGAGATAAAAATAAAGCTGCTCATAAGAATGGAAAAACCTGGAACCCTGACAACTTGGCATCTTTCTGCAGCAAATTATAGAACACTTGCACAAAGCTGATAAAACACAAAGTATGAATAATTTTGTACAAATTTTGAGCTGTCCAAAACACAGTGGAGCACAACCTAAAAGACACTGTCCTACATCAAAGGTCTTGGTCATTCTGTTAAAATATTTGAGATCTCTAGGGTATGTGCACCAGGAAGGACTCTTAACAGCCATTTGCTCCAAACTGGTATCAGGCCTGCTAATAATACAGAAGTACTCTGGAATGTACCTGCCTCCCTGCCATTTAAAAATAAAAAAATCTGAAATAGGGACCTTAAAACAGTACATTGTCACAGAAAGCAGCAGAAAGGGAATAATCAAAGTTTGGTTAGTGGATATAAATCTACAGCTAGTAGGGAGGAATAAGTTCTGGGATTCTACAGCACTATAGGGTGATTATAATTAACAACAATTTATTATATACTCTGAATGGATTTGATTTCGAATGTTCCCAACACACACAAAAAATAAATGCATAAGGTGATGGATATGCTAATCACCTAATTTAATCTATATATTATATACATGTATTGCAAAATCACACTGTACCCCATAAACATGTACAATTATGATGTATCAATTAAAAATAATGATAAAAATGAACTATCAGGATATCATTTAAAGGAAAATAATACATGATCAACAATTTTAAAAAGTACACATTTATAGCTGGGGTAGGGATGATTTGTTTTGAGCTACCATCTATACACTTGATCTCACAACGTATTCAATCACATGGATTAATCAGGAGACAATGTTACGGGCAGGCTGTCATGTGTGATAATACAAGGAAAAGTTATCTGGCCTGCAAAGTCTTTTTTTTTTTTTGTTTTGATGCAGCCTCAAGTTATCGCCCTCGGTAGAGTTACCCTGGTGTCACGTTCACAGCAACCTCCAACTCCTGGGCTTAAGCGATTCGCTTGCCTCAGCCTCCCGAGTGGCTGGGTGTACAGGTGCCCACCACTACGTCTGGCTATTTTTTGGTTGTAGTTGGCACTGTTTGGGAGGCCTGGGCTGGATTCAAACCTGTCAGCTCTGGTGTATGTGGCTGGCGCCTTAGCCGCTTGAGCTACAGGCACCAAGCCAGGCCTGCAAAGTCTTATCACAACACAGACATACAAAAACTAACTTGCTCAACTGGACTACACATACAGGAAAAATAATCTCTTCAATAATAAATTAAAGCTTTAAAAAACCCTTATGTCTACTTAAAAGAAAACCCCAACGAAATAAGAAATCTAAATTAAACTGTATTTCCAGAATTTCAAGTATGTACTACAAGTAACGGTACAGCACCCACAAAACACAAAGAACCTTCAAAGTACACTTAGGGTTAGTAGCGGCAGGACTATTCGCTTGTCTATTTCTCCCACATTATGACTTAATTCCTATTTCTGAAAATACTTCAAACTTGTGGATAAAACAATATTCCCTTAAAACAACTTTGTGAAAATGTTTTTACCTCTTCTTCCTCAATTTCAGAGGTGTTAAGTTCATGTTTTTGACAGTAAGGACCCTCTTTCCAAGCTTCAGTGTCACCACAGTCACAGAAACCTCCACCTCCCGATGTTGTCATCTTGAAAAAAAATTGTAAAGTATTTTGTCAATAAGTATTTACTAAGGGTGACGAGATAATAAATAAGAATATCAAGTGCTAAGGGACTAACAATGCTTAGGTGTTTAATTTCTTTGGATAGATAAAATCAAATAAAATGCCCAGCCTCTCAGTATTTTAAATAAGCCTATAAACCAATCTAAGTGATTTCAAAATAAAATGAGCTACTTAGGCCAAGCATGGTGGCTCATGCCTGTAATCCAGCCACTTTGAGAGGCTGAGATGGGAGGACTGCTTGAGGCCAGGAGTTTGAGAACAGCCTGGGTAACAAAGCAAGACACCCCTCTATAAAAATACTTAAAGACTGGCTGTGTGTGGTGGCATGTGCTTGTGGTCCCAGTGACTAGGGAAGGTGAAGCAAGGGGAATCACCTGAGCCCAAGAATTTGAAGCCACAGAGAGCTATGCTCCCGCTGCTGCATTCCAGTTTATTTTTTTCCTAATACTCCCTAAATAGCCACTCTCTGAAAGGACAGGTACCAGGAGGTTGGGAAATAGAAAAGTGGACTGCCTGATAATAAACTTTTCTCCACCTGCAGGGTTCAAGAATTATTCATATTTCCTTAAGATATGGCAATGATTGAAGAAATCTGGTATAAAAGAATCTATTATTGTGGGTAGACTAGAAATTCTGCTTTTTAAAAAATGCTGTAAGGAAGATTTCAGGAATGGGTATTAAATGCACCTGATTTTTTTCTTTTGCGACAGAGTCTCATAATGTCGCCCTCAGTAGAGTGCTGTTGCATCACAGCTCACAACAACCTCAAACTCCTGGGCTTAAGCAATTCGCTTGCCTTAGTCTCCCAAGTAGCTGGGAGTACAGGTGCCCGCTGCAATGCCCAGCTACTGTTTGGTTGTAGTTGTCGTTGTTTGGCAGGCCCCAGCTGGATTCCAACCTGCCAGCTCTGGTGTATGTGGCTGGCGCCCTAGCCACTGAGATATAGGCGCCGAGCCTGATTTTAAAACTCACTCTATTATATTCTGCCCAAAGTGAATATTTGTGTTATATATGACAATATAATTAATGTAACCCCACAAATGACAATTTTTCCCAGTGGATGCAAACCTATAATATCAAGAAATGTGTGTAGGCCACCACTGGGAAAATAATAACTGCACCTATGTGCTTGTCCCAGTTTCCTAATGCAGGAAGGACAGTTGAAAAGAGACTGGCTTTCCTCTCCCTGACACTAAAGAGAGCATACGAGGGATAGAAGGAGCCCAATTTTGTAGCTCATTTAGTTTATTATTAACTCTTAGGCAGGGTAAATAAAAACAAAAAGGAGGAAAAGTTCTGACTCAGGAGGGCTCCTAAATTACGAACAAGTTGATTAAAATATTCTGTCTCTGGGTGCCTATGGCTCAAAGGAGTAGGGTGCCGGCCCCATATGCCGGAAGTGGCGGGGTCAAACCCAGCCCCAGCCAGAAATTGCAAAAACAAACAAACAAACAAAAAAATTCTGTCTCTACCATTCCATGTCATGATTAGGATGAAAAGTTTCATCTAACATTAGTTCCCTAATCTTTGAATCTTCATGGTCGGTTTTTAATCTTCTTCTTCTTTTTTTTTTTTTTTTGTAGAGACAGAGTCTCACTTTATCACCCTCGGTAGAGTGCCATGGCATCACACAGCTCACAGCAACCTCCAACTCCTGGGCTTAAGCGATTCTCTTGCCTCAGCCTCCCGAGTAGCTGGGATTACAGGCGCCCGCCACAACGCCCAGCTATTTTTTGGTTTGCAGTTCAGCCGGGGCCAGGTTTGAACCCGCCACCCTTGGTATATGGGGCTGGCGCCCTACCGACTGAGCCACAGGCGCTGCCCGGTTTTTAATCTTCTAATCGAGGAACCAGAACAGATTTAGGAATAACCTGCCTTTACCTATTCCTGACTCAAAAACAAACATACCTGATTTTTGGAGTAGTACCGACTGCATTACAGCCATGGAAAAATAGTAAAATTGGCAGGTGTTGCTGGAGTTGTGCCCCCTCTTACACTATAGTAGATGCCTCTTTAATAAACATTTTAAAATAGCAAAACAAAAACAAACCAGTTGAAAACCGATATGGAAGAGCTGGTATCTGTGTTATCTCTTTGTACGTTCCAAGAAGTATGGACTCATAATTCATTTCTACAATGCCATCATGTTTACTGGCATTTAAATAAATAATTCTTTAAACCGCTCTCCTCCATTTTAGTGTTAAATCTTTGGGTTTCAAATAGAAAGAAAAGGTACTTAGTATAAAATTCAATACTGGGTATGGTTATTATTTGGATATTACTAACCCTATATCGATGGTCTCTGTGAATACTTCCCAAAAAGCACTCCATGCATAAAACACAAGTTGGATCAACTGCACAGTCTCTGTAAAGTTAAAGAAAAAAAAAAAATCAGAGGGTCATAAAATAACTACATATTTCACAACAATCTTAAATTGGAACTCATCCCAGAAGAATCAGAATAGTGAAGTTTCTTGGTGTTCTAAGAAAGGGAATATCATTTCCAAAGATCTGTCAAATCTTTGATCAATGAAATCATTTTAAGAACCTACTTGTCATAATGGATATACACTAAGGAGTTTTTTAAGGCATGTATTATTAGAATAGTAAATTTTAATTTACTGATAAATTTTCCTACAGATTTGGAGAAATACATTATATATTAAAACACAGAGCTGTATATGGGATAGATTCAAAATATGTACAAATTTCCCTAAGTTCGTATCTTGGGATTTCAAATAAACTCATCCAAAAAGGTGTTTGAGACCGACAGTCTCCAAAGTGGTAAGTATGCCACCCCAGAAAGGCAGGGACATCTCCTGGGATGCAAGATGACAGTATCAGAACTTCTACTCAAATCTGAGGTCAGGTGCGGCAGCTCGTGCCTATGACCCCTGCACTTTGGGAGGCCAGGGCCGGAACGCTTGAAGCTAGTAGTTTGAGACTAGCCTGAGCTACACCGTAAGACCCCAAGGTGGAGATGCCTGCCTAAAGTCCTAGTGACTGGGGAGACTGTGGCTCCTCAAGTGGAGACTCCTCCACTTGAGTCCAGAAGTTTCAGGCTGCAGTGAACTATGATCACACCACCGCACTCTGGCCTGGGTAACAAAGCAGGACCCCAACACTAAACTAAGCAAATAAATAAATAACTAAAAGAGGAAATTTAATGTTCCACATGTGCAGCATACAAACTGTTACGGGTCTCTGTATTTGGTCCCTGTGGATGGTTATTCACATAACACGCATGGCCTGTGAGACATCTCAACAGGAGATTAAAAATTCCACAAGATTGGCTATGGCACTCTCCCTTGACTGTTTCATTTGCTTTATGACACAGCCAGTTAAGACACACTTACAGATCTTACTGTAAGAGAGAATCTTTATAATTCTATGAAGTGAAATGGGGAGTGTAAAATTAAAACAGTATATGTTAGTCTCTGACATAAAGCTTCTAAAACCTATAGACAGAGGTGCTAGGAGAATCTTTTGCTAATATTTGGGCTTTGACTCTAGTTCCAGACACAGAACTGAGAGAAGAATCTTTTGTTCTAATGAAGTGGCTGATGGCTGATAAGCTCTAGGATAGCCTCAGAATGGGAGATGGCTGCCGAGGAACCAACACGGTGATCAGAGGGTTGAAACTTTCAGTTCCGCCCAGAGGCTGAAGGTTGAGGTGCCTGTGTAATGAAATCAACAAGAAATCCAAGAGGACTGGATTTGAAGGGATTCCGTGTTTCTGGACAGGTAGAGATGTCTGCAGGGTGGTGTGCCCAGAGAGGGCATGAAGTTCTGGGCTTCGTCCCACGTACCTTGCCCTATGCTTCTCTTCCATCTAGCGGTTCACATCTTTTTATAATAAAATGGGTAAACTTTAGTGTTTCTCTGAGTTCTGTGACCTGCTCTAGCAAATTAATTGAACCTGAGGAAAGGGTCATGGGAATCCCCAATTTATAGCTGGTTGCTCAGAAATACAGGGACAACTTACTACTTACAACTGGCTCATGAAGTGGGGGGCAGTCTTGAACCAAATCCTTTCCTATGGGATCTGACGCTCTCTCCAGCCTTTGGCTTCTCTGGGCCACACTGGAAGAAGAGTTGTCTTGGGTCTCACATTAAATACACAAACACTAATGAAAGCTGATGAGCAAAAGGAGGCCTGTGCATAAATTTCATGATATCGGCCACCACAAATAAGAAAAAACTCCTCAGATAATTATCCTAATTATGCTCTGTTTAGAGTCCTTTCAAATTATAAAGCAGGTCCCAAGTTTGTGATCACTAACATAGAAAATGTACATATTTAAGTAATAAAACATCTTTTTACATATTTTTTATAGAAGTAAAAGAAAAGTGGGCAACATAAAACTACTGGCATGTAGGACAATGTATTTGAGAAACTAATGCATTAATATCTAGTTCAATAGAAGCAGCTGCAATTCTCAGTGAGTTCTCAGGTGCTCATCAGCTATTTTGGTTCTAATTTTACTTTTTTTTTCCTTTCAAGACAGGGTCTCACTTTGTTGCCTTCTGCAGAGTGTCATAGCTCACAGCAACCTCAAACTCGGGCTCAAGTGAGACCCTCTTGCCTCAGCCTTCTGAGTAGCTGGGATACAGGCACCAATCACAATGCCTGGCTATTTTTAGAGACCCCGGTCTCCTTCTTGCTCAGGCTGGTCTCCAACTCCTGAGCTCAGGCAATCCACCCACTTCGGCCTCCTAGAGTGCTAGGATTACAGGTGTGAGCCACAGCCACCGCGCCCACCCCCTAATTTTACTCTTAATGTGCTTCATTCTTGAAAATAGATGCTTGCAAATGTTTGTGTTGCCAAAAAGCAATGACATGCAGAAGGTGTGATTGTGAAGCAAGGGATATTTCTTTCTGGGAAGATAGGACCTATGAAAGCCCAGTAAAGAGACCTGATCAAATTTTTCTTGAATATCAGACTGCGGCTCTACACATTCCATTTGAAAACTGGCATAAAATATTTATGTTGACTGAGTATGGAGTTGCAAATATACCAAAATATTATTTTCCCTGAAATCTGAACTGTTTTCAAATTCTTGTATCAAAACAAAAAGCAACACTGTATATTTTTCACTGTTCCCAGGACCACGTTTAGCCAACATATTGAAATGCATAAAATTGTGTGCCTTAATTTGAGCTTTTCATAATTTCATTTTCATTTGGAACTCTGTTACAACTTGAAACATTGTATTGGTAAGTTGGTTTTTACCTTGAAGATACATGTTTAACTGATACAAATGAGCAAACAAATCCTCTAAAAATGCTAAGTCTGGAAGCCAGTTTCCACTATCAGGTTCTGGCACAAATGTAGTTTTTGATATCATAAATGACTTGATGATATGCTGCAAATCATAAAATCTTTTCAACATTTGGCCTTGACTTAGCCATCTTACTTCTGAAAAATAAATGATGTTGCCATAGTCAGCATCAATTCTTATAAGGAATTCCTGGTATTGGCAATGATTCAATCCCTTGCCCCTTATGAAATTCACAGTCTTGATGATTTGCATGACGTTATCCATTTTTGTAGCTTTTGCTCATAAATCTTCTTCATGTACTATGCAATGATATTCATCAAATGTGACTTTTGGGTGGCAACTGCATTGTCTTCTAGGAATTTTACAAGTCCCTCTCTTTTACCTACCATTGCCAGGGCACCCTCAATAACCATACCAGATATGTTCGCAATGGACAAAAAAATTGGGGCCTTGGTGTGTGTCACACTTTATGGGGGCAAGACATGATTGCAAGAGGGACTTTACTTAACAATTGCAATCAGTGTAAACTGGCTTATTGTACCCTCAATGAATCCCCAACAATAAAAAAAAATTGCTTTAGCATATTTTTTACTGCTTTGTATAAATCTCTCGATTTAGTTGTATCTTTTAATACACTAAAGAGGCCATTTCTTCAGTGACATTATATTCATCATCAATATCTCTAATAAAAATGGCAAGTTGTGCCTTATTTGTAGTATCAGTGCTGTCATCAACACCAAAGCAGACATTTTAAAGTTAGTACCTTTACTCTCCAAAATTTTTGATAGATTTTCCAATTTCTTCAATTCACCTGGCTATATAGTCTGGTGAGACAAACTGGTTTTAATAAATATTCCCCTTTTCAAGGGCAAATTGTATCTGCCATGCTTTCCAAACACTGCTTAATAAACTTGCCATGAGTAAATGGTTTTGATTTTTTTTGCTATCAAATATCACATAACTAGCTTTTACAAGTCTGCATTGGAACTTAAAAATTTTTTTGTTGTTGACAATACAGACGTTTTTCAGTTCCGTTATTTTGTCCTTGTGACACAATCCTTCACACACATCGAATCTGGCAGCATGCTTTTGCAAATAATGCCTATTCAAATTATTATCTTTGAATATAACTTGCACAAATTCCCTACAAATAAAGCAAAATGCCTTACTAGTTGCTTCAAAAAACAAGTCAGTACAGTCATCTGTCCATTTTTCAGTGAATAATCTTCCTTCATTTTCTTTTTGGGGCGTTTTGTTTTGAGAGCTTGTATAAGACATGCTGACAGGCTACAGTTACTTTTATTATGAAAATTAACTAACAGGAAAATAGAAAGCAAGGTTTGGGCCCTTCCACATCTTGGCTGATGATGTGGGGAAGATGGAGCGCCGACTGTAAAGCACAGCATGCAATGTGGGCGCTGCTGAGGTGAGGAAGTATCCTTAATAACCAGGTAAGAATGCTTACCTGACTTCTAAACAGCATTAAATGCTTAACATTGCAATGGTAGGTTGAAATATTACTAATAATCACTGCCTCACCAAGTCATCACAAGCACATGTCATGTCTGATGGTGTCAACTGGACTGTCTGTGCTTAGAAAATAACAACTGTAAGCCATCCATGCATACGAATAGTGAGAGAATATGTATGTTTAATTTATGGGACACTGTGACACCATTTGTCATCAATGAAGTTCATACCACGTGGTTGAGTTCCACCAAAAAAAAAAAAAAATCACCAAAAAAAATCATAATATTTTAAGTAAGTTTGTGATTTTGCATACAGCATAATCTGACATTTGCATTAATAGCCATCCTAGGCCACGTGTGAGGTAGACAGTGTCAGAATTGAATTAAATTGTAAGACACTCAGTTGGTATCCACTGGAGATTTGCTTGCATGTGGGGAAAAAACCCACTCACAACTGGTATCAAAAGTGTTCTGTGTTGAGTGTTATATCCCAAACGTTTTATCTACTATCCCAGTGCTGGACACCAGGATTATCTCTAATACCTTTCTACCACAAATAATGATTTTTTTTTTTTTTTTTAGACAGAGTCTCACTATGTTGCCCTTGGTAGAGTGCTATGGCGTCACAGCTCACAGCAACCTCAGATTCTTGGGCTTAAGCAATTCTCTTGCCTCAGCCTCCCAAGTACCTGGGACTACAGATGCTTGCCACAATGCCCGGCTATTTTTTGGTTGCGGTTGTCATTGTTGTTTAGCTGGCCCAGGCTGGGTTCGAACCCGCCACCCTCGGTGCATGTGGCCGGTGCTGTAACCACTGTGCTATGGGCGCTGAGCCAATAAATAATGATCTTTCATAGATCTATTTGAAACTTTCTTTGCATTTAAAGCTCAATAGTTGAATTGCTGGGTCACATACGGGGACAGGGTTTTTATAGCCCTCCATATCTTTGCCAATACTTGGTATTATCATTATCTGAGGTGTGTCAGCCGAACATATATGAAATGATATCTGATTATTATAATTTGCATTTCTCTGATTGCTAATATGTTTGAGTAACTCTTCATATGCTTATTGCTTTTGGGGCTGCCTTTTCTTCTAATTGCCTGTTAATACCTTTAGTACATTTTCCTGTTGGGACTGCTTTATCTTGTTTATTTGCAGGAGTTCCTTGTATACACTGGTCTAGAGGATAATAATTGCTTGTCAATATCAAACATTGAAAATATTGTCTCTTATTTTATCAAAATAAAAAATAAAAAATTTTCCCTATGGGGTGGTGGAGTCCCCTTTGTTAAACAGAACTCCCTATTTTGATGCAATTACTATTTATATATATTTTTGTTTGTTTGTTTGTGCTTTGAGGTTTCAAGAAGTTCACTCCCAAACCCAGGTCTCAAAAATAGTTTCCATTTTCTTCTATTAACCTTTTGGTTTTTTCTTTCATATTTAGGTATTTAATTCACCTGGAGTTTACTTAGAAAAAAGATACTGAATATTTTACCTATAGATTATAACGTCACCTTTATAATACATTATGTTCCCTCATATCCCTGGGTCTATGTCTAAGCTCTCTGGCATGTCTGAGTGATGCATTTGTTTATTTTTACAGTGTACCTTACAGTTATAAGTACAGCTCTGTAATACGTCTTCATATCTTATAAGATAAGTGCCCTTTTATTCTCTTTTTTTAAAAAGCTAACTAAGGTAGTTATAAACATTTACTCCTCTATATGAAATTTAGATTAAGTCTATAGAGTTACTAAAAATATCCAACTAAAATTTTGAGGCTGGACACAGTGGCTCATGCCTGTAATCCCAGCCCTCTGGGAGGCTGAGGTGGGTGGATTGCCTGAGCTCACAGGTTTGAGACCAGCCTGAGCAAGAGCGAGATCCTGTCTCTAAAAATAGCCAGGCATTGTGGCAGGCACCTGTAATCCCAGCTACTTGGGAAGCTGAGGCAAAAGAATCACTTGAGCCTGAGAGTTACTGCTGTCAGCTATGACGTCACAGCATTCTACTCTGGGTGACAAAGTGAGACTCTTGTCTCAAAAAAAAATTTTTTTTTTGACAGATTGTTTGGAATTTATTTATTTATACAGAGTCTCACAGTTGCCCTGGGTAGAGTGCCATGGTGTCATCATAGCTCACAGCAACCTCAAACTCTTGGGCTCAAGAGAGCCTCTTACCTCAGTTTTTCTATTTTTAATAGAGACAGGGTCTCACTCTTGCTCAGGCTGGTCTCCAACTCCTGAGCTCAATGATCCATCCGCCTCCCCGAGTGTTAGGATTATAGGTATGAGCCATTGTGCCAGGCCTTGGACTTTATGGATAAACTTCAGGAGTATTAACATCCTTATAGGAGTAAATGACTGTGTCTGTGGTCATTTCCTATGTCCTTTATTGAAGTTCTAAAGTTTTCTTCATGTAGGTTCGTTGTATTCTTGATTAGAGGCTTACGGAAGGTATTGGTTTTCAGTAGCCTTGATAAACTGAACCCATGGCAGTTCTAATAGTTGGATTCTGTTGTCGTTATTTTTTCCAAGGTTGAGTGTATAGTCTATACACAATGACAATTTTATCGTGCTAATATTTTCACTTTTGATTTTTCTACCCTTATATTGTTGACAAAAATTCCCCGTAATATGTCATACAACAAGAGTTTGACAGTGGGAACATCCTTGTCTTGCTGTGGATCTTAAAGTGAATATATGGAAAGGTTATCTATTACTGTGTTCACTGCACGTTTATTAAGAACGTACTCTTCCAGAAAGTATTAAGCATTTATCTTTTGTTTCTTGTATGAATTATACCTCAGGGCAATCCAGGATTTGATAGGGACTGTTTTGCTTCTATAGAAGTCTAGCTGATAAAGAAAAGAAATGCTAAACTGGCATATGACAACTTTGCCACCCCTAATGAAGTAAGGAGCGAGGCAACCTTTTTAGTGGCTGCCTATGCTGCAAGAGTACGTTCTTAATAAACATGCAGTGAGCATAATAATAGATAACCTTTCCATATAGTCAACAATATAAGGGTAGAAAAATCAAAGGTGAAAATATTAGCAAGATAAAATTGTCATTGTGTATAGACTATACACTGACCTTGGAAAAAATATGAAGAATTTAAAAAGTTATACATCAACAATTATAAGTTATTATCCGCCCCCCAAAACACACACAACAGAACTCAATCAAGCTAACTAAGAAGTAAAGAGACACGTTGGGCAACCCCATGGGGACACAATCAGCCAAATCTACAACATGGAAAATTCCACAAGACAAACGAGCTGGTTTCCTAGTCACATAAACAAACATAGCCACAAGAGCCAAATGCAATGTGTGAACTTCAACCCACTTTTATGAGTCAATCAGGATAATTTCAAGCCCGGTAGGCTAGTTATCAGATAATATTTAGAAATCTGTGGCAACTTTTTAGAAGTTAATTGCTGTAGAGAAAAAAGCTACATGAGGTAGCTCACTGCTGAATAGCACTAAGGTTACCTTTGACATACTCCCCTTTGGAAGCTAAGCACTGACGCCAGCCAGCAACTAGTCCACCCTTCAAAGCAATTCTGGACCTCCTTTTCTGAAATGGCCATCAAAGCTATCATTGTATTACCTTTGATGTCCTGAATGTCATCAAAATGTCTTCCTTTCAATGTTCCTTTATCTCTGGGTAAAAAAAATAGTCACTGGGGAACAGAACAGGTGAGTAGAGAAGGTGTTTCAATACAGTTATTTGTTTGCAGGGTAAAAACTCCCTCATAGATTGTAGCTTGTGAGCTGGAGCATTATCGTGATGCAAGAGCCAAGATTTTTAGTTAAAATTTTCTTGTTTCAGGCTAGGTGCAGTGGCTCACGCCTATAATCCTACCACTCTGGGAAGCAGAGGCGGGTGGATTTCCTGAGCTCACAGGTTCAAGACCACCCTGAATAAGAGCGAGACCTCATCTCTAAAAAAATAGCCCGGTGTTGTGGTAGGCGCCTGTAGTCCCAGTTACACAGGAGGCTGAGTAGGTAAGAAGATCACTTGAGCCCAGGAGTTTTAGAAAAAGTGCTCACTGTGAGCTAGGATGCCACGTACTCTATTGAGGGCGACAAAACAAGACTTTGTGTCGCCAAAAAAAAAAAAAAAAAAATTTTTTCCCCCGTTTCTCTGTTGATGTTTACTTGGTCTCTATGCTTCTCACAGTCAGCCGATGATTCTGATGCACAATTTGGCACATTTCTGCAACGTTTTCATTAGTTCTGCTCATTACTGGCCACCCTGACCTCTCTTAATCAGTGACACTTTCTCTACTCTCAGAAAAACATTTAATCCATTTGTACACTGCCATTTTCTTCATGGCATTATCTTCATAAACTTGGAGTAACACATCCCTGATTTCATTTCCACTCTTGCCAAGTTTAACTAGAAATTTAATGTTTGTTTGTTGCTCTAATTCTGGTTCCAATATTCTTGAGACAGCACAGAAAACCACACAACAATAAATGTCACTCAGCAAGACACCACCACATGTTAACAGGAATGCATCCCCGAGACACTGATACAGCAAGGTTATGGACTCTATCGAGTTGTCTGTAATTATGCCAACGTAAGGCCGTAAGACACTGATATAGCAAGGTTATGGACTCTATCGAGTTGTTTGTAATTATGCCAACGTAAGGCCGTAAGACACTGATATAGCAAGGTTATGAACCTATTGAGTTGTTTGTAATTATGCCAATGTAAGGCTGTAAGACACTGATATAGCAAGGTTATGGACTCTATCAAGTTGTTTGTAATTATGCCAATGTAAGCACATGGTGACAAGTTTGTGAACTTAAATGTCAGACCTTGTATGAAGGGTTCCATTTTCTCAACATCCTCGCCCAAATGTGTATTTCCTGCCTTTCTGATTACAGCCATCCTAATTTGTTGAAGTACTATTGTGGTTTTGACTTGCATTTTCTTAATGATTAATGATGTAGAGTATCTTTTTAAGTGTTTATTGGTCATTTGTATAATATATCTTCTTGGTCATCTGCCTATTCAAATCCTTTGTCCATTTCTAAATTAGATTGTCTTTTTGTTGCTGAGTTTAAAGAGCTTTTTACATATTTCTGAATCCTAATCCCTTAATGGACAAATGATTAGCAAATATTTTCTCCCATTTAAGAGTTGTCTTTATTTTCTTGTTCTTTTTTTTTCTTTAGACTGAATCTTACTCTGTCGCCGCAGTACCGTGGTGCCGTCATAGCTCAACTGCAACCTCTAGAGCCTTGGGCTCAAGTGATCCTCCTGCCTTGGCCTGCCAAGTGACACCGGCACACTCAGGTAAATTTTCTAATTTTAGTACAGATGGGGTCTCACTCTTGTTCACGCTGATCTCCAACTCCTGAGCTCAAGAATTCTTCCCACCTTAGGCTCCCAGAGAGCTATGATTACAGACATGATCCACCTTGCCCAGCTTTCTTCTTTTAAGACACAGGGTCTCTCTGTGTCACCCAAGCTGAAAGGCAATGTCCTTGATCGTAGTTCACTGTAAATTCAAACTCCTGGGCTCAAGTGATTCTCCTGCCTTAGCCTTCCAAGTAGCTAGGACTACACCTGCATACCACTGTGTCTGGTTCATTTTTAAATTCTTTTGTAGAGAGAAGGTACTTGCTCTGTGGCCTTAAGCAATCCTCCTGTCTTAGCCACTTAAAATGCTGGGATTAGAGGTTCAAGCCACTAGTCTCACTTTCTTGATAGTGCCATTGAAGCACAAAAGTTATGAATTTTAATGAAATCTAATTTATCTGGTACCCCCCACCCCCATAGCTTGGGCTTTTGATGTCATATCCAAGAGGCCACTGCCCAATTCAGGGTCACAAAGCTTTACATCTGTTTTCTTCTAAGAGTCTTACATTTTATCTCTTATATTTAGGGTTGTTTTTTTCTTTTTTTTGAGACAGAGTCTTAGTATGTTACCCTCGGTAGAGTGTTGTGGCATCACAGCTCACAACAACCTCCAACTCTTGGGCTTAAGTGATTCTCTTGCCTCAGCCTCCCAAGTAGCTGGCACTACAGGCACCCGCCACAATGCCCGGCTGTTTTTTAGTTGCAGTTGTCATTGTTGTTTAGCTGACCCGGATGGGGCTCAAACTCGCCAGCCTCTGTGTACACGGCCGGCACCCTACTCACTGAGCTACAGGCACTGAGCCTTACGTTTAGGTTTTGATCCACTTTGAGTTAGTTTTTACAGATGGTATAAAGTAGATGTTCAACTTCCTTCTTTTCAACTGAAGTACCCAGTTGTTCCAGTACCATTTGTTGAAAATACTCTTTCCCCTCTGAATTATCTTAGTACTCTCGTCATCCATCAGTCGGCCAGAGGCTGATTCAAAGGTAGTGAGTTATCTGAATCCATTGTTCACAGTCAATTCTCCCTCCTTTTCACTACTGTACTTGACTCATCTAATTATTTTTAAAACATCACTTGTCCATAACTGTAAAAGTTCACTTTTTGTAATTCTATTCTACTCATCTACGTCTATCTTTATGCCAGTACCATACAGATTAATTTGCAACTATACTGTGTGAAGGTGAAAGAATATGTATTCTGCTGCATGTGGTGAGGTGTTCAATACTAGACTGGGCAATACAACAAGACCCCATCTCTACAAAAAATATGAAAAATTAGCCGGGCATAAAGGCACATGCCTGTAGTCCCAGCTACTCAAAGAGGCTTGAGTCCAGGAGGTGGAGACTGTAGTGAGCTATGATCACACCACTGCACTCCAGTCTGGGCAAAAGAGTAAGATCATGTCTCAAAAAAAAAAAAGCAAGAAAGAAAGAAAGAAAGAAAATTAAAAATCAAATTAAAAAATGAGTGCAAATAGACAACCTAAATAGGCCTATAAGTACTAAAGAGATTGTTCCAAAACAAAAAGGACCAGGCTCAGATGGGTTCACTTGTGAATTCTTTCAAACATTTAAGGAAGAAATTATACTAATTCTCTACAGTCTCAAAGCTGGAGGAATACTTCCTAAATCATTCTATTTGGCCAGCATCACCATAATGCCAAAACCAGACATGGACACTACAAGAAAACTACAGACCAGTATCTTTCACAAACCCAACAAAGTAGTAACAAATTGAATCCAACAATATATAAAAAGAATTGCATACTATGACCAAGAGAGATTTATCCTAGGGATGCAGGCTGTGTAACATTTAAAAATCATGTAATCCATCACATCAATAGGGTAAAGAAGAAAAATCATATGATCATGTAACAGATGCAGAAAAAGCACTTGACAAAATGCAATGTCCTTTGATAATAAAAACTCTCAGCAAACAAGGGATACAAGAGAACTCCCTCAACTTGATAAAGAATATTTATTAAAAAACCTAGGCTTGGCTTGGCGCCTGTAGCTCAGCAGCTAACACCAGAGCTGGAGGGTTTGAACTCAGCCCAGGCCTGCCAAACAACAATGACAACTACAACCAAAAAATAGCCAGGTGTTGTGGCAGGTGCCTGTAGTCCCAGCTACTTGGGAGGCTCAGACAAGAGAATCACTTAAGCCCAAGAGTTTGAGGTTTGAGCTGTGACGGCATGGCACTCTACCGGGCAACATGGTGAATGGTGAAACTTTGTCTCAAACAAACAAACAAACAAACAAACAAACAAACCTAGGCTTGGGGCAATGGTTTACATCTGTAGTCCTAGCACTCTGGGAGGCTAAGGTGGTAGGATCACTTGAGTCAGGAGTTGGAGACCAGCCTGGGTAACAGTAAGACCCTGTCTCTACTAAAAATAGAAAATTGTCCAGGTGTTATGGTGGGCACTGATAGCCCCAGCTCCAGTAGGAGGCTGAGGCAGAAGGATTGCTTAAACCCAGGAGACTGAGGTTGCTGTAAGCTAAGGCTGATGCTATGGCATTCTACCCTCTTTAGTACCCTCAGACAGCCACAGGATGGGGCCGGTTAGCAGAAAGACCAAGAGATTAGACAGTTGGAGCTTTCAGCCTCATCAACCAAAATCTGTGAAGAAAGGCGAAGAGGGACTGAGGATCAAAGTCTATAAAAACTCCTGAACAAGATTTAACGAACTTCCAGGATGCTGAACATGTCAAGGTGCTTGGAGGTGGCATGTCCATAGAGGGGATGGAACCGCCACACCCCTTCTCCCATACCTTGCCCTGTATCTCTCTTCCACCTGACTGTTCATCTGTATCCTTTGTAATACACCCTGAATTCTATAAGCTGTCCCAGCAAGTTAACTGAACTCAAGGAGGGAGTTAGTGGGGACCCCAAGATATAGCCAGACAGAAAGAAGTATAGGTGATCCCCTACTACTTGCAACTGATTATGTGGAACTGAGCATTAGCCTCTGGGAACTAAAAATAACTCAATAGACAGAGTCAGAATTGAATTAAATTGTGGGACACACAGTCAGTGTTCAGACAGTTAGAGAATTATATGGAGTAGGAAAATGAACTCACACGTTTGGTGTCAGAAATATCGTGTGCCGCTGTAGAGAAAGACAGTGTTTTTCCCCTGAATTTTTTTTTAAAGGAGAAAAAAAGAGTATAAAATAAAAAATATTTTCAGATAAACACAGAGAATTCATAACCAGGCTAGGAGGAAATGGTAACAGATTGTAACCAGTGGGTGTCTCAAAGTTCACTATATGTAGAAAAATCAACAAACTCATACTATATTTTATATTTTTAGTATTTTTTATATTTATATATCAAAACAGAAAAATATTTTATAAAATTTTACAATGGATATTTTATAAATAAAGGTATATTTAGCTACAATCTCCCAATTTCTCTATGTCTGTACATACAGTGACTTTTGTGACACCCTGTAGTATCCATGGCGGGTCAGCAAACTACGCCCTGCAGCCTCTTTTTGTATGACCTGCAAGCTAAAAATGATTTATGCAGTTTTACATGGTTATTAAAAAAATAAATAATATGCAGCCAAAACTTCAAATGACCCACATAGGCTCATGTATCTACTACCCTGCACTGCAAGGTTTATGTTTATAGGTGCAAAATCCACGACAAGGCACACAAAGGATGAGAGGCATAAATGCAGCTATGAACACAAGGCTCATCTATTTTATGTGAAATAGTAAAAACAGACGCTGATAAGCTAAGGATGTGTATTACAAGCCCTAGAACTGCCGCTAAAAAAACCCACCGAGGGGGAGGCGGAGCAAGATGGCAGCCGAGTAACAGCTTCCTTGCATCTGGGCACCGTGAGTCTGGGGAAATAGGACTCCAGGCATCTCTGGCTGGTGGGATCTGCCTATCATCACCCCTGAGAGGATACAGGGAGTCAGTGAGAGACTTCTGGACCCCAAGAGGAGGACAAAACAGTGGAAAACCGGCAAGTGGTCGTGTGTGTTTAATCCGTCTAAACCCGCCCGCAACTTCCACAGGCACGAGAACTTAAAGAGCAAGAGGAAGTGAAAGGAAAATTAGGGCAAGGAAACAGATAAAAGAAATCACTCATGAGGAAGAATCAGCAGAAAACTCCAGGCAACATGAAGAACCAGTCCAGAACAACCCCGCCAAGGGACCATGAGGTAGCTACTGCAGAGGATTCCACCTATACAGAAATGTTAGGAATGACAGAAAGGGAATTTAGAATACACATGTTGAAAACAATGAAAGAAATGATGGAAACAATAAAGGAAACTGCTAATAAAGTGGAAATTAACCAAAAGGAAATTCAAAAACAGAATCAAATAAGAGATGAATGATATGAAGAATATAAAAAGGATATAGCAGAGCTGAAGGAAATGAAACAGTCAATTAGGGAACTTAAAGATGCAATGGAAAGTATCAGCAACAGGTTAGACCATGCAGAAGAAAGAATTTCAGAGGTAGAAGACAAAGTTTTTGAGATAACTCAGATAGTAAAAGAGGCAGAAAAGAAGAGAGAGAAAGCAGAACGTTCACTGTCAGAATTATGGGACTTTATGAAGCGTTCCAACATACGAGTTATAGGAATTCCAGAAGGGGAAGAAGAATGCCCCAGAGGAATGGAAGCCATACTAGAGAATATTATAAAAGAAAATTTCCCAAATATCACCAAAGATTCTGACACACTGCTTTCAGAGGGCTATCAGACCCCAGGTCGCCTCAACTCTAACCGAGCTGCTCCAAGACACACTGTGATGAACCTGTCCAAAGTCAAGACAAAAGAAAAGATTCTGCAAGCTGCCAGGAGTAAGCGCCAGTTGCCCTACAGGGGCAAATCCATCAGAGTGACCGCAGACTTCTCTAATGAAACTTTCCAAGCAAGAAGACAATGGTCATCTACCTTTAATCTACTTAAACAGAACAATTTCCAGCCCAGAATTCTGTACCCTGCTAAGCTAAGCTTCAAAATTGATGGAGAAATCAAATCATTTACGGATATACAAACATTGAGGAAATTCGCCACAACAAGACCAGCTCTACAGGAAATACTTCAACCTGTTCTGCACACTGACCACCACAATGGATCAGCAGCAAAGTAAGAACTCAGAAATCAAAGGACAGAACCTAACCTCCACACTGATGCAAAAGATAAAACTAAGCAATGGACTCTCACAAAATAAGACGAATAGAATACTACCACACTTATCAATTATCTCAATAAATGTTAATGGCTTGAATTCCCCACTGAAGAGACATAGATTGGCTGACTGGATTAAAAAACACAAGCCATCCATTTGCTGTCTGCAAGAAACACACCTGGCTTCAAAAGACAAATTAAAGCTCCGAGTCAAGGGTTGGAAGACAATTTTTCAGGCAAATGGAATTCAGAAGAAAAGAGGAGTTGCACTCTTATTTTCAGATACATGTGGATTTAAAGCAACTAAAGTCAAAAAAGACAAAGATGGTCACTTTATATTGGTCAAGGGAAAAATACAACAAGAAGACATTTCAATTCTAAATATTTATGCACCCAATTTAAATGCTCCCAGATTCTTGAAGCAGACCTTACTCAGTCTGAGCAATATGATATCTGATAATACCATAATAACAGGGGACCTTAACACTCCTCTTACAGAGCTGGACAGATTCTCTAAACAGAAATTAAACAAGGATATAAGAGATTTAAATGAGACCCTAGAACAACTGTGCTTGATAGACGCATATAGAACACTCCATTCCAAAGATAAAGAATATACATTCTTCTCATCACCCCATGGAACATTCTCCAAAATTGATCATATCCTGGGACTCAAAACAAATATCAACAGAATCAAAAGAATTGAAATTTTACCTTGTATCTTCTCAGACCATAAGGCACTAAAGGTGGAACTCAACTCTAACAAAAATGCTCAACCCCACCCAAAGGCATGGAAATTAAACAATCTTCTGTTGAATAACAGATGGGTGAAGGAAGAAATAAAACAGGAAATCATTAACTTCCTTGAGCATAACAACAATGAAGACACAAGCTACCAAAACCTGTGGGATACTGCAAAAGCAGTTTTGAGAGGAAAATTCATCGCTTTAGATGCCTACATTCGAAAAACAGAAAGAGAGCACATCAACAATCTCACAAGAGATCTTATGGAATTGGAAAAAGAAGAACAATCTAAGCCTAAACCCAGTAGAAGAAAAGAAATCTCCAAAATCAAATCAGAGATCAATGAAATTGAAAACAAAAGAATCATTCAGAAAATTAATGAAACAAGGAGTTGGTTTTTTGAAAAAATAAATAAAATAGATAAACCATTGGCCAGACTAACAAGGAATAGAAAAGTAAAATCTCGGGCGGCTCCTGTGGCTCAGTGAGTAGGGTGCCGGCCCCATATGCCGAGGGTGGCGGGTTCAAGCCCAGCCCCGGCCAAACTGCAACAAAAAAAAATAGCCGGGCGTTGTGGCGGGCGCCTGTAGTCCCAGCTGCTCGGGAGGCTGAGGCAAGAGAATCGCTGAAGCCCAAGAGCTAGAGGTTGCTGTGAGCCATGTGACGCCACGGCACTCTACCCAAGGGCGGTACAGTGAGACTCTGTCTCTACAAAAAAAAAAAAAAAAAAAGAAAAGTAAAATCTCTAGTAACCTCAATCAGAAATGATAAAGGGGAAATAACAACTGATCCCACAGAGATACAAGAGATCATCTCTGAATACTACCAGAAACTCTATGCCCAGAAATTTGACAATGTGAAAGAAATGGATCAATATTTGGAATCACACCCTCTCCCTAGACTCAGCCAGGAAGAAATAGACCTCCTGAACAGACCAATTTCAAGCACTGAGATCAAAGAAACAATAAAAAATCTTCCAACCAAAAAATGCCCTGGTCCAGATGGCTTCACTCCAGAATTCTATCAAACCTTCAAGGAAGAGCTTATTCCTGTACTGCAGAAATTATTCCAAAAAATTGAGGAAGAAGGAATCTTCCCCAACACATTCTATGAAGCAAACATCACCCTGATACCAAAACCAGGAAAAGACCCAAACAAAAAGGAGAATTTCAGACCAATCTCACTCATGAATATAGACGCAAAAATTCTCAACAAAATCCTAGCCAATAGATTACAGCTTATCATCAAAAAAGTCATTCATCATGATCAAGTAGGCTTCATCCCAGGGATGCAAGGCTGGTTTAACATACGCAAGTCTATAAACGTTATCCACCATATTAACAGAGGCAAAAATAAAGATCACATGATCCTCTCAATAGATGCAGAAAAAGCATTTGATAAAATCCAGCATCCTTTTCTAATTAGAACACTGAAGAGTATAGGCATAGGTGGCACATTTCTAAAACTGATTGAAGCTATCTATGACAAACCCACAGCCAATATTTTACTGAATGGAGTAAAACTGAAAGCTTTTCCTCTTAGAACTGGAACCAGAAAAGGTTGTCCTCTGTCACCTTTACTATTCAACGTAGTGCTGGAAGTTCTAGCCAATACAATTAGGCAAGACAAGGAAATAAAGGGAATCCGAATGGGAGCAGAGGAGGTCAAACTCTCCCTCTTTGCTGACGACATGATCTTATACTTAGAGAACCCCAAAGACTCAACCAAAAGACTCCTAGAAGTCATCAAAAAATACAGTAATGTTTCAGGATATAAAATCAATGTCCACAAGTCAGTAGCCTTTGTGTACACCAATAACAGTCAAGATGAGAAGCTAATTAAGGACACAACTCCCTTCACCATAGTCTCAAAGAAAATGAAATACCTAGGAATATACCTAACAAAGGAGGTGAAGGACCTCTATAAAGAAAACTATGAAATCCTCAGAAAGGAAATAGCAGAGGATATTAACAAATGGAAGAACAGACCATGCTCATGGATGGGAAGAATCAACATTATTAAAATGTCTATACTTCCCAAAGCAATCTACCTATTCAATGACATTCCTATCAAAATACCAACATCGTACTTTCAAGATTTGGAAAAAATGATTCTGCGTTTTGTATGGAACCGGAAAAAACCCCGTATAGCTAAGGCAGTTCTCTGTAACAAAAATAAAGCTGGGGGCATCAGCATACCAGATTTTAGTCTGTACTACAAAGCCATAGTGCTCAAGACAGCATGGTACTGGCACAAAAACAGAGACATAGACACTTGGAATCGAATTGAAAACCAAGAAATGAAACTAACATCTTACAACCACCCAATCTTTGATAAACCAAACAAGAACATACCTTGGGGGTAAGACTCCCTATTCAATAAATGGTGTTGGGAGAACTGGATGTCTACATGTAAAAGACTGAAACTGGACCCACACCTTTCCCTACTCACAAAAATTGATTCAAGATGGATAAAGGACTTAAACTTAAGGCATGAAACAATAAAAATACTCCAAGAAAGCATAGGCAAAACACTGGAAGATATTGACCTGGGGAAAGACTTCATGAAGAAGACTGCCATGGCAATTGCAACAACAACAAAAATAAACAAATGGGACTTCATTAAACTGAAAAGCTTCTGTACAGCTAAGGAGACAATAACCAAAGCAAAGAGACAACCTACACAATGGGAAAGGATATTTGCATATTTTCAATCAGACAAAAGCTTGATAACTAGGATCTATAGAGAACTCAAATTAATCCACATGAAAAAAGCCAACAATCCCATATATCAATGGGCAAGAGACATGACTAGAACTTTCTCTAAAGACGACAGACGAATGGCTAACAAACACATGAAAAAATGTTCATCATCTCTATATATTAGAGAAATGCAAATCAAAACAACCCTGAGATATTATCTAACCCCAGTGAGAATGGCCCACATCACAAAATCTCAAAACTGCAGATGCTGGCGTGGATGTGGAGAGAAGGGAACACTTTTACACTGCTGGTGGGACTGCAAACTAGAACAACCTTTCTGGAAGGAAGTATGTAGAAACCTCAAAGCACTCAAGCTAGACCTCCCGTTTGATCCTGCAATCCCATTACTGGGCATCTACCCAGAAGGAAAGAAATCCTTTTATCATAAGGACACTTGTACTAGACTGTTTATTGCAGCTCAATTTACAATCGCCAAAATGTGGAAACAGCCTAAATGCCCACCAACCCAGGAATGGATTAACAAGCTGTGGTATATGTATACCATGGAATACTATTCAGCCATTAAAAAAAATGGAGACTTTACATCCTTCGTATTAACCTGGATGGACGTGGAAGACATTATTCTCAGTAAAGCATCACAAGAATGGAGAAGCATGAATCCTATGTACTCAATTTTGATATGAGGACAATTAATGACAATTATGGTTATGGGGGGGAACAGAAAGAGGGAAGGAGGGAGGGGGTGGGGCCTTGGTGTGTGTCACACTTTATGGGGGCAAGACATGATTGCAGGAGGGACTTTACCTAACAATTGCAATCAGTGTAACCTGGCTTATTGTACCCTCAATGAATCCCCAACAATAAAAAAAAATAATAATAAATATGAGTTCATTAGGTATCCAGGTAAGAAAATCAACCTTGGTTTTATTTAGGCTTTTCCAAAGCATCAGTCTTATCATCTGGAAATGGTAGGGCAAGTCTTCAGAGTTCTAAAAGATATGAAATCCACTTATGTGATTTCCAGCCAAATTAACCAGAAAACTTAAAAGCAACCTACACATACTTTGAAGCATTCAGTTACTCAAGAAATACAACATTCATGAGCTCTTCTTAAAAAAAAAAAAAAAGTGTATACATATATAAATTGATTGGATATATACATATAAATATCACCCAAAAAAAGAAATGTAACTATCTGATAATCAATTTCAACCAGCCAGGAAAGGAATTGAAATAGGAATTAAAAAATGAAGAATGAAAAAAATAAATAAATAAAAATAAAAAAATGAAGAATGGAGATATGCGTTGGTATAAATAAGGATTAAATTTATTTTTACAGCATAGACATGGAACAGTTTGTCCTCTGAAAAATGGTTTTATACAGAAAAAAAAGCCATATTCGGGTGGCGCCTGTGGCTCAGTAAGCAGGGCGCCGGCCCCATATGCCGAGGGTGGTGGGTTCAAACCCAGCCCCGGCCAAACTGCAACAAAAAAAAAATAGCCGGGCATTGTGGCGGGCGCCTGTAGTCCCAGCTACTCGGGAGGCTGAGGCAGGAGAATCGCCTAAACCCAGGAGTGGAGGTTGCTGTGAGCTGTGTGATGCCACAGCACTCTACCGAGGGCAATAAAGTGAAACTCTGTCTCTTCAAAAAACAAAAAACAAACAAAAAAAAGCCATATTCATAGGGTATAATTAATAGACAAGGCTGCTCTAATGCCACCTCCCATTATCAAATGTAAAGAAAAAAAAGAATAAAGGTATACTATACTCTAAAAAACAAACAAACAAACAAAAAAAAACCCACCGAGGATTATAACCTGAAAGCCAAGAGAGGAATCAAAATGAAATGCTACAATTTTGATTAACCCAAAAAGAGGCATATAATTAGGAACAGAATTACAAAACACATGAGAAAAATAGCCAACAAATAGCAAAATGGTAGACCTAAATCAACAAATACATTAATTACACGCATACAAAAATTATATCCAATAACTGCAAAAGGTACCTTCTTTTGAAATGCACATGGATACTCAAGATTAATCATGTTGCTAAACCAAAAAATAACTTCCAATAAATTTCAAGACTGAAACTTTATAGAATGTGTAATTGTGTTAGAAATGCACGACGATTTGTTATTTTATATTTTAAAATATAAAAAAAGCCTCAAATATGTGGATGGTAAACAATGCATTTCTAAATAATGATGGTTCAAGAAAGAAAGTATAAGCACATTAAATCCAAAGTAGAAGGAAGAATAATGATAAAGGTAGAAATCAAAAAACCAAAATGGATAAAAAGTAAATAAACAAAGTGGAAAACTGATTATTTGAAAAGATTAATACAATTGATCAAGAGGCTGGGCATGGTGGCTCACACCTGGAATCCTATCACCATGGAAGGCTGAGGCAAATGGATCATTTGAGGCCAGGATTTTGAGACCACCTGGGTGACATAGTTAAGACTCTGTCTCCACAAAAAAAAGTTTAAAAATTAGCCAGGAATGGTGGTATATGCCTGTAGTCCTCGCTGCTGAAGAGGGCTGAGGCAGGATGATTGCTTCAAGGCTGCAGTGAGCTAGGATCATGTCACTGTATGCTAGTCTGGGTAACTGAGCAAGACCCTGTCTCTAAAAAAATAAAAATAAATTGATTCAAGAGAAAAGACACATATTACTATTAATAGGAATAAAAGAGACATTATTCTAAATACCACATACCTCAAAATAAGGAAATATGCATAATTTTATGTCAATAAATTTGATACTTTATGATGAAACATAACCTTTAAAAAATACATAGTACTTAAACTGACATAAGATGAAGTAAATCAAGTTCTGAGTAACCCTAGTAAGTGTCAAAGAAACTGTTAACAAAATCTTCTTTGAAAAAACCCCTAGGCCTACAAGGTTTCAGCATATTCTATCAGAAATTTGAAGAAGAATCATACCAGTTTTTACACAAATTCTTCAGAAAACACACGAAGAAAGAATTATTTCCCAATTCATTTTATAAGGTCAGCATAACCCTGGTAACCAAACCCAGAGAAAAGCTGTTACAAGAAAATGCCAGACTGGCATATTTGTGGAACCCAGACACCAAAATCCTTCATACCAATTTAAGAAATTCAATTCAGGGTGGCGCCTGTGGCTCAAGGAGTAGGGCGCCGGTCCCATATGCCAGAGGTGGTGGGTTCAAACCCAGCCCCGGCCAAAAAAAAAAAAAGAAATTCAATTCAGGGGCTCGGTGCCTGTAGCTCAGTAGTTAGGGTGCCACTCATATACATGGGAGCAGGCGAGTTCACATCGAGCCTGGGCCTGCCAAACAACAATGGCAACTACAATCCGCTGTGGTGGGCACACCTGTATTCCCAGCTACTTGGGAGGCTGAGGCAAGAGAATTGCTTAAGCCCAAGAGTCTGAGGTTGCTGTGAGCTGTGATGTTACAGAACTCTACAGAGGGTGACAAAGTTAGACTCTGTTTCACCAAAAAAAAAAAAAAAAAAAAAAAAAAAAGAAATTCAATTTGGGAATACACAAAAGTTATAATTCATAATAAAGTGGGGTTCACTCCAGTAAAAGCACTTGAAAAAAAAAGTACAATCAGCCACACTAACAGAATAAAAAAGGAAAACTATGGTCATCTCAAGTACTTGACAACATGCAAGTCATTTATGATATTTTTTAAAAAAGCAAACTAGGAACAGAAAGGAACTTCTTCAATGAAATAAAGGATATATGAGAAAATTATACCTAAAATCACACTTAATAGTGAAAGACTAAATTTCTGCCTAAGATTAAGAACGTCCACTTTTACCAGAGCAATAAGGAACACAAAAGAAATAAAAGGCAAAAGGGCTGAGCGCAGTGGCTCACACCTGTAATGCTAGTACTCTGGGAGGCGAAGGTGGGTGGATTGCCTGAGCTCAGGAGTTCGAGACCAGCCTGAGCCAAGAGTGAGACCCCATCCCTAAAAAAATTAGCCGGGTGTTGTGGCAGGCACCTGTAGTCCCAGCTACTCGGGAGGCTGAGGTGAGAAACTAGCTTGAGCCCCAGAGTATGAGGTTGCTGTGAGCTAAGGCACCACAGCACTCTACCAAGGGTGACAAAGTGAAACTCTGTCTCAAAATAATAAAAAAGAAATAAAGGGCAAAAGGATTGGAAAGATATCTTTGTAAACTACATTAGGTTGGGTAATTCCCTATAAGAACTCAGAAAAATGCTCCAGGGTCGTCCCTCAGTATCTGCTGGGGCACTGACTTTAAGACCCTCTCAGATACTAAAATCCATGCTACTCATGTCCTTTATACAAAATGGTGTAGTATTTGCTTATAACCTGTAAAATCCTCCCACATACTTTAAATTATCTCTAGAATGCTTACAACACCTAATCTGATGTAAATGCTATGTAAATAGTTGTTATACTGTATTCTTAGGGAATAATGACAAGAAAAAAACCTGTACACGTTCAGTATAGATGCAACCATTCATTTTTTTTCTCAAGTGTTTTCGAACTACAGTTGGTTGAATATGCTGATGTGGAATCACAGTATGAAGGGTCGACTGTACTTATGATTAAAGCTTTATCATGGAAAAAGGGTACAAATCAGATCCAGCCAAAGGGAAGAGACATACAGAACAAGAGTTCAAAATGGGAAGCTTCCACTGTCCTCGGGGACACATAACCCCATCTCTCGGAACACTGATGTACGATTACCAACGAGGGAAGATCACCTAAGTTTTTTTTTTTTTTTTTTTTTTTTTAATTTTTTTTGTAGAGACAGAGTCTCACTTTATGGCCCTTGGTAGAGTGCCGTGGCCTCACACAGCTCACAGCAACCTCCAACTCCTGGGCTTAAGCGATTCTCTTGCCTCAGCCTCCCGAGTAGCTGGGACTACAGGCGCTCGCCACAACGCCCAGCTATTTTTTGGTTGCAGTTTGGCCGGGGCTGGGTTTGAACCCACCACCCTCGGTATATGGGGCCGGCGCCTTACCGACTGAGCCACAGGCGCCGCCCAGATCACCTAAGTTTTGGTGTCCAGAGTTTTTATTGGAGTCTCACTATGTGGGCGTGATTAATTAAATTAGTGTTCACATGATTCTATCTTTAGCTTCCCTTTCCTTCCCAGAGGCTGGGCTGATACGAAATCTAGTCATTCATCCCCTACTATCGTTTCTTTAGCATAAACCACCAGATGTGGGAGTAGGGGATAGAGGAGGGATAACAAAGATACTTCTACCACATGACAATTCTGAGGGTTGTAGAGGTTCCCTCCCAAGAACTAGGAACCATGACCAGACAAATTCTTTTTTTGTTTGTTTTTTTGACCGGGGCTGGGTTTGAACCTGCCACCTCTGGCATATGGGACCGGCGCCCTACGCCTTGAGCCACAGGTGCCACCCCAGACAAATTCTTTATACGGTCTTGTTAAGAGGGTAAATGAGATCTTCTGTGGAGTGCTTTGCACACTACTTGATACACATTAAACTTATGCTGGGTGCTGAGGATGAGTATTTCTTTTCTTTTTTTGAGACAGAGTCTCAAGTTGTCACCCTGGGTAGAGTGCCGTGGTGTCATAGCTCACAGCAACCTCAAATTCTTGGGCTTAAGTGATTTTCTTGCCTCAGCCTCCCAAGTAGCTGGGACTACAGGCGCCCGTCACAACGCCTGGCTATGTTTTGGCTATAGTTGTCATTGTTGTTTGGCAGGCCTGGGCTGGATTCAAACCTGCCAGCTCTAGTATATGTAGCTGGTGCTCTCGCCACTGAGCTACAGGCGCCGAGCCACGGATGAATATTTCTTACTAAAAGTGGTGTTCCCATGAAACCCAGTGCCTTGGTAAAATGACACAGAGTATGTTATTTGGAAAGATAAAATATTGTTATTAGAATTCTGGGGAAGTTTCTAAACTAAACCCATCAAGATAAAGGTGACTGATGTCTGCAGTGAGGAGAGTTTCTGTAACTAGAAAAAAATGATACTGAGAAGTCCTTTACATATAGTACTCTGGAAAAGGATTTTTGAATGGAATAGGTTAGCTTCCCTGTGGAGAGTTATTTGTTCATAGTTTCTAAAATTATGTAGGTCACAAACTATTTTTCTCAAGTCTCTGTGATGTCAGAAAAAGCTATCTGTGCGGTTACGGACAGTAAACAACGGGCAGCACAAGAGGTGGCAACTAAGAGAGGGGGCATTCATGACAGTCCTGGCTCTCCCTGAGGGAATTTCTTACCTGTGGCACAGCAAACTAGCCTAAACATAGCAGGAAGGTCCCACGGAGCTGAGACCAGATCAGAGTTTGGGACAAGTAAAGCAAATAGAACCTGTGGGTCAGGGCATCAGAGAGATAAAACGTGGGCAGGGTGGGGAGAAGACAGGAAAGGGCAGAAGTCCGCGTGGGATCGCCAGTAAGACCTTGGCTGAGGGTTACATCCACAGGCCGATGCTCTTCAAATTTACAGCAGAGTGGCTGCTATGGAATTTAGTGTCACAGAGATGCTTCTAAGTCTGGTAAGGATAACTGGAGGGTTTAGAGTTCTGGTCAAGACAGTCATCCAGCTGAGACACCAGAAAAGCCATGTTCTTGAATAAGAATCACATATCCTAGGGCAAGACTTAACTTTGGATCTGCCCTAACAAGGGGTGAGGGAAAAGCCACTGTGGCCCAGTAAAGTCTAAATGGGGTAAGGAGGACAATTATGCAGGGAGCTGAATGGCGGTGGCAGCAGCAAAAGAAAGGCTACATACAAATAGCCGGGCGTTGTGGCGGGCGCCTGTAGTCCCAGCTGCTCGGGAGGCTGAGGCAAGAGAATCGCGTAAGCCCGAGAGTTAGAGGTTGCTGTGAGCCGTGTGACGCCACGGCACTCTACCCGAGGGCGGTACAGTGAGACTCTGTCTCTACAAAAAAAAAAAAAAAAAGAAAGGCTACATACAGAGGAATGATCAAGTATGTGACTATTTTGAGGATAAGAAGAATCAAGTCTCCTCCTGTTGGAGAAGAAAGTTAAAAATACACAAAGGGATAAAAGTAAGAAAAAACCCTATGGTGTGGGATTAGAACTGGAGAGATCACTACAAATGTGTGATTTTTAATATCCATTTCAATATGTTTATATACATATAAAATTAATTAGATACCTTGAGAGGGCTTGAGAGAAGTGACACTCCAACAGCAACAAGTATACCTACTATCTTCATTTCTAAACACCATTTTCCACCATAAGTAACCAGGCTCTTTGGCAAAATGGTTGATTTCAGGGCCAGGGCAGAGAAAAACCCAAGATGTGCCTGGGATATCTTGTGCCAAATGAAAGGAAGTGTTCAAAGAATGATGGAGGACGCAAAAAAGAACAAAGATAGCTCAAAGGGGCTCCCACTGGCCAAACCTAGGACAGTATGAACACAAGAAAATGGGACTCCGTGAATAGATACTAATATAAACAAATAAATAAAAAATTTAGTAAGCAAGGGGATATTTCATAGTCTCAACATACTTCCCCACAAAATACTTACTACATAGGAAACAAGAGTGACTTTACAGTGGACAAGTCTCACATACATCCCCTTAATCAAGTTATTAACATCACCAGTTACAGAACAAATGAAAATCACCTGCCACGTGATAGTTAAAACACATAATTTCGGCAGTAATGGTGCCAGAGATGTAACTTGAATCTAGTCATGAGTATCACAGACAAAGGCACATTGAGGAACAATGACAAAATAACTGGTCTGTAATCTTCAAAAGTGTCAAGATCAGAAAGGTCATAGAAAAACTGAGGAAATATTCCAGATTGAACATTAAAAGATATACAAATGCATGATTCAGAACTAGATCCTTTTGGTACAAAAGACTTTACAGGAACAATGGAATATCAATTTCCTATTTGTAAATTGTGAGGTTCAGGCCGGGTGCAGTGGCTCATGCCTATAATCCCAGCACTCTGGGAGGCCTAGGTGGGTGGACTGCCTGAGCTCACAGGTTTGAGACCAGGTGGTACCAGAGCAAGACCCCACCTCTAAAAACAGCCGGGCATTGTGGTGGGCACTTGTACTGCCAGCTACTTGGGAGGCTGAGGTTTTTGTAATAACAAACTAGCTTATCAAATTTAAACTTTACAGGGAAAAGTTTTAAGGGGGAAAAAAGTTAATACTTCCATCAACATAACAGAATATCATGTAGGCATATAAGCTGATATGAAAAGATGTCAAGATTTTGTTGAATGGAGAGGGAAATTTAGCCCAGTATATGTAACATATTCCCATTTGTATGTATGTGTGCATAGATGTTTAAAATGCCTATATATTGCAAAGAAAATTTCCAAAAAGATACCTGAGAAAAATGTTAATGATGATTAAGTTCTGGGAAATAACACTGATAATCCAAAAGGAGAGAGGGCATTTCATGCTCCATCTTCTGCTCTTGTATACTCAACTTTCACCAAGGAAAAAAAGTCTTTCTAGTAGAAATAAGTACATATAGCACCCGGATCTTGATTTCTAACTACCTTCCCAACTAAAAAGAAAATTCTTTTTAGAATTTCTAAATTTCTCCCTTTGGAGAAAGGGATGATTCTAAATACGGGTTAGAGTACAAAGTGAGCTGTGGACGTCGCTTTGTGCTGGGAAGAAAAGCACCCAGGGCTTGTGAAGGCCTGTGAAAAAGACAATGAAGCTAGTGTGCTGGGGCTCCCACCATCCAAATCTGGGACAATCTGAACATCAAAAAGAAATCTTGTAACTAAAATAGTATCAAGGAAAGCAAGAACATGATTATTTCAAGAGTCAAGACAGCCGTTAATTACAAAGGAGAAAGAAAGCACACCAGTGAACTTGTAGAATGCGGTGACAGTGTATTTCTTCATCTAGAAAGTAATTACATGAATTAAATGAAGAAACATTCATTAAATAGTATGCATTTGTGATATGGATTTTTTTAATACATCAAAATATATTAAATATATTTCTAAGGTTTCAGGGGGTTTTAGGTCAAGGAAAAAGTAAGTCTTTTAGAAAGAAAACTCTATTTTACCTGCAAGAATATGTAGGCTCTCCTACTTTAAAAACACGACCACAAAGATGAGAAGGTTTGTTTGCTTGTTCAAGTTTTGGGAATCCAAATGCAGGATCTTCACCACAAAGGTACCATTCCATTGGTCCCAATAAAACATGCTGCGCCAACATGTCTTCTTTCTGTGGAAAGGGGTTGGGACCCCTGCAGTAGATTTTGGGTACATAGTGGGCTAAATGCTGGTACACTTCTCTAGCGAGGTCAGATGCTTGCAGCCATTTCTTTAAAAAACAAAAAAGAAAAAAAGTTTTAAATAATGCTAACAAACTGCTAATTTGAACAAATATATCCTACTTTCTTTTAGGTACGAAAATAGTAATATAAAAGTCATACTTAGTTTACAGCACTCACCACTGTATATAAGCAATTTAATCTATGAAAACACCAACTATTTTAGAATTCTACTCTACAGTATAAGTAAAACTAAAATGCAACCAGTCCTTTCCTCAAAGGGAGTCTTGAAGCAAACTTCTATAGACAGTACAAAAAACTGTCTACAAGAAATCATTATGTCAAACATTAGCCAATGTGCTTATCTGAATTCCTTTTTAATGCTTTGCTGAAATGTGTGATGTGGATCCTCCTGTCAACCTGTTTATAGGAAGAGTATGCAGTGAACATGAACAGCCAATACAATAGTTTTATTTCTCGTTAATTGATTAATGAGTTTATATACCAGTGTTTTATAAAGGTCAGTCCAAATGAGACTTGTTCTATCAATTATGCCTTCTTTCCCTATCAACCTCTTTCTGTAAGCTCTTTTCCTTTTGCTCTCCCTACTAAACAAAGGCTACTTTTCTGTGATCCCCTAAACCTTTATGTCCAATTACCTGTTACAAGGCACTGACTCAATATATCCAAATTTGAACTCATGATCTTGCCTGTAATTCCCACCCAAAGCTGTTACTCTCCCCATTTCCCTACCATTACCCTTCCACCTGCGTATCCACACAGAAAACCTGAAAATCTTCCTTCTTCTTCACCCCAACATCCAATCAACCACCATATCTTGTCTTTATGGCTTCCTAAATATCTCCTGAATCTATCCATTTCCTTGTCCTCAGCCATCACCTCCACTCCCTAGTCCAAACTCCTCCCTCCCATCACCAGGATTAGTGCAACAATGTCCTAGGTGGTGTCCCCACTAGTCTTGCTTCTCTGCAACCCACTTCCAACTCTACTGCAAGAGTGATTTTTGCAAAAGGCCAACTGGATCATGTCATTCAGCTGCCCACTACATTTAGGATCAAGTCAAGTATCCTGACGCGGCTTGGAAGGTCTTTGTCTTTACTGACTCTCCAGTCTTCTCCTGAGATCTGGATCACTCCCCTCCCTGCTTCACAAAGCCATTTTCTACTCATTCTTCAGATTTCAATTTATGTTTCACTTTATCTAAGATGCCTTCTTGGCCCATTCCCCATCCCTACCACTCTTCTCATATTCCCACCTTTAAAACATAACCTGGCCACAGTGAGTGATTAGTAAAATCTGTTAAGTGAACTGTTAAATAACTATAAATTTGTTCGTACTACTGTCACATGACATTGATACTCAAGAAAGATGCTCCAGGTGGCTTCAGTGGCTTTAGTGAAAGTAGAGATAAAGAGACCCAGGCCTACAGCTGGATCAGGTATTAGTCTCTAAAAACTAAATCAGGCTTGGCGCCTACAGCTCAGTGACTAGGGCGCCAGCCACACATACTGGAGCTGGCAGGTTCGAACCCAGCCCGGGGCCTGCCAAACAATAATGACAACTACAACCAAAAAATAGCCAGGTGCTGTGGCGGGCGGCTATAGTCCAGCTACTTGGGAGGCTGAGGCAAGAGAAGCATGTAAGCCCAAGAATTTGAAGTTGCTGTGAGCTGTGACACCATGGCACTCTACCAAGGGGGACCTAGTGAGAGTCTGTCTCAAAAATAAAATAAAAACTAAATCAAATAAGCCATAGACAAGGCATCCTTCAAACTACCTCCTTTCTTTTCTCTATTTTTTAAGCCTTTTAAAAAATTTTCTTTTTAAGTCTTAAGTCTTTTCCCTTTACTCTCTCATTCATCCCCGCCTCCCTGCCAACTCTGCCTATGTGCTCGTTCGCTACACTTCTTTGTGTACAAGTCATTCGGCTCTAACTCCAATAAAAATTTAAAAATCAGGAAACAAAATAAAATGACTCACTTCTAGTAATGTGCAATAACTGAATTGCTAACAGCTCAAAGATCCAAGGTTTATAGATTGGATCTTACAGATTACAACCTAAATTCCAGTTCTATCTTTATTTAAAAAAAAAAAAAAGTATGTTCAAGTGATAGCTAACATCATAAAAAGTCAATATGAGATTTTCATGTTGGTTAGGACTTGTACATTTTTCAGCCCACTTCCCTCTTTCTAAAAATAACAAAGAGATATTTTAAATATTCATGAAATGGCATATATTAACTGTCTAGTCAATTTCATGTTTAAAAAAACTTTTACTCAAAATGTAAAAAATGTTTTCATAAGTTAAGGGACTAGATGGAAGTTTATAACTGAAAATAGTGAAAGCATTTCACCCTTAAGGTGGAAACGTATTTTCTTTTTTTTTTTTTTTTATATTGTAAAATTTTATAATGAATATTTTGTAAATAAGAGTACATTTAATTACAATGTCCCATTTTCCCTACTTATGGTGAGTTGAGGGGTGACTTTGGGATGCCCTGTAGGAAACAGAGTCCTTTCAGATTTTTTGTGGAAAAGAAATAATATAGAATGAGATGGGGCAGAGCACCTGGTGGTTCAGGGAGGATGCTGGGGAAGGGCGGTCCTGAGGCCCAGGAGCAATGTTCTGGCAAACACTGGGGTCTTCTTTTTTTTTTTTTTTCTTTTTTTTTTATTGTTGGGGATTCATTGAGGGTACAATAAGCCAGTTACACTGATTGCAATTGTTAGGTAAAGTCCCTCTTGCAATCATGTCTTGCCCCCATAAAGTGTGACACACACTAAGGCCCCACCCCCCTCCCTCCCTCTCTCTTTCTGCTTCCCCCCCCATAACCTTAATTGTCATTAATTGTCCTCATATCAAGATTGAGTACATAGGATTCATGCTTCTCCATTCTTGTGATGCTTTACTAAGAATAATGTCTTCCACATCCATCCAGGTTAATACGAAGGATGTAAAGTCTCCATTTTTTTTAATGGCTGAATAGTATTCCATGGTATACATATACCACAGCTTGTTAATCCATTGCTGGGTTGGTGGGCATTTAGGCTGTTTCCACATTTTGGCGATTGTAAATTGAGCTGCAATAAACAGTCTAGTACAAGTGTCCTTATGATAAAAGGATTTTTTTCCTTCTGGGTAGATGCCCAGTAATGGGATTGCAGGATCGAATGGGAGGTCTAGGTTGAGTGCTTTGAGGTTTCTCCATACTTCCTTCCAGAAAGGTTGTACTAGTTTGCAGTCCCACCAGCAGTGTAAAAGTGTTCCCTTCTCTCCACATCCACGCCAGCATCTGCAGTTTTGAGATTTTGTGATGTGGGCCATTCTCTCTGGGGTTAGATGATATCTCAGGGATGTTTTGATTTGCATTTCTCTAATATATAGAGATGATGAACATTTTTTCATGTGTTTGTTAGCCATTCGTCTGTCGTCTTTAGAGAAAGTTCTATTCATGTCTCTTGCCCATTGATATAAGGGATTGTTGGCTTTTTTCATGTGGATTAATTTGAGTTCTCTATAGATCCTGGTTATCAAGCTTTTGTCTGATTGAAAATATGCAAATATCCTTTCCCATTGTGTGGGTTGTCTCTTTGCTTTGGTTATCGTCACCTTAGCTGTACAGAAGCTTTTCAGTTTAATGAAGTCCCATTTGTTTATTTTTGTTGTTGTTGCAATTGCCATGGCAGTCTTCTTCATGAAGTCTTCCCCCAGGCCAATATCTTCCAGTGTTTTTCCTATGCTTTCTTTGAGGATTTTTATTGTTTCGTGCCTTAAATTTAAGTCCTTTATCCATCTTGAATCAATTTTTGTGAGTGGGGAAAGGTGTGGGTCCAGTTTCAGTCTTTTACACGCAGACATCCAATTCTCCCAACACCATTTATTGAATAGGGAGTCTTTCCCCCAAGGTAAGTTCTTGTTTGGTTTATCGAAGATTAGGTGGTTGTAAGATGTTAGTTTCATTTCTTGGTGTTCAATTCGATTCCAAGTGTCTATGTCTCTGTTTTTGTGCCAGTACCATGCTGTCTTGAGCACTATGGCTTTGTAGTACAGACTAAAATCTGGTATGCTGATGCCCCCAGCTTTATTTTTGTTACTAAGAACTGCCTTAGCTATACGGGGTTTTTTCCGGTTCCATACAAAACGCAGAATCATTTTTTCCAAATCTTGAAAGTACGATGTAGGTACTTTGATAGGAATGGCATTGAATAGGTAGATTGCTTTGGGAAGTATAGACATTTTAACAATGTTGATTCTTCCCATCCATGAGCATGGTATGTTCTTCCATTTGTTAATATCCTCTGCTATTTCCTTTCTGAGGAGTTCATAGTTTTCTTTATAGAGGTCCTTCACCTCCTTCGTTAGGTATATTCCTAGGTATTTCATTTTCTTTGAAACTATGGTGAAGGGAGTTGTGTCCTTAATTAGCTTCTCCTCTTGACTGTTATTGGTGTATACAAAGGCTACTGACTTGTGGACATTGATTTTATATCCTGAAACATTACTGTATTTTTTGATGACTTCTAGGAGTCTTGTGGTTGAGTCTTTGGGGTTCTCTAAGTATAAGATCATGTCGTCAGCAAAGAGGGAGAGTTTGACCTCCTCTGCTCCCATTTGGATTCCCTTTATTTCCTTGTCTTGCCTAATTGTATTGGCTAGAACTTCCAGCACTATGTTGAATAGTAAAGGTGACAGAGGACAACCTTGTCTGGTTCCAGTTCTAAGAGGAAAAGCTTTCAGTTTTACTCCATTCAGTAAAATATTGGCTGTGGGTTTGTCATAGATAGCTTCAATCAGTTTTAGAAATGTGCCACCTATGCCTATACTCTTCAGTGTTCTAATTAGAAAAGGATGCTGGATTTTATCAAATGCTTTTTCTGCATCTATTGAGAGGATCATGTGATGTTTATTTTTGCCTCTGTTAATATGGTGGATAACGTTTATGGACTTGCGTATGTTGAACCAGCCTTGCATCCCTGGGATGAAGCCTGCTTGATCATGATGAATGACTTTTTTGATGATAAGCTGTAATCTATTGGCTAGGATTTTGTTGAGAATTTTTCCATCTATATTCATGAGTGAGATTGGTCTGAAATTCTCCTTTTTGTTTGGGTCTTTTCCTGGTTTTGGTATCAGGGTGATGTTTGCTTCATAGAATGTGTTGGGGAAGATTCCTTCTTCCTCAATTTTTTGGAATAATTTCTGCAGTACAGGAATAAGCTCTTCCTTGAAGGTTTGATAGAATTCTGGAGTGAAGCCATCTGGACCAGGGCATTTTTTAGTTGGAAGCTTTTTTATTGTTTCTTTGATCTCAGTGCTTGAAATTGGTCTGTTCAGGAGGTCTATTTCTTCCTGGCCAAGTCTAGGGAGAGGGTGTGATTCCAAATATTGATCCATTTCCTTCACATTGTCAAATTTCTGGGCATACAGTTTCTGGTAGTATTCAGAGATGATCTCTTGTATCTCTGTGGGATCAGTTGTTATTTCCCCTTTATCATTTCTGATTGAGGTTACTAGAGATTTTACTTTTCTATTTCTAGTTAGTCTGGCCAATGGTTTATCTATTTTATTTATTTTTTCAAAAAACCAACTCCTTGTTTCATTAATTTTCTGAATGATTCTTTTGTTTTCAATTTCATTGATCTCTGATTTGATTTTGGAGATTTCTTTTCTTCTACTGAGTTTAGGCTTAGATTGTTCTTCTTTTTCCAATTCCATAAGGTCTCTTGTGAGATTGTTGATGTGCTCTCTGTCTGTTTTTCGAATGTAGGCATCTAAAGCGATGAATTTTCCTCTCAAAACTGCTTTTGCAGTATCCCACAGGTTTTGGTAGCTTGTGTCTTCATTGTTGTTATGCTTAAGGAAGTTAGTGATTTCCTGTTTGATTTCTTCCTGCACCCATCTGTTATTCAACAGAAGATTGTTTAATTTCCATGCCTTTGGATGGGGTCGAGCATTTTTGTTAGAGTTGAGTTCCACCTTTAGTGCCTTATGGTCTGAAAAGATACAAGGTAAAATTTCAATTCTTTTGATTCTGTTGATATTTGTTTTGTGTCCCAGGATATGATCAATTTTGGAGAATGTTCCATGGGGTGATGAGAAGAATGTATATTCTTTATCTTTGGGGTGGAGTGTTCTATATGCGTCTATCAAGCATAATTGTTCTAGGGTCTCATTTAAATCTCTTATATCTTTGTTTAATTTCTGTTTAGAGGATCTGTCCAGCTCTGTAAGAGGTGTGTTAAAGTCCCCTGTTATGATGGTATTATCAGATATCATATTGCTCAGACTGAGTAAGGTCTGTTTCAAGAATCTGGGAGCATTTAAATTTGGTGCATAGATATTTAGAATTGAAATGTCTTCTTGTTGTAGTTTTCCCTTGACCAATATAAAGTGACCATCTTTGTCTTTTTTGACTTTAGTTGCTTTAAATCCACATGTATCTGAAAATAAGATTGCAACTCCTCTTTTCTTCTGAATTCCATTTGCCTGAAAAATTGTCTTCCAACACTTGACTCGGAGCTTTAATTTGTCTTTTGAAGCCAGGTGTGTTTCTTGCAGACAGCAAATGGATGGCTTGTGTTTTTTAATCCAGTCAGCCAATCTATGTCTCTTCAGTGGGGAATTCAAGCCATTAACATTTATGGAGATAATTGATAAGTGTGGTAGTATTCTATTCGTCTTATTTGGTGAGAGTCCATTGCTTAGTTTTATCTTTTGCATCAGTGTGGAGGTTAGGTTCTGTCCTTTGATTTCTGAGTTCTTACATTGCTGCTGATCCATTGTGGTGGTCAGTGTGCAGAACAGGTTGAAGTATTCCCTGTAGAGCTGGTCTTGTTGTGGTGAATTTCCTCAATGTTTGTATATCCGTAAATGATTTGATTTCTCCATCAATTTTGAAGCTTAGCTTAGCAGGGTACAGAATTCTGGGCTGAAAATTGTTCTGTTTAAGTAGATTAAAGGTAGATGACCATTGTCTTCTTGCTTGGAAAGTTTCATTAGAGAAGTCTGAGGTCACTCTGATGGATTTGCCCCTGTAGGTCAACTGGCGCTTACTCCTGGCAGCTTGCAGAATCTTTTCTTTTGTCTTGACTTTGGACAGGTTCATCACAATGTGTCTTGGAGAAGCTCGGTTAGAGTTGAGGCGACCTGGGGTCCGATAGCCCTCTGAAAGCAGTGTGTCAGAATCTTTGGTGATGTTTGGGAAATTTTCTTTTATAATATTCTCTAGTATGGCTTCCATTCCTCTGGGGCATTCTTCTTCCCCTTCTGGAATTCCTATAACTTATGTTGGAACGTTTCATAAAGTCCCATAATTCTGACAGTGAACGTTCTGCTTTCTCTCTCTTCTTTTCTGCCTCTTTTACTATCTGAGTTATCTCAAAAACTTTGTCTTCTACCTCTGAAATTCTTTCTTCTGCATGGTCTAACCTGTTGCTGATACTTTCCATTGCATCTTTAAGTTCCCTGATTGACTGTTTCATTTCCTTCAGCTCTGCTATATCCTTTTTATATTCTTCATATCGTTCATCTCTGATTTGATTCTGTTTTTGGATTTCCTTTTGGTTATTTTCCACTTTATTAGCAGTTTCCTTCATTGTTTCCATCATTTCTTTCATTGTTTTCAACATGTGTATTCTAAATTCCCTTTCTGTCATTCCTAACATTTCTGTATAGGTGGAATCCTCTGCAGTAGCTACCTCATGGTCCCTTGGCGGGGTTGTTCTGGACTGGTTCTTCATGTTGCCTGGAGTTTTCTGCTGATTCTTCCTCATGAGTGATTTCTTTTATCTGTTTCCTTGCCCTAATTTTCCTTTCACTTCCTCTTGCTCTTTAAGTTCTTGTGCCTGTGGACTAAGGGTTACAGGACCAGAAAGGTGAGAAGGTTGAAGAGCAAAAAAGGGATGAAAGAAAGGATGACCGAGTGATAAGAAAAAAAAGAAAGATAGAGAAAGGAGAGGGGGTAGGGATAAGGAATATTGACAAAAAGAAGAGAGGCACAGAAAGAGGGAGACAGGGCAATATAGGTGTACAGTAGGGTACTTTGACACAACCTTAAAAAACCCCACCTTCTGGGGGTTGGGTGCCCAGTTGGGTGGTTCCCTTGAGGTCAGTAGCTCTTTGCTAACCTGGTCAGACACAGTACCCCACCTCCACCAAGTAGAGAGGAAAGACAAAAATGCTATAAATCAAACTAAAACAAGCAAACAGAAAACTTTATGGCGATAAAATTGGGTGAAAAACCAAGTGATAGCGGTAGAAACACTAGCAAAAATGAAGTTGTAGTTATTAAAAAAGGCAGCAATGGGAAATTATAATTAAACTAGAAAAATTGAGAAAGAAAAAGGGATCTGTATGGAAAAGATTGAAATTAAGAAACAAAAGAACATCAACAACGTCAAAATAAACAAACAAAAAAACCCAACCAAACAAAAAAAAAAAGAAAAAAAAAATACACAACCAAAAACAAAGCAGTTTGTATATGTTGTTGAATATTGTCTGGGCAACACGTGGTCTTTTGGGGTATGAGATGTTAGTCACAGTTCTGATACGACTGGAGGCTGCTGATTTCTCAAACCCCAGCAGGTAGACACCCTAAATCTCTCTTCAGCCCACTTAAAAGGCACTTTGAACTTGTAAACTTGCTGAGCAGAAGCTTTCCCAGCTTTCTCGCTGGAATCACTGCTGAAGTGGCTATCCACTTACTCAGTGTGCCAAAACCGGTCTCACTCTGCCCCTGAGGGTTAGGGCTGCAAGGCGGCTCAGACCCCACCCTTAGGCTACTTGGTTGCTAGGTTACCAGCTCCCACCCGTTTCTAGCTCTGCTACCCTGAGGGCGGAGCTTGCCGGGGCAGATCACTGACAATGGATCCGTGTGACCCACCGCCAAACACTATTAGCTCCGTCTGGCTCAGCGGCTCAGACTGGGGCCCTAGACAACGGCCAAAGTTCTCCGCACTCCCACTCAGGCCTTCCCCAAGGCAGTTCAACTCAGTGACAAGTCCAAGGACATCAAAAGAGTTCACAGGTAAGGCCTTTCTGGTTTGCAGTCTCGCTGCTACTGAACTTACAGTTGTGGGCGGGTTTAGACGGGTTGAACACACGCGACCACTTGCCGGTTTTCCACTGTTTTAGTCCTCCTCTTGGGGTCCAGAAGTCTCTCGCTGACTCCCTGTATCCTCATAGGAGTGATGATAGGTAGTTCCCACCAGCCAGAGATGCCTGGAGTCCTATCTCCCCAGACTCACGGTGCCCAGATGCAAGGAAGCTGTTACTCGGCTGCCATCTTGCTCCGCCCCGGAAACGTATTTTCTAAATATTACTAAACTTGGTTGTGTTTGCTTTATGTATATAAGAGATTAAATTACTTTTAAAATACTGCATTTTTTTAGGAGACAACCTTAAAGTTTTAAGGATTCTGTCCCTTTAGAGAGTAACTCTAAATCAATGTTACCCCCCCCACACACACACACATACTCTTTAAGCTCAGTAATTATGAAAAGGACAGTTTTTTTTGTTTTTTTTTTTTAAATAAAAGGCAAGCCCAGGGTGATGGCTCATACCTGTAATCCTAACACTCTGGGAGACTGAGGTGGGAGGACTGCTTAAGTTCAGAAGTTTGAGATCAGCCTGAGCAAAGCAATACCCTGTTATTTATTCAAAATAGAAAATTAGCCTGGTATGGTAGCTGAGACAGGAGGATTGCTTGAGCCCAGGAGTATGAGGTTGCTATGATCTAGGCTGAGGCATGGCACTCTAGCCCAGGTGACAAAGCAAGACTGTCTTCTAAAAAAAAGTGAAAGGCAAAGAAGTATCAATAAACAAACTAGAAAAGACATCTTTTTTTGTCTCATCCAAGTGTACATGTCCAGGGTTTTGGGGGGAGAGGGTTAAGACAGGATCTCAAAATAAAGGTGATCGTGGCTCACTGCAGCCTCAAAGTCCTGGGCCCATGTGATCTTCCTGCCTCAGCCTATCAAGTAGCTAGGACTACAGGAGTGTTATCACCACACCTGGGTAATTTTTTTTAGAGACAGGGTCTTGCTATGCTGCCCAGACTGGTCTCAAACTTCTGGGCTCAAGCAATCTTCTTGCTTCAGCCTTCCAAAGTGCTGGGATTACAACTGTGAGCCGCCATGCCCAACCACAAGGTCCCATTTTAACCTGTTGTCAGCAAACTGAAATATCAATGAAGGTAGTCAAATTATTCTAACCAATTTGCTCTTTTTTTTTTTTTTGAGACAGAGTCTCTCTTTGACCTCCTGATAGAGTACCATGGCATCACAGCTCACAGCAACCTCAAATTTTTTGGCTCAAGTGATTCTCATGCCTCAGTCTCCCAAGTAGCTGGCTCAGACTACAGGTGCCCACCACAACACCTGGCTATTTTTTAGAGACAGGGTCTCACTTTTGCTCAAGCTGGTCTCAACTCCTAAAGTCAGTCAATCCACCCACCTCGACCTCTCAGAGTGCTAGGATTACAAGCGTGAGCCACACTGTACCCGGCCCAATTTATTCTTTATGAATGAAAAATTAAGCAATAAGACCAAAAGAATTCAACTTTATAATCCTAGAAAGTTAAGTGCTTCAACCTATTTTAATTCACGTAACATGATAGGTTTTATTTAAAAAGCAACTTTTGTTTTTCTTATATTTTATGTTCTCATTCCTCTTAAAACTTCACTTCTGTAAGATTTTAATTTAGGAGAACAAATGTCTTCTTCAGAAAAGATGTTTTCTAACAATAGCCTTTTAGTTCTAACAATAGACAGGTCAAATTTGTTCATAGATTTGACTGATTAAATTCTTCAGTCATCCTATATAAAACATTATTAGTAAAACAAGTATTTCATTCTAGCAAGTGTTTTATTATGTATTATTATAAATTATTAACAAAACATAAAAAACCTGGTTCAAGAAAAGCAGATATATGTTCCTCACCTTTAAACAGTTTGTAACAATTATGTGAAAAATTCAAAACCACCTAATATACTTGAGCTCTATTATGGCACTTTAACCTGATTACACTTACACATTTACTATTTAAAGCAACTTCTCAAAATAAGAAAATCTATAGCTTTTCATATTAGTTCTTACTAACATATGCTAACTGTAGCTGTTTCTTCAACACAAAACATTACCGCGATTTTTACTTTGGTTATATTTTAATTTGTCCTTATTTAAGGCACTAGTATCTACAAACCCATGTGCACAAGAGAGTAATAAACACTCACTATCTTATTAGTAAGTCCCTCATTAAGGAAGTAAAGAAAACTGTCAACTCATTCCTCTAAAGTAAACATGTTATGACAACATTTCCTGGAGCTTTCCTTTCATTGAATCCTAAACTTAAGGCTTGGAATAGAAACCAAGTGTGATAAACACCAAAACAAAGAATCCCTAGAGGTTAGCCTTTTATGACAGTATTTGATTATAACTTCTATACCCAATTAAAATTGTATCCCTTTAACCACTACTGGTATTGTTTTCAAACAAGAATAAGCAACATGTAAGTTAACCATAAAACAACAATCACCAGTGCTCAAAGGTGTTTTCAGGACTATAAAGAGAAAATTTTAAATTATATTAAGAGCTTTACAAATGAAGAAAAGCATTTACAAATAAAAATAATATAGAAAACCAGTAATACACCAAAAGCCTAATTAAAAATAGGCAAATAAAAAATGATCAATATACTCATGAAAAGATGTTCAACATCATAAGTCATGAGGGAAATGCAAATCAAAAGCACATTAAGAAAGCACTTCGCACCCAACAGAATGGCTATAATCAAAAACACAGCCAATACCAAGTGTTGACAGTATGGAAAATGGAATGGAAAATGATGCAGCCGCTTTGGAAAAGTCCTGCAATTAGTTCCTCAATGGACTTAACATATGACCCAGAAATTCTACTCCAGGGATATACCAAGAGAAATGAAAACATAGGTCCACACAAAAATCTGTACACAAATGTTCACAGTAGCATAAGTCATAATACCTGGAAAGTGGAAACAACCCAAATATCCATCAACTGATGAATGGATAAATAAAATGTGGCATATCCACACAATGGAATATCATTTGGCAATAAAAAAAATGAAGAGGCCGGGCAGTGGCTCATGCCTGTAATCTTAGCACTTTAGGAGGCAGAGGCAGGAGGATCACTTGAGGCCAGAAGTTGGAAACCAGCCTAGGTAATATTGAGACCCATTCTCCACAAAAAATTTTAAAAATTAGCTGGGTATGATGGCATGTGCCTAAAGTCCCAGCTACTTGGGAGCTGAGGCAGGAATTTGAGGTTGCAATCAGCTATGATGATGCCACTGCACTCCAGCCCCAGCAACAGAGTGAGATCTGTTAGTTAATTTAAAAAAGGAAGAACGGTCATATTCAAAGGAAATGCTCATTGGAGCATTTTGGATTTTACATTAGGCTCAACTATAACTGCAAATATTTCAATGTCTTAAAAATCCAAAACACTTCTGGTCCCAAGCATTTCAAATAAGGTCTATTTAACTCATGTGTACTATAATATGGATAAACCTTGAAAACATTATGGTAAGTGAAAGAAGACATTCACAAATGATAATAGATTGAGTTATATTTATATGAAACATCCAGAATACACAAATGTATGGAGACAAAAATAGATTAGTAGGTACTTAAGAGTTTGGAAGTTTGGGGGGAAATGGGAAGTGATTGCTAATGGGTACAGATTTCTTTAGAGGGGAATGAAAATGTCCTAAAATTAATTGTGGTGATGGTTGCACAACTCATCAATATACTAAAAACCACTAAATTGAATTGCACAGTATGTAAGTTATGTATCAATAAAACTGTTTTAAAATTTAAACAAACCAACACATGAAGTTCTACATAAAACTTCTACAACAAATTTTACTTCTTTTATTCTTGGGGAAAAACACAGTACATATTTCTTAAATCATAATCACCCCCCGGAACCTATCATTACCATGTAGTATGAAATGTAGATAGAGTCACAAGTTATTGGGAAAGTCTTATTTGTGGAATCAATTCTACTGGGAAAGAGACTGAGAAGAAAAAGCTAACGTAATATCCTAAACTTCTGATTATTAAAGAGTCAGCTTAGATGCTTTTATTTGTGAGGCATACTAGTTGCAATGGATAGGGGTCACAAAAAGTCCTTCCTCCTAACACAAATAAGAAAAGCGGTGTATAAATAAAATGTGGTAAAGATAATACTAGCACCCATTAGGTCATTTTAGATGGAAGTGATCCTAACAAATTACAAATTAACAAAGATCTAAAGCCTGCAATAACTGCTTTGTCTACTTCTCTAAAATTTACTTTTAACTTGAGAGAAAACTTTAGCAATTCAATTTAATTTGTTGTAAAGGTCTGGCCTGGAGCCTGAGCTGAAGGAATAAAGTGTTTGGTGTTCTAACTAAATACAGACAGTAAACTCCTTATAAAATAAAGCCACAATAAGTTTATATATTTCATTATTAATTTGCATCTTCTTTAGATGAAAGAATTTTCCTGGCCTTCCAGGAATTTTTCTGAAATCTTATTGTTCAGAAAGCCATTTAAAGTAAACAGTAAAAGCAAAATGTAGCTCAGACTATGATCTTCACAAGCTCTAATTAAGTCCCAATTAATCCTGTTGTTACATTTCCCTTCATTTTTTCCTAACACATCTGTTTGAGAATTTCAGTGGATTAAGAACTAGGAGCATTGGCCTCCAGGACTAGTCCTGTAACTGGTTTCCTCAGTAACTTCAACGAATTGAAGAACTTCTAATCAATTGATAGTTTGCACTTTTTTTAGAAGAGGGATAATGGAAGATGTATCCTGTATCACTGTGCCAACAGACACGAAATTTAGGGGGAGAGAAAAAAACAAAACAAATTACAGTACCATAAGGTAAACAGCAGTTAGACTTCAATTAGAAGAGACATGGAGAGGGAACAGCTGTCATTATTATTTCACTGTTTACTTGTAATACTACTTTCATATTCTTTTTCAAATCTTTGATAAATGAAAGGCAGATGGGGGGCTGAAAATCTTGGGGTTGTGCAACATTAAGTAGAAAGTAAATGAAAACAGACCTAAACAAGTCAGTCTTTTTTTAAAAAAAAATCTAACTGGTTCGGTGCCCATAGCTCAGTGAGTAGGGCACTGGCCATACACACCGAGGCTGGTAGGTTCAAGCCTGGCCCCAGCCTGCTAAACAATGACAACTGCAACCAAAAAATAGCCAGCTGTTATGGTGGGCGTCTGTAGTCCCAGCTACTTGGGAGGCTGAGGCAAGAGAATCGCTTAAGCCCAAGAGTTTGAGGTTGCTGTGAGCTGTGACACCACAGCACATTACTGAGGGCAACAAAGTAAGACTCTGTCTCAAAAAAAAAAAAAAAATCTAACAAAACGAGCCAAGACTCGTCACTTTAAACTTCTCGTCTCTGCTCCTGTCAATTATTTCCACTCCAGCAGTGTCCTCACCAATTCACACAAAGTAGCTACTGGCTGAACAACAGCTCCACAGTGCCCCCCACCCCAAATTTTGTTCATAACATTCAGATTGCTGACTTGTTTCAGGAGTCATTCCCTTCCTAGCAGCTTTTTTTTTTTTTTTTTTTAATTGTTGGGGAATTCACTGAGGGTACAAGAAACCAGGTTACATTGATTGCATTTGTTAGGTAAGTCCCTCTTATAATTGTGTCTTGCCCCCAAAAGTTGTGTCACACACCAAGACCCCACCCTCCTCCCTTCTTCCCTCTCTGCTCTTCCTTTCCCCCACCCCTCCCTCCTTCTTTCTCTCTCCCTAGCAGCTTTTTTAAATGGAGACCTTAAAGGTGGGGCCCAAGCTGCTTCAGTCCATTCATAATCATTCTGGACAATCTGTTCTAATGGGTGCTCCCTATCCTTATTGGGGAAAGATGTCCTTCAGTTTGTCATTTTACAATTCTTCGATTTCTAGCACATTCTTATTACCGTTTTAGCACAATACTGGGTTTGACTGCCTTAAGTTTGGGGCTCCTACTATACTGTGACCAACTTTCACGTTATTAGCTTATACAGTGTTTGCTAAAAGTTGCTATCTCAATGTTATATAACGTTTGCTCTCTATCCAACTATCCCCAACTCCGGGAGAAATTATTTTTTTAATCTCCCAGCTTCCATTCTACTTTCTCCTACTCTGTAAACTTTCTACACTTGCATCCACCTTGTCAACCAACGAAATTGGGGGTGAAGGGAAGGAAGCACTTGAAGTGGGTAAATGAGGGACAGTGGTGGTGTTTGCATCGCTGGTATCCAGGGCAGTCCCAGCAACAAAGTATTGGCTCAGTGTAGCATGTTTAGTGGAGGAGGCACTGCTCCCCTACCCCCCAACCTCAGGAAAAAATCCGGAAGATAAAGTAGGGCGATTACACCGAAAACATTAGCATGCATCTCGTTCCTTCCCCTTTCAAGACCTGGTGTAAAGGGCAAAAGCTCCTGAGTGGGGAACTTAATGGGAAGGTGAGGCAAAGGAGGAATGTAACTGCCGTGGGTCTGTCCAGGCAGAAAAGGAAAGGAAAGGAAAGGTGGCTGGTGCACAGCACAGTTCTGGGAGCTACTGCAGATGGAAGGAAAGGGCAGGATCGGTGGCCTGCCCGGATCGTCATCCCAAGAGACAAGTCTGGGCCCGGCCACTCTAGCGTTTCCAAGAGTCGGTTCCTCCCCGGGGCGCGCGCCGACGTACCCGCCTGGGTCCCGGCACTCACCCCCGCTGTCTCCTCTGCAGAACATTCCAGCAAACTCCGGTCGATGGCCTGCACCTCGGTCTCCAACTCCGACGCCATCTTCTCGCTTCCTCCCCGGTGCTCCCGCTGCGACCGCCGCTCCGAGCGCCGCAGCCTCGCCCTGGCCGGAGCCGCCGCGACTGCCACCCCTGCCCTGGTAGTCCGTCCCGGACCCGTCCAAGCGGTTGCAGGCGGAGCGAGAGGAACCTAAGGGGACGTGAGCTGGACAGAAGGGACGGCGGCCTTCTGCACTCCCTCCTGGGCTGAGTGCCCAAGACTCAAGTCACTGGTTTGTCCCTGACCCGGGGAAGGACACAGAAAACCCTAGGCCTGGCACGCTCACTGGTCACTACCGCGTCCCGCACCGGGAAAGGAGCGATAACACCCAGGCGGGGAAGCTGCGCCTTCTGGGTACTGTAGTCGTCCCCGGCACAGCCGGGAGGAAGGGGCGCCCTCGCTCGGAGCCCCACAGAGGCATTGTGGGAGTTGTAGTTCACGCCTGCCAGGAGCTGAGTATGTGGCAGCTCGGGGGCGGGGCTCGCTGAGCCGCCGGAACCGTGGGAAGGGACTACTGGGAAAGACCGAAGAGCAATATATGGTGGGAACTGTAGTTTTCCCCCCAGTCTCATTTGTTCATTTTTACATCCCCAGCCACAGGGACAATGCCTGGCACGTGACAGACACTCAAGCTTTTGTCAAAGTCCGTCATACAACAGGCGCTCAAACACTTGTTAAAAGAATGAATGAGTTACGTTCTATGTCCTGTCATCTGGACGCTTATTGTATTACAAATCTTGCTGCAAAGGAGGACTCTTATCAGGCACATTCAAAGATTTACTCTTGATAGGGACCGTTTATAGAAATAGATAATCATTGTTAGGCTACATAGATAGGGACCGTTTGTAGAAATAAATAATCATTGTTAGGCTAGATACCAAATAAAATTATATTTAGTTAAAAGTAATCGGACTCTTGGCTTGGTGCCTGTGGCTCAAGCAGCTAAGACGCCAGCCACATACACCTGAGCTGGCGGGTTCGAATCCAGCCAGGGCCTGCCAAACAACAATGACGACTGCAACCAAAAAATAGCCGGGCATTGTGGCAGGTGCCTGTAATCCCAGCTACTTGGGAGGCGGAGGCAGGAGAATTGCTTGGGTCCAGGAGTGGGAGGTTGCTGTGAGCTGTGATGCCATGCACTCTACCCAGGGTGACAGTTTGAGGCTCTGTCTCAAAAGTAATTGGACTCTTAACAGTTGGGTGACCGGGCTTCTTAGAACAAATCTTCAGTCTCTTTAGAGTTTGTCAGAAAATTGCCTATACATTTGCTGTATTAATTTATTTCTAGAAGGAAGTTGTGAATTACATATAGAAAAAAAATGTTCTGACCCAGACCAGGTTTGAAACTTGTTTACTCTGTGTGTGTGTGTGTGTGTGTGTGTGTTAACAATCCTATAACATTAACCAGGTTTTTTAAAAAAGGAAATTTAGGTACCATAACCTCACAGTTCAATTAAGCCATGTTATCACTTTTAAAATTAAAAGTAGTAACTGTGTATGTATAAAATCAGAAGTTCAAACTCAAAGGGAATGTTTCAAAAAAGGAAAACTGAAATTTATCCATTCCCCTTACCCTACTTTCTCCCCAAACAAAATCATTTACAACATTTTCTCGTGGTTCTGTCCAGGAAAAAAAGTATGCATGTATCTGCACAGGTATCTATAATGAGGTATCTTAAAGTATTTTTCTATGTATAGCTTTATTTTTTATTCAACTTCTTTGTTGTTGATCCACTCAGAAATCAGAGTCAAGCTGAAGGAAAACTGGGATCAGTTTCCTTTCTCTTGATGGGTAAAGTATAAAATGTAAGCCATTAAAATACATTGTAAAGAAATTTTCTATGCCAGGGGATGAACCCACCTGTAGGATTACACACCTGTAATCCTAGTACTCTGGGAGGCTGAGATGAGTGGATTGCCTGAGCTCAGGAGTTGGAAACCAGCCTGAGCAAGAGGGAGGCACTCATCTTTAAATGTGATAGGCACTGGTGGTCCTAGCTACTTAGGAGGCTGAAGCGAGAGAATCAGAGTTTGAGGTTGCTGTGAGCTATGATGCCATGACACTCTACCAAGGATGATAAAGTATCACAAAAAAAAAAAAAAAGAATACACATTTTTTTTAGAGACAGAGTCTCATTTTGTGGCCCTCGGTAGAGTGCTGTGGCGTCACAGCTCATAGCAACCTCCAGCTCTTGGGCTTAGACAATTCTCTTGCCTCAGCCTCCCAAATAGCTGGGACTACAGACACCTGCCACAACGCCTGGCTATTTTTGTTGTTGTTGCAGTTTGGCTGGGGCTGGGTTTGAACCCGCCACCCTTGGTATATGGGGCTGGCACCCTACTCACTGAGCCACAGGTGCTGCCCTAAAATATCTATTCTTAACATTATAATTCTCTTCCTTTTATTACTTGCGGATTGGTGTTAATGTTCTTTCTTTTAAAACTTTTACATATATATTTTTATTTTAAAATGTCATTGAGCATATATTAATACATTTCTTTAGCTTTTCCTAAATTCTTGAGTTGGGTGTTTAGATTATTAATTTTTCTCTTTTTTTCAACGTATACACATAAGGCAGTGGTGCTTAACTTCAGCATGCATCAGATCTTGTCAAAATACAGATTTCTAAACTCCACTCTCAGAATTTCTAATTCAGTAAGTCTTGGCCAGAGCCTGAAATTTGCATTTTTTATCAGATTGTCAGGTCATTTGCTGGCCTGCAGAGCAAACTTAAGATCACAGATTTATTAAGGCAATTTGTATCTTATTAAATACTGCTTTAAATACATTCCACAAGTTTATAAAATTTTCATTATCATTTATTTATACATATTTTCTAATTTTATTATGACTTTCTCTTTGATGTATGTGGTATGTTTTTGAATTTCCAACTCCTTTATTATCTTTTGCTATTGATTTCTCATTGTATCATATTTTGGGAAGAACCCACGGTTTGTATAATGTATTAGTGTTTGATGACATTTGCCTTGTAGACTAGGGGATGGGGGGAAGGACAATTCATTGATTTCTCAAACTCATCCTGGAAAAAGTGCTACATACCTCATTGCTGATTATTACTACAGTCATCTTTGCAAAGATTCCTTAGTATCTTGTTATTTTTTTATGGTTCTAAATGTCTTTTAAGTTTTGTTTTGTTTTTTGTAGAGACAGAGTCTCACTGTACCGCCCTTGGTAGAGTGCCGTGGCGTTACACGGCTCACAGCAACCTCTAACTCCTGGGCTTACGCGATTCTCTTGCCTCAGCCTCCCGAGTAGCTGGGACTACAGGCGCCCACCACAACGCCTGGCTATTTTTTTGTTGCAGTTTGGCTGGGGCTGGGTTTGAACCCGCCACCCTTGGCATATGGGGCCGGCGCCCTACTCACTGAGCCACAGGCGGTCTTTTAAGTTTTTAATACTGTACTTGTAAAATACACTTAGAAGTATGCATCCAATTAAATGTGACAGAAAGAGAAAAACAAGAAAGAAAGGTAGAACAAGAGAGGGGATGACAGCACCAAAATTTTCCAAGGTGGAGAGCAAATCAATGAGAAGTAACAGATTTAGCAATCAGAGAATGTTGAAAGCTAAGCCAGCAGTACAGAAACTCAGAATTAAGCTAATCCATATGCAGAACCCTGAAAGACTTAGAAATTTGAGGCACAATGTAACTCTGAGAGTAGGTGAATATGATGTTAAAAGCAAGATCATTGCTTGAAAGCCTATATAGTAAGAAGTTAGCACTCCTAGGAAGTTTGCAGTGTCAAAAGGAATAATGTAACTGATAAAGGAGCAAATGATGCAAAGTGAGGCTCAAAGCATACAGGACTATGAAGAAGGTCCTGCTGGGTGCTACTTGTCACTCTCAGGGACCCAGGACTGGAAGCACATCTCAAGGGCCAATCAGACTACCCTGCTAGGCTAGCTAAAGGGAAGCCATTTTGCTTTCAGCTTGTTCTGTCTTGAAGGTTTAGAATTATCTGCTGCTTGCTTACACAGCTATCAGGCACAAGATTTAAAAATGACCTTGAGGAAAAAACAGATCAAAAGTCCATAATAGGTCAACTGCACACTGTTGATGACAAGATCCACGGGACGATCAATTTTTTGCTGATAACCATCTATCAAGTCACGATAACTGGCACAAAGCTTGCTCTTGGCCACCAATCCTTTTTGCCCTTTCCCTTTGTAAGTTGCTTCTAAGCAGAGAAAGATGAGATGGTCTTTGAGATAATAGTCCACCCTTTCCTCTGGCTGCCAGCATGAGAATAAATCATCTTTCCTTCACCAACACTCACCTCTGTGTTTGGTTCTCAGATGGTGGGACTCTGAACCTGCATCCCAAGGCTACAGGGCCTTCTCTCTCCTTAGAGCTGTCCACTGTGGCCTCTCACTGCGCCTAATCATGATCCCCAAACTCCAAATCTTTACCCAACCTCCTATTTCTCCCCCACAAAAGTAACTAATCTATGTGCCATTTCCTCAGAGCCAAACCTGATGCTAAGTACCCAGCCTCGTACTAAGTACCAGTCCCACTCTGTTTCTGTGATACAGTCTAATAAACACAACAGGCAAGATGACTGCTTTCTTGGAGCTTACATTTCACTTGGTGAGACAGGCAATAAAAATGTAAGTAAATGATGATTATTAGTGTTAAAAGAAAATAAATACCAAATGGAGGCTGACGATGAAGATGTGGGTAGGGGCATTAGATAAGTTGATCAGAGAGGTGTATTCGAGGAGAGGAGAGCTCAGCTGAGTACTGAGTGAGAAGAACTTTTCCTGTGAAGATCTGAAACAAGAGTCTTCTAGGTGAAAGAGACAGCAAATGCAAAAGCTCTGAGGCTGATACGGACTTTACTGGAATCTAAACAATAGAAGGCTTCTGGGCTCGGCGCCTGTAGCTCAAGCGGCTAACGCGCCAGCCACATACACCTGAGCTGGTGGATTCGAATCCAGCCCGGCTGGCCAAACAATAGTGACGGCTGCAACCAAAAATAGCCGGGCGTTGTGGCGGGCGCCTGTAGTCCCAGCTACTTGGGAGGCGGAGGCCGGAGAATCGCTTGAGCCCAGGATTTGGAGGTTGCTGTGAGCTGTGATGCCACAGCACTCTACCCAGGGCGACAGCTTGAGGCTCTGTCTCAAAATAAATAAATAAAATAAACAAATAAATAAATAAATAACATAAAAGAAGGCTTCTGCTTTTTTTTTTTTTTTTGTAGAGACAGAGTGTCACTTTATGGCCTTCGGGTAGAGTGCCATAGGTTATATATGGCTTTAGATACTTCACTGACACTATTGGACCCCTCCTTTCTCCATAAGTGCAAGTCCAGGCTTAGAGGATGAGAGATCCTGGAGAGAGGAATAGAAGCAAATCGCTGACAGCCAGTTAATTTCCAGAAGCAGAGCCACCTGGCTGAACTGTGGGACATGTGAGAGAGTCCAAGGAGACCAGGAGAACTGGCCTAAATTGCTGACCTGCAGAATTGGAACCTAAATAAATTCTTGTTGCTGTAAGCCATCAAGTTTTGAGGTGGCCCTTTATGCAGCAACAGCTAATCAATTGAGTCATGTAGTTAGATCAGTAGCAGAGGTGGCATTTGAACTCAGGTCTCTACGACTCCAAATTCATGTTCTTTATAGGCCATGCCACTCCCCTTAGGATTCATTAACTTTAGTTACTTATTTCATAATTAAAATAACCAAACTCATGTATGAAGTATTTTAGGCCAAAACCCAGTTTCCCTTCTTTTTGACAATCCTAAGTTAATTAGTTGGTTTTTCTTAAAAGTTGTGAGTAAAAGATTGAGAACTTTCTGTCCTTGAATTATTTCAAAACACTGAACAGAGATTCTTCCTCTCTTAGCAGGGTTACACCAAGATAATTCTATCCATGGCTAAGCTCCGTAGATACATATTCTACTTTGCCTGGGGACAAACTTACTCACTTCCCTCTTTCATATCGACACTGGCTGTAGTGATAGCCAGTTGCAACTTTTTTTTCTGTCTAAGAGCATTGAGAATGAGTTTCCTCTATTCTCTAATATGAATATCACAAAGCAGCATATAAAAAAGGCCTCAGATAGTAACCAAAGAGTATATATTTTATATAAAATATAAAATAAAAAGATCTTAAAGAACATGTCATGTTTTTTGTACCAGTACTAAGTTAGGTGTGGAATCATCAGTCATAATGGGATATGAACACGTTGTATGATGCTTGGCAGAAGTAGATGAGAAGGGGAGGAAAAACTAAGTTTGAAATGAAAGGAGCTAGAAGTTAGTCTGTGGGGAAAAAATTTTCCACTTGTCAGATGTAGAAAATTTTAAGTGACTGATTCAGTTTTCAACAATGCCTACTTTAAAATGAAAGTTCTCTCCTAGCAGGAATATACTGGATAATGCAACACAAACAGTTATAAACACACTCTACATTTTTTTCCTTATCAGAATTTATCAGAATTCTACATAAATCTGTGGCAGTATTACAAACAGTGCAATGTACTACCTATATGGTACAGAGTTGTTTATATGTCTCTACTATTAATAATAAAAAATATTTTGGCAGGGTGCAGTGGCTCATGCCTCCATTCTGGAGGATCACTTCAGCTCAGGAGTTCAAGACCAGCCTGAGCAAGAGTGAGACCCATCTCTATTAAAAATAGAAAAATCACACCTGTAATCCTAGCACTCTGGGAGGCTGAAGTGGGTGGATTGCCTGAGCTTACAAGTTCCAGACCAGCCTGAGCAAAAGCGAGACCTCATCTCTAAAAATAGCCGGGTATTATGGCAGGCGCCTGTAGTCCCAGCTACTTGGGAGGCTGAGGCAAGAGAATCACTTGAACCTAAGAATTTGAGGTTGCTGTAAGCTGTGATGCCACAGCATTCACCAAGAGCGACAAAGTGAGACTCAGTCTGAAAAAAAAAAAAAGAAAAATTATCTGGGCCTGATGGCTTGTGTCTGTAGTCCCAGCTGCTCGAGAGGCTGAGGCAGGAGGATCACTTGAACCCAAGAGTCTGAGGTTGCTGTGAGCCAGGGTAACACCACAGTATTCTAACCTGGACAACAAAGTGAGACTCTATCTCAAAAGAATGAAAAAGAAAAAAACAAACTTTGATTAACCATGCTAGGAAAAAGACTATGATTATCTTCCCATTCTTTCTAGAGAAAGATGAGATCACAAAATCATTGTTATATAAAGAAGTAATAAAAAGTATACAGCCTATACTTAAGATTGTTACATTTCATTGTATGTAAACGTAACTCAAATGAATAAGAGACAAGAATTATAGGGCGGTGCATGTGGCTCAGTGAGTAGGGTGCCGGCCCCATATACCGAGGATGGTGGGTTCAAACCCGGCCCCAGGCCAAACTGTAACAACAACAACAAAAAATAGCTGGGTATTGTGGCGGATGCCTGTAGTCCCAGCTACTCGGGAGGCTGAGGCAAGAGAATCGCCTAAGCCCAAGAGCTAGAGGTTTCTGTGAGCTGTGACACTATGGCACTCCTACGGTGGGCGACAAAGTGAGACTCTGTCTCTTAAAAAAGAAAACAGAGACAAGAATTATAAACAAATATGATCTATTAATGATATGCATGTTGAAATATTGAAGGGAATTGTACTGACATCTACAATTTGCTGTGTCTGAAATTCATTAAAAAAATGAGATGGAGTGATGAATAGTTAAAGAAATAGATTTGTGATAAGTATAGCACAATGTTAAGTGTTGAATTTATAAGATAGTATATGGTGTTCACTGTAAAGTTCTATAGGTTTGGAAAATTTCATAATAAACTGTTGAGGGGGAAATATGAAGCTAAAAATGCAAAGGAAAAAAATTACAGACATGGGTCAAACAATTAATTCTATATTTTGTGATGTCTGTGGTATTTCTCAGCTTTTAAAAATCTTTTATTTGGGGCGGTGCCTGTGGCTCAAGGAGTAGGGCGCCGGTCCCATATGCCAGAGGTGGCGGGTTCACCCATATGCCGGAGGTGGCGGGTTCAAACCCATCCCCGGCCAAAAAAAAAAAAATAATCTTTTATTTGCTGTGATTTCTTTTATCATTGTAAATCAATATTCATTTTCACACTGAATTCTGTACTTTTTTTTTTTTTAAAGAAGATCCCTAAATTGTATAAGCTTTAGGCCTCACAAAACCTGTATCTGCTCCTGCCTGGCGCACAGCTGACAATGTGAAATCTCTTTTCACTTTCAGTCTGGAATCTCAAATCTCCATATCCTGAAGATTCCCTTAAATCCTCTGTCTTAACTGTCTTCCTTCTTGAATTCATCTTCCTTTTGGTGGATCATATGTTCCAGTTACTTCCCAAGAAAGATTGTATAAGAATCTTATTGTGGAGACCTTGCAATTATGCAATTATCTTTATTCTACTCTCCCACTTGAATGATAGTTTACTCAAGTATAGAATTGTAGGTTGGAAATATTTTCCTCCAGAATTTTGAAGGCATTTTCCAATTTTCGTCTAGCTTGTAGTATCGCTATTGAGAAATTGAAAGCCAGTCTCACTTCTGTTCCTTTATTTATGACCTATTTTCCTATCTCTGGAAACCTAAAGGATCTTTTTTTTAATTCCTAGGATTCTGAAATTTCATGAGGAAGTGACTTGATGTGAGTTAATTTCCATCCATTTGTGCTGGGCACTAAATGGGCCCTTTTAATCTGAAAATCTGTATCTTTAAAGTTTGGGAAAATTAAAGAATTAATTATAAAAAATAATACTTTTTTCCTGGAACTCCTCAGTGAGTCTTCTATTTTTCTCTTTCTCTCTTTTCTCTCTCTCTCTCCCTCCCTCCCTTCCTTCCTTGCTTCCTTCTTTCCTTCTTACAGAGTCTATGTCATCCTCAGTAGAGTGCTGTGGCGTCACAGCTTACAGCAACCTCAAATTCTTGGGCTCAAGTGATTCTCTTGCCTCAGCCTCCCTAGTAACTGGGACTACAGGTGCCCACCGCAGTGCCCGGCTATTTGTTTGTTTGTCTCTTTGTTTAGCAGGCTCTGGCTGGGTTCGAACCCACCAGCCCCAGTGCATGTGGCCGGTGCCTAACCACTGAGCTTCCACACTGAGCCTCTTCTATTTTTATCTTTTTTTTTTTTTTTTGAGACAGTGTCTCACAGAGTCATGGCATTATAGCTCACAGTACCCTCAACTTCTTAGGCTCATGTGATCCTTTTGCCTCTGTTTTTCTATTTTTAGTAGAGACAGGGTGTCTTGCTCAGGCTGGTGTCTCCTGAGCTCAAGTGACCCACCTGCCTCAGCCTCCTAGAGTGCTAGGATTACAACAGGCACGAGCCACCTCGTCTAGCCTTTATTTCATTCTTGTTCTCTGTTTTTGTTTTTTTTTTCTGGCAATATCCTGGACTTAATTATCATCAATCTTTTAAATGAGTGTTTCATTTTTTTCTTTCCATTTTTAATTTCCAAGGTCTCTGAGTTTTTTCCTTGACTATTCTCCTTTAAACGTCCTTTCCTTTCCTACCCTTTCCTTTTTCTTTCTTTCTTTTTTTTTTTGAGACAGTCTCACTCTTTTACCCTGGCATCATCGTAGCTCCCAGCACCCTCAGTCTCTCAGGCTCAAGCAATCTGCTTGCCTCAGCCTCCTGAGTCATTGGGACTACAGGTGCCAGGCTTGACACCTGGCTAGTTTTTTTCTGGTTTTTATTAAAGACGGGGTCTTGCTCTTGCTCAGGCTGGTCTCGAACTCCTGAGCTAAAGCAAAGTGCTAGGATTACATCTCTTTCTTTTTTTTCATATGATTGTTACTTTTTAACTTCTAAAGTTGAAGACAAGCTTTTTCTTATTTTATGGTTCCAATGTCTTATTTCTCTGAGGATTTCAAATATAGGTGTGGGATTGTTTGTTTTGCTTTTTGTTGTGTTGTTGAAGTTTTCTTTCCTTCTGTAAAGTTTCTGTTTTATCCAGGTTTCTTTTTTTCTATTAGTTTGGGTCTCTGTCTTTCACATCAGAGGCTATTATCTGTGGTTGTTGGCTCATTTTTAAGGGTGGGAGACTAAAAACCTGATGAGCTGCTCTGAAATCATAGGTGAGGCTTATCAATCTGGGATGTTTCAACAAGAAACATATGGGGTAAATACAGGGTGGCCATAAAGTTCGTGTGCAATTTTAAATTGCAATGTTAACATTTAAATTGCACATGAACTTCATGGCCACCTGTATTTTTAGCTCTTTTCTTTTAATCTAGTTGGATTTCTCAGGGAAGACATAATACTTCATCTTTGGCCTGGATGGTAAAATTGCCCAGTCCTTTCCTACTGTCAAACAAATAGTGCAATACGGCACCCACTCTCACAACCTGCAGGAACAGAATTCCCAAGCTCCCAAGCTGAATCAGTTAAACAAACTTATTATAGACTACAAGGGATGAATGCATTTTTTTTTTTTACTACTAAAAGGGTGCTACTGTACTTAAAAGAAAATCATACCCAGTCATTTAGAGTCTTTACACATATCAATTATTATTGGCATTTGTTTCAGTTCGTCAGTTGTTTCTGTCGATTTCCATAATAGTTGAACCCCTCCATAACTGAGCTTACACCCAATGGACTGAAAATACAGTATATTGAGTGTTACCAACCAGAATGAATCGAAGGTGGCGTTCTCTGTGCACATTCCACTTCGTGTTCAGTCTGTCTACAGCTGATGCATGAGGAGCCACTTCAAGCTGTAGACTGTGCTTCTTCCCATTACAGGAAATAATCCCGCACATATGGAGGGCTGGTCTGTGACCAGGAGGACCCAAGCAAAGAAAGAGGGTAAGAGTGGCCATACTGGAAAAAGAAAAGCTTCTTAATTGAGGGTACTGAATTTGGGTTTATGCTCATATTCAGAACATCTGAATACCTACTGAATGTGGGCTGCTCTCTTTTTCCTCTTCATGATTTTATTTCCAGATAATTAGTTCATAATTTATCTACCATTTAGTCAAAAGGAATTCGCATTTTTACCTTAATCTTCCTGGTACAGTGTAAAGTCATAAGTTCCTGTCCCAGTTTACTCAGTGGGTTATCATCAAAGTGATCATGAGTGTCGTGTAAAACCCAAAAGCTAGAGGGAAATTTCATTTTAGACTCATATGTTTACTTATTATTTTTCCCAAGTCATAATTCTTCTCCCACACTTTGTCTCAATCTTTCACTTGTGCTTTTTCAAAGCAAAGTTCAAAACTCCTTATCTGGATTTATCTGGTCCCTTCATAGGTGGCATCAGCAGATATACCTGGGGGTTTGGCCCATTTATTAGTGCACTCCTACCCGTGCCTTATTATTTTTACTCATGCTTTGGTCCTACCACCATGGAGTTATGTGATGGGGAGTAATTATCAAGAGAACAAATGGCTTGTGACAGAACTGTAGGCTTCCTCAGGCCTGTTCCTCAGATACAAATGATTGGTTAACTCCTTCATCTTTCTTTACTTGCTGCTTGTGAGAGAGGGACAATTTGGAAGGGATTTTTTTTTTTTTTTAAGCTGTCGCCCTGGGTAGAGTGCTGTAGCATCACAGCTCACAGCAACCTCCAACTCCTGGGCTCAAGCGATTCTCCTGCCTCCACCTCCCAAGTAGCTGGGACTACAGGCACCCGCCACAACACCCGGCTATTTTTTGGTTGCAGCCGTCATTGTTGTTTGGCAGGCCGGGGCTGGATTTGAACCCACCAGCTCAGGTGTATGTGGCTGGCGCCTTAGCCGCTTGAGCCACAAGAGCCGAGGGGAAAGGGTCATTTTATATTTAGATTATAAACCCATTCTTCATGCTAGCTGTGAAGATGTGTTTCTAAATCAGATGCTTAGGAATCAAGAATGCTATATTTCTTTGCACCTTCCTTGATTCTGTAATGATTGCTTTTACTGAATTCAGCCTTAAGTGTTGTGATGGGCCAGACACCAGTGAAGTATAATCTACCTTTCAGCAACAGGCAGGGCCCTGCCCCTAAGCACAGAAGTGGGGAGACCAGCCCCTAGGGGTTGTTGAAAGTAGCATGCTGACTGTTAAATGTCCTGCACTCTTGCCCATGCCCAGGTGGCAGCCGTTCCTCCCCTCTCTCTGTTCCCGTGTCCACTCATCTGCCTCCCTTGTCTTGTTACAACATTTGAGAACTTTGTTCCACAGGATTTCTCTCCAGGGGTTTGATGGCATCCACGTGAGGAACCAGAAAGCTTAATTTTCTCAGAATTACCAGTCAATCGAATCTACAGCATTATGCCCTAAGAGCAGGCAAGCCGGTGGCCTAAACGTTAACCACAACCCAGGAATATGAATACACGAGAGAACGTCCTGGGTGATTCCTAGAGCCCAGGTTCAAGTGACGGGTACTGCTTCAATTCTGCCCCGTGGGACGAGGTCCCTCATTCTTCTTTCAAAGTAGCCGCGCAGGAAAGGTCTAAGAAGACTGTGGTGCTTGGCGGTTTCCGAGGCGAGGGTGGCACCCGGGCAGCGGCTGAGTCCAACAGCGCTTCTTCCGCAATGCTGCTGGGTGTCGGCAGGGGGTGCTCTTGCCCAGGGCTGCCTCCGCAGGGCCGGAAGGCGCGACGAACCTCAGTGGGGCGGGGCTTTCCCAGCCCTCTTTGTTTGAACGTGACAGATTCCATTTGCACAGCTTGAGACCCAGAAGTACCTGATGTCCCTTTGCTACTTCAGGGTTACCTAAGCGGCTGATAACTGACACTCAAAGGGAGCACGATGGTCATCCCGAGCCCCAGAAGCCGGAGGCCGGGTCCTTCCCCTGTCTCAAGCCTCCCCAAGAGGCTCCAGCCACCATCGGTTAAGGGCGACACACCCCGTATTCTCACCTGTGTCATGGACCCAGAGGAAAGGCGGCATTGCAAGGCTTCCGAGGCAGTGGGTGTTTCGGGTCGTGTACTAATTCTGATACCCAAACGTAGGGTGCTGTCCCCAGGGACCAAGATGACCTTTAATATTCACATCTGCTTTTTAGTGTGTGCGTGTGGGGGGAGGACTTGAACAAAAGCCTCTGCCTGGTCGAGGGTCCGTTCCTCTAGGGGCCAGAAATAGAGCCAAACTGCATCTTGGAGGGCTCCTGAATTTTGATAGATGGCCCATCTCTTTCAGTCAAAAAATCAAGAAAAGGAAGAGCTTTAGGTACAGTTGTCTGTGCGTTATGCGTAATTAAAGCTGTCGCCCTGGGTAGAGTGCTGTGGCATCACAGCTCACAGCAACCTCTGTCGTCCTTGTACAGAGTAACTTTGATATCTGAATTAGGCTATCTAATTAAAATACGGTTTTATCAAATTATGGCACTTTGCTGGAGAATTAATATCTCACTGTGGCAGCACCAAAGGAATTGCTGGCCTTGTCAAATGAAGATTAACTGAAAGTAGAGTTGTCAGATTTAGAAATAAAAATACAGAACACCTGGTTAAACTTGGACTTCAGAAACATAACAAATAATTTAAATGTTTTTTTTTAGAGGCTGGGGTTGGTGGGATGGGGCTCTCACTGTATTGCCCAGGCTGGATTTGAACCCCTGGGCTCAAGTGATCCTCCTGACTCAGCCTCCTTAGTAGTGGGGACAACTGGTCCTGACTACCAGACCAGGTAAAATAATTTTTTATTATAAGTATTTCCCCAATATTGCATTGTATCTGCTTATCCTAAAAATCGATTTCTTCTTTTTCTGAAATTCAAATTTAAGTAGGCATCCTGTATTTTATCTGGCAACCCTAACTATAAAAGAAAACTGAAACAATCTAAAGACTTTAGAACAAAAGACCTTCGGTATTGTTGCACAGGGATAACCAGCATTAAAGGTTTTGGGTATATCTTTCTGTAAACTTTTATGCATATACACTAATATTTATGTGTATGTTCAAACTCCAGCTCCTCCAATTGCTAAGTGGGTGACTTTGGAATAGTTACCTAACCTTTTTGGGTCTTAGTTAATAATAGGATCTAGTTCATAGAGTGTTAATAGGGGTTAAATGAGTCTGGCACACAGAAGACACAAAATGATTGTTCTCTGATTTCCATAATTGTTATCAATAATAATAATTATCATTAATATTATATATCTTAACATTTTGAATGGAGAAATATATGAACTGTTTTTGCCTTTATGTGGTTCTTTCCCACAGATACATAAAATTCCTTTTCAAAAAAACTTACTTTCTATTGATGGTAATTTAGATGATTTTCAACATTTTTCTTTCTGAATATAGTTGCAGCCAACACCTTTGTGATGCAATGATTGTCCAATAATGAGCCAGCAAGGACTCAGAGCTTCCCCTTCCTTATTTCTCCCAGTACACGGGACTGCTAAACTTACTGTCAGCACATCAGCCCAGTGCTGGCCGCTGGTATTCCCAGATAGCACCGTAAACAATGGCAAAAGGGTTGAGCCTAGGGAGCTTTGAATGCAGAGCTTTAGAGGGCACCAAAATCTCAGTAATCAAGATAAGTAACATTTTCATGAAATTAAAAAAAATATTAGTGCAAAATCCATGACAAACAAATACAAAACTTTTAAATAAAAAGGATGAGAAACAGGGCCACATGGAGTCATATTGGATTTTACATTCATTTTTATTTAAAAAATATTTTATTAAAATAGAATTGCTTGAGCTCAGGAGTTGGAGACTAGCCTGAGGAAGGGCAAGACTCCATTCATTCTAAAAACAGAAAAACTAGGCCAGGCCTGGTGGCTCACTCCTGCAGTCTTAGCTACTGGTAGCTGAGGCAAGAGGATGGAGTGAGCGTAAGAGTTTAAGATTGTTATGAGCTATGATGCCAGGGCACTCTACCCACAGCAATACAGTGAGGCTCTATCTCAAGAAATAAAACAAGGCTATTCTTTAATTCATACCATGTGTGATACATTCCTGAACTGTATTATGTAATAAAAGTCAACTCTGAAAGAATCCATGACAAACCTTGTATCTATGGTTTTGCAAACATTTAAGAACATATCTATAGTACAAATTTCTAGGAAGTCCAAATTAAATGTACCTTCCCAGTTTTGATAGATACAGCCAATTTCATCTCCTAAGATAATATATCTATTTACAATCCCACTAAAAGTGTGTAAGTTTAAGTTTCTCCATATACTTGATAATATTGAAAATCATAGCACTTTTTAATCTTTGCTAATCTTATGGATAAAATGATATTTAATTTTTGCTTTAATTTATATTTCCTAGTTATGAGCAAGATTAAGCAATTTTTATCTTTCTATGTTTTATAAAGAAATAGTATGAGTAAATTCCCTAAATCTAATTTTTTGAATAAATTGTTGATATGTTCTTAATGATTTGTTAATGCTCTTTTGATAGTAAGGAAAATAACTCTCTGGCTATTATAGGTATTTCAAATATTATCCCTGATGTGTTGTTTGTCTTTTGACTTTTTTCTTTTGACTTTTTAATGATTTTTCTCCCCCTGAAGAAATGCTTTACACTTTTCTTTAGTCAAAGTTATGGAGTTTTTTCCTTTATAATACTAAATGTTGTTTTTACATAGGAAGACCTTTATTGCAATAAGTTTACATGCTATTTACCTATGTTTTTTCTTCTAGTATCTTTATAGATTTATTTCCTCTATTTAAATCCATCTAGGATTTATTATGTGAATAGAGTAAGAAAGACCTTTTAAAAATGACTTGCCAACATGATTTATTGAAAACCGATTTTCTAGGCGGTGCCTGTGGCTCAGTGAGTAGGGCGCCGGCCCCATATGCCGAGGGTGGCGGGTTCAAACCCAGCCCCGGCCAAACTGCAACAAAAAAAAAAAAAAAAAAAAGAAAACCGATTTTCCCCCACTGATTTGAAATGCCACTTATATCATATTTTAAATTCTCATTTGTATATGGGGCTTTCTGTGAACTCTTTAATCAGTTACAATTGTCTGTGTTTTTGAACCAGCACTACATTTTTTGAAATAAGGTAGATTTTTAAATATGTTTTACTATTTAGTGTTTGTTTTCCCTGAAGTTAATAATTGTTGTTATTTTTTCTCCATTTGCTCAATTGTTTTTCTTAATGTCATTATCATTAATTCAACCTCGGACTCTTTACTGATTTGTAAATCTCTTCTCAAGATTGACGATTTTAATAGTTTTCTCTTCTTGAAAATAATCTAAATTTGTTGCTGTCCCATCACTGGTACATATTTGTCTAGTGTCCTGGGATTCCCTTAGTGTCCTGGGATTCCCTTACCCTGTCTCCTACAGTAGAGCGCCAGTTTCCTGGATGTTATATTGTCCAGTTTTCTATGTTTTGCTTTTTTTTGGTTTAGAATCATGTTTGAGTAAAGAATAGCTTTCTTTAGTTTCAGAAGGAGGGGTCCATGAGAGGTATTTTTTTCACATCATATTTTTCAAATTATGTCTTTATTTTGCTCTGTCAATAGAAAAGAAGCCATACTCAGTAAAATAATTTAAGGAGGTTTATTCTGAGTCAAAGTTGAAGACTATGACCCAGAGCCACACCCAAGAAGCCTTGAGCAAATGGACTCTCAGTATTGGGGTTACAGGTTGGCTTTATACATTTTAAGGAGATGGGAATTACAGGTGAGGTCATAATCAATATGTGGGAAACATAATCAATACGTGGAAAAGGTGGGACATGTGGAAGGGGAGGGGCTTACAGGTGATAGGTGGGTTTAAAGATTCTTTAACTGACAATTGGCTGAAAGAGTTATGCTTTGGTCTAGAAGACTAGGAGTCATTGAAAAGGAATGCTTAAGAAAAGTCTCTGTTAATTAGAGACAAAGTATAGGACTGACTCAAGTGGTTTGTTGTGTATGTTGACGACCTGCTGGTAGGTCTTGCATAGCTTTAGGCCTGTTAATCCCTCATGAAGGAAATCTCTAAGAAGGGGAGAGAGCATGATGAGGCCTGTCTGATCTCCTTTCTCATGGCTAGCAACTCAGTTTTAGGGATCCTCTTGGCCAAGAGGGGAATCCAGTCAGCTGCTTAGGGGGACCCTTAAGACTTTATTTTAGTTCACAACTGTCCTATTTGAAAAATGGCTAGACATAGTTTCTCTAGGTTGAAAGCCATTTTACTCTAGGATTTAGGGTGGTTTTTTTTATTGTTTGGGATTCATTGAGGGTACAAAGAATTAGGTCACAATGATTGCATTTGTTAGGTAGAGTCCCTCTTATTATTGTGTCCTGCACCCAAGAGGTGTGCCATTCACCGTGACCCCCCACGGCCCTCCTGCCCTCTCCCTGCTCCCTCATGTACTCTAGGATTTTGAAGGCATTGGTCTATTACTTTCTAGCTTTCCGTTGACAAGTCAGAAGCCATTTTTATCCCTGTTCTTTAATATGGATGGACCTTTTGGTTTCTTCTCTAGAAATGTGGGAGTTTTCTTTGTGAAATCTGAAATTTCACAATGATATTTCTTAGCCTGGGTCTATTGTAATTCTTCCTGTTGGATTCTTTTACTTTGGAAACTCACGTTCTCTGTTTCTGGGCATGAATTATTTCTTTATTCATATTTCTACCTGTGTTATGGACTCAGGGGTGGGGGTGGCAAGTACCACTGTTTGCAAGGCTTCTGAGGCAGTGGAATTCTTTCTTTAATAGTTTTTCTCCCTTCCATTCGTTCTGGATCACATGGACGAGGCTTCTAACTTTCTCATCTTTTCTCTCCTATCTTCTCCCTCTTTGTCTTTGTGCTCTACATATTGGAAGATTTTCTTATCATCTTCAAAACCTTCTGTAGATAAAAAAAAAAAGACCCCTCTGATATCATGTTTTTAATTTCCAAGGTCTTTTTCTTTTCTCTCTGACTGGCTTTTCTTAGTAGCATCTGTTCTGACTTTATGAATACTGTATCACAATAACTTCTCATTTTTCCAAGGCCACTGTAATGGTTAATTTTACCTGTCAACTTTTCTGGACCCATTGAGTGTCCAGGTATTTGGTGAAACATTATTCTGGGTCATTGGTAGGGATATTCCTGGATGAGATTAACATTCAAATCAGTAGACTAAGTAGAACAAATTGCCCTGCCAATGTAGGTGAGCTGCATTCTATTTATTCATTAAAGACTTGAATAGAACAAAAAGGCTGAGCAAGAGAGAATTTGCTCTCTCTGCCTGGTGGCCTTTGAGCTGGGACATTGGTATCATCGTGCCCTGAGACATGGACTGGAACTTAGAACCATCAGCTCTTTGTTTTCAGACTACAGATTTTGGGCCTTCTCAGCCCCAAATTACGTGAACCAATTCCTTATAATAATCTCCTCCCTCTATTTACCTACATATCTATTAACATGGCTGCCTATCTACCCACCTCTTATTGGTCCTATTCTCTGGAAAATCCTAATTGATATTAATGATAGGTTTTGTCTTGTTTTAGTTTTCTTCTTCTTGCATAATTGCATTAGTCATTTCTACTTGCACATTTTAGTTTCTGTGATTCATATTAGAAGTTTTTCCTCAGATGCCTGGTGATCTTTGGTAGTTTTCTCCTATTTAAGCAAATTAGAAGCTGTGATAGCGTAGGGAGGGATTTGTAGGGTGTTCTGGTTAGCTGGTTTCTCTGGGACAATCCTTGATGTCTATATTTTTATGTTTTTACTTAGGAACTGGTAAGATTCCCTAGACATACCTTTTCCAATCTCCTTCTGGAAGGATGAAAGTCAGGCTGCCGAGATTCTATGAGCAGAAGTAGAAGAAAGCGAGAGTTTCAACCTTCCAGTCCTTACAACCTAATTCTGTTTTCTGTCTAGCACCCCTGCCCTCCATTGTGCCTAGTATCCTCTAGACCCGAAATTTCCCTCACCCTCCCACCCCTACCCCTCATTTACCCTTTTACCCTTTCCACAGAATAAACCTTCAGTCTTTTATGGGGGAGGCAGGGAGTTGGGAAACTCTCTCTCTCTCTTTTTTTGTTGACACAGAGTCTTGCTCTGTCACCCAGGCTAGAGTACCATGGCCTCGGCTAACTCACAGCATCCTTAAACTCCTGGGCTCAAGCCATCCTCCTGCCTCTGCCTCCTTGAATAGCTGGGACTACAGGTACCTACCACAATGCCCAACCAATCTTTCTATTTTTAGTAAAGTTTGGGATCTCACTCTTGCTTAGGCTGGTCTCAGACTCCTGAGCTCAAGGGATCCTCCTGCCTTGGCCTGCCAGAGTGCTAAGATTATAGGAGGTAACCCTGTCCAGGCTTCTGCTTCTTAAACAGTATTTCTATCAGGTCTCTCTGTTTTATCCCTGCTTCATTTCCAAAGGAAAGTGGTTCCACCAATTCCTTAGTTTTGGGGGAATTCTGTAGTGTGAATTGTTTAAGTCTTTTTATACTGCCATATTACATTCTGTTTTCTCAGATCTAAGTCATTTACTTACAGGATAGCTATTCATTTTTGTGTATTTATTTTTCAATTAGACATTGTAGTGCTTTTCTTACCCTTAAGTTTTCAAGGACAGGATCTTATGACATTGGCAAATAATAAAAACTTTCTTTTCCTTACTAATTTTTATACTTCCTATTTCTTTCTCTTCTGTAATTACTCTGGCTTATACCTTCAGCACATCATGAAATAGTAGCAGTGATATGGACATCCTTATCTTTTTTCTAGATTTATTGGGATTCCTTTAGTAATTCACCATTAAGCATGATGTTGATTTGGGTTTGATTATACACATTTATTATATTGAGGAAATATCCTTCTTTTTTATTAAGAGATTTTTAGAAGAAATGAATGTTGAATTTTTCCAGATATTTCTTGGTTCTCTATGGTTTAAAAAAATCCATACTCATCCAGCCTGAGCAAGAGTGAGACCCCATCTCTAAAAAATAGCCAGTGTTGTGCCGGGTGCCTGTCGTCCCAGCTACATGGGAGACTGAGGTCAGAGAATCACTTGAGCCCAGTAGTTCGAGGTTGCTGTGAATTATGATGCCACAGCACTCTACCAAGGGATGCATAGTGATTCCCTCTGTCTCAAAAAAACAAAAAACAAAAAACTCCCCCCAAAATCCACATTCACGAGTGAAATTTATTTGTAGTTTTCTGTTTAATGCTGTATTTTTCAAGTTTTCTATCAGTGTAATACTGGTTTTGTAAAGTCTGAAAGTTTGCTTTCTCTCTTATACTTTGAACAGCTTAACAGCATTGGAATTCTAAGGTGAGTATTTTTAAAAATTATATTGTTCAGTGCTTGGACAGATTGGCCTTCCACCCTCCATCAAATCAAATCATAGTTTGTAGGGTGGGGCCTACCTCTAAGCCAGGTCTGTAAGTTGTAGTCTCGGCAGGCACAGTGGTAATAGTAAGTGAAAGATGTGAAATTTACTTTCTAGAAGCTTCAGGGAGCCGGAAAAGGAGGAGAAGGAAAAGGAAAAGGAGGAGGAGGAAGTTAATTGTGTTGTTTGGACAAGAATTTAGTTCAACAGACGATGTTTTTCTTTTGCCAACCATAAGACAGACCCGATAAAATAGGACAAAGTGGAAGGAATTTCTACTACTCCTTTCTCTAAAGCCCTCACACTTGGCCCCACAATTCTATGGTCTTCCCAGTAACCTTGGTAGAAACTTCCCCAGAGGAAATATGTGAGGCCTTCTCTGAGCCTCTGGAATAAGATCTGGGGTTGGTACGTGCTGACACCCAGCAAAGCCCTGTTTGGTTTAGTGCCTTGCTGATCCTTTTCTCTGTTGACGATGGCAGTCAATTCGTTGTGTAGGCTGGATGTGGCTGTCTAATTCAAGCCCTACTGGCTTTTTAGTTTGTCTACTTCCCGAGGAAATGCTAAGATGGAAGGCTGTAGGAAAAGTTCGATATGTTATAAACGAGAAGCTCCTGAATATATCTGCAAATGGAAATTGCTGGCTCCAGAAGTTTGATTTCACCATCAGACAGTGGTTGAACGGGATGACTGGGTGACTCTAACAATTCTCCAAGTTTGAAGATGCCTTCATGTTTTCAGTGGGGCTTGGGACTTAGATCCTCTCTCCATTCCCTCTTAACTGTCATAGTTGATTAGAGAGGCAGTATAGCTCTGGGACCAGAAGCATTGTCCCTGTATTCAAGCAGATTAGTGGGAATCCTATCTCTGCTGTAATTAGCTATATGAGTTGGCCAAATTAGTGAACTTCCTGAGCCTCAGCTTATCTGTAAAATGAGGACTGTCATAGTACTTGCCTCACAAGGCTGATGTGGAAATGAAATGAGATATTGGGTAAAAGGCTTCTGACAGGTTGTCTGGCCCATGAGTAAGGGCTTATTACATGTAATCTACTGTTATTGTTGTTATATTATAAGCCTTCTCAGATTGATCTTTATATCAATAAATAAAGAGCTCCCCTCTTAGGTGAGAGGTTGGGAGAGGCCTGTTTGGGAGTTAGCAGCTGGAAATTCACAGGGCCAACAGGAAGATGCTGATCCTTGATCCTCCAGTTCTTGCTTCCACATCTTTTGCCTTAGAAGAAATGATAGGAACTTCTTAGATGCTTAAGTTCTCTCCTCTGAAAGTGGACCGGTGTCTTTTTTTGTTTTTTGTTTTTTTTGTAGAGACAGAGTCTCACTGTACCGCCTTCGGGTAGAGTGCTGTGGCGTCATGGCTCACAGCAACCTCTAACTCCTGGGCTTACGCGATTCTCTTGCCTCAGCCTCCCGAGCAGCTGGGACTACAGGCGCCCGTCACAATGCCTGGCTATTTTTTTGTTGCAGTTTGGCCGGGGCTGGGTCCGAACCCGCCACCCTCTGCATATGAGGCCGGCGCCCTACTCACTGAGCCACAGGCGCCGCCGGACCGGTGTCTTTATTTTGATTCCAAATGACAAGACTCCAGGTCAGCCAATCTCACTGCTACTTCTGGTTGGTCATCAGCAGAGCAAAGGCCACCTTGGTGGAGTGACCTGCTGCTTGCTCCATCTGAGCCTTCTCTGGTCACCACCGGCCCCTCAGCACCTTCTCCTGACAGTACTGTGCTGCTCAGCGCCCTACTCCGACTCCAGCCCCCAGCGGATTCTCTCTGACTGGAAATGCCTGGCCTGGCTGCTGAGGGAGCAGCTGGCCTCCTCCCCCGCGTTTGCCCTCTTTGCGGTGCCTTCCATCCCTCTGGCTTCTGGATCGCCTTCAGTTACCCTGTGCTTTCCCATCTTCTTTCCCTCTTCTTCTCATTAAAAATCACTTTTTAAATCTTTTGTTCACAAAATGTTATAAATGAATCAAATTACTTGGAGTATATGTTCAGCTCTTTTGCTTGTAATAAATAGTTTTCCTTGGTTTACCTCAAGTAATTCTCTCCCCTTAGTGGGAGGGTGGGTAGCATAGTTACTGTGAAGAACCCACACGGTAATTACGGGAACTGGGGCTCGTAGGACCCAGAGTGGCTTCGCAGCTGGGCCTCATTAGAAGCGGTACGGGCTCAGAAGCCAGAAGGGGGCTCAGTGACTTGTCCCCATCTCAGCAGGAGATTGCCCACTCCTTGACAGGACAGTGACACAATCTCCTCCTGCCTCTGCTTTGGACACTTCTCTTGCTACCCACTTCTTTTCTCTGTATCATGGTTTCTGTTCTCTTCAGGCTTCTGGCTCTGAACAGCTGCTGCAACCCCACAGCTCTGGCTCTTCTTGGTGAGCAGGGCTTCTCAAGGCCTGCTGGCAGGGCTGACACTGCCTTGGTTTTCTGCTCCTTATACATTTACCAGTGACCACAGAGAAAACGTGGCTCTGGACTTGCTCCTAGGGCACGTATATGGCTTTATCTAGGAAACACCGCTATCCTGTCCACAAGCATAAACGGGTTAAATTGTAATTTCAATGATTCCCAAACCAGGCGATTAGCAGAATCTCATAGGCAAATTTTTTAAATACAGATTTCTAAAGGCCACTTATCTGTAAAATGGGCCCTAGTACTAACACCTACGTTATAAAATTGGTATGGTTTGTTTTTTCTTAACTTTTTTTTTTATTTTGCTATGTTTGTAGTAACAAATTATTGGAGATCTAGGGTCCCCCAAATGGGAATTTGTTAAATCAGTGGTTCTCAAAGTCTGGGAAGAAGAAAGAGGAACTGCAAATCAGAATTACCTGGGGAGCCTCATCCCTGATCTATGTAACTAGAAGGGAGGCAGGGGTTGAAGTTGTCAGACTCTGCAATCCTCACCCCTGAAATCACTAAGTGGCTTATAGTATGTCCTTAAAATGGGATCTTATATAGCCAATCAAAAAGATTTTGCAGAAGTGCATTTTTTAACATGCAAAGGAGGTCATGATCAATAATTGAATATGAAAAGCAGGTTGTAGAGCTGGGCATGATGGCTCACACCTGTAACCCTAGTACTCTAGGAGTCTGAAGGGGGTGGATTGCTTGAGCTCAGGTGTTTGACACCAGGCTGAGCAAGAGCAAGAGCAAGATCCTGACTCTAAAAACAGCCAGACATTGTGGCAGGTGCCTGTGGTCTCAGCTACTCAGAAGGCTGAGACAAAGGAGGTCATGATGAATCGTTGAATATGAAAAGCAGATTGTAGAGCCAGGCATGATGGCTCACTCCTGTAATTAAAAGATCACTCGAGCCCAAGAGTTTGAGGTTGCTGTAAGTGATAATACCATGACACTCTACTGAGGGCAACAGAGCAAGACTCTGTCTCCAAAAAAAAAACAGATTGTAAAACAAGACCATGGGTGGAACAGATTTTTAGGGGGGAAAGGTAGATGCAGACATCTATGCACAGGATATGGAATATTAAAAGTATAATTGGCAGACCTGCTGCTTTAGCATTACTTGGGAGCTTGATAGAAGTATAGAATCTAGGCTGGGCATGGTGGCTCATGCCTGTAATCCCAGAACTTTGGGAGGCTGAGGTGGGAAGGAGGCCAGGAATTTGAGACCAGCATGGGCAACACATAAGACCCTATCTCTATACAAAATAGAAAAATTAGCTGGATGCAATGGTGTGTACCTTTAGTCCTAGCTACTCAGGAGGCTGAGGTGGGAGGATTGCTTGAGCCCTGGAGTTGGAGGCTACAATGAGCTATGTTTGTGCCACTGCCCAGCCTGGGCAACAGAGCGAGAGTCCGTCAAAAAAAAGAAAGAAAGAAAGAGAGAGAGAGAGAAAGAAAGGAGGGAGGAAAGGAAGATAGAAAGAGAGAGAATAAAAAGAAAGAGCTAAAGCAAGAAAGGAAGAAAGAAAAGAAATACAGAATCTGGGGTCCCACTCCAGACCTCCTGATGGAATCTTCGTGAGGTTCACAGTTTTAGAACACTGGTGTTTGTCTTGAGTGCTCATTAGAATTCACCTGGGGGGTATGAAGAAAATCCCAATGCCTAGATGGCACCGAGCCCAATTAAACCCCAGTCTCTAGAGTGGAGCCTGGAATTATAAAATGGGCCTAATGAGCAGCCAGAGATGGAAACGGCTGCTGTGAGGATATATCCCAGGGGCCAGAGGGATTGTCCTGCAGATGGTGGGAATCTGCTGGTTTTGATATTCTTCTTTCTGTTTTTATGTACTTTGTGATTTTTTTTGTTTGTTCAAGAAGCACATAGAGTTTTCATACCTGTACAGTAGTCCAGATGTCATAGCTCAAACCAGTAATCCTAGCACTTTGGAAGGCCAAGATGGGAGGATTGCGTGAGGCCAGGAGTTCAAGACCAGCCTGCACATGAGGAAGTCCCTATCTTTACAAAAAAATAGAAAAATTAGCCTGGTGTGGTGCCAGGTGCCTGTAGTCCAAGCTACTCAGGAGGCTGAGGCAGGAGGATCACTTGCCTCCAAGTGTTTGAGGTTGTTGTGAGCTATGACACCATGGCACTCTACCCAGGGCAACAGAAGGAGACTCCTTCTCAAAAAAAAAAAAAAAAAAAAAAGTAAAAAAGAAAGAGAGAAAGAAAGAAGGGAAGAGAAGGAAAACACTGTTTTAGAGGAAAATAAGAAGTCTCTCCATCTCCCACCTTGACCTGGCTTATTTCTTCCCCTGTAAGACAGAGGAAACTGAATATTGCTATAGTGCACTAATCGCCCAACATCATAACAGGTGTTTCATTTATCCCTATGGACTGTGGGTGTAAAATACACATCAGATATTAAAGACTTCCTATGAAAAAAATGTAAAACATCTGATATTGTTTCATAATAGTTACACATTGAAATGATATAGTTTTGGATATCTTCAGGTTAAATAAAATATATTATTAAAATATATAGATTATTAAAATTAATTGCACTTATTTCTTTTTATCTTTTAAATGTGGCTTCTAGAACATTTAGAATTGGATATGTGACTCATACTTCTAGATGGTCAGAGGCAACTAGAATTTAGCAGACCCACTGAAATTATTTAGACTGGTTGTTTATAATCTTTGCTACTCTCATAAAAGCAGAGAAAGAGGTGAGAGAAAGTAACTTCTCCCCAGCCTTTCCTCTGATTGAGGATTGGAAGGAAAAGAGGTTAAAATGAAGTTGAGGGCTCGGTGCCTGTAGCACAAGCGGCTAAGGAGCCAGCCACCTACACTGGAGCTGGCAGGTTCGAACCCAACCCGGGCCTGCCAAACAACAAAAATAGCCAGGCATTGTGGCAGGCGCCTGTAGTCCCAGCTACTTGGGAGGCTGAGGCAAGTTGGAGGTTGGTGTGAGCTGTGATGCTACGGCACTCTACCCAGGGTGACAGCTTGAGGCTCTGTCTCTAAAAAATAAATAAATAAATAATAAATAAAATGAATTTGAGGGCATCTTTGCCCATTTTCTTTAGCCTAGTGTTTCTTACCTCCAGCGGGACAGGAGAATCTCCTGGGGAGCTTTTTAAAATCCTAATGCTCAGCCACACTACCATCCAGTGAAGTCTCTGGAGGATCTCTGTGTTTCAGAATTCCAAGGTCTAGTCCACATTGAGAACCACTGTGTTAGCAGGATTTGTCATATTTCCCTGGGAACAAACTACAGTAGAACCTCCATAGTTGACCACCTCCCTACATTGACCTTATTTTCATAGACTGGACATGTCCCACATGTACATATCAGTACACAGGCTCAGTTTCTTATGTTGACCAATTTGTTACCCTTCCTTGCCTGGTCACCTTCCAGAGGTACTACTGTGTAGCTACCTGGGAAAGTAAAGCAGCAATTCTCAGGAAACAGAAACTTACAATGATCATGAAGGTATTACTCAGGTCATTGTTAGTGTTTTTTTTTTTTTATGAGGCTACTTTATTTCCCTTTTGTGAATTAACACTGAAAGAACAAGGTTAGCTAACTAATCCTGTAGATTCATTCTCTTGGCCACTCGGGGGACTGGACAAAAAAGCATGTGGCAGGACAGGCCTGTGCCGTGGAGAAATTGCTCACAGGGGTGGTAAGTCCGCGCTGTCATCCTGGTGGACGAAAGACAAGCACGTATTGCTATTTTTTAACTTTTGTGTAAGAGTTAAATTCTATAAGCCCTCCCAAAGGACGTGACTTTGCCCCAGTGAATGAAAAGTGATCAATCTTTCTGGAGAAAGCAATGTAATTGTACAAAATATGTCTGGAGTGCTCACTCACTCTAAGTCAGATGCTATGTAAGTGCTTCAGGCTCATCGTCTTACTTAAATCCTCACAATAATCCTGTGCAGTGAGTACAAATATTATCCCTATTTTCAGATATAAAACAAAGGCTGGAGGAGTAGAAGAAAAGAACCATGGCTACAGAGCTAGAAAATAAAGGATTTGAATTTGGGCAGTCTTTCTCCAGAATCTGCTTCTAAATGGTATCATGTAGAAATGTACTTAGACTTTTGTTTGTTTTGTTTGTTTGTTTTTGAGATGGGGTCTCCTTCTGTTGTCCAGGATGGAGTGCAGAGGGGTGATCACAGCTCACTGCAACCTTGGACTCTCGAGCTCCAGTGATCTTCTTCCTTCAGTCTCCCAAATAGTTGGGACCATAGGCAAGTAGCTGGGACTACAGGCACACACCACAACACCTGGTTAATTTTTTGTGTTTTTCATAGAGATGGGTCTTACTATGTTGCCTAGGTTGGTCTCAAACTCCTGGCTTCAGGTGATCCTCCTGCCTTGGCCTTCTGAAATGGTGGGATTATAGGTGTGAGCCATGACAGCTGGCCTTCATTCTTAAACTTTGACCCAGAACTCTTAGTTTTTGGACTTTACTCAAGGAAATGATCAGATAATTGCATAATTTAGAACAAAATGAGACCTAGAAAAATCTCAATGCCCTATTGTTGCAGAAGACTAGTCAAATAAATTATTGTACCTATTACTGTAAATTTTTTCATTGTAAAATGAAATAATACACCATAGCTAAGAATGCTGATATAAAGATTTTATTAAAATGGAAAAATCTTCATTAAGAATTATTAAGTTAACTCTGGGGGGCCGAGGCAGGTGGATTGCTTGAGCTCACGAGTTTGAGACCAGCCTGAGTAAGAGCAAGACACAGTTTCTAAAGACATAGCTGAGTGTTATGGTAGGTGCCTGCTACATGGGAGGCTAAGGCAAGAGGATTGCTTGAGCCCAGGAGTTTGAGGTTGCTGTGAGTTATGATGCCAAGGCACTCTACTGAGGGCAACTAAGTGAGACTCTGTCTCAAAAAAAAAAAAAAAAAAGTATTATTAAGTTAAAAAAACAAGTTAGGCGGGATGTGGCAGTTCATGCTTCTTTTTTTTTTTTTTTTTTATTGTTGGGGATTCATTGAGTTCATGCTTCTAATTCTAGCACTCTGGGAGGCCAAGGCTGGAGGATAACTTGAGCTCAGTTTGAAAGCAGCCTGAGCAAGATGAAGACCCCTTCTCTACAAAAAATTGCCAGGTATGGTGGCACACATTTGTAGTCCCAGCTACTTGGGAGGCTGAGACAGGAAGATTGCCTGAGGAGTTTGAGGTTGTTGTGAGCTATGATGACACCACTGTGCTCTATTAGGGGTGACAGAGTGACATTCTGTCAAAATAAAAAAAAAAAACAACTCCAAAACAAAAAGCAAACTTAATAAACATACTCTGTATAATATCCAGGAAGCAAAAGTTGGCAGATTTGTTTGTGGGAGGGAGGGAACACTAAAATACTAACAGTGGCTATATTTAAGTGGGATCTCAGAAATTTTAACTCTCATCTTGAAATTTTTCTCTACATTCTAATTTTGCCATAATGTATCTTTGGGTAGCAATTTTTTTTTTAAAGCAATGCAAACTAAGATATTTCAGGATATGAAAAGAACAATGCCTGATTCAAGGAAGTGGAGGGAGTAAATGGGAACTAGTTCTTGATATTGTCCTGGGCACTAAATTTAGCTCTAAAACTCTGGCAGCCACATGAAAAAGATAAACACACTGGTTGTATAACTTTCACATTATTTCATTTGATGTTTCAGGAGTGAGTCTCTATTTCTCATTGTTCATTCTTGTCAACTTCAGAGTGTGGGACCCTCAGTGGATGCTCCAAACACGTCCCAGTTCTGTGTTACCAAGTCCATTTCATAGATTGAATCTGTGTGTAGCAGGCTGTGGTCCAGGGCTAAATCATCTCTTCTTTGTGACAGCACTCTGATTCCCAAATCCTGCTCACCCACCGTTGGGAATCCCACCCCCTACAAATCTTTCCAGTTCTTGAGTCTAAGTGGAGTCTCCAGTTCAAACTAAGTTTGTCCTTTTCAGAACAATTCAGTTACACACACATTCTTTCATCATTTCATAATCAGTCACTATGTCTCCACTATTAGACTGGATACCTTATAATGGACGTGGACTTATTCTCTACTGTGTATGGAACCCTGGAACCAGCATTTTAGAGCTTGAAGAGGAGGCCTGACAGCTAAGGAGACCAAATAGGAAAAGTTCTGGTTTGCCCCAGAGTTTCTTTTTTTTTTTTGCCCGGGGCTAGGTTTGAACCTGCCACCTCCGGCTTATGGGACCAGCGTCCTATTCCTTGAGCCACAGGCGCCGCCCCATGCCCCAGAGTTTCTACATTTAGAAAAACCACTTAGTCCTGGCAAGACAGCAGAACACTTTCTGGGTATTCACGTATTATTTCTTGATTGGTTTGATTGTTTTATGTGCTAAAATCCCTACTGGGCACAGTCTCCTTTTCAGCTGTATATTGACAAAATAAATCCCCTGCATTAAGGTGGCTCCCTACTGCAGTGGTGTTATGATCCTCAGGCAAAATCTGAAAGTAAGAAAAGGCAGGTTGAGGAAACTAACGCCTAGAAGAGTTTTGTGAATTTTTCCTGGTATTAAGTGACCAGCCAAAACTATGAGCTAGGTCTTTTGAATCCTAAATGGGACTTCCTGGGATCTGAAAATAGTTGCCAAGGAGCTTCAACTCTACACGCCTTCCACTACTTTACACAAAGGCACAAGGCTTTTGTGAAGAAAACCACAAAGTGTACTTTGAGTTTCAAAAGATTTACATAAATAGAACAAAAATATCATGTCTAAATGGAGTGATTCAATAAGGTAAAGATAATTTCCTCAAAATTAGTTAATAAATTGAATGTAGTTTTAATCAAAATTCCAACAAGATTTTTCTGGGCTGTGACAAAATGATTCTAAAGTTCATCTGCTAGAACATCCACTTAAGAAAATTTCAAGAAATTTTTGAAAAAGAACAGTTATAAAGGGGGGAAATTGTACTACCCGCAGTTAAAAGTTATTAAACCAGGCTTGGTGCCCGTGGCACAGTGGTTACGGCGTCAGCCACATGCACCAAGGCTGGCGGATTTGAACCTGGCCCGGGCCAACTAAACAACAATGACAACTGCAACAAAAAAATAGCCACGCGTTGTGGTGGGTACCTGTAGTCCCAGCTATTCTGCGGATGCAAAAGAATTGTTTAAGCCAGAATTTGAGGTTGCTGTGAGCTGTGACACCACGGCATTCTACCAAGGGCAACACACTGTGAGACTCTGTCTCAATAAAAAAGTTATTAAATCACAGCAATTAAACAGTGAGGTGTTGGCAGAAAATTGATCAATCAACAGAACAAAATAAAAAGTCCAGAAAGAAAACCAAAGTATGTAAGAAATTTCGTGTATCATAAAGATGGTTCAGATCATTTAGGGCAATGTTAGTTTATTCAGTAAATGATATTGAGTAAATTGGCTGATCATTTGAATGCAGATAAAATTAGGTCCCTACCTTTCCTAACATACATAATAAATCTCAGATACTTACAACTTTTAATGTGGAAAATGAAGCTATAAAATAACCAGAAATTCCAGGGAATGTTTATGGGCTCTTCTGGTGAAGGGAATCTGTCTAAATATAACACAAAAAGCAAACACTGGAAGGGTCAAATTTTGCTAAATTTGACTACATGAAAAATCCATTTGTAAAAAGTACAATAGAAATGACACTGTGGGAAAAATCTTTGCTGCACATATGACAGACAATTTAAAAGACTTACTACAACTTTTCTTTCTTTTTTTTTTTTAGACAGAGTCTCACTCTGTTGCCCAGGCTAGAGTGCTGTAATGTCATAGCTCACGGCAACCTCAAACTCTTGGGGTCAAGTGATCCTTTTGCCTCAGCCTTCCAAGTAGCTAGAACTACAGGCACCTGCCACAACGCCCAGCTATTTTTTAGAAACCAGGTCTCACTCTAGCTCAAGCTGGTCTCCAACTCCTGAGCTCAGACTATCCACCTGCTTCACCCTCCCAGAGTGCTGGGATTACAGGTGTGAGCCACCGCAGCTGGCCTTTTTTACAATTTATTAAATTAAAAGACGTACTGATAGAAAAATGGCAAAGCACATAAGCAAGTTGCTGCAGAAGTATAAATGACAACAAAATTATGTAAAGTTTTCTCCCCTTAGTGAGCAGATGAAAGAAAAAAGAATCTCCCTCCTTTTTTTTTTCTTTTTGAGACAGAGTTTCACTATGGCACCCTTCGTAGAGTGCCATGGAATTACAGCTCACAGCAACCTCAAACTCTGGGGCTTAAGTAATTCTCTTGCCTCAGCCTCCCAAGTAGCTGGGACTACAGGGGCCCACCACAATGCCCAGCTATTTTTTGGTTGCAGTTGTCATTGTTGTTTAGCAGGCCCAGGCCAGGTTCGAACCTGCCAGCCCTGGTGTATGTGGCCGGCACCCTAGTTGCTGAGCTACAGGTGCCGAGCCCCTCCTCTTTTTTTTATTGAATTAATTATATTCGCAAAATGTATGTATGTATTTAATTCTACTTGTTTGTTTCTTTTTTTTTTTCAGATGAATTTGAGGGTACAAAGAATTAGGTTACAATGTTTGCATTTGTTAGGTATAGACCCTGATATAGTTGTATCCTGACCCCAGGAGGTGTGCCATGTAACCCCACTTTGCCCCCACTAAGTGCAAGTACATCGATCCCCCTCCCTCCTTCCTCCACCCCACGTCTTGAATTGAATTGAGTTTTTCTCTTAGGTGGGCATGTATTAGATCATCTACTGGCGTCATATTAGTACTGGGTACATTGGATACTTGCTTTTCCATTCTTGTGATATTTTACTAAGAAGAATGTGTTTCAACTCCATCCAGTCCAAAGCTGCATATACTGACATAGACGTGAAGAGAAGGGAACACTTTTACACTGTTGGTGGGACTGCAAACTAATACAGCCTCTTTGGAAAGAAGTATGGAGAATCCTCAAAGAACTCAAAATAGACCTTCCTTTTGATCCCACAATCCCATAACTAGGCATCTACCGAGAAGAAAAAATTGTTTTATCATAAGGACATTTGCAGTAGATTGTTCATGGCAAAAATGTTTTAAACAAATATCCTTTTCTGCTAGGCGTATGAAAGGCAGCTTTTCTGTAAGGCCAGTTGTAATAGGAATCAAGAACCTCATTGATGTATTTTCTGATCCAACAATTCCACATCTAGAAATATGTTTTAAGAGAATAATCAGAAATACGTGCAAATATCTCTTTATAATTATGTCTAAGAGAATCTTATGTATTATAGCTAAAAGGAAGAAACAACCCAGTTCTAGGGCCTTGGTTGAATAAATGGCACTATAGTCATGTGCCAAATATCGACTTTTTGGTTTAACTATGGACTATGTATACCCCATAGTGGTCTCATAAGATTATACCGTATTTTTACTGTATCTTTTCTATGTTTAGATTTGCTCAAATACACAAATACTTACTATTGTGCTACAAACGCCTACAGAATCAATACAGTAATATGCTGTGCAAGTTTATAGCTTAGGAACAACGGGCTCTACCATACAGCCTAGAGATGTAGTAGTCCTCAGGGTCTGTGTAAATACACCGTATGATGCTCGCACAATGATGAAATCTCCTAGCAACACATTCTCAGAACATGTCCCCCTTGTTAAGCGACACACAACTGTATACTGTTTTTGTACAATACAAAGCAGTTATAGAAAAATACTATGCAGTTGATGTTGTAGAAGAATATTTAATGACATGAAAATTATTCTTGATATGTATATTACTGGCTGAAAATATATTACTAAGCAGTATTTATAGTACACTCATGTGTGATAATATACACATACAGCACGTGAATTGCCCATTACAAATGATATTTTCTTTTTCTTTTATGCATTTCTACAGTACACATTTAGTAGTTTTCTAACAATAAAAATTAATAATTATTATTACTTGTTTTTAAAGAGAACTTTGCAGCTCCATCCCTGTGTGGAATTACAGGGATATTCATGTCCTGTGATATATACTTACGCAATACTTGAATTTTGTGTATTGAACCTGATCACTTTTATAGTCAAAAGGAAATAATTTTTAAGAAAAAGGAAAGAAAAAAGAGAAGGAAAAGAGAAGTTTGTACTCTTTAATCTATTTCCTTTTTAGAAAATTTCTTTTTTTTTTTTTTGTAGAGACAGAGTCTTACTTTATGGCCCTCGGTAGAGTGCTGTGGCATCACACAGCTCACAGCAACCTCCAACTCCTGGGCTTAAGCGATTCTCTTGCCTCAGCCTCCCGAGTAGCTAGGACTACAGGCGCCTGCCACAACGCCCAGCTATTTTTTGGTTGCAGTTCAGCTGGGGCCGGGTTTGAACCCGCCAACCTCGGTATATGGGGCCGGCACCTTACCGACTGAGCCACAGGCGCCACCCTTTAGAAAATTTCTTAACCCTGAATATAAGCAAATGTTTGAGACTGCTCATCACAGCAGTATTTATAATAGAAAAAACAAGTAAAGAAATATGTTTGTGACATATAAACACCATCTAAATGTCTAACAATAAGGAGTTGGAAAAGTAAATTATGTCCATTGGGTGGATCTACTACAGCACAGTCGAGTGAGTATGACTCCAGCTTGCTTGGGTTGAAATCTCAGCTCTGCCACTTACTAGCTAGGGAACTTGTAAGTGTTAATTAACCTCTCTGAGTTTGAATTTTCTTGTTTGTAAAATGGGGATAAAAGTACCTACCTCATAGGATGGTTATGAGGATTTTTTATCATTTGGAGTTCAGACAGGAAACAGATGACACACCCATTTGAGGAGAGTTTAATAAAGGAGTGACTTACAGAGGTGAAAGCAGAGTACAGGGAAATCACCAAGGATGGTGCAATAGTCTGCATAGTAACAGGAAGTCCCAGGGAGCAGTTGTGCAGTTATTGGAACCCTGGTGGGGTAGGGAGAGACAGACATGGTATGATATGAAGAGGGGAAGCTTTGATGAAAGGACACAACAGCCTTGAGCCCCTTAAGCATACCCTGACCTTCCTGCCCAGTCTCCTGAGACATCTGTAATTACACTGCCACGGCTGCAGTAATGGTGCATAAAAACATCCCACAAACCTCAGTGGCTACCAACTGCAAACATTTGTTTTTCTCCCTTCCAGGTTGATTTGGGTTGCTCTGTCTCAGGCTTTGGGTCAGGTTCAGGTCTGCTTTGTGGGCCCCTCAATTTGGGAACAGCAACCAAGAGACCAAACCAAACAGACAAGTCCATTCCAGGCCTCTGCTTGCCCCAAATCTATAAACATTCCAGTGGCCAAAGCATGCCATACGACTGAGCCTAAAATAAATAAATAAAGTGAATATTTATATTCCATATACTCACATGGTAAATTCTAACACACGGAGAGAAGGAGAGAGGAGGGTCGGGAATGATCATTCAATCTACCATAATTTGCCATCGTCCAAACCCAAGGAAGTAAGAAGCCACAGAAGCCCACTGCATCTACCAGGGTCAGACTCCCAGGGCGCACAGCAGGATAGAAGAGGAGAGAGGCAGCTGGAGGGCAAACAAAGACACTATGCAGGATTGCGTGAGTTAATACTTTTATTATTTTTATTTGAGTTAATATTTTTCTTTTTCTTTTTTTTTTTTTGTAGAGACAGAGTCTCACTTTACCGCCCTCGGTAGAGTGCCATGACGTCACACGGCTCACAGCAACCTCCAACTCCTGGGCTTATGTGATTCTCTTGCCTCAGCCTCCCGAGCAGCTGGGACTACAGGCGCCCGCCACCACGCCCGGCTATTTATTGGTTGCAGTTCAGCCGAGGCCGGGTTTGAACCCGCCACCCTCGGTATATGGGGCCGGCGCCCTACTCATTGAGCCACAGGCACCACCCTGAGTTAATATTTTTCATGAGCTTAGGGTAGTGGCACCTAAAACATAAGTGTTTGTAAATGAAACAGTAAAATATGGTGCTATTGAGAATGATTTTCAAGACTACTTAAATATTAAAATATTAATAATGAGTTGTTAATTGAAATAGGTTATAAAGGAGGTATACGTTATGATATCATTTAAAAAGTACCATATACCTAGAAGAAAGATAGAAGAAAATTTAGCAAAATGTTAATGTTGTTGCTGGGAAGTAAACTCACAGGGAATTTTCTTTTTTTTTTTTGAGAAAAGTCTCAAGCTCTCACCCTGGGTAACATGCTATGGCATCGTAACTCACAGCAACCTCCAAAGCTCCAACGCTGAGCTCAAGTGATCCTCTTGCCTCAGTTTTTATATTTTTAGCAGAGACAGGGTCTTGCTTTTTTCTCAGGCTATTGGGCACATGTCGTCCCAGCTACCCAGGAGGCCAATTGCTTGGAATGAGCTCAAGCAATCGGCCTTCCAGAGTGCTAGGATTATAGGCACAAGCCACTGCACCGGCCTCAGAGGGGATTTTTAATATCTGTGCTTTGGGCTCTGTATAAGGTTGCCACATACGGCGTCATAGATCATGTACTGCACAACTCCAGGAGGCCTCATTTGTTCTTCTTCACACCTTCTTTATCGCCTGTGGCTTCTAGAACACACATGTATTACTCTTATGTAAGCATACAAATAAACACAGTTTTAAAAAACTGCAAAATTGCCTTTTGTTTCAAAAATATGTCAAAGACAAATGAAATTGACCTACTTTGTCATTTTTATTAAAGCAGAAGAGAAATTACCCCAGACTCTAAGATGATGGCTATAAAAGTATCTCACTAACTCTTGACACAATCAGGGGGTGAACAGTCACCCTTGCAGGACTGAAATGTATTGCTTCATGTGTGTAGCATAAATAAAGAAAATGTGTTTGGCCTAAGTGAGTTATTAATTTTTTCTAAACCTTGAAATATATTTTATGTGATAGAAAAATTCAGAAATGCTAGATCAGAAATGATGAATATAAGAAAAAAGTGATTCTTAGTAAAGCATCACAAGAATGGAGAAGCATGAATCCTATGTACTCAATTTTGATATGAGGACAATTAATGACAATTAAGGTTATGGGGGGGAAGCAGAAAGAGGGACGGAGGGAGGGGGGTGGGGCCTTGGTGTGTGTCACACTTTATGGGGGCAAGACATGATTGCAAGAGGGACTTTACCTAACAATTGCAATCAGTGTAACCTGGCTTATTGTACCCTCAATGAATCCCCAACGATAAAAAAAAAAGAAAAAAGAAAAAAGTGATTAATATTAAATTCACAACAGAGATCCAGTTCCAAAATGGCAATGTAGGAGCAAGCTGGCTTCGTGTGCCACTGCAGAAAATAAAAAACAAATACACAACACTGTGAGTATCATCAGAAATACCCTACAACTCAAATATAAAGGTGAAACAGTTTCTAGGGTCACGGAGAAGTGAAAAAACTCTAAGCGGATAGTAAGAGAACCAGACTTCCATGTCTGTGATGTCCCCACCCCCATTCTGCTCAACAACAAGCATGAAAAATTGCCCCAAACTCACTATTTCTACACTGAAAAAAATTTGAGGTAGACAACCAGCTTCTTCACCCTCTTGGGTTCCCTGGCAGGAGACCTGTTCCTGCCCTAACACCGCAGAAGCGTTGTGAATGCTAAAAGGAAGAAATATTCCTGAGGGCAGCCAGAGGCAAAAGGGGAAAGTGGAACTACTATCTCCAGCCCTGGAAATTCTGCTCTGTAACTTGGCCAAAGGAGCTGCTGAATCAGAATGTCTGTTCCTCAGGTCCCTGGGCCTTTCCCCAATGCTGGGATATCCTTTTTGGGACCCACCCCATTCAGGATGAGCAGTGCTTAGTAGAGCTGAGATGAATCTGGGCTTCGGCTGCTACTTAGAGCCAACAAGGAGGCAGTGACCTAGGGGTTAGCAATTTCTATGGAAATATATCCAATAAAAAAAAAGAACAAGCAAGATAGAGAAGACTGGAATAAGTAGTTAATTCTGCAATGCAAAGACATCGATGTACATCCCCAAGAAACAACAGCAAACAAGGAACCATGACCTTCCCAAACTGAGCAAGGAACCAGTCATTGACCCTAACATATATGAGCTTGCCGACTGAACAGTTTTAAGAAAACACAATGTTATTCAAGATAACATAGAAAAGCAATATAAATTTATCAGAGAAAATTAACAAAGTGATTGGAATTAAAAAAATTCAAAATGGAAATCTTGGAATGAGAAATATATTTGCTAAATTGAAAGATTCAGAGGCTCTCCATTACAGACTGGATCAAGGAGAGGAAACCATCAGTGAGCTTGAAGATAGGCAATTTGAAAAATACACAGTCAAAGGAGAAGAAAAGGAACAAAGATCACTTAGAAGATATAGAAAATTACTTCAAAAGACCAAATCTAAGAATTATTGCTGTTTAAGAGAGAGTTGCACAAGAGCAAAGGAATAGAAAGCTTATTCAAAGAAATAATAACAGAAAACTTACCAAAACTTGAGAAAGATATGAATTTTCAAGTAGAAGAAGATCAGAGAATACCAAACATATTTGACTCAAATAAAACTACCCCAAGGTATATAATAACTGAACTCTCAGTCTGGGCATGGTAACTCAGACCTGTAATCCTAGCACTCTGAGAGGCGGAGGCAGGAGGATCCATTGAGCTCAGGAGTTTGAAACCAGCCTGAGCAAGAGTGAGACCCTGTCTCTACTAAAAATAGAAAAATTTGTTGGGCTTGGTGGTGGGCACATATAGTCCCAGCTACCCAGGAGGCTAAGGCAGGAGGATTGGTTGAACCCAGATGTTTGAGGTTGCTGTGAGCTAGGCTGACACACAGCACCGTAGCCTGTGCAACCTAGTGAGACTGTTTCAAAAAAACAAGACCCCAAAAAAACCTCTCAAAGGTCTAGGACAAAAAGTGGAAAGCACTCATAAAAGCAGCAAGAGAAAAGAAGCAAATAAAATATAAAGGAATTCCAATTCATGTGGCAACAGACTTCTCAAGAGAAACCACACAGAACAGGAGGGAATGGAAAGACATTTTCAACTGCTATAAGAAAAACACTGTTATTCAAGAATACTGAATTCAGTAAAGTTATCCTTCAAATATGAAGGAAAGGTAATTTATTTCCCAAAGACAAAAAAGGCCACTATGGTGGCTCACGCCTGTAGTCCTAGCACTCTGGGAAGGTGAAGCAGGAAGATCACTTAAGTTTAGGAGTTCAAGACCAGGTTGAACAAGAGCAAGACCCCATCTCTACAAAAAATAGAAAAATTAGCCAGGCAGGGTGATGCACACTTACAGTCCTAACTACTCAGGAGATAAGAGAATCTCTTGAGCCTAGGAGTTTGAGGCTGCAGTGAACTATGATAGTACCATTACACTTTAGCTAGGGTGACAGAGCAAGACTTCATCTCAGAAAAAAAAAATCTGAGAAAAGTCACTACCGCTAGACTTATCTTACAAGCATGCTAAAGCATACCTTCAAACTGAAAGAAAGATAAACAAAAAGAAAAACACTAAGGTGCAGCAAAAGGAAAACATTTGAAAGAATAAAACCCATGTGTAAAAGTAAGTACATGGACAAACCTGGATTACTTGAATAGCATAATTGTGATATAAATTTACAATGGAGATTTTCTTTTTCCTTTTTTTTTTTTTTTGAGGCAGAGTCTCACTTTCTCACCCTCGGTAGAGTGCTGTGATTTCATAGCTCATAGTAACCTCAAACTCTTGGACCCTCGCTGGGACTGCAGGTGCCCACCACAATGCTGACTATTTTTTTAGAGACAGGGTGTCGATCTTCAGGCTGGTCCTAAACTCCTGAGCTCAGGTCATCTACCTGCCTTGGCCTCCCAGAGTGCTAGGATTACAGGTGTGAGTCACCATGCCCAGCCTTCCAGTGGAGAAGATTTAAAGTAAAAAGATTCAAAGTAAAACGACTTTATACCCAGAACTAAAAGAGCCTGGTTTTTTTTTTTTTGTAGAGACAGTCTCACTGTACCACCCTCCGGTAGAGTGCCGTGGCGTCACACGGCTCACAGCAACGTCTAACTCTTGGGCTTACGCGATTCTCTTGCCTCAGAAGAGCCTGGTTTTTAATGGCATACTTAGACTTCCTGCCTTCAAACTTCTCGTATATGTGATAAATATCTCTACCACTTCTTAGACCACTGTAGTTGGGTATTCTATTACTTGCAGCCAAAGCATTATCCATATCTTCTTTGAAGTCTCCCCTTCTCTAGATAGAGTTAGACAACCCTTCTTCTATGTGCCCAAAACCCACAGCTGGGTTGAGCAAGAGCAAGACCCCATTTCTACAATAAATCATGCCCACATTCCTCAGCTGCTTCGGAGGCTGCATTCCTTCTGTCTTAAGAGAGCAAAAGCCAAACCAAGACAGGGGATTCATTCTAGAATAAATAATTCTAGAACTTTATTCTAGAATTTAGTATATATGATTACACATTTATATGACTTGTTTGTGAGATTGTACAAAGAGTTCATGGATTTTCTTTTATTTTTGTAATCTCAGGACCCTTTTGGTATCTGACACAGAAGCATTGGTTCAATTGGTGTCAGGAATCTATATGTTCATTATTGTGAACTATTGTGGTGTGGAGAGTGTTATTCCTTGAGAGTGTGGAAAAGTGGTGGATACAGCCCATGTGCATACACACATGGGTAGAACCGCAGCCCAGATGAGGTTGTTAGTAAAGGCTGAGTCAGAAATACCTGTGGGGGCTCTCCCTGCAAGCCCTGAGACTTGGGCAATGCACTCTGGAAAACAGGTTACTCTAGATACAGGATGGGGCAGCACAGTGAAATATGTCTCTTCCCCAATTTGGATTCCTAGGATTCTTTTAAGAAATTACTTCTATTTTATTTTTCTGCATTTTTGCAGATTAAAATGTTGGCTTCATTACAAAGCTAGATTGGAGGTTGTGGTATGGTTGAGAAGTCAAATGGGCTTGTAAATACTGTCCTATTTTGAATTTACTCTCCAAAATACCACATTCCAACCCTGCTGAGACAGAGCCTGTCCTGCTTGGCTTAACACATGACTAATGGAACAGCCTGGAACACACCTGCACTCCACAAATCAGATGGCCAACCTCTGGCTGAAGGAAAAGTCAGGCCTGCTTGGGACACAGGGGGCTGGGGTGGTAGGGAGTGGGCATGAGGACCCACGTACAAAGACACGGACTTCTACACCAGATAATCTGCTACTTTGAACCCTTTATAATCTTTCTCACTTTCCTACCCTGGCTTGGATCATTGAGAGATCAGTTTTTAAACATGTCTCTCCCCCCCCCCCCACCCCCCCGTCTTGGTTTGGCTTTTGCTCTCTTAAGACAGAAGGAATGCAGCCTCTGCAGCAGCTGAGGAATGTGGGCGGCAGAGAGTGAATTGTTTCATGTTTGATATCATCGTATTTTGAAACTTTCTACACAAAGTTTCAATACAATGGCTGAAATTATCACTGGTAAAAATATGCAGGATTCCAAGGTTGAAATCTGGGGCCTAAGGTTTCCCTAAAAGTAAGCACTCCAGAGAGTTATCTTCAGAGTTGAAATGCCCCACTGGCAAGTCTGAGAAACTAATTTGATAAGGTGTTAATGGCAGAGAGTAGGTTTGTGTATGAGACCACCCAAAGCTCATTCACTTTTCAGCAGCTGCTTTCCTGCCTTGCCTCAGAGGAGGGTGTCCTGGAGGAATGTTGAGCCATATGGCAGGTCTCCTCAGGGAGAGGGGACTTTATCTGGCACCTTTTAGTTGTAGCATAGGAAGCTCCTATTTGATCCTCCCACCCACAAGGCTGATGATTGTAAGGAACATGGTGCAAAAGTGAGGGAACTTACCACATCTTATTCAGAAGGAGAAAAACACAGGTAACCCCAGAGCAGGGACCTTTTCCGGCCCACCCCATCACACGCACTTCACAGGCTGAGGTAGAATCAGCAAGTGAGTGAGTGAGAACACAGGGTTCCATAATGTGAGCGGGGCACCCTGTCTAGATTCTGTAGAGTAAATTCACCCGATCAGGCTCCATTCAACCCCTCAACCAGTTTGAGACCCAGTCTCTCCTTTCAGCCTCCTCAGCCTTACATAGCTTTGGGCCCCAAAAGTGTACCATCCACTAGGCCAAAGCCCCACTCCACAGCCACAGTCTCTGCATTGCAAATCCTGGCCAGTCATCAAGCAAAAGAATCTCCTGGATTCTTAGGGAACTAGGCAAGAGTGCGGATGACTCAGAGTGACCTCTCCCCACTATTAGAGAAACAGCTCAGAACAAATAGCCCATTACAAAATACTCAGTGGCAGGTACAGCAGTGAATAGCATTTGCAAACCTTTAAGACTAATTTTTGTGCCACGAAAGGAAGGGGAAGTTTGAGTAAATAGGGTGATTTATATCTGAGTTCAGACTTGTGTGTTTCATTCACTTCTGCAACATTTCTTCTTGTCTATCTGCCTTTGGGGATCCAATTGAAAGAAAAATGAGTCATTGTTTGGTCACATCTTTTCTGTATTTAATCCCTTAATGTAATAGAGAATTAGGCAAGAGGTTTAAGAGATTAAACAAGATTCATTACTGAATTATTAGAAATTAAGCTCTAGCACAAAACGACCTAAAAGGAGATGTGTACAACAATCTTGGGTGTTGCAAGAAACAAACCTCCTTATTCAGGCATAATAGATGTTATTCATTAGTTGCTTGATAAATTCAATAACTAACAATAATAATATGCTCAAAAGATATAATTAATATTTCTTTATCCATAAACAAACTTTACCAAAGTTTGACTTTAGAAGACAGTATAGACTTAGAATGAGTTACTTTAGTCCTGGGATGCGTTAACCTGGTACTTCTCTTCATCTGCAATGAGAGCAGGTCTTCTTACCCAGCGGTGACTCAGAGTTTCCAACTTCTATCCCATCAAATTATTGCAGAGTTGGTAAGCTCTTAGGCTTAAGTGAGATACCAAAAACTGGAGGCACATTTCCCGTTTTCCTTTAATGACACACTTGGCATCCAACTTCAGCTTCTCAATCTATTCATGTCTTCTGTAATAGTTTTTATGTGGGAAAATAGAGAATAAAGACCAAAGGAAAATTCTAAGGAAAAGAAGATCAGGTTTCCTCAGAGAACTTTATAAAAAACAAAAAGTCTGATTATAGAAAGATGAATAAAATGCTTAAGATAAGGTGATCACATGTTACTTGTTCAGTTTCATTTCTCCCAACATCTCTTTCTTTCTTTCTTTCTTTCTTTCTTTCTTTCTTTCTTTCTTTCTTTCTTTCTTTCTTTCTTTCTTTCTTTCTTTCTTTCTTTCTTTCTTTCTTTCTTTCTTTCTTTTTTTCTTTCTTTCTTTCTTTCTTTCTCTCTCTCTCTATCTCTCCTTCTCTCTCTCTCTTTCTTCCTTTCTTTCCTTCTTTCCTTCTTTCTTGAGACAGAATCAGGCTGGATTGCAATCCTGTCCTCATAGCTCGCTACAACCTTGAACTCCTGGGCTTGAGTGGTCTTCTTGCCTCAGCCTCCCAAGTGGCTGGGACAACGGGCTTGAGTGGTCTTCTTGCCTCAGCCTCCCAAGTGGCTGGGACAACAGGCGTGTGCTACCATGCCCAGCTAATTGTTCTATATTTTGTAGAGATGGGGCTATACGGATGGTCTCAAACTGCTGGCATCAAGCAATCTTCCTGCCTTGGGCTCCCAAAATGCTGGTATTATAGACCTGAGCCACTACACTGGGCTCAAGATATTTCTTAAAATCACAAAATAAGAGAAGTTTATGTAGAGACAGCTAGTCTCAGAAGTTAACACTTTCAGACTTCAGAGAAAGATGGAGAATCTCAAAAAACAAAATGCTGCATGATTTTCATGTGCTTCATTTGGTTATGTTTAGCCCAGAGTCAGGGTTTATAATTCCCTTAAGAGGATCATGATTGAGTAACTCGAGGTGTACAAACCATAGGAACTTCTAGAAAATTTTTCAATGTATATACATGGGTTAGGGGAGTGTGGAGGATCCAAAGCTCTCATTAGATTCTTTGGAGTCCATGATCCCAAAGATAAAGACCCCTGGATCCAAGGCTGAAGTATTTGTCTTGTGGGTTCAGTAATGAATGATTAAATAGCAGAGGTATTAGGTATGTAATGGAATATTATTTGGCAATAAAAAGCATACTTGCTACAACATAGATGAAAATGTTAAACGAAAGAAGCCAGTCATAAAGACCAAGTATTACATGATTCTATTTGTATGAAGTGTCCACAATAGGCTGGGCGTGGTGGCTCACGCCTGTAATCCTGGCACTCACTCTGGAAGGCTGAGGTGGGCGGATCCCTTGAGCTCAGGAGTTGAGATCAGCCTGAAAAAGAGTGAGACCCCTGTCTCTAAATTAATAGAAAAATTAGTTGGGCATTGTGGCAGGCTCCTGTAGTACCAGCTACTTGGGAGGCTGATAACTTGAGCCCAGGAGTTTGTGGTTGCTGTGAGCTAGGCTGACGCCACTGCACTTTAGTCTGGGCAATAGAGTGAGACTCTGTCACAAACAAATGAAAAAATCAATACAGACAGAAAGTAGATTAGTGATTACTTAGGGTTGAGGGGTAATGAAGAGTGATGGTTAATGGGAACAGAATTTCTTCTACGAGTAATTAAAATACAGGTTATCCAAAAGTTGCCCCTTAAAGTCTCCATATATAGGGAAAATAGGAAATTGTAGCTAAATGTAGCTTTATTTACAAAATATTCATTACAGAATTTTACAAAGAGGTGGCCAACATGTAGAGAATATTTTGTAAATAATGTGTAAAATTTTGTAATGAATGTTTTGTAAATAAGCCACATTTAGCTACAATTTCCCATTTTCCCTATGTATAGTGACTTTTGGGAGGACACCCTGTATTCTGAAATAGATTGTGTTGAATTTAAACTCTGCGAATATATGAAAACCATTGAGATGCACTTTTTAAATGGGTTTATTGTACAATATGTGTATTACATCTCAATAAAACTATTAGCAAAAAAAGAAGCAATATTCTTTAAGGTGATATTTATTTTATTTTATTTTTTTGTTGTGTTTTTTTTTTTTTTTTTTGGCCAGGGCTGGGTTTGAACCCACCACCTCTGGCATATGGGACTGGCGCCCTACCCCTTTGAGCCACAGGCGCGGCCCGATATTTATTTTATTTTACCACTTTGGGCGCCGGACCCCTGCCTATCATCAGATAAGACTAAATCAACCCAGATGTCAAACTATAACAATAAGTACTGAAATGGGCTTTTGGACAGGGAGTTTATAGAAACAACATATGAAATGAGAGTGTAATTTATTGTTAATATTCTCATCTTCCTCATATTAATAAGGTGAGAATCAGTACAGAGATTTGGGTCTGAATTCTTACATTCTTTGATTCTGAGGCTTTATTAAGTCACTTCGTAGGACCTGCCGTGTTGAGAGTTCCACATTGCTTCTTGCTGTTTTGTTTCATCCTTGTATCAAGGCTCTTATTTTTACCATCTGGTTATAAAGTGATACCATCTTGTCAGCGTGAAGAATGGAAGGAGGGAAGTCCTGCTCTCCTCCTCAACTTCCCAGAAAATAAAACAGTATTTATTACTACTACTTTCAAGAGCCATCAAAAGTATCTTCATTCACTATTTATATAGCAAGAAAACATAAGTTACAGCTGGACTAGCCTGCAATAGCATAATAGCAAAAGTTTCATTGTCTAATAGTTGTAATGGTTATGACTTTTATAGTCACTTCTCATGTTTTTGAAATACATCTGTATGCTTTCTTTGCTATTGGGTACAGTATTCATTGTGCATTTAATTCTCTATAAACTTCCTAAGCAGCTACTTAATTTAGAATTAAAATAATAAGCATTTTATTAATATTACTTATTGATCTAAACATGTTAGGCCCCATACAGGGCTCTGAGGATTTACACAGTCCCTACCCTCAAGTAGCTCACAGTCATGACAGATGCCTCAATATGCAAGGTTTCAGGACTTTCAATACCTTTTTTTGTTTGTTTCTTGAGACAGGGTCTCTCTCTGTCACCCAGGCTAGAGTGCAGTGGCATCAGCATAGCTCACTACAACCTCAAACTCCTGGGCTTAAGTGACTCTCTTGCCTTAGCCTCCCAAGGAGCTGGGACTACAGGAGTGTGCCATCATGCCGTGATACTTTTTCTATTTTTATAGAGATAGGAGCTCACTCTTACTCAAGTTGGTTTCGAACTCCTGGACTCAAGAAATCCTTGGGCTTCAGACTCCTAAAATGCTGGGGTTACAGGTGTGAGCCACTGTGCCTAGAGTGAATTTATATTTTTAATTTATATATACATATATTTTATTAAAAGTATTACCTTTTTATCTGTCAAATCATGATAAAGCAATACTAAAATCTCCCACTGTGGTGAAATCATCAGATTCTTCTTTAGATCTGTCAATTTATGCTTAATATACTTTGAGTTTTTATTGTTAGGTAGACAGTGGTTCAGGATTATTATAACTTCCTGATGAATTCTTTTAACTCCTGCAGTATCTAATTTGGGGTCCATTGCATAGTGAAATTTATTTTCAGACATTATAGTTTTCACATCTGTGGTTCAATTTTAGTCTTGTTAAATATCTTCCATGCCTCTACTTAACATGTTTACTCTTTCTTGAACATATGAAATATAGTTACTATAAATTTTAATGTTCTCATCTACTAATTCTGTCATCTATGCCATTTCTGGATTTTTTAAATTGATTTTTCCCTCATTATGGCTCATAGTTTCCTGTTTCTTTGCATGCCTGGTAAGTTTTGATTGGATGCCAGACATTGTGTCTATTACCATGTTAGATGCTGGATGTTTTTGTATTCCAATAAATATTCTTTGAACTTTGCTCTGGGACACACTTAAATTTGTTGGAAATAGATTCTTTCAAGGGTTTTTTATTTTTAAGCTTTGTTAGGTGGGACCCAAGTAGTCTTCAGAGCTGATTTTTCCTCCTCCCAAGGCAATACCATTTTGATTGCTTGAGGCCTTATAAATTATAAGGTTTTCCTTTTTTTTTTTTTTTTTTTTTGGCCGGGGCCGGGTTTGAACCCACCACCTCCGGTATATGGAGCCAGCGCCCTACTCTTTGAGCCACAGGTGGTTTTCCACTTTGATGCAAACACAACATGCCTTGTGTCGTCATCATCTCCCTGGATTTCCCCTTCTGGTTCATATGGGTCACTCTTTCCCTAGTTTGGGGTAGTTTCATCACACTCATGTACCTACCAGCACTTAGGTGAAGATTTACTGGCAGTCCTCTGTAGATTTTTTTCTTTCTTTTTTCTTTGTCACCTTAGGTAGAGTGCCACAGCATCACAGCTCATAGCAACCTCAAACTCTGGGGCTTAAGCGATTCTCTTGCCTCAGCCTCTGAATAGCTGGGACTACAGGCACCTGCCACAACACCTGGCTATTTGTCTGTTGCAATTGTTATTGTTGTTTAGCAGGTCCAGGCTGGGTTCAAACCAGCCAGCCTTGTTGTGTGTGGCCGGCGCCCTAACCACTGAGCACGGGCGCTGAGCCCTCTGCAGATTTCTGATTTCTCAGTGTGCCACTCTTTCCTCTCTAGGTCTGTGGCTGCAAACTGTAGAGGCTTTGGCTTCCTTAGACTCCCGGACTTAGGGAGACCATGCAGCTGCCTGAGTTCCTCGCCATGTGCCAAAGCTGGGAAACTTTCTCTAGGCACTAAGCTGAAACCGTCAATGGGGCTCACCTCATTTGTTTCTTCCTCTCATGGATCACTCTCTTGCACTGCCTGATGTTCAAAGTGTAAAAAACCACTGTTTCAAACATTTTGTCCAGTTTTTTAGTTATTTCAAGTAAGAGTCAATCCAGTCCCTGTTACTCCATCTTGGTTGGAAGCTGAAGTCTACGTCGTGTCTAGTAATGTTTTTTGCCCGTGTCTATTTTTTGTCTGATATTAAGGTTGCCATACCAGCTTCCCTGGTGTCCATGTTTCTATCTCTTTCCTTTGCACCCTTTTGTATCGTTATATTGCAGGGTTGTGTCTTTAAAAATAATGTAAGGATTGAATTTTGGTTTATCCCCCGATTAACAGATGGGTTTAATCTCTCAAATTTATTGGGATTAGTAATCTATTTGGATTTCTTTCTTTCCTTTTTGGGTGCTTTTCCTTTATCATGCTCTTTCTTACTATTTTCTTTTGTACTAATGAATTTTTGCTTATGCTCTCCCCCATTTTATTTCTACTGATTTATAGGTTATGTATTATATTTTTATTCTGCTAGGAGCTATGCTTAGAATTTTAGTATGAATTCTTGACATAAAAAAGTATAAAATTATTTGTCATCCCTATTCTCCTAAAAAAGTGCCAGGTCTTAATGGCTTAAGGTGCAATGGCTCATGTCTGTAATCCTAGCACTTTGGGAGGCTCAGGCAGGAGAAGTGCTTGAGCTCAGGAGTTTGAGACCAGCCTGAGCAAGAATGAGACCCCGCCTCTACTAAAGATAGAAAAATTAGCCAGGCATAGTGGTGCACACTTGTAGTCCCAGCTACTGACGAGGCTGAGGGAGGAGGACTGCTTGAGCCTAGGAGTTTGTTGTGAGCTAGGCTGAGGCCACAGCACTCCAACTCAGGTGACAGAGCAAGACTCTGTCTCCAAAAGAAAGTGCAAGATCTTATAAATATTTAATTCCTTTCTTCCCTCTTCCCTATTCAATGTCACTGTTAGCTAAAAATGTATTTCCGTCTTGTTTTTAAACATCCCTATAGAGATTAGTCTCTCTCTCTCTCTTTTTTTTAGGAGACAGGGCTGAGTGTCGAATGCGGCATCCCAAGCATAGCTTACTGCATCCTTGAACTCCTGCATTCTTGAATTCCTGGGCTCAAGTGATCCTCCCTCCTCAGTCTCCTGAGTAACTGGGACTACAGCCCTGCATCACCACAACTAATTCCCTGCCCCCCATTTTTTAGACTTGGGGGTCTCACTATGTTGCTCAGACTGGTCTCAAACTCCTAGCCTCAAGCAATCCTCCTGCCTTAGTCTCCTGAGTTGCTAGGATTACAAAGACTGTTTAATTTTATTCTTTTTTTTTGAGACAGAGTCTCCAGTTGTCATCCTGGGTAGAGTGCCATGGCATCACAGCTCACAGAAACCTCAAACTCTTGGGCTTAAGTTATGCTCTTGTCTCAGCCTCCCAAGTAGCTGGGACTACAGGCGCCCACTACAATGCCTGGCTATTTTTTGTTGTTGTTGCAGTTGTCGTTGTTGTTTTAGCAGGCCCGGGCCAGGTTCGAACCCACCAGACCCAGTGTATGTGGCTGGTGTCCTACCCAGTGAACTACAGGTGCCGTCCAGAGATTAGTAATTTTTAATAGTCAATGTTTTTCAGACTTTAACTTAACCAACTTATTTATTTGTTCACCATTGCTTCTTGGATCTCGTTTTTTCAAACTACTGTCATGAGTTCTTTCACTAAGAGTTAAGATAACCTCATGAGTTCTTTCACTAAGTATCTGTGAGAAGTGAACTCTCTCAGTCTTTTGCTTGCCTGAAAATGTCTTAATTTTATTTTGAGCTCCCTCTAAAAACATGATTTAGCTGAATACAGAATTCTAGGTTGACAATTACTTTCCCTCAATACACTGAGGATATTGTTTCACTTTCTTCTGGCTTTTTTTGTTGCTGAGATGAGAAGTCTGTTCTTAGCAATAACTGTCCTTTTGTAGACAATCTGCATTTCCAATTTGGTTGGATTTATGTTTTCTTTGTATTGTTCAATAGGTTTGATGATGTGTCTAGATCTGGATTAGTATTTAGATATTCCATGAATGTCTTAATTTGCTACCTCAATTAGAAAGATTCATTATGGGAGATGCTGTCTCATACAACGCAAATCTGTCTTTAGGACTGAAGGATCTAATCCCTCAAGTGCTGGGAGCTTGTATAGCTTCCAGGGGGCAATGTTCAGATGTATGCCTTCTCCAGGAATTGCCCATTCTGCATAGTGCTGCTTTACCCAGAAGGTCACACTCCTTCCCAAGGAAAGCTTGTATCCACTGACTGGTCAGTGCAGGAATACACAGAGCCAGCCCTTTTATCTCTCACATGGAATAATTCTGAAAGTTCCATTTTAGCTTCAGAGCTCCTTATGGTAGGATAATCAACTCAACCTGACTTGCCAAGGACTACCCAGGTTTTAGCATTGAAATTCCCACATCTTGGGAAACTTCTGGGCCCAGGCAAACCAGGACAATTGGTCATTCTTCCCATGAGATTGGCTGAAGTCTTTGTTGCGATGGCATTGCGGCTCACCTCTCCCTCTGCCCAGACCTGCTTCCATCCCTTCCACTGGTGTTGATCCCAAGTATACTCTCATAAGCCTCCTGCACACTATTTCCCAGGGAAATCAACATGCAATATTCACATCTTTTTTGATTTAATTATAGAAACTTCTCAGATATTTTCTCTTTAAATATTGCCCTTTTCACATACTCTACTCTTTTTTTATGGACACTCAATAAACGCATGTTGTGTATCTTCATGCTATCCTCCATTTCTCGGAATCACTTTTTTATTTTGTCTTCATCTGGATCTAGGTTTCTGTTTAACTCATCTATTGATTTTTATAGCTTAAAAATTCTTTCATTTGCTTTGAAGATGCCATACTCACCAGGTTTTCTTCCTATATTTCTGGTTGCTCCGTTTCAATCTCATTTGCTGGTTCCTCTCATCTTCCTTATTTCTTTTTTTTTTTTTTTTTGGCCGGGGCTGGGTTTGAACCCGCCACCTCCAACATATGGGGCTGGCGCTTTACTCCTTTGAGCCACAGGTGCCACCCAATCTTCCCTATTTCTCAATGATGAAGTCCCTGGGGCTCCGTCCTCGGATCTCTTCTCTTGTTCACAATCTAAACCACTTTCCAGATGAAGTCATCAATCCTGTGACTTCGAATACCACAGACATGCTGATGACTTCCACATTTATCTCTCTCACGCAGACCTCTCTTATACCCAGCTGACTATGAAACATCTCTACTTGGAAGCTTAAAAACTGAGCTCCTGATCTTCCTTTCCAAACCCTACAGTTTTCTCTATCTCATTTAATGGGATAACAGATGTTATTCAGATATTATTATAGATGCTCAGTTTAAAAAGTTTAGCATCATCTTTGACTCCTCCTTATCTTACTCTGCAAATTCTGAAAATCCTATGGGTTTTACTTAAAAATAGATCCAAAAGTAGACCACATCTTACAATTCTCACTACTGCCTCAGTGGTCCAAGTCACCATCATTTTTTGGCCTGGATTATTGCAATAGCTTCCTGAATGATCTGCCTGCAACCTACTCTTAACGTGCCTGCCAGAGTGATCCTGTTAAAATATTCAGATCCTTACCTGCCTCTGCTCCCTCATCACTTAGGATAAAACCAAAGTCCTCACTGTGACCTACAAGCCCTTGCTTGATTCTGTCCACTGTTACCATGTGGGCACATCGCCCACTACACTCTCTCTCTCTCTCTCCACTTCCATCCATGAAGCAACCAAGGATCCTTTCTGTCACTTAAAAGCACCAGGAACGTTCCCTGGCCAGAGTCTTTCCCCTGGCTGTTTCCTCTGCCTGGAAAATTCTTCTCTATACACCAATTTGGCTTGCTCTCTCATTTCTTCCAGACTTGAATAAAAACCTCTTTCTCGGGCGGCGCCTGTGGCTCAGTGAGTAGGGTGCTAGCCCCATATGCAGAGGGTGGCGGGTTCAAACCCAGCCCCGGCCAAACTGCAACCAAAAAATAGCCGGGCGTTGTGGTGGGTGCCTGTAGTCCCAGCTACTCTGGAGGCTGAGGCAGGAGAATCTCTTAAGCCCAGGAGTTGGAGGTTGCTGTGAGCTGTGACACCACGGCACTCTACCAAGGGCAATAAAGTGAAACTCTGTCTCTACAAAAACAAACAAACAAACAAACAAAAAAAACCCTCTTTCTCAGTAAGACGTTCTCAGACACCCTATCTAAAATTTCATTCACGGGCGGCGCCTGTGGCTCAGTGAGTAGGGCGCCGGCCCCATATGCCGAGGGTGGCGGGATCAAACCCGGCCCTGGCCAAACTGCAACAAAAAAATAGCCGGGCGTTGTGGCGGGCGCCTGTAGTCCCAGCTGCTCGGGAGGCTGAGGCAAGAGAATCACATAGGCCCAAGAGTTGGAGGTTGCTGTGAGCCGTGTGACGCCACGGCACCCTACCCGAGGGCGGTACAGTGAGACTCTGTCTCTACAAAAAAAAAAATAATAATAAAATTTCATTCACCTCCTCTTGCTGTTTCATACCCCACTTCCCTACTTTCCTTTTTATTCTTAGCTCTTATCCCTACCTAACAGCTATACATTATATTTATTATTTAATTTCTTTATTAAAAGGTAAACCAAGATTTTTTAATTTTTTATTTATTATTATCTTTTATTAAATTATAACTTTGTAAACATAAAAGATGTGAAGTCTTCATCTTTTTATGGCTGCATAGTATTCCATGGTGTACATTTACAACAATTTGTTAATCCATTCATGGGTCGACAGGCACTTGGGCTGTTTCCATGTCTAGGACCAAGGTTTTTTTAAAGACATAGTCTCACTCTGTTTATCCCAGATGAAATGTAGTGATGTGAGCCTACCTCATAGCAACCTCAAACTCCTGGGCTCATCCTGCTCAGCCTTCTGATTAGCTGGGAGTACAGGTGCCTGCCACACCATGCCTGGCTGATTTTTGTCATTTTTGGTAGAGATGCAGTTTCACTCTTTCTCAGGCTGGTCTTGAACTTCTGGCCTCAAAACCGTCTCCCAGCTCAGCCTTCCAAAATGCTAGAATTATAGGTGTGAGCCAACGTGCCTAGCTATGACTAAGATTTTTTATTTTTTTTTTGAGACAAAGTCTTACTTTGTTACCCTCAGTAGAGTGCTCTGGTATCACAGCTCACAGCAACCTCAAACTCTTCAGTTCAAGCAGCCTCCTGAGTAGCTGAGACTACAGGTGTGCACCACTATGTCTGGCTAATTTTTCTTCTTTTAGTAGAGTTGGGGTCTCAGTCTTGCTCAGGCTTGTCTCAAACTCCTGAGCCCAATCGATCCACCCACCTTGTCCTCCCAGAGTGCTGAGATTACAAGCGTGAGCCACCAAGAACAGCCTCAAGAATTTTGTCAGTTTATTTACTACAATGTCCCCAGATCCTATGTGTGTTTGACATATTATATAGATAAATAAGTATTTGGTGAATGAATAAATGAGTGACTCTGTTTTTCATTTCCAGAAGTTTGTTTTGGTTCTTTCTTCAAATTGGCCTGCTCTCTGCAATAGTGTCTTACTGCTTTTTCATTGATAGTGATTAAATGCTCTGGTGCTAGACTGCTTGGGTTCAAATCTCAGTCCTGCCACTATAATAGCAGCATAACCATGGGCAAATTTCCTAACAGCACCTCTGTAAAATGGGGAAAGGAATAATACCAAGTTCACAGGGATTTTGTGAAGACTGAATGAGTTAATATCTTGTGAAGGGCTCGTTTCTTTAATCATTTAAAATCTACTTATTAGTTATGGTCCCCTCTGGATTTTCCATTATTTTGACTTTTGAGGAGGTGCCAGTTTTTCCTATTTCCTGTATATGCTAACTTTCTACTGCTAAAGTCTAATTAGCCACTGAGCAGCAGGAGCAAGTCTGCAGTCTTCCTGTTCCCTCAATGCACAGTGGAGAGCACTCCAGGGCAGCCACAGACAGAGTGTCCTCCAAGGAGGGAGGACAGAAACCTCTGTTGTGAAGTTCAGGGCCTACTAAAGGATTCTGAGGGTTCTAAGGGAAATGGGCATCAGTTCTGGATTGGTTGCTGTTGTCGAGGATGGTGGGAGGTGCTGAAGAGACATGGAGGTATGGGCTGTCGTGAGATGAGAGTAGCCCACAATAGGTGGGCATGGCAAAGTGGTCGGTGGAGGGTGGGGTAGTTTGTAGGAAAACGGAAATCACTTCATGATTTTATCTTTTAAGAGACGAGGTCTCACCCTGTTGTCCAGGCTGAAGAGCAGTGATGAGATCCTAGTTCACTGTGTCTTCTAACTCCTGGCTCCAGTGATCCTTCCACCTCACACTCCCTGGTAGCTGGGGCTATCAGTGCATTCCACCAGCTCAGCCCCTTTATGGCATTTTAAGGCCGCTGCCTGAGTTTGGCATCTGCCTTTATTGATGTCTGTTCTCCTGAGCTGAATTGACAGGCCTACCTTTTTGTTTGTTTGTTTGTTTGTTTGTTTTTTTGAGTTCAAGCTGAGCTTTGCTTTTAATTCCAGACAGGATTTGACTCTTACCAGCATGGTAGGATATTTGTAATTTTTTATTGTGAACTGTCTTCAGCAAGGGTTGTTTCTTCCTGCGGGAGTCCCAGAATCTCTTTGGTAGTAACATTTTCTCCATGCAGAAGATTCACACATTTGCTTCTGTCAGAACACTAAGTGTCTCATTGGCCCCCACTCCTATGCATGTGGCATAGACCCAGGGTTTAGATTTCTCATGGGTGGCATTTTTCCCTCCCTGTCTAAGACTTTAGACAAATTAGTTTCCTGGCCAATTCCCAGGGCCTATCAACAAGTTTTCTACCCTTATTTAAGAGGAAGAGTTCTTCAGGACCTTACATTCTGTGCGGAGAGTATAATCTCTGCTCACTGCCTCTCTCCTATCCCATCCTGGGCATTAGCCCCTGGCCCAGACCTAGATTCCTCTGGGCTACTTCTGACATCAACTCAGCCAGCTGCTCTGCCTTTGGTGGCTCTCTTCATTCCTGGCACTTAGAGATTTATTTGGATTATATTTTATATGGCATCTTCTCTGCATTTGTGACAGAACTGGGCCCACTTCCATATGAACTTGTCTCTCACACATGATGTTAGGACCTCAATGGTAGTTAAAAGCTCAAGCTCTGGGGACAAATCCTGGAGTTTAAATCCCAAGTCCATGCTTATTTTTTCTATGACTTTGGTAAGCTCTTCTCCTATTTATAAAATGGAAACAGTGACATGCCTATTAAACATGGCAGTAGATACAAAAAATATATACAAGAACTCAGTAGATATCATTATTATTATTACTATCAACATAGAACATTAAAAAAATAAGAAAGAACAAGAAAGAAAAAAACAGTGTGTGCCACCTGGTGGCAAGACCTACCTCTTTTTCTTTTCTTCTTCCCTTTTTCATAAATTTTTTTTTTTTTTTTTGAGACAAGGAACTCCTCCTGGGCTCAAGCTAACCTCAAATAGCTGGAACTACAAGCATTTATCATGGTACCCAGCTTTCTGCTCTTCTTAGTGGAATAATAACTCTCTCTTTGGAGTCTTCTGAAACAGACACCCTCCCACCCCCTCACCCCACAACCCCCACACAAAGATACACCAACTAGGCAGAACATCAAGGTCATGACACTTCTTTTGTAACATGGTTAAATTGAAGTTTAGATTAACTCCAGTAGCCCAGTGCCACACGGGATAGACATATTTATTGCTTATGCATTTTTGATTTTGGAAATCTGATACTTTCTCTAAATTATTGTATCTTTCTGTCAATTCTCACTTTCTCCAGTAAAGATAAATGATTCGCCTCCACACATTCTCATTTATACCACTAAATTTCCCTACCAGTGGAGTCCAGTAATTACTTTATATATGCAAAGATATCTATGTATCTTTCTATCTCATACTTCTGGAAGTCTGAATTTGTATGTTATAAATATTAAATAAGGATGTATGTATGGAAATATTTAGCCCCCACTTGGGACTCAGTCAGCCCTCAATAATTGCTGTGAATTGGACATATCTCTAGCTTCTACACACCGATACCATCTAAGGTAGATTTTTTAAAAATGCAAATTATAATTTCTGTAATACATTTGTTTTAAAAGATTGTATATATGCATGTATAAAATATGGACATGTGCTAATATATATACACATATAATATTGGCCTATCAGTCTATATGTCTACTTCTCAACTGATTCTGGGAAGCCAAGGGAGATTTATACCCTATTCTTTGAGCCCTCCCCCACCAAAGGGTCCTATGTTTTGCATGAATTCTTCCTATTCGCATGCTGATGCTCATAGCTGGCTTTAATGTATTGGAGTGAACCTCCAGGGATCTCGGGGAAGATGGAGTTGTTCCATCCACATCATTTCCATGTTAAATGTTACAGATTGACCCAGTGAGCTCCATTCCAACTCCCTTGTAATGTGCATTGCTAAATGCTTCACACAAAAAGTGAAAGACTGTGGAGAAAAGGGAACACTTCTATACTGCTGGTGGGAATGCGAACTAATACGTTCCTTTTGGAAAGATGTTTGGAGAACACGTAGGTATCTAAAAATAGATCTGCCATTCGATCCTACAATTCCTCTGCTAGGTATATATCCAGAAGACCAAAAATCACATTATAACAAAGATATTTGTACCAGAATATTTATTGCAGCCCAATTCATAATTGCTAAGTCATGGAAGAAGCCCAAGTGCCCATTGACCCATGAATGTATTAATAAATTGTGGTATATGTACACCATGGAATATTATGCAGCCTTAAAGAAAGATGGAGACTTTACCTCTTTCATGTTTACATGGATGGAGCTGGAACATATTCTTCTTAGCAAAGTATCTCAAGAATGAATGAAAAAGTATCCAATGTACTCAGCCCTACTATGAAAGCTATAACCTAGTTATAGCCCAAGAAAAAGGGGGAAGGGGAGAGAAAGGGGAGGGGAGGGGGGAGGATGGTGGAAGGAGGGTGATTTGTGGAACCACATCTATGGTGCATCTTATAAGGGTACATGTGAAACTTACTAAGTGTAGAATATAAACATCTTAACACAATAACTAAGAAAATGCCATGAAGGCTATGTTAACCAGTTTGATGAAAATATTTCAAATTGTATATAAAACCAGTACATTGTACCCCATGATCGCATTAATATACACAGCTATGATTTAATAAAAAAAAAGTGAAAGACTGCATATTTTCCAGACTCTTATAGAGCTGAAGTTCTCAGTCCATGGAGGAAACACGGGATTTGAAGGAGTTAAGTCAGGACTAAGGTAGAGGCCGTGCTTCTGCTGCTCCTCTGCCTTTGCTGCTGTGCACATACATGGAGATCGAGACAACAGGAGAAGTCCCAGTGGCTGATTTGTAGCTTGTGTGGGTGTCAGGAGCTGTGTGGTCCTAGAGCTTCCTGATTCTTACTAAGTGTAGAATATTTTTTACACATTTTCTACACCACTAAATTATTAGTGGTGACAGAAGTGGCAGCTTTCTTCAGGGGCCACTTCTGCCATTCCTGTTCTAGGGAGTCATGTTCTTGTTCTTAGAAGATCATCCTCAGGCTCTTAATTCGCTTGGTGAGAGAGCATTTGTTTAAATTAGCCTGGGTGGTTCCTGTTGTCTGCAACAGGACCCTGACTGATAGACCCTATAATCACCCCTTCCTCTTGCACGCTACACTTTTCAGCATGGCCAGTGGCTATAATTTTAGTTGGAAAATCTGCTTCACTTTTTTTCAGCCTTTGAATCCTGTAAGACCTTATTCATCCTGGGATGCTACAATCCGTTATTGGATATTCTCAACCACTCACAGCTTAGAACAAAACATTTAGAGGTTTTGTCCTAGTAAAAAGTTTTGACTATGTGGTGGAAAAGAGAAGCTAAAAAAAGGAGTAGGCATCATGGACACCGTTTGAGAGGAGTTGCCACTGCAGGAGAGAACCAGATACTGAATTAAAAGACAGACTTTGGCACCTCACATTTTCACCCCATCTCCAGCTGGTGATGGTGTTTGGTTTTAGGGTAGAGTGTGCCCGTCAGAAAAACCAAGGGACTTAGAAAGTGGCTGGAAAAGCCGCCCATCTTAACTGTCTTCCTTGCCTGATTCTGCAACCATGATGCAAATTTTCCAAAGTGCTTTGTTTAGCAAATGAAGAGTTGGCTGTGGAATTTAAGAAAAAAAAATTCTCATAGTATGTTTGTACCCATCCCAAATACACTTTCAGGAGAAGCTTTTTTAAAAATATATAATTTAAAAGTAAAATGTAGTTATTTCTATTTAAGACAATCCCCATCTTGAACACATTTACATTTTTTTCTTCCCCCATGTACAGCTTATTTCCTGAAAAATGCTGAAAAGATTTAAGTGTCTAATATTTTCCAAGGCCATCTCATGATTCATCAGTTTATTGTTTGTTAAAATATCAGCCTCAAGAAACTGGCTTAAATGGGAATGTTCATCTGGATTTTCTCTTTTGATTTACTTCATGGATGACATGAGAATGAATTAAAAGATTAAAAAGTCAACATTTTGCTCAGTCCCTTGAATAACAAAGCAGTTCTGTAAGAACCAAGTGAGGCTATAATAGGCAGCCCTCATGCTGTGATGTAGAATCACATATTAATAGAATTTGTAACCAGAAAGGGCCTAAGACCCATCACCACATTTCACAGAGGAAGAAACTGAGCCCTAGAAAAGAGAAATGACTAACTCAGGATCGCCAGCGGCAGGTGGCAGAGCTAGGAGTGGAGTTTTAAGTCTCTTGAGACTCATCCTCCAGCGTTCTCTCTCTCCTGCTTTGCTTATTTTCATGTGTGCTCTTTTTGATCACACTTCTCTTTTCTGCTTTCTGGCCTTTTCTACTTCACTAGGAGTTGGACACCTTTCTGAGTATCCTACTTATGAGAAATACAGAGATCATTCAAGAGCTTCTTTCCTTCTCACTTAGAGCTCCATGGAAGTCAGGACATCCATTTACATTGTGCAGATGAAAAAGAAAAAAGCTCTGAGAAGAATTTGACTTGCCCGAGGCCACACAGCTAAGGTTAGAACTTAGGCCTCCAGAACAAGCCAATGTCTGTCTCATCACATTAAAATAGGTGGCCTAGTACATTGTATGCAGGCACTGCATTTTTGTTTAAAGACATAGGTACTAATAAAATAAAATAAAATAAAGACATATGTAGTAAGCAGAATTTAGTCTAATAAAATGCCATCCAAGGGGGACTAATGAAGTATGAAAAGGGCCTCATTAAAAGGAGTTCCAAAGTGAACGTTACAAAGAGGTTTCTGTGTAATTTTCCAATCATGTTACCCCAAGATTTCTGTCCATAGAGTACACGTGGGTCTGCATGCACTTTATGATGGTCTGAGTCAAGGTTGACTTGAGCAGAAAGCTGCTAAAAGTCTGGGACCATTGTTTACACTATGAAAGTAATATAAGCACATGGCGGGTCTTTGGAAAGTTTGTGAAAAAATATATATACATAGTTCTACTATCCAGCATGCTGTTATTATTTTGTACATTCTCTCTATCTTTTCAGTTAGAAATGTTTTTACATAGTTTTAAATGGTCGTCCTCTAATTTCCATAGCATCCTTATGCCCCTGTATCATGCTTTCCACTGTGGCGTTAGACTGTGACCATTTTTCACATGAGGAGTTGTTTTCAGGGGTATATGTTTAATGGCTACAAAACAGTCCACCTTGCAGGGGGAGGGGGGTTCCCATAAAGTGCCCAAGATCCTCTGGAGGATCCGTAAGCATCATTCTGGGGGTTCACATTTTCAAAGATAGCAGTGGCATTTGTTTTAATTTCAAAAAATAACAAGTGGCTCAATTATTAATTGAAAACTGTTTCCATTTAAAGCTGAACAGTGCCAGAGCACACTAACTCAACACAACACTGGGCACTAAGTCCTAAGGAATACGTTGGATGGCTAGTGATTATCTTTATTTTTTTATTGGATAATTCAAGCTACACTTATAATGGATTACAGGCTAAAAACAGAAAGCATAAGAAACATTGTTATTATAATGTAATAAGTGGCTAGGCACAGTGGCTCACACTTGTAATCCTAGTGCTTTGGGAGGCCAAGGTGGGTGGATTGCCTGAGCTCAGGAGTTTGAGAACAGCCTGACCAAGATTGAAACTCCATCTGTTCTAAAAATAGAAAAACTAGCCGGGCGTGGTGGCACACGCTTGTCCCAGCTACTGGGGAGGCTGAGGCAAGAGGATTGCTGAAGTCCAAGAGTTTGAGGTTGCTGTGAGACATGACACTGTGGCACTCTACCAAAGGCAATACAGTGAGCCCGTGTCTCAATAAACAAATAAATACAATTAAATAAATAAATAAAATAAAACAATCAGTTGGCTCAGCACCTGTAGCTCAGCAGCTACCAAGCCAGCCACATACACCAGAGCTGGTGGCTTGAACCTAGCCTGGGCCTGCTAAACAATAATGACAACTACAACTAAAAAATATCCAGGCGTCATGGCAGGCGCCTGTAGTTCCAGCTACTTGGGAGGCTGAGGCAAGAGAATAGCTTAAGGCCGAGAGTTTAAGGTTGCTGTGAACTGTGACGCCATGGCACTCTACTGAGGGGAACATAGTGAAACTCTTTCTTAAAAAAAAATAATAATAAATTAATGAGATGAACTAAAATTTTAACATATGACAACATAGATGAATTTTAAAAACATTATGCTAAGTGAAAGAAGTCAGACACAACAGGACACACAGTATGACTCCATTACATGAAATACCCAGAACAGGCAAATCTATAGAGACAGAAAGCCGATTAATGGTTGTCGGAGTTTGAGGGAGGGGAAAATTAGGAACTACTGCTTAGTGGACATAGGGGTTTTGTTTGGTGATGAGAACTAGATAGCGTTGATAATTGTACAACATCATGAATGTACTGTCACTTATAGTAAATTTTATTATATGTATAACAATAAAAATAATTCTAAAAAATTTCCATGCCAGATATATAAGTTATATTTATTTAGTTTACAATCCTAATAGAAAACATCAAAACACATCTGATGCTTGAAAATCCATTTTCAAGAATGGGGAGGAGTATATATCCGAATTTGTTTTTTGTTGCTGTAACTGAATGACACAGACTGGATAATTTATAAAGAATTTTATTTAAGTCATGATTCTGGTGGCTGGGAAGTGCAAGAGCGTGGCACCTACATTTGGTGGAGGCTTTCCTGATGCATCGTGATATGGTGGGAGGCATCATATGCTGAGACAGAGCAAGCTGCTAGCTCAAGTCTCTCTCTCTTCCCTTATAAATCCTAATCTCATCACGGGAGCCCCACTTCATGATCTAATCTAATTCTAATTACCTCATTTAAAAAAAAAAACCCTCCAAATGTCATCAGCATATACATCTGGGTATTAAATTTCTAACACATAAAATTTGGGGAACACATTCAAACCGTAACAAGAAACAATTCATGGCTCAGTGGTTAGGGTGCTGGCCACACTCATGGAGGCAGGCAGGTTCGAACCTGGCCCAGGTTCAACACATTATCAAACAACAATGACAACTGCAGCAACAACAAAAAAACAGCTGGGTGTTGTGGCAGGCACCTGTAGACCCAGCTACTTGGGAGGCTGAGGCAAGAGGGAATTGCTTATGCTCAAGAGGTTGAGGTTGCTGTGAGCTGTGACACCATAGCACTCTACCAAGGACAACATAATGAGAAGCAATTTACTTACTGGGAATAATAATGATCTATAGTGGAATTCCATCCCCAAATGTATTTGTAAATAAGGATTTGCAAATGACAGCTTGAAATCTCTCATCTCTTCATTTTGGAACAAAATATAAAACTTATAAAAATAAAACAGTTGAGATCATAAACATGATGATAGGACTTTCACACTAATATGTGAGATATGGCTCCTTCAAACCTTGTTATAACATTGGCACTTTACTCATTTGATGTGAAAAACAATTTCTTTTAAATAAAAAAATTGATAGGTTGTGCTAAAACACAAGAATTCTGAACATGAGGCAATGAGAACAGGTTTTGTCCATTTTTTTTTTTTTTTTTTTGTAGAGACAGAGCCTCACTGTACCGCCCTCGGGTAGAGGGCAGTGACGTCACACGGCTCACAGCAACCTCCAACTCCTGGGCTTAAGCGATTCTCTTGCCTCAGCCTCCCGAGTAGCTGGGACGACAGGCGCCCGCCACAACGCCCGGCTATTTTTTGGTTGCAGTTTGGCCAGGGCCGGGTTTGAACCCACCACCCTGGGTATATGGGGCCGGCGCCTTACTGACTGAGCCACAGGCGCCGCCCGGTTTTGTCCATTTTAATGGTGTAGTGTGTAAGTTACTTTTAATCTATATTGAATATGGATTTGGTCTCTACATTAAATACAATAAACTATTCAATTTCAAATTTTAAATCACAAATTACAATTTTTCTTCTGTAATTAATTTAAAGTACATGTCACATGTTAAATAGGAAGTCAAATTTGTCTTAATAATGGGGGCATTATTGACAATTCATCTTTTTTATACAATTTTTTTCTTTTGAGACAGAGTTGTCACCCACGTAGAGTGCATGGTGTCATCATAACTCACAGAAACCTCAAACGTTTGGGCCCAAGCAATTCTCCTGCCTCAGTCTCCTGAGTACCTGGAACTACAGGTGCCTGCCATCAGGCACAGTTAATTTTTCTATTTTTGGTAGAGATGTGGTCTCACTCTTGCTCAGGCTGGTCTCAAACTCCTGAGGTCAAGGAATCCACTAGCCTTAACCTCCCAGAATGCTAGGATTACAGGCTTGAGCCACCATGCCTGACTTTTTTTATGCAATACTAATACTATTTTCTTTAAAAGTAAAATATTTTACATAAAATTTTGAAACATATACTAATGACAAAATATTTATAAATGTAATATTTTTAGCATTTTTGAGGTACTTGTAACAATGCCTGGGACATAAATAAGCATTATATGTATTTATTAAAATAAAAAGAACGCAAAATTGTAAAATGATATTTAAAAATATTGCAAGGGTTTTTTTTTGTTTGTTTGTTTGTTTTTTTGCAGTTTTTGGCCGGGGCTGGGTTTGAACCTGCCAGCTCAGGCATATATGGCCAACGCCCTACTCCTTTGAGCCACAGGCGCTACCAAATATTATACGTTTTGTAAGATATGTATGAGTTGAGAAGGGAGACTTTCATAATAAAAATATATATATACAGTTTATGTGATCATTCCCTTATTGTTGGCTATTCAGGTTATTGCTGTTTCTTGCTTTTTTAAAGTATTACTGTGATAAACATTTTTCAAGCATAAAGAAGTGCTTGTACTTTATTATTTTATTATTGAAGTATTTTCACAGAATAGGATAATTGGTGTAAGAGTTGGGACGATGTTATTACTTTTGATATGTGCTATAGTGACTAATCTTGTCTTTGTGGCACTTTGCATAAGGAAAAATATAAAGCCTCAACTTGGAGTCAATTTTGTGCAAGAGCCTTTACCAATCTTGCTTCTGTGATTTGAATATTTGTTCCCTCCAAAGCTCATGTTGAAATTCAATCCCCAGTGTGGCAGGATCAAGAAGAAGGGCCTCTAAGAAGTAATTAGGTTTTGAGGGATCTGCCCTCATGTATGTATTAGTCCATTAATGGATTAATGGATTAATGGGTTAACTCATGGGAATGGGACTGGTAGCTTTATAAAGAGAGACCTGACCTAGCATGCTCTGCCCACTTGCTATGCAACTCCCCATGCTAACTCGGAAATCTGCACAGAGTCCCACCAGCCAAAAGGCCCTCACCAGATGTAACCTCTCAACTTTGGGTTTCTCTGCCTCCGTAGCTGTAAGAAATAAATGTCTTTCCTTTATAAATTACCCAGTTTCAGGTATTCTGTTATAAGCAACAGAAAACAGATGTTTCCGATCTTTACAATAACTCTGTAGGGTAGGTGGTATTATTATTCCTTTTTTCTAGATGAGTAAACTGAGACTTGAAGCGTTGAATCGTCTCGACCTGATATCTAGGAGGAAACAGTGAAGGGACACCAAGCAGGAAAGACTTAGGTAAACTTCTTTTTCTCAGCTGAAGGTAGGGGAGAAGGTCAATTTGTTCTTGTCTCCTACAAAGGAGATGGAGAAGACTTATCATCATCATGGACCTGGAAATCTTACAGTTAAAAACTGGAAAGATGGAAAATGGGTCAGAGAGCAGGGCAAGGTGATTAATAAGTTACTTGGTATATTGATTTCCTAGGCACTGACTGAATTTTTAATGATATTATTGTGGTAATGTTTAAAAAAGAATTTTTATATTTTGGAGATACATGTTGAAATATTTATGGATGAAATGATGTGATGTTTGGAATTTTCAAATTATTAGGGGAGGAATGTAGATAAAATGGCAATTGCTATGAGTTAGTTTTTTTGGCTACAAATAAATGAGGTTAATCATATTTTTTTTCTATTTCTATAAATGTTTTTAAAGTTTAAAAAACCACCAGGCCTAAGAAGTTTTATGAGAGAGAACTACTGAACTTTCCAGCTATAATGAATATGACTTTATGTTACAGACATTATTCTAGAGTTGGAAAGGTCTCTATCTCATTTTGTCAGACTAGCTGAGCAGTGATATCAAAATGGAATAAGATCAAAATGCCATTTGCCCTCCCTTACTGTGGTGTCATTTTTCAATCTCATTGGCAATGTTTGAGATTACCTGATTCCCCATAGCCTGCTGACAGAATATGTTGTTCACCTTGCCCTGTTCTCTGACCCATTTTCCATCTTTCCAGTTTTTAACTGTAAGATTTCCAGGTCCATGATGGTGATAAGTCTTCTCCATCTCCTTTGTAGGAGACAAGAACAAATTGACCTTCTCCCCTACCTTCAGCTGAGAAGTAACATAGATGCCATTTAAATTTAGGCAAAGTAAATGCAATAGTATATCAAGGGAATGTATTAGGACAGAGGGAGGTTAATTACAGATGCCTAAGAATCTAATTTTTACTTAGCAAGTTTACATAATTCACTACATGCACAAATTAAAGCTATTGATTATATCAAATTAATGCTTTTGGTGTGTTAGTTATTGCAACATATCCGAGCCTATCTTCACTTGATTAATAAACTTAAAGTAAATCCACATCTTTATCCTTCTCCTGACCAATAAATCCACTCACTACCCTTCCTGTACAGGATGGCCATAAAGTTCATGTGCAAATTAAAATAGTAAACTGTATTATATGCTACCTCACTTCCTCCTTCTCTGAGTATTTAAACACTTGTATTAGTTTCTTTTGAAAACTTTCAATATTTCTTTTTTTTGTAGAGACAGAGTCTCACTTTATGGCCCTCGGTAGAGTGCCGTGGCATCTCACAGCTCACAGCAACCTCCAACTCCTGGGCTTAAGCGATTCTCTTGCCTCAGCCTCCCGAGTAGCTGGGACCACAGGCGCCCACCAGAACGCCCGGCTATTTTTTGGTTGCAGTTTGGCCGGGGCCAGGCTTGAACCCGCCACCCTCGGTATATGGGGCCGGCGCCTTACCGACTGAGCCACAGGCGCCGCCAAAAAAACTTTCAATATTTCTTTATGTTCATTCAAGTAAATAAGAATATATAATATTTCATCTTCTTGATTTCATAAAAGAATAATTACATTACTAGTCTGCACCTTCCTTTTGTTACTTAAATAGATCCTGAAGATCTTTCTATATCAGTACAAAAAAAGCTTCCTAATTTTTTTACAGTTGTATTGTGTTCGATTGTATGAATATAGCATTGTTTATTTAACTTGCTTCCAAGAAAAAAAAAATACCTGTTTCTCATTGATGAAAGTTTTGGTTGTTTCCAATTTTTTTCTGTTGTAGACAATGATGCATTGGTGAATTACCCTGTATATACATTATTTTGTCAGTGTGCAGGGAAATATATAACATTTCCAGAAGTGAAAATGCCAAGTTAAAAGGTAAATTTACCTTTCCAAAGGTAAATTTGGAAAATAGTGCCATTTGCCCTCCCTTATTGTGGTGTCATTTTTCAATCTCACTGGCAATGTTTGAGATTACCTGATTCCCCATAGCCTGCTGACAGAATATGTTGTTCAGTTTTTAGATTTTTCCTGATTTAATAGATATGTCTGTTCAGCTTCAATTTATATTTTTCTTATGAGTGAAGTTTACTTTCTTTTCATATGCATATAAGCTATTTGTGTATCTTTTTCTGTGAACTTTATGTTCTTGGACATTGCTCATTTTTCTTTAAAGAATTCTGGATCTGAATTGGTCTTTTCATATCAGCTTATTATAATCCCTCACATATTTAGATAATTAGCCATTTATCCATTGTGTAAGCTGTAAATATATTTTCCCATTTTTGACATTCATCTTTCAGCATTGCTATGGCATATCTTCCCGTGCACTTAAAATTTTTTTATGCAGTCAAAATTACTTACTATTTTTTGCACGTATCTTCTGCATTTTTGAGTATAGTTAGCTCATAAAGAAATTCAGTTATGTTTTCTAATAGTTTTCATGGCTTCTTTCTCGAATATTAGGATTTTAAAAATCAATTTGTTTTAGTCTGGTACAAGAGGAGAAGTATAGATTCAATGTTATTTTTTCTCGGTGGCTGTCTAGTTGTCTCAAACTACTTATTTAAAACTCATTCTTGCTACTTTGATTTGAGTTGCTGTTTTTCATCCACTAAATCTTCTGTACATATTTGGATTTTTTCTGCACATTATGTTCTCCTCCTTTAGCCTGTCTAGTCATGTACCATTATCGTACTGCTTTAACAGTAGGAAACCTGAAAGCAGTGGTTCTCAACCTTCCTAATGCCACGACCCTTTACTACAGTTCCTGTGGGTCAGGACCCACAGGCTGAGAACTCTAAGGCTTAGTGTGTTTTATTATTTGGTTGGGATAGCTGTACCACATCACTCTTCATTTTCAGAGTTTACCTTGCTTGTTTACTTTTTCAAATGAATTAAGAAATAACATAGCTACTTCCAGAAGAAATAAAACAATTGGTAACTTTATTAATTTGAAGTTAAATTTATAAATTGACTCAGAGAGAAGGGACTTTTGTGATGAAGATTTTTTTTTTTTTAACCAAAGGATAGGGCCTATCTTTCCATTTCTTCAGTTTTACTTGTGTATCCCATAGTAGTGTTTTAAAGTTTTCTGATAAAATTTAAGAGTTTCACTTTGTCATCCTCGGCAGAGGACCCTGGCATCAGAGCAGTTGTTGTGGTTTATCTGGCCCAGGCCGGGTTCAAACCCACCAGTGTTGGTGTATGTGGCTGATGCAGTAACCACTGTGCTATGGGCACTGCCTGAAATGTCCTCTTGTATTGTTCCCTTGACCAGTTTGAAGTGACCATATTTGTCTTTCTTAATTTTAGTTGCTTTAAATCCACTTGTATCTGAAAATAAGATTGTGACTTCTCCTTTCTTCTGGTTTTTATTTGTCTTTAATACTGTTTTCCATCCCTTTACCCTGAGTCTTGATTTGTCCTTCAAGGTTAGATGTGTTTCCTGGAGACAACATATGTATGGCTTCTGCTTTTTTATCCGATCAGCCAGCCTGTGCCTCTTCAGTGGGGAATTCAAGCCCTTAACATTTAGTAAGAGAATTGATAAGTGTAATGGAGTTCTATTCACCTTATTTTGTGAAGTCCATTGCTTAGTTTTATCCTTTGTGCCATTGTGGAAGCTAGGTTTTGTCCTTTAGCTTCTGGGTGTTTACTTTGCTGGTGGTCCATTTTGATGGTCAGTGTGGAGAATAGGTCTATGTATTTCCTATAGAGCTTATGTTTTTGTAGCAAATTTCCTCAATGTTTGCATATCAGTAAGAGATTTGAATTCTCCATTGATTTTGAAGGTTATTTTAGCAGGATATAAAATTCTGGGCTAAAAGGTGTTTTATTTAAGAAGGTTAAAAGTATATGATCATTCTCTTCTGGCTTGGAAAGTTTCAGCTGAAAAGTTCACTGGCTCCCTGGTGCCCCTGTAGGTTAGTTGGCATTTACTCCTGGCTGCTTGCAGAATTTTCTCTTTTGTCTTGACTTTGGACAGGTTCATTACAATGTGTCCTGGAGGTGATGTTTGTATTGAGACAACCTGGAGTTTGATATTCCTCTAATCCTTTTAGAAAATTTCAGAATCTTTATTGAAACTTGGGAAATTTTCATTTATGATATCCTCCTTTCCATTCCTTTAGAACATTCTCCTTCCCCATCAGGGACTCCTATAATTCATATGTTTAAATGCTTTGTGAAGTTCCATAATTTTCTGAGTGAATGTTCTGCTTTATCTCTCTTTTTTCTGCCTCATTAACTACTTGGGTTCGCTCATGAACTTTATCCTCTAGATCTGAGATTCTTTTTTCTCCATGTTCTAATCTGTTATTGATACTTTCTACTGCATCTTTAAGTTCCCTGATTGACTCCTTCATTTCTTTAAGCTCCACCATATTCTTTCTATATTCTTCCTATCTTTCATCCATTTTTTTGTTCTGTTTTTCCACTTTCTCATCAACTCCCTTTATTGGCTTTACCATCCATATATTAAATTAACTTTCTGTCATTTCCATTACTTTTTTTCTAGGTGGAGTCCTCTGCAATAGCTGCCTAATGGTTTCTTGGGAGACAGGGGTTTGCTTTTTTTTTTCATGTTGCTAGAATTCCTTGTTGGTTCCTTCTCATGTTTGTTTCCTCTTGTTCACTTCCTTTTCATTGCCTCCTTCACTTTTAATTTCCTTGTCTCAGAGCTTAGGTGTTGAAGTGGCCTCTTGATATAAGGCCAAAAGGAAGAGAAGGGTAAAGAGCAAACAAGGAGAAAGAAAGAAAGAAAGAAAGTTGAAGGAGGTTAAAAAAAATAATTGGAGGAAAGGAGAGAAGAAGGACAGAAAGTGAGAAAGAGAGTGACAGGAGAAATGGTGTTGTTCATGAGGGTGCTACGGCCATACCCAAAACTCCAGGACTTTGGGGGTGGGATTGGAAGCTCCCTTGATGCCAGGAGCTCTTTACCAGCCTGGGCAAAGGCAAGACCCTATCTCTGCAAAATATAGAAAGAGAAAGAAAATAATTAAAAAAGAAAAATGCAGCAGTATGTCATAGTGGGGACCTACCAATACTACCTTTCTAAAGGTTGAAGCTAGAAGAACACCCTGGACCACAGCTTGTGACCTCCTTGAGCCAGAACCTTGGCGTGACCATCCCAGCCAGACCACTGCTGTGACTCCCTAGGACTCAGAGAAAAGGAAGAAAAAGAAGAATAAAAAAAATGAAAAATACAATTATGTAATATAAATAAAAAGGGATATCTTAGCTGTTGTATGAAAAAAATATGTGGGAAAGATGAGAAAAGTAGAAGAATCTCTAACAAAAGAGAGAAAAAAAGGAGAGAAATAAAAAAGAAAGAGAGAATAAAAGGGGCTGAAAAACTGTAACAAAAATGAGGGAGTCCTTGCTATTGAAGAAAGTAAAAATAAAAAATAAAAATACAAGAAACCAACAAAACAAAAAAACCCAAACCCCCCAAACAAGCAACAACCACAACAACAACAAAAAAAAAAAGAGAAGAAAAGGGAAAAAAAAAATACATTTATGGGCTCAGTGCCTGTAGCTCAAGCAGCTAGGGCACCAGCCACATACACCAGAGTTGGTGGGTTTGAATCCAGCCCAGGCCTCCAAACAACAATGACAACTACAACCAAAAAATAGCCAGGCATTGTGACAGGCACCTATAATTCTAGCTACTTGGGAGGCTGAGGCAAGAGAATTGCTTAAGCCAAAAAATTTGAGGTTGCTGTGAGCTGTGACAGTACAGCACTCTAACCAAGGGCGACAGCTTGAGACTCTGTTTCAATTAAAAAAAAAAAAAAAAGAATACGTTTATGTATAAATACATATATTGCAATATATTGCCTGGACACCAGGTGGCACTGTGGTGTTAGGAAATGGAGACCATACATCTTTTTTTTTTTTTTTTTTTTTTTTTTTTTGTGAACGAGTACCAGAAACCACTCTCTAATTGCCAAAGAGATCAGGTCCTGTCTTCCTGACTTAGTTGCCCTCAGTCAGCACCTGGTTATTTCATCAGCATTCAGTCTCCACAGGATTAGGGTCTTAAAAATCTACCAAATTCCTTAGGAGGCACAGTGCTCCCTGATAACAATCCCTGGGGTGTAGGAGCTCCTCAGCTCACTACAAGAGTGGATGCCCAAACTCAGCAGGCATGACAGAGCTGCCCCTACACAAAGACCCTGAGGACCATTTCTCCCACATGGCCTTCTCAGTGGTGGCCCAGCTAGTAGCCAAGCTGATGGTAGAGCCATCCCATCTGGTAGTCAAACCCAGCCAGTGGACACTGTTCAAGTCCATCCGCTTAAGTCTTCCTAGGCAGCTCCAGTGAATAGTTTATCTCTAAATCAAAAAACTGGAGGGTGGCTACTTCCCATTCCCAGTTCTCTGTGGGCAGGCTACCCATTCTTATGTGCTCACTTTCTGTTCTGGTTTTCTTCCGCTCTAGACCTCCTTGTTGGCTCCTGTGGTACAACACTGCTTCCCTGTGCTGCCAGAGTGATGCCTGTAGGTAGGTCCTCCCAGCCAGAGATAGCTAGAGTTTTCTTCTCCCTGCCTTGCTGCAAGTGGCTAGTAGAAAGATGTTTCTAGTCTGCCACCTTGCTCTGCCCCCCAAGATTGATAAATTTGATTACTTAAAAATGAAAACCTATTCTTGTAAAGTTAAAATCAAAATGAAAGAAAAGCAAGGGGCTAGAAGTAAAGATTTGAGTCATAATTTTTCATAATTTAAGAATAATATTGTCTAGCAAAAAATTAATTTCACAAATATGTAAGACAATTAAGAAAAAGACCCAACGGAAAAACTGTCAAAAGCCATAAAGAGGCCAAACAAAAGGAAAATAGGGATATTAAAAGATACTTACTTTTTACAGTCCATCAGGAACACTTAAATCTTAACAACAATGATTCCCTTAGCTAGATGTAGGTAAATACATTGATTATATAAGTGCAAGCAAATGTGTAGAAAAATTGATATCTACATCATGTTTAATTTTTAGAAATTTAAATCAATCTACTCTTTTGGACACAAGTTTAGTGATATCAAAATTTTAAAAATACATACCTTTTTATGTAAAGATGCTACTTACATAGCATTTATTAGAAGAATACATACACACATACAACAAAGAGCTCTATAAAAATAAAAATTTAAGAATAAACTTTCAATGATGACATGGTTAAGTAATGTAGCTTATATGTGCACAAAGGAGGACATAAAATAATGTTCATTGTATAACCGTTTGTAATGGTAAATCATCAAAAACAACCTAAATGACCATCATGGGGGAATGGGTGGATAAAATGTAGCGTAGTCATTTAAGAGATTACTATACATCAGTTAAAGGAAATAAACCAGACTTTTATCAACATGATGACTCTCAAACATAACTTGCATGGTAAAAATTAAGTTATTATATACACATACAGCATGATACTATTTTTGTAAAATTCTTAAGCTCACAGAACAGCACTGTATGTTATGTAAGAAAAATACAGGTGGGACGGCAAACTAGTACAACCTTTTTGGAAGGCAGTATGGAGAAACTTCAAAGCACTCAAGCTAGACCTCCGATTTGATCTTGCAATCCCATTACTGGGCATCTACCCAGAAGGAAAAGAATTTTTTTATCATTAGGACACTTGCACTAGACTGCAAATTGAGCTGTTTGTTGCAGCTCAATTTATAATCGCCAAAATATGGAAACAGCCTAAATGCTCACCAACCCAGGAATGGATTAACAAGCTGTGGTATATGTACACCATGGAATACTATTCAGCCATTTAAAAAAATAGAGACTTTACATCCTTTGTATTAACTTGGGTGGAAGTGGAAGACATTATTCTCAGTAAAGCATCACAAGAATGGAGAAGCATGAATCCTACGTACTCAATTTCGATATGAGGACAATTAATGACAATTAAGGTCACGGTGGGGGTGGGGGAAGGGGAGAGCAGAGAGAGAAAGAAGGAGGGAGGGGTGGGGAAAAGGAAGAACAGAGAGAGGGAAGGAGGGAGGGGAGTGGGGCCTTGGTGTGTGTCACACCTTTTGGGGGCAAGACACGATTGCAAGAGAGACTTTACCTAACAATTGCAATCAGTGTAAGCTGGTTTCTTGTACCCTCAATGAATCCTCAACAATAAAAAACAAATGAACAAACAAAACACAAAATACATAAATAAATACAATTTTAAAAAGTAAAAAAAAACAAGAAAAGAAAAATACAGCACGTGGATTGAAAAGATACATATTAAATATATGGGAGAAGGGAGGAGAGAGAAGAGATGGGATAGAGGAACAAAACCTAAAACTGGCTATGAGTAAGGAGTATGAATCATATCAATCCATTTGTACATCTGAGGTTTAACACAAGTTGAAAAACCAAAAAACTAAAAAATGAACAAAACTGTGATGCAACCATACCAGTATTTAGGCAAGAGTTAAAAATGTAATTAAATTGAGCTATACCTTTCTGATATGAAAAGATCTCCAAGATATATTAAGTAAAAATGTAAGTGAAAGAATCATATGTACAATATATGACACTTATGTAAAACAAAACCTTTAAATAAAACACTCTCCATACACACATGAGTACATGCAAATGCGTGAAGTTTTAGAAAAGATAACTATGAAAAAATATAAATAGTGATACAGGAAAATTTCCTACATTATTTATAAATAATATAGAATGAAAATGAAGATAGAAATTCAGCAGAAAACAAATAAAATAGTAAGAAGGGAAGTGTAACTATAATAATCACTGCTTTTTCTGGCAATGAACAATATTTACATAGTGTTATGGACTGAGTGTGTCACTCTCTCACCCCACCCCATGTCTGCCATTCGTATGGTGAAATCCTAACTTCCAAAGTGATGAAGCCGCTGTGAGGTAGGAAGGTTAAGAAGAGGTCAAGAGTGGAGCTCCAGGGATGGGTTAGTGACTTTATAAGACACCAGAGCTTTCTCTCTCTGACATGTAAGGATACAGTGAGAAAGTAACCATCAAGTGGCTGCTGCCAGTGAGAAAGCCTGCCAGGAAGAGGGCCCTTGTGGGGAACAAAATGTGCTGGGACATTGATCTTGGCTTTCCCAATCTCTAAAACTCTGAAAAAGAAATTCTTGTTTAAGCTACCTTGTTTATGGTATTGATATTTTTTTATTTTTTGAGTATTCTTTTTTGATATTTTGTTACAGCAGCTGGAGCTGACTAAGACACATACTCATAATAGTAATTTTACATATTTTTTTTTAGTTATTTATAACTAACCTATAGACAAAGCTTAGAAAACTTAGTTATACCATAAATGTTATCAACACTTATAATGCAAAAAGCATGCACAGAGGACACAAGGTGCAAAGTCAAGTCCCGAATTGCTGAGTGGAATTAGGGAGCTATTATTTTCTAATGAGCATTTAAAGATAGTTTATAGAACAAAAAATAAAGGTTTTAGGATGTTATTTATAGTGATAAATACAAGCAATAGAAAAACTAAAAGGAGCAATGGAGGAAGTATTGGAAATAAGTTGAATTTTTATCTCTCAAATGACAGATCAAATAGATGATGCTTAATATTGATAAATCAAGAAACGGCAGTAGAGGTATATTTAGGAACATAGAAATATATTAGTTAGGATATCTTCCCCCATAACAAAAAATACTCCTAATTCAATTTGGCTTGAATTGTATTGGCTCTTATCACTAAGTTTGCAGACGTAGGGCAGATTTAAGGTGGATCCAATCCAGTGTCTTCAGCTCTGTTCCACTAAACTTCTCTTGGCCCTAAATTTGTTTATGGGCTGACTTCATTAACAGGTTGGTATCAAGATGGCTTGAATTCTAGCTTTTTCCACATTTCTTTTTTTTTTTTTTTTTTTTTGTAGAGACAGAGTCTCACTTCACGGCCCTCGGTAGAGTGCCGTGGCCTCACACAGCTCACAGCAACCTCCAACTCCTGGGCTTAAGCGATTCTCTTGCCTCAGCCTCCCGAGTAGCTGGGGCTACAGGCGCCCGCCACAACGCCCGGCTATTTTTTGGTTGCAGTTTGGCCAGGGCCGGGTTTGAACCCGCCACCCTCGGTATATGGGGCCGGCGCCCTACTCACTGAGCCACAGGCGCCGCCCCTTTTTCCACATTTCTAAAATCTGAAAAACTGATCTGCAATCCCCAGAAAGAAAATAAAATTTCCCCTTTCCCCCTCCCATGTAAATGTCTCCTTACATTTTTATATCCTAACTATTTCAGGATCATTGATAGTGAGAACATGGTTCTTCATAAAAGGAAAGACTTGGGCTGCTTCCATGGTAGAGGGGAGCTTTTGGGGGGCAGGTCATGAGAATGGGCTTAGGAAATCACTGTATATCCAGTGGATGTTAGTAAGGTTATGGCTCAGTCTCAGTACTGCTGGGGAGATTAGGAAAAAACAGGGAGGCCATGTGTGGTGGCTCACACCTGTAATCCTAGTGCTTGGGAGGCTGAGGCAGGCGGATTGCCTGAGCTCACAGATTTGAGACCAGCCTGAGCCAGACTGAGATCTGGTTCCTAGAAAATAGCCAGGCATTGTGGTGGGCACCTGTAGTCCCAGCTACTCAGGAAGCTGAGGCAAGAGGGTCACTTGAACCCAAGAGTTTGAGGTTGCTGTGAGTTAAGATGCCATAGCACTCTACCCAGGGTGACCAAGTGAGACTCAGTCTCAAAAAAAAAAAAAGAACAGAAAAAGAAAGAAAGAAAGAATAAGGACCCAGGCTTGGGGCAAAGAGTTAGAAGGGAAAGTATTATTCCTAAACCCTGGGCAGAGATGGTTGGCAATATCCATCAGCAGAAGAGAGTTGTGTCCAGGAGAATGGTGAGCCAGGAGGCATGGACCGAAGAAGAGCTTCTCCAGTACTTTGAGGGAGTGTCTGGTAGTTCATAGCAAGTAGTGTGCTAGGTGCTTGAGCCATAATTATTTGGGTATAAAAAGGAAGAATGATCTAATTTTACATACAGGTTTCATATAGAGTGGATCTCAGTCCAATTTCTAATTAATTCTCTGCTCCTTTTGAGAGTATTTCCCTAGAAAATATGTTCCTTTATTCTGTAAAAAGTTGCTCCCCTTTGTAAATGTATTTCCAGGAGAGAATCCATGCCTGGCCAGTGGAAGGAAGGCTCCCTGTTAAGACATAAGTACTTCCTTGTCTATTTAGCTATTGATTTGAATTTTTAAAACTTTATTTATCCAGGGGAGAGTGATTAGGGCCTGGTACAATAACACTATTCAGGTGCTGAGCACACTAAAGGCCCCAAGTTAAGCATTATAACAGGTATCCATGTAACAAAAACATTTGTACCCCCTTAATATTTAAAAATGTTTTTAAAAAACTCTATTATTTTTGTGTCTCGTATCTAAGTACGCCTATTTATATTCAATAAAAAATTATAGCAAGTCAGAGACTGGACCTATAGAATTTTCCTCCTTAATGCCTGCCATTTCTTTATATCCAAATGGGCTCCTAATAAAAGATTCCATTTGGTGGTTGATGCTTTTCTAGAAGAACTATCTTTTTTTTTTTTTTTTTTTTTGTAGAGACGGAGTCTCACTGTACCGCCCTCGGGTAGAGTGCCGTGGCGTCACACGGCTCACAGCAACCTCTAACTCTTGGGCTTACGCGATTCTCTTGCCTCAGCCTCCCGAGCAGCTGGGACTACAGGCGCCCGCCACAACGCCCAGCTATTTTTTGGTTGCAGTTTGGCCGGGGCTGGGTTTGAACCCGCCACCCTCGGCATATGGGGCCGGTGCCCTACTCACTGAGCCACAGGCGCCGCCCCTAGAAGAACTATCTTAATAGGATAGTTGTGGGGCTGGAGATGGAGGTATTTTCATTAAATATTAAAGAGAATTTTAAAATGCTGGGCAAGACTATCTGGAAAAGCAATGGATTTCCTGATTCCTAGAGACCCTTTTGAATGAAATGGACTGAAATTTGTCCTAATAGTTTAGCTGTTGATCCATCTGAAAAAAAAAAAAAAGTACAAAATCAGATACTCGATTTCAAGGTCCTTTTCTAGTTCTCTGGAGTTTTATACTTAAAAAAAAAAAAAAGGAGATAGGGTCCTATTCAACAAAGCAGGCTGGAGTGCATGATCACAGCTAACTGGAACATTGAACTCTTGAATTCAAGCTATCCTCCCACCTCAGTCTCCAGAGGACTAGAGGCACATACCACCATGCCCAGCTAATTTTCAATTTTTAGTTTTAGAGACAAAGTCTTGCTGTGTTGCCTAGGCTGGTCTCGAACTCCTGGCCTCAAGTGATCCTCCCACCTTGGCTTCCTAAAGTTCTGGATATCCAGGCATGAGCTACTTGTGCATTGCTGGTTTTATACTTTTAAAATTTAGCAGCACAAATAAATTTTAAGCTTCTCGTTTTGTTTCGCCCCTGAGGTACATTAAATTTGACATAAGACCTGGAGATGGTAAACGGAAAGAGAAAATATAAACTTAAACTCTTTTCTACTTAAAATGACAAAGTTTATGATTTGCCACATATTCTATGGAACAGGACTGTCTATTTATTCCTATAGCATTATTACATTCAGGAGAAAGGCATAGGAAAGAATATTGCATTTCAAATAAGATTTTGTTCAAGGCTAGCAACCATCAATGTTTTAGGAAATAATAATAGGGAAATAATTCTTTGTTCTGCCTGCATAGTGCTTTCCCATGGAAGGACCTTAAAGAACATTTAGGAATGGTGACCTCATTAAGCCCAGCCACGTTTGTCACATGTGTGATGATGTTATAGACAGCCAAGGGCTGCAAAGGAAAGTTAAGTGATTTGCCAATGGTCAATTTACAAATTTCTGGGAACTGTTTGACAAACATTTTCTTATAGGTTAATCACCAACAATGGTTTAAAATGTTTCTTTTTCAAGAGTATGGGAACAATGTCTTAAGTTTCTAGAATAAGCTTTTTGAAAAATATATAATTTAGTTTACTTTCCCAGATGTTCGTTATGGAAAATCTGGAAAATATAAGACAATAAGAATATGGGGAAAAGTCACTTTAGCTCCACACTCTCAAAACAGTAATATAATAAGGGGTCTCAATTTGGGGTCCGTAGTCTCATGGTGGTCAATTTACAGGCTTCAAAAGTTTCATGAGCCCCTGAAAATTGGTGCAAATTTGTGTAGATTTGTATATTTTTCTGAGAAAAGAATTTATAGCTGTACCAATTAAAGGAGCTGGTTGAAAAACACAGAGACCAGCTATCTAAGTTAGATAGCTAACTTAGACAGAAAAAATTGTCCTTCGAAGTGACAGAAAGACTAGAAAATCAGGCTAGAAAAAGCAGCAGAAGACCAGAGGATGGGCAGCCCCAAACACGGCCAGAGCATTGCCCATGGAGAGTCCAGCGGGGAGGACACCCCTGACACCACAGGATGCTTGATGCTGCTGCCACTGAATTCTTACCCCCACACTGCCACCATGAGCAATCTCTAGTTGTCCTTGACTGCAGATTCAAATTCCTGAGTAGGAGGGTCTAGTTGGCAGAGCCTAAGTCCGTGACCACTCCTAGTTGCCTGGAGTTCGAGGGGTGGACATGAAACACCTCACTCCCTTTTCCAAGGTAAGACCCAGCTCCAGTCAAGATTCACTTAAAACAGGAAGTGAAGGACTCTCCTAAAATAGCAAATGTGGTTGGATGCTAGACAAGTTAAAAAATAAAAAGCAGGGCAGCGCCTGTGGCTCAGTGAGTAGGGCGCCGGCCCCATATGCCGAGGGTGGGGGGTTCAAACCCAGCCCCAGTCAAACTGCAACAACAACAACAACAACAAAAATAGCCGGGTGTTGTGGCGGGCGCCTGTAGTCCCAGCTGCTTGGGAGGCTGAGGCAAGAGAATCGCGTAAGCCCAAGAGTTAGAGGTTGCTGTGAGCCGTGTGATGCCACGGCACTCTACCAAGGGCGGTACAGTGAGACTCTGTCTCTACAAAAAAAAAATAAAAAAATAAAATAAAATAAAATAAAATAAAAAGCAAAAGTTATTTCAATTGTGTTCATTAGATTCTCCATGGGACCTGTTAACATGAAGAACTACTGATTAAAATTACGCTATATTTCTGGTGACACCTGTGGCTCAGTGAGTAGGGCCCCGGCCCCATATGCCCAGGGTGGCGGGTTCAAACCCAGCCCCGGCCAAACTGCATCCAAAAAATAGCCGGGCGTTGTGGCGGGCGCCTGTAGTCCCAGCTGCTCCGGAGGCTGAGGCAAGAGAATCGCGTAAGCCCAGGAGTTGGAGGTTGCTGTGAGCTGTGTGAGGCCACGGCACTCTACCCGAGGGTGGTACAGTGAGACTCTGTCTCTACAAAAAAAAAAAAAAAATTACGCTATATTTCATGGCAACTATAGCTAATAACAAAGTATTGTACCCTTGCAAATTGCTAAGAGAGTAGATTTTAAATGTTGTTTTTTTTTTTGGAGACAGAACCTCAAGCTGTTGCCCTGGGTAGAGTGCCATGGCCTCACAGCGCGCAACAACCTCCAACTCCTGGGCTTAAGCGATTCTCTTGCCTCAGCCTCCCAAGTAGCTGGGACTACAGGCGCCGGCCACAATGCCCAGCTATTTTTTCTTTTTTTCAGTTGTAGTTGTCATTTTGTTTGGTAGGCCGGGGCTGGATTCAAACCCGCCAGCTCTGGTGCTTAGACGCTTGAGCTACAGGTGCCAAGCTGATTTTAAATGTTCTTACCACATCAAAAAAGAAAAAGAAAAGTGAAGTGATTGATGTGTTAATTGTTTTTAATGCTTTTTAAAATATATACATATATCAAAATATCACATTGCACACTGTAAATATACACAATTTTTGTCAATTATACCTTAATAAATCTGAGAGGAAAGTGATTCTATGTTTACATTTATAGATTTTGATATATATAAATTAATTTCACATTAAATATATTTTTCAAAAATTAAAAAATATTTTATTAAACAAAATGTTTTGCATTAAATAAATAATAAAATAAAGTAAAAATACCAAGCAGGTTTGAGTCCTGTTTTTTTTCCACATAATGTTATAACTATTTTGCAATATTTTTAGAATTCATTCATAAACACTATTTTTAATAAATGCATAAATATTCCATTTTGTCTGTGAACCATAGGGACTGGATTGTCCTAAAAGTACACAAACTCTTATCTGAACTCTTTAGGGCCTGATGTGTATTAAAACTCAGAATTTTAGGATCTTACAGAAATAATATTATATTTATACTGTATGATACACAATACTCTCTTTGTGTAGGTATTGTGGGGCCAATACCTTGTAATAAAATGTGATTATTCTATAGAGAAACATGTAGATATTCACACTAAATGGAATCAACAAATACTGACCTGACTTGATCTGAATAGTCTTATATCAGTTCGGGTCAATTTGGGCTGCCAATGAGTTTATACCAAACTTTGGAAAAAACTCTGTTTTCAGACTTTTTTTGGATTTGGGGGCTTATAGATGAATGATTGTGGACATGCAGTAGAATTTTACACTTGATAAGGATTAGTTGGAGAAAGATTCTCTGGTAGTGCTAGATTATCTGATAGTAGCCTTCTGGGACTGGATATCAGCTTTTCCAGGAGTTGGAAATGTGGAAAGAACCGGAATGCTAGCCATTTTGATATCAATGGAGGATGAAGCCAGCCCACAGATAAGCCCAGGGCCCAGAGAAGTGCGGGGAATCAGACAGAGATATTGGATCCATCTTACACTTGCTTTACCTCTGGAATTTTAGTGATGAGAGCCAGTACATTTCCTTAAAATTCAAACCAAATTGAGTTAGGACTTTTTTGTTGTTAGGAAAAAAAGGCATCCTAACTGATTATAGTGAGCACCTATAGTCCCAGCCACTTGGGAGACTGAGGCAAGAGAATCACCTGAGCCCAAGAGTTTGAGGCTGCTGTGAGCTATGATGTGATGGCCCTCCACTGAGGCCAACAAAGTGAGACTCTGTCTCAAAAAAAAAAAAAAAAATCAATGGGCATGATTTTAAAGAGAGCAACTCTATTATCAATCAGGTTGAGAACTACTATGGGTCAGAAGGAAAATATATTCAAGCAACAAGTAGTTTTCCAAATAGTTGTTTGGAATTTATCACAAACCATGTCAGGCACTACTGGACATACAATGATTAAAAAGCTGGTCTGTCCTGAAGTGAGGAGAGGGGAGGAGCAAGACAGCGGCCTAATAACAGCTTCTTTGCAACTGGGCACGGTGAGACTGGGAAGAGAAGACTTCAATCTCTGGCTGGTGGGATCTGCCCAGAAACATCCCTTTGGGGACACAGGGAGTCAGCAAGAGACTTCTGGACTCCAGGAGGAGGACAAAATCAGTGGAGAACTGGCAAGTGGTTGCGTGTTGTTCATTTGGTCCAATCCCACTGGCAGCTGTAAGTACTGCAAACTGGAGAGGCTTTCCCTGTGAGCTGTTTTTTTGTTTTGTTTTGTTTTGTTTTTTGGACTTGGGACTCAGTTGAACTACCTTGGGAGAGCTTGGGCGAGAGTGTGGAGGACTTTAAGCATTGTCTAGGGCCCCAGACTGAGCCCCAAAGGAGCTAATAGTGTTCAGCTGTGGGCTGTGTGGAGCTATTGTGGGAGAACTGCCCTGGCAAGCTCTGCCCTCAGGCTCACAGAGCAAGGATCAATTGGGAGTGAGTAATCTAGTGACTGAGCAGCCTAAAGGTGGGGACTGAGACGCCTTATAGCCCTGGCCCTCAGGGACATAGAGTGAAACCAGTTTTGGCACACTGGGTAAGTCAGCAGCCACTTCAGGAGTGGTCCCAGTGCCAAGTGCTTTCTTGGGAAAGGTTCTGATTAGCCAAGGTTAGCGGTTTAAAGTGACTTTTAAGCCGGCTGAGGAGAGATTTAGGTTCTCCACCCCGTGGGGTTTGAGAAATCAGCAGAAGCTTCCAGTCTCCGTCTCATATAGCCATATCAGCATTGTGATTAACATCTCATACCCCAGAAGATCACCTGTTCTCCAGACAATATTCAGCAAGATATATTTACTGCTTTGTTTTTTCTTTTTGTTTGTTTTGTGTTTTTTTTTTAATTTCAACATTTTCTTAATTTCAAGATTTTTCTTTCTTTTCTTTCTTCATTTTTCAGGTTTAAATACAATTTTCCATAGTTGCCTTCTTTAACAATTAGAAACTTACTTTTTGCTAGTGTTTCTACCCCTATTATTTGGTCCCCCCCCCAATTTTATCCCATAAAGTTTTCTGTTTGCTTGTTTTGGTTTGATTTATAGAATTTTTGTTTTTCCTCTCTACTTGGTGGAGAGGCGGGATACTGTGTCTAAACAGGCTGGCAAAGAGGTGCTGACCTCAAGGGAAACACCCAACCTGGCATGCCCAGAAGTTAGGGTTTTTTAAGGTTGGGCCAAAGTATCCCTCTGTACACTTATATTACTCCTATTGCCCTTTTTCAGTGCCTCTTCTTTGTGTCATTATTCCCTTTTACTCACCCCTCTCCTTTCTCTTTTTTCTTTTCTTTTATTATCTTTTTTAAAAATCTTTTTTCCCTTCTTGCTCTTCAATTTTCTCATCCTTCTGGTCCTGAACCAAAAGAACTCATCAAAACCCTAAGCCAGAGGTACAGCAACTTAAAGAACAAGAGGAAGTGAAAGAAAAATTAGGGCAAGGAAACAGAGAAAAGAAAACACTCATGAGGAAGAGGCAGCAGAAAAATCCTGGCAACATGAAAAACCAGTCCAGAGCAACCCCCGCAAGGGACCATGCAGTAGCTACTACAGAGGATTCCACCTATAGAGAACTGTTAGAAGTGGCAGAGAGGAAATTTAGAATACACATGATGAAAACAATGGAGGAAATAATGGAAACAATGAAGGAAAACTGCTGATAAAGTAGAAAATAATCAAAAGGAAATCCAAAAACAGAACCAAATAAGAGATGAACAATATGAAGAATATAGAAAGGATATAGCAGAGCTGAAGGAACTGAAGCAGTCGATTGGGGAACTTAAAGATGCAATAGAAAGTATGAACAACAGATTAGACCATACAGAAGAAAGAATCTCAGAGGTAGAGGACAAAGCTCTCGAGATAACTCAGATAGTTAAAGAGGCAGAAAAGAAGAGAGAGAAAGCGGGCAGCGCCTGTGGCTCAGTCAGTAAGGCGCCGGCCCCATATACCGAGGGTGACGGGTTCAAACCCGGCCCCGGCCAAACTGCAACCAAAAAATAGCCGGGCGTTGTGGCGGGCGCCTGTAGTCCCAGCTACCTGGGAGGCTGAGGCAAGAGAATCGCTTAAGCCCAAGAGTTGGAGGTTGCTGTGAGCTGTGTGAGGCCACGGCACTCTACCGAGGGCCATAAAGTGAGACCCTGTCTCTACAAAAAAAAAAAAAAGAAGAGAGAGAAAGCAGAACGTTCACTGTCAGAATTATGGACTTTATGAAGCATTCAAACATATGAGTTATAGGTATCCCAGAAGGGGAAGAAGAATGCCCCAGAGGAATGGAAGCTATACTAGAGAATATTATAAATGAAAATTTCCCAAATATCACCTAAGATTCTGACACACTCCTTTCAGAAGGATATCAGACCCCAGGACACCTCAACTCTAACCGAGCTTCTCCAAGACACATTGTGATGAACCTGTCCAAATTCAAGACAAAATAAAAGATTCTTCAAGCTTCCAGGAGTAAGTGCAGTTGACCTATAGGGGCAAATCCATCAGGGTGACTGCAGACTTCTCTAATGAAACTTTTCAAGCTAGAAGACGATGGTCATCTACCTTTAATCTACTTAAACAGAACAATTTCCAGCCCAGAATTCTATATCCTGCTAAGGTAAGCTTTAAAATTGACAGAGAAATCAAGTCATTTACTGATATGCAAACATTGAGGAAATTCACCACAACAAGACTAGCAGTATGGGAAATACTTCAACCCATTCTACACACTGATCATCATAATGGATCAACAGCAAAGAACTCAGAAATTAAAGGACAGAACCTAACTTCCACAATGATGCAAAAGACAAAACTAAGCAATGGACTCTCACAAAATAAGATGACTAGAACACTACCACACTTATCATTTATCTCAATAAATGTTAATGTCTTGAATTCCCCACTGAAGAGGCATAGATTGACTGATTGGATTAAAAAACACAAGCCATCATTTGCTGTCTGCAGGAAACACACCTAGCTTCAAAAGACAAATTAAAACTCAGAGTTAAAGGTTGGAAGACAATTTTTCAGGCAAACAGAATTCAGAAGAAAAGAGGGGTTGCAATCTTATTTTCAGATATATGTGGATTTAAAGCAACTAAAGTCAAAAAAGACAAAGATGGTCACTTTATATTGGTCAAGGGAAAAATACAGCAGGAAGACATTTCAATTCTAAATGTTTATGCACCCAACTGAAATGCTTGCAGATTCTTGAAACAGACCTTGCTCAGTCTGACACCTGTAACACCATAATAGCAGGGGGACTTTAACACTCCTCTAACAGAACTGGACAGAGCCTCTAAACAGAAATTAAACAAAGATATAAGGGACTTAAATGAGACCCTGGAACAACTGTGCTTGATAGATGCATATAGAACACTCCATCCCAAAGATAAAGAATATACATTCTTCTCATTGTCCCATGGAACATTCTCCAAAATTGATCATATCCCAGGATGCAAAACAAACCTCAACAGAATCAAAAGAATTGAAATTTTACTTATATCTTCTCAGAACACAAAGCACTAAAAGTGGAACTCAACTCCAACAAAAACGTTCAACCACACACAAAGGCATGAAAATTAAAAAACCTTCTGTTGCATGACAGTTGGGTGCAGGAAGAAATAAAAAAGGAAATCATTAACTTCCTCGAGCATAACAATAATGAAGACACAAGCTACCAAAACCTGTGGGATACTGCAAAAGCAGTTCTGAGAGGAAAATTTATTGCTTCAGATGCCTACATTCGAAAAACAGAAAGAGAGCACATCAATAAACTCACAAGCCATCTTATGGAATTGGAAAAAGAACAATCTAAGCCTAAACCCAGCAGAAGAAAAGAAATAACCAAAATTAAATCGGAGATCAATGAAATTGAAAACAAAATAATCATTCAGAAAACTAATGAAATAAGGAGTTGGTTTTTTGAAAAAATAAATAAAATAGATAAACCTTTGGTTAGACTAACTAGAAATAGAAAAGTAAAATCTCTAGTAACCTCAATCAGAAATGATAAAGGGGAAATAACAACTGATGCCACAGAGATACAAGAGATCATCTCTGAATACTACCAGAAACTCTATGCCCAGAAATTTGACAATGTGAAGGAAATGGATCAATATTTGGAATCACACCCTCTCCCTAGACTTAGCCAGGAAGAAATAGAGCTCCTGAACAGACCAATTTCAAACACTGATATCAAAGAAACAATAAAAAAATCTTCCAACAAAAAAATGCCCTGGTCCGGAAGACTTCACACAGAATTCTATCAAACCTTCAAAGAAGAGCTTATTCCTATAATGCAGAAATTATTCCAAAAAATTGGGGAGGAAGGAATCTTCCCCAACACGTTCTATGAAGCAAACATCACCCTGATACCAAAACCAGGAAAAGACCCAACTAAAAAGGAGAATTTCAGACCAATTTCACTAATGAATATAGATGCAAAAATTCTCAACAAAATCCTAGCCAATAGATTATGGCTTATCATCAAAAAAGTCATACATCATGATCAAGTAGGTTTCATCTCAGGGATGCAAGGCTGTTTAACATATGCAAGTCCATAAATGTTATTCACCATATCAACAGAAGCAAAAACAAAGACCATATGATCCTCTCAATAGATGCAGAAAAAGCATTCGATAAAATCCAGCATCCTTTTCTAATTAGAACACTGAGGAGTATAGTCATAGGAGTATAGTCATTTCTTAAACTGATTGAAGCTATTTATGACAAACCCACAGCTAATATTTTACTGAATGGAGTAAAACTGAAAGCTTTTCCTCTTAGAACTGGAACCAGACAGGGCTGTCCTCTGTCACCATTACTATTCAACATAGTGCTGAAAGTTCTAGCCAATACAATTAGGCAAGACAAGGAAATAAAGGGAATCCAAATGGGAGCAGAGGAGGACAAACTCTCCCTCTTTGCTGATGATGTGATCTTATACTTAGAGAACCCCAAAGACTCAACAATAAGACTCCTGGAGGTCATCAAAAAACACAGTAATGTCTCAGGATATAAAATCAATGTCCACAAATCAGTTGCCTTTGTATATGCCAATAACAGCCAAGATGAGAGGCTAATTAAGGACACAACTCCCTTCACCATAGCTTCAAAGAAAATGAAATACCTAGGAATATGCCTAACAAAAGAGGTGAAGGACCTCTATAAAGAAAATTATGAAATTCTTAGAAAGGAAATAGCAGAGGATATTAACAAATGGAAGAACATACCATGCTCATGGCTGGGAAGAATCAACATTGTTAAAATGTCTATTCTTCTCAAAGCAATCTACCAATTCAATGCCATCCCTATTAAAATATCAACATCATATTTTCAAGACTTAGAAAAAATGATTCTGCACTTTGTATGGAACCAGAAAAAAAGCCATATAGCTAAGGCAGTTCTTAGTATTAAAAACAAAGCCGGGGGAATCAGCATACCAGATTTTAGTCTGTACTACAAAGCCATAGTGGTCAAGACAGCATGGTACTGGCACAAAAATAGAGACATAGACATTTGGAATTGAATAGAAAACCAAGAAGTGAAACTAACATCTTACAACCACCTAATCTTCGATAAACCAAACAAGAACATACCTTGGGGAAAAGACACCCTATTCAATAAATGGTGCTGGGAGAACTGGATATCCACATGTAAAAGACTGACACTGGACCCACATCTTTCTCCACTCACAAAAATTGATTCAAGATGGATAAAGGACTTAAACTTAAGGCATGAAACAATAAAAATCCTCAAAGAAAGCATAAGAAAAACACTGGAAGATATTGGCCTGGGGAAAGACTTCATAAGGAATATTGCCATGGCAATAGCAACAATAGCAATAATAAACAAATGGGATTTAATTAAACTGAAAAGCTTCTGTACAGCTAAGGAGACAACAACCAAAGCAAATAGACAATCTACACAATGGGAAAAGATTTTTGCATATTTTGAATCAGACAAAAGCTTGATAACTAGGATCTATAGAGAACTCAAATTAATCCACATGAAAAAAGCCAACAATCCCATATGTCAATGGGCAAGAGACATGACTAGAACCTTCTCTAAAGAAGACATACAATGGCTAACAAACATATGAAAACATGCTCATCATCCCTAATTATTAGAGAAATTTAAATCAAAACCACCCTGAGATACCATCTAACCCCAGCGAGAATGGCCCACATCACAAAATCTCAAAACTGCAGATGCTGGGGTGGATGTGGAGAGAAGGGAACACTTTTACACTGCTGGTGGGACTGCAAACTAATACAACCTTTTTGGAAGGAAGTATGGAGAAACCTCAGAGAACTCAAGATAGACCTCCCATTTGATCTTGCAATCCCATTACTGGGCACCTACCCAGAAGGAAAAAAAAAATCCTTTTATCATAAGGACACTTGCGCTAGACTATTTATCCACGCTCAATTTACAATCGCCAAAATGTGGAAACAGCCTAAATGCCCACCAACCCAGGAATGGATTACAAGCTGTGGTATATGTATACCATGGAATACTATTCAGCTATTAAAAGAAATGGAGATTTTACAGCCTTTGTATTAACCTGGATGGAAGTGGAAGACATTATTCTTAGTAAAGCATCACAAGAATGGAGAAGCATGAATCCTATGTACTCAATTTTGATATGAGGACAATTAATGACAATTAATTAATGACATGGTGGGAGTGGGGGAAGGGGAGAGCAGAGAGAGAAAGAAGGAGGGAGGGGAGGGGAAAAGGAAGAACAGAGAGAGGGAAGGAGGGAGGGGGAGGAGTCTTGGTGTGTGTCACACCTTTTGGGGGCAAGACACAATTATAAGAGGGACTTTACCTAAAAAATGCAATTGGTGTAACCTGGTTTCTTGTACCCTCAATGAATCCCGAACAGTACAAAACAAACAAAACACACAGACACACACAAAGCTGGTCTGTCCTTAAGAAGCTGCATGAGGGAAGAAGTGAATTTGACTATATGAAACGACAATGTCATAAACATAAAAGGTTTATTCTTTTACAGAAATGAAGTGTAGAAGAGATAGTCCATCTCTTTACTCCCTCACCTCAACTGGTCACCTGAAGGTCACCTCATGGTCCAAGATGGCTTCCTTACCTCTTCACCTCAGGCAGCAGGAAGATGGGAGGAGGAGAGGACGAAAGGTCTAGTCTTCCCACCGAATCTGCTCCCCTTAATTAATCTTTCTGTAAGTTCCAGAACACATTCTCCTTACATCTCATTGATCAGAGTTTAGTCACCTTACTGTATTTGGCAAGCAAGGCTGGAAAATGTAATTTTTTCGTGGCTGATTACCACCATGAATAATTAGGGCTCTTTTATGAAAAAATAGGAAAAAATGGATTATTGGGTGGCAATTTATAATTTCTGCCTTAGAAAGTTAGGCTCTAATATGTAGGCTTGAAAAGACAATTAATAAAATATTGGGAAGGGCCAGATAGGGAGTTGCAGAGAGGTTTGGAGGAGAAAGGGAAGAAAGGGGTCATGGCAGTCTGAAAGCTTCTTGGAGGAACCAGGATTTGAACTCTCCTTTGAGAATGAGTAGGACTCATAGGTACAAAAAAACTGGGACGGCATCCCAGCAGGAGGAGCTGACCTGAGCAGACAACCAGAGGCTGAAGGATGGAGGTCCGCCTTGGGCTGGAGCAACAGCAACAGATATTGGGCTGGAATATAATGGAGTCTTAGGCTACATGGGAAGGAATATTTACTGATTTTTAAAACGTTCCAAGACCTCTTCTCTAGAGTAAAATGAGTACTGAATTTGCTTTTCTGTTCTTGGAATTAACACTCCTGAGTTCTCTACTCCACTCATATCAACAGAAATAATTGCAATATTTATGCCAATGAGTTCTCCTAATTTTGGATTGTCCAAAATAGCACAGAAAGTGTAACCAGTGACTATATGACAGCAGCAATAAAAATAAATGCACAAGAAGCCCAAGACCACAGTCCCAGGCTATTATTCGTTGAACGGCATAAAAAGCTACAAATAGAGTGTTCTAGGTCCCTTTCCTAATTATTAATTGCTTATTTCACAATTCTTCTCGATCTAAACAGACTTTAAACTACCCCTTCTAAATATGCTCCTATAAAGGATTATAAACCAGTGAGTAGGTTGGTTTAAACAAAGTAGTCAGAAAGTAAGCAATCGTCTCTTTCTCTCTGGCTCACGGCTTGTTTCGTCTGTTAGGAAACTTTCTTTTTCAGTGAGCAGACCTCAAGGTCAAACAGAGGTCACTTTTCTGCTTTTTGAGGTATGGGTGCTTTCACATTATTTGCTCATTTTTATTGCTGAGAATAACCATCCATTTGCCCACATAGCGGGGGCCTCCCCAACACAAAGACTCGAGGATGGACACTGGCAGGGGGATTAATCTCATCCAACACAAAGCCAACAAGTTCAAATTTTATTTAATGTCAGACAAACGCAGCAAGAATGCAAACACTTCCAATTTAGAAAAGGAAGATAGAAATATGACACAGATGTATTCTAATCATTTAGTAGAATAAATTGTACCAGCATGACACTAAAACTGTCAACTTGCTGGAAAAAAAGATAAAACTCCATTAAAAATACAACAGCAATGCTTACTTTTTCACATGAGGAAAATTCCATTACAACAAACAGCCCGGGGCTTTCAAACTGCTTTTGTTCAAGATCAGTGGACTATTGTTATAAAGAATATATTGCTAGCAATAATATTTTGGACTGGAAGATGAAACAGCTGATTGTTAGAGTGAATCAGCAGAGATGGAGGAGTTTCACTCTGTGGGAATAACTTCCTTTATGCAAATTGTTATTTATTTATTTATTTTTGAGACAGAGTTTCACTTTGTTGCCCTTGGTAGAGTATCATGGTGTCACAGCTCACAACAACCTCAAACACTTGGGTTCAAGTGATCCTCTTGCCTCAGCCTCCCCAGTAGCTGGGACTACAGGCATGAGCCATTGTGCCTGGGTAGTAAGAGATGGGGTCTCACTTTTGCTCAGGCTGGTCTCAAACTCCTAAGCTCAGATGATCCACCAGCCTTGGCCTCCCAGAAAGCTATGATTACAGGCATGAGACCCTGTACCTGGCCCACTTTATACAAATTTTTAAAGTGTAGACCCTTCACATGGGTTCCCAGTTTGGCGAGTAGTAGCTAGGCTGGAATTCAATCCCTTAGTCCCCTTACCCAAGGCAGAAATTGTACCACCTTTGCAAAAGGCCTTGGGTTGCACCAGATTACTCCTTTAAGGCCTGGATTTTTTTCCCTTGAGTCCATCATGGTGTAGGCCTCACTATATGTAGCTTTAAAATTATAGAGAAAATTTCCCATTTCAGAATTTAAACTAGTTCTTCCTTCCTCCCTGGTTTTGGAAATACTTTATTTATTTATTTTGAGACAGAGTCTCATTCTATCACTCTGGGTAGAGTGCCGTAGCATCATAGCTCACAGCAACCTCAAACTCTTGGGCTCTAATGATCCTCTTGCCTCAGCTCCCTAGTAACTGAAACTACCTGTGTCTGCTAGAATGCTTGGCTATTTTTCTAGAGATGGGGTCTTGCTCTTGCTCAGGCTGGTCTCGAACTCCTGGGCTCAAGCAATGGAAGTACCTTGGATTCATCCCAAGGGGGTCTTAGATCTCCTATCCCTATCCCTGCCCCATCTGCTCCATGGCCATGGTAGATGTAGCAAGATATAGCCCAAAGTCCGCCACAGGCTTGTCGGTACAGTCAGAATTATCAACAGACACATGATATCCAAGGGGGCTGTCTCAGCTTGGGCTCCTCAAAAGCAGACTTAAGACAAGGATTTGGATATAAGTAGTTTATTTCAGAGGTGGTCCCAGAAAGTACAATGAGAGGTTGGGGAATTGAGACAAGGAAAGGGGAAATGCTGGTAAAAGCTATATCTGTGAACAGGCTGCTGCTGTGGCCAGTTGGGGCCCAATTCCATTGGGAAGCCTTTGAAAGAATGTATAAAATATGCCTCAGAATCGTCCATCCAAGGACAAAGAAGCTGATGTATTTATTCACCAACTCCCACCCTCACTGAGGGATGATTGTTCCGGGGAATGTGGACTGACATGGTGTTGAGTCAGAGAAGGCTCAGAAGCAGAAGCAGCAGATGATTGGGCTATGAAGCCACAGGAAAGCTTGAGGTGGCCTTCCAGGTTGGCCAGGAGTTGTGGACATGACATTGCCAATAGCTCCCTCAGAAGTCATCACCTGCTTCACAGGCTCCTGGTGGTCATAGATAATATGATCATTTTACACACAGAATTTAAAAATAAGGTCAGTATAAGGAACAAACATAAAGGAGAAATAACAGGAGAGGAGTTTTTTGTTAAATTACATACAAATGCGCAGGCCTAACTATAATAGAAATCATAATGGGCTGTTAGATGCTTGCACCAGTATCTGTCGTAGAATCAGTGTGAGGATGATAACTTCAGCTGTAGACACATACAGATGTGTGGCTTACATCGGCTACTTACATACTAAGATCAGTATTGTTGGGTGGCATAATTTTTTTTAAAAATCTGTCAGAGTTACCCACTCTTGGTAAAGTTCTTGACAAAACAAGGTTAGAAACTCCCTTTGGTTTAAATAGTAATTTACATTCTGGGAAAAGCCAGTGTAAACTTGCAGCAAAACACTGTGTGGTTATACAGAAAATGGAGTTAGATTTTAGGCTTAGCCATTAGAAATAGACTTTTCACCCATATAAATGTCCAGTAGGACTTCTGAAAGTTTGGGGAAGCACAGCAATCCTGGTTAAAGCCCACTAATGCAAGTAATACCAACCCCCAATCATTGTGATAATCAAAAAGTCCCCCCGAATTTCCAAAACCCAGCCTAGAAGGGATGCACATTTCTCATTAACAACTGCTGGGTTAACTAGTCTTGAATCAAAAAAGCCCAAAACCTCAGGACCAGAAAAAGCCTTCCTCAGTCAAGTTTTCATCACATCCTAGATATATATATATATTTTTTGAGACAGAGTCTTACTATGTTGCCCTTGATAGAGTGCCATGGCGCCACAGCTCACAGCAACCTCAAACTCTTGCACTTAAGGGATTCTCTTGCCTCAGCCTCCCAAGTAGCTGGGACTACAGGCACCCACCACAATGCCCAGCTATGTTTTTGTTGCAGTTGTCATTATTGTATGACAACAATGGGTGTATGTGGTCGGTGCCCTACCCACGGAGCTACGGGCGCCACCCCACATCCCTGATTTTACTGCAGTCTCTTCCAGGGCTTGAGACTCCAGCTATGGGGAAGGGAACAGACCTGATGAGGCAGCTGGCCAGCACCAGTCCTGGAGAGGACCCTAAAGAAGGCAAATAGTGCCTCCCCTCACTCCACTGGTTCCCTTTTCCATAGGGCTTTTCCATTTTCTCCACTGTCTTTCAGAAATGGAGATGGTATCAAGGATTTGTATCTTGGTGCACATACAGGGTGGACATAAAGTTCATGTGCAATTTGAAATAGTGTAACATAGTAAATTGCGCACACAAACTTTATGTCCACCCTGTATTTGTTGACTTTATGTCTCTCCCAGACAAATGGACTATAAGAAAAAAAAGGTGCTCAACCCCACTAGAAATTAATATTTCAACTTACAGATATGATTTCATACTCATCGAACTGGCAAAAATTTAAAAGTCAAACAATACCAAACATTGGACAAAACATGGAGAAATTGGTGTAACCACTTTGGGGAGCAATTTGATTTTATCTGTTAAGATTGAAAATGCTCATCTCCTACAATCCTCGAAATCTACTCCTGGATATATACCTTAGAGAAATACTATTTTGTTGCATTAGAAGGTATATATGTTTGGGGCAGGATTACTAAATCAACTGGAAATATTTAAATGTCATTAATAGAAGAACAGATTCGTATATCATCGCATATTCATATATAGGAATATTATGCAGCAATTACAATGATGAATCACTGCTGTGTGTCTGCACAATGATAAATCTTACAAACAATACAGAGAAGTTAATTGCAGGGTGTGTGGAGTGTGATATCATTTAAATGGCTTAAAAACCTGCAAAACAATACTGTATATTATGTACAGATATAAACTTAAAAGCATAAAATATGTAATAATGATTAATAACAATTTCATGATCTGGTTTATTTCTAGAGAAGGAGAAAGAAGAATGAGATTGGGAAGAGGATACAAGGAAAGCTCTCAGTTGTATCTGCAATGTTTTTATCCTCTAAAAAAACCTAAAAGCAATATGGCAAAATGTTAATATTTAATTTTGTATATATAGTGCTGGAACTAGCTATTCATGATATCTTCCACATATTTCTATGAGAAATATTCTCTGATAAAATAATTTTAAAAACGGATGCATCTCTGCCAGGTTGATGCCTGTCATTCCAGTTCGTTGGTGGGAGGACGGCTTGAGGCCAGGAGTTCAAGAGCAGCGTGGAAAACATAGTGAGATCTTGGGCGGCGCCTGTGGCTCAGCGGGTAGGGCGCCGGCCCCATATGCCGCGGGTGGTGGGTTCAAACCCGGCCCCGGCCAAACTGTAACCAAAAAATAGCCGGGTGTTGTGGCGGGCGCCTGTAATCCCAGCTACTTGGGAGGCTGAGGCAAGAGAATCGCCTAAGCCCAGGAGTTGGAGGTTGCTGTGAGCTGTGTGAGGCCACGGCACTCTACCAAGGGCAATAAAGTGAGACTCTGTCTCTACAAAAAAAAAAAAAAAACATAGTGAGATCCTGTCTCTACAAAAATTAAAAAATTTAAAAAACTTAGCCAGGCATAGTGATGCATGTGCCTAGCTACTTTGGAAGCTAAGGCAGGAGAATCACTAGAGGCCAGTAATTCAAGGTTACCATGCGTTATGAATGACCTGCTGCACTCCAGCCTGGGTGACCAAACAAGATGCCATCTTTTGGGGGTGGGGAGGAATTAGAGCATCTCTAAAGAGTATTTTCATTCTTTATTTAACAAATTCTTTTTGACCTGCCAGGTATCAAGTGCTGGTACAGAGAGCTCTAAAATGAACAAGATACAATCCCAGTATCTCAGATACAATCCCAGCTTCTCAAACTATTTAAGCTTCAGTACAGTTTGGACGATTTGTTAAAACACAGATTGCTGGGCCTACTCCCAGAGTTTCTAATTCAGTAGGTCCGGGGATGGGGCCTGAGAATTTGTAATTCTAACAAGTTCCCAGTTGATCCGGATGCTGTTGTTTGTTGGGAGACCATATTTCTCTTCACCTCTGTTAACACTACGGTGGAAGGACAGTTTTTATGCATGCTATAAGGATTCTAAGAAATGACGGGAGAGATAATTCCAACCTCTTGCTGCTTCTCTCTTGTGGTTGTGTATATTTCAATTCCATTAAAATCTTAATTCCCTTGGGGGCAAACATACTTACCGTTTGGTGTATACTATATACAAAATGTTAACAGTAGTTATTCTTGGAAGGTGAAATTACGGCTAATCAAAAATTCTTCTTTTTTCTTTTCTATATTATCTAACATTTCCATAATGATCATTTACATGATGAATAAGTGTTAATTACATAATAAGGGAAAATTATACTTTAAAGTAAAATAAACATATATCAAATTGTGCTAAGCTCTGTAAGGAGGATGGAGTTGGTGAGGAGTAGGATACTAATATTAGTAAATTCAGGCCCATGAAAGATTTTATAATCTCATTTAGAAAAGAGAACATACATTGGAAAAGTATTTAGTAATAAGGCAAAGTATTCAGGAATCAGTGTTCACTGAGAATGAAATATATAGCTGACAAGTATTTTGGAAGGAAAAAATATTTGGGATGAGTGGGCAGAGAAGGGGCATATGACCCCAGCCTCAGATGACAAACCAGCTTGGCATCTTCTAAAACCTGGGTAGAGGGTGAAGGAGGATGCAAGGGTCTCTGTAAATCCCCATGGTGCATCCAGTATGCACAGCAGGTGTTCGGTAAACGCTGTTGACTAAGTGAAGTGAAGAATTGAACAATTGTCATATTCATATAAAAACTTCACTTGGGCCCAAGTTTACACTCAGCATAAGAGTGGCTCACACCCCTCTTAGACTGTGGCCGAAAGACACAAAAATAAAAACCCAAATTAATTTCGTTGTGGGTTTTTTGACAAGTCAAGTTTTCCTTCCAGAAAGTCTGTCATTTTCTCCTTTTATATGATTTCTACATCGGTGACAACATCCCCAAAACAAATCTATGAGTATGCAAAGAAAGATCCTCTGGGCGGGACACCCCATTTGGCTGTGGTCTACACTTGTGCCCTTACGACTGGTGAGTTCTTTGTGGATTATCTGTCTTCTAGTTTCTCTGTTCAAAACTGTACTTACCCTGAAGGATTATATCTTTACTTCTTTTATGTTTAGATCATTAATATTTTTCTCTGTATTAAAAAAAAGCCTAGAGACTTTTACCGGTGCACAAAATGGAAAGACAAGGACTAGATTTACTCTTCTGCCTTCAACAACTAAAAAAAACCCAATAAACACATAGGGAAAAAACAGTGTCAGAGAACGGAGAGAAGTACAAAAAGGGGCTGGAGGGAGGGATTGAGAGGGGCACGAGGAAACTTTTGAGGGTGGTGGAGGAAACTTTTGGGGATAATGGATATATCCATTATCTTGATTGTGGTGATTCTTTCAACAAGAGTGTACTTATTTTGAAACACATCAAATTGTATACTTCAAATATACAATTTATTATATGTCAGCTGTACATCAATAAAACTATTTTAAAAGTACTAGGAAGAAAAACTAACAGCCTAGGAGCACAATTACCATTTAAAAAAAATACTCCCATGCTGTTAATTGGATAACTTCTCTTCCTTTTAGCAGATTTTTTACAAACACTGTTAAGTAGAGGTGAATATACAAGGAAAAATATTCCTATGCTATGCTATTTAATTGAATAATTTTCTCTCCTCTTATCAGATTTGCTATTGCTATTAAGCCCACGTAGATATAATGTGAAGCTAATGAAGTTTTAAGCTCCAGGACCTTCACAGATTTTTTTCCAAAATTCTGTAGCTAATTTTCTATCTCTAATTAGGTTTTCCTTATTCAAAAAAGATACTCAGGCCTATAAACCTAGCACTTTGGGAGGCTGGGGTGGGTGGATTTCTTGGGCTCAGGAATTTGAGACCATCCTGAGCAAGAGCGAGACCCTGTCTCTACTAAAAATAGACAAATTAGCTGGGTGTTGTGGTGGGTGCCTACTGTAGTCCCAGCTACTTGGCAGGCTGAGGCAAGAGAATTGCTTGAGCTTAATAGTTTGAGGTAGCTGTGAGCTATGGAGCCATGGCACTCTACCCAGGGCAACAGAATGAGCCTCTGTCTCAAACAAACAAACAAACAAACAAATTATAAAAAGAAAAAAGAAACTCAAAATTTTATAAGATTCAGGCTCTACATACCTGGATCCAATCCTCCTGTCTTTTTTCTTTTAAACATTTATTTAAAATGCAAGGTGTATGTTCATCTCAAATATAACAGAAATGGTAAAGCAATATAAACAACCCGTTATTAGCAGCAGGCAGTTGTTAGAATCTCTCCACCTGCTTTCTTGGGCTGTTCGGGGCAGGCCCGGTCTTTGCTCCTGTTAAGTGAGCTAAAGGGGTGTTGTGTGAACAAATTGTGCCCATTGCTCGTGAACATTTGTGTCCTGCCTTCTTCAACAGCAATCCAGGATTGAACAGCAATGTGAGTAGAGGATAGCTTTGTTTTAGGTGCTCTTCATGACCAAGCCTTGTGGAATTTCAGTTCCAACACCTCTGAAGACGTCTTGAAAAGATCGTGGAAATGTGATTTTTACCTACATTTGGGCCACATTTCACACTGTTGATGAGTAGAGTATCATTGCTCTTATAAAATATATCCTTGCTTGACAGGCACGGTGGCTCACTCCTGTAATCCTAGCACTCTGTGAGGCCGATGAGGGTGAGCTCAGGAGTTTCAGACCAGCTTGAGCAAGAGCAAGACTCTGTTTCTAAAAACTAGCCGAGTGTTGTGGCAGGCGTCTGTAGCCCCAGCTACTTGGGGGGCTGAGGCAAGAGGATCACTTGAGTCCAGGAGTTTGAGATTGCTGTGAGCTCTGACGCCATAGCTCTCTAACAAGGGCAAAAAAGTGAGACTCAGTCTCAAAAGGAAAAAAAAAAATCCTTGTTCTTTTTCTCTGCCTACCCAGATCCCACTAGTCCCTCAGTTGTCTTTTTAGAACAACTAGCCCACAGTAAAATTTTCCTCCCCAAACTTAAAGCACTTAGCTTAAAATTAAGTACTATTCTGGAAGCTATTAGGAGTTAAGACTCTAATGCCTATAACCATTTGGCCTTGGATAAGTAACAACCTTTCAGAGCCTAGAGTTCCCCAGAAATAATTCATTTTCTATGCTAATGATGTGCTTTCTGATGGTAATAATAATTCCTACTGATGTCACAGAATTGCTGTGAAGCTTAAATAAGACAATATAGGTAAACATCTTTTGTGAACTATAAAAGGCTGTACAAATATAAGTACTGGCAAAAGTGACATTTTGAATATTTAATGACCAGTAGTCCCTGGCCTTGACCAATCCAAACAGTCTTCAACCACAGCATTGGAGTAGGATCCAATAGGTTTCCTTCCCAGCCAGGTATTGACTCTTTAGTTGCTAGATTAGAGGAAGATTTGGAGTTCCCTGAAGAAAAGGCTGAGATAAGGGGAGCCTAGTGGAGAGAGACTAAAGGGGCTAGGTCCACAGCAATCAAAAAGTACTCTGATAACAAGTAGTGTGCTTCCAACTTCCATCAGTACAATATGTTATTGTTAAAAAAAAACAAACAACAATACTCTTTTAATCATTTGCCAAAAAAAAAATCAACATCAACTTTTTTAATTTTTTTATTGAGACAGAGTCTTGCTTTGTCACCCTTGGTAGAGTGCCGTGGCCTCATAGCTCACAGCAACCTTAAATTATTGGGCTTAAGTGATTCTCTTGCCTCAGCCTCCCTAGTAGCTGGAACTATAGGTGCCTGCCACAATGCCCATCTTTTTGTTGTTGTTGTTGTTGTTGTTTAGCAGGCCCTGGCCGGGTTTGAACTCACCAGCCTGGGTGCATGTGGCTGGTTCCCTAACCACAGAGGTATAAGCACCCCCCCCAATAACATCAACTTTTAAATACATATTCATATATGTGTTTTTCAAAAAGTATGCTCAATTATAAGCAAGTATCTTTTATATTCCATGGTTTATGGTATTATTACACAACTCAGTTAAACCTGAAAAACCTACTAACAAATCCTAATTCTTGAGGCCTTCATTTTTTACCCTTAGAAATGTTCAGGATACAACCTTGAATTACTCAGTGTACAAAAAATTAGGAAAATCTCAACTAACAAGTTAAAAGATAATCAGTAGACACCAATTTCAACAAAAACAAAACATAGAGGTTGTAATTATTAGACAGACTTTTAAACAGCCATTATGATTATACTTAAAGAAGTACAAATGAACATGGTCGAAACAAATGGAAAGAAAGAAATTCTCATCAAAAAAATAGAAGATGGGGGCGGCACCTGTGGCTCAGCGGGTAGGGCGCCGGTCCCATATGCCGGAGGTGGCGGGTTCAAACCCAGCCCCAGCCAAATTAAAAAAAAAAAAAAAAAAATAGAAGATGGGCCAGGAGCAGTGGCTCCCGCCTGTAATCCTAGCACTCAGGGAGTCTGAGGCGAGTGGATTGCTGGAGCTCAGAAGACCAGTCTGAGTAAGACCTCATTTCTACTAAAATAGAAAAATTAGCCAGGTATTGGCAGGTGCCTACAGTCCCAGCCACTCGGGAGGCTGAGATAAGAGGATCTCTTGAGCTTAAGAGTTTGAGGTTGCCATGAGTTATGATGCCACAGCACTATACCCAGGGTGACTGAGTGAGATGCTGTCTCAAAAAAAGAAAGAAAGAAAAAGAGAAAGAAAGGAAAGAAGGACGGAAGGGAGGAAAAAAGAAAGAAGAAATTTTAAAATGAAAAATAAAATATCTAAAGTAAAATATTCACTGCATGAGCTTAGTAGCAGAATGGAGATGACAGGGAAAAGAGTCCTTGAACTTGAAGAGAGATCAATGATATTATTCAATTTTATAAAGAGAGAGAAAAAAAGACAGGAAAAAAAAAAAAAACAACACAGAGCCTCAGGGATTCAAGGGACCATACCTAAATGTCTTAAGATACATATTATCAGATATTGAATTAATCCAAAAGGAATTAGGAAAGGGGAAACAGAGGAACAAAAACCAGAAAATAAATAGAAAAATGGCATATATAAGTTCAAATATGCCAAACATTGCATTAAATGCAAATGGTCTTAACAAACCAATTTAAAAATTGCTGCTGCCTTGATCTTGGACTTTTCAATCTCTAGAACTTGGAGAAATAAAATTCTATTATTTATAAATTACTCAGTCTGGGGGCAGCGCCTGTGGCTCTAAGGGGTAGAGCGCCGGTCCCATATGCCGAAGGTGGCGGGTTCAAACCCAGCCCCGGCCAAAAAAAAAAAAAAAAAAGAAACAAAATGAGCATGCATAAATTACTCAATCTGAAATATTTTGTTATAACAGCCGTAAAGGACTAGGATTGAAATTGGTAGTGAGTGTAGAGTGCTGCTTTAACCTATACCTGAAAATGTGAAAGCAGCTTTGGAACTGGGGAATGGGCAGAGGCTGGAAGAGTTCATTGGTACATCTAAAAAAAAAAGCACAGACTGCCAAGAACAGGACATTAAGGGTAATTCCAGGGAGGGCATTAAAGAAGAGAGCTGCAGAGGGAGCCAAAATCTTCTTAGAGGATTATCTAAGTGGTTGTAAATAGAATGTTAGCAGCAATTTGAATGGTAAAAGCAATTCTGATGAGGTCTCAAAAATGAGAAACAAATAATTGAAAACTGGAGGAAAAGTCATCCTTGTTTCAAAGTAGCAAAGAATTTGATGAATTGTATCTGTTTCCCAGTGCTTTGTGAAGGCAGAACTTAAACACATGATGAAGGGGGACATTTGGCAGACGGAATTTCTAGGCTAAGTGTTGATGGCTTCTTTTCACTGCTTATAGTAAAAAGACAAAAATTATAATTATAAGGGAACTAGAACTTAAACAGTTGGAAAATTCTTAGCCTGAGGTTGTAAATAATGAGAAAGCATGCTTGGAACAGAACACGGAGAGTGTGGCCAAATGACCGTTTGATAACTAGATTAGTATGGATGGAAGGAAGCCACATGCTAGTCATCAAGACAATACCTTTATTTTTTTATTTTTAATTTTTATTCATTCATTTATTTACTTATTTATTTTTGTGAGAGTCTCACTTTGTCATCTTCGGTAGAATGTCCTGGCGTCATAGCTCACAGCAACCCCAAACTCTTGGGCTCAAGTGATTCTCTTGCCTCAGCCTCCCAAAATAGCTGGGACTAAAGGGGCCGCTACAATGCCCGGCTATTTTTAGAGATGGGGGTCTTGCTCTGGCTCAGGTTGGTTTGGAGCCTGTGAGCTCAGGCAATCCACCCGCCTGGACCTCCCAGAGTGCTAGGATTATAGGCATGAGCCACCCTTCCTGGCCCAAGACAAAACCTTTGGAAGAGTATCCCAAAGGTATTTCAAAGTTTGTCAGGGCCCCCATTCCCGTCACAGGCCCAGAGTGCCAGGGCCTTGAGAACAGAATGGTTTCAAAGGAGGGGAGTAGGGCACTCTCAGGACCTTGGGCTCACTGCCCAGGGCCACTTGTTCCACGTGTTCTGGTGCAGCACTCCTTAGCCCACCTAGCTATGGCTCTAGCTAGCTACCTTGTTCCTCAAGGTATTTTGTTTTAACAGCAGAAATGGACTCAGACAACTGTTTAAAGGGAAATTTATGCCATTAAAATGTTTACATTAGAGAAAAAGAAAGTTCTTAAATCAACAAATTAAGCATCCACTTTAAGAAACTAAGGAAAAGGAAATAAAAGAAATTAAATAAACAGTGCAAGCAAAAGGAAGGGAATAATAAAGAATAGAAATCAGTAATATCTGGCAGTGCCTGTAGCTCAGTGGGTAGGGCGCTGGCCACATACACCACGGCTGGCAGTTTGAACCCAGCCTGGGCCTGCTAAACAACAATGACAACCTGCAACCACAAAATAGCTGGACATTGTGGTGGAGCCTGTGTGCCCCAGCTACTTAGAAGGCAAGAGAATCACTTAAGCCCAAGAGTTTGAGGTTGCTGTGAACTGTGATGCCATGGCACACTACCAAGGGCCACAGCTTAAGACTCCGTCTCAAAAACAAAAAAAAGAAAAAAAGAAATCTGTAACATCAAAAACAGAAAAACAGGCTCGGCGCCCATAGCTCAATGGTTAGGATGCCAGCCACATACACCAGGGCTGGTGGGTTTGCACAGTGCCCAGGCCTGCTAAACAACAACAACAACGGCAACAACAACAAAAATTGCCAGGCATTGTGGCGGGCGCCTGTAGTCACAACTTGGAAGACTGAGGCAAGAGAATCCCTTAAGCCCAAGAGTTTGAGGTTGCTGTGAGCTGTGAAGTTACAGTACTTCACTGAGGGTGACATAGTGAGACTCTGTCTCAAAAAACAAACAAAAAAACCCAGAAAAACGATAGAGAAAAAGATGTCCAGGCTCAGACAGTTTCACTGGTGAATTTCTATCAAGCTTTTAAAGGACAGTTAGTAACAATCCTATACAATCTTTTTTAGAAAATAGAAGAGAAGGGAACACTTCTCAATCATTTTATAAGGATAGAATTACCCTTATACCCAAACCAGACGAAGACACTAGAAGAAAACTACAGACCACCAAAATCTTCATCAATGTATTAGGAGATTGAATCCATCAATATGTAAAAAAAATACCCACATCGTGAATAAGTGGTGTTTATCCGAGGAGTGCATGTCTGCTTTCAGAGTCAAAAGTTAATTATTAGGATGAGGTGGCTCACGCCTATAATCCTAGCACTCTGGGAGGCTTCAGTGGGTGGATTGCCTGAGATCAGGGTTTGAGACCGGCCGGAGCCAGAGTGAGACCTTGTGTCTAAAAATAACTGGGCATTGTGGCAGGAGCCTGTAGTCCCAGCTACTCAGGAGGTCGAGGCAAGAGGATCATTTGAGCCCAAGACTTTGAGGTTGCCGTGAGCTATGATGCACTGGTGGCACTCTACCGACAATGACAAAGTGAGACTCTGTCTCAAAAAAAAAGTTAATTATTATAATTTACCATATAAAAAACTATAGAGGAAAATGATAAGAGCATATTGAATAATGCAGAAAAAGCATTTAAAAAATCCTTAGCATTTATTCATGTTTTAAAAAGCTCTCAACGACCTAGAAATAAAAGGGAACTTCCTTAATTTGATAAATGGCACTTACAAAATACCTATAGCTAATATTGTACTTAATGGTAAAACACTGAATGCTTTCTCCAAGGATGTACACTTTCACCACTCCTGTTCAATAAAATACTGGAAGTCCTAGACAGTACAATAAGGCAGAGAAAGGAACTAAAATGCATACAGATTAGAAAGATAAGTACTCTTCCTATTTGCAGGTGACGTGATTTTGTATGGACAAAATTACAAAGACTCTCTCCCCAAATCTCCTATATTAATAAATGAGTTTAGCACAGTCATAGGATATAAGGTCAACTGACAAGAATTTATATTTCTTTTTTTTTTTTTCTTAGAGACAGAGTCTCACTTTATCACCCTTGGTAGAGAGTACTATGACATCACAGCTCACAGCAACCTCCAACTCCTGGGTTTAGGCGATTCTCTTGCCTCAGCCTCCCAAGTAGCTGGGACTACAGGTGCCTGCCACAACGCCCAGCTATTTTTTTTGTTGTTGTTGCAGTTTGGCTGGGGCTGGGTTTGAACCCACAATCGGTATATGGGGCCAGCGCCCTGCTCACTGAGCCACAGGCACCGCCCAGAATTTATATTTCTACACATTTAATAATAGGCTTGGTGTCCGTACTCTGTGGTTAGGGTCCCAGCCACATACAACAGAGCTGGCGGGTTTGAACCCTGCTCTGGCCTGCTAAAAAAACAATGACAATTACAAAAAAAAAAATAGCTGGGCGTTGTGGCAGGCACCTGTAATCCCAGCTACTTGGGAGGCAGAGGCAAGAGAATCGCTTGAGCCCAGGAGTTTGAAGTTGCTGTGAGCTATGATGCCACAGCACTCTATCCAGGACAACAGCTTGAGGCTCTGTCTCAAAATAAATAAATAAATAAATAAATAATTAAATAAAATAAATGACTTGGAAAACAAAAAAAAATTTTTTTAAATGTCACTTAAAATTTTAGAGAGATATTTAGGTATAAACTTAACAAAACTTGTACAGGATCTATATGGTGACAATTATAATTACAAACACTGATGAAAGAAATCAAAGACATAAAAAAAAAAGACATACTGGATTCATGAGTTGGGAGACTTAATTTAGTTAGAAATGTCCAGATACGTTAATGTCCAAATTAACATATAGATTTAATGCGATTCCAATAAATATTCCAAAAGGATTTTAGTAGATATAGACAAGCTGATTCTAAAATTTATTTGTAAAGGCAAATAGATCAGAAGAGCCAAATAACTTTTTTTCCCCTAAGACAGAGTCGCATTATGTTGCCCTTGGTAGAGTGCTTGGCGTCATAGCTTACAGCAACCTCCAACTCCTGGGCTCAAGTGATCCTCTTGCCTCACCCTTCTGAGTAGCTAGGTCTACAGGTGCCTGTCATAAAGCCCAGCTAGTTTTTAGAGACAGGGTCTTGTTGTTGGTCAGGCTGGTCTCAAACTCCTGACCTCCAGCAATCTACCTGCCTGGGCCTCCCAAAGTGCAAGGATTATAGGCGTGAGCCACCATGTCTGGCCTGAGCCAAATAAATTTTTTTTTTTTTGCAGTTTTTGGCCGAGGCTAGGTTTGAACTCACCACCTCCAGGGGTTGGCGCCCTACTCCTTTGAGCCACAGGCGCTGCCCAATGAATTTTTTAAAAGAAGAAGAAAGAGGAGAAATTAGTGTACAGATCTCAAGATTCACTATAAAGCAACCATATTAAAGTAACGGGGATGAAGTCAGCGTGCTGCTGCTGGTGGAGGGATTGACATAGAGAGCAATTAATCAGAACGCAGGTGGATTGTTGAAAAAGGTATAAAGGCAATTAACAGAAGAATAATAATCTTTTAAATATGTGGTATTGTAATAACCAGATATCCATATGCAAGAAAATGTCACAAAAGATATCAACCTCATACTTTATACAAAAAAGTAACTAAAAAATGCACCAGAGATGTAAAAAATAAAGTATAAAAATGTAAGACTTTTAGAAGAAAATAGAAGAAATGTTCATGATTTGGGATTAGGGAAAGTATTTTTAGACTTGACACCAAAAGCACAAAGCATAAAAGAAAAAAATAATAAATCTACTTCATTGAAATTTAAAACTTTGGTTTTATGGAAAATACTAGGAAGATAATGAAAGCTGTAGACTAGGGGAAACTATGCTCAGATTGCACATCCAAAGGATTTGTATCTAGAAAATCTTTCAAAACCCAATAATGGGAAAACAACCCAATTAAAAAATTGGGAAAATATCTTGTTATAGTTTAAGTCTTATACTCTTGAAAACAAAGGTATCTATCATTATAGAAAACCAATGGCCAATGACTTTTATTTGTGTGTTTCAAATGGCTTTATAAAAAATGGTGTTTTGCAGATAACTTCATTGTACATGGGAACACGAATAATCAAACTTTAATAATGTACTTCTGTTTAATATATACTGGGAAAAGTATAAGCTAGGCACAGCTTAATGCAAGTGATTAGCTCTTCCAGAAAGCTCTTTTTGACCCTTGAGTTTGATGTCAGTGTTCCTCCAGTGTTTTGCCAGATTCCTGTGTATACTGTTACCACAGCACCTTCCTTGTCTTACTGTAATAAATTGGTCATCTCTGAAGAATAGCTTTTACTTTAATCCCAAACCCTAGCGTACATAGTAACCGACACACATTACTACTCAAAGTGTTTATTGAATAATTAAAGACTTAGAAAGATAAAGTAAGTGACCACAGAAAACAATAAATTTGGTAGCAGTATAAGGCTTTTAGAATAGTGCTTGGCACATAGTATATATTCAATAAGTTTTCATTCATTCAACAAAAACAGATAGAAATCTACCATATAAAATTCTGGTTGATAGGATATTATAGGACACAGGTGTTTTTAGGTTATAGCTATTAGATCAAAGCACACCACAGACCAAAAATCCTTGCCCTCACAGAATTTATATTTTAATAGTGGAGATACAGAATAAGCAAAATAAATAAGCAAAATATGTGGTTTATTAGATGGCAAAAGGGTGGGGCAGCAAAAGTCTTGGCCATTTCACCAAAGAGGATATGTAGCTAGAAAATAAGGGCATGGAAGGATGCTCGACATCATTAGCCATTAGGAGACTGCAAATTAAAACCACAATGAGATACCAGTAAAGACCCATTAGAATGGAGAAAAAGAATAACAACCCCTGACAGTGTCTATCAATGGTGAGAGAGTTTGTGGAGCAACTGGTACTCTCATTTGTTGTTGGTGGGCGTATACATAACACAGTCATTCAGGAAAACAGACAATTTTTTAAACAGTTAAACATATACTTATCATATGACCCAGCGATCCCTCTCCTCAGTATGTGCCTTACAGAAATAAATCTTATGTTTACCTAAAAACCCGCACACAAGTGTTTATCTCAGCTTTATTCATTGGCAAATGTCAGAAACAATCCACATGTCCATCAACGGGTGAATGGAAGAATTGCGTACATTCATATGAATACTATTCAGCACTAAAAGGAGCAAATTATTATTAATATATGCAGCAACACGAATGGGTCTCAAAGACATGATGTGGAGTTAAAGAAGCCAGGCTCAAAAGGTTACATACTGTATGATCGTATTTATATGACATTCAAGAAAATGTGAGGCCAGGGAAGAACGGCTCAGGGGTTGCCGGGGATTGGGGGTGGGGGTAGAGAGTGACTCTAGGAGATAACAGGACGGGTTTGGGGGCAGAGGATAGAACTGTCCATATCCTGATTGTGATGGGTATTTACAGATTGAACTGTACACACACCCACACACATAGAAGCCTGTTTTACTATAAATTAATGTAAAATAAGAATGAAAAGAGCAAGAACCCTGAACCAATCTGAACAATAGCATTTTCCAAAATTTTGTGTTCCCCACTCAGTTCCAAAGGAGAAAACAAATATTCTTTAAGTCAAGGATAGTTCCAAAGGAGAAAACAAATATTCTTTAAGTCAAGGATAGCCATAAATTTGGGTGGCGCCTGTGGCTCAGTGAGTAGGGCGCCGGCCCCATATGCCGAGGGTGGCGGGTTCAAACCCAGCCCCGGCCAAACTGAAACAAACAAAAAAAAAGAAATAGCCGGGCGTTGTGGCGGGCGCCTGTAGTCCCAGCTGCTCGGGAGGCTGAGGCAAGAGAATCGCGTAAGCCCAAGAGTTAGAGGTTGCTGTGAGCCGTGTGACGCCACGGCACTCTACCCGAAGGCGGTACAGTGAGACTCTGTCTCTACAAAAAAAAAAAAAAGGATAGCCATAAATAAGTAACATAGCATGGCAAAAACCTCCCCAGCAGCCTTCTACATGTAGGCTCAGGCGCACAATGTCACAATGTCAGAGCTGGCTTGCCAGAAAAATGTTACCATATGTACATATAAAATCAGCCTTCAGGCAGTGCCTGTGGCTCAAAGGACTGGGGCGCTGGCCCCATATGCTGGAAGTGGCGGGTTCAAACCCATCCCTGGCTAGAAACTGCAAAAAAAAAAAAAAAGTCAGCCTTCAAATCATTCGCGTAACAGGAAGAACTGAAAAACTGATATGGATGCTTTCTGATGTGAAATTGTTATTATTCAAACGTTTACTGTATTGCTTTCCTTCCTTTACTTAATTTCACTTTCTATTTCAGACTGGATCTATTGATAAAACACTGACTCCATATTTGTTAAGAACAAAAGTGCGTATGTGTAGAAGGATTCACATTGGGTTACAAGTGATCTGTATTTTCTCTTATTTGTTTATTTTAGAGACAGAGTCTCACTTTATCACCCTCCGTAGAGTGCAGTGGCATCACAGCTCACCCCAACCTCAAACTCCTGGGCTTAGGCGATTCTCTTGCCTCAGGCTCCCGAGTAGCTGAGACTCCAGGCTCCCACCACAATGCCTGGCTATTTTTTTGTTGCAGTTTGGCCGGGGCTGGGTTTGAACCTGCCACCCTTGGTATATGGGTATATGGGGCCCTACCCACTGAGCCACAGGCGCTGCCCCAATGTATTTTCTCCTTTTTATCTTAGTGTTTTAAAATTTTTTTCTCAGTGGCTTGGCACTCGCAGCACAGTGGTTAGGGCGCCAGACACATACACCAAGGCAGGCAGGTTTGAACCTGGCTGGGCCTGCTAAACAGCAACAACTTCAACAACAACAACAACAAAATAGCCAGGCATTGTGGCGGGCACCTGTAGTCTCAGCTAGTTGGGAGGCTGAGGCAAGAAAATTGCTTAAGCCAAAGAGTTCGAGGTTGCTGTGAGCTGTGACACCACGGCACTCTACCCAGGGCAATATCTTGAGACTCTGTCTCAAATTAAAAAAAAAAATTTTTTTTTTTTTCCTCAGGCTGGGCGCAGTGGCTCACCTTGTAATCCTACCACTCTGGGAGGCTGAGGCAGGTGGATAGCTTGAACTTGTGAGTTAGAGACCAGCCTGAGCAAAAATTGAGACTCCGTCTCTACTAAAAATAGCAAAACTGAAGCAAGAGGATCACATGAGCCCAAGAGTTGGAGGTTACTGTGAGCTATGATGCCAAAGCACTCTATCTAGGGCAATAGCTTCAGACTCTGTCTCAAAAAAAATAAAATAAAATAAATATTTGTCCTCTAATAAGCATGCATTACTTTTATAAATGAGTGAAGTATATTTTTACAATTTAGGTCAATTGTTAACTAGAGTATCTTTCACACAGAAAAATTTGAGGGCTCTTATATATAGCAAACATTTGAATAATAACAACTTCACATCAGAAAGCACCCATCATGTTGGGCACAGTAGCTCACACCTGTAACCTCAGCACAATGAGAGGCCCAGGTGAGTGGATTGCTTGACCTTATGAGTTCCAGACCAGCCTGAGTAAGAGCAAGACCCAGTCTCTAAAAAATAGCCAGTCATTTGTGGCAGGTGCTTGTAGTCCCACCTACTTGGGAGGCTGAGGCAAGAGAATCACTTGAGCCCAAAAGTTTGAGGTTGCCGTGGGTTATGATGCCACGGCATTCTACTGAGAGTGACAGAGTGAGACTCTGTCTCAAACAAGAAAGAAAGAATCAATCCATCAGTTTTTCAATTTTTCCTGTTACTTCGATAATTGAGTATAATAATAATTGAAGACTGATTTTATAGTTACATATGATAATAAGGGTGTCCATAAAGTTCATGTGCAATTTAAAATACTTTTACACCCTTTATGGACACCCTTGTATGTAAGAAAGGGCTTAGTTACTCTGGGTATGATATAAATTGATTGTCAATGAGTGCGTCTAAAAGTGTTTCAGTGAGTTCCCCTAAAAAGATTACATGTAAACAGTTTGGCAGTTTCTCAAAAAGTTAAACATAGAATTATCGGGTGACCCAGCAATTCCACTCTTAGCTATATACCTAAAGAATTAAAAACAGGTATTCAAACAAAACTGTGTACATGAATGCTCATCGCAGCATTATTCACAACTGCCAAAAGGTGTCAACAATCGAAACCCCCATCAACTGTTGAATGTCATGTATCCATACTGAAAAATGTCATAGGTCAACTGACAAATGTCATATATCTATACACTGGAATATTATTCATCCATAAAAAGGAATGAAGCATTGATATGTGCTATAACATGGCGGAAGCTTGAAATGTTATGTTAAGACAAGTGAAAAAAGCCAGACATGAAAGGTCACATGCTGTTCAATTCCAAATTGAACTCCAAATTGAATTCAATTGCAAATGAAATATCTTCCATAAGTAAATCAAGAGACAGACACAGGTTAGTGGTTACCAGTGGCTGAGAAGGGGAGAGAAGGAGGATTAGTTGCTTAATAGGAATGGGCTTTCCCTTTGGGATGATAAAAGTAGGTAGAGGTGATGGTTGCAAATAATTGTAAGTCTGATTTTATAGTTACATATAATAATACAGGGTGCCCCTAAAGTTTGTGTGTAATTTAAAATAGTTTTATACCCTTTATGGACATCCTTGTATGTAAGAATGGGCTTAGTTACTCTGAGTATGATATAAATTGATTGTAAATGAGTGCATCTAAAAGCATTCAAACAGTAAGTTCCCCTAAAAAGATTGCACGTAAATAGTTTGGCAACTCAGTGGTGTTTAGTACAAAATATTTGCTTTTCCAAGAAATCATAAAGGGTAGTTTTGATCATTCATTTCTGAATAGTTAGGAACTCTGAGTGACATTTAAATTAATCAGTGCTGTGTAAGTTTTTGAAAATGAACTGGATAGTCTAAAAATGTTCAGAGAATGGCCAGGTGTGGTGGCTCACGCCTGTAATCCTCACACTCTGGGAGGCCTAGGCAGGTGGATTGCCTGAGCTCACAGGTTTAAGACCAGCCTGAGCCAGAGTGAGACCCTGTCTCTAAAAATAGCTGGTAGTTGTGGTGGGAACCTGTAGTCCCAGTTACTTTGGAGGCTGAGACAACAGAGTCACATGAGTCCAAGAACTTGAGGTTGCTGTAAGCTATGATGCCATAGCACTCTACTGAGGGCGACAAAGTAAAACTCTGTTTCAAAAAAAAAAAATTTTTTTTTTCAGCGAAGCCTGTGATCCTAGCACTTTGGGAGGCTGAGGTGGGTGGATTACTGGAGCTCAGAAGTTCAAGACCAGTCTGAACAATAGCAAGACCCTCATTTCTACTAAAAATAGAAAAAACAGCCTGGTGTTTTGGCAGGTGCTTGTAGTCCTAGCTTCTCAGGGGGCTGAGGCAGAGGAATGCTTGAGCCCAAGAGTTTGAAGTTGCTGTGAGGTATGATGCCATGGCACTGTACCCAGGGCAACAGAGTGAGACTCTGTCTAAAAGTAAAAAAATAAAAATAAAAATAATAAAAATGTTCAGAGGAATTGAGTGATGAGAATGCTCACAAGTCACCACCACGAACTAACTGCCTTTTCAATGTTCCTTATATGTAAAAGGTAACAACAAACATGTAATTAACCAAAATCCTCTCTGTTAGATTATATTCTATTCAGCTGCTGTTGCCCAAGTGGCCCTTGCAATTCTTGGGATGGCACGCCTGTCAAAGGCATTTTTTTATTTTGATGGTGGCCTAAGGGTGAGAGAAGAAGCAGGGTAAAGGGGACTGAAGGGTTTGCAAAATATGGCTCTAGGGCCTGAATTGTTTACAAAAATTTTGAAATCCCAAGCTTCTCTCTTCATCACTGATGGCTTTTTCAAACGTCCAAGCCTCTTTTCTTAAAAATTCTTAGATAATTTTGTTTATCCTATAAATATGTATAAAATCTTGTGCATGACACATATCAAATGACTGTCCTTCAAAAACCATTATGATTTAAAGTTCTTTACTGAAATTTGTTGTTTGTGATATTTGTATTTTATTTACTTTCTTTGTTGTTGTTGAGAAACAGAGTGTTGCTCTAACATCCAGGCTGGAGAGCAGTGTTGTCACTATGACGCACAGCAATCTCAAACTTCTGGGCTCAAGTGATCCTACTACTACAGGTGTGCACCACAATGCTGGCTAATTTTTCTTTTTTTTTTGTAGAGATGGGGTCTCTGTCTTGCTCAAGCTGGTTTTGAACTGCTGGCCTCAAGGAATCCTCTTCCTCGGCCTCCCAAAGCGCTAGGCTTATAGGTGGGAGCCACCTCGCCCCACCTGTATTTTATTTGTTCTTAACTGTAATCCTGAAATTTTTAGGTACAAATCCTAGGCTGAATATTGTCTGGTTGCCATATCTACACCCACTCTTGACCTTTCTCTACTGGACTCTATGCCCTGGCAGGTGGACCTCCACTGATTTCATCAATGTGCTCCCATGCCCTCAGATTCAGCACATAAAGGAGATGGGAGGATGGGAGGAGGAAAAAGGAGAGGTATTTATTCACCTGCTTTCCTCTCTACCGGTTATGGGTTGACCATGGCTGTGCTCTTCTACTGAGGCCATGGCTCCTGTTACGTAGTCAGTCCTTTTTAATAGCTACAGCCACAGCAAAAACTTTAGCAACAGCTCTCTCTCCATTCCAGATATTTCTCTTTCTTGTCCTTTCTGATGTAGGCATGGTAGAGGTTCCTTACTGGTTTTAGACCTTTGGTGCTACACCCTTTCTTGCTGGTTTCCTTTAATCCTGCCCACAGGCTATATATTAAAATAATGTGTGGGCCCCAGCGCAAAATGAACATGCAGGGCCTTTTGTTCAAAAATAACTAACAATGTCAAGATGGCAACTGCAAAGCATTAAACTAAGTGTGCGACCCTTTTACGTTTGGGTTCCAGTGTGACTGCGCTACATGGGTTGCACACTCAAGAAACTGGATCTGCCTGCACCCTATTGTAAATAGATTTGCCTTATGTGCTCCTCAGTTACCTGTTGAGTGTGCCACTTGTTTCCTGTCAGTATCCTTTCTGATACGAGGTCTTATGGTTTCTCTCTCCCACTTAAAAAGAATAGTGGCTCCATCAGGGGTTCTGGAAAAGTAGCTATTATCTATACTTACTGTGCAATTTAAAACGTTTTAATAGATCTGCATCTGTAATAGGAAATTAACTAATTCTTTCTTTTCTTTGCCCTCACAGCCAACAACACTACTCATTTGAGAGCAACTTGAAGCTGGGAACTGTTGTGAGTCCCCATAGTCCCTGCACACCACCCACCAAGTATTAGTTTCATGCCTGAAATGTGTGACTCCTAGACACCTGTCCTGGGCAGGTGCAGGAAATTTCAGTAGTTATTCAAACCAGCTAATCACTTTTTGTTTTGTATCAGATATAGAATCTACTAAATATCCTCAAATTTTTTTTTTTTTTTTGAGACAGTCTCACTATGTCACCCTTGGTAGAGTGCAGTGGCATCACGGCTCACAGCAACCTCAAACTCTTGGGCTTAAGCGATTCTCTTGCCTCAGCCTCCCAAGTAGCTGGGACTACCAGTGCCTGCCACAAGACCCAGCTGTTTTTTTGTTGCAGTTGTTTTTGTTGCTATCGTTGTTTAGCAGGCCTGGGCTGGGTTTGAATGTGCCCGCCTCCATGTATATGGCCAGTGCCCTAACTACTGATCTACGGGCGTCAAGCCCCTAGATCTTTTTTAATATGACTTACTCTAGGAATCTGTTTTTTTTCTCCGGCTAGAAACTTGCCCAAGATAGGGATCTCTTAGTATTACTAAACAAACACCAGTTAGGCCTCCTGTCTTGAGTAAGGACAGCTCTCTCAACACCATCCTTAACAGACTTGGGGGTTAAAGTGATCATCGATAAATTATGCTGCCTTGTTAGTTTTATGTATTTATTTATTTATTTATTTATTTATTTCAGATTAATATCTGGGTACAAAAATTAGGTTACAATGTTTGCATTTGTTAGGTAAAGTCCCTGTTATAGTTGTGTCCTGTACTCAGAAAGTATTCCATGTACCCTTACATTGTGCCCATTAGGTGGGAGCACACAAATCCCTCTCCCTCCTCCCCTGTCCCTGCTTCCCTCAACTTGAATTGAATTGAGTTTTTCTCTTGCATGGGTGTACATTAGTTTGTCTGCTGATTTCATATTAGTATTGAGCACATTGGATACTTACTTTTCCGTTCTTGTGGTACTTTACTAAGAAGGATGTGTTCAACTCCATCCAGGTTAATACAGGTTAATTAGGTTGTTTCTACATCTTGGCCATTGTAAATTGAGCTGTGATGAATACCTTGTTAGTTTTTAAATGGGAGTTTCACAAACTCTTCTGTGCTGCGATTTTCTGTTTGTTTCTAATGGTTGTTGCGGATTCAAGGATGGCGAAGAAACAAGGGTTTGAGAAACACCCCACGACCCTATTGTTTCATTGCTTTCATCTGCCACTGACTCATTTGCCCCTCGATCGTTGAGCCTTCTTCAACACTGGATTGATTATATCCATCACTCATTCCTAAATCACACATTCTATCCCCCAGACTATCTATCCCCTTGCCTCTCTGAGCCTTCATTTGGCAGTGGTGGGTACAACAGGAAGAAGCAGAGGTGGCATTTTTCTTTTCTTTTTTTGCAGTTTATGGCCAGGGCTGGGTTTGAACCCACCACCTCTGGCATATGGGGCCAGCACCCTACTCCGTTGAGCCACAGGCACCGCCCAGAGGTGGCATTTTTCTTCCCATCCTCTTCTCTATTTCTCCATGCCTCCAGTTTTATATAAAGGAAAATATTTTATAGACGGGTTCACTTCTATATTGTCTTACTTTTTCCTGGAAATGTAAATTATCTCTTAAAGAGGACAAACTTTCATTTCAAAATAGGATCATATTTACAAATAATTCCAACTGTTCAAATCCAGTGCATGAAAAAAATCACTTCAAGAACAACACGAATGGTCACAGGGTCTAACACATTTTGTTTGGCTATGAATTGGATATATTTCCATTTCCATTTAGCTCTAATCTGTTCCTGAGATAGGTAAATAACCAGTGTGGGCCTGAGAACTAATTCTTTTTTTGGGAAAGGTAACAGCATTCTGGACAGTCTAGACAGCTGGAAGGGGCCAGAGAGGTCCTGCATCCAAACTACAAATGAGGGAACTCAGACACAGTTCTGGACTGAGGGGCAGACCTTAAGCACAGAGTTGAGAATTTTACCCAGTGCATCTGATTTTGAGCCTATGCATTTTTTTTTTTTAGAGATAGACTCTCACTTTGTCACCCTTGGTAGAGTGCCATGCCGTCACAGCTCACAGCAACCTCTAGCTCTTGGGCTTAGGTGATTCTCTTACCTCAGACTCCTGAATAGCTGGGACCACAGGTGCCCACCACAACGCCCGGCTATTTTTTTGTTTCAGTTTGGCTGGGGCCGGGTTTGAACCCACCACACTCAGTATATGGGGCTGGTGCCCCACTCACAAAGCCACAGGCACCGCCCAAGTCTATGCATTTTTTTAAGTGGCTCTGTGGTGATGCACACTTTAGGGGAAAACTAGCCTCCAAATTTAATCAGTCACCCCGTCCTCTGTCATTTACCTTCTTGTATAGTGTCTTCTGTGGGATTAAATGGTTCCTTAATAATTACTCTGTCTACCGTGTTTTCTTTTTTTTAATTATGATGTTGGTTGTTTTTTTTTTGGCCAGGGCTGGGTTTGAACCCACCACCTCCGGCATATGGGACCAGCACCCTACTCCTTGAGCCACAGGCGCCACCCATGTTGGTTTATTTATTTATTTTTTTATTAAATCATAGCTGTGTACATTAATGTGATCATGGGGCACCATACACTAGTTTCATAGACCGTTTGACCCATTTTCATCACACTGGGTAACATAGCCTTCCTGGCATTTTCTTAGTTATTGTGCTAAGACATTTACAATCCACATTTACTAAGTTTCACATATACCCTTGTAAGATGCACCGCAGGTGTAATCCCACCAATCCCCCTCCCTCTGTCCACCTCCCCCCTCCCTCCCTCCCCTCTTTCCCCCTTCCCCCTATTCTTAGGTTGTAACTGGGTTATAGCTTTCATGTGAAAGCCATAAATTAGTTTCATAGTAGGGCTGAGTACATTGGATACTTTTTCTTCCATTCTTGGGATACTTTACTAAGAAGAATATGTTCCAACTCCATCCATATAAACATGAAAGAGGTAAAGTCTCCATCTTTCTTTAAGGCTGCATAATATTCCATGGTGTACATATACCACAATTTATTGATCCATTCGTGGAACAATGGGCACTTGGGCTTTTTCCATGACTTAGCAATTATGAATAGGGCTGCAATAAACATTCTGGTACAAATATCTTTGTTGTGATGTGATTTTTGGTCTTCTGGGTATATACCTAGTAGAGGAATTATAGGATTGAATGGCAGATCTATTTTCAGATCTCTAAGTGTTCTCCATACATCTTTCCAAAAGGAATGTATTAATTTGCATTCCCACCGGCAGTGTAGAAGTGTTCCCTTTTCTCCACATCCACGCCAACATCTCTGGTCTTGGGATTTTGTGATATAGGCTAATCTTACTGGAGTTAGATGATATCTCAAAGTAGTTTTGATTTGCATTTCTCTGATGATTAAAGATGATGAGCATTTTTTCATATGTCTGTAGGCTGCGCGCCTGTCTTCTTCAGAGAAGTTTCTCTTCAAGTTCCTTGCCCAGCCTGCGATGGGATCACTTGTTCTTTTCTTGCTTATACTTTTGAGTTATCTGTGGATTCTAGTTATTCAACCTTTGTCGGAGACATAACCTGCAATATCTTCTCCCATTCTGAGGGCTGTTTGCTTGCTTTACTTACTGTGTTCTTGGCTGTGCAGAAGCTTTTTAGTTTGATCAGGTCCCAGTAGTGTATTTTTGAAGCTGCTTCAATTGCCCGGGGGGTCCCCCTCATAAAATACTCACCCAGGCCGATTTCTTCAAGGGTTTTCCCTGCATTCTCTTCTAGTATTTTTATAGTTTCATGTCTTAAGTTTAAATCTTTAATCCAGTGAGAGTCTATCTTAGTTAATGGTGAAAGGTGTGGGTCCAGTTTCAGTCTTCTGCAGGTTGCCAGCCAGTTCACCCAGCACCATTTGTTAAATAGGGAATCTTTTCCGCACTGAATGTTTTTAATTGACTTGTCAAAGATTAAATAACGGTAAGTAGCTGGATTCATCTCTTGGTTCTCTACCATGTTTTCTACATGGCTCTGTCTGCACCCTCCTTGTCTCAGCTTACCTGCTGTCCTGCATGGCTCATAATGACAAAATTTCCATTTCTGCATGCCTACTATATGCTAGTTCTATGCTTCAATAAAAATTTTAAAATTTTATAACTATCTTATAATTACTGATAACAGTAATTCCATAAACCTGATAATTTTTAATTTTGATGCTTTTAAATAGGTTATATTTATTTTACTTTTAAGTTTACTTCAAATTTATTTGAAACATTTCAAATATTCATCAGAAATAGAATAGTATGGAAAATTCCATATGGAATAATAAATAACTTCAATGATGTTCCATATTTTCCTCACCTTGTTTTATTTATCTAGTGTTTTTTGGAGGGAGGAGGTTAGAATATTTAAAAATAGATACTAGATGTACTTTCACTCAAAATGCCTCATTGTGCATCTTCAATAGAAAAGATTTTAAAAAATACCTGCAATACCATTACCATGTCCAAAAAAATTGTTAATTTCTTACTATCTGATATCAAGTCCACATTTATATGTCCCTGATTATCCCCCAATATCTTTGTAACAATTGGTTTATTGAAATCAGATCTATGCATGATTTAAACATTGCATTTAGTTGTTTACTAGGCATTTTAAAAGTCATTATTTATATGCATTTAACCTTCACATTAAATCTGCAGTCCTCAACCCCTGGGCTGTGGACTGGTACTTTCCATGGCCTGTTGGAAACCAGATCTCAGAGTAGGAAGTGAGTGGCAGGTGAGCTAGCAAAGCTTCATCTGTATTTACAGCCACTCCCCATTGTTCACTGCTTCTGCATTACGGTGAGTTGTGTAATTATTTCATTATGTATTACACTGTAATAATTATTTTATTATTTATTTATTTATTTTTGAGACAGAGTCTCACTATGTCATCCTTGGTAGAGTGCTGTTTTGTCATAGCTCACAGCAACTTCATACTCTTGGGCTTAAGCGATCCTCTTGCCTCAGCCTCCCAAGTAGCTGAGACTACAGGCACCTGCCACAACGCCTGGCTATTTTTGTTGTTGTTGTTGCAGTTGTCACTGTTGATTTGCAGGCCCAGGTGGAGTTTGAACTCTCCAGCCCCAGTGTATGTGGCTGGATCCCTAACCACTGAGCACAGGCACCAAGCCAAGTAATAATAATTTTAAAGGTTTGGTGCCCATAGCTCAGTGGTTAACGGTGACGGCCACATACACCCAGGCTGGCGGGTTCTAACCTGGCCCAGGCCTGCTAAATAACAAAGACAACTGCAACAACAACAAAAAAATAGCTGGGCGTTGTGGTGGGTGCCTGCAGTCCCAGCTACTTGGGAGGCTGAGAAAAGAGAATCACTTAAGCCCAAGAGTTTGAGGTTGCTGTGAGGTGTGACGCACGGCACTCTACTGAGGGTGACATAGTGAGACTCTGTCTCAAAAAAAAAAAAAGAGTTAAAGTGTATAATAAATGTAATGCTCTTGAATCATTCTGAAACCCCACTCCCCAACTTTGTGGAAAAATTGCCTTCCATGAAACTGGTCCCTGGTGCCAAAAAGGTTGGAGACCACTGCATTAAACCAAAGAAGAAGGTATGGTCTCATATCTTCTGGAGCTCAGAGAAGTTAAGAAACCTCTCCAATTATTCTGGGAGGCTGAGGTGGATGGATTGCTTGAGCTCACCAGTTGGAGATCAGCCTGAGCAAGAGCAAGACCTGGTCTCTATAAATAGCTGGGTGTTACGGCTGGCTCCTTTAGCTCCAGCTACTAGGGAGTCTGAGGCAAGAGAATCACCAGAGCCTAAGAGTTTGAGGTTGCTGTGAGCTAAAAAAAAAAAAGAGAGAGAGAGAAACCTTTCCAAGGTCTCTTTACTGGTAGGGAGCAGACAGAATTTGAATTAAGATCTGCCCAACTCCAAAGCTTCCATTTCATCCTTTCAGATGCAGGTTAGCCGAAATTTTCCTGTGTTGCACAGGCAAGTGGACCAGCATTTAAGAGAGAATTTGGGTTCAGGTTGGCCAGAAGACAGGTGATGCAAGTTACACAATCTCTGAGCCCCATTTCTGTTTGTATCCGTAAATAAGGATAGTGATGATTATTTGGACTAGATTAAATAGGACAATATATGTCTAGCATTTGGCACAGTGCCTGGCACACAGAAAGTGCTCAATAAATGTTAGTGATTATTAATGTTGAGGAGAACAAAGAAACACAAAGTGTTTTATCATTCGCTTTTGTTAGTAGCTCAGAAAACTGAGTGGGACTGAGGCAGAGGGGGTGGGAAGCGGTGGGAGTAGGCTCAAGAGTAGGTTGATGGCTTTGCCTGGATTGGAGAAAGGAGCTTTGGAGATGATGTGAATTACATTAAAAAAAAAAAAAGTCTTTTGCTATGAGGGTGAGTGGTGAGAATGGGAAAAGTAGGATTTAATGATAGTAATAGTAATCCCATTATATTTTGTCCAGCCCTAGGAGGGCTTTGGTCATGCAGAGCAGATTTTGCAACAGAATTGGGAATACTTCAGCCCAACTCTAATTTTAATTTCCAACATTCTTCCTGGGATCCTCATTGTAAGAGTCCAGAACCAGGGCTCACAGATTTGGTTTATTCACCCTAGGGATTGCCTTCAAGAGTATGTGTTGTTGAGTGTTTATTCTATTTGTTAAATGAGGTCTTTGTATGTATAGACTGTGATGTATTGGTGCTTTCCCAAGTCTTTAGGCTATAGATAATTTTTATCTTAACTTAAATCAGTTAAGACTCTGGAGACTTGCTTTTCTAGAGTCCTTGGGAAGTAGTGGGCACATTATCCCATTTGCAAAAAAATCAACAACTTGCCTTGACAGGTTCCAAGGGCTTTACAGAAATAAACTCATTTAAACCACACAATAACATTACACTGTAAGTACAATCACACCCACTTTACAGGCAAAGAAACTGAACCAAGTGAGGTTAAGTAACTTGCTCAAGGTCAGAGCCTGCCTGGCTACCCGTTTGGCAATACTATCTGTTGGCAATGAACATAGTGGCCAAGATTGAAGGGGGTTCTTTGACAGTAACAAAATCTTCCTTCTATGCAGCTTCTGGTTTAGGAGCAGGAAAGACCAGGGAGTGGTGTGAATTTCCACACTGACCCGGGGAAATTAACTCACTTTCTCTCAGCCTCAGATTTCTTATTTGCCCCGGGAGTTTTAGATTAAAAGACCTCCCCTAGAATTCCCTGTGTGTGTGTGTGTCCTCCATGCGTGCGCACGGTGGAGGTGGATCACGGAAGGGCTGGGATTTACGGGTGATGCCGTTTTCTTAGGTCTCTTGAAACTGTGTTTTAGGGTTCAGTCCTAACCAACTCCCTCTCAGGTCAGGCTCTGGAATAGCGATGGCGGCCAAACTTAGCTTGGCTGTTTCTCTGCCACTTGAGAAAAGGCCACCAGTGAGGCCAACTTCTGGCACAGGCCAGCGGCCAAGAGGTCTAGGGTGGGTCTTCCCGCTGCCCTCAGCCCCAGGGAGTTAGAGATCAGGGTGTACTCTCAGGAAGGCCTCTTGGAGGTAGTGTTAGCTGAGTTGACTCCTGAAGATCTACCCTAACCCAGAGAAAGCATGATGGGGCTCACGACTATGAAGAAAAGCGGGGCGGGTGAAGAGGTCTGCAGAGGAAAAATCAGAATTTGGCTTTATTATAGGAGAAATGGGAGGAGTTCAAAGGCTTTAAGAGTGTAATTAGGCTACTCAGGAGGCTGAGGCAAGAGAATCGCTTAAGCCCAAGAGTTGGAGGTTGCTGTGAGCTGTGTGAGGCCACCGCACTCTACCACTCTACCGAGGGCCATAAAGTGAGAGTCAGTCTCTACAAAAAAAAAAAAAAAAAAAAAAAAAAGAGCGTAATTAGGAGTTTCAGAAACCCGCCCCCAGTCGCTTGGGAAGAATGGATCCAAGGGGTGAAGGAGAGTATATCCGAGAACAGCTCAGTAGAAAAATGATCAAGGACTGAGGAAAGAGTGGGTGGGGGTGGGGACCTAGCATCTGAAACCTTTCCCAGTCCCCCCCACGCTGTGCGCTGTCCCTCAGCTTTCTTTGCTATGTAGAAGGACTCCATAAAGGGCTGGGCACTGGCCAAAAAATCATTGAGCGAAATAGCCCAGATCCCACTCTTTTTTCAGGGGCTCTCTGGTCCAGGTGGCCAAGAATTGGTGGGGCTGGCGAGGAGACTTCCTACTGCTTAAGATAGAGAACCGTTACCCCTCAAAAAAAAAATAACCAAAAAAAAAAAAAAAAACAAAACACGAAAACCTCGGGCGCTTTTGGCAGCAGCCTTCTCCGCCCATGACCTCATGCTTCAAGATCCCATATAGTCTTCCCCCGCCCTGTCCACACCCAGCGTCGGAGTGGGGGTGGGAGAAAGTGCGAAGGTCTGGGCAGCGGGAGGTCATTTATCCTACTCGAGATTCTAGGAAAAGGGCTCAAAGATTTTCCCCATAGTGGGGAAAAAAAAGATGGTGTAACTTTCCCTCGTGCATAAAATATTCGCTGTCTTGAGGACCTTCCCATAGATAGATGGCTCGAACCCGGCTCGAGGCAATGTGTTTAGCTTAACTACCTTTGGTTCACATTTTCCCCGGCACAGGAAAGCAGCCTGGTACTGCTGGGGTCTCGGGCTAGGTTTCTCCGCACCTGGACCGACCGGTGCCGCCTGCTCTCGGCACCCTCCCCGTCCCCCCCGGGCCCGCGCCGCGCGGGTTAGAACCTTTGGCTAGCCTTTCAGCCCGCGCCCAGCCCCCTGCTCGCAGCTGCTCTCGGTTTGGGTGCAGCGGTTTCCCCCGCAGAGGAGGAGGAGGAGACAGCGCTAAGGAGCGACTCCGGGCTCGGGTTTCCGCACCAATGCCGAGCGGCCCCGGGCGGCCCCCGGCGGCCGTTCCTCCTCCCCGGCACCACGTTCCACAGTCATGGCGCGCGAGGAGGGGCGAGCGCGCGCCGCGGCAGTACTCGCGCCTCTCTCTTCCCCACCCCTCCGCAGCCGGGCCCCTTTCCTAGGCAACCTCCCTCCCCGGTCTGCAGCGCCGCAGAGATGGAGACCCCTCCCCAGAGAGCTGCATTTCCAGGGCCGAATGCAGCACCCCTTCCCCGCCCCCATCGGGGCGGAGGGATGGAGCCGCGCGCTTCGCGAACCTCCAGCCCCTTCCCGGGAGCCCCAGCCCTCACCCAGCCCCACCAAGGCCAGGATGCAGTGGGGGTAGGCGTAGTCCGTCTCCTCGCTGCCTGCCCAGACCCTGGCATCTATGCAAACCCGTAAAAAACAACAACAACAAAAAAACCCCCAATAAAACCCGTCAACCCCAAGGCATTAGATTGCAAAGCGCGTTGCAATAACCGGGACAGCTACGCAGGAAGCAATCCTGCACTGGTCCGGGTGGAAGGCAGCAGCTTCCCAGCCATGCCGCCTTCTCCCAGGCCTCGATTTTCCTGCCATGTCGGACAGTCCGCTGCACCCCGGGACTGACAGGTCCTGCGCGGGGACGCAACTCGGCTAGTGTCCCCCGTCCCATCCTCGTCCAGAGACTCGACAGCCTACAAAAGGTGCAACCTTACGCACATGCAGCGCGCACAAATAAAGTCGGCAGTGCACCACCAAGAAGGCTGTGAACAATGCGCCGGGCGGCCCGCGCCCGCCGGAGCGCGGCGCCCCGGGGGACAGGGGATGCGGGCGGGGGCCGCGGCGGAGGACCCGCCGGCCCCGGCGCTGGACACCTTACTTCCTGCTTCCCCGCCCGCGGCCAGACCCAGCTCTGCGGAGGGATATCTTTCCCCTCCTCTGTCCCTCGCCCTCCCGTCCCCCGCCCTCCCCTCTTCTTGCTTCTGCTCCCCCGCACCCCACCCCGCCTTTCTCCTTTTGCAAGAAAATAATTTGACAGTCGATTTGCTGACAGGGGAGGAATTTGCATCCTGGATTAAAAAAAAGAGAGAGGCCGAGAGGAGCTTGGGAACGGTTGCTAGGGGTGGGTAAAGGGTGAAAAAAGGGGGTTACCGGGGAGCGGATAAGGAGGGCTAAGGGAGGGGGCGAGGGTGGGGAGCAATGCAAGAGGTAAGGCTAGGTTACCGCGGCTCGGCCCGGAGTGGGCTGCGGCCGGGGGAGGGGCGAGAGATACATATGTATTTCTGTCTCCCCAGCACACCCCCTTCCCTCTAAGCGATGGCTGAGAGGCGGTGCATGCAGATGGGGAGTAAGTTTCCTGAAGGGGAGGGTGGATGCACGCGCGCAGCCCGGCGCTGCAAATTTCCACCCGGGAGGGAGAGTGGCTGGATGCGGAGAGTTTGGAGTTGCTTGCGGTGGAGGGCAGGAAGGGGAGCAGGGCTGGGAAAGGGGGCTGGCGGGCGCTATATCTGGGAGTAAGTTTCCAGGATCGGGAGAGCCTGCACGCTTGCTCACTAGTAAGTTTCTGGCCGGGGAGGGCGCGTGGGGAGGAGGAGAGGGAGGGGTGCATGTATATAGAAGGGGGAGGGGGGAGCAGATTTCCTGCGGGGAGGCTGAATGCATATGGAGAGTAGATTTCCTGAAGGGAGGGTGGAGGCGTAGACGGACGGAGTAAGTTTCTTGCTGGGGTGGTGGCTGAGGTGGTGCTTTGGAAACCCCGAGCTTCCTACCCAGAGTCGGGGTGCACACTGTTTTGGGGGGGCCGGGGACCAGATTCCCTGCTGGAAGAGGGGCTTGCATCTGGGGAGTATGTTTCCTGGCGGAGCGATATTTGTTTACAGGCTGAGGGCAGTACTGTAAGTGAGTAGCGTTGTGAAAAGGCGGCTGACATAAATTAATATTGAAATTACTCCATCAGCTCTGCTCGCCCCCATCTCACCCCCCAAAACGGAGACTGGTCTTCTTGTTGGATTGCCCATGCACTTGTTGCAGAAACAGCCAAGGTAGGCAAGAAGCTTAAGTTTATTTTTAAAAAATTAGTTGGGGGATGCTCCGTGAGAAGACGGGGGGTGGGGTGCATGGAGAGGGAAGAGTGGGGGGCACAGAGAAGGAAAAGTCTCCCTTTATTACTTTCAGTATATAAGCAAGGCCTCTGCCTGCTTCCCTTCTTTCCTTTCCCCTCTCTGAACTGTACAGCATCCCAGCAAAGGGGGAGGGGTGAGGTAGGCGTTATAATTTGGCAACCCTGGCTTATAGGATAGTGGTGGTGGGCTTGCTGGTGAAGGTTGTGATGTTACAAAGCCTTCATTCTCCAGCCAAGAAACCGCAGGACTTTAGGGATGTGCCTTTTGGGGTTTTTGACATGATGCATATGTGTATGTGTATGTGCCTGCGGGCTCTGTGGGGGCTGGGTACTCCCCAGAAGTTAGTGTGGCCACCCAGATGGGAGAAAGGTATAAGGGGATAAACCTGCTCCATCACTCCTCAACTTCAGTTTGGAAGACTGGGAAGTTACTGCTGGTGGTCTGAAGAAACAGATACTAAAAACCAAACCAAACCACCCATTCAGCAGTGGAGGCCAGAGCACCTGGCAGGCAGCCTCTGGCCAGCACTGGACTGGAGCATGTGCGCTTGCCATCCTTAGGTTAAAAGAAAACGCCTTCTGGTTGTTCCCGTGTGCCTTCCACTGGGCTGTTAGAGCCAGCTTTGTGGAAAGTATTCTCCAGTCTAGAGGCAGCTTTGGCAAGTGAACGTGTTGAAGCCGGTTACTAACACCGTGGCCTGGCTGTTTTGTGAAATGCATGGAAGTCATGCTTAGGTATGACCGATCCAGGAGTGGCTTAAGAGTACATTTAAAAATGCCTCCTGAAAGCCGGTCGGGGGCACTTTTCAGCAGGCCACGGAGGAAAGCTTTAAGAAAGGAGTTTTAAGTTGTCCCAGTTAGTAGCGACCTTCAGCATCGTTTATCCTTTCAAGAAAGGAGTTGGTGATAGAAAATGTGGTTTTGATGCGCTCTGGAAGGGTAACAAGCAGGAGTACTCAGAGCTTAACTAGTTAACTAGCAGTCTTTGCCTCTCTTTCCTCTGTTTTCTTGGTCCTCAGCCTTCTGGTTTCTGCAGAAGAGTTGTAGGTCTTGGCTGTCAGGTACCTTGATTGTGCTGGGAGTTTTAACTTTGCCAGGATCATTTTAGCACGAGGGGTTCCACCCTGAGATTTTTAGTAGGATTAGGGGGTAACCTCTAAGCACTGGGGTTAACTAAAGTTGGTTAAGCTTCCTGCAATTCTGTAGACAGGTTCAGTTCTAGCAGGGGGTAAAATGGGTTTTAGAAAAAACTCTCCACACATTACTGGTGGACAGTGCTTTTTTCCTTTCCTTCCTGGCATCAGATTTCCAGATTGTGGGTTTGATTTTTGGCAGTTTGAGAGTTGAATTAATTGGTAATTAAATATTATTGCCACTTATCAAATGTTCCTAACTAGGCATTAGTTAAACAAATTAGCTATTATTTTTACCCGATGAAAATGTGACTCTGGTTGTTGTATTTGCTGGGAGGGTAAACAAAATCTTTATGTATGTTCATTCCAGGGTGGAATTATTTACATGCCTAACCTTAGAGCAAGAGCAGTCATTCAGGTTTTCTTTCTTATATTTATGAGATTTATTTTATTGTTTTGCTTAGGTCATTAATCAAGTCCCAGTAGGTTTTTTTTCTGTTCTACCGAGAATGTTCTTGTGGTAATAAAGATTTGAAGGCCCATGAATCATAATTCATTCTTTTTAAAATATTGTGGTAATTGTCAGGATTTGATTTATAGGAATTGATACCCAAAGTGACACACCTCTTTGGGCCCCGCCCTTTTAGGCATGTCCATTTTTGCCAAAGGATTGTTTAGAAGCCTGCTTGACATCCTAAAAAGAGTGTTTCCCTTCTGCTTTATAAGCACTGAGAAGATTAATTTTGTAGGTTCCATAGTAAACATGGGTCTTTTCACAGCTTGGTAAGCAGGCTTCCACATAGCAGGCATGTGTTAATATCACATAGCATTTATGCGAGCTTATTGTGAAAACAGTTCTTCTACGAACTATGTGGAAAGTACTCAGTTTTGCCTCCTTTAACCCCCTTGGGCCTGTGGTTTTGTTGAGTTTTTGAGCTTAAATTGTAAAATAGGGAATAAACATTAGTATTCTTTGCTGCTTATATAATAAAATGTGGTCACAAAAACAAAGCTTATTTATAATTTTCTTTTTCTCCTTTAATGGGTGAGTTGGTCATAATAACTAAAAGCATTGGGATTTTTTGGAAAATGTTATAACGATTCTCCCTAAAGTTGATTAGTTGGGAAGTGTTAAAATGATCTTGCATTCAATGGCTGGCTCAAGTTTAAAGTGACAAAGAACTTTTAAGGGGGTTTGATGCTCAAGGAAGTGGGAAGATGTTACTGTAAAGATGGTACCAATTTTTGGTTTGGATTTTTTAACCTTAAAAATGCATAATTTGATCTGTGAATCCTTTCCGGCTCTGAAATTTTGTGTCTTATGAGCGAGGTCTTGGGACGTCTTGACAGTCTCTTCCTGGGCCAACGGCCAAATTGCTTCATGGACTTGGGTGAGTTGATTAACTTCTGTTTTTGTCTTCTCATGGAGAAAGTGGATTTGTACCTTGGCATTCCAAAAAGGCCTCTTGAGTGACCTGGTAATCTTGACCATCAAATGCAAGGAAATACTTAGGAATAAAAATTGGCCACTATCTTGGACAAAAAAATTTCCAATTATATATGCTAACAGAGAATGGGGCATGAAATCTAGGCACCAAAAATAATTTTGGTTCATTTTAGAAGCTTCCTCTCCAGCCAGCTTGTTCACTTATCTAAGGCTTGGTCAAATCTAAGGTTAATTGAGCTGTTACTCCCAGGCAGCAGAAGGAGGTGGTTTGGGGGAAGAGTGGGAGACCAGAAAGCCCAGTGTGGCTTTGCCCATTTTCTGTAGAGAATTCACATGTTTGTAATTGGGATTTAGCTGAACAGGGTTTATAATAATGATATTGTATATTTTGCCATGGGCATTCCTAGTAAAAGCTCTTGATGTTTTTGTTGGCTTTGAACATTGACATGAAAAATAAAGATCCAGAAAAGTGGCTCAGGCCCTAGGCCATATATAACTCGGTGCTGATGGTCCTGCTCTAAAGGCAGTTGACTTCATACAACTATGTTGTTGGGGGAGGAGGGAGGAGTAGAATCAACATTGTGGATAAATGATATTTCTGAATTTGCATGTTGGAGAGGAACCAGTGAAATAAAGGAGAAATTAAAACATAGTCGGTTTCTTTTGTGGGGAGAGAGAGACAAGAGTAGTTGGATTCCACTTACTGGTATGTTTTTTGACAAGGGTGCTGCAGCATTTTTAAGGAATAGTATAGTGTTAGTAACATGAGCTTAAGCTCAGGGTTCTCTTAAATGATCTTTTGGATTAAAGAAAACACGACAAGAAGCCTCTGTGATGTTTTCTTAGAATTTTAAGTGCTCAGAGTAGCTGTTTGTAGTAATTTGGGTTTACTAAAGAAATGGAAGATTACTGGTTTTTTCTCTTGGAAGTCAACAGGCTGGGCCTGGGGTGGGATGTGCTGAGTTATTGGGCTATTGGTTTAGTAACATTAAAGCATAAGAAAAGATATTTGTTTGATGGAGAAGGAAGGGGAAAAAGATCTTCCATACCTAAATGGCAGTGTTAACTTTGGGCTTTAGAACATGGTGATAATTACTAGAACATAGCTATTTTCATGCTGTAAGCAGCTGTGGTTTCTTTCATGCGTTTGGTAGCTACTTTATTGAGCATTTACTATTTACCAGGTGCTGTGTTAAGGCTCGAGAATAGGTTAATAATGAAAAGAGACAATCAGCTCCCTCTACCCATACCTTGACTATCCACCCCTCCCCAGTTTACACTCCAGAGGCAAGCCTAGAAACAAATATTTTAAAAATATTGCCAATTATGATACAGGCTAAAATGAAGCCACAGGATCAGTGATTTGGATGGACTTAGTTAGAATAGCCTGGAAAGGCCTCTCTGCAGAGTGGAGATGAGGGGGAACAGATCACCCCAGGCAGAGGAGAATCCTAGCAGAAGGATTCTGGCTTTGGGGGGAGGTCAAAGAGGCACAGGTTGACAAGGGGGAAGGAGGGAGGGCAGTATGGGGTGATTGCCAGGACTCCATGGGCCTTGACAAGGCTTGGATCTCATCTGAAGTGTAGTGGGAAGCCATGGAAAGTATGGAATGGGAGGTGATAGCCTCTAACTTGTGTTTAAAGGGGACAGCACTGGTAGAGCAGAGAGCTTGGGGGCAGGCCTGGAACTGGGCAGTGCAGTTGGAAGAGGTGAAGTGAGGAGGTAAGGGGACTGTGAGGCTCACATTAGAGGTGGAACAGGCAGGGCTACTGTGGGATTTGGTGGGAAGAAGAAATCCAGGTCAACTCTGAGGTTTCCAGCTTGAGCAGTTGGATAGATGGTGGTGCTATTTGCTGAGATGGAGAAGGGAGAGGGAAGGGGGTGGAATTGAGATATCCCAGTTGAGTACCACTAAATTTAACATACCTGTTAGACTCAAAGTGGAGATGTGAAGTGAAGTAGGTAATCTGATGTAGCATCTAGCATGACATAAAAATGTGGGAGCCATCAGCATCGATGTAGTATTTAAGTCCAGGAGACTAGACAAGATGCCCCAGGAGCCTGTAGAGACAGAAGAATAGGCAGTGTGAAGGGGGTGTTACATGTGTGTTACATGTTTCATGAGGTTGACCAGGCCAGAGAAGTCACCACTGGATTTGGCAAAATGGAATCTGTTGGTGATTTTGAGAACAGTGAGTAGAGGGAGAGATCAGGAAGGAGCGCGATCGGAGAGGGTTGGAAAGGGATCGTGAGGTGAGCAACTGTGAATAGCATGTGTAGGCAACTTTGGCAAAATTTGACCCTGAAAGGGAGGGCAGAGAAATAGAATGGGAGCTGGCGGACATACCTATGAAAGAAAGGGGTTCTTTTTGAAAAGGGGTGGTATATTTGTGGGCCGATCAGAAAGATCAGTGGAGAGGGAGTGCCTGATGAAAAGAAAAATGGTTAGGTCAGTTGAGCAAAAGCCCTTGAGAAGGTCTAAGGGGAAAATCCCGTCTTTGCTAGGGGAGGGGCACTTCCTCCATCATGGCAGGAGGAAAAGCCTAGAAGATGCAGATGAGCCAGCAGATGCAGAGTAGGGGGCGCTGCCCCTCCAGGCTGAAGCTGCATTGTCCAGGGGAAGAGGTTTGGGCTTAGGGCTTGATGCCAGCCAGAGACTTCAAGGGTTAAGACTGCATCAGAAATTATACTGCATTTTTCTGAACATTTGCCTGCATTACGGAGAAGCACAGAGGAAAAAGCAGATTCTTTTGCGTGGGGGAAAAGTCTTCAGTTCAAGTAATTTGGGCCTCACATTGGATTTACTTGAAAACGATGATTGGAAAATGACTTCTGTGACTTTCAGCCCTGTTCGAAAGTTGGTGGGCATTGTGTCGTGTGTTTTGAGCAAGAAGTGCCAAAAAATAAAATAAATAAATAAATAAGGCAAAGGCTGACTTTTGTTCAGGCTGTCTTTCGCAAAACTATCCCACAGATTGCTAGTCTTGGGGGCCTGCAGTCTTGGGTCTGCATGGGAGGTCGGTAGATGAGGAGAGAGTCAGAAGATCTGGGTGGAGGTCCAGCTCTATTCTAAGGCCCTGGACATATCAGCCTCAGAGCCTTGCCTCCACATCTGTAAAAAGAAGGGTGATACCATCTCTCTCTCAGGAGTTGTGGGAAGTGGAATCAGATAATGTATGGAAAGTGTAATATAAACTGTTAAGAGGCATCATGGTATACAAATAGCAGGGAAGTGACTTGATCTTCATACAGATGTCCTTTTCATATAGTAAATCTAACAACCAGTGAAACATTTCCCTTAATTTTCCAAAGGTTCTGCTAAAATCTCTGCTGTGTCCACTCCCACTGTTGTTCCCCTCCTTGTAGCCACTTTCATTTGGGGTTTTCAAGCTCTCTGTGAAACTTATTGTCAGAGGCTGGCATCAGAAATGCTGGCTGTGAAATGCTAGTCAATATAGATTCAAAGTATATATTTAGAATTTGAATTTGGAGTTTAAAAATTTTTTTAATTTTTTTTATTTCAGGTTAATGTGAGGGTACAAATCAAATCACAATATTTGAATTTGTTAGGTAGAGTCCCTCTGGTTGCTATGTCTTGCACCCAAAAGGTGTGCCATACACTCCTACATTGTGCCCATTCAGTGGGAGTGTCGCATGACTTTGGGGTTTGCTCCCTGAAAAACTGAACTGAGTTCAGGGGATCCTACTTGGGGAACCCAACTGTGGTCCAGTGGTCTTAGCTGTGTTCATTTGCATTTCGTATCTGTGTTACAGATGTGTATTATGCTATAAAGTGGAGTCTACCTAAAAGCAGTGAGTGGCCATTAGTCTTTCTGTGTATGCTGGACTGTCATATTTCTCATTTCATCAGATGAGAAAGCATCAAGTGCTTTTCACTAATTGAGTCCCTAACCACTGCCTAAGAGGGTGATGCCTTATTTAAAAATATTTTTAGGCTGGGTGTGGTGGCTCACGCCTGTCATCGTAGCACTCTGGGAGGCTGAGGCGGGGAGATTGCCTGAGTTCACAGGTTCAAGACCAGCCTGAGCCAGAGCAAGACCTCCTCTCTAAATATAGCCGAGTGTTGTGGTGGGCGCCTGTAGTCCCAGCTACACAGGAGGCTGAGGCAAGAGGATTGCTTGAGCCCAAGAGTTTGAAGTTGCTGTGAGCTATGACACTATAGCACTCTGACTTTGTCTCAAAAAAAAAAAAAAAAGAAACTTTATTATGAACAAACTTTAAATGTCCATGAAAGCAGACTAGTAAAATGAACTTGTACCCATTCACCTAGATTTAGTAGTTAGTGAAATTTTGCCACACCAGTGGATGATGGGACTTCTTATATTTGTGTAATAAATACACATTGGTTTTGAAAAATGGGAATGGATATGGATTTGCTTTCATAGAAAGGGAAAAATAATCAATGAAAAATCAGAGGGAAAGGAAATAGATAATATCATTGAAATAACTAGTATTTACCTAATATTTTATATAGTTTATATAATTTCAAAGCCTCTTAGGCATATTTTTTTATTTCTTGCAATAACCATAGAAGGTAGATACTCTCATTTTACAGCCAAGGAGACTGGGGCTCAAGAAGTAAAATTGAAAAATAAAAATAAGTGAGTAACTCAGAGTCACATGTCCAGCCAGTACCCAAAGCTCTGTTTGAATGCCAGACTTTCAATGGTCTTCAAATTTTGTGCCTGCTCCAATAGATAGTGCTATACAGTATCAAATAAGAGAATGTGGTATAGAATATATTTAAAAGATCATGGAAACCAAGAGATCATGTGGATATTTTGGGCTTACAACTCCAATGACCTTAGTTGGAAATACTCAAATGATTAAAGCGTGTTTTAAGCATTACATTTTTTATAAACTTAATTGTCTGGCTCCATTATTCTGGAGCACACAGCTTTAAGGCTGCCTCATAATTAAGGCCAAGGCTTGGCTTTACCAAATCAGGCAGTTATTCTCCATTAGGCCCTATAATCACCCCAGTCCCTTCTGTGGGGCCCCTTCAGTGGTCATTTCTAGACGGTGTGGACTCTGGCCTCTGGGCTCTGACTTTGGAAATGACAGGGCCCTGAACAGTTTGCTACCTTGGAAAGAATCCTTCCTGAGGGTCCCTAGGGGTGTTTGTCATAGGGCCATTGGTCTTTGGGAAACTATCCCCAATCTGACTCCTTTGAAAGATTTTTTTTAAAAAGAAAAGGAAAAAATAAAGTTGATGCCCAGGGAGTTTTAATAGGAATGTCTTTGGAGTTTGAGTTCCCAATCTAACTCCTCTGAAAGATTTTTTTAAAAAGGAAAAAAAAAAAAAAAAGGATGGAGTTGATGCCTAAGGAGTTTTAATAGGAGTGTTATTTGAGTCCTCTCTGCTGTCATCACAATAGGAGATACCAAACTCCCTTAAACTTCAACTGAAGGATACCAGTAATGAGGCTGATTCTGAAGTATTGGGGCTTGTTTGCTTTTCTTTCTTAATTGGGTGAATACATGCAAGCTGAGGGGTTTGCAGGGGGAGCCACAGTAGGTAAGGACATTTAGGGGCCGCTTTCCTTTTGAAGAGTATGAGCTTCTTTAGAAGCCAGTATAGAATTCAAACTGTGCAGACGCTCCTTCCTTCAGTTTTTCTTGATGATTCTAGGTGCCTGGTTCCGGGCCAGAGCTGTGAGGTGGGTTGGAGGGGGCTGGAGGGGTTTGCTGCTGCCCTTGGCTTATATAGCTGCAGTTGGCACACTTGCCAGGGGGTGCGTCTTTCACCCCCTCTGGACTGGGAGCTCGGGGAGGGTAGAACTGGGTCATCACTCATTTTTGTACTCTTAGCATCTGGTCTAGAACCTGACAGTAGTTAGTGCTGTATAAACGCTCACTTGTTTAAGAATCAGCTAGGTTTTTTTGTTTTTATTTTGCCTTTGGTTTTCTCCCCATTCGTTCTTGTTGGAAGGAGAAATGCAGGCCTCTCTGCTTCCAGGCCCAGTGCTTACAGTCGCTGAAGACCAGAGCAGAGATATATTTTCTTCCCCCTTGCCTTGCCGTGGCCATGCAGCCTTTAGCTCGGGTGGTTTAACTGAGCTTTCGGATGCAAATGCTGTCCCATCCCCCATTCCTTTTAATAAGTGACATTTTGTTAAATCAGTTATTCAGGGCCTTATCTATATTTCTGTCTGTGCTGGCTTAGTCAAAATAGGAAAGAGAGTGAATATTAGATTTCTTCCCCCACCCCCTCCTCCTTCTCCTTTGAGCAACTCTACATAAGATTTCTGATAGGGGAGGGGTGATGTGTCCTTGAAGAAGTAAATGCTGCGTGCTGAAAAAAATGTGGAGGGCTTTGACTTGTAGCGAATGCTGTTTTTCAGCAGCTGTGATTTTTCCATTTTTCTTTTTCTTTCTGTTTTGATTAGTGGAACTCATTGTGCTCCAGGGTTGGGATTGCGTTGGGGGAGGGTGCAGAGGGAACAGCATTTACTGGGAGAGCTCAAGGTGGGGTGGGGGAAGGAGAGAAGGGATTTATTGAAAATATATGTCTACTTCTGCTATGATAAAGCGGCAGGCATGTAAAAATGCAACGGGGAAATCATTATTGTGGTAATGTAGGCAGAGCTCTGCTTTCTCATTAACAGAGCTTAGCCCACGTGGAGGAGGGGGCAGCCAGGCTGCTTTGAGAGTTGGGGTATTCAATAATAGCAGAAACTCAGGGGATTGTCTCTATTCCCCCTTCTCACCCCCTCCAGCTGCCTTCTCCTTTCTTTCCCCAATCAGTTCGTAGCTTTTTGAAAGCTGCATGTTCGATTTCCTGGTTTCCTTCTTCACCTCTGGCACCCCAAAATGCTGTGAGGACTTTTTAATTTTTTAAGTTAGAGGGAATTAAAATAAATTTTCTCTTGGAAACTGGAGGAGAATTTTCACAACACAATTTGAGTCAGAGATGGGATTATATCCTTTGCATCCCAGAGAGCACCAAGAAGACTATTTAGGGGCTCAGGAATTTGCGTATGCCACAGGGTATCAGAATTAGAGTTTCAGATTGCTTTAGTAGTAGTAGCTACTAATCATAGAAAGTTTACTATGTGCCTGGCCTTGTGCAGATATTTTAGACCTTTCATCCTCTTACAATTGTAAGGAGTAGACATGAGGCCTACTTTGCACTTGAGGAAACTGAGCCTTGGAGCATTTCAGCAATTTAAGGACACACAGGTGGTAGGTGGGAGGGGTGGTATCCAAACTCTGGACTAATTCCAAAGCCTGGCCCCTGATCATTGGGCTCTCCTGCCTTAAAAGAGCAGCTAGTCACTCCCTCTATATAGACCTCTAGATTCTAGGAACTTGGACAAAATATCTAGAGCTGCCCACATGGTCTGTTGTTGACAGTTTTGGTTAGAGTGCTCAGGATGTTGAAGAGAATTTTTCTTGAGCTGCTGGAGTGCTGTTTTTCCAAAGAAGATCAAAGAGTTGAGGGCTCTACCCCTTTATCCCTGCCAGGCTGTAGTGACTTTTCTGACAACATGTTCATCCAGAATCTATTGAGTGCTTGCCATGTGCCAGGATTGTATCAGTGGCTGGAGATACTAGAGAAGGAGTTCAGGGTCTAGTGGAGGACTGTTATGTGAATGTAGAACTATGCCATACAATGATGCCTGCCTAGAAAGAGGTAAAATTTCAGAAGTAGTTCATAAGACAGACTGTCTAGAGCAGCCAGGGACATCTGTAGAGAGAGCTGGTACACAAATAGGGTTATCGGTTCAGTGGGGGCTTGCCAGGTAGACGAAGGAGAAGGCTGTGGTGCAGTGAGTGTAGGAAGTCACATACAATCTGGCCTTGCTGAAGCATCATGTTCAACTTCAAGGCTGACCCATCCATCTTAAAACAAAAATATCATAGACTGAGTGGCTTAAGCAGCACATTTCTTTCTCATAGTTCTTAATACTGGGAAGTCCCAAGAACTAGGGAGGGGCAGAGTTGGTGTCTAGTGAGGCGCCTCCTCCTGGGTTCATAACCAGTTGGGTCCTCACATGGTAGAATGGTCAAGGATGTTCTCTGGGCCTTTTATTTATTTTATTTTTTTTTGAGACAGAGTCTCACTTTGTTGCCCCCGATAAAGTGCTGTGGCCTCATAGCTCACAGCAACCTCAAACTCTTGGGCTTAAGTGATTCTCTTGCCTCAGCCTCCCAAGTAGCTGAAACTATAGGCACCCGCCACAACACCCGGCTATTTTTTTTGTTGCAGTTGTCATTATTGTTTAACTGGCCTGGACCAGGTTCGAACCCACCAGCCTGGGTAAATGTGGCTGTTGCCATAACCACCACTCTAGGCGCTGAGCCTCTGGGCCTTTTTATAAGGGCACAAGTTCTGTTTAGGAGAGCTCTGCCCTCATGACCTAACCACCCCCCCCAAATACCGTCTTCTAATGCCATCCCTCGTGGGTTAGCATGTGATTTGGAGGGACACAACATTTAGTCTATAGCACAGTCTAACTTTATTTTCCATCACTTTCAGTTTAATCCTTTAGAACTGTGCTGTCCAATATGGTAGCTACCCATTCATAGCCATTTCACTTTAAATTAATTAAAAATTAAATAAAATTAAAAATCCAGTTTCCCAGTTGTACTAGCCATGTGTCAAGTGTTCATAGCTATATGTGGCTGGTGGTTCACATATTGGACTGCATAGATACAGAATTTTTTTTTGTCACCCTGGTGCCATGGTGTCATAGCCCACAGTGACCTCAACCTCTTGGGCTCAAGTAGTCCTCTTGCCTCAGCCTCCCAAGTAGCTGGGACTATAGGTACCTGCCACAGTACTTGGCTAGTTCTTCTATTTTTAGATGGAGTCTCACTCTTGCTCAGGCTGGTCTCAAACTCCTGAGCTCAAGCAATCTACCCACCTCGGCTTCCCAAAGTGCTAGGATTACAGGTGTGAGCCCTGGTGCCTGGCCTTTTAAGCTGTGTCTTGTTCATCCTTGTTTATCGTGTCTGGTTTATCTTTGTGTTCCTAGCACTCAACCTGGGGGCTGGCACATGCAAAGTCTCAGTGTCAGTTGCCAGCTGATAGGGCTGGAGAGGTAAGCAGAAATTGGGCAGGGAGAACCTGGTGCCATGTTATAGATCTTGGTCTTGACCCTGGAGGCAGCAGAGGAGTCACTGAAAAGTTTGGAGTGAGGAGGTGTTTGTAAGGAAAAGGAGTCAAGTCAGGCGTGTGTATTAAAAAATCCACTCTGAGAGATACTGAGGACAGGTGTGCGGGGGAGCTGAGTCTACAGGCCCAGAGATCCATTAGGAAAGTGTTGGAAACAAGGCGCAATAGGGTTCAGGGCTAGCAGCGATGTTGAAGGAAGAGCGTCACCTTCTTCTGGTGTTTCTCTCTCCAGCTCGCACACTGTCAAGAGGATTGCTGAAGGAAATCCCTTTCACTTCCTCTGTGTCCCTCACCCCTTTCCTGCTTGATGATGCCCTCGGCCATGTACTCAGTAGCATTCCCTTTCCACTCTGCTTTATTGCTGGGTTGCTCGCCTTCTGGTCCCTTCCTATACTCACATGCTTGTTTTCCTTCTGAGTGTCCCATGCCATGTCATTCCATATCTAAACCCTTCTGCTGGCCGGGCGCGGTGGCTTATGCCTGTAACCCTAGCACTGTGGAAGGCCAAAGTAGGTGGATTGCCTGAGCTCACAAGTTCAAGACCAGCCTGAGCCAGAGCAAGACCTCATCTCTAAAAATAGCCAGGCGTTGTGGCAGGCACCTGTAGGAGGTGCCTGTAGACTCAGGAGTCTACAGCAAGAGGATTGCTTGAGTCCTAGAGTTTGAGGTTGTTGTGAGCTGTGATGCCACAGCACTCTACCAAGGGTGACAAAGTGAGACTCTGTCTCAAATAAATAAATAAATAAATAAACAACCTTCTGCTCTGATCTACCCTGTTTTCCCCGAAAATAAGACATCCTCTGAAAATAAGACCTACTTACAGGAAAGATAAGATGTCCCCTGAAAATAAGACCTAGCACATCTTTGGGAGCACACCTTAAAATAAAACACTGTCTTATTTTCGGGGAAACAGGGTAAGTAGAAGCTGAGAATAGAGAGCCTGAGTTCTCAGCCTTCAACCCATGCCTGGTCCTTTTGCGGGACATTTTTGGGGTAAATTTTAGAAAGCAATCTGGAAAGTAACTGAGATCAGTTTACTTTCTTTGACATAGTTGAGAGGAACCAGGATAGCAGAATTTAGAAAGGCCAAAGAGGATTATTTTCTTTAGGAAGGTGTGGCCATGCTCTGGCCATGGTGACCTCATGTTGTGCATGTGTGGTACAGGACTCATTTCAGAACATTGCAGCTACCTACTAAGTGCAGGTGCATGCTGTCATTTTAGATATATTACTCCATTTAACCCTGAGAGCAGCTCCATGAGGAAGGCATTATTATCCTCATTATACAGTTAAGGAAATGGACGCACAAGGGATTAAGAAACTTGGTCAAGGTTGCATGCCTAGTAAATTGCAGGGCAGGGATTCAAACTCAGGAACCCAGACCTGGGAAACTGTAAAAGCAGGTACTTCCCTTACTTATCCCGCCTCCCATTTAGCCTTACCAGTCAGTGTTCAGAAAATAGATTGTTCTAATACCTTTGACGGGGCACCGCACCTACACTCTGGGCCTGTTTTGGGACAGCAGTCTAAGTTTTGGATCCTCACTGTCCTTATCCTCAGTGCCTTTGCTTTACTGAAAAGATTTATTGTGAGTCAGTTGAGATGAAAAATGAACAAGTGCTTTGAATAATCATTTTCTAAGGGGGTGAAACTCTGGGAGGGTTGCCTCTTTGTACGGTTGTTAACGTCTCCGTTGTTAACTTCCACCAGAAGATGCTCTCAGGTCTGCCCTAATTGTTCCTCATGATTTGGGAGGAACCTTTGGCAGCTGGGCTGTAGGTGGGGGACTGGAGTGCCCTGTGTGACCTTGGGAAAATCACTTGACCTTCCTAAACCTTCATTTCCTGAGATGGTCACATGTATTTGGATCAATTATTGGGCAGATTACCTGGCAGATAGTGTGTAAAAATCCGCACTTTCTAAGCAAGATGGTGGTAATATGTTTGTGGAACAGGAGTCATGGACTCCAGAGTCTCTGGGTTGGGCTCTCGGTTCATCAACCTTCCCTGGTTGGAATGTCAGAACTCAGATTTACACAACATTCTCCTGCCTGTCAGGCCTGGAGAAGATAGTATTCAAAGATTTATTGAGAGTTAAGGCTTTTTTAGTGAAATTGTGTACATGGTTAAGTGAAAGTTGTTCATAATATTTTATTTTTGTAGAAGGAGGTTACAAATAATATATGGTGGTTGTAGAGGATTTGGACAATATTGACAAGGATAGGAAGAAAATAAAAAATTACTCCTGTTATATATATTATATATATATAAATACATGCATAATATATGAATATATACATAACATATATAATATTACATAATTATATATAAATATATATACATTATATTATATATATATATTTTTTGAGACAGAGTCTCAGTCCTTTGCTCTGGGTAGAGTGCAGTGACCTCATCATAGCTCACTGCACCCTCAAACTCCTGGGCTTAAATGATTCCCTTGCCTCAGCCTCCTGAGTGACTCAGTCTTGCTTAGGCTGATCTCCAACTCTTAAGTTCAAGGGATCCTCTCCCCTCAGCCTCTCAGAGTGCTAGGATTACAGGCATGAGCCACTGTGCCAGCTCATTCCAATATTTTGTTAAGGCACTGTAGTCTGGTGATTAAGAGTTTAAACTCTGGAGTCAGACCGCCTGGGTTTAAATGCAGGATTCCTTACTCACTAGAAATAACAACGGGGTTACGTGAAATGAAATGAGATATTATATGTAAAATATTTGGGGCTGCGCCCAGCAGATAGTAAGTTCTCAATAAATATTTCCTATAACATTATGCTTTAAAAATAGTATTAGGGTTATTTTTAGTGTGATTTAATATCTAGCTCATTAAATATTCTTTAGAAACTTAAATAGTTGCTCAGCATCCTTTCATATGGCTTCTATGTTCAACAAATATTTATGGAGCACCTGTCATGTACTGGGCAATGGGTTCCATAAGGTATTTAACTAGTCCCTATTATTGGAAATTAGCTTTAACTACTATAAGTAATGCCTTGATAAGCATCCTTATAAATATATCTTTGAGCACATTTCAGATTATTTTTTGAGATAAATTCCTAGAAACGAGAATTACTGTGTTAAAAAGAGTGAACATTGGGCGGTGCCTGTGGCTCAATGGGTAGGGTGCCGGCTCCATATACCGAGAGTGGCGGGTTCGAATCCAGCCTCGGCCAAACTGCAACAAAAATATAGCTGGGCGTTGTGTAGGGCACCTGTAGTCCCAGCTGCTCGGGGGGCTGAGGCAAGAGGATTGCTTGAGTCCAGGAGTTTGAAGTTGCTTGTGAGCTCTCATGCCATAGCACTCTGGCCTGGGCAGCAGCAGAGTGAGACTCTGTCTCAAAAAACAAACAAACAAAACAAATGATAATTCTTGTGCAGCATGGATTGTCTTATATACAATATGCATTGCTTTTCTGGGGCCCCGATTTTTCTTGCTTCAAGGTGGAGTACAAATGTGTCTTGCATGATGACTATTACTTGCCATTTTAGCAATGTGTTTAGAGTTCTGTTATGGAAAGAGCATGCCCATGACCTGAATTATTATCAAAAGTGATACTTTCTGCTAAGTTAGAATTTCCTCATGCTTATTGAAAGAAGACTTTAGGAGTGATTTTCTTTCTTGCCTAACGTGGAGGGAGTGAGCCCCTTGACTAGAGTACAGTTTCTGTTAGGTGTCTGGTTTGTATCTGCAGACAAATGACATTCTTGACTGAATATATGTTGCTAATAATTAGCTGTGGAATTATTGAGTGTCTGTTTAATTATACAAGAATTTGTCCTTTTTGAACCTTTATAAGAAAATAAAGGCTGCCACTTCTTGCAAGTATACAGTACTGATGTTATATATACATAACAAATATTGAGAGAAAAGATATCCTACAGAAAATGTTGAAGAGTATAAAGGAAACTGAAAACTAGCCATCATTCTATTACCTAGATAGAAACCTGTTTTATAAGAAATGGCATGGTTCCTTGTAGTATTTTTTCAATATATGCATCTTTGTGTATTAAATACTTCAGAGATTTAAAAGAATCTACCCTAACTTGGTATTTTAACAAGTTCCTGGAAAATACAGGCTACTTACAACGTGGAGATTCCTTTTACCTCCTTTATGCCTTTTGAGATCTTGTGTATTTTAATTTCCTCTCTGAATTAAACCCCACAAGACATTGTTTTAAACGGTTAATAATTTAGACTAATCCATACGTTTACTTTTGTCTTCCTGTACAACAATGGTTTTCTCTCAGCTTAATTTCCTTTTGTCTGAACTCTTATTAGGGGTGTGTGTGTTTGTGTATGTGTGTGTCTGTGACACTGCTGGTGTCGTGGTTCTCCCAATTTTTGCCTGAAAATGTCTTTTATTCACCTTCATATTTAGAAGATAGAAGATATTTTCACTGAATACAGAAACTGGGCTTGTCTCATTTTCTTTTAGTCCTTTAGAGATGTTATTCCATTGGTTTTTGGTTTCCTTGGTTTTTGTGAAAAAGTCATCTGTCAGTTTTACTGTGGTTCTCTTGAATGTAACATCTTTATTTCATCTTTGGCTTTTTAAAAATTATTATTATTATTATTTGTTACAATATGGATAGGTGTAGCTTTTGTTGTATGTATGCCCCATGGAGTTTGGAGAGCTTCTAGAAGTCATGGCTTGATGATTTGGGCCAGTTTTTAGAAAATTCTTGGATTGTTTTCTTCAAATATTGCTTTTGCCCCATTTTGCTTTACATTCCTTCACAGACTCCTACACGTATGTTAGAACCTTTTATGGTTTCTCCCATGTCTCTGAAGCTCCTTTCTTTATGTTCTGTGCTTTTTTTTCTTTTTTGAGACAGAGTCTAACTATGTCGCCCTCGGTAGAGTGCTGTGACGTGACAGCTCACAGCAACCTCTAACTCTTGGGCTTAACCAATTTTCTTGCCTCAGCCTCCCAAGTAGCTGGGACTACAGGCGCCCGCCACAACGCCCGGCTATTTTTTTTTTTTTTTGCTTGTAGTGGTCTTTGTTGTTTATGTTCTGTGCTTTCATATGATTTTTGTGTGTGTGTGTGTGTGTGTGTGTAGAGAGTTTTTTTTTTTTTTTATCGTTGGGGATTCATTGAGGGTACAATAAGCCAGGTTACACTGATTGCGATTGTTAGGTAAAGTCCCTCTTGCAATCATGTATTGCCCCCATAAAGTGTGACACACACCAAGGCCCCACCCCCCTCCCTCCTTCCCTCTTTCTGTTTCCCCCCCATAACCATAATTGTCATTAATTGTCCTCATATCAAAATTGAGTACATAGGATTCATGCTTCTCCATTCTTGTGATGCTTTACTAAGAATAACGTCTTCCACGTCCATCCAGGTTAATACAAAGGATGTAAAGTCTCCATTTTTTTTAATGGCTGAATAGTATTCCATGGTATACATATACCACAGCTTGTTAATCCATTCCTGGGTTGGTGGGCATTTAGGCTGTTTCCACATTTTGGCGATTGTAAATTGAGCTGCAATAAACAGTCTAGTACAAGTGTCCTTATGATAAAAGGATTTCTTTCCTTCTGGGTAGATGCCCCGTAATGGGATTGCAGGATCAAACGGGAGGTCTAGCTTGAGTGCTTTGAGGTTTCTCCATACTTCCTTCCAGAAAGGTTGTACTAGTTTGCAGTCCCACCAGCAGTGTAAAAGTGTTCCCTTCTCTCCACATCCACGCCAGCATCTGCAGTTTTGAGATTTTGTGATGTGGGCCATTCTCACTGGGGTTAGATGTTATCTCAGGGTTGTTTTGATTTGCATTTCTCTAATATATAGAGATGATGAACATTTTTTCATGTGTTTGTTAGCCATTCGTCTGTCGTCTTTAGAGAAAGTTCTATTCATGTCTCTTGCCCATTGATATAAGGGATTGTTGGCTTTTTTCATGTGGATTAATTTGAGTTCTCTATAGATCCTAGTTATCAAGCTTTTGTCTGATTGAAAATATGCAAATATCCTTTCCCATTGTGTAGGTTGTCTCTTTGCTTTGGTTATTGTGTCCTTAGCTGTACAGAAGCTTTTCAGTTTAATGAAGTCCCATTTGTTTATTTTTGTTGTTGTTGCAATTGCCGTGGCAGTCTTCTTCATGAAGTCTTTCCCCAGGCCAATATCTTCCAGTGTTTTTCCTATGCTTTCTTGGAGGATTTTTATTGTTTCATGCCTTAAATTTAAGTCCTTTATCCATCTTGAATCAATTTTTGTGAGTGGGGAAAGGTGTGGGTCCAGTTTCAGTCTTTTACATGTAGACATCCAGTTCTCCCAACACCATTTATTGAATAGGGAGTCTTTCCCCCAAGGTATGTTCTTGTTTGGTTTATCAAAGATTAGGTGGTTGTAAAATGTTAGTTTCATTTCTTGGTTTTCAATTCGATTCCAAGTGTCTATGTCTCTGTTTTTGTGCCAGTACCATGCTGTCTTGAGCACTATGGCTTTGTAGTACAGGCTAAAATCTGGTATGCTGATGCCCCCAGCTTTATTTTTGTTACAGAGAATTGCCTTAGCTATACGGGGTTTTTTCTGGTTCCATACAAAATGCAGAATCATTTTTTCCAAATCTTGAAAGTACGATGTTGGTATTTTGATAGGAATGGCATTGAATAGGTAGATTGCTTTGGGAAGTATAGACATTTTAACCATGTTGATTCTTCCCATCCATGAGCATGGTATGTTCTTCCATTTGTTAATATCCTCTGCTATTTCCTTTCGGAGGATTTCATAATTTTCTTTATAGAGGTCCTTCACCTCCTTCGTTAGGTATACTCCTAGGTATTTCATTTTCTTTGAAACTATGGTGAAGGGAGTTGTGTCCTTAATTAGCTTCTCATCTTGACTGTTACTGGTGTACACAAAGGCTACTGACTTGTGGACATTGATTTTATATCCTGAAACATTACTGTATTTTTTGATGACTTCTAGGAGTCTTGTGGTTGAGTCTTTGGGGTTCTCTAAGTATAAGATCATGTCGTCAGCAAAGAGGGAGAGTTTGACCTCCTCTGCTCCCATTTGGATTCCCTTTATTTCCTTGTCTTGCCTAATTGTATTGGCTAGAACTTCCAGCAGTACGTTGAATAGTAAAGGTGACAGAGGACAACCTTGTCTGGTTCCAGTTCTAAGAGGAAAAGCTTTCAGTTTTACTCCATTCAGTAAAATATTGGCTGTGGGTTTGTCATAGATAGCTTCAATCAGTTATAGAAATGTGCCACCTATACCTATAGTCTTCAGTGTTCTAATTAGAAAAGGATGCTGGATTTTATCAAATGCTTTTTCTGCATCTATTGAGAGGATCATGTGATCTTTATTTTTGCCTCTGTTAATATGGTGGATAACGTTTATAGACTTGCGTATGTTAACCCAGCCTTGCATCCCTGGGATGCATATGATTTTTTTTTTTTTTTATTTATGAATTTTTTTAACTGACCTGTGTTTGAGTACATGAATCATTTCTTCTACTGTTCCTTTTGCTGCCAAACTTATCTATTCAGTTCTTTTTGTTGTTGTTGTTATAGTTATTGTCGTTGTTTGGCAGGCCCGGACTGGGTTCGAACCTGCCATCCCTGGTGTATGTAACTGGTGCCGAGTCATCTATTCAATTCTTAATTTTAGTGACTATATTTTACTGGTAGGATTTCTGTTTAAAACATTTTTTTAGATTCTAGTTCTTTGTTGAAATTCTCTAAAAGTGGCTCAGTGCCTGTTACTCTATGGTTAGGGCGCTGGCCACGTACACCAAGGCTGGTGGGTTCAAACCTGGCCTGGGCCTGCTAAACAACAATGAGAACTGCAACAAAAAAATAGGTGGGCATTGTAGCAGGTGCCTGTAGTCCCAGTTACTCGAGAGGCTGAGGCAACAGAGTCACTCAAGCGCAAGAGTTTGAGGTTGCGACGCCATGGCACTCTACTGAGGGCGACATAGTGAGACTCTCTCTCTCTCTCTCTCAAAAAAAGAAATTTCCTAAAGTTCTTCTGCTTTTCTTGAGCATATTAACCATTGCTCAAGAAATGGCTCATAAAACCATATTTTAAAGTTCTATCTGATAGCTCTAGCATTTGAATCAGCCAGGGGGTTTGTTTTTATTGATTGTATTTTTCTCTTGGTTTGGTCCTGTTTCCTGACATGCTTGGTAATTTTTGTTTGAACGCTGGGCATTTTACATAGAAAATGTGCAGGTTCAGGATATTCTATCGCCTTGATTTAGTTACAGCTTGTCTATGTTGGATTTGCTCTTAGTTGCGGGGTAAGTTTGTTTTAGAGTCCTTCCTCCTTGGTTGGCCCTGATCGCCAAGTTTTGTCTCCTTGCCACTGTAAACTACCACAATCTTTGTTTAATGCTTTTGTGTTTTAATAGCTTCTTTCTCTTGGATTCCTAGGTTCTAAGACTGCACACACATGGTTTCGGCAAATGCCTTGAGAAGAAATTGCCTGCAGAATATTGGGCTCACTTCTGTGTGTGGTTCACTTTTCTCTGGGAACTTGGCCTCTCAAATATTGCATGCCTTCATAGCCCTGAATTCTAGTCTTTGTCTTTTTTGTCCAGGGACAAAATTGCTACAAGCTTTAATTTGCTGCTTTCTGTTTTACCTCTGTGTTCCTTGCACCCAACTGGCAAATGTCTTGTGGGGAAATGGTAGCTACTGATATGTGGTTCACCTTATTATGCTTCCCTTCTGTATAGGAGCTTGGTCCCTTAGGTCCGAGCTGCCTTGTACTCCCATACCTTCAATTGTTATTATAATTACAGTAGAACCTCTGTAGTTGACCACCTGCCGACATCGACCACCTAATTTCCATCCACCAGACATGCACCATGTTTACGTATACAGTAGGCTAAGTTCCTTATGTTGATCACCTCCATATGTTGACCAGTTTGTTACCTTGGGTGGTTGCTTAGGTGGTCAACTTACAGAGATTCTACTAAATTTTGTATTTTATCTATCTTTTGTAATTCTGTACAGGAGGGTTAGTTTAATATCAGCTATGCCATAATAGCTGAAAGTGAAGTCTAATTTTGTATCTTTTACTTGACATTATTAGTATTTTCCACATCTCTACAAGTTCTTTGTTAGGTGATTTTTAATATTTTTGCACAAACTCCTTAGTATAGTTTTTATAATCTACTAAGCCACCCTTCAATCCTCAGATACTTAGGCTATTTCTGATGATTTGCTTTTGTAAATAATGCCCCAACAAGTATCTTTCTATGTCTTCACCAAAGCATTTTGTTCGTTTTGAAAGGTATGGAGTAGAGATGATCAGAATTGAAAACATTAATCAGTCGTGATTGTTTTTATGCATATGACATGTACCAAAATAAAACTGTAGACCTTTTCTTTCTCTGATGGTTCAGAAAGAAACTTCACCTTTGAAAAGTGTTTTTATTTTTTTAGATATAGTCATATAATGTTTACCACGTGCCACACATTCTTTTACATGCTGTGTAATATTGACTTTAATTTTCCTAAAAGCCTCAGGACATAGGTATTATTACTAGTTTTCTTTTTAAAGAGGAAGAATCTGAGGCACAAGAGGGTACTTGTCCAAGGTCACACAGCTTGTCCGTAGCATAGCTGAGCCCTGCAGTCTGAGTCTAGAACCTGTGCTTTTACCCACTACGCTATACTTGAGCTAATTGTTCTAATTTGTTACTACTTCCTTTCTAACCAATTTAGCTTATTTTAGAGCTTCCTCTGTCTTCTCTTATTTGGGCTTTTTTTTTTCCCTCTACAGTGTAGGGGGATGGGTAGGAAGATGGGGAAAGGAACAACTTGGGAAAGGAAGTGCCATTGACAAAAGGTGCTGCTGGAACTTTATAGCTTGACCAGGTAAGGCTGCCCTAGTGGCTTATAGCGTATCTGTTGGGAGGGTCCTTGGTGTTTATTTAATGACAAGTGAATTTTTACTTTCACCTTTGCATTGATTGGCTAGTGTTGGCTGGACCACTGCCTTTGCCATGTAGAGAGGAAGAGTAATTTAATCTTCCTCCAGTTCTGCTTAACATAAGGATAAAGAGGTGTAAATAAAGGGCCCAGTAATTGGAGTATCAGGGCTGACACAGGGCAGCAGGGATTGAAAAGATTAAGCACTGGTGCTTTGGACCTAACAAACTGCAGAGAGTGAATAGTTAGAACCTCAGACCCTGTTGAACTTGAGTCCCTTTGTCTTTCTGCCTTTCTCTCGGAGCTTTCTATACTTTTCTATGTATATCTCCTTGTTCCTCTTTGTTCATAGTTCTATTTTCCTTGTGCCCATTCCCATCTTTCTTCTTTCTACTCACCTTTTTTTTTTGCAGTTTTTGGCGGGGGCCAGGTTTGAACCTGTCATCTCTGGTATATGGGGCCGATGCCCTACTCCTTTGAGCCACAGGCGCTGCCCCCTCTTTTCTATTATTTGCTAATTATATAGGTCTTAGGGACCATGTGTATTTATTTTTATTTTTTTTTATTTTTTGCAGGTTTTGGCCAAGGCTGGGTTTGAACCAGCCACTTCCAGTATATGGGACTAGCACCCTAGTCCTTTGAGCAACCCATGGACCATGTGTATTTTAAAATACATAATCTATTTATTGGATAAATTTTGTTTTCTGCTTTTAAAAGCAAGCTTGTAACTTTTGCTGTCTCAAAACATTTGGTCTATGAAATTACTATTCCTCTGTTTTTAGTTATTAATTAGCATTTTCTATTTCTTTTGTGGGTCAGTGGCTCTATAATGGAGAAAAAGATTGTCAATTCCTTGCTTCTTGGAGTGTAGGAAGATGGCATAAGAGTCTGGGGAACTTGCTGGTTTTCTTAGGGTTGTATGAGTTTATAATTTGTGTTGATTAGGTGTATTGATTAGGCAGAGAGAGCTTTGATCTGTGTTCTTTAAATGGTGTCAAAGGAGATTGCTGGGAAGAATGATGGGGTGACAGAGAATTGAAGGGAAACCTCTCCCTCCACTGTTTACAACCCCTCAGAGGCCCTCACCTTGGGCAGTGAAAGCCAAAGTCCTTGCAGTGGTCAGAAGAACTCCCTGTGGCACTGTCTTCCACCTCACACACTCCTTTCCACCTACACCGGCCTCTTGGCTTTTCTGGACACACCTGGCATGTTCTTGCCCCAGGGCCTTTGCACAGTCTGTCCTCTCTGCTTGGATTGCTCTTCCAGCACCTAGATATCCATGTCTGTGGCTCACTCTCGCCTTTGTCAAGCCTTTGCTCAGATGTCTCTCTCTTTCTCAACAGGGCTTTCCTCACCTATTGAATGCTGCACCTTGCCTTCTGTCTGAATTCCCCATCCTCTTTACCTGTTCTGCTTTTTCTTTCTTTCCCAAACTGTTTAATCTCCTACCATTCTATAAAGCGTACTTGTTCATTACCTTTGCGCCTGACTCCCCTTGCCTGGAACACGAGTTTGTTCACTGCAGGCACATAGTAGGCACTCCGTGGGTACATGCTGAATGCTGTGTCCTTGGGGGCTCTGTAGGGCCCTCAGCTCAAGAGACTTTTATCACATCTGAGGATCTGGAAAATCTCTTTGCCTGTAGGAATTTTTTTTAATTAAGATTTTTATCATTGTCATCCCCTTCCCCCTTCCAGTTCATTTAAGACTGTTATGAAACAAAACTCATTATGCTTCAAAATCTGACAGAGCTGAGGCCCCAGGGAAAGTGAGAGGGGGCGGCAGCAGCGGGAGCCTCCTTCCATTTCCCCCCTTCCTTGGTTTTCTCCTGTGGTTGGTTCACTTTGGACGGCCTGCAGACTACTGGGCTGGGGTGAGCAGGGGTCCCCAGACCTTCCAGAGGACAATCCACAGAAAGTCTGTGGTCAGCCGGAGAGGAGAACACTAGAGGGTTTCTCCAGCCACCAGTGCTCAGGATGGAAGAAGAAAGGCAGCAGGCTGGAGAGGAGAGAGAAGCGAGGTACATTTTGTATGGTGCAGTTGGAGGAATGATGTCATTAGAGAAATCAGGAGTGTGATCCTTCTTGGGTGTGACTTAGTTTTTACTTAAAATATGGAGTGGATTTCATTCATTTTGTTCAACAGCATTCGCTGAGCGCCTGCTGGGCACAGATGAGGCTGAAGGGCCAGTGGGCTTTGGACTGGAGTCAAAACTCCAACCCCGACTCATCCCACTGCAGGAGGGACGCTGCCAGGGACCTTGGGAGGGACCCAGGGCTCAGAGCCAGTGTGCTGGACTTTTCCTTTATCTGTGGGTTCCTGGGAAGTGGGAAAGCCTGCTGGGAATAATTAATGTGTGTGGATGAGAGGGAGAGGGAGGCGGACTCCCTGAGGAAGTGGCTTAAACTCCTCCCAGCATTCTTTTCTAAATATTTCCCTAAAAGAATCCATCCTTAGGCTTTTCAGTCTGGCAGACCTGTCCTCTGACTTCAGCAGGCTAAGGGTTTGTTCTAGGCCTCAGGGTTTCCACTCTGATTTCCTTTCGAGTTTTGAGTTTTGTTTTTCGTATGAACAAAGGAAGAGAGTTTAGTAATATTCTTGGGTCATTATGGAGCCAGGCCAGTGTAATTTTTGAATGTCAATGTGCAGTGAGGTAAGAAGTGGGACTCTGATGAAGGGTGTGTGCGGAGAGCCACAGCTCTGAAGCCCCACCCTCTACCGGCCCTCCACGTCAATCTTGGTGTCTCATCTGCTAATAAAGTAGGGACACCCACTGATTTGAGTTTCACCTCCTTTCATTTCCTGTCTCCTGTCTTCTGGCCTTGGGGCCATAATGAGCTTGAAAAAGCCACCAACTGAATGATCAGCCTCTGAATAATCAAGTCTGCAGAACTAAAAATACACAGTTACATTATAATGCAGATGCACTGATAAATTAAGGGGAAAATCATTGAGCCTACAATTGTTTACTGAGGCGTTGTCCAGACCAGAAGTTATATAGGAAATAAAGGAAACTTCTGTCCAGACCAGAAGTTATATAGGAAATAAATAGAAAATAAATAAATGAAATAAATGAAACCCTAGTTGGTTCTGGGCCTGTTGCTTAAGTTGTTCAGAATCCTAGTTTCAGTCCTGCTTGGGGATTATTACAGCATCTTGACTGGTTACTCAGACTTGACTCCTACTTCGGGCCCCAGATGGCACCCCAAGCCCTCACCAGCTGTCTCTACTGCAAGCCAGTGGCTGCAGGATACTTACCATAGCTCTGGGGAGTGCATAACTTGCTATAATCCTTTTCCACCAAGGAAGAGAATGCTTAAGACATACATACCTCTTGCTGATGGTGTCAGGAGTCCACTTTTTTTTTTTTAATATAAAAGAGAATGTATTTCTCATTGTCTAGGCACTTGTTATTATGCGTCCTAGGTGCATTAGGCCTTCATTCTTGTATATTACCTCAATTTAGGTCTATTTGAAATAAATAAACCTAATAATACATTTATAAGGTTTTAAACATATATAATAAATTCATAAACTGAGTTCATTGATTCGGGACATATTATTCTCTATGTGCAGAATACCAGGCTAAGCATCAGAATCAAGGATAGGCGAACTTTCTGTAAAGAGCCAGAGAGTGAATATTTTTACTTCGTGGACTGTGTCTCTGTCTTAACTACTAAACTTTTCATTGTAGCACAAAGCACCCATAGACCACAAGTAAATGAATGAGCACATGTCTATTCTGATCAAACTTTATTTACTAAATGAAGAATTTGGCTGGATTTAGCAGGCAGACCGTAGCTGCTGACCCTGGCCCAGCCCAACTCCTTTGACCCCCTCATTAGAGATACAGTTGTGAACAAAATAGATGTGGTCATGACCCTCATGGAGTTTTCATTCTTGCTAGGAATAATTCTTTGCTATTGTTAGTAGGCATTGCTTTCAAACCAATAAATAGTTGGAAAGGTTATAAATAGTTTTGGGGACGCATTGGAAATCTAAGTAACTTTACTAACAAAAGGGTCTAGTAAATACCCAGTTCCCTTTATGTTATTCACCTGTGCATGTGGGTACTGTGTTTACTTATATTTGGCAGGTAGGTACTATTTTCAAGTTGTTCTTTTTTCCCTTCCCATAATTTCACATGTGTATTTCCATGCCTTGGTCTGGATTGTATGATTTTAGTGGCTGTATAGTTTCTGGTGGAGTTAAGGCCTGTTGTGTGCCTGGCGGAGAGCAGGCATGTGTTAGATGTCTGCAGTAATAGTAAAAAGTCTTCAGAAGTTGGATAGGGGCTAGAACTTCTACAGTGCAGACTGTTGACTTGGGAGAACTCTAGGAGAGCTGGGCCTGGCTGATGCCCCCTTTCCAACCTGCTGGGTGACACTGGCATCTTGCAGCCACGGATCTTCTAGGTAAGTGTGTTATCAGTGCAGACATAAGGGATATTCAATAGGGTGGCATTTTACTTCAGAGCACTGTTCCAAGTGCAGGGAAAGCCTCTATGGGATGTGGAACAAAACTTGGGAGTCTGGGGAACTTTGGTGGGGGGAATAGGAAAAGCCACCCCATGCAAAGAAGATAAAGAGGTCAGGTCACAGTTAGGCGTGTAGTGTGGAAAGGGCATGGGCTCTAGGGACCCACTGACCTTGATCTGACTCCAACTCTGTGTTTGCCCCTCATGGGCTGCTCTGTGACTGGGCTCTTGCTTAGCATCTGGGAGGCTCAATTTTTTTTTTTTTTTCTGTGAAATGAGGGTGTCATATCTATTCCATAGAGATGTTGAAAGGATCGGACAAATAATCAAGTAAGCATGTTGTGTAAGTGATAGCTGTTACCATCAGTGTGAAGTGTGCGGCCCATGTTAGGCATGCACTTGGAATTTTACTATTACTGTTACGGAGGAGACACCACTAACTGCCCTGGGCCAACATGGGACTTTGCCACTGTCCTCTCCAGACCCTTCCCTCTCTTCAGGCCAGGTTTGGAGGTACCACCTCATCACTTCTAGCCCCATGATTACTCAGCAGGGAAGGTCAGACCCTGACTCATGAGCCCAGGCTTTTAATAAAATCAGGTTAGAACCTGAAGGCTGACTGAATAGTCTCCTTACTCAGTTATTCACGCCGCTTGTTAATTCATGAGATAACACAGAGCTCTGCTTTGCTCCCATCGTGCAGTATACAGTGGTGAAGAAAATAGGCATAGTGATGGGCTTTAATCAAATAATCCCACAAATATTTAATTATAGTCTATGATATGAGCCGTGAAAGAAAAGTACAAGGAGTTAGGTCTCTTTTTATGATGAGACACTTAATTTCATTAGTAACGAGGGAGTACACATGACAGTGAGATTCCACTTTATCCCTATTTTATGGGCAAACAGGGAGAGGATATAGGTCATTATAGTTTCTTATGGGCTGCTGGTAGGAGCTCACACTAACGCACCTGCTTTGAAAGGCAGTTTGGGATTACAGTTGACTTATCCTTTATCCAAAATTCTAGGGACCAGAAGTGTTTTGGATTTAGGATTTTTTCAGATTTTGGATTCTTTGAGATAATATAGTGAAATATTTGGGGGATGGAACCCAAGCCTAAACAGTTGCTTTGAAACCCCTGCTGAAGTGCAGTGGCATGATCAGAGCTCACTGCAGCCTCAGATTTCGGAGCTCAAGTGATCTTCCTGCTTCAGCCTTCGTGTAGCTGAAACTATAAGATAGGTATGTGCTACCAACCTGGCTAATTTTTTGAAAAAAATTTTTGAGAGATGGGGGGATCTCACTATGTTGCCCAGGGTGGTCTTGAACTCCTGGCCTCAAGTGATCCTCCTCCCTCTACTTCCCAAAGTACTGGGATTACAAGCATGAGCCACCATGCCAAGGCCATAGGTTTTTTTTTTTTTTTTCTGAAACAGAGTCTTAACTCTGTTGCCCCGGATTAAAGTGCTATTGCATCAGCCTAGCTCGAGCACCCTTTAACTCCTGGGCTCAAGCATTTCTCCTGCTTCAGCCTTCTGAGTAGCTGGGACAACAAGCACCTACCACAATGCCTAGCTAATTTTTTCTATTTCTTTTCTTTTCTTTTTTTTTTTTAATATTCAAGATCTTTTTATTTATTTTTATTTATTTATTTATTTTTTGCACTTTTTTAATAGAGATAGATTCACTCTTGCTTAGGCTGGTCTTGAGCTCCTGAGCTCAAGTGATCCTCCCTCCTTGGCCTCCTAGAGTGCTAGGATTCCAGGTGTGAGCAGTGCGCCCAGCCAGGCCATAATTTTATATAGTATTTTTAATAATTTTGTGCATGAAACAAAGTTTTGACTGCATTTGGACTATAACAGGTTGTGTGAGGTCAAGTATAGGATTTTCCACTTGTGATATCATGTTGGTGCTCAAAAAGCTTAGGATTTTGGAGCGTTCTGGATTTTCAGATTAGAGATATTCAGTTCATTTCTCTTAAGGTTGTACATTCACATACTGTGTGTCTTGGCATTTCCACCCCTAGGTATATAACGATCATGAGAAACTTGTCCACGTAGGGAGCATGATGTCTATACTAAGAATGTTCCTGGTAGCACTTTTGATAACAAAAAAAGCACAACTGGAAACCCAATGGGTGAATACCTTGTGGCCACATGACAGATTGTTATATGGCAGCAAAATGAATGAACAACATTTATAGGCAAAGATGTGAGTGAATCTTAGTAATTTTAATATAATGTTGAGTTTTAAAAAGCAAGACCCTGAATATTTTATATAGCATGATACCTTTTATACTTTTAAAAGTATATTTTTTAGGTATACAAATTACACAAAAGCCATACACGTTGGGGGGCAGGTTTATGAGGATTCTCCCTGTGTGAGGGATTCTCTTGAAAGTGTTTGAGACAAACTCTCTGAGTGCTGTGATGAGAGTGGGTAGGAGCCAGCTGAGGATTTGAAGGCAGAGTAAACCTTTATGTCATGGCTTTAGAAACTTTTTTTTAACCTAAATTACAAAATGTTTGCTATCAGAGTAATGGCACTTTGTGCATATGAGTGCATTTTATTTTTTTTTATTACCACGAGCACAATTTTTGATCACCACAAGCACAGATAGGATATGGGAAACTGTGGCTGTATCTGATATTTATCGTTTCCTGCCCATGCAAGGTGGTGCTGGCGGATCTTAGCTCTGGAGGGCTGTGCTTGCACCCAGGTGCTCTATTCCTTATCGCAGGGCCCTTTCACAGTGAAGGGACATAGATGTGGCTGGGCGGTGAGGCCTTATGGGTTTGGTTCCAGGCTTAGCAGGCACAGCTAGTTCAGAAATGAGTAAGAAAGGGGCACCTTCTGGTTGTAGGTTTTGGCTCAAATGCTCATTGAAACCCTTCCTCACTTTCGCTCTTCTTGTTTGATCAGCTCTGATATAACTTGTGGAAGGACACAGGAAGGAGAGGGAACAGCTTTGTATGAAAGAACCAGCTTCAGAGAGGAGCCAGGAAGGGTCTAGAAGAAACCAAAACGAGTTCTTCTGGGGATGGATGGGGAATGCAGTGGAAATATTCTAAAAGATGCTCATGCCAGGCTGCTTGAGCTGAGGCTGCCTAGAAGGCACCAGAGGGATAGTGCAGCTGCTGAATGACCGTGGCCATCCTGGGTGGCAGTGATGGGAGAGGACAGAGGGCAGAGGAAGGAAGGCAGCCAGGAGCAAGGGAAGGGACAGAGGTTGGACTGGGCCGCCCAGTCATATACAGTGACTGCTTGAGAGAAGGGAGAATGCCTCAAATGTGAAAATCTAGACTGTGGAAGACGAAATAGACTTGTTCTGTGTGGTTCCAGAAGGTAAAGCTAAAATTGAAAGGCAGAAACTATAGGAGGAGTTATTTGGCTTTAATATAAGTCAGTGTTTTTCAACGGCAAGTTGCAAGGGTTGTGCAATCAATTTAGTGATCAAGACCAGCAATTAAAAAAAAATGAAATAGGAAAGAAAAATCTGAGTGGATCAGATATGTACGGGGTTGTCATTGTTTCTTGAAAATATTTGTTCAGTTTTATATATTTATATAGAGATATTTTATATTCTGGATCATATTATAAAGTATTATTTCTTAGAGGGGGTAAGAGTGGAAGAGGCTGGAAACCATTGTTATAAGCTACCATTTAATAATAGTACTTATTGGGCGGCACCTGTGGCTCAAAGGAGTGGGACGCTGGCCCCATATGCTGGAGGTGGCGGGTTCAACCCCAGCCCTAGCCAAAAACTGCAAAAAAAAAAAAAAAAAAAATAGTACTTACTGTTTATTGATCACTTACACTGCTGTGCTAGGTACTAGCGAAGTCCTCTCTATACATTTTCTCACCAAAATCCCATGACTGGGTATATTATTCCCATCACAGAGATGAGGAAATTGAAGTTCAAAAAAGCTGAGTTATTTTTCCAGGGTCATGCAGCATGTAAGAGGGTGATCTGGAATTAAACCTAAGTCCAGCTCTCTCCAAAGCCTGTGCAGGTAACTCCCTACTACAGGAAGAACTATTGATGGAGCTGTCCCCCAAATCGCCCAGGCTGTCCAGAAAAGGGCTGGAAAAGCAGGAAGTGTTCAAGCAGAGTCTGGGTGGCCACCTGTCAAGGACAGTGGAGACAAGTTCCTGCTTACTCCCTTCCGCCCCAGTGGGCCATGAGGCTGGATCGTAGTAATGTCCCTGATGTTATGTGGCAGAACTCAAGACTCATCCTGTATGCCCCTCTAAAGTTCATTCTAATTCTTGGATTTCTTTGGTTCTTGATTAGAATGTTAGTTAATTAATAAATATATTTAGATTTGTTCACAGGTTGAATTTTAAGTTTCCTAATTCTTCTGTAACAAATTCTATTTATTTTAGGATTTTTAAAAGTTATTAAAACTAAAATGTTTTCTCATTATCTGTAATGAACATGAATTAACTTTTTATAATTTCTGTAATTTAAAAAAGTCATCAAAAAGGAAATAATAACCACAATACAACAAAAAACTCTAAGAATTCTTCTTAGCAAATTTGTGAGAGACAGCTAGCGACTTGCTGTTCCTCCTCTTGGGTGGGTTGGGGAAGCTCTGGGTGGACCATGGGGACATGTTCTTTGTGGACTGTAGCTTCTTTTCTGTTGCCTGAACCAGCCTGGCATGGGCCACAGCCTAGGGGAGCTTCTTTTCTCTCTTCATTGTACAGTGAAGCTCCCAAATGTTATATTTCAAGCTGGAAAGGATCTTAGACATCATTTCCACTAACCCCTTTATTTTAGGGCAGAGGAAGCTAAGTCCTAAAGAGGGGTTGTGACTTGCTTTTGCTCTCACCCTGTCTCATGGGAACCAGGAGCAGCTCTCAGGTGGGTTATGTTGTATTGCTTTCCCAGGAAGAAGAGTGCTGAAGGTTGGCTAAGGTTGCAGGAGGAGTAAAGAGCAAAGAAGTGGCAAACCTAATTCTGACTTCATAGAGGAGTTCAAAGTAGAGGTGCAGGGAGTGTGGTTATTTATTTATTATTGTTTGTTTGTTTGTTTATTTATTTATTTATTTTTGAGATAGGGTCTCAAGCTATCACCCTGGGTAGAGTGCTATGGTGTTACAGCTCACAGCAACCTCAAACTCTTAGGCTTAAGCAATTCTCTTGCCTCAGCCTCCCAAGTAACTGGGACTACAGGCACCTGCCACAATGCCTGGCTATTTTTTGTTGTTGTTGCAGTTGTCATTGTTGTTTTAGCAGGCTTGGGTCAGGTTCAAACCCACCAGCCTTGGTGTATGTGGCCAGCACCCTACCCACTGAGCTGCAGGCGCCACAGGGGAGTGTGGTGACTTAGTTGAAAGAAACTCTGGGGACTTGAGTTCTAGTCACTGTGTAATGTTGGGCGAGTCACTTATGTACGGCTATGGAGAGAAGATTAGTTTTTGTTCCTCATATATTGCTTAGTCAACATCATGGCAGGAGTGCTTACCCCCAGCCTCATTCCTTCTAGAGCCAATGGCCTAATCTCCACTGAGGAGTTGTCACTGGTATGTTTTATAGAACTTTAGGCCACAGATATAGGAACTTCTCCAGAATGGTGGGCACCAGCCATCAGGAAACTTAAATGTCTGCTTGCAATACAAGCTTGGGGTGATATATCCCCTGATACCCTGACCCCTCCAGTTCAGGGATTATACCTTCTGAGGTTCTGCATGCCTTAGACACCTGGTTTGATTTGTTGGTGTGTGTGTGTATGGTGGTTTAATTTTGTGGGTCACATGGAGATGGAGTCCAGGTCTACCTTCAAACATGCTTTGTGATTATGGCTCTGTTGATCTATGCTTGCCTCGTCTCCCCACAGAGTATAGGCTGTCTGATTCTGGAACCTTGCCATGATGGGGAGCACTGTGGTTTTTGATGGGGTTAACTTGAAGTGGGTCACTGTGTGCCTAAGTAGGTGACCTGAGTCAGGAATCAGCAGAAGGGGTGAGGAGTAGTACCTTCTTCTAGGGTCCATATTATCTAAGAGGGTGGGGACAGGAAAGAAGTAGCTGGGATTGGGGCAGGTCCTTACCAGTTTCCAGCTAAAACTTCTGTGTTGAGGCCCATCCTAGATACGGGATTCTCACAAGGTAAGTGCTTTTCCCTTGGCGGGGAAGTAAATGTTAGCTTGACTGACGGATGGCCTCAGGCTGGAGAAAGAGCAAATGCAGTTGTTGGAGTTTGTTTTATGCTTTGTTATCAAGGTCTTGATTAGTGGCATCGGTACTTGAAAGCTGGCTTAGGGCACTGGGAGAGTTTGCAAGAAGGTAATTAGACAGCAGTTGTGAAATGCAGGGGGTGGTTTTCATTTACTGATGGCTTTAAGGCAGCCCTGCTGTATGACTGCACCCCCAACATGAATTTTTGGAATAGAAAATGAGTTGGTTGGTTAGGGTACTCTGTTGCAGACCACAGGCAGCTCACAGTTTTCTCTCCTCCGGTGATTACTGTCCTTGATTTGCCACCTGTGAGCCCAGTAGATCCACAGTTTCATATTGTCATTTGCTACTCAAACTGTGGTCTCTGGTCCACTGGCATCACCCAGGAGCTGCTCAGAAGTAAATGCAGCCCATCAGGTCCCACCGACAGTTGGAGAATGAGAATCTGCGTCTTTAACAAGACCCTTAGGTGATTGGATCCATTTTAACAGTAGAAGTGCTGGGCTAGCACAGATGCCCCCTGAAGTTACAGATTTGTGCCAATGTGGTTTTTATGGTGTAGTGCAATAAATGATTTAAACCCTTATTCTAGTGTGCTGTCTGTCATTAGAGCCTGGAATTTGTGTGTGTGTATCCCTTGTTACTTGTGGCATCAGCATAGGGTTGTGGTTCACGCCACCCCTCCCCCTTCCCCAAGCTCACCGAGTTCTTGGCACAGCTAGTCATTTCTTTGAATGCAGGTTTGGCATCATAGAATGTCGGGGGTGTGACCAAAACACCACTGTCTTCCTGTTACTCCCTGGAGCCCACGGTGACTCCTCTTGCCTGCTGTGTCACGTCCAGACCTCTTGCTGGGGCTTCGGGCCCCTCGTGTCCTAGGCTTCTCCGGCTGGGCGGAAGCCAGCAGAATCCTTGCTTTCTGTCCCTTGCTCAGTGTGCCATTCCCAGTGCCATTTTCCTGGCTTTCCAGTGGTTCCTCCTGGGTCACTCTCTGCTGTATTATTTAGTGCCTGGTCATTCTGGCTGTTTTTTTTTTTTTTTTGAGACAGAGTCTCACTTTGTCAACCTTGGTAGATTGCTGTGGCAACATAGCTCACAGCAACCTCAAACTCTTGGGCTTAAGCAATTCTCTTGCTTCAGCCTCCCAAGTAATTGGGACTATAGGCGCCCGCCACAATACCCGGCTATCTTTAGAGATGAGGTCTTGCTCTGGCTTAGTCTGGTCTCCAACTCATGAGCTCAGGCAATCCACCTGCCTCGGCTTCACAAGTGCTGGGAAGGCGTGAACCACTGCGCCTGCCCCCCGGGCTGTTTTTTGTGGACTTGTTACTGGTGCACAGGTCTTAACCTTCACTCAGATGACATGCGGGGCAGGCTCCATGCTTTTAGAGAGTACCCCAGCCTCTGGCAAGTGCCTGCTGAACGAATAACTATGGATTCCTTTATACTGTGCAGATAAGGTGGAGGGTTTGGAGTGAGTGGAGTGGGATGGGCTGCTGGCTTCAGAGATGGTGTAAGGGCTGGTAAGGGCTCAGAGAAGAAGCCCAGAAGAAATTGGAAGGGCCTCCACTGAAGGTGAAGGGAGGTGGAGGGAATTGGATCACTTGACTACAGAAAAAGTATTCCTTTGTGATGGGGCTGTAGGTGCTGGAGGTGGTGGTGGCAGTGGTACCCGCCCCCTATTTGGAGAGTATTTCTGTTTTGTTGCAATCTTGTCTTTTTTTGGAGTCAGGGGAGACAGAGTCTCACTCTGTAGCCAGGCTAGATGGCAGTAACATCATCAACAGCTCACTGCAACCTCAAACATCTGGGCTCAAGTGGTCCTCCTCTCTCAGCCTCCCAAGTAGCTGGGACCACAGGTGCATGCACCACCATGCCTACCTAATTTTTTATATTTTTAGTAGAGATGAGGGTCTTGCTCTTTCCCAAGCCAGTCTCGAACTCTTGACTTCAAGTGATCCTCCCGCATTGGCCTCTCAGAGTCCTACATTTACAGGTGGAAGTCACCTCACCTGGCCTGTGTTCTTGTTCTTTTTTATTTTTTTTTGAGAAAGAGTCTCACTTTGTCACCCTTGGTAGGGTGCCATGGCATCATAACTCACAGCAACCTCTAACTCTTGGGCTCAAGCAATTCTCTTGCCTCAGCCTCCCAAGTAGCTGGGACTACAGGCACCCACCACAAAGCCAGGCTATTTTTAGAGGTGGGGTCTCACTCTGGCTCAGGCTGGTCTGGAACCTGTGAGTTTAGGCAGTCCACCTGCTTTGGCCTCCCAGAGTGCTGGGATTAGGGCCTGTGTTCTTTGGTGGTGAGAAAAGATGAGGCCTGAAGGAGAGGTAAGGAGAAGGGGTGCAGCAGCGAGGAACCAGGCCATTAGGGTGTTGTCATGGTATAATCTTGTTCTATGTTTAGACATAGTTTATATAACATGAAAGTGTGTGTTATTTAAAAATAAAAAAACAACAGACGCCAGAATAGAATGAAATTTAAACAGACCAATTACCATAGAAGAAATGGAGAAAGTTATTAAAAAACCTTTCCTTAAAATAGTTCTATGATCAAATGGTTTCACAGGTAAATGTTGTCAAATTTTGAAGGCGCAGGTGATTCTAATGTTATTCAAATTGTCTTGGAGCAGAGAAAGAACATTTAAATTCTTTTTATGAAGCTAGTGTAACAAAATGTGACAAAAGAACAGTGCGTATATACAAAACTACAAAGTGATGATTCGTAGTCTTGATGACATGATTAGCAAATGGAAACCAGCAGCCCAATGAAAAACTCCATGATTGCGTGAGCTTCAGAACAAGAATGCAAGGATAGGTTAATTTTAGGATTTCTATTAATAAATATTTACCATATTAAAGGATCTAAGGAGCAAAGAAGATGCTGGAAAGGTTTATGAAAAATTAAACATCTGTTTCTAATAAAAAGTCTTATAGGAATATTTAGATACCTCAACATGAGAAAATACATTTTTGTCAAGCCAGTGGCCAAAATTTTGCTTTGTATTGAAATGGTGAATACTAGATGCAGTCTCATTAAAATCGCGATTAAACATCATAATTATCTAACCTTGTTCTGGAGGGATAAGCTGATATGATTCAATAGGAGACAGAAACAAGAGGTATAAAAACTAGAAGAAGGCAAAACTAAAAGACAAGAGAATTGAGTAAGGTGGTCGCATGCATAATTAATGCACAAAAATCTCCCACATAAATATTCAGCCAGAAAATATGATGTAAAAAAACTCACTTGTGTAAGCAAAAAAAGAGATAACATAGCTAGTTATAAGCTAATCATAAAATTATATTTATGTATAACTTCAGTGTTCCAAAGGGGCATAAAAGACTTAAACAGAGAAATAATATAACCTTGGCTAGAAAGACTCACTTTTCCTATACATTTAAAGTGTGATCATGATAAAATTACCAGTAGGATTATTTTGGGAGCAGAAAAGCGGATTCTAAGTTCATATGGAAAAATTAGTGTGCATCAAAAATAAGAAAAATTAAAAGAAAGAAGGTCTGCATTGGATATTAAACATTTAAAAAATCTACAATAATTAAGATAATTTTGTACTGACTGCCTGAAAAGTGATGGGACAGAATAGAGAGCCCTACAATAAATAGCGGGGGGTGTGTGTGTTTGTGTAATTTGTAGTAAGGGCAATATTTCCAATGTATGGGGGGAAAATAAAGGTTCTTTACAACCACATGCTATCTGGAGGAAAATAAAAAGAGCAAGATCCCTAATTTGTGCCTTAGACTAAAACAAGTCATTCATAGATAGGTCAAAGATTTAAATAAAGAATGTAAGTATACAAAGCAGTAGAAGAATTTGTCTATAATCTTCAAGAGGTCTAAGTTTTACACAAATCCCAGAAGCTAGTACATAAAAGATGGATAAATTTGACAATATAAAAACGAGAACAATTGCATCAGCACCATAGCATAAAGTCAAAAGATTCAGGATACTCGAGAAAAAACAATTTGCAACAAATGTGATCAAAGGAGTTAATTTTCTGAATATACAAAGAGCTTTCAGAAATAAATAAAAGGCATCATTAGCTTAATTGAAATTCACAGGTAAAGAAGTGCAAGTACGTCTTAAATATGTGCAAAGATGTACAAACTATGTTATAATGAAAATGCAAATCAGAACTGCAATAAGAAGGCATGTGTAACTTATCACACTGGAAGATGAGTGGGGTAATACACCCATTTAGTGAGGGTGTACAGAAAAAGTACTTCATACATTGTTGGTGAAAGTAAATGAATACATTCCTTCCAGTTGCTTTGGAAGGCAATTTGTGTTATTTATCTAAATTATAAATGCCCATCTCTTAGGACCCAGCAGTTCCACTACTAGGCATCTGCCCTAGAGAAACACTTTCATGCACACACAGTGTTCACCGGACATCGTTGTAATAGTGAAAAATAGGAGAAAACAATGTAAACATCCATGAGCAAGAGAAGGGATAAATAAAACCGGGACCGTTGAGACCATTAGTGGACGGGAAAGTAACTTAGTAGGGAGTGACAGTGTGGAACAAAGAAGAGAAAATGATGGAGGGAGTTGCACATAATGCGGCTAAATATTTGGTGAAGTTTTGTTTCAGTTTTGTCTATTCACAAATGTGAACTGGGTCACAGTATACAGATATATTTCTTACTGTCAGATTCAGACTAAAAGTTGGAAACACACTGCTAGGACAGTTAAAAGGAATAAACTAGATTGGTATGTAGACATAAAAGATTTCAGAAATGCAAAGTGAAATGAGCAAGCGCAGGGATAACCATTGTTGAAAAAGAAAACACACACACAAAATGGTACATTTATTTATTTATTTGAGAAAGAGTTTCACTCTGTTGCCCCAGGCTAGAGTGCCATGGGGTCAGCCTAGCTCACAGCAACCTCAAATGTGAATTCTGGGTTCAAGCAATCCTCTTGCCTCAGCCTCCCAGAGTGGTAGGATTACAGGTGTGAGCCCTGAGCCTGGCCTGGTACCTGTGTTTTTGACAGTATCATATTTTTGGTGGAATTGTGTGTGCGCATACGAATGAAGCCCAAGAGATGTGCACCAGGCTCTTATCAGAGGTGCCTTCTGGGGACCAGAGTGGTGTTGAGAGAGGCTTATGCTTTATAGCACATACTTTAATATTTTTTTAAGTGTGACTGTTTTGCTTGTGTATTTAAATAGCTAAAAAATGTTTACACTTTATTGAAAGACTCCAAGGATGCTGTTAAGTCCGGGTACTTTCCCCTTGGTTGTTACAGGTTTTTCTTATTCATCTGCTGCTGCTGCTTAGTTTAAGTGTTTCTTCTTTTGCTTTCATTTGGGTATCTTACAAATGAAGTATCCTGTTAACTTTGTTTTTCAAAGTTATTATCTGAAGATGGTGTGCAAAATCGCTTAAACATTGTATCATCAGCTCCTTCATTGGGTCTTTTTGTTTCTTTTCTGACTTTGCCATTTTGTTCTTTTGAAATTAATTGGGCTCCTGCTTTATTAATTTCTTTAGATTTTTCCCCCCCAAATAGCCAGCTTTTGACTTTCATTCTGTTCCCTGACATTTGCTTACATTCTTCCTTGTTAATTCTATTTGCACTTCCAATTTATCTTTTATCCTTCATCTTTTCGTCAGTAAATTTTTATCGACCTGAGTGCTTCTGAAACTTTAAGGTGCACAGGAATCCCCTTGGATCTGGAGCTCTTGTTAAAATGCTGATACTGATCCAGAGGGTGAGAGTGAGGTGCCAGATTTTGCATTTGTAACCAGCTTCAGGTGGGTCAACCTCTGAGCATGTAGAGGAAATGGCACCTGCTCCTTCTTTGACTTCAGAGCAGCAGGTACCAGGTGTATAGTATCCAGCAAATCCATCAACTGTTGTAAAGATGATGCTTCTAACTATTGCAATAAAATTCATACTGTTTTCCTTTAAAGTAGTGGAGATGGGGTACCCTGACCACCCAATCACTTTTTAAAGTTTCATTAGTGACCATACTTTCTACATGGCCTGAGAGGGCAGAAGAGGATTTGGCTACAAAATTTCTTCAGGCATATTGGTTTGATTGAGCTGGTTGCCTGGGCTCAGCACTGCTATAGCTGAGTTTGGGGGTCCATTTGAATCTGTTGTTTTTAATCTTTTTTCATATCCCAGAGACTCCTTTGGGAATGTGATGGAAGCTGTGGAGTTTCTCTTCAGATACAAGACCCACCCTCATTCATGCCCACTGAAACCCCCAGTTTTTCTTTCACTATTCTGAGCTTTAGGCCTCTTAAAGGCTGTCTATAGATCATAGGATCACTGATTCAAATGGTGCTGTTAAGGTAAAGAATTCCAAAATGAGGAATAGAATCCACAGGGCCTACAGAAACCCTCTTGTCCAGCCCTGTTCATTTCCAGATAAGGAAACCAAAGGCCAGGATTTTCAGGGGTTTATTTAAGGTCATGTTCTTCATGTGCCCTGCCTTCCCTCTAATTCTAAGCACAGGTGGTGTTGCCTGTGGCGGTGGGAAGCCCGCTTGAGTAAACTGGTTCCTCTTGGGGGCTTTGGGGGCTGAGAGCTGCGTACCCACCCAGACTCAGCCTGCATCATCTTGGGTGCAGGCAGCCCAATGGGTTACTTCCTTCAGCTGAGCCCTGCCCTCCTCCTTACAGTCACGTCTGGTCTAAGGAAGCAACGACTCAGATCCCTTCCGGCCAGAATTCTGGGCTCCGACTCTGTTCTGACTTTGACAAGGCAGGGCCTCCCGCCTTGTTCCTGTCTCCCATTTCCTTCTCTAAGTCTCAGTTCTTCTAAGAGGCTTCTGTGTGGGTTCCTGTTCTACTAACATGCTGGTATCCAGGTCTCAACCTGGGACCAAGACCCTGCCCTGTCCCTTTGTTAGAGACAGCAAGGGGTGGTGAGATGACATCAGTTTGAATCCCAGCTCATGCACTTAGTAACCGTGTGACTCTGGGTTAGTTACCAAACCTGACTATGCTTTAGTTTCTTTATATACGTGGTAGAAAAAGCACAATATACCCAGCAGGGTTGGAAAGATTTAACTGGTGCATAGGGTACGTTAATAAACAGTAGCTAGTCCTGCTCCTAGGAGTTAGTCTTGCCCAGACTACCCAGATGGGTAAACTTTGATAGATGTCCTGGTGCTTGTGTTGATGAGGATCACCTATCTTGGCTTCCCCCTTCACAGAGCTTTGCCTAACTGTTGGGGTCATTCATAATTTTGTCTTATGCTGTCCCCCTCTCTGAAGTCACTGTGAGCCCAGCCAGCTGGAGAGTACCAGCATCTCTTCCGACAGGAGGTCTGCCTACTGGATCATGGTTTCTCTGTGTGTGCTTGGAACTGGATGGGCATGTCCATGTGCTGCTGATTCTAAGAAGGAAATGACAGATCAATTTCATGGAAAAACACAGCTGCAAAAATCATTCACGGAATAAATAAATAGATGAGTGACCTAACTACTTTGGGAAACATTTGTTGAGCAGCTATCATCCATTAGCCATGGTGGTTAGAACCAGTGGTATCCCCGTGTTTTTGTCCTCAGGGCATTGATGGAGTCCTGAGGGGACTCAGACAGGGGGCCATTTGATTATGTTGTGGTACCTGTGATAGATGGCCGAGGGAGAGAGGACTTGGGAGCCCAGAGGAGGAGCCTCCAACTCTAACTCAGAAAGATGAGGGTTGGAAAGGCTTTAATGGAGGAGTTGATGTTTTAACTGAGTTTGGGAGGTTGACATCTTTGTGTTCTTGTCTATTAATTTTTCTGGATGAATTTTGTAGCCATTTGATGGACTCTTAAAAATGAGTCTTGAAAACTTACCAAGCAAGATGCATCCCAGGAATATAAGTCTGATTCAGTGCAAGCAAAAAGACTAATATTAGGAAGAAAAACCATAAAAATCGAACACTGAGTATTTCACACAGTGCCTGAAATATAAACGGTCAACATGTATTTGATGAATGAATTGAATTTGGTCTTAGCAGATGCAGAAAAATATCGGAAATAATTATATAAACATTATAAAACATCATAAAATGAAAAATAGTTATGTTGGAGGGTTTACCCCTAAACAGGACAGAGAGGCTGCTTGAGTATAGCAAGCCTTACACAGGGGCTAGAGAGACAGTGTGGGGAAATACTAGAAGTGTGACCTGAAAAACAGGAACTAAACCAAAATGCCCCTTATCTCTCCTCTTATTTAACATAGTTTAACAGATTCTTGTTGAAACAATATAGGAACAAAAAGAAACTAGAAGGATTGGTATAGGGAAGGAAGAGATAAAAATATCGCTGTTTGCAAATGACACAACTTCTATTCAAAGAAAATTACAAAATCTTACGTGACTGCTTCTGATCAGAAGCTAAAGCTCGAAAGGATCAATATTCCAAAGTTGCTGCCTAGATTTCATGCCCTGGCAGTTAAAATTTCAATGAAATACTTCATAAAGCATGAACAAAAATAATAATCAGAGAAAACTGGTGGGCGAGCACATTGAAGGATGTTGCGGAAATCTTTTAACAGCAGGATCTCTCTAAGCACACTGGCCAGGTAAGCAGCAGTTGGTAAAACTGTGCAGAAGTAGGACAAAGCAGAAAAATGCAAGATCAGTACAATCCATAGATGTAAATAAACGGAAGGCATTTACAGATGGCAAATTTGGAGAGGCAATCGTGAAAAATTATTTTACAGTTAGTAGTTCATGGGAAAAACGAGAGAATAATGTGGATAAAATGAATTCAATTTTATATCATACATTCTAGATGTATTCAAAAGTTAGTTTTACAAACTCTTCAAACTCCGTGGAAGCAGATAGATATGTTTATCCTCTCTGTGGAGAAAACAAATGTATTTGAAAATTTCATAAAATTAATCATTGGTGGAGTGGGATGTGTTCAACTAGAAAAGAATAAAATCTACAAAAATAATAAAATCAAGTTAAGAGGGATGGACGTGGAAGAGGGAAACAGTTGTAATAAACTGATGGGTAAGACATGCTTTCAAAATCTTGCGGAAAACTGATGAAGATCTTTAAGGCAGATGCTGAAACTGCATTGGTAAATTAGTCCAGGCCTAGGGACAGATCACTTCATATGGAGTGCAGGAAATAATCTCAGATGTGGAAATCCAAAAGAAATGTAAATTAAGCCAGCTCTGAGTTCTCCTTCCATTGGCCTGGGAGTACTTGCAACAAATGGATCACATTTACAAAGCCCCCCACTGGTGAGGGGGGAAAGAAATCAGGGTATCACTGGCATTGCTGAAAATGGAGCTGGTTTTCTGGAGAGCGTTTAGACAGTGGGCAAGTGGGCTGCGAGAGCAGTGACCCTGTTCCTTCCCTTTGACTAGTGTTCTCACTTTTAGGAATAAGTTTCACAGAAATAATCCTAAAGAGGAAGAAAACGGACTTATCCAAAGATTTGGGGGGGGGGGACGATGAAAATAATCCAAATGTGGGCAATTAGGGAATGGTCACATAAAGGCTATGACAACGACAGAGTGGAGAACTTCACCACGTGATACAAGATAGAGGAATAATGTTAAGTGGAGCTAGAAGAACACAGAATAGCTTACCTGTGCTGACGCTAAATATCTATGTGTGCACAGTGATAAGAATCTGGAAAAGTATAGGGCTACTTTGCTGTGTTTTCAGTACGTTCTTCCCCCTCGTAAAATTCTTAGTATGTTAGCTAATGCAGGTTTTTAAAAGAAGAAAGGAGGGGGAAATTTTTGGTGGTAAAAAGAGGAAACGTTGTGGTGGAGAAAGAGCATTGGGCAAGATATCCAAACAGGGCTGGATTTGAGTCACTGCATTACCATGTAGTTTTGGGCAAGTCACATCTCTCTTCTTGGGTCCTCTTGTCTCCACCCCAGAAGGAGGTACTGGTGGCACCCACACATTCGATGATAGGAGTTCTTGGCTTCTGACCAGATATTCCTTCACCCAGCCAGTTCTGGGGAGCACTGGAGGCCTGTGACCACCCTTTCTCGTCTCCCCCCCATCTCAGGGGCAGATCCATTCACTCTGGCATGGGCAGAGGGGAAGGTGGACAAACACCTCTAAAACAAGACAGCTAACAAAGCCATTGCAAATAAGCATGAAAAGAGACTGCGGTGTCTAGGAAACGTTAAACAAGGAATATGTGCCCTTCCATTCCAGAGCTGGAGATGTGGCCCCAGAGGAACAGGTAGCTACTGGCAGAGAGCCTTCTACTGAGCTGACTTAAATTTATCCTGCAGTCAACCTTTTTATAAGACAGGTTTGTGGAAAAGGCAGGAGGAGAATAGGCCAGCCACTCAGCGGTCGCGTTTGGGCACTTTGAGACCTAACCAGATCAATTCATTGTCAAGCTCCTCGGCTTGGAGGCTAGACAACCTTGAACTTCATAACCCAAGCCCCAGTTTCCTCATTGTGAAATGGGGATAACCTCTCTGTCTCCCTAGTATGTTGGAAGACTGACATAAGGTGTTGTGCTCAAATGTTCTTTGAGCTTTCAGTTACTCTATTTGTCAAGGTTTTTCCTGAAGGCATGCCAAAAAAGACACAGGGCTAGATCTTATAGGGAAGATGGAGCTGTCTGGATTATTAATATTAATAGACCAATAATATTACTATTATTAGACCACCTACAATGGGGTAAGTGTTGTGAGAAGGCAGCAAGGCCCAACGTGGTGTTTTTAGGGTGAGGGAAAGTCGGGCCTTTCCGGGCGAGGGCTTAGTGACTAGTCAAGATGCAGAGTGGGAGATGCCTGGGAGAGGCGGCATTTGACAAGAAGGTTCCAGAAGGCCTGAGGTGGACTTGTCCAGCCTTTTAAGATGTGCTAAACACACCCATGTCTGTTACCTCATTTGAGCCTGAGAGCGACCTGTGAGCTCAGGGACTGAGGGGTCTACGCTCCTCTCTGGGCTGCCTCGGGTCCGGGACAGAGGCTTCTTGCCTCCCCGCTCCGTACTCCTTCACCTGTACCACACGTCCTCCCGACCAGATGGGTCCTGGGTACTGGCCAGAGCTCATCTGCTTCCTCGGAGGGAGAAGGATAGAAGGGCAGAGGAGAGGGGCATGACATTTTTGAGAGGAAGAGGAAAGTGAAGGTTGCCTGATTTGGGGGAAGCGTGATAGGGTGTGGGAGTTGGAGTACCCTGGATTTGGGTTCCAGTGTTACTGCTCCCAACCTCCATGACTGTGACCAAGCCAGTCAACTTTTCTGTGCCTCAGCTTCTCCCTGTGTAAAATGGGGACAAGCAGCTTACCTCCCGGGGTTGCGAGGAGGACTGAGTGTGTTATGTATGGAAAGTGCTTGTTATTTTGCCATCCCAAAGGGTCATGCTTCTTAGAAACAGTGGTGCTTCTGTGTCCTCAGATTCGTTGTCCTGTGTCCTCAGGTCAGTAACACTTCTCCTGTAGTCCACGTGGGCAGGTAATGCTCCTCCTTTCTGCCTCTCTCTGTCTGGCTCTTCTGCTCCTATTTCAGTGTGAAGCAGCTAACCTATGTTAAGTACCTTCTGTATGTCATGCATTTTGCTGTTTGTAATGTAACATACATTATCTCATTTAAATCCTTTCACTAACTCTGTGAAGTGGGGGTTAATTATTCTTGTTTTCCAGATAGGGAAATTGAGGTTTAGAGAGTCCCACAGAAGGAGTTCAAACCCTGTCTCCATCCCTGAGCACACATAGGTATGGCCCTGGTGTGCTAGGGCCTCCTGTCTTAGGGTTCTGTGAACCAAATTCCCTGTCCCTTCCTAGTAAGTGACACCCCCCCTCCACACACACAGCTGGGATGCTCCCTAATCTCTGCCTTTTCCCTTCCTAATTGTAAGGTTTTGAGTCAGGGTACTTAACCCCTTAATGCCTCATTTTTCCACCTAAAAAGTGGCAAGTGATAATAGCACTTGGTGTTATTGTGGTGATTAAATAAAATAATACCCAAAGCTTTGGAGCAAAGCTGTAAATAGTGACTGCTATTACCCTGATCTGCAATTTAGGGGCACTATCCAGCCCCCCTGGGAATCAGACCTAAGGGACTGACTAAATATGTAAAAAGTTTAGTAACCCTCCATCTCCCTGTCTGTGCCCTTAGGCAAGAGAAGCTCTCTTAGCCCTGCAAGTGAGAACCGTTCTCTACTTTGTGATAGGAAGTATGAATTAGCGTAGAGAGTAGTTAGAGGGTAAGATCAGGAGGTGAGAGGAGGGTGTCTTCCCTGGCAGGAAGGATAGGGAAATGAAGTTGGGTGGGGCTTCTCACTGGGTAAAGGCCTGTGAATCACCAGAGGCCTGCGGGCTGGGTGCAGGGGGCTAGAGGTTATGGAAGCTGTGTTTTTGGAGTTGGCATTGGCTGTGGCATTCAAGATGGCTGGGTGGGGGTAGGGGAGAAAAAGAAGAGTCTTTCCAGAAGAAATCCAGGAGGGAAATGATTAGAATTGGGCTACCGAGTGGAAGAGTGGGACTGGGATGGAGAGACAGGTCGTTTCCTGGATGGAGAGGCGTGCAGGGGAGCCTAGGGTGACCCCCCAGCTTTTAGTTAGGTGACTGGATGTTCAGCGGCACGGCTGACAGAGACACAGAGGAACCCAACAGAAATAAGGTGGCAGGGAAAGATGCTGAGCTGCGCTTACCTTTGGACATGCTGAGCGTGAGAAATGTGAGGACGGTGCCTGGAAGCATCTGGTCAGAGAACACCCTGGCTGCAGCCAGGTGCCACGTGCAAACAGGTTCTAATAAGTGAAGTCATAGGGGAGGATGGCCCAGGAAGAAGAATGTGGGTGGGGAAGGGTTAGGGACGGGGGCCCTGGAGGACGCTAACAATCCTAGGACTGGAGGCCACAGATTTGAAGGATCTGAGCTCCGGTTACGGAACACACCCTGGAACATCCCGCTTTGCTGCTCACAGTCTGCCCTGCAGCCTGCAGGGTGGGGTCCAAACTCCTGCACCCAGGCTTGTATTAGCTTCCTGGGGCTGCCGTAACAAAGTTCCAGAAGCTGGCTGACTTCAAACAACAGTATTCTTTCGCTGTTTTGGAGGCTGGTTCTGGAAGTCTGAAATCAAGGTGTTGGCAAGGTTAGTTCCAACCTGAGGCTCTGAGGGGAAATCTGCTCCAGGCCTCTCTCCTGGCTTCTGTGGTTGCTGCAATCCTTGGCATTCCTTGGCTTGTAGAAACATTACTCCGTTCTCTGCCTCCACTGTCACAGGGCGTTCTCCGTGAGTGCGTGTGCACGCGTGTGCCACTGTTGTCTCTTGTAAGGGCCCCAGTTATTGGATTAGGTGAGTTGAAGGTGAGTACAGCCTCATCTCAACTAATTACAGCTGCAAAAACCTTCTTTCCAAATAAAACCACATTCTGAGGTTCCAGGTGGTCCTGAATTTGGGGGAGACAACCCAGTATAGGCCTCATTTTTTTCGCCTGCTTTTTTAACCTTATTTCCCTCCTACTCCCATGGCCTTGTTTTGGGAAGATGTCCAGGACCTACCCCACCTGAGGTTCACCATCTTGGTCTGTCTCAAGCACTGCCTGGGTCCCATGAACGTCTCTCTCTCCGAGAGCTCCCCAGCACTCCCTTTAGTGTCTGTGTCTTAACTAGGTCTGAACTCCCTCAGGACAGGGATGGAGCTTCTTCCTCTCTCCTTGCAGGGACCTCGTGCGGAAGGAGTGGGTCTGAGTCCTGACTCTGCATTTACTTAGCCGTGTGATCTGAGTGAGTTCCTTCACCGCTCCTAGCCTCAGTTTCCCCATCTGTAAAGTGGATCTAGTAAATGACAAAAGTCTGCAAAGCAGCTAGTCTGGGACTTAGAAGTTCCACGATGACAGGGGCCGTGTTTGTTTTGTCCACCTTGTGTATCTGGCACTTGGCACAGTGTCGTCGTCGTCAGGCACTCCATAAATATTTGAATATGTCACATGGGGAGACAGCTTGATAAGAAGTGACCTCGGTACTTGTGGATGTGACCCTTCCTTAGAAACCCCCCTTCCTTCTGCCTTTGGTCCCCAAGAGTGGGTAATTACAGTTTGAGTTTCAGCGAGATGCTGCTGAGTGGCGGTGCACAGGGGTCTCAGTTTGAGTCAGGCTTACAGCCCTGCACCCCATGTTTCTCTTTCATGTGGATGGAACAAACTTTGGCTTATTACATTAGCGGTACCTATGGTGGCTGCAATAGATGAGTCACCATTTACTGTAAAGCTTTCAGATGCCCGGCAGACGCATCCCAGCTGGGAGCGACAGGGCCTTCTGTGATACAGGCAACTCAGCCTCAGCTGTCTAAAAAGAGATACAAAATACTCCATGGTCACCCCCTTGTTGAGGGTCCGTAGCTTCTCAGTGCCCTCCTTTTTCAGATTTCCTACTAGTAGTTAATTTTGATCTATAAACAGTGGTAGGAACATTTTGAAGCCAATTAAACAAGTCTGTGCAAATTTATGTTTGCTTGCTTCTACACTAGAGGTTTAGGGCTGTGTCTGGTTTTGTTTTTGTGTGAAATGTTACTTTTTTATAAAAAGAAGCTACTCCAGTTTCTTGATTATTGGCCACTAGGAAGAGTGCTTCAAAGCCCGAGACCTTTTTTCTTTTTAAATAAAAATGTCGTTGGTTCCTCTCTGCTGGCAGGTGGTGGTTTTCTTTTTCTTTCAAGAGATGAACTTGCAGAATTCCACTTGGTCTCCAGTGGTAGACAGGGCTTGGGGCATGTTGGTCTTCAGGAATGGACTCAGTAATGAAGAGCTGGAAAGGCTCCCGGGTGCAGCGTGTTCCCTCTTGCAGATGGGGCTGGGTCGGGTGGGTATGGGGCTGGTGACTGGCTGGAGTGGCATCCTCATAGTGCCCCATCCCTGCTGGGAGTGAGGCTTCCTGTGAGTGGGCTCTGTGGCAGGGCCTGGGGCTCTCTCAGAGTTTAAAATCTGTTTGGGCAGATAAAACATTTGTGTGTATGTCTGTTTGCATAACTGTACCGTGGGGCCTTGGCTAAGTTGTGTAGCTTCTCAAACTCAGTTTCTTCACCCATAAAATGGGGAGAATGACTATTTCCCTCAATTAAGTGGTTTTAAGGATTTGATGAGATAGTTAGGGCACCTCGTACAGGTCCAGTACCTAGTAGGGCTCGAAAAGTGGTTTTGTAATGATGAGAAGTGTTGTTAATCTTCTGTTTTGACAGTGTGGATGGAGGAGGGAGCCCTTTGGTGAGAAGACTGTTGAGTAACTAGTGATTGACTTTCTGGTTTTGATACTAGTTAACCCAGGATCTGAAGTTGGAGGCTCTGTATTCATTTGACTAGTTTCTGCCTCTTCATCTGGGTGTTTGCTGTTGGCCCCAGGGGGCCTTTCTCACCCTCCTAGGACTTCTTTCATGATGGGCCCAGCTGCTTTCACCAGACTGTGCTTTTCTAGGGTATTTAGAGGATGGCCAGGAACCCTGGCAGTCTCAGAGCAATAGGCAAGAACGTGTATTTGGAATTTTGAAATTTGGTGCTGTCTGTGACACTGCTAGTGTTTGCAGGGGCAGTGGTAACAGACTATTTGAAATGAAGACTTGGGGGAAATTAGGATGGTTTCCACCGCTGGACATCCCTTACACAGCAGAGCCTCCTTCCCTATCATCGGTATCTCCATGGGTCCTTGTCTTCTCCCATCCCCAGCTTTGGGGGACGGAGGCTGTTTTCCTAGAGTGGAGAGCCCTTGCTTCCTGAATCACCAATTTCAGAGTGATGTCGTCCCTCTGTCCCAGTGTTTACTGCCCTTCTAGAGGGCACAGTCCTCGGTGTTGATGGGGCCTAGGGTTTCATTTGCAGCTGCATCCCTAGGCATCCCCTCCATCAGCCAGTGTCAGTGAAGAGCCAGTGAAAGCCCCTTACCGTGAGACAGGATGAAATTGCTGCCTCCACCCCCCGACGGGGCTGTTGTGAAAGGGGCACATTCTGTGTCTGGGATCAGTTTTTCTGCACAAAAAAAACATGGGTCCTGTAACTTCTATTTCAAGGAGAATTGGATCTAATGGGAGGAAGACAGCATATTCACACGGGGTGGGTTCAATCGAGTGACCTCTTGTAAATAATAAGCAGGTTTCTAATGTAGTTCTCACTCCAAAAACAATGTTTTCACAGAGTCACACTGACTCCTGGAATATCAGAATGCTCTAGTACTGGAATTCCCTCCACTCTGAGTCCTGTGGGACTCCCTTGGAAAACAGAAAGAGAATGGATACGTGGTGGGCACCAAAAATGAGTTTCTCCATTCACTGCCATGCCATAGAGGATCTGCCGTGAGAGATGGTGGGAATCAGAAATTAGGGCAGAGAAGCCGGCCTCTGTTCCTAGCGCTCTCGATTACTGCCAAACATGTTCAGAACTCTGGAGTTGTGGTCTCAGCCACCCGCTGGGGTTCTTCTCTTTTCCCTACTCCCATTCCATCCCCATGGTCAAGTTCTGGTTACTTAATATCAGTGCGAGGCCTGGCATGGACTACAGCAATGCATACAACCTTTTTAAAGCCTAGAATCTGGAAGATTCCTAGTGTTTTTAATATAAGGCTACCTCAGGATTGCATTTGCTGGGAGCCTCAGCTCTGTGGCTGCTCTGAAGACCCGGGTTCTTTTCTGGTGTGTGGCATTTGGGTCTGCTTCCATTCAGCAGTGCCTCTCCTACAAACAGGTACCGAAGGAAACCCAGGCCCCCCAGTTGGCAGTCAGGAGAGGTAAGACCTTGCTGTCAGGGGAGCTCTGGGGTGGAATTTGGTTGTAGTGGTGCCTGGGCCTTCTCTCTAGTTGTTTTAGGTTTAACATGCTCTTATCTGTAATGGGAATGAGAACAAGCTGATTACTGAAATTCAACTGCAGTATTGGTTTGACAAGAAGCCTATGAGAGGAACCTACTTCCTCTCGATTTTTGTTTTCTTTTTTATGTTTTATTTGTTTATTTGTTTTTTTGCAGTTTTTGGCCGGGGCTGGGTTTGAACCCACCAGCGCCCTACTGTTGAGCCATAGGCGCCACCCAATTTTTGTTTTCTTTTTAAAATTTATGTACATTCTGTTCTATTTCTTTTCCTCTGACCTTTCTAGGAAGTCACCAAACAACATACTATATAAAAACAAACAAACAAAAAACCTGGCGCGGTAGCTCACGCCTGTAATCCTAGCACTCTGGGAGGCTGAGGCGGGTGGATCACTTGAGCCCAGGAGTTAGAGACTCACCTGAGTAAGAGTGAGACCCTGTCTCTAAAAACGACCTGGGGGTTGTGGTGGGCACCTGTAGTCCCAGCTACTAGGGAGGCTGAGGCAAGTGAATCATTTGAGCCCAAGAGTTTGTGGTTGCTGTGAGCTATGATGCCATGGTACTCTACCTTGGGGCGACAGAGTGAGACTCTGTCTCAAAAAAAAAAAAAAATAGAATCCTTTTAGAAAATAAAACTAGACCTAGAGTAATACATTTTCTCTCCATACTACCTTCCTTCCCTCAGTCAGGTTGACAACACGGCAGGAGTTGAAATGGAGAAACTGAGGCCCATCGAGGGGGCAGGGATTGGTCGATGTCCACTCTGGATCAGGACTTGAATCAGACCTGTACTGCCAGGTTCTGTCTGCTTCTCCCCTGGATGTTGATGTTCCATGTGGGACATTCTTCCGTTGGGGCAGATCCTTAGCTCTACCTCCTTGTGGTTTCACTGGCTTACTTAAAATGAGCTCTGTCTAAAGAATTGTTACAATCACACGGTTTATGTGGAGTCTGGACAATCTCAAATAGCTTCCTTTCCCCATCCATCCTTCCGTCTATGAGAAATCTTTCTTGATCTGTTATGCACGAGGCAATCTGCCAGGCCCAGAGGGTTTGAGGGATGAGAGAGACAAAATCCTATGTCTGAAGAACATAGACAAGAGTGTAGCCAAGTTGGGGTGGAGGTAGAACCATAACAACTGTAACGCTACCGAGAAGAACAAAGTGACACTGCAGTAAGCTACAGGAAAAATGGAGAGGAGGAAGAGGGGTTAGTTTTTGTTCGGACATGCAAAGACAGCATTGGAGTTGAGTTTTGAAGGATGGATAGAATTTTGGTACTGGGCAGTCTGTGGAAAGGCCCTTGGAGAAATAAGGATCAAGGGATGTGATGGCTACGCTCTTGACTCCTGAATACCGTACTGCACAAACAACAGAGGTGATTCTGTCCTGGGTTTACGTGGTACTTACCCAGTGATGGTTCTGTAAAATGCTGGACCTACTTCAGTTAAGGGTGAGGGTTAGAGGTAGAAGGATGGCATTAGGAGATGGCTGGTATTTTTATTTTTTTCTTTCTTTTTTTTTTTTTTGTGGTTTTTGGCCGGGGCTGGGTTTGAACCCACCACCTCCAGCATATGGGACCGGTGCCCCACTCCTTGAGCTACAGGCGCCACCCTGGTATTTTTATTTTATGTAGATTTATCCAGGCACCATACACCATCTAATCAAGGGCACACAGCTAGCAAGTGCTGGAGCTGAGATTTGAACTCAGGACTCTGTCTCTAGGACCCCCGTTCTTCTCATCCTATTGCCTTATCCCCTTCTCCTGGGAGGTCACTGATGCTAAACCATCATTCCTGAACAGTTGGATTCAGGTTGCAAAACAGATTTGGCTTCTTTCTGATCAGCAGGAAAGCTTGTGAAAATACTTTGCTGTGTTAACTCATGTCAATCAAACTTTCTACGGTGAGTTGAAGGAGTATTGCCTTTTTTGTCACGCTTTCTGGAGGACCCTCTGAGGTGCTACTGTTTTGTAATGCAGCCATTTGGTTGATCAGGTGACTGCTGTATATATTATTTCTCTAAGGAGCAGGTATGACCTGTTTGACCTATGACTTGTTCAAACTAGCAAGTCGTATGCTTTGCCTGGATGGGTTGTGAATGCATTTCTAATGGAGACAAGCTTCTGAACTGGCAGAATTGGCTGGATGTCCTTCTGTTTGATAGGATAGACAGATAAATGCTCTCCATAAAAAAGAAGGAACGACGAGAGTCAGTGAGGTGAAGAGCATGACTGGCCGAACAGGACTGAGATGGGGTGGCACTTCCTGGGGCAAAGGCCATAGACTGAGCATTGGAAAATCTAGACCATTTTCCTAAGGGGTGTCTTGAGACAAAGGAGACTGTATCAAGCAGGTGAATGCTATTCAGGGAGTTGGGTGGGTGTTTAACTCTTAATAACTATTTGGCAGTAATGATAACATACCTGTAATGCTCGAGTTACCGGATGGTGCCCTTGTCCTGTCACTTAACTCCCTTGACCTGGGGGTCTCCAGAGTGAATACCATCTGGGGAAGGTGCCTGAGGCTGTCGGCTTTGTCACCTGCATGAGAGACAGGCCCACAACAGGCCCAACCCTGTCACACTGTTACCCATCTGGTTTTTGGTCACAGTTTTCTGAGATGCCCTCTGCCTCCTTCCTCCCCTTCCTTTCTCCCCCTTCTCCTTCACAGTGTAATTTTAGTTTGCAAGATTTTTCCAGGGCTGCAGATCAGTTAATCTTAGAATCCGCTTCTCCAAGAGCATCTTGCCTTTTATTATCTCTGTTCTCTATATTGGGGTCTGTGATTCTGCTGCTAAAAAAAGTTTGAAAACCAGATGCCTAGAGCATTTTTGCAGCATTCATTGTCTGCAAAGGTGGCCTGAGGGGATCTGTGGGTGAGGGCCACAACTCCTGCCACAGGGTGTGTGGGGGGCCTGGGTAGAGAAGGGGACTGCTGTCCCTGTCCTGTTGCTCTTATGCTGCCTCTGAAATCTGGGTTCTTCTCTGATTCTTCTGTCATCCCAGGCTGCTGAGGAAAAGAATTTGCACGTTTCATTGTAGATACGATTGCATAAATCTCAACTTATCCATGCTCTTCCCTGTAAGGAGTCTCAGAGGCTCAGAGAAGTTGAGTAACTTGTTTGAGGTCACATAGCAACTAAGTGAAAGGATCTAGATTTGAATCCAGATCTCGTTCCAGAGTTCATGATTGTTATCCAGATCTCATTCCAGAGTTCATGACTGATATGTATATCAGTCATACTTTTACCTACAATTAAAAATACTTCTTCTGTATGGTTTCCTCCTCTTGGGGCTGTGGGCTGGGTAAATTTAGCACTGTAGAAAGTAATGCAGCACGCATGCCTTACTTTTATTTGCCTTAAAAGTGCTACCTTAGGAGAGTCAGGCGTTCTGAGCTTTGATGACTGGTCATGGTGGGAAGAGGGGTGGGTGCTTGGATTTGAGGTTCTCCCGTCAGTCAGTGTCAGTGTGAGAAGTCTGGGAGGTTTAGCTTGCAATTCCTGAAGCTGGATAGTGATGTCACGAATCTGAGAGCTTCAGAGCACTGGAGCTGTTGGTTTCTCTTCACTTTGTCTGAATCTCCTTTTTCTGATTTGGTTTTCTATTGGGTTCTGATGGAGACCTCAGAGCATGGCTGAGCAGATGAAGAGCCAGGAACAAACCTGCTTGGAAGGTCCATTATGTGAAGCGGGGAAGGGTTTGGGGAAGACTGGAATTGTGTATGTGTGTACACACACGTGCGCATGTGTATGAGACCATTGATCAGATGCCATTGCTCATCTGTTGATTGCAGAGATTAGAATCACAGGTTGGTTAGACAGTGTGGTCAAGCCATGGGTCTCAGGGAGCACAAAGTAGTGGTTTCTCTAAAATGGGGCTGTGAGCTATGCATTTGTTAAGGCCATGCTTCTATGTGAGTTGTGAACATAAATTTTATTTTCCTTTTCTAGAATGTCCAACACCTCTGCTCAAGGGGGTGGGTGAGGACGGATCTACTGTAGAAACTCAGACACACTCATGAAACACCGGAAGGAAAGAAATTCACGGACTAAGTGGCTAGAAGAAAGATCCAGGTGGCTTGTGAGCCCCCAAAACCTCATCCAGAAAACTGGGGAGAGTTTTCATTAGCTAGTAACTTCCCTCTTCTGTGGCCTGGTCACACTGAAAAAGCTAAGTGTGGCATTAGGAACTCAAGAGTTTAAGTCCCAGCCACCAGATTCTTTCCCTATGTTGCCACAGTGGGACCACAGGGCCATCCATGCTGAAGACCCCTGCTAGCTCCATCTGATTCTGTCTCCATCCTGTTGCCAAACATTTACTGAGAACGGAGTAGTCCAGAGCCGGAACTGAACCACTATGGCAGCTCCAGGGCTGTTAGCCCTGATCTACCCACATCTTGGGTTGCTATTCATTCTCTGGGTTGGGAGGTGGATAGGGCTTCTGGGCTTTGCCATTGGGCTGCCCCTCACAGGCCAGAGTCCTAGGAACCTTGGAGCTGTATATTTAGATGACTTTATAGAGGGGAAGTTGGCTGCCACATGGTCACATCGTGCCATGTGGGCTGACCCTGGTCGTGAAACCTCTCAGCACAGAGCTCTTCTGAGGCACACCTGGACTTCGGCATGCCGGCCCCGTCTGCCCTGCCGACTCCCGTTTTCCTTGGAACAAGTGCTGATGTTACAGATGAGGACGTTATGACTTCATTTCTGAGAATGTGGTTGGGTACAGTTGCCTGGTGGTTGCCTAAATTTAAACGAAGTGGGCTGGGGTGGGTGGTAGTGAAGAAGATTGGCTTGGTGCTTTCATTAAAGCACAATGTGTTGGGGGGAGGTTCGGTTTTTATTTTTACTTCACTGAATGAGGGTTGAGCACAGAGTTGAGGTTTTCCCCCCTCCCCTTTCCTTTTGCTTCTTTCTTTTTTTAATTATTAAATATCTGTATTTTTATATTCTCAAATCAGGACTGCTGGTGCATTTCACTTTCAGCCTGAGTATAAATTAAAGTAGTTTCAGTTGGAATGTTGTTGTATTATATATTGTATTATGATGATTTTGCATTTTATGATGGGCAAGTATAGTTGTTGGGCAAGCCTCATAAGCATCTGTAGATCAATTCTGGTTATAGTTGTTTTTCATTCCCAATTTTGGGCACTTGCTAGCTGTCTGACTCTGGATATATTGTTTCTGGACATCAGTTTCCTCCTCTGTAAAATGTTGGAAGTAATAACGACATTTTAGAATGGATGTGTGTACCTATACATTCACAATCACGTGTGTAAAGCCCCTGACACGCTGCACAGCACAGAGGGTGCTCATGATTAATTCCTGGGGTCCATCTCTGTTGTGCCTTCCATGCCCCCTACCAAGTTAAGAGTAGGTTAGGGGAGGGGGTTGAGAGGATAGCCTGCTGAAGGAGGGGACTGTGTAAAGGGATATGCTGTTGTTAGTGTGTGGGGAGGGAGTTGGAGTTTGGAGGGGACGTGACTTATCCCTTTGGGAGATGTGGTGAAAGTATTAAAGGCCTGAACACCTGCACTTTTGGGGGGGGGGATTATTCTTTACAGTTAGTCTTAGCCTTTCAAAGTCCAGATTTAAAAATCTGGTCCATTTATTGCTTTATGATCATAAAAGCAAATTATTCTAGAAAATTTGGAACATATAGAAAGAAGAAGAAAAGAAAAACATTCAGGCCAGGCTCAGTGGCTCACACCTGTAATCCTAGCACTCTGGGAGGCTGAGGCAGGTGGAATACTTGAGCTCAGGAGTTCTAGACCAGCCTGAGCAAGAGTAAGACTCTGTCTCTATTAAAAATAGAAAAATGGAGGCAAGAGGAGTCACTTGAGCCCCCAAACTTGAGGTTGCTTTGAGCTATAATGCCATGGCACGCTAGTCAGGGCACCAGAGTGAGACTGTCTCAAAAACCAAAAAACTCTCCAAACATTCATAATCTCGCCCTTTGGGAAGAAGCCAGCGTGAGGGTTTTGAACTTACATCCCCAGTCTTTCTTCTCTGCATATATACATCAGGAGTGTTTGCCTGCTTGCTCATTTTGACAGAACTGGAATCATACTGCACATACTGTTATGTAACGTGCTTTTAAAGAAATAGATGGTGAGCATTTTCTAGTTGTAAACTGCTCTTCTGAAACAAGACTTGTGATGGCGCAGTGTTCTTTTATGGGGACATTCCGTAACTTGATTAACCAGCCCCCCTACTGTTAGTCATGAGTCGCTTCCCTTTACTCTTGCTCTTCTTGCTTCTTCACCTAATGTTGCAGTGGATTTGGGGATGCGGATTTTAATAGCTAGGTCAGTGTTTTAGAAAAGATTCTCTAGTGAAGTACCACAAACTAAATGGTCGCGTTAGTTTCAGGTTTTGCCATGCCTTACACACCCCCTAGACCTCTGTACTCTGCAGTAAACCCAGCATCTGCATATTCTTTATGACTCTGCTGCATCTCCACCCTGAGCTCCCCTTACTCCTCGGACCTTCCAACCATTGGTCTAGGAAGCCCTCCTAATCAGGGGCAGGGAGTCTGATGAGAGGCCACGACTGCCCCAGAAAATCCTGGTTCAAGTCCTCACAATGTCAATGTCACTCACCAGCAGAATGACAATGAGAAAGCTGTGGTGCTTCTTGGACACCTTGTTTTCTCGCCTGCAAAATAAGGGCAATAATAGCTTTCTGACCAGAGGATAAGGGTAAAACCCAGTCATGGCCTCTGATGTACCTTTTAACCTGAAATACCACAAAGATGTTGGTTGTTAGCATTAGACCACTTGGCTCTCAGCCCTTGACCTCTTCAAGGGATGATTGATTATAAGGATTTAGTTCAGAGGTGTGCTGGGGAGCTGGCTCACACCACCTCAGAGTCAATTATCCATGTCCGGTGGCCCTCAGTTTGGCAGCTTGAAATTGGCCATAGTGGGAGTAGTTATGCCATGGAAATTGACAGACACTACAATCGGGCTTTTTCTCTTCTTGAGAGCTGCTTGTTAAACATTTGCCATTTACCAGCATTTCATAGGACTTAGTCTCCGGTGAACTCATTTGACATTTGGCATGTGTTATTTTCAGCTTGAATTTACAGTTCTTCTTTCATATGTTAATGCCTCATTTTCCCCAGCTGGACTATAAGCTCTTGAGGGCAGGAATTGGATATTTGAAGACTTTAATTGCTTGGATGATGGCTATTATAGCGACCCATAAAGCAGCATTTACACAAATGAGCTCATGACTTCAAGTGATGTGAAAACATTTTACACTAAGACCTAGGCTCTTAGTGTAAAAGGGATCCATCATAACTGTGCAGATCCCTGGCCCAGCCTTCTCCTAATGATACTTTATAGATGGGTCTCACACACACAAATTTTAGTTATTTAGCTTAAAAACTGCCCAGGGTATAATAAAGAAGCTTTGTTTCTCTGTGTTTCCATCAGTGACTGTAATAATGGCTAACAAGTAATAGCTAGAATTTGTTGATTGTTTACGGTGTGCCAGTTACGTCCTAAATGCTTTTGAAATCATTTTCTTATTTAATGTTCACTCCCGACCTTTAAAGAATATTTAGTATTATCCTCATTCTATAAATGCGGAAAATATGAAACTTAGCGACGTTAAAAATGTTGGTCATGATTGAGGGACACCCCGCATTAACTGCTCATTCATTCTTTCAGCAGAATGAACAGACACCTGCCTTATACTGAGTCCTGCTCTGGCTGCCAAAATGAACAAAGCCATGGAGCATTCCTTGAGTGAGCTAGTAAGAGAATAAGTAAACAAGTAAACAGACACTGGGATGTCAGGTGTTGATGAGGTCTACGAAGAAATCAGCCATGGAGAGGAGGTGGAAGCTGGCGGGATGAGGCTGGGGTTTGGCTGTTTGGTTTGCAACTTTGGATGTCCCTCTTACAGCCCTTGGGTCACAGCCTGCTCTGTCCCTTGCTGAGCAGCTTGTGCACAGCAAGTCTTTGTCACATTTTAAAATTTGTGAGCAAAGCTTTACGCCATAGGGAGGGTACAGGAAGGCACACTGAGAGCTCATGGTACCTAGAACCCTCTGGCGCACTGCTCCACGTACCTTTTGAAGGCTCACAGATCCACTAGGCAGGTAGAGTGAGCAGGGAGGCTGAGGGCGAAGGTGGAAGGAGGAGAATGAGCTCTCTAGTGGCCAGGGGATGGGAAGCAGGCATAGCTTCAAAGACTCACTCGGCTGACAGCTTTTTGGAGCTCAGTATTCTCACGGTACAGGTGGGCACAGGAAGGCATGGAGGGCGGGAGGATTCCCTGACTGTGTTCACAGAGAATGGAGCCCAGCTTTCCATTTCTTGTCCTGTGCCTTGTTTGACATTGCTCTGTCTCCCAGATTTTTTTCCTGGCTGGATAATGGCAGATCGGTGTAGCAGCCTAGCTTTGGGGACTGTTGAAGGATAGCCCTTAACCTTAGGCATTTAGGAGGCGGAGTAGATTATGAGGACCGGTGCTATATCCTCAAGAACATATTTCTAGAAGATGGGACCTTCTGGTATCTCATAGCCAAAAAGGACTTTAGAGTTATCCTCCCACCCTTTATGCTTTGCAGACCAGCCAGTGTCCAGAGTGGCTGAGCCAACGTTTATGGACTTTCTACTCCATGTTGACTTGATAGGAGTTTAAAAAGCCCTGCCCTGGGACATAAGAGAACTGGGATCCAGTACCTCCCCTCTGTGTCACAGCCTCTGGTCTCAGTGTGCCCCTCAGTGACAGGAAGGGGCTTGCCAAATGGTGTCCATGTTCCTCTTTGTTTTGGCCTTTATTCTTTTTTTTTTTTTTTTTGTAGAGACAGAGTCTCACTTTATGGCCCTCGGTAGAGTGCCGTGGCCTCACACAGCTCACAGCAACCTCCAACTCCTGGGCTTAAGCGATTCTCCTGCCTCAGCCTCCCAAGTAGCTGGGACTACAGGTGCCCACCACAACGCCCGGCTATTTTTTGGTTGCAGTTTGGCCGGGGCCGGGCTTGAACCCGCCACCCTCGGTATATGGGGCCGGCGCCTTACCGACTGAGCCACAGGCGCCGCCCAAGTTCTGGCCTTTATTCTAAGTGGGAGATTAAACAGGGTCCCACTCACAAAGCGTTGAAGCCTTTCATTTCCTTTCCCAAGTAGCGATGGCTCCCTGGAGTGCAGGGTTTGAAGAAGGATTTGGAAAGGCCCGAGTAACCCAAAGAGCTGGAACGTGACTCCTCCAGGGTATTTCTTGATATATGAATGCCAAGTATGTTTTCTCGTGGTTCCCAGTCGTAAGCCACCTGGTACTAGCTAGTGGTTAAGTGGCCATTACCCACACGGCATGCTCCCCACAAGGTAAAGCTCACCCACAAGTGTTTTCCAAAGCACCCCCGCTGTTGACGTGAGGCAGTGAAATTTTGGGTGTACTTTCCTGGTGGTGGGGTGGTTGTGATTTCTGTCTTTCGTGTGGTCCTGTGTCTCAGAACAGTACACAGTCTCCTCCTGATCCCCCCGACGGCCTCCTTCTGAAACCTTACAGTGATACCAGAGCGAACACACAGGCTTCAAAACTAAAAAAAGTTATGAGTTGAGGAAGCAACAGGAAGTGGGGAAGTGAGCAGAACAAAGCTTGTGTTAGGTAGTCAAAACGCTGTTGACTTTTTTTTTTTTTTTTTCTTTTTAAAATCATATAGCTCTCTTAAATGGTTGGGGCAGAAACTGTGTTTGTTTTAAATAGTTCAGGCTCTTCATAGGCCTGTGGAGAGAAAGAGTAGTGGGTGTGAAACAAGTTTAGGGAAGGTGTGCAGCTCTCCCCACCCTCCAGCTTGGCAAAAGTTATGCAAATTCATGTCAGTCAGAGGTTCTTGATCCTGTCACTCTATTTTTCTTAACTAAGGGCTGGGGACAGTCATTTAGATTGCTCCCCTTGTAGACCTTCCTTTGTAGGACTGGAATTAGTTCTTGGACCTGAAGATGGTGGGGAAAGTGGAATTCTGCCCCCACACTTTTTCTTTTTCTACCTCTCCCTCAGTTTCTCATTTCCTATCCACACCTTAAAAAGGATAGAGTGAGGCTGGGCATGGTGGCTCACACCTGTAATCTCAGCACTCTGGGAGGCCGAAGTGGGAGGATCCTTGGAGATCAGGAATTCGAGACCAGCCTGAGCAAGAGCAAGACCCCATCTCTACTAAAAATAGAAAACTCAGACTGTGTTGTAGCAGGTGCTTATAGTTCCAGTTACTCCGGGGGACTGAGGCCAGAGGATCGCTTGAGCCCAGAAGTTTGAGGTTGCTGTGAGCTAGGCTGACACCACGGCACTGTAGCCTGGGGCAGCGGAATGAGACTGTCTCTAAAATTCCCTCAACTGCCTCCCACTTGGGGAGGGGGGCACATTTCACACATGTAGGGACAGATTCCTAGCTGGCCAGATGGAGAGAGGGATTATTAGTTTAGTCAACTGGGTCTTCATTTGTCCATAACTCAGGACATGCGGTATGAGGCTACTGTTAGGCGTTCACGCTTTGGATGTTGTTAGCTCTGGTGGAGGCAGCTGTATAGGGTTTTGAGTGGGCTTGAGTTCACAGCAATAACTATGCTCATGACAAGAGCTATGTGTTTGTATAAGCCCCTCCTGAATTGCCTCATTTTATCTTCCTATCAGGCTTTTGAAGATGGGGGGAAGGTATTGTAGGCACTTACTCAACGACGGCTGGATAACACTAGTAGACATACCATCACGAATACAGGAGTGGTGATCCAGTGTTTGCTGGGCACATTCTTTGGGTTCAGAGACCCTGTGCTAGGTCACAGGTACAATCCTATTTAACGCCCAGTGCTGGAATAGAGAGATAGGCAGTGGAGACTTAGAGCAGGCAGCTCAGTGACCTGAAGTGATGGAGCAGGTGTCTTGCCCTTGAGTAGACTTGCCACAGCCTGTATCTCCCATGTTGCCTTCCCTGGCATCAGCTGCTGGGATGGCTGAGTTTGGGGTGTGGTCTGTGGCCTGGCAGTAGAATGTCTCTCTGGGGATAGGGCACCTGACCCTGACTGTATTAGCTTTACTGGTGAAGAGGCAGCCTGGCCATCGATACAGAGGCATACCCTGCTTCCTGCCTGTGTCGTGGCCTTGCACATTTGTGTGTCAACTTATTCTATTGAAAATGCACCAGGGAGAGGGCTATTTTAAAGAAAAGTTAAGATTTTTTTTTTTTTTCTTTTAAGGCCCAATTCTATTTTAAGGTTTGGCATTTGGCTTTGCCGTTGTCGGCTGTGTTTAAGGCCTGCCTTGGCGTGCAGGCTCCAGTTTGGCGTAAGGGAGTGTGGCAGGACTGTTTGCACCCCGGAGATTGTGCGACCTGTGAGGCGCACAGTGCATCCCGCAGTGATTGGCTGGTGCTTCTCGTAGCACCTTCCTGCCTCCCTGTGGCTTCATTTGTGTTGCGTTTTGCTTTTTCTCTGATCGTGTTTGGTGGAGGCTTGGAAGGCGTAGTAAGCTGGACTGTCAGCTAATTCTGTGAAGTTTGCACAATGAATGGAACAAACGAGGCATGAGACTGAAACGATTTTTTAAAAAACCAAGCAGGATTTCCTCTGGTGGCTGTTTGACATTCATGGGCTAATTTGGGGATTTCTAAACAACTTGCTTTCTGAAGAGTCCGAGCCTTAGGTGTTTCTTATTCTGGTGATGCCACCGTGCTATTTAAAGGCTAGGTGTGGGCATCATTCAAGTGAGTGAAACTTGGGCACTGTAGGTAGAACTTTAAGGCGGATCTCCTGGCAGTTTTATGTTCAGTTTTTTATGAATCAAGAGTGCAGAGAAGTTGGTTTGCATGATTGAAAGTTGTACCGACTTGACTGGTTGGTGGCTAAGGTGCCGGCCAGCACTGAGCCGAGGCCGAGTAGGTGGACTGACCTCACACTTCTCCCACTCTTCTGTTTTGGGGGTGGTTGGGCACCATCTAACTGCTTGGTAGGTAAGTATAAACAGATGAAAAATAGTTCCAAACCAGCTTCTTTTTTAACATTTTCCATCCTGTTCTAATATTGCCTCAATAAAGCTATTTTTTAAAACTCCACAATGAAATAAATCAAAGCTGAATCACCATACCTTTTAGCTACATTTATTTGAGTTCAGCCTCAGTTTGGTTATCTCCCAATTGGTCTTAATGCTCTGATAGCTAGACAGCTCCCTGACAGGAATCTTGCATCTTGGTCTGTTGATTATAAAAATTCTTATGGGAAATGTGGCTCCAAATGTGAACGTATGAACTTGGATCTTTTTTTTTTTTTTTCAATTAAAAAGGGGTTTACTATCTTTGTTTGATCATTTAAGTACTGTAAGGAGTTCAGTGTTGAGCACTGGGGAGGGGTTGTCTCCCCCACTCCCTCACGACCAGGGGAAGTTCATTTGAACGTAAAGTTAATAGTGTTTGCAGCTTAGAAACCCACCTTGTCATTAACCAACCACCAGTGCATGCCAGCCTGAAACACGTTCTTGTACCAGAGTAAACCACTAGGTTGTGGAAAAACATAAAGGAAATGGGGGGTAACTTAGTAGTAAAAGGTGAAGGCTGGTGGGTAGGGGATGGGGTGCAGGGGCTGCAGACTAGAGGAAGGAGGAAGGAAAGCAAAGTCTGGCTAGATTCTCTTGGTCCTTAGGCAGCCTTTGAAACTATGTTAGTGAGAACTAAATAACTGGTGTTCTAATTTCTGCATTTCCTTAGATTTATATTTTGAAACAGACTGTGTTTCATAGAGTTTAGTAGATGTGCTCCCCAATAGCCCACCTTGGTTAAATTAGACTCAATTCTTCTAGAGCAGTGGTTTTCCATTGGGAGTGATTTTGTCTGGAGGGGACATTTGGCACTGTTTGAAGACATTTTTGGTTGTCCTAATGAGTGGTGGTGGTAGGGGGTAGTACTGGCAGTTAAAGGGCAGAGGCCAAGGATATTGCTAAACACCCTGCATGTATATGAAACTCCTTCCCCAGCAAAGAATTATCAACCCAAAGTGTCAGTAGTGCAAAGGTTGTGAAACCTTGATCTAGGGCAGTGGTTCTCAACCTTCCTAATGCCGCGACCCTTTGATACGGTTCCTGTGGGTCGCGACCCATGGGTTGAGAACCGCTGATCTAAGGGCTGGGTCACTGCCCATGTCATCCTACAGGGGGGCAGTGTCTTGGCACTACATCAGAAGCACAACACCAGGAGATCTTACTGCCGAAGACGTGAAAGGGTCCCAGGACTTGGCTTCTTCACCCAGCTGTAATGATTTGCAGCTTTAGAGGCATTTTTCAACCTTTTCTTCTAACATTTCTCCATCTTGTCTTTTGCTCCATGGACCTGTCTGTCTAACGCATTGCATTTTGCCCCTGCCCCATACGGACTGCTACAATTTTCATTTGTCTTGCTTTTCTATCTATATCACCCATTGGAGGAGTCTTTGGTCTTTGGGGAATCTACTTTTCCCTATCCCAAGTTAGAGATTATTGAATCTCCAAATTGCTATTCTGCACAGGATATATCCTATGTGCCATTCTGCCCCTACAGAGAATTAAGAATGTAAACTATTTAATAAACTATATACTTAATACCAGTCAACTGTAAGACACATGCCTCTTTCAGGCCACTTTTTGACAAGTTTCAGGTAAGAATGATAGCATATTAAATTATTAGGCAGTTTTATGACTGTGCAGGGAAGATTTATCCTTTGATGAATAAATATTGCTGTAGCCCAATTTAGAGCTTGACAAATGCTGATTTACAGCTTAAAATATAAGGGTTATTTTATGATGAAGTGGCAGTGGTGGGGGGGTGGGTTTAAAAGTGATGTCAGTGGCACCTTTGAATAATATGCCATTAAAATGTTGCCACAGGCAGAGCTTAGGGGAGGATTCTTGGGTGACTGCTGGGGTTCCTGCCACTCTGGAAAGGTTTGGGGGTCCTGGTCCCTTTGTGTGTGTAGTCCTAGCTGATAGTACTTTGAGGCATTATTAAAAGTGTGGGAGCCCCCAGGTCCCTGTCAATTGATCCTGCAGCAGCACACCTTTTGAAGGATTCTGTTTGCCTGTCCATGTAACATCAAAGTGACAGTGGTCCCAGTGTCAGCAATGGTGCATTTTTTCAGACGAGAGGTAGATAATTTTGAGGATGAATGTTTTCAAAGCCCTGTTAAGAGAAGCCGATGAGTTTCTTGTGTTTCTGGATATGGTCATCACCCTACTTTTAAATCAAAAAACATGGAACATTTAAGCAGACAAGTATGGCTACTTATAGGAATAGAAGATTTAAAATCGCAACTGATCTGTAATGTCTGTTGCACGCATGCAGGCATAATGGTGGTAGAAATAGATCAGTTATTTGTAGTCTTTTTCATTTTGTTTGCTGGTTATTGATTGATTGATGATTGAATTGATTGAATAGTTAATGCCTACACCACACAGTATAAAATTAGCAAGTTTCAAATAGTCTAAAGTGGGTATAAGTCTTCCTGTTCCTCAGCCACCTAGCTCTTGCTATATTGGTAACCAAGGTTATTAGCTTTTTGGATATCTTTTCTTTTTTTTTTTTTTTTTTGTAGAGACAGAGTCTCACTGTACCGCCCTCGGTAGAGTGCCGTGGCGTCACACAGCTCACAGCAACCTCCAGCTCTTGGGCTTACGCGATTCTCCTGCCTCAGCCTCCCGAGCAGCTGGGACTACAGGCGCCCGCCACAACGCCCGGCTATTTTTTGGTTGCAGTTTGGCCGGGGCTGGGCTTGAACCCACCACCCTCGGCATATGGGGCCGGCGCCCTACTCATTGAGCCACAGGCGCCGCCCTGGATATCTTTTCAAAGATAACCTGTGCATGTAAATATATATATGAATACATTGTATTTTTCAACAACTGTTGGCATACAATCTATGTTATGCTGTGCCTTGCTTATCTAACAATATACATTGAAAATTATTCCATATCATGACATAGAGAATGCTCTCATTCTTTTTAATAGCTGCATCACACTCCGTTTTATGGAAAAATCATAATTTATTAAAGCAGTCACTCAGTGGTAGATATTAAGGTTGTTTCCAGTCTTTTATCATTATAAATAATACTGCAGTGACTGTGCTTTTGCATATATAGGAGTATGTCTATAGGATAAATTCCTAGAAATGGAATTGCTAGTAAAGTATATCTATGTTTGTGATAGCGGTAGATATTGTAAGCATACTTTCAAGGAAATTGCAGCAAGTTACAGTGACACCATCAATGAATGAGACATTTTTGCCAACACAGTGAGTTATCAGGCTTTTTGATCTTTGCCTATCTGATAGATGAAAATTGGTATCTTTTACATGTAATTTGCATTTCTTTTATGACTGTGGTTGAGCATCTTTTCACAAATTTAAGATCCATTTGTATTATTTTTGTCTTTCAACTCATACTCTGCCCATTCTTCTGTTGGGCTATTGGTCTTTCATAGTCTTTTAGATTCAAGATCTCTTTGACCCATTTCTGTATTTATCGTTGCTCACTCTGGGTATGGAGGCAGCCTGAGCATTCATATGAGGCTTTGGAGAGCAGGATGGATTAACCTTGTGGTGATGACAATGGGAAATGGGTGCATTTTCTTGGATGTGGCCATTGCTGCATCGGAGGCTGCTAGGATCCTCAAGCCCAGGGGTTCTGGCTCTCATCCCTGCAGCACTCCATCAGAGCTGGAAGTGATCTGACTCATATGGAGAGCAAGTGCCTTGTGGTCTGTTGTGCACGGGAGGATGGGCTGGTGTGCAGGAATGAATGAGAATGGGAGCCTAGGGTTGGGAGAAGGGGCGGGCCATGGGGAAGAGAGATTCACAGGAAAAAGGCATAATAGTAACCCTGAAAATTTTCAAATATACAGTGAGCATGAAGTCGGGAAAAGTAGGATATATTTATTTTTAAACAATATATCAGTTACATTTTCAGTTTTATTCTCAGTATTTTTTTTCAGCCTCCAGATACCTTTTCAGATGTTTACCTAAACATAAAGTTGTGTTCCCAACTGGGGGTAATTGTGCCCCCCTCCAAGGGGCATTTTGTTGCCACATTTTGGGGGAGAAGGCGAGAAAGGAGAATGCTAGTGGGTGGAGGCCAAGGATGCTGCTGAACAGCCTGCAGCACGGAGGACAGCTCCCGATTTCAGCCCGAAATGCCAACTGTCAGTATGTAAAAGGCCCGGGTGTAAAGCAACAGGGTCCAGTGGTTAATGTCAAAAAAAGCATAATGAATCCACTATTTCCTTCCATTTTAAGACTTTTCGGTTGTTCTTTTGTGTCACAGTGGGACTTACTGATTTATATTTAGATGAACTTCACCTGAAAAGGTGTGGAGGATGAAGAAAAACATGAAGAATTTTAGTTGAAAGCGTTTTAAAACTGTTTGAAAATGTTGGTACGTGTGTCTTGACTTCTGAGACAGGGAAAGCTGAGACCTGTCAGCGAGCACGGGCTCCTGGCTCATTTCTGCTTGGTAGCTTTTGTTTTCTTCCTTTTGTAGTTGTGTCTTTGGTCAGGATTTTGCTAAGACGATCATTCTTTCCCCTAAGGACCTCCAGACACAGGAGGGTAGGGTGTTTTAACCTGAGGCTTCTGAAAGGGTCATCATTGCCATTAGGGTGGCTTTTCCAGTGTACCTAAGCTCTCTGCACTGTGGGGCCCTGCCGTGCCCCGAGTCTCCCAAACCCTCAGGATACCTGTTCCTGGGTGGCCTCGTTCACCCAAGGAGTTTCCCCTTTGTTTTTAGAGATGGAGATGGCTAAGCTGAACATTTGAGAGCCAAATGCATAGTTGAAATCCTTACTTCTCGCCTGTTCATAACTTTGGGCAGGCTTCAGTTGCCTTGTCTGTAAAAAGGGAGTAGCATTGGCATTGTTATGAAGACTAACTGAAGGGCCAGGCACAGTGGCTCACGCCCGTAATCCTAGCACTCTGGGAGGCTGAGGTGGGTGGATTGCCTGAGCTCATGGGTTGGAGACTAGCTCGAGCAAGAGCGAGACCTCATCTCTAAAAAATAGCTGGGTGTCGTGGCAGCTACCTGTAGTCCCAGCTACTTGGGAGGCTGAGGCAAGAGAATCACTTAAGCCCAAGAGTTTGAGGTTGCTGTGAGCTGTGACGCCATAGCACTCTACCCCAGGAATATAATAAATAAATTAAATTAATTAAACAAAAGACTGAGTTAGTATATGGAATGTACTCAGAATGGTGACCGTGTTAGCTATTGTAATTATGATTATGATTGTTGGTTTCAGCCATTGGAAGTTCCAGCCTTCTCGCCCCTCCTCTTCAGTTTTATGGAAACTCTTTGCCAAGATGAGCCAGTACACTGGATTCCAGGCGAGCCTTTGATGGTTTTCCTGAGTCCCTGTGTCCGCGAGGGTTCTGCTTCTCCCAGAGGTGTGGGAGCTTGTGCTGAGCCAGGCCTGTGCCCTCAGGTCCCGTCCCTACTCTTCCACCTGGCTTCCTCTACTGAGGGAAGAGCGGCCCTGCTTCTCTGAGATGGGTCTCTTCCTCGTTCTGGAAGCTGAGAGAGTGATAGTATCTGGTCCATGGGCTGCTCTCCCAAGTAGGATCCATCTTCAGTCAAGGCTGGGCTAGTGGGCTCCCTGTTCTTGGTCCTCAGGGTGCATTTTATCTTGGTTTCAGCCACAGTCACTGGAAAGGGCTATTTATAAAAGAGGGACAGCCTTTGTCCAGAACCTGTAAACAGTGTACTACTTTTCTTTTCTTTCTTTTTGAGACGGAGTCTCACTCGTTCACCCTGCCTAGAGTGCAGTGACATCATCATAGCTCACAGCAACCTCAAACTTCCGGGCTCAGGTGATCCTCTTGCCTTAGCTGCTTGAGTAGCTGGGACTACAGTTGCTTGCCAGTGGGATTACAGAGTGCTAGGATTACAGGTATGAGCCCCGGAGCCTGGCCTAAATTTTTTTTTCTTTTCATTCAGTGTGGAGGTTCATATTAGGATAGTTTAACGGCAGGGGATCACAGGGTCTTGTGCCTGCCTGGCAGATCCAAACTGAGTGCCTCAATCAGCACTTGGTTTTAAGAAACCACTAAATGTTATAGAAGCCCGTGGAATGCAGTGAGGCAATAGAGGGACACAGGCTGATCAACCTTGTCCTCAGGGAGCTTCCAGTCCAATGGGAGTGACATAGCCCCCACCATCAGGGACTCCCAGTCTGGTGGGAAGACATAGCCCTGTCCTCAGGGAGCCCCTTTCTGAGGGAGGAGACAGCCCTGTCCTTGGGGAGTTCCAATCTTAGGGAAGACACGGCCCTATCCTTGGGGAGCCCCAATTTGAGGGAGACACGACCCTGTCCTCAGGGAGCCCCAATCTGAGGGGAGACATAGCCCTCAAGGAGCCCCAGTCATAAGAGAAAAGTTTTGGAATGAGAGAATGAATTCATAGCCTGATGGCTAATGTTATTCATATTCTTAGGGAGTTCTCAGTCTGTTGGCAAGAGACAAATCCTTCTCATCCAGCCTGGTGAAGCCAGTTTGACTCTGTGTGACACAGACAGAAATCTCAAAGAAATGGATGGGATACAGGAGAGAGTGTGGCTGCCTGGGCAGTCAACTGAGTCTTGCCTGGTGATTTGGCCTCTGCTAGCTGAGCCCCACCCTGGAGCTTGGTGGAAGCTGCGCTATCTTTACTGGTTGCCCTTGGTGATCTTTAGAGGACATTGCTAGTTGCTGACGTGGCTATTTCCTGAGCTGGAGCTTTTTCCCTAGAGAGCTGTGCCTTTTGGGGAGTGACTGTTTGCTATAGGGTGGGGCAGGCAGTGAGAAGTAAGTAGTTGGGGGCTTCCAAAGCCTGGCTGCTGTTCCTTATCTTCTCCTGAGTCAGGAGATGAGACTTTTAGATCCTTTGGGCCATCAATCTTAGAAAATAAGAAATTTGTAGAAATGACTTTGAGCATCATCTAGTCTGACTCTCCCATTTCATAAAGAAGAATATGGAGGCCAGAGAAGGGAAGTGGTTTTCTCAGCATTACACACGGCTTAGAGGCTGCTCTGGGCTTTGGGCCTGGTTTCTAAGTGTGGTCCCCTCCTTGGTATACCCAGCACAGGCTGCCTGGTAGTAACAGTGTTTGGGGAGGTCCTGTTAGAGGGTTTGTTAGATCAGTTATTCCCCTGCTGGCTGGGCATGCTTCCATCTCACTCTGAGAAAAGGCCAAAGGCCTTGCTATGGCCTTAGGGCCAGCCAGTTCTGACTTCACCCCCCATTGTTAACCTGCCTCTTCCCTCTCACTCCCATCACAATGGATTCTTGGTTGTTCCTACCTCAGGGCCTTTGCACTTGCCTTTTGCCTAGAATATCCTCCCCTAGATGTCTGCATGGCTCACTCCCTCTCTTCCTCCCAAGACCCCTACCCTGACCATTCCGGATAAAATGCCCTCCTTTCTCACCATTCTCTATCCCTGTCACTCTGCTTTTTTTCCTGAACAGCATGTATCACTATCTGGCATGGTATATGTTTCTTTATTTAACTCTTGGTTTCATCCTTTCAGAACATAAATACTAAAGTTTGTTCTGTTTTATTCGTTGCTTTGTCCCTGGCACCTAGGACTTGCCTGGAACATAGAAAGTGCTTGATATCTATTTGTTCACAAATAGAAGGAAGGAAAGGTAAACACAAATTGAAGTAAAACGATTCCAGGTACTTGGTGTTAAGGATGGTTTGATTTGGTTGGCCTGCTTTATAGAAAAGGGACACAGAGTGATGGGACAGTGGAAACTCTATTGCTCCGCAGGGCCATCTGGACCAATCTCTGGCGTGGAAGAACGGCAGCATTCTGTCTGCCCGGAGCTGCATTCACCCACCCCGCACGATCCTCATTCCCATAACTGAAAAAAAGTGGGGTTCAACTGTAGTCGTTCTCCATTAGGATTTATAAATCTTCAATTTATCTGCATGGCCAGAATCCCTTTTCTGAGGGACAAAGAGAAGTACTAGAAGACTTGAGTTGATGATCCAGGGAAAGATTGATGGGGGTAAAATTTGGTTGTACTTGTGAAATTGGAAGGTTGGAGGGGAAGCTGAAAGCTCCTGGGTTCTGGTCCTACCCCCTTTTGTGTGTGACCTTGGGCAGTTACTTCCTCTATCTTAGTCTCAGCTTCCTCATCTATAAAATGAGGCTTGGAGTAGGCCGGGGCGTCAGAGCTCCGAGGGATCCATGTGGATGTGCTTCAGGGGCACTTGCCCCAAGTGGACAAGAGCCTGTGATCTGGGTTGTTCCCAAGGCCACTTCTACTACTGACATCTGTATAGACAACTGCATTTTAAATTCAGTCCTCTCTTTAGATCTAATATCAGATTTTTGGTGAAACTGTGACTTCCTTGATACGCTGGAAATAAAGGTGACAGTTAAAAAAAAGTAAATGTTTAAAAAGTTTTTTCAGTGCCGGTTACTTTAGTAAATGTGGGGTTTTTTTTTTCCCCCTTCTAGTTCTTGATCTTAACCTATAAGCGATCACAAGATCAAACAAGTTTCAGTTTGAGTCCCCCCTGCTTTATAGTCTGAGTCTCTATCACTTTCAGCTAGTCTGGCTGTTTTGGGGAGGCCTTATCAGCTAACTGTTTAGCCCTCAGGGTAGGAAGATGTGGTCTGGGGCAGTTTGGAGCTGGTGTCCCTCCCCTACTTGTCCCCCTCCCCCTCCCCCCAGCCTGACTCAGTGAGCTTTATTTTGTTTTTAATTATTTAGTTTGTATTTCATAATCATAAACTTAACTCTGCAATCCAGCTAGACATGGAGAGGATTAAGGAAAATATGCAACCCAAAGAACTGTAGTGAGAGCAGAGATCACAGGATATTGCGAGCAAATGGGGTAGAGGGGGGCTCTCCTGAGCTACAGAGGGAATGGTTTGGTGGTTGAAACATTAAGTCAAATTTATTACAGCTGTCCACAGTCAGTAATGGTGATCTTCTTGCTGGTCTTGCCATTCTTGGACCCAAAGCGCTCCTTGGCTTCCACAACATTCCTGCCTTCTTTCACCTTGCCGAAGACCACATGCTTGCCATCCAACCACTCAGGCTTGGTAGGGCAGATGAAAAACTGGAAACCATTTGTGTTGGGTCTAGCATTTGCCATGGACAAGATGCCAGGACCTGTATGCTTCAGGACAAAGTTTTCATCTTCAAATTTCTCCCCGTAGATAGACTTGCCACCAGTGCCATTATGGCGTGTGAAGTCACCACCCTGGCACATAAACCCTGGAATAATTCTGTGAAAGCAGGAACCCTTATAACCAAATCCTTTTTCTCCAGTGCTCAGAGCACAAAAGTTTTCTGTTGTCTTTGGAACTTTGTCTGCAAACAGCTCGAAGGAGACGTGGCCCAAGGGCTCGCCATCAGCGGCAATATCGAAGAACATGCTGGGATTGACCATGGCTGATACCAGATGACTATAAGAGGCGACAGTGTCTGCAAAGCCACTCAGTGAGCTTTAACGTGTATATCACAGCAACAAGAGGCCTGCTGGCTTTGGGAAGATCTTCAAATTCTTCCATCTTCCCAAACCCTTGTGTCTTGTCCAGAAGCAGCTCCATAATTTGCTGGGTTCAGTGCAAATGAAATTGTGAGGCCCCTTGTTTAAAAATTAAGACGTTCAAGATGGCGACAGCAGCACATTAAACCACTGCTCTTCCTGCTTTCATCTTAGGTTGTCAGGACCAGCTATGGAGATACATAAAACACATTTTAAGAGTGATTAATAACTCCCTTAGAAGGAATTTGAGTTGTTCTGTCATGGCTTGTCATTCAGGACTCCTGGCCTGAACCACTGTGTGTTTGGAAAACATTACAATCAGGTTAGGAGGGTTTGGGTGGTGTCCATGGGTGCTGGCAGAAGGGGCAGCCACAGTGCCTTTAACATTTCCCTAAGTCAGGGGGACACTGGGGCTTCATAGTCTGCTGGGAATGACTTATAAGTGGTTGTGCTACCCAAGCAGTCTCAAGGATACTGGAGGCTCTTTTCTTTGGAAAAATCATTTGTTTTGTCCTTTAAAAAATCTTTTGATGGCTAAACAAGATATGGTATATCCATACAGTGGAATATTTTTCTTTCTTTCTTTTTTTTTTTTTTTTTTTGTAGAGACGGAGTCTTACTTTATTGCCCCCGGCAGAGTGCCGTGGCATCACACAGCACACAGCAACCTCCAACTCCTGGGCTTACGCGATTCTCTTGCCTCAGCCCCCTAGTAGCTGGGACTATAGGCGCCCGCCACAACGCCCAGCTATTTTTTTTGTTGCAGTTTGGCTGGGGCAGGGTTTGAACCCGCCACCCTCGGTATATGGGGCCAACACCCTACCTACTGAACCACAGGCGCCGCCCCACAGTGGAATATTTTTCATCCATAAAAAGGAATGAGGTACTAATACATGCTACAACATGGATGAACCAGACACAAAAGGCCACATGTTGTCTGATTTCATTTATATGAAATGTCCAGAATGAGCAATCCATGGAGATAGAAAGTTGCTGCCAAGAGAAGGGGGAGGGGAATAACTTATAATGGGTATAGGGTTTCTTTGGGGTGATGACAATGTTCTGAGATAGTGCTTATGGTTATACCAGTGAGCCCTTTAAAAGAGTGGATTTTATGGTACATGAATTATATCTCAATTTTCAGAAACCTAGGAGGTCTTCTAAAGGCTGGACATTTAATTTTCTGTCCCACCTTGTGGGGATTGATTGAGAACAGGAGTGTCTGAATCCTTCTTTCCTTCCATGTGTCTCCTTCTTTTCATCCTGTCCCCTCCCCCCACAAATAAGCTCTTGAACATCCCTTATGCAAAGCCTGTTTTCCTGGAAAGATCTTATGGACATGTTCATGCTGAGCGGATATGTGGCAGCTAAGACTTAGCCTCTCCCAAGGCATTTGCATATTAGCTTATAAAAGGAATAACCTTTTAGGTGAGAGGAAAGCATGTTTAATTTTAGAATTCCAAGTAAGAGCAAAGTATGTGAAAGGTTTTAATTCTTCTTGGGGTGGGAGTGCTTAGAGGCACTGAAGCTAGGGGGGAGCCAGAACCCCTTTCCATACACTGATCAGGCTTACCCCAAACCTAGAGGAGACTGGTGAAATACTCCCTTCAGGATGAACAGTTTGCCCCAGACCCAGCCACCTGCCTTTAACATTTTCCAAAGTGGAGGGACATTGTGACTTTATAGGCTGCTGGGAGGGATACGTCTTTTTTTTTTTTTTTTGAGACAAGAGTCTCACTTTTTTGCTCTTGGTAGAGTACTGCGGCGTCATAGCTCACAGCAACCTCAAACTTTTGGGCTCAGGTGATTCTCTTGCCTCAGCCTCCCAAGTAGCTGGAACTATAGACATCTACTGCAATGCCCAGCTATTTTTTAGAGATGAGGTCTCACTCTTGCTCAGGCTGGTCTCGAACTCCTGAACTCAGGCAATTCAACTGCCTCGGCCTCCCACAGTGGTGGGATTACAGGCATGAGCCACCACACCCGGCCTGGACACATTCTTCTGGTCAGGGTTACTTTCTGCCCTATTTAATGTGCTTCTTTCTCTCTCTTCCTTTCTTTCTTTCTTCTTTCTTATTCCTTTTTTTTTTTTTGTGACACAGTCTCACTGTGTGCCCTGGGTAGGGTGCCGTGGTGTCGTAGCTCACAGCAACCTCAAGCTCCTGGGCTCAAGTGATCCTCTTGCCTCTACCTCCTGAGTAATTAGAGTTGTGTGTGCCACAACACAGGGATAGTATTTGTTTTTTCTCTATTTTTAGTAGAGATGGAGTCTTGAACTTCTGAGTTCAGCAAATCCACCTGCCTCCCAGAGTGTTAGGATTACAGGCATGACTCATGCCCGGCCTAGTGTACTTTGTTCTTGAATCAAGTGGTCCCGATCTGAGACTGGCCCCTGCCTGCCTCTTTTCTGCTGTCTCCACTGCGCATTTCACTGCTGCTTGTTCTTACCTGAAGTTCAGCCTCCTGCTGCCTCCCTCACTCTTCCATTAGACCCCCATTCTTCAAGACCTAGATTAGTTCAAGCTTCACTCTTATTTGAGGGTCCTTTTAGTCAGGCATTTGACCTGAGATCTTTATTTTAATCATCTTTGGAACTCCAGTGCCTGGCATGGTATTTGTATACAGTAAGCACTTAAGAAATAAACGCTTTTGTAAAAACTCAGAATATTACAGGGATACAAGTGTTTTTGTCGTGTGGATACCTTTTATAATGTTTAAGTTGGGGCCCTCAGTGTACCCCTTAATAGTGTTCATTGTGCCTGGCAGATGGGTTTTTACCCCTTCCCTCAATAAATGCTTTGGATCACACCAAGCTGTGTGCGGCCGTGCAGGAGTGGGGAGCAGTGAAATCAGAAGGGAGGCGGCAAGGGCATTGTCAGCCTCACCACTCCTTGCCAGGAGAGGAGGAGATAGCATTTGTGACTGAAACATGAAAGCCCGCTGGGCAAAGATGGGAGGCTCCTCAGAGCTGCAGGTCACGTAGGGTGAAGAGCAAAGGGCGGCCTCGTAGCTGCCCTGTGGAGCAATTGCTTCGATGGAGTAGCCTTTCCTGAAAGATCTCGTGGATTTCAGGGTTCCATCTCCAGCTAGAGGAGCCTTCACCAACATATATATTGAGCGCCTAGAGTCTTGGCATCGCAGAGGAGGGCCACTGTGCGCTGCATTTGGAGAAGCACAGAATGTCCTCCCGGGCTGGGGCCCTTCCTTTTCCCAGGGGTTCCTGGGTTTTTCTCTTGGCTTCTCAAGGGTATTAAATTCCCTTGCTCTTGCTCTTGGGCAAACGCTTTGGAGCTTGTGTTTTATTTATTTTTTATTTTTTTTACAGAAAAAAACCAACTTTAAGATTTATTTCTGTAACTTTTTTAAACACAGAAAACAACACACTCCTTGGGGGAAAGGTGAGGGATTGAGAAGACAGGCCCTGGGTAAAAATTATTAGGACAGCACCTGGAGTTGATAGGCCTGCCTAGGAGAGAAACACAGGCACTGCCAGGCCAGCACAGGGGACAGCTACTGTCTGGGGCTCAGCAGACCAGTCCATGCAGCACGCAAGGTTGCTATAGATCCAAGTCATAAAAATCTTCCAGCTCATCATGAAACAAGTCCCACTCATCTTCAGAGTCTGTCAGTTCATCGTCCCCACCTGCAGCCAAAAGCATAAGCAATATCTCGCCCAGCTCAAAGGTGACACCTCTTCTTCATTGTTGTCAAAGGGACTGCTGTTCTCTCTTTCCTCAATGAGCTCCCAGAAGTGGTTCCTTCGTTGGGCCTGGTATCTGCTTGATGTCCCCACTTTCTGTCTGTGTGGCTCCTCTCTACGACCTTCAGGGTATGCATGCTTGTAAAAACAGTTCCCTCCAAATGGGCAGCTCCCGCGTCCTTCACCAAAATACCTGCACGCCTTGTTGCCCATGGCCTCCTTGTATTTCTGAATGAGCTTCTGCTCCTCTTCTTTCTCCTCCACCCAGTACTCACTCGGAATGACAAAGTTAGATGTGATCCGGCGTTCTGGGCAGGACTTTATGAGCTTGCTCTCAAATTGCTTAGCACTCCTCCACTTGTGAATGCACTGGAGACAGGAGGTGTGGCTGCAGTTAGAGAGGATCCCGAAGCGGCGCTCACTGGGGTTGGCTTTCTCGTACACCACCTCCAGGCGGGTCCCACACACCACATCCTTGCTGCGCTGCACAGCAAACGAGAGCTCATGTCCTTCTCATGGGCCTCAATGCAAGATTTTATATGTTGCGATCTCTGGGCAGCATCGATTGGATGTAGGACCTGCAGCCCACATATACCACATGAGTCCCCGTGGAGATACACACAGTTTTCCCCATGTCGGCACCCTCCCACGGCAGCATAGGGGCAAAGCGTGCGGCCACAGTAGGGTTGTCCAGGAACAAACTCAATAGCATTCGCCAGTCCTCTGGACCTGGAGCTTGTGTTTTAAACACTGATCCATGCACATTCTGCCTCTGAGGAGATGAAGGGAGTTGAGCGTAAGTTAAGTTGTACTTCCAGCCCATCTATCTGGTAAATGTAGGCGAAGAAGGCCCTGGCTCTGTCAGTGTCCTGGCAGGAGATGAGCAGCACACAAGGGGTTTAAGTGGAGAGGACCATTACAGGAGTGTAGGCAGGGTTAGGAGAACCCCCAAAGGATGGTGAGGCAAGCCAGGGCTGCCAACAGTGGGAAGCTGTTACCTCCCCGAGGCCAGAAGGAAGGACCTCCAGCATTGGGAAGAAGTGTCCCCTGCAACAGCTGTGATGCCGAAGAGACACAACCACTGCCACACTGTGGGGAGGCAGGAGGAGGGGGAAATGAATGAATGCTCTCCCTTTGACTAAATGCAGCGGGAAGCCTAGGGAGCCCAGCTGGCTTTTCTTCTTCTTGAGCGACTCAGGATATCACCATTCAGTCTGTGTTCCCTTCTTCTAGCATTATGGCAGTTATAAAGAAGAAAGCGCGCTGGGGGCATCAGCAGGATGGGACTGGGTAGCTTTGACTGTAGCAAGAATAACCACCAGCACTGTTGACAGCAGGCACTGAGTGTCCCAAGCATTTTACGTGCATCCTCTCATATCTTCATTCACAACAACCCTCGCCGGTAGGCACCCTTACTAACCTTGTCTTCATCAGGTTACTGATGAAGAATGTGAGGCTAAGAGGGGTTAATCAGTTAGTTAGTAAGTTGCCCAGTCACTCAGCTAACAGGGCTGAGCTGGGCTCAGAACAATTCTCTTGAACATGTGTTCTTACCCTTCCCTGCTTCAAGGTCTCATTCCTCTGTAGCGGGGCTCCACCCACCCACCCTGTGGTCAGTGCCATGTGTGAGCAGGCCCACTTCTTGGGATGGCCCACTTCCTCTCCTCTTGACCCAATTGAACTCCTTTTTTGAGACCTTAGATCTCACTTCCTTCAGGAGGCCTTCTCCAACCACTGCAGGCCTCCCCATCTTTCCTTCTGTGACTATCCACTATCCCCCAGGACGTGATCTGGCTGTTTTAAGTGTGTACATCTCCAAAGTCTCCGATGAGAGTCCTACTTTCTTAGGCGCAAAGCTTAGGTCTGGAGTTTTCTTTGGACTCTTTACTAACTCGAAAGGTTTAATGGAAGAGACTAACAATGTAATTACTTACAGAGTTATAGGCAGGGTTTTGGGAACCTACTGGTAAGGTACAGCACCAGAACCCTGCATGGGGGAGCTGTTACCCCTGCAAGCTGTTACCCCTGTTCCATCAGAGGGAGCTGTCACTGGAGCCCAGCTCAGGCTACCTGTATGGAGAAGAGCCCCATGATGGGAGCTGACGGGTTTGAGAACTGGCTTTCCATGTGGTTACAAAAAACTCACGGCAAGCCAACAGGGAGAATTTTTTTTTTTAAGGGAAAGGGAAGAAGCGGAAGCTAGAAGTGAACCCAGAAGGAGCTTATATTTTAGCAGAGGTTTGGGGGGAGAAAAGACAGGCATATGCCCCTGCTGAACACAGGATCACAGAGCAGGATTTCCCTCGAAGAGTTGAGCATACGGTACACCAAATAGTCAAGTGCTGTGGAAGTAGACATTTCAGGAGCCAACGTTGTCAAAGGCTCCCTTCTTTTTTTTTTTACTTCAGATTAATATGAGAGTACAAATGATTAGGTTACACTGTTTGCATCTCTTAGGTAAAGTTCAAGTTGTAGTTGAGCCCTTCACCCAGCAGGTGTGCTGCGAAAGGCTCCCTTCTTACAGGATGAGAGTTAAGTGCCAGTCCAATGACCTACATAAGGATTTCCCAGAAGGCCTCCTGCAGGCCCCAGATGCATCTGGGTCGAGCATGGCCAGTTTGTGTTTTAGTAGTTTTGAAGTCTCAAAGTTCTTGAAAAATTTACTTCGAGGGTCCTAGAAGTTTGGATAATTAGTAGATGTCCTTCACCTTTGAAGCTGACATCAAGGGGAGGGTTGAGTATCACGTCTCCCCACCTCAGGAGTTACCCCTGGCTGCTTACAGAGACTCGATGCTGCTCTGGGAGGACCTAGCCCGCTGAGTGTGGTGTTGCTAAATCTCATTTCTTGTTTCTCTATTCCTATTTTTCCACCCGCTCTTGTTGGCCTAGATCCTCTTAGATACTAGAAGGGTAGACGGAGTTGTGGGGAGGCAGGTTGAAGGCGGTGCAGCAGATGAAATGCTGAGAGCTCTTCACTTAGGCTTTCTTTGCTGGCCCTGGTGATTTTTACTCCTAATACGTTTCTTTGGTGTTTTCTCTCTGTTAGGCCTTGGACATGCTAGGAGATGCTCCAGACAGCACGAATAGCTTTTACTTCCCTGAACACATCACACACCCTCTCGCCTCTGGGCCTTTGAGCTCACAGTTCCGTTTTTGCCGCCTGGAACACTCCTTTACACCAATTCTTTGCCTTATGAAACATTCAGGAGCCTGTGGAGAATCCCACAGTTTGCACCGAACTAAAGGTTTCTGGGGTGTTGACCTGTAAGGTGTGGGTTTGAGTGTTACTTGAACTGTGTGTGGCTGCTTACCTTTGCAGGCACTCAATAAGGCTGTGGGGAGCACAGCCCCAGGGAAAATGTAGAGGCGGGGATTGTAGGGCACACTCCAGAGAGGATGGTGGTTCTGCGCTGCTGAAACTCAGGGAGCAGGAGAGCTGCAGGGGAGGTGCCCCGAGGAGGCCAGCAGACCCTGGAAGGGACCTGACGTCTATGCTAGGACATCTCTTCCACATCTGGTCTTGGGGACTGGCAGTGCTGGAGGTGTTTTGGGGCCAGTGACAGTGATAGATTCAGGACCCAGGCGGGGCACAAAAGCCAGGAGGGCCTGACTGGGGGATATCCTTTGTTTGACAAAAAGGAGATGGTTCACTGTGAAACTAATTTATGGCTTTCATATGAAAGCTATAACCCAGTTATAACCTAAGAATATGGGGAAGGGGGAGAGGGAGGGATGGGAGAGTGGAGGATGGGCAGAGGGAGGGTGATTGGTGGGATTACACCTGCGGTGCATCTAACAGGCGTACATGTGAAACTTAGTAAATGTAGAATGTAATTGTCTTAACACAATAACTAAGAAAATGCCAGGAAGGCTATGTTAACCAGTGTGATGAAAATGTGTCAAACTGTTTATAAAACCAGTGTATGGTGCCCCATGATCGCATTAATGTACACAGCTATGATTTAATATTAATAATTTAAAAAAGGGAGATGGTTCCATATGCCAGTCTGTGACCTGCTCTGACGCCTTTGCTTCCCCACACTGTGTTTCAGAGATCAGATAATGCTATGGTTCAGGCTTTATAAAATAGAATAAAGACAACAGAGAGGAAAGAGAAGTGAAATTAATGTCACTCATAATCCCACCACCCAGATAACATTTACGTTTAGAACTTGGATGTGTAAACTTTCTGGATAATGTTCTGTATTTACAAAGTGGGAGCAAATCATAGATGTATTTTCTGACCTGGGGAGAGTGAGTGTGTGTGTGTGTGTGTGTGTGTGTGATTTTTTTTGTCCATTTTAAAAAATGCATGTTTGGCACAAACTCAAACTGAGGAGTATAAAGAGAACCCTCTTTGCTCTGCCTCCACCCCCACAGTGGCCAGTATATCCTCGATGAGGGAGATGTTCAGAAGGGACGATGTGTGTGGAATAGCAAACTGTAAATGCTGGTCATTGTAACTTGCACATATGTTGTCGTAAGTAGGTCGTGAGGATGGGTTTGTGGTCATGAGGACTGGGAAGTAGTTTGTGGTTAGGGAAGAGACTTTCTCAGAAACAGATGTCTATGGAATTAGGTAAAAGAGATGGAGGAGTTTTGAGGCTTAGGTTTTGACTGGATTTATAATGAGGAGCAGGGTGAGTGAAGGTGAGTGAAACTGTGGGCAGGGGCCAGATATTGTCAAATTTTCCCTCCTGGGTGGGGATTGAGGTAGGGGGCTAGCGAGTACGCAAATGAGCAAGAGACATACCAGGGAGTGGTGATCGTAACTGGTAGATATTTGTAATATATCCTTCCTTGACAAAACGATAGGTGGCAACCCTATGTTAGTGCCCCTTTTGTTGGTTAAAAAAAGTTTTAGGACTCTGCGAATACCAAAAACCTATGCAAAACTATAAAACCGGACTCAGATTTGTTTCTGGCTTTGTGGTTCTGACTGGCTGTGCAATCTTGCATTGCTCCTTAATTTTTTTAGCACTTAGCTTTCTTATCTACAGATCAGTTCTCAGTCCAAAAGGCCCGTTAAAATCACTGGGAAACTTAAAGAAAATAGCCTATACCAGAGCCCTACCCCAGACCAAATGGATCAGAATCTCTGGGGATGGAGCCTGGGAGGTTTTCAAAAATTTGGCCAACAGGCTCAGTGCCTGTAGCTCAGCGGTTAGGCCCCAGCCACATACGCCAGGGCTGGCAGGTTTGAACCCTGCCCGGGCCTGCCAAACAATGACAACTACAACAAAAAAATAGCCGGGCATCATGGCGGGTGCTTGTAGTCCCAGCTACTTGGGAAGCTGAGGCAAGAGAATTGCTTAAGCCCAAGAGTATGAGGTTGCTGTGAGCTGTGATACCATGGAACTCTACCAAGGGTGACAAAGTGAGACTCTGTCTCAAAAAAAAAAGGGCCAACATTGAGAAACCCTGGATTGAGATCATCTTAATTGCTTATTTTAGCTCTAAAATTTTATGATTCTATGCATCGTATTATACAATTTTGTTCCTTTCAAATCCTGCGTACAAGTGTTAGAAACTTCTTACATACCAAGAAGTCTTATTTTTTTTTTTTTTATGAAAAATGCTCCATAATTGTCATTAGGGCCATGATATCATGCTGATGTCCCGCAGTCAATAAATCAGAATCATATAATGTAGTAAAACATTAAATAATTAATTTTTTGACCCAGGAGTCAAAACCATGGACTTTAAGCTTTGATTTCTCATTCCTTCACTTTGAAAAGCTACTGACGGGAGGCCTGAGGCCATCTCTGTTTGTAAAGAAGTCACGAAACGTTAAGAGAGCAACATTACTGGAAGTGTCTTTGCTAGAACTGTATATACCGTAAGTTCCAAATGAGGAGGTCCAGTTTGGGGAGGCTTTATCACATCTAAATTGTAAATGGAGTGGGAGGTGTTTAGAGTCTTGGTGCTTTTTTTTCTTTACTATTGAAGTTCTTGGTTTTGTCTCTTCCTAAATGAATCATTTTTAAAAAAGGAACCTAACTTGGGGAGGGGGCGGGGAAACCACTGCGGGAGGTGCCAAGTGGGGGCGGGCAGGGGAACCAACAGCAGGGAGATGGAGTTTACGCTTGGGCCCCTCAGACCAGCAGTGCCAGGGGCATCATGCCAAGGGTGAATCAGGGATGAGTAGGACATAACCCGGGGGAGGCGGGCAGCAGGAATGGCATTGATGTTGTTCATTAATTTGCCAAGGATTTAGTGAAGCACATTTACCAAACACAGTGCCTAGAAGCAGGGTTCAGTCCACAGGTGCTTGGGACATTGTGAGTGAATGGGAAGGAGCTTCCTCATTTTCCCTCTACTTGGGGAGATGGGACACAAAACGTGTCCTTATTTGCTTATTTTTACAATAAATGAACTGAAGCTATTGAAGCCCATAGTGGTGTAAAGAAGGCAAATAAAAATGTTAGTGCCAGCCAGCATCTTGGAGGAGAACAAACTGGCAGCCCAAGGACCCCATTGTGGCACACCAAGGGGTTCGATGAAATATACACTGGCCAGGCAGCCAGATGGAGGTCAGATGGAGGACAGGAGATCTGAGGGACCTCTGCTTGTCACTTCCCCTTTCTGTGCTGTGATCTCCCAGTTGAAAAATGATCCCACACACCCAACTCACCCTGGCCCCTAATAGCTGTTCAGAGTGCTTGCAGTCCTTGATGCCTGAGGAGCTAGGCAGGAGAGAGAGTGGGAAGGAGTGGACAGATCCTGGCTTTGCACAACCAGAACAGCTCCACACAGATTGCCCTACATCCCTCCTGTGCTTGGGATGAGGAGGACCCCAGGGCAAGGTGCATCCTGATACCTGGGAAGAGCTTGGCGTGTTTGGAGTGTCAGCTAGGCATGCTCCTTCTATTCCCCGTGGAACCCTCCAGAAAGCTGTGTTTTTTCTTTTCCGAGTGATGTGCAGCCTCCTGCACTTGTGCCTGTGCCTTATCTGACACTGTCACTAACTTCCTATTAGGCATGGTCTGAGGTGTGAAGTTGTCACTGAGGTCCAGTGTTTCTCTCTGACCAGCAGTGGGGTGGCCTGTTTGTTCCTTGGCTGACTTCTGCTATCCTTCTTCTCATCCTTCTCACTGGAAAATGCTGTGTCGCTTCTGCACTTGTTTGTGGTACTGAGGGTGGAGAGAGCTGTGAGGTCTGAAGGCTGGAAGTGGCAAGTGGAGCAACACCGAGTGGGCCCCTTATATAATGCTCAGCGCTGTGCTAGGTATTTTTATATACTTCCTGTTTTATGTAGACCTCACATTAGTTCATGCAAAACCAGACTCAGAGAGGTTACTTAAGTGACCAGCCCAAGGCTGATTGAGGTGACAAGGTCACGATTTGATATTGAGCCTAACTCTAGAGCTCTGTTTATTTCAGCTAAGTCCTGGAGCACTCTGCCTCTTTGGTTCTGCTGATTTGGGTTGATCTTGGTTTCTCACTGGGCGTCTTGGTGGACGGTATCCCCTGGAGCCCTAGCTTTCTCCCAGCCCTTTGTTGGCCTGGTCTGCCCTTCTTTCTGTCTGGCATGATGTGATGGCCCAAGAATGCTTTGCTGATTTTCGCCTCTCCTGGTCATCCTCCCCTTGTGGCCCTGAGAATCCCAGAATTGTTGAGTGGTAGTCTGTAGTTGGTGATCACAGTAGATAAGTCCAAATCCTGACTTCCCAGAAACAAAATATTCTTTTTCCTACTTCTGGGCACCCAGCCCTTATTATTCTGTTGGTCACCATGAGCTTCTCCACTCAGCTGGATTTCTCACTTTGCAAGCTCGTCCCTTGAAGAAGTAAGAAGAGAGAATGTCTGTCTGTGGTTGCAGGATTGCTTCTTGGCCTTTGGGCTAAGATCAAGTATGTTTGCATGAACTTGTGAAAGGGTGCCAAGGGAAGGACCCCAGGACCTTGTACGTGCAGGTGCAAGGGAGAGCCAAATCCAGCATCCTCCTCCTTAGTAGAGTAGCTGCTGGAGTTTGCCAGACTCTGGGTATCTCCTGCAAAGAAAGAATAGGAATGCTTCCAGAAACTTTCAGAAGGCCCTGAAGCTTTTCACTTGTCCATCCTGGCTCTCCTCTATTTTCTGAAAAACCTCTGAAATTATATCACCTGAGCATCAGAATTATTCTGTGGATCAAGTTAGGTTTACCACTCAAGACACCATGTTGAGCAGTGGGCAGTTCCAAGCATTTTCAATATAGCTATTAGTTACCCTCAAGGGGCTTGTCATCTACATGGGCACATGGAACCCTGGCCCAGAGAAGCTAAATGGGGTGAGCTAAGAAGAGCCAGGGAGAGCTCAGCAGGTGGGGGCAGTGTGGCTCTGTGGACTGCAGGGCTGAGCTGCAGGAAGAGGAGTGTGCTCAGCACGGGACGCCAGGGTGCATGGAAAACAAGGTTCACAGGTGGGGCGGAGCAGAGGTATGTGTGGGAAACAAGGTCCCAGAAGTACATGTGCATCATTTATAAGGGATCCTAAGGGATGGCCATGGAGTTTGGAATTGAACTCTGAAGCCTGTTGAATTGGGACAAGGATAGGTTAAAAACAGTGCTGCAAGAAGACTCATCTGGATTTGTGGACGGTGAATGGCAGTGTTTCGGGGGCGGGGTTGGGGCTAGTGTTTCAAAGACATTTGTCCTAGCGAATTTTAGAAATGAAATGTTGAGGAGTTACACTGAGAAAAGAAGGTAGAGAGAGAAGCGGAAGGTCTCAAATCCCAGCTCGGCTGCTTGCTCCCTGTGTGGCTTGAGCAAGTTACTTAGTCTCTTTGTATCTCAGTTTTGTCCTCCGTAAATAAAGCCTTTCAGAACTGTTGTGTGAGGGTTTTAACTTGTAACACACTCGGCGCTTAGTACGTGCTGAACAAATACATGTCCTCTCGCATTGTGAGAAGCACAATTCTGTGATTGACAGGCACGAATCAGGGGAGCATCTGGGAGCCTAGGGAGTGAGGAAGCCCTCACAGAAAGGGGTGGAGTTGTTGGGGTTCCCTGAATTCAGTTTTGGGAACATTCTTCACCTAACCCCTGGCTGCTGAGGGCTGTCTCAGAAAGCACCATGGCCAGGCAGATTGTGCCTTGACAAAACGGTGGCCTCTAGTTTCCACTGGGCATCCACGGGCTCGCTCTCCCATCCGGGTCCAGACGAGGGCAGGATGAATGAGACACGTAGGGCACAGATTGAGGGAGCTTCTGGGTTTCAGGGCCTCTGCCCTTGCATGATGCCCACTGTGGGATGTGTCCCACCGGCCCCACCTCCATCATGCCCCCTCTCCCTGCCCGCCCTTTTCTCTCAGGACACATCCTGGCTTCATTCGCTCACTGAGAGCATCAGCTGCGAGGCTGCTGAGGTGTCCACCTCCCCTCCTGTGCATTGACCTGTGTCTGGGTTCATCCCAACCTGGTTGCCCTTTACTCAGAGAAAGAAACAGCCTCCCTTCTGGCTGTGCCTGGGTCCTTTTGCCTCCTGCAGCCCCTGGACCTCACCCCTCAGTCATTCGGTCGCAAACTTCATCCTCTCTACCTCACATCCTCTTTTCTTCTACCCTCACCAATGGCTGCCTGGAAGGAGCCTGCCCTCGCTGACGCAGCCAAGCCAGACTGGCCTCTGCCCGCAGCGGTATGCCTGGCCCAGAGCAGGGACTTAGTAGGTGTTGCAGCAGATGGCTCCCACCTTCTGCAGCAGATGGCACCCACCTTTTGCAGGGACTGCTCTCTGTGACCTCCGTGTTGCCACACCTAATGGCCACTTCAGTCCTTATCTTTCTGGGTTCTTCGCTACTTTCGACACTGTGAACAACTTCCTCCTTCTTGCAACTCTCTCTTTCTCTTGGCTCCTTTGATTCCAAAATAAATATTTAAGCAGCTATTTCTTAAGCACCTACTATGCTCCAGGCTCCGGGGCACGTCATAACATGATGTCCCTACTCCCAGGGAGTTTATAGTCTAGTGGGAGGAAAGAGGGATTAAAAAAATAAATGTCGGGTGGTGATAAGGGGTGCAAAGAAGAATACAGAAGAGAAGGAGGACAGGGGTGCTGGGGTGAGGGTGAGCCTTACCTTTCAGGACATTCAAGGAGAAACCTGTGGGAAGCAAAGTTGCCTGGGGGGTTAGTGTCCTGGGCAGAGAGAAGAGCTAGTGTGGAGGGCCACAGGCAGGAGCCTGCTTGGGGTGTTTGAGGGACCCACTGTGGCTGGAGGAACTTGAGGGAGGGCAGAGAAGGAGGTGAGGAGGCCAAGTGTCTTAGTGCATTGGGGAAGAGGCCCCGCCAAGTCATGTGGGCCTTATAAGTGTTTTTAAGGACTTTGGCTTTTACTTTGAGAGAGGGGAAATACTATAGGAGTGTTGTGAGCAGTAGAGTGATTAAGTGGTCACAGAGGCTGCTCTAGGGAGCATGGTGTATTTGTTGCTGGGGCTGCCATAATAAAGTACCACATACTGGGTGGTTTAAACAACAGGAATGTGTTGTCTCACAGTTTTGGAGGCTGGGAAGCCAAGATCTCCAGGTGTGGGCAAGTCCACGCTCCCTCTGAAGGCTCTGGGGAAGTGTCTGCTCCAGGCCTCGCCAACCTTTTGGTGGTTCCTTGGCTTGTGGCAGAATAGCCCCCGTCTTCACACGATGCTCTTCCTTGGTCTGCCTCTCCATGCCCAAATACTTTCTTTTTATCAGAACACCAGTCATACTGGCTCAGGGACACCCATCTACTTCAATAGTATGTCATCTGAATTGATTACATCTGCAATGACCATTTCCAAATGTGTCACATTCTGGGATACTGAGTGTTAGGATTTCAACACAGGAGTTTTGAGAAGACACAGTTCAACCCCAAAGACAGGATTATAAAAAGATGAGGGTAGGAGTGGACGGCTAGTTAGGGAGTTAACTGCAATAACTTAAGGAGAGATGTTGCTTGCTTGGACCAAAGATAATAGTTAAGGTGGTGAGAACTGATGAGAATTTGGACATAATTGAAGTTAAAGCTGATGTCATTTGTTGATGGATTAGATGTGGGTTATAAGGGAAGAGGGAACCATGATGATTTGGGCTTGGGGCTGGCTTTCTTCCTCTCCTCAAGCCAGCTGTCTCTCTGGGACCTCCCTCAGCAGGTTTGCTGGGTCCTCCTGGGCAGGGCCATTAGCTGTTGGCTCTGTGGAGCTCTGTCCCTGGCCCCCTCTCCGTTCTCTCCCTGATTTTGCCGCCTCCCGTGTTGAAGCCAGCTATCCTGAATATGCTCTCTGGGTCTCTCCCACAGGCCCTGGCTGTGGAGGATGCTAAAGGAAGAAGACACAGAAGCAGGACGACCCTGAAAGATTCAGCCTCTTAATCTCGAAACAGGTAGCTTCTCTGAAATGCTTGTTGGAATATTTTATGACAAAGGGGTTGTAGAATTGTTTCTATGACCCCTGCGAATTAGAGAATGTCCAAGATGGGGAGGAGGGCTGCCTTGGTCCTGGATACCCATAGCTTTCTAGAGAACTTTCCCTGGGAAGTGTGTTGTGATTGCAGAGCCTCACGTTGGATTTCACTGTCATCAGGAGTGGCGCTCAGGGCGTGTGACCTCATCTCGCATGACTTTACAGAGTTGTTATAAATAGTTAAAGGTCCAATGTATGTTTGTGGACACCAGCCCTGAAAGTGTCTAGGAGGAGTTAGTAATGGCTGCGATGTGTCTCTGGAGAATGATAGTACTGTACAGGCGGCTGCTGTGAGAAACTCTATGGAGCCTGCAGATCCCTGGACCAAGGAGCCTGAGCTGGCTTGGGGGCATTTCTAGTGTTTTTTTATCAGCTCTGGCCCTTTGATCTCTTCTAGTCTCAGTTTATCCTTCTAGAACAAGGGCACACAGCTGTAATTTCTCTGCCAAGTCCCACACAGAAGCTGTCGGAAGGTTTGTGTGGAAACAGACTTTCACTTTGTATGTGTGTGTGTGGGGGGTTATAAACGCTGGGGTGGGAGACGATGGCTCTTTTCCACGCATTCTCAGTGACAGGGGGAAGGTGGTTGGTGATGTCTGATTGGAGTTTTTTGGTGCGTGTGGTTTTATTTCCTTGGCATGTTCCACAATTCTCATTCCTCTAATGTGAGATTGAGAATTGGTCCCTTACGTTTCTTTTTTACTGTGACTGATTTTGATTTAATTTTTAAGCCATTGTGTCTTGGGGTTCTAGTTGGAAACAGATGGCTCACTCACATGGGGTAACCCCAGAGATTCTGGTGAAGGGACTGTTTTCAAGGGTGCGGGCAGAGATGAGGGAAGCAGAAGCATCCCAAAGCTGCTGAGGCCTTGAAGGAAGAGAGAGGGATTGGAAATAGGAGCTGGAAAGGTTGTCACTGGCGGAGGGATACCGTCAACCTCCAGCCCCTGTCTGGGAAAGAGCCAAGAGAACCTGCCTCTCTCAGGACCCCTCTCAGGTCATCCACCTCGTGCTGGTGGTCCTGGGAGCCAGATGGAGACCGTGCACAGAGTGGGGCCTGGAGGATGGATCTGTGGAGCAAATGGAGGCTGCCTGACAGAGCCCAGAGATGCAGGCCCACTTGGCTCATAGTACTTCTACATTAGAACCCAGAGAGGCTTTTGTGTTTATCTGAGGGAGTGAAACTTTGCATTATTAGGTCAGCTATGGAGAACCACTGGCTATGAGGCTGGTGGGAACAACAGAAATCGTCATCCTTTTTATAGTTCAAAGGACCCAGGGAAGTCAAGTGACTTGCCCAAAGGTACTTATTAATTCATTTATGTGATTCTTGAAAACCTGTAACATTTTCAGGGGGTAGGGAGGGTGAGTTGGGTGCGGGGTGGGGTGGTGGACGCCACAAAACATTTGAAACAGTTAAAAGAATGTAAAGCAAAATCTGAGCAAGTGCTAGGAAAAGGATTAGTGTGGATTAGTTCATCTTCATCTGGTTGGATTTATAAACAACAAAAATTTATCTCTCAAAGTTCTGGAGGCTGGAAATCCAAGGCGAGGGTGCCAGCGCAGTCAGGTTCTAGTGAGGGCCTCTTCCATGTTGTGGACAATTTCTCACCATGTCCTCTCATGGAGAAAGGGGCCACAGCCCTCTCTGAGGCCTCTTTTATAAGGGCACTGGTCCTATTGTGCCCTTAAGTCCTAATCACCTCCCAGAGGCCCCACCCTAACACCACCACCTTGGGGGGCAGGATTTCAATGCATGAGTTTTAGTGGGAGAGACACAAACATTCACACCATAGGATTCTTGTTTCCCATTTATTAGTTTGGATTCTTACACTGTGATACCGGAAAACCAAATGCACAGGGGATTGATTAGCTCCTGTATCTATGATGTGCAGGAATAGGGTGCGTGACAGGGTAGGGGTGAACCGTGTGCTTTTTTCTCAGCTCTCTGCTCATTCTTCCCTGGGTCAGTTCATCTTCAGGCTGGTTCTGCATGGGGTCGGGGGAGGATTGGGAGTGATCTGGATGCTACTGAGGGAGGAGGGAAGTGGATATTGGAAGCATTCTCTGACCACCCCCTGTACTGTATCATCCACAGGAGGCAAGTCAAACCTCACTAATCTGGACTAATTGTCGGGGGTAATAGTGAGAGGAAACCCACTCTTAACTAGTGAAAGTCCTGAATTTTAAAGTGTTTTAATACAGTGTAGTTTTAGGCAGAATCTTCTCAAATGATTCCTGTTGGAAGCAATTAGCATCTGTTATTCAGTGTGTCTTAAAATGTGGGACCTTCCAGTAGGTTAAATATGCCTTCTCCAAACCTCTTTAATTTCTAATTTGCTTTTTCAACCTTTTTATAGCCACAGTAAACACTGAACTCAAATTCTGGGCTGGTAGAGATTAAATTACAGTAATGAGATTCCTTATTTAAAACCTTTTCTATAAAACGAGAGCAAGAATGGCACCTACTTTATAGGTTTGCTGTAAGGATTAACTGAGGTAATCCAAGTCAAGTGCTTCGCCCAGTGGCCGGCCCAATAAAAGTTACCTTTATGAGTGTCATATATCTCAAAATACTGTCACCTTTACGTGTTTGTGTAGTCTAGGAAATTAACTCTTCACAACAAATATATTATCCACCACTGATTAGTTCTGTTAGAGATGAGGTAAATAAAGGTATTAAAATATTTGATGTGTATGGATTTTTTTAACTGAAGTTTTTAAAATTAGATTTAATCTTAGTGGGACCCTAAATAAAGAAAAGTTTAAGTAGCGTACAATTAAGTATACTACTGAGGGATAGTAGCATTTTCCACAAATTAAAATGATAATTTCTGGAAAATGGGGATTTTTAAAAATTTTATGGCAACATGATAATATATTCTTAGTGGAAAAATGTTTTAAATAGTTGATGGCCTGTCATGGACTGTGTCAGCTCATTTTCTTCCTTTATTCCCAGTTTGGAGGCTCTGGAGGGATGAGTGACTCTCCGGGGCTTTGACTTCCCAAACCAGCTGCATGGTCAGACTCTCCAGCGTGGGTTTTAGGATCCCTTGGACTGAGAAGTGAGAAGCTAGTATTGGGCATTTATCTCAATAGAACTTCTGCTGACAAAATGCTGTGGATCTTTCTCTAAGTCGGAAGCCTGTAGTGCCACAGAGCTGCCCTCTCAGAATTCCAGGAGGATCAGGGGTCTTGATTTGGGGTTCCCAGAGTAATGGTGGAGAGAGCACAGGTTGGCACAGTGCCCCCAAAAGATTTATTGCCTGTTTCAAAACCAAGAGGTAGCTTAGAGGATGGAGGGGCGAGCAGGTAGGGTACAACAAGGGGGAAATGTTCCAGAGTGACCATGAATTTTTTTTTTTTTTTTGCAGTTTCTGGCCAGGGCTGGGTTTGATCCGGCTTATGGGGCCGGCGCCCTACTCCTTTGAGCCACAGGCACTGCCCAAGGCAATAAATTTTTCATCCCCCTTTCCCTGAGTATTAACTAAAATTCCCTGAGTATTAGACTTAGGTTTTCTACAGGTTGTTTGTTGCCCTCAGGTAACACCATTTTGGTATCTAGATGAGAACCAATTGACCCTAAATTCCTTGGCTCAGAGGCCAAATAGAGATTGCCCGAACCAAGAAAGTACCAAAAGAAAAAGTGTTTGGGGGGATTGGCTTAGGGCGCCCAGTTTTTTATTTTGCCAAGTTTGGATGTTTTAAAAACTCAAGCATTCATCGCCAAAATTTTATAAAAAGACCATCTTGATGCCAAAATAGTAGGAAGGAGATAATTTAAGAACACAACATAAATCTTTAAATTGAAAATGCTCAGCTTTAGGGATAATTTACTATATTGTTATTTTCCTGAGGGAGGAGGGAAGTGGATCACTTTTGAAAACTACATCAAGAATGGGTGCTGTTGGGCGGCGCCTGTGGCTCAGTGAGTAGGGCGCCGGCCCCATATGCCGAGGGTGGAGGGTTCAAACCCAGCCCCGGCCAAACTGCGACAGCAACAACAACAAAAAAATAGCCGGGCGTTGTGGCAGGCGCCTGTAGTCCCAGCTGCTCGGGAGGCTGAGGCAAGAGAATCGCGTAAGCCCAAGAGTTAGAGGTTGCTGTGAGCTGTGTGACGCCACGGCACTCTACCCGAGGGTGGTACAGTGAGACTCTGTCTCTACAAAAAAAAAATAAATAAAGAATGGGTGCTGCCCTGCGTCTGTCCCTAACAGGTGTTGGGGACCCAGCTAGCAACATGGAGTTATCTACTTAAAGTACAACTTAGGGAAAAATGTAAGCCTTGCTTGAGGCTCAGGGGGTTCTCTAGAGTCATGTGTTGATTAGACTTATAGGTTAAAGTTGAATTCATTTTGATACAAGTCTTGATAAATCCAATTCATTTAATAATGGAGAAACTGTTTACCTTCTAGTCCTTAATTTAGAATTGTTAATTTAATTTTCCATCAGCAGGAAGAAAATTTTGAAATACTTAATAGTTGAAATTGAAAAGCAGGTCAACAGTTTTTCCTTTTCCACAATTTAACCCTAAAAATGATAAATCAAAGGCTGGGCTTGGTGGCTCACACCTATTATCCCAGCACTCTGTGAGACCAAGGTGGATGGATCACCTGCCCTCATGGGTTTGAGACCAGCCTGAGCAACAGCAAGACCCCATCTCTAAAAATAGCTGGACATTGTGGTGGGCGCCTGTAGTCCCAGCTACTCAGGAGACTGAGGCAAGAGAATCGCTTGAGCCCAGGAATTTTGAGGTGGCTGTGAGCTATGACACCACGGCATTCTACCAGGAGCAACAAAGTAAGACTCTGTCTCAACAAAAAAGGATAAATCCCTTCAGTTTGACATGGCTTCAGTTGTGTGGTGCACCTCTGTGGGTGCGAAAGGTGCACACACACACACACAGAGAAAACTTTTTGGTCTGAAGGGCCCCAGCAAGGTAGAGGCGCTCCAGAGAAAAGCAGCGTGCCTGTCAATCATTTGCTGGTAAGTGTTAGTACTTGTAGCAGAAGTTACATCTTGGAGCTGCCAAAATAGTATGACTTTTTAAGATGCCTTTTGGAGTCATTAAAAATTCCCAAACATACATCCAGCCACCCCTGACATCCAGAAGATTAACGAAATGTTACTCATTCTGCTTCACTTCACATGTCTGCTTGGCTTTGCCGCAAACACGTTTTAATTCCAGCCAGGGATTAAGCTTCCATGGTAGGCCATGACTGGTGTGAAAGCAGTTCCTCTGCTCCTGTTGGTGAGAACAGAAAGACTGCTTGCCCTCACGTGCAAAATCCTGAAGAGAATCAAGGAATCCTGGAGCCAGAGTGGGTGTTGAGGCCCCTGTTCTGTAGGACTGTTTTAACATGCATGGCCTTGGCTGACAGAAAGTGTCCTAATTGTAACATTTTATTGATCTCTAATGTTGCATGGATCTTTGTGCATAAGGACATGAACTTGGATGTGTCTTTCTCAAGAAAAAGCAGACCGTCCTGTGGCATGCTCTCATCTATACCTTCCTGTTAACCTATACCTTCCTTGGCCAGCTGTCACCAAGTGCTCTGCTTGTATCCCCACGTGCGCTCATATGGCACAGTTCTTGCGTGTACTAATGGACGCTCAGTCTTGATTTGTTTGGCCTCTTTACCACTTGTTTCTCTCAAGGAGACCCTGCCTCTGCAGAGTGGTAGCTCATTGTTCTTTTTTTTTTGTAGAGACAGAGTCTCACTGTACTGCCCTCGGGTAGAGTGCCGTGGCATCACACGGCTCACAGCAACCTCCAGCTCTTGGGCTTATGTGATTCTCTTCCTCAGCCTCCTGAGCAGCTGGGACTACAGATGCCCGCCACAACGCCCAGCTATTTTTTTGTTGTTGCGGTTTGGCCGGGGCTGGGTTTGAACCCGCCACCCTCGGCATATGGGGCCGGCGCCCTACTCACTGAGCCATAGGCGCCACCCTCATTGTTCTTTTTGACAGATATTACCACAAAACTCTTAATAAGTCATCTTGGGCTGTCACAACAAAACACCATGGACTAGTGGCTCAAGCAATTTATTTCTCACAGCTCTGAAGCTGAGAAGTCCAAGTTCAAGGTGCCCAGCGAGGTCGGTTTTGACCTCCTTTTCTTCATCTGCTCAGAGGAGGAGGCCCCTGCTGTCTCTTCTTCTTATAAGGGCATTGATACTCTCATGGAGGCTCCACCTTCATGACCTTAGGTAAACCTTACCATGTCCCAAAGGCCCTACCTCCTAATACCATCTCGCTGGGGGGTAACATTTCAACATATGAATTCTGGTAACAGAGAGGGCACAGACATTCAGAACAACTCTGAATCGTTTTTTATCTGTGGGCCTATGAAGTACTCATAGGTCACCGGGGTCCAGGCACCATGCAATAAAGAAAGCCTTTAGCGGGGGTCACCAGCCTTCTTTCCTCTGTGCACATTGGAAGAATAAGAGTTGTCTTGGGCCAACGTTAAATATATGAACACTAATGAAAGCTTAGCAAGAAAAGGTCCATGTATACTTTTTTGTGATATCCAACACCACAGATAAGCAAGAAAAGTCCTCACAAAGTCAGCATGAGGTCTGTGAGCTGCAGGTTTGACAGCCCTGGAAAACTGCAAGATTTTTTTTTTTTGAGACAGAGCCTCACTATGTTGCCCTCGTTAGAGTGCTATGGCATCACAGCTCACAGCAACCTCAAACTCTTGGGCTTAAGAGATTCTCTTGCCTTAGCCTCCCAAGTAGCTGGGACTACAGGCATCCACCACAGCGCCTGGCTATTTTTTGGTTGTAGTTGTCATTTTTGTTTGGCAGGCCCGGGCTGGGTTCGAACCCGCCAGCTCTGGTATATGTGGCTGACGCCCTAGCTGCTGAGCTACAGATGCCGAGCCAAGTTTCAAGATTTTATTGCCCCTAAAGAGGTGAAGTATGCTACACCTGGCGACAGCATAATAGAGTGGAAAGTTGGAAGACCTTTACTGTAGAACTAGAGGTGACCTGGGGCTACATAGATGATCTTGTCTTCCCAGGTCTTAGGTTTCATCTTGCCGTATTTCACTGGTAAAGTGGTGGTTGCCACTCTTGGTCAGCCTCAATGGGACATGAATGCTTTATCATTCAATATTCCCTGACCACAGTAGCCTTCTTTATGTGCCTCTAAAAGGGAGGCTCTTGAATCCAAAGCCTGGGAAAATGCTTTGTTTTTTTTTTGTTCTTAACACTTTATCATCTTAAACATTTGCTTTCTTTTTATGGGGGAAGGAAAGGCAATAAATTGTAATAAAGCCATATCATTTGAGATTAGTATCTTACATGTCATTTTAAATGTGTGCAAACATGGTAATGTCCACATGGACACACACATACCCTGTGCCAGGTGGAATATTTTAAAATATAGAAAGTCCTTTGAAAATTCTTTTAAACTTTCAAGGAACAGATAATTCTTGTGTTTTATAAACTGTTCCAGGATTTAGAACAAAGATGGAAAACTTCCAGATCCTTCTTTCAAGCAAACATGACCCCAGTATCAAAGTTGGCAAATCCCCAAAGGGAGGGCTCTATACCAGTCTCAAATAGGAATGTAAAAATTTTAGACAAGATCCTAATGATTAGATTTCAGCAATAGAGTATGTGAGTGTTCTGCCATAATCAAATAGATTCTATTCCTGGAATGTAATAAATGGCTTCATATACATATATTTTCATGTGATTCACATAAATTTCTTAAGTAAAAATATGTGACAATCTTGTTAATTACAAAATTGCATACGGTCAATTCAACTTCTAATTTTCTGCAAACCACTAGAAAAGGAATACATAAAATGACCATTCTTTAGTATGATGAGGAAGTTGAGTTTGCTTAGCTCACTGGCATTGTACTTAACACTTAAGCACTTAAGGCATCATTGGGTACCCCAGGGATCAAAACAAGGCTGGTGCTAGCGTATGTTGTTTCTTTAAGTTTTAGCCAATGTGGAAGGTCATAAAATAGCAACCTAAGGAATAAATATTATAAAGAAAATGATAAAATTGTCATTAATTACAGAATGTTTAGCTGTAGACCAAGAAGACTTAAATAGTTTAACTATAAACCCTGCTTCTTGATGGTGAGATTAAAAGTAAGGATTTGGATTCTTCTGAAATTAGTTCATAAATCCAATCCCATTTCTCTGAAACTCCTATCAGGATGTTTTAAATTTCACAAAATGGCTCTAAGTGTATTTGGAAAAATAAGTAGATGAGAACATCAAGGGGAATTCTGAAAATGGTTTTGGGGGGAAGGGAGTTCGAGCTATTGGATATTAAAATATATAGCACTATCAGATATTAAAATGCAATAGGAAGACTTAGTGATTAAAACACTGTGGTGCTGGCATAAAAAGAAGGAAGTAGATAAGTGAATAAGGATAGTTCAGAAATAGACCCTTGCATGAATAATTTAATAAATCATAAAGAAGTCATTGCAAATCAATGGAGAAGAGAAAATTATTCAATAAATAATTCTGATACCTCATTAGCAATTTGGAAAAAATCATTTTGGCTTCACCAAAATGAATTACAGATGGATTAAACAATTAAAGTGCAAAATGTAGAGGCATAGGAAATCTATCGAATTGAATATTCCTTTAAAACAAAAGAAAAACATTCAAAAAGGAAAAGAATAATCACTCAAACTGCAGGATAATGAAAGATTTGTTCATGTCAAAAAACCAATGGGGAAACAACAGACTGGGAGAAGACTGACAGTTAACATGATCGAGTTAATATCTTTATAACATGAAATGCTCAAATTGAAAAGTGCTAAAACCTTGGTAGAACCTTTGAATAGCTAATAAACAACACTAAAACAAATATATGGAAAATGTACAAAATAAATAGAGATAATGCACATTAAAACAGCAGTAAAGTATTCTTTCAACATATTAGCCAAAACATATATTTTAATGCTAATCCTCAATTCTGGTGATAATTGCAATATTATAAAACGAGTTTACAATGTATTGAACAACCATGTTATTCATTTGTATATTTTGATCCAGTAAAATGACTTCTGTGGACCATCTTCCCCTATCCCTTATAAAGGAAACAATACAAAACATTTAATAAGCTTTTTACACAAGGATGCTCCCTGATGCATTATTTACAAGGCAAACACATGGGCATGCGTGCGTGTGCATACAGACACACACACACACACAATTAGCATCTGGCAATTGGGTAAGTATAAAATATTCTTCTGTCAGCATAGTGCTCTACTGTAATTAATAATTGTTTTGAGGATATGTAGCAATGTGGCAAGATATTTACAATAAATTTTATGTGAAGAAATGATCAATTGTGCTATAGATTCACCGTGGAGAACAGCCATGTGGCAGTGCTGTTAAGATGACTGAATGATCACTACATACAACACAGAATGAATCTCGGGAATATAACATTAAGTAGAAAAGCAAGTTGCAAAATACATACAGAATGATTCCAGTTACGTAAAATTCAGACGAATGCAAAACTGATCATACAGTAGTTACACATCTGTATGCACGTCACAAACTTGCAAGAAGACCAAGTTACCACAGACAAAAATTCAGCATAGCGATGGGAGGAGAAGAGAAGATGGAGGGACGTCTCCCTATGAGTGTGTGTGTGGGTGTACTGAGGGGATCAGTGGCATTCTCTTCTTTAAACTGGGCCGTGGGCACACGTGTGTGTGTTATTGCTATTTTTATCCCCTTCATATATACTATAAGTATTTTTAATGTGTTTAATGTTAACTAAAAGAAAATTAAAACCCACATTCTCTGATCAACAATTACGTAAAAGATAAACATCTCTCATAAAGAAAGTGGGGGAATTATGAGTGATTTGTTCTTTCATTTTGTCTCTCCAAATTGTTAATTACATGCTTCCATTACATTAAAAAAAAAAGTCAAGAAAAGAAATTTGAAGATAATTGGAATCATTGGCTGATGTAAGGAAGTCTTACTTCCTTTGAAAGAGGAGCAACGTTGCTTAGAGAGTAATAGACTCCACCATTGAGGCAGAAGGGCAAATGGATTTTACATAGAAAAGAAACATGTTGGAAAAATAAATCATTTCACAAATAGTCACTGGCTATCTTTGAGCTGGGTTGTATTCAGAAAAAAACTTTTGAACACTGAGTTGTAATGAATTACTGAAATGGATGAATTAGAAAGGCTGGCATTTCTGCAGGTTCCCCTCTTAAAAAAAAAAAAAGGTTTTATTGCTTGGTTACAAAAACTAGCACTATTGATTTGAAATATTCTTGCAAAAAACGAAAGAACCTGAAGCTGATTAGACAGTAGAACTAAATCTCAGTTTAAAGAAAACACAGGGATGGAGGAGCATATTCAAAGACACCATGGAAATGCATTCAAGCAGTTTTATGGGACGTAGACCCATATGTTTCTTCAGTAAATTAATGGCAAGGAAAAGAAGGGAGTGAGGCATATGTAATAAATTTTAAAAGATTCAAAAGATATATCAGCCAGCTGCAAATGTAAATCTTGTTTGGATTCAGATTTAAACTAACAACTGTAAAAAGGTATTTATGATATAATTGGGGAAATAGACACTGACTTGATATTTAATAATATTGAGAGATTAATTTTAGTTTTTTAAGTATGATACTGTTAAAATGGTTACGTTTTAAAGAGCCATACCAAAGTGTTGATGGAAAAATGAAATATTTAAAAATAATTCAGTAAAGAGTTTGGGTATGTTAAATATAAATTTTTTTTGTTTTATACGTATAGATGGACCCTGACTTACGATGGTTTGACTTTTGATTTTTCAACATTGCAGTGATATGAAAGCAATCCTCATTCATTATACTCCTTATGTTAGGGTTACATCCCAATAAACCCATATTTTTATTGGGAAGTAGCCCTGTGATTAAGTCAAGGAGGATATGTGTGTGTTTATTTATTGAAGTCTGTATAGGTGAGTGACATAACTAGGATTTATGTTAAAATATTCCAGGGGTGAGGGGCATAAAGATGAAACAAAGTCAATCCATGTGTGATAATTGAAGCTCGGTGATGGGTTAATATATTCTAACTACTTTTGTGTTTGAAATTTTTCATAATAAAACATAAAAAATAAAGTAAAAGTAATACGTATGTATAGGTGAAAATTTATAAAATGTATAGAAGGAAATGAAAGTCACCTATTATAATTCCACCTGCTGGAGACAAGTGGTACCAATATTTTGATAAAAATCCTTCTGTACTCTTTCCTTGTACATTGTAACACATGTTCTTACACATTTATATATTTAAACAATAAAAACATTGTACAACTTTTGTTGCTTTATATCCTGCTTTTCTACATTATGATAGGCACTTTCGTGTCTTAGTTCATTTAGATCTTCAATATAATTTTAGCGGCTGTGTATTATTCTAATACATGAATACACACACACAGCCCTTAATGTATTTAGCCAGTCCAGTAGAGATGGATAGCTAAGTTGTTTTCTTTTTTCCCTTTTTCCTACTTACATGTTAATAACTCTATTGTATACTTGTTTGATTATTTCTTTTGACAAATATCTAAGATTAAGGTCAAAGAGTTTTTTAAGGATGTTTTTTCCCTTGTCATACCAAATTGCTCATTGGAAATAAAATTTTAAACTCCCTTTCTGCAGTTTATATGATTACCTGTCTCATCATAATCTCAGAGACCTTGGATCCTATCTTCCCAATATTTTAAATGTTTGCCAGTCTGATAAAAGGGTAAAGATTATTTCATTTGTATTTTTATTTATTTGATTATTAGTGAGTTTGAAAATGTTTTCATACCCCGCTAGTTTGTGGTTTGTCTTTTAGCCTTAGATCATTTGCAAAAATCATATGTCAAGAATTTATTTTATTTTATTTTAGAGACAAAATTTTGCTCTGTCTCTTAGGACTAGAGTGCAGTGGCATCCTCATAGCTCACAGCAACCTTAAACTCCCGGGCTCAAGCAATCCTAACTGCCTCAGCCTCCCTCATAGCTCACAGCAACCTTAAACTCCTGGGCTCAAGCAATCCTCCTGCCTCAACCTCCCTAACACCTGGCTAATTTTTCTCTTCTCTCCTTTCCTCTCCTCTCTTCCCCTCCTGTCTCTTTTCTCCTTTTTTTTAGACAGAGCCTCAAGCTGTCGCCCTGGGTACACTGCCGTGGCATCCCAGCTCACAGCAACCTGCAACTCCTGGGCTTAAGCGATTCTCTTGCCTTAGCCTCCCAACTAGCTGGGACTACAGGTACCCACCACAATCCCTGGCTGTTTTTTGGCTGTAGTTGTCATTGTTGTTTGGCAGGCCCAGGCTGGATTCAAACCCACGAGCTCTGGTGTATGTGGCTGGCACCTTAGCCACTTGAGCTACAGGCACCGAGCCTCTTTTCTCTTTTTTTTTTTTTTTTTGTAGAGACAGAGTCTCACTTTATGGCCCTCGGTAGAGTGCCGTGGCCTCACACAGCTCACAGCAACCTCCAACTCCTGGGCTTAAGCGATTCTCCTGCCTCAGCCTCCCGAGTAGCTGGGACTACAGGCACCCGCCACAACGCCCGGCTATTTTTTGGTTGCAGTTTGGCCGGGGCCGGGTTTGAACCCGCCACCCTCGGTATATGGGGCCGGCGCCCTACCGACTGAGCCACAGGCGCCGCCCATCTCTTTTCTCTTTTTTAATAGTGATGGGGTCTTGCTAGTGCTCAGGCTAAGAACTATTTTAATAGATCTTTCTAAATGTTGTAAATCTAGCTTTTTTTCCTTTGACCCCCTGTAACTTCCCACATTTTAATGTTTGTAACTTTATCTGGTGTTTTATTCTATGTAATGAATAGCATTGCAATCTGAAGTCTTTTTATTTCTCTACCTTTTTTAGTTATCAAATAAGATGTTTGTGATAGAAAAGAATAAATTTCAAAAAATATAGTTTGACTAACATGTACATTAGAATATAAAATTTGGTAGTTTTTCTTTTAGTAGTTTTTCTGTGTGTGTGTCTGTGTGTGTGTGCTGGGGTTACACTAGCTGAAGAAACCATTAAAACCCCAGACTATAGCTTAACATAATAGAGGTTTATTTCTCACTCAGCCTGATGTAGGTGTTTCTGTTTGGTGGTCACCCCACTGGGGGATCCCTGCACTGAGTGTTTTAGCGGCCCAGGCTCTTTTCATCTATTGTTCCTTCATTCCCTAAGACAGTGATTTTCAACTGGTGTACCATGAAAATTTTTAAAGATCATTAATTAAATTAATTTCAAAAGAAGTTCAAAGCACAGTAAGTACATTATTTTACTCTTTTTTGATCAACATAATTTAAGTGTATTGTGGAAATTGAAAACTCTAGGTTCAAGTGTGCCATGAGACAAAAAAGGTTGAAAAACACTGCCTAGGGTCTTGGAGTGCTCTGTATCCATTTGGTAGATGGAGGGAGAGAGCTTGGAGGAGGCACACCACTTCTACCACCTCAACCCCAAATTGCTCCACATTACTCCCACCTCTCCATTGATAGGAATGGTCATATGGCACCCTGCAAAGGGTACTGGGACCCTGTAGTCCCTGGCAGCTTCATAGTGAAAAGCCTACACTTATGGAAGAGAGGCATTAAGTATTTATTGAACATTTAGCTGAATCTGCCCCCAGATATTATATTTATAATGTAATGTATATGATACATTTTTTTTAAAACACAGTCTCACTCTGTCACCCTGGATAGAGTGCTGTGGCATCATCATAGTTCACAGCATTCTCAAACTCTTGGGCTCAGGAGATCCTCCTATCTCAGGCCCCTGTATAGCTGGGACCACAGGCACTCACCATGATGCTTGGCTAATTTTTCTGTTTAATGGTAGAGACAGGGTCTTGCTCTTGCACAGGCTGGTCTCACGTGATCCACCCACCTCGGCCTCCCAGAGTGCTGGGATTACAGGCATGAGCCACTGCTGCTGGCTGCATATTTTTTCTCTGCAACATGGAATAACCCTAAATTTTAGCATCATTTTGTAAGCATTTCCCTGTGTCTTTAAATCTTTTTCAAGAATGAGTTTTAATGCCTACATATTATTTCCTATATTGATGGTATCATAATTTATTTAACCATTTTTCTATTGTAGCACAGTTAAGGTTTTTTCAGATTTTTTATTGTTCTGAATATTACTGCTATAAATGTCCCTGTGCATAAATCTTTTAAGTATTCCTCGAATTATTTCCTCAGGGATAATTCCTGGGAGTGAACCTGCTCAGTATTAAGGCTAGTGATGCATACCACCGAATGGCCCTTCAGAAATGTGGACTAATTTACAGCCCCCAGTAGTGTCTGAGGATTCTTATTTCAGGACACCTTGGCTATCTTGAGCATTCTAGTTGTTTTGGTTTTTGCCAATTCGATACTTGAGAACAATATTGCATTGTTTTCATTTGCAGGCTTTGCTTACCGATGGGTTTGAACATTTTTTTCATGAAGCCATCAGTAATCTTCCTGTGAGTGTGGGTGTGTGTCAGAGAGAGAGTTGCCTTTTGGGGCCTTTTCCCATTTTTATTTTGTAGTGTTCTATCTTTTAAAAAATCACTTATAAAGGATTTTGATGTAGTATGTGTATTAAGTTGTCTTATGCTACAAATATTTTATCTGGCTTCTCTTTTCCTTGATTTTGCTTCATAACCTAATTTTCTTAGATTAAACTGTGCACTCGGAACCCTGATTTTACGTCTGCTGAATCTGCCCAGGTAGCAATACTCCTGAGATTAATAGAATTTTTAAAAGCAAATTTGACTTTTTTCCTGACCTATCGTATGGGTTGAATGTTCTTAATGTGGATTTTTAACTGGAAGTGAGGGGTTTAAAGTAGGCATCAAGGAAATGGACGTGACATGAAGGATTTGGGACACTGGTCTGAGTTATCCTTAGAGGTAGTGAGATCAGCTTCTAAATACTCCTGACCGTTCCTGGAAACTTAGGAGAGGCAGAGAGGCCGGTGAGTGTTATCTTTTGACTCCATGGTCTAGCAGGGTGAGCAGCAGCAGGCTCTCAGAGGCTCTCTGGCTGTTTTTCTTGTTAGGTCTTATGAAGAACACATGTGGTGGAGTGGCAGGGAGTGGGGTACAGAGAACTTAGTTGTAATCTCAGGTTTGCCACTGGCTGTATGACCTGGCGCAAGGTCTTTGTCCACATTAGGCCTTGTTTACTCATCTGCGAAATCTGAGGATGTTTTTTAGGTGATGGATTGGGTTCATGAATTCCAGTGCTATACAGTGGAGTTCTCAGCGAGGCCTTTTTTGCATTCACCGCCTGTGCTGACCTCTGCCATGGGTTGACAGGGAGTAGGGAGAAGGCTACTCTCTTTGGTCTCCCAAGTGATTTATGAAAGAAATCAATCCAGAATATATCTATTCTAGATATAATGTGATCTAAATATGATAGTTACCTAATAAGATTAGTTGAATCTAATATGGTTTTCCTCTAAAACACAAATACTGCACCACTTTTAATTGTAGTAGCCAAATTAAATTACTCATCCTGAATTGGATTTCCAGCAAACTTAATTTGAACACGAGCTCAGTATTGCAGACCCTGAGTAATTTTTTTAAGATATAAAATAAATCAGTGGGATACTCACATTGTTCCTCCGGTTACCTTAAAGGGGAATAGGTAAAGATCTGGAGGAAACACACAGAAGTAGAGCTGAGATAGACACTGATTCTTTAGCTTATCATCAGGGTTTGGTTCTTTTCCCTCTTTCTGTCACTGAGAACCTCTCTGATCTTCGAAGAGGGGAGTGATAAAGGCAGGCCCAGGAATCACTCAGGTTCTGTTGCCCGTGATCGCCTTTCTTCTTTTTGCTCCTTGAATGATGCCCTGAACATCTTCACTAGGTAAGAAGTGGTTCATTGAGACACTAGAGAGGTTTGTAGCATTACTTTAACCATATTTTCTCTCAGTTAGGTGATCACCTGAAAACCAACCCAAACTGGTTGCTTTTCAGAAGATAATGTATTGACTCATGTGACTGAACAACCTAGGGGTAGATGCTGGCATCAGATTACTATGCCAAGGGGATGAGACAGTTCGACAGGGAGATTCAGAGTATTTGCTCGTGGGAAAGCAGACAGGGAAGTTAGTGAAGCCGGGGAAGTAGGGACCGCTAGACCCTCACCCCGCTTTGTACAGATTCTTCTCTCTTCCCCTGCATGTAGGCTTATGTTTTCTCACTTGAACTGTAAATGGCCCTGAGAGGATATTTTGTGGATGGGGAAGTGAAGTTCACCACAGTGTCAACCCACCCAAGACCTTTCATTGGTGGAGCGAGGACCAGGCTCAGTGTCTTACAAGTTTTCCATTTCACTGTATCCCGCCTTCCTCCCACTGATCCTTCTCACCACTCTGTCCTTTCCGTTCCTCCAATACCAGGGCTGGGTTTGTCATTAAACAATGGTTGTTAACTTGTTATTGACTGACATGGTACCTTCACACCAAAGGTGGCCTTTTCTGCTCCTGCTTGGCGAGTATCATTATAGCAGAAACTAATGTGGTCGATTCCCAATTATTAATTTGTGGATGGTCTAATTCAGTCTGTCTTTCCCTGAATTACAGAGTTCTTGCAATATAGTGAGAGGATCTTAGGTGTGCTGTGAAAAAGTTTAAAGATAATTAAATTATTGTCGTAAGAAGTTCAGAACGCAGTAAATATATTCTTTTCTTACCTTTTTTTTTTTTTTTTAATGAACGTATTTTAAGTGTGCCACAGAAGTTTAACCATAGGTTCAAGTATGCTGGAGATGAAAACGTTCGAAAAACACTGCTCTAACAGAAGGATGGAGTTTGTTTTGCTTCAGGATAAACTTACAGAGAGGACCCCAGGGGAGTATATAGGTGTGTCTGTGTAGGTACAGACCGTGGGCACGGTCTGTATATTACAAATTAAGTGTGTCTCCTGGAGCTCCAGTGGCACAATCGGTTAGCCCATGGTATTTATGTGACAAAATGAAGTGTGTCTCAGTTCCCTGCCTTCGTGGCGTGGACAGCTGGAATTAGATTTGTGTTCTTTCCACTTAAATGTAACTTACATTTGTGAAGGGTCACTATTGATTGGCAAGGTTCTTATCTACTCAAACAAAAGACCTAAGACTAGGTGTGCCATTTAGAAACATTTTGAGTAATAACCACACATTTGCTTTCCATTGTTGAGAAAACTCTTCCTGCCTAAAAAACTCTCCCGTTCAATGTTTCTTCTGGGGTTTTACTTGTCTGTCTCTGGGAAGCTGTGTGCACTTGGCCTGGGGCTCCTGGGGCTCCTCGCCCTTCATTTGTAGTGCTCTTATCTCCTTGATCATTTGGTTAACTCTTTGTGGTCAGAGCTTGGTTCTACCACGTTTTTGTTTTTAATCCTGTACAGCACTTGCTGCCATGCTAAGGAGAAGCAGTGCTGGGTGGTATTGGCCTCAGGGGCTAGGGTGGCTTCTACACTGCTGAGAGCTCCCCCAGGACCATCATTGTACTTATTATACCTGTTTTGGCTGTTGTCTAGTTACTTGTCTGCATTCCCCCAGTATAGATCTTGGCACATATTAAGGGGGAAGTAAATATGCATTGAATAATTAAATGATTCTTGTCTTCTCCTCACCCTCCCCATGCTCACCTCCTCACCATTCCTCCAGAACTAAGCCATAAATTCTTTGAAGGTGTAGGCTGTATCTTACTGCTTTTTTGTGTTCTGGGTAGTGCCTAACGCAGTGTCTGCTGCGGAATAAATGCTCAGTAAATCCCTGTTGAATGAATGGATCACGTGGGTGGAGAGAAGCCATCAGAACTCTCTTAGGACCTGCCTTTGAGAAAGGTCGACAGGAACTGAAGTTCTGAAATGGAAGAGGGAGACTGAGAATGGGTGTGCCAGCCCCTCTGGCTACATTACAGATAAGGTGCTGTGGCCACCCAGCAGGGCAGCTGGTGAGCTCATGTCAGAGAAACAGTTAAGCAAAGGATAGTGGCTTTGGGCGGCACCTGTGGTTCAGTGGGTTAGGGCACTGGCCCCATATAACAAGGGTGACGGGTTCAAACCTGACCCCAGCCAAACTGCAACGAAAAAAAAAAAGCCGAGCATTGTGGTGGGTGCCTGTAGTCCCAGCTACTCAAGAGGCTGAGGCAAGAGAATCGCCTAAACCCAGGAGTTGGAGGTTGCTGTGAGCTGTGATGCCACAGCACTCTACTGAGTGTGATAAAGCAAGACTTTGTCTCTTTAAAAGGGGTGGTGGTGGTGGTGGTGGTGCCTGTGGCTCAGTGCCTAGGGTGCTGGCCCATATAACGAGGGTGGCGGTTCAAACCCGGCCCCGGCCAAACTGTGACAAAAGAATAGCCGGGCATTTTGGCGGGCACCTGTAGTGTCAGCTACTCGGGAAGCTGAGGCAGGAGAATCGCCTCAGCTCAGGAGTTGGAGGTTGCTGTGAGCTGTGTGATACCATGGCACTCTACCGTGGGCGATAAACTGAAATTCTGTCTCTACAAAAAAAAAAAAAAAAAGGATAGTGGCTGTGATCCTAGGTTTTATTATAAGAACAGCAATAAAGAATTTACTTTCTCTGAACCCCTTCAGAAATCTGGTTGGAGGGTGTAAGCCAGCAGTATGGAAGGAAGGCCCTAGCAATCACTTCCTGAGTTGGTTGACCTTTCTTCCCATTGATCCAGGGGTGCTAATGAGCAATGACAGATCCACAAGGGAGGGGAAAAGAGCACCCATGTATGAGCCAGCCCCTTAGCATCCCTGAGGATGGTGTCACCTTAGCATATCTGAGTATGGTATCACCAGGTTAATCAACTCATCTTGGTTTGGCTGGAACTGTCCTGGTTTTAACACTGAAAGTCCTGAGCCCTAGGATGCTTAGTCTCTTTAAATGCCACTTGCTTCCTTCTTTTTAAATTCCTTTTCCCTTTGCCATGTCCTCCTCTCTTTCTGTCTTCTCCATGGCCTCTCTCTGAGCTTTGCTTGCCATCTCCATGATTAGAGGCCTTTCTAGACCTGAATCATTGTGTATTGACCAGAGTTCTTGGAGCAGCACATAGATGCAGGTTCTTTTTATCCTCTCTGTCTCCGGTTGGCTCCTGAAATCAACTGCAATGTGAAGACTTCTGTCACTTACAGTTAGAAATCATCTACCTTCAGGGGAAGTCAGCCCTCTGTGCTCTTTGTACACATGACGCTCAGTATGTAGGTGACCGACTAACCAGGCAGAGCAACACCTCCTGCCTGGAAGGCAGGGCAGAGGAATCGGCAGGGGCTGGGGTGGCTGTGCCACAGTCCTGACGTGGCTGAGGTCTACACCCCACCGGCCCAACCTCAGCACCTCAGCCTCCGCTGCCTCAGCTGAGCGGTAGCCCACTCGCCCACTTCCTTGCAGCCTTCTGGCTCACACTTAGCTCTTTTTTCTCAGAACTCTTATTACACATATAGTAAGTGCCGTTGAGTGAGTGACGTTGTTTTCTTCTGTGTTCTTAGTATGTCAGTCCTTGTTTGAAGACTGACTTTGTCTTATGTTCCTTTTTTCCAACCTCATAGCACCTGGCTTGTGCTGGACCCAGAGTTGGCCCTCACTTCATGTACCTCAGTGATTTAGGGGTGACAGAGATCGTGTAAGTCACTGGGTTTGTTCTCCAGGAGCACCTAAATTCAGAATGCTGTCAGCAAGGAGGAGGAGGGCCGGAGGTTGTGCCCTGAGCCAGGCCCAGGATCTTGGGTGGAATTCACTTATCCTGACTTCGTCTTTAACACTGGTGTGGGAGAGTGAGGCTTTTTATGCAAACTGGATTTTTGGTTGCAAAATGCCGCACTTTATGTATTATGTTAGCTTTATATTTTTTGGAACATTCTAATGTAGTTTGAAAACAATCACAGAAGATTAAACAATTCTGAGACTGTTCTGGAAAGGCAGTGAAATAGCTTTAGATTTTTATAGAGTTTTCCTTTTTTGGAGGAGTTCTGAAGGAGGTGCTGCTAAGTCCCAGGCCCTGTGGACCCAATTCCGTTGTTTCTCTCAGCATTTCACTCAGCGGGTCTGTGAGTGGAGATGCTGCACTGGCCCACCATCAGGAAGGTGGGTAAGCTGTCGCCAACCCCGACCTCCTGCATGAGTCTTCTGTAACCAGCTGTGTATCTCTTCTGTGTGTGTGTGTGTGTGTGTGTGTGTGTGTTCACATCTATCTATACACCTTTGCTTTCAAATGTCGCAAAAAAAAAAAAGCATTAGAAACTTACAGGAATAGTATATTGTTTTGTAAAAAATTTAGAAGGAAGTTACAATTGTCTTTGCTCCTACCTCTTAGATGTAACCACAATGAAGATTTTCATGTATATCTTTCTAGACTTTTTTCTGTGCACCCACACATGCTCAGACCTATAATAATATATATACACAGATGAGATCATGATGTGCATAATTTAGTAGCCTGGTTTCTTTTGCCTGACAATATATTATGGACGTTTCCTCCATGTCAATGTAGATGAAATCGTTCTTTCATTCAGCCAATACTTACTGAATCCCTACCATGTTTTTAGCACTGTTTTGTTGAGTGCTGGAGATACAGCATTGAACAAAAAAGGTAAGAGTCCCTGCCCTTGTGGAACCTATAGTTGGGTTGGGCAAGACATGGCTGAAACAGATAATTATGATGTATATAGGTATTTAAGTGCTGTGGGAGGAAAAATGAAACAAAGAAGGTGGGTGACATGCGTTTTACAGTTTTCATCAGGGTGTTGGGGTGAGAATGCAGCCTTTGAACATGCATCTGGTGGGGGGCTCTGACATTAGCAGCATGTCCTGCTAATGCGGCTGCTGATGTTGGTCTGTAGATGGGGCTGAAGGAGACACACCATTGAAGCCTTAGCAGCGCTGGGTGGGAACTACCCAGATCCTGTGTGGTAGAAAGTATAGCCCAAAGGGACGGAGGGAGGGGGGTGGGGCCTTGGTGTGTGTCACACTTTATGGGGGCAAGACATGATTGCAAGAGGGACTTTACCTAACAATTGCAATCAGTGTAACCTGGCTTATTGTACCCTCAATGACTCCCAACAATAAAAAAAAAAAAAAAAAAAAGAAAGTATAGCCCAAGCTTGACCCAACTCAAGTGTGGTCTTATGTTGGTCATTAACAACGATAATGGCCAGCATTTATATAACATGTTATAATTTCTAAAGCAGCTTTTTATCTATTACCCTGGCCTTGCTGCTTACTGGTTTGGGATAAATAGCCCACCTTCTCTTGGCCTCAGTTTCCTCATTTATAAAATAATAGGATTTTTGTACAGCCCAAATGAGTAAATCCAAGCAGTGTACATAGAGCAGTGCTCATAAGAGCTCAGAAAGTTCAGCTGTTAATTGCCTTTCATTTATTACTGGCACAAGTCCTGTGAGGAGGATGTTATGCTCACTTTGGAGATGAGAAAGCTGAGGCTTGAGGTATCTAAAAGTGAGACAGTGCTGTTCCGCAGCACTAGTTAACAGCTTCAGAACGGCAGTCCGTGGTGGAGCAGATCTCAGACTCTGGCCTTAAGACTCCAGGAAGTTCGGTCCGGGGAGCACCTGCCTTTGTCCTGCGGCAGGAGGGATGCCTTGGGAGACTTGACCTCCAGTGTCATTCAGTGTTATCCTAACTGCTCAAGAGGAAGGCCCGAGGTCAGAGTTGGTGGTGGTGGTGGTAGCGACAGTGGGGCAGGAAGAAGGAAGCTTCCTGGAGAATGGAGCTTCCACAGGAGAGAACTGAGGCCCACAGCTCTGCCTGGCATCCCCACTGTGGTCGATTAAGGTCGATGCATCTTCCTCTCCCTGCCTCTTGTCACTGTGGCCACCACCTTGTTAAGATCCTGTGTCAGGGCTCGGAGAAGAAGAACACAATTACTGACCTTTCTAGTTTTACCTTTCTGACTTTGAGAAACACCCCCATCCTTGTGTCTGCTATAGATTATTGAACAACAGCACCACCACCAACAAACACAAGCAAACTCCATACCTGTTACCACTGATCTCTTTCCGGAAGTTCTCCTGGCTGCAGCCTCACAGCTCACTCAATCCCAGTCGGCCCTTGTGTCCACAGGCTGTGTCCTTAGGACAACACATTTTATTATTTTTTATTTTTTTAAAATATGGAACGTTTCACAAATTTGCATGTCATCCTTGCGCAGGGGCCATGCTAATCTCTGTATCGTTCCAATTTTAGTATGTGCTGCCGAAGCAAGCACAGGGCAACGCATTTTAAATGACCTATCGGCCTGAATCGAGTTGGGGCAGTGGGGTCTATGTGAGTCAGTTCTCTCTGAGGGCAGCAGTCCCCCCCTTCCCAACCTTAGAGAGTCATGCAGCTTCAGGTATACCTTTTGTCTAGTTCTTTGAAATGGAGCGCAGAGTGCACGTCACCATGGAAACCATCACATAAATGGTGGCTACGTATAGTTAAAATAGCACTGTTAGTTTTATGGTGCAGGTGCATTATGAGTTCAAAAGGCTTTTGTGGGCTGGCCTGGGAGTCTAACCATCATTTTAAATATGGTTTCTTGTGGCTACATGCTGTCGGCATTCTAAAGAAATTGCTTTAAAGCAAATCTTTACAGCAAGTTGTTTGTAACTGGGAAATTGGCAGTCTGTAATTTATATTATGTTTTCCGACCATCTTGTGGGTTTCCCATAACCCAGAACTCCAGGTGGAGTGTAAGCTCCCAGGAAGGCTCGTGGCAGATGGATGGAGCTGAGGCTCACTGGCAGCACTTCCAGAGATGGCATCAGGGTGTCGGTGTGAGTCAGTGTGCACTGGGGTCACCACCACTCTAACAGAGTAGGGACTCCATCAGGGGAAAGGTGTCTGGTGTTGGGAGCCAGGCCTAAGTCCTGGACCCCAAGGGAGCCTTAGACAGGATGTTAGAAGGCCAGGATGACACACACCAACTTTAAACCAAGTCATGTAACAGTTGAAGAAATTGATCCTAGAAAAGGAAAGAGTTGGGAGCAATTGAATACCTGTAATTCATTATTTGAAGCACCATATCATGAGGTCTCCAAAAAGAGATTGATGAGAGACACATTACTAAAGGAAAGAGTTTAACAGCCAAAACTATTGAAGAAAGCAAGAGGTGCTGTAGGAGATAGTGAGTTCCCCATCACTAGAGGTGTGTAAGGAGAGACTGGCTAGCCACTTGTGGAGGGTACTATAAAAGGGACTTAAGCTCTGAATGGGTGATCAGACTGGATTTTGGCCATCTTTTCTAGCCTAAAGCTTCTGTAATTCTTCAGCATAGATGGAAAATAGATTACATTCCCCAGGCTTCAGGGTAATTAATAGTGGCTGCCTGGAACAGAGGAGAGGGATTTGGGGGTGGCTAAGTCTTGTCTAAGCAAATAGGAACTCCTCAATCTATTCACAGTGTCTGTCATGAGCAAAGGCTGGGGTTGCAGGAGTGGTGATTGTTCAGTGGTGACTTTTGACCTGGTCAAACAGAAGTAGGGTAACCAACCATCTCGATTTGCCCAGGGCCAAGGGTGTTCTTGGGCCATGGACTTTCAACTTTAAAGGCAAGACAATCCTAGGAAAACTAAGCAAAAGACATAATTGTTAGCAAATGTGGTGCTGGGCTTCCTTCCACTTGTGTTCATGGAATGCTATGAGCATCTTTATATCTTTGGGGCACCAGCGTGGGCCTCTGCCCTCAGTAGGAGCCCGGTAGACATGTGCAGAATAAATGAGTTGGATGTAGTGTTGTGCCCAGATCTCGAAATCCCCCACAAAGACCACCGATGCCAAGTCTGATGCAAAAGCAAAAGAGCCTTTATTGCAAGCTCGAGCTTGGGCTCCCGGGGGCTCTGCTGCAATGGATCCAAGCCAGGAGCCTTGAGCTCTCGAGCAGGGGGTTCTTACGGTCCAGGGCAGCAGGTGGGCGTGCACAGCTTGAAACAAAGGGGGCGCTTCTGGATTGGTTAGGTGAGGGTCCTTGATTAGTGGGCAGTTGTCTCATGATTTTGGGGAATTGCCTGGGCTTGTCTGGAAAGTGAAACTTACTGAGTGATAATGGCAGGGAAAGTGAAACTTAACTCCTAAGATGGCGTTGGTCTGGTTCTTTCAGTAGTTCCTGGGAAATGGTTGCAGTATCCTTGCAATTAATTAATTTGTTTAATTAATTAAAATGATTTCACTAATTATATGTACAGGAGATTGCACATTTCATTAGGCTGAGCAGATGGCTCTACTAATAATTACCAAAGCCTGGGATTGCAGGAGGGGGATGTTTGTGTATATGACTTGATATTGAAGGTTTGTATTCCATCTTTTCTGCAAATAAAGTTGAGACTCCTACCCTGTCATGTCCAAGATGGATTGAAGAGGACATTGTTAGTTTTCTTCTCTTAGTGCCAGTGAATTGCTCTTTGTGATTGGTGATCATTTTCTTCATGAAACAACTGGCAAGGAAGGGGTGTGGGCTCTGTGGCCTTGGAAGAGGGGCCCTACATCAGGTTTAGACCTGGGGCTCTGGCATCTTTCAGATGATTTGCTGATCTGCTGAACTTGTGGTACTAAGCCAGATGTCCCAGAAAAAGAATAGGCACCTCATCTCTGAAACATGCCTTCCTGGGCTGCACTGTCCAAGAATTTGTCCTGGGCCTCTTCCTTCTATCTCTTGGGGCTTAGACTCTGAGGCAGACCTATGGATATACCAGTATGAAGAGGACAGACCCACTACAGAATGAAAACCCTGAGCAGATACAGACGCAGACGACTCAGGACCTATACATAGGTGATTTAGCTGCCACAGAGCTGAATGTGTTTCTGGGTGGTGTTTTCACTGTGATAAGAATGATGACTGTTGATAATTGACCAGCACTGAGCATCTCCTCTGAGCCAAAGGCCTCTTCTGTTATTCCTAATCCCTGAAACTCCCCTTCAAGGCAGGTGTTAATTTATAGATTAGAAAACCAAGGTTTAGAGAAGTTAAGTAATATGCTTAGGGTCACACAAAGCAAAGTTCAACCCAGAGCTATAAAACCTCTTGTTTTTTCACCTCTTGCTCTGCTGGTAAATGATTTGAGGTCATGAAAATCCCACACCCAAATCAGGAAGATTGTGAGGGGAACCCACCAGGCTGGGATCTCCACTGCTCTGGGGGACTATTTTGGAGCCCAGTCAAAAATGTTGGGCCCTGAGCTCCTTAGAACTGGTAGGGGCCTTGGAGTAACTAGTTCTAATCTAAATAGTTTCCCAGCACCCATAGGCAAGTGCCAGGTACGTAAAGGTTACCCCTTAAAATCCACTCTGCTGTGGGTGTTATGGAGGAATGAGATACTGGTCAGAGAAAATTCCGGAACGAAATCATTTCAGGAGAGTTCTTTGAGAGCGTTAATTTAGTGTGATCTGATAAGAGTTTTCTTTTTTGCTCATATTTATCATTGGGGAAAGACGACCCTCTACAGCTTCGTGTATGGCGTGTGAAGAAGAAACAAAGCTAACGAAAGAATAATTAGATCACCCATGTGCTAATAAACCAGCGTTTTCAACCTTTTTAATCTCACAGCACACATGGACCTATAGTTAAACTTCCACGGCATACTTAAATTATGTTGATCAAAAAAAAAAAGGAAAATAAAGAATATACTTATTGTGCTTTGAACATCTTTGAAAATAATAAATTATCTTTAAAACGTTTGCAGCACACCCGAGATCCTCTCGCAGCTCACCAGTGTGCGGCAACACACTGGTTAACAATCACTGTGATAAACAGATATTGAACATTGAATATTCCTCTTCGGAAAATTGAGCATTGCCATTAGAAAGGGCTATTTGAACGTTCCGTGTATGGTCCTGCTGAACTCCCATCCTTCTCATAGTCTGCTGTTCTCCAAGGTAATCGTGGGGTACTTGTCCCTCCCCTAAAACTGTCACTCCATACTCTTCATGAGATAAAGCAGGAATGGGGTGGTGTGTATGAGTCACAAAAAGTTGTGAATCATTCTTGAAATGAGGGAGCCCTGAAAATATGACTAATTTCTGTAGCACGTACAGGTAAGAAATGGCTGTTTGGTTGTGACTAGCAACTGCCATGCAATTTCTAATTTTGACTTGGTTGCTGTTGTTTTGGGGATGGGACCAGACTTGGCCCTGGAGGGGGGAGGTGCAGCATGAAAGGACATGGTGCCATTTGGACGCAATCCTTGCCTGTGAGCAGTTTGCAATCTAAGAAGGCCAGGACATGTCAGTGGTTTCGGAAAACATGTCATTTGGAGCATGTATTAAGCAGTAAACTAAAAGATAGGAATCTTTAACTTATTCAAGATTAACATATATTTTCCTTAATCACTTATCTGATTAAATTCTGGAGGCCTCAGGGCCCAGCCAGGTAGTATTCCGATTATATCAGTCTACATAGGGAAGAGCAGTGAGCTAATTCACAAATTGTGTTTCTGTTTACACATCTGTTCTTAGGAGTCGCTACTTGTTCAGGGCCTTCTATTTTTGTTGCTGTGTCAGCCTGAATGAGTTGAGCTGAGTCTTGGTATCTGCTATGAAATTCAAGGTTTGTTAAATATAAATGCACTTGAGAAATATCTCTACGTACTTTTAGTAGCTCATAACAGTAATCCAAGAGTAAAGAGACAAATTAGTGATGGAATTTAAAATTTGTAGCTGTACAAGTTTCCAAATTTCCAGAACTCTGAAGAGGTTGCTGCTTGAGGACAAGCCACTGAACTTTACAACTTGATATTTCCCCAGCGTGAGGGTTGGTTTTCTCATCCTGCTATTGTATCGTGAGCTGGAGGTAGAGTATGGACAGGAAAAGAAGGCCAAAAGGAGCAAGGAGGTTGGTGCAAAAACTAATGGAAATAGTAAACAGGCAGGAGGTGAAACCAAGGAAAGGAGAGGGATCGAGGCTAAGCAAGGGCATACACATACTTTTAGCTGTAAATAACAGAAAAATGAAGGAATACTGGTCTGAGAAATACATTTGCTCATAAAACAGGAAGTTGGGATGGAGGTGGTGGTCTCTGGTGTTGACCTGCAGCTCAGCAATGCCGTCAGGGATAGGTAGGCATTTTCAGTTTTTTCCCTAATGAGTGTTCGGGCTTTTCATCCAAGGGCTTTTTGTCTTATCATTTCTGGGAGTCACCCTTAGATGCAAGGGAGGCTGGTGAAGGGATTATTTCATTTTTCCAGCCTCTGTAGAGAAAATGGGCAGAGGGCTTAGGAATGGCTGGTAGGTTGGCCAGCCAACTATCTGGCTCAGACAGTTGTGAAAAAAATATGAGGGTAAACAAATGTATGTTGAGTCATCACCACAAAAAGCAGCCGGTCCCGGGAAGTTTCTGAGTGTAGGCTGTGCCTGGAGTCCCACGTGAGAATGCTGGTATTATGGTGTGGAAGTATCTTTTTTAGGTCCCATTCCAGAAACGTGGGTTGGTTAAGATGAAGGTCTGGGTGCGAGATGGCAGGCTGGCTTCAGGGAAAGCCACTGCAAATCCAGAGGAACTCCCAGGGATGGTGCGTGAGAAGGGAAGGAGGCAGGGTGGCACCATGTGGAACCACCTGTGCCCCAGTTTCCAGCTCATAATTCTCCCATAGCAGGACTGCTGCTTTTCAGAAGTGAATAGTAGAGCACTTGTTAATTTCTTTATAAATTCCATTTTAATAAGCAGATGCATTTAATATAGGACATTGGCTTCTGGCCATAGCTCTTAAAGCCTGACACATCCTTAGCACCATTTCATTCCTGTGTGTGTGTGTGTGCGCGCGCACACGCGTGCACACCCTACTCAGGTCTGCATGGCCCAGATCACTTTCTCTTCTCATTGCCCCACAGAGTCCCAGTCTTGTTCAGAACACAGAACACTGGTTGCCACCCCCTTTCCCCCAGTTTCTTTCTTCCCTTTCTCCTTCACCTGTGCCATAGGGGACCCTTCTTTTCCCCACAGTGCCCATTGGAGGTCAGCTCTGACACATGGCTAATGCTGCTTTTGGTCATTTGGTTGCTTTGAGGTCCCACCACTTCCCCACAGCAGTGAGCCAGGTGCCTTTGATCAGAAGAATGTTAACTGGCTGATTTAAATGCAACTCCTCCCTCTCCTTCTCATCCTCTAGAGCAGGACCTCTCAGATTTACCTGTGCACACACATCGCCCAAAGATCTTGTTAAAATGCAGATTCTGATGCATTCCTAGCAAGTGCCCAAGTGGTGCTGATAATGCTGGTATGGGTAGCCAAGATCTCAGCCCTCAACCCCAGGGAGCTTTTAGTAAACACCAGTGTTTGCACCTCACTTCAGATCAATTGCATCAGTCTCTGGTCTCAGTCTTTTTGTAAAAGATCCTACAGTGATTTTAATATGCAGCTGAGGCTGAGAACCATTGGTCTGGGACTTTCCCACCTGATGGTGTCCCTCCTACTTACATCTCCCAGTTTCCCCTACTAGAAGGCTAAGCATCCTTCAAGGTTCCTCTCACAGACCACGTCCTCCACCCTCGGTGCCCACTGTCAATATCACTCCTCTCCACTGAGCTCTCAGGAGCGCCTGTCTGGTGCACACTTTGCCTCACCCTGGGTGGTCTGAGAGTGGCCGCCTCTCCCAGTAGACTCAGTGGGCCTCAAGGACAGGGACCACACCTGTTCATCTGCAAGTGGGGACTCAATAAACAGGAGTGATCTGATTGTTCCTGAGCACAGAGACAAACCACAGGAGCCTCAAACCTGCTAGAGCTAACTTGCCTGGAGTCTTCCTGAACCAGCTTTTCTAAGAGGAAAAGGCTACGTGGCAAGAGATGCTTCAAATGTTGGAGAAGGTGGAGGACATTACGGTCCTTGCCCCCCTGCCCTCAGGCTGTGCAGAGCCGGTCCAACTTCATTCAGATATGGCTCTTTTGGCCATCTGGCCATACCTTTCCTGACCAGCTGCCTTCCTGCTTGGCAGTGGGCAGTGCTTCTGTGGAGAGCACAGACAGCAGGGTCTGTCCTGGGCTTCTCAGTACTCACAGGGCCACTGGGCAGCTTAGGAGCCCACGGGCATGCCTCGTGGCCGGAGTCTCTCTGGCATCCTCCTGCGTCTCTCCTTTTTCCCAGTGCCCACTCTCTCTTACCCCAACTGCTCCCATCAGGTGCATTTGTCTTTGGCGCTCACTAGGGCCATGATCACCTTGTCCTCCACTGTACCCTAGAGCTTCACACACAGACACTGCCAGAGCCTGATAAATCTGAGCTGAATGAACCTCAGGCAGCAGCTGCTGAGACCAGCCGTGAAGCTGCACCAGGCAGTGTGCCATATTACTGGCAGAAGTGGAGTTTGACTCCAAGACTGTTGACTCCCTAGTCCCGGTCATGGCGGGTTTGCCTGAGCCATTCAAGCCACTGTTTTCTCTGCTGCTTCTCTGCCAAGTGTCGGGAGGTGACCAGCCTGACAGGATGAATCTACAGTTGCTGGCTTAGTTCTCTGTAGAGCTTATAGTGGGGAAGGAGGGATGATCTTTCCTTGGGATAAGTGATCTTTCTCAGAGATGGGAGCTGGTTTACCTGCCAGCGCATCTGCTTAGGTGAGATAAGGCAGTCTGCAGAAGATGTGCTTCCTGGCCATTGTGGGGAAATGGGCCAGGCATGAGGCTTGATGGTCAGGGATGGTGACACCCACTGGGTGTTAGTGGGGCAGCACAGAGAGGGCAGGGAAGGAGAGAGTTGGTGCTCCTTGGGTTGGCTTCTTTCTTCCTTATCAGCTTCCCTCTCGTGTGTTCTTCCCTTCATTCAGGTTTTCATTCCTCAGTCATTCATTTCACAAGTTTTTTATCGCATCTGGACTCTCTCAGTCTCTGGGGAGGTAGCCACACAAAGTAGGCTCTCTTGGGAATTAGGCCTATGCTGTCCAACATGGCAGCCATTAGCCACATGTGGCTATTTAAATTTAGATTCAATTGGCTGGGCATGATGGCTCATGCCTATAATCCTTGCACTCTGGGAGGCCTAGGCAGGTGGGTCTCCTGAGCTCTGGAGTTTGAGACCAGCCTGAACAAGAGAGAGATCCCACCCATCTCTACTAAAAATAGAAAAACTAGCCAGGCATTGTGGCAGATACCTGTAGTCCCAGCTATTCGGGAGGCTGAGCCAAGGGCATCACGTGAGCCCAAGGGATTAAGGTTGCTGTAAGCTAGGCTAATGCCAGGGCACTCGACCCAGGGCGACTGCGTGAGACTCTATCTCAAAAAAAAAAAAAGTAGGTTCAATAAAATTAAATAAAATTTAAAATTCAGTTTCTCACTCACCAACCAGATTTCACATACTGAACAATGACATGTGACTAGTGGCTACTACACTAGACAGCACAAATATAAAATATTTCCATCATCATGGAAAGTTCTATTGATCAGCACTGGCTGACAGTCTAACCAGGGATAGAAGTGTTTATTAAGCAAACAGACAAGCAAATAACGTTTAGCCATGAAAGCAATCAGAAGATGAAGTAGAGGGCCCTATGTCAGCAAATGATGGAGGTCAGATCTTGTTTCAGGGAGTCAGAGATGTCCCCAACAAAATGATGGTCAAGATAGAGTTGGACCAGGTGTTGACATGGTTGCAGGGTAGTAGAGGGGAGGGTAGAGAAACCCAGAATTAATGCGTGGAAAGCGCCTGTACTTGGTACCACTGGCATTCAATAAACAGCATGCCCTGCCCACCCCCATGTTGACTATTTAATCCAGAACTCTGTGGAAACAAAGGCCCTGGCTACCACTGGTGCACACAGATTTGAGATACATGGCTGGGTTCAGATCTACCATTTACAATTATATTATACAGGCCTAATTATACAGCCCAATCTCTGGGTTCGGATCTGCCCATTTAAACTTTTAGTGCCACAATTTCATCATCTGTAAAGTGGGCACCATAGTATGTCCATGATAGAGTTGTTTTGTGGAATTAGTAAGTTAATACACATAAAGCATGAAGGTGCCTGGCACACTGCACGTACCACTGAGTGTCAGCTGTGGTTGTTATTGCTGTTCCCCAGTGTCCCTGTCTTGTCAGCAGAGGGGACAGCCCACCTTGAGCTGCTGGTAGAATTCAAGAGTACCTGGTCCTAGCCCCATCACCTGGGAACGAGGCTTTGGGCTCTTGGCTCCCACTGCCAGGTGAGCCAAGCATTCTGGTGGCCTCTTCCCTCTCACTCTTCCCAATTCCTTTTTTTCCTCTTTACTCCCCATAGCTACCCTCAAAAATGCTTGGTGAGGCTGTGCAGAAGTCACAACACTTGCAGTCTTTTCTGTGGCCTTTGTGTTATGTGACTTAATAACAGTCCAGCCAGGTCATTCCCAATGCTAAAGTGTCTGATTCACGTCAGTGTGGATGTGAGGACTCAGAGCCGGAAAGGGCCATCTGGATTGACCCCACCATCTTGATTATGATGAAGATTAGGAGTGAGCCCAGATGGTTCATCACACTGGAGCCCCAAGTGCCCATCCTGTCCCCTATGAACCCTCGCTCAGACCCACGTGTGGGGCGTCTTGGTGCTCTGCTGTTGGCCAAAGCATCCCTCGCTCACAGCTTTGAAACATGAGAGGGAGCATGCCCCCACCCTCACCCCCACCCCATTTTGGCTCCTAGGCCTGAAGCATGTGATAGCCCTCGTCAGGGTTGGGTTTGGGGTCTAACTCCCTTTTCCTATTGGGAAGTTGGGGCCATAAGCAGAGCCATGACATGTTCCACCTAGCCTCTCCCACTGGTCCATTCCCAGCTGAGAAACAGCTATTTTCACCACAGAGAGTGACCACTCTAAGTGGACAGGCCTAGATAGAGGGTTTGCTGTATAGGTTAGTTCCCAGAGAGACTTTTTCACTAACCAAATCAAAACATCACCAATACTTACTTGCCCCATATAATTCTTTCTTATAATGAGATTTGATAAATGAGATTGGCCTGTATAATTAGGTAATATAATTGTAGAGAATATTAGAGTTGGGACTTTGCTTGCTTTAAGACCTTGACAGCAGGTAGTAATGGTGGAAGTTGTTGAGGAGCCTGAGGGGCAGCTGTTCTGGCAGGAGGAGTGAGTCGGGGGTGCTGCAGGCAAATCTCCTGGGGTCCCTGGCCTGAGTTTGCCATAACTCCCCACAACTCAGCTAACTTCAAATCACTGGGCTCTGCTTGCCCTCCCAAAATTTTCTTGGTTTTATTTTTAGTTTTCCATATTTAGCCCACCAGGGGTTCCCGGGTTATGTATAAAACACACACATATATATCTGTGTGTGTATATATACATATACACGTACATGTACGTATATAGACATACATACACATACATAGTGTGTGTGTGTCTGTGTGTGTGTGTGTAGGCGTTTTTTGGTTTTGTTTTGTTTTTTAGCAGCCCAGCTGAAAGCTCACCTAGAGTGCCAGTCTAAGAGAAAAAAATAACTTTTCTGCATCCTCAAAATTTTCTATTTCTTCGTGACCAGGAGGTGGTCAATGTGGCCGTTGGGATTCGTCACTGCCCTTGGCCTCGGCATCTTTGTATCCGTTGGTGGGTGTCTGTGGGGCAATTTCCTCTTCAAGTTAAGTAAGCTCTGGAGGGGCCCACGTGGCCCTTGGAAACTCCTATATTTTCCTCCCATGGAGGCTGAAGTTAGTAATCAGCCCCCCTTTGGATCTTGTGGCTTTTTCCCCACCTCTTCTGCCAGTTGGAATGAGGGCCATCCTTTTACCTAGTGGTGGAGGGAACCCTGCGTCCTTGTTCAGAAACACAAGGTTAGTTCTTCTCGGGCCAAGAAGAACCCTTTTTCGGAGCTGCCCTCAGTTGCAGAGCAACTGCTGCCTCTGATGTGACTGCAGGGTTGTATCGGGACAGTGAGTGGCCACAGAGAAGGGTCCAGCGGGTCAGGTGTCTGAGAGAACAACATTGCAGACCTTGTGGAAAACAGGGAAACGTCCCGTTGGGCGTCCAATTTACCTCGCCTGAAGAGGGTTGCAACTTGCTCATGCAAGTAAGCTCTTAAATGTTAACAGCAGTTTTGGGCTCCCTAAAACACTGCTTAAACCTAGCTCCCTCGTTTATTTGAAAAGTAGAAAGGAGATGTGTGAATTGAGCTTCTGAAAATTGAGATTTAGTTTCATTTACTGATGATTTTAATCAGGAACCATCTCAGTTAACCCCAACCAACTGAGGATTCATCTGTACTAAAGAATAAGACTTTAACCAACAAGTATGTATTTCTGAGGAGGGTGAATGGGATGCTGGTGCATTCTGCTAACTCACCTCAACTTTACTATGAACCTCCAGCTCCATCACTTAGTAGGACCTCTTTAGAGGTAAAGATTGGTTCTTTCACACTCCAGAATTCCCTGGAATATTAGGGGTGTTCTCTGTATATATTTGTTGGAAAAATGATAGTAAGACAGGCCATAAGAATGGGCCAGCTTCCTCTCCTCGCCCCTGGGCTCAGAAGAAGAAGGGCATGGCATTTCTGAGCCAGTCGCTCCATAGAAGACCCTCATCGTATGCAACTAGAAACATTTTCCTTTCTTGACCTAGATCTTAATGGCTAGAACACAGCCTTCTGGAAATCTTAGAAGGAATAAAATACTATGCCAGGAAAATAAATATTAACTGTCCTGAAGAAGCCTGTGGAATACATGTTCCTTAGGCAGGCCCTAAGCAACTGTGGGAGCCTTAATTTTTTTTTTTTTTTTTTGGAGACAGAGTCTCATTATGCCGCCCTTGGTAGAGTGCCATGGCACCACAGCTTACAGTAACCTCAAACTCTAGGGCTTAAGCAATTCTCTTGCCTCAGCCTCCCAAGTAGCTGGGACTACAGGCACCTGCCACAATGCTTGACTATTTTTTTATTGTAGTTGTCATTGTTTTTTTTTTTTTTTTTGTAGTTGTCATTGTTGTTTAGCAATCCTGGGCCAGATTCGAACCTGCCAGCCCTGGTGCACATGGCCGGCGCCCTAACCACTGAGATATGGGCACTGAGCCTGTGGGAGCCTTTTGAGCACACTTAGAGAGGTGAGGGTTATAGTGATGGGGAAGGAGGTCTTCAAAAAGGAACTAGAGTTATCTCCTTGTCTTTAGAGCAGGCCAACCTGCCTGTCAGGGAGTCAACACTGTTGCCTGCCTAAAAGGCTGAGAAGGATGCTCTGCTCCCCAGCCCCACCCACGTGAAGCTTCTCTTTCAGAATCGCCTGCAGCCCCGGTAGGTGCATGAGATGACTTTGCCACCAGCTTTATCTCCGGGAGAGCCTTGACCATCCAAGGGACCCCTGTAATGAATAGTCTGTTTTCCGAGCCACTGTTCTCTCTCTGTAGAAATCTAAGCAAAAGTTGGATTGGGCGCTGCTTCCTTGAGCTTGATCCACATGCTGCAGTCCCCTGTGCCCCGCACAGAGCCTCTTCTCTGCAAGGATGTCATGCCTGGTTTAGAATGTTTCCGGACTTCTCAGGAAAAAAATGGCTAGTGGCATGTACTTTACTTTCCTGGAAACAAACTCCCCATTCCCACCCTTTGGCAGAGCTCAAGGGAAGTGGGAGACTGAAGGTAGAGAGACCAGCGTGGTGGCCCATGTGTGTGCACGTGCCCCTGGCAGCACCGCTGGTCCAGCTTTACCTGTGGCTCGGTGGCTCCCACTGTCAGGGCTAGAAGCAGTAGCACCAGCCCAGCCCAGTAGCTCAGTGGGGGTGCCCTCCCCTGGCTGCCCTGTCCTGGCTTCCTTCCCCTGCTCAGGGATCCACAGCTCCCAGGAGTCCTGTGTTTGCTGCATCTGTCTTTGACTCCTTTGACGTAGTCGTTAACGCAGCTAGGGTGTTCCTTGGGTTGATCCACAGGGAACTTGTCCCAGTCTCCTGCCTGCAAGGTGCATGTGGGATGGGGAGTGGATGAAAGAGTCTGTGCCCGTCAGTCTGCTGTGTTCTGACTTTCAGTTCCTCAGCCGTGTCTCACTCCCCACCCTTCACGCTCCTGCGTCCTGGCTGCTTCTCCCGCTCTCTGGAGTTCGCAGCTCAGTCCCAGTCTCCTTGTCCTGCTGCCTCAGTTCCAGGCCCCGTCTATTGTTGTCTCCCTTTAGTTTGTTGCTAATTGCCTCTTTCCTATAAACCATCATTTTAGTGGAATCTTAGCAGAAGGAGATAAACACATACTTTCAGTCTGCCATCTCTGAATGGGAGGCCTACAGTGCGCCTTGGGATCGCTCCGTAGTGTTCCATTCTGTTGGTGCCGTCTGTTCACCCAGGCTCCGACTTTGCACATCCAGATTGTTCTGCCCTATAGCTTCCCCACTAACAACAGTGTTTGCGCGAGCATCCTTGCAGCTGAATCTTTAGGCTTATTCATGATGATTTCCTATGGGCAAATTCCTGTAAGAATTTCTGGGTCAAATGATACACAAAACTTTCCAATGTTTCCTGTACATACTGCTAAATTTCTCTTCATAAATATGATACTAACTTATATTAGTAATCTAATTGCTTAACTAGCTGTTGCACCACTTCTCTGCATCCTTGCTAATACTGGGTACCTTTGAGCATGAGTTCGTTTGTTATAATGTGAACATTTTGCAGAATCGATTCATTGAAGTTTTGATAAATATTTGCCAATTTACCAGTTTCTTTCCCATCATAAGTGTGTGAGCACGTGTGTTCCCGCCACATTCTCACCAACACTGCAGTAGGATTTTAAAATCTTTCCCACTTTGATATGTTATTTTTTTTTTATTTTTTTATTAAATCATAGCTGTGTACATGAATGCGATCATGGGGCACGATACACTGGTTTCATAGACCGTTTGACACATTTTCATCACACTGGTTAACATAGCCTTCCTGACATTTTCTTAGTTATTGTGTTGAGACATTTACATTCTACATTTACTAAGTTTCACATGTACCCTTGTAAGATGCACTGCAGGTGTAATCCCACCAATCACCCCCCCTCCACCCACCTGTCCCCTCCCTCCCCTCCCTCTCCCCCTTCCCCTTATTCTTAGGTTGTAACTGGGTTATAGCTTTCATGTGAAAGCCATGAATTAGTTTCATAGTAGGGCTGAGTACATTGGGTACTTTTTCTTCCCTTCTTGAGATACTTGACTAAGAAGAAGATGTGCTATGTTATTTTAATCTGCATTTTATTCGTTCTCCTGAGCTTGACCGTTTTTCACGTGTCTGTACCATACGTGTATCTTCTTTTGTGAATTGCCTGTAACCCATTTTTCTCTTGTGTGTTTATCATTTTCCTATTGATTTTAAAGTTTTCTTTATACATTAAGGATATTAATATGTATATAAAATTATTTTTCCCTTTTGTTGATATTTGTTTTAGTTTTTATTTGCCCTTTTTGTTTGTTTACATGTAGAATGAGTAAGTTTTTAGTAGTCAAATTCATCAGTCCTTTGCCTTGTGGTGTGTTGCCAGAGTACCTGAACCCGGGGCTTCCAGAGTTTCCTTTACTTCTTTATTTGCTGGGCCTGAAGGATGGACTGACTGCAAATGTGTATGTGACCGAGTTCCAGGTTGTGGTCCAGTTCCTTCAGGAGATAGTAGACAGTTCTTCTGAGGGTGCTTAGCCGTGGTGGGCGGGAGTTTGGTCCTAAGGAAGAGAAAGTCCCTGCCTGGGACTCTACGTTCGTGACCTGGGTGCTACTGGCCAGAGTATCCCAGGGCCAGCCTTGCATTGGGGTAATCCAGCAGCAGAGGGTGACTGTCACAAGGGGTGTAGACGTGATGTGGATGAGCATGGCTCTTGGTCTCAGTAAGCCACCCCCTCCCCAACCTCAAGGGGCAGTGTTGGCCACTAAGGCCACACTGGTGGTCAAGAGAAGGGGCCGTTCCTGGTCAAGTTCATTTTGACTGCACCTACGAGAGAGTGAGAAGGGGCTTTTAAAGGCCTACTTGACTTGATTCTCGTCTGGCTTTCTGTGGTAACAGACTAGAATAGCCTCAAATGACACAGAACACTGTTGCCTCAGTAGTGTCCTCGCCTTCCCATTTGTCATTCTCCCCGTGTTTGCTACGTAGACTTGCCTCCTTCCTTCCTATTTACCAGATTGGCTTCTTGGTAAGACCTGGTCGAGGAGGAGGCTGGCTGGGGGTGGATGTGGTAAGTTGCTCTTAGCTGCTGTTGCCAAGTATAAGCTGGGGATTTCCGGGACCAGGGTGACTTGGAGCCTCCCTTTCCCCAGCCAGTAGCCTAGAAAGTAAAATGAGTTAGAAATGTGTGAACAGGACACGCATTGAAAACTTTGGGCAAAGCAGATTCTTCAGCCCTATGTGAGATACTCCAACCAAACCCTCAGAGTGGTCCTTTAAGACTTTGCCTTAGAATGCGGTTGCTGTTCAGATGGATAATTCCACTTTTCCTCCTAAAAATGAAGCACAGAAATCGGGACATAAATATCATAATAAAGTGGCTCGTGATAATTACAGAACTGTCACTTCCCCCCTCAGGCACACCAAGTTTACTCCTGTCTGTCTCCAAGCCTTGCCCTTGCTGTGCTCTCTGCCTGCGCGGCTCTCCCCCAGGTCCATCAGGGCTGACTTCTTTTCTTCACTTCGGTTTTGCTTCTATGCTGCTTCCTCAGAAAGGCCTTTCCCAATGCTGATCTCTTTCCTATTACATTATTTTATTAGCAGTTACAGACTCAACAATAATACTGGTAGCTAATAGTAAAGAGTACCAACTATGTGCCAGGCACTGCTGTAAAAGCTACCTGTACGAATGCATTTGATCCTCACATTAGCCTTATAAAGAGAAGAAAATACTGTTATTCCGCAGGTAAAGAAACCAACTACTTATGGATTAGGCTCCGCCAGAATCTAGGAATACAAAGATGACTCCATCATTGGAGACCAGCATTCCAAGGCCAGGTTGGATCAGTGCTTCCTCTCTGAGACCCTGGGTAGGTTGCTTACACAGACGTCTGTGCTTTAATATTCCCATCTGTAAAAGGGAAATAAAGGCACCTGCCCCGGCTATTCTTATGGGTTGGTTCTTATGAGATATGTTGGTGAAACCACTCTGGGACATGCAGAGTGGGGTATAGATACAGGTTGTCGCTGGGCTTCCTTACTGTGCAACCAAGAGACAACAAGCATATTCTCTCTTCTTACCTGGATGAAGGGAAGACAGAGAATTAGCCACCACTTAGCTATGTAGTGTTAAGTTTACCAGATTCCACCCCCTACCCTTACTTCTAGGCATTTTATAGCATCAAGGGATTCTAAAAATGGCTCAAGGATTTTAGCTAGAATCTCAAAATCATGTCTTAGTCTGCAGATGTAAGAGATACTGCACGTCTGTAACTGGCTAGTAGGACTGTCACAGTCCCATATGATTCGAAGTGGTGGGTTCTGTTGTTTGCAAGAGGTGACCACCCAATAGTCCCTCACCTACTGATGGCACATTTTGTTTTGTTTTGTTTTTTGAGACAGCGTCACTATGCTGCCCTCAGTAGAGTGCTGTGGGATCACAGCTCACAACAACCTCAAACTCTTGGGCTTAGTGATTGTCTTGCCTCAGCCTCCCAAGTAGTTGGGACTATAGGCACTTGCCACAATGCCTGGCTATTTTGTTGTTGTTGTTGTTGTATTTATCATTGTTGTTTGGCAGGCCCAGGCTGGGTTTGAACCCACTAGCCCTGGTGTACGTGGCTGGTGCCCTGGCTGCTGAGCTATAAGCGCCAAGCCATTAAGTAAAGCAAGCTGCAGTTTCTGGCCCTGTCCTCCTAGGTAGGATGTAAGGGGAGTCTTTGGTCTCCAGTTCTTGCCCTGGGCCCCACCCACCTTTCTATCATTCACGGTTTATTTCCCGTGTCTAATTTGTTGCACGATCTGTTAATAACCAAACATGCCCTCACAAGCTGGAGAATATTTGCAGAGTGATAAAGCAATTATATTATAATCTCCCACTTCCCAAGAGAGACAGGCATCAAACCTGCACCCTCTGGGAAGCATCCAGGCTTTAGATCCTGCTGATTCTGCTATTTCATTAGATTCATTTGCATTGCTACCACCCTAAGACACCATCATCTCTTCCATTCATTCAGCTAGCCAGTTGTCCAGCCAGGTTAGTACTTAATTTTGAACATGAATTATGGACTAGACCTTGGGCTCGGACATGAGTATACAAAGATAATCAAATCTCCCACCACATGTCCCCACCTCTCTCTGTTGGGTCATCACATGCCAAGCATATCCCACCCATGTTGTGTCCTTAACTGCCTCGGACACGTCACTTCAGAAAACCTTGGCAACATCTGTTCTGAAATGAAGTTTGGGCTCTTGGACATTTGGATTCCCCCTGTTACACTGCCCCAGCCGGGCAAACAGCCCATTTCTCATTCCACCTGTGACCAGGCAGACCTATTCACTGTTCGCAAACATGTCTCACTGGCTGCCTTCTCCTGTCTAATTCAGCCTTCAGGGCCAACCACGACTCCCCTGGTGTGGGATATGGGGGCAGGTGTGATGCGCTTTTCAGTGGGAGCTCATTGTCCCACACTGCCTCCTTATCTTTCTCTGACAGTCTGTCTCCCCCTCCACCCTTTGTCAAGTTGATCAGAGTCTCCCTTATCTCTTCTGTGACGGAATGCAGGGCCAGCCTATGGAAATCATCCTTCTATATTTACTAATGAAAATTGAGGCAAATTGTGCTCCCTGGTAGTCCCTTAGCTCTTCTGCTGAACTAGGGAAGGTCAGAATTACCACTCTAGGACAAGTATGTGCTTTGTCTAATCTGTTTTTCACTCTCAGGTAGGTAATGGAGAGAGTTGGGTAATGGAGAGTGTGAGAGTATGTCCTGGCTACTTCCCATTTGCCCTTCCTCCCAGTTCCATTCTCTGCTCTGCTGCAGCCTGAGAAGCTGGCACCCATGGATTGTCAGCTTGGCTCCTTTGCCTACCTTCTAGATGTAGTTGGGGTGGCCAATAGGAGGCCACAGCAGAAGATCCAAAAACAGGAGGAGAGATGTTTGGAGCAGTAATCCCCTTGCTCCCTCTCTGCTTCACCTAATTCCTGACAATGACTTTCACAGCCGCAGACTTTCAGACAGTCCTCCAGACTCTTCAGGCTCCAGTAACAACACCGCTCCCTGTCCTTGCCCTTCAGACTTGGGGGTAGTAGTGGCTTTCTGCTGGAGTTAGTCTCTGGGTGCTGCACTATGTTATTGTTGGTTGCCTTAACCCTCCCCACACCTCTGTAACTGGTCCATTCATTAAATTATTTTCATTTAAACTCCATTGAGTGTTATCTGTAGTAAGTACTTTACTGGAATTCAACGGTGCAGGTTTAGTTATTTTTCCTAAAAGGCAACCCCATGAACCGATCTGTTATTTTCTTGAAATGGGTGTTTTGGATTTGGGGTGGGATGGGGGAAATTCAGAAGAATTTGTAATAAAAAATAATAGTTTTCTGGTCCCTTTCCTTCTTAACTCTCTCCTTTGAGGTAACTACCTTTAACACTCAATTATTTTCTTGTCATTTGCCTCCATATTTCAAATAATGTGCTTTAATTTTACTTTTATTTTAGAAATTATCTGCTGACTTCCTGTTATGACAGATTACAATTTAACTCACTTATACCCCCCCATCCTCCCCTCCCCACATCCTCACAACATAGTTATATCTTTATTTATAGTTCTTCTATTCGGTTATGTTTACAAGTAAGAATCCTACTATCGTATTTTTTGTTTCTTACCAGTATAACCTCTTGAGTCGCTGTTCAGTAAGATGATAATATTAGCTTGCCTTCCACTTTCCAACATCTGTCATCTCTGCTTTTACTTTTATATTGTTAATATTGATAGCATCTGCATTTTTATTTTGTAATTGCCTTTTCATCTTCTATACGTTATCTACAGGTTGATTTTAAAGGCTGAAGAAACAGCACATAGGGTTTATGTTATTGTGAATGTATTGACAAAAATTCGCACATTAACAGTTCATCCTCAGACATATTTGATTTGCCTAGTGATTTTTTTAAAGATTTTTCAGCCAATATGTAAAAATTGATAGTTTCCATAAGAGATTTAGACAAGAGTTTGGGGTTTTGTTTCATAAATCAGAAGTTCTAGCATATACGGTCTGACTTCCCACATGTATGTATGGGTGTGTATGTTATATATACATATATCTGTACATAGATATGCATATGTAGTATAGTAATACTGCTGGAGGCTGCCCTAGAACGGGCATGCCTGCTCTAATTTGCCGCCATCCCTACCACTTACACGCGTGTGCAGGCGCTCTAATACCCAACCTGCTTGTTTGTTTACTTACTTACCTGACCCTGAAGTCATTTAAGTGTGTCACTCTGATGCCTGATTTATTATTTTATGGTTTTTTATGTTCCCAAGAGTTTCTTTTTTTTTTCTTCAGGGACAGAGTCGCACTTTTATCACCCTGGGTAGAGTGCCGTGACGTCACAGCTCACAGCAACCTCCAACTCCTGGGCTTAGGCGATTCTCTTGCCTCAGCCTTCCAAGTAGCTGGGACTACAGGCGCCCACCACACGCCCTTCTATTTTTTTGTTGCAGTTTGGCTGGGGCTTGAACCTGCCACCTTCAGTATATGGAGCCGGTGCCCTATCCACTGAGCCACAGGCGCCGCCCGTTCCCAAGAGTTTCTAATTGCCTTTTTCTAAAAAAGCACTTGCTGTTATCATACTCACACTCTCTAACCAGTTGGGTATTTTGTATATTCCCTTTCTCCCAAGTGCTCTGTTCTCAAATTTGACCTGGTTGCTCTCTAGCCTGCTATAGGAACTGTCCTCCGAGGTTCCCTATTCTAATTTACTAGCTTGGCTCTGCTGCTTCCTGGACCTTGTATTTTTTTAGGGGGTGGGGGGGTGGGCTGTCCATTCAGTTTCCCCAGGAAAGAAAATTCCATAGTTTTGCTTGGGAGAGTAGATACTTGGTTGCCTCATGAGATGCTTGTGGAGGGCTCTACTCTTCTGACTTCATATTTCGTAAAAATTCCCCCGTTTCAGCCCTCATGATTTCTACCCGTCCATGCCCCTTCAGGCACGGCTGTTCCAATAAAGCTGAGTCGTGAGCCTTTTGGCTATTCTGCGGGGCTGATGGACTCCCATGATATGTGAGCCTGCTTCATGCTCAGGCTTCTTGTGCCTGCACCATCTGTTTCTAATATTCCATGTTTTGTCTGTTTTTCACAAAGTTCTCTCCATCTCTGTCATAGGTAGCCCTCCCTTGTCCCCTTTGTTGTTTGAAATTACACCTTAAAAAAAAATTCTTGCACCTTCACCGTGGTAGCAATAGGGTATAAACGTATGCAGTTTATTGGTTATCCATCTTTATTTATTTATTTAGAAACAGAGTCTCACTCTGTCACTCTGGGCGGCATCATCATAGCTCACAGCAACCTCAAACTCTTGGGTTCAAGCATTCTTCTTGCCTCAGCCTCCCAAGGACCTGGGACTACAGGCGCCCACCACAATGCCCAGCTAGTTTTTCTACTTTTGGTAGAGAAGGGGTCCAGCTCTTGTTTGGTCTGGTCTTGAACTCCTGAGCTCAAACAATCCACCAGCCTCAGCCTTCCAGAGTGCTAGGATTACAAGCGTGAGCCACCGCGCCCGGCCTGCTGTCCATCTTTAATAGTTTGTACTCATGAATTGTTTTCATTTCGCTTTGAATCTGTTTAAATTTTTGGCCTATCTCAATTTAAGACCTAACAGGCCAAACTCCACCATCTAAAGTAGAGGCTTTGCATACTAAATGTTATCTCCTTTAGCATTTGCGAGAAGTTTCTTGTTTATAGTATGTCTATCCAATCCGTACTTTTTTAAAAACAATCAAATTTAGATTTTGTATTGGTTAGGGCAACATTAAATGCTGCTGTAATCATCTCCCACATTTCAGTTCAGTGTGAAACAGCCATCACAAGAGTCAGGTGCAGGTGTTTCTGGTTGTGACTAGCTTGCACAGTGTCTCTGGAGCGTGCATCATCGTGGAGGCAGTATCACCTCCCGGGGGCAAAGATCTCAGCAGCTGAAAAATCCTACATTTTGATCCATAAATCACAGACACCCATATAGTATGTAAACAGATACAGAGTATATCTGTGGTATGAAAATTTCATGGAGGAGAGCAATGAAGAAAAAAGTGTCTAAAAACACTCGTCAGGAGGATAATAATGGAAAAAGGTTGAGAAACGCTGCCACATGCCTGTGCTTTCAGGGAGAAGGGAAACAGAAGACAGAGAAGGCTCATCCACTTCTTAACCATCTTGAACCAAAAGTTCCTGGGCCCACATGTCATTGGTGAGAACAACTCTTGCTGCAAGAGTATCTGGGAAGCGTAATCCCTGGCTGACCAACTGCCTCTAAGTGACAACTCTCAGCTAAAGAAGGAGGAGCACAGGTTTTGAAGGATGGCTGGCCTCCTGATGCAAATGTTGTCCTAAAAGGCTAAACACTAAATATTTGGGGTTTACAGCCATATGGTCTCTGCTCATTGCCTCGCCGCTGAAAGCAGCCATTGATAATATTCAAATGAATAGGCATGGCTGTTCTAATAAAGCTTTATTTACATAAGTAGCCTGAGCATCCCTAGACCCAATGAACATTTTGGAGTTTTTCAGTTGTCCACATTGCCTCTGCCTCTGAGGACCTAACCCATATGTCCAGGGCCTAACCAGAACCTGGAGCTTCCTCTCAAGTGAATGAGGTGCGTTAGTCTCTGGTCTTTTGCTGAGAAGAGTGGAGTATGACCCTCTATCAGGTGAAGTGTAACAGTTTCAAGTCTGGAGAAAGGAAATAAGTTTTGCATGTGACAGTCCAATATTGGCCATCGCACGTCCACCCAGCATGGTAGGGGCAGAGGGCCTAGACCATAGTCTTAAGTGCTTAGAAAAAGTCTGGCATCCTGTGCTGTGTGTTGGCTTTAAAATGTCTATATTAGGTGAAATAAGCCCTTGGAGAATATGGGCCTCTGCTTTTCATAGTGTTAGGAAATATACCACAATTTTCAGTGGATCATTATTCAATGGTTAAAACTAATATTTGCAAATAACATGACAAAATGCTTATGCTATAAACAGGATACAAGATTATATATACAATATGATCTCCATTATATTATCTTAAAAGTTTAGCCAAAAAAGAAAGAAAGAAAGAAAAATATTCATACCAAGTGGCAGGATTTATGATTCCTTTTTGTTTGTATCTGTTTTCTAAAATTTTTACAATGAACAGGTTTTATAGGTAGAGAAGAATGTCTTTTTAAAAACTATTGAGGAAGAAAGTGCTGAGTGAGAGGGTTAGTGAGATTGTCTGCCTACTGTGCACCCACAAACACGCACCCGCATATGTCAGTCAACATTCTCTTAGAGCAAAACTGTGAGGCACCCCCTTCTTTCTACCCTCACCCAAATTGGAAAAACTACTTTGGATAGTGACCAGGGAAGTTGTTCTGGCTTGTTCTACACTGAGCCTCATTTCTAAGCGATGAGAACTTCACCAAGATTCTCTTTCCACTTATGTGGGACCAGCCTCCAGATGAGTCAGTGAGATTATCATTGGGGTGTGGGGGCATGCTGGTGTTAACTGCACACCAGCGTCATTGGTCACCTTGGCCAATTCCCTGGACCTGTGGAGTTAAACTTGACTTTGAGGAAAAATAAAATCACATGCGACTTGAAGTGCTATCTGTGGTGCCCCCATCCCAGTGGAGCAGAGAACAACCTATTTTGTAGCAGTAACCAAATAGGAGGTCATACTGAGACAGTCTGTCACCTTCCAGGCCTCTCTTGGTTCCTCGTTTGTATCTGCCGGGTATGATGTGGTTGGGTTTGGTGGTCCTCTGTTCTCACCAACCCACCTGAGTCCTTCCTCTTTAGCCCATGGCTGTGTTTCTCCTGGTGATTTCATTCTTGATCCCTGAGCTATCTACATCTTGGCCTCAACCTGTGCCCTCCACACTTCTGCAGACCTGGCCCCTTAACTGTGACAGGTTGGCTTTTCTCCCAGGGTCCTCCCTTCACTCTTCAAGCTGCTTGAAGGCAGACCCATGGCCTCCTTGCATTTGGTTTCCTTTGCCTCTACTCCAGGAGTTCCCTCTTAGCCCCCGATTAGGATGAGGTACCCTTACCGCAGCTTCTTTGCCTCCACCTTGCTCCTGTGTTCTGGGAGCCCATCCCAGCAAACTTCTCTTTTATCCCAACACACATACTCAAGACCTGAAGGTGATGGATGTGCCTTCGGTAAGGATCTCATTCCGGCAGGCACACAACATCAGTCGGTCCTCGGTGTGAGCTTCTGTGAGCATCCACACTTCTTATCGTGACCTCCAGGTCCCTACACCCAGGTTTCTCAGCCTTAGCACTGTTGGCATTTGGGGCCAGATAATTAATTCTGTGCTAACAGTGACTGTCCTGTGCATTGTAAACTATTTAGCAGTATCACTACCCACCAGGTGCCAATAGTGCTTCCTAGTTGTGACATAAAAATGTTCCCAGACACTGCCAAATGTCCTTTGGAAGCAAAATCACTCTGGCTGAGAGCCACTCCCCTACACAATAGGTGCCCTCCTGGCCCTCTCCCCGCCCCCCCCCCCCCACCGTACACATGCCATGCCCTGCTACCAGGCCCTGGCAGGAGGCGTCCTGTCGCCGTGAACCTGTCTTGGTTCCTCGTTTGCATCTGCTGGGTATCGTGTGGTTGTGTTTGGTGGTCCTCTGCTCTCACCAACCCACCTGAGTCCTTCCTCTTTAGCCCAAGGCCTGTGAATGTTCTCTTCACAGATCTTCACGCGCTGCTCCTTAGGCCTCAGCTCAGCTGCCACCTCCTTACCAGTGCCTTTCCGAAGCATGCTCTGTAGCCAGCCCGGCCACTCTGGCATGGTTTTATTTCCATTTTGTTTGTCTTTCAGTCATTCTTAGAAATCTCTCTGACCTTCTTTCCTACTGCTGTCCTTCTGGTTCTTGCCATCCCAGCCCACCATCCTTGTACTTGCTCAGTCGCATCAGGGCTGTGCCCACCATGGGACGCTGCCACTCCCCCTTCCTGGAATGTTCTCCCCAGACCTCCCATCATTCACTCACGTCCTCCAGATCTGCGCTCAGATGTCACCTTCTCAGAGAGGCTTCCCTCTCTGATTAATTTTCATTTCACTTTTTCCCATAGCATCTGTAACCATCAAATCCTACTATATATTTTAGTTATAATCATTTATTCTTATCTTCCGTCTCCATGAGGGCAGGGCGTTTGTCTTTGTGCACGGCTATATGCCATTCACCAAGAACAATGCCCAGCACGTAATAGGTGCTCAACAAATAATGTTTTGGATGCACAAATTTTATTTTACAACGTTTCTTAGGACTGTGGACATTTGGAAGCCTTAGGTGAACTTGGCTTCTTGTTGTGAAACCGAGGACTTATGTCGATTTGCAAGTCTAAAGCACATTTTCTTGTGAGTGGGGATGTTTACAAAGACAAAGCAGAGAATTTGCTAATAGATCTTCTTTTACTGGCATTAACCAGAGTGCTGACTTTAGCTACAGTTTATACTTACCACGCTTTTGGTTTTTATTTCCTAATATGTACGTGTGCTTATCTAAAAGTAGTTATTAGTTTGTCTTTAATTACAAGCCATGAGAGGTCAGGACCACCAACCACTATGGGGCTCCCTAGAAAAGGCCTTGTTTGATAAGTGCAAGTAAAACCTTTATGGTCTCGCTGCTGCCTGTTCTCCAGCCCCCAGGATCTTTTTTATTGCTCATCTTTCCATGCTCCTGGTCTTATTCCTTTGCTTTTCCTCTCACCGGGCTCTCTTCCTATCCCAAAACCTCCATCTTTACCTCCGTGCCCCGTAAAGACCAGGTCTCCCAGAAAGCAGAGTGGAAGTAAGTCGGCAGCCTCTCCCATCTTGGAGCCCAGGAAGCCCTGAATGTGACCAGAGCAGGAGAGTTCTCAAGGCTCAGAGCCCAGATAGCTTACCAAGGCCTTTCAAAGGCAGCCCTGCCACATACGCCCTCAGGGACCTGGCCTACCTTGCCGGCCTACCCCCCAGGTTCTCCCCGCCTGGTCACAGTGCCAGAAAACCTGTCCCTGGGGCTCAGCAGAGGCTCTTGGGTCTTCAAGGGAGTTCCCTGTTCCAGAGCACATGTCCCAGGAGAGGGCGCAACCTGGGCCCATTTGCATCCCGGGAGGGGTTAGGAGGAAGGCTCAGAATTGGAGGCGACAGATGGAGAGGGGTGAGTGGGAGAGTTAGAAGGTTGCAGAGAAGACCCTCTCTCCAGCTTATGTAATTGCTCCAAGGAGGGAGGGGAGGGGGACTCAGCAAATGAGTTCCTGGCTGCTTGTCATGTGAAGACGCTGATGTGAACGACACTTTCCTCCTCTGCTTCCTGCCCTGCTTTTTTGTTCTTTGTATCGTGAATAATATGAATATAGGAGCCTCATACTCGGAGTTATTTTTACAAGGTCTCCTCTCTGCTTCGGATGACTCAGAGCTGGGCCTTCTCTTGACAACGCTCCTTGGGAAGCACTGGAGAGACGCTGAGCCCCAGGCGATCTGAGGGTCACAAGTGGGTTATCCTGGCCTCTGAGCCATCCTGGTCTTCTTGTCTTGGAGTAATGTCTACTGGAAGGAAGAGGTCGGGACTGGAAGGAAGGCCTTTGTTCTCACCATCTTTTTCTGCCTCAGCAGAAACAACCAGGCCTGCTTGCCGGTCTGGAGATGAGCAGAGGGCACTGCCCCCGAGGTTGATGCTCCAAGCTGTGGGTAGATGATGGGGGTTTGCAGGACCCAAAATCCTGGTGGCTCTAAAGGCAAGAAGACTGTTTGACAGTTGCCAGCAGGAAAAGAAGTTTATTAGTGGAACCTATTTTCACGTCGTCTGCCCTCACTCCCTGTGTGTTCCCGGAGAGTAGGGGCTACCTCTGATTCATTGCTTCTTCCAAACACCATGCCCGGCACTAAGACCTCGTGAGCATATGTTGAGTGGGTGAATTAATGAAAGGGAAGCCCCTTTCCATGTGTGAAACTCAACTGGATGTGAGCATGGCATATACCCATGTGTCTGTGGAGGGTAGAAGGTCTTCTCCAGAAGGGGCAGATGCCCAGGCTTCAGCACCCCATAGACCAGAAATGGTCATCACCTTGACACCCGGTACTGTCGCATCTGACCCATCATAACCACTCTGAGAGGGAGAGGATGTACTTTCCATTTTCCAGAGGAGAATGCCAAGAAAAATTAAGTAACATGCCCAGTGTTAAGCATTTAATAAGAGGTACAGGAGGTCTGACTCCATGACCCTGTGTTGCCCTAAATCCTTAGAGACCCCAGAAGTAGAGGCTCCCTTGCTTCTGAAAAAAATTCCACGTCTCTACTTGGGACATAGCTGCAGTACCATCCTTCTAGAGGACCAGCCCTTTGCCTTCTGTTCTGCCTGCAGCAGAACAGCTGGGTTGCATCTATCTACCACCCAATAACCCTTGGAAGAATTAGGATGGGAATTCTGAGTGCCACTCAGACTCTCCTCTCTGGTCGCTTTAGGAACAGGGATATACCCTTTCCATCCTGGTAATCTGCCCTAGTCCTGACTCCCTTTCCTGCTGTCTTCTACCAGACTACATGGTCCCCAGCTTACAACCAAGATGGATGGAAAAGGTTTCAAGTCAATCACTGGGAACTCAGGATGCACTTTCCCATAGAAGTACCTTGAACATGATACCTGGTCCCCCTATAATATATCTTAAATAGGATATTAATAGCATTAGCCTAGTAGAGAACTAGTACTAATATTTATGATTTAGTTAATTAATAGCCATCATCATCTTTTGCCTGGAAGACTACAATAGCCTTTTTCAGTCCTCTTGTCCATGTGAAAAGTTAATCAAACCCCTCTCTCCCCTGTTCTCCTTGGAAGTGTTCCCCCCCAGGTTTCCTGTGACCCTGACCTGGCCCTGCCTTCCTTGCCAACTTCACCTGCCAGTTCCCTCACCCAAGGGCCCAGCACCCACAGCCCCCTCTGCCCAGGACTCTCTTCCCTCCATAAGTCACCCAGTTCAATCCCAATTCATTCGTCTCTTCCCCGATGTCATCTCTTCAGGTGACCTTAGAGAGGTCCTGCCCATCTACCTTCACCTCTCTGTTCCCTTACCTTGCTGTATTTTCTGCATAACCCATATCTGCCGTTACATCGCTTGTGAGCTTGCTTACTTGTGCACTGTCCATCTCCGCTAGCATGTCCACTCCACAAAGGCAGGGCCATTTGTTTGTTTTATCTGCTGCTGTGTTTCCAACACTAGAAGCATCCTCACACCTAGTAAGTGTGCAATCAGTACCTTTAAATAAATGGATGAATAAATGAGTGAATATTTCTATACCTAACCAACAACAGATTGTGGTTTCTATGCAGAATTTATCACACATTCCAATCATCAATGCCAAAAATGAATTTCTTTCTTTCCTAGCCCTTGGGATTTGAGGTGTAGGGACTTCATTTTAATGATGAGTGTACAGATTGTTTTGGAAACCAGGACTTTCTTATTCTACATTTCTGGCAAAAATAGACACCTGTTGGGTTATGGAGGAGCTTCTTGGGGTCATGAGGACTTTTCAGGGTTTGGCCAGGATGCAGGGTGTAGCTTTGGTTTCATTAGTCTCCTGCTATCAGTGTTGTTGAGACTGGCTGTGTTTTCTTGATTATTCTAGAATAGAGTTTCTCACTAATGACATTTTAGTCTGTATAATTTTTTATTGTGGAGGTTGTCTTGTGCATTTCATGATTAGCAGCATCCCTGGCCTCTACCCATTAAATGTTAGTAGAAATCTCCAGCTGTGACAACCACAAATGTCTCCAGACTTTGCCAAATATCCCTTGAGGGGCAAAATCACTTCTGGCTGAAGACTTCTGCTCTACCATGAGCAGAAGGCCTTACCCACAACAAAGAATTATTGAACCCACAATGTCGGTAGTGTCAAGGTTGATCTTCCCTGACTTAGAGAGCTCTGTCCAGTAGAATGCTCTGCACTGTGGGAAGTGTTCCATTTATTGCTGTCCAGTGTGGTGGCCACTAGCCACATGTGGTTATTGAGCATCTTAAAATATGGCCAGTGCAATAGAAGAATTTAGTTTTACTTATTATAATTTTAATTAACATTAGTTTAAATAGCTACTTGTGCCCACTGAACAACAGAGGTCTAGAAGGACCAGTGCTGCCCACACTTTGTGCACGTGAATTGTCTGGGGATAGCAGAGTCCAGTTCATCAAACTTAGGGTGAGAGCTGAGAATCTGTAAATTCCCAGGGGATGCTGAGGCTGCTGGTCTGATAACCACACTGTGGGTAAGATGGTCTAAGTCTCTAACATAAAGAGCATTTTGCACGTGTAACACAGAAATGGTATTTCTGCCTCCTGCAAGAGCTTGTTAAAGGACACAGTGGCATAGCGTAAGGTGATAGAAAAAACGTCATCTGTGGAGTCAGACAGATAATTGTTTTGAATTCATTGTTAATATGTCCTGGGCAATTTACTTAACCTCTCTTAAGCTCTTCATCTATAAAATAAAACAGAGCACATTTCTACCTGCAGTGTGATTCTGAGATAGCGTATTTGAAAGCACCCAGCCCAGTGCCTGGCATATACTTGGCACTTGGTAGCTAAGGAGTAGCAGTTGTTAGTGATTCATCCAAAGTAAAGGTGTTGTTCACACAAATTACCCTTGACTTTTATGCCGTGTCTAGGGACAGCCTATCTCAGAATCACCCAGACCTAATGAGTTAGAGTTGCTCATAGTGGGACTCAGGAAGTTTCATTTATTTTTTCCCAAAAACTTGAGGTAAAATTCACCGTTGGCCATTTTAAAGTAGACAGGTCACTGGCATTTAGTGCATTCACAGCATCGCGCAGCCCTGCCTTGGTCTAGTTCCAAGGCATCTTCATCACCTCAGTAGGAAACCCTGTACCCATTAACCATTCTTTCCTTCTTCCCCAGCCCTGGCAACCACTAATCTGCTTTCAGTCTTTATGATTTACCTATAGTGGAGGTTTCATATGTGCAGAATCACACAATATGTGACCTTTAGTTTCTGGCTTCTTTCCCTTAACATGTTTCTGAAGTTCAGCTATTAAATGTATCAGTATTTAATTCCTTTTTATGGATGGATTATAGTACATGGTATGTAGATAACAAATTTATTTATGCATTCATCCATTGGTGGACATTTGGGTCGTTTCCACCCTTTTGGCTGTTGCAAATGGTGCTGCTGGGAGCATTTGAGTACTTGTTTTCAATTCTTTGGGTATATAGCTAGGAGCAGAATTGCTGGGGCGCATAGTAGTTCTGTGTTTAACATTTTGAGGACCTGCCAAACTGTTCTCCACAGCCGCTGCGGCATTTCCATTCCTCCCCACAATGCCTAGGTTTCAGATTTCTCCACTTCCATGCCAACACTTGTTCTTTCATTTCTCTGATTATGGCCAAACTAGTGGGTACATCTTCATGAGTTCCCGGTGTGAACCACTGCTTTGAGGAGAGCTCAGCCTTCAGTTAGTTAAGTGGGAGTCTGTTTCTCCCAGGGTCCGGGGACTCCCTTCAACAGTGCTTTTGGTGGTCTGGTGAAACCCATCCTGGAGTAGTTGTTTCTTCATGTGCTAATTTAATAGTGGTTGGATTGTTTTTTACCTCCTTCCTGGTAGTAAGAGTAACCGACTGGGAAGGGACAACTTGCACTCGTCTCATCCTGGGAGAGCCAGATCAGGACAGATGACCCGCCCTTAGGAGTTCCCCCACCCTAATGGCCCATAGACGAGTTTCTACAGAGCACCTCTGCCCGTCACGGGGCTGGCCTGGAGAACCTGTCCCAGCATGAACTGGCTGTTTTAAACTCTCCTGTTTTAATAAATTTAATGTGATTTTTTTTTTTTTTTGTAGTTTTTGGCCGGGGCTGGGTTTGAACCGACCACCTCCAGTATATGGAGCCAGTGCCCTACTCCTTGAGCCACAGGTGCTGCCCTTAATGTGAATTTGTACATTCTACTGTGTAGTATAGCTGGGCATGTTTTAATTAAAAATTAGTGGATTTAACTCCAAATATTTTAAGTATATTTCAAGAACACATCGAGTTAATCCTGTGGCTCTGAGGATGAAGTTGATAAGCCAGAGGAGTGTCAGGGAGAGGGGGCTGTAAGGGGAGCACTTACTTAATGAAAGGAATAGTATTCTTCTTTAACAATGAGGATTTTGTTTTCTTCTTCCGGAATTTCCTCAAAATTAATCTCTAGGGTGGAAAATAACATTTAAATGATACATTGTATATGCAAGCAAAGGGAACAAGATCCTACTACAACTCCCTGAGCTACTTGAAGATTGTTCTGAATCTAGGGCGTAAACTGGGGCCTCTTCTTGAAGTCAGTGGTTCTCAGCTTTGGTCACATATAGAACCACTGGCAATCTTTAAGCACCTGTTTAACAGCTGGTGGTAGGACCCAGGCTTCTGTGGTTTTTACAGCTCCCCAGGTGATTCTGATTTGCAGTCAGGACTAAGACCTGCTGTGCTGGGCCATCAGACATAATGGTGAAGAGGCTGACATAGCCCATGTCCTGTGACAGTTTCAGTCTGACTGAGAAGACCAACTTGTTAATCATATAATTAATTAATTAATAATTGCAACCATGATAAGTGCTGCTACCTATTTTAATTTCTGGAAGGTTGGAGATGTCTCACTGAAGCTACAACCTGAAAGATCAGTAGACATCAGTAGATCCAGGCAGAGGGACCAGCATGTGCAAAGGCCCTGGGGTATGAAGGGGGCTTGGAGTGTCTCCAGGCAGGTTGGAGCTGTGAGCTAGGGGATGGCAGGTCTGAGGTGGGAGAGCAGATAGTGGGCTGCCATCTGTTACTGGCCTGTAATGAGTCCATCTGACATGCACTCAGTGTTTGAGCTGCTGATATTGATGTTCTGGAATGAGCAGATGCACGAAGACCCAATTGAGTGATCTGCCTGTATCTCATCACAGTCTGGGCAGGACCTCCTCCTCCAGTGAGTGATTATTCTTTTCTCAGCCTCTGTGGGATAGAGGTAGGGCATTAGAAGAAGAAGAGAAATGTTTGGAAAGAGAATGAGAGTTTCCCTCACATCTAAAAAGCTTCCAGGCCTCCCTTGAAAATGACATCTCCTTCCATCATCTCTCAGTAGGAGAACTCACTTGACAGAATGGTTGATCCCCAAGTGACTGGAGTCTGAGTGTTCTCGTTGTGTTGATTACTCTCTGCTCTGTTTCTTAGATGCTCTGGAGATCTTATTTCACATTTAATTCTTCCTCTTCCCCATTTTCCTTCTCTTCCCCAGCCCCCGCTCCTTTTTCTTCTTTTTAAGATCTGTGCCAATTTCTAATGTATTGTGGGTGGCATGGAGGGAATTCTTCACACTTCATTTGGTCCTGCTTCCCATTTCCGAAGCCTCAGAGTTTATATCCTACGTCCCTCCCTCGCCCTGGCCGAAACCCCCACCCTCAGTCCAGTGGGATGTGAGCTGTTCTTTTCATTCCAACTGCCTTGTGGCTAAAGAAGAACCCTTCTACTTTGATTAGGGGTTTTAGATACCCATTTAAAGTGCTCGCTTCTGTATATAATTTTTACCCTCCCCTAGACTCATGACTCCTCATTCTCCTTAGCTCTGACAACAGAATGGCAAGTGAGGGAAATCCGTTGTTACCGTTGTAGAGAAAGGAGACTGAGGCTCAGGCAGCAGCATGGGGCACTGGGAAGATTTTGGCCTTGCCTGGTGCCTGCATGCTGGGGGTCCTTGGAAGATCACACAGCCTCCCAGGGCTGTTTCCTCCTTCACCATATGGAAAGGAGATAAAATTTCCATCCCCATAAGAAGTTGTGATGATTGTTGAAGAGGAAAAGCTTTGGCACTTCACACTCTGGCTCCACACTTGGTTTTGTGGTCCCAGGCGGGCGAGTCACCAAGCCTCAGTTTTCTCACTTAGAAGATGGGGATCCCAGCAGAGACTGTGGGATAAATCCTAGAGTTGCTGTCTGAGAAGTCCAGCAACGTGGCTGGCCTGAATTAGGCCTTTGGGGTACAATAGCTGTTCCACCTCCTCTGCTGTCTGGGGGCAGCTGTTTGTCAGGGGAGCCTTGGTTTTTAGTGGTGGGGACAGAACTAGAGTAGAACCCAGGCCTACTGGCTTCTGTCCCTAAACTCCTGGGTGGAGTGATTTGCAAATGCTCAGGATTGTATATGGATTGCTCCTGGCGTCCCTCAGCATAGTGACTGGGGGACTCTTGAGGACACAGATTCCTGCTCATTGACGGCTGACCCTGAGCCCTTGCAAAGCTGCCTTGCAGCCCCAGTGCTGGCTGGGGAATCATGTGGTTTCCTCTTGTGTTTCATATTGAAGGAGTGATGCGTCTGTCCCCATGGCTGCCACACATCCAGGGCCTGTTGGAAGCTAGACAGGGTGCTCAGTGTGGGAACTACATACGTTCTCACTAATCTCCCTGATCCCCCTACAGGGAAGGCTCTGCTAACCCCATTTCACAGAAGAAGAACAAGGCCACAGGGCCAGTGAAGAATAGGGCCACATTCGAGCCCAGGTCTGCTTAGCTCCAAAGCTCAAATGCGGTGCATGAAATTGTGAGACCTTCCTTCAAGTGACACCCATTGTGAAGCTTCTCCAGCAATAATTTTAATTCATCCTCATCTCAAACCCCACACTTGCTGTTGATCTTCTTACATCAGCATCGACCAACTAATTTTACCTCTGGCCAAACTGAATTTAACCAAGTTACCATTATTGCAGAAAAAAGTAGAATAGAATCCTAAAACATGCAATACATTGGGAGAATAGGCAAGGTGGCCCCTGTTCTGGACATCTCATATCACTGTAAAAGAGAGAATTTAGCTGTTAGGCACAATATGTTCTTGATTTGACCTTGATAACTTCTTAGGTGCTTTTTTAGAAAAACCTCTGCCTGTCTTAAATATGATAGTGATTGGAGCCTGGTGAGAGGTCAAAACTCAGTGTGATCCTCAAGAGCCTCCTTTCATAGGTAGAGCATGCCCTGGTCCTCCCTGTCACAGGACCTTTGCACAGGCTGTTCATTGTGCCAGCAACACACTTCCTCTCTATCCTTTCCCTCCTGCTTTCCCTACTTGCTTCACTAATTTATTCATAGGGCTCATCTTAATGCTTAATCCCTTGGGAAAGCACTACTGACCCTTTACTGTATTATGGCATATGCTTCTCTAGAGCACCACTAAATATTATGGTTATTTTTTATTTGCTAATGTTGGCTTCCTCGACTAGATTATAAGCCCCATGAAGGCAGGGGACGCATTGGTCTCACGTGACTGTTGTGTGCCTAATGCCTTGCACTTGCATAGTGCATATTGGGCACCTAACCAACATTGGGTGCATGAATTAGGATTAGGTTTAGGTGGCTGAATTTAGCTAGTTTATTTCTTTTCCCTTAACTACAGCCAATAATCTCTTCTTACCAGGAAAGGGGAATTGCAATTACCTGAACACAACAGCAAATTGGTGCCATGTCTCTCTTACATGTCTCTCTTGAGCCTCTTTGAAGAAGAACCCATCTTTAGATACCTAGAGTCTAGCCCTATGCCTGGCATATACACATACTAAATGACCAATAAAATTGGTGTATGCTTATGTCTAAGCATAAGTCTTGCCCACAAGACAGCCAGGCAGTTCCAAAGACTCATGGAGCTGCAGAGGAGCCTGGAGAGTTATTTTTACACATTGAGGGTAGGGATGGTGAATTTATTCACAGAAACTGAGTCAAGTACATTCCTGGGTCCCACCCTGTGCTGTGGTTTAGCTCCTTGGTAAGGTCTGTTGTTGAGGTTGCCAGTTACTGTATTGACTTATTTGTACATAAACAGTTACTCTGCATAACCTCTCTTCACCAACATTCAAAGATAATGATATATAATCTTTGTAACATTACAGACATTGCTTCAAAAACATTCTGTTGCTATAGGAATATTTGTGATGTGCTTATCTCCAGAATTTCATGGGCAACAAATGCCAAAAATTACAGATGATTTAGCATTTGAAGCTGGGAGAGTGTATGTGTGTTTGCATTAAAAAAACAAAACAATAGACTTTGAAAAGGGAAGTTTTTCTTTTGCATTTATCTTCTAAAGTTTAAAATAAGAACCACTTAAAAGCTGAGAGTTTGGAGAAATGAGTACTTTCTCTTAAACATTCAAATGGGTGAAAATGACTTATAATGCCTCCCTCAAGTATTAAGGCGATAGGCAGTTAAAAGGCTTTTTTTGGAGCTGGCTGTCACAGACAAAGGATTTCTCAATTTTAAAAAAAATTCATTTTTATAGCATTTAATAGTAGGAATGAACATCAGCAGCCCTCTTGACGTTTTGAAAATGATTTATTTTCTGAAATGTCCTGGTCCATTTTAATAGATGACTTTATTCTTCTCATTCGGAGAGGTAACTTTGACCAGGGTTGCCATAGTTAGGGTTGGCAAGTTCAAGGTGTGGGCGGACAGGGCTCCAGAAACAGCTTTCTTTGAGCTTCACACTTATTATTACCTGAACACAACACCAAATTGGTGCCACTGTCTATCTCCAGACAATCCAGAGCCACACTTTCCCAAAGTCCCTGCTGTGACTCTCCTTCCTGGAGAGAGACTCTCCGGACGAACTTTCTGTAGTCCAGAAAGTGAACTTGAAATCATTTTTATTTCTAGCCTCTCTCTCTGAACCAAGGTAATAGCCAGAGATTGTAGGAAGGTGGTGTTCCATATGCCTTTACTACAGCAGTGCTATTCAGCGGTGGGTCATGGAATGGTGCTGTCTGCAAACTGTTTACACTTCCACAGGATGAGTAGAGAAATTGAGAGTAAAGCTTCTAGAAACTTCCACACTGATTTGCTAGAGTAATCTATGGAATTGTATACTAAAAAAAAGCAGGCTTGAACTTTCTGTGAATATCTTTTCCTTTTATTTTTCTAGCAGCTCATCTTATTCTATTTTGTGAAAATATTTATCTGTGATGGTTTGGAAATTAAAAACAAAACAAAACTGGCCCTTCATTACAAATAATTGGGGAAACACTGTGCCATAGCACTTGTAAGCTGCCATAGCTCCCCTATGAGGCAAGCAGGTTATTAAAAGAATTTGGGGAAATCATAGCACTTAATGAATTATTTTATAATCAAACATGGGCCTCTGCCTCTACAATTCTTGCTTGACAGCAGGGACTGTGTACAATCTGCCTCTGTGGCCTCATTCCTTGGTGCCCTGCCCTGCACACGATAAGCCTTTGGAAATGTTTGCTGACTGCATGCTCACCTGCCCACCCGCGATGTGAGAGTGGATGAGGCCAGCTTTGGGAACTGCTTGCGATTTCAGGTAGTGTCCTGTGCAGAGTGGTGATGGAGAGCTAGAAAGTGATCTTTCCTTATGCTTTGCCCACAGAACCAGGTCTCCTCTTCCCACCTGTCCAGCAGCATGAAAGCAGCATGACTGGCCCGCCACAGGAGAAGCCCCAAGAGCCAGGCCCCCAACTCAGCCATCCACTGTGGAGCTCAAGGTGAGCTTGTTTTCCTTCTTCCAGATGGCTGAGATATTCACGTTAGCAAGTTCTGTTCTTTGGTAATCCCTTGCCATGCGCTAGAAGAGTTTCTTGGGTCAAGGGTAGACTTAAAAAGTACATGTCAGCCTAACAAGATAGGATGTGCTCATTTTGGTTAAGAGAGAAGCTGATGGGCCTGGGGTGGTGGCTTGTGCCTGTAATCCTTGCACTCTGGGAGGCCAAAGTGGGTGGATTGCTTGAGCTCAGGAGTTCAAGACCAGCCTCAGCCAGAGCGAGACCCCATTTCTAAAAATAGCCAGGCATTGTGGCGGGCATTGTAGTCCAAGCTACTCAGGAGGCTAAGGGCAGAGAATTGCTTGAACCCAAGAGTCACAGCACTCTACTGAGGGTGAGAAAGTGAGACTCTGTCTCAAAAAACAAAGAGAGAGAGAGAAGCTATTGTGGAGAAGAAAGGACACTGAATTGAGATCTGGGACTTGGACAGGTCTTTTGAGTATCCAGGGAATTTTGGATCAAAGACTCTGGTATAGGTTTCAATTGAAAGACTGCTCAGTCTGAGTCTGAGACTCCTGCTACTTCCAGATTACAATCCTGTCCCACATAGAGTCATGAGAGGCTTTAGACAATCAGGCCATTTCCCAGCCAATGTTGGACAGTTAATTGCTAGAAAGTTCCTTCTAATATTGGGACAAATTCTCTTGTAATTCCTGTCTGTGGGTCTCTGCTCTATTGTTTGTAACCACAAAGACTACACTTTCAAAGACTCTTCCATATGCCTTTCTCTTTGGATTTGAAGATAACTGTCATCACTCTGCTGTTTTTCTGTATAAATTCTCACTGAGGGCTCGGCGCCTGTAGCACAGTGGTTACGGCACCAGCCACATACACCGAGGCTGGTGGATTCGAACCCAGCCCGGGCCAATTAAACAATGATAACTGCAAAATTAAAAAAAAAAAAATAGCCGGGCGTTGTGGCGGGTGCCTGGAGTCCCAGCTACTTGGGAGGCTGAGGCAAGAGAATCGCTTAAGCCCAAGAGTTTGAGGTTGCTGTGAGCTGTGACACCACAGCACTCTACCAAGGGCAACATAGTGAGACTCTGTCTCAAAAAAAATAAATGAAAATAAAAACAAATTCTCACCGAAACTGATGGCTGCTCACCTGTCCTTTCATGCCCTCCGTGTTGGAAAGGGCTTTACTACCTCCAGTGTCTGTCTTGCTGGTCTTCAACAGAGAACCATCGTTTGCCATTCCTTCTTCAGTGAATATTGAAAGCCTCCTTGTGACATGCCCTGTGCTAGACTCTGGAGAGAGATTGATGAACAAAAGAGATAAAAGGTCTGTGTCTTTTTTAGAACAAAGTGGGTCTGGATCCTTGAAAAGAGTTTGTAACATTCATTGAGCTACTTCTGTGCGCGTCTTCATTCTTGTACTTTTTTCCATAAGTATAGTACTTGAAAAAAAGGATATTGTTTAATTATTGGATATGGTTTTCTACATATGATTATTAAGGTAAGTTTGTTCATTGTGCTGTTCAAATCATCTGTAGTATATCCTTTTCTGATTTTGTCTGATTAATCTATCGATTAGTGAGAGAAGCGTATTAAAATTTCCCACTGGGTCTGTCAGTCGCTCCTTGCAGTGCCATAATTTTTGCTTTGTATGTTTTAAGGCAATGCTATTTGGTTGGTGCATAGATGTTTAGAATTGGTGTATCTTATCGATAAATTGGGATTTATTTTTATCATCTTGATATGCTTTTAATTTTTTCTGTTCTTTCTTTTAGGTTGAGGCATTCTTCCTTCCCCCACTCCATTTTTCATCTTCTTATTTGGAATTTACACGCTCAATGTCTTTTTCTTCAATGGTTGTCCCAGTTATTTATGTATTTAATGTTTTTGGAGACAGAGTCTTGCTGTGTTGCCCAGGCTAGCCTTAAACTACATGCCTACTTGAAGTCTGAAATTAAGGAGTGTCTTTCCTTTCCTTCCAAACAATATAAGAATAGTAAACCAATTTAATTCTAATACCTTTTCCAGTTCATATACTTACATTATGCTATGTTTTCATTCTACCCTATTTTTTCCCTACACATTAGACATCCTTATTTTTATAGAAATATTTATCTATGTTTATCATATATTTTTCTAACCATCCTTTCATGAATTTGGGATTGTTTTCTTTCTGCCCGAAACAAACCCTTTAGCCTTATCGTTTAGTGAAGACCTGTTGGTGGTTAATTCTCTCAAGATTTTTCTGTTTCGGTTGGGTTTGGTTTGAATGCCTTTTGCTCTCAGTTTTGAATGGTAGCTTTACTGGCTATTTTCTCTTAGGTCATTGAAGCTGTTACTCCACTGCCTCTGGCATTGAATGTTGCTGTGAGACATGGGCTGTCAGTTTAACTGCTGTTCCTTCATAAGTGAAGGATATTTCTGATAATTCTCTCTGGCTGCATTAGAGATTGTTGTTTTCTTTGGTGATTTATACTGATTACCGTGTGTCTAAGTATAAATTTCTCTATCTTTATTTCTTCTGTTTGGGTTTTGTTGGGATTACTAGCACTAAAAATTTATGTCTTCCAACAATTCTGAAAAATTCTTACCCTTCATTTCTTTGAATATTGCCACTTCCTCATTCTCTCTAATACCTCTTTCTGGAACTCCACTTAGACTTAAATTAGACCCGACCCTGTTATCTTGTATTTTTCATCTCTTGGTCTATGCTGAACTCTGAATAGTTTCTTCAGATCCATCTTCTATTTAATTTATTCTGGGTCTTAAATGCTATTCAATCCATCTACTAGATTTTTTTTTTCTTGTCACTTCCTTTATTTGTCATTTCTAGAAGTTCTGGTCCATTATTTTCTTTCTTTCTTTTTTTTTGCAGTTTTTGGTCAGGGCCAGGTTTGAACCCACCACCTCTGGTATATGGGGCCAGCGCCCTATTCCTTGAGCCACAGGGGCTACCCTGGTCCATTATTTTTCAAATCTTGGTGATTTTTTCTGATTTCTCATTTCTTGCTCATATTTGAAGATTTTATTTCTTTAAAATATTGAATTAGCTCTTTAGAAATTTTATAATTTTATGTGTAGCAATTCCAGGACCTAAAGCCTTTGCGGGTCTGATTCTGCCATCTGTTGTCTCTGCTGGCGAGTATTCATGCCGCCTTATTTCCTGCGAGCTGCTCATTTTCCTTGGAACTTTATCTGTGGATTGTCTGAGGTGTGGGTAAGTTGGTGTATTCAGAGAGGATTTGTATTAACTTCTGCTGGCTGTGCGGAGGCACTACTGGTCAAAAATCACCTGAACTTAATTCTCTGCTAAAGACTTTCTGGCTACTCAAGTAACATAATTCAGACTAGCAACCTGTGTCAAGTCCAGCTCATGACTATAAATTTTCAAGAGAGTTATTTTTTTCCACCTTTCTGCTCATCCAAGGTCAAGTTTCCTTATAGTGTCCTTTTGTGTTGTGCGTTTAATTCTTGTTCACCAAGAGGGGAGACATTTGAAGTCCCAGCTTTATGCAGGAGTCTCTCGTTGGGAAATTTAGAATCCCTGGTGTTTGACAGAAACCCTCAGCCAGCTTTTGGTACTAGCTTACCTCTCAAGTTCCTGCTTTTGGTCTCTTTTGGTCTTTGAGGAGTCTTTCTGTTTATACCAACTGAAGAATGTATATTCAGTCTTTATATTTAAAACTTTATTGGGCATGTTAATTGTTTCAGTTAGGAAAGCTGAGTGGGGGATGTGGTCGGCCATATTGCCAGAAAGTACATCTTTTTGCTTCTCCACAATAGCCCTGTTGGGCAGGAATGTATATTCCTTTTTCTTTCTTTTTTTTTTTAGTGTTCCTTTTTCCCAGAAGAATGAACCAAAGCCCAGAGAGGTTACATAACTGGCCACAGTCCCAGGCCTAGCTGGCGAAGGACTCAGAGACAGTATGCTCCTTTCCTAGCCTCTCTTCACACCTTCTCTCTCCCCAAGATAACTGTTGACCATTCGTGGGGAATGAGCTTTATGCTTACAAAGGGTATGAGTGTCTACCAAAATGCTTCAAATAGTTGGACAGCTTAGTAAAATTTGTTTATGAATCTACTGTTTATCTTCTCTGAGAAAGGAAATGGCTTCTGCATACCTTGTGGCTTGCTTCTCCAGTGGTCACCAGCAACTTTCCTGCCTCATTCCCGCTCTGCTAAGGGCTCCTGGACCCAAAGCCAGAGCCCGTGTGCTTCTCGTGCAGACCCTGGCTTCCTCCCCTGCTCACGCTGCTCTCTCCTCCTTCTTTCCTACTCCCTCTTCCCAGCCTTCCTGCTGTTGGTTTTTCTGTTTCCTGGTGGTGTGCCTTTCAGAGGGGAAGAGCACAGGGGTTTAACCTTGGGGCTTTGTAGATCAGGAAGAAAGAGCTGAGTTTGAACTTGGCTCAGCTACTTACTGGCCTAAGCTCTCTGAGCATCAGGGTCTTCATCTGTAATGTGGGGGCAGTAGACAGCTGTTGAAGCACTGAATGAGATGATAACGTGTAGAGCTGGCAACACAGAGTGTGGATGCCGTAGCCCGTGGTCAGTGGTAATTATCACTGGGAACAGACTACTTCAAGACCAGTGCTCTTGTTTAGTGATGTTTTTAAATGGACAAAGCTAGATTATAAAATGGAATGAAAATGGAGACAGAAATCTAGTGTAAATGTAGGGCTCCCAGCCTCACTGCTATGTCCTTCAAACTGGAGTATTTTTTTTTTTTTTTTTTTTTTTTTTTTTTTTGGTTTTTGGCCGGGGCTGGGTTTGAACCCGCCACCTCTGGCATATGGGACCGGCGCCCTACTCCTTGAGCCACAGGCGCCACCCTAAACTGGAGTATTTTTAAAGATCATCTGAGAGAAGATAGAACATACTGGCCTGCTAGTGTTTTGTTTAGGATTTAAGCCAGGAGAGGGTCCTGGAAGTGGGACTGAGCCCCCCCCCAACTGATTGAGGCCCCTCCCCCTCTAGACTGTGCCCTGTGTTGTGGCGCCATGTGGCGCTGGAGCCACCGCCACCACTCACTGGGAGGTTCCTCCTGCAGAGCCCCCAGGTCAAGGAATGGCGCTGCTGCTCTGCAGACACATTTCCAGTGTGATGGGGCAGGGGAGAAGGGGCTTCAGTGTCCATTCACCTCCACTCATATGGCTGGCATAAAACTTTCCGCGTCACGTGCTCCCCACAGTCAGTGGCTTTATGTCACTTCCAGATGTGTATCGCTTCCTGTTGTCTATCTTTTTCCAGCACCGTCTATTCATAGTGACTCTGGGTCCTGTACGGTGGGCAAGTTGTATAAAAAATGGATAAGTTGCTAGGATTCTAAAAATTAAAGGCTATTAATAAGAAAAAGCCCTTATCACCAAAATAATGCATACAGGATAAAATATCTTCATAAGGTTGTTTCCTCCTTGTCAGAGTGGCTATCCAAGGAGGAAAAGTACTATTTCCTTGAGGGGTGAGAGGCTTCCCCGAGGAGCCAGATTTGAGCCGGCCCTAAAGGCGGTTAGGAGGAGAAGGAGCTTCATGCATCCTGGGTGTAGAAGTGAGGCGAACTGGGGTTTAGAGATTCGTGTCCTCATGAGGCAGTGAGACCCATTGTCCAGCCCCACAGATAGCCTTTGTGGCACCACTTGGAGAGGCATTTCCCATTATCCACAGCCCTGAAAAGTCCTGCAGCTAAAGCTGGACTGTGTTTTATCAGGTTTCCCAAGTGTTGACCAGTCCTGGCTGATGAACAGGGAGGTCTTGAATGTATTTGCACGTGGCTTCTGTATCTCTGATAGCGCCTCAGTTCACCTGGGCCACCAACTCACCTTCGTAAAACAGCAGTTCTTTAAAAATTCAGCCTTTCGTGAGTACCAAAAAATTATCTGGAGCCATTCTTTTGTCTTCTTTTTCTAAGCATTGCTCAAATACATAGAAGGGTGAAGTTTGTTAGGGAGACTGAACAGGGATGCTGTTGGAGTTCGGGAGGGGGCTTCTTTGTCCTCCTGACTGTTAAGATGATACCCTGATACTCTCCACCCAGCTGAGGGCCCAAGCCTGTCTGCCTGAGGTCACATGTCTACCCCACTCCACACCCCACCCCTGCATCCCCACCAACAAACCTCAAAGTCTATTAACAGCCTCTGTCCTGATAATGATTCATTCTTCCTGCCCCTCCTTCACTCTAGCCACTCAGAGCTCTGAGCCCAGATTGATGACTGACACCAACCAACTGGTCTTGCCCATGGAGAGCTCGCCTGGTAGATTAAATATTCTTCATCAGGTGGCATCCCAGGTTGAGTTCTCCTTTTACAATGCAAAGAGTGGTTGTCCTAGATACAGATGGAGACCATTTCCAGAATGAAGAAGTGAGACCAAACATAAAAGGAGACTGGTCCTGTGACTTTGCTGGGCCAGTGCATCTTGTCTGGGGCCGTCTGAGGAGTTTGAGGGGCTGGAGTAGTGGTGGGTATAGAGGCAGAAGGCACCCAGGCAAAAGGCTTCTGTGCTTGCAGAGTCACAGAGAAGCCAATGGAAATATGTTCTACATCAGGTCTGTAAGTTCCACGCTGGAGATTGGCCATCAGCTCCTCCCCATTGGGTTGTCTCCTTTCTTAAAATACTGTAATAACATTTATTATACTGTTATTCATATCTGTTCTATTTTTTGCAATTACAACATTATAGCTAGAGTTTAAGGCCATTCTGATACCTCCCTCCTTTCACTCCCTTTCCTTTTTCCATAAGATGGCAGAACTGAGACGGACATCCAGGTATCCTCATTCCCAGCATTCTTTACCCCCATAGGCTGAGATCCTTGGGGACCAGGTATGATTGGTGAAAAACCCTATTGTCTCAGTATCCCAGCCTAGGACTTCTGGGTGTCCTGGGACAGGCAGGGTCTGGGGAGGTTCATGCATCCAAGCCTTAGCAGGTCAGAACTACGGGGAGCTCCTCATTCTGCAGAAGCAGGGAAGGGAAGTCATTTGCCCAGCAAGGTCACAAGGGCCAGTCTCCTTTGCTGTTTGGTCCGGGTTATCTTTATGTTGGGTTTGCATTTCCTGAAAACATAGCAACTGGGTGCAGAGTGGGGGTGGAGGACAGGGGAAGTGGGCTTAGAAGAACCCCATCTGAGAATGTTTAAATTTCCTGTGACTGTCCGGTGAAGAGAGATAATCTGTGTGTATGTAATCAAGAGGCGAGGGGGAGACTTGGTTTAGATCCAGGAGCCCAAGATTGGGGAGGAAAAGGAGGAGGACAAAATGAGACTATTCAGAGAAAGCTGTGACATTTTTATCGATGAAATAGAAACACACAGGAATTTGTTTCTTTGTATTTCAGTGATACCTTCTTGCTTGTATTTTTGGAGAACACTCAAGTCATGTAGCAGCTCTGGCCTCATTCTAGTAGCAGTGGTTTGTGGTCTCTGGAGGCTCTCTGGCTTGGGACAGGCGCCTGCGACTCTGCCAGCACGTGTGATCTTTTGGAAACCTTCCTCCCTCGGAGCTGCCATAGGTTAGCTCAGAATGGGAATATAACTTCTTGGTGGGTCTGCCTTACAAAGAAATCATGGGTGCAGAGTGCCCCACACCTAAAGCCGTAAGGGTTAGGTTGGCCTCATGTTTTCTTTTCTGTGAGGCTGTCCTGAGTGCTGAGGGAATAAAGAGCTTCCATGGGGGTGAGAAGGGGGACATTTGGCCAGCAGGTTAGGGGGCAGATGTGGCCCCAGAGTCTACCCCACACCTGCCTCCCTAGGTCAGCCCTGCCAGGCAGCATGTCCCAGTTCCTGAAAGGGGGCTGATTGTTTAAGCAGGAGTAGAGGTTATAACTAAAAGTAAGGAAACAGCCAGTTTTCTGGAATCTGAGAGGTCATAGCCCTCTTGAAACAGGAGGGGACCGCAGTGACTCCAGGTAACTGAGGTATATCCCCTCTAACTTCTTTACTTATGATAACTATGGATATTATTAAGCTTTAGATGGACACTAAGTAATTACTTCTCTTTCCTTTCCTGGGGTCTTAAACTGCTGGAGAAAAAGACCCCAGAGAATGCAACACCACTGTTGTCACCAAGTTGGAAAACTAGGCCTGACCCATGGCCACACTCAGATTTCCTCTCTTGCATCCCCTGAATGGCACCAGCCCAGGTAGAACCTTTTCCCCTTCCCCTCTCTCTTGAAGGCCAACCTGCCCCTGGAAGCTTCCTTCAAAAACAAGCAAGTGCCATGAGCATTTGTACCCTTCTGTTCACCCCCTCAGCCTACTGAATACACCGAGCGCAGTTCAGCCTTTCCTTGTCTCAGGATTTTCCTTCTACATAAAAATGAATGTGACCTGGTGCATTGGTACTGACAGGAGGTGTTAGGGTAAGGTCATTGCCCCCTCCCCAGGAGCCACAGGCTGTCGAGGCTTATGTTCTCGTCCCTCCCGGGTCTACTTCCCGCAGTTCCTGCCCCTAAACAGCATTCTGTTAATTGAGAGAGACAGAGAGGGCAAAAAAAGTTGCCCAGGAAACAAATAACCAAAGCAAATCAATCACAACTGAGTCATTAAGCCTGATCTAAACTACCCATTTCAAAACAAAACAACAGAAGCCCTACCCCAGGCGGTGAGACTAGTCCTCGTTGGGAGCCACACGTGTCCAGTACATTCTCTTGCTGAATCTTCTTAGAAACCTGGAACAGCAGGTATTGTTGTTCTTCTTATACTGATGTAAAAATTAAGGCTCAAAAGTGAAGTTAAATGAGGGCTACTAACTTTGCTAGTGGAAGATTAAGATTTAAACCCTGCTCTTCTGACTCTAGGAGCCAGGCTCTTGGTGCTTCTGTAAGGAAATAGTACCACCTAACCCATTTGTTTCTTTCCAGTGAGATATTCCTGATGAGTAAAATATTATCCAGATAACTGGAGCTTAGGCGTTTAAGACTAGAACTTTCTTCTTTGAGGGTGAGGGTGTGTGTATAAAGTGCATCAGCTTCTTTTTCACACTTCCAAGTTCATGGCTAAATGCTTGAGTGTTGAAGGTTGCTAGGAGTTGATGGCCTGACGCATGGGCCATGTCTATACTAGCTTTCCTCAACCCTCCAGAAATCAAGGGTAAAAGTTGGAAGGATTTATCAAGGGGGTAAGCAACTTCATGCTGATCTCTGCAGTGGGTGAACAAGGGGGGCTGCAGAATAACAAAAGTGGCCTCATCCTTTGCCATAAGAAGGCCCAGCCCAGCCCTCCCCTCAAAAGATTGGGGACCCAGCCTTTTGTCACCAATTATGAGACCTTGGGAAGCTCACCCCCTGCATGTTAATTTCCTCATCTTTTTTTTCAACTAGAGGAAACAATTCTGTTTCAACTTGTGAGTTGGAACAGACCAACATAGTGTAGGTCCATGCTTTCAATATTTTCTAGAATGTTACTATTGGCCGTCAGGATATGCACACCTTCCTGCGAATTTTTTGATTCCCCTTCAGAGACATTGGGCCAGAGGTCTTGTGGCTATGGCCCAGGGAGACTGGTCTTTGAACTCACTGATGTCAAGCACACACACCCTGTAGTCAGTAGAGCAGACCATGCTCCAATCCCAGCATTGACCTCCTCACCCCAGGGCTGTTAAAGAGATGGAACTACTGGTGGCGCCTGTGGCTCAGTGAGTAGGGCGCCGGCCCCATATGCCAAGGGTAGCGGGTTCAAACCTGGCCCCCGCCAAACTGCAACCAAAAAATAGCCGGGCGTTGTGGCGGGCGCCTATAGTCCCAGCTGCTCGGGAGGCTGAGGCAAGAGAATCGCGTAAGCCCAAAAGCTTGGAGGTTGCTGTGAGCCGAGTGACGTCACAGCACTCTACCGAGGGTGGTAAAGTGAGACTCTGTCTCTACAAAAAAAAAAGAGAGATGGAACTACCAGCCTTTTACTCTTCTGTTCAAAATAAATAAATAAATGAAGGAAAGGAATGGGGAAAAAAGGAAAAATTTATTTTCTTTAGCCCGTGGCTTTTTTTTCCCTCTTCTTCCTTCCTTGCTGGGAGTGGGACTGCCGCTTAACTTTTTTTTTTTTTTTTAATTAAAAATAAATGGTGTTCTGGGTGATGGGACATAATATTTAGACATGTGGAGCTGACAGCTGATGGGTGTGTTGTCAATACACCATCACCACAAATCATGTTCCCAGGGTTGATCAGGAGGAGATTTGTGTGTAAATGCGTGTGAGCGCTCACACATCTGGATGATTTAGAGTGACTGGGGAAGGGCCCAGTGACCCTTATCAAAGGCAGTTCTTGGGAAGGCCAGCGACTGGCGTGGGGCAGCTCAGCAGAGCAGGAGGGGAAGTCGGCGTCCCTCGCGAATTGACGTGATCTGCCCCGTGTCTGCTGTAGAAGCAGCAGGTCTCCCCTCCAGCCCTTCCTCTGCTGAGTCGTTAGCACCCAGTGGGTATCACGTGTTATGCTGACCAGGAGGCCACCTTAAAAGAGGTCCCAGTTTGACAGAGGAGGCAAATGACTGTTTCAGACAGGGTACAAGGGACGTAATAAAGATGCGCAGACTTGGTCAGAGCCCGTTCTCGCTGGCTCTCTGGGCGTTCTTCCTCATGTCCCTGCCTTCATTTGCTGCTTATTGCCAGGGGCCTCACGAACCCCTCTGGGTTTTGGACCCTTCGTCCAGCTGCCTCAGGGACAACTCCTGTTGAAACTGAGCTTTGCCAGTCTTCATAGATGTGAGCCTGACATCCAGGGGCCATCTTGACATTCCCCGCCCCATAGTCCTCTACCCCTTCCATCAGTAATGCGGTCTGGTTCACCCCAAAATACCCTGTCATCATTATCCTCATCCCAGCTGCTTGGCCTGCACTATAACAAACCTAAGTCACCCCACATCCTCATTCACCCTCTTCCAATCCATTGGCTGCACCAGGGGTGCACAAACTGCAAACCAGGGGCCAAATCCAGCCATGGCCTGACTTTTCACAGAACATGAGCTAAAAATGGGTTTTCAAGGTGAATGTTGGATGATATGGAAACACTGACTTTCCCTTTAGAGGGAAAAAAAATTATCCCTCAAAAAAAATAATTTCATTCTTCTCATTAGTAGATCTGTATTATAATAAATTATATTCAGTTTTTATATTTTGTAGAAATGTTTGTCTTATTAATAAATATGTATATATGTGCGTTTGTGTAATATATATATATATACCTCTGTTTTGCCTCTGGGCTGTAAAGCCTAAAGTAGGTATTATTTGGTCATTTACAGAAAAACATTCTCCTGTGCTCTCTGGCTAAAGATAAAGCTCCTTTTCCTCGAGAGCCGTGGTTGGTCTTACTCCTGGTGTAATCTCTCTGCCCTCCCCCGCATTCCTGCACCCTGGCCTTCTTGCAGTTGCTCAAGTCTGCCATGTTCCCACTGCCACAGGCCTCTGCCCATCTTGTCCTTCACTCTGTCTGGAATACAGCTTTCTATACCCCATTTCCCCTGTTTAAGTCCGCCTCATCTTTCATGTCACAGCATCACTGTGACTCTTCAGAGGATCCTTCCCTGACTTTTCTGCTAAGGTCATGGCCCTTTATTATAGCTACTCATCTCAGGCATAAGAATTGTGTGTGTGTGTGTGTGTGTGTGTGTGAGACACACACAGCCCCAGACCACAAGCTCCACAAGAGCTGACACCATGTCTGTTCCCACCTCCATCATATCCACCGTGCCTGGTACACAGCACTCAATAAATGTTTTATTTCAGTGGATGGCTGCGGATTGAGGAAGACATCATAAAAGATGATAGGTTTGAACAGGAACTTGTAGGGGGAGCATATCCAGGCGTCCTCAAACTTTTTAAACAGGGGGCCAGTTCACTGTCCCTCAGACCATTGGAGGGCCGGACTATAGTTAAAAAAAAAAAAAAAAACTATGAACAAATTCCTGTGCACACTGCACATATCTTATTTTGAAGTAAAAAAACAAAACGGGAACAAATACAATCACACCGCCTCATGTGGTCCGCGGGCCGCAGTTTGAGGACCCCAGATATAGAGAGTCAGAGGAAAATATTTCAGGAGAAGGACCAGCACTCTGGAAAGCCTGCATGGCTTCACAGGACGGGTTCTCAGGGTGCCCGTGGGTGGGTGGATGGGTAGGGGAATCACCGGAAAGGTGGTAGTGAGGCCAGATTGTGTGGGCCTCCTCTGCCAGGCCAGGCTGTTTAGACATTGAACTCTGTTGGCCAAGGGAGTACTGGAGGTACTGGAAGAGATTATCACAGATTAGGTGAAAAGATGGCCAGGGAAACGCTAAGGAGGAGAGGTCAACAGGAATGAATAAGGTGTTGGAAGGGAGTAGGGGTGGGGAGGAGATGAGCTTTTGGGGTCTCAATTTCTGACCCCAGGAAATCTGCTTCTGGGAAAAGGGCGTCCAGCCATTTCAGATGAGAGAAGAGAGCACAAGGGGAGAGATGAAAGTTGTTTAGGGACAGGACGCAGAGTGGGCAGAGGCCTGCAGCCCCCATTTTGTCTGTGAAGTGGCAGGCAGGGTCATCTACTAAGACAAAGGCCTTGTGGTTTCAGGTCATGGGTGTTGGCCTCTTCCGCTTTTGGCTAGCAGAGGTGCCCCATGGTCCATAAGTGTGTGGGGGCTTTGCCGCAGCCTGGAGTAGCTGGGGTCAGACCGGGGATTAAATCCCAGACACTTGAGGAGATCTCACAAGTCTGTTGTCCTTTTCCTAAAATATGAAGTCTAAATGTCAGCTTTCTCACAAATCCAAAGGCCTTGGAGGCCTTTGAAAAAAAGAGGTCTGCTCACTTTAGAATACATTTGCTGAAAGCCTATCCCACCAGCCTTCCCCTGAGAAGGGGAACCAGCTCTTTGGCTAAAGAGTGGGTGCTGATTTGTAGATACATAATTAACATTTGAAATGCAGGAAAAGCAATACCAGGGCACAATTCAGCCCCATGCCAAAGCACATTCACACACAAGCGCAGCTGTCCTTTACCAGCCTCTGTGTAGCTGAGTGGCAGCTGACCCTCTCCATCCCTGGCTACACTCCCCCAAACAGAGCACCCACTCCCCCAAATGTCTTCAGGGACTGCAGATCCCCCAAACTGCTTATGCCAGTTGTGCTTGTTATTATAATTATGTCAATTAATTAAATGTGATGCAGCTGAACTATGAATGCAAGAGAGAAGTGCCGTTCCTGTGAAAAGAGTCATCTTGTTCTACCTCATCTGGGAATGTGCATGGGGCCACTCAAATTTTGCACTGCGGAGTGCTTTGGAAAGAAGTGCTAAAAGAAAGCCACCAAAAGAGAGTTGCTGCCAAATTAGGTGTGAGCCAGAAAACTATTAAAGACGGGAGCTAGAGGGAGAGAGAATGGAGCATACAGAGGGTTCCATGCTGCCCGTCCCTCACCAGTGTCCTCAACTTCTCGCTCCTTTGTAAAGAAACCAAACCAAAAAATGATAGATGTTGCATTATCGGTGCTTTATGCGTAAAAGCCAAGTTCAGAACTCCACGGATCTGTGAGCAAAGACGGGGACCCTGCCTCAAAAGACTAGCAAGAGATTTGTGTTTTAAGTTAAAATAAATTTTGAAGGCATGAATGTGCTATTTTTAAATCTACTTGTGGTTTTTTTCCTGCTGTTTATTATATCTGTTTATTTTTTTTTAAAGAAGTATTATGTTCACATGGTTCGAAACATAGAAAAATATCAAAAGCTATAAAATGAAGTCTTTTTCCCCCCAGTTGACCCAGTTTTTACCACCTCCCTACAACTATTAGTTTCTTAGATCCTTCCAGATTTTCTTTATGAATATACAAGCAACTATAAATATACAGTCAGTCCTCACTTTTTGCGGATTCTATATTTGCAAATTTCCCTACTGTTTAAAATGTATTTGTAACTACAAAATCAATACTTACAGTGCTTTCTTGGTCATTTAGGGACATATACAGAACAATGAACATTTTGAGTAGCCTAATGGACAGTCCCAGCTGAGGTTGAGCAAAGCGACCCTGCCGTCATTGTTTGGGTGGTATTTTTTTGTTTTGGTTTGTTTTTTTTAGATGGTGTACCCCTGTGTCACCCAGGCTGAGTGGAGTGTTGAATTTCTGGCTTAAGTAATCTTTCTGCCTCAGCCTCCCAAGTAGCTGGGGCTATAGGCATGTGCTACCATGCCTAGCTAATTCTTTTTTTAGAAACAGGGTCTTGCTATATTGCCCCAGCTAGTCTCAAACTCCTGGCCTCTGACAGTCCTCCCACGTTGGCTTCTTGAGTTGCCAAGATTATAAGTGCAAGCCACCGTGCCTGCAACCCTGCCTTCTTGTTTCAGGGCTCATGCTATGCAAAAACATTCTTTTTGACATCAATTTAGTGCTGCATTTTCCCACTTTCTGTTATTTATTTCACTGTTTAAAATGGCCCCCAGGTTATAGTGCTGAAGTATTGTCTGCTGTTTCAACCACTAGAGTACTGTGATGTGCCTGACGTGTGTTAGATGACGTGTGCAGCAGGTCTGAGCTATAGTACTGTTGTCCATGAGTACAATGTCAATGAATCAAAAAGAGGTATTAAATAAGATGTCTTTCAAACAGACACATACAATGAGGTTATAGGTTGATCAATTATTGAAAATGTTGCAACCAGAGGCACATAGGAACCTAACCCTGTATTTCCCCTAGGAGCAGTGGGTTCAGTGTTCAGTAATTCAGTGTTCATGGAGACTTTATAGAATACAACTACCACATACAACAAAAGGGAACTATTTATACACCTATATATACACATACGTGTATTCTATTTACCTGGGGTTTTTTACATAAAAGCATATTAAACACACTGTTCTGCATATTTCTTTTTCACTTAACCTTGGAGACATTTCCATATCAGTTCATAGAGAGTTTCCTTGCTCTGTTTGACCAGTGCATAATATCTCATCGTGTGGTTTTTCTGTCTTTCCCTTTAATCCATCCCTTATTGATGTGCATTTGGGTTGTTTTCAGTCTTTGGTTCTTCAAACAAAACTGAAGTATATACCCTTGTCTACGGGTCATTTTCTATGAGTCTCTGCTTTAACCAACTTTCTAGAAAGGGAATTCTGAGGAGGGTGGTTAAATCAAGCCCAAACTGACACATCAGAAGCCATCACACCCTCCTCCACCACCTGAGTGCATATCCTAAAGAAATTCCCAGAGAGGTTCGTAAGGGACATATCTGAGATTGTTCATCACAGGGTGTCACCAGGAGGTTGGTAAGGTTGTAAAGATGATGGATGCACTTACCCCTCATGGGCTTGTTGGGAGGGGCTTGTGAGGGCCTTGGCCCCGTGCCGGGCCTGTATTTGGTGCCTAGTACAGGTTAGTCTTCATTGCCATTCTTCCTTCCCAGGTGCTCAGCAGCATCGCGACCCAACTCGTTAGCACTGCACTGGTGAATCTACTTTCTAGCATTATGGGAGAGGGGAGAAGAGAGGAAGAAATTTTTTAAAAAAGAAAAAGAGGTATTAAGGCTCAGCTCTTTTCCTGTGGAACTTAAAATCTAGTATTAGTTGAAAAACAGAACACCCAAGTGACAGAGTCTGTTAGAGTAATGTTCCCAGCAAACAGAAGGATGCGTGCCTGGGCCTGCAGGGCCTCCAGCTGGGGGTTGCAGTTCACACTCTCCTCACTGCCCCAGGCTCCTAGACCCCACTTCTGTCTTCTCAGTTCAGCTGCAGGGGACCCCTGGTGGACATAATCACTTTAGCCCTCTGGTCTCATGGCAGCAAAGGGAAGTTGTTTTGGCAAGAAATTGGGACAGTGTGATAATGGGGGCTGATGACCAACAGGGTATCTGTCTTGAGCAAGTGCAGGCAGGTTTGGAGGGGTTCTGGGTGGGGGAGAGTGAGGAGGAGCAAACCGAGAAACCCTCCTTATTCCCTGAGGCCTCTTGGTTGCCGGAAGCCAATCTTGGTAACCGCCACCCCCCCCAACCACTCACAAGCAAGACTCCTAATAGTGGGAATCTCAGGTGGGGGAGAATGTTCGCGTCTGCCTTTATTCTGTAAACTGAGTTCTTAGAATTATTTGTAAATTAAAACACAGTTTGAGTTAAACTTGGCGTGCTGTGCTTTGGAACAAGTTTGGAACAAGGTCCTCCTGACTGTTTCTCAGTAGCTCTTGTCAACGCGTCTCCTGAGGAAGACAGCTCAGTTTGCTCTGGGGTCTCATCATTCTTTGCTCCCCACCAGGCTTCCTTCTCCTAGACCCTCCAGTGAGGGGGCCCTGTCATCCGACTGAGAAGGCCAGCCTCCTCTGGCATGCCGAAGGACAAAGGAGACTTGGCCAGGGGCAGCCAGGTGCTTGGGTCAGACCCCAGGGGCCACAAGGCATGGACTTCAAGGCCTCTTCCTGGCCTCGCTGGACAATGCCTGCTAAGTGCTTGCACTGTCAGGCCCCGAGTAAGCAAGACAGGCTCCTCTGCCCTTCCTGGGGGAGTCCAGCCTGCTGGGAGATGGTGGGTGAGCAATAGTCACATTTACCAGGGCTCTGTGAGGAGGCCAGAACTGGATCCATGGAGGCCTGGAGGAGTGACTCAGGAAGTCCTGCTGGGAAGGCCTCCAGCCCTGACACTTGAGCTCCCTTGGGTTTGTTTATTGACTCCCAGAATTCCCCCCAAAACCTTAGAACTCTGAGCCAAAAGGGCCCACCAAAAGGGGATTGCTTGTCTGAGCCCCTTATCTCTCGAGTGAAAAGCCTGGGGCCGTGGCATTGCCCAGGATGTGGCTCAGAGCTGCTGCCGGTGTTTACAGAATGCCCGAGTGTGGCACTGACGTCATAACCTGGGCTATGCTGGGCCTTCCGCAAGGGCTTCCTGTCTGAAATGCAGGCAGGAGAGCCAAGGGAGACCCACCAGGATCCCAAACACAAGAACACCATTGCACAGTTCTGCACACGAGGAATGCTGCTTTGTTACAGTTGTTTTTTAGAAAGAAGGGGAGTGGTTTTCCCCACGTCACTTGCCCAGGTTACCTCTCTCTGAGTTCCTGGATGAAGGCCACACACCAAAGCCAAGCCAGCTAATCCATCTGGGAGCTGAGTCCCTAACCATAGCAGCCTACCTGGAATCCTAAGGCCCAGAAAGTCTGAAGGGCTGGTGCCACCTCACTGTGCATGTCCAGGATCTAGTGACAGTGCCTGCCACCCCCTTCCCATTATCATCTGTGCTGCTGACTGCTGGAGGCTTTCTTGGCAGCTCTGCTCCATGGTGCTAGGTATGCGGCTTGAGTAAAAGCAGCAGAGCCCTTGGGTGCTTGACTTGTGTTTTCTTAAATTAATTCACTCCGAGGCTGTGGGTGGGACCAAGGGGACTTGTTCTCCCTGCCAGCACCACTTCCCCTCCATCTCCATGCTCGCTGGAGCTCCCTCAGAGCTGCCAGAGGGAAGTTTCCTCCCATTCTCCCTGCCCTGCCCTGCCCTGCCCTGCCCTGCCCAGGACAGCTATGGGGATGGCTATAATACCAAGTGCTGATTCAGAAGGCTTCATGCCCCAAGTCCTCAGGGACAGGAGTAGAGGATCCTTCCTAAGGGCCCTGGGCCCAGACCCCTCCAGCCAAGTGGCCCTATAGAGACCCTCCATGAGTCCCCAACAGCCAGGGTCTCCTGCTGCACCTCCTGGACCCTGGCTGGAGTGACCACCTTCCTGTGAGGCCCAAGCCTCATATGGTGGCTCCCACTCTGTGAGGCCTAGGGTTTCCAGGAGCTCTTATCTATTGTCTCCTGTGACATTCCTTGGGGTCTTTTAGAAGCCTCCTGCTGCCCCAGATCGTGAGTTTAGAGGAACAGGTTTACCCTGTAGCAGTCCTGACATAGAAAGTCTTCCCTGTGACTCTGTACAGAATAAGATAAAGGACAGGCGGGGCACAGTTACTGGTGTCCGAGCTGTGAGGTTTAGTTCGCTCAACTGTAAACCTCATGAGGCTGGGGCCCTGACCTCTTCATCTCTCCTGGCACAAAGTCATTCTTCAGTGTGGGTACAGATTGAGTCTAGGGTTTTCTTAGCAGCTCCTACTTAGGAGGACATGTAAGCAGCAGCATTTAGGCCCTCCAGGGGCATGGGTGTGGACTGTTCAGGTGTCTGCTGCACTGTCTTCTCCATAGACCTCTGGGCTGGGTCAGCTGTCATCCTGTCCATCGCCAGGATGAGGGGCCAGGCAGGCCGGAGTGGTCCTTGTCCCTGGCACGCTCCCCTCAGGGCCTACTGCGTCTGCCCCTTAGCCTCTAAGGGGCAGTAAGTTTGGGTTGTGACGCGTTTGTGTCCTGCCACTTTCTCTGTCAAACCATAGCCCACAACTGTGTCAGTATTGATGTGAGGACATTAATTCCAGGTGGCTGTGTTGGAGCATGACCACTCTAGTCTCAGGGTGGTTTATCTATCCTATAGGAAGTACTCGGTCATATCAGTTACACTGGCTTAGCCCCCCTCCCCTGACTTCTGTGTGTCCTGAAAGGACGGATGGAGACACAGTGGTCTCTGTGCTCTGTGCAGTTGCCCCCTAGACAGTCATTGGGTCTGTGCTGTGAATACCAACTTGGATACAGAGCCCTGAACGTCAGTCTCTACAAGGCGATAAAAGATGCGGCAGAGATTTCATGGAGTTTATTCAGGCTCCCTCTAGAAAAATCTTTGCTACAGTTATCTGGATATATAAAAACTTTACAGAGATCCAGAGGACAAATGACTTACCCAGGGTTACACAGAATCAGTGGAACCAAAACCCAGGGCACTTATTGTCTATTCCATTGCCTGTAACTTTGTCCATGCCCATATTATTAATCTCCCCCAGTCCTAATAATTTGTGGAGGAAAGTGGTTTAAAAAAACTGTGGCCAGGAATATGTCAACAAGGCCCACTTAGACCACAATTGCCTCTTCCAGGAAGCCACCCCAGACTCCTGAGGCACCCACTTCTCTCCCCATGCCTCAGCATCCTCACCACCCCATGTCAGCCAGGGAGAAAAGTGGCTGGTAAAGAACCATTGCCAGCCCAGAGGAGGGATGGCAATGACAGTGAGAACCACGAGCCTCCACACCAAAAAGTGAAATGGTGCCAGTCTCTTTCCTGAAGGAGAGCCATCTATAGAAGCAAAGTCTAAACCTTACGTTGTACAGGTTTGCAGGCTGTAAGTTAGGCTTCTTTCTGATTCCCAGGGCTTGAAGGGAAAAATTGATGCCACAGGGTGAGATTAAAGGTTGGAGAAATGAACACCCAAATGGAGCCTTGAAAATCGTCCTGCAGCTTAGAGTTGGCGTGAGCCTTGGGCAGGAGCAGTGGGGCGAAGAAGGAATAAGAAAGAGGTGGTCACTCTGCACTGAGGAAGATTTAGTCCTAACCGCTGTCATTGGCAGCACATGTCCCTGGTAATCAGGTTACTGGATTATAAAATACCCACTGGCTTTATTTAGGAGACTAATCAGAAAGCATTTAGAATAACAGCATTGCTAAAAAGGGAATTTCAGACTAGGAACTGCTCTTGGCTCCTGCCTCCTTTGGGGCGTTTGGAGAGAGCTGAAGTAGGAAGATCCCAGGGGAGCAGGGTTGAGCTTCCTCGACAGACCGAGAGGAAGGCTTGACTGAAACACAAGCCAAGGCATTTGGGGAATTATGTATACAGTCTCTAACGGATGGCTCAGCATTGGAAAAGGAAAATCTTTTTGGTTTGTCTTCTTCAAACAAGCAATGGCGGTCTGGCGGTAGCAGGGTGTTATCCCTTCTGAATTGTAAGCAAACAAGTCCTGCTGAGACCTTGGCCAAAGTCAACTTCCTCTCCTGATGTATCTCTCTGTCTCTCTCTCCAGTTCAAAGGATGGCCCCTAGGACAGACATCCTCCTTGCAGACTGTGGTCCTGTCTCTTGATGCCCCCAGAGCAAGGGTGGGGGTGGAGAGACTTTGATGCTCTGGAACAGGGGATACCAAACCATGGCTCAGGCCAAGTCCAGCCCATGCGTATTCTTGTACGGCCTGTGAGCTAAGAAGGATTTTTACATATTTAATTGGTTGAAGAAAACTCAAAAGAAGAACAATATTATCTCAACGTGAAAATTATATAAAATTCAAGTTTCAGTATCCACAAATGAAGTTGTATTGGCACATGGCCACGCCCATTCACTTATATACAGAATGTGTTTTTGCGCTACATATGGCAGAGTTATGACAGAAACCATATGTATGGTCCCCAAAGCTGAAAATATTTACTGGCTGTCCCTATACAGAAAAAGTACGTCAACCTCCCAGCTAGGAGGTCCCTGTCAAGCCGTGTTACTATCCACAGCCTCTCGGAATTTGGTGCTTGAAGGCACTCTGCCTTCAATAGAAAATAGTAAATTCTGTCCCTTAGTCAATGTTAAAGGTCTGGGACTTGGACAGTGAAATGACCTGCTCTGGGCCTCATTCACCGGATTCAACATTTATGTTCAGTGTTTGTTGAACATCTGCTGTGTCCCAGTCACTAGAGGCCCAAGATGGATAAGCTGCTGTCCCTACCTCGGCATGATTGGACAAGCAGTGGGGAGACAGGCATAGGCTTAGGTTGCTTGACCGTGTGATGGTCAGTGAGGAGCAAGGAGTGTAGAGGATGCCTTGGGTTCTGAGCGGGCCCTTGTTGAGCTCACTCTGAATTACTGGAGTCTTGTTGTAAGGAAGGAATTGATGGAAGAAACATGAAAGTGGTAGTTCTGTTAATTAGCTCATGAATGAAAAAACTTCTGGTACCAATTACCCCATAGGAAACATACCTAATGAGCAAAACAGTTACCTTGTTAGAATAATAAAGGCTTGAATCCTGAGTTGGTATTAGAAGAATTCTATGAGACTGGCTAATCTACTGAGAACAGTTTCCAAATTCTAAATGATATATTTTAAATAGCCTTTTGGCAAGATGCTAAACTGTGGGCCTAGCAGGTTACCATTTGTATAAAATGGACTGTGTACAAGTATCCTTGTATACACATAAAATGTCTCCAGAAGGATATATGAGAACCTGATTGATTGTCCCAGGAGGGGTTGGGAGGGGGACTTTTCACATATACTTGTAAAAAATTACTATAATTTTTCACTTTATTTTCAAGCATTTAGTTAGGATAATTTTCACTCTTTTGTATATCTTTTTTAAGCTTTTGAATTTTGAACCATGTGAATATAGTACCTATTCAAAAAGTATATAAATTTAATAGCCGGGCGTTGTGGCAGGCGCCTGTAGTCCCAGCTACTCGGGAGGCTGAGGCAAGAGAATCGCTTAGGCCCAGGAGTTGGAGGTTGCTATGAGCTGTGTGAGGCCATGGCACTCTACCGAGGGCCATAAAGTGAGACTCTGTCTCTACAAAAAAAAAAAAAATTTAAAAAGTATATAAATTTAATGTAAAATACGTGGCACATGGTTTTGCCATTATCTTCCTATGTTGTTTTAGGGAAGTCATTTTCCCTCTCTTTCATTGAACAAATGACTCTTTATTGCCTACTGTAAAACAAGCAATGTTCAAGGCCTAGAAGTTACAACTCGGGGCCTTGGTTTCTTCATCTGTATTGTGGGGAGATTAGATGACCTCTAAACCAATCATCTTCACCTTGAGTGTGCATCAGACTCACCAGGAAGGCTTGTTAAATCACAGACTGCTGGGGGCGGTGCCTGTGGCTCAAAGGAGTCGGGCACTGACCCCATATGCCAGAAGTGGCGGGTTCAAACCCAGCCCCAGCCAGAAACTGCAAAAAAAAAAGCAGCCAAATCACAGACTGCCAGGCCTCAACCAGAGTTTCTGATTCAGTGAGTCTGGACAGGACTTAAGAATTAGCATTTATAAGTTCCCTGGTGATGCTGATGTTGCTAACCCAGGAACCTCATACTTTGGGAACCTACCCAGGGTTCCATTTGAGGTTCTATGCTATAAGAAACTACATTTCAGTTCCAAAAATATCAGCGGATAAAGAATAGATTCCTGTAGCCCAGAATACAAAGTAATTCCTCTTCCCAGCAGTTTGAAAGGACTTACCAAAGCAAACGTGTCAACAGAAGTTAAATTATCTAGTTTCGATTCCACCAGCAGGGCCATGGTAGAGGTACATGAAATCAATAATGGTCAAAGACTGATGAGTTTCAACAGGTAATTCTTCCTGGGGAGGAAGAATTTATGGAAAGACTTTATGGAAGACTTTCTAGAGTGCTTAAGTGGAGAAGTTTAAGCTGGGTAGAGCATTCTGAAATCATCAGGCCTAATGCCCACAGGGTAACACTGTTGGATGTCATTTTAAGGCCTGCCACAATTTAACCCTACCTCACAAATTCAGTTGATCTTTGATGATGAGTTCCTGACAAGAACATGGCGCCCTAGCATGGACCCCGTACCCAACTCAATTCCTTTATTCATGCTGTTCTTTTGTCCAGAATACTCTTCTAGTCCTCTCCACCTCTGTGAACCCTATCGGTCCACCAGGACTAGGTGAAATCTATTCATTCTTTATGAGAACTTAACATCTGCTCCACCCCTACTGAGTATCTTTTTTTGCCTGTCAACTCATTGGGACACTTGATCATTGTCATCTAATTATTTTTCATTCAATGATTTATATTCATCAAACATTGCCCTTCCTTCAACAATTCCTTATTGGAGGTCCTACAGTGTACTGGGCTTTACAGTAGGTTCTGGGAATAGAATCACAGATAAAAACAGACCTGGTTCCTGGTCTATTAGGGAAAGATCCATTAATCAAGTTGACCTTGTGGAAGTACAATTACAAACTGAGAACAGTAGTCCAAGGGAAAGGAATATGGTTTAATGAGAATCTATAAGAAAGAAACCTGATATAGACTTGAGCATTGGAGTTAGGGTGAGCTTCTGAGAAAGCATTGTTTAAGCTAAGATTTGAAAAATGCCCAATACTTGGCAAGATGTAGGGGGCAAGGGGGCAAGCTCTTCAAATGGAGGTAACAGCATGTGCAAAGGCCCGGTGGTGGGAGGGAACATGGCAGGTTCAAAGAACTGAGAACAGACCAGCAGGCCTAGGTTGGAGAGGACAGCAGAGGAGCAAAAAGCAGGGAGAAGAGGAACATAGTAGGAGGCTAAGGACAGATTATTTACAGCCCTGTCAGCCTGATTAGTGTGTTTTATGTTTAACCTAACACTAGGATGCCATCAAAGGTTTTAAATAGTGGGGTGATGGGGTCAGAGTCACATATTGAGAAGTTGTTTTGCTGCTACTATGTGGAGAATGGACACCAGTAGAGACAGGAAGGCAAGTTAGAAGACTGTTAGAATAGTCCAGAAAACAGATACAGTGTCTTGCACAAGAATGGTAATAGTGGGACCATAGAAAATTAAATATTAAGAAAGTATTAGGAGATAAACTGATAGGATATGGTAGTTTGTTAAGGGAGAAGAAAGAGTCAAGGCCAAAGGAATATGATCTAATGAGAACATGTAAGAAGGAAGCTCTCTGTAGACATAGGGTTTGGGTCCTGGTGAACTTTCTGAGAAGGTGTAGTTTGAGCTGAGATCTGAAGGATAAACATAAATACTTGGCTAGAAGTAGAGGGAGTAAGGAGGGAAAGAGCTCTCCAAATAGGGGGAGCAGCATGTACAAAGGTCCTGTGGTAGAAGGGAGCATGGCAGGTTCAAAGAAAGAGCTTACTGAGACAGCATCCCATTCAGGAGAAATGATGTTGCATTGCCTTTGAGCTGGAAATAGTGATGGTGAGTAAGCAGCTGAGCACGAGCTCAGACCAGCTGAGCTGGGGCTGGTCATTGGGAGTGACAGGGGGTAGATGAGGCTGTCAAGGGGTAAATTGTGTGTGAGAAAAGGAGGGATGTCTCCTCAGACTGAGCCACAAGTCCCTAAATGGCAGGGCATTTTAAGGAAGCAGTCAGGCCCCTTTGGCAGTACAGCGGATGTTTCATTTCTCCCTGTCTCCCTGTCACCTTTATCTGAGTTTAGGTCTTAAACTGGAGGCAACAAGAATCTGCCAATACTATGCCTCTCAACTCAGTTTGAGGTGAAGATCATCTCGGTACAATGCAGATTCTGATTCAGTAGATCTTAGCTGGAGCCTGTTCACCATTTGTAACCAGCTCCCAGGTGATCTGGACCACCCTTTGAGCAGCAAGGGGAATTGGTCTCCCTGCTTCTGAAATGCAGCACTGTCACACTCAGCTTCCTCTGCCTCCACTTAGAACCCCCATTCTCTGCTCACAGCTTAACTTCCCATTCAGGGTCTGCTCCCGCCACCTTTGGCTGCCTTTGCCACCACCCAACCAGACCCTTCACTCTGAAGTTTTCTGTTTCTCTCGTGTACTTCAGAAAGGAACATATCAAGTCCGATCACTCCCAAGTGGAGAGGGATGACTGCAATGGACTTCAAACTCTTTACAAGAACCTCATAAAACTCTTTAACCCCTCACACATTTTTTTAAGTTTACATCTGCATTTTCCATCATACATTTGTAAAAGATGCAGTTTCTAATATACTGTAAACATTGATATTTTTAAGTAAAACTATTACATCAGTGTTTTAAATTTATCCTGTGGAATCTAAACACCATAGCAGTTCCCCCACTGACCTTTATCCTAATGTAATATATGTAATAAACTTTTAGGTGTAACACCCTTTCTTTTATTTCCTTGTCATATTTCTCTAACGATCTAATATAAAGTTGAGACTTCTTTAATTTCCTGAAATCATAAACCTCTAAGTATCAAAATTGCCTCTGGTTTCAGTTATCATTATGACCATTAATAGTCTGCAATTGATCAAAACAACAAATGTATTACTAATCTGGATAATTAATAAACATCAATGATTAGATTATATTGAAAATGTATCTCTAAATGGTAGTGCTGGGTAACTTTTTATTTTATTTTATTTTTTTGTAGAGACAGAGTTTCACTTTATTGCCCTCAGTAGAGTGCCATGGCGTCACACAGCTCACAGCAACCTCCAACTCCTGGGCTTAGGCGATTCTCCTGCCTCAGCCTCCCGAGTAGCTGGGACTACAGGCGCCCGCCACAACGCCCGGCTATTTTTTTATTGCAGTTTGGCCTGGGCTGGGTTTGAACCCACCACCCTCGGCATATGGGGCCGGTGCCCTGCTCACTGAGCCACAGGCGCTGCCCACTTTTTATTTTTTTTTTTTATTTTATTTTTTTGTTTGTTAAATCACAGCTGTGTACATTAGTGCAATGAAGAGGTACAATGTGCTGGTTTCATATACAATCTGAAATATTCTCATCAAACTGTTCAACGTAGCCTTCATGGCATTTTCTTAGTTATTGTATATAGACATTTGTATTCTGCCTTTAGTAAGTTTCGCCTGTACCCATTCTAAGATGCACCCTAGGTGTGGCCCCACCCATTACCCTCCCTCCCCCCTAACCTCCCCTCTTCCTTCTCCTTCCTTGGCCCTTTCCCCATAGTCTTGTGCTATAGTTGGGTTATAGCCTTCATGTGAAAGCTATAATTTAGCTTCATAGAAGGGCTGAGTACATTGGATACTTTTTCTTCCATTCCTGAGATACTTTGCTAAGAAGAATATGTTCCAGCTCCATCCATGTAAACATGAAAGAGGTAAAGTCTCCATCTTTCTTTAAGGCTGCATAATATTCCATGGTATACATGTACCACAATTTGCTAGTCCATTCATGGGTGGATGGGCACTTGGGCTTCTTCCATGACTTAGCAATTATGAATTGGGCTGCAATAAACATTCTGGTACAGATGTTTTTGTTATATTGTGATTTTTGGTCTTCTGGGTATAAACCTAGTAAAGGAATTACAGGATCGAATGGCAGGTCTATTTTTAGGTCTCTAAGTATTCTCCAAACATCCTTCCAGAAGGAATGTATTAGTGTGCATTCCCACCAGCAGTGTAGAAGTGTGCCCTTTTCTCCACATCCACGCCAACATCTCTGGTTTGGGGATTTTGTTATGTGGGCTACTCTTACTGGGGTTAGGTGATATCTCAGAGTAGTTTTGATTTGCATTTCTCTGATGATTAAGGATGATGAGCTTTTTTTCATGTGTTTATAGATCGTGTGTCTGTCTTCTTTAGAGAAGTTTCTCTTCAAGTTCCTTGCCCACCCTGAGATGGGTGCTGGGTAACTTTTTAAAATAAACTTTTTAATTTATGTACAACATACACACCTTGATATGACCAGGTCCTATAGCCTGAGCAGGGAGATGTTGACCTGACAAGCAAACTAATGTGTGCAGTACTCTTCCTTCACTTCTGTTCCTCTGCTAGAAATAAGCTCTCCAATTGCTGAATTTCTGTATCTCTTATTACATGCATCTCTCTCTCTTTGTATTATAGTTATTCATATGACTCATCACCTGTTCTAGCAATTTGCTCCTTAAGAGAAAGCCCTATGTCTTAATCATTTCCTAGCATTGTGCCTTACAGTTAGTAGGTGTCTGATAAATATTTGTAGAACAGATAAATTGATTAATGCACATCATAAATGTCTTTGTATTTCCCACAGGTCCTAGATAGTGTTGGGCTTTCAATAGCAGAGTCCCAGAAGAACGGATAAATTAATCAATGAGCAAAACAATGAATTAACAAATCAATGAACTAATGAGCCATTGAACAATGGCATGAAAGTAAAAGACTTCCATCTCAAGTGAGAGCCAACATCTGCAGGGTCAGTGTAAAGGGTGTGGGCTATTTTTATTTCCTTTTTTTTTTTTTTTTTTTGAGACAGTCTGACTTTGTCACCCGGGTACAGTGCCGTGGCATCATAGCTCACAGGAATCCTTAAACTCCTGGGTTCAAGCAATCCTCTTGCCTCAGCCTCCCAAGTAGCTGGGACTACTTGGCCCCATTTTGTGGCCACCATACCCACAAAAGGGTCTCACTCTTGCTCAGGCTGGTCTCGAACCCCTGAGCTCAGGCAATCCACTTGCCTCAGCCTCCCAAAGTGCTAGGATTATAGGCATGAGCCGCTGTACCCAGCCAACACTGGCTAGTTTTCATCAAAAGTCTCCTGTTGTATAGTCATTTTTACAACTGGTCTTAGTAGATACAACTGTTTATCACATAACATCCAGTAAATCCTTTCCTGTCTTTTGCATCTTGTCTTGCAGGTGTGAGCGGCCTCTCCTCACAACAGTGGTGTTTGGTCTATACCTTAGCCTGGGTGAGGATGTAAAACCCCCCACTCTGCACATGGTTGGTACAGGCCAACAGGAACACCTGGCTCCAGCCACGTTCACAGACATGTCAGCCGTGGAATAGCGCAGACGCTTTCTCTCAGCTTCTCAGGGTCTCAGTCCTTTTGAGTTTGTTTCATTTACCTTTTTGTATGGTTTTGTGGCTGGACATTGACAACTAAGGCAGACACCATGGGGGATCAGCAACTGTACAAGACCAACCACGTGGCCCACGGTGGTGAAAACCTTTTCTACCAACAGCCACCACTTGGCGTCCACAGTGGGCTGAACCACAACTATGGGAATACAGTCACAGGGGGTGGAATGGATGCCCCTCAGGTCTCGCCCATCTCCCCCCACTTCCCTCAAGACACACGGGATGGTCTGGGCTTGCCTGTAGGCTCCAAAAACCTTGGCCAAATGGATACCTCGAGGCAGGGAGCGTGGGGAGGCCATGCAGGGCCTGGAAATCATGTCCAGCTGCGTGGCAACCTGGCCAACTCAAATATGATGTGGGGAGCACCAGCCCAGTCTGAGCCCACTGATGGCTACCAATATACCTATTCCCAGGCCAGTGAGATCCGGACCCAGAAGCTTACCAGCGGTGTCTTACACAAGCTGGACTCTTTCACCCAGGTGTTTGCCAACCAAAACCTGCGTATTCAGGTCAACAATATGGCCCAGGTGCTGCACACCCAGTCAGCAGTGATGGATGGAGGCCCTGACAGTGCCCTCCGCCAGCTGCTGTCTCAGAAGCCCATGGAGCCCCCGGCCCCGGCTATAACTTCTCGCTACCAGCAGGTGGCCCAGCAGCCTCACCCTGGCTTCACTGGTGGGCTGTCCAAGCCAGCTCTTCAGGTCGGGCAGCACCCTACCCAAGGGCACCTGTATTATGACTACCAGCAGCCACTGGCTCAGGTGCCAGGGCAGGGAGGACAGTCACTGCAGGCCCCACAGATGCTGTCACAGCATATGCAACAGATGCAGCAGCACCAGTATTACCCACAGCAGCAGCAGCAAGGTGGGCCGCAGCGTCTCTCCATGCAAGAAATGCAGCCGCAGCCACAGCAGATTCGCCCAGCACAGCCTCAGCAGCAGCAGCAGCAGCTCCAGCTGCAGCAGCGGCAGGGTTCAATGCAGATACCTCAGTATTATCAGTCCCAACCCATGATGCAGCACTTGCAAGAGCAGCAGCAGCCACAGATGCACCTGCAGCCCCCTTCTTATCACAGGGACCCGCACCAGTATACCCCGGAGCAGGCACACGCTGTGCAGCTGATTCAGCTGGGCTCCATGCCCCAGTACTACTACCAAGAGCCCCAGCAGTCCTACAGCCACCCCCTCTACCAACAGAGCCACCTGCCCCAGCACCAGCAGCGTGACGATAGTCAGCTAAAGACTTATCCCAGCGACAGGCAGGCCCAGGCTATGCCGAGCTCTCACGGGGACCTGGGGCCTCCTGACACGGGAATGGGAGACTCAACAAGCTCGGACCTGACCCGGGTCAGCAGTGCCCTCCCTCATCGACCACTCCTGTCCCCCAGTGGAGTCCACGTCAACAACATGGGGCCTCAGCATCAGCAGCTGTCTCCCAGTGCCATGTGGCCCCAGGTATTCTCCCAGTAGAAGTTTCTCCCAGTATCTCAGTGGGCTACAGAGTCATCCAGGGCTGTCTTTGCAGCGCCCAGTCCTCTCTCCGTCCCCTTCAACCCTTTTTTTCTTTATTCATTCCGCAGATATTAACCTATATGTGTTGAGCACTATCCATACCCAGCATTAGACACAGATAGGCCAGATTTTGGAATACAAAATTAACTTTGCCCATGGAACTACACTAAGAAGATGTCCTAAATGATCATGTAATGATCAAGACCTTGAGTCAGATGTCAGGGGACCACACAGTGGGGCTATCTCAGCCCCTTGGATCTATGTTTGGGCCCCCTTGGGCAGGGAGCCATAATGACATCATTTCTCAAAACATATTTGCTCAGAACAGCAGTCCCACAGAATGTTTAATGGATATTGCTAAGGAAACAATGGATTCTCAGGATAAATAAATTTGGGGTTTCCTAAAGTGAAGCAGGTTACTATACTGCAGGGGTTCTTGTGGCCTTTAATGGGCTAGTGTGCATTGTTGAGTCTTCCCAAGAGGATACATCACAGAGTATGTAGTCACAGGGATAAAAACCTTAGCTGTTCACAGGATCCAGACTGGTAAAGTGAATAAGCACAACAGTTTGGTATGAAACAGTAGGGAGTGGTAGCAACGGTGGTAGACGAGAGAGCAGATGCCCTATCCAATGGCCTGCTCATTCAGGATTGAAAGCAACAACAACAAAACATGTCTGCAGGCCAGATTCATCCTATGCACCATGGTTAAGCCTTGATTAGTTCCCAGAAGTATTTAACCACAGAATGGCCCACTGTGTGCTAGGCACTGTTCATGGCTTACCATGTTCCAAGTGCTACACTCATGTGATAACAGATTCTTGGGAGAAGACCCCAAACAGGAACCAGTTAGGTGAGAGAGGCCCCTGGTGGAGATTGAGGGCCAGAGATGAACTCTCCCCTGACTTAGTTTTAAGGCTCAGAGCTGGTAGTCTTTGGTGAATATAAACATGAAATGACATGCCCAAGGATTTTAAGAAAGAATTCCAGCAGGTCTTTCTACAAGCCATGTGTCAGCCATGTGTCTGTCTGTGTCCCTAGTGGGAACGGAGCCTGTCTGTGCACTGAGTGGGTGCACTGGAACAACAGGACAGAATGCAGTGGGAGATTGCAAGTTTCTGGCTGGTGACAGCTGCAAGAGTGAGGCAGTGGTCCTGAGTCAGAGAGCAATTAAGGAATGAAGTGGGGTGTGGAAGAAAGAGGCATATGTGGATGTGAGCGGGGTTGGCAGGAGGTGGAGAGAGGGGTCATCTCCACGCTCTGCCACTGGAGGACACCTCCTTTCAGAAACACATTTTTTTTTCTCCTCTTTTTTTCGGTGTCCTGCTTGGCTCAAAATTAGATGCACCTACCTGATGGGAGAGCCCAGCCAGGGTCCCCTGAGTCAAGGTAAGTTGAGTGGAGGTTTGTTGGTATTTGGGGAGCCTGAGAAGTTTTCCTGGGTTGTTTGTCATGCTTCATTTCTAAACTCAAGGTCAGTTCCTTGAAGAAGTGTGTAAAAATAATAATAGAGCTTTTGTTTTTGAGCATTCATTATATCCTAGGCATTATATGTTATGCTTTGTGGTGAAGTAACCCAGGAAGCTATGATTACCATTTGCCTGTACACAGTTAGCAATGAATAACTGTTAGCTATTATTTTACAAATGAGAAAACTGAGGCTCAGAGAGCTCACTGTTACCATCAAGTAACCACTCTGCAATTGACTCCAAAGCCTATGTTCAGTCCACTGTCCATTCATTTAGTGAACATGTATTGAGTGCCAGGCACAGAGCGAAGCTTTGAGAATGTAGCGGTGAATAGTACAGACTTGCTTACTCCTCTGATGGGCATTTAGAGATTTAGCCAGAACCTGAGAAACCACTGAAACGTGCTATGTGGAGGCTGCCCCAGAGGACTATGAACTTGGCTTTTGGAGAAGGTGGGCTCCTGGTGACCCTGGAAAGGTCATTAGAGCCATAGTTGGGGAAAACCCAGTGCCTGGAGGCCTGGAATGAAGAAGGACATTTTGTTCAACTCTTCCATGACTTCGAGTTAAGGCCTTTCCCACTCTGAGTCTCAGTTTTTCATCTTTAAATTGGGCTTAGTTCTCTGAAGAGTATGGGGGTAATAAAAGTGAGGCCATGGATCTGGGAGCACTGGATGAATCAAATGGGCTAGCTGTGGGTATGAGGTCCTGTGATGTCACTGCTTCCCCTTCTCAACATGTCTGTCCTCTCTGTTTGGCCCTACCCTTGAGAAGTGGCCAAGCCAAAGGAGTATTTGGGGAGCAGTTTGATGCCAAGAACAAGCTGACATGCTCCATCTGCCTGAAGGAGTTCAAGAACCTGCCTGCCCTGAATGGCCACATGCGGTCCCACGGGGGCATGAGGGCCTCCCCCAGCCTCAAACAGGTTAGCAGGAGCCAGTGTCCAGTCCTTCCCAGGCCATGTGTTGCTTGCTTTGCTTTGCCGCCATCAGACAGAGTGAGGTGAGCCCTGTGAGGGGAGGCACTGTCCTCCCTTGCCAGGAATGCTTAAGCTCTGACCCAGGGAGCCAGCCAGGTCAAACACAGAGCTTCTAGAAAGACTTCTGAGGGACCCAGCCTCCCTATCCTGAGACGACAGCAGAGGAAAATGTGCAATATTATTTTTAACTTCTGCTTGAAGCACCCAAGACCAGGGCCACTGGGGTCTTCCAGATCAGTGGCCAATGGCTAGAGAAAGAATTTTCAGTTCACCAGTGCAGTGGTGTTTGGCTGTAGCATCCAGAGCTTTTTAAATACCATCTGGGTTATTTAGGTTAGTATATCCAAGTAGTATACTATCCATGAGTTTTACAGTTCAAAGAATTTTCTGAGAATTCTTTGATTATTGTTGACTTTAATTTAAGTCTTTTAATCTCTGTTAACCAAAAGTTCGATTACTCAGATCACCCCATCTCCTGGCCTTGACAGATTTTTAAAAGAAGCTTTGTCTTGGCGGCACCCATAGCTCAGTGGGGCCACATACACGGAGTCTGGTGGGTTCGAACCCGGCCCAGGCCAGCTAAAACAACAATGGCAACCACAAAAAAAAAAAAAAGATAGCCGGACGTTGTGATGGGCGCCTATAGTCCCAGCTACTTGGGAGGCTGAGGCAAGAGAATCTCTTAAGCCCAAGAGTTGCAGGTTGCTGTGAGCTGTGATGCCACGGCATTCTACCCAGGGCGACAGCTTGAGACTCTGTCTCAAAAAAAAAAAAAAGCTTTGTCTTCACTTGTTAAAAGTAACATGTTTTGCATTTCCAATGTTGTTTCCTAACGTGGATAAAATTTAACATGGAATGCCTATTTCCATTGACAAATGAGTAGACCAAGACCCATAGATTTAAAAACTCCTACACAAGGGCAGCACCTGTGGCTCAATGGAGTAGGGCGCTGGCCCCATATGCTGGAGGTGGCAGGTTCAAACCCAGCCCTGGCCAAAAAAAAAAAAAACTTCTACACAAGATCATACATTTTTTGGACTGATTACAAGCCCAGGTCCTTTTCTTTAAAAGCAATTACAGCCACACACACACCCAAAATGTTGGCAATATTTTAATATACAGGTGATGCATGGTCAAGATTTATTAACCATAGAAAATAAAGTGCATGGCCTTGTCTACCACCAACCACCATCACTCCAGCCAAAGGACTCAGGGGAGCAGGAAAGAAATCACCCTGCCGTGGTTCTCTATTACCACACCTGATACCTTGGAACCTTTCCGGAAAAGCAAAGTGTATCCCCGCTTTGTGAGAGCTGCTCTTAGCCCAGGATCAAAGCCTTTATTGTCTGTGTAGGAGGAAGGAGAGAAGGTCCCGCCGCCTCCGCCCCAGCCGCCACTGCCGCCTCCACCCCAGCCGCCACCGCAGCTCCCTCCTGAGGCAGAAAGCCTCACACCTATGGTCATGCCCGTGTCTGTCCCTGTCAAGCTTCTCCCACCCAAGCCCAGCTCTCAGGGCTTCACCAACAGCACCGTTGCCGCCCCCTCCGCCAGAGACAAGCCAGCCAGCTCGATGTCGGACGACGAGATGCCTGTGCTCGTGAGGATGACCCTCTCTCCCCCACACTCACCCCAAGGGGCTGCCCCCCGCACGCCTGCTGTGAGTTGCTGCTCTGGCCCACCTGCCTGTGGTGGGGACATCCCTTTGCTTTCTTAGAGATGGGGTGGCTCTCCCAAAGTCACTTGCCTCTCAGGGCTGAGCCTCTGTGGCCACCTTGGCAAGCCATCCTTGTCCACACTGCCCCCTGCCCATTAATGCCTGTTACTCTACCAGGCTGCTGGTCTGGGTTAGATTCTGAAAGACCTGAAGATATTCCCAAGTTTAAGCAGAGATGATAATTCAGCTGGTAATCACTAATAACAACCATACCAGTTACTAAAATACGGAAATACTGTCCCAGTTAATAAATAGCTGTTGCCCCAGGGTCTGGCCCCTTCCCCCAAGATCGCCAGACCTCCCAAATTCACCAACTAGAAAAGTAATCCATGGCACAGCGTGGCTTCCAGACAAGCCCTGGAATCTATTCTGATGATCAGCCTTACCAGATGCTGAATATTTTGGTATCACACCTGCTCTAATACCCCAGAGAACCTAATATGTTAAAGTTCTCAAAGTAGTTCCACTGAAAGCCACCCACCCCCTGTCTCAGGAAAGCAAAGAGATGTGTTGTTTCTCACTCACTATTCAGTTCTCCTCTTTCTCAACTTCTAAGTGCTTCACCCAAGCAGCTTAGCTTGGCTGTGGAGCTGTGTTTGTTTCTCTCTCTCTTCCTCTCTCGCACGACCCCCTCCTTTATCACCCCCAGAGTGTTTATGTGGTTGGCTGTATCAGACCTATCCCCTTCCTACAAAGTGCTGTGTTGGGTCAGATTTGTCATTAGAAAATAGGTGGCTGCTGAAAATCAGGAGGCATGAGGGTAGACCCGGGCCAGCATAGAGGTAGGGACACTAATTAAGAGAACTAGCAAAGTCCAGAAAGAACCTTTCTGTTCCCTTGTGTAATATCAAGGTCTCAGAAAGAGAGAGCCTGATGGAGAACCTCTGGGTGAAGATTCTCCTAAGTGAGCAGGACTGGGGCCAGTGACCAGCAGAGAAATGAAATGGTGTACCCAGGCTCCTTCTTTGCCCAGAGTAGAGATAGTTTCTACCCTTGGAGAACTCTTGATCAAGGGTTCCTAGTTACTCAGGGTTTAGAGTCCCAAGCAGCACACCCACCCACTCCCAATTCAAGATGGTGAGAGAGGGACAAGGCATGAGAACCCCGTGCCCTGGGTGTGGCTGGGTGGGATGACACCTGGGTAGCTTAAGTAATTAGGGGCTGGAGAGAGGCAAGGGAGTTTGGTATGAGTTTGCTCAGGAGACCATCATTAGGGAGTTTTGAAGGAAGGGATGAACTTGGCTTAATGGAAGAGTGAGAGAGACAGCATCAGTGAGGAGACAGGCTGAAATGCAAGTACGCAGGTGGGACAGAGTAACTGTGAGCAAGATCCTGGCATTTAATGTAAAGAAATTAAAGCATCCAGGGAGGAACCCTGTATTCTAATCCCAGCTCTCTCCTAGCCAGCTGGGATGAAAACAGCTGAGGCCTCCTTCAGAGCCCCAGTTTCCGCCCCTGACCTGGAGGGAATTGGACTCATCAGTAGTTCTCATCCTTCTCTATGGGCAGGAGCTTTTTAACCTCTCAGGGCTTAGCCCTGTCCTCAAAGAGTCCAGATAGTTTGGTGGGGTGGAACAATGTAAATGCTCCCTCTCAAGTGACATCCAGGTGGGCACTGTGGGTGGCTTCACGGGCCCAGTGGCTCAGAGCCTTGCCTGGGGGATCACAAAATCTGGGCTTTGAGCTGAAGTAACAGGACCGAAGGCCAGAGGAGAGGGAGCCCAAAAGGGACCTCTGGCCCTGTGCTGAGAGGTCTGGATTCCAGTGCAGGGTTGAGATCACATGAGTATGCATCTACTTAGGTGACCTCATCAGTTACCCAGCAACAGGGTTGCTCCCCAGTTGAGGGGCCTGGGCGTCTCCCCATTCTCCTCAGCCGGAGATGCTGAGGAGCCCTCTGGTGGGGAGACGGGACGGAGGGGCAGGCGCCGGCGTCGGGAGAGCCCCCTGGGGGCGAGGATTGGCTCTGCACCTCCACACTGAGGCCCGCTGTCCTCCCGGACGCCCCTCCTAGAGGTTAGGGAGCATCTCGGAAGACTAGGAGGGGCACAGGAGGGGACGGAGCCTGAGGTGCTGGAAGCAAGAGGAGCCCAGAGGCAGAGGAGCGGGTCACATGGCCTGGAGACAGCTGGTCACATGACCATGGCCAACCCTTCCCATCACCCCTTGCTGCCTCCTACTCAGGCTCCACCTTGGGCACAGGAATCACCAGGAACTGTGGCTGTGACTGTTCCCTGGCTGACAAGGCCTGGGAGGGTACCACAGACTCTCTAGAACCTTTCTGCAGGTATGGCACCGCCTCTCCCAGTCACACCCAGCTCTTAACTTTTCTGGACTGATGCTAGCACACAACCCAAGCCTGTTGCTGTTTGGCTTCGGCATGCCCTGCTTATCTATTTACGTGCATTTGTTTACTTATTGGTATATATGTATCCATGTGGCAAATCTCCCTTCCTTCCAGACTGTGCTTGGTTCCGCTGCCGTTAGAACAAACTAACTCCGCTGACAGGAAGCCAAACCAGGAGAAGGGCTTGCTACACATGAGCCGCCAGTTCTGGGAGCACTAGTGACGGGTGGTGAGGGGGAGGCTATCCAGTTCCGTCTTTTAGGAGAGCACATTAACCGGTCCTTAACGATGACAGAAGGCTCTCCCCAGTCTGAACGTTACCTAGGAGGGCCCAGTGTAGGTCGCTGGCCCTGGGAGCCCTGGCTGGGCGCAAACCTCCTCTTCCTGCTCCACAGCCTCAGCCCCAGCCTCCCCGAATAGCTTAATCTGTCTGCTTCTCAGAACATGTGTTATCTGTCCCTGGGGAGCAGGGGGGACATTAAGAGCCCACTCAGCTGAATTCCATTCAATCCGATGGGAATGTAGTGATAAGCAATCAAGAATTCGAATTTATTGCTTTTGTCTCACCCACTATTCTTACCAACCCCAGCTCTTTCCAGACGGTAGGGAAAACCAAAGTTTTCTTCTCCCGAGTCAAGCCTCGGAACTCGCTTTGCCTGGAATGGATGTGGTCAGCGTGGGAGGAGTGATGCGGCGAGGAGCCCCGTTAGGACAGTAGAAAACCCCTTTCTGGAACCTGTGCAAATGGCCTAAGGCCGTAGGGAAAGCTTAAGGATTTAATCAGCTTCCTCTTCCCGTTTTAGGAAATCCCTAGAAAGCATCCGCCCGGCCCACCCAAAGCCGAGGAGTCCCTGAAGACGGTGCAGGAGAAGAAAAAGTTCCGGCACCGGCCGGAGCCGCTCTTCATCCCGCCGCCGCCCTCCTACAACCCGGTCCCGGCGGCCTCCTACTCGGGCGCCACCCTCTACCAGAGCCAGCTGCGCTCACCGCGCGTCCTGGGGGACCACCTGCTCCTTGACCCCACCCACGAGCTGCCCCCCTACACGCCCCCGCCCATGCTGAGCCCGGTGCGCCAGGGCTCGGGGCTCTTCAGCAATGTCCTCATCTCCGGGCATGGCCCCGGCGCCCACCCCCAGCTGCCCCTGACGCCCCTGACGCCCACGCCGCGGGTGCTGCTGTGCCGCTCCAGTGAGTCGCCCCTTTTGGCCTCCTGGGGAGCCCTGGGGATTCCCTCCCATCCGTGCTGGGTAGTGCTCTGGGAGGCCTCACTTTCTTTAGGTTTCTCATTTATCCCACAGACTTTTATGGAGTGTACCAGACACTGTGCTAGGTGCTAAGAAAGACCTAGAATAAGAAAGATACAGACTTTATCCAAAAGGAAATCCTGGTGTTACTGGGGCAACAAATGCCTAAGTGATCACTGTAAGGAAACAATTGAAGTGTGCACCCACTACCTAAGACCATGCCCTGGATGATGGTGCAAATAGAATGAGATATCACCGGGCGGCGCCTGTGGCTCAGTGGGTAGGGCGCTGGCCCCATATACCGAGGGTGGCGGTTCGAACCCGCCCCAGCCAAACTGCAACAAAAAATAGCCCAGCGCCTATAGTCTCAGCTACTTGGGAGGCTGAGGCAAGAGAATCGCCTAAACCCAGGAGTTGGAGGTTGCTGTGAGCTGTGACATCACAGCACTCTACTGAGGGCGATAAAGTAAGACTCTGTCTCTTAAAAAAAGAGAGAAGTATAACACCCATGGTTCAAGCCTTGACGTTTTTGCATGCTTGGTAAAAATCAACCATGAGAGGCCAGGAGCCAGGATCTCTTGAGCAAGAGTGGTTGCATAGCTACCATGCAGCTTAGCAGACATATGTGGGGCAGGAGGCCTCTCACTCTGGGTGAGAAATGGGCAAACCACTGCCTTCAGCTCCCTGAGAACTGTTGGGGGTAACTCTGACATGGGTCACTAGGAAAGGAGTCCTATTATGACTGGTTAGGTAATTGCTCATTTGCTTTACTTTCTTCAACAGCCCTTCCCTGTTGACCAGTGATCTCTGGTTTTTGTGTTTCAGACAGCATTGATGGCAGCAATGTGACAGTCACCCCAGGGCCTGGAGAACAGACTGTGGATGTTGAACCGTAAGGAAAAGCTTCTTGAGAAGTGTAGTTAGTACTTCCATAGTCAGAGAGTACACTGAGAGAGAAGTTCTAAATTAAGGGATCATAGTTATTTCTTGGGTGTTATTGTTTCCCTGTACAGTAGCACAAGGCCTTTGTCAAAAACTGAATGCATAGTAAAAGCATCAAGCCCCAGAGAACCTAGTGTCCCCATCTCTGTCTCCCCAGGCCAGCCTGGTTGTAGCCATATACTTTTATATCCTCATTGACATTGAGGCATCTCTCTTGGGTTACCCACCTCCCTAAAAGGCACCTTCTGAATGTCCTCATGTTCCCCATCCCCTTTCTCAGATTCTTGGCCAATCTCCAAATGGGCTTGTTAAATGCTTGAATTATCCAATGGAATATATCATGAAAGGGAAATGTGGTTTTTCATTGGTAAGCCAGAAAAGAAGCCAGGTGGTAGCATGATGCATAGATTCTGTCAGGAATCAGAAAACCTGAGTTCTAACACTGTTTTGTTGTCTGTTCTTGATTAAGTTAACCTTTCTAGGCTTTCATTGGTTCATATTTAAATGGGAATAATTATGACTGCCTTGCTTATATCTTAGATCTTTGTGAGGTTCAGATGGGATAATGTGTGTGCAATGGTCTAAAAGAGATAAAAATAAAATAAATGCTTTGCATTTGTACCCTTTTTTTCAGTTTAAATGGTTCCATCAGCCATGCTCTGGGAAGTAGCAACCCTTCCTCTCCCAGTTATTGGGAGTTACGTGAAATCCCAGGCTGATTGCTCTCTTGCTCCCCAAACATCTCTCTCCAGTCTTAAAGCTGTTCCTTATCCCAGTGATAAAAGCCATGCTTGGAATCTTAGGGTCACAATGTGAGGAAATGCTCCTGCATTCTTCTTACAGAAGGAACTGGTTTCCTTCTTTTTCAAGTTCCTGACCATTGCTCTTGGCCTGGGCCATGCAATTAAAGACTATACTGTTTGTTATTTTTCTTCTTGTCATTAAAGACGCATCAACATTGGCTTGAGATTCCAAGCAGAGATCCCAGAACTCCAAGATGTCTCTGCTCTGGCCCAGGACACCCACAAGGCCACATTAGTATGGAAGCCCTGGCCAGAGCTGGAAAACCATGACCTCCAGCAAAGAGGTATTGGCATGTGGGAAGAGCTGGGCAGAAAGGCTTAATTATTCCACTGAGATTACTGGGCTCCAGGTTTGGTGTGTTTTTCCGGGATACTGGGCTCTCTCTGATGCAGTGGCTTCTCCTTGTTCCCAACAGTGGAGAATCTTCTGAATTTGTGCTGTTCGAGTGCATTGCCAGGCGGAGGGACCAATTCTGAATTTGCTTTGCATTCTCTGTTCGAGGCCAAAGGTGATGTGATGGTAAGGAACTATGACAACGAGGCTTCAAGCTTCATACTCTTCCCATCAGAAACCTGAAAGAGGATTATCCCAAGTTTCTATATTGTCCATGTACCATACAGTCTGCTCATAAAATGATGATCATGCCTCCATGTTCCTTATCTCAATAAGTAAGTTAGAATTTAAAAACCTGTAGAAGAAAATCTCTAATGGACTTATGTTTATACATGTGTTCCTAAGTTACAACTGTGGGAACCTCTGTCCTAGAAAACAGAATTTCTTTTCATTGTCCTGTATTTCACCTCAGAAACTTGAGTCTGTGCTGATGGAGGTAGAAGGCCTTATAAAACAAGAGTCAGCCTAAAATACCCTATTGTACTCAGCTGATTGTTCTTCCCTGCTATGGAAATCAGCCAAAGTTTGGTGTTTATGGAACTCTTTTCTCCTCTAACCAAAATAATGTTTACTGTGTACGCCTGGTTCCATTCTACTTTAGCATGGTTCTGCAGATGTCTCCCAACTTAAGCCTTGGTTCTGTCTCTGCAGACTCAGAGCTGTCAGTTCACCTGTTTAGCCTGTCCAGAGCACTCAGTCACTAACCTCAGTTTCTTCATATATATATATATATATATATATACACACACACACACACACACACACACACACGGTTCTTCCTGGTATCAAATCTAGCTGACTGCATTTTGATTTTATAAAAATGTGAAAATAAACAAATGTCTTAATACGATGATACCCTTCAGGTATCTTCTAAAATGTTGGAGAACTATCCTTAAATGTTTGAGATCAGAGTTGCAGAGTAGCAATTCTTGAACTTTTTTTTTTTGAAGAGACAAGGTCTTGCTCTGTCACCTGGTAGAGTGCAGCAGCACCATTATAGTTCACTGTAACCTTGAACTCCTGGGCTCAAGTGATTCTCCTGCCTCAGCCTCTCAATTAGCTGGGACTTACAGGCACATGCTACCACTCCCCACCAGTTTTTTGTTTTTTGTTGTTTTTTTTTTGTAGAGACAGAGTCTCACTTTATGGCCCTTGGTAGAGTGCCGTGGCCTCACACAGCTCACAGCAACCTCCAGCTCATGGGCTTAAGCGATTCTCTTGCCTCAGCCTCTCGAGTAGCTGGGACTACAGGCGCCCGCCACAACACCAGTCTATTTTTTGGTTGCAGTTTGGCCTGGGCCGGGTTTGAACCCGCCACCCTCGGTATATGGGGCCGGTGCCTTACCAACTGAGCCACAGGCGCCGCCCCTGTTTCTTGTTTTTAACATTTTTGTAGAGACAGGATCTTGCTTTGTTGCCCAGGCTCGTCTCAGACTCCTGGTCTCAAGTGATCCCAAAGCACTGGGATTATAGGCATGAGCTACACATTCGCTTCTCAAACTTCTACTGTGCACACAAATCACCTGGGGAATCTCGTTACAAGGCAGATCCTGATTCAGCAGATCTGGACTGAGGCCTGAGTCCTGCGTTTCTATCCGCTCTGAAGTGGTTCCAGTCCTGCTGGTGAATGGACTACACATAGAGTAGCAAGATCCTGGGTCTTGGCCAGCACTCTTGGGAGACTAAGGCAGGAGGTTTGTTTCAGCTCAGGACTTCAAGACCAGCCTGAGCAAGAGTGAGACCCTGTCTCTACTAAAAATAAATTAGCTGGGCATCATGGTACATTCCTGTAGCCCCAGCTGCCCAGGAGGCAGAGGCAGGAGGATCACTTGGAATTGGAGGTTGCGCTGAGCTACAATGATGCCACTGCACTCTACTCAGGGCATAGCAACTATGTCAGAAAAAAAAAAATCCTAGGCCCTTAAACCATCCACTGCTCAACTCTACCTGCAGCATTGTTTTTCTAAAAGCAAAGGAGGTTGAAGGAGGCAGATTTTCTTGAAAGAGTTTATTTAGCTAGCACCTAGCTACTAGGCCCTCTGGAAGGATGATGTGCAGGAGTTATTTCTAATGCAGCTGTTTATGTTCAATTGCAGTGAAACTTGGAATTTTTCTGTACAACAGTTACAAATCACCCACTCATTTCCTCAGAGCTCTTCCCCAGAGACTCAGCCTCCATTCAGAGGAGGCCCCACCGATGGGTGGTAGGCCTCTGAGGCTGGTAGGCCCTCACGGAGGAAAGAGTCCAGTCTTGGCTATTTTCTGGGACGTGACCAGCAGGCAGGATGGGGAGGGAGGATGTTAGGATGATGAGTCTTGTTGGATGTTGAACAAAAGGAAGCCCCAGTTGGGGCAGTTTCCTTCTGGTTTTCCTTCTAATGCCCCCATCCTAGTCTGTGCAATGCTGACCCCTTTCCTCCTTTGGGTAAACAGTCTTCCAAGGACCCACAGACCTGTGAGTGACTCTTGTCTTTTTTTTCCCCTGGATCTGCAGGCTGCTCTGGAAATGCTGCTGCTTCGGAAGCCAGTCAGGTTAAAATGTCATCCTTTAGCAAATTACCACTATGCCGGTAGGTTGCCAGGAGCCCTGTGCCCTCTTGTTTCCTGGGGTGGCCGGCTCGCATGTTTGGTTGTGGCACTTTTTACTAATAGATAACACCAGTTCCATCCTAATCACCACCTGTGATCTCAAGGCCGAGGGGAGCCTCGCTGGGGGGGGGACTGAGTCTGTTGGCTCTGCACTGTCAGCACTTGTCTGTGTGACCACCTGCCCCTCACAGGTGTGCCAAGACCTGTGATAGTGGATGCTGCCTGCAGGTGGGCAATGAGACCCCAAAGAGGGTACAGCATAGAGTCAACAATAAGCAGCAGCCCCTGTCTTTGGAATCAGTAGCCATGGGTTCAACTCAGACTATACCTGTTAGCCAAGTCCCTGGGCCTTCTGCAGCCTTGGTTTTCTTCCCTATAAAATGGGCTAGTTTTCCATCCCTGTACCTTTTTGTGATGATTAGAAATGATATGGATAGCCCAATGCCTGGCCTATCCTGGTAGCAATTATTCATTTATTCAACAATTAATTATTAAATGCTTATTGTATACAAGGGACTGTGCTAAGCACTCATGCAGTCTAGAGTCCGAGGAGGAGGCAATTACTGAACAACAGGTCACACTAAAAGCAGGATAAAGACTTTATACACATAGGGTCATGCATGTGTGTGGGTTCCTGATAGCACCACCGTTAAGAGAAAAGTTGAAGACATCTTTGAAATTTGAATGGAGTGAGAATTGGAAAGAGAGAAGCAAACAGGTTGGGGAGTCTAAGAGATGACAAAGGTGAGATCAGCGTTTTCATTTCCATGGATTCTGGTAAACCTGTCCATTCCAAGGATCTCCACAAGCCTGCCTTGGTTCTCTGTTTCAAAGATAGCTGAATCCTCCAATGCTCCATGATTTTTAATCATTTGAGGTTTTCTTTGGTGACGTGGGCAGATCCTGTCTAGGTAGGTGCCAAATTGAGGATCTGGTAATACCTTTTCCAGTCCTTGGTTCTGGTATCTGGAAATGGCCTAAGAAGGCGAGGGCGTTTTTACAAATCCTGGCACATTCTCAATGTCTTTTTCTCATCACTGTTTGCCTCAAATGACAGGGAGCTTTCCTGCCTGTCATCACAAGGTAGAAAGGCCGGGAAGCTCCTCATCTAAGCACAGCAAACTCAGGGGTGTCTGTGCCAGCACAAAATGTGCACATGGGATAAGAAATCCATCATTTAACCAGTGGCCTAAGGGAGTCAGTTTCTTAATATTGTCTCCATCATGTCCTGCTTTGTGTCTGCCCTAAGTGTGGGTAGAAAGATTGGGAGTTCTCCCTAATCTGCCATGGAAACAGTTCAGTCTTCTCTTAATTCCTGGCATCATCTGCTGCCCATTAAACCCTGACAGGCTGTCCCAACTTCCTGGAGCCTGTCTCAAGCTTCTTTGGATAGTGGGCTGGCTGAAAGCTTCCCAACCATGTGAGATGCTGCTGCCCTCAGCCCTTGGGGTGACTGGGGTGGCCAGAGCCTGGGTTGGTCAACTCCAGCTGTCAGCAACTTCAATTTTAACTGAGCTCCCCTCCAGTTCTCCCCAGTGTGCCAAGCAAATATTATTTTTATGTGTGTCATGATACGGAAAAGGTCAGAAAGCTATGGACTAGAAGCCAACCCTCCCCCAGCAAAACAAAAACACTAAAATATTACCAAAAACTTTGAAACTAGAGGGCCCCGAACTCTGCTAAAATTAATTGATCTTTTAAAGTGGGGGTTTCTAGCTAATCCCTTGCCTATCCCTACCCACTTCCCCCACAGGCAGACCAGGAAGGACTTCCTGGAATCATTTCAACCCTTGGAGGCAAGAGAGGGGAGCTGAGCTGTGAAGGGTCGGTGTCCCCAAGACAAGGGTGTTCACCTATGTCTGCCAGTCACTTGCCTTCTTAGGAAGTGATTACAGACTGGGCCCCGGAGAATCTTCTAGAATTATGAGCAGTTAGGTCTGACCCAATGCCATCCCCTTAATGGTTTTTTTCCAAGCCATAGACGATGCAGCAGAGTCTACCCCATCATGTGATAGCTGTCAGCCACCACCTCGTTACCCTAATTCTGGCCCCCATGTGTCAGTGAACCCCACTTCCACAGCCTCATCCTGCCTTAGCCTTTGTGCTAATTCCAACCTCACCAGGACACCATCTTCTGGATCTCCTTTGCTTTCAGACTCTGTGTCTATACCCAGTATCACCCACCCTGACTCCCTGCCCTGAATCTGCTCTCTAGGCTCCCAGTTATCTAGGGAGAGGGTTTACATCTCCCAGGCCTGTCTGTGCCCTGGAGGGAAAGCTGGCCTCAGGGAGGAAGGCTGGAAGTTTAGGAGAAATAGACCTGTGAACATCCCTTCCTTACTCATTATCTTCTCTTTCTAGCCATCTCAAACAATCCACTAAGAAAAAGAAAAAGTGACCAGTGCTGGCACCCAGAAGAGACATGCTAGGGACAAAGGGACTGGTGGAATGGGCAACTTGTCCAGATCTAAGGCTGCTTGCTAAGGCCAGATGAGCCCTGTACAAGATCCGTAGAGAAAGGTGGTGGCACAGTGGCTCCTGAGGCTATGTTCACACCTGAATGCACGGTCCAGGCCTCTATCTCTCAGGACCTTTCCACCCATGTGTGCTTAGCAGTTGTTTGCGGTTATTCCCAGTTAGCACTTGTGCTGGGTGGAGATGGGCTGCATGCAGGGGAGTCAAGCTGAGGAGGATGCCTGGATGTGATTAGAGGGATTGCAGCATTTTTAATTTTCCCATTGAGCTGGTCATTCCTGCAGATGGGCACAGAGCGGAGGGGGTGTTAGAATTGGTCCTGACTTCTTGGCAAGAGTTCAACAGAGGCTACTGTCAGCTCTACCCACAGCCCAAACACCCGTTGTGTCCTGAAACCCTGACCTGAGCTCTGGAGATGGGGAAGAATTAGAAGAAATGCTCATTACAATGGGAGAGGCCTGGTCTCTGCCTTGGAATCTGCCCCAGTTAGACAAGGAGACTCAAGAGAATACTTTGCAAGAAACACAGATGTGATTTCATTTTTCAGGCATTCTTAGCCCATGTCTCTAGCTAGATAGAGAGTGGTTCCCTCAAAGGCAGGAACTGAGTTAATACTTACCCTCTTGCCTTCCCTGACACAGTGCTTGTAACATAAACATCAAGTGCACAAGCTGTAATTCTGGATTCAGGATTGAGCCCTCTCTCCTTTTGCCCCAGAGAGAACTTTTTAGCAGCCTGCTCCACCTTGTACTCCTCAAAAATTACTCAGCCTTCACCCACATGAAAAGCCCTACACAGAAATGAAGATCTAGTGTAAAAACAGGTCTCTTTTTTTTTTAACCTCTATCTTGTGTAACTGCAATAACAACATCTATAGAAGTTTTTAGAAAACAGAAAGGTCCTGAAAGATACTGCACTCTAACTTTCACCCCCTCCACGTCTCTTTTAATTATCTAGGTTCACTGTAGATTGTCCCCAAATTAGACACAGTCCAGAGCCTGTTTCCCAGCAACCAAAGCTCAAACAGTTTTCCTCTGGATACACTTCCAGCAGCAGTTTCATCCATTTAATTAGATGCTTTGTAATTTGCCTTAATCATCGTGTTAGAGGCCTGCTGATAGTAGCCCAATAGCCAGGAATCCCCAGGTAGAATAAATGAGTCCAGGGGAGGGGGTGTTGTCAGCCCACTGACCCTGTGTGCAGGCTGGCGGGGGGAGGAATAGAAAGTTAGAGGAGGGGCCAGGTGCAGTAGCTCTCACTTAAAATCTTAGCACTTTGGGAGGCTGAGGCAGGAGGATCACTTGAGGTCAGGAGTTTGAGACCAGCCTGAGCAAAAGCAAGGCTCTGTCTTTACTAAAATAGAAAAATTAGCTGGGCATGGTGGTGAGCACCTGTAGTCCAAGCTACTTGGGAGGCTGAGGCAGGAGGATCGTTTGAACCCAGGAGTTTGAGGTTGCAGTGAGTTACAATGATGCCCCTGTACTCTAGCCTGGGGGACAGAGTGGGACCCTGTCTCCAAAAAAATGGTGGGGGGAAGGATTTGAGGCAATCCCCTGCCTCAGTTTTGCATTTCCTCCAAGGCTGGCTTAGAATCTTGTCTAAGAGGAGGAATGTGTCCTCATCAGACATAGTACAGGAAAAGAGACACCTGAGCCTTACCTTGACTTTGAATTACAGGGGGGTCTTGGAGGCAGGGAATAACAGACTGAAAGTTATGAGCAGCCAGGAGTAAGGCTGTGAGATTATAATAAATACAGGGAACATTCATGGGACAAGTGGTCTTCAGAGTGCCACTCTACACGCATCAGCACAGGACAGCACTTGTCTCATAGTCCTGGGCTGATTTGAAATCTGCTTTCCAAGCAGCCAGTGAAGATCCAAAACATCCACTGAGCACCTCCCTAGGACCAAACACTGTCCGTCACAGTGCGACTGCCACCATCCCCACAGGTGAAGAAACTGAGATCGGTTTAGTAGACTTGCCTGGGGTCACAGAAGGAGTAAATGGCAGAACTAGGTTCACGGCCTACAGTCTCCTGGCTATTGTCACTCTTTTTATCACAGCTCAGTGATACTATTTAGAGAAAGCACAGACGTTATTTATCTGTGGCAGGCTGTGGCCTAGGAATTTGGCCCAACAGCCCAAAGGTGGATTCTCAGCTTTCACAGGCAGTCCTATGATCAGGAGGGCAGGCCTCGAAAATGGATTATTTGTTGTCTGACTCAGCTGTTGCTCCTCGCTTCATGGATGCAATATTGGACAGACGCACACACACACACCACTACAGCAAGATCCTAGGAGGAAGCCGTCTACTGCTGTCTAAGCGCACGCCCCCTGACGCAGCCCCTGCAGCACCAAGGAGAAGGGATAGCGTGCAGCCTACGTCCAACCCAGGCTGAGTCGTGCAGAATGCTCACTCTGGGATCAGGAAGACAGAAGACCCCATCACAGAGCAGCAGCTTTAAGAACCACTGGAGTCAGGAGGGGGAAGGTCTCCTTCCTTCCCTGTGAGGTTCAGGGATCCCCATTACAGGCTGAGAAGTTACTTTACCTTCTGTGGGGTTGCATCTGGCTAGTCAGGTGGACACTTGAAGGGACATTCTTCTTAGAGGCAAACAGACCTGGGGACTTAGCACTGCTTTTTGGATCAGAAGTCAGATGATGAGGTATCCTCTGTAGAGATGGGGTGCTGCCTGAGAAACCCAAGCAGCCCTGTTGTCTTGCCATGTCTTAGAGCCGGACTATAACTCAGGAGACATGGTCTGGCTGAGGTTGGGATCAATGTCATTGATCTCATTGAAGGTTTCATCAGTCCCCTGAGGCCACATCTGAGATGCAGCCAAGGGCCGCACAGACTCTGGGCTTGCAGCGGGCAGCACATCAGCCTTTTAAACTTGGTGTCTAGCAGTGTGACTTGTCACCACTGTAATTTTCCTCCATCGTTATCTTCAGGACCCCTCTTGCCTATTTGTTGTTTTGGTGAATATATAAAAGGAACCATGACTTTTCTCTGGTTGTTTGGCCGAATTGTTGGTTAATCCTTTCTGTCTTCATCTTTCTGCCTCTGCTTCTGGGTAAGGGGCATGTGTGGAGCTGGAACCCGGACAGAAGTTGAGGAATGCTGATGGAACTGCTGCAGAGCCTTAATCCCACCAACCTCCTGTACTCGCATCCACTCCAGCAAGGCTTCTCCAAGTCCTCCCCTCACTGTGGCTGTGTGTGCACATCCAGAGATGTCTGGTCCCCCAGAACCGGTGGAAGATGCTTCCCTCTGTCAAGGATCCATTTGAAAGCTGCTTTCCTTCTGGAAGTCGAGATAAAATTTGCAAACCAAAGAAGTTGGGTGGTGGCCCTTCTTTTTTGAAATCTGAACCAAAAGCATATTCTGAATCTAGGGCCAAAGCTCTTGGCTTGAAAACCCATCACAGAGGGTTAAATAAACACCTTATTTGAGCACAGAGAAAGTGTTGATTTAAGAAATCTGAGTTCGCAATCAGTGTAACCTGTCTTATTGTACCCTCAATGAATCCCCAACAATAAAATAAAAAAATAAAAATAAAAAAAGAAATCTGAGTTCACCTCTCTGAGCCATGTATTCTGTTGGTGATCCTAGGGTCTCCACCTGTAGTCTAAGGAGGCCCCGTCCTGCCCATGGCGGTTTCACTGGATTCGCTTCTTTTGGCCAAAATTTAAAAGAGGCAATTCAGGTTTCCCATACTTCAGCACCATCAGTTGACCACAGCAAAATAGAAATCTGAGACTTGAATCGCTTCTCGGCCTTTTGGCTAAGATCAAGTGTAGAACCTGAGACTTGCCCTTGACCATTGTTTGGGGTATTAGGGCACTGAGAAGAACTGGAGGAATCTCAAAAGGCATGGCCATGTACATCCAAAGGCTCAGAGATGTGGAGAATTCAGCAAGCCAGAAGAATGGGGCCAGGTTTTCTTTAGGGTTGAACCATGTCTAGATTCCCAAGAAATGGGAGTCCTCTTAGAAGCTATGACTATCTGTTTATTCTGCTTTCTCTTTCATGGAGGAAAAAGACATAACTACCAAGTTTAGCCAGCAAGATAGATATACCAGCCAGGGCCCATGGAACCTCTTCCCCATCAGTCTGCAAATCTGTCAAGAACTGGTCCCACTCACCTGTGGCCTCATCTGCTTTTCCTATACCAGAACCCTGAACTTGAGCCATACTGGATTACTTTGAACACTTCCATTTCTTCATCTGTAAGATGGGATGATGGAGATACCAATCTTACCAGGTTAATAAAACCAAATGAGTAATAACCGTCAAGTACTTAGAAACTGGTGCATAGTGAGCACTTACAAATGTTAGCTCTTTTCTCCTAGCACAACATCTTGCTTGTAGTATACACCTAAATACCTGTTAAATAAATGAGCGGATGAACGGAGTGCATCACCTCACCGCTGCCTCTGTGTCTTTCTTGCCTGACTTACTTCTGTGTGTCCTTTAAAACTCAACTCCGGTATTTTCTTTACCTGGAAGCCTTCCTGGCTGCTGGCCCTAACCTGAAAGTGGTGGTCCTCCATTATGCCTCCTCACCTTTACCTTTATAATTAGTTCTCACCTGGTACCTAGTGGCCGACTGGTTTGTCTCCCTGGTAAATTGTGAGCATCTTGAGGGTAGAGAGTGGAGACTGGTGAACCCAACCACACCCTAAGAGTGCTTGCCGCACGAACACTTGCATTTGTGAATGTAATCATTAGGTAAAAACTGTACCTAAAATTTTTTGAGCTCTTACTGCTTCCCAGTTATTAAGGTGGGCACTCTTTTGTGTATTATCTTTTAACCTTCACAAAATCCTACGCAATGGAGGCAATTACAGTTATTCCCATTTGTAGGTAACAAAGCAGGCTTAGGATAAGTAACTTGCCAAGATCAAGACCATAGCTGGGATTTGAAGCTAGATGTCAGAGATGCTGACCATTATTACTTTATCCTGTGTTTTTGTTCAAACAGGAGTTTGTCTTGTATTATCACTCACTAGACAGTTGTATTTTGAAACTTAACTAAATGAACCAGAACCTAAAAACAGGGAACTCTGAACTGTTCTCATGAAGTCTGTGTTTTGTTGTAGGTTCGGACAAGTGGACCTCCCTAGAAAGAAAACTGTTTAATAAAGCACTAGCCACTTACAGCAAAGACTTTATTTTTGTACAGAAGATGGTAAGCATGATTTTCCCCATTATGGACTTGAAATTAAATTGGGGAAATTGTACACATAAAGGTAGAAATATTAGGAATATCCGGTTACTAGTTTATCATTTGTGCAAAAAGTGTGCCTTCCACGCCTTGCAGGTAAAGGATGGTGGTTGATACGGGGGGGGGCTCCAGTGCTGGGGGTCTGTGGGATGAGAGAAAAGAGGACACATGATTTGAATACTGCTGTGATGGAAGTTAGTTTCTATCTGAATAAAAATGTGTAATTCACAATTCTAGCAGAATAACTAGAAATGGGGTTTCTGTTTCACAGTTTATATAGTATATTTGATCTATCATATTTCTGACAGAACTTTTTTCTGGGAAATCAGGAGGATATGTGGCCTCCCCTTACCCAATAACAGAGTTTCTGGTGTCAAACTCATGATGATAATGACAATAATAATAAAAATAGTACCTTATGTACCCAGCATTTCATAGCAAAACTCTTTCTCATAGATGAAATAGCACTTTATACAACAGATAATATAGGCTTTAATTGGCTAAGAGGTATTTTGGGCTAAAAAATTTAAATGGCCAGGCATGTTAACATGCACCTGAGGCAGGAGAATTTCTTAAGCCTGGGAGTTTGAAGCCAGCCTGGGCAACACAGTGAGACCCCCATCTCAAAGAAAAAAAAAAGTTAAAATGATTCACAGTGCTGCAAAAACTGACATATGATAGAGTATATTGTACTAAGGATAATTAAGAATGTTCAGGTGCACCGATGATGGGGTCACAGGTGACAGCTCACACAAGCCCCTGGCTGAGCTGAATGGTCCCCAGTAGTGTAATGGGTGACCGGTCTCCTGTTGTTAATCTAGCGCAGCGTTTTTCAACCTTTTTTTACCTCATGGCACACTTGAACCTATAGTTAAACTTCTGCAGTACGCTTAAATTATGTTGATCAAAAAAAAAGTAATAAAAAAGAATATACTCACTGTGCTTTGAACTTCTTACAAAAATAATTTAATGAAAAACAAATAATAATAATTTAATGATCTTTAAAAAATTTTGCGCCACACCAGGTGAAAATCACTGATCTAGAGCCTTGCCTAAAAGAAAAAGGCATGTTTTGCCTCTGACTTGCCCCCGCCTCATCTCTGCATTTGGGCCTGCCTTTCCTGCCCCCAGGCCCTTTGCTGACCTGTGTGCTTAGCAGCTCCCATGTTCCTCTCTCTCTTGAGTCACCGTCCCCCAAGGCTGGCCTGGCCTCGGCCTCACTCCTTAAAGGCCCTACACTATCAGTGGATGATGGATTCATGTGTTGTGCTTGCCGGGAAACGTGGCTTTTAAGTAAGGGCTCACAGGGACAGCATCCTCACTCCCCGGATTGATTCTAGTGTAGAAATTCCAGCTCTCAGGAGGATGTAACGGGGGCAACTCAGGAGACCGGACTTCTGGTGGTGTCCTTCACATCTCACTGTGTAGGTGGCCCTCTTCCCACCCCACGGGGAGGGCCAGTCTCCTAATCTGCCTCCAGAAAACCCACATCATTGACCTCACCAGAGCATAGAAACAAAACAAAGGAATGTTCCTGCCTTAAAATGCATATACCTTTGCACTTTTGAGGGGGGGACAGGGCAAGGCTTATTTCTTACAACATCTAAGTTGTGTCATCCTAACTGTCACCTTATATTTCTATTACATTACTAAGGAACATTGCTCATAATTAAATTTTGAAGGTCAAACCAGAGAGTTAAACACATTCGGGCATATTAAATGAAAAAGAAGCTGATTTTATGGGTTAAAAAATTGAGTAGTGTCCACAGGGACTGATCTGAAAAAATCTCCAAGCTATCGTAAAAAAAAATCAAGTTGCGGGTGGCGCCTGTGGCTCAGTGAGTAGGGCGCCGGCCCCATATACCGAGGGTGGCGGGTTCAAACCCAGCCCCGGCTGAACTGTAACCAAAAAATAGCCGGGCATCATGGCAGGTGCCTGTAGTCCCAGCTGCTCGGGAGGCTGAGGCAGGAGAATCACGGAAGCCCAAGAGCTAGAGGTTGCTGTGAATCCTGTGACATCATGGCACTCTACCGAAGGCGGTAAAGTGAGACTCTGTCTCTACCAAAAAAAAAAAAAAAATCAAGTTGCAAAACATTGTACTGCAATCAAGTTGCAGTACATTTACAATGTACTGCCTTTTGAGAGGAAAGACGGTAGAGGGAGGAATATGTTTTTGTGTTTGCTGATACATTTATAAGGAAATTCTGGAATAATAACCAAAAAATTAATAGAAAGGGCTGCCTGTGTTGCAGGGGGAGGAGGGAGGAAAGATATGATGAGGAGGATTTTCATTGTATATGTTTTTTATTGAACTCTATAAACCTATTTATGACCTACTTATTACAAAATTAAATATTCAAAGAATTTCCCTGCTTTGTCTTGCTGCCCACTGCTGGAGCTAACCTTGAGCTCGCTTTCCTGACAGGTGAAGTCAAAGACGGTGGCTCAGTGCGTGGAGTACTACTACACGTGGAAAAAAATAATGCGGCTAGGGCGGAAGCACCGCACACGCCTGGCGGAGATCATTGATGATTGCGTGGTGAGTGAAGCTGCTAAGTCACTACGTGCACTGGTGCAACTCCCACCCCGCACCTGGGTTAGTAAACGGCTGGCGTTTGCTTTGGCTTTGCTGCCGAGACACTAGACAGTGGAGTGAGGGGGTGTCAAGGCCTGGCTCCCTTGCAGGGTGCAGGACTTGAGTTCTTGATACAGTAGGGAAGGCATCCTGAGGTTAGGCCTGTAGCTCGGGTTTATTTATGGGGGTGAGGGCATATAGGAACCGAGAGAGTTAAGCCAAGATAGTTCCTCCTTCACTTGGTTGGTTTAGAATTGGTGTCCTGACCTGGGATGTTCCCTTCTGATCCTTCCATGTCATAGATGCTGTTGATCGGAGACCTTAACATGCCTCAGAAAGATAAGGAAGCCCTAGGAATTTGCCACAGTCCCTGTAAAGGATGAGCAAGAAGAGCTTGACCTATGGGTAGTGGCCAGGAACTCTTAAGGAACTAGTTAGCAGTGTATAGATGATTCTAATCCTAAGGGCACCATTATCCTTGGCATTGACTGCCTTTATCAGCAGATAATTGAAGTCATCTGCACATTACAATTACGTACATACCAAAGACATAAGATCCAACTAGTCTCTGAACCTTGTATGTGTGGCTTTGGTAATTATGATAACTTGCGATCCTTGCAGTTAACTCTTCTCTCTGCATCCACAGCCAGGGAAATCTCTCCACACTTATAGAAAACATAACCTACCATACATGTGTATCAAAAAAGCATGTCTTATGACAGATTACTAAACTCTAGCCTTGATCATTATCAGTGAAAGTGTTTGGAATTCATGACTTAGGTTGATATTCATAATTATATTTGCATTCCCATTTGTGCCCCAGTTATAAGAGTTAGCTCACATGTCAGTTGTTTTCTGTAATGCTTAAATACCACTTTCTTTGTGCCAGGCATTATGGTAGGGACTTTACAAATAATGACTCATATAACCCAATTTAATTTATTTAATACCAAGCATATGAGGAAACTGAGGCACAGAGCTTAAGCAAGTTGGCCCCTGTCACACAGCTGGGGAGTGTGTTGTGTGAGCCTGATGGCCTTGTGCAGCACTGAGGAGCAGTCACCTGCAAACTCTTAGAGAAGCATACAGTCACTTAGACTCATTAATGCTTCAAAGCCTAAGCTTTTACGTAAGAATTGGTCTTAGCTATGAAATATATACGCATATATAAATTTACATTTGGGCCAAATACCAGATACAAATAAAAATACAAATAAAATTCTGTAGAATAAAATAATATTGCCATGTTTTCAGTCAGCAATGGCAGTATTCTGTATTCAGGGTTTCCTGTGGCCAAGGCTTTTGTTTGACCGGTTTTAAGTAGTGATGTATTATATCAGAGTAGTTTTGCTCATCTGTGGCCTAATGTTTAAATAAACAGTACAGCCTCCTCTGGTTCAGTCAGCTAAAAGCAATTGAATTTCCACAATGTAAACAGTAATAAACCTGAGGATGTTAAATTGCCTCTTGTTTTCTCTGCCTCCACCATCCAGAGCATACATTCTAGTCGGGAAGATATAACATACACAAGCGGGAATTTACTGCAAACCCCAAGAGTATTTAAAAGCGGTGTGAAATGTGAACCAGAAGGTCCCAAGGCCTTGAGAACTCTCCCAACCTGTTCCACCATTTTATAAGCAAAAGGTTGAGACCCAGAGAGGGGACAGGGCTTGCCCAGGGTCACACAGAGCATGGCTTTCCAAATAAATAGAAGCACACTAGCCTTTAAAACCTACGACCTGGTTCCTAGGCTTATTGACATGTAACATAGGCAGATGACGTAGATGATTTGCAAAGTCCTTTCCAGTTCTAGAATGTTATGGGCTATGTCGGTACCATATTTTGGAAGAGGGTAAAATCAGAAGATCTGGTTACCTAAGGTAAATTGGTGTCTCTTAGGCTTTGGTGTTACCTAGGACAAAGCCTGGCACAACATAGGCACTCAATAAATACCACATTTATTGAATAAGTGAATGTTTTCCCAAGATAGGAGTCAATCTGGTTTGTAGCAACTTCCCCTCTGTGAACTCACTGGAGGGAAATGGAATGAACAAAGGGATGCTGAGCGGAGGAATGTGGCAGTGAAGATGTTACCACACCAAGCCAGCCACCATCTTGGGCTGACTAGGCTTTGGAGATGGGTCCAGGCCAACATGTAGCTGCCAGTGAAAGAGGTGAGAATAGGATACCCAAGAGTGCCACACCTTCTTAGGCTTATTCACCAGGAGCCAGTATTAGGCTGGGTCAAGGGCATCCACACCCCATCACTGTGAGCTTAGGGAAGGCAAAGGGCTTATGTGCAGAGATGACTCAGGCTCACAAAAACAAGAAAGTCTTGATTTAAGGCCAGCAAGGTAGCTCATGGCTCCTTCCCAGGCACTGTGTGCACAGTCAGCCTTCTGAACTTAGTTTGCTGAGTGGAGATGAAAAATTTGGATCATACAAAGACTAAGGAGGGTGCAAAAGGTGTAGTCCGAGGACATAATCCTGCTCATTGTCCTCTGGGCCAGCCAGGGACACCTGGGATGGCTCTCCTGATCATGTATCTTCAGGGTTTTGCTAAAGGGCAGTGACCCATTTTACTCCTGATGGAACATGAAGGAACATGTACAGGTAGCTCAGGGGTGACTGAGAACTTAAAGGGGAGAAGGGGAAAAAAGGAAGCTTAACAGGGATGACTACTCTTTAGGTAGCCAAGAGGTCTACAGAGCACAGTTGCTTGCTCAGCAGGGCTAGTTGACCTCTGGCCTGAGGCACCACAGACCCTTTCCCCACTGGAAACCAAAGAAGGGGATCAAGTAGGTTCTATCCCCTGCCTGTGCTAACACCCCACACTTTTAGCTGTGACCGGAAGTCAGTGCAATTGACTGAGGCAGTTAACTGATGTTGGGAACAGCAATTAGGACTCTAAGGACCAAGGTAGAGATCTCCTCTGGTGTCAACACCAGGTCACCTGCAGCGTGGTCCATTGACAGGGGCCTTGAGAAACATCCAGTAACTGGCCCTGGTGGTTCTGAGAGATTTAGGCTCTGTAGCGGACAAATGTACACTTGGGAACACTTGCAGCAGGACCAAGCGGTTAAGAAGGCTGAGGTTTTGGAGTCAGGCCAGATTTTGGAAATCAGTTGAGCTTCTTTTTTTTAATTTTTCCTTTTTCTTTTTACTTTTCTTGAGACAGAGTTTCACTCTGTTGCCCTGGATAGAGTGCCGTGGGATCATTGCATCATTCTTGGTCACAGCAACTTCTGTCTCTTAAGCTCAAGAGAACCTCCTGCCTCCCCCTCCCAAATACCTGGGACTGCAGGTGCCCACCACAATGCCTGGCTGGTTTATCTACTTTTAGTAGAGATGGGGTCTTGCTATTGCTCAGGCTGGTCTTGAACTTGTGAGCTCAAGCAGTCCACCCCCCTTGACCTCTCAGAGTATTAGTATTACAGATGTGAGCCACCAAGCCCAGCTCAGTTCAGCTGCTTTTTCAGCTGTGTGACTTTGAGGAAATTATTTCCCTGGCCAATTTCCTGATGTGTTTAAAAAAGAAAAAAAATCATACAGTGTTGTATGTGTGGTAGAAATTTGTGTGTGTGACACCTTATTCATAGCAGGCATTCAGAACATTGTCATCATTGTTTCCATTAATGACACTCAACACTGAAGTCTGTGTCTTAGAGCAAATTTGGGTTGTTTATGTTTAAACTTGCCCTTTCTCATCATATGAATTCCATTTGCATGCCTGCGAAATAAAAATCTCCTCCTCCTCCAGGAAGTCTTATTGTGGGCATTCAGGGTTTGAAGAACCGTGTTAAATATATAACCTCCTCCCCACCCTCTATTTGCTCACCTTCTACTAATTTTGGAATATTGCTGAATGTTTTATTTCACAGTACATCATAAAATGGCCAACTTGTTGATACAGAGTTCTACACATTAAGATTTTTGCCCTCCTATGTTTGTATCACTTAGTCACTTTGGTGAGCCATATGGCTTGATTTTGTGATTTGTAGATTACCAGTTGAAGTAAAGCCCATCTAAATTCCTCAGACATACATAATCCCAGTACAGTATAATTTAATCTATAATGTTGTGGCTGTATGGAATATTTCTTTTTCTAGGAATATATAAGCCCAGCAATGGCATTGAGAGAAAATTATAATTATAGCAACTACCATGAAACAAATGCTATTCTCATTAAGAGTTACTGTGGTCTTGAACTTGTGAGCTCAAGGAGTCCACCCTCATTTTAAACACCAAATTGTATTTTCAAATACATCTCGTTCACAGGTTATCTCAGATAGGCATCTATGTGATGTTAAATGTGGACAACACTGATGCAGTGGAGGAGAGGCTGCATGCTCATACTTACACACACAAATCCCAATACCGAATGGGAGAGAGGAAGCTCCTAGTTTCTGTATCCCAGGCAACTGCTACTCTCAGAAATCTTTATTCCTCTCGGAAATTCTGGCTTCTGGCAATCACAAGTGCGCCTAGACTTAATATCACTGTGTGGGGTGACAAAGACTAGAACCCACCTGCTTTAAGTGGTAGATGTGCAAAGAGAGCCTGTCAGAGGAAAATAACCTGTCAGGCTGGAGGCAGCTGGGCCTCTGCTTCCCTCGTTTGTAAAACGGGAGGACTGTTTACACCTTACATGGTGACATACTTCATGTGAAAACACTTTGTAAACGGTAATACTGAAATAAAACTGCTGTAACACTTTCTGTGGTCCTCAGCCCTTTCTGGGCCTGCAGGAGCCAACATCCTAAAGTAGTTTCTTAAGTAAGATGTAGAAAGAAGGCCTCCTGTGCCCAGCCTTCCATCCTGGCACAGGCAGAGCACCCGCTGCAGTAACTTCCTATTCCGTTAACCTTGAGGAAGGCAGGGACCTTCTGCTTAATTCTCCATGTGGCTGTGGTTTTGAAGTGGAGGAGAGGGGACGTAGAAGCCGAAGGGATAATTATTCATAGAAAATGTTTTTCTTGCTCTTTTTCATAGAATATACCTCCAAGGTATGAGTAAACAGAAACCTTGACTACACTGCTTTTTCCAAGCCCATGGTCAGAGACAAAAGAAAAAGTACATGATAAATAAAAGGGATTCTCTCTTCCATTTTCTGACCAGACCAGAGGAAGAGCACCCCATGTGTCAGTGCTCGTCATGTGTCCAGGGTCAAGTCCAACATCTCACATGTCAGTGCGTCAGAAAGCCTGAAAACAAATTATGACTGGTCTTCATTCTGTCTCCAAGGGGGTTTCCATAGTATTGTTATAGCTTGAAATCCCTCCTCACTACTGTGAGATGAAAATTCAGTCATTTTCAAAATCTGGGGTCTTAAACAAGGGGGATCTCTACATACAGATAGCACGAGGGACCCAAAGTGTGGCAGAGGGAATTAATTCCTTGACCTCAAAATTCCAAGCATCCAGATACCCAAACTTTTAGAGATTATGCCCAGCAGGCTCTATTGGCATTTCCTTATGCAGAAAGAAAGTGACACAGTGACACAGCCCCAGCATCCAGCCCTCTCTCCTCTACTGGTCTGTGAGTTCTTTTGGTCACTAAGAATGCTATTTGGGGATTTCCTCCTCTTCCTTTTATTACCTTTAATACTAGACAAGTGAAGAAGAAGAAGAATTAGAGGAGGAAGAGGAGGACTTGGAAGAAGATAGGAAATCCACAAAAGAAGAGGAGAGTGAGGTGCCGAAGTCCCCGGAGCCACCGCCAGTCCCCGTCCTAGCTCCCACAGAGGGGCCACCCCTGCAGGCCCTCGGCCAGCCCTCCGGCTCCTTCATCTGTGAAATGCCCAACTGTGGGGCTGTAAGTGTCTGTGTTGTCTGGGGATCTTTTTCATAAAATGACAAGCGAGGGACGTGCAGCTGTGCCTGGCTTTAAGAGGTGACATTTTGAAAGAGTGCACTCTCAGCAGTGCGAGTTTGGCAGCGCACACTGCAGTTGCTGTTGTTTTCTTATGCATTTGGCCAACAGATACTTAGAGTGTGTGTTCTGTGTCAAGTATGATGCTGCATATTGGTGGACACCAAGAAGGTCCCTGCCCTCAGGCTCTGCAGTGAGTGTCGGCCTCCAGACTATAAGCTCCATATTTCCTGGGGCCCATGAACTCACCTGGGTTGTGTGTCCCACCAGGGGAGCCTGCGGACATAACTGGCCTTTTATGATATAATTATTTACCCCTGCTGCCTGCAGTTTTACCCAGTTGGAAGGTTTTTATTGCATATAGTATTACTAATTCAAATGTCACTAATTTGAAATCTGAAAAAGTTGTTATAAAAATTTAGGTAAGTTTCTTTGTACTCCAGGGGTAGGGGTGAAAGATTTACTAAGTAAATTAATCCTGTAAACAAGCTGAAAGGGGATCTCTGTAATTGCCTAGCCTAGTACTTTTTAAGTACTTTAGAATCATCATTTAACTAAAATAAAACAAGTTCACTATTTGGTCATTCTCAGTACTTAAAGAAAGGCCTTACCAAATCAGTACTGGCCTCGTCTAAGCCTCCATGTGCACTTTCAAAGATATCTTTTAAGGTTATTTACTTTGGACTCTTAAACTCCCACTGGTCCCCTACTCATCTAAACTGGGGAACTTTTCCCAAATCAGGTTTCTTAAAGCCAGGCACACCTATATAGGTGAGATCTAGAGGTATTACCTCCAAAATGAGAATGTTGTTCCTTTCACAGGAAGTCCCATTTTCCTCAGGTTAGTGTCTTGTCTTCACTTGAACATGATACAGGACAATACTGTTTTCCAGAGTGTATTGAAGGCTGCTTATTGAGTCTTGTCACTTAGATGGAGAAAGCAACAGTCTTTAAAATATTTTGATCTTAAACAGAAATTCATTTGATTCACATTTAAGCAAAAAAAAAAAATTGAAAAGTACAAAAGAAAAAATATATATATATAATATCCATTTTTTAACTTTTAGAGAACAGAAGAAATGGCTAGCTTGTGTCCATCTTTGATATTTAATGACGTGGCTTCTTCACTCCATCACTGCCTTTGTATAGAACGCTTTGGTGCAGGGATTATTGAGATTTAACTTTAAATGACATTATTTCTTGGTGAATTTATTCAGAAATTGGATGCTTCCTCAACTCACAGTTTTTGTATACAATAAATTGTTTACTGAGTAGGAAGTCACTTTTTTACTTTTCCTAATCAGAAATTCTGAGCAAAGTAGATAATTTTTAATAACTTTTTAAAAATCATAGGGGGAGAAAGCATACTTTTATTCCTTGCCCAACAATGGAGGCTTTGGTTTCTAAACTGGTGACAGATTATTTTCTCTGTAAGACAATAAACAGAGCCACCACTACAGCGGGGCACCGGAATGCGTATTCCCTTGGATGAGTTTAAGAAGCTAGAAGTTGGGGTGCTTAAATTCGTGGTATGCATTGCATCCCTTTATAGTGGTGGTTCTAAACTGGGGGTGTAATTTGGCAAGGTCTGGAGACATTTTTGTCACTACTGGGAAGTGCTACTGCCATGTGGTAGGTAGAGGCCAGAGAGGCTGCTGAACACAGAATAACACAGGCCTCCACTACAAGGGATTGTGCAGCCCAGAATGGAGTGACACTGGGGTTGAGAAGCCCTGCCTATGGCAAGCTTCAAAGTACTATCCAGGTTCCTCCCCCTTTAAAGTCATTTTGTATTAAAGTTTGGGGGTCTTCAACATCGGGCTACTGATTAGGCTTTGTATAATGTGTAGACTATGTCAGAGCACTAATCAGTGTCTTTCAAACAGTTTGCGGGGTGCTATGAGTAGATCGAACTGAGCAAACAGACTCAGTTCTGGGTGCTGTCTCCATTTCTGCTAGAGCACCTCTGCTTTTAAGCTGAGCTTGAGCTCTTGAGTAAGACCCAATTAGTTAAAAAAAAGAGAGAAGGAGGGATGGAGGGAGAAAGGAAGAAAAATAAAAGGGAGGGAGAGAAAGAGATAATTTTAGGCTTAAAAAAGTATACAGAAGAGAAATGGCCTGCCTTAGCGGCTTACCAGTTAGTTCTGACAGTGGATCTAGACCCCTGTGTCTTGTCTTCTGTCTAGAGGGCAGCTTTGTCCTTTGTACCATGCCACACTGCCTCTTGCCTTCTGGTTGTAACAGTGATGAGGTTTCTATTGGCACAGCAGTATCGGTTGTGGTATTTGATCCTCCCTTTCTGTGGGGTAGGCCCAAAGTTTACTCATATGAAACCCTTATACCCATTGTTAGACACTGTTTCAAGTATCACATGTTCACCATTCAGTAACTAATAACCCTAATTTCCTTTTCAGGACTGTAGATGTCATGTCACTCCCTTTCTTCCCCAGGTGTTCAGCTCCCGACAGGCACTAAACGGCCATGCCCGCATCCACGGGGGCACCAACCAGGTGACCAAAGCCCGAGGTGCCATCCCCTCTGGGAAACAGAAGCCTGGCGGGGCCCAGAGTGGGTACTGCTCAGTGAAGAGCTCGCCCTCTCACAGCACCACCAGTGGCGAGACAGACCCCACCACCATCTTCCCCTGCAAGGAGTGTGGCAAGTAGGTGCAGTGGGACCAGGGACTGAATCTGAGTTTGTGATGGATAATTGCTCTGCGAGTACCAGGCCAAGATGGTCTGGGATTTCCTCAACTGGAAAAAGAACCTAGAGTCCTAGACTCTCAAAACTCTTACTCATACTGTCCTTGGGATCTGTATGGTACACCTTGTCTCTGGCTCAGAACATGGCCATCCTGATGTCTTAGAGCCTGCAAAGAATGGATGTCTTCAGAGCATGACAGACCTTCACTCTTTTCCAAAAATGGTGTGTGGGAGTCTGATTCCCACTTCTTCCCTTCACACCCAAACCATATTCATTAATGTTGCTGTCTTTGCATCCCTGCTGAATGATATAAGGATGGCTCTAGAACACCTAATCAGAAACTCTACATAGCAGAGATGGCTCATACAAGGTCCTTTACCACTACTGCTCACATCTCTGCCCAGGGCAGACATCACTAATCAATTACCATACTCTGCTATCACATTAAGACAGGCCTTCAAATCTTTTTCATTGTCATACTTCAATCTGGCAAAACCAATTAATCAGAGTTTAACTCATGAAATAAAACATATTTGTCATCCTGCCCCTTTAGGTATAATTTAAAACAACTAAAGGGGAAAGGTGACAGAAGGTAGTAACACTTACTGAGCTTTTGTTTTGTTCTATACTTTATGTGCATGAACTCATTTAATCCTAAGCTCTGGTGAGGCAGGTACTGATTTTATCCTTGTTTTACAAAGAAGAGTTTAAAGGTAGGTAAAATGACTTGCCCTAGGTCACACCTCCAATAAAGAGCAGAACTGAGATTTGAGCCCAGCTTTGTCCAAATGCAGAGCCTGGGCTCCTGATCACTGCTCTGTCTTTTCAGTTTGCTTTATTTACTTTAGGTAGAAAATACATTGACATTTAGATACATGTTTCCCTCCCACAGCACCCAGTAGAGAATTCTGGTTTACTTCTCAGTAGTTTTGCCTGTCTTGAAGAGTATCACATCGTCATTCTCTTCCTGTAATTCCCAGTGCCTCAAACTTGAAGAGAAGTGTTATTGGACAGCCGCGATCAGGTGGCTGCTGAACTCTATCATGAAAACATCCCTAAGTTATATAAGCAAGGCCAAGTAGGACCTCTGTTATATCAGCCTGATAGAATAGGACAGGTACCTTAGTAGTCACTGTCATTTATCAGGGAATCACTATTTGCCTGGCACTGTTTGAAAGGATTTCTTACTTGTTGTCTTAGTCAATTTTGTGTTGCTATAACAAAACTACAGATTGAGTAATTTAAAAAGAAGTTCACTTCATACAGCTCTGGAGGCTGGTGGGTTAAGGGTCAAAGGACCTGCATCTGACAAGGGCCTTGCTGCTGCATCCTGTGCCTGAAGGGCAGGGAGAGGGCCAGAGAGGGCAAGAGATTGAACTCATAGCCCAGTGGTTCTCAACCTTTCTAATGCCACGACCCTTTAATACAGTTCCTTATGTTGTGATGACCCCCAACGTTGCAACGAAAGTAATTTTATGGTTGGGGGTCACCACAACATGAGGAACTATATTAAGGGTCTCAGCATTAAGAAGGTTGAGAACCACTGCTCTAGCCCTTTTTTAATCGGTATTAATCCATTCATGAGGTGGAGCCCTCATGAACTAAACACTTCCCATTAGGCCCTACCTCCCAACACTGTTGCACTGGATATTAAGTTTCTGACATATGATTTGGGAGGGACACATTTAACCCATTGCACGTATTTTGATTGATCTTTTAAGTAGCTCTATGAGGAAGGTACTTTTAGTAGCTTCTTTTTTACAGGGATAAACTGAGGCACAGAAGGGTTAAGCCATTTGTTGCAGTACACAGCAGGTGGCCAACTGGGGATTCAGTCTAGGCAGGCTGGACCAGCTTCCTGCTGTGCTGCCTCTGAATCACCCTAACTCAGGTCGGTGGCCCCGCCAAAGTGAATTGGAACTAGCAATCTCTTCCCATCTGTGAATTGCAAGGATGGGAGAAATGGATCTAGGTGCTGGTCTCCTCCAAGCTCTGCTGCCCTTCAGAGCCCAGACATGATGTCATCTTCACATCACCACCCACCACACATAGAGTGAACCCCAGAAGATATGGACCCACAAATTAAACATGAGGGTTATTTTCTTAAAGTAATGATGGACCCACCCTGAGCTAACTCTTAATTATCTCCCAGCTATTTGCCCGAGAGTGGAAATGTGGGGTCATCAGGATCTTACCAATTTCCCCTGAAAGGAGCCAGTAACTCCCCCACCAGTGGGGCACAAATAGGCTACAATTCCATACTCCACCAGATGGAGACAAAGAATGGTTTAACAAGACAAAAATTAGTATGTCATGCGTTCTGGCTGTCTTTCAGCAACATCTATTAAATGTTGTTGTTTGTCTGGTTTTAATGTTGCTTGGGAACGTTTTCTACCGGGCGTCCAGTTAAGATTTCATGGAAAATAGAAGTGTTTTCTGTACTTTTTTCAGCCTAGAAGCAATAGTAGGCAAATGTTCACAAAACACCTCTTTTTTTTTTTTTTTAAGACAATTTTTTTTTTTTTTTTTTTTTTTGTAGAGACAGAGTCTCACTTTATGGACCTTGGTAGAGTGCCATGGCATCACACAGATCACAGCAACCTCCAACTCCTGGGCTTAAGTGATTCTCTTGCCTCAGCCTCCCGAGCAGCTGGGACTACAGGCGCCCGCCACAACGCCCGGCTATTTTTTGGTTGCAGTTTGGCCGGGGCCGGGTTTGAACCCGCCACCCTCGGTATATGGGGCCGGCGCCTTACCGACTGAGCCACAGGCGCCACAAAACACCTCTTTTAGTTGCTGAATTATGTTCATTACATTTAAGTTTTCAATATATCCAAAGGGAATTAGGATTTATCAACCTGTCAGACTCAGGCCATAGAAATCAGGGTTTGTTTGTTTTTCCTTTATCAGCTCAAGAACGAAAATATAGTATTTAAGCCAGACCCTCTTTATAAATAGGCTCACACCTGGGGAAACTTTTTCTGAAAAAGGTCCAAATATTAAATATTTTAAGCTAATTTATGTGCCCTTAAAGAGGAAGGCCCTCTCTGTCACACGCACTCAGCTTCACCACTATAATAGAAAAGCAGCCATAGACGATACATAAACAAGTAGACGTGCCTGTGTGCCAGTGAATTTTACTTAGAAAAATAAGCTGCATTTGCCCCACTGACCATAGTTTGTGGACCTTTGGTCCCAGCGTTTCTGTGTCAGCAGTATTGACATTTGGGGGAAGAGGGCACCGTTCATATGCACCGTCGAGCAGCATCTCTGGGCTCTATCCACTAGATACCGGAAGTGTCACTGCCCCACCACTGTTGCAACAACCAAAAATGTCTCCAGCCGATTGCCAAATGTTTTCCGAGACGACAAATTACCCCCAGCTGAGAACTGTTATTTTATTCTAAAGCCAACAGTAGGAAATGATGATGATATGATTCCCAGTCAGAGGGAGTCTTTCATGAAAAGGAGTGGTAAATGTAGCTCAAAAGTCAAGCACGACAAAGGCAGAAGAGGGGCCTCTGGCCACACGGTTACTGGTGAGCTCGAGGAGGACAGAGGGCTGAGGAGGGGCCTCTGGCCACACAGTTACTGGTACCCTCGAGGAGGGTACAGTGTAAGGAGAACCACCAAGTGTCTTGAAGATACTTGAAGAATTTTGGCTGTGTTAGAACATGTGGAGAAAGGTAAATGAGTAAGAATTTAGCTATGGAAGAACAGGGCCAGGGGCCAGAGGCCAGAGGGGGGTAATGGTTTTGTGATGTGGCCTGTCAGAGCTCATTAGTGTGATGTGGGGATTCTCCAGCAGAGTGGGCCTGGATAGTGATGGGAAGAAAGGGCATGTGCTCCGGACCCCAGTCAGAGGGACAGGAGGAGCTCTGAGAATTTCTCTTCTGTCATCACAGGAAGGCAGCCTGCCACCCCGTCAGTGTGTTCCTGTCCCCATCCCCTTTTCTAGGAATGCTTGGAGAGGAGGGAGAGGTGACAGGTTATAGGGAAAGGAGGTCCTACGGGCCAGGGACGGTCAAACCACACACCCCCAATCTCTGAAGGACACCCAGATTTATAAGAATTCAGATTTCTTTCTGAATTTCACGAGCTCCTTATTCTTTATTTATAGGGTCTTCTTCAAGATCAAAAGCCGAAACGCGCACATGAAAACTCACAGGCAGCAGGAGGAGCAGCAGAGGCAAAAGGCTCAGAAGGCGGCTTTTGCAGCTGAAATGGCAGCTACGATCGAGAGGACTACGGGGCCAGTGGGCACACCAGGGCTGCTGCCCCTGGACCAGCTGAGTCTGATCAAACCCATCAAGGACGTGGACATCCTCGATGACGACGTTGTCCAGCAGTTAGGAGGCGTCATGGAAGAAGCCGAGGTCGTGGACACTGATCTTCTCTTGGACGATCAAGATTCAGTTTTGCTTCAGGGTGATGCGGAACTATAAAGCCCTGCTTGTCACTTAGAGACAGTGAAAACCCATGGCCTCTGTCTTCATCGATCAGGAAACCTGGACTGCCTGCTTGTTTTGTAACCCTTTTAAACTACCTGTTTAAAAAGTGGTCATTTTATTCAGGTTTAGAAAAAAAAATCCCTCTTCTGTTCCTTTTATTTAAAGAAAAATTGTTTTTGTGGGGGTTTGGGGGGAATAAATAATTGGCACAATGATCTTTAAGAGGTGTTTGGTCTGGGCTGCATCTTCACAAAAATCATCCCCGGCAGGGACTAACTTGACGTTCACGTTCCATTGCTTTTAGAAGTCAACCAGCCTGGTTGACTGGTTATCCCAGAGTTTGCTGTGACTGTGTATGAAGCAGGCTGCCCTCTTCGTGCTGGGGCCTTGGGCCCTCTTTTCCCACCAAGAGTTATTTTTATTCTGTTCTGACCTCATTCTGTTCTTTGCAGTGAGCTTGGCATCTTTGCCAGGAAGCTCTCTGCTAAAGGGTAGCTTTCCGGGGAGCAGAGCAAGCCTGGTGTGTCATGGCTATCCTCTAGCACATACATCATTGTGAGGGGCTGACCAAGCGTGAAGATAGGTTTCCCCTGCGTTCCCTGTCACTCCTTGGTCGGTCTGCAGGCGTGGAGTACTGTATAATTTAGCCTTTCACTCCTGGCAGTGGTTTACTAAGAACCTGGTTAATAGAGTAGGCTGGTCCTCTTGCATGTCCCCTGGGGACTAATCAACTCTGAGTAGTGAGTGGCAGAGCTATCTTTCAGCATGAACTGACTAGAGACCTATCTGGAGGTAAAGACCCCAATTATTAAGTTGCCGGGAGGACTGCTTTCAAGTTAGAGTGGTTGAAGGGTTCACACTGACATACCTGGAATGCCAGGAAATGTTCTTTTGCCCCCCAAAATTGATCAGAAGAGTCTGTTCTTTTTTGCAACACCATTAATGGTCAGCGGAGTTCTAAATTACTTTGTGCCACTTGAAAGTACTGTGAAACCTCTTTCACTTGGATTTTACTGTAATTCACATCTGCTGGACTAAAGTTTACCTTGACACTAGCTATGAGAAACAGAGTTTTCTAACACATACAATAGCACACACAAGGGAAATAGCATCAAAAACCAATAAAAAAGATGTCGGGTACATTTCAACTACAATATTTGCTTTCAGAGAAGAATGCATCATTGCAAGTCACTTACCAAAGCATTTCTAGACTTATGCATACTACATGACTTAGCTCTGCCTCCCCGTGTCCCTGTCAGCAGGGTTGCTGTTTGTACTTGAAGGTAATAAACCTGTAATCCTTCAAAAATGTCATTTAGCCTAGACTTCTGAGCTGAGTCAGACTGACCCATCCCACGGTTTGGGCGAAAGTTAGACTGGGACACTCCCCAGCACAGGGAGGACCCTGCATGTGGCGTCCCCATCAGTGTTAATGCCATATGACTTCCATTGCAGGTGTCATAGGCCTCAGGCCGCCCCAGGTATGCTGGTTCTCAGCTTCATGTAAGTGTGGCTGTTAGACTGGGCCACTTTCCTGGCACATTAGTAGCATGACATTAGAATATCAGTGGAAGCGTGAGGGTTGGACCCAGGCATCTTTTAAGTTTGATTCTGCAGAAGCATGTAGCACACACTCACGGGGGCCAGCTGTGCCCACAGCAGTCCCACACAGGCAGTGGGCTCTGAATCTCAGGAAAGCCATGGACAGAAAAAAAATACAAAGATTATTTTCATTCCCATCATTCTGTTTTCAGAGAAGAGGTCTAAGAGGTTTCCTTCAATCTTTTGTTCAGAGGAAAAAAAGTTGTACTTGCTGCGGTTTCAGAAAGGGTATTCCATCCTACGTTTAACTAAGCAGTTTTCAGTTAAGAACTGCCTGGGCATTGTACATCCACTTTGGGGCAGAACCATTACAGGACCATTGCCACTGTCGTGTCACTGGCTGATTGCCTGTCCCTGTCACTGCTTCTCTTCACTTAACCAGTGTCTAAGGGGTAGAATGGAACGGTTCTGCTGTTGGGTCTATGGAAGCTTATCTATCAAAAGAGCAAACATCCAGAAAATGTTTATAAAGCAAATGTAATCCTTCTATTTGAAGACTCGCCCAGCCGTTCCAGTTTTAAACATTAAAAACAAACTGAGTTGCCATGGCAAAAATATAATGCACAATTTACTTTTAATTTTCCATGCAGTATAGCTTAAGAACTTTTGACTTGAAATAACCAAAGAACTCCTCCTTAACGAGACAGTTCAAATTTCTGAATTAGTATTTCTTGACTATCAACTTAAAGAATTGACTTCCTAGAAAAATATTGCACTTAATTATTTTTCTGAAATGATTCTGCCTGCATGTCTGTGTTGTGTTTTAGCTTTCCCCAAGCCAATCCCACCCTGAAGAACTTTTCCCAATGATTAATGTCTTCAACACGGTTACTGTTTACTATCAGATGGTTTTTCATTAGTGAATTTAGACTTCTTTGAGAAAGCTTGTATATAAAAAGTTAACAGATATATTTTATGGAAAAACCCATCTTATTTTCAAATATATTTAACTGCTGTTATATTTTATTAGAGGAAGGTTGTAAATATTTTCTAGGAGTTCTATTGTAAAGAAAAGTATTTTTGAAAAAAATTAATGTAATAAAAATGAAAACATTTTTAAATAGCGGTTGTGATTGCTTCCTGTTCTGGCCTCGTTATGTTCTATTCTCAGCAAATGACTTGCATGCTTTCCATATCAGGATGTAATTTATTCAGGTTTGCACTATTATAAGTTGACATCATAATATCTAGTGTGCTTAACTGTATTTGCCTGGAATGCAGGTCCCTTTGGTCCCTATCAAAGCACTATGTATAGCATATTCATAATTTTTCTTTTGTAATGTGTGTATTTTTAATAAGGATTTTATGTAACATTTTCGCAAAAAGAGGACAGTATTTTCTAGTGAATTTTATAAAAACATTTTGCTAAAAATGTTTCTTCCTAGGTCAGTTTTTGTTAAGGTGAACCAAAAGTCTTATTTTACCAGGGGCTTAAAAAAGTTTGAAGCTTGAAAGCGAAGTTATATTTAAACATCATATGTAACAAATAAATAAAGATGTTTTATAGATTTGTCCTAAAAAGGTGCATTCCTTAAAAAAAAAAAAAAAAAAACAACTGGGGCATTCTAGGTTGATTTCCCCTCTGAGTGATAAGCATTTTTTTTAAATTATCACAATACTTTTTCAGAAAGAGAATCAGGAGAATTTTACTTAACAGGTTCTAGTCATTAGCCTTCTCAAAAATTGATTACAGTTCCTATAAGTGGGCATTCATCAAATGGATGTAACCAAATAGCCACTGTCATATTTATTTGTGAAAACCTGATTCAATATTGCATCAGCTGCTCTTAAAATAAAATGTTATCTTTTTGAGTTTCATTTGGCTTAAATATTCCTTCTTTCTAGCCACTGAAATGACTTTTCAATGCTGAATAATGCTGATACTTATCCGGTTTCTGTAGATGACAGGGTGGAGGTCTGATGGGGAGCTCAGTATCACATACAAGTGTCTTAGAGTAAATCCTCCACAAAAATCTATGTCCACCATGATGTAGTGCATTTTAAATCTTCATTTCCAGGGCAGTGCCTGTGGCTCAAAGGAGTAGGGCACCGGCACCATATACCAGAGGTGGTGGGTTCAAACCCAGCCCTAGCCAAAAATTGCAAAATAAATAAATAAATCTTCATTTCTGAATTTTAATAAGTGTGTTTACTTCTTCTTCTTCTTCTTCTTGTTCTTGTCCTTGTTTAGCAGACCCAGGCTGAGTGTGTATGGCTGGCCCCCTAACCACTGAGCTACGGGCACCAAGCCAGTATGTTTACGTTTTAATGGTCAACAGAAGACTTTAGAAGAAATTTGAAACTCTAGATTTTATACAGAATTTCCTTTAAGTGAGCAATGCCTATTCAAGATCTTGGCTTTTTTTTTTTTTTTTTTTTTAGGACACATTAAAATTTGCTTTAATACTTTTTTGGGGGGAAAATCACATTTTTAGTGAATGAACAAGAAACGTTTTTATGCTATTATTTTTATCTACCATGCCATGAATTCATAGGGAAGAGGTTCCAGTAGATCAGGAAGGCACCTTGCCATTGAATGTGACAAAGTGTTGATTGACTTTTGAATTCATGGGAAATAGGTTCCAGCACCTTGTATTACTGTTACATGGGGTCTACTGGTTATCCTGTGTGCTATGCTGTACACCTATTATGCCATGAGCTCATGGGGAATAAATAGGTTCTTGCGCCTAAAAACATGGGTCCACTGGTACTCCTGTGTGCTATGTTACATGCTTATTATGCCATGAATTCATAGGGAATGGGTTCCCGGAGCTCAGGCTCCTTTCCATTAGTTCTCACACAGTGGGCTTCTCTGGGTGGAGCAGGCTGGCGCTTCAGTTGAACCCAGGTACCTTTCTCTTTGGCTTCCTTCTTTTTCTGATCATTTTCCTTCACACGGTTCAGGAAACTATCTCTGCTCTTAAAGTGATTAATATGCTCAATAGGAACATTAATCCTCTTGGCAAGGATCTTGCCCTTAACTTGTTTGTTTACGACAATGCCAACAGCACGCTAGATAACATTGTAGACTCTTCCAGTTTTGCCATGGTAACATTTGTGTGGCATGCCTTTTTTAACAGTACCCATTCCCTTGATGTCTACAATATCACCTTTCTTGTATATTCGCATATATGTGGTCAAAGGAACAACTCCATGTTTCTAAAAGGCCTAGAGAACATGTATCGGTGCCTCTCCTCTTTCCCTTTGTGTTTGTCATTTTGGTGAATTACTGGAAGATGGCGTCTCTGGCCGAAAGGCTTTTTTTTTAACTTTAATTTTAGCTATCAATTTTAGACAGTCCTTTATCAGAGAAAATAGTTATTCCTCTAGAAGGAACGTGCATTTAGCAAGTGTTATAATGTCTGCTTTCAGGTATCTAGGCCCAGGTATCCAATTGGAAGACTTTTTTCTTAGTCCTCATGAGCCAGCACATCCCAGGCACTACTACATACTGGGTTATACATGGGGGAGGAGAGAATATAACGATGGTATACATGATTCTTTCCTGCCAAGGAATTTAATTTAATTTGGAACACATGTGGGCCTGAGAATACATCCAGTTCCACCTTTGGAAAGAGTGAAGGTCATACTTTATTAATATTCCGAACCCCCTCATCATCACCCACACATACATTGCAATTTGTGGCAGGTGTTAAATTAATTACCTCTCTAATTTTCCAGGTATGCTTATCCACGCAGGTGCATGTGTAAATAAAACCTCTCTGGAGTTTACCTAAAGTCAACTCTAAATTCCATTTATTCTCTACCATCAACCCCAATCAGATAGCTGAGATGTGCTCTAGGTATGTGGATGAAAAGTTTTAATGTTAACATAGCAAAACATAATTAGGAAGACATCTTAAGAAAGTGAATAATCTACTCCTAAATGGACTATACATAATCTTTGGATTGCAGATATCCTTATATGAAAGAACCAAAGGGCTGATTATTTCCTTTATGTAAGAGAGACAGTCTTTTGAAAGTGCTGTCTTTAGGAACAGAACTGGTGCAATAAAAATATGACTGAACTTAGAAATACAGTAGAACCTCCATAGTTGACCACATCCCTACATTAACCACCTCCTTAAAATGATCTGATTTTCATAGACCAGACACGCGCCACATGTACGTTTCAGTACAGGTGGCCTAAGTTCCTTATATTGACCAGTTTGTTACAGTCTCTTGGGTGGTCAGCTTATAGAGGTTCTACTGTATTTGATGTGTCTCTAGTTATTTTTCAAAGACATAAAGCAAGATTTCCTTGCATCATCTATGTAGAAACATTGGCCTTCTACTCATCTATATGAGGTTAGATGTTTGAAAGTTTAGGCTGTAGGAAAGAGACCCACATTGGTTGGGCCAAGCTTCAGAACACTGTCCATGCCCACACCATGCCAAAGAGCCCTGTCTATAGCTCTGCTGTTGGCAAAACCCAGTTTTGCCTGTACGATGACTTCCAATTTTCCCCAGTTAATTGGACTAAATTGGCACCTAACTCAAAATCATTATTAGGTCCATAGGCAGTTTGATGACATGTGAGGTGGGTTGGCCTAGGAAGATGAGAGGACCAAATCAAATTCTCACATTTGAGAGTGTGAATGGAGAAACTTGGTGAGCACAAAGCAGCAAGCAGTGGCCACATGCCAGATAGGTCCTGAGGGACTAGAAACTATTTGTAAGCAGAGACGGCCCATCATTAAAAAGACCATGCTTGAGGGCGGCGCCTGCGGCTCAGTGAGTAGGGCGCCGGCCCCATATGCTGAGGGTGGCAGGTTCAAACCCAGCCCCTGCCAAACTGCAACAAAAAAATAGCCAGGTGTTGTGGCGGGCGCCTGTAGTCCCAGCTGCTTGGTAGGCTGAAGCAAGAGAATCACGTAAGCCCAAGAGTTAGAGGTTGCTGTAAGCCGTGTGACGTCATGGCACTCTACCCGAGGGCGGTACAGTGAGACTCTGTCTCCACAAAAAAAAAAAAAGACCATGCTTGAAAAAAGTAAAATCTCTAATTTCATCAATCAGAAATGGTAAAGACGAAGTAACAACAGATTCCTCAGAAATTCAAAAAATCCTTAATGAATATTACAAGAAACTATATTCTCAGAAATATGAAAATGTGAGGGAAACTGACAAATACTTGGAAGCACACCACCTTCCAAGACTTAGCCAGAATCAAGTGGAAATGTTGAACAAGCCTATATCAAGTTCTGAAATAACATCAACTATACAAAATCTCCCTAAAAAGAAAAGCCCAGGACAGATGGCTTCACATCAGAATTCTACCAAACCTTTAAAGAGGAACTAGTACCTATATTACTTAACCTTTTCCAAAATATAGAAAAAGAAGGAATACTACCAAACACATTCTATGAAGCAAACATCACCTTGATCCCCAAATCAGGAAAAGACCCAACAAGAAAAGAAAATTATAGACCAATATCACTAATGAACATTGATGCAAAAATACTCAAGATCCTAACAAACAGAATCCAGCAACACATCAAACAAATTATACGAGTGGCACCTATGGTTCAAAAGAGTAGGATGCCGGCCCCATATGCCGGAGGTGACAGGTTCAAACCCAGCCCTGGCCAAAAACTGCAAAAAAAAAAAAGCATAACTTGAATGTTAATAAAGATGATTCCAAATTTAAAAACAAAAAAACAAATTATACTCCATGACCAACTGGGTTTTATCCCAGGGTCTCAAGGCTGGTTCAATATATGTAAATCTATAAATATAATTCATTACATAAACAAATAAAAAAACAAAGACCATACGATTCTCTCAATTGATGCAGAAAAAGCTTTTGATAATATCTAGCATCGTTTCATGATCAGAACACTTAAGAAAATTGATATAGAAGGGACATTTCTTTTTCTTTTTTTTTTTTTTGGCCATGGCTGGGTTTGAACCCACCACCTCCAGCATATGGGTCCGGCACCCTACTCCGTTGAGCCACAGGCGCCACCCTAGAAGGGACATTTCTTTTTTCTTTTTTTTTTTTTTTTGTAGAGACAGAGTCTCACTTTATGGCCCTTGGTAGAGTGCCATGGCATCACACAGCTCACAGCAACCTCCAACTCCTGGGCTTAAGCGATTCTCTTGCCTCAGCCTCCCGAGTAGCTGGGACTACAGGCGCCCGCCACAACGCCCAGCTATTTTTTTGGTTGCAGTTCAGCCGGGGCCGGGTTTGAACCCGCCACCCTCAGTATACGGGGCCGGCACCTTACTGACTGAGCCACAGGCGCCGCCCGAAGGGACATTTCTTAAACTGATAGAGGTCATCTACAACAAACCCACAGCCAATATCGTATTGAATGGAGTTAAATTGAAATCATTTCCACTCAGATCAGAAACCAGGCAAGGTTGCCCATTGTCTCCACTGCTCTTTAACATTGTAATGGAAGTCTTAGCCATTAGGGAAGGAAAGGTGATAAAGGGTGTCCATATAGGGTCAGAAGAGACCAAACTTTCACTCTTCGCACATGATATGATTGTATATCTGGAAAACACCAGGGATTCTACTACAAAACTCTTGGAAGTGATCAAGGAATACAGCAGCATCTCAGGTTACAAACTCAACACTTATAAATCTGTAGCCCTTATATATATCAACAATAGTCAAGCTGAAAAACAGTCAAGGACTCTATTCCATTCACAGTAGTGCCAAAGAAGATGAAATATTTGGGAGTTTACCTAACAAAAGACGTGAAAGATCTCTTTAAAGAGAACTATGAAACTCTAAGAAGAGAAATAGCTGAAGATGATAACAAATGGAAAAACATACCATGCTCATGGCTGGGAAGGATCAACGTTGTTAAAATGTACATACTGCCCAAAGCAATATACAATTTTAGTGCAATCCCTATTAAGGCTTCACTGTCATACTTTAAAGATCTCGAAAAAATAATACTTTATTTTATATGGAATCAGAAAAAACCTTGAATAGCCAAGATATTTCAAAATAAAAACAAAGCAGGAGGAATTATGCTACCAGACCTCAGACTATACTATAAATTGATAGTGATCAAAATAGCACAGTACTGGCACAAAAACAGAGAGGTAGATGTATGGAACAGAATAGAGAACCAAGAGATGAACCCAGCTACTTACCGTTATTTGATCTTTGACAAGCCAATTAAAAACATTCAGTAGGGAAAAGATTCCCTATTTAACAAATAGTGCTGGGTGAACTGGCTGGTGACCTGTAGAAGACTGAAACTGGACACACACCTTTCACCATTAACTAAGATCAACTCTCACTGGATTAAAGATTTAAACTTAAGACATGAAACTATAAAAATACTTGAAGAAAGTGCAGGGAAAACTCTTGAAGAACTCAGCCTGGGTGAATATTTTATGAGGAGGACCCCCTCCCCCCAGGCAATTGAAGCAGCATCAAAAATACACTACTGGGACCTGATCAAACTAAAAAGCTTCCACATAGCCAAGAATACAGTAAGTAAAGCAAGCAGACAGCCCTCAGAGTGGGAGAAGATATTTGCAGGTTATGTCTCCAACAAAGGTTTAATAACCAGAATCCACAGAGAACTCAAACATATTAGCAAGAAAAGAACAAGTGATCCCATCTAAGGGTGGGCAAGGGACTTGAAGAGAAACTTCTCTGAAGAAGACAGGCACACGGCCTACAGACATATGGAAGAATGCTCATCATCCTTAATCATCAGAGAAATGCAAATCAAAACTACTTTGAGATATCATCTAACTCCAGTAAGATTAGCCCATATCACAAAATCCCAAGAACAGAGATGTTGCCTTGGATGTGGAGAAAATGGAACACTTCTACCCTACTGGTAGGAATGGAAACTAATACTTTCCTTTTGGAAAGATGTTTGGAGAACACTTAGGGATCTAAAAATAGACCTACCATTGGATCCTACAATTCCTCTACTACGTATATATCCAGAAGACCAAAAATCACATTATAACAAAGATATTTGTACCAGAATGTTTATTGCAGCCCAATTCATAATTGCTAGGTCATGGAAGAAGCCCAAGTGCCCACTGATCCACGAATGGATTAATAAATTGTGGTATATGTACACCATGGAATATTATGCAGCCTTAAAGAAAGATGGAGACTTTACCTCTTTTGTTTACATGGATAGAGCTGGAACATATTCTTCTTAGCAAAGTATTTCAAGAATGGAAGAAAAAGTATCCAATGTACTCAGCCCTACTATGAAAGCTATAACCCAATTATAGCCCAAGAATATGGAGAAAGGAGAGAGGGAGCGGGAGAAGGGTGGGAAGATGGGTGGAGGAAGGCTAATTTGTGGAATCACACCTACAGTGCATCTTAGAAGGGTACATGTGAAATTTACTAAATGTAGAGTATAAATGTCTCAACACAATAACTAAGAAAATGCCGTGAAGGCTATGTTAACTAGTTTGATGAAAATATTTCAAATTGTATATAAAACCAGCACATTGTACCCCATGATTGAATTAATGTACACTTCTATGATAAAAAAAAAAAAAAGACCATGCTTGGCCTCTGAGCAGTGAAGAAGGTATCCATTCCCTATGACTGCTTTGAGCATGTTTTCTAGTTCCAGGAGCAGTCCAGGCCACACATGCCTTTTAAAATAAGCCCCTTTGGGGGAGGGGGTATGATGGAGTGGTAAGTATCTTTATTCCTTTCATCCAAAAGAGACTTACATAGAACTGGACCTCATCATAGAATTGATACCAGCCCACTGCAGGAGTAGATAAGGCACTGAAACTAGGATTCTGAAGATGGTTCTTGATTCAAGTGTAATTAACTCATCATATGACCTTGAGTGAGTCATTTCATCTCTGAGTTTCACTTTCCTCACTAAAAAAAATTAGGATAAAATTCATGTTTTCTGCTGAAGATCAGATTAGGTAACTTAGTTGAAAGTCATTTGCAAGCTGTAATGTCACCATAATTATGGTTGCAGAGCACTCACCTAACCAAGGCTACTCAAAGGGGACAGAGGCACACTGAAGAGGCCTCACAAAAGTGCTATTTGGACAGACTGGTGCAAACTTTAGAAGCAGCACAAAGTTGGGGGTGGAGAGGCTGTTGAAAGCCTTCTCAGCTGAGAGAGACAGCCTTAAATCTCACAATTCAGAGAGAAAGGCTAATTATGAAAAGAGTGCTGTGCAGTCTGCCAAGGTAGAACACAGTCAAGCCCAACAGAAGTTCACACAAGTGAAGAATGGTGTTTCCATACTGTGTAGGACCACACCAGACAACTTAACCACATCTTCACATGGACTGAATTCTAGTGAACAGGGGCCAGCTTGAGAAGCAGGGAAACTGGTTTCTGCTCTTAGATTTTTCATCAATTTGTGCAATGTTAGACAAATCATTCTACCCTTTCCTTGGTTCTCTTGCCTAAAAAATAAGGCAAGTAGTACCTACTCGTGGGAAGGAAAGCAACCTTATATTTGCACAGTATTTTATTTAAATGCTACAAAATGTTCCCTTAAACTTGATCTTTTTCTTTTTAATCTTCTCAATAACTGTGAAGCATGTGAGAAGGAAGCAACTTTATATTACAGATAGTGGATGACATTGCGCATTATTATGTGGCAGACATTATACTAAACTTCATACATCAGTATTTCATTTAATTCTCATAGCAACTATTTGAAGTAGGCAACTATTATTACCATCTCTATTTAATTTTGAACTATTATTACTATACTTGATTTTCTCAATTTGAGAAAATTGAGGCTTAAGAGTAGGGAAGTAACTTGCCCAAAGTCACTCTGCTAAGTGGTAAACCTGAGATTAGAAACCACATCTCCTGATTGTAAGTCTAGAGTTGTCCTTTATGTTAAATTGCATATGTGAAAGCACCTTGGGACAATAAAGCTTAGAAATTTGCATAAATGGGAAGTATTTTATTTCAGAAAATCCCAGTTATTAGCCTTTTTACTGGGAACTAAATTATGGTGGACATCAATAACAACAACAAAAAAAATAGTTCTGGCTTGTTGTAATAGGTGAAGGCAGCCATTATAAATTCCCAAATGCTATAGAAACATAAGGAAATAAATGATTTAGGAAGAATAGTAGGACAGTGAGATATAAGATGGATGGAGAACATCCATCTTATTCATTTGGTTGGGGGAGGCAGGATTAAGGAACATAACTAGAAGGCTATTACAATAAGGTAATGGGATGAGAAGTGGACTCAACAGTAGTGGTAGACTTTTTTCTTTTGCTTATAGATTTTTTTAAATTTTGAAAAATACATAAGAAAATAAACCAACCATTATCTACTGCCCAAAGATAACCCCTGTCTTGTATGTATTTTTTCATATACATCAGCTTGTTTTGTTATGTGTGCCTCCAACAAAACTGTAACCACACAGAACAAACACGACCCGAAGGAGAAAACACTGATGGGACTTGGTGACAATCTAGATTGGGCTGAAGTAACTTTTTCTAGACCGGGTGTCAGCCAGGCACAGCACCACCCCTAAAAAGCAAGAAATCGCGTCTCTATGGTTGTTCCTGTGCAAGAACAAGAGGATATACTCTCTCCTTTTGTCGAACTCTATGGTTTGATGACGTCTCTGTGGCCCCGGAAGCAATCCTAAAAGGTCGGGACGACACCATGGCGGTGCGGACGGCTTTTGGAACTGTGTGTCGGCGCCTCTGGCAGGTACCGGGCGGGCTGGGGAGACTGGGCAGGCTGACGAGGACAGCTGCCACTAAGTCTCGCTTTTACCCTCGGTTCTGGCCATCATGAGCCTTCCTGATATTTATTCCTCGGGCGAGAAAGGGGCTGAGTCAAGGCGAAGATGGGAACAAGAAGAATCGTAGAATGTCAGAGCTGGAAAGGATATTGTATTTCATAAGTTCCAAAACTCCTCCTTTCCCGTTTGCAAAATAAACTGAGGCTTAGAGAAGACAGGAAACGTTCCTCAAGAATATTAGGAGCTGAACTGGTGTAAGATCTCAGACACTTCCCATGAAACTAAATTGAGATGTCTTGATGTCCAGTGATTGTGTGTTTGATAGGAGTCGGAGGAGTGGGTTAGATAATTTCTGCTCAGTGTCTAGAGGAGAAGCAAAAACTGCTTAGAGGAGAAGCAAAAACTTAAGCAGCGGTTCTCAAGCTTTTTGGCCTTCCATCTTTGGAATTGAGGACTCCAAGGAGGTTTTGTTTTTGCGGATTTTAGCTACCTATGTTTAGCTAAAACTGCGAATCTTAAAATTGCTTATATAAAAGTGTATAAACATTTATAAGTTTCAGAAATGGAGTAAGTGCTAAAATTCATTCTTCTGAATGTACATGACATAAGTTAAGTTACTGATTTAATCTTTTAAAGGAAAAAATATTATCAACCATATTTTTAATCATGAAGAAAAGAAAAATGAAAATGAAGGTTTTTTTTTAAGAGTCTATTATGTTGTGTTGAATTGTAAATTTTTCTTTTGTACTTTGAATGATTAAAAGCCAAATGGTATTTTTAGGTTAAATTTCAAACTTCTTGTGGTAGTTATGAGACCAATTTTATGAGGGAAAAAAATGTGACTCAAATTTCAGTTTAAGGCATCTTACTTAGCACGCCAACACATGTGATATTTTTGGAAAACTGGTGCAGCCCAGATTGCCTTTCATTGAGAAATACAACAGGGTACAGAAAGTCCTGGTTTCTATGTTACTGTCATAATGCTCCCTAGAAACTCAGGCTTATAAACTTTCCTTCCTTCTTTCACATGCCATATTTGATTTGAGTATTGCATATTTAGAAATAGCAAATATGGACACATGCCACATTTGCCCTTCTGGTTGTTGGGAAATTATTTTCCTTTCTGTATTTTGAATTTTAGTAATAATCCTGGTGGTGGTGGTCTTTGACTTAAAAGTTCCTTTCACTACCTATTGTATTACTCTAAGGGTAAAAAAAGTTATTTTTATGTTAACAGTGGTAGATAAATAAGAATAGAGCTTTGACATAAAGGACACCACCACTGTATGCTTGAAGGAAAGAGGGAGGGGGAGGAGGGGGTGGGTTGATAGAGGGAAGGATAGTAGGGGGACCACACCTATGGAGCACATTGCAAGTACAAGTTGGATCTATCAGGTGTAGAACACAAATGTCTTAATGCTGTAATTGGGTAAATGAGGTGAAAGCTATGTTGATTAGTAGGATGTAAGCACTCCAATTTGTACAAATAATCAACACATCGAATCCCATAAGGGCATAAATGTATTTATGATCTATGTACAAATGACTTAATAAAAAAATAAAATTTTTTAAAAATTGCTTATTTAAAAGTAACATATATTACATGTTAACATAATTAGCATTTTATGGACAGTAACAATTTTCTGAACCAAAAACAATTTCTTTAATGTCTAGTTTAATAGAAGACAGTTGGATTTTCATTACATCTTTTGCTGTATCACAGCTCTTGGCAGCCACAGGAAAAGTAAAGTACACTGGTGAGAGAATTAGAGTGTGAAAGTTGTAAATAGCGTCATAATATATATATATATTTTTTTGTAGAGACAGAGTCTCACTGTACCGCCCTCAGGTAGAGTGCCGTGGAGTCACACAGCTCACAGCAACCTCTAACTCTTGGGCCTACGTGATTCTCTTGCCTCAGCCTCCCGAGCAGCTGGGACTACAGGCGCCCGCCAAAACGCCCAGCTATTTTTTTGTTGCAGTTTGGCCGGGGCTGGGTTTGAACCCGCCACCCTTGGCATATGGGGCCAGCGCCCTACTCACTGAGCCACAGGCGCCACCATAGTATTTTTTTTTATTGTTAAATCATAGCTGTGTACATTAGTGCAATCAAGGGGTACAATGTGCTGGTTTCATATACAATCTGAAATATTCTCATCAAACTGTTCAACGTAGCCTTCATGGCATTTTCTTATTTATTGTATGTAGACATTTGTATTCTGCCTTTAGTAAGTTTCGCCTGTACCCATTCTAAGATGCACCCTAGGTGTGGCCCCACCCATTACCCTGCCTCCACCATAACCTCTCCCCTCCCTTCCCCTTGCTTGGCCCTTTCCTCATAGTCTTGTGCTATAGTTGGGTTATAGCCTTCGTGTGAAAGCTATAATTTAGCTTCATAGTAGGGCTGAGTACATTGGATACTTTTTCTTCCATTCCTGAGATACTTTGCTAAGAAGAATATGTTCCAGCTCCATCCATGTAAACATGAAAGAGGTAAAGTCTCCATCTTTCTTTAAGGCTGCATAATATTCCATGGTATACACGTACCACAATTTGCTAGTCCATTCATGGGTGGATGGGCACTTGGGCTTCTCCCATGACTTAGCAATTATGAATTGGGCTGCAATAAACATTCTGGTACAGATGTCTTTATTATAATGTGATTTTTGGTCTTCTGGGTATAAACCTAGTAAAGAAATTATAGGATCAAATGGTAGGTCTATTTTTAGGTCTCTAAGTATTCTCCAAACATCCTTCCAGAAGGAACGTATTAGTGTGCATTCCCACCAGGAATGTAGAAGTGTGCCCTTTTCTCCACATCCACACCAACATCTCTGGTTTGGGGATTTTGTTATGTGGGCTACTCTTACCATCTCAAAGTAGTTTTGATTTGCATTTCTCTGATGATTAAGGATGATGAGCTTTTTTTCATGTGTTTGTAGATCGTGTGTCTGTCTTCTTTAGAGAAGTTTCTCTTCAAGTCCCTTGCCCACCCTGAGATGGGGTCACGTGTTCTTTTCTTGCTAATACATTTGAGTTCTCTGTGGATTCTGGTTATTAGACCTTTATCTGAGGTATAACCTGCAAATATTTTCTCCTATTCTGAAGGCTGTCTGCTTGCTTTACTTACTATGTTCTTGGCTGTGTAGAAGCTTTTTAGTTTGATCAGGTTCTGTTGGTGACCGGAGACGCGAACAAACAGCAGCTTTGCCCTGGGTATAAACTTGCTCCTGTAATTATTAAGTCAAGAAACAGACTGCACAATATGGGATGGCGTGTAGCAAAATTCTTTATTCAGGGTTTTGATTTTATACCTTTCTAGTCACATACACACTTAACCTATCATCTGTTAGTTTCACCATTACCTCGTTTTACCTATCTGAAATTAACTTGAAAGGAAATATCCTGTTACCATATCAACACAATCACTTTTGCAGTAAACATCTTCTTCTAGACACTGACTAATCTCTGGGCAAGTATCTAAATAAAGATCACAGAGAAGAAAGTAGCCACAGGGGAACGGAGTTAATAGAAGAGTATCTTCAAGCATTCACACAGTTTACTCAGTATGAAGTAACGACTGTGTCTTTTCCTCAGGGCAGAGCACGTATAGACCTCTGACAATATGTTGTTAACATACGTCAACCCTCTGGCCCATAGCTCTGAGGAAGGGCGGCATGCCCTTTGATCTCAGGCTTCACGGGGCGCACAGCTTCAGAGAATGGGTTTGTGGAATTTTTAACTTCAGGCAAGCCAACTCTGCATGTGTCCCAGGGGAGCCCAGTACCCTTAAGCCTCTGGAAAAATAGCAAGCCATTTTAAACTCACACTGAGCTCACTTTGTGTGCTTGATGTAGGTTATGTTTATTTCTAAATATTATCCTACAGGTCCCAGTAGTGTATTTTTGATACTGCTTCAATTACCTGGGAGTCCTCCTCATATCTTTTATCCAGTGAGAGTCTATCTTAGTTAATGGTGAAAGGTGTGGGTCCAGTCTCAATCTTTTTTTTTTTTTTTCTTTTTTGTAGAGACAGTCTCACTTTATGGCCCTCGGTAGAGTGCCGTGGCCTCACACAGCTCACAGCAACCTCCAACTCATGGGCTTAAGCGATTCTCTTGCCTCAGCCTCCCAAGTAGCTGGGACTACAGGTGCCCGCCACAGCGCCCGGCTACCAGTCTCAATCTTTTACAGGTTGCCAGCCGGTTCACCCAGCACCATTTGTTAAATAGGGAATCCTTTCCCCACTGAATGTTTTTAATTGGCTTGTCAAAGATCAAATAACAGTAAGTAACTGGATTCATCTCTTGGTTCTCTATTCTGTTCCAGACATCTACTTTTCTGTTTTTGTGCCAATACCATGCTGTTTTGATCATATCGATTTATAGTACAGTCTCAGGTCTGGTAGCATGATTCCTCCTGCTGTGTTTTTATTGCTGAGTAATGTTTTGGCTATTCGAGTTTTTCTCTGATTCCATATAAAATGAAGTATTATTTTTTCAAGATCTTTAAAATATGACAATGGAGCTTTAATAGGAATTGCATTAAAATTATATATTGCTTTGGGTAGTATAGACATTTTAACAATGTTGATTCTTCCCAGCCATGAGCATGGTATGTTTTTCCATCTGTTAACATCTTCAGCTATTTCTCTTCTTAGAGTTTCATAGTTCTCTTTGTAGAAATCTTTCACATCCTTTGTTAGGTATACTCCCAAATATTTCATCATCTTTGGCACTACTGTGAAAGGAATAGAGTCCTTGACTGTTTTTTTGGCTTGGTTATTATTGGTATATATAAAGGCTACAGATTTATAGGTGTTGATTTTGTAGCCTGACACATTGCTGTATTCCACACTTGATCTTAGCCAAAAGGCCGAGAAGCGATGACATTGCTGTATTCCTTGATCACTTCTAAAAGTTTTGTAGTAGAATCCCTAGTGTTTACCAGATATACAATCATATCATCTGTGAAGAGTGAAAGTTTGATCTCTTCTGACCCTATATGGATACCCTTGATTGCCTTTTCTTCCCTCATTGCAATGGCTAAAACTTCCATTACAATGTTAAAGGGCAATGGAGACAATGGGCAACCTTGCCTGGTTCCTGATCTAAGTGGAAACGATTTCAATTTAACTCCATTCAATACAATATTGGCTGTGGGTTTGCTGTAGATAGCCTCTATTAGTTTAAGAAATGGTCCCTTCTATACCAATTTTCTTAAATGTTCTGATCATGAAGGGATGCTGGATATTATCAAAAGCTTTTTCTGCATCAATTGAAAGAATCATATGGTCCTTATTTTTTAGTTTGTTTATGTGCTGAATTACATTTATAGATTTACGTCTATTGAACCAGCCTTGAGACACTGGGATAAATCCCACTTGGTCATGGTGTATAATTTTTTTGATGTGTTGTTGGATTCTGTTTTTTAGGATCTTATTGAGTATTTTAGCATCAATATTCATTAGTGATATTGGTCTATAATTTTCTTTGCTTGTTGGTTCCCTCCCTGGTTTGGAGATCAATGTGATGTTTGCTTCGTAGAATGTGTTGGGTAATAGTCCTTCTTTTTCTATATTTTGGAAGAGGTTTAGTAATATAGGTACTAGTTCTTCTTTAAAGGTTTGGTAGAATTGTGATGTAAAACCATCTGGTCCTGGGCTTTTCTTTTTAGGGAGATTTTGTATAGTTGATGCTATTTCAGAAATTGATATAGCCCTGTTCAACATTTCCACTTCATTCTGGCTAAGTCTTGGTAGGTGGCATACTTCCAGGTATTGGTCGATTTCTTTCAGATTTTCATATTTCTGAGAGTAGAGTTTCTTGTAGTATTCATTAAGAATTTTTGAATTTCTGAGGGGTCTGTTCTTATTTCATCGTTACCATTTCTGATTGATGAAATTAGAGATTTTACTCTTTTTTTCCTGGTTAGGTTGGCCAAAGGTTTATCTATTTTATTGATCTTTTCAAAAAAAACCAACTGTTGGATTTATTGATCTATAATTCTTTTGTTTTCAATGTCATTTTATTCTGCTCTGATTTTGGTTATTTCTTTTCTTCTGCTGGGTTTGGGGTTGGAGTGTTCTTCCTTCTCCAGTTGCTTGAGATGTCCCATTAAGTTATTAACTTACTATCTTTCTGCTTTCTTGAGGAAGGCTTGCAGTGCTATAAATTTCCCTCTTAGGACTGCCTTTGCAGTATCCCAGAGGTTCTGGTAATTCGTGTCTTGATTGTTGTTTTGTTCGAAAAATTTGGTGATTTCCTTCTTAGTCTCGTCTGTAACCCATCTATCCTTCAGCATAAGGTTGTTTAGCTTCCATGTTTTTGTATGGGTATGCAGGTTCCTGTTGTTATTGAGTTCAACTTTTATTCCATGATGGTCTGAGAAGATGCAAGGAATAATTTCTATTTTTTTAAATTTGCTGAGGTTAGATTTGTGGCCTAGGATGTGGTCGATTTTGGAGTATGTTCCTTGGGCTGATGAGAAGAATGTGTATTCAGTTTTGTTGGGATGAAATGTTTTGTAGATGTCTGTTAAGTCCAGATGTTGAATGGTTAAGTTTAAATCTAAAATTTCTTTGCTTAGCTTCTTTTTGGAGGATCTGTCCAGCACTGCTAAAGGGGTGTTAAAATCTCCAACTACTATGGAACTGGAGAAAATCAAGTTGCTCGTGTCTGTTAGAGTTTCTTTTATAAATTAGGTGTGTTCAATTAATAATTGAAATCTCATCATCTTGAGTATTACCTTTAACAAATAATGAAGTGTCCATCCTTATCCTTCCTTATTTCAGTTGGTTTAAAGCCTATTGCGTCTGCAAATAGGATTGTAACACCTGTTTTTTTCTGCTTTCCATTTGCCTGGAGTATAGATCCCTTCACCTTGAGTCTATATTGTCTTTTAATGTAAGATGTGATTCTTATATGTAGCAGATATCTGGCTTGAGTTTTTGTATCCAGTCAGCCAACCCGTGCCTCTTTAGAGGACAATTTAAACCATTCACATTAATTGAGAATATTGATAAGCCTTTCTAGAGTCCGGTGGACATTTTTAATCCTTTTGCAACTGTGGAAGTTGGAATTTGATCAAAATTTGATCAAAATTTTCTGGGTAGGTTTACTTTTGTGGTGGAGGATTACGCTGGTCTTTATGGAGGATAGGTCTGAGAATATCCTGGAGAGCTGGTTTAGTTATGGCAAATTTCTTCAACATGTGAATGTCATTGAAGTATTTAATTTCTCCGTTTTAAATGAAACTCAATTTAGCTGGGTACAGGATCCCGGATTAAAGTTATTTTGTTTTAGGAGATTAAAAGTCGATGACCATCCTCTTCTAGCTTGAAAGGTTTCAGCAGAGAGATCTGCAGTTATTCTAATATTCTTGCCCTTGTAGGTGATGGTTTTCTTTCATCTGGCTGCTTTCAGAATTTTCTCCTTCATATTAACTTTAGTGAAGTTGATTATGATGTGTCTGGGGGAGGTCTTATTTGGGTTGAGTCGTGCTGGAGTTCTGAAACTATCTGCTATCTGAATTTCAGAATCTCTTGGCATGTCTGGAAAGTTATCCTTCATAATCTCGTGGAGAAGAGACTCTGTGCCTTGTGAAGCCACTTCGTCGCTTTCTGGGATCCCTATATGACAACCATTGGTTTTCTTCGAATTGTCCTAGAGCTCTCTGAGAGAGTGATCTGTCTTTGCCCTCCATTTCTCTTTCTCTTTGAGAGTTTCGGAGCGTTCGAAAGCTTTGTCTTCAATGTCAGAAATCCTTTCTTTTGCTTGCTCCATTCTGTTACTGAGGGATTCTACTGTGTTCCTCAGGTCTTTGAGGGCTGCAACTTCTAGTCTCAATGTGTCAAAATCTTTGGTCATTTGGTCTTTGAATTCATTGAATTCTTGAGATATCTTTTGGGTTACTGCTTGGAATTCTAATTCAATCTTATTTGCTATCCAGATTCTGAATTTAATTTCTGACATCTCAGCTATTTGTTTGTGCATGGGATCTTGTACTGTGTCTGCCCCACTGATCCTTGGGGGAGTTGATCTACTCTGATTATTCATAGTGCCAGAGTTTTTCTGTTGATTTCGCCTCATGATTGTTTTTCACCGTTGCCTCCAGCCGTCCTCAGAGTTGGGGAGGTGTCTCTCCAAGATTAGGCCCCACGGGATCACTCTATTGTTACTGGATCTTTGTAGGGAGTGACCCTGTGTAGTTCCTCTGGGGATGCCCCAGCCAGGGAGTTCTGGTTGTGGAAGCAGCTCCGGAGTGTGACACACCCAGATCCAGCAACAGGGTGGGAGGTGTTGCACACGGTTCTGGGAGTGCCTGGCACCCAGTGACTTTGGCACAGAGAGCCCTAGGCTCCAGTAGTATCTGGCCAGGAGAAGGGCTCTGCGCAGAGGCAGGGAGGGCTCCGGAGGGCACACAGCTACCAGAGTCCCTGGCCAGACGAGCAGGCCGGTGTGGAGGCAGAGAGGGTACAGAAGGGAGGATGCAGGGTTGCATGGCTCCCACAGTTCCTGGTCAGGGCATGTGGAGGCCCAGCGGGCACGGGGCACGGGTCGGGGGTCGTGGTGTAGCTGTTATGGAGGTCCAGGTGGCACCAAGCCCAGGTGTTTGAGGTTGCTATGAGCTGTAACGCCACAGCACTCTACCCAGGGCAACAGCCTGAGGCTCCAGTGTGCCAAAACTGGCCTCACTCTGCCCCTGAGGGTTAAGGCTGTAAGGCAGCTCAGTCCCTGCCTTTAGGCTGCTCAGTCACTAGGTGACTTGCTCCCACCTGATCCTTGCTTTGCCACCCTGAGGGCGGAGCTTGCCAGGGCAGTTCTCACAATGGCTCCCTGCGGCCCACAGCCGAACACTATTAGCTCCATCTGGCTCAGCGGCTCAGTCTGGGGCCCTAGACAATGCCCAAAGTTCTCTGCACTTCTGCTCAAGCTCTCCCCAAGGCAGTTCAACTGAGTGCCAAATCCAAAAATGCCGAAACAGTTCATAGGTAAGGCCTTTCTGGTTTGCAGTCTCACTGCTGCTTGTACTTAACCGCTGCCGGCGGGATTAGGTCGATCGAACACAGGCAACCACTTGCCAGTTTTCCACTGTTTTTGTCCTCCTCTTGGGGTCCAGAAGTCCCTTGCTGACTCCCTGTATCCTCAAAGTGATGATTATAAGCAGATCCCACCAGCCAGAGATGCCTGGAGTCTTATCTCCCCAGGCTCACCGTGCCCTGTTGCAGGGAAGCTATTACTTGGCTGTCATCTTGGATTGTTCTCACGTCATAGTATTATTATAAAAATAATTCTGATTTCCTAGACCCCTGAAAGTGTCTCAGCCACACACATCCCCAAGGTTCTCAGACCACACTTTGAGAACCATTATTCTTAAGAATCAGATGGTGTTAGGGGTTGACATTTTTAACTACTGTATTAAGAGAGACTTATCCAGACAGCCCTCCTTCCAGCCCCCCACTTCAAAAATAAAAATGAAATGAAAAAACTTCAAGAGTTCATTTATGAATGTAATAGCACGTTAGTCTCTCTGTTTTTAAAACTAGAGGTTTGTAATGGGAGAACAAGACTGGGAAGTGTCATATTCCTTAGACCTATGCTACTTTTGAACAACCGGATTGTGGAATCACTGGCATAAATGTGGAGAAGGAATTTTGTATCTGATTATGCATAAAGAATGGCACATACTATTTACTGCCTTGTATTGTGCCTGATTTCTTTTCTTTTCTTTCTTTTTTTTTTTTTTTGGAGACAGAGTCTCAAGGTGTTACCCTGGGTAGAGTGTGGTGGCGTCACAGCTCATACCAACCTCAAACTCTTGGGTTTAAGCGATTCTCTTGCCACAGCCTCCCAAGTAGCTGGGACTACAGGCACAGGCCACAATGACCGGCTATTTTTTTTTTTTTTTTGGTTGCAGTTGTCCTTGCTGGTGGGTTCGAACCCACCACCCTTGGTGTATGTGGCTAGTGCTGTGACCACTGTGCTATGGGTGCTAAGCCCTGATTTCTTCTTTTCTTTTGTTTTTACCCCTTGATCCAAGGAAGAATGTGGAAAGCTTTTATTTGTCTTCATTTTTGGTAAAGAGAGGGAGGACTAAGAGAAGACTTTTAAAACATATTTAGGTGACCTTCAGTTTTAATTAACTTGTGTTAACTACTGTTTTCATCTGCATTGTAATTTTTTTTTTTTTTTTTTTTTGAGACAGGGATTTTGCTATGTTGCCCAGGCTGAACTCAAACTCCTGGACTTAATTGATCCTCTAGCCCCAGGCTGGAGTAGCTGGAACTACAGGCCTGAGTGTTGTATTTTTAAGGAGCTTATTGTGCTTCCTCTTTCACGGGTTACACATTTAAATCTCAGAAAAACTTAAAAAGATAAACAAGTAAATGATATACACAGTGCGTTTAAGTTTTCTAAAACTAGAAACTTTTGTTCCACCAGGGGGAGCTGACAGTAAAGGATTTGGAAATGCTGGATTGTTACAGTATATGGCATAGTAGTTAACAATGGGTATAAATTGCAGTGTGTATTTCAAATTTCTAAGCTAGTTATCCCAGCCAAGCCCAGAAATAACATATGCTTTAAAAGATGTATGAGAGCTTCAAAAGAAGGGTACTTTAGAATTCTTATTCCAACTCTTAATAAAATATAAAGGTACTTAGTAGTTATTGCTTAAAAACATTCAGGCAAAATAAATATTATATTGAAGTGCAATTAATCTGTAAAAATTAGTGGGGAAAATGAAGTCACATATGTTCTTTTCTCTTGATGTCGCCATGTTTAATTCATGCCTGTTCTGTTCGTTTGGTTTGTTTGTTTGTTTGTTTTGCAGTTTTCGGCCAGGGCTGGGTTTGAACCCACCACCTCCAGCATGTGGGGGCCGGCATCCTACTCCTTTGAGCCACAGGTGCCACCCCATGCCTGTTTTTTTAATCTGAGAAAAATTCTTAAGCCTAAGTTTTAAAAGATATTTAGTACTGTATTTTGAGACTGCTTTTTTATTATCAACTCTACCATTGTCCTCTTTTTTTAAATAATGGAATCTAATTTGGCCATTTTAATTACCCAGATAGCTTCGTCTGAAATAATGAGATACCCCTTTATTTCTAGCACCACACATCTTTTGGTTTTTAGTGGAAACTATGAATGGTCTGGCAATCAATTTTAATTCTAACACATGTTCTCCCTCCTACTTTTTTTTTAAGGGCTTGGGCACTTTTTCTGTTAACAGTTCTAAGAGCAGTACAGTAAAAAATGATGGCTTTCTTCTGTAAGTATACAATTGGGTATGATAAATTAAACAGGAAAATAGGTTCTTATGCTGGTTTACTTAGGTTTCTCTTTTTTCCTATACGTAGCAGTACCAATATGAAGTGGGTACAGTTTTCAAATCTACACATGGATGTTCCTAAGGACATGACCAAACCTACGGTATGTGCTTTCTGTTTCTTGGTATAATGAACTACTTTAGCAATAAGTTTTCCTTATTGTTTCATCTGGGGTTGTTACCCAAACACCACATGAATAAAAAAAATTGTTCTGGAATAAGAGCACATGCACAAGATGTGTATTCTCTAATAATGTCCCTTGGTGCTCATGTTAATCTTTAAGGATATTCAGGTAAGTTCTAAAGGAATCAATTATGTACCAAATGACTGGCAATTAACATTCTCTTTCCTTTAGCTCAGCATAATTGAAGAGTTGTCATAATTAATGATGTAGAATACTTGATGTTATGTTATGGAAAAATATTTTTCTTGTAGCCTTCAAGTATTTTTTTTTCTTGCTTTCATTTTAAATACCAAACCTGGACCTGGGCAATGCTTTATTGTTCATAGTGAGAAAGAAGTCCAGGCACGGTAGCTCACACCTGTAATCCTAGCACTCTGGGAGGCCAAGGCGGATGGATCGCCTAAGCTCACAGGTTCAAGATCAGTCTGAGCCAGAGCGAGACCTCATCTCTAAAAATAGCTGGGCATTGTGGCAGGCACCTGTAGGCCCAGCTATTTGGGAGACTGAGGCAAGAGGATCACTTGAGCCCAAGAGTTTGAGGTTGCTGTGAGTTGCGACACCACAGCATTCTACCAAGGGTGACAAAGTGAGACTCTGTTTAAAAAAAAAAAAAAAAAGAAAGAAATGTTCAAGACACAGTGAAAAAAGAACATTAGTACAAGTAATGGAAGTCTGGAATTACTTGTGTAACCTCATAGAAGCTATGATCTCATCAACCCAATTTTTTGTGTTATTTGTAATTTTTAAAAATCTTTACAAATTCTAAATCCTTCCATTTCTACCCCTCCCTTTAACAGTGTGGTGTGAATCCTTCTAGAGATTTATTTATACATACTCATTTTATCTGTGCGCATGTACACTAACATGGAATTGTGTTATACGTGTACTGCTGTTTTCCCCCACCTCCATCCCCCAAATGCTTAATAGATACTGGGTATATTTCTATGATATTAGCCTGTCTCCAGCTCAGATGCTACAGAGGTCAGTCCTGTAAGAACAGGTGACAGGGGGCAGTACCTGTGGCTCAAAAGAGTAGGGCGCCGGCCCCATATACCGGAGGTGATGAGTTCAGACCCAGCCCCAGCCAAAAACTGCAAAAAAAAAAAAAAAACCAGGTGACAGGATGGGCAGATGGGCAGCTACTCCTTATTCTAGCTGCTTGTTGCCATGTGGGAAACCAGACTGATTGATGGTAGATCATCTAAATCTTCTAAGCTGAAATCCACATTTTCATGTGAAGTCTCCTGATTTTTAATATTTGTAACAAATTCACAATGTTTTTAAAACCCTGTAAGAATCAATTAGAACACATTCAGGGGTGACCTCGGACTGCATGCAGATTATGTAAGGACTTCTCTGTTATCTGTGGTGGCAGGTATCACAAAAATTGTGCATAGACCTGATTTTTTTGCTCATCAGTTTTCATTAATGTTTGTGTATTTAATGTGTGGCCCAAGACAATTCTTCTAATGTGCGCTAAGAAGAAAAAAGGTTGGACATCGCTGGAGGGCTCAATTCCCTCTTCCACATCCCTCACCTTAATGACATAGAATATCAGTATATTCTGTTCTTCCAGCAGCCCCATTTGGAGTAATTGAGATTGGATATCTAGCTTCCTAGCTAGATCTCCTTTCAAGGGTGAAGTAACTTAACCCTGAATCACCAGATTAGTGATATAATTTACCAGTTTAATGGATAAATGAAATGAAGGTAATTTACCTCTTGGAAGAAAGTCAAGAATGTCAAAGCCATTATTTCTAAGATTTTTAGGTATTAGGTGGAAGAGGTAGAAGTTATTGGTATAGTCAGTGTCAAAACATTTTAGTCAGAAATGAGTAATTCGTATATTAGGACAGGTAAAACATACGTGAATAAAACCTCATAAAGAATATCAATAGCTCACCTTTGTGTAACAATATTTATCACTTACAAGCATTTTAATCTGTGTTTTCTTATTTTTTTCCTTAGCAAAATACTGTGAGCTATAGCATAGGTATTACCCAATTTTATATATGAGAAAACTAAAGTGCAGATATTTATGTAAAGTACTTATTATATGATTTGGCCATTGTCCTTCAGCCACAAGTAGCAGAGTTTATTCTTAATCCAGTTCTTCTGACCCAAGCTACTTTCGTTAGCAGACTCTAAAGTCCTTTATCATTGTGAATTTGGGGCTTAGTAATTCTTAAGTTGGAAAATTCCATTAGTGATTTTGTAGGTTGCCTTGAAAATCTTTTTTATTCACACAGTATTTTAACAGATTCTGAAGCTCATTGTACAGATTTGAACATGATAATATCTAATACTTAAGCTAACAGAGTTAAGATTTTACTTAGCGTTTTTCTCCCCATTTTTTAGTAAACTCTAAAGTTCTTCAAATGAGAGTTATATGTTAAATTTGCTAGTTATAAGTATTATAGGAACCAAAGCTGAAACTTTACTTTTTGATTTTAGATAACCATTTCAGATGAATTTGCTAGTTATAAATATTAGAGGAGCCGTAACTGAAACTTTTCTTTTAATTTTAGATAACAATTTCTGATGAACCAGATACATTATATAAGCGCCTGTCAGTTTTAGTAAAAGGCCATGATAAAGCTGTATTGGACAGTTATGAACATTTTGCTGTGCTTGCTGCTAAAGAACTTGGTATCTCTGTTAAAGTGTGAGTATGACTTTTCCTAGTCTGACCTAGTAGGTGCTGTAATATGATCAACCAGGAAAATGGTACTGATCTTAGGTAGGTCCAGGCTCTTAAAATGGGGTGGAAACACATGGTAAAAGAGTTTAGGTTTGTCATATATAATCATCCCTTCCTTTCTACAAGAATTTTTAAATACACATACTAGAATGAAAGGATAAATAAGGAAAATAAAAGAAATCCTTTTTCTAGAAATCATGTTGACAAAATGAGACCCAATAAGCCCAAAAGTCTGGGATCTCCAGGGGGCAGGGATGTAGAACAGGTGAGCAAACAATCCTTTTAACCCTTTGGATGTGATGATCTTGGGATAATATATCCATTGTTTCAAATCTGCTCTAAGTAACACCTCTCACCTAGTAATTTCATGCATGAGCAAGGTGAGCCTTGGAGTCACTGCAGGGTCAAGTAGAATTGTCACCTTTGTCTTGTCATCTCCTTCTGATGTTGAGGCCATTTGGGCCTTTGTCACAGTCTGGCCTACTAACAAACACAGAAGGCCACACTGTTTCCCAGAACAGACTTTTCAGTTTTGTCATTGTCAGTGTGTTCATAGATTTTCCTAAAACAGTGCACATATAACAGACATTACTGGGCGGCGCCTGTGGCTCAGTGAGTAGGGCGCCGGCCCCATATGCCGAGGGTGGCGGGTTCAAACCCAGCCCCGGCCAAACTGCAACAAAAAATAGCCGGGCGTTGTGGCGGGCGCCTGTAGTCCCAGCTACTCGGGAGGCTGAGGCAAGAGAATCGCTTAAGCCCAGGAGTTGGAGGTTGCTGTGAGCTGTGTGACGCCACGGCACTCTACCGAGGGCGGTACAGTGAGACTCTGTCTCTACAAAAAAAAAAAAAAAAAAAAAAACAGACATTACTACCACACTGGTGCTTCTCTTCACAGTGTGTGCACAGTAGAACCTCTGTAGTCAACTACCTCCCTGCATCAACCACTTCCTTAAGTTGACCTAATTTTCACAGACTGGACATGTGCCACATAAACTCAGTGGAAGACTGACCTCTATATATTGACAACCTCTGTACATTGTATCTTGACCACTTGGACTGTGATATACAATATTAATTCACCCTCTACAACTTGGACCAGTTGAGTCTGCTTTACACCAAAGGGCAGAAGGTGTGGGTTTTACCCCTTAGTTGTATTATTCTTATTTAGTATAAGTTCTTTGCTCATGTTTTAGTATTACCACATGTTGGATTAGGCCTAACATCCTATTTTATCAAACGTTATGGAAGATTTTTTTCAACATAAGGACTAGATCATAGGTACATTCTACAATTATTGAAAAATTTTACAGTTAATCAAGACATCATGACCCAAAGGAAAGAACTCAGAGAGCTGACACTGAAGGAAAAGGTTGATCTTCTAGGCTTTCCGGAAAGCAGCAGCCAAAGAAAGACGGCAGAACATTTCACGTCAGCAAGACCATAGTTAGCAACATCCAAAAACATAAACATGAGTACTTGGAGAGAGATGGTAAGGAAAACAGAGACCTAGAGTGGAAAAAGAGGAAACTTCCCTTCATGAAGTCAGTGAAGCAAATGAAGTGAAACAAATGAGAGCAGCTAATGCCCAAATCTCTGGGCCAGGGATCTAAGAAATTGCTAAAAACTTCACACAGAAATTTGGGGTTGCAAATTCCTAAGCATCAAGTCTTTGGCTTGGGAAATTTAAACTGCAACAGGAGATCTCTCAGAAAGTCTTTATGTGGTTCCAGTGGAAATTGTGGAAAACTTTATCATAAAGTTCTAGACTTCGCCAGAGGCCTCAAAGATGAGAGCATCTTTTTTTTTTTTTTTTTTGCAGTTTTTGGCCGGGGTTGGGTTTGAACCCAGCACCTCTGGCATAAGGGGCCAGCACCCTACTCCTTTGAGCCACAGGCACCACCCGATGACAACATCTTTAACACTGACAAGTGCAGACTTTTTTCAAGGCAGTGCCTGACAGGAGCCTCATCATGAAGGGTGACATTTACATAAGAGCAGAAAACTTTCCAAAGAACTTTTTACAGTTCTACTTTGTGCTGGCTCAACCATAGAGAAACTAAAGCCCTTAGTAATTGGTCAGTCGGCAAAGCCACACACATTTAAGAACCAGAAACCCAAAGACTTCCCCATGCATGGATTTGCAGGGATGACTGGTGCCCTATTTGAGGAGTGGGTATGTGGTATCAACTGAGAAATAAATAAGAAGCAACAGTCTATTTTATTGACAATAGACAACTGTCCTGGCCACCCACTAGTGAATCATCTCACAAACGTGACACTGAAATTTCTGCCTCCAAACATGACCTCAAAAGATCCAACCTCCTAACTGAAGCATCATCAAAACATTTAAAATGCACTACTGAGCCCACGTTATGCAGTGGGTCAATACTAAAACAGGAAGCTGTGGTCCATCTGTGGAAGCAACTTCATCCACTGCGTCAGTTAATGCTCTGGATGCTGTCCTGTAGATCAGTTCTGCTCGGAATAAAGTTCAGCCAGAAATAATACAGAAGTGTTTCAAGAAAGCTGGATTTGTCACAACTCCAGAGCATAATTTTTGGGCCCCATCAGATAGTCCATCTCCCATAGCAGAACTCGAAGGAGTAGATTTTGAAGGTTTTGTTGCAATGGATGATGAAGTGACAACCTGTAATGAATCTAACCAAGAAGCAGTTTTCCAAGCCAAGTACAGACCAGTATAAAAGTGCATGAAACAGGTGGTGCCTGTGGCTCAGTGAGTAGGGCGCCTGCCCCATATACTGAGGGTGGTGGGTTCAAACCCAGCCGTGGCCAAACTCCACCAAACAAAATAGCCGGGCGTTGTGGCGGGTGCCTGTAGTTCCAGCTACTCGGGAGGCTGAGGCAAGAGACTCGCCTAAGCCCAAGAGCTGGAGGTTGCTGTGAGCTGTGACATCATGGCACTCTACTGAGGGCAATAAGGTGAGACTCTGTCTCTAAAAAATAAAAGTGCATGAAACACGGCTCGGCACCCATAGCACAGTGGTTAGGGCCCCAGCCACATACACCGAGGGTGGCTGGTTTAAACCCAGCCCAGGCCAGCTAAACAACTGCAACAAAAAAATAGCCAGGCGTTGTGGCGGGCACCTGTAGTCCCAGCTACTTGGGAGGCTGAGGCAAGAGAATCACTTAAGCCCAAGAGTTTGAGGTTGCTGTAAGCTGTGACGCCACGGCACTCTACCAAGGGCGATAGTGAGACTCTGTCTCAAAAAAAAAAGTACATGAAACAGCTAATAAGGAAACAAGTGGAGTTGACAACAGAAATTGCAGAGACTACAAAAGAAGAGGATGTCAATAATGCAGCTTAAGTCATTTGCTGCAAAAAAATACCCAGAACACTGAGTGGTGTAGCCAGTGTTGAGAGTGCTTTCTCCACTTACATTTGTAATTTGAATAAGAAACAGTCCAAGATTGAGTCTTTTTCCAGAAAGAATGATAAAAAGTAAATATTGATTTTGTGTGATTATGTATGATTCTACTGTGTTGTGATTATGTATGATTTAATATGATATTCTCTAATAAAAGTTGTATAAGAAAGTTAAATACGTAGCAGTACGGTAGGCCTAGTTCCTTGTGTAGACCAGGTCGTTACAGTCCCTTGACTGACCAGCTTGCCGCAGTTCCACTGTCTTTGGTCAGGAAAGGACTCGGGGTGTAAAAGCAGGCATGTGTGTGCACACACATAGTAAGACTCATTTTTGGGTCTATGGGAAAAGACTCCTATTGTCTGTAATGTTTATTTTGGTCTGAGCTTTATGATAGCAGTTGTTGTTACAGATGACAGCCTTGACAAATAGAAGTCGAATGGTAGTTAATGCCTATAATTGAGTATAAGCCTGACCTATAAAATTGTGGAATCATGTTTTGGTATCAGTGACTCATGTTTTAATATCAGTACATCGTTTTGCCCATTAATTTCAGACATGAACCGCCAAGAAAAATAGAGCGATTTACTCTTCTCAAATCAGTGCACATTTTCAAGAAGCACAGAGTGCAGTATGAAATGAGAACACTTTACAGATGTTTAGAGGTGAGTTGATTTCAGACATTGAGGCATTTTTGAAATACGCCAAATTTCACACCAGCATACCATAACTTTCCTTAGTATTAACTGAGTTGACTTCCTTTCAGCGAGCCCATGCCTGTTGGTTGTAAAAAAAGGTAAATGTTTTATTGTGGCAATGGAAGCAGCATCATAAAAAAATCAGGCTCATAGCCATCCTTTAGATTAGTACTTTAACTCAAGAGTGTAGATTATGCTGGCTAATTTTTATACAGGAAGATAGCATTGGAATAAATTTGTCCATATTTCAGAAATTCTAGTTAAGTTTTTACACAGTTCTAATAATTCTTTTTACGTGCTAACTGGACTTTCCAGGTCAGTGATGTGCAACACAAGGCTTTTCATTCGTCTGTTATTTGTGCATCCACTATGGCCTGCATAGTGTTGTGGTTAAGGCCATCATGGGTTCTAGAGTGACACTGCCAGTCCTGAAGTCCAGGTCCTAGCACTTACGAGCTATGTGACCTAACCTCAATTCCTTCATCTGTAAAATGGGAAATATAATGCTGAATAATAACTTCTCACAAAGTTAGTGTGAGAATTAAATGGGATACTTATGTAAAGCACTTAGAATACTCCCATTGCATATAAGTGATTGGGAAATGTGATTAAAACAAGAACTTACCGGCCTGCCTGTGGCTCAGTGAGTAGGGCACTGGCCCCATATACCGAGGGTGGCAGGTTCGAACCCAGCCCTGGCCAAACTGCAACCAAAAATAGCCGGGTTTTGTGGTGAGCACCTGTAGTCCCAGGTACTCATCAGGCTGAGGCAAGAGAATCGCCTAAGCCCAAGAGCTGGAGGTTGCTGTGAGCTCTTAGGAGCCATGGTACTCTACCGAGGGTGACAAAATGAGACTCTGCCTCTAAAACAAACAAAAAAAAAGCACTTACATGTCTTTTATATGGAAAGTACAGTACTAGTCATTGAAGGTACAAAAGTCATAGTCATAAAGTTAGTGTGAGGATTAAAAAACTCTTCCTATTCTTGAAAAAACCAATCAGAAACATCTCACAGTGAAGCTCATAGAAAAATCTCATATTAATCCTATCATATAATGTAGTACCATTGTCTTGAGCTGTTCTGGGAAACTCTTGTAAGTACACTGCTTTGATAACTATGCTTGCCACCTGGGTTCTGTGGAGTCCTGGCTTTAAGGCAGCTGCATTTATGAGGAAAGAGGCTTTGGGGCTATGCATGCCCCCACTCAGTTCAACCAGGGGAGCTATACTGTCCTTTGGGGTTTTTTTAATTAAATTATAACTGTGTGCATTAATGGGGTACAATGTACTTGATAAAACCTTTTTTAAAAAATTGTGATTCTATGTAATATTGTTTAGGGAAGAACAGGCTCCACCACTTTTACAAAAAAAAAAACAAATCCAGCTTTGCCAGCATAGCACAAACCATTTTCATGTTTGACATTTTAGTTACAGCACCTAACTGGAAGTACAGCGGATGTCTACTTGGAATATATTCAGCGAAACTTACCTGAAGGGGTTGCCATGGAAGTAACTAAGGTATGGCTTGAATTTTTACCTCTTTGGGGGGGATATCTGTACTGTTGTTTTAATTCATTGCAGCCCGGTCCTGGCCCACTGAGTAGAGGGAGGACTTGTGGCAAATTGGGAGATGGAGTTGCCATGGGGTTGGGGGCTTCCCCTCATGCAACAGAATCCTGCCATTGCAGCCTGGGTCCTTCGGTCAGCCACCTCTGAAGCTCCTCCCCTGCTAGTACTTTTCTGGACTTTGAGACCCCATTAAGTGGCAATCCCGGGAGAGCATTAAGGATCAAATAGATTATATATGAGTGTTTTATATACCATTAAGTTTCCTTCTCTCCATTTCAAAGCTCTATAAAAAGGCGAAGAGGAGAGGGGAAGAAGACAAGGATTTGACAGATTAATAAATCCAATTTGGGGCGGCGCCTGTGGCTCACAGGAGTAGGGCGCCAGCCCCATATGCTGGAAGTGGTGGGTTCAAACCTGGCCCCGGCCAAAAACTGCAAAAGAAATAAAAAATAAATCCAATTTGGGCTCAGCACCCATACACAATGGTTACAGTGCCAGCCACATACACTGAGACTGGCATGTTCAAACCTGGCCCTGGCCAGCTAAACAATAACAGCAGCAAAAAAAATAGCCGGGCTTTGTGGTGGGCACCTGTAGTCCCAGCTACTTGGGAGGCTGAGGCAAGAGAATCGCCTAAGCCCAAAAGTTGGAGTTTGCTGTGAGCTATGATGCCAAGGCACTCTACCGAGAACAACATAATAAGACTCTTAAAAAAAAAAAAAAAAGCCAAATTTGTTGCCAAAGAGTTCTTTTAATTCCGTATTATATTATAGTTTTGTTTTGTTTCTCTTTTTTTAGACACAATTAGAACAGTTACCAGAACACATCAAGGAGCCAATCTGGGAAACAGTACCTGAGGAGAAAAAAGAAACCAAGTCATAGGCTCCAAGGAGGCTACTCACGCTTCAATTGGAAATAAGCATGGGCCAGATGTATTTGTTTACATGAAGAGTGATTCCAACTGAGATGATTTAAAGTCCACCTAACTTCTGTTGAGTCCTCAGGTCCTGGTGAGCTGAGAGCAGGGAAGAGGATGTTAATGACAGACTGGTCTATAGTGAAAGACGCACTCTGTCCTTTTACACATGTCCTTGTTTTAGTTCTGGTTTTAGCAAACATGAACAAACCATTTTGACTACCATCAGCAAAAGAGTCAAATTCATATTTTGTTGTACTGCTGCTGTTCAGTTATTAGTTTATACCAGTTTTAATTTATTTCAGTTCTTTCATCTGAAAATAAGTGTTCAAAGTTTTCATTTTTTTTTTTTTTTTAAGAGACAGAATCTCACTTTATCGCCCTTGGTAGAGTGTTGTAGCATCACAGCTCACAGCAACCTCCAGCTCCTGGGCTTAGGTGATTCTCTTGCTTCAGCCTCCCGTGTAGCTGGGACTACAGGTGCCCACCACAAGGCCCAGCTATTTTTTTTTGTTGCAGTTTGTCTGGGGCTGGGTTCGAACCTGCCACCCTCGGTATATGGGGCCGGTGCCTGACTTTTTGAGCCACAGGCGCCGCCCTATTCAAAGTATTCTTCACACACGTTTTTTTCTTTCAAAGTGCCTAAAAGGAACCAGTGGCTGATTAACACTGAACAGTTAAAAAGTTTTCGATATATACTTGAGTACAACCTGGCACATGCTCATTTGGGAGTGGTAAGAACAGATTTTACTTCACTTAAGCATCGCACTCTGGAGAGTGAGTATACTTTGCAGCAGACGAGCACATGTGTGACACACACTGACCTCACGTAGCCCAGTCCCTTACGGAGCAGCCTGCAGGGGTCACTGTGATGGAACTTATGCTCTCAAGAAATTATTACTTGTATTTTCCTGTGATTCATTCATTCAGTAGCTTTTATTTCATTGCACCTAGCACTGTAGTAAATACCAATAATTAAACAGAAATAATGGTTTTTGAAAATTGCGTAAGGCACAGAAAAATATTTTTATTAAATTCCACTGGTAAGAAAGCTTCTTTCTTTTGGTAAATGTCACACTTTTTGTTTAGAGATGTCTACTTTTCCATGAAATTAAATAGTAGCTGAAGCCCTGAAAGAAGCAAGCTCACAGTGGGCCAAAACAGGTAGTATAGCAAACCCGGGGGAGCGCTTCATTTCCTTTTCAGGGCAGAATCAGGTTCATGTCTTTTGTGGATTCCTTTACATCTTTAGAGTAGTTATGACTTCTCAGTACTTGCCCCACTTCAACTGAATTGCTTATTATCTTTTCCTGGCCCAGTGGCAGGTATTCGGTGTGTTGAATGCATACTGCTCATGTATCAAACTTACATTACTGTCATTAACATGAAAAGATTACAGCCTGTGCCCCATGACCTTCCACTCAGTTGTTGACTCTGTCATTCCAAATGCCTAATGCATACTTACCCCAGGTATAAGCCTCAGGATTAAGAACTAGTCAATAAAATGAGAACAATATAATGTGTTTAACAAAGCAGTAATTTGTGACTTGTTTTTATCTTTGAAGAAATTATCCTTTAAGTATACACCCACACCTAAGCTTTTCTGACCTATTTTACAGACAGTATAAATCACTGTATTATAATAGGGTGACACGTGTCCTCACCTTCCATATTAGCTCCTTTCAAAGTTGTGTGCATCCACTTGCAGCTATTTTCAGATTAAACTAACCTGTAAACAAGATTAGATTACTTAGTTTATCAGTTCAAATTATATACTAAAATCTTGTTTTGGGCGGCCCCTGTGGCTCAAAGGAGTAGGGCGCCAGCCCCATATACCGGAGGTGGCGGGTTCAAACCCAGCCCTGGCCAAAAACTGCAAAGAAAGAAAGAAAAAAAATCTTGTTTTTAGATAAATGTAAAAACAAAATATGCCTGTGCACAGGCATGCACAAAGCTAACAGTATTTCTTTGACGCAAGTATTTGGCATATTTGAAGCCTACTTCTTGATAGAAACAAGCTAATTTCTTATCCTGATTGGCTGAGAATATTTTATGTTTTGTTTGTTTTAGATTAGGTCTCTGAGTAAAATGCATATCTTTAAAATTAATGCCCAGGTGTCACTTTCTGTCCATGGTAGGGATGGGAAATGGTGGGAGAAAAGCAGATCTTATGGTAGGAGGCAGAAGGCGGGAAGTGAGACGAATTTGTATAAGGTGTAGCCCTGGGTTCATGCTGCTTTCTCTAATCTGAAGCATATTTTTTTCATATTAAATAAAATCATGTTCTGGTCTATTTAAAATTATTTGTATAATTCTATGTATCTCTGGTAAGACGGATTAACTAGATCAGTGTCAAGATTCAGTGCTTTCAAAGAAGATGACTTACCTATTGCTATGACCATTTAAACATGCCACAGTGAATATATAAAGCAATTCTTTTAAGCCACTACTCTACTTTGTTAATGTTTCTGCTCATCTGCAACCATTCCTTTTCTACATTATGTTACTACATTAGTATCACCAAAACATTAATGAGTAACAATAGAGAAAACGTGGACTTTGGAGTAAGGCAGATGTAAGTCAGGTAAGAGTTCAGACTCACTAACTACTGTGAACTTGTGCATTTAACTCCGTGTGAAGCTCAGCTTATTAGTAAGATGTAGGAAATAATACATGCATACTTTCATAATATTTATCAAGATTGGGATATTTTATTAGATTAATAGCAGCTCACACAGTACTGGGCAGATAATAAACATTCAGTAAATGGCAGCACGGTACTTACTTGTGTGCTTGTGTGCTATACTTTTTAAAAACTAGCTGGAAAGGACCTCAAATTATCTCCAAGGTGAGATAATACTTCCGTTAGAGTTTGCTTATAATAGCTACCATACATCATACCAAGAGATACTAAGCCTTTATTTAATCCTTATTAACAGTCCATGAAAGTAGTTACTATTATCCCCACTTTACAGGAGAGAAAACCAAGGCTTAGAGGAGTTATTTGCCCATTCAGTTACCCTTTCAGTTAACAGATAAAGCTGAGACCAAATTGGTTTGTCTTAGTTCAAGTTCGTGTCAAGAATAGCCCTAGAACCTAATTTTTAAAGAGGTTATGAGGTACTCAAATGTCTACATATTTTTTTGTTTTCTATAGCCCTTTGAGAGCATGAAAATGTCCACATGTTAAATGCAGAACATTCAAACCTCAGTTCCAGGTTTGTTTCCACTTTCACATTACCATAATGTACTAATTTCCTCTAAAGCTTAGAAGGGGCTAAGGATGTAAAGAATAAAAGATATAAATAAAGGCAAGAAACAATACACAGTGCAGTTCTAGTGGTCTCACCACTGACACTGGTCCTAAGGACACAAGGCAAGAGTTTAGGCTTCAGCAGAGTGGGTCCTTCTGAGTCACAAGAACGCCAGCATGGAGATGATTGACCAGTAGGGCTTCGGGCCAGGCCTGTCCGTGCCCAGTAGACACTGGTTTGTTGTTTCTAAGCACTTATTTTCTCCTGGAGCCAGGCTTATGGCTGACTGCCTGCATCCCCCAGGGTTCTCTTTCCAAATCCCCTGCTCAATTCCTAACTGCCCTCAAATCCTTACTGTTGTTACTCACTCCAAGCTCTCAGTTCTCTTCATGGATTGTTAATCCTCTTTAAAATGATATATTTATACCTTAATAGCTCAGCAGTATTTATAGGGCAGGTCATGGGCAACTGACCCACATGAAAAACCAATTGCATTTTAGATTCATCAGCCAGAGGCTAAATCAAGTTACATTTCATTCATACAGTTTCTTAACTTCAGCTCAGGTACTGTGCTTTAATCACTCCTCAGGGTTGCTTAGCTGTCCAGTGTTGAGAGATGGACAGGAATGACACCACTGCACACGGAGCCAGGGCAGCTGCCGCCGTAGAGAGCCACAGCTAATGATGTGCATGCGTCATCTTTACGTGTGTTGAGGTGGGGACAAGGTTGAAATCAATAGACTAGATGATCTCCAAGGCCTCTTCCAGTTCTAAACTCATTATCTTTTTTTACTTCAACTCATTATCTGCTAAATCTGGGCACTCTCAACAGAGTCAAAGAGGAGTTGTCTTGTAAAATGAAGAAGTAATATCTCACTTAACTCCAGTACTGATTGTACACCAAGCACCGTGCTCAGTTTCTTGTATGTGCCGAGCACTGGGATTCAGTAGAGTATATGGTAAAATCCCTCTCCTCAATGATCATAGACCCTAGGGAAAAAGATAGATAATACATAGAGGAGGAAAGCTAGATGGTTTTAGATGCAGTTAGGCACTGTGAAGAAAATAGTATAATGTCAGAATGACTTGACTGGCTACCTGAGGGGGAGGTAGGAAAAGTTCTCTTTGAGGGGGGAAGAACATTGAGAAGGAGGCAGCCACGTTAACACCCTGAGGTAGAGCAATAGATGCAAAGACCCCTATTTGCAGAGGGAAATAGAGGGACACAAAGACAGAAATAGGATGGAGCTAAACTGTGTAATAAGCACAGATTCTCAGTGTGTATGGGAGAGTTTTGAGCAGGAGAGTACAGCAACTGATTTTTGCTAGAACACGCTACTCTGGCTTCCAAGAAGGGGCAGGGTCCAGGTGGGAGGATCACTTGAGCCTAGGAGTTTAAGACCAGCCTGGACAACATAGAGTTTGTCTCAAAAAAAAAAAGAAAGGAAAAAACGTAAGAGTGGGAGCAGGGAGACCAGTTAGGGATCTGCTGCAGCAGACCAGGTCAGCTGATGCTGGCCTGGACAAGAGTTGCAGGAATGGGAGTGGTAAGAAGAGGTTAGATTCAGAATATAGTTTGGAGGTAGGGCTGAATAGGCACTATTAATAGACGGAAATAAGATCTGAGGGAAGGAGGATTGAAGGATTCCTAGTTTGGGGCCCAAATAACTAGATAAATGGTAATGCCATTACTGGGATGGGGAGAGTTGAAGAGGGACTTAGGGAGGAAATCAGTAGTTTGGTTTGGGCCTTGCTAAGTTTGCAATCTGAGAATAGATGTCCAGTAGGCAGTTGGCTATATGCCTCTGTAGTTCTGGGGAGAGTTCAGGCTGAAGATGCACATTGGGAAGCTGTCAGCCTATAAACAGTATGTAATGTCATGGGAATGAATGAGAGGTCTTTCAACCTATGGCCTGTGGACCACATGGTGATTTTGTGAGGACTTTTTTTTTTTGCTTATCTGTGGTGTCAGATATGAAAAGTACGCGCAGACAATTTATTTTTATTTTTATTTTTTACTAATCAGCTTTCTTAGTGGGTGTGTGTATTCTCTGTGTGGCCAAAGACAACTCATTCTTCCAGTGTGCAGCAGAGAAAAAAACCGTTGGTCACCCCTGACTAGGGAGAGAGTATAGATAGGTGGAGGAAGACTGCTGAGGACAAGCCTGGGAAGCCCCAAGCATTTAGAGATTTGGTGAAAAAGAAGAGGTGCTAGCAAAGGAAAAGAGCAATCAGTGAGGGTGGAGTGAAATCAGAGGAGGATGGGGCCTACAAACCAGGAGAAATAATTCAGTTTGGTGAACTGTGATGAAATCTGTGGCAGGGTAAGAAAAGTTGGTCAATGGTGACCACGGAAAGCCTTTTCTGTAGAATGATGGGAGTGAACATTCAATTGGAGTAAGTTGAGAAAATAAGAGATAAAGAGGATGCAAAGTAGGTTTGAGAATATTCTAGTTATCTATTGCTACCTTAAAAAATACACAGGCCAGTGCTGTGGCTCATGCCTGTAATCCTAGCACTCTTGGAGACCCAAGGCTGGTGGATTACTTGAACTCACGAGTTGAAGATCAGCTTGAGCAAAAGCAAGACCCTGTCTCTACTAAAAATAGAAAAACCGAGGCTCTTACCTCTTGGATCATTTGAGCCCAAGAGTTGGAAGTTGCTGTGAGCTATGATGCCACAGCACTCTACCCAGGGCAACATCTTGAGGCACTGTCTCAAAGAAAAAGAAAACACACACAGAATAGCTTAAAAAACAGTGACAACATTGCGCACAACTATGCAATTTAGTCAGGGCTCTGCAGGGACAGTGTCTGCTCCATTTGGTATAAGCTGGGGTCGTTAAAAGTGTGCAATAAAGTCCGTGCCTAGGACCTGATATTTTTAATTTTTTAAAACATCAGAATAAAAAATGAACATCCACTGTAGGTTTAACTCAGCTAGGGCTGGAGCCACCAGAAGACTGGCTCACTCACCCACTCAGCAAAGTGTCTGGTGGCTGAGGCTGGCTGTCGGCCAGGACCCTGCACGTGCTCTGGGCTTCCTCACAGCATGAGTGGCTGGGCTCCTGGGCAGGTCTTGAGAAGCAGCCAGGTGGACCCAGTCACTTGATGACCTAGCCCTGGAAGTCAGTCTCATCCAAAAAGTCACCAAAAAGTCTCATCCATGTTGAAAAGAAGAATAAACAGACGAGAACTTTTGGAGATACCAGTCTTGGAAGAGGCTAGAACTTGTTTTTGGAAATACATCTGCCACAAGGGATTTTGTTGGAAGAAGAGTGAAATGAGGACGGTCCCTGGAGAGGAGCGTGGGCAGGGCCAGCTTACCAGGCAGGCACGGTGCTAGTGATGCTCTGATTTTAAAAGCAAAATAAAAAATGAACACTAAAGTAATGATTAGTACTTATTTAATATTTTTGTATCATGGTTTATATTGTGATCCATGAAGGCAAAACTGTATAGGGCCCATGGAAGTCATAATGTGGCCCCAAATGTAGGGTCAAGGGAGGATTTTTGATTTGTTTTAATAAAGGGGATATTAAAGCACATCTGAATGCTGATGGGAATGATCCGTTAGAGAGGGATAAATGGAGGCTGCAAAAGAGAAAGGGAATAATTGCAAGAATGAAGTTTTTCAGTGAAGGAAGAGATGCCATCTAGGAGGCAGTGGTGGGGCTGACATGGCAGATGGAGCAGGGGGGGCACGCTGCTTCCAATGACAGCAGAGGGCCAGAGAAGCTGGCGGACACTGGCAGGAAGATGAGTCGGTTCCTGGCCCATCTGTTTCTCTGTGACGTTTGCAACAAGGATGTCAGCTGAACGTGGGAGTGAGTGGGAGCTTCGAGGGCAGGAAGCACCATTGCATAGGTGTTGCATCGAGCAGGAGAGGGAATTCAGCAGCGAAGAGCAGGCAGTAGGTTGTCCGGCCTTATCTGAAGTGTGTGCAGCCAGCATGATTTTATGATTTTCTCCAGCAGTGTTCAGTCTCCATGGTGCGGTAAGGTGTTAGTGCATAGTTAGTGGATAGTTTTAACCAGGGTCTGGTTTTGCCGAGTGAATGGTTAGGGGGAGAGGAACACAAAATCAAGGTCATGACAAGGAAATGGCAAAGGTGCTGGGCCATGGAATGAGAGGCTGTGAGCTAGGTGATAGATGTGAAAAAAATTTAGATAATTTGGTTGCAAGTCCTCATAAGGTTGCAAGTTACTGGAGCAAAGGTGTTAGAATACCTGAGTTGGAAGGAGAGGTGCCGATGAGAGAAGGCAGTGTTTGACTGTTTCAGAGGTAGTAGAGAAACTGGTGACGAGGCCTGCTGTAGCGATCCTCCACCTTCGCTACATTGGAAGCACCTGGAGGGCTTGTTAAAACACAGATTATTGAAAATGCCAGGAAGGCTATGTTAACCAGTGTGATGAAAATGTGTCAAACATTTTCACCATTCACTTGGCAAAATCAGACCCTGGTTAAAACTATCCACTAACTATGCACTAACAGTGTATAGTGCCCCATGATCGCATTAACGTACACAGCTATGATTTAAAAAAAAAAAAAAAAAGAGTTTGAGGTTGCTGTGAACTATGATGCCATGGCCCTCTACCAAGGGTGACAAAGTGAGACTCTGTCTATAAATCAATCAATCAATCAAAAAAAAAAACAAAAAAACCCACAGATTATTGGGCCCTAGCCCCAGAGTTCTAGGTTCTGTTGTAGGTCTGGGTTGGGGCCTGAGAATTTGCTTTTCTAATAGGCTCCCAGATCCTGTTGCTCAGGGACCACAAGTGAATAGGAGGCCAAGGTGAGGTGGAAGAAAGCTCATTGGAACCAAAGAATACAGTTTGGATATTTGTCTTCTCTGACTCTCATATTGAAATTTGACCCCTACTGTTGGAGGTGGGGCTGACTGGGAGGTGTTTGGGTTGTGGGGACAGATCCCTGATGAAAGGCTTGGTGCTGTCCTCAGGGTAATGCATGGGTCCTCTGTTAGTTCACGTGGGGTCTGATTGTTAGAGAGCCTGGCACCTCCTCCCGTCCCCATCTTGCTCCCTATCTTGTCATGTGACACACCTGCTCTCCTTCATCTTCTGTCATGAAGCTCACCCCAGAAGCAGAAAGTGATGCTGTATTTCTTGCACAGCTTGCAGAACCATGAGCCAAATAAACCTCCTTTCTTTATAAATTATCCAGTCTCGGGCCTGTGTTTACAGCAATGCAAAACAGACTAAGGCAGAGACCAAGGAGTTTTGAGGCTCCTTATCACTTGGATATTGAAGTCACTGAAATAACTGAAATGATAATTTGAGACAAGCAATAACGTCACCAGTAAACCACGGTCAGGAGGAAGAGCAAATAAATAGTGGGGCAGAGTTGGACATGGCTTCAAAGGGACTGCCATTTTTGAGGGAGGAAAAAGAAAGGCCATTTGGAAGCAGCAGTGAAGAGCAAAAAGACTCTAGCTCTGCTCTCTAGACTTTGAAGCTTGTGAGATGTGGGAGAAAAAAATCTACCAGTACTTGAAAGGATGACAGAAGAACTAGGGTTCCTCCTTCGGGAGTGGCAAGAAAGTTATAAGAACTTTGAGAGACTGGGGATGTGTGGAGGCAGGAGAGAAACTGGTGACGGCAAGGCCTGGGGAACAGTGGGAGATAAGGTCAGGCCTGGAGAAATGCCCAACAATTCAGGGAGGAACACCCAGCGGGGAATGGCCAGACCCACACTGGGATTAAGGGCCAAGTTCCTGGAATTATCACCTTCTAAAAAAAAAAATCAGTGCTCCAGTTCTTCTGATTTCTTGGCAGTGTCATTTTTATATTACATTAAAATAAGCATGAAAATATCACTAATTTAGAAGTAAATTTGCATGGCCTTTAATATGAAAGTAAGGACCTTCAAAGATATTTTAGGCCATGTTTCCAGATCCTTCTTCCATGCTAGTACTTTGGAGGAAATGGGAGAAATGCACCATGGGCAAAGGGTTGGAGGGAAGCATTTGCACTTTAAATCAGAAAATGAAAAACTTTCTCTGCTCAAAGGCATGTTCTGTAAGGGAGCTTCACACACTGGGACAGAGTTGTTCCGCTAGAGCCCTTCCCATCATAGTCTCTGCCTCTTCTCCACTAGACCATGTATGTATGGGGCAAGTCCAGATCACCAGCAGAGTCTATATTGTGGGCTAAGAGTTGGTCTTGCTTCCTCTCTGGACTTGAGTCTCCTGTCTCCAAAATGGGCCTCTCTGGAGCAGCTCGAACTAAACTAACTAACTCGAACCCAACTAAAGAGCATGTTCAATGGGCGGGTCCAGCCTCTCGTCCTGACTTCATCCAGCTCCCTCTGCCAATCTCTCAGTTTCTTCCACTTCTCCCTCTTCCGTCTTCTGGGGCCAGCTTGGTTGGCAAGGCTAAGGGAGGAGGTGAGGCTGGGGAAGATTAGGCTGGAGGTCAGACCTTCTAGGGGGAATCTTCTAATGGTCTTAGGGAGGCTTAGCTGGCCTGGACCCACCCCCTTGCCGCCTGCCTCCTTCATCCCCATTCATGTTCAGTTGGCCAGGAGATGAGGAAGAAGCTGGTCAAGCCACTTGGAAAGGGAGGAAGAGGGCCCTAGCCTAGGGATCAACCAGCAGAGGCCTGGGAGGAGACAGACCCTTGCTCCCTGACATTCCTCTGGGGCCAAGATGGGGCAGCAATTCAGCTGGGAGGAGGCGGAGGCAGCCGGGGAGATGGACGTGGCAGAGCTCCAGGAGTGGTACAAGAAGTTCGTGGTGGAGTGTCCCAGCGGCACACTCTTCATGCACGAGTTTAAGCGCTTCTTCAAAGTCACAGGCAATGAGGAGGCCACACAATATGTAGAAGGCATGTTCCGAGCCTTTGACAAGAACGGGGTAAGTCACCATGGAGGAGGAGCAGTGGCCAGTCCAGTGGTGCCCCCTCTGCCTGGAGTCTATCCACGTGGAGTCTCTCCACGTCCTCAGGGAGGGCTCCCAGGCCCCCAGCCCTCCTGCTCCCCCTCTCTGTACTTTGTTCCTGGCCACCCCTTTCCTTTTTCTTCTCACTCTTTCCCCAAACTCTTCTCCCCCTGTCACTCTGCCCTTTCCCATCTTTTCTTCCCTCCTCTCTGCCTCACCTTCCCTCCCTCCACCTCTCAGCTTTCATCTGATGCTCCCTGTATCTGGTCCAGAGAGAGGAAGATAGACTGGCAGACTGTCCAGGCCCTCTCTTTGGGTATTTTTGGCCAAAGTGCTGCAGCCCAAAGACCTACTTTTTCACATCCACAAGACCTCGCATCGCTCTAAACACAGGGAGCCAAAGAGGATTCTTTGAATTGAGGCACGTCAGGTCTTCATGTCAGAAAAATCAGAAAAGGCTCCTGTGCTGACTGGGAGATAGGGTGAATTACTGCAGAAATTCCTTTCAACTCTTCAAGTCTTGAAAGATTTAATGAAGTCATTCAAAGCCCAGGGTTTCTTTTGGCCTTCCAGTGGCGCTAGCAGTTAAAAATTAAAAATTCAATTCAATTAAAGACCCCTTGATTATTGAAGGTTATCCAGACCAGTGGCTCTGCAATCCTTTTCCATTGAGTTTGCCTCAACTACCTATTTCAGCCCCCCAGTTTGAGAGAGGTGGGTTGGACCTAGATAATTAATCTGGAGGAGCCGTCCGCACCCCACCTCTCAGTGCATAGAAACCATCCCTTTCTGAGTGAAGCGCTGGCGATGCCACTTCAGGTCTGGGTCCCTGTCCTGGGTGCCCGTCCCCTCAGTGTCCAGGGTGGGAGGGCAGGGTCAGCATCTTCAGTGCAGCAGAACCAACCTCAGAGTTGGGCCACATCGATACCCCACGGGCACAGAGCCAGCCTCAGGCTTCTCAGAGCACCTTCTCTCCCCAGGCCCCTCTGAGTCAGCAGCTGCTCTGTGAGGGAGAGGTGTATGTTTGTTACTCTCAATTAAATGATGGGGAAGCTGAGGCAAAAGGAAGTGAACTCATTCGCCCAATGTCATATACTCAAGGGTCTTGACAACCAGTCAAGTTCTCTTGCCTAGGAGGCAGGATTTTTTTTTTGGCCGGGGCTGGGTTTGAACCCACCACCTCTGGTATATGGGGCCAGCGCCCTACTCCTTGAGCCACAGGCACCACCTGGAGGCAGGATTTTTTAAAGAGAGAAAATGAATTATTAAAATATGTGGTCATCATAAGAAAAGTAAATAAATATATCAGGTCATATATGGCAAACCACTATTATAAATATATATACAGTAAAGATAGCAATTTTTCCCATATTCATCTAAAAATCAGTGCAATAACAATTCAAGATCCAAAAGGGATTATTAATCTCCTAGGCATTATATATCATCTCTTCTTATAAGTTAGCATATAATATTTAAACTGTTGTTTTTCCTTTTATTGATTTTTTTTAAATTTTGCTATGATTCTAAATTTACAGAAAAATTATAAGAATAATACAAGTAACTCCCATGTACAATTTGTCCAAATCTCCCAATTATTTCTATTATTTATTATTATTTTTTTTTTTTGTCGAGACAGAGTCTCACTTTACCGCCCTCGGGTAGAGTGCCCAGGCATCACACGGCTCACAGCAACCTCTAACTCTTGGGCTTATGTGATTCTCCTGCCTCAGCCTCCCAAGCAGCTGGGACTACAGGCTCCCGCCACAACGTCCGGCTATTTTTTGGTTGCAGTTTGGCCGGAGCGGGGTTTGAACCCGCCACCCTTGGTATATGGGGCCAGCGCCCTGCTCACTGAGCCACAGGCACCACCCCAAATCTCCCAATTATTAACATTTTGCCTTATTTACTTTATCATTCTCTGTCTCTGCCTATATATACACATATATAATGTATTATTATATATGTACAAATGCATATGTAATGCATAATATATACATATACATATTTTAAGAGAAAGTTGAAGATATTATGCTCTTTTTGGCCAAAGTATTTCATTGTATATTTTCTAAGAATGAGGACATTCTTTTAAATACATTATCAAATCAGGAAATTCAACACTAACACAAATCTGTTATCTAATTGATAACTTACACTTCAGTTTGGTCAAATTGTCCCAGTAGTGTAGTGTTTATGGCTAGATTGCTTATTTGCTTGCTTGCTCCTCCCCTCTCCCCCAACCCCGCCGTGGTCTGATCACACATTGCATTTACTTGTATCTCCTTAGTCTGTAATTTGGAACCTTTAATATCAACTTTTCTTTTGTTGACTTTGACATTTCTGATGATGGCAACCCAAGTCTTTTGTAGAACGCCCCACAGTTTGGATGTGTCTAATGTTTCCCCAGATAAGATTAAGGTTTTAAACTTCCTGCAGAACTGCCAGTGATGTGATGTTGTGTCCCTCTCGGTCCACCATATCGTCAGGTAGGTAATGTCAGTTTGGCCATCACTGGGTAGTTGACTTTGACCATTTGGCTATGGTAATGTCTGCCAGGTTTCTCCATGAAGTTACTTTTTGTTTTCTTTGTTATTAATAAGTTTCTTGCAGGGATATACCTTGATATTAAGTAAATGTCCTATTGCTCATTAAATTTAATTCACTAGTTTTGGCATACATTGATAATTTTCTAACTCTGGTCAGGTGTGGCAGCTGACTGTACTCTCACTGCCTTGGGAGGCCAAGGCAAGAGGATTATGGAGTACAAGGTTACAATGAGCTATTATCATGCCACTGTATTCCAGCCCAGGGGACAGAGCAAGACCCTGTCTTTAAAAAAAAAAAAAAAAAATGGGCAGCACCTGTGGCTCAGAGGGGTAGGGCGCCGGCCCCATATGCTGGAGATGGTGGGTTCAAACCCAGCCCCAGCCAAAAACAAACAAAAAAAAACTTTCTAACTCTATCAACTGTCCCTTCTCTATTTATTAGTTGGCAATCTGCAGTAAAGAAGTGCTTCCCTAGAAGACATTTTAAGTTCCTCTCTCAGGGACTGAGCCTTCTTTCCCACTTGGTCTTTGTCTCCAAACCTACACCTGACTGCATTACCCACCTTGGCATATCTTTATATCAGGGAGTTTCATTTATGGATAATTGGTCCAAGATTTCTAGAGCAAATAAAATCAAGAGTTCATAAATCTAGTTTGAATGTCAAAACCTGAGTTGATGGAAACAAGGGTTTGGTGGAGGCAAAGAGGCAGGGCCACCTCACCTCTGCAGCTCTGCCTTGCTGTAGTTCTCTTTGACAGTTGCCCTATGATGCCCTAGAGTGGAAGAAAATGGAGGATAATGATCAAATGTCATTTATAATTCTTAGGTAACAGGCACTGGGGTCAAGGCTGGTGCACAAATTTGACCAATTTAGGGAGAAACCGGGCAGATAATACCACAGAGCAGATGACACGCCCATCTTATTACTGAGCAGAGGCATTTCCATCACTCTCAGCCCTCGTGGGTAATTGGAACTGACAAGGACCAGTGTACAGCAGATGGAATTAGTTCCAGCTGGAAGTTTCCCAGAAATGGCCCTGGGGTGTGCAGTAACCTCACAGGTGAGATGACTTATCTAGAGATTACCTTAGAATATGCCTCATACATGGTACAAGGCAAGAGGTTCATGTGGCAACTGAATGATGTTGACAGAGGATGTTGTATGAATAGAAGAAGGTTCCAGGCCGGGCGTGGTGGCTCACACCTGTAGTCCCAGCGCTGTGGGAGGCCGAGGCAGGTGGATTGTCTGAGCTCAGAGGTTCGAGACCATTATGAGCAGCAGTGAGCCAGAGTAAGACCCCGTCTCTACTAACAACATCAAAAACAGCCGGACGTTGTGGTGGGCGTCTGTAATCCCAGCTACCGGGGAGGCAATGGGAAAGAGCACCGCCAGAGAAAGAAGAAAATGAACAAAAAAGAAAGAGTACTTCAAATGAAGAAGAATGAACAAGCAAGCTGAAATTAAAAATAAAAAAAATATTAAAAAAAAAAGAATAGACGGTTCTGCACAAAGGATGAGGGAAAATCTAGAGATCAGGAGAGCAGGGGATTTGTCAGTGGCTTTGGTATTTTGGCTTCTTCCCCTTGCACCCCCAGACACCAGGCTTGTCTGCTAGACAGAAATAAAACGTGGTTGGAGAACGAAAGTTTTTCCAACTCAGTGAATAGGAAATATGTAGCTTGCTGGCTGGGTGGCCTTGGGCACCTCTGAGGCTCAGGTTCCTCATCGATAAAATAAGGGTAGCATTTCATACTCAATTCACATTAAATAAGAAACACAAGATTGATTTGTATTAGTCAGATTAATAAGTACTACTAAAGAAAAGAGCCTTTTAAAGAACTGACAACTACTACTACTAATCCATGGCTGCTAAAACAAATTATCAGAAATGTGTACGTTGTGCATCTATCCCCGCACAAAGGTGTGCATTGTGCAATGTAAAATATTAGAAGTATGTACCAAAAGAGGACGTGCCAAGTACCCCCTCTCCCCAAGAAATCCCCTAAAAGCTGAGATTTTAAATAATTTTAAAGATATGGGAAAATGTTAAATGAAAATCCAAGAAATAAACCTATTGAGTCTGACCTCAATTAGGGAACTATACGGTGGAGGATAAGGGGACCATATATGTATGGGAATTATATAAAAGATACGAGCAAAACACTTCAAGTGTTGACTACGTTAGTTTGTGTTCTGTTTGTTAGTTTTGTGTTTCCTGTGGCTTTTTGCTGTTTTCCTTATTTTCTGCCATTTTTTCCTGTTGCTCAAACCTTGCTCACCCAGGCACCCCTTGCTCTGGGGCTGGGGCTCTCAGGTGGCTTGACTCAGTGGGGCAGAGGAGCTCTGGGTCAGCAGTGTCATTTCTGACTACAAAGTCATATGAATGACAGACACTCCCGGGGGAGAAGTGTCAACCCTGGAATAAGTGAGCCGTCTAAGCGAGACCCTGGTCCAACTAGCCGACTGTAGGCACCAACGGCAGCCTTTCACCTTAACCACATTTGGAGAAGAAGAACAAGAATGTTCTCTTCCTACTTCTTGCTTACTGCTTCTGGAATAGTTGCTGTCCTGTTTCTGTCACAAGAAATTTCTATTTCCTGGTGAGAGTCACCAGAGTAGACTATACCCCTGACCTCGCCTCTGCCCACTTAGCTCCTGAGCTGTGTCTCCCCAACCTTCCTGGACAGGGGTAGGCCTGTTATTCAGTGTGACAGTCACCTAGGCTGAAAGGTGGTCAGGGGCTAGAGCCGCTGCCTGTCCACCTCCCTCAGACTCCGGATGAATGAGAGTGCAAAGGAAAATTTCAATGTGAGCTCTGCTTTCTAATCTCCTTTCAAAATTATCTTATTCCCCAATTCAGGTAGGTCAAGTCCATCACTGATTCATTGATTCATAAATACTATTCATTGGCTCCAAACTCGTTGTTTAAGTGACGCTTTTCTAAGCATAGAGGAGAAACACAAGGCAATCCTAACCCCTCACCAGGAGCATATAATGTTACATACTTAGGAAAGAGTTAAGTGACAATGCCAGAGGAAGTCCCAAACCGTGTAGAACAGACAGTAGGTGCTAAGGAGGTGAGCGCTATGACTGGAGTGGCTGAGAAGGAAGGCTTCCAGGAGGAGGGGACCCTTGAGCTGAGTCTGCAAGGATGGATAGGTTGGGTGATCATACAGAATGAGAATAGAGAATGTTCTCCACCCCAGGAGTGGAAAACAGCAGGAGCAAAGATGCAGAGGCCATGTGGGTGGGAAGGAATAGAAAGAGCCCTGAGGCTACAGGATTTCCCTGCATTCTGGGGAGGTGGGACTGGGGGCTGCAGGGGCCTTAGCCGCATCCATGCCCAATGCAGGACAACACCATCGACTTCCTGGAGTACGTGGCAGCCCTGAACCTCGTGCTGAGGGGCACCCTGGAACACAAGCTGAAGTGGACTTTCAAGATCTATGATAAGGACCGCAATGGCTGCATCGACCGCCTAGAGCTACTTGACATCGTGGAGGTCAGTGTCTCTGAGCACAGGAGCACTGCTGGGGCCCTGAGGCTGGTGGCCCGTGGCCAGCTGGGGCTGGAGAGGAAGACCTGAAGTCATTCCAAGAGTGTTTTCTGACCACAGTGGAATTAAGCTAGAAATCAATCATGAAAAGATAACTAGAAAATCCCCATTGGTTTGGAAATTAGGCAATACACTTCCAAATATTCCATGAATCAGTGAAATTCTCTCTCTGTCTCTCACACACACACACACACAGAAAGTATTTTGGACTGAATAATAATGCAAACATGATATACCAAAATGTATGGAATACAGCTAAAGCTGGACTAGCAGAGAAATGTATAGCCTTAAAATGTATATACTAGAAAATAAGAGGCTGAGGCAGGGGGATCACTTGAGCCCAGGCATTTGGACTGCAGTGAGCTATTTGCACTCCAGACCAGGTGACAGAGTATGACCCTGTCCCTCAATAAGGAAAATAAAAAAACACTAAAAAGAAAAGAAGACTGAAAATCTAATCTAAGAAGCCACCTCAAGAAATTAGACAAAGGAAGAATAAATTAACCCAAATAAAGTAGGAAAAAGGATATAAAGAGCAGAAATTAATAAATTAGAAAACAGGCGTGGCGCCTGTTATGCCAGTGGTTGTGGCCACCCACATACACTAAGGGTGACAGGTTCAAACCCGGCCTAGGCTAGCTAAACAACTGCAGCAAAAAAATAGCCGGGCATTGCAGCAGGTGCCCAGAGTCCCAGCTGCTTGGGAGGCTGAGGCAAGAGAATCGCGTAAGCCCGGGAGTTGGAGGTTGCTGTGAGCTGTGATGCCGTAGTACTCTACCAAGGGCGATGTAATGAGACTGTCTCAAAAAAAAAAAAAAAATGCTAGCAAGAACTATCAAGGGGACGAGGTCCCCAGCCCAGCTCAGACTGCCATGTCCCCTGTCTTACCCTGAGATAGGCATTGTCAGGCCTGTTTTAGAGAAGGAAATGGACTCACAGAGCTCTGCAGTCTGTCCATGCTCAGTAACCTAGGATGTGCTGGAGCTGATTAACCCATCAGATCTCAGACACCCTCAGGGAGAATCCTTCGTGCCAGGCACTGGGCTGGGCGGCCAGGCCACAGAGATCAGTAAGACATAGCCCTGTCCTCAGAGAGGGCCCAGTCTGGCTGAGGAAAGCCCTCATAGCTGTGTGTCTTACACACTTAAGTGGTGCCGCCACAAACGTAGTCTTATTTGGAGAGGAAGCTGCAAGGGAGAAACCTTGTTTTTCCCTCCAGTCCAGAGGTGTCTTTCTATCTGACACATATACAGACATATACATAAACATGCTCTGAATTCGTCTTGCTTCTCTGCATCTCTGATTCTTCCCCTGTTGCGTGGAGTTTAGACTGTCACAGTGACCTAAACATCCCTCAGAGGTTTTGTATTTCGGCTTTGTGGCTCTCAGTGGAAATGCAGCTGGGATTGGGTGGGGTGGCATATGAGGCCAGGAACTCCCTAATTGGAATTAAGCCACAGGGGCTCTGAGAGCACAGCCATAGGACAGGTCAGTTTTGATCTGGCTCTGGATCATGTGGTCCTGAGATGCGGAGCCGGGAAGCCAGCGCTGGGGAGGTGGCACTGAGGGATGTGGTCACTGGGGTGAGGGTGGAACTTGCAGGGTCTCTGGTCAATACAGCGGAGTATTCTCTGCAGGCAATTTATAAGCTGAAGAAAGCCTGCCGGGTGGAGATGGAGGCTGAGCAGCAGGGCCAGCTACTCACCCCTGAGGAGGTTGTGGACAGGATCTTTCTTCTGGTAGATGAGAACGGAGATGGTAAGAGGGGCAGAGGTGGCGGGGCAGGGGGCCTGTCCACTCTGCAGCCACTCTCAGGCCGTGTGGTCTCTGGCTAGGCCCTCCATCCCCAATGACTGATATCCTCACGTGTGACAAGGGTGCGGAGATTACATGAACTGCTACCTAACAAAGGGCATCAGAAGCACATAATGTTTGAAGGAGTGATAAACTCCTAGAGGAGTTGTCGATGGGGGTCAGGCACCCACGATAGAAAAAACAGAAACCCTGGAGTCAGGCAGACCAGGTTGAAATACAGTATTTCAGCCTCTCACTCTGGGCTCGGTTTTCTTATCTGAAAAATAGGGATAATAATAGTGGTTGAGATAATGTGACGATGTGTTTAAGAGTGAGGTGTTGGGGCGGCCTCTATCCGGGCTACTTGGGCTCCCCCGCCCCTGTAGTCCAATGCCCAGCCCCAGGGCAGTGTGAGGCGGGGTGGCAGGGCTGCCCCACCCGGCATTTCAGAGGTACCCCAGGCAAAAGGGAAACATCAATTCATCTGCAAAGAAAGCCCCTTAAAGGTTCCAAGAGACTCCTAGAGAATCAGAGAATTGATTGGCCACAAGCTCAGGACCCAAGTTTGCAGAAGATGTGTGGCTGTGGCCTAAGAGACCAGGTCTCCTTTCTTGTCCCCATCCCCAAATCTTCCCTTTGCCCATGCGACCATCTCTCCCACCCCTTGCTCAGGCCAGCTGTCTCTGAATGAGTTCATCGAAGGTGCCCGTCGTGACAAGTGGGTGATGAAGATGCTACAGATGGACGTGAACCCCAGTGGCTGGATCAATCAGCAGAGACGGAAAAGTGCCATGTTCTGAGGAGGAGTCTGGGGCCCTGGGAGCGTGGAGGAGTCTACAACCTCCCCCAGGACTCCAGAGCAGTGGGAGGGTCTCCGGCTTCGCTTGTACATGCCCTCTCACCCTGGAGGGGACCTCTTGCACCTCCTGTGTAGGGGCAAGTGGGGACGGGAAGGGATTCTGGGTCTGAAGTACCAACAGGGCACAGTCCATTCTGGAAGATTTCCCGGGGTGCTGAAGGGAACTTGGTTACTCCCCACTTCTGCTGCTGCTGCTGGAAGAGCTATGCCTTGGCAGAGTGGTGTGGGGCTCCCACAGTTTCCTAGGTGCTCTCAGGTAGGAGCAGGAGTCGGCTGAGGGTTGGGGGTCCTATATGCCAAACCAGCAATGAGAATGGTCACACTTATGGGGTATGAAGCAAAGACTGGTAGGAAGCAGAGTCTGGAAGGTACTGAGACTGAAAACAGGTGGGAGCATGTGGTAGGACCCCAGTATCCTGAGGAGGCTTCTTGGCTAGGACTTAAGCCAAGAACCTCCTCCTCCTCAATGGTGTCAACAGGGAGAACTATAGCAAGTAAGTGGCAGCCTGTGGTCCTCCTGCCCCTTGAAAGAGTCAACTGTGCTTAAAGGGGCTGTTTCAGCTCTGCCTGGTGCTTCTCCCCCAGCCCTACTGCCGACCTGCCTCCTCCCAGAATCCCCCTCATTTTTCATACCTGCCACACCCTGACCCCATCCCCAGCATGGACCTTCCACGATTCGGATGGAGAAACTTTCTGCCTCAGGGGAGAACCTGGGGTCTGGAGCCCGGGTTCTAGGCCAGGCTTTGCCTCCAGCTGCCATATGACCCAAGACCACCATTTCCCTCCCCAAACTTTGGTTGTCTGTCCCAAAGGGTGAGCAGGTTGAACTAGGTGAGCAGTTTTCAGATTCTTATTTTTTTAGCCGTGGAACTCTTTTTTGTTATAAAACTCTTATTCGTGACCTCAGTGTAGAAACTGGATTAAAGGGGAGCAGCTCTGGTTGAAGGGGGCTGGGGAACTTTGTTTCCCCCCAGACCCCTTGGAACACAGGCCCCTGGAAAAAACTAAGCAAGGACCAGTGGCCTAGATTTAAAAGTGGGCCCTGGAAAAACATTTGTTTTACCTTGAATAGATAGGTTTTTATGTTGATGTATAAAAAATAAAACTAAATCGTTGAACCTGAAATTTCATAGGTATATTTTGTCTGATATTCAATGAAGTTTCCTTTAGAAATCAATTTTAGGTAAAAAATGATTGATTAAAAAATCATTAATAATAATCCAGGTGGGACAGAGATAGGTGCCAAATCATGAAGGTGGCAGTGAATGAGACTGGGGAATGTCCTAATTATACATAGACACCCTCCCAACTCTGATAATGTAAATTATCAAAATTTTCCAAGAGGCAGACAGCAAGAGTAGGAACAGAAATGTCATCTCCTTTTTTTCCAGGCTGCCCATAGCATTGGTCTTCACCTTCCCTCGTCTGTTGCTCAGGCTGGTGAGGCCCAGTGTGGTGGTCCAAGTGACGGACAGAACAGGAGAAGGAAAATGCACCCTCTCCTCCCCCTATTAGTGTACTCTCTGATCTGGTCTTTCACTCTCCTTTTCTCTTGTTTTCTCTCTCCTACTCCTGGATTTTTAGTTACTCCTCACACCTCCCTACACCTAGTTCAAGTGAAGACTCAAAGCCCAGAACAGCATCTTTGAAAAAAATCATCCTAATTGCTCTAGCCTCTGTCTCTCCCCAGCTTCCTGCAGCAACAGGGAGCTGTAATTCATGGGCCAAGCTGACAAAACCTACGGGGATGGGTAGATCTCTGATCTGGGTATTCTTTTTTCTTTTTCTTTTTTTGAGACAGAGTCTCACTATGTTGCCCTGGGTAGAGTGCTGTGGTGTCACAGCTCACAGCAACCTCAAACTCTTGGGCTTAAGTGATTCTCTTGCCTCAGCCTCCCAAGTAGATGGGACTACAGGAGCCTGCCACAATGCCTGGCTATTTTTTTGGTTGTAGTTGTCATTGTTGTTTGGCAGGCCCGGGCTGGATTCGAACCTGCCAGCTTTGGTGTATGTGGCTGGTGCCCTAGCCACTGAGCTACAGGCGCTGAGCCTGAGGCTGGGCATTCTTAAAGTTGCAGTGTGCAAAGAATGGGGATGCGGCCCCCCTGTAACAGACTGCAAGTGGTGTCAGGTGTCACTGCAGCAAGAGGGATTTCAGTTATTCCAGGGTGGTCAGGTCATTTGCAATGATTAAGGAGTCACCCATCTGTAGGGAACCATGGAGTACCTCATGCCACCAAGCAGGGGGAGTATGAGGAACTTGTGCAGACTCTTCTGAAAAACTAGTTTCCCCTGGACAAATGAAGACTTTCTGCAGTACCATCCACCTCCTTTCACTCTTTAGCCCACACCAAACTTGAACAAACCCTCCCAGAGTGCCTGACTGCACGCATGGCGCAGACATTTGGATTCAGATCTACACGGTCATTCAAACATTTCATCCATGTCTCCTTGCTAACATCATAAACATCTTGAAGGAGTTGTGATTTTTTTCTCTTACTGGGGACTCTAGGAGGTGCTCCCTAAAAGTGAACACCTCATTTCAAATTTGGTAAAATTCAAATCCTAAGATACCCACAATTTACACCTAAGAATGCTGCTGTCCACATCACATAGCCTCCCACATGCAACACATACATCACAGAGAACCCACCTTCAACCTCCCCACGCCTTCTTCTCCATGTGCAACCTCTAACCAAGCTTTCAGGGCCAAGGTCAAAGGTCACCTCTGTGATGCTGCCTCTGAGTCAGACTTCTACAGGAATCTGTTCATAAATTCTCTTAGCATATTTTATTACACTGATGTCTGTCTGTGTGTCTCCCCATTAGCCTATGAGTTCCTGGAGGATGAGAACCATCTCCTTTGCAGTCTAGCATTAGTCATAAAATCTAGCATTAGTAAGTGCTCAATAAATGCTTATTGAATGGAGGAATAAAGCAACACAAACCACCAGTAGGCTCCACAGTCCCAAGGGCAGGATGGGAGTGTCAGTGGAATATCCTCATTGAGGTTGCAGCTACCAGGGACCAGTGACAGCCCAGCTCTGCCTTAGAGCTCTGGGGTCTAGAGGAGTACAGACTGGGCAAGATAGTAGAGAAAGCTGGGAAAGCAGCCTGAAGGAGAAAGGGAGGTGTGGGTGTGTGAGGACAGCAGTGAGATGAACAGTGCCCCCAGCAGGAAGTCAGGAAGTGTCACCACCACTTGAGTCACCCAAAGTGTCCAGAAGCCATTCTTCACTGTCCCTCGCTCTGGACTCCCACCTTTGCCCCACTGCTGCCACCATGCACCCCAAAGAGGCAAGCTGAGCCTTTGAGTTCAGTAGATTCTATCTGGCATTAATTAAGACAAGAACAATGACACCAGGCACCGCCATACCACCCCGCCCCCCAATACACAAGCAGCTGGGAGGTGGGCTCAGCCTGCAGCCTCGGCGGCCCCATCACCATCCCCCTCCTCATCCTCCTGGCTGTTCTGGAGCCTGCGAACGATGCGGGTAAGGTCCAGGCTTCGTGTCAGTGTGTCCAGCAGCATCTGGTCCTTCTGGACTCCTTCCATGAACTCTTCCAGGGAGAGTTCCCCTGGGATAGAGAGAAAGGGAGCCATGGGGAGGAAGGTGCTCACCTCTGCAGTGCAGGGCCCAGAACTGGATTCTTGCAAGGGGTGGGGACAGACCCAACGCTGGGGTAAATAGCCTCTGAGTATGGGGGGAATCCAGAGCCCAGAGTCTGGTCCAGGAATCCCTAAAAGCCAGAGAGCCCCCTGTGCCCCTCCTCCCCTCCCACCCTCTGTGACCCTCGCCGGAGAGTCCCTCCCGGGCCTCCTCACCATCCCCATTGACGTCAATCTTGGAGAATACTGTGTCAGTGAACTCCTCCGCACTCATGGTGGTGTCGCTGCAGGGGTTAATGGCTCGAATGGCCTGGAAGGGAAGAAGCGCAGTAGTAAAGGGACATGTCCTCAATCCTATCTCAGTGGTGGGCGTGGGGACAGTCAGATGTTGTTCTGGCAGTGGGGGTAAAGGTCTCGGTATCTGGGTCTTAGGGGGAGCTGGAACGAAGAGTCTCTTGGTGTCCATGAGGAAGGACCACGTGACGGGGGTGGGGGGAGACATGGCCTGGGTCGCGCGGCTGGCGAGGCCCGGAGCTGCCTCCAGGATCTGCAGTCCCAAATCCCGTCTCAATTCGGAAATCGCAGCTCCAACCCCCACCCCGGGCGCTGCCCCTCCCGGCCGGCCCTCTGCACCTGGAGTTACCCGGATGATGGTGAGCAGCTCGTCGCGGTCGATGCAGCCGTTGCCGTCGACGTCGTAGAGCTTGAAGTACCAGCGCAGCTTGTGTTCCACCTTCCCCTTGAGGACCAGGCTGAGCGCCGCCACGTACTCCATGAAGTCAATATAGCCGTCCTGGCGGGGGCACAGCCTCCGTGAGTGCACCCGGGCCCCCTGCGATCCCCCGGGACGCACGGACCCCCGGGTCGCAGCCAGGGGGGGCCAGCTCTGTCTGTTCCCCGGACCCACCCTGCCTGCCCCAGAGAATGCCCATCAAATCTGAAAAACCAGCACTCCCTGCGGGGTGAACGGCTGGCAGGGCCACAGGCCTTTGGGTTATAGCTGTCACTACCTGCTTGCCTTGGTGCTCAAGCTGGAGCCCGTCCTGTTGGGGGAGTGGGAGACAGGGTGTGACCCGAAGGAGGAACGGCACCCCCAGGGCGTAGTTTGGAGGTTTCTCATCCTGCAGGCAGGCGGAGCTGGGGTAGGGGCAGGAGATAAGGAACCAGGAGAGCCTTTCTGCTTGCTTCCAAATTTACTGAGCACATACTATGTGCTGTGACAGACTGGGAATTCAGGACCCAGCGAGCTATAAGCTGTGTCCTAAGGAGTGCCGTTTGGGGGCACAAGTTTGAATCCTGGCTCCACTCCCTCAAAGCTGTAGGATTGGGGACAAAAAAGTTAATATGTCTGTGGCCCTCGATTTTCTCATCTATAATAGTTATAATAGTACCAACTTCTATGGGATTGTTATGGGATTAAATTCATGAATGTAAAGCACTCAACACTGCCTGGCACATAGTAAGCACTCAATAAACATTACCTATTATTACCGCTAATGCTATTATTATTATAAAGAGATCACTGTGCAATCATGATGAACAGTCATCTCCCCCAGTATATATGGGGGGGGGTCAGTTCCAGGATAACCACCCACTACATCCTACCCCTCACCCTCCCAGCCCTGCCAAAATCTGAGCATACTTAAGTCCTGCAGGCAGCTTGGTGGAACCTGAGTATGTGGGTCACTACAAAAATTTTCAGACACACAAAAATCAAGAAACATAAAATCCACACAGACAGAAACAAATGAAGCCCTCCCAGTAACACCGATAAGCCAAGCAAATTGAAAACCTGCACAGGTGAATCAGAAAGGATGCTGTTGACTGTGTTTCTTGGGAGTGAAATATTGGACCATAACATAGCCTGTCTCAAAACTTTCATAGTGACCCACACATAGGAAAGGTCAACCCTCTCTATTATGGGTTTCACAGCATGAAAATACTGTCTTTTGGATTCACGTGTGGCTGAAAAAAATCCTTATATACATGGACCCGCAGAGTTCAAACCCAAGTTATTCAAAGGTCAAGTCTATATTCAGCAACAACATGGATGGGACATGATAGAATCATAGATTAGGAGCACCCAATTCTGCAAGAAGAAGAGGAATCCGAGAGACTTCCTGGGGGAGGTGCTATCCCACCAAGTGTCAGAGAAGTCAGTCATGAGGAAGGGTAGCAGAAGACATTCTTGGAGGACATTTCTCTAAGGCCCCAAAATGTTCACCAGTCAAGGAATTAGGTGCACAGGGGTTGCCTCTACCCATTCCCACCAGTGAGAATGAGGCTGGGGGTGGAAAGACTGTGTCTTATAGAAAAACTCAATGCTGTAAGGAAAGAGCACTGGACTCAGAGCATGTGAACTTGAATTCCAGCCTCCGTTAATCCAGTTAAAACCATGACTCTGGAACCAGAAAGTTACCAAGAGGCAGATTTAGGGTCAATATGAAAAACTCTTAAATAGGCAGAGTTGGCCAGGCAGGGTGACTCATGCCTATAATCCTAGCACTTCGGGAGCCTGATGGGGATTGGTGGGGAGGATTGCTTGAGGACAGGAGTTCAAACTCGAGCCAGAGCAAGACCCTGTTTCTATAAAAAATAGAAAAATTACCCATGTAGTGGCATGTGCCTTTAGTCCCAGCTACTGGGGAGGCTGAAGGAGGAGAATGACTTGAGTGTAAGTGGTTGAGGCTGCAGTGAGCTATGATGATGCCACTGTACTCTGGCCTGGGTGACAGATCAAAACCCTTTCTCAAAAAAAAAGAAAAAAGGCCAGGCAGAGTTGCCCATGGTGAAAGGGTGAAATGAGCTCTCTGTCCATGAAAGCATACAAGCAAAGCTGATAGGGATGTGGCAGAGGAAGGGCAGGGGGGCCTCTGAGATCTCCCGCTCTGTGCTGGCCTGTGGCCTTGAGCAAGGCCATAACCACTCTGAGTCACGGAGGAGATTTTGAACAGAGTGGGCATTTTCATGGTGCTTCCATGTTCAAGGGCTTTGACCCACCTTAACTCATTCAATCCCAACCCACCTCCCAGGATTATCATCAGAATGGAGCAAGGCCCTTAAGCAACAGTGCTTAGCTAAGCAAGAAAACTGCTAAGGAGGTTTCCTCTGGAGAAGGGGACACAGGGTGAGGATGCTTTTCATTTTTATCTTTCTTTATTGATGGAAATTTCTACATTTAGCTGTATTACTTTCATAATTTAAAAGAAAAAAGGGCTCAGTGCCTGTAGCTCAAGCGGCTAAGGTGCCAGCCACATACACCAGAGCTGGTAGGTTTGAATCCAGCCTGGGCCTGCCAAACAACAATGACAACTACAACCAAAAAGTAGCCAGGCGTTGTGGTGGGCGCCTGTAGTCCCAGCCACTTGGGAGGCTGAGGCAAGAGAATCGCGTAAGCCCAGGAGTTGGAGGTTGCTGTGAGCTGTGATGCCACTGCACTCTACCCAGGGTGACAGCTTGAGGCTCTGTCTCAAAAAAAAAAATAATAAAAGAAAAAAAGGCTAAAAATAAATAAATAAATAAATAAGGCTAGGCTCAGTGCCTGTAGCTCAGCGGCTAGGGCACCAACTTGTACACCGGGGCTGGCGGTTCAATTCCAGACCCGGCCTGCCAAACAACAATGACAACTGCAACCAAAAAATAGCCAGGCATTGTGGTGGGCACCTGTGGTCCCAGCTACTTGGGAGGCTGGGCAAGAGAATTGCTTAAGCCCAAGGGTTTAAGGTTGCTATGAGCTGTGGCACCATGGCACTCTACCGAGGGTGACATAGTGAGACTCTGTCTAAAAAAAAGCCAAAAGGAGCAATGGAAAAGATATGGGGTTTTGTGTCAGAAAGACCTAAATTACCTCTTAGGAGAGGCATGACCTTGGCTAGGTCACATGTGATCTCCTCGAGTTTCAGTTTCCTCAGCTCTAAAATGGGAATGGCAATATACTTTCCAAGATTGTGATGTGGATTAGATTCAATGATAACACTACTGCAATACTAACTTTCATGGTGCTCCCTGTGGGCTTCCTGGACAGAGTGTTTATTTACTTTACTCATTCAATTTCACAGCTACCCCATGAGGTGAAGATTTTTGTTTCCGCTGGGATGAAAAAGCTGAAGTTGAGAAAGATTTGGCCACACAGCTAATGAATAACAAAGCCTCACCTAGAAAGCAGGGTCTCCTAAATCCTGTAACAGGACTGAAATGTGGGATAGAAGATTTACATTGATTTGTGTGCACCTGTGCGATTGCCAGGCACAGCCAAGCCCAGGCAAAATTCTGAAGCAAGCAAAGCCTGTCCCCCAGTTCTCATTCCCCTCTCACACTGCTGCACTCTCCAAGCCTGTGCAGCCCATACAATACCCTAGGATACAAACATCTTCTACCTCAGGGGCTTGTTCTGTGAAGGGCCAGGTAGTAAATATTTCAGCTTTGCCACCAACCAGCCTTTGTCATTTTAGGATGAAAGCAGCCACAGACAGTTTGTAAAGAAAAGAGTGTGGTGTGTCTTAATAAAACTTCATTTACCTAAAAATAGGTCTGTGGGTGGTCACTTGCACGTTCCTATTTTATTTAACTCCTTTCTGCATCAAAATTTCACAGTCCTGTGCCCCATCTCCTAGCCAAGGTGCTAAACTGCTCCATGCTGATGACAGAGGTCAAGACAGCATCACCCAAAGGATGATTGTATACCATGGATGGATGTGAGTGGGCATCATAAAGATCCTCTTCATTTTAATACTTGTATAATGTGTATTATAAAATACATAACCAGCTCATGTCTTCTCATATATTCATTCATTCATGCAACCAATATTTATTTACCACCTACCATGTCCCAGGCATTGTTCTAGGAACAAAATAGACAAAACTTTCTGCCCTTATGGAGCTTATTTTGTGTGAATGTAATTTAATATCTGGTCTTAGAAGATGTGAAGTGCTTGGGGAAAAAGCAGAGACTAAGAAATGAAGAGGTGTGGACCAGTCCCAGTTTTAAATAAAATTTACACCAGGAGATCGGGACAAGTGTTAGTGAGAAACTAATGTTTGAGCAGAGACATGCAGTGGGGGAAGGTGTGAGCCAAGCAGAATTCCAGAGGAAGAGGGTTGCAGGCAGCATGAAGGCCCTAAGGCAAGGATGTGTGTGGCATAAAGGAGGAGGCCCTGGGCGGCGCCTGTGGCTCAGTGGGTAGGGCACCAGCCCCATATACCGAGGATGGCGGGGTTTGAACCCAGCCCCAGCCAAACTGCAACAAAAAATAGCCAGGCGTTGTGTGTGTGCGCCTGTAGTCCTAGCTATTCAGGAGAATGAAGCAAGAGGATTGCCTAAGCCCAAGAGTTGGAGGTTGCTGCAAGCTGTGACTGCACAGCACTCTACAGGGGGTGACATAGTGAGACTCTGTCTCAAAAATAAATAAATAAATAAAAAATAAAGGAGGAGGCCAAAAAGAAGGGTAGAAAAAAGAGGTTGATTTACTTTCAGTGGGAAGAAAGGGATCAGGTGATGTTAGCATGTGACAAAAATTGAAGAGATGGCATATGAATGACTCCAGTTAGGCAAATACAAGGTCTATAGGTTGCCCCTGCTTGTGTCATATGTGTGATTGGGTGGGGGTGGGGGAGTCCTTCAGCAGTCATGTTTTGGCACAAAGTATTTCCTTGGTAGGCAAGAAGACAAGATATTTTGGTGTGTTTAGGGGTAAGGTGGTGGGGCTTAACCACTGACTCGTATTCCACCTCCTGTTCATGAGTTATTGCTTCTTCTGGAGCATTTGGGGGGTCCAGAGTGATGGTTCTGTCCCTGCTAGTCTCCACACCACAGGCTCTAGTACTCTCCTCCCCTGTCCCTCCTTTGGGAAAGCCCTTGGACACCAGCATACTGCCCTTGAGGCTTGTACTCAAAGCCCATAATCTGCTTTGGCCCCTTAACCCCAAATATTAGTGAGTTTTAAATAGCCACTGAGCCCAGCTTTCCTAGAAGCGCTGCCCATGACGGTGCTTGGGCAGAGAGGGGAGGAGCCTCTGGGCCTCAGTGGGCACCTGGCAGCAGCCATTGTACCTTCACTGTCAAGTGAGGGGCCAGTGGATGGGGAGCCACATTTGTGGATTTAGGTTCTTTCACCACTACATATTGACTGCATTGTTCCAAATACATGGAAGATGTAATATTAAAAACCAAAGAGCACCTTAGCTCATGCTCCTACAGAGCATGGCAGACCCAAAGATCAGGTGATGTTAGCATGTGACAAAAATTCAAGAGGTGGGCTCAGCGCCTGTAGTACAGTGGTTACGGTGCCAGCCACATACACCCAGGCTGGCGGGTTCGAACCCAGCCCAGGCCAGCTAAAACAACAATGACAACTGCAACAAAAAATTAGCCAGGCATTGTGGCAGGGGCCTGTAGCCCCAGCTACTTGGGAGGCTAAGGCAAGAGCACCCTTAAGCCCAAGAGTTTGAGGTTGCTGTGAGCTGTGATGTCACAGCGCTATACTGAGGGCAACATAGCGAGACTCTGTCTCAAAAAAAAAAATTCAAGAGGTGGCATATGAATGCCATCTGAGGCTGAGAGGAGAGAGAATGGGCTCAAGGTCACTCAGCTGATGAAAGCTATGGGCCTATACCCACAGTCCCAAGCTCCCCTTTCCAGTGTCCTCTCTAGTTTATCTGGAAGTCCTCACCCAACACATCAGCTATTTACTGTGGAGGCATACAATTGGACCCCCACATGGACCTTCAGCCTCACTTAAGAAAAGATGAACTGAGGTCACTGGGTATTTTTTTTTCTTTTTAGACAGTCTCATTATGTCACCCTCGGTAGAGTGCTGTGCTGTCACAGCTCACAGCAACCTCAAACTCTTGGGCTTAAGCGATGCTCTTGCCTTAGCCTCCTCAAGTAGCTGGGACTACAGGTGCCCGCCAAAATATCTGGCTATTTTTTTGTTGCAGTTGTCATTGTTGTTTAGCAGGCCCGGGCTGGGTTCAAACCAGCCAGCCCCGGTGTATACAGCCAGCACCCTAACCACTGAGCTATGGGTGCCGAGCCAGGTCACTGGGTACTTTAAAGCTGAGAATATCCTGGATATCCTGCCAGTCCCCAATCTTAGTATCCACAGAACATCACAGGTGGCCCAAGTGACCTGAGGCTGCCCATCCCAGACCAGCAGTGGCTAGAGAGTCATTGTCCTGCTCCCTGCTCTCTGCCCCTCCTCCTGCAACCTTGGGAGCCTAAAACGGTCTTTGCAAAAGCACTGTGCGTAGGACTGGCACATCGCAGGTGCTCAGTGACTGGGAAGTGCCCGTGTTCATTTTGGAGTGAACTGAGGTCTGCATTTAGCGGAGGCAGGGGAAGCCATTCAATTCAGCCTCAGATTACTCTCATTTGTGGGCCTCTCTGTCACCTCTTAGAAAGTGAAGGCAAGGACGGGGCCTGCTTCATCTCTGATCCTCTAGTGCCTGATTCATACATAGTAGAAGTTCAACAAACATTAGGCGAATTAAAGTCCTAATGTTGAAAGTCAACCTCCTGAATAAAGACTTCTAAACGAAGTCTCTTCCAGCAGACACTGCTGTGATTCCCACCTCTCTTCCTGCCCCCCCCCCCAGCTGGTCAGGCTCCCTACCTGGCAATCACACCTGAGGTAGTCTAGTCACACCATGGGTATAACATACGAGAGCAGATCCTGGGTGGGTGCAGTGCCCCCGCCACTCACCTTGTTGAAGTCAAAGGTCTCAAACATCTGTTCCACATACTGGCTGGCTGATGGGCTCAGGTTTTTGAGGCCGAAGAACTGGCGGAACTCATAGAGGGTGAGCTGGCCAGATGGACACTCGGTCATGAACTTCTTGTACCACTGGTGGCACTCGGTACTGCTCAGCTCCTCCACCGACTTCCCCTCCATCACATTCCCCATTGCTCAGGCCTGCAGGAGGCTGATACCCAAGATGGACAGGTCTTGTTTCCTGTCACTCCCTGGACAAGGGCGCCTTGGCCTTCTATAATGGATCCCTAGTTTCTCACAGGCCTGAGTCCTCTGGGTCTGAGAAAAGAAGGCCCGGATGAGTCGATGGTGCAGGGCCCTCTCAAGAGGAGGTGAGCAGAGGAGAGAAGGTGATGGCCCACACTCAGATCCACAGGATGTCAAAGAATGGGTGGTAAAAGTGCCCACTAAATCCTTGCAGCCAGCGAGAACTGGGCCCAGAGGAAGAAGAGTGAAAATAGAACAAAGCTTAGAGAAGCAGAGTCCCAGGATTACAACCTTGAGCTGTAGGTGAGAGGATTTTTTTTACCCAGTTTGCAATCTCCTAATCCCGTGATCCTATGACCTCCACGACCTTCTTCTCCTGCATTGAGGGGGTTCACAATGTTTTTGGAGTCATGGAATTGAGCTTATTCTTCCTGAGTGGGCCACCTGTGGGCTTTTGGCAGGACTTCTGTGTACAGTTATGTGCATTGCTGTGTGCTCCGGCTATGCACTGCACTTGACCATCGCACTTGAGATAGTCCATTCACACCATGGATATAACATATGAGAACATATCCTGGGTGGATGAAGAGTTTGTGGGCTTCCAAAACAAGCCCATGCACCAGCATACATCGCCATGCACACACATGCACACTCTCACATACACACCGGTTCTGTCCTGACCACACTCTCATGTTCCCAGAGGTTGGATCTTTCCCATCCTGGAATGCCTGCATCCAACCCTCCAATTGAGAACCTAATACCATTGCCTGCCGGGGGGAATGGGGGTGGGGCTGATGCACCGGAGTAGGTGTGAGTGTAGGGGGGGTCCCACCTGCTGAGCCTGGAAAGCTCCCAGGCCAATCCTTGGGGCCTATCCATACAGCAGCAGCTTTCTCTGATGCTTCGTGGGATGTCTGCTCTACAGATGTTAAAGTTGGTTCATTTATGAAACCAACATTCAGGAGCAGGTACACTTAATGTGGGTGCTTCCAGGAAAGCTTAGAGCCAGTGCCTGCCCCATTCTGCCCCTTGTCGTTGTTTCCCTCCTTCCTTTACACGTGGGCCATGCCCAGATACTCTAACATCTAGAAGGAACCACCACCCACATTTCTGCTTCCCCCAGCCAGGCCTTGGACACTTATCCAAGTTGTGCACTGACACACGTACACAAAACTGCCTTTTATACTTGAGGAAGGGGTGCCTTCATGGAGTGGTTTGTTACCACAGCCAACCTAGCTCATTCTGACTAATACATCCTACTAATACATCCTGACTGTTCAGTTTCAAATACTGCATGAAATGTCTTTCAGGTGGCATCAGGCTTGCTCAGCAACCTGGAACCCCCAGGTATATGTACAGTTCTCTCAGACTGCAAAGCCACAAAGAGAGGATTATTTTTTTATTTTTATTTTTTAGTGGGTAGTTACCAGAGAGAGGATTTCTCCCCCCCCCCCAATATCATGTATCAATAATCAGCCCACTATAATCCTAGCCCCTCAGGACTCTGAGGTGAGAGGATTATTTGAGGTGAGGAGTTCAAGATCAGCCTGGGCAACACAACAATTTTTTAATTAGCTGAACATGGTGGTGTATACCGATAGTCACAGTCACTTGGGAGGCTCAGGCAGGAGGTTCACTTGAGCCCAGGAGTTTGAGGTTATAGTGAGTTATAATCATGCCACTGCCTTCTAGCTTGGAGGATAGAATGAGATCCTGTCTCTAAAAAAAGAGAGGGGAGGGGCATGTCTGACAATAACTAGAATCTCGATACATTTCTATTGCATCTTGGGCACAGCAGTGCCCCTAGGTTAGAAACAATCATGCCTCTTGTCACTTAAGCCCCATTCACCAGGGGCCCTGGACTGTTAGAACAACATCAAGGAGCAGACATCCAATCTGCCTCAGGCAGGCCACCTATCAGCGGTGGTCAGGCCCTGGAGAAGATAGAGGACTTCATTAAAACCTTATTGGATCTGACTTCCTGCCTCCTTGCCTGCCTCTAAAGAGAACATAAAACTAAGAAAACAGTTTTCTTAGCCTCTTAGGTAAGAATGGCCACATGATATGGTTCTAGCCAAAAAGATAATTAAAGTCTGGCATGCTTTTCTGGAGAAGCTTTATTTTCTTGATAAAAAGAGATAAAAGATGCAGCTAGCCCTGCCTTTTCTCTAATTTTAGGCTTGAATATGGAGTGTGATGCTTTGAATGAAGCAGCCATTTTGTGACCATGAGGTTATAAGCAAAGGGAAATGTCAAAAAAAATTAGAACTGTCAACTGTCATTGTTGAGTTGCTTAACCCAGGAAGATGCCTAGCACCTCTCCCCATGGCCTATGAATGACTCCACATAACTCATGTCTGGTTATGTCTGAAAAAATAATCCCCTCTTTTTTTTTTTTTTTTTTTTTTTAGAGACAGAGTCTCACTTTATCGCCCATGGTAGAGTGCCCAGCATCACACAGCTCACAGCTCACAGCAACCTCCAGCTTTTGGGCTTAGGCAATTCTCTTGCCTCAGCCTCCTGAGCAGCTGTGACTACAAGCACCCGCCACAACGCCTGGCTACTTTTTGTTGTAGTTTGGCTGGGGCTGGGTTATGAACCCACCACTCTCAGTATATGGGGCCGGCGCCCTACTCACTGAGCCACAGGTGCCGCCTGATCTCCTCTTTATTTAAACAAAAATCATACTAGGATCCTCAGAGGAAATTTGAGGATAGAGGCCCCAGGATGATGGTTTTATACAGTTTTGTGTGAAGAATGCCAGGATTGACCTAGAGGGTTTTCTGAGAACCGGACAGAAGGGAGGACCAAGGACCTGCAGAAGGTCAGCTCAGCAAGATGGCCCTGTTCTGTCAAGGAAGAGCAGTCATGGCCTTGTAACCATCAGGCACGACCCAGTTTCTGCATGCCTGGGCAGTTCCCACTTATTGGGCTGAGGGAGGAGCCCAGAGTGGTGGGGTCCTATGCCCCTAAGGACTGCTCAGCCTCAGCAGCCCCTTCTTAGATGGACACCCTCCTTTACAGCTCAGGACACATATAAGCCGCCAGAATCAGAACCCTGAACACATAGGGAGGAAGCTCACTGCTTGACCAAAGAGCTACAGATGAAATGAGCCAAATTGGTCCTCAGGACTGGACCAAGCAATGGTTCTCAGGCTCTGCCTTACATGGGCATCTGTCAAGTAAAACCAAGGGGACGAGAGAGGTTATGTGCTTTGGGCCAGGCCTGCCTCATGGATCTGGTCTTTCCTCCCAGGAACAGTTTTCATTCTTTCTATCATAAATAGTGGTGTGCTTCAGAGGCTCCTTAAGAGGCTGAGGAGGAAGAATTGCTTGAGCCCAGGAGCTCAAGCCTAGTTTAGGCCACACAGTGAAACCTTGTCTCTAAAAATAGATAAATAAATAAATTCATTGGCCAGTCTCTCTCCTTTCCAATTTTGCTGCTTTTTTGGCCCATTATCCTGAGCAAGTGAACTAAAGGGCCCACAGCTAAGACTGCTCCTTAGAAGACCAGAGAGAGAGACTGAGGTGAGGCTGACTTTAACAGCCCTGTCCATCACCATGTGCATGTCACCTACAAATGGGAAGGAAATGACCAAAATGCTAACATGGCTCATCTCAGAATCACTGAACCAGTGATTTTGGAAAATATTTGCTTTTAAAAATTACCTGTATTTTTTAAATGGTTCATAATGAACATATGTTGCTCACATAATCAAAAAGCATAGTTATTTTTTTTTTTTGCTTGTGGACATTTTATTCATTTTAAAATAAATATTGTGCTATAAAGTTTCCAGAACTTAATCAGTATATACAGGAGGCAAATACAATGGATAGCCAGCACAGTGTCTTTTGTTAAGAGTAAATCATTCTAAGTCAGAAAAGAATCACCAACTATCTACATCAGATACATACTCCAGGAGTAAACAAACTTATAAGGAGAAGAAAGAAACAGATAAATGTCCTGAGGGAAAAGCAACCTATTACAAAAAGAGTTTCTTGAGATTAACAAAGGTGAGGAAAATGCACATGGAAGGCTCTACAATGTGCCCAGTTTCTAGTTTAAAGCCTGGCAGAGAGCAGGTGCTTTATAAAAATTTGTTGAAAGGATTTTAGGCACTAGAATTTACATATTTTACATGGTCTCTCATTTAAACAATCTTCTATCAATTCCTTTTTTCATTAGCTAGTTTTATATATATATTATAATTTACATAATAAATCTATTATTTAAAAAATTTCAATAGGTACAATTATGACATTTGATTAGGCCAGACTCTAAGCAAAAAAAAAAAAAATAATAACATGCTTGGATTGGATGATATTTATTTTGGAATAACATTATCCAAGCAAAGAAAAAGCACAATCTGTTCATAAGACAACAAATATGAAAAAAGAAAGACACAAGTCTGCCTTACAAATTTATCATGGCTTGGTGCCTGTAGCTCAAGCAGCTAAGGAGCCAGCCACATACACCAGAGCTGGCATGTTCGAATCCAGCCCAGGCCTACCAGACAACAATGACAACTACAAACAGAAATAGCTGGGCGTTGTAGCGGGCGCCTATAGTCCCAACTACTTGGGAGGCTGAGGCAAGAGAATCACTTGTGCCCAAGAGTTTGAGGTTGCTGTGAGCTGTGATGCCATGGCACTCTACCCAAGGCAACAGCCTGAGGCTCTGTCTCAAAAAAAAAAAAAAAGAGTTTCTCAATAACCTCTTATATACACATACATATTCACAAAGTTGTTGAAAGTCCTTTTATACAATCCTTTAGGTGAGGTCAGATGGCTAAGAACTCTACAATGAGACACACGGCCAGACAGAAATCATCATGACTTCCAATCTTTTCCTTCCTCCACTTTAGTATCCCTTAGTTGGGGAGAGAAAGAAGTCCATTTTCATCTACTGTCTCTAAGATTTTACAGATCACTGGAGATTCAACCCCAAGAATATACCGACAGGAGTGAGGCTCTAGCACATACACAGTAACAGAATGAGGAGACTCTAATTCTTTACCCTGCAGTTTTACAGTCACCTGTCTTGGTTTGTCAGTTACATCACAAATATCTCCATTTCCATAAAAATGTGACACCATCCTGTCTGGGTACCATCATTTTGAAGATGGTAGTCTCTATGAGTATTCTTCTTAGCCCATTCAATACGCTCTTCTTGGTTCCACATCCCCACAACCACAGAAGTTTTCCCACTATCTTTGTCCTTATGGTATTGATGTACCTGTTTGTCATAGCAGAATTCATATTTCCACCAACCAACATCCCCATGAAAGCAGTAAGACCCACTCAGGAACTCTTATGAGTTGATCATCTGTCCATTTCGATATGTGCGTTGTTCCAACAGTGAGCATTGGTTGAGAGCCAAGGACAATGGGTTTGTGGATTGCTGGAAATCTCTATTCTTTAGTTGACTGCAAATCTTCCTCTCTCTCTCTCCTGAAAGGCACCCTTAGTACTCCAATTGCCTCAGGGTGAGGGGCTTAAATGGTGATCCTGGCAGTGACTGGCAAAATATGTCATTCACAGGCGATGCTCTGAACCTATATTTAGGATGATTGCACAAGCGTGGTGTCAAAATGACAACTTCATATTCACAAGTTGTAACTTCAGCTACTGAAAGAATTCCATGCTTAGATTCAGGATGACACATGTACATCACAGTACTTGATCTGGGCCGGTTCTGTTTCAAACTACAAGGTGGACCACTTCCCATTCCAACAGGATAGTACCGTGTCATCCGGCCTTCAATATGTTTAGTGGGATGCATCTTACAAGGGTATATGTGAAACTTAGTAAATGTAGAATGTAAATGTCTTAACACAATAACTAAGAAAATGCCAGGAAGACTATGTTAACCAGCGTGATGAAAATGTGTCAAAAGGTCTATAAAACCAGTGTATGGTGCCCCATGATCGCATTAATGTACACAGCTATGATTTAATAATAAAAAATATATATTTTTAGTGGGAATCTCATTTGATTTTTCCTGTTCTGCTTCTCGATCTTTTTCAAATAGAAGGTTCTTAGCCAACATATTCCCAAGGTAGCACTCATGAATATTTATTTTTTGACCAGTTTCTTTTTCTTCATGGTACTGCCGAATGTGTTTTCCATGGTACACTTCATAAGTCCAATAAGATTCAATTCTGTACGAACAACTGCTTTGTCTAAATAGTGGTTCCAAAAATTCTCTTGGATTAGGGCCTTTATAATCTTTTTCTTCTTCGTCATCTCTACTTGTCACAAGGGTTATCTGCAGTTGTCATGATGACATAATTATCTTCTTTATACAAAACTCCAGTTGTGGGCAGAGAGAACTCAGTGCCAGTCCAGTTGACTCAAAAAGGGATGTCATCGCTGATCAGAGGGCCGCAGAGGACCAGTAACACCGGCCCACCAGGCACCAGACTCCGCACGCCGCCGCCTGCTTCCTCCATCCTCTGCTGCTGTTTACTCCAGCCACCGCCACCACCTCCTCTGTCCAGGAGGAGAGGAGCAGTAGGAGGCAGCGGCGGTGGGACTATAAAGCGCCCAGGCATATGGGCTCCCAACCGCTGCCACGTCTCCTTCCCTAAAAAGTATAGTTATTTTTGAAAAAGAAACCAAATATGTCCAGGTGCAGTGGCTCACACCTGTAATCCTAGCGCTCTGGGAGGCCAAAGTGGGTGGATCCCTTGAGCTCAGGAGCTCGAGATCAGCCTGAGCAAGAGTGACACCCCATCTCTACCAAAAATAGAAAAATTAGCTGGGCATTGTGGCCGGTGCCTGCAGTCCCATCTACTCTAGAGGCTGAGGCAAGAGGATCTCTTGAGCTCAACAGCTTGAGGTTGCTGTGAGCTATGATGATGCCACAGCACTCTACCCAGGGCAACTGAGTGTGACTCTGTCCCCTCCCCTCCCAAAAAGAAAGAAACCAAATAGGACCGTTTTACCTCTACCTAAAGTGGTTGATTCAGGTCCCTGGGGCTGGGAAGCAGGGATCTCCTTGCTTGGCTTACTCTTACTAAGTTTCTCTAGATCATGTTGGGAGAGAGTAGAGAGGAGGGGGCTCTTTCAGTGAACTTGTTTGGGGCTTAGCTGGGATCTGTGTCCTGGTAGAGGCCTCTCAGGCCCAAGATTTGGCAATGAAGAGGTCAAGAAAGAGGAGGCAGAAGTGTATCTTTCCATCTCTACCTATTTAAATTCTTACTTCATGGGTATGAATGCCACCTCCTCCAAGAAGCCTTTCCAAATCTCTGTAGAATTCATCCTCCTACCTCACCACCCTGACATTTTGCTTATGTGTTGTTGGTTAATTTTAGGTATCAACTTGACTGTATTAAAGGATTCCCAAATAGCTGGTAGGGTATTATTTCTGGGTGTATCTATGAGCGTGTTTCCAAAAGAGAACGGCATTTGAATTAGTAGACTGAGTAAAGATATCTGCCCTCACGCACTGCGGGCCGCCACCATCCAATTGACTGAGGCCAAGATAGAATAAAAAGACAGAGAAGAGGGGAATTATAGGAATTCTCTCCCTCTCCCTCTCTCTCCTGGGTCTGGAACACCCTTCTTCTCTTGCCCTCGGACATCAAAACTCTAGGTTCTCTAGCCATTGGACTCCAGGACTTGCATAAGCAAGTCTCCACCCCTCCCGTGAGGCTCTTAGGTGTCAGGCTGAGAGTTACATCATCAGCTTCCCCGGTTCTGAGACCTTCGGACTTGGATGGAGCCATGCTATCAACTTCCCTAGTTCTCCAGCTTATAGACAACATATTGTAGGACTTCACAGCCTCCATAATCATGTGAGCCAATTACCCTAACAAATCCCCTCTTGTATCTGTGTATGTCCTATTGGTTCTGTCTTTCTGGAGAATCCTGACAAGTACACATATTAGTTTTCTATGCTCCACAACAAATTACCACAGACTCAGTGGTTTTAAAAGGACACACATTTCTTATCTCACAGTTTCTGTGGGCCAGAAGTTTAAATATAGCTTAGCTGATCCTCTGCCAAAGGCCTCAAAAGGCTCAGGTGTCAGCTGGGCTGCATTTTCATCTGGAGATTTGACTGGGGAAGAATCCACTTCTAACTTATTCGGGTTGTTGGCAGAATTCATTTCCTTGTGGCTATATAACCGAGGGGCTTGGCTTTGGCCAGATATTGTCTGGAGGCCACTCTCAGGTCCTAGAGGCTGCTCAGTTTCTTCCTCACCCCGGCTACTGACGTCGTCAAGCCAGTGAGGAGAGTCTCTCTCCAATCTGCTAAAATGGAGTCTTATATGCATATAATGTAAAGAAATAAAAAGAGTAAGTAACATCCCATCACTTTAGCCATTTTCTGTGGGTTTTAGAAGCAAGTCACGAGTCTCACCCACACTCAAAGAGGGGAGACTGTAAAAAAAGGCAGGAACTACAGGAGGTGGAAAGTGGGGTCACCATTAAAGTCCGATTCCCTTTTCTACAATAACATGGACTTTCATTTATTTCTAAATTATAAGCAGCTGTTTTTGCCAGCCTCCATTACTCAAGCTTGCAGAAGGTAGAGACCATTGTCTTATGTCTTACATTGTCCAAGCACCTGGCACCATGTATGCCACGGTCTGCTTGCACGTCCCTATTCATTCTCCACCTTTCTCATCCAGTTCTGAGGCCCCAGAGGGTAAAATCACAGTCTGGAGCACCCAGACTCCCCTGCCCTCTGGTATCAGGCTGAGTTCATCCATTGAGAAGCTGAGGGAAGACTGAGGGTGGAAAGAGAGAAGGGCTGGGACCTTCATGCCCTTCCCTCCCCACTGGCTCACAGTTTGGGCAGTGGTTATCGGCTTCTCCTTATGGCCACACCTCCTACCATCGCCCTCAGGGCTCCTGTAACAGTGGTTCCCTCTCTGGCCCTGCCAGGCACAGGCTTCCCTCTGTGGCTACTCTCTGAGTGCATCATCACCATTCCTCAACTATCCCCACCTCTCTGTTAATAGATCCCTCATCAAACTCTCAATTTCCTTTTTGAAAGTAACATTTGACTGACAGAGGCCTGAGTGTAATAAAATATGAGTAAACACAGGCCTGTGTGTGATTAAAGAAAGCTGAAATAAGGTGGAACAATGAATAAATATTGACTGTGTTCAAAGCACCATGCTACGCTTGTTGAATAGGCACACAAGTCCTATGTGGTGGGCATTATTATTCTAATGAGACAAGAGGAATATCAGGCAGAAAACTTAAGTCACCTGCTCAGGTTCACAAAACTTTTAAAAGTGGTGGTACCGAAGTTTTTTCACCTCATCTTGATGCTTTTAGCCTAAATCTTCAAATCTCTGCAGAAGGGCTGTACAGAGCCAGAGCGACTCCACCAGCCCTCATCCAATGTCATCTCCCTCAGAATTCCCCTTGTGCCCTTGGCCTGACAACTCCATTGACAGAGCGCTCTCTACCTGTGGCAAGAAGGGTGGGGTGGGTCCTTACCCCATCCCTCCAGATCAGAGTGGGAATGGAATCCCGAGACAGGGATGCCGATCAGGTAGGATGGGAGCTGTACCAAGGCCTCGAAGAAGTGCACACAGGCATACACAAGGCATATGGAGGGCCCGAGTGTACAGACCGCACAGTGGACATGGAGAGGTCTTGTGGCTTCACCTCGCTGTTCTATCTGCAGGAATTCCTCCTGGGACAGATGCTGGTGCCAGAGACAGAGCATCCACCGGGCCAAATGGGGCCTAAAAGTGGGGGTGGGGGGGTACAGAGGGCGGAAACCGAGTCCCATGACCGACTAATCCCTCTCCAAGACTGCCTGTCAGCCTACTCTTCACTCCACAGAAACACAACAGGGCACAGGTTCATTTGCCTGCTGGGATTATCTCACTCAAATCAAAGGGGACCTCAGCCAGCTTCCTCTGTACTCCTAAGGGTTTCTGCGGAGGCTGCTCTACCAAGGTGAACCTCAAGGGGACGCCCATTCTCCAAGGGAGGGGAGGAGGCGTCTGCTGGGTTAGTGAGGACTTCTGATGGGGCCCCTGCACCTCCTCTACACAGGCTCTAGGATCTGGGATGGTTTCTGTCTGCATCTTTGCATCCTAAGGCCCCAGCCCGCGCTGTCTATAACGTGAGTGATTATACATAGACTGGAGCCCAGTACAAATACAAACCTGTTCCTGCCACAGAACTCTGGAAGCTTAGGAGGTGGGTGTACCAGGTGCCCTGACCTCCAGGATGCAGGACATGTGGGGCAGAAAATAGGACTTGTTGAAAGTTTGTGTAAGGACCAATGAACCCCTCAGATGGCCTCCGCAAGGCGGCAAAACAGGCACCTCCAGACAACAATCCTCTCCTGACTGGAGCTGAAGTTTATTTTGGAGGTTTGAACCAGACAGACCCCTGGAAGACAGACCCCCTCTCTCCAGGAAGAGAGAGGCCATTTGGACAATGGGGAGTTAAAAGAGAGTCTGCATATGGTGAGGTGCCCCCCACCCCAACTCCTTCCTGTACTTGGCTCTGACAACCAGGCAGGAGAGACCTGGTACAGACAGATGCCAGAGGCCTGGTGCCAGGCAAGGATCACCAGGCATTTGAGGAAAGCCTCTGACCTGAAAGCAAGCCTGTGAGGAACAAACAGGAAAACCGGGTTCTATGCTCACCTATCTTCCTTTCTCTCCACCTACCATTTCTTTTCAGAGAAAGGCACCAGGACAGCCTGGCCAGTGTCACTGGCTGCTTATCTGGGTCCCTAGACATCCTGTGCCTCCTTCTTATACCAGCTCCAAGCATATGTGCATAAAAAGTATGCCCCCGGTGAATGTGCCACCAGCCGGATTCACCAGCAGTGTGCTGGTGATTAATAGCTGGCCCTCTGGAAAAGAGAAGCTCCAATTTTTTAGACATTTGCTGATTTCCATGGTGTAAATTCTCCCACAGCTGATTTCAAGTTACCCATAGGAAGTCACTGAGTATGGAGTTGGGAAGCCATTGGCACAGTCATCTTTTCACAGGCCAGTATGTGCTGGGGCCAGTACACCCCTGGAGTCACCCCTGAGTGGCAGTGACCAGAGACTCACTCAAGCCACTGCTCTGAGTCCAGAGCCCTCTGCCTCCCTCCTTCTCTTCCATGACCCATGACCCATGAGCCTAACTAGCCTCAGAGTCAGCTCTTCTGGATCAAAGGAGAATCAATCCCCCACCAACAATCTACAAATCAGGAGGCTGGGAGGGGACTTCCTAACTATTGTGTCCACTCCCGGCATTTCTTCCCCGTTCACAAGAGAGCAGGGGCTAAGGTCGCCTGATGGATCTCTTTCTTATCTTTGGAGGGGCTGTGGCCAGCGTGGGCTTTGCTCCTGAGGCTCCTGAGGCTCCTCCAAAGGACTCAGGCTCTGGAGGGGGGTTGGGGTTACTCTTGGGATGAGGGAACTGAGAGTCTTCAGGCACGTCTGGATATAACCACACTGGGCCTCAGTCTACTCACCCCCAGCCAACTACTCAGATGCCAGAGAAGGAAAGGACAAACTTTAATTGTAACTAAGAAGAGAGACCTCCCTTTGCCATTGTCTACAGGGGCCGTGGCACAGCTCTCCTAGCCTGGGTACAGGTCATTCCTCCTGCTGTGAGCAGCTCTCCCCTCTGGGACCCACAGTCACAGCAGCCAAGATGCAGGGTGAGGGGATTCTGGCTGGCATTGGCCTAGGAGCGCCACAAGACCAGGTTGGCAGGAGGCACGTCAAAGCGCTTGCGGGTATGGTCGGTGTCCCGGCGGTACAGGTAGCCACAGGTGGGCTTCTGCAAGGTATAGAAGGGGTTCAGGGAGTTGGAATACTGGGAGGTATAGAAATTGAAGGTGAGTTTGTCTGGGTTCTTCCCCGTAGGGTCCAGCACGACAGGCACATAGGCTGCCGCTAGAGACTGCTCATGGTCCTGCTTCCACATCCAGGACAGGGGCGGGCGTGGAGGCTTCACTTTTTTGCATGATGGTATCTTTGGCCCATGGCTGGGTACAAAGGATTTATGTGAGTCCTGAGAGGAGGGAAAAAAGATTAGAGCATTAGACACTGGACTTCAACTGCATTGGCCAGGGGCAGAAGAGAGAAGGGACCACTTCTCAGAAGACCCCATGGAGTCAGGGACCTTCAGAGAAGGGGAGCACCTTCAAGGTCCCCTGAGCTGGCCCTTACCACTGCAGACCTCTGCCAGCTCGCAGAGGCTGGAACCTGGATGTTGTCTTCAATCCCTCCCTCCCCCTTCCCACACCCAATCTGCCCATCTGTATCCTCATCTCCCTTTCCTCCCCCACACTGAGCCAGGCCTTCATGCTCCCTCTCCTGCAGGGCCAGCCTAGCTTCCCAGCAAGCCTCCCCGCCCCCAGCCTCCTGCCCCGTCACCCACGCAGGGTTTGGCTCTCCTCCTCAAGGCATCTTTTGCTCTCTACTGCCTAGAAAATAAAGTCCAAAGCCCCTGGCCTGGGATGCAAGGCCTTTAAGGATGTGGCTTCAACTCCCCACTTTCGCCGTCGCTCTGCCCACTCTGTGCTCCAGCCATTCTGCTTGATCTCTTGTTCCTTGGTCACACCTTCCACTTCCAGGGTCCATGCCTTGGCTCAGGCTGTTTGCGGGCCCGGCGTGCCTTTCCTCCTATTCACTAGGGACATCTGCCTTTCTCAGTAGACTGTGAACTCCTTACGGGCAGTGGCCTCATACCCTTCCTTACCCTTGACATAACGGTCTCCAAAATCCTATTTCCTCTTTTATCCCAGAACAAGGCATTTAGAGAGTGCTCAATAAGTGCTGGTTCAATTGAACTGAATTCTAGCAAGGGGTAGCCTGCCTTCCAAGCAACCAGCACATTCTATTTTAGAACATTTCTCATTGTTAGCAAGGGCAGCTCTACATGCCAATGCCTACCACCCTAACCACCACTCCTGGCTGATCACGCATTAAGGTCTGTCCCCTCTCTAGATGTCCCCCATTGTCACATTTATCTCATTGTACTGACATGTATTTATACCTCTGTCACTATCTCTCTTGAGTGGTCTGTGACCAAACTGTCTCATTCACCTTCAGACCCCTACACCATCTCCCAGGTACTGGCTGTACCAGGGAACAGCCTGAGCAAAGGCATGACCTTCCTAGCCACGACAGTACCACCCAAAGGATGAAGTGCCTGTAGGTGACCATCTACCTTGCGCATGTGTTGGGCTGGCTCTATTCTGCTCCCCTTCAAACAGCTTCAAATGTCAGGGGAACCCATTTCCTCCTGGCCTGGCCACTGTGGGAGAAGCCCTCACTACAGAGCTGGTGAAGTTGAGCCTCTGCCTCCTTATAAATGAAGTCCCAGGGGCTCACGTCACAATGTGGCTCTTTTGCAGTTCATTCTCAAACTCCTTGCCCAGGGCTCTCCTCCAGGGCAGTGTTTGCTCCTGGTTCCTACCCAGGTATTTATGTGCCCTCGGTCTTGCATTTCAAAATTCTCCCTGCTCTTGACATTTCCTCCAGAAACCTCTGAAGCCTCCTGCAGCCCCTGCTCCACCTCGTCCTCTCCTGTGCCTTCCGGGCTCCTATTAGGATGTGGTCCCTTGCCAGTAGGGACAATCACTCTAACTGAGTCAAGCACACTAGTATTAAGGAAGTGGTCACTCTGAGAATTGTACAAGTACACCGGGACCACCCCCTTCAGTTTTCTCACCCCAGCCCTGTCAGGGTCTTTTGCATAAGTGCCAATAGGCTGTTAAGTGGCTCCCAGCAGTCAGGACAGTGTCCTACTCATCCCTGTGTCCCCAGTGCTGGCACACAACCATGCTAGACAGAGGTGAGGAAGCATTCTGCCGCCTTCCCAGATGCTCCCAGGCTCTGCAGATTACAGCAGGGAACTGTGGCGGTGCTAATCAAAGATTGTTTCCCACCATTTGTGAGCCGGGTACCAAACCCTTTAAGTGGATTGTCTCTTCTGATCTTCACATTAACCCTTTGAGGAAGGTGCTTTTATTATTAGCCCCATTTATAAGCAAAAATAACTGATGTAAAGAGCTTAGTCACATGTTGAGGGTCATGAGGCTGGTAAGGAGCAAGACTGAGCTTTGAACCCAGGTCTGTCCACATCCTGTGCTCTATGACGTGTCTCGTGCCCCTTCCACAGAGCCTGTTCATCTTCAGGGTGTTTCTGCCTTCATTCTGTCAACCTGCTGAGCTCCCCCTGGGAGTGCTGGTGGCAGGTGATTCGGGGAGGCTGCCCTCCACAGCTCCCGGGTCTCACTGCGGGGCGAGGTAGCCAGATTCCCCAGCTAAGCAAGAATGCTGCAGGGTTTTGATTACTGAATTTTGGTTCCGGGTTCTTGAACCCTACATAAATGAGACAACAGACTGGGAAATGTGAGGTTTACTTTATGAATTACTAGCTCTTAGCAGAGCTGAGCATAGGACTTACGTTGCTTCATTCATTCATTCATTTACAGCCTGAGCACCTCTTGTGTGCTAGGCTCTAGGTGTCAGGGTGACAAGGACACCACAAGCATAAATGCGAGAGAGTCTCTGTGGGGCGAGGCTGCTCAGCCTCAGAGTCGCCAGCTCTGGGTGTTTATTATAGGGGTCGTCCTGTGTCTCGTGGGTTTGCAGCACTGGCTTCCACCCACAAGATGCCAGTAACACCCCTCCCAGTTATGACAACCAAAAATGTCTCCAGGCATTGCCACATGTCCCTGAGGATAGAAAAAATCACTGCCATCAGAGTCCATGGCAATCTCTTTATCCTCATTGTTGGGGCTGACAGCCTGGCCCACAGAAGTTGGCTTAGGTTTACATTACAGGTGATTTTAAGTATCTGGGGTCTGATACCATAGAAGGGCTCATCTTGTGGCCCTGAAGATGAGGGAACTACATCAGCCCCAGCCCCCACCCACCCCTGTTCCCCTGCCACCCCTTGGTCTCAGGGCTATATCAGCCCCTTGGCCACCTGGACCCTTCACCTTGGGCCTAGGGGGCTAGTACCAGGGGTGACAGAGAGAAGTGCTTTCAGAATGTCTGGGGAAGTGACCAGAGGTCCTACAGACAGAGCGTGATGCTCTTTGCTAATAGGATTGAGCCTCAACCAAGTGCCAGTCACCAGTACTCAGCTCTGCAAAAGCTCCTAAGAGCCATCTCAGATGCTAACCCCCACTTTTCAGATAAGCAAACTGAGCCTCAGACATCTGAGCATTTGTCTGAGTTCTCACAGTTTGTAAGACGGTGTTTAAGTACCCTGCAGAAGTCCCACAACAAGTTAGTGCAGGAACCAGGATTCAAGCTCCTCCCTCCCTCTTTGTCCAAGCTCCGGCCTTGACTCAGGCCCACCTGCCCTGGGTCTGCCTACTGCCTATGCCCAAGATGCTGCTGCTGTTGCGACAGACAGGGGCCTGGGTGGAGGTCCGGGGGCCCCCAGCACATCCAGGATGAAGCCCTCACGGAAACTGGGGTAGAGGCACAGGCCGGAGGAGGAGAGGAAGGAGGAAAAGAAAAAGAGGAGGAGGAAGAGGGAGCCCGGGCAGCAGTAGCCTTGCCCTGCCCTTCCTGGGGGCCAACCCAGGCTCCCGGTGACTAAGCTCAGAGGGCTGAGAACACTGAATGCCCTCCCCAGACCCAGCACAGCTAGCTCTGCAGGGAGGGGCCTGACTACATACTTTCCAGGTTAACATCTGGTTTCATTTAACCATCTCCTGCCCTCTCTCATCTTCCCTGTTAAGTGGACTCTGTGTGTGTGTGTGTGCACACACTCATATGTCAGTGTGACTTTAAATCAGTGATTCTCAACTGGGAGTGGTGGGGGGGTGATTTTCCTCCCCAGAGGACATTTGGCAATGTTTAGAGACATTTTTGGTTGTCACACACTGTAGGGAAGTTGCTACTGGCATCCAGAAGTGAGTAGAGGCTGGGGACCCTGCTAAACATCCCTCAGTACACAGGACAGTCCCCACAGCACAAAAGTATCAGAACAGGGTCACAAGTACCGAAGTTGAGAAACCTTGGTTTAGAAGTTTGAGGGAGATGCCCCCATGTCCCCTATCTGGTTCCCTCACTTATGACTCCACTCCCCAGGAGCAAAGAAGCTTACAGGGCAAGTAGAGGGTCTTGGCAGCTCCTCCCCTTCCTTCAGAATCCCTCATTTGGGTTTTAGGCTAAAGCCCAAAGCAGGAATCTGGATAGAAGCCTCCCTCCACAAATCCATCCTCACAGGCGGACCCCAACACATTAGTATGTGTTTCTCCCTTATGTCAGAGATTAGAATGGGGACGAGGGTGGCTCAAGAGTGAGGTTTTTCGAGCAGGGCAAGATCTCACCTGTGACATTACTATAGGTCTTCTAGGAAGGTGCACTGTCCTCTCAAATTCTCCAGGCCCACAGGCATATGGCCTAGCACAACCCGTGCCTGAAATTCCACCGTTGTGCCCGCCACTCTTTGGTGGAAGGACTTGTGCCCTGATGAAATGCAAATAGCACAGGGGTGAGGCAGCTGGTGAGCCTCCCAGGGCACCTGGCACTGTGGAATGAGCCTGGCCTTTGAGTTTGAAGGTCTGAACTCAAGGCCTGACCCTGTCCTTACAGGTCAGGCGACCTTGGGCAAAGTTGTTGAACCTCTTTTGAGCTTCGGTTGCCTCATCTGATAAATGGGAATAATGAGGCCGTCTACCTTACCAGCTTGTTGTGGGGCTGCTTCAGGCGCTTGGAGCCACGAAGTCACAATGCCAACAGGTATCGTGCTCAGCCTCACCCAGAAATTCCTCCAAGGTCCTGCACACACTTACCTTAATCTTTAGGAGAGCACTTTGCCTGTGGGGGGCTCTGAAGGGAGTGGGTGAGGGGGCAAGGAACCTGGCACCAGGAGCCCCACTTACTAGCTGCCTAGTCTTTGGGTAAAGTATAACACTGTACCTCAGTTTATATAAATTGGGAGTAACAACAGGATCTATTTCATAGGGTTACTGTGAGGACTCAGGGGGCGATTCCCTACAATGGCCTAGACCTCTTAAGCACTTGTTAAGCTTTAGCCATTATTACAACTTATCACAAGTGTGCTGGGAGATGGGGTTGTGCAAACTGAACAGTCCAGGAGACATTCTGGAGAAGTGAAGGGGCAAAGGAACCAGAAGAGTTGGGGGGTCCCCCTCCCTCCCTCCTTCCCTCTCTGCCAGGGAGACAGCAGACGTCCCTAGTGGGGACTAAGACACAGGTAGTAGCACCAAAGCCTTCTGTGAGAGCACCCAGCTCCCACCCACACAGCGGGCCTGGCTGGAGCCTTCAGACCCCTTCCTGACAAGCTTCTTGTGATTCAGGCTGCCCCGCTTCAGCCCTGTGATGCCATCTCACCTTGCACATCTTTGACCAGGGCGTTTCTTGATGTGAGATGGAACTTCTGGTGGTCAGGGGCTCCAGGGTCACTCAGAGTCTCTTGGGAAGATACTTGGAGTGCCAAGGTGAGTAGAACTTTTATGAGGCCAGGGGCATTGTGACACCTCTTTACAACACAATCCTTTCTGTCTTCCTAAGGAGACAGGAGGTCAGGACTCAGGGCTTCTATTCAGGCCTGGAGGGTCATCCTATAATCTTGGAATTGACCCACTCTTCTTTTCCCTTTTCCCACAAACCCCTAGAACCTACAAACTACAGGCAGTGGGGTGAGTGAAGAGAGATCATCCTGGTTATTTGGGTAGTTCCAGAGTCCTAACGTCAACCCCCAGCATGCCATAAGAAATCACTGGCGGGAAAGACATGTTTCCTGCCATCTCTCCATTCTCTCTATGTGCTTCCAAATTATAGAGAAGGGTAGACAGGTGTGTGCACACACAGAATGGGAGAGTGGCACATGCCCTGCTCTCTCCCCTCTGAGCCTTTGCATATGCTGTTCCTTCTCCCTGACTGCTTTGAACAGAGGCTTAGGAGAAGAAAGGTTGGATGGCCAGATGATAGATGGCTGGATGGGGGTAGACCTGAGTAAGTAGACCGATGGATGGCCTGTCAGTAAATGGATGGAGGATATATGGCTGTGGTATAGAGGACAGGATTGCAGGGCCAGGAGTTAGACTGCCTAAGCTTGATTCCTGGTTCCACTCTTTTACTCATGTAATTCTGGGCAAATTAACTGACCTCTCCATGCTTCTATTTCCTCATATGTAAAATGGGTAATCTAAAAATCCCTACCTACTAGGGTTGGGCTAAGCCCTTAGGATAGAGCCTGGCACGGAATAAGCACTCAAGAAATATTAGCTATTATTATGTGTGGGTAGGTAATTGGATTGATGGGTGAGTGACTGAATGGATGGCCCTGTCCCATCCTCAAAAGTCAGCCTCCCCACTTCCCTAGGGTCCTGTCTCTCCAACACTACACTTGGCAGTCACCTCCCAGGACAATGTCAAAAGTTCCACATGTAGGAGTGACATGGGCTTCTCTCTGGGGTCAGAGAAAGAAGTTGAGGGGAAGACTGGGGAAGGGTGAAAGAGCAGGCCAGTGCCTTCCTGCCTTCTGTCACACTGGCTAGGGCTGGAGCTGATTCATTTGTTTCTTTCCTGGCCCTGAGTCAGCACTGACTGCTGCTCTGGTAACAAGGTGGACTTGGGGGCCTACAGGCACACTGGAAGTTGTATGTTGATGACTTGTGCACTGTGCCTAGATCTCACGCCTTGATAGTAATGACCCCTAATTTCCAAAGGAGCTGGGAGAGACCAAGAGGGAAGAAGAAAGAGCAGCCACAACAAATCAGGGTTTGCCCTACCAGAGTCTCTCATCAGGGGTCTCCATGCACTCTGGAGAGATCAGCTCTTGCTTGGAAGGAAGGGAAGGTGGAAACACAACCTGGACAGAGTGACCGGCATCTCTGCCTCTGGGGAAAGTGGCCTGGCTCCCAGCCCTGAGCCTGAAGGAGCTATTGGAAGGGAGCTGGCAGGATTTGGGAGAGCAGGGAGCCAGGACTTAGCACCCATAAGACTGGGCTTCAGTGTACCTGTGTATATCAGCCCTTACCTGCTAGGGTCCTTCCACCTTAGACATGCTGGGGGAACTGAGTCATCCCGGGGCCCTCAGGCAGGGATCCCTGGCCAGCAGCATCCTCAACCCAGGCTGTCACCCTCACTGTGGGAGCCTCAAGAGGGGCAGTGGCTGGGGACATCTCCCTTAGGAAGTTCTAGCCACACAAGCCTTATTTGCATTATTTCATTTGTAAATTGCATTCTGCTGGATTCAAATCTCAGCTCTGCTGCTTCTCAGCTGCTTCACTTAAATTACTTAATTACTTTGAAGGCCTTTGAAGTAAGGACTGTATGAGTATAGAGCAGTGCCTGCTATATATAGGTGCTACCAGTTATCATTTTGGAACTCAGACCAAAATGATTCAATCCTGCCTCCTGGAAGCACCCCCTTTCTCTGACTTCCCCACCACACTCCAGGCATGACATCACTTCATTCATCATCAAAGCCCCAAGCTGATAAGGGCTGTGGTCCATACCCCACAGTGCTTAGTGGGTGTTTGGGAAGAATAAGAGGAGCCAGGCAGAGTCATGACAGACCTGGAGCACAGCAAGATCCACTGGCCACCCCACACCTTGCCACACACACAGCCTTCTCCACTCCGGCCCTCTCTGTTCTTGAGGCTCATGGTTTTAAGTGACCTCCTATTGCCTTGCTCTAAGTAGGCATGGCTATTTGGGCATGCTCTGCTTTGTGACAAATTTCTTAACCTCTCTGATCCTCACATTTTTCCTTTAATAGACCTCAAGTATGGAGAGTTGATGGTGGCACCGTAGCTCAGTGAGTAGGGCACTGGCTACATACACTGAGGCTGTCGGGTTTGAACCCGGCCAGGGCCTGCTGAACAACAATGACAACTGCAACCAAAAAATAGCCAGGCGTTGTGTCAGGCACCTGTAGTCCCAGCTGCTTGGGAGGCTGAGGCAAGAGAATTGCTTTAAGCCCAAGAGTTTGAGGTTGCTGTGATCTGTGATGCCACAGCACTCTACTGAGGGTGACATAGTGAGATTGCCTCAAAAAAAGTACGGAGAGCTGAGTTATTTGTATTCTTTGCTTTGTGTTGTGTTATCACTGGTCCACCAAGGCGTCTTCTATTAATTTCCTCCCTTTTCTCTGTCCTCCAACCACATTCCCCACCCATCCCAGCCGGAGGCAACCATTTGAATGTACTTAATGAGTATCTCTTTGTTTATATGTGTTATTGCATATATTGTTGTTTCATATCAGGTAGTTTTCAATGACACAAGTGGTATGCATGTTTTAGATCTCATTCTGTTTACTTTTATCACTCCTGTGTTTAACATCCAACTGTGTTGCTATATGAGCATCTAGTTCCTTGCTTACTTCCAAGTTCTGCACAGCCCTACATGGAGTATTTCCCAGAGATGGACCCCCAGGTGCCACCAACTCCCTATCCCCCACCACTGCAATGACATCATACCCATGTGCCCTTATGGACCTAGGTGAAGGAGTCTTTGGGGTCTATTTCTGTTTTTTTTTGTTTTTTTCAGTTTTTGGCCAGGGCCGGGTTTGAACCCGCCACCTCCAGTATTTGGGGCCAGCGCCCTACTCCTTGAGCCACAGGTGCCGCCCTGGGGCTATTTCTAAAAGTATAACAGATTGGTCACAAAGTACAAGTAAACATCATTCGAAGTCTTCTTTTCTCCGTCCACAGAATGGGTGTGTTGCCCCCTCACTTGAGGGGCTGATGTGACTGAAGGGGGCTAATGCACAGAGCCCACTTGGCCCTGTGACTGACACAGAAGAGATGCCTGTGGCTGGGAGGTGTAGCTGCTGCTCCTCCCAGGTCCCAGAAAGAGGAGGAGATCAGCTGTCTCTCAGGTAAATTGAAGACTCACATCTTAAACTAGGACATCAAGTCCTGGGTTAACCTCCAAGTTCAAGGTTTGGTCTCCAGAAAATGTGAGAAATTGGGCAGCGCCTGTGGCTTAAGGAGTAGGGCGTCAGCCCCATAAACCTGCAGGTGGGTTCAAACCCGGCCCCAGCCAAAGACTGCAAAAAAAAAAAGGAAAATGTGAGAAATGTCTGGGGCTGTGTGATTCCCTGAGGGTAAAAACTGGTTCTGAGGGGTAGGGCCTCCCACAGCCTGTGCCCAGCAAAGGCTTATGACATTCCCCTGAGATGTTTCTCCAATTTCCCATCTCTCTTAACTCGGAGCTAGAGGTGGCCTCCTCACCCAGGAGGTAAAAGACAGCCTTGTTTGCTATTCTGCCTCTGCCCTGTCAGCCAACAAGCATTTTAACCATATGTGAAACCACACTTGAATACTGCACCCCACCATCCCATTTTACAGATGGTGAAACTGAGGCTTTGGAAGGCTCATGGTCTGATAGGAGGTTGGTGGCAGAGGTGGCGCCAGATTCCACATCTCCAGGTCCTCCTCATCCCTTGCTCTAGCACTCTTTGAAAAAAGAAAATGCATTCCGTGTAAAATTATACTCCTTTTGTGTGTTGAGTTCTTAAGTTAAAACTAATGATATACCAACAGAGCACATTCTGAAAAGTTAAAAAACCTGGATGTGTAATCCTGACATTCTGGCTGAATCATCTTCATGGTTCTGTTCCCTTCCAATCCCTGGCCATTTACAGATACGAGTATTTATGCTTACAATCGATATAGAATTCTGGGTCTCACTTTTTGTACTTAATCCATTTTTTTACACATGCACACACACACATTTTTTCAGGCTTTGCATGTGTTTTACAACAGGATGTTTTTACCTGTCCTGCAGAGTGACCTTGTAGATACCTGCCCCACCCTGTCTCCTGGGTCCTGCTGGAATTTTCCTTCTTGAGGTTCTTTGTTGAATTGACACTGTTCTCTTGTACCTGTCATGGCATCTGTTCTGTCTTTCCTGTTCTCTGTTTAGCATTTCTATGCCCAAAGGTAGGTAGAGAATGGGGGGAGGGATCACACAGGGACTGAGCTTGCGGACCCTGAGCCAGACCCTTCACTGGGTACCTTAACCCACTTTCACATTGAGTCTCATAACAACCCGTTTTACAGATGAGCAAACTGAGGCTCAGTGATTTGGTAACTCTGCCAAGGTTCTCACGCCTTTGAGAAGCAGCAGAGCTAGGATTCAGACCTAGTTTGCAGCCAAGGATCTTTTCCACAATGTCATGATTCAATTGAAGAGCCCATGGGTAAAAAAGAAAATTAGCCCGGTACCCCTTGAACACACCACTCTCCAAACAGGTGCACCCTCAGGTACCAGGTAAGTGAGTGCCTCCGAGCCCCTTCTCAGAATGTGTAAGAGTACACACTGTCCAGACTCCTCTCAGCCCTGATCCCATCTCCTGGAACCCAGCCAGCCAGCTGAGGAAAGCCCAGGTAGGTGAGATTGAAGCCCACCCTCGCCTGTAGACCTAAAGAAACAATTTCAGACCAGATGCAGTGGCTCACACCTGTAATCTCAGCACTGTAGGAGGACGAGGTGGGAAGATCACTTGAGGCCAGGGGTTCCAGATGAGCCTATGCAACATAGCAAGCCTTTGCCTCTACAAAAAATATATACCTGGGCAAGGTGGCACACACCTGTAATCCAAGCTACTTGGGAAGGCAAGGTGGGAGGATCACTTGAGCCCAAGACTTTGAGGTTGCAGTGAGCTATAGTGATGCCACTGCTCTCTAGGCTAGGTGATAGCAAGACTCTGTCTCTAAAAACAAAAAAAGAAAAGAAGCTGGTCTGGGATCAACTGTCTCCAGCCTGGGAACAAAAGACTAGACCAGATGGCTCCCGTACCACTTGGGAGTTAGGAGGCACTTCTGGTTCTAGTCTCTGGAGAGCTAGCTGCAGAGACCCCAGGTGGGAGGAAGGTGACCCCCAGGCTGTCTCAGTCTATCCTTCCCTCACTCTGAGACCATGCTCCCAGCCTGAAGCACTCGACTTTGTTGGAGGAAAGCCTACAAATCTGACAATGTCTTAGGTGCTGTAACTTCTAGGACCCAATCCTACCCCACATTCCAGAAGTGTCCAGTAAAGTCAGCTCTCAGGTGTTTACTGAGTAATTGTCAAGCAGAATTTAATTATAGGATTGGGCTTTTGTGTATTTTGAGGGGAGCCTGTTATTTGGCTGTTTATTTTATTGGAGGAGCAGGTGGGAGGTGTTGTTATTAGATGACTGAGGGGTGCAAGGCTATAGTATGGGGTGCTGAGCTGGACAGGAATGAGGCCCAGAATGCCTCAGGGAGCTTGGCCTCAAAAACTGCCAGGCTGACAGGACGAAACTGCCGGGCTGGGGAGACTGCTCACCGCTGACCCCAGGCCTGCTAGAGACTCGTTCCAGCCCCCTGTAAGCAAGTCCGGCAGAGCACACTGTTATTCTCATGCTATAGCAGGGGTCCTCAAACTGCGGCCCACGGGCCACATGAGGCCGTGTGATTGTATTTGTTCCCGTTTTGTTCTTTTACGTCAAAATAAGATATGTGCAGTGTGCATAGGAATTTGTTCATAGTTTTTTTTTTTTAAACTATACTCTGGCCCTCCAATGGTCTGAGGGACGGTGAATTGGCGCCCTGTTTAAAAGTTTGAGGACCCCCTGCATAGATAAAGGAACTCAGGGGTATTTCCCCCCATGTGCCAACTGTTACCAAGCCCTTCCTTTCTTCCTAAGAAATGTCTCACAAACTCACAATTTTGTTCTGTTTCCACCACCGGCACAAAAGTCTTGGCCCCCATTCCCTCCTGCTTGTATCAATTTACCAATCGACTAATCAATTAACCAATCAATTATGCAGCTTCTTTTAGCCTGTCAGCCTACACTCTCTCCTTCCCATCCTTCCTTCATCTAGCTGTTAGACAAACTTCCTTCAAACACAGCTGTTCCTGGTCACCCTTGCCTGCTTGAGATCCCACAGAGCCTCCTGTTAGCCATGGACTCTAGACTAGGATCCCAGAAATATTACCTGGATCCTCTGGGACCCTGTTAAAATGCAGATTCTTTTCTGGGTAATCCACCTATTTACTGAAACTCACAATGACCTTAAGTTAACAGCCCATTTTACAAATGAACAAACCGAGATTCAGAGAGGTAGCCCAAGGTTTGAAATGGGGCCCAAGATCCTACATGTCTAATAAGATCCCAGGTGATGTTGTTGGTTCATTGAGTACACAAAGTAGCAAGATTCTTCTAGACCAAACTTTCCTGCCTGGTTATATTTTCTTTTATTTTTAAACAGGAAATACATTTACATGGTTTGAACATTTTAAAAGGGCTTTACTAAAAAGTCTCCCCCCACCCCAGCATTTGCACAGTTCCCCCCACCTCTATCCCAGTAATGAATTTTATTATTTTTTAAAAATGTCTTTCCAAAGTTTCTCTGTGCCAGAGCAAGCAAATAAGACCATACTTACCTTGCCTTTCCTGTCCTTCACAAGTGGTAGTATACTACACATACCGTTTGGTTAACAGTTTATCAGTTTATCTTAGAGGTAACTGGACCCAGCTGGCTGACTCATTTGTTTTCAGAGTTGTATTATTATTTCATTGAATGGATGTGCCATAATTTATTTAACCAGTCACCTCTGGGTGACATTTGGTTGTTTCTGATTTTTCCAGCTGGCCTTTTTAAGCCCTTCACACCCTACCCAACCTTGCTGCTCCCAGCTCTGTCCTCCTGAGCCCCTGCAAAGGCCTCCTACCTGCTCTCCCCAGACCCTGCAGTCCCCCATGACTGCTTCACTGAACCTCCACTTCACGGTCACTCCCCTACTCCTCATGTGCCTCCCCACTGATCATCTCCCCATGGTTACTGCCTATCTTGTCAAACACACTACAGCAACTTGGACTCTTTAATTTCTCTGGCTCCTCCACCACCCAGCTCTAGGCACACAGTGGTTCTCAAGAATATGTTATACAGGCCGGGAACAGTGGCTCACACCTGTAATCCTAGCACTCTGGGAGGCCGAGGTGGATGAATTGCTTGAGCTCAGAAGTGCAAGACCAGCCTGTGCAAGAGCAAGAGCAAGACACTATCGCTACTAAAAATAGAAAAAAATAGTCAGGTACTGTGGGAGGTTCCTGTATCCCAGCTACTTGGGAGGCTGAGGCAAGAAAATTGCTTGAGCCCAAGAGTTTGAGGTTGCTGTGAGCTGTGATGATACCATGACATTCTACCCAGGGCTACAGAGTGAGACTGTCTCAAAAAAAGAGTATTAGTTATATAGAAGAAGTTATAAAGAGAGCTATTTGATGGTGACTCTGGGAGTAAGAGCCCAGGAGCTACCAGGGTGTAAGGAATCTCATGCCTCAGAGATCACCAAGAAAGAAGCTCCTTCTTTTGCCTGAGTATCTGGAATACTTGGGTGGTTGTACTGTTGTCCAGGGTGTAATAGGGCATCTGGAGTTCCCTTGTGCCCTTTTGGTGTGGACAATGGTAAGAACCTCCATGTGGTGTCAGGAGGGCAGAGCAGTGGATAGCATGGGTATGTGTGCAGGTCCTAGAATGTGCTCCTCTTTTCTCCATTAATATCCTTGGGCTAGCTCAAGCTTCAATCCTTTCAAGAAGCCTTCCTGGACAGCTCTAGCCTCTGGGAGCTGCTGTGTGTACCAGCAATAGCAGTCACTGTTTGGAAAAGTCAGTTGTCCAAACCCTTCTACCACCTATAGTCACATAAACCTCTCTTCCTCATGAGCCATCCCATGATCCTCTGTTTTAGAAGACTAATAATTTTCTTGTACCCCATGTCCCCTAACTGTGAGGTCCTGTACCAGTATTCTTTGCAAGAACGGGAATTGTTTCCAGGAATGCCACCATAGTGAGTGGGGTGGGGCAGAAGTCTGACCTAAAACATTTGGGGAACACAGGTGGTTTTAAAAATGTCACTATCCCCCTCCCCAAATCACTTCCTCAGTCTTTCCTAACCTGGCACCTGGAAATTGATGGCCTCATAGCCAAAAGCTATGAAGGCCTGGCTCATGTCCCTTGAAGCTAAAGCAAGTAAAGGAGACTTTTCAGTAATGTCTCTGTCATGAAAAACGAACAATAGCAGGGGACAATTAACTTAAGAAATTAAAGCCATCCTGAGTAAAGGACTCAACTACAACTTGCACTTTACCTTAGAAATGAAAACACTGCAACTTAAACATTTATACCCTCATACCAATCTGAAATAAAAAAAGAAGGAGAAATTAAAGCTGTGGAACGGGCAAAGGCAATGTGTGAATCTTGACTGTGGATTGGAAAAGAAATAAAATCCTAAAATGACGTTTGGGGGATAAATGGGAAATTTTTAACAGGAAGTGTATGTGAGATGATAGTGTATGAATGTTAAATTTCTTGAGTGTGATAAATGTATCGTGGTCCCACAGGTGAATGTTCTTATTCTTGGATAATGGATGCTGAAGTACTGGGGGGGGGGGGCAAAGGGAAGGGCAGTGATAACTCACAACTTCCAACCTTCAGCAAAATGAAAATGAAATGGAGGAGGAGAAAAGGAGAAAGCAAACTTGCCATGTTAACAATTGGTGGATATGGGAGAAGGGGTACAGGGTCCACATGCTGCTCATTCTTTAAAGTTCTCTGTAGGTTTGGAATTTTTTTTTTTTCTGAAAAAAGTCAAAGGATGAAAATGTGGCAGTGACCCTGTCCCAGGAAGGTCAGAGAAAACACGGCCTCATCACCCTCACCCAGCGCCCTCCATGCTGCCCAGAAAACATCAAACTCCAGCCCTTGGCTTTAAACTCCCCTCTCAGCACCCTTCACGCGGGCTCTCCTAGGCTCATCTGATGGGACCTTCCCCTGTGGGAAGCCACCCCTGGTGCCTTAAAGGACCACTGCTGGCCTCCCTGGAGAGTGAGTGAACTGAGAGTGAACTGAGCCCTAAGTGGGATTGATCTACTCTGGATGCTCAAAAGTTATATTCACTTAACTACACAAAATGTCCTCCCATATTCTCTTCCGAGCCCTGTTTACGAAGCTATTTCCCTCCCTCGTCATCAGATTAGTGGAGTTTGTTATTTTATTGCTTTTCCTAGCTTACTCTTTACTAAAGGGCATTTCCTTGTATTCACCGAAGCCTCATGCCCCACTGTTTGAGGTCTATAGGATGCTTGGACCGTAGGCTTTGGCCAGCCGTGTCCCTCGTGCTGGACACAAGGGCTGTCTCCAAAGCGCCCGCGCGACCTAGTCAAGAACGTGCCGCCCAGGGGTGGAGGAGGCGGGCCAGGGGAGAGGCTGGGGGAGGCGGGTGGCTCGTCTCCCAGGCAGGGCGTGGGCCGCGGGAGGTCCCCAGCCCACCGGGCCGTGCCAACAATGGCCTGTTGTGGAAGGAGGCGGGAAGGAATGCGGCCGGGGGAGTCGGGCGGCGGGGCCGCGGCGGGGCGGGGCCGGGTCTCGGCGGCGGCCTCTTACCTGCCCAGGTAGTTCGCATTTCGCGGCGAGCGGCGGCGCCCGCAGCACCTGTCGCCCGGCGCGCGGGCAGGGAGGACGGCGGGGGACATGGCCTGGTAGAGTCCCCTGGGGAGACCGTGCGGAGTTCAGTCCGGGGCAGGGCAGGGCGAGGGAGGGACGGTCCGTCCCCGGCGCCCGCGCGGCCTGCGGCAGCATGAAGAAGAACCAGACGGTGCAGGGCACCTTCAGCAAACTCTTCGGGAAGAAGCACGCGGGTCCCCCCAGCACCTCCCTCTACGCCACCAACCCGCCCTGGATTTTCACCCAAGAGGCCCCCGAGGAGGGGAGCAGGGATTTCGGTAAGTTCCCAGGGGACGGGACCGGGGTGGGTGGGGAGAGGCTGGTGGCGCTGCCTCCCTCCCGGTCTCGGCTGGGAAGGCGGGAGGCGCCGAGGGGCAGGGACACGTTGGAACCTGCGGGCCGTGGAGAGGGAGCTGCGGAAAGGGGAGGGGGCGCCAGGTGTCTGGGAAAGGCCGTGCGTGCGGGAGAGAGGTGCGGGGCAGGAGGGGACGCCCCCGGCCAGGTGGGAGAACTTCGCCGCCCCCACATCCGAACCGAGCCCTCTCCGGAGGTGTTCGGTGGATCTTTCGGTGTGTCACCGTTGCGACAGGCTTCCTGCGGTTTGCCGTGTATCTCCCCCGACTATCAGAGGCCGAGAGGTGTCCTCCAGAACCGGGGCTGCGGGCAGTCTCATTCTTCATCCTTTCTGCTTCCTCTTTTCTTCCCAGCCCTGCTGCCAGCCCCTCCTGGCCAAGGGCAGAGAGGTGTCTGTCACCTGGGTGCCTACACAGTTGGTCCTGCGTAGATGAGGTGCAGGAAAAACCAACGGGAGCCGCTGCTAGCAGGTTACCAGTCTGTTTGTGACACCAAGTCATGTCAATATTAGAGGCTCAGGCCAGGTAAACCTCGGCCTTGGACTGTCTCTAGGCTGAGTGGAGAACCAGAAATGGGACAGTAGAGGCCAAAGATCCTTCTCCCTAACTGCCAGCTTCTCCTGACCACTGAATCAGAGTGCAGTGTCTGTCTCTGCAGGAATCTGAAAACACCAGTGCTGCCCTGAGGGTGGCCTGGGCCTTGGGTCACCTTATCGCAGCATCTGTCTGCAGTTTGTACTCTTTATAACTGAGGGAAGCCAGGAGGGCAGGGACAGGAATGCATTTCTGGTCACAACCTGTGGCTCTGGGCCTGGGGTGGGTGGAGGGTTTCTGGGGGGGGGGAAGGAAGGTCGCCCATCACTGCTTGAGTTCACCTACCCTCATCCTCACCATCTTATCTTCACTGACCTTTGTGGCCCCTGTGCAGCCTCAGCCCCTGCTGTCAGATTGAGTTTAGTATGCAGGTTGTCACAATTGTGATACAAGGCACCATGGATAGGAAAAGATGTTGCCTCTCCCGGACCCAAGGATCTCAGACCAGCCAGTGATCAGAAGTAACCATATGCCATTTAGCCCTTTTTGAGCCTTTGCTACAAAAGATTATTAAGCAGGTAACGCAGAGAAGAGAGATGACCTCGCAGTGGAACTAGCATTTGAGCAGAGCAGGAAGGGCATTCTTGACAAAGCAAATAGTAGAAGCAAAGGGGGGAGGGGCAGGGCGAGTCGGAGGCTTCATTTAGGAACAGTGGAGATACAGGCATCCTGGCAAGTAACTGTGAGGCCTGCACACCTCCTCATCTGAATAAAGCCATTACACAGCCAGCACTTATCCGTCCCTTCTTAGGTGTAAGGTACCATTCTAAAATCCTTGTGTTGTTGAATCATTGAATTCTCATCTGGAATCAGATGCTATTATCATTCCTACCTGGCAAATGAGGAGATGGAGGAGGTACTGGAATGTTAAGTAACATGCCCAAGATCACGTGGCTTTAAATGGTGGAGCCAGGATATTCATAAGAGTGCAGTTCAGTGATTTTTTAGTAGACTTATAGAGCTGTGCAACTGTCACCACAATCCAGTTTTAGACACTTCCAAAATCTCCCATGTGAAGCAGAGGGAATATTTGAGCCCAAGCAGTTGGGCTGCAGAGACCACGCTCTTGGCCAGCTTGCTGAATTAACTCTGTGGAAGAAGGTGGCCCAAGAATGGCTTTGATTTGAGGGTGTCTTCCTGGGGAACACTACCCCCCTCCACTCTCACACACTTCTTTCCCCAAGGGAAGCACTCAGGCAAACCTCCCAGGCAATTCCTGCACATTTTGCCTGGGCTGAGCAGGCTGCTAGTGGGGAGCAGTCTCTCCAAGGAGAAAAGAGGGGTATGGTGCCCTCTTGCCTCTCACTGCTGCCTTCAGCAGCTGGGGCAAGGCTGGAGCCCAGGGGACAGCTCCTCCCAGTCCCCAGGGCAGGGCTGGGCCTCCAGCTGACTCAGCCTGGCTGCCCCTGCACATGGAGGGGTGGAAAACAGCAGGCACCAGGTTGGATGGTTCCCCAGTGTTTCCGGGGTGTTCCCTGGGTGTGGCAGAGGTGCTCCTCCCTGCTGTGCTTAGGGCTGGGGAGGGGAGAGATGGGATTGGGGATTCTGTGATGGGATGGAAGTGCCAGGCCTGCTTTGGAGTCCTGTTTCTGCTAATAATGTGGGGCTAGCCACTCTCTGGGTTTAAATTTTTTCTTCTGTTAAATGGGAACGGCATCCAGACTGCCTATAAGGTTACTGCCTTAAGTGATATATATGGCAATGCTTTGGAAAGCATTAAAAAGAAAAGCTCTGGCTCGGCGCCTGTGGCTCAAGCAGCTAAAGCGCCAGCCACATACACCTGAGCTGGAGGGTTCAAATCCAGCCCGGGCCCACCAAACCACGATGACGGCTGCAACCAAAAAATAGCCGGGCATTGTGGTGGGCGCTTGTCGTCCCAGTTACTTGGGAGGCAGAGGCAGGAGAATCGCTTGAGTCCAGGAGTTGAAGGTTGCTGTGAGCTGTGATGTCATGGCACTCTACCCCCGGCAACATCTTGAGGCTTTGTCTCAAAAAAACAAAAAAGCTCTAAAGCAGCAGTTCTCAATCTGTGGGTCACAACCCCTTTGTAACAATGAAAATACACCATGGCATTAGGAAGGTTGAGAATCACTGTTCTAAAGCAAGGACTGGCAAGCTATGGGCCTGGCTCAGTTCTGGCCCATGGCCTATATTTTGTAAATAAAGTTTTATTAGAACATAACCAACTATGCCCATTATTTACATATGGTCTATGGCTGCTTTCATACAAACTTGAGTGGATGAAAGAGACTAGATGGCCTGAAAAGCCTAAACATTTACTGTCTCAAATATTTTAGGCTTTTCAGGCCATCTATGTGCTGCCTGCTCTAAAGCATGATTTATTGTTATCAGGTCATTGCGAGCACTTCAGTTCCTCTTCCTATCATTGCCTTAAACCCGAAGAGCCTGAGGCACGAAGAGGTAATTTTTAAAGCCTCAAAAGAGGTTGAGATTAGAGTTCTATAGGGCCCCTGATTCCATGACATTCCCTTCAAGCCTGGTATGAGTTGCTGAAATTATCTAGCTTTTGGAGACCAGGCATGGGATGAAACGGGGGAAATCAATGCAGGGGCATGTGTAAGGGAGTTAAGGAGTAACCAACTGCTTGCTCTCTGGCTGCAGCCATATAAAAATCTGTTTGCACAAGGGTAGGCCGGGTGCAGCGGGTAAAATGCAAACAGTCACATGAACGTGGTGACGGGTACATTTTTCTTTAAAGAATTTCCCTGTCGCTTCTCGGCCTTTTAGCTAAAATTTAGTGAAGAATTTCTCTAACATGGAGTCCAGTAATAGGAAGATTTCACTGAAAGCCTCTGCAATCCTAATTAAACCTTCTGCCCCTTCTCAGCCCAAGCAAGGGTCTTAAAAAGCCATACAATTGTTTTTTTAAATGCACAGACGTGTAGATCTTTGCATATCCCAAGATAAGGGACTAGGGCTGTTGCTGAGACAAAGCTTCCAAACACTCAGGAATTAATTGAGCTGCCACTGTACCCCACTACAGCAATGGTGTACCCTTGTTTGTTGGGGACTCTCTTTTCCACCCTGTTGGTCCAAATATAACTACCTAGGAAAACATTTAAAATGCAGATTCCTGGAGTCCCACCTCAGGCAAGGAAGTCAGAATTGCTGGGCTAGGACCCAGGCTCTGTTTTTTTTTTTGTTTGTTTGTTTTTTTACCAGTTCCTGGTTAATCCTTTTGTATAGGAAGATTTGAGAGTCCTAGAATTTCCTTCCCCACCTGAAGCTTGGCTGTTGTTTCCCCTTAGGACTCCCCTCATGGCATACAGGAAGTTCTAAGTAAATGTGGAAGGAATGTGGTCAGCTTCTTATTAAGAGCATCCTAGTGGTCCCTAGGTGATTGCCTATACCCAGAGCCCCTGACCTGTGTCTCAGGCCAGGCTCAAGAGTGGGACGCCATGAACCCCCAGAGCTAAGCATCTATCTCTGGCCAGGACTGGGCTGGCACCAGCCTTCCAAAGCTGACCTGTGCTTTGCGGGGGCGTGAAGGAGACTTTTATTTACTCCTGTCCCCTGGAGGTGTGCTGTGGTTTGCCAGCAGTTCAATACACACATACACACCCTCTCTGCTGCCTCATTTGTTTTTTTTTTTTTTTTTTTGGTAGAGACAGAGTCTCACTTTATGGCCCTCTGTAGAGTGCCGTGGCCTCACACAGCTCACAGCAACCTCCATCTCCTGGGCTTAAGCGATTCTCTTGCCTCAGCCTCCCGAGTAGCTGGGACTACAGGCGCCCGCCACAACGCCCAGCTATTTTTTTGTTGCAGTTTGGCCGGGGCTGGGTTTGAACCCGTCACCCTCGGTATATGGGGTTGGCGCCCCACCGACTGAGCCACAGGCGCCGCCCCTGCCTCATTATTTGTATTAGCTCCTCTTGTCACTCTAGTTCAAATCCAGAGAGCCAGACCCTTCCTTGAGCCCAGCAGACCAGTCATGGGATGCCCCTTCTCTCCCGGTCAATAAATTTTCCCCCAACTATGTTGTCTATAAGACCAGTCAATAAATTAATAATAGTATCAATATTATCAGTTACCATTTATTGACCCAGACTCTGTGCTAAAAACTGTGCATGCTTCTCAATGAAGGAAACAGACTCAGAAGGAAGGCTCAGAGAGGCTCACTAACTCCAAGTCATCCAGTTCAGGGCAGCTCAAGCATCCAGGTGATCTTGTTAAGTCCAGATTCTGGTAGATTTGGGGTAGAGGGAGAGTCTGCATTTCTACAAGTTCCAGGTGAAGTCATTTTGCTGCTCTCCACACTGTGTGGAAAGTCCTTGCTAGCAAGGAAAGAGTCTTGTTTGCTATGTTCTTCCCTATGTTCTTCCCCCGTCAGTCCCCGCGCTGGGGGTCCTTTGAACTGCCCCTTCCCAAGGTTTTTCCCTTCCTATTCCCTCCTCCTCTACACTGTCGCTCCCTGCTCCTCTGCCCCTCCCCCCAGCCTTCAGGGTCCCCTCTGCCCCACCTCCTCCCCCCAGCCCAGACTTCAGTGTCCCCTCTGCCTCTCCCCCCCAGCCCAGCCCAGCCTTCGGCGTCTCCTCTGCCCTTGGACAGAGGCTTCTCTCTGGTGTTCAGGTTGGGCCTGCTGGAGCTTGCTGGGACAGACTGGCCTTTTCAGGTTTCTGTCATGTGGATCTGCTAATTTCCTTATTAGCCGGGAAAGGCCTCTTTAACGCCATTTGTGGGTTACACTCACACAGGCTGTCTCTGCTGCTTCCCCGAAAGGCAGGGTCTCCCCTATTGGCCAATGAATGGATGCCCCACCTTGTATTTCACTGTACAACACCCCATTCTATATCTACAGTGAGGTGGAAGTAGGGGGGAGGTCTGTATTAGAGCTCTGGATTACTCTTGAGTCAAGGCAACAAACTCCCCAAGCTAAGCCCCACCCTGCCCCTGGAATCCAATTATACCTGTATCCAACCAGCCTGAGGTTATTTGGGGGCTCCTGGCAATTCAGGGCCCCACACTATCATTCCAGTCCTCCTCCCACTCCTGCTAGCTTCTTTCCCTCCCCTGATTTCCAGAGGCTTCCTACAAAGTAAGAGTAATTTCCCCCATTTACAGGTGGGAAAACTTAGCCTGGGACAATGCCCAAAGTTCTCAGGTATCACCTGGAAGAGCCAAAGTGAGAACCCAGATGTGATTCTTTCGTTTGTTTCCCTCTAGGCCTCATCAACTTTGAAATCCCACTCTGGAAAAGCAGGAGACTGAGGGAGGGACTGTGGATCCCTGCTTTCTTTCCTTTCCTTTCTGACAGTGATCAGAGAGAATTAGATTCTGGAGTAAAATTGCCTGGGTGAGCCCCCGCCCCTCTGACTCATGAGCTGTGGGACTTTAACCTAAGCCTCAGTTTCCTCATCTGCGAATTGGGAATAATAAGGGTACTTCCCCTACAGGGTTCTGAGGACTTAGAATTGTGCCTGGCTCATAAATGTCTAACATCTGCTAGGTCTGTATTAAATATTAGCAAATTCATTATCTAGGATTTGGGGAAAGAGCTAATTAGCTGCCTCAGAATCATTTTTACTTCAACCTCCATGGACCCATGGGCAGCTTTTGTGTTGGGGGAGGGAGCGCATTTTACCAGACTTCAAATCCTGAACTCTCTGAGAAAAGAAATGCAGAAGATTCTAGGGGAGAAAGGGGGAGAAAGGTCTGGGTGTCGGGTGGCAGCTTGTGCCAGGCTGTGCTCTTTCACATTTAACACACACCCTACCCAGGCTGAGAGAGCCAGGTTTGCCTGTTATGGGAGAGGCAGGGAGCCAGGTGCCCTGTGTGAGGCACATTACTTGTGCCTTCTTCACCCCTGGCACCACCTCTGCGTGGCAACCTTGGTCCAGCCCCTCACACTCTGGGCCAAGTCTCCCTATCTGCAAAGAGATTGGTTGGGACCAGACCCAAGCTTCAGGACTTAGAGTCACCCCTGACAAGAAAGCAAAGGGTCACCTGCTTCCTGGTGGCATTACCCCATGAGTGCAGGTGTTTGCCATAATTTGCAAGTGATACACCAGATTCAAGCTCAAAGCCCAAACTCTTGGTGGAGGGAAGTGAAGTGGGACAGAGAAAGAGAGAGAGTGAGGGCAGTGATGATGATGGTGGTGGTGGTGATAACAACCAGCGCTCACATGAATTATCCGTCAGGCACTGTTTTACATACTTTATCTTATTCAGCTTCACTCCAACCCACATGGCAGGGACCGCTGTTCAACTTTATGAAGCTGAGGAGACAGCTTCAGAGAGATCTTATAACGCTCCCAGGGCCCCACGGTCAAGTGATGGAACAGGGACTGGAACCCAAGTTCAGCCTTGACCTTACGGTGTCCCACCTCCCCTCCCAGATCAGAAGCTATCCTTCTGCTGGGTGTTTGTGGCCTAAGGCAGAGCCTTCGACACAACCCAACTGCCCCTCAGGTCAATTGTAGGGTCAGGGACTCCCCAGAGAGAAGGCACAGGAGGAGAGCTGCCTGTCCCCAGGTTCAAATTTGAGGTGAAGCCATCTTGGTCAGCACCAAGAATTTTTTTTTTTTTTCTGAGACAGAGCCTCAAGCTGTTGCCCTAGGTAGAGTGCTGTGGCATCACAGCTCACAGCAACCTCCAACTCCTAGGCTCAAGCGATTTTCCTGCCTCCGCCTCCCAAGTAGCTGGGACTACAGGTGCCCACCACAACACCTGTCCATTTTTTGGTTGCAGCGTCATTGTTGTTTGGCAGGCCCAGGTTGGATTAGAACCCACCAGCTCAGGCATATGTGGCTGACACCATAGCCGCTTGAGCCACAGGCGCCGAGCCCCAAGAATTATTTTTAAAACAAGCTTTTGGGGTGGCACTCGTAGCTCAGGGGGTAGGGCATCAGCCACATATACCAAGGCTGGCGGTTCAAACCCGGCCCAGGCCTGCTAAAACAACGATAACAACTGCAACAAGTAGAAAAAAAAAAATAGCCAGGCATTGTGGTGGGTGCCTGTAGTCCCAACTACTTGGGAGGCTAAGGCAAGAGAATCACTTGAGCCCAAGAGTTTGAGGTTGCTGTGAGCTGTGACACCACAGCACTTTACCTAGGGCAACAAAGTGAGACTCTGTCTCAAAAAACAAACAAGCTTTTGGATGTCAAATGTTATTATGTCAACTCAAATCCTTGAGGGAATATAAATAGAAGCAAAGCCCTTCCTTTATTTTTCATTGGTATAAGATGGAGAAATTTTTAGGGAGAAAATCTAAAGGAATCTTGTACACAGTCCTTCATAAAGATGATTTAATTGGGAGGGGTGAGGGTGCGGAACATTTTAATGATCAGGTTCAGGTAAATGGAGGCAGACCTGGATTTACTCCTATTTTATTGTCATATTATTTACAGGCGAATCTGAATCTGTCAGAGAGGCTTCAGTTTGCATCTTGACAGGGCTGTGGTCCACCCGGGGCTCAGGCCCTGCTCGGAATCCTCTCCTGCAGTCCCATAAGGTTTTCTGCCTACTGGAATTTTCCCAGGGCTTTCTGGAAGGTGCTCCCTTTCTCTGGAAGGTTCTGGTTCCCAGGTGGCACCCTCCCTTCCCAGACTTCTGAATCCCATGTGGATGAGCCAGCACTGCCTCTTTGATCCATGCATGTGGCAAGCATAAAACCTCTGCGATCCCTCAGAGCCCTTCCAGTAAAAAGACAAAGGGAATTTGCACTTTTCAGAGCAGATAAGACACTGGGGTAGGGCCCCTCTTTGAGACTGAGCAGTGTCCTTATGAGGACAAATCATCCAGCCTCCTCTCCAGCCACCCCCTTCACCTGCTCCATATCCAAAAGGCCCTGGGGCATTCCTCACTCTCCTGGCCTTGATTGAGGAGGGACTGCCTGTCAGGAGGGCCTATTCTATCATCCCTGACACTGATCTGAGCAGAGTTCATCACTGCCATAGGAAACTCCCCATGGTTGGACTCTGTTGTCCTGCAAAGCCTTGACTTTGAGGCTTGGAAAGCCCCAGCCCTGATCTTGGGCCCTTGGAGTACATGGCTTACAGTGGTGTCCATACACACCTCACCTGATGGGGCCCAGGAGAGTCTGCCAGGTTCTAGCCACACCTCCTTTCCTTTCCTTCCTTCTTTCCTTCTTTCTTTTCTCCTTCCCTCTCTCCCTCTTTCTCTCCCTCCCTTCCTTCTTTCGTTTTTTTTGGTTCAAAACAAGACAAATTTATTCTCTGATAACTCTGTAGGTCAGAGCTCTGGCACAGGTCTCAATGGATTAAATTAAGGTGTTGGCAAGATGTTGTCCCTTTCTGGAGAGAGCCAGCTTCTAGATGCTGCCTGGTTTCCTTGCTTGGCAGCCCCCTCCATCTCTAAAGCCAGCCATGGCCGGTGGAGCCCTTCTCACATCATGTCACTCTGCGACACATCATGCCACTCTGACTCTGCTTCTGCCGTCATGTTTCTGTCTCTCACTCCTAGACACACCGCTTAGAACTGGGAAATCAAATCGGACTTCTTTGAGGTGCCCAGTGGTAGGGGGCAAGGAGGCGGTGAGGAGATTGGAGGGGTGGCCACCTGGGCTTTCACCCCTGCTGAGCACATACAGAGAACAATTGTATTCTTAGAAAGATTCTCCTGCTTAAAACAACCACAGATCAAACAAAACAACAGTGCCTTGGAGTCAGGGCTGAGTCATGGAATCTGTGAGGTGGTTAGAAGGCAGGCTTGGGGGTCAGACAGCCACAGCTGTTGTGATGGCATGGCTTTGGGGAAGCTGCTCCACCTCCCATCTCTGCCTTGTGCTGCTCCTTCCTTTCCCAGAACAGCACCCCTGCCCTCACACCCCATCCTCCCATCTGAGTCCTGCCAATGGTGAGATTAGGATTCCTCCCTTTGGGGGTAATGTGTGTGGTCCTGAGGCCCTTCTGGGAGACCCTGGCTTCAACACTTACTGTGAGGCTCTGCACAAATTATTTGACTTTCGTATGCCTCAATTTCCTCATCTGTCAAACAGGGATAATGACCATACCAATTTGCATGGGGCTGTTTTGAGAATTAAATGAATTAATAATGTATAAGATGCTTAAAACAGTGCCCAGCCCATTAAAAGTGCTCAGTAAGTTTTACCTTTTATTATTATTATTACTATTATAGTTATTACCCTTGCTAAGTCACTGAGATACAACACTTCTAAAGCTCCTAGGCACACAATAATAGTAACCACTAATATGACTATAACTCAACTGTAGAAAGGAGGCTCCCTAAACCTCAGCACTGATGCAGAGATTAAAGGAAATAATTAGAGCATTTGCCTAGGAGCATGGCTCTCATGAAGTCCCAGGGTAATCCCCACCCTATCCCCAAGCCCATTAAGGGCCCAGGTAGCCATATCACGTCAGATCTAGCACCTTGGCATCCACACAGCACTGTCTGGAGAACGTCCCAGGAGATCCTGCCATCAACAAGCAGACTCTTGGAAGAAAGGGAATCAGAGGGCTTTAGTGGTGGCTGCTAGGTGTGTGCTACTTCTGTTGTTTCTGATTGGGCCAAATCTGCACTCTTACAGCTCCCCTCCCTCCTGCCTCCGTCCAATCAGGCCCTCTGCAACCTCAGGCGTGGAACCTGGCAACCAGGACTGGGCAGTCGTGTTTGTCCAGAGTGCACAGGGCAGGGCAGTGCCAGGAACTTGACATGTGGAGAACACCAAGTACCTGCCTTTTGGGCCACTTTTTGAGAGGTTGAGAATCTTTTTTTTTTTTAGACAGAGTCTCACTCTTCCGTCCTGGGTAGAGTGTTATAGCGTCTTAGCTGACAGCAACCTCAAACTCTTGGGCTCAAGGGATCCTCTTGCCTCAGCCTCTCAAGTAGCTGGGACTATGGGCACCCGCCATGATGCCCAGCTAGTTTTTTTTCTATTTTTAGTAGAGACACGGTCTTGTTCTCGCTCAGGTTGGTCTCGAACTCCTGAGCTCAGTCCACCCACCTCAGCTTCCCAGAGTGCTGGGATTACAGGCATGAGCCACTGCAGCCTGGAGAGGTGGAGCATCTGAAAGTCTCAGCCGCCAACTTTCTGCCGTGGGAAGGCAGCACACAAAGGTCTCCACCTGCAGTGGCTGGGGCACTCCCAGGACCTTCCCTGTCACATCAGAACCCTAGACCAGTGGTTCTCAACCTTCCTAATGCCGTGACCCTTTCATACAGTCGAGACCCGCAGATTGAGAACCACTGCCCTAGATCTTCCCCTGGAGGGCTGCGGCTATAGGTGTAGGAATTTGGGATGGATGTATTCTGGTCTCAGGAACTCCCTGACAAACCAGTCTATTTCGAATAAGTCATTTGGCTGTCTTGAAGTTTTTTCCTAAAGTCACTTGCTAGGGGAACAGTAATCACAGTTACTTCAATATTCCAGTTAGTAGGATTCTTGCTAATTGGATTTTTTTTTTTTTTTTTTGAGACAGAGTCTCACTATGTTGCCCTAAGTAGAGTGTGGTGGTGTCACAGCTCACAGCAACCTCCAACTCTTGGGCTTAAGCGATTCTCTTGCTTCAGCCTCCCAAGTAGCTGGAACTATAGGTGCCTGCCAAAACGCCCAGCTATTTTTTGGTTGTAGTTGTCATTGTTGTTTAGCAGGCCTGGACCAGGTTTGAACCCTCCAACCTGGGTGTATGTGGCCAGCGCCCTACCCACTGAGCTATGGGCACACCGCTAATTAGAATTTTTTTTTTTTTTTTTGTAGAGACAGAGTCTCACTTTATGGCCCTCTCAGTAGAGTGCCGTGGCCTCACACAGCTCACAGCAACCTCCAACTCCTGGGCTTAAGCAATTCTCTTGCCTCAGCCTCCCGAGTAGCTGGGACTACAGGCGCCCGCCACAACGCCCAGCTATTTTCTTTTTGGTTGCAGTTCAGCCGAGGCCGGGTTTGAACCCGCCACCCTCGGTATATATGGGGCCGGCGCCCTACCGACTGAGCCACAGGCGCTGCCCTGTTAATTAGAATTTTAACCTTTCTTCTTTTTGTTTCTGATAGGAGAAAATCCCTCACACCCTGTTAAGCGGATGAAAATTCTCCTTGCTCATACATGACCCACACAGCAGGAGGCCCACAGTGACCCTTGCCAAAGAACTGTGAAATTCTTATCACTTTTACTAAGAGTCACAATGGAGCTGAGAAAGGGTGAATGGTTCCTCACACCTCTTCACTGCTCTAGAGCAGCCCAGAAACTGGAGGAAGAGGAAGGCCCTTCATATCATCTTCCTACAGGGGACGGTACCGTGTTTATTGAGGATAGTATGTCCTGTCCACACTTACTCCTCCTGTAAGGCACTATCATCACTCCACCATACAGATGGGAAAAGTCAGTCCCAGAGAGATTCAGCAACATGGCAAATGATAGAGCTGGAATTTTTACCAGTCACACGGACCCTACCGCTCCACTCTCTGCTCTGCTCTCAAGGGTGCATCAAACAAAGCCATGCACACAACCATGGGTGATTTGGTGGCCAGGGAAGTCTTCAGTTGAGGAGTCCAGAAGATGGGGTATTGACCGCTGGGGGGCACCCTGCTTGTTTCAGATTAGAAATTCAAACACTTGAGAAAAACTGGTTTGTTTTCCTCCCTCTCTCAGAGATAAGATTTGGCTGGGGCCTTGGCCAAGCTCCCAGGGCCCCCAAAGGAGGGACAATTTGCTATAGGAGATAAGGCTCAGAACCTGGTGGGGGGATGTTGATTGGGAGAGAAATGGCTGCTGGGGGCCAAAACCCCCAGAAACATCAAGTCTCTCCCACAACGCACAGTTGGCCCACACCCCATCCGTTAGCACACACTCCATCTGTAGGATCTGACTACGTTAGGAGTATTTAGCTAAGTCAAAATGGGGGCAACCAGTGGCCCCAGCTTTCTTCACTGGGAACTTCACTAGACTCAGCTGGCCTGACACCTCGATCTCTAGGTCACAGTCTCCTCTCACTCGTGTCTTCTAGATGGGATCTATTATGGAGATAATCGCTTTAACACCGTGAGCGAGTCAGGAACAGCCACGCTGAAAGCTCGGCCCAGAGTCCGGCCCCTGCTGACCTTCCTTCCACTGGTGAGTACAATTCTGCTCTGGGATCTGAGGAGCTTCTCCGAGTGGGGACACCTCACCTGACACAGAGGAAGCAGCCCCACCTGCCCTGGCCTGAGTCGTATCACCCTCTGCCTATTCCCTTTCTTCCTGATGCCAGGGTGGCTACAGAGAGGAAGCATAGCTACGGCTCATGGCAGAAAGTCTGGGATTAGGGCTGATAGCTCCTGTGGGGCTGAAACCCTACAAGAAGTCATGGAGAACTTGTGTACAGAGGTGACACAGCAGGGGATACTCCCAGCTAAGCAAGTTCCTTTTCCACAACCACCGACGGCTGCCAGCTTCATGCCAGGGGCTATACTAGGTTCTGGGATGCAGAGGTGACTTAGCCAGAGTTGTTGCTCTCAAAGAGCTCCCTGCCCACTGCAGGAGACAAGTGAGTAGCCAGACTGTTACAACACAGGCCAGAGCAGGGATAGCAAGTCCAGCCTTAATGGGTGGTCAAGGAGGGCTTCCTGGAAGAGTGGACACCTGAACTGCCTCATAGGACAAATAGCAGTGACCCTTGGGAGAAAGCCATATGGGACAGATTGTTTATGGGTCTGAAACTACAGAAAACCAAAAACTCCCCTCTAGAGCCTATGGTTGGGCTTTAGTTCTTTGACAAGGGAGAAAGACCAAAACAGCTGTTCTATGACTAGTTCTACTTTCTGTGATGAGAATTCCTGGGTTATCTAGGACATTCTATCCTGTTTTCCCGAAAATAAGACATCCTCCAAAAATAAGACCTACTTACAGGAAAGATAAGATGTCCCCTGAAAATAAGACCTAACACATCTTTGGAAGCACACCTTAAAATAAGACACTGTCTTATTTTCGGGGAAACAGGGTAGATAAGTGCTGACCAATAGAAATATAATGTATATGGTGCATCTTACAAGGGTACATGTGAAACTTAGTAAATGTAAAATATAAATGTCTTAACACAATAACTAAGAAAATGCCAGGAAGGCTATGTTAACCAGTGTGATGAAAATGTGTTAAATGGTCTATAAAACCAGTGTATGGTGCCCCATGATCACATTAATGTACACAACTATGATTTAATAATAAAATAAAATAAAAAGAACCTGAAGAAAAAAAAAGAAATATAATGTAAGCCTCATATGTAATTTAAAGTTTTCTAGTAGTTACAGAAAAAGTAAAAAGAAAAGGTAAAATAATTTTGATAATATATTTGACTTAATATAGTCAAAAGATTATTGTTTCAACATTTAATATAAAATTAGTAATGAGAAAAAAATAATGAGATACTTACATTCTTTTTTCAAACTAAGTCTTCAAAATCCCATGTACTACACCTGTAGCACATCCCACTTCCCCACTTCAGACTTTGTTTGTTTTTTTTTTGAGATAGAGTCTCACTTAGTCATCCTGGGGTTGAGTGCCATCGCATTATAGCTCACAGCAACCTCAGACTCTTGGACTCAAGCTATCCTCTTGCCTCAGCCTCCCAAGTAGCTGGGACTACAGGCTCCCACCACAATGCCTGGCTATTTTTAGAGACAGGGTCTCATTCTTGCTCAGGCTGGTCTCAAACTCCTTAGCTCAAGCCATCCGCCTACCTCAGCCTCCCAAAGTGCTAGGATTACAGGCATAAGCCACCACACCCAGCCTCACTTTGGACATTTTAAGTACTCAACAGCCACCTGTTGTCAAACAGCCAGCTTCCTAGATTCTAAGTTCACTCCTAACTATCAGGCCAAGGTCCTGGGTAGGACAGTAGTGTCACTAGGGTCATCGTATCCTTAAACCTCCATAAGGGTTTGTGTTGCCTACATTATCAAGGCCCTTAATCTTGGTCTGAGCCCCCAGAGCCTGTTAGATTTCATGGCACCCCACATCTTGGTCCTGGGTACCCACATGCCCCATCCAGCACATCCTTCTCTCCATCACCAATTTTTCCTGATTTGGTCAACCTCAGCAAGCAGATTCCAAGATTCTAGATTGCACGGATAGTCTTACATTCTCCTATTGCACCTCCAAGGCTGAGTGCATAGATCTCTAGGAATATAACTTTAAATAATCTATTTTCTAGCTGGGTATGGTGGCTCACACCTATAATCTTAGCACTCTGGGAGGCTGAGGCAGGTGGATCACTTGAGCTCAGGGGTTCAAGACCAGCCTGAGCAAGAGTGAAACCCTGTCTCTAAAAATAAACAGGTGTTGTGGCAGGCACCTGTGGTCCCAGCTACTTGGGAGGCTAAGGCAGGACGATCGCTTGAACCCAAGAATTTGAGGTTACTGTCAACCTTGATGCCATGGCACTCTACCAGGAGTGACAAAGTAGGATTCTGTCCAACAAATAAAAAAATAAACAATATATTTTCTGCTTTTAAAAGCAACTCATTGACATTACCAAGAAATATAGAAAGTACAACAGCAACAACGAAAAGGTATAAATCAAATGAATCAGCCCCTGTTACAGAGGTCATTGTACCATAATCACAGAGATGATTTTGAGATACTCTGTTTCTCCTCCCCTTCCCCCAACACACATACTCAAAGTGACAGTGGTATGATCCCACAGTTGACACACCTGTACCTGTACTGCTTGTTGAAATAAAGACATGCAGAACCTACCGAGTAGAAATGGCCGTTGCCCCGGAATGGCTCCTGCTGTCCTGGCCCCTCCCCCACAAAAGCAGCAACTAAAGGGTTAATGTGGGCACAGCTGAGTTTGCTCTGGTTGCTGGCTATCTCCCTCCCTCCCACCATGGGCCCCTCAAAGACCAGGCCAAGTCCTAGCCTTCCTGCTCTCATCCTCTCTGGCATGGATCTGGTCATGGCAGAATGTGGTCCAGAGCTGCACAGACCCAGCAGGCCTGGCAGAAGCCTCAGGGGTCCCTGGAGTGGGCTTGGCTGGCTGGTCAGGCCTGGAGTTCTGGGCCTCCCTGGGGAAATGCTTCCTGGGGACAGTCATTCTGGGCAAGCCTTAGAGCTAGTCCCGGGAGATGGGGGCTTTTCCCCCAACAAACTTATGCCGCCTCACTGGTGACAGCCAGAGAATGGATACATGGTGAACCGACAAGGGAGGAGGACCCATCGGGTCCGTGCCAGTCTCATTTCACAGAGGCAGGAACTGGGACCGAGGAAAGGCATGTGGAGCAGCTCGTGAGTCCTATCCAGTGGCACAGCCTGTAATCACGGCTGGCACGTGCTGAGCTCTTACTGTGTGCCAGGCACCATTCCAAGTGGATCATATGTGTTAACAGAGCCACCATCTAAGTGAGGTTGTCACTGATCCCCATTCGCAGATGGAGAAAGGAAGCACAGAGGGCAGGAGTAATTTGCTTATGCTCATCCAGCTCGTGAGCGGATTGAGCTCCTGCAGCCTGGCTTCAGGGCCCACGTTCCGTTCAGGCCATCCACCCTCTCCACTCCCTAGAAGCTTTTTTCTTCCCCTCCCAGGACCAGCTAGCAGACTTCTGCCCCCATCTGCCTGTCTGGAGCCATGTCTGCAGTCGGGGCCTGTCGGGCTACTCTCACCTCTTTTGGATCATAGATCCCTTTGAGACCACGCTGAGGGCACAGGCCTCACACACGTGGTTTCGCACAATTTCAGCAGAGGATTCTTGAGCCCCCAGGAGCCCACCTGTGATATATTTTTAGATTAGGAACCCTCAGCCCAATGGCCTGTATCCCAAGACAGTCCTATGCTCCTAATTCAGGTTATGAGATACAGACTGGCTCCAACATCATTCATTACCAGCTCCTGGGTGGGCAGAATCAAGCTGGCAGCTGAGTCTCTCCTGTCCAGCCATGTGGGTGCTCTCCCTGAGGCTCTGGGCCAGGTCTTTTTCCTTCTTCCAGCAGGGGCAGGGGGGCCAGGTGAAGAGGGAGAAGTAGGAGGACAGTGCTCTGTGTGGGTTCACACGCATACACCTGTCCCTCAGCCCTGCCAAGTCAGGGTGGGTGGGGAGCTGGGCCAGTGCCTGAGCCCTGCCTGACACTGTCCTGGGTGGCCAGCCCTCCCCTCTCTGTCCTCTCTTCCCACATTCAGAGGGCACCTCCGAGGCCAGGCTGCCCCAGGGGTAGTGGAGATGTGAGGCAGCAGTGCCCAAGAAGCCAGGTGACAATTCCCACGAGGGCCTTTGAACTCTGTGTGGGCCTGGGCCATGTTCTGAATGCGCCCTCTTTGTCAGTGCCCTACACGAGCCTGCCAAGTGACAGGGCTACAGGGCTTGAGAGGAGGGTGCAAGATGAGGTGGGGGAAGACAATGACAGGTGCTCTGCCCTCTTCGAGGGAGCATCCTCACTCTGTGCTGAAGGTGTAAGGATTAAGAAATGCTTTCTCAGGCATCCAGCAACCAAGGGCCAACTGTGAAGAGGAAGAGGACCTTGGTATCCCTCAATGGCTGGGACAGAACCTGGGATTGATCTTTTTTTTGAGACAGAGCCTCAAGCTGTTGCCCTGGGTAGAGTACTGTGGCATCACAGCTCACAGCAACCTCCAACTCCTGGGCTCAAGTGATTCTCCTGCCTCCGCCTCACAAGTAGCTGGGACTACAGGCGCCAGCCACAACACCTGGCTATTTTTTGGTTGCAGCCATCATTGTTGTTTGGCAGGCCGGGCTGGATTCGAACCCGCCAGCTCAGGTGTATGTGGCTGGTGCCTTAGCTGCTTGTGCCACAGGCACCAAGCCCCTGGGATTGATCTTTGAGTAGCTGACACTAGTCCTAGCTCAGTACCTGGGCTACGGGGTAACTGAGGGCCAAGCCCTTCCTCCCATGGGCCTCTGTCTCTTTGTCCATCAGTGGGGGGGTCACACTGGATGGTCACCAAGGGTCTACCCAGCCGTAATGTTCTATGTTAAAGTGACTCCTAATGGAAGGGCAGGAGGTGTGGTCAGCTCCCTGGAGGGTCCCCAAAGAAGCCAGACCCTTGCTGACACACAGACCACTCCTTGAGTTCTGCTTCTGCCTCTGAAAAGGGAGGTGTTCCGGTGCCAGGCCACCACCCCCTCCTCTTTAGGGAGCCCTGAGGAGCTGGATTAGAACCACCAAATCAGAGCTGGGAAGGACCACAGCAATCATTAAGATGAGGAAACTGAGGCTCAGGGAGGGGAGGACCACACAGCTCAACAGAAACAGAAACAGGAGCCAGGCATTCTCTCTGTCCAGGCCTGTCCCCACCACCAGAGGCCTGGGTTCAGTGAGGGACGATCCTATTTCCACTTCCAAAGGGAAACCAGGACCAGAGCTCAAGCCAGGGCCTGTCCCTCTGCTTCTGAGAGCTGAGTTGATAGACAGCAGGTAGGGGGGTTGTTCTCTCTGGGGCTCCCTTTTGCACTCCCTAGTCTGAATCAAACCATCCCTAGGGTGATGCATTGAGGAACTAAAACTTAAATGCCAATGTGGCGAATACGGAAAACTGGCCAGACAGGTCCCCAGGGGTGCTTAGGGCGGTGAGAGCTCCCTGGGTCACCCCACCCTCTGAGTCAGACAGGCCTGGCTCTGCCAGAGGTGGTATCCCTGGGCTGCAGGCAGGAAGCCCCGCCTGCCCTGGACCCTCCCTGGTAGCTCAGAGAGGCAGCTGAAGTCAGCAAGGAAAGATCTCACCTTTCTACTCCACCCCTGCTGCAGGAGCTTTAAAGTCAAGGCCCAGGTACCCTTAAGGGTTAGGATTTGAGCCCCTCAGGCTGAGCCAAGAAAAACAATAACTAATGGCTTTTGGCTGATTCATGGGAGTGATGCTAGGTGGAAGGGTTGTGGGGTGAGGGTGCTCCATACTTTTAGGGGGATGGGTTATCAGAGGCCTGCCATTGAGAGTACAAATGGGGCTCCCACTTCCACCACAGCCCATCCCTCCTCTACTCACCCAGCTCCCCTTTCACAGCAAGAACCTCAGCCTGAGCCTCCAAAGCTCCACCCACACCCTCATCCTTACAAACAGCTGTCCCTTAGCCGCCCCCTGACTCAAGAGATGTGCACCCTTCAGCTTGTGCTATCCTCAGGAGCCCTGACCAGGGGAAAAGCCCTGGACATGGGCTCAGGGCCACTTAGGTAGGGAATTCTGGAGTAGGGTCTGGAAGGGTTGGTGCGGATTCCAAGACACATCCCCTTAACCCTGCTGACTCCTTGCCCCACAGGGAGGACCAGAGCAGGGCACCATATAGTAGAGGATCCAGGGCAGATGGCCTAGTATTGCTGTCTGAGGGCAGCTCTGGTATGGCAGGTAGGTCCAGAGGAAGATGGCCTCATCAGAGGAGAATCTTCTCTGGTCCTCGGGAGGGATCTGAGAGTGTGGGGCCTGTCTGGGGGAAGCAATGGAGCTTTTAGGAGGAGTTCTCAGGTGCCCAAGGTGATGGGTTGAGAAGAGGTGGGGAACCTGTGGTCTTAGAGGCCTTACAGCTATATATAGCCTCTAGATTCTTTTTTTTTTAGATAGTCTCACTTTGTCGCTCTCAGTAGAGTTCTTTGGCGTCACAGCTCACAGCAACCTCAAACTCTTGGGCTTAAGCGATTCTCTTTCCTCAGCCTCCCAAGTAGCTGGGACTACAGGAGCCTGCCACAACACCTAACTATTTTTAAAGTCTTTTTTTTTTTTTTTTTAATTAAACCTTAGCTGTGTACATTAATGTGATTGTGGGGTACAATGTGCTGGTTTTATATACAATTTGAAATATTTTCATCAAACTGGTTAACATAGGCTTCACAGCATTTTCTTAGTTATTGTGTTAAGACATAATGGAGCTCTTTTATAAAGTGTTCACTGGTGCCCAACCTCAGAGAAGGTACTCTGTGGGAAACAGATGGCCTTTCTGGATCCTTCACACCCCATCCAGCCAGAGTCCCCAACACCCGGAGAACAATGGGCTGGACTTTACCCAGCTAGGTTCACTGGGTGCCTGGGGGGTTTCCTTGTGTCTTTCATTTGGGGATGTGGTGGGGTGGGGTTCCATTCCCCTGTCCTCTCAGCCTACGTGGTAGCCCCAATCATGCCTGGTTCTAACTCTGGCTCAAGGTCATCTCCCTCACTGCCTGCTCTACACCCCACCCTGAGGGCTGGTGCCCAGACCAGGTTCCAGGAGGAGTCTGACGAGGAAGTTTTCATTCCACGATGTGCAGCTAAGACTCTGAGCTGGCTGCTGCCCAAGGTCAACCATGCGTCGCCCACTGGCCCAGCCCCTGGTGACCCACCTTTGGGGCTTGGCCAAGCTCTGAGGAATCCCAGACATGAGGATGTGTGTGTCCCAAACATGAGGAGGCCAGGGGGTAGACTGGAGCCATCAGTGGGTTGAGCCCTGCCCTCTAGAGTGCTCAGTTGTACAGCAGGGGGCAAACAGAGGCTCTGACCCCCCAAGACTGCAAAGGAGAGACTTATTCTCATCTTTCAACAGTGAGTGTTTTCTTCCCTCTTCCTTTCTTCCCTTTCTTCCTCCTCTTACTCAACTCAGAAATGTTATTAGTCAAGAGGGCAGCAGGGGATTCCTGGTGACCTGTCCCTGACTGTGGGGAAGCACCCATCTCCTCAGATCTAACCAGACAGAGACACCCTGGGGGGCTGTGCCTGAGGAGAATATCTGAGGACTTGGACCACTGCTAACCCACTGAGCTTTTATTGTCACCCTCAGTAGAGTGCTGTGGTGGCACAGCTCACAGCAACATCCAACTCTTAGGTTTAAGGGATTCTCTTGCCTCAGCCTCCCAAGTAGCTGGACTACAACGCCCAGCTATTTTTTTTTTTTTTTTTGGTTGCAGTTGTCATTGTTGTTTAGCAGGCCCAGGCCGGGCTTGAACCCACCAGCTTTGGTGTATGTGGCCGGTGTCCTACTCATTGAGCTATGCGTGCTGCTGAAATAACTTTTCTGGAGTTCTATTCTGTAGGACTTCTTTTTTTTTTTTTTTGCAGTTTTTGAGCAGGGTTGGGTTTGAACCCGTCACCTCCAGCATATGAGGCCAGAGCCCTATTCCTTTGAGCCACAGGCACCACCCTCTGTAGGACTTCTTTACTTTAGGTGTGCAGTGGCCTCTGATGTCAACAAGCCCAAAGGAGGTGGAATCACCCCCATTTTACAGATGAGAAAACTGAGCCTCAGAAGACAAGAAAGGGGCACAGTTACTGGGTACTTACTGTGTCAGATATTGTTTTTGTCCCACATCTGGTCTGCCTGATTCAAGTTGATGTTCTTTCCACTCAATTGCAATATTTTAAAAAAATTATTTATTGTGGGTGGCGCCTGTGGCTCAATGAGTAGGGTGCCGGCCCCATATACCGAGGGTGGCGGGCGCCTGTAGTCCCAGCTGCTCGGGAGGCTGAGGCAGGAGAATCGCGGAAGCCCAAGAGCTGGAGGTTGCTGTGAGTCCTGTGACATCATGGCACTCTACTGAAGGCGGTAAAGTGAGACTCTGTCTCTACAAAAAAAAAAAAATTATTTATTGTATTGGGCATTTTTTCTAATTATGAAGGAAACAAAACTTCTTTGTTAAGAACCAAGAAATAGAGATAAATATAAGGAAGACAATTTCCTCATAAGTCTATCATACAGTGAATAAAAAAGGAAGAAAATAAATATATTCTTGGAAGTGTGCTTCTCTCCACCCACACTTCCTCTCAGCTAATCACTGCCAGGAAACTTCAATGTACAGGGCTGTGATACTTTTCAAAGGGCTGCTTCAGATGACCTGGGTTGCTGGCTTGTACACCTCTGGGGAGGCAGGGAGGTGGCTGATGGTCTTAGATCCGGGTGTTGTCTGGTGTGAGGGCAAGGAAGTGCTCAGGCCCAGTTTTGTGGATTTCCCCACCTGGCAGGGCCAGGGCTGGACTCTGCCCCAGGCATTGAGCAAGAGCTGTCTGCAGCAGCAGTGCAGGGAGTGGCCATGCTATGGCCAGCTGCCCAGGCTGGTCCCAGGAGGGAGGCCATGGCATGCTGGGCCCCCAGGGCCACGCTCAGATGCTCATTTGTGGGTTCTTTGCTTCAATGCCCACAGGTTGGTCCACCCCCTCTTGATGTGGGCTGCCCCTTTTGTAGGGCCACACACAACCCACTTTCCTGAGGATATCTGAGGCACATGCTGACCCCTGCAGGCAGCACCCTGGGGCACCTGGGTCTGTCATTTTCCCAAGGCAAGAGTGTCAAGGGTAGAGCAGTGTAAAGCTTGGGACATTGCAGCTCCCCAACTGACTGCAGGTCCCTCCCAGCTCTCCTTCACTTTCATCCCGCTCCCTCTTTTGCCTCTCTGGAGTTAGAGAACTACCCAGAGACAGTGGCTGTGGTCTGTCCCAACACCCTATCATTGAGGGGTGGCCTTCCTTGAGGGTCCAGGTTACCACCCACACAGCACAAGTGAGCCAAGTCACAGAAGGGACACCTTATAGGCCTGAACTGACAGGACACCATGGTCAAGTGATCCTTGGAGAGTGTTTACACAAGAGGCAGAAAGCTGAGGCTCAGAGTAAGAAGTAAATTTGCTTCAAGTTAATTCATAGCAGAGCTGGCACCAGAACAATGCTTTCCTCCTCTCTGTCCTGTATTTTTTCTATCATTCATTCAACAGAAATTTATTCATTCAACGAACATTTTTTAAAATGCTCAGTCAGTGCTGGGCATATACAAAGAATTAGCCATCACTTGACCCTCAAGTAGGCTGGACTGGGCTGGGTGATAGAGACTACAGTCACCTTTAATAGGCCAAGAGCAGGCACCGAGGTCCCACTTACTAGCTGTGTGACTTGGGGCAATGTACTCACCCTCTCTGTACTTCAGTTTTCTCATCTATAAAATAAAAACAATAACCTGCCTCTTAGGGTTACTATGAAAACTAACTGTGTCACTACGTGTGAAGAACCCAGAATATGCCTTGTACCTAGTAGGCACTTAATAAATGTCAGCTGTAATAATAATGCACAGGGAAGAGAAACTAACTCTGGCTGGGGTTGCCAAGAAGAACTTCATAGAGAAGGGACATTTAATCTGAGGCTTAAAGAATGGCTAGGAGTTTGCCATACAAAGAAGAGCATGCTAGGTAAAGTAAGCATAAGAGCAAGGCTATGGAGGCCTGAGAAAGTATCGAAATGAATCCCAAGTGGTACAGTGATTGCCAGGGGATGGGGGAAGCAGATTTAGCTGAGTCATCTGGGGGCTTTTTCAAGCTATCCACACCCAGAACCTCTGAACCCTCTGCGACATTGCTCCAGGAGGTGGTCTCTGCCCCACTGAGGGTCACTGCCGCAAGAAGCCCACTTGCCAATGAGTCAGGTTCCCTGGATACACGAGAGTGCGAAAGAGACAAGAACCACTAGCTGGAGCCCAGGGTTTGTGGCATGAATGGGGAGAAGATGGGAGGAGCTGCAGAGGGTCTAGCTTATGAAAGGTATCAAATGCCACGTGGACGTGTTTGAATTTCATCCTCTGGGCCAAGGGCAAGATTCTGAGCAGGGGAGTGACCCGCGCTGTGATGCTTTTGAGAAAGAACATCCTCTTGGCAGTTTTGGAGAATGAAGAGTGAGGCAGGGGCCAAGGAATTATCTGGAGACAATGCCAATGGATATTGTCCATCTGAATAAGGGACAGTGAGGACTGAGGAAGGGCTGAGGCTAAGGGGCAGCAGGAAGGGAGGACTTGGGAAGTGACTGGCAGAACTGGGTGACAAGCTGGGTTTGTGGATAATGATAAGGTTCTTTGAGAGAGTGATAATATAACCAGCTGGGGGACCTTGTTTCTTAACCTGTCTGAGCCTCAGTTTCCTCATCTGTAAAATGGAGGTAGCAAAGGAGCACCTGTCTTACTGAGTTGTGAAACGTTTTCGAGTTAAGAGAGAGCAAGCACTGAGGGAGTTCCCAGTACAAAGTAAGTGCTGGCAAGCAGCAGCTGTTGCTAAGAGTAGCAGTTGGGGGATGGGAGAGAGAGGGCTGAGGTATGCCACTGTCTAATGCAGGCATCTTCAAACTGTGGCCCGCAGGCCACCTGAAGCAGTGTGAATTGTATTTGTTCCTGTTTTGTTTTTTACTTCAAAAAAGATACGTGCAGTGTGCATAGGAATTTGTTCATAGTTTTTTTTTTTTAAACTATAGTCCGGCCCTCCAAAGGTCTGAGGGACAGTGAATTGGCCCCCTATTGAAAAAGTTTGAGGACGCCTGGTCTAATGGGTGCATACATGCCAAGTCTCCCTCACGCTTTTGCTTTTGATCTTGTCTTTTGTTTGCTTTAACTTTTGTAGAAAATTCACCATTTTAACCATTTTAAGTTTAAAATGAACTATACAATTGAACTATACAATTCATGGGCAGCTCCTGTGGCTCAGTGGGTAGGGCACCGGCCCCATATACCGAGGGTGGCGGGTTCGAACCCGGCACTGGCAACAAAAAATAGCCGGGCATTGTGGCAGGTGCCTGTATTCCCAGCTACCTGGGAGGCTGAGGCAGGAGAATTGCCTAAGCCCAAGAGATGGAGGTTGCTGTGAGCTGTGATGCCACTGTACTCTACTGAGGGTGACATAGTAAGATTCTGTCTCAAAATGAAAGAAAGAAAAAAAAGAAAGGAAGGAAGGAAAGAAAGAAGGAAGGAGGGAGGGAAGGAAGGGAAGTAAGAGAAAGAAAAGGAAGGAAGGAAGGAAGGAAGGAAACAATTCAGTGGCATTAAGTGCACAACTTTTTTTCTTTCTAACTAGTACTCATGCGAGGGAAAGTTGCAGGAAGGGTACAAAGAACTCCCTATAGGCTGGCGCGGTGGCTCACACCTATAATTCTAGCACTCTGGGAGGCCGAGGCAGGTGGATCGCCTGAGCTCAGGAGTTTGAGACTAGCCTGAGCAAGAATGAGACCCCATCTCTAAAAAAAATAGCCAGGCATTGTGGTGGGCACCTGTAGTCCCAGCTACTCAGGAGGCTGAAGCAAGAGGATCTCTTGAGCCTAAGCATTTGAGGTTGCTGTGAGCTATGATGATGCCATGGCACTCTACCCAGGGTGACAAAAGAAAAAAAAAAGAACTCCCTATGGTTTTCTCCATGTTCACCACAGTTTGTTACATTTGCTTTATTTATTCCTTCCTTCCCTGTACATATATATAAATATAGTTTCTTCCTGAACCATTAAAGGCTAAGTTGAGACATTGTGTTTCTTTATTCCCAAATACTTCTCTGTGTCTTATCTAGGAACAGAGACATTCTCTGTGCAGTTCTCAAATTCAGTAATTTAATATTGATACAAAGCTATCACCTAATGCACCATTTATATTCACTTGTTGCCAACTGCCCCAATCATGTCTGTACTTCGTGGCACACTCCAAACCTTAATTCCAGGACCCAACCCAGGATTGTGCATAACAATTTTTTTTTTGAGACAGAGTTTTACTTTTTCGCCCTTGGTAGAGTGCGCTGGTGTCATAGCTCACAGCAACCTCAAACTCTTGGGTTCAAGTTCTTGCCTCAGCTCTCGAGTAGCTGGGACTACAATCGCCCACCACAATGCCCAGCTAGTTTTAGAGACTAGGTCCTGCTCTTGCTCAGGTTGGTTTCGAATTCTTGAGCTCAGGAGATCCACCTGCCTTGGCCTTCCAGAGTACTAGGATTACAGGTCTAAGCCACTTCATTGGGCCTGTGCATAGCATTTAAGTGTCAACTCCAAGCCCTCTTCTTTTTTGTGTGTGTGTTTTTTGGCCGGGGCTGGGTTTGAACCCACCACTCCGGCATATGGGACCAGCGCCCTACTCCTTGAGCCACAGGCGCCGCCTCTAAGCCCTCTTCTTTTTTTTGGCCGGGGCTGGGTTTGAACCTGCTACCTCCGGCATATGGGGCCGGCGCCCTACCCACTTGACCACAGGTGCCGCCCCTAAGCCCTCTTCTTAACAAGGCTTTCCCCCAGTTCTCTGAGGCTAAAGGAGACAGGAAATCAGCATTCATGGAGATTGATACTGTCCACCCCTGTGCATTTGCACGCTGAACTGTGTCACCTTTCAAGATAGTGCACTTGATGCCAGCTACCTGGGTCCCTGTAGTGAGCCTAGGGAGCTATTTATCTTGAGTCTGTGTTTTCCTGGGACTAAGATCAACATGAGCTTGCATTTGCCTTCCCTAAATACACACCAGAGTGCACCATACGAGCCCATGTGTGTGCAAATGGGGAAGAAACAGGGCCAGACAGGGGTTCAGAGATGCAGGGAGACTATGTTTATTTCAATACTGGCAGCTCCCAAAGGAACGAGGCTGGCCTTTGGGAACTGCCCCAAGGGTCAGATACTGACCCTTGTGTCACAGCACTGCAAGCACTGCGAGGTAGCAGTGGGTGTCTATGAGCCAGAACTCAGCCTGAGCTGCCATTACAAGCTGCTCAGGAGATGGGCTTCCATCCTCTGATGTTGGGAGTCTAATGTATGCTGAGAGTCCTTCAGGATCAAAGGCGGGAAGAGTATTATTACCTCCAGCCCATGAAGTCTATCTATCATCCTCCCACACAGATCATTAAGCACTCAGGGTAACCCAGAAGGAGGGGACAGGTTTGGAAGGTATCCTTCACTTACATGGGTTTCCTGGAGTAGGGATATCATTTCATTTGATCCTCATAATAGCCCTGCAAAGTAGTAAATATTACCTCAATTTTATAAGTGAAGAAAATGGGTGTTGATGACATGTAGAAAATGTAAGGTGAGAGGCCTAGGTTTGCACCTGACTCTGTGAAGGGATTTGAAATGGTGTAGACAAAGGTTTTAGTATAAGGCTGGCACACAGTAGGAGCACAGATGATATCATCCTGTCCCCACACTGCATCTCCACTGCTCATCCAAGGTCACCCTCCTGGCAAAACTGAACATGAATGGAAAACTTTATGCTAAGTCCACAAGCCTTTCTACTTTCCCACAATGTTGAATATAGTAATCAGTGATCTTAGTCCTCACTTTTTTTTGTTGTTTGTAGAGACAGAGTCTCACTTTATTGCCCTTGGTAGAGTGCTGTGGCATCACAGCTCACAGCAACCTCTTGGGCGTAGGCTATTCTCTTGCTTCAGCCTCCTGAGTAGCGGGGATGACAGGCACCTGCCACAATGCCCGGCTATTTTTTTGTTGCAGGGCCAGGGCCAGGTTTGAACCTGCCACCGTCAGTATATGGGACTGGCACCCTCCCACTGAGCCATAGGCGCCGCCCATTAATCCTCACTTTTGAAGGCTTGGCCTCCATCTCATCAAAATCAGAGTGTATGTACTTGATGGAGGTTATTAGACAATGATCTGTGTGTGTGTGCATGCATCTCAGGATGTCTTGGGAGACATACCTCTGATGGGCTAGGCCCCTGTCCCTTCTGGTTCAGAATTACTGGGTTTAGGCCATGTGTGGTGGCTTATGCCTGTAATCCCAGCACTCTGGGAGGCCAACGTGGGTGGATCGCTTGAGCTTAGGAGTTCAAGACCAGCCTGAGCAAGAGTGAAACCCCGTCTCTAAAAAATAGCCAAGTGTTGTGGCAGGCACCTATAGTCCCAGCTACTTGGGAGGCTGAGGCAAGAGAATCACTTGAGCCCAAGAGTTTGAGGTTGCTGTGAGCTATGATGCCATGGCACTCTACCAGGGGCAAGAAAGTGAGACTGTCTCAAAAACAAACAAAAGAAAAAAAAAAAACAAAAACAGAATTACCAGGTTTGGGGAAGTTTTTTTTTTGCAATTTTTGGCTGGGGCCAGGTTTGAACCTGACACCTCTGGTATATGGGGCTGGTGCCCTACTCCTTGAGCCACAGGCGCTGCCCAGGTTTGAGAAGTTTAAAGGACAGGTATGCTGTTGGCATGAGAATCAAGTAGAGACAGAAGGAAAGACTAGTTGATGGCTCAAGGCCATTCTAGCTTCAGAATTCTTTAAGAACTGGATAAGTTGTTTACTGCCCCCAAATGACCAGAGTAATTTTCATTTGGCCCTTGGTAACCCAGGGTCTCATGCATATTTCTATAACAACTACTTTGAATGCCCTTTCTTGTATATTAAGCCTTTAAGTCCAGAGAGTTAGCACCATCGGCCCATCAGTGAGTAACAGGGCTTACTATGTGTTCAGCTTTAGGGGTTGCCATAATACATGGTCCCTGGGTTTTAAAGAGCTCCCATGGCTCATTGGAGGAATAAGATGCAAACAGGAGCCCCTCTTGATGAGGCTTGACTGTAGGTTGCTCTGGGCAGCAGCACATCAGTGTGGGCTGGTGTAGGCAGGGATGGCTCCTTAGTAATAACAGCAGTGGCTGACATTTACTAGGCTTTTACTACATGCCAGGAGCTGTCAAATGATATAATATCCCTAAGTGCTTTCTGTGTATTGCATCATTTAGTTCTCAAAACTTTCCTAAAATAGATTCTATTTTTATCACCATTTCCCAGATGGGGAAACTGAGACACAGGGAACCTAAGTAACATGCACAGTCACACAGCTAGTAGATCGCAGAGCTCAGACTCAAATCCAGGCAGGCTGGACCCAAAGCCAATGCTCTCAGCCCCTCCCCCTGCACCATCACCCTAGAGGCACTCAGCTAATCCTTGAAGGCTGAGAGATTTTAGGGAGATGAAATACTAGTGGGCAGGGAGCTCCACGGATTTAAGTTTGGTAGAACTGGTTGTGTGACTTTCGACAACTTACCAAAACGTTTCTGAGCCTCAGTTTCCTCATCTGGTAGATGAGGACGGCGTCTTCTTTCTTGAGTGGAATGACTGAGATAATGTGTTTACAGCACAGCTTGAGGAGTATTATTAGAAAGGGAGAGTTGGGCAGGAGAGGTACAGCCACACACCCCAGAGCAGGGAGGACTGTGTGTGAAGGGTGAAAGCGTGACGGGGAGGGAGTGGGTCACACTAGATGCGGGAAGGGCGTAACAGGCGAGCGGCAAATAAAAGCTGGTTGTGAAGCATGGGGCCAGGTCATTGAGGACCTTGAAACTATCATGATGTGCTCAACAGCTCTTCAACGTGACAGGTGTGTGGACTTTGTTGACATATGGAAATGTGTGTTTGTAAAAAAAACATAGAATGCAAAAGGATATGTACAACTGGCAGCTGTGTAAACACATTGGGGACTGTTAAGCTTAGAGATCAGAAGGGCATCTGTAGTACTATATTCATCACTTTTTATTAATTTTTCTTTAAATATCTAGTGAAAACTAAGTATAAACAGGATTCTAGGCCAAGATGCTTTTAACCTGTGGACATCCATGAGGAGTCACTGTAGATTCTTTTCTTGCTTGTTTTTAACTTATGCATTTAATTTTTTAATTTTTTTTTTAATTTTGAGACAGAGCCTCACTCTGTCCCCCTGGGTAGAATGCCACGGCATCATAGCTCATAGCAACTTCAAATTCTTGGGCTCAAGCAATCCTATTGCCCAGCGAGTTTTTCTATTTTTAATAGAGACGGGGTCTTGCTCTTGCTCAGGCTGGGGTTGAACTCCTGAGCTCAAGGAGTCCGCCACCGTGGCCTCCCAGAGTGCTAGATTACTGGTGTGAGCTACGGTGCCCCCCTGGTTTTGTTTTTTTAATTGAGACAGAATCCATATACAGTCAGTCCCCATTATTTGCAGATTCTGTATCTGCCAATTTGCCTAATGATTAAAATTCATGTATAACCCCTTAGAGCAGTGGAAATTTTGAGTTGCCTGATGTACATGTTCCCAGCTGAACAAGGGGACACTGTTTTTCTTGTTTTAGCTATAGTAACATAAACAAGTGTCTCTGTTTAATGCCGTGTTTTTCCTATTTCTTTTTACTTTTTCTTGGTGATTTCATTGTGTTTTTTTTTTTTTGAGACAGAGCCTCAAGCTGTCACTCTGGGTTGAGTGCTGTGGCATCATAGCTCACAGCAAGCTCCAACTCCTGGGCTTAAGCGATTCTCTTGCCTCAGCCTCCCAAGTAGCTGGGACTACAGGCGCCCACCACGACGCCCGGCTATTTTTTTGGTTGCAGCTGTCATTGATGTTTGGCAGGCCCTAGGTTAGATTCGAACCTGCCAGCTCAGGTGTATGTGGCTGGTGCCTTAGCCGCTTGAGCCATGGGCGCCAAGCTGGTGATTTCAATGCTTACAATGGCCCCCAACATAGTGGGACGTGCTCTCTGGTGTGCCTACGTCCAAGAGGCTGTGATGTGGCCCACAGATGAAATGCATGCGTTTGACATTAGTTATAGGGCTATTAACCATGAGTTCAATGCTAATAAATCAACAAAACATGTTAAAGTGTCTTCAAACATAAATACACACAAGTGAAGATTATGTATTGATCAGCTGACAAAAAATATTGTGACCAGAGGCTCTCAGGAACCTAACCCTGTTATTTCCCCTAGGAGCAGTGGGTCAGTATTCACCAACATGGTGTTTGTTAGAACTTTACAGAACAAAACTATCACAAATAGTGAGAATTAACTATACCATATAAGGTTCACCTTTTAAAATTCACCCTTTTATATATTAGTATACTCATAAAGTTGTGCAACCATCACTGTCACTGGACATTTTCAAGCAGTAAAATGGTCTCACAAAACAGCAATTTAAGAATTATCTGTCTTTTCCTGTCCCCTGATCTCTCTCTGGTCCTTTTCAGAATGCCCAGGAAAACCATGGACTGGCTGTCCCTACCCCCTCTGTCCCAGAAGACTTTGCAGACAAAGAAGTGACAGGTAAGAGGACCTTGAGCTTGGGGCTTTCCCATCTTTCTTTCTTTCCTTCTTGGGCCTTGGATTCAAAAGCCAAGCATACGGTCATATTTACCGCTGGTGACACAGCCAAAGTCTCCAGGCCACTTTGTTACTGACTGTAGTGGGTAGGAGCAGAGGGTCTGGTAAATGAAGAGAGCCAGGGCCCACTTCTGCTGGGATAAGGACGGTGAAGGGACAAGGCCAGAGCAGGAACAAGGGCATCATGAAGTGAAAAAACTCCGAAGTCAGAACGACCTCGCTTTGAATCCCAGCTCCCCACCAATTAGCTCTGACCCTTGGGCAAGATGCTCCACGCCTCCTACCTCTGTATCTTCCAATGAACAATGGGAACAACAGTTCCAGTCTGGAGGAATAAACCAATTGTTGGGATATAAGTCACTTTATGTCACATCTCTGCTCAAACCCACCAATGACTTCCCACATGACCCAAAGAAAAGGCTCTTGCGGGGCGGCGCCTGTGGCTCAGTGAGTAGGGCGCCGGCCCCATATGCCAAGGGTGGCAGGTTCAAACCCAGCCCCGGCCAAACTGCAACAACAACAACAAAAAAAAAATAGCCGGGCATTGTGGCGGGCGCCTGTAGTCCCAGCTGCTCGGGAGGCTGAGGCAAGAGAATCGTGTAAGCCCAAGAGTTAGAGGTTGCTGTGAGCCGTACACACACCCGAGGGCAGTACAGTGAGACTCTGTCTCTACAAAAAAAAAAAAAAAAGAAAGAAAGAAAAGGCTCTTGCAAGGACTGCCCCGTGGTCTCCTCTCCTTCCCCTCCACACTGCCCCACTTGCACAGGTCTGCTGCTCCTAAAATACCTCAGGCACGTTTCCACCTTGGGGTCTTTACACTGCAGCCATGGTCCCCTCAGCCTAGAATGCTCCTCCACTAGACATCTGTGTGGCTCTCTCCCTCATTCCTTCCCTCTTTGCTCAAACGTCACCTTCTCAGTGAGGCCCTCTCTGACCACTCTATTTCAATTGTGCCCTCAGATCCCCTCCCGTTTTTCCATTCATCATCTAAGTTGGTAATAATTTGTTACACTCATTTGTCTGTCTCATTGTTCTGTCAAAGCAGAAACTCCGTGAGGGCTGGCATTTTGTCTATTTTTGTTTTGTTTTTTACTACTGTACCCCAGCTCCCAACTCAGTCCCTGACACTGGTGTTCAGCGAATGGCACTCTTCTCCTTCCCCACTCTTCGCCCCTTCCTTTTGAGGTCAGATAGCTGGGAGGAGCCCTGCGGAGGTGCACGGTCCCCAGGCTTGCTACACTGTATGTTGGGGGCTGAGAGGGGGAAAGTGAAGGATGGGTGTCCCTAAAGAGGAAGCAGACTGTGGGAGAGGGGATGGGATTGGGTCCAAGAATGGAGGGATGTGAGCTGCTGGGGCTGGGGGCGCTCAGCATCCTGTCAGTGTCCAGACTGTCTGGGTCCTCTTCCTCCTGCACATTCCTGTTTCATCCCATACTCTAGATTCTGCTCCAGAAGTTCTCTGTGAGGTAGAAACCTGGCTTCTTAGTAGTTTCAGGGTCTTAAGAAAGTAGAAGTTGTGCACACGGCTCCCTGTTACAGGTCTTGCACCAACCCTCCTCCCATGACTTACTGTCTCTCCCCCACTTTCTCTAGCTGTCCCATACAGCCTGAAAGGCTAAGGATAGATGGTGGCAAAGTGGTTATAATCCATTCAGTGCCTACTAGGGCCCCAGCACTGTGATCAGCTCTTTACCTGTATTTACATGAACTCTCTCCTTTAACTCTTTTTATTGAGTACTGATGTTATACCCTTTTGATAGATGATGAAACTGAGGCTCAGCAAGGGTAATTAGTGTGTACGAGGTCACACGTCTAGTGTGGTAGAGATGGGATTTGAACAGTGGCCTTTCTGGCTTCGTCAAGGTCAAGGACCCAGCAAGAAACAGATGGTGTACTCAATGGGGATAACTGAAGGGAGTTTCATAAAGGGACAGTATACAAGAGTATAGCATGGTTAGGGAACCAAAGTGGACAGTGATGCCCAGAGACTGACAACAATGGGAATTGCTACTCCCCCAAGCCATGGGAAGGGGCTACCCTATAGGAACTGTGGTCTGTGGTGGAGGAGAGACAGCTGCTGCCACTCTGTGACACAACCAGCAGGCAGCCAGGGCACCAGCCCCCAGCCTCTCTTGTCTTCCCCACTCCCCTAGTCAAGGGCAAGGGAGTCCAGGCACCAGGCACAGCAAGGTGGAAGGTGATTCTAGGAGAGTCAGAGTGGAGAATGTTCAGTACATGCTCCAAAGGCTATGCCAGCAACAGGCAGGGGTCCTTTTCTAGAATGAAGGGGGCCATTCCCAGGACAGCTCAGGAGATCAGAGACACAACTGCTCCCTCGCTTGGTGTTCAGGAAAAAATGGGCCAATTATTCTCTTAGGGGCCTACGGAGACTGGCAAGGCTGGTTTGCCTCATCCCCTCCTCATTGTTGCTTCCCCTTTCTTTCAGGTACTAGCTCCCTAGTCAATGGCAACCTCCGATTGTACAGCTCTGTGGGGGACCTAAGGCCTGGGCACTATGGCCAAGATCCACTCATCCCCCCACCTCCTCCAGGCCCAGCCCCAGGGCCCCCCCAGGACACCTCACAACTTCCAGGGGAGTTTTCACCACCACCTCCACCTTCCACAGCTCCCCCGCCACCTCCCCTGCTGCTGGAACCCCCACCCCCACCTAGCATGGCCCCACCTCCACCCCCAGTACCTGGGGCCCTATCCCCACCATCTGCATCCTCTCCATCCACACCCACCCCTCCTGATTTCATTCCACCTGCCCCACCCTCAGTCTTTCTAGCCCCCCCACCGCCCTCTTTGCCAGCGCCAACACCCCCAGTGTCTCCTCATACACTGGAGACTCATCTCATTCCCTCTGGGGGTGTCACCAAGTGGAAATCAGAGATAGCACTGAATGGCAGGCAGCCAGAGGGCCCCAAAATCAGCCCCTCCAGGAGCCCTGATGAGCCAAAGGGGAGCACCGGAGGACCTAACCCAGAGCCCCATCTCACCTTCCCCCGTTCATTCAAAGTGCCTCCCCCAACCCCAGTCAGGACTTCATCCATCCCAATTCAGGAAGCACAAGGGTCTCCCCCAGAGGAAGAAGGGGCCATCAAGAAGGCTCCCAGCCGGCTCCCACTGCCTCCCAGCTTCCAAATCCGCCCTGCATCTCAGGTCTATCCAGAAAGGGCCCCTGAGCCAGAATGCCCTGGGAAGCCCAGGGCTGTGGCACCAGCCAGCCCCCTGCTTGGCCAATCCCTGTCCCAGACAAATGAACAATCTGGGACTCCACCTCCAGCCCCTCCCCTGCCTCCACCTGTACCTCCCCTTCCTCCCCCAGCACCTCCCCTTCCTCCCCCAGCACCTTCCCTTCTCCCAGCTGCCCCTCCTTTACCTTCTGTTGAGAAGGCGCCCCCTCCCTCTACTGGGGTTAACAAAAGCCCCAAATCCAGTTCTCCTGCTCTCAAACCCAAACCCAAGCCCCCAGAGGACACAGCCTCTTCAGCACCCATGGACTGGCGGGACCCCAGCCATATGGAAAAGCTGAGGAGTGAGCTAGCAGCCTATCTCTGTGGCTCCAGGAAAGAAGACCGACTCCTCAATCACAGGCCAGGCCCAACTGTGGCCTCTCAGGGCAAGGAGGGCAGGAAAGGCCCCAGCCAGCCAGAGAAAGAGGTTCCCCCCAGCCTGCCAGAGAAAGAGATCCCACCAAGTGTTCCTCACAAGGGTCTTTGCAGCAGTGGCCCACCAGAGAGGGAGCCAGTTCCTAGCCTGACCCTACCCCCTGTGGACTACGTTCCCCAAGACTGCCCAGCTCCCAGTGTCCGGCAGATCCGAAATGAGCTGGAGGCCCGGCTTTCCTCATCAGCAGACAAGGAAACCAAGCCCAGCATAGGGTCTCTGCCTCCCAAACCTCGGCTAGAAGGGGAAAGAATCTTTGAAAACAGGGCTGATAATGGCAGACTCTCCAAGCCCGTGGCCAAGAATTCACCACTTCTATCCACCACACCTCTGCCAACCACACCACTCCAGTCTAAGGCCACACTGGGGCCAGCCACACCACCTAAGGCCATGCCTGGGCCAGCTATGCTTGAACCAGCCACACCACCCAAGGCCACACCTGGGCCTGTGGTACCATCTACAGCCACAAGTCAGCTCAGTACATCATCCCTTTTGATGACAAAGAAGGATCAAGTCCCAGCTGAGCAGTGGGAAACACCAGAATCTCAAGACATTTCCATTCCCTCTCAGCCAAGAGCAGAAGAGCCCCCCTCAAAAGCCACTAGGCTGCCCACAGAAGTAGCTCTCTCATCTCATGCCCTCCCACCAAAGACATCCCCTGGCCAGGGAGAGGCGCCATTTCTCTACAAGTCCCATCGCAGCCAAAATAGCCCCAGCAAAGAGGTTGCTGTGGTGACGCCCACCCTGTCTAGAGGAGAGGCGGCAGGGTTGGAGGAGCCTGTGGAGGTGAAGGAATCCCAAGGGCTGCCAGCCAAACCCTGTGCCTCAGCCCAGCCTGCTAATGAACTCCCTAGGCACCCTGTAACCGGGGAGGTAGTGGAGCCGGGCTCCCCAATGGCCCTGCTCCTGGCAGCCAGGCAGAGGGCGCAGAAGGGGAGGCTTGGAGCAGCTGCCCTAGGTCGGTCCTCCCTGCCAGGGAGTCTCCGTGGCTACAGCCGCCAACCCGAGGCCGGCTCTGACAGCATCTTCTACAGTGAGGGCCGGCCCAACTCCTTCACTGTGGTCCCCAAGGAACCTGAGAAGGACTCCCAGCTGACCTCGTCAGCGCAGCCCACAGTACTCAGCCAGTGGAAGCCCCAGCCCCGAAGAGACCCGGAGGGCACAGAGCCAAGCCCCAGGCACAAGTGGACAAAGGCAGAGCCCCAGGCCCCCGTGGCCTGGGAAAGACCAGCTCCCTCCAACGTCCCACAGGGCCGCCAGCTGCCCAAGTCCTTCTCCTCCCCGTCTTCCCCTTCGTACAAGATAGAGCAAGAGGAGGAGTTCAACTTTGAGGTCATCCCGCCGCCGCCAGAGTTCAGCAATGACCCCGGGCCCCGGGCTTCAGCACTTCAGTATCTGGGCCGCCGCGGCTCTCCTCCCCGACACAACTTCTCAGACTTGGGATTCCCCCTGAACTCGGGCCCTGCGGAGCCCTCGACTCGCGGCTTCTCGCGCTTCCACGCGGGTGCGCGCTACGCCGGGGCCGGGGCCGGGGCCGTGGCCGAGGCCGGAGCCCGAGGCCTGGAGCGCTTCTCGGCCGGGGGCCGTTCGCTCATCAAGAAGCGCCTGTACGTCGGGGAGCCCTTCCGCAGCCCGGGTCCTCCACGCGGAGGCACTGGCCGCAGCCTGAGCACCCCCAACTGCTTCGGGCCGCAGCCTGGGGGACCCTTCGGTGCGCCTGGAGGCCCCGAGATGCGGCGTGTCAACTCGGCCAGCCGCACGCCCCCCGGCGGCCTGCACGCGCGGAGACTGTCCCTGGAGGGCGCCGCCCGGGGCGCCGGGGACGCCAAGCACAAAGCGCCAGGGGGCGCCGATTACGGCTTCGCCCCTGCTGTGGGCAGGTGAGCTGGGGCCGGGCTGATTGCCCCGGGGGTGGGAAGCTGGGCAGGAGCCAGCCGGGCGGTGGCCGTCTGTCTACATCTGGTTTTCTCCTCCCGCCTGCAGAGAGAGGCAGGGAGGGCCTCTTGCCTGGAGGGCGCTGTAGGCGGTGCCTGTACCCGCTCCCTCACTTCCCTGTTCTCCCCCCCCCCCAGGTCCTGGGTCGGAAGGGACACAGGTTCAGGCTTAGGCTGGGGGTGAGAGTTCTGAGTGAAAGGGTATTAGGCGTGTTCTCTTTCGCCAGTAGGACCCGGGCCAGAAGGGCAGCCCTGTGTCTGTGGCAGACGGGTTCCTCCTTGGGGTTTATAAGCTCAGGCTTTGTGGCGGCAGATACAACAGGGCTGAGCCACATCGTTTCCACCTGTCCCCAGGAGAGACGGTAGTTGGTTAACTAGCGGCGGATATTAAACTCACCTCTCTTGCTCTCCCCCAGGTCTCCCCACAGCACCCCCCACTACGGAAGCCCCATCAACACGTTTACTGTGAGGCCTGGGACCCGCCATCCCATCTCCTATGCCTACTCCGGGGCCCATCGGAAAGCCACCTCCTGAATCCTGGGTTCTTTCAGCTATGCCAAGGCGTTGGATCTGGGCACTTGCTTTTGGGGGTGGTAGGAGTGACACAGCAGGTGTTAGGCAGCCTGCCTCTGAGGGACGACAACAGATGTGGAGGAAGTTTTGTTCCCCTCAGACAAATGGACAATGAATGAGAAATAGCCAGTGACCTGTGCAGATGGGGTGGGCTTCTGTTCCCAAAGCGCTGGTGTAGCTGTAGACTGCTTACACATATGGGGGATGGGAGGGGAAGAAGGGAGGACAGGCGGAACCTTTAAGGGCCTGGGCACTGAATTTCTTATATCTAGTACTATCTGCTTTAACAAGACTTATTTAAAGCAGTTTTACAAGCAAGTCCTACTGAGCAGGTTCTAAAAGCAAGAGGTGGGGCAGTGACTCTGTCAGGCTCTCACAGGGGGCCAAGGCCCAGCCCCAACCAGGTGGGGATGCAGGGCACTACAGGTACATCTCTTTAGCTTCTGTGGTTGCCACCCCAAGAGGTGATACCTGAGGTTCCTAGCCATATTCAGGTGGGACCAGCAATGTACATGTACAACATGTGGAGAAAGCACTGGAACAGAAGCCCTTTCCTTGGCCCTGACCCTTAGCTACTGGCAGACCTACAGAGAGGAGACTTGGCAAGTTTGGGATAGGAGACTGAGGATTAAGCCTTGCTGCTCTATTCAGACCCATGCAGCCCTGATTTGGGGATTTGGCCCCAGGAGCTAGGAGGTCTGGGGCTTGATATCAGAGACCTTATGTGGCCAGATCTTATATGAGATTTGGCGGGGCATTGTTCCTAACCCTGATACTAGTCACCAATATTATTAAGGCCTTAAAAAGTATAGCCAGGAGTGGTGCCTGTGGCTCAAAGGGGTAGCACGCCAGCCCCGAAGGTGGCAGGTTCAAACCCAGCCCTGGCCAAAAACTGCAAAAAAAAAAAAAAAAAAGTATAGCCAGGATGGAAGACATTGGAGAGTGAGAGGTAGCAGAGATGAGAATAGAGGTCTGAGAAGAATTTGCTGCCAATTAGGAATGTGTTTTGGAAAGTCAAGAGTAGTAGGGCTGGGCCAGTTCAGAGCAGGGCAGACCTGTCAGTAGAGTGACCATTTTTCCTTTGCTTAAGCAGTCCAGGATTGTACTTGTTCTCCAGTGAATTAGACCCCCTTCCACTTAAAAGAAAAATACTGGTTTGGATGATATATGGTCACTAAACATATCAGGAAATGATATTTCTTGGTTTGTTTCCCGTGTCTTCAAGTCCTGGTAGACGTTAGTAAGAAGGAAGCACAGGGGAGGGGCCCACTGCAGAGGAGCTGAGGGGTAAGCTAGGAAGCAGGTCCCTTTGGGAGCAAGATGTTGGACCTTTATGATTTATGGTAACCAGCCAAGATACCGGATTGTCAGGACAGCAGGTGAGCTACTTCAGGGAAGAAAGTTCAGTGGTGGGTGGGTGCCCAGATTGCCAGGGACAGCCACCCTAATGGGGCAGGGTCTGGGTATCTGTGTTTAAGAAATAAAACCACCCACCCCTACCACACAATGCCAGCTCTTGCTTACTGCATATGTATATATTTTCCTTGGACAGTGTTTTATAAAAGAGTTCATTAATTTATCTGTTCTGTTAAGGCTTGAGGGGTGGGGTGTGAACTCCCAGCTGTATATTGCTCTGGGGTGGGCAGGGAAGGACTGGGTCTCACTTGGCTTGGCAAATAAACAGGCCAGTTTGGACTGGCCTCCAGCTCTGTGACTGGATTGATGACTTGGAGCTCCTGGGGTGTGATGAGAGGTTGAGGGAGCTCACCTGGGGAAGGCTGAGCCCAGGTGCTGACTGGACAGATGAGCCATTTTGGTGGGCCCAGTTTTCTCTTCTGACCCTTCAGTTTTCTTAGGTTCTCTGAATTTCTTAAGAGGAAGAAGCAGGGGTAAAGTAGGTAACTGTATCATGAAGCAAGTCTCTTTGACTCTCTGAACCTCAGTTTCTTCTCTTGTACAGCAGGCATGATAATAAATACCTAGCTCATATTGTGAAGATTAGAGACAAGTCAGGCATTCATTTAGCAAGGACTGGGGTAGGGTGCCAGGCACTGTGCTTAGCACAGATAGACAAACAATCAGCACCCAACGTGACTCTTGTTCATGGCAAGATTATAGTCTAATAGAGGAGAGGATAAGAAGAGGGCACTCAAAAACATCGTAAATGGTAGGAGTGATAGGAAGGAAAGGAACAAGGAGTGTGAGAAAGAACCAGGGGGTGACAAGGGAAGTGGATATAGTTTACCAAGGTGGTCAGGGAAACCTCTTGAGGTGGTGACATTTGCACTGACTTAGGCAGAGCATCCAGCATGTGCCTGGACCTCAGTAGTTGCTAAACAAATGGCATCTTTGGGTGATGACTACCTTACATTTGTGTGTAGCCCATCGGTTTTCCATAAAGCTTTGACATGGCATCTCCTCTAAAGCCCCTACCTATTGCACGTGTTCCACAGAGCTGTTCCTGACCCACCCACCCCCAGCAAAAAAATTTTCCAGAAAAGAAGACAGACCCAGAGAAGTCATCTCAAGATAACATCAGAGAGTTGTGTTTCTTCCTCCCAGTCTTTTTATGGGAGTTGTTGGGAAAGGGAAGATGACTCAATTCTTCGGCAATGTAGGCTTCTAGGAAGGGCCTTCTAGCCCTCTCCCACACTTGGAGCTTCCTTGTTCTCTCACCACCCACCTACCATGATGCCTTCATCCTGGTAACCCAGAGTGGGGACAAGGGCCCCAGCTCCCAGCCGGGCTGGGGGCTCTAGATCTGGCTTGTCTCCCCTACCTGGTCCTTCCAGTGTTCCCCTCAGATGACTTGAGACGGGCAATGGAGGTTAACCCAGGCTGGGGGCGGGCACGGGACAAAGACGCCACATGCTGGCTCTGCCTGGGACAAACTGTGTGACCTTGGGTGTCTGCTGACTTATCTGAAAAGGGATGGACTTACGCTGTGTGTGGGTCTGAAACTTTGTTGGGTTTCTGACAAAGTTTGAGAACCTAATGAGAGCTATCAGTCCCCACCAGAAAGAGGCCACACATGCCTTTTTACACTTTATTTCACATGCTCCACAGATCCTCCAACTGGAGGCTCCAGAGATTCCATGTTGAAACCCCTGAAGTGGCAGTGGTCAAGGTGACCAACACCTACTTAACCATGACAGTTTGTTAAGTTCATTCATTCTCCCATTTACTCATGACAATCCTCTCAAATGTGTTGGTCATGTAATACTCCTAATTCCATTTTGTTGATAGAGAAATGAAGGCTCCAAGATGAGAAGTGAGTTGCTCAAAATAGCCCACATGACTTGAAACTGTTTTGCACACTTCACCCCAGCTGCATCCATTTATCCTCTCCCAATCCCACTGCCTCCAATTTTATTTATATCTTTGTATCAGAATAGGGTAAAGCTACTCTACTGCCAAAAAAGGTTAATGGTTGTGGGTGGGGCAGATGTTCCCGAATCAGGCTGGACACACCTTGGTTTCTGAAGCCTTCTCACTGCTCCCTGGGAGTGGCACATGCTCCGGTGGCCAGAACTCCACCTCGCTTGTGACGACCAGCCTGGCCCATGGAAGCGGCTGGGGAAGGTCCAAGGGTAGGCTGTGCTGGAAGCCTTGGCTCCTGGTGTCAGGAATATGTAAAAGGGTCTCTCCCCCAAAAAGGTCAAGCTCAGCTTTCCCTAGGGCCAGACTTGTTTAAATAGAGAGGCTTCCTCTTCAGGTAATCCTTGGGCTCCCTTCTGTGCAAAGCTTTTGGATAGATGTGACTTTTGAACCTGAAGGGGTGAGAGAGGGGCGGCCTCATTGCTGAGCTGTCAGGCAGGCCTGCCACTACCTGCTTGGGCCAGCCTAGCCCCAGCAGCCTGTGGCTGCTTTCATCTCTGTAGCTCAAAGGCGATGGTAGCGTCCCATCATTACTCAGCTGTCCAGGATGGAAGGCCACTGACACCAGGCAGAGAGCCTGGGTCTCCTCCCTCCAAAGCCCCAGGGATTGCCTGATGCTACAGGCCTGCTGTTGTGGCCTCTCGGGATGCTTTTGGCCAGGAGGTGAGAAAAGATGCTTTTCTGGGAGAGAAAGAGACTGAAGCAATTAATTGTGAATACTCCTTCATTTGCATGGATAGTCCTGTTCTCCCCTGCATGATTCTCAGAGACCTAGAAGCCTCATTCTCATTTGGCAGAGATGAGCCACTCCCTCCTTCTCCTCCTTGGAATTGTGAAGTGAGTTAACCGAATACTAAGCCTGGATCCTCTCTTGCCTTCCACACTGGCTCCCTTCCTCCACCCAGGTGTCCCGGCACCCTGCTTTCCACACTTCCCTCTCAGAAGGCTGAGTGTCACCCCCTGCTCACCTGCACCAGACACCCACATTTCTAACTTTGGAAGTGGCTCCTGCACACACGCATGTGAATGCCTGGCCCCCCACTCAGTTCCAGCCCCTCCAAAAGGAGCTTCCTTCTCACACAGCCGTGAGACCAAAGCAGCCAGACTCATGGCCCACCACTCCCAAATACTCATTCCTGCCTCACTAGAGGGCACTCTCTGCTTCCTCAAGGGCCAGCTTAAGTGGGGCGCCTGCCGGAAGCCTTCTGCAGCCCAGCTCCAGCCACATCCTCCTCCGAGGGCCTCAGCTCTGACACCCCTCACCTTCTAGCCCACTGCAGCTCCCGCTAAAGGCTCCATAGCCCTTGTACCCCACCTGGTGTTACCTGTTCCACATCTTTCTCCCCTCAGCTTATAAGCTCCACAGTGCAAGGACTGCCTGTTTTTTGGGTTTTTTTTTTTTTTTGAGACAGAGTCTCACTATGTTACCCTCCGTAAGGCTCTGTGGCGTCAGAGCTCATGGCAACCTCCAACTCTTGGGCTTAAGTGATTCTCTTGGTCTCAGCCTCCCAAGTAGCTGGGACTACAGGCACCCGCCACAACGCCCTGCTATTTTTTGTTGCAGTTGTCATTGTTGTTTAGCTGGCCCGGGCTGGGTTCGAACTCACCACCCTCGGTGTATGTGACTGGTGCTGTAACCACTGTGCTATGGGTGCCAAGCCAGGACTGCCTGTCTTACTCATCAACTATTCCCAGCCTTTAGTGCTGCTCCTGGCAGGTACTGCTCCTCAGGTACTCACATTATGCTCCTTGAGGAATACAATTAGTACTCAATTAAATACTGTCAAGCACTGTTTGAATTCCTTAAGGGCAAAAGCCATTGTTTCTAACCTAATCTAATGCTGGGACAGGTCTCTAAGGTTTCATCATAAACCTTATGCCTTCCTGATGGGGGGAGACACTATGCCCTCTAAGTAGAGACCTGAGGACCTAGGATATGATGGTACCAGGTAAGGGATTTCTAGTCCTTAAAAAGGGCTAGGGTGTGGGGGCTCAGGCAGCCCTCAGCACAGGACAGAGATCTGTACCCTGTCGGTCAGTCACTCAGGAGGGCTAGCCGGCCACATGGGCTACAACTCCCACAATCCAAGAGACTCTCATATACTCCATTTACTTCTCCTTTGAGCTCCTTTAGTCTTCAGAAGCCTTGTTTGGTATCCCAGCCTATCTCAGCTGTGCTACAGGGACCAAGGGTAAAGTTTCTGTCAAATATGGGTCAGAGAACTGAGAAGGAAGAGCACTTCTGGGGCCCAGAGTGGCAGAGGACAGGCAGGCCTGACCTGTTCACCATTCCTCCCCAATGGAGAGTCCCCCCAACCCCCTTTAAAAGGAAAGCCTTACAGTTCTAGAGTTGGGTTCCATTACACAGCTCCCCATACTGAGTTCTCAGAGCCTAGCAGGGATCTAAGCAGTGTGGGGACTCAATCAACTTCTGTTTTGATCTTCCACTTCTGTAAGATAATTATCCCTAGTGCCACTTCCAGAAGTGGAACACTAGCTTCTCGTTTTTGAAATTAAATTTTTTTTCTTTGTTTTGAGACAGAGTCTGAGCCCTGACTAGAATGCCATGGCATTATACTTCACAGCAACCTAAACTTCTTGGGCTCAAGAGATCCTCTTGCCTCGATTTTTCTATTTTTAGTAGAGACAGGATCTTGATATTGCTCAGGCTGCTCTTGAATTCCTGATATCAAGCGATACACCTGCCTTGGCCTCCCAGAGTGCTAGGATTACAGGCATGAGCCACCGTGCCGGGTCGAAAATTAAATTTCTTCATATTCCACTGACTGAAGCTTCTGCTTCCTCTCACTCCCTTTCACATTTCCTTGCTGCAGAGGACTGTCTCCCCACACTTTATTGTTGCCTTTGTCCATTTTCTGAGCCAGTCAAGAGGGTTTGGTAGGCTTCTATCTAACATCCACCCCCACTGTCTTTGTCTCTATTTCCTTTCCATCCCCCTCTCTGTCTCTGCATCTGTCTCTGTTTCTCTTTCTTTCTCCCCCCACCCACCCTATCTGTCATCTTCCTGCGTTTTGGCTCACAACTTCCCAGCATTTGTCCCAAATACCCAAGGGCAGCACAGGAATCCATCAACACGATTAGAGGGTGCTACTCAGTATAAACTGGGAACCAGGCAAAAGGCTCCCAGTCGGCGCAGAAGACACACAAGTAACTGGGCTGTGGAACAAGAGGGTACATGGGGCACTCTTGGCCTAACCCTGTGAGTGGCCACTGTTGCTGGCCTGTCACAGGTCACCATAGCTGCCCTCAACCCTGTGACCCTGTTGGGAGCAAGTGCATGAGCTCACTAGGAGGATGCCCTTTGTGCACTTGATTTCTCTACAAAGTGTGCTGTTGTCTCTTGGTGACCTCTCTTGGCCATTTAAAGCTACTTTTGACATTCACTTTAACCTGATTTCTCCAGGGAGAGGGGAGCATCTGTGTGAAGTGCCCTGGGGCCCAGGGCACTGGGCCTGGCATCCTTATGTGTGCATGCAGGGCCAGTGCTGGCCAGCAGGGGGCGTTTTGCTCACAGATGCCTGAAGACCCGGGTTCAGATTCAGAGTTAGATTCCACTGAGGTTGCGCTCCTCCTCAGAGGAGCAGCGCTAAGTGTTATCCCAAACATCAGTAATTTTCAAATTCAGAAGCGCATCAGAAGTAGATGTCAAAACACAAATTCCTGGGACTTACTCCCAGCGCTTCCAATTCAGTGTGTTTGCGGTGGGGCCAGATAATTCACATTTCTAACAAGTCCTGATGGTAGAGGGACCACACTTTAAGAATAGCTGCTGTGCAGTATCACCTTTAATCACCCTGCCCTCCTTTGAGTGGGTAATATCACTTCCAGATTAACAATAAATAATCTACAGCCCCCCTGTAATTCCAGTGACCTTGCGAAGGCCACACAGCTGGAGGAAGGTAGGGAATCAAACTGCACAGTCTGCTCTTGTCCTCGGTGGCCAGGGCAGTGTGGCTGGGGTGGGTAGGACAGCACCTCTCCACATTCCTGTTCCAGGGATGGCAGTAAGAAAACAGGGCAGGCTTGCGGTAAGCAGTACTGAGGCAGTCACAAGGTCACTGTTATGCTGGGAGTCACTCTTTGGGTGTCCACAGTGTTTTAAAGACACTTTCTCTTATATTTAAGTCCAGCTTCATGATAATGGCCAGCAAGTACTCACAGTGGATGCCACTTTGCCCTGACACCCTCCCTTTTCAGGACGACATTCTCCTCTCCCCAGCTAGTAGTAGGGAGTGTTGCTGCTGACTGCCCTCAGCCCAGTCCCTCCTAGACCTGAGAGACCCATCTCACCCAAGGCCACGCCCACTCCCTAGGGCAGGCCACATTCACTGACCAGTTCCTCCCCTGAACTCAGGAGAACCTTGAAGGGCTACACAGCCAGAGCCCCTCCACCACATGCGGGGCACCCCAGCTTCTCCCTCTGCTTCCCGTCTGGTGTGCATCCTGAGGGCTCTACCAACCAACTTCCTGCACACAAATTTCAGTCTCCTGGGGAGCCTATCCAGAAACAACTTGTTAGGGACCAGGCACTATCCTAAGCACTTTACACATACTATTTCCCATGACCCACCCAACAACCCTGAGAGATAGGTATTTTTGTTACTGAAAGGCTAACTTGCCCAGGGTCACAGGATTCCTGTGCAAGTAGTTGGCCTCTGGGGCTATAAAACACTGTATTCCAGAACATTCTTGTGGTCTAGCCTCAGGGAAATTAAACAGAGGAAACAGTGAAGATATACTTTGATTTGAGGGGGAAAAAATCGTCTGCCCTGAGTTTTCTACCAGCCTCTAGTTGTCAGAATATATAGCTCTGGTGTTTCATTTTAGTTTAGTGGTTCTCATCCAGGATCTTGATCCCTGAGGACATCTGGCAATATCTTAAGTCATTTAATGGTTGACCTTGGGGGGGGGGATCCTTACGGCATTTTGTGGGTAAAGGCCAAGGATGCTATTAAATGCCCTACAGTGCACAGGGCAGTCCCTTGCAATAAATCCAGCCCCAAATGTCAGTAGTATTGAGTGGAGAAACCTGCAATCTAGCCTGAAGCATGGTCTCCTGGCTAGTGCCACTTCCATGGCTGCTTGGGAGTAGACTTTGGGGAAGGTCATCAGAGAGCATTGGGGTGGACAAAGGGTTTGAAAGCTCCAAGGACTTCACAATCCTTAAGGAACAAGTATTATCCCAAGTTGGTTCAAAGGAAGATCACACACAGCTTCTGGTTAAGGCCAGCAACTGACCTCTGAAGGCACCTCTTTTCTTTGACCAGAAGGCTCCTATGGTTATATAGTAGACTAGGCATTGTCTACTGTCGTCCCAATGCCCCTAGAAGTATGTTCACGGGGGTAGGGGGAGCTCTTCCCTGAGCTCTTATCCCAGTGCTTCCAGCTCCATCTGGACAAATTCACCTCTACAAGGTAAGGAGGTTCAGAGAAGCCAGTCACTTTGCTGTTTTTCGGCCAAAAAGTTTCACGGAGGGCAGAGCCTGTGGCTCAAAGGAGTAGGGTGCTGGCCCCATATGTCGGAGGTGGCGGGTTCAAACCCAGCTCCGGCCAAAAACTGGAAAAAAAAAAAAAGTTTCACCGAGAAATCTTATTCTATGTTTACACAGCATGGAAGTGAGTGATTTAAGCCCTGGCACACCCAGGTCATACAAAGGAAAACAGCCTTAAACAGGCAACTCTCTACCTTATTGGGAGTCAAGAGGATGGCAAGAAATGGTGGTCTACAGTAGAACAAAACAAAATAAAACAAAATGACAAGAAACAAAAGAACACAAGCACCTGTTCAGATCACGGCTATTCATGGAGGTAGAGAACTGCAGCTTGTCAATCTTTCCAAGTAATCTAGATAGGTCCTCTCCTTAGAGCTGTCAAATAATACAAATAGATGACGTCCCTGAGTGCTATTCACAGAACCAACTACCAACTCAGAGTTTCCACCTGGCTTCTAAGGGCATCTCAAATCTAACAGGTGCACAGCCGAGTCCTGTGTCCCACCTGGCCACCCAAACCGAGTCTTTTCCATTTCAGGGAGTAACACCTGCATTCTTCCCGACCCTTCTTTCATACTCCACATCTAATCCATAGTAAATCCTGTCAGCTTGACTTTAAGATTTCCCCACCTGGCTCAGTGCCTATAGCTCAGTGGTCAGGGCTCCGGCCAAATGCAATGGGACTGGTGGGTTCGAACCCAGTCCAACCCTGCTGAACAAACAAACAAAAAATCGCCAGGTGTTATGGCAGCTGCCTGTAGTCCCAGCTACTTGGGAGAGTAAGGCAAGAGGCAAGAGAATCACTTGAGCCCAAGAGTTTGAGGTTGCTGTGAGCTGTGACGTCACTGCACTCTACCAAGGGTAAGATAGTGAGACTGTCACAAAAAAAAAAAAGATTTCCCCACAACTTTTGATTATTTCTTATCTCTTCAGCTGCCACACACTTAGTCCAAGCCACTATCATTTTTCTTTTTTATCCTACCTGTGAAAAGGACAGCCTTGAAAAAATTGCAAAAATAATAGAAAAAGACCTAATCTTGCAATCTCCTAGTAACAGTGACAGATCAATCCTATAAATTCTTTTGCTAACAGGTAACCTATCCAGCAGGATTTTGGTTTTCCACAACTTCTGAAGAGGACTGAACAGACATAAATCCTTCTCTTTCAAAATTGTTTTTAAGAATCTGCTTTTACAGCCATCCTGAGTAAACAGCTGGAGAGGGAGTCACAGACTTCAGCTGTATCTCGAGGGCAGAGTTACATCTCCTGTGAGAATCCCTCCCTCCATAATCCAAAGACTGGTGAGGGGGAGCCAATCCTTAGACTTTGACATCCAGGCCCGGCTCCGGTTTTTTGTTATCTACATGCCCCAAAGAAGATAGAAGGAGCGGACGGAGCAGTTTCACAATACCCTGTGAACTGGGCTACAATCCCTTCTTTTCCTCTTTGCCCTCCTTAAAAACTGCAAGCCTCTTAGCCTCGCTGCTGGCATTTTTCCATTCTTTCTTTGGAATGCTACCTCTCTTGTTCTCTTTTCTTTCTCTACTGTCTTTTACTCTCTCCCTCTCTCCTTCTAAGAAGATAAAATAAATTTTATACTTTTATATCCTAATCTTGGTCTAGAGCAGTGGTTCTCAACCTTCCTAATGCCTTCTAATGCCGCGACCCTTTAATACAGTTCCTCATGTTGTGGTGCCCCCCAACCATAAAATTACAGTTGCTACTTCATAACTGTAATTTTGCTACTGTTATGAATCATAATGTAAATCTAATATGCAGGATGTATTTTCATTGTTACTGCTGGTCTAGAGAAATCTTTTCTCAACTCATGGAGTATCTACCGAGTTTTCCACCCTACCAACCTGTCTCTCTGCTCCCACCCTATAATGGAATTCAATTCTCAGTGCAGTGCCCAGAATGGGTCTGTTAAGCCTAAGTGACCTCACTCCTCTGTTTGGCCTGCCCCCCTCATAGTAAACACAAATGCCTCTGATGCTCGAAGATCCCCTCCCTCACTCTGGCCTTACCCCTGCCACTCCGCCCCTTCCCTCTCCAGGCCAGTCACGCTGAACTCCTTAAATACACCAAGCCCACTCCTGCCTCAGGGCCTTTGCACTTGCTGGTCCTGTACCACCAATGCTCTTTTCTAGTTGTCTGGTCTCAGTTCAAATGTTTCCCTTGTGGAGATGATAGGCCTTCCCTAACCACTCCACAAAAGGGCAAGCAATACCTTTCCCCTCCACACTCCCTCTTCTCACTACCCTCATTTTTTTCCTCAGCATTTACTACCATGTTATGGAATAGTTATGAATCTGCCTTGTTCTTAAGGTTCCCACTTTCCAGAACTGTGAGAAATAAGTATAATATCATATATTTATTTGTTTATCTCTGGCCTGTTTCTCTCTCACTTCCAAATTTATTTATTTAATGCCTATTTTCCGCTGGTTTTGCTTTTCATTCATATATCGGTAACCTTTAATCCATATGGAATAAATAGAAATATAAAAAGGGAACCAGCTCATTACCACCTGGTTTAAAGCAGACCAGTGCCTCTAATATTTTTCTATTACAATTTCCAATCAGAAAAGTGGAACAAACAGACACGCCATCCCATTCCTTCAAGCTTTAGGGAATAAGCCTGAAGATGCCATTAAAAAAGCAAAATCTCTTTAAGGCTTTACTTTTTTAGATTAATATGAGGGTATAAATGATTAGGTTACATTGTTTGCACTTCTTAGGTAAAGTCCAAGTTGTAGTTCAGCCCATCACCCAGGAGGTGTGCCCTATACCCTTACATTGTGTCCATTAGGTGAGAGGAGGCTTTACTTTCATGGCCATTTTGTACTTTATTTCCTAATATATTTACACTTACTCAACTAGAAAACTTTTCCTCTCAAGTTTTCCAGTAAAAATAACTGCCCCCCAGTAGGTGCTCAGTGTGAAATACTACTGATCTGGGATCCCCAGAGTTCCCTGTATGTCCCTGCCTAGATGTTTACCCAGGTTTGGGAGTTGGGCAGTGAGTACTGGAGTCACACTCACCTTTGGGTAAAGTGAATTGGCTGGAGCTAGCCGGGGCCTTGCTAGAGTCTTTTGAGTTCTAGTCCCAGCTCTAGCACCTACTACAGTAGCTCAGTAACTTGGGCATGTCCCCCCACTTTAGTTTGGCCTTTGTTTCCTGAAGAAGTTGGATTTGTAAGCTTAGCTCTTGCCAGGCTGAATATAACAACAGGTTTTATGTCTGAATATAACCAGATGGAAGAAGCCAGGTGTGGAGGAACAGGTGCGGTGAGAGCAGGGCTGAGGGACTGGAAGGTGGGTGGGCACTCTGGCAGGGCCTGGGCTGGGGGAAGGAGGCCTCAGGGTGGCAGTGGCTCCTGGAGGACCCAGAGGGGACCTGTTCAGACTCAACCCCCTCCTGAGCAGCAGAAGGTGCTACACTGAATGGGGCTGGAGGGCCCAGGCTATTTTGGGGCGTGAGTTTTCCTGGAGGTGGGGGGAGATGCTCATCTAAACGTTCAAAAGAGGGCAGAGGGCAGCACCTGTGGCTCAGTCGGTAGGGCGCTGGCCCCATATGCCGAGGGCGGAGGGTTCAAACCCAGCCCCGGCCAAACTGCAACCAAAAAATAGCCGGGCGTTGTGGCGGGCGCCTGTGGTCCCAGCTACTCGGGAGGCTGAGGCAAGAGAATCGCTTAAGCCCAGGAGTTGGAGGTTGCTGTGAGCGGTGTGAGGCCACGGCACTCTACTGAGGGCCATAAAGTGAGACTCTATCTCTACAAAAAAAAAAAAAAAAAAAGAGGGCAGAGAGACTCAGTGCCCATAGCACAGTGGTTACGGCGCTAGCACACATGCACTGAGAGTGGCGGGTACGAACCTGGCCCAGGCCAGCTAAACAACAATAACAACTCAACAACAACAACAAAAAATAGCCGGGCGTTGTGGCAGGCGCCTGTAGTCCCAGCTACTTGAGAGGCTGAGGCAAGAAAATCGCTTAAGCCCAAGAGTTGGAGGTTGCTGTGAGCTGTGACACCACGGCACTCTACCAAGGGCAACACAGTGAGACTCTGTCTCAAAACAAACAAACAAACAAAAGAGGGCAGAGATACCAACTCATCTGTGCCAACGTCTGAAACAAAGGCCAAGAGCATGGCCCTCGTACATCATCCTCCCCTCACCACTCAGGCAGCAAGGGAGAGAAGCACCCTGATGTTCACGAGCACTTCCTGGTCCTGCTTGTCACTGCACTCTCCAGATACATGCTTGGTCCTAAACCCAGCCCCTCTCCACCCACCATCTCACCACAGTTTTGAGGCAGGGAGGCAGCCCAGGAAATGTCAATACCAGCCACGAGTGTCACCATCACCACTAATATCATATCTGTCAGTGACACCTTTGAGGCATTATTATTTAGCCCGCTTTATAATTGAGGAAGGTGAGACTCAGTGCAATTCAGTCACTTGTAGCTTACAGAGTGGTATGGCAGGCGCTGACCACAGACCTGTTGGGCACCAGAGGCAGTTAGTTACCTTTCCGCCCTGTCACAGTGCTGGGCATTTATAGGTGAGAAGAAGGGTAAGAATCTCAGGAGAGTAAAAAAATAAAAACCAGAAAAAAATCAAACAAAAACCCCCAAAGATACAGAAAATGCATTTTATATGCCACCACCAGTATAACAACAAAGAATATATTCCTGGCTGGGCTCAGTGGCTCACACCTATAATCCTAGCACTCTGGAAGGCTGAGGCAGGTATTATTTCTTGAGCTCAGAGTTCAAGACCAGCTTGAGCAAGAGTGAGATCCCCTCTCTACCAAAAGCAGAAAAACTAGCCGGGCGTAGTGGCACATGCCTATAGTCCCAGCTACTTAGGAGGCTGAGGCAAGATGATTACTAAAGCCCAGTAGTTTGAGGTTGCTGTGAGCTATGATGACACGGCACTCTACCCAAGGTGATAAAGTGAGACTGCCTCAAAGAAAAAACAAAAAGAATATATTTCTGTGTGCTTACATGTATGTGTATATATATACACATTTTTTTTTGAGACAGTCTCACTTTGTTGCCTCTCAATAGAGTACTGTGGCATCACAGCTCACAGCAACTTCAAACTCTTGGACTCAAGCAATTGTTTTGCCTCAGCCTTCCAAGTAGCTGGCTTCCACAACGCCTGGCTAGAGATGGGAGTCTCACTCTTGCTCAAGCTGGTCTCAAATCCATGAGCTCAGACAATCTACCCACCTTGGCTTCCCAGAGTGCTAGGATTATAGGCATGAGACACCGCACCCAGCCATGTACTTACATATTCATACAATAATTTTGAAGAGACAAGGAATAGTAGCTGTTTCTGGGATTACTGAAGAAATGGGATGAGAAGGAAGAGGGCTTAGTTTTTTACTGTTTATCCTTTTGTACCTTTTGATTTTGTACTGTATTCACTCACTATATGAGTTAATACAAAGGACTTAAAATAATACCTGGCATATAGCACATACTACATGTAAACTATTATTATCAGGTAAAAATCATGCAAAATCATTTTGAGGGAGAAACTCTGAGAGGGAAGGGAGCGCCAAATTGAGGGTCGGATCTGTCAGAGTCAGGTGTTTGGGTGTCCTATGAGGAGAGGCTACTGGATGACAGGGTTTCTGGGCGGTGCCTATGGCTCAATGAGTAGGGCGCCGGCCTCATATACTGAGGATGGTGGGTTCAAACCAGGCCCCGGCCAAACTGCAACAACAAAAAAACTAGCCGGGTGTTGTGGCGGGTGCCTGTAGTCCCAGCTACTTGGGAGCCTGAAGCAAGAGAATCACCTAAGCCCAAGAGCTAGAGGTTGCTATGAGCTGTGACACCATGGCACTCTACCGAGGGCAACAAAGTGAGACTCTATCTCAAAAAAAAAAAAAAAATGACAGTGTTTCTGGGTGCTTCTTGGAGCTCAGGAGAGTTGCAGTCCTTCCTTGGACAAGCTAGGGACATATTTCCTGACATTCCAGAACATTCCGGGAAGTGAGAGGAAGGTATCAGGTGAGGTGTGGTGAACTCAGGCTCTAAGAGGAAGGACAAAGTATTCTGGGGGCACAGCAGGACTAGTTAATCTTGGGCACCTCAAGGACTGGATCTACATCCTCGGGATTGGCTGAGTGACCTTCAGGTGGCTGCAGCTGGCCCTGTCAGCTGGCCAATCAAGACAGGGCCTAGGTATGCTGCTGCTAACAATCCTGTGGGGACAGAGTCCCACACCAGCAGGGGTTGGAAGGAGTGCAGAACCTGAGTTTGCTTACACGTGTCTTTTGACTATTGTTGCAGTTTCCTCTGGTAATTGCCCTCCTCAGGGAGCACTTAGTAGCTTAGGGCAAAATCTAACAATTCCCCAGAATGCACCTGGCCTGAGGAACATGGGGAAGAAAATCTGCTTTACTCTTTGTCTTTGGACTGTCAGGGGAGAATGACAGAGGAAGGGGGCAGCTTTTGGTACTAGAGAGGGGGGTGACACAGATCAGGGGAGCAGCTCTGATGATTTATGCAGTTTGTTTCCCCTATGAGAATGAAGAGTTTCCAGAGGTGTTAATCACTTTACACATCCACACACCTGGAGGATTCCTGAACTGAAAGGACCACAATGCCCACAGCACTCCTGGGATGGTGGGAAAGCTGCGTCAGGGAAAACTGCGTGGCTCCCTCCTTGGCCAGCACTCCTTGGCAGTGCTGGGGATGCTGCATTTCAGAGGACACCATGGGGAAAAGCTCACCTCAGTCATAATACAGAGTACCAGAAATACAAACTAAAGCTATTCTGAAATACCGTTTTTCACTTATCAGATTGGCAAACCATTAAACACACTGTGTTGGCTAGAGTGTGGGGAAATAAGCTCTCTTTTCCCTGGCAGGAGGCTAAATTGGCACAAGCCCTCTGAGAGCATCTGCCAATAGCTGTTGACTTAGTCGCCTGGGCTGTTATGACAAAGTACTGTGAACTGAGTGACTTGTAAATAATAAGACTTATTTCTCATAGTTCTGGAAGCTGGGGACCTCAACAGCAGATCCAGTGTCTTGGTGAGGGCCTATTTTCTGGATCACAGATGGTGCCTTCTCAATATGTCTTCACTGTGACCTGTTTTTCTTTTCTTTCTTTCTTTTTTTTTTTTAAGAGACAGAGTCTTATTTTGTCACCCTCGGTAGAGTGCTGTGGCGTCATACAGCTCACAGCAACCTCCAGCTCTTGGGCTTAGGCGATTCTCTTGCCTCAGCCTCCCAAGTAGCTAGGACTACAGGTGCCAACCACAATGCCCAGCTATTTTTTTGTTGCAATTTGGCGGGGCTAGGGGCCGGGTTCAAACCCACGACCCTTGGTATATGGGGCCAGTGCCCTACCTACTGAGCCACAGGTGCTGCCCAGTGACCTCTTTTTATAAGGATACTAATCCCATTCATGAGGGCTCCACTCTCATGACCTAATCATCTCCCCAAAGGCCCCACATCCTAACATTATCACTTTGAGAATTAGGATTTTAACATGGCTTTTGGGATACACAAACATTCCAACCATAGCCACTACCAACATGTCAAATACACGGTATGGACTAGGAAGTCCATTTTTATAGATACACCAGCAAAACCGCATTATGTCACTGTAGCATTGTCTGTTGGAAATAGTCTAAATTTCTCTAAATAGCAATGTAATCAAGTTAGGATAAGACATTATACAGTGGAATACTCTGCAGACAGAAAGACATAAAAGGAAGCTCTTTGTGTACTAGGAATGGCTTCTAAGAGATAAGAAGTAGGGAAAATTGCAAGTACAGAAGAGGTATGCAGTATGTTACCATTGGTGTAAAACAGGGGTCCTCAAACTTTTTAAACAGGGGGCCAGTTCACTGTCCCTCAGACCATTGGAGGGCCAGACTATAGTTTAAAAAAAGAAACTATGAACAAATTCCTATGCACACTGCACATATCTTATTTTGAAGTACAAAAACAAAACGGGAACAAATACAATCACACCGCCTTATGTGGCCCGCGGGCCACAGTTTGAGGACCCTTGAAAAATAAAGGAAAAAACATACACGTCTGTATTTGTTTGATACGCACATAATATCTCAGGTAACAAGGGCTGCATGTTGGCAAGGGCCCTGGTGGTATTTTAGCGCAGCCTTCGCTCCCTGTGGAGGGCTATGGGGAGAGGCAAAACCTCCCATCCATTCAAGAAAGGAGCCCACTCTGACCCACTGCTCTTTGGATGCAGTGGAAAGATAGTCAGGAGAGGGCAGGGTCACACCATGTAGGAGCTTGGTGACTTCACTTCTAAGCCTGTTTTCTCTTCTGTTAAGCAGCAAAAATAACAGTACTATTCGCAATAAGATGATATGTGTGTTTTGCTGGTGTATCTATAAATGGGGATAATAATAATTCTGAGGATTAACAAGAGTTAATCTATGTGAGGCGCTTAGCACAGTGCCTGGCATGTAGCGAGTGCCCAGTAAACGGATTTCCTCCAAAATACATCCCGGTTTCTCATCTGCACTTCTGGTCCTTACAGGATCAAACCCCTAACTACTCAGCAAAGTCACCAAGGACCCGAGGGTCTACCTCCAGCATTCACTTCCACACTCAGCCCTTGCCACTCCTTTGTAGGCTGTGTCCTCTGTTCCCACTGCCCAGGATATCTGTCCTTCCTTTGCTTGACTTGGTCAACTTCAAGGCCCAGCTCAAATGCCACCAGCTCTGGACAACTCATCCTGAAGTCTCAGTCTAGAAAGGGTTTGTGCTTCCTCCTCCATAATGGCAGAGCAGCTGAGTACACCTCCGTGGGGTGTCATCACACTATGTGGGGATTACGTCCCTCATCCCAGCTGACACACACACATTAGTTGTAACAATACAAGGAAGAAGGAAGAAACCTCTCCACTCAAAAATCACAATAAGATCGTTTCCTACATATCAGACTAGTAAAGTTCAAAGAGTCTCAAGATAGTGAGGTGGGGCAAGGGGACAAACCCTCAGACGGGAGTGTCAGCTGGCACATATCTGAGAAGTGGGTTATCATTGGTCCACGTTCAGGAGACACACACAGAAAAATGACATAGCACGAAGCACCTCACTGCATCAATGCCTGAGATACAGAAAGCTGGAAACTACGTAAGAGCCATCAGCTGGGGACTGGGAAACACCCTTTGGAAGGGCCACAGAGGAACATTATGCAGCTGTGGAACAGAGACAAGCTCTTTATTATTGACATGGAGTGTTGCCAAAATGGATAGTTTACACAGTATCTATCATTGTGCAAAACAGGGAGAAAATATATACAAGCATTTGCATTTGATGCACAGACTATTTCTAGAAGACACGTAAGATAATACTAATAGTCACGTACGAGTAGCAGCTCGAACTCAGAGTCTGGAACCAGGAAAACAAGGAGGAGAGAGATGCCACTACATTACTTACATCTTTTTCTGTCTTTTAAATTTTAAGCTGTATACATATATTATCTACTCAAAATTAAATAACTTTAACAAAGGAGGAAAAGAAAAGCTAATAATGAAACGGAGATGAGGGTAAGCCATAAGCTCCAAAAAGGAGGAAAAAATACCTTGAATTTGTTTCCAGGAGTGACAGAATCCATGGCAAAGCTTTACCCTCAGGCCAGTCGCCCCCACCTGCACCTGGGCACTGGCAGTTGATGGTCAGAGAATTAAAAACTTGTTTCAGTACGAGCCTGAGTAAAACAGAAGAATGATAAGCCCACTATCAGTAGCTGAGGAAAATTCATAAATGAATGCGTAACATAACTCGAAAGAAATAGAATTTGGGGCCCCAGGACTCTTTCATTACAACAACAAAAAAAACCTCACAAGGCTCAGGCTGTTCCTCTTGTACCCACATAGCGACTTCTAAGAGCCTCTGAGGATCCTGCCTTCCATTCAAAGGCCTCTGAAGGCCAGGCACATTGGCTCACACCTGTAGTCCTAGCACTTTGGGAGGTCATGGCAGGAAGACAGCTTGAGCCAGGAGTTGGAGTCTGCACAACAGAGACCCCCATCTCTGTAAAATACAGAAAAATTAGCTGGGCCTGGTGGTGTGGGTCTTAGCTACTTGGGAGGCTGAGGCAAAAGGATCACTTGAGCCCAAGAGTTTAAGGTTACAGTAAGTTATGATGACACCTCTGCACTCCAGCCTGGGTGACTGACACACTCACAGCCTCTGAAGATCACCAAGAATTCACCTAAAGGAGTGTAGGGCAGGGCCCGTTCCAACCTTGGACCCCAGGTGACCTTTATGGGAAAGCCCCACCAGAGAAAGGTACAGGAACACCTAACAGTTCAAACAACCCCTTCCCTGGGGCAACCTTGATTCAAAGTAAGCAGAAACGTTTGAAAACCCAACCTGCTAGGGGTGCAATTTGAGGGCTGATACCACCAAGGGAACCTCTGCTGGCTCAGGTGACACCAAACTAGCCTCAAAAGAGATGTTACAAGAGGGATGTGGGAACCTCTGTGGTTGTGCCAGAGCAGGTAACAACACCTGGCTCAGTGGCTGGGTCCTCGGGGGCTGAGTCAGACGACACCGCAGCTCACCTGCCCTCACACATTCAGGCCCTCCTCTCTCCTTACTTACCTCTTCCTGACGCTGCACTTGCTAACCCCACCCCATTCGGAACTCAGCACAGGCTTTAGCTCTTAAGTCCAACCCTCTAATGACAGTTGTTCTCTGGTGTCTTGGCAAGTGGAGTTCACAGGTTCCTGTGTGTTCATCTGTCTCCTTGGGGAACGGGAGTTATCTGTAGGCTTATGTTTCCTTCCTCTCCCTTGGTGTAGGGCTCAGGGTGCAGTGAGTAGTCACACGTGGCCCTGCTGACAGGCTGGCTCTCTTTGGGCCAGGACTGACCTCCCCCCAGTTTTAGGATGGCTTGCTGTCCCCCAGCTGAATCGTGTTTGGCAAATGCCAAACTACCTTGAGAAACAGTGTCCCCCATACTCCCAGCCAGAATGATCCCAAGTCCGCTCCTGTCATTCCCTTGCTACTCATCTCCCTCTGAATGACACCCAGAGCCCTTTGTCAGGCCCATGAGGGGCCCCTTCTCCATCTTGCACCCTCCTCAGCCTCCCCCTGCTGTTGCCTCAGAGCCAGTGTGCTTGCTGTTCCCTCAGCCCGGAAGGCTCTCCCAGCCCTGCCAGTGCATTCAGGGCTCTGCTCAAAGACAACCTTCCTTCCCACGCTGTGCAAATCAGCAAGTCCGCAGCCAACTGCTCCTTCCCCTGCTGTCCTATTGTGCGACAATAGTGCCTTTCACCTCCCTCTCCAGATCCGCCCCCACGAGGCCCTGGGAGACTGGCACTGGTATGGCCTACACCCACAGACACATGCCCTTTAGCTTCCATTCAACAGAAAGCAGGCAGAACACTGGGAGAGGGAGGAGAATGAGGTCAGGGCCTTAGCTCCCTGGTGGGCTCCCTCTGCTCAGGGTTGCTATGTGCTGACCAGGCTCCTGGACCTGAGGTATTAGCTCCTGCAGAAGAATCTCCTATGGGACTCTCCCTAAGTTCTCCTAACTCCTCTTCTTCCCTGTTACCAGGTGCTACACTAACCCCATGGTTCCCTTGTGCCCTGCTCACACCTTTGGAAGTAATCTCTTTCTTAAACCATCCTCAAATTACCTGACTTGGGTAAGCTATCACTTTCCTTTCAGGCCCTTAAATACACCACCTGACATTCCATGTCTGTTGTGAGCTGTCTGTCCCCCAACTAGACCATAAGCTCAGAGAAGGTGGGGTCCTTGTTCCTCTCCACTGTATACCAACATCTGTATCAGCTCTGCACACAGATCCTCAATGTTTGCTGAGTGACTGAATGAGGAAGGAAAAGTATAATCTGAAGAGAGGCGAAGGGGCTGCAAGGACAGGCAAGATTTTGGGTGGTGATGGAGAAGAAGGGCTCCGTGAAGGGGCAGGAAGCAGCAGTGATGGGAATGGCCTATTCCCTTCAGGGTATGAAGACCCTGTTTATGTTGTTCTTAGCATATCTCCACAGTCTGTAACGATTTTCATTTTGTTTTCTTTGTATGTCTTCCCACTAAAATGAATTCCCCGCAGGCAGGGACCACATCGGTTTTGTTCACTACAGTGTCCTTTCAGTTGGCACAGGGCCTGGCATACACAGAAGGCACTAGATCCATATTTGTTGAATGAATGAAAAGAAAAATGAGTCGTCTAAAAGAAACAGCGAACTGGCAGAGGACCCGGAAAGCCCGGTTGGCCAGTGTGGACGTGGAGTGAGAAGCAGTGGGGAGGAAGTGCAAGTCCTCCTGCAGGGAGAGGACCGATGGAGCCAGGGCTCGTAGAAGCCGGCCTGGCAGGGATGCAGGCTGGGGAAGAGCAGGGAGAGGACCCATGGAGCCAGGGCTCGTAGAAGCCAGCCTGGCAGGGATGCAGGCTGGGGAAGAGCAGGGAGAGGACCCATGGAGCCAGGGCTCGTAGAAGCCGGCCTGGCAGGGATGCAGGCTGGGGAAGAGCAGGGAGCTGCTCAGCTGGTGCCTGAGGCAGCATCTCTCTGGCAGGGAAGGCAGAGGGGGCACCAGTTGGATATAGATGAATGAGGAAGATGACTGTTGCTATCTGTCCCTGGGGGGAACAGCAGGAGGACAGGGAAGATGAAATGACGCTGAGCCTGTCATCCTGTCCCAAGGCAAGCACTCCAGGGTCAGCAGCTGTTGTCTTGTTTTTAACCTCTGCCGCAAGTGGGAAAGCTGTGGAGTGGGAGTGGTTTGAGGGGAAAGGCCAGACAGCTGGATGCTGAGGCCTCCCAGGAGGTAACGGCTGTACAAGCAGAGATGGAGTGTTTGAGTCCACAGTTGGGTGTGTCGGAGGGAAAAGCCAGGAAAAAAAAAAAAGGAAGGGCAAGAGGTAAGAATATGAGAAAGGAGGGCAGTGTCACGGAAGCCAAAGGACAACTGTAAAGAAGGAAAGGGCAGCCAACACAGTCACATGCTAGAGCAAAAGCAAACAGGGTTGGGCTTCAGTGAGTAGCCCCAATCCTGGAGGAGCATCTGAGTGCTGGCCTCTAGGACAGGCTGGGAGAGCCAAAGTGCTAAGTCAGGTGGGGTCACTGTTAGTAAAGGCTTGCTGTCTATCCTAACAAGGTGCTCCTGGGCACATGCCCTAAACCTCACTTATGGTGGGGATGGCCAATTGTCCCACAAATTGGTTCCCGCCTCTGCCCATGGTGAAAAAGCTCCCAAATTTTACCTAGACAGAGGCGCCTAGCTAAAGAGCACATTTCTTGCTTCCCTTGCAGCTAGCAAGGGCTGTGTGACTAGGAGGGTGCAGCTTCCGGGGCCTGTTCTTAGGAGGAAGGTGAGAGCTCTCTCTACATACCCCTGCCCCCTTCCCCATGGCTGGAGCAAGCCCAGCAGATGGGGTGGCACCCATCTTCCATTATGTGGGTACGAGCAGCACTCAAGGTGACAGAGGCGGCAGAAGGAGCCACCAAGCCAGCCTTTCATAGAAGGCCTATGCTTCCCCCAGAATGTCAAATAATAAATGAGCCGGGGCGGCACCTGTGGCTCAAGGAGTAGGGCGTCAGTCCCATATGCCGGAGGTGGTGGGTTCAAACCCAGCCCCGGCCAAAAACCACAAAAAAAAAAAAAGAAGGCCTATGCTTCTCACTTAAGCCATGAAATTTGGGGGACTTTTTGTTAGAATAGCAAAAAATCGTTGCATTCAATATTCAATATTCTGGCTCAGTGCCCATAGCACAGTGGTTATGGTGCCAGCCACATACACTGAGGGTGATGGGTTCGAACCCAGCCTGGGCCAGCTAAACAACAACTACAACAAAAAATAGCTGGGTGTTATGGCAGGCGCCTGTAGTCCCAGCTACTTGGGAGGTGAAGGCAAGAGAATTGCTTAAGCCCAAGAGTTTGAGGTTGCTATGAGCTATGATGCCATAGCACTCTACAAAGGGTGATACAGTAAGACTCTGTCTCAAAAAAAAAAAAAAATTCAATATTCTGTTCTATTCAATATTGAAATGCAACACTGAATCCAGCAGAAATGCCAGCTTAGATTAGACCAAAAGTGACTCAGCTCCTATCTGCCAGGGTCCAAGGGGCCATGACAGAGGTCACTGTCATTTCCCTTGACAAGAGACTCACTCTCCTTGCAACAGTGTCTTTTCTCAAAAAAAAAAGTCTCACTCTCCTGCCCAGGCTTGAGTGCAATGGCATCATAGCTCACAAGTCATACTCCTGCCTCAGCCTCCCGAATAGCTGGGACTACAGGCAAGCACCACCACGCCCAGCTTATTTTCCTATTTTTAGTAGAGACAGAGTCTCACTCTTGCTTAATTGGTCTTGAACTCCTGAGCTCCAGCAATCCCCCAGCCTCGGCCTCCCAGAGAGCTAGGTCTACAGGCATGAGCCACTGTGTCTGGGCCTCAGTCTCCTTAATCATCTGTTACAGAGACATCATTTATAAATGGGTCAAAATCCTGCATAAATGTTTTTGTCTTCCCATCAACTTCATCAAGGAATGAGCATGAGCAGTGCCCACTGCCTTAGCCTGCCTCACCATCACTTCTTAACTGGTTGGATTTCTGGCTCCCTTTCTCCTCCCAACCACAGGCTACGAGCATGTGGGTGTGGGTGAGAATGAGCCTGCACACAGTAGTGCTGAATGTACAAGAGGAACAGAATCCCTGGAAGAGTTGAGAGGCAACAGTGTCGATGGCAAAGAGCATAAACTCTGAGCAGAATGTCTGGATGCAGCCCGCAGCTGTGCCACCCAGCAGCAAGAACACGGAGGCAGTCATTACCCTCCCTGTCCTCAGCTGAAAAGGAGGACAGCAAAACCATTTGCTTTTAGGGTAACTGTGAGGATCAAGTAAGAGTTATGCTCACAATTAGTGTTAGGTTTTATAATTTTTAAAGCAACAGGAAAAAAAAGGGCCTGGTAATGGCATGACATTGTCACTTACAGAGCACTTTCATACTTTATTTAATGATAAAGACAGTCCATTAAGTCCTCCGAACAAAGTATCATCCTAATTTCATTCTGTAGAAACTGATTTGTAAGAGTGATTAGCCCAAGATCTCACAGGTGGCGGATTGTGAGGCTTTAAAATACAAGTCACCAAGCCTTGGTTTAATGAGCCACATGAATGTTGAAGTACAGTGAATTCAAAATTTCAGAAAAACAAAGCTGAGGAATGTTTTTTACATTTGTTTCTCTGAAATACAGCCCATTTTGTTAGTAGTCTCTCAGATTCATGCCACTGATCACCACTCAGAAACATAGGAAGGGGCCTGCTGAACATCCTCACTGAAGGCCAGAGCTGGGGCTGATGACCTCCCTCCCTGGTGGGAGGTCAAGAAAGGGGGCTGGCCAGGGTGCCTACTCATACACACATACCAAGGGGCCAGGTGTGCTGGTTTACACCTGTAATCCCAGCACTCTGGGAGGCTGACGTGGGAGCATTGCTTGAGCCCAGCAGTTTGAGACTACCCTGGGCAATGAGGCAAGACACCCGCTCTACAAATTTTTTAAAAAATTTGTGAGGCATGGTGGCACACACCTGTAGTCCCAGCTACCAGTGAGGCTGAGGCATGATGACTGCTTGAGTCCAGGAGTTCAACATTACAGTGAGCCACTAATACTCCAGCCTAATACTCTGAGCAACAGAGCACTAATACTCCAGCCTAATACTCTGAGCAACAGAGCAAGACCCCATCTCAAAAAAAAAAAAACAAAAAAAAACCAGGTGACTGTCTTGTAAATAAGAGACTTGAAAAGTGAGTAGAATGTGTGGATCTTATTTTGATCCTGATTCAAACAAGTCAACAGTTAAAAGCAAAAACACATCTTTGAGGCAAATGAAAAATGTGAAATTTTTGTTATTGGGGGATATTATGAAATTACTGCTTATTTGTTGAGTGTGATAATGATATTGCAGTTATGTAAAAAAAGATAATTAACACACAAATATACGAAACTGATTTTTTATTTATTTATTTTTTTTGGCCGGGGCTGGGTTTGAACCCGCCACCTCCGGCATATGGGACCGGCGCCCTACTCCTTGAGCCACAGGCGCCGCCTGAAACTGATTTTTTCTTTTCTTTTTTTTGGAGACAGAGTCCCACTTTGTTGCCCAGGATAGAGTGCTATGGAGTCAGCCTAGCTCACAGCAACCTCAACCTCCTGGGCTCAAGCAATCCTCCTGCCTCTGCTTGAGTAGCTGGTACTATAGGTGCCTGCCACTATGAACAGCGCATTTTTTTTATTTTTAGTAGAGACAGGGTCTCATTCTTGCTGGTCTGTAACTCTTGAGCATAAGCAATCCTCCTGCCTTGGTCTCCCAAGAGTGCTAGGATTATAGATGTGAGTCACCACGCTCAGCTTGCCAACTGATTTTTGACAAAGGTACAAGAGTAATCCAATGCAGAGCAGCTTTTCTTTTCTTTTTGTTTTGAGACAAAGTCTCACTATGTTGCCCTTGATAGAATGCCATGGTGTCACAGCTAATAGCAACCTCCGACTGTTGGGCTTTAAGCGATCCTCTTGCCTCAGGCTCCCAAGTAGCTGTTTTAGTTTAGTTTGGTTTTATTTTGAGACCAAGTCTCACTCTGTCACCCTGGGTAGAGTGTCATGGTGTCATAGTTCACAGCAACCTTAAACTTTTGGGTCTCACTCTTGCTCAGGCTGGTCTGAACTCCTGAGCTAAAACAATCCACCTACTTTGGCCTCCCAGGTGCTAGGATTATACGTATAAGCCACCACACCCAGCCAGGAAGAATAGCTTTTAGACAAATGGTACTGGGTCAATTGGACATCCACACACAAAACAATGAAATTGACCTAAACCTCATGCCTTATGTAAAAATTAACTCAAGGGCAGCACCTGTAGCTCAAAGGAGTAGGGCACTGGCCCCATATGCTGGAGGTGGCAGGTTCAAACCCAGCCCCAGCCAAAAACTGCAAAAAAAAAAAAATAATAATAATAATTAAAATTAACTCAAAACAGATCAAGGACTAAAATGTAAAACATAAATCTATGAAAATTTTAGGAAAAAATATGGAAGAAAATCTTTAGGACTTAAGATCTGGTGGAGTTTTTAGATTTGCCACCAAAAACATGATCCAGGCTTGGCGCCTGTAGCTCAGCGGCTAGGGCGCCACCCACATACACTAGAGCTGGTGGGTCGGAATCCGGCCTGGGCCTGCCAAATAACAATGACAACTACAACCAAAAAATAGCCAGGTGTTGTGGCAGGTGCCTATGGTCCCAGCTACTTGGGAGGCTGAGGCAAGAGAATCGCTTAAGCCCAAGAGTTTGAGGTTACTATGAGCTGTGACACTATGGCACTCTACCAAGGGTGACATAGTGAGACTCTGTCTCAAAAAAACCAAACAAATGTGGTGGCACCTGTGGCTCAAGGAGTAGGGTGCTGGCCCCATATACCAGAGGTGGTGGGTTCAAACCCAGCCCTGGCCAAAAAACAACAACAACAACAAAAAAAAACCCCAAACAAAGATGATCCATAAAAGACAAAATTAATAAAGTATACTTCATTAAACCTGTGGCTCAAAGGATAAGTAGAGCGCCAGCCCCTATAATGGAGGTGGCAGGTTCAAACCCGGCTCCAGCAAAGAAAAAAAAAAATTAAAATCTTTTGCTCTGGGTGGCGCCTGTGGCTCAAAAGGGTGGGACGCTGGCCCCATATGCCGGAGGTGGCAGGTTCAAACCCAACCTCAGCCAAAAACAAAAAGAAAAACAAAATGCTTTTGCTCTTCAAAAGACCCTGTGAAAAGGATAAAAAGACGTGCTACCCAGCTGGAGAAAATATTTGCAAGTCACAAGTTCTTATACCTAAAATACACAACAAAATCACAAACAATCCAATTAGAAAATGTACAGAAGACACAGACAAACCTTTCACCAAAGAGGATATTCAGTTAGCAAATAAACACAGGAAAATATGTTCGGCATCACACTAGCCCAATAAGGAAAATATGTTCGGCATCACACTAGCCCAGTAAGGAAAATATGTTCGGCATCACACTAGCCCAATAAGAAGGATGGTGCAAAGCTCACAGACGTAATCCTATCTCTGGGGAGGCTGAAGCAGAAAGATGGCTTGTGCCTGGGAGTTCCAGTGAGCTACGTTGTGCAACTGGACTCCAGGTTGTGCAAAAAGAATTAGACCCGGTCTTGAAAGAAAATAAAACAAGGCTTGGCGCCCATAGTTCAGTGAGTAGGGCGCCAGCCACATACACTGAGGCTGGCGGGTTTGAGCCTGGCCCGGGCCTGCTAAACAACAATGACAACTCCAACCAAAAAATAGCCGGGTGTTGTGGTGGGCACCTGTAGTCCCAACTACTTGGGAGGCTGAGGCAAGAGAATCTCTTAAGCTTAGGAGTGTGAGGTTGCTGTGAGCTGTGACGTCATAGCACTCTACCGAAGGTGACATAGTGAGATTCTGTCTCAAAAGAAAAGAATAAGAAATTACTATACACCTGGTAAATGGCTAAAATGAAAAATAACACCAAATACTGGTGAGGACACAGAGAAACTGGATCACTCATACATTACTAGTGGGAATGAAAAATGGTATAGTCACTCTGGAAAATACTTTGTCGGTTTCTTACAAAATTAAACATGCAGTTATCAATCTAGCAATTACATCCATAGGCATTTATTGTAGAGAAATGAAAATGGTTATGTTTACAAAAAACTTGTGCACAAGTGTTCATAGCTTTATTCATTACAGCCCCAAAGCAAGAACAGCCCAGATGCCCCTCACTATGTGAGTGGTTAAACAATGTTAAACTGTGGTATGCCCACACCATGGAATGCTACTTAGCAATAAAAAAGGAAATACTGATGCACACAAGAGACTAGATGGATCTTAAGTAAATTATGCAGAGTGAAAAAAAGCCAATTTCAAAGGATTATATACTTTATGATTCCACTTATATGATTTTTTTTGTGAGACGGAGTCTTACTTTGTTGCCCAGGATAGAATGCCAGGACATCATAGCTTATAGCAACCTCAAACTCCTGGGCACAAGTGATCCTCTTGCCTTAGCATCTCAAGTAGCTGGGACTATAGGCACCCACCACAATGCCCAGCTATTTTTAGAGATGGGGTCTTCTTCTTGCTCAAGCTGGTCTGGACTGTGTAAGCTCAAGCAATCCACACACTGCGGCCTCCCAGAATGCTGGGATTATAGGTGTGAGTCACCACACCTGGCCTTATTACATTCTTTTTTTTTTTTGTAGTTTTTGGCCAGGGCTGGGTTTGAACCCACCATCTCTGGCATATGGGGCCGGTGCCCTACCCCTTTGAGCCACAGGTGCCGCCCCCTTATGACATTCTTTAAATAAAATTATGGAGATAAAGAACAGAGTAGTGATTGCCAGAAGTTTGCAGCAGTTCTCAACCTGTGAGTTGCAACCCCTTTGTAACAATGAAAACACATCCTGCACATCAGGTATTTACATTATGATTCATAACAGTAGCAAAATTACAGTTATGAAGTAGCATCAAAAATAATTGTATGGTTGGGGGTCCCCACAACATGAGGAACTATATTAAAGGGTCGCAGCATTAGGAAGGTTGAGAACCACTGAGTTAAGGGCAGGGAAGAGAGTGGATATGGTTATAAAGAGACAGCATGAGAAAGACTTGTGGTGATCCAACCACTCTTGTCTCGTGGTGGTAGTTACACAAAACGACACGACAAAACTGCACAGGACTACACACACACACACACACACACACACACACACACACACACGAGCAGTGGTGAAATATGAATAAGCTCGGTGGCTTGTACTGTGTCAGTGTCCTGGTTTTGCTATTGCACATCAGCTACGCAAGTTGCTACCCTCAGGAGAAACAGTGACAGGTACACAGGACCTCTGTGTACATTACTTTGCAACAGCTTGTGAATCTGTAATTATTTCAAAAATAAAATTGAAAGAGTGATCTATCAGAGACGCATATTGACACATTTACAGATTAAATGAATTAGGTCTGGGATTTGCTTTTACAAATACACCAGGAAAAAAAAATAAAGAAAAAAAGGTGGAAGGAATAGATAAAGTGGAATCAACAAGATGTTGATAAGGCGAATTCAATAAGGGGATAAGGAATATATACAAGTTCATATACTTTCCTAATTTTGAAATTTTCCAAAATTAAAGCTTTACAAAGTCCCCAGGTGTACTTAGTTCAGCAGGAAAGGTAAATCTTATTTCTGTCCACGTTGCCATAGCTTTTGAACAAAAATTAAGTTCAAAGCTTAGTTATACTTATTTACAAAGTTTTTATTATGAACTTTTATTATGAGCTTTCATAAGTCACATTTTTAATCTACTTATTTACTACTTTTTCCCTCTAATAATTCCCCCAAAGCTATAAAAAATAGAAATTTATAAATACACATTGAGAATTATGCAGGTTTTACACAACAATAGGCGGGTCAATGTTTCGAGTTCTCCAACCCTTTCCCAGTCTCCATCCAGAACTGGCAGGAGTACAGCCTAGGAAACCTCAGGAGCAGAAACGGCAAACCTCTTCCGAATCCCACCTATCCCTTAGCACAGCGGCACCCAACAGGTGCTGGTGTGGGATGATGATGGATGAGGAATTGCAGAAAAGCTGAATGGGATGACTGCTCCCAAGAGCAATGAGAACAGAAAGCTGGGTTTGGTCATGGCTTGAACCTGGGACTGTATTTAAACTCACCAGGCCAAGAATTACCAAGAGCTGAATCACAAACTCCGAAGGGTTGGCACAGACCCAGTCTAATTGGGGGAATCCAATTTTCTCATTATTGTCCCCTCTTTAGTTCCTGACAAACAGTACTTTCCTTCCAGGCAAAGAGATAGAGTGCCCTCGTGAGGTCAGGGGGACACAGAGCCTGCTGTCGAGTCCCCAAGTTTCTGAAGTTTTCAAATTCACCAAGAGAACGGACAATAAGGAGAGGACGGCGGAAGCCGAGGGGGTCTAGGTAAAGTTAATATGGACCTTAGGGTTCTAAGCCAGGGAACAGCCTGATTATCCAGTGTTAGCTTTCAGGTGTCACTGGTCTTCCTTGGATTTGGTTTTAAAAAGCTCTTCCTTCGGCGATCAAAGGGCATCAGCTTGCCCAGCATCTTCCTTAAAAATTTATTTTCTGGTTTGTTGAGTACATCCGGATGAAGTCTTCTCTACCCAGGAGCAAAGAGGTTGAACGGATTCGGACCTGCTTCCTGGAGAACACCTCAACTTAGCCTGCGAATGCTCTTGGCCCTCTTCCGTCCAGACCAGCGTTCCAGCAGGCCAAATTTCTCAGCTTTCAGAATACAAGGCCAATGCCAGCCATCAGAATCCCATCCCCACCCCACCAAATCCTTTTCCTATAGCTTAAAATCTATGACTCTATCAAGTCACAGCATAATGTAGCCAATGCTCTAAGGTCTTGTCAGAGAAGACCGTTTTCCCAGGAGGGGCAGGACTTGGTAGTTCCCCTTCCACAGAGGGACAGTAAATGTCCACAGAGGACGACAGAGAACACTGCCCCACTTTAGGAAGCACTGATCAAATGCTGACCTGAGGATCAGTGCCAGCCTGGGGTATTGTTCTCCACACTGATGAGAATGTGATGAGCTGGTGATTCTTGCCAGCCCCAGACCAAAGCTGTGACGTGTGGGCCTCCTATTACCAATGTGTTGAGGGAGCACAAAGTCACTTTCCATCAGCTCAGCAGGTCACTTGGACCCCAAATGAGAAGGGTAAAGAACAAGGTCCTGAGATGATAAACTGGTGCCACAAACTGTGAGTCAATAAAAGAGATCCAGATATCCTGAAATACCCCCTAAGCAAGCCATCTTCTTGGTAGCAAGCAAAGCAGCAAAGAACACTTTTTTCTTGTCACATTCCCTAGTCTTCTGGGTTTTAAAAGAATCAAGTCCTGTGATATTAAGTGAAGTACTGGCTGCTGCTAAGCCCAACAGTATGTCCTGGTTGATTAAGAAAGCCTCTTTATTACCATGATGTCTTCATCAATCCAAATATCCAGTGAAAATAGGTAATCTTAATATAAAGTTTGCTATTAAAATCATGCCCAATCACAACCCGCAGCCTTGGCTCAGCCACAAAGAGATCACCCTCTCTTCTTCCCTTGAGTGGCTTTAACTTCCCAGGAGGGTGGTGTCCGGGCCCTTGTATAAGACAGGTTTCCTTTTCAGCTCACGACAGGGACCTAGAAAGAAGAGGAAGCATGGAGCCTGCCTGGTGGGGGCCCTGTGTGCTCTCCTTCTAGGGGAGGACAGCCTGGGCTGCAGGAATGAGAGGTACATATGGGGACCGACAAGTACAGGGAAAGGGAAAGTATTTCCTCACCAGAGCAGTTTTCCCCAGGCTCAAACCCACTGGTGAGCCTCTCTTTTCCACCAAGAAGCAGAGACCACCTCAGTAGCCAAAGACAACTCTCTGGACCCTAGTCTCCAACTCACTTCTTCCTGCGGATCTTGGGTTTCTTCACAGGTCGCAGATAGGGGTTATCAATGATGTTCTCCTCCCCATTCCGGCTTCCCGACAAGGAGGGGTTCTGCTGCAGGACAGAGGTGTTCTCCTTCTCGGCTCCAGAATCGTCCTTTGAGCAAAAGTCGAAATAAAGCACAACACCAATAACACAAGGAAAGACATCATGCCCATAAGAAATATTATCAGCATCCTTTTCATCAAGAAATTAGAATCCTAGGAAGCACCTTCTTTCCAATGTTCCTGTCTCTGCCCCAGACAAAATGAGGCCCAGGCAGGAGACGACTTATAAGGGCAAGGCGAGACTAACAGCGGGGCATGCAATAGTCTTGAAACTCTTGAAGGCATGGACGTGAGTTAGGATAGAGGCCTGGGAGGGGCAGGGAGTCAGGGACTAAAATGTAGCTGCGTCAAGGAGCCTAGTGGGGAGAGAAAGAAAAAGAGAAGGACCCTGGGTGGATGCCTTGCAAGATGGAGAGATACATGGCCAGGATAAATCATTTGCACACAGTAGCTCCTGGACCAAAGCTAACATAAATCACAACAGATTTCCCCTCAAATTCTCAAATTTCTGGTGCTTACAATTTGGTACCAATGATTATATCTCAGCACAAGCCACCCTGTGAGCCTGGAGGGTTTCCACTAAGGCGAAGCAGAGTATGCAGGTTCCAACACATGTACGTCATTGACAATGCACGTCTGCGACCTATGAATTGTTTTTTTTTTCCTGTTTATTTTTGAGGAAAATGTGATTTTTACACCTTTTTTTTGAGACAGAGTCTCACTCAGTTGCCCTGGAGTTGAATGCTGTGGCATTATTGCTCACAGCAACCTCAAACTCTGGGGCTCAAGTGATCCTCTTGGCTTAGCCTCCCGAGTTGCTGGGACTACAGGTGCCTGTCATAACGCCCAGCTCTTTTTTAGAGACAGAGTTTTGCTCTTGTTCAGGTCCTGAACTCCTGAGCTCAAACAATCCGCCTGCTGCGGCCTCCCAGACTGCTAGGATTATAGGCAAGAGCCACCATGCCCAACCTACACTTTTTTTGATTTGGAGATAGTCGCACTCAGTCATCCTGGGGTTGAGTGCTGTGCTGTCATAGCTCATGGCAACCTCAAACTCTTGAGTTCAAGGGATCCTCTTATCTGAGCCTTCCAACTAGCTGGGACTACAGGTGTCTGCCACAACACCCAGCTAGGTGTTCTATTTTTAGTAGAGACACGGTCTTGCTCTTGCTCAGGCTGGTCTCAAACTCCCGAGCTTAGGCTATTTATTTGCCTTGACTGTGCCCAGCCAGAAAATGTGGGTTTTAGAGAAAATTATGTGAGTTCACATATATTCGGTACAATCTCAATTAATGTTTTTAAAAAGTAACAACCATGGGCGGTGCCTGTGGCTCAGGGAGTAGGGTGCTGACCCCATATATCCAGAGTGTTCAAACCCGGCCCCGGCCAAATTGCAGCAAAAAATAGCCAGGCGTTGTGGCGGGTGCCTGTAGTCCCAGCTGCTCCAGAGGCTGAGGCAAGAGAATCGCCTAAGCCCAAGAGCTGGAGGTTGCTGTGAGCTGTGATACTACAGCACTTTACTGAGGGTGACAAAGTGAGACTCTTGTCTCTAAAAAGAAAAAAAAAAGTTACAACCATGTTTAGACATAAACAAGGTAATACACTAAAATTTTAAAAACTGTTTTGGAAATAGAGATGATTGATTCTCCTCTCAAACTCTCCTTTATTTTCCATGTTCTTTCTTTCTTTATTTTTATTAAGTCAAATACACATTTTCCATGTTCTTTAAGATGAGCAGAGGTGGCAGGGAAAGGTGGGGGTGGAGGTGGGGTGGAAAAAATAAAAAAGATCCAGAAGCTTAGGCGTAAGGGACCAGAAGCTGACCCAGCTGCGCCCCCTGGTGACAGGCCTAGGGTTCCATAGGAAAGAAGTCACTGAGATTCCTGCTTTGCAATCTAAGGCCACAGAAGCCTTCGCTAACCTCAAACTGTGGTCTCTGAGGCTGCTGCCACAACAGCAGGGGACACAGGATGCTGTGACTGGATGGTACTAGGTGGAAAGCAGCTTCCCCAGTAAGTGACAGGTAGCCTAGGACACAGACATCAGTCTCAGACTTAATGAGCCTGAAGAAACTGGATCACTTCTAGGTCGCACTGCATACCCTCTCACCATCCTGTCAATACTGCTCTCCCCGAAGTCCCAGTTCCATCCAGGGCCTGTGTGCTTTCCCTCAGCAGCACCAATCCAGTGGGACCCCAAGGTGACCTTCACAATTTTAGACTTTCTAGAGACTCTCTTAAAAGTGAGCACCCTCACACCAACCTAGCTCACGCCAGACCAGGTGCCAAACAAAGGTCTGCCTGTAATCAGACCTATCTGAGACATGTGGCACCCAATCTTCCTGAAGTTCCTAATAGCTTCACTAAGGAACATCTCCCCCACCTCTCCATCCTGCCATTTCTCTACTGTAAACATCCTTTTTTTTTTTTTTTTTTTTTTTGTTGAGATAGCATCTACTTTGTTACCCTTGGTAGAGTGCCATGGCATCATAGCTCTCAGCAACTTCAAACTCCTAGGCTTAAGTGATTCTCTTCCCTCAGCCTCCCAAGTAGCTGGGACTACAGGTGCCTGCCACAACACCTGGCTATTTTTAGAGATGAGATCTTGCAGGCAACCCACCCACTTTGGCCTCCCAAGTGCTGGGATTACAGGCATCAGCCACCTTGCCTGGTCCCTAAACATCCTATTTTAACATTATTGGAAGCTCACTTCAACCATGCCTCTGAGATAATACAGACAAAGTTGACACTGTCAGAGTGAAAACCAGCCTCTGGGTGCAGAGGCTCCCTCCATGTGGCTCATTACTGTTCATAAAAGGAGCATAGGCCTCTCTTCTCCCAGGTAGAGCCTGTGAAAACACCACTTTCTTGTCCCCTTCAGAGACAAACAGCCCTGAAATGGGCAGGTGAATAGGAAGTAGGTAAAAGCAAAATGTCAAACTGACCCAGAGATTTGTAAAAAAGGGAGGAGCAGAATCATCTGTCAGAATTCCTGGAATGGCCTATGAGCTCTAGCAAATCCCACACCCCGAGGGGTGACTGCATCCAGACTCCCAGCTTTCAGTGCCATTTCCATGCCAGCAACGCCCGCAAGTACATCTGCAGCTGTTTCCATGTTCCCAACCCCCATGTGCAGCAGCTCCGCCTGGGGGTCAGGGAGGCATCTAACACATGATGCAATGGTACATGCAATGGTACATCTAACACATGATGCAATGGTACATGCAATGGTACATTTAACACATGATGCAATGGTACATTTCAAAACTATTAAGAAATGAGAATAATTGTGATGGATGTGTTACTTAGTTCAATGTAAACATTTCACATTGTATATTGAAGCAGTACCCTGAACCCCATAAATGCATCAATGTACAAAGTTATGATTTAATAAAAACTAATTAAAAACATAATTCTCATGCCACTGTAAAAAAATAATAATAAAATAAAACACAAATAAAATTTAACACACCTAAAACTGACTTGGGGCCCAGGCGTGGTGGCTCAAGTTTGTAATCCCAGCATTTTGGGAGGGAGGATGTGGGACAATCACTTAAGGCCAGGAATTCAAGGCCAACCTAAGCAACATAGTGAGATCTCATCCCTACAAAAAGAAAACAAAGAAATCCCTCAATATTGGGGACTTTCCCCTGGGCATAAAGAGCTCTTCCCACATTCCTCCGGGTCACAGGTGATGGTGACGCAAGCCGTAAACACTGCAGTCACCCATGCTTTTCTTAGAGACAGGACCTTATTATGTTGCCCAAACTGGACAGCACAGGAGCTTATTCACAGGTGTGATCCCAGTGCACTGCAGCCTCATACTCCTGGGCTCCAGTGATTCTCCTGCCGCAGCCTCTTGAGTAGCCGGGACTACAAATGAGCCACCACACTTGGCATGCTTCTTTCTTTCACTGATGTGCCGTACCCAATTTATTACGGCAGCCTATTGGTCTTACCTTCAAAATCTAGGCAGATTCTGAACACTCTCCTGCGACCGCCCTGCTAAAGCCCACTGTTGCCTCACCTGGACTACTGCGACAGTTTCTTGACTGATCGCCCTTCTCCAGTCCATTCTCATCACAGCTATCAGCGTGATGGTCTAAGTTCAGAAATGTTCCTCCTCTGCTCCACACCTTCCCATCCACTAAGTTAAACGCTAGCTCTTCAAACAGCCTACCAGGACCTACCAGGTCTGATCCTTCCGTCCCCCTCCTTCCACCACCGCACTTACTGTTTGTTCCTCAGGGCCTCTGCACAGACTATTTTCTCTGCTATAACATTCTTCCCCAAATCGGTATATGGCTCACTCCCTCCCCTGCTTCAAGTCTCTGCTCAGATATTACCTCCTCAATGGTTCCTATCCTGAGCCCCTATTTAAAATGGAAGCTTCTTGGCTCGGTGCCTGTAGCACAGTGGTTACAGTGCCAGCCATATAAACCAAGGGTGGAGGGTTTGAATCCGGCCCTTGACAGCTAAACAACTGCAACAAAAATATAGCCGGGCATTGTGGTGGGCGCCTATAGTCCCAGCTACTTGGGAGGCTGAGGCAAGAGAATCACTTAAGCCCAAGAGTTTGAAGTGAGCTGTGATGCCACAGCACTCTACGGATGGTGACATAATAAGACTGTCTCAAAAAAAAAAAAAAAAAAAAAAATCAAAATGGAAGCCTCCATCCTCACCCTGGATCTTCACGTATTCTTTTTTCCCATAGCATTTTCATCTTTAATATACTATATAAAGATTCACTTATATGTTTATTATTCTCTTTGTTCGCTGCTTTATCTCAAGCAGCCAAAACAGTATCTGGCACATATGAGGCGCTGGATAATACTTATTGAGTGAATGACTCTTCCCACAGAAGACAGTTTTAACGTATGAGGAAAAAAATTCTATTATACATGGAAATGAATAGTTCCTTCATGTTCAAGCACATGAAAAAACTAGAACTAGGTTAAACAAAGTACTACCTAGCAAAAGTCCTTGAGAGATAGCCTGTTGTAAGTAGAGAAAATAATTTAAACTACTGGTTATTTATTTTGCTGTAACAATATGGGCAAATTCTAAGGACAGAAAACAACCTCGATGTCCACCAGGGCTAGATAAATTAAACCTCCACAGCCATCCCATGAGGCACGATGACCCTGTGAGGAATGAAGAAGCTCCTCACAGAGAGAGGTGGAATGATGGCTAAGATACAGCCAAGGGGGAAGAAGCAAGGAGAGAACCATTTGTAATTTGTTGTTTGTGTTTAAAACAACAATAAAAAATGTCTCTAGAAGGGTACACAAGAGAATGGCGAGACAGCTGCTTTGTGGGAGGGAAGTGGATCACGGGGGTGGGGGGTGAGGGGGTGGGGGGCTGGAGAATTCTCACTCTGTATCTTTTTGCACATTTTGAATTTTGAAACATATGATTATATTTCCCAGTCCAACAAAATAACATTAACAAGTCCAAGTGACTATATATAAATTGTTTCTAGAATATTTGTCTTCATTTTATCAGCAAAAGAGCATATGCTCACACTGACTGAAACAGCAGGGGAGGGGGCAGTGTGTGCCAGGAGCTGCTGTGCACCAGGGACCCGATAGCGGCCCACTCATCTTGGGCTCCTGCTTCCCTTGGAGGCTACTGTAGGTTCCTGTTCCTACTTGTGAGGAAACAGATTCAGATGTCAGGTGACGCGATCATAGTCACACATCTGGCAAGCAGCAGGGCCTGGATCTGAACCCAGGCCAGTCTGACTCCAAGAGTCAGGCCTTTCTAGGCTCTGCTGTCTGTAACCCTGGCTCGACCTCTTTGGTATCCAGGAGTCCCCAGGCAGCTGCTGGCACTCTTCCAGCCTCGGCTCACTCACCACCATGACCTCACCTCACCTCACCACTGGGAATGCTGGGGAGCACATCTGCAAGCCCTTTAGTACATTGTACTTACAAAGATGTGGTGATGTTTGCTCAGAAGATTCCTCCTCCTCAAAAGGTGAACCTCAACTTAGTCTATGACCCTATCACCATATCTCAGCCCAAATTAACTGAGTTCACAAGTGTAGAATAACAAGTTCCTCTGCTTTATTTAAAGCCACGGGTTCCCAGCCCTAATTCTGAAATGAATAATTCAACATTAAAGAAATGTGTTTGGGCGGTGCCTGTGGCTCAAGGAGTAGGGCGCCGGTCCCATATGCCGGAGGTGGCGGGTTCAAACCCCGGCCAAAAACCAAAAAAAAAAGAAATGTGTGTTCAAGCAAGGATGGCTTTCAGAAAATGCTAGAGATGGTATGGGCATCCTCCCTCCCACGCTGGGACCCTGGCACACTGGAGCAGCGGGCTGCCATTCAGTGCACTGCCTCTTAGAGGACAGGAGGAGCACCAGTCCAGCCACAGCCACTAAGACCTCCCATCCAGGGCTAATTTTAAAGGATAGTCGAATATGGTGATCTGACTATAGGGACCCTCCCTATAAGGCATGGAAGCATTTCCAAGCATCCAGCAGTTCTGTGACTCTATTGGCACTTTCTCCCAAGATGCAGGAACAAGAAGAGGGTCTTATCCTTTCACTTGCTGAGTAGGACACACCCATAACCAGAAAAGAATGCACATCTCCCCACTCCCTTTTTTTTGGGGGGGGGGGGGATTTTTGTTTTTTTGAGATAGTCTCACTTTCTCCCCCTGGGTAGAGTGCCATGGCATCATAGCTCACAGCAAGCTCAAACTCTTGGGCTCAAGTGATTCTCTTGCCTCACCCTCCCAAGTAACTGGGACTACAGGCGCCCAGCACAACGCCCAGCTATTTTTTAGAGATAAAAATAGGGTCTTGCTCTTGCTCAGGCTGGTCTGGAACTTCTGAGAATAAGCAATCCACCTGCCTTGGCCTCCCAGAGTGCTAGGATTACAGGAGTAAGCCACTGTGCCAGGCCCCCACCCACCTTAGTCTCTACCCACACACTCTAGCCCCTCCCCTGAGCATGAAATGTCCAGAAGAAAGTCAGCTCCATCTGGGCACTATCTAGCCCATCCCCTCTTGCAGAACAAAAGACATCATTCCAAAATGTTTCTTTCTCTCCTGCATCAATTTTCCTTCTCAGCCAGATTATTCTTGTTAGTATACAAACACGCTGTTATTTCTTTTATCTTAAAAAATGAAAAGACACAAAAACACCTCTTTTAATTCCTTAATTGTTTCCCCTCTAGTTACTACTCCATCTCTTCCTTTCCCTTTACAGCAAAGCCCCTCAGCACACCTTGTCCACATAAGTATTGTTCAACAGAACTTTCTTCAAGGATGGAAATGTTTGATATCTGCACTTTCCAGTCTAGTGGTCCCTAGCCACATGCTACTATGGGATATTGAAATGTACCTAGTAAGACTAATAAATTGTGGTTTTTAGTTTTATTTAATTTTAGCTAAATCAAATTTAAATAGCCACATGTGGCAAGTAGCTACTGTAATGAACAGCACAAGTCTATACTCACTCCAGTATCTTCCCTCCCATTCTCTCTGAATTCACTCCAGGCCCTTGCTTCCAATCTTACTGAAATTGCTCTTGTCAAGGTCACAAATGAGATTCATACTGCCAAATCTATGGTCAAATTCTCAGTCCTCTTATTTTTTTTTTTCTTTTGAGACAGAGTCTCAAGCTGTCGCGTCATAGCTCACAGCAATCTCCAACTTGGGCTCAAGTAATCCTCTTGCCTCAAGTTTTTCTACTTAGTAGAGACTGGGTCTCACTTTTTGCTCAGACAGGTCTCGAACTTGTGAGTTCAAGCAATCCACATGCCTGGCCTCCTAGAGTGCCAGGATTACAGGTGTGAACCACTGCACCTGGCCTTCTCAGTCCTCTGATTACTGGAACTACAGTTTTTGACACAGCTGATGGTCCCTTTCTCCCTGAAACACTTCCTTTGACTGCTGGGCACAACCCTTTCCTGGGCCTTCTCTGTCTCCTTGGCTCGTTGCTCCTCATCTCTTCAACCTTGACAAACTGGAGAGCCCCAGGCTCTCTGACTGAGCCTCTTCTCCTTGTCATCCTTTCATCACTGGGAGAACTCCTCTACTGTCCTAGTTTTAAATACTGTCTACACACCAATTGATGCCCACATATGCATCGCTGAGCCTCAACCCCCAACTTGGATATCCAGCTCTCCACCTGACATCACCACTTTGGCATCTGATAAGCATCTCAAACATAACACACTTAAGCCTAAACTTCTGACTTCCCTACACACATACTTGTTCCACCCAAATGTTTTTTTTTATCTTGGCTGAAGCCAGCTCCATCCTTCCTTTTTTTGTTCAGGCAAAAAATCCTCATAGTTACTTTTGACTCTCACATCTCACATCCACTTTGTTAGTTGACCCTGCTCTGAAAAGGATCTAGAGTCTGACCAAATAATCTAGATGGCCATGTCCAATTCTTCTTTCCCTCCTACCACTTTTCAGTTCACTGCCAACAGCCTCCGGACTGGTCCCTCTGCAGTCCATACTTGGCACAGCAATGTGGCTGAGCCTATTAACAAGCCTATGTCAGTCGGATCCTGACTCTCCTTCATTCAGTATCTCCAGCAGCTCCCATCTTACTGAGCAAAAGGCAAAGTGTTCAACCTAACCTTTAAGACCCTGTAAGGTCTGACTTGCCCATGAGCTCTCTTGACCTGATCCCCTACTGCTCTCCCTTCCACTCTGGACACCCAGAAGTCTTTACTATTCTTCAACACAGCAGGTAAGCTCCTGCGTTAGGGCCTTTGCATCTGTTCTTCCTGCTGCCCAGAATGCTCTGCTCCCATATATGTACCAGCCTTGTTCCCTTCAGGTCTTTACTCAAATGTTACCTTCTCGGCCCACCTAGTATCACATCCCCCTATCCCCACCCCCACTCCCTATCTCCTAAGCTCCATGAGGGCAAGGAATCCTGTCCATTTTGTTTCCTACTAATTGGTCAGCACCTAGACCTGTGTCTAGCCCTCGCAGGTGCTCATTCGATATTCGTTACATGAATGAGTGAATGGATGAGGCTCTCAAATAGGAGATCAGGTCACACCTGGATCATCCTGCAAGCCCTCACCAAAAAGACAAAGACCTGGGGTAGGTCATGTCCGATTCCCAGGGCCGAGGGCAGGATGGGCTATAATTGGGTGTACTCTGAGGCAGGCAGAAGGTGGGACCCACCGTGTTGATATGAAGAGAGAGGTTCTCTGTGTCTGTCTGCTCATCCTGCTCCGACGAATCCGTCTCTTCCATTTGTTGCATCTCCAGCTCAGACGGAAGAAGAGCTGTCAGGTAGGGGATGGTGAAGGGTCTGGCAGCAATCACTGGGGAATTGAAGAGAGGCACCAATTCCACCATCACAGAGTCCCTGCATCCAGCCTGGAGCCTCACAACAAATCAGTGAGCAACACTGAAAGACAACACTAACATGCTCTGGGCACTTACACAGCAGGCCCGGCAATGTCCTACAGGCTCTACACAGGTTACTTTTATTTATTTTTTTGAGACAGAATCTCACTTTTTTATTTTTTTGAGACAGAGTCTCAAGCTGTCGCCCTGGGTAGAGTGCTGTGGCCTCACAGCTCACAGCAACCTCCAACTTCTAGGCTTAAGCGATTCTCTTGCCTCAGCCTCCCAAGTAGCTGGGACCACAGGCACCTGCTACAAAGCCCAGCTATTTTTTGGTTGTAGTTGTCATTGTTGTTTGGCAGGCCCAGGTTGGATTCAAACCTGCCAGCTCTGGTGTATGTGGCTGGCGCCTTAGCCGCTTGAGCTACAGGCACCAAGCCCAGACTCTCACTTTATCGTCCTCGGTAAAGAGCTGTGGCATCATAGCTCACAGCAACCTCCAACTCTTGGACCCAAGCAATTCTCTTGCCTCAGCCTCCCAAATAGCTAGGACTACAGGTGCCTGCCACACACACCCGGCTACTTTTAGAGACGAAGTCTCGCTCTGACTCAGGCTGGTCTCGAACCTGTGAGCTCAAGCAATCCACCTGCCTCAGCGTCCCAGAGTGCTAGGATTACAGGCGTGAGCCACCGCACCTGGCCTTACACAGGTTACTTTTCATCCTTGCTCCTACCCTACTAGGTACAATTAGGCACAGAGAGGTTAGGTGACTTTCTCAAGTACACAGAAAATGGCACAGTGGGATTCAAACTCTGCACTATGACTTCAGAGCCCACTGAAGCAAGTACAACTGAAATCAGACAGAGTAGAGCCACAGATAAAATCCTAGCAACGTATCAGCTTTGTGACCTTGTACCATGGTCAGTTAACCCCTCTAAGCCTCATTTCCAGAGCAAGGATATTGATCCTTTCAACCAAGGACTCAAATCTGCATGTCACTATGTCCACCAAGCCATAGGACATTTGGTAAATGAGAATCCCAGTTCCTCCAAAAAAGCAATGAGGATGAGAAGAAGAAAGTCATTAAAAAATATTAAGGGCCACTGGGCTCAGCGCCGTAGCTTAGCGGCTAGGGTGTCAGCCACATACACGGGAGCTGGTGGGTTCAAATCAAGCCCGGGCCTGCCAAATAACAATGACAACTACAACCAAAAAATAGCCGGGTGTTGTGGCAGGTGCCTATAGTCCCAACTATTTGTGAGGCTGAGGCAAGACAATCACTTGAGCCCAGGAGTTTGAGGTTGCTGTGAGCTATGATGCTATGGCACTCAAGCCCAGGGCAACTGAATGAGACTGTCTCAACAACAACAAAAATAAATAAATAAAAGAAAGTCTCTATGTATACTTCTATGGTTAGATGTGATTGTTAAGAAATACTCCATAATTATTTTTACTGAGGGTCAGGACATGGGATCCTGCAGTCTCAAAGAGCTAGGTTTGAATGTGACCTACTAGCCATGTTGTGGCCTTGAGCAAATTCTTTCTCTTCTCTTTCTTTTTTTGAGATAGAGTCTCACGCTGTCACCTTGGGTAGAGTGCTGTGCTGTCATAGCTAACAGCAACCTTAGTCTCTGGGGCTCAAGCAATTCTCTTGCCTTAGCCTTCCTGACCGGCTGAGACCACAAACGCCTACCACAATGCCCATATATTTTTCTATTTTTAGTAGAGACAGAGTCTAACTCTTGCTCAGGCTGGTCTTGAACTCCTGAATGCAAGCAATCCACCCACCTCAGCCTCCAAGGTGCTAGGATTACAGGCAGAAGCCACCTCACCTGGCCACAGAGCAAGTTACTTCATTTCTCTACCAGCCTCAGCTTCTTGTGAAGATGGTGATGAGAGTTCTTAACTTGAAAGTACATAGAGGATTTAATGGGGCGATGCCTCAGAAATGCCTGACACTTAGTAGCTGCTGTTATATCAGAGCAAGGAATACCGCAGGCATTCAACCAGAGCTTGCTGAATGAATTAATCGCCCAAACCATCTCTGTCATTCTCATTCACCTTTGTAAAAACTGCAGCCTATGGAGATGAAGAAGCTTGGTCAACATGGCCAAGTAATCCTGAGACACAAAGTTAAATGAGATGGGATCTGTGAAAGGAGATGATAATGGGCTTCTGGCCCCCGGGCCAATGCTCCTTCTCTTGTCTGGGCTGCTACTTCTCCATCAGTCTCTCTGATGCCCTGGGCTCAGTTACCTTCAAGGTAACCCAAATGTAGTGTAACCTCAGGTGGCCAATCCCAACAGAGGCCATTATTGTGTCAGAGTCATCAGTTAGGGACAGGTTCTTAAGACCCAGGAAAAGGAACCAGAAACCTGAGGAATAAGCTATACCCACGAGAAAGATAAAAGCGTATTCATTTCCTTCTCCCAAGCTGAAAGAAAAGGAAGATAGTGGGATTAGCTCAAATGATAAGACAGAGTCTACAGCAGGGAATAACTCTCACATGGAAATGTGCTGACATCATCTTTGAAAAGACTCTGGGTCTCGCCTGTCTTGGCCATGAACCGGGTGAGTGCCCGCTCCACATCACGCCTCTGGGATGCAGCCTTCTCTCGTAGGACCTGGTAATCCGACACAGGCTCACGGTACGTCTGTAAGAGAATAAGCAAGACACTGGGGTAATGCCAACATACAATTCTGCTGGCCTCAAGTCCCTGCCTTACTGTTGCTATGTCCTTCCACCCTCTAAAATGACCTACTACTATTAATTAGAGCAGAGAATTCCAAAGTGCAAGAGCAGAAATGTTCCTAGTTCTTAATATTTCTAATCTTAAAAATTAAGAAATGTACAAATATTTACTTAAGAGATCAACTCTGGGCCTTCTATCAGCTCCTTCAATCAGCAACAGTGAGTCACCACAACCAGTCTTAATTTTTCTAGTTTTTGTAGAGATGGGGTCTTGCTGCTATTCAGGCTAGTCTCTAACTCCTAGTCTCAGGTGTAAGGGACACATCCTAAAGGAAGAATGAGAGTCACCAGGGACACCTGACAGGGATGATGTAATGTGATATCCTATGGCATGGGGGTGGATGCCTATATGGATTTGTAATCACACCATCCTGTTTTCTTAAATCAACCCTCACAATGTGGACACATTGTTCCCAAGATTCCCTCAAACAAAAAGAGACTGAAGATATTATTGTAAATGCAAGTAAACAAGAAAATAGCAGGCTGCAACTAATGCTCCTAATTATGAGCTTGTTAGCAATCAAGTTACAAAGGGAAAAACCATTGAGAGCTAATCAGAACAAAAGTTAGCCAAAACATTTTAAATGGTAATGGCAATGGTGACATTTTAACAGTGAGCAAAAAAGTTGTCATCATTTTTTGAGATAGAGTCTCATTTTATCGCTCTTGTTAGAGTGCGTGGCATCATAGCTCACAGCAACCCGAGACTCCTGGGCTCAAGATCCAATTGCCTCAGTCTCCCAAGTAGCTGGGACTATAGTTACCCACCATAATGCTTGGCTATTTTTAGAGACAGGGTCTCACTCCTGCTCAGGCTAGTCTCAAACTCCTGAGGTCAGGTGATCCACCTTGCCTCACTCAGCCTCACAGGGTACTAGGATTATAGGTGTGAACAACCACACCTGGCCAAAGTAACTATTCTTCATGATTTGGAGATAAAAGTTTGTTTTTTCTTTTCTTTTTTTAATTTAATTTTGTTTATTTATTTATTATTTATTTTGCAGTTTTTGGCCAGGGCTGGGTTTGAACCCACCACCTCCAGTACATGGGACTGGTGCCCTACTCCTTTGAGCCACAAGTGCCACCTCAAAAGTTTGTTTTTTTCTTTGTTTTTAAGAGACAGAGCCTCACTTTATCGCCTTCGGTAGAGTGCTGTGGAGTCACAGCTCACAGCAACCTCCAACTCCTGGGCTTAGGCAATTTTTCTGCCTCAGCCTCCCAAGTAGCTGGGACCACAGACGCCCACTACAACGCCTAGCCATTTTTTTTTTTTTTGCAGTTTTTGGCCGGGGCTGGGTTTGAACCCACTATCTCCGGTATGTGGGACCAGCGCCTTACTCCTTTGAGCCACAGGCGCTGCCCCCTAGCCATTTTTTTTGTTGCAGTTTGGCTGGGCTGGAACTGGCTACCCTCAGTATATGGGGCCAGTGCCCTACCCACTAAGCAACAGGCACCACCTGCGGAGATAAGTTTTTAATGGAGGCACCTGGAAACATTTCCACTATTGTCCCTGCCAAGTCAAGTGTGCAACTTATCATTCCCATGTCTATACTTAGAAACAGAATTTCCTTTTTGTTGTTTTTTGAGATAGAGTCTTGCTCTGTTGCCCAGACTAGAGTGCCAAGACCTCAGCCTAGCTCACAGAAACCTCAAACTGGGCTCAAGTGATCCTCCTGCCTTAGCTTCTTAGTAGCTAGAAGTACAGGTGCCCACCACAACGCCTGGGTAATTTTTTTCTATTTTTAGTACACACAGAGTCTCACTATTTTTCAGGCTGCTCTCAAACTCCTGAGCTCATGCAATTCCCTCAGCCTTGGCCTCCCACAGTGCTAGGATTACAGGCATGAGTCACCACACCCAGTCTTAATTTTTCTAGTTTTTGTAGAGACGGAGTCTCGCTGCTTTTCAGGCTGGTTTCTAACTCCTGGTCTCAAGCAATCTTCCCATTTTGCCCAAAGCACCAAGGTTCAGGGGTAAGCCACCACGCCTGGCTGATAATCTTTTAATATACATTATTTTAGCACAATGTTACACTATCATAGTCATGTAAATAAGCAAACATGTACTGAAAAATACATGCTTAATACTGATACTGACAGGGATACACTATATAAAGAATTAGAGAAAGGCCTGGGCCAGGTGGCTCATGCCTATAATCCAAGCACTTGGGAGGCTGAAGTGGGTGGATTGCCTAAGCTCACAGGTTCGAGACTAGCCTGACCAAGAGCAAGACCTCATCTCTAAAAATAGCTGGTGCTGTGGTGGGGACCCATAGTCCCAGCTACTTGGGAGGCTGAGGGAAGAGAATTGCTTAAGCCCAGGAGTTCGAGGTTGCTGTGAGCTATGACACTACAGCACTCTACACTCTAAGAAGGGTGACAAAGTGAGACTCTGTCTCAAGAAAAAAAAAAAAAAGAGAGCGAACATGGGTTGAATTGGGTCCCCACAGAAAGTGTTTTAGGTATGACTAATACCTTAGAATATAATCTTATTTGGAAATAGGGTCACTACAGATGTAATCAATTAAGATTAAGATGCGGTGGGGCGGCGCCTGTGGCTCAGTGAGTAGGGCGCGGGCCCGATATGCCAAGGGTGGCGGGTTCAAACCCAGCCCCGGCCAAACTGCAACAAAAAAATAGCCGGGCGTTGTGGCAGGCGCCTGTAGTCCCAGCTGCTCGGGAGGCTGAGGCAAGAGAATCGCGTAAGCCCAAGAGTTAGAGGTTGCTGTGAGCCGTGTGACGCTACGGCACTCTACCCGAGGGTGGTACAGTGAGACTCTGTCTCTACAAAAAAAAAAAAAAGATTAAGATGCGGTGATACTGGGATAAGGTGGATCCCAAAGACAATATGACCCGTGTCCTATAAGAAGATGGTCCTGTGGGGCTGCAAAGGGAGGGTCGGGAGGAGCAGCCATCTTCATCCTAAACCTAAGCGGGAAGGGCGTAGGCACCGCGCTATTGCTCCCTGCGCACTGTTTTTCTTGCTGACTTTCAGCGCACAGAAAAGCCTTAGCCTACTGCCGTCCACCGTCCAGTCTGGAGCAAACAAAAAATGTCAGCCAGCAACCCTCCCAGGACCTGCAGCAGCCCGCCTGGCCCCAAGCCCTGCCTGAGGCTGCGGCCTGCCCCAGGCTTCTCCGGAGGCACCGACTGTCCACAGGAAGAGTTGGGCTCTGTCAGCCACGGGACCCTGTGGGGGAGCAGGGCGAGGCCTGGGCAGGCCGCAGGGAGAGTAAGGAGTACGTGGCGCAGTGCACACCCCTGAGCCCCTGAGCAGTGGGATGTGCGCCCGGACCTGCTCGCACATAAGTAAAATAAATAAATAAATAAAATACATTTTTTAAAAAGAAGATGGCCCTGGGCGGCGCCTGTGGCTCATTGAGCAGGGCGCCGGCCCCATATACCGAGGGTGGCGGGTTCAAACCCAGCCCCGGCCAAACTGCAACAAAAAAAATAGCCGGGCGTTGTGGCGGGCGCCTGTAGTCCCAGCTACTCGGGAGGCTGAGGCAAGAGAATCGCTTAAGCCCAGGAGTTGGAGGTTGCTGTGAGCTGTGGCCATGGCACTCTACCGAGGGCAATAAAGTGAAACTCTGTCTCTACAAAAAAAAAAAAAAAAAAAAAAAAAAAGATGGCCCTGTGAAGGCAGAGGTACAGAGATAAGGCCATGTGAAGACAGAAGACCAGTGTGATATATCTATGTAGCATAAGCCAAGAAATGCCAAAAATGCTGACAAACCACCAGACATAGGAACAAGCAAGGAGAGATTCCCCAGCAGGTTTCAAGGAGAACATGGCCCTGAGAAGACCTTGATACTGTGAGTTAATAAATTTCTGTTCTCCTGAGTCACCTAGTTTGTGGCACTTTTTAATGGAAACAGATAGGATTTGATCGAGGACAATGGCTATGGTGCATTAGATGGGTGGGCATCTATTCCTTCTCCTCGTGTCTTCAAGTATGGAGAAATGTCGTGAAGGATGTGCCCTGACAGCCCACACATGGCCATCACTACATAATGTGAAGGGCAGAAGACATCATATTCAAACCATGGAGGGCAAATCCATGTCTCATTCAGACCTAAAGCTCAGATTTATAAGTTCCATTTCGTGATATTAACTTTTTTTTTTTTTTTTGCAGTTTTTGGCCGGGGCTGGTTTGAACCCCCCACCTCTGGTTTATGGGGCTGGTGCCCTACTCCTTTGAGCCACAGGCCCCACCCATGATATTAACGTGTTTTTTTTTTCTTGACAGCTCACAGCAACCTCAAACTCTTGAGCTTAAGCAATTCTCTTGCCTTGGCCTCCCAAGTAGCTGGCACTACAGGCATCCACAACAACGCCAGGCTATTTTTTTGTTGGACTTGCCATTTGGCAGGCCCGGGCTGAGTTCAAACCCGCCAGTCTTGGTATTTCCAGATTATGGTCTCTGCTCAAACCCTTCTTAGCCACTGAGCTATAGGTGCTGAGCTGATATAAAGTATTTGTAAGTAACTTCCCCCAATTTAATTTAATTTAATTTATTTAGACAGAGTCTCAAGCTGTTGCCCTGGATAGAAATTTTGTTTTTGGGTTTTTTTTTGAGACAGAGTCTCACTTTGTCACCCTTGCTAGAGTGCCATGGAGTCATAGCTCACAGCAACCTCCAACTCTTGGGCTCAAGTAATTCTCTTGCCTCAGCCTCCCTAGTAGCTGGGACTATAGGCACCCACCACAGTGCCTGGCTATTTTGTTTGTTTGAGACAGAGTCTCAGTATGTCGCCCTTGGTCATAGCTCACAGCAACCTCAAACACTTGGGCTTAACCAATTCTCTTGCCTCAGCCTCCCAAGTAGCTGGGACTACAGACACCTGCCACAACACCTGACTACTATTTTTTTTGTTTGTTTTTTCTTTTTGTTTAGCAGGCCCAGCCAAGTTCAAACCCACCCACCAGCTCTGGTGCATGTGGCTGGCACCCTAACCACTGAGTTACCAATGTCCCCCCCAAGCAATCCTCTTGCCTCAGTTTTTCTATTTTTAGTAGAGATGGGGTCTTGCTTTTGCTGAGGCTGGTCTCTAACTCCTGAGCTCAAGCAATTCACCCACCTTGGCCTCTCAAAGTGTTAGGATTACAAGTGTGTGCCACTGTACTGGCCTTCCCCCAATTTTAAAAATAACTTTTCTGGTCAGGCATGGTGGCTCATGCCTGTAATCCTAGCACTACAGGAGGTGGGATAATCGATAAGAGGTTAGGAGGTTGAGAACAGACTGAGCAAGAGTGAGATCCCATCTCTACAAAAGATATAAAAAATTATCCAGGCATGGTGACATACACCAGTAGTCCCAGCTACTTGAAAAGCTAAGGCAAAAGGATTGCTCAAAACTAAGAAGTCTGCGGTTGCTGTGAGCTATGACGCCATAGCACTCTACCTAGGGCAACAGAGTAACTTTTCTGTCTCAAAAAATAAAAATAAAATAAAGAAATTTTAAAAAAGCAAAATGGCTGGGCGCCTGTGGCTCAAGTAGCTAAGGCACCAGCCATATACACCTGAGCTGGTAGGTTCAAATCCAGCCTGGGCCCACCAAACAACGATGGCTGCAACCTAAAAATGGCTGGGCGTTGTGGTGGGCGCCTGTACGCCAAGGTACTTGGGAGGCGGAGACAGGAGAATTGCTTGAGCCCAGGAGTTGGAGGTTTCTGTGAGCTCTGATGCCACAGCACTCTACTCAGGGTGACAGCTTGAAGCTCTATCTCAAAAAAAAAAAAAAAAAAAAAAAAGCAAAAGTATTCTATCATGGAAAATTTGGGTGGGGCGGCGCCTGTGGCTCAAAGGAGAAGGGTGCTGGCACCACATGCCAGAGGTAGTGGGTTCAAACCTAGCCCCGGCCAAAAACTGCAAAAAAACAAAAAGAAAAAAGAAAATTTGGAAAACATAGAAAAGCATAAACAAAGACAAAAATTACCTTTAATCTCACTGAGAATTACTATAAACATTTTGTGAAGTATCCTTCCAGTCCTGTTTCTACATGGCTATGCACTTCTGTGTTTTGGAGGGATAGGCAATACCAGGGCCGGCTTCCACTTCTTTGTTAACTACACCTTTGCTGGCAAACTTAGGAACATGATTCTCACTTGCCAAATTGTTTCTCAGTGGGAGAAGATACTCTGAGTTCTAAACTACCCTTTCACAAACTATATTCTGGACTGCCATCTGACCATCAACAGGAATCGTCACTCACCGGAGTTTTGATGTAGGTGTGGGGATCAGGGAACTCCGGAAAATGGCTGGGGATGTGTGGCGGGTGGGGTCGGTTCTGTCCTGCTGTGAGGGCCTTAGGGGTCACTGGCTGATTGGTCACTGGAGCTGCAACAGAGTCATAACTGGTTACTTCTCCACCTATGGTCCTGGTTTTTCCAGATTATGGTCACTGCCCAAAGTAAATGCCAGACCTTAGTTTTCTAAACAACAGGCATTTGTACTTCTTTTTTTTTTTTTTTTTTTGTAGAGACAGAGTCTCACTTTACTGCCCTTGGTAGAGTGCTGTGGTGTCACACAGCTCACAGCAACCTCCAGCTCTTGGGCTTACGTGATTCTCTTGCCTCAGCCTCCCAAGCAGCTGGGACTACAGGCGCCTGCCACAACGCCTGGCTATTTTTTTGTTGCAGTTTGGCCGGGGCTGGGTTTGAACCCACCACCCTTGGTATATGGGGCTGGCGCCCTACTCACTGAGCCATAGGCGCCGCCCAGGCATTTGTACTTCTATCAGTAAAAGGCCTTCAATGGCTTAAGGATCTGAGAAGGTCACCCCCACAATGCCCAGCCCTGGTAGATGATCTTGGTTGACATTTACATCTACAACAATCTGCCTGCAAGCCTCTTAAACAAGTAGGTGGGTGGCTGTGACCATGGTAACTGTGAAAAGAACATGCTGAAGAACCAGAGACATGAGATGGGCTGCTAATACTCTTTTCAGAGATCTCAGATAACATAAATGTACCCTGAGCTGGGGAAAGTGTAGGCTTTATGATAACAAGAGAGATTGAAAAATGACACCTCCCACTGCTACTTTGAGAGGAAGTTCTTAAAAAGATGCCAACATGAAAAATGTGACTTCAAAAATTCAGTGAATTCTCCTCAGATCCTACAAGCCCAACTGGTAACTGTTTCCCTAGTTTATGGCACTCAGTTTTATCTAAGACAGAGGTCATCAAACCTTCTGTATAAAGGGCCAGATAGTAAATATTTTCGGTTTTGTAGGCCAGAGAGTCTCCGTCACAATTAAACTCTACCTTTATAGCATAAAAACAACCATAGGCAGCAAGTAAATATGGCTAAATTCTAATAAAACTTTATTTACAAAAACAAGTGGCAGGCTGCATTTGGCCCACAGACCATAGTTTATCAATCTGTGATCTAAGGAAGAATAAGAACTTTCACATTTTCTAAGCAGCATCATTTGCTCTTCTGGGGCTAAAGCAAAAGACTCACAGCAATATCCCAGAGATGGTTTACTTTTCTGGTAAATGAATTTCACATTCAAAACCTACTAGTCCAGATAAAGATTATATCGTAGGTAGCCACAAAGATTGGAAGGGAGCCTGAAACAAAGAAATAGCTACCAATCCAATCCCTGCGCCATCCAGCTAATTCATTTCACAAGCATTAATCGAGAATTCACTAAGTACCTCAGTTCAAAGTCACTTACGAGCAGTGATGACCATTCTCTGGGACCGTTTTGCATAAGCTGGGAGAGTATCCACATTGAAACCTAAGAGAAAACAAAACAAAAAACAATGCTCAGGCTCGGCGCTTGTACTCAGCGGGTAGGGCGCCAGCCACATACACTGAAGCTGGTGGGCTGGAACCCAGCCCCAGCCTGCCAAATGACAATGACAACTACAATGAAAAAATAGCCAAACGACAATGGTAACTACAATGAAAAAATAGCTGAGCGTTGTGGTGCCTGTAGTCCCAGCTACTTGGGAAGCGAGGCAAGAGAATCACTTAAGCCCAAGAGGTTGCTGTGAGCTGTGACGCCACGGCATTCTACCCAGGGTGACAGCTTGAGACTGTCTTAAAAACAAACAAACAAAAGAAAAAAACAATGCCCAGACCATGGAGAAATGGATGGCTTAAACTTCCAATTCAACCAATTAGCTGCTACTCAAAAGAATTTCCAGCAGAATCCCCCAACAGGGTGTTAGGAGGCCTCTTAAATGGGTGCAGAGGACCCTCTCTTGATAACTCTCTTAAGCTAAAAGCAAATCAACAGATCCACAAGTGGCTTGGTGCCCGTAGCTCAGTAGTTACAGCACCAACCACATACACTGAGGCTGGCAGATTCAAATCTGGCCCAGGCCAGCTGAACAATGACAACTGCAACAAAACATATAGCTGGGCAATGTGGCAGGTGCCTATAGTCCCAGCTACTTGGGAGGTTGAGGCAACAGAATCACTTAAGCCCAAGAGTTAGAGGTTGATGTGAGCTGTGATGCCACAGCACTCTACCAAGGGTAACATAGTGAGACTCTGTCTCAAAAAAAAAAAAAAAAAAAAAAAAGATCCACAAGGGAAACCAAGAAGAGTCAGCAGACGTGGCTGACTCCTAGGGACTCCTTCCTCTCTTACAACCCTACCTCAGACTCATTGAAGAATAGGAAACTGGAAGTGTACTTACCCATCTCAACAAGTGTGACCACGATGTCCGATAGTGTGGGCTGAGTCCTGGCTGTGTGCTCACAGTAAGACTTGGCACTCCTCCCAATTTCTGAAATGTCTAAGAGAGGGTCAAAGGCATAAAGTCTATTCTCAATCCCTTAAAAAGTTAAACATAGGCTGGGCATGGTGGCTCATGCCTATAATCCTAGCACTCTGGGAGCCTGACGTGGGTGGATTGCTTGAGCTCAGAGTTCGAGACCAGCCTGAGCAAAAGTGAGACCCCCGTCTCTCCTAAAACTAAAAAAAAAACTGGCTTGGCACCCGTAGCTCATTGGTTAGGGTGCCAGCCACATATACCAGGGATGGTGGGTTCGAACCCAGCCCAGGCTTGCTAAACAACAATGATAACTATAACAACAACAACAACTAGCTGGGCATTGTGGCAGGCGCCTATAGCCCCAGCTACTCGGGGGGGCTGAGACAAAAGACTTGCTTAAGCCCAAGAGTTTGAGGTTGCTGTGAACAATCACACCATGGCACTCTACTGAGGGCAACAAAGTGAGACTCTGCCTCAAAAAAAATAAAAAAGTAAATAAAATAAAAATAAAATAAACTGAGGCAAGAGGATCACTTAAGCCTGAGTTGGAGGTTGCTGTGAGCTATGATGCCACAGCACTCTATCCAAGGTGACAGCTTGAGACTCTGTCTCAAACAAAAAAAAAAGTTAAACATAGAATTACCATATAACCCAGCAATTCCACTTCTAGGTGTATACCCAAATGAACTGAAAAGAGGGATTCAAATAGAACTTTGTAGATGAATATTCATAGCAGCATTATTCACAATAGCCAAAATATAGAAACAACCCAGTGTCCATTGACAGATGAAATCAACAAACTGTGGTATATACATACAATGGAATATTATTCAGCCTTAAAAAGGAAGGGAATTCTTACACATGCTGCAGCACTGATGACCTTTGAAAATATTATGCTAAGTGAAATAAGCCAGACACAAAAAGAATTAAAGATTCCACTTATATGAGGTACCTAGAAAAAGCAAATTAGGGCTGGGTGCCTGTGATCACACCTGTGATCCTAGCACCTTGGGAGGTCAAGGAAGGAGGAGCGTTTGAGGCCAGGAGTTTGAAACTAGCCTGAGTCAAGAGTGAGACCTCATGTCTACAAAAAATATATAAAAAATCAGCCAGGTGTGGTAGTGCATGCTTATAATGTCACTACTAGAGAGGCTGAGGCAGAAGAATTGCTAAGCCCAGGAGTTTTGAATTTTCAGAGAATTCTGATGATAACACTGTACTTGAGCCTGGGTGACAATGAGAACCTGTCTCAAAGGGAAAAATGTCTCCTGAAAGAAAAAGAAAAGGTGAATTCACAGAGAAAGTAGATTCAAAGTTAGTAGGGGCTGGGTCAGAGAGTGTATAGGGAGTTACTATTTATGGATACACAGCTTCTGTTTAGAACGGTGAAAACATTCGAGAAATGAAGAATATTGCAAACATTGTGAATATACTTAATGCCACTGAATTGTGCACTTAAAAAAGATGGAAATGAGACGGTGCCTGTGGCTCAAAGGAGTAGGGCGCCGGCCCCATATGCCAGAGGTGGTAGGTTCAAATCCAGCCCCAGCCAAAAACTGGGGGGGAGGGGGAGATGGAAATGATACATTTTATGCATATCTTACCTCAAAAAAAAAAAAAAACAAGAAAAAAGTCTTATTTTGGCTGGTTGCCCGTAGCTCAGTGGTTAGGGTGCCAGCCACATGCTTTGGGACTAGTAGGTTTGAACCCGCCCTACTCACTAAGCTATAGGCTCCGAGCCCCAAATTTATTTTTTTGAGACAGAGTAGAGTGGAGGGCCGTCACCATAGCTCACTGCAACCTCAAACTCCTGGGCTCAAGTCATCCTCTTGTTATGTGCCAGGACACCCAGCTAATTTTTCTGTTTTTAGAAGAGACAGGGTCTTATTCTTTCTCAGGCTGGTATCCAACTCCTGAGCTTAAGCAATCCACACACTTTGGCCTCCCAGAGTGCTAGGATTATAGGTGTGAGCCAACTTGCCCAGCCCAAGGACTGAATTCTTATCCATTAGAAACTATTAGTTCATTCCTTCAGGACAAACATTCTCAAAATGTGGTTTGAGAACCCTTGAAGTTCCCCAATTTTTTTTTTTTTTTTTTGTAGAGACAGAGTTTCACTTTATTGCCCTCAGTAGAGTGCCGTGGCATCACACAGCTCACAGAAACCTCCAACTCCTGGGCTTAGGCGATTCTCCTGCCTCAGCCTCCCTAGTAGCTGGGACTACAGGCGCCTCCCACAACGCCCGGCTATTTTTTTGTTGCAGTTTGGCCGGGGCTGGATTTGAACCCTCCACCCTCGGTATATGGGGCTGGCGCCCTGCTCACTGAGCCACAGGCGCCGCCCCCCCCAATTTTTTTTTAAAGTCCACATGTCAAAACTATTTTCATAAGGAGGCGGAAGCAGCCTGAACAAGAGCAAGACCCCATCTCTAAAAATAGCCAGGCTTTGTGGTGGGCGCCTGTAGTCCCAGCTACTCCGGAGGCTGAGACAAGAGAATCACTTGAGTCCAAAAGTTTGAGGTTGTTGTTAGCTGTGACGTCACGGCACTCTACCACGGGTGACAAAGTGAGACTCTGTCTTAAAAAATAAATAAATAAAATGGTTCGGTGCCTCTAGCACAGTGGTTAAAAGTGCCAGCCACATGCACCGAGGCTAGCGGGTTCGAGCCTGGTCCAAGCCAGCTAAACAACAATGACAACTGCAACAAAAAAATAGCCGGACATTGTGGTGGGTGTGTGCCTGTAGTCCCAGCCACTTGGGAGGCTGATGCAAGAGAATCACTTAAGCCCAAGAGTCTGAGGTTGTTGTGAGCTGTGCTGCCAAGGCATTCTACCAAGGGTGACATAGTGAGACTCTGTCTCAAAAAAAAAATTAATTAAAAAAATAAAGGGCAGCACTTGTAGCTCAGTGGGTATGGCGTCGGCTCCATATACTGAGGGTGGTGGGTTTGAACCTGGCCCCGGCCAAACTGCAACAAAAGAATAGCCGGGCGTTGAGGCAGGGGCTTGTAGTCCCAGCTACTCGGGAGGCTGAGGCAAGAGAATCACGTAAGCCCAGGAGTTGGAGGTTGCTATGAGCTGTGTGATGCCACAGCACTCTACCATGGGCAATAAAGTGAAACTCTGTCTCTACAAAAAAAAAAATAAATAATAAATAAACAAAATAAAATAAATTAAGTCATTATTTGACTTTTTCACTCATTCCCTTGAGTAGTTTTCCAGAGGATACATGACTTTTGATGACATCATGATCATGGCTCTGATGAATAATAAAATGTATTATTATACGTTCTTACATTTAAACAATTTTTTTCTAATAAGGCAAATTTATATATACAGAGGGTGCAAAAGAAAGGAATGCACATTTTAAGAAAGGAAAAAATTATATTAAAACTATAGTACTCAGGCAGCGCCTGTGGCTCAAAGGAGTAAGGTGCTGGTCCCATATGCCAGAGGTGGCAGGTTCAAACCCAGCCCCGGCCAAAACTGTAAACAAACAAAAAAACAAAAAAACCCAACTATAATACTCAAGTCATGTTTGAATTATGCAATCATAAGAGCTACAAGCTATAATATATAGGATAACGAACATTAATAGTATATACTGAGTATTATAATTTTTTTTTTTTTTATTAAGACAGAGCCTCAAGCTGTCACCCTGGGTAGAGTGCTGTAGCATCACAGCTCACAACAACCTCCAACTCCTGGGCTCAAGCTTAACTTCTGCCTCCGCCTCCCAAGTAGCTGGGACTACAGGCGCCCACCACAACACCCGGCTATTTTTTGGTTGTAGCCATTATTGTTGTTTGGTGGGCCCAGGCTGGATTCAAACCCGCCAGCTCAGATGTATGTGGCTGTTTGAGGCACAGGGACCGAGCCAAGTATTATAATTTTAATAGTTTTTTTCCTTTCTTAAAATGTGTATACATTTTTGGCACCCTCTATATATATAAACACACACCCACATACAAAACACACTATACAAAAGCTCCTTGGGATCCTCAATGTTTAAGAGTGTAAAGGCGGGGGCGGCGCCTGTGGCTCAGTTGGTAAGGCCCTGGCCCCATATACTGAGGGTGGCTGGTTCAAACACGGCCCCGGCCAAACTGCAACCAAAAAATAGCCGGGCGTTGTGGTGGGCGCCTGTAGTCCCAGCTACTCGGGAGGCTGAGGCAAGAGAATCGCTTAAGCCCAGGAGTTGGAGGTTGCTGTGAGCTGTGTGAGGCCACGGCACTCTACTGAGGGCCATAAAGTGAGACTCTGTCTCTACTACAAAAAAAAAAAAAAAAAAAGAGTGTAAAGGCGTCCTGAGACCAAAAAGTTTGAGATCACTGCTTTAGGAAAACATCTGATATTTAAAAACTCCAAGCATCAACTGACCAGAGCCCAAGATCACCCTCTTGCTAGGGCATTCTACAACTACTATATGATCCAGACTTGAGTTCAAAGGCAGGGCCTTTTTAGTTTGATGAATAATAATTGCTCCAAGGGCTCCCAGATAAGCTGGGCAGTTCTTTTTTGCAATGCAGTTCAAGAGCTCCCTCTACCCAAACCTTTCTCCCACTTCCTTTCATAAGTGCTGATCCCCAAGGAACACCATATATGCCCCCACCCCTCATCTCATCCCACCCCCAAAAAAGTCCTAAATGGGGAAATAGGTTGTACATTCAGAAAAACCTATATGAGACTGTATCAGGCTCTTAAACCTCAAGACATTTCCTTGTTTTTTTTTCACATTCTATAAAACGTACTCATCTTATTTCTTGTGCCACACAATACAGCATGTGACTGCATAATATGATAGCATCTATTTCATGGGAATTAGTCCTGACACACCAACAAAAGTATAACTCATTTTTTTTTTTTAGAGACAATCTCACTTTGTTGCCCTCGGGAGAGTGCCGTGGTGTCACAGCTCACAGCAACCTCCAGCTCTTAGGCTTAGGCGATTCTCTTGCCTCAGCCTCCCATGTAGCTTGGACCACAGATGCCCTCAACAATGCCCAGCTACTTTTTGTTGCAGTTTGGCCGGGGCTGGGTTTGAACCCACCACCCTTGGTATGTGGGGCTGGTGTCCTACTCACTGAGCCCCAGTCGCCGCCCCAAAAGTATAACTCTTTCAAGAACAGAGAGCAAGCTGGATGAGGTGGCTCACACCTGTAATCCTGAGGAGGGTGGACTGCCTGAGCTCACAGGTTAGAGACCAGCCTGAGCCAGAGCGCAACCCCATCTCTAAAAAAAAATAGCCAGATGCTATGGCAGGGGCCTGTAGTCCCAGCTACTTGGGAGGCTGAGGCAAGAGTATCACTTGAACCCAAGAGTTTGAGGTTGCTGTGAGCTAAGATGCCATGGCATTCTACCAAGTGTGACCAAATGAGACAAAAAAGAAAAAAGAAAAGAATAGAGAGCAAAATAGCAATAGTAAGGACACCTCCAAGTCATCAAGAGTTTAACAATCTCGTGGCTCCCGCCTGTAATCCTAGCACTCTGGGAGCCTGAGGCGGTTGGATTGCTTGAGCTCAGAAGTCTGAGACCAGCCTGAGCAAAAGCGAAACCCCGGCTCAACTAAAAATACAAAAATTGGCCCTGTGCCTGTAGCTCAGAACCTAGGGCACCAACCATACACACCAGGGCTGGGGGTTCGAATCCAGCATGGGCCTGCCAAACAATGACAACCACAACAAAAAAAATAGGGCGGAGCCTGTGGCTCAGTCGGTAGGGCGCCAGCCCCATATACCGAGGGTGACAGGTTCAAACCCAGCCCCGGCCAAACTGCAACCAAAAAATAGCCGGGCGTTGTGGCAGGCGCCTGTAGTCCCAGCTACTCGGGAGGCTGAGGCAAGAGAATCGCTTAAGCTCAGGAGTTGGAGGTTGCTGTGAGCTGTGTGAGGCCATGGCACTCTACCGAGGGCCATAAAGTGAAACTCTGTCTCTACAAAAAAAAAAATAGCTTGACATTGTGGTGGGCACCTGTAGTCCCAGCTGTTTGGGAAACTAAGGCAAGAGACTCGCTTAAGCCCAAGAGTTTGAGATTGCTATGAATGGTAACGCCATGGCACTCTACTGCGGGTGATATAGTTAGACTCTGTCTCAAAAAAAAGAAAAGAAAAACTGAGACAAGAGAATCACTTGAGTCCGAATTGGAAGTTGCTGTGAGCTATGATGCCATAGCACTCTACGCAGGGCGAGAGCTTGAGACTGTCTCAAAAAAAAAAAAAAAAAAGTTTGGGATGTTTCACATATATCTCACTTAGACTCATAAATCCATGAAGTACAAATTATTATCCCATTCACAAGTAAAGAAATAGAGGTTTAGGAGGCCTAGTTATTTGCCTGAGCAATTAAGAGGCAGAGTGATAATCGGCACCCACGTCTATTCTATTCTAAAGCCCGTGGGCGGCACCTGTGACTCAGTGAGCAGGGCGCCGGTCCCATATGCCGGAGGTGGCAGGTTCAAACCTAGCCCCGGCCAAAAACCAAAAAAAATAAAAAATAAAAATAAAGCCCATAAGTGCTTCACTATGCTCTTCTTTTTCTTGAATCCTCTCTAACGCTATTATAAAGCAGGGCACAGAACTGATGTTGGGGCTGACTCGAAGAAGAACCAGTACTCACAGCTCTGCAGCATCTCCGTCAATGTTTCCACGGATGCTTTTTCAGCACTCTCAAACCCTGCCTCTGTCAGCAAGGAGCTCACAACCACTTGCAGGGTTCTCCTCCGGGCCAAGTGGTAGTTATCAGCAGGGTTAGTAGACTGTTTACTTCCTGATCTCTGTAAATCAGCCGACCAGAGAGAGAGATTTTCATCCACAGGATAAGGACACAATCACATAGCTCACACATTGTCGGTGGCAAGCAAAAGTGCTTTTGCTAAATACTTCTTTATCTGTGCTTAATATTTAGATTTACAGAGCTTAGTCAACTAACAATTGAGCAGGATGCTCTAAATACAGAGACAACTTTTCTGCCTACCTAAGATACAACAGTTTTTTTTTTTTAACCTTAAACATTAGCAGATTATGAAACTGTATAACTGAAGAAACAAGCATGGTGGGATTGAATAAGTAACTCACAGAAAAAATAAGATCTCTCTCTGGTTCCTCCCATCTCCATCCCATTTCATTACCAAAATTAAAACAATAATAAACACGTGACGTGGAGGAAACGAGGGCAAACGATAACAGCACTAAAAGAAGGGAAACTAAATATTTTGAACCAGGAATCCCTCCCAACTTTGACTGGCCAATAAAAAGGCGAAAACGTTGTCTTCGGACCAATCATGAAGGGTTCCGGGTTCCCAACCCCCCAATAGGGAACGAGCCAATCAGGACACGGATCCACCAACTCAAGAGGCCGCAGCCAAGTCCCAAGGAGGGGGGGCACGTACAGCCTGAAAGACCCTTCTTCACTCGGGGCTCATGGTGGGGCTGTATTTCTGGGCATGAGATTGTTGCCCAGGTCCGGGGAAAGTTGCAGAACGCCTAAACTCTCTCGGCTTCGGCCCCGCGCCCCTTGCCCTTACCGTTCCGGAGCTGCCGGCCCCGGTCGTGGCCGCCGCGTCGGCCATCTTGCTCTGGCGTAGTGTGCGCGGCCGCGGGGCGGGATGGGACTTGTAGTCGCAGGGCGGGGCGGCGCGGCGTGCGCCCCTCGGGGTTTATAGAAGGTAAGCTGGGTGGGGGGCGCGTTGGGTACCCTTCGCGCACGTGACCTTTAGTGAGGGAAATGTTCTCCAGGTCTTCAATGGGGTTGGAAAAGAGCCAGGAAAATACGCTACCGGCTTCAGAGTTAGAAGAAACGTACTTTAAGACGAGACGATTCTTATGGAGCGCACACTCCTGGAAGGATCCAGGAGGTCATCTATACTCGACGGAATTTTCCAAATTTGTCTGATTATTAGCAACATCTGGCTGGGCCCATCCCAGTTCCAGTGGGCTCACTTTCTGGGAGAATGGCTTGTAAATCTCTATTAGTTAATTGGCTCCCCAGGTGATTCTAGTGAGCGGGTAATTTTGGGAAACCTGGAGCATCCAACCTCGTGATTTTGTGCCTGTTGCCCCGCAATCTGTCAATGGCCCACTTGGAAGTAGAGCCTATCGGCCACCAGGTCCGAGTCTTTCGCTGCATCTGCTGCCTTATCGCTCTCTATTAATCCGCCAGTATTTGCGAGGTGCGTCAGGGAGGAGGCGAGCCCAAGGAGGTTGTGCCTTGCCCGCCTCTCTGCCTGGGCGTTGCATCCACCCAGCTGCTTGTGGTCTTCAGTCACTCGCAGGTCAGCCCTGTAGTCTGGGGATTCCCCGGGCTAGGACCGCTCCTTATTCGTCCCCATCTGCAGGACGCAGTCGCTGCGTTTCACTACTAAGACTCGCCAGTTGTGGGACTGTAGGCACATTACCTAACCCTTACTGTGCCTCAGTTCCCTCTTTTGTAAAGCTGGAGTGTTCCATAGCAGGAGTAGAAGAGAGAATACACTGAAAAGGTCTGGCACGGCGTGTAGTAAGAGTTCGAGAAATCGCGCCTGGTGTTGTTTATTTCCTGGGTAGTGTGTGAAAGTGTCCCGAAAGTCCAGAGGCGGCAGTCTGGAACCCCGCCCGGAGCCTGCCCGGCCGCCCACGGAGGCACCTGGACCGCCTCACTTAGGGCACGCGGGGCGCAGTCTGCAGCCGGAGGGTGCTGGGGCTGAGCCCGGCACCCAGCCCTTTTGTCTCCCCCGCCCCCTCTTCCCCACTTCCTGCTCGCTTTAAACTCTGGATCGGAGGCGCGGCGCCGCGCGACTTTGTAAACAAGCCGAGCCCACGGGGGCGGAAACCGGTTATGTTTGAACCCTAGAGGGAGGGATGCACTCCCCTCTGCGGGGGTGGGGATTGCGACCACCCCTATTCCGCAAAGTCAGAAGCCAGAGGCGGCGGGAGAGAGCGTCTGCAGCCACAGTTGGTGCTCCGGGGGCTCACCTACCGAGGAGGTAGGCTCAAAGAAGCCAGGATAGGTGGGAGGTCAGGCTGGAGAACCTGGGTGGGAGATCGGAGATGGGTAACTTGAGGGGGTCGCCGCGCCCTCATCACTTCCCTGTTGGCTCCCTCTGAGTGAAGGGCACAGAAATCCCCAAAGGCACTGAGCCCTTTATTTGTGCACACCTCCTCACATTCCAGACCCCAAGCTGATCTGGAAGCCCAGAGGCTTTACTAGGCTGTTCCTGTTCTTCATACCTTCGAGATAGGGTGGGAAGCGAGTAGGAGGGCAGACTAGTGTGCGTAAGGAGCCTGTGGATGCTCTGACTAGTGCCCTAGGACGGGAAAGGGCTAAATGGAGGGACCCCTCGGTGTTCCTCAGTGGTGTCTGATAGGTACACAGATGATGGTCTTAGCCTCATCTGTATCTCTTCAAGTGTAAACAAGAGGAATAACTGAATGATTTGGTTGCTGTTACCAAGGGAGTATTCATTCATTCATTTGCATTGATTACATCATTTGCACCTACTTTATGCCCGGCATTGTATGGGATGCTGAGGGTGTGATGAAATTATACATCCATAGCTAATGTGGGTGGCAAAACAACAGATAAGGTGCCAAGTGCTGGGGTTGTAGTGCCTGGAAAGGCTTCAGAGAGAAAATATTTGGGTTGGATGCTAAAGGATGAATAACCACGCAGAGAAGTTGGTGGGGAGTCTTTGGAGGTACTTATTCCACTGAACTCTGACTATGGTGCTGGGCATTGGGATATAGTGGAGACCCAGAAACAATTAGAGATGGGAATGAACAATATGAATTCAGGGAAGGCGATTTTCTTTTCTTTTTTTCAAGACAGAATCTCACTTGGTCACCCTTGGTAGAGTGATGTGGCATCTTAGCTCACAGCAACCTCAAACTCTTGGGTTCAAGTGATCCTCTTGCCTTAGCCTCCCAAGTAGCTGGGACTACAGGCGCCTACCACAACACCTGGCTATTTTTTAGAGATTGGGGGGGTCTCACTTTTGCTCAGGCCGGTTTCAAACCTGTGAGCTCAGGCAGTCCACCCACCTCGGCCTCCCAAGTGCTGGGATTACAGGTGTGAGCCACTGCGCCTGGCCAGGGAAGGCAATTTTCTGGTCTGGTTCCCAAGAACCCAGAAATTCTCAGCTGGGTGCACCTGGGAGGGTCCACCTGGGGGTGAGGCAGCAGTCCACAGAATCCTGGGCACCCACTACCATCCCTAGACTCAGGCTGTTTCTTCTGATAAGTCCTTGCCTTCTGCCACCACCACTTCAGTCTCTCTGGGAGCAGACATGGGTAGAGAAGCAGATCTCTCATTGCTTCCCTGCAAATTCTTCTGCTCTTTTAATTTCTGGGTTTCTTTGGGAAATGACTGGCCCAACAACTTATGGATACATTCACTATTTGTTGTGCCTGCATTCTGTCTGCACAGGCTATATGTTGGGGGTATCAAATTAGAGCTTCCACCCCCTCTGATAATTTCAGCAGGGTCCTAGTCTATGTCTATCATTGAGATCACCATCTCCATGGTCCCAAAGCACCTTCTCCTTCCTGTTTCCCTTCCTGCAAAGGCTCAGAATACTAGCTAACAATTATCTAGTACTGCCAGGTACTCTTCTAAGTGGTTTGGAGATAAATTTAATCCTCCTAATAGTCCATTTTATAGAAGAGGAAATGCGTAGCAGGTAAGTCATCTTTCTAAAGAGGACACAAGAAATGATGAGAGCTGGAATTTAAACCCAGGTCATTTGATTTGGGAGGCCCTGTTCTTTTTCTTTTTGAGACAGAGTCTCATTATGTTGCCTTTGGTAGAGTGCCATGGTGTCACAGTTTATAGCAACCTCCAACTCTTGGGTTTAAGCAATTCTCTTGCCTCAGTCTCCCAAGTAGCTGGGACTACAGGCGCCCGCCACAACACTATTTTTTGTTGCAGATGTCATTGTTGTTTAGCTGGCCTGGGCCAGATTGGAACTCACCACCCTTGGTGTATGTTTCTGGTGCCATAACCACTGCGCTATGGTCACCGAGCCAGGGAGGCCCTGTTCTTAACCACCTGCCTCCTTGACCAGCCACATAGAATGTGTACCTGGGACTTCGGAGTTTTCTTAAGGTAGTCCATGGTCCTGCATCTTGGGTGATACAGAGGAATGTGAGCTGCAGTCTGGTACTATTCACAGTGAGCCTCTACGTGCCAGCGACCGTTTTGTAGGTACTGCACAGAGTTGGTATCCTTTCCTGATGGCTGTGTGTGTGTGTGTGTTCCCCTGTATAATACTCACAAGAGGAAGGAGGAACGTAAATAACCAAAGAGGAATGAACCAAGGTTAGAGATAAGAATTTCTCAACATGGATGAGCTATGCTGGAATCTAGGGATATGGAAAATCAAGATATCTCTTTTATTGGAAATCTAATAGCAGAGACTCTCATACTCTAGATTCCAAGAGGAATATCCCAGCTTGGTAGCTGAGTAAGGATGTTCAAGGAGTGGGTGAGATCTTGAAATGTTTACTTATCACCTCTCACTCCCACCGCTACTACTTCCAAAGCTGCATCTGTGTATCTGACCGAATCCCTCCAGGCGGGCTGGGACGATGGCCATAAGGCAGGCCAGGCTACAGGGCAGTTTCTGCGGACTCCATTTTTCTGTACCTTTCTGAAACTCTTTAAGTTTCTCACAAGGGCCCTCCACAGGTGTCTCTCTCTGCCTACAGTCAAACCACTTGTGCACTGTCTTTGAGAGCGGTATGTGTTAGGGGAAAGGCAACCAGGTAACAGGTAAGCAGGATGTGAAGTTCAAGACTACATAAACCACCAGCCGCTCCTCTGCCAAGTGCATAACCTCTTCACTAGCTGGTTTATAGGGTGGGTGCAGTGGAGCACTGGGCACCCCCCGCCTGGGCCCCCTGCCCCAGGCCTTGCTGGGCTGTGGAGAACAGGTTGTTCTCTAGAGAAACCACAAGAGGAAGTTTAAGGAGGGGTTGGGGTGGGGGAAGTTCTGGGGCTGCTGCCAAGTTTCCCTTTCCCTGCTGAGCAGTAGGTGTGTTTATCTTGCCCACAAAGACATTTAAATTTTAAATCCTCTCCATTTCAAAGAGCTGTCAAGGCCTGCCTGGTTACTGCCGGTGGCCACCTCGGTGTGGGATTGGGACTGGCTACCTATTTGTTGACTTTCACCTGGGATTTGTGCAGGTTGAAAAAGGCTAATTACAGAAAGTCTGCTTTTCTCTTTCTTTCTGCCCCCTCACCTTTCTCTTCCCCAAAGCACTCGACCTTTAAACGCAGAGGAATGTGGCTTTAATGGCCACTTAGGAGATGAAGGATGTTGCCAGGAGCCCTTAAATGTTTCACTTACACTGTTACAATTAATATTTATTCACCATGTAGGGCACTGGCCACATATATTGAGGGTAGCGGGTTCGAGCCACATATATTGAGGGTGGCGGGTTCGAGCCCGGCCCAGGTCGGCTAAACAACAATGACAACTGCAACAACAACAAAAAAATAACGGGTGCTATGGCAGATGCCCGTACTTGGGAGGCTGAGGCAAGAGAATCACTTAAGCCCAAGAGTCTGAGGTTGCTGTGAGCTGGATGCCACAATGTTCTACTGAGGGTGACAGCTTGAGACCTTGTCTCTCTCTCTATATATATATTTATTCACCACAACTCCAAGCTGTAAATATCTTTTTTTTTAGACAGGGTCTCACTCTGTAGTCCAGGCTAGATGGCAGTGGCATCATCACAGCTCACAGCAACCTCAAACTCTTGGGCTTAAGTGATTCTCTTGCCTTAGCCTCCCAAGTAGCTGGGACCACAGGCGCCCACCACAATGCCAGGCTATTTTTTCTGTTACAATTGTCACTGTTGTTTAACAGGCCTGGGCTGGGTTCGAACTCACCAGGTGTGTGTGGCTGTTGCCCTAGCCGCTGAGCTACAGGCGCCAAGCCATCAAGCTGTAAATATCTTTATCTCCAATTTACAGATGAGGAAACTGAGTCCCAGAAAGGCTAAGAAGGTTGTCCAAGGCGACCCAGGCTAGTAAGTGGCACAGCCCAGATTTGAACAAGGCTCTATGTGATTTCAAAGTCTGTGCTTTTTACTTCTTCATTAACTCACTTGTCACCTGAGCATTGATTTTCCCAACATGTCAAACCCAGAATGGGAGCGGCACCTGTGGCTCAGTGGGTAGGACACCGGCCCCATATACCGAGGGTGGTGTGTTTGTACCTGGCCCCAGCCAAGCTGCAACAATAAATAGCCAGGTGTTGTGGTGGGCGCCTGTACTCCCAGCTACTCGGGAGGCTGAGGCAAGAGAATGGCTTAAGCCCAGGAGGTGGAGGTTGCTGTGAGCTGTGATGTCACAGCACTCTACTGAGGGCGATAAAGTGAGATTCTGTCTCTAAAATTAAAAAAAAAAATCAAACCCAGAATGGTAGGGAGGTTGAGATCTACAGGTATCTTTTAAATGCCTTTCTAGTGTGGGGGAGGAGATAGAATTGGAAGGAATTCCTTCGAAGTTAACCTATTTTAAAAAAGGTAGCCAAATGAAAAAAAGATGCTCTGGGTGAAAGGTTGAGGTCAGACTCTGGAAGCTTGAAGCAAATGAGAAGAAGGTTGAGGAGGGATTTATAGCTGTATGCAGATATTCGAAAGGTTGCCTGAGAAGCCGTGGGTTAAGGGGTGGGGGTGCTGGTGGAGGTAGATTTCTAAAAAGCATAAGAACTTTCTAACACATAACTGCCTAGTCCCTGAATGGTGAAACGAGTTCCCTCTATGGGATCCTACAGCATATGCTGCAACGGGGGCTTTTACCAGCAAGAAGACCTCAAAGCCCCTCTGCCTCTAAAGCCCTATTGTGATTATTCACTGGCTTGCCTTGGCTCCCCCCCCTCCCTGGTCCGTGGTAGTCCTATGTGTCCACCAGGTGGGGCTGTTGCCCAGGATGTCACTCTAGTGTTGGCTGAATTGGTAAAAAGTGCCATTTGGTCCTTCAGGCACCAACTGGTTTCCTGGGGCCTCTGGCCCAACCCCATCCCAGCTGTTTACACATTGGGGCCCAGAGAGCTGCTTTTGACCCAGCAGAGTCCCCATAAAATGTGCTCTTTGGCCTCCTTCAGGCTCAGGACAGAATGTGCAGGCCTCCACCACTGCGCAGGCTTCCTTTCCAGCTCAGGGATCCCTCCCACTTCTCTTTCCCCTTCCTGACCATTTTTTTGCCCTTGAGACAGAAGGACCCAAGGCCAGTGGCCCTGTGAGCACAACAGGGTACCTAATGTAGCATGGACTTTTGTACCCTTCAAAAGGCTTGACACCCATGCCATCACCTGGAAGGGGCCTTGAAAGCCCCACCTCTCTGAAACCATTTGCCCTCAGTGGTCTGACTAGATTTCCTACTCTGGGTGAAATTCCCCCAGGATAGCCACTCCTAAGGTGAAGGAGCAGAGGCTGAGATGTTGTCTCAGAAACATCTGAGAAGATGGGGGAGGAGAGGGTTGAAAGAAGGGGGAGGAGAGGGTTGCTTGTACCTCATTTGTTGGTCAAGATCTGATTGCTGCTGTCCTGGATCCTTAGAAAGGCACAGAGCTGCTGGGGGTCTAGGAGTACAGAGGCAGGACCCAGACTAGCAAAGACAGAGAATTCAGTTACAAACCATGTAGCCAGAGGGCAACGTGGAGAGTAGGCCCAGTAGGTATTTCCAAGCCCCTAGTAATGCATATATCTCCCCAACAACTTTATGAGGCAGGGCACCCATTTTACAGGTGATCAAACCAAGGCAGATTAAGCAGCTTACTTTCATTCACATACCTGTGAATACTCTGTGGCTGAGCTGGCAGTCTGATTGGGCCATTTGGCTATAAAGTTTGTGCACGTAACCTCTAATCTGTGCTGTCTCTCATGGAGTGACCAAGAGAGCCTGTGCTCTGTAGGCAGACCACCCTGCTTTGCATTCTAGCTCAGCTCCTTTCTGGTTGTGTGAAATAGTTTCTACATCTGTGAAGTGGCATAACTATAGGGCCTACCTTGCCAGGGCCTTGTGAAGACTAATAGTAGATAATATTAGGCCAGATGTGATGGCTCACATCCGTAATCCCAGCACTTTGGTAGGTTCAGGTGGGAGGGCTGTTTGAGGCCAAGAGTTCAAGAACAGCCTGGGCAGGCTCGGCACCTGTAGTTCAGTGGTTAGGGCACCAGCCACCTACACTGAGGCAGGTGGGTTCAACCTGGCCCAGGCCTGCTGAACAACAATGACGACTACACCAAAAAAAAGTAGCCGGACATTGTGATCGGCACATGTAGTCCCAGCTACTTGGGAGGCTGAGGCAAGAGAATCGCTTAAGCCCAGGAGTTGGAAGTTGCTATGAGCTGTGACATTACAGCACTCTACTGAGGGCAACATAGTAAGACTTTGACACACACACAGACACACACATACACATAGAACAGCCTGGACAAAATAGTTAGACTCCATCTCTGCAATAAAAATAAAAATTAAAAAATTAGCTGAGTGTGATAGTGCAGACCTATTGTCCCAGCTACTCAGGAGGCTAAAGCAGGATTGCTTGAGCCCAGGAGTTTAAGGTTGCATTGAGCTATGATTGTGCCACTGCACTCCATCTTGTCTCTAAAACAAAAACAATAACCAATATTAGTTGAATGCCTGCTGTATGACAAACATCATCTTTTTACACCCTCATAGCAACCCTATGGATCAAGGCTTCAGAGCCCATACTTTACTAGTCTCAGGATATAATGCATACAAAGCCCTGCTGAGTGATGGGCAGGCCGTAAGTCCTTATGAGTGATAGCTGCCACCGCCACTGGCATAATCATCTCCTAGACTGCGTTTCTTGGGGTGGGCATGGGGTCACCAAATCCTGAGAGGCAGCCCTGGTGTCTTTCCCCATGTTTTCTAAAACAAAAGTCAGCCTACAAGTTCTGGCCTGTGATTAGATAGTTGGACAGAATACTTGAAGTTGGGACTGTCCCAGAAACTCCCAGTTCTGGCCCCAGCTTTTTCGACTCTAGCTCTCTTCTCTTTCTGCTGCTCCTCCCTGCTCCCTCCCCTGGGTTCCCTGAGTTCTGGGAAAGGAAGCTGGAACAGGGGCCTCAGACAGATGTAGACCTTAAACTCTAACTTGGGCTCCAGCTGGAGGAGGGACTGGCCAGAGGGATGGGGAATGGGGCACAGAGGGCCCCTCTCCCTGTCCACAGGAAGGCATCTGTTATTCAAAGAATCTTTGGTAAGCTCACTATGTGGTGTGCTGTGGAATCAGCTATGAACAAGGCCCAGAGGAGAGTTTATTCTCTCTGGATGGATGTGGCAAAGCTGTCTTGGGTATGGGGGAGGAGATGTTTCCTCCTGGCAGCAGGCCCCTGTCGTTCAAGGCTGCTTTTCTCTTTCCTCCTGGAACCATCCCCTTTTCCCTAAGCAGTATCTCCTACATAACCACAAACTTGGAGACTCTTCAAATATGGAATCTATTTTCATCACAGTGAAAAAGGATTTTGGGGTTACAAACTCTCAGATGCGCTGGGTGGCTCAATGTAGGTCACAGTGTAGAACATTCTAGTTTATCTAGGCTTCTTCTCCCCTTCCCAGTCAGCTGGTACCTGTCCTGCATTTGAGTTAATTTGACTTCTACCTCTAGGACCCACTGAGTTTCTCTCTCATATCTTTTCATCTCCAAGAAAACAGTCTTTTTCTGCTTGTGACCAATTTCTTGAGTTCTAACTCAAAACTCTCTATAAACACTGGGCTTGAACTTGGTGTCTCCTAGGTGGTTCTCAGAAAGTCTTTTTTCTTTCTTTCTTTTTTTTTAAGATAGATATGTCTTTGGGCTTGGTGCCTGTAGCTCAGTAAAATACACATATACCAGGGCTGGCGGGTTCAAGCCCAGCCTGGACCTGCTAAACAACAATGACAACTGCAACCAACAATAGCCAGGCATTGTGACGGGCACCTGTAGTGTGGAGGGCACCTGTAGTCCCAGCTACTTGGGAGGCTGAGGCAAGAGAATTGCTTATGCCCAAGAGTTGGAGGTTGCTGTGAGCTGTGATGCCACAGCATTCTACCAAGGGTGACATAGTGAGACTCTGTCCCCACCCCACCCCAAAAAAAAGAGTCTTCAGTCTTTCACACCTATAAATCCTAGCACTTTGGGAGTGAGACTCTGTCTCAAAAAAACAACGATAACAATAAAAAAAAATACAGAGCCTTGTTCTTTCCCACTGGCTAGAGTACAGTGGCATCATCGTAACAGCCTGCAACCTTAAACTCCTGGCTCAAACGATCCTCATGCCTCAGCCTCCCAAGTAGCTGTGACTACAGGGGTGTGCCACTGCACTCAGCAAACTTTTCCATTTTTTGTAGAGATGGGGGTCTTACTCTTGCTCAGCTTGGTCTCAAACTCCTGGCCTCAAGTAATCGTCCCACTTCCGCCTCCCAGAGTGCTAGGATTACCGCGGGCTGTGTGCTTGGCCTCTCAGAAAATCTTACTTCCCCTATGCTTCTTCCCTGCCTTTCCTCCGACACAGGTTCTTGGAGTTGTTTGTGGTGTTTCTTGTGGGAATCTATTTCGTGGATTTTCTCTGAACCCTCATTTGTTCCCAGACACACATGGCACTGAAAAAGTTGGGCTAACGACAGCCTATCTTTCGCACAATACTTCCATGTGCCAAGGACTGTTCTGAGTGCCTCCATATAGTAAATACTATTTGTAAGTCAGTCAATTTATAGTAAGTGTAGGTATTTATTAACTCATTTCTTATTTGTTCCTCACAAGAATCTTATGAGGTGTACTTAACTTTACAGATGAAGAAACAGGCACAGAGGTTAAGTTACTTGCCCAAGGTCATACAGACCAAGAGCCTGGTGGGTGAAAGAACTCTGACCCGAATCAGACTTTTCACACACATAACCAGGGATAGTGTGAGATGACACCAGGCTTCCTGTTGAGACACTTTCTTGTACACAGTCTCGGACTGCCTCTGTGTGGCATGCTTGTATTTGGGAGGTGTGATGGTGTTGGTGTGAGCACCCCCAGGTGAGCCCAGAGCATCCTGGATTCCTCAGGCCAAGCTTCAGGATTTTCCACTAAGTCAAGGAAGATAGAATGGAAGGAGCAAAGACAGCCCAACTCGGCAGCATCAGGCAGATCAGATGTCACACACAACCCAGGAAGCAGAGTGGGTGGTGGTAAATATGAGCTCTGTTAGGTGAGGCTGGGCCCTGACCTATCTAGGGAGCCCTAGGTGAATCATCCAGACCACAGCCACCCCAGCTGTGGTAATGGTGCGAACAGGCTTTGCCTCCAGCTTCCCCTCCAATGCTGGTTTTCCTTTCCTTATTCTCCCCTAAGAGTCAGGCTTTGGGAGGGGTATGGCATCAGGGCAGTGGTTAAGGGCACAACTGTGGGACTGGTGATTAAGCTGGGTTCTAGTGCTGGATCTGTGATCTTAGCCTTCAGGTAAGGCCTGAGGCTTCCACCCAGAAGCGGGCAGTAGCCCTGCCCAGAGTAGGTGCCACATACTCTGCCTAGAGGACAAGACTGCATAGGTCAGCCGGGCACAGTGGCTCACTCCTGTAATACTAGCACTCTGGGAGGCCGAGGCAGGTGGTCTGCCTGAGCTCACAAGTTCAAGACCAGACTGAGCAAGAGCAAGACCCATCTCTAAAAATAGCCAGGTGTTGTGGCGGGAGCCTGTAGTCTCAGCTACTGTGGAGGCTGAGGCAAGAGAATCACTTGAGCCTAAGAGTTTGAGATTGCTGGGCAGTGCCTGTGGCTCAAGGGGTAGGGTGGTGCTGGCCCCATATACCAGAGGTGGCAGGTTCTAACCTGGCCGTGGCCAAAAACTGCAAGAAAAAAAAAATTTGAGATTGCTGTGAGCTATGATGCCACTTTACTCTACAGAGGGCAACAAAGTGAGACTCTGTTTAAAAAAAAAAAGTCTTGGGCAGTGCCATATATAGAGGGTGGTGGGTTCAAACCTGGCCCCGGCCAAACTGCAACAAAAAAAATAGCAAGGAGTTGTGGCAGGCACCTGGAGTCCCAGCTACTCAGGAGACTGAGGCAAGAGAATCACCTAAGCCCAAGAACTGGAGATTGCTGTGAGCTGGGATGCTGTAGCACTTTACCCTAGGGCAACAAAGTGAGACTGTCTCTTAAAAAAAAAAAACCAATGTACACAGCTATGATTTAACAATAAAAAAAAAAAAACCCAAAACTCTCTTTAAACTCATAAAACAGAGGATACATGGTTTGAGCATTTTGTCTTATCGCTAAGAATCTCCAGCATGGCCAGTTTTCACTGGAACGGATAGCTGGTCTTTGATTAAACATTATGTTGAGCTAAGGTTAAGGGATCACATTGTATAAACAGTATATAGATTTCTGTTCTTCGGTGGTGTCTCTTCTAGTAGATAGAACTTAATTAGTGACAGTTAAATGTGCACATTTAGTAATTCAGTATGCATGCTGTTTTTTTTATTTTTATTTTTTTGTAGAGACAGAGTCTCACTTTACCGCCTTCAGTAGAGTGCCATGATGTCACAGGACTCACAGCAACCTCTAGCTCTTGGGCTTCAGCGATTCTCCTGCCTCAGCCTCCCCAGCAGCTGGGACTACAGGCGCCCGCCACAACACCCGGCTATTTTTTTGTTGCAGTTTGGCCGGGGCTGGGTTTGAACCCGCCACCCTCGGTATATGGGGTCGGTGCCCTACTCACTGAGCCACAGGCGCCACCTGTTTTTTTTTTTTTTAAGACAGAGTCATACCATGTTGCCCCTCCATAGAGTACCGTGGTGTCACAACTCACAGCAACCTCAAACTTGGGCGTAAGAGATTCTCTTGCCTCATCTTCCCAAGTAGTTGGGACTACAGGCACCCGCCACAATGCCCACCTATTTTTTTTTGTTGCTGTTGTCATTATTGGTTAGGTGGCTTGGGCCAGGCTCAAACCCGCCAGCCTCAGTCCATGTGGCTGGTGCCGCTACAGGCGACCAGCCAATGCTTTTTTTTTTGGATAGTCTTAACTTTCTTGCCCCAGTAGAGTGCTCTGGTATCATAGCTCACAGCAACCTCAAACTCTGGGGCTCAAAAGATCCTCTTGCCTCAGCCTCCCAAGTAGCTGGAACTACAGGCACCCACTACAATGTCTGACTAGTTTTTCTATTTTTAATAGAGACAGGGTCTTGCTGTGCTCAGCCTGGTCTCGAACTCCTGAGCAAAGGAGTTCCACCTGACTCAGCCTCCCAGAGTACTAGGATTATAGGCATGAGCCTCCGTGCCTGGCCAGTATGCATGCCTTTATGGGCTAGCTGGGCCTCAGGAAAGAGCTGAATGACAGTGCTGTGGGAATCTGAATGAAGGAGCAGTTACTCTTGGTTGTGTTAACCAGGAATTTTTTCTGCCGACTAAGATATGTATTTATTCTTTTCATAGTAGGAAATGATTGCATGTTAATGTAAGTATCATATTTGAGGAGACAAAAGAGGAGGGGATTTGAAGAGAAAGTATTCAGGAACAACTTTAAATGGTGATTAATTTTGTATCTTTTTACTATTCTGAATGTTCTGAGTTTTTTGCCAAAAGCCATATTATAGAAATAATCATTTTTTCTATTATTTCTATAGCAAGTATCAGGCTTTTTATTCTTTGTCTATAGTATTACTGATTATTTCTAGAATAACTAGTGGCTATTTCTATAATCACTATTTCTAGAACAGTAATTTTTTTTTTTTTTTTTTTTTTTTGTGGTTTTTGGCCGGGGCTAGGTTTGAACCTGCCACCTCTGGCATATGGGACCGGTGCCCTACTCCTTGAGCCACAGGCGCTGCCCAGTAATTTTTTTTTTAAGATAGAGTCTCAAGGGTAGCACCCGTAGCTCAGTACATACACCAAGGCTTGCGGGTTCAAACCCAGCTCAGGCCAGCTAAACAACAATGACAACTGCAACAAAAAAATAGCCGGGCATTGTGGCAGGCGCCTGTAGTCCCAGCTACTTAGGAGGCTGAGACAGGAGAATCACTTAAGCCCAAGAGTTTGAGGTTGCCGTGAGCTGTGATGCCACATCACTCTACTGAGGGCAACAGAGTGAGACTTTGTTTTTAAAAAAAAAAAAGAGAGAGAGAGATAGAGTCTCAAGCTGACCCCCTGGGTAGAGTGCCATGGCATCATAGCTCACAGCACCCTTTGGGCTCAAGTGATCCTCTTGCCTCAGTTTTTCTGTTTTTATTAGAGATGGGGTCTTGCTTTTGCTCAGGCTTGTCTTGAACTCCTGAGCTCAAGCAATCCACCCACCTTAGCCTCCCAGAGTGCTAGGATTACAGGTGTGAGCCACCGTGCCCAGCCAATAATTATTCTTTTTTTTTGAGACAGAGTCTCAAGCTGTCACCCTGGGTAGAGTGCCATGGCGTCATAGTTCACAGCAACCTCCAACTCTTGGGCTCAAGCGATCCTCTTGCCTCTGTTTTTCTATTTTTAGTAGAAATGGGGGTCTCGCTTTTTGCTCAGGCTGGTCTTAAACCTGTGAGCTCAAGCTATCCACCCCCCTCAGCCTCCCAGAGTGCTAGGATTACAGGCCTGAGCCACCACACCCGGCCCCAATAATTATTCTTATATGACCACTTCTTGCTTTTCTAATAGTTAAAAAAAAAATCCAGAAACACTGGGACAGGAAGGTAAAACATGAGCTCAGACAAAGAATGGTGGGGATTGGGGATTTTAGAGGCCCAGGGTTTGTTTCAACTGACATGTTAGGTAGTTTCTAGTCTCAGGAACATTTTACACCTTTTTTTCTTACTATTGAGACAGAGTCTCGCTTTGTCCCCCCTCTGTAGTATGCCGTGGCATCATAGCTCACAGCAACCTCAAGCTCTTGGGCTCAAGTGATTCTCTTGCCTCAGCCTCCCAAGTAGCTGGGACTGCAGGCACCTGCCACAAAGCCCAGCTATTTTTTTGTTGTAGTTGTTGTTTAGCAGGCCCTGGCTGGGTTCAAACCTGCCATCCCCGGTGTATGTGGCCGGCGCCCTAGCCACTAAGCTACGGGCACTGCGCAAGTAAGTATCATATTTTTAAAAGTAAAATGGTAATGGTATTTTCCAAAACAAAAACAATTAATGAGAAGTATGGCCTCATTTTTGTAAATTTCTTTAATGCCCGACTTATTAGAAGACAGCTAGATTATCACATCTGCTTCTCCTTCAATCTGTTACACTACCTTGTTTTGGTTGATGTATATGAAGAAAAATCTGGCCTCAGACAGATATGTCATTGGAAAAGAGAAGACCTTGTGAAGTGATCTAGAGGACAGCTGGTCTAGCAGGACAGACAGCTGGGAAGGACATTTGGAGTGATGAAGAAGCTGAAATCAGGTCTTAGTCACAGGTTGGTGAGCTTGGACTTTAGTAGGTAGTGGGGGACCATTGAAGGCTTTTCAGCAAGGAGGTGACATCATCTGTGTTTAAGATGATTTCTAGGGCAGTAGTAGAATATCGATTGGCAAAAGAGAGTCTATACAAAACGTAAGGATTGAAACTAGGGCGACGCCAGTGGAAATGGAAACAAGGGGGTGGTTTGGCAAAATATTTTAAAGGTCGTATCAGCAGAACTTAGCAATAATGATTTGGTAGGAAAGAGACTCCTCTGCCCTTCCCCCGTGAGGCACTGTGCGTACTTCCCCAGTGAGGTATGTCACCCCATGTTGTAGTTTGCCGCTTGCATTCCTTCTCTCCTGGCAGGCTGTGTGCTCAGGAAGCACACAAATGAGAGGACTCAAGGACAGCCCCTGAATTGTTCAGCCTGGGTGACTGGCAGAAGGTTGGTTCCATTAACAGAGATTCTAAAACTAGGAGGAAAAGATGTCTATTATCACTAAGCATCATTAAAGGATAGAGGAAGGTGTCAGGCTACGAGTAAGTGGAAATAGTGGGTGAACCTTAAAATATACCATTCTCTTGGCAGGGAAGTATATTTTCCTAGGTACTAAAGATTTAGGGAGAAATAATAAAAACATCTCTAAGACATTGCTCTGTCATTTATTCTGAAGTAACTGAAGTCCAATTAGGGTAATATTTTTCTTTCTTTTTTTTTTTTTTTTTTTTTGGCCAGGGCTGGGTTTGAACCCGCCACCTCTGACTTATGGGACCAGTGCCCCACCCCTTTGAGCCACAGACGCTGCCCTAGGGTAATATTTTTCAAGACTAGAAATGTTTTTTATTTTAACCCATTTTACTCACCTATATATGAACACATGTATCTGTATATATTAATACACACCAAGCCTCACTAATCAATATTTACCCTGGCTACAGATGATGTATTTTTAATGCTTTCTTTTTTTATTCTACTGTGTTGTCTTGTTTTCAAAACTTGGAGCCACGTTCAGGGAGAGAAATATGTGTTCTAACAAGGCAAGTTATTTGCTGTTCAACATAGCCCATTGTGAGATGATTCCATTCACTATTAGGAATCACGTTCAGAGGCATACTCCAGGGACTGAGCTTTCATTATATTCTGGGAACCACATTTGTGACTAGGTCATGATTAGCTTCATGACTTCATGGGCCATTAAAGCATACTGACTTGGCAATTTGAAAAGCAGTAAATTGGGGAGAGATCAGTATTCTCAAGGTTCTGTTAGCAGCAGAAATGGACTAGCCAGTAGAAGGCAAAGGGAATGTAGTGGAAGAAGGTTGGGAACTCATCGGCTCATTGGGAAGGCTAGAAAATAGTCTTGGAATGGGGAAAAATGGGAAAAGGGCTTGAGGGCTGGAAAGAGGGACCTACAGGAAGATGAGAGCAGCTGACAGTCCTCTCTGCCTGGCTGAGCGTGGTGGAAATGGATCAACTCTGAGGTGCAGGTCAGGCAGCCTCGCTCCTGGATTTGCAGTAGGGGAGAGGAAATTGCCCAAAAAGGAAGTGTTGGAGAAGGGACTGGACATTGAGTAGCCAAAAAAAAAAAAAAAAAAACAAGAATAAATTTACAGAACATAACATGACACTGGCACATAAAAAGATCTCTAACAGTGAGTGGGATCCCGCATGGCATGGGACACGCACATCCCCTGCTCCTGGCCTGCTCCTGCGCTAGATTCTACGTTCAGAAAGCAGTTGGCCATAAGTTTTTTTTTTTTTTTTTTTTTTGAGACAGAGCCTCAAGTGGCCACCCTGGGTAGAGTGCCATAGCATCACAGCTCACAGCAACCTCCAACTCCTGGGCTCAAGCGAGTCTCCTGCCTCCACCTCCCAAGTAGCTGGACTACAGGCGCCTGCCACAATGCCTGGCTATTTTTTGGTTGCAGCCGTCATTGTTGTTTGCTGGGCCCGGGCTGGATTCGAACCCGCCAGCTTAGGTGTATGTGGCTGGCACCTCAGCCACCTGAGCCACAGGTGCTGGGCCTGGCCATAAGTATTGATATCAAATGCCTCCAAAACATCCCAGCCTCCTGCCTTGGTACTGCTACTTTCTAGGTCCCATCCTAATTAAAAATTCAAAATGTAGAAAAAATGATTTTCACTTAAGCATTAGGTACAATGACAAAAATTTGGAACAACTGAAATGGCTCACAATATGGCATGGTTAAGTAAATGTTAGTACATCTATTGAATGGAATATTAGATGCCATTGAAAATGTCAGTTGCAAAAATAGGTGGTAATGTGAAAATTACTTATAATGGTGGTGTTAAGAGAAAAAAGTCAGGTTGCAAAATTGTAGCTATATTTGCAACTATACATTGTACATGCACATACGTGCAGAGAATGTTAACAGTTGTTTTTTGAGGTAGTAGAACTAAGGGAGATTTTTTTTTCTAGTACTTTTTCCCCTTTTTTGAAATGTTCCAGTTCTGAAATAACATGTAAAACAGAACCTGTCATGAGTCATGTTTCCAGAAGCATATAGAAAATCTCTCTTATTATTTTCACAGCATCTCATCAGTGACAGTAGGTGCCAAGTACAAAGTTGGCAGTGGGGAGCACAGTGTGGGGCCCCGAGGAGACCCCTGGGCAGTTACAGCCACCTCTGCCCTAAGTTCCCGACTAAGCCCGCAATGTTTGCCAGCCCTGCAGGTCCTGTACCACCAATAACACTGTAGAATATCCAGGCAACCCTGGGCTGACCAGCTCAGGTTAGCATGGCAGTTGGGGGTGGGTGAAGACAGGTGAGGGGGTAGATGACTCATTTTCAAGCCCCAGTTACCAGTGGATGGGCACTGAGTAGGTCTGCAGTAGAGCAAGCATTTCTTCTGGGGGACTGCTTTCCTTTTGTCCTTTTTAGCAGCTTGGAGCACAGGGAACTGAGGTGGCAGAGCAGGAAGCAGGACTGTCCAGGGTGTCTGCCTCCCCAGCCCAGCAACAGAGAAGGAGGTGGAGTCTGGATTGAGCCCTGAGATAAGGAATATGCAACAGCTGACAAGGGAGATCTAAATAAACAGCTGTGCCCCCAGGAGAATGAGCTCACATTCCATCCTCTGATCCCACCCCCAATTCCCACTTCTCCCAAGTGCCTTCCTGTGTCCCACCCATTTTTGCACACTCAGCATCCCCGTCAGCTTCAAGGGCCTCCCCTCCCTCTGGCCGGGGCTTAGCTCCCTTAGACTGGCCTTCCCACACCCTCCCCTCTTAACCAGAGGCTCTGCGGCTGCTCTCCAGCTGTTTGCAAGGAGTGAATATTCAGGACAGGTGGCCGGAGGCGATGGAGAGGAGCCTCTTCCAGGGCCAGGCTTCACCTGCTAGACTGGGCCACCCTCACACTCTCCCCTGGGCCACTCCAGGAAAGCCTGGATATGAAGAAGGCCAGGCCTTGGTAGCAAGTGTGGAGAAGCCTAGGGCATGGGGAGAAGGGTGTGCCGTGATCCTGGAAACTGGGTCTGCAAACATTAGCCTTCACTCTGAGTGAGCCCTGCTGTCTAGAAGACCCCCAGGAGAAAGATTGTAGGTACAAGGTGTACCTCCTGAGGTGGTTTATGGGCAGCTCTGCCAGGTCGTGCCTCATCACAGTGTCTTAGGTACCCCCAGCTTCAGGGAACCCCTATATCTTGGACAGGGGCCGTGGCTCATGCCTGTAATTCTAGCATTCTGGGAGGCTGAGGCAAGTTGATTGCTTGAGTTCATGGGTTCAAGACCAACTTGAGCAAGATCAAGACCCCGTCTTAAAAAATAGCCAGGCGTTGTGGTGGGCACATGTAGTCCCAGCTAATCAGGAGGCTAAGGTAAGAGAATCGCTTGAGTCCAAGAGTTTGAGGTTGCTGTGACCTGTGACACCAGAGCACTCTACCAAGGGTGACAAAGTAAGACTCTGTCTCAAAAACAATAAAGTCATTATTTGACTTTTTCACTCATTCCCTTGAATAGTTTTCTAGAGGATACATGACTTTTGGTGACATCATGGCTCTGATGAATAATAAAGTGTATTATTATACATTCTTTTGTTTTTTTTTTTTTTTGAGACAGAGTCTCACTATGTTGCCCTTGGTAGAGTGCTATGGCGTCACAGCTCACAGCAACCTCCAACTCTTGGGCTTAAGCGATTCTCTCGCCTCAGCCTCCCAAGTAGCTGGGACTACAGGCGCCTGCCACAATGCCTGGCTTTTTTTTTTGGTTGTAGTTGTCATTGCTGTTTGGCAGGCCCACCTTGGGCTTGAACTCGCCACCTTCGGCGTATGTGGTTGGCACCCTAGCCGCTGAGCTACAGGCCCTGAGCTTATACATTCTTATATTTTAAAAATTTTGTTTTGTTTTCTAATACAGCAAATTTGTATATACAGAGGATGTAAAAGAAAGGTATGCACATTTTAAGAAAGGGAAAAAACTGTATTAAAACTATAATCCTCAAGTCATGTTTGAATTATGCAATCATAAGAGATCCAAGATACAATATACAAGATAACAAACATTAACAGTATATGTTGAGTATTATAATTTTTTTTTTTTGAGACACAGTCTCACCATGTTGCCCTCAGTAGAGTGCTATGGCATCACAGCTCACAGCAACCTCAAACTCTTGGGCTTAAGGGAGTCTCTTGCCTCAGCCTCCCAAGTAGCTGGGACTATAGGTGCCTGCCACGACACCCGGCTATTTTTTTGTTGCAGTTTTCATTGTTTAGCTGGCCTGGGCCCTGTTCAAACCTGGCAACCTCAGTGCATGTGGCCGGCACCATAACCAACTGTGCTATGGGTGCTGAGTCTTGAGTATTATAATTTTAATACAGTTTTTTTCCTTTCTTAAAATATGTATATTCATGAACTTATACATGGCCTATGTCCTAGGTGCACAGAGGATCAAATCCAGGGGCAGATGGCTGGGTGTTTGCTCTGTTGGGCACCTTTGCACTTGGTGGGACGATGGTTGAAATAGGGAGGCTGCCCACTGTCCTCACTGTCTGAGGGAGGGTGCCCCACCCATCCCCAGAGCTCAGTGAGAGAGAGCGTGTATGGCAGTCTCACTACCCTCTTAGCCAGCCTGGCCTGATACCACATTGCTGTGCTTAAATCACTCCCTCGAGGCCCCCAAGGGATTCTAATGTCCCATATCTCCAACAAATGCTGGCCATGTCTTTCCTTGTACAGGTATCCCCTGACACCCACCCAGCAGACTCAGTAAATGTTTGCTAATAATAGCCAGGACCAGCTACATCACTTGCAGGGCTCCGTGTTCAAAAATTACTGAGAATTTCATTTGTTTAATGATGGTAATGACAGAACATTAAACCAACAGTAGGGCCCTTCCGAGTAGGGGACCCTGTGTGACTACACAAGTCACAGGCCCATGAAGCCAGCCTTATAACAGCGTGTTGAATGCTTGCTGTATGCCAGATACCGTGCTAGATGCTTCGCATACATCATTGGGTCTCAACCTTCCTAATGCCCAATGTATTTTCATTGTTACAAAGGGGTCGTGACCCACAGGTTGAGAACCACTGGCATAAATGCTCTTCCTTCCCAACAGCACTGTTATTCCTGTTGTGCAGACAAGAAATTGAAGCTCTGGACGAACCGCCTAACTTGCTGAGGCCACTCGGCTCATAGTGCTGGAGCTGGGAACAGAACCCAGCCTGTCTCCAGAGCCTGAGCTCTTACCCAGCTTTCCCTGCAGCTCCAACCTCCAGGGGCAGAGAGGTTGCTAGGGAGGGCAGCTGCTTTCCCATGCTGCCTTCTGCCATACCCTGGGCAGGAAGGAAGATGGGGCAAGCAACAGCAGCTGACAGGGTAGCAACAGTGACCGTGCTGGTGAGGATGGCCGAGCCTCTGGAAGCAATGGGACAGAGACAAATCAGATGGGCACAAGAATTGTGGACCTGGAAGCAGCTGGGAGGCACAGCTGTGCCTCCACCCTCTTGCCCAGCGTGGGCTTTACTGAACCCTCTTCTCCCTCTCCTCTGATGTCACCTCCAGCTCTGCCTCTCTCTTCCTCTTTATGGCCACAGTTTCCTCTCCCCAACTCTTTCTCCCTTGCTGGTCATACTTCACCGGGAAGTCATCGGGTCTCTTGTCCAGCTGTGTCCTTCGTGCTCCCTTGCTTATCTTCGTAGTAGTAATAGCCATAATTTAAGGAGTACCTACTGTGTTCTAGGCCTGCTAGGAATTTTGTTACACATATGGTGATTACGTCCTGAATTTTCTCTGGAAACCTGTCTGGGGTGTCCAACTTGAAGACCAGTTTTGCTTATCTGTGGCATTAGATAATCATGAAAAGTAGGCACAGACCTTTTATTTTGCTCATCAGCTATCTTTGGAGTTTGTGTATTTACTTTGTGGTGCAAGGCAACTCTTGCTCTTCTAATTTGTGGAAGAGAAATAAAGCCTACAGACACTGTAGGCTTAGCTGGGAACTTAGGGCAGAGGCAGCTGTGACTGCCCAGGGATCTCCTCTGGGCCTCACACTATGTTCCCCACTGCCAACCTTGCACTTGATACCTACTGTTTCTGATGAGTTGCTATGAAAGTAATAAGACTGATTTTCTGTGTGCTTATGGAAACATGATTCTTGACACCCCCACTGAATGTAAACAGTTACCCCCATTTTGTAAAGAAAGAAATGGAGGCTTAGAGAGGCAAAGAGATTTGTCTAGGGTTACATAGCTGGTGAGCAGTGGAGAGGAGATTTGGGCTAAGATGAGAAGCCCACCCATTTTCTGCCCCTCCTCACCACTTTCCACACAGGACAGGACTGGCCTGACAAAATGCAGCAGTCCCCTGAGCATAGAAGAGTCTTTTCTCGGGCGGCGCCTGTGGCTCAAGGAGTAGGACGCCGGTCCCATATGCCAGAGGTGGTGGGTTCAAACCCAGCCCCGGCCAAAAAAAAAAAAAGAGTCTTTTCTCAAAAAGGAGATAAACGATTTGAGAAATGGTCGATTTCAGGAAAGAATCAATTGTGTACAGTAAAGGGGATATCCTCTTCCAGCCTCAATTTGGCATTAACTGGGGTAAGGGATGGGAGCATTTTATCCACCTGGAAAGCATTCTTGGATACTTGGGAGGCAGGCCTGCTGGAGGTGGAGGGGAGAGACGAGAAGGGCTGAGGACAGGGATAAGGAGGAAGGCCCCTCACACACACTTTTACCCATCAACACCTTGGCACCCACAAATGGACTAGGATAGGTATTAGGGGAGATTAGGCTGCTATAACAGAGACCCTAAAATGAGTGGCTTAACAAAATAGAAATGAATCATGCCTGTAATCCTAGCACTCTGGGAGGCCAAGGCAGGTGGATTGCCTGAACTTAGACGTTTGAAACCAGCTTTACCATGAGTGAGACCGCATGTCTACTAATGGGTGGCCGGGTGTTGTGGCAGCCATCTGTAGTTCCAGCTACTCAGGGGACTGAGGCAAAAGGATTGCTTGAGCCCAAAAGTTTGAAGTTGCTGTGAGCTATGAGCCCCTCAGCAGCCTACCCAGGACAACAGAGTGAGACACTGTCTCAAATACTAAAAATAGAAAAACTAGCTAGCTATTCAAGAGATTGAGGCACGAGGATCACTTGAGCCCAAGAGTTTGAGGTGGCTGTGAGCTATGATAATGCTACAGCACTCACCCAGGGCAACAAAGTGAGACTCTTGGAAAAAAAAAAGAAAAAGAAATTTTCATGAGTAATCTGATGCCTTGACAGTGTTAAGAACCCAAGACCACCCACCCCACCCCCAAGAATGCTGCTCCACCACCTTCGGGTGTGGAAGATGGCACATAACCATATCTACTTGGTCCGTCATCCAGCCAGTGGGGAGAGAAAGGAAGCATTGCCCTGCCTTTTCAGGACATGACTAAAAATTGCCAGATCATTTGTACCTTTAGTCAGCAGTTGGACACCTGCTACACTTAGCTGCCAGGGAATTGGGAAACTTACATACTGGGGCTTCCAGTACAAAAAGTACAAGAAAGGACGGGATGGTGGCTCACACCTGTAGACCTAACACTGTGGGAGGCTGAGATGGATGGATTGCTTGAGCTCAGGAGTTTGAGGCCAACCTGAGTAAGAGCAAGACCTCATCTCTACTAAAAAAAAAAAAAAAAGATAGAAAAACTAGCCAGGTGTTGTGGCAACCATCTGCAGTGCTAGCTACTCAGGAGACTGAAGCAAAAGGATTGCTTGAGCCCAAGAGTTTGAGGTTGCTGTGAACTATGACCCCCCAGCAGTCTACCCAGGGCAACAGAGTGAGATACTATCTCAAAACAACAACAGGCTGGGTGCAGTGGCTCACATCTGTAATCCTAGCACTCTGGGAGACCAAGCCAGGTGAATCACCTGACCTCAGGAGTTCAAGACCAACCTGAGCAAAAATAGTTTCTAAAAATAGCCAGGTGATGTGGCAAGTGTCTGTAGTCCCAGCTACTTTAGAGACTAAGGCAAGAGCTGTGATGCCCCAGAACTTTACTGAAGGTAACAAAGTGGGACTCTGTCTCAAAACCCCCCCCACAACAACAAAAACCCTGCTTTTACTAACAGTAGAAAATTAGCAAGGCATGGTGGCAGGTACCTGTAGTCCCAGCTACTTGGGAGGCTGAGGCAAGAGGGTCACTTGAGTCCAAGAGTTTGAGGTGGCTGTGAGCTATGATTCCACCGCACTGTAGCCTGAGCAACAGAGTGAGACTCTGTCTCAAAAAAGGGGGGGAAAAAAGATGCAAGAAAGGGAAATGTATGTGGTGGTTGGGGGGGGGGTTAGTTAACAGTCTTTGCCAGGGGATCTAGATGGACTGGGGAGCCCATGTTTGTGGGTGAGGATGGCTTTCCTGTGGGGAAACTAGGAGGAGAATGTGTGTAGATGCACTGCTCTTTGGGGGATACCTAGAGCAGAGGAGACAGAACCCTCTTAGCTAATGCCTTCAACCTGGACTCCCTCTTCCCTGGTCAAAGGCAGAAGATTTGATTCTCCCTTGCTCTGCCTGGTCAGAGGCCCCTTGGGGGTTGTATGGAGCCCTGGTCCCAGGAACACTATAGGATCAGGGTGAGGTTCACCCAGGAGCCCCACACGTACCCCTTTTAGGAGGCTCTGCTATCCTCTGATGGGGTAGAGGAGGGTCATGTCCCCACACCTCAGAGAGCTTGTTGAGAAGGTCAAATGTAATGTGAGCAGGGTTGAGGCAGGGAAGTCAGGATTTGTTAAACTTAAGGGAGAAGTTCTTTTTCTCTGGAAATGGGATCTCCATGAGGCTCAGCGCTGTCAGGCTGTCCGCTGCGTCCAGCACCGATTCATTAGTTCACTCACCCACTCGGTGTTGTGAGGTCCCTGTCCTGGACAGGCTGGTGCTGCTCTCAGTATGGTGGAAGAGGAAATGCCTGAGCCCGAGAGTTTGAGGTTGCTGTGAGCTATGACCCCCCCAGTAGCCTGCCCAGGGTGACAGAGTGAGACGCTGTCTCAAAACACAGCCACAGGCCCTTCCCTCCCTGACTCCCTGGAGAGACCAGGACATCACTGCTCTCACAGAGCCACCCATGACTCAAAACTCGAGAAGCCCAAAAGGAGCCCAGGAGCACGTGTGATGGGCACCTGCCTCAGAGCCGGATGTCTGCCCTGCTGGGGAGGACGGTGGGGAGGGTGGCGGAGCAGCCATTGGAGTTACACTTTCACTTCTTGCTCACAACAGTCGTGGACTCTGCTCTTTCTCAGTTAGTGAGGTTTGAGACCTCTCATGGGAGCTGAGGGGAAGTGTCCTCTCTCCCCCTTTCAACCCCGGTGTCCCTCCGGTGTTCCACTTTAGATGGGACCACCTTCCTCATTATCCACGGCCCCTATTCACTGACTGTACTGCTTTGCTCCAGAGAGGGAGACACAGGAAAGGGAAGAGTGTGGGGACACTTCTCTGTGAGACATTTGGTCTCCGAGGCTTTTCTCTGGACTCGCCTCCTTGGAGAGCTGCCCAGGCTCTGTCTGTCTTCTCTCAGCACATCCCAGACCGTCTGTCTGCCTGTGTGCATTGGCCTCTCTCGCAGGACCCTTGCTTTACTCCCCGAGGCAAGGACTCCTTCAGGCCCTGCTCGCCTCCTGTCTATACTTTATTGGATTAATTAATTAATTAATTATTTTTTTTTTTTACACAGTCTCAAGCTGTTGCCTTGGGTAGAGTGCCGTGACATCACTGCTCACAGCAACCTCAAACTCTTGGGCTTAAGCGATCCTCTTGCCTCAGCCTCCCAAGTAGCTGGGACTACAGGTACCCACCACAACGCCCAGCTATTTTTTGGTTTTAGTTGTCATTGTTGTTTGGTGGGCCCAGGCTGTATTCGAACCCGCCAGCTCCGATGTATGTGGCTGACGCCTTAGCTGCATGAGCTACAGGCTCTGAGCCCTGTCTACACTTTAGAGTGGCCCCAGCCTCCCAGTATCACTTCATGGTCTGTTGGTACTGAATGATGCCAGAGGCACAGCTAAGCAGAGACCTGACCCTCCTCATTGCTGAGGGAGGACTGAGATCCTTACAAGATGCAGTCTCCTTTCATGTCACAGTTGATGGCATAAACCCCTCTGTCTCTGCCACGCACCAGCCCTGTGAGCTGGGTGAGTCCTTTACCACTCTGCCTCTCTGGGCTTCAGTGCCTTTATCTGTAAAATGGGGATAACAGTAGTTTCTACCTTACAGGAGGATTATATAAATTGTTAGAAGGGTTTGTGCCTGCTAACAGCATCAGGCTGTTTTTATGATACTAGAGTTTGCCATTATGATGAAAACATTGGCAAATATTTTAGACCCCAATGCTGGTATATAAACTCAAAGATCTAGGCCAAATAAATAAGCAAAATCTTCAGAATCACATGCCCCTACCTCTGTAGTTAAGATGGTAAGAGACAGCCAGGAACCTGCCTGCATCTTGTATTTGGGGCTTTTAGTGTTGGATTTTGTACTTAGGAGATAATCAATAGATAGCACATGAGGAGATGAAGACTGACATCCATAGGTACCCAGAGATAAAGCTGCCCTTGTTATTATAATATTTAAATGCAGCCAATACTCATTATTTTCAATAGTTCTGTTCTAATCTATACAGTCACTGTGGACACTGTCAGTGAGTACCGACCCATTTGTCTTAGGGGCAGTATAGGGTTAGGTTCCTCCAAGTCTCTGGTTATAACTTTTTTTTTTTTTTTTTTTTTTTGAGATAGAGTCTCACTCTGTCTCCTTGGGTAGAGTGCTGTGGTGTCATCATAGCTCACCGCAACGTCAAACTCTTAGGCTCAAGTGATCCTCTTTCCTCAGCCTCCCAAGTAGCTGGGACTACAGGCACCCGCCACAATGCCCGGCTAGTTTTTCTATTTTAAGTAGAGACATGGTCTCACTCTTGTTCAGGTTGTCGGGTTAGTCTTGAACTCCTGAACTCAAGCGATCCATTTGCCTCAGCCTCCCAAAGTGCTGGGATTACAGGTGTGAGCCACCACTCCTGACCTTTTGTTTTTTGAGTCCCATTTTGTCACCCTGGGTAGAGTGCTGTGGTGTCATCCTAGCTCAAGCCACCTCAAACTCACAGACTTGGGCTCAAGTGATCCTCTTGTCTTAGCCTCCCAAGTAGCTGGGACTATAGCCATGTACCACCATGTCTGGCTAATTTTTCTATTTTTAGTAGAGATAGGGTCCCACTCTTGCTGAGACTGGTCTTGAATTCCCAAGCTCAAGCAATCCACTTGCCTTGGCCTCACAGTATGCTAGGATTACAGGGGTGATCTGCTGTGCCCAGCCTGGTTGCTACATTTTCACCAACTGATCGATACAGAAACTTATTGTGTATTTTTGTTTCAACTTTTGTTTAAGTAGCTGGGACTACAAGCCTGTAAAGACACCTTATCTGTCTTTTTTTTTTTTTTTTGAGACAGAGTCTCACTTGGTCACCCTTGGTAGAGTGCTGTGGCGTCTTAGCTCACAACAACCTCAAACTCTTTTTTTTTTTTTTTTTTGCAGTTTTTGGCCGGGGCTGGGTTTGAACCCGCCACCTCCAGCATATGGGGCCGGCGCCCTACCCCTTTGAGCCACAGGTGCCGCCCTACAACCTCAAACTCTTAGGTTCAAGTGATCCTCTTGCCTCAGCCTCCCAAATGGCTGGGACTATAGGTGCCATTATTTATTTATTTTTTAGACAGAGTCTTACTATATCGCCCTTGGTAGAGTGCTGTGGCGTCACAGCTCACAGCAACCTCATACTTTTTGGGGCTTAAGCAATTCTCTTGCCTCAGCCTCTTAAGTAGCTGGGACTACAGAAGCCTGCCACAGTGCCTGGCTATTTTTTTGTTGCAGTTGTCGTTGTTGTTGAGCTGGCCAAGGCCGGGTTTGAACCCACTAGCTTGGGTGTATGTGGCTGGCGACCTACCCACTGAGCTGTGGTGCCACCGACACCTGGCTAGTTTTTAGAGACAGGGATCTTGCTCTGGGTCAGGCTGCTCTCAAACCTGTGAGCTCAAACAGTCCACCTGTCTTGGCCTCCTAAGTGCTGGGATTATAGGCGTGAGCCAACACACCCGGCCACTTTACCTATCTTTAAACAGAATAATATATATTATTGACACGTTACTGTTGAGCTTATAGCCAACAGCACTATAATTCATGCCCAAACAAGGTGATCTAATGTATTTTCTCTGTAAGACACCATCATCTTACACATAGAAACATTAGATAGCACATCAGCCCTGTGCATAGGGGACATTTTAAACAGGCAAATCAATAGAACGACCCCAAAATGCAGAAAAGTGGCATGGAACACTCCTTATTTACATTAGGAGAGCTGAAACAGGCAGAGCACTGTCTTATTCAACCTCATTTGGAAAGTGTGTTGGGAGTCTCAAATTTTGTGCAGCACTGTGTATGTTCCCCAGTGACTAACTGCAAAGCGTCTGACATACTGCTGTTGAGGTTATAAATAAATGTTAGCAAGTAGGTGAATTTGCTAACACAGAATCCGTGAGTAACCAGCCTCCACATGGTCCCCTTCTGGCCTAGTCCTACCCTGCCAAGATTCAGGCATCTCAGGATTGACTGCCTGGCCCAGCAGGGGGCCTGCAGCACCCCAAGCCAGCTCCTGGGGTGGGGAGTGGGTGAATGCTGTTGCCCCAGCCCACACTGGTGGAGGGGTGAGGAAACCTGTGTGCCACCCTTTTCCCTTCCCCCTTTGTCCTTCCTCTTCTTCCCCACTGCACATGGGCCTCTCTGGTGAGCCAGACCCACACATGCATAAAGCCTGCAGAGGCAGTGACTCAAGCAGGCAGCCACCTGTGACTTCTCTAGGCCACGTGCTGCCTCAACACCTGGGGAAGACCCCCTGGTGGTTTGGGGGGAGCCTGTTTTACCCAGATCTTTATTTACCCCTCACAAAGGAAGTAAATAAATAGCTTTTTGTGCGTCTTTGTGGATGTGCGTTTAGCAGGCTGTATGGGTGCTTTGCACACCGTTAAAAACCGTGACCCATCCCCAGAGGAAGTGGTAACTAAACGATTGTTTGTTTTATTTTCCATTTACTCGTAGGTCTCCTCCCCACCTCCACCCTTTTTATGTGTGCTGGGAGGTTTTCTTTGCCAGCCTAGGAGCTGATCACTTGTTCATTCATTTCTTCACTCATTCTAATGTGTACTGAACCGTCATAATGCTAGATGCTGGTGAATGTAAGAGATACTATAGAAGAAAGAGGTAGGGAAAGCGTGCCTTGGCCTTTGGATTCCTGCCAAAGTTTGAATTCTTGAGACTGTTTACTAGCAAGATGACCACACACAAGATTCTTCAGCCTGGAGGCACTTGTGAGTCTCATCTGCAAATTGGGATCACACTATCTTCTCTCACAGGGTTGTTTCAGGATTAAAGACAGTGGAATTGTGATTTGCTCATGGTCAGCACTCAGTATGTGGGAGGCTGAGGCAGGTGGATTGCTTGAGCTCAGGAGTTCAAGATCAGCTTGAGCAAGAACGAGACCTCATCTCTACTAAAAATAGAAAAACTGAAGCAAGAGGATCACTTGAGCCCAAGAGTTGGAGGTTGCTGTGAACTAAGACGCCGTAGCTCTCTACCCAGAATGACAGCTTGAGACTCTGTCTCAAAAAAAAAAAAAGAAGAAAAAGAAAAAGTAACATGGGAATGAGGTTGCAATTTCCCCTATGCCCCCTCTTCCCTGCTCAGCCTTTTGGGAGTGCATTTTGTAGCTGAGAGACAGAGGCTTCCAAAGGGCCGAGCATATCCTACATCCTGGGGAGCATTTCTTTTTTTTTTTGAGACAGAACCTCAAGCTGTCACCCTGGGTAGAGTGCTGTGGCATCACAGCTCACAGCAACCTCCAACTCCTGGGCTCAAGAAATTCTCCTGCCTCTACCTCCCAAGTAGCTGGGACTACAGGACTCTGCCTCTTTCAACGCCCAACTATTTTTTTTTTTTTTTGGTTGCAGCCGTCATTGTTGTTTGGCGGGCCCAGGCTGGATTCGAACCTGCCAGCTCCGGTGTATGTGACTGGTGCCTTAGCTGCTTGAGCCACAGGCACCGAGCCAGGGGGAGCATTTCTTTCTTTCTTTCTTTTTTTTTTTTGAAACAGAGCCTCAAGCTATCGCCCTAGGTAGAGTGTCGTGGCATCACAGCTTATAGCAACCTCCAACTCCTGGGCTCAAGTGATTCTCCTGCCTCCGCCTCCCAAGTAGCTGGGACTACAAGCGCCCACCACAACGTCTGGCTATTTTTTGGTTGCAGCTGTCGTTGTTTGGTGGGCCCGGGCTGGATTCGAACCTGCCAGCTCAGATGTATGTGGCTGGCGCCCTAGCCACTTGAGCCACAGGCACCAAGCCGGGAGCATTTCCGAGTATATTTCTGTGCATACTGCTTATTGTTCTCAAGAGACTATGAGCTCCTTGAGGACAGGCTCTGCCTCTTTCAAGGCTTCCTGCCTTCTGTCACTCATTCAGCCCATGTGGAGGATGACTGCCCTGTCCCCGATGCCTTTGGGCTTCAGTCCTTGTTTCTCCAGCAGTGCCCATCACTGCATATGATTTTCTCTCAATAAATATCGGTCCATTTATTGTGAGAGTGAGGGGAAACAGAAGGTGGCAAATATAGTAGTGTCCCCTTACCTGCATGGGATATATTCTACGCTGAAACAGATAGTACCGAACCCTGTAAATACCATTCTTTTTGTGCATACTTATGATACAGTTTAATTTATAAATGAAGCACACAAAGGGATTAACCACAATAACTACTAATAAAATAGAACAATTATAGTTCGGCACCTGTAGCTTAAGCAGCTAAGGCACCAGTCACATACACCAGAGCTGGCGGCTTCGAATCCAGCCCAGGCCTGCCAAACAACAATGACAACTACAACCAAAAAATAGCCTGGCATTGTGGTGGGTGCCTGTAGTCCCAGCTACATGGGAGGCTGAGGCAAGAGAATCGCTTAAGCCTGAGAGTTGGAGGTTGCTGTGAGCTGTGAGGCCATGGCACTCTACCCAGGGTGACAGCTTGAGGCTTTGTCTCAAAAATAAATAAATAAATAAATAAATAAATAAATAAATAAAATAAAAAAATAGAACAATTACACACATTTAACAATATACTGTAATAAAAGTTATGTGTGGGCGGCGCCTGTGGCTCAGCGGGTAGGGCGCCGGTCCCATATGCCGGAGGTGGCGGGTTCAAACCCAGCCCTGGCCAAAAAAAAAAAAAAAAAAGTTATGTGAATGTGGTCTCTCAGAGTATCTTTTGTCTGTTCTGTGGCTAACTGAAGCCTCACGTAAAGAGGACTACTGTGTGAGGCCCTGGGATGCAGCCTGTCTGTGCTGTGGGCATTTTGAGGCAAGGACGATAGGGAAGGCTGTGGGCTAGGGGCTTCCCAGAGAGTTGAGTTGTCTTTGGAAGTGAACAGGTTGAAGGGTTGGGAGGTGGAGGCCAGGGTAGGGCAGGAGCTGTGGCTGTCCCATCAGAGACAGGGACTCTTTCTGCAGCCCCGCATCGCTGTGCAGGTGTCTAGGTCTGGGGAGGGCACTGTGGATGGAGGCCTGGACCATGCACACCCTTAGACCAAGTCCTTCCAGGGACCCGATGAATACAATGGGACAAGGGAGGACAGAGAGCCACGAAACTCCTGCAGGTTGGGTCAGATGCAGGCACAGAGATGGGCGGGGAACTGTGTGCATTCCATTGTTAAGCCTTTGTTTTTAAGGTTTAAAAAAATCATAAATATTTGCTCATTATAGAAATTTGGAGAATATATTGGGCGGTGCCTGTGGCTCAGTGAGTAGGGCGCCGGCCCCATATGCTGAGGGTGGCGGGTTCAAACCCAGCCCCGGCCAAACTGCAACAAAAAAAAAAAAAAAGAAAAAAGAAATTTGGAGAATATAGAAAAATAGGAAAAAATTAGAAAAATCACCCATAGTTCTTATCACTCGAAGATAGACCTAGTTTATATTTTGTGTGATTTCCTTCTTTTATTTATTTATTTATTATTAAATCATAGCTGTGTACATTAATGCAATCATGGGGCACCATACACTGGTTTTATATACCATTTGACATATTTTCATCACACTGGTTAACATAGCCTTCCTGTTGAACTGACCATATGCATTGATTTATATCCTGAATTTATGGGAACTTACATGTTTGGAATGTCCTACTGTAAGACTGATGAATGTAAAGAATTAATTTCAGGGTACAGTTTTGCCTTAATGGATTAAAAAAATAAACCATTTTTAAAAATTAAAAAAAAAACAAAACATAGCCTTCCTGGCATTTTCTTAGTTATTGTGTTGAGACATTTATACTCTACATCCAGTAAGTTTCACATGTACCCTTGTAAGATGCACTGTAGGTGTGATCCTACCAATCACCCTCCCTCTGCCCATCCTCCCCCCGCCCCTCCTCTCGTGATTTCCTTCTTGTCTTACATCTATTTTCTTTTTGTGAGACAGAGTCTCAGTCACCCTGGGTGGAGTGCCATGGAGTCATAGCTCACAGCAACCTCAAACTCTTGTGCTCAAGACATCCTCTTGTGGGCTGGGTATAGTGGCTCACACCTATAATCCTAGCACTCTGGGAGGCCAAGGCCAGTAGATTGCTTGAGTTCAGGAGTCTGAGAGCAACCTGACCAAAAGAGAGACCCCATCTCTGCTAAAATAGAAAAAATTAACTGGTGTCTTGGCAAGCATATGTAGTCCCAGCTACTTGGAAGGCTGACGCAATAGAGTCTGTGTCTCAAAAAAAAAAAAAGGGCAGCACCCGTAACTCAGTGGGTAGGGCACCGGCCACATACACCTAGGCTGGTGGATTTGAACCTGGCCCAGGCCAGCTATGACAACAATGACTACTGCAACAACAACAAAAATGGCTGGGCATTGTGGCGGACGCCTATAGTCTCAGCTACTTGGGAGGCTGAGGCAAGAGAATCACTTAAGCCCAAGAGTTTGAGGTTGCTGTGAACTAGGGTGGCATGGCACTGTACCCAGGGTGACAAAGTGAGACTCTGCCTCAAAAAAAAAAGTTATTAATTTTGGGAAGGAGGGAGGAGATGGGGGCTCACGGTGTGTTACACACCTCTTGGAGGTGGGACACAATTATAAGAGGGACTTTACCTAACAAATGTAATCAGTGTAACCTGGTTCTCTGTACCCTCAATGAATCCTCAACCATAAAAATAAATAATTAATTTTTAAAAAAGTTATTAGGTATCGAGCGTGGTGGCTCACACCTGTAATCCTAGCACTCTGGGAGGCCGAGGCAGGTGGATTGCCTAAGTTCACAGGTTCGAGACCAGCCTGAGCAAGAGCAAGACCCTATCTCTAAAACAGCTGGGTATTGTGGCAGGTGCTTATAGTCCCAACTACTCAGGAGGCTGAATTGCTTGGATCCAAGAGTTTGAGTTTGCTGTGAGCTGTGACACCAGGGCACTCTACCAAGAATGACAAAAATGAGACTCTGTCTCAAAAAGAAAAGGTTATTAGGGCAGTACCTGTGGCTCAAAGGAGTAGGGCGCTGGCCCCATATGCCGGAGGTGGCGGGTTCAAACCCAGCCCCAGCCAAAAACTGCAAAAGGAAAAAAAAAAGTTATTAATTTTGAGATTTAACTTTTATGTTTAATTAAATTGAATAGTAAAAAATTATAATTTTTTACTATTTTTTTATAAGAGTGTGACCCCATCTCTAAATATAGCTGGGCATTGTGGCAGGTGCCTGTGGTCCTAGCGACTTGGGAGGCTAAGTCAAGAGAATCATTTGAGCCCAAGAGTCTGAGGTTGCTGTGAGCTATGACACTAGGGAACTCTACCAAGGGTGACAAAGTAAGACTCTGTCTTAAAAAAAAAAATTAACTGTATCATAGGTATGTATGTATAAGAAAATAAGATAGGCCAGGCATTGTGGTGGGCGCCTGTGGTCCCAGCTGCTCGGGAGGCTGAGGCAAGAGAATCACCTAAGCCCAGGAGTTGGAGGTTGCTGTGAACTGTGATGCCACGACACTCTACCAAGTGTGATAAAGTGAGACTCTGTCTCTTAAACAAAAAAGAAAAAAAGAAAGAAAGAAAACAATATAGTATATGTAAGGTTCAGTACTATCTGCCGAGAAGCTTAGAATGTATCACCCACAGAAAGGGGGAGACTATGGTATTTGCCACCTTCTGTCTGGGGAAAGGCTCCTGTGCTGTTGACCCTGCCCAGTAGTGAGTGCAGCCTTGCATATGCGGGCAGCCCAAGCCTGGCCTAATGTAAATTTGCAGAAGTCTCCTGGGTTTTGAATTTGCAGTAACAGGTGTGAGAATTCTAGTAGCAGCCTGATGATCGTGTATGATAATGCAAATAGGAAAAAAAATAGGATCATAGAATACTGTTCATATGTAATCGTTTTTCTTTTTACAAACTTAGGGTTTTTTTTTTTTGTTGTTGTTGTTGAGACAGAGTCTCACTCAATCGCCATGGGTAGAGTGTGTGGTGTCATAGCTCATAACAATCTTTTGGCTCATTTTTTTTTTTTTGGCCGGGGCTGGGCTTGAACCCACCACCTCCGGCATATGGGACCAGCGCCCTACCCGTTGAGCCACAGGCGCCACCCCGCTCATAACAATCTTAAACTCCTAGGTTCAAGTGATCCTCAGCCTCTAAGTAGCTGGGACTACAAGGCGCCCACCACAATGCCTGGCTAGTTTTTCTATTTTACTAAAGATGGAGTCTCACTTTGTTCAGGCTGGTCTTGAACTCCTGAGCTCAGGCAATCCACCCTGCTCATCCTCCCAGAGTGCTGCTGCTGAGCCACCACACCTAGCCAAGTTAGGATAATTTTGCATGCCCAATGTTGTATTTCCTTTTTCTTTCTGTAGAACTTTTTATGCTATGTAAATTTATTAAGTATATGACATTATACAAAATGAATTTATATACATACTATTGATGATATACTTCTACACATGTAAGACTGTAACAACTGTTTAAAAATACAGAGTAGTTTGCCTGAAAACAAAACAGTATCTAATTTGCACATTTTTCAAACATGAACGAAACCTTCCATTGATTAATCAAAATGATTTGGATACCTAACATTTAACATCTCATTATAGTATTTGAAAGCAGTGGGTAGTAATCTTTATTTTGTGCTTAGTGTGTAAAACTAAAGGAAAAAGATGTTATTCTTAGATCTCTCTAGTGAAATGAGAGCAGTCTAAGTGCTGGCGTTCACAGGCTGGTTGGACCCCTAACACCTGAGCAGTTCCCACTTATGTAATACATGGTAGTAAGGGATGTTGTGCTGGGTGCAGGGTATGCTTGCAGAGGTGGGGTGATTGGGGTGTAGTCAAGGACGACTTTGTGGAGATGAGATATTTTTGCAGTGGATCTTGAAAGACAAGCAGGAGGTCCCAGATGCAGCACAGAGTGGAGGGCTGCCAGCAGCAATGTGACTCATTATCAGCCAGCCCCCTGGCTCTGGTGGTTTGTTTCTGCTTTTCCTTTGGAGATGACAGATTCTGCAAACAAGGACTCCAGCTGTTTATCAGGGGCCCTCCCAGGCCCCTGAGTGCCAGGGGCTCCTACTCCCTGCTGGAGAGGCTGTGGGGCCCTGATTAGGGAGACAGCTGAGGTAGGGGACCTGGGCAGTGGGGGGGAGAGGGAGAACCAGCAGGCCACAGTCAGGACAGAAGTAGAGAGCTGCAGGATAGGAACAAAGTCCCATACAGGGGAGAGCCAGGGCAAGGGAATGAAACAGACCTTGCCCCTCTGTGCTTCTTTTATTTGTGTATTTATTCATTTATTTTATTTATTTATTTTTTTGAAACAGAGTCTCACTTTGTTGCCCTTGGTAGAGTGCTGTAGCGTCACAGCTCACAGAAACTTCAAACTCTTGGGAGACTGAGGCAAGAGGATCTCTTCAGCCCAAGTAGCTGGGATTACATGCCACAACACTGGGCTATTTTTGGAGACTGAGGTCTTGGTCTTGCTCTTGCTTGGGCTGGTCTTGAATTCCTGAGCTCAAGCAGTCCACCTGCCATGGCCTCCCAGAGTGCTAATATAGGTGTGAGCCACCTGCGCATGGCCTTACAGTTAATGATCTTAATAATAATGTATTGTATACTTCTTGAAAATTGCCAAGAGAATAGTATTTAAGTGTTCCCACCACCAAAAAAAGTGATGCAAGGCATATGTTAATTAGTGTGACACAATATATACATATTTTAAAACAAGTACTTTTTATTTTTGTCAATTAATAACTAAGCAATAACTTTATTTTATTTTATTATTATTTTTTTGAGACAGAATCTCACTTTGTTGCCCTCGGTAGAGTGCTGTGGCGTCACAGCTCACATCAACCTCTAACTCCTGGGCTTAGGCGATTCTCTTGCCTTAGCCTCCCGAGTAGCCGGTGCCCTACTCCTTTGAGCCACAGGTGCTGCCCAGCTAATTTTTCTATTTTTTAGAGATGTGGTCTCGTTCTTGCTCAGGCTTGTACCATATTCCTGAGCTTAAACCATCCTCCTACTTTGACCTCCCAGAGTGCTAGAATTACAGGCATGAGCCACTGTGCCTGATAACCACATTTTAATAGCTAATACCTCACAGTGGCATAAGTAGACTCTCAGCACATAGCTATCAAAAGTTTTGGGTAGGCCTGGTGGCTCACACCTATAATCCTAGCACTCTGGGAGGCTGAGGCAGGAGGGTTTCTTCCTTTTTTTTGAGACAAGAGTCTCAAGCTGTTACCCTGGGTAGAGTGCCGGGGCTTCACAACTCACAGCAACCTTAAACTCCTGGGCATTGCAGTGGGTGCCTATAGTCCCAGCTACTTGAGAAGCTGAGGCAGGAGAATTGCTTGAGTCCTAGAGTGTGAGGTTGCTGTGAGCTATGATGCCGCAGCATGCTACCCAGTGGGACAGAGTGAGAGACTCTGTCACTCTGTCTTGAAAAAAAAAAAGTTCTCAGAATATCTTCATTCGTCACTTTAGTTTGGTGTTCAGATCTAGGATCTAGGCTCCAAGAACCTCAGAGGGTTACACATAGTTCAGCATAAGGGGACAAAGAACTCCCCTCCACTTTTTATTTTGACTTAATGAAAAGTTGTAAGAATTGTACAAAAACTTCTTGTGTAGTCTTCACTCCAGTTCTGCAAATATTAACATCCTATTTCATTTGCTGTATCATTCTGTGTGTGTCTCTCTTATATAGATAAAGTACATTCTTTGAGTGTAAATTGCAATGATAATGTCCCTTACCCACAGACACTTTAAAGTGTATTCTTAGAACAAGGTCTTCTCTTAGATAACCCCAAAAGAATTATAATTATAATTTCCCAGGCTGCAACTGGGAAATTAAAAAAAAAAAAAGAGAAACTTAGCCAGGCATGGTGGTGCATGCCTGTAGTCCTAGTACTTTGGGAGGTAGAGTAGAGCTAGGAGAATTACTTGAGGCTAAAAGTTCAAGACCAGTGTGAGCAAGAGTGAGACCCCATCTCTACTAAAAATAGAAAAGTTAGCTTAGCATTGTAGCAGAAGCCTGTAGTCCCCACTACTCAGGGAGCTGAGGCAGGAGAATCACTTGAGCCCAGGAGTTTGAGGTTACAATGAGTTATGATGATGCCTTTGCACTCTAGCCTGACTAAGACCCTGCCTCAAAAAAATTAATTAAAAAAAAAAACAAAACACAATAGGCTCAGTGCCCGTAGCACAGTGGTTATAACATTAGCCACATACAACAAGGCTGGCGGGTTCAAACTCAGCCTAGGCCAGCTAAACAACAATGACAACTGCAACAAAAAAATAGACAGGTATTGTGGTGGGCATCTGTAGTCCCAGCTACTTGGGAGGCTGAGACAGAGAATCTCTTAAGCCCAAGAGTTTGAGGTTGCTGTGAGCTGTGACTCCACAGCACTCTACCGAGGGCAACATAGTGAGACTTTGTCTCAAAAAAGAAGAAAGAAATCACAAAAATTTGGCTCAGTGCCTGTGGCTCAAGCAGCTAAGGCACCAGCCACGTACACCTGAGCTGGCGGGTTCGAATCCAGCTCAGCCCGCCAAACCACAAGGCTGCAACCAAAAAAAATAAAAAATAGCTGGGCATTGTGGCTGGTGCCTGTAGTCCCGGCTGCTTGGGAGGCGGAGGCAGGCGAATCACTTGAGCCCAGGAGTTGAAGGTTGCTGTGAGCTGTGATGCTACAGCACTCTACCCAGGGTGACAGCTTGAGGCTCTGTCTCAAAAAAAAAAAAGAAATCACAAAAATTAATATTGATACAATGCTAGTGTCTAACCTATAGACCTTATTGATATGTCACAGCCATCTCAATGATGTATTTTAGAATTGCAGTCTCCAAAACCCAGGCTGCAGAGTAATACTGGTCAGTGGCCTGTTAGAAACCTGGTCGCACAGCAGGATGTGAGGAGCAAAGCTTCATCTGTATTTACACTCCTTTGTCCACCTGAGCTCCACCTCCTGTCAGATCAGCAGCAGCATTAGATTCTCATAGGAGCCCAAACCCTACTGTAAACCATGCATGAGAGGGATCTAGGCTGGGTGCTCCTTATGAGAATCTCTTGCCTGATGGTCTGAGGTGGAGCTGAGTCAGTGATGCTAGCATTGGGGAGTAGCTGCAAATAGATGTGATCATTAGCATAGAGATTTGATGGCTCGGTGCTTGTAGCTTAGTGGCTAGGGCGCCAGCCATATACACCAGAGCTAGTAGGTTTGAATCTAACTGGGCTTGCCAAATAATAATGACAACTACAACAAAAAGAGCCGGGCGTCGTGGAGGGCACCTGTAGTCCCAGCTACTCGGGAGGCTGAGGCAAGAGAATCACTTAAGCCCAAGAGTCTGAGGTTGCCGTGAACTGTAACACCACAGCACTCTAACAAAGCTAACATAGGGAGACTCTGTGTCAAAAAAAAGAAAACATAGAGATTTGACAGCACAGAGACCAAAATAAATCAATTGATTTCAGGCTCATATCAACCCCTTCAGCCCCATCCATGGAAAAATTGCCTTCCATGAAACCTGTCCCCTCTGGTGCCAAAAAGGTTGGGTCTGCTGCTCTAGAGCAAAGAAAACAAGTCAGATCATGGGCTGCGTTCAGTTGTTAGGTCTCTTTAAGTCTTCTTTAACCTGAAATGGTTCCTTAGTTCTTCTTTGTCTTTTATGACGTTGACATTTTCCAAGAGTGGGCAAAGGACTTTTTTTTTTTTTTCTTTGTTTTTGCAGTTTTTGGCCAGGGCTGGGTTTGAACCCGTCACCTCCGGCATATGGGGCCAGTGCCCTACTCCTTTGAGCCACAGGCGCTGCCTTTTTTTTTTTTTTTTGAGATAGAATCTCACTATGTCGAGTGGGGCATCACAGCTCACAGCAACCTCAAAATCTTGGGCTCTTCCCTTAGCCTCCCAAGTAGCTGGGACTATAGGCACCTGCCACAACACCCAGCTATTTTTGGTTGTAGTTGTCGTTGCTGTTTAGCAGGCCCAGGCCAGGTTCCAATCTGCCAGCTCTGGTGTATGTGGCGGCTCCCTAATTACTGAGCTATGGGCACTGAGCCAGACTGGGAAAGGTTTTGATAGGAGTCTTCAAGTTTCTTGGGCTTATTGATCAAGAATGATTTCCCTGGGCGGCACCTGTGGCTCAAAGGAGTAGGGCGCCAGCCCCATATACAGGAGGTGGTGGGTTCAAACCCGGCCCTAGCCAAAAAAAAAAAAAAAAGAATGAAAGAATGATTTCCCTGTTCAAGTTACCCCAGTGGCCCATGTTGCTCATTACATAGACTCCAAATGTCTTAGGGCAGCTCTCACAAAGGACCACAAACTGGGTTGCCTCAAAAAAACAGAAACTATTCTGTCACAGTTCTGGAGGTCAGAAGTCTAAAGTCAAAGTGTCAGCTGGGCCAGGCTCCCTCAGAAACCTCTTGGGGGGGAAACCTTCGTATTCTCTTCCAGCTTCTGTAGCCCCAGGTGTTCCCTAGCTTGTAGCTGAATCACTCCAATATCTGCCTCTGTCTTTATTTGAGACAGAGTTTCAAGCTGTCACCCTCGGTAGAGTGCTGTGGCGTCACAGCTCACAGCAACCTCAAACTCTTGGGCTTAAGCGATTCTCTTGCCTCAGCCTCCCAAGTAGCTGGGACTGCAGGTGCCTACCACAACGCCAGCTATTTCTCTGTTCTTTTCTTTTTTTTTTTTTGTAGAGACAGAGTCTCACTTTATGGCCCTTGGTAGAGTGCCGTGGCCTCACACAGCTCACAGCAACCTCCAACTCCTGGGCTTAAGCGATTCTCTTGCCTCAGCCTCCTGAGTAGCTGGGACTACAGGCGCCCGCCACAATGCCCAGCTATTTTCTGTTCTTTTCTTATAAGGACAGCAATCATATGGGATTAAGGGCCCACCCTACTCTAGTATGACCTCAACTAATTATATCTTATGTCTGCTGTGACACTATTTCCAAATAAGGCCATGTTCTGCAATACTGGGTGTTCAACCCATAATGCTTCCCACCTGTCTCTCCAGTGTGACCCTGAATTTCCTCCTCCTTTGTGGTCCCTCTCCTCTAACTGCACTAATCATCCTGAAGGGGACACTCACTTTCTCCCTGACTCACATGCTTTCTTATAGTCTTCTCCACTCCCTTCCCAACAATGATCATAGTGCTAATTTTCACATATCTGGTGCTTATTCAATGTTGGGCACCATTTTAAACTCTTACATGTAGCACTCTGTAACTTAATTGGTAGGGACCATCATGTCCCCATTTGACAGATGAGAAAACAGAGGAATGGAAAGGTTGCCTTGATCAAGGTGCCTTACCATGAAATGATCCTATGACAGTTTCTTTCTTTCTTTCTTTTTTTTTTTTTGAGACAGAGTCTCAAGCTATCGCCCTGGGTAGAGTGCTGTGGTGTCACAGCTCACAGCAACCTCCAACTCTTGGGCTCAAGCGATTCTCATGCCTCAGCCTCCCAAGCAGCTGGGACTAAAGGCACCCACGACAACGCCCGGTTATTTTATTTTTGGTTGTAGTTGTCATTGTTGTTTGGCAGGCCTGGGCTGGGTTCGAACCTGCTGGCTCTGGTGTATGTGGCTGGTGCCCTACCTGTTGAGTTACAGGCGCCAAGCCCTGTGACAGTTTCTTGGCTGATTTCTAATCAGTGGCCAGCCCCTCTGACATTTGGGGGGCTGGTGAGCATCCCTCCCCCCAGTACCTCAGTTTGCACTGATCCATCCTCTGCTGTCTGCATTTGCAGGTGGAGGGCTTAGCGGTGTTGGTCCAGCGGTGTTGGTACTCTGTGGTGATGGTGGTGGGAGGATTCGTATCCTTTATGTTCACTGCTTCCTTCCTTCCCACGAGAGCAGCTAACACCTTGTACCTCACACCAAGCCTGAGTTTCTCAGAGTAGGGCTCAGAGTATCAAATGTATCAACATCTCCTGGGGAGGGTGTCAAGAATACACAATCCTGGGCCCCACCCTAGACCTCCTGAATCAAATTGTCTGCTGGTGGAAAACAGAGCCTGCCTCTTTAATAAATTCCCAGTGATTCTTTTTTTTGAAGCTGAGTCTCACTCTGTTGCCCTGAGTAGAGAGCCATGGCATCATCATAGCTCACAGCAACCTCAGACTCTTGGGCTCAAGAGGTCTTCTTGCCTCAGCCTCCCAAGGAACTGGGGATCACAGGCGCCTGCCATGATGTCTGGCTAGTTTTTTTATTTTTTAGTAGAGACGGGTCTTGCTCTTGCGCAGGCTAATCTTAAAACTTCTGAGCCCTAAACCATCCATCTACTTCAGCCTCTCAGAATGCTAGAATTACAGTCGTGAACCTCCATCCCTAGCCATCAATGATTCTTTTTTTTTTTTTTGAGACAGAATCTCACTTTATCACCCTTGATAGAGTGCTGTGGTGTCATAGCTCACAGCAATCTCAAACTCCTAGGCTTAAGCCTCCCAAGTAGCTGCGACTACAGGTACCCACCACAACACCTGGCTATTTTTAGAGTCAGGGTCCTGCTCTTGCTCAGGCTGATCCGGAACTCATGAGCTCAGGCGATCCACCTGCCTCGGCCTCCCAGAGTGCTAGGATTGCAGGCATGAGCCACTGTGCCTGGCCTCCTCCGGTGATCCTTAAAAGTTCAAGAATCACTGTGAAAGCCCTCAGTGCTTGCAAAATGATGGACCAGTTGACTGCTTGGGATAAACTGCTGCAGTGCTTCTGTGGAGGGCAGACCAAGAGGAAACTTAACATTTCCTCTCAATTTGCACAGCTCAATGTTGCTGTGTATCTAAAACTGCTCTTAAAAAATGAAGACTGTTTACAAAAAAAAGAGAGAGAAGGTTATTGCCTTCAAAGGAACTAAAGAATATTGTGGAATATAAAGGCTCAGCAGCAGAACTGAGAGCCTCCTCCCTGTTGTTGGTGGCGTTGTCCTATTCAGTAAGAGAAGGAAACCCACAGGTCCCTGAGCAGGTCCCAACCCACCCAGTGCTGGCTGACTTTGCCCCAAGCCCTGAGAGCCTGGAGGTGATAAAAGACAGTTGCTCCTCCCTGCCCAGAGGAGCCCAGCTGTTTCCCCCAGCCTCTCATTCAGCCACCTGAAATCATTCACAGTTTTCCTGTCAGTTAGCCCTGCCACTGCAGGGTGGGAAGGGCCCCCCTAGCTGGGGTGGGGCTGCGTTTCATTTACTGTCAGGCTTGCTGCCTCTCCTTGGGCCTCAGCTGAACAGGTGCAGGCGGGTGCAGCTGGGTGAAATGAGGACATTCTTCCTCTCCCTCCCTCTAACTCCCTCCCCCAACCCTGCCACACCCCGGTTCCTCCTCATTCTAAAGTTTCACTCCATCCATCCTGCAAAGTGCTGTGCCCCATGGGTGGGGACAACAGTTCAGGGAAAGTAGAAAGCAGCAGGTTTCCACTGCCATCTCCCTTTCTGTTTTATTCAGAGGGCGTGGTGGTGAGGTGGAAGGGAGGAGAGGGCTGCTCCAGGGACTATCTAGGCCACTGACTTCGCCTATGGCTTCTAAGCTCTCAAAAGAAGACCAGTTATTTAAGTTGGTAAACTCATCCCCTTCAGGGTTGACTCCTCCTTGTCCCCTGGGAGAATGGGCATGGGGGAGGGGGGCGGTGAATAAGGAAATCCAACTCAGATCCACATTCTGGAACAAAGGTTCTCAAAGTCCAGCCTGTATCTGCATCCCTGGTAAAGCCAGATGGCTGAGTTCCACCCTGAGATTCTGATTCAGTAGGACTAAGGTACAGTCCAGTCATTTGCATTTCCAATTTTTGGATGCTGCTCCTGTAGGCATAGGGGCCATACTTGGCAAATTACTATTCTAGAGATCCTCTTAAGTTTCTAATATGTGGGCCTGCCTAGGTCCAAATGAGAGAAGAGCACGTCACTCAAGGAAGGTGAGCCCCCAGTGGTGGGCTCCAGTGACAACCCTTCTCCCTTGCAGTTAGCTACATTTGGATGGGGCTTTGGCTTAAGAGAACAAAGCACCTCTCTGCATGTTCCCCAACCCCAAGGGCAGCCCCCTCCAGGAATACCTCCTGCCATCTTGAATCTTTTGTTTCTACATCTCCTTTCCTGTCAACTGCAGGGAAAGAGATGCTCCTATGTTCTCTGAAGTTTACCTTTCAGCCATATTCTATGGAATATTAGGCCATCATTCAAAAGCATGAGGTGAATCTTTTTGTGGCGAGGTAGCAGAGATCCACTGTGATTTATCATAGAGCGAAACTACTTAATTAGAGACGGAAGATGTCTCTATGTAAAAACAACTGTAAAGCTATAAATGAACATATACGTAAGTATTTACATGCACACATGTTCCCAGACTACCCAGCAGCAGTTAGCTCTGTTGGACTAAATCTATCAGGATAGGCGATTTCACCATTTCTTTTACCTAATCCCACATTTTAAAAATCTTGTCTTTATAACGAAAAAACCGGTGGAAGCAAATAAAGAAAAATGGTATAGCTCTGGCCTCGTTGCACTCCTGAAAGCAAGATGGGACACCAGCAGCTCTACTGGAGCCACCCGCGAAAATTCAGCCAGGGTTCTTGCTCTCGCCGCGTCTGCTCAAACCGGCGCGGTCTGATGCCGAAGTATGGCCTCAATGTGCGTCCAGTGCTTCCGTCAGTACGGGAAGGACATCGGGTGCATTAAGTTGGACTAAGTAATCTTCCTTGAATGGATTATCCAGGGAGGCTCAGTGAAAGAAACCATGCTAAACACATATGGCCGATACATGTACATAAAATAAAATTTAAAAAAAGAAAAAGAAAAATGGTAGAGCTCTGTAAAGCTACATATTGAGCTGTTAGCAGTAGGGAGTGGGAGGTGAGGCTGAGGGTTCTGTCACTTTACACATAGACATACTTCTGCACTGTTTGAATTTGTCTCAAGAAGTACTGTTAGTTTTTTTTGTTGTTTGTTTGTTGTTGAGACAGTCTCAAGCTGTTGCCCTGGGTAGAGTGCTGTGGCATCACAGCTCACAGCAACCTCAAATTCTTGGGCTTAAGCAATTCTCTTGCTTCGGCTTCCCAAGTAGCTGGGATTACAGGTGCCCACCACAATGTGCAGCTATTTTTTTTTTTTTTTTTTGGTGTGGTTTTTGGCCGGGGCTGGGTTTGAACCCGCCACCTCCGGCATATGGGACCGGCGCCCTACTCACTGAGCCACAGGCTCCGCCCAAGTGCAGCTATTTTTTGATTGTAGTTGTCATTGTTGTTTGGCAGGCCAGGCTGGATTCTAACCCGCCAGCCTGGCGTCTTAGCCACTTGAGCTATAGGCGCCGAGCCTACTGTTAGTTTTTTTTTTTGTAGAGACAGAGTCTCACTTTATGGCCTCAGTAGAGTGCCGTGGCCTCACACAGCTCACAGCAACCTCCAACTCCTGGGCTTAAGCGATTCTCTTGCCTCAGCCTCCCGAGTAGCTGGGACTACAGGCGCCCGCCACAACGCCTGGCTATTTTTTGGTTGCAATTTGGCCGGGGCCGGGTTTGAACCCGCCACCCTTGGTATATGGGGCCAGCGCCTTACCGACTGAGCCACAGGTGCCGCCCCTACTGTTAGTTTTTTAATTAAAAAAATAGGACTAAGGCTGGGCTCGGTGGCTCATGCCTGTAATCTCAGCACTTGGGAGGCCAAGGCAGGTGGATTGCCTAATAAGGTCATGAGTTCGAGAACAGCCTGAGCAAGAGCGAGGCCCTCATCTCTAAAAAATAGCAGCGCCTGTGGTCGGGTCGGGGCAGTGCCTGTGGCTCAAAGGGGTGGGGCACTGGCCCCATATGCTGGAGGTGGCGGGTTCAAACCCAGCCCCAGCCAAAAACTACAAAAAAAAAAAAAAATAGCTGGGTGTTGTGGTGGGCACCTGTAGTCCCAGCTACTTGGGAGGCTGAGGCATGAAAATCGCTTAAGCCCAAGAGTTGGAGGTTGCTGTGAGCTGTGATTTCACAGCACTCTACTGAGGGCAACAAAATGAGACTCTGTCTCAAAAAAAAAAAAAAGAAGACGACTGAGATATAGGCAGTAAAGGGTTAGAAACAGCCTCCCTTTTCCCTCTTCCTGGCTCTCCCAACAGCCCCTGACTGGCCCTGCCAGCTGCTGCCTCAGCCTGCACACGCCACCAGCGGCTCTGCCATCTCCTTTCTTCCTGTCACCGTCAGGTCTCACCATTGGTGGCCTTCACTGCTTTCTTCCTTTCTTCAACAGCCACTCTTTTTACTTTAAAGCCCCACGTTATGTGTTTTTGTTTGTTGATCGCTGGCATTCTAGAAAAGAAAGAAAATTACATAGACTTTAAAACAGCATCCATGAGCATGACTCGATCTTGTCCACCCTTTGCTGCCTTTCGAAGCACACGCATGTCCTTTCATAATTGTAATCTGCACAAATGCTATTTTGTGTCCTGAAATTTTTTACGTCACCTAATTTTGTAAGCCCATCTATGTATGGACACAGCATCATTTCTTCTCTGAATGGTTCCATGGTTGTTCAGCCAGGGCCTGATTGTTAGGCCTTTGGGTGGTTTCCAGTTTTTTGCTATTTATTCATTCACCATTTTAACCCCCTGTCTTTGGACTTCACCTCCTTCCAAACTCTAAAAACTGCCTTCTTAAAGGTCAGTGCTGTTGGTCTTCCCTCCCATCCTACCAGCTTCTGCTCAGTCCTTGACTAAACCCTTGTCCTGACTTTAATTGGACTTGGCCTTATGAGCCACCCTCACAGCTATCCACCAGCCCATCTGTCAAACTCTTGGTGAAATTCCAGCCTCCTTTTCTTGGCTGCTTTAATCTCTTTTGCCCCAAATACAGACCTTTTTATGTTTTCATTATAAAAGAATAAAACAACCATTAACTGTGCAATATAGAATATAAAAATATATTTTGTTTTAAAATTTTAATTTAATTATGAGAATATGATACATGCAAAAGGATGTAAGTGAATACATGTGAGTACACGTGTATATGCGTGTATATATATTATGAAGCAGTATGAGAAAACTAAGGTTGTATAAACTTAAGAAATAATGTCAACAGTTCCATGAAAGCTTTCTTGTTCCCTTTCCTGGTCTATTCTCTCTAACCTTTACTGATGAACATATGGATTTTGTTCATTTTCCTAATTAATTTTAACAATTTGTGTATTTGAAGTGGTTCTATTCAGGCAATTACATCATCTATTAATGATGACATTTCTTTCCAATTCTCTACCTCCATTTTTCTTTGCTTTCTGTGGTCCTTTGCTAGGACCTCTAAATTGGACATTATATTGATGTCTGCTAGGAGCAGGAACAGCAGGCATCCTTGACTTGTTTCTGAATTTAAAGAAAATGCTTCTGGGTGGTGCCTGTGGCTCAGTGCGTAGGTTGCCGGCCCCATATACTGAGGGTGGCGGGTTCAAACCCGGCCCTAGCCAAACTGCAACAAAAAATAGCCAGGCATTGTGGCGGGTGCCTGTAGTCCCAGCCACTCAGGAGGCTGAGGCAAGAGAATCGCCTAAGCCCAGGAGTTGGAGGTTAGTGTGAGCTGTGTGAGGCCACGGCACTCTACCGAGGGCGATAAGGTGACACTCTGTCTCTACAGAAAAAGAAAAGAAAAAGAAAATGCTTCTAAGCCAGGTGCCTTGGCTCACCCTATAATCCTAGCACTTGGGAGGCCAAGGCAGGGGGATTGTCTGAGCTCACAGGTTCGAGACCAGCCTGAGCCAGAGTGAGACCTCATTTCTAAGAAATAGCCAGGAATTGGCTCAGTGCCTGTACCTCAGCGACTAGGGTGCCAGCCACATACACGAGAGCTTGCAAGTTCAAACACAGCTGGGCCTGCTGAATAACAATGAGAACTGCAATCAAAAAGTGGCTGGGCGTTGTGGCGGTCACCTGTAGTCTGAGGCAAGAGGCTGAGGCAAGAGAATAGCTTAAGCCCAAGAGTTGGAGATTGCTGTGAGCTGTGATGCCATGGCACTATACCAAGGGTGACATAGTGAGACTCTGTCTCAAAAAAAAAAAAAAGAAAGAAAGAAAAAGAAAAAAAGAAATAGCAAGAAGTGTGGCTCAGTGCCCATAGCACAGTGGTTAGGGTGCTGGCCACATACACTGAGATTGGCGGGTTGCAATCCAGCCTGGGCCTGCTAAACAACAATGACAACTGCAACAAAAAAATAGCCAGGTGTTGTGACAGGCGCCTGTAATCCCTGCTACTCGGGAGGCTGAGGCAAGAGAATCTCTTGAGCCCAAAAGTTGGAGGTTGCTGTGAGCTGTGACACCATGCCACTGTACTGAGGGCGATAAAGTATGACTTTGTCTCAAAAAAAAAACCACACACACAAAAAAACCCCCCAGGAAATGCTTTTAACTGGTTTCCTACTATTCCCACTAATAATAATGATTGCTATAGGTTGAGGGCAGATGCTGTTTAACAGGTTAAGGTAGTTTGTTTTTATTTCTTTTATAGTTTATTGTTAAATCTTATCAATTGCTTTTTGTACATCTATTGAGATGATGTTATGAGTTTCTTTTTTCATCTATGAAGCCAATACATTAGATTACCTCTTTTTTTTACATTAACTTTTTTTTTTTTTTGTAGAGACAGAGTTTCACTTTATTGCCCTCGGTAGAGTGCCGTGGCATCACACAGCTCACAGCAACCTCCAACTCCTGGGCTTAGGCGATTCTCCTGCCTCAGCCTCCCGAGTAGCTGGGACTAAAGGCGCCTGCCACAACGCCCGGCTATTTTTTTGTTGTTGTTGCAGTTTGGCCGGGACTGGGTTTGAACCCGCCACACTCGGTATATGGGGCCGGCGCCCTGCTCACTGAGCCACAGGCGCCGCCCTGCATTAACTTTTTATGTTAAATTTTCTTTGCATTCCTGGGATAAATCCAACTAGGACATGATAGATTATCTTTTTTATACTGCTGGGTTTAGTTTGCATGTATTTTGACAAGGTATTAGCATCTATGCTTACAAATGGTATTATATTAACCTATAATTTTTCTCTTTTCTTCTTTACTATACTTTGTCTAAAAACCCATAATTTTTTTTTCTTATACTATATTTGGCTCCTTTGGAGTTAAGATTTAACTAATCTTATTAAATGAGTTGAGAGTATTTCTTTCTTTTTTATTCTTCAACAAAAATGGCATAAAATTGGAATTGATGTTTTCTTTCTTTCTTTCTTTTTTTTTGAGACAGAGCCTCAAGCTATTGCCCTGGGTAGAGTGCTATGGCATCAAAGCTCACAGCAATCTCCAACTCCTGGGCTCAAGTGATTCTCCTGCCTCAGCCTCCCAAGTAGCTGGGACTATAGGTGCCTGCCACAACGCCCAGCTATTTTTTGGTTGCAGCCGTCATTGTTTGGCAGGCCTGGGCTGGATTCGAACCTGCCCCCTCTGGTGTATGTAGCTTGGCGCCTTAGCCGCTTGAGCCACAGGCACCAAGCCGAATTGATGTTTTCTTGGATGTTTGGTAGAACATTACTATAAACTTTTCTGAGCCTGGGATCATTTTTAATAGGAAGTTTTTTGTTTGTTTGTTTTTTGAGACAGAGTCTCAAGCTGTCGCCCTAGGTAGAGTGCTGTGGAGTCCTGGATCACAGCAACCTCAAACTTGGGCTCAAGTGATCCTCTTGCCTCAGTTTTTCTATTTTTAGTAGAGCTGGTTTCTTGCTTTTGCTCAGGCTGGTCTCGAACTCCTGAACTCCACCCGCCTCTGCCTCGCAGAGTGCTAGGATTACAGGCATGAGCCACCGTGCCCGCCTTAACAGAAAGATTTTAAGTTATTGATTTAATTTATATTTATGGCAGGTGGCGCCTGTGGGTCAGTAGGTAGGGAGCTGGCCCCATATACTGAGGGTGGGATGTTCAAACCCAGCCCCAGCCAAACTGCAACAAAAAATAGCCAGGTGTTGTGGCGGGCACCTGTAGTCCCAGCTACTTGGGAGGCTGAGGCAAGAGAATCCCCTAAGCCCAGGAGTTGGAGGTTGCTGTGAGCTGTGATGCCATGCACTCTACCGAGGGCAATAAAATGAGACTCTGTCTCTAAAAAAAAAAGAAAAAATAAATGTTTATTTATGGCTATAAGTAAACTTACTATACTTCCTGGTTCCCCAGAGCTAGTACCAGGTTCTGCCTGTTGTCCCAGTATATTTATTAGTAGCTTCCCATTTCACTTTCAAAGATGTCCTGGTTTGGAAAATAAAATATATGGTTATTCTGGGGCGGCGCCTGTGGCTCAGTGAGTAGGGCCCTGGCCCCATATACCAAGGGTGGCGGGTTCAAACCCAGCCCTGGCCAAACTGCAACATAAAATAGCTGGGTGTTGTGGCGGGTGCCTGTAGTCCCAGCTACTTGGGAGGCTGAGGCAAGAGAATCGCCTAAGCCCAGAAGCTGGAGGTTGCTGTGAGCTGTGTGACGCCATAGCACTCTACTGAGGGCGATAAAGTGAGACTCTGTCTCTAAAAAAAAATAAAAATAAAAAATAAAATAAATAAAAAATAAAATATATAGTTATTCTATATGTAGGACTATATAGGTTTTTCTCTTTAAGTTTTGATAAATTATATTTTTTGGTAATATCCAGTTTGCTTCAAATTATTGGCATAAAGTTGTTCGTAATTCTCTTTTAAATCTCTGCTGTAGATTTAAATATATCACTTAAAATCTCTAATATTTATTTGTATCTTCTTTCTCTTTCTCAATCGATATTACCTAAGTTTTGTTCATTTTGTCAGTGTTTTCTTTTCTTTCTTTTTTTTTTTTTTTGAGGCAGAGTTTCACTTTGTAGCCCCCAGCAGAGTATTGTGGTGTTATAGCTCACAGCAACCTCAGACTCCTGGACTCAAGTGATTCTCTTGCCTCAGCCTCCCAAGTAGCTGGGGTTATAGGTGCCTGCCGCAATGCCCAGCTATTTTTAGAGGTGTGTCTCACTCTAGCTTAGTCTGGTTTCCAACTCGTGAACTCAGATGATCCACCTGCCTCGGCGTCCCAGAGTGCTGGGATTACAGGCATGAGCCACCTTGCCTGGCCTGTCAGTCTTATCAACATCCTTCTTTTGACTTTAGTGATTTTCTCCACTGCTTGTTTTCTTTTCTTTTTTAGAGACAGAGTCTCACTTTATCACCCTTGGTAGAGTGCTATGGCATCACAGCTCATAGCAACCTCTACCTCCTGGGTTTAGGCAATTCTCTTGCCTCAACCTCCCAAGTAGCTGGGACTACAGGCGCCTGCCACAATGCCCGGCTATTATTTTTTGTTACAGTTTGGCTGGGGCTGAGTTTGAACTCACCATCCTCGGTATATGGGATCAGTGCCCTACTCACTGAGCCACAGGTGCTACCCCAACTGCTCGTTTTCTATTTCATTTTTACTCTTACTGTTTTCTTCTTTTTACTTAACATTTTTTTTTTTTTTGTCTATTTGAGACAGAGTCTCACTCAGTGACCTTGGGGTTGAGTGTAGGGCATCATGGCTCACAGCAACCTCAAATTCTTGTACTCAAGAGATCCTCTGGTCTCAGCCTCCTGAGTAGCCTGGGTCTACAAGGTGCCTACCAAATGCCTGGCTAGATTTTCTTTTTTAGTAGAAAAATAGGATGTCACTTTTGCTCAGGCTGGTGTCAAACTCCTGAATTTAGGCAATCCACCCGTCTCGGTCTCCTTGAGTGCCAGGATTGTCTACTTATGATTTACTCTGTAGGCTCAGCACCTGTAGCTCGGCAGCAAGGGTGCCAGCCACATACTCTGGGGCTGGTGAGTTTGAACCTGGCCCAGGCCTGCCAAACAACAACGACAACTACCACCACCACAACAAAAATAGCCAGGTGTTGTGGCAGGAACCTGTAGACCCAGCTACCTGGAAGGCTGAGGCAAGAGAATCACTTAAACCCAAGAGTTTGAAGTTGCTATGAGCTATGACGCCATGGCACTCTACTGAGGGCAGCAAAGTGAGACTGTCTCAAAAAAAAAAAAAAAAAAAGATTTACTCTGTTATTCTTTTTGTAACTTCCCAAATTTTGTGTTTCATTTATCAATTTTGAATCTTTTTTTTTGAGATAGAGTCTCGCTCTGTTGCCCAGGCTAGAGTGGGCTCACAGCAACCTCAAATTCCTGAGCCCAAATAATCCTCCTTGCCTCAGATTCCCCAAGTAGTTGATATTGCAGGCACATGCCACCTCCCAGAGTGCTAGGCTTACAGGGATGAGCCACTGCACCCAGCCCTCTCTCTTTTCTAATATATGCATTTAAGGATATGTATTTCTCTGTAAATGTTATTTTAGCTTCATCCTATATGTTTTTTTCTTTATTGAAGAATACATATTAAATGGACATTTTTAAAAGACTGCTTATGAGTTTTGACACTTGCAAGCACCTAGGTTGCCATCATCCAAATCAAAATACAGGACAGTTCCAGCTACCTAGTACCTAGTGAGTTACTTGGAGCCCTCTGGTCTACTTATGTTTTCTTTTCTTTCTTTTTTTTTTTTTTTATTAGATAGACAGGAGCTCTTGTTGTGTGGCTGGCCTCAGGGAATCCTCCCTTCCTTACTCTCTAGAGTAGCTGAGTTGGGTGGTGCCTGTGGCTCAAGGCGTAGGGCACTGGCCCCATATGCCAGAGGCGGCAGGTTCGGACCCAGCCCCAGCCTAAAACCAAAAAAAAAAAAAAAAAAAGAATTTCAGAGTAGCTGAGTTTTTTCCGTTTGTTTGTTTTTTTGGCCGGGGCTGGGTTTGAACCCGCCACCTCCGGCATATGGGACCGGCGCCCTACTCCTTGAGCCACGGGTGCCGCCCCCCTGTTTGTTTGTTTTTTGTTTTTTGAGACATTGTCTCACTATATCACCCTTGGTAGAGTGCTATGGTGTCACAGCTCCCAGGAACCTCAAACTGTTGGACTTAAGCGATTCTCTTGCCTCAGCCTCCCAGCTAGCTGGGGCAATAGGTGCCCGCCACAACGCCCAGCTATGTTTTTGTTGTGGTTGTCATTGTTATTTGGCAGGCCCAGGCTGGTTTGAACAGACAGCCTCTGAGCTATAGGTGCCCAGCTGAGAGTAGCTGAGATTATAGGCAGGGCAGTGCCTATAGCTGGTCATATACACCGAGGCAGGTGGGTTCAAACCTGGCCTGGGCCAGATAAACAACAATGACAACTGCAACAACAACAAAAAAAATAGCCAGGCATTGTGGGGGGCACCTGTAGTCCCAGCTACTTGGACGGCTGAGGCAAGAGAATTGTTTAGCCCAAGAGTTGGAGGTGGAGGTTGCTGTGAGCTGTGACGCCACGGTACTCTACTGAGGGTGACATAGTGAGGCTCTGTCTCAAAAAAAATAGAAATATCAGTGCCCAGGACATATTCCAGGCTAATTAAATCAGAATCTCTGGAAGTAGCACCCAGACATGGGTATTTTTTTAGTTCCTTGGGTGATTACAGTGTGTAGCTAGAGAACCAGTGGTTTAAGGCAGCTGTATCCAACAGAAAAATAATGCAAGCCACATATGTAATTTTAAATATTCTAGTAGCTACGTTGTAAAAAATGAAAGGACACGGGGACATTAATTTAATTTTATTTTTTTCAGGGTGACAAAAAGAGATTTTACTTGGAACAAAGAGAAAATGTAGAGCATTTCCAAAGAGAGTTGGAAGTAGGTCCCTCTCATGAAGGAGAAAAGGTAAGAGAGACCTGTTTTTTTAAATTTGTTGGTGCTATGACTCGAAAGGCATGAATTTCAATAATGTATTATATTTTATTTTTCCTAAGACACCTAAAATATTATCATTTCACCATGTAACCCATGTAACAATAACATATTTGATAGTTTACATCTTTGGTACAATTCTTTGACTTCTGGTGCATATTTTATATTCATAAGCACATCTCAGTTCAGACCAAACATACTTAGTTCAGGACAGTCATGGCATAGTCCTCTAGAAAGAGCTTTCCAGGCAAAGGAAACTGCTGATACAGAGGCGTTAAAACGAGCAGATTCTTGAGTTGACACAGGACTAAGAGACAAGTGTGGCTAGAGGGGAATGAAGAAAGGTGGGGGTAGTAAAAAATGAGGTAAAACAGATAACCAGGGCTTGGCATTTTAGATTTAATTCTAAATGTGAAACAAAGCCATTGGATACTTTCAGTGCCAAAATCTACCTTTTATAAGGCCCCTTTGCTGTACTGAAAACAGTCTGAGTGGAGGCCAAAGGGAAGCGGGCAGGTCCAAATATAAACTATTACATTAGCATGGGTGAGAAATACAGATTGGTCATTTCAGCAGATGCTGAAAAGTGGGTTCATGGGCGGCGCCTGTGGCTCAGCGGGTAGGGCACCGGCCCCACATGCCGAGGGTGGTGGGTTCAAACCCGGCCCCGGCCAAACTGCAACAAAAAAATAGGCGGGTGTTGTGGCGGGCGCCTGTAGTCCCAGCTAGTCAGGAGGCTGAGGCAAGAGAATCACCTAAGCCCAGGAGTTGGAGGTTGCTGTGAGCTGTGTGACGCCACGGCACTCTACCGAGGGCAATCAAGTGAGACTCTGTCTCTACAAAAAAAAAAAAAAAAAAGAAAAGTGGGTTCATGATGGATATTCCAGGGTAAACCCCATGGGAGTTGCTGGGATGTGGGATGTGTGAAAAACAGAAGCGTGAAAGATGGCTGTAAGATTTTTGCCCTGTACAAATGATGGTGGAGCTTGGGCTTGCAGTAGAGGGTGAAAATAGTTTCAGGGGGCAAATAAGGAGTTCAGTTTAAGGATTGACCACTCAAAATTGGATGTGTTCTCTAAAATCTAGAACATGTATGTCAGCAAAGGCCCCAGCAGGTATGGAAAGAGTAAAGGAAGTGTTCAGGGAATGGAGAATCCCATAAGGTAAGAATGTGGGTTAGGCAGGAGCCAAGGTATAGGAAAATGGGAGATAAAACACACTGTTGTGGTAGCTTGGCACCGTAGCACAGTGGTTATGGCTCCAGCCACATACACCAAGGCTTGCGGGTTCAAACCCAGCCCAGGCCTGCTGAAAAACAATGACAGCTGCAACAATTAACAGCAACAAAAGTAGCTGGGCATTGTGGCGGGCGTCTGTAGTCCCAAGCTACTTGGGAGGCTGAGGCAAGAGAATCTCTCTTTTTTTGAGACAGAACCTCAAGCTGTCGCCCTGGGTAGAGTACTGTGGCATCACAACTCACAGCAACCTCCAACTCCTGGGCTCAAGCGATTATCCTGCCTCCACCTCCCAAGTAGCTGGGACTACAGGCGCCTGCCACAACACCCAGCTATTTTTTGTTGCAGCCATCATTGTTGTTTGGCAGGCCCAGGCTGCATTCGAACCTGCCAGCTCAGGTGTATGTGGCTGGCACCTTAGCTGCTTGAGGTTGCTGTGAGCTGTGACGCCATGGCACTGTACCGAGGGTGACATAGTGAGACTCTTTCTCAAAAACACACACACACACATACACTGTGTTGATTGTGAAGGGGCTTTTGATGCCAAACTCGGAAATTTAAAATTTATTAGACAGGCATTGGAGAAGTTAGTGGAAATTTTAAGTAGTAACTTAACATGATCAGAGCTTAATGTTACACTGACAGCTCTGTTTAATACTATGAAAAATGCCCATGAGATAAATTTCACTAAGATTTTACATACAGTATTAGAGCCAATTTTTAAAAAATCTTATTTATGAAAGGAAAAAATAAATCACAGTGTGTTTTTTAAAAGCTTATGTACTTTTAAAGAAAGAGACTGAAAATACCAATATTAAAATGTTAATAATAGGGCAGTGCCTGTGGCTCAGTGGGTAGGGCGCCAGCCCCATATACCAAGGGTGGCGGGTTGGAATCTGGCCCTCGCCAAACTGCAACAAAAAATAGCTGGGCGTTGTGGAGGGTGCCTGTAGTCCCAGCTACTCAGAAGGCTGAGGCAAGAGAATCGCCTAAGCTCAAGAGCTGGAGGTTGCTGTGAGCTGTGACGCCATGGCACTCTACCGAGGGCGATAAAGTAAGATTCTGTCTAAAAAAAAAAAAGTTAATAATAAACATGTTTTAGTTGGTTGGTAAGACTATGGGTAAGTTGGACTTTTTTGCTTCTCTATATTTTCCAAATTTTCTTTAATTGAATATAACTACTTTTATTTTGAGAATAACTTTAAACTAACAATGTAAATGTCTGTAGGGTTAAAGGAGGGGGTAGATTAGATGGGGACAGTGGAAATAAAGAAATGGGCGAGGTCCATTACAGTAGCCCAGTAGAAAGGGAAGAAACCAAAGGATGAATGAGGTAGGAGCCATGGGAAGAGAAATGAAAAATGTATTTTTTTCTTTTCTTTCTTTCTTTTTTTTTTTTTGAGATAGAGTGCTGTCGCATCATAGCTCATGGCAACCTCAAACTCTTGGACTTAAGTGATTCTCTTGCCTCAGCCTCCCAAGTAACTGGGACTATAGGCACCTGCCACAATGCCCAGCTGTTTTAATTTTTTGGTTGTAGTTGTCATTGTTGTTTGGCAAGCCCAGGCTGGATTCGAACCCACCAGCTCTGGTGTATGTGGCTGGTGCCCTAGCCACTGAGTACAGGCGCCGAGCCTGTATTTCTTTTTTTCTGTCTTTTTTTTTTTTTATTTGTTTTTAGAGACAGTGTCTTGCTCTCTTGTTCTTCTAAGTGCCTAAGTGCTGGGATTATAGGCATGAGCCATCATAGCTCACTGCACTGGCTGGAGTACAGCAGCATGATCACAGCTGACTGCATCCTTGAATTCCCTGGCTCAAGCAATCCCACTACCTTTCGGTACCTGGGATTACCAGCACACACCACAAATGAACAAAATTTTTTGTAAGGACAGAGTCTTGCTGTGTTGCCTAGGCTGTTCAGTCCTGAAATCCTGGCCTCCAACAATCCTCACTGAGTCTCCTAAAGTGTTTGTATTATAGGTGTGAGCCGCCAAGGCTGGCTAGAAAGTGTATTTCTTACCTTCAAATTGGATATGTAAGGAAAGCTTACGACAAATCAGTGCAGTGGTTAAGCGGATGGGCCCTGCGGCTGGGCTGCTGGAGATCGAGTCCAAATTTAGCCACTTATTTGAGGAAATGACTGTGCTTTTTAACAATCTGTAAACATGAATAATAATTGTACCTTCCCCAAAAGATTGTTGTAAAGAGTAGAACAGTGCTTGGCTCATAGCAGGCACCCGATATATTAACTGCTCTTCTTGTTACTTCTAGGGACCTGGCCTCAGTGGAATTAGTACTGAAAGTGGATCACCCCAGCTGAAATGAGTTAGATGAGGGTTCTCATGGGATCTGTGCCTCTTTTTTAAGGGCATCCAGGAATGATAGTGGGTATCTTCTGTGCCAAGCTTGCCACAACACACTTGTCACCACACTGGTGGTTACTAAGGTGGTTTCTGGTACGATGGGGGAGAGAAACTGAAAAGTGAGAGACCTAGGGCAATTTACTGACAGGCCATTTGGTTTGGTGAGTGCTTCCTCTCACTTTTTCCCACTTTAGGCAAGGAGTGGCGCCTCCTAAGACTGGCCTTGCTTTCCTGAGTGGGAATAAGAAGAAGAGAAAGTTGGACTCATCATCTAAAATAGCAACTTCTGATAGTTCGAGCACATTAAAAGGCAATGTAGAACTATCTTTTTTTTTAGACAGTCTCATTTGGTCACCCTTGGTAGAGTGCCATAGCTCACAGCAACCCCAAACTCTTTGGTTCAAATGATCTTCTTGCCTCCGCCTCCCAAAGAGTTGAGACTACAGGCGCCTGGCTGTGTTTTGGAGATGGGTTCTTGCTATGGCTCAGGCTGGTCTCGAACCTGTGAGCTCAGGCAATCCACTTGCCTTGGCCTCCCAAGTGCTGGGATTATAGGCATAAGCCACTGTGCCTGGCCTTTTTTTTTTTTTTTTTTTGAGACAGAGTCTCACTCTGTCATCCTGGGTAGAGTGCTGTGGTGTCATGGCTTACAGCAACCTTCAACTCTTAGGCTCAAGCAATATTCCTGCCTTAGCCTCCTAAGTAGCTAGAACTACAGGCATGTGCCACCACACCTGGCTCATTTTTCCATTTTAGTAGAGATGGCTAGTCTCAGACTCCTGACCTCAAGTGATCCTCCTGCCTCAGACTACCAGAATGCTAGGATCATAGGTGTGAGGCTATGCTTGGCCCCCAAAATATTTTCTTTCTTTTCTTTTTTTTGTAGAATCAGAGTCTCACTTTACTGCCCTCGGTAGAGTGCCGTGGCGTCACACGGCTTACAGCAACCTCCAGCTCTTGGGCTTATGTGATTCTCTTGCCTCAGCCTCCTGAGCAGCTGGGACTACAGGCACCTGCCACAACGCCCGGCTATTTTTTTGTTGTTGCAGTTTGGCCGGGGCTGGGTTTGAACCCACCACCCTCGGCATATGGGGCCGGCGCCCTAGTCACTGAGCCATAGGCGCCGCCCTCTTTTCTTTTTTTGTAGAGACAGAGTCTCACTTTATTGCCCTTGGTATTTTTTGTTGTTGTTGTTGCAGTTTGGCCAGGACTGGGTTTGAACCTGCCACCCTCAGTAAATGGTGTCGGCGCCCTACCCACTGAGCCACAGGCGTCACCTACCAAGACATTTTCTTTACAAGTACAAATGGGCCAGGCATGATGACTCATGCCTGTAATCCCAGCACTTGGGAAGCCAAGGAAGGAGGACTTCTTTTTGTTTTTGTAGAGTCAGAGTCTTACTTTACCACCCTCAGTGGAGTGCCATGATGTCACAGGTCTCACAGCAACCTCCAGCTCTTGGGCTTTTGCGATTCTCCTGCCTCAGCCTCCCGAGCAGCTGGGACTACAGGCGCCCACCACAACGCCCGGCTAGGAAGGAGGACTTCTTGAGCCTAGGAGTTCAAGACAAGCCTTGGCAACATAGAGAAACCCCATCTCTACAAAAAAAAATTAAAAATTAGCTGGGTGGGTATGGTGGCACACACTTGTAGTCCTAGCTACTTGGGAGGCTGAGGCAAGTGGATCACTTGAGCCCAGGCAGTCAAGGTTTCAGAGAGCTATGATTGCACCACTGCACTGCAGTCTGGGCAATAGAGTGAGACCCTGTCTCTAAAAACAAATAAAAAAAAAAAAAAAGAAAAGAAAAGAAAAATACCCACACCCTATGATCCAGTCATTTTCTGGTATTCAATATCTCTCCTGAAGAAACACTACTTGCAACATATGCCCAAAGCAGTTAGGCACATGTGTATTTCTTGGAGTATTGCTTACAGTGGGAGAAGGCGGGGGGAGGCAACCCAAACGTCCATTCAGCTTTCGAAAGATTAAAAACTGAGGTGTAAGCAAGATGCTGCACAGCATATGAATCAACTCCGTCTCTATCAGTAAGATATTACTGGGAGGAAAAAGGTGGAAAGCAAGATGAAGGATCTGTAATGGAGTGGATAGAAAAAGGCTGATGAAGCCTTATCCCTAACACTGTGGTTTTTTGTAAGAAGATACATATTTTAAAAATCTTAGCAGAGTTTCTTGGGCGGCGCCTGTGGCTCAAGGAGTAGGGCGCTGGTCCCATATGCTAGAGGTGGTGGGTTCAAACCCAGCCCCGGCCAAAAAAATCACACACACACAAAAAAGCAGAGTTTCTTGAAAATAATTTGGGCTGTCCCAAAAACTGTGAGTTCTTCATCACTGAAGCAGTTCACACAAGAGCTGCATGGGCCATTTGAGGGGCTGGTCCAGGACTATGATTCCAAATTAGTGTTCATTTTCATATAAAAAAGTCATTCCAGGGCGGCGCCTGTGGCTCAGTCGGTAGGGCGCCGGCCCCATATACCGAGGGTGGTGGGTTCAAACCCGGCCCTGGCTAAACTGCAACCAGAAAATAGCCGGGCGTTGTGGCGGGCACCTGTAATCCCAGCTACTCGGGAGGCTGAGGCAAGAGAATCCCTGAAGCCCAGGAGTTGGAGGTTGCTGTGAGCTGTGTGAGGCCACGGCACTCTATCAAGGGCCATAAAGTGAGACTCTGTCTCTACAAAAAAAAAAAAAAAAAAAGTCATTCCATTTAAAGTACAGTCCTTTGTTGTGGCGGGCGCCTGTAGTCCCAGCTACTCGGGAGGCTGAGGCAAGAGAATCCCTTAAGCCCAGGAGTTGGAGGTTGCTGTGAGCTGTGTGATGCCATGGCACTCTACCGAGGGCCATAAAGTGAGACTCTGTCTCTACAAAAAAAATAAAATAATAAAATAAAGTACAGTCCTTTGTTTTGAGCCTTCCCTAAGGTTTGGTGTCCAGGTATTCTTTTTTTAATAAAATACGGTATATAGATATAGAGACTGTAGGTTTTTTTTTTTCTCTGATAACCTTATTTGGCAATAACCTTACTTTTTGGTCTCCAAAATTTTGGGGGAAATTTTATTAGTCTTTGAAATGTAAATTTCTGGGAACTTGGGTTGTGGGGAAAGTGAATGATTTGGTTAGGCAGAATTAGGTGCATCTGAGTCCCCTTCTGACCCTGAGATTCTCTCATTTCAGAGCCACAGACTGGACCCCTCATCCTAGTGAGTCATTTTGCAAACATGAGCTTTTGGATGGGGATGGGTAAGGGTAAAAGATGTGGACAGGTCAGAGCAGCTCTGCTACAACAACTGTTGTACAGTTATTTGCACATACGTTCCTGGCAGCGAGTCAGTCTATTTTAGGAACTGGTGCCCAAACAGTTCCGTGAGCAAACAGCAACCTCAAGCATCCTGGCATTGAAATTAGCAAACCTGCCAGGTGAGGTGGCTCACACCTATAATCCCAGCACTTGGGAGGCTGGGGCGGGTAGATTGCCTGAGCTCATGGGTTCCAGACCAGCCTGAGCCAGAGTGAGACTCTGCCTCTAAAAATAGCCGGGCATTGTGAGGGACGCCTGTAGTCCCAGCTACTTGGGAGGCCGAGGCAAGAAGATCACTTGAACCCAAGAGTTTGAGGTTGCTGTGAGCTAAGATGCCACAGCACTCTACCAAGGGTGATCAAGTGAGACTCTGTCTAAAAAAAAAAAAAAAGGGGGGGGGAAGAAAAAGAAATTAGCAAGCCCGTGCTGATAGGGAAGCTCTGTGCTCTGTGCCCTGTGCTGTGGGCCAGGAGGTGTTATTGAGGTGAGTCTGGCAGGGTATCTACCTGCAAGGAGCTCATAGTCTGATATCCTTCATATACATACAAAAGATAGTTTTGTTATCACAACTTCTCGGAGCCTCAATTTCTTCATATATAAAATGGGAATAATAATAAGAGGATCTAAAAGCCACAGAGATGCATTTCTCCTTACTGCCCTCACCTCTATCCTCAGCTGCAAAGAAGAAACAGACCGTGAGAGGATAGGATCAAAACAGAATAGATGAGCCAGCATAGTGGTTTGCTCCTGAAGTCCCAAGCTACTTGGAAGGTTGAGGCAGGAGGAGCCCAACCCAGGCAAACTTAATGAAACCTCATGTCTAAAAAAATTTTTTTTAATTAAAAAACAGAAAGGATGGGGCTGGGCATGGTAGCTCATGCTGGTAATCCTGGCACTCTGGGAAGCTGAGGCAGGCAGATTGCTTGGGCTCAGGAGTTGGAGACCAGCTTTAACAAGAGAGTGACTCTGACTCTACTAAAAATAGCCAGGTGTTGTGGCAGGCACCTGTAGTCCCAGCTACTTGGGAGGCTGAGGCAAGAGGATTGAAGTTTCTGTGAGCTGTGATGCCACAGCACTTTATCCAGGGCCACAGAGTAAGACTCTGTCTCAAAAAAAAAGGAATGGATGAAGCAGAGGTGTGCAAAGTTACCTTAAAGAGACAGAATGGCGGGCAGCGCCTGTGGCTCAGTCAGTAGTGCCCCGGCCCCATATACTGAGGGTGGCAGGTTCAAACCCAGCCCCGGCTGAACTGCAACCAAAAAATGGCCGGGGGTTGTGGCGGGTGCCTGTAGTTCCAGCTACTTGGAAGGCTGAGGCAAGAGAATCACTTAAGCCCAGGAGTTGGAGGTTGCTGTGAGCTGTGTGATGCCACAGCACTCTACCATAAAGTGAGACTATCTCTCTACAAAAAAAAAAAAAAAAGAGAGAGAGACAGAATGGCTTCTAGACAAACAGACCTAATTGTTAGTGGGCTAGAAGATTAACATATCTATAAAGAAAGGTCCATTAACCCCATACTTAAAAAAAAAAGTAATCAAGAGTTCACTGAGGGCAGCACCTGTGGCTCAAGGAGTAGGGCGCTGGTCCCATATACCAGAGGTGGCGAGTTCAAACCTGGCCCTAGACAAAAACTGCAAATAAAATAAGATAAAATAAAAAAAGAGTTCACTGAGTGAAGAGGTGGCTTGGTGATCTTCCTAGTAGTGGGGTCACCATGCCCAGCCTAGGGCCCCTGCCTTGTAACCCTTTGACTCACCTCTAGTTCTATGCCCTTACCTACCAATCCCTTTGAGACTCCCCATTGGCTGCCCCTGGGGAAGGGCCTGCAGGAGAGAATGTGCCAGCCAGAGGCCTCAGCACCTTTGTCTACGAACTCAGCACTGCTGTTTCCCATGGTCCGTTTATACTTGCCCGCATGGGCTGTGCCACTGTCTTAGGGTACTGGTTACCTTAAGTCCACCCTGGGAATGCAGGCCCCTCTGGATGTTCCTGAGGCTGAGGAGGGGAGCCTGGGAATGAGGTGCCTCTCTAGGGTCACCACCACCACACCCCCCGCCTGGCCTTGGAGCCCTTATGCACGATCAGTGCCCACATCTCCACTGACTCACCTTTCCCTTGCTTGAGTAGCTCTTCACCTTTAAGTTCTCAGTGTTCTTGTGAAGATAACCAGTTAGTGGAGGAAAAGTGCTTTCTAAAAGGGCTAAACAGTATACATGTGTAAATTATGAAGAACATGTGTGTATCAACTCTTTAAAAAGTATAATGCGCTGGCATGATGATGGAGCTCCTCATTCCACTGGAGACCAAGAGCTGTGACAGAATTGACAGGCTTAAGAGGAATACCAGATTGGCCACTCCCCCCCCCCCATACCTCTTTCAGGGTTAAATTCATAATAAAGCCAGAGTTTACCCAGAGGAAGAACTAAGATGGGAACTGAACCATGCTGTGGTTCAACAGGTGGCTGCCTCTCTGTGACCCTGGCTAAGTTGGGCTGTTGTTGAGCACTAATGTGGGCACTGGAGACCCTCTGTCAGGAGCCCTCTGCAGACAGCCGGTGAGTTTCCAGTCAAGCTCACAGGCAGCAGACACTGTCATGTGGCTCACTGTGCCCTGAGCTTCGGCTGCTGCTTTCCACCAGGCTAAAGTGTGCCCTAGTCACCTGCAGCTATTCTTGTTAGAGGGGAGAGGGTTGCCACGTGGTTAACCAGTTCTTTTATTTTTTATTAAATCATAACTTTTTACATTGATGCATCTATGGAGTTCAGTGTACTGCTTCGATATATAATATGAAATGCTTACATTGAACTAAGTAACACATCCATCACAATTATACTCATTTCTTAATAGTTTTGAAATGTACCATTGCATCATGCACATTAGGTGAGGTCCTCCCCAAAATACCCTCCCAACTTCTATATCCCCCCTCCTCTCCCTTCTACTTTCTGGACTATAGTTATGTTTTGCCATTCATATGAGTGTGTAGGTGATTATATATTGATTGCATAGTAGTAGTGAGTACATTGGGTACTTTTTTCCCCATTCTTGAGATACTTTACTAAGAAGAATATGTTCCAGCTCCATCCAGGGAAACATAAAAGATGTGAAGTCTCCATCTTTTTATGGCTGCATAGTATTCCCTGGTATACATATACCACAATTTGTTAATCCATTCATGGGTCAGTGGGCACTTGAGCTGTTTCCATGTCTTGGCTATTATGAATTGGGCTGCAATAAACATTCTGGTGCAAATGTCTTTGTTGTAAAATAATTTTTGATCATCTGGGTATATACCTAGTAGAGGAATTGCAGGATTAGTAGGTCTACTTTTATTTATTTATTTATTTTAGAGACAGAGACTTACTTTGTCACCCTTAGTAGAGTGCTGTGGCATCACTGCTCACAGCAACCTCCAGCTCTTGGGTTTAGGTGATTCTCTTGCCTCAGCCTCCCAAGTAGCTGGGACTACAGGCAGTTGCCACAACGCCCAGCTATTTTTTGTGGCAGTTTTGCCAGGGCCGGGTTTGAACCCACCACCCTCCAGTATATGGGGCCGGAGCTACAGGTGCCACCCAGTAAGTCTACTTTTAGTTCCTTGAGTGTTCTCCAAACTTCTTTCCAAAAAGGTTGTATTAGCTTGTGTTCCCTTCTCTCCACATCCACACCAACATCTGTAGTTTTGGGATTTTGTAATGTGTGCTAATCTTACTGGAGTTAGATGATATCTCTAAGTGGTCTGTTCAAGTCTCTTGCCCACATAGAAATGGGGTTATTTGTTCTTTTCTCATTGATTAGTTTGAGTTCTCTGTAGATTCTAGTTAATCAGACCTTTGTTGGAAGCATAACCTGCAAAAATCTTCTCCCATCCTGAAGGTTGTCTGTTTGCTTTACTTACTGTGCTCCTGGCTGTGCAAAAGCTTTTTAGTTTGATCAGATCCCAGTAAGGTATTTTTGGTGTTGCTTCAATTGCTCGGGGGGTGTGTGTGTGTGTGTTCCTCCTCATAAAATATTCTCCCAGGCCACTTTCTTCAAGTGTTTTCCCTGCACTCTCTTCTGGTATTTTTTATTTTTTTTTTTTTTGTAGAGACAGAGTCTCACTGTACCGCCCTCGGTAGAGTGCCGTGGCGTCACACGGCTCACAGCAACCTCTTAACTCTTGGGCTTACGCGATTCTCTTGCCTCAGCCTCCCGAGCAGCTGGGACTACAGGCGCCCGCCACAACGCCCGGCTATTTTTTGGTTGCAGTTTGGCCGGGGCTGGGTTTGAACCCGCCACCCTCGGCATATGGGGCTGGCGCCCTACTCACTGAGCCACAGGCGCCGCCCTCTTCTAGTATTTTTATAGTTTCATGTCTTAAGTTTAAATCTTTTATCCAATGAGAATCAATTTTTGTTAATGGTGAAAAGTGGGGGTCCAGTTTCAGTCTTCTACAGGTCGCCAGCCAGTTCACCCAGCACCATTTATTAAATAGGGAGTCTTTCCCCCACTGAATATTTTTGATAGGTTTGTTGAAGATCAAATGGCGATAAGTATCTGGGTTCATCTTTTGGTTCTCTATTCTGTTCCATAAATCTACCACTCTGTTTTTGTGCCAGTACCATGCTGTTTTGATCACTATAGATTTATAATATAGCCTGAAGCCTGATAACATGATACCTCCTGATTTGTTCTTATTTCTGAGTAATGTATTTGCTATTCACGTTTTTTTCTGATTCCATATAAAACGAAGTACTATTTTTTCAAGTTCCTTAGAGTATGACAATGGTGTTTTAATAGGGATTGCATTAAATCTATAGATTGCTTTGTGTAGTATGTACATTTTAACGATGTTGATTCTGGGCGGCACCTGTGGCTCAGTCAGTAAGGCGCCAGCCCCATATACCGAGGGTGGTGGGTTCAAACCCGGCCCCAGCTGAACTGCAACCAAAAAATAGCTGGGCGTTGTGGCGGGTGCCTGTAGTCCCAGCTACTCGGGAGGCTGAGGCAAGAGAATCGCTTAAGCCCAGGGAGGCTGAGGCAAGAGAATCGCTTAAGCCCAGGAGTTGGAGGTTGCTGTGAGCTGTGTGATGCCACGGCACTCTACCGAGGGCCATAAAGTGAGACTCTGTCTCTACAAAAAAAAAAAAAAAAAAAAACAATGTTGATTCTTCCCAGCCATGAGCATGGTATGTTTTTCCATTTGTTAACATCTTCAGCTATTTCTTTTCTTAGAATTTCATAGAGATCTTTCACATCCTTTGTTAGGTAAATTCCCAGATACTTCATCTTCTTTGGTACTATTGTAAAAGGAATATAGTCCTTGATTGTTTTTTCAGCATGACTATTGTTGGCATATATAAAAGCTACTGACTTGTAAGTATTGATTTTGTATCCTGAGAACTGTGGTATTCCTTGATCACTTCTAAGAGTTTTAAAGTTGAGTCCCTGGGATTTTCCAGGTATAGGATCATATCATCAGCGAAGAGTGAGGGTTTGATATCCTCTGACCCTATTTGGATACCCTTGATCGCCTTCTTTTGCCTGATTACGATGGCTAAGACTTCCATTACTATGTTGAATAACAGTGGAGACAGTGGGCATCCTTGCCTCGTTCCTGATCTGAGTGGAAATGTTTTCAATTTTACACCATTCAATATGACATTGGCTGTGGGTTTGCTGTAGATGGCCTCTATCAGTTTAAGAAATGTCTCTTCTATGCCTGTTTTCTGAAGTGTTCTGATCATGAAAGGATGCTGGATATTATCAAAATCTTTTTCTGCATCAATTGAGAGAATCATATGGTCTTTGTTTTTTATTTTATTAATGTGATGTATTACGTTTATAGATTTGCGTATGTTGAACCGACCTTGTAACCCTGGAATAAAAACATCGTAATCGGCGGCGCCCATGGCTCAGTGAGTAGGGCGCCGGCCCCATATGCCCAGGGTGGTGGGTTCAAGCCCAGCCCCGGCCAAACTGCAACAAAAAAATAGCCGGGCGTTGTGGCGGGCGTCTGTAGTCTCAGCTGCTCGAGAGGCTGAGGCAAGAGAATCGTGTAAGCCCAAGAGCTGGAGGTTGCTGTGAGCTGTGTGACGTCATGGCACTCTACCGAGGGTGGTATAGTGAGACCCTGTCTCTACACACACACACACACAAAAAAAAAACCATCGTGATCATGGTGTATAATTTTTTTTGATGCGTTGTTGAATTCTGTTTGCTAAGATCTTATTGAATATTTTTGCATTGAATTTTTGCATTCATTAATGATATTGGTCTAGGTTAACCAGTTCTTACCGAGGACAACACCCCCTGCCAGGAAGCCCACCTGAGCTGGTGCAGGTTGGTGTTGCCCAGAGTGGAGCAGCAGGTGTTCCTTTTCAAGGTGGCATGCTCCAAATGACTTGGATGTGCTTTTTTTTTTTTTTTTTTTGTAGAGACAGTCTTACTTTATGGCCCTCGGTAGAGTGCTATGGCATCACACAGCTCACAGCAACCTCCAACTCCTGGGCTTAAGCAAGTCTCTTGCCTCAGCCTCCCGAGTAGCTGGGACTACAGGCGCCTGCCACACACCCGGCTATTTTTTTGTTGCAGTTTGTCCAGGGCCGGGTTTGAACCCGCCACCATCGGTATATTGGGGGCGCCCTACCCATAATGAGTCACAGGCGCCGCCCTAAGGATGTGCTTTTATATTTAGGAATCACAGGCAGCACCTGTGGCTCAGTGAGTACAGCACCAGCCACATATACTGAGGCTGGTGGGTTCAAACCCGCCCCGGCCAGACTGCAACAACAACAAAAGATATATTTAGGAATCATTTGCGGGGTTAGAAGTGGGCTGTGGGAAGAGGTATGATAATGTCACCTGTCCTGTGCTGGGTACTGTTTTAAGAGTTTTATGTGTGTTATTTTATTCTCATCCAGAAAAATCCCTGTGGGTATGTTGTGTTTATAGATGAAAAGACTGAGGAATAGAAAGCTTAACTGAGAGACAGAACCAGGATTTAAATCTGGCAGTAAGTCTGACTGTGAAATCAGAGCTCTTTTTTTCTTTTAGAGACAAATTCTCACTCTGTTGCCCAGGCTAGTGCCATGGCATCAGTCTATCTCACAGCAACCTCAAACTGCTATGTTTACCCCATCTTCCTACCTCAGCCTTCCAAGTAGCTGGGACTATTGGTGTCCACCACCATGTCCAGCTAATTTTTAAAAAAATTTTTAAGTATTTTTTTTATTTATTTTGAGACAGAGTCTCAAGGTGTCACCCTGGGTAGAATGCTGTGGCGTCACAGCTCACAGCAACCTCAAATTCTTGGGCATAAGCGATTCTCTTGGCTCAGACTCCCTCATAGCTGGGACTACAGGCGCCCGCCACAATGCCTGGTTATTTTGTTGTTGATGTTGCAGTTGTTGTTATTTTAGCTGGCCTGTGCTGGGTTCGAACCCGCCAGCCTCAGTGTATGTGGCCGGCACCCTTACCCACTGAGCTACGGGCGCCCCCCTAATTTTTCAATTTTTAGTGGTGACAGGGTCTTGCTCTTGCTCAAACTGGTCTTGAAATCCTGTGCTCAAACAATCCACCCACCTTGGCCTCCCAGTGCTATGATTACAAGCATAAGCCACTGCACCCAGCCTAATCAGAGCTTTTTAAAAATTAGTATTGTCATTTTTCCAATGCAAAACTAAGTCAGAGAAAGACTTTTCAAAGTCACATAGCTGGTATATGGTGGATCTGGGAATCAAACTCAAATGTGTCAGTCACTGTGATCCAGGACTCACAGTACCAGTCACTACTCTAGTCTACATTCATGGTTGCTATTAATATTCAATCATAATATATAATGTTATAGTACAGTAGTCCTTTTTATTTTTTTTTGAGACAGAGTCTCACTATGTCACTCTCAGTAGAGTGCCGTGGCGCCACAGCTCACAGCAGCCTCCAACTCTTGGGCTTAAGAGATTCTCTTGCCTCAGCCTTCCAAGTACCTGGGACTACACGTGCCCACCACAATGCCCGGCTATTTTTTGGTTGTAGTTGTCATTGTTGTTTAGCGGGCCCAGGCTGGGTTTGAACCTGCCTTCTCTGGTGTATATGTCTGGCGCCCTAGCCACTGAGCTACAGGTGCCAAGCCATAATATTATAGTACAGTAGTCCTTATGAGATAGTACAATAGTCTATTATAGTATTATATTCTATTTTAGGACTGGGTGTAAGGGCTCATGCCTGTAAATCCTAGCACTTTGGGAGGCTGAGGTGGGAGGATCCCTTGAGGCCAGGAGTTTGAGACCAACCTGAGCAACATAGTGAGACCTCATCTCTACAAAACAGAAAAATTAGCCAGGATGGAGCACGTACCTGTGGTCAGAGCTACTTGGGAGGCTGAGACAGAAGGATCACTTGAGCTCAGGAGTTGAGGCTGCAATGAGCTATGCTGACATAGATTGCACTCTAGCTCAGGCAGCAGAGCAAGAGCCTATCTCATTGGGTGGCGCCTGTGGCTCAAGGAGTAGGGCGCCGGTCCCATATGCCGGAGGTGGCGGGTTCAAACCCAGCCCTGGCCAAATAAATAAAAAAAAAAAAAGAGTCTATCTCATCAAAAAACAAATTCTATTTTAGTAAAATATTCTATTATAAGGTTATAATTTATTTAATGGATCCTCTATGGTTGAACATTTTGGGTTGTCCATTTCTTAACCATTAGAAGTGCCAAGATTTTTAGAAAGAGAAATGATAGGAATGTGGCTTAGTTTATCAGTTTGTTTGTTTTAGAGGATTTAGGGTAGATGAGCTGTGCTTTCAGAGGCTAGAAGAATCGGAAGCTTCAAATTGACTGCTTGAGTGGAAAGCAAAATTCTGATTAGTAACGGTGCCAGGGAAAAAGGCCACGTGAATGACAGAGAAGGAGACTGGAGTGATGCACCTATATGTAAAGGAGCCCCAAGGACTGGGGTAGCCACAGAAGTAAGGAGGGAGTTAATGTGGGTGTGGAATTCTGGACTGGTTTGGCTGTTGGATTCCAGTTATGTGCCTCTCTCATGAGGTTGCAATCAGATGTTGAAGTTGCACACACTGAAGACCTTTGTAGGTGGTTTACTCACATAGCTGACAGACTGATGCTGGCAAGTTTGTTCCTGTCCATGTGGGTTTCTCCACCAGCCTTCAAGGATCGTCATGACCGTGGCTGGCTTTCCCCAGAGCAGAAACCCAGGAAAGCACAAACAAACCTATAATGCCTTTTAGCTGCAAAAATTAATTCCATCACCCCCACAGTGTTCTATTGTACACACAGTCAGCCCTGATTCAATGTTAGGAGACTACACAAGGTCATGGAAACCAAGACACTATCTTAGGAACTGGCTGCCACATCTGTGTCCTAGAAAAGCAAGTTTGAGTTGCTTCCTGGAGTTTTCTCAGAAAAGCTAAGAAATTTATTTCCCGGAAGTCTCCAAAAAACTTTCTTCCTTCCTAATTGGCCCATTTTCAAACTAGAAGTTGTAGGTAGGGCTTGGGATTGAGCTAAATTAAGTCCACATTACATAACCCACAATTAGGGCTATGCAGGGTTGAGGGATATAAACACTCAAATAAAAATCTGGGTAGATACAAGGAGAGGGGAGAATGTGTTAGGGAGGCCACCACAACACAATGTTCACTAAATCTACTAAGTGACCCCAGGAACTTCTATTTCAGTAAATGGTATGTTTGAAGAAATAAGAACTTAAAAAAAATAACCACAATACAATTATCATAGCTTTAAGAATTAACATTATCAACCCAAGTGCCCATCAGCCCATGAATGGATTAATAAACTAAATAAAGGGTGGCACCTGTGGCCTAGTCAGTAAGGCGCCGGCCCCATATACCGAGGGTGACGGGTTCAAACCCAGCCCCGGCCAAACTGTAACCAAAAAATAGCTGGGCGTTGTGGTGGGCGCCTGTAGTCCCAGCTACTCGGGAGGCTGAGGCAAGAGAATCGCTTAAACCCAGGAGTTGGAGGTTGCTGTGAGCTGTGTGAGGCCATGACACTCTACCGAGGGCCATAAAGTGAGACCCTGTCTCTACAAAATAAATAAATAAATAAATAAATAAAAATAAAATAAAATAAAATAAATAATATATGTATACCATGGAATACTATTCAGCTACAAAAAAGATGGAGACTTTACATCTTTTGTATTCATCTGGATGGAGTTGAAGAACATTCTCCTTAGTAAAGTATCGCAAGAGTAGAAAAGCAAGTATCCAATGTTCTCAATGCTAATGTGAAACCAGCTGATGAACAACTACATTCCCACATGAGAGAAAAATACAATTAAATTCAAGTGGGGGAGAGGGAGGAAGAGGGAGGGAGGTTGGTAAGCTTACCTAATTGGTAAGCTCTTACCTAACAGGCACAATGTAAAGGGCATACCTCCTGGGTGAAGGGCTCAACTACAACTTGGTCTCTACCTAACAAATGCAAATAATGTAACCTAATTGTTTGTACCCTCATATTAATCTATAATAAAAAATTAACATAAAAAAAGGAATGGTGCCAGTGTGGAAAGAAGGAAAGAATAGACTCTATACTTTAACCCAGGGATTTGGCATTGCCTACAGAGATAGAAAATTTGGGGATGCAGTTCAAAACTATCTGTAATTCCCATTGTGGATATTTTAGTATTCTCTAACATTTACCAGCCCAACATCTTCTTGACATTGTCCAGACACACGTGAGTGGGGCTGAGGAGAGAAGGGACGTCATTCTCTTCCCTAGCTTAGCTATGTGTAGCCATCTGGAGTCATACTACCTGTCTATCCATGTCCCTCACCTTTTCTGCCATTCTCCAACTAGTCTCCCTTTGAAGCGTCTTCTTCCCATTCTATTCCTAGGTCCAAAACAGACACTGAGGCCTGAGGATATCATACATAGTAATGGTGTATCTCTAGTAAGGGACTGTGCACTTTCTAGACCCCATCTGTGTTATCCTCTCAGCAACTTTATGTGATGGGGAGGGATCCTTATGCAACCACTATTTTATGAAGGAGGAATAGAAGCCTTATGAGGTTAAAGTCTTGTCTAAGGCCACGTACAAGGGCCCAGTGGAGCTGGGATTCAGAGCTGGGGCTATCTAGGCTGCCTGGCCACATCATGTTAACCACCATATATCCTTTGCAGTCTTCCTGATTGATGTACAGAGCACATTGTAGTTCATGGTGGGGGGTGGGGTGGGGGGTGGAGATCTTCAGAAAACTCAGCAAGAACACATTCAGTTACCTCAGTTATTTATACACAAGATGGGCTCACTTCCAGAGTGTTGGAGCTGCAAAGCATCCTGGAAGTATCTCTTTTCTAACTTATTTTAGAACTGTGACAAAAGAGGCCAGGCATGGTGGCTCATACCTGTAATCCTAGCACTTTGGGAGGCCAAGGTGGGTGGATTGCTGAGCTCAGCATTTCAAGACCAGCCTGAGCAAGAGTGAGACCATGTCTCTAAAAATAGGCAGGTGTGGGTGGTACCTGTGGCTCAGTGGGTAGAGCGCCGGCCCCATATACCAAGGGTGGCAGGATCAAACCCAGCCCTGGCCAAATTGCAACAAAAAAATAGCTGGGGGCGGCGCCTGTGGCTCAGTGAGTAGGGCGCTGGCCCCATATGCCGAGGGCGACGGATTCGGACCCAGCCCCAGCCCCAGCCAAACTGCAACAGAAAAATAGCCGGGCGTTGTGGCGCGCGCCTGTAGTCCCAGCTCCTCGGGAGGCTGAGGCAAGAGAATCGCGTAAGCCCAAGAGTTAGAGGTTGCTGTGAGCTGTGTGCGCCACGGCACTCTACCCGAGGCTGGTACAGTGAGACTCCGTCTCTACAAAAAAAAAAAAAAAAAAATAGCTGGGTGTTGTGGCGGGTTTGCCTGTAGTCCCAGCTACTCAGGAGGCTGAGGTAAGAGAATTGCCTAAGCCCAAGAGCTGGAGGTTGCTGTGAGCTATGATGCCACAGGACTCTACCAAGGGTGACAAAGTGAGACTCTGTCTTTAAAAAAAAAAAAAAAAAAAATAGCCAGGCGTTGTGGCCTGCACCTGTAGTCTCAGCTACTCGGTGGCAAGAAAATCACTTGAGCCCAAGAGTTTGAGGTTACTGTGAGCTTTGATGCCCTGGCAACTTTACCAAGGGCAACAAAATGAGATTCTATCTCAAAAAAAAAAAAAAAAAAAAAAGAATTGTGACAAATGAGGTCCAGAGAGATCAACTAACTTGCTTAAGGGTAGGATGGTGGCCCAACTAAATTAGAACCAGAGTCTTGACACCTACCCTCTGATTCCATAATAGGCAAATAGCTCTTGGATCTGTTTTGTAGAGAGCAAAGGGGTGAATCAGTAGGGCAGGTTCAGGGGACACAGGAGCAGTTTGGCAATGCAAGGGTTAATGGGAGAGGTGGAAAAATTTGATTTTCTATTTTCTATTCCAGCACATACCTGAGTCCTGATTCCACTATATAGCTGGCTGGAGGAAAGGGTCCTGATTCCACCATATAGCAGTCTGGAAGGTAACATGGTCTAGTGATTAAGAGTCTGTGCTCTGACTTTAGACTGACCTGGATTTGTACACAGGTTAGGTACATAGTTCATCCCTCTGAGCCTCCATTTCTTCATCCCCCAAATTGGGATTATGAATATATCATTTGGAACTGGGTTGGTGGTACCTGCCTGTTGTCCCAGCTATTTGGGAAGCAGACGCTGGAGGATTGCTTGAGCCCAGGAGTTTGAGGCTAGTGTGGGAACCCTAGGGAGACCTCACCTCTAAAAAAAAAAAAAAAAAGAAAAAAAAAAAAAAACTAAATATTTATCATTTAGAGCCACTGTGAGAATAAAATGAGATAATGCTTCTAAAGAAACTGGCACAAGTTTGTGGAAAAAAGAGAAAAATCTTGGGGTTGTTTGAGTTGGTGGAAAAAAAAGAACACAAAACTGGTAACCAAATATATGATTTCAACAAAAGGCCAAGTATTTCTCAATTTCATCTGATTCATTGTTTCTCATAGACATTGTCAGAGGGACATTCATTTCATTTTCGCCACGTGGAAGTGCAGAGGTGGTGTGGGAGAATATCTCTATGCCCTGTCTTTGGTGAAGAATGAGGGAAGGCTTAGATTTACTTTAGGTCAGGGATAATACAGGGTGGCTTTTTACTTCCTGGCTTAAAAGGGATGGAAGAGTGAAAGGAAGTAAGATTGTTAACATAAACTTGAAATCCAAATTCTTTCTAAAGGACATCCCCTGGGCCGTGTGACCTCAAATGAACCTCCCACTGTCTCAGTTGTCTCTTTACCACAAGCTTATTGAAATTGCCACATAATAGATACTTTATATGCAGTATTTTATTGAGTTCTCAAGACCAGCCTGAATGAAGGATATGACTAACCCATTTTATGTTTTCATATTTTATTTTGTTTTTAGAGACAGGGTCTCATTGTACTGCCCAGGCTGACCTCGAACTGCTGGGTTAAGCAAAACCTGAAGTTCAGAGAGGGAAAGTAAGTTGTCTCAGGCCACACAGCCCGTAGCCAGAGAGTAGTAGATCTGTGATTTAAGCCCAGATCTGACACCAGAAATCCAGGTGTTTCCAGGTATACCCAGAACAGACTTATGGTTTTTTTGTCTTGCTCTGTTGCCCACATTTGAGTACAATGGCACTCTTACAGCTCACTGCACCTTTGAACTCCTAGACTTAAGTGATCCTTCCACCTCAGTCTCCCTAGTTGCTGGGATACAGCCAATTTTTCTCACTTTTTGTAGAGACGGGGTCTCACTTTGTTGCCTAGGGTGATCTTGAACTCCTAGACTCAAATGATCCTCCTGCCTCAGTCTCCCTAAGTGCTGGGATTGTAGCCATGAGCTACTGCATCTGACTCAGACTCAGGTTTTACCAACTCTAAATCTTAAGCAATTTGGGGAGCCTTTTTTAAACATTACAAATCACAGATAAAAAGATACGGAAGTGAATATTTATTTAGATTTTGTTCTTTTTTTTTTTCTTTTTTTTTGAGACAGAGTCTCACTTTGTCACTCTTGGTAGAGTGCTATGGCGTCATAGCTCACAGTAATCTCAAATGCTTGGGCTCAAGCAATTCTCTTGTCTCAGCCTCCCGAGTAGCTGGGTCTATAGGCACCTGCCACAACGCCTGGCTATTTTTAGAGATGGGGTCTCGCACTTGCTCAGGCTGGTCTCAAACTCCTGAGCTCAAGCAATCCTCCCACCTTGGCCTCCCAGAGCTAGGAGTACAGGTGTGAGCCCCCAGGCCTGGCCTAGAAAACATTTTAAAGCTGAAATATCACAAGCATCACACAATCCAGAAAAATAACATATTTGTGTTAACTGCTCGAACTCCTCTACAGTACCCTTCTCCTATGTCTTTTGGCTACATCCTCTTGGTTTGCATCTTCATATGACAATAATTTTGTAATATTTTCCATAGTGAGAATAAAAAAGATCGGGCCGCGCCTGTGGCTCAGTGAGTAGGGTGCCGGCCCCATATGCTGAGGGTGGCGGGTTCAAACCCAGCCCCGGCCAAACTGCAACAAAAAAAAATAGCCGGGCGTTGTGGCGGGCGCCTGTAGTCCCAGCTACTTGGGAGGCTGAGGCAGGAGAATCGCGTAAGCCCAAGAGTTAGAGGTTGCTGTGAGCCGAGTGACGCCACGGCACTCTACCAAGGGCGGTACAGTGAGACTCTGTCTCTACAAGAAAAAAAAAAAAAAGAAAATTTTATGACCACTTCTCAAGTCAGTTATTGGCAATGCCATAAAAATAGTAGGTTTGGTGTCAAATTTGGGAAGCCTCCATCAAAGTTTCTTCCATATATGAGCCATAAGATTTAGAGTCATTTTGGATTTTTTTTTTTGAGACAGAGCCTCAAGCTGTCACCCTGGGTAGAGTGCCATGGTGTCATAGCTCACATCAACCTCAAATTCTTGGACTTAACTGATTCTCTTGTCTCAGCTTCCCAAGAAACTGGGGATACAGGCACCTGCTGCAACACCTGGCGGTTTTTTTTATTTGCTGTTGTTGCAGTTGTCATTGTTGTTTAGCTGGCCTGGGCAGAATTCGAACCCTCCAGCCTCAGTGTACATGGCTTGCGCCCTACCCACTGAGCTACGGGCACCGCCAACATTTTGCATTTTGGTTTACAGTGATTCATCTAAAATAATCTTTGAGCTAGCAGCACTTCGTACCCCCTTTGTTATCAGATAAATGTAATCTTCACTGATAACAGCATTTTGTGTCATATCAGCAAGAAATTCTAATCTTTTCCGGGACAGCTTCTTCTCTCTTACCACTTTATTTATTTATTTATTTTGTCCTTTTCTTATATACTTTATTTTTTTTTAATATTTATTTACTTATTTATTCTTGAGACAGAGTCTCAGGCACCCGCCACAATGCCTGGCTAATTTTTTCTATTTTTGGTAGAGATAAGGTCTCTCTATTGTGCAGGCTGGTCTCGAACTCCTGAGTTCAAGCGATACACTGCCTTCAGCCTCCCAGAGTGCTAGGATTACAGGGCCACCTTGTCTAGGCTTCTACCACTTTAGATGGAATGGAGATGGTTTCAATTAATAAAAGACTCATAATTAAACTCCTTTCTCATAAATCTCTGAAATTTTATTTTTTTTATTTATTTTTTTTTTTTTGTAGAGACAGAGTCTCACTTTATGGCCCTCGGTAGAGTGCCGTGGCCTCACACAGCTCACAGCAACCTCCAACTCCTGGGTTTAAGCGATTCTCTTGCCTCAGCCTCCCGAGTAGCTGGGACTACAGGCGCCCGCCACAACGCCCGGCTAAATCTCTGAAATTTTAAAGGGAATTCATCACAAAATCCCAGATGTGAAAATACTTGAGGCATTTGGAATAATTTGGCCTAGACAAAGGAAAGCTGAAGAAAGCAAAAAAACAAAAAAAAAAAATTCCACCTTCAATCGGGAGGCTGAGGCAAGAGAATCGCTTAAGCCCAGGAGTTGGAGGTTGCTGTGAGCTGTGTGATGCCACGGCACTCTACCAAGGGCCATAAAGTGAGACTCTGTCTCTACAAAAAAAAAAAAAAAAAATTCCACCTTCAAGAATGTGGACATTAGTTGAGGGAATGAGAACCACCAAGGCATCTCTGAGACTTTGGTTCTGGGGTCTGGGGAAGGGCTCAGGTAGCTGAAGTTAATAGGTCCTGCAAGTCACTTTGATGCACGTTGCCCTAAAATGGACACAGGGATGATAGAGAAATCTGTGAGTGAGAATAGCTAAAAATCGCCTTACTGTGGACCAAAGTGTGATCTTCACTACTCATTGTGTGATACATGGGGGAGCTGAGTAGAAATGCAGACTCTCAGGCCCTGCTCAGAAGTATCCAATTGGAATCTGCATATTAGCAAAGACCCCAGTGATCTGTTTGCGGATTATTGTCTGAGAAGCCTGGACTAGAGAATTCAGCAGGAACTTCCTGATGTGACCTGCCCCAACTTGGCTCTTGGTCTCTTTTCCTCTGTGTTCTTAACCTTGGGAACTGGCCTCTCTTCTAGCAGTTATCCCATTGTGTTGATTCATTACATCTCTATTTCTCCTCCCACTGGACTGTGAACTCCTGGAGGGCCTGGAGGTATTCTTTGCTTTCCAGCTCCTCATAGTGCCTGGCACACAGGAGTTAACATCTATGGAATGCCCATTGTATGCCAAGATCCTTGCTGTTCTTAGCTCACTGTCCCTTACCTCAAGCCTGTAGACTGAAACAAACATTATCCCCATTTTGTAGATAAAGAAACTGAGGTTCAGGCTCGGTGCCTGTGGCTCAAGCGGCTAAGGCGCCAGCCACATACACCTGAGCTGGCGGGTTCGAATCCAGCCCGGGCCTGCCAAACAGCAATGACGGCTGCAACCAAAAAATAGCTGGGCTTTGTGGTGGGCGCCTGTAGTCCCAGCTACTTGGGAGGCGGAGGCAGGAGAATCGCCTGAGCCCAGGAGTTGGAGGTTGCTGTGAGCTGTGATGCCATAGCACTCCACCCAGGACGACAGCTTGAGGCTCTGTCTCAAAAAAAAAAAAAAGGAAACTGAGGTTCAGTCACTTGCCCAGAGTTGTAAGTGGCAAATCCACGAGTGTTTGATTCCGAAGACTTCAGTAGCAGATCAATACATGTTTGTTGAATTACTTATCTACTTAATCTTTCTTTCTTTCTTTTTGTTGTTGTTGAGACAGAATCTCACTATGTCATGGTTGGTAGAATGCTGTGTCATCATGGCTCACAGCAACCTCAAACTCTTGGGCTCAAGCAATTCTCTTGCCTCAGCCTCCCAAGTAGCTAGGACTACTGGTGCCCGCCACAATACCTGGCTATTTTTTTGTTCTTGTTGCAGTTGTCATTGTTGTTTAGCTAGCCCAGGCCGGTTTGAACCCACCATCCTTGGTATATGTGGCTGGTGCTGTAACCACTGTGCTATGGGCACTGTGCCAATTATTTACTTAATTTTTCTTTTCTTTTTTTTTTTTGTAGAGACAGGGTCTCACTGTACCGCCCTCAGTAGAGTGCCGTGGCGTCACACGGCTCACAGCAACCTCTAACTCTTGGGCTTACATGATTCTCTTGCCTCAGCCTCCCGAGTAGCTGGGACTACAGGCGCCCGCCACAACGCCCGGCTATTTTTTTGTTGCAGTTTGGCCGGGGCTGGGTTTGAACCCGCCACCCTCGGCATATGGGGCCGGCGCCCTACTCACTGAGCCACAGGCGCCGCCCTATTTACTTAATTTTTCAATCAAGTGTTCATTAATGTTATTATTTATTCATTGAAGAGACTCAGGGTTAGGTGAAGAACACGACCCTTATGGTCTTGGTGACTCTTCAGCCTTGGGAGTGGGGAGGTGACACTCATTCCTCCAGCTCCCCACCCTTTCAAAATGTCCTTCTCCATGACTCAGCAAAGAAATCATGCATGTGTCTGAAATCAGAGATGAGGCAAAAGAAAAAACAAAAAATCCAAAACCAAAAAACAAAACAAAAAAACCCTCAAAAATGTTTTCTTTTCCTGGAGGAATTTCCTTTTCATGTCTCTCATTCCTCTTCTGGGGAATCCAGGAAGGCTTTGACCTGTGGTCAGCTATGACCCCTGGTCTGGGTTCTCTGGGACTTGCCCCCCATCCCCCACCCCTTCCTGACTCCTCACTAGGCCTGCAGACAGCATGCTTTCCTCCTCCTTAGTTTCAGATTCCAGGCCTCTGGGGGCCTGCCCAGCCCTATTCTACTTAGTTTAGTTATTAAATCCTGATCTTGGTCCAGACTGTCTAGCTTCGAGTTCTGCCTATACGTCTTAACAGCTGTGTGATCTTGGCAAGTCACATCACCTGTCTGTGCCTCAGTTTCCTCACCTGTAAAATGGGGTGACAATAAATTTGAGAATTAAAATAATCTATGTAAAGCATTTAAAACAATGTCTGACACAAAGTAATGCTATATAACTGTTATTCTTGTTAGTTATAAAACAGTTAATACTTGAAGGAGACTTCGGGTGAACTTATGCTAAACTTCTCTTTCCATTTGTTCTAGTAACCCCAGAATTTGTGCGCATTCTCAATTATTCATGCTGTAGTGGGCTTATGGGTGCAATTGCAAATGAGTGAATTCATTAATAAATTAGAAAGCTTGTGTTGCTCTCTGAAAATGAGATTATTGTTATGGATGAAGAGATATGACTCAATAGATTGTTGGTTTGGGAATAACCACATTCAGTCTAGGAGGGAGGTAGCCCTCTAAAAATTTCCAGTTGTGGGATAGATAGACTGTGATAAGTTCTATATAAAGATAATACAGATGGGGTGGAAGTGGAATGGGGAATGGGACAGGGTTGTGATTCTCAGCCTTGGATGTGTTTCAGAGTCACCTGGGGACAAACATCAGAACCTAGGCGCCTTGCGTGGAGATTCAGATTTCCAGTTCTGAAAGTGGAACAAGGCCCTCAGAATTCTTTTTTTTTTTTTTTTTTTGCAGTTTTGGCTGGGACTGGGTTTGAACCCACCACCTCCGGCATATGGGGCTGGCGCCTTACTACGTTGAGCCACAGGCGCCGCCTTTTTTTTTTTTTTCTTTTGAGACAGAGTCTCACTGTGTCAAGGTTGGTAGAGTGCTGTGGCATCACAGCAACTCTTAGGCTTAAGCAATTCTCTTGCCTCCCAAGTAGCTGGGACTACAGATACCCACCACAACGCCCGGCTATTTTTTTGTTGTAGTTGTCATTGTTGTTTGAACCCACCAGCCTCCGCATATGTGGCTGGTGCCCTAGCCGCTGAGCTACTTGAAGTCTAGCATTAAATGTAATCATAATAATAGCAAATAATATAAATCGGACATCGTAGGTATATTTTCTTCCACCCTCATAACCATCCCTAAAGGCAACTTATATTATCCCCATTTTACACTTAAGAACACTGAGGTTTAAAATATATGTTCAACACAGTAGAACCCACATTTGAATCTAGCTCTGAGTTAAAGGCCTAATTTATTTTTGCCACATCCCATACCATAGGAGGTCAGCCTGAAGGAATCTTACCAGAAATTCAAATTAAGATAGCTCAAACTCTAAAATCAGTTACACAATGGGTCAGAGCAAAGCTATGCAAACTGATTTAAGGAGACACAAAGGCTCTAAGTCAGCGAAAGGTTCAACCTTAACCTTATGCCCCCTATTAACATATCTAAAGAAAGAATGTGTCCTTGCGTGTGGGAAGGTGCTTGGGCCAGTTAGTCTGGTACTTTGCAAGCAGAGGGAGGGGACCTGGCCCGCAGACCCCTGGCAGCGTTGTGACCTGGCAGCGTTGTGATCTGGCATTATTTCTTTCCCTTGGCTTCTGGTCTCTCCTGACCTCTCTGGCTGTTCTGTTACCTTCCGTGGCCCCTTTTTCTCCACTTACCCCTTAAATGAGAAAGTTTTCTGCATTCTACTGTGCCAGTGACTTCTGGAGGTGTGGCTCCTGAGGTTCTAACTGAAGATGATCAAGGCTAAAGGTGGAGAGGGCAGTGTTAGCAGACAGGACTGCAGTTCACATCCCAGCTGGGCCCTTGCTGGCCGTGGACCTTAGAAGTTACTTGTCATTATTTTTGAGTCTCAGTTTCTTTTCCTGTGAATTGGAATAGTAATATGTACCTTAAATGATTGTTGTGGGAATGAAAATAGACAATAGATTTCATTTTGTTTATTTATTTTGAGGCGAAGTCTCACTATGTTGCCCTTGGTAGAGTGCTGTGGCATCACACCTCACAGCAACCTCCAACCCTTGGACTTCAGCGATTCTCTTGCCTCAGCCTCCCAAGTAGCTGGGACTATAGGCACCCACCACAATGCCTAGCTACTTTTTGTTGCAGTTGTCATTGTTGTTTAGCTGGCCTGGGCCATGATCGAACCCGCCAGCCTCAGTATATGGGGCCAGCGCCCTACTCACTGAGACACAGGTGCTGCCCAGGCTTCTGGCTTTTTAACAATACTGTGAGCCCCTCAGTCCCCAGCTCCTACCTCTTGGGTATCTCTGGGTGCCTGGTATGTGGTCTACCCTTAGTAGGAGGGTCTCAACATTTATGGAGCTTTACTTGGGCCAAACACAGTTCTAAACAGCCTCACAACTCTATGGGGTAGGCAGGCTTAATTCATCCATTCTACTAATATTTCTTGAACACTTCCCTCTGGCCAGGTGCTGGTCCAGGCACTAGGGTTATGGCAGGGTAAGGACGATGCCGGGAGTGCTGGAGGTAAGGGGGAAGAGTTCCTATTTTATCTCCGAAGGTCAGGAAAAACAGCTCTGAAAGGTGAAAATTGAGCGGAGACCTAAGGAAAGTGGGAAAGGGAGCCATGTGGATATCCAGGAGAAGAGTGGTCCAGGCAGAGGGGAGAGCCAGTTCAGAGGGGATCATTAGCCCCATTTGATGGGTGAGGAAACCAAGAGTCTAGGTAAGTCCAGGTTCTGTAACTCTTGACTCACAGTCTTTACCGTGTTTTGTGGGATAGAGCAGTCACTTTAGCTGAGGGACAGGCTGGTTCCATATCTACCACCCCACCCTCATATTGGAGTTTTTTGGGCTTTTTGTGTCAAGGAGCACATGGGCTAATCGCCTGGCTTGGTATTCAGGTTCACTTAGTGGCTCTGTTTTCCTGTAGTTGTTTCTCTGGCTTTTATTAAAGACAATTAGATAGTGTCTCCTCTCCAGGCAGCCTCAACAGAGCTTTTCCTTCTGTGAGGCTAAGAACTAGACCCTGAAATATGGTGACTTGGCCAAGAAGGCAACTTCCTCCTCGCTAGTCAGTAATCAGCGCAGCCTCTGTGGGCAACCGCTGTATCTCACCTCACACCTTCCCTCAAACTTCAACAGGAGGAACTGAGGCTATTACGGAGGTGGTATTGGAATTGTCCTTGAAGGATATGGAGCATCTTTACCTATAAGAGGTAAAGATGGGGGAAGGGTTTTAGGCACAAATAAGTGTGTGAGCTGAGCAAAAGCGTCAAACCTGGATCATTCAGTAGACCTGGAGGGTAGGTGCCTGGGTGTTAGGTTAACAAGGAGAAGGCTGGAGAGAAAATTTGAGACAGGGTCTTGCAAAAACAGATCACGGCAGCCTTTTTGAAAATTGTTTAATGGCCAACTTTGCATGTTCATTTCAGGTAAATAGTCTGGATTTTGTCCTATAGATGTGAGGGTTTTAAGAAGCAATGAAGGCCAGGTGTGCTGGCTCTTGCCTAGCACCTGGTGCTTGGGGAGGCTAAGATGGGATGATTACTTGAGGTCAGGAGTTCAAGGTTATAGTTAACGATGATCATAACACTGCACTCCAGCTGAGCAAGACCCTGTCCCAAAACAAAAAGCAGCAGCAACAGCAGCAAAGTGCACACATATACAAGACTACTACAATGGCCAAGTGTTAGATGTGAGCCCCCGAGCACTCAGGGGAAGGACCGGGTTCGAGAGACATTTTAGAAGTATTGGTGGGCGGCGCCTGTGGCTCAGTGGGTAGGGCGCTAGTCTCATATACCAAGGGTGGCGGGTTCAAACACGGCCCTGGCCAAATTGCAACAAAAAAATAGCTGGGCATGTGGCGGGCGCCTGTAGTCCCAGCTACTCAGGAGGCTGAGGCAAGAGAATCACCTAAGCCCAGGAGTTGCAGGTTGATGTGAGCTGTGACACCAAGGGTGATAAAATGAGACTCTGTCTCTACCAAAAAAATAAATAAATAAATAAAGAAGAAGTATTGGTGACAGGACCTGTTTACAGATTGATGAGGAAACTGTTGAAGTAGGAGAAGCTGAGAAAGAATGTCAGCATTTTCAGCTTGGGTCACTGTTAACCCACAATACAAAAGACGAGGGACAGGCTTGAAGCATCTTGAGTTCAAAGAATCAGTGTGACGTCCATTTGGGGATGTGGGGTGGGAGTTTGGATAGAGGTTAGAGCTGGAGAAATGTGAAAACTGAGGGTGAAGGAATAGAGTTTTTAGTACATTTACAGAGTTACCCAATTATCATCATAATCTAATTTGTGAATCCTGTTATCCCCCTAAAAAGAAACTCAGCACCCGTTAGCAGTCATTCCCTGTTACTACGACGAACCCAGCCCTAGGGGACCACTAATTTACTTTCTGTCTCTGTAGATTTGCCTGTTCTGGCTGTACCCATAGCTCAGTGTGTAGGGCACCGGCCACATACACTCAGGGTGGCAGGTTCAAACCCAGCCCAGGCCAGCTAAAAACAACAAAGGCAACTGCAACAACAAAAAATAGCTTTGGGAGGCTGAGGCAAGAGAATCGCTTAAGCCCAAGAGTTGGAGGTTGCTGAGAGCTGTGATGCCACAGCACTCTACCCAGGGTGACATAGTGAGACTCTGTCTCAAAAGAAAAACAAAACGGGCGGCGCCTGTGGCTCAAGGAGTAGGGCGCTGGTCCCATATGCCGGAGGTGGCGAGTTCAAACCCAGCCCTGGCCAAAAACAAAAAAACAAACAAAAAGAAAAACAAAACAAAACATTTGCCCGTTCTGCACGTCTCATATCAATGGAATCAAACTGATAGGTGGACTTTTGTGTCTGGCGCCTTTCATTGACCATAATGTTCTCTGTGTTCATGCACGTTGCAGCATGTATCAGGACTGCATTTCTTTTTATGGCCGAGAGATATGCCATTGTACGCATATGTCATATTATATTCATTTGTTCATATGTTGGTAAATGTTTGGTTGTTTCCATTTTTGGCTATTATGAATAATGCTGTCTGACATTTGTAGAAAGGTTTTTGTGTGGATGTAAGTTTTAATTTTTCTTGGTTCATACCTAGAAGTAGGATTGCTAGATGGTAACTCTCTCCATGTTTAACTTTTTGAGGCGTTGCCAGACTGTTTCCTGAAATGGCTATATCATTTTACATTCTCACCAGCAGTGTATGAGAGTTTCAATTTTTCCACTTATTTTCAAATTGGGACACTTTTGAGAGTGAAAGGGTACACCATTAATAATTATGCCCTTACAACCAGGACTGACTGGAACAGATTCTTTGTCTACTTCGATACCTAAAAATTAGAAGATTCTATTCCTGCTTCCAGGAAACTTTCTGGCCATCTGATGAGTCAAAGCACAAAAACCCACATACTTGAGTCAATTGAAGAATCAAGTGAAGGTAAATTATTAAGAAGCAAAGCAAAGCACATCTTAATTCCCCCAGGAGATTGTATTCTCTTTAGAGAAAAGAACTGTTTTTTTGTCTTTGTATTGTTCCTGGCCCCAGGAGTATCTTGGGTTTGCTAGGGTCTCAGTAAGATCTGTGGAATAAGTGAATGAATGGAGAATGCATCATACAAATTCTCCTAGACAGAATGTAAAAAAAAATAGAACGAGTTAACCAGGCACAGGTTTGTGAGTTTGGAAGAAGTATGGATCTTTTCTAAAAATGTAGATACATGTTTTTTTTTCTTTCTGTTGTAATATTAATGGCAATCTAAAACCAAAAAGGTGGCTGGGTGCCCGTAACTCAGTGGTTAAGGTGCCGGCACATGCTCCAGGGCTGGTGGGTTTGAACCCAGCGTGGGCCTGCTAAACAACAACAACAAAAAATAGCTAGGTGTTGTGGCGGGCGCCTGTAGTCCCAGCTACTAGGGAGGCTGAGGCAAGAGAATCGCTTGAGCCCAAGAGTCTGAGGTTGCTGTGAGCTGTGATGCCACAGCACTCTACTGAGGGTGACAAAGTAAGACTCTATCTCAATTAAAAATAAAAATAAAAATGAAAAGGTAAATAACCTATAATTAGAAGAATCTTAAACTAGATTTGCGAATGTGAATGACTTACAACAGGTGGAAAAAATATTATCCAAAGGGAACTTGCCCAGGCAGGGCAGCAGGAACCAAAGTACACATCTTTTTTTTTTTTTTTCAGTTTTTGGCCAGGGTCATGTTTGAACCCACCACCTCTGGTATATGGGGCCGGTGCCCTACTCCTTTGAGCCACAGGCACCGCCCTCAAAGTATACATCTTTATACAGAGTGCTTCTTCCAGCAAGTTAAATAAATTTGGAACTAAAAAGATACTTGCCTAACCTCAGGAGTTCCCTATCTTTGGGAGAAAACAGGATTTATTCATAGAAAACAATGAAAATAATTTACAATAACCCTTAACTGGACGTGTACCCAGTATCATTGATTCTTATGGCTCTTAATTTCCATGATCTTTTCTTTTTTGTAGAGACAGAGTCTCACTTTATGGCCCTGGGTAGAGTGCTGTGGCATCACAGCTCACAGCAACTTCCAACTCCTGGGCTTAAGTGATTCTCTTGCCTCAGCCTCCCAAGTAGCTGGGACTACAGGTGCCCGCCACAACGCCCGGCTATTTTTTTTTGGTTGCAATTCAGCCGGGGCCGGGTTTGAACCCGCCACCCTTGGTATATGGGGCCGGTGCTTTACTGACTGAGCCACAGGCGCCACCCTCCATGATCTTTTCAATCATACAACTCTGGGAGCTTCATGGAAGAGGTGAGGCATGAACTAGGTCTTGAGGGAAGAGGCTAGATTTAGAGAAAGGAACAGGATGCCAATGGTGGGTGATAAGGCCCTGAGGTGGATTGGTGGGCTGGAGTGCTGGGGCTGAGATAAAATTGGAAAGGGTGGCTGGGGCCCCTCCTGGGAGAACTTTGAAAGTCAGACTGGTTGACTTTTAAATTTACCCAGATAAGCAGGTCCTTGGACTGGAGATGAAAGGAGTGTCAGGGAGAGATTAATCTGATGGCCTTGGGCCATTGATCTGGATCTATCTGGAAGCAGCGCAAAGAGGAGGCTCTCTTATAGGCTTTTGCAATTATGAGGCCCAGCCTTTCAAAGGAGGGTTTGAAAACCCTTAGCAAAACTGTTTCTGCCAGTTGTATTATATACATGGTCTCCCTGAAGGTCACTTTTTAAAACCACATGTGATTTTTCTTTTTCTTTTTTTTTTTTTTGAGACAGTGTCTCACTATATTGCCTTGGTTGAGTCCTGTGACGCCATAGCTCATGGCAACCTCAAACTCTTGGGTTTAAGTGATTCTCTTGCCTCATCCTCCCAAATAGCTGGGACTATAGCTGCCCACCACAACGCCCAGCTATATTTTTGTTGTAGTTGTCATTGTTTAGAAGGCCCTGGCCTGGTTCCAACCCGCCAGCCCCAGTGCATGTGGCCAGCACCCTACCCACTGAGCCACAGGCACTGAGCCAAAAAAACCATATGTGATTTTCACTATTATTTCTACATTACAATAATTAGCATTATAATATGGGCCAGAATCCAAAATGTATATAAATTTCTAAGGCAGAATATTTAAACCTCAAATAAATTTCAGCTTTACAAAAGACAGTTGTAAATTATACTATAAAATTCCTCAGAGAAATCCATTTTCTCTTCTGTGCTATAAAGGGTTTACTTTGGTGACAATTTTTTTTTTTTTAGACAGAGCCTCAAGCTGTCGCCCTGGGTGGAGTGCGGTGGCATCACAGCTGACAGCAACCTCCAACTCCTGGGCTCAAGTAAGTCTCCTGCCTCTGCCTCCCAAGTAGCTGGGACTACAGACGCCCGCCACAGCGCCCGGCTATTTTTTTGTTTTAGCAGGCCCGGGCTGGGTTGGAACCCACCAGCCCTGGTGCCTGTTGCTGGCGCCCTACCCACTGAGCTATGGGCACTGCCTTTCGTGACAAATTTTGAGAAATTTAATGAAAGCCTGTTGGAGGCCTAAGAAAAGAGTAGGATCTGGGTGGTGCCTGTGGCTCAGTGGGTAGGGCGCCTGCCCCATATACTGAGGGTGGCGGGTTCAAACCCAGCCCCGGCCAAACTGCAAACAAAAAAATCACTGGGTGTTGTAGCGGGTGCCTGTAGTCCCAGCTGCTTGGGAGGCTGAGGCAAGAGAATGGCCTAAGCCCAGGAACTGAAGGTTGCTGTGAGCTGTGATGCTACAGCACTCTACCGAGGGCAATAAAGTGAGACTCTGTCTCTAAAAAAAAAAAAGAAAGAAAGAAAAAAGAGAAGAGTAGGATCTAAGAGAGTTGCAGGGAATGCTTTTGTTGTGCCAGGTAACTGATCAGATTAGGAAATCAAAGACAAGAAAAAAGCCAAGGTGGTACCAGGGTTTAAAAGCTGAGGACTAGAAAAAAGATGGTGCTGTTTATAAAAACATATAAGTTGAGAAAGAGATAAAAAAATAATGGCCTTGCCTACCTTTAGAACACTGAGAACAGGCCTGGCTAGTCCCAGGACGAGACTGGCTGGGTTGGTAATTGAGAAGGAACTAACCAGTACCGCTTGGTCTTTCCCAGCTTTTGCAAAGGCCCTAGAACTTTGCCTGCTGGTTTGGCACTTTGCCTGGTTTACTTTTGTATCTCCACTAAGATGTTTGCTGTGAGGTGTTAGTAGATGCCCTATGTAAGACTAAGGAAGTTCCCATCTAAACTCTTTGCCAAGAGTTTTTTCTTGTTATGAATGAATATTGACTTTTATCAAATGCTTTTTTGGCACCATTGATATGGTCATATGATCTTTTCTCTGTAATCTGTCAGTGTGATCAATTTTATTGATATTTTTCTTTTTCTTTTTTCGTGCTCCGTCTCCCTGGCTGGAATACGGTGGCATGATTACAACTCACTGCAACCTCAAACTTTTCAGCTCATGCCATCCTCCTGCCTCAGATGTCCTGCCTAGCTAGAACTACAGGCACGTACCACAATGCTTGGCTAATTTAGTTTTGGAAGAGACAGGGTTTCACTCATGCTCACGCTGGTCTCAAACTCTTTTTTTTATTTTTTATTTTATTTTTTAAGACAGAGCCTCAAGCTGTCACCCTGGGTAGAGTGCCGTAGCATCACAGCTCACAGCAACCTCCAACTCCTGGGCTCAAGCAATTCTCCCGCCTCCGCCTCCCAAGTAGCTGGGACTACAGGTACCCGCCACAACGCCCTGCTATTTTTTGGTTGCAGCCGTCATTGTTGTTTGGCGGGCCCGGGCTGGATTCGAACCCGCCAGCTCAGGTATATGTGGCTGATGCCTTAGCTGCTTGAGCCACAGGTGCCACGCCTGGTCTCAAACTCTTGACCTTGAGTAATCCTCCTGCCCCAGCTTTCCAGAGTACTGGGATTATAGGAGTGAGCCATTGCACTTCACCAATATTTTCTTTTTTTTTTTTTTTAATTCCAGCTTGCTTGTTCATTCTTCGTTTGAAGTACTTTTTTTTTTTGTTGTTGTTGTCGTTCATTTTCTTTCTTATTTTTTTTTAGACGTTCTTCCTCTGGTGATGCTCTGTCCCCTTGCCTCCCCAGTAGCTGGGATTACAGACGCCCACCACAACGTCTGGCTATTTTTGATGTTAGTAGAGACGGGGTCTTATTCTGGCTCACTGATGTTCATACAGGTCTCGAACCTCTGAGCTCAGGCAATCCACCCGCCTCCACCTCCCATAGCGCTGGGACTACAGGCGTGAGTCACCACGCCTGGCCACCAATATTTTCTAATTTTGAAATTTTTATCTTTTATTCTTTTGAAAATGAGGTCTTACTCTCACCCAGGCTGGAGTGAGTGGTGCAATCATAGTTCACTAAAGCCCTAAATTTCTGAACTCAAGTGATCCCCGCTTCAGCTTTCCAAGAAGCTGAAACTATAGACATATGCCACCACACCTCAGCTGCTATATGATTTTTTCAAAATAATAAACTATGCACTTTGCAATAAAGTCAACTTAATTAAACCTATTATCCTTTTTACATATTGCCAGAGTCAATTTTCAGCAACCTCCAACTCTTGGACTCAAGTGATTCTCTTGCCTCAGCCTCAGAAGTAGCTGGGATTACCTGTAGTCCCACCACAACGCCCGGCTATTTTTAGAGACGAGGTCTCGCTCTGGCTCAAGCTGGTCTTGAACCTGTGAGCTCAGACAATCCACCTGCCTCGACCTCCCAGAGTGCTAGGGTTATAGGCGTGAGCCACCATGCCCAGCCCCAAAAGTGTAATTTCTTTTCTACATCCTGTTCTTTTTTTTTTTCTTTTTCTGAGATAGTCTCATTCTGTTGCCCAGGCTAGAGTACTGTGGCATCAGCCAAGCTTACAGTGATTTCAAACTCCTGGGTTCAAGGGACACTCCTACCTCTACTTCCTGAGTAGCTGGGACCGTAGGTACCCACCACAATGCACAGCTAAATTTTCTATTTTTTTTTTTTGAGACTGAATCTCACTATGTTGCCCTTAGTAGAGTGCTGTAGTGTCACAGCTCACAGCAACCTCCAACTCTTGGGCGTAAGCGATTCTCTTGCCTTAGCCTCCATAGTAGCTAGGGCTACAGGTGCCCGCCACAATGCACAGATTTTTTTTTTTTTTTGTAGAGACAGAGTCTCACTTTATGGCCCTCGGTAGAGTGCCGTGGCCTCACACAGCTCACAGCAACCTCCAACTCCTGGGCTTAAGCCATTCTCTTGCCTCAGCCTCCTGAGTAGCTGGGACTACAGGCGTCCGCCACAACGCCCGGCTTTTTTTTTTGGGTTGCAGTTTGGCCAGGGCCGGGTTTGAACCTGCCACCCTTGGTATATGGGGCTGGCACCTTACCGACTGAGCCAGGCGCCACCCTTTTTTTTTTTTTTGTGGTTTTTGGCCGGGGCTGGGTTTGAACCTGCCACCTCCGGCATATGGGATCGGCACCCTACTCCTTGAGCCACAGATGCCGCCCTTTTTTTTTTAAGAGAGTCTCACTTTGTCACCTTTGGTAGAGTGCCGTGGTGTCACAGCTCACAGCAACCTCCAGCTCTTGGGCTTAGGCGATTCTCTTGCCTCAGCCTCCCAAGTAACTGGGATTACAGGTGCCTGCCACAACGCCCGGCTATTTTTTTGTTGCAGTTTGGCTGGGGCTGGGTTTGAACCCACCACCCTCAGTATATAGGGCCGGCGCCCTACTCACTGAGCCACAGGTGCCGCCCAAAGCACAGATATTTTTTGTGTTGCAGTTGTTATTGTTGTATAGCAGGCCCAGGCCAGGTTCGAACCTGCCAGCCCCGTATATATGGCTGGCGCCCTAACCACTGACCTACGAGTGCCAAGCCAAAATTTTCTTTTTTTTTTTTTGTAGGACAGAGTTTCATTTTATTGCCCTCGGTAGAGTGTCGTGTCATCACACAGCTCACAGCAACCTCCAGCTCCTGGGCTTAGGCGATTCTCCTGCCTCAGCCTCCCGAGTAGCTGGGACTACAGGCGCCCGCCACAACGCCCGGCTATTTTTTTGTTGCAGTTTGGCCGGGGCTGGGTTTGAACCCACCACCCTTGGCATATGGGGCCTGCGCCCTGCTCACTGAGCCACAGGTGCCGCCCCAAAAAATTTTCTATTTTTGGTAGAAACAGGGTCTTGCTCTTGCTCAGGCCATTCTTGAACTCCTGAGCTCAAGAAATCCTCCTGTCTCAGCCTCCTAGAGTACTAGAATTACAGGTGTAAGTCAGTGTGCCAAGCCCTACACACTGTTCTTTTTTTTTTTTTTTTTTTTGCAGTTTTTGGCCAGGGCTGTCCAGCATATGGGGCCGGCTCCCTACTCCTTTGAGCCACAGGCATCGCCCCCTACACACTGTTCTTACTGGGTTTTTGAATCACCATTACACTAAAAATGAGTTGAAATGCTAGGTACAGTGAGTGGTATAAGCCTGTAGTTCTAGCTCCTTGGGAGGCTGAGGTGGGATTGCTAGAGTTCAGGAGTTTGAGACCAGCCTGAGCAACCCCTTTTTTTTTTTTTTTGAGACAGAGCCTCAAGCTGTCACCCTGGGTAGAGTGCGGTGGCATTACAGCTCATAGCAACCTCCAACTCCTGGGCTCAAGTGATTCTCTTGCCTCTGCCTCCCAAGTAGCTGGGTTACAGGCATCTGCCACAACACCCAGCTATTTTTTGGTTGCAGCCATCATTTTTTTTTTCTTTTTATTGTTGGGGATTCATTCAGGGTACAATAAGCCAGGTTACACTGATTGCAATTGTTAGGTAAAGTCCCTCTTGCAATCATGTCTTGCCCCCCGTTGCAGCCGTCATTGTTGTTTGGCAGACGGGGGCTGGATTTGAACCCGCCAAAAAGGGGCTGGCACCTTAGCCCCTTGAGCCACAGGTGCCAAGCCAAGCTGAAGTGACCCTTTTTTTTGTAGAGACACAGTCTCACTTTACTGCCCTCGGTAGAGTTCCGTGGCGTCACACGGCTCACAGCAACCTCCAGCTCTTGGGCTTACGTGATTCTCTTGCCTCAGTCTCCTGAGCAGCTGGGACTACAGGCGCCCGCCACAACGCCCGGCTATTTTTTTGTTGCAGTTTGGCTGGGGCTGAGTTTGAACCCGCCACCCTCGGTATATGGGGCCGGCACCCTACTCACTGAGCCACGGGCGCCACCCGGAAGTAACCCTTTTTTAATATTCCCTGAAAGAGTTAGTGTAAAATTGAAATTACTGCTTTCTTGAATGTTTGGTAGAACTCTTTGTTTGCTATTGAAGGTTGTCCCATAATATTGGTGACAGCAGAGAACGAAACTTGAAAATTGGGCTGGGCACAGTGGCTCATACCTATAATCCCAGCACTCTGGGAGGCCAAGGCTGGAGCATCACTTGAGCTCAGGTGTTCAAGACCAGCATGAGCAAGAGTGAGACCAGGTCTCTACTAAAAATAGAAAAATTACCTGGGTGTGGTGGTGGGTTCCTATACTCCAAGCTATTTGGGAGGCTGAGGCAGGAGAATTGCTTGATCCCAGGAGTCTGAGGTTACTGTGAGCCAGGGCACTCTAGCCTGGGAAACAGAATGAGGCTCTGTCTTAAAAAAAAAAAAAAAAAAGAAAAGAAAAGAAAGAAACTTGAACAGTGAAAACAGCTTAAACAAGGAAAATATATTACTTCACATATCACAAAAAGTTTAGAGGTAGGTAGTTCAGGAATGGCTAATCAGCAGCTCATTAGGGAGGGAAATTCATTCTGGCCATTCTCAGGTATGAGCTCCTTTTATCATGCTTACAGCTGCTCTAGCTTTCACTGCCTAGTGGCTAAGAGTGTTGATTTTGGCTAGGCGCAGTGTAATTACAGTGCCTGTAATCCTAGCACTCCGGGAGGCTGAGGCGGGTGGATTGCCTGAGCTCACAAATTAGAGACGAGCCTTAGACAGAGTGAGCCTTGTCTCTAAAAATAACCTGGCGTTGTGGTGGGTGCCTGTAGTCCTAGCTACTTGGGAGGCTGAGACAAGAGAATCACTTGAGTCCAGGAATTGTAGGTTGCTGTGAGCTATTACAACATGGCACTCTACCAAGGGCAACAAAGTTAGATTCTATCTTGAAAAAAAAAAAATTAGTTTATCTAACTCTATTCTCACACAGGTCAAGAAACTCTTTTCTTCCTGGGCCCTTCAATAGAAGTCCCTTAGCCAATTTACCTTCATATCTTATTTTCTAGAATTACGGCAAGTGCCCATTCCCAATCAGTTGTGGAATCATCATGATTTGGTTTGGAGTAATTTGGATTCTCCTCTGAGACCAGGTGGTGATCTGATCTCCTCTGAAACACAAGACCACCAGATACCTCAACAAAATCTGGGTTCTGTTCATAAGAAGCTGGAGTGATTTTGATGGTGGGGGTCTGGTGCCACACAGGAGGGGCAGAATGGGAGTCCCCATTCCTAATGATGCTCTGTGGGATTCCTTGGGCACTCAGATAATTACTCCTTACCTGCCATTTTCCTACCATACCATAGTTTACTTAGCACTTTTTTTTTTTGTAGAGACAGAGTCTTACTCTATGGCCCTCGGTAGAGTGCCGTGGCCTCACACAGCTCACAGCAACCTCCAACTCCTGGGCTTAAGCGATTCTCTTGCCTCAGCCTCCCGAGTAGCTGGGACTACAGGCACCCGCCACAACGCCCGGCTATTTTTTGGTTGCAGTTCGGCCGAGGCCGGGTTTGAACCCGCCACCCTCGGTATATGGGGCCGGCACCTTACCGTCTGAGCCACAGGCGCCGCCCAGCACTTTTTTTTTTTTCGGCCGGGGCTGGTTTTGAACCTGCCACCTCTGGCATATGGGACCGGCGCCCTACCCGCTGAGCCACAGGCGCCGCCCTACTTAGCACTTTTTAATCATGCATTATCTCATTTGGTCCTAGAGCCACCCTTTAAGTAGTCTTGTTATCCCCTTTTATAGCTGGTGCTACCAGAGTCAAGGCCCTTACTCAGTTGTGTGTGTACTTATGCATGTGTGTTTGTGTGTGTGAGTGGACGCATACACATAATTGGGACAGAGCCAGGTCCTGTGACTGAAGTTGAAGTATTCACACTCAAAGTTCTGTCCTTTTATTTCTCTTCCATAAATTTCCAATTGTCTACTATTTGTATGCCACCTTCACAACTGCCATATCCTTGTGTCCCCTCTGCTATGTCTACTTAATATTTTAAAAATAATGGTTTTTCATTAGGCGCGGCGCGCATAGCACAGTGGTTACAGCGCCAGCCACATACACCGAGGGTGGCGGGTTCGAATGCAGCCCAAGCCAGCTAGACAACAACGACAGCTGCAACAAAAAATAGCTGGGCAAGGACAGTGCCTGTGGCTCAGTGAGTAGGGCGCCAGCCCCATGTACCGAGGGTGGTGGGTTCAAACCCAGCCCCGGCCAAACTGCAACAAAAAAATGGCCAGGCGTTGTGGCGGGCGCCTGTAGTCCCAGCTGCTTGGGAGGCTGAGGCAGGAGAATCATGTAAGCCCAAGAGCTGGAGGTTGCTGTGAGCCATGTGGTGCCACGGCACTCTACTGAGGGCGGTAGAGTGAGACTCTGTCTCTAAAAAAAAAAGAAAAAAAGAAAGAAAAAAAAATAGCTGGGCATTGTGGCAGGTACCTGTAGTTCCAGCTACTCGGGAGGCTGAGGCAAGAGAATCGCTTAAGCCCAAGAGTTTGAGGTCGGTGTGAGCTGTGACGCCACGGCACTCTACCAAGGGCAGCGTAGTGAGACTCTTTCTCAAAAAAAAAGTTTTTCATTAAATTAAAAGGAAACTTGATAAAGTCAGAGGTTTCATGTCTGATACACACACTACTTTAAAATAAGCACAGAATATTTATTCAGGCTTAGAACATAAGCTCTGGTATCTGACTGCCTGCCCAGCCCTGCAAGTGCAGCATATATGGTTATCTCCACCCAAATGTCCATGGCACTTCCGGAGTGCACCAGCCTCATTTCCCAGTGCCAGCACTGTCAGTTTGCTTGAGGGCTTGTTCTGACTGTCAGAGTGCATTGTACCTCCTACACAGAAGCTGGAAGTGTTGGGGAGTCATTTCCACCTTCCCATACCTGTCGTCAGCATCCTTCCCCTAATGGCCATTCCAGGAAGGATTGAATTCCTTTTGTTCACAATGGTAACTCACTCATTAATGCACTTTTTACTACCTTCTGTCCCTTCCTGGCTCCTATTCCCAGGGTGCTTCCTGGAATGACCTCTCAATTATCTCCCGAATTCCCAAAGAAAAACTAAATGATGGGGTGGCACCTGTGGCTGAAAGGAGTAACGCGCCAGGCCCATATACCAGAGGTGGCGGATTCAAACCCAGATCTGGCAAAAACTGCAAAAAAAAAAAAGAAAAAGAAATAGAGAAAGAAAAAGAAAAAGAATTCAGTTTGGTTTAATGGCTGATTTTTTTCATTATAAATTATATGTTCTGTCTAAATGAGACAGAACGTCACCTATGCAGTATCTCTACTGAAATGTTTAAGTAGTCTTTTTTTTTTTTTTTTTTTTGAGACAGAGTCTCACTTTGTCACCCTGGGAAGAGTACCATGGCATTATAGCTCACAGCAATCTCAAACTCTTGGGTTCAAGCAATTCTCTTGCCCCAGCCTCCCAAGTAACTGGGACTACAGGCGCCTACCACAACGCCTACCACTCTGGCTCAGGTTGGTCTCCCATCTGTGAGCTCAGGCAATCCATCCGCCTCAGCTTCCCAAGTGCTGGGATTACAGGTGTAAGCCACCATGCCCAGCCCTTCTACTGAAATGTTTAATCTGGTCAGGCTCATTAGCTCATGCCTGTAAACAGGAGGATTGCTTGGGCTCAGGATTTTTGAGACTACCCTACGCAAAAGCAAGACCCTTTCTCTACGAAAAAAATAGAAAAATTAGCTGGGTGTGGTGGCACATGCTTATTGTAGGAGGCTGAGGCAGGAGGATTGCTTGAACTCAGGAATTTGAGGTTGCAGTGAGCTATGATGGTGCCAGTGCACTCTAACTGGTGTGACAGAGCAAGATTCTGTCTCAAAAAAAAAAAGTTTAGGGCGGTGCCTGGGGCTCAATTAGGGGCACCAGCCCCATATGCTGAGGGTGGTGGGTTTGAATCTAGCCCCTGGCCAAACTGCAACAAAAAAATAGCCAGGCATTGTGGCGGGCACCTGTAGTCCCAGCTACTTGGGAGGCTGAGGCAAGAGAATCGCCTAAACCCAGGAGTTAGAAGTTGCTGTGAGCTGTGATGCCAGAGCACTCTACCGAGGGCGACAAAGTGAGACTCTTTCTCTTAAAAAAAAAAAAAGTTTAGTCTGCATTTATGTTTTTTTATTTTTTTGCAGTTTTTGGCTGGGGCTGGGTATGAACCTGCCACCTCCTGCATATGGGGCCGGCGCCCTACTCCATTGAGCCACAGGCACCACCCCTAGTCTGCATTTAATCAGGAGAAAACAATAGACAAATCTAAATTGTGGTACATTGTATAAGATACCTGGCTTTTAAAAATATCCATGTTAGGGCGGTGCCTGTGGCTCAAGAGTAGGGCGCTGGCCCCATATGCTGGAGGTGGTGGGTTCAAACCCAGCCCCGGCCAAAACTGCAAAAAAAACACCAAAAAGTATCCATGTTATCAGAGACTTTCTTAAAGGCTCAGAAACTGTTTTTGGTTAAAGGAAATTAAATAATTAGTGTAAGTAAATACAAGCATGATCCTTGATTGGGTCTTGGGTTGAGAAGGAAAAAAAGTTATAAAAGAATATTATAGGAACGATTGGGAAACTTTGCATTTAGATTGCTTATGGCATTGTATTAGTGTTATATTCTAATTGAGATGGTATTTTTTAGTTATGTGGGAGATGGTCCAATTTTTAGGCGACATAGGCTGAAATAGGGATGAGGAGTCATGATATCTGAATGTTTCAACAAAACACATGAATTGCCAGGAGCAGTGGCGTGTGCCTGTAGTCCCAGCTACTCCGGAGGGTGGCTTGAATCCAGGAGTTCTGGGCTGTAGTGCACTATGCCGATCCGGTGTCCACATTCAGTTCGGCATCAATATGGTGACCTCCCGGGAGTGGGGGGGCCTCCAGGTTGCCTAAGGAGGGGTGAACTGGCCCAGGTCAGAAACAGAACAGGTCAAATCTCCCATGCTGATCAGTCGTGGGATCATGCCTGTGAATAGCTGCTGCACTCCAGCCTGGGCAAGATTAGTGAGACCCTGTCTCTTAAAAAAAAAACAAAACATGAATAAGGGATAAGGTGGTGTTTACTATTCTTGTAGCTTTCCTGTAGGTTTGAAATATTTCAAAATAAAATGTTAGGGGAAAATGTTATATAAGTTTTTCCAATACTCAGAAAACTAGTAAGTCCAATAATGGTATGTCAGACAACTTTTAGCATACTAGATAATTTCATTGACCAGGGACACTGTCTTCTCCACTGTTTCTGAAGTGAAGAATGTGCTAACTATTCTCCCCCACTGGTATTTTTATATTCCAAGGGCCTTCACATCTATTATATATTTTTTTGTTTTGTTTTTTTTGAGATAGAGTCGCCTTATGTCACCCTCAGTAGAGTGCTGTGGCATCATAGCTCACAGCAACCTCAAACTCTTGGGCTTAAAGCAATTCTCTTGCCACAGCCTCCCAAGTAGCTGGGACTACAGGTGCCCACCACAAGGCTCAGCTATTGTCGTTGTTGTTGTTGCAGTTGTCATTATTGTTTTAGCAGGCCTGTGCCAGGTTTGAACCCACCAGACTCGGTGTATGTGGCCAGCACCCTAATCACTGGGCTATGTGTGCTGAGCCTATTATATTATATTTTTTATCATTAATAGTCATATACATGAAGACGTTTGTGCTTCTAAGTCCCACAATCACAACTAACTTTCTTTTTTTTTTTTTGTAGTTTTGGCTGGGGCTGGGTTTTTGAACCTGCCACCTCCGGCATATGGGGCTGGCACCTTACTCCTTTGAACCACAGGTGCCACCCCACAACTAACTTTTTTTAAAGTGTTCATGATGTGCCAGGTACCATTCTCTGTATTTCACACAGATTGAGCAATTTTTTTTTTTTTTTTTTTTGTAGAGACAGAGTCTCACTTTATGGCCCTTGGTAGAGTGCCGTGGCCTCACACAGCTCACAGCAACCTCCAACTCCTGGGCTTAAGGGATTCTCTTGCCTCAGCCTCCCGTATTATTGTTATTTTTGAGACAGAGTCTAAAGCTGTTGCCCTGGGTAGAGTGCCATGGAGTCATAGCTCACAGCATCTTCCAACTCTTGTGCTCAAGTGATCCTCTTGCCTCAGTTTTTCTATTTTTAATAGAGATGGGGTCTTGCTTTTTGCTCAGGCTGGTCTTGAACCTGAGAGCTCAAGCTATCCACCCACCTTGGCCTCCCTAGAGTGCTAGGATTACAGATGTGAGCCATAACACCTGGCCAGGAGGTACTACTATTATTGCTGTTTTCAGAAAAGGAAATTGAGGCACAGAGAAGTGGTATAACTTCTTCCCAAAGTCACACAATCAGCCATACCCTCTGGTGGCAGAGGGTATGGCTCCATTTAGCATCATGAGCCAAATCTAAGTTTGCTAGGAGTAAGGCTTTTGCTGTACAAACTTTTACTTTTTTCAGAGGGTTTTTGTTTTTGAGACAGACTTTGGCTTCTAGGACTGGACAGTTTCTGCATGCCCCTACCTCAATTAATAAATCAGCAAATGAGGGTGGCGCCTGTGGCTCAAAGGCGTAGGGCGCCAACTACGTATGCTGGAGGTGGCGGGTTCAAACCCAGCCCCAGCTAAAAAAACTGCAAAAAAATAATAATAATAAAATAAAAATCAATCAGCAACTAAATAATCTATACATACTCATGGGACAGCACAAGAGACAGCAGAATGAAGTACTTAAGAGCATGAACTTTGGGCTAGACATGGTGGCTCATGCCTGTAATCCTAGCACTTGGGATGCCGAGGCTGGTGGATTGCCTGAGCTTACAGGTACGAAACCAGCCTGAGCCAAAGCAAGACCCCATCTCTAAAAACAACTGGGTGTTGTGGCAGGGACTTGTAGTCCCAGCTACTTGGGAGGCTGAGGTAAGAGAATCGCTTGGACCCAAGAGTTTGAGGTTGCTGTGAGCTGTGATGCCACAGCACTCTCTCAAGGATGAGAAAGTGAGACTCTGTTTCAAAAAAAAAAAAGAGCGTGGACTCTGGAGCGAAATTGTCTGGGTTGAATCTTGCCTCTAGCACTTACTGGCTGTGTGACCTTGGGCTGGTTACTTAGCTACTCTGAGTACAGAAAAGTTCCTTTTTCTGTAAAACAAAGGAAAATAATAATATACTTCCCATAAGGTTGACATGAAGATGAAATAATTTGCTACATATCAAGTGTGGGCAGTGTGTAGAACATAGTAAGCACTACACAAAGGGATATTATTACTCTAGTGGTCACACAAGGTGCTAGGTCCTGCAGAGGAGGTGAAGGCTTATAGGACATAGGTCTCTGTCCTTAAGGAGAGGCAGTATATTGGGCGGCACCTGTGGCTCAGTCGGTGGGGCGCCGGCCCCATATACCAAGGGTGGCGGGTTCAAGCCCGGCCCTGGCCAAAACTGCAACCAAAAAATAGCCGGGCGTTGTGGCGGGCGCCTGTAGTCCCAGCTACTCGGGAGGCTGAGGCAAGAGAATCGCTTAAGCCCAAGGAGTTGGAGGTTGCTGTGAGCTGTGTGAGGCCACGGCGCTCTACCGAGGGCCATAAAGTGAGACTCTGTCTCTACAAAAAAAAAAAGGAGAGGCAGTATAGCATTAATAAGGGTCCAGTTTGTAGGACCTAAGTAGCCCTTCAGTGTGTTACTTAATCCCATTGTACCTTAGGTTTCCCATTTCCAAAAAATTCTTTTTTTTTTTTTTATAGAGACAGAGTCTCATTTTATGGCCCTCGGTAGAGTGCCGTGGTCTCGCACAGCTCACAGCAACCTCCAACTCCTGGGCTTAAGCGATTCTCTTGCCTCAGCCTCCTGAGCAGCTGGACTACAGGCGCCCGCCACAATACCCAGCTATTTTTTGATTGCAGTTCAGCCAGGGCCGGGTTTGAACCCTCCACCCTCAGTATATGGGGCCGGCGCCTTACGGACTGAGCCACAGGTGCCGCCCCTCCAAAAAATTCTTAAGGAGGCAAGCTGGTGGATTGTAAACACCTTGCCCAGTTCCTGGCAGTTTCCCCCTGTCCAGTAGCTTATACTTAGGCTGGGGGTTGAGAAAGATCCAGAAACAGGCAGCCAAATCTAGGCCATGTGCAGTGGGATGTGCAGGAGTTTGAGGGTCAGAGGTTTAGTTCCCGTAGCTCAACTATTCCAGGAAAGCTTCCTGAAGGAGAACAGACCTGAGCTGGGCCTGCAAGGATGAATAAACAGAGTGAAGACCCTTCAGGCAGAGGAGATGGGGTGACCAGGGATGCAGGAGATTTTTTTCTTTTGTTTTCTTTTATTTTGAGACAGTCTCATTTGTCACCCTTCGTAGAGTGCTGTTGTGTCATATTCACAGCAACCTCTAACTCTTGGGCTCAAGCAATTTTTTTGCTTCAGTCTCCCAAGTAACTGGGACTATAACGCCCATCACAACACCCAGCTATTTTTTTTGTTTTTGAGATGGAGTCTCACTTTGTCACCCTCAATAGAGGGCTGTGGCTTCATAGCTCACAGCAACCTCCAACTCTTGGCTCAAGCGATCCTCTTGCCTCAGTCTTTCTATTTTTAGTTAGAGACAGGGTCTTGCTCTTATTCAGACTGGTCTCAAACTCCTGAGCTCAGGCAATCCACCTGCCTCTGCCTCCCAGAGTGCTAGGATTATAGGTATGAGCCACGGCACCCAGCACTCCCCACCCCTTTTTTGTGAGAGAGGGTCTCATTCTGTTCCCCCAAGCTAGAGAGTCACGGCCTTATCCAAGCTCACAGGAACCTCAGTCTCCTGGGCTCAAGCAATCTTCTTGCCTGAGCCTCCCCAGTGGCTGAGACTATAGGCACTTGCCACGATGCCCGGCTATTTTTTCTATTATTTATTTATTTATGTATTGAGAGAGAGTCTCACTATATCACCCTCAGTAGAGTGCTGTGGCGTTACAGTTCACAGCAACCTCAAACTCTTGGGCTTAAGTGATTTTCTTGCCTCAGCCTCCCAAGTAGCTGGGACTACAGGTGCCCGCCACAATGCCTGGCTATTTTTTGGTTGCAGTTATTGTTGTTTGGTGGGCCCAGGCTGGATTCGAAGCTGCTAGCTCCTGTGTATGTGGCTGACGCCCTAGCTGCTGAGCTATAGGCACTAAGCCAAAGCCCGGCTATTTTTTTGTTGCAGTTGTTTAGCAGGCCCAGGCTGGGTTAGAACCCACCACCCTTGGTGTATGTGGCTGGCACCATAACCACTGTGCTATGGGCACCGAGACTATTTTTTTCTATTTTTTAGTAGAGACAGGGTATCACTCTTGCTCAGGCTAGTCTCAAACTCCTGAGCTCAGGTGATCCACCCGCCTCAGCCTCCCAGAGTGCTAGGATTATAGGTGTTAGGCACCACATCTGGCTCCATATCATTTTCTTTCTTTTCTTTTTATTTATTTTTTTGAGACAGACTCTCACTAATTCACCCTCGGTAGAGTGCTGTGGTGTCACAGCTCACGGCAACCTCAAACTCTTGGGCTTAAGCGATTCTCTTGCCTCAGCCTCTCAAGTAGGTGGGACTACAGGAGCCCGCCACAACGCCTGGCTATTTTATTTTTGGTTGTAGTTGTTATTGTTGTTTGGCAGGCGCAGGCTGGATTTCAACCCGTCAGCTCTGGTGCATGTGGCTGGCGCCCTAGCTGCTGAGCTACAGGCGCCGAGCCCATGTCATCTTCTATTTGGAGTTCTCCCTGCTATCTAATTTACATCCCTCTTGCTATAGTTGAAAGCCTGTTCTCTCTAGGAGAGGAAGGCAGTACTTATTTCAAACTGAGTGAACTTGTGGTGCCTTCCTTCGGCATCTTCCTGATAATTGGGTGAAGACCAGATGAGATTTCTTAGGCAAAAGTGGCAGGAATTCTGAAGGTGAGTTTCCAGTGAAAGTATTTGGCTGATACTAAAATACGAAACAAGTCATCATCTGAAATGGAAGAACCATCAAAATAGTAAAGTGATGTTAAAACGAATAAATAAATAATAAATAAACAGGAAGAACCAAGCCCAGGGATGCTTATAGCAGGAAATTGAGTAAAATAAAGAACAGATTGTTAAATTGGTGCTGTGGGACACATGGCTTATAATTTCGTAAAAATAAAGCTAGACATGCCTCCCCTTAATATGATACAATGAATAAATGTAGGTGAAGATATACACGTTTTTAAAAAGGCCTTTATTGTAGGTACCCTTGAGCGTGCATACTTTGGGGCTTCATCACTCACTTGAAGAAGGAGAAGGTCTGAGGTAGGGCCTAAGAATCTGCATTTGCAACAAGTTCCTGGGGTGAAAAGAATCTTGTATAAAGATTTCATACATTTTCTTCTAGTATTTATATAATTATAAGGTGGGGAAGGCATGGTTCAAAGGTACAAATTGTTAAAAGAAAATACTGACAAATATAAAAATAAACCTTTTACTTAAAAAGATTTATTTGGTTGGGCACAGTGGCTTATGCCTATAATCCTAGCACTATGGAAGGCCTAGACAGGTGGATTGCCTGAGCTTGGGAATTTGAGACCAGACTGAGCAAGAGTGAGACCATATCTCTACTAAAAATAGAAAAAATAAGCTAGGTGGTGGCGGGTGCCTGTAGTCTCAGCTGCTTAGGAGACTGAGGCGGGAGGATCGCTTAAACCCAGGAGTTTGAGGTTGCTGAGAGCTAAACTGAAGCCACTGGCACTCTAGCCTGGGCAACAGAGTGAGACTTAGTAAAAAAAAAGAATTGTTTTAGGCTGGGTGTGGTGGCAGAGGGCCAGAGCAAGACCCCGTCTCTAAAAATAGCTGGGCATTGTGGCAGGCACCTGTAGCCCCAGCTACTTGGGAGGCTGAGGCAAGAGGATCGCTTGAGCCCAAGAGTTTTAGGTTGCTGTGAGCTATAACGTCACAGTACTCAATCCAGGGTGACAGAGTCTCTATCTCAAAAAAAAAATTTGTTTTAAAAACATCTCCTATTTGTTGAAAAAATCCATCATGAACCAAAAATTGAAGTCAAACAATGAACTAAAAGTTTGTTTTCACTAAAGATAGATAGAAAATAAAACAACACTAAAAAGGTTAATATCCTTGAAATGTAATGAGTACTTAAAGTCAATAAGGGAAAGCAAACATCCCAAGAAAAGACTGAACAAAGGATGGAATAGGTAATTTAAATAAGAAAAGTAGGCCAAGTGTGATGGCTCATTCCTGTAATACTCACACTCTGGGAGAAGATTGGAAGATTGCTTGAGGTCAGGAGTTGGAGACCAGCCTGAGCAAAGTGGAGACCCCCTCCCAACCCCACAAATAAAATATTAATTTCTTTTATTCACTAAAAATAGAAAAATTAGCTAGGAATGTTGAAACACATCTGGAGTCCCAACTACTAGGGAGGCTGAGGCATCAGGATTACTTGAGCCTAGGTGTTTGAGGCTGCTGTGAGTTAGGCTGAGGCCATAGCACTTTAGCCCAGGTGACGGAGTGAGATTCCATCTCAAAAGAAAAGGTGGTACCTGTGGCTCAGTGGGTAGGGCTCTGGCCCCATATAACTAGGGTGGTAGGTTCAAAGCCGGCCCTGGCCAGACTGCAACAAAAAAATAGCTGAGCGTTGTGGCAGGCGCCTATTGTCCCAGCTACTCAGGAGACTGAGGCAAGAGAATCACTTAAGCCCAGGAGTTGGAGGTTGCTGTGAGCTGTGAGCTCTCTACCAAGGGCTTTAAAATGAGACTCTGTCTCTATAAAAGAATGGGCGGCACCCATTCAGTGGGTAGGGCACCGGCCCCATATACCGAGGGTGGTGGGTTTGAACCCGGCCTTGGCCAAACTGCAACAAAAAATTTCTGCACGTTCTGGTGGGCACCTGTAGTCCCAGCTACTTGGTAGGCTGAGACAAGAGAATCACCTAAGCCCAGGAGTTGGAGGTTGCTGTGAGCTGTGATGCTACATCACTTTACCCAGGGCGATAAAGTGAGACTCTGTTTCTTAAAAAAATAAAAAAATAGATGGTGGAATAGATTGGTTCAGCCTTTCAGCAGGAAAATTTAGCAACAAGAATTGTATCAAAAGCCTTAGAATGTTTCATAACCCGAAGTTGAGAAATTCCACTTCTAGAAACAATCATGAATGTGCACAAAGATATTACTACAAAAAAGTTTTGCAGTATTATTATTAATAGAACTAGCAACAATTTAAGTTTTCAACAATACAGGTTTGGTAAAAGAATTTATAATATATTCACCAAATGATGTTGTAGAATAATAATATGGAAAAATGTTAACTTCTTTCTTTTTTTTTTTTATTTTAGTGTAGAGGGGTTACAAAACAGTTTTCGATGATCTCATTTGAAAATGGGTGTGTAGGCCGGGAGTGGTGGCTCACGCCTGTAATCCTAGCACTCTGGGAGGCCGAGGCAGGTGGATTGCTTCAGCTCACAAGTTGAGACCAATCTGAGCAAAAGTAAGACCCAGTCTTTACTAAAAATAGAATTTTTTTTTTTTTTGAGACAGAGTTTCACTATGTCGCCCTCAGTAGAGTGTCCAGTGAGATCACAGCTCACAGCAACCTCAAACTCTTGGGCTTAAGTGATTCTCTTGCCTCAGCCTCCCAAGTAGCTGGGACTACAGGTGCCCCCCACAACGCCCAGCCATTTTCGTTGTTGTTGTTGTAGCTGTCATTGTTGTTTGGCAGGCCCCGGGTGGGTTCGAACCCGCCAGCCCTGTGCATGTGGCCGGTGCCCTAGCTGCTGAGGGGGCACAAAATATGTATACATTTTACATATACACACACACACACAATACTCTGAATGCTGCAAGCTTTTCGTACTTTAAAGTGCACAGGAATCCAGTTAAAATTCAGATTCTGACTCAGCAGGTCAGGGGTGGGCCTGAGAGTTTGTATTTTTTACCAGCCATGGAGTAAGTCTGGGGAATCACAGCATAAGTAGCAATGGTGTGGAGCGCAGAATCTGGAGCAAAATGGCCAGGTTCCCAATCTTAGATCTTCAATGGACTAACTGTATGATTGGTACAGTTACTGTGCCTCAGTTTTTGAGTTTTCATCAAGATTTAATGTTATTGCATATTAAGTGCTTTGGAAAAACATTCACTAAGAATCAGCTCTTATATTATTTATCACATTCCTTACAGCAAGCAGCTGGTGAAATAGAGCTTAACGAATGAATAAATGAATGAATGACCTTTGGAGAAAAGTTATTTGCTGGGCGACTACAGAGAAGCAAAATGGGCGGTCCCCTTGGTGGGGAAGATACCCACCTCCCAGAACGTTTCTCTACCCGATGGTCAAGAGGGCGCGGAGTGCCCGGAAGCCGGCCGGCTTGGGCCTGGCGGACCAATAAGACGGCCGGGAGGGAGGGGAGAGCGCCCCGCCGGCCCTTTCCGTCTGGGGCGCCGGCAGCCCCGCCCCTTGGAACGTTGCGACGTCCTAGCATTCCTCTGTTGCTACATCGTCGCGAGGGGCGGGGCGCCTGTCAGCAAAGCAACGCGCGCGGGCGCGGACGGGCTGGGGCTCCGCCGCGCAGTGCCAGCGCCAGACCCGCGCCCCGCGCTCTCTGACCCGCCGTCAGCGTTCTGACTCGCCAGCCCGCGCTCCCGTCCTGCCCTTGCGCTGCCCGAGTATGGAGTTGCTGTGTTGCGAGAGCACCCGGCACGCGCCTCGGGCCGGGCCTGACCCGCGGCTGCTAGGGGACCAGCGTGTCCTGCAGAGCTTGCTTCGCCTGGAGGAGCGCTACGTGCCCCGCGCCTCCTACTTCCAGTGTGTGCAGAGGGAGATCAAGCCGCACATGCGGAAGATGCTGGCATACTGGATGCTGGAGGTATTGCCCAGACCGGTCCCCCTTCTTCCGCCGCCCCCGGTTCTGGACATCCTGGTCCCAATAACAATTTGCCGGATGCTCCTGTGGCCCAGACTCCCAGGTTCTGGCCTTTCACTAGGTCACCCTAGTCCGCCGCCTCTGTGGTGTCCTTCTCCCTTCCCCAGCCCTAATGAGCTCCTTCTGACTGACTGCCAGTCATTTGGCACTCTTAAATCTCTTCGGGCCGAGAAAGCGGGACAAGGGACACCTTCTCCTTGGCTTCCCTCAGTGTCTCCTGCTTCCCTCCCCCGCCTAGTCTTCTCAGGAGAGCGCGATTGGAAAACCCTGGACTCGGCCGCCCCCGCCCAGGGCCGGTTCCTGTGTCTGTCGCGGGGTTCTGGCGGGGAAGGCGGTGGGGGGTGGCGCGCGCCCTGTTCCGGCAGACAGGGAAATGAAAAGTACGGAGGCAGCTGCAGGAGTCTCCTCCCTTCCCTTCGGGTGTGTGCAGTGGCGAGGGTAATGGGGGTAAGGTCCCAGCCCTCCGGCCACCACAGGTGACTCTTCGTGCCACTTCCCTTCGCTATGGGAGAAGGAAGTCTCTGGAATCTTTCATAAGGTGGGGAGCTTCTGAAAGGCACTCCCAAGGGGACAGAGGAAAGGCGGCTACGCAGAGGAAGCGGGGGGCGTCACGTTGGGGAGGGCGCATACTCCTCTGTTATCGGTCCTTGTCACTGTAAGTGGTTTACCCTCCCGGTTTTTGCTTCCCATTTCACCTCCCTTTAGCACTCCTCTCCCTCTTAATGCTGCTGCGTTTCCTATGTTCCTGCCCCAGCAGTGACTGTGCGCCCTTCCCCAGGTGTGTGAGGAGCAGCGCTGTGAGGAGGAAGTCTTCCCCCTGGCCATGAACTACTTGGATCGCTACCTGTCCTGCGTCCCCACCCGAAAGGCGCAGTTGCAGCTCTTGGGTGCGGTCTGCATGCTGCTAGCCTCCAAGCTGCGCGAGACCACGCCCCTGACCATCGAAAAACTCTGCATCTACACCGACCATGCTGTCTCTCCCCGCCAGTTGCGGGTGCGTATGTAATTGCCCCCACTCCTAACGCATACTGTCTCCGCACTTCCCAAGATAAGGAAAGCTAAGACCTCAGTGGCTTTCTGCCTCCCTGTGGCAAGGCAAGCTCCCTGAGGCTTTTCTAGAAAGAAATTGGGGTGGGAGAAAAGAGGGGATAGTCTGGTGGTGTGGTTGAGGTAGCGCTCACCTGCGCTTGAGCTGCAGCCATGAACTAAACCCTCTCCTGACCTCCAGAGGATGCCACTCCTTCCTGGTCTTTCCCCCAAATAGCAACAAGTCAAACTGCATGTCTCGCTTACTAGTACTTTGCCTCTGGGTTTACACAGACACCATGAGTTATTTATTGGCAGCAGAAGGGCATGCCTGCACACCCCCACTGGAGTGGGAGAGTGGAATGTGTTTCATGTGGGGGAGGGGGGCTGCCTTGGTTGAGCCTTTATCCCCAAGTGGACTTTGATAGAAAAGCCTCCCAGAGTAGATTAAAGCCAGGCCCTGATTACTTTAAGGAAGGGCTGACTTGTTTCATCCCACCTTCTTTCCTTCCCCTTATATCCCAGTAGAGATAGCTTCTTCCTAATCCTCCCTTCCCTGTCCTCATTCTGAGGAACTGGAGCAGCTGCTTTGGGTCTGGTGGAAACATCTCTCCCTTTCCCCCTTAGCCAAAGGTTCAAGCTGAGGGACAGACAGGGAGCTGAGCTGCAGCTGCTTCCGATGTGATAATGGTGCCCCTCCCCCGGCCCGGCTGACTCTGACCAAGGTCTTTCATAACCCTGTGGAGAGCTGCTGTCACTCCTGTGGTTTGGGAAGTGGCTCCCAGGGCCTCCTGCTGGGAACTTGGTCTAGGCTTCTTTGAGGCAGGGTAGGAAAGTCACTCACTAGTTCTGTCCTGCCTCAAAAGAAGCCTGGGAAGGAGGTGGGGGAACTGCTTGGATTTGGAAGAGGTTATGTGAGGCTTGCAGACCATCTCCTAGGGGGCTGAGAGAAGAGAGTGGCACCTCCCTTCACCTTGCTCTGTGGCCAGCCAAGTCTTCTCCTGACCCTGAGAGGACTCTGTGGGGTTCATCTCCCAGGGAGGAGGGCAGCAGCAGGCTGCTGTGATTGGCTGGTGGGGAAGCCAGGGTACTGGGGCCCCTGTGAATGTAGGAACAGGATTCCTCTTCCTGCCAAGTAGCTCAGAGATGGGAGTATGAGGCCTGAGTTGGGAATCCAGGAGGCTCCACAGCTTTGTGATGAATCTGGTAGTTTTGGCAAGTCTGAGCGTGGAACTAGTTTCTAGGGCCAGAGAACAAGATGTTTTTGGAGGGATTGGGCCTAGAAGGTAGACGGGGGCTTCTTTTTTTTTGAAAAGATTGGGGTGTAGATGCCTATGTGTGAGGGGAATTTTTCAGAACACACAAAAAGTACTCATCTCTGACTCCTAGCTGAGCCTGGGGGTGGAGCCTCCAAAAGACTTCTAGAAGGTCAGAAGAAACCTCTGAGAACTCCAAGTGCTTATGCAGCAGAGGAAGGTTGAGACCCAAGGAAGGAGGGAAGATTCCTTCCTCAGCATTGCACTGAGCAGCATAGAATCTGAGTCTTCTAGCTAGACCAGGTTGGCTTAAAACTTAGGGATGTGATGAATGCTGCTAGCCATTGAAGCTATTCACTCCCAGGGGTATGTTCTCTGCCAAGTGGGGCTGGGATTCTCAGAGGTTGCCTAGATATGGGGGAGGATGGCCACCTTCCTCACACAGGACCCCATACTTCCCCATAGGGACAGACCCATTCCCAGTTGCTTTGTAGGTACTTCCCTGGAGGCTGGATCCTTTATGTTGACTCCTAAGTTAAAGAGTTTGGCTACTTCGACAAGTATTGAAAGAATCCTAGGTTCTCTGCCTGATTTCTTTTGGCTCCAAGCCAAGCTATTTTCTTTTGGGTCCTATGAGAGGTTGGAGCTGATCTGAGAGGCTGACACCTAGGCCAGGGCCAGGAGAGAGATAGCTGTGGCTGTGGGCCTGGAAGAGGTTGGGTGGGGTTGCCATTTCTGCCTCAATAAGGAGTCAAACCCACAAGTTCCTTCCTGAGATAAAACAATGAAGAAATCCTCATGTGTGCAACTTGGAAATGGGGCCAAGTCTGAGAGCACTAGAAGAATGGATTGGGGGGAAGCTCTCAGCCTTCCTCTAAGACCTCGAATTGGTATATAGGCTTGGGTAGGGGTGGGGATAGGGTTTGGTCCCTCAGAGATCACTTGGATCCATCCTGTCTGGCTTAGCCTCCACTTATCCTCATGAGAGTTAAGTGGCACTGGGTACCATGGGTTCCAGCTGAAGGGAGTAGGGTGGGGTGCTCTACCTCAGGACCCACCCCTGATGTCTCACTAAGGGGATGTGGGTTGGGTTAAGCAACCTCCCATTTCAGGAACCTCCAAAGAGACTGAGTGGCTGTGTCATAGGAGGAGTGGCTTCATTCTTACTCCTTTGTATTCAAGACGTGTGGACTTGGTTGAGATGCAGAGCTGGGGGTGGGGAAGCTTAGTGGTGATCTTCCCTTTCATAATCTTTGGGGTTTGGAACTTTCTTTCTGCTTCATCCCAAAGGATCCTCAAGTTCATGGTGATGTTGGTGATATCTGTCAGTCTTACAACCTTGGCTGGAGAAATCCTCAGAGCCCTGAATGAAGTCAGAAGGCCTGATCATTGGCCCCTTAAAGATAATCAGACAGGCTTAGAAGGAATAATACATATAAAGCATGTTGCCCTGGCACCTGGGCAACTAACTGATCAATAAATGTTCAAAGCAAATCCCTGCAGCTCTTCTCTGCCTGGGACTCCATGGTGCCAGGTATTAAAACCAGAAGCAAGGGTGGCGCCTGTGGCTCAAGGAGTAGGGCGCCAGTCCCATATGCCAGAGGTGGCGGGTTCAAACCCAGCCCCGGCCAAAAACCAAAAAAAAAAAAAAAAAAAAGAAAAAAACCAGAAGCAAGGGCCGGGTATAGTGGCTTACGCCTATAATCCTAGCACTCTGGGAGGTTGAGGCGGGTGGATTGCTTGAGTTCAGGAGTTCCAGACCACTCTGAGCAAGAGGATCATTTGTGCCCAAGAGTTTGAGATTGCTGTGAGCTATGACGCCACAGCACTCTATCGAGGGTGACAAAGTGAGAGTCTGTCTCAAAAACAAAAAAAGAAAAAAAGTAAGAAGTAAAACTGGGATCTTGAGCTTCAAACGTTTGGTGGGCTTCCTTCCCTGTAAGCTGCTCTTTGCTCCTCCCCTACATTCTCTAGTGGATGATCTCACCATTTTCTCCATCACTCAGGACTGGGAGGTGCTGGTCCTTGGGAAGCTCAAGTGGGACCTGGCTGCTGTGATTGCTCATGATTTCCTAGCCCTGATTCTGCACCGACTCTCTCTGCCCAGTGATCGACAGGCCTTGGTGAAAAAGCACGCTCAGACCTTCTTGGCCCTCTGTGCTACAGGTAAGAGCCTTGTGCACCTTTTTGCCAATTTGGGAAATCCAGAAGACTCTTAAGGGTGAGGAGTAACGTCTCACAGTAAATGAGGAGCAGGTGTGTGGCGCCTGTGGCCCAGTTGGTGGGGCGCCGGCCCCATATACCGAGGGTGGCGGGTTCAAACCCAGCCCCGGCCAAACTGAAAACCAAAAAAAAAAAAAATAGCCGGGCATTGTGGTGGGCGCCTGTAGTCCCAGCTACTTGGGAGGCTGAGGCAAGAGAATCGCTTAAGCCCAGGAGTTGGAGGTTGCTGTGAGCTGTGTGATGCCATGGCACTCTACTGAGGGCCATAAAGTGAGACTCTGTCTCTACAAAAAAAAAAAAAAAATGGGGAGCAGGACCCAGGTCTCAAGGCTCTACTTTTGTTTCCATAAAGGCATTTCAACTCACATTTATGAATGGAGGCCATTACATAGACTAGGTAGGGTTTCACTTATCCCCTGATCCCTGGCCAGCTCCACCCTGGACCTATGGAAATTTGCTATTTGTCCTGATACTCTCCTTTTCTCCCTTCCTGAGATCTTTCCTCACCCCCTGCTCTATTCATGCTGCCTAGCACTTTCAGAGGAATAGGAACTCCACATTGGCTGTTATCCTCGAGGTTTCCTTGTCTCATCGTTTCCTCTCCTCTCCAAGATTACACCTTTGCCATGTACCCACCATCCATGATCGCAACGGGCAGCATCGGGGCTGCAGTGCAAGGCCTGGGTGCCTGTTCCACCTCTGGGGACGAGCTCACAGAGCTGCTGGCAGGGATCACAGGCACTGAAGTGGTGAGTGCTGGGCAGTGTTGTCCCCTAAGTCTCCAGTAGAGGGAGGCATCCACACCAATCTGGTTCCAGCTCCTAGTTTCACAGCCCTGGGGCTTCTATGGTTTTTTATCTCCTGCCTTGGTCTGAAGAGCAAGTATCTTGGGTAGGGTGAAGGGTGCTGGCCCTGGGTGCCCTTTTCTTGCCAAGTGGTGTGCTGGAGAGGGGGTGGGGCATTTGGTGTCAGATGCAGGGCTGCTCTCACACCCTCTTGCCACATCCTCTTGCCAGTTTCTGAGAATTGAAGACCAATTCCTGGGGCTGGGCTGTGGCCTAACCTCCCCAGACTTCCCTGTATGCTGGAAGGTGTTCTTCCCCCACCCCTGCTGCCAGATGTTGGGGGGAGCATTCCCTCCTGACTATTCCCCTGTGTTCCTAGGACTGCCTGCGGGCCTGTCAAGAGCAGATTGAAGCTGCGCTCAGGGAGAGCCTTAGGGAAGCTGCCCAGACCAGCTCCAGCCCAGCGCCCAAAGCCCCCCGGGGCTCCAGCAGCCAGGGGCCCACCCAGACCAGCACTCCCACAGATGTCACAGCCATCCACCTGTAGCCCTGGAGAGGCCCCCTCCAGTGGCCACTAAGCAGAGAAGGGGCCACTGCCACCCACCTGTCTGCCTCTAGGAACAAACCATACCACATCTGAAGCTTGAGCGGGTTCCTATTTCTCCCCCCACAAGGCCCAAGGAGGTCAGGTCCTACCTATCCCTGCGTGTGCACTAAGGGGCCTGGCCAGCCATGATTGTGTTTGGGAGGCTAGTTGAGCTCCTCTTCCTCCTTGCATCTGTCCAGGTCAGCTCCTTCCCTGACTCTAGCTGGGAGTGGGCTAGGCTGGTCAGATATTGGAATAGGTGAAATACATGCACCAGCATTCTTTTTGAGGCTTCCCTCCCCTAGGGCTCTCAGGTTCTCAATTGCCAAAATGCCCCAGTGCCTTCTAGGGTTATATTTGGATTGGGGTCCTTCCAAAGATGAAATTTCATGTTGGGGGAAACAGTCTAGATGGCTCCTCTCAGCACACTTTGGAAGCCCCGTTTAATCCTTGCTCACGGCTGCTCCTAGAGGGAGGAGCCTAGGTCTTGGCTAGAGGGACAAAAACCTATGGTATTCCTCCTTGCTTTGCTTTCCACTCAGTTTCTCCCAGGTGATTGAGGGGCTCGGTGGTGAAGGAAGGAGTTATTTTAATTTATTAATTGCTATGAGTACAACTGTAAGAGGATGTAGTGGGGCCTGTCTATCCCACAAGTGGTGGTAACCCTGGTGGTTGCTGTTTCCCTCCCCTCTGTGACTGGCTAAAAAATCTTTGTGGCCAAGGAGCTGCTACAGCCTGGAATAGGGTCATGCCCTCCTCTCCCTTTGGCTCTCTGCTCCATCCTCTAGGCAGGAGGATGATGCAGGGATGCCCTAGAGTTGGCCAGGTCCAGCTGGAGAGGGAGGCAAGTCCTGTTGACACAGGTCTTTCCTAAAGGCCATAAGATTTAGGCTGGTGGCCCAGGACCATCAGGCTACCTTAATAAATATTCTGGAATAAAACTGGCTTTGGCTTTTTGGTTTGGGTGGTAGTAGAAGCCTATTTCTAGACTGTGATGTAATGAGGTGTGGAAGTCAATGGGCCTAAAGCAGGGATCACCAAGTCTATTCTGTTAAGGGCTAGATATTTAGGCTTTGTGGGGTATACGGTCTCTGCCCCAAATATATAGTTCTGCTTTATAAGGTGATCTATGTTTTCCTAAAAATCACTATGCTATGCAAAACTGCACAACAAAAACCAGAGGGCTTATGGGGAAAATGGAGCTTGAGGTATAGTACTCAAAAACTTAATGAGTAATACTTTTTTAGGATTTTTTTTTTTTTTTTTTTTTGCAGTTTTGGCAGGGGCTGGGCCCGAACCCACCTCCGAACCCACCTCCGGCATATGGGGCCAGCGCCCTACTCCTTTGAGCCATAGGGGCCATCCGAGTGATACTTTTTTAAAAAGGCAACAGGATAGCTTTGTTTCTACACATGTTAAATAGGTAGGAAGTGATAAAGATTATAATAAACATGGCCATTATCTTTTTTTTTAAGACAGTCTCACTATGTTGCCCTTGTTTGAGTGCTGTGGTGTCATATATCACAGCAACCTTTAACTCTTGGGGGCTTAAGCGATTCTCTTGCCTCAGCCTCCCAAGTAGAACACGGCCTTTATCTTTAAGAAGATAGGAAGCTTCTTATGGAAACATGAAGCTAACCTAGGATCTACTCATCCTTTTTTTTTTTTTCCTTTTTTTGTCACCCTTGGTAGAGTGCTGTGTCATCATAGCTCACAGCAACCTCAAACTCTTGGGCTTAAGCAATTCTCTTGCCTCAGCCTCCCAAGCAGCTGGGACTACAGGTGCCCGCCACAACACCTGGCTATTTTTTGTTGCACTTGTCATTGTTATTTAGCTGGCCTGGGTTTGAACCTGCCAGCCTTGGTGTATGTGGCTGGTGCTATAACCACTGTGATACAGGGTTCGAGCCAAGATCTACTCATCCTTAAGCCAACCTTATCTTTGACCTTGTCTCTGAATCTCCATTTTCCTCAAGGAGGGGCTTCTCCTATTGCCCTTTCATCCACAGCTGAAACATGACCATCTTTGGACAGCCTACTCCTGGTTGCTGGCATTCAACCAAAGCAGCCAGTGTCATGTGAGGGGGAGGCAGCCAACATGCCCCCCGCTCCCCAAGGGCTAACAAGGTGAGAGTAGCCTGGAGAAATAAACTTTTAGCTCAGAGGGTTAGGAGTGAGGCCCTCTGTAAAAACTAGGTCAGAATCTACCCCATAGATAGCAACAGGGGAAAAGGTCTTTTACTTTTCCTTCCAACTGAAGAAGGAAAGGTCAAAGGCTTCCAATGACTACACCAAAATGAAGAGGTTCAATAAATACCTGTTTTTGCTTTTTCCGAATCCCAGTGATTTGGCAACAGCCAGAAAGTACTTAAAATGAATCCCAGCTGAGGAGAGGGAATGCTGGGATTTCCACTCTCAAGTCAGCTCTCAGAACTGAGCAGAAAGCAGGCCTAGAATGGAGTCCTCATCTTATGCAGGGAGCCACAGATGCCCCTGTGACGCCCTCACTGTCCTGACCTGGGTCTTCTTGCATTAAGGCTCAGTGTCATCTTTAGTCACCAACAGGGGGCCTGGCATCTTCCCATGCCCCTTGGATTAGGACAGGTGACTGTTTCTTACTCCATAGTGATGGGAACATCTTCCACATCGCGAGGCACTGCACTCTGAAGCTCACGCCTGGTTTCGGGAGACAGTTGTGGATGGGGCTGTAGCCGAAGCAGTTCCAGGAGGGCCTCTTTCTGATCTGTGGCCAAGTCTGCCTTGTAGCGCTGGACCAAAGTCAGGAGGCACTGGTGCCAGAGCACAGGCAGCTCACGAGTCTCTGTCCGGAACCCCAGGAAGTGGAAGACCATGGCATCCAGCACTCGGTAGGGCAGTGCATACTTCTTATCCAGCAGCAGTCGCAGGAAGATGCTGTTGGCACCGCTGTATTCCATCTCAGCAATTTTCAGCATGGCAGCACTGGTGGGAAAGGGAGGTTGGGTGGGATGAGAGAAGGATCAACTTTACCTCTGTGCTCTTCCCCTCTTCTTCCTCCCCCCCATGTGGCTCTTACACTATAGGATTCCTAAACGAGCAATCTCAGGCCTCCTTCCCACCTACCCAATCTTATTATACTCCCCTGACTCCAGTTATCATCTCTAGACAGATCCATCCCAAATTGCTACCTCTGGCTTAGAGTACTTGTCTCAATATCCAGCTGGAGTATGTCCAAACACCCTGACATCTCCACCCCTCATCTCCTTTCTTCCTGTGTTCCCTATTCATTTTTTCAACTATTTATGGAGCACATACCACAAGCCAGGCTGCAATCCTGTTCTTGTGGAGCTTTTATTCTAGTGGGGTAAGGATATAACCACTGGTTTAAACAAGCCACAAACCCAGGGCTATTCTTAACTCCTTCCCTACTCTGACCACCATCCCCAAGTTCCGGCAATTCCATTATCTGAATATTCACTGACCAGTCCTCCTCCACCCCCACCAACACTACCTGGAATGCAACACGGGGATGGAGCACTTGGTGATGATGCTACCTACAATGATGGCTTCCCGGAGGGTACAAGTGCCTGATTCGCATAGTGGGATCAGGATCCCTAGGGAGAAGCAGAGGGCAGTCATGTTGAGTCCAGGGTGAGAGAAAGTATTATAGTAGGAAGCACTCCCCACAACCCCAGGGACTAAACCTTGGCCTTAGAGACAGCCACTTCTCAAGTCAGGTCTGCTGCTTTCTCCCCCAGAGCCTGGCCCTTCCCTTTCTTCCCTGCCTCTGGGCTCCTCCCACCTTTGAACCAGGCCCCAGGTTTGAACAGGGCCTTCTTCAGTGCCATGTAGAGATGGAAGTTGAGTCGTTTGTATTCAGCGATGTCATCTCGTACCCGGGGCAGCAGAACAAGGTTGTAGAAGCGCTGGGCCATGCGTTCCTTCAGGTTAGAGGCAAAAATCCTAGTGGGGCATAAGAGGGGAGTTTCCAAGTCATATTGATAGTCTAGACCTGGTCCTTCAGATATCAGTGTGCATGCAAGAGATTTTGAAGTAATATACGCAACTGCTCTCAGTGAGGGATGTGTGGGAGAACTGTGAGCACGAAGAACCGAGTTTGGATTAGGGAAAGGAGGAGAGGCAACAGGTACCCAAATGGTGAATGTTGTCACTGGAAGAACCCGAGTGCTTCTGAACTGATAGCTCCTCAGCTACTCACCTTCCTCTCCCTAGCACAAGTCCTCTGTACCCTACTACTCTCCCAAGGGATGTGTGCATGCCCAGGCAGCCACAGACCTGAGGCCACTCTGACAGGGTTGTATCCTAGTAGCTATAGTTCTCCCTTAGAAATTCATCCCAGAGGGGCGGCGCCTGTGGCTCAGTTGGTAAGGTGCCGGCCCCATATACCGAGGGTGGTGGGTTCAAACCCGGCCCCGGCCAAACTGCAACCAAAAAATAGCTGGGCGTTGTGGCGGGCGCCTGTAGTCCCAGCTACTCGGGAGGCTGAGGCAAGAGATTCGCTTAAGCCCAAGAGTTGGAGGTTGCTGTGAGCTGTGTGAGGCCACCGCACTCTACTGAGGGCCATAAAGTGAGACTCTGTCTCTACAAACAAACAAAAAAAAAAAAGAAATTCATCCCAGGGGATTCCCAACTGCATCTTGGCCCTCCAAAATGGAACAGGAAAAGATAGGAAAATGATGAAATATAGAAACACAAAAGAGAGCTCTGGGACAAGTTCAAATGTAATGGCAAAGCTTGTATATCCCTGGCCCAGCCTTCACCTATAGACTCTACCTGGTGGCTTGGTACATGGCAGCTGCAGTCCAGGCCTCAGGCTCTGTGACATAGAGGATCTGCTCCCAATTGGAGAGTGCAGGGATGATCTTAAATGCCTTGGGCAATTTCCCACTGCGGTACTTAGATAACACCTAGGGATGAGGGAGGTAAAATAATCATCATTAATAAACTAGTGCTTGCTATGTGCCAGGTGCTTATCTGGATGCTTTTTATATACTAACTCACTTCGCCCTCACAAAAACCCTATAAGGAGGTACTATTCTGTTTACGATGATTGAAGAGTTCTAGCAACTGACCCAAGACTGTTAGGTCACTAACAGGCAGAGCAGGAATCTGAACCTTACGCACTGACCCTTAAGTCTGTTTCCTGTTATCATGCCTGATTTGGTGTGGGATGTGGGAAAAAACCCCTGAGGCAGGTGCCCACAGCCCCTGTAAGGTTATTCCACCTTGGGTCCCCTCTTAGCTCTTACCTCCCGAACACCCCTGTAGACCTCCAGGACCCGGGGGTCCAGCTGAGGCATAGGGAAGCCTGACACCTCTGACATGACCATCTCAACCTCTGTCTGCTTCTCAGTTAGCTTCTCCATGATGATGTCAGCCAGGGTGCGCCTAAAAGGTGAGGGAGGGGAGGGAGGAAAAGGGAAGGGGAGGGAGGAGAGAGGAGGGGAAGGGAAGGGAGGAGAGAGGAGAGAAGGGGTCACTGGGAAGCTCCAGGCTCTCCACAGTCCCTTATGAGCATAGATGAACTGTGACCCTTCTAGGATGTGCAGCCTTAGTCCCCTCTCTGCACTCATTCTCCTACAACAGAATAACTGTACAGTGCAGAAGAACTGAAAGTCATTTGATTTAAGACAAAGCTGGTAGTTATATGGTATTATTATGAACCAACTCTGAAGTCCGTCTGCCAGGTTCAAATCCTAGCTCTTCCACTTCCTGTATGATCACTGGCATGTTACTTTACCATTCTATGCCTCAGTTTCCTCATCTGTGAAAGAGGTATAATAACAATACCTCCCTCATACCATGGAATATTATGTAGCCTTAAAGAAAGATGGAGGCTTTACCTCTTTCATGTTTACATGGATGGAGCTGGAACATATTCTTCTTAGCAAAGTATCTCAGGAATGGAAGAAAAAGTATCCAATGTACTCAGCCTTACTATGAAGCTAATTTATAGCTTTCACATGAAAGCTATAACCCAACTATAGCACAAGACTATGGGGAAAGGGCCAAGGAAGGGGAAGGAAGGGGGGAGGGGGGAGGTTAGGGTGGAGGGAGGGTAATGGGTGGGGCACACCTACGGTGCATCTTAGAATGGGTACAGGCAGAATGCAGAATACAAATGTCTACATACAATAACTAAGAAAATGCCATGAAGGCTACATTGAACAGTTTGATGAGAATATTTCAGATTGTTATGAAACCAGCACTTTGTACCCCTTGATTGCACTAATGTACACAGCTATGATTTAACAATAAAAAAATAATAATACCTCCCTCATAAGGTTAATATACGGACTAAATAAGTTAATGTGCATTTGTTACTTGGAACTATCAGCATACAACAAGTGTATAAGGAGCTCTGCCTCTTTCACAAACACCCATCATATGCTGGCAATATGCTGAGAACCCTCCAATTACAAATTCCAGGTCTGATCACTCTAGAGTGGTCTTGTAGATAACCTGAATTATCTACAAGATTTCATGTAGCTGGGATCATTAGAGAGTGATGATGGCACAAACTTTCCTCTCATTAAAGAGTCTCACTTTGTTGCCCTTGGAGAGTGCTGTGTTGTCACAGCTCACAGCAACCTCAAACTCATTGGCTCAAGCAATTCTCTTGCCTTACCCAACCCAGTAGCTGGGTTTACAGGCGCCCACCACAACGCCCAGCTATTTTTAGAAATGAGGTCTTGCTCTGGCTTAGGCTGATCTTGAACCTGTGAGCTCAGGCAATCCATCTGCCTCAGCCTCCTAGACTGCTAGCACTACAGGTGTGAGCCTAATAGGATAATTCTGTAAGAAGAATGACTTATCTCACCACAGACCTAATTACCTTCCTGATGCAATCAATAAGGCAATATGTAATTTCATTTTTTGTTTTTATGGAGGGGGTGAGCAAGACATCATCTGTATAAAGTACAGTTTGTGTCACTCAAAATATGCATTGTATGGCTACATAAAAGCAGCTTGATGAGCAAGTCACCTCAGGGTTCATTAAAGAACAAAGCTTCCAGAAGCAAAAAAAAGAAACATGAAACCTGCATGGATGGAAACAAATAAAGCCCTCCCAGCAACACCCATAAACCAAGCAAGTTGAAAGTTACACAGGTGAATCAGCAAGGATGCGGTCAACTATGTTTTTTGGAAGTGAAATAATGGACCATGACACAGTCTGTCTCAAAACTTTTGTAGTGATTCACATAATTCACCCCAGGTCTCACAACTGTCAAGTAGGGGAAAAGAGTCAAGCTCAGAAGTTCTAAAGTTATTTTCTAATACCCCATAATGTGCCCCCCAAACTAAATGGTCTCTGACTGCTGAGCTTATGTGGATCTAGCCTTGCTTTCTGAAGATGCCAGCTACCAATTTTTAAGACTGCCAGGAGTTCCTATTTCTAGCAGTTTGTCTCTTCTATTTATTGCAAGCTGGAAAACCATTCTGCTAAGTTCATCAGAATTATCTCTAAAGTAGAAGTTATGAGGTCTTGAGAAAGAACCTGAGAGACTCTCTGGCAGGATCAGCACAAGTCCACACTTTGTGACATCTATTTTAGCTGTTGAGCATCAATCTAGGAACAGGGCTCATTTCTTCATTCTGTGCTCTCTAAATAAGCTGCCATAGAACTTATCAGTCTCCCTGTCTTTCTGCAGTATGGTTAGCAATGAGAGACCAACACAGCCTAAAGAACAAAGGACAGCATCATGTTATTATCAGAGGGTCAGAATGAATTGGATGAGGGCTCTTATCCTAGACTCCCCTCCCCAGAGCTAAACTCTCTGACCTCAGTGATTTGACCACAGGCAGCCTCAATGCCTGCGTATCTTGGAGCTAGCATTAATTATAGATAGGGATAAATTAGTGGTTCTAACTGGGGGTGATCCCTCCTTCCCACCCACACACCCAGGGGGCCTCTGGCAATGTGTGGAGTTATTTTGACTTTCACAACTAGAAGGAAGGTCATTACTGATATCTAGATGGTAGAGACTGGAGATTATCTGCTAAATATCCTATATTGCATTGCATAACTCAGCCTCCACAAAAAAAGAATTATACAGCTCCAAATGCCAATCGTGCTGAGAATGAAAAACCCTCAATTAGGCGGCGCCTGTGGCTCAACGAGTAGGGCGCTGGCCCCATATGCCAGAGGTGGCAGGTTCAAACCCAGCCCCGGCCAAAAAATAGAAAAAAAAAAAAAAAGAAAGAAAAACCCTCAATTAAATGAAACTTAGGTATGAAAGAGATCTTCACAAGGAATATGAGCTTATCACCAAAAAACTGAGCTACCAAGACCAAATGCAATGGGACAGATCTCCCAAGAGACATAAAAAGGGCCTTTAGCTATAACTGGGCAGTTCTAGAATAAATGTACAGAAGAAAAGCAGGGATTTTGAGTCTGGGTTATCATCCTATTTAGAATGGTTCTTTAAGGGTGGGCCAGTTCTATCAAAAGTGGTTCTCCAGAACTAGCAATGCCAAGGCCATTTCCAAAGGTAGAAAATGAAAATCATGCCAGGGTCTGTAGAAATTTTCTGCTAGGACCTACTATGCCAAATCCCCAGGCCTACCTGGCAGGAGGATTCTTGTTCATGAACATCTCAATGGCATGCTCATCCTCAGGGTCTACGACCACCTCTGCATGGTGGCCCACTCCTGTCATCGTGGCAGCCTTCTCCAGGGTGGGCCACTCCTCATCCTCATCATCTGATCCATCCTGTGGCACTCCAGGACCTAGAAGGGGACAAAATGGATGAGCACAGCAAGGAGTAGGTGAGGGATTTAGTCAATTTAACTTTAGCCATTGTGTAGTACAGGCTTCACACGTGCTTGCAATAGATAAAGATGTATGCACTGAAACAGATGAGGCCCACACCATCTTCCAGTCCCAGAGGCTTGCAATTTTGCTTAAGAAACAAAATGTATACAGAGGAAACAATGAGAAAGCAACACTTAATGCTATTAGCATAAATGATAGTTAACACACCATACTCAAGTTATTGTAACAGGATTTTTTTTTTTTTTAGACAAAGTCTCACTATGTCGCCCTTGGTAGAGTGCCATAGTGTCACAGCTCACAGCAACCTCAAACTCTTGGGCTTAAGCAATTCTCTTGCCTAAGCCTCCCAAGTAGCCTGGACTATAGGTGCCCACCACAATGCCTGGCTATTTTTTGTTGCAGTTGTCATTGTTATTTCGCTGGCCCGGTTCAAACCTTCGACCCCCAGTGTATGTGGCTGGTGTGGTAACCACTGTGCTACAGGCACCGAGCCAGGATTTATTTATTTATTTATTTATATTTGAGACAGAGTCTCACTTTGTTGCCCTGGGTAGAGTACTGTGGCATCACAGCTCATAGCAACTTTAAACTCTTGGGCTGAAGCGATTCTCTTGCCTCAGCCTCCCAAGCAAGAACTACAGGTGCCTGCCACGACGCCTGGCTATTTTTTGTTTGTTTCATAGGCCCGAGCTGGGTTCGAATGCAGCAGCCCCAGAGCATGTGGCTGGCACCCTAACCACTGAGCTATGGGTGTCCAGCCTGTAGCAGAATTTTCATTCTTTTTTTTTTTTTTTTTGTAGTTTTTGGCCGGGGCTGGGTTTGAACCCCCCACCTCCGGCATATGGGGTCGGCACCCCTACTCCTTTGAGCCACAGGCGCCGCCATGTAGCAGAATTTTCTAAATACACTGTATGTACATTAACTGGGTAACCCTCATAACCCCAAGAAGTAGGTAGGTACTGTTATTATACCCAGTTTCAATGGGTACATTGGAGCACAGAAGAGCTGAGTATTCACCTAATACTGCATTCTTTACCACTATTCTACACACAGTAGGGCTTGATGATATGTCAAAATGAATGGTAGAGACAATATACACTTAGAAAATGAGTGCTGAGGACGCTTAAGTTCTGGACAGGCTGTTTGGGAGCAGGAGAATGCCCCAGACCTGGGTAACAATATTGGGAAAAGGACTTAGTTACACATGTCTCACGGGCAATAGGAAAAAGTAGTGGGAAAGGTGAAGCCAGACTTGGGGTGAAGGGTGCTTAAAAGCCAGCAAAAGGAGTTCAGATTTAATCCACCAGTGCATTTAAATAGATTTTTATAAGGCTTCAGCTATCTGGGTATCTAGAAAGGGGTCTAGTAATCCAAGTGGGCAGATAAAATGTTACATATGCATAGGTCATTAAGAACAGAAGTAGTGTATGATAAAAGATAAATAAATGGGAACAGACATTTTCTCCACACACCAACAACTCACAAATCTGTACCTGAGCATGGATCTTAGTGCCAGACCCTTGACTACAGGTATTTAATGTATAGTTGTTCTTCAATGACCCCAGGCACATGAAATCTCACCTGTCATCAACTGAACTCCTTTTCTTTTTTTTTTTTGGATTTTTGGCCGGGGCTAGGTATGATCCCGCCACCTCTGGCATATGGGACCGGCGCCCTACTCCTTGAGCCACAGGCACCGCCAACTGAACTCCTTTTCATTCCTTCTAGGTCTATACCACTCACTGTACTCTACAGGTCACTAAATGGCACCATCATCCACTCAATGCTAAACCTGAGAGGCACTTGAAACATGTTTGATTTAGTCAATCCTGTACTCAAAACTCTCCAAAGCTTCCCAGTGCAGTAAGGATGGCTTTATTTTTCTAAAATTTTTAAATTATTATTATTATTTTTGAGACAGAGGTTCACTTTGTCACCCTTGGTACAGTGCCGTGGCATCATAGCTCACAGCAACCTCAAACTCTTCAGCTCAAGTAATTCTCTTGCCTCAGCCTTCCAAGTAGCTGGGACTGCAGGTGCCTGCCCCAACGCCCGGCTATTTTTAGAGATGAGATCCTGCTGTGGCTCAGGCTGATTTTGAACCTGTGAGCTCAGGCAATCCACCTGCCTTGGCGTCCCAAGTTCTGGGATTACAGGCTTGAGCCACTGCACCTGGCTAAATTTTTAATTATTATGGGGACAAATAATTATATATATCTTTACAGGGTACATGTGATGCTTTGGTACAGGCACACAATGTGAATTAATCCAGTCAGAGTAATTGGGGTATCCATTATTTCAGGCATTAAACATTTTTTTGTGTTAGGAATATTCCAATTCCACTCTTGGAAGATGGCTTTAGGCCAGGCGCGGTGGCTCACACCTGTAATCCTAGCACTCTGAGAGGCTGAGGGGAGTTTGGGAACAGCCTGAGAAAAAAGCTAAACCCTGTCCCTACTAAAAATAGAAAAAATGAGGCAAGAAGATCACTTGAGCCCAAGAGTTGGAGATTGCTGTGAGCTATGACACCAACACACTCTACCCAGGGTGACAGCTTGAGACTCTGTCCCAAAATAAAACAAAAAAGGATGGCTTTAAATCCCGGACAGGCCTCCAAGTCTTTTGTAGGTTTGACTCTTACCTGCCTAAACATCATTCATTAATCCATTCATTTAGCAAACACTGAATGCCTACTGTATGTGAGACTAGAAGTACATCACTGAATGACAGAAACAAAAATTTTTGCCCTTACAGAGCTTACGTTCTAATTGGAGGAGACAGATATAAACAAGCAGAATTACACTGGGTTAGAAGAAAAAAACTACTATGAAAATAAGAGCACAGATGAAAGCAGCATAGAGACAGGTGGGGGTGTCGTAATTTTAAAAGGAGAGGTCAGCGTAGGCCTGAGGAGAAAGTAAGTCTGTAGGTGTAAGGGAATAGACCATCCTAGGCAGAATCCTTGACAGAAGGAACACCACGGCAAAGGTCCTAACAGCGTTTAAGAAACAATGAAGCCGGGCGGCGCCTGTGGCTCAGTGAGTAGGGCGCCGGCCCCATTTGCTGAGGGTGGTGGGTTCAAACCCAGCCCCGGCCAAACTGCAAAAAAAAAAAAAATAGCCGGGCGTTGTGGCGGGCGCCTGCAGTCCCAGCTGCTCGGGAGGCTGAGGCAAGAGAATCGCTTAAGCCCAGGAGCTGGAGGTTGCTGTGAGCCGTGTGACGCCACAGCACTCTACCGAGGGCAGTAAGTGAGACTCTGTCTCTACATAAAAAAAAAAAGAAACAATGAAGCCTATGTAGGTGGAGTGGAGAGGACAAAGGGGAAAGTAGTGGGAGAGATCAGACTGGCAACAGAGGCAGATCATATAGGGTGAACCACTAGAACTCACTAGCTGTTAAGTGGACTATTGGGAGTATGAGATACTAATTAGGAGGCTACTGCAATAACCTAGGTAAGAGATGGTGGTAGCTTGAACAGGATGGTGTTCTAAGGTGGCGAAGAGTCTGATTTTGGATCTATTATGAAGACTCATTCAAATTTTCTGACAGGTAAGATATGGAAGACAGAAAGAGGAAAGCCCAAAGTTTCTGTTTGGAACAAATGAAAGGGTATCATGCTACTAACTGATATGGGGAAAACAGTGGGAGAAGCAGGTCTAGTGAGAAGGCCAGGATTTCTGTTTTGGACAAGTTTGAGATGTCCATTAGACTTCAAATTGGAGAAGCCAAATAGACAGTTGAATATAGAACCTGGGGCCAGGTGTGGTGGCTCACGCCCGTAACCCCAGCACTTGGGAGGCCAAGGTGGGTGGAATGCCTGAGCTCACAGGTCTGAGACCAGCCTGAGCAAAAAGCAAGATCCTATCTCTAAAAAAACAGCCGAGGAGCCCGGCAAGGTGGGTGATTCTGGACTACAGGCGCCTGCTACAATGCCCGGCTATTTTTAGAGATGGGGTCTGCTCTTGCTCAGGCTGGTCTTGAACCTGTGAGCTCAGGGCAATCCACCCGCCGTGGCCTCCCAAAGTGCTGGAATTACACGCGTAAGCTATCACGTCCGGCCCCTACTAGATTTTTTTTTTGAGACAGAGTCTCATTATGTTGCCCTGGGTAGAGTGCTGTGACGTCACAGCTCACAGCAACCTCAAACTCTTGGGCATAAGCAATTCTCTTGCCTCAGCCTCCCAAGTAGCTGGGACTACAGGCACCTACCACAATGCCTGGCTATTTTTTGGTTGCAGTTGTCATTGTTGTTTAGCAGGGCTGGGCCAGGCTTGAAATCTGCCAGCCTCAGTGCATGTGGCCAGTGCACTACTCAATGAGCTACGGGCCCTGAGCCCTACTAGATGGTTTTTTTTTTTTTTTTTGTAGAGACAGAGTCTCACTTTCTGGCCCTCGGTAGAGTGCCGTGGCCTCACACAGCTCACAGCAACCTCCAACTCCTGGGCTCAAGCGACTCTCCTGCCTCAGCCTCCCAGTAGCTGGGACTACAGGCACCCGCCACAATGCCCGGCTATTTTTTGGTTGCAGTTTGGCCGGGGCCGGGTTTGAACCCGCCACCCTCGGCATATGGGGCCGGCGCCTTACCGACTGAGCCACAGGCACCGCCCCCTGCTAGATGGTTTTTAAACCATGAAACTTGATGACAGCACCAAAGACAAATGTATTTGAAGAGAAGAGGTATAAAGACTGCAAGAAGAGTCAATGATAAGAGTTGGGGAGAAATGAAGAGTCAGCTGAGGATACTGAGAAGTGCAGTAGCAGTAAAATAGAAGTGCAATGTTTTAGAAACCAAGTGAATGCTATAACCAGCAGGCCAGGATTCAATTGTGCCAAACAGCGCTTTAAGAGGAGCTCTGAGAAAAGGATTAAACAACTTGGAGGTCAACACTCCCTCCCTACTGAGCAAATATGAAACGTCTTTCAATTCGTCTCTCTCTTTGGCTCTTAATACTGATTTTTCCTTCTCAGGGCACTCTTCATTTATTTTCGGGTCTCTGCATAAAAATCATGTAATCTGGGAATCCTGACCGGAAGACTACTATTAACAGAAAGTGATACTCTATAATAGAATATATGATCCTAATAGTCTGTTTAATTGTCTCTCCTGGGCTTGATTGTAAGATCTTAAAGTCAGCCATATGTCTAGGTTGTTTATTTCTGTACCCAAACTAGGCGAACCCCGAGCATAGTGCAAAGCTCGTGGTTGGTAGGCATCCCATAAATATATATTCAATGGATAAATGCTATAATTTAGTGGTGCGAACGATCACTTTCTATCGTCCCAACTTCGGGGTGCCCAAAAAGGAGCGTCTAAACCTAGGAGTGGGCATGGAAAATTCTAGCCGTCTCCCATCCCTTTGCCAAGTGTGATGTCGGCTCCTTTGTTGATTCCAAGTTATCCCCCTGACAGACACCTTTTAGCTGTCCACCTGACCTCTAACTACCCACTCATTCTTTCTGGGACCCCTCAGCACTCACCCAGCCGCGTGGTGCGTTCCCGTGGTGCCGCGGTCCTGTCCCCAGTGCCATGCTCTGCCTCGAGCTCCTCCTGTTGTTGGCGTGCTTGCTGCAAAATCCGTCGGCTCAGCCGGGGCCCCACATACTCTTCCTCCTCCTCTCTGTTTCCACGACCCCGCCGCTTTTCCCGGGCCCCTGATCGCACCGCGTCCCCAGCCAGGATCTGCTCGGCCAGAGGGGCATGTTTTTCCTGACCTCCGGCCCCACGGCCTGCCTTCAATTTAGGCATTTTTCTGGGAAAAGTTGACGGAAAGGTTCCCACGTGGGGACAGCGAAATGGCTAGAGTGCGCTTGCGTGGAGTACTTCCTACCATCTCTTAGGTCACGCAGCGATCATAGCGCCCCCTACCGGTTGGAGGTTAGAAGCGCCGCCAGCACCTGAGTTGGACACCCGAATAGATTGTCTTTAATGTTGGCTTCTTTAAATGGTGGCAGCATGGGCCTCGCTTTGCTAGCTTTGTGGAACTAGGCTTAGGGTACCAACCCAAAGGCTAATTTCCAAAACTGCAAACCTGGGGGCGGGAAGCGGTCTGTTGACGTCACAGATGCATCACCGACGGGATGCCCCAAATCGCTCCGGTTCTCTGTAGGCGCGTTCACCGGCGCTCTGGTATTACGTATTTCCGGAACTTCTGCTGCACACGGAGGTTGCGTTAGGGTCTTCGGTTAATGTGGGCAGACAACCTTGGATTTCGACTGTTTTTGCTTTGCCACCCTCTGGCCGGACGCCATGGGAGTGACTTGGTAGGATAGCAGGGATTTGGGGGTGACGCAACTTGGGTTCTGAAGGGTCCTCGGAGCCAGCAGTGGCTCCGGGAGAAGGACTGGGACCAAGCTCCTCTGTCCCCCGGGAGCAAAATGTCCTCTGGTTGTGTGGACAAGGGGACACCCGGTGGGCCTGTTCAGCGATGAGTCCCTTTCTCCTGGAGGGCAAAGATTTTATCACATGAACCTATCTATCTGTGGTTGTGTACTTACTTCCTTTCTTTTTTGGCGGGGGGTGGGGGGAGGAGTCCATCCTCCTTCCGGTGAGCCCATAGTACTGCCGGGAGTGGAATCTCAGGGTTAAAAATAGGATTTCTGGACTAAGACAACAGATAGACCGGAGAGGGTGGGTAAGAGGTAACAGTGTTGTTGGTTTTTTTTTTTTCTTTCGATTTTCGCCTCTCCCCCAACCACCAAATGTAGTTAGACAAGCCTGTATTTGGTTCTTATTTGCCCATTTTAAGAATTTGGATCTGAAAGTAAAAGTGAGGCTATTAGGAGTTAGGATATTGTGGTTCCAGGCACTGTACCCCTTAAGGACTGTTTTCTACTATGTTTAATTACGTGATTGGAAAGTGAAGTGTTGGGGGAAGGATATGGACCTCCCAGAGTGCTCTTGGAGGTGTTAGTTCCAAGATACTGGGTCTCAGGACTTTTTTTTTTTGGGGGGGGGGTGGCTTTTCACGTAAAAGCTTGTGTGTGGGAAATACTTTTCCTTTTGGTAGACCAAGCTCTTGCAGGTTTCTCAGTGATTACAGTTTTAGTTCCCACAGTTGACACTGATCCTTTTCTGAGTCCTCTAGTGTAAGAGGAATGTGTGATGAATGGAAGTGGAAAGGTTGCAGCTCAGAGGCTTGGAACTCTGGGAGTCTTTTTTTTTTTTTTTTTTTTTGAGATGGTGTCTCACTCGGTTTCCCCAGGCTAGAGTGCAGTGGCCTTCATAGCTCACAGCAACTTCAAACTCCTTCCTGGGGTCAAGTGATCCTCCTGCCTCAGCCTCTCGAATAGCTAGAATTACAGGCATATGCCCCCATACTCGGCTAGTTTTTCTATTTTTAGTAGAGATGGGGGGGGGTCTCACTCTTGCTTAGGCTGGTCTTGAACTCCCGAGCTCAGGCAGTCCACCTGCCTCTGCCTCCCAAAGTGCTAGGATTATAGGGGTAAGCCACTGCACCTGGCCACTCTGAGAGTCTTTACTCTTTCAGTGGAGAAGGCAGCCTGAGGAAAGGGACTCTCCATTGACACCCTTATCAATTTTTTCAGAATACTGGGACTTCTTTCCCTTGTAGAAATTAGGGATTCTCTCTCTCTCTCTTTTTTTTTTATACAGAGTCTCCTTTGTCGCCCTGAGTAGAGTGCAGTGGCGTCATAGCTCACAGCAATCTTGAACTCCTGGGCTCAAGTGATTCTCTTGCCTCAGCCTCCCAAGTAGCTGGGACTGCAGGCACCTGCCACTACACCTGGCTATTTTTAGAGACAGGCTCTTGCTCTTGCTCAGGCGGGTCTTGAACCCATGAGCTCAGGCAGTCCACCTGCCTCTGCCTCCCAAAGTGCTAGGATTACAGGTGTGATCCACCATGCCTGGCCAAATTAGGGATTCTCTTTTCTTTTTTCTTTTTTTTTTTTTGAGACAGAGCTTCAAGCCTTTGCCCTGAGTAGAGTGCTGTGGCAACCTCCAACTCCTGGGCTTAAGCGATTCTCTTGCCTCAGCCTCCCAAGTAGCTGGGACTACAGGCACCTGCCACGACGCCCAGCTATTTTTTGGTTGCAGCCGTCATTGTTGTTTGGCAGGCCCGGGCTGGATTTGAACCCACCAGCTCAGGTGTATGTGGCTGGCGCCTTAGCTGCTTGAGCCACAGGTGACGAGCCAGGATTCTCTTATATTTCAAAATAATACACATCATCAGCCTCGTCCAGCAGTGGTTTTTTTGAGAGTAGTAACAATTTTAGTAATGGTGAGACTCTACTACCTTCATTTAGTAGATAATAAAATACTGCAGTCACCCAAAAATCAATCATCTGTGATGGTCTTGATTCTTAGTACCACCTGTACTATTTGTTTTTTTCTGAGACAGTCTCACTATGTCACCCTCGGTAGAATGCTATGACATCACAGCTCACAGCAACCTAAAACTCTTGGGCTTAAACGATTCTCTTGCCTCTGCCTCCCAAGTAGGTGGGACTACAGGCGCCCGTCACAATGCCCAGATATTTTGTTGTTATTTTGTTGTTGTTGTTGCAGTTGGCTCACTACCCACTGAGTTACGGGCACTGCCTATCTTTTTTTTTTTTTTTTGTAGAGACAGAGTCTCACTTTATGGCCCTCAGTAGAGTGCTGTGGCATCACACAGCTCATTGCAACCTCCAACTCCTGGGCTTAGGTGATTCTCTTGCCTCAGCCTCCTGAGTAGCTGGGACTACAGGCGCCCGCCACAATGCCTGGGTATTTTCTTGTTGTAATTTTGCTGGGGCTGGGTTTGAACCTGCCACCCTCAGTATATGGTGCCGGCGCCTTACTGACTGAGCCTCAGGTACCGCCCCCCCCCCCCTTTTTTTGAGACAGAGTCTCAATTTGTCACCCTCGGTAGAGTGCCATGCTGTCACAGCTTAAAGCAACCTTCAACTCCTGGGCTTAAGCGATTCTCTTGCCTCAGTCTCTGATGGAGCTGAGACTACAGGCGCCAGCCATAACACCCAGCTATTTTTTTTTTTTTTGGTTGTAGTTGTCGTTGTTTGATTTGAACCCACCACCTCTGGTTTATGTGGCTGGCACCGTAGCCACTTGAGTTATAGGCGCCGAGCCATTTTTTTTTTTAAAGACAGACTCTCACTCTGTCTCCCTGGGTAGAGTGCCGTGGCGTCGTCATAGCTTACAGCAATCTCAATCTCTTGGACTCAAGTGATCCTCTTGCCTCAGCCTCCCAAGTAGCTGGGGCTGCAGGGATCTGCCACGATGCCTGGCTGTTTTTTAGAGATGGGGTCTCACTCTTGCTCAGGCTGGTATTGAACTCTTGATCTCAGGCAATCTACCCACTTCGGCCTTCCAGAGTGCTAGGAGTCTAGGCGTGAGTCACTGGGCCTGGCCTAAAAAAATTATTTAAATACCAGTTGCCTTTCACTTCCAAGATTGTAAATTTGAGGTCTAGTTTCTCTTTGTTCCTAGGGTTTTTGGATAGAACTTTCTGTGATGGTGGAAATGTTTTATATCAGTACTGTCTAGTATACCTACCTCTACCATATGTGGCTTTGGGCTACTATATTGGGCAGCTCAAGTTCAAAGAGTTGGTAAAAACATACTAACTCAATATAGTCAGACCTGAAAGAATTACAAAAGGAATTCTTTTTGTTGTTGTTGTTGCAGTTTTTGGGTGGGGCTGAGTTTGAACCCACCACCTCCAGCATATGGAGCCAGCACCCTACTCCTTGGGCCACGGGCGCCACCCAGGAATTCCTTTCTTAATGTATGACACAGTTATTGAATGGTCAGTCTATGTGCCACTTGGAATCTTAACGTGAACATTTTGGCATACATGCCACCCTTTGGAAATGCTGGCATGATAGGAAGTTCATTGTCCTGGCATGAGTTTCCTAAGACCTGGGCTGTAGTTTTAGAGAGGCTCTTAGAGACTGTTCGTCTCTATTTCCTCCTCTTTAAAATGGAGTTGGGGACTTGGCACCCATAGCACAGTGGTTAGGGCACCGGCCACATACACCTAGGCTGGCAGTTTCGAACCCAGCTGGGGCCTGCTAAACAACAATGATAACTACAACAAAAAAAATAGCCAGGTGTTGTGGCAGGCGCCTGTAGTCCCAGCTGCTTGGGAGGCTGAGGCCAGAGAATTGTTTAAGCCCAAAAGTTTGAGGTTGCTGTGAGCTGTGATTACCGAGGGTGACATAGTGTCACTGTCTCAAAAAAAAAAAAAAAAAGAAAGAAAATGGAGTTGGGGAGGAGGAGTTCAGGGCAAATGTTCTCTAAGATAATTTCTGCTGGACAGTGCCTGTGGCTCAGTGGGTAGGGCCATATACCAAGGGTGATGCGTTCAAACCTGTTCCTGGCCAGCTAAAAAATAAGACGGGCATGTGGCGGGCGCCTGTAGTCCCAGCTACTCAGGAGGCTGAGGCAAGAGAATGGCCTAAGCCAAGGAGTTGGAGGTTGCTGTGAGCTGTGTGATGCCATGGCACTCTACCGAGGGTGACAAAGTGAGACTGTCTCTAAAAAAAAAAGATAACTTCTGCCCTGATGTGATTCTGTGAGTTAGTGACTTAGCGCACATGTCTCTGGATATTGATAATTTGGTGCTCTTATTTCCAGTGTGTCGCAGATGCCTGTGGCTGAGGGCAAGAGTGTCCAGCAGACTGTGGAGCTCCTCACTCGGAAATTGGAGATTCTTGGGGCAGAAAAACAAGGAACATTTTGTGTGGACTGTGAAACTTACCATACAGCTGCGTCTACCCTTGGCAGCCAAGGTCAGTGAGATTGGTCTGAGGATGACTGGAAACTAGTATGGAGTTCAGGTTCATAGAAGTCTTTCTGCTTTTCTGGTAAGGGTAGTATCATTAAACAGGTAGCAAAAATTTATTATTTTTTGGTCTTTCATCTCTTAGAATGGGGCTTTTTAAAGCTTTATTTAAGTATAGTTGATATATAAATAGTTGTACACACTTAATGCATACATGAGTTTGGACTTAACCATGCATCTGTGATACCAGCACCACAATCAATGGATATGGCTGAACATATCCATCATGTCCAAAAATTCTCTTGTATTTCTTAGAGGGTTGGTCACTGACTAACTGCATCAAAATTACCTGGGTTACTTGTTGTTTTTTTTTTAGACAGAGCCTCAAGTTGTTGCCCTGGGTAGAGTGCTGTGGCATCACAGCTCACAGCAACCTCCAACTCCTGGGCTTCAGCAATTCTCTCTTGCCTCAGCCTCCCAAGTAGCTGGGACTACAGGCACCTGCCACAACACCCAGCTATTTTTTTTTTTTTTTTGGTTGTAGTTGTTGTTTGGCAGGCCTGGGCTGGATTTGAGCCCACCAGCTCTGGTATATGTGGCTGGCGCCTTAGCCGCTAGAGCTGCAGGCACCGAGCCATCTGGGTTACTTGTTAAAGTTGAAGATTACTGCTGTTGCATACCTCATGGTTGATATTTTAACAAACTCCCCAGATGTACTCCCAAGTTTGAGAAAGGCTTGTTTTAGGCCCAGAAGTCTTTGTATATGATTTTCTTAGAGCTTTAGAATTTTTAGAACTTTCTATGTAAAGGCTTTCTATTTCCCACATTTAACCAGTGGCCTCCTCATAACCATAACCTTCACCAATAAATCAACTTTTCTTTTCAGTATGTTGAGTGGTGAGATGGGATGTGGATGGTGCTGGTGGTGGTAGGATGGGAAAGAGGATCTTTGAATATGAATTAAGCAACCTGGTTCTCTTAGTCTTGGAAAGTCTCTCTGGTAACTTGACCGTGGGCACAGTAGTTGTGATCATGGAGTAAGACTCCTGAGTCCTGGCTCTGCCACATACTAACGGTGTAACTATAGATAAGTTCCACAAGCCATCTGTGACTGTTTCTCTGCCAGTCTTGTGCCAGTTTCCCTTAGATCCATTTGCTGCCCTTCCCCTGCAAACTGTGTTTTCCAGGCCTTCTCCTAGTTACCTCTTCAAGATACCTAATAAGAGGTATTAGGGAAAATTTGAGGATGGGAGAAAGAGAGACAGGTATTCTTGTCTCTCTGCTCTGGATGGTGTCGCTAGCCATGGTTGTGTGTCCTTAGTTCTAGCTCCTAGACAGCCCTTTTTCCTGACTTTTTTTTTTTGTTGTTGTTGTTGTTAGAGTCTCATTTTGTTGCCCTTGGTAGAGTGCTGTAACGTCACAGCTCACAGCAACCTCCAGCTCTTGGGCTTAGGTGATTCTCTTTGAGCCACAGGTGCCGCCCAAGGGCTTAGGTGATTCTCTTGTTTTAGCCTCCTGAGTAGCTGGGACCACAGGCGCCCGCCACAGTGCCCAGCTGTTTTGTTGCAGTTTGGCCGGGGCTGGGTTTGAACCTGCCACCCTCAGTATATGGGACCAGAGGCACTGCCCTTTTTCCTGACTCTTACAATGGCATAGCTTCTCTTTTTCCCTTCAGCCCTAGGGATACTAGTGATTTCCTGTGTTGCTAATCTTTTGGGTTGTCTGATCGTTCTGTTTAGTTTTTCCTTTCTTCCAACCCTGTACTTGTTTCAGTATTTCTTTCTTGTGCTGAAACTATGTGGCATGGGCTTTGTTTTTGGAATCTTCCCAGTACAGTTCTCTGATCTATGAAATGAAGATACTCATAGTGCTTATGTCCTAATTTTGTGCAAATTAAATAAGTTTGTATGTGTGTTACTTTTTGTTTTTTTCCCCCTGTTACCCAGACTGGAGTGCAGTAGTATGCTTACCACATCCTCCAACTCCTGGGCTCAAGCAGTCCTCCTGGCTTAGTCTCCCTAGTAGCGAGGACTACAGGTAGATACCATCATGCCAGGCTAATTCTTTTAATTTGCTATAGTGATGGAGGTCTCCCTATGTTGTTATCAAACCCCTGACCTCAAGTGATCTCTTGCTTCAGCCTCCCAAAGTATTGGGATTATAAGTATGAGCCACTGCATCCAGTCTAATTAAATATTTTAATGCATGCAAAGCATTTAGAACTGAAATTATCATGTAATATTTTAATAAATGGTAGCTTGGAGCAATGCTGAGTTCCTGATTATCATCACTGATAAAATTGCGTATTACCATTTGTTTGCCTTCAGTAAATAGAAAGGCAAAGAGATACTGGTAATGAAGGCATTTGAAAAATAAAATATTTGTACATAGATATAAGAAAATACTACTTCTAGTGACACTACCTCGTGTGGGTTAATTAGGGCTTTACTTCGAAGAACCTACAGTTTTGCTGGGAAGACAACACATTCGTGGCAGACAGCAGGGTAGAATGGAAAGAGCAGTAAACGTGGAGTCAAGGGGCCTGCCTTGAAGTTTCAGTTGTACTGCTTGCTGGCTCTGTGCTTTTGTTACTGGTTCTCATAGTTGATGAGTATTAGCACCATCTATCTCCCTGGAAGACCTATTAATCACAGATTATGGCCCCCAGCCCAATTTTTCTTTCTTTTTTGGTAGAGACAGAGTCTCACCCTCAGTAGAGTGCTATGGCATCACAGCTCACAGCAACCTCCAGCTCTTGGGCTTAGGTGATTCTCTTGCCTCAGCCTCCCAAGTAGCTGGGACTACTGGCGCCAGCCACAACGCCTGGCTATTTTTGTGTTGCAGTTCGGCCAGGGCTGGGTTTGAACCCACCACCTTCAGTATATGGGGCCGGAGCCCTACTCGCTCAGCCACAGGCACCGCCCCCCAGCCCAATTTCTGACTCAGTGGTTGAGGGGAGTGAGGGAGGATAGATGACAATTTGCATTTTTTTTTTTTTTTTTTTTTTTTTTGAGACAGAGTTTCACGTTATTGCCCTTGGTAGAGTGCTGTAGTGTCACAGCTCTCTGCAACCTCCAGCTCTTGGGTTTAGGGGATTTTCTTGCCTCAGCCTCCAGAGTACCTGGGACTACAGGTACCCACCACAATGCCCGGCTATTTTTTTTTTTGCAGTTTGGCTGGAGCCAGGTTCGAACCCACCACCCTCAGTATATGGAGCTGGCGCCTTACTCACTGAGGCACAGGTGCCACCCTGCTTTTTTTATTTATTTATTTATTTTTATTGTTGGGGATTCTTAGAGGGTACACAGAACCAGGTTACACTGATTGCTTTTGTTAGATAAGGACCCTGGATAATTTGCATTTCTAAGAAGTTCCCAGGTGATATTGATGCTGCTGCTGACACCCAGTTAGCTTAGCTTTCCTCATCTGTAGGAGGATAGTAACATTGGTTCTGCTTGCTTCACAATGTTGTATAGTTATGAAAGGACTTTGTTGTAATAAAAGAAATTATTGTCTATAACAATTGTAAATGCCTTCCTCATTTCACAAAAAATATCGTAGTTGGGCTGGGTGTGGTGGCTCATGCCTGTAATCCTAGCACTCTGGGAGGCCGAGGTAGGTGGATAGCCTGAGCCAGAGTGAGACCTTGTCTCTAAAAATAGCCGGGCATTGTGGCGAACACCTATAGTCCCAGCTACTTGGGAGGCTGAAGCAAGAAAATCGCTTAAGCCCAGCAGTTTGAGGTTGCTTTAAGCTGTGACAGCATGGCACTCTACTGAGGGTGACAAATTGAGACTCTGTCTCAAAAAAAAAAAAGTTGTATTTGACTGTAAAGATATTTATGAGGCAGTAACGCTTGCAGATTCAACTCATATAGTATGAATTAAGTACGTAATTACAGCAAGTAGACATTGGGATACAATGATGAAATCAGCTTTGGATGGCTTTTTTATTTTGTTTTTTTTTCTTTTTTTTGGTTGATTGAAATGTTTTGAACTGGAGTAAAAAGAAGATGGAAATTGTAAACTGGCAGCACAAAGCATATGTTCAAGTGGTGGCAGAGTGCAGGCCTGTTTAGGGAAGTTACAGCGCCCCCTGCTGACATACCCTGCCTCTTTTTTAGTGATACCCTTCTACCTGCTTAGAATGTCGTCTTTCCTTCTTTGTGTGTCTGAATACTACCCTCTCTTCATATCCTAGTTCAAGTCCTGCTTTTTTCCATGAAAGCTTTTCCTGCTGACTTTTGCCCATTTTTGATATCTTCCTTTCCTTCCAAAGACTTCTAGTCTTTTCTAGATAATCACTTGTTTTATTTTTAAAAGTTTTTAGCCTGGGCGGCGCCTGTGGCTCAGTCGGTGAGGCGCCTGCCCCATATACCGAGGGTGGCGGGTTCAAACCCTGCCCCGGCCAAACTGCAACCAAAAAATAGCCGGGCGTTGTGGCGGGCGCCTGTAGTCCCAGCTACTCGGGAGGCTGAGGCAGGAGAATTGCTTAAGTCCAGGAGTTGGAGGTTGCTGTGAGCTGTGTGAGGCCACGGCACTCTACTGAGGGCCATAAAGTGAGACTCTGTCTCTACAAAAAAAAAAAGTTTTTAGCTTATCTCTCATAAGATGTCAGTTTCCTGAAGTTAGGGACTAAGTCCTCTACTTGTATGTCCCTTAATCCTTAAGCACAGTGTTGGAGTTGTTTTAAGTAAATAATAAATATTTGGGATTGTGACGTTCTATCCATAAACTCTTGCAGTGTCTAAAAGAGCAAACTTGCTTTCCATTTTTGCCTTCTTGTGTTTTCTACTTAACTAGATACATAGCTTTTCCTCCTTCTTGCAAAAAGTCTATGGAAATCAATGAGGAGATTCATTTCTCAGAGACTGGAAGGGGTGAGCTGGGCCTTGAAACTTCATCTTTTGGTTCCAGATCCTGAGTTCTGTCTACTATAGTGTGCTGCTTGCTTCCCAAGTTGGCTAGATTTCTTAAAATTATCCAAGGGCTCCCCATTGTGGTCAAGATGAAGTCTAAACTTCTTGGCATGGTAGATAAGACTTTATAACTTGCCTCTGACCTGCATTTCCAGCTTTATGCTCAGATACTCATCTTTGCTGCTTCTATGCAACCATTTACTAGAGATGTCAAAGAGGGAAGAGGTCAAGGTAGGTAGAGATAAACAGAAGAAATGAACACCTGCTTCATTTGACATGCCCCAATGCTGTTACTTCTATTTAACATATTATATATGATAATATACAAAAGACTATACATAAATCTATGGGAGTTATTATTTTTTCTTTTTCTTTTTTTTGAGACAGAGTCTTATTACATCACCCTTGGTAGAGTGCTGTGACGTCACAGCTCACAGCAACCTCAAACTCTTGGGCTTAAGCAATTCTCTTGTCTCAGCTGCCTGAGTAACTGGGACTACAGGCACCTGCCACAATGCCTGGCTATTTTTTGTTGCAGTTGTCGTTGTTTAACAGGCCTGGGCCGGGCTTGAACCTACCAGCCTTGGTGTATGTGGCCTGCGCCCTACTCACTGAGCTACAGGCGCTGAGCCATCTATGGGAGTTATTATTATTATTTTTTTTGGGTTTTTGGCCGGGGCTGTGTTTGAACCTGCCACCTCTGGCATATGGGACCGGCGCCCTACTCCTTGAGCCACAGGCGCCGCCCTCTGTGGGAGTTATTAATCGTCATAATAAGCATCTTAAACCATTGTCAACACTAGCAGAGTTCCCTGTGTGCCCCTCCTCTTTTTCTATAGAACAGGGTGGGTTTTACCACATGCTGCCTTGTCTGCTGCTCCTTTTCCTGCCTCTACGCAGAAGGCTGTCAGAGGATTCTCCTCACCTTTCACTAAGATTGCCATCTGGCTTTGTTCTGTGCATTTGACTCTGTTCTGGGATTTGCTGGTGAAAGTCTGGGTGACAAGTGGGATCTCTATTCCTTGCAGGTCAGGCTGGGAAGCTGATGTATGTGATGCACAACTCAGAGTACCCATTGAGCTGTTTTGCCCTCTTCGAAAATGGCCCGTGCCTTATTGCCGATACCAACTTTGATGTGCTCATGGTGAAGCTTAAGGGCTTTTTCCAGAGTGCTAAGGCCAGCAAGATTGAGACTCGGGGCACCCGTTACCAGTACTGTGACTTCCTGGTGAAGGTGGGCACAGTCACAATGGGGCCCAGTGCCCGGGGCATCTCTGTGGAGGTAAGACCTTGGTGAAACAGGAGCAGGATGTGCTGAGAAGGCTGCTGAACGGAGGGCTCTAAAGATTGCCCAGTCTGTCTCAATACAAACGGATGTTTATGTCAGCCTTGTCCCTGACTCCAGAGCATCTGTGTTTTCTCTGACTCTTACCATTCCTTTACTCATTCAGAGAATTGCTTGCCTTGTATGGGAAGTAGGCAGTAGGGGCTGGGTTTATAGTAAGTAGAAAGCTTAGGAAGGCTGGCTTGTGGGAGAAGGGAAGGATATTCAAGGAAGGCAGGTGACTTATAGAGGGACCAGTCACCCACCCCAAGAAAGACTGGAGCAGACCAGGACAACTTTTGGAGCAGCTTTTGGGAGGTGGGCCCTAAATCATATGTGTCTATGCACCTCTCCTTAGTGTACTTTAAGATAAGTCTTCAAAGTTGTGGAGCAAAAATATGCTTTTCCTTTTGATATACTATCTACTTTTTTTTTTTTTTTTGGCCGGGGCTGGGTTTGAACCCGCCACCTCCGGCATATGGGACCGGCGCCCTACCCCTTGAGCCACAGGTGCCACCCTACTATCTACTTTTTTTCATGGTGGAAAGGGTTGTATGGGAGCTTACTTCATTTTGTGAGCCTAAATATATGAGGTCTGACAATTAAGTTCATAAACACATCCTAGAAAAAGTACTGCAGACCTCATTGCTGAATATCACTATGGTTACCTTTGAAGTACTTCCCGTGAGAAGCTATACACTGATGCCAGTGCCTACTCTACCTTCAAAGCACTTTTTTCTAGGATGAGTTCACTAACTTAATTGTCAGACCTTAAGATGACAGCTCTGATGGCCATTCCAGAAAAAGAGTTCCAAAATTTCCCAGTGCTGAGATAAAAATACTAGTAGCTTATAGGGACTGCCTTTTGAAAATTTGTGATTTATTAAGAGACAAGGCATACAAACTATTTTTGAAGTTAATTTAAGAAATGCCATAAAAGAGGCAGTTTGTAGCTTGGCACAGTGGCTTATACCTGTAATCTTAGGGCTCTGGGAGGCCTAGGTGGGATCTCTTCAGGCCAGGAATTTGAGACCAGCCTGGGCAACATAGCTAGACTTTGTCTCTAAAACAAATGTTAAAAATTAGCCAGGCATGGTGGTTTATACCTAAAGTCCCCACTTCCTGAGAGGCTGAGGTGGGAGGATTGCTTGAGCCTAGGAGTTCAAGGTTATAGTAAGCTGTGACCAGGCCATTGCACTGGGTGACATGAGTCACAGTCTCTTAAAAAAAAAGGTTGGATAGACAGCTCGGCGCCTGTGGCTCAAGTGGCTACGGTGCCAGCCACATACACCTGAGCTGGCGGGTTGGAATCCAGCCTGGGCCCACCAAACAACAATGACGGCTGCAACCAAAAAATAGCCAGGCGTTGTGGCGGGCCCCTGTAGTCCCAGCTACTTGGGAGGCAGAGGCAGGAGAATCACTTGAGCCCAGGAGTTGGAGGTTGCTGTGAGCTGTGATGCCATAGCACTCTACCCAGGGTGACAGCTTGAGGCTCTGTCTCAAAAAAAAAAAAAAAAAAAGATTGGATAGGGAGGCAGTTTTAGGCCAAAAGCTTTGGTTGTGATAATTCTTGGAGGATCAAAATTTAAGTAGGGACTTAAAACATATTGACATGGGAATAGGTAAGTCCAGAAAGCATCCCAGGTGGAAAAAGGGCCCTAGTGAGGGCAGCGCCTGTGACTCAAAGGAGTAGGACACTGGCCCCATATGCTGGAGGTGGTGGGTTCAAACCCAGCCCCAGCCAAAAACTGCAAAAAAAATAAAAAGGTGGGGGGGCCTGGTGATTTCTGCTTGGCAATCTCTGGGGCTGAGATTTCCCAAACCTTTTCAGTTTGTGGTATATGTTGTACTTATGGAGACTGAGACCTACTGGGGACCCACTATTTATACTGCACATTTCTGACCCTTATAGTATAAACACACACCAACTATTTCTTTTTTTTTTTTTTTTGTAGAGACAGAGTCTCACTTTATGGCCCTTGGTAGAGTGCCGTGGCATCACACAGCTCACAGCAACCTCCAACTCCTGGGCTCAAGTGATTCTCTTGCCTCAGCCTCCCGAGTAGCTGGGACTATAGGTGCCCGCCACAATGCCCGGCTATTTTTTGGTTGCAGTACAGCCGGGGCCGGGTTTGAACCCGCCACCCTCGGTATATGGGCCGGCGCCTTACCAACTCCTTACAGTCACTATTCATTTCCTCCCGCTGTCTCTCTAGTGCAAAATTAAGAGAGAGGGATGAGAAAGTAGGATGTATATTTTTTGGCCGTTGCCACATTGGTTGGGGAAATCTTAGGGCCAGAGCTCAGGCTGGGTCTACCTTGGGAGTAGCATTTGGTCCTGAAGAGACTCATGTGTCTCCTCTGTCCTCCACTGAACCACCTTCACCCCACACCTACCACCCATTTTTTTTCTATCTCTGTTTTATCTCTCAGAAGTTTCCTGAGCTCTCCTTGAATCCTTACCCTGCATAGCAGAGAACTACACAGATCTAAGATAATCAAACGGTGTCTGGCTTGGCACCCACAGCACATTGGTTACGGCGCTGTCAGTTCAAACCTGGCTTGGGCCTGCTAAAACAACAATGACAACTGAAACAAAAAGCCGGGCGTTGTGGTGGGCGCTTGTAGTCCCACCTAATTGGGAGGCTGAGGGAAGAGAATTGCTTAAGCCCAAGAATTGGAGGTTGCTGTGAGCTGTGACCCCATAGCACTCTACCGAGGGTGACATAGTGAGACTCTGTCTCAAAAAAGTGGGGGGGGCAGATCTGCCCCTGGGTGTAGTGGGGAGGGCTGTGAGTTGGCTCATATTCAGGATGAGAACATCAGAGATGCCTAAAGGGAATGATGCTGGGCACGCTGAGTCCCTAATGTCCGGGCTGAATATTTCCTGCGGATGAGCACCATGATAGAAGATGCGTGTTTCTGGCTTAGGGTTGAGGAAGATGTGAGCATGGGGCAGGAGGTGTAAGAGAAGTGGATCTTAGGCCAGGCACATTGGCTCACTCCTGTAATCCTAGCACTCTGGGAGACTGGGGAGGATGGATTGCTTGAGCTCATGAGTTTGAGACCATCCTGAGCAAGAGCAAGCTTCCATCTCTAAAAGTAGCCAGGCGTTGTGGTGGGCACTCGTAGTTCCAGCTACTTGGGAGCCTGAGACAAAAGAATCTCTTGAGCCCAAGAGTTTGAGGCTGCTGTGAGCTATGATGCCATGGCACTCTATTCAGGGTGACAAAAAAAAAAAGAATTGGATGTTGTACTTGGTGTCACTCACCCTCATTCATTGTTCTTTTGGTTCCCAGGTGGAGTATGGTCCCTGTGTGGTAGCTAGTGACTGCTGGAGCCTGCTGCTCGAGTTCCTACAGAGTTTTCTTGGCAGCCACACTCCAGGAGCTCCTGCAGTATTTGGGAACAGACATGATGCCATCTATGGCCCAGCAGATACCATGGTCCAGTACATGGAACTCTTCAACAAGATCCGCAAGCAGCAGCAGGTTCCAGTGGCTGGGATTCGTTAGTGACTGGCAGCTGCCAGCTAAGCTCTGTCACCAGGGATACTCCAGAGGAGGAGCAGGTGCCGTACTCTCAGGTTCCTGGACCCCAGAAATTCTGTGTAGAAGTGGAGGCTACTTTCTTATTTCCAGTTCCTAGCTGTGGCTTTTGTTCGGGGGCTCTGTACTCTTTGTCCCTTGACCCTCACACACAGCCCCCTAACAGCTGTTTTACACATGCCTTACTGGATTTGACCTGTCTTCAAGAATGGTAATTATGAAGAATGGAGAAGTTTGGACCTTTCCTGCTTTAGGGAAAAAGGTAGGACAGGGGTGTCCCTGCCTAATGTCGGCAGGGAAAACCATTTGCATCCTCAGCTATTGAGGGCTTGGCCTAGGCCTGCAATGGACAAGCTATGTTTTGTGTTAAGGTTGTGCCGTAATAAAAGCCTCTTCCTCCACTCAGGGTGTGGCTGGCCTCTATCCTGTAGATGGAGTGGGAGACTTGTTTGATTATCATTTTCTGACCTGTTTACTAAAGTGATCTGTGAATTGACTTTCTTTGGGTATTGCCTGAATCCTTTGAACTCTCCTGATGTTTTTCGCTTCTGTTGTGAATTCTGTTAAGCTGTAAGCAGAACTACTGTAACAGAGAACCAAAAGTACGGGGGCTCTTACTAGATAAAAGTTGATTTTCTCTCATCTAATAGTACAGAGGTACTCAGTCTAGAGCAGATTTAACTCTACAAGGTCATTAGAAATTTGGTTTCCTTCTGTCCTGTTAGTCAGCCATTCCCAATATGTTGTCCTTACCCACAAGGTTAAAGCAGACTCATCAGCTCCATGTCTTCATTCCACTGGGGGAGAGGAGAAAGGAGGGGGATAATAGGAGGGGAGGAAGAGCCAGAAAAAGACATCACTGTGGCTGGCATACTTTGCTGATAGAGATGCTGGGGCAGAGCCGCTTATCTGGGCAGTCATATGCCCAGTTTAAACTCAGGAGGTTCTATGACTTAAAGGATTTGGAGAATATGGATGCAAGGTCCCAGTTAGTGGCCTCTGCTACGTGGAGCTCAAAGGACACTCCCAGCAATGCTGTTGGCTGTTATTTTGCAGTTAATACCCTCTGTAACTAAGGTATGTGTTTATGAGCTGTCTTGGGATTAGGGCTGGTCCCAGAGTTACTTTGAACTCAGTTGGATTAATCATACTGGGAAATCAATTCCTTATCTAAGTCTCAGCATTGAGGCCTCTTCAGTTCTCATGTACCGAGAGCTTAAAACAGTTGATCTGGTACTTGCCCCCTGCTTCATGGTTTCCTGAGCTCTTTCTTTTTCTCTTGTTTGAGCATCCAAGCTACTCATTTGACCACACTGCCTGCCTACCCAACTTCTGCTACAGGAATATTTAGCCAGGCTAAAGTTGAAATACACAGAGATGGTCTTAGGAAAATGGGTAACATATAGTATAGTGTTATCAAGGATACTTACTCTGCCTTACTGAAGGCATCCAAAGAGACATTTTGAGATCTAAGTGCTCAGATCTAAAGCCTGTGCAACAGGAGTCAGGTATTTGTCATGTTTCCTGTCCAGCTTTGGTGGCAGGAAGCTCAGTTCAACTTCATAACTATAGGACCTGTCATCTGTGTTTTTCATTCTAACGTCCCCATTTTTGTTGTTGCTTATTTTGTTTTTGCTTTTTTATATTATGGTATGTTTTAGATATCATTTACAACAATAAAATGGACAAATCTTATGTTTTGGGCCTTCTGATTTATAATTGTTCTTGTCCAGATTTATCTACTTGTATTTTTCTGTAGGCTGCCTCAAATCTTTTATGGAATGAAACAACATATAGGAAGGATTTTGAACATAATATGTTCCTGAAAATATACAAATATTGAATATGGTAGATATGCACTCTTTAGATCGGGGGGCTGGGAACCTCCAGCCTTAAGGCCACATGTAGCCTTCTAGTCCTTAAGAGAGACCTTTTGACTGAATCCAAATTTATAGAACAGATCCTTTTATTTTTATTAATAGATTTTTGATCATCTTTTGTATTTTTTTTTTTTTTGGCCGGGGCTGGGTTTGAACCCACCACCTCCAGCGTATGGGGCCGGTGCCCTACTCCTTGAGCCATAGGCACTGCCCTATTTTTTAAATAAAGGTATTTAAAATATCAAAAAATAAAATAAGCTTCAATGAAATAATACTCCTAGATTGACCAGTACAATTAGAACATTAGTAGGCCATAAGGACTAAATTGCTATGCTCATGGTTTAGTTCTAACTTCCCCCTCACTTGACTGGTGCTACTGTGGCAGGAAGATAGTTGGTGGGAGCTCATGGGGGTCAAGTATGCCAGTCTGTTATTACCTTTTGACAATGATGCACTGTGTTTCTGTTTGAAGTGGTGTTTTTGAGTAGTTGCACAGCTCGACAGTATTTTTTAATTTTTTTTTTTTTTTGAGACAGAGTATTACTTTGTCGGCCCTCAGTAGGTAGAGTGCCGTGGTGTCACAGCTCACAGAACCTCAAACTCTTGGGCTCAAGCGATTCTCTTGCCTAGGCCTCCTGAGTAGTTGGGACTACAGGTGCCTACCACAACGGCCAGGTATTTTTAGAGATGAGGCTTTGGCTCAGGCTGGTCTTGAACTCATAAGCTCAGGCAATCCACCCACTTCAGCCTCCCAGATTGCTAGGATTACAGGTGTTAACCATCATGCCCGACCTTAGTATTTTTTAATTCTGTCTGCTTAACAACCCATCATGTCAAGGAAAATGGAGAGAATGTTGAAGGAAGAAAACAGATTTTTTTTTTTGAGACAGTTTCACTATGTTGCCCCGTAGAGTGCTATGGTATCACAGCTCATAGCAATCTCCAATTCTTGGGCTAAAGTGATTTTCTTTTCTCAGCCTCCCAAGTAGCTAGGACTACAGGTGCCTGCTACAAAGCCGAGCTGTTTTTTGTTGCAGTTATCATTGTTGTTTAGCTGGCCCAGGCTGGGTTCCAACCCGCCAACCTCCGTGTATGTGACTGGCGCCGTAACCACTATGCTATGTATGCCGAGCCAAAAACAGATTTTTTAATGAGGATTGGGAATTGTGATTTTATCTTGTTTTTACTAAAAATGATTTACTTTCTTTTTGATACTGCAATATCAACATTAAAGAAATTCAATGCTCATGAGTATTCTGACACAAGGACCATAAATATTTAAAATTAGAGGGAGAGATGCAAAAGGTTATATTGCAGAAAATAAAAGATGAAAGGTGGCTCAGCGCCTGTGGCTCAAGCAGCTAAGGCACCAGCCACATACACCTGAACTGGCAGGTTCAAATCCAGCCCAGGCCTGCCAAACAACAGTGACGGTGGCAACCAAAAAATAGCCGGGTGTTGTGGCGGGTGCCTGTAGTCCCAGCTACTTGGGAGGCGGAGGCAGGAGAATCGCTTAATCCCAGGAGTTTGAGGTTGCTGTGAGCTGTGATGCTATGGCACTCTACCCAGGGCAACAGCTTGAGGTTCTGTCTCAAAAAAAAAAAAAAAAAAAAAAAGATGAAAGGCAAAAGCAAAGACAGTTCTTTCAAGCGGAATAAGACCTGGAAATGATGCCACTGAAGTAACTTATAATAAAGTAGCTTATATACTCAAGAAAAAAGGGAAGCCATTCAGTGATGCAGAAAGTCTAAAAGGGGGCTCGGCACCAGTAGCATAGTGGTTATGGTGCAGGCTGCAAAAACTGAGGTTGACAGGTTCAAACCTGGTGCAGGCCTGCTGAACAACAATGACAACTGCAATAAAAAATAGCCGAGTGTTGTGGTGGACACCTGTAGTCCCAGCTACTTGGGGGGCTAAGGCAAGAGAATCCCTTAAGCACAGGATTTTGAGGTTGCTGTGAGCCGTGATGCCATGGCACTCTACTGAGGGCGACATAGAAAAAAGAAAAGTAAGTGTGAAAGGGCTCAGCTCCCGTACCTCAGTGGTTATGGCAGGCGGCCAGCCATGTATACTGGGGCTGGCAGGTTTGAACCCCACTGGTCCTGCTGAACAACAGTGACAACGACAACAAAAATAGCTAGGCGTTGTGGCAGGCACCTATAGTCCCAGCTACTTGGGAGGCTGAGGCAAGAGAATCGCTTAAGCCCCAGAGTTGGAACTTGCTGTGATGCCACAGCACCCTACCAAGGGCAACATAGTGAGACTCTGTCAGAAAAAAAAAAAAGTGTGGCTTGGTGCCTGTGGCTCAGCAGCTAGGCACCAGCCACATACACTGGGGCTGGCAGGTTCGAACCCCTGTCTGGGCCTGCCAAACAATAATGGCAACCATAACAAAAAAATAGCTGGACATTGTGGCGGGTGCCTGTAGTCCCAGCTACTTGGGAGGCTGAGTCAAGAGCGCTTAAGCCCAAGAGTAGGAGGTTGCTGTGAGCTGTGATGATGCCACGGCACTCTACCGAGGGTTAACATAGTGAGATCCTGTCTCAAAAAAAAAGAGGAAGTGTGAAAGAATGCACTGTTGAAGATGTAGAATGCTTAGACCCCGATAACATTTCAAAGTACAAATAACTGCCTCTTTGAAGGATAACCATAACTGATCAACAACATGAATTAGCCTTCAACTTACTAGAACAACTTCATGCAATACTTCAAAAGCAAAACATATATTATTCAATTGGATAAATCAACCGATAGTACTGACTTGGTGCAGATTTTATGCTTTATTCGGGTCATAACAGAAGCTTTTCTTTACTATGGAGAGTTACTCATTTGGCACGGCGCCTGTAGCATGATGGTTATGGCACCAGCCACATAAACCGAGGCTGGCAGTTTTGAACCTGGCCCCTGGCCAGCTAAGCAACAATGACAACTGCAACAAAAAAATAGTCAGGTGTTGTGGCAGTGCCTGTAGTCCCAGCTACTTGGGAGGCTGAGGCAAGAAAATTGCTTAAGCCCAAGAGTTGGAGGTTGCTGTGAGCTGTGACGCCATGGCACTGTACCAAGGGCGACATTATATAATGAGACTGTTTCAAAAAAAAAAAAAAAAAGTTACTCATTTATGTGTACTCTTGGGAACAGAACATGGGGAATAGATCTCTTCAACAACTTAAAAGATAGGCTTGGCGCCTGTAGGTCAAGCAGTTAATAAGGTACAACCCATTACACCAGAGCTGGTGGGTTTGAATCCAGCCTGGGCCCACCAAACAATAATGACAACTACAACCAAAAAATAACTGGATGTTGTGGCAGGCGCCTATAGTCCCAGCTACTTGGGAGGCTGAGGCAAGAGAATCGCTTATGCCCAGGAGATGGAGGCTGCTGTGAGCTGTGACATCACAACACTGTACCCAGGGTGACAACTTGAGACTCTGTCTCAAAAAAACAAACAAAAAAACAACTTCAAAGATAAATGCTGTTAAGTTGAACTAAATTTGATAAATTTGAGTGTATCTGCAGATGGTGCATCTTCCATGACAGGAAAACATGAAAGCTTTATTGCACAGATAAGAAAATATTAATAGATCGGATGCTTTCATTTCTTTTCATTATATCTTGCCTGACCCAAATTTCTGTACTTAAACTACTATTTAATTGATACTTTGCAACATGGCATCAAGATATGTAACATCCTAAAGTTGAATGATGACCTATTCAGTGTGGATTTGCCCTAACATTCTAAAGTGTGTTGGCTATGGCAGGGACAGGCGTTAGCCAAAGTTTTATCTTTGTGAGAACAGATAGTTGTATTTTATGAAAAACACAATCAGCAATATGAATTATGGAGAGATGATTTCTATAGGAATGCATCATTTCTGTGTGATACATGAAATCAAAACACCTTGAATATTTCTTTGCAAGGTAAAACTAAGTTTATATGTGATATATGGCAAAAAATCCAAGCATTTTAGAAAAAGCTATCTTTTTCAAAACACTTCTTTAAAAGGAAATTTTAGTTGAACGTTTTCCCCAGTTAGCAAAGGTCATTGATGAGCGGAATGTGAATCAATTTGGAGACTGTGTAGCTGATATATACCTATTAATTGGAAAATACATTGAAAATTTCACTGAGTTTAAGCTGGCGGTGGCTTGGAGGTAACTCTGCAAAGGAAGATACCTGATACAAACCCCAGGGCATACACATGGAAAAGACTCAGGAATACTTACAATACAGACCTGAATTAGTGCAGTTGTGTGAAATGAACGTGCAGTGTGTGTGGAAGGAGACGGCAATCATGCTGGGTAAATAATCCAGAAAACCCAAAAGGCCAGCTTTGAAGAAAACCTGGTGAAAGAGAGTCACAAATCATCCCCATACTATAGGAGACACAGAAATGGCAGGAACTACTTGGATCAGATGTAAAGAAATAACATCTATACCTTGCTTGAAAAGTCCTACAAACTTTCTCAATGAGCTCGATGCAGGTGGCCAGGTCCATGCTGAAGTCGATGAACTCCCACTCGATGCTTACCTTCTTGTACTCCTGCTCCAGCACGAACATGTGATGGTTGAAAACTATTGCAGTTTCTCCTTGGTGAAGTTGATGCACAGCTGCTCCAGACTGTTGAACTGGGTGTTTCAGATAGAAAAGAGTTTGAGTGAGTATATTGGTGAGTCAGCAAAGCACGTTACAAAGTGGAAGGGTCTTTTCCTGGCAATTGTTGACTCAATTCACATCAAAGATCTCAAAGCCAGCAATGTCCAAGACCCGGGATGAAGTACTGCCTGGGCTGCTTGGTGTCCAGCTGCTGGTTGATGTGGGTGACCATCCACAGGAACATCTTCTTGTAGATGGCTTTGGCCAGAGCACCCACTGCATTGTACACTTTCAGGAAGAATGGTATTTTTTTTAAATAGCTCACAGTGATGAGCTCTTAATTCTCCTGTGATTCAAATAAATTAGGGAGTTTAAGTCGTGTTCACCTGCTGCAAAGAAAGGAAAAAAGAAAATTTCACTGAGTTTGAGAATCATGAATTCACATTCAGATTAGCATTTCAGTCTCCCCTAGTTGATATCACCAAGGCACCTAAAGAACTACAGGTGGAATTTTTTGCGCTCTCAGCAGATGACATTTTAAAGTCATTGTTTGATTTAAGAAAGATCCAATTGAAATATGGAAAAATGGGGTAGAATACCCACACCTTTGGTGGTGTGCATGCCTGAAAAATGCTTTCTTGCTTTTCAACCACTTATTGCTGTGAATCTACATTCTACCTACCTACCCCAAATCACGATGGCCTTGAGGTCACAAGTGACTAATACTCATCAAGACAATCAACTGAAATTGCAGACCTCCATGCTGCAACCAAATATTCAAATGCTTTCCAACAAAAAAGCAAAGTCATTAAAAGGTTAGTTAACTTTAAAATTAACAAATAGTTGTCATTTTTTGAAATTAAGTTCATAGTAGTTAGACTTTTACAAAATAATGTACATTTTTAAGTATATTTAACTCAAGTTTCTTGGATGTGGCCTTATTTGATTACAGGTAGATTAATGCAGCCTTCCAACATGAAAGGGTGCCCTACCCTTGCCTTAGAGGGGTCCTCAAACTTTTTAAACAGGGGGCCAGTTCACTGTCCCTCGCACTATTGGAGGGCTGGACTATAGTTAAAAAAAAACTATGAACAAATTCCTATGCACACTGCACATATCTTATTTTGAAGTAAAAAAAAAGGGAACAAATACAATCAACACTGCCTCATGTGGCCTGCGGGCCATAGTTTGAGGACCCCTGTGACTAACACATTATAAAGGCCAGGGTCTGTTTCCTGAAAGGTGAAAAATAGTGTAAAATCCTTAACTATACTTTGCCTTTTAGGCATAGTCTTGGCTCATACATTTCCAGCAGTTTTTCTTTTTCTTTCTTTTTTTCTTTTTGTTTGAGACAGTCTCACTATGTTGCCCTCGATAAAGTGCTGTGGTATCACAGCTCACAGCAACCTCAAACTCTTGGGCTTAAGCGATTCTCTTGCCTCAGATTCCCAAGTACCTGGGTCTACAGGCGCCTGCCACAATGCCCAGTTATATTTTTGTTGCAGTAGTTGTTTAGCTGGCCTGGGCTGTATTTGAACCTGCTACCCTCTGTATGTGGCTGGCACTTTAACCACAGTGCTAATGGGAGCCAAGCCGATTTCCACCATTTTTCACTTTTGTTCTTTTCCCTTAAATTTGAGTACACATTTCTCTATGTTTAAATGCAGTGAATACTGCATCAAAGGTTAAGAACTGTCATTTGGGTACTTTTGTCTATTTTTGTCCTATGTGTCAATTGAAGGGCATCTGTCATTAAAAGAGGTGATTTAATGCAATACATTTCTTAAATAATTTAACAAATATGGCTCCACAAGCAGAGTTGCCAAAACAGAACTGGTGACTGAGAAGAAGGGCCCAAATATCATCTAGCTTTTGTGTGTAATTCTGATTGGGCCTTCAAGAGTCATTTAGGATGTAATCGTCAGTGTATAATTTTTGAAAGTTCACATTGAATGAAAGTTGAGGACTATTTATATAAATTTATGGGGAAAAGCCATGATTATCTGCATTAAAACAATTTTTTTAAAAAAATTCAATGTAGGGCGGTGTCTGTGGCTCAGTCGGTAAGGCGCCGGCCCCATATACCGAGGGTGGCGGGTTCAAACCCGGCCCCGGTCAAACTGCAACCAAAAAATAGCTGGGCATTGTGGCGGGCGCCTGTAGTCCCAGCTACTTGGGAGGCTGAGGCAACGGAATCGCTTAAGCCCAGGAGTTGGAGGTTGCTGTGAGCTATGTGAGGCCATGGCATTCTACCGAGGGCCATAGAGTGAGACTCTGTCTCTACAAAAAAAAAAAAAAAAAATTCAATGTAATTTTTTAGAGACAGGATCATGTTCTGCCACCTAGGCTGGAGTACAGTGGTGTGATCATAGGTCATTGCAGTCAAACTGCTAGAGTTAAGCAATCTTCCTGCCTCACGTCCCTGAATACCTGGGACAGCAGGTGCGTGCCACCATACCTAATTTTTTTTTTTTTTTTTGGTTGCAGCCATCATTGTTGTTTGGTGGGCCCGGGCTGGATTTGAACTCACCAACTCAGGTGTATGTGGCTGGCGCTTTAGCCACTTGAGCCACAGGCGTTGAGCCAACCTACTTTTTTTTTTTTTTTGAGACAGAGTTCACTTTGTCACCCTCAGTAGAGTGCTATAGAGTCATAGCTCACAGCAACCTCAAACTCAGGCTTAGATCCTCTTGCCTCAGCCTCCCCAATAGCTGGGACTACAGGTGTCCATCACACGGCCCAGCTGTTTTTAGAGATGGGGTCTTGCTCTTGCTCTTGCTGATCTTGAACTCCTGAGCTCAAGCAATCCACCTGCCTCAGTCTCCCAGAGTGCTAGGATTACAGGGATGAGCCACTGCACCTGGCCCTCATATCTGGCTAATTTTTATTATTATTATCATTATTATTATTTTTTTTTTTTTTTGGCCAGGGCTGGGTTTGAACTTGCCACCTCCAGCATATGGGACTGACGCCCTACTCCTTGAGCCATAGGTGCCGCCCAATATCCGGCTAATTTTAAAAACTCTTTTATAGAGATGGGGTCTTGCCATGTTACCCAAGCTGTCTCAAACTTCTGGCTTTAAGTGATCTTTACCTTTCTGCCTCCCAGAGTGTTTGGATTTATAGGAGTGAGCCATTGTACCTGCCGATTCCCATTTTATAAAAAAAGATCTTGAGGGTGGCGCCTGTGGCTCAGTGAGTAGGGTGCCGGCCCCATATGCCGAGGGTGGCGGGTTCAAACCCAGCCCCAGCCAAACTGCAACAAAAAAATAGCCGGGCGTTGTGGCGGGCGCCTGTAGTCCCAGCTGCTCGGGAGGCTGAGGCAAGAGAATCGCGTAAGCCCAAGAGTTAGAGGTTGCTGTGAGCCATGTGATGCCACGGCACTCTACCCGAGGGCGGTACAATGAGACTCTGTCTCTACAAAAAAAAAAAAAAAAAAAGAAAGATCTTGAACTCAACTCATAAGCTTCCAGCTCATAAGCTTTTAGTCCTTTCCCCATCTGTAGCTACCCCCAGGGCAGAGATAGGGAAACTTTTGAGGTACTGCCAACATGTTACCTTGGTGGGTACTTTGGCCAGAGCCACACAAATCTGCCAGCCTTGACTGTCAGCTGTGCAGGGCAGCTTTCAAGCTCATCTAGTTCTCCCTCACTGTACAGTGAGGAGTCTGTGGCTCCCAGAGAGGTCATGCAGAGAGTTGAGGAAGCAGTCAGTACCAAACTTCAGGCTCAGGACTCCTGGCTACCTGCATGCACCTACATATGGTAGCTGCTGCTTTCTGGGGTGCCAAGTGATTTTAGTTGTAATGTGGAAAATATTCTTCTACTAGTACTTAAGTCTTATTCTAATGTGTTTTAAAAGAAAAGTATATAACTAGTACTTAATTCCTTAGGAAGAGTAAGTTAACAGATCACCTCTCATGGATTTCCCCTTAAAGGGAACTATTAAGTTATAGTACAAATGATAACATGCAAACGGCAAAAATCTGTGGAAGTAGAAAGCACGTGCTGGGATTTGGGGAACAACTGTAAGCTGCTTCAAGTCTAGTTTCTGTGTCTGTGATGCTTCCCACTCTGGTGCTTTCCTGTTGTGTTGCTGCAATTCTCTATACTCTTTTCCCAGGCTGCCTCCTGCTGGCTTTCCTCTAATGTTACTGCAGAGTAGTTACATTTCCCATCTATTTGTTGCTGCTCCACTGAAGGAAATACCTAGAGACTGACCACTCCTCCCTGCCACCAGATCTACCCCAACCCAGTGTGTTGAGAAACTCGTAAAATTTTTCTCTCCAAATCCTGGGAAGTGAGTATCAGTTAATTTCAGAAATTTCCCATCTAAGCATGTGCTCCAGGTGTCAGAAGTTGCCAGGCAGAACTCATGTATGGCTTTGCTGTCTCCAGGCCACACCTTTAACTCTCAACATTGCCTTTCCCTTGCCACACAGCCTCCCTTTCTATATCTGTTGCTGTCTGAGTGTCTTAGGCTGCAGGCCCCAACTATCATTGCTTAAGGAATGGCTAAAACCAATTGCATTGCAAGTTTGTGTGTCTCCTGGGCATTTAGTGTTTGGCTTGTGAACACTCATTTGCTCTGAGGGTAGGCTTTCACCCAAGGTGAGTCTCTACCATTGTATGTAGACTGTAGAGCATTCCCAAATCATTTTTTTGGGTTAGAGCAGTGGTTCTCAACCTTCCTAATGCTGTGACCCTTTAATACAGTTCTTCATGTTTCATTGCTAGCAATGAAATTAATTTTATGGTTGGGGTCACCACAACATAAGGAACTGTATTAAAGGGTTGCGGCATTAGGAAGGTTGAGAACCACTAAGTTAGAGGGACCCTTTGATCACCCAGTTTGACCATCATTCAGTACTCAGATTTCTTTTTTTTTTTTTGCAGTTTTTGGCCAGGGCTGGGTTTGAACCTGCCACCTCCAGCAAATGGGGCCAGCACCCTATCCCTTTGAGCCACAGGCACCGCCCCTCAGATGTCTTTTACACTGTACCTCCCAGAGGTCATGCACCTTGGCTTCATCTAGGGAAATCCCTTCTCTGTATTTCTTTTCTCATTAATTCTGAGACAAAAACATAACCTGCCTTTCCTTTCCCTCCCAGATTATGGAGACTATATTATGCTTTTGAGGGGATGCATTTATTCATTCTGGAATGTGAGAGGACTAGGGTTCTAACAGAGGGTTCTTAGGTTACTGCAGGTTATCAGCTCCTGAAGGAGCCTCAAGAGGCCTAAAATGACTTGAAACTAGATGTAGAATTTGTGTATGTGTGCCATTTTTGGGGAATAGGATTTATAGGTCTTGTTAGAGTATTTTAAATATTTGTGATCCAACAAGGAGTCACTAACAGAAGAGCAAATCCTAAAAGAGAAACAGCATGAAGATATAGTTTGTCTGAGCAGGTTTGAAATAGAGCCAAGAGGCTGTTTGTGAGCAAGATCATCCCCTGCCTTTTTTTTTTTTTTTTTTGAGACAGAATCTCACTATATTGCCCTTGGTAGAGTGCCATGGCATCACAGCTCACAACAACCTCAAACTCTTGGGCTTAAGCAATTCTCTTGCCTCAGCCTCTCAAGTAGCTGGGACTACAGGCACCCACCACAACGCCCAGCTGTTTTTTTGTTGCAGTTGTCATTGTTGTTTAGCTAGCCTGGGTGGGTTCGAACCTGCCACCCTCGGTGCATGTGGCCGGTGCCATAACCACTGTGCTACGGGCACAGAGCCATCCCCTGCCTTTGGACCTTGTATTGGGGTTCCTAGACAGAGGATTTTCCTCCTTCATTTTATAGTCAGTCCTTCAGTCCTTTCAGTTTCTAGGATTGTATTCATGCTCTTATCTTTCTGATAAGTTTCCCCTTTTCCTTTAGAAACATAAGTAAAGATGTATGAAGCGATCTTTATAGCTTTTTTTGTGGCTTTAGAGTTACTCTTCCAGTATGAGACACTCCATGAAATCTGACAGTTACTCTGTTGTAATAGAATTTGGTATAATGAACATACATTTCATTTTTCGGAGTGAGGTGATTGCTGAGGTGGAGAAATAGTTCTTTGCCCTAGTGATGAAATTTAAAGTAAAACAATTCTTAAAAAAAATTATTGAAACTATTAGGACAAAGATTCCTAACTCTCTTGCATTCTGTGTTTCATTATCAATATACCCCAACCCGATCAGATAGCATAGGCCAGTTTTTAAGATTAATATGAATTCTACTGAATTTTCTTCTGAGGCTTTAAAAAAGAGAATTTAGGGACCACATCTATGTAACCTCAGTTGTCCCAATTTCAGTATTGGAAATCTTGTTGTACAGGAAAGGTAAGGCTGGGGCTTGTGGAGATGACAGGAGATGAGGCGGCATGCTGGAGGGAAGAGAATACTGCTTTAGAAGACAGATGGCTGGGTGTACCCATAGTACTGCTCCTGATTTGCCAGGTAACTTCAGTCAAAGTTGTTCTCTTGGCTGGGCGCAGTGGCTCACGCCTGTAATTCTAGCACTTAGGAGGCTGAGGCGGGTGAATAGCTTGAGCTTACGAGCAAAAAGGGAGTTATTCTAAAAATAGAAAAAAGAGAGGCGAGAGGATTGCTTGAGCCCAAGAGTTGGAGGTTGCTGTGAGCTATTACACCACAGCATTCTACTCAGGGCAACAGCTTGAGACTCCGTCAGAAAAAAAAAGTTCTCTCAGGGTCTTATTTGTATAATGGGAATAATGATGCTACTTCCCATATTTCATAGGGTTGTTGAGAGGTTCAAAGGAGAATAGGTAAGAAGAGTGCTTTGTAGGCAAGGAGATGCTGTCTCTGCGTTTGAATTTTTTTAATGTTGCTAAAGATATTGGTGTTTGGTTAGGATTTTAAAACAAGATGTATATGCAGTCATTGCTGCTTGGTGGCAGGTTATAATTCTCCCTCAACCCAAAGAGTGGTTTTATAGTAGAGAATGAGCAGTGTAGAGAGTCCAGAGTGTATTTTTTTTTTTTTTTTACCATATCCATGCGTACATTATATAGACTATCTCTGGAATATGGACATTTTTTTGTTTTTGGTTTTTTTTTTTGAGACAGTCTCACTATGTTGCCCTTGGTAGAGTGCAGTGGGGTCACTGGGGTCACAGCTCACAGCAGCCTCTTAGGCTTAATCGATTCTTTTGCCTCAGCCTCCCAAGTAGCTGGGAATACAGACCCACCACAAATCCTGGCCATTTTTTTGTTGCAGTTATCATTGTTATTTAGCTGGCCTGGGCCGGGTTTGAACCCTCCACCCTGAGTGTGTGTGGCCAGTGCCATACTCACTGTGCTACAGGCGCCCCTCTTTTATTTTATTTTTTTTGAGACAGAGTCTCACTGTGTCACTCCCGGTAGAGTGCTGTGGCGTCATAGCTCACAGCAACCTCAAACTCTTGAGCTTATTCTCTTGCCTGAGCCTCCCAAGTAGCTGGGACTACAGGTGCCTGCCACAATGCCTGGCGGGGTCTCGCTCTGGCTCAGGCTGGTCTTAAACTCCTGAGCTCAAAGGATCCTCCTGCCTTGGCCTCCCAGAGTGCTAGGATTATAGGTGTGAGCCACTATGCCTTGGCCAATTTTTCTCATTTTCTGTAGAGATGATATCTCACTCTTTTGTTAAGGCTCTTCTCAAACTCCTAACCTCAAATAATACTTCCACCTTCGCCTCCTAGAGTGCCAGGATTATAGGTATGAGCCACTGCTCCCAAATACCCTTTCCATACTTGAATTACTTAAAAATAGCCTTCTTCAAATAGCCGGGCGTTGTGGCGGGCGCCTGTAATCCCAGCTACTTGGGAAGCTGAGGCAAGAGAATCGCCTAAGCCCAGGAGTTGGAGGTTGCTGTGAGCTGTGTGAGGCCATGGCACTCTACCAAGGGCAATAAAGTGAGACTCTGTCTCTACAAAAAAAAAAAAAAAAATAGCCTTCTTCCTATGCTTTCTGTTTCCCATTTAATTCATGATTCTCAAACATTTTGGTTTCAGGACCCCTTATTATTCTTAAAAAGGTTTTATTTGTGTAGGTTATACCCATTGATATTCACTTTATTGAAACTCATAATAAGGACCAGGAGTGGGCCTCACTCTTAGAATGCTAGCATTCTGCCAGGCCATGGCTGGTGGATTGCTTGAGTTCAGGAATTCAAGACCAGCCTGAGCAAGAGCAAGACCCTGTCTCTAAAAATAGCTGGGCATTGTGGAGGGCGCCTGTAGTTCAGCTATTCAAGAGACTGAGGCAAGAAGGTCACTTGAGCCCAAGAGTTTGAAGTTGCTGTGAGCTATGATGCTACAGCACTCTATCAAGGGTGACAAAGTGACACTCTGTCTCAAAAAATAATAAAATGAAACTAATAAAAATAAAAAGCTAGATGAAGTATTGCATACCTATAGTCCTATCTTCTTGGGAGACTGAGGCAGGAAGAGCACGTGAGCCCAAGAGTTTGAGGCCAGGCTGGCTAACATAAGCAAGACCATGTCTCTCAAATAAGTTAAAAAAAAAAAAAAAAAGTTTAGGCTTGGCACCTACCACGTACACTGGAGCTGGCAGGTTCGAATCCAGCCCGGGCCTGCCAAACAACAATGACAACTACAACCAAAACTAGCTGGGTGTTGTGGTGGGCGCCTGTAGTTCCAGCTACTTGGGAGGCTGAGGCAAGAGAATCACTTAAGCCCAAGAGTCTGAGGTTGCTGTGAGCCGTGACACCGTGGCACTTACTGAGGGCGACATAGTGAGACTCTGTCAAAAAAAGAAAAAATAATAGCAAAGTGAACAATAAAACCATCACATGTTAACATAAATGAAATATTTTTAATGAAAAATAACTATCTTCTCACACAAAATTTAGTGTAAAGAGTAGCACTGTTTTATTTTTTATAAATCTTTTAAAGGTCTGGCATAATAGAAGACAGTTGGATAGTCATATACTTTTCCATTCACTCTGTTGCAATATGTTGCTTTGGTTGAAGAATATGAAAAACATCCAGCCGCACACAGATGTGTATTGGGAAAGAGGAGGGTGTATAAATTATCTTTTCAGATCATTGTGGATATTCTTGGATATTCTCTGATACTAAGAACGCTTCTAAAAGTTAATTGCAATGTGGAATCTCAAACTATATCAGTGAAATTTTTGTACTCTTACATAATATTTATTGATTTATTTTATACTTTGAATGGATCTTTTAGTAATGTGTGATTTTGTAGCATGATTGGCCATTTTGAAAATACTGCAGATCTCCTAAATGTTCACACATTATATAATATCAAAGAGTCATGTTGTTAATATACTTAGTCTTATTAGAAAAGATTTGAGAAGCAGTCAAGCTCACATGGGAGATACAAGTTTTGAAAAATCCTAAGTTTTGCTTGAATGCTTACGTTTATCATTGCTGATAATACTGTCAGGCTCCACTTTATTTTCAAGAAAATGTCTGTGAAATACCCTGTGAGTAACTGCACCTTATCTGTTAGCTGTTCTTTCAAGTAAAAATGGTGTTCTGTGACAAAAGCCATTATTAATTCAGTGTAAAACTCAAAAAATTGCATAGGTACTTTTCCTCAAGATAAACATTGTACTAACACGTGCTTTATGCATATATACATCCAATTAATTTAGAATAATAATATTTAAAATGTGTACTTAAGTAAAACAAATAATTTTTAGTGCCTCATTAAAGACCTTCTAAGTGAAGCAGGTATTTTTATTCTGGCAGTGATGAATACCTTGACTGCTACTACCACTTGATGCTATAGCCTGGGTTTGTGCTAGGGCAGCTGTGATTTTACTCTTTGTTACTTTTGTGTCATCAATGCAAATGTCATCACACTGACAAGGCAGATAATGTCTTTATTACCATCTCCCACCTCCTGCCAAAGGGTCCCAGGGATCCCTAGGGCTTCTCAGGCTAGTGAGAACCACTGATCTAATTTATGCTCACAGCTCTGACAGTCTTTCCCTTCTGGATTGCTGTTTTGACAGCACCCCTTCTATCAGAAGTTTTAAGTGGCTCCCAAATTCTTCACTCATCAAAAACACCTTGGTATGGAACTAACACTGAATAAGATAGACTTTCTTCTCCAATAATTTTCTTGGAGATTAGAGAGTAAGGGAAGAAGATAGATAATTAAGAAGTTATAATGTAAGAATTCCTTAAAAAGAATGATGTTAAAGGTGATACACAACAAAGGGAGTGCTAAGTTTTGGATCTCACTCAGCCTTTGAACCACAGGACAAACTAAACGTAACAACTCCGCATCTCTCCTGTCAAACTTCCTTAAAATACTCGTTTAATTGCCATCACTGTGCTTAGCTCCAGGCATTGTAGTTTCTTCTTTCCTGTGTGTGTGTGTGTGTGTGTGTGTGTGTGTGTGTGTGTGTGTGTGTGTTTGGTCTTTGGCTTTTGTGCTTCCCTATTTCATATTTACAGGTGTGTAGCCTAGAGCCACTACTAATGCTGATAATGCATATTTCTTTTACTTGTCCTTATATTTAATTGTAAGCCTTAAACGAGTGTCGAGTGTTGAAACAGTGTTGCTCTTATTTTGAGTGACCTCCCCCAGCATGTCAAGACAGTGCACCAGGGACACTGCTCTTTCTGTAGAACTAGGCGGCTATGCTGCTTCCGTATGGTCTCCATTCCCATTTCTTTAGAAGTCCTCAGAGCCATTACCAAACTCAGTCTGGCTCTTCTGAATCTGCTGAACATTTCATGACAGCGATCCTCCTCCTTGGTGGGTATTTCCAATAAACAGTTGAATCCCCACCTAGGTCATCAATGGCAAAAGTCTGACACGTGCTCGCCTGTCTGGGAGCCAATAGTAACTTTTGCAAACGCTGCTTCTGGAAACCCCTTGGATCGCAGGCTGCTCTTTAGGAACAACACAGTTAAAATTAAGTCTGACAGAACACACAAACATATAGATGGGATAGTGCGAAAGGTTTTGCCCTTTTGCACTGGCAAGCTATGTTAAAGGTGAACCAGAAACAGTACGGGGGAAAATTCTGTCAAATTCCTTTACAGTTACCCGGGATGAAAGGCTGGGGAGAAGGAGTAGAGATGGGCTCGAGAGAGTCTCTGGCCCTTTAAGGAGGAGGAACAGACATAAGACTGTACCTTTAAGAGTTTCTTTGTCTGGAAGCCTTCTTATTTACCCTCCTGTGCTTCAACCAAACTTCGACCGGCGATTCACAATGCTCCTCTACGCCGCCGCCCCTTACGCCAGGCTCTAAACGGCCGCGCGTTCGTGGCTGACCCTAAATTTTGCGCCTTCGGCGCGAACCCTCAGAGACGGTGTCAGTGCTGGGGTCGGGGCCCAGTGTTGCGCCGTTGGCGCAATGCGGGGCCCGAGGGGCGGGGCTCCTGCGGGCGGGCCAATAGATAGGCAGGAGGCGGGGCCGTGTTCGGTTGTCTCGCGCCCTAGTGACAGCTCGCGCGTGCTGATGATGGCGGTAAATAGAGGGGGGCTGGGGGAGGGGGCGGAGGAGGTGGGCAGGCGGCGGAGGGGGTGGCTCCAGGGAGTGGGGGGACTGGGACTGGAGAGGCCTCAACGGCCTGGGAGCCCATTCTAAGACTCGGAGGCGGGGACAGGAGTCTTCGGCACACTAGCCCTCCCCTTTAAAGAAGCAAAATCCTCACACACCGGGTGAGGGGCGACAAAGGCGGCGCGCGCCTCGCGGGCGGGAGTAGCGGCGGCAGGGGGCGGGACCGCGGCGCCGGCGGGCTGGGGGCGCCCGGGGCGGGGGCGGCGGAGGCGAGAGCCGGGAGTAGGGGCGCGAGAGCGCTTTATTTTGGCTGAGAGGGCGGCTACTAGATTTGGGTTAAAAGCCTCGAAGGAAGAGGGGAAGGAAAGCTTGGGGGCGGTTGAGGGGAACCGGGCTGAGAATGAGATGAAGAGGATTAAGGGGAGAAAGGGTTAGAAGCCAGGGAGAGGAGTGAAGCCAGCCAAGGAGGTAGGAAAGAGGCAAAAATCAGGTTGGGCGTTAAGGGAAGCCGGGCAGGGAATGAGGTTAGGAAAACCAGGGTTTGGAAGAGGGATCCTGGGGTTAGGTGTGAAGAGCTGGGGTTTGAAGGGAAAGCTTTGTAGGGGATGGTGTTGGGGTAAGGGGTACTGGGTAAGAGTTGGAAGTGGAAGACGAGGAGAGGCAGAGCTGGGGTAATAGTTGGGAGGAGAGAGGAGTGATTAAGAGCCAGACGTGACAAGGGTGTGAACTAGTGCAGAGCGAGATGAGCTGAAGGACTAGAACCAGCGATGTGGTGGGAACTGCTTTTGAGGTTCTGAGAAGGGTATGGGTTAGGTGGGCAGTGGGTGTGAATTCCTGCAAAGTGAGGAAGAGCGAATGAGAACCTGGACTAGAACCAGGGATAGTCAGGAATAAGAGTATGGTGGAAGGGCAAAGGGAAACAAATGAGAGATGGGTGTTTATGGGACAACTCCGGGACCAAAAAAGCTGAAAGGTGACTAGAGTAAGGGTGTAAGAAGTGTTTGTGTCTGGGGCAAGGGTAACTAGGGGATTATGTTAATTGAAGAGGTTCAACAAGATCCGAGGTGAAAACGGTTGAGGTAAAGAGACAGAGCTACAAGCAAATGGGGAGGAACAAGGAAGAGATGGTCCCCAGGATTTAGAATGAGATGGGGCATAAGGGAAGAAGAGGAGGCTAGGGGAAACTGGGAGAGTCCTGATCAATGTAGAGCTGGGATAGATGCACAGGGGAATCAAATGTGCATATCGTGGGGAGATGCTCCAGAAGGTTTGCAAGGATCAGGGCACAGGTGCCATAGTGAAGGATCAAGTGTAGGGAGCTTTTCGTGCAGAAGAAGAGGAACTATGGTGAGTGAAAGGGTTCCTAGACACAGGGGTAAAAATATAAAAGTAAGGGCAGGGATGTTGGGGGGTGCAAGAAAGGGATTCTTTGTTGAGAAGAGAATTGTGTGTTGAAACTGTGAGTCCTTTTGTCCCTAAAAGTGGGAAATTCCAGAAATCTCTTTTTCTCTTCAAGGAATCTTGATTTCACTTCCACTTTTCATTGCTTTTAATTCGACTTTCCTGTCTACTTTGAGGAGATGAGATCAATTTTAATTTGATTTGGTTTTATATCAATGATAAAGCATCAACTCTGGGTGGCAACAACCTCGCATTTCACTAGTGTTGTTATAATGAGGAAAAAGAGTGTGTTTGTTTATAGTGTAGTGTGATAGTTTTGGTGCTGTAGCAATGTTATGCCTGAAGTGCTGGGCAATGTTTAATCTACAGCATTTTCATTTTCAATGAAGAGTGCACTGTTGTTGGGCTAAAAAGAATCTTTGTTTCCATTAGTCAACCAGGTTTCTGCTTAATTGTTTTCAGTGGCTGGAGAATATTGAGAAATTATTTCAGAGAAAGGCAGATAACCAACCAGAGAAATTTACTGGGGGAGAGTTTTAAATAAGGGCTGCAGGCTTTGGCTCCTAAACTGCCTTTAGAGTTGTGTGGGACCTTTTATACTGAAGTAACTCACCCATTTAATGAAGTGGAATAAAGACAGGGAGAATTTTAGAGTGGCAGACTTACTTTTTTGGTTAATTTATGAGTAATTTTATGGAAAAACGTCTCTAAGATAATATTGCCAGCTGGAGTTTTGGACAGCTCCTCTCTTGTGTTTTATGGTTGTGACTAAAGAAGGCCAGATTAATACTAATTTTCTGGAAGTTTTTGTTTTTTTTAAGACACTTTGGAAATTAAAAGGAAGAAATCTGGGGCAAAATTTAGGTTATTCTTACTTAGTATTTTGTTTTTAAGATTTTTATTCTTAAATATTTACATTTAGCTAAGAATGTGAATGAATATTTTGTGTTTAATGATGGCAGATAATAGCCTATAATACTTGGGAAAACAAGCAAACTGCTCCTGAGAATCTTATTTGGAATTATTTCGTTAGCGTACATTCCAATCCAAAAGGTACCTTTTCTTTTTTTTCAAAGTTGTGTCACCCCATAAATGCATCAATGTACAAAGTTATGATTTAATAAAAAATAATTAAAAAAGAAAAAACAAAGTTGTGTCAGTCGGTGTTTGTGTAAATAGCAAAGATTAGGTTTATGGCATTTGTAGTAGTTAGCGAAGAGGAGATTTTGATTTGTGGATATCAGAAACCTCGGTTATTACTATAGATAAATTTAGAACTTAACCCTTTTTGGATTTAGTTACTGTTAGTGGTATGATATTTAATACATGGTTTGTTTCCTGGATTCTGTTAAGCATATGTTCAAAGGAATTAGACTGATTTAACAATCTAACAGGATTTTTAAAAAATTACTATTTTTGCTGCTAAGTTTTAAGCAGGTTAGTTTGAAAATTTCACTTTCAAGATAAAGAGTAACTTTTTGATACGAAGCACTTGTTTCTGTGAAATATGTGTATGTTCCTTTCCTTCATAGATATGTTTGGGCTGGGTTAATAGCAGGTTGTACTCTGTGTATGGTTTGCCTTTTTTTTTTTTTAATTTTTATTTATTTATTTGTTTTTTTGCAGTTTTTGGCCGGGGTTGGGTTTGAACCCATCACCTCCGGCATATGGGGCCGGTGCCCTACCCCCTTGAGCTACAGGCACCACCCTGGTTTGCCATTTTTATAATGTAATTGTCTTAAGTTTACCATCTTTATACAAATTATTTTAGACTTACTTGATATTGGTGAAGTAGAAAATACCAGTTATGCGATCACCTGAGGGAAAGAGGTCCATTTGGGTCCCACCTTTTGTTTCTATATGCTGCCATAGTGTGCTAAGCCGCTCATTCTCATTGTGAGTGGTTATTTCTCAGTTGACATTTCTAAAACTGAAAATGGATTTTAAAAGATTCTGATAGTACTATATCAATAAAGTCTTCCATGGTAAATTTAAACTTTATTTTCATTTATTCATCAAGTAAAATTCTACCTAATTTAACTTTATTTTGATTATAATCTTATTTGCTAATCAAGAAACTTTTAAGTTTATATTTTCAGATTTAAATGTGAGTGTGTTGTACATAATTAAATATTTTCCTTGTTAATTGTAGATTCTTTGGATGGGAAGAGACCTTGAAAGGACCTCTAGTTTATCCTGCAACTTCAGTCAATATCCCACTTAAATCATTCCAGGTAGATAAAAATTTATCCTATTTTTAAAATAAATCTTTAACAGTAGTTTGGCAACTTTTGTAGATAATCTTTTCTACTATTTAATTATTTTCTGTACCAGGAGAGTCTGTCTTCTCTTTAACCAGTGTACACTTAATGCTGTATTTGTATCCTCTTACTCCATTCTCAATTTTTGAGTGAAAAATATCTGCTTAGTATAGTATTCATAAGACTGTGGTTCTTCATAAATGTAATAATAGTAGCTATCCCGTGTATAATGCTTTTATGGCAGACACTGGTATAAGTACTTTGCAAATTAGAACTCATTTATTCCTCAAAACAATCTTAAGAAGTAGGTACTATTACTATTCTCATTTTGTATGTGATGAAATAGAAGGTCCTTGAGATTAAATGACTTGCCCAAGGTTGTACTCAGACATTTCTACAACTACTAGTTTGGTAAGGTAATAATTTTTTAGCACTAATAATACTGCCTTTTGTTAAATCTGAACCCAGCGAAACATTTAATCTTTTTTTCTGTTTAGAAGGTAGAATTCTACCCAGTGTCACCTTTGGCATTTTGCCAGCAGAGTCTGTGCTCTGATTTTACCTCTGTTTGCCTATTGTGAAGTCATTCGTGAGCATGCTTCTCTTCAAATTCTATAAACAGGTTTTGTTTGCCAGCCCTTAAATTATCATTGTGGTTCCATTATTAACTTTTTCTCAGTTCCTTTCTAGATGGAGAACCTGGGGCAAACACCATTAGGGTTATGTATACTGTAAAGATTATATCAAAGTTCTCACATCCTTCTATTTTTTTCATTCCAAAATTATATTTATAAAATAACCCAAAATGAGTTAAAAATGCCTTGCTGCATTATAGATTGTGTATCTTTTTAGCTAGGAAAAGGCTCTGTATTTGTTATGTACTATAAGAGGTATATAGTTGAATGTATTACTATCATTTTTTTTTTTTTTTGAGACAAAAATCTCACTATATCATGTTGGTAGAGTGCCATAGCATCACAGCTCACAGCAACTTCCAACTCTTGGATATAAGCGATTCTTTTGCCTCAGACTCCCAAGTAGCTGGGACTACAGGCGCCAGCCATAATGCCCAGCTGTGTTTTTTTGTTGCAGTTGTCATTGTTGTTTAGCTGGCCCAGGCCAGGTTCGAACCTGCTGTCCTATTACTATCTTCTGTTTTTTGTGCTTCAGTAATATGCTATGGCCATTTGTGTATGCTTTTTTTCTTTTTCTTTTTTGAGACAAAGTCTCAAGCTGTCGCCATGGATAGAGTGCTGTGGCGTCACAGCTCACAGCAACCTCCAACTCTTGGGTTTAAGAGATTCTCTTGCATCAGCCTCCCAAGTAGCTGGGACTACAGGCGTCCACCACAACACCCAGCTATTTTTTTTTTTTTTGGTTGTAATTATTATTGTTTGGCAGGCCCAGGCTGGATTCAAACCTGCCAGCTCTGGTGTATGTGGCTGGTGCCCTAGCTGCTGAGCTATAGACGCTGAGCCCGTTTGTGTATGCTTATTTTTATCTTTTTGAGACAGAGTCTTACTGTGTTGCCCTCGGTAGAGTGCCATGGTGTCACAGTTCACAGCAACCTCAAACTCCTGGGCTTAAGCGATTCTCTTCCCTCAGGCTGAGGCAAGAGAATTGTTGGGACTACAGGTAGCTGGGACTACAGGTGCCTGCCACAATGCCTGACTATTTTTTGGTTGTGGTTGTCGTTGTTTGGCAGGCCTGGGCTGGATTCAAACCTGCGAGCTCTGGTACATGTGACTGGCGCCCTAGCCGCTGAGCTACTCATTATGCCGAACTCATTATGTATGCTTTAATCGGTTAAATAAATTGATCTATTTGTTAAAAACAAACAAAAAACAACAATACTATTTAATTAATTAATTATTATTATTTTTTTTTGATACAGAGTCTTACTTTGTTGCCGTTGGTAGAGTTGTCATAGCTCCTAACAACCTCTAACTCTTGGGCTCAAGCGATTCTGTTGCCTCATCCTCCCAAGTATCTGAAACTATAGGCTCCCCCCCCACCACAATGCTGGGCTATTTTTAGAGGTAGGGTCTTGCTCTGGCTCAGGCTGGTCTCTAACCTGTGACCTCAGGCAGTCCACCTGTCTCAGCCTCCCAGAGTGCTGGGATTACAGGTGTGAGCCACGTCCTAACAATTACTATTTACTAAATATTTGCATTAGCTAAGTGTATGAATTGTTTCAAACTCAAAACAACCTGGTAGAGACCTTCTGTTGTTAATATTCTATTTTTTTTATTTTGTTACAATTTTTCAAATTTATAGAAAAGTTGCAAAAATGATACAAGGCACTTCTATATAGGCTTACTCAAAACCATCCATTGTTTTCATTTTGCCTTGTTTGCATTATTATTTTCTCTCACTTTTGAGCATTTTTAAGTAAGTAAAATTGAAGAAAGTGCATATGAATGCTTTAATTTTAAAGAGAAAAGGGAAGCAGGTTTTGAATATATCACATAGTTTGGTGTATGCTTGATTTTAGTCAGCACTTAAAGCAAAGAAATCTGAAGATTGGATAAAGAATGGATTTTTTTTTTTGTAGTTTGATGCTCTGCTGCCTTCAGTATATTCTCACCTGTGAATGCAAAAATCGTAACCCTCTGTTAGGAACTTCCCCAGCTCATGGCATGATCTGCTTACATGTGGGTGTGTCCTTAGAACATGCTAGATATTGATGATATATGGATGATTGTTGTGTGGGAAATAGGAACCATGAGCCTTTCATTACCCTAACCAATAATTATTTAGGTGAAATATATGGTTTGAAGATTCTTATGTAGCTTCAAGGAGCTGGAAAAGATAAAAATACAAGATGCTTTAAGAACATTGGCTGAGGCCTGGCATGGTGGCTCATGCCTGTAATCCTAGCACTTTGGGAGGCTTAGGTGGGTGGATTGCTCACGTCCAGGAAGTTTGAGACCAGTCTGGGCAAGACTGAGACCTCTGTCTCTACCAAAAATAGAAAAATTGGGTGGGTGTAGTGGTGCGCGCCTGTAGTCCAGCTACTTAGGACACTAAGGCTGGAGGACCCCTCAAACCTTGGAATTTGAAGTTGCAGTAAGCTATGATGATGCCCCTGTACTATTGTACTCTAACCTAGGAGATAGAGCAAGACCCTGTCTCCAAAAAAAAAGAACATTGGTTAGGATTTATACAAGTAGGTTTAATGTCTTATTTATGGTGAGGGGATGAATGACATATCTTAACATTCTATTACCTACCTTCCCTCAAAATAAACCTAAATTTTAGGGGTCTTTTCAATTATGTCATATAAAGAAATTTAACTTACTCCTTCCCCATCTGCAGTCATCCCTAGTCCTCATTAGAATGATAGCCTGTCCATATGAAAAAGGCATGGCATGCAGAAAGTCCTGTCAGTTTAAGTGAAAGGAATATTAGTTGTATTTTGAGAAATATAAAATACATCACTTGTGGGCTTATTTTCCTTTTCTCCCTCTCTTTAAGCCATCATCAAAGCTGTGATATACAGATCCTTATTAAAGCTGATTGTAATAATTAAAAACACTTCCCTTTCATAGGGATGAGAAAATTATAAATTATTTGGGAAGCATCTTTCTAGCAGTTCATTATTGTTTCTGAGACATGGGCAGTTTTTAAAGACTGTAAAACTGTTCCTTTTCTATTCACATGTTAATAGAAGTCTGGAAGTAAGGCACTCTCTTCAAATTTTCAGGGTTGATTTTTATTATATGTCAAGCTGTAAACAACATTCTGTGACAGGTATTTTCTTTCTTTGTCTTCTATTGAGCTAATTAGTAATTTACACTCTAGTAGCATGTCTTCCAGACTTACTGTGTGAAAATGCCTGCTACTCTGTGCCTTCCCTGCAGCCAGGACTGGCAAATGATTAGGGGCAGATGTTGGTTAGCACATCAGAAGGATCAGGGATAAAATTCATTTTTGTGTGATGTTTTAAAAGATGTGTTTTAAAGCCTTTTGTATATATCCTTTCTCCACTCCACCATCTCTTCCCCACATTCAAATGGGAATATTATGATCTTCTGTAACCTAGAGCTTCTGTCCTTGATTCAGTTGTGGATTGTTTTCTATTCTGTCCCCCACCCCCACCCCAACATTGTGGGATTTGGGGAGGATTAGCAGGGCAGTCTGGCATAGTTTAGAGCCCACGAAGCTGGTCTTGGTTACTCGCTTCCATCGTCAGAACACAGTGCTTTCAGTCATTGTCTTTAGAACCCTACATTGCTTGCTTCTCTTGCTGAGCAAGTTGTGTGAGGGATGGAAGGGTAGCACCATGGCTAGTGAGTTAGGAAGCTGTTCTTATATGATCCTCATATCTATCCAAAGGAAGGATAGCCCCTACTGTTATGTCAGCTTTTGAAAAATGCAGCAGAGAGTGACCAAAAGATAATTTATACCTTTGTTTTAGCATTTTTATCACATTTATGTCCTATTCTTTCCTGCCTTCTATTCTCTTTCTTTCAGTCACTGAGCTCGGAAAGATGTGTAAGATCTGTTATGTGCTCCCTTGGATGGGCCACATGGACACTTTAAAATAGCAAAAGCTTAGGAGTGGTGCCTGTGGCTCAAAGGATAAGGCGCTGGCCCTATATACTGGAGGTGGCGGGTTCAAACTCAGCCCCAGCCAAAAACTGCAAAAAAAAAAAAAAATAAAAAATAAAATAATAGCAAAAGCTTTGACTTTGAAAGAAAGTCTCTAAGAATCAGTTTTGTGAATATAAATTATAGTTGAAAATTAAAGGAAGAGTAGATAGAGGTTTACTGACATCAGTTTTGAAGCAAAACCTTTCTAGATAATTTGTGGTATTTATTTCTGCAGTTGTGGATACTGATTTATCAGGGTAATAAGGTCAAAGTCCCTGTGAAAACTAATTAGATTTTTCTTGACAAAAATTGTTACCTAGGGGTAGCCACAAAGAAGATCAGGTAGGAAAATGTGTGAATAGCTCAGTTCAGCCATCATTGTTAATAGCATTGTAATCATAAACATGTAGTCCTCCACAGGAAATAAGCATTCACAAACAGGTCATCTCATTTATGTAAGCATTTATACCAGTTAAGTGCTGCTTTATTAATGTTTTATTTTTATAAACCAGAATGTGTAGAACATCCCTATGGATGGGTATTGCTAACATTTACAGCCTACTCTCCTTTTTCTTTTCTTTTTTCTTTTCTTTCCCTTTGATACAGGGTCTTGCTTTGTCACCCAGGCTAGAGTGTAATGGTGCAATCACAGCTTACTACACTCTTGAGCTCCTGGCTCAAGTGATCTTCTTGCTTCAGCCTCTCAAATAGCTGTGATTACCAGACGTGCACCACCATGCTCTGCTAATTAAAAAAAACAATTTTTTTTTTTTTTTTTTTTTGAGACAGAGTCCTGGGTAGGGTGCTGTGGCGTCATTGTAGCTCGCAGCAACCTGGAACTCCTGGGCTCAAGCCATCCTTTTGCCTCAGCCTCTCCAGTAGTTGGGACTATAGGCATGCATCACCACGCCCAGTTGGGATCTTACTGTGTTGTCCAGACTGGTCTTGAACTGCTGCCCTCAAGTGATTCTAATGTGGTAGCCTCCGAAAGTGCTGGGATTACAGGAGTGAGTCACCACACCTAGCCTTACTCTTTTTCCTATGTTCTAATATATAACCATCTATATCAACTGTCTTAATTATATTGAATGCTGGTGGCTAGACAGTTATTGTAACATAAGAGGTCAAAGGTCAGGCTAATACCATCGCATATAAAAAAGTAAAGTATCTGGCGGCGCCTATGGCTCAAAGGAGTAGGGCGCCGGCCCCATATGCCGTAGGTGGCAGGTTCAAACCCAGCCCCAGCCAAAAACTTCAAAAAAAAAAAAAAAAGTAAAGTATCATCCGAGTGAACTGATTGGAGAGGCGTGTTATATGTACAAATAAAGAAGAAAGTGAATATATGACTATGGAATTGAATATGATCCTGAAAGAAATGTTTCTAAAATGTATTACGTACATTGTGTGGCTGGACTTGGCTGCTGCTATGGTGTGAGGTGCATGTTCCAGCTTTCGCCATCCCCACACCCTCACCGGTCTGCTGTTCAGTAGCCAGCTTGTGGGCCCCTGCCAGCCACGGACGTACCACGCGCATCTACACAGGACGTCTGGGCTACAATTTCCAGAAGCACTACAGCAGTCGCGGAAGCCACAGTGGTGGAGATGCGCTGGAGGGCTTAGGGCGGAGACGAATAGGGGCCACCTGTTCGTACAGAGTACGGGCTTATTGTAGAAAACCTTTCTAGTCGTTGTACTTGGCTATAGATAGATGGATAGATAGAAAGAACAGATCTAGGTCTGTGTTTCTCTCTCCCTCTCTCTTCATATATATATATTTTATTTATTTATTTTTTCTTTTTAAGAGAGTCTCACTCTGTCGCCCTGGTATCATAACGCACAGCAATCTCAAACTCGTGAATTTGAACAATCCTCTTGCCTCAGCTTCCGGAGTAACTGGGACTAGAGGCAGAAGTCCGTAGGCCTTGCCAATTTTTTCTATTTTTAGTAGAGACAGGTCTTGCTATATTAGGCTGGTCTGATCTCCTGAAACAGTTCACCCGCCTCGGCCTCCAAGAGTGCTACGATTACAGGCATGAGCCACCAAGCCAGGCTGCAGTTGGCAAGATTTAAAGGATTTTATGCGACAGGCAGGTGAGGTAACTAACCTATGCTGTTGATCATAAGGAACGCACAAATGAGGGCATAATTGAGTTTTGTTCCTACTGGATGGTACCGAAGTAGGTGGCAGTAATAGTAGGCTTAGTGAAGATAAGCCATGCGCAAGCCATAGGCAGCCTTATTCTGGGAACAGATCTAGGTCTCAATTTAGGAGGTCACAAAGTAGGAGTCTCAGGCATAGTCACATCTCGAAAAGTCCCTCTGGATCCAGGTCACGTTCTCCATCAAAAGGCAGGAAATCTAGTTCAAAGAGCAAGTCTAAAGCCAAATTTGATCGCGGCTCCTGGTCTTTCGGATTCAGATCTAAGGAGTATGAGAAATCTTGAAGCAGGTCTCAGTCAAGGACTGGATTCCCCAAAGAAAATGGAAAAGGTGATGTAAAGTCAAAATCCAGATGAAGGAGCCAGTCTCTACCAATTCACCTTTACTTCTTCCACCGTCAAAAGTTCATTCTGTGTCCCCACCACCAAAAAGAGCTACTTTAAGACCCCGTTCTAGATCTGGCTCAAAGTCAAGATCAAGGTGTAGATTGAGTTCCAGAGATTAACCCAGGACTCCATATTGTTTCATACTGTTAAGGAACACTTTACTACTTGCTTAGGCAGTTACTCTTCCATGTTTGTACTTGACCTCTTCTGCAAGAGGAATCTCTTGGAAACAGGGACACACAGAAGTTTGATTTATGGCCAAATTTGATGAAAAAGGTAAGTTTGTAAGGAATTGATGGCACAAAGTCAAAGCCCTCTCCTTTCTTTGTAGAATTAAGATAATTTTGATTGATAAAATAACTTTTGTAAAGATTAAGCTCATTTTGTTTTCTTTAAAAAGTATTTCAGCAAGATCTGCTATAGGGTTTTTGTTGTTATTTTGTTTGCTTATTTTAAATTAACCCTTTCAAGCTTTGACTACTTAAGGCTTTATTGGGAGAATCCAATTTTCAATTACGTTGCTTTTTTTTTTTGAGACGGGAGTCTCACTCTGTCGCCCTGGGTAACGTGCTGAGGCAACATAGCGAGCAGCAACCTCAAGTCCGCTGATCCTTTTGCCTCAGCCTCCCAAGTAGCTGGACTACAGTTGCCTACCACAATGCCCGGCTAGATTTTCTATTTTTAGTAGAGACAGGATCTCACTCTTGCTCAGGCTGGTCTCTCGAACTCCTGAACTCAAGCAGTCCACCTGCCTTGGCCTCCCAGAGTGCTATGATTACAGGTGTGAGCTGCCCCACCTGGCCATTTATTGGCTTTTCATAAAGCTTGAATTACGTAAAAGTTTACTCCCAATGTGATTGCCTTATTTGAATAGGTCACTATTAAATTCTTTTAATTATTGTTATCTGCTATTTGTAGAAAAATGTAAATTCTATTTAAATGTAAAATAAAGCAAGCTTCAGACCAGCAATAAATTCTTCAGTTTTGATTACAAGAAGTATTGTGTACTTAAAAAGCTTATAACAAAACATTTCAAGTGAACAGTAAGAATGTTTAAATGAAGACATCAGTTTCATTTGTAGTTGGTATCATTTTCTGTTTCATGCTAAAAATCCCAGATTGGTGAAAGATTACCAGTCTCCCTAGTTAATACTGTTAATATTCTTCTTGAATTTTTTTCTTCATATGTAGTTTAGCTTAGGTTACAACTACTGAAAGTCAAAATATTTAAGCTATAAATTCAGTAATCTTTTTTTTTTTTTTTTTAAAGGACAAAATTTATTCCTTTTCCAAATGTTACAGTAAAACCAGGTGGAAGAAAATGGTTTTAGCAGTTAGGAAAATTCAGTAATCTTAATCACTTGAATAAGTATAATTACCACTAATTAGAATGACACAGATTCAAAAAGTTGATGGTAGCCAGTAATAGATGAGGATGTGGGAAATTTGGAACTCTAACACATCATTGGCAGAAATGTGTTCTTGGAGGTAAATTTTAGCAATGTCTATTGAAATTTAAAATGTGTGTATCCTATGACCTAGCAATTTCTATTCCCCAGTTAATAATACTAGGAATAGAGATTTGTCCATTCATATATTCGTACAATTGCATGAAAACATGTTTACAAAGTTTTTCTTTACAGCACTGTTCATTACAGCAAAAAATAATGTTTATTAACTGATTAAATAATGTGTAATGAATCTGCCCAATGGAATACCATTTAGCTGTTAAGAATGCAATAGAGCCGGTGGAGGGAGGGTAATGGGTAGGGCCACACCTACGGTGCATCTTAGAATGGGTACAGGTGAAACCTACTAAATACAGAATACAAAATGTCTATATACAATAACTAAGAAAATGCCATGAAGGCTACGTTGAACAATTTGATGAGAATATTTCAGATTGTATATGAAACCAGCACATTGTACCTCTTGATTGCATAAATGTACACAGCTATGATTTAACAATAAAAAAATAAAAAAGAATGCAATAGATCTCTATTTGGTAATGTGGAAAGATGTTCATTGTTAAGTTATAAAAAACTTTCCATATTCAATACAATATCTATAGAATATTTCTATTTTTATATGCTGTAAAGACTGAGATTAAAGTCCTTTTTTGGGGGGGATGTTCACTTTTTGCTCTGTATACTTCTAGAAATGTTTAATTTTAACAAATATGTGAGGATGTGTTAACTAAGAACATTTTTATGAAGCAGTCTTCTGTAGTAGTAGTAAGAGAGGAGAAGGAGCTCGGTCATAAGAGAGAACTGTTCTATTCATAAGGTATTGGTTAGGTTTTTGAGTAGGAAATGAGGACTGGAATGACAGAAAGGGGTTGTTATAATGGAAGTTGAGGTCACTCATGGAAGGTTTTTCTGTTTGATGGATTGTTTTTGAGATATTGTCTCACTCTGTTGCCCAGGCTAGAGTGCTGTGGCATCAGCTTAGCTCACAGCAACCTCAGACTCTTGGGTTCAAGCAATCCTCCTGCCTCAGCCTCCCCAATAGCTGGGACTATAGGCACTGGTCACAACACCCAGCTAATTTTTTTTTTTTCATTTCTTTTCTTTTTTAGTAGAGATGGGGTCTCACTCTTGCTCAGGCTGGTCTTGAACTCCTGAGCTCAAGGAATCCTCCTGCCTCAGCCTCTTAAAGTACATAGGCTCAAGACCCATGCCAGGCCTTGGTGGAGGTTTTAAAGGAAAGGCAGAAATAGAGAACCTGAATTTTATTTGAAAAATGATTTGTAAAATGGAGATGATTAATAGTACCTAAGTCTATTGAGTTGTTGTGAGGAGTAAAGTATGCACATAAATTGTGTAGAACAGTTACTGGCATGTAGTAAGTGCACAGTGTTAGCTAATATTTTTTGAATGAAAAATACATTATCTTTTGCAAGCCTGTATAAATTAATGTATTATCCTTTATTATGTGTGGTGATGATTCCACTGACCCCATCGAGAGATCATGTAGTTTGGGGTGGCGCCTGTGGCTCAAGGAGTAGGGCGCTGGTCCCATATGCCGGAGGTGGCGGGTTCAAACCTAGCCCCGGCCAAAAACCAAAAAAAAAAGAGAGAGAGATCATGTAGTTTGCTTTTTTTCCTGGTAATTTTGATGGTTGGCCCAACCGCTTCTGTTTTTTACTGTTGGATCTTCCTGCTTGATACTGGACAGTATTAAAATCTGAAATATTGAAGTATTATAATTCTAGAGCCTTATAGGCATATGGTATTCTACAAGCTATTAGTTTTCTATACCAGTATTATCATATATACTAATTAACATTTGAGATTTGTGGCACTTCATTAAGAGACATTAAAAGAAGAGAGAAGAGGTAATTTTTTTGGAAAATGTTATTTGCTATGCCCAGGGGATGTGGAATAGACACGTTGCTTTGCACTGAACGTGTTAATCAGTTTTTGTTAGCAGTGTGGCATAATGAGCATATTAGCTACAACACCTACATTGGCAGCCAGCAATCTGCTTGTGAAATCTTTTAGAAAACAGAAATCTGGTGAGAAATGTTCCTGAGCAGTTGAAATATCTTTGAGGTGGGGCTAAGGGGAGGAATGACATAGAACAAATAAAGTCAAACACATTTTTGCTCCAGAGAGTAATTGTTTCACCACTGAAAGCCACAAGAAAAGGTGTTTGACCTGAGGATTGAGATGGGGCAATGTAATTTCGGTAGGGCTTTAGAGTTCTTTTTGTATTTTTGACCTGTCATTTAAATTTGTCATTTAAAGAACTTCAAGGTATGTTTCTTTCTGATGAAAAAAAAAATCGTGGAGTATTTTTTTTTTTTTTTGTAGAGACAGCGTCTCACATACCGCCCTCAGGTAGAGTGCCGTGGCATCACACAGCTCACAGCAACCTCTAGCTCTTGGGCTTACATGATTCTCTTGCCTCAGCCTCCCGAGCAGCTGGGACTACAGGCGCCTGCCACAACGCCCGGCTATTTTTTTGTTGCAATTTGGCCGGGGCTGGGTTTGAACCCGCCACCCTCGGCATATGGGGCCGGCGCCCTACTCACTGAGCCACAGGCGCTGCCCATTCATGGAGTATTTTAAGGATGATGAGTTTCTCACTTTGTAGTACATATATTCTAATGTAAATTATTTTTCCTTTCTACTTCCAGTTGAAACATGTCTTCTTGAGATATAAAAAAAATTAGGAGAAATAACAAGAAAAGTTTCTATATAAGCAGAGTTTTTGACAAGACGTGTCCAATAAATTTTTATTGAATCAGTTAGTATATGCTTATTATTCTGAATTTGGACTTCATATTCTCTTGATTGGATCCAGTCTAGCATTGGTGTGTACAAAGGCCTCCTGTTCAGCCCTCCCTCTTGTGTGCATTTTCCTCCTCTACTCCACAGGTACCCTCTCTAATGTATTTGATACATGTCTTTGATTCTATATGCATACTTGTAAAATATTTAGTGATTTTTTTTTTGTTATATTTAATTACAAAATAGTTCATCATGCCACACTTGTTGTAGCATTTGACTATAGAAAAATGCTATAAAATGCTGCAGGTCTTACTCTGGTTAAGACCTTGGCATTATGTTTTAAGATCTATTTATGTTGGATGTAGATCTAGCTAATTGCTCCTAACTGTGGTATGGTATTCTGCAGTGTGCATTCATTCCCATGGTGATGGGCACCTAGGCTACCACAAACAATGCTACCAGTAATAGTCTTGCACATCTCCATTATGGATGCGTTTGATAATTTCTTTAGGACAACAGATCCAGGGAGTAACATTGTGGCATAAGTACTGTCAGGCTGCTGCCTGGTTATATCAGTTTGTATCCCACAAGCACTGGGTTCCTCCCCGACACTTGCTATTGTCTACATTTCTAATTTTTGCTATTTAGTATTTCTTTTTTCTTTTCTTTCTTTCTTTCTTTTTTTTTTTTTTTGGAGACAGAAGAGCCTCAAGCTGTCTTCCTGGGTAGAGTGCCATGGCATCAAAGTTCACAGCAACGTCCAACTCCTGGGCTTAAGCGATTCTCTCTTTTTTTTTTTTATTTGTAGAGAGAGTCTCACTTTATGGCTCTTGGTAGAGTACAATGGCATCACACAGCTCACAGCAACCTCCAACACCTGGGCTTAAGCGATTTTCTTGCCTCAGCCTCCCAAGTAGCTGGGACTACAGGTACCTGCCACAATGCCTGGCTATTTATTGTTGTAGTTGTCATTGTTGTTTTGGCAGGTCCCGGCTGGATTCGAACCCGCCAGCTCTGGTGTATGTGGCTGGCGCCTTAGCTGCTTGAGCTACAGGTACTGAGCCATCATTTAGTATTTCTTTCTTTTTTTTTTTTTTGTAGAGACAGAGTCTCACTTTATAGCCCTCGGTAGAGTGCCGTGGCATCACACAGCTCACAGCAACCTCCAACTCCTGGGCTTCAGTGATTCTCCTGCCTCAGCCTCCCAAGTAGCTGGGACTACAGGCGCCCACCACAACGCCCGGCTATTTTTTGGTTGCAGTTCAGCCGGGGCCGGGTTTGAACCCGCCACCCTCGGTATATGGGGCCGGCGCCCTACCAACTGAGCCACAGGCGCCGCCCTCATTTAGTATTTCTAATACTAGTGAGTTTGAGCATTTCTTTATATCCTAGTTAGCTGTTTTACTTCTGTGATTGCATTTTCATATCCTTTATTTCCTCTGTTTTTCTTGATTTATAAAACTTCTTTCTATCTAAATTCTCTAGTTTTTTTTTTTTTTTTTGAGACAGAGCCTCAAGCTGTCACCCTGGGTAGAATGCCGTGGCATCACAGCTCACAGCAAACTTCAACTCCTGGGCTTAAGTGATCTACTGGCTGGGACTGCAGGCACCTGCCACAACACCCGACTGTTTTTTGGTTGTAGCTGTCATTGTTTGGGGGCCCAGGCTAGATTAGAACCCACCAGCTCAGGTGTATGTGGCTGGTGCCTTAGCTGCTGGGCCACTTTTAGCAGTTTTTAATGAAAGTTGTATATAAGATTATTCCTGCATCTTCTCAGTGGTTTCTTCCTTGTACTTGCCTTTTTCTTTTCCTACTTGGCAAGATTTGGCTTTCTGTTCAAAGTTTTTTTTTTGTGTGTGTGGTCTTTGTCCAGTTTAGGCCCAGTAGTAACCATCTTGCTGGGGTGAATACCCACTGGACAGTTGTGCTATTAGCCTTTTCCCTGCTCAGTATAGACGACATATTTCTGCTCCTGTTACAGTGTCCCTGAATTACCTGAACTTGGATGGGCGTAGACCAAACATGGTACTTTTGTCTTAGCTCTTGGAAAGAGGGGAAGACATAATCTTCCTGGAAATGTGCATTGAAATGTCTTTTGCAGTTTTTTCTTTGGTCAGAAGTCACAAAGGGATTAAACTTCATTTCTGCTGCTGCCTCTTTGGCCCTCTAGTTTGTTTTGGACTATGCAAATATCATCTTCTGAGGTATCATCTATTAGTTTTGTTTGTGGTGTTCTTTTTTTTTTTTTTTTGAGACAGAGTCTCACTCTGTTGCCCAGGCTAGAGTGCTATAACATCAGCTTACCTCACAGCAACCTCAAACTCCTGGGCTCAAGGGATCCTCCTGCCTCAGCCTCCCAAGTAGCTGAGACTGCAGGTGCTACCACAGCATCTGGTTAATTATTAGAGACAGGGTCCAGCTCTTGCTCAGCCTATTCTTGAACTCTTAAGCTCAAGGGATCCTCCCACTTTGGCTTCCCAGAGTGCTAGGGTTATAGGCAAGAGCCACCATGCCCAACCTCTGAAGCCCTTTTAATCCTAGCTACCATACAGGCATTTAGAGAAGAAAATGTCTAATGCAGGGCTTGACTGAGGCTCTGGATTCTTACATATCTTTGTATTCACTTTTTTTTTTTTTAATTTAAGAAGGCTAAAAAAGGGTGGTGCCTGTGGCTCAGTGAGTAGGGCATTGGCCCCATATACTGAGCCACAGTGAGTAGGACATCGACCCCATATACTGAGAGTAGTGGGTTTGAACCCAGCCCCAGCCAAACTGCAACAAAAAGTAGGTGGGCATTGTGGTGGGTGCCTCTAGGCCCAACTACTCAGGAGGCTGAGGCAAGAGAATCGCCTAAGCCCAAGAGATGGAGGTTGCTGTGAGCTGTGACGCCATGGCACTCTATCGAGGGCAACAAAATGAGACTCTGTCTCTTAACAAAAAAGAAAGAAGGAAAGAAAAAAGATAAGTACTTTATAAATGTTAGAAATCATGTTACCGGGGCGGCGCCTGTGGCTCAGTCGGTAAGGCGCTGGCCCCATATACCGAGGGTGGCGGGTTCAAACCCAGCCCCGGCCAAACTGCAACCAAAAAAATAGCCGGGCGTCGTGGCTGGGGCCTGTAGTCCCAGCTACTCGGGAGGCTGAGGCAAGAGAATCGCTTAAGCCCTGGAGTTGGAGGTTGCTGTGAGCTGTGTGATGCCATGGCACTCTACCGAGGGTGATAAAGTAAGACTCTGTCTCTTAAAAAAAAAAAAAAAAGAAATCATGCTACCTAAGAAGTAAAATTTAAGATGAACTTAAAAATGGGTTCCTCTATCAGTGATTCATTCAACCAGCAATATATGTTATATTAGTATATTTTTTGTGTCATATACTATACTTTGTCAGCAGGGCACAGTGATAGACAAGAAACAATTCCTGCCCCCAGGAAGCCCACAGTCTAGGATGCCCTTCCATGTGTACTGCACATAACACAGCTATGAGCCCATTTCTGTTTAATGGCAAAGAAGTATTTTAATATAGCTTGTAAGAGATCAATCCATTTGGCAAGTGAACAGCACTATTATTATCTAAGTTATTCTTTGAACCATAGTCAAAATGTGTAAATATAATCCTAGCATGCTTTTTGTTTCATAGGACTTCATAAATCTATTGTGTAGTTTCTGTGCAGAGGCCCTGAATTTGAACTTAAACCATTATTGAGAGCTGTAAATGGGTAAAACCCATAGTAGTGTAATAATTTTGAATCTTAGGACAGTGAAGTCAGAAGATCTTGAACCTTTTGTTCATGCTGTCTGTGTTGTGCACTAAAATGTAAAGAAACAATTATGTGGTTGTTATTATTTATTCTGGGTGATACGTACAAGATTTTAGAATTTGAGTGGGTCTGGAGATCACATGGTTCATCAGTAGCAGACTGAAACCCAGGCTTCTTGATACCTAGGTTAGTTCTCCTAGCAGGCTATGCTGAGCTTCCTAATATGGCAGTCAGGAGAGATTTAATTGTAATTGCTGATTGTAGTCTCCTTAAAATCTTCTACAAGGTTTCCTTATTTAGCTGTGGATACCTGTAAAATTTTCTTTTATTTAGTTGTGTGAATTTTGTGCGTTGTACTTGTTTTACCTAAATTTAGAGAAAACATCTAACTCAGGTTTTGAGCCACTGGTTCATTGGTAGTGACGATGAGGATATGCTTCCACTCCAGACAATCAGCATTAGATTATCCTAGTTTATCCCACTTGCCTTGCCTACTGTCAGGGCTGTCTGGAGGTACCGGGGGGATATGTGTGGAAGCATTCTGAAAACCATAAAGTGATCTTCTAATTGTATCCTTGAGACATTTTATTAAAGGCATATTGTTATGTGAGTTTATAGATTGGGATAGGCCAAATATATGACTGGGTTGTGGAAAACCCTTAAATACAGCAAGGCCTGGCTGATAGTAAAATTCTATAGAGTGGATAGGTGGTGGGAAATAAGCCTAGTGTGTTAACTGCCTCATGATATAAATGGAAGTAGTAGGTGGACTTGAAAATTTTGTCATGTTTAATCTCCAGCCTCTTCATTCTTCTCTCATTATTCATGGAGCACCTAGTAAGGACTAGGCACTTTTTTAGACACCAGAGGTGTTCATGATAGGTAAAACAAAATGCTATTGCTGTCCTCCAGCAGTTTATAGGAGAAATCATTTACAGACAAGGTATAACATAGGATAATACATGCTTTGTTTTGGTATGTACTACATGACTCAGCTTGCTTAAAAAGGTGTGGTCTTGATTAAATTTATTTTCTGATTGAAATTTATTAATTTTTTTTGTCTTTTTTTTTTTTTGAGACAGAGACTCACTATGTTGCCCTGGGTAGAGTGCTATCACAGCTCACAGCAACCTCCAACTCTTGGGCTTAAGCGATTCTCTTGCTTCAGCCTCCCAAGTAGCTCGGACTACAGGTGCCTACCACAACGCCTGGTTATCTTAGTCAGCTTTTTAAGCCTTAAAAAATGTTAGATTCAGTGCTTTTTGCTTGGTTGTTAAATAAAAGTTAAAAATGAAAAAATAGAGGGTAGGCATGCTTGCTCACACCTGTAATCCTAGCCAGCACTTTGGGAGGTGGAGCAGGGAGAACTCCATGTAACCAGGGTATTGAGGCTGTAGTGAGTTGTGATGGTACCACTACCTATAGCCAGGTACCAGAGTGGGAGCCTTTCTCACAAAAAGAAAGGAAAAAAGAAAGAAATACTAGAAAATATGCATACCATATTAAAATATTTTGAGATATACAAATATATTTTAAAACATATAAGCTATATTTTTAAAATATAAAATTATATATTAGTATATATTTTCAAGATAGCAGATCTATTCTACTTCATAAGACATCTGAACATTCCCTACTTGAGTACATTAATATTAGAGAGCTCTGAAAGAAAAGGCATTGCTGCTATCATCTTGACATTCATTCTTTTTTTTTTGAGACAGAGTCTCACTGTGTCACCCTGGGTAGAGTGCTATGGCGTCACAGCTCACAGCAACCTCTATCTAACTCTTGGGCTTAAGCCATTCTCTTGCCTCAGCCTCCCAAGTATTTGGGACTATAGGCACCGCTACAATCCCCGGCTAGTTTTTGCTTGTAATTGTCATTGTTGTTTGGCAGGCCCCGGCTGGATTTGAACCCGCCAGCTCTGGCGTATGTGGCTGGTGCCCTAGCTGCTGAGCTACAGGCGCTGAGCCTTGACATTCATTCTTAGTGCTAGTATTTAAGTAGGAACTTAGATTTTTTGCAGTTTTTGGCCGGGGCTGGGTTTGAACCCGCCACCTCCTATATATGGGTCTGGCGCCTTACTCCTTGAGCCACAGGTGCCACCCAGGAACTTAGATTTTATTAGTTGTGGAACTTATTTGTGCTGCAGTGTCCTTGCTTATAAAATGGGAATAAAAATAACTCATAGTTGTGAGGATTGAATGAGTTACAGGGGTCCTCAAACTACGGCCTGTGGGCCACATGAGGCAGTGTGATTGTATTTGTTCCCGTTCTGTTTTCTTTACTTCAAAATAAGATATGTGCAGTGTGCATCGGAATTTGTTCATAGTTGTTTTTTTTTAAACTATAGTCCGGCCCTCCAACAGTCTGAGGGACAATGAACTGGCCCCCCCTGTTTAAAAAGTTTGAGGACTCCTGACTGTTAATATATACTAGCACTTAGATGAATGTCTGGCGGATGTTAAAGGCTGTATAATTGCTATGGAAAACAATATCAAGATTCCTGAAAGAAATAAGTGTAGGTCTACTGTTTGACCCAACAATTTCACTACTGGGTATCTACCCAAAGGAAAAGAAGTTATTTTATCAAAAAGACACCTGCACTCAAGTGTTTATTGTGGCACAGTTCAATCGCAAAGATGTGGGATCAACCTAAGTGCTGGATCATTTCATGAGTGGATTAAGAAAATGTGGCATATATATACCATGGAGTACTATTCAGCCATAAAAATAAGTGAAATAATGTTATTTGTAGCAACTTGTATGGAACTGGAGACCATTATCCTAAGTGAGGTACCACATGTATTTTCCAGTAATTTGGAACTAATTGATGGGCACGAAGAGATGTAAAGGTCATGAAAAATCAAGAAGGGGGGAGGGGAGAGAAAGGGAGGGATAAAGACCTCCCTGTTGGGTATAATGAACACTATTCAGGTGATGGGTACACTAAAAGCCCCAACTTAAGCATTATAAAGGGTATCCATATAACAAAAGCATTTGTAGGCTCAGTGCCTATAGCTCAGTGGCTAGGGCACCAGCCACATACATTGGAGCTGGTGGGTTCGAATCCAGCCCAGGCCTGCCAAACAGCAATGACAACTACAACAACAACAAAAAATAGCTAGGCAGGGCAGTGCCTGTGGCTCAAAGGGGTAGGGCGCCGGTCCCATATGCTGGAGGTAGCGGGTTCAAACCCAGCCCTGGCCAAAACCACCAAAAAAAAAGGAATCATTCTGTTTAGTTTGATGCTGTCATTATGATTCTTATCCATCCCAGGAGTGTGCTGCCTTGTGACAAGCTTCCCCTTGCCCTCTGCCCCCATCCCCAGGTGGCAGTTCCTTGCTGGGCCTCCCCTCCTGGCTCCAGCCCTGCAGTCCTGGCCATCCACTGTGGCTTCCCAGGATTGAGCTGGCAGGTAGCTGCCCTCCAGGCCATAGACTCCAGGCGACAGAGCCCATTCCTTCTCACGGCTTGTGTGCCCAGGGGTGGGTGGGGGGAATTGAGGTACATACAGTAGTCACAGCCACCACCTTCTCCCCCACCCAAAAAAAAAAATAGCCGGGCATTGTGGTGGGTGCCTGTAGTCCTAGCTACTTGGGAGGCTGAGGCAAGAGAATTATTTAAGCCCAAGAGTTTGAGGTTGCTGTGAGCTGTGACGCCACAGCACTCTACCAAGGGTGACAGCTTGAGACTATTACAAACACAAACAAAAAAAAAAAAGGCATTTGTACCCCCTTGATATTTTGAAATTAAAAAAATTTTAAAGGCTATATAAGTGTAAATAGCTAGCTAGCTATCATCATTATCATGTTCTCATTTGGCAGAATAAGGAAAAGTGTGTAAGATTTTAAGAATAGATTTTCTCTTTTTCAAGCCCTGAAAAATTGCTCTAAACTATAGGTAGAAAGATACCAGAAGGAAATGAAACCTTTGTTGGTCATCAGCTACGCGCCAGGCAGAATACTAGTGTTTTACCTTCATTCTCATTTAATGTTTATGTCAGAGCTATGAAGTAGATTAGAAAACAGACCCTGAGAAGTTAAGTAAGGTCTCATACTAATAAATGGACACCGTTGTGGTAACTCCTCTCTGTTACTCCACATCCTGTACTCTTGCTTTGCATTGACACCAGACAGCCAAGAGTTCAGCAATTTCACTATTAGGTAAGCTTGGAATATGCTTTCATGACTGTTGGGAACCTTGTTTCCAATAACCATTTAAAGGGATATCATCCACAGTTTTAGTTGTTTTATATATTGTGTCTGTAATTCCACTTCCCGCCCATTCAAAAGTATATTACAGAATTTTAAATGATGTGAGTGGGACCTAGATAGAAAATATTTGAATGCGTGGGGTTCTATTAATGGTTTTCAGAATTGAGCTGACTTTATAATTTCAAAATCACCATTGTAGCCAAGTGCAGTGGCTCACACCTGTAATCCTGGCAATCTGGGAGGCTGAGGCAGGTGGGTTGCTTGAATGCACAAGTTCAAGACCAGCCTGAGCAAGAGGGAGACCAGGTGTTGTGGTGGGCGCCTGTAGTCCTAGCTACTTAAGAGGCTGAGGCAAAAGGATCACTTGAGCCCAAGAGTTTGAGGTTGCTGTGAGCTGTGATGCCACTGCACTCTACCAAGGGTATCAAAGTAAGACTGTCTCAAAAAAAGAAAATAAATAAAATGGCCAAGTGCAGTGGCTCACACCTGTAATCCTAGCACTCTAGGAAGGTGAGGCGGATAGATTGCCTGAGCTCATAGGTTCAGTACCAACCTGAGCAAGAGCGAGACTCCATCTCTAAAAATAACCAGGTGTTGTGGTGGGCACCTGTAGTCCCAGTTACTTGGAAGGCTGAAGCAAGAGAATTGCTTGAGCCCAGGAGTTTGAGGTTGCTGTAAGCTATGACACCAGGACACTCTTATCAAAGGCGACAAAATGAGACTCTGTGCCCCCCAAAATAAAATCAACATTGTAATTGTTGAAGTCATTACTCTTCAAATTATTAACTGGGGCTTTAAGCCTGAACTTCATGTGGTTATAGGTCTGAGGTGCTACTTAGAATAAAACTGATTATTGTAGTCAGCTTTTGGGCTAGAATTCCTGGCCTTAAGCTATCCTTAGACTCCCTGAGTGCTAGGATTACAGGTGGGGAGCATGCAAAATTACCAAAGTAACTTGAATTTAAATGTAATTAAGTTAACTTTAAAGTTTTTTGTGTTTTTATATTGAAACTTGGGTCATTTGGATAGGAAGGAAGGACATTTTATGCATGTCAAACCCCCATTTATACCCACTCAAAGGGGACTGGACATGAGAGGTGAGGGCCCATATTATAGGAACTTACTTTCACAAAGTTTCTTTCAAGAGGAATTCTTGTTTTGGTTGTTAGCATGGCAAAATAGAGAATTTTCCAGGTCAGATGTGGTGGCTTATGCTTGTAATCCCAGTAATTTAGGAGACCAAGGCGGGAGGATCACTTGAGGCCAGGAGTTAAGAGACAAGCCTGGGCACAAAGTGAGACCCTGTTTCTACAAAAAATAATTTTTTTTTTTTGCAGTTTCTGGCGGGAGCTGGGAGGGCTGGGTGTGGTGATTCATACCTGTAAACCTAACGATCTGGGAGGAAGAGGAAGGATCATGTGAGCTCAGGAACTACAGACCAGACTGAGCAAGAGTGAGAACCTGTCTCTAAAAAAAAAAAAAAGTAGAAAAATTAGCCATGGTTTGGGTGAGTACCTGTAGTCCCAGCTACTGGGAAGCTGAGGCAGGAGGATCACTTGAGCCCAGGAGTTTGAGATTGCTGTTAGCTGACTCCATGGTACTCTAGCCTGGAACAACAGAGTGAGACTCTGTCTCCAAAAAAAAAAAAAAGAAGAAGAAGAAAGGTGTTGTCACACCTGTAGTCCCAGCTACTCACAGTTATGGTAAGCAATGATCAGGCCACTGTACTCCAATGGGGTGACAGAGTGAGAATTTTTCATCCTGTTATATGGTGGCTGAGCATACCAATTTAAAGCTTTATGGAGTCCTGCTTCCTGAATAAAGTGTCAGAAACCTAAAAAATTATTATACATGTAATTTTACCTAAATCAATAATATAGCTTTTATTTTTTTGAGACAGAGTGTCACTCTATTGCCCAGGCTAGAGTGCCATGACGTCAGCCTACCTCACAGCAACCTCAGACTCCTGGGCTCAAGCCTGTAGAGTAGTTGGGACTATAGTTACCCACCACAACTCCCAGCTGATTTTTCTTTTCTTTTCTTCTTCTTTTTTTTTTGAGACAGAGTCTTACTGTGTCGCCCTCAGTAGAGTGCTGTGGTGTCACGGCTCACAGGAACCTCCAACTCTTGGGCTTAAGCAGTTCTCTTGCCTCAGCCTCCCAAGTAGCTGGGACTACAGGCACCTGCCACAATGCCCAGCTATTTTTTTTGTTGCAGTTGTCATTGTTGTTTAGCAGTCCCAGCTAGGTTCGAACCCGCCACCCTTGGTGCATGTGGGCAGCACTGTAACTACTATGCTACGGGCATTGAACCTGGTTTTCCTATTTTTAGTAGAGATGGGTCTTCTTGCCCTCTCTCTCTCTCCTTTTTTTTTTTTTTATTGTTGGGGATTCATTGAGGGTACAATAAGCCAGGTTACCCTGATTGCAGTTGTTAGGTAAAGTCCCTCTTGCAATCATGTCTTGCCCCCATAAAGTGTGACACACACCAGGGCCCCACCCCACTCCCTCCGTCCCTCTTTCTGCTTCCCCCCCCATAACCTTAATTTTTTTTTTTTTTGTTTTGTTTTTTTTGGCCGGGGCTGGGTTTGAACCCGCCACCTCTGGCATATGGGACCGGCACCCTACTCCTTGAGCCACAGGCGCCACCCCTTAATTTTTTTTTTAAGAAACAGTCTCTCACTCGGTTGCCCTGGGGGGATGAGTACTGAGTCTTGCTCTTGCTGAGGCTGGTCTTGAACTTCTGAACTCAAGGGATCCTCTGGCCTTGGCTTCCCAAAGTGATAGGATTTACAGGCTTGAGACACCACATCCAGCTAATTTTAGCTTTTTTCTTTTTCTTGCCAGACTGTTCCCTTTATTTATTTATTTTTTTTTAAATCTGCACAAAATTTTATTGCAATCATACAAGGGTTACATTAGGTCAAATACAACAAATACTATGATGCAATTTTACATTTATTAAACTACAGTTCAAAGCACAAATTTACACACTCAAATACACTAATGTATCTAATGAAGTCACACTGGTCTTCCACTGACATTGGATATATCTGGGTGAAAGACATTATATTTTTTAAATGTCTTTTTTAAAAAAAATTCAGATTAATATGATGGTACAAATGATTAGGTTATCCTATTTGCATTTGTTAAAGTTCGAGTTGTAGTTGAGCCCTTCACTCACGGAGTGTGCTATATATCTTTACATTATGCCCATTCAGTGAGAGCCTACCAAGTTCCCTCCTTCCCCACTCCCCTTCTTTTTTTCCCCCTCATCCCCTTTCTCTCTTCTTCCCTTGCCCCCTTTACCTCCCTTGAATTTAATTGTTTTTCTTTTCTGTGGGCACGTAGTTGTTTATTGGTTTCATATTAGTATTACATATATTGGATACTTTTCCATTCTTGTGATACTTCATTAAGAAGAATGTGTTTCAGCTCTATCCATGTTAATAAAAAAGATGTAAAGTCTCCATCATTTTATGGCTGGATAGTATTCCGTGGTACACATATACCACAGTTTACTAATCCATTCCTGAGTTGATGGGCACTTGGATCAATTCCACATCTTGGTAATTGTGAACTGAGCTGAGATGAACATCCTAGTGCAAATGTTCTTATGGTAAAATGATTTTTTTTCTTCTGGGTAAATACCTAGTAATGGGATTGTGGGATCAAATGGAAGGTTTACTTTTAGCTCTTTGAGGATTTTTCCATACTTCTTTCCAGAGAGGCTGTATTAATTTGCAGTCCCACTAATAGTGTAAAAATGTTCTCTTCTCTCCATATCACAACATCATCTGCAGGTTTGGGACTTTGTGATGTGGGCTATTCTCACTGGAGTTATGTAATACCTCAGGGTGGTTTTGATTGGCATTTCTCTGATGATTAGGGATAATCTAATTTTAGCTTTTGATACTTGTATTTTTGTTACCATGAACTTTTTTTACCCCAGTTTTAGGTTATATGTAAAGACAATGTGTAACCTTTAAACCCTAAAACAAATTCAGAAGTAATTTTTTTCAGGTAGTAGACCTTTAATACTTTATTTATGGATCAATCTGTCCTTAAAGTGACTGATTCTTTGATTGCTCTTAGTTAAAAAAAGATCACAGTTTCTTTCACTCTTTCATCAGTTTTGAGGATTTGTAGGGAGTTCACGGCATTGTAATATGCTTATCCTTTTTTGAGTTTGTAAATAAAATTAATGAAATCGCTTTCTTCTTGCCATTTTTCCAGCCTAACAGATTATTTCAATTGTTCCTCCCTCCGTAGTTAATAGAGAAGAGGAAACCTAACCAGTGACTGTGGAATAATATGGAAGAAGATGGAAAAAACCTATTTAATGGGTAAGAAATAAACCTATCATAAGACATTTTTAATGAAAACTCTTCATAGTATTAGGTATGGTCAATCTGTAGTATGTGGCTGAGGTTGGTGTACTGTTAGGGTAAATGATTTATCACTCTTTGTTTTATCCCTGTTCTGAACTTTTATGACTTGCTTCCATCTAAACTTTGTGCATTTTCTAGTACCTTGAATTATCTTAAACTAAGAGGGGATATGGAGATATTTCAAGATAAAATGGGACATAGAGACCAGCAATCATACTAAAACAAGTCTAAGATAGGTCTTGAGACATATTGGTGGTTGGATAGGGACCATGTCTGTCGTGACCTGTGAAGAATAATTATCAACTCTTTTTTTTCTCTAAATACTGTCAGTGGTTTTATTTTTATTTTTATTTATTATCATTTTTTTGGAGACAGAGTCTTACTTTGTTGCCCTCAGTAGAATGTCCTGGCATCATAGCTCACAGCAACCTCAAACTCTTGAGCTCAAGTGATCCTCTTGTCTCAGCCTCCCTAATTGCTGGGACTACAAGTGCCTGCCACAGTGCCCAGTTATTTTTAGAGATGAGGTCTCGCTTTTAACTCAGGCTGATCTTGAACTCGTGAGCTCAGGCGATCCACCTGCCGCGGCCTCCCAGAGTGCTAGGGTTACAGGCATGAGCTACCATGCCCAGCCTCGGCTGTTTTGATGTTATCCTCACCATGGGGATCCTGTTCATTTGAGCAAGTATGGATGTGTGTCAGGTGGTAATCAAATAGAATTGAAAAAAGAGAATCCCCAATAAAATGTACAAAATATTTAATTACCTTAGTCTATCCATTCTTATTGTCAATAATTCAAACATTATAGATAACCAAAACCCTCTACTTAAACCGTAGCCTCTCTCATAATATATAAATATATGGCATGTATTTGTGCAATGTTCTTTATCTAGTGGTTAAAAGCACGGGTTTGGAGCCAGGCTATTTTTAACCAGCCAGTATTAATTTGACATTTGAGCAAATTAATCTCTGTATGCCTCAATTTCTTGGGTATAAGGTGGGAACAATTAAATGCCTATCTCACGGTGATGATGAGCATTTATTGGTTATTCCATATAAAAACTTTAACTAGTGTCTGGAACATGGTAAGGGTTCAGTAAATGTTAACTATTATTCTCATATGCAGAGGGTGCCAAAAAGATATATACACATTTTAAGAAAGGAAAATACTGTATTAAAATTATAATACTCAATATATATTCATGTTTGTTATTGTGTATATTGTATCTTGTAAGTATATCTTTTTTTTTTTTTTTGAGACAGAGTCTCACTCAAGCTGTCTCTCTGGGTAGAGTGCTGTGGCATCACAGCTCATAGCAACCTCTTAACTCCTGGGCTCAAATGATTCTCCTGCCTCCGCCTCCCAAGTAGCAGCTGGGACTACAGGCGCCTGCCACAATGCCGGCTATTTTTTGGTTGTAGCCGTCATTGTTGTTTTGCGGGCTCGGGCTGGATTCGAACCTGCCAGCTTAGGTGTATGTGGCTGGCGCCTTAGCCATTTGAGCCACAGGCGCCAAGCCTGTATCTCTTGTAATTAGAGAAGTCAAGTGTGGTTTTAGTACAGTATTTTCTTTTCTTAAAATGCGTATACATTTTTTTTGGAACACTATATATATCTTAGTTAGCATTTTTATGTATTTACATGTGAATTTTCCTGTGAAAAACTCTAAAAGTTAAACCATCTCAGATAAGGTTAATGGTGCTAGCAAAAGATTTAAAAATGTTTTCACAAATACTTTTCTTTTTGGCTTCATTTCTAAGTATGCTGCTGTATTGTGTGTAAGTATAGAGTTATATACCTACACCTCTTACTGCATATCTTCAGGCTATCATAGTTTTCTTGCCTATAAAAATATTTTGTCAAAGCAGGATGCACAATTCCCATATTTCTAGGTAGCTGTGTCAAATGTTCTGTTAAGATTCCACCAATCTATTTTGAAGGACATGCCATCTTGAGTTTTCTTTTTGTGTTGCACAGAATCATAGTACTTTTGAAAATGTCTTTGAGCTTTTCCATCACTTGTCAGCATTTTCTTAGATATTTGGAAGAAAAATCTACTTGTAGTATTTTCTTCTTGAATGGTTCTGAGCCTCTATTAGATTGTTATAAACTATCTGCTGAGACTATAGTGAGACTGCTTTAAAGACTAAAATATAAAAACAGACATTAACATTTACTGAGTACTGCGTGTCAGTGATGTTTTAAGTGCTTTCCTCATTTATTCATCATTTCATTTAACCCTGTCATCCATTTATTAGGTAGATACTGTTGTTATCTTCATTTTAAAGAAAATAAAGAGGTGAGCATTAGGTAACTTGCCCAAAGTCACATTGCAAATAGCAGGCTTCAGGATTTTAACCTGGGTCTATATTATTGATTAGGGAAGTACTGTTCTAGATCATAAATTCTTACAAGGTTTGCTAGGGTGGGTGTGAATTGAAATAAGGTATGAAAACTAAAGACCGCCTGGAAAAGTTACCATAACTAATTTGTTTTTACTTGCCTGTGGGAATGAAAATTTGAAATTATGTATTTTCTCCTTCTTCTTTTTTTTTTTTTTTTTTGTAGAGACGGAGTCTCATTTTATCACCCTGGATAGAGTGCCGTGGTATCACACAGCTCACAGCAACCTCTAGTTCCTGGGCTTAGGCGATTCTCTTGCCTCAGCCTCCCAAGTAGCTGGGACTATAGGCGCCTGCCACAACACCCGTTTTTTTTTGTTGTTGCAGTTTGGCTGGGGCCGGGTTTGAACCTGCCACCCTTGGTATAGGGGGTTGGTGTCCTACTCACTGAGCCACAGGAGCCACCCTTTTTTTTTGAGACAGACTTTCACTCTGTCCATTGGGTAGAGTGCTATGGCATCAAAGCTCCCAAAAACCTCGAACTCTTGGGCTCAAGCTATCCCATGTCTTAGCCTCCTGAATAGCTGGGACTACAGGCGCCCACCACAATGCTTGGCAAGGTTTTCTATTTTATTAGTAGAGACAGGGCTCACTCTTGCTTATTCTGGTCTGGAACTCCTGAACTGAAGCAATCTACCCACCTCGGCCTACCAGAGTGCCAGGATTACAGGTGTGAGCCACCATGCCCTGCCTGAAATCATGTACCTTCCTAAGTATAGGAAAAATGATGATGTGAGATGATTATTCAAAAATAATTATTTTTCCTGACCATGCTTAAATGAAAATTGCTGTTTTGCTTTGTTATGAATCATTTGTAGAAGATAAAAATCACCTGAACTAGCTGTAGAACAATACATGTTTAGAAGGGATTAGAGTGTTTTGATTTATAAATTAGCGTTCAGTAGCTATTCATAAAAACACGCAAACAGAAAGATTGAACTGTGCAGCAGTTTGGAACTGATTGATGATTGGAAATTTCTCTTTTGTCCTGTTAAATAATATTTGAATGACAGTCGGTGGAGAGTTGTGCAAGAGAATAAAAGCCAGAAAGAAGGTGACCTACAGGTCTTATAATTAGAGTGTCACTTATAAACGATGCCCTAAAAAGTCAATGTACATTAACAATCGACATTTATATGGGAACTGGAAGGAGTTATAGTACATGGTTTTTGTTCTGGGGTCTGCCTTGTCAGAGAGAAGCACTGACTTTTCTCCTAATGGCAATTCATTTTCTATTGAAATATGGTAGAGTACAAAGAGTAAGCTACATTTAAAGTGCCAAGTATGCTGTTAAAATGTCCTGGTCTTCCTACAGGAAGCGTGGCTTCTTGTAGTAATCAGTTGTGTTTTCCTCTCTTTCCTCTTTATTTATTTATTTTTTTTAACCTCTTTCCCTAGCCTGAGAACCTCTTCTGAATGTTGGTCAGAAAAGTTATGGCTCTTATTGTGCATGTCTGGCGCCTATGGCTCAAACGGCTAAGGTGCCAACCACATACACCTGAGCTGTGGGTTCGAATCTAGCCTGGGCCTGCCAAACAACAATGACGGCTGCAACCAAAAAACAGCCAGGCGTTGTGGCGATGCCTGTAGTACCAGTTCCTTAGGAGGCAGAGGCAAGAGAATCGCTTGAGCCCAGGAGCTAGAGATTGCTGTGAGCTGTGATGCCATGGCACTCTACCCAGGGTGACAGCTTGAGGCTCTGTCGCAAAAAAAAAAAAAAAATCACCTTAAAATCTCTTAGAAGGTGATCTAAGAGCTCCTGGGACCCTTTCAGGGACTGATGAAGTCAGAACTATTTATAATACTAAAATGTTATTTGCTTTTTCCATCCTCATTCTCTCACAAATGTGCAGCGAAGTCTTCCAAAGGCTCCATATATGCAACTGAGTGAATGCAGAAGCAGGAGAATGCAGCCATCTTCCTTAATCCAGATGTTTGTTTTTTTTTGTAGAGACAGAGTCTCACTGTCCCGCCCTCAGGTAGAGTGCCATGGCGTCACACGGCTCACAGCAACCTCTAACTCTTGGGCTTACCCAGATTCTCTTGCCTCAGCCTCCCGAGAAGCTGGGACTACAGGCGCCTGCCACAACGCCCGGCTATTTTTTTTTTTTTTGTTGTTGTTGTTGTTGCAGTTTGGCCGGGGCTGGGTTTGAACCCGCCACCCTCGGCATATGGGGCCGGCGCCCTACTCACTGAGCCACAGGTGCCGCCCCTTAATCCAGATGTTAAAAAGATTTGCTAAAGTACAAAATAAGGCCTTTCTCTTCACTAGATTTGCTATGAGCAAAGCACCATGATTTGTTTCTACATCCAAACATTGTAATGACCCCACTGTAGGCTAGAAAGTCATGGTGTCCTCTTCCACTGACAAATACCAAACAAAGAATGTTCTTTTTATGGTTTATTCCCAACTTTAGAAAGGACCATTCAGGACAAACTTTATTTTATAGTATTAAGTGAACACCAGCTGTGTTCTAGCCTTGTTCTAGAGAAACAAGGCAGTGAACAAAATGAAAGCCAAAAAATCTCCGCCCTGATAGAACTTATATGTCAACTTCCAATCCAGCTTTTGAGTCCTTTGCCTTGGACACAGCTCCCTCATGAGGGGAATCTCAGATTTGATGCCCACTGTGGATCTTAAACACTGACTGGTGTTTCTCAGTCGCTGAGTGCTGAGAATAGTGTGGCTTGACATTTTGTGATTTTTTTTTTTTTCCTTGAGACAGAGTCTCACTATGTCACCCTAGGTAGAGTTGCTGTGGCATCACAGCTCACAGCAACTTCAAACTCTCAGGTGAGCTGGGACTACAGGTGCCCGCCACAATGCCTGGCCATTTTCTTTCTTTCTTTTTTTTTTTTTTTTTGCAGTTTTTGGCTGGGGCTGAGTTTGAACCTGCCACCTCCAGCATATGGGGCTGGCACTCTACTCCTTTGAGCCACAGGCGCTGCCCATGGCCATTTTCTTGTAGTTGTCATTATTGTTTAGCTGGCCCAGGCCGAGCTCGAACCGCCAGCCTAAATGCACGTGGCTGGCACTGTAACCACTGTGCTACAGGCACCGAGCTAACATTTTGTGGGGTTTTTTTTTTTTTTCAGTTTTTGGCCAAAGCTGGGTTTGAACCCGCCACCTCTGGCATATGGGGCCAGCACCCTACCCCTTTGAGCCACAGGCGCCGCCCTTGTGTTTTTTTTTTGTTTCTGATACAGTCTTGCTCTGGCTAGAGTGCAGTGACATCATCATAGCTCGTTGCAACCTCCAATTCCTGAGCTCAAGCAATTCTCCTGCCGTTGCCTCCCAAGTAGCTGGGATTAGATTGAGTCACGTGCCATGATGCCTGGCTAATTTTTCTAATTTTTGTAGAGATAGGGTCTCACTCAGGTTGGTCTTGAACTCCTGAACTCAAGCCATTCTCTTGCTATAGCTTCTCAGAGTGATAGGATTACAGGTTTGAGCCCCTGTACCCAGCCTGTGATTTTTTGATTATATAAAAAAAAAAGGCACCAACTAATGGGGATTTTTCAAATCTTACATGAAATTCCAATATAGCAATAAAGAAGGGCCTATCCAGGCTCAGCGCCCATAGCACAGTGGTTATAGCGCCAACCACATTACCTCGAGGCTGGTGGGTTTGAACCTGACCCCGGCCAGCTGAACTATAATGATAACTGTAACAGCAAAAAATAGCCGGGCACCTATAGTCTCAGCTACTTGGGAGGCTGAGGCAAAAGAATTGCTTAAGCCCAAGAGTTTGAGGTTGCTGTGAACTGTGACACTATGGGACCCTACGGAGAGTAACATAGTGAGACTCTGTCTCAAAAAAAAGAAGGGCCTATCCTATCATTCTTGTTGTGGTTGATTTAATCTTGTTTTGCCCTTAAAGTTAGTGCCAATTTTGTCAAGAAATTTAAAGAATATTAAATACCAGTAGATATTAAGTTTATTCTAGTTTTTTTTTTTTTGGCTGGGGCTGGGTTTGAACCTGCCACCTCCTGCATATGGGGTCGGCGCCTTACTCCTTTGAGCCACAGGCACCGCCCTTCATATTCTAGTTGTTTTTTATTATTTGAAGAAAAATGTTCTGGGCAGCACCTGTGGCTCAAAGGAGTAGGGTGCCGGCCTCATATGCTGCAGGTGGCGGGTTCAAACCCAGCCCTGGCCAAAAACTGCAAAAAAAAAAAGAAAAGAAAATGAAAAATGTTCTTACATGTGGGAGATTTTCTTTGCCTGGTGAGTTGCTCCCAAGACCCTGTAATTTATTTGATAGACTTATGCAGAAAAAGATTACTTGGCTCATTAGATTGAGTTACTTAATAATGACTTGAAGGGCCGGGCGTGGTGGCTCACGCCTGTAGTCCCAGCACTGTGGGAGGCCGAGGTGGGTGGATTGTCTGAGCTCAGAGGTTCGAGACCAGTATGAACAGCAGTGAGCCAGAGTAAGACCCCATCTCTACTAACATCAAAAATATCGCCAGAGGAAGAAGAAAATGAACAACAAAAAAGAGTACTTCAAACGAAGAAGAATGAACAAGGAGGCTGAAATTAAAAATTAAAAAAAATGACTTGAAGGTTAACTAATACCGTCATCAGATGTTGATGTTAACACTCACTGACTCCAGCCATTTCTAAGTGCAGATAATTGGGAATACCATTAGAATATTAATGGAAAAGAAACTGACATTCAAAATGTGAATGACCCAAATTTTCTCTAAAGATTAATTTTAAGATGCATTTTAGTAGAAGTCCTTTTTTAAAAATTGGGTGGCATTTTGGCCTTCCTTCATTGAAGATGTGAAAGGAACTTTTTAATCAGAAAAAACAAATGAACCAAATGGCTATTGTCTATTGTACTGCTACCACCCAGGAACCCCATTCTTGGCTGTGCCTGGTTGCCTGGTGTACCAAAGACCAGAATTTTTTTTTTTAAGAGATGGGATTTCATTTGGCCACCCAGGCTGGAGTGACCAAACTTTGGTTGAATGCTTTTTTTCTTTTGAAACAGAGTCTCACTTTGTCACCTTCAGTAGAGTGCCATGGTGTCATAGCTCACAGCAACCCCAAACTCTTGGGTTCAGGCGATTCTCCTGCCTCAGCCTCCCAAGTAGCTGGTACTACAGGTATCCGCCATAATGCCCAGCTATTTTTTTAGAGGTGGGATTTTTTTTAAGAGATGGGATTTCATTCGGCCCATGGTGGCTAAGTCATAGTGCAATGTAGCCTCAAACTCCTGGGCTCAGGTGATCTTCCTGCCCCAGCCTCCTGGAACTATAGGTATGTGTGCCACTATGCCCAGCCAGAATGTCTAAGGGCTTTCCAAGGCTGAGGAGAGAGAAATTTGGGGGAGGATACTTATGAAAGTGTTCAGCCAGACCAGCGTGGTGGCTCATGCCTGTAATCCCAGCACTCTGGGAGGCCAAGGCAGGTGCATTGCCTGAGCTCACAGTTTTGAGACCAGCCTGAGCCAAAGCAAGATCCCACATTTAAAAAAAAGCTGGATGTTGTGGCGGGCACCTGTAGTCCCAGCTACTTGGGTGGCTGAGGCAGGAGAATCGCTTGAACCCAAGAGTTTGGGGTTGCCGTGAACTATGACACCATAGCACTCTACTGAGGGTGACAAAGTGAGACTCTGTCTCAAAAGAAAATAAAAAGTGTTTAACTAAACTTTGGTCTTATACCTTACCTCTACCTTCAGAGGTATGTGGACCCTCCAATTCCTGAGGCTTTCCATGCCCTGAAGTTCTAGCCAACTTGTTTTTTGTTTATTTCTTCTTGGTGTAGGTAGCATTTAAGTTTTAGCACACTCCTGTCTGTTAGTTTCCATTCCTCCATTTACTTTCTAGCTTCCATGATTTTCATGAAATCTCTTATTTGCTAGTATATCATTTTCTCACATTCTTTCTGTCCTTATGAAATCATGCCCCTTTTTTACTACTTTATTGTGATTTTTATTGGGGTTTTAAGAGGGAGAAGAGATAAATGTGTGTATTCGTTCTGTTGTGTTTTACTGGAAGTCCAAAGTTAAATATGTATTATCAAGGTCATATAACATACCAGGAATTGTGTTAGACACTTAGTCTTTTCTCTGATTTGTTTTATTTTTTTATTTTTTTTTGTAGAGACAGAGTCTCACTTTATGGCCCTCGGTAGAATGCCGTGGCCTCACACAGCTCACAGCAACCTCCAACTCCTGGGCTTAAGCGATTCTCTTGCCTCAGCCCTTTTCTCTGATTTGAAAATCCCTTCAAATTATATTGAAGCTTAGAAAATTCATTCACATTAATGTTATTCATCTAATTTTTTGAGTATTTTCTATATGCTAAGCGCTATCACATAAATTATTTTATGTAATCATCACAGCAACTCTGCAAAGGATATAGATAATTATACTCTAATGAATATGGAAATAAATTCAGAAAAATAAAATAACAAACTTAAAGTCACACCACTAGTAAAAGGTAATGCCAGGTCTGAGATAGATTTCTGAAATCAATGTGCTTTCTGTTAGACTATCTATTGGATGTTAGATAGCTGTTGTGGGTTTTTAAGCAGAGAAATATGGTATAGGATGAGAATGTTGTTTTTATTTAATATAGTGATAATAGTTAAGATTCATTGTGGTCAGATCCAACAAGGTCAGAGGCATCAAGATCAACTAGCAGTTAAACCAGTAATAATGCAGGTGGTCTGGTGGTTTAAGCCTGTAATTCTAGCACTCTGGGAGGCTGAGGCTGGAGGATCACTTGAGCTACATAAGCTAAGGAGTTCAAGCCCAGCCTGAGTAAGAATGAGACCTTGTCTCTACTAAAAATAGAAAAATTAGCCAGGTGTTGTGGCAGGCCCTTGTAGCATGAGCTTTTTGGGAGGCTATCGCAGGAGGATCACTTGGGCCCAGGAATTTGAATTGTTGCTAACTAGGCTTATGCCTCGACACTCTAGCCTGGGCAACAGGGTAAGACTCTGTCTCAAAAAAAGAAAAAAAAAAAAAAGGCAGTAATAATGCAGACTTGCAGCGTTAAGGGCCTAGATTTAGGGAAAGGGGATAGCAATGGAATGGAAAGGGTGACTAGTTTTAAGAAGCAAGAGGGGGAAAAAAAAAAAAAAGAAGCAAGAGGGACATTTTAATTCATTCTTCTTTTCAATTTTATTTTTGCAGTTTTTGGCCGGGGCTGGGTTTGAATCAACCACCTCCAGCATATGGGACCAGCGCCCTACTCCTTTGAGCCATAGGAGCCACCTCATTCTTCTTTTTAAATTTCAGATTAACAACAAATTTATATACAATTAGGTTACATTGTTTGCATTTTTTTTTTTGAGACAGACTCTTATTATGTCGCCCTTGGTAGAATGCAGTGGTTATCACAGCTCACAGCAACCTCAAACTCTTGGGCTTAAGCAATTCTCTTGCCTCAGCCTCCCAAGTAGCTGGGACTATAGATGCCTGCCACAACGCCTGGGTATTTTTTTGTTGCAGTTGTCATTGTTTAGCTAGCCTGGGCAGAGTTGGAACCCTCCAGCCTGGGTGTATGTGGCCAGTGCCCTACCCACTGAGCTATGGGCGCTGCCACATTGTTTGCATTTGTGAGGTAAAGACCAAGTTGTAGTTGTGTCCACGCAGGAAGTGTGCCATATACCTATTCCTGCTGGGTAGGCACCTGCTGAGCACCCCCCGTTGAATTTAATTGAGTTTTTCTTTCATGTGAGCACGTTGTTGTTCATATATAAGTTTCTTTTTTTTTTTTTTTTGTAGAGACAGAGTCTCACTGTACCGCCCTCGGGTAGAGTGCCATGAGTTCACACAGCTCACAGCAACCTTTAACTCTTGGGCTTACGTGATTCTCTTGCCTCAGCCTCCCAAGCAGCTGGGACTATAGGCGCCCGCCACATCGCCCGGCTATTTTTTGTTGTTGTTGTTGCAGTTTGGCCAGGGCTGGGTTTGAACTCGCCACCCTCGGCATATGGGGCCGGCGCCCTACTCACTGAGCCACAGGCGCCGCCCATAAGTTTCAAATTAGTATTAAGTACATGTGACGCCAAATCCATCCAAATTGTAACAAAGGATACAAAAATCTGCCTTTTTCATGGCTCAATAGTATTCTGTGGTATACATATAATTGACAATTATATGTATAATTGTCAAATGAATAACAATTCATTCATGAATTGACAATTCATGTTAAAAAGAAAAAGTAGATAAAAATTCATCATACCGAAAGACATACAACAAAATATATAAATATATATTTAATTTTTAAAGTGTCAGTGGCTCACACCTGAAATCCCAGCATTGTTTGAGCTCAGCAGTTTGAGACCAGCCTAACCAAGAGCAAGACCCTGTCTCTAAAAAACAGTAATGGCATATGCCGAGGGTGGCGGGTTCAGGCCCCGCCCTGGCCAAACTGCAACAAAAAAATAGCCGGGCGTTGTGGCGGGCGCCTGTAGTCCCAGCTGCTCGGGAGGCTGAGGCAAGAGAATCGCGTAAGCCCAAGAGTTAGAGGTTGCTGTGAGCCGCGTGACGCCATGGCACTCTACCCCAGGGCGGTACAGTGAGATTCTGTCTCTACAAAAAAAAAAGACAAAACAGTATGGCATTGTGGTGGGTGCCTATAGTCCCAGCTACTGGGAAGGCTGAGACAAGAGGATCACTTGAGCCTAAGAGTTTGAGGTTGCTGTGAGCTATAATTCCACAGCATTCTCTCCAAGGTGACAGAGTAAGACTCTGTCTCAAAAAAGAAAGAAAGAAATTTAGTTATTTTTCCTGTAGAATTTCCTTCAGTTTGAATATTGGTAATGGAATCACAGTGGGTGTCAGTAAACATTTATTATATGCTTTACTATGTTATCTATAAATTGATTGCTTCATCTGGGATGCTGAAGGAGATGAATGGGCTTTGGAGTGAATGTGGCAGTTTAAAAAAAATAACCTTCATTGTTTGGACCTGCATATTTAGCTGTTTGGAACGCAGTCGATTCCTTCTTGAGTTTCAAATATAAGACTGCTACAGTCACATCACAATATCCAGTGGTGAAATCTTGTTTGTCATTGTCATTCCCATTCCTTTTCGTTTAGAATCAGAATAAAGTTGTATTTCAAATATCTAAAAAAAAATATATATATATATATAAATTGATAGTTAAAATTTAGATCCTAGATTCAGATTCCTTTTTTTATTGGAAAAAGTATTTAATAATAATAATTATTTTTATTATTGCTTTTTGAGACAGAGTCTCACTATGTCACCCTCACCAGAGTGTTGTGGTGTCATAGGCCACAGCAACCTCTAATTCTTGGGCTTTAACGATTCTCTTGCCTCAGCCTCCCAAGTAGATGGGACTACAGGCACCTGCCACAATGCCCTGCTATTTTTTTGTTGTTGTTGACATTGTCATCGTTGTTTAGCAGGCCTAGGCAGGGTTTGAACCCACCTGCCTTGGTGTATGTGGCTGGTGCCCTAACTGCTGAGCTATGAATGCTGAGCCAATAATTAATAATATATATTTCCATGTGACTAGCCATTGATGGTCATTGCCTAGGTCTACTAATTCCCGAGAGTCTTCTGTAAGTGGATTGGCTAGTAGCTCTGGTCAATATGTAAAGTATTCTAGGGTATACAACATTTAAGTATAGATTATTTTAAACACTTTATAATTTTTTACATTGTCTGCAACTATTTCCACTGGTGTTCTGGTTTTTCTCGGACCTTTTCTTTCATCATGGTTTAAAAAGTACTCTATTTGATCTGAAAGATTATCCTGTTTTTCTTTTTTCTGAGACAGAGCCTCAAACTGTCACCCTGGGTAGAGTGCTGTGGCATCACAGCTCACAGCAACCTCCAACTCCTGGGCTCAAGTGATTCTCTTGCCTCCACCTCCCAAGTAGCTGGGACCACAGATGCCTGCCACAACACCCAGCTATTTTTTGGTTGCAGCCGTCATTGTTGTTTGGTGGGCCGGGCTGGATTCGAACCCACCAGCTCAGGTGTATGTGGCTGGTGCCTTAGCCACTTGAGCCACAGGCGCTGAGCCAGATTATCCTGTTTTCAAACCCCAATTAAAAAGTTACTTTTGCCTTCTCAATTTTTTATCAGAATAATTTTTTCTATTTTGAGGGCAAATGAAAAGAATCTTAGACATCGCAATTACTAATTTGTCAAAGAAGACACTGAAGTAGAAAGTTGTTTATTTATTAATTCAGTCTTTCATTCAACAAAGTTTATTAAGTACCTGCTGTGTTCTTGGCCCTGTGTCTGCCTCAGATTTGTTGTAGTTAGGGTACAGTCAAGCAAACAGGCAATTATAGCGCAACATGGTAGATGTTGAATAAGAGAAAGTACACATATACTCTGAGCACATAGAAGGTACACTGAACCAAGTCTTGGTGGGGCAGAGGAAAGTATTCTGGAGGAAGAAATGACTAAGAAGATGTAAAGGATAAGGAAGAGTCAAATGTAGGAAGGAGTGGGTAGCCAGGGGGATGATGAGAACCCACTAAAGGAGGGAACAGTTAATTGGGAAAGCCCTATCAGAAAGTAAGAATAGTTCCTTAGGGGAACTAAAAATGATTTAGAATAGCTGGAGCATAGTCATGCTATAAGGAAAGAGGGGTGGGCTAGAGAGGTATGCAGGATCACAGTACAAAAGACTTGGTGAACCATGTTGAGGACTTAGGGACTTTATTTCCAAGCAATGAAAATGACATTTTGGATTTTAGGCTGAATAGAGGAAGATCCAGTAAAAGGCAGTTACAGTAAAGTAGTCTAGAGCTGATGATAGTCTGAATTAGATTAGAGGCAATGGATGTAGGGATAGTTTTGTCTGTTTGCTTGTTTTGTTTTCTTGAGACTGAGTCTCACTTTGTCACCCTGGGGTTGAGTGCCCTGGGGTCATCATAGCTCACAGCAACCTCAAACTCTTGGGCTCAAGAGATCCTTATGTCTCAGCTTCCCAAGTAGAGGTGTCTGCTGCCACGCCTGGCTAACTTTCTTATTTTATTTATTTCTTTGGAGACAGTGTCACTTGGTCACCCTTGGTGCCGTGATGTCTTCGCTCATAGCAACCTCAAACTCTTGGCTTCAAGTAATTCTCTTGCCTCAGACTCCCAAGTAGCTGGGACTACAGGCCCGCTACAGTGGCCAGCTATTTTTTAGACACAAGGTCTTGCTCAGGTTGGTCTCCAACTCGTGCACTTAGGCAATTCACCTATCTCAGTCTCCCAAGTGCTAGGAGTACAGGCGTGAGCCACCACGCCGAACTTAACTTTTCTATTTTAGTAGAGATAGGCTCTCACTCTTGCTCAGGCTGGTGTCAAACTTCTAAGTTCAATTGATCCTCCTGCCTCAGTCTCCCAGAGTACTAGGATTATGGACATGAGCCACTATGCCTGGCTGGTGAAGGTAGTTTTATTAATTATTTCAGAAAATAATTACTGAACACGTTTTCTGCTAGGTGCTGTTCCAAGTACTTGGGTTACAGCTGTGACCAAAACAGAACTCCTGTTCTCATGTTGCTTATAGTCTAGAGGGGAGAAGTACAATAAATAAGCAAATATATATACTATGTTTAGGTAGTGATAATTGCCAGGGAGGAAGACAAATGGAGAGAGATAGGGAGTATTAATTAAGTGGGGAATGATTTTATATGGAATGACCAGGAAAGGCTTCACAGAGAAGGTAACTTCTGACCACACATCTGAACAAAGTAAGGAAGCAAGCCACGTGGAAATCTGAGGGAAGAGCATTCTCGGCAGCAGAAATAGGACTGCAGAGGTTTGAAATGAGAGAGTGCCTGGTATGTCAGCGAACAGTGAGGAGGAGGCCAATGTGACTGATAAGGAATAAGTGAGGGAAAGTAATGGGAGCTGAGATCAGAGAGGAAGGGAGTCTTACTGGTCATTATAAAGATGTGATGGAAAAAAATAGAATCAAGTTTCCTAAGGAAGAACCAATAGGACTTGGTGATTGACAGGGTACAGGAAGTGGTGTAGAGGAAGGAGTCTTGAGATAGGGAACCATCACTGAGAAGGGGAACACAATGATCTCAGAATGTGTGAATTCGGACTTCATTTAAAATAATAAAGGAGCTGGAGCAGACAAGCTTAAGATGCAAATTATTATGCAAATATCTCTTTTACTACAACCTTGGGGGTGATATAACATTGATGGCACCCATTATAAAGTGGGGAAAAGTCTGTCAGCATAGAAAGCGTTTTCCTTCAGTTTTGGTAGGTCTCCAATTAGGGACAGACTTTGTTCAGCAGCCAAGAGAATGCGCGAGTCATCACTCAGCAATGCTAGGCTAGGTATGGACAGAGTCCCTAGAATACTGAAAACTGCTCCCTGGCACAATCACCACATGTCACACACACACACCATTTGCATTTTTTCCTTATTGTCAGTCTTTAAGCTGTCTGCTAAATCCCTGGTTGACACTAACATAGTTGAATGTATAGCTGCTTTTACTGAGAGAGAAGTCATTATGACTCTGTACTAAACATGGTTTTATCCCTTTTCCTTGTCCCTTGAAACCTCACTCACTGATGAACTATCTACATCTTTGTGTGATGTCTGGATTACAAAGATGACACTAAGATGATCATTATTATGGATCTTAAGGACTTTAGGTAGATAGAGGGAACCAGGGAACCAGTTAGGCCTACCTAATATTGGGTGGGAAGAAGATATTATAGAAATACCAAGAAAGAGTTCCTTATACTCTAGGTTAAGTTAGGTAATCTTCTAAGAGGATAACTTCTGAATCCATGGTCTTTTCATTTACTGGCTAATGTCTGTGGAATCCTACATTCTGTCCTTCTTTCCAAGTCCCTCAGACCTATCTTCCTGAGGAAAATTTTGTTTACAGGTCCCTGAATTATCTTCCTTATTCTTTCTTAGTATTCTGTAGACTGTATTAGCTAGAAGGAAACAACTCAAGGTCAGTTAACAGAAAGTAAATCGTATAAAGCAGGTTCATGTGGATTTTATTTTATATGAATTTATAATATACGTTAATGCTATTATAAAAATAGAACTATACAGAAGTAGCTTTAAAAATAAAGTGTCTTTTATCTTGTTAAGCATATTTCTCAGACTACCTCTGTCATTTATATACCATTTTCATGATTTTTGCCACATTATAGTAATATCTTTGAGTTACTTTATATATATATATATATATATAAATTTTTTTTTTTTTTTTTTGAGACAGAGTCTCACTTTGTTGCCCTTAGTAGAGTGGCATCACAGCTCGCAGCAACCTCAAACTCCTGGGTTCAAGTGATTCTCTTGCCTCAGCCTCCTGAGTAGCTGGGACTACAGGCGCCCACCACAACGCCCAGCTATTTTTAGAGATAGCGTCTCACTCTTGCTCAAACTAGTCTCAAACCCATAAGTTCAGGCAATCCACCCGCCTCAGCCTCCCAGAGTGCTAGGATTACAGGCGTGAGCCACTGTGTCTGGCCTGGAGTTACTTAATATTTTTCTATAAACCAAATTACCTTTTTAAAATAATTATTACTTAGGCTCAGTGAGTAGGGCACCAGCCACATACACCGAGACTGGCAGGTTGGAGCCTGGCCGGGCCTGCTAAACAACAATAACAACTGCAACCAAAAAATAGCCGGGCATTGTGGCAGGGGCCTGTAGTCCCAGCTACTAGGGAAGCTGAGGCAAGAGAATCATTTAAGCGCAAGAGTTTTTGATGTTGCTGTGAGCTTTGAAGTCACAGTACTCTACCAAGGGTGACATAGTAAGACTCTGTCTCAAAAAAATATATATATACACATATACAAAATATATATATATATATATTACTCAAACACCTACTCAAACTTCATCCTTAAAACATGGAGTCAGGAACTTTCTATTATTTTATAAAACACATTAAAATACTATATGACCATTATATTTATAAAGGTTTGCCCTGGGGATGGGGGGAGTCCAATTCTCGAAGACAGAGTAAGCACATTCTGCTCAGCCTTGCCCACTGAATGCAGCTGAAAACCTGCACAGAATGCATAGAACAGCAGCGGAAGACTCTGAACAATAAATAGTAGCAGGTGGATTAGAGAAGACCAGAATTTGAAGTACCATCAATCCAACTGGGAGTTTTCCCTTTTATTTCTGGTATCCTTGGACTGGACTCAAAGCAACCCAAACTTTAAAGTGGTCATCAGGCCTGGACAGAGAGAACTCCAGGATAAACCCTCTTAATTCTGGCGGGAGTGGGAAAAGAAACTTCTAATGCTCAGAGTAAAAGAAACTCCTCTCTTTGAAACATTTTCTCTTTCCTCTCCTGCCCCAGGCAATCTTGTATTTGTGTTGGTAGTGACAGCAGCAGGGGCCCTCATATGCCTGAAATTGTAAACCTCTATTTAGAGAGGATGTAGTCCTAAAAGAGTGAGGAAAACTCCCATCATTTTTTTTTTTTTTTTTTGTAGAGACAGAGTCTCACTGTACCGCCCTCGGATAGAGTGCCGTGGCATCACACGGCTCACAGCAACCTCTAACTCTTGGGCTTACGCGATTCTCTTGCCTCAGCCTCCCGAGCAGCTGGGACTACAGGCACCCGCCACAATGCCCGGCTATTTTTTTGTTGCAGTTTGGCCGGGGCTGGGTTTGAACCCGCCACCCTTGGCATATGGAGCCAGCGCCCTACTCACTGAGCCACAGGCGCCGCCCCATTTTTTTTCTTTATCTTATTGCTGCCCACCCCCCAAAATATGTGATGGAGTATGGTAGCTAAAGCTCCAGCTTTCTGGCTGGCAGACAGAAAAGGGGAGTGCTAGGAAGGTAGAAAGTACTTGGGAGAAAATGGGAAGAGAGAGAACAGTTATTCTACATGGTATCCATAAAGTTTGCATGCAATTCACAACGTAAAATTATTATTATTATTTTTTTTTTGTAGAGACAGAGTCTCACCTTATCGCCCTCGGTAGAGTGCCGTGGCATCACACAGCTCACAGCAACCTCTAAATCCTTGGGCTTAGGCAATTCTCTTGCCTCAGCCTCCCGAGTAGCTGGGACTACAGGCACCCGCCACAAGGCCCGGCTATTTTTTTGTTGCAGTTTGGCCGGGGCTGGGTTTGAACCCGCCACCCTCGGCATATGGGGCCAGCGCCCTACCCGCTGAACCACAGGCGCCGCCCAACGTAAAATTATTTTAAATTGCACATGAACTTTATGGAAACCCTGTATTTTGTGAGATGAAGTGTTGCCCAACTCTAAAACTGCAAAATAAAGCTGATTGATGTCTTTATTTAATTAATTAATTAATTAATTTTTTGAGACAGAGTCTCACTCTGTCGTCCTTGGTAGAGTGCTATGGCATCACAGCTCACAGCAACCTCAAACTCTTGGGCTTAAGTGATTCCCAAGCAGCTGGGACTACAGGTATTGGCCACAACACCCAGCTATTTTTTTTGTTGCAGTTCTCATTGTTATTTTAGCAGGCTTGGGCCCGGTTCCAACCCACCAGCCTTGATGTATGTGGCTGGAGTCCTAACCACTGAGTACGGGCACCGAGCCTGATTAAGATCTTTAAAAATAGAAAGAAGATCTTTTTTTCTTTGGTCAGGGCTGGGCCTGAACCCACCACCTCCGGCGTATGGGATCGGCGCCCTACTCCTTGAGCCACAGGCGCCGCCCTAGAAAGAAGATCTTAATGGTGCCTGTGGCTCAGTGAGTAGGGTGCTGGCCCCATATACTGAGGGTGGTGAGTTCAAACCCAACCCTGGCCAAACTGCAACAATAAAAAAAAAAATAATAATAAACTTAAAAAATATATAGAAAGAAGACAGAGAAGAATGTGGGAAGGAAACCTCATAAAGTTGTTTATAAACTCCCAGGCCCTCCTTTAAACAGCATACTAAAGGCTTTGGAATTGAACTATGAGCTAGATCACCAGCTGGGTCCTAGACTGGCCACTGAGTAGTATCATGCCAGACAGATCTGAATAGCTCTGCAAAGCTTTGACTGTGTTACTGATATTTAAATTATACCCACAGAAGATTGGTTGGATCTTGTGATTCCAGCCGGCTGATTGCCTACTAAAATGAAACATTTATTGTATGATTTAAAGAAGACTTCAGCCTCAGAATATTAAAAAATGTTCAGAATACAAAATTACTACACCTACAGAAAACCAGGACACCCCCAATTTATTTGGAAAAGACAACCAATTGATACCATCACTGAGATGACAGCTCTTTCCTACACATGGATTATGCCTTTCCCTTACTTTGATGAGCCTAGGCCACTTCATGCCCACAGCTGGACCAGTGACCATTGCCAGGGGATATCGTGCACTAACTGGTATATACCCGTTATCTTCCAGTATACACCCCTGAGCTAGTGTTGAGGTCAGTTTGTCCTGAACCACATAGCCCTGTGGAGGAAGAGCAGATACTCAGGGTAAAAATAAAAAATAACAAAACTTCTACTTTCAGAGTTCATAAAATCTTATCTAACTTGAGGTTTTATATTGTAAAGGGCTTTTCTATATATAATAAGATACAAACAAGCATGTCAATATGGCTCAAAACAAAAAAAATTTTTTTTTTGAGACAGAGTCTCATTATGTCATCCTCAGTAGAGTTCCATGGCGTCACAGCTCACAGCAACCTCCAACTCTTGGGCTTGAGCTATTCTCTTGCCTCAGCCTCCAAAGTAGCTGGGACTAAAGGAGCCCACTACAATGCCTGGCTATTTTTTTGTTGTTGCTGTTGTCATTGTTTAGCTGGCCCAGGCTGGGTTCAAACCCGCAGCCTTGGTGCATGTGGGCGGCGCCATAACCACTGAGCTACAGGCACCAAGCCAAAAAACAAATTTTATTAAGCTTTTTTTTTTTTTTTTGTAGAGACAGAGTCTCACTTTATGGCCCTCTGTAGAGTACCGTGGCCTCACACAGCTCACAGCAACCTCCAACTCCTTGGCTTAAGCGATTCTCTTGCCTCAGCCTCCCGAGTATCTGGGACTACAGGTGCCCATCACAACGCCCGGCTATTTTTTGGTTGCAGTTTGGCCGGGGCCGGGTTTGAACCCACCACCCTCGGTATATGGGGCCGGCGCCTTACCGACTGAGCCACAGGCGCTGCCCAATTTTATTAAGCTTTTTATGTGTTTTCCCTTTATGTAAAATTCTTCCCATCTTTATTTTTTAAGTAGGTAGGTAAATATGCTTCTAGGCCACTGTTGCTTTAGTGCTGAGATAAATAACTGGTTGAGGATTGCAGATATAGAGAGCCACAACTTATCCTTTGTATTGAAGGTGATAGCCATCGAATAGCAATTGCTATCTAGCCTCACAGTTCACACACTGGTACCTGGTTTGTGGCTGGAAACTCCAAGTACAGTAGTTCCCCTTATCCTTGGGGGATACATTCCAAAGCTCCCAGTGGTTGCCTGAAATCATAAATAGTACCAAATCTTATTATGTACTAAGATTTTTCTATATATGTATACCTTTGATAGAGTTAATTTATAAATTAGGCACAGGAAGACATTAAGGTTTTAAAAACGTAAATGAAATGGAAACATTTCTAACAATAACTAATAATAGAATAATTTAAACAATATACTGTAATAAAATTATGTGAAAGTGGTCTCTCTCACTTTTGCTCTCACTCTTTGTGTCTTATTTACTGTACCCATCTATCTTCAGACCATAATTGACTGCAGGTAACCAAAATCTGGGAAATCAAAACCTCAGTGAAGAGAAGACCACTGTACTGAGTTTGGCACTGTTTACACCTTCCACCCTGTCTTCAGAAAGAAATACTCCAGATGTTTGTCAGTGTTTCCTAGGTTTATCTGCCTCTATGATTTCCCTAAGTCCCCAATGGTGCTTTATCATTGGAAGTTGCACTTTAGTGCGTCTTCAAAAGCAGAGAATTTCAGAAGGTATCCTTGAGAGAGAGGCTGCTGAAGTGTTGGAGCTTATTAATATTACAAGTTTTTTAAACCTTAAGTATGTCAAGTTTCCAGTTGTACAAGTAAAAAGGGGGTATGAAAGAAGGTTGTTTTAAATCATAAACAAACTTATAATGTTAAAATGGGAGGATCAGGGTGTGTAGAACCTAAGCATTTCGGTTTTACTAGAACAGATAACTCTTAAGAGCCCAAAGTAATTATTTTCCCAGAAATGACCTTTATAATATTCAACCAGTGAGAAGGGGAGTAGGTAGGGTTCTGATGGAAGGATCTTAGAGAGGAAGTTAGTTTTCATAGTATCTATTTTGTTATTAGTGTCAACTTGTGATCTTGGCAAGTTTTTTTTTTTTTTTTTGAGACTAGAGTGCATGGCCTTAGCCTATTTCACAGCAATCTCAAACTCCTGGTTTCAGAATCCCCTGCCTTAGCCTTGCAAGTAACTGGGACTACAGATGCCTGCCACAATGACAGCACATTTTTCTATTTTTAGTAGAGACGGGGTCTCACTTTTGCATAGGCTAGTCTCCAACTCTTGAGCTCAAGCAATCCCCCCTTCTCCACCTCTAGTAGTGGTAGGATTATAGGCGTGAGCCACTGTGCCCAGTGTAAGACTTGATTTAAAACCATGAATCTCAGACTTTTTCAATTTCATGGATCTGGAAAATAACATGTGTGTACATACACACACATACCCACACATACACCCTAACCTAAACTACCATCTGCTATCATCACCATTAAAGAAAGAACATTTTAACACCAAGAATGAAGGAGAGGTACAATTTCTTTTTTTTTCTTTGTTGGGGATTCATTGAGGGTACAATAAGCCAGGTTACACTGATTGCAATTGTTAGGTAAAGTCCCTCTTGCAATCATGTCTTGCCCCCATAAAGTGTGACACACACCAAGGCCCCACCCACCTCCCTCCTTCCCTCTTTCTGTTCCCCCCCATAACCATAATTGTCATTAATTGTCCTCATATCAAAATTGAGTACATAGGATTCATGCTTCTCCATTCTTGTGATGCTTTACTAAGAATAATGTCTTCCACTTCCATCCAGGTTAATACGAAGGATGTAAAGTCTCCATTTTTTTTTTAATGGCTGAATAGTATTCCATGGCATACATATACCACAACTTGTTAATCCATTCCTGGGTTGGTGGGCATTTAGGCTGTTTCCACATTTTGGCGATTGTAAATTGAGCTGCAATAAACAGTCTAGTACAAGTGTCCTTATGATAAAAGGATTTCTTTCCTTCTGGGTAGATGCCCAGTAATGGGATTGCAGGATCAAACGGGAGGTCTAGCTTGAGTGCTTTGAGGTTTCTCCATACTTCCTTCCAGAAAGGTTGTACTAGTTTGCAGTCCCACCAGCAGTGTAAAAGTGTTCCCTTCTCTCCACATCCACGCCAGCATCTGCAGTTTTGAGATTTTGTGATGTGGGCCATTCTCACTGGGGTTAGATGATATCTCAGGGTTGTTTTGATTTGCATTTCTCTAATATATAGAGATGATGAACATTTTTTCATGTGTTTGTTGACCATTCGTCTGTTGTCTTTAGAGAAAGTTCTATTCATGTCTCTTGCTCATTGATATAAGGGATTGTTGGCTTTTTTCATGTGGATTAATTTGAGTTCTCTATAGATCCTAGTTATCAAGCTTTTGTCTGATTGAAAATATGCAAATATCCTTTCCCATTGTGTAGGTTGTCTCTTTGCTTTGGTTATTGTCTCCTTAGCTGTACAGAAGCTTTTCAGTTTAATGAAGTCCCATTTGTTTATTTTTGTTGTTGTTGCAATTGCCATGGCAGTCTTCTTCATGAAGTCTTTCCCCAGGCCAATATCTTCCAGTGTTTTTCCTATGCTTTCTTGGAGGATTTTTATTGTTTCATGCCTTAAATTTAAGTCCTTTATCCATCTTGAATCAATTTTTGTGAGTGGGGAAAGGTGTGGGTCCAGTTTCAGTCTTTTACATGTAGACATCCAGTTCTCCCAACACCATTTATTGAATAGGGAGTCTTTCCCCCAAGGTATGTTCTTGTTTGGTTTATCAAAGATTAGGTGGTTGTAAAATGTTAGTTTCATTTCTTGGTTTTCAATTCGATTCCAAGTGTCTATGTCTCTGTTTTTGTGCCAGTACCATGCTGTCTTGAGCACTATGGCTTTGTAGTACAGACTAAAATCTGGTATGCTGATGCCCCAGCTTTATTTTTGTTACAGAGAACTGCCTTAGCTATACGGGGTTTTTTCCGGTTCCATACAACACGCAGAATCATTTTTTCTTTTTTTTTTTTTTTTTTGGCCGGGGCTGAGTTTGAACCCGCCACCTCCGGCATATGGGACCAGCGCCCTACTCCTTGAGTCACAGGTGCCGCCCAGAATCATTTTTTCCAAATCTTGAAAGTATGATCTTGGTATTTTGATAGGAATGGCATTGAATGAGTAGATTGCTTTGGGAAGTATAGACATTTTAACAATGTTGATTCTTCCCATCCATGAGCATGGTATGTTCTTCCATTTGTTAATATCCTCTGCTATTTCCTTTCTGAGGATTTCATAGTTTTCTTTATAGAGGTCCTTCACCTCCTTGGTTAGGTATATTCCTAGGTATTTCATTTTCTTTGAGACTATGGTGAAGGGAGTTGTGTCCTTAATTAGCTTCTCATCTTGACTGTTATTGGTGTACACAAAGGCTACTGACTTGTGGACATTGATTTTATATCCTGAAACATTAGTGTATTTTTTGATGACTTCTAGGAGTCTTGTGGTTGAGTCTTTGGGGTTCTCTAAGTATAAGATCATGTCGTCAGCAAAGAGGGAGAGTTTGACCTCCTCTGCTCCCATTTGGATTCCCTTTATTTCTTTGTCTTGCCTAATTGTATTGGCTAGAACTTCTAGCACTACGTTGAATAGTAAAGGTGACAGAGGACAACCTTGTCTGGTTCCAGTTCTAAGAGGAAAAGCTTTCAGTTTTACTCCATTCAGTAAAATATTGGCTGTGGGTTTGTCATAGATAGCTTCAATCAGTTTTAGAAATGTGCCACCTATGCCTATACTCTTCAGTGTTCTAATTAGAAAAGGATGCTGGATTTTATCAAATGCTTTTTCTGCATCTATTGAGAGGATCATGTGATCTTTATTTTTGCCTCTGTTAATATGGTGGATAACGTTTATAGACTTGCGTATGTTAAACCAGCCTTGCATCCCTGGGATGAAGCCTACTTGATCATGATGAATGACTTTTTTGATGATAAGCTGTAATCTATTGGCTAGGATTTTGTTGAGAATTTTTGCGTCTATGTTCATGAGTGAGATTGGTGTGGAATTCTCCTTTTTGTTTGGGTCTTTTCCTGGTTTTGGTATCAGAGTGATGTTTGCTTCATAGAATGTGTTGGGGAAGATTCCTTCTTCCTCAATTTTATGGAATAAATTCTGCAGTACAGGAATAAGCTCTTCCTTGAAGTTTTGATAGAATTCTGGAGTGAAGCCATCTGGACCAGGGCATTTTTTGGTTGGAAATTTTTTATTGTTTCTTTGATCTCAGTGCTTGAAATTGGTCTGTTCAGGAGCTCTATTTCTTCCTGGCTGAGTCTAGGGAGAGGGTGTGATTCCAAATATTGATCCATTTCTTTCACATTGTCAAATTTCTGGGCATAGAGTTTCTGGTAGTATTCAGAGATCATCTCTTGTATCTCTGTTGGGATCAGTTGTTATTTCCCCTTTATCATTTCTGATTGAGGTTACTAGAGATTTTACTTTTCTATTCCTCGTTAGTCTGGCCAATGGTTTATCTATTTTATTTACTTTTTCAAAAAACCAACTCCTTGTTTCATTAATTTTCTGAATGATTCTTTTGTTTTCAATTTCATTGATCTCTGATTTGATTTTGGATATTTCTTTTCTTCTCCTGAGTTTAGGCTTAGATTGTTCTTCTTTTTCCAATTCCATAAGATGTCTTGTGAGATTGTTGATGTGCTCTCTTTCTGTTTTTTGAATGTAGGCATCTAAAGCGATGAATTTTCCTCTCAAAACTGCTTTTGCAGTATCCCACAGGTTTTGGTAGCTTGTGTCTTCATTGTTGTTATGCTCAAGGAAGTTAATGATTTCCTGTTTTATTTCTTTCTTCACCCATCTGTTATTCAACAGAAGATTGTTTAGTTTCCATGCCTTTGGGTGGAGTCGAGCATTTTTGTTAGAGTTGAGTTCCACCTTTAGTGTCTTATGGTCTGAGAAGATACAAGGTAAAATTTCAATTCTTTTGATTCTGTTGATATTTGTTTTGTGTCCCAGGATATGATCAATTTTGGAGAATGTTCCATGGGGTGATGAGAAGAATGTATATTCTTTATCTTTGGGATGGAGTGTTCTATATGCGTCTTATCAAGCACAGTTGTTCTAGGGTCTCATTTAAGTCTCTTATATCCTTGTTTAATTTCTGTTTAGAGGATCTGTCCAGCTCTGTAAGAGGAGTGTTAAGGTCCCCTGTTATTATGGTATTATCAGATATCATATTGCTCAGACTGAGTAAGGTCTGTTTCAAGAATCTGGGAGCATTTAAATTGGGTGCATAGATATTTAGAATTGAAATGTCTTCTTGTTGTAGTTTTCCCTTGACCAATATAAAGTGACCATCTTTGTCTTTTTTGACTTTAGTTGCTTTAAATCCACATGTATCTGAAAATAAGATTGCAACTCCTCTTTTCTTCTGAGTTCCATTTGCCTGAAAAATTGTCTTCCAACCCTTGACTCGGAGCTTTAATTTGTCTTTTGAAGCCAGGTGTGTTTCTTGCAGACAGCAAATGGATGGCTTGTGTTTTTTAATCCAGTCAACCAATCTATGTCTCTTCAGTGGGGAATTCAAGCCATTATCATTTATTGAGATAATTGATAAGTGTGGTAGTATTCTATTCGTCTTATTTTGTGAGAGTCCATTGCTTAGTTTTATCTTTTGCATCAGTGTGGAGGTTTGGTTCTGTCCTTTAATTTCTGAGTTCTTACTTTGCTGCTGATCCATTGTGGTGGTCAGTGTGCAGAACAGGTTGAAGTATTTCCTGTAGAGCTGGTCTTGTTGTGGCAAATTTCCTCAATGTTTGTATATCCGTAAATGATTGATTTCTCCGTCAATTTTGAAGCTTACCTTAGCAGGGTACAGAATTCTGGGCTGGAAATTGTTCTGTTTAAGTAGATTAAAGGTAGATGACCATTGTCTTCTTGCTTGAAAAGTTTCATTAGAGAAGTCTGCAGTCAATCTGATGCATTTGCCTCTGTAGGTCAACTGGTGCTTACTCCTGGCAGCTTGCAGAATCTTTTCTTTTGTCTTGACTTTGGACAGGTTCATCACAATGTGTGTCTTGGAGAAGCTCGGTTAGAGTTGAGGCGACCTGGGGTCCGATAGCCCTCTGAAAGCAGTGTGTCAGAATCTTTGGTGATATTTGGGAAATTTTCTTTTATAATATTCTCTAGTATGGCTTCCATTCCATAGTATGGAATTCCTATAACTCGTATGTTGGAACTCTTCATAAAGTCCCATAATTCTTACAGTGAACGTTCTGCTTTCTCTCTCTTCTTTTCTGCCTCTTTTACTATCTGAGTTATCTCATAAACTTTGTCTTCTACCTCTGAAATTCTTTCTTCTGCATGGTCTAACCTGTTGCTGATACTTTCCTATGCATCTTTAAGTTCCCTGATTGACTGTTTCATTTCCTTCAGCTCTGCTATATCCTTTTTATATTCTTCATATCGTTCATCTCTGATTTGATTCTGTTTTTGGATTTCCTTTTGGTTATTTTCCACTTTATTAGCAGTTTCCTTCATTGTTTCCATCATTTCTTTCATTGTTTTCAACATGTGTATTCTAAATTCCCTTTCTGTCATTCCTAACATTTCTGTATAGGTGGAATCCTCTGCAGTAGCTACCTCATGGTCCCTTGGCGGGGTTGTTCTGGACTGGTTCTTCATGTTGCCTGGAGTTTTCTGCTGATTCTTCCTCATGGGTGATTTCTTTTATCTGTTTCCTTGCCCTAATTTTCCTTTCACTTCCTCTTGCTCTTTAAGTTCTCGTGCCTGTGGACTAAGGGTTACAGGACCAGAAGGGTGAGAAGCTTGAAGAGCAAAAAAGGGATGAAAGAAAGGAGGACTGAGTGATAAGGAAAAAAAAAGAAATATAGAGAAAGGAGAGGGGGTGGGTAAAAGGAATATTGACAAAAAGAAGAGAGGCACAGAAAGAGGGAGACAGAGCAATATAGGTGTACAGTAGGGTACTTTGATACAACCTTAAAAAAAAAACCACCTTCTGGGGGTGCCCAGTTGGGTGGTTCCCTTGAGGTCAGCAGCTCTTTGCTAACCTGATCAGACACAGTACCCCACCTCCACCAAGTAGAGAGGAAAGACAAAAATGCTATAAATCAAACCAAAACAAGCAAACAGAAAACTTTACGGGATAAAATTGGCTGGAAAAACCAAATAATAGCGGTAGAAACACTAACAAAAATGAAGTTCTAATTATTGAAATAGGCAGCAATGGGAAATTATAATTAAACTAGAAAAATTGAGAAAGAAAAAGGATCTGTATGGAAAAGGTTGAATTTAAAAACAAAAGAACAATCCACAACATCAAAATAAACAAAAAAAACAACCAAAACCCCCCCCCCCAAAAAAAAAACACAACCAAAAACAAAGCAGTATGTATATGTTATTGAATATTGTCTGGGCAACACGTGGTCTTCTGGGGTATGAGATGTTAATCACAGTTCTGATACGACTGGAGGCTGCTAGTTTCTCAAACCCCGGCAGGTAGACACCCTAAATCTCTCTTCAGCCCACTTAAAAGGCACTTTGAACTTGTTCACTTACTGAGCAGAAGCTTTCTCAGGGAAGTGCTTGTCGCTGGAATCACTGCTGAAGTGGCTATCCACTTACCCTGTGTGTCAAAACTGGTCTCCCTCTGCCCCCGAGGGTTAGGGCTGCAAGGCAGCTCAGACCTCGCCCTTAGGCTACTTGGTGGCTGGGTTACCAGCTCCCACCCAATTCTAGCTCTGCGACCCTGAGGGCGGAGCTTGCCGGGGCAGATCGCTCACAATGTCTGCCTGTGACCCAGAGCCAAACACTATTAGCTCCGTCTGGCTCAGCGGCTCAGACTGGGGCCCTAGACAAAGGCCAAAGTTCTCCGCACTCCCGCTCAGGCTCTCCCCAAGGCAGTTCAGCTGAGTGCCAAGTCCAAAGACACCAAAACAGTTCACAGGTAAGGCCTTTCTGGTTTGCAGTCTCGCTGCTACTGAACTTACAGTTGCGGGCGGGTTTAGATGGATTGAACACACGTGACCACTTGCCGGTTTTCCACTGTTTTAGTCCTCCTCTTGGGGTCCAGAAGTCTCTCACTGACTCCCTGTATCCTCTCAGGGGTGATGATAGGCAGATCCCACCAGCCAGAGATGCCTGGAGTCCTATATCCCCAGACTCACGGTGCCCAGATGCAAGGAAGCTGTTACTCGGCTGCCATCTTGCTCCGCCTCCGAGATACAATTTCTTAATAAAACACCAGTGTTACCCAAGAACAAAACAGATAAGAATCTTACCCCAGGCTTGGCTCCCATAGCACAGTGGTTACGGCGCCAGCCACATACACTGAGGGTGGCAGGTTTGGACCCAGCCCGGGCCAGCTAAACAACAATGACAACTGCAACAAAAAATAGCTGGGTGTTGTGGCGGGCATCTGTAGTCCCACCTGCTTGGGAGGCTGAGGCAAGAGAATCGCAAGCCCATGAGTTAGAGGTTGCTTAGCTGTGATACCACGGCACTCTACCAAGGGCAGCACAGTGAGACTCCATCTCAAAAAAAAAGAAGAATCTTATCCCAGCCAGTGAAATTATTGATCTGAACATTAGTCATCAGGGAACTCTTTCAGGGTAGGTTTGGATCCTGTTTTGAGTTAGGATAAGTTACATTGGGTTAGAATGGACTCCCAGGTGGTAGCATCATCATGTCAGTATGCTCAGGGAAATGCTAGTTGAACTGTATTTTATCCTGCTTCTTAGTAAGTCTTTTAGTGTTTGCCTTGGCACCCTGAGATGACCTAACCTATCCAAGTTCTTTGTGTTTATTTTTCATCTTCCATATAAGATTGTAAGTTCTAAGGTTACAGGTTGTGTTGTCTTGGACAATTTTTTTTTTGAGACAGAGCCTCAAGCTGTCACCCTGGGTAGAGTGCTGTGGCATCACAGCTCATAGCAACGTCCCACTCCTGGGCTCAAGCAATTTTCCTGCCTTCGCCTCCCAAGTAGCTGGCATTACAGGAGCCTGCCACAATGCCTGGCTATTTTTTGGTTGTAGCCATTATTGTTTGGTGGGCCCGGGCTGGATTTGAACCCGCCAGCTCAGGTGTATGTGGCTGGCACCTTAGCCGCTTGAGCCACAGGTGCCAAGTCAATTTTCTTTTTTTTTTTTTTTTTTTTTGAGACAGTCTCTGTTGCTTTGGCTAGAATGCTGTGGCATCAGCCTAGCTCACAGGAGCCTCAATCTCCTGGGCTTTAGTGATCCCCCTACTTCAGCTTCCCAAGTAGTTGGGACTACAGATACCCACCACAATGCTCAGCTAATTTTTTCTATTTTTAGTAGAGACAGGGTCTCTTTTTTGCTCAGGGTAGTCTCGAACTCCTGAGTTTAAGCAACACCACCCACCTGGGCCTCTCAGAGTGGTAGGATTACAGGTGTGGCCACTACACATAGCCAGAACTCTACATTTTTGTAGATTCACCCCCCCCTTTGTTACTGATGTCACAAATTATATCTTTACATATTATATACTCTGTAATAGAGATTTACAGTTTTAAAAAATGTTTTGTCATTTAAATTTTATGCATTTTAAATTTAATACAGGTTACTGTATTTGTCCATGCCTCGTATTTTCATACAGCTTAATGTTGCCATCCGTTTTCATTTCTACTTGAAAGACTCCCCCATTTCTTCTCTTTTTATTTATTTATTTTTTTTTCATGCCAGTTTCACTCAAGGAGATCTTTGGCAATTCTTTGGACCAGATCTGGTGGTAATGATCTCTCCCTTTGCTTATCTAGAAAAGTCTCAATTTCTCCTTCTATTTTTGAAGTATTGTTTTGCTGGGTACAGTATTTTGGGTTGACAGGTTTTTTTCCCCTTTCGTCACTTTGAATATGTACTCCTACTCTCTTCTAGCCTATAGAGTTTCTGTTGAGAAATCTGCTGATAATCTATGGAGCTACCCTTTTGATAAATCACTTTTCTTTTACTGCTTTGAAGATTATATCTTTGTCTTTGATTTTAGATAATTTGATTATTTGTGTTTATTTGTGATTCTGTTTGGATTTATCCTAGTTAGATTTCTTTGAGGTTCTTGAATCTGTGGATACATTTCTCGCCTTAGATTTGAGGTCCTTTTAGCCATTATTTCTTCAGATAAATTCTCTGCCCCTTTGTCTCTCTTTTCTCCTTCTGAGTTTTCATAATGCACATTTTGTAATATTTTCTCGTTAGTGTCCTGTAAGTCCCTTAGGCTCTCTTCTTCATTCTTTCTCTCCTTTCTTTAAAAAAGAAGTCTTTAAGCTTGGTGCCCATAGCTCAGTCATTAAGGCGCCGGCCACATACACTGAGGCAGGTGGATTTGACTCAAAAAATAAATGGTGGTTTTTTGTCTCAAAAAATAAAAAATAAATCTTTATAGGCTTTTATTTAGAGATTATAGAGTTGGGCAACACTTTACTCTATCCAGGTACTCCCCTCTTCTTCTTGTTCCTCTGTCTCAGTGGTTCTCAACTGTGTGTCGCGACCCACAGAAATTGTTTCAAAGGGCCAGGGCCGTGACATTAGCAAGGTTGAGAACCACTGCTCTGACTCAAAGACAAATGACATGTCTTCAAGTTTGTTGATTCTTTCTTTTGCCTGATCAAGCCTATTATTGACCCTTCTAATGATTTTTTCTGTTTAGTTATTACATTTTTTAAGTGCCAGAATTTCTTTTTTTTTTTTTTTTTGTAGAGACAGAGTCTCACTGTACCGCCCTCGGGTAGAGTGCCGTGGCGTCACAGGCTCACATCAACCTCTAACTCTTGGGCTTACGCGATTCTCTTGCCTCAGCCTCTCGAGCAGCTGGGACTACAGGCGCCCGCCACAACGCCCGGCTATTTTTTTGTTGCAGTTTGGCCGGGGCTGGGTTTGAACCCACCACCCTCTGCATCTGGGGCCGGCGCCCTACTCACTGAGCCACAGGCGCCGCCCCTTTCTTTCTTTTTTTTTTAGAGACAAAGTCTCACTTTATCTCCCTCGGTAGAGTGCTGTAGTGTCACAGCTCACAGCAACCTCCGACTCCTGGGCTTAGGCGATTCTCTTGCTTCAGCCTCCCGAGTAGCTGGGACTAATGGTGCCCACCACGCACCTGGCTATTTTCTGTTGCAGTTTGGCCGGGGCCAGGTTCGAACCCACCACCCTCTGTTTATGGGGCTGGCGCCCTACCCACTGAGCCACAGGTGCCACCTGAGTGCCAGAATTTCTGTCTGGATTTTAAAAATGTTTTTATTCTTGTTTTATTCATGTATTACTTTGTTTAGTTTTATATCTGTGTTCTTGTCTACCTCATTGAGCATCTTTATAACAGTTACTTTAATACCCTTGTCAAGCACTCATAGATCTGCATTTCTTTAGGCTCTATTTCTGTTCTAAGATTTCTTAGTACTTTTTTTTTTTTTTTTGAGACAGAGTCTCATAATGTTACCCTTGGTAGAGTGCCATGTTATCACAGCTCACAGCAACCTCAAACTCTTGGGCTCAAGCGATTCTCTTGCCTCACTCTCCCAAATAGCTGGGACCACAGGTGCCCGCCACAATACTCAGCTATTTTTTTTGTTGCTGTTGTAGTTGTCATTGTTGTTTGGCAGGCCCAGGCTGAGTTCCAACCCACCAGCTCCAGTGTATGTGGTTGGTGCCCTAACCGCTGAGCTATAGGCACCGAGCCTTAACACTTTTCTTGATTTCTTGTTCCCGCTGATGTCTGCCTATGGAACTAGAGTGCTAACTTGTTGCTCTCCTCTGCCCCCATATCTTCCAAATTCTAGAGCCTGTCTAGTCAGGTCTCCAAGTCATGTGAGATAGAAACCAGTCCTCCAGGTACCCCCCAGACAAGCCAGAATGTTTGTTACACAGTCCATTGTTTCATTTCTGTCCAGAGGGAGGAGACTTGTATGGGGGTGGGGGTGCTTGTTCTGTGCTATGCCTTGTAAGGTAGAGGGACCTGGATGAGCATGCCAAATTCTATGAATTTTCCTATCCTTTTTTGCTGTCATCTCTTTTTGGTTTTACAATGGCCTGAGTGCTATAGCTTCTTAACTCATCTTTAAAGTTCTTACAGGGGTATTCCATATATATAGTGTTGTTAAAACACTAAATAGGTTCTTACTCTCTCATCTTTCCTCATATTGCCCCCATCTAGGAAGGGCCTCCACACTGCCTTCTACTACTATTATCTTGAATATCTATTATTATAGCACAAAAATGCACAGTCTCTGCCTTCTCTGTGTCTCTGGTAGAGAAGGACCTGTACCTTCCTAGTCTACTATCTTGCTGATATTACTTCCTCCAATGATTTTTACTTTTAAAGCATTTTACTTGGCATTGGAGGTAAGAGGAAATGGTAGCTGGCATGAAATAACATAACTTCCTGTTGAGACAACAAAATTTATAAGTTAAAAGTATCAATATTTGATACAGTACAGGGTCTGGGCTATAATCTCAAAAGATACAGTACTGAATGCAATAATACTGAATATTGAAATTTCAAAGGATCAAAATCCCTAATGTGTCAAATCACAAAAATCACAATCCTGAAAGATCAAAGTTCTGAAAATATAATTCTGAAAAACATTAATTAAAAACTTTAAAAGGTATTTATTTACATTTAAAAGTTTTGTTTATGGGAGGCACCTGTGGCTCAGTGAGTAGGGTGCCGGCCCCACATACCCAGGGTGGCGGGTTTAAACCCAGCCCCGGCCAAACTGCAACCAAAAAAAAAAAAAATAGCCGGGTGTTGTGGCGGGTGCCTGTAGTTCCAGCTACTCAGGAAGCTGAGGCAAGAGAATCGCCTAAGCCCAGGAGTTGGAGGTTGCTGTCAGCTGTGACATTATAGCACTCTACAAAGGGTGACAAAGTGAAACTCTGTCTCTTAAAAAAAAAAAAAAGTGTTTATTTTTATAACTCTGTTACCTAGGTTGGAGTGCAGTGCCTATTCACAGGCATAGTCATAACACACTGCAGCCTTGAACTCTTGGGCTCAAGCAATCCTCTTGCCTTAGCTTCCTGAGTAGCTGGGACTACTACTTAGCTAGCATCACTGTGCCTACCTGAGAAGTTTTACCTTTCACAAATGCAGATGTACAAAAAGACATCTCTTTAGTACTGAGGAAGTTACAACTTTTTTTTTTTTTTGAGACAGTTTTATTATTTTGCCCTTGGAAGAGTGCCATGGCATAGCATCACAGCTTATAGCCATCTCAAATTCTGGGCTTAAGCAATTCTCTTGCCTCAGCCTCCTAAGCTACTACAGGTGCCTGCCACAACACCCAGCTATTTTGTTGTTGTTGTTGTTGTTGTAGTTGTCGTTGTTTAGTAGGCCAAGGCTGGGTTCAAACCCACAAGCCCCTGGGTATGTGGCCAGCACCCTAACTACTAAGCTACGGGTGCTGAGCTGGAAGTTTCAACATTTTTATGTACATGCACAATGTCAGTGTTGTGGTAATGTATTTTCATGGAGTCATATTTGCAAAAAGTACATAAATAATTATACCTCCAGTACTAGAAATGATGTGAAGATAAAATATATAGTGTAGTGAACTATAAAAAATAATGCATTACAATGAATAGCTGCTTGTTTTCTTTTAGGGCATGGCTCTCCTTGGAGAATATGTTCACATTTATTTACTAGATGGTGCTCCTCCTTTTGAAATTCTTCTATAATTTGACATATACCAACACGAGCATTCCCCATTAAATTTTTCCCATTCCCTATGTTAATTTTCTGTAACATGCTTCTGTGTTGTTTTGGGTATGTGGAAATCCATTTCACAAGCAATATGTACAGAACACAAATTTGTTGCAAACAATACTGGTGATTGAAGAGCAACACCATTTGCATATGTGTCTTATCCTACCATGCGCATAATTATTTTTGGACTAGTCAGTAACTTTTCTTCATAGTAATATTGCTATAATTCATAAAAGCTCTTGGAATTTCATCTGCTAGAAGTAATGCCAATGCACATATTTATTTTATCTTTTGAGACAGATTCTCACTCCATTGGCATTGGTAGAGTGCCATAGCATCATAGCTTACATCAACCTCAAACTCTTGGGCTCAAGCAGTCCTCCTGACTCAGCTGGGACTACACGCATGCACCACAAAGCCTGACTAGTTTTTTCCATTTTTAGTAGAGATGGTATCTCCTTGTTGCTCAGGGTGGTCTTGAGCTCCTGAGCTCAAGCAATCCACTTGTCTTGGCCTCCCAAAGTGTTTGGATTATAGGCATCAGCTACCGTGCCTGGCCAGTGAAGCATTTTTAAAATGAGGTTTTCATTGTTGTCATATCACATGGCAAATCCACTTACCTGAATTTTTCACCAAATACAATTAATACAATAACAAAGTAATAGTTCTGTGTAGCATGATACAACTGAAACGAAAACAACTGACTTGCATACAACTGAAAACACTCTAGTCCCTTTCCCTGAATTTGGCTTTTAGGCTTTCAACATTTGGAATTTAAGAGAGTTCTGATTTTTGTAGGATTTTTAAATGTTAAAGATTTTGATTTTTCAGGATTATGGTGTTTGAGATTGTGTCTTTTAGGATTGTGATCAACACTGATCAAGTGAGCAACCCATAAATACAATAGGAGCTCAGAGTAGGACTTCCTAAGTAGATGGATCTTTAACCTACAAGTGAAGAAAGAATGAGCTTTTCTAGATGGTAAATTCCTTGAAGACAGGGACTGTTCCTTTTTTTACAGTAAAGTTTTGAGGGCCCACAGAATGCCTAGTAGATATCCAAATTATTTACTAAACAAATTAACGATTGGAAGGGAATGTAGAGGCCCTTCCTGGAGGAGGATATGTGCAAAGGAGAGAGGGCAAGAATGTGGGTAGATTGTTTGGGAGGCAGATAATAAGTAATTTAGTTTATCTACTGTGAGGCCTATGGGAAATAATCAGAAATAGTTGAAGAGGATGATAGGGCCAGATAATAAAGTTTTTAATATTAAACACAGAATAGTAAGGTGCTGTTGATTTTTTTTTTTTTTGAGACAGAGCCTCAAGTTGTCACTCTGGGTAGAGTGCTGTGTCACCACAGCTCACAGCAATCTCCAACTCCTGGGCTCAAGCAATTCTCCTTCTTCCACCTCCCAAGTAGCTGGGACTATAGGCGCCCGCCACAACGCCCGGCTATTTTTTGGTTGCAGCCATCTATTGTTGTTTGGCAGGCCCGGGCTGGATTTGAACCCGCCGGCTCAGGTATATGTGGCTGGTGCTTTAGCCACTTGAGCCATAGGCGCTGAGCTGGTGCTATTGATATTTTTTAAAGCAGTTATTAGTGGAAGAGGGTGTTTGGCTAAGATTGGGGGGAAGTTATTTTCCATTTAAAATGGATAAAGGCAGAACTTCTCAGTCTTGGGTAAGTGAGAGAGTCATGATGGTATTCATGGGAATGAGGAGAACAGGGAATGCGAATGTTTTGATTACCTTGCTTTTAACAGGACAAATTTCATACTATTTATTGGTCAAGATGTCTTATTTCAGGGACTTTGGGTACTTAGTTCTTAAGTAGGGACTGTGGGTGGTAAGTGATAGTAACCTTTTACTTAGTGATACAACCTTTTCCTTAAAGAGTGTGGATTGTAGTTAGGAAACCAGATAACTAATTAAGGGCTGTGGACAATGAGGTGTTCCTTGAGAGAGATTTACTGGGTAGTTGATGGTCAGGAAAAGCCTTAAAAAAGGATAGGACCTAGACTGGGCTTAAGGGTTAGTATAGAAGAGGGAGGATAGCGTATCAGGGAAGTGAGTGTTCTTGGGACTTCTGAGGAAGTGGTGAGTAGACCAGTCTGGCTAATTGTTTACATGTAAAGAGAAGGTGAGTGATGGTATTAGAAGCTAGTTTGGGGCCAGATTGTGTGGAATACTTTTGAAGGTTTGGCTAAGGAACTTAGAATTTATTATAAGTGCAAGCCATTAAAAGTGGTAGTTATGGGTTGTTGTAGTGGTTGTTTTAGTTTTGCTTTGGAGCAATGGTTAATATTAAGTATGGATTTAGATATTCAAGAGAGCTACTGGTGAAAGGAATTGATTAGTTTACTTCAAAAAATAAAAGTACTACATTTTATAGCAATAGTGCAGGCTGTCTTGTTTGGAAGGGCATACCATATACACATACTCCTCACATCAGTCAGCCAGTACAGGTAGCACCAGTGTACAATGAGTTCTTGGCCAGGCAGCACTAGTGCTTCAAACTCTTTTCCTAAGTTTGAATTACTTGTAAGTGTGTGTGTGTGTGTGTGTGTGTGTTTGCAGTTTGGCCAGGGCCGGATTTGAACCTGCCACCCTTGGTATATGGGGCCAGCGCCCTACCCACTGAGCCACAGGTGCCGCCAAGGCCAGTGGATTTTAAGAGCATCTTTATATATTTATTTTAAGACAGAGTCTCACTATGTTGCCCTTGGTTGAGTGCTGTGGTGTCACAGCTCAAAGCAACCTCAAATTCTTGGGCCTAAGTCATTGTCTTGCCTCAGCCTCCTGAGCAGCTAGCTGGACTACAGGTGCCCACCACAACGCCCAACTATTTTTTTTGTTGTTGTTGTTGTTGTTGCAGTTTGGCCAGGGCCCGGTTCGAACCTGCCATCCTCGGTATATGGGGCCGGAGCCCTATTCACTGAGCCACAGGCACCACCCCCAGCTATTTTTTTGTTGCAATTGTCATTGTTGTTTAGCTGGCTGGGGCAGGTTCGAACCCTCCAGCTCTCGGCTGGCGTTGTAACCATTGTGCTACGGGCACCAAGCCAAGAGCATCTTTTTAAAAAGAGTTCCTAATTCTGCACAAAGAACTTTCCTTTAACTGCAATCACACAAAATAAATGTTTGAAAGAAAGAAAATCTCTTATTCTCCAGGAAAATTCATAGCCTCTTAAACTCACCATTGTTTTTTGTTTGTTTTTGAGACAGGGTCTCACTCTGTTCTTCAGGCTGGACCACAGTGTGCAATCATAACTCAATTTTTTTTTTTTTTAAGAGGCAGAGTCTTATTTTGTCTCCCTCGGTAGAGTGCTGTGGCATCACAGCTCACAGCAACCTCCAGCTCCTGGGCTTAGGTGATTCTCTTGCCTCAGCCTCCCGAGTACCTGGGACTACAGGCACCCATCACAACGCCCGGCTATTTTTGTTATTGTTGCAGTTTGGCCCGGGCCGGATTTGAACCCTCCACCCTTGGTATATAGGGCTGGTGCCTTCTTTACTGAGCCAAAATCTATTTTGTTTGCTTTCCTGTTATCTCTCTTTCTACCATTATGCCACAGAGGCTTATGTCTATAATCCTAGCACTATGGGAAACTGAGGCAGGAAGATGGCTTGAGGTTAGCAGTTTGAGACCAGCCTGAGCAACAGTGAGACTCATCTTTACAAAAATAGAAAAAAATATGCCTGTCATCCAAGCTACTCAGGAGGCTGAGGCAGGAGGATTGCCTAAGCCCAGGAGTTTGAGGCTACAGTGAGCTATGATGATAACACTGTATTCTAGGCCAAGTGACAGAGCAAGACTGTCTCAAAACAAACAAAAAAGTAGAAACCAAAATGGAATTTCTGCAGGGGTTAAAGCAGACACTGGCTTACCAAAACAGACTTTCCCAAGATTTTTGGATTTGCTCTGAACTTGGCTATAGTAACCACTAAAACAATCCTACAGAATGTTTAAGAAGACAGCTGGGTACAGAGGCTCATGCCTCTAATCCCAGTGATTTGGGAGGCCGAGGTGGGTAGGATGAGGTCAGGAGTTCACTAAAGAAATAATAAGAAAAATTAGCCAGGCACGGTGGCATGTACCTGTAGTCCCAGCCACTAAGTGGGAAGCTAACTTGGACCCAGGAGTTTGAGGCTGCAGTGAGCTGTGATCACACCACTGCCCTCCAGCCTAGGCAACAGAGTGAGACCCTGCTATCTCTAAAATAAATGAATAAATGAATGAATAAATAAATAAATAAAAATGCCTAGAAGAGACAATTTTATAGGTAAGTTTTACCAGATCTTCATGAAACCAATAAACCATGGGAGAACTAAACTGTTTTCAGAGAGGAGGTAAAAGGGAAGGCTGTCCATCTCTGTTTTTAAAGTTAGTGAAAGCTTCATATAAAAACAGGGAAGGAGGCCAGGTGCAGTGGCTCACGCCTGTAATCCCAGCACTTGGGAGGCTGAGGCAGGCGGATTGCCTGAGCACATGAGTTCAAGACCAGCCGCAGCAAGAGCGAGACCCTGTCTTAAAAAAGTAGCCAGGGGGTGGCGCCTCTGCCTCAGTGAGTAGGGCGCCAGCCCCATATACCGAGGGTGGCGGGTTCAAACCCTAGCCCCTGCTGAGCTGCAACCAAAAAATAGCCGGACGTTGTGGCGGGTGCCTGTAGTCCCAGCTGCTCGGGAGGCTGAGGCAGGAGAATTGCTGAAGCCCAAGAGCTAGAGGTTGCTGTGCGTCCTGTGACATCATGGCACTCTACTGAAGGCAGTAAAGTGAGACTCTGTCTCTACAAAAAAAAAAAAGCAGCCAGGCATGGTGGCAGGTGCCTGTAGTCCCAGCTACTTGGAAGGCTGAGGGGAGAGAATCGCTTGAGCCCAAGAGTTGGAGGTTGCTGTGAGCTGTGATTCTATGGCACTCTACCAAGGATGACAACATGCGACTCTGTCTCAAAAACAAAACAGGGAAGGACAGTACATGCAAGAAAATGAAACTTCAATCTCACTTCTGAAAATACTAACACTAATATTGAGTGATACATGTACTGATATATTCAATATTAGCAATTGAGGCTTAGTGCCCATAACACAGTGGTTACAGATGTGTTTTAAACCCAGGGTGGTATGTTTTGAACCCAGCCTGGGCCAACTAAAAACAATGACAACTGCAACAAAAAAAAATAGCTGGGCGTTGTGGCGGGCACCTGTAGTCCCAGCTACTTTGGGAGGCTGAGGCAAGAGAATCACTGAAGCCCAGGAGTTTGAGGTTGCTGTGAGCTGTGATGCTACTGCACTCTACTGGGACAATGTAGTGAGCCGATGTCTCAAAAAAAATTAGCAATCGAATGTATCATTATATTAAATATAGTATTAACAAATTAAACATATCATTGTATTAAACAAAACATCAAGATCCAATAGTCCTTTTTAAATTTTATTATTGGCAAGGATGGCACAACATCTAAAAACACACCACCAATGTAATCCATTGTGTTAATTTTTTTTTTTAATTGTTGGGGATTCATTGAGGGTACAAGAAACCAGGTTACACTGATTGCATTTGTTAGGCAAAGTCCCTCTTGCAATCGTGTCTTGCCCCTCAAAGGTGTGGCACACACCAAGGCCCCACCCCGCTCCCTTCTTCCCTCTCTCTGCTCTTCCTTTCCCCACCCCTCCCTCCTTCTTTCTCTCTCTGCTCTCCCCTTCCCCGACCCCCACCATGTCCTTAATTGTCATTAATTGTCCTCATATCAAAATTGAGTACATAGGATTCATGCTTCTCCATTCTTGTGATGCTTTACTAAGAATAATGTGTTCTACTTCTATCCAGGTTAATACGAAGGATGTAAAGTCTCAATTTTTTTAACGGCTGAATAGTATTCCATGGTGTACATATACCACAGCTTGTTAGTCCATTCCTGGGCCATTGTGTTAATGTTTAAATGGGAAAAGTCACGTGGTTTTAATAGGTTCAAAAGAAAACTTTAGATGAAATGTAATATTTAGTTTAAATATTTTTTCAACCATACTAGAAATAAAACAGAACTTCTTTAACCTAAAGTTAAACCCCCATAGTAGATATCATGCTTTACAATAAAATTATAAAGCTCTTCCTGCTAAAGTTAAGAATAGGACATAGTGCCCACTTTCAGGCTTACTATTTACTAATGAACTGAAGTTCGTGGTTAATGCCAGAAAACAAAAGGAAGAAATAAAAGAGACAAAAAGAGAGAATAGGTTCGGCACCCGTAGCACAGTGGTTACAGTGCTAGCCATGTGTACTGAGGGTGGTGGGGTCCAACCCAGCCCAGCCTGCTAAACAACAATGACAACTGCAACAAAAAAATAGCTGGGCATTGTGGTGGGTGCCTGCAGTTCCAGTTATTTGGGAGGCTGAGGCAAGAGAATTGCTTAAGCCCAAGAGTTTGAGGTTGCTGTGAGCTGTGACGCCACAGCACTCTACCAAGGGTGACATAGCAAGACACTGTCTCAAAAAAAAACAAAAAAAAGAGAGAGAGAGAGAGAGAGAACAGTTTTGGCGCCTGTGGCTCAAGCGGCTAAGGCACTGGCCACATAAGCTGGTGGGTTCGAATCCAGCTCGGGCTCACCAAACAGCAATGATGACTGCAACCAAAAAATAGCCAGATGTTGTGGTGGGTGCCTGTACTCCCAGCTACTTGGGAGGTGGAGGCAGGAGAATCAGAGAATTGCTTGAGCCCAGGAGTTGGAGGCTGCTATGAGCTGTGATGCCACAGCCCTCTAACCAGGGCAACAACTTGAGGCTCTGTCTCAAAAAAAAAAGAGAGAGAGAGAACAATGTTATTTTATATTTGAAGATGATGTGTTTATCCCTAGAAAATTCAAGAGGATCCATAATTTAGAGCTAGTAACAAGAGTTCACCAAGGGAGAGACAATCCAAGATGGTGGCCGAGTAACAGCCTCCCTGCAACAGGGCACAGTGAGTCTGGGAAGATAAGACGCCAGGCATCTCTGGCTGGTGGGATCTGCCTATAATCATCCCTTTGAGGATACAGGGAGTCAGCAAGGGACTTCTGGACCCCAAGAGGAGGACAAAAACAGTGGAAAACTGGCAAGTGGTTGCATGTGTCCAATCGACCTAATCCCACCGGCAGCCATAAGTACAAGCAGCAGTGAGACTGCAAACTGGAAAAGCCTTACCTGTGAACTATTTTGGTGTTTTTGGACTTGGCACTCAGTTGAACTGCCTTTGGGGAGAGTTTGAGCAGGAGTGCAGAGAACTTTGGGCATTGTCTAGGGCCCCAGACTGAGCCGCTGAGCCGGATGGAGCTAATAGTGTTCGGCTGTGGGCCACAGGGAGCCATTGTGAGAGAACTGCCTCAGCAAGCTCAGCCCTTAGGGACGCAGAGCAAGGATCGGGCGGGAGCTAGTAACCTAGTGACTGAGCAGCCTAAAGGTGGGGACTGAGCTGCCTTACAGCCTTAACCCTCAGGGGCAGAGTGAGACTGGTTTTGGCACACTGGAGCCTCAGGCTGTTGCCCTGGGTAGAGTGCGGTGGCGTCACAGCTCATAGCAACCACAAACTCCTGGGCTTGGCGCCGCCTGGACCTCCATAAGAGCTGCGTTACGACCCCCGACCTGCGACCCGCGCCCGCCCGGCCTCCACATGCCCTGACCAGGAACTGCAGTAGCCGTGCAACCCTGCATCCTCCCTCCTGTACCCTCCCTGCCTCCACACCAGTCCGTTGTCTGGCCAGGGACTCTGGTAGCCGTGTGCCCTCTGGAGCTCTCCCTGCCTCTACGCAGAGCCCTTCTCCTGGCCAGAGACTGTTGGAGCCTTGGGCTCTCTGTGCCAAAGTCACTGGGCGCCAGGCACTTCCAGAACCATGCACACCACCTCCTGCCCTGTTGCTGGATCCTGGTGTGTCACACTCTGAAGCTGCTTCCACAACCAGAACTCCCTGGCTGGGGCAGCCCCAGAGGAACTACACAGGGCCACTCCCTACAAAGATCCAGCAACAATAGAGTGATCCCGTTGGGGTCTAATCTTGGAGAAATACCTCCCCAACTCTGAGGATTGCCAGAGGCAACGGCGAAAAACAATCATGAGGCAAAATCAACAGAAAAAATCTGGCAATATGAATAGTCAGAGTAGATCAACTCCCCCAAGGATCAATGGGGCAGACACAGACAAGATCCCATGCACAAACGAATAGCTGAAATGTCAGAAATCGAATTCAGAATCTGGATAGCAAATAAGATCGAATTAGAATTCCAAGCAGTAACCCAAAAGATATCTCAAGAATTCAACGAATTCAAAGACTAAATGACCAAAGATTTTGACACATTGAGACTAGAAGTTGCAGCCCTCAAAGATCTGAGAAACACAGTAGAATCCCTCAGTAACAGAATGGAGCAAGCAGAAGAAAGGATTTCTGACATTGAAGACAAAGCTTTCGAACGCTCCCAAACTCTCAAAGAGGAAGAGAAATGGAGGACAAAAACAGGTCACTCTCAGAGAGCTCTGGGATAATTCAAAGAAAACCAATATTCGTCTTATAGGGATCCCCGAAAACGATGAAGTGGCTTCACAAGGCACAGAGTCTCTTCTCCATGAGATTATGAAGGAGAACTTTCCAGACATGCCAAGAGATTCTGAAATTCAGATAGCAGACAGTTTCAGAACTCCAGCACGACTCAACCCAAATAAGACATCCCCCAGACACATCATCATCATAATCAACTTCACTAAAGTTAATATGAAGGAGAAAATTCTGAAAGCTGCCATTCGAAAGAAAACCATCACCTACAAGGGCAAAAATATTAGAATAACTGCAGATCTCTCTGCTGAAACCTTTCAAGCTAGAAGAGGATGGTCATCGACTTTTAATCTCCTAAAACAAAGTAACTTTCAACCCAGGATCCTGTACCCAGCTAAACTGAGTTTCATTTATGACAGAGAAGTTAAATACTTCAATGACATTCACATGTTGAAGAAATTTGCCATAACTAAACCAGCTCCTCCAGGATATTCTCAGACCTATCCTCCATAAAGACCAGCGTAATCCTCCACCACAAAAGTAAACCCACCCAGAAAATTTTGATGAAATTCCAACTTACACAGTGCAAAATGTTTAAAAATGTCCACTGGACTCTCAAAAGGCTTATCAATATTCTCAATTAATGTGAATGGTTTAAATTGTCCTCTAAAGAGGCACAGGTTGGCTGACTGGAAACAAAAACTCAAGCCAGATATCTGTTGCATACAAGAATCGCATCTTACATTAAAAGAAAATTATAGACACAAGGTGAAGGGAAGGTCATCTATACTCCAGGCAAATGGAAAGCAGAAAAAGCAGGCATTGCAATCCTATTTGCAGACACAATAGGCTTTAAACCAACCAAAATAAGTAAGGTAAGGATGGACACTTCATATTTGTTAAAGGTAATACTCAATATGATGAAATTTCAGTTATTAATATTTACGCACCCAACCAGAACGCACCTCAATTTATAAAAGAAACTCTTAACAGATATGAGCAACTTGATTTCCTCCAGTTCCATAGTAGTTGGAGATTTTTACACCCCTTTAGCAGTGCTGGATAGATGCTCCAAAAAGAAGCTAAGCAAAGAAATTTTAGATTTAAACTTAGCCATTCAACATCTGGACTTAACAGACATCTATAGAACATTTCATCCCAACAAAACTGAATACACATTCTTCTCATCAGCCCATGGAACATATTCCAAAATCGACCATATCCTAGGCCACAAATCTAACCTCAGCAAATTTAAAAAAATAGAAATTGGGGGGATGATGGGAAGATGGCGGACTGAAGCCAGCTTTCCACAGAGGCTGAAGGAGAGTTAGGGGACGAAAATTTAGCAAGTAACCTGATGGATTCGAGCAACACCAAGTGAGAAAGTTGAAGAACGCACATCAACCCTGCTGAGGAGAGCTGCGACCACAAGGAAGCAATCAAAAGGTACAAAACCCATCACCAAGCAGACGGGAGTCCCCCCTCCCCCACCTGATTGGCTTAAGGGCCCCACAAACAAAAGGGCAGAAATCAAAGGCCATCCCACTACACTTCACAGGAGAGACCTACTACAAACTGGACCTACTTCCCTTACTAGGATGCCTAGGTGTTCTCCTGCCAGGCACAAAACTGTGTAAATCTGTAAATATCCTTTGCCGGCAACTCTGAGCACCCAGCACTTCCCTCCACTCTCTCTGAGGTCTGAAAGCCTGTCCCCCAGGAGTTCGGATTCTTGGGTGACTCCTAAAGGGGAGAGGACAGTCCCCGAGCTGCAGCTGGTCAGCGCTGATTCTGGGGCATGGGAGAGAGGTGAGGACAAGTCAGCAGAGGGAGACCCTCACCAGGGCAGCGCTTCCCCGAGGCAAGGTGCAGCAGCCGTCCTTGGGCAACAATACAACCAGGCATATAACTGAGTCGAACTCGCTACCAGCTGCTCTGAGCTCCTGGCGCTCCCCCCGCCCTCGTTCTATGGTCCGGAGACCTGAGCCCCTGCCGTGTGGCCGGGCAGTGAAATGGGTGGAGCTGAGTCTGTTTGCTGCCCGGCAGTTCTGGGCTCCAGCCACTCCCCCCACCCTGTCCCCACTCTGAAGCCTGAAGGCTTGAGCTGCGGTGGTACAACCGGGCGAGAGAGTGGGAGGAACTGAAATTGCTTGCTGTCGACTGGGCTCCCTGCAGCTTGGAGCCCCTGCTGGTTCTGAGCCCCCGGTGCTCCCCCGCCGCCCTCACTGTGTGGTCTGGAGACCTGAGCGCCTCCTGTGTGGCTGGGCAAGGAACTGGGTGGAGCTGAGTCTGTTCGTTGCCCAGCGGTTCTGGGCTCCAGCCGCTCCTCCCACCCCGTCCTCACTCTGAAGCCTGGAGGCTTGGGCTGTGGCGGTGCAGTGGAGCCAAAGATCGGGAGAAATTGAGTGAGCTTGCTGCCGGCGGCTCTGAGCTCCCAGCACCCCACCACACCCTCTGGGATTTGGAGGCCTGTGCCCCAGGAGTCCAGATTCTTGAGGGATTTGTTGGGGCATGGACAGTGCCCGAACTGTAGCTGGTCGGTCCTAACTCCGGGACACAGGAGTGAGGCTGGGGGAGACCCACATCAGAGCGGCAGCTCCCTGAGGAGGCTGAAGCCATACCCCTTGCCTCCCTGGGCAACCAGAGGAGGCCACCCCTGAGTATAGGATTTGCCTGAGGTGACTCACAGACCCCGGAAACATCCAGGGTAGGGCCGACTCAGAGAACTGAGACTTCAACCCGAGTAAGTGCTTCACTGAGGTCAAACAGAAGCCAGCTGACAATAAGTCAGAACCACTCAGCCCCACCACACCAGACAGGGCCCCAGTCTCTCAGGCTACAACACTGAATGGGCCCTCAACAAAACCCTAGGGGAAAAATCAAAGGGAGTAAAACAACCATGGGGCGGAATCAGCGGAAAATCTCCGGTAACATGAATAACCAGAATAGATCAACCCCCCAAGGAAAGAAATGGTGGATGTAATTGAAGATCCCATTCATAAACAACTGGCAGACATGTCAGAAATCGAATTCAGAATTTGGATTGCATACAAGATTGATAAAATGGAATTAGGAATCAGAGGAGAAATTCAAAAGTTGTCTCAAGAATTTAACGAATTTAAAGACAAAATCACCAAAGACTTAGACACAATGAAGCAAGAATTTGCAGCCCTTAAAGATACGAAAAATACAGTAGAATCCCTCAGCAACAGAAGGACCAAGCAGAAGAAAGGATTTCTGACATCGAAGATAAAGCCTTCGAACACTCCCAAACTCTCAAAGAGGAAGAGAAATGGAGAGCAAAAACGGATCTTTCTCTTAGAGAGCTCTAGAATAATTCAAAGAAGGCAAATATACGAATAATAGGAGTTCCAGAAAACGATGAAGTGGCATCGATGGGCACAGAGGCCCTTCTGCATGAAATTATGAAAGAGAATTTTCCAGACATGCCTAGAGATTTTGAAATTCAGATAGCAGACAGTTTCAGAACTCCAGCACGATTCAACCCCAATAAGTCATCCCCCAGACATATCATAATTAGCTTCACTAAAGTCAACATGAAGGAGAAAATTCTCAAGGTTATCAGGCGAAAGAAAGCCATTACCTACAAAGGTAAGAACAATAGAATGACTGCAGATCTCTCTGCTGAAACTTTTCAAGCCAGAAGAGGGTGGTCATCGACTTTTAATCTCCTAAAGCAAAATAACTTTCAACCCCGGATCTTGTACCCAGCTAAACTGAGTTTCATCTATGATGGAGAAATTAAATACTTTAACGACATTCATATGTTGAAGAAATTTGCCACAACCAAACCAGCTCTTCAGGATATTCTCAGACCTATCCTCCATAATGACCAACCCAATCCTCTACTACAAACGTAAACTCACTCAGAAACTCCTGATCAAACTCCAACTTCTACAATGGCGAAAAGATTAAAATTGTCCACTGGACTTTTGAAAAACTCGATACCCAAAATTTCACCAAACTAATCAATAATCTCCATTAATGTGAATGGCTTAAACTGTCCTCTAAAGAGACATAGATTAGCTGACTGGATACAAAAACTTAGACCAGATATCTGTTGCTTACAAGAGTCACATCTTAACTTAAAAGACAAATAGAGACTTAGGGTGAAAGAATGGTCATCCATATTTCAGGCAAATGGTAACCAGAAAAAAGCAGGTGTTGCAATTTTATTTGCAGACACAATAGGCTTTAAACCAACAAAAGTAAGGAAGGACAAGAATGGTCACTTCATATTTGTTGAGGGTAATACTCAATATGATGAGATTTCAATTATTAATATCTATGCACCCAATCAGAATGCACCTCAATTCATAAGAGAAACTCTAACAGACATGAGCAACTTGATTTCCTCCAGCTCCATAATAGTCGGAGATTTTAACACTCCTTTGGCAGTGCTGGATCGATCCAACAAAAAGCTGAGTAAAGAAATTTTAGATTTAAATCTAACCATCCAGCATTTAGATCTAGTAGACATCTACAGAACATTTCATCCTAACAAAACTGAATACACATAATTCTCATCAGCCCACGAAACTTACTCCAAAATCAATCACATCTTAGATCAAAAATCTAACCTCAGTAAATTTAAAGGAATAGAAGTTATTCCATGCATCTTCTTGGACCATCATGGAATAAAACTTGAGCTGAGTAACAACAGGAATCTACATACTCATACAAAAACATGGAAGTTAAATAACCTCATGCTGAACGATAGCTGGGTCAGAGATGAGATCAAGAAGGAAATTGCCAAATTTTTGGAACAAAATGGCAATGAAGACACGAACTGTCAGAACCTCTGGGACACCGCAAAGGCAGTTCTAACAGGGAAATTTATAGCGCTGCAAGCCTTCCTCAGGAGAATGGAAAGAGAGGAAGTTAGCAACTTAATGGGACATCTCAAGCAACTGGAAAAGGAAGGACACTCCAACCCCAAACCCAGTAGAAGAAAAGAAATAACCAAAATCAGAGCAGAACTAAATGAAATTGAAAACAAAAGAACAATACAACAGGTCAATAAATCAAAAAGCTGGTTTTTTGAAAAGGTCAACAAAATAGATAAACCGTTGGCCAACCTAATCAGGAAAAAAAAAGTAAAATCTCTAATCTCATCAATCAGAAATGACAAAGATGAAATAACAACAGACTCCTCAGAAATCCAAAAAATCCTTAATGAATATTACAAGAAACTTTACTCTCAGAAATATGAAAATCTGAAAGAAATGGACCAATACTTAGAAGCTCGTCACCTTCCAAGACTTAACCAGAATCAAGTGGAAATGTTGAACAGGCCCATTTCAAGTTCGGAAATAACATCAACCATACAAAACCTCCCCAAAAAGAAAAGTCTGGGACCAGATGGTTTCACATCAGAATTCTACCAAACCTTTAAAGAGGAATTAGTACCTATATTACTCAAACTGTTCCAAAATGTAGAAAAAGAAGGAAGACTCCCCAACATGTTCTATGAAGCAAACATCACCCTGATCCCAAAACCAGGAAAAGACCCAACAAAAAAAGAAAATTATAGACCAATATCACTAATGAATATAGATGCAAAAATATTCAACAAGATCCTAACAAACAGAATCCAGCAACATATCAAACAAATCATACATCATGATCAAGTTAGCTTTATCCCAGGGTCTCAAGGCTGGTTCAATATACGTAAATCTATAAATGTAATTCAGCACATAAACAAAGTAAAAAACAAAGATCATATGATCCTCTCAATCGATGCAGAAAAAGCTTTTGATAACATCCAACGTCGCTTCATGATCAGAACACTTAAGAAAATTGGTATAGAAGGGACATCTCTTAAACTGATAGAAGCCATCTACAGCAAACCGACAGCCAATATCATATTGAACGGAGTTAAATTGGAATCATTTCCACTTAAATCAGGAACCAGACAAGGCTGCCCATTGTCTCCATTGCTTTTTAATATTGTAATGGAAGTTTTAGTCACCGCAATTAGGGAAGAAAAGGCGATCAAGGGCATCCACATAGGGTCAGAAGAGATCAAACTTTCGCTTTTCGCAGATGATATGATTGTATATCTGGAAAACACTAGGGACTCTACTACAAAACTCTTAGAAGTGATCAAGGAATACACTAACGTCTCAGCTTACAAAATCAACATTCATAAATCAGTAGCCTTTATATATACCAACAATAGTCAAGCTGAAAAAACAATTAAGGACTCTATCCCATTCATAGTAATGCCAAAGAAGATGAAATATTTGGGAGTTTATCTAACAAAGCTTGTGAAAGATCTATATAAAGAAAGCTATGAAACTCTAAGAAAAGAGATAGCCGAGAATGTTAATAAATGGAAAAACATACCATGCTCATGGCTGGGAAGAATCAACATTGTTAAAATGTCCATACTACCCAAAGCAATATATACCTTCAACGCAATCCCTATTAAAGTTCCACTGTCATACTTTAAAGATCTTGAAAAAACAATACTTCGTTTTATATGGAATCAGAAAAAACCTCGAATAGCCAAGACATTACTCAAAAATAAAAACAAAGCAGGAGGAATTATGCTACCAGACCTCAGACTATACTACAAATCGATAGTGATCAAAACAGCATGGTATTGGCACAAAAACAGAGAAGTAGATGTCTGGAACAGAATAGAGAACCAAGAGATGAACCCAGCTACTTGCTGTTATTTAATCTTTGACAAGCCAATTAAAAATATCCAGTGGGGAAAAGATTCCCTATTAAACAAATGTTGCTGGGTGAACTGGCTGGCAACCTGTAGAAGACTGAAACTGGATCCACACCTTTCACCACTAACCAAGATAGACTCTTACTGGATTAAAGACCTAAACTTAAGACATGAAACTATAAAAATACTAGAAGAGAGTGCAGGGAAAACCCTTGAAGAAATTGGGTTGGGTGAGTTTTTTATGAGAAGGACCCCCCGGGCGATTGAAGCAGCTTCAAAAATACACTTTTGGGACTTGATCAAACTAAAAAGCTTCTGCACAGCCAAGAACACAGTAAGTAAAGCAAGCAAACAGCCCACAGAATGGGAGAACATATTTGCTGGTTATGTCTCTTACAAAGGTTTAATAACCAGAATCCACAGAGAACTCAAACGCATTAGCAAGAAAAGAACAAGGGATACCATCACAGGCTGGGCAAGAGAATTGAAAAGAAACTTCTCCGAAGAAGACAGGCGAGCGGCCTTCAGACATATGAAAAAATGCTCATCATCTTTAATCATCAGAGAAATGCAAATCAAAACTACTTTGAGATATCATCTAACTCCAGTGAGACTAGCCTATATCACAAAATCTCAAGACCAGAGATGTTGGCGTGGATGTGGAGAAAAGGGAACACTTTTGCACTGCTGGTGGGAATGCAAGCTAATACATTCCTTTTGGAAAGATATATGGAGAACACTTAGAGATCTAAAAATACATCTGCCATTCAAACCTGTAATTCCTCTGCTGGGCATATATCCAGAAGACCAAAAACCACATCATAACAAAGATATTTGTACCAGAATCTTTATTGCAGCCCTATTCTTAATTGCTAAGTCATGGAAAAAACCCAAGTGCCCATCGATCCATGAATGGATTAACAAATTGTGGTATATGTACACCATGGAATACTATGCCTTGAAGAAAGATGGAGACTTTACCTCTTTCATGTTTACATGGATGGAGCTGGAACATATTCTTCTCAGTAAAGTGTCTCAAGAATGGAAGAAGAAATATCCAATGTATTCACCCCTACTATGAAACTAACTTAGGACTTTCACATGAAAGCTATAACCAAGCTACAACCTAAGAACAGGGGGAAGGGGGAAAGCGTGGGGAGGGAGGGGGGAGAGGGGTAGAGGGAGGGGCACTGAAAGGATCACACCTGTGGTGCATCTTACAAGGGTACATGTGAGCCTTGACAAATGTACCCAAATGTGGAATGTAAATGTCTTGGCAAAGTAACTAAGAAAATGCCAGGAGGGCTATGTCAACTAATGAGATGAAAATATGTCAAATATTGGGTGGCACCTGTGGCTCATGAATAAGGCGCCGGCTCCATATGCCGAGGGTGGCGGGTTCAAACCCAGCCCCGGCCAAACTGCAACAAAAAAATAGCCGGGCGTTGTGGCGGGCGCCTGTAGTCCCAGCTGCTCGGGAGGCTGAGGCAAGAGAATCGCGTAAGCCCAAGAGTTAGAGGTTGCTGTGAGCCATGTGACGCCACCGCACTCTACCCGAGGGCGGTACAGTGAGACTCTGTCTCTACAAAAAAAAAAAACAAAAAAAGAAAATATGTCAAATATTCTATGAAACAAGTGTATGGTGCCCCATGATCATATTGATGTACACAGCTATGATTTAATAAAAAAATAAAAAATAAAAAAAATAGAAATTATTCCTTGCATCTTCTCAGACCGTCATGGAATAAAAGTTGAACTCAATAACAACCGGAACCTGCATACCCATACAAAAACATGGAAGCTAAACAACCTTATGCTGAAGGGTAGATGGGTTATAGATGAGATTAAAAAGGAAATCACCAAATTTTTGGAACAAAACAACAATCAAGACACGAATTACCAGAACCTCTGGGATACTGCAAAGGCAGTCCTAAGAGGGAAATTTATAGCACTGCAAGCCTTCCTCAAGAAAACGGAAAGAGAGGAAGTTAATAACTTAATAGGACATCTCAAGCAACTGGAGAAGGAAGAACACTCCAACACCAAACCCAGCAGAAGAAAAGAAATAACCAAAATCGGAGCAGAATTAAATCAAATTGAAAACAAAAGAATTATACAACAGATCAATAAATCCAAAAGTTGGTTTTTTGAAAAGATCAATAAAATAGATAAACCTTTGGCCAACCTAACCAGGAAAAAAAGAGTAAAATCTCTAATTTCATCAATCAGAAATGGTAACGATGAAATAACAACAGACCCGTCAGAAATTCAAAAATCCTTAATGAATACTACCAGAAACTCTACTCTCAGAAATGAAAATCTGAAAGAAATCGACCAATACCTGGAAGTACGCCACCTACCAAGACTTAGCCAGAATGAAGTGGAAATGTTGAACAGGCCTATATCAATTTCTGTAATAGCATCAACTATACAAAATCTCCCTAAAAAGAAAAGCCCAGGACCAGATGACTTTACGTCAGAATTTACCAAACCTTTAAAGAAGAACTAGTACCTATATTACTAGACCTCTTCCAAAATATAGAAAAAGAAGGAATATTACCCAACACATTCTACGAAGCAAACATCACCTTGATCCCCAAACCAGGGAAAGACCCAACAAGCAAAGAAAATTATAGACCAATATCACTAATGAATATTGATGCTAAAATACTCAATAAGATCCTAAAAAACAGAATCCAACAACACATCAAAAAAATTATACACCATGACCAAGTGGGATTTATCCCAGGGTCTCAAGGCTGGTTCAATATACGTAAATCTATAAATGTAATTCAGCACATAAACAAACTAAAAAATAAGGACCATATGATTCTTTCAATTGATGCAGAGAAAGCTTTTGATAATATCCAGCATCCCTTCATGATCAGAACACTTAAGAAAATTGGTATAGAAAGGACATTTCTTTTTTTTTTTTTTTTTGTAGAGACAGAGTCTCACTTTATGGCCCTCGGTAGAGTGCCGTGGCCTCACCCAGATCACAGCAACCTCCAACTCCTGGGCTTAAGCGATTCTCTTGCCTCAGCCTCCCGAGTAGCTGGGACTACAGGCGCCCGCCACAACGCCCGGCTATTTTTTGATTGCAGTTTGGCCGGGGCCGGGTTTGAACCCGCCACCCTCGGTATATGGGGCCGGCGCCCCACCGACTGAGCTACAGGTGCCGCCCAGAAGGGACATTTCTTAAACTAATAGAGGCCATCTACAGCAAACCCACAGCCAATATCGTATTGAATGAAGTTAAATTGAAATCATTTCCACTTAGATCAGGAACCAGGCAAGGTTGCCCATTGTCTCCATTGCTCTTTAACATTGTAATGGAAGTTTTAGCCATTGCAATTAGGGAAGAAAAAGGCCATCAAATGTATCCACATAGGGTCAGAAGAGATCAAACTTTCACCGTTCGCAGATGATATGATCATATATCTGGAAAACACTAGGGATTCTTCTCCAAAACTTTTAGAAGTGATCAAGGAATACAGCAATGTCTCAGGCTACAAAATCAACACCCATAAATCTATAGCCTTTATGTATAGCAACAATAACCAAGCTGAAAAAACAGTGAAGGACTCTATTCCTTTCACAGTAGTGCCAAAGAAGATGAAATATTTGGGAGTATACCTAACAAAGGACGTGAAAGATCTCTAGAAAGAGAACTATGGAACTTGAAGAAAAGAAATAGCTGAAAATGTTAACAAATGGAAAAACATACCGTGCTCATGGCTGGGAAGAATCAACATTGTTACAATGTCTGTACTACCCAAAGCAATATATAATTTTAATGCAATTCCTATTAAAGCTCCATTGTCATATTTTAAAGATCTGTAAAAAATAATACTTCATTTTATATGGAATCAGAAAAAAACTCGAATAGCCAAAACATTACTCAGCAATAAAAACACAGCAGGAAGAATCACGCTACCAGACCTGAGACTGTACTACAAATCAATAGTGATCAAAACAGCATGGTATTGGCACAAAAACAGAGAACTAGATGTCTTGAACAGAATAGAGAACCAAGAGATGTATCCAGCTACTTACCATTATTTGATCTTTGACAAGCCAATTAAAAACATTCAGTGTGGAAAAGATTCCCTATTTAACAAATGATGCTGGGTGAACTGGCTGTCAACCTGTAGAAGATTGAAACTGGACCCACACCTTTCACCATTAACTAAGATAGACTCTCACTGGATAAAAGATTTAAACTTAAGACATGAAACTATAAAAATTTGAAGAAAGTGCAGGGAAAACTCTTGAAGGAATCCGTCTGGATGAATATATATATATATCTATATTTTTTTTATTTTTTTTTATTTTTTTGTAGAGACAGAGTTTCACTTTATGGCCCTTGGTAGAGTGCCATGGCCATGGCATCACACAGCTCACAGCAACCTCCAAGTCCTCAGCTTAAGTGATTTTCTTGCCTCAGTCTCCTGAGTAGCTGGGACTACAGGCGCCCACCACAACACCCGACTATTTTTTTGTTGCAGTTCGGCTGGGGCCAGGTTTGAACCTGCCACCCTCCGTATATGGGGCCGGTGCCTTACTGACTGAGCCACAGGTGCCGCCCATTTCTTTTTCCTTTTTTTTTTGTAGAGACAGAGTCTCACTTTATCACCCTCGATAGAATGCTGTGGTGTCACACAGCTCACGGCAACCTCCAACTCCTGGGCTTAAGCAATTTCCTTGCCTCAGCCTCCCCAGTAGCTTGGGCTACAGGCACCCCCCACAACGCCTGGCTAGAGGGTGAATATTTTATGAGGAGGACTCCCAGGCAATTGAAGCAGTATCAAAAATACCTACTGGGACCTGATCAAACTAAAAAGCTTCTGCACAGCCAAGAACATAGTAAGTAAAGCAAGCAGACAGCCCTCAGAATGGGAGAAAATATTTGCAGGTTATACCTCTGTAAAGGTCTAATAACCAGAATCCACAGAGAACTGAAACATATTAGCAAGAAAAGAACACGTGATCCCATCTCAGGGTGGGCAAGGGACTTGAAGAGAAACTTCTCTAAAGAAGACAGACGCACGATCTACAAACACATGAAAGAAAGCTCATCATCTTTAATCATCAGAGAAATGCAAATCAAAACTACTTTGAGATATCACCTAACGCCAGTAAGAGTAGTCCACATAACAAAATCCCAAAACCAGAGATGTTGGCGTGGATGTGGAGAAAAGGGCACACTTCTACACTGCTGGTGGGAATGCACACTAATATGTCCCTTCTGGAAAGATGTTTGGAGAATACTTAGAGACCGAAAAATAGACCTGCCATTTGACCCTATAATTCCTTTACTAGGTTTATACCCAGAAGACCAAAAATCACAATATAACAAAGACATCTGTACCAGAATGTTTATTGCAGCCCAATTCATAATTGGTAAGTCATGGAAGAAGCCCACGTGCCCAGCGACCCACGAATGGACTAGCAAATTGTGGTACATGTATACCATGGAATATTATGCAGCCTTAAAGAAAGATGGAGACTTTACCTCTTTCATGTTTACATGGATGGAGCTGGAACATATTCTTCTTAGCAAAGTATCTCAGGAATTGAAGAAAAAGTATCCAATGTACTCAGCCCTACTATGAAGCTAAATTATAGCTTTCACCTGAAGACTATAACCCAACTATAGCACAAGACTACGAGGAAAGGGCCAAGGAAGGGGAAGGGATGGGGGAAGATAGGGTGGAGGGAGGGTAATGGGTGGGGCCACACCTATGGTGCATCTTAGAATGGGTACAGGCGAAACTTACTAAAGGCAGAATACAAATGTCTACATACAATAACTAAGAAAATCCCATGAAGGCTACGTTGAACAGTTTGATGAGAATATTTCAGATTGTATATGAAACCAGCACATTGTACCCCTTGATTGCACTAATGTACACAGCTATGATGTAACAATAAAAATAAAAAATTTAAAAAAAAAGTTCACCAAGGATGCTGAGTATCAGATCAGCAACTTTATGAATAAACAACATGAAATTACCATTTTTGTAGGTCAAAATTGTCAAATAAATACCAACAGTTTCATCTGACCCAACCTAATCACATTCCTATGTACTACCAATAACCATTTAGTAAAAGGCAGGAAGATCCGTTGAGGACAGGAGTTCAAGGCTGCAGTAAAGTATCGTGCCACTTCACTCCAGCCTAGGCAATGGAGTGAGATCCCATCTCCTATTTTAAGAACATATATCAGATAAAAAAAACCCAGTTCACAACAGCCACCAAAAACCATAAGGTATCCAGAAAATATCTGAACAAAAAATACATATCTTGGAGAGGAAACAAGGTTGAGAGACCTGAATAAACAGAGAGATACCTTGTTGATGGATGAGAGCACTTGCTATTATGAGGAGGTTAATTTTTCCCGAATAAGTTTATAAATTCAATGCAATAACAGTCAAAATTTCTAAAGGATATTTTGCACAAAATTTTAGAAGTTCATCCTAAATTTCATATAGTAAAGAGCCAAAAATAGCCAAGGCTATTTTGAGAAAGAATTGGTGGAGATGAGGTGCTGTGGGCCAGCAGTATTTGCAGAACCTTTCTGGTAAATCAGAGCAGTGTGGCACTGGGAAAGAAGAGTAAGTCAAATAGGCCAATATAACAGACTGGAGAAAAAAGTTGAAATATATTGACAACATAAGTGTAAACTTTGAAACTTTTAGGAGAAGCTATAAGGGAATATCTTTATTACCTTGGGGTAAGAAAAAAATAAACAAACATAAAATCATAGAATATATAATTGCCTTGACTATAATTTGTACGCATAACAAAAGACAAGCCCCAGAGGATATTTACAACCCATCTAACTGGCAGAGGCCTTGTTTTCAGAATATGTAAAAAACTCTATTAAGTAAGAAAAAGATAAAACATAGAGGTTGGTCTCTTGGAAGATGTAATGCCCGTTATTTTGTTCCTGTCAATATTAAATATGATGTTTCCATTGATAACTAAACCAGTTTAGTTCTTATTATTTCTAACAGTTATCAATCACATTTGGCTAACAGCCAGCTTTGGAATCTAACTCACAGCTCAGCAGTACAACTTGGAAAGATTTCTTTATCTCTCTGAGCCTGTTTATTCTGTTTAAAATGAGGTTAAAATTACTACCTCAAGTAATTTGCATGACAAATAAATAATATTATTATGTTTTAGAACAGGTCCTGAATGTATTAAGCGTTCAACAAGTGATAGTTGCTTTAATTATTTATAATGTAAATTAATTATAAAAATACTGAAAAGTATCCAGACCCAGCCAAAATTTTGTCTAGCTGTAATCTACTTGAAGAGATATTAAATAAAGAAGCTACCTACTCCTGAAAATTCTAGCTAGTTTCTTACTTAGAGCCCTCCCAGGTGGCATTGCCTTGGTGAAGTCATAACTAGAAGCTACCTTATCCTTATCCTTGATTTTATGAGAACAAGATATGATGATCAGTTTCTTGGGAACTGACTTACGTGTTCAAAATCATAAGAGAGAAGATTCATTTACAGTGAGAAATAGAACTGTTAAGCAGACTAATACTTGAGTTTGTGGTTATTGCATTCTCTCCCTGAAGGCAAGCTATGTGGAAAATCAATTTTGGTGTTCTGTGTAAAGAGTCAATGCAAAGGGAGTCTGCTGGATGGTTTCAGTGACTAATACAGGGTATCCCAGAAGTCTCCCCTAAAGTCACCATACATATGGGAAAATGGAAAATTATAGTTAAATGTACCTTTATTTATAAAATATTCATTACAAAGTTTTTCAAAATATTTATAAAATATTCTCTACATGTTGGCCACCTCTATGTAAAATCTAATAATGAATATTTTATAAATAAAAGTACATTTAGCTATAATTTCCTATTTTCCCTATGTATGGCAACTTTAGGGGTGACTTTTGGGATGCTCTATAGTATCAGGCCCTTATATGATAGCACCAGAATTGAGTAGTGGTATTTATGAGGCAGGGCACCTGTTCTCCTCAGCCGTCTAGAAGGAGCACTGCCTAATTATTGTTCGGAGGATGTACCCCTCTTACTGCTGATCTCTAGTCTGTGGTCAGGCATAAGCTGAGAGTTCACAATGATCATATTTCCTTTGGCTCTCTGAGGTCATACTGGGTCATGCTGACTGAATTTGGGGATCCCTGGAACTCTGTAGTCACTCACATGTCAGGGTTTTGGTATTTTAAATAGATTAATCATTTAGTATCAACGTCATTTTTTTCTTTCTATTATAACTTCAGTCTTAACTGCTTTTTGGAGACATTTTATATCATTGTCATGTCATAATAAACCTGCTCAATGACATCATCATCCTAGTGGTTCTGCCTCCACCTTTCCATTAGGTACAAATCATATCTGGAAGAATTTTATCGGATATTTTCTTTATAGGCAGACTTGAAAACTGTCCTATTAGATTTTGTAATGCATTAAATGGTCCCTTTGTTGTTTGGTTTCTTAAAATGTGTAATTGCTTCTGCCAATATTCGATAGGATGAGCTGGGTATGGTGGCTCATGCCTGTAATCCTAAAACTTGGGAAGTTGAGGTGTGAGGATCATTTGAGGTCAGGAGTTTGAGACCAGTCTGAACAAGAGCGAGATCCCATCTCTACTAAAAATAGAAAAATTATCCAGGCATTGTGGTGGGCACTTGTAGTCCCAGCTACTCAGGAGGATGAGGTAGGGGGATCACTTGAGCCCAAGAGTTTGAAGTTGTTGAAGGGTAGGCTGATGCCATGGCACTCTACCCAGAGCAACAGAGTGACTCTGTCTCAAAAAACCCAAAAGTTAAATAGGATTTTCTTAGTCATAGTTTCTTCATAGCAGTTTAATTCTTTTTTTTTTTTTTTTTGTAGAGACAGAATCTCACTTTATGGCCCTTGGTAGAGTGCCGTGGCATCACACAGCTCACAGCAACCTCCAGCTCCTGGGCTTAAGCGATTCTCTTGCCTCAGCCTCCCGAGTAGCTGGGATTACAGGCGCCCGCCACAGCACCCGGCTATTTTTTTGTTGCAGTTTGGCTGGGGCTGGGTTTGAACCCTCCACCCTCTGCATGTGGGGCCGGCGCCCTACTCACTGAGCCACAGGTGCCGCCCGGCAGTTTAATTCTTATTCTGGTAAGTTCTTGTGCGAGTGGTAGGTATAGTGGTGGTATGTATGTTATGCTAAGTTGGTTGTAGCTGAGTTAGGTGACTAAAGGAGATCTTTGAGGCAGCTCATTTGTCTTCAAATAAGCTATTCTTTATTTACCCTTGGCTGTTAGTGACCATTAACTTAAAACTAGTAACAGTTTTACTGAGAAATCAGGCTTGGACAACACATTGTTCATAAATTAAAGATTTAACTTAAGAATAATTACTTTTCAGCCAGGTGCAGTGGCTCACAACTGTAATCCTAACACTCTGGGAGGCTGAGGTGGGTGGATTGCCTGAGCTCAGGAGTTCAAGACCAGCCTAAGCAAGAGTGAGACTCTGTCTCTAAAAAATATCTCAAAAAAATCCTCCAAAAAACAAACAAAAAAAATAGCTGAGCATTGTGGTGGGTACCTGTAGTTCCACGTACCAGGGAGGCTGAGGCAAGAGAATCACTCTGAGCCCAAGAGTTTGAGGTTGCTGTGAAATATGACACCAACGCACTCTACCAAGGGTGTCAAAGTGAGACTCTTGTCTCAAAAAAAAACAAAAATTACTTTTCTAGTTATATGTATTAAAAGCTAAACTTAATGAATTATATATATGTATGTTGCTCCATTATTGAATATTTGTTAAAGACATACCTCACTGTTGGCTATGTACCTCATTCAGCATATTTACCACAGGCCACAGAAGAGGGATGTTAAAAAAAATTATGAAGTCCATGAGGCTTATTTTTCATGTTCTCATTCCTTTTTTTAGTGACTGCCCTTGTTGATGTCTGTCAACAACCTTAAGACTCAGATCTTCCTTCTGTGGGATCTCAGGCAATGATTCATACTTCTCCCTCCCTCTTTAGTTTCTTCCTCACTGTCAGCATTCATTTATATAATATCTTGTCCCTCAGAGCTCCACTTTCTATCTCCTGCTATGGTAAATTAACCTGCACTTATTTATTAGGAGTTGATTGGCTTAGTGTGTTTTGCTGATACAAATAAGATTATATATTTGCCTTTGATGGGGATTGTGATGTCTTCATTGAAATGATGGAACTCACTGGTAGACCAGGAAGGTTGATATTTTAAAATAGGAGCAGAGGTGATGAGGATTTATGGGGCTTAAACTACATGTAGTTCATTGGCTGGGTGTACACTGGACCTCTTTTTGTGGTGAGCCTGTTTTATTCTTGCACAAGTTAGGGCCCGGTCCTCTCACCTCTTGTGCCTGCTTACTGTAGTGGAGTTCCCAGAAGTACTTCTGCTTTATTCTCATACAAGAGATGAGGGTTCATGCACAGTTCACCGTCTTTGAAATGCATTCTATGCCTTATTTGAAAGAAGGCCCCTTTTATATGTTTGCCACACAGCACATTCTCTTGAACCTGTAAGTATTCAAGGGACACAGCCCCTCTGAAGGATGAGTTGACGCTGATTCTGCTTCTTTAATTCAACTGCATTTCAAGATGCAGTGGGTTTGTTTTTAACATCTTAATTGGACTTCTACTGTCCTTGTACTGTATTGCTTTTAAAAACCAAAGAAATAGCTGGAAATGTATAGATAATATTAGAAAACACTCAATTTGTTTTGAAAAGATTGTGATTTTTCTTGTTTTTAATATAAAAATATCCTTTCATTTCTTGTTTTAAGAATATTTCATTATGGGCGGCGCCTGTGGCTCAGTGAGTAGGGCACCGGCCCCATATGCCAAGGGTGACGGGTTCAGACCCAGCCCTGGCCAAACTGCAACAGAAAAATAGCCGGGCGTTGTGGTGCACGCCTGTAGTCCCAGCTGCTTGAGAGGCTGAGGCAAGAGAATCGTGTAAGCCCAAGAGTTAGAGGTTGCTGTGAGCCGTGTGACGCCACGGCACTCTACCCGTCTACCCGAGGGTGGTACAATGAGACTCTGTCTCTACAAAAAAAAAAAAAAAAAAGAATATTTCATTATGGGGCGGCGCCTGTGGCTCAGTGAGTAGGGTGCCGGCCCCATATACTGAGGGTGGTGGGTTCAAACCCTGCCTTGGCCAAACTCCAACAAAAAAATAGCCAGGCATTGTGGTGGGTGCCTGTAGTCCCAGCTACTCGGGAGGCTGAGGCAAGAGAATTGCTTAAGCCCAAGAGTTTGAGGTTGTTGTGAGTTGTGATGCAAACAGCACTCTACCGAGGGTGACAAAGTGAAACTCTGTCTTTAAAAAAAAAAAAAAAAGAATATTTCATTATGAATGCTTTATTAGATGAAAGTATCCTATATGATGCTGAATTAATCAGCAAAAATAACTAGCCTCTAGGAGCCTTCATTTTTTTTTTTTTTTGCTTTTTTTGTTTTTTGAGACAGAGTCTCAGTATGTTACCCTTGGTAGAGTGCTATGGTGTCACAGCTCACAGCAACCTCAAACTCTTGGGCTTAAGAGATTCTCTCACCTCAGCCTCCCAAGTAGCTGGGACTACAGGCACCCACCACAACGCCTGGCTATTGTCTTGTTGCAGTTGTCATTGTTTTAGCTGGCCCAGGCTGGGCTTGAACCTACCAGCTTCGGTACATGTGGCTGTTGCCGTAACCACTGTGCTACAGACGCCAAGCCTAAGAGCCTTCTTTTAGGGATGGGTGACAGGACTGGCCAAGTCAGCCAGTACTTTGGTTAAATTTAACTACTTTCAGAGTGCATTCAGTACATAAACATCTCTCAGACAGCTCTTTAAAGTAGGTATTATGCTCCTCAACTTTATAGTCTGAGAAACTGAGGCTTATAAGTGTACCTTTTGTACTTAGAATGGTATGGAGGAGGGGTGTCTCACTCTTCAGCTGATTCCCTTTTCCATTTCTTAATTCGCTTTCTTTCTTCCCCGTCCCCCACTTCCCTACTCCTTCAGAGATGTTGGTTGGGTGTGGAGAGACTTTTTTTTTTTTACCAACCAGTAAACTGGAATAATGTTAGGGGCTGTTCAGTGAAGGAAAGGAAGATGTCTTGAGAGATGGGGAGAAGAAGGAGTCTCAAATTCACTTCTATGGACAATTTTCTGTAGTGGCCCCTGGGGAAGAAGTCTTAGTATTACCTTAGTACCTTAGTACCTTGGTTGATATGAAATGTCAAATGATTGACACATGACTGACTGAGGCTCTGCAATATACCGAAGAGATCTCCAGTCTCTTTGCCAGTCATAAAGTTATGGAGGAGGTGTGAGGAGGGGGCTCTTTCTGCAGTGACTAGCACTACTGGAATATAATTCCTTACTCCATATACGGTAAATATCTCTCTAAATCTTTATTTCCTAAGGAAAACATAGTAAACCATATTTGCCCTGTGCTTATCTCCCGTCATCTTGCTGATGCCTAAATTTTTAAGACTGCTGAAACACTGAGTCTCCTCAGCGCCATGTCCTTTTTTTTTTTTTCCAGTTTTTGGCCAGGGCTGGGTTTGAACCTGCCACCTCTGGTATGTGGGGCCGGCGCCCTACTCCTTTGAGCCACAGGCACCACCCCGCACCATGTCTTTTTAAAAATAGGTAATAAGGGGGCAGGGGAATGGGGAGGATGGGTGTGCTCCCACTTAATGGGCACAATGTTAGGGCGTATGACACACTTTTTGGGGGTGGTACACAGTTATAAGAGGGACTTTACCTAACAAATGCTAACATTGTAATCCAATTCTTTGTACCCTCAAATTAACCTAAAATAGTAATAATAAAAAAAAATAAATAAAATTTAAAAAACAAAACAAACAGGTAATAAGGCACACAGGTTGATGACTGAGTATCCTTTCATCTCCACTCCAGTTTCCCACATGGCATGTGATGTTACAGTTTCTTGTTTATCTTCTTTCTTACATGAGTGCATGGATCTGTGTGTGTTTGTGTGTGTATGTGTGCACTTTTTATACTCATGATGATAGACTATATACACCATTCTGCCTTTTTGTTTTTCTTCACCTATGGTATTTTTAATTGGTACACACATAGGCCTATCTCTTTTTCTTTTTCTTTTTTTTAGACAACTGGTGGTTTCCATTGTATGGCTGATTTACCGTTTATTTAACTTATTCCCTATTGAAGTACCTAAGTGTTCTCTTTGTAGTTTTTTTTTTTTTTTTTTTTTGTAGAGACAGAGTCTCACTGTACTGCCCTCGGGTAGAGTGCCGTGGCGTCACACGGCTCACAGGAACCTCTAACTCTTGGGCTTACGCGATTCTCTTGCCTCAGCCTCCCAAGCAGCTGGGACTACAGGCGCCCGCCACAACACCCGGCTATTTTTTGGTTGCAGTTTGGCCGGGGCTGGGTTTGAACCCGCCACCCTCAGCATATGGGGCCAGCGCCCTACTCACTGAGCCACAGGTGCCGCCCCTCTTTGTAGTTTTTAAAATCAAGTGCTTAAAACTTGTTCACATGAAATATCCTGGGCCTGCATCCTAGCAGTTATACCTTGTTTGTTGTGAGAGAGGCACAGGACTAAATGTATTGCTGTCTTTTAAGCAGCAGGACATTTGGGAGATGGGTTCCTATTTCTTAGATCAGCCACCGAAATAACCAACACTGGCATCTAGTCCTGAGGATCCATTTGTAAATTCTAGGCAGATTTATTTTCTATTCACAGAAATTTTTCCTTTTTTTCCCTGAAGGCAGTTCCTAACATAGATGTGTGTCTTCCATACAAATGACCACGTGTGGAAAGCCCTTTTCTGCTGTGTGGAGAAAGTGGGAGGAGGGAGATTCCCAATTTCACTGCTTGGGCTGCAGCTGGGAAAGTAATTCTTGGTGTTTCAAGATGCAAGTTTGAATTAATTTTCTTAGAGAAAATATATTTGGTAGTTAGCTTCCATAGTTATACCATTAGTATTTCAGTATGTACTATAGATACGTTATAGATTCAATAGGGTTTTTAAATTAGACCGAGCGCTATTCATAACATTGTTTCCATGATAAAGTATATTGCAAAGCCGTAACTGAAAAACAACCTGTTGGTTGGTGTTTGTGAATTTGTGTTGGATCTGTGTGGCCAGATTTTGCTTCACCAAACCAAATGTCATGTGGAATGGGAGTAAATATTTGGATTTTTAAAAATAGAATTTTTATGCTACTGTTTGCTGAGGCTGCAGTGAGACTTATGTGTAAGATGAACTTTTTTCCCCCCTGGATAATTGGAGTTAGTGAGGAAAGAGCAGAATTGTGAAAAGACTTTTCTTTCCCAGTAAAGGTAGGAGTTAAGGACTTTCAGAAAGAGAAAAAATATTAGAATAAGCAGGGGCATTTCAACAGACTGACAAAAGTGGTTTCATGCTCCCAGAAACAGAGATACCCCAGGAAATTTTATAGACACATTGGTGGATAAAAATTGGTGAGGTTACTTAAAGAAACTGGAGTGGGGGTTGCCACCTAATTCTGAAAGTTAGACTGGAGGCCCAGACAGAAAGGCCTATGCAGGCAATCTCTGTGATTGACACTACTGAGAAGAACTGCATGGCTTTGCTTTTGTGTGTGCATGGGGTTGGGGGAGGGCAGGGAGGGTGCATTTCAAAGTAAAACTAGAAATGATGGTAAAGTGGTGATAGAAATGAAGGATGTCTCATAAAACTGTCTAATCTGTGAATCGTTTGTATCCCAAGGTTTTCTCTTACTATCAGAGAGCATACTGTTTGCTTTTTTGTCTTTAAAAATATTTTTTATGGAAGTTTTCAATTATGCCCCCAAATAAAGAGAGTGGTATAATGAATTCCATGCACCCATCAACCAATAATTAGGAACATTTTGACAATCTTGTTGTGTCTATCTAACCGCCACGTTCTTTTTCCTAGAATGTTTTAAAGCAAATTCCATGTATCATAATATTTCACAACTATCTACCATACAGAGATTTCAAAGATACAACCACAGTACCATTATCATATCAAACTGTTAATTACTTGATGTCATCTAATACTCTGTGTCACATTTCTCTAATTGTGGACTGAGGATGGCGGGGAGGGGGGCTGGAGAAAGGGATTTCGAAGGAAACTTCTGGGAGTGATGGATGTCTTCATTATTTGAATTGTAATTTCATAAGTATGTACCATATTTCAAAATTTATCAAATTGTGTACTTTACCCATGTAGTATGTGCAGTTCATTGTTTGTCAATTATATTATAAATATTTAAAGCTGTTTAAAAGAAAAAACTAGTGGTGTAGCTAAAGTCAGACAGTATTTAAAAATATTTTTCCTGATTATCTAAAAAGCATCTTTTTTGTAGGCTTGGCACTTGTAGCTCAGCGGCTAGGGCACCAGCCACATACATCGGAGCTGGAGGGTTCGAACCCAACCCAGACCTGCCAAACAACAATGACAACTACAACCAAAAAATAGCCAGGCATTGTGGTGGGTGCCTATAATCCCAGTTACTTGGGAGGCTGAGGCAAGAGAATCGCTTAAGCTCAAGAGTTTGAGGTTGCTGTGAGCTGTGATGCCACTGCACTCTACTGTGGGTGACATAGTGAGACTCTGTCTCAACAATAAATAAATAAGAACTACACATTACATTTTGTCAATATTTCTCTAGATTTCTGATAATCTATAGCAGAGCCACCAGCCCTCCCCCTTTTGTTTTTCTTTTTCTTTTTTTTTTGAGACAGAGTTTCATTGTGTCGCCCTCGGTAGAGTGCTGTGGCATCACAGCTCACGGCAACCTCCAACTCTTGGGCTTAAGCAATTTTATTGCCTCAGCCTCCCTAGTAGCTGGGACTACAGGCACCCGCCACAATGCCTGGCTATTTTTTTTGTTGTAGTTGTCATTGTTGTTTTGGCAGGCCTGGGCTGGGTTCAGCTGAGGGGTATGTGGCTGGTGCCCTAGCCTCTGAGCTACAGGCGTTGAGCCAGTCCTCCCCTTTTTCATGCTATTTAGTTTTTCAAGAACCTAGATCATTGATCTTGTAGCACTTGCCACATTCTGATTTGGTGATTTAGTTAATCATAGCCTTGTGGTAGCATGCTCCTATCTCCTATATGTGGTGTTTCCTATAAACTGAAAGTTAAATCCAAAGGCTTCACTGGACTCAGTCTCACTTATATTTTTTATTTTTTTCTTCTGTTTTTGTTTTGTTTTGTTTATTGTTGTTAATAGGTTTTCAATGGTACCAGAATCAATTTTGTAGCAAGAGTTCTTTATAGGTCATGCTGCTGTGAACCTTTTATTGCATATCAGGGAGGTCTATTTGCCCTACTTTTAGTGCAGAATTGATCAGTGGAGTTAAGTATTGTCAGCCTTATCCATCCATTATAAAATTCCCTGTTAGTTTTTACCTAATAGTTTAAGGAGCCACTGCCTAACTCCTTATTTCATTAGGAGTAAATCATTCACTTGTGTCTATCTCTGTACAATTTTGAATAATTGTATTGAGGTGTAATTTACATACAGTGAACCACACATATTTAAAGGGTGTAATTCAAGAAGCTTTGACATATATATTATACACTTTGGTATGTGTGTGTGTGTGTATATATATATATATATATATATATATATACACCCACATTTTTGATGATTGGCTAGCTGCTATAGAGAACATGGTGTTTGGGATGCTCACTGCAGGGATAAAACATGATTCCTGCAGTCAGTTTTTTGAAGGGTAAACCCTGTTACTCTCAGTGGTAGATCATATTTTTCAGTGTGGCAGTACGGAACAGGGAATACTTTAGCTTTGGACCTTCCTTTATCACTAGCTTATCAGGGAGATCATGCCAAAACAAAGCAAAAAACTTACAACAGCTCTTTGGTTTCCCCTTACAGATTTTATTATGCAGATATCCTAAATAACTGCTTTCAGATACTCACTTGCTGTTCAGGTGTTTATTACATGAACTCAACCTTGTCTCTGCCTACTGACTTACTATTCCACTTCAAAACCAAAAACATCTCAAAAAAAATTTTTTTTTAATTGTTGAGGAATCATTGACGGTACAAAGAACCAGGTTACACTGCTTACATTTGTTAGGTAAAGTCCCTCTTATAATTATGTCCTGCCCCAAGAGGTGTGTCACACCCCATGACTCCAACCCTCTCCCTCCTTCCCTCTCTCCACTCCCCCATGCCCCCTTCCACCGCCATGTACTAGCATCAATTGTCCTCATATCAGAATTGAAAAAAAATGTTTTAAAAGGGAAATATTTTCATTCCTTTACAAACTTTTTATTCCTCCTTTCCTTTTGGGAACCTCTTAATACCAATGTAGTAATCCCAGGCAGAATGAGACACTGAAAGTATTTAGCACTTTGCAAGTCTCGTTGCACATGTGCTGCAAAGTTTCTTTTGCACGCAATGGAGTTGATCTGTCTTTGTGCCAGTGGGTCATACACATGATATAGCTGAGGACAGTAAAATGCATGTCTTCAGTGAGGAGAAGAGTTAGCAAATCAGGGGTTCTTTTGCACAGGATAATCTTTTCTTTGCTTAAGAAAAATCCTGGCCTGTGAATGACACCTTTCTTCCACTGGTTTGAGTGTACCTGTGTTGGGATTTATAGGGAAGTTGGGTTAGCTGAGATCAAGGCATGGACAAAGCTAATTTTCCGGGCTGATGAGAAAACTGCTATTGAGCAGAGCCTGAGCTGTGGGACAGACTGAGGACAGGATACCAGACGCAATGCCTATTTGAAGTCAGCACTGTGAATAGCCTCTGGAACATGCAGTGCCCAAACCAGAAAGTAGTCCTCTTCCATCTGGAGGCAACACAAACTATTAATACTAAGCTCTGAAGCAACCTGCTTAATCCTTACACAGCCTATTTGTTCTCTTCCACTTTGGGCTGCTACTTCTCCTTTGCACAGAGTCAGAGTTAACATTTTTAAGATCACACACGTGTGTGTATGCATTTTCCTTGTGTACTCAAAATTTTCTTGCCTCCAATCTACTATACTGTTAAAAGAGGGTTAAGTCTTTGGCAAGAGTATTAAATTAATGAATCAGAAATTCTGATCCCTGCCTGAGCTCATGAGTTTGAGACCAGTCAGAGCTAGAGCGAGATCCCATCTCTAAAAATAGCCGGGCATTGTGGTGGATGCCTGTAGTCCCAGCTAACTTGGGAGGCTGAGGCAAGGGGATCACTTGAGCCCAAGAGTTTGAGGTTGTTCTGAGCTATGATGCCATGGCACTCTACCAAGGGCAACAAAACAAGACTCTGTTTCAAAAAAAAAAAAATTCTGATCTCTTGAAGGCCAACCAACTCAGCTTCTCCTTGACATCCATCAGTCATCTTACAGATCTTGATACCAGGAGATCTGGATGAAACAGTGTTTATAACTCAGTGCAAGATCATCATTGCTACCAAACAGAAAAGTAAAAAACATATTTAGTAGCTTTATCCTGCAAATGTCATTAATAGTAGTGTACCATAATGCAGGTAACAGTATATGGAAATTCAACCTGAGACTCAAAAGTATATGTGGGAGCCGGGCACGGTGGCCTATACCTAAAGTAACCCAGAAGTTCAAGTCAAGTTTTGGCAACATGGCAAGACCCTGTCTCTAAAAAAATATAACAATAAAATAAAAGTTATGTGTGGGACTATGAGTACACTAAATATTTTCAAACTGTATACTTTAAATGAGTAACTTTTATAGTATTTAAACTATATCCCAATAAATTGGTTTTTTGAAAGTATTTGTAGAGGTTAAAATACATTATCCTGTATTAAAGTGATACTTGAGGTTCTAGAAAATAGATGAAATTGAGAGGAGACCTTAAGGAAAGGCTACATTTCAAGGAAGGGAAACTCATGAAAACAGAATATGATTACAGTCACAGGAAGAGAACCACGCAAGAACAATTGCCCAAAACTGAGGAGAGAATGTATGTTCAGGGTCAAATGAAGAATAAAAGTGTATGGGGACTGAGAAAAGGCTAATGATTTTAGTTATAAGGAAATTGCCAGTGACTTTTTTTTTTTTGTAGAGACAGAGTCTCACTTTATCGCCCTCAGTAGAGTGCCGTGGCGTCACACAGCTCACAGCAACCTCCAACTCCTGGGCTTAGGCGATTCTCTTGCCTCAGCCTCCTGAGTAGCTGGGACTTCAGGCGCCCGCCACAACACCCAGCTATTTTTTTGTTGCAGTTTGGCCGGGGCTGGGCTTGAACTCACCACCCTCGGTATATGGGGCCGGCGCTCTACCCACTGAGCCACAGGCGCTGTCCACCAGTGACCTTTTTAAGTAAAGTTTCCATGAAAATGGAGGTGTTAAGGAAGGAGTGAATTGGGAGGGAGATGAAGCTGCATATTACCTTTGCCATAACAAGCCTAAAAAGTAGAGTCAGGGATAGTTTAGAGGTGGGGCAAACTTTTGTCTGTCTGTATCTCTCTCTTTTAGACAGAAGAGAATTGAGAATATTTATAGCAAGAGCAAGGATGCAAACAAAGGAGGACAGACAGTGAAGGTACGGAGGGCATGTGGAACAAAGCACCTATACTGTGCCCGTGGTTGTGTCTTGTCATTTCCTGGCATGACAGCAAAGATGGCCCCTTTCCCCTTTGCAAACTAGTGTTGTGTACCTTCCCTAGTTCTCTAGACGAACTCTACTCCTTTTTCATTGAAAAAGCAGATCTTAATGCAAGTGTGATATTATCATGTTGGAATAACCTTAAATCTGTTATGACTCATGATAAAACAAACTCATTCTTGAACATCAGCACTTAATTACTGATGACAAATGAGTGATAGCATACCCCTCATGGGTTCTGGCACATCCAGTACATCAGGTTCCATCACCTGTGGTCAAGAGCCACTGCTTAAGTGGACAGTCCAGCTCTCAGGTCAGGGAGCTAAAGAACACCTTTAGTCAGAGTTTCTGAATCCTTCTTTCAGAGTTTTGCCTCTCCAGGAGTCTTTGAGCTGTGCTCTGAACTATAGGTTACCTCTTACCCACCTCCATATTCATAGGCAATAGTAATGAAGAAGAAAAACAAAGTGCAGATGGAAGTGGAACATATTCTTCTTAGTAAGCATTACAAGAATGAAGAAGCAAGAATCCAATGTACTCGATTCTAATATGAAGGCAATAGATGATCTAATGCAAGAGAAGGGGGTAGGGGAATGAGGGATCAGGGAGAGGGGAACTGGAGGTGGGGTTATGGTGTATGGCAGGGGGTGGGACACAATTATAAGAGGGCCTTTACCTAACAACCACAATCAATGTAACCTAATTCTGTGTACCCTCAATGAATCCCAAACAATAAAGAAAAAGAAAGACAAAAAGTACAGCAGCCTGCAAGGACACTACTCACTCAGCAATCTCTACTCACCCCCCTCCCTTAGCAAAAGACTTCTGAACAATTTTTCTCTAACTCTGTCCTTCTCAGTCTCTGCCCATTTTTTGTTTTTGTTTTAGCCATGTAAAAATTCAGAAGGTTAATGTCATTGCATTTATAGCCTTTTAAAGTCTTACATAATGTTCTAGAATGTCTTGCCATTTGGGTCATTACCTATATTTTTATGCGATTTCTACCTGCCTTTTTAAATCTTTTTCTTAACTGTCTATTGATACTAAATTATATTTCCCCATACCTGTTGGAAATAAAATGTTAGCAGAAAATGAAATTGATTTTTAACACTTATTTGTAAAATATATTCACTGTCTCTTCAAGCAATTCTGCAGATTTTGTAGTAAACATAATTCTGCGTACATTTAGTGAGTTTAAGGGTTAAAATACCCAGTGCTGTCACATATGGCAGTGAGCAGAATCACAGATGTTGATGATACCACGTAATTAGTATTCTTTTATGTAAATGAAGGCTGTCAGCATGTTGCCATAGTGTCTCTTCTCTCTGAAGCTGGAATTTATGCCACTTGGTCTCACCAAAACTAAGCAGGATTATTCCACAGCCCTTAGTTAAGAGCTGAGAGGAAATCAATACAAGGAAGGGGAGAGAGAGAGAAGAAATGGAAATCTCCCTAAAGTAGATTCCCTTTTTCTTTCCTATTTTGTTTTTATTTATTACTACTCCCCCCTCCAAATTTTATTTCTGGTGATGTAGTTATGCACTAGGATCTGCTAATAAATTTGCTACCTGAGAATTACTAGAATAGTCCAACTAAAAGACATATTTTCAGGCTTTCGATTTTTTGGCACATGATTATTATGTTCAGTCATCTCTCATATGGAGACTTTAAAAATGAGATAGATCTCGAAGTTTTTCATCAGAACAAAAGACAAAAGTTTAAAAAATTCCATTGTCTTTTCATTTAATAGTGATATTTATCTATAGTATGTTTTAAATATTGACTATGGTTTTATCTCCAGTTGATTCAGATTTTTTAAATAAAACTATGGCTTAATTAAAAAGGCAAAAGCTAACATTTTGTCAGATTTACTTTCCCCATATGCATATCAACCCTGGATGTGCAGGACATTTATTTAAAGCTGCTGATGTACTTAATGATGTAGAACTGTTCAGACCCATCATGTTCTTTCCCAATTACACTGTAAGTTTATCAGATTTAGATATTGGGTACTTATCACACTGGATGATATACATTTTAAATGGAAATGTTAGAATTATTGTGAACTTTGAGAATATGAAGGGAAAGCTGTACACATTAGAAAAATTTAAAATAGAAATCTTTCTGCCACTGGATGTTAGGCCTTGTTCTGAAATAAAATGGTCAGAGGGTGTGTGTGAGGTGAGTCAAACACATTGTCTTTTTGAACTGAGCAACCTGACGTTGTGTTGTCTTTATTTTTTATTTTATGCATAGGTAAAAGTAGCTTTTTTCTTTATGTCATTTTTGGGAGATTTCCATATCATAATCAGATATGCTTTTCCTCTAGAGAAACTGGTCTGTTTAGCTTAAATCAGTGTGGTGAGGTGCAAAGTAGCCCTGTGTTTTCCTGAATGGATTTACTCTGCCATATGGCAGGTTAGTGATTTGCCACAACAGATTTGTAATGGGAAAAGGGCTGTGCAGGAAAAGATGTGCGTGATCAGCAGATTTATAGATCAGAAAATGAAATCGGAAGAAAGAATTTCCAGAGTGCGCTTTACATTTGACAGCTCTCCATGGAGAAGGGTGTGGAATGATTTTTTAGTGTTCTCTTTTGGCTTTTGGTTGTTTCAGCCTATTTTCTCTAGCACAGGAGTTCATTTTGTAAGCCATCAGTGTTCTCGGTGTTGTGTTGCTGTATTCCTATTTATAGAAATTTTTTTTTGTAGGATTTGTACTGTATTTTCTATGATAATATCTCAGTAGCAATTAAATTCCTGAAGTCATACCAAGGCTGGGGATTTGGTCAGCCATTAGGTTTTGAGTTCCAAGAGGAGGCTTTTCAGATATGATTTAGCAAATACTGATTCTTTTGTAGGAAAGACAACAAAAAAGCTGAGTGAGCTAAAGATAGTATGTCCTGTGTTTAAGTCTGTGCTGTTTTAATATTGTAACCACTGGCCACATATGACTGTTTGAATTTTTTTTTTTTTTTTGTATTGTTGGAGATTCATTGAGGGTACAATAAGCCAGGTTACACTGATTGCAATTGTTAGGTAAAGTCCCTCTTGCAATCATGTTTTGCCCCCATAAAGTGTGACACACACAAAGGCCCCCCCCTCCATCCCTCTTTCTGCTTCCCCCCCATAACCTTAATTGTCATTAATTGTCCTCATATCAAAATTGAGTACATAGGATTCATGCTTCTCCATTCTTGTGATGCTTTACTAAGAATAATGTCTTCCACTTCCATCCAGGTTAATACGAAGGATGTAAAGTCTCCATTTTTTTTTTAATGGCTGAATAGTATTTCATGGCATACATATACCACAGCTTGTTAATCCATTCCTGGGTTGGTGGGCATTCAGGCTGTTTCCACATTTTGGCGATTGTAAATTGAGCTGCAATAAACAGTCTAGTACAAGTGTCCTTATGATAAAAGGATTTCTTTCCTTCTGGGTAGATGCCCAGTAATGGGATTGCAGGATCAAATGGGAGGTCTAGCTTGAGTGCTTTGAGGTTTCTCCATACTTCCTTCCAGAAAGGTTGTACTAGTTTGCAGTCCCACCAGCAGTGTAAAAGTGTTCCCTTCTCTCCACATCCACGCCAGCATCTGCAGTTTTGAGATTTTGTGATGTGAGCCATTTTCACTGGGGTTAGATGATATCTCAGGGTTGTTTTGATTTGCATTTCTCTAATATATACAGATGATGAACATTTTTTCATGTGTTTGTTAGCCATTCGTCTGTCATCTTTAGAGAAAGTTCTATTCATGTCTCTTGCCCATTGATATATGGGATTGTTGGCTTTTTCCATGTGGATTAATTTGAGTTCTCTATAGATCCTAGTTATCAAGCTTTTGTCTGATTGAAAATATGCAAATATCCTTTCCCATTGTGTAGGTTATCTCTTTGCTTTGGTTATTGTCTCCTTAGCTGTACAGAAGCTTTTCAGTTTAATGAAGTCCCATTTGTTTATTTTTGTTGTTGTTGCAATTGCCATGGCAGTCTTCTTCATGAAGTCTTTCCCCAGGCCACTATCTTCCAGTGTTTTTCCTACGCTTTCTTGGAGGATTTTTATTGTTTCATGCCTTAAATTTAAGTCCTTTATCCATCTTGAATCAATTTTTGTGAGTGGGGAAAGGTGTGGGTCCAGTTTCAGTCTTTTACATGTAGACATCCAGTTCTCCCAACACCATTTATTGAATAGGGAGTCTTTCCCAAGGCATGTTCTTGTTTGGTTTATCGAAGATTAGGTGGTTGTAAGATGTTAGTTTCATTTCTTGGTTTTCAATTCGATTCCAAGTGTCTATGTCTCTGTTTTTGTGCCAGTACCACGCTGTCTTGAGCACTATGGCTTTGTAGTACAGACTAAAATCTGGTATGCTGATGCCCTCAGCTTTATTTTTGTTACTAAGAACTGCCTTAGCTATACGGGAGTTTTTTCGGTTCCATACAAAATGCAGAATCATTTTTTCCAAATCTTGAAAGTATGATGTTGGTATTTTGATAGGAATGGCATTGAATAGGTAGATTGCTTTGGGAAGTATAGACATTTTAACAATGTTGATTCTTCCCGTCCATGAGCATGGTATGTTCTTCCATTTGTTAATATCCTCTGCTATTTCCTTTCTGAGGATTTCATAGTTTTCTTTATAGAGGTCCTTCACCTCCTTCGTTAGGTATATTCCTAGGTATTTCATTTTCTTTGAAACTATGGTGAAGGGAGTTGTGTCCTTAATTAGCTTCTCATCTTGACTGTTATTGGCGTAAACAAAGGCTACTGACTTGTGGACATTGATTTTATATCCTGAAACATTACTGTATTTTTTGATGACTTCTAGGAGTCTTGTGGTTGAGTCTTTGGGGTTCTCTAAGTATAAGATCATGTCGTCAGCAAAGAGGGAGAGTTTGACCTCCTCTGCTCCCATTTGGATTCCCTTTATTTCCTTGTCTTGCCTAATTGTATTGGCTAGAACTTCCAGCACTACGTTGAATAGTAAAGGTGACAGAGGACAACCTTGTCTGGTTCCAGTTCTAAGAGGAAAAGCTTTCAGTTTTACTCCATTCAGTAAAATATTGGCTGTGGGTTTGTCATAGATAGCTTCAATCAGTTTTAGAAATGTGCCACCTATGCCTATACTCTTCAGTGTTCTAATTAGAAAAGGATGCTGGATTTTATCAAATGCTTTTTCTGCATCTATTGAAAGGATCATGTGATCTTTATTTTTGCCTCTGTTAATATGGTGGATAACATTTATGGACTTGCGTATGTTGAACCAGCCTTGCATCCCTGGGATGAAGCCTACTTGATCATGATGAATGACTTTTTTGATGATAAGCTGTAATCTATTGGCTAGGATTTTGTTGAGAATTTTTGCATCTATATTCATGAGTGAGATTGGTCTGAAATTCTCCTTTTTGGTTGGGTCTTTTCCTGGTTTTGGTATCAGGGTGATATTTGCTTCATAGAATGTGTTGGGGAAGATTCCTTCTTCCTCAATTTTTTGGAATAATTTCTGCAGTACAGGAATAAGCTCTTCCTTGAAGGTTTGATAGAATTCTGGTGTGAAGCCATCTGGACCAGGGCATTTTTTGGTTGGAAGATTTTTTTATTGTTTCTTTGATCTCAGTGCTTGAAATTGGTCTGTTCAGGAGCTCTATTTCTTCCTGGCTGAGTCTAGGGAGAGGGTGTGATTCCAAATATTGATCCATTTCCTTCATATTGTCAAGTTTCTGGGAATAGAGTTTCTGGTAGTATTCAGAGATGATATCTTGTATCTCTGTGGGATCAGTTGTTATTTCCCCTTTATCATTTCTGATTGAGGTTACTAGAGATTTTACTTTTCTATTCCTCGTTACTCTGACCAATGGTTTATCTATTTTATTTATTTTTTCAAAAAACCAACTCCTTGTTTCATTAATTTTCTGAATGATTCTTTTGTTTTCAATTTCATTGATCTCTGATTTGATTTTGGATATTTCTTTTCTTCTACTGAGTTTAGGCTTAGATTGTTCTTCTTTTTCCAATTCCATAAAATCTCTTGTGAGATTGTTGATGCGCTCTCTTTCTGTTTTTCGAATGTAGGCATCTAAAGCGATGAATTTTCCTCTCAAAACTGCTTTTGCAGTATCCCACAGGTTTTGGTAGCTTGTGTCTTCATGACTGTTTGAATTTAAATTAAGTAAAATCAAATAAAATAAAAAGTTCAGTCCCACAGTCATACTAGCATATTTCAGGAGCTTAGTAGTTTCATGTGAGTGGTTACTACAGCATTGGACAGCACAGATAGTGAATATTTTTATCATTACAGAAAGTTTTATTGAACAATGTTGGTCTAAGAGGAAGAATTTAAGAAATAAAGTTCTTTCATTTCTGTGTTCTTCATCTCTAAAATTTACTGGATAAATGCATAGGGTTTAAGGTTTTAATGTACAAAGGAATTATCTGTAGAACTTGTTTAAATTGGAGATTTTAGACCTCTTCCTAGACTCTTGATTCCTTGTGTCTAAAGTACTAACCAGAAAATCTGTATTTATGACAAGCAGTCTAGGGGATTCTGGTGCTGGGTAGGAGATTGAGGGTCTAAAATTTTGGAATAGATTAAATTAGTGAGAAACTTGGGAATTTCTATCTCTTGATTTGCGCTTTTCATTACTTCATTACTGACTTTGTGTCCCGAGTAATTAGTTGTAAACATCATGTGTACTCAAGTTGTACTCTCAATTAGTATTAAGTAGCAAAAAGAAACTTTATTTATTACCATTTAATTTTTAATGTATGCGTGTTTTGATTTGGCAGAGCCTAGAAAAGCAAACAAAAATGGTTATTTCAATACTATTCCAGACTGTGTGGGAGGGTAATTCTAACAGAATACTTTTGAATTCTAACAGTTGAGCACGCACAAGTCTTAGAATTATACAGGAATAAAAACAGAAGTATAACCTGTGATGTCCTCTCTGAAGGAGATGATAATTGCCCTCCTGCCCTCATGGGAGATGTCTCAAGACTCCCAATGGATGCTTGACACCACAGACAATACCAAACCCTATATATAGTATGATATTTTTCCTGTATATAGGCTGAGTGCAGTGGCTCAGCACTTTCACAGGCTGAGGTGGAAGATCATTTGAGGCCAGGAGCTCAAGACCCTCTTGGGCAATATAGTAAGATCCCATCTTAAAGAAATTTAATTCATAAACTAGCACACAGAGCCTGGGAATTTGAGGTTGCAGTAAGTGAGGATGACTGCACTGAAAGAGCAAGACCTTATGTCTAAATAAATAAATAAATAGGCACAACAAGAAAACAACTAATATATAATAAAACAACAATAAGGAAATAGAACAATTATAATAATATACTATAATAAAAGTTACGTGAAAGTAGTTTTTCTTTCTCTTTTTCAAAATATCAAAGGTACTATATGTACCTGGGGTAACTAAAACTTTAGAAAGTACAACTGCAGATAAGGGGGAACTACTTTATATCTAGTTAGAAAATGGATAAACACATCCAGAGATATGACCTATGGGTACTTACCAATAAGTCAATAATTGTGAAAATAATTTATTGGAAACTAAATTTTGACATTTAAATAGAAAACATGATCTGATTTGAGAATAGTCTAGGTTGCTTCCCTTTGTATGATTTGAGGGTCTTTTTTTTTTTTTGTAGAGACAGAGTCTCACTTTATCGCCCTCGATAGAGTGCCGTGGTGTCACACAGCTCACAGCAACCTCCAACTCCTGGGCTTAGGCGATTCTCTTGCCTCAGCCTCCCGAGTAGCTGGGACTACAGGCGCCCGCCAGGACGCCCGGCTATTTTTTTTTGTTGTTGTTGTTGCAGTTTGGCCGGGGCCGGGTTTGAACTCGCCACCCTCGGCATATGGGGCCAGCCCCCTACCCGCTGAGCCACAGGCGCTGCCCTGATTTGAGGGTCTTATGTGGAGACATGGTTTCTGCCATCTGGAATGGACAAAAAGGGGAAGATTCTCTAATTTGTCCCTACAGTATATTTATTTGTGGTTTTTGGCAATAGGACTAGAGCAAAATGAGCATCTGGAAAACTAAAGGGACTACTCACAGTACATTGGATTTAGAACTTCTTAGGTTTGACCCCATAATCATGGCATTTGCTCACAGAAATGAAAAGTAGAGAACAAATGGAAATGAAGGAAGTTTACTTTATAAGAGGAACTACCTTTAGGGAATTTTCTTTTTTTCTTTTTTCCTTTCTCTTGAGACAGAGTCTCACTCCGTTGCCCAGGCTGGAGTGCCATGGGATCAGTCTATCTCACAGCAACTTCAAACTCAGGGGTTCAGACAATCCTCTTGCCTCATCCTCCCGAGTATCTAGGAATATAGGCACCCACTACAACCCTCCAGCTAATTTTTCTATTTTTAGTAGAGATAAGGTCTCAGTCTTCTCTATCAGGCTGGTCTTGAAGTCCTGAGCTCAAGTGATCCTTCTGCCTTGTCCTCCCACAGTGCTAGTATTACAGATGTGGGCCACGACGCCAGGCCCATTTTGGGAATTTTATTTATTTTTATTTTTTATTTCTTATTAGAGACAGAGTCTCACTTTATCGCCCTCGGTAGAGTACCGTGGCATCACAGCTCACAGCAACCTCCAACTCCTGGGCTTAGGCGAGTCTCTTGCCTCAGCCTCCCAAATAGCTGGGACTATAGGCACCTGCCACAACGCCCGGCTATTTTTTGTTGCAGTTTGGCCGGGGCTGGGTTTGAACCTGTCCACCCTCGGTATATGGGGCCTGTGCCCTACCCACTGAGCCACAGGTGCCACCCCCATTTTGGGAATTTTAAATCCAGGTATTGTAAAAAAAGAAAAGACAAAACTTGTCAAGCTGCCAAAGAATGGTGTGTTTTTTTGTTTTGTTTTGTTTTTGAGACAGTCTCACTATGTCGCCCTCACAGCTTACAGCAACTTCAAACTCTTGGGCTTAAACAATTTCCTTGCCTCATTTCCCAAGTAGCTGGAACTACAGGTGCCCACCACAGTGCCTGGCTATCTTTTTTTTTTTTTTTTTGTAGTTGTCATTGCTGCTTAGCTGGCCCGGGCTGGGTTCGAACCCACTAGCCTGGGTGTATGTGGCTAGCACTGTAACCATTGTGCTACAGGCGCCAAGCCAAGTTTCCAAAAGATGTTAATAAAAAGTTGTTCTTTAAATTTGTCCTCTAGGCCAAGTGGTGGCTCATGCCTGTAATCCTAGCACTCTGGGAGGCCAAGGTTGGTAGATCGCTCGAGTTCAGGAGTTTGAACCAGCCTGAGCAAGAGTGAGACCCTATCTCTACTAAAGATGGAAAATTAGCTGGACATTATGGTGTGCACCTGTAGTCCCAGCTACTGTGGAGGGTGAGGGAGAGTGAGCCAGGAGGATGAATGGCTTGAGTCCAGGAGTTTGAGGTTGCTGATGCCATGGCTTTCTAGCCTGGGTTCACACAATCCTCCTGTCTCAGCCTCCCTAGTAGCTGGGACTACAGGTACCTGCCACCATGCATGGCTAATTTTTCTATTTTTAGTAGAGATAGGGTCTCACTGTTGCTCAGGCTGGTCTCGGAATCCTGAGCCCAAGTGATCTCTCCTCAGCCTCCCAGAGTGTTAGGATTACAGACGTGAGCCACCACATCCTGCTCCAATAGGCCTTAAAAAGAAAAAAGAGAACTTTCAAAGGAACCAATTTCAAATTGAAAATGAAATAATCTTGAGTTGAAGTGCTAATTGCAAGTCTTTTTAAAGGAAGATATTTTGCTGACAGTATTTTGTTTTTTCTTGTTTCGTTTCTGTTGTGCCAGGTTAAGAAAGTGGCGACTTCTATAAGACATGGATAGATGCAAACATGTAGGGCGGTTACGGCTCGCCCAGGACCACTCCATCCTGAACCCTCAGAAGTGGTGCTGCATGGAGTGCACCACCACCGAGTCTGTGTGGGCTTGTCTCAAGTGCTCCCACGTGGCTTGCGGCCGCTACATTGAGGACCACGCACTGAAACACTTTGAAGCGACTGGACACCCGCTAGCCATGGAAGTCCGGGATCTCTATGTGTTCTGTTACCTGTGCAAGGATTACGTGCTCAATGATAACCCCGAGGGGGACCTGAAGCTGCTGAGAAGCTCCCTCCTGGCAGTCCGTGGCAAGAAGGAGGACCAGCTAATGAGACATGGGCGGACGCTAAGGTCCATGGCTTCGGGTGAGGACGTGGTCCCGCAGCAGCGTGCTCCTCAGGGACAGCCGCAGATGCTCACTGCGCTGTGGTACCGCCGCCAGCGCCTGCTGGCCAAGACACTGCGGCTGTGGTTCGAGAAGAGCTCCCGGGGCCGAGCCAAGCTGCAGCAACAGCGGCAGGAGGAGGCACTGGAGCGCAAGAAGGAAGCCGCGCGGGAGCGGCGGCGCGAGGTGAAACGGCGGCTGCTGGAGGAGCTGGCCAGCGCCCCTCCGCGCAAAAGCGCGCGGCTGCTCCCGCACACGCCCCGGGACGCGGGCCTGGCCGCCGAGCGCCCTACCACCCTGCCTACCTCACGCAGAGCGCCCCCGGCCGCACTCAAGCCCCGCCGCCAGCCGGCCGTGGCCCCGGGCGTCACTGGCCTGCGCAATCTGGGCAACACCTGCTACATGAACTCCATCCTCCAGGTGCTCAGCCACCTCCAAAAGTTCCGAGAATGTTTCCTGAACCTTGACCCTTCCCAAACGGAATATTTGTTTCCCAAAGCCGCCAATGGGAAGCCTCAGCTTTCTGGCAGGCTGGCCAGTTCCTCGGCCACGGAGCTGAACTCGAGGAGCGACAGGGCCGAGGCATGCGAGCGGGAGGGCCTTTGCAGGAACGGTGGGGCCTCTGTTACACGGAGTCTAGAGCTCATCCAGAATAAGGAGCCGAGCTCCAAGCACATTTCCCTCTGCCGGGAACTCCACACCCTCTTTCGAGTCATGTGGTCTGGGAAGTGGGCCCTCGTGTCGCCCTTCGCCATGCTTCACTCCGTCTGGAGCCTGATCCCTGCCTTCCGTGGCTACGACCAACAGGATGCGCAGGAATTTCTCTGCGAACTACTGCACAAAGTGCAGCAGGAACTTGAATCAGAGGGCACCACGCGCCGCATCCTCATCCCCTTCTCCCAGAGAAAGCTCACCAAACAGGTTTTAAAGGTGGTAAATACCATTTTTCATGGGCAGCTGCTTAGTCAGGTAGGTGTGTGCCCACTCCTACCCGAACTCTGCCTAACACAACTGAGAGAGATTCTATGTTGGGGTTTCCTATGAATGCCTCCCCCAGATTATTGGGCTAATAATTAGGACAGCTAACAATTGCTGCAATTATGCATTTTTTAAGGGTGATCATTGTACCTTTCATTGTTCTGTACATTGTGATGGCCTTGTTGGTGAACTTACCTATGTTCTTTTTTTGGCTACATTTTTAGTTAAACTTGCCGCATCACTTTAGTTTCAGTAAATGTATTACCTATTAATGAAGATATGGGTATATATTCTCATTTCTATAATTAAGTACGCATTGTTGGCATGCCATCCTTTGATCAGTTTTAGAAAACTGAACAGAGTTCCATAGTAACTCTGGTTATTCTGGTTCCATAGTAGTCTGAAAGCTTTCTTCCTTCTTTATGTACAAGGAAGGTAGGTGGCTAGTGGTGTGTTGAAGGCCTATGTACCTCTCCTTCCTATTATCTTTCATTTTCTGAATCTTTTGCCATTTATGGACCTATGCAAAGATTCATAGATAAGGCCTTATGAAAATATCCAGAAAGAAATTTTGTTTTTGAGAGAGTCTCATATGTCGCCCTCGGTAGAGTGCTGTAACATCATAGCTCACAGCAATCTCTAACTCTTGGCCTTAAGTAGTTCTCTTGCCTCAGCATCCCAAGTAGCTGGGACTATGGGCGTCCACCATAACGCCTGGCTCTTTTTTTGTTGCAGTTATTGTTGTTTAGCAGGCCCTGGCAAGGTTCGAACCCGCCTGCCTTGGTGTATATGGCTGGCTCCCTAACCACTGAGTTATAGGCACCAAGCCCAGAAAGAAAATTTTTATGGTAAAAATTTAAGAGATTCAAGTAAAATCTCTGTACTGTGTTACTGAGGTTTTGTGTCTTAGGGTTTAGTGTTTTGAAAGAATGGTGAGAGGGATGGAAAAAGCTTGTTTAGGTTTTTGTTTTTAGCATGTGAAAGGAGAGTATTTATCAGCATCTTCTCTATCTCCTCTTCCCTTACAAAGAAAGGTGCATCTGGTTAAGTTGTGGGGGAGAAGAGATGTTATCACAGTACTTTGAGGCTCTGGAGATGGAGGGGATTGTTTAGGGGTCCTTCAAGAAAGAAGAGCAAAACCAAAGGCAACTTGAACTGCATGGAATGACTGAAGTCAAGAGGAAGAATGCCAGGGTGAGAGAAGTGAACAGGGACTTGCAGATTCTCCATCTCAGAGTTTCCTTGAATGATTGCACAATAACTTACAGCATTTAATAGTAGAGTATGTATTTTGGGAGAGAAGAGGAAAGGGAGGAGGTATAATCTCTGTTCAGTGTGGTGTTTGAATTCCAGCTACCATCACATAGTTAAGAATATATATAGAAATAATATGTTAAAGTATGTATGTTACTTTAATATAATTTTTAAAAAAATAATACACTTAGTTTTCATAAAGTTATGTGTTTTATATAGAACAAACAAAAATGTATGTGGAAAGCATGAAAGTTATATAATCTGTAAATCACTCTTTTCATTTTAGGTCACATGTGTATCATGCAATTACAAATCCAATACCATTGAGCCCTTTTGGGATCTGTCCCTGGAATTCCCGGAACGCTATCACTGCATAGAAAAGGGGTTTGTCCCTTTGAATCAGACCGAGTGCCTGCTCACTGAGATGCTGGCCAAGTTCACAGAGACAGAAGCTCTAGAAGGGAGAATCTACGCTTGTGACCAGTGTAACAGTGAGTGCTGTGTGGAAGGGGTACAGATGGAGGGGGGTGCAACTGGAATATTAGTTTTAGGTGTCTCTTTTTCCTTCTTAGTCAAAAGTAATACTGATATTGAATGGTTCTAAAGCATCTTTTTTTGGGGGGGAGGGACAGAGTCTTATTTTGTTGCCCTCAGTAAAGTGCCGTGGCCTCACAGCTCACAGCAACCTCAAACTCTTGGCTTAAGCAATTCTCTTGCCTCAACCTCTACAGGCACCTGCCACACCACCTGGCTATTTTTTGGTTGCAGTTGTCATTGTTGTCTAGCTAGCCCGGCCTGGGTTCGAATCTGCCAGCCTGGGTGTATGTAGCCGGTGCTGTAACCACTGTACTACAGGTACCAAGCCGTAAAGCATCTTTTAAATATTTTTTTTTCTCTTATTTCTCTGAAAACAAGCTCATGGAAGGATTGAAGTCAAGAGGAAGAATGCCAGGGTGAGAGAAGTGAACAGGGACTTGCAGATTCTCCATCTCAGACTGTTTCCTTGAATGATTGCACAATAATTTACAGCATTTAATAGTAAAAAACAAAATGGTAAAAAACATGGTAAAAAAACAAAACAAAGGGACAGGTGAGGTGGCTCACATCTATAATCCTAGCACTCTGGGAGGCTAAGACAAGTGGATTGCTTGAGCTCAGGAGCTTGAGACCACCCTGAGCACCAGTGAGACCCCATCTCTACTAAAAATAGAAAATACTAGCCAGGCATTGTGGTGGGTTCCTGTAGTCCCAGCTACTCAGGAGGCTGAGGCAAGAGGATTGCTCAAGTCGAAGAGTTTGAGGTTGCTGTGAGCTATGACTCCATGGCACTCAAACCTGGGGCAATAGTTAAACTATTTTGAAACAAACAAACAAAAAATGAAGATGGAGGAATTGTGCCTCCTTTGACTGCTCCTGATTGCCATTAGTTATCTTGGGAGGTATATGAAAGTATAATTTCTAAAATGGGGACTCTGAGAATGTTAGTAATTAGCTTCATAGTGTTATAGGACTTCTGCTTAAATTCATGAATATGGAGTCTGACAGGTCTTATTTAATCTAAATTCAGATGGCATAGCTTGTTTAAAGGGTATGATAATAGAAAAGCATGTTTTGTGGGTGGCACCCGTAGCCCAGTAGGTAGGGCACCAGCCACATACACCCAAGCTGGTGGGTTCGAACCTAGCCTGGGCCTGCCAAACAACAATGACAACTACAACAAAAAAAAAATAGCTGGGCATTGTGGTGGGCACCTGTAGTCCCAGCTGCTTGGGAGGCTGAGGCAAGAGAATCGCTTAAACCCAAGAGTTTGAGGTTGCTGTGAGCTATGATGCTACGGCACTCTCCTGAGGGCAACATAGTAAGACTGTCTCAAAAAAAAAAAAAAGAAATAAAAGCATGCTATTGTACTAAATTGGTAGAATTAAAGTCTGTCAAAAGTGATGCTTAAAATGGGTACAATATGCCCAAGAAAGTTAAGTCTTAAGGCAGCAACTTAATGGATATTTTCTCCATATTTTTTTCCACTTGTCTGAAAATTTCACATTTTAGAGAGGATCCTAAGGCTTTTATCTATTATAGCTTTAATTTTAAAGCAGAGCTCTCCTCATATGGTTATGTGGGCATCTTATGCAGGGTCCTTCTGTCTTGCCACACAAACCTTAATGTTTTGCTAACCCAGCATGGACAGAGGAAATGCGGTCCAAATATGTACAAGCTATGTTTGGGTTTTATAGCATATAAAGATTTGGAAACTAAAAATATAAAATTAATGGATTATATACAGAGACCTAGAAATCAATTTTCAGTTATAAAATAGTTTGGATTATAATTTTTAGAAAAAAAATCTTATGGTACCACTTTTTAATATATTTTGCTTTTTTTTTTTTTTTGGCCAGGGCTAGGTTTGAACCCGCCACCTCCGGCATATGGGACCGGTGCCCTACTCCTTGAGCCACAGGCGCCGCCCTGCTTTTTTTTTTTTTTAAATAGTAAATTATAGGAGCCCTGTTATGTTCTTTGAGGGATTAGGATAAAAACTAAAAGTCATGCTTGATATCATTTTGACATTTTAAAACAAAATTTGAGGCTGGGAGAGGTGGCTCACTCCTGTAATCATAGCACTCTGGGAGGCCAAGTTGCATGGATCACTTAAGCTTAGGAGTTCAAGACCAGCCTAAGCAAGAGTGAGACCCTGTCTCTACTAAAAATGAAAAACTGAGGCAAGAGGATGGCTTGAGCCCATGAGTTTGAGGTTGCTATGAGCTATAACACCATGCACTCTACCAAGGGTGACAAAGTGAGACTCTGTCTCAAAAAAAAATTTTTTTTGAAATGTTGTACTGTTTTATTTTGAGATACAGAGAAGCAGGTGAGTTGATTTGTTTCATTGGAGCAGTATATATTTTTTAACTTGTAAGTAACAAAAGGATATTAACAGCTTTATCATTCTGGGATGTGATAGATTAGCTAAGAAATACTTTTATTTATTTTATTCAAGAAAAGATTGTTTTCTCTGGCTGCCAGGTATGCCAATTTAGCAGGCTTTCTCTAGGCAGATGCAAATAATGACAGGGAAGGGAAGCTATGGTGAGGGCATAAGATGCATTGATCTGTTGCTTGTGAAATTCCAAAATTGTCGGTCTTTTATCTCTCTGTGTGGCCAGTTTAATCAAACAGAGACAGAATTGATCAATTTCAATTGAATCCCTAATTTCTTTTCTTTGTGAATTTCATTTTAGGGAAACAAAGCCGGATTCTATGTTGTCTTCATTTTAGCTCACATACTCCCTCTGCTGAGGGTGGCAGTCACTGCGAGGGTTCTCAGGCAAAGCTGCAGTAATTTTCAAAAATCTGGTGAATAGGAATATAAAATAAGGCCAGGCCCCTCTGAATTCTGCTCATGCCCCCACATATTGTGACTGCACACTCTGGTAACAGCTTCTCCTACGGCACACTCATTTTGATGCAATTTATTATGAGAAGCAACACCTCCACATCCTATTGTCACAGAAAGCTGTGTATGGCATCTGGCTGTCATTTGCTACTTTTTACAAGTGGTATAGACAGGACTTGGAATCAGATGCCAAGCTCTTCAGACAGTGAGACCATGGTTTCAATAGCTTGAAGACAATTAGCAAGAACCACACTTGACCACTCGTTTTATATGCCCATCCATTTACCAATATAATTAATATAATAGAACAGTCACCAGTGAATGTTCTCAAGAAGGTTCTGATGGAAATGAAGAGAACTTTATTTTCATTGTTTATTTGCTGAAATTTAGAAATGCATTTCCTACCAGAAATAAAATTAGAAAAATAAATAAATAAATAAATAAATAAAATAAAATAGAATAGTCACCAGTGAATGTTCTCAAGAAGGCTGCTGATGGAAATGAAGAGAACTTTTTCATTGTTTATTTGCTGAAATTTAGAAATGCATTTCCTACCAGAAATAAAATTACAGTCTGAGAACTGGTTCTGCTTTGGACTAGGTGAATTTAGACACCTATCAGCTTTGTCCTGCATGTCCAGCAGTATGTTTCTGTCAAAGAAACATATCCCCAAAACTAGGTACAGCATAAAAATACAGAACCAGCAGAGCTTATTTTCTTTTTCTGTCCCCCTGGGTAGAGTGCTGTGGCATCACAGCTCACAGCAACCTCCAACTCCTGGGCTCAAGTGATTTTCCTGCCTCAGCCTCCCAAGTAGCTGGGACTACAGGCGCCCGCCACAACACCCAGCTATTTTTTGGTTGTAGCCATCATTGTTTGGTGGGCCCAGGCTGGATTCGAACCCACCAGCTCAGATGTATGTGGCTGGCGCCTTAGTCACTTGAGCCACAGGTGCCTAGCCAGAGCTTATTTTCTAAATATTTTTCTAATGTGCCATAAGCAAATCATGCTGAAAAAAATCTGTGTAAATATTCTGATCTTTGGTAATCTTACCCTTTTTATCTTTTTCCTAAGCCTGAAATATATGGATTATTCTCTCTTTTACTAGTGAGGAAACTGAGCTTCTGAGTTTTGAATAATTCATCCAGTAGCACACAACTGGCTATAAACAGGAAATAGAATTAGGACTTTCTAGTGAAAACAAAAAGCTTTTTAAAATTATACTATGCTATATTATAATTTATGAGTCCATATATAAAGGGCAAGAACCCTAACATATGTTTCTTATTCACAATTAAAGCCATGCTATCAGGAGTGCATTATTGTAAACCTCTACCTATTTTAGAAATTGCTGACGGCAAAAGTTTGAAAAGTGAGTTTGATTGCATGTAACAGTCAACCCAAATAACAGTGACTTGACAAGAGATACAACCTTTTTGTTGTATAAAAGAAATCTGACAGACATACAACCATACAACCTTCTGTTGTATAAAAGAACTCTGACAGACATTCAGGGGCTGGCATGAAGGTTGTATGGTCATCAGGGACCCAAACTCCTTCTGTCTTTTTCCTTTACTATCCTAATGCAAGGTTTCCATCCTCAGGTTGTTTTGTGGCCCAAGAGGAATTCCAGCTGTTGCAGACCGTGGGAAGGACAAAGGGATGCACCTTACAACTGAGTCAGCTCCCTTTAAGTCTTATAACTTCCTTACAACTAAGTCACTCCCATTCCAAGAGTGCCACACATCATTCCTTTCATCTTAGCCAGAACTTCCACAGCCATATCATGTAGGCATATGAAGCTAAGAAATGCAGCTTTAAAGAGGATCACATTGCTGTCCCAAATAAAACTGAGGTTCAAATACTGGTAAACAAGGAGAATGCATTCTGAGTAGCAAGTCATTGACTATGCCATAGCTAGAAAAGAATGTGACTCCTCACCATCTGTCTTATACTTTTCCAAACCATATAGGCAAACGACGAAAATCCAATCCAAAACCCCTTGTTCTGACTGAAGCTAGAAAACAGTTAATAATCTACAGACTACCTCAGGTCCTCCGGCTGCACCTTAAAAGATTCAGGTGAGAATGCACTGGGAGTCCCAGATGGCTGTGGGAATAGCTTGCTTCAAAGGCTTTGTTGGGAGAAAATGACTTCTTTGATGTGAGGATAAGAGACCTATTCCCTTAAGACTTTGTGCTTTCCATGGAAATAAAATGGTTCATATCCAGTAAGGTATGTTGATGTTGGGGCCAAGCAGGACTGGACTTCTGCTCTCATGGCCCTGTTTAATTGTCTAGCCTAGGTATCTGCGCTTAAAGATTTTCTACGGGAAGATTGCTTGAGGCCAGGAGTTTGAAGCCAGTCTGGGCAACATAGCAAGACTCCATCTCTAAAAAAGTTTTAAAAAACTTAGCCGAGTATGGTGGCATACACCTGTAGTTTTAGTTTCTTGAGTGGCTGAAGTTAAAGGATCAATTGGTCCAAGAGATGTAATATACAGTAAGCTATTATTGCACCACTGCACTCTAGCCTGAGTGACAGAGTGAGAACCTATTTTAAAAGAGAAGGAGGGCAGCGCCTGTGGCTCAAAGGAGTAGGGCACTGGTCCCATATACCAGAGATGGTGGGTTCAAACCCAGCCCTGGCCAAAAACTGCAAAAAAAAAAAGAGAAGGAAAGGCTTGGTGCCTGTAGCTCAAGCAGCTAAGGCACCAGCCACATACACTGGAACTGGTGGGTTCGAATCCAGCCCAGGCCCGCCAAACAATGACAACTACAATCAAAAAAATAGCTGGGTGTTGTGGCAGGAACCTGCAATCCCAGCTACTTGGGAGGCTGAGGCAAGAGAATCGCTTAAGCCCAAGAGTTGGAGTTTGATGTGAGCTGTGACGGCACAGCACTCTACCCACGACGACAACAGCTTGAGACTCTGTCTCAAAAAAAAAAAAAGAAAAGAAAAAGAGAGAGAGAAGGAAAGAAAGTAATTTCTAGCTTTACTTGGGCTTATGTAGATCCATCTTCAGTATGAAGTGCAAAATAATGTGTGAAAGGAAGGGCAAACAGTAAATACAAAAGGATTGTTGCCTAGGTTGCTTGTTTAGGGATCTCTAGGTTCAGAGTACTTCATGGAACATTCACAGCAAATATATACAGGCATTGATTACCACCATTTTATTGATGGGAAAACCAAAGGCAGAAAGTTAAGTTTTCTTGGTTGCCTGCTTTACCTTTACCTACCTCTCCCTCTGAATGCATATATCAGTTTTTATCAGTAAGAAGTTTATATCCATGTTCTAGGTGGTCTGGCCGTAATCATCGAGAGAAGATTGGGGTCCATGTCGTCTTTGACCAGGTATTAAGCATGGAACCTTACTGCTGCAGGGACATGCTCTCCTCTCTTGACAAAGAGACCTTTGCCTATGATCTCTCCGCAGTGGTCATGCATCACGGGAAAGGGTTTGGCTCAGGACACTACACAGCCTATTGCTACAACACAGAGGGAGGTGCGTGCGCTTGACTGTGGGGTGGGGGGACACAAGGGTTGATTTGTCCACATTTTATTGCTTCCCATTTATTTCTATCCCACTCGTTACCTAGGAGAAAATTATATACAATAAAATCTAGTAGAAACAACCATGAAAGTTGGATTCAAATTTTGGGTATGTCACTAAGTAACAACATATGCTCATTCTAAGAATTAAAAAGAACTGACACATAAAAAATGCTTAGAAGAGCACCTAGCACATAGTACTTGCTCAGTGTTGGAGGATATTGTAGTATTATTGATATTATTGGTAGTATTGGTTATCTATAGTATTACTATTGCTGCGGTAATGCTTCTTTTGTAGATCTCAGTTTCCTTCTTGATTGTGCAGAAACAAAAGTACTTGTGTAATATGGAGATATTGTATGAATCTCATAAGCATAAGCTCATAATAAAGCTGAGGACATTTACTGAGCACTTACTACATCCTTAATGCTTCCTTTATGTGGGAGGTGTGAGGATGCAAGGTCCCCTCCAAAGGCGATTTCAGTCCTTGTCCTCCAGAGTGGAGCCTCCCAGCTACTGCACTGAGGCAGATGAGCTACACCTGTGTTTTCAGCAGTATACTGTTCTCAAACCCCTCAGCCCTTGGGGCAGCTAGAGCCTGTGAACAAATAACTGTTTTATTCATTCTAAATGTTATTTTATCTCACTCCTCTATTTCCATTTCTCCTCTCCTTCTCCTCCTCTTCCCATTGCCTCCCTCCCAACAGCCTCGATATCTTTGTAGAAGGCCCGAATGGACAATGAAAAAGCCTGAGTAAAATGAGGACAAAAATTACAGTCAGTTGGTAGTTGAGACCAGCCTGTAATGTTGTAGTGGGGTTTGGTGGGATAAAGCCAGTTACAGAGAAGTCTGTTGGTTTCATTTATTTGTCCCCTACACCAATAATCAAGAGTTGGCTCTATTCAGAACTCCTCTTGTCCCTTTCTTCATCTCCTGATTTTGCCTGCTGTTTGGAAATGTAAGCTGGGTAGTCATTTTCTCTCTTTCTCTCCTTTGGTTTCCCAGGTTTTTGGGTCCACTGCAATGACTCAAAGCTGAATGTATGCAGTGTCGAGGAAGTGTGCAAAACCCAGGCCTACATCCTTTTTTACACTCAAAGAACAGTGCAGGGCAATGCAAGAATCTCAGAAACCCAACTCCAAGCTCAGGTGCAGTCCAGCAACAACGATGAAGGCAGACCACAGACATTCCCCTGAATGGGAGGCATGTATCAAAGACTGGCTTGCTTTTAAACTATTGGTGTCCATACATCTTTCCTCTTGTAGGAAATAAGGCTTACTGCAGGAACAGATTACTGGCTTTACCTCACTGGGTCTAGAGTAGAAGGTGCTGAGTAATTCATGTACTACTATAAATTTTATAGTTACTTTCTCTTGAACGGATTTGGAAATTCCCTCTTTTCATAAAAACAAATCAAAAGGAATAACTTCTGTGAAGATTCTTTCATCAGTTGTTTTTGAATCTAGAGGGATCTGGGTAAAGGAAAGAGGATAGATTGATCATATCCATGCAGGAGAGCAGCCCTGTTTTCTCTCCATTTTGTGATTCTCCTGCTAATCAGGACCTCCTTAAAGCACCAGAAGAACCCATCCTATGTGAGCAGCCCTGGACAGAGCACATGAGGAAGGGCCCTGGGCTGGCAGCTTGCTGGATGGTATTGGTTCCCAGGTGGGAGATAAAAGTATAAGGATTTATTCCCACAAAGGAAATAACCCTTAAAGGCTGAAAACATGCTTGCTTCCTTTTGCAGGGGCTAGCAGTTGAAGAGTAGAGTGAGATCCATGGAGCAAATTGCCCCATGCAAAATGGGTGGGTTTTCATACATCATACCCTCCCTGACTGCTGCTGTAATTTAATCACTCCACACTTCTGAGACTGGCATGAATTCTCCTTCATTCTAAAAATGGGGCGGTTCGTACAAGGAAGCCGTAGACTAGAATATATTCTTTGCTGCATGCAGAGCCTAAGGGCACTCCTGGCTATCCCAGTTCTTTAGCAGGTTCCTGGTTCAGGTCTAGGGTATGCACATAGTTTGGTTTAAATTGCTCCTTAATCAGCTGTCTGAAGCTTTCTAGAACTCAGTTGAAGGTGGGCAGGGATAGCTGGTGGTCCAGGGCTTATTTGAATGTACATCACCTGTTCTCACCTTGGTATAGCATGCAGCTTCTTAGCCTACAGCTTCTTTCCTGCTCCTGGAGAATAGAATGTCCACGTTCACATTTGGTAGCTTTTGCTTTTCTAGGGTATGGGAACTCCTTAGGAATCTATCCCCTACATATTTGAACAATTTATTGTTGATGGCTGTGGCTTATTTCCTCCCAGATCTGTTAATCTCTACCCTTGCTTTACCCTTCTATACTGAATCCATTACAGAAAAAAAGCAAGAGTGCCCTGTCCTAGGTGGCGCCTGTGGCTCAGTGAGTAGGGCGCTGGCCCCATATACTGAGGGTGGCGGGTTCAAACCCAGCCCTGGCCAAACTGCAACAAAAAAATAACCAGGCGTTGTGGCAGGTGCCTGTAGTCCCAGCTGCTCGGGAGGCTGAGGCAAGAGAATCGCGTAAGCCCAAGAGCTGGAGGTTGCTGTGAGTCCTGTGACATCATGGCACTCTACCGAGGGCGGTAAAGTGAGACTCTGTCTCTACCAAAAAAAAAAAAAAAAAAAAAGGAGTGCCCTGTCCTTTACTCCAGTGCAAGTAAAATACATTTTCTTTTTAAATTGGGTCAGTTTCTAAATAGAACGAAATTGCTCACATAAAAACCCTGTTTCCCCATCAGACACCATTGAGTTTCCATTCTTTTTTTTTTTTTAAGTAGACACTGTCCCTAAGGATGAGTTGCCCTTCTTAATCCTTCACTTAGACTCACCTGTGAAAGTGAATGCAAGCCCTAACTCTTGTTGTTATGGTTGCTGCAGTGAGCCTCAACCTGTCACTAATAATGCTCATCTTTTGACTGAGTATATCATATTAATGTTTGAATTCAGGTAGAAGTATATTTGTCACTTGAAGGGAGTAGATGTGGAAGGGAGTTTGGGGAGGGGTGGGAAGTGGGGAAAGTGAGGCTAAAGAATGAGGGTTATAGCTTTAGCAATGTTGATGAGCCACATTTCCCGAACAGATCTGTACCATTTGCTGTTGACCTCTTCTGAGATGAACTCTCCCATAGGACCCACCAGGCAGCACTGAGACATGGAGGAAATTCAGACAAAAATGGCTCACCCTGATAGGGAAGGAGTTGACTATAATTTAAATTAAACTTGCTTTTTCCAACACTGTGAGGTTTCTGTAATATTTAGCTTTTATTTGGAAGCGATAGCGTATGGCATTTTTTATGCTGTTTATTTTATATTGTCTACTGCAGGCTTTTTTGTATAAGCTTTGCCTGGGTTCACCCTCTCCTGGACACTGTTTTAAAGTGTCACAGCTGCCCATGTTGCCAGAGGCTCTGATGTGAAGCTGTACTCTTGAGATCCACATTTATAAGTCAGCATGATTGGTAATGACTTTTTGTGGTAATAGAAAAGCCCCATAACTAAAAAAAAAAACAAGGAGAGTAAAAAGGAAAAGAAACTTATGAATTGTGCCTCATCTTTCATTGAACCCTATATTTATTATTCTAAAAAAAGAGAACTTACAAGATGGGAAAGAGCTCTAGAGAGCATCCCCTTCACCCCTCAGATTGTCTGGGGGGGGGAATACTTGAATACTTATTAATAAAAACTTAATGGAAAATTGAAAGAGCTTCAAATTTAATTTTTAAGTAGTTTTATACCAAATATTATAAGGATTATTAAGCAGATTAAGAACTTTGTGAAATAGGTGCTTAACTTCCCTGAACACCCACGTATCAAAAAAGAAATGAACATCAGAGTCTCTATTGAGCTACACACTTAAGGAGGTGCCCACTGCAGTCAGACACCTCAGGTGCCCAGAGGCAGCAGCATTAGACACTTAGGAAGTTAGTATTTAAGGAGATTTTTATTAAAGGAAAGAGTTCCCTGCTGCATAAGCCAATGGCTGTTATGAGGGAAGTGTCCCTTTGCCTTTAATTTATTTACATATTGGGAGTTGATGAATGTCTCAGTTGCATGGTACCTTAAATTGAAACATTCTAAATAAAAGAAAATAAGAACCAGGTAGACACTGACTTAGACACTACCAAATCAAACCCAAGGTCTCCTAACCGAACCTTAATTAACGGACCTGCTTCTCTCCCAGGGCAAGTAGTTAAGAATCCTCTTCCAGGCTGGCATGTATGCTTGCTGCCACAGCCAGCCAAAATGAATGCACCCTGGCCCTCAAAAAGGATTTTTTACCTCAATCTGACCTGACCCTCTGAGTATCTGTCTAGTGTTTAAAAAAAAATTGCAGCCAGATACTGAAGCTCTATTAAATGGTGGGCAGAGCTCTTGCCAGCTTTCATCTAGCTCCTCTCAGGCTGAGTGGGGGGCAGTGCCACAATGTAAAGAATTTCCAGAGGTCTCTTAAAATGTCATGAATAAAATTGGAAACTGTAGAAGTGTTACTGTGTCCTATGGACTCAATAGCAGAGTTTATTTTTGTTTCTAATGGCAAGGCTTCTAGACTCAGTAATTGTATGAGTTCCCTACTCTGGCTATGCTTACAAACAACTCCATCCAAGTTCAAGGGAAGACCAATGAGGTGGGTTAACTGGCAGTGGGGCATCCCCCAGCGCAGGCCCTAGAGAGTTCAACGGTTGTGCAGAATGAAAACTTGGTTGGGAAGGAGGGGGTTGGGGGGTGGAGGTAGGAGGGCAACAAGGAGGGAGAAATGGAATTTGTTTTACTGATAAAGCTTTGTGAACTAATTTTATACAATTCATAAAATTTGGTGCCTTGTATCCAATTATTGTTTGCATGGGATAGAAAAGATTAAGGGAAAGGATTCCTTCTTGTCATTTCAAGGGGCAAATGGGTCTGTGTAGTGTTTAAAGGACTTTTGGGATCACAGACTTTTAGATAGCATTTCATGTCACGTGTGAATGCAAATCATTCTTACCAGCAAATTCTGAAATTTTGTTATAATGTCCAGATTCTGTATTTGTGACTATTCATCATATAACTGCTTTTCAAGGCAGACTATGTACACCATTGTTTTTCACCACGCTTTTCTTGTTCCAAACATTAATTTGAGCCTTTTCAAATCAGGTTGGGAGGCTACCCCTTCTTAAATGTATACTCTATCCCTATCTGGGATTATATTTTATGAATGGAAGGGTTGCTTTTCCAGCTAGTTGAGAGAGCACAAATGTTCAGAAAAGGTATTTTAGTTTTTATCAAAACAGTAATTAATGCTGAGCAACATACAGTGGAAACCAAACAAAAATGGTTCCTTCTGAAGTGGTACCTTCATTGGTTCTGAAGTTCTTTTGCATAAAAATGTAAGAAGCAGTGGAAAAAACGATCCCCACATGTGAACTTTTAGATCGTAAGACAAGCCAATGCACTGTGTAATACACAAAGGCAAATGATGCAAAAGGAAAGGCACGAAGACAATGTCCCAGGCCTTCATACCCTTTTCCTGGCAGGGGCTAAGATGGTACTGAGTGGCTATGGAAGGTGCTAAAACCCAGCTAAGACTGGAGGGCTGTTATAGCTTATGTTTTACACCAACCTAAAAGTTTCCACTGAACTAATAAGATGTCACCAAAAGGTGTTCATTTTATTTTTATTTATTTATTTTTTTAGAGACAGAGTCTCACTTTATTGCCCTCAGTAGAGTGCAATGGCCATCACAGCTCACAGCAACCTCCAACTCCCGGGCTTAGGTGATTCTCTTGCCTCAGCCTCCCAAGTAGCTGGGACTACAGGTGCCCACCTGAAAGACCCGCTACTTTTATTTTGGTTGCAGTTTGGCCGGGGCCGGGTTCGAACCTGCCACCCTGGGTATATGGGGCCAGTGCCCTACCCACTGAGCCACAGGCACCGCCCACCAAAAGGTGTTTAAAAAGCTCATTATTCAAATCACACTTGATAATTGGGTCCCTCAGCCTAGCTAATCAACAAATTAGATGAAGAGGTATCTTTCAGGTAAAATTTCCCATGGCCACTTAGTTTTTTAACCTGGTAAGTATGCATCTCCCTGTTGGTTCACATTCTTTTAAAAATCAGCACTAAAGCTGAAAAGCACCTTCTAAGTATGACTCTTGAGTTTTTATCTAACAAGTTTAATAGCAGATCTCTTGATTTGGGGCTATAACTGTAATCATTTTGTTTGTGTTCAACCTACACACTGCTTTAAATATGCCATAACTACTATAGCAGAGGCAAGCAGTCATTTTTGTAGATTCTTTCCATACTTCTGCCGGCATATTTCATAAAAATCTAACTAGTGAGAGATTTTCATAGTACTATGTATCAACTAGCTAGGGCTGAAAAGTGACAGGATATACAATTAACTTCCCTTGGGAAGACTGTTGGATTGGCAATGGTGAAAGCTGGCACTTTCATTTACAAAATTTGTCAAAACTTTTAGAAATTGTAGATTTAGTGGTCTTATTTACAAATTTTTATCACTTTGATAAAAATAGCTTATCACTTTGATAAGCTAGTAAATGAAACTTTACCCAACAAACAGTAAACATTTTCTTTTTTTTCAGACAATCTCAAGCTGTTGCCCTGGGTAGAGTGCGGTGGCATCACAGCTCACAGCAACCTCAAACTCTTTGGGCTTAAGCGATTCTCTTGCCTCAGCCTCCCAAGTAGATAGAATTATATGTGCCCTCCACAACGCCTGGCTCTTCTTTTTGTTGCAGTTGTCATTGTTTTAGCTGGCCCGGGCTGGATTCAAACCCACCAGCCTCAGTATATGTGGCCAGCACCCTACCCACTGAGCTACGGGCGCTGCTCAACAGTAAACATTATTACTTAAAGCCAAAACATTACAATTTGAGTGAAATTTAAATTAAGCTTTTGGGAGGTGCCATTTCTTAATTCTTGCTGTATTTTGATTTTTCAACTTTGGGAATTATTATCAAATAGAACCTCACGATTATGAGTAAATCATGTAGCAGATTTTAAGGATCTAAGTTTCATTCTTCATGAAAACCAGGTGCTGGTATTTCTTGTAGCAGTGGTCTGATGCAGGTCTGATGGGGTTTACTATCTATGCTATGGCTTAAAAGTTCCCCCCCTGGCACTGACAGCTTCAAACCTAGCCTTGCTCTCATGTATATGATCCTTCTTCGTCCTAATAGCCAGTAAAATATAAACCCCTGAGATCATCTGTGATCTTATGTAGACAGATGCTAAAGGGTCTTGGCTCCCTATCAGATTAATACCCAAAAGAGAATGGTAGGTTTTGTTTTTTTTCTTTTGCAGTTTTTGGCCGGGGCTGAGTTTGTTTTTTTTTTTTTTTTTTTGTAGAGACAGAGTCTCACTTTATGGCCCTCGGTAGAGTGCCGTGGCCTCACAGCAACCTCCTGGGCTTAAGCGATTCTCTTGCCTCAGCTTCCCGAGTAGCTGTTTTTTTTTAACATATAAAAAAATCTAATTCACAAACAGCTTTCTTAATGAGATTTATACTGGCAGGGTCAGGAAAGACTATTTTGTCCTATTTACCTTTGGTAAACAAATTGCTAGAGACATCTGTCAGCTGTAACAATTACACTATTTATACTGACCCTTCTTTCCAATTCTGTCTTTTAATCTCCCATCAGTTCCATAAGAGACTTGGCATACAAAAGCAGTATTTTGAAAAAATACTGGCCCAGCAAGGTGGCTCAGGCCAGTAATCCTAGCACTTTGGAAGGCCAAGGCAGGAGGATTGCTTGAAGCTGGGAGTATATACCACCAGCCTGACACACAGAGTGAGATCCTTATTATAGAATGGGACTCTTATTATAGAAAATTTAGCTGGGTAAAGGGTGTATAGCCCAAGTCCCAGCTACTCAGTAGGCTGAGGCAGGAGGATCGTTTGGGCCCAGGCAGTTGAAGTTGCAATAAGCTATGATGATGCTGATGATGCCACTGCACTCCACCTCCGGTAATAGAGTAAAACTGTGTCTCTGAGGGGAAAAAAAAAATCCTATTGGAGTAAACCAACTAGAAGAAATTTGCCATGAGGAACCTATCTCTATCTCCACCTCATTCTTTGGCTGCACGAGTCTTTCCATGCCAGTTCCTCACATACTCCACTTCCAAAAACTCCAAACCCTTTAACAGCACTACCATGAATTTTAGGGTCAGAAAACATCTTTTTCCTTTAAGGCAGTGTTTTTCAACCTTTTTATCTCACAGCACACTTGAACCCACAGTTAAACTTCCACAGCACACTTAAATTATGTTGATTGCAAAAAAAAAAAAAAAAAAAGAGGCTTGGTGCCTATGCTCAGTGGTTGGGGTGCCGGCCACATACACTGAGGCAGGCAGGTTCAAATCCAGCCCAGGCCTGCTAAACAACAGTGACAACTGCAACAAAAAAATAGCCAGGCATTATGGCGGGTGCCTGTAGTCCCAGCTACTTGGGAGGCTGAGGCAAGAGAATCGTTGAAGCCTAAGAGTTTGAGGTTACTGTGAGCTGTGACGCCATAGCACTCTACTAAGGGTGACATAGTAAGACTGTCTCAAAAAAAAAAAAAAAATATATATATATATATATATATACACATACACTTACTGTGCTTTGGACTTCTTTCAAAAATAATTTAATTAATGATCTTTAAAAATTTTTTGCAGCACACCAGCTGAAAATCACTGCTATAAAGGAAGCATCTTTCTCAGCAGTATCACTTTAGTGCCCACTATCCAGACATACTTTTTTTTTTTTGAGACAGAGTCTCACTTTGTTGCCCTTGGTAGAGTGCTGTGGCATTATAGCTCACAGCAACCTCCAACTCTTGGGTTTAAGCAATTCTGTTGCCTCAGCCTCACAAGTAGCTGGGACTACAGGTGCCCACTACAATGCCCAGCTATTTTTTGTTGCAGTTGCCACTGCTGTTTTAGCTGGCTGGAGCTGGGTTCGTACCTGCTACCCTCGGTATATGGGGCCGGCAACCTACCCACTGAGCCACAGGTGCCGCTCTATCCAGACATACGTAAACCTTGCCTCCTCCTACACATCAGTGCGCTTTTCTGCCTCCAGATCTCAGTCTGTTCCAGCAACAACATCTCTCTGGTGCCTGGAAAACCCACCTGGTGCACTAAAATGCTATGCAACACCAAATGGCTTCTTCCCCCAGTACTATTCAACAATGCAAATTCCCCAAGAATAAACTTCATTGCTATGTTAACGTCAACGTATGGTGGTTAGTTTCCATTTCTTTTTTTCTTTTCAAATGAAGCAAATCAACTCCATAACAATCCATGTTTGGAGCTTGTTCCTATATAAGTGTGAAAAATAAATCATGTTTTTATGATTTTTGTAATCTTGACTTTTTACACCTTGTTTTTGTAAGAAGTTTCTTATTAAAAGAATAAAATAGCTATCTTTGTGTGCAGTCTTTATTTCAAATATTTGTTAAAACAACATCGTTATTCCTCAGATGTTCAAAGATCACCCTCTGCAAAAACTTGTACTGAACTATGTACAGAACTTTACAGACCAGAGGCAATGCTTTAGCTGAAGCCTGACTGCTGACCAGAAAATGGAGTTCTGAGGGGACTTGGAACAAAATGAAACCAGGTAGAGAAGGGGAAGGTGCCCATGAGGATCAAACTTCAGCTGCCATCAAGGCATATCTTGTGGTGGCCACAGATTATAGGCTCTGTTTTTGAAAGGTTCAGGTGCAGCACAGGATTCCAATTGTCTGTAATCAGATGACAGGACAACAGGTGGCATTAGAAACGTAAAGGCACTGTAAGTAAACTGGTAAGATATTTAAATCCCTTGCACCATCTAGAAACATTTAACTAGGAATAGCTAAGGGTTTTACATCCAGTCTCTTTCCTACACTTAGGGAATAGTTGGTATTAATTACTGCTTCTCCCAGCCTCTAGATAAGGCTGTAGTTAAGTGCTTACCTACTCGGCTACACCCCTGGCTGAGGTGCCATGAGATCAATGTCACTCAAATTCCTGGCCAGCCAAACTCCCGCAGCAAAGAGTCCCAAATTGAGGATCAAGTTCCTAGGAAAACAATATTTCATTAACCTTGTGTTCTCATATTATCATTTGGTTAAAGAAAAGTACGGAGGGGGAATGGCTTCCTGAAGTATTGACACAAGGTTATTACATGGCAGGTTGCTCAAACCCTACGCAGAAATTTGGAGGTTGTTTCTGTGCCTAGTAAGAGCACAAAGGCCAGCTAAACACTCGTCTACGGCTGGAAAACCTGTTTATGTGCTGGCAGCGTCTCTTCTCCAGTCAGGGTGACACTGTCTATAAATATAAGCACGTGACAGATTTTGCCACAAAGGCATTGTAGTAAAAAGGGTCAGCAAAGCAAACCCAGAGCCACGAAAAGGCAACTATGTTGGCAATATTAAAAACAAATCAGACAAGCAAACAAATCTACGGGGGCACCAGCCTCGCACAGGTACACTGTCGCGATGGCCAGAGCGGGACCAAGTTCCCCAAGCTCAGTTACCTCCGGAAATCATTTCTGTCGGTGGCAAAGCGATAGACACCCCGAAGCCAATCTCCCACGTTGTCCGGAATTTCGGGAGCTTCATCTGCCGAGCCGGCAGCATTCACAGAAACCGCGCTGGAAGCCATGGTAATACCTTTAGGCTCCACACAGGCCTTGCAGGACGCACCGTACGGGCACCCTCTGCTTATGTAACTTCCGGTCTGGCACTTCCGCCGGCTGGGGGCCAGCAGAGGGTGGTGCTGCTCTAGCTGGGCCCGACCTCCAGGAGAGGTACAGCCCCCCGCTGTGCGTCCGCGAACTGCGAGGCGAGGAGCGCAGTCCAGCTTTACCCTAGCTCCAGGTCCCACCTCCGGCTCTCCAGCCGGTCTCTATGTCCACGCGTGCTAAGTGATCGCTTAATTGGCTGAGGAGGGAGATGGTGGGGACGACGCTGTCCCGGCCTGTGGGTTATCAGTAGATCAGCAGGGGAAGAGTAGGTTTGGGAAATGAGGTTCCTTAAGTGTCCATCAAATCATAGAACGTCCTGAAGAGGGCGCATGCCAAATCTGTCATTTCTTCCCTCCCGGACGTGCCCCTAATTGCATTCAGTCTGGAGAACTTTGTTCTCCTGTTTTACAGATCCCTTCCTGCCCACTCACAGCCCATCTCTGGGCTGCGCCACTAGCAGATGGTGCAATGCTTCTTGGAGGTGTCGCTGTCCCCTGGTTGGAAGCTTCCGCGGGTCTTCCAGAGCCGAGGAAGGCGCTGGCCTAAGAAAAAGTCTTCGGGTTCCGAGTCAGAGGAAGAAGAGCAGGTGGGGCAGTGGGCGTCCTCGGAATCATGGGGAGTCTCCGGGCGGTCTTGCTCCCGTACTTTGGATGCCACTGCCTTGCCCCCAACTCGGCTCTCCTGCTCGGGGCTGGATGCAGGCAGCCCCGTCTGGGTTTCCAGACTGGGACTGCCGGCAGCAGCGAGAAGGGCTGTTTGGGAAATGGTCACAGCATTTAGCGATGCGCGGTCCCTTCCTTCATTTCGGTCTGGTCTAGTCTTCCCTGTTCCGGGGTCAGAAACGCCCCTCTCAAAGCCCAAGTTCCCCTCTCCCAGAGCTTGGCCGGACGGCCAGCTGAAGTTAGCGGGGATTAGGCCCAGCCTCCCGCCCCACCCCGGGCCGTGCGCACCGCCACGGCGAGTCCTCTCCAGGGTCCCCCGCCTGTCCTCGCCTCCGCCCACCAGAGGGCGGCCGCGTCCCCCCTCCTGGGAGCCAGTCCCGTTCTGCAGCCCCGACCGCGGCGCGGGGTGGGTCCGAGAGGCCCTTGGAGCGCTCTGCCTGCGACGCGCGGTGAGAGCTGCGGGCCCCAAGGCTTGGGGCTGGGGGGTGCGGTGGGAGGACAGGGGCTGCTGGAGGGACGGGACAGTGTGGGATAGGGGCCAGGGTCTCAGCTCGGGAGAACCCCCTCCTCCGCCCAGCCCAAGGCACCGCCTCCTCCCGCTTCGATCTGTACTATCTCCCTTACCAAGGGATGTCTGCCTTTCTAGTGCCTCGGCAGGGCTCCAGCCTGCACCCGAGTAACGGATCTGGTAACAGCTGGGGCAGCAGGGGCTGCCCCCCGGCAGGGCATAACGTCCCCCGCCCAGGGGCTCAGCGCAGTCCTGACAGCAGAAGTGGTTCTCATGCCAGCGGCGTCCCTCCGCCTCTGTGCAGCGGGGGGAGAAGATCAGCTAGGAAAGGGAGAGAACGGTTCATTCATTCATTCACTCATTCATTCACCGAATAACCACGCCTTACATCTAGTTAACGCTAAAATACATCTACAGACATTGCCATTGATCTACTCAGCCACTCGGGGACGCAGTGAGAGCTGATTGGCTTAGCCAGGATCTCCCAGCTAGCAGGTGGCTCAGCCCAAAGTCCAAGCGGCCGCCTAGACCCTCCAACCCAGGGCTCTACCTTACATTAGGAGAATTTCTAGCATGATCAGGCATAGCACCCAGCACTTTAGCAGACTGAGATGAACATCTGTATTTCTCCAGAGAAATTCTGAGTCCAAGAAAATTTGAGGGACTTTGCTGTCCCCCACTTTGCGATACTGGGAGATGCTTGGGCCCAGGAGGGTGTTCCCTTACATCTTAACCACTCTGGACCCTGGACAGACACGCTCCACCTCCCACCTCATTTCCCTCTCCTCAGAGCTATACCTGGTCACAAGCCGGGCAGCGTGGCCTCAGTAATTCTGCATGATGACGGCCGCAATAGAGACGTCCATCGTGGTAGAAGTAGATGAGGTTTATCAGGGCCTGGCCACAGGCCTGACAGGCAAAGCAAGGCTGGTGCCAGTAGCGCTGCTCCCCGGCTGGTGCTGCAAACACTCCATACTTCCCTGGTGTCAGCAGCTCCCTGCACTGCTGGGCAGGGGTGCCAGTCTGGTTAGGCTCTGCACCACCTTCTTAGCTTCCTTCCTGGCCCTTTCCCCGGAAACTTAACCTGCCCTCCCCATACCCTGGCAACCCTAAACCCACTGCAGATTCCATCAAGAGCTCCCAAACTTGGTTTCTTTTTTCTATGTTTGCTAAATTACCAATCCCTAAACCCTGTTTTTCAACCAGAGCCCTAGAAGCTAGCCTTTTCTGCAGAAGTGAGAGAGCAAAGAACGGAAGAAAGGGAATGTTTGTCAGGAGGCACTACATACTTTCTCACAGGTGTGTCCTTCATGCTTGGGAAGTACCAGGCAGGCCACCCCCTGTCCCAGGGCCTCCTGCTTCCGCTGTGTGGAGAAGAGCCGCAGCTCAGCCAGCTCCTCCTCCCCAAGGGCCAGGCAGTAGAGTTCCTGCAAAAACAGGCCTACAATGTGACGGGGAGAGCCTCAGAAGCCAAGACTGGTTTGTTGTAGAAAGAAGGCTTAGCTGCTGGGCCAGAGAGGTTGTAGAACCTCAGGGAGTGCACGCGGTAACAATATGGAAAGGCATTGAGAAGGGAGGGGGAAAGGAATTCAAGAAAGTTCCCCTCAGTCTCAGCCTCCCCACCAAATAGTCACCACTCAAGTCCTGACAATCCCACAACACTCAGCCCTGTCACCATATATTTAGGTCTTTGCTCCCAGTGATCTAGAGCTCAGTATCACTTCTCATTCTTGTGTTTTCTCTGATAATTTCATATGCCACCCCATATGTCTTACCACCCCAATTGAACTGTAAGCCTTTAAGCTTACATGTAGGGCCTCAATAAATACTTATCAACCATACTCTCTACATTTGTACATTCCATTATCTGTTTCAAAAGTCGTTCATTTCCATTTTCTTATTTGCTCTTGAATGAAGTACTGTGGTGGGCAGAGCAGAACAGATGCTAGTGCATCACTAGGTAGATGTGAAAACTCAGGCTGGCGGGGAATGACTTCTGAGTGGTATAGCTGAACCTTGACTATATGCCTCCTGCCTTCTGGACAAAGGTTCTTATCACAGTAAGTAAAGAAACAGAGAGAAAGGAAAATGGGAAGATAGAGATGGGAGACCTACATCACTGTCCTGTGGAGGGAGCTGCTGCAGGAGGGGCCAAAGTCCAGGCCACTTGAGGGCTTGGTTGGTGTCCAGGAAAGAGGGGCCCAAGTGCAGAACTGTAGGACCCTAAGGAGACAGGGCAAAGGAGAGAAGTACGTTTTTCCTTTCCCCCTCCTCATTGCCACCTTCCTTCAATCTAGAACGGTTTCTAAGCATTTCCCTCCATTTAGAGAATCTTCTGTCCAGATCCTTTCTGAGTACAAGGACAAGTGATCCACTCCTACAACTGGGATCTTCCTTGAGGGAGGTTGGGGAGGCTCCATACCCCAAACAGCTTCCCTTCTTATGCCCCAAACTGCCCCCTTCATTCCTTAGGGCCACAGCCCCTAGTGCGCTTTGAAAATATAGACCACCTAAAGAGGTAATGTTTATTCATGTGAATAAGTTTAAAGTCAAAACCATATGTCGTAAGAAGATATAGAAATGGGAATTCCTGAAAACAGAAAAGGTCACAAGAGGTTAGGCACAAAGGCAAACTACCTCCCGGTTGGTGGAAAAGAGAGGAGTTGTGAAAGATAGAGGTTATGCTGGGCTCAGAGGAAAGGCAGGATTCTCTTTTTTTCTTTCTTTTTTTTTTTTTTTGAGACAGAGTCTTACTCCATAGCCCTTGGTAGAGTGCTGTGGCATCACAGCTCATAGCAACCTCCAACACTTGGGCTTAAGCGATTCTCTTGCCTCAGCCTCCTGAGTAGCTGGGACTACAGGCACCCGCCACAATACCCAGCTATTTTTTGTTGTTGTTGCAGTTGTCACTGCTGTTTTAGCTGGCCAGGGCTGGGTTCAAATCTGCCACCCTCGTATATGGGGCCGACGCCCTAGCCACTGAGTCACAGGCGCTGCCTAGAAAGGCAGGATTCTTAATACCTGAGCGGAAGTATCCTCAGGGTCTTCCCCTGGCAGGTGGCCTAAGTCATTGTCCGAGTTGGCTGGTGGACCTGGCTCCCCAGGGGTGGGGCTGTCCTCTTGGTGGGGCCAGCCAGGGTTCAGCACTGACATTAGTGGCAAAGTCTTATCCTAAAACAATAAAAAGACCTCCAGTTATTGAGCCCCTATAATGTGAGAGGCAGTGCTAAGTGCTTTACAGGCATCATCTCAATCCCCCCAGCACCCAAGTGACTTAGGTGGTATTGTCCCCTTTTTACAGATGGCCAAACTGAGGATCAGTGAGCATAAATGGTACACCCAAGTCAAACAACTCATAAGTGGCAGAGCCAGGACTTGAGGATGGGTCTTTTAACTTCAGCATTTATGAAATTTAAATTCTGGGGTCTCCCAACAGTGGAAAGAGAAAGCATTTTGCCTGTCTGGTGAGCCTTTGGGCAGGTTGGCCTTTCCTGCCTCACCTCATGAGTCTTTATTCTCACCCTGCCTCACTGTGTACCCACTGTCCAGTGAGCCTTCTTCCTCCCAACTCCCTACATAGGCCCAGTTTTCCAGCTCTACAGGCTGAAGGAGCGCATCACCAGGAAACCCTTCTCAGTATCTCTGGCCCATACCAGCTCTCCTTTCTCTGAGCTCCAGAAGTGCAGTTGGTGTTCCAAGATTTAGCAGCTAATGTTATTCTCTTTGCTCCCTGCATCTCTCTCAGCTCCTCATCAGGTCTGTAAATTCCTTTCTATCCTCTATAGCAGCAATTTCATTGCATAATCTAAGTGCATCTCTTCAGCCTTCCTCTCAGCAAGTGTCAGTAAGTCCTGATACATGTATGACCACAGTATTTTGGGGACAAGGACTACTAATGTATAGAAGAGATAGGCCCTTCCCTCAAGGAGTTCATAGTCTACTGGGTAAGACAGAGATGAAACCAAGTAGAATGGGAGCAGAGCTAATGGTAGATATGCATACACCTTGCAGGGGGTGGGGGGCATAACCAGTCCATCTTTTCCATAATGTTTACTGTGAGCCAAGGACTACTCTAGAATTTTTTATAATATAGTGCATTTTCACAATAATCCTATCAGGTAGTTTCTATTATCCTATTTGATTGTTGAAACAAACTGAGGTAAATTGGATCACACTAGAAGGCTAAGGGAAGCTTTGGGAGGAGGTAGCCTCTCAGAGCTGGTATAAATTATTTTTTGTTTTATTTCATTTTTTGGTAAAAATGGGGATCTTCCTATGTTGTCCAGGCTGGTATCGAACTCCTGGAATTAAGCACTCCTCCTGCCTCAGCCTCTCAAAGTGCTAGGATTACAGGTGTGAGCCACCACACCTGGCCAAGGATGGATTCTGACAGTAGCTGCCACTGGAGGGCCATCGTCAAATCCCTGGCCTCTTTAAGACCCAGCTTGGGGACTGGGGCCAGGATTTGGAGTTTATAACAATTTATACAATAACAATTTATATTGCTTCCCAGCCCTGATCCCCTCATCTCCCCACCTCCTACAAATATCCTGTGCCACCCTTCCATCCTTCCTGGCTCCACACCCACCTGCTTCCTTCCTCTCTGTCCCTCAGGTCAGGTTTCCTGTGGAAGGTGGCCAGGATGGGCTGTTCACACTTAGAATCAGGAGTAGCCACTTCCCTAACAGCTCTGTCCCTGCTTCAGGCAGCAAGGAGGGGGCCTTGAAGGGAGACTTGCACCTTCTTTCAGGTTAGGTCTAGTTTGCACAAACACAGAAATAATTTCTCGGAAACAACACTCAGAAATCAGCCCTCTTCTCCCCACCCTTCTCCCGGGGTGGCCAAACTCCATCTCCACCGAGCACTGGAACCCACCTTACTAACATGCCAGATCACTTCCATAATTCCCCTCTCATTCCCTCCTCAGATAAGGGACCTCCAACCTAAGTGCAACTGGGCTCAGGAGCTAGATCTCCCCTCTCCACCTCTACTCTGAAGGGAAGAGCCAGAGAGGCCCTAGAACCTAGGGAGGTGGTGGAGGGATGGGAAATTTCCCCAGGACAGTAGGAGGGAGAAGAAAGGGAGTGCCCGGTCCCGCCAAGTGCCCTCTCCACAGATCCCCCAAGTTTTCTAGGTCCTGATCTAGGACTTGGTGGGGCCCACCTCTGGGTCGGGGGCACCGTGTGGTTCCCGAGTCCGCGGGTGTTCCCCGTCTGATTGCTGGGAGTTTAAGGGAAAGGAGGGAAGTCTTCTGGGGTCCCGCCTTCGCTGCGCGCTCGAGTTCGGGCTGTTCTGAACCGAACCGGCCGTGGAGCCCCTCGCCCAGTCCCAACCCTAAGCCTCAGCGCCAGCCTTAGGCCGCCCCGATAGGGCGGTCCTTCCTCTCCCACGCCCCCAGGAGCCCCGCCTGCCTCTCCCAGGCTGAAGGAGAAAGGTGGCTCCGGGAGAGGCCTGGAGCTGTATTCTGAAGGAAAGCGTTTGTGGGATCCCAGGGTGGAAAGGGTATCGGCTTTTAGCTAGAACTGCTCCCCCATACGCATCCAGGCGACACAAGGGGCTGCGCTTATGCCAGATTCTCAACCAATCGCAGAATGGAAACGCGTTGCCGAGCCCACAGACCCTTCCCTCCGCATTCCCGGGTCCCCAGACCCTCCCTCTGGTCTCCTAGCCCCGCCCCTCCCCGTGTTTTCCCCCAGTTTCCTCTCACCTGTCCTCCAGTGGTCTCCCCGCCTCCTTACCCACTCCTCAGCCCTCTCCCGGGGTCCCTCTTATTGCCCTTCTCCCTTCTGTTCCTTCAGCCCTCTCCTGTATCATTCATATTTCTCTCCCTATTCTCCATCCCCTTTCGGCTCCCCAGAATGCCCCTGGTCCCAGGTTTTCTTTGTCCCGCCTATGCGGCCCGCCCCTATCCCTTGCCCCCGCCCATAGCTTCGCCCAGCTCCCGCCAGAGCGCTGGCCGGGAGCGCCCTCTGGCGTCTGCACATGGTCCCTGTTCCCGACTGCAAAGTCCTCCGAAGGGACCTTCTAGGCTTGCGCGCCGGTAGTCCCGTTCGGGTCCGCCCGCCCGCAGCGTCTCGTTGGTGCTGCCGGTGACCTCCGACCCTGCGGCCCGTGGGGCGGGACGGGGAGGCCTTAGCTGTGGGCGGGCGGCGGCTGCTGCAGCGGGACCCGGCGCCGCCCGGGCCGCGGGGCGATGTGAGTCGGGGTGCGGCGGGGCGGGGACGATGTGGCTCCGCCGAGGCCGCGTCGCGCCGCGCCGCAGTTTCCGCTCCCTCCCTAGGAAGCCCCGGGCGGGCGGGCGGTGGAACCCCGGGGCTGGGGGCGGGAATCCTGAGCACCCCTACCTCCTGATTCTTTATGGGTGTCTAGAAATTTCCCCTGACAGTCCTGCTACCTAAATCTGCCTCTCACTTCCCAAACCCCACCCTTTCCCACCTCCATCCTGGGCATACCTTCGCATCTCTTGGAGCCCTTAGAGGAGCCCCTCACTCACTCTACAAATCACCTGATTCGCCCACAGACCCATCATTCTCTCCTGGATGCCCTCAAATGCTTCCACTGCCCTGAAATTTCTCTGATCGTTTATATTCCCTGTTCTCTCGTTGCAGTGTCCAAAATGCCCAAATCCAAAATTTTAGCCCATGTTGCTCCAAACCTTTTCATACATTTTCAGTTCCCATAACCCCCTGTAACTTCTGTCTCTAATCCACACTTATTCTAGACCAGAGCCTCCTCCCTTAACCCGCCCAATGTAATGCCCCCTCAATAGTCTATCTGATATGTCTTGGTATCTTAAGAGATGGTGATAGGAAAAGTGCAACTCCTCCCCCATCTTGCACCCTGTAGTTGATTCTAAATCCATTCCACCACACCATCCCCCACCCACTCATTGCTGGCTCAAGCCCCAGTATTTTCTTTGCAGTGACCTGCCTTTAGTCTGTGCACACCTTCAGCCTGCTTCCTCCTGCCAGACAATAAACCAGAGGAAGGGGCTTGAGGTCCTTTTGCCTGGAAGTTGTCCAAGGAAGCAGGGTACAAAGGGCCCTGGGAAATATTGGTTTTCCAGCGCAGGAGAGTGGGATTTCAAAAATCTCCAGAGTCCTGGCTTATTGACTTGTCTACCTTGGGCTCAAATGCCCAGAAATTTTGGCTTATTGTTAACATTTATGTTTAAAATTAGGCCTCTGAGAACTTGGGGAACAGAAAGCCTGTCAAGCTTCCAAATGTGAAATTGAATGTCCTGGAAGAGGAATATGTCCATTTTAGTGATGTTTGTTTTTCATACTTACCTCTATAAGTTACTTAATCTGGAAGCTCCATAGTTTACATATGGTTCCTGTAAAAACTAAGACCTTTGGGTGAGAGTTGGGAGGGGTGATAGGGGATTGACTTGACATTCTCCCTGATAAGTAAGCAGAAACAAAACTGACTAGAATATTGTTTTCCTAAATCCTCAACCAGTGTTCTTTCCACTATATCATAGTGTCCTTTTGAGAGAGGACTGTAGAGTTAAAGTTCTTTGCAAAGGTAAGGTGGTGTTTTTGGTATTGGTTGTAACAGGACTCAGAAAGGGATCTAAAGGAAATAGACAGGGTCTTGGGCTATCTCAAACTTCAAACTTCCTGACACTAATCTGTCCCTCTCAGGGCCTATGGGACTTGGGATTCGTGGTCCCTTTTTCCTTTATCTCTCTTTCTTCATTGGTGTTTTTGTCTCTTTAGGGCCTAAAACAGATATCCAGGTAGGATGGACTGACAGCAGGTCCACAGTTGGGGGTGAGAATAGATTTCCATTAATCAGTGATCTCTGTCTCCTATGCTAGGTGAGCCTCAGGTGTGTCCCAGCAAGATCCAGGAAACTTCTCTGCAGACTGTTTACCATGACACTCCATCAAGGACAGGGAGAATAAAGTGGGAATCCTTCCTCATGCCCCTCCCATGGTCAGCTCCCCAATGGCCTGGGTGAGGTAAGAGCTGTGTGCAGGAGTCAGTTTTTTTGGAGTTTCCCAAGTTGGGAGGAATAGAGGGTGCAGTTCATTGGATTGTTCAAGGCTTTAAACATTCAGCAGGAGTTCCAGAAGGATAGCTAGTCCTACAGACTCATTTCTTACAGTGAGCTGCAACCCATTAAAACTCATGGTTGGGATTGGTCCATGCGTTTCTTGTTCCCTTAAGTCATTCAAGCCTTAGTGGTATCCCCTTCATCATAGACACAGGCCTGGCTATTGTAACACATAAACCAAGTACTAGAATCCTGGAAGGAAAAGGCCAATAGTAAGGTCTCTGGTCTCCTCTTCAGACAAAGGGGAACAATCCCAGCACTTTTTCTTTAATGAAGAAATACCCAATTGAGGTTATAAAAATTGTGCTCTGTTTCAAATGTCCAGTCTTCTGAATGTGGGTGAGAATGAGTAGGGAAGAAGAGAGAAAGGTATAGGTCAAAGTGTCTGGGACTCCCAAGTAACAGTTTCTGTTTCTTTGCACCTGACTCCATCTGTTGCTGCTCACTTCTGCACCTCTGTATTCTTGCTTTCTTTCTGGCTGGGTCTCCCTTCTCTGCCACTGCATAGGTCAAAATCCTATATGCTTCTTAAGGTCCATGTGAAATACTACCTCTGAGAACTCTCTACCCTCCACTCATCAGCATTAATCCTTAACACACTGTAACTTGAATTAATGTTTTTCCAATGCGTGTATGGATTGGGAGTGTGAGTTCCTTGAGGGAGGGTCTGTGTCATTGAGTCTCTTGGATGGAGTAGGTGATCACAATGAGGTACTTTTGCCCAAGTTCTCCAGAGGGGGGCTTTTGGAACTGACATGGTGACCTGCTTATCCATTATGTTTTCCCTAGGGTGAGCTGGCTGCTCTGACACCATGGGGAGCTGCTGCAGCTGCCTGAACAGAGACAGTGTCCCAGACAACCACCCCAGCAAGTTCAAGGTACTCAAAGCCCTTTCCTCTCCCATGTTCCCTAAATGGCCTCTTGGGCTCAGGTCCCATGTAATGGAGTTGCCTCAGCCTCTCCACAGAAAGCGAAATGACAGGTTGAGGTTGTGGGCTGATTAAGCTTCTCTAGCTCAAGCTCTCTGTGGCAGCCTAAGGAAAAGAGGCTCAGGCCACTGTCATTTTTGCAGCTCTTCATACTTCCAAGAATAAAGAAATGCTATAATGGTGCTTTAGAGCATTTCCTCCTGTCAGTATATTTTAATAAATTTTTGTATACTGTTTTTGGAGAAAAAAATAAGTTTATATTTGTGAGTAAATATATGTAATTGTGTGGTTTAATGTGACTCAGGCCTGTAATCCTAGCACTTTGAGAAGCTGAGGCAGGAGGATCACTTGAGCTCAGGTGTTCAAGACCAGACAAAGCAAGAGAGACCTTGTCTCTACTAAAAATAGAAAATGAGCTAGGCATTGTGATGGGTGTTATAGTCTCAGATACCTGGGAGGCTGAGGCAGGAGGATTGCTTGAGCCCAAGAGATTGAGGTTGCTGTGAGTTGTGAAGCCATGGTGTTCTAGCCTGGGCAATAGAACGAAACTCTGAAAAGAGAGAGAGAGAGAAAGAAAAGAAAGAAAGAAAGGTGTGTGTATTTAAAATAGTGCTTAGCACATGGTCAACACTCCTACCAGTGTTTGCTGTTTGCTCTTGGGAAGCCAAGGACAGGGCCAATGGACCTGTGTGTGCCCCCTTATAACACATCCCTCAAGGGGCAGTTGCTCCCACTGGTTGGGAGTTGGGGTGGGGGTGTCAAGGTGCATGTTTCTCCTGCCCACCAAAAGAGGGAGCCCTTAGCAAGGTCATCCAGTGGGGGAGGTGGTAGAGGTAGTATATACTTGTTCTGCCTTGGGCTTGACTTTCCTAGGGTCTTAAGATTTTGGATTTACAATTGAACCCCTTCCCCATTAAGATCTGGTCCTTGAATACGAAGCCATGGCTGCCTGAGGTCATCTAAAGATCTGACCTTGGAGGTAAACCACATTTTCTTTCACTTTCCAAATGACAAATCTAAGGTCTGGAGAGGAAGGGTTTGCTCAGAGGACTGCTGTGCGTCCATAGCACTGCTCCATCCATTCCCCAGTAATCACATGTCACTCAGGAAAATCTGGTAGCCTCATGTGACACCTTTGGTACCCCAGCTGTAGCCCTACATCAGACTTCCCAGTGGCTCAAGGACTCATGCAAACATTTGTTGGACTCACTCATTAACCCTTCTGTGCTGCCCCTACAGGTGACAAATGTGGATGATGAGGGAGTGGAGCTGGGCTCTGGGGTGATGGAGCTGACACAGAATGAGCTGGTGCTGCATCTACATGGACGGGAGGCTGTCCGCTGGCCCTACCTCTGCCTGCGGCGCTACGGCTATGACTCCAATCTCTTCTCCTTTGAGAGTGGCCGCCGGTGTCAGACAGGCCAGGGTGAGTACCAGGCCCTACCCGACCCTGGGACAGGCACTGGGGCTGGAAGGTGCAGTTTAGGGAACTGTCAGGAAATTTGTTGTGGAATTCAAGAATGGGCCTTAACATGCGACCTAGCCCTAAGATGTGGCAGGTGCTTTCCAGAGAAGTGAAGAGTCTTGGCCAAGGGCAGGTTGTTGTTGCCCTTGACATGTTGTCACAGAACTAAGTGGATTCCCAGTCCGTGCTCTTCCTCTTCAGTCGTTGCAGCTCTAGTCCAGTCCCTGTGTGGGAACACTTGTTGCACAGCTCATGATTCTCCTCCTCCCTCTGTTACTCCAGTTTCAAGGAGCCCTGTTACCCTCTAAATAGGCCCCAAATGATGTACCTTGGACCCATCAGTAATGAAAGAAAGGTCAGGTAGGAGACTGTGTATACTGTGGGGCTGAGTGGCTTGGGAAGGAGAGATTTAGAGAGGCAGGCCTCTTGGGTCCTTAAGTACATTTTAACCCTCAAGAGATTAATCACTGACCTCCATCCCCTGTGGGCAATGGAGTGTGTGATGTATTCTCCCTCCCCTTGCTTTCTATCTCCCCATTCTCCCTCCCCTTGCTCCCTTTCTCACCCCCATCCCATGCCAAACCGCAGTCAAAGCAGGTGGTGGGTTATTACTTCAGGTCAAGGCTAGAGCCAGCCATGGCTCTTTGAAGGAGTGGCGTGGTATGGGTTTATCTTTTAGGATCCAGACATAAACTCTGCAAAAGGAATCCTGCATGTGATTATGTTAAATGCAGTTTGGGATTATGACTGTGCAGAGGTGGAATGAACGAGCTTCTCTGACGAGGCTGCCAACACAACAGTGAATCTCTGAGGTTGTGTTTGCTGGAGGAGCCTTCCCCTCCATGTAGCTTACGTATCCTTGGAGCTCATAAGGGTGAGTAGAGAGAGGGCAGGAAGAGGCTTCCTTGCTCCTGGTCATGTTTGATCTATGCTTGGGATCCTGGAGGGGCTGCTCTAGGCCCCAACACAGGGTTTTAAAACTCCGGGCTTTTCTGGTCTTTTCTGACCCTTAACATATCTTGCGAGAATACTTCTTTTCTTCCCTACATCCTTCCCGTCCCATTCTTACAAGCCATAGTTGTCCCATTCCCTAGCCTAATTGTATTTATCTTAGTTGTGGATATATACTCACGCACACCCCAAGTAGATTCCCCCAAATCCCAGGTCCCACTGTTGTAGAAGAGGGTGCAGAATCCCAGGCAGGTCTAATACCCTGAGAGCATCTCTGGATCCCCCGAATCACTGATGCTTAGCCCAGTTCTTCAGTGTCCAAGACCTTGAATTACAACTGGAGTTTGAAGGGCTGTAACGCTGGCTACATTGAGGAGCCCTGTGATTGTCTTGCCATATTTGTCTTTAGCTAGTCTGCCCATCTTTTCTTTCTTTCTGCACCAGAATTTAAGCTCTGTGAGGTCAGGGACCAATACACAGTAGGCATTCACTCTCTGGCCAGGCACTGGGCTAAATCTCCTCTCAGGGCAGACCCTCCTCTCAGAGAGCTTAGAGGCTAGTGGGCATGGAACTGTGGACTGGTGCCCCAGTGGACCTTCTTTTCCTGGGGAACAGGAGGTGGTAGAGGTGGTAGGTGGAAGAAGATGGAGGCAACGTATGAGGTGGAATGTTTGCTCATCTGATACTACCCTTTTCTACTTTGGTTTTTAGTCTCTTCCTTACCCCTGAATACATTCATGAAATGGTTTCACCTCAGAGGAATACTAATAGCTGAAGTATTTACTCTTAAGATGATGGTGCAAAGTGCAATGATTCACAATTATAATCCCAGCAACTCAGAAGGCTGAGGCGGAGGATTGCTTGAGGCCAGAAGTTTGAGACCAGTCTGGGCAACATAGTTAGATCTCATCTCTAATGAAATAAGAAAAAAATTAGCCAGGAGTGATGGTGCACACATTAGTTTCAGCTACTCAGGAAGCTGAGGTGAGAGGATTGTTTGAGTCCAGAAGTTTGAGGCTGCAGTGAGTTGAATACTCCATTGCACTCCAGCTTGGGTGATAGAGCCAGACTCCATTTCTTACTAAAAAAGAAAGACCATGGTAATGGATTGCATGGGTGTGGAGGCAGGGTACCATGGGCCCAGCTCCTCCAGTGCTTAGATTCTAGAGAAATGATTCTGGAAAGAATGCCCTGGATGAGGAGAGACTCTCCTGCAGGCCTGGGGCTGGATTTCAGGGACATTTCCTGCACTCCAGGTGCCTTTCGAGCCCCTCTGGTCTTCCCGGATGAGTCCAGGGTTGGAGAAGGCTCATTTTTTTTTCTCTCCTCCAGGAATATTTGCATTCAAGTGCTCCCGGGCTGAGGAAATCTTCAACCTCCTTCAGGATCTGATGCAGTGCAACAGCATCAATGTGATGGAAGAGCCAGTCATCATCACCCGCAATAGCCACCCTGCTGAGCTTGACTTCCCTCGGGCCCCCCAGCCACCCAACGGTGAGGAGACCCCATCTTCAGTATCCCACCACGCACATGTGCATGCACACACACAAACACAGACCCAGGAAGCATGAGTCACGGGACGGGATAGGGTAGATAGGGGGGTGCTCGCTCACTCAGCCTTCCATGACAGTTGTCCACAATCAGAACCATCCTTGAACATGCATATGTCCTGGGCTGGGCCAATCAAGTGACTTAAGCTCAGCCTGTTGAATCCTGGGCCTTGTATCAGCTGATGGTCAGGGAGCAGACAAGAAGACACCGGGTTTCCATAGAAACCATAGTCTGGAGCTTTTTTGCTTCCTTCCTGAGTCTAGTGGGTCACATCTCTTCACCTTTCCTGGCTGCTGATGCAGGCATCTCTGGCCATGACCATATTCTGGAAAGGTTCCTGCAGCTTCTACTGGTTTAGTCACTGAGTCCAGGTCAGGCACCTGCTCAGTGTGCCGTCCTCCCTGGGTTGGCCTGTGGGAGACAGAGGAAATAGAAACACAGTCCCTATTTTTGAGGAGCTTCCCTGAGGCTCACCGTCAGAGCTAGAATGAGGCAAAGGGATGGCCCAATTGTGACAAGGCATGCTTTAGGTGTTTCAGGTAACACTGTAAGTGGGGAGGTGGGAGTCACACTGAGCTTTGAGGGAAAGCACAGGAGAAAGGTAAAGGATAATGGGGCTGCTATGTCAGTGGCGCTTACCACCGTGGGGGCCTGCAGAACGTCTCCTCTCCATTGGACAGTCCCAGGACACCACATACACAGCTGCAAGTGGTTGTCAGGTGGCTTAAGTACCCTCACCTGGCCTTGTCTCACCTGTGCCCAGCTCTAGGCTACACTGTCTCCAGCTTCTCCAACGGCTACCCTGGAGAGGGCCCACGATTCTCAGCTCCCCGCCGGCTCTCCACAAGCAGCCTACGACACCCCTCGCTTGGGGAAGAGTCCACCCATGCCCTTATTGTCCCTGATGAGCAGGTGAGCACACAGCTGGCCAGCCCCTGCCCTGTTTGTCCGGGTGGCGAGGGGGGATTAGGAGGCTGCCTTCTCCCATTAAGGAACATGAGAAGGAGAAGTAAATAGATAGGGTCCCTTCCTGTCTCCAGAAAGGGAGGCAGCTTCCCTGCAAGGTTGGAGGACAGACAAGAAGAAACTCCAGCCCTTTCCCCTGTGTTTCTCTCAATCTGTCCCTTCTGCTCTCTCCTCCCTGCCCTGGGACCCTCCTGCTTCACTTGGACTCTTTCCCTGCAGTCCCACACCTATGTCAACACACCGGCCAGTGATGATGACCACCGCAGGAGCCGGCACTGCCTGCAGCCACTGCCTGAGGGGCAGGCACCCTTTCCTCCGCAGGCCCAGGGCCCCGACCAACGGGACCCACAGGTGTTCTTGCAACCAGGCCAGGTGAAGTTCGTTTTGGGCCCAACCCCTGCTCGGCGGCACATGATGAAGTGCCAGGGCCTCTGTCCCAGCCTGCATGACCCTGCCCATCACAACAATAACAATGAGAGCCCTTCCGAGTGCCCAGCCCAGCCCAAGTGCACATACGAGAACGTCAGCGGGGGGTTGCGGCGAGGGGCTGGCTGGAGACTGAGCCCAGAGGAGCCGGGGTGGAATGGCCTTGCTCAGCGCCGGGCTGCCCTGCTGCACTATGAGAACCTGCCCCCTCTTCCCCCTGTGTGGGAAAGTCACTCCCAGCAGCTGGGAGGGGAGGCTGGAGATGATGGGGACTCAAGGGATGGGCTCACACCCTCCTCCAACGGCTTCCCCGATGGTGAGGAAGACGAGACCCCACTGCAGAAGCCTACCAGCTCCAGGGCCTCCGTCCGCAGCCATGGCAGCTTCCCTGTGCCACTGACCCGCCGCCGGGGCTCCCCTAGGGTCTTCAACTTTGATTTCCGCCGGCCGGGCCCCGAGCCCCCAAGGCAGCTCAACTACATCCAGGTGGAGCTAAAGGGCTGGGGTGGAGACCGACCCAAGGGGCCCCAGAACCCCTCGGGCCCCCAAGCACCCACCACCCACCCTGCCCGCAGCTCAGACTCCTACGCCGTGATTGACCTCAAAAAGACCGTGGCCATGTCTAACCTGCAGAGGGCTCTGCCCCGAGATGATGGCACTGCCAGGAAAACCCGGCACAACAGCACTGACCTGCCTCTGTAGGGATGTCCTGGTCCTCACCACCCTCTACCCCACCGTGTCTAGCCTCTGCCTCACACTCCTGTCCTCTGAACCAACCCTCCCCAGGGTTCAGGGTTGCTTTGCAGAGGGCATTGAGGTGGGACCAGATGCTTCCTTACCCTGGCTGGCATCCCCAAAGATATCAGCCACTGAGTCTCCTGGTCCCTGAGCTGAGGAGAGAAGAGGGTGACCAGGCGAGGAGGGAGCCATGACGTAAACTGTGAAGGGTTCCCAGGATTGCATTTAGCACTCTCTGTCGTGTCCATGTGTCTCGTCTGTCGGCTGTCTCTGTGTGTTTTTTTTTGTTTGGAATTTTGAAACATTTTGTACCTGTTGATTTTATTTATCAGTTTATTTTTCTATTTATTGTTTTAAATGTAATTAACATATTTATTATTAATATAATTATTTTTAAATTCTGGCTCAGTGAATGATACCATTTTATGAAATATTTTCTGCTATGGCTCTGGGTTGGGCGTAAAGCAGCTCCAGTAGAGGTAGGGGCTTCTCCTGGGAAATCTGGGGTGGTTGTGGGTTTTTTGGTTTTGTTTTGATTTTTAAGACTAGTCAAGTTCAATAGTAAGAAGGGGGAAAAGAAAACGAGGAGTTCAGTCTGTAACTGACTGAACAATCAAGTGGGATACTGCCTTCAGACCAGCCATGTGGTTTTTGCAACAAACCAATGATATTTCCTTCTCTCCTCCAAGAAATCCTGCCCCAGAACTTAAAGTGGCCAGGGATGGATGCTCTGTTGAAGCAAAGTGACAGGATGGCTGGAATCCTAGATGCAAAAGGAGGACCTATGAGGAGCACTGCCTTAATGGGATAGAACCTTAACCCTCTGAGGTTAGCAACAGGCTGGGAATATGGGGTGGGGGCCACTGTACAAGCATCATTTTCTTCTCTGGACCATGCACTGATTCTCCACCCACTGGGCACACCCCAGGGGCCACTGCTCTCCTTTAACACCTTGGCCCAAAGGCAGGCCCTGGCAGTGCCCCCAGCACTGCTGAGTCAAGGCCAAACCTTTAAAGAGGACTTTTCCTAAAAGCCCAGGATTATAGCAAAAGGAAAAAACAGCATAATGTGTAACTAGATAATCTGTCTTACAAAATGTATCTTTCCCAGAGAACTTTCCCCAAGGAAGGACTGTGGGATTCCCCTGCTGCAAAGGTGGGGCCCTGGCATAGCCACCACATTGGAGCATCTGCCTTAGAAGCCCAGGGTCTGACAGGGCTGTGCCTGGGCACCCGCCTCTGTCCAGTTCTGTGGCAGGAGCTCCCTCTCTCTGTCCTGAGGCTGCCTCTTTCCTCTTCTTCATGCTGGCCTCCAATTCTCCAAGACTGTTTCTGACTCAACCCCCTATGCAATTAATCTAAGGAAATCCAGCCTCTGTGATAAGCCACTCAGGGCCTAGGTAAGGAATGACAGTGGGCTTTGTCTAAGACTTAGGGAAGAGTCTGTCCTCTGGTCACTGTGCTCTAGCCCTGTCCTGTGGAGCAAGCAGACTATCCTCACCAAGTAAACAGGCCAGAGCTCACCCCACCCTGGTCCCTCCCCCTCCTGTCCAGGCCCCACTTCCTGGGATTGGACTGACCAGCTTCCAGACCCCCTGACCTTGAGTGTTACTTTCTCAGTGAAATGGGCAGTGTGGATCAGCCACAACAGGTTGAGAGAGAAACCCTTCAAACAGGGCCTGGCAGGGTCCAAGGGGGAAGCTTCCATAGCCCTGGATCAGACACCTAATCCTTCTCACGTCCTTTGATCTCTGGACCAGAAGATCTGGCTGGATTCATTGTACTTTTTTCCACATTGTGGTAGGGAAATGCTATTATAACTTCTCTGCAGCCTACCCAGGCAGCTCAATTTTGCCTTACCTGCTCCTCCTCGTGGTCTCCACAGTTGGGGGTGGTCTCTCTGCCGAGATGGGGGTGAGTATGTTCATGCCAGGACCAGGCGTAGAGGCCCCTGGCCATGCTTGTGCATGAGGCATCTGGGCAGCCTCCTCCTTACTAATGGACAAACTGTCATGGAGTAGCCAGAGGCTGGCTTGAGTCAAGAGACCTAAGGTCTGGTCCTGACTTAGCCACTCTGTACTCTCTACTACCCCAAATAACTTAGCTGGTGGGAGAGGTGGCCAAAGAGACAATGAACAGGACACCACTTTGGAAAGAGATAAGATAACAAGTTGTGTTAACAACTCACTGAGGAAAAATCCAAAAAGTCACAACAGCTCATTCCCCCCAACCTCAGGCTTATTGCTGTGCTATTGCTGACCAGTTCACCAAGCCCGTTATTCTCTAAACTGCAACATCCTTGTCTGAACCCCAGGGGTCCCCCTAGAGCAAGCCATAATTGCATAATTGTCCCAGTGAGCACAGTTATAGGGCTTGGGGGAGTGAGTCTAAGAGATGTGTTCCAGGAGTTGGCTTCCAGCCAGGGTAGCCCCCAACCTTCCCTGTCCCCTCCCCTAGTCACTGCCTCTGACCCATGAGGTCTACCACAGGAATTTTCCTCTCATGGGGAGGGTGGGGCATGAGCGGTCAGTTTTCCTGGCAGGAAGGGGTGGGTGGGAGGGAATGATGCCTGGGAGGGCAACTGCTGCCCTATGTCCAAGCCTGCCCTGCCATCAGGGTGTGGTGCACAGATGAAATCAGTTTTCATCACCAGCATCAGTGAATGTTTGCTGAAGGCTTGGTTCTCTTCTTTAGAAACAGGTCCTCCCCAACCTTGGGCTATCCTCAGGAAAAGACAGGATGCAGCTTCCTGTCTGGGAGTGACATTTCAGGTCAGACCAGGAGTGGCCCGCCCCAAACCCACCCCAATGTAATAATAGCACTTTCCAAGAGTATAAACACAGTGGGCTTTCCATAGGGCCAGGCAGACCATTTATCTTTCAGGCCTCCCTGGGCAGGCAGGATGTTCCCCATAGTACAGAGGAGGAACCGTGGTAAAGTGAAGTGACTTGCCTTAGGCCATAAAGTTAATTAGTGGCTTGAGCTGGGGCTGGATGCCAGTCCTGTGTCCCCCATTTCCTGCTCCTAGTCTGGCCTGATGGAGCCCAGTTCTCTCAGGTGGGCTGCAGGGAGAGTGTGTTGGGTTGAATCTCAGCAGAGGTTCACATTCCAGCTCCCATTAGGAATCCTTGTGAATTCCAAGCCAGGTCCTTTTCCCACTAACTACAGGGGGAACCTGCCGTACACTCACCTACCAACCCAGTCCCTTCTATTCTTGAATCCTCAGAAATGGCTCCAAGTTCTGTCGATGGGCAGGGTCAGGGCAGGTGAATGAGAAGACACTTGACCTGACCTGCCTCTACATCTCCTGATGGAATGGGAATCCGCTCAGAAGTGGAGAGGAGTTTCAGAAAGGCCGCAGGGATAGGGAGAGCTGAGGTAAGGGTGGGGAGACCCTATGTGGGCCTCTCAGGGCTCTGTACTTAATAGTATCACAGAGGCCCAGAAAGAATCTCAACCGTGTTTGGCAGCTGACCCAGGACCCATCCAGGGCTTCTGCGAACAGGATTCCTGGAGATGTTTATCTACCCTTTGCTCACATACTTCCAGTAACGGGGAGCTCACTATCTCACAAGCTCACCCTCCACTCTGGTCTTACGAAATCCCTACAATTCTGGTTCAGCGCCTGTAGCTCAAGCAGCTAGGGCGCCAGCCACGTACACCGGAGCTGGCAGGTTCAAATCCAGCCAGGGCCTGCCAAACAACAATGACAACTACAACCAAAAAATAGCCATGCATTGTGATGGGCGCCTGTAGTCCCAGCTACTTGGGAGGCTGAGGCAAGAGAATCTCTCAAGACTTTGAGGTTGCTGTGAGCTGTGATGCTATAGCACTCTAACCGGGGTGACAGCTTGAGACTCTGTCTCAAAAAAAAAAAAAAAAAGAAAGAAAGAAATCCCTAAAAGTCTTCCCACTGAGTCCTAATTTTGCTTCTGGATCCACACATGGCTAAATCTAGTCTCTCTGCTAAGGGTGCTGAGCTTTGAAACTTGGTGTCAGCCTTTATTAACCACTTGACCCAGTGTGCTTCAGTTTCCTCATGTGGCACACAGAGGTAACAACCGTTCCTTCCTTGTGGAATTGTGGGAATCAAACAAGAAAATGTCCACTCAACGTGAACCACGGCAATTGGCCCATAGTAAGGGCTCAATGATTGGCAGATGTTATTTTCACCTGAACATCGTCATTCCCAGCATGACTGTACCCACTCTCTGTGCTCTAGTTTGACCTGGAACTGAGTGCAATTTCCAGACTTGACCTTTATCTTTCCACAGGCCCAAATCTTCCTTGTTCTAGACATTCTGCTCTTGCTAATGTAGTTGGAGTTAGCACTCAGTTCACTGGTCCTGCTGGCTCCTGGGACCTTAAAGCTGACCTGAAACCACCTGGTCTTCTCCACTGAACAACTGCAGCATTCCTTGCCTGGACCCACTTTTATGTTGGAGTTCTTGGCTTGTTAAATCAAAATCCAAACTGTCCCTTCATCCAAGCGACATTTCTTCATTTTAGTCTGGGTCTGTCCTAGAATTTAGAGGCTCCAGCTCTTGCCATGGACATGGAGGTGATGGGAAAATAAAGATGGGGGATGAGGGTGGCAGAGAGTAGGGTCTCCACTACGGTGGATCATGACAACTTGACTGTGGTGTTTGGGGCACTCAGCCTAGTGCTTCTGGAAGCTTCATTCTGTATGCTAATGGTTGGTAGAAAGCCTCCCTTCCTGATAACTGTGGTGTCTTCTCAGCTATCTGTTTTGCTCACCAGGTGGATCCCTCTCTGAGCCTCTTTGGACCCCAGTTTCTCTGGAGATGGTCATTCCTTACAGAGCTGCCTGTGGAGAGGACCTGAGAGGTCAGGTGAGTGAGAGCATCACCTGTGCTCCATGTGTAGTTTGTCATCACTTTTTTTTTCTTTTCCTTCCTTCCCTCCCTCCCTCCCTTCCTTCCTTCTCTTTAGAGTCTCACTTTATCATCCTCAGTAGAGTGCTATGGCATCACAGCTCACAGCAACCTCCAACTCCTGGACTTAGGCGATTCTCTTGCCTCAGCCTCCACAGTAGCTGGGACTACAGGTGCCTGCCACATGCCCAGCCATTTTTTTGCTGCCATTTGGCCAGGGCCAGATTTGAACCCACCACCCTCCGTTTACGGGGCCAGCACCCTACCCTCTTTCCTTCCCTCCCCTCTCCTCTCCTCCCCTCTCTTTCCCTCCCCTCCCCTTCCCTTCCCTCTTTTCTTTCCTTTTCTTTTGAGACAGACTCAAAGTGCCATGGCATTTATAGCTCACAGCAACCTCAAACTCTTGGGCTCAAGTGATCCTCTTGCCTCAGCCTCCCAAGTAGCTGGGATTCCAGGTGCCCACCACAACACCTGGCTATTTTTAGAGATGGGATCTCCTTCTTGCACAGGCTGGTCTCAAACTCCTGAGCTCCAGCACTCCTCCTGCCTCGGCCTCCTAGAGTGCTAGGATTACAGGCGTGAGCCACCTCACCCAGCCTCCCATGCTCATTCTTAAGGGATGATTAGTATAATGACTGATTTAATGAGGGAGGGAGACATGCCTGCTAATCCAAGAAACCAAGGGGGGTTTCTTAGCTGCCTCCGTCTCCCTCTGCTCTACCCACTTGCCTGGGGAGGCATGATTCCTTGGGGAACCCTTCATGTTGCCTCCCTCCACCTGCACCTTCAGTCTGATCTGGTTCCCCACTGAGTGGCAGTCCAATAAAGAGTTTCAGGGCAGGGCAGCGCCTGTGGCTCAGGGAGTGGGGCACTGGCCCCATAGACTGGGGGTGGCAGGTTCAGGCCTGGCCCCGGCCAAAAAAAAAAAAAAAAGAGTTTGAGGACAAAGAGATGGAAGGCTGGGGGCTCTGACTCCCCAGGGAAAAGGAATGTAAATGCAATTACATCACTCATCTTGACTCTTGAACTGTGTGCTGCCAGGGTAGGGGAGAGCTGGGTAGCCGTAGAGATGTGGGGGGGGCAGCAAAAGCAAAAGGAGTTCAGGGTATCAAGCTGAGGTCTCAGGTGGGGAGGGGTCACCAGGTGTTCTTGGAGGTTCCTTCTCTCTCTGGTCCAGTAGGCTGGTGCATACTTTCCCTCGTGAGTGCCTACTTACCTGGAATTAGATAGCCTGAGAAACATGTCAGTGTGTCATGGGGTGGTGGTGGTAAGGGTATGACACAGTGTATAGTGGCTTTGATTTTGCAAACAAAAGTTGGACATAGTGAGTCCAGGATACAAATCTGGATATTCCCCAAAACTTATGGTCTAGTTGGGAAAACAAGGCTCACACAAGACAAGATTATGAGACACGTTGCTCTGTCATTTGATAGCTTGGTGACCTCAGGCAGATCACCCCACCTCTCAGAGCCTGTTTCCTCACGTATTAAGGAGAACTAATGACTTTGCCTTTTAATGTTGTTAGGAGTTAAATAAGAAAGTGCACGTGTATGTAGAGTATAAGGGTTTGAACACAGTAATTAAGAAAATGCCATGAAGGCTATGTTAACCAGTTCGGTGAAAATATTTTAGACTGTATATGGAACGAGTACATTGTACCTTATGATTGCATTATTGTACACAGCTATGATTTAATAAAAAAAAAAAAAGAAAGTGCACGTGAAGCACTTGGTGGGTATTTGGCACAGAGCCTGGGCTTACCTTTGTTGTGGGTGTCACAGCAGTAGCAGATGGTGTGGGGAAGTGTCCTGAAGGAGGTGGACCAGGAAGATGAGGAGGATTTGAGGAAGGAGAGGGGAGTGTGGACACAGTGATTAGTCTGGCAGGAGGGCAGGTGGGAGGGGAAGAATTGGGCTGGGGAGAGGGGCAGATGGGGCATGGGGTGGGAAGAGCTAGAGTAGGTGGTCGGGAAGCGGGGAGATGACTCCACTTTGCAGGATGTGGAGCAGCAGGCTAGGTGTCTGCATGTGGATTGTGAGGGGGGTGTGGGCTCAGAGCACGTGTTCAACCACTCATTCAACCATCACCCAACAAATATTTATCAAGCACTTGCTAATGTGTCAGGCGCTGTGCTGGGTGCTAGGGACATAGAAGTGATGGGGACAGATAAAGCACCTGGCCTTACTAACTTATATTCTACTGTGAGAAGAATGTAAGGGTAGGATGATTAATCAGCACATATTAACAAGTGAAGTTCAGGGAAGAGATAACTTTGAAAAAAAGCAAAAGGAGTAATGTGATGAGTGGCAGGGATGGGTAGGTCAGGGAAGACCTCTCTGGGGAGGTGACATTGAAGCAGAGATTTGAGTTGCAAGACAAAGGCTGAGTGAACAGCTGAGATAAGAAGTCCAAGCAAGGGACAGCAAGTGCAAAGGCCTGTGGGGAATATGCTGGATAAATTGGAGGAAAAGCAAAGGGTCAGAAAAGGCTAACGAGGTAGTCAAAGGGGAAACGGGGCAGAAGGTGGGGCATGCCATGAGGAGGTTCCAAGACATGGAGGACCAGGGGAGGCGAGCAGATTTTATTTTAAGGGCAATAGGAACCTATTGGAGGGTTCTAAGCTGAGGAGATCCAGCTTAGGTTTTCCTTTGTTTGTTTGAGACAAAATCTCTCCCTCTGTCACCCTAGGCTAGAGTGCGGTGCCACCATACCATACTGAAGCCTGGAACTCCTGATCTCAAGTGTTCTTTCTCCCTCAGTCTCCTGAGTAGCTGGGACTACAGGTATGTGCTACCATACCCGGCTAATTTTTCTATTTTTGATAGAAGACAGGATCTCACTGTTGCTCAGGCTGGTCCCAAATTCCTGATGTCAAGGGATCTTCCTGCGTTGGCCTCTCAGAATGCTAGGATTACAGGAGTGAGCCACCTAGCCCAGCCTGGACTTAGGTTTTAACAAGATGGCTCTGGCTGCTGTATGGGGACCAAGAGGTAGAGAAAGGGGGACAGAAGCAGGGAGACATGTTGGGAAGTATTATGAACTGAATGTTTGTGTCCCCCAAATTCATCTGTTGAAATCTTTCTTTTTTTTTTTTTTTGAAACATAGTCTCGCTTTATCACCCTCGGTCGAGTGCCGTGGTGTCACAGCTCACATGAACCTCCAACTCCTGGGCTTAGGTGATTCTCTTGCCTCAGCCTCCCAAGTAGCTGGGACTGCAGGTGCCAGCCACAACGCCTGGCTATTTTTTGTTGCAGTTGGCTGGGGCTGGGTTTGAACCTGCTACCCTCTATATATGGGGCCGGTGCCTTACTTACTGAGCCATAGGCTCCGCCCTATCTCTTGAAATTTTTTTTTTTTTTTGCAGTTTTTGGCCAGGGCTGGGTTTGAACCCGCCACCTCCAGCATATGGGGCTGCTGCCCTTCTTCTTTGAGCCACAGGCACCGCCCCCTATCTGTTGAAATCTTAACCCCCAGAGTGATGGTATTAGGAGGTGAGGTTTGAGGTTGATTAGGTCATGAGGATGGGTCCTTCCTGAATAGGATTTGTGCCCTTTTAAGAAGAGATTCAAGAAAGATGCTCTCTCTGCTCTTCACCATGTGAAGATGACTATCTGCAAACCAGGAAGAGGGCTCTCACCAGACATGACATTTGCCAGTATCATGATCTCTGACTTCCCAGCCTCCAGAACTGTGAGAAATAAATATTTATTGTTAAAGCCCCCCAGGCCTTGGTAATTTGTTATAGCAGCCCAGGCTGACTATGAGAGGAGGCTACTGCTATTCTAGATGATGGTGGCTTGCAGCTGGGTGGTGGCCGCGGAAAAGGAGAAAGGTAAACAGATTTGAGATGTATTCCGGAGGTGAACCAAACAGGGCATTGGCAAAGGAGGTTAGGGAGTGGTGTGGGAAGAGGGAACAGAGGGACGAAGTAGGGCTTTGGGGTGTGGGGCCCGACAACTTGCAACTGGAAGAAGAGATAACTTACTGAAATGAGAAAGGAATGCAGGGGGAAGAGGGACAGGTTTAAGCTGGAAGGCTGGAGGACAGGTCCTTGACACATGACCCATGCCTGGAGACAGGCTGCAAAGCAGGGGCCTCTAGGCAACAGAGAATCAGACCTGAGGGTTCCATCAGTCTCACAGTCCTGGGGGCCAGGCCAGGCATGTGGAGGCCCCAGGTCACTCCCCTGTACTCTCTGCTGGACCTGTTACCACGGATGACTTGGATGCTGAGCCCTCATGTCACCCCTTAGGCTTTGGGACATGAGGCAGCAGCGCTGTAGGTAGAAGGGCATATTAAGGTCCAGAGGTGGCCTGGGGGGATTCAGCACAGAGAGAGCCCAGCTGACAGTTTCCCTGGAGGAGGAGCCATTGGCACCTTGGGCCCAGCACTAGGCCGCGCTTGCACATTCTCCTGCAAAGGGACAAATGTGAGACCCTTGGGGATCCTTCTGGAGCCTTAGGACCACAGTGTCCACTTTCTGGAATATGAGAAAGGCCAGAGAAGGGTTCTTGGACTTGACGAGAAAGAGCTACAGCCAGCCAGATACTTTAAGAGAACCTCGGAGTCTGCAAAAGGAAACTTCAGGCAGGAATCACTGGGGGTGGCTCAGGTGATCATCTAAAGCCTCTGGATCCTTCTCCTTCCCCATCACTACAGGTTTGCATGAAGACCCTCTATTGGTCCCCCCCTTCCCTGCACCAGGTTTCTCACACTGTACACTGTACCATGGCCCTCCAGATGTTAGGATGTTAGAAAGAGTTGATGTGGCTACCCACAGCTGCCAAGGGGCATCCCCAGCTCCCTGTCCTGGGCTCCCAGGCCCCACCTTGCCCCAGGTGTCCCATACAAGGATCTTTGAGTGGAGGGAGAGCCCAGGCAGGCTGCACACTGCCACTCTTGGGCACACTTCTCCAGAACCCAACTAGATTGGCTGCAGTCTGGGTGGGGCTGACCCTGCCTCCAGTGCCTATGACTGTAACCATATCCATCTGAGATTTGATTAGGGGCCATGGGACAGGAGAGTTGAGGGCAAGTCTGGAGCCTCCTGAGCCCATTATCAGTGTTTGATTTGAGACTTTTGGATCAGGCCCAGTTCTTGCTCCTTATCCAGGACATGGTGATTAGATTCTCCCAACTTTGATGTGCCTGAACCTGGACACAGCACTCTCCCCTCTGTGCCATCCAATCCCCAAATCCTAGCACTTCCCATTCCTTCACCCAGAGAGACTCAGGCTGGGGCCACATCAGTTCAGTCCAAAGGTCAAAACAACCCCTCCCATGGCCCTCTGTAATGGAGAGGAAAAAAAGGAGAAGGAGGAAAGGGAGGGCAAGAAACAGAGGAAGCAGGGGGTGGAAGAAAGGAAGTCTCCCATGGTCCTCGTCCTTCCTTTCTTCCAGCCCCTGCTTCCTCTGCTTACAGGAAGGCATGGCCGTGCCATGGAAACACACACAGATGCTACTCTGGGTGCAGGAGCTTGTGTGCAGCCCAAGGGCTAGGTCTGGGCATATGTCCATGCAGCCACGTGCCTGCACATGTGCGTTCGCATGTTTCGATCCTGGCCGTGTGAGCTTAGGGCCCTTTTGGCACCATGGGCCAGGACACGTATGTACACACACACATGCGAGGTCAGACAACTAAGTTCTAGAACTCATCCTAGAAAAAGTGCTGCATACTTCATTGCTGAATATCACTGCAATCACCTTTGAAGTACTCCCCTTAGCCATCTGGTGCCATAGTGATTTCAGCAATGAGGTATGTAGCACTTTTTCTAGGATGAGTTTGCAAACTTAGTTGTCTGACCTCATGAAGCACCACGCAGTCTTATTATCTGAACCCTATTCTGTTCTTTTAGTCAGTTACATTAAAAAAAGAAATTCTCCTCAGGATTTACCAGGTGACTATACAGCCCACTCGTGGGTTGGAAAGGCCCCTGCAAGAGGGGGTCAGTGCATGGAGTGGGGAGGGGCAGAGGCTTCCCTTGTGATGGGATGTGGGTAATGGGTGAAGCTGGACCAGGTGGGAGGCTCTGAAGTTAATCCTCATCTCCTAGTGGGCCTCGGGCAGGTCCCTGGCCCTGTGTCTCTCATGCCACCTTGTACACAGTGTGGCCTCACATGTGGTTCCTGAGCTGCACTCAGATTTCCTGGTCTAGGGGTTCCACACTTTGCTAACTAGCAGCCTTTTCCTAGGGGACTCTCCCAGGTCCCCTGGCCCCATCAATCCTATCTAGTCCCTAAGAGAATTGGGCCATGAGTGCAATCTACTGATCTACCTTCCAGGATCCCTCTAAAGAAATGTAGACCATGCACTACTCACTGTGGCCTTTGACGTGCTCCAGCCTGGACACAGGACTTCCTGAAGAAACATCAGCCATGGGCTTCTGGCCAACCACAGTCACCTGCTGCATAATTAATGATGGTTACAGTCAATGAAAGACCACATAGATAACCATATATAAGGCTGGTCTCATAAGATCATAATACCATATATTGACTGTACCTTTTCTGTATTTATGGTTAGTTATACAATATGATGGTGTTATAGCTGCCAACAGTATTCAGTGTAGCAGCTTGCTGTGTGGGTTGGTAGCCCAGGGGCAGCAGGCTGCACCATATAGCTGAGGTGTACAGCAGGCTATGCTGTCTAGGGTTCTGAAAGTAGTCCCTATGGTGTTTGCAGGACGATGCAATTACCTAGTGATGCATTCCTCAGAACATACTCCCTCCTCACGTCACACATCACTGTATATAGACATGAGTAGGTCAGGCTCTGTCCACCTGCCTGCCATCATCCACTTTCTCACTGGGGTGACTCATTTGTTGCTGTGTCACGCAAGCTAAAGCTGAGTCCTGAGAAGATGTAGGTCTGTCCTCAGGGAGCCCCAGTCTGAGGGGAGACTCAGCCCTGTCCTTGGGGAGCCACAGTCTGAAAGGAGACATGGCCCTTTGTCAGGGTTCACTGCAGATCCCAACCTGGGTTGGGAGTTGACAGGGGAGACGTTGTTGGGGGTAAAATTCATGACTTTACACCAGCTTAATACATAGAATCTGAGAGCCTGGAGAGGTATACATTGACTCACACGCCACAGTGGCAGATTGAATCAATGCAGCGACTTTCTGACTTCTCAGAAACCTTTTCTTGATCTCTAACACAAAGTGTATATGCAAAATGAAAGGTACCAAAATTCTAATAGGATTAGAAGAATCCCAAGTCCCCAGGATTGGGTGAAGAGAAAACGCCTGGATGATTGGGAACAGAGGGTAGTGAGTTGTCAACAATAGCTGATAATGCATTTAGAAAAAGGGGAAAATATATTTCATTCCTGCAGGACAAGCAAGCCAGGTTCTCTAATCTAACCACCAATCAGGAGTTCAAAGGATTTAGCCCTGCCCGCCAGCTAACTCTCTGGTGGCAGGGATGATTTTAGTGACTTTACCCCATCTGGGGCACCTTTGGGCTCCTTTCATCTTTAGTGATCTTGATGAGCCCCAGGGATGGCATGTCTGCTCACTTTCTCCTGGATAGTGGTGGGGTGTCCCCCCCCACCTGCCTGCTCCCGCTGAGAAATCAACCTATCCACCTCCCACAGCCCTGTCCTCAGGGAGCCCCAGCCTGAGAGGAGACACAGCTCTGTCCTCAGGGAACCCCAGTCTGATGGGGGACATAGCACATCCTCGGGGAGCCCTAGATTGAAAGGATGTACCTTAATAATTTAAGACAGTAGGGAGGTCATCTGTAAGGGTCAGAGCTATACTCTACAGGAACTGCTGTAGGGTAGAGAAGAAAGGCTAGGGTACACTGTGGGCCTGGGACCAAATCACCCTCAGTCACTGAATAATCTCTTCCCCTAAATGAATTACCATGGCGAGATCAGTATGGGGACCCCCTCAGAACTTCATAATCCTCTCTGACACAGGCTTGGCCAACCTGGGGGTGCTGTCTGTCCACTGTGAATGTCTGGCCTATGGCAAGTGCCCACCTATATTCCACACGAGGGGTGGCCCAGCCGCAAGGAAATTGCCTAGAGGTTGGGAGAGAAATAGTCCCTTCTCATGTGAAGGGAGGAAGTCCCCACAGCAGGAAGTCCCAGAAAGGCAAAAGACAGCATTTTTGCCAGTCTCACCAGAAAGGCAAGGTGTACAGGAGAGGGTCAGCAGGAAACACTGCAACTTGTATGTTTTCGGGGTGTCCAATGTAGGATCTGAGAGGCGGGCTCTCAGAGCGCTGGGTATTCAGGGAGGGCTACCTGGAGGAGGCAAGGTGTGAAGACCCATCAGAATTAGAAGTGGCAGAGGTGACTGGAGTGTGCACCAGCAAAGAGAGGCTGCCTTTAGCTCACCATTTAGGAGAAGCACAGATTCTGAGTGGGGTGCAGGTCACTGCAAGGACCCGGCCAGGGGCAGGGACTCACATGGAAACAGAGAGTAAAAGAGTGGGACCTGATATCCCCCACCTCACTCCTGACAGTCAGGGATGGGCACTTCCAGCCCAGGGAGTGCTCTGCTGCTCCTCAGAGGACCCCTTCTCCCCACAGCAGTCTCAGCGGAGTCCTGGTTTTGACATGTATGATAGACAGCCAGTCGCCAGCCAGCACAGAAGCGAGCCAGAATGTTCTTGCTGGGGAGGCTGCTGGGTCCTGGTTCTCCTAAGGGCCACCCTCAAGCACAATCTCCCCTCAGGGGTATAGAACTACAGCTTGGCCTAAATCAGATGGAGTCAGAAACCCCTCTGAAATAGTTCACTTTGAAAGGATAAGGAACCAAGCCTACTCTTCCATCTCTGCAGCTTGGGGCCATCACAGTCATAAATTTCTTTTCTTTTCTTTTTTTTTTTTGTAGAGGCAGAGTCTCACTTTACTGCCCTCAGTAGAGTGCCGTGGCGTCACACAGCTCACAGCAACCTCCAGTTCCTGGGTTTAGGCGATTCTCTTGCCTCAGCCTCCCAAGTAGCTGGGACAACGCCTGGCTATTTTTTGTTGCAGTTCGGCCGGGGCTGGGTTTGAACCCACCACCCTTGGCCTATGGGGCCGGTGCCTTACTCACTAAGCCACAGGCGCCGCCCACACAGTCATAAATTTCTTAAGTGGAATTGGATCCCAGTGCCAACAAGTATCTAGGCAGGTGAGAAGGCCCCTGCCCAGGAGCTTCCTCCTGTGCTCCTTAAATGCTTAATCCACCCTGATCCTGGGCCTTCAGGGGCTTGAGAGAAGCAGGAGGGTGACAAAGGGGGTCATGGCTGGTGAGTGACACAGAACGTAGGCTCCAGAAATGGGGGTCTGGTCACTCTGTGCCTGCCTTTTCCTGAGTCTGACTGTTGTTTCACAGCCAACAGGATGCCACACTATGGAAGAAGTCAACTTTGGGGGACAGAAGACCCAGCTGTATACAGAGGAGGTCTATTGGAGTCCTGTGGTTACCCAGAATTACTGGCAGATTGGCTTGTCTTAACCCACCATGTCCATGAAATCGTGGGTGTGATAGATCTATTACATATTTGTGCTAAAATGCCTTATGAAAAGTATGTGGTTATTAAAAAAAAAACTCTCATCTTTATTTCACCTAAACTCACCTCTGCTTCTCTGCTATGTGGTTACATGTGGGTGATTGTGAGTTTTCCCAACAGCCTGGAACCCCAAGAACAGAGACTGACTCCCCCCCTTTGCCTTTGGGGTTCTCTTGTTTCTGTCTTCTTTCTATTCTCTCTCCTCATCCTCCTTCTTATTTCTCTTTTTAAAATATGATTTTTATATAACCTTTTACTGAAGTATAATACATACACAGAAAGGTACACCTATCAGAAACCGAACATACTCACATATATAACTGATACATTGATCAAGAAACAAGATATTATCAGCATTCCCCAATGATTCTTTTTCCTTTTCGTCCCCTGCTTCCAGCCCAGTGCCCAATTTAAAGAAAATGATTCAGACTCAGCTGATAGTGAGGGCTGGCTCTGTTACTGTGCTGCACCTTCATCAACATGACCTTATTGAATTAGTACAGCAACCTGCAGGGCAGGACCCATTATCCTATTTACAGTCCAGGAAAAAGTGGTGGGTGCAGTTGATGGGTCCAGGAGTGGGCACCTGACCCAAGACAGGCCAATCAGAAAACTTCCCTGAGAATTGTGGCTTCACTTTTTCTCTGAAAAGGTAAAATTTAGTTGCTGTTGGTCATTTATGTGGAGAAAATCAATCTACAGGGAGAAAGAAAGAGGAAGTGAAGTGAGGTAGAAAGGAGAAACAGAGAAAGGGTCTGAGTAGGGTTTGGATCTCAGATCCTAGTTGATCCTGAGGATGCACCCTATCCTTCCTCTTCCTGCAGCTGGTCACTCTCTGATATGTTCCTCCATGCACCCAATATACCCTCTTTTCCTCAAGAACCAGACAAGTAAGCAGTCATCTACAAGCAAAATTACGTTAACCAACAGATCAGAGAAAATAATCAATCTGTTTATCCATTTAGACATAGAGATCTATTTCTGGATATTTGAGAAATAGATAGATAAAAAGGACTCCTCTATAGAATGGAGAAAAGGAAGCCTATTTTGAGAATTGTGGGACTGTGGTGAGGATTGCCTGATTAAACAAACATGAAGCACTCTGCTTGGCATACCCTCAATGATGGAAAATCTTGGCAGGGGAAGAAAAGCCCATCTTAAAACTTTGAGTTCACTTCTTCCTTAAAGTAGAATCCTCGTTAAAGAATGTAGAAGAAATGATGGAAATAGAAAATCACTGTTAGGCAAATACCACTATAATGACTTTTGCAGAAAAGAACCATTAATGGATGTTGAAATTAGTAGGCAAAAGATGGTGAGAAACAAGACATGTCCTTGCATAGTTTCAAAGTATCTCCCCAGAAGGTGCTTGTAAATTACCAAGGCAAAAGCATTAACTTTCCAATAGAGAAACCTGCTAGACCTCACCTTAACTGACAGATGGAGGGGAGATCAGCAGTGATAAGACAAGTCATACATAATCCTCTGTGGCGAGCTGAACAAAGCACATCCCCTCTGTGGTATTCTTCCCCAAATGCATGCCTCCTGATGAACACGAGAAAACATCAGAATGACCTAAATAACTCATCAGTACTCTCTAAAATCAGCGAGGTCATATAAGACAAAGAAAACTGAAGAAGTATCACAGAGTGGGCAGAGACTCAAAAGACATGAATAATAAATGCAATGTGGGAATCTAGACTGGAGCCTGGACCGGCAAAAGGACAGTAGTGGGGAAATTGGGGAAATTTAAATAAGGTCTGTAGAATACTTAATAGTAGTACATCAGGGTTAATCTCCTGGGTTTGATAATTGTACCATGGCTATTACTAAGATGCTGACAATAGTAGATGTTGGAAGAAAGGAATGTGGGGAAAATTCTGTACTATGTCTGCAACTTTTCTGTAAGTCTAGAATTATGCCAAAACAAAAATGAAAAAGCTAGCTGGGCATAGTGGCGCTCACTATAGTCCCAGCTACTTGGAAGGCTGAGGTGGGAAGATTGCTTGAGCCCAGGAATTTGAGACTGCAATATGCTACAATTGTCCCATGAATAGCCACTGTACCCCAGCCTGGGCAACACAATGAAACTTCATCTCTAAATAAGTAAATAAAGACATAAAATTAAAAAAGCATAAATCTCATGTCTAGTATGTCCCTAAGAGGTTTGGTCAAACTAATAGTTTAAGTATAAAACACACATAAAACGCTGGGCGCGGTGGCTCACGCCTGTAATCCCGGTACTATGGGAGGCCGAGGTGGATGGGTTGCTTAAGCTCATGAGTTCGAGCCCAGCCTGAACTAGAGCAAGACCCCATCTCTAAAAAAATAGCTGGGCATTGTGGTGGACACCTGTAGTCCCAGCTACTAGGGAGGCCGAGGCAAGAGAATCACTTGAGCCCAAGAGTTTGAGGTTGCTGTGAGCTATGATGCCATAACACTTTACTGGAGACGACAAAGTGAGATTCTGTCTCAAAAACAAACAAACAAACAAAAGAAAACACACACATAAAACATTTAAAGAAAAAACTATAAGATCAAGATAATAGCCGAAACTATAGCTAAAAATTCATGTAGATAGCTGCCAAAGATGTAAGGTTTATAGAGTATTTGTCCCCCAAGCTGAGGCAGCAAACTCCAGGGTTAGAGTATATAGGGAAAACCAGACCCCTGGGCCAACCTTAAATCCATTACCTCTGCCTCTTTAGACTCCGCTTTAATGACTCATTACTGTGCTCTTTTGGATGATTTTCAGTTTGTGAACTTCAAGTGCTATTGATAGAATGAGAAATTGGAAATAACCCAAATGAACAGGGGCAAGTTATCCTAGCTACCAAGATAAGAGAGCAATGTAAGGCCGCTGAAAGTGATAAGAATGTGGCCTGTCATAATGTGTAAAAATGTGAGTAATCCAAAGTGAGAAAACCAGAAGTTGCGTTTATACACTGATCACAGCTACGTTAAAATCTAAGTGTGGCTGGGGGCAATGGCTCATGCCTGTAGTCCTAGCACTCTCCTGGAGGCAGGACTGCTAAGGTGAGTCTCATTCCAGATGAGCCTGAGCAATAGTGAGACCCTGTCTCTACTAAAAAATAGAAAAATTAGCTGCATGTTGTGGCCATCACCCATAGTCCCAGCTATTTGAGAGGGTGAGGCAGAAGGATCACTTGAGCTCAGGAGTTTGCAACCAAGGGATTGTAGTGAGCTATGATGATGCCACACTCTACCCAGGGCAACGGAGCAAGATTCAAAACAACAAAATCTAAGTGAGCTGGAAGGTGATTCAGAAGGGTGCTAAGTATTACAATTTCAACTTCCTTTGTTGTTTTGATACAGACTCTTACTCTGTGGCCCTGGGTAGAGTATCCTAGAGTTGTAGCTCACAGCAACCTCCAACTTTTGGGCTCAAGAGATCCTCTTGCCTCAGCCTCCTAAGTAGCTGCGACTAAAGGCATGCACCACAATGCCTGGCTTGTTCTTCTATTTTTAGTAGAGATAGGGTCTTGCTCTTGCTCAGGCTGGTCTCAAATTCCTGAGCTCAAACAATCCACCCGCCTCGGCCTCCCAGAGTGCTAAGATTATAGGGTGAGCCACCGCTCCCAGCCCCTTTGATAAGTTTTGAAGCAGGGGTGGCTTAGAGGAAAGGAGACTATAAAGTGATAAGAAAATGCCCCCTTCCTGGAGACCATTACCATGAGGGCATCTCAGGCCCTGGATTTTGACAATAGCCCTCTGAGGTGTGGGGTGGAAATCTGAGCACTGGGATGATGGGGTGTGGGAGATATAACTAACTACACCACACTGAGAATAATCCCATGGGCTCCACTGCTGTTCAGGATTTCCTGAGCTCCAGGCCTGGCACTGGGATGCAGAAGCCTCAGTCTCTGCTCTCTAGGAGCTTCTAGTATATGGAGAAAAGTAACAGACCCCCAGGAAACAACTGGAAGGCAATTCCACACAGTGTGAGATCCAGTCCTAAGGGGAGGACACCAGCTGGGGTGAAGCAGTCAGGGGTAGAAGAAGAACTTGGGCAGGAACCAGGCGGCCAGGTGTCCTATGGCTTCTGTACTTTGCAGAAGGTGGCCTGGGATGATTTCTAAGGTGTCTTCAGGCTCTGTCGATCTCTGGCTACAGGAGGAGAGGCCTCGAAGGAGGCCAGAAATTGACACAGAGAAGGGAGAAAAGTGGGCTTTCCAGATATAGGAGTGAGAGGAGCTGGGAACGGGAGGGGACTCAGGTTGCTGGGGACTCTGAGGAGACTGACTGAGCTGACGGAAGATCAGGTTGGATAGTCAGGGGCTACAGACTTCCAGGGCCTGGCAGCCAAGCAGGGATGTCCTTGCAGCTTGCCAGGGATGCTCCGAGGATGTGGTGAGACTGGGGCTTTGGAAAATTAGCCTGACAGCCTCTAGATTCCCGGGGTCCTACCAGATAAAGAAAGGATCCCTGAAGGCCCACACTGGCAAGCCTGGTAGACCTCACAAGACTTATGAGATCCCATGGACTCTGCTATAGTCATAGGATTTGGCAAAATCCCAAGGGTCCTTTAACTTTCTTTTGTCTGCTGTTGCAAATCTAGGGATCAGCACCCCAAGGAAGGCATTTCCACCTTACCTTCCACCCCAGGGTCCAGTGTATCTCTGGAGACTTGCACAAAGGAACGGGAGCTGAGTTGGCCTAGAGGGACAAACAGGCCAGGACCTTCCTCTCTCTGCCAGGCCTGGCAGACTTCTAGTTCCTCCTTCCCCTTTCCCATCGTAGGAAAGGCTCCAGGGCTCTGGCTGGGCAGTGGGTAGCAGTGGCCAGCGTGGAAAATCCCCCAATGGCTGGATGTTATCAGTGTTCAACCTGTCTGGTCCTGGCTTTCTGCCTGGGGCCTGAGGACATGACATATCTTCTTAGAACCCTGAGTACAGGATACTAGGTAGTAGAGAAGGTGTTCATATGGGAACTTTTTCCACTCATCCCAAAATGGAGAGCTTCCCTGCTTGGGCCAGGGGAGCAAACACTGGGCCAGCTCTAGGTCTCTTTAGGCAATGGGAAGCATGTAAATGGGAAGTGGGCTTGGAGGAGTGGGGCAGATGGGGTGGGGGTGGGAGCTGGAGATGAAGGATAGAGCAACATTGTAGGTCAGGCTCGGGGGACAGACAAGGTTTGGGACAGCGTAATGGGGGGGACATAGGTATTTTAAGAGAAGGAAAGATGGGGCAATGGCACAGTGGGGCAGGAGAAGAGGCAATGAAGGACAGAAGCACTCTGTTCTAGGCTAGGATGAAAGGCACGGCCAGAAGCCAGGGTGGCTTACTCCGTGAGTGTGCCCTGACCACTTGCTGAATTATGTTAAGAATTTCTCCTAATGTCTTATTTGACCTAGGAAGCCTCCAGAGTCACCCAGATAGCTCTGATTCCCAGCCCCACCACCAATATCAGCCCTCCCGACATTGCTGTTATTACCACCATCAGCATAGCCTTCTTACCAGCATTTTCATAATGATTATCCTAGCTACTGAGCCCTGCGTCAGCCAGGGTTTGAGGGTGCTGGGAATCAGGACTTGAGTGAGCCTGCAATCTAATCACCTACAGAACAGCAGTTCTCAGTAATTTTGCTCCCCAGGGGACGTGTGGCAATGCCTGGAGATACTTTTGGTTTTAACAAGGTGTGTGGGGGGGACTACTGCTGGCATTGAGTTGGTAGAAGCCAGGCATGCTGTGAAACATTTTACAGTGCACAGGACAGGACCTGTAAGAAAGAATTGTTTGTGCTAAAATGTCAATAGTGCTGAGGCTGAGAAACCCTGATTACAGATCCCATGCCCCTCACTCTGGCTTTACCTTTTTCTGGCCTTTGTCCCCAAATGCCCATACCATGCCTCTGGTTTCTAGACAAGAAGAAATCTTCGGCTGGGCAGGGTGATCATGCCTGTAATCCTAGCACTCTAGGAGGCCAAGGCAGGAGGATTGCTTGAGCTCAGGAATTTGAGACCAGCCTGAACAAGAGCAAGACCCCATCACTACTAAAAATTAGAAAAATTAGACAGGTGTGGTGGCAGCTGCCTGTAGTCCCAACTACTCAGGCTGAGGCAGGAGGATTGGGGGAACCCAGGAGTTTGAGATTGCTATGAGCTAGGCTGATGCCATGGCACTCTAGCCTAGGCAATAAAGTGAGACTCTGTCTCAAAAAACCCCAAACAAGGGTGGCGCCTGTAGCTCAGTGGGTAGGGCGCCAGCCATACACACTGAGGCTGGCAGGTTCAAGCCCGGCCCGGGCCTGCTAAACAACAATGACAACTGCAATGAAAAAAAAATAGCCAAGCATTGTGGCAGGTGCCTGTAGTCCCAGCTACTTGGGAGGCTGAGGCAAGAGAATCGCTTGAGCTCAAGAGTCTGAAGTTGCTGTGAGCTGTGATACCACTGCACTCTACCGAGGGTGACATAGTAAGACTCTGTCTCAAAAACAAACAAACAAACAAAAAAAAAAACAGCAATAAAAAAGAAGTAATCTTTGCCACTTCATCTTTTGGCAATTTTGTTCTCTGATCACTTGCACCTCCTGGTCCCTACTGCTTGTGTTAAAAAGTCAATAAGATGAAAAATCTGTTATTTTGCCTCAAGAGGAAAAAAAATCCCACAGAAACAATTGAAACATGAAGCATAGGGTATACACTAGATTGGGGACATGCTTACCCTAAGGGCAAGGAGGCAGGGACTCAGCTAGGTCCTCGGGGTATAAAAGAGGAAGGCGCCAGGCGTCACTCCTGTGAGACTGCCGAATTCGGAGTGGCTTTTCCCCTGTAGCTGGGTGGGAACCGGCATGATGAAGTGGATGGCGGTGGCCTTTGTCTGCCTCCAGCTCTCGGAGGCAGCAGTGATCAGGTAAGTTTGGAGCCTGGCTGCTGGTACAGGGAGGCTGAGTGGGAGCCTAAAACCCTGCACGGGACAGCTCGGCCAGGGGACATTCTACCTGTCTCTGCTCTGGAATTCCTGCAGGAAGAGGGGACATTTCTGCTGGTGTTGGACAAGACTCTGAAATGGGAGGAGACACAGTGCCCGCTTTCAGCCAATTTCTAGCCCAAAGGGAAAAAGCACCGTTCCTTCACCCATTGATGCGAAAAAGATGGACCCAAAACAGAGAATTTAGGGGTGACTACTGTCCTAGCAGCCTCTGAATGTTGGATATAGTTACTTTTTTTCTTTTTTGAGAAAATCTCATTCTTTCACCCTGGGTAGAGTGCCATGGCATCAACACAGCTCACAGCAACCTCACACTCTTGGGCTCAAGCGATCCTCTTGCCTCAGCCTCCTGAGTAGCTGGGACTACAGGCGCCCGCCATGATGCCCAGCTAGTTTTTCTATTTTAAGTAGAGACGGGGTCTCACTCTTGCTCAGGCTGGTTTTGAACTCCTCAGCTCAAACAATCCTCCCGCATTGGCCTCCCAGAGAGTTAGAATTACAGGCATGAGCTATCCAGCCAGCCTGCAAAGAATTTCTTCCCACTGAAAGGAGCAATGCTTTTTTGGATAAGGGATAAGACAATCTTCTAAAAAATTTCTTAAGGCCAAAATTATCTAAGCAGAAGCAGCAGTAAATGTAATTCTCTACACCCTGAGGGACCAGGAGAAAACTCCCAGAGCTCTAGGTGACAGGGCTCACGGGATGGCTGAAGGCTCCCTGCCTGCCACTCACCACAGCCTGTGGTCCATCCCGGAAGAGTACTTCATCAGGTGGCCAGCTGCTCCTCTCAGAAACTTCCAGTGCAAATTTGGTAGAGGTGGTTAGCAGGAAGCAACTGTCAGTGTTCTTGGCTCAGCATGAAGGGGCTAAACAGGGGATCTCTGGGGAATGCAGGGTCCTGAGGAAATAGGGACTGAGAAGGGGAAAGCAGTGAACGAAGTAGGAATTCTGGGGCCTGGAGTAAGGCCTGGGTGAATCTCCAGAGACTCTTTGGCAATGGCAGCAAGCAGTCCTGGGAGGAAGAGAGCCAAGGGGGTGACTTTGGCCATGGTGAGAGGGGCAGAGACCATAATTCATAAGTTCCAATTCCAGATCAGCCCAAGCTGATCTGGGCTCCAGACCACCCAGGCCAACTTCCCCGCTGGTCCTGGGGTCCTGAGAAAAGCAGTGATGATGCTGAGCCACACAATTAACAGAAGGGGCAGAACTAGGGTCCTCTTTCCCGAGTTCCAGCTAGTTCTATTCTCACTCCTCCATGCTCAGTCTCATTCAGCTGGTGACAGGTGTCTGATGGCCACCAAAGGAAGAGACTCTGGGGTGAACTTTGCCATCTCTGAATCTTTCCTTTTAAAAAGTGTGCATATCTTGGAAAGGCCTAATAATGCCTGAAGTCCCTCTCCCCTTACTGAAGGAAATAATGGGGTATTTGAGAGTGGAGGGACAGGGTGGACCCTGGGCATAGGATGAGGGCATGCACGAGCGAAGTTAATGGTTCTCTGAATCTTGGAGCAAATGCTGAGAAAAAACTTGAAAGAAAGAGAAGAGGAGGAGAAGAAAGAGGCAGAGGGAGAAAGACTCAGAGAGAGACACATACACAGTGACAGAGACATAGACAGAGAAACAGAAACTGAGGGAAAGTCAGGGAAAGAAATACACATAAGCAACAGACTCAGGGGACAGGGTGTCAGGGTCAGAGGCAATAGTCAGAGACGGAGAGGGGGGAGACTGGAAAGAGAGGAAGGGGGCCTGCCTTGATACACAGCCCTTCTGCAGAGTCCCCCTGATGAGATTTAAGTCCATCCGAGAGAACATGAAGGAGAAGGGCGTACTGGAGGAGTTCCTGAGGACTCAGAATTACGACCCCGCTTGGAAGTACCACTTCGGCGACTTCGGTATAACCAATGGCTCCAACCTTGACATGGATGTAAGTCCTGATCCTCTTCGGGGTGGCCCTCTTCCTGCTGCCAAAGGGTGACAGCCAAGCTGAGTGACAAGCCACAACCCCTCCTTGCCCCTCCCACCTTGCCCTGTGGTCTGCTCCCTTCCCTAGAGCAGCTGAGCCCACAGACACCTCTGCGACTGACCATCCTAAGCAGGCACAGACAAAGGGGCAGTGGGCTCTGAGCAGGTGTGCTAGGAAGACTTTGGCGCCTGATTGTGGTACAGGCTGGCGGGCAGGAGCAGGTGTTGTCACTGCTCTGCCCAAAGAGAAGCCTGGGCCCTGGAATCCCTTCAGAACTAACAGCCTGTCTATGGCTCCCCAGGCTTCCTACTTTGGTGAGATCAGCATTGGGACTCCACCCCAGAAATTCCTGGTCCTTTTTGACACTGGATCGTCCAACTTTTGGGTACCCTCTGTCTACTGCCAGAGCCAGGCCTGCAGTGAGTGCTGGGCTGGACCAGGAGGGGTAGTGGGCAGGGCAGGGCGTGGACACCACCAGGGAGGGCCACACTTCATGAGGAATTGCTGGGGGAAACTCATTCTTGGGGAGGACAAAGTGGGCACTTATACAGGGTCACATAGCATGCCCATGGCAGAGGGAAGAGGCTGGTCCTGCAGCTGGGTGGCTTTTTACCTTCCCTGCTGACCAAGTTATATCCCTGTGTTTATGCCAGCCCACCTCACCCCACTCCATTCCACTCCAGTTTGTTATACTCTACCCCATTCTGTCCATGCCACATGAATAATTTCTGCTCCATTCCATCTTACTCAATTCTACAACATTCTTTTCTACTTTATTAAGTTCTCACTGAGCATCTCCAAGAGACATGACAGAATATAGGATGACATCATGGTACTGGTGTAGTTTTGGGAGACCAATAGTATTCATTTTGTCCTGGTCCCTGCCAAAGCCTTGGGGTTTGGGTCCTGACCCCTCTGGCGCAAGGGGTCCCTTGACGGCTAGTCCACTCTCATGCTAGCTCAGGATTCTATGATCAGTTTCCTGATGAGGAGAAGGTTGAGGCACTTGGGGTGTCTTGGAGGGTTAGGGTAATTCTGAGGCCCATTTACCTCTTATCTGATGAGTGATTAAATTAGTTGGCACCTGCTATGTCAAGTGCTCTGCTGAGAGCCAGGGACACAGACTGGGGATCTGGGTTCTACGCATCCTTACTCACAGGGAGGCTACAGTCCTGTGGCATCCCAAGATTCTGTAAGTTGGAGGGGGCTTTGGAGCCAAGGGTGACCAGCTGTCATGGGCCTTCCAACACTAGGAGCCTTGGTGGATCCTTTTGGCTTGGGGAGGAGGGTTGCTGAGGCTCAGGCTGGGTGAGAGGCAGAAGTGGTAGCCTTACGGGCCTGACAGCCAGTGGCCCTGTCTTCATTTGCCAGTCTGACCCTCTGTCCCCTCTCTCTGCCTGCAGCCAGCCATTCTCGCTTCAACCCCAGTGCATCTTCTACCTACTCCACGAAAGGGAAGACCTTTCTCCTGAGTTACGGTAGCGGCCTTCTCCTCGGTTTTTTTGCCTTCGACACTCTAACTGTAAGTGGGTGCTTCCTTGTCTCTCCAGTGTGGGAATAGAGGGCAGATCTGTGATCTGTGAGCCAGCAGGGACACTTGCCTGAAGCATGAAGGAATGCAGGACAAGTGAGGCTCATTCAGGGACTCCTTGGACAGTCACCATTGGCCATGATGTGTTAGGCACAGGGACATCACAATGGATGAGACGGACATTGTCCTTTTTCTTATTTTGTTATTTATTTATTTTTTTTGAGACAGAGTCTCACTCAGTTTCCCTGGGATTGAGTGCTCTGGCGTCATAGCTCACAGCAACCACAAACTCTTGGGCTCAAGCAATCCTCTTGTCTCAGACTCCCAAGTAGATGGGACTACAGGCACCTGCCAAAATGCCTGGCTAGTTTCCTTTTTTTAGTGGAGACAGGGATCTTGCTTTGTTCAGGCTGGTCTCGAACTTCTGAACTCAGGTGATCCACCCATCTCGGACTCCCAGAGTGCTAGGATTACAGGTGTGAGCCACTGAGACTGCCGAAAGGTCTGTGTTTTTCTTTGTATTTTTTTATTTTCTTAATCAGGCCCAGGTGAGCTATGAACCCATTGGCCATGGTGTGCAGGGCCAGTGCTCTAACCACTGAGCTATCATGCCCAGCTTATGGTCCTTTTTCTTAAGGAGCTTAAAGCCTGAGGATTTCAAAGAAGAAGAGGGGTGGGGAGGCATGTGGAACCAGTCAGAGAAGGCTACCTGGAAGAGGTAGCTCCAGCAAGACCTGCCAAAACTGGAAAGGACAGAATGAGGAAGGGAAGAAGAAGGGAGCTTGAGGGGTCTCTGCAGAAACCTAGGGATGGTAGGTGAAATCAGACTTGTCACCTCCTCTCCTTGGTGTGCTCTCCATACCCCCAAGATCCAGAACATCCAGATCCACAACCAGGAGTTTGGCCTCAGCCAGAGTCAGCCCAGTGCCAGTTTCATCTACGCTGGATTTGATGGCATCCTGGGTATGGGCTACCCCTCCCTATCCGTCGGTGGGGCCACCACAGTCTTGCAGAGCATGATGCAGAGGCACCTTCTCACCAGCTCCGTCTTCAGCTTCTACTTCAACAAGTGAGGAACCGCCACCTCCAGCCCCTCCCCTGCAGACCCTGGACAACTGAAGCTCAATGCTTTGGACTTTGGAGGCCTCCCAGCAGACCTGTGGCTCCAGCCCTTCCTGTTCCAGGACTTATTGCTGGGCATCTCCCTCTCCTATGTATATCTCTAGCTCATTCTGACTTTTTGTATTCCTTGGCCTTGGTCTGGACAGAACTTTCTCACACATGGCTGAACTTTGCTCTGAATGTTGCTGCTCTGATTCTTGGCACCTCTAGGATTTGCCTCCTGCCTTGGGCCCCAGCTAGCTCATTTCCTCTGACTGAATGTTTTCTACCTGTATACCTCTTTTGTACAGTAATCTATTGCTTCATCTTCTTTGATCTATTGTTCTAGCCTGGTCCTGGAGTCTTCTGGTCTAGGTCCACCACTGACTTCTAACAAGCTGTTATCCTGGCCAGCGCCAGCCAACACTTACTAAGCAGGCTGATGGGTGGGGCTGAGTGGCCTGGGACTAACTTCTTTTTTCCTCTTTTTTTTTTTGGAGACAAAGTCTCACTTTGTTGCCCTCGGTAGAGTGCTGTGGCGTCACAGCTCATGGCAACCTCCAGCTCTTGGGCTTAGGCGATACTTTCTTGCCTCAGCCTCCTGAGTAGCTGGGACTACAGGCACCCACCACAATGCCCAGCTATTTTTTTGTTGCAATTTGGTGGGGTCATGTTCGAACCCGCCACCTTCGGTATATAGAGCCAGTGCCCTACTCACTGAGCCACAGGCGCCTCCCCTTTTTTCCTCTTCTGAATTAGCCAAGCACCTTCTAGAGATGGTTAGCATCTGTTCTCTAAAGCTCAAATACCTGAATATGACTTTCAGCAATATCACCCCATTACAAATGTTGTTAATTTACCCTTCCTGTATTTACAATTTGTCTGCATGTAACCTTTAGGAGCTCCACCCAGTTCCACGCTCCAGCTACTAGGGGAGGCCTTTGGAACAAACATATAATGTCCTTTCCTTCCTTCCAGCAAGGCCCTCTCTCCAGTCCCAGCAAAAAAAAAAGTAATAAGGTGGGCCTGGACTAGGCTCCTGGTGACATGTTCCACTAGTGGCATGAAGTAGAAGGCAGAGAAATGGGGCCATGGGATAGGGTTCCAACAACAAGGGGACTCCTCTGGAGGGAGGCATTATTCTAGAGCCTGAGACACTGGGAATTCTGAGCCCAAGCAGAGAGCCCTGTCCTCGGGGAGCTCCAGTCTGAGGGGAGATGCCCTGGCTGAAGCCAGGGAAGGAGCTGTGTTTCTCTCTGAAGGTGACTGTTGAGTAGGGAAGTCCTTTCCCACAGCTCTCCCTGACTTACCCTTCTTTTTGTCTCTGCAGAACCATGGGCTCTCAGCGTGAGGGATTTGTCATCTTTGGGGGTGTGGACAACAATCTGTATAGGGGGATGGTCTTCTGGTTCCCCGTCACCCGGAAGGCGTACTGGCAGATTGCCATTGATGAGTGAGTTTGGTGGGGTCTTGGGATGTGGCATTCCCTTGGCATGGGGGCTTCAAGGCACCCCCCGTCATAGACACAACCAAGGATTGGTTGGGGGGTGGGGGGGTAGAGGCTTGTCGCCACAAAGCCACAACTGTCCTCTGCAGGACCGTCAAACCTCTCAGGTCAGCCTGGAGAGGAAGGGCGGGGCTGGGACAACATAGGGAGAGGCAAAACCTGGAATCCTGAACATTAGAGACCCTATTGTCCAACCCCATCTATAAATATTACAGGTGGTTTATAGCAGCGGTTCTCAACCTGTGGGTTGCGACCCACAGGAACTGTATTAAAGGGTCAAGGCATTAGGAAGGTTGAGAACCACTGGTTTATAGATTTGAAATGAAGAGTGTGATTACTAATATACTGGAAAGCCTTACAATGAATCAGTAACCCTGGTTTTAGTGTTTTGGAACCTTCCTTGAAATGTTTTAGGAATAGATCCCATGGCCATTTGGGGGCCTTGGATAGATTCTAGAATGGTATGCTCAAGGGAATAGCTGGATTGCCCTTTGCAGGGTCCTTACTTTCATAAGTACAGCTTGATTCTGTGACCAGCTGCCTGTCCCTTAATGGTGAGGAGAGTCCATCCTCAGCAGCCTTGAACTGGTATGGTGATGAGGCTTCCCATCTTTCCCCATTCAGGTTTATCCTTGGCCATAAGCGCTCTGGCTTATGTGTTCACGGCTGCCAGGCCATCGTGGACACAGGTACCTCTCGGCTCACTGTGCCCCAGAATTACCTGTATCATATTCTGCAGACCTTAGGGGCCAGGGTGGACTCACAAAGAGAGGTATGTCTAATGGGAGTGTCCCCTTCTCCAGAGGAGGCCAGCCCAGGGGCTGGGAACACAAGAATAGTCTAACCTGGCCTCCATGCCTCTAGCTACCTAAGAAAGGGGAAGGGGAGGGACCTCAGCCAACTGGAGCTGCAGGAGGGTGAGGGCTTAGAGGTTCAGGCAGGCCAGAGGCTTGTGCTGAGGAAAGATGAAAGGTAACTAGTAGGCAAGAATTTTTTCTGAGTTGCAGTCACTCAGATAAAACAGATTAAACACTTGTTTGACTTTAGGGCAATAGTAAAATAACTGGAATGTAAGGCTAGGTGAGTACCAAGAGCTAACCTGTAATCCACACCTCCCTCACTCCACAGGGCCATACCCCCTTGCCCCTCTCTGTCCTGAGCCCAGCAAAGGATTTGCCTAATTAACCTATTCCCACTAACTTCAGGAGACCAATGGAGTGCTCTTTCTGCAGATCTATGTGTTTTAAAAGGACACTTTCAGAGAAAAGACAGAGATTCAATCTCTCATAGGGAAAATTCAGGCAAGAGAAATGTTTCTGGGGTAGTGGAGAGTCCTGGGTCTCCCCGAATTCTATTCTATAGGAGTCCACATGTGCAGTTCTGGCCCTCTCTACACAGGACTTTTCCTTGGAGCTGCATCCTCCAGGCCAAAAGCAGACTTGGGGCTCATCCTGGGGCTCAAGCCTGGGATCCCAGGGCTAGGATGATGGGGTTGGTGGGTTCTCTCAGGTGGCAACTGGGGACCTGTTTCTTTTTGCAGTATGTTGTGGACTGTTTGAAGATCCTGTCCCTGCCCATCTTCACCTTCGTCATCAACGGTGTGCCATTCCCTCTGCCACCCACTATATACGTCATTAATGTAAGTCTTGCTCCCTACAGGCTGAGCCACCATGATTAGGGGTGGGAGGAAAGAGTGGGGAGCCAGAAATGCTCAGCCTCCTTATCTTTTGCCATTTCTTGACTCTTTGCAATACTGTTTCATTTTACCAACTCATTAATTCTAAACCCCATTCTTTGGAACAAGGCTATGAGATAGAAAAGTGTCATCTATTATCAATTAATATTAAATAGCGGGGAGAGACACTAGGTTCTTTGCTGAGCCTGTGCAAGGCCCTTCATATACACTATCCCACTTACTTATTACAACATTTGATGAAGAAGCTATTCATTTATGTTTTATAAATGAAAACTTGGAGGCTCAGAGAGGTTAAGTAACTGACTGAACAGGCTACACTGCTAGTAAGGATGAACAAGTCTACACAGCTAGTTAGGGTAAAAGCTAAGGTTTAAATCCAAGTTCTCCTGGCTGCAAGGTTTCACCACCATGCTGATCTGCTCAAACTGGTAGCAAAAGGGAGGCCTATGGGAAGAGAAGTTACTCACCATGGGGAGAAGAGACCCTGCAGAAGACCACTGCAGCCTGAATTTGCCTGTTTCAGAAATCCCTCCCATCAGTCCCTGTTCTGGTGGCTCAGTTGGCCTATGAACCCTCAAGGGCAGAGACCTTGGCTCACTTATTTCTGCATTTGTACTTCTGGCCCAGTGCTCAGGCCTAGTGGTACCCAGCTAATGTGTGAGCAAATGAATGAATGCTGACTCTCTGTGTTGAGCAGAACCAGGGCCACTGCACCGTGGGAATTGAGGCTACCTACCTGATCTCTCCGTCCCACCAGCCCCTGTGGATCCTCGGAGATGTCTTCCTCAGGGCCTACTACTCTATCTATGACATGACCAACAACATGGTGGGCTTTGCCTCCGCAGTCTAGACTTGCTGCATGGACATGTGGGTTCCCTTCCTCCTCTTGGCCCTGCACCCTGTAGCAGGGTTCTCTCTGTTTGTCCCCTCTGGATTCAGCCTTCCTTTTTTGGACTCTGGACATTCTCTAATAATAAATAGTTCTTTTTCATGTTGGCCAGCCTGTTTGTTGTTGGAGGGGAGTTGTGGCCTGTAAGGTGTTTCTAGTCTCAGGGAATTGGGAGAGTGAGAGTGAGGGGCAAATTTGACACTGATGGATGTTCTCCACAAATGGTTAGGAGGTTTCCTGGTGGGTCATGGAGATTCTAAGAGAAATGTGCTCTAAGGCATGGCTTAGAATGGGCTCTATTCAAAGCATACAGTCATTCGTATCTTCCCTTTGCCCCCATCTCTGCCCTTGGAGAGGGAAAACAGTGGTAGTGGCATCATGGGGGATAGGCAAAGGAGCCCTACTCTAACAACCTGAAATGCTCTGCTGATCCAATTTACCAAATTACCATCAGAACCACCCCAGAGATATTGGGACCCACAAACAGGTCCACTAGCAGTGTGATGAATGGTGTGATACACCTCAGGTTTAGGCATCCATCCCCTCACCTGCTGATCTATTTTGGACTAGAAGTTTCTGAGGAATGCTGGATGCCTATGTGTACTTGTAAAAGTCATAGGATCCTTTGGGAGGAGAGGGCAATATTTCCAGAAACTATTTCCAGGAGGGTTTCATTTCAGGAGGCAGAAGCTAAGTTAGGCTGATTGTATTATTACCCAGACTCTTATGTCCCAGGACCCGTTTTGAAGGAGGGCTGGCCCTCAGCTGTGGACAAGAGGATTAGCTACGTGAGTCACATACAATCAAGCCCACTTGGTTTAACCAACTCAGCAAGAGGGTCTTGTCCTTCTAGACTTCATCCTTGTCTTTCTTAGGCTCCTCCTAGCAAAATATCCAGAAACCTGAGGGAACATGGCAGGTGGGGGAGGAGAACGGGGGTGGGGGGTGGGGGTGGGGAGAAAGCAGAGAATGATGTCTCAACACCCTGTTACCTTCCATCAGGGGAAGGGGGTATGAAAAGACATCATGTCCAGCAACATGGTGGTGGATAAGAGCTCAAGCTGCTAAGGGAGTATAAAAGGAAAACCCATAATGGGGGGTCAGGCTCCATTCTAGTCATATTTTTACCGTGTCCTTATCCAGGCTGAACACAGCCTTGCCCCTTATCCTCAGGGGTAGGAATCAAAGTTCCAGCACTCCACTCCAAACCAGGAGGGAAACTAGAGCCACCAGAGGAGTCTCTTCGGCAATGACAGTCAGCTGGGAGCCTGTATCTTTGCGAGACTGCCAGAAATACAGCATGCTGTAGGTCCCTCCTTGAGGGTCAGACAGGCTACAGCATACATAGTAAGCCTTAGTTCGGGACATTATTAACAGAGGGAGGAAAAACTGCAAAGGGGCAGAAGAGGAACAAAGATTCCAAGTCAAATGCCAAACTCCAGTAGGCCTTTGCCCGCGGGACTACAACTTCCGGCGTGCCTAGCCGGGCCACAGCGAGGACTACACTTCCCCGCATGCGCCGCGGCAGACTGGTGGGGTGTGGGGCGGGGCGGGGCGCAGCGGGTGCTGCCCTCTGTCGGGCGCTGAGGGAAGTGGTCGCGGAGTGACAGCCGGAGCCCGGGCGCCCCGCGCGGGGCTCGGTGACAGCGGAGGCGGCGGCCGCGGGCTGGACTCAGGGAGCGGCGGCGGCGCCGATAGCTGAGGGAAGGGCGGACTGGGCGGGCCTCCCTGGCGGCGTGGAGTCGGAGCAGCCCAGGAGCGGGTGGCGGGCGCAGCTCGCAGGCCAGGCACCCAAACTTGGGACAAGTTGCTGGAGCCGCGGGGCGCGGGCGGCGGACGGATTGACCTTCAGAGTGAGGTGAGCGGGGCCGGGGGCAAGGGGCGCACGGCGGGCCCGAGTCATCAGCCCCAAGTCTCCTGCCCCTATCCCGTGGGTCCCCAAGACAGGTGGGTAGGTGGGGGATGCCGGCAGGAGAGGGAGCAGGACCGTGTGCGCCGCCACCCGCCCGGTAGTCCATCCAGTCCTGGTCGCCCAGCGCGTGGCCGGAGCCGCGCTGCTAGCCCAGCCGGGGAGCCCCTGCGGCCCCTCCGGTCAGGCCGGGTCGGGGGCGGCTTCTCCGCTACCTTATGTAACCAGGCGGGAGGGGCTGGGGCGGGCATGGGCCTTCCCGGCTGGGGACCTGGGAGTCGAAGGGGTGGGAGGCAGCGAACTCGCAAGAAGTTTCAGGGACGCGTGGGCCCTGCGCCCACTCCCTCTGCACCGGACGCGGCTGAGGCGAGTGATGCTGGGGAGGGGGTCGGAGTTAGGGGAGGTGTTCAGGGGCCGAGTCCGGCAGGGCCAGACCTAGCCTGGATGGTCCCGGGGAGTGGGAGGGCCGGAGCGGCGCCACGCCCTAGGGGTTGGGCTGCTGAGGGGGGCGGGGGCAGGGGCGGGTGGAAGTACCATCTCTCCCTCCCTTCGCCTCCCTTCCTCCAGCTCGGCGTCTGGAAGAAGCCGTCCTTACCCCTGTGCTTCTAGAGTCCCTGGGTAGTCTTTTTCACCCCCGGAAAACACTAACTCCAGAGCACCCTCCGCGCGCCCGGCTTTCTGCTTCCCACAGCGCTCCCTGCACTCGCCCGATCCCGGAGTTTCCCGCACCGTCTCTCGGTCCCGAATCCCAGAAAACACTTCCCTTCCCCCTAACCCCCGAGTCCGCGCCGCCCACCCCCGGGCTGTCCAGAACCCTCGTCCCCCTGCTCTCCCCGCCTTCAGCGCTCCTTGGCCCCCCTCCGCGTACCCCATCAGCTATTGGGCCCCGCGTGTACGCGCGCCTTCTCGAAGGGAGCGGGCAGATGCTGGCTGGGTCCTCGCCCTCCGCCCCCTCCCGGCGCGGGGCTCTGGCTTCACGCACGGCTGCTTTGAGCGGCTCCGGGCTGCGCGAGCAGGTTCGCGCCGCAGCCGCCTGGCGCGCCCTAGCCCCGCGCCCCGGGGGAGGAAGGGAGGGCGCCCCGGGCGGGGCTGGTTCCTGCTCTGCTCGGCCCCCGCATTCCGTTCTCCGCCGCCCCACACCGCCGCGGCTTTCGCCGAACCCCTGTCAGCTCTAGCCGCCGTTCTCTGCCCTGTCTGTTCTGGGGACGGTTCAGCGCTTAGTCTCTGGATTAAATTTGAGCACAGTTCTTGACTTAGCGCACCGGGACGAAGTGTAGGTTAATTACAGCCCCACTCCCACCCTCCCCAAGTGAGGGGGTGCTTTATCTAACAGGAAAGGGGACAAGGCCGATGCAGGTCCCCAGTGACGCCTCTAGGGCGTAGCCTCAGGCCCCTGCACCCACCCTGGCCGAGATTCCACTGGCCCAGACGTGGCGTCTTGGGCTATTGGGGGTGAGTTGGGAGACTAGTCTCTGATTTCCATTCGGGCGACCAGATGCGGATGTGCTCAGTTCAGAACGCAGCCCCAGGCCCTCCCTTCAGGGAGCCCACAGTTTGGGCAGAGACAGCCCGCAGTAGTTCCTGGCTGGCCTGGAGAGGCAGTGGCAAGGCAATGGAAGGGGAAGGGTCGGCTACCTTAGGAGCCCTGCACGATAGTCTGACGGTATGTTTTTACCATGCCTCGGTTTCCCCAGCCCCAGGAAAATTTTCAACTCACTTGGCCCTCTACTATTTGCCAGTCGCCTGGCTGCTGGGACTGGGAGAGCTGGGAACCTGAAGGTGTAAATCAAGGGCAGGGCTGTTTGGGGTGGCTCCATGCTCCAAGAGCCTGTGTTGCTTAAACAGTTCAGGAGGTGGGTTCCAGCTGCAGTGTTATGCTGTGTTCACCTCAGGTGCAGCCAAGTGAGGACCCAGCTGTCTTTGTTCTGGGGGGGTCCCCATGTACAGGGGATGGGGCAGGGGACATCTTAGGTAAGCATGGAATCCAGAAAGAGCAGCTGGGCTTTTGAGGGCTAACGGCCTGGTGACTCAGAGGGGGGCAAGGGTTGACCAGGGCCTGCAGGAGCCCATCCAGGGTACCAGGATAATGGTGGTGTCAGCCTGCTCCTGGGAAGCTGAATAGTAGGTGGGAGGGGACTCCCACCCCTCAGGCCTGTCTGCCCTTTGAGGGTCTGGCTTCTGGCCCTGATCCCTCCCCAGCTCTGTTATGGCTATAATTGCATCATTAGCGGAGTTTATAGAGTTACTTAGCACCTGCCCCCACAGGGAGTGGCCCAGTCACCCCCTGGCTTCTGTCTCTTCCTTTTCAAAGTCAACTAGATTTCTGCCAGCAGCAGGGGTTTCCCCAACCACCCAACCACAGCTGTCATGAAAGCCAGGTTGAGCCTTTGTCCTGGGGATGGAGGGCAGTCAGCACTTGGGGCCCGGCTGGGGCTGCCCTGGAGATGACTGTGGAAATTGGGTTGGCCTCCTCTGACTAGAGGGAGGGAGTTCAGGGTACCCAGAGCTGCCAGAAATGTCCACATCGCACTACGCAATGAGTGTGTGTACACACTGTTCTATGTATGTCCTTTTCTGAAAGAGGGAGATCAAAGCGCACACACTTATAATGCTGTTGTGAGGATTAAGGGAGGAGCAATTCCTACTACATGGTGAGTATGTGATGTTGCTCTCTGGGTCAGTGTGGGGTTTGTGTAATGGGCGTGAGTTTGTATATGTAGGTGTGAGATTACGGGTATCTAGGTCCGGGTGAATAGATGACTTTTGTATATGTGTGTCTATAAGAGTATAACAATAATACAATGTTATAGTAATAGAATGTCATCTCTTTATGCTGTACTAGAACAATAGTATAATAAAAATTTATCATGCAGTAGTTGCCAACATTCATTGTGTGTTTACTCTTTAGAGTGAGGTAGGAATTATTGTTTTCTTTATACTGATTCAGAGAAGTTAAGCAAGTTGCTTAAAGTCACACAGCCTAGCAGTGTCAGGACTAGGATTCTAACCCAGGTCCACTTGACTCCAAAATCCATGTTCTTAATCCCTAAAGAAGACCACTTTAGGATTTCCAAAGAGTTATCTCTTAAAGTGGGAGTATGGTGGCCTAGGGACCTTCTTTTCTCTATCCAGGGTTTCTTGCCCTAAGCCATGTGGGAACTTGTTGAGACTCCTGCCCTAGAACCACACCTGTCTCCTGGCCGCTCTTCTGAGCTGCCAGGGTGAGTGACCAAAGGAACCCTGACTGGAACCTGTCTTGACTGGCCAGAGAGGAGGTGGGTTCAGACAAGGCTTCCTGGGTACTCAGGAAGGAAAGGGAACAGACTCACTAACAGCCTTCTGGGAACTCACATCCATCAACTCACAGTGAAGCTCTGAGCAGTGCTTGCCTAATCAGATGTGGAGAAAAGGCTGTGGAGACTGTTGGGTGAAAATGGGATGGCCATGAAAGTCCTGAGAGTGCTGGACTGGGGATGGAGAGACCCCACTCTGCCTTTGACCAGTTGTGTGGCTGGAGCAGGTTACTGCTTTGCTCAGTCTGTTTCCAAGTCCCTGAGCCTAGATCATCTGTGGAGTCCCTTTCAATGCAAACCTTCTACAGATCCTTGCCAAAGGCACTAGGGCAAGAAAGGCTACATAAAGGAAGGAGTATGGATTGGGGTGGGTGTTTGCAGGATCCTGAAGTCCCCAGAATCAAGCTCTAGCTACAGGCTGAGTAACCAGGCAGTTTTTCTTGGGATGTAGCCATAGCCACCATGTATTAAGCACTGGGCCAGGGCACCCTGGTCAGGGGGTTGTTGACAGCCTGGGCTCTGGGGCCAGGCCAGCTGGCTTGGAGTCCCAGCTCTGCCACTTAATACTGCATGAGCCTAGGGAAACTGCTTAACCCCCATGTGCCTCAGTTTCCATAATTAAAGAGTGAGAGTTGTTGTAGCACCTGCGTATTAGTGCTGCATGAGGGCTGAGCATGTCGGTGCATGTGCAGCTCTGAGAATATGAGTGCAATTAGCTCATAACTCATATATTTCTTTATTTTTCCTTTTCAAGTGAGGAAATAGTGGCATAAAGGGCTTCAGGAAAGGAATAAAGACCTGTGGGTTGCAAACAGGCATTCCCATGTGTCTAATGTCCTCTAATGTCATACCTTATGTGGGGCTTTGTAGACTCAATGGCCCTGATCCCTACTTCTCCCTGTTGTATCACACCCAGCCTGGTCTCCTCATTTAACGTGACAGTGGAGGAGATTTGGGAATGTTTGCAGCATCTCTGTCACCCCTGCCCTGCCCCTTTGGTCTCTGTGGGTAGTATCTGGCTGGGCCCCTCACCACCCACTTCTAGCTGCAGCAATCCGCTGCCCTCCTGATGCCTGCCCCTCTTCCACTCTATACCAGAGATATGGATCCCCTTGGCTGGAATGTCACTGAGGGTAGAGATGAAATCTTAGTGATAGGGTAGGGTCTGGGATTTATCCTGCACATAGGAAATGCTTTGCTGTGGAGTGGTGGGGCAGTGGGTAAGAGCAGAGGGTAGCTGAGAGGCAACAGGCAGGTACATTACTGGCTTTCTTTCCTGGATTTTAAGTTGTGGGTCTAAGGAGGAGAAGAAATTAAGTCTGGCCACCCCAATCTCCTGTCCAGCTTTCTTGGGGGCAGGCCATCTTATTAGCTTTCATACATACAGCGGAGGTCCCAAAGTAAGATGTGATGCCATGGGGATTCATCCAGGAATTCCACCAGACTCTTTATCCAGAAAGCCAGGGTCCATGTTTTCTCCCTTCCTTACTCCCTCCCTATAACCCAAATCTTCCTCTCTATCAGGCACCCCTTTCTAGGAGACCAGGGGGATTGTTCTTACTGCAGCCTGTCTGGATATCACCATCATCTGGGAAGCTCTTAAAAAATATAGTTGGACCAGAATCTCGGGGAGAGGAGCTTTAGGCATCATTATTTTAAATTTCCCAGATGGTTCTAATGCCCTTTCTTTAGGGCAGTAGTTCTCAAATTTGAAGATGCATCAGAATCTACTGGGAGAATGTTAAAACACAGATTTCTGGGTCCCCCTCCCAGGTTTCTGAATGAGTAGGCCTGCAACTTCCACAAGGTCTGGAATTTGAATTTCTGACAAGTCATCAGGTGATGATGCTAATGCCATCTGTCCCCAGAGCACACTCTGAGAATCACTGTCTTAGAGGCCTCCTGCTTTGCAGCTACTCTTATTGCTTTGATCTTTTAGGTCTGTCTCCTTATCAAAGGCAGGGATTCCCAGGGGTAGGGACTACTTCTGAGACCATTGAGGTGTCCCCTTCAGTCAGTCCTCCCTCCTCCCTCCACCTTCTGCCCCACTTCCTGTTAAACTGACCTCCGTTCAGCTTTATAGTTCTTGGTCTCGATCCCTGGGACAAGTACTTAAATACATGGTGTGTGATTAAGGCAAGATGAGGTGGACAAATGAGGATAACAGTAGCTGAGAGTCGCTGGAACACAGGGCAGGGTCTGAAGCTGCTGCGGAGGTCCCTGAAGCTAAAGTAGCATTGTTGGAATAGGGTGGTGTTGGCCAAAGTTGACCTGCACCTTGTTGAATCCAGGCTGTTGAAAAGCCCATCAATTTATTTTACTTTTCCACCCAATGGAGGGCAAGTATTTGATTATGGTTCAAATCATATTTCTTTTTTATTTATTTATTTATTTATTTTTTTGTAGAGACAGAGTCTTACTTTATGGCCCTCGGTAGAGTGCCGTGGCATCACACAGCTCACAGCAACCTCCAGCTCCTGGGCTTGAGCGATTCTCTTGCCTCAGCCTCCCGAGCAGCTGGGACTACAGGCGCCCGCCACAGCACCCGGCTATTTTTTTTTTGTTTGCAGTTTGGCCGGGGCTGGGTTTGAACCCTCCGCCCTCGGCATATGGGGCCGGCGCCCTACTCACTGGGCGCTGCCCCCAAATCATATTTCTTAATAGTAAAAATGATAAGACACACACAAAAAGAAGATATTTTCCTTTCTTTTCCTCGCTCAGATCCCAGATTTGGGAGGACAGGAGAGGGTCCCTGCTGGAGGCGCTGGTGTCTTCATCATCTTCTAGGAGGTCCTGGGCTGTGAAGTAGCCACTAGTCATGAGAAACCTAGGAGCTCGCTCCTGGGGGTGTGGGGGGTAGAGTTCCCTTTGGAAACTTGAGGGAACTGGGGGCAAGCCGGTAGAGGCAAGGAGAGGTGGTGGCAGGCCCTTCAACCCTGGGGGAGATGGGCCTGGAGTCTGAGCTGGTCAGTTGACAGGTGAGTGGGAGGTTCCCAAATTAGTCCCCTGAGGACAGGGGCTTGGTCTGCTTTGTTCCATGCCAAGCCCCAGTGCCTGGAAGGGAACCTCACATACAGTGGCTATCAGTGTATCTTTGTGGAATGAATGGAGCCCCCATCATGTGCCCAGAAATCATGACACAAAAAAGTGCTCTACCATAGTCTCTACCCTGCCGGCGCTTCACCATCTAATACCCAGGGACGTTGTACACAGCTGGAAAAGGCCTTGAGCTCTCTGCCTTGTCCTCCCCGCCAGTTCTGCCAGTGAGGTTGTGGGTGGGGCTCCGATTTGTTTTCTCCTGTTTGCCAAGGGAAGTCACAGCCTGTCCTTTGCCTTGTTTATAATTGGTTTGGGGACAGCACCTGCCCCAGCCCCCCACAATCCCTGAGGGGTGCGGAGTGGCCAGGAGGTGACACACTATACCATCTACCCACTGCTGCCTCTTGTCCCCTCCCGGCTCCAGCTAGGTGTACCCAGCTGTCCTGCCAAGACGGGTCTGGCTGGCTTTGCTTCGGACCAATTGCAGCTCTTGGGCTGGGGGCCTTGGAGGGTAGCTGGTACTGCCCTCATGTGGTTGAGAGGTGGGGATCAAGGCCAGGGACCAGCAACCCATGGCCTCAGTGCCATTTGGGTTAGCAGACATGTCCTGAGTACTTTGTGGGGTACCTGGCACTGCTGGCCATGCAAGTGGGTGAGAACAAAAACATTGCTTCTCCCATTAGATAATGGCCTAGCCAGGGAGTTTCAGTAATAACAGAGGACAAAGGAAGGCAGAATGAAAGAAGATAGTATGGAATCGTGTACTAGATGAACATGAACATGCCAGCACTTGGCCCTTTGCTTGCCTCTTGCTAGCACAGAATCCTTGACTCAGTTTCAGCTGTCAGCCCCTTCCCCATCTAGGCCCCAGAAAGGGCAGCTCTATTGCTCCCTGGTCCTCCCACCTGGGGGTCACCTCTACGGGCCCAGGAAGCTTCCTTTCTGGACAAGTCCTTCCTTCTGGAGGACTAGAGACTGCTGAGTGCCATGGGAGGCCTGAGCCACCCACCTGCCATGTGGAAGGCCTGGGGCCATGGGAGGTTGTGGTGCTAAGTTGGGCCCATCAACTCAGGCCTCTGTTCCTGCCTGTTGCTGAGCCCCCAGACTTGAGCTTGAACCTGGGGACAGTGCCTCCGCTCCCCCACCTCTAGCACCTTCTTTCTTCCCCCAATCTACTTCCACAGTATCTGGAGCATCAGCCCCTTACTGTGTGCATGTCTCTCTCTCCTGCTCTCTGTCTCCCATTCTCTCTATCCTCTTTATTCCATTTTCTTTTTCTTTTTTTCTTTTTTGGAGACAGTCTCACTATGTTGCCCTCGGTAGAGTGCCGTGGCATCACAGCTCACAGCAACCTCAAACTCTTGGGCTTAAGTCATTCTCTGGCCTCAGCCTCCCAAGTAGCGGGGACTACAGGCTCCTGTCACAACGCCCGGCTACTTTTTTGTTGCAGTTGTCATTGTTGTTTAGCAGGCCCTGGCTGGGTTCAAACCTGCCAGCTTTGGTATATGTGGCTGGCGCCCTAACCACTGAGCTACAGGCGCCGAGCCCTCTTCATTCCATTTTTAGCCTCCCTCCTTCATTTAATGGGTTCAGTGGTTACTAAGGCCCACCCTCAGTACCTTCCCCAGAGGGAACCTTCAAGTCCTGCTGTCAGGGCCCTAGAGGGACTGTTTTGGGTAGAGTGAGGTAGATATGAAGGTCTTTGGCCAGGCAGGGGTGCGTGGTGGCTGGGATATCCCCAACAGAATGAGAGGTGGAAGAGGCTATGACAACTGGCTTCTGTGGACTGAGGGGCAGCCAGCAACATGGGCCAACTGGGGGACAGGGACCCTCCCTGGGTAGCCCCAAGCATCATCAGATAGATACTCCAGGCCTGTGACCAACTATAGATCATTATCCAGTTCTTTAGATTATAGTATTTTTCAAAAGCAGTTGTGAGAAGAAAATATTAGAACTTTTATTTCTATTTATATCTTATCTTTTTCTCTCTTTGATATTGTGAAATGTGACACAGTTGCTGAAAAGCGCATAAATATATATATACAATGTAGTAAATAATTATGAAAGTGAACCCTTAGGTCGTCAACCATCCAGATGAATAAACATAATGTAGCTTGTACTTTAAAATCAACTTGTGTCCTCCTGCCCCAGAGGTAACCCCTACCCTGACTTTTATAATAATCAGCTCCTTGCTCTTTTTATCAATGTAACCCAGCCTCTTATGTCTGCATCCCTTAGCAGTAGAGTTTAGTTTTGCTGGCTTTGAATTTGATAGAGTTGGAATGACAGTGGACATGTTCTCTTATGTCATGTTTTCCCATCCAACAGTTTATCTGTGAGGTTTCTTCATGTCACGTGGAGCTGTGGTATGTTCATTTTCGTTTTCATTGCTGTATAGTATCCATTCTGCTACTCGTGGACATTGGATTGCTTCCCACTTTTTGGCTCTAAGAAATATGCTGTAAGAGTATCCTTATGTGTGCTCCCTAGTGCATTGGTGCATGAATTTCTTCTGAGCATGTATAACCTGGAGTGCTAGAGCATAGGGCGTGCAATGCATATTTCAGCTTTAGTAAATATTTTGTTCAGTGGTTATACCAATTTAATCCTTGCTGGTGACAACATAGAGTTCCTGTTGCTCCATGTCTTTGTCAACATTTGGTATCATTAAGCTATGTAACTTCTACCGTGTTGGTGAGTGTGTAACAACAGTACCTCATTGTGATTTTCTTCATGATCTATTTCATGTGTGTTTGCTAACAAGCACAGTATATTCATGCCTTAGTGTCTAGATAAGCACTTTAGGAGGGAAGAAGCATGTTTTGAGGGTGCTCAAATTTTTTATTTATAGGAGCGTACGATCAAACTAGTTGAAAGGCCATTCATTGTAATATTGAATGCTAGGAAGGGGGCTCTTGTGTAGCTTAGGAGGAGGAGGGTGATATTGGATCTTGAGAGGAGACCTCCAAGTGGCAGTGCCTGTCAGGGGGGCAGCCTTTTCCAGAGGGTAGTGAGCCCTCAGTACCCCCTACCCTTCGAGTCCACCAGCCCAGTTCATCAGCTCGGGAGAAGGGGAGTAGTAGGGCTAGAGCCCTCAGAGAGTGTACCCTTCAATTTAGAATTGTCAGTTCCTGTCTTTTCTAGGTGCTTCTAGGGCAGTGGTTCTTTAACTGGGTGTGATTTTGTCCCCCCGGGGGACATTTGCCACTGTCTAATAACATTGGCCAGGGATACTACTAGACATCCTAATATACACAGACAGCCCACAACAAATAATTACCTGGCCCTGGGCATCAGTGGAGTTGAGGATGAGAAACTCTGATCTAAGAAAAGAGCCAGGGTTGGGCAAGGTGGCTCATGCCTGTAATCCTAGTACTCTGGGAGGCTGAGGCTGGCAGATTGCCTGAGCTCGCAAGTTCGAGACCAGCCTGAGCTAGAGCAAGACCTCATCTCTTAAAAAAAAAAATTAGCCGGGTGTTGTAGCGGACACCTGTAGTCCCAGCTACTCAGGAGGCTGAGGTAAGAGAATTGCTTGAGCCCAAGAATTGGAAGTTTCTGTGAGCTATGACACCATGGTACTCTACTAGGGGTGACAAAGTGAGACTCTCTCAAAACAAAACAAAATAAAACAAAACAGCCAGGAAACTGAGATTTGCCATAAACTTGCTGTATGCCCTCAGGGAAGTCACTTAAGTGTGCTGAACCTCAGTCTCATCATCTGAAAAATGGGAGTATCAAGGGTTCCTGCCCTTCCTCTCCATGGGGCTGTTGTCTGGATGGGGGAGATGGTGAGTACACAGACATTCGGGGCAGCAGTCCTGTAAAGGAGCCTGTGGTCGTTGCATTCCAGTGGAGGCAGGGCTTTCCAGCACTGGCCCTTCTTCTTTGACTGTGTCCTATGTCCACTGAGCTGGAGGCATCAGGTGACCATCTGTGAGCCTCATTCCTGGTTCATGTGGTTCCCCCATAGCCCTGAGGGCCCCAGCCTTTTGATGAGGGCTGCAGAAACGAGGGGCTGTCTGGGAGCCCTGGGGCCCAAGACAAAACCATTTCTGACTTTGTCCTTAGCTGGATGGGAGTCCAAGGTTGTGGGGGTGATAAGAAGTGTTTATCATGTTCCTTATCTGAGGCCCATTGTGGGTCCAAAGTAGAGAAGGGTGGGAGCCAGAGGTCATTCTTGGGGGCTCTGCATACCTGGACCAGGCTCCTACTCATCCTTCGTATCCTTCCAGAGTTTGCTATCCCAGGGAGGGCCCGGTTTGGGGTCAGAGTCTGGGCTCCTTTTCTGAGCTCACCTCACCTTGGCATCTCTTACCTTTTTCAGGAGCCATGATCACCTAGTTTTCTCTCTGCTACATTCTTCCTTCCTGAAGCATGCTCACAAAAGGGCCCATAAACTCATCCACTCTGGGATGTAGATAACAGCTGCCCACCTTTCTTGACAGGAGGTATTTACTCATCAAAGATGAGAATCCCTCAGCTACCAGAAAGGAGCACTAAGTAAAATGTCTGTTAGATCTCCTTGACAGGCTGTTAGGAATACTCTGGGGGATCTGAAGAACCTCCAAAACTGCATGTAGAGCAAGAATATTTCCCACAAGTGAGAAATATGTGATGACTCAGTTCTTCCCAGAGGTTCCCAGTATTGTGCTTGGTCTCAGGGTCCATTTCAAGGTGGGCTACAGTGAGGCTTCAAACTGGGTGTTTGGAGGCCCTGGCAAGGTCCAAGGCCAGGGTGGCAGGTATGTGGTCAAACAGGTGGTTAACTATAGGGCTTCTATCTAAAAGGGCGCGTGTCTCTGGGAGGGTCTGGCAGGAGGCCTGGGCTAGGGTTAGACCTGCGCTGGACCTGGTGGGATTCTGACTCCAGTGACGTTCTTGTTCCCTCTCCACCTTGGTGTCTGAGGCCCTCTGAGGCCAGGCTGGGTGGGGGATGCTGTGAGAGGCTCTGTTGGGGGGGACGAAAGAGTACCATAGGCGGCCTGGCACCCTGGTGGGCGAGATTGGAGCAGTCTGCATTGGGTAGGCTTGTGGTGTGTGTGAAAGGCCTTTGGGCCTGTGGTTCCCCTGTGCTGTGAGTAATCCTCGGCCACATTTGCAGCTCCCAGGGGATTGTGCAACTTCCTCTCAGGCTGAGGTGCAGGGGGGTGGGTGAGGAACAGTGCTGGGGAAAATGAGGAAGCTGGGGCTGGTGCTCGGGTGGGGGCACGGCCCTGGGCTCTGGCCCCCGGAGGAGCCAAGCATTCCAGGGGGCCTCCTTCTGGGGGCTGCCCTCTCCCAGGTATGAGGGGTGAGCGTGTGTGCAATTTTGCACATTTATGGTGTCTTTAGGGAGGTGGGTGAGTGGGGACGTGGCCTCTCAGACTGCACTGGCATCAGATATCTTTTGAAGAGGGGCAGGGAAGGGTCTGAGCAGGGCCAGAACAGGAAGGATGGGGAAGCAGGTAGCCAGGGAGAAGCACCCTCCCAGGCTCAGGGAGGAGCATGGGATAGTGGGAAGCATGTTGCCAGGTTCTGGTGAGAAGGTCATGGGCATGGTGTATTTAGTGCAGCACCAGCACAGCAAACACCCATTGACATCAGGGCCTGGGGGCATATACCCTGTGTCTGTCAACCTTTTTTATCTCATGGCACACTTGAACCTGTAGTTAAACTTCCAAGGACACTTAAATTATGTTGATCAAATAAAAGATTAAAAAAAAAAAAGAATATACTTACTGTGCTTTGAACTTCTTTCAAAAAGAAGATTTTTGATTTTTGTGGCACACCAGTTGAAAACCACAGTCTACCTGCTGTGCAGCCACATGATCTGGGCAAGTGACTTATCCTCCGATGTCTCTGTTTCCTTATCTGTGAAAGAGATTGACAATTATTGAGCCCACTTCCTGTGTTCAATCTGAGGATTAAAAGGCTCACACCTGTAATCCTGGCACTCTGGGAGGCCAAGGTGGGAAGATTTCTTGAGCTCAGGAGTTCAAGACCAGCCTGAGCAAGAGCAAGACTCCATCTCTACTGAAAAAGAAAAAACTAGCCGGGCATGGTGGTGGGCGCCTGTAGTCCCAGCCACCCAGGAGGCTGAGGCAGGAGGATCACTTGAACCCAAGAGTTTGAGGTTGCTGTGAGTTAGACTGAAGCCACAGAGCTCAGGCTGGGGTGACAGAGTGAAACTCTATCTCAAAAAAAAAAAAAAAAGACTTATGTGACGTGCTTAGAACAGAGCCTGGCAGCCACTAAGTAAGCACTCTGTGCGGGTTAACGTTTTACCTGTACAGAGTATTTTGTGTGCAGACAGCAAAAACCCAACCAGGGCTCCTGGGTGATTATTTTTGATGGTGGAGATTTGTGTTGGAACTGAGGATAATATTAACAGCAAGAGCTCATGTTTACTCGGCCTCATGCCACGTCAGGTGCTGTGCCAAATGCTGTACCTACACCAGCTCCTTGGCCCTCAGTCATCCTGTTTGGAAGATGCTATAATCACCCCCATTTTATAGATGGGGATGTGGAGGCACAGAGGGCTCCCATGACCAGCCCTAGGACAGTGATGTCAGTGAAGGAGGGATGGGCAGAATTGTCTACCCCTCCCTGCCCCTTCTCTGGGTTCAGTTAGAGATGGGTGGGTGGGGAGGAGATAGCAAGGCCTACTGTGAGGGATGTGAGGGCTGGCCTTGCAGTCTGTGAGCTCTGGCCAAGGAGACTTGTCTTCTCTCTGTCCTGTCTCCAATCTGTACTCAACAGATATAAAGAGTTAAGTTCATACAGGGAATGGTTTTGTAGTAGTTAGGGTGCGGGAGTGGACTTCCATGGAGGCTCGCTGCCAGTGTATAGTCTTCAGAGAGGGGGTGATCCAGGTGTGGTGGATTACACTTGTAATCCCAGAACTTTGGGAGGCCAATCCTTAGCAAGTTGGCCGCTCTGTCTCTGGGTCAAGAGAGGTAGGGGATGGGGTGTTCAGGCAGAAATGTGTTGGATGGGAATGGTGAGAGGAAACAATGCCTGCGGTGTGTGGCTGGCTTAGGGTCTGAAGGCTAGAGAGCCACCTGGGAGGATGGGAGGCTCCTTGCTAGCAGGTGCTATGCTAGCTAAAGCAAAGGGTTGGGTAAGGGTTGTCTGAGGGCACTGGGTGAGGACTGTGCCTGCCTCCCGAGGCTGGAGTGGGATAGGGTAGCAGAGGACTCAGTCTTACTAATGCTGCCCCCCAACTCCCAAGATCTGCAGGGACATGAGTTGGACCAGGGCCCATGGCCCAGCCATTTCTTCCTTTTGCCTTGGTTTCTGGCAGCTCCTGAGCTTTCTCCACCATCTGCAGCCCCCGTTGGCTGTGGTGGGCCTGGCCTGCGACCTGGCTCTCAACTTGGACCCTGGTCCAGAAGCCAGAAGCCTTTCTACCATTGATAACCTTGTCTTGGGAAGTGCATGGTCCAGTCAGAGCCTCAGTTTATCCATCTATAAAGTGGGCATACTAAGCCATGAGCAGCCAGCCTCCTGAGTGGTGATGCCCATCTTGTGACCTAATGTGGATGAAGTGGCTGTAGGAAGTGTGGAGTGCTCCGGGGGTGTGGGGTGGAGTTATTATTGTTGTCACTAAGGCTGGGAGGGCTGGGGAAGGTCATGAGGACATCAGCTGCTTGGCTGGAGAGCCCTCTGCCTCCCCACCCCGTGACCTAAGGCAGTGGGAGGAGTGGTAGAGGGAGGCCTGTGGCCCATGGCAGGCTGGGGATATCCTTGGTCTGAGCAGAGGTGGCGTGGTAGGAACTTCAGAGAACGAGACCCTGGCTTGGCCTTGGTCTGGGAACCCCAACCCTCCCCCAATCTGCCTTCAGTGGTGTAAAAGCCCTACTTTGGGGTCTGTGTTGCCTGGTGGAGGGGTGATTTTGAGGAAGCTCTGGGTGGCTTCTAGCATGTTGAACACAGAGCCCAGGGGCTTAGGTGTGAGTTCCCACAGTAGAATGTGGTATCTAATGATAGACCACATGTATGGAGCACCTACTGGGTGCCAGGCACTGTGCTAAGAACTTTTGTATATTTGCAAATTTAATCTTCACAATAACCTAATACATAGTACAGGTCTTTTATTATCCCATTTTACCAATGAGAAAACTGCGGCCCAGAGAGGTTAAGTCCCTCTCCCAAGTTTACCTAGCTAGTGAGTGGCAGTACTGGGCTGAGGGAATGGGTTCTGGATTCAGACTGCCAGTGTTCACATCTGGGTGGTACCTCTTAACTACCTACGGGCCCTTGGACAGTGACTAAATCTCTCTGACCATTAGTTTCCTTCCTCTGTGTTTTCCTTGAAGGGTTGCTGTCAGAGGGTGACTGTAAAGTGTCTAGTAAAGGGCCTAGGAAATGGGACCCTCTTCATCATCTCTCCTGCCCACAGCAATACCCTGCTGTGTGACCCTCAGCTCCCAGTTCAGGGCTCCCAGTCTCCTCAGTTGTGCGAAGCTGGCTACTGACTTCTTAGGGGTTGGATTCCCAGGTGAATCCTGAGGAGGGCCTTCAGTAAAACAGCAATGCTAAACTGCTTGAACCCAAGAGCTGCCAGGAATTTTCAGGGCTCGCAGCTAACTGCAGATCCTGATGCGTTCTGTGTGGGCCAGCTTCAGGGTCTCACATTTCTTGTTGATCCCTGCAGGCACTTCAACTGGTGATCACAAATCTACTCCAGGGTCTCCCAGGGTATTTTCTGTGGAAGGGTTTGAGGGTCAAGCAGGTGTGGGAGAGTGTGAGTCAAAAAAAAAAGAAAAGAAAAGTAGGGCTGAGGGAATGGGGAGAGGAAGGTCAAAGGGTACAAAGCCTGAATTATACAGGGGTAGTTTTTTCCTTTTTCTTTTTCTTTTCTTTCTTTTTTTTTTTTTTTAGTGATAGTCCATAACAAGGTGACTATGGTGTATAATAAGGTATTATGCCTTATAAAATCACTAAATAAATTTTGAATCCACCAAAAGGGATAAATATTTGAGGTGATAGATATGTTAATTGGCTTGATTTAATTATTCCACTTAGTATTCATAAGTCACAACATCACTTTGTACCCCATAAACACATCCAACTAAAGAAAATCCAAAATGGTTTCCTGGGAGGTGCCTGTGGCTCAGTGGGTAGGATGCTGGCCCCATATACCCAGGGTGGCGAGTTCAAACCCGGCCCCGGCCAAACTGCAACAAAAAAATAGCTGGGCGTTGTGGTGGGTGCCTATAGTTCCAGCTACTTGGGAGGCTGAGGCAAGAGAATCGCCTAAGGCCAGGAGTTGGAGGTTGCTATGAGCTGTGTGATGACACGGCACTCTACCGAGGGCGATAAAGTGAGACTCTGTCTCTTAAAAAAAAAAAAAAGAAAGAAAGAAAAAGAAAATCCAAAATGGGTTTCCTTGTTGCAGGACTTGCTAGAGTCTTTGACATGCTAATATTCACTGGGCATGTCCAATATGTGATGATGATATACCCCAGGGTATCTCAAAGCCCTGGTGGTGAAAACCTCATTTTCCGGGTGGAGAGACTGAGAACTGGAGTGACATCTAGGAAAGATTTCCCAGGTCATACGGTTACTTCTGACAGGTCTGGGACTGGACACCGGTGCTTCTGACTCCATAGCCAGCACTCTGCCTGGACACCTCTTCCTTTTCCTCCTTCTTTTGATCTTCTCAGAGGAATGTTGTGTGTGGTGCTGCTCCCTTCCTGAGCACTCCTTACCTTTTTCTGGCCCCCTCCCTCTGGCTCCCACCATTATAGGGTGTCCTGTCCCTGCTGGGCATGGCTGAGGAGATGGAGCTGTGCCCAGTGGGTGGCTCCTGGGAGATATTTCCCAGGCTGCTGGATGGCGGGAAGGCTGCATTCCAGCTGCAGGTCCCCTAGGATGTTAGTTCCATTTTCTGAGCCTTATCCCTACAACAGTGTGATGAAACTCATCATCCCGTCTGTCTTCTGGAATTACTGAGTTCAGCTCTGACATCATATGCAAATGTGCTGTATTAATTTTCAATCCACATACAGATGTCCACGAATCTAACCATTTCTGGTTAGGCGGCAGATGAGGACAATGGAAACATGAAGGAGAAAGAGGTCCCCTGGTCATGGGATGTGTTGCGGTTAGGACTCCTAAGTTCTGGTCCCTCCACAATGGATGTCTGCCTTTTAGTGTGTTTCCACCTACCCCTCTCTGGTCTCAGTTTTCCTGTTGACCCCTGAGGAAGGCCAATCTGGCTGACTTTATGTACCTATTTCACAGACAAGACATGATTTTCAAATTGGAGATCTGATTTTCCTAGTTTCCTGCTGGGAGTTGGTGTTAGAGTTGGGAAAAAACTCAAAACATCTTGGTGCCTCGGTTCAGGCCTTGATCTGGGAGTCCCCGAAGCTCTGCCCACCCCTCTGACACCCCCACCCTTCACAGAGGGAGGCTGCCCCCTTGGCTTGTGATGGGAATGCATGTGGGCACGCTGATGGACACAGCAGGTAGGGTAGAAATACTTGCGCTTTCTGCTAGCTGTGGGGGCTCCAAGTGACAGGCCAGAGGGCAGGCCAGAATGGGTTAGGAGGGAGAAGGGGTAGTGCCTCCCTGATAGTCTTCTCTCTGGGAGGTCTGTTTGCCCAAGTTATTCTTAGCCCTGACTCATTATAGTGTCTATTTTTAGACCTGTTTCTAAGTGTTGCCAGCATCTGGTGCAGCCAGTGCTGAGGGAGATGGGGTTGGCAGGGGCGACCCCTTTGGGCATTTCTGAGGACTGGAGCCTCTGGCAGGAGAGCAAGGACAGAACATTCTACTTCCTGCACCTGCCACAACTTGAAGATGAGCATGCCTTAGGTGTCCTATTCGTGCTTGTGCATTGATTGCCCTCCTCATCCTTCCAGCTCTAGCTCCTATGAGGGATGGCATTACCATATAGCTAGAGAGGATGGGCTACAGGTGTTCATTAGATAGGCTTTCTTGAGTCCAACCCTTGGAGTCCAGTTGACCTCTAACCCCCTGCAGAGAGAGGCTTCAGAGGCGAAGGCAAGCCACAGTGGTTAGATGTGCAGGCTCTGCGTCCAGACTGCTGGGGATTGAATCCTGGCTTTGCTACTTCCTGGCTGTGTGAACTTAAGCAACTCATCAACCTCTCTGTGCTTCAGTTTCTTCATCTGTGAGATGGGGATGGAAGTCTAGTGTTGTGAGGATTAAGTAAAAACAAAACAAAACAAACGAACAGAAAAACATATGAAGTCCCTAAATAGAAAGTGCTATATAATAGAGAGGTGTTGGTATCAGTTTAATTGTATTGTTGTTGCTGTTGTTATTCTTATTGTCATTATTATTATTTGACACAGAGTCTCAGTCTGTCATCCTAGGTAGAGTGCAGTGGTGTTATTATAGCTCACTGCAACCTCAAGATCCTCCTGCTTCAGCCTCCTGAGTATCTGGGACTACAGGTGCCCGACAAAATATCCAGCTAATTTTTTCTATTTTTAGTAGAGATGGGGTCTTGCTATTGCTCAGGCTGATCTCAAACTGTTGGCCTCCAGTAATTCACCTGCCTTAGCCCGTATTCTTTTTATTAAGTCATATACACATAGATCATGAATAAATTTATGCATATGTGGGGTACATTCTATTGATTTTTTTTTTTTGCAGTTTTTTTTTTTTTTTTGGCTGGGGCTGGGCTTGAACCTGCCACCTCCGGCAGATGGAGCTGGCGCCCTACCCCTTTGAGCCACAGGCACCGCCGAAGTGTTGATTTTTTATACAATCTGACATGCTTACATCAAACCAATCAACATAGCTTTCACCTCATTTACTTGATTATTGTGTTAAGACATTTATGTTCTACACTTGACAGATTTGACTTGTACCCTTTCAATATGCTCCCATAGGTGTGGTCCCGCCTTTTACCCTCCCTCTATCAAACCTCCCCCCACCCTTCCCTTCCTACTTCATTTCTCTCCTTCATCCTGGGCTATAGTTGTGTTCTATCTTTCATAAGAAAGTGTAAGTAAATATAAGTTGGTTTCATTAAGGTCAATAAAATAGATAGACCTTTGGCTAACCTAACCAGAAATAAAAGAGTAAAATCTCTAATTTCATCAATCAGAAATGACAGAGACGAGATAACCACAGACTTCGCAGAAATTCAAAAATACATAATGAATATTACAAAAACTCTATTCTAAGAAATATGAAAATCTGAAGGAAATTGACCGATACTTGGAATCATGCCATCTTCCTAGACTTAGCCAGGAAGAAGTGGAAATGTTGAACAGGCTTATATCAAGTTCTGAAATAGCAGAATCTAACAACAAAATCTTCCCAAAAAGAAAAGCCCCGGACCAGATGGCTTCACATCAGAATTCTACCAAACCTTTAAAGAGGAACTAGTACCCATATTACTTAACCTTTCCCAAAACATAGAAAAAGAAGGAATATTTCCCACCATCTTCTATGAAGCAAACATCACCCTGATCCCCAAGCCAGGAAAAGACCCAACAAGAAAAGAATTTATAGACCAATCTCTCTAATGAATATTGATGCAAAAATATTCAACAAGATCCTAGCAAACAGAATCCAGCAACACATCAAACAAATTATATACCATGACCAAGTGGATTTTATCCCAGACTCTCAAAGCTGGTTCAATATACGTAAATCTATAATACATCACATAAACAAATTAAAAAACAAAGACCACATGATTCTCTCAATTGATGCAGAAAAAGCTTTTGATCATATCCAGCATCCTTTTATGATCAGAACACTTAAGAAAATAGGTATAGAAGGAAATTTCTTAAACTGATAGAGGCCATCTACAGCAAACCTACAGCCAATATTATATTGAATGGAGTAAAATTGAAATCATTTCCACTCAGATCAGGAACCAGGCAAGGTTGCCCACTATCTCCACTGCTTTTTAACATTGTAATGGAAGTCTTAGCCATCGCAATTAGGCAAGAGAAGGCAATCAAGGGTATCCATATAGGGTCAGATGAGATCAAACTTTCACTTTTTGCAGATGATATGATCGTATACCTGGAAAACCCCAGGGACTCAACCACAAAACTCTTAGAAGTGATCAAGGAATATAGCAGCATCTCAGGCTACAAAATCAATACACACAAACCAGTAGCATTCATATATACCAACAATAGTCAAGCTGAAAAAACAGTCAAGGACTCTATTCCCTGTATTGTTTTTATTAATGAGAAGCAATGTATGTGACATCCTGTTGGGGTGAGATGGGTAAGAGGCTTCTCAGCTTTTCTCTGAGTGAGATGAAGCTTGCAGTGGGGCAGTTATCCCCAGGCATCATCATGGTGGTGGCAATTTCTGCAAGGCTACAGCAAGGGATCAGTAGCATATAGCTGGGTTGGAATCTGGGCTTTGCCACTCACAAGTTGGATGACTTTGGATGAATCACTTGGCCTTTTCGAACAAACATTTCTTTATGTATAAGACAGAGATTGTAATACCTAGGCCAGTGGTGGGGAAACTTTTCATGTTGGAAGGCTGTATTAGCTGTAATCAAATGAAGCCACATTCAAGAAACTTCACTTAGATATACTTAAAAGTGTACATTATCTCGTAAAAATCTAACTATTTCATTGTGGGCAAGAGACATGAACAGAAGCTTCTCTGAAGAAGACAGGGGCATGGCCTACAGACACATGAAAAAATGCTCATCATCTTTAATCATCAGAGAAATGCAAACCAAAACTACTCTGAGATACCATCTAACTCCAGTAGGAGTAGCCCACATCACAAAATCCCAAAACAACAGATGTTGGCGTGGATGTGGAGAAAAGGGAACACTTCTGCACTGCTGGTGGGAATGCAAGCTAGTACATTCCTTTTGGAAGGAAGTTTGGAGAACTCTCAGGGATCTAAATGTAGACCTGCCGTTTGATCCTGCAATTCCTCTTCTAGGTGTGTATCCAAAGGACCAAAAATCATTTGGCAATAAAGATATTTGCACCAGATTGTTCAATGCAGCTCAATTCATAATTGCCAAGTCATGGAAGAAGCCCAAGTGCCCATCGACCCATGAATGGATTAATAAATTGTGGTATATGTATACCATGGAACACTATGCAGCAGTAAAAAAGGAGACTTTACCTCTTTTATGTGTACATGGATGGAGCTGGAAAATATTCTTCTTAGTAAAGTATCTCAGGAATGGAAAAAAAGTATCCAATGTACTCAGTACTACTGTGAAACCAATTTATAATAACTCACACTTGCATATGAAAAATGAAGCACAACTTTAGCCTAGGATGAAGGAGGGAAGGGGAGGGAGAAGGAAGGGGAGGAGATGGGAGGGATAGTAGAGGATAGTAGGGGGACCACAACTATGACGCACATTGCAAGTACAAGTTGGATCTATCATGTGTAGAACACAAATGTCCTAATGCTATAATTGGGTAAATGAGGTGAAAGCTATGTTGATTAGTATGATGTAAGCACTCCAATTTGTACAAATAATCAACACACTGAAAATGGCATAAATGTAATTATGATCTATTTACAAAAGACCTAATTAAAAAAAAAGGAAAAAATCTAACTACTATGTACTTAGTAATTTCAAAAAATGAAAACTCTGGCAGCGCCTGTAGCTCAGTGGGTAGGGCGCTGGCCCATACACTGAGACTGGCCCTGACCCGGGCCTGATGAAACAACAATGACAACTGCAACAAAAAAAAAATAGCCAGGCTTTGTAGTGGGCACCTGTAGTCCCAGCTACTTGGGAGGCTGAGGCAAGAGAATCACTTAAGCCCAAGAGTTTGATGTTGCTGTGAGCTGTGAAGCCATGGCACTCTACCCAGGGTGACAGCTTGAGACTCTGTCTCAAAAAAAAAAAGAAAAAAGAAAGAAAGGGGCAGCGCCTGTGGCTCGAGGAGTAGGGCGCTGGGCCCATATGCCAGAGGTGGTGGGTTCAAACCCAGCCCCAGCCAAAAACCACACAAAAAAAAAAAAAAAGAAAGAAAGAAAGAAAAGAAGAAAGAAAACTTTTTGTTAATTTTAAAGTTAACTTTTCAATGACTTTGTTGTGTCTACTTTTTGTTTGAATATTTGATTGCAGCTTGGAGGTTCAGTTGATCCTCTAGAGATGGGTATGAATTATTTGTGACCTTAAGAGTGTCTAGATTTAGGTTAGGTGGAAGAATAGATTTCCAGCAATAAGTGGTTGAAAAGCAAGAAAGCATTTTTCGGGCATGCATCTTGCCAAAGGTGGGGATATTTTACTGCATTGTTCCATATCCTGATTGGGTCTTTCTTAGCATCAAACAATGACTTTATTTATTTATTTTTTGCACTTTTTGGCCAGGGCTGGGTTTGAACCCGCCACCTCAGGCATATGGGGCCGGCGCCCTACTCCGTTGAACCACAGGTGCCGCCCCAAACAATGACTTTAAAATGTCATGACTGAGAGCTCCATCAATTCCGTCTGTAGTTTTTTAGGAGCCTTGGTGCTATTAACTAGGTGAAGCTGCAATGCTAATTTGCCTGTGAATCAGTGAGTCTTCCTCCCTCCCTCCCTCCCTCCCTCCCTTCCTTCCTTCTTTCTTTTTCTTTCTTTGACAGAGTCTCATTTGGTCACCCTCAGTAGAGTGCTGTGGTGTCTTAACTCACAGCAACCTCAAACTCTTGGGTTCAAGTGATCTTCTTGCCTCAGCCTCCCAAGTAGCTGGGACTAGAGGTGCCCACCATGACACCTGGCTATATTTTAGAGATGCGGTCTCACTCTAGCTCAGGCTGGTCTCGAATTCATGAGCTCAGGCAATCCACCTGCCTCAGCCTCCCAAGTGCTGGGATTACAGACATGAGCCACCGCGCTTGGCCTTGAACTTTTCGTTACATTCTTCAATTAATGTTACATGTGTGACAGTGGTGTATTCTTCAGATAATTCACATATATCATCCTGATCATCAATGAGCTTTGATAACTGGGGAAAATGTTCATCCAGAATTTCTTTTTGAAGAAGTGTTCTGAAAAAAGATAACTTTATTGGAAATTCTTGGATTTTTTGCCACATATCATAAATAGATTTAGTTTTACCTAACAAAGAAATATTCAAGTCATTTTGATTTGCCATGATATCACACAGAAATACTGCATTCCTATAGAAATCTTCTTTCAATAATTCACATTACTTTAAGGTTATGGGGGGGAAGCAGAAAGAGGGACGGAGGGAGGGGTGTGGGGCCTTGGTGTGTGTCACACTTTATGGGGGCAAGACATGATTGCAAGAGGGACTTTACCTAACAATTGCAATCAGTGTAACCTGGCTTATTGTACCCTCAATGAATCCCCAACAATAAAAAAAAAAAAAAGAAAGAAAAAAAATTCACATTACTGATTCTGTTCTTTTTAAAATTTAACCATGTGTTCTCCTATAGATAAAATTCTGGCTAACACCAGTCCTTGCCGTAGCCAACACACTTTAGAATGATACAATCCACACTGAGTACCTCATCTTTCTACTTCAGCACGTTACAAAATTGATGACGTTGTGTTGCATTTGCATGAATTTTGTTGACAATATTTAATAATTATGGCTGGGTATGGTGGCTCATATCTGTAATCCTAGCACTCTGGGAGGCCTAGGTGGGTGGATTGCCTGAGCTCAGGAGTTTGAAACCAGCCTGAGCAAGAGTGAGACTTCATCTCTAAAAATAGCCGGGTGTGTGGTGGGTGCCTGTAGTCCTAGCTACTCGGGAGGCTGAGGCAAGAGAATCTCTTGAGTCCAAGAGTTGGAGGTTGCTGTGAGCTATGATGCTATGGCACTCTACCAAGGATGACAAAGTGAGACGCTGTTTCAACAAAACAAAACAATACAAAACAACCCCCCCAAAACAACAATACTTACAACTTGTTGCAAATGTCACTTAAAATAGTAGATTTTGCACAAAAATTTTATTAATGCAAGATACAATGGAAAGAAATGAAAGTATGTAGATCTGTTAATATGTTTTTTTAATCTGAGGAATAAACCTTCATGTTTTCCTGTCATGGAAGGTGCACCATCTATAGATACACTCACTAAATTTACCAAATTCGGTCAGACTTCATAACTTTATCTTGAAAGTTGTTGAAGATGTATATATTCCTGGTGTTCTGTTCCCAAGAGTGCCCAAAGTGAGTAACTCACTGTAGCAAAGAAAAGCTTCTGTTATGACCTGAATGAAGTATGAAACCTGTGTGGAGTCAGTAGTATCAGTTGATTCATCCAAAGCAATTGAATAATATATATTTTGCTTTTGAAGTTATTACATGAAGTTATTCTATTAAGTTGAAGGCTAATTCATGTTGCTGATCAGTTATGGTTGTCCTTGAAAGAGGTAGTTGTTTGCACTTTGAAACATTATTAAGGTCTAAGCATCCTGCAACTTTGACAACGCATTCTTTCACACTTTATGCATCACTGAATGGCTTCTCTTTTTTCCCTGAGTAAATAAGGTATCCTATAAGTTGCTTCAATGGCATTATTTCCAGGCCTAATTGCTGCTTGAAAGAATTGTCTTTGCTTTAGCTTTTTATCTCTTAATTTCTTTTTTTAATCTCTTAATTTCTGCAATACAACCTTTTGTGCCTTTCTCTCTAATCTAAAATATTTTTGGTCCTTGTGAGTGTTGGAACGAGTATCACAAAGCGAGCAAATCATCTTATGTTTAGCAGAAACAAAATAATATTGCAATTCCCAATCCTCACTTAAAAATCTTCATCTTTCTTCAGCCTTCTCTTGGTCTTCTTTGACATGATGGGCTGTTAAGCAGACAGAATTAAAAAATACTGTTGAGCTGTGCAACTATTTACAAATTCCACTTCAAACAGAAACACAGTGCACCATTGTCAAAAGCTAATAACAGACTGGTATACTTGACCCCCATAAACTCTCACCAACCAGCCTCGTGATAACCGCACCAGTCAGGTGGGGGAAGTTAGAAGTAAGTCATGAGTGTAGCGGAACATTAAAACTAATGTTCTAATTATTCCAGTCAATCTGGGAGGATTATTTTGTTTATATTTATTTTATTCTTTGGTATTTTAAATATGTTAATTTTTAAAATTGTATTAATAAAAATAAGAGGATTTGTTCTGTAAACTTTGGATTCAGTTAAAAGGACCTAGAGTCTTCAGTCTCCCCACCTCTGACCTAGGCCACAGAGCATGATGTATATGGAGCATTTGCCCAGGGCAGGGTACATGCTAGGACCTGAATCTGCAAAAATTTTTTAGGGGAGAGGGCTATTGCTGTGTCCCCTTCTCATGTGAGTGATAGGGTCCCATTGCCTTTGTAGTCATGGGAAGCAGCTTGGCCTGAAGTTTGGAGGGATGGGGACTGTGGTTCTGGCTCCTGAGCTGTGTGATCTGTATCCCCTACCTACTTCCTCTGAGCTTCTGTAAGGTGCAGAGGCCAGAGAAAACTGACTTTCCAACTCTTCCTCAGTAACCCAAAAGGCACCTGTGGCCTGTCTGGGAGTGTGGTGGAGGCCTCCCGTTGGAGGCAAGTGGTCTGGCCCCCTGCTCTCCACAGATACCCTCTTGGCCCTCACACTGACCCCTGGTGCCTCTCTGGAACTGCTTTATTGTCATGTTTTATGGTTGAGGTTCCAGGCAAATTTTGCCCCCAAACAGTTTCTTCTGCTAAAATTGGTCTAGGACTCTCTGCTGCTTGACTTCCCAGGGTCCTTGTCTGACATTCTATGCCTTCCAACTGGCATAGACTCTGGGAGGGGTGCTGCCAAGTGTCCAAGGCCCCAGTTGCTGGGGCTCCCTTGGGGTGGAGGCACAGAGGGGGCTGCTTCCTGGCTGCTGCTTTGGGGTATTGCTTTGAGTGCCAGCCTGGCCTCACTGCACACTTGGGAAGGGGAGCCCTGGAAACAGTAGTCAATCCCAAGGTGGAGGCTCATAGGATGGAGGGGTGATATTGGACCCTGCCACAGTGCTGGGACATAGTAAGTGCTCAAGAAATGTTTGCGATTTAAGAATGAAACAGTGCCAGCAAAGTGGTAGCCCTGACATGGTGGCAGAGCTCCCCCACTGCCCTTCTCTTCCGTCTCTCCCTCACTGCCTGCTTTGTTGGGCTAGCCTTAAGCTACCCCAGACCTGGGTTCCAGTCTCAGCCTTGTTCCTAATCTTGAGCAAGGACACTTCCCCAATCTGAGTCTCAGTTTGTCCACCTGTGAAATAAGGGGATGGGCTTGTCTTCAGCACTTCCTCTGGCTCCCACAGCCTCTATTCTTGAGTAACGGGTGATTTCTTAGGGTGAAGGTGGGGGTGGCATAAGTTCCCCCCATACGTGTGTGCGCACAATGTCTAGTGAAGTGGTCCAAGCCAGGGAAGGTCCTCTCCCCTGACCAGCAGGGCCCCTCAGAGCCCAGTGCCCTGAGCCGTGGCACTGTTGGGCCTACAGGATGTGGTGTGGCCTGTTGTTGCTCAGGCGGGGGTGCCCGTGGGTGTCAGGGGATGGGCAGCCATCCAACTGTGTCCTTGGGGCTGGGGCTGCCACAGTGACTTTGGTGTGTGACCTTCTGAGAGTGTGGGTGGCAGCCAGAGGGGCACACATTTGTGTCGTTGTGCCTGGGTGTGAGGAGTGTGTGGATGCAGCTTCTAGCCAGCGAGGGACACAGGCATTTAGCTCCTGTTGCCAGGTGTTCCTGGCTCTGAGGAGAATGGAAAGTGGTTCATGCAAAGGGGCCCTTCCCATTTTGGCCTCAACCTCAGGTATAAGGTGGCCTGGCTTCCTCCCTGTCCCGCCACCTACCGGGTGCCCAAGTTCTCCCTCCTCAGACACGGTTTCTCACTCCGGGTAAGTGGCTGCTTTCACCTGCAGTCTGGCACCCCTCTCAGAGGCATTTCAGAGGGCTGGGCTGGCCACACCTGCTGCCACAGGAGTCAGTGTGGGGACTGGGAGGCCATCAAGCCTCCTGAATCCACAGGGCAGGCAATATCCACACGAGAGGAATTGACCTGCTGACGCCAGGGCTGGGACACTAGTCAGCACTGGTACCAGCCAAGTTGCTCTCCACCTTGAGAAGACCTGCCAGGGAAGGGAGAGGACAAGCCCTACCTGTCCACTGCCCACCCCACCATCCTGGCTGCAGCCAGCTGGTGACTCACTTCCCTGGGGAGTGAGCCAGCTCCTCTCCTGGGTACCTGGGCACCCTGGTGCAGGCTGGGTGGCTCAAAGCCTGGGTATCTCAGAAAACCTGGGCTGAGTCCAGGGCCCTGGAAAGCCGAGGAGAAAGGAGTGAGACCCTCTGGGTGGGGTGGGGTTCTCAGGCAGACTTCTGCTCCTTCTCCTGGCCGCTGCAGACTTTGCCCTCCCTCTGGCCGCAGGGGAAGCTGCCACCCCAGATTATAGATCCCAAATGCCTCATAAGTCCAACCATTGCCTGAGCTGTGGCTAGACTAAGGAGTCCCCATTCCCTAACGTCAGGGCATTCTCATTCCCCTCTCAGGGCTCAGTGGGGGAGTAAGTGGTGTTTACCCACCCCTGGACAGGGCTGCCTCTGAGGGGGTGGGGAGGTTTTCTCCAGGGACATGAATTCTTGGCCTGACCCCAGATGCTGGCCTGCCCAGCTCTGCTCCAGAGTAATGCTGGGTGCACACACAGACCCATTGTGTGTCTGGGCCCTGTGCCCGCCAAGGGCCTGGCACCAGCTCTATCAACAGCAGTAGCTCCGTCAAATCCTCAGCACCCCCTGCCCTTGGGCCCCTGGTGAATAGGAAGAAGGATTGGTGATTAGAGGTTAGAGTCTCAGTGAGGGGCTAGGACCGTTCAAATACTTGAGAAGCCATCCACTGTAAGAGACAAAGAACAGGGAGGCTCAGCCTGCTCACAGAGGAGGAAACTGAGGCACTGGGAGGCTTCTTTAACTTGTCCAACACCCCGCAGCTATTGAGTAGCAGAGCTGGGGTTGGTGCCCGCGCCAGGCCTGAGCCACTTACTGTGTTGCTCACTCAACTCTGGGCTGGGACCGAGGAAAGTCAGGGTGCCTTCTTTATATAGCCCAACTTTGGGGAGCAAAGAATATTTTCTTTCTGGAAAATGTGTCCCCAGGGAGGAAGAGGATCCTGGGATGGTAGGGTCTGGTGTCCGTGTGTGCTTTTGAGAAGCATAGTTAACTTTCAAGGATGGTGCTAGTGGCTGGCCAGGCAGAACAGGTCTCCAGAGTTGAAGGGCAGGCTCTATGCCTCAGTTTCCCTTCTCTACCTGCACTACATAGCCCTTGTGCCCTCTAGAAGGGGATAGGAATGTAGAGGTGAGATATGGCCAGGGCTGGGGCCTATTTCCCTGTCCTAAGCTCCATGGGCTGGCCAGGAAACCCCCTCCACCAACCTAGACACGAAAGTGAGGCCTCTCAGTACTTCTATTCTGAGAATACGTAATAGATCCCAAATATTAGTACTGAGTTTGGCCCGAACCACCCCTTGTCCTCAGGTTTCCTAGCCAGAAGGGGCCTCTGAGGCCAGGTGAGGCTGCCAAGGGAGCATCTTTGTTCTAAGCTGTGAGGGTCCTGCCTCTGCCTTGCCGTGCCCATATCTCCCAGGCCAAGGTGAGGGTACCCAGACATGACCCTTGCAGAGTCTGTCCCATTTTTGTTTTGATCAGAATGGGTCTCCCTGTGTTGACCAGGCTGGTCTTAAACTCCTGAATTCGAGACACCCTCCCACCTCAGCTGCCTGAGTAGCCAGGACTAAAGGCACATGCCACTGCATCTGGCTTGCCCTGCTTTTTACTTTCCAGGCTCAACTTACTCACTCCAATTGTCCCGGCCTTCTGGGACAAGTACTCTCTCTTCTCCACTGCCCCTGACCTGAGCCCCCCACCTCCTGGGCATGAAGCCTGGCTCCTTCCTTCAGGGCTACTTCAGCTCTCTTAGCAAAGGGCCAGGGCATTCTGCAGTGAAATGCCAGAGCTGAGCCTTGGGGACAGGTGGGAAGAGAGAAGCTGCAGGGAGACACTGAGTCCATTTCCCGTCCCACCGGACCCTGGAGCCTTATCCCCTTCTCCATTCTGCTTGGGCTCTTCCTCTGTTTATATAATACATTTCCACCAACCAGTAGACACATTTTCATCTCAGGCCACAGAAATAGGCATGTTGAGCCCAGAGGGTGTGAAACATGGCAGAGCTCAGAGGGCCAGTTCTGAGTGTCCTCTACCTGGAGGCCACTTGGAAGATGATGAGAAGGAGAAAACCCGGGTCGGCCTTCAGGAAGCTCACATTCTAGTCAGGAAATCAGGCAAAGTTACTTGCCTGAGTCTTCTCATTTGCAAAATGGGTATGCTAGTATTTCCTACTTTCTAGAGTTTTGGGGAAGGTCAAATGAATTAATACATGATAAAGCCCTTAGAAACCATTCCAGACAGATGGTTAAATGATCAATACAGGGGTGGCACCTGTGGCTCAAAGGAGTGGGGCGCCGGCCCCATATACTGGAGGTGGCTGGTTCATACCTGGCCCTGGCCAAAAAAAAACTGAAAAAAAAAAAAAAAAAAGGATCGATACAGGTCTTATTATCAATAGTAACAATTCATAGTGGTATAAGAATGACAATATATGATGTTGTCATTGGTAATGATATTTTTTCCAAGCAGAATTATGAGTACCGTAGGACAGGAGCTCTCTTACTCACTCCTGTATTTCTGTGTCAGGCACAGAACCTGACTTGGAACAGACGAAGTGATTATTTTCAAATGTGATCAGAGGAGGGTGAAGTCAGGGTGGGGTGCCTGGGTGAGAAGGAGGCCCTGGTGTAGGGCTTCTAGAGATTAAGGTCGGATAATCTATGGGAGAGGAACTGGGGGGAAGCATTGAGAAGTCCATATTTGGGTTAGGGTGAGAGAGTAAGGAGGTCCCCTTGGCCGAACCTAGAGATTGTTTAAGGAGAGTGATTCTGCATGCCTTGAAGGCCAACTCCCAGCTAGGGAGTTTGGACTTTATCTGGTGGGTGGCAGGGAGTCACTGGGGTGACAGAGCAGGAGAAACATCTTTCTCTGTTGCTCAGTCCATTTTGTTTCTGCTTTCTGTTCTCATGGGGCTATTTTCTTTTCTTTTTTTTGTTCAGCAGGCCTGAGCCGGGTTTGAACCTGCCAGCCTGCCCCATGCATGAGGCCGGCGCCCTAAACATTGAGCCAGAAGGGGCCTCTGAGGTGCCCAGCCTCACAGTGCTATTTTCATTCTCTATGTTTTCAAAGATGATAAATCCTTCTCTCTGCCCCTCAGCATCTTCTCTCTGGTCCCCATTCACCTCCATCCCAAATACCCATACTCTGTACTTGGCTTCTCCTTGGCCATCCTGGCCTGGATAGATATCCATCCATTCATCAATCCATTATATCCACCCATTCATGTATTATATGCACCCCTACATCTAGCCATCCATCCTTCCACCATCCTGCATTCATTGTATCCATCCATTCATTCTCCCTGCTCACTTCTATCTGGCTCCCCCTTCCTCTCCCAGGCCCCTGACCCTCTTCCCTGGAATAGGTTTTAGGTGGAATTGTACTTGAGGGGAGAAGGATACTGACATGGTGTGACCACATAGTAGGAACTGGTATGAAGGTGACTAAGCCAGGAGGATAGCCTCTGTTCTGACATGACCCTATACATCAGAGGTTCTCAACCCACGGGTCGCAACCCCTTTGTAACAATGAAAATACATCCTGCATATCAGATATTTACATCACTATTCATAACAGTAGCAAAATATAGTTATGAAGTAGCAACGAAAGTAGTTTTATGGTTGAGGGTCACCACGATTTTAAAGGGTCACGGCATTAGGAGGTGTTAGGAAGGTTGAGAACCACTGCAATACATCCTTCAGGGAAAGACCTTCCCCCAATGACGTGCCTAACTCTCATAAGAGGGATCTTTCTTTGAATTTGTCATCCTGATAAATGAAAATACAGATTTCCAAAACAGATAAATTAGGCAGTGGTGGGCTCTCCTTTTCTCGTTTGTGAATTTAGTAGAAAGGGATGTGAATCAGATAGAAACTATGCAGACAACTGCCATGTCTCTTCTGTCTCCTGTCAAACATCCATCTATCTATGCATGCATGGATCTATTATATCAATCCTTAGGTTATATCCATCATTCATTCATCCATCTATGCATGTGTCCATGGCATCATCCATCCATCCATCCATCCATCTATATATGCATCATAGCCATCTGTCCATCTATTATATCCACCCCTGTATTCATTTTATCCATCCATTATATTCATCCATCCCTGTATTAAACTCACATCCATCCATCCATCCATTGTATTTATCTGTTTATCCATCTATGTATGCATCTGTGATATCTATTCATCTATCCATTATATCCATCCATCCATTCTGTCCATTCATCTATCCATTCATCATTATATCCACCGATCCATTCATCCATTATATACATGCATTCCTGCCTTCATCAAATATTTATTGAGCATCTGTACCAGGCAGTACACATTTGATACTTCACATTTAATTCTTACAGAAACCTTCCAAGATGGAAATTATCCTCATTTTACACATGAGGATACTAAGATCCTATGCAGTTAAGTGCATTGATGAAGGTCACACAGCTAGTAAACTACAGATCTGGAATTCAGCTCTAACTGCTTCAAAATGTATACTCTTAGTGTTGAATCAAATGGCCTCACTTAATGTCACCTGTGCCTAGTTTTGAGCGTGGACCACATAGCTGTGCCCAGGTTCTAGAATTCTGGAGTTCTGGAGTTCTATAGTTCTGTCCCAGGGGCAGGATGGGGGTGGAAGGCAATGCTGGCCTTCTAAGCCTATTGCCTATTGGCAGTCCTATTGGCATTTGCCTCATTAGTAACCTAATGTTGCCATCACCCCTGGTGTGGAGGTTTCTTCTCCATACAACTTGCAACCATGGCAGATCCGTTTTTCTTCTCTTTTCCTTCCGAAGTCTACTTCTGAGGGAAGTGTGCATTTGGCCATTGCATCCAGCTCAACCTGTCTCCTCAGTAACTGGGTCTTATACACCTGCATCCCACAAGTGGGCCTGCACCCATTGCTCTGGCCATTTACTGGCCTTTCTTTCTAAGCTGTTAGAGTTAGCTGCTCGATTTCAGCTCAAAACTGCCTCCTCAGGTTCCACTGGCTGAGACAAGGATGTGCATGCAAATGGTTTATTTGGGAAATTACCCCAGGGAGCATCAGTAGTAGAGTAGGATTTGTGAAACAGGGAAGGGAAGGAAGCAGATAAAATGTGTGTCAGTCAGCAGGTGACTGCTGTGGACATCTGAGGCTTGATCCCACTGGGGCACACTGTAGCACATGCTTTACGGTCACCTAATGGAGGAATTGAGGTCTTAGGTTAGAGGGTGATGGGAGAGGACAGGGGGCCGACTTTTTTGGCTCTGGCACCAATGCAGATGCTAGCACCTAGAAATGCCCAGGTGGGCAGGTTGGAGACTGTGAGTGCCCAGGGCACATGGCTGGGGCCCTGACAGCTTCTGCTACACTCAGTAGGCCCTGGTGGTCTACCAACCCCTCTTCTTACAGCCCCCTTTTTATGTCTGAGAGGCTTGCCCAAGCATATGCCTTCCCATAAGTGTCTGATACCAGCACCATGGTCAGAAAGAGGGAGCTGTCAGGGTCCCCCAGGCACTCGCAGCAGAGGAAAGTGACCTTGAATAAATGAGGTACTTACCGTATGCCAGACATTGGCTAGTGACACCTCTGCGCTACATGCTCTCCTAGAAGGAGTGCACACACGCTGGGCGGCGCATAGCCTGGAGCCATCTTTGAGTCCCCTCCCAATGCTCACATCCTGAGACTGTGATTGTAGCGGTTTTCTGACTTCCTTTTCCTTTCTCTCAATGCCCCTGTCTCTTCCCCTTGCCCATGGCTGCCATGTGGCTGCCTCGTAGCCAGTTGGGAACTGACCCTCCTGTACCCTCTCTCTGTCTCCGTCACAACAGTGTGCAATTCGCAGGCTTGGGGGGTTCATTTGATGCAAGGGCATCCCTCTTTGTCCCTGTGATGGCTCTGTCAATGCCTGCTACCTGAGAGGGGCCTCCTTCTTGACTTCACCTGCTTTGCTCCCAGAACTCCCAGCCTCATGCTCCAGGTCTGATGCCTTCTGAGTCTGAGCGAATGGGAAGAATTAAAAGTGGGAAGTGCTATGTAGGTAAGGCCCTCTGTGGTGGTGCGGGGGGAGGGCAGAAGACAGGGATGGGGCAGGACTGGCCTGTGTGTCCTAGCTAGAGATGGTATGTTGGGCCACAGCAGGAATGCCAAATCACAGTCCCTTTGATGCCTCTCTCCAGCCACCCAGCCCCTGCCTTTGCCCTTGAGTTTCACTTCCAAACCAGGTTTGGTCAAGGTGCATGTGCCCAGAGGCAGATGCAGGAGTGTAGCTGCCACCTCATTTCCTCTGACATCTTTCCCCCTTACTAGGAACATCCATTCCCCAGCTCATGGGCAGGACTGGCCTTGACAGCGGGAACATTTCACTTGCAAAGAAAGGTGGCTGTACACTTATTCCAGGCAGGTGTGTTGGTGTGAGGGCCTGGAGGAGAACGCAGAGGACTCGTACAGGAGGTGGAAGTTGGGGTTTATGGTGGGGCTTCCATCTTGTCTCAGGCTTATGCTTCAGCATCTTTGCTCCAGGGAAGAGTCTCACCCCCGTGTGAGAAGAGGAGCAGCTTTGAGCCTTGGGGCTGGGGAGGCAGAAGGCATGGAGAAAGGATGTGTGCAAGATGATGAGAGTGGAGAGCAGACCTCCCGACACTCCTCCCACGCCCCCAACATGCACAGAGTTCAAGGTACTTGATTCCTCTTTCTGTCCTGAAAAGGGCAGAGTGCTTCTGGTGGTGTTTAAGGATAGAATAAAGGGTTAGACATATCTGTGAATTTTGTGAATAAGGCCCTCATGTTCCTCTCATCCCTGGGAGACAGGTGGGATGCTGCTGCAGGAGGCCCTTTCTCCTCTGTCCGGAGCTGGGGTGGACTATACTGGGGCAGGGCAGGAGCAAAGCCAAGCTCCGGATCTGGGGCACTTGATATCATTTGGGTGTCCTGGGGTGGGCTGGGGCTGGGATAGGACCAAGGCAAGGTGCCCCCTGGACTTTCCCTGTTAACTCTTCCCAGAAGCCCAGCTCTTGGGGCAGGACAGGAGAGGATACCTGGTGGGGTAGGTGCATGTCATGGGAAAGAAGAGCCCCTTGGCTTTTGAGTTCCTGGGCCACTGCCTATGTTGGCTGCCCTGTCCCCACCAGGCGTGAGTCAGATCGAAAGCAGAAGCTGCCAGACATTGCTCAGGGTGAAGTGAGGCAGAACCAACTGTGCTATTTTGGAACCTGGTTAATTCCCCCTTCTGCCCCACCCCCTTCTCTTAGGGCTCCCACCGCCTCCTGGTCTCAGCACTTTGACTTCCTCAAGGGAACAGTTGGGACATGGCTTGATTTCCCCTGGAATGTATGGGAGGGGTGTGCTAAAATGCTCCTCCACTTGCCAGGCCCTCCACCCTGGCCAAAAGGTGCTGGTTTCTGGGGACCAGCCCTCTGGGGTGTTGGAAGGGCAGAGCGCGCCCTCCCATTGGGAGCTGGCGGGCAGGGTGGCCCTGGCTCGCAGTACTGTCCTTCTGGGCCTGGCGGCCACCCTGCCCCTGCCATCTTTAGTCACTCTCAGGTCAGCTGTCAGCTGCCTCTCCCAGGGGTGTGAGCTGACAAGTGCTTCAGGTGGGAGCTTCTCCTGGCAGTGAATCTTAGAGGGATTTCCGGACCCAGAGGGGAGATATTTTGGGGCCCAGGGCCTTTCCAGAACCTGTGAAATCACACACCCTGCTGTGGCCTTGACTGACTCTCCTAGTTGATGGTTCTTTCTTAGGCATTCTGGGCCTGCTTGGGGTTCTGGCCCACGGGTTTCTTTGGAGCCCATGTGAACCTGGGGGACCCTGGCTGTCCAACTTTTGGTGGTAAAAGAGGTCAGTATGTGTTTCTGAGCTGAAGATGGGATGCAAGGTGAGAGCTGTCACCTGTCCAGGGATGAGGTGGGCAGGAGTCCCTACCCTTATGGAAGCTGAGTGGTTGGAGAGAAGGTTGGCTTTGTCGGTGTGAGCGTGTGCCTTGGAGATGGACTTGGGCTATGTGGCATGTGGCTGCCTCTCAGGGCACCCTGTGGTCGGAGCCCCACTCTGTGGTTTGCCACCCAGCAACCTGGTGAGGTGGGTGATCGTGCACTAGGGGGCAGGGATCAGCAGGTGACCAGTTAACGTTTGGGTCCTTGTTAACCAGGTGAGCAGGGCTAGGGTTTCTCATTGCTCAGATGGAGGCAGGGTTTAGGCAGGTGAGAGGTAGGGGCAAAGCAGTATGGGGAATAAGTGGGCTCCTTGGGGGGCTTTGGCTCCCCCAAGCTTCCTACAGAGCACGTGGCACACAGGCCCAGGCGTACGCTCTCCCCAAGGTTGTCTCTGCTGGAGCTGTTTTTTGGGCAGGTGGGCTCTGGGACAGTGGTATATGATGGTGAGTATGTATGTGTGTACAGTGGTTTGTATGCAAGAGATGGTGTGAGTGGGCGAGTGGGTGTGTCTCACAAGGTTCCACCGGGTTGTTTTTCTGCTGGTAACCATATCAGCTTCTACCTGGACTGTTTCCCTCTCCTGCGTGGGCCTGAGCTCAGCACCGAGTGAGCTGCTGAGTGTGGAACCGGCCTGTAGCCCTGAGTTCTGACTTTCCCCTTGGCTCCTGGGCCTGAGAATCAGGCTGTTTGCTCAAGTTCACTGTGGAGTCCTGCCTGTTCTTTGATATCTATCTGTCTACTGGGGTCTTATACCTCCCTGATTTTCCCACCTGTCACCAGTTTTCATGCTTAGAAGTAGGTAACTAAGTCCCCAAAGGCAAAAAGCAAAATTTCTTTAATGTGACCACAAATCTCCTGCAGTGATTTGCTAAAATGCAGATTCTGACTCAGTATTCTGGCCTGGTGCCTGAGAGTCTGTATTTCTAACCAGGAGATGTGATGTCTTAAAAGGCTCTTTCTTATCTAAGGTCCTAGTATCCAACCAGATGGGTTGTGGCCATCTAGGCAGGGAAATAACACTCATGATCACCCCTCATGTGCCAGACTCGCAGACTTCAGCTCCTTTAACCTCCTCACCCCTACTGAAGAAGGTGGCATTATTGCTTTCCTGTTTCACAGATGGGGAAACCAAGGCTCTGAAAGGTTAAGTTCCTGCCCCCAGTCACACAGCTGATAAATGGCAAAGCCAGATTTGAACTCTGGTTCTTCAGGGTCCAGAGTAAACCCAGCTGCCTTCCAGTGGACAGACTCGGCAGGGATGATGCAGGTTCATCCTCTGGTGGGGATCAAATGCAGCTGTCAGGGAATTGCAGGAGTAGGCTGGGTGGCTCTTGGATGGAGTGGTATCTTGGGGGGAAGGAGAGATTGAATGGGAGTGTTCTTCATGCTCAGGAGTATGAGCAGGAAGTGGTCGGGTGTGCAGACTCCAACATCAGTCACCCCAGTTCCACTTCCTACCAGCTGTGTGACCTTGGGCAGGTATTCAACCTTTCGTGCCTCAGTTGTCCTCTCTGTAAAGTGGGGGCATATATTAATACCTCTCTCATGGGTAGATGGGGTTGCTTTGAAGTTTAAATCAGTAATACTATCAACTCAGAACAATGCTTAGTGTACAGCAAATGCTCAGTAACTCAATAATATGTGTGACACTGCCTGTTGGTTTGTACCTGGGAGACAACAGTTCACCTTCTGTGAACTTACTGCAATTGTCCAAGCTCAGAGATGTTTTCTTCCTTTCTTCCTCCCTCCCCTTCTCCAATGTCTTTTATTTAGCAAAGCCTGGCTACTTCAGTTATAAGGTGGTTATTTCCAAAGTACTCAGGGTGGATTAGATTTGTGAAAATAAAGCCAGTGGGCAAGCCATAGGAGACTGGGGAGGCTGGGGCTGGTGGGGGGGAGGGATGGGGTCAAAAGCGAGGAAGGAGAGGGAGACCCCAGGAGCAGGGGCAGGGGCCAGGCACTAGTGGGGTCGCAGTGCTCTGCAGACCCTGGACTTGGGGCAGGGAGGCTTAGGTATTGAGGCTGTAAGGGCCATTATTAGTCAATTCAGAAGGACAGATACAGGGAGGCCTGACCTGGGGCTGGGTGTGGGCCAGAAACCTGTGTGCCTGGCTGCACACTCCTCTGTGCCCTTTGTACGGCATCTTCTCATACCTGAGTCAATGAGCCTTCCCTGCCCGAAGTAGCTGACAGAAGAGGCTGGGGTATGGATTCCTCTCTCCTGAGGAGATGGAGAAGCAAAGGCTGGGGCCCTAAGGCTGCCATAGCTCTGGAAAGGGAAGTCTTGTAGGCTGAGTCCACAGGGGCCTAGCCCTGCACATATGAGTGCTGCAGAACTCTTTGCAGCCCAGACTGGGCGGAGCGTTTGAGAGGTCCCATCCAGCTTCTGCACATTATCAGTGGTGGGTCCAGTGGTGGGCCCAGAGAGAGGACAGGAGTTGCCCAAGGGCACAGAGCTGGGTGGTAGCAAAGCTCTTCCCACTATGGCCATAAGCAGGCTTTTGTGCTGGGCCTATAGGGATGAGGAAAACCTTCTGAAACAAATTCATTCCAGAGGGTCAAGGCTTGTGGTCCCCAAATCCACTATGGCATGAAATAACCAATCGGGCAGAGCTTTTGGCTTCAGTCTCCCTGGAGAGGGGCCTCTGTGGCCACATGGGGTGACAGCTGTGGACATCCATGAGAACAGCTGACTTTCCCTGGCAGGGGAAGGGAGCAGGTCCAATGGGGTGAGGAAATGGGGTTTGGGGCACTCAGAGTCCTCTCTGAGCCCCCTCCCTTGCCCTCAGGCCCTTTTCCTATACCAGGAGCCATCTAAGGTCTGGACCCCACTGCCCTCCACCACACTCACTGCACCATGGTCCAGTGCCAGGACTCTGATCATTGTAGTCACATTTCTGTCTGACCAACCTGGTCTAACACCACCTCACCCCTAGCCCTCTCACAGGCCACGTTAAGCACCTCAGCGAGATTCAGATATATCGTCCCTGGGGCTCCTGGGCAGGGATCTCCTGGCTCTTTAGCAGGAATGTCTGCATGTGGGGTCTGGCCTGCATCATGAGGTGTCTGGTAAGGCCAAGAGATGCATAGGCCTCCCTGGGGGGCCTCTGTAGGATTCACTGAGGGGGGACATGGCATACGGGGAGTGAGGCAGTGCTGGCAGCATAGGGGACAATAACCCATCTCCATCGTGGAGAGGTTTCCCAGGGGCCCCAGGTTTCCTCTTCTGTGCAGGCCACACACCTGAGAGGGACCTGGCCTTGAATCCCTGCCTCACTAGGTTCTCACGGCAGGACCTTGGACAAGTCATTTAACCTTTTGCATCTCAGTTTTCTCATCTGCCAGTGGTGCTATTTGTCCTGTGAGGTATTTGTGGGAGATGAACGAGATCTGACCTGGGTCACATGTTAAGTGGCTTACCCAGTGCGTAGTAGGGATTCAGGGAGTGTTTGCTGGTGTGTGCTAATCGAGCATTTGTTGGGCCATTGGACAAGCAGCCCTGAGGGCCCTGTGTCTCCTTCTGGGAAGTTTGAATGGTGGGATGGTGTGGAGGTTCTAAAGAAGAAGGTTTCTCTGGAAGCTTCCTTGTAGCTAAGGAGACTGGTAGGGGCTAGGAAACATCTAAAAAATAGGCAGAGTGGACACAGGCAGGATGTATGAATGGATGGGATGCTTAGGAAGGTGCAGTGAGCAAGGAAGAGTGGGACTTCAGGCTCCCCACCCCACTCCTATCCGGAGAAAGGCCGCTGCCTGCTCAGGGGAGCCTTTGACTGCAAAGAGCAGCCTAGGGATTCAGCAGTGTGCCTGTGTGTGTGTGTGTGTGAGGGCGAGAGAGAGAGAGACAGAGAGACAGAGAGTCGGTCCTGGACTGGATCTGTGCTTATCACCAGGGTGGAACACCCCCAGACCTTTCTGGTTTCTCCTCTCCATGTCCCCCCACCCCCTTCCTGCCACACCCAGTGGCAGCACTCCTGGGTAGGCTTTGTGCCAGGATCCAGCTGGTCCCCGTGGAACAGAACGGGGCACCTCTCTGGTCTGCAATTGCCTTTGAAGCTGCTCCCCCTCTTGCCCCAGGCCAACAGGCTGGCCAGCTGGGAGGCGCCAGCTCCCGCCCTTTCCTGTGGGATATGACCTGGGTCTTGGGGCTGATGGGCCTGAGTTGTGGGAACTGGAGGCCACTAAATGGGCCAGGAGCTCTTGTGACTGCCCATCTCCTCCCCTCTCCTTCCTTTCCCGCCTTCTCACCTCCTGCTGGTCCTCAGAGATTTAAAAACAAGCCTTTGCTCCTAGCCCACAGCCCTGTGTAGAGGAGAGGTGGCCACAGGACGGTCTGGCTTAGAGTCTTACTCTGCTACCACTGATGCGCACTGTGCAGGTTCCTTTTCTGAAGTCTTGGCTTCGTTATTTACTTCCAGATCTTTATTCATCACAAACAGTGGTTTGGTTAGTCAGCAATAAGTGTTCCCACTTGGCAGAGTGATTATGTTGCATGACAGATGCAGAAGGCCACATCCTGCATGACAGCCTTTATGTGCTTCAGTGAGACCAGCACACTCAGCCATGGTGATGGAGGCCAGACAGGGAGTTTCCTCTGGGGCAGGGTCCTGGAGACCTTTTCCATCTTGACCTAAATGGTGAATTTTACAAGTACAAAACCTATAAAAGTTTATCAGGCTATGTACTCCAAATCTGTACATTTTGCTGGGATAAAGTATAGCTCAACAAAAAAATAAAAAGATTTTAGAAAGAATTAAAAATATTAAAAGCTTAGCACTCTGGGAGGCTGAGCAGGTGGATCGCTTGAGGTCAGGAGTTTGAGACCAGCCTGAGCAAGAGCAAGACCCTGTCTCTAAAAACCTAGCCGGGTATTGTGGTGGGTGCCTGTAGTCCCAGCTACTTGGGAGGCCGAGGCAAGAGGATCACTTGAGCCCAAGAGTTTGAGGTTGCTGTGAGTTATGACACCAGGGCATCTACCCAGGGTGACAGAGTGAGACTCTGTCTCAAAAAAAAAAAAAAAAATAATTAAAAGTATGTACCCACACTATTGACCTTATTTCCATTTCTGATAACACTCTAATCAAACAGTGCAAATTTACCACGTAACTTTGTTTTCTGTTTTTAAGTTTTTTGAGACATAGTCTCACTTTGTCAACCTGGGTAGAGTACTATGGCATCATAGTTTACAGCAATGTCAAACTCTGGGACTCAAGTGATCCTCCTGCCTCAGCTTCCCAAGTAGCTGGGACTTACAGGCACCCACCACAATGCCCAGCTAGTTTTTCTATTTTTAGTAGAGACAGGGTCTCGCTCTTGCTCAACTGATCTCAAACTTCTGAGCTCAAGCAATCCACCTGTCTTGGCCTCCTAAAGTTCAGGGATTATAGGTGTGAGCCATTATGGCTGGCCTGCCAGGTAACTTTGGCTTGCTATTTTTCAGTATTGGGAGTATCCAGAGAACCCTGTTGTTACCCTTTATAACATCTGGGTAACCACTGAGCCAGGCAATGTAATAATGTAATATAGGTTATTAAACCTACATTATTAAATGTCATCATCAATGTGCCAGGCACTGTGCTAAGTACTCTGCCTTAACAAATGGGTTCATCATCTTTGTAGAACCCAAAGAGGTGGATATTATTATTCCTCACCTTTCTCTCCTCAGATCCACTGCAGTGAATTACATGACATACAAGCTTTGGAAAAGAAAATCTTTTTTTTTTAGAGACAGAGTCTCACTTTATCGCCCTCCGTAGAGTGCTGTAGCGTCACAGCTCACAGCAACCTCCAACTCCTGGGCTTAGGCAATTCTCTTGCCTCAGCCTCCCCAGTAGCTGGGACTACAGGCGCCCGCCACAACACTTGGCTATTTTTGTTGTTGTTGCAGTTGTTGCAGTTTGGCCGGGTTTGAACCCTCCACCCTCAGTATATGGGGCCGGTGCCCTATCCACTGGGCCACAGGCGACGCCTGGAAAAGAAAATCTTAAAAGCTCAAGGTTTTTGGAGAGGAAAGAAAAAAGGGTGGTTGGCAATGGGAAAAGCTGGCCCAAGGCCTTCCTCACCCTGTCCAGTAAGGAGAGGCAGAGGCTGTGGTCACTGCCATGCTGTTCTGCTTTGCCCCAGCCTTGGGCATTTGATGTTGTAGTGTGTGAATCAATGGGTGGACGGATGGGGACCCTTTCCCCAATAGGAACTTAAGTGGAGCAGAAGGAACTTGTGCAGGGATGTCCCCAGTGGGCCTGGTTGCAGCGATAGTGAACAGTGGTGGAATGGTGGCACCTCTCTGCCCATGCTTTCACCCTCACAGAGGCCCCTATGCCCAGCTTCCTCACTTAGGACGCAGAGAGATGACCTCAGCTGCAAACCGCACTTGACTGATGAGGAGACTGAGGCTGAGCCCAGGTACTGAGTCAGGCCCAAGGCTGGGATTTGAATGCAAGCATCTGATGCCATGCCCTCAGCCTCCCCACAGCATCTTGTGGGCAGGCCCACTGGCTCCTGGGAGCCATATGACACCTCCCTATGCCTAGCTCTGTTTGGGTCTGGGTCAACTGGTGCCATCTCCCCAGCCCCTGCGGGGACCCACAACCTTCTTGGTAATTTAGAAGAGGCTTGTCTATGGGGATTATGTGGCAATTCTTGTTCTGTTTCCTAGTTCATCAGGCCTTGCTCTGCCACCTCCCCAGCCAGAAGGGGCTCAAAGAAACAAAACAAACCCCCAACCTGGAATCTTTCCCTCTCTTCCCTTCCCAAGGCTGAAAGGTCCCTAGTAGGTCACAAAGTCCTTCTTGCTGCCTCTGGCAGCCTCAGCACCTGTTCAGGAGGCCTTCCTTTAGTGGCCAGTCTACTTCCCCAGGACTGACTGGGCAGCTCCTACACAACTGGTAGTTCGTAACAGACTAGATCAGAAGAAAACTGCTTCAGACCACAGAGGCCTACAGCACCCCAAATGGCTTAAACAGGTCCCCCAGCTGCCGGGCTCACACACTTTGTTGTTTCAGCTGCCAGACATGTGTTTTCTGGGAATGCAGGAAATTATCTCTGCCCTTTAAGGAAGGGTAAAATTTTTTTCTGCTTGTATTCAGGATTCCAGACCATTCCATTGTCCAGAAAACCCTCTGGCCCCTGGGCTGGATGAAAAGAGATCAGCTGCTGAAACCCCTGATCACAGGGGGACTTCTTCAGTGGGAATCTCTAAAACACAATGTGGCGACCCTCACCCCAAGTGCAGGGCTGAGGCCTGACTCCAGGGTTAGGGCAGTGGAGCCAGACTGCCAGGGTCCAGCCTCTGTGACCTGTAGCAAGGGACAACCTTTCTGTGCCTGTGTTTCCTCATTCCTCATTATTGCCTGTGAGGACAATAATGGTACTCACGTCAGTGACATAATTGTGATAATTAAATAAGATGCTTCGAACAGTACCTAGCACATAGTAAGCACTCCATAAACATTAGCTAGTAACACAAAATATTTTTTCCTTCTTAGAAAGATATATGTTTATTATATTATAGGAAAAGAATAACATTCCAAAGATTTTTAAGAGCCACACAAAATATTTATGATTGTATCATCCAAAGAAGTAAGTAATATTTTTGTACATTTCCTACCAATGACGCTTCTCTTTTTTTCTTTCTTTCTTTTTTGGAAATAGAGTCTCTCAATTGTTCAGGCTGGAGTGCAGAGGTCCAATCATAGCTCACTGTAACCTTGAACTCCTGGGTTCAAGTGATCCTCTTGTCTCAGCCTCCTGAGTAGTTGGGATTACAGGTGCATGCCACCATATCTAGCTGATTTTTTATTTTTAAATATTTTTTTATAGAAACAGGGTCTTGCTATGTGCCCAGGCTCTAAGTGGCATTTCTACACATAATTTTGCCCAGTGGTGATCAGATTTTAGATACAATATTGTATTTTACTTTTTGTCACTTGACATATCCCCATGTTATTTAATGTAAATGCTACATTCCATTAGCAGGGAGCATACCATAATTTATTTAACTATCCTATAACTAGGCATTGAAATTATTCTTTATATTTATGTAATGTAAAGTGCATTTTTATGTACAAAAGGCTTTTCTGCATCTAGGATTACTTCTTTTTGTTTGTTTGTTTTTTGAGACAGAGTCTCAAGCTGTCACCCTGGGTAGAGTGCTGTGGCATCATGGCTCACAGCAACCTCAAACTCTTGGGCTTAAGCGATTCTCTTGCCTCCCAAGTAGCCGGGACTACAGGCGTCCGCCACAACGCCTGGCTATTTTTAAGTTGTAGTTGTCATTGTTGTTTGGCAGGCCTGGGCTGGATTCGAACCCACCAGTTCCAGTGTACGTGAATGGCGCCCTAGCCGCTTGAGCTACAGGCGCTGAGCTCTAGGATTACTTCTTTAAGCTAGTAAATTTTTTTTTTTTTTGAGACAGAGTCTCACTACATCACGCTCAGTACAGCGCTGTGGCCATCACTGTTCACAGCAACCTCAAACTCTTGGGCTTAAGCAATTCTCTTGCCTCAGCCTCCCAAGTACTGGAACTACAGGCTCCTGCCACAATGCCCAGCTATTTTTTTGTTGTAGTTGTCGTTGTTTAGAAAGCCCAGCTGGATTTGAATCCACCAGCCCCAGTGTATGTGGCCAGTGCTGAACTATGGGTGCTGAGCCAAGCTAGCGAATTTTTTTAAAGCTTTGATACATATCAATAAATTGCTTTTCTAAGGAGGTGAGCCAAGATATGCTCTGGATGTTGTGTTGAAGTTACCTGGTACCAAAGGCATCTTAAAATTATAGACAGTCAGGGAAGGGGGAACGTTGGTGAAAGAAGTTTGCTTAACTCTTCTTTTAAACTGTGAATAGCTGTCCTTTTTATGTGATGTTTTTATCAGAGTATAACACAGAAAATTACAAATTGTAAGTGAGCAGCTGCACAAATAATCATAAACAAGAAGCTTTTATGGCACCAACATCTGCCAGATTATAGAACGTTCCTAGTCTCCGGCCTAGTCAAGCCATCTTGGTGTCCCTCCCAGGCATTCCTCTAAAGGGAAATAGAGTTCTGACTTCTAACACAGTAGATTCGTTTTCCTGTTTTTGAACTTTATATACATAGACCGTAGTGCATGCTGTATGCATTTTTGTGTCTGGCTTCTTTTGTTCAACTTTACATCTGCGAGTCGTCTCTGTTGTGTGTAACAGTAGTTCATTCGCTGTCATTGCTGAGTAGTGTTGGATTGTGGATGTACCACAACTTCTTTATCCATTCTTCTTTAATGGCCATTTGGCTGGTTTCTAGTTTTGGCTCCTATACGTGGTGCTGCTGTGAACATTCCATTTGCTGGTTCCATTTGGTGAACACACAGATGCTTTTTTCTTAGGCATGTCTGTACGAGTGGAGTCAGTAGGTCACGGGGTAGATGTGTGTCAGCTTCCTACTCCAGTTTTTAAAGGATCCTCTAGAGGGCGCTCCAGGCCCCCACAAGCAATTGAAGGGATCTGCCTCAGCTAAGAGCAGTCTGAGGGGTGCTGCATGAAGACTATACCCCCTCCAAGGGCTCATGCCTGGGATGGAAGGGAGAGGCTGGAGTCTTCCATCTCCAGCTGGTATGTGGCTGCTGACCCTGGCTCTGTGCCTTTGCTGGCCACTCACTCAGGGTCCTTGGCTGGCCTAACAATTATGGCACTGAGCAAGGCAGGATTTGGGCCAGACTAGGTGGAGCTGGGGGATGCCTTTCCTGGGAGACCTACCTTTGGACATGATTGGAAGCAGGTTGGGCCCCTCACAAACCTCTAGGAGCTGCCCTGCCCTCTCCCCCCTGTATTAAGAGAATCACATGGGTAGGACAAATTCACATCACAGGAGTTAGGTGCTCCATAAGTGGAATGAGAAACTCCAAACCCTTCTTTACTCCCCTGCCCTGCGCTAATCACACTGAACAGTTTAGGGCGCTGGGGAAGCCTAGAATAGTAGTTAAAGATGGGAGATTTGAATCAGGCTACCTGGATCAAAACTCTATTCTTCTATTTATCAGCCATGGAAACTTGGGCAAGTTCCTTTACCTCTGTGTGTCTCTGTTTCCCCAGTGACAGATAGGGACAGTAAGTAGCACTCACCTCAGTGGGCTGTAGTGAAGGAAAAAAATGAATTAATATTTTAAAGCACATTGATTGGACATGGTGGCTCATGTCTATAATTCTTTTTTTTTGAGACAGAGTTTTAAGCTGTCACCCTGTGTTGAGTGCTGTGGCGTCATTGCTCATAGCAATCTCCAACTCTTGGGCTCCAGTGATCCTCTTGCCTCAGTTTTTCTATCTTTAGTAGAGACAGAGTCTTACTTTTGCTCAGGCTGGTCTCAAACTCCTATAAACGCCTGTAATCCTATCACTCTGGGAGGCTGAGGCAGGTGGATTGCTTGAGCTCAGGAGTTCTAGTCTGAGCTAGAGTGAGACCCCCCCCATCTCTAAAACTAGCCAGGTGTTGTGGGGAGCATCTGTAGTCCTAGCTACTGGGGAGGCTGAGGCAAGAGAATCACTTAAGCCAAGAGTTTGAGGTTGCTGTGAGCTGTGACAGCATGGCACTCTAAGGGCATCAAAAAATTAAATAAATAAATAAATAATAAAAATAAAATAAAAAATAAAAGCACAGCAACCAGCCCTGGGCCATAGAAGGCATTCAGCAAATATTCAGCTACCAATATTAAGATCTTGCTAATCTTTTCTTCACATGGACCCATTTCTTGCCAAAATGGGCTCAGGCTGTACATTTGATTCTGCAGCTTGCTTCCTCCACCTAGTGCTGTGTCTTTGATGTCTTCTTTCCTATGTCTGAGGCTTTCCTGTTCTAGAAGAAGAACCTCCTGTTTTCTCCTTACTTGTAAGTGATTTCTCCTTGTCCCTCCTCTCTGTCTGCCCACCTCTTCCCTCAGGAAAAGTTCTGACCCGATGATTCATACCAAGGCTACATGAATCTAGCTTCAATCTTGCCCAGAGGAGGCCAGGATCCCCCATTATCAAATGCCTAGCGGGCCAGGCGGCTTTCACACACTCACAGTGTCAACCTGAATCCTTCCGATGGCCCCACGAGGCAGGTGCTGTTATTGGCTGCATTTTACAGACAAAGAAAGCAAACACAGAGAGGTTAAGTGGCTTTTCAGTCACCCAGCCAGTACAGGCAGTGAGTCTGTCAGGCTGCGAAGCTCATTTTGGTCATGACCAAGTTGGAAGCCAGACTGAGCTTTGGGCTGAGGCAGAGTTAGCTGAGAGGCTCTTGGTGGGCAGCCACGGGAGGCAGATGGAGGGTCCTGAGGGAATGGATAGGGCACACTGTGCATCTTGGGAGGGGAAGGGGTTCTCTGGGGCGGGGTCAGACCCCTCCTCTCAGAAGGAGGGTGTTATCTGGTTCTTCTGGGAAACACCCACCCTGGTGTCTGCACCCAGTAGGCCCTCTAGGCCCCTGGTGTTACTGCTTGCTCGAATGCTGGACCCTGTCTAGACATGGTGAGTTTGGAATCTGGATGGTGGAGAGGCCTTTTGGTTCTTCCATATCCCTCCTCTTAGTTCTTCTGGCTAGACTGGGCGATAGGGGAAGCTAAGAGTGGCTCCTCAGGCTTTGAGAGTGGGTGGATGTGCTTGGGAGCGAGGGAGGGGGATTGGCATGTCCTGGACCACCCCCTTTGCCCTCTGATCCCCTCAAGCCCCTCCCTTACCCCCACCCACATGCCACCCAAACTAGGGCAAGGGGGGGAAGCTGTAGGGACCCAGCCTGGGAACCAGGGCAAAGGGTGATGGCTGGAACTCTGCTGGCAAAAGGAGCTCTGTGGGATGTGACATTCCTGACAATGACAGGCTGGTGAGTGGAAAAGCCTCACTCTGCCCTGCCTTCCAAACCACCCTGTTGAAACACACAGGACAGGCTGAAGCTGCTAACATTTTCTGATGCAGACCCTTGCTATTGACAATTATCCAACATCCTCCCCTAGGAGAAGGCTCTCACAGATTGCCAGGCAGGTAGTGGGGTAGGGGTTTCTGAGTCCATTTTACAGATGAGAACTGAGGCTGAGCAGGCCTAGCACAGTGTCCTGTCCTCACAGCAAAGCCTGCTCTAGCCCAGGACAGGCCAGGCACCCAGCCCTTTGTCAGAGAAACAAGGGGCTCGTTCTCCTCAAGCCCTCCCCGTGCCGGCTGGCACCACCAGGCCCGGTGCCTGCCTCCACCCCTTGCCAACTGAAGTTAGATTGTCCCTGAGTGGGGAGGGGCTGCCTAGCACTGTGTACGGGGGGTGCAGCTGTGAGAGGGTGGGCTGGGCTAGGGTCGGAACCCGTGAGGTCTGTAAGGCTAGTGTGTATGGGGCACATAGGGGGTGCAAAGACAGGGATGTACCCTGTAGAAGCATGGGAAGGGGGAGGGTGGAGGCATGGGTGGAGGCTGCAGCTGTGTCCCTGCTGCAGGATGGAGGAGGAAGTGGGGAGGGTGCTCCTTTCTCCCTGGGGACTGCCCTGCTAGGACCTGGGCAGAGAGACCCAGGCACTGAGGCACTGGGACAGCCCCTTTACTGAATCATGGCCTAGGAGGGCAGAAAAGGAAGGGAGGTGAGGTGAGGGGTACTGTGTGCTTTCCCACCTTGTAGTGAAGTGGCCCGTGGCAGAGGGAGCCCAGGTGGGGAGCCAGGTGGCTTGGGCTCTAGACCTGGCTCTGGATCAACGAGCTGTGCAGCCAGGGACAAGCTCCTTGTCAGCTCTGTATGAGGTCCTGCCTGCCACTGGTCCTCTGCCCTCATCTCAGGACACTCAGTCTCCCTATGTCTCTGTTTTTTCCTTATCTATTAAAGGAGAATAATAACCAAAACGACCTCATAGGGCTGTTTGAGGTGAAAGTGCTTGGAACCTTGCCTGACACTCAGGAGATGCTCAAAAAATGCAAGTTAATCTTGTTTCTATGATCTGGTGATTTTTGCTGACTATTTGCTAGTACTTTTCACCAATGCTAAGTCCTATATCTGGCATTTGCCAGAACATTGCAGCCTGTGATGCCTTCTATCACCATTCCTAGTGGTCTGGGGTTCACTCTTAGGAGCTTGGGACATAACTCTGGCCTCTGGGCCATACTGGTCAGCTCACCCTGCCAGGCACGTGCTCATCCATGTCTCAGGCGCTCAGCCTACCAGGTGCTGTGTGCTGTGCAAGACATACTATTTTCATTTAACACTCTAACTAATCTTCTGAAGTAGAAACTGTTTACAGATGAGGAAAGTGAGAGGTTAAGTGACTTGCCCAAGGTCACATAGCCAAGAAGTGGCGGAACTGGAATTCAAACCCATGTCTGCCCTGTTCAACAGCCCTTGCTCAACCATGAGGTCAAACTGCCTCTTGCAATATCCCCAAGACAGGACCCTCCAGCCTCTGCAGGACTTTCTTGGAGTTTGGGGTGCCCCTTGGAGCCCTGCACATTTCAGAGAGTCCCAGCCAATCCCAGAGCCCAATGCTTTCATTTAGTGCATGGATAGCTCAGATAGGGGAAGGGACTTGCCCAAGGTCACTCTGTGAGCTAGAGATGGAGTGTTCTGAGCTGCAGGACTTATTCTGCCCATCCCCCTGCCTTCCAGGCTAGGCTTGACAGCCTGTCACTCCTGTCTTGCTGAGACCCATAAAAGATTAGGGCTGATCAGGGTGGTGCCTGTGGCTCAATGAGTAGGGTGCCGGCCTCATATACCCAGGGTGGCGGGTTCAAACCCAGCCCTGGCCAAACTGCAACATAAAATAGCCAGGCATTGTGGCGGGCGCCTGTAGTCCCAGCTACTTGGGAGGCTGAGGCAAGAGAATCATCTAAGCCCAGGAACTGGAGGTTGCTGTGAGCTGTGACGCTACGGCACTCTACCAAGGGTGACAAAGTGAGACTCTGTCTCAAAAAAAAAAAAAAAAGATTAGGGCCGATGTGCTGGCTGTTGGTGGGACGTCCTCTCTGGGCCTTGGCAGCAGCAGGTGCCCTGAAGTGGCCCTCCCCACACAGGGTTGTAATTACTTGTGGACTTGCCTTTCTCGTTTACTAGACTATAGGCTCCACGAGCCCGGGGACTATGGTTGTACCCCCAGTTCCTGGCTCATAAACAATAATCGTTCATTGCATATGCATTCGGCACCTACCACATCCTACCACATCCTAGGCCCTGGATCACAGGCCCAAAGTATAGCAGGGAACAAGACAGACAAAATGTCTGCCCTCAGGGGAGTTTGCATTCCTAGTAAGAAAGAGAAAAACAATGAATGAAATAACTAAGCAAAAATGCATAGTATTTAAGATGATGATGTGTGATATGGAGGTAAATAAGAGGGAAGGGGCATAGGGAGCAAGGGTGTGGGGGGTAAACGGTTTGCAATTTTGATAGGGTACTTGTGGAAGGTAACATTTGAGCCTTGGGGGAAGTGAAAGAGTGAGCCATGATGGCATCTGGGGGAAAAGCATTCCAGGCAGAGGGAGTAGAAGGTACAAAGGCCCTGAGGTGGGGCATGCCTGGGGTGTTTGAGGGATTGCAAAGAGGCTGGTAGGTGTGGCTGGAACAGATGGAACGAGGGGAAGAAAAGGGGGAGATGGAGTCAGAGAGGGTATGAGGTAGGGGAGGATCATACAGGGCCTTTCTGGACATGGGAAGGACTTTGGATTTTCCTCTGAGTAAAGTGGGAGCCATGGAGAGTTCAGAGCAGAGGGAGTGGCAGGATCTGGCTTAAGTTTTAACATGATCCATCTAATTACTGAGTTGCAAGCAGAATGGTGTGGGGCAAGACAGGAGGAGAGAGTCTGAACGTTAGGCGGCTCCTTTAGGAATCCCATTAAGACACAGGTAGGCTGGGCCCCCATTGGTGGTGGTGGAGGGGGCCGCAGAGGAGGATGTGTTTGAGGTCAGATCTAACGGGATCAGCGTGTAGGCATGAGACAGAGCAAGAGGTCCAGGTTGCCTCCAGGAGTTTGAAGCTGACCTGCTGGAATACACGAAGAACAGAGAATCTCCAGCTCTATCCAGGATCCAGAGGCTTGGACTCTCTTCTTTTTTTTTTTTTTGTGGTTTTTGGCCTGGGGCTGGGTTTGAACCCACCACCTCCAGCATATGGGGCCAGCATCCTAGTCCTTTGAGCCACAGGCACCGCCCAGAAACTTGGACTCTTGTCTCAGCTGTGTCACCCACTTGCTCAGGGACCTTGGGCAGATCCTTTCCCCTCTTGGGGCTCAGTGTCTTCCCGTGTATGACGGGTGTGATCCCACTTGCCCAGGCCCATCCCCAAACTCTGGTGCTCTGGGGATAAGTACCTTACAGACCTAATTCCTCCCCCCACCATCTGCAGGGAGCCAGCGCCAGCAGCCACCATGGCGTCACGCATCGGGCTGCGCATGCAGCTCATGCGGGAGCAGGCGCAGCAGGAGGAGCAGCGGGAGCGCATGCAGCAGCAAGCCGTCATGCATTACATGCAGCAGCAACAGCAGCAGCAGCAGCAGCAGCAGCAGCAGCTGGGGGGGCCACCCACCCCAGCCATCAACACCCCTGTCCACTTCCAGTCGCCGCCACCTGTGCCCGGGGAGGTGTTAAAGGTAGGGCCTGCTCTGGCCTGTCCCTACCCCTGCTGGTCCCAGCACTCCCTAGAGTCCTCACCTTCTCCCCCTCCCAGGTGCAGTCCTATCTGGAGAATCCCACATCCTACCATCTGCAGCAGTCCCAGCACCAGAAGGTGCGGGAGTACCTGTCTGAGACCTACGGGAACAAGTTTGCTGCCCATATCAGCCCCGCCCAGGGCTCCCCGAAGCCCCCACCAGCTGCTTCCCCAGGGGTGCGGGCTGGACATGTGCTGTCATCCTCAGCAGGCAACAGTGCTCCCAATAGTCCTATGGCTATGCTGCACATTGGTTCCAACCCGGAGAGGGAGGTGAGTGAGGAGTTAGCCAGTGGCTGCTGCGGCTGGTAGAGCTGGTGCCACGTCTGTGCTCCTGAGATTCCTACTCTAATGGCAGGGGTGGGGGTGCTGCCCTCAAGGAGCCTCAGTCTGAGGGGAAACACAGCCCTGTCCTTGGGGGGCCCCAGTTTGAGGGGCGACACAGCCCTTTCCTTAGGGAGCCCCAGCCTAATGGAGGAAAAACACCATCCCCACTTTTGAAAGCTCTGATAGGTAAGGATGGGCGCGGTGGCTCACGCCTGTAATCCTAGCACTCTGGGAGGCTGAGGCAAGTGGATTGCTTGAGCTCACGAGTTTGAGACCAGCCTGAGCAAAAGTGAGACCCCCCATCTCTACTAAAAATAGAAAATCTGAGGCAAGAGGATCGCTTGAGCCCAAGAGTTTGAGGTTGCTGTGAGCGAAAATGCCAAGGCACTCTATCCAGGGTGACAGCTTGATATTGTCTCAAAAAAAAAAAAGAAAGAAAGAAAGAAAGAAAGCTGTGATAGGGAGAAACCAAACACTCATGTAGGGAAGCCCAGTACACCCACTGCGCTATTGGCAGAAGGCATATGGAGGAAGGTCCTGGGGCAGGTAGGCTCCTTGGGCAGAAGGCCTGCCTGGCCTTGGGGCCAGCGAGATGTGGACAGCTCCTCCCTTCACTCAGTCTGTTTCTTCCTCTCCCAGATGAGCAGGTTGGGTAAGGCGGGCTCCCAGGTCCCTCCAAGTCAGTGGCTGTTTCAGTGCCCCTTCCTCCGGCCCATCTCCTGGTGGGCCCTTCCCAAGTGGACTTTTCTCTTTTCCAGTTTGATGATGTCATTGACAACATCATGCGTCTGGACGATGTCCTGGGCTACATCAATCCTGAAATGCAGATGCCCAACACGGTACTCCTGGCCAGGCTGGGGTGGGTGTGTAAGGGGTGTGGGGGTTGGAGAGCCCACAGTAGCTCTGAGCTTGGAGAGAGCTAGAGACAGGGTCCTCCCCAAGCAAAGCCAGCATCTTTCTGTAGGTGACAAGGGCCCAGGGTCCAGCAGAATTATGGAAGAAGCATGTGCCTCAGCCTCTGTATGGCATGGGGCTTCAGAGGGGAGAGAGGTGCTGGGGCAGTAGGGAAGACTTTCAGAGGTGGGGTGGGAGCAGAGAGAAGGCAGGGAGAGCATTGTGGGATAGGGGTGGGCAATGTGCCCACAGGGAGGCCTGGAGCTGTGGAGTTCCATCAGGGATCTGGCCTCTACCAAGCCCAGGGCCCAGCAGGCAAAGGCCTCTGTCCTTCAGTCCATGGGGCAAATGATATGGGGTTGGCCTTGTCCCCAACCACAAGACCCCTCCTTCTGGCAGCGTCCTGGCAGCGTGACCAACTCTCTGGGTCTCCTGGGCAGAGGTGAGGTGGCAAGCGGGAAGGAGCTGGGTTTGGACTTGAAAGGCCTCACTTCTGGCTATCGTTTTGACCTTGGGAAGTTCATCAACCATTCTAAGCCCATTTTCCCAACTGCAAAATGGGGGTGATGCTATGGACCCACAGGGTTATGGGAATATTTGATGAGGCAAGAAATCGAGGGCAAGGCTGACGAGTGTTTACACTGAGCAGGTGGAGTTACTAGCACCCTGCCCACACTTTCTCCTGGAGGTCCTAAGCCTCCCCTGCTTACTCCTGTCCTCTACCCTGATCCTGGCCCCAGCCCATGCCACCAAGGGAAAGTCCTCAATTCCTGCGGCAGGTAGTCAAGGAGTTAATTCTCAATCCCTACTGTCCTGGTGACATTGCTGGGTGGCTTAGCAGGAGCTGGCTGGGACCAGTTGGGTCTAAACCTGTAGCTAGCAGGGCCAGCAAGGGCTGAGGAAGGAGGGGGCAGGAAGGGAGGGTGCAAGGATCTGTTTGCTTTACTAGTCCATGGTGGGGTATCTGGGTCTAAGATTTGTTTGGTGTGTTTCTATGGCAGGAGCTGAGAATCATTTCCTGCCAGGCCCCTGCTTAAACTACCACTGGCTGACCCTTCCCAAATCCCAGTTCGTCTTTGCAAGTCGAATAGGGCATTCTGGGGCCCACCCCCAGGCCGGTCTCCTGGCCATGTCCACAGCTCACCTGGCAGGCCTGGGACTTGCACTGCTGCCCATGGCCATGCTCTGGCCTCCCCTTCTAGCTTGTGCCCTTCTCCCTGCCTGAAGTGCCTTCCCTCCCATCTCTGCTCAGGACTCTATCGAGTTCCACACCCTCCAGGAAACCCTTCAGAAACTTCAGAACTGATTGGGTGTCCCGCCCTATGGTTTCTAGGGCCTGTCCTGCACTTATCACTGGTTTGATCTGCTCCTTGAGGGCAGGGGCTGCATCGGTCTTATTCAGCTTGGGACTCTGCAGACCTTCAGGTTGAATTGCTGGGTGAAGGGGCCCAGGGTGGACCCGATGCCCCTGGAGTCTCTGGGAATAGCTGCTCTTGGGATGACAGGTCCTCCTCCCCGCCTTACCCTACAGCTGCCCCTGTCCAGCAGCCACCTGAATGTGTACAGCAGTGACCCCCAGGTCACAGCCTCCCTGGTGGGCGTCACCAGTAGCTCCTGCCCAGCGGACCTGACCCAGAAGCGAGAGCTCACAGGTACTGCACCCTCTGTGCCCTGGGTCTCCTCCTCCTCCATCCCCACCCCCACCCCCAACTCCTTTGTCTTCCCCTGGCCTCCAGATGCTGAGAGCCGGGCCCTGGCCAAGGAGCGGCAGAAGAAAGACAATCACAATCTAAGTGAGTCTGAGCCCTCTCTCTCTCCCTCACCTGGACTGGCTAGAAATCCACTCCCTGACCTGGAGCAGTTCTAGAAAGGCTTCCCCACCCAGGGCCAACTCCCTTGCATATGTTTTAAGTTACACTGGTGTAACTCAGTGATGGCTGGGTTTATTTTTGCTCTTTCCACTAGTCCTTTTTAGGAGGGGGTAGGAGAGGGGCTCCTGGGAAAGGATATTCATGAAATCCCCAGTTTATTAGATTGTTTTCTGGTTTGAGGCATGGAACCTGGGGCCACAGAGGAGTTCCATGCAGTGGGGAATAGTCCTCCCAGGTGGCTTCACTGTGCTAACAGCCTAACCCGGGTGGATTATGCCTTGTAGTACCCCTAAATTGTGTCTGGCCTTTGCCCTGGCCCTCCTTACCTCCATAGAAACCCCAATCTTTTGGTTACTCTTTACTTCCTAGAACAGCTCAATCTAAGCTGCAGGTTGCCCCAGGGGTGCTCCTCCCTAGGTGGATGCTTCTCCCCAGGTGGGGTCCTCATCCCTCTAATTGCTCCCTCTGGAATCTGTCACCTGTAGTTGAAAGGAGAAGGAGGTTCAACATCAATGACCGCATCAAGGAGTTGGGAATGCTGATCCCTAAGGCCAATGACTTGTGAGCAGATTTCTGCGAGGGAGGGTAGGGGGCTGGGCTGGGAGGAAGCTGACAAATATTATTTGCCTCCAGCCCCATGTTAGCTGCTAGGATGGGAGAGAATCACTTTTGTGTTTGAGAAAAGACAAATCAGGAGGCTCAAGGCAGATGAACTATCCTGGGAGTGGGCTGGGGTCAAGGAAAGCTTCCTGGAGGAAGAGTCACTCTGGGAAAGTTTCCTCAAGGGCATTGGACTGGTGGAAAGGAGAGAGGTGTGGAGGGGCAGGACTATTGAGAGCCCAGGGTAGGCTTGGCTTTGGACCCTCTTGGGAAAGAGGCTGCTCCAAATTGCTTGGTTCCATGAGATCAGAGAGGTGCGTGGTGGCAACAGAAGTCACCTGGAAGGCCTATTCTGTGCCAACTGAAATCAGCCTCTTCCACAAATAGGGGGTGGCCAGGTCTGGCACTGGTGGGCAAGGCTGGGAGAGGCGACATAGGCTCTGACACCAAATCAGTGGTAAGGACTTGGCCACTCCTCTGAGCGTGCACCTCTGACTTTGCCTGGCCTGCTGCTACAGGGACGTGCGCTGGAACAAGGGCACCATCCTCAAGGCTTCTGTCGACTACATCCGGAGGATGCAGAAGGATCTGCAGAAGTCCAGGGAGCTTGAGAACCACTCTCGGCGCCTGGAAATGACCAACAAACAGCTCTGGCTCCGTATCCAGGTCTGATCCTGAACTTGGACTTCTTGGATAGCTCTGATCCCTGACCCTGACCTGTCTCCTGACCCCAGGGGCAGTCCTTACATTTCCAAAGTTGGAGACATGGGAATGATGCCCATGAGGAAGGAGGATGTATCGGTCAAGAACTTATGCTTTGGTGACAAACAATTCCCAGCACCTTTAAACAACAAATAGCAGCTGAGGTACTGTTTTATGAAACCCTCCTTCTGGGACCCAGGCTGATGGACAGGCACATCTAGAGCTGGCTCTTAAAGACGTGTTACTCTTCACTGGTTCTACTTACATGTGCTTGACCAAGTGAAAGCACACCCTACATCCAATCTCAAGGGAGAAGTAAAGACCAAGCCACCCTGGGCCAGGGAGGTAGAGTGCTGGAATCATTTGGTGCTAGTGCTAGGAATCACCACATTGGCAAACTAAAGAGCAGGGCTTGGGAAAACCAACTCTGTCAGCTGGACGCACAGTTCCAGTCCTGGCTGTGTTGAGGGCATCTTGTTATCTTTGGATCTGAGGCTGGTCCTCTGCACAAAGGATCATTAGACTTCAGCTTTTAAACTTTTCTGCTTCTCATGGTAGATAATACAAATTACATTAAAATCTGACACACATAGACATGCTCAAAGTGAAAAATCAAAGTTTCATGAAGGAACACTCATCTTTAATAGGTGCAACTTGTTCTGATAATTTCTATTCCAGTCTAGTCTAGACAAGTCTTTTTCAACTAAAAATAAATATAGAGAAAGAGCTGGTCAAGAGTCCCTATTTGGTTTCATAACCCACTAATGAGCTGCAACTTGTAGTTGGAAAACACTGGTCTGGACTCTAGAGCTACCCTGTGCTTTCTTCCAGCTGGGACATTTTGCTGTCTTGGGGCCACAAGGGCAGGGGCAAGTGCTGGGATGGAGGTCCAGGGGAGAGGTTGTCTAGCAGCTGGTGCCTATGGTTGTGTGCCCCCAGCCCTCTGTCTGTCTGCCCTGCAGGAACTGGAGATGCAGGCTCGAGTGCACGGCCTCCCCACCACCTCCCCATCGGGCATGAACATGGCCGAGCTGGCCCAGCAAGTGGTGAAGCAAGAGCTGCCCAGTGAAGAGGGCCCAGGGGAGGCCCTGATGATGGGTGCCGAGGTCTCTGATCCTGAGCCGCTGCCGGCTTTGCCTCCCCAGGCCCCATTGGGCCCACCTGCCCAGCCACCATCCCCATTCCATCACCTGGACTTCAGCCACAGCCTGAGCTTTGGGGGCGGAGATGATGAGGGGCCCCCGGGTTATCCTGAACCCCTGGGGCCAGAGCATGGCTCCCCATTCCCCAACCTGTCCAAGAAGGATTTGGACCTCATGCTCCTGGATGACTCACTGCTACCACTGGCCTCTGACCCCCTCTTATCTACCATGTCTCCTGAGGCCTCCAAGGCCAGTAGCCGCCGGAGTAGCTTCAGCATGGAGGAGGGCGATGTGCTGTGACCCTGGCTGCCCCTGTGCCAGGGAACAGGGGCTGGCCTGGGGGCTGGGAGGGCTGGGGCATCCCCTCCAGCCCTCCCATCCTTCAGGCTGCACTTGTGTGTGAATTAGCCACTTGCCCTGCCTCACTATTCCCCATTGACCCTCCTGTTTGGACTTAGTGCCTGCCTGGCAGCCTGTGGGGTCAGGAGAAGCCCCCTCGTACCTGCCTCAGTGCCCCCCAGGGCAGCCGTCTTGGTGAGGCTGGGAGGGAGTAGGAGGTGAAATTGTGAGGGGGAAGAGAGGGACAGGTGTACTAGAGGTAAGACGAGGACTCCTAATGGGGGGTTCCTGTCTTCTGAGCCTGATCTTCCATACCACCAATGAAGGATGTATTGGACCAGAGGATTCCAGAAGCTCCTTCTCTGAGTCAGCGACTGGTCCTGGGGGTGCCCAGGCCTTCCTTTCTGGGATTCAGATGGCAACAAACCCATCCCCTCAGCCTGGCTGCCCCCCGCCTTTGGTGCTAACAGCTCTCCACCAGGTGGTGTGAGGGTGGGGGTGACTAGAAGAGAAGGGCGGCTGGGTTCAGGTTAGATTGCGGGGTCACTGCTGAAAGAGCAGCCCCCTCTGACTTCCCACTTTGTGCCTTTAATAAACACTGTGCTTTGTACCTGCTTGTCCTGTCTCTTTGGAATGGGTCTAGGGCTGACAAAAAACAGAATAATTTCCCCCAAAGGGCCCTCTTCTGGCCGCAGAATTTGGATGCTCCTTGAAGGGGGTTGGGTGAGGGGTACAGGGAATAGCCCATCAGATGGTTTCCCCTACTCCTCAGCCCTGCCCCAGGAAGCTGGAGGTGTAGGCTTACTTTTGGGTCTGGGTGCTGATGGGGGGTATTGTCCCTCCTTGTGGCCACAAGGTGGCGCTGCAGCCACGCTAGTCCTACACCTCCAGCAGTGGCGGCAGACCCAGGAGGTGATGATGCTGGGGACCCGGCTGCTCTTCAACCAAGTCTACCGACCTCAGCTGTTTTTTTTGGGTACTCTTGACCCAGGCTATCTCTGGCCCAGGGTAGGGGGTAAGTTTCTCCTCTCCCCGACCCTACTTCTAGCGGTGACCTCTCCAGATGTCTTTCCCCTCCCCAGATGGGCCAACACCCAGCTTAAGAAGCTCTAGCAAGGTGCTCAGGAGGCAAGGCTGGCACCTTGTCTCTGCTGTAGTGTCTCTGGCAGGACAGGTTTCTGGTAACTGAGGGGCTGCATCTTGCAGTTTCAGGGGAAGGGACCCATGTGAACTATTGGGAGGAGATAGGAGCACAGGATGCTGGTAGGTGTAAGAGACATGGGGCTCTACTATTCCACTCTGGCGCCATCTGCATCAAGTGTGACCCTTTGCTCTCTCTGGGCTGGGATCCCCCAGACACAATAGTCCCTAGAGACCTGCGCTAAGATTCTGGGATTTTCTGATCTCACCCAGGATGGGGAAGTGGCCTTGGGGCAGTGAGGAGCCAAGTGGTATCTCCTTGAGCCCTAGGAGTCTGGGGGGAGGAGGAAAGGGTCTTCTAGGGCAATGTCCAGCTCCCTCTTGGCTTTTCCCAGTCTCTTCAGGCAGAGACCAAAATAGCTTCCCTTCCCTGGGCCCTGAGAGGCTGAAGGGGCCTAATTAAAAAAAAAAAAAAAATCGCAGGATGGAAGTGGCAAAGAGGGCAATTTTCTCTGTGCAAAATGGGAGATCAAATCAACATTGGAGCAATTAATATGTGAGGGGAGAGAAGGAAAGGGGGCTGGTGGCTGGGCTGGCAGAGACTGCAGGATTAATCTCAAGGTCAGATGGAGCCATGGATGACCTTGTGGAGTCTGTGCCAACCAGGGCACTGGTGTCTGCTTCCAGTTCCAGGTCCTACCCCACTGCCTGGGGCTTGCCTAGGCTCTGGGAGCTCTCTCTAAGCCCATTCTGGACTCTGGCTGGGAGACACCTGATGATTCAGGCTTTGGCTGCCTGGCCCTGAAGGGGCTGGAGTCTGAAAGAAATACCTCCCTAGCCCTCTCACTTGGTCTTCTACTTCACCTTGGGGTTTCACTCAGAAGAGTACAGAGCTGCTGCCTGCTTCCTCGTGTAGCCCTCAAGATCGCTGGTACCCCTCCACCTGCTTGCTCATTTCCTGTCCCCGGGGCTCCTTCAGCCCAGCCACCACCTACAGCTTAGGGAGTGTAGTGTGGACTGCACTTCAACAGGACTAAAGGTGTGAGTGGGGTTTTGTCCACAAGAGGGTGCCCCTGGGCCAGGACCTGGCAGCCACTTGCCCTGCTGGTAGGGGTGGTGGAGTCTCAGCTTCACTGTACATTCCAAGCTGTCTGCCTGGGTGGCTTCCATCCTGCCTGGGCTCCTGCAGTCCTGCTGGTTTGGTTAAGGATGGCCGAGGGCTACCTCCAGCATTTCAATAAGCCACCAGAAAGCATTCTTATATCTGAGTCTGGCCTGCACCACCCTCATCTTGTGGTTGGAATGGAGTTGGGCCATCAGCTTTGCCACCTTCAGGCTGGTGGTTGTGAACCTCTGATTAAATAAGAAGGGAATGCATTCTTTTTTTCTTTTGGCCGGGGCTGGGTTTGAACCCGCCACTTCCGGCATATGGGACCAGCTCCCTACTCCTTGAGCCACAGGCGCCGCCCGGGGAATGCATTCTTTAGCCATGTTCTTTATTTGGTGGACAGCACCTTTCTGGGTATCAGGTCCACGGGGGAAAATTCTTTTCAAAAAGGCAGAATGGGCATGTTGGCTATTGTGAAAATGCCTGTCCAAGCTCCTTCATTTCTATCCAAAAAGCCCCCTGGGGCTTGAGAACAAGCAGAGTGTACAATGAGCAGATGTGGGGACAAGCAACTGTAGCTGCCCTCCAGGGTGGGGCGGGAGGGCAGAGGTGGTGCTGGGAGAGTGAGCCCCGCCCCTGCCCCTGCTGTCCTCAGCTCCAGTTCCTGTGTCTGTTGGTCCTGCTCGCTGCCCGCTCTGCCTTAGTACCCACCTCCTCAGCCGTAGGTAGTTCCAGTGCCTGGCTACATCTGCTCCAAGACCTGCTTCCCTTTGGAGCAGGTCTGGGAGGTCAGAACCCGAGTGAGTGGAGAGCAGTTCTTCAGAATGTCCTGCTTGGAAGCCAGGCGCGGTGGCTCATGCCTGTAATCCTAGCACTTGGGAGGCTGAGGCGGGTGGATTGCCTGAGCTCACTAGTTCAAGACTAACCTGAGCAAGAGTAAGACTTCGTCTCTAAAAAGTAGCCAGGCACTGTGGCGGGTGCCTGTAGTCCTAGCTACCTGGGAGGCTGAGGCAAGAGAATCGCTTGAACCAGGAGTTGGAGGTTGCTGTGAGTTAAGATGACACAACACTCTACCAAGGGTAACCAAGTGAAACTCTGTGTCAAAAAAAAAAAAGAGAATGTCCGGCTTGGAATTACATAAGTTTCCATTACGCATGGCCCTTTAAAATTAGAGATTTTTTCTTTATTATTTAGGGCCATTAACTTGGATGGTACATACTGTTGATCCTCTACACATACACACACACAGCCTCCCAAACTGACCCCAAGACTAACACTCCTACCCCCAATCCATGCCCCTGCCCTACCACAAAGCCCATGCTTGGTGGGGGAAACCAAAGTCTCTCCCCAGCACCTCCTGCCCCTGGCCTCCCCCACCCTCACCTCTCAGCATCCAGCTCCCATCCCCCCTCAGCCTCTTCCAGTCTCATCTTTTTTCTTTGCTCTTTCCTTTCCGAGGGGGCAGTGGAATTTATACAATATTTAAGCAGCCAGAGCTGAGTCCAGGAAGATATTATTAATGTAAAAGGGACGGGCTGCAAATGCTTTTGGACCTGGTTACAATTAGAGGGTGATTTTTCTAAAGGTCAATGAATTCAGATAATATCCACAGGGGGGGAGAGAAATTTAATACCTTTTTAGTGAATTAATTAATTATAATATTATATCGGCTTGGGGTTCTTTTCCAGAGTGATTAAGGGAGTGATCTGTCTTCTGTGAGGCCGGGGAGCTGTGCCTGCCGCCAGCAAGGACCCTGTCGCAGGGCTTAGGATGGGGTCCCTTCCTCCTTCTTTCACCCTGTGGTGGCCAAGGAGGTTGGGGTGTTGCCAGGCAGGAGAGGGAGGCAGGTGCTGAGGTCAGGTACAATTAGTGGCCTTTCCCCTAAGCCTGTTGGCCTCTGCAGGCCCAGCCCTCCTCCGGCTGCCATGTCACTAAGCCTCATGCCACAGTGGCCTGCAGAGCCGGGACATGGGTGATGGCCTCTTCCTTTATACTTGGAGAAACTGAGGCCCACTGTGAGTTACCACAGGCTGGGGTGGCAGAGCTGGTTGGACATATAGAGAAGATGAGAAATACCTCTTGCATTATTTCCCAAACCAGGCCTTCTAGAAAATCTTCTCCACTGACTAGAGGTCTATGGAACTAGCTGTGAAATTTTCCTATTTCCAAAAGAGACTCTTTCAGTGTGTGGAATGTGCCCAGGCTCTGCTTATAAAATGAAAATGCCTCAGGAATATTGATACTTCAAGTTACTGCAAGGCCTGGTGAGGGAATAGCCAAGATTTCTGTCTATGAAGGGACCTAGAAGTGTCTAGGAAGAAATGCTTTTCACCCATTTATTCATTCGTTCATATACTCAGTCAGTCATTCAATAAACATTTGTGGCACACTTGCTTTTGTGCAAGAGACAGACTGAAATAGCCCCTCTTGAGCCCCTACCCAACTCATCTTAAGCCCCAGCATACGTCTGAGCAAGGGAGGGTCGGGTGGGGAGACCTCTGTGGTCCCTGATGACAGGAAGCCCAGATGGGATGTGGGAGGAGCAAAGTGGGTGCTCCTTCACTCAGAATATCCTGAGCACCCACTTTGAGCTAGCCCTGTGCTGAGTGTTGGTGATACATCGATAGATGAAAGCCAGCCTAGCTCTCCCCGGGGCATGGTAGACACAGGGAGACAGACCTGGGAGCCTGCAATAATGACTCAGTGGGTTTGGAGAAAGGGGCAGGTGACATTAAGCTAGGTCATGAGGGACCAGGCTGACAAGGGCAGGGGTGAGGCACATGGACAGAGAGGGAGGGGTTTCCAGGCACAGGACACAGTGTGCAAAGGCCTGAGGAATGGGGGCAGCTGCAGATGAAAGGGCACAGTGGAACTGACAGTGACTGGGGCTGGGCGAGCAGCCACCTCTGCTTTACCCCCAAGCCCAGGCATGTTAACTAGGAGACAATTCCACAAAGCTACATGTCTGGGTCCAGGAAGGCAGGGAGCAGCAAAGCCAAACAGACCCGATTTCAATGTGGGCTCTGCCATGGCTCAATGTGTGATGGAGCCCCCTCCCTGCCTCAGTTTCCCATTACCTTCCAAGGTGGTTGTGGGCATTCAAGGAATAATTGAAGGGAAAAGCTAGGCACTGCATTTCACTCATGCTGTGGCTCCAGACATCTCAGCCTCCAGATGGCCCAACAGGGGGTGGGTGGGTGAGTCAGGGCCCTACCCCCGCTATGCCCTCAATTCCTTTTCCCTCTTAAGGGGGGTGCCAGTGGAGGTCCTAGCCTGGCGATCTCTCTTGGAGGGGAAATCAACATTTTTCTCCCTTTTTCCCTTAACCCCATCCTTCCTCCCTTCCTGCCTGTCCCTCTGCTCCCCAACCACCCCTTCTGCCCTGGTTCCCCGTAACAGTCCCCTCCCCCACCCTCTCTTCTTGCTCTGTGTGCGGCGGGCCGGGGAGGGCCTTCCCATTGTACTATTTTTGGGCCCTAAATTAAAATTGATGACATCTTGAAATGAGCAGTGAGGGTAATTTTGCTTCTGAGCTGGGATGCTAATGAGGCCCCTTAATGGTGCAAACGCTGAGCTGACGGGTCGTGTGTCACGCGCAGCGGCGAGGGGGGTAATGGCCACGGTAAGTGCCGGTAATTACACCCTGTCTCGCTGTATTTTGGCAGGCCTGGTGGGAGAGCAGGGGCTCAATCACCTCTGAGAGGGCGCCCCCCACCCACCTCGGGACTGACAGGCAGAGATAGCCCCCTCAGCCCATCCAGGCACCTTGACTCCTGCCTTACTAGCATGAGGGGCCTGAGTACAGGCCCAGGCACACACAGAGGGCGACACACATGGTCACACACACCACGGTCACACCATTCTGCACCCCCCACACATATATTCACCTCCACAGACTGGGCACCTGCAGACACTTGTGTGCTCCCCACACGCACCTCCACACTCTGCAAATGCACAGCTGCACGTACACAGCTGCACACAGATACGTTCCCAAATAGTACTCACGTACTGAACCCTACTGCGCTGCACGTCTGTGAGCGCCACTCCTCTCCAGGCTCTCCTGAGATAGGTATTGTTATTCTTACTGTGTGACACAGAAACTGAGCCTTGGGGGATTCAGCAACTTGTCCTAGATTATACAGCTAGCCAGTGACAGAAGCAGGCCTGGAATTCAGTTCTAGTTTACTGTTTGATCTTCCACCACCGTTTCCTCATATGTACGCATGCATATGCGCCCGTCCCGCTATAAACTCGGCTGCACGCACGTGCACACGTTTATCACACACAGAGCACATGTAGCCTTTGTGCACCAAAAGACACATACAAAGCCCTTGACGCACATGTGCAAGGTGTGCGTGTGTATACAGATGTGTGTGTGCACGTGCTCGGGTCATGATGGTGCAGTCCATGCAGACATAGTATGTCCTGGAGAAAGAAGCCTGGGCAGCATGGGGAACCGGTCATGCGGCCTGTCCAGCCTTTGGCATCTCAATTTCTAAAGAAGGGGAAATAAACCCTACTCCACCTCCCTCCCCAGCACTTAACTGTTGCAAAGGTAGAATGACGGCCACACAGAGGGGTGTGACACGCCCTTCTACAAACGCCACACAGAATCACACACTAGGTACACACACACATTGTATGTGTGTGCATGTGCACTCCCTGTGGTGTCTAAGCTCTGCACACATCCGACACAGTCTTTAGACACTCCTCTGCACACGCATTGTATACATGCTGTGAACGTACACCACGGCACTGGTATAGAGGCCACGTGAACATGCAGACCCCAGCCGAGCGGGGTGGATTGCTTGAGCTCAGGAGTTCGAGACCAACTTGAGCAAGAGCAACACCCTGTCTCTAAAAATAGCCAGCGATTGTGGTGGGCACCTTAGTCCCAGCTACTCAGGAGGCTGAGACAAGAGAATCACTTGAGCCCAAGAGTTTGAGGTTGCTGTGAGTTATGACGACACAGCACTCTACTGAGGGTGAAAGTGAGACGCTGTCTCAGAAAAAGATGAAAGAAAGAAAGAAAGAAAAGGGCGGCGCCTGTGGCTCAAGGAGTAGGGCGCCGGCCCCATATACTAGTTTAAACCCGGCCCCAGCCAAAAAAAGAAAAGAAAATGGAGATTCCATAAAGCCCTTGAATACTTGTCATGTGTATTTCCTCCCTACCACAAATGTTGATCAAGCCTATAATTATAGTACAAGTTACAAGCATGGATTTTGGAGTTTGGCTGCCTGGGCTCTTGGCCTCCGATCATCACTTTATTTGCTGTGTGAACTTGGGCAAGTTACTTAACCTCTCTGTGCCTCATTTTTCTCCTGTGTAAAATGGGAATCATAATAGTATATGTATCCTATAGGGATGCTGTAAGGTTAAATGAGTTAACATATGTAGCTGGTTGCAGTGGTTCATGCCTGTAATCCCAGCCCTTTGGGAGGCCAAGGCAGGAGCATTGCTTGAGACCACCCTGGGCAATATGCCAAGACCCTGTCTCTACAAAAATAAAATTAGCTGGGCACAGCAGCACGTACCTGTAGCCCTAGCTTAGGGCTTAGAAGGATCATTGAGCCCAGGAGTTTGAGGCTACAGTGAGCTATGATCATGTCACTGGATTTTAACCTGAGCAACAGGTCCTGTCTCAAACAAAACAAAATGAAATTTAAAAAATATAACCAGATGTAAAGCGCTTATTGCCTGGCCCAGTAAGTGTATCTCAGGGTGTGAAAAGCACCAAGGAGTGGGCAACAGAAGGTAGTGTAGGGAATGCCCACCTATGGCTGGGGCAGTCAGGGAGGGCCTCCTGGGGGAAGAGGGATTTGGGCTGGGCCTTGAGGGAACATTATAGCCACCATTTATTGAGAATCTCCTCTGTGCCAGGCCCTGTGCTGTGTGCCTTATGTGAATGATCACAGAGAGTCTTGTGCGGAGGGGAGTACTATCACATCCACAAATGTCCACTCATGCTGCAGACAGGGAGAAGTGCAGAGAGGGTTGGTAATTTGTCCAAGGACAGGAAGGGTCTAGATAAGAGAAGGAGAGGCGGGCTCAGGAATTCCAGGTGGGATGAGCATGTGTCAGAAACAGAGCAACAGATGGGAAAACACACCCAGAAGGCTTTCCTTGCTACACTGTCACAGTTTCCAGTTAATGAGAAGGGGGTGAGCATCTGGAGGGGTGCTGACCTAATTGCTGTGTCTTTTACGGCACACCGGGGACCTGGTGGAGCGTGGGAGTGGCTGGCACTGCCCACAGCCTGCTCGCTAGGGGTCCAGAGATGGGTATCTTCACTTCCCTTGCCCCTCCCTCACCAAGGGAGGGGCTGACCCAATTAGGAAGGAGGTGGGTCACCCTGCTCAGGGGCATCTCAGCCCTGGAGACCAGGCCTGGGTCCTTGGAATGCAGTGCAGTTGACACTCTGAAAACATAGATGCTCAGATAACCTCCTGTCTCCCGGACCCCACCGCCTCTAGTCCTCATCACCCACCCCACCTTTTTGTTGTTAGCACAGAGCAGAGGGCATGGCGGGGCAGGAGGACAAGGGGCAAGGGTTTCCCAGGCCTCTGGATGTGGGTTAGCATCCCAACTCCTCCCCTTCCTAGTGGTGGGGGCTTGGGGAAGTCCTCCGCCCACAGCTCATGTCCCCACGCCTTTGTTTTTTCCTCTTTGATCATACGGGGACAACTGCACCACCTCCCAGGCAGAGGATGCAGTCATCACAGCCGCCCCGGGGGTGGGGGTAACCCAATGAGGTATCATATCATTTGTTGTCTTCAACAGTAGAAGGGGACATTATTATTATTATTATTTTTTTATTGTTGGGGATTCATTGAGGGTACAATAAGCCAGGTTACACTGATTGCAATTGTTAGGTAAAGTCCCACTTGCAATCGAAGGGGACATTATTAATAATTGCATCAGGGCAACAGGTGACAGCTGTGACTGCCTTGGGAGAAGCAAGATGTGAGGTCACCAGACACAGTGTCAGTCCCTTTCCTGCCCACGCCTCTGTAGGAGGAGCTGGGACATCTGTGGGCCTCTATGGGCCAGGTGGGGCTAGGCCACCTAGGGGGACCAGAACAGGCTGGGATGGGGAGAAATGTAGAGAGTGTCACACCTGGGGGGATGGTCAGGGTAAGTCCCTCTCCCAGCCAGGTCTGTGTTTCAAATTGCTTGCAGGATCTGGAGAGTTCTGTAGGCAGCAGCAGGACCACTGGGGGTGGCTTGGGTTTAGAGAGACAGAGCCAGATTTGGAGCCAGCTCCATCACTTACTGGCCATGTGGACCTCCTGGGTATATTTCTCAAATTTTGTGGACCCCCGTCTCCTCATTTGGAAAAGGCCTGTGCTGTTGTGTGCCAGGAGGTTCAACCTAAGCAAGGGGCATGGACTGATGGAAGGTGAGGTTTTGGGGAAGGCCAGTTCCTTCTCACTCTCTAAGCTGGACCTGCCTTCTGCTCCCCTCACCTCAGGCAGGTGGAAATTCAGGGCTCTGGAGCACCATTCTTCAGTCCTGATTTAGGGCAGAGGTTTTGAGGGAGGAAGGTGACAGAGGCCAGGATCTACCCTGCTCCACATTGTACCAGTTGTTATCATTTACATTATTATGGAAGGCACCTCGCTTCAGGCCAGGGTGGTGTGAACTATTCCAGCCCATTCTCTAGGAGCTGATGGGCTCAGGGGCTTGGCTGGAGGGTGGGGCTGCTGCTTACCTGGCCTCTCAGGTGCCTTAGCTGGTAGGTCCTAGAAAAGGGGAGGGGGACCGAAGGGGCTACTGCCTCATGAACAATTAGTGTCTGCTGCGTGGCTAATCATGTGGTTCCATGTAATTAAGGAGTTAATTAGTGCTGTGTCAATTAAGGTTTAATTAGTCCCCTCTTCTTCAGAGAAGCCTGAAGGATCCTCATGCTGGAAGCTTCTGGAATGAAGGGTTGGGGAGTGGAAAGACAGATGCAAGAGGGAACAAAGGTGCTGGGTGTTGGGGGAGTCCTACTTCCTCTTATACCCCCAAAGTTGTGGGATCAGTGACTTTCTGCCCCCAATCCCACCCCACTGTCCCTGGTCATGGAGATCTGGGGGCTCTATGAGGCTCTTTTCTACATCCTAGCTCCCATGGAAGGGTGCAATGACTTCAAGGCACCCTTTCTACACTGCCTTAGGGGGACTTCAGTTGCTCTCCTTGTGGAAGGTGAAGAAACTGGGACTCAGGGAGGTTAAGTATTCACTCAAGGTCAACACAGCCAGTTAAGGGGCAGATCTGGATTCAGACTATCAGACTCCAAAGCCCCCGCTAAAATTCTAAGCCAGGGAAAGCAAACTTATCTCATGCAATGGACCGAGTGTGGTCCCTGGGCCTTCCTCCTTGCTTTTCCCTGTGCTCCGATGTTCTCCTCCCCAAACTGAGCAGGCTCCCTCCCTCATTCATTCAGGTCTGTGCCCAAATGTCAGCTCACATTGAAGAAGACTTCTGTAATCACCCTGTATAAAACAGCATCCCCCATACTCCCTGTCACATGTCCCACCACAGCAATGATCCCTCTCTGACATACTGTATTTATCTACTTGTTTGTGGTGGCCTGTCTCACCCTGGGAATGAAGTCTCCAGCAGGGAGGGGCTTTGCTTCTCAATCTCCAGTGCCTGACACCTAGTGGATGCTTGATAAGTAGGTGTTGAATGAATGAATGAATAAATGAATGAATGAATAGACGTGTAGTGAGGCTTAAACAAGAAGAGAAGGCACTTAGGTGCAAGGCACAAGGAATGTATGGATGAGTGTTTCTTTCCTTTTTCCTTCCCTTCTCTGTTCCCACCCAAGAGTGATTCTCTTGCCTCAGCCTCCCAAGTAGCTGAGACTACAGGCACCCGCCATAATGCCCGTATTTTTTGGTTGTTGTCATTGTTGTTTGGCAGGCGCAGGCTGGATTCAAACCCGCCAGAACCTATATGTGGCTGGGACCCTAGCCGCTGAGCTACAGGCACTGAGCCAATTCTTTCTTCTTGTTTCTCTCTCCTCTGGCCCCTTCTGTGCACCCGCCCCTTCCTCTGTTACTCAGCTGTGATGTGGCAGGGGGCTGGCTGGGCACAGAGCAATGCCTGTTACCCTCCTGCAGTCAGCAGGTGGCAGGTAGAGCAGCCTCTGTGCCAAAAGGGACCCTACCTGCTTGGATGTCAATAAGGCAGGCACTTGTGATGACAGGGTCACACTCAGTGGGTCTTCCTCTTACCCTCCTGTTCCTGGCAGTTGTTTCCCTAAGTGCCCCCCACCCCACTGCCCTGCCACCTTGTTTCACTCTCTTCATGTGAGGCTCCTCCCATTTCAAGACAGTGTCATGCTCTGCTGGGGTCCAGGTCCAGGGTTGTCCCTAGTATCTGGCAGAAACTACTTTCCTCACAGTGCACAGAATCCCCTGCTCTGTTTTGAAAATTTTAATAGCCTTATTAAGACATAACTTACAAACCATAAAGTTCACCTAATTAAAGCATATGATGCAATGGTTTCTAGTATATTTGCAGAGTTGTGTGACCATCACCATCATCTAACTTTAGAACACTTTTATCACCCCAAAATGGAACCCTGTGCCCCTTAGTGGTCACTCCCTATTCCATCCATGCCTCCCCCCTGGCCTAGGCAGCCACTCATCTACTTTCTGACTCTAAACAGATGCCTATCAGATAATGAAGGTGCATTAGATCAATATGTGATCATCTGGGACCGGCTTCTCCCATTTAGTGGAATCTTTTCCCTACCTTTTTACCATGTCCTTCTTCCATGGTGGATGTGCCTAAACAGAAGACATTCAAGCACATTTTGGACAATTTCCTGAGGATGTGGCTCAGACAAAAGATGAAGCATTTGGTTTGGTCTTCTCCTAAACCCCCTCTGCTTTCACTGTCTGGTTAGACTCTAATCAGAGCTGTTTGGTTCATCTCTGCCCTGACGTCCTCTCTTCCATAGCACCTTTCCCACCTGTCTGGAAGCCACTGGCTCTCCCTTCCTCTGCCCCCTCATTTCTCCCTTCTTGCTGCTGTCATGAGCACCAATGTCACCTTCTAGGATCCTCTGAACCAGATGGTTCCCCAATGCTTAGGGATGAAGCCCACACTCCTTGGTGGCCATTCTGCGTTTATCACACTCCCCAGCCTCATCTTTGGCTGTGTCTGTATATACCCCCAATAATTCAGCTGGACCAGGCCCTCACCTGCTCTGAGTTGTCCACTTCTGACCTTTTAAAATTGCTTCTCTTGGCTTTTCCTCTTAATTCCAAATTTTCCAAACTAAATGCCAGCTGCTCCACGAAGCTTTTCCTGATCCCTCTACTCAGAAGTGATGTCTTCAGGCCGGGTGTGGTGGCTCACACCTATAATCTTTGCACTCTGGGAGGGTCAGAGGATCACTTGAGCTTAGGAATTTGAGACCAGCCTGAGCAAGAACAAGACCCCATCTTTCCAAAAAAAATAGAAAAATAGCCAACCATTGTGGAACGTGCCTATAGTCCCAGCTACTTGGGAGGTTGAGGCAGGAGGATTGCTTGAGCCCAGGCATTTGAGATTGCTGTTTCTCAAGACAAAAGAAACAATCAATAACAACGTAGTGATGTCTCCAACTCCAGAGCAACACAAAATGCAAGTTGGCTGGTAGAGATGGTGCCTCCTGCTGTCTTTCCCTGCCTGGGTGCAGGAAGGATGGCATTTCTGGGCTATGACAGGGCAGCAAGCTCCTGCTCTGCACATAGTGGAAGCACTTAGCACTGTCACTTCGGCCCAGCGCTGTCTTTGCAATTCAGCAATCATTTCTAAGCATTTCCTGGATGCCAGGTCCCGGCCTAGATCCAGAGACAGAGATGAGCTAGACAACCCCTAACCCTTAGAGAAAATGTGGTGAGGTCCTGGGGCTCCTGAGACTGCATAGGAGAGGCCTTTTGCACTAGTGGCATACTTGACTGAGCCTCTGCCTCTCTCCCCTCCCCTGTCAGTAGGAAGGTCCAGTGGGGAAGGGACAAAGAGAGATTTGGCTTGAGGAGTGGAGAAAATGAAATGGAGAACAGAGATAATTATTCCCATTTGGCAACTTTTTCTAATTAGGGACCAATTAAGTCCTCAGGTACTTAATTGGGGGCCTGGTAGATTCTCTAATTTACTAGGTAATTACTGGCCAGTAATTCTACCAGCATGAAATTTGGGGAGGGAATATGTTCACACAACATTTAGATTTTTCTCAGTTCCAGGTGCTTTACCCAGAACACAAGGTCGGTGCTGTTTGGTCTCTCCATTAAGACTGCCTTCCCAGCTCCCCTACCTGTGTCTCCTTACTATCCCACTGGTCTGTGCTCCCTTCCTGGTCTCTGAACTACTGGAACTGGTAATCTAGTTGGAGACCACTGGCTAAGACCATAAAGACATGGGGACAGCCTCCCTAGCACCCATCCAGCTTTTGGTAACATAGAATTACTATGTATTGGGAAACTTCTAGGTCACACACACACACACACAAAATTTATTTAATTCCACAACCCTGTGACATGAACATCATTTTTATCTCCATTTTGCAGATGAGAAAACTGAGTTAGTTTACTTAAGTTAACTGAGTTAGTTTACTTAACTAAGAGGTTAAGTAAAACATGGGAAGTTACCCTAAAGAAACTTTCCAAGTTGTGCTGGAAGTTTTTATGTGCAAGGATCTATCACAGTGTTATTTTTTTTTTGTTTGTTTGTTTTGAGACAGAGTCTCACTCTGTTGCCCTTGGTAGAGTGCCATCACAGCTCACAGCAACCTCCAACTCTTGGGCTTAAGTGATTCTCTTGCCTCAGCCTCCCAAGTAGCTGGGACTATAGGCACCAGCCGCAACACCCGGCTATTTTTTGTTGCAGTTGTGACTGCTGTTTTAGCTGGCCAGCACCGAGTTTGAACCTGCCACCCTTGGTATATGGGACCGGTGCCCTACCCTCTGAGCCAGGCACTGCCCCACAGTGTTATTTGTAATGTCCGCCAGAACTAGTAAGTGGTGGAACCAGGGTAGGACAGCAGGTAGACTGGCCCTCAAGGCCATCTGCTCAGGAGCTACCCCATATTGTTCCTTCCCAATAAGTTGCTCTGCTTCAGTTTTCCTCTGTGAAAACATTGCTTCTCAATTCGTTAAAATAGATTCATTAAGGAATAACTGACATTTATTTATGACATGTTTAAAATGCACAATCTTTTTCTTTTTTTGAAACAGAGTCTCACTTTGTCACCCTCAGTAGAGTGCTGTAGCATCATAGCTCACAGCAACCTCAAACTTTTGGGCTCAAATGATCCTCCTGCTTCAGCCTCCTGAGTAGCTGGGACTACGGATGCCCACCACAATGCCTGGAGAGAAGGGCTCTCTTGCTTAGGCAGGTTTTGAACCTGTGAATGTAGGCAATCCACCCGCCTTGGCTTCCCAGAGTGCTAGGATTACATGCATGAACCACTGTGCCTGGCAAATCTTTTTTTTTTTTTTTTGAGATGGAGTCTTACTCTGTTGCCCTGGATGGAGTCCCATGGTGTCATCATAGCTCATAGCAACCTCAAGGTCCTGGTCTCAGCTTCCCAAGTAGCTGGGACTACAGGCACCTGCTACCATGCTCTGTTAGTTTTTCTATTTTTAGTAGAGATGGGGTCTTGCTCTTGCTCAGGCTGGCAAACCACCCAGCTTGGCCCCCTAAGTGGGAGGATCACAGGCATGAGCCACCGGGACTGGCCTTAAAGTGCATAGTCTGTTGTATGTATCTGTGTGTCTTTTCCCATCTTACATTGCTGTAAAGGAATACCTGAGGCTGGGTGCTTTATAAAGAAAAGAAGTTTATTTGGTCCCTGGCTTTGCAGGCTGTACAGCAGTTTGGTGCCAGCACCTGCTTCTGGTGAAGGCTTCAGGAAGTTTTTACTCACGGCAGAAGGTGAAGAGGGAGCAAGTATGTCACATGGATAGAAAGGGAGCAACAGGGCGGCGCCTGTGGCTCAGAGGAGTAGGGCGCTGGCCCCATATACTGGTGGTGGTGAGTTCAAACCCGGCCCCGGCCCAAAAGCTGCAAAAAAAAGAAAGGGAGCAAGAGAGAGAAGGCAAGATGCCACACTCTGAAGGCGCTCTCCTTTTGGACCCTGTGCAGGGTTCCCCTTGGCTTGTCCCCTCCTCTGCAGGCCTTGGAGATTTCTCTTTCTTATTTAGGCAGCTGGGAGCTCTGGCTTCGGCAGTGACCCCGCTGGCCCAGGCTGAATCTAGAGGGAGCAGCAGCTAGGACTCCTAGAATTAAAGGGTGAATAGGCTGGGCCTCACCTGTATAGTGAGGACTTTTCAGAAAGTCCCACATGGAACTTTCAGGAATGTGCAAACACAGATGAATAGTCACTCAGAAACTTCAAGCTTCCAGAACTGGGATTGCCATCAGGCTGCATGAAAATGACTCTCTGGGGGCTTCACTCTTCCTCAAGACAGAGGATGTGTTGGGACCCTGTCTTAGTCTGTTCAGGCTGCAACAAGTACCAGAGACTGTGTGGCTTATAAAGGACAGAAATTTATTTCTCACACTGCTGGAGGCTGGGAAGTCCAAGTGCTGGCAGATTCTGTCTGGTGAAGGCCCTCTTCTGGGTTACATACCACTGTCTTTCAATATAGCCTCATGTGCTAGAAAGCAGAGAGAACTAGCTTTCTTCCTTTTCTTTTGTTTCATATATATATAAATCTTACTCTGTCACCCAGGCTGGGGTGTGGTGGCACTATCATAGCTCACTGTCACCTTGAACTCCTGGGCTCGAGTATCCTCCTGCTTCAGTCTCCTGAATAACAAGGACTACAGGCATGTGCTGCCATACTCAACGAATTTTTTAACTCTTGTAGAGATGGGGCCAGCCTCACTATGTTGTTCAGGCTGTTTTTAAACTCCTGGCCTCAAGAGATCCTTCTTTCTGCCTCTAAAAGTGCGGGGATTACTGGCTTGAGCCTTTTCTAATATGGATAATAATTTCATCATAGGGGCTCTACCCTTATGACCTAATTATCTTCCAAAGGTGCCACCTAATATCATCCAACACTGGGAACGCTGGGTTAGGGTTTCAACATATGAATGGGGCGGGGACAAAGCATTTAGTCCATAGAAGACTAATTGGCCATTGTGTCTGTCATTTGCCTGTTTTGTCCACAGATCCATTTCTTGTCCTTCCTCTGTTCTGCTTTGCCTCACAGGGATGATGGCCCTGGTAGTCTGCATTGCTTGGCCTCCTGTACTAGTTGGTTTCCACCTGAGTTCAGCTACTGGGGGGCCAATGCAGGGAGTTCACAGGATGGAAGGAAGGGAGAGCCAGGGTACTTGTCTCCCTTTCTCTGTTTTGGGTGGCCTCTCCAGAAGCATTGTCTCTTCTGTGGCTCCAGGCCCCCCCCAGGCAGTCCTCCAGGATTGTGGTTTTGCTAGGCAGCCCACGTGGTGGCATTAACTCCCTCACACGGTTCTGGCTTCTGGGATGTGGTAATCCCACCTCCTCCTTTATTCCTTCTGTCCCTTCCCAGTGCTGCCAATCTCTGGGGTACCTCAACGTTCCATCGGCTTCTCAGTTCTTCCAACCCCCATGTAACCCATCCCTGTATTAATAGCCTCCTCCCTACACACACACATAAATTGGAATATTCTGAATTGCCCTAACTAGCCATGACTGATGGAGTCACCATGCAAATGGAATGTGCCCTTTGGCTAGAGTTTTAGGACAAGACCCCTGAGAGTAGCCTGTTTCCTTTCTGGCTCAACTACCTATCTTTGGTCCAAGCTCAGGGCATGATCAAGTTCAGAGATGCCACATTGTCCACCTTCAAGAAGCACCATTCACGTAGACTCCATGTGGTTCTGATGAAGCTCTCAATGACCACAGCTCCTTCTTTAATAGGCCTAAACCGATGAGCCAGGCTTGACAAGTCAATGTATCTAATACATTGGCAGCAGAGATTTGTCCAAGGATAGGCATGTGATCCAAGAAAGCCATCCAGTACCCTGCCTTGGGATTAATGAACCATGCAAAGGATGCCTTTCCTCACTGGGTTTGCCATCACCAAGGTAGAGAAGATCTGTCTTCTTTATTTTTAAGACAGAGCCTCACTATGTTGCCCTCGGTAGAGTGCCATGGAGTCACAGCTCTCAGCAACCTCAAACTCTTGAGCTTAAATGATTCTCTTGCCTCAGCCTCCCAAGTAGCTGGGACTACAGGCGCCCACCACAACGCCCAGCTACTTTTTTGTTACATTTGTCATTGTTTTTTAGCTGACCTGGGCCGGGTTCAAACCCGTCAGCCTGGGTGTATGTGGCTGGCGCCCTACCTACTGAGCTATGAGTGCTGCTCAGAAGATTTGTCTTTAATAGGATACACTGAGGCCAGCACACAAATAGAGTTGAGACAAAAAGGAAGGAGAGAGAGAGAGAGAGAGAGAATCCTAGTGGTATTGGTTCCTCAGCTCCCACCCTGATTCTTGGAGCTCTTTTTTTTAATTTTACAAATATCAGAGTGTTCCTTCAGGCCATGAGAGCCAATAAATTCCTTTTTTGCTTAAGTTGGTTTGCACAGGATTTTTGTCACTGACATGGTAGACATAGAGCTCTCTGGATTCCTTACCAGAAAGGTGAGACTTTTGGGCAACCCCCTGATTCCTCCCACAGAGAAACTAACGTCCAGGGAAGGGAAGCATGTCGGTCAGTCTGTTTTTAGCTACAAATCACAGAAAACCTAATTAAAGTGGCTTATAGATTATCACCTAACAGGAAGTTCAGAGGCCACAGGTTCCAGGGTTGGCTAATACAGTGGTAAAGATGTCATAAGATATTTTTCTTTCGGCTTTGGAATCTTCAGGGGGTTGTCTCGACCTCTTAGATGGGCTTCCCTTGTGGGTCCAAGGTGGCTCTTACTGTCTAGGTTACATGCAGACAATCGCCACGTAGATATGGAGTATTCCTGCTCCTGTCTTACGTCCTAGAAGCCGCTAGAGACTTACCTTCCAGAAAGGTGTCACACGCCCATTCCTAACCCAGTCACTGACCAGGGCCACGAGACCACCATGAATGGCTTCTAGCAGTCACGATTCACCCATCAGGGCTGGCTCCTGCTTTTCTCAAAGCCCCTGGCTGCTTGGAAGAGACTAAATTAAATCAGGATTCTGTTAAAAAATAATAATAATAAAGAGGTGAATGGCTGTTGCGTAGGCTAGTTGAGCTAGCCATCGCCTAATATTTATTTTCAATTTCTACCATAATAACAGAAATGTCAGCTGGGCATATGGCCACACCGAATAAGGGCTACATTTCCCAGCCTCCTTTGTGCTGAGTGTGACCACATGACTAAGATCTGGGTGACAGGAAGTTAGCAGAAGTTTTATACAGTGGCTTCCAGAATTTTCTTAAAGAGACATCTAGCACAGCCAATTGCTCTCTTTCTGATCTTGCCTTCAGTTGCTGCCGGGAATGTGGATGGCTCCGCACTGGACCACAAACAAGGACCATGGCAGAGCAGTGAGTTGGAAGGAGCCTGGGGCTCTGAGACCTCTGTACCCCCACCTCCAAACTGACTTAGAAATAAGCCAGAGCAGACACAGTCCTAATGGATATGGGTGGACAGTTAACATGGTCCATTTCAGGAAGTGACTGTCCAGGTGTCACAGCAAGTTAAGGGAGAGCCACACCAGAATCCAGGACCTCTGATTCCTGTATATGGCACATTCAGCTTTCTAAAAGGGAGCTTTCTAAAATAAGATCAGGTGTTGGAGCCAGAGGATCTGGAGGGCCAGAAAAAGTTAGTTAACTTCTCCAGGTCTGTTTCCTTGTCTGACAAATGGGAAAATGATTCCTACCACACATGCTGAGCACTTGAGGGCACCTAGCATGTTATAGAGACTAAAAATGAATGTGGTTTTTTTTGAGGCAGAGTCTCACTTTGTCACCCTTGGTAGAGTGCCGTGGCGTCACAGCTCACAGCAACCTCAAACTCCTGGGCTTAAGCGATTCTCTTGCCTCAACCTCCCAGTAGCTGGGACTACAGGCGCCCACCACAATGCCCGGCTATTGTTAATGACAGGGTCTTGCTCTTGCTCAGACTGGTCTTGAACCTGTGAGCTCAGGCAATCCACCTGCCTTGGCCCCCCAGAGTGCTAGGATTACAGGCTTGAGCCACTGCACCTGGTCTTAAATATGAACTTCTAACAACAAATGAGTGAAGATGACACAGACTATGGAGCCTGGTTCATAATAAACATAATAGCTGGCTTTCAGCAGGGTCCCCGATGGTCTGGCTTCCTGTTTGCAGATGTTCACACCATGGTGTCCCTTCCACACTGAATAGGGCTGCAAAAATGATGGTGTGGACTGTGAGGCTAGATCTTAACAGACATTGTGGCTCCTGCCTTGCTCTCTTGGGTCACTTGTTCTTAGAGAAATAAGCTTCAATGTGGTAAGACCACTAAAACAACCCCCTGGTGAGGTGCATGTGTTAAGGGACTGAGGCCTGCAGCTGATAGCCAGCACAGACTTGCTGGCGACATGAGTGAGCCACAGTAGAAGAAGATACGACAGTCCCATCACGATGGCAGGTGACCACAGAGCTGGCTGACACCTTGATTATATTCTTGTGAGAGACCTTGAACCAGACCCACCCAGCCCAGCTATGTCCAAATTCTTGACCCCCTGAAACTGAATAAAGGAATAAATGTTTATTTTTATTTATTTATTTATTTATTTTGCAGTTTTGGCTGGGTTTGAACCAGCATACACCTCCGGCATATGGGGCTGGCACCATACTCCTTTGAGCCACAGGTGCCACCCAAGGAATAAATGTTTAATGTTGTTGTAAGCTGCTAGGTTTGGGGGGAGGGGGTTTGTTATAGAGCAATAGTCCTTTTATTTTTTTGTGAGACGGAGTCTCATTATGTTGCCCTTGGTAGAGTGCCATGGTGTCACAGCTTAAAGCAACCTCAAACTCAGACTCTTGGGCTTAAGAGATTCTCTTGTCTCAGCTTCCCAAGTAGCTGGGACTATAGGCGCCCGCCACAATGCCTGGCTATTTTTTTGTTGTAGTTGTCATTGCTGTTTGGCAGGGCCGGGCTGGGTTCGAACCCACCAGCCCTGGTGTATGTGACCAGTGCTCTAACCTCTGAGCTATATGCACTGAGCCAAGGAATACAGTCTTATTTTTTTTGCAGTTTTTGACTGGGGCCAGGTTTGAACCCATCACCTCTGGTATATGGGGCTGGAGCCCTACTGTTGAGCCATAGGTGCTGCCCCAGAATACAGTCTTTTTTTTAATTATTATTATTTTTATTGTTAAATCATAGCTGTGTACATTAGTGCAATCAAGGGGTACAATGTTCTGGTTTCATATACAATCTGAAATATTCTCATCAAACTGTTCAACATAGCCTTCATGGCATTTTCTTAGTTATTGTATGTAGACATTTGTATTCTTCCTTTAGTAAGTTTTGCCTATACACATTCTAAGATGCACCATAGGTGTGGTCCCACCCATTACTCTCCCTCCACCATAACCTCCCCCCTCCCTTCCCCTTCCTTGGCCCTTTCCTCATAGTCTTGTGCTATAGTTGGGTTATAGCCTTCATGTGAAAGCTATAATTTAGCTTCATAGTAGGAATGAGTACATTGGATACTTTTTCTTCCAAGGAATACAGCCTTTATTCACTAAATATGAGTTCCCTCTTTTTCTTCCTGGCAAGACTGTTCTCTCCTGTCCTATCCCCACCTGCCACGTGAATCTCACTTCCCAGAAATGCTGCCCATGGGACTTTAGGATGCATGTAGTGTGCGGGTATTGGCTTACCTGTACGAAAAGGCTCTGTGTGAGCTGAGGGAAGAATTCAGAGCGGAAGCTAGTCTTTGAAGGGATCGAAATCTCATGTCCTCTGCAGATCACAGGTTGTCACATAGGTGTGATGTAAAAGAAGACAAGATAAGTCAGGCATTGAGAGAGCTGGGTTCTTACCCAGCCAGAGCACTAACTGGACCTGTGATCTCGGCTAAGTCACTGACCACTCTGGGCCTCAGTTTCTTCTTAGGTAAAACAAGGGACAGGATGAAGCAATACTTTTGTTTCTCTTTTTTTTAATTTTTAATTTTAATTTTAATTTTTTATTAAATCATAGCTGTGTACATTAATGCAGTCATGGGGTACAATGTGCTGGTTTTATATATAATTTGAAATGTTTTCTTTCTTACTCTCATGTGGGAGTCAGGGGCATCAGGATTATATATTATATATATATACACATATATATAAAACACTTTCTTGAAGTACATTTACATGTAAATGGCATGCATCACAACTTTACAGCTTGATTAATTTTTACACATGTAATGCATGCATCCAGCCAGCACCCAAATTAAGAAACAGAAATTTGCAACCCCCCAGAAATCCTGCACACCCCCTCCCAGGCTTGTCCCCCACCACTCCAGACAACGAGTGACAGTAATACTGGCTTCTAACACCGTACACCAGTTTTGCTAGTCTTTGTACTTTCTGTGAAGAGAATTAGTACGATATGCTTGCCTTTGTGCCTGGCTTCTTTTACTCAGCTCCAGGCTTCAGAGATTCACCCATGTTGCCGCAGGTGAATAGCCAGTTATAGATCATTCATCTTCACTGCTATGGAGAATTCCATCATGCAAATGTACTATAATTTGTTTATCTATTCTACCATTAAAAGACAGTTGGGTTTTTCATTTGGGGGCCATTATGAACAGTTTTGCTGTGAACAGTCCCATCATGTCTTTTGGTTCAAGCATGGACACTTGTTTTGTATATGCCTGGCAGGGAATTGCTGGGTCATAGGGTCTGTGTGTGTCTATTTTATTAGATTTTGCTGAAGTTGATGCAACCATTTACACTCCCCATGATGATGTGTAAGGGATCATGGTGCTTGACATCCTTGTGAGGTAGCCAGTTACCTAATGCAAAGGATGGGAAGCTGGTACCCAGATGGGAAAAGTGGACTTCTCCCAGGAAAGCAGGGTACTGACCCCCAGGGGTGAAGTTAGCAGGGGAGTTGCAGGCTGTGGGAGGGTGACCATGGAAGCGTCTGGAAGTGTCCATCTCTTGCTTTCCTCCTGAGCTGGGCTGGTAGAGGAAGCTAAGCTGACTGCTCCATGCTAAAGGTAATTGTAACAGGGCTGGGGCTGAAACTTTCCTTCTCTCATAGAATTTGTTACCTGGTTCTCCTCACCAAAGTGGAAATTGCTCATCACCTGTGGCTTGTCTGTGGTGGCAGAGTCCAAAAGTGGGAAAAGACTCCATGATGGGCCCTCCACAAAGCCAGCCAGCCCCATTCTCCCTGCCCAGCAGCGTGTTGGGATTGGCATGGCTGTCAATCACTGTCCCCCTTTGCAGGTGATAGGGCAGACTGTCAGTACCACCTGTCCCCCCCACCCTCCTTCCCAGGGAGCATTCTCTGGCCCCTTTCTGCCTCCAAGGACGTTTTGCAGCAGTCCAAACATAGACGTGCCAGAGAATTCAGACTCCTAGGAACAGTCCTCAATCAATGACTGGGTTTGGTGTATGAATACCTTGGCCCCCTGGGAGCCCCATGTCCTTCAGGATTGAGCTCCAGTCACCCACAGCAGTCACCAGTTTGGTAACACACCCTTTATTCTCTCTCTTTCCTTTCATTCCCCCTCACTTCCTGCTCCTACTGCTATTTCTTGGAACCCCCTCCTACTTACACTTGAATTATTGTCTAGAACCTGCTTCTGAGGAGTTTATCCTAAGACTGAATATGACCCAGACTGGGGAACGATGTAAGTGGCAGCCTGCTAGGGGCTTCTGGAAATGGTTCTCTCCCAAATTTGGTAAAAGGTGAGGTGGGCGAAGGGCTCCTTTCCCACCTGCCCTTTTTCTTCTTTGTGGGATGCTGTGTGTGAGCTGTAGTAGCCACTTTGCACCAGCAGGGGAGTCACCTACCATTCTGGGTATAACAGAGCAGAATAGAAGCCAGGATTTTTGATGGCATCTTTGAGTTTCCTAATCAGCCTGGGGTTCAACTACTTCTGCACGTCTAGTTAAGGAGACAATAAATGTCCTTATGGATTAAGCCACATTTATTTTTGTTTTCCGCTGCTTGCAGCCTAACACATCATCAATGCAGGCCTTGTCCCAGATGCATTGCTTTTGAAATTGGATTCTTCCTCTACCACCTTGAGCTCCCAGTTGGTGGCACCAGAGAAGGGCAAAGAGATGGGGTAGAAGGCAGAGGAGGCCACAGACTTGAAATCCACAGGTGGCTGAGGATCAGGGATTCTAGAGGGGTGAGGTTTCTGGGGCAGCTGGTATCTGAAGTCCCAAGGACAGGGGTTGGGGAGGGTGAAAAGGCAAATCCCTATTAATCTGGCCCAGGGTGAGTGTTGTTATTATTATTATTAGGAAGCATCTCAAGGCTCGCACTCCTCCTGGCCTGGCTAGGCCCCCTAATGGTCCCATAAATCCAGGCCATAAAGAGTAATGGGGGGAGACAAATGAGATAATTAGGAATAAATCTCACCAAGGTCTCTATTCATCAGCATCCCTGGAACTGGCCAATCTTCCAAGCCATTAGCCAGGTCCCTAATTAATGCTGAGCTGCCCAGCTCTGCGGAGGCTCCACGCCTGGGAGGGACTCAGGCCGAGGGGGCACGACTGCCCCCGCAGCCCACAGCGGGCGACCTTGGGCGCTGCCGCCCGCAGCCTGCCTGCCTGTCTTTGTCTCCCTGTGTTTCTTTCTTTGTCTGCACTGTCCTGTCTTCCTCGTCTTCCTCGCTCTCTCTGTCTCCTTTTCTTCATCTCACTCCCTCTCCTCACTCGCCCTCTTATCAGAAGGCCATTCTCTGGGTAGCTGAGCCATGGAAGTTCTTTTTATTTATGTATTTTTTTTGAAACAGAGTCTCACTCTGTCACCCAGGCTAGAGTACCATGGTGTCATAGCTTACAGCAACCGCAGACTCATGAGTTCGAGGAATCCTCCTGCCTCCCAAGTAGCTGGGACTACTGATGTCTACCACAGGGCCCAACTAGTTTTTCTATTTTTAGTAGAGATGAGGTCTCATTCTTGATCAGGTTGGTCTCAGACTCTTGAGCTCAAGGGATCCTCTGGGCTCAGCCTCCCAGAGTGCTAGGATTACAGGCATGAGCTACCGTGCCTGGATGAAGGTGTTAATTAGAAGAAATTGTGGGAGCCACCTGTCACAACCCTCCTCCCTGCCACCCAGTCAATATCAAGGCAGGACCCTATCTACATCTCCCTCCCCTAGAACAGTCCTGGGAAAACGGAGGATCCTCCCACCACTGTGGCTGTCCATTCCACTCGGGGCAGTCCTTACTGTTAGGATGGTCTCTCTTTCCTGGGGCTGGGAATGCTGTCCCGGCTATGCCAGCTCCTTAGTCTTCCCTCTACTTGCTGGAGGCTGAGAACAAACCTCGTTCTCCTCCCCAAGCTCCAGATACTCGAAGGCAGCTGTTCTTGCCTTCTCTTCCCAGTCAAATGCCTGCATCTGACACCTTCAAGGTCCCTACCCAAGCACTTCTTCTGTCCCCACCCACAGCTGACTGACTCCACAGTGACCTCTCTTCTTTTGATCTGCTAACTTTCTCCCCCCAGTGTTACAGCATGGCCTTGTTGGGACAGCTTCCTCTCTCAACTCTGCATGGCCAGCCAAGTGACCCACCCTCCTGCAGGGCCAGCCAAGTGACCCACCCTCCCTCTGCCTCCACAGAGGCAGCACATAATGCAGTGATTGGTCCAGAGATGAGCCTATAGTCTGTGCCTGGCCAGCTGACCTTTACTACGTGGCCCATGAGATGGTAAAACTGAGACAGTGCCAGGTACACAAGCTTCTACTTGGCACTTGTGTGTGACAAGCTTCCCCTCTCCACCCCACCCCATTTGTCTGCAGTAGGAGGGAATGAGGCCAGTGCCCAGAAGGAAGCAGGCCCAGAGAGGGCAGGAATTGCAGGTAGAGAGGTGGCTACAGGGCTGGGGGAACAGTAGTGAAACCAGTCAGGTGAGGGGTAAGGAAAGGCTGGCTGGGGCTTTTCCCTGGAGGATGTGGAAGGTGAGAGGACAGCTAGGTTGATAGGAGGGCTGTGGCTGCTGGTGCCATCCCATGCCTTGTGTCCTCACCATCCAAGGAGCTTCAGCATGTAGATGACAAAGGGCCAGGTCTATGATTTCTAACCCCTGGGATATGATTTCTATCCCTACTTGTGGCCTGAGGCTATTGTCCCTGCTTCACTTAGGGCAAGTCCTGAGAGCAAACAAGCTATTGCTTTCTAAGCCACTGTGGAGTCCTGTGCCCACTGCCTAGTGATAGGGAGTATGCAGTAGCTATCCTGAGAGGCTCAGGGACCAGCACCACTACTGGGTCATCCCCTGGAGAGAGGGTGAAGGCCCGTGGGCATGAGTGGCTTTGAGTAGGGGTAGACCTGCTCAGTTCCGCACAGAGGCTGCTTAAAGTTGTCCTGTCCTGTCAGCTCTGGAGCCATGGAGGGGGCCTGAAGCTCAGTTTGGCCAACTCTGGGTACAATAACAGGAAAGGTCAGTTAAATGTTCCAAATACAGGGAGATGTCTATGGAGACTACAGAGGCAGACAGGATGGGCTGATCACCCTGCCCCTCACAGATCAGTCCTGGGTTCGGCTGCTTGTTCCATCATGGGGCAGCCTCTCTTGGGTTTGGTGCCAAGATCCCTGGGTGGTGCTGGGAGGTCCTGGCTAAGGATACCTCAACACAGCCTTGCCACTTTACCTGCTACAAGTGTGGTAATCAATGCTTGCTTCTTTAGATCGCCCAGGGATGAGGGTGGCCCCTCAAGAAGTCTCCTGGACAAAAGTGGGCCAGTCTGCTGTTCCAAAGATGAAGAAACCAAAGAGGCAGGTTATTCCCCGACACTGTGGCAAGCATTAGATTTCCAGAGCCTCACTGCTGCTCCATTGTTCATACAAGGAAACTAAGGACCAGAGAGGGAAGGGTCTCTTCCCCAAGGCCCACAGCAGAGCCAGTCCTGGAACTATCACTTGGCTCAGACCTGCCAGTTGGAAAACAGAGATTGGGAGCCAATGGTGGACCACCACGGGGAGGGGGAAGGGTCTAGAACTAGGGCTTGCCCTGGTGGGGGATATCTCAGCAGTAGTGAGTGGGTGGGTGGTCTCTAGACAAATGCATCTGCTCCCCGAGCAGTTGAGGGCCATTTGGACAAGGAGGTAGGGGCAAGGAAGGCAGGGCAGGCGTAGGTTAAAGGTGGAATGGACCTGGGTCCCTGCAGCCCAGCCCCAGGCTGGCCAGGGATGGTGGTGGCTGTAGGCTCTGAAATGTGACACGTGTGAGTGCCTATCTATGTGTGTACACGTGGTGTGAGTTATGTGTGGGTGGGATTCACGAGGCAGTGTGGAATGTATGTGTGTGACTATATGGAGAGTCTGTGTGTATACGTGTGTGTGTGTGTGTCTGAAATGGGTGTGTGTTTGCAGCGTATATGTGTGTTGGGGGGCTGGCTAAATTATTCCCCTGTCCCACCCCAACCCAGTTCAGCCTCTCAGGTTTCAGCCACTGTCCTAAAGAAAACAGCCTGGAGCCTGCAGCAGGAAATCGCTGTTTGGATTGCAGAGGCACCTCTTCCTGCCTGGGCCCTGCAGAGCGGGAGGGCCAGGAGGGGGCCTTCCTGCCCACCTGGACTAGATATCAAGTAGGTCAGGAGCCCCCCACCCCCTGATCCTCTTGGCCTCCCCAGCATCCCTCAGCTTCCTCCTCCATTGTCTCTCCCGGTGGGAGAAGTGGGTGACCCCAGGTCACGTGAGCGAGGATGGTATAACCCTCACAGAGGGTGACTGGGCAGTGCTACAGTGTTGGGCCCAGCGATCCCACGTTCAGGAACATTCCACCACTGCAGCTCGATCATGCAAAAGGCTATGTTCACGCAGCCTTGCTTTTATCAGAGAGTTTGAGACAGAACTGAGAGCACAACTGGCCCCTGGAATGTGGCTCAGCCACCCAGGGAAGGTCCAGGTGGCTCTTCCTGTACTGCTAAGGAAGCTCCACAAGACATGTGGCCAAGTGACGGACAATGTGTCTAGGACCCTCACATTATGCTAAGAAAACGTGCATGTCAGTGCTTGACTAGACCTTTAAACCTTTTATACTTTGGGCATGCAATGACTAAACAACAAAATACAAATAAATGCGAGCACAGAAATAAATGAACACCAGGGGGCCTAGGGGCTTCTCTTGGGCTCTACTGTGTGACTCTGAGCAGGTCTCTTCCTCTCTGTGTCCTACATTTCTTGTGTGCCCCCTGAGGTGGGAAAACTCAGTAGTCCGCCAAGGGAGGCCCATGGTCCTACAGGTGGGGCGGGGAGGGGGGAAAGTCCCCCTCGCTGCCTGTCACAGCCTCCTCCTGCAGCTGCAGCAAGGCACACTCCCAAGGCCCCTCCTATGACATTGCTTAGGAGAATCTGGATTTCATTTGGCCCTTTTCCCCAGTCCTCCTCCTTTCTTCCAGAATTCCTTGGAATCACTCTGGCTTTCCTTTTGGAAGCAGTGTCCACCAATATCCTTTGTGGTCCCACTTTTCAAAACCTTCCGCAGCCGAATCTTCTCCTAGGACCATCCAAGTCTCCTTGACATGGGGCGGCCTCTCTTGTCCCCTGGACCTCTTCTGGCTTCCTCTGGGTCCAGAGTGTGTGTAGTGGGGGCTCACCCGACCCACCCCCCAACATCAGGGTCTGCGTTCCAGACCTGCCCCTCCCCCTGCACACCAAGAGTGCCTGACAGATGCTCTAGGGCCCCTGCAATTTAGCAGGGTTTCCTTCCTTTTCAGGACCCCTGGCGCTTTGGGGCATGACTGAGGCTGGGTGTGTGAGCCTCACTCAGGCCACAGCTTGCCTCCCAGGGAAGCCTGGTGCAAGCTCAGGCTGTATGAGGCCTGGGGTGATCCCCTCACTGGGCACCCCTCTGCCACTGACCTGGACATCACAACAGGCCCTGGAGCAACTTCACGAGCAAGAATTTGAAAAACGAGATTAACCAAACCTGAACACATCTGTTGTTAATTAATTCTATACCAAGGGTTAATGCTTCCCTCTCTGGGCTTCCCCTTCCCTGCTACCCCTCTAACTGTCTTCCTTAGGGGCAACATGAATCAGGGAGAAGACGTGAAGGCCAAGGCAGCTCTCTGGGGTGAGACGAGCAGAAGAGGAAGAGACTTCAGGGCCAGGGACACCTTATCCATTTGGGTGCTTTGTAGGGGGTTGGAGGGGGGTGTTTACTTTTGAGAGTTGTAGTCCGTGGAAATGAGTCCTGAGTCCTGAGGATATTTGAGGTGGACAAATATCTTTATTTACAGCAACAAATAGAACAGACCCTCCTTCCATTCCCTCCCTCTCCCCTTCCAGTCTTTTCCTTACTGTTCTCCCTCCCACCCCACCCAGGCCTGTGCCCAGCCCTGCCCTCTCCGGTCACTACAAGGCTTGGGCCCCCATAAGAGCCCAGGAAAGGAGATGGGGAGGGCTGGTTGGGGGTTGGGTGGGGTGGGGTGTCTCATTTTCACATTTTACTGTCCTCGAGGCCTGGGGTCGCAGGGGACAGGTGGGCATCAGGGCAGGGAGAGGTAGAGAGCACACAGCCCCTCCCCTAACTTTCACAGTGTTCCCCAGCCCTGGCACCCAAAGGCGCCCAGGTCCTCAGTGTTGAGGACAGGCTTCTCTGCCATGGGCCCACCTCCCACAGCTGAGATGGCCCCTCCAGGCGTCCCTGTCTCACCAGGGCTGGGGTTCAGAGGGGGCGCTGGGTGGGTGGGAGAGGACCCAGGTGGCGGGGTGTTAATCAAGCCTTGTGTGGCAGCCGGGGCAGGCCCGGCCGGTGGGTCAGGAGGAGAAGCAGAGGCCGCAGCACTCCATGCAGATCTCCAGGCAGTCGGCAGACTCGCAGCAGGCGTCCAGGATGCCACAGTCCAGATCGCAGGGCAGGTCGCAGTCTGCGCACTCACCGGAGCCACAGCAGCAGCAGCAGAGGCACGAGTCCTCAGAGCTGCAGGAGCCGCACGTGGCGCAGTCCAGGACAATGTTGCACAGCGTCAGGAACTCGCAGAACAGGCAGGACAGGATGCAGTGGACGCAGCAGTCTGCAGGGCGGGTGAGCATGTGTGTGAGAGAACTAGCCAGGGGCATGGGACACCCAGCAGCAGCAGTGGCAGCAGGGGACCGCGTGCTGGCGAGGGCCTCCCGTACTCAGTGCTCGGCATGCGCATGCGTTAAGCTCATGCACCATCGCCACAGCTCCATTTGGTAGGTGATTACCGAGGCAAAGAGAGTTAAGCACACCAGAGTGCTGCTCCAGCCCAGGCATTCAGGATCATTAGTCCCCACTCTTAACCACCGGTAGTTTATTTATTTAACAAATACAGGGAGTGATGACGTGTTCCAGGCACTGTACTAAGTAGTGTGCATGAATTACATTAATTTAAACTTCGAACAACTCTGTGAGGCAGGGGCTATTATTAGCCACACTCTACAGAAGCAGACTAAGGTGCAGAGAAGTGAGTCAAAACTCAGAGTCCCAGGGCGGCGCCTGTGGCTCAGGGGGTAGGGCGCCGGCCCCATATACCAAGGGTGGCAGGTTCAAACCCAGCCTCGGCCAAACTGCAACAAAAAATAGCCGGGCGTTGTGGTGGGCGCCTGTAGTCCCAGCTACTCGGGAGGCTGAGGCAAGAGAATCGCCTAAGCCCAGGAGTTGGAGGTTGCTCTGAGCTGTGTGAGGCCACCTCTGCTGAGGGCAATAAAGTGAGATTCTGTCTCTACGAAAAAAAAAAAAAACAAAAAAAAAAAACAAATAAAAACCCTCAGAGTCCTATTGCTGCTCATCTCCCACTCCCTGCTCTAGGCCACTGCTCCCTTCACATGCTCTCTACACAGCCAGCAGAAGGACCCTGCCTCCCCCTGGTTTAGACCCTCCAATGGCTCCTACCTCACTCGGAGTAAAAGCTGAAGCCCGCGGGTGGCCCCATGGCCTGGTGTGATCTGGTTCCTGCCCCCCTTGAGTTCCCTTCTCCTGCTTCTTCCCCCGATCACTCTGCCCAGCCATGGTGGCCTCTATGGTGTTCTTTGGATGCACAGGCCCTACTCCCTTTGCCAGAAGCAATCTTGCCCCAGACACTCCACTCCCTCCCTGCCCTCCTCCTTTGCCCAAGGAGGAGTCTTCAGTCTTTTTTTTTTTTTTTTTTGTAGAGACAGAGTCTCACTGTACCGCCCTCGGGTAGAGTGCCCTGGCGTCACACGGCTCACAGCAACCTCTAACTCTTGGGCTTACGCGATTCTCTTGCCTCAGCCTCCGGAGCAGCTGGGACTACAGGCGCCCGCCACAACACCCGGCTATTTTTTTTTGGTGCAGTTTGGCCGGGGCTGGGTTTGAACCCGCCACCCTCGGCATATGGGGCTGGCGCCCTACTCACTGAGCCACAGGCGCCGCCCGGAGTCTTCAGTCTTGCTGAAGACTGCCACCACCTTCCTCTGACACTGATGCTGCTGCACTGTGATACTGTGACTGCTTACCTCATCCCCAGCCTCCCCCTCTCAGTCCCAGCCCTGCCTGGCCTCCTTCCACTGTGCTACACCCCTTCCTCATGTTTATTATCATCTCCTGCTACACAAATGTCAGTTCCACCAGGGCAGCCATCTTTGTTTTGTTCACTGATATATTACAAGTCCCTAGAACAATGCCTGGCACATACAGGTGCTCAGTGAATAAATGTTAATGAATTAATACATGATCCTGCCCTTGGGCACCCAGCTGGTAGTTGGGGGAGGTAGGAATTGAAAACAGGCAGGCTGGGCCCATGCTGAGCCCCTCGGCATGCTACTGGATGTGGAGCTCCCTCCTGGGGCCAGGTCATGAGCAGAGTGTCCAGTTCCCCTGACCAGGCAGGCCCCTTGGGAGTCTCACTTTGCTGGGGTGGGGCCTGACCCTGTCCTCCCACATTCCTGTGTGGAGATGTGAGGGGCTGGTACAGGGTCTTGCAAACTGGATAGAGTCGTTCTCTCCAAACTGGATAGGGCAGTTCTCTAAAAATACAAATCTGTAGAGGTCGCTGCCTTGTTTAAAACCCTTCAGTGGCTTCCCACTGCCCTCAGATAATGTCCAGGTGCATTCACCGCCTGGTTTACGAAGCCAGTTCCTTACCTTGTACGTCATCATCTAGCCATTTCTCACATCTGCTCTTGCTGCCTCCTCCTACCCATCCTTTAAAACTTGCTTAGATACCTCCTCTGCAGCCTCCCCAGCCTTCTGGGCTGGTGCAGTGTCCCCGTGTTCACACAATCCTCTGTGTGTGACTTTATGGTCACACTTATCACACTGCGTGGTGATTACCTATGTGTGACTCTCTCATGAGAGCTTTATGAGGGCATGAACCAGGCACCCAGCAGATGCCAAGGACATCATAAATGAATAAGTGCTTCCTTCATAAATAAGACTGTTGGGCAGAATCTGCTCTATGGAGTAGAAAGGTGTCTGAACACTCAATTGCAAATGTATAAATCAAATCCGGTTTACAGATGACTAGTCCAAGGTCCTCCAACGTGGACAGAAATCACTTAAAAATTCTGGGGTGTGGCCAGACACGGTGGCTCATGCCTGTAATCCTAGCACTCTGGAAGGCCAAGGTGGGTGGATTGCTTAAGCTCACGAGTTCGAGACCAGCTCTACTAAAAAATAGAAAAACTGAGGCAAGAGGATCACTTGAGCCCGAGTTGGCTGTTGCTGTGAGCTATGACACCATGCACTCTACCCAGGGTGACAGCTTGAGAGTCTGTCTCAAAACAAAAAAAGAAAAAAAATTCTGGGGTGAAGGTCAGGGAGCCACAGAGCTGCAGGTAGCTGTCACCATGTAGAAGTAATGCCCAAGCTGGCCCTGCAGAGGATCTTCGTGTTGCAGGAACAATGGCTGTTGGCATGTCTGAGTCCTCTGAACACCTCACAGCTCCCACCCCAGCCCCCAATTAAGTGTCATTTTATTCTGGTATGTGTTCTTTTTCTCACCCTAACCAGATGCTCCACTCCTTAAGGAAAATCTGTTTCCAGAAATGGAACGGCTTAAACTGGATCAGCCCAGTGGCTCCATTCCTTGTTACAGCAACTCTGGGAGAGCAGGGATGAGGGTTGCCCTTGAGAACAGGGGAATGCCTTACTTTGCCCAACAGGTATACATCAGGCTCCCTAGAGGGCTTGTTAAGCTCCACCCCAGAGGTTCAGATCTAGTAGACCTGGAAGAAGGCTGAGATTCGGCATTTCTAACCAGCAATCTGGGGGAAATGTAGCTGTTGGTCCCTGGATCAAGGGTTGAGGAAGCCGGCTTCCCAGGCCTCTCCAAGGGAGAGGTGGGACAGACACTTACCTTCCTGTGCCTGGAGGGGAATCTGGGAGGCGGAGGACTTGGTGCTGCCCTTACTCTTCTTGCTGCCCTGGCTGGCGAGAGATGGGTGTGTCTGCAACTTCCGGTGGGCCTTAGAGCCACCCAGGGCACCATTCCCTGCCTGCCTGGTGCTGCCCAACTCTGAGGGGTGGCCAGCGCCATTTGGCAGTAGTGGCGTACAGCCCAAGGGGTTCCCCTGAGGCTGGCCTAGAGAGATGAAGAGAAAGGGCGATGGGGAAGGGTGGGTGCCAGCCAGCTTCCCAGAGCTCTGCTCTATTCCTGCCTGCTTCATTCACAGATAGACCCAGCCACCCTTGTATGCTGCAGAGGGGAAACTGAGGCCCAGAGAGCAGAAACAACTACCCTAGAGCCACATCATGATATTTAGTCCAGTGCTCATTCCAGACAAGACAGTAATGCAAGGCAAGGTGATTGGGGCTGAGAGCCTTGGTCTCCTTCTTACCCCACATAAATCTATTCTCCTGCTCTTGGCATCCTGGGATTTGGACAAGAGTGGTGGTGGTGAGGGGGGACAGTTACAATTTGCCTAGGATAGAGGAGGACAGCAGTGAAGCAGTTAACCTTCACCCTGGCCACTGCCAAGCCCCCAGCTGTTTTTGCCCTTGGTGTACTGGGTGATTTATTGGAAACATCTGTTTGGAGATGAATGCTTGGCCTGGAATCCAGGGGCTCCTCACAGCGGCCCCTCTACCTCCTGCTCCTTTCTCCTGAGCACTTCCATGTAAGCCTCAGCCTCCACACCTCCTGCCCGTCCTCTCTACAGAGTAGTTCTGGCAGAGATTGGGGAAAGGTCCTTGGCTTCTGGTGAAGAGGGAGAGAAGGCAAAAGGGAAGTGGGGGAGAGCCCTGGGTCCACACTTAAGGTTTATCAGTGGGGTGCAGGGAAGCTGGCCCTGGAGATTCCTGCCAGTTCCTTCCTGCCCCTCACTCAGGGATGCTCAGTCTGAATGAGAACGGGATGGCTCAGTTCTGTTCTCAAGAGATGAAGTCAGGAGTAGGGGGGGGACTGAGATGGGATCACTGAGAGCCTTGGGACCCCTCAGCTGCTCAATACTCTGACACCTGGGTGGACCCCATGGCCCTGAGGACCCACTGTAAGTATGGGGTACTATAGTCCTTCAGAAGTGGGTCTGGGTCCCCAACTCCCCCCCTGCCCCCGGTCTGGCCTATGTATTTGGGCTGTGTAGAATGACGATGTCTGGGGGTCTTGGGGCTGAGGAGAGGGGAGAGTGGCCTCAGTGCTTCCTGTGACTGAGGGGACTAGGGCTTCTGGTAGTGTGGTTGTCACCAGATAGAACATTGAATACTTACTACATGGCAGCCACTGCTCTAAGCACTGGCTAATTATTGTCTCATCAGATCCTCTCTATATCTCTATGTTCTTTCACTGATGAGGAAATTGAGTCCCAGAGAGGTATAGTAAGTTGCCCAAGGTCACACAGCTAGTAAGTGTCAGCTAGTAAACCCAGCCTCAGGAGCCAGGGCTCAGAGGACAGGGGGCAGAGGCCAGGGCTCAGAGGACAGGCATGGGCAGAGGCTAGGAGACGGGCTGGGGAATAAGCTACATTATCACAATGACCACCACTCTTACCAGAGCAGCTTGTGTTTTGAGCAGTTATTAGGCACCAGGTACAGAGCTAAGAGCTTTACCTGCAGTACCTTTAAGCATAACCATAGATCCATTATTGGCCCTATTTCACAGATGACAAAACTGAGGCCCAGAGAAGGTAAAACTTGCCAAAGTTCCCATGGCTAGGAAGTGAAGGAGGAGGGCATGGAGATTAGGAGAAAGGACCACAGGACAGAGTGAGGAGTTGGGAGAGGGTGGGAGACAGGGCTCTGGAGAAACTCCATGCTAGGAGCCTCTGGCAAGAGGTATGGCTGGTGGCTGCATTTGGGTAAACATGGTAAGGCCATAGGAAGTGGCCAGGCCTGAATCATCTTGCCCCTTCCTCCTAGCCCCACAGAGGGTGATTGGGCCAGCTTCTTGGCCAGCTTCAGTGCCCCTTGCCCTGCTGCCTAAACATGGGCCCAGTGACCAAAGGGTGGGAGTGTGTGGTGAGCTGAGGGCCCTGGGAGGTGTGGGCTGACACAGAGCTTGCCTGTGGCCATTGCTGTGGGGGTGGCGATGGGGGCAGGGTGGGGGCTGAGTCACAGAGCAAACACTAGGGCCCACAGACACAGAAGTGTCTGTCCTACTCCCATCCAGGCCCCCTTCTCTGTGGCCACAGCACTGATCTCTTTCTCTCAATTCTGCTAGTGGGTGTGTCTGGAGGGGGCCAGGGCAGTGTGCTAGCAGGATTAGTAACCCTGACTTCCAGGGAGTCCAACTTAGCCCCAGATGCCCTGGCTAAAGGCGGCTCCCTGTCCAGCATGCCAACGCCAGCTGGGCAGGCAGGCATGGTAGAGATCACTAGGCCAGGAGACCTGAGTTTCCCAACTTATAACCAGAGTTGAGCTATTCTCTGTGCCTCGGTTTCCTCATCTATAAAATAGGCTTGGCAGGAACCATCCTGCGGCCTCACTGTAGGCTGATATGGAGAGCATGCGAGATCATTCCTGGAAAGAAAGTTGGAAAGTAAACGTGTGTCTATAGATTTGGGGGATCTTATTAGTTATTCTATAATAATCCCAGTGCTGCTCCCCCTGCTGTTGAGGGGAGGGTAGAGAATTCTCTCCCAGGACCTCCTGGAGACCTCAAGCCAGGCCTGTGGGTGGAGTTGAATTTTGCTCCTGTCTCCCAGAGCAGCTGGGGGTTTCTCTTCTTCCTTTTACTCTAGATGCCCTCAGGATGGGGTTGCTTCAGGTCCCCGCTCCCTACCCCACCACTCTTTTTGAGGCCAGGGCTTCCTCCTTCCACACAAGCTCACACCCTCTGCCCTACGCCTCGCTGCCTGGAGCCTGCCCACAGTCCCCTGCACCCTCATCATGTGGTAGTGGAGGTCTTCCCCCATGACAGAAATCATAGTGACAGTGGCTTACACCTTCCTCTGCCCATGCTATCACTGTCAAGGTCATGGCTAAGTGGGTGCACATATGGACACCCATTGCATTTCTGCCAACCTTTCTAGGTTGGATTCCCTAGCGCAACCCGTACATGTTGCCACCCCAAGTCCCCAGTGCCCTCGGACTCACGTGTCACAGCTTCTATGGGGACATCGAGGTCAGTGCTGTCCAGGGCCTGGGGGGCCTCAGGGCCATTGCCTTGCAGCATGGGAGGTGCCACCTCCTCCAAGGAGCCCTCTTCTGGTGCTGCCTCTGCAGGGTGAGTGGATCCTGCTACTACCTCCAGCCCAGGCAGGAAGGATGGGGTCTGGGCTAAGAAAAAAGCAGATGACTGAGGCTGTTTTCCTGGGCCTCCTGTTTGCCCACCCAGGGCCCCGTCCCCAGCCCAGCATACCAAACGAGCCCTTAGTCTCCGTCTCTTTGCACCAGTTACCCAACCCTTACCCTATCAGACAATAGTACCAGACTCCAAAATAGAAAGCTCCCAAACCACATTCAGTGAGAGGGCAAGGGGTGTGTGTGCACATGTGGGGTCAGGCAGGGCTTGAGATGCAGTATAAAGGCAGTGGGGCGAGGAGGCAGAAACAGTGCAGGAGAGGACAGACAGGTGGCCAGCGATGAAGAGATGGGGACAGGCAGTGAAAGTGTCAGGAGAGAAAGGACGGGGCAGTAAAAGATGGAGGTGGAGAGAGACAGAGCATCAGACTGCAGAAACCCAGGTGGGAGACCAGCAAAAGCATGAAAATCAGCTATGCAGAGAATGATAAGAGATGGGGTGGAAGATTGGGAAGGGGGTGCTGGACGGTGCACATCGGGAGACCGACAGGGAGGAACTGGGTCAGAGAGGGGAAGGTGGCAGAGAAGGAGCCCGAGGAACCTGGGCGTGAGGAACAGGGAAGGGCTACAAGCAGGAAGAGAGGGCAGGGAGACAGCCAGGAGCATTGGGGAAGAGGCGAACCGCAGTCACATGTAATTACAGTGGCTCTGTGCAGGGGCGGCGGAAGGCAGAAATGGAGCCACCTTCAAACCCACAGCCCCTGAGGCGGCAGGACCAGGGACCCCAGGAGAAAGCGGGTGTGGGAGGGGGAGAAAGGGATCTGAGCTCCCCAAACCCCAGCCAAAGGGTATGGGATGGCCTGAGGGTGAAGCCAGAGGTCCAGGAAGGGCCATGACAGCACGTAGGGTGCAGCCAGAACCTCTTATCAGACCCGATGCTGTGCAGCTGGAATGACAGGGGTCTCAGAAGGGTGGCCTCCTACCTGCCTCCTCCCCACATATCATGTTGTGAGGGAGCAGGGAGATATAGAAACAAGAGACTCCCCTCAGAGAGACGAAGAGGTCAAGGGGAAGGGGAAAAGCAGAGGACACAGAGGGGACAGAGAACGATGATGAGATACAAGCAGGGAAGCCCAGAGAGTGAAAGATGAACACCCATCTGTACACCCCACAAGGAGACTGAGCGAGACAGACAAGGAGACGCAGAACAGAATCCATCACAGAGAACAGAGAGGGGCTTACGTGTGGAGTCCTCTGGACTGTCTCCAAATGACAGCGAGATGAGAACAGAGGAGGGAGGTAATGAGAGGGGTCAATTAAAGTTTGGGCACACAGGTCTGAGATGACCATCCAGTGGCCCACAACAACCCTCTGTGGCCTCTGACCCTGAGACACCTGAGGAATCTTTGTTCCTCAGAGACCCTGGTCCCCCCTGGCCCATGAAGGAGAATGGAGGCCCCAAAGGCCCCATGTGGGTAGCAGAGAGAATGGCAGGCCCATGTGGGTGCGCTCAGGCCTGCCTGGACACAGAACCTTAGACAGAAGAGAGAGGGGCTGAGTTCTGGGGACTCCTGGAGGAGAGCAGAGCTGTTGCTGGGGGCCCTTCACAGTGTCGTAGTCCCAGGGAAGCAGGGGGTGGCTCGCCTCCAGCTCCATCTGCTCTTTGAGCCTGTTGAGAGCCTCCTGCAGAAAGTCAAAAGACTTTTCTTTTGAGACAAGAGTCTCACCATGTTGCCCTCAGTAGCATCACAGCTCACAGAAACCTCAAACTCTTGGGATTCTCTTGCCTCAGCCTCTTTTTATTGCAGTTGTCATTGTTCAGCTGGCCTGGCCCAGGTTCAAACCTGCCAGCCTTGGTGTATGTGGCTGGCATTGTAACCACTGTGCTACAGGAGCTGAACAGAGAGAGTCAAAAGGCTTTTGAATGATTACAGGGATGGGACAATGGACAGCAGGCGAGTGGAGATGGCACTCAAGGAGGAACAATGCAGCCTGCTAGACGATGCCTCTCCCAGCTCTGAACCTGGCCCATACCAGCTCAGAAGCGGCTCTTAGGGGCTAAGGCTAAATTGGCATGAAAGAGAAGGCACAGGGCTTGGGTCCTAATTTACAGGAAGGGAGGGCCCTGCCTCACTCTAGACCCTGGCCCCGAGGGACATCCTGTCATGGGGATGTCACCCTGTCATCCCTCTGGGAGCCCTGACTCTCCCACATGGTATAATGAAAAAGACTCAAGAGAGGAGCTCGAAGATCCTAGCCCTGGTTTGTACCATCTTGGGCAAAAGGGAGATATTGATCTTCATCTCTCAGGGTTTTGGGGAGTAAATAAGATGTGTAGCAGTGCCCTGGACACGTCCACCCAGCCTTCCACTCATTCTTCCCTCTCCTCTCCCTCCCTGTCTTCCTTCCCTTTCTGTGCTGTTTGATTTAACATTGACAATTATCTATGAGGCACCTGGCAATGTGACAAGCACTGCATATACCAGAAAGAGAAAGACCAGGTCGCAGTCTGAGGAGTTCCCTGTCAGGGCTAGGGTGGTGTGGTGGCTGTCACATACACAGTTACAGTAGGGGCATCTGTAAGAATTGTAGAGGCACAGAAGATGGGGCCCTTAGCCTGGATGAGTGCATTTGTGTATGGCTAGGCTTCCTGGAGAAGGCAACATTCACATTGATCACTGAACAATCATCAGCAAAGAAGGAGAATTTTGAAAAAAGTAGCAGGAACCAGACCCCAGAGTGAGCAGCTGCAGAATGAATGAGGGAAACCATGTGTCTTTTGGTGGTATTGAGGCTAGTAAGCCTAGAACAGTAGCTGGGGCATGGCCGGCCTTGTGGTCACTTCCCAAGCTTCCTCCTGAGGTCAGCAGGATGCACAGGGTGACACTCAATCCTGAGTAGAGAGCCAGGATATCTGCTCTCTTGATTCTCAGAGACAGAGAGGAAAGAAGAGGGTTTAAGACTAGGGTCTACACTTCTGTCCTCCTCACCCAAAGTGTCACCAATCCCTGGGCAGTCTCTTCTAACAGGCACCTACAGGGCTGGCTAATGACCTTGAATCTGGTGGGAATAAGAAATTATAGAGCCCAGACCAAGGCCTTTGGAGGGGAAATTAGAAAGGGAAGAAAACCAAATCCAGTAATCCTGACTTGGAGACACACAGATGGACAGGGACCTCCTGGAGCCAGGAGAGGCACAAAAAGGACTCAGCAGACCAGCACTGAGGGCAGAAGAGGGGCTATAGTAACTGCCCAGAGACAGGGGAGCAGAATAAGGAAGAAGTAGTGGCAGGAAGACAGGTCTGTGAGGGAGATACCGCTCTGGAGGACACCAGGATGCTGGCTGAGAAGCAGCTCCTGCTTGGGGCAGAAGCAGCAGCAAAGCCAGGCTGGAGGCTCAGCCCCAAAGCTCACACATCAAGAGGCCCGACAGCTCAGGTTTCCTTTCTATGACCAAGAAGCACTGGAGAAGAAACTCCTGGAGGGTGGAAGTGTGGAGTAGGCTGCAAGGAGGGTGGTCAGCGAAGGCTGAGGACACCCACCATACGGATGTGCAAATAATGTCCTTTACAAGGGCATGACTTGCTGATGGGGTGAGTAGGTGGGGCTGAAGTCCCTGGATGGAGCCCTGTCCTGGTAGGTGCCATCTACCCACCCAGCTGCATACATGCTCCCTCTGGCCAAAGAAGCGCTGTGGTGCCATACATGCTGGAGGTATCTCTGAGCAGAAGCCCCCAGCCCTGTGGCCCTCCTCTCAAGGGTCACAACACACATGGGAGAAATACAGAAAGGCAACAGCCCCTGTGTTTCAACATGTTCCCACTCCTAACACGGGATAAGGTTCTGGTCAATGCTTGGAGTTCTGGAAAGACAGCTGGCCACAGAAGAGAGTGGAAGAGTCATGTTTAAATCCATACGTCCAAGAGGGAAGGCTGAGAGACTCCTAACCTCACCAGGGACTCTGTGGACTTGCTCTGCCTGCTGTCCACCAAACTGAGGGGCAGATAGCTGCCCATGGGAATTCCAGCCCAAGATCCCTGGCTGGTGTGGAGAGAGGCTGGTGTTTCAGAGCTCCAACACCTGAGCCCTCAAGTCTAGCCTTTGTCATTGTCTTTGTGGACAATGCATCGGCGTTTTCCTCTTGGAACACTGACCATCTCTGGAAAGGGAAGGCCAGGACTTCATCTGGTTGGAGAATAGGTGGCTGAAAGCCCACACTTCAATCTCTCCTTGGTCTGGCATTCAGGGCCTCAGTCCTCATCTTCAGTCTTCAATGTATGATACAAGGATCCCATGTTTCAGACAGACTGGCCTCTCTGTGCTCTTGGGCCATCACTGGACCTTCTGATCACTCCACTCAAGCTTGCTTATACTGCTCCTCTTTTTTTTTTTTTGTAGAGACAGAGTCTCACTGTACCGCCCTCGGGTAGAGTGCCGTGGCGTCACACGGCTCACAGCAACCTCTAACTCTTGGGCTTACGCGATTCTCTTCCCTCAGCCTCCCGAGCAGCTGGGACTATAGGCGCCCGCCACAACGCCCGGCTATTTTTTTTGTTGCAGTTTGGCCGGGGCTGGGTTTGAACCCGCCACCCTCGGCATATGGGGCCGGCGCCCTACTCACTGAGCCACAGGCACCGCCCTATACTGCTCCTCTTGACCAGAATGTCCTACCCCTACCTTCTCCCATTCTCCAAATGCAACCCATCCTTGCTGACACAGCTCAAACTTCACCCCTTCCTCCAGAAAGCCTTCTCTGACCCTTGAGCCAACAATCCCTCCTCCAACTGGCCCAGTTGCTAAGAACTTAGTCCCAGTGTCACCTCTTATTAATTATAACTGGTAGTGATGTGCTGGCTCCTCAACCAGACTATAGCCCTCCCCAACTCACTCCCATGGGGTGGTGTCGGTATTCATGTCTGTATCCCCTGTGGGCACTCAACCAATGTCTACTGGTGGGTATTGAGTTCTGGGGTTTTGAACGCCCTAGTCAGAGGGAGGAGAAAGAGAGAGAGCCAAAGATTAGGGTGGCATTTGGCTCTGAACCCTAAGAAGGCTGGAGAATATGGACTCTTTTGATGTACCCATGGTTAATATGAATTCACTGGTCACAATCCTGGGCCACTAAGCTGAGAACTGGAGAGGCTCTGAGCTGGTCAGTTAGGCTGGGCTGGGCTGGTTTTATTTTAGGTCTGAAGGCTCCAATTCCCCAGGAAATTCAATTTAGAACCATGAGCAGGAATGTGACGCCCCAGTGCTGGGCAAAAATCTGCTTGTGGGTTAGGAAGCCAGGCTCCTGGGGCTCTCAGGGGTGGGGGGCAGGAGCACTGAGAGAGCCAAGGGTGTGGGGGCTCGGTCCCCTGCCCCCACCAGATCTGCTTTGAGTCCCCTTGTGCCCTGTCTGCATTTTGGGCGGCTGAGGGAGGGGGCCGAGCTGTTCCCTGGCTGTCCTGCCAGCAGGGCCCCTGGGGGCAGCACTGTGGCCTTGCTGTTCTGTCAGTGCTCAGTGAGCAGAGTGTGGGGGATTCTGGTCTCAGATTCAGGCGTCTGTGGGGTTTTGGCTGGGTCTCCTGCGGTTTGGGCTTCCTGGGCAGCAGGCTCATTCTCCTAAAGCGGTGACAGAGCAAGGTCTCAAGTTATGAAAGCCGCATTGTCTGGCCCAGCCCAGGCTGGGGAGGGGGCTCGCTGAGGTGCTGGTGGGGGTGGCCTCAAGTTACAGCCCAGGGATTAAATCTCTCAGCTTCCACCTTGGCCTGGGCCCTGCTCTCCGCACACTTAGACCCCTCCTCTTATTGCTGGGGTTGAGGTCAAACAAGGGAGTGGACCTTGGAAGGAGGTAGTAGAAGAGAGAGCAGAGAAAAAGGATAAAGAGAGGAAGAAAGCTGGGGAAGTGGAGGATGGGAGAGAGCAGGGGCTAAGGAAGAGGGCTGGGGGAAAGACGCCCAGAGAGACAAGGTTCCCACACACAGAGAAAGATTCTTCGGAGCTCCTTGGTCCTATCTTTCCCTGCAGGCTGAAATAGCCCGGTTCTTGGAGGAACTTATTCTCCAGAAGTCCCTGATGCAGGGGCCCCACAAAAAGAAGAAGAAATCTGAGGGTTGGCCAAGATAGGCTGCAGACACACTGGTCTCATACATGTGCTGGCCACTGGCCAGAAACCTCCCATTTATCCTTATTCTGGTTTAGGAGGTACCCCACCCTCTACAGTGGGGGATCCACACCAAATAGGCAGGGAGCTGAGACAGGCAGACAGCCTCTATGGTGGATATGGAGACTGAGGCCACAGAGGGGAAGGAACTCGACCAGGGAGGTGCAGTTAGTGTCAGAGGACCAGGAACAGACCTTCCTTATTCAGAGACCCAGAGGGGAGAAAGGCAAAGAATCCCACTAACCTGGAGGAAGGTCTGGACCTACACTCCTGAACCCCATGCCCTGCCCCTAAACACATCCCAGATGTTCCTGATTTCTCCCTGACCAGGACTTCCATTGTGAGACTCAGCTCAGCCCTCGGTTCAGTGAGGGCAAGAGGCTGATAGCTACAGCCCTCAGAGCCCCAACCCCAGACACTCTGAGGGAGTTGCAAACTGTCCCTTGGTCAACACTTGGGTGGGGAGGAAGAGGGGTAGAGGGGCGCAGCCTGCAGGGACGGAGCGGCAGGGGCTGGCCAGCAGTGAGAAAAGGCAGGCAAGGAGAGATGGTAAGAAAGAGGGGAGGGCCGGTGCTGTAGCTGCTTGTTGCAGACAAAAGTTTTTGGGAAGCTCTGAGCTCTGGGTGGGCTGGGGAAGGGAAAAAAAGAAAGACTCAGACAACTCCCCCCCTCCAGGCCCCCATAAATATTTACACACTGGGGAGAAACCGCTGGGACACAAGTCCCGACGGACAGACACTGCAGTGTGTGTGTGTGTGTGTGTGTGTGTGTTTGGTGTTGGGGGTGGGGATGTCGGAGCCAACTCGGCGCAGTCGCAGCCTCAGTTCTGCCCCCCCCCCACTCACCTCAGCCCTCTACTCTGCTTGGACCAGGTCCCCAGTACCCAGACTTCTCGTCCCCACCCCCACCAAGCTCTCTAGAGTCTCCCCGAGTCTCATGCAGGGGTGGGTAGAACTGGCAAGTGGCCCCCCTTAGCCGCCCACAACACCCATGTCCTGCCTCGCTCTCCATTCCAGGTCCTACCTGGGCCCGGAGCTGCGCTGGGGGCTCCATGGCGGGCGTCGCAGCTAGGGGGGCGCTGGCTGCTCACCTGGTACATCGGCCTGGGACCTGCGGGAAACAAGGCTCAGCCGGCGGGACAGACTTTCCTGGGGATTAGGGGTGGGCAGCGGCGATCCGGCCTCAGACGCGCGCCTCCCCCGTCCACTTACTAGTGCAAGCTGCGAGCTACTTTCTTGCCCAGCAGATCACCGCGCGGGGCCCGCCATGCGACTGCTGCGGGCGCCCCCGCCGCCGAGGGGCCGCTCGGCTCCGCGGTGCTCGCCGGGCGAGCCCTCCCTCTCACTCGCTCCTTCCTCCCATTTCGGCGCCAGCTCCCGACTTTCGCCCCCTTCCTTCTCCCTTCTCTCCCTCCGGCCCCCTCGCTCCTCCCCGGCGCGCCTCTCCCCTCCTCTCTTCCCTGGCCCACCCTCTCCCCGCCCCTCCTCGCTTTCCGCGTCGCCCCCCTCTCGGTCCCCTCCCCCGCGCCGGCACAGCCCTGCCCTGGCCGGACGCGTCTGTCCGCGGGGCGCCTGAGGCCCGAGCCCCCACAGGAAACCGGCTCGGCGCTCTTCCTCTGCGCTCTCAGAGCAGGGTCTCAGTCTCCCCAAATCTCCGCCCCCTCCGGCCCAGAGCCCCGGGGGCTGCACAAGAGGCTGCGCGTTTTCCTGCATCTGTCCTAAACTTTGCAAAAGTTTGCGGAAAATCAGGAGACAGAGAAACCATAACCTCTTCAGGCCAGTTGTCTGAACCATTGTGGTCCCCCTAATCTTGTTGCCCCCCAGATGGAATGGATCGAGTTGCTCGCCTGCCCCCTTTAGTCCTAAGCCCGTTCCCTGCTCCTGGGGCTCACATACCACGCGTCCACACACCAGAAGTTGCCCCTGTGGGAAATGTTAGTGACTATTTAGACTCCCTGTCCTAACACATCTGAGCATCCCTAATCCCCCGACCCCTGAGGGGGAATTCGTGTCATTCAACTGACTTGGAGGTAAAGAGATATTGTCTGAATTCAGCCCTTCTCTGGCTCTGAGGCCTTCTAAGATGAGGGTGCATGGAGAAAAGGGGCGGAGGAGTCCTCTCCTGCGGGGCCAGCTGGATGGCACAGCTGGAATTGTGAGCCATGGAGGTAGGAGGAGCCGCTGCCAGGCAGTCCGAGGGGGTACAGGGACGCTCAGTTTAACCTCCGGACTGGTCCACGAGAACCGGGAGAGCCTGGAAACTGCGCCTGCCAGGTGGGGCTGGGAGTGTCCAGGAATATGAATCCTCGGAAGGGGCCTTCCTCTGGAGTGACAGCGTCGAGTCATTCTTGACCCGGGCCGCCCAGGAACCTTGTCTGGGCTCCTCATATGAGGACCCGTGAGCAATTAGGAAGACAACGGCGGTGCCAGGCCATCTCTCCTAATCCTGCGTCCAGCTGGGGCTGGAAGGGGTTAGCTGGGACTCAGGAGGCCTGGAAAGGGACTTCTCAGTCTCTTCCAGGCCCCCTCAGTCGCTACTTACAGCGCGCTCTCGGTCCAGGGCGCCTTCGGGGCCAGGACCCAGGTGGCCCCCACTGCACCAGCAGAGCTCTGGCCACCGCGGCCACGGCCCCGAGATGGGCCCCAGAGGCTGAGGCCAGGAGGGAGTCGGGACCGGCCGGGTGTAGAGGCGTCCCACCCCAAGGTCCAGGCTGCTGGCTGCGGGAGACCTGACGCCCCAGGAATCTGGTGGATGGGGTGCTGTCTGGGAGCTCTGAGAGCAGAGGGAACTCTCCCTTCCTGGCACCCGCTGAGTCACTGAGACACGCCTGCCCGCGCCTGGGCTTGGCAGCTGCTGCATTCTAACCTGCTTACCTGGGCCTGAGGGCTGGGCCTCACCATCTCTCTCTGTCCTCACCCCCATAGGTCGCTCTTCCCCAATCACAGACCTAGATGCTACACTCCTCCTGTTACCTGCGTAGGCCCTTGGGCTGTCTATGTGATAGAAATTAGCCAGAGGCCAAGTGGGAGTACAGGCAAGGCTTTATTGGGGCTTATGTTCAGACATAAGGAAGACAGTGCTGGTTAAGAAGCACTCTCAGATTGGCTGAGAGTCCTGGGGGAACTTTTAAAGGGGGGAGAGAAAGAAAGTTTAGCACCAGTATTGAAATCACAGCATGCAGGGGCCGAGTTTTGTTGGCAACTGCCCATCCAGCCATCATGCAGATTCTTCATACATCCCCTGTCTTATCAGGATGTTAAATCTCCACCCATGGGCTGATTTTTAGTGAGGGAAAATGTCTATGAGTGTGAACTTGGGGTTTTATTTTGGCAGCAACCACTTTGTGCTGGCTTTCGGGGTTACCTTGTCCTGTTAAAGAAAGCACAACTACTTTCTATTGAAGCTGGGTGTTAATCATTTTCAAAGCTTTTGTTGTAAGGGGACACAAGCTTTGGGTTAAGGCTCAGGTAAGTAGCCAAAGTCCACCTCTTATATTTCACTGTCCATAATTTCTCAATCTCAATCCAGGGCCCTCAAACTCTGGATTAGACCAGTCCTGGACTCTTATTTATTTGAGACAGAGTCTCACTATGTTGCTTGCCTCAGCTTCCCAAGTAGCTGGAACTACAGGCACCTGCCACAATGCCTGGCTATTTTTTGTTGCAGTTGTCATTGTTGTTTAGCTGGCCTGGGCCGGTTTCGAACCCGCCAGCCTTGGTGTATGTGGCTGATGAGGTAACCACTGTGAGTCTTATTGTTCAGAGTCTCCTGCTTGATCTTGAAAACTCTCTGAATCTGACCCAGTACTAATATCTACTTTGTTGGAAATGTAAAATGTGCTGGTTACGCAGGTGTGCTCAATTTGTAAGGATGTAGCAAGCTGAACATTTATGGTATGTGTGTACTTTTTTGTATAACTATTATTCTTGAATAAATAGTTTAAAAAATCAATATTTATTAAAATCACCATTCTGGGAAGAAGCATGGTAGAATATGATGGCCAGGCAGTGGGCCTTGGCATGGGACCAGAGGTCAGATCCCAGCTCCACTATCCACCATGTATCTTTCTCTGAGCCTCAGGAAAGATGAGCATTGGGATTCTCAATGTGTAATCTAAAGACTTCATTGTTATCCAGGGCCAGAAGTAGGGTGAGGTAAGTAAGACATTTACCCAGTGTGAACAATTTAGGTAGAGCCAACATAGTATTTAAGGCAATATTAAAGGGGGAGGGGGGGAATTACAGCTCTGAGGACCAGCTGCCTAGTTTTATAAATAAAGTTTTATTGAATTCAATGAGACAGGATTATACAAATTCAGGGTCAGATCCTGTCTTTATCTAAAATGGTGGTATTTTGTTCATCAAGTACTTTTTGACATTAATTTTTATTCGTAAACATATTGTAGGAAAATATTATTTTATCTTAATTACTGAGTTTTTTTAATGTCTCTTTAAGTTTTGCACCTCAGCCAAGGGTCTCATTAACTTTAAGCTTCACATGTCTCACCCTAGTCCCTGTCTTGATACTGTCTCTTCCTGAAGGAACTGTCTAAGATGCCGGGGTAAGTGAGCTGAGGTCAGATATGTTCCCCTCAGTGCTCACACATGTACACATACAGCACCAGGTGGGCTCTGTACCTGAACCCAGGTGTGGCTTTCCTGGGTCCCTCTGATCAGTTCAGAGTAAAATGCAGCATCCTAACAATGGCTTCAGCCTCGGCGAGCTGGGAGCTGCTTGCCTTGGCCTTTGTCTCTTCTTCCTTATTCCCTGCCAGCCATGCTACTTCCTCATTTTAAAAAATTTGCCAGGTATGTTCTTGTCCCATGGACTTTGTACTTGCCCTTCTCTCTGCCTGGAATGGGCTTCCCCTAGATATCTACATGGCCTCTTCCTCATTTCCTCTGCTCATGCCACCTTCTAAGAGAAGCCATCCCAGTCCCCTTACTCTCTGCCCCTCACACCACTTTATTATTCTTCACAGACTTTGGCCACTTGACCTGTATATAGTGGTCAAGTAAAGCTCCCCAAGAGCAAGGAGTTTGCCTCGCTTACTGGTGTATTTCTGGGACCGTGTCTGGTACAGAGAGCTTAGTACATAGTTCCAGTTTCATAGGTGGGAAAACAGAGGCCAGAGAGGAAAGGGGGCTAATGCAAGTCATGTAGTGAGTTAGTGGTAAAACCAAAGTCCCAACTCTCCTGACTTCCAGTTCTCCCTGGGCTTATTTCCCCTCACCCCCTGTTATAGAGCCCTCCAGGCAACTAGGTGACAGCAATCCTTTGCACAGGCTCTGCCCTCCCCCCCCACCCCCCGCCACACACACAATGCCCTCCAGAAGTAGAGCAGGCCACTTCACAGCTTCCCCTTACAGTCTTTTCTACAGGATCCAGGCCGGCTCAGCTCCAGCCTGACGCCCACCCCTCCCCAGTGTCTGGCAGCACAGCTCTTCCCCACTTCCTGTCTCTGGCAGAGGGCCAGTGGGGAGGCTGGACTGGGTTCTGCAGCTGGATCACAGCTGTGGTCTCAGTGCCCTGGAGAATGGGGATGGGACACTGTGTCTGGGAGGACAGGACCCTCCCAGAAGAGAGGTGTGTAAAAGGGGGTGGGAATGTGTTTGTGTGTGGTGGGGGGAAGCTGCTGGGTAGGGACTGAGGATCCCTGGCACTTTCTCCCCACCCCTCCCGAATGGGCACTGAGCGGGGAATGGTGCTCTGACTTTCCTTCTTCCTGAGCAAAGGGCATGTGATGGGGTAAAGGGCCCTTTGAGCCCCAGGCCTGATTCTAACCCGCCTTCTACCCCTGGTGATGGGGGATGATGGTGGTGTGTCACATTCCACAGTCATGAATCGAACATTTTCTATATGCCAGGCTCTTGCTAGAAACTTCTAGGTTAGTTGCTTCCTTTAATGCCTACAACAGTTAGCATAGTTACCATCCCCATTTGGCAGAAGAGGAAACTGAGGAACAGTGTGGTGAGGTGAAGTCACTTGCCTGCTAATAATGGGTGGAGTTGGGACTCGTACCACATTTTCTCAGTCCAAGTGCAGCCCTCATTCTAATCCCGACCTTGGCCTTTAGTATGCTGAGAAGACTCTGATGTCCTCCTTGAATTGCCTCCCACACGCTAGAGGATGAAGTTGTTGGGGACAGAGACATGGCTCTTTGCATTGCTCCTCTGTCTCATTGGTATTGGGGTACCAGAAACCCAGGGTATAGTAGGAAGAGTGGAGCTTGGTGTTGTAGCCAAGGGACCAAATTTGTATCCTCAGTCAGTCACTTCTACCTCCTGTGATTTTGGGCAAATCACGTGAACTCTCAGAGCCTTCTGTTCTCCTGTGTAAACTTGGCAGCGTTTACAGGTGCTGGTCCTCAGTAACTGTGAACCCTCTTGCCTACCACTTGCCTCCCCAGTGCTCACCCTACAGTGATCGAGGGCAGGTTCAGGGGCCAACACCTCTATTGTACTTAGATTTATTTATAAACCCAAATGCAGCATGCAACAGGCACAGTTCACAGCATTTCCATGAATTAACTAATTCAATATTCCCAACATGAAAACTAATTAATATTAAATGCCAACATCCCCTCCATTTCACAGGTGGGGAAACTGAAGCACAGAGAGGTTAAGCACCTTGCTTAAGCCCCTTCGTCCTTCACCCCTACTCTGCCCTCCACACACCTCCCTTCAGCATCATCTTCCCAGTGGCTAAGGTCAGCACTGATCTCCCACTCCCATATTGGATTCTTTCTTGAGGTGTTAACTCTTGAGTGTTAATCATGGATAATACACTCATGCAAAGGCCTCCACACTTTTATTTATTTATTTAGCAATTCGACTTTATAACGGTTACTAATTAGGTTGTTAAAATTTCTGGACAGTGCCAGCCCTTATTTGACTTTAGTTTTTCAATAGGCTTTATTTTTTAGAACAATTTTAGGTTCATGGCAAAATAGAATAGAAAGTACAGAGAGTTCCCACACATCCCCTGCTCCCTTCTCTGTTGCAGCCTTCCCCACTGTCAACATCCCCCACCAGACCGGTACCTTTGTTACAATCAATGAACTTACATGGGCAGGTGTCATTATCATCCAAAGTGCATAGTTTACCTTAGAGTTCACTCTTGTACGTTCTCTAGGTTTAGACACATGCATAATGACATGCATCTACCATTTTAGTGTCCCACAGAGTAGTTCCACTGCCCTAAATATCCTCTGTGCTAAAAACAAGAAAAAGCAAAAGAACAATCCTCTGTTTCGCTTCTTTATTCTTTTTCTTCCCAATCCCTGACCACCACTGATCTTTTTACTGTCTCCATAGTTTTGCAGACATGTTTTACATACATTTTCCAGAATGTCTTATAGTTGGAATTAAATAGTATATAGACTTTTAAGATTGGCTTCATTCACTTAGTAGTGTTGACTTAAGGTTTTAATGTTTTTCATGGCTCACTAGCTCCTTTCTTTTCAGTCCTGCATAATAATCCATTGTCTGGATGTATCGTGTTTACTTACCCATTTGCCTATCAAAGGACGTCTTGATTTTTTTTTTTTTTTTTTTTGTAGAGACAGAGTCTCACTTTATGGCCCTCGGTAGAGTGCCGTGGCCTCACACAGCTCACAGCAACCTCCAACTCCTGGGCTTAAGCGATTCTCCTGCCTCAGCCTCCCAAGCAGCTGGGACTACAGGCACCCGCCACAACGCCTGGCTATTTTTTGGTTGCAGTTCAGCCGGGCCGGGTTTGAACCCGCCACCCTCGGTATATGGGGCCGGCGCCTTACCAACTGAGCCACAGGTGCCGCCCCATTTTGATTGTTTTTAAGTTTTGGCAATAAAGGATAAAGCTGCTGTCAACATTTGTGTGCAGATTTTTCTGTGAACATACATTTTTAATCTAGCACTGTGCTGGATCATATGGTAAGAATATGCTAGTTTTTTAAGAAACCACCAATCTGTTTTCCAAAGTGGAAGACACTTTGATGCATTTCCACCAGCAACAAATGGGAGTTCTTATCACTCCGTATTCTTCTCAGCATTTGGTATTGTCAGTGCTCTGAATTTTTGCTTTAATAGTTATTTCTCATTGTTTTAATTTGTATTTTTCTAATGACCTATGATGTTGAGCATCTTTACATATGCTTATTTACCATGTATATATCTTCTTTGGTGAGATATCTATTTGGGTATTTTGATAATTTTAAAATCATTTAAAAATCATTTTTGTATGTTAGTAGTTGAGTTTTAAGGGTTCTTTGTATATTTTAGATGCCATCCTTTTATCAGATATGTATGTCTTTTGTAAATATTTTCTTCCAGTCTGTGGCTTTTGTCTTCTCATTCTATTGACAGTGTTTTTACAGAGCAGATAAAATTTTTAAATGACATTAATGAGGTCAAATTTATCAATTATTTCTTTCACAGACCCTGGCTTTGGCGGTGTTGTGTCTAAAAAGTCATTGTCAAACTCAGAGTCATCTAAATTTTCTCCCCTGCTATCTTCTAGGAGTTTTATAATTTTGAATTTTGCTTTTAGGTCTATGATACATTTTGAATTATCTTTTGTGAAAGGTGTACGGTCTGGCTCTAGTTTTATTTTATTTTATATTTTTTTAGTACTTTTTTTTTTTTTTTTTTGTAGAGACAGAGTCTCACTTTACCACCCTCGGTAGAGTGCCATGGCATCACACGGCTCACAGCAACCTCCAGCTCTTGGGCTTACGTGATTCTCTTGCCTCAGCCTCCCGAGTAGCTGGGACTACAGGCGCCCACCACAGCGCCCAGCTATTTTTTTGTTGTAGTTTGGCCAGGGCCGGGTTTGAACCAGCCACCCTCTATATATGGGGCCAGCGCCCTACTCACTGAGCCACAGGCGCTGCCCTCTAGTTTTATTTTTATTTATTTATTTATTTATTTTGAGACAGAGTCTCACTATGTCACCCTCGGTAGAGTGCCAGGGCATCATAGCTCACAGCAACCTCCAACTCTTGGGCTTAAGTAATTCTCTTGCCTCAGCCTCCCAAGTAGCTGGGACTACAGGTGCCCACCACAATGCCTGGCTACTTTTTTTTTTTTTTTTGATGCAGTTGTCATTTTTGTTTAGCTGGCCCAGGTCAGGTTCGAACCTGCCATCCTCAGTGCATGTGGCTGGCATTGTAACCACTGTGCTACAGGCACCGAGTGTCTAGTTTTATTTTTATGCATGTGTGGATGTCCAATTGTTCCAGCACCATTTGTTAAAAAGACTATCTTTACTCCATTGTACTGCCTTTGCTATTTTGTTAATGGTGGGTTGACTATGTTATGTGAATCTCTTTTTGGGCTCTCTATTCTGTCTCATTGATCTGTCTGTTCTTTTGGCCAATCAGCGCTGCCTTGATTATTGTAGCTTTATAGTAAGTCTTGAAATTGGGTAGTATCTGTTAGTTCTCCAACTTTGTTCATCTCCTTCAGAAATTTGTTGGCTGTTTGGGGTCTTTTGCCTCTTCATATACAAACTAGATTTTAATAGCTTTATTGAAATACAATTTGTATACCACATAACTCACTCATTTTAAAACTATTGTCTATCTATCTATCTCTACATGTTTATTCATTTCTGAGGCAAGATCTTGTTCTAGCTCCCCAGGCTATAATGCAGTGGCTCATCATAGCTCACTGCAACCTCAAACTCCTGGGCTTGAGTAATCCTCCTGCCTCAGACTCCCAAGTATGTGAAACTATAGGGGTACACCACCATACCTGGCTAATCTTTTTCTTTTCTTTTTGTAGAGACAGGGTCATACTCAGGTAGTCTAAAGTCCCTGGCCTCAAATTTTCCTCTGCCTCCGCCTTCAAGTGGTAGGATTACATGAGCCACTGCACTGGCATATATATATATATATATATATATATTTTTTTTTTTTTTTTTTTCCAGTTTCTGGCCAGGGCTGGATTTGAACCTGCCACCTCCAGCATATGGAGCCAGTGCCCTACTCTTTTGAGCCACAGGTGCTGCCTGGCCTTTCTATTTTTTATATAGTATCTTATCATGTTGCCCAAGCTGGTCTTGAACTCCTGGGCTCATTGCCTCAGCCTCCCATGTAGGTGGGACATGGTCAAGTGCCACTGTGCCTGGCTCATTCACTCATTTAAAGTGTACAATCCAGGCTCGGCACCGGTAGCTCAAGTGGCTAAGGTGCCAGCCACATACACTGGAGCTGGTGGGTTCAAATCCAGCCCAGGCCTGCCAAACAACAATGACAACTACCACCAAAAACTAGCCAGGTGTTGTGGCAGGTGCCTATAATCCCAGCTACTCAGGAGGCTGAAGCAAGAGAATCACTTAAGCCCAAGTGTTGGAGGTTGCTGTGAGCTGTGACGCTACAGCACTCTACCCAGGGTGACAGCTTGAGACTCTGTCTCAAAAAAAAAAGAAAGAAAGAAAAAAGAAAAAAAAGGGCAGCGCCTGTGGCTCAAAGGAGCAGGGCGCCAGCCCCATATGCCAGAGGTGGCGGGTTCAAATCCAGCCCTGGCCAAAAAAAGAAAAAAATAAAGTGTACAATTCAATGAGTTTTGGTATATTACATTATTAATTGTTTTAAATCATGGTAAAATATTTATAACAAAAAATTTTCATTTCAACAATTTTTAAGTGTACCATTCAGTGGCAATAATTATATTTGTGTAACCAGAACTATTTCTAAAACTTTTTCATCATCCCAAACAGCAACTCAGCAAATATTAAGCAATAACTTCCTGTGTTAGTGTCATAGGGCTGCTATGAAAAAGTATAAAAAACTGAATAGTATGAAACAACAGTAGTTTATTGTCTCGTGGTTTTGGAGGCTAGAAGTTCAAAATCAAGATGTGGGCAGGGCCATCCTCTCTCTGACTGCTCTAGGGGAAAATCTTTCCTTGTCTCTTTTAGCTTCTGGTGTTAGGAACAATCCTCGAAGTTCCTTGGCTTGTGAATGCCTTGCTCTAGTCACATAGCTGTCTTTTCCATTCGTCTTCACATCATTATGCCTTTATGGATGTCTGTGTATAAATTTCCTTTTTTTTTTTTTTTTTAATAAGGACAACAGTCATATTGGATTAGGCTTACTCTACATGACCTCACCTTCAACTGGTTAAATCTGCCAAAGACTCTATTTCCAAATAAGGTCACAGTCTGAGGGACTGGGGGATAGGACTTCAACATATCTTTTTGGGGGTACACAATTCAACCCATAACACTTTCCATTCCTTCCTCCCTTCAGCCTCTGGTAACCTCTTGTATACTTTTTTGGTTTTTGTTTGTTTGCTTTTTCTTTTTTTTGTTTTTGTTTTCTTTGCAACAGTCTCATTTGTTGCCTCCAACACTTGGGCTCAAGTGATTCTCTTGCCTCAGCTTCCAAGTAGTTGGGACTGTAGGCACCTGCCACATCACCCAACTATTTTTAGAGATGAGGTCTCACTCTTGCTCAGGCAGGTCTCAAGCTCCTGAGCTAAAGCAATCCACCCGCCTCAGCCTCCCAGAGTGCTAGGATTATGGGCACGAGGCACCATGCCCAGCCCACTTTTTTTTGAGGCAAGATCTTACTCTGTTACTCAGGCTGGAGTGCAGTGGCATCATCATAGCTCAGTGTAACCTCAAACTCCAAGGTTCAAGCAATCCTCCTGCTTTAGACTCCTGAGTAGCTGGGACTACAGGACACAAAATCACACCCAGCTAATTCTTCTAATTTTTTGTAGAGATGGGGAATTGCTTTTGCTCAGGCTGGTCTGACTGGCTTCAAGTAATCCTCCTGCCTTGGCCTCCCAAAGTGCTAAGATTATAGGCATGAGCTGCTGCACCCAGTCTCATTTACTTTTTGTTTGTATAAATTGCTTATTCTAGATATTTCATGTAAGTAATATGGAATATTTGTCCTTTTGTGTCTAACTCATTTCACTTAGTAAGTTTTCAAGGCTTATCTGCATTTTAGCATGTATCAGAACTTTATTCCTTTTTATTGATGAATAATATTTCATTGTATATGTATATATATGCCACATTTTATTTATTCTCTGTCAATGGACATAGGTTGCTTCCACTTTCTGGTTGCTGTGAAGAATGCTGCATTGAACACTTGTGTACAGCTATCTGTTCAAGCCCTGCTTTCTCCAAACTATTTTGACAGGGTACCTCTATCAATTTAAAAAAAAAGACCATCAATGGTAATATGTGTCTATTTACTTATAAATCATATGCATGTGCAATTTTGCTGATACATGATACCCATAATGAATATACATCAAAGTAGAAAAATCAAAATGTCAGACAAAAATAAGCAGAAATGAATCTGATACTGACAGAGGTAAACATAGAATGTTTCTTCCTGCACCCCACTTTGGAGATAATGATGCATTACTCTTCCTGAACAAACAAAAACAAAAACATATATATGTGTGTGTGTGTGTATATATATATTTGATGGACAGGCTTGCCTTAACTTATTGGTGATAGCTTTTGCTGGATTCCATATGTCTTGACAATCTGACAAAAACTATGGGCTCCCTCTTTAAAACTTTCTTCTCAAGTAAACACAGCATTTTCAATACAAGCCTGGGAGATCCTGAACTCCAGAAAGCCCAATTGCAGATTATTTGCCTTAATTGGAAGGACTGCTCCAGGGGCAGAAATTCAGGCATCTTTGTGGAGTGGCATTTGGGAATGGGCAGAGAGAATTTTACCCATCTCTGTGGCCTTGTTCTGAGTCTGTAGGTTTTTGCAGGCAAAGTGACCTTGTCAAAGAGAATAAATAAAGCAAAATGAATGGAAATACAGAAAGTGGCTCGAGTCAGATAATCAGAAAGCACTTCCTAATAGCCAAGGGCATGAGACAAGACTGCAGATGGGGAGGGGTGGTAGAAGTTGGGGAGAGTGTTGGGTAGGGGTCTGTGTATCTTGGTTTCTGAAGATGTCCATAGACTCTAATTGGGGGGTGATAGGTGGTCTAAAGCATCAATCTGATGGGTGGGATGATTCTCACTGAGAGTTTGGATTCAGGAGTTTCCTTTTTGTTCTGGCACTTGGAATGAGAAGAAACAAAACATTTACATCTGTCACTTCATTTATTGCCATTTGCATTAGTTACAGTCCAAGAGGAAACCAGAAAGCATTCTAGATACTTCAAGGAGAAGGCTGTTTAATATAGGGAATTGGTTCTGACTGTCTAGGAGGGATGAATGAGTGAAAGGGACGTGGTGATGCTCCAAGGCTAAGAAGCGTCTACCATCCCTGGGCTGGAGCCCACAAGCCCACACTTGCTATTGAGTGGCTGGAAGTGCTGCCACCACTGCTGTTGCTACTGCTGGAACAGGACAGCTGCCGCTGAGCAGCAGCCAAGGAGCTGCACTACCACTGATGCTGCTGAGATGCCTACTCAGGTGCCTGCCACTGCTCCTTTGGAAGTGACCTCCAGAAGCAGAGAAATCTGCTTCTCCCCCCTCATGCCTTCTTTCTCTCATTGGTAGGAACCTATTGGCAGAACCTATTGGCAGAGTTCGGGAAATGTAGTGTGCAAGCTTCCAGCCCCTGCAAAATATGGAAAGGAGGGAACAAATAGGCACAGGCGAAGCAGCAGCATGCCATAGTAGTTAACATGAATGGTGCTGGGGCCTCTCTCTCCCCCATCCCCCAGTTACTCGGTTTTAATTGCTTCACAGCCTTTATACTAGAACAAGAGTCATTATTTATGAGTGTTTTTTGTGGTCTCCCCTCACTAGGATATAACCTCCTTGAGGACAGGGGTCTATCTTGTTCACTATGCTTGTCCTAACACCTAGAACAGGTGCCTGAGTCAGGCTAAAAAAAATGTTCTCCTTGACTACTTTGTCCTCTCTCAGAGTGAGCATGCTCTGCTTCCGACATACAAAGAAACTAACATCCAGACACAAAAAACCCAGCTGCTGTGACATGCCTTCTGGCTGGCCTCAGAAAGGCTTTGGGCGAGGACAGGACTGACTCGGCAGCTGCCCGCTCCCTGCCACACCTTCTGGGTCTAGCTGCCCCAAGTGAGCTGTGAGCCAGGATGTGGATGCCTCTATCATGTTTCCACGTGCTCTTGGAGCTGAGGCCAAGAAGGGTTGGCACAGTCATGACTTCCCCAGGGCTGATAACTTCCTTCTGCCTAAGATATAGGGCATCCCACTGGCTCTGCCAAAAGGGCCACGCAGGAGGTCAGGTAGTCTAGCAACTGGGGCCAGGGCTGGGGAGACAAGAGTAACAACCCATGCTGGCCCTCCCTCCTCTGTTCCCAGGGTGGAGCTCTCAACCACAGAGTCGCTGCTATACTTATGGTAACCATATTTCCCAAACCAAAAATTTGTACACGTGCTTAGAAACATATGATTGTCCTTAGAGGGAAATGGGACAGAGTATGAGAAATAGGGTCTATCCTAGAGTTCTTAACCTTGGCACTATTGTCATTTGGGGGCTGGATAATTCTTAGTTTGGGGGGCTGTCCTGTACATTGTAGGAGTTTTACCAGCATTCATGGCCTCTACTCATTAGATCCTGGGAGCACTCACCCCCAACTCCTTAGTCATGATAACCCAAAATGCCTCTGGACATGCCAGTGTCCCCTGCAGAACAAAAAGCACCCCTGGTTGAGAAGCACTGGTCTATCTTCAAACCACAGGATGTCCTCTATACTGACATGCCCAGCGGCCTGGAGATGGTGCCCAGTCTGGTAGAGAAGCATAGCCCCTGGCCCTCAAGAGAGGCATAGTCCTATCCCTTATCCAAGGGAAGAGGTAGAGTCCCCTGCCCTTGAGGAACTCCTGTGCTAATGGGGGAGACTGGACAGTCTCTAGAGAGGCAGAAAAACACGGTGGTTAGAAGTGTGGACTTTGGCGTCAGAATGCCTGAACTCAATAGAAGTGGGGCCTCTTCGTGCCTCAGTTTTCTTATCCGTAAAAGGGAGATAGTGATAGCATCTGTCTTTAAAATTTTAACATTTTTAATTTTTATAAGAAACTTTACTTTTTAGAATAATTTAAATTTACAGAAAAATTGAGAAATACAGAGTTCCCATATCGAATTTTTACAATTAATAGACCAATACTGATACATTATTATTATTAATGTCTTAAAGCCCTTAGTTAATTCGTATTTCCTTAGTTTTTACCTTTTTACCTAACGTCCTTTTTCCCATGTCAGGATCCCATCCAGGGCACCACATCACAATTAGTTATCATATCTCCTAAGCCCCTCGTGACTGTGATAGTTTCTTAGTCTTTTCTTAGTTTTAATGACCTTGAGAAATTAGAGGAATACTGGGCAAGTATGTTGCAGGATTCTCCTCTGTTGGACGTTTCCTGGGCTTTTTCTCATTAGACTGGGATTATGGGTTTGGGGAGGAAGATGGTAGAGATGAAATACCGTTCTCGTCATACCGTATCAATGGTACATTCTGTGCATGTCATGGCCCTTGATGTTGACCTGGAACCCCTGGGTGGGGCAGGGTTTATCAGGATTCTCCAACTGCAAAGGGATCCCTCTCCTTTCCTGACTGTGCTGTTTGGAAGAAGGTTACTATGCACAGCCCATGCTTGAAACACTGGTGTGCCACAGGAAGTTTTTGTGAAGGTTGAGTAAACTTAGAAACACAAAGTTCTTAGAGCTGTGCCTGACATGTGGTAAATAAATCCTATATGATGATTTGCTGTTGTTATGATGATAAGGAGGCAATCTAGGGGGGAGATGGGACAGGGCCCACAAAGAAAACATGCTTAGGACACTGTAAGATGGCACACTGTGTAAGGTACACCACGCCCCCCCAAAGGAATTGCAGGAATTTATGAGTATGTTGCCTTACAGGGCAAAGGAACTTTGTAGATGTGATTAAGGGTATGGATCTTGAAATGGGACTCTTACCCTGGGTTATACAGGTGTGTCAATCTGATCACACTAATCCTTGTGATGTGCAGACCCTTTCCTGGCTATGATCAGAGAATGTGCAATAAGATGACAGAGGGTGGTCAGGCAAGTAGCATGAGAAGAGCTTGGCCCTCCATTGCCAGCTTCCAAAGAGGAAGGAAGGGATCCAGAAAGCCCATAGCCTGGCCAAAATCTTCAGTTTAGCCCCGTGAGAGGCATGTTTAACCTCTGACCTACAGAACTGTAGCTAATGAATTTACATCGCTTGATTCACAAGCACTGATGTAATTACGGCAGCAGTAGCAAACTAATACATGTACAGGCAAGTCTGGGGCTGGAAGTCAAAATACAGTCCTCAAGCAAAATTACTACTTACCAGCTACAAGCCAGTCAATCTTCTTTTCCTGCAAACTCAGTTCTTCCTAACAATAACTACAACAACCAAAAAAACACTGATGATGATTCTATCCTTTCTTGAGGGCCAACTTCATGCCAAGCAATCTCCGGCCTTTTAAAACATTGTGTCATTTAATCTTCATACCATACATATCATACTTTTTCCACATTGGTAGCACAGACAGAGGGAGAGGTTTTTTGCCCTTCCTTCTTCACAGGTTAGCTCCTTGTTGATAGTTAACTCTCAACAAGCCAACATAAGCTCTTCAGTAAGCCAAGTTCCTTAACTCCAAAGAGTTAGTTGGAGAAGTATTTGCCATATCAGAGACCTCAGTTCAAGACTTATACCTTCATAAGGACATCTACACTAGAATGTTTATCACAGTTCAATTCACAATTGCCAAGGTGTGGAATCAATCCAAGTGCCCATCAACACATGAATAGATTAATAAACTGTGGTATATGTATATCGTGGAATATTATTTAGCCATAAAAAAGATGGAGACTTTACATCTTTTGTATTAAACTGGGTAGAGTTGGAGAATATTCTATTTAGTAAAGTATCATAAGAGTGGAAAAGTGAGTATCCAATCTACTCAATACTAACATTAAAGCCAGTAGATGAACAAATATAGGCTCACACAAGAGAAAAACACAATAAAACTCAAGAAGGGAGAAGGGGGAAGGAAGGAGGAGGAGAGGGGTGGAGGAATGAGGAGGAAGGAGGAGGAAGGGGGATTAGTGTGCCCTCACCTAACGGGCACAATGTAAGGGTATATAGGCAGATGTTCTGGGTGAGGGGCACAGCTACAACTTGAACTTTACCTAACGAACACAAACAATGTAATCTAATCATATGGCCCTCATATTAATTTAAAAATTTTTTTAAAAGGCTTGCATATTCAACAGAACATAGTCAGAATATCTGGCATATCCTGCAACCATTCATTCCTTTGTAAGCATCCATTAATCCACAACTGTTGAGCCCCTGCACTCAAGAAGCTCAAGATCTGGGCCAGGTGCAGTGGCTCATGCCTGTAATCCGAGCACTCTGGGAGGCCAAGGCGGGTAGATTGCCTGAGCTCAGGAGTTCGAGACCAGCCTGAGCAAGAGTGAGACCCTGTCTCTAAAAGTAGCCAGGTATCATGGCAGGTGCCTGTAGTCCCAGCTACTTGGGAGGCTGAGGCTAAAGAATCACTCAAGCCCAAGAGTTTGAGGTTGCTGTAAGCTATGTCACCACAGCACTCTGTCCAGGGTGACAAAGTGAGACTCTGTCTCAAGAAAAAAAAAAAAAAGAAGAAGAAGAAGAAGCTCAAGGTCTGTGTGAAGAGTGAGACGTGGACAGGCATGACTAAATGTGGCCCAGCATTGAGATTGTGGTCTGCAGGAAGCATGTCATAGTTGCTTAAGGAGGAGACTGAGACCGTGGGAATCTGGGAAGTTTTCAAGGAAGTGATGTGTTTAATTGGGCCTTTAAGAACAGGTAGGTTTCACTTAGCAAAGATGATGTCAGTAGCATTCTAGGTAAGACACATTGCACAAGCAAAGGCACAGAGAAGGGCAGAGGAGGCCTGTGGTTCTTTAACTTCTCACAGCAACCTTGTGGAGCAGGTACTATTATTATCCCCATTTCACAGAAGGATGAACTGAGGCACAGAGCAGTTGGATGACCTGCCCTAGAGTACACTCTGCTTATAAATGGTGAGCTGGGGTTTGCAGCTGCAGTTTGACTATGGAGCTCCTGTTCTTAGTCTTTTTCTTATAGCTGCTGGAGAAATGCAAGTTTAGCAGGGTGAATTCAGATCATGGGAGTGACTAAGTGGGATGCATTTATTCATTCCCTTTGTCATTCAACAAATATTGAGTACCCACTGGGTGCCAGCTCTGTGCTGGCACAGAGGTGGAGGATGAGGGGATGACCTCCCTCAAGCAGGAGACAAATGTGTGGATGGAGACCTGCCCCACTGCTGGGTGAGTACCCCAGAGATGGGGACAGAGGAAAGAAAGTGTGAATATCGGGCGGCGCCTGTGGCTCAGTCCATGTGGCTCAGTCGGTAAGGTGCCGGCCCCATATACCGAGGGTGGCAGGTTCAAACCCGGCCCCGGCCAAACTGCAACCAAAAAATAGCCGGGCGTTGTGGTGGGTGCCTGTAGTCCCAGCTACTCGGGAGGCTGAGGCAAGAGAATCGCTGAAGCCCAGGAGTTGGAGGTTGCTGTGAGCTGTGTGAGGCCACGGCACTCTACGGAGGGCCATAAAGTGAGAATCTGTCTCTACAAAAAAAAAGAAAAAGAAAGTGTGAATGTCAGGGTGGCTCTTGGGGAAGCCCTTCTTAGGAAGATGGGAGAGGGAGCTGCGTCAACAAAGGATGGGGAAAAGTGGTTGGAAAGTCAGGAGGCAAGCCAAGAGGGCAGAATTCAATCTACCCCTGATATTTTCAGGGCCTAGGAAACTCCACAGCCTGCACCTTTCTGCTCACACTGCCAGCTCATCTTGCAGAGGGGCCTCGTGAACAAGTACATACATGCCAACCATTTGCCTAAGCTCTGCCTTCACTCTCCAGTCTGCTCACTTCTTAGGCACAGAGGGGGCACATACCAGAGTCACCTTTACCCTCACGAGGACAAACTGAGGAAAATGAAAACAAAACAAAACAAAACAAAACAAGCAAAGGGGTATGAAGAAGGTTTTGGAGGAAATGATACATATCTTGATGTCATGGATGTATGTACATGTTCAAATATATCAAATTATACACATGAAATATATGTATATAAACAAAAAAGAAAAGAAAAGAGAAGGAGGAGGAGGAAGAAAGAACATAAATAAAAAAGAAAATGGTTGTCGGGGGCTGGGGAAGGGGAGGAATTTCAAGTGAATGCTGGTGAGTGTAGAATTTCTTTCAGAAGTGATGAAAATTATCCATAATTGATTCCGATGATGGTCACATAACGTCATAAATATATTAAAAAATAATGAGTAGTATCTAAATGAGTGGGTTGTATGGTATGTGAATTATATCTCAAATAAAGTTGTTACCAAAAAATAACCATATGCTGGGTCATACAAAAGCTTTCTAAAGAGGAGGATTCAAAGCTTACTTCAAGGAGGATTCAAAATAATTTGTAAAAAGAAAAGAAAAACAGGACAAACTGAGGACAGAAGTCCTTGCAGGCACTGGGAAGTGTGTGTAGGGTTGTTTGGGCCAAGAATTTCCCAATATTGAGTACCTGGCGCGGGCCTAGAAGACAAGTTGCATGCTTGAGAGGGCATGTTTCTTTGACCCCCTGAGATCCTTGCTGTTAGGGACCCTGGTTGTCCTGGTCTGAAGGTGCTTTGGGGTGGAATCCCAGAAGCCCTAAGAAGAGGTTTCTTCCAATGTCCTATTCTCCAGGGAGGCTGACTGGAGCAAGGATTAAGAGGCCATTGCAATTAGAAGGTGCCCCTGGGCTTTGCAGGAGGGGTGTGTGAGATGCAGCGGGGGCATGAGCAGAGGATGGAGGGTGGAGAGCACAGAGCCCTCTTTCAAGAAATTTGGCAGTGAAAGGAAATAAAGCAAGAGGAAAAGAGCTGAAGGGGGAGGGAGGACAGAGGAAATATTTTTGTTTGTTTGCGTTTAGAAGGCAGTAGACAGGAGTATGTTTTAGTCTGAAGGAAAAGAGTCTGTGGAAAGAGAAAAAGAAAAAAAAATTTAAAACAGGGGTTGGAGCTGTGCCTGTGGCTCAGTAAGTAGGGCACCGGCCCCATATACTGAGGGTGGCGGGTTTGAACCCGGCCCCGGCCAAACTGCAACAAAAAATAGCTGGGCGTTGTGGCGGGCGCCTGTAATCCCAGCTACTCGGGAGGCTGAGGCAAGAGGATCGCTTAAGCCCAAGAGCTGGAGATTGCTGTGAGCTGTGACTTTACAGCACTCTAGTAAGACTGTCTCAAAAAAAAAAAAAAAAGAAAGAAAGAAAACCCAGGGGTTGGGATGAGGAGGAAGAGAATGAAGAGAAATGACTAAAAAGTCGCTTTTTACCCCATCAGTGAGAGGATATGATGGCCTTACAAAACAGGAAGAACCCGTCTTTCTCTGGGAGAAGGTGGTTGGGGATTGAGGGAACCCTAGGTGGGTGGTCTTGACAGTTCCTGAAAAAATTACATTTATTGAACACTCACTCACTATATGCCAGGCACTATTTTTGGTGCTAAACATCTTACTAATTTCTCACAACAACACTTAAGGTCAATATTATTGTTGTGTCCTTCATTCGGCAGAAAGGAAAACTGAGGCACAGTTAGTAACTAACGCGTCTAGTTAGTACTGCTCTTGGTTATAAGTAGAAGGGCCTCTGACCTGGAATCTGCATGTAAGAAGGTTCTGCATGTCACAACCACTCAAAAAATAATTTTATTAACAAAACAAGACTTCAGTTTCTCTGGCCATAGTGAAGTAACAGGGAGGAAATTTACTCTCCTGCCTTAAAAAACTATGACTTAAAACATATGAAAAAATGACTTTAAGACTTTGAACAAAGGCAATTCAGGACTATGATCTCTGAGAAAAGGGAAACAAATGAGGTGAGCCCTATAATTACCCCCAGCTCGCTGCCTGAGGCAGTTTCCAGGCTTCAGTGCAGGGAGGGGGAATCCAAACAGAGCTTGGATGCCTGGCTGATTGAGAAGACAGATTTTAGAGTTCCAGAGGCCAAGGTGCTAGAATTTTCAGGGCAGAATACCGGAGAGGAGGGAGCTGAGAATATATCCAAAGATCTGCAGAGGTATCTTCCTAAATCTTTGGCTGACGACTGATTTGCACATGCATGAAAGGAAAGGCTTGACAGAAAACCATTGAAGGCAGAGCAGTGCCTGGAGCTCACGCAAGGTTGGGATTAGTTTATGTTCCCAATGGGCAGAATGAAAAGACCTTGTAATACATGGGATATTGGGTACAATTCTCAAAAGGGTATTGCCTTAGTAGAGGTCTAAATTAACTGTAGACTAACAGCTACTCTACATCTATCCTAACAAATCTTAAAAGCAAGAGTAAAAAGTAAAAATATGATTCCAAGTATTTTAACTATGTGCTAGAACAAAGTCAAACACTACTTAAAGGAATGCAATAACACCAAATATTGTAAAATTCACAGTGTTCAGTAGGCAATCATATCCCTTACAGAGATAGTTAACATAAAGATGCAAAAATTCTAAACAAAATTGACCCCCAACAATGTCTGAAAAGGATATTACACCACAATCAAGTTGGGTTTATCTCAGAAATGCAAAGCTGGTGTAATGTTTGAAAATGAATCAATTCAATTCACTATATTAACAACTCAAAAATTAAACCATTTCAATAGATGCAGGAAAAGCATTTGACAAAATCCAGTATCCATTCCTGATAAACACTCTCAGAAAACTAGGAACAGAAGGAAAGTTCCTCAATCTGATAAAGAGCATTTAAAGACAAACAACCACAACAAAAGCATGCAAGTAGGTAGAAAGTGTGACCCACAACCAAAAGAAAAATCAACCAGTAGAAACAGATCCTGAAATAAAGAGGTGAAGAATTATTAGAAAAGAACATTGAAAGGAATTTTATAAATATGCCTTATATATTTAAGAAAGTAGAGAAAAGCCTGAGTATGAGAAGTCAAAGCTATAAAAAATCTAAACATGATTTCCATATAGGAAAAATACAATATCTTAAACAAAAAACATACTGGAGCAAATTAGGTACTATATAAGACATGATCCATGACTTTGAAGATGTAGCAATAAAAAAGATCAAATGAAATATAGAGAGAAAATGGGGTGGTATCGACAGAACATCAGTGATAGCTGAGGTAATATTAAACAATTTAACATATGTGTACTTGGAGAGTCAGACTTGGAAAGACAATAATAAATTATATTTGAAGAAATAAAGATTAAAAATTTTCCAAAAAATTTTCTGAGACAGTCTCAAGCTGTCACCCTGGGTAGCATGCCATGGCACCATAGCTCATACCAACCTCCAGCTCTTGGCTCCAGTGATCCTCTTGCCTCAGTTTTTCTATTTTTAGTAGAGATGGGGTCTCGCTCTTGCTCAGGCTGGTCTTGAACTCATGAACTCAAGCAATCCACCCACCTTGGCCTCCCAGAGTGCTAGCTTTTGTTTTGTAGTGGCAGAGTTCTCTCTATATTGCCCAGATTGATCCTGACTCCTAGCTTCAAGCAATCTTCCTACCTTGGACTCCCAAAGTGCTGGGATTATAGGCACAAGCTATTGTGCCCTCCAAAATTTCCAAATTTGATGAAAACTAAATACAACAGATTCAAGAGTCTCAATAAACCTAGGCAGAAGAAACATTAAAAAACTCACACAAAGACACATCATAATCAAATTGTTGAAAACTAGTGATAAGCACAAAGAAAAAGAAATATCTCATTCAAATGAACAAAGAAAAAAATGACAGCTTATTTTTCACAGGAAACTATGCAAGCCATAGGACAATGGAAAGACATCTTTAAAGAACTAAAAGAAAAAGAAATTATCAACTTAGATTTCTATACTCAGTGAAAATATCTTTCAAAAATGAAGGCAACATAAAGAATTTTTCAGAAATAGAAAATGGAGATCTAGACCAGCCAAAGGAAATTTGAAAAGAAGTTCAAAATAGAGGGACTAACACTGATTTTGAAACTTATAAAAGTACAGTGTGATATTCATGTACAAATGATCAATTGATATTCATCAATTATAACTTGTATTTTTCCCTTTTAAATTATAATAGAAAATGTTTAATATTTTAAAATTAAAATTTAAAAGCATCTAAATAATTTTCATTTTGGATTTGTTTACATTTACTTTAAAATATATTTATAATCGTAAGTTGAAATGTTGTGTACTTTCTTTTTTCAAGACAGAGCCTTGCTCTGTTGCTCAGGCTGGAATACAGTGGTGCAATTATAGCTCATTTAACCTTGAATTCCTGGGCTCAAGCAATCCTCCTGCTTCAGACTCCTAAGTAGCTAGGAACTACAGGTGCAGGCCATTGCACCTGGCTAATTTTTAAATTTTTTGTAGAGACAGGGTCTTGCTATGTTACACAGGCTGATATTGAATTCCAGGCCTCAAGCAATCCTCCCATCTTGACCTCCCAAAGTGCAGGAATTATAGGTGTGAGCCATTGTGCCTGACCAAAATGTTGTCTACTTTGAGCATAATTACATTTTATTTGTAATCTTTCATAGGATTATTGTAATCTTTCATAGGATTACTATTAACATAACAATTATATGAAAATCTTGATCATAAAAATATAATTTGTGATTTTACTGAAATGAGAGCATGAAAAATAAATGTTACAGAACACATGTATAATACTTCATGAATGACCCCTGTAATCCTAGCACTCTAGGAGACCAAGGTGGGTGAATTGCTTGAGCTCATGAGTTCGAGATCAGCCTGAGCAAAAGAGAGACCCTGACTCTACTAAAAATAGAAAAACTGAGGCAAGAGGATCGCTTGAGCCCAAGAGTTGGAGGTTGCTGTGAGCTATGACATCATAGCACTCTACCCAGGGCTATAGCTGGAGACTCAAAAAACAAACAAACAAGAAACTTTTATGAATTATGGATGTTTTTATTGATTATTCATCCAAACATTGCCAGCCCATCAAGAGAACCCCTAGACATGTGCGATATTAATTAAATTCAGTGATTTTTATATTTCACTATCTTTCATCATATAAAAAACATAGCTCTGTAAGGGTATGTGCACACACACACATACTTTTTTGGTTATAAAGATGTATTTGTCAAACTAGAAGTTAGAAAATATTTTATGTAATGGTTTGTTAGCTTCATTTGTGACTTTTTACTATCAAGATACATATTTGGGGATTTCCTTTGCATTCTTGCTCTGGTTTGCAAATGTGAGGTGTAGAGTATGTCTGATAGGAGGTAGATTCAGGACCTCACCCAGGTGGTCTGGCTCCAGGACCCAACTGCTTCTCACTGCAACACACTGACAGGAGTAAAGAGTAGGGAAGATGCTTGGAAAGAATACAGCATAGAGAAGATTCTGGAAGAGACTTGCGAAGATGCCAAAGAATGCCTCTGGGAAGTAGAATTTAATATTGAGAAGGAAAAGTTTGATGGGTAAGGGAGGTTAGGGGAACAGATTAAGGGTGGTAAGGTCTGGGAGACATTGGCTTTTTATTTGGAGACAGCAGCCTCATTGAGAGAGGTGTTATCAGAAGACAGCTTGTAGCCTGGAGCTGAGAAGCCCTTAGGTCTGTTGTGATGGCTCTCTGCTTCAGATAACTATTACTTCTGGAATGTGAAAACAGTGTCACTTGCCAATCCTAAAAATAAATGCAGGGGAAACAAAGGCAGGTATTACATTCTAGTTAGATACTGCTTCTGCCAGATACTGTGAAGTTCTGAGCCAGAGATCAGCGAGTGTTTAAGAGCAGTTATAGGCAAACTGCTCTAAGCTGAGACAATTCTCTTTGATGGTGTCAAAAGAATTTGAAAGAGAATTCAAGATGCAAAGTTTTCCATGCCACGTCTAAGGCCGGCCAAATCCTCTCCAGGACCGCAGTGATGGAGTCTCTGAGGTCTGGGAAATACCACGCCAGGCCAGACTCCAAGAGGGCACTAATTTGATCAGTCAGGCCAAACTTCCACCATCCACCCTGCACCGCTAGCCTAACTTTATTTGTTGGGTACATTGTTTCTAGAGATGGCCCCCAGAACCATCTCCTATCCCTGCACCATGTTCCTCCTTCTAGCAGGAGGTAGAGGCTGTTTTCCCTCCCTTTGATTCTGGGCTGGTCTTGGGACTTGCTGTGCCCAACAGAAGGCACCAGAAGTAATGCTATACTAGTTCCAGCCTAAGCTTTAAGAGACCTGGCTGCTTCTGTCTGGACTGCCTTGGAGCCCTGGGCCACCATACAACAAATCTACCCTGCTGGAGAAAGAAGTCCAGCCAGCCTCCACCCATTCCAGCCACACCAGCTGAACTGCCAGCTGAATAAGCCAAGTGAATGACCCCAGCCAGCCCCATGAGCAGAACTGCCTAGCTGAGCCCCCAGAATCACGAGAAATGAAAAATAGCTGTTGTCACTAAGTTTGGGAGTGTTTTTCACACAGCAGTTGGTAACTGAAACATGTGCCAAGCACAGCTAGGAGTTTTGCACATATTTAATCTTCATAACATCCCTATGAATTATCTTTTTTATGTGAAACTTTTATTATAAAAATTATTTTAAGCTTCCCCTCCCTTATTTACTAAACTAAATGCACTGCCTCATCCTGCTCTAAAAATAAAGGAGATTATTTACTACGATTATATGAAATTGGTTATGTCCTTATTTGAAGGTTGACGGGTTTGGGGCACAGCAACTGCACAAATAAATATTTCTTTTTTTGTAGGTTATTTCCTTTTTATTTTTAGTTGACACATAATAATTGAATATAATTATGGGATATAGGGTGTTATTTGAAACACACATACAGTGTGTTTGATCAGTGTGTAATGATCAAATCAGGGTAATTAGCATACCCACCATCTCTATCATCTTTAGGTCTATTTCACAGATGAGAAAACCGAGGCTTAGAAGGGCAAAAGCTGGAGTCCATGAGCTGAGGGATCATGTCAGACTCACTTTGGGGAGAGATTCACCTGCTTCCTTTCTCTTGAACTCACTGCTCTCCCCTGCCTTCTCTGTCTCTGACTCTGGCATCCTGCCAAACAATCTGTGTCACCAAGCTAAACCTGAAATCCCTCTTCCCTCTGGAATAGCTGGATGCTTTCCCTGATAGGTGAGAGGGGAAGGGCAAGGTACTGACATTTCCTCAGGCATACAGAGCAGGGTGTCCTTGCTAAGCTCCCTAGCACTCAGATTCACGTAGAACTGGTTTGCCAGGGCCCCCAGGCACCTGTTTGCATGAGTTTACTTATAGGCTGGAGGGATTCTTTTGGAGGCTTGGGAAAAGAAGGCTTTTCTGGTGCAGTTGCCTGGGACAGAGAGAGAAATGAGAGAGATGACGTGAAAACAACAGCAGGCACGGTGGCTACAGTGGAATCTGAAGTGTTAAGGTCCACCTCTGGTCCACACTTCTCTGGAGATGGCAGAAAGCTGAAAGCCAGCTAGATTTCTCAAAACTCACTTGCAATTGGGATCCAGGTGGAGATTAGCTTCCATCTAATGTCAACGCACTTGCAGGTGTTTGGAAGACAGAAGTGAGGTAGAGGTCACTTTCTCGCCCTTTTTGGCTGCTTTTGCTCTCAGGGCAGGTGGTGGAAATGTGAAGTGTTTCTTCGGCAGTATTCCCAGGTCCCTTCTGTAGTCTCCTGCTGTTGAAAGGCAGGTCTGCCAGCGGTGATAGCAGCTTCCTGATCCCCGATGGCAGCCACGAGGTGTGTTTTTGAACTTTAAACCCCGGGGGGCCTTAGTGGTTGTAGCCCCTTGCTGGGTCCGGGGTGGCCTCCTCCTCTTCTGTAAAACGCTCTTCTCCGGGCTTGGACAGTTCTACTTCTTCATACCTCCTCTTTCTCTGGGACGGCTTTGTCTTCCCTCCTCCTGTTTCCTGTGTTCTCTCTCTTTAAATCCTCTCCCTCAGAGAGTTGCTTGCCTCATCACTTCTGTGCAGCTTAGATGAGTTCTGGACATGGAAGCCACAGGCTGACATGGTAGTCCTGGAGCCGCCTCTCACTGCCTGAGAGGCAGGAAACAGCCGTTTCTACCCCGTATGCCTCACTTTTCTAACCTGTAAAATGACAGGGTGGACATGAAAGTTCCCTCCTAGTTTGAACCTACAATGATTCATTCCACAAATGCATAATTGAAGGCCTGCTGTCTGCTGGCTCCTGGGTGGGTGCTGGGCAAAAAGACGGATGAGGCGGGTGGTGCCTGTAGCTCAAGCGGCTAAGGCGCCAGCCACATACCCTTGAGCCGGCAGGTTCAAATCAGCCAGGGCCTGCCGAACAGTGACAACTACAACCAAAAAATAGTTGGGCGTTGTGGCGGGCGCCTCTAGTCCCAGTTACTTGGGAGGCTGAGGCAAGAGAATCGCTTAAGCCCAGGAGTTGGAGGTTGCTGTGAGCTGTGATGCCATGGCACTCTACCCAAGGTGATAGCTTGAGGCTCTGTCTCAAAAAAAAAAAAAAGACAGATGAGGCATGGTCCCTGTGCAGGTGGCTCTGGCCTTCTGGAGGACAGGCGGACAGATAGGCCCAGAACTATAACCAGAGCGCTGTGGACTATAGTTGAAGGCATCAGCTGGTTCCACTAGGCAAGAGTCTCTTTGCCACCCCTGCCCCTCCTTCCTCCTCCCCAGACATGGCTGCTTTCAATCCTATTAGAGGATTCTTTTTATTCTTAGCATCATATTGTTGAAAGGTGACTTGCGTTGCTACTTTCTGAATTTTCAGGTGCCAATTAAGTTCACACTCTATAAGATACAGATTCAACTCTCATTCATCTGCCCTCCCCATTGTTACTTTCCCCCAGCAGCCCCTGCCTGTCTCCCATTCTCCAACGTGGTTGGCATCATCGTCTTGGTGAGATCAGGATTCTGTGTTTTCATTATTGAGACTAACTGTGATTTACAGGTCAACCATGTAGTATATTATTTTTTTTCTTTCAACATTTTGTTCTCTCTGGAGGTAATTTCCCTTTTTTATTTGCTTAGTTTTCTTTATACATATTAGTGATTCAACCCCAGAAGTGTCCCCGGTAATGAAGATCTAATCACAATACGTTCACATGTCAGGGATTCCGTACTCCTTGTCTTCTGGGAGGCTGCCTCTCGGAGCCTCTGGTTTCTCTAGTCTGACCTGCTAACGTTCTCATGTTAATGAAGGGGCTTGGGACCATGGTCCTCCAACTTCTTTCTCATGTTACTTCTCTGCCTTCCCTTTCCTTGTTCCTAATGGAACACATCCTCCACCCTCCCATTGTGAGAAATGGTGACTGGAGCTGTATTTTGAGAATTTGCATTCCTCGACATGTTTTTATCCTACTCTTAATTAATACAGGGTGTCTCAAAAGTCACCCCTAAAGTCAGCGTGTACATAGGGAAAATTGTACCTGAATGTACTTTTATTTACAAAATATTAATTATAAAATTTTATAAAACATTTACGAAGTATTCACTATGCGTTGGCCACCTCTTCGTAAAATTTTGTAATAAATATTTTAGAAATTTCCCATTTTCTCTATGTAACTTGGTAACATGGTAACTTTAGGGGCAACTTATGGGACACTCCATAGTTTGGCAGACTATGAAATTTTAGCTTGGAAATAATTTTCTCTTAGAACTCCAAAGGCAATGTTCTTTCTTTTCTATAATAGTGCTGTTGAACAACCCAATACTATCTTGAGTTTTGATCTTTTAATGTGACTTATTTTTCTCTCTAGACGTTTGTAGGATCTTCTCTTTGTAGTGGTCTGAAATTCCATGATGATGTGCTTTGGTGAGGGTACATTTTTATATACCCTTTGGCCTATTCAGTTTGGAAACTCATATCTATTAATTCTGAGAAATGCTTTCAAATTATTTTTTAGGAATTTTCTCTTCCCTCCTGTTTATTTAGATGTTGGACCTCCTGAACTGGTCCTTTAATTTTTACTGTCTTTTCTAAAATCTGTTTTTCTTTGTTGTTGTTTTATTTCCTGTACTTCTTTTTCTTTTATTTTTTTTGAGACAGAGTCTCGCTCTGTCGCCCTGGGTAGGGTGCTATGCTGTCGTATCTCACAGCAACTTTAAATTCTTGGGCTCCAGCGATTCTCTTACCTTTGCCTCCTGAGTAGCTAGGACTACAGGTGCTTGCCCCAACGCCTGGCTAGTTTTTCTATTTTTAGTAGTATTTTCTACTAAAATACTACTAGAAAAGGGGTCGCACTGTTGCTCAGGCTAGTCTCGAACTACCAAGCTCAGGTGATCCACCCATCTGGGCATCCCAGAATGCTAGAATTAGAAGCTTGAGCCACCATGCCTTGATTTCCTGTACTTTTTTTTTTGCAGTTTTTGGCCAGGGCTGGGTTTGAACCCGCCGCCTCCGGCATATGGGACCGGTACCCTACTCCTTTTAGCCACAGGCTCTGCCCTGATTTCCTATGCTTTTAAGAAAGTGTCTTTAACTTTTACTTCCAGCTTTCCTGGACTATTTTTATTCCTATCATATTTTTAATTTCCAAGACCTCATTTTGTTCTTGGAATGTTCATTTTTATAAAATATTGTTCTTTTTCCTGTTTCTGTGAGACAGTGTTTCACTCTGTCTCCCAGGATAGAGTGCAATGGCCTCAACATAGCTCACAGCAACCTCAGACTCCTAGACTCATGCTATCTTCCTGACTCAGCCTCCTGAGTAGCTGGGACTACAGGCCCCTGCCACAATGCCCAGCTCATTTTTCTGTTTTTGGTAGAGATGGGGTCTCACTCTTGCTTAGGCTTGTCTCAAACTTCTGAGGTTAAACCATTAGCCAGCCTTGGCCTCCTAAAGTGCTAGGATTACAAGCATGAACCACCACACTGGGCCTAGCATATTATTCTTAATTTCATGGATATATTATTATATCTTTTTGAGAATAAATGATTTAGGTATTTTCCTCTCTATTTGCATAGCAGTATCTTTCAAGTTGCTTTTTGTCTGTTTTTATTTTTGTGTTTTGTATTAGATGCTTTCCTCATATGTCTGGTAATCCTTGAATTTTATTGAAGAATAGAACTCTAAAAGCTCTGTATCTGCGTGGTGCCCATAGCTCAGTGTTTAGGGTGCTGGCTACACATACCAGGGCTGGCAGGTTCAAACCTGGCCTAGGCTTGCTAAACAATGACAACTACAACAACAACAACAAAAATAGCCAGGCACTCTGGTAGGCACCTGTAGTCCCAGCTACTTGGGAGGCTGAGGCAAGAGAATCGCTTAAGCCCAAGAGTTTGAGGTTGTTGTGAGCTGTGATGCCACGGCATTCTATTGAGGGTGACATTATGAGACTGTGTCTCAAAAAATAAAAAATAAAAAATAAATAAATAAATAAATAAAAGCTCTGTATCCGTAGGTGGGTCTTGCTGACTGTAGCCTTTGGGAACCCTGATATTTGTGGTTCTCGTATAATGCTCCTGCCTTCACTACATCAGTGTCTCCCAGCTCAAAGAATCTCCATCCACTCCAGAATATCCATCTCCCAACAACTCCATGGAGAGGCAGAGGAAGGGGCCCATCTGTTCAGAGTGGGTAGAGGATCCAGAAGACTAACTACTCTTTAAATTGACTGTCAACAAGATTGCCCGGGTTTTCTCTTTCTTTTTCGACAGTCTTACTCTGTTGCCCTGGAGTTGAGTGCCCTAGTGTCATCATAGCTCACAGCAACCTCTTTGCTCAGCTAATTTTCCTATTTTAGCAGTAGAGATGGGGGTGTCCCTCTTGCTCAGGCTGGTCTCAAACTCCTGAGCTCAGGTCATCCACCTTCCTCGGCCTCTCAGAGTGCTCGGATTATAGGAATGAGCCAACCATGTCCAGCCTTCTTTTTCCTTTAAAAAAGTTGACTTTATTTTTTAGAGTTTTAGGTTCACAGCAAAATTGAGTGGAACATACAGAGATTTCCCATATACCTTCTCTGCCCCCACCAATCAACATCCCCAGTCAGAGTGGTGTATTTGTTTGTTTTAGTTTTTCAGTGTTTCAATGTCTTTATTCACAAATCAGTATATTATTGGTCAGTTTGACTGTTACCTGTATGATAAGACAGATTATGAAAAGTATCATATTTACTATAAGTGAGTTATTTTATGCTGGGCGCGGTGGCTCACGCCTGTAATCCTAGCACTCTGGGAGGCCGAGGCGAGTTGATTGCCTGAGCTCAGGAGCTTGAGACCAGCCTGAGCAAGAGTGAGGCACTGTCTCTAAAAAAACAGCCGGGCAGGTGTGTGTCATCCCAGCTATTGGGGAGGCTGAGCCCAAGAACTTAAAATTGCTATGAGTTATGACACCGGGGCACTCTACCAAGGGGGACAAAGTAAGACTCTATCTCAAAAAAAAAAGGAAAGTTACTTTATATAAAGGGATCATCGAATATGCAACTCTTGCAATAATAACTCCGTGGATCTGACTCTACCCTTTGAATGGACCAATTTTACCTAGTTCTCCTAAAATGTATTAATTTGAGTATAGTTTCTTGTTGCCTTGTTCTGTGATCCAAGGTTTAAGAAAAAAAAAATTCTGGAAATCAGCAATTTGAACCAGGCCTTGCCAGGATTGAGGAGAGACAGGAATGGTAAAAGGGACACTGGACACGATGCCCAGCAATCTCAACTACCGCGTCTGTCATATGCTTCACTTCAGAGCAGCAGGCACTCAAGGTCAAGTGTAGAGCCGTATGTATCTACATTCTGTCACATTTCTTTTTCTTTTTTGAGACAGAGTCCAATAAGTTGCCCTCGGTAGAGTGCCCTGCCTTACAGCTCACAGTAACCTCCAGCTCTTGGGCTTATGCGATTCTCTTGCCTAAGGAGAGAGCCAAGTAGCTGGGACTACAGGCGCCTGCCACAACACCTGGCTATTTTTTTGTTGCAGTTTGGCCAGGGCCGGGTTCGAACCTGCCACCCTTGGTTTATGGGGCCGGCGGCTTACTCACTGAGCCATAGGCACTGCCCTCCTGTCACATTTCAAATATCCACAACTCATACACTTAGCAGGATATGGGGTCAAGGGGGCATGCTGTAGAGTAGGAAAGAGAATTAAATTAAATTAAATTAAATCAGTCCCGAGAATTAAACTAGACGAAAATTTCTAAGTTTCTAATACCAAGGATTAACTTCTGAAATACAAGTGTATAGATGGAAGCTATAGAATGAGCCATGAACTGAAACGTGTGTGCAATATAGTCAAGGAACTGCTCTGCTTATAAAACACATCTTATTTATCTCTGATTTTAAAGTAATTCATTCTCTTTTTGGGTATGCAAGTGAGCAGTGGAGAAAGTGGTGTATATGCAATCCCAGCTGGTGCTAAGGATTTCGATGCTTCCAAAAGATGTGGGCTAGAGAACTTTATCGGCCAAGATGTCTCCATTTAAGTCACTTTTGAACTTCGTTTCAAGCTTATATTGTGCAAATTCTAGTTGATGTTGAGGATAGTCTCCAAAAGTTTCTAGTTTTATTTTTTGGACTCTTTTTCTGCTGTTTCATGAATGATCCTTGAATCCATCATCTTTCTAGCCCAAGACTTCTTTTTTGTAGAGGTGTCAGAGAGTAGTGGGTTTCAAAGTTCTGATTATACCAATTAAAAACAATAGCCTTAAGAGAGTCCAGATACCGCTTCTCAGGTCCATTTTCATCATCTGATGGTGTTTGTTAGCAATCATCAGTGCCCGACCCAGAAGGGGTACACTGCGCCTTAAAGTGGAGAAAGAGGTGAAGGCATAGGAGTCTGGGGACAATACCCCACCTATGTGGATTTGTACTGGTTTGGCTCAGTATGCTGCCTGCCTTCCCCAGGTGATTCGAATCCAGACTGCATTGTCCTCAGTGTCTTGGAAGCTGACTGTCACATTTTTTCATGCTCTCTGCAGAATTTTCTTTTCTTTTTCTTTTTCTTTTTTTTTTTTTAGAGACAGAGTCTCACTTTGTCCCCCTCGGTAGAGTGCTGTGGCATCACAGCTCACAGCAACCTCCAGCTCTTGGGCTTAGGTGATTCTTTTGCCTCAGCCTCCAGAGTAGCTGGGAGTACAGACACCCGCCACAACACCTGGTTATTTTTTGTTGTTGTTGTTGTTGTTGCAGTTTGGCCGGTGGGCTGGGGTTCCATCCCGCCACTCTCAGTATATGGGGCCGGTGCCCTACTCACTGAGCCACAGGCGCCACCCTCTGCAGAATTTTCTTAAATGAACTTTTGAATTGTTTCATATCAAAAAGGTCAATGTCTTTATCTGGTCCTTTACTCAGCTGAAAAATATCCCAGATTTTCAGGTGCCAATGAACTTGAGTATAATTAAGTCTAAAAGGGCTGCATCATTGAGACTTGCGTGCTTTTCCTCACACAGCAGAACTAAGTGCAGAATGATAGATTCCTTTCTCTCCCAGAAATTCATGGTCTGCAGTTCATTTTCTAACCAAAAATCCCAGGCTTTTAGGATTATTGTTGTTTCAGTCAAGGGGATTTTAAAGAGGGTCCTCTTGAGAAACTTGGTAAGTGTCTCATCCATCTTTTTGGCCCTGCCCACATCTCCAGCTGCCCCAGTCCTCAGCTGCTGTTCCCTAGAGTGGTGTATTTGTTAACTGATGAGTTGTTGGGCACAGTGGCTCATGCCTGTAATCCTAGCACCTTGGGAAGCTGAGGCAGGAAGATTGCCTGAGCTTCAACTCCTGCTGGAGTTGAAGACCAGCCTGAGTAAAGTGAGACCCCATCTTTACTAACATTAGAAACATTAACCGGCCATGGTGGTGGGTGCCTGTAGTTCCAGCCACTCAGGAGGCTGAGGGAGAGGATCACTTGAGCCCAAGAGTTTGAGGTTGGTGTGAGCTGTGATGCCATGGCACTCTACCCAGGGTGACAGAGTGAGAAAAAAATAAAATAAAATAAACAAAAAAACTCAAAAACAATTGATGAGCACACGGGGAGATACCATTATCCTCCACAGTCCATAGTTTACACGAGGTCACCCTTGGGGTGGCGGTACCTTCTCTGGGTGTGCACATATGTGTAATGAATGCACCTACCTCATCATACCACAGAGTAGTCTCACTGCCTTCCCTACTCATCCTTCCCTGCCCACTAGCCCCCGGAAACCTCTTAGTTTTTACTTTTTGAAAAACTTGCTTTACCCCCACTTTTAGAGACAGCCATTAGTCATCCACCTCTGAGTCTGGGCAAGGAGGCTCACAGGGTGGGGTGCACCGCCTCTCGGCTCCTTTCATGGCTGGCGTAGGACTCAGTATCCCTGCCCTCCTTTCTTCCGAAACGCGTTGTTGTCTCGTATCTTGTTCTACTTGTCTTCATGAATCTTGTTCTTAAAATAAAAATCCCCTGATGTACTTCAGCAGGGCTTCAGGAGAGCGTGAAGGGGAGTGTGTGCACTCAATCCCCCGTCATGAATTGTGATAGAAATCGCCTCAACTAGATTGTCAACCCTCTCACCTTCTACCACAAAATAAGCTCCTTCTCTATATATCCTGATGCCTGCCCACGGCTTCTGGGCTACTGTGCATTACCTGTAGAGTAAAACCTGTGATTTCCCTGCCTCCCACTTACGGGGCTGATCTCACCTTCTTGTTCCTTCCTCTAACCTGTCCCTTCCTCTCTGTGCACAGACACCACCCAGATCCAGACCTGAACAAATGGCCTGTTGACCTCCAAGCTTTCACTCTTACATCTAATCTACAAATGTCAGTTAAAAAATAAAATGCCATGGTCATGTCATTCCTCTGCTCAAAAATCGTTTATTTTGTCTAGAGTAAAAATTCCAAATTTCTGAGTTGAGCCGGCGAGTTTTCTCCAACCTGACTCCAATGAGTGCCTGTAGTTCCAGCCACTCAGGAGGCTGAGGGAAGAGGATCCGATTCTCCTCCCGCGACTGCGAGGCGTGGTCATCCTGAGCACGCTGGCGCCTTTCCGCCTGTGCCTGGTGTGCGCTGTCGCCCTGCCTGTTCACCTCTCGACACTCATCCCCAGTGTTGCCTCTGAGATGAAGCTTCCTAAGTTACCCCAGGGAAGTTGCATACATCCTTTTCAGGCTTCCCAACCCCAAATCAAAGGTTATATGTCATTCTTTGGCTTATGTATCTGGGGAGCTCTGTAAGGAGAGAGACTGTCTTACTCATCTTATACTTTGAAAGCTTAGCTTGGTGCCTCGTATGCAGTAAGCTGCATTCAATAGGTTTCGAATGTCTGGATGGTTAACCTCCCCGTTATGCTTTATTATTTGTCTATTCCAGTTCCCTTCTAGGCTGCTGCCTTCATTGCCACTGTATTAATAACACCGTTTATAGGAAGGCCTTTTTAGTAATTAAACTCCTTGGAAGTGTTGTAAAACGGACCTTTTCTATATTGAGGATCGCTTACAGCAAAAGGGACAGAGTATGTTCTTTTGCACGTTGCCCTGTCTTGACTACTTTAATGTCTTTACACATCACTGTTCTTCCCCCAATTGTCCTGTTAGCACCATGGGGACAGAGACTGTGCCTTGTAATTGCTTTCATGATTCCCAGTGACCCCCAACATGAGCCTGGGTGGAGAGGAGATGCTTAGCAAAGATTTGCAGATTGGCTGCTATGTGTGCCATGGTGTAGGGAAAGATAGGCTGATCGGATTGGGATGATTTTCCAGTATGTAAGGAAAACCAGGGAGCCAGGCGGGGCCTAGGTCAGGCCTGGGGCATTGGTGGTGAAGGTGCCATCCTACGGCCAGAGTGGGCTGTGCAGAGGACATCTGGGAACAGCCAACCAATCCCAGCCAAGTGGTCTTTGGAAAACAGGAAGCAAGAGAAGAGGTAGGGAGGAGTTAATGGAAGGAGCCGAAGTGTGCTAATGGAGGTGCAGGTGGGAGAATGGGTGCAGGTAGGTGGGAAGGCCCTCCAGGGTGAAGCCTCAGCAGCGGCTTCTTCCCCCTGATGGCTGACCAGTCCTGTCTCCCCGGCCATGACCCCTCCCCCGTCACACCAGAGCTCCACACTGCAGTCCACACATCAGAGCCACCTTCATCTTTGCATAGCAGAGGCTTCCCTGCTCCCCCGAGTACCATCAAGCCCAGGTCCAGCCATCCCTCCCAACTTCCCACTGCCAGATGTGAGTCTCATGATTGTTTCCAGACTGCTTCTCCAGCGGGGGTCCCCACCCCTCTTCCCGAGTAGCTCTGTTCCGAGTCCTGGAGAAGGTAATGAGGAAGGAGATGTGAGAGCCACCTATTCTGATGGAGGGGGCAGAGCAGGCTCACACACTCTTAGGACAGATACGATCTGATTCCCTTCTGCCCTTTCCCACACTCTTTAAAAATATACTAAAATACATAAAATCATCAGAGCTCAGAAAATGAATAACAAGACCTTTTCTTTACATTCCATGGCAGTGGCCCCCTCTTCTTCTCTGGGAGTCTTCTCTCTCTCCCTTTTCTTCTTAACTGTGCCTCCATCTCCTCTTCAAAGACTGACTCCCTAGCCTACCCATTCTTCTGCCCTCACTCTCCTTGGAAGCTCTTCTGTCCGAGGGCAGAGCCTCCAGTTGCAAAACCCATGGGAGCATTTCCTAGGCCTCAAATTCCAGGAACCCTGCAGCCTCGGTCACTGTGAACCCCTGTCCTCAGCCTTGAACGGTCCTCTCTCCTTGTTCTTCCTCCTTGTTATCCGCTGGCCATCTCTGCCTTCCTTCATGGCTACACCTTTAGCCCCATGACCAGATGTGGGCCCAGACCCTCTTCACCAATGTCCGTCTCTACCCCTCTGCATGGGAGAAGCTTGATGTCTTTTGCAAGCTCAGTCTAACATTTTGTCTTTTGCTCTGTTGAGTCTGGAGAGGTTAACGGATCAGAATTCTATGGCTTGGATCCCAAACTTTGGAGCCATTCTTCTCTTATTTTAAAGGAGAAATTCCAGCCACACAACAGATCCAGAGAATACAACAAGTTCCTGTGTTCCTACACCCAGCTCAAATATTAACCATTACCAATACTCTTGAAGCCCCTTGAGTAGTCATCCCTACTGCCCATCCCCTCCTCCCTGGAGAGGCAGCCAAGATCCTGAATTTGTTATTTATCTTTCCTACAAATTCTTTAAGTGTTTGCCACATGTATATGTGCCCTTACATGATATATAGAATTATTATGCATGTTTTAAAATATTATGCAAATGAAAACACTCTTTATGTATCTTTCTTCCACTTACTGTTTTTGCTCACATTTACTCCTTTGATGGGAGCTCTTTATTTTCTTTGCAGTATCATGTTCCATTGTCAAATGTGCCACACTTGATCTCCCCTCCCCTGTGAGTAGACATTTGGACTCAGCCAGCTGAGTTAATTCCGGGCCTCTCTTCTCTCAGGCAGCCACCCAGTCCCTCTTTTACTCTGCTTATGCAAAAAGCCTCTGATACCATTCTTTAGGACTTTATCATCTGTTGCCTAGATATCTTAGAAGTCCCCTAATTGGCTCCCATAGCCCCATCGTTCCTTCGCCTATTCCCCGAACCTCTGTTGATTGATACTCCAAAGCCTCCCTCTGGTACAGTACACCGGCCAAGCCTGATTCCCAGAGGGGCTTGCGGCGCCCTCCAGCGTCTGGTGCCCGCCTCTCCAGTATCATCTGTCCTTTCTGGCTCTCCTCAAAGGTCCCACATGTGCATTCTCTCAGCTGTTCCCCCCTTATACAGAGCTCCTGCTAAGTCTAATTTTCTGTAGAGGTTCCTTCTAAACATTTTCTCCTCTAAGAAGCCTGCTGTGGAACATGCCTGGAGGCCATAGCATATGGAGTTGGAACCACTGATTGTCCCTCCACGCCTTCTATGTGCTTGTTTAAGTGTCCCGCTGGACACAGCTTCCTAGGTAATGCTGTCGACGTCACCAGCATCACCACTCTCTGGGTGTCAACAGGTGTGGGCACACCTCACACCACCATGCCATTTCACTCTCCCCTTAACTGTCTGGGTGCAGAGGCTCTCCACAACTAAGGAGGCTGCACCTGACCCACTTGCCTGAGGCCCAGGGCCTGAACAGGTAGCTGTGGGTTGATCACGCCATGGTGGCATCAGGTTTCTGGTAGCCCCTTGCCCCCCACCCCCGCCTCTGCCTTCTCCACTCAACCTTTTTTCTGCCACATTGCCCTTCCCCAAGCTCTACCTCAGTCCCTCTGCAGGCCTAGAACATTCTCTCCTCTCCCCTTCTCCTAGCCGAATTTCCCCTCTTCAGCTCCAGAATTTTTCCAGGGAGTCTTCCAGGGCACGTGGGTCTCCAGGGAGCACTCCAGTGCCCCTTACCTATGGTAACTGTCATCCAAGACTACATTTTATTAACAGCAATTATGTGCTGAGGGCTTACTATGCACCTGACAGTTTGGGGGAACATTTATCTCCTCAACAAGCTAGTGATATGGAAATGAACACCCTACCCCATTTACAGATGAGGAGACAAAGGCCAGAGAGGTCCAAATTTCCCAAGGCCACAGAGCTAGTGAGTAGCAGAGGCAGCATTCGAATCCTTGTTGGGCTGATCCCACACAGTGCCTGAGTTTATTCCCTCACAGCACATGGCACTTGGCGGATCCATCTCCATTTGCTTCCCAGTCAGCTTTCTGAGAGTAGAGATCCCTCCTCCATTTCTCTGGTGGGTAGAGAAATGGGGAAGACTGAGATAGAGCTTGGGGAAGGTCAATGTGGCAGAAAACAAAAGGTTGAGTGGAGAAGGCAGCGGCAGGGGTGGGGGAGCAAGGGGCTACCCTCTGTACCTGGCCCCAGGCAGCGGCCTGACATGGACACAGCCTACTTTCCAGGTGCCAGAGCAGGAGGGGCCCCTGGTGGGAGGGTTTTGGCTGAAGGCCTGGAGTGCTCAGCCTGTCGCACAGCTGCACTGCCTTGTTCATTCAGTCTGTCTTCTGGTGGCCAGCCCACACCCCTTCCCCGGCCCCTCCTGGCCTGGACAGAGAGCTTTTTAGCTTTGGCTGCCATCACGACCACCTTCTTGGGAGGGGTTGTCTTCCTAAACTTCCAAGGTGGATACAAACTGAAGGCCATCAGGGATGTCGCTGTGAGCACTGTGACCCACTAGCCTGGGTGTCCATAGGCTAGTCACCTGAAGATGATTAAAAATGGAAGGGACCTCTTGGCGTGGCAGCGAGCATGTCCGTGTGAGTGAATATGTGTGTGTGAGTGTGGAGGGGGCGGTCATTTTAAGTTCCCCTCCTCAGACAAGGGCCTCCTTGTCTTCCCTGCTCTGACTCACGGTTCCATCAGAAAGAGTGCTGTATGATTATTTTTACAGAGTGCTTCAGCCCGCTTTCTCTGCTTCACTCTGTCCTCCAGCAGCTTCCAAGCCCCAGTTTACCTCATTCTGTCTAGAGAAGAAGAGCAGCGGGGACTCTGAAGCCAGTGCCTAATTCTGGCCCTGAGGTATCCGTACCTCGTTTTCCCCACTGGGAGTCCCTAAAGAAGCAGTGTGGAGGGTAGCCAAAGTAAATAGAAAGCTAGGACTAAGCCATAGAGCCCCGTTCTTCCCTGTCCCCACTGCGAACCACAGATTCCCTATTCTTGATGCTTTGCTGATTTCTTTGATCCTGTGTCAGTTTCCTCATCTGTATCTGAGTTGTTACAAAGAGTACATGAAATATAAAGCTTCTAGAATAGTGTCTAGCACAGGAGAGCTCATTGTTAATAAGAATTATTAAAAAATATTTACTGAGCCCTTTGTTGTGCGTGAGGCTGGAGTTCCCCCAGGAAGAGGCTGAGACCAGCTGCTTATCCCACAGGAGCAGGCCTGCTTTGTCCGGCGCGCCCTCTGCTGGCCACTGGCAAAAGGCCTCGGGCAAGGGTGGCGAGAAAAGCTTTCTGAGTGCCAAGGCGAAGAGGGACAGTTCTGCATGGTGCAGAGCCAGAGCGTTGCTTATGCCCCCTCGAAATGTCTGGGGTGGAATATTTCTCTCTTTTTTGCCAGCCTGAGAACAGATTCCAAAAATGTATTCTCCACCAGGGCACAGAAATGCTAAGACCAGGACAAGCTGCCAGCCATAGCTAACAACCTGTCTCCAACAGTTGTGCAGAACAGCAGGAAGGAGAGGAGCTCCATGCAGGCCTGGGTGGAGGAGTTGGTTCTTACTTAGAGCAAGGTAATAATAGGAGAGGGTGCTGTCCCATGAGAAACTGAAGTTAGACTGCTACAGGACTGTGTCGGAGAATGTCCCCGGGGCAAGTCTGCACACAGATCCTCTTCTAGGAGGCAAAGTGAGGGGCTGGGATTGTGGCAGCCAATGCCTCTGGATTCTCTGTGGCTTTCTGGGGAGGGGCGGGGTGGGGGGGAGTGGCTCCCAACTGGGAGCAGGACTGGCCACGGCACAATCATGGGTCATTGTGATCGTACAATGTAGGTTGTGATTGTACACTGTAGAGAATGCCATTGCCCACATGGTGCACGGCTGGCTCTGCTGTGCAGGGCCCTGGCAGCCCCACAGAAGGCAGATGACAATACGCAGCAGCACTCCTTCTTTATACAGTGCTTGGCTGGGGGACTCTGAGACCCCAAGCTGAGCACACACACACACACCTGCTCCCCGCTCCTGAGGTGCCATGGGGGTGGGGAAATCACCCTAGGTTCTATTTAAGTTCCTAGAGCAGTGGTTCTCAACCTTCATAATGCCGTGACCCTTTAATACAGTTCCTTATGTTGTAGTGACCCCCAACCATAAAATTATTTTCGTTGCTACTTCCTAACTGTAATTTTGCTACTGTTATGAATTGTAATGTAAATATCTGATATGCACGAGATCCCCAAAGGGTCGCAACCCACAGGTTGAGAACCGCTGGCCTAGAGGATTAGGGCAGGGTGGGGAAAGGAGGCGGAGTGGATAGGGGTGAGAGAGAAAAGAGGGAAAGTGAGCTATGGGACGAACTATGACGGCAGAAAAAGACAAAAGGCCAAAGAGTAGACAGAGAAGTCAGCAAAGAATCTCAAGATCCTACCCCCTTTCCTGCACCACCTTCTCCACAAATTTGGCTTTTGGAAAGCTCCACCAGTTTTGTCTTTTATGGGGTGATCAATTCCAGTTGTTTTTTCAACACCCTCCCCTCCCTTACCTCACCAGTACACATACTCCTGGCCTGGCCCCTGGAGACAGAGGCCTGGGGCCCCTACCTGACCATGAGGAGTGTATCTGGAAGATGGTCATGGTGCTGGAAAAAGGGAACCAGCAGATATGACCAAGGAGACCGTGGAGGCCTTGGGAATAGGCACTGGGGTCTGTAGATGAGGGGAAGCAGGGTAGGGGCCTCGGATTTCATGTGGGATGAGAGGCACATGGGCTGGCAAGGTGGGGCTGGGGCAGGTGTTAGGACCCATCTTTGGTTTAGCAGTTTGGCCCATCTCTTTTCCTTCCCAGTTGAATAAGACCATTTCCTACCCTGAGCTCACCAGTACTACAATCACTGCACCCATGTGTGCCATGAGTGCACGAGTCCATTAACAACCTTACTGTATCAGAAAGACATTCCCGGGCCGCGCCTGTGGCTCAGTCGGTAAGGCGCCGGCCCCATATACCGAAGGTGGCAGGTTCAAACCTGGCCCTGGCCAAACTGCAACAACAACAACAACAACAAAAAAAAATAGCCGGGCGTTGTGGCGGGCGCCTGTAGTCCCAGCTACTCAGGAGGCTGAGGCAAGAGAATCGCTTAAGCCCAGGAGTTGGAGGTTGCTGTGAGCCGTGTGATGCCACGGCACTCTACCGAGGGCCATAAAGTGAGACTCTGTCTCTACAAAAAAAAAAAAAAAGACAGACATTCCCACACATGCATACCCATGCCACTTAGACAGGGATGATGGGCCCAGAGGGCACCTGGGCATGGGGTGGATGTTTCCAAAGGTGGCAGCCACGGTAAAGGAGCCCTATGGCAGAGGTCCTGCCCATCCCTGGAGCAGACTGCCTGCCTTGCTGGAAATGTCCTGGCAGGAACTTGGACTTCAAACCAGCGAAAGAACTGAGATAAGGGGCTGGGCCTTTGGAAGGCGGCAGAACCATGGTGAGACCTGGTTTAAGAGAAGGGGAGACAGAGAGGAACTGGAAGAGGGTCCTGAGCCCACACACCTCTGCATACCCTGTGCGCATCAGCAGAAACCACCCCATGTGAGAGCCCCCACTGACCCAGAGGTCTCTACCTGGGCTCCCCAGCAGAGTAATCTTTCAGCACTACTCCCCAGCAGAGTAATCTTTCAGCTTAGTGCTCCCCTCTCCCCTTGGTGACACACACAGGGCCCAGTGAATAGAGGACGTTTAATATTTCTGTGCTGGTCAAACGGAACACAGGTGGGGAATACATGGGAGGGGGCAGAGAGCCCCCTGCCTCTCAGGAGGGTGGCTTGTGAAGGGGATACGTGGGGTTTCTTGGGAAATATCCAAGGAGTCTTCTCAGCAAAGAGGCCAGGCGGGGGTGTTATGAGCATCCAACACACTCAGTCCTTGGCCTTAAAGTTGGGGTCCCCCATAGGGGGTCTGTGGAGAGTCTCACTTTTTCCAGCTCTTGCTGGAATCCACACTCCCAGCACATTGGGGGACTTGGTCCTAGAGAGGGGTCTGGTGGCCCCCCAGGAAGCAGCCCAGGGTTGGGGACAAAGGCTTCCTGCCTACTGGCCAAGGGGACGAGAGCCACCCCCTCCCCTCAGCCCTCTCTCCTTCCCCAGGCTGGGTAAGGAACAGAAGGGAGGTGAGCAGGGCCCTCGCCTCCACAGAGCCCCAGGGTCCTCAGGGTGGGGCAGAGAAGGGGTGGAGGGAGAGGGTTTTGGCCACCAACAGACACTGTAAACTTTGGTTTAAAACAATAACTTAAGTGAAGGGAGGGCTTCTAGCCTGGGGCTGGTGGAAGAGCTGGGAGAGCAGATGCTGGGGAGGCTACAAAGGAAAAAGCCAACAAAAAGTTTTGGTTTTTGCTTCCGGCATAAGAAAGGTCTTTGGTCATCTGTTTAACTGGGGGATAGGGAAGGGGTACTGTGGGAGGGTGAGAGAAGACCGCAGTAGGGGGCCTGCAGGCCAGGGTGGCTTCAGCCTCACCTTCCCCTGCATTTCCTGGCAATCCAGGCACCACCTCCAGGTCCCACCCCTGGCCTCAGGGGTGGCTCTGCTCCACCTGCAGAAGCCCACCTGGTACAGACCTCTGTGGCTAGACAGTGGGCCTCTTCCTATGCTCCCCAGTGTGGGAGTGGCGGGAATGGCACCCAGAAAATAGGGGTGGGGGTGGAGGCCCAGTTCTTGCTGGGTCCTGCCTCAGGCTGCAGGGAGAGGCTGGAGTCAGGTGGTCTGAAACTTCAGTGCCCCCCACCCCTACAGGCCAGGGCAGGGTAGGAGTTAGGGTGGAGAGTTATTTCTTCACAGTAGGAAAAGGCAGAAGGGAGCACAAATTAGGTAAGTGGGGGCCTCTGGCCAGAAAACCCTGCCAGAGCCAGGTGTGAGGGCCCCTGGATTTCAGAGGGGTGACTTAGCCCTGCCTGCAGGTCTCCGTGGCACTGAGGGGCCCTGTAGGGGAGGAGGGCCCTGCTGCTGCTGGTGGTTTGGGGAGGCGGTATTCAGATATGGGAGAGGGTCTAAGAAGGGGTTTGGGCCCTCCATGTCCTTTAAGTGTCCTGTACCAGTCCCAGACCAGGGCTGTGTCCCCCCTAGGGATGAGGATCATCCCTACCCCCAAGTGTTTGTCAGTTGGGTCACCTGGGGAGTTGCTGGCCCAGGCCTCCCCCATCTGAGTCCCGTAAGTGCCTGGAGGCTGGGAGGGGCTGTGGAGTGGGGAAGGTGGGACCTGGGCCTGGGCCTGGGAGGGAGGGGTCTCACCCCTGCCCTGCCCACCCCTACTAGCCCTTAGGACAGTTCTTCTCCAGGCAGGTCCTCTTCCAAGTCCCTGTCTTCTGGAGGCCCCAAGGTGTTGGGGTTGGGGGTGCCCAGGGAGGGCGCAGGCTGCCTGTCTTCCTCTGCCTCAGTTGGCTCCTCTTTCACCTGCACCTGGTGGCTGTGGCAAAGGGGTGGTGTGGGCATCCCTCCACTGGTCCCCTCTGTATCAACCCCCCCAGAACTCTGGGGCACAGTGAGGTGTCTGCAGCCCCCTCCCCCGTAACACAACACACCTAGGTCTGATCTCCCCCAGGGCTCTCTCCGAAGAAAAGAAGATGTTGAGGCAGGGATTGCCTTGAGTTGGGGAAGAGAAAGAAGGGAACAGAAGGAGGGAAGAGAGAAGGGAAGAGAAGGAAAGATAAAAAGGAGGAGGAGGGAAGGAGAGAAGAGTAAGAGGGGTTAGAAGGGAGAGAAGAGAGGGTGGAAAGGGAGGAGGGCAGGAGGGGGTGGTCCTGAGAGAAGGGAGAGCAGAGGCCGGTGTTTAGGGTGGGTCTGCTGTGTACTCACCTGTACTGGGGTGGGGAGAGGCGAGGTGGGCTGCTGCCGCCATTGCTGGGCAGCGGCTCTGGGGCACCCACATCGTCATGGCTGAGGGGCAGGAGGCTGCTGGCAGAGCCAGGGTTCAGCACACCAGGGCTGTTGAGGAGGGGGAAGCTGCTCTCGGCCAGGGCGGCCTGGAGGGGCGCAGGGTTGGCCCCAGTCAAATGGTGTCCTACCCCAGCCCTAGAGAGCCTCCTGTGTGTGTACCTGGGCCCCACCGACAGCCCCTCTCCCAGACTCAGCCTTCTGAACACAGCACACTTCCAGAGGCAGGAACTCTGACCCTGATCCCTACCTCCCAGCTTTCCATAGGACCAGGGTCTACCTTATCCTCTTCCAAGGACAATACCCTAGACCGACAAGCCAAGAAGGGGTACCATTGGGCATGCCAACCTCTTTCCTTCTGCCTGGCCCTTATCCCAATCCAGCTGGGAAACCAGAGGTGGGGGATGGACTGCAGGATGGTTTTGGAAACCCAGAGTGGTTTTCACCCCTGTTCCCATCCTTCCCTCCTCTGAAAGCCCTCTTCAGGGGAGTGGGTGGGCTAGGGGACCCAGTCACCTGGTAGCTGGCATTAAGTGCTCCATAGCTGAGGCCCGAGATCATGTTCTTCACCAGGGTGGGGCTCCTGGAGGAGAGAAGGCAGTTTTTGGCTCATTCATTCAACCCCTTACTCAATGTCTTGACCCTAACTAAGGGCCTGTGCTGGGCCAGGGACAGTCCTATCATTGTCCTGGGAGGCCAGAGCAAGTTGGCTACCATTTGCTGAGTCGTGCATGTGTTTACCCCACCCTCACACTGACCTGGCCTTCCCGGGAGAGGGTGCTGGGCCTCACGGGGCTCCAGGACCTGTTCAGCGTCTCAAGGTTGGTAAGTGAGAACCCAATGTCAATCTTCACACCATGCCGCTCTCAGCATTTCCTTTCTCTTATCTAGATTTGTCACTGTTTGGCAAGGTCTGAGCTATAGCCTCAATAGTTCCATGTCTGCAAAACCCACACTTTCTTGCCATCCTAAATTTTAGGACATGTAGTAAACATGTCCCCACATGCTGCATACACAACGCTTTTCTACACTGGGAGGTATACAGGAGTTGGGGCAAAAAAAGTAATGGCTCAAGGCTGTCCATCTTCCACAGTGATGGAAGTGAGGCTTCCATAGGGCCTCTCACAGCTGGTGAGCAGCAGAGGAGCAATTTGAACTCAGGTCTTTTGATTTAAAGTTCGTAATGAGATGTGACAATACGTGGTAGAGAAACTGGCTCCTGAGGGCGCTCCACAGGGATGGCTTCCCTTCCACTTTCCAGCCCCCTCTCGCTTGCCCGCCCCCCACCTGCCTGGGGTAAAAAGCTCTTGCTTGGGGAGAAGGAGTCTTTGAGGGGAACAGGTACCCCAGAGATATCTGTTAACTGGCTTCAGACTTCTCTCTTCTTACCTAGGGGCCTCTGGTCCGAGAGGTACAGGCAAGAGAGTACCTCGGGTGAGGGTGTTTGGGGTGGAGAGAAGGCCATGGTGCTACATAGAAGCCAAAAGGGAGGTTTTGACCCTCTCCAGGTTCTTCAGTTTCCATTTAAAATGCTGTGTGGCAGAGTGGGGCACAAGACTGGGGGGCCAGGGATGGAACTGTCGACCCAGCTCTGCCACAGATCTGCTATGTGGCCTCCTGCCAGCCCCCTGCCTCTCTGGGCCTCTTCCCTGTAAAATGGAGAAGTGGCCTCAGAGGTCAGCTTATCCTGATGAGCGAGGGGGAGTGGAGGCCCTGGTGTGGCTGGCCCTGGCTATTCTGGCCTCTCTCTGGTACCAAGCCCCCCTTCCCCCTTCCCTCAGAGTAAGGATAGAACAAGGCATAAATGTTGGCCTTCTAAATTATCTGTCAACTTCCAGTTTCCAGTCCCCCTCCCCAAGGGCTAGGCTCCTCCATCCCTTTTTTCTCCACACCCCTCCTCCTCCTGGGAAGGCTTTGGTGCCCATGGGTACCCTGGTGCAGCCCCAGTGTGGTTCAGGCCCACACACCCTGTCATCTTTGGCGGTCTCCGCTTCTGATACTCCCGCTCATCCACGGTCCACACAGCACCCTTGACGTTCTCCACACGGACAAAGCACTTGTGCAGGCTGAGGTTGTGACGCACGGCGTTCTGTGGATGCAGTGAGGAAGGGCTCAGAGGAGCTCACTTGCCCCTCCTCTGCTCAGGTGGGCACACACAGGAGTCCTCATCTAGTCCCATGCCCACACAATGGCAGCCTGAGCAGAGGGTGGGCTGGGCTGGGCTGGGCTGGGCTGGGGGTGGCCCTGTCAAAGGGAGAGAAGGCCTCTCCAGCCTCTCCCTCTCCAGTGATCCATTTTATAATCTGCCTCCTCACCCTTCCATGTTTTGGAAAGTTCTTGCCCAGCAGCTCAATGATGCCTAGTTAGTAATAACCTGTTTCGCATGTTCATTAATCAATGACACTCGTAGCTATTACTCAGAGCTCCTCATCAGTATTAGATCATATTTGAGTACTGGCACTTCAGTGAGTCTGGGATACCTCACCTCAGTTGGGTGCAGAATTTCCACTAAGCTTTTAAAAGTTTGGGAAATAACTTACGAGTCCTCGCTGCTACTTCATAGGCCCCTGGGAGCCTGGGGGCCATCGCTTTGAGCTGCAGCTTAGAATAGTCAGCTAATTTACTGAATTTATTGAGAGTGTGATGTATACAGCAGAGGCCTAATACATACTTGTTGAAATAAACTGGGAGAAAGGAGGTATGGGTTTATAGCTGAAAGGAGAGAAAGAGGATAAGTCACCGTGTCCTTCCACCTCTTCCTGGCAGGATAACTTTAAGAATTGAGGTCATCTGGTTTATAGGACACTTGGGCAAGGGTGGGGTATGTGGCCCAATTCCCCCACCCCACGGGAGCCATCCCCTTCCCCCCCCCGTCCCTCAGTCCTGCTCCTGCACCCTTTACTCTCAGCATCACTGCCCCTCCCGCCAGCCCCCAGCCATCACCATCCCTGTCTGCCTGTGTCCCTGTTACCTGTCCTCCCTCAGCCTCCCCTCCTTGTGCCCATCCTTGTCTCCTCTTTACATTTCTAAATGGGGAAAAAAGCGGGCAGGGCGGGCAGCCCATGCCCCTGGAGATCCCCTCTCCTTCTCTCCCTTCTAACTCTTGCCACTTGCAACTGGCCCGATTTCATTACCAATTTTAATTTGCCTCTAATTAAATCCTGTGTATTTTTCCGACTCGCTTGCTAATCCACGAGGGAGGCGGGCGGCTGGAGTGGAATCTCTTGGAGCGATAATTACAAAGGGCCTAATCACGCCGGGGCTCCTGCCTCGGAATAAATTTGCCCGCATTACGGGGCTCCAATCCTCCGCTTTGCAAATGAGAATGACCCCAATTTCCGAGGATGGCCTCACTGGGGCTTTTTTCCCTCATTTCGAAGCCTGATTCGTGATGAGAGACTAATTCGTTACGCTGAAACATTAACGGCAATTTAAGGGGTCTGGCGGGGGCTGCGTAAACAAAAGGACAGGCCCACAACATGGGCCTTGGGAGGGGATGGACACAGGGGGAGGGCCAGCCAGGACCATCAGCTTGGCAGATGGCAGCTCTGTCCCTGGATGAGCAGCAGCTGGCCTGGCCCACACCACTTCCCAACCCTTCTGCCCTGGTCTAAAGTAGACAGCCTCTCAGGGTAGAGGCCAGAAAGGGTGAAGAAAGAGGGAAAGAAGAAAGCCAAAATAATTTAGGAGAGGAAGACGAGTGACCTAAGGAGCCCTGAATGGAAAGCAAAAGTAGAAGGGAAACTGAGTTGAGTGTAGATGGGGCACATTTCCCAAGTAACATGAACAAAGCCTGGCTGGAAAAAAACTTGAAGTTCAGAGTGGACCTCAAGCTGAGATGAATTCTGCTGTGCTGTGAGGAGGGCACGTGAAGTGGCCCAGGTGGTGGAATCTACAGCAGAGCACTGCTGACTGGGAAAGGTACCCACTCAGCCGTTCAGTATGCTTTCTCCAGCTGGACTGTCTTCTTACTAGGACCTAGACTAGGTGAGGGAAGATAACAGCAAAGAACTGGAAAGGAGAAACACATGGGTACAGAGATGACCAAGGCTAGGCAACCAGTTGAAGGGGGCAAGGTTGGAATATTGAGAGAGGTGGCATCATGATGGTTATTGAGTGGTTTAAAGAAGTCACCTAGCGCACAGCTCAGTGGGTAGGGTGCCAGCCACATGCACCCAGCCCAGGCCATCTAAAACAACAATGACAACTGCAACAAAAAAACAGCCGGGTGTCGTGGTGGGCACTTGTAGTTCTAGCTACGTGGGAGGTTGAAGCAAGAGAATCGCTTGAGTCCAAGAGTTTGAGGTTGCTATGAGCTGTGACGTCACAGCACTCTACACAGGGTAGTGAGACTCTGTCTCAACAGAAAAAAAAAAGGAAGTCACCTAAAGCAGCTCCTCCTAATCTCAAGAGAAGAAAGAGGCTTGGCGCTTGTAGCTCAAGGGGCTAAAGTACCAGCCACATACACCAGAGCTGGCAGGTTTGAATCCAGCCCAGGCCTGCCAAGCAACAACTACAACCAAAAAATAGCCGGGCACTGTGGCCGGCGCCTGTAGTCCCAGCTGCTTGGGAGGCTGAGGCAAGAGAATCTCTTAAGCCCAAGAGTTTGAGGTTGCTGTGAGCTGTGAGTGCCATAGCACTCTACCCAGGGCAACAGCTTGAGGCTCTGTTTCAAAAAAAAAAAAAAAAAAAAAGGAAGAAGAAGAAGAAAGCACCATACTGTGGTAGAATGAGGCAGGGAAGAGGGAAGAGGAATGGAGGGTAGGTGGGTAAGTGGTACTCTGCCCCTAAGGAGGAGGTTGTCTTATAGGAATGAGGCTCTACATCGCCACCCCTCAAGGAAAAGAATTCAAATGTATAATAATCATATAGATCCCTTACATCCTACAGGACTCAATCATTTATAAAATCTGGTATTTGAACCGGCCTGGAGGTTGAAGACTTGGACCAGGTAGCCCCAAGAAGGCCCTGCTGGCTCAGAGAGAGGGCAGGACTGTGGTTGGCAGGAAATGACATCACTCACAGCCAATCAGAGCAGCTGTCCCAGCCCCACAGTCTCTCTCCCAAGCTTTAGGAATTGGGTATGGGGATACAGAAGGTCACAGGTCACGATGCAGGCGGGCCCCCCTGCTATACTCTGCACATTCCCAGGGCAGAGAAGGCTGGGCACTGTGCAGACCCCACCTGAGCCTGTGCGCTGGTAGGGAGGACCTCGCTAACACTTGTTGAAACCTGGTGGGATTGGAGGAAGTAGCCTGTTTAACTGTAGTTCCTGCAGTGGTCAGCAGGGGGACTCAAGAGCCAGGGATCTAATTAAGATCCGAAGATAGGGATTCCTCTTTAGGTGTTTAACCTTCCCCCCAGGGCCAGCAGTTTCCCCCCCCCTCCCAATTTAGATATTGTTTTCCCACCCTGGCACTCCTCCTCCTATCCTGGCTGGGGAAAAAAATGGCTTAGTGCTCCAGCCCACATCTCTGTGTCCCATTTTTCTAGGGTCCCACTCTTGCCTGCTTCTGGTCCCCCAGGAAAACTCTTAAGGCTGAAGGTATTGAAATGACTAATTGGATGAAGACAATTATCTTTCTGCCACTGATGGCAGAGCTGGGAAGAGATGTGAGTGCCCGTGTTTGTGTGCAAGTGTATGGTCCGTGGGGTTCTTGGTCCATCCCTGTGTCCATGCTTGCACATTCCCAGCTCTGGCTTCAACATTGACCTTTGGTCAAGGTATCTGGACCATAGGGTCTATGTGAATGCATCTCCCTACCAAGCTTGGACATTACCAATTCCAGAAGGCGCCCTACTTCATGAAGTTAGAGTCTTTGGGGCCCCAGGGGAGCACCCTGGAGAAGAGAAGGATTTCTTCCCAGAAAGAAGATAGCACAAGGCCGAAGGAAGGGGTCATTGAAAGGTAGTTGTAGAACATTCCGTAGATACTGCTGTGGTGGAGGTTGGGCCATTTCTGCAGAACTAATTGTTTAGAGAACTAATTACTAGGCAGCCTTGGTCTCAATGAGATGCAGAGATGTCCAAGGATGACTAGGGCCCAGGGGGAGGTGGGAGGGGTATGCCTCACCTTCCAGGTGGCCGTATTTCTGCGGAAATAGGCAAACATCCTAGTGAACCAGTTATAGATCTCATTCAGGGTCAGCTGCCTGTCAGGGGTTTCCAGAATGGCCTGTGGGCAAAGAAAGAGCAAAGTGGGCCTCAGTCTAGGCCTTGAAGGGTTACAACAGCTCTGTGTTCTCTCCCCCAGGCTCCCTCCTTTCTGCCTAGCCCTAGCCCTGGCTCACCCCTAAGCAGAGGAGACCTACTGCAGAATGCACAGATAAGAGGGTGGGTGAATGCTTGCCAGACCATGAAAGGCAGGCTGTTACAGCCCAGCCCAGGTTAAAGGCAGCACAAGCCTCCCAGGGCTGTGTACTTGTGTAAGTAGCACAGGAGCTGCTTCCGGAGGGACAATGACTGAGGATAAGAATGAAAGCAGTGCTTCTGGGAGGGAGATGTCCATGGGGTGGAGGCTGTCTAGAATTTATCCTGATTTTGGGAAAGGGCACTCTAAGCCTGAGACGGTGTGTGAGCGAGAGAATGTGTGTGAGGGTGTGCATGCCTGTAGGGGAGCATCAGAGAGGATATATATGTAAGTGCATGTTCACGTGTGAGTGTGATATTATGTGAACACTGAGGATGTGAGGACTATGGACACAGGAGGGAAAAGAAGTGCACGTGTGCATATGTGTGAGCGAGGAGGCGGCAGACTGAGCGTGCCCGTGAGGCTCTCACGGGAGTGTGTGTACATGAAATGAGCATGTGGACGGCACAGTGGCATGAGCAGTGACAAGTTGTGTGTCCCCAGAGACACATCCACATGTGCAGCAGGCTCACTGATCCGAAGCCTGCAGGAGAGCCTGCACAGCCGACAAAGAGGCAAGACACAGGTGTGGAGGGAGAGGGCGAGGCAAGGGGGACAGGCACACCCCGGCCCCAGGGCCCGCCTGAAGACTAGGACGCAGAGGTAGGGGCACAGCCTGCAAGCCATTTCCACCAGCCTTCTACCGTTCGTGCTCACCTGGCGAATGAGGGAGGCGTAGGTGAAGGGCGGCCTGACATCGGCGTTCTTGTAGAACTCATGATTCTGGGCCAGCTCTGGGGAGACAGGCAGAGAAAAAGGTAGCCAGATGCGGGGGTGGGGGGGGCAGCCAAGGGAAAAAACGCCTCTCCCTGAAGCAGCCCGTGGGCCCCCAGCCTGCCCTCACCTGAGGAAATGGGGGAGCAGAACTTGTCGCTGCTTCTCCGGCGGGCAGGGCCCCCACTGTGTAGGGAGGCAGAGCTGAGACCGGGAGGCCGTAGAGGGGTGACAGGGGCAGCGGCCGAGGTTGGGGGGTGCACGAGGCCATCTGGGAAGGAGTCTGCTGCAGAGACTGTCACCTTAGAGAATGAGGAGGAGCCAGGAACTGGATTCAGCTGTGAGTAACAGGGAAGGTGCTGAGACCAGCACCCAAGGGTGGGGGTCCTGGGGGTTGGGGCTTGTGGACGGGTTCAGGGAGGGAGGCAGGGAGGGAAGTGTCACTCACTGGCTGGCTGAAGGGCTTGGGCTCCGAGGGCCGCATGTGCAGGTGGGCCATCATGGCCTGCAGCCGCTCACTCTCCTTGGCGAGCTATGAGAGTGTAGAGGGAGGGGTGAGCAGGAGGCTGGCCCATGGAAGCAGTGGGCTCCTCTTCCTTCCCCACATCCCACCTCTCCTCTACCAGACGCCATAGAAAGCTCCTGTTCCCACCCTGACTGGCCTCCACACCTCAGCATCCCAGCTCCTTCTGTCTCCTGTTCCCAAAGGGCCTCAGCAATCCACTATTCCTCTGGCCCCTCCATGCTCTCAAGGCCAGGGTCCAGGCTGCCAGATCAATGAAGCCCTCCTCCTTCTCCTCTGGACCAATGTCAGAGCCCTCATAAGTCCCAGGCTCCAAATCCTGCCTCTACACATGTGGGACCTCCTTCCCAACAGCACATCCCTGTCTTCCCCACAGAGGGCAGAGGCCGTGGTTGAGTGACACTGACACCCATGCCTAGTGCAGTAGCACTTGTGTGTGAGGGCCTCCCATGTTGAATGGGGACGTAGGAATGGATGAATGACTCATTTGCCCCATTCATAAATTCAATAGGTCCTTCATGACTACCCTCTCATGGCAGGGTGCTCTGCTAGGAGCCAGGACATGGGCAAATATTGATTGGCCGACTGAAAGACTATTCCGAGTAGCCTCCTGAGTACTCTGTGCTACAAAGTGTAGACTGGAGAGCCTGGGTTCTAATCCCAGTTCTGCTGCTCATGCACTGAGTGACCACAAATAAATTACTTCAGCTCTCTGTGCCCCCATTTCCTCCATCTGTAAAACGAAGATAATAATGGTACCTGCCACATAAGGTTGAGAGGACTCCTTGAGCTAAATAAAGTATTTAGTACAACACAAAGTAAGCATTGGACATGTTCGCTGTTAACGTCATTTTTGTTGTTTCTATGTAGTGTGAATCTCTTCTGGACTTCCAAAAGAGACAACCCAACCTTGGTTTACTCCACAGAAACCAGCTGTCCTCACCTCAAAACCATGGTAATTAGGACGTAGAAAGCATAAGATGGTGGCTTTGACCATAGGACCCCACCCCAGAGCCTTCCGAGAGAGTCAGTGCTATGGGCAGGCAGGGGCTGAGTCTGCTGTGTCCCTCCCTAGTGTCCTCCAGGCCCCACCTGGATCTCCAGCTGTTGCACCACCTGCATCTGCACCCGGCACTGGGCCGTGCTCCGGTCATCCAGGGCATGCTCTGTGTTGAGGTGCCTTCACAGAGAGGGGAGGAGAGAAAGTTGGCTGGGGTTTTCCCCGCTGTCACCACCCTCCCAGTCCCATCCTCTAATCCCACCCTTGCCCTGGGCCTGAAGAGCAGACAGACCAAGACATACAAAGAAGAGAAAGAGGTGGCAAAACTGGGCAATAAAGGAAGCCTTCTCCCTTCTCATCAGCCTTCTTTGATGTCTTTGCTAAAATCCCAGCTACAGAGAAATCTAATTGCAAATGAACTAATTAAGTAAACCTCTGACGAAGCGTGAAAACAATTTGTTTGACCCTGATGCTGCAAGGGTCTGGGAGACAGTGGAGTTAATCAGTCAGTGACAGAGCCTGGCACGGCTGTGGCAGCTGGCCGCCTGCTGCCAGCCGCCTGTCTGCCTCCCGCCCTGCCTGTCCTCAGGCCCTCAGCTTGTCACTCGGCCATCACTCTCTAGAGCTACCTCTGGAGGGGAGCTGGAGAGGGGGAGAAATGCTTACATCCGTCCTCTCCTCCTCCTCTTCAGCTTTTCTGGGGATGAGGTGTGGAGGCTGTAGACCCAAGGATACAGGCAGGGTGGGGTGGGTGATCAGGGGTAAAGCTCCCAGAAGGGCCCTGTGGGGAAGGCTGCTAGGAGAGGGGCTAGGATGACACCTACTTGATAAACTGGCCCAGATCTTCACACAGGGTCTCACAGCCTGGCCACTTGCACTCTCCATGTCCGTACAAGGGGTGGGATCCAGGAGTCTCCTCGTGGGAGGAGCTGGGAGGGTAGGTAGGAAGGAGGTGGTGGTCAGAGACACTGAAGACCCCAGCAACCCTGGGCTCAGCTCTGAAAAGCTGATGAGTTTTCTGCCCCTAATTCAGGGTTCCCAGAGGCCAGGAGCGTATGTCTAGGAGAGGGGTAGATTTTAGGGTCCCTGAGCTCCAGCCACTCCCTCTCAGTCCCCACCACAGGTGCTATCCCTCCAGGTTCGGGTCTGCCCTCAGGCAGGGATCTGGTGCCCCTCCCAGCCTGGGTCCCTGTACCTGTCTCTCCGAGATGTGAGCACAGTGGGCTGTCCGTTGGGCAGGGTATGGTGGGAGAGGGGGGGTGAGACCTTGGGTGGAGCGGCAAACGAGGTAGCGGTGGCAGCTGTGCCAGTGAGGTCCAGCCCCTCCTGTTTGACGCTGTCCTCGGCAGGCTGCCCGGGGGTACCTTCGCCCTTCCACAGCTGGGGCAGATCCGTTGGGCACACAGCTGCTGCAGGAGAGAGTGGGAAGGCTGGCAGGGCCCCAGGAACACATTCGGCCTTCCACCTCACCCCGGGAGCAAGGGCTGCCAGCTCTTGGGAACAGGGAGGGCTGCCAGCCTAGGTCTGGCAGGGGAGGGGCGGCGCCGATGCTCACCTTGCGGGAGGGTCTGCAGGGGCCCGGAGGCTTGGTTGGGCTGCAGGCTGACCAGCCCCTGCCTCTGCAGGTTGAGCAGGTGCTGCTGCTGCAACTGTTGCATTTGCAGGAGCTGCTGCTGGAAGGCCAGCTGCTTGTTCCCCAGAGCCTGGTGGGGGGCCCGAGGGGGCGGGCAGAGAGGGGTGCCATCAGCCTCAGGCGTGCCATCTGGCCCCCACCCTGCGGCCACCCCCTCCCAGGGCCTCTCAGCCCCCGGAGCAGTCGTGGTGGTGTCTGCAGCTGCAGCGTCTCTGCTCCCAGCCCAGCTTCCATAGGGCTGCATGCCTCCTCGCAGTAAACATACGCATGCACGTACGCACGCGCGCAAACACACACGGCCAGACTCAAGCACGCAGCACGACACCCTCCCTCCTCCTGCCTGCCTGCTTCCTGCACCGCAGCTGTGTGCACCCGGGGGGCTCATCACAATGATGGATGAGCCTGTCAGATTCTGGGGGCCACTCCCGCCTGAAGGGTACCCTTCCCACACGCCAGGGTTGCCCCCCTTGTGCTCTGGGGAGGGAGTTTTCTTCCCCAGCTCATCCCCTCTCTTGTTTTTTAGATAAAGAGAATCAAGGAATCTGATGGACTCACTGGGACCCAGGCTCAGGGCACAGTCCCATCTTCGCTGCCCAGGCGCCCTGCACTTGCTGGCTCACTCACTGTCTCCCTCCCCCATTCAGTCCTTCACACAGGCACTGACAAGTCAGGCTGTCAGCAAGTCTTTTCTGAGCCTGGAGAGCCAAGCCATATCTCTGGTGTTTGGGAGGCAGGGACTTCTCTGCTTGCCTGCCCCAGGGGTAGGGTGTGGGGCTGGTTATTCAACAAACCGACCAGAGGATAAGCCTAGCCTAGACACCTGCAGGCAGATAATATACCAATTACAAGCCTGGTTGAAACAGGCTGTGGGGGCTGGAGAATGCCCGGGCTTCATTCAGGGCAGCCTTTTGGGAAGAGGCGACTTAGAACTCAGGGTTGTGGTTTGGGCAGTAGGAGTGGGGCCTATGAATGGGGCATGGGGAGGGCCCTCCAGGGTATGGTACAAAAGCTCAGATGGGGCAGGGGGCACAGGTTAGGGAGCTCTGGAAAGAGCCTCATGGTAAGGTGGTGGAGGGGGTGGAGTGAGACATTATAAGATGGGACACAGTTGGGGCACCTGATGTAGGGGAGGAAGTTTACTGAGGGACTAAAAAGTCTCAGGGTAAGGCTTGGAGGCTGAATGCTGGGTCACTAAGGGACGAGTATGCAGAAAGATGGCATGACCATAAGGTAATTGGACATGAGTATGGATCACCAGGCATCATATACCAATGACAGTGCACACACACACACACGCACACACACACGTGCACAGAGACAACACAAGGTGAGGAGAGAAAGAATGAATGAGGAGCCATCCCATCCCCACACTCCTTCTCTCCCAACGTTTTGCTGTAATAGTGACTACCTCTACTATTCCCACAAGGCAATTCCCTCCTGACCACTTCTGGATTCCCAGCCTCTGGCAAGGAGGGGGCTGGGGCTGGGTAATGGGCTCTACAGAAGCAGCCACTGCCTGGGGGGGCTGTGGGACCCTCTCACCTCTTTGGGTTGCTGTTTGCCAGCCTGCTGCTGGGTGAGGAGCTGTAGGTGAAGCTGCTCTTGCTGTTTCTTGTAGTATTCCTGCAGCTGGAGGGAGAAGCAGGGGTGGGAGTGGGTTACCACCCAGCAGGGGACTGTGGATTCCCTCTCCCTGTGGGCTCCTGAGGGCAGGAGAGGGGAGTTTCACTGAAACATGGCCTGGTAGGGAGACATTGGTTTTCTCTCCCCAGTCAGCTCTGAGGGTCCCTGAGCAGGACTGGGTGCAGAAGGAGGGGGTAGGGCAGAGGAGGCTCGTCCCACAGCTCAACACCCCTGCTCTTGGTGGATCTCTTGAGTAGGCCGTGGGAACAAGATGCCAGGGTGTTCCAGTACTTTGCCCTTCCTTGGAGTTCAGCAGGCAGAAGTGGGGCAGGCAGCAGGGAAGGCACACTAGGCGCGCTGTGGGGGCAGGACTGCTGGGGGAGAGGTCTGACCTTTGACCTCTGCCAGCTGCCCTGGAGGAATGCAGATCAGTCTGACCAGAGCTCAGGTTTCTCCTGGCTCTGGCCCTCAGCTATGGGGATAAAGAGCCCAGAGAGGGTGGCCAGGCAGAGGAGGGACTCATTGCCCCAGCCTAGACTTACCTGCTGGAGCATGAGGGCTTGCTGCTGCTGGAGCAGGGCTTGCAGCTGTGGGGGTGACAGAATCTGCTGCATCTGCTGGGGGGTGAGCATCTGTGGTGACATCATGGCCACTGACACGGGCACCTGCAGGATTCAGCCATTAGCCGGGTCACCTTGATCTCACAGAAAGGCAGCACCCAGGGCCCCACCATAGAGTGGCACAGTGGCTCTGAGTGAGATAGCCTGGGTTGAAATTCAGGGTCTGGCACTTCCTGACTGTGTCTCTTTAGAAAAGTGACTTACTTCCCTGCTCTGTTTTTCTTGTCTCTGAAATGAAAATAGTAATACTGCCTACCTCTTATGGTTCCCATGAGGATTGGTAAGTTAATGCTTTAGAGCCTGGCGCACAGCAAGTGCTTATAAGGGTTCACTATTATAGCAGGATGCGCTGTCCGTAGGACAGGACTGATCAGCAGAACCCAAGCTGGAGGGTTTGTACTCCTTAATCTTGCTCAGTCTACTCTAAGACCACTGCCTGAAAGATGCAACTCACTGAGAGGGCAGTCTACAGCCATTGGAAAGACTTAAAAGTGGCCCATCTGACACCGGGACTTGGATTTTTGCCCCCGATCACACAAACATCACCTTCTGCAGTAGAACTGTCTAAATGGCACACTCAGTGGCTCAGAGCTGGAGTGTGCGTGGGCATGTGTACATAATTTTGTCTAAGGTGAAGTGGAAATAACAGCCAGCAGGGAGTTATGAGAGCAGGCTTCTACTCTTCTTCCCTCTGTACTGAACTTGCCTTGGGACCTTGAGGCAAGCCATCTGCCCTCTCTGGGCTGTCATTTTCCCTAAACAGAAAACACAGGGATTGGGCTATAAGAGATGATGCCTCCTAGCTGGAATATTCGAGATTCCCAAAGTAGAGCAGCTTTCTTTCTCCTGGTCTGGCTTAGGCCTCTATAGGAGGCCAAATGAATCCAGCTACAGGAAAAGGTTCAAGGAAAAGCAATGACATCATTCTTTTCCCACCCCCCCTCCCCTGAAACCCCCAGGCTTGTACAGTCATGGGCAGGCAGGTCTAGGCTACTATGTTGTCTTGTTGCCCTACGTTAGCAGGACAGTGCCCTGTTGGGGTTATCTGCCACCCACCATTCTGTGAGCCTCACATATACAGGAATCTTCTCTCTCTCCAAAGTCCTGGCAGAGTGCCTGGCACACAGTAGGTTGTCACTAAGTGTTTTTTACTCTGAATTGAAATGCCTTCTCCAGCAAATCAGAGGCCCCTCTGCTGGCCCTGGGGCAGGTAGGGAGGGGTACAGACCCAGCCCAACCAGGGAAGAGTATGCAGGGACTTGTCCTAGTGGTGACAGGTTAGGTTCCCAGGGGATCCTCCCCCAGGCTCAGCCCTACCTGTGGGTCAGGGGAGAAGGAGTTGGTTTTCTTCCCAATCCTTACTACGGGAAGAACTCAGCCTTGAACCACCCCATAAGCCATGAATTAGGAAATCCCCAGGTAGAGGAGCAACCAGGGAGGGACAGTGAATCCAAGGATGTCAGAGAACCCCACTCCTCCACCCCAATACTTCTTGCCCGCCCATAACTAGAGCAGAGTCCCATCCTGGGCCTTATGCCTTTATCCCAGGCTGTCTCTGTCCAAATGGGCCAGAAAGGCATAACACCTAGCTTTTTAGTAATGGGTATACCCAGAGAATGAAGGCGCCCATGGACCTCTAATCCAGGGGGCGGTGTGTCACATTAGCCCTTGGGAGTGGTTATGTTTCTTCTTTCCCCATTTCTTCTTCTTATTTATTTTTTTTTTTTGGCCGGGGCTGGGTTTGAACCCGCCACCCTTGGCATATGAGGCCGGCGCCCTTCTCCTTGAGCCACAGGCACCACCCTTCTTTCCCCATTTCTACCAATGAGATCAGAGAGGTCTAGTGGCCTTAAGTGGCAGGGCAGGGATTCAAGCCCAGATGTGTGTACTCCATGGTTCCCCATGTTTCCAGGTCCCACACTGCCTGCCCCACACCTAGAGCCAGTGTTGAGATGGGTCAGGGAGAGCATGTGGAAATGGGACGTTCAGGGGGCTGAGGTATCCAAGGGACCAATAAAGCTGAGATTACAAAGGCCAACTTCCTTCTCTACAGTTGTATCCTGGAAGTAGTCTCCAGAAAGCCAAGCTACAGGAGTGTACAGTCCTTGCTTTCTGAGGGGGCCTGGAATTGGGGACAGACAATGGTACAGATCCAAGCCCCCTTTGCAGAGCCAGCCCTGCAGAGGATGCTGCAGAGGAGGGAGGGGAACTGGCAATCTTGGGGCTACATTTGGCCTTCTGGATCCTTGAATGTAGCCTTTTGACTAAATCTAAATTTTACAGAATAAGTTCTTTTAATACAAGATTTATCCCATGAAGGATTTGTTCTATGAGTCTGGATTTGGTTGAAGAGTTACTTGGGGACCTGGAGGGCCAGATGTGGCCTTGAGGCCATAAGTACCTGGTGGTCATCTCAAGGTGGCCCAATGCGATCAGGAAGGCGCACTGTGGTAGCTACCACACACTGATTTCCCAAGCTGGATGACCTCATTCACCTACTCCCCATGCCCCTTGAGTTCTTAGAACTGAGCTGGAGTTCCTTTGGTGTCCCTGCTAACCCCTCACCAGGCTGAGATGTATAAGGATGGGCATTCTGCAGCTAGTAAGACTCAGTGAGGGCCGTGAGTCACCAGCTGGAGAGCTGCCCGGGCAGCTAACTGCTTACTAAAGCCCTGACAGTGTTAGCCCAGGCCAAATGCTGGCAGCTACCCCAGCCCCTCCCTTAGGGACACCCCTGCTCAGGCTCCTGAGCCCTCCACGCACTATGAATATAGTATGCTCGGCTAAATGCCTGACGGGAAGGAACAGGGCCAGTGCCTGACATAAAGGAAGCTTATTTAGGGATGGATATAATTTGGTGCCACACTCACCAAATGGGGTCTGGAATCCCAGGGTGAGTGGGGAGCAATGTGTTGAGATCAATCTGGAATTTGGTTTGAGTTAAACTCCCTTGCAAATGACCAGAAGGAAGTCCTCAGACTAATTCTGGGCTGGTCATATGGCAAAAGAGATAGTGCTGGGATAGCAAGAACAACTTCTGGAAATGTCAGACAGGGGACAGGCAGAGTCAAGAGGCCTGGCCCTAGCCACCTCCCCATCCCCAGCCACCTATACTGCCTTCCCTGCTGGACCTCTTTCTTCTGGGGCCCAGGCCTGTACATAGCCAGACAACCTTACTAGGCTGGAGCTGGAGACCTGACATGGTTTTAGGAATTCTTCTGAAGCTGGTCCTGGAGGACAGTGGTGGAGACTGTGGCTGGGAAGTACATGGGTAGGCAGTCCTGTTGGGAAGCAGAGCAGCAGCATGCTGTATGGAGCGCTGGGAAAGGGGCTGCCATTGGTCTCCCTTCATTGCCCATTTGACTCAAGCTCCAAGTCAAGAAAATACACTTTTCCACTTGGGTGAGGAGGCTGGCCCTCCTCTATCCCCCTCACTGGCCTTGCAGTCACAGAAAAAATACTTCTAGGCCCTGGTCCCTGCCTGGGGACAGAGATACCACCTTCTTGAAGATTGTAAACTTAGGGGTAGAGGTAGAAAGCGAGGAAAGTATCCAGAGTTGGAAGAGAAAGAGAGGGATTGACAGTCAGGCTGCAGGCTCCTGGGGAAGCTCAGATATGCCTTGGAACCCCCATCTCCCTGATACCCAGGGAGCCATTGCCTGGGCTGCTGTTCCTGGGAACTATTGGTGTCCACCCCTGTGCTAAGTGCAAAGGAGCATCAGAATGTAGTGATTACAAGTGTGAGTTCTGGAGCTAGTTGTTAGGGTTCAAATCTGGGCTCTGCCCTGTATTAGCAGTGTAACTTTGGACAAGTTCCTTCATCTCTTCACCTAGGCCCCAGTTTCTTCACTGCAAGATGGGGCTAATAGCACCACCTATCCCACAGGATGAGATAATACTTGTAAAGTGCTTGGTGCGTGCCTCATGATAAGTGCTCTGTAAATGTCAGTTGTTAGTTTAGGAAGTACTTGGAATTGTTGAATGAATGAACCAATTTATCAATTTTGGGGAGGAAAGAAGGTAAGGAGAGAGAGGCCTGAGAAAAGAATCAAGTATTGATCCTTACGTGCTTCAGACATCCTACTTCTGATACCTTGCTAGAAGGTCTTTATGCCTGACTCGGCCCCTCGGACTACCACCAAGCTCCCTCCTGTCTTGGGTCAGCAGGCCCTTCCTGGGTTGGGGGAACATTCCTATTGCCCAGCCTTCTCCTCCTTATTCTTAGAAGGGGTCACCAGGCTAGGCGCAGGGTGGGGAGGATTCAGAGAAGTAGCCCAAGGGCCACTTTAGACCCAGAGAGTATACGAGAGGGTAACTTGTCCAAAGAGAACCAATCCTGGTACCACATGGGTATTAGGACCTTTTATATCATTCTGGTGGGTTTCAGAACTTTCCACTCTTCCTTTATTGATTTTCCAGATTTTGTCTACCCCTCTTTGCCCAACTCTTCCCCTCTGAGGGTTGTCTCATTAGGCTCAAGAATTTTAAGAGGGCTACTGCGGAGGCCGCACATCTATCTGGCACCTTGAACTTTTCCAAAGCAATTTCTGAACATAAACTCATTTTATATAAAACCTAGACACTTTGTCAGAGCACTGGAATCTCCCCCAGGACAAAGCCAGGTTCTGGGTCCCTCTCTGAGCACCTGCACCCCACCTCACCCTCCTCACTTCCCTCAGCACTTGACCCCAGACTCAGACTCCAGAGTGCCTCTGGCTTGGGGTCTCTGTGCAGGCACCTCTTACCCTTCCTCCCTTAGATAAACTTCCTTCCAAAGCTCTGCTTAATCCTCTCTCCAGTCCCAAGCTTCCAAGCTGCTGTGGAGTGGGTGGGGAGTGAGGGTGCTGGGCTATTGGTGGAGGGGGAGGGATGTGGGCTGCCTGAGTTGTGACCCAACCCAGACTCAGACTGCAATTCTCCCAAGTTCTTTGTGACACAAAAGGTAAACAGAAGGCCTGCCCCCCCCTTCAGCCCCCTTCACTTCCTACAGATCTCCCCTCCCCCAGCCAGCCAGATGGGCTGGCAAGTGGGGGGAAGGGGAAAAAAGGGCAGATTGTGTAAAGAAAAACAAAAGAGACAGAGAGACACTAAGAGACAGGAAATGTAGAGAGACTGGGACAGAGTCAGTGAGGGAGTGATAAGGGGGAGACCAGGTGACGGATTGTAGCAACCAGGAGGGGCTGAGACCAAGACATGGAAACAGAGAGGGACAGACAGGGTAACCCACAGAGACACAGAAACAGAAGTGACTGAGAGAGACCCTGAGGGAAAGAGGCAGGGGAGGAAACAGTGAAAAGGTACAAAGAGACAGTGGGAGCAGCAGACAGAAAAAACTTTGAGTGACAGAGACAAAGAGAGAATGAGCTAGGGGAAGGCCCTGCAGATCAGGTGGAGACAGGGAAAGTCCACCCCTTGCAGGGACTGAATTTCCTTCTGGAAAGATGCCCACTTTTTGGCATTGGGGGCTGGCAAGAGCAGTCCAAGGGGTCCCTGCCCTTCCTCTGAGCCAGGCCCACCCCTCCAGACCTGGCCTGAGCCCAGCCCAGCCCAGCCAGCAGGATGCCCTCCTTCTCACCTGCACAGCAGAGGCAGACTGTTTGCTGTCATTGTTCCCCGGGGAGCTCAGGCCTGAGGCCTGCTGCAACAGGAACTGCCTGGCCACCTGGAGAGCCTGCAAGACAGGGGCTGAGTCAGTGCTGCTGCTGCCTCAGCAACGGCCCTGGGTGGGATCCAGGACTCAGGGAGAATTTGGGGTGGCAATGGGGAGGAGCTCTGAGTAAGTTGGAAGGTCTTGATGAAAGGGTCATGAATCCAAGTGAGCTGGGGCAAAGACAGAGGTAAGAGAAGAGTTGCTGGGGTTCAGGGATCACAGCCTATAGGGACTCATCCTGAGACTCAATGAGGTTTTCCTTAGGACTCAATGGGGACAGTAAACACAAGAGCCAAAGGTCAAAATGACTCCAGAAGAGTATGTAGGGTAGATTTGGGGTACTGGTACTACTGTTGAGTATCTACTATGTGCCAGTATGTGTCAGGCACTTTACAGACAATAGCTTACTTAATCCCTCTTTGTAAGGCTGTGAGGTAGGGATTATTGACCTCAATTTTGCAGATGAGGAAACTCAGTGTCCAGGAGATTGAGAAGTTTGTTCAACATCATATAGCTCAGAGGTGTCAAGAGTCAGGTTTGAGCCCAGGAAGCCTGCTCCGAGACCATCTGCTCTAATGAGTGGTCAGTCTGGGGCTAAAGGAATAGAGTCTGCTGTGGAGTTAGAGCACACAGGTGGGGGGAATGAGGGCAGAGGCAGTGGCACAGGGTCTGAGCATTGCATGGCTAAGTTCAAGAAATGTAGGTGCAAGGCACTGTGGCCCTGGTGGAATTCAATCAAGTCCTGAAGGATGTCCAAACTATTGGCAGAGATGCATGGAGCACTGTGGTCTGGGCTCAGAGGACGTGGTGGCTCAGACTGGACTCTGAGCTGGAGGGTTCTTGGGAGTGGGAAGTACATAGTTTGCAGAAGGAGCAGCCCCAGCAGGTCAACATGATAGTCAAGGAGTCAGGGGGCCCAGGAGGTAGGCCCACAGGCGATGAGAGGTCTAGTAGGAAAGTGAGGGGTTAGGGAGGCTTAGGAAACTCTCTATATGGCCAGTTGAACACTCAATCCCCTCACTCTGGGTCAGTGTAGGGTTCATAGGCAGGGGATGTGGGACCTATGGTGAATCCACATTCCAGGAGCACAAAACCTGTCTTCTTCCAGGTTCCTCAAGATCCCCTTGAGAGGCACAGTTCTGCCCAGGCCCTTGACATGGAGCTCTGCCAGTAGGCAGACCTGGGTTTGAATCCCAGCTGTCTGGCTTACCAGCTGTGACCTTAGGCAAGTTACTCCATCTCTCTGAACTTCAGGCTCCTTTTCTGCAAAACTAGGACACTATCCATCTCCAAATTACTGGGGGCATTAAAGGACCAGTGCCTGGCACCTAGTTGGCATTCGGAAAGTGTTCACTCCCTTCCCTTCTCATTAATCTCTCAACAGCTCTCCACTTCACTTCCTCCAGCCTCTCCCTCACAGAGCCTCGTGCCCTGTGCACTTATTAGGCACAATGCGCCCACTTGTGGCTCACTTACCATCTGTTCACACAAATTCTTCTTTATTTTTTTTTGAGACAGAATCTCACCATGTGGCCCTTGGTGGAGTGCTGTGGCATCACAGCTCACAGCAACCTCAAACTCTTGGGCTTAAGGGATTCCCTTGCCTCAGCCTCCCAAGTAGCTGGGACTACAGGCACCCACCACACACCCAGCTATTTTTTTGTTGTTGTTGTCATTGTTGTTTAGTGGGCCTGAGCTGTGTTTGAACTGTCAGCCTCGGTGCATGTGGCCAGCACCATAACCACTGTGCTATGGGTGCCGAGCCAGCAATTTTTTTTTTTTTTTTTTTTTTTTTTTTGAGACAAAGTCTCAAGCTGTCACCCTGGGTGCCTGGGTAGGGTCCACACATACTTTTGTTTTTTTCTCATATGGGCTTCTAGTCTCTTATTCCACCACACGTACCTTCAAGGGAAAACCTTTTAAGGGGGGTGGGGATGTGACATTCATAGTTCACGAGCAAACACGAGTGACCACTACTGCCGAGCCTCCCTGAGGCTCCCATTTGGTTCACCTCAGGATGGTATCTACTCAGGAGAAGCAGAGAGGATGCCAGGTGGTCATCAGGACGGAGGCCCTGCCACTACCGTCTTGCTTTACGGACTTCTCCAGACCTAACCACAAATGCTCTTTGTTCTCCAAAGGTGGAGGGAGGGAGGTGGGGATGCACAGGGTCTAAGGCCAGGGGCAAATCTGGCAGAAGAGGATAGCTCAGAGGAGCTGGACAGCACAGGGGACCAAAAGGGGCACTGGCCAGGGTGGGGAGATCCCTGGTGGGTAGTAGAGGAGGGGCTTCCAGGGCAAACAAGAGAGAAGGCCCTGCTCAGTCTCCTGGGGTACATGGGGGAGTGCCCAGGGGACTTGAATCCACTCCCCACTGACTCTCTTACTTTGTGGTCTCCTGGAGCATGAAATTACATGATTTATAAGGAAAAAATGACAGGGCCTTGCAATCTCATTCCTATGAGACCTCCTTCCCTGTGACAGGCCCTTCCCCTCTCCCCAACTCCACCTCTGCCTCCAGGCTTCCCTCCCCTTCCTCCTACCTAGCCCAGGACCCTACCTGGTAGCCAGAGGAAAGAGAACCAGGTAAGACCTCAGGCCTGATCCCTCCCCTGACTTCACTGCACAGGTCCGCTCTCACTCTCCACTCCTTCATTTACATTTGTGAATACCTGCTGTATGCTAGGGACCATGCTAGGGGATTCGGAGAAGCAGAACATGGTTCTGTGATGACAGACTGTTATGCAGAGACTGATGGGAGCTGGTCAGCCAGAAGCAGGGCTGGGCCCCAGGGCCCCAGAAGGGCTTTCTCAGACTGGGGGAGTCTGAGAAGGCTCCCTTGAGGAGGTGGCAACACTAACTAGAGTATCACCACCTGAAACGTGAGTTCACCAGGTGGACAAGGAGGGTTGCATCCATCACTCTGCTACACAACTGTGTCCACAATGCCTGCTGGCACTGGGGCCAGTAGATTACCTCTGAGAGACAGGGAATTAATGGACCTGGACCCTGACCCTGACAGCTCCAACCAGATGGAGCCTCCTTTAAAGCACAGATGTTGTCAAGGTAGCTGCAGGCCCTCACCCCCAAGACACAGCAGACGTATGATGCCTACTCACAAAATTCACTTTAGTCTGGGCTGAATACAGGAGGCCAGCAAAGACTGACAAGGAGTTTAACAGCTCATCTTTGTACAGTACGTTGCAGTTTTCTTCTTTTACAGACAAGGAAACTGAGGCCCACAGTCCCATAGCTAGGAAGTAGTAGTATCCAGACACCTAACTGCCCAGCTCTCCCCAAAAGGAATGGCCTTCATGATCTCATGCAGACAGAGTGCAGCGAGGCCTTTGAATGCCTTCCCCCTAATCTGCGTACTTTCAATTCTTTGGGTGGGAAAGGGAAGTGAAGATGGTTGAGTAGAGGGAGAAGACCAAAAAAGAAATCTCCAGGACAAAGGTGGGCTCAATATCTCCTCCCTAGGGACCAGAGGTACCCAAACATGACCCAAGTAGAAAAAGTGTATAGATGCCCACACCAGGGAGAAGCTGTTGTGGAAACCCTGGCAGAGGAAGAAGGGGCTCAGATAGAGCGGAAAACTGGGAGCCATTTGGCCTCTTAAACTCATTTTCTTCCTCCCTCCACCCCTTGGACTGAAAACCAAATGCTCGGCTTGGTGGTTTGGGGATGAGGTCTACCCTTGCTTTAAGGCAGGCAGCACCAACTCGGCACATGGCCTCTGGTCAAGAGAGATCCAGACCGAGCCCTGGCTGCATCATAAAGAGTCACTTTACCTCTTTGAATCTCTACTTCCTCCTTAAGAACTGAACAACCTCAAACTTACATGATTACTGTTAAGAGTACACGGCACAATGTGCATAGAGTACTTAGCACACTGTCTAGCACCCCCTGGGCTCTGGATGAACATTAACTATGGCCACGATTACTGATCTTTACTGGTCATTTACTTGATGCCACTGGAAGGCCTTGCTAACCAAACCCTCTTCCTACTCTTTCCCCAGGAGCCTAAGAACCCAGTCTGTTAATGAAGCTGAACTCTCCTCCCCCATCCCCCATTCAGAAGTCATTAGCAGGATTTCTGCAATTAGGAACAAATGGCTTGTGACAGAGATTGGGGGTGTGTGTGTGTGAGGGGGTGGGAAGGATGGAATGTAGCTATAGCTTTGAGGGCAATAGGGAGCTGCTACCTGAAGAAAAGCAAGACTTGGGGCAATGGAGTCTCTCAGATGGGACCACATCCCCATTTCTGTTTCTGAGAACTGGAGGTTGGGAGTGAAGGGTGGAAGAGGGATCATCCTTTCTAGGGAAGTCAGATGGAGGGCTGTGTACCAGTCCTTTTGCCAGGCTGGATGATTCTAGGTCTGTGTGTTTAGGAGGGCAGGGAAATGATAATCAAGACGAACTTGAAGGGCTGTTGAGAATGAGAAGCAAAAGTGCAGAGACCACAGCACTGATGAGGTGCAAGTGTTGGAGTATGGTCCAGTGTTTTTCAAATAGCTGGTCATGACCCCATGGTGGGTTATAGTATCAATTTAGTGAGTTAAAAAAAAATAAGAACTTGATATACACATCCATTTGCATTTATACTGATCTAGTTCACTTATATAGGTGAGGAAATGGAGATCCAGAGAGGGGCAGTGACTTGCCCAAAGGGAGACGGTGGCAGAAGCAGAACCTGAATCCACCAGGCCTGAAAGTGGGCTCTACATCAGAAGAGGAAGCAAGAGCTGACCAGGCAGGGTGGAGGGTGCACTAGCAAATTCTGGTTTAATTTGGGTTATGGTGAGGGACAGCCTATTAAATAAACAAAATCGAAACTTTTGTCTGCCTCTGGTTCATTTTGGAAAAATCGGATGCAGTCTTATCTAGATTGTCTTGATAATTAATTTTTACTGGGGGCTGGCTGGATTTAGAAGGGGGTACTAAACAGTGTTTAAAAGTGCTGGCCCCACCAGCACTGCTCCAAAACTGAAAAGCATTCCCAGGAAAGTCTATCACCTTTACCTCCTGATCTGCTATTAATTTACTAATAATTAACTTTTTTGGTGGGGTGGCAGAGTCTCACTTTGTTGCCCTTGGTAAAGTACTGTGACGTCATAGCTCATGGCAACCTCAAACTCTTGGGCTCATGCAATTCTCTTGCCTCAGCCTCCCAAATAGATGGTACTATAGACGCCCTCCATAATTCCTGGCTATTTTTAGAGACGAGGTCTTGCTCTGGCTCAGGCTGGTCTCGAACCTGTGAGCTCAGGCAATCCACCCACCCACCTTGGCCTCCCAGAGTGCTAGGATTACAGGTGTGAACACCACACTGGTCTAATTTACCAATAATTTAACAAGCAGTTATTAAGGCCCTTGCAGGGGTATTAGGGACCTAGCATACTTGCTTTTATGGGGTGCACATTCTGATGGGTTGAGACAGACATTAGACAAAGAGACAAGCAAACTCTGAGGCACTGGTGTTATGCAGAGGACAGCTGGCTGGCTTTGGGATGTGTGGCCAAGGAAGGCCTCTCCAAGGAGACATTTAACATCAGAAGGAGGCAACTCTTCCAAGGGACAGTGTTCAAGGTGAAGTATAACAGATGGGACAAGGGCCCTGAGGTAGGGAAGGGTTGGTGCATTATGAATTAAAAAGGCCAGTGTGGCCAAGCAGAACAGCCTGAGTTGAAGTTCCAGAGATGTGCAGGAGACAGACCACACAGGGACAATGTTTTGTTTGTTTGTTTTTTTTTGGAGACAGTCTCAATTTGTTGCCCTCAGTAGAGTGCTGTGGCGTCTCAGCTCACAGCAACCTCCAGCTCTTGGGCTTAGGTGATTCTCTTGCCTCAGCCTCCCGAGTAGCTGGGACTGTAGGCGCCCACCACACCTGGCTATTTTTTTGTTGCAGTTTGGCCAGGGCCAGGTTTGAACCCACCAACCTCGTTATATGGGGCCAGCGCTGAGCCACAGGTGCCACCCAGTAATGATTTTTTTTTTTATTTCTATACTTGAAGAAAAATTGCTAGAGAACTCTGAGAAGGAAGTTATAAAATCTTTGAGGGTGGATATCTAACCCACTTCTAGTAAACAGCAGGTGCCTCATAAGTACTCATTGCTTGGAATTAAACAGGAAACACCTCTTCATTTATCCCTCAGAATGCAACTCCTTGGAGCCCAGGTAGGAGGAAAGGGGTACAGGAAGAAGGGGTCAGAGATCAGTGGACCTGTCCACTGAGGGAAATGATCTGGGGAGAGGCATGTTCTTGACCAGTCAGGTTTTGTCCTTCAGCAAAGAGCCATAAAAATGAAATTACACAGAGAATGGGGACAAAGAGGGTGGGGAGAGGAGACCATAAAACCCCCGAAGTGATCCTACACCTTTTCCCCTGGGGAAAAAAAAAAGCTTTTTGGAAAAGGCTGTAAATTTTTTTTACACCAACCTCATAAAAATGACATTGTAGCATTCTCAAATTAGAAACATTAAAATGAAAACCAGCAAGACACAGACAGGCCCACATGGGTGGGAGGCTCACATTCTGGGCACAAGGCTCTTGGTTTCAGGATCCACTCCTCACCTAGGGCCTGAAAAATGCTTCCTCTCAGCAGGGAACTAGACCCTGGCCTCAGGGATGTAAGAATTAACAATAGGCCCAGCAGTATAGAAAAGGGACTGGGTTCCTTCCAAGGGCTCCTTCATTCTCTACCTTCCCCGAGCCACTGGCTCTCAAGCCAGGTGGGCTTCGTACCAGCAGAGGCTAGCTTTGGCCCACTGCCTGTGACCGTGCAGCCCACAGCCTCTCCAGCTCCTCTGGGCCAAAGTCAGCTCTGCAAGGCTGCCATGACAAGCATAGCCTGGAGTCCTGGGTGCCTGGAAGGAAAGGTCTGGCCTTCTGTAAGGAACCAAATCACAGTGGTAGCTAAGAGCAGTGGCGGCAATCCAGTCCCTCACTCCTGGTGGTGTTTTAGAGATGGTTCCCAGACACACATACTGCCTACCCGCCAGCCCGTATTTGTGGAGGTCTCCGGAAATGGGTCTATTCTGAGGGTCTGAGTTCTGAGCCGCTTCTCTCTAGCCACTTCTGCAAGGGGCTGTAAGTATAGGATTTAGAGTGAGGCAAAGGGGGCTTGCAATCTTCCAATTCTTTTCTGAGGACTCCTGCTGGGGCTTCTCAGAATAAAGGCACTCCTGGGGTGGGGGGACTAGCTCACCCACTGAGGGTTGCCTGCCAAGTTCTGCTCAAAATCCTCTATCCTTTGAAGAAAGAACATGCACCTACCTTCCCCAAATGCTTCTCTCGGTCCCCAAAGTCCTAATCAACAGGGACAAGAACTCTGCAATAAAAAGGGGATGTGGGGGGGAAAGGGCTCTCAGAATTCCTTATAAGGAGGGAAGTTAGGAGGCTTTCCTGCTGGTAGAGTGGGCTGGCTCGTTCTTAGTCCTAAGACAACTGGGCTCTGGAGGTCCCTCCCCACCACCCTGGCCCTTTCCTCTCCCCTCATATTACAACTCTGTCCTAGGGGAAATTTCCAATATACAAACAGGGCAGCCTTTGGCTTACAGTGCCCCCGGAGGCATGCATGAAGGCAGATGGTTAAGGCCCTCTCCCCAGCCCTGCCCTCCTCTCACTATGACCAGGCCAAGGAGGGAAGAGCAGTGTCTATGCCTTCTCCAGCAGCTGGCATGAACTCTGTGCAGTCCCTAAGCCTCTTCTCTGGGGAGGTCAGACCCCAAGTCTCTGTCTTCCACCAGGCCCCCAATACCTCCTGAGGAGGGGCTCATTCTCCAGAAGGAAAAGGAGAATCCCAAAGGTGTGGGGTCAGACAGGAAACTGTACAACCAGGGCATGAGAGTTGGAGTCCTAAAGAGAAATGGGCCCCAGAGTTGAAGGCTGAAGACAACCATCGACAGTGTGTGTGAGTGTTGTGGGGGGAGATGGAGGCTAATTCCCCTCTGAATACTCCCCTGCTACCCCCACCATCCCTCCAAGTAGCTAGGGCAGAGGAGGGCCAGATGGGGGAGGAAAAGGAAAGAAAAGTCTCTTCCATTCTTCTTCTCCCCTCCTCCAACTCCCTGACCACCCCCCCATCTCTTAGAAGGGGGGTAAGATAAAAGCCTATTAATGTGCAGAGCCCCCAACCCTTTTGAATCTCCTCACAGGATGTGAACAGGGTGGGATTTGGCCCAGTTGCCATAGCAACTACAGTGGGAGTTCCCAGACGCTAGGCAACCCTCCTGTGACCCTCACTGACCTGTCACCCCTGCAACCCATGGACAATGGGAGTGGCGCTCCAGAGGCCCAGGACGCCTTTGAGAGCTGCCTTAGCAGCTCTGCTTGCCCCGCCCCACTCGGCTCAGCTCTCCTGGCCCCAAGTCCAGCTCTTTCTGGCCAGTGTCCCCAGACTAGTCCCCACGGCTTCCCCTCCCAAAATCTGGTGCATGATTTCCCCAGGCCTCATTGCCCCCATCACAGAGTCCAGAGGGTATTTGTGGGGTCCCTGGGGATACCCCCATGCACTGGGAACATTTTTATACAAGCAAAATCAGATAAAATACAAGAGCAACCTTCAAAGAAGAACCATCATATAGGAGAAAACTTAGCAGTGGGGCAATGCTGCAGAAGCATTTGCCTTGGGGAAGGAGGGGGACTGACGGGCAGTGGTTGCCTATAGTCAGGGTATTCTTTAACAGCTGATAGGCATCACCACCTCCAGCTGGCCAGTATAGTGCCAGGTGCAAGAGAAGGCTCAAGGCATGTTTGCTGAATGACTGAATGTTCTAGGCCTAGCATACTCTCTGAACTTCTAAGGGCAGATTCTCCATGGGGGTGAAACTGCAGACATGGTGAAAGCCTCTAGGACAGAGGAGGAGGCTGGGAAGAGGGAGCTGGAAATGGGGACCCTGATGCCGAAATGGGGTAGCCAGCCAAGGACCCCCTCTGTCTAGTCAGACCTGGCATGGCAGCCACACCAGGTCACCCCCAAGCCTCTGTTTAAACAAGCTCGCAGCCTGCTTGTTACATGGAAACAAGCACCTGCTCTCCGTCCAAAGTGACGTGGCCACCCTCTTCAGCATTGTTTGTTTCAGCCTAAAGTCCTGTCACAGACCTGACTTCTGACTTGCCCTGTTTATCTCTTTCTCCTCTATCAACTCCTTACTCCCAGGGCTTGTTTACCGACAGCAGAAGGAAAGGGCTGGAGAGAGAGATGAACAAAGGGAGAGAGGCCTGGAGACCAAGGAGGGCACAAGGAAGACAGGACACGCATGGTCTACAGACCTTCTCCCAGCTCCTTCCTAAAGAGTTCACCGTTGGTGCTACAGCAGCTCATTGGGGCCAGTGGGCAGTGCTTGCCTTTTTTTTTTTTTTTTTTGTACCATTTTAAGAGTCCTTTTAGGTTGGGAATGAAGTGGTATTATTTACCTACAGACATTTATTTAGCACCTACTACATTTAAGGCCTTGCCCCCTCCATTTCCCATAAGAACTTTTAAGTGGCACAGAGCAAAAATGAGGCGGCTGGCTCATGCCTATAATCCTAGCACTCTGGGAGGCCTAAGTGGGTGGATTACTTGAGCTCAGAGTTCAAGATCAACCTGAGCTTTGTGGCAGGCACCTGTAGCCCCAGCTACTTGGTAGGCTAAACCAAGAGAATCACTTGAACCCAGGAGTTTGAGGTTGCTGTGAGCTATGATGCCACGCCACTCTACCAAGGGCCTAAACGTGAGACTCTGACTTTAAAAAAAAATAAATAAAGGAAGAGGCTGCGCTGAGCAACCTAGACCAGGAACTGAGAGACTGGGGTTTTGCTGCAGTCTTTTTTGTTTTCTTTTTCGAGACAGAGTCTCACCCTCTTGCCCAGGGGTTGAGTGCTGTGATATCATAGCTCACAGTAACCTCAAACTCTTGGGCTCAAGCAATCCTCTTGTCTCAGCCTCCTGAATAGCTAGGACTAAGACACCCCTCCCCCCAACAATGCCCCACAGGCTAGTTTTTCTATTTTTAGTAGAGACATGGTCTTACTTTGTTCAGGCTGGTCTTGAACTTCCGAGCTCAGGTGATCCATCCACCTTGGCCTCTCCGAGTGCTAGGATTATAGGTATGAGCTACCAAGCCTGGCCTTCTTTTTGTTTCCTTTTGAGACAGAGTCTTGCTCTGTCTCTCCAGCTAGAGTATAATGGCGTCATTATAGCTCACTGCAACGCTTAAACTCCTGGCAATCCTTAAACTCCAAGCAATCCTCCTGCCTCAGCCTCCTGAGTAGCTGGAACTACAAGTACATGCCACTACATCCAGCTAATTTTCCTATTTTTTATAGAGACAGGGTCTTGCTCTTGTTCAGGTTAGTCTTAAACTGTTGGCCTCAAGCGATCCTCTGCCTTCCAGAGTACTGGGATAACAGGCAAGAGCCACGGCACCCAGCCTCACTGCAGCCTTTCTGCCCAGGGGTTGAGTGCTGCGGTATCATAGCTCACAGATGAGCTGTACTACTATCATTATAGATCAATGATCTACAGTAGATTGTAAAATACTACTATCAATATTCCAGGAATGGTGAGGTAAATGAATGACACGGTCTACATGAAAGACCCAAAGTACCAAACAGATGAAAGGCTTGTGTTTGTCCTTTATGGGCTTCCGGGTTGGAGTTGAGAGAGAAGAACCCAAAGGGCCAGGCTCTCTTTCCCATACTTGTTTAAGTAGGAACATCTGTTGTTGGGGGTACAAGAAAATGTTACCCTTGAAGCCCCCCCCCATAACCTTATTCATATAATGGGGATGGAGGGATGGCCCACGAACTTTTAATTGACAATATTTAATTTTAATTTTGCAAGGTTCTTTTCATAGTTTGGAGCTAACAAAACCTTTTTTAAGTCTCAAATATGTTCCTTGGCCCTGGGCACTGTGCCCATAGTGAGCCCAAATGGATAAAACAGTCTTCTGCCTGCTTCAAATCCCCACCCCAGTTTATTTGTGAAACAGATATAGGATTTTCCAGGACTTCGGGATATTCCCCAAAACAAACAGGAATAATTGGAACGTGGAATACGGATGGGAAAACATGGCTCATGTGCAACACAGAACCAAGAAACCTGATCAGTACAGACAGTTCTCTCTCTCCACCCCAAACATCTCCCCAGTTATCCAGAGATTTGTGTTCACTCTTCACTGTAAGTAATTTTTTAAAAAGGAACTTTCTACTTCTAGTGCTCCCCCACCTCTGCCACATTATAAATTTTTCATAGCTCTGCCTGGATAGAGGCACAAGAGGAGAAGAGCTGGCCATACAAAATGGGTGGCCTTGGAGACTTCTGGTGGGGTATGTTTTGCTATTATTTTGATAAAGGGTAGGATTTTGTCCTTTGACCTTCTGTCTCCAGCAGAGGGCACAAACTCTGTGGGTCACTTCCCCAAAAAACCTGCTTAGGAAGGCTTGGGAGATGGCAGCAAACTCCCAAGGACTATCTCTCTGGGGTTAGGAGGCAGGCCCCTCCTGCTCTAGTCTCCACTCTTAGCAAAAGGAAGTGATTTTTGAAGATCACAATTCTGTTCATCACATTGACAAGTCAGTGTATGGAGGGGTTGCACATCCAAAGTGGATATGATACTAGCAGTACTTTAGGTACCCAGGAGGCCAGGGCTTATGGAGGCCCTTGACTTGGCCAAGGTCACACTACTGCTAAGGTGCTGGTGGGACTTGGATCGGCTTTCTTAAATTCCTGCTTTAGTGATGGCTGACCAGCTGAGTGCAGGGGTGCTGGGCTTTTGATGGTGCTGCTTCCATTTGATCTCTGGCTCCAGGAGTGTGGTGGGAAAGGGCCCCTTAGGTGTTATGGAATGGGTATGGGGGAGGAGCCTCCAGTGCCTTGGAGGAGAACAGGAGGGGAGGGGGGTACAGACATCTGTGTACATGAGGCAGGGGTGGGATAGTGGACAATGATATACATGCAGGACCCTGCTTTCCTGTGTTCCCAGCAGAGCCCCCAAGGGCCAGAGCCAGCAGCAGTGATTCCAGGAGTATAGTCAAATAAGGGAGAGAGAATCCCAAGGCCAGGGCTGGCTGGGCCAGTTCTCCTGAACTTGTCAAGCGTGATTCTCCCTTTTCCCCTGGGTGGGGCCAGGACCTGGGGCCCCTGCTCTGTCATCACTTAACTAGGTTCCCTAACCTTGTGCTTCTAGATCTCAGAGAAGCTGGGCTTGAACTCCTGAATTCTGTACTTCAGAGCGGGGATGACAGGGGTGGAGGAGGATAGAGGGACACAGCCAGGAGTTCCTAGTCTGAAGCCCTAAGAATGGAGCCCTGCCTTTGCCTACCTCCCTTGGCCTTCTCCCAACTGCTTCAGCCTCTAATGCAGCGGTTCTCAACCTGTGGGTCGCGACCCCTTGGTAACAGTGAAAACATATCTTGGCATTAGGAAGGTTGAGAACCACTGCTAATGTACTGAAAGCTTAGTATCTTCACAGCTTGGATTTGGGGCCCAGGCAGACTTGGAGATGGAAATGTTTTACAATATAAATAAAGTGAAAACACCCCTGTGCTGTTCTCAACCCTGTTAATTTAGCCAGTTTCCTAGCTGGAAAGTGCAGGCCAAGGGCAGAGGAGCCCATCCATCCAACATGTAGACTCTCAAGCCTGCTGTCCAGGCACCTATCTCTTTTTAAGGCATTTCTGGGGTTGTTCCAAGCTCCACAATCTCAGCCCACCTCCTAACCCAGTCCTACTTCTCTCTTGAAAATGCTGCATTACCCCAGGTTCAAAGTGGCCACAGAATGGCAGGGCACTGAAGGAGAGCTTGAGGCTGGGCAGTTTAGAAAAAAACTTGCTTTACTGTAAAGTAAAGCAAGACTGTCTGGCTGGAAGCAGCAGTGCCCAAGGGACCAGGGTAGAGTGGGATGAAGCCTGGCGTCCCCCTCCTCCCTCTCCAGATGCCCAGGACGGGCACCAGCTCCTACCTGTTGCTGCTGGAAGTGCAGCAGCTCCGTAGGGCTCATCTCACCATTGCTGTCTGCACCAGTGGCCATGTCCCTGCCTGTGCCACCTGCGGCTGTACCTGGGGCCCCGCCACTGCCACCACCATCAGCTTGACCGGAGAGGCTACCCACGCCATTCTGACCAGACGGAGCCGACCTGATTGTCTCCGAGGCGGACTCCACCATCATGTCGCTCTAGCAGGACCTGAAGGAAGGGGAAAATGAGGGAAAAGCTGAGGCTCGAAGCTGGACAGGTAGCAACTAAAGTCCCTTAACAATACAACCACCACTGGATATCCACTTCCCTCACCCCCATCCCATCCCCAGTCCTGGGGCATCTCTCCTCATCACTGGACACCTCACTTCCCTCGCCCCTATCACCCATCCCATGGTGTCTACTTAACTTTCCACAGGCTGTCCTCTCCCTTGGGGGGGTCTGGCCCCTCCCAATGTCACCCCTCCCCTAGGCCTAGGTAAGCAGCAGCTCCAGACTGAAGGTGAGACCTCCCATGCCTCCTCCCCCATATTTTCTTAACTTCCAAGAGACCTGGGCTAGGGAGAGGAAGGGACAAAGTCCTGGCACTGCCCATCAGGGTCCTAAACTTGTTCTGGGCTCTCCCTTCTGGTCAGAATGCCAAAGAATCGGCTGGTAGGGGGTGGGGTGAGGTGTGGGGAGGTCCTATACAAGGAGGCAAAGGCAGAAGAGTTATTCACTAGGGACCCACCGCAATGCTGCCCTTCCCCTTCACCTGTAATGAATTTTGTTTGTTCCCCAGGGCAGGAACTCCTTCCCCAGGTCACAAAAGGCCCTAATCAATGTTTGTTCTACCATTTAAATGGCTACTAGTGGCCCAGGACCTACTGGGGAGCCAGATACTCAGAGGGGAGGGAGGCGTACAATGAAGGAAGCCCTGGTCTCACTTTCCATCTTCCATTTTAAAGCCTTCAGCCCAGTCAGTGCCTGACCAAAAGTAGACCCTCAATAATATTTGCTCACTCTCTACAGGTACTGCAAGTCCTCTCACAAGAACTGTAGGAGATAGTTATCACACAACTTTCCAGTAGGATAAACTGAGGGTCCAGAGAGTTGGATTACTTACCCAAAGCAAAGAGTCAAGGTCTGGATCGTCCCTCACCCACCCTGAAAATACCTCTCAAGGAGTGGCTGAAACATCTCTAGCAAGAGAGGGTGTGATTAGGGCAGTCAAGAGCAATAAGGAGGAGGAAGAGGAGGCCCGAGCTTCTTCACAAGGTTCCACTACCTCGGGGGCTCATACACAGACTGTGATGAAGATGAGGGTGGTTTATGCAAGGCTGTTCTCAAATTTTGGGGGCATCCCCAACTATCCCCAGAGCTACAGTCCCTTGAGAGAAATAGAGATTTCTGTCAAATAGGCAATGTTTGTAATCCACCACTGACTTTCCACATATCTTAAGCTTCCTACACCTCCATTTCCTTGTCTGTAGTAGTACAATGTTTCTCCATATCCACAGGGAGGTTCCAGGACCCCCTCTTGGAAACCATAATCCGAGAAAGTTCAAGTCTCAAAACAGGCCTGTGGAACCCATGGATATAACTGTGTCTCTGCATAGGTGGGTTCTGCAAAGTACTATACAGTATTTTTAGTTTGTGGTTGGTTAAATGCATAGATGTGGAACCCACAAATATGGAGGGCTCACTATTATATATTTAATCCCAGCCTCTTGAATCCTTTGAGTAAATAAAACAGCGTATGTAAGGTACCTGACACAACAAGCCCCCAATATTGACAAGCTCCTTCTCCACCTACCCTAGTTGTAAGGATAAAGATCAGGCAACTCAGAGAGGCAAAGGACTTGGCCCACAGAGATCAGCAAGGGGTAAGAGTGGCCAGCAAGGCCCATGGAAGCCAGTCAGTGTGCTCCTCCTGCTTGATCCCTTGTGGCCTAGGGAGACCCTATAACCACACGGCCTCCCTGACTCAATTGGTGGGTAAGGGTCTAGCAGGTTTAGTTCCTTCCCCAAGGCAGTGGCTCCCAGAAGTATCTGCCTCCTACTCCCCCGAATTCTCTCCTTTCATTCCCTAAGAACTCTTTTCTCTCACGCTGCTGGGCCATTTGCTCAGCTTTTATCCTTGCTGGAGCAGAGAGGAAGAGTGAGAGGGTATGAGGCGGGGACAGACAGCTGCTAAGGGTCCATGGGGAGCCACATCACTGCTCCTGGGGATTCCAGGTGTATCTGTCCCCATGAATCTGTGTGGCTTCCTGGGTTCCTGTGTTCATGAATTTCCCTGTGTGTTCCCAAAGGCTTGCTCTGTCTGCACCTCAGCTACCACTCCACTCCTGGGTTCTGAGAGCAGGGCTTGGGTACAGGCAGGCAGGGAATGACTGTTCCGAAGAGATTGAGCACTTGGTCTCAGGCCTTAATGGCCCTGTCAGCCTGAGGGCTAGTGGCTGCAAAATGATGAATGGGGTGGGCACCATCCTCTACCTGTCAGAGCACAGGGCTCCAGCCTCTTCTCCTCCCAAACCACCCATCCTGGAGCCCTTCTACCCACAAATCACCCACCCTGTAAACCAACAGAAGCACCTTCCCCCACTTGGGCCTCCTCTACATGAGAGGTATGAGGAGACAGCAACCCCAGCCCTGCTGGGGGCGGAGAGCAGCTGCCCACCCTGATTCCAAGTCTACCTTCTCTGAGATCTGACAACTCCTGGGCCCTAGTGGACAAAGACCAGAGCATCAAGGGTGTACGCACTCACAGGAGAAAGGAAAGAGAAGCTGGCAGTTACTTCCTGGGAGTGAGGGAGAGTGCCTCCCTTTCAACACACAGGGATACCATAAAGTTGTAGATCAGACACCAAGTTTGAAAAAAGGAAGGAGTATGCAAGCAGAGGCATCCCTTTCTTTTCCTTTGCTTTTTTTGGGGGTGGTGGTGGTGGTGCAAAACCGATACCCAGTGAACAACGTAATTGCTGCAATGTGCTGTGTAATAATAGCTATTCAAGGGCTGATCATTCATATTAAACAGGGTGAAGCAAGCCTCTCATTTGCATGCTTGAGATTATATGCATTTGAAAAGTCATTTCCGCAGGGTGTACCGAATGGCATTAATTCCCTTGTGGCATACTCCACCCCCCTCCCAGGCCTTCACTGATGACATACACCCATACACCTCCTTCCACGGATCCTGCCCGCCCACCAACACACCCCTAAACCTGAGGGACAGGCACTCCCAAGCCCTCTCTGGGTTCACCTCTGGCCTGGGACACCTGCCCTCCAAGGATAAGCATCTGCAGCCTCACGCCTCCTGCTCATCTTTTCATAGTGTTGCAATGGCACTGGGGTGTTCCCTGCACTGTGGGTGAGCAAGCTCTGGGTGCCTGGGGTCCAGCCAGCTATAGATAGGTATAGGGTGGGGTGCAGGGGGAAAGCTTTGATATCAGTGCCCTAGACATACAAAGGTATGGTAAAAGAAGCTAGTGTCTGTGGGAGCCCAAAGCCTGGCTGCCAGGCTAGGAGAGAAGGCGGGGGACTGGAGATCACAAACAGGCTGTGAATCCTTTGCCTTCCTCCTTCTCTGGGCCTCAATTTCTCTATCTCTACATGGAGAGGTGCTCTTGAAGGTCTCTTCTGACTTGGAGCTCTAGGAGTAAAACTCCCTAGTCCAGCAAGTAGACATGAAACCACACTATTTCAGTGGCTGTTGGGAAGGTCCACTGAAGGTCCATTAGAGTCACAACTGTGGTTTCTTTCCCAAAGGGCTCCACCCAATATAGACCTGAGCTGCTTGCTCTGGTACTGAAGGGGAGCCCTCCGAGAGCCCCCTCCACTCTCCACTCCCTAACCTTCTCAACCCTCCTAATCCAGGCTCCTTCCCCAGTCACCTAGCTCCTCAGCAAAGAGCAACTGAACACCCGAATTAGTGAGGGGAGAAGCGCTGAGAACTGGACCACCTGGTTTCAAGACCCAGCTGTGTGAATTGAGCAAGACACTGCCTCACATCCAAGTCACTGGGCTGCTCTTTCTCCCTCCATATGAGAAGTAAGGTCTTTTCTAGGATTAGCTAAAACTGGAGTTCTCATCCCCTACCCCTGACTTCCCAGACCCCTCTTCTACCACATGTTGGGGACAGTGGAGAGCCAATCAGAGGCAGAGTTATTTTGGGCGGCTCAGGATTTCTGCCTGGGGCTCAGGCCCTGCATTTAGCCAGTTTCTACACCATCCCTCAGAGTTCATTGTGGGGGGGGACCAAGGCACCTAGAGTCTTAATCAGGCCCCTAGGCTCCCGCAGATGCCTTGGAGAGAAAACCAGGTCAAAGCCTCAGCAGGCCTGCTGCCTCTTCTGATTTGGGGGAGCCTCCCTGGAGGATTCTTCAAAGAACCCAGGCAGACCCGTGCGCAATGAGGGACCCCTAGCCTGCCTGGTCGGCTCCCAGACTAGAAGTGATGAATTCCACCAACCTTGGGGCCACGGAGGGTGGGGAGACCCAAGGGCTGAGGTGATTTCGGGGTAGGGGAAAAGAGGGCGCCCCACACGGGGAGAAACCTTTTGTGCCTTTTCACGGGCCCATATGGCGTAGCGAGCATTAATTACCGTAGCTTTTTAATTAACAATCGCTTAATCTGAGCCGTAACATTTGCCACGACACCCTGCGCCTCACCACGAACCTGCGCCATTCACCCTGCCAACTCATCAATTAATTTTTATTGACGTTTTCTTCCCCAAACAGGCACAATACCAGGGTTTTCCAATTAACACCTCCGCGATCTCTAATTAGTGCAATTAACAGACTGATGGATGCCCAGAGTTTACCCGGGAGGGAGGGAAGGAGGGGAGCGGCAGGGCAGCCCCCAGCGCGCTCCCCGGGCGCGCGTCCCGCCGGGCACTCTCGGGCACTTGCGTAGCTGGAGTGGGGATGTGCCCCAGCTCTTCAGGGAGGACGTACATAGGAGTGTGACCATAGGTAACCTATACCCAGAGCAACGGTGGCAGCTGGAGTTCAAGACGGCATCATTTCCAGCTCTCTGGAAACCTATAATCTAGTCGAGGAGACAGCAGAACGTGGCGAGGCTGAAGGCCAGACTCCAGAAGTTGGGAAACTGGTGTCTAGCCTAGCTCCATCTCAACTTACTTAGTTACTTGGTTCAAGTTAATTCCCTCCCCTTTTCTCCTCTGTATAATGGAGAGAACTGGACGAGATACAGCTATTTCATAATTTATGATTCCAAGAAAGAGTAGGAAGCAGATTGCAATAAAAGAGAAAATTTCTTAGAATACTGTATCATGGAGAAGTAGGGGAGAATAAGGGAACAAAACCTTAAACAGGGGATGGAAAACTTGAGTGCATCAGAATCACTGTGGAGAGCTTGTTAGAACACAGATCTCGGGTCCTAGAGCAGCAGCCACTTTAGGCCTTGGGCTCACGTAGCCAGCCACCCATTTACCATTCTACCTGCTAACTTTTCCCTGGCTTCTTGTTACATTTGTGACATTGAGCAGTATGGTCATCAGTCTGAGCCTTGGTTTCCTTTTGGGACTAATGCCAATAAACCTTCCCTCCATGGTTGCTGTGTTATCAAATAAAAGACACTGCATGAAAAAGATGTTCAGAGAATGGTAGATACTCTAATTATGGGGGCCTAGAAAATCATGCTACAACCCAACCCTGAGTGGGCTTCTTATTTAAAAATTGATCCCATTCCCTTCTCCCAGCCCTTGATTCAGCACTTGAGAAACATGAGCCAGGGCTCAAGGATTAGAATGCTGCTATAGCTCCAAAATGGGTCCTGAAACCAGAGCTGGGTGACATTGAGTCCTATAGTTTGGCCCTCTCATCAGACCAGCAGGTTTTCTTCCTTAAATACATGGGACTCTATGAATTCCAGAGTAAGCTTAATCCCTCCCCAAACTCCTGTCCCCCACCCCCCGTACTTTGGGACTCCCCTTTTGTAGGTCAAAGGCTGATACCCTGGGCTTCCTTCTACACCCTAACCTCTGCCTGGAATTTTCTCTAAAAAATTGACACCCTAGCACCTACCTGCCCCAGTTCTAGGGACTTAATACAAGTGGCAGGGTGAGAACATGACTAGCTAAAGGTTGCAACAGAGCCTTTAATTTGGAAAGTGAGCCACCATCTTGTGTTGTCTGTACTAGGTTCTCTCCTGAGTTTTAAATAACTTTATTTCCTGGCTGGGCGCCTGTAGCTCAAGTGGCTAAGGCACCAGCCACATACACCAGAGCTGGAGGGTTCAAATCCAGCCTGGCCTGCCAAACTACAATGATAACTACAACCAAAAAATAGCCGGGCATTGTGGCGGGCGCCTGTAGTCCCACCTACTTGGGAGGCTGAGGCAGGAGAATCACTTAAGCCCAGGAGTTGGAGGTTGCCGTGAGCTGTGATGCCACAGCACTCTACTCAGGCGACAGCTTGGGGCTCTGTCTCAAATAAATAAATAAATAAATAAAAATAAAATAACTTTATTTCCTAATCCGAAAAGTTAACTGATAACTTGGTGGAACTTTCTTTTTATGAGGCAGAATGTTGCTCTGTCACCCAGTCTAGAGTGTCATGGTATCATCATAGCTCACACCAACCTCAAGTTTCTGGGCTCAAGTGGTCTTCCTGCCTCAGCCTCATGAATACTTGGGACTACAGGGGTGCACTACCAGCTTGGCTAATTTTTCTACTTCTAGTAGAGATGGGTGTCATTCTTGCCCAAGCTGGTCTCCAACTCCTGAGCTCAAGGGATCCTCCTGCCTCAGCCTCCCAGAGTGCTAGGATTACAGATGTGAGCCACCATGCCTGGCCACATCTTGATATAACATTTTGAAGGGAAAAGGAGTATAAGGAAAAGATAAAAGGTACTCATACCCTTTCTTGTCAATCCACTTTCACTTTCTTTCAGCATATAAACATTTAAAAAGTGAAATCGGGGACTTGGTGCCTGTAGCACAGTGGTTACTGCCCCAGCCACATGCAAGGAGGCTGGCGGATTCAAGCCTGGCCCCGGCCTGCTAAACAATGACAACTGCAACAAAAAAATAGCTGGGCGTTGTGGTGGGCGCCTGTAGTCCCAGCTACTTGGGAGGCTGAGGCAAGAGAGTTTGCTTAAGCCCAAGAATTTGAGGTTGCTGTGGGCTGTGACACCATGGTACTCTTCTGAGGGCGACACAGTGAATCTGTCAAAAAAAAAAAAAAAGTGAAATTGGGGTCATAATCTGTACATAGTTTGAATTTTCCTTTTTGTCCCCATTCACTACTATCATAAGCATTTCCACATGACATCAAATATTTTAAGCAACAGTTTTTAATGATCACACAGTTGCTTGAATGGGATGTGTGCTACAGAATTTATTTTGCCCATTCCCTAGAGTTAGACATCTAGGCTGCGAGCTATTTTTCACTATGACTCTGTAGTAAACACCTTTATGAGAACAGGATACTCTGCATTTTTGACTATTTGCCTAGGATACATGTTTAGAAGGTAGAATGACATACTTTCAAGCCTTCTAATATTTGTATTTCCTAATTGATGTCCACAAAAGGTGTACCAATTTTGCCCTCTCTTCAGAGAGGCACCCAGGTCTCTTAGAAGTCCACACCTATTTAGCAATTCCCTTCCATTCTCCTCAGCCCCTTCTGCAAGAGATTATCAGATTTGGATGATGTGCTTTACCTGCAACTGATACTGAACACAGTGGACAGTAGGATCTGGACAAATGGAGGTGGAAAAAGTGGCACGCTTGCTTTTGGGGAACGTATAATAGAGGAGAGAGAGACACACACAGGTAGGTAAACTACCTTACATCAGAATCACCTGAGAGCTTTAAAAAACAAAACCATAGCTATGCCTCCTACTACTAGGTCAATTAAATCCATCTCTTCAGGGAGTGAGATCCAGACATGGTTATTTTAAAAAGCTTTTCCAAGTATTCTAAATTTCAAGTTCAGGCAGAGTTGAGAATCTCTGCCCTACATAACAAACACCCCTTTACAAATGATATGTTAGACACTGGGGACCATGGTGATCTTGGGGAAGATTTCTGTAGGTGACTTCTGAGCTGAGCCATAAGGCAGCGAGATCTTGGCACACAATTTGTGAGTATATTTTATTCTTAATAACCACCATTCCACTTATAGAGTCCCTCCCCAACCCCGAAAGTCCCTTCCCATGCCCTGTCCCTCTCCTCTCCTCCAAACAATCTTGGGCTCTTTTTGACAGAGGTGGGAACTACACTTCAAAGATGCCATGTGACTTGACAAGGTCACCTGCTGAGTAGCTGAGGCAAACTGAAACTAGGTGGCTCTTCTGACTCCCAAATCAATGTCTTCTCCAGCATCTCACCTCAGAGGGGGCAAGGCCTGGAGGGCAGTCAACTCTGGAATGCAAACCTCTCCTGCTCACTACCTTGATTCTCAGGGTTACTGTTTACTGGCTCCAGGCCATAAAATGCTCCCACTAGGCTCTGGCAAGGTGGCCTACCCTCAACACCCCTTCCTACTGCGTGACCAAAAGGAAGAATTAACCATAAAGGAGGAAAAAAAGAAAGAACCAAAGATCCCACTCCATCTCATTAAGAAAGTAAACATAAGAGCCATCTAAGTGTCTAATTAAGCTTCTAATTAGTCCCTGCTTGTTACTAATGCAAATTAGATTACTCCGCTTAACTACAGCATGTCCACAACACCCTTGTTAATTGTGGCCTTTTGAAATTAAATTACTCCCTAATTAGCATATCAAAGCCATTGATTCGGAGCTGGGAAAGATGAGGGCAAGAGGAGCCGAATGCCAAGTTTGGTTAATCAGAGATGGCTAATTAAATAGTGACGTCTTACGTGGGGGGCTAAAGGGCAGGGGCAACTCTCCTGAATGGCCATATGGAGCCCAGTTCTGGCCGTGCCTTGGCATGAGGGGCTCCTGTGGGCAGAGGAGGGGCTCTAGCTGCCCTCTATGGGCTCTTGGCTGTTCTGCCCAGTTTACCCCTGACAGGCCCCTGCCCCGCCCTTGATCTTGCCAGATAATTTCTAGGTGAGGCATTCACCTAGATCAGTGGCTCTCAACCTTCCTAATGGCCCAATGTATTTTCATTGTTAAAAAGGGGTCGCGACCCATAGGTTGAGAACTGCTGACCAAGATCTTGGACATCAATTCAGGGCCATCCAAAACACAGCCATATTCTAATATGCAAAGATTCAATGTCCTTCCACATCCCTCTCTCTGTTCCAAGATGAGTTCCAGAAGGGTGACATCTACCTAGTTCTTCTCTAGTCCCCACGTGTGGTTCTATTCTGAAAGAAAGACTCTCCTCTCCCCCAAAAAAGTACACAAAAAGAACAAGTTTTGAAGACGGGTAAAAGGGTGATGACTTCCATAGGGGGTCACACTGCATAGGTGGGCTGGTTTCAGCTTGGGACAGGCTCCTGAAGACACAATCCTTATAATTCCCTCCATGGCAGAAAGACAAGAGAAAGAATCATCCAATAGCATCAGTTCTTAAGCAGCTGTGTGGGAATTAAAATTGGGTCAGGACACCTTGTGATATCTGAGCTTGCTGTACAGACCCTGCAGAGTCTTCCAGATACCACTTCCCCCTAGATTTTCCTTGAAGAATATTGGGGATAGGTAAATCTCTGAGTTAAAGCTGCTAAACAAAATGCTCTCAGTGGCTAGGCAGTCACCCAGGAGGCCAGGTGAGAAGCAGAGGGCAGGAGGCAGCAGCCACTACTCAATCCAAGTCTATCCTTCTTACCCCACAGAAATGTAGGCTTGGTGTTGACAGGTCTGGGTTTTTCCAAAGAGGCCAAAGTGGTGATAAAGATGTGAAATTTACCATTGTAACAAACTGAGTGGGGGTCAGCAAAACATGGTAGGAACAAAGTTAATCAATGTGTGACCCAGTAGTCCAGAGGCAAGATGAATTTTTACAACATGTCCCTGGGCAAGTCACATCACCTCTCTGGTCCTGGGTCCTTGACCTGTCAATTAAGAGTAATAATTATCACTACCTGGAGAATCTTTCAGAGTTGGTGTCAGAATCAGCACAAGGAGGTATGTTAAACTGCAAAGCACAGATAGGGTCTGGTGGCCACATAGTTCTACCTGCCACAATCCCCTCCCAGATCTGCACAAGGGGCAGAGCTAGGACTTCCAAGTATCCTTAAAAATGCTGAGGGCCAGGCCAGGCAAAATGGCTCATGCCTACAATCCTAGCACACTGAGTGGCTGAGGTGGGTGGATTGTTTGAGCTCATGGTTTAAGACCAGCCTGAGCAAAAGCAAGAGCAAGACCCTGTCTCTAAAAATAGCGGGGCATTGTCGTGGGCACTTGTAGTCCAGATACTCCTAGGGAGACTGAGGCAAGAGAATCACTTGAGCCCAAGGGTTTGAAGTTGCTGTGAGCTATGATACCGGGGCACTCTACCAAGGGTGACAAAGCAAGACTCTGTGAAAGAAAGAAAGAAGAAAAGAAAGAAAGAAAGTAAATGCTGAGGGCCACCAGCACAGTGGTTCACACCTGTAATCCTAGCACTCTGGGAGGCTGAGACAAGTGGATCCCTTAAGCTCAGGAGTTTAAGACCAACCTGAGCAAGAGAGAAACACTCCTCCCCACCACACGCATACACACTAAAAACAGAAAAACTAGCTGTGCATCTTGGCAGTCACCAGTAGTCTCAGCTACTCAGGAGGCTGAGGCAAGAGGATTGCTTGAGTCCAAGGTTGCTGTGAGCTAAGATGATGCCGCCGCACTCTTCCCAAGGTGAAAGGGAAAAAAAAAAAAAAAAAGCTGAGCAGCTCTGTTCTTGACCTGAATGTTGGCAAGCTTGGAGGTATCACATACCTGTGCCCTCTGCCCTACATTTAATGGATTATCCCTGGCAGGCGCAGTAGCTTCTAAAGGACTCTTCTTAAAAGATGGAACAAGAACAAAATCCTGATGGCTGAGAGGTCCCTATCTTGTCCTTCTTTCCCTGTTCTCCTCCCCAGCTAGGGTGGAGACTATTCCAATCCTCCCTCCTACAGTTGTCCTCTCTAAGTTTCTCACCAGGAACCCCTGGAGCACACAGGGTGGAGGTCAGGGCCAAATTCCTAAAGGAGTTGATTTTGTTTATTGAAGGAGAGGAAGTTCTGCTGCCCCCACCTCAGAAAGGCTAAATCCCAGCCAATACCTAGCCCACAGATACCCATCCAAGCTAAACTGGACAAAGAGGGCTGCAGCAGTGGTTTTATTTTAGAAAATAAGTTAAATTAAAAGCAAAGCATAAAGAGAAATGGGGGAGGAGTAGGCTCTCCTGGTGTGAGGGGGAGGGGGGACAGCAGCACACAGGGGCCAAGACGAAGCCTGCCTCACAGAGCTCTCTCCCCCAAAGAGATTCAATTAATTGATAACAAGAGGCATCAAATTAATTTCTGGAGGATGTGAGATTCTGATGAAGGGAAATCTCCTCGATGGGAATCAGACGGGAAGGGGCGGGCAGTGCCCCCTTTAATCAGGTTCCTCTGTCTAATTAGGAAGGAAGAGACTTGCATGGGTTGCAGGTCTCCTACCCCACAGCTCCACAGTGCCCTTTCAGGAAGGACCCATGGAGGCAGCAGGCTCTCCAGAAGTAGGCTCCCACGGTTCCCAGCACTGTTGGAAGGAAGACAGTTTGTATTTGAGGCCTTCAGGTCTCTTCTCACCTGGCTTCTAGCTCATGGCTTCCAAATGGGGAGGCCAGGGAGAGGGGACTGCAGGTGCCCCTTCACCAACTGTACATTTAGGGAAAAAAAAGGCCTGGAGAGAAGGTAGGTCATGCCTAAAGCCACAGAACAAGCTAGGAAGTTGGTAGCAGCATGCTTACTGGGGCCTTTATTGTACCCCTGTGAGTCCAGACCCTGTTTAGGACCCACATCTATGAAGCCATTCCTGAGTGTAAGAAGTATAGCACATGGTGTTGAATGGCCCTCTCTGTGGCTAAAAAAGACCATGCTGTCCAAGATACCCCCTATTCTAGCAGTCCCACGGTGGATGCCCAGCTGACGGTCCATTCTGGCCTCACTTACAGGCATTTCTCAGCTGAAGGCAGAAGAAAACACCTGGCTCTGCATCTCAGCTCTCAGGTCTCAAACATCAAGGAGTTTCCAGTAACTCTTGCCCTTGGGAACTCAGGGAAGTGCTGGCTGGGGAGTAACCAAAATCAAGTGCCCTCAGCTAGAGATTGGGGACAGGTAACCCCGGCTTTCTGGGGAAAGAAATCCCAGAGTCTGGGCAGCTCCTGTGGCTCAGTGAGTAGGGTGCCAGCCCCATATACTGAGGGTGGTGGGTTCAAACCCAGCCCCAGCCAAATTGTAACAAAAAAATGGCCGGGTGTTGTGCCTCAGCTACTTGTCAGGCTGAGGCAAGAGAATTGTCTAAGCCCAAGAGGTTGGAGGTTGCTGTGAGCTGTGATGCCACCACACTCTACCGATACAAGGTGAGACTGTCTCTTAAAAAAAAAAAAAAGAAATCCCAGAGTCTACCTAAAAGAGGGATTCTCTTAGTGGACCAAACCTACCTTCAACATCAAAAGTACCTCCAGCTCCGATCCAGAGACCTGGCTGCCTCAAGATGCCTGGCACTTTGCTCCCCAAGGGCACATAGTAGCTGCCCCTTGCTGGGTCTCCCACAGATCCTGACTCTTCCCCCCAATTCTCTCTAGGTACACCCTTTACTTCTAGGATGTGGATGTGCATCTGCACAGAGCACCCTTGAGGGAAAGGAGGAGGTTGCCCTCTTTTACACCAACTTCTTTAGGCCTGGGTTTCTTAGAAATGCAGGCTCCAAGAAATGTAAAGCTAGCCTGGGAAGGGAGCCCACTCAGGCCTGCCTCACTGAGGAAAGGAGGACAGAAGCCCCCTTACCTGCCTACCTCCCCGTTTCCCTTCACATGGGCAGGCTCTCCTAAGGACTCTATCTGGGTGACACAGGTGTCCTATGTCACCTGGGGGTATCAGGACTCCAGCCTGCCCAGGTGGCTGGGACCTACGGGAAAGATCAGTACTCCAGCCCTTGTTCAGTTTCTAATTTTCCAAAATGCAAGCGAGCCTCCTCTCCTTTCACCTCTTTTCCCAGCCCCACCCTACACTCAGAGGCGCTTTGTGAGGTTTGTAGAATGGATACAGCTACTGAGTCCCTGGCTCCATTTCCCAGTCACCCTACCTTTGAATTGCCATCATTTTGAGCCTAACCCTGATAATTAGAATTCTTAGTAATTTCCACTCTACCAGCCCTGCCTACCCAGAACAAATGCCTCGGGGGGGCTTTATTCTACACAATCCGCTTTGCTTCTATCTGAGGAAAACCCACCACTTTGCTCTCCCCATTTATATGGTAGCCTAGGTCAGCTGCCATCAGAACCAACTCAAGTAGGAAAGAAAACACCATTTTCCTCTATTCTGTATTATTACAACTGATCCCATCCACTCTCCCAGTTTCCTGGGAACTACCACCTTTTCATGTCTTGTACTTGAGACCAAACTGTGCTTTCTGCCTAGAACTACCTCATCCTCCCTATAATACAACCAGTCACTCTCAGGCCCCAGCTGTGGAGGTTCCAGTTGGGCATGGGATGAGACCTAGGGAGGTGTCCAAAGCAGCTGGGATTCAGAGCACAGGCCACATGGGTACACCCCAGCCTGGAAAGAAGAAAGGTGCCAGGCTGTGCTAGAGTGAGAGCTGGGGAAAGACTGGCAGTCCTGGGACCAGGGATCAAAGCAGAGAGGGCATCAGTCAGCTCAGGTACTGTACCACAGCAGCTCTGACTCGGCAGCTCAACATGTGGTGCCCCCATTTAGACACGTACCTTTAGTGCTAGACACGCTTGCTTTCTAGCTCAGGCAGGTATGCCCTGAGTCCAGGCTCTTCAAGGGCCTAGGATCAACATCTCACAAGACCACTGCATCCAAAGCCACAAAGTTCAGAGGAAAAAAAATTCCCACTGTGATCCCTGCTTAGCAGAACTAGCAGTAGCTAAAGGTGTGTATTTCCATGGAGAATCCCAGAAGCCAACACTGAAGAAAGCTAGTAACTTCAGGTTCAAGGGAAGTTTTTTTTGCTTCTTCCAGATGATCCTTGATCCTTTCAGTAGTAGGTCCCAAACTGGTCTGAGACTTGCTGCCAAACATCTTCCATAAGGATGTGCAGGCTAAGGTTGCTGAACACTAGAAATCTTTTTTTTTTTTTTTGGAGAGAGGGGTTACCAGTCATTTTTCCTCCTCCGAGTTCTGGAAAATTCTCTCTTCCATTTATATTTGTCTCCATAAGCACCTTAGGAGTACCTGGGGGACACTCCAGGGTTGTATGCAGGTGGGAAAGGCCAGGTTCTAAACCTAGACAGCACCCCCCTTTAAGGGAAAATAGGAAGGGAAGATACAGTCTCCATCTAGAAGGAAGAGAGGAGGCCTACACTAAGCGTATGGAGAGCAAGGGGGTAATAGCAGCTCCTCCCATCCCTGCCTTTCTTCCTTCACCATAGCAGAGGCTCAAGCCCTACTGGTAATACTGCAAGTCAGGAAGCCCCCATCTTAGTCTCAGCTTGGCTACTAAGTAGCGGTATAACCTCAGACAAGTAGCCTCTTCTCTCTGGGCTTCATTTTTCCAACCTATAAAAATGAAGGTTAGTACTCCAGTATTTCCAGTACTTTGCCAACATGTGGCCTGGCAGTGCCAGTAAGCTAAAAATAAAAGTCACCCCTTGATCAGCAAGCACTATCATGTGCCAGGCACCATGCAAGGTACTTTGCTCTCTCATTGAATTCCCGAATGGACTCTATAAGGTGGGTATTACTGACCTATTTTACAATATATGAAAATTGAGGTTCCAAGAACTTAATTAAGTTCCCCAGAGTCCACCTCTACTGCTAAGTTCCAAAGCCTTTTCCACTCTGACACATGTTCTGCTCTGGGAGGCCTGACTTCCTTGCTCTGGGTTCCAGAGTTCTGGAGCTGAGTCTAGGGAAGCCATTTCACCCAACAGAGCCTCAGAGTCCTGTCAAAAATAGTACCTGCCCTGCCTTGGTCTAGGGAAGCTGGGAAAGCAGTAAGATCTGAAGGAAGGGAAACTGTGAGAAGCATCTAGGATGGAAGAAATTATTATTTCACACAATTCAGGCTATTAGGAAAGTAAGGACACTGTGCCTGCTCAGGATGGGAGTGAAGGGGCATGGAGGCTGAAGAGACAGGAAACTGCCAAGGTAGTGGGGCAGCAAAAGGTTAAGATGTAGGGAAGGAGGGGGTAGCTCTCAGGCAAAGAAGGCTTCTTGGGGATATGACCCTTTCCCTCGCCTTAAAGCCCCTATGTCTCCTCTGAAACAGACACCCTGTCTCCACCTTTCCCTCCTATCCCAGACCCAGAGGGCAGACCCCAGTTTTCATCACAGAAGTACCCCAGTACCTAATCTGGGACCTGCCCAGACAGAGTAGGGGCTCAGCAAACATTTGGGGAATTATTGGATCAAAAGAAAGCCTCCCCTAGTCCCCATTTTCCCTCCCCCAAGGAAGAGGTGTGTTTGGAGTAGGGGCCCAGCAGGATATGCACATTCCTGGCAAGAAGGGATCTACCTGCCTACAGCCAGAAAGGAAGTTTTGGCCAAAGGCAGAGGAAGGGGGATGGGGGTGTCTAAGTATGAGGAGGCGCCTACACAGAAAGCTACAGGGGCAGGCCCCTTTGCAAGTTGGGCTCAGCCTACCCTGCCCCTGGCATTCTCCAGCATTGGTGTCAGGCAGGCCCTTCCCTCCCCAGGGCTCAGGGGTTCCCCAACTCCATGACTTCTGGGAAGCCTGCCCAGGACTAGGAAAATGATGGAAAACCCTACCCAGGCACCCAGCAAGCCCTTAGTGCCAGGACAGAAGGTTCCTGTGATCTCCCCCAACTTAGTGCCAAGGCTGGAGTCAGGGTAAAGGAGGGCCTAAGGATCTAGGAGTAGAGATTCAGATCTCACCCTGGGCCTACAATGTATGCGTGGGAGGGGGCACTGAAAATGCCACCTTCTCCCCATGCCAACTTACCCCGCTGACTAGAGTGTGAGCAATACCATTTGGGGAACCCCCAACTCACAATGTTTTGAGAGATTCTGATCTAAGGACACCACGGGAACTGGCAAACCATCAGGTGTACAGCGCAGCCCCTGCAGCCTCCCTCCAGCCACCAGGTAACAAGGAACCCAGAACTCAGGATAACACAAAAATATCTCAAGTTTAAAAAAAAAAAAAAGAAGTCGGCAGACTCCCCGCCAGGGGTCTTCTATGGAAGCTACCCTTCAGGCAGGCAGCTCCCTCCAGCCAGGCCTGGCCTTCCAGCTCTGCCCCTACTGGCTAGTTCACTGATAGATGGGGGGTGAGCTGCTCAAAAATGCCCACAGGGCATGGTGGCCAAGAGGCCATTGGGTTCCTCAGTCTTCCACAGAATAGGAGCTTCTAGGTTCAGTGGTGGGACAAGCACAGACTTCCCGCAGCTACAGGCCACACAGATGATCACACTGCTCCTCTCTCTGTGAAGCAGCAGCACTCTGGCCAACCCTAGCCCCCTTAAGCTGTGCTCCTGGGAGCCTCAATTCCAGACCTGAGGCATTTCGGGAGGGTGCGTTGAAAACGGGGTGAAGATGCTTAAGTTCAGGTGAAACCCGCATTGGCCAAAATGTTCCTGGGCTTACTTGGGAACCACCGATGTGGCAGCTTCAGACGCAGATTTGTTCCTCCGGGTCCCCTACCCCTATCCCAGTTCCTGGAGCCACAGTCAACTGGCAGGGAGACCCGGCGCTGGAGTGCTAGCCACGCGGTGATCTCCAGATGCCTTAAAACTAGGCGCCTAGCTAGCGAAGGAACTGGCCAGGAGGAAGTGACCAGAGAGGCCACGGTGCAAAGGGAGGAGCGGGGTGTGCTCTGGGTTCCCCTGTTTTCCCCCCCAAACTAGAGTCAGGTGGGCGGGATGCGGGTGTATTCATGAGGTCGCCACCGATGGGGAGAGAGGGAATCCGGAATTCCGCGTCCCGCGAAATTGCACAGTCCTTTACCAGGGCAGCCAGGACCCCAGACCACACGTTTAGGGCGCCCACGTTCTAGCGCCTTAAGCTCTGCTCTGCAGCAGCCCAGGGAAGTTTGTTTAGCTTTGATCGGGAGCGCGAGGCTTGAGAGCCGCGGGTCAAAAAGGTTTGTTGGCTGTGAGTGGGGGTAGCTGTCCAGGGGAGTCATTACAGTCCTCAGCGTGTGTGTGTGTGTGGGGTGTCCTGCTTGGTCCCTCCAGGATACTCCCCTGGTGGCCTCCGGGCCCCCGATGCCGCCCTCTCTTCTCCTACATGGTGGGGCCAGGGCTGTCCCCTTTTGGCATCGGCCAGATCGCTCCCTCACCCTCCACCTTCGGCACACGAAATCACAGGGGTTTCCAGACGCTCTCAAGTCGCCTAGAAGTTTTCCGCTCTGTCTCCGAGCTGACTGCGGGATGGGAAAAAGGGGTTGACTGACTCCGGCACTTCCGAGGTGCGACCTCAGCAAAACCAGTCCCCTCCTCACCTGGCACGACGCGGCCCGAGGACCGCAGTCCCTTCCCTTCCCGCTCCCCCTGCGTTCTTATTTGCCTTCAGCCAGTCTTGGGGAGTCCCGCACACCCTGGAGATGGGGTGGGGTTGGGGGAGCCCATTTCACCACTTCCCTTCCCAGTTCAGGAAAGTCCGGGCGGGGAAGTATTGTCTAACTCGGGGCGGGGGGCGGGGGTCATGCCCCCTTACACCCCTTTCCCAGCCGCGACGCCAGAGGGGGCGGGGTCCAGATTCTTGGGGAAGAGCCGGCCTTGGTGGCCTCTCCAGCCGCCCCCCAGGCCGGCCTCTCTCTGTCCCCACACCCGCCGCGCCGTAGTCCCCACCTGTTCCCAAGGCAGCTCGGGGCGGCGGGGGGCCAGACCAGGGGCGGGATGTTGCGGCTGCTCTGGGTCAGTGCGCCGCGGCGGGCCCTGGCTGGAACAAAGTACGCCGGCCCGGGCCCCGCTCCTCTCCGCGCGGCTCCGGCGGGCAGTTTGCAAACACAAAGTGAGCCAGTGAGCGGGCAAGAGAGTGCGCGAGCGAGGGAGTTGGTCTGGTCGTCAGCCCAGCCCCCACCCGCGTTCCCGGGCCCGACCCGCCACCTACCTGTCCGTCCCGGCCGCTCCGTGCGGGCTCCGGCCCGTCAGCCCGCACGGGGCATGGGGCTCGCTCCGGTCCCAGTCCGGGCCCGCCGCCGCTCGCCGGGGCTGCCCCTCCGTGCCGCCCCGCGCCGCGCAGATCCCGGGCGTCCTCCTTGCGCGCCGCGCCGGCCGCCGCGCGCCTCAGCCCCGCCGGGTCATTGCACTTTGTGGGCGGCTCGGCTCGCTCCGGCTCTGCTCCTCCTTCCCAGTCCTTCCGCGACGCTGTTAGCTAGCTCCGGCTCCGGGGCTCCGGGACCCCGGCGTCCCCGCCCCCGGCCCAGCCCTGGTTCCGGCCCGGGCTCCTCCCCGCCGCGCCGCCGCCGCCTGCGCCGCGCCCTCCTTGCGGGCTGGGGTCTCCGTCCCGGGCGCCGGCCGCTCAGTCCACTACGCAGGGGCGGCCGGCTAAGGACTCCGAGGGGCTGCGACTGAGCCTGGGCTGCGAGTGGCTGCGAGCGGGCGGCTCGCGGGCGGGGGAGGAGGAGGAGTGGGGGGAAGGAGGGAGCGCGCGGCTGGCGAGGGAGGAGGGAGCGAGGGAGCGAGGGAGCGAGCGGCAGAGGGAGGGGAGAACAACTTCTTGTGCTACCATAATTCGCCTAAAGCAGGTGCAGCAACTTTCACCCCTTGAGGCAGCTTGACTAGAGCGAGAGAAGACCACGTGGACCAAACTTTAGGGGAGGAAAAATGGGGACGTGGGGAGAAGAAGAGGGGTTACGGATCTGAAAGACGGGGTAGGTGGACAGACTAAAGAAATTCAACCTGGCCTGCGACTAATCGTATGGCGCGCTTTGCAAATCCTGGCCTTACCCTGGAGTCTGGAGGTACGGCCAAGTCCTGCTCCCAAACGGTTCACTGGTTCTCGGCGGGCTGCGCCCGGCGCAGGGAATGGCCAGGGGCCCAGAGACCCGAGCGGAGCCGGCGCCTGGCCCAGGCCCTGCCTGGCCTCGCTTCTCTCTCCACCGTGTGGGGACTGGCGATGGATTTTCTGAACGGGACGTGGGGGTGGGGAGGCTTCTTCTGGGCTGTGTGAACAGTCACCCGCAGGCGTGTGCTGCGCCCTTCTGAGGAAGGGGAATTTCCCATAAAGTGCTCTGGGAGCCAGTGAAGAAGGGGCCCAAGGCTGGAGCCACGAGGGCAAAGCTAAGTGCAAAGTAGAGACATTTACCTGGTCAAATTATATTGTAAACAAAAGTCAGCGTCTTTGAACGTAGCTTTTGCCCAGGGAGACTGGAGGGATTGAGGTGGTGGCAGCTGCAGCTGCTGTGTGTTTGGGTTGAGAGGGGGAAGTCCGGGTGAAAGGCCCAGGATCCAAGCGGAAGGACTGCATTGGTAGCAGATGCCCTACTCAAGAGACTCGTGGAAATCTCAATGACTCCTCCTTCCCACCTCCACGCCCAGAAACATCTCCTGTGTATGTTGAGGGTGGGGAGAAGTGAGGGATGTCTCAGGGTTCCTCAGAGTGCGCCACCCAGCCCAGTGATGCCAGGTCTCCATGAACAAGGGAGGAGCCTTCTGTGGGATCAGGGCAGCAAGGCCATGGGTCTTGAAGGCTCTCCTGACCCCAGATCACCCCAGGCAGGTGGACAAGGAACAGACGGAAGATGCCCCTGTGGCTGAAAGACTTGTTGCTCAGTTGCCTGAAGAGAGGATTTTTTGGAGGAGAAAGCCTTTCCAATGGGGCTTGAAAGAAGAGGGATCTCAGAAAGGCTCTGTTTCAGATTGTTCTCTATCACTTACTTTGTATATTTTTTGTTTGTGACAACTGCCCAGGCCCAGATCTAATGTATTTGCCCTGTTGGGCTGGTGTGATAGGTATATTTTAGGAACCTTTCAGACATCTAGATGTGAAATTGTGGAAGGGCTCTAAATACCATTAATTGGGCTGTCGCAGTGTCCTTTACAGCATAGTAATAGCAGTAGCAGTAAGATTTAAATGACAGCTGGGCAGGGCTGGCTCAAGAGTAGGGTGCCGGCCCCGTATACGGGAGGTGGTGGGTTCAAACCTGGCCCTGGCCAAAAAAAAAAAAAAAAGATTAACAGCTAACATGCCAGGCATATCGGCTAGTTTAATCTTTAAAATAATAATCCCGTAATAGAGATCTGTTATCTCTGTTTTATGGAGAAGGAATTTGAGGCACAGAAAAATCAAGTCACTTGCTGGTGAATGAGGGAGCCAGATTCTAACCACAGCCATTTCAGTGAGGACAAGGAAGAAGTTCTTGGAGGTCCTTAAAGTGGTGCTACCTGCTTGTAGGTTACCTGAGGGGGAGGGTGTTTGGGGAGAAAGAAAGTTCTTGGTAGTATGATCTGATTTATCTTGTGTGGAGATCCAGCTCTGGTGGATGTGAAGACAACCCTAAGCCAACCCTGGAGCAGGACCTTATGTCAGGCCTTCTGGGCCAGTGACCATGCCTTCAGCCCTCCCTCCCATCCTTCCTGCTACAAAAGCTGAGCGTGGGATGCGAACTAGGGACCTCAGACACAAAAGAGGGGATTTCTGCACGAGGACATGGAATGACGTGACCTCCAGTGGGCCTGCCCAGCCCTTTTCTGCCTGGTTCTCATTCCCACTGATTGTTTTTACATCATCTTCCTGCAGCCCCCCTCCATGCCTAACATGTAGGCTCATGTGCCCAAAAGGCTTGCCCTGAGAAATGCTTTTGCTTTCATTTCAGTTTACCCCTCATCTCTGGGTCAACTATATTCCCAGCACCCTGTGAGTCACAGTGGAGGGCCCAAGGGAGTCAAAAGACTCCATCTTATCCTCACCTAAAGAGCATGTTAGTGAGGAAAACAAAGCTTCCCAAAAGATGCAGAATAAATATCCCCATATCAAAGAAGATAGTCCAAGTAACTGGGAGCAGGCAAGAGGGTCCCTTTTCTGTCTTTTTCCATCATAGGATTTGGGGCAGGTGTAGGAGTTCTGGTGGTTCTGGGCAGGAACCAAGTCTCATGGCCTGATCCTACTAGGGAAACCATGGGACATAGGTGCTGGAGTCAGGCTGCCTTGAGTTGAACCTCAGCTTGTGTCCCTTGCCAGTGTGTGACTTGGGCAAATTATATGTCATCTCAGCCTCAGTTTCCTCACCCACAAAACTGGGAGAATGCCCCTAGAGTGGGTGGAAGGATGGCATGAGAGAGCATGGGCAAAGGACCTGGCCTGGTGGCCTGCTCTTCAAATGCTTTCCATAAATGCTTATTTTCCTTCTTATAAGCCCTACTTTTCTCACTTAAAAATGAGGGATATTGACCTCACAAAACTGCAAATCATAAGTGTTGCCACTTCTTAAATGTTTGCTGTGTGCCAGGCACTTGAGTAACATGCTGTTCGGCTTTATGACCCCAGCCTCTGGTGGCTCTTCTCCCCATTTTACAGGTGAGCCTCAGTGAGGCCAGGTTTCTTGCCTAGGTCAATAGCTAGGAGGTAGTGCAACAGAGTCTTCCTCCTCTGAAGCAGATGCTCTTTCCCAGGGCCAGCTGCCTCCTATTTTGGGCATGAGTGGGTTAATGGGCAACCTTTTTTTTTTTTTTGAGATAGAGTCTCAATCTGTGGCCCTGAGTAGAGTGCCATGGCGTAACAGCTCACAGCATCCTCAAACTCTTGGGCTTAAGCGATTCTCTTCTTGCCTCTGCCTCCCACGTAGCTGGGACTATAGGTGCCCACCACAATGCCCGGCTATTTTTTGGTTGCAGTTGTCATTGTTGTTTTAGCTGGCCTGGGCCGGGTTCAAACCCGCCAGCCCGGATGTTTGTGGCCGGTGCCCTACTCATTGAGCTATGGGCACCGCCCAATGGGCAAGCTTGTTCCTAGTACCAGGCCTAGCACTAAAGGTGGTACTATGCATCTGGAAACATTAGTCTCTTTATTCCCACAGTCCCAATGCACGTAGGCCCAGATATTTTATGTTTCCATTCATCTGACAGCTTGAATCTTACTTTTTTCTCAAAAACTTTTTTTTTATTTTTAAGGAATAAATCTTTATCAGCATAATACAACTATACTCCAAAGTATATGCCAACAAAAATGGATACATACATGTATTCACCAAAAGCCTACACAAGAATACTATGCTATCTATTTGGATACGATGACTATTCACAGTACCTGTCAGCAGTGGAATAGGTAAGTAAATAGTGGCCTTCTCATATGTGGGCTAGTACTTGGCAATGAGAATCAATAAGCTATTGCCACACACAGCCTAAAACAATCTCACAAACATAATATTGAATAAAAGCTAGATGCAAAAGAAAACACAGTATGATTCCATTGATCTGAAATTCAAAGACTGATCAAATTAATTGATGGTGTTAGGACTCAGGAGAATGGCTATTCCAGGTGGGGGAGTGGTTGGAAAACATGGGGTGGGGGTCTGAGAATATTGTTTTTTTGAATTTGGAAATTGTGACATGGATATATTCACTTGGTTAACATCATTTGAACTGTTCTGTGCCTTTGGATTTAAAAATAAAAAAATGTAAAAATTGTTGGTTCGGCACCTATAGCTCAGTGGCTAGGGTGCCAGCCATGTACACCAAAGCTGGCCGGTTTGAACCCAGCCCCGGCCTGCCAAACAATAATGACAACTACAACCAAAAAATAGCCGGGCGTTGTGGCAAACGCCTGTCATCCCAGCTATTTGGGAGGCTGAGGCAAGAGAATCGCTTAAGCCCAAGAGTTTGAGGTTGCTGTGATGCCATGGCACGCTACCAAAGGCGACATAGTGAGACTCTGTCTCAAAAAATAAAAACAAAAACAAAGTTGTTGCTGATACAGCTGAGGCCCATCCCATATCTGATATGCCCTGGGTAACCAGTTTCCTGAAATTGGTCTTCCCAGGTAAGTTTTATACTCTTCATCCTTGAGTATTTCTTGAGTATCTAAAAATTTTAAATAAAGAGAATCCTGCTGCTGCTTGCTTTTACCTATTTTTTTTTTTTTTACTCAGCTTCATGTTGCTGAGATGAATGTTTACATATTCGTTTGTTACGTGTATTTCTGGGTCATTTATTTCTGAGGCTGCTGAAGAATATTCCACCAGATCAATGTGTTCCCATTTTGTTAGCCAGCCTTCTATTGATGGACAGTTAGATTGTAGCCGGTTTTTGGGTATTGAGGTCTCTTTGCTGGGATGGACTTCCTTCTGTGAACTCACCCCCACACACACAGACACACACAAGCATGTGACACTTTGCTTTCCCTTCCTCCTGTAGAATCTTCCCTCCTCCCATCTCCTGCCCTGTGTCTCTTATCCTGCTTCCTAATCTTTCTGACTCAGAAAGATCCAGAGTCTGGCCGGGGTGCCGTGGCTCATGCCTGTAATCCTGGCACTCAGAGGCTGAGGCAAGTAAATCACTTGAGCTCAGGAGTTCAAGACCAGCCTAAACAAGAATGAGACCCTATCTTTAAAAAAAAAAAAAAATAGACCTCGGGTCTGTGCTGAATGGAGGTAAGGGAGGGACAGAAGGAGGACAGCATTATCTCATAAGGATTGACGTCTTGATGAACTATGCCTGGAACTTTCAAGGTACCTCTAGACGCCCCCCCCCCCTTTTTAAGGGGTGGTGGTGGCTCCTTAAAAGGGAAGGCTTACCAATTCACCATGTTGCCCTGAGTAGAGGACCATGATATTATGGAGAGCTGTCCCAGGGCTGTGGAAGAAAGGGCACCTAGGACTGGGGCAGGTCTATGTTGCCTTTCTAGGTGCTGGTCTGGCTGGTGCCTGGACCCTGGGAGATGTCTGCAGGCCTTCCTGCAGTCACTTTTTGGGACCGAGACTCAGGCCTTGTCTACAGAGTGTTGGGGTTGAGACTTTGGGCTGATTGGTGGAAAATCAGTCATTAAAGATCAGGAAATGAATAATAACTTGACAAGCAGTGAGCAATTTTCCATTAGTTAGAACACAGCATCTTTTGGTCAAATGAGATCTCTCCATAGAGGATTTCTGTGCTAGAAGAGGACAGCACACATACAGGCATGGCCCAAGAGAGCAGATCCAGCACCTTACCCCTCCCTCCATGCATCACACCCAGTCATTCATGAGGGTGGGGGTGGGGGTGGGGGGCTGTAGGTGCATGAGGGTGGTGAAAGGCCTAGGAGTGGGCACATAGAACTGAACCTTTTCTTTCTTCATCTAATTCTTCCTTACCTTTTAAGAGTTATCCCATATCTTCCTCCTTTGTGAAGACTCTTGCATTTATTTTTTTGGGGGGAGGACAAAGTCTCAAGCTGTTACCCTGGGTAGGGTGCCGTGGCATCATATCTCACAACTACCTCCAACTCTTGGGCTCAAGCGACCCTCTTGCCTCGGTTTTTCTATTTTTAGTAGAGATAGGGTCTCACTTTTGCTCAGGCTGGTCTCGAACTCCTGAGCTCAAGCTATCTATTCACCTTGGCCTCCCAGAGTGCTAGGATTACAGGTGTGACCCACCACGCCTGGCCTAGACTCTTGAATTTTTTTTTTTAATCATTGGATCGTTACACTATAGATAATTTTTATTTTCTTCCTTTCTACTTGTTTAGATTCTTTTTTTTTTAGACTCTTGAATTTTAATCCCAATTCTGTCACTTTCTAGCCCCAAACCCTGAAGCAAGGGGCTTAACCGCAGTTTGTTCAACTGTAGGATGGGAAGAAAGATGAGGGTCTGACAGAGAGACGGCGAAGAAAGTTCTCAGCATAAGCATTAGACTATAGCAATTGTCACTATTTCTCCATTACCCCAGCCCAAGTCTACCCTTTTCCCTCTCTTAACACTCCCTTGTCACTGATGTTACAATGTGTTGTTGGCTAACTCATTTTATAATTGCCCTATAACTTTTAACACATTGTATTGTTTGTTAACTTTTTAGCCATTTTATGCCTCATTCCTCCAACTAGATAATAAACTCCTGAAATCAAGGGACCGTGATTTTAGTCATTTTGGGATTTCCATTGCATCCAGCTTAGTATCTTTGGTGTGGTAGGTATGCAGTAAATGCACGTTGATTTGATTTTTTTTTTTTATTACGATTGAATGCTTTAGAGCAAAGTACTAAGAAAAAAAAATAACCTGACACCTTTAGGCCTAGTTTGTGTCCTAGAGGTATCAGCTGGAGGTCGTAGAGCATGTGCAGTAACTATGTCTTCATCAATTGCAAGGAAAGAGCTGGGGAAACTTGGACAGAAAATGGAAAGACAGAATGACAGACAACAGAGCACCCTCTCTCCCACAGAGCCATCCCCTCCTCCCAGAGCGCTGTGCTTCCCATAATTCTCATTACTTCTCCTGTCTCTCTTTCTGTTTGTGTTCTAGGGATGCTTTGAGTGCTTAGCAAGGGAAGTGATCCTTCTCCATGGAACCTTGGAGACTTGGGGCTTAGGGTTTTAGCTGCTGGTGCTGGAGGGTGAGCCCAGGTGGACTGACCCTGAAAATAGCTGCCACCTATTTGACATCTACTGTTCACTACCACTTTATTTATATATCTCAAATCCCCACAGTGCCTCTCCTTTTTTTGAGAAAACAGTGCCCCAAATGTCAGAAGCAATGGATATAAGGTGGATATAAGGGAAGATAAGAGTTCTTATCCACCCCTTATTAAGTGCAGCCTCTGTCTGGGCCCATGGAGCGGGCTCACACTCTTCCTGGGCCTTCCCCATACTGCTCTGAGTCATTCTATCCCAGACCCCAGATCTTATCTCCTTTCTGGTTCTCCTGCACACTCTCTTCTTTCTGGTTTTCCCCACATCCCCTATGGTCCTCTTTCCTCCAGTCTCCTCTGCTCTTGACCCCTGGCTCTCTAGCACTTGAAACCTCTCTCATGAGCAGGAAGTCCCAGGAACCAGGTAGCAAGGCAGACTAAGGCTGGGTCTTGATTAGAGAAGAACTGCCTGTGGACTGGGCCCTGTGCTAAGCAGCTTCACACGTGACTTCACTTAGCCTCCCGACAGCCCTCAGAGATGATGCAACAGATAGTGTTGGTGCCCTGTCCATATGCCCTCACCTGGACCCCTGACGCCCCTAAGGTATAAGTGCTTACTTTTCTTGCCCTGAGGATTCCTCCTGGGCATCAGAGCCCACTTTGCCACTGTGCGAGAGATCAGAAGTGTCAGAGAATTAACACTTTCTGGGAGAACCCTCCCCTCATAACTGATGGGAATTGGTATATATAAATGCTGCCCCCCCTTCAATCCCCTGGTGGGATAACTCGGAAGCGTGTGTTCTATGTGCAAGGGTTTCTTCAGCAGAATCAAGCTGATCCTAGTAACTGGCTCAATAATACACATTACTGCCTTCCCTTTCTTGTCTTACTTCCCTGCTTCTGTACTAGTATTTCCTTCACCTTCTAAATCAACCATTTGCAATGGAATAGTGTCTCAGGGACTGCTTCTATAGGAACCCAGCCTAAGTCAGGTTGGTACTATTATTATCCTTATTCTGCAGATGACAAGACCAAAGCTCAGAAAGGTTAAAACTCACACATGGTTCCACCGTTACATAAGTGGAGTGCATGCGTTCATACCCCGGCTTGTTACACACCGGAGTGATCACTTCATCGCTCTGCTGTAAAGCTTCTGGAGGGCCCTTTCCCCCTCAAGAAGTCTGTCTGGTTTAAGGCCATTACCCTTGGCTTCTTGCCTTGAGAGGTGGGAGGTGTATACTGGCTGGTCGTGGGGAGGATTTCCAGTCCATCCAGCCTTTCCCACCTCCCTGTCAGCCACTGGCTGGCAGTCATTGTAAGTTGCGATCACAGACGGAAAGAAAAGCAGCGAACACCTACAGGGCTGGAGATATGATGAATGGGAAAAAGTGAAAGCCATTTAAAGTGCTGAAAAAGAAGAGGACTGAGCCAAGAAGAGAGCAGGCTCAGGGTTGAGGAATCTTTCTGAGCCTTTGCAGTATACGGTGGCCCTTAACAAAAGCAAGAGGAGCTGAGATGAGAGACAAGAAAGGGACGGTGAAATTTGCTCAGGCCTCCCAATGTGGAAAGTCCCCTGCTGAGACTCTTCAGGGCAGGGAAGAAAATGGCCTGTCTCTTTTGTGAGTGTGAACACTTGCACCAGGGAACACTTGATTCCCCCAAAGACAAAATTACCTGGAGAAAACGTTTGGAAATTTTTTATTTGGTTTTCATGACACCTTTTTCTTAATTTAGCTTCTCCCAGAAGCAGACTCTTGAGACAAGGATTCAAGCACAAGCGGTTTATTTGGGAGGTGGTTCCAGAAAGGCCAGTAGTGGCCATGGGGCAGTGAGAAGGAAAAGTAGGCAGGATGGGTAGTGTTATCACAAAAGCTACCACTGAGCCAGAGGAGCGCAATTGTATGGGGAAGTTGGGGACTCTAGGATGTGTAAAACATACCTCAAGTTAGCAGACTCCAGGGCAAGGGAGCTGGGATACTTATCCACTGACTGCCCCTCTGTCACTGGCTGAGGCCTTCTTCCAGCACAGTATTAACTCTCCAGCACTTCCGGCTTGTCCTGGGCTAGAGCCAAGGGTGTTTCCACAGCCAGGAAAAAACCCTTAGGCAAAGAGCAGGTGTTGGCAGTAAGCAGCCTTCTACGTTTAGAGACAAATGCTGAGAGACTTGGACAGGACACCAGTGCCTGCCACACTCTGCTGCCCCATTCTCCTCCTTAACTCTTCCTTTTCATGTGCTTTCGTGGGTTCATCTCATCTCCACGTGTTCCCCTCTTAAGTGCTTGGTCTTCTCAAGGCTTCAGTCTTGCCCCACTGCTCTCCTCAAGCTACCTGTCCTCTTGGGCAAGCTCACCTGTTCTCATGGCTTTAACTACCACTTGTGACTTAGTGGCTCCCTATACTCCCTTACTGTCTGGGACCTGGGTCCCTTGCCCATGTTTGTGGACCTTCAGTGATGGCACACATAACTTAACATGTTCCAGGCCTAAGTTATCATCTTTATCTAAAACATGCCCTACCTCTGCATTTTCTCCACAAGCAGTGGCACCATGCTACACCCCATCACTCCAGAAACTGGAATCACTTCCTGATGTCTCTACCTCTTCTTCACATCCAGTTACCAAGTTCTGTGGATGTGGCTTCCAAAGCATTTTTCAGAGTCATCCCCTCTCCCACTGCTATTGGTTGGGACCCTCATTCTTCCATGTAGAGTATTTCAGTTGCCTAACTGGCTTCCTCCCTTCCAACCTGATCCCCTTCCTCAGCCTCCCTCCTCAGTCCTTGGACCCACATCAGTCAGTGTTTGTCTGAACAATTCACTGGACTGAACTGGGCAGTCCAGTGAAGAAAGTTCTGTACGGAGTGCCAACCTGAACTTGTCATGCCCTGCTCAAGACCCATTTCAATTCAAGTGCCTTAGCCCAGTGCTCAAGGCACAAGGTGTCCTTTCTCAAACCTACAATTCCACCCCTGGACATTCCCAGCTGGGCTTGTGGCATGTACTTGCTCTTTTGCGAAGCTGGGCTTCCTCTGGTGTTGTGCCCTTTGTGTAGAATATCTTTACGCCCCTCTGCCCCCCTACTTTCATTGCTAACTCTGAGACCCAGCTCGGATGCCACCTCTTCTTGGAAGTCTTCCCCGACTGCTCCAGGCTAAATTACACACTCTCATGCTCTTGTATCATTGCAAGCATCAGAAAATCCACTTCAAATGGGCTTACATAACAATGGAAATTGACTCCTGAATGTGAAAATGGAGGGGTGGGGCTCTGGCTGCAGATAATGCACGATCCAGGGGCTTAAGTAATAGCCTCAGCTTCTTACATTGCCTTTCCCTGGGTGGGCTTTATTCTTAGAGTCCTTGGAGGAAGTCCCATCAGCTTCAGACTCACATTCTGAAGGTCAGTCCAGTGAATTGTTCAGACAAACACTGACTTATGTGGATACAAGGACTTACTGCCCCTCTCCAAACCGATCAAAATGGCCAAGAACATTTATAGTGTTCTACTGCAGGAGTTGGCAGACTATGGCCAAATCCTACCTACCAGCTAGTTTTGTAAATAAAATTGTATTGAACACAGCCATGCCCATTTGTTTATGGGTATCTATGTCTGTTTTTGTGCCACAATAGCAAAGTAGTGGAGTAAAGACCAGCAAACTTTTTCTGTAAAGAGACACACAATAAATATTTTATGCTTTTCAGGCCAAGAGACAAAATTGAGGGTGTTAACATAGGGATTTATATAAGACAGTAAACCATTTTCGACACAATTTTATTATGAAATTAGAATAATTTAGTATAATTTTTTTGTAACGCAGGTTTGCCAATGAGAAGAATGGAATTTAGGGAGATAATGTTTTGCTTAATTGAGGTTCAAAGTTAATGCTCCCTGGCACAGCGCCCATAGCACAGTGGTTAACAGTGCTGGCCACTGAGGCTGGTGGGTTCGAACCCAGCCAAGGCCAGCTTAACAACAATGACAACTGCAACAAAAAATAGCTGGGCGTTGTGGCACATGCCTGCAGTCCCAGCTACGTGGGAGGCTGAGGCAGGAGAATCGCTTAAACCCAAGAGTTGGAAGTTGCTGTGAGCTGTGATGCCATGGCACTCTACCAAGGGCCAACCTAGTGAGACTCTGTCTCAAACAAATAAACAAACAAAAACAAAGTTAATACTCCCTGTTATAAAATTAATGATGAATGTTCATCTATAAAAACTATTCTTGGGCGGCACCTGTGGCTCAAAGGAGTAGGGTGCCGGCCCCATATACCAGAGGTGGCGGGTTCAAACCCAGCCCCAACCAAAAAAAAAGAAAGAAAAATTAAAGGATTATTAATTAAAAAAAAAATAAAACTATTCTTAACTCACAGACCATACAAAAACAGGCAGGATTTAGTCTGTGAGCCACATTTTGCAGACCCCTGCAATGAATCAAACCATTGCAGAGCTAAGGGAAGAAACCATGGAAGTTGGAAAAGGATAGGGCAAGTCCCTTTGTGATGCTGCAGATGATCTGGATCCCACAGATAGTGAATTTAAACTGGTGTGGCATGAGAGGATCTTAGGTGTGCTGTGAAAACTTTTAAAGATCATTAATTAAATTATTTTTGAAAGAAGCTCAAAGCACAGTTAAGTATATACTTTTTTTTTTTTTGGTAGAGACAGTGTCTCACTTTATGGCCTTCTGTAGAGTGCCGTGGCCTCACACAGCTCACAGCAATCTCCAACTCCTGGGCTTAAGCGATTCTCTTGCCTCAGCCTCCCGAGCAGCTGGGACTACAGGCGTCCGCCACAACACCCGGCTATTTTTTTTTTGGTTGCAGTTTGGCCGGGGCCGGGTTTGAACCTGCCACCCTCGGTATATGGGACCGGCGCCCTACTCACTGAGCCACAGGCACCGCCCAGTATATACTTTTTTAAACTTTTTTTTTTTGAGACAGAGTCTCACTCTGTCACCCTAGGTAGAGTGCCCTGGTGTCATCATAGCTCACAGCCACCTCAAACTTTTGGGCTCAAGTGATCCTCTTGCCTCAGCCTTCCAAGTAGCTGGGACTATAGTCATCTGCCACAGTGCTCAGCTATATTTCTGTTTTTTAGAAGAGACAGGGTCTTGCTGTTGCTCAGGCTAGTCTTGAATTCCCAAGCTCAAGCAATTCTCCTACCTTGGCCTCCCACAGTGCATTATAGGCATTAGCCACTGTGCCTGGTCTTTTTACTCTTTCTTTTTTTTTTTTGTTCGATCAACATAATTTAAGTGCTCCATGAGATAAAAAAAAGGTTGAAAAACATTGCCATAGGTCTTTGTATGTGATACTACCTTTGTGATGTGCCATTTGCAGTCAGGCTCGAAGTGGGGGGCATTTTATAAGGTGTTTTTTTATAAGGCAAATTCATGTCCATGTTAATCCTGACAACATCTCTATGAAGCAGGCAAGGCAAGGGTGGTTGTGCATTCTTTATAGGGGAAACCGAGGCTCATAGAGAAGACATGGGCCTCAGAACATGTGTTTTGTTGAGAAATTGGACAATTGTGGGATCCTCCAGTTGGGGGACAGACTGGTCTGAACATAACCTGGGAGACTAGGTCTCTAGCTGGCCCTGTGATAGCTA